>NC_143399.1:96257439-106257439 GCF_052110815.1 Crocodylus siamensis
GGGTTTGGGGGGGCACTTTTTGCAGGCTTAATCCCTGATGGGGGGGCACTTTTCGGAGTCATAATCCCGGGTGCGGGGGGCACTTGATGGAGGCTTAAGGCCCTGGCGGTTGTGCGGGTCCTGCGTCTGCACTTTCGGTGGTTTTTTGAGAGTGAAGCCCAGGGCGGCAGCAAGTCCGGGCACCAGGTCAACCCCATGCATACTTAGGGGGACTTTTGGAGCCCAGGTCAACCCCAGGCAAGCGAATGGGGCCTAGCAGGCACCAAGGCAAACCCAGGAAAGCGAATGGGGCCTTGCAGCCAGCAGGTCAACCACAGGTAAGCGAATGGGGCCTAGCAGCCAGCAGGTCAACCCTAGGTAAGTGAATAGGGCCTTTCAGCCACCAGATCAACACTAGGCAACTGAATGGGGCCTGGCCCAGGTGCCGGGGGGGACTCCTTGGAGGCTTAAGCCCGGGTTTGGGGGGCACTTTTTGCAGGCTTAAGCCCGGGTGGGGGGGGCACTTTTTGTAGTCTTAAGCCCGGGTGGGGGGGGCACTTGATGGAGGCTTAAGGCCCTGGCGGTTGTGCGGGTCCTGCATCCGCACCCCTGGTGGTTTTTTGCGAGTGAAGCCCAGGTTGGCAGCATGTCCGGGCACCAGGTCAACCCCATGCATACTTAGGGGGACTTTTGGAGCCCAGGTCAACCCCAGGCAAGCGAATGGGACCTTGCAGACACCAGGTCAACACCAGGCAAACGAATGGGGCCTGGCCCAGGTGCGGGGGCACTTGTTGGAGGCTTAAGCCCGCGTGGGTGGAGCACTTGATGGAGGCTTAAGGCCCTGGCGGTTGTGCGGGTCCTGCGTCCGCACTCCCGGTGGTTCTTTGGGAGTGAAGCCCAGGGCGGCAGCAGCTCCGTGCACGAGGTCAACCCCAGGCATGCCTAGCGGGAATTTTGGAGCCCCTGTCAACCCCAGGCAAGTGAATGGGGCCTTGCAGCCACCAGGTCAAGCCGAGGCAACTGAATGGGTCGTGGCCCAGGTGCCGGGGGGGACTCCTTGGAGGCTAAAGCCCGGGTTTGGGGGGCACTTTTTGCAGGCTTAGGCCCGGGTGGGGGGGGCACTTTTTGGAGTCTTAAGCCCGGGTGGGGGCGGCACTTCATGGAGGCTTAAGGCCCTGGCGGTTGTGCGGGTCCTGCGTCCGCACTTGCGTTGGTTTTTTGGGAGTGAAGCCCAGGTTGGCAGCATGTCCGGGCCCCAGGTAAAGCCCTTGCATACCTAGGGGGACTTTTGGAGCCCAGGTCAACCCCAGGCAAGCGAATGGGTCCTTGCACACACCAGGTCAACCCAATGCCAGCGAATGGAACCTGGCCCAGGTGCGGGGGCACTTGTTGGAGGCTTGAGCCCGGGTGGGTGGGGCACTTGATGGAGACTTAAGGCCCTGGAGGTTGTGCGGGGCCTGCATCCGCACTTCCGGTGGTTTTTTGGGAGTGAAGCCCAGGGCAGCAGCATGTCCGGGCACCAGGTCAACCCCAGGCATGCCTAGGGGGAATTTTGGAGCCCATGTCAACCCCAGGCAAGCGAATGGGGCCTTGCAGCCACCAGGTCAAGCCGGCGCAACTGAATGGGGCCTGGCCCAGGTGCCGGGGTAGACTCCTTGGAGGCTCAAGCCCGGTTTTGGGGGCCACTTTTTGCAGGCTTAAGCCCGGGTGGGGGGGGCACTTTTTGGAGTCTCAAGGCCGGGTGGGGGCAGCACTTGATGGAGGCTTAAGGCCCTGGCGGTTGTGAGGGTCCTGTGTCCACACCCCTGGTGGTTTTTTGGGAGTGAAGCCCAGGTTGGCAGCATGTCCGGGCACCAAGTCAACCCCGTGCATATTTAGCGGGAATTTTGGAGCCCAGGTCAACCCCAGGGAAGCGAATGGGGCCTCGCAACCACGTGGTCAACCCCAGTAAGCGAATGGGGCCTTGCAAACACCAGGTCAAAGCAATACAAGAGAATGTGGCCTGGCAGGGAACAGGTCAACCCCGTCCAAGCGAATGGCGCCTTGCAGCCACCAGGTCAACTGCAGGCAAGCGAATGGGACCTTGCAGCCATCCGGTCAACCTGAGGCAAGTGAATTGGGCCTTGCAGCCATCAGGTCAACCCCAGACAAGCCTGTGGTGCCTTGCAGACAACAGGATGCCTGAAATGCCTCCTTTATGCAAAAGTTTCGGAAGACTCGGCTCTGGATTCGCTTCCCGTGTCCCAGTTTCTGGATTTTCCGACAGACCAGGAGCCAGATGCCTGAAATTTCTTCTTTATGCAAAATTTTTGGAAGACTCGGCTCCGGATCCGCTTCCCCGGATCCAGTTTCCGGGTTTTCCGGAAGACCAGGATCCGGATGCCTGAAATGCCTTTTTTATGGAAAACTTTTGGAAGACTCGGCTCCAGATCCGCGTCCCGGGATCCAGTTTCCGGGTTTTCCGGAAGACCAGGATCTGGATGCCTGAAATACCTTCTTTATGCAAAAGTTTCAGAAGACTCGGCTCCGGATCCGCTTCGTGGGATCCAGTTTCCCGGTTTTCCGGAAGACCAGGATCCGAATGCCTGAAATGCCTCTTTTATGCAAAAGTTTCGGAAGGCTCGGCTCCGGATCCGCTTCCCGGGATCCAGTTTCCGGGTTTTCCGGAAGACCAGGATCCGGATGCCTGAAATGCCTTCTTTATGCAAAGGTTTCGGAAGGCTTGGCTCCGGATCTGCTTCCCGGGATCTAGTTTCTGGGTTTTCCAGTAGACCAGGCTCCGCATCCGCTTCCCAGGATCCAGTTTCCAGGTTTTCCGGAAGACCAGGATCCGGATGCCTGAAATGCCTTTTTTATGCAAAAGTATTGGGAGACTCGGCTCCGGATCCGCTTCCCAGGATCCAGTTTCCGGGTTTTCGAGAAGACCAGGATCCGGATCCGCTTCCCAGGATCCAGTTTCCGGGTTTTACAGAAGACCAGGATCCGGATGACTGAAATGCCTTCTTTATGCAAAAGTTTCGGAAGACTCGGCTCCGGATCCGCTTCCCGGGATCCAGTTTCCGGGTTTTCCGGAAGACCAGGATCCGGATGCTTGAAATCCCTTCATTATGCAAAAGTTTCGGAAGACTCGGCTCCGGATCCGCTTCCCGGGATCCAGTTTCCGGGCTTTCCACAAGACTAGGCTGCGGATCCAATACCCGGGATCCAGTTTCCGGGTTGTCCGGAAGACCAGGATCCGGATGCCTGAAATCCCTTCTTTATGCAAAAGTTTCGGAAGACTCGGCTCCGGATCCGCTTCCCGGGATCCAGTTTCCGGGTATTCCGGAAGACCAGGATCTGGATGCCTGAAATGGCTTCTTTATGCAAAAGTTTCGGAAGACTCGGCTCCGGATCCGCTTCCCTGGATCCAGTTTCCGGGTTTTCCGGAAGACCAGGATCCGGATTACTGAAATGCCTTCTTTATGCAAAAGTTTCGGAAGGCTCGGCTCCGGATTCGCTTCCCGGGATCCAGTTTCCGGGTTTTCCGGAAGACCAGGATCCGGATGCCTGAAATGCCTTCTTTATGCCAAAGTTTCGGAAGACTCAGCTACGGATCCGCTTCGAGGGATCCCGTTTCCGGGTTTTCCGGTAGACCAGGATCCGGATGCCTGAAACGCCTTCTTTATCGAAAGGTTTCGGAAGTCTCGGCTCCGGATCCGCTTCCCGGGATCCAGTTTCCGGGTTTTCTGGAAGACCAGGATCCGGATGCCTGAAATGCCTTCTTTATGCAAAGGTTTTGGAAGCCTCGGCTCCGGATCCGCTTCCCAACATCCAGTTTCCGGGTTTTCCGGAAGACCAGGATCCGGATGCCTGAAATACCTTCTTTATGCAAAAGTTTCGGCAGACTCGGCTCCTGATCTGCTTCCCAGGATCTAGTTTCTGGGTTTTCCAGTAGACCTAGCTCCGGATCCGCTTCCCAGGATCCAGTTTCCGGGTTTTCCGGAAGACCAGGATCCGGATGCCTGAAATGCCTTCTTTATGCAAAGGTTTCGGAAGGCTTGGCTCCGGATCTGCTTCCCGGGATCTAGTTTCTGGGTTTTCCAGTAGACCAGGCTCCGCATCCGCTTCCCAGGATCCAGTTTCCGGGTTTTCCGGAAGACCAGGATCCGGATGCCTGAAATGCCTTTTTTATGCAAAAGTATTGGGAGACTCGGCTCCGGATCCGCTTCCCGGGATCCAGTTTCTGGGTTTTCCAGAGGACTAGGCTCCGGATCCGCTTCCCAGGATCCAGTTTCCGGGTTTTCGAGAAGACCAGGATCCGGATCCGCTTCCCAGGATCCAGTTTCCGGGTTTTACAGAAGACCAGGATCCGGATGACTGAAATGCCTTCTTTATGCAAAAGTTTCGGAAGACTCGGCTCCGGATCCACTTCCCGGGATCCAGTTTCCGGGTTTTCCGGAAGACCAGGATCCGGATGCTTGAAATCCCTTCATTATGCAAAAGTTTCGGAAGACTCGGCTCCGGATCCGCTTCCCGGGATCCAGTTTCCGGGCTTTCCACAAGACTAGGCTGCGGATCCAATACCCGGGATCCAGTTTCCGGGTTGTCCGGAAGACCAGGATCCGGATGCCTGAAATCCCTTCTTTATGCAAAAGTTTCGGAAGACTCGGCTCCGGATCCGCTTCCCGGGATCCAGTTTCCGGGTATTCCGGAAGACCAGGATCTGGATGCCTGAAATGGCTTCTTTATGCAAAAGTTTCGGAAGACTCGGCTCCGGATCCGCTTCCCTGGATCCAGTTTCCGGGTTTTCCGGAAGACCAGGATCCGGATTACTGAAATGCCTTCTTTATGCAAAAGTTTCGGAAGGCTCTGCTCCGGATTCGCTTCCCGGGATCCAGTTTCCGGGTTTTCCGGAAGACCAGGATCCGCGTGCCTGAAATGCCTTCTTTCTGCAAAAGTTTTGGAAGACTCGGCTCCGGATCCGCTTCCCAGGATCCAGTTTCCGGGTTTTACAGAAGACCAGGATCTGGATGCCTGAAATGCCTCTTTTATGCAAAAGTTTCAGAAGGCTCGGCTCCGGATCCGCTTCCCGGGATCCAGTTTCCAGCTTTTCCGTAAGACCAGAATCTTGATGCCTGAAATGCCTTCTTTATGCAAAAGTTTCGGAAGGCTCGGCTCCGGATCCGCTTCCCGGGATCCAGTTTCCGGGTTTTCTGGAAGACCAGGATCCGGATGCCTGAAATGCCTTCTTTATTCAAAGGTTTCGGAAGGCTTGGCTCCGGATCTGCTTCCCGGGATCTAGTTTCTGGGTTTTCCAGTAGACCAGGCTCCGCATCCGCTTCCCAGGATCCAGTTTCCGGGTTTTCCGGAAGACCAGGATCCGGATGCCTGAAATGCCTTTTTTATGCAAAAGTATTGGGAGACTCGGCTCCGGATCCGCTTCCCGGGATCCAGTTTCTGGGTTTTCCAGAAGACCAGGCTCCGGATCCGCTTCCCAGGATCCAGTTTCCGGGTTTTCGAGTAGACCAGGATCCGGATCCGCTTCCCAACATCCAGTTTCCGGGTTTTCTGGAAGACCAGGATCCGGATGCCTGAAATGCCTTCTTTATGCAAAGGTTTTGGAAGACTCGGCTCCGGATCCGCTTCCCAACATCCAGTTTCCGGGTTTTCCGGAAGACCAGGATCCGGATGCCTGAAATACCTTCTTTATGCAAAAGTTTCGGCAGACTCGGCTCCTGATCTGCTTCCCAGGATCTAGTTTCTGGGTTTTCCAGTAGACCATGCTCCGGATCCGCTTCCCAGGATCCAGTTTCCGGGTTTTACAGAAGACCAGGATCTGGATGCCTGAAATGCACTTTCATGCAAAAGTTTCGGAAGGCTTGGCTCCGGATCCGCTTCCCCGGATCCAGTTTCCGGGTTTTCCGGAAGACCAGGATCCGGATGCCTGAAATGCCTTCTTTATGCAAAAGTTTCAGAAGACTCAGCTCCAGATCGGCTTCCCGGGATCCAGTTTCCGGGTTTTCCGGAAGACCAATATGCGGATGTTTGAAATCCCTTCATTATGGAAAAGTTTTGGAAGTCTCGGCTCCAGAACTGCTTCCTGGGATCCAGCTTCCGGGTTTTCGAGAAGACCAGGCTCCGGATCCGCTTCCCAACATCCAGTTTCCGGGTTTTCTGGAAGACCAGGATCCGGATGCCTGAAATGCCTTCTTTATGCAAAGGTTTTGGAAGCCTCGGCTCCAGATCCGCTTCCCAACATCCAGTTTCCGGGTTTTCCGGAAGACCAGGATCCGGATGCCTGAAATACCTTCTTTATGCAAAAGTTTCGGCAGACTCGGCTCCTGATCTGCTTCCCAGGATCTAGTTTCTGGGTTTTCCAGTAGACCAAGCTCCGGATCCGCTTCCCAGGATCCAGTTTCCGGGTTTTACAGAAGACCAGGATCTGGATGCCTGAAATGCCTCTTTTATGCAAAAGTTTCGGAAGGCTTGGCTCCGGATCCGCTTCCCCGGATCCAGTTTCCGGGTTTTCCAGAAGACCAGGATCCGGATGCCTGAAATCCGTTCATTATGGAAAAGTTTAGGAAGACTCGGCTCCAGATCCGCTTCCTGGGATCTAATTTCCGGGTTTTCCAGAAGACCAGGCTCCGGATCCGCTTCCAAAATGCCAGTTTCCGGGTTTTCCGGAAGACCAGGATCCGGATGCCTGAAATCCCTTCATTATGGAAAAGTTTCGGAGGACTCGGCTCCGGATCCGCTTCCCAGGATCCAGTTTCCGGGTTTTACAGAAGACCAGGATCTGGATGCCTGAAATCCCTTCTTTATGCAAAAGTTTCGGAAGACTCGGCTCCGGATCCGCTTCCCAGGATCCAGTTTCCGGGTTTTACAGAAGACCAGGATCTGGATGCCTGAAATGCCTCTTTTATGCAAAAGTTTCGGAAGGCTCGGCTCCGGATCCGCTTCCCGGGATCCAGTTTCCGGGTTTTCCGGAAGACCAGGATCCGGATGCCTGAAATGCCTTCTTTATGCAAAGGTTTCGGAAGGCTTGGCTCCGGATCTGCTTCCCGGGATCTAGTTTCTGGGTTTTCCAGTAGACCAGGCTCCGCATCCGCTTCCCAGGATCCAGTTTCCGGGTTTTCCGGAAGACCAGGATCCGGATGCCTGAAATGCCTTTTTTATGCAAAAGTATTGGGAGACTCGGCTCCGGATCCGCTTCCCGGGATCCAGTTTCTGGGTTTTCCAGAGGACTAGGCTCCGGATCCGCTTCCCAGGATCCAGTTTCCGGGTTTTCGAGAAGACCAGGATCCGGATGCTTGAAATCCCTTCATTATGCAAAAGTTTCGGAAGACTCGGCTCCGGATCCGCTTCCCGGGATCCAGTTTCCGGGCTTTCCACAAGACTAGGCTGCGGATCCAATACCCGGGATCCAGTTTCCGGGTTGTCCGGAAGACCAGGATCCGGATGCCTGAAATCCCTTCTTTATGCAAAAGTTTCGGAAGACTCGGCTCCGGATCCGCTTCCCGGGATCCAGTTTCCGGGTATTCCGGAAGACCAGGATCTGGATGCCTGAAATGGCTTCTTTATGCAAAAGTTTCGGAAGACTCGGCTCCGGATCCGCTTCCCTGGATCCAGTTTCCGGGTTTTCCGGAAGACCAGGATCCGGATTACTGAAATGCCTTCTTTATGCAAAAGTTTCGGAAGGCTCGGCTCCGGATCCGCTTCCCGGGATCCAGTTTCCGGGTTTTCCGGAAGACCAGGATCCGGATGCCTGAAATGCCTTCTTTATGCAAAGGTTTCGGAAGGCTTGGCTCCGGATCTGCTTCCCGGGATCTAGTTTCTGGGTTTTCCAGTAGACCAGGCTCCGCATCCGCTTCCCAGGATCCAGTTTCCGGGTTTTCCGGAAGACCAGGATCTGGATGCCTGAAATGCCTTTTTTATGCAAAAGTATTGGGAGACTCGGCTCCGGATCCGCTTCCCGGGATCCAGTTTCTGGGTTTTCCAGAGGACTAGGCTCCGGATCCGCTTCCCAGGATCCAGTTTCCGGGTTTTCGAGAAGACCAGGATCCGGATCCGCTTCCCAGGATCCAGTTTCCGGGTTTTACAGAAGACCAGGATCCGGATGACTGAAATACCTTCTTTATGCAAAAGTTTCAGAAGACTCGGCTCCGGATCCACTTCCCGGGATCCAGTTTCCGGGTTTTCCGGAAGACCAGGATCCGGATGCTTGAAATCCCTTCATTATGCAAAAGTTTCGGAAGACTCGGCTCCGGATCCGCTTCCCGGGATCCAGTTTCCGGGCTTTCCACAAGACTAGGCTGCGGATCCAATACCCGGGATCCAGTTTCCGGGTTGTCCGGAAGACCAGGATCCGGATGCCTGAAATCCCTTCTTTATGCAAAAGTTTCGGAAGACTCGGCTCCGGATCCGCTTCCCGGGATCCAGTTTCCGGGTATTCCGGAAGACCAGGATCTGGATGCCTGAAATGGCTTCTTTATGCAAAAGTTTCGGAAGACTCGGCTCCGGATCCGCTTCCCTGGATCCAGTTTCCGGGTTTTCCGGAAGACCAGGATCCGGATTACTGAAATGCCTTCTTTATGCAAAAGTTTCGGAAGGCTCGGCTCCGGATTCGCTTCCCGGGATCCAGTTTCCGGGTTTTCCGGAAGACCAGGATCCGGATGCCTGAAATGCCTTCTTTATGCCAAAGTTTCGGAAGACTCAGCTACGGATCCGCTTCGAGGGATCCCGTTTCCGGGTTTTCCGGTAGACCAGGATCCGGATGCCTGAAACGCCTTCTTTATCGAAAGGTTTCGGAAGTCTCGGCTCCGGATCCGCTTCCCGGGATCCAGTTTCCGGGTTTTCCGGAAGACCAGGATCCGGATGCTTGAAATCCCTTCATTATGCAAAAGTTTCGGAAGACTCGGCTCCGGATCCGCTTCCCGGGATCCAGTTTCCGGGCTTTCCAGAAGACCAGGCTCCGGATCCAATACCCGGGATCCAGTTTCCGGCTTGTCCGGAAGACCAGGATCCGCATGCCTGAAATCCCTTCTTTATGCAAAAGTTTCGGAAGACTCGGCTCCGGATCCGCTTCCCAGGATCCAGTTTCCGGGTTTTACAGAAGACCAGAATCTTGATGCCTGAAATGCCTTCTTTATGCAAAATTTTCGGAAGGCTCGGCTCCGGATTCGCTTCCCGGGATCCAGTTTCCGGGTTTTACAGAAGACCAGAATCTTGATGCCTGAAATGCCTTCTTTATGCAAAATTTTCGGAAGACTCGGCTCCGGATCCGCTTCCCAGGATCCAGTTTCCGGGTTTTACAGAAGACCAGGATCTGGATGCCTGAAATGCCTCTTTTATGCAAAAGTTTCAGAAGGCTCGGCTCCGGATCCGCTTCCCGGGATCCAGTTTCCAGCTTTTCCGTAAGACCAGAATCTTGATGCCTGAAATGCCTTCTTTATGCAAAAGTTTCGGAAGGCTCGGCTCCGGATCCGCTTCCCGGGATCCAGTTTCCGGGTTTTCTGGAAGACCAGGATCCGGATGCCTGAAATGCCTTCTTTATTCAAAGGTTTCGGAAGGCTTGGCTCCGGATCTGCTTCCCGGGATCTAGTTTCTGGGTTTTCCAGTAGACCAGGCTCCGCAACCGCTTCCCAGGATCCAGTTTCCGGGTTTTCCGGAAGACCAGGATCCGGATGCCTGAAATGCCTTTTTTATGCAAAAGTATTGGGAGACTCGGCTCCGGATCCGCTTCCCGGGATCCAGTTTCTGGGTTTTCCAGAAGACCAGGATCCGGATCCGCTTCCCAACATCCAGTTTCCGGGTTTTCTGGAAGACCAGGATCCGGATGCCTGAAATGCCTTCTTTATGCAAAGGTTTTGGAAGACTCGGCTCCGGATCCGCTTCCCAACATCCAGTTTCCGGGTTTTCCGGAAGACCAGGATCCGGGTGCCTGAAATACCTTCTTTATGCAAAAGTTTCGGCAGACTCGGCTCCTGATCTGCTTCCCAGGATCTAGTTTCTGGGTTTTCCAGTAGACCATGCTCCGGATCCGCTTCCCAGGATCCAGTTTCCGGGTTTTACAGAAGACCAGGATCTGGATGCCTGAAATGCACTTTCATGCAAAAGTTTCGGAAGGCTTGGCTCCGGATCCGCTTCCCCGGATCCAGTTTCCGGGTTTTCCAGAAGACCAGGATCCGGATGCCTGAAATCCGTTCATTATGGAAAAGTTTAGGAAGACTCGGCTCCAGATCCGCTTCCTGGGATCTAATTTCCGGGTTTTCCAGAAGACCAGGATCCGGATCCGCTTCCAAAACGCCAGTTTCTGGGTTTTCCGGAAGACCAGGATCCGGATGCCTGAAATCTCTACTTTATGCAAAAGTTTTGGAAGACTCGGCTCCGGATCCGCTTCCCGGGATCCAGTTTCCAGCTTTTCCGTAAGACCAGGATCCGGATGCCTGAAATGCCTTCTTTATGCAAAAGTTTCGGAAGGCTCTGCTCCGGATCCGCTTCCCGGGATCCAGTTTCCGGGTTTTCCGGAAGACCAGGATCCGGATGCCTGAAATGCCTTCTTTATGCAAAAGTTTTGGAAGACTCGGCTCCGGATCTGCTTCCCGGGATCTAGTTTCTGGGTTTTCCAGCAGACCAGGCTCCGCATCCGCTTCCCAGGATCCAGTTTCCGGGTTTTCCGGAAGACAAGGATCTGGATGCCTGAAATCCCTTCATTATGGAAAAGTTTCGGAAGACTCGGCTCCACATCCGCTTCCTGGGATCCATTTTCCGGGTTTCACGAAGACCAGGCTCCGGATCCGCTTCCAAAACGCCAGTTTCCGGGTTTTTTGAAGACCGGGATCCGGATGCCTGAAATGCCTTCTTTATGCAAAGGTTTTGGAAGACTCGGCTCCGGATCCGCTTCCCTGGATCCAGTTTCCGGGTTTTCCAGAAGACCAGGCTCCGGATCCGCTTCCCAGGATCCAGTTTCCGGGTTTTACAGAAGACCAGGATCCGGATCCGCTTCCCAGGTCCAGTTTCCGGGTTTTACAGAAGACCAGGATCCGGATGCCTGAAATACTTTCTTTATGCAAAGTTTCGGAAGACTCGGCTCCGGTTCTGCCTCCCGGGATCCAGTTTCCGGGTTTTCCTGAAGACCAGGATCCGGATGCCTGAAATGCCTTCTTTATGCAAAAGTTTCGGAAGACTCGGCTCCGGATCCGCTTCCCGGGATCGAGTTTCTGGGTTTTCCAGTGGACCAGGCTCCGGATCCGCTTCCCAGGATCCAGTTTCCGGGTTTTACAGAAGACCAGGATCCGGATCCGCTTCCCGGGATCCAGTTTCCGTGTTTTCCGGAAGACCAGGATCCGGATGCTTGAAGTGCCCTCTTATGCAAAAGTTTCGGAAGACTCGGCTCTGGATCTGCTTCCCGGGATCTAGTTTCTGGGTTGTCCAGAAGACCAGGCTCCAGATCCGCTTCCCAGGATCCAGTTTCCGGGTTTTACAGAAGACCAGGAGCTGGATGCCTGAAATGCCTCTTTTATGCAAAAGTTTCGGAAGGCTCGGCTCCGGATCCACTTCCCGGGATCCAGTTTCCGGGTTTTCCGGAAGACCAGGATCCGCATGCCTGAAATGCCTTCTTTCTGCAAAAGTTTCGGAAGAGTCGGCTCCAGATCCATTTCCCGGGATCCAGTTTCCGGGTTTTCCAGAACACCAGGATCCGGATGCTTGAAATCCATTCATTATGCAAAAGTTTCGGAAGACTCGGCTCCGGATCCGCTTCCCGGGATCCAGTTTCCGGGCTTTCCAGAAGACCAGGCTCCGGATCCGCTTCCCGGGATCCACTTTCCGGGTTTTCACTAGGTCAACCAAATGGAAGCGAATGGGGCGTTGCAGCCACCAGGTCAAGCCCAGTCAAGCCTACGGGGACTTCAAGACACCAGATCAACCCAATGACAGGTGAACCCCGGACAAGCGAATGCGGCTTGCCAGCCACCAGGTCAACCCCCTGCAGGGCTATGTGGCACTGCAGCCACCAGGTCAACCCCAGAAAAGCCTACGTGGCCTTGCAGACATCAGGTCAACCCAATGCAAGCGAAAGGGGCCTTCCAGCCAGCAGATCAACCCCAGACAAGCCTATGGGACCTTGCAGACACCAGGTAACCCAATGGAAGTGAATTGGGCTTGCAGTCACCAGGTCAACCCCAGACAAGCCTACGGGGACTTGCAGACACCAGATCAAACCCAGGCAAGCCTGCGGGCCTTACAGCCACCAGGTCAATGCAGTACAATTGAATGGGGCCTTGCAGCCACCAGGTCAACCCCAGTAAGTGAATGGGGCCTTGCAGCCACCAGGTCAACCCAATGTAAGTGAATGGGGCCTTAGAGCCTGGAGGTCAACCAATGATACCGACTGGGGCCTTGCAGCCACCGGGTCAACCCAATGCAAGCGAATGGGGCCTTGCAGCCACCGGGTCAACCCAATGCAAGCGAATGGGGCCTTGCAGACAGCAGGTCAACCCCAGGTAAGCGAATGGGGAATTGCAGCCATGAAGTTAAACCCAGGTAAGTGAATGGGGCCTTGCAGCCACCAGGTCAATCCCAGGCAAGCGAATGGGGCCTTGCAGCCACCAGGTGAACCCCAGGCAACCGAATGGGGCCTTGCAGCCACAGGGTTAACCCACTGCAAGTCAATGGGACCTTGCACCCAGAACGTGAACCCCAGGTAAGCAAATGGGGCTTTGCAGCCATGAGGTGAACCCCAGGTAAAGTGAATGGGGCCTTCCAGCCACCAAGTGAACCCCAGGCAAGGGAATGGGGCCTTGCAGCCACTAGGTCAACCCAATGTAAGTGAACGGCGCCTTGCAGCGAGCAAGTCAATGCCAGGTAAGCGAATGGTGCTTTGCAGCCACCAGGTCAACCCTATGTAAGTCAAGGGGGCATTGCAGCCACCAGGTCAACCACAGGCAAGGAAATGGGCCCTGGCCCAGGTGGACGGAGCACTCCTCGGAGGGCTTGCAGCCACCAGGTCAACCCCAGGCAAGTGAATGGGCCCTTGCAGCCACCAGGTCAACCCAAAGTAACTGAATCGGGCCTTCAAGCCACCAGGTCAACCCAGTGTAACTGAATCAGGCCTTGAAGCCACAGGGTCAACCCAGTGCAAGTGAATGGGGCCTTGCAGCCAGCAGGTCAACCCCAGGGAAGCGAATGGGTCCTTGCAGCAGCCAGGTGAACCCCAGGCAAGCCAACGGGGCCTTGCAGTCACCAGGTCAACCCCAGGGAAGCGAATGGGGCCTTGCAGCCACCAGGTGAACCCCAGGCAAGGGAATGGGGCCTTGTAGCCACCAGCTCAACCCAATGTAAGTGAATGGGGTCTTGAAGCCTCCAGGTGAACCCAATGTAAGTGAACGGAGCCTTGCAGCCAGCAAGTCAATGCTAGATAAGCGAATGGGCCCTTGCAGCCACCAGGTCAACCCCAGCCAAGTGAATGGGGACTTGCAGCCACCAGGTGAACCCCAGGCAAGCCAACGGGGCCTTGCAGCAACCAGGTGAACCCCAGGAAAGCCTACGGGGCCTTGCAGACACCAGGTGAACTCAGTGCAAGTGAATGGGGCCTTGCAGCCACCAGATCAACCCCAGGCAAGTGAATGGGGCCTTGCAGTCACCAGGACCACCCAATGCAAGTGAACGGGGCCTTGCAGCCAGCAAGTCAAACCCAGGTAAGCGAATGGGGCCTTGCAGCCACCAGGTCAACCCGAGGCAAGTGAATGGGGCTTTGCAGCCACCAGGTCAAACCGAGGCAAGTGAATGGGGCCTTAGAGACACCAAGTCAACCCCAGGCAAGCGAATGGGGTCTGGCCTAGGTGCGCAGGGCACTCCTTGGAGGCTTAAACCCGGCTGAGGGCGGCACTAGATGGAGTCTTAAGCCCCTGGCGGTTGTGCGGGTCTTGCATCCGCACTCCCGGTGGTTGTTTGGGAGTGAAGCCCCGGGCGGCAGCGAGTCCGGGTACCAGGCCAGCCCCAGGCATGCCTAGGGGGACTTTTGGAGCCCGGCTCAACCCCAGGCAAGCGAATGGGGCCTTGCACCCACCAGGTTCAACCCCAGTCAAGCCTACGGGGACTTCAAGACACCAGGTCAACCCAATGACAGTGAATAGAGCCTTGCAGCCACCAGGTGAACCCCGGAGAAGCAAATGGGGCTTTCCAGCCACCAGGTCAAGCCCTTCAGTTCTATGTGGCACTGCAGCCACCAGGTCAACCCCAGGCAAGTGAATCAGGCCTGTCTCAGGTGCGCGGGGCACTCCTTGGAGGCCTTGCAGCCACCAGGTCAAGCCCAGTCAAGCCTATGGGGACTACAAGACACCAGATCAAGCCAATGAAAGCGAATGGAGCCTTGCAGCCACCAGGTCAACCCCGGACAAGCGAATGCGGCTTTCCAGCCACCACGTCAACCCCCTCCAGGGCTATGTGGCACTGCAGCCACCAGGTCGAGCACAGGAAAGCCTACGGGGCCTTCCAGACACCAGGTCAACCCAATGCAAGCGAAAGGGACCTTCCAGCCAGCTGATCAACCCCAGACAAGCCTATGGGACCTTGAAGACACCAGGTCAACTCAATGCAAGTGAATGGGGCCTTGCAGCCACCAGAGCAACCCCAGGTAAAGCTAATGGGGCCTTGCAGCCACCAGGTCAACCCCAGGCAAGTGAATGGAGCCTTGCAGCCACCAGGTCAACCCCAGGTAAGCGAATGGGGCCTTGCAGGCACCAGGTCAACCCCAGGTAAGTGAATGGGGCCTTGCAGCCACCAGGTCAACCCCAGGTAAGTGAATGGGGCCTTGCAGCCACCAGGTCAACCCCGGGCATGCGAATGGGGCCTTGCAGCCACCAGGTCAACCCCAGGTAAGTGAATGGGGCCTTGGAGAGACCAGGTCAACCCCAGGAAAGTGAATGTGGCCTTGCAGCCACCAGGTCAACCCCAGGTAAGCCTACAGGGCCTAGCAGACACCAGGTCAACCCAATGCAAGCAAAAGGTGTCTTGCAGACACCAGGTCAACCCAATGCAAGCGAATGGGGCCTTGCAGCCACCAGGTCAACCCCAGGCAAGTGAATGGGGCCTTGCAGTCACCAGGTCAACCCAATGCAAGTGAATGGGGCCTGCAAACACAAAGTCATGCCAATGTAATTGAACCGGGCCTTGCAGCCAGCAAGTCAACCCCAGGTAAGCGAATGGGGCCTTGCAGCCACCAGGTCAACCCGAGGCAAGTGAATGGGGCTTTGCAGCCACCAGGTCAAACCAAGGCAAGTGAATGGGACCTTAGAGACACCAAGTCAACCCCAGGCAAGCGAATGGGGTCTGGCCTAGGTGCGCGGGGCACTCCTTGGAGGCTTAAACCCGGCTGAGCGCGGCACTAGATGGAGTCTTAAGCCCTTTTGGAGCCCAGGTCAACCCCAGGCAAGCGAATGGGGCCTAGCAGGCACCAATGCAAACCCAGGTAAGCGAATGGGGCCTTGCAGCCACAAGGTCAATCCCCTGCAAGCCTATGGGGCCCTGCAGCCACCAGGTCAACCCCAGGCAAGTGAATGGGGCCTTCCAGCCACCAGGTCAACCCCAGGCAAGCGAATGGGGCCTGGAACAGGTGGGACGGGCACTCCTTGGAGGCGTAAGGCTGGGTTGGGGTGTTAGTTGATGGAGGCTTTATCCCGTGGAGGTGGTGCAGGCCTTGAGTCCACACTCGCGGTGCTTGTTTTGGAGTGAAGTCCCCGGCGGCAGCAAGTCTGGGGACCAGGTCAACCCCCCGCATGCCTAGGGGTACTTTTCGCGCCCAGGTCAACCCCAGGCAAGCGAATGGGGCCTTGCAGCCACCAGGTCAACCCCAGGCAAGCGAATGGGGCCTTGCAGACACCAGGTCAACCCGGGCAAGCGAAAGGGGCCTTACAGACACCAGGTCAACGCAATACAAGTGAATGGGGCCTTGCAACCACCAGGTCAACCCCAGGTAAGAGAATGGGGCCTGGCAGCCACCAGGTCAACCCAATGCAAGCGAAAGGGGCCTTGCAGCCACCAGATCAACCCCATACAAGCCTACGGGGACCTCCAGACACCAGGTCAAACCCAGCCAAGCCTGCGGGGCCTTGCAGCCACCAGGTCAATGGAATACAAGCGAATGGGGCCTTGCAGCCACCAGGTCAACCCCAGGTAAGCAAATTGGGCCTTGCAGCCACCAGGTCAAGCCCAGGCAAGTGAATGGGGCCTTGCAGCCACCAGATCAACCCAATGTAAGTGAACGGGGCCTTGCAGCCAGCAAGTCAACCCCAGGCAAGCGAATGGGGCCTTCCAGCTCCCAGATCAACCCGAGGCAAGTGAATGCTGCTTGCAGCCACCAGGTCAACCCCAGGCCAGTGAATGGAGCCTTGCAGACATCACGTGAACCCAATGCAAGCGAATGGGGCCTTGCAGCGACCAGGTCAACCCAATGTAAGCGAATGGGGCCTTGCAGCCAGCAGGTCAACCCCAGGTAAGCGAATTGGGCCGTGCAGCCACCAAGTCAACCCCAGTAAGTCAATGGGGCCTTGCAGCCACCAGGTCAACACAATTCAACCGAATGGGGCCTTACAGCCACAGGGTCAACCCAATGCAATTGAATGGGGCCTTGCAGCCAGCAGGTCAACCCCAGGTAAGAGAATGGGGCCTTGCAGCCACCAGGTGAAACCTAGGTAAGTGAATGGGGCCTTGCAGTCACCAGGTCAACCCAATGTAAGTGAATGGGGCCTTGCAGCCTCCAGGTGAACCCAATGTAAGTGAACGGTGCCTTGCAGCCAGCAAGTCAATGCCAGGTAAGTGAATGGCGCCTTGCAGCCACCAGGTCAACCCCAGGCAAGCGAATGGGGCCTTGCAGCCACAGGGTCGACCCACTGCAAGTGAACGGGGCCTTGCAGCCAGCAAGTCAACCCCAGGTAAGTGAATGGGGTCTTGCAGCCACCAGGTGAACCCCAGGCAAGCGAATGTGGCCTTGCAGCCACTAGGTCAACCCAATGTAAATGAACGGGGCCTTGCAGCCAGCAAATCAACCCCAGGTAAGCGAATGGGGCCTTGCAGTCACCAGGTGTACCCCAGGCAAGCGAATGCGGCCTTGCAGCCACGAGGTCAACCCCAGGCAAGTGAATGGGGCCTTGCAGACACCAGGTCACCCCAATGCAAGCGAAAGCGGCCTTGCAGACACCAGGTCACCCCAATGCAAGCAAATGGGGCCTTGCAGCCACCATAGTTTCATAGTTTCATAGTAGCTAGAGTCGGAAGGGACCTAGGTAGATCATCTAGTCCGACCCCCTGCCTTGGCAGGAAAGAGCACCGGGGTCAGATGACCCCGGCAAGGTGCTCATCTAACTTCCTTTTAAAAATCCCCAGGCTAGGAGCCTGCACCACTTCCCCTGGAAGCTGGTTCCAGGCCCTAGCCGCCCTGACTGTGAAGTAGCACCTCCTAATATCTAATCTAAACTTACCCTCCGCCAGCTTGTGACCGTTATTCCTGGTCACTCCTGGCAGCGCACGGGGGAACAGGGACTCCCCCAATACCTGCTGATCCCCCCTGACCAGTTTGTAGCAGGCCACAAGGTCCCTCCTTAACCTTCTCTTGTGGAGGCTAAACAGGTTCAGGTCCCGTAGCCTCTCCTCATAAGGCCTGCCCTGCTGACCCCTGATCATACGAGTGGCCCTCCTCTGAACTCTTTCCATATCGTCCACGTCCCTCTTGAAGTGTGGCGCCCAGAACTGGACGCAGTACTCCAGCTGTGGCCTGACCAGTGCCGCATAGAGGGGGAGGATCACCTCCCTGGACCTGCTCGAGATGCATCTGTGGATGCATGACAGGGTACAGTTGGCCTTCTTGACTGCCTCCCCACACTGCCGGCCCATGTTCATCGTGGAGTCAATGACGACTCCAAGATCCTTTTCCGTCTCCGTGCTGGCAAGAGGGGAGTTCCCCAACCTGTAAGTGTGGTGCCGGTTCTTCCTCCCCATGTGCAACACCTTGCACTTATCAGTGTTAAACCCCATCCTATTCTCATCCGCCCACCGTTGCAACCTGTCAAGGTCAGCTTGTAGCCTATTGCACCCTTCTAGTGCACCCACATCCCCCCACATCTTAGTGTCATCAGCAAACTTGAACAGGGTGCTTTCTACCCCCTTATCCAAGTCACTGATGAAGATGTTGAACAGTGCGGGCCCGAGGACCGAGCCCTGCGGAACCCCACTGCCCACGTCCTTCCAGGTCGAGAAGAACCCATCCGCTACCACCCTCTGGGTGCGGCCCTCCAACCAGTTGGCGACCCATTTGACCGTGTGGGCATCGACACCACAGTCTCCCAGCTTTTTGATGAGGACAGGGTGAGAGACAGTGTCGAAAGCCTTCCGGAAGTCCAGAAAGACTACATCCACAGCAACCCCTGCGTCTAATGATTTGGTGACCTGATCGTAAAAGGCCACCAGGTTGGTCTGACAAGACCTGCCACTGATGAACCCATGTTGGTTGCCCCTGAGCATGCATTCCCCCGCAAGGCCCTCCTGGATGTGTGCCAGGAGAATTTTTTCAAAGAGCTTACCCGGCATTGAGGTAAGACTAACTGGCCTGTAATTTCCCGGGTCCTCTTTTTTTCCCTTTTTGAAGATAGGGACCACATTGGCCCTCTTCCAGTCCTCCGGCACCTCGCCAGAGCACCACGAGTGCTCATAGAGCCGCGCCAGGGGTCCCGCAATGACCTCAGCCAGTTCCTGTAGAACCCTAGGGTGAAGATCGTCCGGACCAGCGGACTTGAACACGTCCAGCCTCTCCAAAAGTACCCTAACTAACTCCTCGCTAACCCCTGGCCCAGGCGTGTCTCTCCCGGGGCCCGAGGGGGGCCCAGCAGGGAGGTGGCTGAACTGGTCCCTACTTAGGAAGACAGAGGCAAAGAAATCGTTAAATATGTTAGCTTTGTCATCTGGCGTGACGACTAAGTTGCCCATCGTGTCCTGCAGGGGCCCCACATTACCCGGGACCCTCTTTTTACCCCCTATGTATTTGAAGAAGGACTTCTTATTGTCCCCAATCCAGGAAGCTAGTCCTATCTCCATCTCTGCCTTGGCCTTCCTGACTGCCCCCCTACATCCTCGGGCGACTGTAACATAGTCCTTCTTGGTGATGACCCCATCTCTCCATTGGGTGTATGCCTCCCTTTTAGCAAGGAGACATTCCCGGATGCTCTTAGTGAGCCATGGGGGTTTATGTGCCCTCCTGCTCCCTTTGACCCTTGTTGGGATTACCTCCCTTTGGGCATGGAGGATCGTCTCCTTAAGGAGCAACCACTCCCCTTCGACATCTGATTCCCTTCCCCTCTGGGTCCTCAGCGCTTCCCCAACGATCCTCCTTAGCTTGTTGAAGTCAGCCCTCCTAAAGTCTAGGGCTGTTGCCTTGCTGCAGCCCTTTGCCACCTTACGCTGGATGGTGAATTCCAGCAAGCGATGATCACTGTCTCCCAGGTGGCCCATCACCCGCAGCCCCCTCACCAGGTCATCACCCGTGGCCAGCACCAGGTCCAACAAGGCGTCTCCCCTGGTGGGACTGTGCACCTCCTGGGTTAGATGGAGGTCCTGCACTCTGGCTAAGAACCGACGTGAGCGATCAGACTTGGCTGACTGCTCTTCCCAGCAGATGTCTGGGAAGTTCAGGTCCCCCATGATGACCACATCCTTAGCCCTCACTGCCTCTGTGAGCTGACCTAAGAATTCCTGGTCGAGCTCTTCTCCCTGGTTGGGAGGTCTATAGTAGACTCCCACCGTTAAGTCTCTCTCCCCTGGACTGCCTTTTACTCTAACCCAGAGCACCTCAGAGTGCCCCGCCTCTACCCCCTTGCTAATTAACGAGGAAGTATATTCCTCCTTGATGTAGAGTGCTACTCCTCCACCTTCCCTTCCTATCCTGTCCCTCCTGTATAGCCTATAGCCCTTGACACTCACCGCCCAGTCATGCGATGAGTCCCACCACGTTTCTGTGATCCCTACTATATCAGGGCTGGTGACAGCTAGGAGGAGGGTGAGTTCCTCCTGTTTCTTCCCCATACTTCGAGCATTCGTGTAGAGGCATTTGAGGCCTCCAACGGTTGTGCCCACTGACCCCCTAGTCTCAGCAATGCCCCGTCCCCCATCACTTACCTGTTTCTCCCTTTTGACCATTGGTCTGGGCTCGCTGGCTGTTGCTGGGCCTGGTAGTTCATTGTCTCCTCCGCCCTCATCTTCCCCCTCCCCCAGGTCAACCCAATGTAAGTGAACGGGGCCTTGCAACCAGCAAGTCAACCCCAGGTAAGCGAATGGGGCCTTGCAGCCACCAGGTGAACCCGAGGCAAGCGAATGGGGCCTTGCAGCCACCAGGTCAACCCGAGACAAGTGAATGGTGCTTGCAGCCACCAGGTCAACCACACAAACGTGAATGGAGCCTTGCAGACACCAGGTCAACCCAATGCAAGCGAATGGGGCCTTGCAGCAACCAGGTCAACCGAATGCAAGTGAATGGGGCCTTGCAGCCAGCAGGTCAACCCAGGTAAGCGAATTGGGCCTTGCAGCCACCAAGTCAACCCTAGTAAGTCAATTGGGCCTTGCAGCAACCAGGTCAACCCAATTCAACCGAATGCGGCCTTACAGCCACAGGGTCAACCCAATGCAATTGAATGGGGCCTTGCAGCCAGCAGGTCAACCCCAGGTAAACGAATGGGGCCTTGCAGCCACCAGGTGAACCCCAGGTAAGTGAATGGGGCCTTGCAGCCACCAGGTCGACCCCAGACAAGTGAATGGGGCCTTGCAGTCACCAGATCAACCCAATGTGAGTGAATGGGGCCTTGCAGCCTCCAGGTGAACCCAATGTCAGTGAACGGTGCCTTCCAGCCAGCAAGTCAACCCAAGGTAAGCGAATGAGGCCTTGCAGCCACCAGGTCAACCCAAGGCAAGCCTATGGGGCGTTGCAGCCACCAGGTCAACCCAATGCAAGCGAATGGGTCCTTGAACACACAGGGTCAACCCAATGCAAGTGAATGGGGCCTTGCAGCCAAGAGGTCAACCCCAGGCAAGCCTACAGGGCATTGCAGCCACCAGGTCAACCCAATGCAAGCGAAAGGGGGCTTGCAGCCACAGGGTCCCCCCTTTGCAAGTGAACGGTGCCTTGCAGCCAGCAAGTCAACCTCAGGTAAGCGAATGGGGTCTTGCAGACACCAGGTGAACCCCAGGCAAGCGAATGGGGCCTTGCAGACACCAGGTCAAACCGAGGCAAGTGAATGGGGCCTTGCAGCCACCAGGTCAACCCCAAGCAAGCGAATGGGGCCTTGCAGCCACCAGGTGAACCCCAGGGAAGTGCATGGGGCCTTGCAGCCCCCAGGTCAACCCGAGGCAAGTGAATGGTGCTTGCGGCCACCAGGTCAACCCCACGAAAGTGAATGGAGCCTTGCAGACACCAGGTCAACCCAATGGAAGCGAATGGGGCCTTGCAGCCACCAGGTCAACCCCAGAGAAGTGAATGGGGCCTTGCAGTCACCAGGTCAACCCCAGGAAAGCCTACGGGGCATTGCAGCCACCAGGTCAACCCAATGCAAGCGAAAGGGGGCTTGCAGCCACAGGGTCCCCCCTTTGCAAGTGAACGGGGCCTTGCCGCCAGCCAGTCAACCTCAGGTAAGCAAATGGGGTCTTGCAGCCACCAGGTGAACCCCAGGCAAGCGAATGGGGCCTTGCAGACACCAGGTCAACCCGAGGCAAGTGAATGGGGCCTTGCAGCCACCAGGTCAACCCCAAGCAAGTGAATGGTGCCTTTCACCCAGCAGGTCAACCCCAGGCAAGCGAATGTTGCCTGGCTTCAGGTGTAGGGGGCACTCCTTGGAGGATTAACCCCGGTGGCGGGGGCACTTGATGGAGGCTTTAGCCCCTGGCGGTTGTGCGGGTCTTGCGTCCGCACTGCCGGTGGTTATTTGGGAGTTAAGGCCCGGGCGGCAGAAAGTCCGGGCACCAGGTAAATCCTAGCCATGCCTAGGAGTACTTTTGGAGCCTAAGTCAACCCCAGGCAAGCCAATGGGACTTTGCAGCCACCAGGTCAACCCCAGGGAAGTGAATGGGGCCTTGCAGACACAACGTCAACCCCAGGCAAGCGAATGGGGCCTGGCCTTGGTCGGGGGGGCACTCCTTGGAGGCTTAAGCCCGGGAACGGGTGCACTTGATAGAGTCTTAAGCCCCTGGCGCTTGTTGCTTGTCTTGCGTCCGCTCTCCTGGTGGTTGTTTGGGAGTTAAGCCCCAGGCGGCAGCAACTCCGGGCACCAGTTCAACCCCAGGAATGCCTAGGGGGACTTTTGGAGCCCAGGTCTACCCCAGACTAGTGAATGGGGCCTTGCAGTCACCACGTCAACCCCAGGAAAGCTAATGGGGCCTTGCAGCCACCAGGTCAACCCCAGGCAAGCGAATGTCGCGTTGTAGCCACCAGGTCACCTCCCTGCAAGCCAATGGGGCCCTGCAGCCACCAGGTCAACCCCAGGCAAGTGAAAGGGACCTTGCATCCACCAGGTAAACCCCAGGCAAGTGAATGGGGCCTTTCAGACATCAGGTCAACCCAATGCAAGAGAATGGGGCCTTGCAGCCACCAGGTCAACCGCAGGCAAGCCTACGGGGCGTTGCAGACACCAGGTGAACCCAATCCACGTGAATGGGGCCTTTCAGCTACCAGGTAAACCCCAGGCAAGTGAATGGGGCCTTGCAGTCACCAGGACAACCCCAGGGAAGTGAATGGGGCCCTGCAGCCACCAGGTCATCCCCCTGCAAGCCTATGGGGCCCTGCAGCTACCAGGTTAACCCCAGGTAAGCGAATGGGGCCTTGCAGTCACTAGGTCAACTCCAGGTAGAGCAAATGGGGCCTTGCAATCACTAGGTCAACCCAATGCAAGCCTATGGGGCCTTGCAGACACCAGGTAAGCCCAATGCAAGCGAATGGGGCCTTGAAGCCACGAGATCAACCCCCTGCAAGCCTATGGGGCCCTGCAGTCACTAGGTCAACCCAATGCAAGCGCATGGGGCCGTGCAGACACCAGGTCAACCCCAGGCAAGCCTAAGGGGCCTTGCAGACACCAGGTCAACCAAATGCAAGAGAATGGGGCCGTGCAGCCACCAGGTGAACCCCAGGGAAGCGTATGGCGCCTTGAAGCCACCAGGTCATCCCCAGGCTTGCCTAGGGGGACTTTTGGAGCCCAGGTCAACCCAATGCAAGCGAATGGGACCCTGCAGCCACAAGGCAAACCCCAGATAAGTGAATGGGGCCTTGCAGACACCACGTCAACTCCAGGCAAGCGAATGGGGCCTGGCCCAGGTGTGGGGGGCACTCCTTGGAGGCTTAAGCCTGGGAGCAGGGGCACTTGATAGAGTCTTAAACCCCTGCCGCTTGTTGCTTGACTTGCGTCCGCACTCCCATGGTTCTTTGGGAGTGAAGCCGCGGACGGCAGCAAGTCCGGACACCAGGTCAACCCCAGGCATGCCTACGGGGACTTTTGCAGCCCTGGTAAACCCCAGGCAAGTGAATGGGGTCTTGAAGTCACCAGGTCAAACCCAGGCAAGTAATCGGGCCTTGCAGCCACCAGGTCAACCCCAGGCAAGCGAATGGGGCCTTGTAGCCACAAGGTCACCCCGCTTCAAACCAATGGGGTCCTGCAGCCACCAGGTCAACCCCAGGAAAGTGAACGGGACTTTGCAGCCACCATGTAAACTCCAGGCAAGCGAATGGGGCCTTTCAGACAACAGGACAACCCAATGCAAGAGAATGGGGCCTTGCAGCCACCAGGTAAACCCCAGGCAAGTGAATGGGGCCTTGCAGCCACCAGGTCAACCCCAGGCAAGCCTATGGGGCGTTGCAGACACCAGGTATACCCAATGCAAGTGAATGGGGCCTTGCGGGCACCAGGTCAACCCCTGGTAAGTGAATGGGGCCTTGCAGCCCCCAGGTCAACTCCCTGCAAGCCTATGGGACCCTGCAGCCACCAGGTAAATACCAGGCAAGTGAATGGGGCCTTTCAGACATCAGGTCAACATAATGAAAGAGAATGGGGCCTTGGAGCCACCAGGTAAACCGCAGGCAAGTGAATGGGGCCTTGCAGCCACCAGGTCAATCCCAGGCAAGCCTACGGGGCGTTGCAGACACCAGGTAAACACAATGCACGTGAATGGGGCCTTTCAGCTACCAGGTAAACCCCAGGCAAGTGAATGGGGCCTTGCAGTCACCAGGGCAACCCCAGGCAAGTGAATGGGGCCCTTCAGCCACCAGGTCACCCCCCTGCATCCCTATGGGGCCCTGCAGCTACCAGGTCAACCCCAGGTAAGCGAATGGGGCCTTGCAGCCACCAGGTCAACCCCCTGCAAGCCTATGGGACCCTGCAGCCACCTGGTAAATCCCAGGATTCCTTGGGGGAATTTTGGAGCCCAGGTCCACCCAATGCAAGCTAATGGGGCATTGCAGACATCAGGTCAACCCAATGCAAGAGAATGGGGCCTTGCAGCCACCAGGGAAACCCCAGGCAAGTGAATGGGGCCTTGCAGCCACCAGGTCAACCCCAGGTAGAGCGAATGGGGCCTTGCAATCACTAGGTCAACCCAATGCAAGCCTATGGGGCCTTGCAGACACCAGGACAACCCCAGGTAAGCGAATCGGGCCTAGCAGCTACCAGGTCAACTCCCTTCAAGCCTATGGGGCCCTGCAGCAACCAGGTAAATACCAGGCAAGTGAATGGGGCCTAGCAGACACCAGGTCAACCCCAGGCAAGCGAATGGGGCCTTGCAGCCACCAGGACAACCCCAGGCAAGCCTACGGGGCGTTGCAGACAGCAGGTAAACCCAGTGCAAGTCAATGAGGCCTTGCAGCCACCAGGAGAACCCCAGGCAAGCGAATGGGGCCTTGTAGCCCCCAGTTCAACTCCCTGCAAGCCTATGGGGCCCTGCAGCCAGCCGGTCAACCCTAGGCAAGCGAATGGGGCCTTGCAGACACCAGGTCAACCCCAGGCAAGCCTACGGGGCCTTGCAGACACCAGGTAAACCCCTGGTAAGCGAATGGGGCCTTGTAGCCCCCGGTTCAACTCCCTGCAAGCCTATGGGGCCCTGCAGCCACCAGGTCAACCCCAGGCGAGTGAATGGGGCGTACCAGACACCGGATCAACTCTAGGCAAGCGAATGGGGCCTTGCAGACACCAGGTGAACCCCAGGCAAGCGAATGGGGCCTTCCAGCCACCAGGTCAACCCCAGGGAAGTGAATGGGGCCTTTCAGACAAGAGGTCAACCCAATGCAAGTGAATGGGGCCTTGCACACACCAGGTCAACCCCAGGCAAGCCTTCGGGGCCTTGCAGGCACCAGGTCAACCCAAAGCAAGCGAATGGGGCCATGCAACCACCAGGTGAACCCCAGGGAAGCGTATCGGGCCTTGAAGCCACGAGATCAACCCCCTGCAAGCCTATGGGGCCCTGCAGTCACTAGGTCAACCCAATGCAAGCGCATGGGGCCGTGCAGACACCAGGTCAACCCCAGGCAAGCCTAAGGGGCCTTGCAGACACCAGGTCAACCAAATGCAAGAGAATGGGGCCGTGCAGCCACCAGGTGAACCCCAGGGAAGCGTATGGCGCCTTGAAGCCACCAGGTCATCCCCAGGCTTGCCTAGGGGGACTTTTGGAGCCCAGGTCAACCCAATGCAAGCGAATGGGACCCTGCAGCCACAAGGCAAACCCCAGATAAGTGAATGGGGCCTTGCAGACACCACGTCAACTCCAGGCAAGCGAATGGGGCCTGGCCCAGGTGTGGGGGGCACTCCTTGGAGGCTTAAGCCTGGGAGCGGGGGCACTTGATAGAGTCTTAAACCCCTGCCGCTTGTTGCTTGACTTGCGTCCGCACTCCCATGGTTCTTTGGGAGTGAAGCCGCGGACGGCAGCAAGTCCGGACACCAGGTCAACCCCAGGCATGCCTACGGGGACTTTTGCAGCCCTGGTAAACCCCAGGCAAGTGAATGGGGTCTTGAAGTCACCAGGTCAAACCCAGGCAAGTAATCGGGCCTTGCAGCCACCAGGTCAACCCCAGGCAAGCGAATGGGGCCTTGTAGCCACAAGGTCACCCCGCTTCAAACCAATGGGGTCCTGCAGCCACCAGGTCAACCCCAGGAAAGTGAACGGGACTTTGCAGCCACCATGTAAACTCCAGGCAAGCGAATGGGGCCTTTCAGACAACAGGACAACCCAATGCAAGAGAATGGGGCCTTGCAGCCACCAGGTAAACCCCAGGCAAGTGAATGGGGCCTTGCAGCCACCAGGTCAACCCCAGGCAAGCCTATGGGGCGTTGCAGACACCAGGTATACCCAATGCAAGTGAATGGGGCCTTGCGGGCACCAGGTCAACCCCTGGTAAGTGAATGGGGCCTTGCAGCCCCCAGGTCAACTCCCTGCAAGCCTATGGGACCCTGCAGCCACCAGGTAAATACCAGGCAAGTGAATGGGGCCTAGCAGGAACCAGGTCAACCCAACGCAAGCGAATGGGGCCTTGCAGGCACCAGGTCAACCCAATGCAAGCGAAGGGGCCATGCAGCCACCAGGTGAACCCCAGGGAAGCGTATGGCGCCTTGCAGACACCACGTCAACCCCAGGCAAGCGAATGGGGCCTGGCCTTGGTCGGGGGGGGCACTCCTTGGACGCTTAAGCCTGGGAACGGGTGCACTTGATAGAGTCTTAAGCCCCTGGCGCTTGTTGCTTGTCTTGCGTCCGCTCTCCCGGTGGTTGTTTGGGAGTGAAGCCCCGGGCGGCAGCAAGTCTGGGCACCAGGTCAACCCCAGGAATGCCTAGGGGGACTTTTGGAGCCCAGGTCTACCCCAGACAAGTGAATGGGGCCTTGCAGTCACCACGTCAACCCCAGGCAAGCGAATGTCGCCTGGTAGCCACCAGGTCACCTCCCTGCAAGCCAATGGGCCCTGCAGCCACCAGGTCAACCCCAGGCAAGTGAAAGGGACCTTGCATCCACCAGGTAAACCCCAGGCAAGTGAATGGGGCCTTTCAGACATCAGGTCAACATAATGGAAGAGAATGGGGCCTTGGAGCCACCAGGTAAACCGCAGGCAAGTGAATGGGGCCTTGCAGCCACCAGGTCAATCCCAGGCAAGCCTACGGGGCGTTGCAGACACCAGGTAAACACAATGCACGTGAATGGGGCCTTTCAGCTACCAGGTAAACCCCAGGCAAGTGAATGGGGCCTTGCAGTCACCAGGGCAACCCCAGGCAAGTGAATGGGGCCCTTCAGCCACCAGGTCACCCCCCTGCATCCCTATGGGGCCCTGCAGCTACCAGGTCAACCCCAGGTAAGCGAATGGGGCCTTGCAGCCACCAGGTCAACCCCCTGCAAGCCTATGGGACCCTGCAGCCACCTGGTAAATCCCAGGATTCCTTGGGGGAATTTTGGAGCCCAGGTCCACCCAATGCAAGCTAATGGGGCATTGCAGACATCAGGTCAACCCAATGCAAGAGAATGGGGCCTTGCAGCCACCAGGGAAACCCCAGGCAAGTGAATGGGGCCTTGCAGCCACCAGGTCAACCCCAGGTAGAGCGAATGGGGCCTTGCAATCACTAGGTCAACCCAATGCAAGCCTATGGGGCCTTGCAGACACCAGGACAACCCCAGGTAAGCGAATCGGGCCTAGCAGCTACCAGGTCAACTCCCTTCAAGCCTATGGGGCCCTGCAGCAACCAGGTAAATACCAGGCAAGTGAATGGGGCCTAGCAGACACCAGGTCAACCCCAGGCAAGCGAATGGGGCCTTCCAGGCAACAGGTCAACCCCAGGCAAGTGAATGGGGCGTGCAGCCACGAGGTGAACCCCAGGCAAGCGTATGGGGCCTTGAAGCCACCAGATCAAACCCCTGCTAGCCTATGGGACCCTGCAGCCACCTAGTCGACTCCAGGCTTTCCTAGGGAGACTTTTGGAGCCCAGGTCAACCCAATGCAAGTGAATGGGGCCTTGCAGACATCAGGTGAACACAATGCAAGAGAATGGGGCCTTGCAGCCACCAGGCAAACCACAGGTAAGTGAATGGGGCCTTCTAGACACCACGTCACCCCCAGGCAAGTGAATGGGGTCTGGCCCAGGTGTGGGGGGCACTCCTTGGAGGCTTAAGCCCGGGCTGGGGGGGCACTTGTGGAGTCAAGCCCAGGCAAGTGAATGGGGCCTTGCAGCCACCAGATCAACCCCAGGCATGCCTAGGGGGACTTTTCAAGCCCAGGTCAACCCCAGGCAAGCGAATGGGGCCTTGCAGCCACCACGTCAACCCCCTGCAAGCCTCTGGGCCCCTCCAGCCACTAGGTCAACCCCAGGCAAGTGAATGGGGCCCTGCAGGCAACAGGTCAAGCCGAGGCAACAGAATGGGGCCTGGCCCAGGTGGTTGGGGCACTCCTTGGAGGCTCTAAGCCCGGGCGGGGGGCGCACTTGTGGAGTCAAGCCCAGGCAAGTGAATAGGGCCTTGCAGACACCACGTCGACCCCCTGAAAGCCTATGGGCCCCTGCAGCCACCACGTCAACCCCAGGCAAGTGAACGGGGCCTTGCAGCCACCAGCTCAACCCCAGGCAAGTCAATGGGGCCTTGCAGGCAACAGGTAAACCCCAGGTAAGAGAATGGGGTCTTGCAGACACCAGGTCAACCCCAGGCAAGTGAATGGGGCCTTGCACCCACCAGGTCAACCCCGGGCAAGTGAATGGGACCTTGCAGCCACCAGGTCTACCCCAAGCCAGTGAATGGGGCCTTGCAGCCACCAGGTTAACCCCAGGCAAGCTAATGGGGCCTTGCAGACACCAGGTCAACCCCAGGCAAGTGAATGGGGCCTTGCAGCCACCAGGTCAACCCCAGGCAAGGGAATGGGGCCTTGTACCCACCAAGTCAACCCCAGGCATGCCTACCGGGACTTTTGGAGCCCAGGTCAACCCCAGGCAAGCGAATGGGGCCTTGCAGCCACCAGGTCAACCACAGGCAAGCAAACGGGGCCTTGCAGACACCAGGTCAAGCCCAGGCAAGCGAATGGGGCCTTGCAGACTAGAGGTCAACGCAATACAAGTGAATGGGGCCTTGCAGACACCAGGTCAAACCAATGCAAGAGAATGGGGCCTTGTAGACACCAGGTCAACCCCAGGCAAGTGAATGGGGCCTTGCAGCCACCAGCTCAAGCCGAGGCAACTGAATGCGGCCTGGCCCAGGTGGGGGGGGCACTTCTTGGAGGATTAAGCCCGGGTGGGGGCGGCACTTGATGGAGGCTTAAGCCCCTTGGCTGTTGTGCGGGTCCTGCGTCCGCACTCCCGGTTGTTGTTTGGGAGTGAAGCACCGGGCGGCAGCAAGTCCGGGCACCAGGTCAACCCCAGCCATGCCTAGGAGGAATTTTGGAGCCCAGGTCAACCCTAGGCAAGCGAATGGGGCCTTGCAGCCACCAGGTCAACCCCAGGCAAGTGAATGGGGCCTTGCAGCCACCACGTCAACCCCCTGCAACCCTATGGGCCCCTCCAGCCACTAGGTCAACCCCAGGCAAGTGAATGGGGCCCTGCAGGCAACAGGTCAAGCCGAGGCAACAGAATGGGGCCTGGCCCAGGTGGTTGGGGCACTCCTTGGAGGCTCTAAGCCCGGGCGGGGGGCGCACTTGTGGAGTCAAGCCCAGGCAAGTGAATAGGGCCTTGCAGACACCACGTCGACCCCCTGCAAGCCTATGGGCCCCTGCAGCCACCAGGTCAACCCCAGGCAAGTGAATGGGGCCTTGCAGCCACCAGGTCAACCCCAGGCAAGTCAGTGGGGCCTTGCAGGCAACAGGTAAACCCCAGGTAAGAGAATGGGGTCTTGCAGACACCAGGTCAACCCCAGGCAAGTGAATGGGGCCTTGCAGCCACCAGGTCAACCCCGGGCAAGTGAATGGGGCCTTGCACCCACCAGAATAACCCCAGGCATGCCTAGGGGGACTTTTCGAGCCCAGGTCAACCCCAGGCAAGCGAATGGGGCCTTGCGGCCACCACGTCAACCCAAGGCAAGTGAATGGGGCCTTGGAGGCACCAGGTCAATCCCAGGGAAGCGAATGGGGCCTGCAGCCACCAGGTCAAGACGAGGCAACTGAATGGGGCCTGGCCCAGGTGGTTGGGGCACTTCTTGGAGGCTTAAGGCCGGGTGGGGGTGGCACTTCCTGGAGGCTTCAGGCCCTGGCGGTTGTGCGGGTCCTGCGTCCGCACTCCCGGTGGTTGTTTGGGAGTGAAGAACCGGGCGGCAGCAAGTCCGGGTACCTGGTCAACCCCAGGCATGCCTAGGGGGACTTTTGGAGCCCAGGTCAACCCCAGGCTAGCGAATGGGGCCTTGCAGCCAGCAGATCAACTCCAGGCAAGCGAATGGGGCCCCTACAGCCACCAGGTCAACCCCAGTCAAGTGAATGGGGCCTTGCAGCCACCACGTCAACCCCAGCCAAGTGAATGGAGCCTTGCAGGCACCATGTCAACCCCAGGCAAACGAATGGGGCCTGGCCCAGGTGGTGGGGGGGCACTTGATGGAGGCTTAAGTCCCTGGCGCTTGTGCGGGTCCTGCTTCCCCACTCCCGTTGGTTTTTTGGGAGTGAAGCCTAGGGAAGCAGCAAGTCCAGGCACCAGGTGAACCCCAGGCATGCATAGGGGGACTTTTCGAGCCCAGGTCAACCCCCGGCTAGCGAATGGGGCCTTGCAGCCACCAGGTCAACCCCAGGTAATTGAATGGGGCCTTGCAGGCACCACGTCAACCGCAGGCAAGCGAATGGGGCCTTGCAGCCACCACGTCAACCCCCTGCAAGCCTCTGGGCCCCTCCAGACACTAGGTCAACCCCAGGCAAGTGAATGGGGCCTTGCAGCCACCAGCTCAAGCCGAGGCAACTGAATGTCGCCTGGCCCAGGTGGGGGGGGCACTTCTTGGAGGATTAAGCCCGGGTGGGGGCGGCACTTGATGGAGGCTTAAGCCCCTTGGCTGTTGTGCGGGTCCTGCGTCCGCACTCCCGGTTGTTGTTTGGGAGTGAAGCACCGGGCGGCAGCAAGTCCGGGCAACAGGTCAACCCCAGCCATGCCTAGGGGGACTTTTGGAGCCCAGGTCAACCCCAGGCTAGCGAATCGGGCCTTGCAGCCACCAGGTCAACCCCAGGCAATAGAATGGGGCCTTGCAGGCACCACGTCAACCCCAGGTAAGCAAATGGGGCCTTGCAGCCAGCAGGTCAACCCCAGGTAAGCGAATGGGGCCTTGCATCCACCACGTCAACCCTAGGCAAGCTAATGGGGCCTGGCCCAGGTCCGGGGGTCACTTTTTGGAGGCTTAAGCTCGGGTGTGGGGGGCACTTGCTGAAGGCTTAAGGCCCTGGCGGTTGTGCGGGTCCTGCGTCCACACTCCCGGTGGTTTTTTGGGAGTGAGGCCTAGGGCGGCAGCAAGTCCGGGCACCAGGTCAACCCCAGGCATGCCTAGGGGGATTTTTCGAGCCCAGGTCAACCCAGGCAAGCGAAGAGGGCCTTGCAGCCACCAGGTCAACCCCAGGCAAGCAAATGGGGCTTTGCAGACACCAGGTCAAGCCCAGGCAAGCGAATGGGGCCTTGCAGACCCCAGGTCAACGCAATACAAGTGAATGGGGCCTTGCACACACCAGGTCAACCCAATGCAAGAGAATGGGGCATTGTAGACACCAGGTCAACCCCAGGCAAGTGAATGGGGCCGTGCAGCCACCAGGTTAACCCCAGGCAATAGAATGGGGCCTTGCAGGCACCACGTCAACCCCAGGTAAGCAAATGGGGCCTTGCAGCCAGCAGGACAACCCCAGGTAAGCGAATGGGGCCTTGCATCCACCAGGTCAACCCTAGGCAAGCGAATGGGGCCTGGCCCAGATGGGGGGGTCTCTTTTTGGAGGCTTAAGCTCGGGTGTGGGAGGCACTTGATGAAGGCTTAAGGCCCTGGCGGTTGTGCGGGTCCTGTGTCCGCACTCCCAGTGGTTTTTTGGGAGTGAAGCCTAGGGCGGCAGCAAGTCCGGGCACCAGGTCAACCCCAGGCATGCCTAGGGGGATTTTTGGAGCCGAGGTCAACCCCAGGCTAGCGAATGGGGCCTTGCAGCCACCAGGTCAACCCCAGGCAAGTGAATGGGGCCTTGCAGCCACCAGGTCAACCCCAGGCAAGTGAATGGGGCCTTGCAGCCACCAGATCAACCCCAGGCATGCCTAGGGGGACTTTTCGAGCCCAGGTCAACCCCAGGCAAGCGAATGGGGCCTTGCAGCCACCACGTCAACCCCCTGCAAGCCTCTGGGCCCCTCCAGACACTAGGTCAACCCCAGGCAAGTGAATGGGGCCCTGCAGGCAACAGGTCAAGCCGAGGCAACAGAATGGGGCCTGGCCCAGGTGGTTGGGGCACTCCTTGGAGGCTCTAAGCCCGGGCGGGGGGGGCACTTGTGGAGTCAAGCCCAGGCAAGTGAATGGGGCCTTGCAGACACCACGTCGACCCCCTGCAAGCCTATGGGTCCCTGCAGCCACCAGGTCAACCCCAGGCAAGTGAACGGGGCCTTGCAGCCACCAGCTCAACCCCAGGCAAGTCAATGGGGCCTTGCAGGCAACAGGTAAAGCCCAGGTAAGAGAATGGGGTCTTGCAGACACCAGGTCAACCCCAGGCAAGTGAATGGGGCCTTGCAGCCACCAGGTCAACCCCGGGCAAGTGAATGGGACCTTGCAGCCACCAGGTCTACCCCAAGCCAGTGAATGGGGCCTTGCAGCCACCAGGTTAACCCCAGGCAAGCTAATGGGGCCTTGCAGACACCAGGTCAACCCCAGGCAAGTGAATGGGGCCTTGCAGCCACCAGGTCAACCCCAGGCAAGGGAATGGGGCCTTGTACCCACCAACTCAACCCCAGGCATGCCTACCGGGACTTTTGGAGCCCAGGTCAACCCCAGGCAAGCGAATGGGGCCTTGCAGCCACCAGGTCAACCACAGGCAAGCAAACGGGGCCTTGCAGACACCAGGTCAAGCCCAGGCAAGCGAATGGGGCCTTGCAGACCCCAGGTCAACGCAATACAAGTGAATGGGGCCTTGCAGACACCAGGTCAAACCAATGCAAGAGAATGGGGTCTTGCAGACACCAGGTCAACCCCAGGCAAGTGAATGGGGCCTTGCAGCCACCAGGTCAACCCCGGGCAAGTGAATGGGGCCTTGCACCCACCAGAATAACCCCAGGCATGCCTAGGGGGACTTTTCGAGCCCAGGTCAACCCCAGGCAAGCGAATGGGGCCTTGCGGCCACCACGTCAACCCAAGGCAAGCGAATGGGGCCTTGGAGGCACCAGGTCAATCCCAGGGAAGCGAATGGGGCCTGCAGCCACCAGGTCAAGACGAGGCAACTGAATGGGGCCTGGCCCAGGTGGTTGGGGCACTTCTTGGAGGCTTAAGGCCGGGTGGGGGTGGCACTTCCTGGAGGCTTCAGGCCCTGGCGGTTGTACGGGTCCTGCGTCCGCACTCCCGGTGGTTGTTTGGGAGTGAAGCACCGGGCGGCAGCAAGTCCGGGTACCTGGTCAACCCCAGGCATGCCTAGGGGGACTTTTGGAGCCCAGGTCAACCCCAGGCTAGCGAATGGGGCCTTGCAGCCAGCAGATCAACTCCAGGCAAGCGAATGGGGCCCCTACAGCCACCAGGTCAACCCCAGTCAAGTGAATGGGGCCTTGCAGCCACCAGGTCAACCCCAGCCAAGTGAATGGAGCCTTGCAGGCACCATGTCAACCCCAGGCAAACGAATGGGGCCTGGCCCAGGTGGTGGGGGGGCACTTGATGGAGGCTTAAGTCCCTGGCGCTTGTGCGGGTCCTGTTTCCCCACTCCCGTTGGTTTTTTGGGAGTGAAGCCTAGGGAAGCAGCAAGTCCAGGCACCAGGTGAACCCCAGGCATGCATAGGGGGACTTTTCGAGCCCAGGTCAACCCCCGGCTAGCGAATGGGGCCTTGCAGCCACCAGGTCAACCCCAGGTAATTGAATGGGGCCTTGCAGGCACCACGTCAACCGCAGGCAATCGAATGGGGCCTTGCAGCCACCACGTCAACCCCCTGCAAGCCTCTGGGCCCCTCCAGCCACTAGGTCAACCCCAGGCAAGTGAATGGGGCCCTGCAGGCAACAGGTCAAGCCGAGGCAACAGAACGGGGCCTGGCCCAGGTGTTTGGGGCACTCCTTGGAGGCTCTAAGCCCGGGCGGGGGGGGCACTTGTGGAGTCAAGCCCAGGCAAGTGAATGGGGCCTTGCAGGCACCACGTCAACCCCAGGTAAGCAAATGGGGCCTTGCAGCCAGCAGGTCAACCCCAGGTAAGCGAATGGGGCCTTGCATCCACCACGTCAACCCAAGGCAAGCTAATGGGGCCTGGCCCAGGTGCGGGGGTCACTTTTTGGAGGCTTAAGCTCGGGTGTGGGGGGCACTTGCTGAAGGCTTAAGGCCCTGGCGGTTGTGCGGGTCCTGCGTCCACACTCCCGGTGGTTTTTTGGGAGTGAGGCCTAGGGCGGCAGCAAGTCCGGGCACCAGGTCAACCCCAGGCATGCCTAGGGGGATTTTTCGAGCCCAGGTCAACCCAGGCAAGCGAAGAGGGCCTTGCAGCCACCAGGTCAACCCCAGGCAAGCAAATGGGGCTTTGCAGACACCAAGTCAAGCCCAGGCAAGCGAATGGGGCCTTGCAGACCCCAGGTCAACGCAATACAAGTGAATGGGGCCTTGCACACACCAGGTCAACCCAATGCAAGAGAATGGGGCATTGTAGACACCAGGTCAACCCCAGGCAAGTGAATGGGGCCTTGCAGCCACCAGGTTAACCCCAGGCAATAGAATGGGGCCTTGCAGGCACCACGTCAACCCCAGGTAAGCAAATGGGGCCTTGCAGCCAGCAGGTCAACCCCAGGTAAGCGAATGGGGCCTTGCATCCACCAGGTCAACCCTAGGCAAGCGAATGGGGCCTGGCCCAGATGGGGGGGTCTCTTTTTGGAGGCTTAAGCTCGGGTGTGGGAGGCACTTGATGAAGGCTTAAGGCCCTGGCGGTTGTGCGGGTCCTGTGTCCGCACTCCCGGTGGTTTTTTGGGAGTGAAGCCTAGGGCGGCAGCAAGTCCAGGCACCAGGTCAACCCCAGGCATGCCTAGGGGGATTTTTGGAGCCGAGGTCAACCCCAGGCTAGCGAATGGGGCCTTGCAGCCACCAGGTCAACGGCCCAGGCAAGTGAATGGGGCCTTGCAGCCACCAGGTCAACCCCAGGCAAGTGAATGGGGCCTTGCAGCCACCAGATCAACCCCAGGCATGCCTAGGGGGACTTTTCAAGCCCAGGTCAACCCCAGGCAGGCGAATGGGGCCTTGCAGCCACCACGTCAACCCCCTGCAAGCCTCTGGGCCCCTCCAGCCACTAGGTCAACCCCAGGCAAGTGAATGGGGCCCTGCAGGCAACAGGTCAAGCCGAGGCAACAGAATGGGGCCTGGCCCAGGTGGTTGGGGCACTCCTTGGAGGCTCTAAGCCCGGGCGCGGGGGGGCACTTGTGGAGTCAAGCCCAGGCAAGTGAATGGGGCCTTGCAGACACCACGTCGACCCCCTGCAAGCCTATGGGCCCCTGCAGCCACCAGGTCAACCCCAGGCAAGTGAATGGGGCCTTGCAGCCACCAGGTCAACCCCAGGCAAGTCAGTGGGGCCTTGCAGGCAACAGGTAAACCCCAGGTAAGAGAATGGGGTCTTGCAGACACCAGGTCAACCCCAGGCAAGTGAATGGGGCCTTGCAGCCACCAGGTCAACCCCGGGCAAGTGAATGGGGCCTTGCACCCACCAGAATAACCCCAGGCATGCCTAGGGGGACTTTTCGAGCCCAGGTCAACCCCAGGCAAGCGAATGGGGCCTTGCGGCCACCACGTCAACCCAAGGCAAGCGAATGGGGCCTTGGAGGCACCAGGTCAATCCCAGGGAAGCGAATGGGGCCTGCAGCCACCAGGTCAAGACGAGGCAACTGAATGGGGCCTGGCCCAGGTGGTTGGGGCACTTCTTGGAGGCTTAAGGCCGGGTGGGGGTGGCACTTCCTGGAGGCTTCAGGCCCTGGCGGTTGTGCGGGTCCTGCGTCCGCACTCCCGGTGGTTGTTTGGGAGTGAAGAACCGGGCGGCAGCAAGTCCGGGTACCTGGTCAACCCCAGGCATGCCTAGGGGGACTTTTGGAGCCCAGGTCAACCCCAGGCTAGCGAATGGGGCCTTGCAGCCAGCAGATCAACTCCAGGCAAGCGAATGGGGCCCCTACAGCCACCAGGTCAACCCCAGTCAAGTGAATGGGGCCTTGCAGCCACCACGTCAACCCCAGCCAAGTGAATGGAGCCTTGCAGGCACCATGTCAACCCCAGGCAAACGAATGGGGCCTGGCCCAGGTGGTGGGGGGGCACTTGATGGAGGCTTAAGTCCCTGGCGCTTGTGCGGGTCCTGCTTCCCCACTCCCGTTGGTTTTTTGGGAGTGAAGCCTAGGGAAGCAGCAAGTCCAGGCACCAGGTGAACCCCAGGCATGCACAGGGGGACTTTTCGAGCCCAGGTCAACCCCCGGCTAGCGAATGGGGCCTTGCAGCCACCAGGTCAACCCCAGGTAATTGAATGGGGCCTTGCAGGCACCACGTCAACCGCAGGCAAGCGAATGGGGCCTTGCAGCCACCACGTCAACCCCCTGCAACCCTATGGGCCCCTCCAGCCACTAGGTCAACCCCAGGCAAGTGAATGGGGCCCTGCAGGCAACAGGTCAAGCCGAGGCAACAGAATGGGGCCTGGCCCAGGTGTTTGGGGCACTCCCTGGAGGCTCTAAGCCCGGGCGGGGGGGGCACTTGTGGAGTCAAGCCCAGGCAAGTGAATGGGGCCTTGCAGACACCACGTCGACCCCCTGCAAGCCTATGGGCCCCTGCAGCCACCAGGTCAACCCCAGGCAAGTGAACGGGGCCTTGCAGCCACCAGCTCAACCCCAGGCAAGTCAATGGGGCCTTGCAGGCAACAGGTAAACCCCAGGTAAGAGAATGGGGTCTTGCAGACACCAGGTCAACCCCAGGCAAGTGAATGGGGCCTTGCACCCACCAGGTCAACCCCGGGCAAGTGAATGGGACCTTGCAGCCACCAGGTCTACCCCAAGCCAGTGAATGGGGCCTTGCAGCCACCAGGTTAACCCCAGGCAAGCTAATGGGGCCTTGCAGACACCAGGTCAACCCCAGGCAAGTGAATGGGGCCTTGCAGCCACCAGGTCAACCCCAGGCAAGGGAATGGGGCCTTGTACCCACCAAGTCAACCCCAGGCATGCCTACCGGGACTTTTGGAGCCCAGGTCAACCCCAGGCAAGCGAATGGGGCCTTGCAGCCACCAGGTCAACCACAGGCAAGCAAACGGGGCCTTGCAGACACCAGGTCAAGCCCAGGCAAGCGAATGGGGCCTTGCAGACCCCAGGTCAACGCAATACAAGTGAATGGGGCCTTGCAGACACCAGGTCAAACCAATGCAAGAGAATGCGGCCTTGTAGACACCAGGTCAACCCCAGGCAAGTGAATGGGGCCTTGCAGCCACCAGCTCAAGCCGAGGCAACTGAATGCGGCCTGGCCCAGGTGGGGGGGGCACTTCTTGGAGGATTAAGCCCGGGTGGGGGCGGCACTTGATGGAGGCTTAAGCCCCTTGGCTGTTGTGCGGGTCCTGCGTCCGCACTCCCGGTTGTTGTTTGGGAGTGAAGCACTGGGCGGCAGCAAGTCCGGGCACCAGGTCAACCCCAGCCATGCCTAGGAGGAATTTTGGAGCCCAGGTCAACCCTAGGCAAGCGAATGGGGCCTTGCAGCCACCAGGTCAACCCCAGGCAAGTGAATGGGGCCTTGCAGCCACCACGTCAACCCCCTGCAACCCTATGGGCCCCTCCAGCCACTAGGTCAACCCCAGGCAAGTGAATGGGGCCCTGCAGGCAACAGGTCAAGCCGAGGCAACAGAATGGGGCCTGGCCCAGGTGGTTGGGGCACTCCTTGGAGGCTCTAAGCCCGGGCGGGGGGCGCACTTGTGGAGTCAAGCCCAGGCAAGTGAATAGGGCCTTGCAGACACCACGTCGACCCCCTGCAAGCCTATGGGCCCCTGCAGCCACCAGGTCAACCCCAGGCAAGTGAATGGGGCCTTGCAGCCACCAGGTCAACCCCAGGCAAGTCAGTGGGGCCTTGCAGGCAACAGGTAAACCCCAGGTAAGAGAATGGGGTCTTGCAGACACCAGGTCAACCCCAGGCAAGTGAATGGGGCCTTGCAGCCACCAGGTCAACCCCGGGCAAGTGAATGGGGCCTTGCACCCACCAGAATAACCCCAGGCATGCCTAGGGGGACTTTTCGAGCCCAGGTCAACCCCAGGCAAGCGAATGGGGCCTTGCGGCCACCACGTCAACCCAAGGCAAGCGAATGGGGCCTTGGAGGCACCAGGTCAATCCCAGGGAAGCGAATGGGGCCTGCAGCCACCAGGTCAAGACGAGGCAACTGAATGGGGCCTGGCCCAGGTGGTTGGGGCACTTCTTGGAGGCTTAAGGCCGGGTGGGGGTGGCACTTCCTGGAGGCTTCAGGCCCTGGCGGTTGTGCGGGTCCTGCGTCCGCACTCCCGGTGGTTGTTTGGGAGTGAAGAACCGGGCGGCAGCAAGTCCGGGTACCTGGTAAACCCCAGGCATGCCTAGGGGGACTTTTGGAGCCCAGGTCAACCCCAGGCTAGCGAATGGGGCCTTGCAGCCAGCAGATCAACTCCAGGCAAGCGAATGGGGCCCCTACAGCCACCAGGTCAACCCCAGTCAAGTGAATGGGGCCTTGCAGCCACCACGTCAACCCCAGCCAAGTGAATGGAGCCTTGCAGGCACCATGTCAACCCCAGGCAAACGAATGGGGCCTGGCCCAGGTGGTGGGGGGGCACTTGATGGAGGCTTAAGTCCCTGGCGCTTGTGCGGGTCCTGCTTCCCCACTCCCGTTGGTTTTTTGGGAGTGAAGCCTAGGGAAGCAGCAAGTCCAGGCACCAGGTGAACCCCAGGCATGCACAGGGGGACTTTTCGAGCCCAGGTCAACCCCCGGCTAGCGAATGGGGCCTTGCAGCCACCAGGTCAACCCCAGGTAATTGAATGGGGCCTTGCAGGCACCATGTCAACCGCAGGCAAGCGAATGGGGCCTTGCAGCCACCACGTCAACCCCCTGCAAGCCTCTGGGCCCCTCCAGCCACTAGGTCAACCCCAGGCAAGTGAATGGGGCCCTGCAGCCACCAGCTCAACCCCAGGCAAGTCAATGGGGCCTTGCAGGCAACAGGTAAACCCCAGGTAAGAGAATGGGGTCTTGCAGACACCAGGTCAACCCCAGGCAAGTGAATGGGGCCTTGCACCCACCAGGTCAACCCCGGGCAAGTGAATGGGACCTTGCAGCCACCAGGTCTACCCCAAGCCAGTGAATGGGGCCTTGCAGCCACCAGGTTAACCCCAGGCAAGCTAATGGGGCCTTGCAGACACCAGGTCAACCCCAGGCAAGTGAATGGGGCCTTGCAGCCACCAGGTCAACCCCAGGCAAGGGAATGGGGCCTTGTACCCACCAACTCAACCCCAGGCATGCCTACCGGGACTTTTGGAGCCCAGGTCAAACCCAGGCAAGCGAATGGGGCCTTGCAGCCACCAGGTCAACCACAGGCAAGCAAACGGGGCCTTGCAGACACCAGGTCAAGCCCAGGCAAGCGAATGGGGCCTTGCAGACCCCAGGTCAACGCAATACAAGTGAATGGGGCCTTGCAGACACCAGGTCAAACCAATGCAAGAGAATCCGGCCTTGTAGACACCAGGTCAACCCCAGGCAAGTGAATGGGGCCTTGCAGCCACCAGCTCAAGCCGAGGCAACTGAATGCGGCCTGGCCCAGGTGGGGGGGGCACTTCTTGGAGGATTAAGCCCGGGTGGGGGCGGCACTTGATGGAGGCTTAAGCCCCTTGGCTGTTGTGCGGGTCCTGCGTCCGCACTCCCGGTTGTTGTTTGGGAGTGAAGCACCGGGCGGCAGCAAGTCCGGGCACCAGGTCAACCCCAGCCATGCCTAGGAGGAATTTTGGAGCCCAGGTCAACCCTAGGCAAGCGAATGGGGCCTTGCAGCCACCAGGTCAACCCCAGGCAAGTGAATGGGGCCTTGCAGCCACCACGTCAACCCCCTGCAACCCTATGGGCCCCTCCAGCCACTAGGTCAACCCCAGGCAAGTGAATGGGGCCCTGCAGGCAACAGGTCAAGCCGAGGCAACAGAATGGGGCCTGGCCCAGGTGGTTGGGGCACTCCTTGGAGGCTCTAAGCCCGGGCGGGGGGCGCACTTGTGGAGTCAAGCCCAGGCAAGTGAATAGGGCCTTGCAGACACCACGTCGACCCCCTGCAAGCCTATGGGCCCCTGCAGCCACCAGGTCAACCCCAGGCAAGTGAATGGGGCCTTGCAGCCACCAGGTCAACCCCAGGCAAGTCAGTGGGGCCTTGCAGGCAACAGGTAAACCCCAGGTAAGAGAATGGGGTCTTGCAGACACCAGGTCAACCCCAGGCAAGTGAATGGGGCCTTGCAGCCACCAGGTCAACCCCAGGCAAGTGAATGGGGCCTTGCACCCACCAGAATAACCCCAGGCATGCCTAGGGGGACTTTTCGAGCCCAGGTCAACCCCAGGCAAGCGAATGGGGCCTTGCGGCCACCACGTCAACCCAAGGCAAGCGAATGGGGCCTTGGAGGCACCAGGTCAATCCCAGGGAAGCGAATGGGGCCTGCAGCCACCAGGTCAAGACGAGGCAACTGAATGGGGCCTGGCCCAGGTGGTTGGGGCACTTCTTGGAGGCTTAAGGCTGTGTGGGGGTGGCACTTCCTGGAGGCTTAAGGCCCTGGCGGTTGTGCGGGTCCTGCGTCCGCACTCCCGGTGGTTGTTTGGGAGTGAAGCACCGGGCGGCAGCAAGTCCGGGTACCTGGTCAACCCCAGGCATGCCTAGGGGGACTTTTGGAGCCCAGGTCAACCCCAGGCTAGCGAATGGGGCCTTGCAGCCAGCAGATCAACTCCAGGCAAGCGAATGGGGCCTTGCAGCCACCAGGTCAACCCCAGCCAAGTGAATGGAGCCTTGCAGGCACCATGTCAACCCCAGGCAAACGAATGGGGCCTGGCCCAGGTGGTGGGGGGGCACTTGATGGAGGCTTAAGTCCCTGGCGCTTGTGCGGGTCCTGTTTCCCCATTCCCGTTGGTTTTTTGGGAGTGAAGCCTAGGGAAGCAGCAAGTCCAGGCACCAGGTGAACCCCAGGCATGCATAGGGGGACTTTTCGAGCCCAGGTCAACCCCCGGCTAGCGAATGGGGCCTTGCAGCCACCAGGTCAACCCCAGGTAATTGAATGGGGCCTTGCAGGCACCACGTCAACCGCAGACAATCGAATGGGGCCTTGCAGCCACCACGTCAACCCCCTGCAAGCCTCTGGGCCCCTCCAGCCACTAGGTCAACCCCAGACAAGTGAATGGGGCCCTGCAGGCAACAGGTCAAGCCGAGGCAACAGAACGGGGCCTGGCCCAGGTGTTTGGGGCACTCCTTGGAGGCTCTAAGCCCGGGCGGGGGGGGCACTTGTGGAGTCAAGCCCAGGCAAGTGAATGGGGCCTTGCAGGCACCACGTCAACCCCAGGTAAGCAAATGGGGCCTTGCAGCCAGCAGGTCAACCCCAGGTAAGCGAATGGGGCCTTGCATTCACCACGTCAACCCTAGGCAAGCTAATGGTGCCTGGCCCAGGTGCGGGGGTCACTTTTTGGAGGCTTAAGCTCGGGTGTGGGGGGCACTTCCTGAAGGCTTAAGGCCCTGGCGGTTGTGCGGGTCCTGCGTCCCCACTCCTAGTGGTTTTTTGGGAGTGAAGCCTAGGGCGGCAGCAAGTCCGGGCACCAGGTCAACCCCAGGCATGCCTAGGGGGATTTTTCGAGCCCAGGTCAACCCGGGCAAGCGAAGAGGGCCTTGCAGACACCAGGTCAAGCCCAGGCAAGCGAATGGGGCCTTGCAGACCCCAGGTCAACGCAATACAAGTGAATGGGGCCTTGCACACACCAGGTCAACCCAATGCAAGAGAATGGGGCATTGTAGACACCAGGTCAACCCCAGGCAAGTGAATGGGGCCTTGCAGCCACCAGGTTAACCCCAGGCAATAGAATGGGGCCTTGCAGGCACCACGTCAACCCCAGGTAAGCAAATGGGGCCTTGCAGCCAGCAGGTCAACCCCAGGTAAGCGAATGGGGCCTTGCATCCACCAGGTCAACCCTAGGCAAGCGAATGGGGCCTGGCCCAGATGGGGGGGTCTCTTTTTGGAGGCTTAAGCTCGGGTGTGGGAGGCACTTGATGAAGGCTTAAGGCCCTGGCGGTTGTGCGGGTCCTGTGTCCGCACTCCCGGTGGTTTTTTGGGAGTGAAGCCTAGGGCGGCAGCAAGTCCAGGCACCAGGTCAACCCCAGGCATGCCTAGGGGGATTTTTGGAGCCGAGGTCAACCCCAGGCTAGCGAATGGGGCCTTGCAGCCACCACGTCAACGGCCCAGGCAAGTGAATGGGGCCTTGCAGCCACCAGGTCAACCCCAGGCAAGTGAATGGGGCCTTGCAGCCACCAGATCAACCCCAGGCAAGTCAATGGGGCCTTGCAGGCAACAGGTAAACCCCAGGTAAGAGAATGGGGTCTTGCAGACACCAGGTCAACCCCAGGCAAGTGAATGGGGCCTTGCACCCACCAGGTCAACCCTGGGCAAGTGAATGGGACCTTGCAGCCACCAGGTCTACCCCAAGCCAGTGAATGGGGCCTTGCAGCCACCAGGTTAACCCCAGGCAAGCTAATGGGGCCTTGCAGACACCAGGTCAACCCCAGGCAAGTGAATGGGGCCTTGCAGCCACCAGGTCAACCCCAGGCAAGGGAATGGGGCCTTGTACCCACCAACTCAACCCCAGGCATGCCTACCGGGACTTTTGGAGCCCAGGTCAAACCCAGGCAAGCGAATGGGGCCTTGCAGCCACCAGGTCAACCACAGGCAAGCAAACGGGGCCTTGCAGACACCAGGTCAAGCCCAGGCAAGCGAATGGGGCCTTGCAGACCCCAGGTCAACGCAATACAAGTGAATGGGGCCTTGCAGACACCAGGTCAAACCAATGCAAGAGAATCCGGCCTTGTAGACACCAGGTCAACCCCAGGCAAGTGAATGGGGCCTTGCAGCCACCAGCTCAAGCCGAGGCAACTGAATGCGGCCTGGCCCAGGTGGGGGGGGCACTTCTTGGAGGATTAAGCCCGGGTGGGGCCGGCACTTGATGGAGGCTTAAGCCCCTTGGCTGTTGTGCGGGTCCTGCGTCCGCACTCCCGGTTGTTGTTTGGGAGTGAAGCACCGGGCGGCAGCAAGTCCGGGCACCAGGTCAACCCCAGCCATGCCTAGGAGGAATTTTGGAGCCCAGGTCAACCCTAGGCAAGCGAATGGGGCCTTGCAGCCACCAGGTAAACCTCAGGCAAGTGAATGGGGCCTTGCAGCCACCACGTCAACCCCCTGCAACCCTATGGGCCCCTCCAGCCACTAGGTCAACCCCAGGCAAGTGAATGGGGCCCTGCAGGCAACAGGTCAAGCCGAGGCAACAGAATGGGGCCTGGCCCAGGTGGTTGGGGCACTCCTTGGAGGCTCTAAGCCCGGGCGGGGGGCGCACTTGTGGAGTCAAGCCCAGGCAAGTGAATAGGGCCTTGCAGACACCACGTCGACCCCCTGCAAGCCTATGGGCCCCTGCAGCCACCAGGTCAACCCCAGGCAAGTGAATGGGGCCTTGCAGCCACCAGGTCAACCCCAGGCAAGTCAGTGGGGCCTTGCAGGCAACAGGTAAACCCCAGGTAAGAGAATGGGGTCTTGCAGACACCAGGTCAACCCCAGGCAAGTGAATGGGGCCTTGCAGCCACCAGGTCAACCCCGGGCAAGTGAATGGGGCCTTGCACCCACCAGAATAACCCCAGGCATGCCTAGGGGGACTTTTCGAGCCCAGGTCAACCCCCGGCTAGCGAATGGGGCCTTGCAGCCACCAGGTCAACCCCAGGTAATTGAATGGGGCCTTGCAGGCACCACATCAACCGCAGGCAAGCGAATGGGGCCTTGCAGCCACCACGTCAACACCCTGCAAGCCTCTGGGCCCCTCCAGCCACTAGGTCAACCCCAGACAAGTGAATGGGGCCCTGCAGGCAACAGGTCAAGCCGAGGCAACAGAATGGGGCCTGGCCCAGGTGGTTGGGGCACTCCCTGGAGGCTCTAAGCCCGGGCGGGGGGGGCACTTGTGGAGTCAAGCCCAGGCAAGTGAATGGGGCCTTGCAGACACCACGTCGACCCCCTGCAAGCCTATGGGCCCCTGCAGCCACCAGGTCAACCCCAGGCAAGTGAACGGGGCCTTGCAGCCACCAGCTCAACCCCAGGCAAGTCAATGGGGCCTTGCAGGCAACAGGTAAACCCCAGGTAAGAGAATGGGGTCTTGCAGACACCAGGTCAACCCCAGGCAAGTGAATGGGGCCTTGCACCCACCAGGTCAACCCCGGGCAAGTGAATGGGATCTTGCAGCCACCAGGTCTACCCCAAGCCAGTGAATGGGGCCTTGCAGCCACCAGGTTAACCCCAGGCAAGCAAATGGGGCCTTGCAGACACCAGGTCAACCCCAGGCAAGTGAATGGGGCCTTGCAGCCACCAGGTCAACCCCAGGCAAGGGAATGGGGCCTTGTACCCACCAAGTCAACCCCAGGCATGCCTACCGGGACTTTTGGAGCCCAGGTCAACCCCAGGCAAGCGAATGGGGCCTTGCAGCCACCAGGTCAACCACAGGCAAGCAAACAGGGCCTTGCAGACACCAGGTCAAGCCCAGGCAAGCGAATGGGGCCTTGCAGACCCCAGGTCAACGCAATACAAGTGAATGGGGCCTTGCAGACACCAGGTCAAACCAATGCAAGAGAATCCGGCCTTGTAGACACCAGGTCAACCCCAGGCAAGTGAATGGGGCCTTGCAGCCACCAGCTCAAGCCGAGGCAACTGAATGCGGCCTGGCCCAGGTGGGGGGGGCACTTCTTGGAGGATTAAGCCCGGGTGGGGGCGGCACTTGATGGAGGCTTAAGCCCCTTGGCTGTTGTGCGGGTCCTGCGTCCGCACTCCCGGTTGTTGTTTGGGAGTGAAGCACCGGGCGGCAGCAAGTCCGGGCACCAGGTCAACCCCAGCCATGCCTAGGAGGAATTTTGGAGCCCAGGTCAACCCTAGGCAAGCGAATGGGGCCTTGCAGCCACCAGGTCAACCCCAGGCAAGTGAATGGGGCCTTGCAGCCACCACGTCAACCCCCTGCAACCCTATGGGCCCCTCCAGCCACTAGGTCAACCCCAGGCAAGTGAATGGGGCCCTGCAGGCAACAGGTCAAGCCGAGGCAACAGAATGGGGCCTGGCCCAGGTGGTTGGGGCACTCCTTGGAGGCTCTAAGCCCGGGCGGGGGGCGCACTTGTGGAGTCAAGCCCAGGCAAGTGAATAGGGCCTTGCAGACACCACGTCGACCCCCTGCAAGCCTATGGGCCCCTGCAGCCACCAGGTCAACCCCAGGCAAGTGAATGGGGCCTTGCAGCCACCAGGTCAACCCCAGGCAAGTCAGTGGGGCCTTGCAGGCAACAGGTAAACCCCAGGTAAGAGAATGGGGTCTTGCAGACACCAGGTCAACCCCAGGCAAGTGAATGGGGCCTTGCAGCCACCAGGTCAACCCCGGGCAAGTGAATGGGGCCTTGCACCCACCAGAATAACCCCAGGCATGCCTAGGGGGACTTTTCAAGCCCACGTCAACCCAAGGCAAGCGAATGGGGCCTTGGAGGCACCAGGTCAATCCCAGGGAAGCGAATGGGGCCTGCAGCCACCAGGTCAAGACGAGGCAACTGAATGGGGCCTGGCCCAGGTGGTTGGGGCACTTCTTGGAGGCTTAAGGCCGGGTGGGGGTGGCACTTCCTGGAGGCTTCAGGCCCTGGCGGTTGTGCGGGTCCTGCGTCCGCACTCCCGGTGGTTGTTTGGGAGTGAAGAACCGGGCGGCAGCAAGTCCGGGTACCTGGTCAACCCCAGGCATGCCTAGGGGGACTTTTGGAGCCCAGGTCAACCCCAGGCTAGCGAATGGGGCCTTGCAGCCAGCAGATCAACTCCAGGCAAGCGAATGGGGCCCCTACAGCCACCAGGTCAACCCCAGTCAAGTGAATGGGGCCTTGCAGCCACCAGGTCAACCCCAGCCAAGTGAATGGAGCCTTGCAGGCACCATGTCAACCCCAGGCAAACGAATGGGGCCTGGCCCAGGTGGTGGGGGGGCACTTGATGGAGGCTTAAGTCCCTGGCGCTTGTGCGGGTCCTGCTTCCCCACTCCCGTTGGTTTTTTGGGAGTGAAGCCTAGGGAAGCAGCAAGTCCAGGCACCAGGTGAACCCCAGGCATGCACAGGGGGACTTTTCGAGCCCAGGTCAACCCCCGGCTAGCGAATGGGGCCTTGCAGCCACCAGGTCAACCCCAGGTAATTCAATGGGGCCTTGCAGGCACCACGTCAACCGCAGGCAAGCGAATGGGGCCTTGCAGCCACCACGTCAACACCCTGCAAGCCTCTGGGCCCCTCCAGCCACTAGGTCAACCCCAGGCAAGTGAATGGGGCCCTACAGGCAACAGGTCAAGCCGAGGCAACAGAATGGGGCCTGGCCCAGGTGGTTGGGGCACTCCTTGGAGGCTCTAAGCCCGGGCGGGGGGGGCACTTGTGGAGTCAAGCCCAGGCAAGTGAATGGGGCCTTGCAGACACCACGTCGACCCCCTGCAAGCCTATGGGCCCCTGCAGCCACCAGGTCAACCCCAGGCAAGTGAACGGGGCCTTGCAGCCACCAGCTCAACCCCAGGCAAGTCAATGGGGCCTTGCAGGCAACAGGTAAACCCCAGGTAAGAGAATGGGGTCTTGCAGACACCAGGTCAACCCCAGGCAAGTGAATGGGGCCTTGCACCCACCAGGTCAACCCCGGGCAAGTGAATGGGACCTTGCAGCCACCAGGTCTACCCCAAGCCAGTGAATGGGGCCTTGCAGCCACCAGGTTAACCCCAGGCAAGCAAATGGGGCCTTGCAGACACCAGGTCAACCCCAGGCAAGTGAATGGGGCCTTGCAGCCACCAGGTCAACCCCAGGCAAGGGAATGGGGCCTTGTACCCACCAACTCAACCCCAGGCATGCCTACCGGGACTTTTGGAGCCCAGGTCAAACCCAGGCAAGCGAATGGGGCCTTGCAGCCACCAGGTCAACCACAGGCAAGCAAACGGGGCCTTGCAGACACCAGGTCAAGCCCAGGCAAGCGAATGGGGCCTTGCAGACCCCAGGTCAACGCAATACAAGTGAATGGGGCCTTGCAGACACCAGGTCAAACCAATGCAAGAGAATCCGGCCTTGTAGACACCAGGTCAACCCCAGGCAAGTGAATGGGGCCTTGCAGCCACCAGCTCAAGCCGAGGCAACTGAATGCGGCCTGGCCCAGGTGGGGGGGGCACTTCTTGGAGGATTAAGCCCGGGTGGGGGCGGCACTTGATGGAGGCTTAAGCCCCTTGGCTGTTGTGCGGGTCCTGCGTCCGCACTCCCGGTTGTTGTTTGGGAGTGAAGCACCGGGCGGCAGCAAGTCCGGGCACCAGGTCAACCCCAGCCATGCCTAGGAGGAATTTTGGAGCCCAGGTCAACCCTAGGCAAGCGAATGGGGCCTTGCAGCCACCAGGTCAACCCCAGGCAAGTGAATGGGGCCTTGCAGCCACCACGTCAACCCCCTGCAACCCTATGGGCCCCTCCAGCCACTAGGTCAACCCCAGGCAAGTGAATGGGGCCCTGCAGGCAACAGGTCAAGCCGAGGCAACAGAATGGGGCCTGGCCCAGGTGGTTGGGGCACTCCTTGGAGGCTCTAAGCCCGGGCGGGGGGCACACTTGTGGAGTCAAGCCCAGGCAAGTGAATAGGGCCTTGCAGACACCACGTCGACCCCCTGCAAGCCTATGGGCCCCTGCAGCCACCAGGTCAACCCCAGGCAAGTGAATGGGGCCTTGCAGCCACCAGGTCAACCCCAGGCAAGTCAGTGGGGCCTTGCAGGCAACAGGTAAACCCCAGGTAAGAGAATGGGGTCTTGCAGACACCAGGTCAACCCCAGGCAAGTGAATGGGGCCTTGCAGCCACCAGGTCAACCCCGGGCAAGTGAATGGGGCCTTGCACCCACCAGAATAACCCCAGGCATGCCTAGGGGGACTTTTCGAGCCCAGGTCAACCCCAGGCAAGCGAATGGGGCCTTGCGGCCACCACGTCAACCCAAGGCAAGCGAATGGGGCCTTGGAGGCACCAGGTCAATCCCAGGGAAGCGAATGGGGCCTGCAGCCACCAGGTCAAGACGAGGCAACTGAATGGGGCCTGGCCCAGGTGGTTGGGGCACTTCTTGGAGGCTTAAGGCCGGGTGGGGGTGGCACTTCCTGGAGGCTTAAGGCCCTGGCGGTTGTGCGGGTCCTGCGTCCGCACTCCCGGTGGTTGTTTGGGAGTGAAGCACCGGGCGGCAGCAAGTCCGGGTACCTGGTCAACCCCAGGCATGCCTAGGGGGACTTTTGGAGCCCAGGTCAACCCCAGGCTAGCGAATGGGGCCTTGCAGCCAGCAGATCAACTCCAGGCAAGCGAATGGGGCCCCTACAGCCACCAGGTCAACCCCAGTCAAGTGAATGGGGCCTTGCAGCCACCACGTCAACCCCAGCCAAGTGAATGGAGCCTTGCAGGCACCATGTCAACCCCAGGCAAACGAATGGGGCCTGGCCCAGGTGGTGGGGGGGCACTTGATGGAAGCTTAAGTCCCTGGCGCTTCTGCGGGTCCTGCTTCCCCACTCCCGTTGGTTTTTTGGGAGTGAAGCCTAGGGAAGCAGCAAGTCCAGGCACCAGGTGAACCCCAGGCATGCATAGGGGGACTTTTCGAGCCCAGGTCAACCCCCGGCTAGCGAATGGGGCCTTGCAGCCACCAGGTCAACCCCAGGCAAACGAATGGGGCCTGGCCCAGGTGGTGGGGGGGCACTTGATGGAGGCTTAAGTCCCTGGCGCTTGTGCGGGTCCTGCTTCCCCACTCCCGTTGGTTTTTTGGGAGTGAAGCCTAGGGAAGCAGCAAGTCCAGGCACCAGGTGAACCCCAGGCATGCATAGGGGGACTTTTCGAGCCCAGGTCAACCCCCGGCTAGCGAATGGGGCCTTGCAGCCACCAGGTCAACCCCAGGTAATTGAATGGGGCCTTGCAGGCACCACGTCAACCGCAGGCAAGCGAATGGGGCCTTGCAGCCACCACGTCAACCCCCTGCAACCCTATGGGCCCCTCCAGCCACTAGGTCAACCCCAGGCAAGTGAATGGGGCCCTGCAGGCAACAGGTCAAGCCGAGGCAACAGAATGGGGCCTGGCCCAGGTGGTTGGGGCACTCCTTGGAGGCTCTAAGCCCGGGCGGGGGGGGCACTTGTGGAGTCAAGCCCAGGCAAGTGAAAGGGGCCTTGCAGACACCAGGTCAATCCCAGGCAAGTGAATTGGGGCCTTGCAGCCACCAGGTCAACCCCAAGCAAGCGAATGGCGCCTTGCAGGCACCAGGTCAACCCCAGGCAAGTGAAAGGGGCCTGGCCCAGTTGTGGGGGGCACTCCTTGGAGGCTTAAGTCCGGGTGGGGGGGGGCACTTGATGGAGGCTTAAGCCCGTGGCGGTTGTGCGGGTCCTGTGTCCGCACTCCCGGTGGTTGTTTGGGGGTGAAGCACCGGGAGGCAGCAGGTCCGGGCACCAGGTCTACCCCAGGCATGCCTAGGGGGACTTTAGAAGCTCAGGTGAACGCCAGGCAAGCGAATGGGGCCTTGCAGGCACCAGGTCAACCCCAGGTAGTGAGAGTGTGTGCGTAGGTTCAGTGGAGTGTGTGCGTAGGTTCAGTGGAGTGTGTGCATGTGTGTGGGGGGGGGGTGTAGGCTCCGGGACAGCGTCTGCATGTGTGTGTGTGTGTGTGTGTGTGTGTGTGTGTGTGTGTGTGTAGGCTCAGGAACAGTGTGTGTGTGTGTGTGTGTGTGTGTGTAGGCTCAGGGACAGAGTGTATGTGTGCGCATGCAGGCTCAGGGACAGCTTGTATGTTTATGTGCACGCTCAGTGAAGCATGTATGTGTCTCTGTCTGCAGGCTCAGAGACAGCACGCATGTGAGTACACTGAAGGACAGTGTGTGTGTGTGTGTGTGCGCGTAGGCTCCGGGGCAGGGTGTGTGTGTATAGGCTCCGGGAGAACATGTGCATGTGTGTGTGTAGGCTCAGGGACAGCGTGTGCATGTGCGTGTGTGTGTGCAGGCTATGGGGCAGCATGTGCTTGTGTGTGTGTAGGCTCAGGGACAGTGTGTGTGTGTGGGGGGGCTCGAGGACAGTGTGTGTGTGAGTTTAGGCTCAGGGACAAAGTGTATGTGTGTGCATGCAGGATCAGAGACAGCTTGTGTGTGTGTGTGTGTGTGTGTGTGTAGGCTCTGGGACGTGTTTGTGTGCAGGCACAGAGGCAGCGTGCGTGTGTGTGCACGCGCAGGCTCAGGGACAGCGTGTATATGTGTGCATGTAGGCTCAGGGATAGCGTGTGTGTGTGTGTCCAGGCCCAGAGACAACATGTTTGTATGTGTAGGCTCTTGGACAGCATGTGTGTGTGTGAGTAGGCTCAGGCACAGGGTGTGTGTGTATGTATGTGTGTGTGTGTGCGGGTTCAGGGGCAGCGTGTGTGTGTGCAGGTTCAGGGGCAGCGTGTGTGTATGTGTGTGCAGGCTCGGGCAGCACATGTGTGTGAGTGTGTGCAGGCTAAGAGGTAGCATGTGTGCATGTGTGTGCAGGCTCGGGGCAACATGTGTGTTTTTGTGTGAGTGTTTGCAGGCTCAGGGACATTGTGTGCGTGTGCATGTGTGTATTCAGGCTCAGGCACAGAGCATGCATGTGTGTAGGCTCATGGACAGCATGATGTGAGTGCATGCAGGCTCAGGGTAGTGTGCATGCGCAGGCTTGGGGCAGTGTGTGTGTGTGCGTGCGCACATAGGCTCACAGACAGCGTGCATGTGTGTGTATACAGGCTCAGGGGCAATGTGTGTGTGTGAATGCAGGCTCGGACAGCGTGTGTGTTTGTGTAGGCTCACAGGCATCATGTATGTGTGTGCATGCAGGTTCAAAGATATGTGCATCTGCGTGTGTAGGTCAGGAACAGTGTGTGCAGGCAAAGGTACAGCGTGTGTGTGTGTGCATGTGTGTAGGCTAAGGTACAGCATGTGTGTGTGTAGGCATAGGGAGTGTGTGTGTGTATGCAGACTCAGGGACAGCATGTGTGTGTGTGTGTAGGCTCACGGGCAGCATGTATACGTGTGCATGCAGGCTCAAAGATATCTTGCACGCACGTATGTGTAGGCTCAGGAACAGCATGTGTGTCTGTGTGTGTAGGTCAGGAACAGTGTGTACATTTGTGTAGGCTAAGGTACAGTGTCTGTGTGTGTGTGTAGACACAGGGGCAGCGTGTGTGTTTGTGTGTAGGCTCAGGAACAGCATGAGTGTAGGTCAGGAACAGCATGTGTGTTTGTGTAGGCTAAGGTAAAGGGTGTGTGTATGTGTGAGTACGCTCAGGGACAGCTTGCATGTTTGTGTGTGTGTATGTGTGTGCAGGCTCAGGGGCCATTTGAGTGGGCCAAACTGCCCTGAGCCACACACACACACATACATACCTGCTATCCCTGAACCTGGACACACACACCCCCACTGTCCCTGAGCCTGGACACACACACACATACGCTGCCCCTGAGCCTAAACACACTCATGACATGCTGAAAAGCTGGCTCTGTGCCTCATGCACCTCCCTGACCCCCATAGTAACCTCATAGCAATGGTTACCTCAGAGAGGCACTTGCCGCAGTAAGTGTGTCTGTGCCAAATAAGGTAATGACACGAGGGCCAAACGGCTGAACATGATTGGCTAAACCGCATCACTCCCTGTATAAAGGCCTCCTCCCATCGAGGCTCGGGGAGAAGCTTCGAGAACACGGACAACTGACTAACTGTTAAGTTGTATGCACCGGCCTCATCAACCGTTGCTCTTTCAGCTCGCCACTGTCTCCCGCCACCGCTCCCCTTTGGTGTAAAATCCCATCCTGCTATCAACCATTTCAGCTTGCAAGCTGTTGTAACCGTTACACTGCGTTGTCAAGTTCAAATACAACTTTGCGTCTCCGTCAACCAAGGGACATAAGTCGATAAATTCGTTCTCTGTTCAAACCATTATGCGTACGTGCCTCCTTCACCTCATAAGTCCAGATCCAAACGAACCTGAGGTAGCTCAGCTCCTCAAAGACTCAACAACATACATGCTGCCCCGAGCCTGGACAGACAAACAAACAACAAGCACACACATGCATCCCCTGAGCCTGGACACACACACACACACACACACGATGTAAAAATCACAGTTCGTTTCTTTGGAGGCTCATGAATAATAATTCCAGGCACACATTCTTAGTAACACAAAAGGTATATATTTGCAAATAGGGTCAGAGAGAGAAGACAAAAGACCACACTCTCTGCCCGCGGGGAACACTTCTCAGCAGGCTTTATCCCCTCTCTCCTGAGCACGTGTACAGAAGCAGGAACTCTTACAACTCATTTCCGGTTCATACAAACATATATGAAATGACGTCACGTCATCCGTCGCATGTGCATTATAATTAACTACTTAAGTATGCGGGGCGGATAGGCTTATATGCATTAGCTAATTGCACTTGCTCAGAAAGTACTTCAGGTTACAAAAAGTTCAAACCCCAAGGACAGGATCATTAAAAATGGCAATTACTCTTATCTTGCCTGAGAAGTGTAGGGGGCATGAAAGGAAGTGTGATTTAGTGTAACAAAGAGATAGTAAATTTGCAGAACAAAGAGAGAGAGTGATATCTTAATACAAAGAGCCCTTAGTAGCTTCTCCTCCAACCCCCTCCTTCTCCCACCAGGGAGAGCTGGCAGCTGTGCTGTTCTAACAACACTATTGATAATGCATTTTCAATAATATTTCTAACACACACATTGCCCTTGAGCCTGAACACACACTGCCACTGAGCATCCACAAACATACACACACACTCTGCCCCTGAGCCTATACACACACACACACACACACACGTGCTGTCCCTGAGCCAGCATTCACACACATGGACACACACACTCTGTCCCTGAGACACACAAACACACACACACAGCCTCTGAGCCTGCATACACACACACACAGAAACACACATGCTGACCCTGAGTCTACACAAACCCCGAGCCTGGGCACGCGCCCGCACACACATGTGTACTCTACCCCTGTGCCTGCGCATGCATGCGCGCACACACACATGCACACAAACGCTGACCCTGAGCCTGCACGCACACGAGCACACACACACGCTGGCCCCATGCTTGTGTGCACACACACACCCTGCCCATGAGCCTGCACATGCACACACACACATACACATGCTGCCCCAACCCTGCATGCATACAAACACATACACACCCACCCACTGTCCCCGAGTCCTCCACGCGCTCACACACATACACATACAAACGCTGCCTCTGAGTCTGCGCACACACACACACACTGGACCTCTGCCTACACACACACACTCACACGCTATCCCTGAGTCTGCACACGCACACATGCTGCCCCTAAGCCTGCACACATGTGCACACATACACACATACAAACACTGCCCCTGGGCCTACACACACATGCACACACACACACACACACACTGGCCCTGTGCCTACACACATGCACTCGCACGCTATCACTGAGCCTGCAAGAGTGCGCACACACACGCTGCCCCTGACCCTGCACGCGCGTGCACACATACATGCATACAAACGCTGCCCCATGGCCTACACACACACGTACACACACACACCCTGTGCCTGCACGTGAATGTGCACTCACACACACTGCTCCTGAGCCTGCATGCACACAAACACATACACGCTGCCCCTAAGCTTATATACAAATACACACACATGCTGCCCCTGCATCTTCACACACACACACACACACACCTGCGCCTGCACACACAGGCACACATACGCGTGCTACCCCTCAGACTCCACACGCACACCCACAAATGCTGACCCTGCACATACACACACACACGCTACCCCTCAGCCTGCACACATGCACACACACATGCTGCCTGTGACCTTGCACATGCACACACACACTGCCCCTGCACCTGCACACAGACACACACACACTGCCCAAGCCCACATACAGACACACTCACTTGCACGCTGCCAGTGAGCCTACACATACACACTCATACGCTACCCGAGCCTGCACGCGCACACGCGCCCGAGCCTACACACACACACACACATTCCCTGAGTCTGCACACACAGACATACACACGCTGCTCCTGAGCCTGCATGTACACAAACACATACACACTGCCCCTGAGCCCGTATACAAACACACACACACGCTGCCCCTGCATCTTCACACACACACACACACACACCTGCGCCTGCACACACAGGCACACACGCTATCCCTCAGACTCCACACGCACACCCACAAATGCTGCCCCTGACCCTGCACATACACATGTGCTACCCCTGAGCCTGCACACACACACACACACACACACACACGCACGACCCACAATACACACACGGGCTACCCAAGCCTGCACATGCACACACATACATGCTGCCTGTGACCTTGCACTTGCACATGCACACACACACACAAACACTCATGCTGCCCCTGACCTAAGCACACACCCACACCCATACCCGCTGTCCCTGAGCTTGGACACACACGCGCGCGCGCTGTCCCTGAGCCTGGAGGGACACCCCCCCCGCTGTCCCAAAGCCTGGACACACACGCACACACACAAACACACACATACATCATGCCCCTGAGCCTGACCACACACACCCGCATTCCCTGAGCCTGGACACACACACACACACACGATGCCCCTGAGCCTGGACACACACCCACCCACACGCATTCCCTGAAAATGGACAGGCCCTCCCTCCCCCACTGTCCCTGAGCCTGGGCACAATACAAACACACCTGCTTTTCCAGAGCCTGGACACGCATACAAACGCTGCCCCTGAGCCTAGGCACACACACAAATGCGCTGCCCCTGAGCCTAGACACACACACACTGCCCCTCAGCTTGGACCCACCCACACACAGACTGCCCCAAGCCAGCATACACACACACACACGCTGCCCCGAGCCAGCATACATACACATGCTGTACCTTAGTCTACACAAATGCATACCCTGTTCCTGACCTACACACACAGACACACATGCTTTTCCTGAGCCTACACACAAACACATACATGCTATCCCTGAGCCTGCATGCACACACACATGCTGTCCCTGCTAAAACACAAGTGCTGCCACTGAGCCTGCATGAACACACACACAAACACACATACATGCATGCTGTCCCTGCGCCTACACGCACATGAAAACACACACGCTGCTCCTGTGGCTGCACACAGAGATATACACACATGCACTACCCCTGAGCCTGCACACCCACACGCTACCCCTGAGCCTGCAAACACACACATGCACAGGCTACTCCTGAGCCTGCACAAGCCCACACACATCCTGCCCATGACCTCGCACATGCACACACACACACTGCCCCTGAGCCTGCACACAGACACACATACGCTGCCCTTGAGCCTGGACACACACACATGCTGCCCTGTGCCTGCACACACACACACATACCCGCTGTCCCTGAGCCTGGACACACACACACACATCCCCCACTGTCCCTGAGCCTGGACACAGTAAAAACACATGCCTTCACATACACACACACATGCTACCCCTGATCCTGCAGACACACACAGATGCGCAACCCCTAAGCCTGCGCACACACACACACACACACACGCGAGCTACCCCTGAGCCTGCACACACACGCACTACCCCTGAGCCTGCACACACACACACACGCGCGCGCACACACGCTGCCCTTGACCTTGCACATGCACGATGCCCGAGCCTGGGCACATACCCACACACAGATATGCTGCCCCTGAGCCTACAAACACACCCACTCTGTACCTTAGCCTACACAAATGCACACCCTGTTCCTGACCTACACACAGACACATGATGCCCCTGCGTCTTCACACGCACACAAATGCTGACCCTGCACATACACACACACGTGCTACCCCTCAGCCTGCACACGCACACACACATAGACTACCCAAGCCTGCACACACACACACATACACACGCTGCCCGAGCCTGCACACACACACACACACGCTGCCCCTGCGCCTGCACACACACACACACACACACACTGCCCAAGCCTACATGCAGACACACTCACTCGCATGCTGCCCATGAGCCTGCACATACAGATACTCGCATGCTGCCCCTGAGCCTGCTTGCATACATGCACACACACCCCTGAGCTTACACACACACACATTCCCCCTGAGCCTGCACACACACAGACACACACACACACACTGTCTCTGAGCCTGCATGCACACAAACACATACACGCTGCCCCGAGCCTGTATACAAACACACACACACACACACTGCCCCTGCGTCTTCACACACACCTGCGCCTGCACACACAGGTGCACACACACACACACGCTACCCCTTAGACTCCACACGCGCACCCACAAATGTTGCCCCTGACCCTGCACATACACACGTGCTACCCCTGAGCCTGCACACGCACATGCACACACGCGCATGCGCACGACCCCTGAGCTTGCAAACACACACACATGGGCTACCCGAGCCTGCACATGCACACACATACATACTGCCTGTGACCTTGCACATGCACACATACGCTTCCCCTGAGCCTGCACACACACACACGCTGCACCTGCACACACACACACAAACACCCATGTTGCCCCTGACCTAAGCACACACCCACACCCACACCCACTGTCCCTGAGCTTGGACACACACATACATCATGCCCCTGAGCCTGAACACACACACCCGCATTCCCTGAGCCTGGACACACACACACACACACACACAATGCCCCTGAGCCTGGACACAGTAGAAACACACCTGCTGTCCCTGAGCCTGGATAGACACACACACACTGTCCCAAAGCCTGGACACACACACACACACACACTCGCATCATGCCCCTGAGTCTGGATACACACACACCCACACGCATTCCCTGAGAATGGACAGGCCCCCCTCCCCCCACTGTCCCTGAGCCTGGGCACAATACAAATGCACTCGCTTTCTCTGAGCCTGGACACACACACAAAAACACGCTGCCCCTGAGTCTAGACACACACACACACACACACACTGCCCCTGAGCCTGGACCCACACACACATGCGCTGCCCCGAGCCAGCATACACACACACACACATGCTGCCCCGAGCCAGCATACACACGCACACACACGCTGTACCTTAGCCTACACAAACGCACACCCTGTTCCTGACCTACACACACACACACTCGCATCATGCCCCTGAGTCTGGATACACACACACCCACACGCATTCCCTGAGAATGGACAGGCCCCCCTCCCCCCACTGTCCCTGAGCCTGGGCACAATACAAATGCACTCGCTTTCTCTGAGCCTGGACACACACACAAAAACACGCTGCCCCTGAGTCTAGACACACACACACACACACACACACACACACTGCCCCTGAGCCTGGACCCACACACACATGCGCTGCCCCGAGCCAGCATACACACACACACACACGCTGCCCTGAGCCAGCATACACACACACACACGCTGTACCTTAGCCTACACAAACGCACACCCTGTTCCTGACCTACACACACAGACACACATGCTATCCCTGAGTCTGCATGCGTACACACATGCTGTCCCTGATCCTCCACATGCCAAAACACAAGTGCTGCCACTGAGCCTATATGAACACACAAACACACATACATGCATGCTGTCCCTGCGCCTACACGCACATGAAAACACATGCTGCTCCTGTGCCTGCACACAGAGACATACACAAATGCACTACCCCTGAGCCTGCACACCCACACGCTACCTGAGCCTGCACATGCACACCCACAAATGCTGCCCCTGACCCTGCACATGCACACACACGCGCTACCCCGAGCCTACAAACACACACACACACATACACCTGCTGTCCCTGAACCTGGACACACACACACACACACACGCTGTCCCTAAGCCTAGACACACGCGCACACGCACACACACACCTGCTGCCCCTGAGCCTGGACACACACACACACACATCCCCCACTGTCCCTGAGCCTGGACACAATAAAAACACATGCCTTCACATACACACACGTGCTACCCCTGAGCCTGCACACACACGGGCTACCCCTGAGCCTGCACACACACGGGCTACCCCTGACCCTGCACATGCACACACACGCGCTACCCCTGAGCCTACAAACACACACACGCACAGGCTACTCCTAAACCTGCACACACCCACACACACATGCTGCCCATGACCTTGCACATGCACACACACAGACACTGCCCCTGCGCCTGCACACACACACACACATACACCTGCTGTCCCTGAACCTGGACACACACACACACACACACACACACACGCTGTCCCTAAGCCTAGACACACGCGCACACACACACACACCTGCTGCCCCTGAGCCTGGACACACACACACACACATCCCCCACTGTCCCTGAGCCTGGACACAATAAAAACACATGCCTTCACATACACACACGTGCTACCCCTGATCCTGCAGACACACACACACACACGTACTACCCCTAAGCCTGCACACACACATGGGCTACCCCTGAGCCTGCACACACACGGGCTACCCCTGAGCCTGCACACACACGGGCTACCCCTGAGCCTGGACACACATGCACACACATCCCCCACTGTCCCTGAGCCTGGACACAATAAAAACACATGCCTTCACATACACACGCATGTGCTACCCCGATCCTGGAGACACACACACGCGCGCTACCTCTAAGCCTGCACACACACACGTGCTACCCCTGAGCCTGCACACACACATGCTACCCCTGAGCCTGCAGACACATGCGCTACCCCTGAGCCTGCACACACTCACACACATACATGCTGCCCATGACCTTGCACATGCATACACACAATGCCCCTGAGCCTGGGTACATACACACACACACATATGCTGCCCCTGAGCTTAGCCTACACAAATGCATACCCTGTTCCTGACCTACACACATAGACAGACATGATGCCCCTGCGTCTTCACACGCGCACATGCACACACACACATGCTGCCCCTGTGCCTGCACACACAGGCATACACACACGCACTACCCCTCATCCTGCACACACCCACCCACAAATGCTGACCCTGCACATACACACACACACGTGCTACCCCTGAGCCTGCACACGTGCACACACACAGGCTACCCCTGAGCCTGCACACACGCACACACACGCTGCCCATGACCTTGCACATGCACACACACATGCTGCCCCTGAGCCTGCACACGCGCACACACACAGGCTACCCCTGAGCCTGCACACGCGCACACACACGCTGCCCATGACCTTGCACATGCACACACACATGCTTCCCCTGAGCCTGCACACGCGCACACACGCTGCCCCTGCACCTGCACACAGACACACACACGCTGCCTGAACCTACATGCAGACACACTCACTCGCATGCTGCCCGTGAGCCTGCACATACACACTCAAATGCTGCCCGAGCCTGCACGCGCACATGCACACACACGCCCCTGAGCTTACACACACACACACACACACTGTCCCTGAGCCTGCACATGCACACACATACACTCACATGCTGTCCGTGAGCCTGCATGAGCACACACACGCACACTGCCCCTGAGCCTCCACGCACACATACACACAGACACTCACATGCTGTCCCTGAGCCTGCACGCGCACAGACATGCATGCTGCCCCTGAGCCTGTACACACACACAAAAACACACACACAATCTGCCCCTGAGCCTGGACACAAACACACACACACTGTCCCTGGGACTGCACTGCACATACACGCATAGACTCTGCCCCTGAACTTGCATATGTGCACATGCACACACACACACTGGCCCTGAGCTTGCATATGCACACGCACACACATGCTGCCTGAGCTTGCACACACACACAAACAAACTGCCCATGAGCCTGGACACTCAATGCACACACTCAGGGGTAGCGCGTGTGTGTGCATGTGCAGGGTCAGGGTCAGCATTTGTGGGTGTGCGTGTGCAGGCTCAGGGGTAGCGCATATGTGTATGTCTGTGTGTGCAGGCACAGGGGCAGCATATGTGTGTGTGCGTGTGAAGATGCAGGGGCAGCATGTGTTTTCATGTGTGTGTAGGCTCAGGGACAGCATGCATGTATGTGTGTTTGTGTGTGTGTTTGTGTCCAGGCTCAGGGGCAGCACCTGTGTTTTAGTGTGTGGAGGCTCAGGGACAGCATGTGTGTGTGCATGCAGGCTCAGGGATAGCGTGTGTGTGTGCATGCAGGCTCAGGGATAGCGTGTGTGTGTGCATGCAGGCTCAGGGATAGCATGTGTGTCTGTGTATGTAGGTCAGGAACAGGGTACGTGTTTGTGTAGGCTAAGGTACAGTGTGTAAGTGTATGCTGGCTCAGGGCAGCGTGTGTGTGTGTGTGCACCTAGGCTCAGGGGCAGCATGTTTGTGTGTGCGCACGCCCAGGCTCAGGGACAGCCGGTGCATTTGTATTGTATCCAGGCTCAGGGACAGCGGGGGGGGGGGGGCGGGTTCCATGCTCAGTGAATGTGGGTCGGCGTGTGTGTTCAGACTCAGGGGCATGATGTGCACGCGCGCGTGTGTTTCCAGGCTCAGGGGCACGGGGTGTGTGTGTGTGTCCAGGCTCAGGGGCATCGTGTGTGTGTGTGTCCAGGCTTATGGGCATCGTGTGTGTGTGCATGCACGTCCAGGCTCAAGGACAGCAGGTATGTTTGTATTGTGTGCAGGCTCAGGGACAGCAGGGGGGGCGGGGTGCACGCAGGCTCAGGGACAGCAGGGGGGGCGGTGCACGCACACAGGCTCAGAGACAGCAAGGCTCTGTGTGTGTGTGCACACGTGCAGGCTCAGGGACAGCAGGGGTGTGTGTGTAGGCTCAGGGACAGCGGGGGGGTGTGCAGGCTCAGGGACAGCGGGGGGGGAGGTGCGCGCGTGTGTGCAGGCTCAGGGACAGCGGGGGGGGGTGCATGCCCAGGCTCAGGGACAGCAGGGGTGTGTGTCTGTGCGCACAGGCTCAGGGACAGCGGGGGGGGGGGGGTGCACGCATGCAGGCTCAGGGATAGCAGGGGTATGTGTGTGTATGTGTGTGTGTGCAGAATCAGGGACAGCAGGGGGGTGTGTGTGTGCATCTGTGCGCCGGCTCAGGGACAGCGGGGGGGGGGCGGTGTGCGTGTGTGTGTCCAGGCTCAGGGACAGCAGGGGTGTGTGCGTGTGTGTGTCCAGGCTCAGGGACAGCAGGGGTGTGTGCATGCATAGGCTCAGGGGCAGCACGTGGGGGTGGGGGTGGGGGTGTATTTAGGCTCAGGGACAGCACGCATGTGTTTGTGTGCATGCAGGCTCAGGAGCAGCATGCGATTGTGTGCGCTCATGCACAGGGCCAGCATGCGTGTGTGCACGTGTAGGCCCAGCGGCAGCATTTGTATGTGTGCAAACTCACACCCGGGCACAGAGGCAGCGTGTGTGCGTGCGCACGTAGGCTCAGGGGCAGCATTTGTGTGTGTGTGCGCGCGTGCACGCGTAGGCTCAGGGGCAGAGTGTGTGCACGTGCACATGTGTAGGCTCAGCAGCAGCAGGTGAGTATATGTGTGCCCGCCCGCGTGCGTGCAGGCTCAGGGGCAGTTTGTGCATGTGTGCGCGTACACAGGCTTAGGTGTAGTGTTCTTGCATGGGGGGGAATGGAGGCTCAGGGACAGCATGTGTATGTGCGCATGCAGGCTCAGGGGCAGTGTGTGTATGTGTGCACATGTGCGTTTTTTTGGGCACACGCAGGCTCAGGGGCAGCTTGTGTGTGAGTGTTTGTGTGCATGCAGATGCAGGGGCAGTGTGTGTGTGGATTTTTTCTGTGCAGCCCCATTGCCAGCATGCCCGCCCGTCCACCCACGTGCGGGCTCAGGGGCTGCGCGTGTCAGTGTGGAGCAAGACATTTATGACTTACACAGAGAAGAGAGGAATTTCATGGTCAGGAATACTCCTGAGGGGTGGCATGGTTTATAGCAGGCATGCAATACTACACCACAATTCAAGAAGCCTGGGTTCTCAGTTTAACGACTAATGTGGTTGATGTCCTTGGGGAGGTCACCAGATAGCCACATTATCCTTTCCTTCTGAATTCAGGCTGTTCTCAGTCCTCCTTTTATGGAGCTCTGTTTATTTCCAGTTTGTGAACATCTCTCCCCACGTTTGACAGCTTCTTTGTGAGTTCAGAGTCTCTACATTTGTTGCTTCTGAAGCTGTTGTCTCTTTCTAGACCTGGTCCACATGCTCTCTCAAACTACCCTATCCTGAAAATTGTCCCTTAACAGCTTTCCAGACTAGATTTGCACCCTCCTTGTCAAACTACTGGCAAGACATCCAAGATATCCCCTCCCAAGTGAGTCAACCACCAAACACCTGCAAGGGCCAGCTGAGAGAAAGGAGCATTGTTCCACCAGCTCTACAAGACTTCCAGTCCCAGGCCCTTTAAAAGAACAATGGCCTAGATTTTCAAAATCTTCCTCACTCCCCAGATAATCTTTTCCAGGGACCATCTTGCTCTCTCCCACTGACGGCTTCAAATATTTTTTTTAATAAGTTCAAAACACCAAGTCTGTGGCAACTGGACTTGCAAACCATTTCTTTCATCTTTAAAAGGGGATAGTACTTCTCATATTGCATAATCCATAGCAAGTCCTAAATTGCTATTATGACCTTTAGCAATCCAACCACAGTAAAGATAATAGTTTCCAACTTCTGAATTTGAATTTGTCTTAAGACTATTAGTTTATAAAATTTGGCTCCATCAAATAACAGGAAAGAGACTTGGGGTTTTTTTGGTGCAGTGTTCTCTCTCATTATGGCATACATAAAATAAAAAGCAGTACACATAGAATTAAGATGCCAGCTAAAAATAATTCTCACGTTCTTTCCACCTTGCTATTCATGCAGCAATGTGGACACCTGCATAAGATGTGCATCCTGGCAAGTTGCCAGCAAATAGGTATACTACATTATAATGCTAATAGGCCCAGGCAAATATCCTTGTATTTGTTTCCTTACCCATGAAGCAACTGTGGAACTATCCATATGATTAATGTATGCAGGTTAGCGCCCTTTTTAACAGCTGCAAGGCATAAACAAGCACAGGATATGCCCAAATCCATCTTTATGGTTTGTTTTCAGCCTACACAAAATTAATACGCTGTGCCTTGTATTTCATCTCTGCACATCCTTGCTCCATGGGTAAAATATACACACAGACCATGCACATTAAGCTTCTGTAATACACACATTAGCATGTGTGTGTAAGAAGGGCGAATGTGCCCAAAAGCTTGCAAATAATTTTTTTTTTTGCAAATATCTACTTAGTTAATAAAAGATATCACCTCTGCCACAAGTTCTGATTCCCTTTGCCTGTAGGCCAATAGGCTACAACCTGTACCCCTGTGTGCGAGTGAAAGCCATGTTACAGAAGCTTAATGTGGTGTAAATAACACATTAAGCTTCTGTAACACTTCTTATGCAGAGAAAAACAGGCCCTTTTCTTTACTGAATACTGTACCACTTAATTACTTCCAAATGCTAGGGTTGTCTCAGGACAAATTAAAGACTACATTAATGCCCAGTTTGCTAGTAGCCATAAGAAGCTTGTTTATTCTTTACTAAATATTAATGATTTCATGCAACATGGTGATAAAAGTGTTTTATGAGGCCAGTAATAAGCAGTTTGCACTGAAGGAATCACCAAGTTGAATTCCAGTTCTCCTTTTTGACTGTCATTCCAACGCTTTAGAGAAAGCACAGGCTGTGCTGTGTAGTGTTCTCTTCCTAAAGAAGCCTATTTCAGACTGGCCAAAACCTAAACAAATGTAGGGTCCTGGACATATTCCAATGATGGGAAAAAATCCTTAACCAATGACTACTATGCCATATCCGCATTGCACAAGCATCAACACACACCAGTCAAAGTCCCCAGTCTAGGCTATGGCCACTACCCAATTCTTGTGAGAAAGGTGAAAAAACCCCAGCCTGCAAGGAGAAACCTGCCATTTCTTGTGGATCCCTGCACAATACTGCTAGTTCAGGATAAATGCTGTCCCAGAGTTATGCAACCCCAAGTTATGCAACTTGATGTTCCCATTCCCAGACTGTCCTACCCAATTTTGGATGTGTGATCACCATGGACCACATGCAAAAATCACTCATTTCTTTCCCATTCAAAAGTTGACTGACCAAATCCTAGACACCAGCTACCCATGAGCAAAAGGGCATCCTCATTCTCATTTTTTATTTTAATGTGCTCCAAAATCCTTCATCATCTTGCAATATTAATATTAGCTTCTTGTTTGGATGTTTCCTGTAGACATTTTTTAAATTGACATTTTAATTTGAGTTTTCTTATAAGAGCACTTCTAAATAATGGCCAAGGTTGTGCATACCAAGGGATCTCTGTTAGGGTGATCTCTGTGTGTAACACTGAACAAACTTCCATCTGACATTAGCTGCAGAAAGACACAAAGGCCTTCATTGCTGTCCTCAGGCCAAAAAAAAAAAAAAAAAATTAAAACCAGTTTGAATGGGAAACTGCAGAACAAGAAACCATCCATAAACTGTATTATGTTAAGTCTGGTTTCATAGAATCATAGAATTATAGAGTCAATGAGTCGGAAGGGACCTAGACAGATCGAGTCTGCCCCCCCACCATGGGCAGGAATGAGCACTGTGGGTGGGGGAGGGGGGTCAAAGACCCCAGCCAGGTGTAAATAAAGACAAGATTCTTATCTCATGACATGAATTAGCTTTGTGACCTTTGTTCCATAGGTTTACATCTCTCTCCAAGAACTTCTGCCCCTTGTGGCAGAAAGCCACCTTGGTTTCTCCTCAAAATGTCTGCCCTGTGACTGTGATTAGAGGGGCCAGCACAGAGGATTCACACCTCAGCCTGTCTCTTTAGGTAACCTGAGCTGGCTGCATTCCTGAGGGAGGGGGGAAACCTGTTCCCTCTGCCTACGTGACTGGCATCTGTTACCTGGGTGAGGGGCATCTACCTGGGGAGCTGGAATCTGCCTGGTAACAGGTGATGCATTACAAATTGGTTGGCTGACAGCCAACTGGGGCCGACTTCCACTGGACCAGGTGAATGAGGTCACAGGGGCTATGTAGGTTGGGGGGGGGGGGGGCGGGGGGGAGAGAAGAGGGGGCTCGCTCTTGATATAAAAAAAAAAATAAATAAAAAAAATTGCGGTTCGTTTCTTTGGAGGCTCACGAATAATAATTCCTCAGGCACACATTGTTAGTAACACAAAGGATATATTTGCAAATAGGGTCAGAGTGAAGACAAAAGACCACTCTGCCCCCGAGGAAAACTCTTAGCTGGCTTTTATCCCTCCTCCCCTGGGCACGTGTGCAGAAACAGGAACTCTTACAACTCATTTCTGGTTCATACAAACATACATGAAATGACGTCACGTCATCCGTCGCATGTGCATTATAATTAACTACTTAAGTATGCGGGGCAGATAGGCATATATGCATTAGCTAATTATGCATGCTTAGAAAGCTCTCTAGGTCATCAAAAGTTCAAACTCTCTCTCTCTCTCTCTCTCTCTCTCAAGGACACAATCATTAGAATTGCAATTTCTGCAATCTACATGAGAAAACAGAGGGAGTGTGTGATTTAGTGTAACAAAGAGATAGTAAATTAGCCAAAGAAGAAAAGGGAGTGACACTTTAGCACAAGGAATCCTTGGCAGTGTTTTTCCTTATCAGGTACGAGATGTAGACTGTGCAGTTTTAACAACACTCTATTCATTATGTATTTTTAATAATATTTCTAACACTCTCTTCAGCCATGAGGCAGCAAAGCAGCAGAGACAGAGAAGCCTTACCATCTGGACCTAGCTCTCTCTCACCCCAAGACTCCAGAGGGGAAACTGGAGAACTCTGGAAGATGCTTGTGAGTAAGCTACTTGAGATCTGGTTAGATATCTAGCTGGCAGTAACACAGATGTGTAATCAAAAGGTTACCTCAGCCACACTGTTTGCTCTTTAGGATTTCTAAGATATTGCTCAATCCTGTACCTTAGTTTACCCTACCCCTTGTAATCAGTAAAGTTCTCCTTTTCGACTGGTGTGGGAGACTTATTGAGGGGTGGGTCTAAATTATGCCTAAGAGACCCCTTAGGTCTGCGGACTAAGGGAGACTTTGCTTCTTGCCCCTTGACTTGGGGAAGTGCCCCAAGTGCCTGTACCGGGTCGAGTACCCATCGGACTATTAGGCCTGTGTTTTCCCAAGGACACAGGGCCGAAACAGTCCCTTCTCAGGGTGGTGGTGGTGACGTTACCCCCAGACTAGTGAGTGTGCTCCGGGAGAGGGGTCGGCCAAGCATAAGGCGCCCCTAGGGAGGCATTCGGAGTCTGGAAGGTGGTCGGGCGCAGGGAGGTGGGTGGCTCAACGCAGGAGTGCCCCCTACTGGCCCGCCACACCCCTCCCCTCCCCTCCACTTGTCTTTTGTGTTCTAGTATCTCTGTCATTATACTCTGCTTTTTGAACATCCTTTCAGGGCATCTGATGAAATAACTTGGGTTCAGGAAAGCTTGTGCTGTCTCCCTATTTTATTTAGTCTGTAAAGGTGCATATATATCCTGCCTACTGAAGGACATGTTGCCCAGCAATCTGAAAAAGATGGTAAGAAGTGTTGTAGAAGGTTCTTTACTCTTGCTTCTTCTGTGGCTCTCAACTCTGTGGTAAAAGAATAACAGCTACCTGCTCACATTTGTCTAAAAAGAGACAACCTGTCTTGGGTCTTCTCTCACAGCAAACCCCAGACTTTATAGAGCACAAGCCCATCATTTCTCATTAAGTACCTGTGAATTATTCAAATTAACACTCTGTCTTCAAACAACCATAGTTAATTCACTGGGGCTGGACCCAATGATCTATAAGGTCTCTTCCGGCCCCTAATATCTATGCAACTATGAAATTTAGTTGTCATTTAGGACTAGTGTGTAAGCAGCTGGGGCTTGCTAGTTTTCTTGTAAGCTGTAACCACATTAAAAGAGTCTATTTCTTCACATCACTGATGCTGGAAATTCAGTCCACCTGTATAAGTGTAGTACAGTAGGCAAAGCTGTCAGACAACTGTTGTCATCTTAATTTTGAGCAGCCATATCAATATTATGTTACTATTTTTGTAGGAACTTCTTTACTAAAAAAACAAAGGTGTGACTGCAGCTCTTGTTGACACATCCAAGCTTTGAACTAACTGATAGCAATGAGGGCATAGGTGTAGCAAAACATAGGTTTTATAACCTGCCTTGAACCCCATACTCCCATGGCTAAAATGTGCTTTAATTACAGGCTTGAATCGAGTCTGCTGGAGCATGGTAATTATGACTTGTGTATCAGTGTCCCCACACTGAAAAATGGCAGCGGGGGTTGTTTTTTTTTTTTTTTTTTTAACTAAACCTTGTTTGAGCTTTAAAGAACCCCCACTGCCATTTTTCAGTGTGGGGACATCGATAAACATGACACTTTGGGTGCTTTAATTAGAGGGGCTTTCAGAGCCGTTCTAATTAAAGCACTCCTCCCCACTCCCACCCCGCCACACACACAAACACACACACTCCTGAACCATGTGCATAAAACACCCTCCACAGCCAGTTTAAGCCTAGCTCAGGTACGTCTATGCAGACCTTTGACTGCAATGTAGACATACCCTCTGATAAGTCATCAACTATTCTCAATAACTTCATACACAGCTTTCAAGATTTTGTATCTTAAGTCCATTTCAAGTTTTCAAAAAGAAACTGCCTGAAAAAAAAAAAAAAGATGCTACTCAAGAGCAAGATGTTGTTTCCTTCCCATTGCTTTAAGTAAAAAAAGAGAAAGCTAGCAACACTCTAGTTACTAGCCAAGCTACCTTAACTCCATCTGGAACAAAAGCTTAAACAACGCAGCAGAGGTTAAAATGTTCCCACATACCATATCCATACAACAAGGATGGATTTATTTATTTTTCAAATATCCAAGTCTGGTAAAATTTGCTCATTGGAATCTACTGACCGTGCAATGCCCTAACACTGTGGACCACATGCTGAAGAGTTCTTTCCACATCATCAGGACCTGGAAATCATTAAGCCACCTCTCCAGCTGCTTTTAACATTTTAAAGGTACTTCAAAGACTAAATACGGCTCCCTTTCCTCCACCAGCATATTAAAACTGTCAAATATGAGCATAGTTTGCATAGAACAGTTTCACAAAGCTTCACTAAATTTGGTATTAGTTTCAGTGCTTGAATAGCAGAAGAATCAATAGCTCATATTACCCAAGGTATGGTGGAACCAATGCACACTGTGAACAGTTAAGCCAAATAAAGGAGACGGGTAATTAATAGGGCCGTGCAAAGCAACAGTTGCTGATCCAATTCGGTGGAGATTCAGCCTGATTTGGCAGCCGAATCTCCAAATCCAAACAGAATCAGGAGACCCTTTAATCTCTCCAAACTGAATTGGAACTCTCTGAATCAATTCGGAGAGATTTGATGATTTGGAAATAGACACAGTTTTAAATGTTTTTTCTACATACCTCAAGGTACCAGACAGCTCATGAATGCTGAGATGGGGCAGATGGAGCATCCCATGAGAGCACAGCGAGTCCCCAGTGTGCTCAGCGGCAGACCTGGAAGTGGACCAGAAGCACTTCTGGGTCTGCCACGGAACATGCAGGAGACCCTTCCCCCGCCCTGCTGGCTCAGTGACTAGTGCCTCTTGGGCTTGGGGGGGGCACCCGCAGTCCCCCCCATGGCCAATCACCGAGCCAGGGGAGTGCAGGGGGCGCTCAGCAGCAGACCCAGAAGTGGACCAGAAGTAGTTCTAGTCCAGCTCTGAGTCTGCTGCTGAGCATTCCCGCCCCCCTCCCAATCAGAGCGTACCGCAGGAGTGTATCTGCTTCACCATTTCAGTGTTCACGAGCTGTGCCTGATACCTCAAGCTATATAGAAAAAGCATTTAAAAGCTGTCTATGGAAAATTGCTGATTCTCCAAATCAGCATCGAATTGGACAGTGATCTGAATCAATGAATTGAATCACTATTCCCAAGATTGGGCCAAATCTGAATCAGAATTGAATACAACCCACTTCATACACCCCTAGCAATTAAGATTTAATTTATCTTGGTTTGGCAGCTTCATTTAAACCACTAGATGGTGCTAACACACTGTGACCCATCCACAATACTTTTGTTTTGACATGGCATGTTTAATATGCAAAGAATCATTAAACAATTAAACATTGTGTGGCAGAGGAATAGTAAGTTGCCTAGATGCCCGGCTGATTTTTCGGGATGCATTAAAGAGGAAATAAGTCATCTGCTGCTTATTTTGTCATATTAAAGAAACAAAAATGTGACAGAACAGCAATTCTGCCTTCTTATACCTTTTTTAAATGCACAGTAAGACACCGTTGCAAAACTGCCTTCCTGCACACCAGCTGTGATGGTATTTGGGAATACATATATTCTTGATACGTTCTCACTCTGCTCTGAAATGGCTGAGCTTAAACAGCTCGCAAAGTAAATGTTTCAAAATGCTGTTGGTTCTTTCTTGCCCATTTCACAAAATGGCTATCTGATTAGTATGGAAGTTTCAGGGATCAGACCAATCTACCTTTCTGTAATGCATTTTATTATTTTGAAATTACTGCTTTGTCAACATGTTTTTCCACCCAAGTTTCAAGTTCTGTTCTTTTATTTCACTGTCTTTTTTGGCATACCAGTGCCTGGCATCGTTCAGGCAGAATAGTATTCTCTCCTGAGTCAATAAACCTTTTACTCTAGGGTAGGAGCATTCCCCGTCAGGTACTGACCTATGTACACAATGTCTTTAGCCTCCAGTTTCACCTAGAGCATTAATTACAACTGAGTCAGTAAACACTTTGATTCCAAAAAACACTGAAGAGGGCAGAAAAGCAACAAGCTATTTATTAAAACATCCTGTACCAACCAGCTACCAGAGTTAAAGTCACTGACAGAGATGGAAAGGGAACTTGTCAGGTTACTGAAAGTCAGGAGAATCAGGCTTACATCCCCCTAGGCTGGCTCTGGACACAGCAGCAATGGCAGCGGGGCAGTCAGCATTGCAGGGGTTTAACAGTTGTTGCCTGTACCCCTTTCTCCAACATGCACCCCCAATGGGGCTCCATGGCTAGGAATTCATTGATAGACCCCACCCCTGCTCACCCCATCTTCAAATTCCTAGTTCCTTTGGGATCATCACAGACCTGATCCAGTCTGTAAGCTATATTTGACACTCCTACTCTAAACCTACTTTTTAAGACAACAAAAAAGAGCTGCCTACAAATTTCCAGGTGCAGCCTGCATCTCCGAAACAGCAGACCTAATACCACTGAGTTTTAGAACTTGCAACAGTCTGAGAGAATTAGAATTGTTCATTTGTTCAGCACAAAAGACTGCTAATTTAAGTGTCAAGCAGGTGAACAGGAACCAACCAGATGTGCTGAACTAAGATGGTCTCTACCATAAGAAGTGCCATTCTGTCTAACTCACATAATAAGCATCAGATCCTGCAGTAGGAGCAATAGCTTTGTTCACTACTGAAGGTCACAAATTGAAATAAAGTCAAACACATCAAGTTTTCAAAATAAGATATACAGAACTTCAGCAGGAGTTCATATGTCCTTTTCTTCTAAACAAGAAATAAAATCACTTAAAGATTAGAATCACCTAGTAGAAAATGCATACTGTGGTCTGGCAGTCAAGATTCATAGTAGAGATTATATCTTTTATTAGACCAATGAGATTTTTGCCAAAAAAAAATTCTTTAAATCGTAAACTTGTCGGCACAAACACCCTTCATCACGCATTGGAGAAAAAAAGATTGTAGATGTTCTCTTGGGTAGAAATGAAAGTTCATATTTTCATAGGATTTTACAGAAGAGTCAATAGATGGAAAACTCCTGAAGTCAGTTCATAGCTGTTATGAAGCCTCTTAACCTCCCATGAGGTCACAGTGCTTCCTGCCCAAAACCTGAGATCCTGCTCCTGCCTTTGTTTCAAGGTAATTTGCATGATCACAGATCATCGCAGGTGAGAGGCTTCATACCAGCTATGAACTGACTACTCAGAGTTTTCCATCTCCTCTGTGAAATCCTATGAAATATGAACTTTCATTTCTACCCAAGATAACTTCTACAATCTTTTTTCCAATGTGAACAAGAAGAGAAGTCAACAAGTTCAGTCTGACCCTACAGACCAATAAAGCTAACACAGGAAGAAGATGAGAGATGTCCAGATGACTCAAATGGAACTATTCATGATGGCTTTCATGATTAAGGTCTATTAATGTAATCTATTAGCCTGACTAAAAGTTATTCATAAACAGAGATTGCATATTTAGAACTTAGATCTATAGTTCACGTACTGCAACATGTAAACTTCATTACACATGCACACATTTACCACGAAGTCAAAATAAGATCAACAGTATTCCAACCAGCTTCATACACTGGTAATCCATTAAGAAACCTAGAGGCCAGCTGCCAAGCTGCTCCACTGTATTAAAATCCTGTACTAGAGGAACAGCCTCCAGCTTTAAGCCAATTACATGTTTAAGTCAGCTTTCTTCATGACCAAACCTGTTTTTTTTTTTTTTTTTTTAAACACGAACTTATGATTGTTACTAAAAAAAAAACAAAAAAAAAACCAGCACCACTATGCACTACAGTAGCACTGGAGACTCCAAGTTATGTTTTTCTTTATCAGATTTTGGCTCATATCCTTCTGTTCTGGGGATGCGAGAGGCAACAGTTTCTTTCTCCACTCTTGCTTCTGTCCAGCTTGTGGTTTTCACATTTGCCAAAAATTAATGATTAAACACTGTTCAAAGGCTATCATGGCCCCTTGGGGTGCTGCAACAACCTGGTTGAGAATCACTGGGCAAAGGCAGAAAAAAAGCACAATCAGTAAGGAGAACTATGCCCTGCATAACATCGCCGCTATGACTGGTACATATTAGTACTCATGGTAGAAGAACACGATATAATAAGACTCCTCTTCCATATTTTTCATTTCATAGGTAAAAACTTATAAACTGCCTGCTTCTTCCCACATGACTGAAGCCTAGTGCTGGTATACCACCATCAGGAAGAAAAGATGAGGATATAAACAGAGTGGGTGGCCATCTTAGCTAAGAACAACCTATGGCCTCAATTCCACTGAAAACAAGTTAAGAAGAAACAACCATTGTATCAAAACTACTCAGGACTTATGCCGAATTTAGGGACTGAGCCCTCTTGGGACAAAGACTATATCTGCTGAAAGCGGCAGTATTTCAAAATGGACCCATAATACTTCTTACTCTAATTAAATGTATGCTGCTTTATATTCTGCTGTAATTTTGGGAGGTGTATTATGTTCTTCCTACATAAAAAGCTGCATATCTATTTTAAATTAAAAAAAAAAAAATACACATGATACAGCTATAACTAGTCAATGAAAGCATGAATTTCTGAATGGTATGGCAGACTGGTTCAGCCTTTTCTTTTCTTCTCATAGGTCAGAACTTTTACCTGCATGAATTTCCCATTTTTGAACTATAATTGGAAAAAAGAAAGCAATTAAACCCCCTGCCTCCCCCCCCCAAAAAAAAAATTCTGTTTAATAGCAATGTGATCCAAGTTCCTGTGAAAGAAGACACTGGCATTTTATATTAAAAAGACATTGGCAAGAGGGAAATTGCTTTTTCCACCTCCATACCTACAAAGCATCCCTTATCAAGAATAACCAGAGTTGAAAACTAACTTGAGTTCATCTAGTCTCTACGGCAGTCACACAAAGTAAGAGACCCTGGATTTCCTAGGGTCTCAGAATTCTTCTTCTTTCCAGCACATGCTCTTAAAAAAATTAAGCCATGAAACTATTTCTCCGCTTTGGTAAACAAGCCTATGTTCATCCATACAAAGTCCACCCTCCAAATTATGGCATCTTGTATATGACCTGTTTCTTAGCCTTCTCTCATAATAACTTACCAATAACCTATCAGAGAAAAGGAATTTGTACATACCTCTGGCTTCTTTCATGGCTTGGGGCTATAAAAAGAAACCATTTCCAGCTTGTTGAACAGCAAAATCTATGCTTCCCCAGAAGCGCTGAACTCCCAATGACTGTCTGTGTGGTCATATTTCCCAAGGGAGAGAACCCATCAGGGGTCACTGAACCCATTTGAGCCTAAATCTAACACACTGAATGAGAGCAGGTCTCTGCAGCCATTTTGTGATCTTGAGGACAGAGTTGGGATCCTCTCAGCCAAACATTCACACAAGTCCTGATCCACATTTTTGAGACATGCCTCATTCCCTTGAGCTGCATCAAGCTTCTCTGGGGAGACAAAAAATAACTCCAGAAATAGACACGGCTTTCAACAAACCAATGCTCCATCCATCTTGTCCCTTGCATCCACAGAGAACAACTATCTCCATCCCCTTTGTAACCATCTTTCAGGTATTTGAAGACTTATCAACCCCACTCTACCCTCCCAGGCTTCTTTTTCCCCTTGAGCACTGGGATTGGGATTGAAAAAACTGCATAAAAGGCAGTTTGAACTGCTCTACTTACTGAGCCTTGGTGTTCCTTACTGAGATGAAGGATAAGAAGTCTCGATAATAAAGTACATAGTTGTGACTTCCCACATGGAAAACATTTTTTTACTTTGGGGACACCAACTTCAGATTATAGAAAGACAGCAATTTTTTTTTTTTTCCCTTTTTCCATACAGCCTCTCTACAATACACCCTTATAGTCGCATGCATGGGTAGCTGCACTCATTTGCAGTTTTTTTTCAAACACTAACCTAGAATATATTGGAAAAAAGTTAGAATTCATTTAGATTGCATCTGTATTAACATACTCATCAGTGAATGAAGTAGGAAGACATCAGTACGAGATCATCCAGGAATGATAGCTCTTACTGATGCTTAAGATTGGGGTGTAGGTTGCATGTTTCCACAGAGTTGGACCTTCCTCCTCCTCTACTGCATAAATATTCAAAACATTAACAAAGCTCCTCTGTTCATGTTTTTTCTTTTCAAATATTATTTGGACTTGATTCTCAAGAGCTCATTCCTTAATCTGATATGTCCTGGTGGACCAATTTCCAGTTATGGATAGTCCTATTTTATTGCGGACATAGCAACAGTGAGTGACGTGCATAATGAAAAAGACTGGGTTTCTATGTTCATATTTTTTTGTGGCATGAAAACGCATGGAGCTGGACTTCAAGTGACGTGCATGTTTTGTGTATATACGTATTCTGAGTTTTGGTGGTGGTTCATTCTTATTGTATTTGGATATTTGAAATTCATTTCAAATAACATTTTTAATATTATTTTAAGAAGCCAAAAAGATGGACAGAAGGCCAAATGCTGAATGTTAAATGGGTCTAACTCATCTCTTTCAAATGTGCATTAAAGGCAGTCTATTGCCTTCTAGTGTTAAAGCTTATGCATCTGCTTCAAGCTTTGATTGAAATGCTGGAAGGTGTGGCTGGTCAGGAGATGTCAATGAGAGTAACCATGTTTTGTTGATGCATGTGGAAGGGCTTGCTAGATACGGCTTTCCCTGTGCCTGTTTGGGTGATGGCTTCAGTGAAGCAGGCCCTCTTGAACTAGCTCTGACAGGCAATTTTTCTATTTGCCTAAACCAGGAATTATTCCAGTGAAAAACCCAACACTCAGGATTCCCCTGGTATGTTTTGCAGCAGTCAGAGAAGCTAAATCATGTGCTAGAGGGTGGCCTGAATTGAGCAATCCCCACAATCTTGAGCTGTACTGAAGCTGGAAAAATGCCTAGCATTGGCTTCAGAGTATAAACTTGATTTATAGACGGTGAGTAACGTAGGGCTCACACCTGTACAGTGTCAGGGGTCCAATATTTTAGTTTTGATTTAATAACTGGATGTCATCAGCTTAACATGGCATTTGAAGAATAAGAAGAAATCTGCTTTTTATCAACCTCAGCATTATTTCAGTTCCCAAGAATCCTTTTCAGTATTTAAAATGCACCTGCAGTATTTCCAATGGTAGTAAATGATCTGACTCAGATTTTTAAGAACCAACAGCATCCTTGCATGCACCAATTCCCTATTTGTAACATTGTTCCTATGGGGAAAAATGGTTCTGAGTTGTGACAATTGGTTCCTGAAAACCAAGTTAAAAAAAAAAAAGTCATAAGTCTGAGCACTGCCTGTATTTAGGTGACTTCACTTGTTCCCATAAACTAGTCCAAGTAGAAAGGATTCTAAAGCTTTATAACACGTGAGTTTGAAGTGGCAGGAAATAGATGCCAGCTTTTTAAAGGAGCTGCATCAACTTTTGGAGTCTGTACCTCAGAAAATAAAAGCTTATTCAAGGACTGGAAAGTTACCACAAAACTAAAGTGGTGCAAAAGTCTGTGCGCACCTGCAGATTCCACTAGGGAGTAACACCAAAGATCTAGAGAGGGGCTAGCACTGTTATAGCAATTAACTGAGTAACTTTTTCCTCTTGACAGCGGAGCACCAAGAAGTGCTTTGATTTCCCTAAGGACTTCTAAACTATGCTGTGCTTCAATTCCTGGCTTCTTGTCATCTGTTTCTGATAGCCTGATTATTCCCCAAAGGTGGAGGTGGTTAAATTTGCATAGTAGCACAATCAGTTTTGAAGGCACAATACAGTGTTTTTTGGAGGCTGGTTAAATTTAAATTTAATCTGGATACCTTGGTAAAATGAACAGGAAAGACAGCAACATGGACTTTACTTCCAGCTGTATAAGCCTGCTGGGGGCCCTGAGAATGTGCTTGGATTGCTAGCCCATCTTGAAATCCATGTAACATTTTTGTTGCTATTGCTACCTAGGTCTGGTAGATTAAAGCTAGTATTGGTAGGCCTATATTTGCTAAATTAAGATGCGTATAATAACAATCAAGACAGACCTTGTATACCAGTCTCTCAAGGAAAAGGCAGGATTTTGGCAAAAGATACTGGTTTATGGGTGGGCAGCCATACAATAAATACACCCCATACACACAAGTGTATTGCGTCTGTTCGGGATAATACTTCTGTTCTCTTGGCCCATGCATCCTTCTGCATGAGCACACTTTGAAGCATGACCCTGTATAAACCTATTGTTAAACTACTTTGCATAGGTACAAATGATAGTAGTCAATATAAAATTAGATGAACTCGTTTAAACATTCTTCCTCCAAATTAAAGAAGTAGTTATTGTAGAATTCAGTGCAAATGAAAACTAATGTACCCTCACCTGAATAGTGGGATTCTGAGGTACCTGGTAGCCAAGCCCTGCCCAGCCCCCCGGAAGCTGCTGCAGTGCCACCCAGCGGAGAGCCTCCCCTTACAATCAAGCACCCTCTCAGACGATTCTCAAACTATTTACAAGATCTAATTATTTACAACATAACAAATAACCATTAAATAAATGCATTGATATACCAACTAATAAACCCTCAAGAAATTATTTACATAGTCTCTCACCTGCACATGGTGTACCAAGGGATCCCATGTGCACTGCTGCTGGCAGGGTGTCTCAGGGAGCCGAACGGCCTGTGTCCCTGCATGTGGTCTGTGTGCTGGTGCTGGTGTCCATCTCTGTGCTCTTAGTGTCCAGGCATCGGGCAGCGGCTCCTCCTCTGCCGTCCCTGCAAAGACGGCCTTCCCGTCTTTCATCCCCTTCCCTGGCTCAGCAGGAAACGGTATCTGAGCTGCAGGCTGTTGGCAACTCTCCTACCTCACAGCCTGGTAACACAGCCCCTCCCTAGGCTTTTTGTGCCCCAGGAGCCCCTCACTCAGGGAAAACGGCAGACTCTGGCAGTCTCCACCACCCCCCCACCCCCCCAGCTCTGCTCACCCAGCAGTTACCAGGCTGCAGGCAGGTCTTCTCTGGCTTGGAGTTTCCACACAATTGGCCCCTCTCTAACCCTGCCTCTGCAAGCTCCCGGGCTGAAGAGGAACTGGATATTGTATCTCTCCTGTGGCAGCCTTTTCTGCTGCTCCTCAGGGTGCTCCAAGAGGCTCTCTGAGGAACTGTCGTGTTGAGTCTCTCTCTCTCAAACTGCTCCCTGCTTTTATCCAAGCCTCTCAGCCAATCCCAGCCCAGCGCCCTTCCCAGGCTTCTGCTAACAGCTCTTTCAAAACTTTGCCGGGGTTACATCACCCCTCCTACTTCCAACAGGGCTGCCACCAAAGAAGCTTCACTTGCCCTCAGAGCCTACAGTGTCCCCAAACTCTGGGACAAACTCTGTCTCTCTGCCAGGCAGCGCTCTTCATTCTTTCAGGTGGGTCCATTTTTTCTAATGCTGCTACAAATATTTCAGCCAGTCAGTTTAGAATAGAAGGTAATGTACAACCCCAAATGCCACCAACTTTCTTCAGTCACCCAAGGAAAGCTAAAATAAATTATCATATTTGTTTCATAGCATGATTTACAATTGCTGTAAAGATCTTTGCCAATGAGTTGTGGTTTTTGTACTTTCATCTCCCAGGAGCTACTTGGGCTTCACCAGTAAGCACTGCCAACCTAACTCAGGGCCTAAAGGGATCTCTCAATTTAAAACCATAACAATAAAGAGAGAGGCGAGTTTGTGAAGTTGAGGCAAGGTAGTAATTAATTTAGAGCAAAGACTGAGTTGAGCGTATCATGGAATAACCAATCTGTGCCTAAGGTTAACCCAGCTGTAGAGTGTGCATGAGTCCTGACAGTGAATGGTATGTTGATGACGTATAGTATAAAGTGTTCTGCGATGCTGGGCTGCAAAGAGCAGAGGAAAGGCAAGCAGTGGTGAAAAAGATCCACAATGTAACTGCAATTTATCAGCCATTCTGGCAAAGATCTATGTTCTTGTATCAAGAGTTTATTAGATTGGACTTAAATCAGTTCATGAATATTTTATTCATATTCATATATAGTGGTAAACTTGCAAACAAATCCAATAGCATATCATATGACTTTTATACTAGCCCTAAATAGCCTCAAAATACATGTGAAGTAGTTGTTCGTTTTCCCTCTTACTTGGCCACTCTACAGTACTCCAATTAGTCCCTTCCACACAAATCCAGGCAGGTCTCACAGCATGCCTTACAGACTCTCAAATCTATTTAGTGGCAAGTCAGTGGGTACAAAATGGTTCACCAACCCAATGCCACCAACTTTTCTTCAGTTTGCTTCCTCTTGCTTCTAGCTCTAACTCATGGGGCTGTTGGCTAAAGTGCTACAACAAGACACTGTCCTGTCAAAATGGTGAAACCAGAATCTGAAACAAAATGGTGTTGTTTCACATAGCCCACTTCAGATTGTTTCACGTATTTTTACTACAAAATACTGTTTGGCAATCAATGTAAAATAGTAATTCCTTTTTTTTTTTTTTTTTTTTTTGAGTAATTCTATACATCCTGAACTCATTTTAAAATGAAGCTGGCTTGAAGTAGCAATGTGTGAATAGTAGACTTTTTCTGGCTTGGTCTCAAACTGACATAATCAGTTTCTGGACTGATGACCCAAGAAGTGCTCCTATTCCCATCAAAACTAAAAGATTTGTTAAACGTTATACAGGCTTCCCTCACTTTTTATGCTGTATATGTTGCATAACTTGAATTCACATAAAGGGAACCCATTTTACGATGTAACAAATAAGGATATGTTCCAAGATATCGACTGTACTTACTCTCAAGCCCACTTCTACCATTTTAACAAGACAATTTTGGTACTTGCCAACAGCAGACAGTACACACAAGCACCGGGCACTATAATGGCAATGGAAACTACAGAAACTCTTATCACAGACAATAAGTGAGGAGCACAGATCCACACAGGAGACTATATTTTGTTGTATGTCACTCCCACAATGTACTGCACAAAGCAGCTGACTACAGGCTTCCACCACACTAATTGCATAAAAGTGAATTTACCTCTCATATAATGAATTTTTGATATAAAAAGGGTCATTGCATAAGAATGAATTCACACATGCAGACCCTGCATAAAGCAAGGAAAACCTGTATATGTTATAATTATTTGTTTTTCATTTTTAAAAATAATATACATTTTATAATTACTATATGTAGTCTTGATCTGAAGGAAATCCTTTCATTTTCTTTCTAGGCATATTTGACAAAGAGAAAAATCTTGTAAAGGCCTTGAAATAGACACTATGGACAAACAGACAAAGGAGATTGTCGTGGCAAGGGCTTATTTACCACCCAGTTGCTGAGTATTTAGGACACTCACTGGTCGGAGACACATTGGAAGGGAGAGGTGATTTAGGTCATGTCTATGCTTCATGGCATATAAAATGGAACAAGAATGGTTCTTGGAGACCCATCTGAATACACAATAGTGGAGTGGTCAGAACTTTCTTTGAGAAGTGGAGACCTCAAGTGGAGGTGAGAGTAAATTTGAACTTTGTATTTTTATTTCCAGCACTGAAGAATGATGCAGCACCACCGTTTCAGCTACTGAGCAACCAACCAGATGAGCAAGACCTCTTTTTCCCCAAACAAAGGTAGGTATTAACTGTTAGCACTGGATTTAGTACCTAGACCACATACCTTTGTTGTGGGTGAGCATAACCCTCAGACCAACTGTGACCTTTCCATTCGATAATTGGCAAATTTATTGATACAGAGTGATAAGAAAGAAGCAACAATACAAACAATTCTATATCTACCAATCCTAGGGCTGTCATAAGTGTTGAAGTACATCTGGCTAGGACACAGGCTTCACTCTGAGACTGTCTCTTGGGTGACAGGTGGCATGTCAGCATTCTGGAGGCAGGCTGCTGAGGCCCACAGCCCTTTCCCCCCCAGTGGAGTGAATGGGACGGGCTGCTGGTGTGCCCTCAGTCCATGGTGGCCCCAGGGACCCTTGTAGGATGGGGGTGGGGATGGGGATCCTTCTCAGGGAATGAGATGGGGAGGATCGGGGAAGGACCCTTTGTTACCCTCAAGTCTCTGCTTTTGTGTTCTTGTTCCCCCTTGACTCCTGATGGCTCGTCATCCATGGCTGTCTCTGGTTGGTTGTCTCTATGGCCATACCTCCACATAGCCTTCCGGGCCTTCTCCTAATTTGGTCTGTTCCCCCAAAACTGGGAGTTAGAGCCCCACTGCTGCTCTGGGTCCCTGTAGCTGGTGTCACTTATCTTGTGTTATGGGACAGTATAGTACATACTCCCTTAGTTCCCACGCCTTGTGTCCTTGTTGTGTTAGACAGCCTATCTGCTTTGAAGACTGTGATTCCATGTTTTGGCATGCCCCCCTCAATTCTCAGGCTGTGTCCATCAGCTGGCCTTCTCATGCTAGACAGCCTATCTGCTTCCTGGGCTATATGGGACTCTGCATGTGAAACCCAGGCTGTTACAAATCAATTAACCTCTGCTGCCCATGTTGAACCCTTTATAATATGTATATCTATATCTATAAGCCAATTCCCCCAAAGACAGACCTTTAAATACCATTAACAAGTGGGAAGGTCAGTGATGCAGATGTGAAGGCAGTGCGTGCTGAATTGGACACTGTAAAGTTCATGGAGACAGTGTAGCATCAGTATGTTAGTTTTATGCATGGATGTTTACTAGGGGTGTGCAAAGCTTCAGTTGCTGATTTGATTATGCTCAATTGGCGGCCAAATCTCCAAATCCAAATCAAATTAGGAGACCCATTTATCCCTCTGAATCAAATCAGAAGCCTCTGGATTGATTCAGAGTGATTTGATGATTTGGCCATAAACACAGCTTTATATGTCTTTTTTTTCTACGTACCTTGAGGTACCAGGAGCAGTTCATAAATGCTGAGGTTGTGGGAGACCCCCCATCCACCCCACTTGCTCAGTGGCAGACCCAGAAGTGGATCAGAAGTACTTCCGGTCCACTTCTGGGTCCACCACAGAGTATGTGGGGGACCCCCTGCCCCCCCAGCTCAGCAACTGGTGCCTTCTGGGTCTGGGGGGACACCTGGGGTACCCCTGCAGCCAATCACTGAGCCAAGGGGGTGCAGAGGAGGGTCTCCTGCATTCTCAGCAACAGACCCAGAAGTGGACTGGAAGATGCTCCATCTGCTCCACTATCTCAGTGTTCATGAGTTGTGCCTAGAACCTCTAAGGTCTGTAGAAAAAAAATATGAAGCTGTGTCTATGGCAGAATCACTGATTCTCTGAATTGGAATCAAATCTTGAGGATGCAGATTCAGCTGAATCAAGTTGGGATAGTGATCCAAATCAGCAAATCAAATCACTGTCCCCTGAATCTGGCTGAATCCAAACTGAATACTTCCCACTCTGTACACTCCTAATGCTTGCTTGTTTTTCCTTTATAGATTATGCTACAGTATCTGAGCACTTTTGATATAAAAACAGGTTTTAAAAAATTCAACTGTGTTAATAAGGCTGAACAAATTAGCTTGAGGATAAACAGTATTTCTTAATATTTTTAAAGTTCTGGGTCCATACATGGCCAATTCATAGTGCAAAGTCCTGGAAGGGGAATTCATTTGAAATCATTTAAAAAAAATTTAAAAAATCCTAAATGGTATTTTGAGTAGCTGTTGGTAGGAGATAAATGTAGAACTTCAATGCTTGCCTCCTCGTTATTTGTGATGAATTATAAATGTTTTTAATGTCTCCTCCTGTTAAAGGCCCAGAAGTTATGACTGAAAAGTCTAATTTACTTGTACGGTTATGAATTGTACATGGGATGTATGGATTTATATGGTTATAAATCATGCCAGAAGCTAATTCTGCTCTGATCTAGTTACAGCTACATTATCATCTGTACTATATGCACTTAGATTATAAATTCTTTGCTTCATGGAAATATTTTAAAGCGCTGTGTATGTGTCAGTTATTACACCAATATCAATAACATACACCTTCCTTTCCTTCTATTCTGCCCAGTTTGAGACACCGAGAGCTGTCTCTTTACCGTTCAGGAGATTTCTTGAAATAAGATTGTCAAGTACAAGTTGGCAACAGTGCCGCATGCACACCCTTGCCTGTGCCCCATCCAGATCACTCGAGCCCCCCACATGTGAGAAACTAACCTTGAATTAGATATGAAGCCTGGTACCATGACAACGTAGACGTCAAAGAAAGATACCGGTGCCTAGAGTAACTAAAACGTAACTGATAGTGCGGTCCCAAATTGGGTGACTCAACTGAAACTGTAAGATCAGATTGTGCTGCGCTCGCCCTCTTGTGACCAAACCAGGCTCAGTACCACACAAATGAAAAGAACCCCCCCTCCCCCTCCCCCCAGTCCTGATGACTGGGCTGACAGGAGGGAAAGTCCTTTGAGGGTAGGAAAGCATTGCTTTTGTGGGAGAGAGATGTCTGACCAGTCATTCATACAGATGGCCTTTTGAAGCTGGGAATGTCTTTCTTTTTTATTAGTCAACTGACTTGTGGACCAGTGCAGCTGTACAGCCCCCTTTCCCTCTTCTGGTGACAGATATATAGGGGTGACCAGGCATGATCCTGGCATTTGTAGGTTTTCATCTAAACCAGATCTTCCTGACTTCTTGCAAACTAAACAGAGCTCAATAACTTGGCCCCTTTTTTTTTTTTTTTTTTTTTTTTTTACTATATTCCAAGCACTTGAAGGGGGAAAATATCGCCTTTGATATGTCACCGATGGAGAGTGGAATAGTACTTCTGACTTGTTGAACATTGAGGATAGTTGTCTTCCTCCAAGTTTTGATTAGATAATAAATTTTAGGCTTGGTTTTTTGGCTTTTTTGTTTGAGTTTTTTTGAGCAGGAATTTTAGGGACTGGGAGAAAAAAAAAAAGCCTGGTACGTGTTGTCCAACTTCTTTTGCATTTACCACAGTCCAGCTTTGTGAACTATGCTCTATGGGGCAAATCATGACTTCAAAGCTGTGGGGATGTGCTGAAAGTGGGAGGAGTGGTTATTGGAAAGTAGGAGGAGTAAGTATTGTATCGTCCTTAAGGCTAGTCATCTTCATTCCGTTTGGTTTGTTGATGGAGAGGCTGAAGATACGCCATCTTCTATTTAGATAGGAGCCCTTTTTGGTCAGCCTCCACAAGGTGTGCAGGGCAATTCTAGTATGGCAGCACCTCAGTTCAGAACCAGTGAGGTAGGTTGAGGTGGCACAGTAGTAGCTCTCAATTGGTGTGTTATCAAATGCAAAAAATGTTATGGAGGGGTGCCCTGAATTTAAAGCGGTTGGAAACCACTGCCTTAAAGCATATATTTGAGTCAGTTACCACTTCAGAACACATTTTCTATTGCTGAATTATCAACTGATAGTTCTGTTGTATTACACTTTCTCTTCTGTTTTTGATATCATGATGTCTTAAATTGCACTAGGTATATTTCAAACAATTGAGAGCATCCTGGAAAAACTTCATAATAGTGACCTGTCATAATCCAGGCTCCTAATTAAGGCAACAGAACCTGCTGCTAGTCATGTTGTGTGATAGCCAGAACCAGAAGAGTTAACAAGCAAGTTATAACAAGAGAAAATGCTTTTTGAAGACATCTGAAGTAGCTTATGGAGCAGTTTCCTGTCTGTCTAGAGAAATATTTATATATAGCTTTTTATACTGATCTTCAGAGAGCATGAACTTTAGAAAGCAGAACTAAAGAATATAATCACAGACATAGCTGATTTATGAAATTTCGCTTAAAGTCAGTAAAATAACTAACATAATCACAAAGTATAACTAACATAGTGAGTTGAACTTGAGTGAGGATATGTTAATCTCAGACCCCAAGGTGATGTGGTGTGATTTGCTTATTGAGTAAACCCAAGCTTGAGCAGTAACTTACTGTGATGATTTCTAACACCTTTTAACTCCATTGGATAACAGCTATAAAGTAACACTATAAATAGCTATATAACCAAAAAATTAGCATAAACAAGATATAAAAGAACACACACATTAAGTAACCCTCAGGGAAGGACAGAACGGAATAGTCATTGCTGTCCCATGCCCCCAGATTCCTTACTCCCAGTGTGAGTGAAGACCAGATCCTGACTGAAAGACCTTCCTCCAGTTTTCCCTCTGACAGCGCAGCTCGGAGATGCCTGACTTTGCTGAATCAACTTGACATGCATCTTCTAACTGGGAGACTATAGATAAGTTGCTAACCAAGTAAGCGCTCTTTGTTCATTTCTTTGTTTTATTATCACTGTTGATTTGAATTTGTATTGTTTATGTTGTCTGTTTATTAGCTTAACCTTTTTACTAACTATCATATGTGCAAACTATACTTTTTGTTGTCATAAGTAAAATTTATTCTTTTTTTTTTTTTTTTTTTAAGTAAAACTTGTCATTGCTTTCCTTCCCAATGTCACCTCCTCAGTCCGAACCAAAAAGCCATTAAGCTAATAAAGTTGCAGTGCTCAGTCAGTCTGCAACTAAATTGGTATACTCACAGTGCCCAGCTGGCCTGTGACAATGTTGGTTAGCTGTTTCATAATTTTTTGTTCTGTTATCATTGTAGGGCAGAGCAAAGGTCCTGCTTTGAGCTGGGGTTAGATTAGATGACCTCCTGAAGTCCCTTCCAACCCTAATTTTCTATGACTGTGATCTACTAAGGTCCCTTCTGACCCTAAAAATCTATGAAAGCTCTCCCATGGCCACTTTAAAATGCACAGGGACTTAATACACATGATAGTGAGGTGATACTGGAGCATTCTAATTGGAACATGGAGCAGACATGATTAATTAAGTCTGCTCCCACTCGTTCTAATTAGAATGTGAACAAACATGTCTATAGGTACCCAAAGACTCTTGTTCTTGCCTTGTGCTTGGTGTGATTTGAAAGAAAAAGCCACGTAAGGTATGCATGGGGAAGGCTAAAAAGTGGAAACAACAGGCTTGGCTTGAAGTTTTTTGGATGAGCATTAGCCAAGCAAGAGTGCTTATACTGTGGTGCAATTAGAGGTCGTTAAATTAACCAAGGTATGAGATGAAGAAAACCTGAGTAAGTGCTTCAGTTGTGGTGATAGCTAGGAAAGACGGTATACTTGATGTTAGGCAGAATTTGTAAGGCAATCTGCCTGGATGTGAGAACTTGGAGAGAGGTCTGAGTAGAAGGCCTGAATGGGAGAAAAAGGATATTGCTATACTCTCAAATGATAAAGAAAAGATAGCAGTAGACATAGGTGTGGGAGGGTAGGAAGATTAAGAGCTCTCTTGTAGCCACATTTGGGGTCCAAGAGCAGAGCCCTATGGAAACCCCACAGAAAGCTAGCGGGGGATAAGGAGAATTCACCTGAGGATGCACTGAAGAGGTGTGGATCATGAACATCAAGGAAGGAAAAAGTGTCAAAGGTTGGTCAGTACACCTGTGTAAAGCAGTAAGTATTTACTTTGGATTCAGCTGATTCGGAGGGACAATGATTTGATTTGGATTCAGAGTTTTGGCACCGATTCACAGATTCAGCCATAGACTAATGGGGAATCACTAAAATACCTATAACTTTCTCATTTGTTTGCAGATTTGGATGCATACAGCTGGGATAGTAACCTCTTCTGAGGGCATGATGCCTACCAAGCTTCAAGGAGATAAGTGCAGGGGTTTCTGTGAAAGTGCACCTCAAACTCTTGAAAGCAAAACTTGTATCACTTTTGTGTGTGTTAAAGCAGAGCAAGATGAAAACAGCAGGGATGGTAGCCCCTCATGCAGGCATGAGGCCTGCCAGATTTCAGGCAGAGTGATGCAGTGGTTTCTGTGAAAGTGCACTTCAAGATTCTGAAAGCAAATAAAAAAGGCATATAGGTGCAGAGTGAGGAGGATGGCACTCACTCTGCATGTGGAGCTTGGGGAATCTCAGCAGCAGGAGGTTCACCTTACAGAACACCAGCTGCTCCATCAAACCAGGATCCAAGGAGGCACAGTGGGTTGTCATAACATCACCAGCAATGCTCACTTGGAACACTGATTGGTGGACAGGACAGATGTTCCCAGGCAACTGTGGCCAGATCCTTCCACACCCTGTTGCAGGTTGCCCAATAGGCCAAGGGGTCACAATGCAGAGGCTCTACATCCTCAGTGAAATAGGTAGCCACTGAGGCCTCCATGTTACCTGCCTGATGCTGGGGGTCTAGTGCCTCTGGACCCCCACATTGAAGCCATGCCCTTGGCCCACATTGGCAGCAGCTGTGGTGGAGGAGATTGACTCATGGTTGGAGTGCTGGCATGGGAAAGTGGATCCCCCTCTTCCATGTCCCCCTGCCTGGGCCCTTCTGTCTTCCTGACTCTGTTCACCAGCACCTCCATCCAGTGATGGAGAGTTTTTTGCTGCTGCAGATGCTCCCCTTCACTCCTGGGTCACACAGACCTACCAGCACATGGACCGTACTGGATTGCGATGGGTCCAGTTGTTTTTTGATGCCCTCCTTCAACTGCTTCACTAATGCCTTCACCTCTGGTGAAAGCAGCTTGTCCCAGCCAGGAACACTGATCCCCTGGAATTTCTCCATTTTATTCTCAAGTTCCTTCACTCTGGGGATCACCTGGCTAAGGAAGGCATTGCCAGTGCTGAGACTCTTGGTGGCCTGGAGGACAGGCTTGAAGACCCCCAAGTATGCCACTCTATTTTGTTAAGGGAGCCACTGATCCCAGTCTCCCCAACCAAGGGCATTTAATGGATGGCCTTCTGTTGCTAAGCCAGCCTTTCCAGCATCAGGTATGTGGAGTTCTACCAAGTCTCCACATCCTGCATGATTTTGCGCTATGGGATGCTGGGCCCTGCCTGTTCATCCTGCAGCATCTTGTCCCCCTTGATGCTCCGGTGGAAGTAGCCTGCCACCTTCCTGCATTTCAAAATGAGCTGGCTGGTAGTGAGGGCACCATCACTGGTAGCATCTCTGACTACAACATGGAATTTGTGTTCCACACAGCGGATGCCAACAAAGTTGGGATTGTAGACTGCCTTGATCATATTGGCCCTATTGTCAGTGACCACTGTTGGTGACGATTGCCCCATTGTCAGTGAACCCACAGGTGAGCTCATCCTGCCAAATGAGCCATCCCTGCATTATGCGCTTCATGGCCACCATGATCTCCCTTCTCATGTCAGACTCATCCATCACCTCCACTTGAAGGAGAGCCCACTGATGCCCTGACTGATCATACCAATGCCCTGTGAGGGAGAGGTAGGCATGATCTCCTCCCCAGCTGCTCCAGATGTCTGAGGTGAAGTGTAAGGCTACCTGCAGACCTGCCTTCCACAGCTCCTCCCTCAAGTACTCCCTGCATCCCTCATACAGGGAGGGCAGTGTGGCAGGCCAGTAGGGGGTGCTCCTGTGTTGAGCCACCCACCTCCCTGCGCCCGCCCACCTTTCAGGCTCCGAATGCCTCCCTAGGGGCGCCTTATGTCCAGCCAACCCCCTTCCTGGAGCACACTCGCTAGCCTGGGGGTAACATAGCTGCCACCACCCCAAGAATGGACTCACTCTCGGCCCTGTGTCCTTGGGGAAACACAGACCTAATGTCCTACGGGTACTCGACCCAGTACAGGCACTTGGGGCATTTCCCCAAGTCAGGGGGCAAAAGTAGAGTCTCCCTTAGTCTGCAGACCTAAGGGGTCTCTTAGACATAATTTAGACCCACCACTCAATAAGTCTCCCACACCAGTCACAAAGGGGACTTTATTGATTACAGGGGTAGGGTGAAAATAGGGTACAAGATTGCTCTTTAGGATTTCTAGGATATTGCCCAAACAGTCTGGCTGAGGTAGCCTTTTGATCATACATCTGAGTTACTGCCAGCTAGATATCTAATCGGATCTCGAATAGCTTACTCACAAGCATCTTCCAAAGGCCGGTGAAGTTTCCCCTCTTGAGGCAGGCAGTTCCTTGCTCATGAGTTTTGGGGGAGAGAGCCAGATTCAGATGGTAAAGCTTCTCTGTGTCCCCTGCATGGCTGCTGCCCCTTCCTCCTGGGCAGTACTAATTTATATAGCCCCTGTGACCTCATTCACCTGGTCCAGTGGAGGCCAGCTCTGGTTGGCTGTCTGCCAACCAATTTGACATACATCACCAGTTACCGGGCAGACTCCAGCCCACCAGGTAGATGCCCCTCACCCAGGTAGCTGATACCAGTCACATAGGCAGAGGGAGCAGGTTTCCCCCCTCCCTCAGGAATGCAGCCAGATCAAGTTGCCTAAAGAGACAGGCTGAGGTGTGAATTCTCTGTGATGGGCCTATTTTAATCTCATTGTCACAGGGCAGACAATTTGGGGAGAAACCAAGGTGGCTTTCTGCCACAGGCACCATTGTCCTGCTAAAGGTGGTGCGTGCAGGCAATTGGTACAATGGGGCCACAAGTGCCATGAGCCACCTGTATCCTGGATGCTCAACAAAGGAGAGGGGCTGACCATCCAGAGCAGCATCTTCCCAATGCTCTGGGTAACCTTGCTCGCCCTTGCAACACCCCCCGCTTTGTCTGTGGCTTTCCCCAACCACTCCAGGGTGGCCTGCCTCTGCTTCATGGGGACAGGGATTTTGGAGTGAGAGGGGGACTTCTTTTTGGGCATGCTCCCACTGGTTCCAGGCTGAGGAGGAACAAGGGCCAAGAGGTGCTGTTTTTTGAGATGCAGCAGCATTGCCATGGTGGTGGAGTGTTTCACGTACTTACCTCAGATGATCTGCCTTTGGTAGTATAGGCAGGTAGCATACCTGGGATCATCTGCCACCTCAAAATGACCCCATGCTACACTACCCACCCACTTCTGGGTTGAGGGTGGGGATCCTGCCTTATCCCCATCCTCACCAGGCAGAGGCAAAATAACAGGAGGAGCTGAGCCACCTGCCCCCACAACCACCTCTGAAGTGCCTTCCAGAAAAGGAGACCTGCCGCTAGGGAAACTTTTGAGGGGTGTGGAGCACAAACTCAGATTCCCCCTCTTTCCCCAGAATTTACTTTACTATGGCCCTCAGCTCCTCTGCTTTCAGATCCAGCTCTTCCTGTGGCACTGGAAGGTTCATGCTGGGAACTGAAGTTGGGATGGAGATTGTCATGCTGCTGGTGGTTAGTGGTGTTAATGGTGGTGGTGCAAGTGCAGTTACTGCTACCGCCTCCTTGCTAGTTGCAGAAGACTCATCACTGCTGTGAAAGATGGTGCATCTATGTTTGGAGTGGGGGAAACTTGCAGCTCTCCCGCTGCCTCCTCCCCTGTCAGAGGACCTGGCACCTGCCTTTCCAGCACACTTCATAATGTTTGGTGTGCTGCAAAGTGTGTGTGATGTGCTTTCCTGAACAGTGACACACTGTCGGGCAACACACAGATTTCTTTCTGTGGGGGGGGAAAGAATCAAGACAGACTAACAAGAACAAATAAGAGGATTTGGGGGAAGAATAAGTTGAAAGGAATGGATAGGAATAACAATAGGGATTGTAGGCAAGGGTAAGCAGGAAAGGATTGGATACAACTTAAAAGAAGAGAGACTAGCTAGCAAGGGACTAGATAGCAAGCCAGAGCCTTTCAGAAGCTGCTACTCCAAGAGAGAGACAGCTTACAAAAGGCACAGATCACTTCATATCAGCTTTATATGTTTTTTTCCATGTCCCTCCACCAGAGCACTGTGATTGCAAGGGAACTTGGAGGAAGATCACAATCACTGGCCAGCTACAGATGTCAATATCAGAGCAGTCTTTTCCCCCAATCTCAGCCTTTTCCATATATCGAATATCACTCCATCCCCCTCCCTCTTTTCAGTTTCTGTTTGCTGCAAGCCTTCTGAATCTCTGCAAATCAATTCAGAGGCTTCCAATTTGATTCAGACCTTTTAATGGGTCTCCCAATTTCATTTGAATTTGGAGATTCAGCTGCTGAGGTGGGACTGGTAGGTATTCACCAGTAAGTGGCAGAACCCAGATTTGAGAGGGTCTATGGTAGAACTGACTCAGGGATTTTATGCAGCCTTTAAATGGTATTTTTGAGCCAGGGATGAAAGGGAGAATGAATACACAATGAGGGGTGGTGAGGGAAAATCAAGGACAGCTGTTTTTAAGATGAGAGAGACTAAAACATGCCTGTATAATGAGAGACCCTGGGGATGGGTTAAGGAGATTTGGGGAGGGGGGATAACTGAGAAACAGTGGGTTATGGTGGAGCAAGTAGAAGGGTTAGAGAGGAACTTGCACTCGAGAGGGGAGAAGGAGGAGTGAATTGTAGGGGAAAGAAGAAGGTAAGGGCAGGGGATCATGTGTGTGTTTTTTTTATATTCTTATCTTAGAAGATACCTGTGAAAGCCTACGCTGAGAGGATTAAAGAAGGGGTCATGGAAACACTATACCAAGATGTGTGTATGTGGTTGGGAATTATATCTGATATAGAGGGCAGTGACGGAGGTGGTTTCATGATTTAGGATTTCATTCACTATGTGCAAAAACAAAACAACCCCTCTGACAATGTCATCCAAAGGGCTTTGTGTACCATTCATGAATTTGTTCTTCATCATTCATGGTGTCAGCTTAGTCACATTTATATTACTGCTCTTTGAATACTTGAATGAATTTTAAATCAAGAGGACAACAAATAGTGAATAATATACTTGAGTTTGAATTTTAGAATAGTAATTACTTGTGGATTTGGAAACTCTCTTGTACAGTAGATGGACACTCTGGTTTTTAATGCAAGTGTGACAAACCTTTGGTGTAGTATAGAAATAAGTGGTCTTGACTGGAGTCAGGTGGTTAGATTACATGATCTCTTGAGGTTCTTTCCAGCCAATTTCTTTCTTTGATTCTTTTCTACTATTCCACTTCTTTCATGGTTCTGTAATATTTGCTGATAGAAAACTTGTCCTTTCAGATAAGGACATTGAAATTTCCTGCTTTTATTTATGAATTGCATCTCATATTTGACCACTTGTAGATAAGTAACTTATATGGTACTGAATTTCTTGATTGGATGACTTGATTTGGTTTAAAGTATCAAGATGCAAGTTTCTTACCAGGTGTTTCTCTGATCTGTACAATTCACAGCCTAGGAACTGCACTTCCATGGAGCCCATGGTCTTGATGAGGCCTTTGTCCACCTCCCTGTATCTGTCTCTAGGATCAGGATCACTTAATTCAGGGATAACTGAAACACTCAAGTGAAGCTGCTTATCCTTTACTTACCTCTGATCTGCCTGCTGGATCACAGAAGGCTGCTTCTGCTGCCTGGGACTGGTGCTGGGCACAGCCCACACCCAGCACCAGGGAGACTGGTGCTGCCACCCATCCCAGATGGCAGGAGCAGCCTCCTGTGATCCAGCAGGCAGATTGGGGCTCTCTGCAACCCTGAGAGGAGTCTGGGAGAGCTTCTGCAGCCCTCCCTGGGGTGTAGGTAGGCCCCCAATCTGCCTGCCAGATGACAGGAGGCTGGTTCTGCTGCCTGGAGCCAGCGGGAGCACCAGTCTTCCTGGTGCTGTGTGGGCTATGCCCAGAGCCAGTGGCAGGAGCAGCCTCCTGTCATCTGTCAGGCAGATTGGGTCTCATATGCACCCCTGGAAGGACTGCAGGGCTCTATTGGACTACTCCTGGGAGTGCAGGCCCCCAATCTGCCTGCTGGATCACAGGAGGCTGCTCCTGCTACCTGGCTTCTGCTTGTCAACAGCTTGAGGTCCAGTTTCCCAGAAACCCTTGCACTCATCTCCTTGAAACTTGGCAGACTTCATGCTCTCAGAATGCCTGCACATTTTATCTGAATCAGGGAAGAAACGACAAAGTTATAGGCAGTTTCATGCTTCCCAATTATAGCCTATGGGTGAAACATGAAACAGTGCAAGAGTTTCAACTAAATGAAATGGAACAGTGCTTTTGAAACTAAATGAAGCTCAAAACCAAATGCTGTTCTGTTGAAACGAGTCAAAGCAGAACGGTGCTGTTTCACACAGCCCTAGTGAGCAGTGTGGGTGATTTGCTCAGAGTGCTATGTTCAGGGGGCACTGTGCGCGCACACATTGCTCATGCTCACAGCAACTCTCTCACCCTGCCCCACCCCAGCCAATTCTCACCCTCAGGAAGGAGGAGCAGTGCCTAGCCCACCCCTGACTTTCAGCTTCTGCTTAGGAGGATCCAGGCTGGGCAGTGTAAGTAGCAACAGTAGTGCCTGGTGCACCATGTGCCTGAAGCAGTGCTGCTGACTTTGGGGGAGGTGCCGGGGGGGAGGTGCCAGGATGGGGGGCACCAAAATACAAGTTCACCCAGGGCACCATTTTCCCTAATATCAGCTCTGACTGAAACAACAGCACAAAATGAGTATTGCAGCTCACATTAATACAGAGTTCAGGCTGTACTTTCAGTGAATACTGGATCTATAAGTTCTTTACTTGTACTTCAGTAAAAGTTGAGCACCTGAAATTATTTAAAGAAAGGACCATTATGCACCTGTCTCAAATTTGTTTTTCAATTAAAATAAATGTGTGTGTATAGCTGTTTTAAGTGCTGTTGGGGAATGGTTTCTATAGCAGTTGGGAATAGGTAGGTCCAGGAAGCAGTTGCTCTCTGATTTTCCTTCCTTCCAGAGGTGTATGTGGAGATGTACTTGAGAGTATGTGGCTTCCATTCACATTGTTAGAAAGGACTCTGCTTCAGCAGTATCCCTGAATTTGGGCTGTGGTGCCAGCATACTAGTAATTAAGGTTGCTTGCAGACATGGAAAAAAAATCATGCATTTTACTTTAAATTTGGTGTGCTGATGCATCGAGCCTAGCACATGCCAAGATGAGGCAGTGCATTAATTTGACCCAGCTCTGCAGTGTTTTTATAGATTGGGTGCTTTAATGGGGGTTTTTTGGTACTTTTATCTAATAGTTGATTGAATCAGCTTTAGATAAAAGCACCAAAAAGCCCCATTGAAGTGCCCAATCTATGCAGATGCTCCAGAGCCAAGTTAAACTATCACCTTGCTTCTTCCAACTAAAGCACTTTTTTTTTTCCCCCCATGTCTGTGATCAGCTAAATTGTTTAGTTAGGAGCCATGGATCCAAACGAGTAAAGGAGCCAAGTTGAATTGGAGTGAATCTTACCTTTATATAGTTCTCCAGAACCTAGAGGTCCACTCCATACCCTGCACGTTTGTGTCTCAACCTCCCTTGTCACAGGAAGTTTAGAAGAGAATTGTGTAAAGTAAGATTGGAGAAACTTTAAGAGTTTTGTGGCTTTCTCTCATGACTATTGTCATTTGGAGAGAAGCATGGGGCCCTAGGTCAGACCCAAGGATAAAATATCATCTTTACTTTAAAACATCATTTAAAATCCAGGCTGGGAAAAAAATAGACATGGTGTAGCACAAAACAAACATGCATCGGGTCAGTTTTGTAATTCTCTCTTGTTGTTGGTGCAGTAATATTATTTTCTGCCTCATGCCTGTGGCTGTGAGTGGACCTGACAGGAAAGATTTTGACCCTGAAACAGTCTTTTCTTGATAATCCTGGATCACCATGAAACACTATATTTTGTTAGATGATTTTCCCATAGTAAGAGCTTTAGGTCAAACTTTGGGATTAACTTGTCCAAGGGAAAACTTTAATACAGTAATGATTTATTCATACAAAAATAAGGCTTTCTCTCTCTCGCCAGAGCAGCTTGTAGGAGTATGTAAAGGGACCGGTTTGTTAAAAAATTACTTTTTCCTAAAGTTGGTGGTGATAGATCCTCAGCCAGATTTCTTTCAGCAAGATTAATAAATATACTTGACTATCTTGGGAGAAGGATACTAGGTAACTGACTCCCCCCCCGACCCCCACTTTTTTTGTAAACGCTGCAAGCTCTTCAGAGACTGGATGCTTACCTTATATTTGCTGAGCATCAGTGCAGTGCAGTGGAGCCCCAGCCATATCAGGCCACAATCCTGGATAAGGGAATTTATTAATGGAAATGTTTTTGACCTAGAAAATGCTTGAAACTAACTCTTTTGAAAGAATATTTGTCCCAGTTTTGGCTATAAATGTTTCTTAAGTCCAGGCTGGAATTTCTTGAGAGGAGGATAACCCCACAGTTGTACTGCAGAACAGCCAATAGTTTAGACTGGTGGTCTGCGAGGTCCCTTGGAATGTGGGAAACCCAGGGTTAAGCCTGGTCTGATGCAGGCAAAACAAGGCTTGAATTTCTGAACCTCCAGTCATACGGAGACATCACGAACAATCTGCTCTATAATGATATTTGATACAATTTAAAAAACCCTTGTCATAAACTTGTACATTTTAACCACATTGCTCTGTTGTTTCTCTTGGTGCACACAGTGTGGAAAGTCGCACCAAAGCAGCTTAAATATTGCTGCTGGTGATGTGATGCAGTATTGAGCTGGTGCCAGATAACTAATGTTTAGCAGAAACAAATAAAAACATTATATAGATAAACAAATACCATGCAATTTGTACTGCAACAGGGACCACCTATTATATGTTTGGAAATCATCTAGCACTTTGTTGGTGACAGTGAAAGTGGCATGTAGAAAGCTGCTGAGGTAATGAGACAGAGAAACTGCACAAATATTCTGAATTCAGGCTACCTGAATAGGAATTCAGGTTACTCTCCTTGGAACAATAAAGAGTTGGGAGGGAGTTTGGCTAGTAGCTAGTGATTTCATTATTCAATACTGCAGTAGAGGTGGTGTTTCTATATTAACTGACTATCTTAAAATGACTAGAGCATTTCTTTTTTCCAACTTAAATTAAAATAATTATTATTAAACACTGATTCAGCTTGCATATGCCTAAGCAATGCAAGGGAAAGCTTTTTCTTTTCTGTCAAAGAGTTTTTTGTCTAAATTGAAGGTAGGATTGAGGAGCAAAATAATGGTCTCCAGTCTATGGGGGAAGCATTATGTTAGAGTAGGAAGCATTGACAGGTGACAAACAAGAAAGCTGAATAGAAGTTGTAGATGTAAGATAACTGCTCATTTTTCAATGAAAGATGAAATTGCTTTTGGGAAGAGTCCCCCATAGAGCAATGAAGAAAACAGCCACTAAATGCTTCTTTTGCTAATCAGATTCTTGGATTCACCATGGCCCAAGGGAAAAATCTGACTGATCACTCTTTAACTTTACAACTCTTTACCTTAATTTTTACTTTCAGTTGACGAAGTATGCCAGTGGTATAAATATATAGTGCATATAATTAGGTGGGGGGGCAGGGAACACAGCCCAAGGATGTGATGAAAACCAGATTTGATTAGTTAAGACCAAAAATGTTTATAGGTATGCATTTTTAAAGACCAATGGGATTTAAGCATAGAAAAATAATGCATAAGGATGATTAATTTGTTTCTTATTCCAAAATGCAATGGAATATTAGCCATATTCAAATGTAAGGACTGTAAAACCTAGGAAAAAAAGTGTTAGGATTCTAAAGAGGTGCCAAAAAAAAGAAAAAAATAAATAGATCTAATAAAGAATCTGCAGAGCCCTAAAGACCAAGTAATCAGGCAGTCCAGAGAAGGGGCACAGAGAGAGAGATCACTGTTAGAGCAGCCAGAGCCACAAGCCTGCAATCTCAACTGATCTGAGGGCAGGCTAAGAAGCCCACAAGTCAGAGACTGTGCCCATAAAAAGTAAAGAAAAGCAGAGAAGGAGAGTAAGAAGTTTAGTTCTAGGTATAACCTGAAACTGCCACCCTCCTAGGTGTGGTTAGTGTAGTAGAGCTATCTATAGCAAGGTAGGCTCTGCAAAATGCTGCATTATAACCACCCTAGGGACTAAGCAGAGGCAAATATAGAGTGTCTTAAAAACCTGAGTATACTCCAACAAAAAAACCCTTTAAGTAACAAAAAAAGAGATGTGTGACATGGAATGCCCGCCACTTTAAGAGAAGAACAGTGCCGTAAAAACAGCCTCTGCAAGGAGGGGGAAGTGCTAGCCTGGCTATAGGCCAAGCAAAGCCAGCCCCAACTGTATAAGTTAAAATTAACTAACCAGGAGGGGTAGACCCTTCCTTTTTGTCCTTGTGTTTTCAGGATGGAATTACCACTGGAGCATAATGGAATTTGCTGAGTACAAGAAAAAAATCAAGCTAACTATGTTGTGTGTAATGATTGTGTTTTATTACGTTTGTAAAATGCTATAAGTAATTGTAATGTCAACTATATTCAGCTATACTTCTTAATAAGCTATGAAATACCTGAAGAGTGACTACAAAAATGATACGTCATGCAGAGCATCACCTCCATGACCTCACAGAGTTCAGCCATACCAAAGATCATAAAGGCTACTGAATTGTTTGTTTTATTGTTATCCTGTTTCCCTCTTCCCCCCCACCCCGTTCTTGTTCTGTTTGTGGTAAAATTAATGTCTTTTAGTTTGTATAGTAGAAATAGTAATGTAATGTAGTTTTATTAATTACCAGAATTTGTACAAAAATTAGGAACACAAAGTAAAACGATAGAATCCTAAAGAAAACCGAGGCCTTCCTATATAAACACCATACTTAATTTCCACGGCAAGTTAAAAAAGTCCTAACCCTTGACACTTATCCAGACTTTCACAGAATGGAAAGGCACTAGTAGTGCTACAGTAGCACCAAGCATCCAGTTAATGTTCAGCTGCATATTCATGCCAATAAAAAGGAGAAAATATCCCTATACCATCATCCCGGTTCCTGGCTCAGTCCCAGGCTGAAAAGCAAGTAGCCTGAGCACTCTCCCACTCATTTCCAATGATGGGCAAAAGGTCAGTCCTCTGTCCGAGTAACACAAAAGCACCATCTACCTTGCCAGGCCCAAGGGGTGTATTGTGCGGCGAGAGTGATGACACCTGGAGAATTGGGTGGGTTTCTCTTTTGCTGCCTATACTAATTCTGTGCTGGAGTGTTAGTGTGACAATAATTTGGATTTTGGGGAGCACTGGATTTGCAGTTGAATAAAGGCTTTTTTTGTGTCTCAGCAAAAGCTGCTGGTCACAAGGTGAAATAATATATTAAAAGTAAATAACCTTGCAAATGTTTAGGCAAGTAGTTTCTTAACAATGAGGTAGCATAGGTGTAAGGAGAACAAGATACAGCCCACCAGCTATTGTCAGGAGATAAAACAGAAGCAAGATACCAGAAGGAACCAGCAAGTGACCAGAGGAAGCGGAGGTCAAAGTCTTACACATGCGCTCGCTCATAGCACAAAGGTATGTAAATGAGTTAAATGCATAGGCAATTCCATGTTAATGAAGTAAACAGTAAACAGAGGTGGAGCTTGAGATGGGTGGAGAAATGGGTGGAACAGAAGAAGGGGCAAAGGTGGAATAAATGTTAATGAGCATGAACCAAGGTGTATAAGGAACTAATGTTCACTGCGGCTTCCTGTGTTCACAGGCTGCGTGTCTGTGAGGGAGATAGTCTGAAGCTGTCTCCATTAAGAATAAAGCTGCTGTGAGCAATGTGTGCTGGTGTTTGCTCCCTGCTTGCTCTGGCTAATGAGTAACAGGACCCATGAGCAATTGGATTGTCATCTCCCTAGTCCATGGGCACTGCATGGAGTTGAGGTCTAACAAAGGCATTTGTGAAAATGAGGATATGGGAGTGGAATTGCCTGCCACCAGGGAGAGAGCTGTGTCAAACATGAGAGAGATGAGAAACAACAGCTTGAATCCTACTCTTAATCATTTGCAGGGTTCCAGAAAAAGTAGGTCCTGGAGGAGTCTCATACTGATTAGTTCCATTTTACTGTATTCAGTATTAATCTTATGAAATCTATGAAAATTTATTAAACACTGACTTCTACTGCAATTCTGTTAAGTTACTGGATCCAGGACAGATGCCTTTCTAATTTCATATAGGAAGAGTCCTGGGGGTCCTTCACTGAAAGTCATGATGTACTACTTATGGAGAAAAGCGGCAGACTTTATTGCACTGAGACATGAGAAATTGGAACTTTAAATTGACATGAATATAGTATTGGGATATGCTGAAGTCTTTGGCAGCATAGCCAGCTTACATATCTGGGAAGCTGTGAATTAATTAGTTATAGGAACTTGGGTGAAAGCATTCTCTAGGTATCTCTGGTAGATCCTGCCAGCATACTGGGAGTGCTGGGATATTTCACTTACTACAATCATTAAAATTGTGCACAAAATATGCATATAAATTTAACATTGAGGACAGTGAGACTTGGTAATGTGGACATAGCAATATATATTCAAAACAATATGGATTCACTCCCCTTCTTTTTTTGATGCTCTGTGTATTTGGAACAAACTGCGTGGGGAAGCTGTGGAAACTCCCTCATCGCATTTTTTCAAGAAGAGGCTGGATAGTCAACTGATTAGGATGGCTTAGGAACTGTGAATCCTGAACTATGCAGAGGATTTGATTAAATCTTGAGGTGCCTTCTGACACTGATCTGGAATCTTATAAAAACTCTCATCTCATTGATCACATTTTCTTTCATAATTGAGCTCATGGTGAGCAGTGTTTGTTGCTGTTCAGCATCTTATGTGGCTCCATGAACCAAAAAAAGCCAACCACTTCTGTCTGTACATTGCACATATACTAGTAAATATAAAAATACACTTTCTTAAATGTTTATGTGATGTCATATGTACCATTCCTATTTGTTTCACACAAGTTATCTTTTTATCTTAACAGGAACCCCTGCTAAGGGAGAGCAAACAGTTTAGACTTCAAAATAGGAACAAGTGTGGTCCTGCATAAGCTGCTGGTGGAGACAGTGCTTGCAGATAGTGTTGGCCAATAGTAGTAGCATCCTTCGAGGTACATCCCCACAAGCAGCAGGTACATCTCTCCCATGTGCAGCGGCTGGATCGGCAGAACCAGGAGACAGATTCTTTGTGAGAGTTTTCAGCATTTCTGAGATAACATGCACCATACTGAGGGTTGGTACACTGCCCAGCTTGTGTTCAGGGATCATGCATGCACAGATGTCCAGGAACCATGTTAAGTTGGCTGGGTGGGCCCTGTCACAGATGGCTACCAGCCAAGCCCTCTGTCACCATTCCCTCTGTGGGGGCAGGTGACCCACTTGGCATTTGGCACAGGCCACCTGCTTTCCTGGCCCCCTACCAAGGCCAAGCCAGGACTGGCTCCTGCTGGTAGTTGTCATGGCAGCTTTGAATCAACTCCCTGCCTTCTCCAGCAGGTCAGGCAGTTTGCTCTTGTGGCTTGAGGCCCATGCAGCCCAAGGGTGTGGGCAAGGGGCTCCTGCCCAGCTGGGACTCAGCTGGTGATGTCTCCCACCCTCCCTCCGGAGACCCCCTCTCAAGAGAAAGCCTAGGCCAGGGCTCCCACCATGTGTGGCCTGCACTCCAAGTGTGCCCCTGCTGAGACCTCCCCCAGGCACACCATGATGATCTATTTGAGAGCACTGAGGGATGCCTGTTCCACTGTGCCCTGCTGCTGCTGCTCACCATGGTGCCCCAGGTTCAGCTGATAACCTGGTGTGGGTTCCTGAACTTTGATGGTGCTCCAGGAAAGCCTATACTTCCCTGTAATGCATACCTCTACCTGAAGAGGTATCTTTGCCTATGCTAGACCCCCATGGCCAAGGCAGAGATCACTGCTGCCACTGATGTGTTTCTCTGCATGTGACAGGACAAGAAGAGGGGAGAGGTGGGAAGGGCCCTGACCTCCCACCCCCCATGCAGGGCCCCTGGATCCAGGCATGCTGCTCTGGGGTGGGCAGGTGAGCTGATGCCGGTATCGGTGGTTACAGTGCCCTCTTACCCTCAGACTTCCTCCCAGTGAAGGGTTTAACAGACAGGCATGGCAGGTAGTCTCTGCAGTCTGAGTCTGTCCCTGCAGGTGGCAAGGTGATGCAGCTGCCTAGGGTGTCCCAGGGTGTGAAGACATGGTGCCACCAGGGCTCTGATTGTCCCACCACCCAGCCTGGCCTGGGCCATATACACCTCAGCCCCTGCCCCTACCTGTACCCCACTCTCTCCCTCACCATGGGGGCCTTAATCTGCTCCCCCACCCCCAGGCCCTTCCCCTTCATAGAATAGATTGATACTTGCCTGCCGTGCCGGGCAGCCACTGATCCACATGCCCACTGCCCCATGTTTGTGGGGGGCTGAGCCCATTAGCCCCAGCCTTCTGCTGCCTATGTTTACAGGTAGTAGCCAACCGTTCAGTAGACTAACTTACTGTACAGTAAATGCTATGCATGTGTAGACAGTGATGTATAACTGTGCAGTAGATTAATCTACTGTGCAGTTAAGTGTCTTGTGCAGATATGCCCACTGGTATCTGTCTTTCTTAGTTTTTTTATTCTCTACTGAACAGGGAAAAATAACAGTCAGTTTTTTTAATTCTGTTTTTTCAGATTTTTTTTTACCAAAAACACTTCAACTTTGAGCAAGTTCTCAATAATGAAAAGGGATTTTCTTAATTTTTCTTGACCAGCTTTACTCCCTAAAGTCCTTTAAGGCTTTACTTATTTCTTTTCCCTACCTCATTAATGGTGGGTAGTAGTATATAGGCTCTCCACTCTTCAATTCAAATATGACAGGTGGGCGGGACTCGAAGTCCTGCGCCCTTGGCCCTGCCCCCATTCCCCATGTATGGTGTGTGGCGTCACTGGCCCCGCCCCCTGACCCCGGTCACGTGATGCATGACATCACTGACCCACCCCCTGACCCCAGTCACGTGGTACGTGACATCAGCAACTCCACCCCCCGACCCCAGTCATGTGATGTGTGACATCAACCCCGCCCACTGACTCCAGTCACATGGTATGTGACATCAGCAACTCCGCCCCACCCCGTCACATGGTGTGTGACATCACCAACCCCACCCCAACCCCCACTCACATGGTGTGTGACATCACCAACCCCACCCCATGCCCCCCAATCACATGGTGTGTGACATCAGCAACTCCACCCCCACCACCAGTCACATGGTATGTGACATCAGCAACACCGTCCCCACCTCCAGTCATGTGGTGTGTGGCCTCAACAACCCCGCCCCAACCCCCAGTCACGTAGTGTGTGACACCAGCACCACATGGTCCATGACATCAGAAGGACAGCCCATGCAGACCCCTAAGCCCCAACCCCTCAGGCTGCAAGAACCGCCCTAGATCACGTGATGTAGTTATGGCCTATCAGGGCCCAGACTGATCTAGCCCCGCCCCACCGTCAGAGCACAGGCATGGTCTATGGGGTGGCAGGGTGGAGGTGTGACCCCTCTAACAACCTGCCCCACCACCCCACAACCAATTGGCAGAGGTTTCAGAGGCCTCAGATCTCCCGAGAACGATGCTGAACCAATAGGAATGAGTAGAGGGGGGTGGGATTTGGGCGGCAACCCCACCAGGTCTATCTGCTTTCCCAAACGACCATTCTGTTTATCTGAGACTGTGCTAAGGCAAGCAGGGGCGGATATGGATTCTTTCACAACGCCTGTAGGCCCACTCACTACAACCCCGAGACGGCTTTATAGAAAGCGTTACCGTAGAAATAGTTTTGAGGAGGAGACACGGCCCCTTGCGCAAAGACTCTTTGAGATGCCTGACCCTGTTCAGGAAGATCGAATGAACAGGCAAATGGAGGAGGCCCAGACCCTCGAAGCAGACATTGAAAATTTGGAAGATGTATCTTTGTGCCAGAGCCTGCATGTGAAGTAGAGGTCATTGCAGAGGAGAGACTGGTAAGAGACTTGAAGCATGTCTGTGGGGGACTTGGGTTTTCAGTGTGGGTTCACTCCGTGGCACGTGTGTGTTTGGAAGTAGCTAAGGACTGATTAAACAGCAGCTAACTAACCAAGTCCTTTATTTGAACTCCTTTGCAGTTAGATGAAGCTTTTTTAATGACTCCAGAAAACCTACTTACCAGTACACAAGAAGGAGGTGTATGCTTTTGCAGAGAACAAAGACCGGTTGAGCCTGAAGAATTCAGAAGACATCTAGACATCCAAACAACACAAGCTATTACATCGCGTGAACGTAAAGTCTTTATGAAGTCTCTTGTTTGTGTTTCTGTTTATGGCATAATGAAATACTGCTTGAGGAAGAGACTTTTTGACCTTTGCTGGGGGTGCATATTTGACCAGGGAGGTCAAGAAGCCCATGAATGTCTTACTTGGTTAAATGAAGACATAAATGAAAGAATTCAGGAACTTTGTCAGGAAATATGTCTTGATAGCATTTTCGATGCTGTTATAACCATTGGGTATGCCAGGAACACTCTCAGAATTACTGTGAAACATTTAATTCAGGTTAGAGAGCTTCTAAACACTGTGTATTCTGCAGAAGACCCTAATGCTGCCCTTCATGATTTGATCACCAAGGAAGATAAAACACTCATACCCCATACTGAACGCTTAATTGGTAATAGAGATTATAAAGCCCTGCTTAAGAGAAGGGCTTAGCAAAAACTGTTTAAAATGAGGGGGTATATCTTTTCCTGATCTTGGTGGGAGGGTGGGAGGGTTGTGAGGTTGTAAACCACATCAACAGTTTTCTATAGCTAATGTAAAAAAAATTCTTAGGAGAAGGGGTAACAAAATAAACTAGTAAATATTGTAAAAATGTTGGAAATAAAGACTGAATTAAAAAATATATATTCTCACAGCTTTTTGTATGGTGGGGGGTGTGCGTTATAAAGATAAACCAGACCACAAAAAAAAAAAAAAAAGACCAATGTGTTCAGAGCTCTCCCTGTTTTAAGATTAAAGTAGTTATCTTTTACCAAAAGGCCAGCTGTAAAGATAATGCCAACAAGGTCATAGGAAATGAAAAACACTTCTTAGAAGAAGGTTTAACAAAAGAAATCACTAAATATTTTAAAAGTTTTTGATGGAAATAAAGACTGAATTTAAAAATATATATTATCATAGAATGTGTATGGTATGGAGTAGCAGGTATGTATCATAAAGATAAACCAGATCCAAATAAATAAAAACTGATCTGTGTGTTCAGATCTCTACATATTTTAAGACTAAAGGGGTGGTGTTGTCTTTTAGTGGTGACTATTTTAATACAGTTATATTTTACTTTATACATAAACTATTTTCCTTAATCTATTATTTAATTTTTAATACAGAGGACTTACTTATTGTATCATTTCATTTATATTACAGAGAATTTATCAGGTGGGGAAGCCCCAAGCATTTTTACCACAACAAGGTAAAATTAACCTAAATTATTTTAGGTTATTTGTGGTTGTGTTACTATAATCACACTGTTATAACAGCTGTTTGTTTTCAAACAGAACCTCTTCTTCTAAAACAGAAAACCAGAACAAGCACATACAGTCATGTTTTTATCCAGTAGTAAAAGGTAATTTTTCTGAAACCAGCTTCTGAAACTTTGTGTTTCTTGTGGGAGGGGAAGCAGTGTGGGTGGGTTAAGCAAATTTTAAATTTGTAGTGTGTGAGGAAAGGGAATTCTCGATGCTGAGGTATAAATTTTGTATTTCCTAAGTGATCGCACGCACCACGCCCGAAGAAGAGCGGGGGTCTGGGCAGAGGCCTCTAAAAGCACAAGCAAAAAACCCCAGAAATGCTCAGCCTGCAGAATATAATACCGAAGGATCAGAAGACCAACAGGACAGAACAGAAGGGTATGATTCCTCAGAGGAAAACAAGCCACATAACCTGTTTTGCGGGTATGAATCCTTGTCTCTTTACCTGTGGCTTTCTCAGAGGTATCTGGTCCCCTTGAATAAGAAACCCAGGACTGATTACTCACACAATTTAGAGAAAGAGGAGAGTCTTTCTCCTTTTTTGAAAGATCATGATTATTGTCAAAAAGAGAGTGGGGTTTGTAGTGGTACCGGCAGGCGTATACATCTCAGAAAGAGTGTACAGAGAGCCTTGAAAGATCATGATTTCTTCCACAGCAAAAGGGTAAATTTTACTCAGAGAGGAGGCAGTCTAGGTAACTCGGGCAGCAGGCGTGGTCTGTTTCATAAGATGGGGGGTCATGGTAAACATAGGGGAAAGAACAGATGGCAAACCAGCAAGTCTCTCATGGGGCGAAAAGTAAGGGCCTGTTTAAAGAGGAGCGTGGGGAAGGCTAAACATTGTTTGAGGAAAGAAAAAAAAAAGAAAGCGATCCCCTAGGGATCCCTCAAACCCTCCTCCTTCCAGTCCTGACCAGAACCCCCGGAGCCAGAGAAACAGGGTGGAGAATATGGTTTAGGAAGCCCATTAGAGGGTCCCTCACATGTACCCCAGCCTCTCAGACCAGACCTTTTACCAGGACCCCCAGAACCAGAGAGGGGAGATAGTGACTATAATTTAGGAAGCCCACTAGAGGGCCCCTCAAATGTTCCCAGATCACCTAGGTCTCCCCCACCACCAAGACCTGGAGGGTCTGAGGGTTGGGATAATGAATCTGATGTAGAGGACAGTTTAGAGAATCCCTCAAACGCCCCTGGGTCTTCTGAGTCATCAGAGGATGTTTTACCAGATGTACATATGGTGCGGGTGAGAAGGCAAGAGTGGTCTGTAGCCAGGTTTCGTGGCACAAGGTACACTGAGGAGTTCCGTTTTGTGAATTTGGAGCGTGCGCCATTACACGTGGCATACAAAGCCATAGTCCGAGGGGTGGAAGAAATTATAGCAGAACTCCAACAGAGATTCACAGGCAATGACTATGCACAGTTACGTATTCAGGCAGATAGCATGGCAAACTGTTTGTACTCACAAGCTATTAATTTAAACAATTTGACCCCAGAGCTGTTTTTAGAGTGGTTCAGTAACCTGTTACAAAGCCAGAGAGAAATACCGTTCGATTCGACATTTCGGCTGTTTGTGGTCGTTGTGAAAGGCCGGGGAGGTGGAAGCCGTAGTTATAAGCTCTATCCCCTATTCCCAGATCATTACTAAAAAGAGGAAGTATTTAATTGACTTGAATACCTATGATACTAATGATATAAAAATCGCGGTTCGTTTCTTTGGAGGCTCACAAATAATAATCCTTCAGGCACACGTTGTTAGTAACACAAAGGATATATTTGCAAATAGGGTCAGAGTGAAGACAAAAGACCACACTCTGCCCCCGAGGAAAACTTTCAGCTGGGTTTTATCCTTTCCCTCCTGGGCACGTGTGCAGAAGCAGGAACTCTTACAACTAATTTCCTGTTCATACAAACATACATGAAATGACGTCACGTCATCCGTCGCATGTGCATTATAATTAACTACTTAAGTATGCGGGGCGGATAGGCATATATGCATTAGCTAATTACGCATGCTTAGAAAGCTCTCCAGGTTACCAAAAGTTCAAACCCCTCTCTTTCCCAAGGACACAGCCAATTAAATCACAGCCTTTGTAGTTTACAAGAGTAGAGGCAGAGGAGTTTGAAGGTATGTGTGATTTAGTGTTACAAAGAGATAGTAAATTAGCGAGATGTCCTTGGTGGTGTTTCTGCTTATCAGGTACAAGATACAAACTGTGCAGTTCTAACAACACTCTATTCACTATACATTTTTAATAATATTTCTAACACTAACTTGTGTTTTGCAGGCAGTCTATTGGCTGTTACAAAACGCAGAGTGGCCAGGGATGTTGAGCTGCTAGATGGTGCCAAAGAACTGCATAGGAAATTAGGCCTGTCTATATATCAAAAGGTTATACTCCAGCAGGTACCTTTGTTTGAAGACCTTGAACAGGTTAACATTCACATAGTGATGCATAAGGAAAAAATGGAGTGGAGTTTATTTAAAACACAGGACGCACTCAGATACCCCAACACCTGTTTTCTTCTGCTTACATGGTGAACATTATTATGGCATTTTGATGTGAAAAAGGTGTTTGGCATGAGAAATTATTGCGATCTTTGTCAGACGTTGTACAGCCATAGCCACATGTGTAGGTTCCGATGTCATCTTTGCCTGAGCCCCAACTGCTCTGAAAACGTGGGCAGGACACAGAGGTGCCCTAATTGTAAGCTGTTCTGTCGTTCCGAAGAGTGCTTAGAAAGACGTATGGCCCTGGCCTCTGAAAAACGGATTGAATGTCTGACTAAAACTCTATGCGATGAGTGTAAATCTTACATGGACAAAAAGCACGAGTGCAAGGGGCGGCAGTGCAAACAGTGTTATGAGAAAATCACAGAATAAACAAACACTGGTGCTTTATGCGTCAGATTAAAGAGCCTGAAGAAGGTGAGGGGTACATTTTTTATGATTTTGAATGTGTGCAAGAGACAGGGATGCATGTACCCAACTACATTTTTGCAATGGAGCTAAAGACAGGGGGAAAAAAAATCGCAGAAAGCCACAGGCAAAACCCCAAAAAGGGCTTGTAAAGCTAAGCCCAAAAAGACAGAAAGAACTTGGGAGTTTAAGGGCGAAGAGTGCCTGTCTGATTTTATTAAGGTTTTTATTGATAAAAAGTTCAAGGACTATACCTTCATAGCTCACAGTGCCAAAGGCTACGATGGTTACTTTGTTGTCAGCCAGTTATTGAAGGAAAAAATGGGCGTGAAACTAATCACTCAGGGTGGTAAACTCATGTGTATTTGAAGGCTAGGCATCCGTTTCATAGATTCTTTAAACTTTTTGCCAATGAAACTTAGCAGGCTTCCACAGGTGATGGGGTTTGAAGGATGCAAAGGTTATTTCCCACATTTTTTTAACACAGCAGAAAACCAGAATTATGTGGGGCCTTTCCCAAAGATGGAGTATTACCGTGTTGAAAATATGATGGCCGGTGACAAAGGACAGTTTTTAGAATGGTATCAGAATAACCGCGATAAGACCTTTGACATGCAAAAGGAGCTGGCCTATTATTGCCAGCAGGACGTAAAAATTTTGGAAGAGGCCTGCTGCCTCTACAGGGATGAGATTATGAAAATGACACAGCGGGTAGACCGAGTGAAAGTAGATGGTGAACTCCAAAATGTAGTATGCTGCATAGATCCTTTCCAATACATCATGCTGGCCTCCGTCTGCATGGCCATGTACAGGTTTATGTTTTTGGAACCACAGACCATAGCGCTTCTTCCCCCGGACAACTATCACAGACAGAAAAAGAGATTTTCAACCCCATCTATTCAGTGGCTAATGTACATTTCAGAGAAAGAAAATATTGAAATTCGATATGCTTTACAGGGTGGGGAATTTCAGGTAGGCCCCTATTTTTTAGACGGCTATGCCAACATTGATGGGGAACCTACGGCGTTTGAATTTAACGGATGCTTTTTCCACGGTTGTGTCACTTGCTACAATGAGAAAGACCAGAACCCGTTGACAGGGACCACCTTTGGGTTCCTGAATTAACAGGCGTTGCACAAGACCGATTATCTCAAGAGAGAGGGTTTTACCATTAGGACCATTTGGGAGCACAAGTGGAGGGCTCTGTTAGAAACGGATGGGAAGCTGGCAGATTTTTTAAACAGAACCCCATTGCCTTCTCCACTGGTGCCTAGGGATGCTCTTTTTGGCGGGAGAACTAATGCCATCTGTCTATATTACCAAACTAAACCCGGCGAACAAATACACTATTTTACCAGTCTTTACCCTTTTATAAACAAAACGAAGGAATACCCAGTCGGACACCCTGAAATCATTCATGACAATTTCCAACCCCTGTCGAGCTATTTTGGAATAGCCCGGGTGAAACTGTACCCACCGCAAAATCTTTTTTTTCTCATGCTACCTACACCAGGGTGAATGGGAAACTTATGTTCACGTTGTGCCACCTCTGTGCGGAAACAAGACAGCAAAAGTGCAGCCACACTGATGAAGAGAGAGCCCTCCTGGGTACATGGTGCACACCAGAATTGAATAAAGCTATCGCCAAGGGGTACAGAGTAGGTCAATTCTATGAAGTCTGGCATTTTGCTGAGAAGTCTAGCACCCTTTTTTCAGAGTACATAAAATTGCACCTCCGACAGAAGCAGGAAGCCTCGGGCTATCCCTCCTGGTGTACTAGCCAAGAAAAACAAGAGAGATACGTGGCCAATTTCTTGCAAAAAGAAGGTGTAGCCTTACGCCCAGAGCATATCAAAACCAACCCTGCAAAGCGCCAAATAGCAAAATTGTTTCTAAATTCTTTGTGGGGTAAATTCGGTCAGAGAACCAACTTGCCCAACACCAGCATTGTTAGAGACCCCGAAGAACGCTTTTCTCCCGCCTATGAAATTTCATCTTGCGACTTTATTGATGATGAGGCAGCCTGCGTGTCTTGGAAACATGCCAAAGAGCGTTACACTGTCTCTGGTAACACAAATATCTTTATAGCCTGTTTCACCACCGCTTATGCACGCTTAGAGCTGTACGAGCTATTAGACAGGTTGCAAGACCAGTGTCTGTACCACGACACAGATTCTGTGATATTTGTGAGCCGCGAGGGAGATTGGAACCCCCCGCTGGGTGATTATTTGGGCGAGCTCACCAGCGAAACCCCACCAGATGAACACATCACAGAGTTTGTGTCAGCTGGTCCGAAAACCTACGGGTACAAGCTGTCCAGGGGAAAGGTTTGCTTGAAGGTCAAAGGGATTACCCTGAATGTGGCCAACAGTGAAAAAGTCAGCTTTGAAACCTTGAGAGATTTTGTTCTAGATTATGGGGCAAACCCTGCTGTGGACACCCCTAAAACAATTGTAATACAACAGCGCTCTATTGTCAGGAACAAAAGCAAGTGGATGATAGTATTGAATTAAAAATCGTGGTTCGTTTCTCGGGAGGCGGAAAAAAACCTTCAGCTACAGACACACTTTATTAGCAACACAAAAGGTATATATTTGCAAATAGGGTCAGAGAGAGAGACAAAAGATCAATCACTCTGCCCCCCGGGCACAATCATTAGCAGGCTTTTATCCCCTCTCTCCTGACCACGTGTGCAGAAGGAGGAACTTTTACAACTCATTTCCGGTTCATACAAACATATATGTAAACATGTCGCTTCATACATCCCATGTGCATTATAATTAACTACTTAAGTATGCGGGGCGGGTAGGCTTAATATGCATTAGGTTATCACGTGTGCGTAGATGGAATCCAAGGTTACTCAAGGTTCAACCTGAAGGCAAAAATGGCATTTGCTCTTATCTTAGCCTAAGAATGTGGGAGTCATGAAAGAAAGTGTGATTTAGTGTAACAAAGAGATAGTAAATTTGCAGAACAGAGAGAGAGTGATACCTTAGTACAAAGGGCCTTTGGTGTTTTTCCCTTCAATTTCCAACCCCCCCCTTCCCTCTCCCATTAAGGAGGGCTAGCAGCTGTGTTTTTTTTTCTAAATCTGCTATTGATAATGCATTTTTAATAATATTTCTAACAATATCTCCCCTCGAGATGCTTTCTGATCTTTACTTCATTCGGGCATATCAAGATAATTATGAGGAATCTTTCTGAGGACCATGACCTTTGCAGCAGTCTGTGCTTTTAGAGGGACTGCTGCGACCTGCATTCCTTCTACCGTGGTGGTTATCAATCTAGTGAGACAAGGAATAAGGCAAGGGATAAAAATCAAACCAGTTAGAGCACACAAAAGCACAAACCCTACCTTTTTCCACCAGGGTCCTCCAAATAATTGAAACCACCAGTCCTTATTCCATGTGGTTTCCCACGTTTGTATTGGTACATGGGCTATTTTTCTAATCTCTTTGGCAATCTCTAAGACTGCTTTCCCGTTGTCATCTATTTGGAGGCAACAATTAGAAAGGTTGAGCTTTCCGCAGACTCCGCCTTCCTCTGCAAGTAAATAGTCTAAGGCCATCCGATTTTGGTATATGGCTGCTCTCATCTGAGAACTTTGTCGGGCCAATAACTCGAGAGCAGTGGCGGTCTGGTTAGTAATTACTTCCAAGACTGCCTGCAACCGGATGATTCTATTCAGCATATATATTGGTGTCCGGTATCCCCAACTCCCATCATTAGCCCATGTAGCTGGTCCATAATACTCAATAATCCTCTGAGGAGGCCACTCATCCTCCTTCCACTTTTGGGAGCTACCCTGTGTCAAACTTACATCAATACTTCTCTTGGCCCTTTTCCAATCATCATACAAAGAGACTCCCAGCTTATTTCCAACCTCAGACGGTAACAAAAAGAAAGCTGGTACAATTACTCCCATATAGCAAGTTCCTGTCCACCCCTGTGGTAGTATTGTATAGGCCCGTCGTCCGCAAATCCAATAGTATCCTCTTAAGGCCCTATTTTCTCTATTGGTGGCATTTGGAGGGGCCCAACCATAGGGCATCTCGGGAAACCCCAAGCCTCCTTCTGGACCCAAAGGACCAGCAACTGCGTGGCCTCCTTTCATGGAACATTCCCATAGCCCATCCTGGTTCTTGTCTGTACAATCTGTCCGATCATCACTTTGATTTGTGGCACTCCAATACTTATTAAACCACACAATTGTTCCATTGGGATGCTGCCACACTAGCCGATTATACCCTGGGCTATTAGGATAATAAAGCCGTTCTAATCTTGTAAGGTTCATCCACCTTACTTTTAAAGTCCATATGCAACGGCTGTGTCCCAACCTTTTTCCTGTACCATTATTACTGATGCAATACTCTCCTAACGCCACTTGGGAAAGTTCCCAACTGTGGTTCTCATCCCATTTTTGACTAGTACTTTTAACATCTGCCTTACTACTTACTAGCCATTTCGGGGCCAAAGGAAAAGCCCTCCAAGGCCACTGGCCTCCGGCCTCCCGAAGCCCCCCACAGGCCCAGCAGTTGGTAAGATTAAAAGTACCTGCAATTCTTTCCATCATATCAACATACAAATTTGTCCCTGGGGGAGCAATTTGGGAAAGCGAGGGTGTGAGCCAGCGGTTAAGGCTGCTCAATTCTGCTTCTTTCATTATGCAGATAACAACAAGGCACATTAAGATTCCCACCATATTTTCCCTTTTACTTTCTTGTCTAATTTTCTGAGCTTTGATTAAGCCGTCTCAGGCGCACTTGGAGATCACCAGTAGGTTCACAGCTCCACTTGCTGGCTTCTTGTTCCGAAGACGACTCAGCTTCCGGAGCGAGTTCGTCTTGGGAGATGTTGTCCTCTGACGCTTGTGGATGTCGTTTCACACGGGTATGGTGTATCCAACGATCATGGCCAGTAATCTTTACAGCGGTGTGGGTTGTTAGAAGTACCTGGAAAGGGCCACTCCACCTCTCAGTCAAAGGCTCCTTTTTCCACCGCTGCACCAAGACCCAGTCTCCCGGGGAGAAGTCATGTACCGGTACATCTAAAGGCAGACGCTGAAAGGAGGCTGCATACCTGTGAAGAGAAAACAAGACAGACTGCAAGGCAATAACATATGTATGAAGTTCACTATTACCTAATTCAAAAGTTACATTCTCTCGCATCCCAGGAGGTAAGACTCGAGGCGGCTTGCCAAACATAATTTCATATGGGGTCAATTTGAGGCCCCGTCGGGGAGTGTTTCGAATGCAAGTAAGAGCTAGCGGCAATGCTTGAGGCCACTTAAGGCGTGTTTCAATACAGATTTTGGTGAGCAAAGTCTTTAAAGTTCTATTCATGCGTTCCACTTGTCCTGAACTCTGTGGTCTCCATGGTGTGTGTAGTTTCCAAGTAACCTTGAGAGCTTGTGCGACTTCTTGAACCACTTTTCCCACAAAGTGTTGTCCTTGATCCGACTCGATGGACTCAGGCAGGGAATACCGGGGAATGATCTCCTGTAACAAATACTTCACTACTGTAGCTGCAGTGGCAGTCCTGGTGGGCCAAGCCTCGACCCAACCAGAGAGCTGGTCTACCATGACAAGTAAAAACCCGTGATGTCCGGACCGTGGGAGCTCGGCAAAATCAATCTGCCATGCCTGTCCAGGGTACGCTGCCCAGGGTCTACCTCCCATTGGCACAGGGGGTTTCCTTCGAGGGTTTACTTTCTGGCATGTAATGCACCTGGTAGCAATGCGCTGAGCTTCTACATATAGCCCTGGGGCTACTGCTTGGCGGATCACTAGATCACCCATGGCCAAACCTCCCATATGGGTTCTTGCATGGAGCTGTTGCAGCACCTCCCGAAGCAATGGCCTGGGTATCATGACTTTCCCTCCTGGTACTATCCACCACCCCTGGGAGTTCTTTTCTGCACAAGCTTTCTGTGCAAATTTATCTTCTTCAGGGGAATACTGTGGGACTAAATCCTGAACGTATGGCCATATGGCATGGGACATGGCCTGCTTGGATACCTCTTCCGCTTCTCCCCCAATAAATGCAGCTTCCTTTGCTGCTGCATCAGCCTTTGCATTTCCAAGCTTATGCTTTTTCTCAGCAGCCTTCCCATGGGCCCGCACATGAATGACTGCTACCTCTTTAGGCTGGTGGAGTGCCTCTAGTAGTTTGATAATCTGGGGGCCATTAGCAATCTTATTCCAAGAGGCAGTAATGAAACCCCTTTCTTTCCACAATAGTCCGTGCGCATGGACTGTAGAAAAAGCATAGCGAGAGTCAGTGTATAAATTAACTCGCTGATCTGTCCCCAGCTGTAATGCTCGGGTGAGCGCAGTGAGTTCTGCGGCCTGTGCCGACCATGAGCTCGGCAATGACTCCCTCCATACTACCTTATCCAAGGTTACCACTGCACATCCTGTTCGTCTTTTTCCATCGATGACAGAGCTGGAGCCATCCACAAAGTATTCAACATCTGGGTCCTCAATTGGGTCCTCAACAAGATCAGGTCGCACCTGCGTGGTCTGATTCAGGACCTCAAGGCAGTCACGCGTTGGTTGCCCTGGCTCTGGCAGCAAGGTTGCAGGGTTTAAGGCTGTACTATGTTTGAAAGTAAGTCCTGGATTAGAGAGCAAAAATATCTCATACCGTGATTGTCTGGAGGGGTTAAGAAATTTCCCTCCCTCAGTCCCTAGGATCTGGGGAACTCCATGAGGAGTGAGTATTTCCATATCCGCACCCATGACTATCTTCTGGGCTTCTTCAACAACCACTGCTGTGGCTGCCACAGCCCGAAGACAGGCTGGCCACCCGAGCGCAACTGGATCTAGAACCTTTGAATAATATCCCACGGGTCTCCAGGTCAGGCCCGATGGCTGTGTCAGCACCCCTGATGCAACCCCTCGATTCTCATGAACATACAGTCGATATGGCTTTTTACTGTTTGGGATGGCTAAGGCTGGGGGCTGGGTTAATGCTGCCTTCAGCAGATCAGAAGCATGCTGCATTTCTTTATTCCATTTCCATTTAGTGAGACTCTCCTTAGTCAGGGATTCATACAGTGGTCTAGCCTTCCCACCGTAATCTGGTATCCATAGTCGACAGAACCCAGTTAGCCCTAGGAATGCTCGCAGCTCCTTGGGTGACTTAGGTGGGGTTAGACCTTGAATCACCTGTATGCGATCTGCACTCAGGGCTCTGACTCCTTTTGAGAGCTTATATCCCAAAAATGTGACTTCAGGCTGACATATTTGGGCTTTTTCTCTAGAGACTTTATATCCTTTTTTTCCCAGAGTGTTTAGGAGTGACCTGGTGGCTTCCTCGCAGAGCTGCAAGTTTGGGCTTGCAACTAGCAGGTCATCCACATACTGGAGGAGAGTCACTGCGGGGTGTGATCCCTTCCATTCCCCCAAGTCCTTCTGAAGGGCAAGTCCGAAAATATGGGGGGCTGCTATAAATCCTTGTGGAAGAACTGTCCACATGAGTTGGGCTTTATGGAAAGTATCTGGATCCTCCCATTCAAAAGCAAACAATTTTTGACTCTCTCGGTGAAGAGGAATAGAGAAGAAAGCATCTTTCAAATCTAGCACTGAAAATATTTCAGCTTCCCCCGGTACTTGTGTCAAAATCGTGTGAGGGTTCGGGACTACAGGATGGTCTGAAAGGACCTTCTTATTTACTGCCCGTAAGTCTTGGACCAGTCTGTATGAGACCCCATCTGCCTTTGGCACTCCAAGAATGGGGGTGTTATAGGGTGAAGACCCTTCCACTAGCCATCCGTACCTCTTGTATTTCTCTATTAACGGCTTGAGTCCAGCTCTGGCCGCTCGGCTGAGTGGGTACTGCTTTACCCGAACGGGCCCCTCCCCATCCTTGAGTACGATCCTTACCGGGGAGACGAACTTAGCTCGCGCAGGGGTTCCATCAGCCCATACTGAGGGGTCTACTCCAGTCATGTGATCTTCTGGACTTACTGCAGGGCGTCGGTCCTCCAGGAGAGCCATCTGATAGTTCGAGCTCTGCTTGACAGGTAGCTGGACCACCATCTGATCGTCTCTGAAAAAGATCTCAGCTTGCAATTTTGTGAGTAAGTCCCGCCCAAGGAGTGCAACCGGGCAACTTGGAGAATACACAAAGGAGTGCTCGAGCAAATGGTCTCCCACCTTGGTGAGGAGTGGTTTACAAACAGGGAGTCGAGTTTGCATTCCCTCAATCCCTTCTACAAGTACATGCTGTTCACTAGTTCCTGCACAGGGGGGTTTTTCTGGAATCATTGAAAATGTAGCCCCAGTATCCACCAAGGCTTCAAAGTTTTTGCCACCAACCCTAATGGTTACCATGGGATCTTCTCGGGCTCCAACCCGAAGGGTAGTGGTCTTAGATCCCTGTCCCCTTCATTCTGAATCCTCACCCTTGTCTTCTGCCCGCATGAGGTGACCTCTCGGTTCCCCCTCTCTCTTCTCCTTCAACTTCGGGCATTCCCTCTTCCAGTGTCCTTTCTCCTTGCAATAAGCACAAACATCTGCTCCCACTCTTTCTCCCTTCCTCTTCTGTATCCCAGCCTTTCCAGGGTTCCCTCCAGTTATAGCAGCTGCTAGTGCTGCCATCTGTCGCTGAGCCTTTTTATCCTCCTTGCGCTCCTGCACTTGCTCACGATTCCCATACACCTTATATGCAATTTCCACCAGCTCTGAAATCGGTTTCCCAGCACCTCCCTCAGTTTTCTGTAACTTCTTACGGATATCAGCAGCAGATTGACCAATAAACATAAGATTTACCATGCACTGGTTATCTGGGGCTTCTGGATCCAGATCCGAAAACCTGCGAAACGCCTCATACAGCCTCCCAAGGAAAGCTGAGGGATCCTCCTCTCTTCCCTGTCTCACCTCATACAATTTAGACAGATTGGTAACCCGAGGCACTGCCTTTCCCATTGCTTCCACTATAATTCCCAAATACCGTGCACTCAGCTCTCTGCCCTCTGCAGTATGATTGTCCCATCTCGGCTCTTCTACAGGGTAGGTATCACACAGAGTATGACCAGCAGCACCCTCTGACTCAACTGTGGCTGCTGCAATACGCTCTGCTGTACCTAACACTAATCTCCTCTCCTCCGGGGTTAGGAGGGTCTGGAGCATCATCTGGACATCAGCCCAAGTGGGTCGATGAGTCTGCCCAATAGATCGAAACAAATCCCTCATCTTTTCAGGGTCTTCACGAAAAGAGGGGCTCTGATTCTTCCAGTTAAATAAATCTGAAGTGCTAAATGGGGTGTAGACAAAAGTTGCAGTGCCTCCTTCCCCAATAACCTCTCGCATCGGACAGTTCAACACCGGCTGTGACTCTACAGGCTTGCGCAAATAATAACCCTTATTTCCTGATTCAGATGAGGCACTTGGCTGAGGCTCACGCTCTAACTCATTAGGTATGCCTTGGTACGTCGGTGGTGGTCTCTCTAAGGGAGGGGGCGGTGGTGCAGAAGGACTGGATGCCGAGGAGGCGTCTGACTCATCTTCGCTACCCGACAGGGCAACCGGAGCACGGGTCCGGTACTTAGCCAATTCAGAATCCCCCCCCTCATTAGACTCAGGAAGTACAGGCGGCCCCCCCCGAGCCTTTTTCTTAACAAGCATCACATGAGACTTTGCTAAGTAATTCTTAATCCAAGGTGGCTGATTTTGAACCACCCACAACCAACAATCAATATAAGGAAACTGATTCCAATACCCATTTTGCATAACAATTTCATGGATAGCTATCACTTCTTTTAGCACAAAGGATCCTTTCAGGGTCCAGTGGACCCCAAATGTTGGCCACTCGAGTTGACAAAACTTAGTTAAATCACCTTTTTTCATTTTTATTCCATAATCGGCCGGCCTTGCAAATTTATTAAAATGACGTAATAAGACTTTTAGAGGGGTATCAATATTGTTTTCTACACGAGAGCCACTCGTACCCATTTGCCCACAAAAATGCGCTCAAGGCACACCAAATACCAAAAAGATCTCAACAACAGATGATTTACAATGAGAGCTAAGCCTAGAATTTCTCAGCAAACTTACACATCCTTTGTTTTAGATCCGTACACCAGATTGGGCAAAGGGAATTCGTATACTCACTCAGATACCCCAGAGATCTCGATCCAAATTCCAAAGTGTGTCTGCCTCTCCAGAAACTCAGAATTTACATAGGATACTTCCTTTAACTTCCCGGATATTTGGACTTAAACCTCAAATACCAGGGCGAGTCCAAAGTCGGCTCGGTGTGCACAAACCCCTGGTACCGGAGGTGCTCCGTCACTGAATTCCGGGGTAGTCCTCGAGAAGCCCCACGTTGGGCGCCAATTATTGAATTAAAAATCGTGGTTCGTTTCTCAGGAGGCGGAAAAAAACCTTCAGCTACAGACACACTTTATTAGCAACACAAAAGGTATATATTTGCAAATAGGGTCAGAGAGAGAGACAAAAGATCAATCACTCTGCCCCCGGGCACAATCATTAGCAGGCTTTTATCCCCTCTCTCCTGACCACGTGTGCAGAAGGAGGAACTTTTACAACTCATTTCCGGTTCATACAAACATATATGTAAACATGTCGCTTCATATGTCCCATGTGCATTATAATTAACTACTTAAGTATGCGGGGCGGGTAGGCTTAATATGCATTAGGTTATCACGTGTGCGTAGATGGAATCCAAGGTTACTCAAGGTTCAACCTGAAGGCAAAAATGGCATTTGCTCTTATCTTAGCCTAAGAATGTGGGAGTCATGAAAGAAAGTGTGATTTAGTGTAACAAAGAGATAGTAAATTTGCAGAACAGAGAGAGAGTGATACCTTAGTACAAAGGGCCTTTGGTGTTTTTCCCTTCAATTTCCAACCCCCCCCTTCCCTCTCCCATTAAGGAGACAAGGAGGGCTAGCAGCTGTGTTTTTTTTCTAAATCTGCTATTGATAATGCATTTTTAATAATATTTCTAACAATAGAAACCAAAACCTTGAGAAAAATGCAGAAACTTGTTTATGACAAAAGGGTCCTCACAGAAAACTTTAACAGCCTCCCCTACCAGACAGTCTCAACGATGACTGTTTGTTTCCTCCTAATAAAATAAATCTGGTTGTAGTAGATGATTTGATGGACTCTGCCTGTGACAGCGGCGAAATCGAGAAAGCCTTTACCATAGTACATGCACCACCGGAATCTGAGCATTATGTATATAGTTCAAAATGTTTTCTGTCAAGGGAAAAGGAGCCGCACCATTGCCCTTAACACAAAATACATGGTTTTGTTTAAAAACCCCAGGGATAAGCTACAGATAGTGTCCCTGGCGCGGCAGATGTACCCAGGTAAGGCCCAGTTCTTTCTAGAAGCTTTCGAGGATGCCACTAAAGCACCTTACGGGTATCTGGTGGTTGATTTAAACGCTTCTACCCCGGATGCTTTTAGATTAAGAACCGGGTTTTTTCCTCCCGACCAGCCGGCTGCTTCCACTTTAAAAAAAAAACAGCGGGTGGGAATAAAAAGAGGTGATGTAGCAGCGGCCTCTTCTTAGCTCTCGAGACGGTGGAAGGGGAACATGTCTAACCGTGTAAAAAGAAATTTGGCTCTCTTAAAATTGCTTCTTCGGTCCTCCCTACAGCAGAGAAAAGCTATACTCTGCTCGGCCTCTGATGATTTAGTAGCGGCCATTTCAGAAATTGCTCTGAACACCTTAAAAGGAAACATCCCTTTGACACCGCATCAAACTCACGTGATGAAAAAGAGACGCAGGATCATAAAAAACCTAAGTAACAAAAGATTGCCTCTTAAAAAAAAGAAAGAGGTGGTGAAACAGTCTGGGGGATTTATCGGACCTCTGCTAAGTTTTGCTCTTCCTCTGATTACGGGGCTTTTGGCTAGCCGGTGATGGAGCATGCAGAAAAAATGTACCTGGTGCCCAAACACGAGCTGGAACAATTAAGATCTCCGCCGCCTCAGGAAAATATCAGAACAGAAGCAACCTGCTTATTGGGTGTTAAAATGAGGGATATTCTCCAAAGACCGGGTTTAGCAGAATATGATAAGTCTAAACTGTACGCAGCCGTGCTTCAGAAATACCTGACCTACGTAAAGCAGGGTGATCTGGACAGAGGGAAATTAACTCTATTTCTTCCAGAACAGACCCCCCCAGAAGCTGGATACCCCCTAGAAACCCCCACAAAAACTGACACAGTCGTTCAGGAAGTACTGGATAACGTGCATGCCCAATACAGGAAAAATGCTAAAGTACTGCTCACTAAGCTGAGCCAGCACAAGGATATTTCTTCTTGGGATGATCAAGGGGGTTTTGTCTACAAAGGGGTGCTCGTCAAGGGATCTAACATGCTCGACTTGGTCTGGAGAACCCTTCAGACTCACGCCGGGACTACTAAACGCCCGCCTAAAGGCTGGGACATCTTTATGAAAGCCATGGCCGAACTGAATGTACCATCTTCTGTTATGGGTAACGTCGTGAATTGTGATCATTTGGAACGCTTGAAAGGATCTGACTCAGACCAAGAAACACCAACAACACTACCTAAAAAGCCAAAAACTGTCTCTAAAAGCCATTGGCTCTCCACGTAAAGTTTTATGCTTTGAAATAAACTATTCTCTACTGCTATAAAGTTTTTGTCTACAGAGGATTTTTTGAATGAAAACATGTACACACACACAGACATTTAAATAACAACAGCTTTATTTACACAACATCAGCTGAGTGTTCCATTTAGACAAAGCATTCGTGAAAGTCATAGCAAGAAATACATGTCTGGGCATGTCGAAACATGTTTTGAGCAGGCCCGGCCACACGGAAATTTTTATATTTACTTTTTACAAAATGCATCACCACCCTATCATTTTGTGCTAAATCATCAGAATAATACAAATTTAAAATCTGTTCAAACGATAGCCCCTTGCTACGTTGGTGCAGGAAAAGCACACAATGGTATCTGCAGGCAACAGACTCGGGGTCTTGTATCTGTTTAGTCTGGAAAACAGTGTTGGTAGCATTCTTGTTTAAAAACAATATAATGTTTTGAGGAAAGAGAGCGCTGTCTGGGGGGTGACCGTATGAGTCAAAAAATTCTCCGCGGTTCCGATCCTCCAGGTAAACAGCCAACCAGTGTTCTCCGGGTTGATTATGCGGGTGCGTGTTGACCACCAAGCTCAGGGGCCTTTTAGACAGTCGAGTCTTAGGATGCCAGTCGCAGGGGAAAACGTCTAAGAAAGTTTCTTTGGCATAAGGGTCTGAGGACAAAACCCTGACAAGCTGTTCGGTGTCCATCTTCACATATAGTCAAACAGAACGTTTCTCCTCTGATTTATTTCTATGACGTTGTTGAAGACCCCATACACGATCATGTTAACTGTGGTGGGCAAAGCCGCAGCAAAGCGTATTTCTGCTCTCAAGTTCCCGATTTTAATCAGCGAATAATTATCAGCACACTCCTGGTCAGGGGACAAGTCAAAGGCAAATAAGGTGTACCCCAGAGCAAACTCCTCACGGTTGATTATCAGGGCCCGGTCTTTCATATGTTTACCAGCTGTCTGTACCAGCTGCATGTATTCTCTCACGCAGTTACCGTTCTCAAAATCTAGTTGTAGGGGCTTTGTCGGGGTTTGTCCTCCATCGATGTAGAGGGCCACAAAATTAATACTGTAACGTTTAAAGTTAAAAGGGTTCTTAGCATAATTCCCACTAAAGGCATCATTATCCACGAACCCTATGACGATGAGTTTGGGCAACTGCCCCAAAAACAAATTCTCCTGATTGCTGACGCGGCTGCCAGCAGGAATGCTAAACACTTTCATACCCACGCAGTCTACGGGGTATTTAGCATTGGCTGTAAGCAAGGCCCCCGCATGGCCCAATTGGATGCCCGGTGCTACCTTCACTTTTTTTACAAAAAGTGAGGCAGATGTGATTTTTAGTTTACAGGGGCCGGCTGCAGCAGTACCCATCAAGCAGAAAGCATCTTTGCTGCATGTCAGCTTAATTTTCACATCCACACCATTCAGCAACAGTTTTTCTTGAAAAAACAAATCGCTATGGAGATGACCAAGCAGCTCTATCTTTTTGCTCTGGTCTGTTAGGTTTGCCCGTCTCCGAAACCCCTGATTATCGCCATCCCACGCAACCGTTTCATGATGGCCAGGTGTATCTTTGTAAAACAGCCCAGTAGAAAATTGTGTGGCAAGGGTGTCATAGCTGTAGTTGAGAACCGATTCGATGAAAGCTCAGTAGGGGTAACAGTTGTTGCTCTGACTTATCAAGCAGTCTCCCAGAGTGACATCCAGCTGACAGGGGCTAGCGGGTAATTCACCAAACCCACTGCTGCCCCGGCATCAAGATCAGTTCCATCACCTTTTACAATCTTGCAGCAAAGGTACAGTAGCGTATTGTTCAAATCCATATAATCTTCGCCATTCCCCACTATGAAAAGGTCAAGGGGGCTGGACTCAGTAATAGCTGAGAGCGGGGGGATCTCAACATACAGGCTTTTCTCAATGCAGGTCTGCGTAGGGGCTATTTGAAACGCATCCAGTTCAGATTTGGCACATTCTTCAGACCCGCAGTGAACAAAGGCCATGGTGGTTAAAATATATTTCTGTTTCCTCCAGGAGCGTGCCCCTTCTTTCTCCCAGGCTGCTTCTTGGTTTTTCGTGTCTGGCTGCCCCATCAACTTACCCTCTTCTTTTTAAGTGGGGTTGAGGAGGTCCTGCACATCTGGAGTCTGTTGCGTCTTTCTTTCTTTTAAGGCTCTTTCTTTGACTATACATGAGACCAGACCCCTCCTGCTTTGCCAGTTTGACCACCTTACCTAGGACAGCTCGGGAGACATGACCAATCACATCTTTGGCTATGTTTTGCGCCGCATTTTTAGCGTGGGGCTTAATAATCTCCAGGCCCCTTCTCAAAAGCGGAACAGCTTTTCTAAAGAGGCTGCGAAATATGCCGCCCATTCCAGCCCCATACATCACGGGCACCCCCTGATATCCGGGAAGACCATACCCAGCCTGGGCTTTATAATAATTTCTGTACAAATTAGGATCCCCATAGTTTTTTACCATCACCATTGTGCCTTTACTTATTTTAAAATCTCAAAGTCTCCCGGGGGCGTAGGTGAAGCTTAACGATCACCTTACCAAAGCAAAATGAGACGTGTTTGTTCTGATCCATCTTTATTTCAATACTGATTGTGTCGATGTGGTGCTGGTTGATGGGGACATAATGCGGGTTGTCATACGTGATGGTGACAAACTCGTTGTTGCTCCCACTGATAGGGACGCAACGTAGCAAAGGTACCGAAAACTCCCCAACAAGCTGATGTTGCACAATGTCCATGTAGACATACAGCGAATTGAACCCGCCAATAATATCAGCAGGGAAGGGTGGTTTTTTAGAAGAGACTCTGGGTAGCATCCCCAAAATATAGGCTAGCTCACCATGCGTATAAAAACCATAAGTGTTATCTTTGGATTTAAGTCTCACTTTCCCGAATGCTTGGTCATAGTGCATAAGTAGTTTGGGCGGAGCAGGATGGTTGGTAATTGTATTGTTTAAAAGATCCAGTAATTCTGTGATGGTTGTATAATACCCCCGAGGCATGCTGTACCCCCATTTTTTAGTCCCAGAAATGATTTTGAAAGGCGTGCCTTCATTGATGTTGTTCCAGCTGTGCGGATATTGTATTTCTGCTAACCCTATCTCCCAGTTTCCCAGCAGATCCAGAGATTTAACCAGCTGTATGGTAAAGCTCGAGCTGGTGTTCTGCGGAAAAATGCTGGTGCATGCGTTACTGGGCAAAGTAATGTAAAAGTCATCATCACACATTTCGGTCTTCTGTCTGAGGTACCCCTATATGTTACAAACTTGGTTGGCTTCCACCCAGCTGTTAAATTTGGACGGCCACCCCAACCATTTCACCAACAACCGCCTCTTTCTTCCCTTTCCTTTCGCTGCTAGAACTTTTTCAACCCTGTAAACTCTGTCCTGTTTGGGGTTCACTTTTTGTAGTTCTTCAGGGTAGAAAGAACCCTCGATAGGTTCGTCTTCATAGTCTTTTAGGCAGTATACAGGCATCTGCACACGTCTAAGGACTTCATCCACTATGAAAATCTCATTGGTGAATGTTTGTTCATAATCTTTTTCAAACCTCCCTTTGGTCCTAGACACTCTCACGTGGTCTCCTTTTCTAAACACGAGGGCTGCTGGTTTTATTTTGAAATAGTCCCCGTACACGGTTTTCCACACCCTTTGAGAGTTTGAGAAGTTCACGTCAACAGGTCTGGTGTGGATAGTTCTGTGAAAACTGTGGTTGTAGCTCTTTATAAACTCTGGTAACACATCAATGTAGTGAAAGGTTTTGCAGACTGTAAAATACTTCCACATCTTTGATTTTAATGTTCTGTTAAACCTCTCTACTACTGCCGCTTTCACTTCACTGTTCGTCACGAAATGGTGAATATTATACTGCTTTAACAGCTTGCTTAAAGTCCTATTTAAAAATTCTTTTCCCCAATCAGTCTGTAATTTTTGAGGTATACGGCTCTCGGTAAAAATGGTTTTAAAGCTCCGAGCTATTTCACCACCTGACTTGGCTTTTAGACCCAAGGCCCAGGCATACTTTGATAATATGTCTATCACTGTTAAGATGAACTTAACCCCATCGTTGTGTTTGGAAAACTGCTGCATATCCACCAAATCTGCCTGCCATTGCGCATCAATATCTGAAACAACTGTCTTGTTTCTTTTAAAGCGTCTTCTTGCCGGTTTGTGTAGGGTGTAAGAATCCTGATCTGAAAGCCAAGCAGCCACCCCACTTCTGCTTAGGACCTTATTATGTCTTTTGGTGGTTTCAAAAAGCGTGTTCACCCCGCCAAAACTGCCAGCTTCACCAGGAGAGTAATAAACTTCCTTTAATATAGCCTCCAGTGCAGACATATCTGGTAACCACTTCCCCCAGCACCCAACCCCCACGCTAACACCCTTGTGTTGCATTCAAACGCTCGAGGACAAATTTAAACCATGGCGTGTCTCCTCCTCAAAACTATTTCTATGGTAACGCTTTCTATAAAGCCATCTCAGGGTTGTAGTGAGTGGGCCTACAGGCATTGCGAAAGAATCCATATTCGCCCCTGCTTGCCTTAGCACAGCTCAGATAAACAGAGTGGTCGTTTGGGAAAGCAGATAGACCTGGTGGGGTTGCCGCCCAAATCCCACCCCCCTCTACTCATTCCTATTGGTTCAGCGTCGTTCTCGGGAGGTCTGAGGCCTCTGAAACCTCTGCCAATTGGTTGTGGGGTGGTGGGGCAGGTTGTTAGAGGGGTCACACCTCCACCCTGCCACCCCATGGACCATGCCTGTGCTCTGACGGTGAGGGGGGCTAGATCAGTCTGGGCCCTGATAGGCCATAACTACATCACGTGATCTAGGGCGGTTCTTGCAGCCTGAGGGGTTGGGGCTTAGGGGTCTGCATGGGCTGTCCTTCTGATGTCATGGACCATGTGGTGCTGGTGTCACACACTACGTGACTGGGGGTTGGGGCGGGGTTGTTGAGGCCACACACCACATGACTGGAGGTGGGGACGGTGTTGCTGATGTCACACACCATGCGACTGGGGGTTGGGGGTGGGTTGGTGATGTCACACACCATGCGACTGGTGGTGGGGGTGGGGTTGGTGATGTCACACACCATGTGACTGGGGGTAGGGGCGGAGTTGCTGATGTCACATACCATGTGACTGGAGTCAGTGGGCGGGGTTGGTGTTGTCATATATCACATGACTGGGGTCAGGGGCAGAGTTGCTGATGTCACATACCAAGTGACTGGGGTCAGGGGGGTGGGGCCGGTGACGCCACACACCATACATGGGGAATGGGGGTGGGGCCAAGGGCATGGGACTTCCGGTCCCGCCCACCTGTCATATTTGCATTGAGGAGCCGAGAGCCTGTATACTACTGTGGGTAATGAAACTTTGGTAGAAGAAAATTTAAATGCTGAGGTAGCCAATGGGGCCGCTTTGCCCCTGGCTTGTGCCGTATCCTTTGAATAACAGTTCCATTAGTCTCTCTAAAATTCTGCTTTTGTGGCCTTATATGCAGATGTTGAATGAGGTTGTATTTAGAATTGAACATTTTGCAATGAAGCATGTTTTAGTGGTGCTTCTTATGAAAGGCAGCATAGAATACAACCCAATTTTGACTAGTAAATGAATGACACAGTGCCAGCTGTTTCTCCAGGAGAGTTTATTTTTAATCTCTTTAACACATAAAGAAGTAGTCTCAACTATCTGTGCACTTTCCTAATGCAATTATATTAAAGATGTTTAGCTAAAATGCCAATGGTAGTCTAGACATACTAGTGGGATCTCCTGTGCTGGAATTTATTTAAGTAAAGCAAATTTCTGGGGCTCTAGAAAGGGGGAGATGTTTTTGGGCTCTGATTTCTTGTTAATAAAAATGTGGTTTGGAGAAGAATCTATGCATTCTTCAGGGAAGGAGAGGATACGTTTTTTAAATTAGATATTGGGCAAAGCAGACATATGAAGAATGTTATGTTGTTCCACTGCTAGGGATTATCATGTTACTAAAATACGGAGTAACAAAATAAGGATGGTGGTGGGGCTCTCAGCAGGAAGGGAGGGGGGAGGGGGAGTGAGCAGTGAGCTGGATTTTGCCTGGCCTCCTAGCTCAGGCTAAGCAAACCTTAGTTAGCAGCAGCAGCAGGTTCCCCCTCCCCCACTCCCCACTCCCTTCCTGCAGATGCCCCCAAAACTGGGGTGGGGGAGCAGGGCTGGGGAAGAGGGGCAGCTCCTTGGCTGCAGGCAGGCTCCTTGGGCTTCTACATCCAGGCTCAGTTCTCCCCACCTCCTCCCTCAACCCAACAGGTGAGCATCTGTTGGGTGGGTAGGTGTGGGAGTGGTCTAACTCACAGTTCTTTATGTAATGCCCCATGAGTTAGAGTGTGGGCATGCACATCTCAGACTGAAAGAGCCAGTATTGGTAACAATATAATATAGGTATGCTTTAAGACTTCTTTATCACTAGGGATCTACCAAATTCACAGTGGGAGTGGGCAGCCTTTAACTTGAAGGCTCCCCTGTGCACCCCACACTTCTGATTGGTAGAGGGGCCTTGATGCTTGCTGCTTGTTCCTGGTCATCTGGGAGGCAAAAACCAGAGTTTTAAATATGGTGCCATTTTTGCCGCTTGCCTCTGAGGGGCCCTGGCAGCCCTGTGATTTGTTGTTGACTGGCTGGGGGCAAAAACAGTACCATATTTAATACCAAGGTTTTCATCTCCCTGATTAGGAGTAGAGGGAGGGGGCAGGGGACGAATGTAGCAGAGCTTGCCGAGGCAGTGTAGTCTGTAGCTGCCCCTATGGTGCTCCATATGGAGCCAAGCCTCGCCCAGGGCAGCCTGTGCTGCTTATTGCACTGGGTAGGCAAAGTGGGTGGAAGGCAGCTGGAAGCTGGAGCTAGAGATCTGTGCGTTGGTGCAGGAGCTGAAGCTTCCTCTCAGCCTGGAGCAGTGCAGCAAGAGGAGGAGCCACTGCTGGAGGCAAGGGGAGTGAAGCAGCATCCAGGTGGCAACAACACTGGGAGCACCCTTGCTGGAAGATGCGCATGCTGGCTGAGGCCAGGCCTGCGGGTACAGGCTGGAGCATGGTACGGGCTGGGCAAGGCTTGGCTCCATGCAGAGCACCACAGGGACAGCCACAGACCACACCACCTGGGCAAGCTTGCCCCCTGTCCCCTCCCCCTACTCCTAAGCAGTGGGGAGGTGAAAACCACTGTTTTAAATATGGTGATGTTTTTGCCTCCCAACCAGTCAACAACAAACAACAGGGCTGCCAGGGACCCTTGGCCCATCAGCAGCAAGTGGCAAAAATGGCATCATACTTAAAAACTGTGCTGTTTGCCTCTCAGCTGATCAGGAATGAGTGGTGAGCAGCAGGGCCCATCCAAAAATCAGCATACAGGGGAATCTTCAAGATTAAAGGAGCTGCTGAACAGCTCACTTTCACTGTGTATTTGGTAGGACCATACTTATCACTTTGTTATTAAAACAGAAAGATGTTTTCAGGAATAAGTTTTCTGTCCTGTTGTGTTCTTATAAGGAATGTTTTCTGTGTCTGAAGTACAACTAATCATCTCTCTGGGACAGTGCTTATATTATAGAACAACAATGATCTTAGGAAGGTAGTACAGCTTTCACAGACATTAGAGCCAGAACGGACCTCGTAAGATTATCGAGTCCAGCCCCCAACCCAAGGAGCAGCACTAAGGTGCCTGCTACTTGTAGAGGTAAATAACCACTCAGGTGCCAGTTGCTAGGGCAACCGGAGGGAGCCAGTGACCCACACCTGCTAGCGGTCAGCTGACTGGAAGGGGCAGGGCCTGGCTCCCATTTAAACCCCAGAACTGAGTCTAAGCAGGCAGTTTCCTGCTGGCAGCCAGAGGGGGAAGGAGTTTTGTCAGAATGAGTAAAAGAAAGAAGCGCAAACTATATGAGCAGCTCCAGAAACTGGTAAGGGATGGAGCAACCCTTGGGGGTGTGAATGAGATTTTAGCTGGATGGTTTGAAGTTATGTTATAGCCCAGGGACTTGTGTTTTGTTTGCTGTTATACCAGAGATTTGGGTGAGGCTATTAGAGGTTGGAGGAGGCCTCATAGGGATTCCTTGGCACTGTGGGAACCCCAGTCCCAGAGAGGGGGCAGTAGGAAACCCCGGGGGGTACAAACCCCAGCACCAGTGAGGTGCGATCTTAAAAACCAGGGAGCCCTGGTGTGCCTGTGGTGCAGCATTATTCTGGTCTTGTTTGTGTGGCCTGGGAGGCAGCAGGCTTGGGGTCATCCCCTGGTTTTGGGCTTGTGGCCCTCCGGCTGTGGGGTTGGTGCCCGGACCCTTAGGACCAGGCTCCAGATTGGAGCAGGAAAAGGGGTCCCAGGCCTTGAGATGATGGAAAAAGCTAAAACCTCAAAGTCAAATCCTGTTTAGTGGGTTTAGACAGGGAGGCCTAGCTAGAGAAAATCAGGGGTCAGTCCCACATAAGGGAAAGGCCCCAGCATATCCAATACAATAGGCAGCCTCCTGCTCACAACAATATCATCCTAATTTCCATCAAGATATGGCAGGAAAGTATAGGGTGCACCGCAAAGAAGGATCCAACAGTGCCCACACAAGGCGCAGAGTACTAGGAAGATGGTGCTGGGAAGGGTGACCTGTTACAGGCAGGAAGTCAGCTAGGGTCAAAGGATCCCAGCAAGACAGGCATCCAAAATATACCATGTGATGTGACTTAGGGCACCTCAAGAAAACATATGGTGCTGCCGCACCCTTGAGAAAAAGCAATCATCCTTGCTCTTGTTTGGCAGTATTTGTTCTGGTGGAAAAAGTGAACACATTTCTGGACATGCCAGGTAGTCAGTCCCTCACCTAACCAATCTGATTTGTCTCTTATTCTGGACCACCACAGTTCCAAAGATAACACTTCTAGCTTTATCAGTAGCACTTATGTACTCTCCTGAACTTTTCAGTGACGTCAGTCGGATGACAGTTGCCTTATGCGTATCTGTATGTCCCCGTTTTGCCTGGACAGTCCTGGATTTCAGAAGCCAGTTCCAGCTGGCTGTTGAGAATTATAATGGGTGTCCCAGAAATGTTGGGGCACAAAGGTGCATTCTGGTTGGGAGCTGGAACACCTTGCAGGTGGGCAGGAAGGAATGGGGCAGGCTGACCCTGCTGACTTGAGAGAAGATTTGGGGGCGGAGGAAAATGGGAGGAGGGGCGTTGTCTCAGATCAATGTCCCAGATTTCCTATGGTCAGCCTACTTGTGTGCGAGTGTTTTTTGGGAGGGGAATCAATTTGTTTGTATCATCTCCTCTACTGATATACATCCACATGAGGAAGCCAGGAAGGAGTAAGACAGACAGAGCAAGAACATGGTTTCTGTGGAGAAAAGGAGAAGTCTAAAGAATATGGGGGTGGTGGGAAGGTGTTAAGCAGGATACAAATAAATAAAAGAAAAAATGAGGCTTTTCAAAAGGGTACAGGTTGCTTGAGGTATGTCATAAAGAGTACAACCCCTGGGGGTGGGGGGCGGTGTACACACCAGGGGTTGTACTCTTTATAATATACCTCAAGCTATATAGTGATGCAGACAGGTGGGAATTGCTTTCCCCATTGTTCCTTTCATAACACAATGAGTTAGTTATTCAGAACATGAGAAAGAAAGGGATGTTTAGAGGGAGTAGAAATAGATTTATTTTTTTTTCTCATGCTACCCATGTGAAAACTCACTTCCCTGACCCCTTCCCCCCCCCCCCCCTTCTGGAACCATCCCCTGCTCCTTATTCATGGTGGCTTATACCCTGGTATGACCCTTTTCCTTTTGCTTACCCTAGCCATAACAAATCAATTATAAGAAGTCTTAAAGATGGCTGTTCATGGTCAATGATAATTAAAAAAAAAGATGAGAGAGGAGCATAAATCTGCTCTCGCTAAAGTTAATGAGATGCTTTTTCCTTCATTTTCAGTGGGAGTGGGGCTGGATCCAGTCTTAAGTTCAGGATGATGTTGTGTAGCCAGTGAGGAGAAGCAATGTCTGAGAGGAACTGATGTTTCTTGCCGATGTTGGTGTTGGTAAAATCTCTATTTAAATGTAATTATTTTGTTGTATACATAAGTCAACTTAATCATTCCCTGCTGGCTGAGTGACAACTTAATTAGAAGTGAAACTGGTGAATGGGTTTTATTTTTCTTCCTGTTGTTCAATTTTTAAATGTTGAGACAGGAAATTGTGGTAGATTTTCCTTTATTTTTAGAGATGAGCCAGAACTGAAGCCTGTGATCTGGTTTCACCCTAAATCTCTGAAACACAGAAAATTGAGGCCTAAAATCAAAATTACTTGGATACTTTTCAGAGAGAACCAAATCATTCCCTCTCCACAGCCCCTGACTGACTGATGATAATTAGAAGCTGTAACTGCTAAGTTGAATAATTGTAATGAGAAATCAACTTTGCTCCACCATGGCAATAACATTGCTTATGAAACACAGCACTTGATGTGCATTAGCAGCTGATGTTGTTCCTTAATTGTATTGGGGTTTTCCAGCCTTTAAGTCTCTTCTAGCTGACTTCCTAGAATGTAGTGAATAGAGTTCAGAGAATGGTTTGGAACTGGGTGGCAATAGAAAACGATTCACTTGCAAGTGATCTCAGTGGTTTCACACTTTCTCAGTTATCTTGTAATTTTCAACAAAAGGGTACATGGTTCCTTTGCCAAAACAGTGCTGCAGTGAGTCCTTATGAAATGAGGTTTACCAATGCAAGGTTCTGCACAAATTCTTTTTAGTGACTCAATGCTGTGAACAGCTGGTTCTTATTGAATAGAGATCGGACTGCCAAAAGCTTTGCATTAGTTTCTTTCCCTACCCCCTTTTTGGAAACTCAGAGCAAACTATTGAGCAAAAGCAACGTGGGTAGAATGTTGTTAATGGCATGCTTTCCCTTCTGGACTTGTATGACTAAAACTTGGTCAGCAGGTACAAACAAATTAAATAGCATGAAAAGTTTTAAGAAAACATTAGCAAATACATTTTTCTTATGAATGTGTCGCAGAGACCGAGGTGAAATAAGACACTTACTTGCAGTAGGGGACGACACGCCGGCAAAACCTGTGCGGCTCGTGAGCCGGCTTTTTATACAGCTGCGGCCGGCCGGTGACGTCAGCACCAGACGCCGGCCGGCGAGGACAAAAGCGGCGGCGGCGGCAGAGGGAGCGGTGGATGACTCGAGGGAGGAGTTGCTGTAGGGATTGTAGCAGGGGCAGGACCTGGAACGAGCCCTTACCCAGGGGAAGCAAGCCGGGTTGCAGTTGACACCGCCAGAGGAACAAGCCAGGTGGCAGCAGTCACCGCCGGAGCACGGAGAGCAGGAGCGGGGAAACTGTCAATAGTTGCCAGGAGTCGGCAGCGGACGGACGGCATCCAGACAAAACGATGGGGTAGAAGAGGCGTCGTGGAAGACCCACAGGAACCAGGTGCACACTGGGCACGGCAGGTTGGCAAGGGTCCCGAGGGAGGAACCGGATCGAGGCAGGGTTGCCGCCGGAACCACAGGTGCTGGTGTCTATTAGGGACGAAGGTCCTAGGGACTGAGGGTCTGGAGCCAAACCTGTGAGTGTAGAGGCTTGACCTTTTAGGTATAGGGAAAGGCTGTGGAGGGGTAAGAGGAGCCACGTGTCTCCTCCTTGGGATCTGCTTCTGAAGGTGGTGTGACCCCCCAGGGTGCAGGGCTGGTTGGAGCCTTGTGTACACCCACCCGGGCTACTAGGGACACGCTAGATGACCTTCCCCACTGACTGTACAGCAAGATGGGGGTGGCGAGGTGGAGTAAGAACACCTGCACTACCCTCAAGGGTCCTGGGGCAGGATGACATCAAAAGGGAGTGAATAAAGCCCGGCGGGCACAGAATGCTTTCTATGCAACACTTTTTACAAACTAATAGTATTAAATTAGATTTTGGACAGAGAGAATGCTTTATTAATTGGACAAGATGTAATTCTGAAACCAACATGAAAATTACAAGGGTTGTTTCAGAAGCAGGGCACATTAATCATGGTTTGATCCAGCCTCTTGTAAATGTTTTTGCTTTACTCTTGTGACTAGACACAGAGAAGAGTGCACATGCATGCACTTCTTGTTTGGGAGGGGAGCAAGGAAATGTGGATTCTGGCTATACATAGCACATCGTCACAGTCAAAGGAAAAAAAAAATGTAATTCCTCAATATTACACTTCTTCACCTGGAAGACCCTTGAGGTAGAGCAAGCTTTTTGAAAACTAATTGATATACTTGCTTCAGTGCTCTGAGAATTGCTCTTATTAAAGTACCTGTATTGTTATATGTATTCAGCTTCAAAATGACAGTGAGGGCTCTTTAACTGAAGCTTGTTAGCCCAGTCCAGCAGACTCACAGTAGACTTGATTAATGGAGTCTGTTTCAATGCATGATAATTACCACACAGAGCAGAGGTCTGTTGCATGTATAGGTACCTGTAAATGCTGTGAAGTTAGCAAAAAGTAACATGTTACAACTATGACAGTTGATTAAATTACTTACTAAAAATCTACTAGTCATTGCTTTCCATGTGGTGACCTTTTTTCAAAGCTATGGTTGCATCTGGTATTTAAAGAACACAAACCATTGTTAGTTTACAAAGCCAAAACATTAATTTGCCTAAACTTGGCTTCTGAAACTGCTGCCACAAGTTGGGGAAAGTACAATATTGTTTGGAGTTCATGTCTGGTAGTTCTCAAACTCAGTTTATGCCTATTTATGCATACAAATGAATACCAGGATGTTAGGTTTAATTTCTGAAGCATAGACTACAAAATAGTCTTTTAGATCATCCTTTAGATAAAATTAGTCTTACCTAGTAAATGTGGTCCTGGAATCCAGTTTGTTAGTAAAATTTATCTTGGTGACTTTGAAAATTATACTTGTGCCTGTGATCTTTGGGAAACAGAGGCCAGGGCTTAGTTAAATCTGTTAAATCCCAGAGCGATGTATGGGAGGACTTTTTTTCCTACAGCTAATATCCGTCGTACCTTTTTACAGAACAAAATTGCCTTGTTAATTATTATAGTTTTCCATCACTTTATTTGATCTTATCAGACATCCTTAAGTGTAAGTGGCTGAGCACTGCAGAACCCTGGACTGAGTATTCAATTTAACTTTAAAAATTAATTTTACTTTGTCTGCATTCTTGCTTATACTTTTCTCTCTAAATAGAGTGGCTTTTTATTCGATTGAATGCTTACAAGAATTGATCTTAACAACATTTAATACCTGAGCACTAATTTACTGTTTTGTTATGGGAAAGCTGCTTTATTGCAAGAGACCGCTATAAAAAATATGAGCTTCAGTGTCAAAGGAAACATAAAAGCATTCATGAGTAGGGCTGGGCACACCCATATTTTTTTTTTTTTTTCCCTATTTGGCAGCTAAGCCAGAAATTAAAAATGGTGTCAATTGACACACAACTATATTTTGACTTTTTTTTTTGTCTTGGCCGAGTTGGGGGAATCGGGAATAGAATATTTAGCTTTTTAACTTTTTGTAAAAGGAGGAGGTGATCGTGGTGATAAGGGTGATCTGTTTAAAAATCCCAAATTCTCTGATTGTTTTTAAAAAAAAAAAAAAAAAAAAATCCACATTTTTCCGTGATTTAGAATGAAATGCCCCTATATCACAGAATCAAAGAAGCAGAAGGAACCTGTAAGATCACCAAGTCTGGGACAGCCATGGGCAGGCAGTTATTGGGCTCAGATAAGCTCAGCAAGGTGCCTATCCAGCCTCATATTGAACACCTCCAAAGAGGGTGATTACACCACCTCTGCTGGGAGTGTGTTCCAGATTCTGGTGACTCTTACCAAGAGAATTTTTTTTATTTATTTTTTCCTCTTGTATCTAGCCTGAATTTACCCTCTACTGTGTTATACCCATTGGTCCTTATCCTCTCTTGGGGTGCCTTCCTTAAGAGTTGCTCCCCTAGATTCTGGTGCTTACCTCTGTACTTGTAGGCAGCTATTAAGTCACCTGTTAGACTGAGCAGGCCCAGTTCCCAGAGTCTCTCCTCATAGAGCCTATCCTCCATTTCCCTTGACTATATGGGTGGCCCTTCTTTGTGCCCTCTCAAGCTTATCCGTGTCCTTCTTGAAGTGTGGTGCCCAGAACTGGACATGGTACTCCAGCTGAGGCTTTACCAGTGTTGAGTAGAGAAGGAGGAGCACCTCCCTGAATTTATTGGCCATGCATTGGCTGATGTATGCCAGTTCTATTTGCCCTTCTGGCAACCACATTGCACTGCTGGCTTGTATTCAATTTTTTTAGTCAATTGTGACCCCCAGGTCTTCTCCAGATGCAGTGCCAGCCAGTGGACCACCACCCATTGAGTAGGAAGAACCCTCGCGCAACTACACAAGTGAAGGACCTTGGATTTATCCCTATTAAACTTCATCCAATTTCATTTCTCCCAAGATTCCAGTCTGTCAAGGTCTTCCTGAATCCTGGCCCTATCCTCCAATGTGCATGTTTTCCCACAGCTGGTATCATCTGCAACCTTAATCACTGAGCTCTCCACCTCCCTCATCCAAATCATTAATGAATATATTGAAGAGCCTGGGAGACACCACTGGAGCCAGCCCTCCAGAATGAGGCCATCCCATCAATTGCCACCCTCTGGGAGTGGCCTTTGAGCCAATTGTCCAACCACTTCACGGTAGACAGGTCCAGCCTGGAAACCTCCAGTTTTGAGAGTATTCCATGGGGAATGGAATCAAAGACTGTCCTGAAGTCCAAGTAAATCACGTCCCTCATCCCGATGGCTAGTTACCTGGTCATAGAAGGACATACAGATTGTCAGGCATGATCTACCGTCCACAAAGCCATGCTGGTTACTTTAACACCCCATCAGTTACCAGCTTGTGATTTAATGGCCTCCTTAATGCACCCCCCCCCCCCAAAGATTTTTGCATAGGATTGAGGCCAAACTGATGGGTCTGTAGTTTGCAGGGTCATCCCTCTTCCCTTCTTTGAAGATGAGCACCACATTGGCCCTCTTCCAGTCATCCACAACCACTCCCAAGTTCCATGACTCTGCAAATAGCTTGGGCTATTCAGCCAATTCTTTCAAGACTCTTGAGTACAGGTCATCAGCCCCAGCAGACTTAAAAATCAGTCCAGGACTAATTTTGATGTAGCCTATTCTCTTCCCCAATGTTCCTCGGGCCTGTCACCAGGTGAACAGCCCCTGCTTGATTTCAGGAATACTGACACAGCATGTATTTAGAAGTTCTGCCTTTTCGCGGGCATCAACTGTGGGCTGCCCCTGAGTATTCAGTAGGAGGCCTACAGTAGAGCCTGACTCTCTTTTTGATCCCTATGTATCTGTGTAGAAGGACTTCTTGCTGTCTTCTATTCTGATTGCCAGCTTGATCTCCATGCCTGCCTTAGCCTTCCATGTCTTGTATCTGCAAGCCCTGGCAATACAGGTGCATTCCTCTTTGATTGCCAAGACTTTCTTCCAGTGCTTATATATTTCTTTTTTTTTTCTTTTTCAGCAGCTCACTAACATCCCTTTTAAGCCAAGTGGGTCTCCAGGCTCCTTTCCCACATCTTGTCTGGATGGGGATGGCCTGTTTCTGAGCTTCAAGAATTGCCTCCTTAAGGAAGCACCACTGTTCCTAAACTCCCAAGTTATCCAGTTGCTGGTTGCAGAGGGCCTTTCCACTAGTTTCTTCAATTTGCTGAAATCTGCCTTCTTGAAATTTGGGATTTCTGTTCTGCTAACTCATTTTCTAGTCTTATGGTGGATGGTGAACCTAACCAAGTTGTGATCACTGTCTCCCAAAGTACCACCAATCCTTAGGTCACCTATGATGTCCTCTCCTTTGGCCAGCACTAAATCCAGAGTAACCTTACCTCTAGTAGGCTAGGTCTACCCCTAATAGACATGACAGAAACAGGTCATCTATTGTTGCCAAGAAATTGGCTGACTTGCTGGAGATGTCAGGGTAGTTGAAGTCACCCATGACAATCGTGTCTCTAGTGCTAGCTGCCTCAGTCAGTTCTCTGGAGAATGCCTAATTGCTCTCTCCTTCTTGGGAGGGAGGCCTGTAGTAGACTCCCACCATCAGGTCTCATTGTCCTGGTCCCCCTTGTATCCTGACCCAGAGGGTCTCAAGGGACCCTATAATCAAACATGACCTGAAGGGAGCAGTACTGCTCTTTCACATACAGGGGCACAGCTCTGCCCTACTTCCCAATCCTTCCTGTACAGCCTATAGCCCTCAATATTCACTATGTAGTCATGTGTGTCATCCCAAGTCTCCGTTAACCCCAATCAAATCAAAATCCTCATCAGCCAGGAGTTCCAGTTCCTCCTGTTTGTTCCCCATGCTCCTGGCACTTCCATATATGTAGGTATCAGTTGAACACAGTGTTTTATTTATGTATTTACCATTTTAAAGCAATCTGGAAGCCTACCAGTACCTCAATCATTATAATAAAATAAATTCTAAATAGATATATTTTGGCGCTGATTTTTTTTTCCATTTCCCCACATGCTGGTGTGTGAGAAACAGGGGGTATAAGCACAGGGTGGGTCACGGATAATGTGTTCAGGGGTGTGGGGCATGTACCCTTCCTTCCCTGCCACCCCTGGATTTCTGTGATCACAGTAGGATGTGGGGTGGCATCTGGCCAGACCAGCTCTGGGCAGGAGCCACTTATGCGGCCAGTGGGTGGGATCTGGCTTGGGAGGGAGCACTATGCTACCATGGCTAGGTCCAACCTGTTGTGCCATGGTTGTGGCTCCTGTTTGGAGCTGATCAGGCCTGGCTGAAGCCCTGTACCCTGCTGTGGGCACAGAAATCTCAGGGGCCAAATTCTCCTCCACAGCATCTCCTGTGCTCCCCTGTTCCTGCCCTCCCCCTAGTGTGTGTCAGCTGTGCCCCCTCCTTGCCACTCCCACAGTCTTTCCAGGAGGGAGCTGCAGGGAGAGTTGATCCAACCATTAGGTGAACTAGGCAGTTGCCAAGGGCACCAAAATTTATATGGAGAACAAAGCAACAGGTACATCATTCTAAATAACAGCCCTAGCCAGCTATGGCTTGACCTTGTTCTAAGACCTTTGGTTCAGTAAGGGGAGAAAGACCTCTGAAAAGATCTCGGAGGAAAGATCACTAAAATCAACCCCCATCATGGCTACAACTTTTGGTTACCTCTGTGGCAGGCCAGTAGGGGGTGCTCCTGCACTGAGCCACCCACCTCCCTGCGCCTAACCACCTTCCAGTCTCCAAGTGCCTTCTCCAAGTGCCTTCCTAGGGGCTCCTTGCATCTGGCTGACCCCCTTCCTGGAGCATACTCACTAGCCTGGGGGTAACGTAAGCTGCCACCACCCTGAGAAGGGACTGTCTTGGCCCTGTGTCCTTGGGGAAATACAGGCCTAATAGTCCTACAGGTACTTGACCCAGTACAGGCACTTGGGTCGCTTCTCCAAGTTAAGGGGCAAAAAGGAAAGTCTCCCTTAGTCCTCAGACCTAAGGGGCCTTTTAGGCATAATTTAGACCTACCCCTCAATATGTCTCTTACACAGTTCACAAAGGAGAACTTTATTGATTACAGGGGTAGGGTGAAAATAGGGTACAAGATTGAGCAATATCATAGAAATCCCATAGAGCAAAACAGTCTGGCTGAGGTAGCCTTTTGATCATGCATCTGAGTTACTGCCAGCTATATATCTAACCAGATCTCGAGTAGCTTACTCATAAGCATCATCCAGAGGCTGTTGGAGATTTCCTCTGGAGGCAGGCCGTTCCTAGCTCATGAGTTATGGGGGAGAGAGCCAGTTTCAGATGGTAAAGCTCCTCTCTAACTCTGAGTCCCCCGCGTGGCTGCTGCCCCCTCCTCCTGGGCAGTCTTAACTTTTTGTATAGCCCCTGGACCAGGTGAATGAGGTCACAATGGAGGCCAGCACCTGTTGGCCAACCAATTTGAAATACATCACTAGTTGCCGGGCAGACTCTAGCCCACCAGAAGCCCCTCACTCAGGTAGGTGATACCAGTAATGTAGGCAGAGGGAGCAGGTCCCCCCGCCCCCCCTCAAGAATGTAGCCAGCTCAGGTTACCTAAAGAGATGGGGTAAATGTGTGTCTCCTCTGCTGGGCCCATCCTAATTAAATTGTCACAGCACAGAGATTTTGGGGAGAAACAAAGGTGGCTTCCTGCCACAACCTCCACATAGCTACATCAAGGGATTGGACAGTGTACCGCACAGCTCTCTTGTGCTCTCTTTGTGACTCCTACCTTTTCAACTCTCTCAAGTGGATTTTCATAGATTCATAGATGTAAGATCAGAGGGGACCTGAGCAGATTATGAAGTCTGACCCCCTGCCCTGGGCAGGAATGAATACTGGGCTTATATGACCCCTAGTAAGTTCAAGCTCTCATGATCACAGCTAGGTAGCTATTAAGCCTCATTTTAAAGACTCCTAAGGTAGGAGTGAGCACCACTTCCCTTGGAAGCTGGTTCTGTGTCCTGGCCACCCTGACTGAAGTAGTGGCTCCTGACATCTAGCCTGTACCTACTTTCAATCAACTTGTGGCTGTTATTCCTTGTTCTTCTGGGAGGCACTCAGGGGAACAGGGTCTTGCCCATTCCCCTCTGGTAATTTTATAGATGGCCACTAGATCGCCTCTCGGCCTTCTCTTGTGAAGGCTGAAAAGGTCCAGGTCCCATAGCCTCTTCTCATAGGGCCTGCCCTGCTGCCCCCTGACCATGCAAGTGGCCCTCCTCTGGACCCTCTCAATGCTGGCATAATATCTCCTGAAGTGTGGTGCCCAGAACTGGATGTAGTACTCCAACTGTGGCCTGACCAGCGTTGCCTAGAAGGGGAGGATCACCTCCTTGGACCTACTCACGATGCATCTGTGGATACATGGCAAGGTGCAGTTAGCCTTACTGACTGCATTCTTGCATTGGTGGCCCATGTTCATCTTAGAGTCGATGATTCCAAGATCTCTTCCTGCCACTGTATTTATGAAGAGAGAATCCGCTGGCAAAGTTGTCCTAAAAGATGAACCCCCATCTCCTATATCACCTTACAGCTGGTGACACTGATTTCTTACACCTTCCTTTCCCCTTCCAACCATCCTTTTTTAAATCTAAAGCACTCTGGATTTTGTCAGTTGCGGTTAAGATTTTATCAAGACTACCAATATACACCAACTCCAGGTACAGGTATGTATTGTGCCTATAATTCAGGAAACAGGCTTCAAAGTAGGAAATTCTTGGTTCAGTTTTGTAGATTTAATTTAATCTATATCATGTAGAAGTGATTTACAAATGTAGTTATTATCGTAGGTACACCTGAGTGGTCATGTTTAATTCTCAGTTTTATAATGTCTAGAAATGGTTGGAGTTGGATTGCTGAAACAGAAAATTATTGATGAAGAAAATTTACATGGGATTAAGTGAGAAGAAGAATATGGGCAGCAAACATTGGAGCGACTGATTGCTTTAGTGAGTTCTTGGTGGGCAATACCTGGCATTCTGCAGGACAAATTAAAAGTTTTATACAGTGCTAGTAATGATAACTTCAAAAAATTTATTGTATACCTGTCTTTGTTTGATCCAGTCTTTGACCTAGTGTAATGCATTTATGTGGTGTTCTCAGGTTCAACAAGTCATTGGGAAATTCTTAGTAACCATGTTCATTTTCTAACTGAAACCATTGAGTGAAATGAGATGGGGAAAGTCCAGTTGATGCCTTGAAGCCTCTTTGCTATGACCTTGGCAATATCTATGATGCACTAATTGAAACTTCTGATGATGCCACTTACACTTAGCATGTGTCAACCTTACTAGTAAGTAACTTCAGTCAAAGGATTTTAACATACATCATGGGTGATTGGTAGGGGGTGCACATTCCCCCCACCTCCCCCACAGCACCAGCGCCCCCTACCCAACAACTGGCACTGCTGTCAGTAGGGCTGGTGTCCCCCTCACAGGGCTGCTGCTGTCAACAGCTTCTGCAGGTGCCCCCCCAGATTCAGGAGGTACCAGTCACTCACAACATACATCTTGTTGTCCAACAACTGAATCAAACCAAGAAGTTCCTGGAGGAATGCAAGAGTGTTAAAGGGTTTAAAAAGACACTGGTAGATGCTCATGAGCTTTCTGGAGTTAGACATGCCAACAAACTTTGAACCAGAACCAGTACACATTCAGAGAAGGAAGCAGCAGTTTACATATGAAGCAAAAGATGAGTCAGTTCAGGGCCCAAAACAAAAATTCAGAATAAATTTCTATTTTGCAGTCCTTGATACTGTTAGAAATATTATTAAAAATGCATTATCAATAGCTGTTAGCTCCCATCAATAGTGTTGTCCTCTGAATAAGCACGGCTGCCAGCTCTTCTTGTCTCCCTGGTGTAAGAAGGAGGGGGTTGGAGGGAAGGGTACTAAGGGCTCTTTGTACTAAGGTATCACTCTCTCTCTCTCTCTCTTTGTTTTGCAAATTTACTATCTCTTTGTTACAGTAAAGCTTATACTCCTTAGCGTTCTCATGCAGATAAGAGTAAATTGCCATTTTTTTGGTTCTGCCCTTGAAGGCAGGAGAGGTTTGAACTTTTGTAAACCAAGGTTCTTTCTAAGCACGCGCAATGAGCTAATACATATTAAGCCTATCCGCCCCGCATACTTAAGTAGTTAATTATAATACACATGCGATGTATGATGTGATGTATTCACATGCATGTTTGTATGAACTGGAAATGAGTTGTAAGAGTTCCTGCTTCTCTACATGTGTTCAGGAGAGAGGGGATAAAAGCCTGCTGATGAGCATCCCCCACGGGCAGCAGAGTGTTTGATCTTTTGTCTTCTCTCTCTGACCCTATTTGCAAATATATACCTTTTGTTTCACTGACAATGTGTGCCTAAAGGATCATTATTCATTGAGCCTCCAAAGAAACGAACTGTGATTTTTTACATCAATACTGTAGTACAGTTAAAGAGCAGTCTGAACAGATACAGCAGCTTGATTCAGTCTTTGGTTTCCCCTGTGATGTCCACCATTTGCAAAATAAAACATGAAAACAGATAATGGAACATTGCTTGGAGCTAGAGTTGACATTACAGCATGGACTTTCTAAAGACACTGTTGCTGCAGATCTGTGCAGTGAACTGCAGGCTATTTCACAACAGCTTCCAAAATGTCTTACACCTCAAGGTATGCTGAAGTTTATTTCTGAACATAAACTGACAGCGTTTTCCCAACTTCTTCATTGCTCTCCACATTCTCTTGACACTCCCGGTTTCTGTTGCTAACAGGTATGTAACTTTTCTCAAAGTTAAAATTGATAAAGTCATATCTTTGTTCTTCTGTGCTGCAAGAGAGACTTGTTGGACTGGCCACTGTGTTAATAGAACATGAAATAGCTGGGAAAACTTTGTCTTAAAAAAACACATTTCTGAATTTGCAAAAGTGAAAGCACAAAAAGCAAAGTTATATATTTTTTACACAAGTGTTCATGAGGATTTCCTATTAATTCTCCATGTATTATAATAAATTCTGTTAGAGTTTTTGCCATATAATTGTATTAGGATTAATGATAAGTGTGAAATCAACGACTTTTTTTTTTTGTTTTTATTGTTCATTTTGAATATCAAATAAGTACATGTTCATTCTAGACTTCTTATTTTCTTCTATATTGGAAGTGGTGGGGCTGCTAAGGTACGCAGTTCACCTAGGGCACCAGTTACCCTTAGATCAGCCCTGGCTGCAGAAGCTGCTGCCCAGCTGCTATGTGCATGTGCACATACAAATGGTGCCCCCATTTCCCCCAGCCCCAAACAGAACCTCACACGTTGGAACTGTGCCAGCCTGGAAAGAGAACAGCAGTTCTCTGCATTTTTTTCCCCCATTAAAGGAGACAATCTGAGCTTTTTCTGCAGCAAATGAAAAACCCAGATCCTGGTTGATAACTTAACTTAAAGAGTGCCTTGATTACTGTGCTTAGCTGTGGTGGTGAGAAGCCCCCACAAGCACTGGGAATATTGGGGTTTCTGAAGGGGAAAAGAGAGCCCCCTGCATCCCAGGAACTGCCTGGACAGGTAGAGGTGAAGCAGGAGCTGTACGAGCTGGTGTTCTGCTGGCTATTCAAGTAGCTGCTTCCCAGGTGGGGCAGTGGACAGCTGATTTGCAGCAGCTGATGCTGCTACTGCAGGAAGTTTAAAAACCCCACCAGAAGCTGGCATGGGGGGAGAAGCCTGGTGGGAGAGCACTGGTCAGAGGAGAGTGCCAGGAGCAGAGACTACACAACCATGGCCCTGCGGTGGTTGAATGGGAGCAGTGGCTGGCAGCAAGCTGGGGATGGAATGTTTCCAGCCCCTTCTCATTAAAGAAAACCAGGCAGGGACTCCTCTCAGACAGGACACCTGTCATCCAAGGCTCAGACCCTGAAGATAGGGGGTTGAGGCTACCAGAGCAAATCTTCATCCGGACAACAAATGGGAACATAGCCTTCAACACTGGACCCCATGGTCAAGGGGTAGGCATCACATTAGGCTGCAGACCTGCGTACCCAAACAGTTGGCATGTGGACGGGATGTAGGGAAGCTGGAGCCCTGAAGAACACTGCAATGCACCCTTGAGTACCCTGCCCTGGCACAAAAGGGGAAAAAAAAGACACCACTGAATCCCCTCCTTCTTATATACACCATCAAGACATGACAGGACAGTTAAGGGAACCTCGACCTTGGGGGCAGAGCCATACCCATAGTGCCAACTCATGGTGTGACAGAAGCCTATCCCCTTAATTCTGTTTTGTGCCTTGAATATAGGGAGGAGTGTATTTGAATCCAGGTCTCTCATCTCTTAGACTGTGTTAATTACTCAGTTATACAGTCTTTCATGGGCTCAGTGAAAAGTGAACTATACAAAATGGAGCAGCTTCAACAAGAGAGAAATTGCAAGATTCTCAAAATATTTGATGATCTGTTTCTAGGAAATTCTTCTGGGAAACAGGAGATGAGAATTTGTACCCCTTCACATAGAGGTAGGAGTGGAATTTAGCATGTCACTATTTTGTGCTCTTGGTTTGAAAATCTAGTTGTTGTCATCTTTGTTTTTTGTTATTGTGGCGGAATGCCTGGCTAGCGGTTCCAGCACTGCTTAGGGGAGCCGTGGGCTTTGAGGAGCTGTGCGAGTGTGTGGCTTGTGGGGCGGGGTTGGAGGTAGCTTTATAGCCGCCCTCGAGGTTTGCCGAGTTGGCACAAGTAGACGACTTAGGGTAAGTTGTTAGTTTTCTTATTCTATAGGATGTCTGTTAGTTCACGAGGTTCCAGAGCCAGCCCTTGCGTTCCAACAGTGGAACTAGTCCAAAGCTAGGTGCGGCTGCCGGCTCTTTAAGTCCCAGAACTGGTCAACAGCTCATGAATGGGATATACAGTACAAAACTGTAACACGGTGAATCGTTGTCAGTTGTCGGATTTTCGAGGCCTTTGTCTTCGCTGGGGTACGTCCAGACGGAGAGGCTGAGAACGGGTCTATAGGGTGATCAGGCCTATAGAGTTTTCCGGTCGTCGTCTCTGCTGTTTTCTGTTTCTTTGCTTCTTTATAGATGTTGGTTGGACTTGCCTCTGTGACACTAACTATGATATAAGCTGAGCATACAGGGATAGGATAGTCTCTTTTACCTAATAATTGCTAGGCAGACTTTCTACATAAGTTTCATTTCTGCAAAAATAACACTTCTAGATAAATGAAATCTACAAAATGAGGTACAGTTATGAGTACCAAAAATTAAGCATTTTGAATTTTTTGTTTTCAACTTATTCCAAATGTTTTTGTAATATATTTTTTCACACCAAATCCATTTGATGAATTTGAGTAGGATTCACAAACAGTTTTGGCTACCCTAAAATTACTTTTTGGGGTTTTTAAATAAATAAATGTTTGACTGGAAAAAATTAACTAAAAATACCACATTCATGGTAATCAAAATGATTTCCTGAGTTAGGCACAAATTAAAGGAAGTTTCAGCCAAAATAATTAAAAAATCATAAAGTCAAACTTGTTGACATTTTGAAGTGATGTGAAAAATGCTATATTTTAACAAGGGCAAAAATGTAAATAACGTCTATTGGTTAAATGAAACACTTTGGTTGTCAGGAATCAAAATACTTTTCCTTGCTTAAATTTCATTAAGAACTAAGATTTTTTTATTTTTCAATAAATGTGCAAAGATTTTAAAATAACGTTTTTGTTTGGTTCAATCAGTGAATCCCAAACTTAGCAATAAACATAGCTCTGCTTGTTAGGGCTGTGTGAAATTTCACCGGCTGTTTCATTTTGACACTGTTTTGATTCATTTCAAGCACAAAACAGTGAAAGAGTGCTTTGATTGACAGTCAAAAAGGTCACCAACTGGCTGGACAGCCACACCCAGAGAGTGGTAGTGGTTGGGTCATTTTCGACCTGGAGGGATGTGAGCAGTGGGGTTCTGCAGGGCTCGGTCCTCAGGCACACGCTGTTCAACATCAGTGACTTGGACAAGGGGGTAAAAAGCACCCTTTTCAAATCTGCTGATGACACTAAGATGTGTGGGGTGTGAGCACACTAGAAGGGAGGAATAGGCTGCAATCGGACCTAGACAGGTTATAGGAGTGGGTGGACAAGAATAAGATGGGATTCAACACTGACAAGTGCAAGGTGATGCACCTGGGGAGGAATAACCAGCACCATACCTACACGCTGGGGAACTCCCTTCTTGTCAGTGCAGAGGCAAAAAAGGATCTTGGAGTCATCGTTGATGCCAATGATATAAAAATCGCGGTTCGTTTCTTTGGATGCTCACGAATAATAATTCCTCAGGCACACATTGTTAGTAACACAAAGGATATATTTGCAAATAGGGTCAGAGTGAAGACAAAAGACCACTCTGCCCCTGAGGAAAACTCTCAGCTGGGTTTTATCCCTTCCCTCCTGGGCACGTGTGCAGAAGCAGGAACTCTTACAACTCATTTCCGGTTCATACAAACATACATGAAATGACGTCACGTCATCCATCGCATGTGCGTTATAATTAACTACTTAAGTATGCGGGGCGGATAGGCATATATGCATTAGCTAATTACGCATGCTTAGAAAGCTCTCCAGGTTACCAAAAGTTCAAACCCCTCTCTTTCCCAAGGACACAGCCAATTAAATCACAGCCTTTGTAGTTTACAAGAGTAGAGGCAGAGGAGTTTGAAGGTATGTGTGATTTAGTGTTACAAAGAGATAGTAAATTAGCGAGATGTCCTTGGTGGTGTTTCTGCTTATCAGGTATGAGATACAAACTGTGCAGTTCTAACAGCACTCTATTCATTATACATTTTTAATAATATTTCTAACACCAAGATGAACATGGGTTGTTGGTGTGTGGATGCAGTCAGGAAGGCCAACCTTCACAGATGCATCTCAAGCAGGTCCAAGGAGGTGATACTCCCCCTCTATGTGGCACTGGTCAGGCTGCAGCTGGAGAACTACATCCAGTTCTGGGCACTGCACTTCAAGAGGGATGTGGACAACATGGAGTGGGTCCAGAGGAGGGCCACTCTCATGATCAGGGGGCAGCAGGGCAGGCCCTACGAGGAGAGGCTATGGGACCTGAACCTGTTCAGCCTCCACAAGAGAAGGCTGAGGAGAGATCAACTGGCCTGTTACAAACTAGTCAGAGGGGACCAGCAGGCATTGGGGAGAGTCCCTGTTCCCCCCAAGCACTACCAGGAGTGACTAGAAATAATGGTCACAAGCTGGCAGAGGGTAAATTCAGGTTAGACATCAGGAGGCGCTACTTTACTGTCGGACAGCTAGGAACTGGAAACAACTTCCAAGAGAAGTAGTGCTGGCTCCTACCCTGGGGGTCTTTAAGACAGGGCTAGACAGTCGCCTTGCTGGGGTCATTTGACCCCAGTACTCTTTCCTGCCATGGCAGGGGATTGGACTTGATCTGCTCAGGCCCCTTCCAACCCTACTAACTATGAAACTATGATTACTGTGCTTAGAAGCTGTGGTGGCGAGAAGCCTCCACAGGCACTGGAAACACTGGGGCAACTCAATCAAAATCAAATGAAGGGCTTTGAAACAGACTCAAAATGAAACAAGGGCAGTCAAAACATTTTGAAAGTTTCAAAATGTTTCAAGTTGTGACGCTCAAGCTGGGCTTGCCTGCAGGAAAACAGAAAGTAAGGAGAGGGAGGGGGAGGGAGGATGAACTGGTCTCATATTGACTGTGTAGCTGGCCAGTGACTGTGATCTTTCCTTGAGATCCCTGCCAATTCCAGTGCTCTGGGGGAGGGATGGAAAAACAGCATAAAAGGCAACATTGTTTGAACTGGACTGCTTTCTGCCTTGGGGTCTGACAGTTCCTGAGCTATGTCTTCCAGCAGCTCAAGAGTGTTAGACAATTAAGGCTACTACTAGCATTTATTTGAATGATTTCCTACTTGCTAGCCTAGCATAGCAAGTGGCATTCCACAATACCTGTTGCTTTCTTCTAGATCCTTTTATTTTGTTATTATATTAATTGATTTATTCTTTTCAATTTTATAATGATATTGGATATTACACTATGGAATTTAATTTATATAGGGAGGGAGATGCATTTATATCTTATTTCTCTACATTTATCCCTTGCAGCATAGACTACATCCCTTGCAGAATTTATATAGGAATGCAGATGCATTATATATTTGTATAAAGTGAGACACTATGAAACACACCATGTAGCATGGTGGAAAGGCAGCTGGCAAGACTTCAGGGAGGGCTGGAAGAGGGGATAGAGGAAGAGGTGTACGTTCTCGCCCCCCCCCAAACTGAGATGCAGTCTCTTTCCTACAACTAGCAGGGATGAGGCTTCCACAAACAGCAAGGAGAGAGGAGCAGTGCCAGTGTCACTGCCTGTGCCTGAGACTGCATTCCCTCCAAGAGCACCAGCCATAACACCTCCCACGACCACCATGACAACAAGCAGCAGCACCAGCATGACAGTCTGCTCCACCCCCATTTCACTTCCCATGCTGAGCCTTCCAGTGCCAGAGGAAGAGCTGGAGCTGGATCTGAGCACCCTAGCAAGGGACATTCTGGAGAAGGAGGGGGAATCATCTGAGTTTGTGCTCAACACCCCTCAAGTTTCCCCTAGAGCCAGGTCTCCTTCCCCAGAAGGCACTTCAGATAAGGCTGAGGTACAGGATGCAGAGGTGAACGGCTCAGCTGAGTCCACACCTCCTGTTGTTGTGCCTCTGCCTGCTGAGGAGGAGAAAATTGCAGCATCCATGCAAGCACCCACACCCCCAGGAGCAAGTTGGCTTGGGGTCATTTTGAGCTGGCAGATGATCCCATGTACCCTATCTGCCTGCACTGCCAAGCCAAAACCAGGTGGGGCAAGGGAAGAAAACGTAGGAGCACCACGGGGATGCTGATGCATCTCCACAGGCACCACCCCATTGCCCTTGCTCTGCCTCAGCTTGGCACTAGTGGGAGCATACCAAAAGGGAAATCCCCCTCTAACTCCAAAGCCCCCATCCCCCCAAAGCAGAGGCAGGCCACCCTGGAACAGTGGGGGAAAGGCAGAGAAAGGAAATGTGTTGCAAGGGCAAGTGAGATCACCCAGAGCATTGGGAAGATGCTTACTGTTGATAGCCAGCCCTTCTACTTAGTTCAGTGGCCAGGGTTCAGGCAGCTCATGGCACTCGTGGTCCCATTCTACCAAATGCCCACATGTACCACCTTCAGCAGGGCAGTGGAGCCCTCCCTGCATAAGGCATGCAGGGTGTACTTGAGGAAGGAGTTGTGTAAGGCAGGTCTGCAGGTGGCCTTGCACTTCACCTTGGACATCTGAAGCAGCTGGGGTGGAGATCACACCTACCTCTCCCTCACAGGGCACTGGTGTGACTAGTCAGGTCATCGGTGGGCTCTCCTTCAAGCCAAGGTGATGGATGAGTCCCACACAGCAAGAGATTATGGGGGTCATGAGCCATTTGGTGTAGGGGTAGCTCACTGGGTAGGGTGAGCTCACCTGCGGGTTCATGGTCACCAACAATGGGGCCAATATGGTCAAAGTGGTCTGTGATGCCAAATTTGTTGGCATCTGCTGTGTGGCACACAAGTTCCATCTCATTGTTAGGGACACCTTGGAGGGTGGCAGGCTACTTCCACCGGAGCATCAAAGGGGACAAGATGCTGTGGGACAAACAAGCAGAGCTGAACATCCTGCAGCACAAAATCATGCAGGATGTGGAGACTCAGTGGAACTCCACATACCTGATGCTTGAGAGGCAGGTGGAGCAAAAGAAGGCCATCCATGAAATGGCCTTGTTTGGGGAGATTGGGATCTAGCAGCTCCCTGAACAGAGCTGCGTGGGATACCATCTCCCAGATCTTGGTGGTCCTCAAGCCCTTCATTGAGGCCACTGAGACCCTCAGCGCTGGTGATATTCTCCTTAGCCAGGTGATCCCCATAGTGAGGGAACTTCAGAGCCAAATGGAGAGATTCTAAGGGATCAGTATACATGGCTGGGGCAAGCTGCTGTCACCAGATGTCCAAGCACTGGTGAGGCAGCTGAAGAAGGCATCAGGAAATAGCTTGATCCCTTGAGGTCCAGTACAGTCCACGTGCTGGCTGTCACGTGTTACCTGAGGGTGAAGGGCAGCGTATGCAGTAGCCAAAGCCTGAATCAGTGGACTGAGGTGCTGGTGAAGAGAGTCAGGGAGACAGAATGGCGGAGGTAGGGAGACATGGAAGAGGGGGATCCAATGCCTCATGCTAGCATGCCATTGACCATTCAGTCTCCTCCTCCACTACAGGTTCTGCTAATGTGGGCCAAGGGCATGGCTTCAATGTTGGGGTCCAGACACACCAGACCCCACCATCAGGCAGGTAGCACTCAGACCTTGGTGGCTTCTATTTTTTTTGAGGACATGGAGGCACTGCTGTGTGACCCCTTGGCCTACTGGGCAAGCCACAGCCAGATATGGCTGGATCTGGCCATGGTGTCCATGGTTGTACCTGTCCTGTCCACCAACCAGTATTCCAAGCAAGAGGGTGTTCAGCATTGCTGGATCTGTTCTGACACCCCACCGCTCCTGCTTGGATCCTGGTTGGTGAAGCAGCTGGTGTTCCTGAAGGTGAACCTTCCGCTGCTGGGGTTTCCCAAGCTGCAGGTGCAGATGGAGTGAATGCCACCCTCCTCACTTCGTCTGCACCTATTTCCTTTTATCATTTTTTAAAGCCGCTTAATGCCCCAGTCTCAGAGCTGGAGGGGGCACTCAATGTATCACCAGCCAGCAGGGGAAGAACATGTCCTTGCTAAGCTTCTGTGCCAGGACAAACTTGGAGGTTTGGGCTGGTGCTATGGGGAAGGAGGAGGCCCCAGGTCCTCAGCATGACCACTAAAACTGCACTCTGTAAGGGGTGGGGAGGTCTGGTGGGACTGCTGGTGGCGTGGCAGCCCCAGAAAATGCCAGGACTGAGGATCCCTCTGGTGAAAGGTAGGTAGGAGGTGCCATAACCTCCAGCTACCACACATGCATACAGTCCTAGCTAGGGAAAGCCCAGATCCCTAAGATCTTTGAGAGGCCTGAGGCATGCTAGTTGCAGTGGAGTTGTAAGGCTCCAGGTGAGCTCAGCTTATCTGCTTAGGATGCCATCTTTTGGCTTGAAAAACCCTTTGTCAGGCTGAGGAAACACCTGCAGTTGGTATGTGTGCTGTTCCTGGATGGAAGGAATAGTAAAGAAGCCAGAGGTTAGCATGCAATGCAAGCAAGAAAGCTAGTCAGTGAAAATAGAAATGGAGGTATTGGGGGTGAGGGATAGGCTGGCATAGGGGCAGGGTGGGAGAGATAGATGTAGCAGTGCAGGTAAACAGAAACACATGGACTCAATATAGAAATTGGAATTCTGACACACTACAACCTGCCAGATATCTGACTCCCCAGGTACCTCTCCACTTTTACTGTGCTGCTAGATCCACCTCCCCCCCCCCCCCCGCCACCTCAGCCTGTCCGTCACCCCCTGGCACCTCTATTTCCATTTTCACTAACTTTCTTGCCTGTATTGTAGGCCAGCCTCTGGCTTCTTTATTGTTCCTTTCATCCAGGAACAGTACGAACATGCACACAACACATATGCACACACCAACTGCAGGTGTTTCCTCAGCCTGGCAAAGGGTTTTTCAACCCAAAAGCTTGCTAAGATATATTTCTGTAACTAACTATTCAATTGATCTGCTAAAACATACCAGGTTACATTGACCCAAAGGAAAGGACCTTGCCTGCCAGTATTGGTCCTTAGACCAATACCCCTAGCACCTGACCAGAAAGACACAGGCATCACCCCGGGGTGAAAAGCAACCTGTTAAAATTTGCTGATGATACCAAAATTTGGGGTGAGGTGAGCACACTAGCAGGGAGGGAAAGACTGCAGCAAGACCTGGATAGGTTACAGGGGTGGGCTAACAAAAACAGGATGCATTTCAATAATGACAAATGCAGGGTGCTACACTTGGGCAGTAGTAACCAGCAGCACACTTATAAATGGGAAACTCCCCTTTCTGCCTCCATGCTCTCAAGAAGGATCTTGGAGTCATTACCGACTCCAAGATGAACATGGGCCGACAATGCAAGGTCACAGTTGGCAGGGCTAACCGGACCTTGTTGTGTATCCACAGGTGTATCTCAAGTAGGGCCAAGGAGGTGATCCTCCCCCTCTATGCGACGCTGGTCAGGCCACAGCTGGTGTACTGTGTCCAGTTCTGGGCGCTGCACTTCAGGAGGGATGTGAACAACATTGAGAGGGTCCAGAGGAGGGTGGACAGGGTGGAGATTCATTCTTCCCTCCTTCTCTTCCTCTCTCACTGCAGCTGGCTGCAGGGCAGAAAGGGCAAAAATGGATGGAGGGAGGTATTAACTCTTCTACCTGCCTGCTTCACCTTAACAGCACCATGCTGGGATGGTTGTCCTGCAGGGCAGGGAGGGGGCCTCTATTCTGTACTGGGGGGAATCTTCCCCCTTCTCCTCTTCCATCCAGGCTGGGAGTGGAAGGCTCTATGTGAGGCTGCCCAGCCTTGGAGGGGGACTCTTCCATCACCCTTCACTGGCTGCGGCTATTACAGCCACTGTTCCTTCCCTAGCCAGACAGTGCTGCACAGGGCCCCCCTCACCCCATGCAGGGGGGAGAGAAGCAGGAGAAAGAGTCCCCCTCTGGAGCTGGGCCACCTCAAATGGAGCTCCCTCCTGTCTTCTCCTGCTTCCCCCCACCATCAAGGGGGGGGAGAGGGCTCCATGCAGTGCTGTCCAGGCCCAGATGGGAACTCTTCCTCCAACTCCCCCCACAGGGTGGGGAGGGGGACTCTGTTTCATGCTCAGGGTACTCTTGCCCCTTCTCCTCCTTCTCCCCTTGCTCCCACTGTCAAGGGGTGGGGAGGGGAGGCTCTGTGAAGGCTGCTTGGCCCTGGAGGGGGACACTTCTCCCCCTACAGAGCAGGGATCGGGGGGGGGAAATACTCCCACTCTTCCTCCCCCCAACCCCTGCTCCCCACCCCAGCTGGGGCACAGGGAGCAGCTTTAATGGAGCCACAGCTGCCAGGGGTGGCCCTGGCCCCATGGCCTTGTTGCAGAAATCTGCTATGGTTCGTTTCTCGGGAGGCAAAAAACTCTCAGTCACAGACACACTCCATTAGCAATACAAAAGGTATATATTTGCAAATAGGGTCAGAGAGAGAGACAAAAGATCAAACCCTCTGCCCGCGGGGAACATTCCTCAGCAGGCTTTTATCCCCTCTCTCCTGAGCACGTGTACAGAAGCAGGAACTCTTACAACTCATTTCCGGTTCATACAAACATATATGAAACGACGTCACGTCATACATCGCATGTGTATTATAATTAACTACTTAAGTATGCGGGGCGGATAGGCTTATATGTATTAGTTAATTGCGCTTGCCCAGAAAGCACTTCAGTTTACAAAAGTTCAAACCTCTCCTGCCTTCAAGGACAGAACCAAAAAAATGGCAATTTACTCTTATCTGCATGAGAACGCTAAGGAGTATAAGCTTTACTGTAACAAAGAGATAGTAAATTTGCAAAACAAAGAGGGAGTGATACCTTAATACAAAGAGCCCTTAGTGTCCTCCCCTCCAACCCCCTCCTTCTTACACGGGGGAGACAGGGAGGGCTGGCAGCCGTGCTGTTCTGACAACACTGTTGATGAGAGCTAGCAGCTGCGTTATTTTAACAACACTATTGATAATGCATTTTCGATAATATTTCTAACAGCCTTGCCCAGCCTCGCCTCATTCATTAAGTCAGCTGCTTGTTGGGGCTGGGCAGGAGTGGATCAGCTCTGGGCAGAAGTCACCTTTGTAGCCCAGTGGGCAGGACCCAGATCATGAGGGAGCACTGCACCATGATGACTCCCAAGGCAGCAGCAGTGGTATGGAGTTGTGCTGCTGCTGCCAGGCAGGAAGGGGGTGCCTCACATTGGTGGCCATGGTTCCCTCCTGCACCACTGAGCTGTGGATCCTCCAAGGGGAGGACAGCAGGGTGGAGAGCCCAAAGCCTGCAGCGGGCAGCTGTGCAGGAGCTACAGGAAGCTGGGCTTCATGCTCCACTCTGGCCACAGTAGGCACTGCCTCCCAGGGTGGCACTCGAGGCTAGGGTACTGCTGGGAAGGCAGGGGATTATGGGCCCTGGCCATGGGGGGGCGGGGGGGATGGGAAGCTGTGGGTTGGGAATGAGGGGCCATACTGAGGAAATGGGGATAAAAAGGGGGTCATGGTGAGGAAAAAGTTTGAGCAGCAGTGTCCTAGACCTTAAATGCTGGAGGCTGCAAGAAAGGAACAGTGGGGAAAAACCTTGCTCATACCCTGTCCACTCTCCCTTTCAGCATCCATTCTCTGCCACTGTGTGACACAGAGTACTGGAAAAGATGGACATAAAAACTGCCACTGAGTCAGATCATATGTTCTTTATTTCTCCCCTTCAGGAATAGAGGGTGCCTGTAGACTTGCGGGACATCTGTTCCAACACACTGTAATTACAGTGCATCAGAGCAGACTTGACTAATTGAGTCTACTGGAGTGTGCTAATTAGCAACCTCAGCACCTCATGTATTCCACATCCCCACACTTCAAGATGGTGATGGGGGAACTTTAAGTAAAACTCATCCAATGAGCTTTAGTTAAAATGCCCCACTGCTATTTTGAAGCATGGGATACTGAATACATGAGATGCTGCAGGTGCTTTAATTAAAGTGGCTCCTTAGAGCACCTCTAATAAAACCACCATTACACCCACCCCTGGAACATGTGTAAAGATGCTGTGAGATTTCAGAGAACCTTTAAACAGCCAAGAGATGAGTAGTATCTCCCAGTTCTGTTTCTTTTTCTTCCCCACCTCACCCCACTATGGATTTCCTTAAGAACCTCTCTTCCCTTGAGAAGACAAAACATAGAATAAAAAAACAGATCACTGTCTTCATGACAACTGACTGTAATTATGCACAATTTACTTGAAAAGGCACTATGGTATGCTCAAAGCTAGTGTGCAGCAGAGAAGACTTGTACTGTGTGCTGATATGAGAAGGTCTGTGTGAAAATAATCTGCTAACCACAGGTATTGGCTCCAAGATGTCATAGGCCTCTTTTGGTTCTTGGTGTGATATAGAAGATCTAAGCAAAATCTAAGTATTTTTAATCTAATCTGAATGTTCCCTTTTACAATAATTCTGTTGTCCCTGGGGCCAGAATGTGTGCTATAGAAATTAAAGGTTTACATGCGTCTGCACAAGAACCTTCCATAGGAATGCCTATAAAAGAAGTGTGAGATTTGTTTTCACAACACCCAGAGCATATTTTAACCATAATTAGTGGTGATTGTACAAGGTTATAAACACTTTCCACACACCAATAAACACCTAGGCTAGATGCAAATGTTTAATTAATGCCATAGCAGGAGCTTGATTATAGCCAAGTTACTCACCACCACTCACGAGTTCAAACAGCAGGAAAACACTGTTACATTCAATCCTCTATGCATATGTCTTATTTTTAGTAATAAAGCAGAGGTCCCACATCAGCAGCTCTAAAAGAAGCCGAAAAAATAAAAACCAGCTAGACCAGCATACTGAAGTACTTGTGGAGAATTTCCAAGGCTGAAAGTCCACATGTTTTTTTGATTAGGTCAGTCTTCCTGACTCAATGAAGTTCAAGGGATGTAAGCCCCATTCCTGTTGTCTACTCAGAAATAAATGCCTACTGTTCTGAACTGAATACTCAGGTCAGGAAGTCAGCCCAGGCTGGGCTTCTCCATGATGTCTCGGCAAAGATATGACTGCCTTTAAGTATCCAGGCAGACTTTTGTTAAGTCTTCAATGGTATTTGTGTGGGTCATTTTCACAGGCAAGCTGAAAGTCATTCTACTGCATTTGGAAGCCATGCTTTTCCCTTTATCAGCTTGAAGAGTACTTCTACTATACCAAGTAAGTTAGTGCTTGTAACCTGAGCAGGAAGCTTCCAAATAAAACATAAGTACTGGAAGGTAAATGAAGTTAGCATTCGTTACAATGGACTCGTTTCTCTGAGTTCAAAACTAGGGGTTCATCCAGATAAGTCCACTCATGCCTCTTGCCGCATCTCAAAAAAAGCTGCCACGCCGTGATCGGGAGACAGCCTGGGGAGGGAACCTCCCCAGGCAGCTGTGCCCAAGCCATGCTACCCTGCGCCATGAGGTGGGGCTGTGATAAGAGGCTCTGAGCATCCCAAAAACCACTGCTGCTGCAGGTGACCTGTGGGCGCTACAGGGAGCATTTGGGAGCTGTGCAGGGGGTCTGGGGCTGTGTGGGGGGGGGGCATGTGGGTAGGGCTGTGTGAATATGGAAGTATTCAATTCAGATGCAGAAATGGAGGCATCGGGGTTGAGAGAGAGGCTGGCATGGGAGGGGGGGTGTGGAGAAGAGGGACGGAGCAGGTAAAAAATGGAGTGGTACTTGGGAAGTCAATGTGAGGCAGGTTGTAGTGTGTCATAAATCCAGTGTCTGTATTAAGTCTATGAGTTTCTGTATCTAGGAGGTTGATGAAGTGAAGTTCGTTCATAGGCCCATCCGTGAGAAATGATTCGTAAATTCAAACAAGCACCCAACCTCACTAACCTCATCACCAGAAGTCAACTTGCTATAACCCAAAACAGACTGAATGGATCCAGACCATGCCATAACATGAAATGCAAAACCTGCCAACGTATCTCCAGTATCCCCACAAACTGTACACCAGAATCTATTACAGACAAGAATACCTAACTACCTGTGGGGGCACACTTCTCACAAGAAAACCACTCTGTCCCCAGTCTTTCAGTCCTGAGGCTCAAAAGGGAATTTACAAACCACTTTTCAGATAGACCTATGAACTTCACTTCATGAGTTTCTGTACCTAGGAGGTTGATGGACTCAATATAGATATTGGATTTATGACACACTACAACCTGCCTGACATCAGACTCCCCAGGTATCTCTCCACTTTTACCTGCTACATCCCCCTTGCCCCCTGTGTCAGCCTGTCTCTCATTCTCTAATGCCTCCATTTCCATTTTCACTGACTGGCTTTCTTGCCTGCATTACATGCCAGCCCCTGACTTCTTTACTATTCCTTCCACCCAGGATGTACACACACACCAACTAGATGCTTCAATCAGCCTGACAAATGGCTTTAAACTTGAAACCCCAGGCCTTGCAGGTGGCATCCCAGGAAGGGGGTCACCTGCTTGTCCTTCTGTCTCAAAGTGCAGGTCCTCCCACTTGGGCAGTTGGCACTTCACCCCATGCCTACGGGTGAGTGCCAGAAAAGGGACCCCACTGCCCAAGCTGGAAGGGCCAGCAGTGGAGGGTCCAGGGTCCCCAGCTTTGGGTCTCCCAGCAGCTGCCTTTTATCCCTTTCTGGTAGACTTGTGTGATCCCCAGCATCATCTTGGCTGCCCAATCCAGAGGTTGCTGTCCCACAGAGGTCTTGAGTAGTACCTGACAGCTATTAGTCACAGGGGTCTCTGCCTGCCCGTACCTGAAGTTTCAGGAGTCTACCCTTGACTTATTGACTGTATTGTCACAGGTTACAGGAATAGTTCATAGGGCAAGTGCTCACTTCCAGGAATCAGTTCTTTAGCTTGATTAGCTTAAAATGGAGTTCCTTTGGCTAGGCTAATGTCTACTGATGATCATCATTCATTCACTCAGATTTTAATCACTTCACAATTACAATTTCAATGCAGTTTTAACAATGGTCCAGGGAGTAACTTCATTCTACAGAGAGTACATTCCTTAAGAGTTTAAAAAGTATAAAATATAAAATGCCATGGTAAAGACAAGACAGATGAAATTTAAGAGTGCGTTCTGAGAAATATATAAATATATTCAAATACAAGTAAGGTAGCGAGGATCAAAGGCTACTGGGGACAGTAAGTGAGTTAGGTTATCACAAGATATATTTAGTCTTTGCAGTGGGTATTTTATTTTGCTTTCTTTAGTGACATTGAGCTTAATTGATATGTAGATATTGTTTCTAGGTTTCTTCCACAGAAAGGCACTTCAGCTTTCTGGCTTGCTCTGAGCCTTGCCACACCAATGCAATTAGTGTGCTAGGTCTCTGCCAATACTTAGAAGTAGAAGGAAAAGAAATGCACAAAATGGGGGGTGGAGGGGAAGTGCAGGCAAGAAGGGGCTTCTGTTATACCCTTGTCCATAAGGGAAACGTACAAAGGGGGCTTTCTGCTACACAGGCCTCTTGAAGATCTTGCAGGTTTGGGCTTTCCCCAGCCAGGACTAAGCGTCCAGTGGGACCCACATATGTCCTCCCCTCCTGGCCCATGGGGCACTCATGATACAAGTGCCCCAGGGCACAGAACTGGAAGCACTGCAGTTCCCCCAGTGTATAGAATATCCTCACCAGGACCCCCTGATAAAGAATTGCCAGGCACCCCTCAGCCTCCAGTCATGCTCCCACTGCCAGCTGGATCATGACCTGGTGATGGAAAGAGCACATGTGGCAGAGGCCAGGGTCTTAGCACCCCAGTGAGAAGGCCACCATCAGGGAGATAATTTGCCCCAGGATTTGGAGCTGAGCCCAGTTGGGGATACAGGGAGGGATGGAACAGAGGACTGCCCTGGTCTCCAGCTCTTCTAGAGGCTCAAGGGGGACATATTTGCCCTCCACCATGAGCCCTCTCTCCACCATCTTTTGTGCAGTGGCCTCCAAGGCAAGGAAAAGGACACCCTTGCCATGAAAGCAGGAGGCCACCATGATCTTGGGGGCCCCCCACTACCCAAGCTAGGGCCTGCACCCAGGTCTCAAAGTGCAGGTCCTCCCACTTGGGCAGTTGGCACTTCACCCCATGCCTACGGGTGAGTGCCAGAAAAGGGACCCCACTGCCCAAGCTGGAAGGGCCAGCAGTGGAGGGTCCAGGGTCCCCAGCTTTGGGTCTCCCAGCAGCTGCCTGTGTATAGCTGGCACCCCCTGTGTGCACCACCCCCAGGGGCCCACATTGTTGGGACCAGGGCTAAGGTGAGGGCCAGGCTGTGTGGGTGTGCTGGGTGGTGTAGTGCACCCGGTCCCCCCAGGCACTTACTCCTCCCACCCCCAGCTGTGGAGGAGGATGAAGAGGAGCGCTTCCCACTGCCCTTGCCCTTTGTCCCTGATGATGGGGGGGGTGGGGATTGGGAACCTCTCCAGGGCAGTCTGGCCAGGAGAGACCCCCTGGCCCTGTTGGCTCCCTACTGGAGTCCCACCTGCCCCTGCAGTGAAAGTTGCAGTCTTCTCCACCCCTGGAGAAGGTTGGTTGCACTCTGCCTCTGGGGTGGAAGCTGCACAGGCATTCATCCCCTTGGGGGCTTGGCTGGGATCCACCCCCATAGTGGGGGCTGAAGGAAGCTCTGTGGGGGCATCTGCCACCGCAGAAGATTCTTGCCCTGCCATTGTGACTCTAGTAGGGTAAGGCTGAGGTTGTGAGGGAAAAGGGGAATAGGGAAGAAGGGGGCTGAAGCTCACTGAGCTACAGCCCCACAAGAAAAAAAACTGAGAGGCCTATGCTTTGAGAAGCATGTATGTTCTCCCCCCCCTATACACACACACACATACACAAAGGGCTGGGGAAACTCAAGCTGGCTTACTCAGGTACACAACAAACACCAGGTCAGGGGGAATGGACCACAGGACTTACCACACAAGAGCAAACAAAAACAAATAAACAAACAAAGAAAACCCACACACATAGGGAAGGCTGCTGAGGCAGATGTAAAAAGATGGCTGGAGCAGTGGAGGGGCTTTGTTTGTGGAAGATCTTTCCAGAAGCCCCTTAAGCCTCCAGCTGGATGCTTAGCAGAAGAGCAGTAGGGAAGACAACAAATCAGGATCAGATGCAATGGAGGTAGCTGTTGGGGAGGGAAGGAGCAGTCAGTCAGGAAGTAATGCAATGCAGGTGTGGTGTCAGGTAATACCAGATGGTGCAGCAGGGAATCTCCCTTTCTCCTGAGAGGAGGCAGCAGCCAAAACCATGGCAGCAACAGAAGCAGTGATGGTAGGAGCTGTGCAGTTCAGCCATTTAGGGTGTGCTTTTGGTGAAAGTGGAAGTAAAGGTGGCAGTGGCCTGCCAAAGCAGCTAGAGCAGGCAAGGTTCCTGTAGGCTCCGGCAGTGATGGTGGGGGAGGGGTCCACAGGCAGCATAGGCTCCCTCCCCAGGCTGTCTCCCGATCACGGCGTGGCAGCAAGCTGGGCAGCAAAACAGAACAGGGGCGCAGAAGATGGGGTGCGGTGCAGTACAGTGGGTCTCTCCCCAACAGGGGGCAGCAGTGTGCAGCAAAGGACTCCCCCTTTGGTGGGGGCAGCAACAGCAGCAAACCAAGGCAGGAAGGGGTGCCACCAACTTACTCCAAAAGCTCTGAGACCAGGCCAGCAGCTAATAGCAGTCAGAGGCATGAAAGGGCCTGGGCCATCTTCTCCCCTGAAGCTCCTGAGACCAAGCTTACAGCAACCAGCAGCAGCAGCCTGATACAGGAAGGGGTGTGGCCAACTTCCTCCCAGAGGCTCCTCCCCCAGAAGCTCCTGAGGGAAAGCAGCGTTGAGCTGCTGGCCAGGGCAGGTTTTTATACTGCTGGCCCCAGGCTCTAGCTCTCCCTGGCTGAAGATCTGGGAGGAGCTGGGCAGGGTTATTTTGCACCAAGGGGCACAACTTGCCCCACACTAAAGTGCATGTCTGGGCACATGTGCTGAAGCAAAAATCCCTGGATCAAATTTGTGTCATTCTTACTTGAGCTGCTGCAAACACACATGCCTGCATGTGTGGATGTGCCGTAGGCCAGTATTAAAGGGGTGTTAAAGTTTTACTGTAGATTTACACTATTAAAGATTTACTGTCTTCTTGGCAAGACATGCAAGAGAGACTATGGGTTAGCAAGAATCTTTTGTCATATTTTGCAAGAATTTGAATGTTAACCCTGATTTTTTTAACAAAGTGGTCTTTGGGGATTTCTCTTTTGCCTAAGCATTCTTAATAATTTATTTGCCCAAGATATAATGGATGAATGCATTTTTTTTATTTGAAACCCTTTTACTATATGGGATACAAATTCTAAACATCATCTAATTACTCCAGTGCTGAAGATAGTGTGATCATAGATCTTATTTTTCAAAAATTTATATTCCACTCTGAAAAGCTCAGAGCAATATGCCTAGGTAAAAATGGGGAAAAAATTAATTTGAGCTATGAATGTTAGTGAGAGTTAAGAATTAGGAATCTTATATCAGTGTCTCGAGTCTGTCCATTTTCTAACCAAAAATAAATCTAGTCTAACATTAGGTTGCTTTAATGGAGTTCTGTTGGGTCCGCTGGCCTGCCATTTGTATTTTTAATGCTTTATTAATAGCCAGCGTCTAGAAGAAAAAATTGCAGGACACTTTTTCAAATAGAGCAATGGCAAGTTTGGGAAAATTAATTCCATAAGCTGTTCCATAATACATAATTATCCAGTGATGTGAACAAATGCAAGGTTTTCCTGTACAACTGATAGTAGTATGTATATCATGTTGTCTTAGTATAACAAGTTAGCACTGAAATAACATAGCCAACTTTGCACAGGGTTTTTTCTGCAGTCTGTGTTTTTTCATGAGCAGGCCTGCTATGTTGCTAACCATTCTATTTTGTATGTAAAATTCAGGTAACTTGGATTTATTTGCTCCATGTATAAAATTGAATTGATACGTGTGGTGCTTAAAAGGAGTTTACATAACAACCTTGACAAATGCATGGCTTCACTGGGAATGAATTGGCAATAGTAGATGAAATCTTAAGAACCACTCTTAGCAGGCAGGGCAGAGGAGGAGGAGTTGTGCTGCATGTAAAAGAGCTGTATGATTGCTCAGAGCTCCAGTATGAAACTGGAGACAGGCGAGTTGAAAGTCTCTGGGTTAAGGGAGATGTCATGGTGAGTGTCTGCTATAGACCAGCAGACCAGGAGGATGAGGTAGATAAGGCTTTCTTCATATAACTAGGAAGTTTTGAGATCACAGAGCCAGCACCCTGACATCTGCTGGGAGGGCAACCCAGGAAGTTTTTGGAGAGTGTGGGGGACAACTTCCTGATGCATATGTTAGAGAAGCCAACTAGGGGCTGTTTTCTCGTTGACCTGCTCTCACAAACAGGGTAGAAATGGTGGGGGATGCAATTTGAGCAGCAGTGACAACAAGATGATTGAGTTTAGGATCCTGACAAAAGGAAGAAAGGGGAAATGAGGAATATGGACCCTGGACTTCAGAAAAGCAGACTTTGACTCCGTCAGGGAACTAATGGGCAGGATCCTTTGGGAGGCCAATCTGAAGGAGAAAGGAGTCCAGAAGAGCTGGTTGTATTTTAAAGAAACCTTATTAAGGGTGCAGGAAGAATAGCAAATATGCAGGCAATCAGCTTGGCTTAGCAGAGCACTCTTCAGTGAGCTTAAACAAAAAAAGGAAGCTTAAAAGAAGTGGAAGCCTAGACAGAAGATTAGGGAGGAGTATAAGAATATTGCTTGGCAGGCATGAAATCAGGAAGGCCAATGTGCAATTGGAGTGTCAGCTAGCAAGGGACACGAAGGGTAACAAGAAGGGTTTATACAATTATGTTAGCAAGAAGAGGAAGGTTAGGGAAAGTGTGAGTCTCTTACTGAGTCAGAGATGCAACCTAGTGACAGAAGATGCAGAAGAGGCTGAACTACTCAATACAGTTGTTCCTTGGTCTTCACAGGCAAGGTCAGCTCCCAGACTCCTGCACCAAGCAGCACTGTTTAGAGAGAAGGTGAGCAGCCCACAGTGGTGAAAGAACAGGTTAGCAACTACAGTAAAAGCTCTGTTATCCACCATCCCCCAGGAATGGGGGATGCCGGATAACAAAATATGCCGGTTAATTGAGTGGCCCCAGCCGCCGCTTCTCCCACCGTGTCTGAAGCATCCCTCCACCCCTCCCATGGCATCCCTGCCCCTCCTGCCACATCGCTGCCCCTCCTGCAGGCCCTGCGGGCACCACAGGACAGGGAGGCGGGCCACACACAGCCTGTTATGCCTCGGGGCCATGGGGGCTCAGAGAAACAGAAAGTGCCACAGTGGACACTTCTGGTTCACTTTATCTTACAAGCCGGCATGCCGGGTAATTAAGCATGCCAGCTTGTAAGATGCTGGATAGCGCAGCTTTTACTGTACTTAGAAAAGCTGGATGTACATGGGGCTGGATGAAATGCATCCAAGGGTGCTGAGGGAGTTGGCTGATGAAATTGCAGTCATTGGCCATTATCTTTTGTAGAAGAAATCAAACTTCGCGCTGTGGTTGAATCAGAACTGACAGAGCCAGCTTTTCTTTATTTAGGGCTATACTGTGATCACAGGGAGAATTCCATACAGCACGGGGAATCACCCTTGTCTGTTTCAAAGGATTTCTCAGACTCTCTAAGGTTACAAGCCTATTTATATTAAAGACAGAGAAAGAGATAAAAGGATACACTTTGGAGAAACAAAACAATAGTAAATTACACAGAAACTTAGGTCATTTACTTAAACAATTATTTATGCATAGGGCTATCCCAGGGCATACAGGGCAAGATATTAAGATAACCCAAGGAATGCAGGAATGCGGATTCCTTATCTCAGAACATTTGAATTAAGCAGTGTTAGTACTTCTGGTCTTTGTCTGTTTTTCTAGTCAAGTAAGCCAATTACTTCTACGCTTTGAAAACTCTTGGTGATTGGGGGAGGTCCAAGACGATTGCAAAAGGGCAAACATAGTGCCCATCTTCAAGAAAGGGAAGGAGGAGGATTCAGGAAACTCCAGGCAAGTCAGTCTCACTTCATTCCCCAGAAAAATCATGGAGTAGGTCCTCAAGAAATCCATTTTTAAGCACTTAGAGGAAAAAAAAGTAATCAGCCATCTAACAGTCAGCATAGATTCAGCAAGGGCAAATCATGCCTGACCAACCTGATTTCTTTCTGTGATGAGATGATTGGTTCTGTGAATATGGGGAAATCATTAGTTGTGCACTTTAGCAAAGTTTTTGATATGGTCTCTGACAGCATTCTTGCAAACACGCTATGGAAGTATGGTTGGATGAATGGACTGTAAAGTGGATAGAAATCTGTCTGGATTGTCAGGCTCAAAGGAAAGTGATCAATGGCTCAATACCATCTCTACTAGCTCCTAGTATCAAGTGGAATGTACCAGGGGTTGGTCCTAGGGCTGGTTTTGTTCAATATCTTCATTAACAATCTGGAAGATGGGATGGAGAGCACTCTCTGCAAGTTTGTGGATGACACCAAGCTGCGGGGAGTAGTACATGCATTGGAGGGTAGTGTTAGGATTCAAAGTAACCTAGACAAATGGGAGGATTGGGCTAAAATAAATCTAATGAGGTTCAACAAGAACAAGTGCAGAGTCCTGTATTTAGAACAGAATAATCCCATGCACTGCTAGAAGCTTGGGATCACCTGGCTAAGCAGCAGCTCTACAGAATAGGACCTGGGGGCGTTACAGTGGACAATAAGCTGGGTATGAGTCAATAGTGTGCCCTTGTTGTCAAGAAAGTGTAGCAAAACCCTGTTTTTCTTTTTTTTATTTAAAAATACATTCCCTCCCCTTCCCCTACCATTTCTGACTCTTTCTCTGCCCTCTCTATTCCTTATAAGTAGTTATAAGTTGTCATAGATAATGTCAGTGTGTCTGTGGAGTACCCCCTCTACCCTCGTGTTTCCTGTCTGCCACGATTTGGATCTTAAAGAAATAAGCATAGGGAGGAAGTAATTGTTACCCATAGGAAGTATGGGTAATAACTTGATTTTTCCTTTAAGATTTTATTCAGTGGAATCAAGGTCCACAGGGTCTCTTCTTCAACCTCTGCCCAGCGAAGGGAGTCTCCAGGCTTCTCTGTCTTTCCTGAGTCCTAGCATGCTTCCCCTCCACTGTAATTGAAAGAAAGTAAAAAAAAAAAAAAAAAAAGAAAGGTTTCCTTGACCAATTACACGCACGCCGCTTATCTTCTTTTGTAGTGAGGCTTCAGCATGCAGGCTCCGCGGCTCTCCCCTGGTCAGGGCTTGCTTGCTCAGCCCTCAGTATCCCTTTTAACTTTGGGGTCCTGGAGTCACCCGGACTTTTCAGGGGTCTGGGTGGGGGTAATCCCTCCCGCTGCCCGTATGACTCAACGTCGTCCCAGATCCTGAATGCCGGCTGCAGCTCCAGCCCGCGGCACGGTCCCACTTCTTCCTGCACTCACAGCTGCTCTGGTAGAGTCAAGGTAAGGTAAGGCAAAGTCTGGGTTCTGCGATCCCTCTGATCCTGTGCCGGGGTCTCTCTTCCCAGATCCTTCTCTCGGGGGCGGGAAGCTCTCTCACAGCTCCTCCTCTCTCACTCTCTGGGGTGCCCAAAGGTACCTTTCCTCTTCTTCCTCTCCTTTTTATCCTCTGGGGTTTAGCCACCATTGGCTCCTTAGGGCCAGGGGCCCGCCCTCCTCATGGTGTAATTATTCCCAGCTGCCCCTCTTTTCCTTAGTAACAGGGTCTCAATGAGAACCCTGTTACAGATAAACTAAGTTTTTGTAGTCCATTGTTTTGACAAACCTCTTTTTATATTGTAAATAGTGTTCTGTTGTTTTTGTATTGATTGTTACTGTTTTATATTGTTTTCCTATCATGTTTTTATTTATTTTTATAGTTTTACATTGATATTGTATGATTTAGGCCTTTTCCTGTAAGTTAACCAAAGTAATGTCAAGCCTCCATCTTGTAATGTCAAGTCTCCATTTTCTGTCCCCTGCCCGGGCATACCCTATTGTAATAGTGTTGCAACTATGACTCATACCTACCCCTCCTATGTAAATTGGTCCCTGGATGAATGAGAGTGAATGAGAATGGTTGGGACATAATGGTATCAGGCCTAAAAATAGTTCCTGCTGAATAACCGGACCATCAACTCAACAACCGGACTACCGCCTTGCATTGACTCTCCCTGAAGCCACAGACCTACTTCCAGGACCAAAGACAAAAGCCAGTATTTGAAAGATAAAGACCCTCCAAGAAACCAGCAACATAGAAACAAAGAAAAGAATAGAAACCAGCAACTCCACCATTGTATCCCACCGGACAATGAAGACACCTGGAATTGCATGACCTCATCTGAGCAGGACTCGCCCTTGTCTGGGCATGTCCTTCACATTGGAGTTGCAGATAGCCCACCCCTATAAAAGAGGTGGTAGAGTGTGACCTCCCTGGGATGCCCTCTCCATGTAGACCAGCACTGCGCCATGCCACCTATCCACCCAGAAGCCCTGCTGGCGACCCCCTCTGGACAACACCTTGCTGAAGAAGACCCTGACGGCCATCGAGGATCAACTCACAGTCTGGATAGGTAGCTATCACCCACCCTCTTCCTCCAAGCAAGGGACCTAAGTTATGTCTCTGCACACCTTGACCTCAAATCCCTCCATTAAGCCTTTTCTCTCCTGCTACCATTGTGTGAGTATATGGGAGAGCTTGTGTGTGTGCATGCATGCATGCGTGTGTGTGTGTGTGTGTGTGTGTGTGTGTGAACTGATAACTTTGTGAACTGTATAGCGTGTTGCCTGTCTAATAATGATATTTTTGGACCCTGAGTTGGTCTTTGTGTTGCTGAAGGCTCCCCACTTAATCCCCGCTTTCTTTGTTCCAGCCTCTAACCCCCGTCTCTCTGACCTCCATCCTGGCTCCATTTCTCTCAGCCATTACTTTCTTTCTGCCACCTCTGACCCCAGCTGCTCTGTTGCCTCTAATTCCCATCTTGGCTCTGCTGCCTCCAACCTCCTCATCTCTCTCTGACCCCTCTCCCAGCTTAAACCCCAGCTCTGCTCTCCTCTAAATCCCTGCTTGGCTTTCCTCCCCTGGCTTTTGCTGCACTGCCCCTCACCTTACCTCTGCCCCTCCCAGCTTTCACCCCCAGCTCTGCTCTTCCCCAAAGCCCTACTCAGATTCCCTGGCCCCAGCTTTCACTCCCCCTCAGCTCTGCTCCACTGCCCCTCACCTCTGCTCCACTGCCTCTCTACCTCCCTGGCTTCTGCCCTTTGATCTCATTGCTTTCCTGATCACTCCCAGCTCCACTCCACTGCCTCCTTCACCTCCCAGCCTCCTGATCGCCCAATCTCCTGGCTCCAGCCCCAGCTTTGCCCCCCGGCTCCGCTTCACTACCCTGCTGTCTCCTGGCTCGCCGGCTTTGATCTCCCATTGCCTATTGGTTCTCCCTGCCCCTGGCTTCCTCTCAGCTTCACAGGTTTAATCCTCTGCTGCCTCCTGGCTTTCTCCTCTGGCTCCACTTCACTGCCCCACTGCCTCCCAGCTGCCCGGCTTTGATCTCCCACTGCCCCTCACCTCTCTCTCAGTTCTTGCCACTCCTCCCAGCTTTCTCTGCTGGCTCTACCTCTACTCCACTGCCCCTCACCTCTGCCACTCCACCACCTCCCAGTTCTGCCCCTGGCTCCTCTCTGCAACCCTCCTGGTCTCTCTCTCTCTCTCCCCCTTAGCCTCCCAGATCCAGCCTTAGGCTCTGCAACCTCACCCCTGACTCCTCTCTGAAAGCCTCTCAGTCTCCCACTCCTCTCCTCCCAGCTTTTCCCCCCAGCTCTGCTCCACCCCCCACTCTCATGCCCCCCACTGTCTCCCACCTTTCTCTTCCAGCTCCACCTTCGCTCCACCACTTCTCCCCATTCCTTCCAGCCCCAGCTTTACCTTCACCTCCTCAGTCCTGCTGTCTCCCAGCTTCTCTGCCGGCTCCACTGCTCCACTTCTTCTTCTGACCCAGCTTTCACTCCTGGCTCCCTGATGCCTCTCCCCCGCTTTGTCTCCTGGCTCTGGCTTTTTCCCTCACCTGTGCCCTGGGCCCCAAATGACCCCAAGTAACCCCAAGCACCCCCTAGTGTTAACACACAGCCACAGAAGTGCATATTTGTTTGTGTATGTGCATGTGTGTGTGGACCCATAGTGTCATATGTGTAGTTTGTGTGTGTGTGTATAATTTTGTGTCATGCCCTTCTGCCTAACAGCACAATATTGAGATCCCAAGCATTGATCTGAAGCGTGTCAAGTCAACAAAGGCTAACAGCATACTGGGCTGCATTAGAAAAAACATTGCCAGCAGATCAAGGGAAGTGATTATTCCCCTCTGGTCATGTTTATACATGCTTGGCACTGTGCATTTGGTACTGTGCAGTCATTTAGCTAAAGCAAGTGCTAAATGACTGCACAGTACCTGCTGGTACTGCGCAGTCCTGGTGGTACACAGTTATTTTTAGAAGCTACATTGCTGCAGGGAAGAGCTATGGCTACGTAGTGTTGGCATCACATTGTCATAGTGATGAGCTACATCGCCATAGCTTGTCACTATGGTGACCTAGCATCTTGTGTAGATGTGCCCAGCATTCTGCACTGTTCAAGCCACATCTGGAGTACTGTGTCTAGTCTTGGGCCCAGCACTATAGAAAGGATGTGGATAGTTAGAGAGAATCAAGTGGAGAACAACAAAAATGGTTTAGTGGGTGGGGACATGACTTTCATAGATTTCATATTTCATAAATTTCATAGACATTATGGCTGGAATGGACCTTGGAAGATCATCGAGTCCAGCCCCCTGCCCCAGGGGCAGGAAGTCAGCGGGGATCATAGGATCCCAGAAAGATAAACATCCTAATGTCTCTTGAAGGCATTCAAAGTAGGTGCTTGAACCCCTCGAGCAGCAGCCTATTCCAAACCTTGGGGGCTCGGACAGTATAGAAGTTCTTCCTTATGTCCAGCCTGAAACAGACTTATGAGGGGAGGCTAAGGGAACTGTGCTTATTTAGTCTGAAGAAGAAGACTGAGTAGGGATTCGATAGCAGCCTTCAACTACCTGAAGGGTGGTTCCAAAGAGGATGGAACTAGACAGTTCTCAGTGGTGATAAATGACACAGTAAGGAGCAATGGTCTCAGGGCTCCTATACATGTGCAGTGAGGCTGCTCCAATGCAAAGTAATTACAGCACACTGGAGCAGATTTGATTAATCAAGTCTACTAGAGAGTGATAATTACTGTGTTCTGGCAGACTCCAGTGTCACATGTATCAGCATCCCCGTGCTGAAAATGGTGGCAGGGTGCTTTAAACCAAAGCTCATTTGATGAGCTTTATTTCAAAGCACCCTGCCACCATTTTTCAGTGTGGGGATGCTGATAAATGTAATGCTACAAGTGCTTTAATTAGCACAGCTCTTAGAGCTGCACTAATTATAGTGCCCCCCACCCTGCCCCCACCACCTCCTGGAGCACATCTATATAAATAAATAAATGCTCTAAAATTGCAGCAAGGGAAGTTTAAGTTGTATATTAGGAGGGTGGTGAAGCACTGCAACAGGTTACCTAGAGAGGTGGTAGAATCTCCATTCTTGGAGGTTTTTAAGGCCTGTCTCTCCAAAGCCAGCTGGAATGATCTAGTTGGGGATGGTCCTGCTTTGAGCAGGGGGTTGGACTAGATGACATCCTGAGGTCCCTTTCAACCATAATTTTCTATTCCTTAATCCCTAAGGTCCGTTGAGAGCAATTTCCTTCAAATACCATCAATGTACCAAGTCTACTTGGGGAAAACATGCAGGAAGTCATTCTCAGAAGTTGCTCCTCAGTTCTGGAACTCCCTCCCTTTTGAGGCCACCCAAAGGCCCAGCCTCAAAGTCTTTTAGAAGAACTGTAAAACCTTATTTGGCAGATAGTTAGCAAATAGAGCTAGGCTGGGATATTGTTTAGGAGATTTCTGGTTTATGTTCATAGTTTAGTTGTCTTCTAAGTTGTTTTGTTCTCTTTTTCATTACCCATTTTATAAATTATTCTGTTCTCTTATTATAAGTTGTTCTGACCCTTTGTTGAAGAGGGCAGTATGTAAATAGAATAAGTAAATTAATAAAAATTTGGAGGCATCAGGTTGTCCTGGAGGTGGCAGATTTTCACAGCCTCTATTTAGCCATGTAAAGCTCTTCCAAGGCTCTGTTTTTCTACATCAGCCATGGTGTGTGGGCAAGGCTACACATGGCCCAACTTTTAGGGCATCTGATAAAACATAACAGGTGTAGAACAACCCCGCTCCAAACAAACAAAAGCAAACATGACCCCCTCAACGCCATCAAACAGTAAACACTATATTTCTTCAAATTTTTGCCATAGTAAAATCTCAGTGACATCCTGTGCGTCTCTGGCACCTGGAGCCCAATGTCACAATGCCTGCATTTGTGCACCCTCCTCCCCCACCCCCCCTTCTGCAGGCAATCACCAAACCCGAAAATACCAGTGGCACTTCCAGTTTCACCGGAAGTGTCATCAGGGGACAGAGTACCCCCTGGAGGGCTTGTCCAGCTCCTCCCCCAGGCTGGTGCCCAGGCCCCCACTCTGTCAATATGCCACTGTAAAATCTACAGGAGTACACTTGAGCTTCTTAGTACTAAACAAATCAAGCATCCTTTACAAAATAATTGTCAGGAAGGATAATGATACTTGACCTTTTTAACATCTAACATTGGGTGATTTGTAAATGGTAGATGCTTCGTTTCCTAGATGGGCCCATTTATAGTATGATGTTATAAAAAAGACAAGCTTTCAGGTTAATACTAAGATTTGAAAGATTTTAACCAAACAAGTGGGACTTGGTGTTTGTAGATAAAGGAAAACAAAACCTGTATGTATAGACCAGAGAAAGGCATATTGTAAATTGTCCCATTGTTTGAATTAATGAAGGTGACCTAGAAAATGCTGGCATCTTCCAAGATTGCAGCCATATGCAGCAAATGTATGTGTGTAGATGTTGTCAGTGAACTGACTCCCAAGGGCTAATGGATCTAAAGAAGCTCATAACTTGAGGTGCACTTCTTTCATTTCATTAAGGCTCTGTTTGGAGACAGTTCATTGGGTTGCTACTACATACTTAGCTATAGCTTTCTTTTTTACCTCCGTATGTGGTATGGTGGAATAGTTGTTGCTTTTATACCTATATGTTGCAACTAAAAAGACATTATTAAAACTTCAAGCCCTAGAAAATATACCCTGGAATAATCCTGCTTTGGCAGAGATATCCTAAGCAACCTATTACACTTGTAACTAATATAATTATATGAATTAGGGTGGGACATGTGGCAGATTAAACAAGGCTGTCATCATGACTCTACCCTAAAAGGAGGGCTGAAATTGAGACGTTTAGGTTTCTGCTAACGTTGTGCTATTGGAAGAAATGTTTTTGCAACAATGTGCAGCTGCAGCTCAGCACTCTATTCATACTCAGGTAGGTAGGTGCTGGTGATGCTTAACTGTAAGAGATCAGAGTGCAATAGACACTTCAACCATCAAACAGAACACCATGAGCAGAAGAGCAGACTAAAAATGTCTGCTGCCTAACTTGTGTACTGTAACAAGGATGTAGGTCCACATATAGGGCAAAAAAGCAGGAGGCTGACTCATCACAAGTGTGGCCAACTGCCCAACACAGCAATTCTCCAGTATTTGTCACGTGAATTATCACCTTTCCCATATGCAGCCCTCTGTATAACAGAAGCCAACTGTGCCATCATTTGCTCCATTTATTTTTTTGGTATTGTGTTACCATGATTCAATTAGGTGAGGGTTTACAGATGGGTCAAGCAGGGAAGAAAAATAGCAATGGAAAAATCTCCAAGGGTATAATGCTTTTATGAGTACTTACTGGGAATTATTCATTTGTAGCTCCTGTGAGTCACATGTCGATCGCAAGTTTAATATAATAGAATCTCTAGACAGCTGTAAATTACCAAGTATTTCCCATGTCTTTATGGTATAAAAAATATATCCCTGTGGAATATATTCACTGCAGCTTTGCTTAACTGACCACTGGATGCCACTATTGCTTTGTGTAAAATGATGGGGGACAGGAAACTTAATTTGCAGGTTTCTCAGATTAATATACTGCACATTTCAATTTTGCTCACTACAGCACAGCTTGTATCAAAAATAAACAGATCTGATCTACCATTCCCACCTCTGTTCTGCCAATCCTTTCTGCCATAAAACGGTTTTGGGAAGGGAATATTTCTTGTTAGCCCTCAATTTTGAAAATCTGTGGCAAATTTAGATTTTTTTCCATGCACTTTCACATGTAGCTTGAATTTCATAAGTGTATTGCAGCTTTGCATATTAGGCCTATGACTCCTGATAATGTATCTAGTATGCATTAGGCCTGTGCAAAGCACTTAGCATTCACTTCGGATTCGGATTTGACTGATTCGGGCAACAGTGATTCAGTTTGGTGTTTCAAATCGCTGACCTGAATCGATTTGGCTGAATTGATTCAGAGATTCAGGTCCTGCCAAATCTCCGAATCTGTGAATCACCCAGGCCCATCCCCTACCTGGTCTCCCAGCCAGGCAATAGCTGCCCCATCCACCCCAGCTCCCTGCACTTTGAAAAAAGAAAGCCCCAACTCAGTGAGTGCTGCAGGGCAGGGGGCAATTCCCACTGCCTTCCACTGCCCCTGCTGCATGGGGGGCTATGCGTGAGCCCCCCAACCCACCCTCCCTCACTCCTCCAGCCCCTCCATGGCTGCCCTGCCTACCCCAGCTCTGGCCCTTTAAGAAAAAAAATGAGAAAACCCTGGACTCACTATTCCTGCCAGCAGAAGGCAATCCCCGCTGCCCCATGCCATGTGGACCAAAGCCATTGCAGGAGCAGTGAGTCCAGGGGATTTTCTCTGTTTTTTTTTTCTTAGAGGCAGAGCTGGGGCAGGCAGGGCAGCCATGGGGGGGGGCTGAGAGAGCGGGGGGGGGTCGAGGGGCTAATGTAGAGCCCCCCATGCAGCATGGGGCAGTGGGGGACAGTAGGGATCACCCTGCCTTGGCAGCACCTGGTGCATAGGGCATTTTTTTAAAGCACTGGGAGCTGGGGTGGGTGGGGCAGCCATAGGGGTGCTGGGGCAGCAGGCAGGTGTCAGAGGGACTGGGGGAGCAGGGAGCTCCCTGCTATAGCCACCGGGGACTGTTGAGCTCATCAGAGCTCTCTGAATCATTTCTGAAGATTCGGAGAGCTTTGAATCGATTTGGACCTTTTTATTGGTCCCCTGATTCAATTCAGATTTGGATATTCAGCTACCGATTCAGGCCAGATCTCTGAATTGAATCACCACTCAAAGCTTCGCACAGTCCTAGTATGCATGTATCATGAAGACAATAAACTTATTCAGTGTCCTAACCCCTGTTTCTTAAAGGGTTCTTAGATATTCTTTGACAAATATTGTGTTACTTTCTGAGGAACTGAGATGAGATTGAAGGGTTTTTTAAGGTTCCCTTGGACTGAAGTAATATTTATGCCAGTAAAAGCTTTGAAATAAATGGTTTCCCTGTGCCTTCACAACCCATCACAGAAGTTAATATACACTATGTGTGAGGACACATACCAAGCCTTGCCTTATTCCACTAATGTGTTCAGTGACTAAGTACTGTAGGAAAGGAAGCCAATCTAATTGCCATACTGAATCAATTGAGTGAGAATGCATCCCTTCTTTGTTTTAACTCAATCCAAAGTGAAACCTCATACATTGGAAATGGGAAAAAACTTCATCACTTCTTTTAAGAAGCAACATATGAGCAAAGAAGCAATGGGCAAGATGGAAATGATGATGACTTAATTATGTAACCACAGTTTTATTGTTCTTTTTTTTGTTTGTTTGTTTTTTTCAGAAAACGTAACAGCCCTTCCCTTTTAGTATGCCTCAGAGAGAGCATTAGCTAAGAAGCAGCTGGGTTGAATGATGGGAGGGAGGTCTCTTAGAAGTTTTATAAGATGACTTGGGGAATGAAGGACTAATAAATATAAGATGCATTTTATCAATGGGGAAACAGAAGAATCCTTTAAATTGAAGTGTTTGTAGGAATGATTTTTAGTAAGGCATTAGCACCACTGCAATTAAGGTAATTAGCAGCTGATTTTTTTTCTAATGGATTTAAAAGCCATATGTTTACTCATCTTCCCTTGAAAATCTCTGTACCTCCTGGCAATCTGGGATAAGGTTATTGCAAACTTGAGGTCATTTGAGAAGGGAGTTCCTGAGATACAACTCTTGTAGAAAAAATAAAAAATAAAACCTTCACAAAATCAAAGTATTACAGTTATTACTGTACTTTAGTACATATTTGGGAATCCAGCTTTGTCTCTAATCTTGGAAATTGATTGCTTGGAAATTGATCTCAGCCTTGGTCCAGGTCCTACTCTGCCTTAGAAGAAGCTATTTTTTTCAGGTTAGTCAGGGCAAGTTGGACTCATGTTGTTACTTGAGCTGAGTGGAAAAGTCAGAGAGAATTTTGTGTGTCACAAAAATGACTTTCTCTTGCCTTGCTAGAGAAACCATAGTATGTGCTAGAAACCTGTGGTCCAATTAAGTGGATGGCTGATGGCAACATGCTGTAGCTGTTCAACCTGACCAGCACTTGGTACTCCAGGTCAGAGTTTTGATCCGAGCACCCATCTGGGAATGTTATTATGCATGTTAGCTGCTCTTTTCTTACATTCTTTAGGAGGGCCTTCTGGAAATATTGCCACAAGAACAGTTTCTGGGTTAAGTTATTTCAAAATTGCTCTAAAACCCATGCATGCATCCAGAATGTTACTTTGAGGCAATATTGTCAAGGAAAATGGTATTAATGGGGAGGGAAGATGACAGATTATTAAACAGCAAAAAGTAAGGTCCACCCTCATCCATGAAGTAAAATATGGAACCTGAGGGTGAAAACAGATGTCTTTGTGTCACTATAAAAATTTTATGGTGGCACAAAGTGAAAGCACATAGATGTGCATGACCTTTATCTTACCACATGTGCCCGGTTTGTGACCATAAAAATGGTAGTAATAATTTATGTGGCTTTCATAATTCCATAGTTGGTAGGGTTGGAAGGGACCTGAGCAAATCATCAAGTCCAACCCCCTGCCATGGCAGGAAAGAGTACTGGGGTCAGACAACCCCGGCAAGGTGTTCATCCAGCCTCCTTTTAAAGACCCCCAAAGTAGGAGCCAGTACCACTTCTCTTGGAAGTTGGTTCCAGATCCTAGCCACTCTGACAGTGAAGTAGCGCCTCCTGATGTCTAGTCTGAATCTACCCTCTGCCACTTTGTGACCGTTATTTCTTGTCACTTCTGGGAGTGCTAGGGGGAACAGGGACTCCCCCAATGCCTGCTGGTCCCCTCTGACTAGTTTGTAAATGGCCACTAGATCCCCCCTCAGCCTTCTCTTGTGGAGGCTGAACTGGTTCAGGTCCCTTAGCCTCTCCTAGTAGGGCCTTCCCTGCTGACCCCTGATCATATGGGTGGCCCTCCTCTGGACCCTCTCCATGTTTTCCACATCCCTCCTGAACTGCAGCACCCAGAACTGGACACAGTACTCCAACCGCAGCCTGACCAGTGTCACATGGAGGGAGAGGGTCACCTCCTTGGACCTGCTTGAGATGCATCTATAGATGCATGACAAGGTATGGTTGGCCTTCCTGACCGCATCCCCACAGTTGGCCCATGTTCATTTTGGCATCAATAATGACTCCAAGATCCTTTTCTGCCTCTGCACTGATGAGAAGGTAGTTTCCCAGCCTGTAGGTATGCTGCTGGTTCTTCCTCCCCAGGTGCAGTACCTTGCACTTGTCAGTGTTGAAACCCATCCTGTTTTCATCCACCCTCCCCTGTAACCTGTCCAGGTCTGATTGCAGCTTAGTACTCCCTTCTAGCATGCCCACTTCTCCGCACATCTTAGTGTCATTTGCGAATTTGAACAGGGTGCTTTTTACCTCCTCGTCCAAGTCGCTGATGAAGATGTTGAACAGTGCAGGGAACCCCAATGCCCACATCCCTCCAGGTTGAATAAGACCCATGCACCATCACTCTCTGGGTGCGGCCTTCCAGCCAATATGTGACCCATCTGACTGTGTAGGTATTGACACCACGGTCTCCTAGTTTTTAATGAGAATGGGATGAGAGACAGTGATGGACGCCTTCCTAAAGTCCAGAAAGACTACGTCCACCGCGACACCTGCATCCAAGGATTTTGTGAACTGGTCATAGAAGGCCACTAGATTGGTCTGAAAGGATCTGCCTCTAATGAGCCCATGTTGGTTGCCCCTAAGCATAATCTCCCCTGCTGGCCCCTCATGGACATGCACCAGGATCATTCTCTCAAAAAGCTTCCCCAGGACCAATGTAAGACTAACTGGCCTATAGTTTCTTGGGTCCTCCTTCCTCCCTTTTTTGAAAATGGGAACCACACTGGCCCTTTTCCAGTCCTCTGGCACAACACCAGAGCTCCACGAGTGCTCATAAAGCTGTGTCGGGGTGCCACAATGACCTCTGCTAATTCCCTCAGCACTCTCAGGTGGAGATTGTCAGGACCAGCTGATTTAAATATGTACAGTCCCTCCAGAAGTTCCCTGGCTAGGTCCTCTCTGACCCTAGGCCTGGGTGCACCTCCCCTGGGGCCTATGGGGGTCCCAGTGTGGGGGGATGACCTAGTCCCTGCTCAGAAAAATGGAGGCAAAGAAATTGTTAAATAGGTTAGCTTTGCTGTCTAGTGCGACGACCAGATTTCCTAGCAAGTCCTGCAGCAGCCCCATGTTACCCAGGACCCTATTTTTACCCCCTATGTATTTAAAAAAGGACTTCTTGTTTTCCTTGATCCGGGTAGCTAGTCCCTGTTCCATCTCCACCTTGGCCTTCCTGACCACTCCCCTACAGCCCCGAGCAACAGAGGTATAGTCCTCCCTGTTGATGGCCCCTCCCTTCCATTGGGTGTACACCTCCTTTTTAGCTAGGAGATGTTCCCAGATGCTTCTGGTGAGCCACGGGGGCTTTTGCGCCCTCTTGCCCCCTTTCATCCATGTCAGTATTAGCTCCCTTTGGGCTTGGAGGATCGTCTCTTTAAGGAACAACCACTCTCTTTATTGAGGCAGACATCTATTTTCTCTATGGCAGGAGAGTGCAAACTGTCTGGAGCTGCCTGCACTCTCCAGCCACCTTAGGTAGGCACTCCCAGGACTTAAGAGACTCGATCCTTTGCACCCTGGGAATTCCTTTGCAAAATCAGGCTCTGCAAGCCCTGGGAGCACCTGCCTGGCTTTTCTCATGCCTCCAGCAATCTCCAAGGCATGTTTTTAGAAGCAAGAAATGTCAGGGTCAATTCCAGAGGTGTGTCCCTAGCAATTTCCAGAGATCCCAGGGGCAAGTCTCTAAAAGTGTGGAATACATCACCCATTGTTGTATAAGATCAATGTTCACTTTGCCCAGTGAAATATCAGCTATGCTGGGACACATCCCAGCACAGCTGATCAACTTTATTTAGTGATGTCTATTTTTATCCTGAGACTCTACGTCATCCCAGCTGTCTGCCTTTGTGAGGTACTTCTTGCCCAATGATTACTACCTTTCTTTCTCCCCATGGCCTTTACAGCCCTGCTGGATCATGAGGGGAATCATGTAGGGAAGGCAGTTTAGTAACTGAGTGGTAATCATAGGAAGCTGCCTCCTGGCCTACCCTCACAGAGGTTCTCCCGTCAAGCCAAAATATTTAGAGCAGAGTTAAGGTTCAAGTACTGTCTTGATCCTTCCACGGTATTAAATGGTTCCACATAGAAACCTCAAAATTGAGAAGTATGGAACTAAGGGAAGCACTGGTTTTGTCCTGTAACACTAAATTTGGCTTTACAAAGTGTTCTATCATTACCCTAACAAATGTATTGGCATGCAACCCTTCTGGATGATGTTGGAGCTCTTTTGGAAATGCTGCACATGAGTATAGCAACAGAAATGGTCAAGCCGTGACTTTAGTAAGGGGGAAAAATAGGTTTATGGAGGCCAATTGACTTAGATGGTTGAATATAAGCCAAACTACTTCCCCCTAAGCTGTTACCAGATTTGCCCATCACTTTGGGGTGCACTCATTTATTACATTTGATAGATTTAATAGACATTAGGGCTGGAAGGGACCTCAGGAGATCATCGAGTCCAGCCCCCTGCCCAAAGGGCAGGAAGTCAGCTAGGGTCAAAGGATCCCAGCAAATAAGCATCCAAACACTTCTTAAAGGAGTCCAGAGAAGGTGCTTGTACCACCTCTGGAGGGAGCCTATTCCAGGCCTTGGGGGCTTGGACGGTAAAGAAGTTTTTCCTTATGTCTAGTCTAAAGCAGTCTTGGAGGAGTTTGTGACTGTTGGTCCTTGTCATCACTTGTGGTGCTCTGGTGAACAGATGTTCCCCCAGATCCTGATGCACAACCCTTATGTACCTATAGTGGTACACTTCTGGAGTCTCCGTAATGTAATTCTATCAATGTGCTGCTTGTGTTACTTGTGTTTCTATTTGGATCTGTAGCTCTCCCTTCTGCAAGTCCTCATCCCCAATGGAGCTATCTTGCAGGATTCAGTTTCAATGGGGCTGAGTTCCTCCAACCACTGAATCAATCAAACACATATACGCACATACATACAGATTAACAGGGCACACCTGAGCCAGCCCGGTTTATTCAGTATTGACAGGCTGACACCCTCGTGGGGCAGTTTCTCTCTTATGTCAGCAGGACAATAATAAATGCAGTTAGAAACACGTACACACACGCTAACAAAGTACGTCGAAGCAGGCTGGGTCCAATCAGCACTTTCAACTGATACCCTCATGCACCTCAAAACTCAGCACATCCCAATCTCTTGTCAAAATGGTCCTAGTAGTAACTCCCTTGATGAACAGACCCCACCATAGTTTTAGGCATTACAGGAACACATGCCTGCAGTGGTTAAGGCTAGAAGCTGAGAGGTGCTACAGCAGCCCTCCCTTCCCTACCACAATGCTGAGCCAAGCCCGGCAGGATGCTCTGATCGGGGAGGTTTGCCTGCACCATCCAAGGCTTTCCCACCCTGGCTGCTCAAGGGGCAGGAGTGTTGCCAGATCCCAGCCCCAAGCTGGAATAAAGGGGTGGTTCAATGCATGCATCTGTTGATGAAACGGAGCTTTTCAATCTCCCTCCCTGCTTCTTTATACTGTCTGCAGCAAATGGGCAGGCAAGCAATCCATCAGGAGGCTGATAACAGTGTTTATCACCCCATCAGTAAAACAATAGCCTGTCTTAAACAGCTTTTTCCAAGGAGGGACATTACCAGCTGACCTGTTGCTTAGCTCCAAAAAGCCCTAAGTGGACACTGTTCTGTCTGGAGGTCCCAGTGAAATTAGAGACATGGACACCTCTCAGTATTAGCTAGCATACCACATGCCTAGGATCTGTGCTGTGGGAGATGGGAAGGAGAGATTCCTGCTTGAGCATCCAGCAGCAAGGTGGGGTAGTGCAAAAGGAAGCCAGGCAGACCCTGCTGTACCTGCAGCCTCTGCTGGAGCTTCAGCCAGGGAGCAGGGGGGCAAGGCCAGCTCTGCTTTCTGGAACAGAGAGCCCCACCCAGCCCAGAGAACATGCCAGGATACTGGGGGTATCTGGTTTAACTTAAACCAGGAAGAGGTCTGGGATAGACATTACATAAACCAGTTTGACCCAACTCCATTAAGTCTGATGCTACACTCAGCCAGGTTTATCTTAAACCAGTTTCAGCCATTTTGAAACTGGTTTATGTGCACTGAACTTATGTTCTGTTACAGGGTTAAACCACTTTCTGATCATTTAAACCGGTTTATGTGTAATGTTTGTCCCTAGCCCTAGAGACTTATAACTGTGGTATGCAACAGAAATTGATTGTTATTATCTGTGATATAGGTAATAAACACTCCCTTTTTTAAAAAGAGTCATGCTTTCAGTACTGCATAGTGAACCACGAGCTATACTTGAGTTAAGGTTGAGAATCTTTTTCTTTTTAAATGAGGACTGTACCACATGTACGCGTACAAAAGCAAGTTATTGTGAGGGAAAGGACAGCAGGGCTTAACAGCCCATCAGCAACACTATTGTAACTTCCCATGTGTGCATTATTATCCCTAAGTAAATGGAAACTAACCCATGATGTCTTATTCCCTCCCTTCCATTTCCTTGTGGGCTAATCTACTGTGGATTAGCTTTCATTTGCTTAAGCTCAGGGACACACAGACAGGCAGTTACCACAGAGCAGCTCATGGTTTTATAGGGGCCCAACCTTCCTTTTGCCTCATGGTAAGTTAATAATGGGCCTGCATCCTGAAATATGAACAATTATTCACATTGGCCTGAAAACGTGCACGCTCAGGTAGGTGTGGTTTGGGTTTATGGTCCAAATATGGAGCCATTTGACCAAGCATTTCCCAAAATGTGACCTAGTTTGAAAATCTGTCATTTCTTATGTTAGCTAATTCTACCAACTTTTTGGCATGTATGGGGGGGGGGGAAATCAAACCCTGGCTCTGTTTGGCCTCCAAAGGAACCTAGATATTAAAAATATACTTTAACTGATGCATGGCATTTACTTCTTTTTGATGGAAACAGTATTGAAAATCTTATTGCCTAAAGACTTAAACTGTACAGGCAGGCTCAAAGCAAATACTCATGTGCCAAACAGATTACACTTTCCAGGTGCAGACAGAGTAATCAAGGAAGTTCCCAATTTTCACATGATCTCAGTGACTGAGATGTGTCACACACCAATGAACCTGAGTAACATGCATGAATTTTAAGTGTAAAATTCACTCCTGGCAAAAATCAGGAAGTGAAATGTTGGTATGTCTTAATCTGCCCCTGGCACAGAATTATTTTCTCAGTTTGAGGAAATGTACTCTGGTTTAAGTAAAAAGTTCAGACGGTACACAGATTTACTTTTGAAATGAAAATAAATTACACGTGGGAATTCTTGCTGGAAGCAGATGAGGAATTGGGAAAGCATGGGAGTGGGGGAATAAGAGAAGAAGAAGGGTTTGGGCAATAGGATGAATTGGGTGATAGATCACAAAGGGAGTGGGTGTCAGGAGAAAGGAAAAAGGAAGTGGGTATCAGGAGAAAGTGTAAGTGTAGGAACACTGATAACATCCAGTCCTGAAGTTGGGTATAGAGTTCCCTTCCTTTCAAGCTCCCTCTCTTCTTCCCCCCCCCAAAAAAAAAAAAAAGTTAAGATTATCCTGTGCTAGAGATCTGGATATATCAAAACAATTGTTGATTAATTATTTCATTAAGTGCTATTATGGGGATTCAGCACTGCTATATTAAGGTTGAGAAGATCACAGCTCAGAGATCATGTATTCTAAAATACACATGAGTTTTCAGATTATCTTGAAACTTTCTGGGATGCAGGATAAAATGTATAGATGCAAATGTCTTGTCATTTGAGCTTAAGGGTTGAGAGAGAGAGAGAGAGATCCTGATTCTAAGTTAGGGGGGGAAAGGCTTAAAGTTCAAGGATTCTACTAGTGAATGTTTTGCAGACACTTGGTTTTTGAGTTGCTAAAGGTGTAATGGCATAAGAAGGGCCAGAAGAGCTGGAAACAGTAGTGGGGACTATTTGTTGTAGTGCAAATGACAGAAAGGTCAATGAAGCAGAGAAAGATACTATTTTATCTCATATGTTTAATGTTACTGTAAAAAGCATGTGATAAAACTGTCGAGATTTGGTGGTGTGGACCATGCTTGAAACTTCTCCCCATGGTCCTGAAAGCAAATACAGGCCTTTCGGAGCATGACTGTTGTGAGGGAGTGGGGCCTAGGAGCGGCCATGAACTCCCTAGTGCCCCCTACCATCACGTTACGATGAAGTCAGCACCCTCAGAATCTCGCCCGCCACGACTTTGATGACCAATAAGTTGTATGGGAGGCTGCCTCTGTTTCCCTAGTTGACAGTACCGATGTTCCTGCCCCTACTCCGCAATGGGGTATCTCTATGCGCCCCGCCTTAAGGGCTATGCGTGCCTCCAAACCTCCCCTTCAGCACGCCCCAAGCCTCGCAGCTGTTCTGTGGGACGTTTGTATGGTCCCTCACCCGTCAGGTGCCCTCTTTCTCTCTCTCGGGCACCCTGGGCTCCTCGCCCACCTGGCGCCCCCTTGGGCCAGGCTCCTCTCTTCCAGCCTGCTCCCTGGGCCTGTCTCGCTGGCGTCTGGCTAATTGCTGGTGCCCCCTGGGTCCAGCTCGCTACCGCCGCCCTAATACCGGCGCCCTCGGGCCTGGCTCACTACCGCCGCCCCTTGCCAGCGTTCCTCGCCGGCTTGCACTCTCTCTCTTTTCCTGCCCCGCTCTGGGGCCTTGCCCTCTCTGGGGCCAACACCACGCGCCTCGCGCGCTTTCCCCGCCTTGCCCTCTCTAGGGCCGACACCGTGCGCCTCGTGCCCTCTCTCTGCCCCGCTCGGGGGCCTTGCCCTCTCTAGGGCCGACGCCGCGCGCCTCGCGCTCTCTCTCTGCCCCGCCCGGGGGCCTTGCCCTCTCTAGGGCCGACGCCGCGCGCTCTCTCTCTGCCCCGCCCGGGGGCCTTGCCCTCTCTAGGGCCGACGCCGCGCACCTCGCGCTCTCTCTCTGCCCCGCCCGGGGGCCTTGCCCTCTCAGGGGCCGCTACTGTGCTCCGCACGCTAGGGGCACAGGCGATTGCCGCCGTGCCTGTCCCCTTGACCCTTCTCTGGGTCTGGTTGCCCCACTGGGCAAAACACCATCCTTATGGGCTGGGGTCTGCAACCCCGCGCACCGCGCCTCCCTGGCGCAACACGGTGCTTCTCCGGCACCGACAATAGTGCTCCGCTGGCACTGTGCCCCTACTGGGCAAAACACCACCCTTATGGGCTGGGGTCTGCAACCCCGCACACCGTGCCTCCCTGGCGCAATACAGTGCCTCTCCGGCACAGACAATAGTGCTCCGCTGGCACTGTGCCCCTACTGGGCACCGGGAACCCCCAAGCTGTTGGGGAGCCCCCATGAGGCCTCCTCGCTCCCCTACAGCCTCACCCGGTCCTCCGGTGCAAACTGTAACATAAGCTCAAGCCATCTGGCTGCAACATAAACCGCAGAGAGTCTCCCTGCTCCGAACATAAACTCCAAGCCCCCACCAGGGCTCTCACTCCTACCTCCCTTCAGGGTGTTCTTGTTCCCCGCATCATCGCAGCCGGTTAGTGTGGTAAGGCTGTGACCACTAACTCGGGCCACTCAGCTCAGCCGCAGAGCTTCTGCTCCTGCAGCAGCCAGAAGGGAACTGTGAGGCAGGCTCTGATCTAAGCTGTTTATAAAGGCCCGGCCCTGCCCCCTTCTGGCCATGTGACCCGCCTGGTCACCCTGGTAACCGGCACCTGAGCTACCCGGGTGATTGGCAGCTCTGCCAATCACACTCACAGTCACGGGGCACTTATGTGACTCCGTGACAACTGTTTACTTCATTCTGCTCCATTACAGAGTACAGAAGTAGTAAGGAGTTCTTAGCAATTGCTAGGTAATTGTGACATCTATTAGAGACCTACCTGACTGAGGCTCAAAAAACCTGTATTCTTTTCAACCTTCATCTGTTAGTCAGTGGCTTCTTTCTGGAACTGAATTAAACAGAAAAACTCTTACAATAATGCACCTTTTCAAAGTGATGTCTGGATTTTTGCTCTTGAATGTTCAAAATTTCCATGGCAGTTTAATTGGGAGTAAAAGTAACTTAAAAATACTGTGCTGGAAAGATTGATCTCACTGTCCTGAAGACAACTCTGATAAATATGCGGTGCAAGGGAAAAAATAAAGAAAGTACAAAGGAACAAATGACATTCACCTGTGGGTATAAACCTAGACTAAGTAATCAATTTATATTAACTGAGAGGAGTTTCTTGGCCTTCAGGATCCATAGAGAGGAGAACAGAGAGAGGAAAAATAAAACACAGAAAGACCATGAAATTGTCACATGGGAATGTGAGAGGCCAGATCTGGGGCCACTTGGAAATCAAAGTGATGACCAGAATCAGAATGGGTGAGCTGACCCCAAGGATAAACTGGGACAGGAAGCCAGTAATCCAAAAGCGGGGTCTAGATGCAAGCTCAGTCAGTAAACTGGAAGATCAAACAGAGCGATGTCAAGGCACAAGCCAGATTAAGGAGCCAGGAAGTTGAGCAGAGCAGAGCCAAGGAGAAAGCTAGAGGGCCCAAGCAAAGCAGTTTTAGGTCAGCTCAAGCCCTGTTAACTAGATAGTTGTTGTTGTTGCACAGGGATTTATATGGAGGAAATGAAGGGTCACCTGACCCCAGCCAGCTACTCTGGTGACAAGGAATGACCAGAGGACTTGGCTCTGCTGGAGTCTTCAGGCCAATCTGGATCAGTCTGGGCAACCAGCTATAGGGTAGCAGGCCAGGATGAGTGGCCATGTTGGCCCGACCACGGTCCCATGTTTGAGGTTATGGCCTGCCACAAGCACTGTATTTAATTAAAAAATAGGGTGTAGGGAAGGATGGGAAGCCAAAGAAACAAAGGGGAGGAAAAAACATAGAGAAAAAATATTTATTATAACAGGAGAGAAAAATTTGAAACAGCCAGTGAAGATGAGATAATATTGATCCAAGTCTTAATTTTGGCCATGTCTGAAGTCATTCACATAGCAAAAAATATTGGAGATAAGGTTAAAGTGGCACAGAAGTGGACGACATCTGGAGACAAGTGCAATGATTTAACCCAGAACTGTTCATTTTTAAACCTATGTGATTAATATTAAAAACACTTAATTGCATCAATGAGTCATCTGCAAAAAATATAGTTAAATATTTTAAAATTGTGTTTTGTCATTATACATTCTCAATGCCTTTTCAGAATAGCTAAATAGTTTCCACACCATAAGTGAAGTAGCTAATAACATTATTTCATTTCTATACAGCATTTCTGAGTTATATTTTTTAAAAGCAAATGGAGAATGAAGAACATTAAATGAAGAATGTATTAAAATGAATACATTCCAAGTGAATAAGATATTTTTTGGTTCGAATAAAAAAAATATGATTTGGTAAAAGGAAAAAGCTGAGTTATGTTTGAGTTCTACTTCATTTGGGATCAAACAAAAGATATGAACACAAGGTTCTTTAATTTCTAGGTCAGTTATGAAATGGCATTTTTATTTCAAAATGGAAAGTTAAAACGTTTCATTTGGGAAAGTTTGCAATAATGAAATGTTCTCTACTTGAATATCATGTATTTTTCCCACATATTAGGCCCTCAAAATTCATGCATCTTAAGTGGGGTTATTGATTTTTTTCCTCTGCTGTAATAGAAGCAAGGAAGAAAAGCTGTGGGCAGACACTGCTGTTAGATGACTGTCCTTGTCTCCCAGTCTCAGGGAGGCAGGATGCAGAGTTCATCCTTCAGTGTCAGAACTATAGTGTTAACCTTCACATAGGTACAGCCGCTGCAGTCACAATCCTCTGTCTGCACTAGGGATGTGAAAGATTAAATGATTACTCTTTTAATAAATAAGTACAGTGATAACCACCTAGCTTTCTGGTTATCCTTTGGCTTGGGCCTGGCACAGTCTGGCAGGGAAGAATGGAAGGGAAGCCAAGTGGTGTCCCAAAAGGAATCAGAAGGCAGCAGGGCAGTCATCAGGCAGGAAAGAGGGAGCTAGGAGCATGGAGGAAGGGGGCTAGTACCCATAGCCACAGCCTAATGATTCATCAGTTAAGCAATTAGCTGCTCCTTCACATGTAGTCTCTCCCTCCCAGCATGGGCTTCCTGTAGGCTGTGTTGTGTTCTCTTGCCCTTCTCTCAGTCAGAAGGCTCCAGGAGCCTGGAGCAACTCCCAGCAGCAGCTGTGTGGAAGCTGCTGTGTTACTGGTTGGTCATTTAACTGATATAATTAGAGGAGGTTATAAACAAATATTTTTAAAACAATATTTACATCCCTAGACTAGACAGGGTGATTAGGAACAGTCATCATGGATTCACTAGGGGCAAGTCATGTCTGGCCAACCTGATTGATTGCTTTCTGTGATGAGATGACTGGCTCTGTTGATGTAGGGAGACTAGCAGATGTGGTGTACCTTGATTTTAGCTAGGCTTTTGATACGGTCTCCAAGAACATTCTTGATGGCAAGCTAAGTAAATATAGGCTGGATGAATGAAAGATGGATAGAAAGCTGTCTGAAGCATCAGGCTCAGAGAGTAATAATCAATGACTCGATTGTTTAATTGTCAGCCGGTATCAAGCAGAGTGCCCCAGGCATCTGTCCTAGGGCTGATTTTGTTCAATATCTTTATCAAAAACCTGGAAGATGGCATAGAGTGCACCCTCAGCAAGTCTACAGATGACACCAAGTTGGGAGGAGTAGTAGATATGCTGAAGGGTAGGGCTAGGATTCAGTGACCTAGACAAAATGGAGGATTGCACCAAAAGGAATCTCATGAGGTTCAACAAGGGCAAGTGCAAAGTCCTGCACTTAGGATGAAACAATCCCATGCACCAGTACAGCCTGGGGACTGACTGCTGGGCAGCAGCTCTGCAGAAAAGGACCTGGGGGTTACAGAGGACAATAAGCTGAATATGAACCAGCAGTGTGCCCTTGTTGCCAAGAAGTCTGACAGCGTACTGGGCTGCATTGGTAGTTGTGTTGCCAACAGGGCAAGGGAAGTGATTATTCCCCTCTATTCAGCACTAGTGAGGCCACATCTGAAGTACTGCGTTCAGTTGTAGGCCCCCATTACAGAAAGGATGTGGACAAATTGGAGAAAGTCCAGTGGAGGACAACAAAAATGGTGAAGGGGCTGGGGAACATGACTTCTGAGGAGAGGCTGAGGGAACTGGGCTATTTAGTTTAGAGAAGAGAAGACCGAGGTCCAGAGTGAGGACCTGAAGTGGGGTTCAAAAGAGCGTGAAGCTAGGACTGTTCTCAGCAGTGGCAGATGACAAAACAAGGAGCAACAGTTTCAAGTAGCAGCAAGGGAAGTTGAAATTAGATATTAGTTGAGGTTAGATATTAGGAAGAATTTTCTTACTAGGAAGATAGTAAAATACTGGAACAGGTTACCAAGAGAGGTGGTAAAAGCTCCATTGCTTTGGCTGAGATGATCTAGTTCAGGGGTGGGCAAAATACTACCCTCAGGCTGGATCTGGCCCACAAGGCCATTCTATCCAGCCTGCAGAGCCCCTAAAAAAAAGTAGAAAATTAATATTTCTCTGCCCTTGGTTCCTGTAAAAAGTGACAGGAACCAAGGGCAGTAGTACCCAGGGAAAGCCTGGTGGGCTTCAAAAACAGTGGGGCCTGCTCAGCTCCGCCCCCCAGCCGGAAGCCCCAGCCAGGGTTTCTGGGCTGGCAGCACGTGGCTGCCCCAGTGTGGAAAGCTCAGGTAAGTTGTGGGGGGGACCCCGGGCAGGGAAGGAGCGTGGGTGGGGGAAGAAGCGGCCCCTCCTTGCCCAGGCCTGGTGCCCCATGCTGCAGCTGCTCGCAGCCCGCAGCCCGTGCGAACTGCCTGTGCCCACTCCGGACAGCCCCACATGGGCTGTGAGTGCCTGCAGCGTGGGGCACAGCCTGTGGGGTGGGGAGGGGCCACTTTTCCCCCCATGCTCAGCTTTTCCCTGGGCTCCTTCCCTGCATGTAGAAAAGTGGCCCCTTGTCTGCCCCATGCCCGGTGCCACACGCTACAGGCACTCGCAGCCAATGCAGAGCTGTCTGGAGTGGGCACAGGCAGCCCCAGGCAGGCTGTGAGCAGCTACAGCACATGGCACTGGAAAGGGGGTAGGAAGGGGCTGCTTTCCCCACCCCACTGTGCTCAGCACTACCTTTTAACCTGGCCCCACTGCCAGGCTGGCAGTGGGGCAGATTACAAGCTGGTGCTGAGCATGGGGAAAAGTGGCCCCTCTCCTGCCCCATGGCCAGCACTGCAGCCCACCTGGGGCTACCTGTGCCTGCTCTAGACAGCCCCACATGGGCTGCGAATGCCTGCAGCAGGGAGCGCCCGCCATGGGGCATGTGAGGGACCACTTTTTCCCATGGTGAGCACCAGATTCTTCCCTGCCAGTGAGCAGGGGGTCGGAGTTGTGCACTGCCCCCTGCCTGTACTGCGGGGCTGGGGGCACTGGGTGTGAGTGGGTGGGGAGCCAGTGGGAGCACAGGGCCTGCACTGGTGTTCTGGGGCCAGTGCCAGTGGGGCCCAGAGCAGGGTGGCAGGAGCACAGAGTCTCAGCTGGCAGGGGCTCTATGGAGCCTGGCCAGCTCTCCACTCCCTGCTGGTGCAGCCCAGCCCAGCTTCACAGACCCCTGCCGGCCTGTGCCCCGCTCTGGGCCCCACCGGTGCTGGCCCTGGGACATTGGTCCCAAGATGGTGACCAGGGGGTGGGGCACCTGTCAAAGGGTGAGGTGCCTGTCAAGGTGCAAAGCTACCCATGCAGCCCTTGACAACCTGCCAAAACTGTAAGGGTAGGCAGCCCTCCACCCAAAATAATTGCCTGCCCTGATCTAGTTGGTTGTGGTCCCAGGGGTTGGACTAGATGACCTCCTGAGGTTCCTTCCAACCCTAATTGTCTATGATTTCTATGATTTCTACATTTTCTAGAATTAAATATTTCATTTTTTCCACTCCTTCAATTCCCTCCCCCACACCATTTTTGATTGAAAGTATTTGCTTAAATTAATCCCAACCCACAAACAAATCCCAACCCACAAACAAATCCCCATCTCAGCTTCCTGAGAAGATTTTTTTTTGTAATTTTACTTTTGCTGAAGGCAGGTGCCAGGTCTTCTGGCAGAGGAGCCAGAGGGGGAGAGGGAGAGCTGTAAGTTTCCCCTCTCCCAAACTTAGATGGACCATCTTTCCTAGTATTAGCGGACATAAGGCTTCGGGTGCTAGTGGCAGCAAGCAGGTAGGACCAGTACCTGCATCTGCACCCCCTCCAATAACAACAGCCTTAATAATAACCCCCAGCACCACCAGCATTACAAACAGCACCAGCATGACAGTCTCCTCCACCCCCATTTCAGTTCCCAGCCTGAGTGTTCCAGTGCCAGAGAAGGAGCTGGATCTGGAAGCAGGGGACCTGAGCACCCAAGCAAAAGAAATTCTGGGGACCAAGGAGATATCTGAGTTTGTGCTCCACTCCCTCCAAGTTCCCCTAGATCCAGGTCTCCTTCCCTGAAAGGCAGTTTGGAGGAGGTTGACATTGAGGTTGTGGAGGCAAGGGGTTCAGCTGAGTCAGCTTCTACAGTTGTTGTGCCTCTGCCTGCCGAGGAGGGGGATCAGGAGCTGGGCAAGGCAGGTCTTCAGCTTTGCCATCTGGAGCAACCAGGGTGGAGATCATTCCCACCGCTCCCTTGCAGGGCACTGGTGACATAAATCGGGCTGTAGGTAGGTTCTCCTTCAAGCAGAGGTGTTGGATGAGTCCCACACGGCAACGGAGATCATGGTGGCTGTCGCAGGGCGCTGAAGTGCCCTGCTCCTAAAGAAGGACAGGTGTGGGTTGCCGCGACAACCCCAGAGGTCAGCTGAAGGGGGCAGGGCCTGGCCTTTATAAACAGCCTACTCTAAGGCCAAGGGGCAGTTCCCTTCTGGCAGCCATGAAGGAGAGAGCTCTGCCGGGAGTAGGCAGAGGTGGGAGGCCTGATGACCGGAGCAGTTCGTGGGTGAGAATACCAGGCAGAGGAGCCCTGGCAGGGATGGAAATAATGATGAGCCAGAGGGCTTTGGGTTTATGTTTTAAGCCAGGAGGCTAGAGTTTGAGCTGGGGCCGATTGGCTAATGGTTGTGTTTATTGTTACACCGGAGGACCAGGCGAGGCTGTAGGGGTTGGAGGAGGCCTCATAGGAACTCCCCAGTAGCGTGGGGGTTCCTGGTGCCAGGGAGGGCACAGCAATCTGGTGCCAGACAAGGCACAGCAGTTCGGCGCCGGAAAGTGGCACTGCGTTTTGGGGTCTCCCGACCCCGGCCCTAGTGGGGTAGTATCGGGAGAAGCCCAGTGTGGGTGCATGCGAAAGGCCCCAGTGGGGCACAAGACCCAGAGAAGGGGGTCTCGGGGCCAGGTAAGGCTGAGGCCGCCTGAGCCCCGATTGTGTTAGCCCAAGCAAGACCCCAGTGTGGTCCTGGGCGCGAGCATACTGAGAAGCCCCAGGAGGGGGCGAGCACATTGAGAAGCCCCAAGAGAGCGGAAAGGAGTCCCTGAGAGGGCGAGGGCTCAGAAGGGCGAGCGTAACAAGGATAGTTAGACCTAACATCATCCGGGACATCCGAGAAGCTTGGGGCGTGGTATAAGGGGTGGTAGGAGCCATGCATAGCCCTGCGACGGGAGTACACAGAATCAGCGGTAGACAGGGTACTGCAGGAATACGCCAAGGGATACTTTGCTCAAGGGGGTAAAAGGCAGCCTCCCTTACAATACTTTCACTATCAAAGTCGTGGTGGGGGAGATAATGAGGGTGCATGGACACCCACTTGGCATGGTAGGGGGTGCCAGGAGAGATCACGGCTGCTTCTGGGTCCCCGCCCTGTGACAGTGGCCATGAACCATATGGTGTAGGGGTGGCTCCTTGGGCAAGGCAAGCTCACCTGTGGGTTAATGGTCACAGACAAGGGGCCAATATGATCAAGGTGGTCCGTGATACCAACTTTGTGGGCATCCACCGTGTGGCACACAAGTTCCACCTCATAGTCAGGGGCACCTTGGAGGGGGACAGGGCTGCTGGTGATGGCACCATCATAACCGGACAGTTCATTACAAAATGCAGGAAGGTGGTGGGCTACTTCCACCAGAGAAGCAAGATACTGTGGGGACAAACAGGCAGAGCTGAGCTTCCCGCAGCACAAAATCATGCAGGATGTGGAGACACAGTGGAACTCCACATACCTGATGCTGGAAAGGCTGGTGGAGCAACAGAAGACCAACCATGAGATGGCCTTGCTTGGGGAGATTGGGATCAGTGTCCCACTTAACAAAACAGAGTGGGATACCATCACCCAGATCTTAGTGGCCCTCAAGGCCACCAGGAGCTTCAGCACTGGCGATGCCCTCCTTAGCCAGGAGATCCCCATAGTGAGGGAACTTGAGAACCAAATGGAGAAGTTCCAGGGGATCCATGTTCCTGGCTGGGGCAAGCCACTGTCACCAGAGGTGCAGGCACTGGTGAAGCTGATGGAGGGCATCAAGAAATGGCTGGATCCATTGCAGTCCAGTTTAGTCCACATGCTGGTGACTGTGTATGACCCAAGGCTGAAGGGGAGCATATGCGACAGCAAAACCCTGGATCACTGGATTGAGGTGCTGATGAACAGAGCCCAGGAGAGGCATAGGGGCAAAGGCAGGGGGATATGGAAGTGGGGGATCCACTTTCCCGTGCCAGCACTCCCAGCAGCAGCCAGTCTCCTCCACAACAGCTGCTGCCAATGTGGGCCAAGGGCATGGCTTCAATGGTAGGGTCCATAGGCACCAGCCCCTACCCTCAGCAAGGTAGCATGGAGGCCTTGGTGGCTACCTATCTCACCAAGGATGTGGAGCAGCTGGACTGCGGCCCCTTGGCCTATTGGGCAAGCAGGATCTGGCCACAGTTGCTCAGGAACACCTGTCCTGTCCAACAACCAATGTTCCAAGTGAGAGGGTGTTCAGCATTACTAGGGATGTTGTGACACCCCACCGTATCAGCTTGGATTCTGGTTTGGTAGAGCATCTGGTGTACCTCAAAGTGAGCTTTCCGCTGCTGGGGTTCCCTAAGCTCCACCTGCAGTCAGAGCGAGTGACACCCTCCTCACTCCATTCACACCTATTTCCTTTTTTTTAAACCATTTAATGCCCTGCTCTCAGAACTGGAGGCAGCACTCACTGCATCACCAGCCAGCAGGGGAAGAACATGTTCCTGCTAAGCTCCCATGCCTGGACTAACTTGGAAGTATGAGCTGGGACTATAAGGAAGGAGGAGGCCCCAGGTCCTGGGCAAGACCTAAAACTTCACGCTGCCAGGGTGAGGAGGCCTGGTGGGACTGACAGAGGTGTGACAATCCTAGGAAATGCCAGGACCAAGGACCTCCCTGGTGAAAGGCAGGTAGGAGGTAACCTATAACCTCCAGCCACCATGTGCACACGCAGTCCTGGCTGGGGAAAGACCTGTAAGATCTTTGAGGGGCCTGAGACTTACTGGTTCTAGTCAAGCTGTGAGGCTCCAGGTGAGCTTAGGTGCCTGGGATGCCACCTGACAGGCATGGACTTTCGGGTTTAAACTCTTCATCAGACTGAGGAAGCATCTAGTTGGTGTGTGTGTGTGTGTGCTCTTCCTGGATGGAAGGAATAGTAAAGAAGCCAGAGTCTGGCATGCAATGCAAGCAAGAAAGCCAGTCATTGACAATGTAAATGGAGACATCAGGGGGTAAGAGACAGGCTAGGGCAAGAGGGGTATAAGGGGGATGTAGCAGGTAAAAATGAAGAGGTACCTGGAGAGTCAGATGTCAGGCATATTGTAGTGTGTCATAAATCCAACGTCTATTTTGAGTCCATGAATTTCTGTATCTAGGAGGTTGATGAAGTGAAGTTCATAGGCCTATCTGTGAAAAGTGGTTTGTAAATTCCCCCTGAGGATCAGGTATGAGGGACTGGAGACAGGGTGGTTTTCTTGTAAGAAATGTGCCCCCCACAGGTAGTTGGGTATTTTTGTCTGTAATAGATTCTGGTGCACAGTTTGTGGCGTACTGGAGATATGATGGCAGGTTTTTCATTTCTTGTCATGGCCTGGTCTGGATCCATTTAGTGTGTTTTGGGCTGTAGGAAGTTGGCTTTTTGAGGTGATGAGGTTGTAGCAAACCTCCCAGTTTCTTTTTTTTTTTTTTAATGCATTCCCTCCTCTTCCCCAGCCATTTCTGACTTTTTCTCTCCATCTCTATTCCCTATAGATAAGTATAAGTGAGCTCAAACTTAGGATAAGCTTTAAACATTTTTATTTTGGTAGCAAGTTTTTGATTTTGGATATCCACTGTTTTATATTGTATAATTATTAGGCTTGTATTGATTTTTACTGTTGTATATTGTATTATTATCATTTTTGTATTGATTTTTATTGTTTCATATGGATATTGTATGGTTTAGGCCTGTGTTTGTAAGTGAACCAAAGTCATGTCAAGTTTCCATTTTATACATCAAGCCTCCATCTTCTGTCCTCTGCTTGGGCATCCCATGTTGCAACAATATGATTCATTGTACCCTTCCCATGTAAATTAGTTCTCCGATGAATGAGAATGATTGGGCATGATTGAAATACAATGGTAGCAGGCCTCTACTGAATTGCCTGTAATGACTGGGCCATCACCTTGTATTGATTCATCCAGGAGCCATGGACCTCACAAAACACAACCATTTCACACAGCCCTATGAAACACCGGGATGAAACACTGTCCCTCTGAAACGCTGAATCCGAAACTGAGAGACAACTGGTCCCTTGGTATATACCTGAGCTCTTACCTGGGCAGGTCCTACACCTGGTTATCTCTTGCTCCTGTGGATCCCCATCCCCCGACGAACTTAGTTTAAAGCCCACCGGAGGAGGTCAACTAGCCTGTAAGAAAACAAGCTCTTACCTTTGGGGGAGATCTGGAGACCATCACGCCTCAGGATGCCCTTTGCTCTGAAGTACGGGTCATGGTCCCGGAAGCCAAATCCAGCATGACGACACCAACTCTGGAGGCACCAGTTCACCTCACGGATGCAGGCACTCTGCCACTGATGGCCTCCACGAACCGGGAGGAGGGATGAAAAGACCACCTGGGCCCCCAACTCTCTAAGCTTGGCCCCCAAAACCTTTGTTGATATGTTGATAAGAATCTTTGTTTTTGCATGTGGCCCTTAGCCTTGTGAGTCCTACAGCCTTTATGGATCCTTTATGGGTGGTAGCATATATGAAATACAAACACATACTGAGCAGCGCTGAGCTATGGAGTCACCATGGCTCAAAATGCTGTTGGCTCTGATGGAGCCCAGTCTAATTAACTATATGGTAAATCCTGAGCCTTTTGCCGTTGGATTGATATCATGTATTCTATCTATAAATAGGTCCAAAGTATGTGAAAGTGTGTTTATAGAATACATGTGCTAAAACTTGCAGTAATTACAAAAAAGGTCAAACATATCAGTTCTGGGTGAACTAAGTGTATTGGTACTATATATGAATTACCACAGCCATATTTATTGCAAGGTCAGTGTTATCAAATTTTCTTCTCACTTCTGTGTACTTAGGGAGAGCAGGACCTGACTGTAAGGAAGGGGTATGGGCTGCTCGGGAAAGAATTTGGGGGGAAGCAGAAAGCAAGTTACCTGACCCCCCCCCCAATTTATTTTCCCTGTTATAGCAATGGGAAGTGGACAAATTCAAGGCAAACCTCTGATACTTAAATTCTATACCTGGAAAATTATAATAAATTTATAATTTTTCCACATATAAAATGTAATTATTGAAGGAGTCCTCTTATAGTCAGGGTCATCTTATATTCAAATAAATATGGCATTCATTGCTCTTTTGTCAGATAGAAATATTGGGATTGGAGGAGGAGGCTGGAGCAGAATTAAAGAATCCTTGGGATTTGCAGGAGCAATACTTCTTTCCTGGTGAAAGAAGTAGCAGAGTCAAATAAACTCAGACAAGCAGTAAGGTGGATTCTGGTACATCAAAGCTTAACTATTACAAAAAAGACAAAAGGCAAAATTTGTAAAAAGTTTTGCATTCTCAATGGAAGCTAGGAACATTTGAAAATTTTACCTTGTGATTGCAGTAAGTGTTACAATACTGTTGATAATGCAGTACATGAGAGTATTTCTCAATGGTAATCATTGATGCAACTCCAGTGTTATGTTAGATGTACCCCATCTCACTTCGATCTAGCTAGGTCTTGTACTGATAGCACTTGAACCAAGGCAGCATGAAACATAGTGGTTAAGTACAGACAGTCCCAAAGCCTGAGGCTGAATCTATTGAATTTTCATAGATTATGTTAGATTCCGACTCCATGCAGCACCCAATGACTAGGGAGGTGATGATCCAATTGCTCAGAGAGCAAACACCAGCACAACTTTATTTAAAATGGAGACAGCTTCAGCTGAGCTCCCAAAAAACCGGGGAGCAGCCACAAACATTAGTTCTTTCCACATTTGTACACCGTGGTTCATACTCATTAACATTTACTCCACCTTTGTCCTTCCTTTTTTCCACCCATATTCCCTCCTACTTCAAGCTCCACCTCTGTTTACTTCATTATCATGGAATTCCTTATGCATTTTACTTATTTACATGCCTTTTTTGCTATGAGCACATGCGTAAGACCCTGACCCCAGCTTCTTTCGGTCTTTCTTGCTGATTTCTTCACCATCTCCAAGGTCTTGCTTCTGCTTATCTCCTAACAATAGCTGGTGAGCTGCATCCTGTTTTCCTCACACAATGAGTCATATGTCCTACACACTACCACATTATTAGGAAAATGCTTGCCGAAGCATCTTGCAATGTTACTTTTAATATAACATTCTGCCTTGTGGTTAGCAGCTTTGCTCAGCCACAGGTTACAGCCTTTTATTCAGCTGCAAATCCAATGCTCCCCAACATCCAAATACTGTCACCCTAACAGGTTAATCTAAGCTGTATAGATTGAACTGATAAGCAAGTGAACATGCATTGACTTTTGATTCTGGAAATGCAACCACATGCCTGCAGTGGCCTGGGCCAGAAGCCAGGGGCAGGGGGTGCTAGAGCATGCCTCTCTGCTTGACTGGAACAGACAGCTTGGGTGAAGGCTCGCCTGCCCACCCTGTGAGGTGGGGTTTGGTGGGGAGGTGCAAAGCATTCTGGGATGCTGGGGGACTGTGAATTAACTTGAAGCTGGAGAGGAACTGGCCAGAAGTTCAATAAACTGATTTAATCTCAATCAGTTAAGCCTGATACCACATCCATCCAGGTTTATCTTAAACTGGTTTCAGCCATTTTGAAAGAAGATTGGGCGCATCTACATGTGACACTATGTGATATATATACATAGCAACACACTATGGTGATATAGCATCCACAATCAAAACTGTGATGCCACAGCTACATTGCCATAGTGACCCACTCCCTTGTTATAGCACTTCACTATGGCAATGTAGTACCTAAAAGAAACTGTGTGGTACGCACAGCACAGTATGGGCTGTTCCTGTGCCATCCTTTAGTACTTCTAAAAGGAAGTACTAAATGACAGCGTAGTAATAATGGTGCCATAGCAGCACATGTAGATGCGCCCATTATTGCATTGTTGCATTACAGATTTGAACTGGTTTCTTATTACTTATACCAGTTTATGTGTAATTTCTGTCCCTAGCCAATGAGGGATAACCACTTTATCCAGTATCTTTTGAGCATGTTTTATAGTACACAATATACTCTGAGCTGCCCTGGCTAGCCTGCTGTAGTACCTGAGCCAGCTAGTTAAAAACTAATGTAGCTGTATCTATAGGTCAGTGACTTAATTGTCAACATATGCTAAGAGTTTTTAGCCAAATACGTGATGTTGGATTTCAAGTACCACCAATGATTGCATATTGCAAAGGTGATTTGCAATAGTTCACAGAGCTGGCTTCAGTTCTTATGGGCCCTGGAAATTTTGAGTGATACTGAGGGGCCATGTCAGGTAAATAGTTTGATTTACATGGAACCTTCCACACCAGTGTGCATCACTGATTTCAGTGAATATTCATGTATCTAGCTGCAGAAAGCAGGCCCCGAGTTAAAGAAAAGGGATCACCTGTTTTCACAGATCTGAAAAGTAATCTTATGAAGATAGAAAACATTCTCTATATTTTCTAGTTGCATTTCAGAGGGAATTTGATCAGTAATTTGGTCCTTCAATCCTTGTGCTTTTCCAATGCCTAAAATTTTCCTACTTGTTTCCTAATAAAAAATGAAAGTACAATCACAGTGTGATAGATTGACAAACACGACTGAACTGAGAATATGATAGCTTTCACTCCACGACTCTGTTCTGAAATACCTTTTGTGCCAATGGAGGTGACAGAAGCTGTGCAGCGAACACCAGAAATAAGTTGGCATTAGAGAAAATTGGCCATGAAGGGCCTATTTTCAGGGCAGTGGTGTTTTGTTCGGGCAGTCCAGCCTTCCAACTCACTTCAGTTAAAAGTTAATTCATTTAACAATGTTAATAGCAGGCAATAATCCTATCCACTTTGGAATTTGAGGTAAATCTGAACTGATAGTTTTGCTTCCTGTGTTCAGAGAAAGGTCACAGGGACCATTACTGTGGCAGTCAACTTTACTAATTTTTCAGGCTTTGGTAGTCAGCCTACAGCAAAAATTACACTGAAAAACAAATGAGGTCCTGACACAACGAGGTCTTCTTGAAGTCTGTTGCTTTCCTTTTTCCTCTTGACTGAGACTTCTTTCTAAAATTTGTTCTGTAAAGTCAGAGTAGATACTTGGAGTAGCTAGAAATAACAGAGCAGCATCAGCTTGTAATTCTAGTGAGCCACTCAAAACACATTAACACACTTTTCCCCACTGGGTACAATGGCTAGAGCTCAGTACTTGAAAGAGTGGCTGGAGCATTTATGTGGCTTTTTCCAAGTGGAACTTAGCTCTTATACCACTTTGAAAAATTCTCCCCAGTTTTTTTTTTAATAACTGTTCAAATTAACTTATAGTTTCCCACCTGGCTCTGAGCATCCTTATTAATCTTTATCAGTTCAAAATCATGCATCTTTTTTTAATAAGAATGTTTTTCTTTCCTCCATTTGCTGTGTGAAAGAGCCACACAAACACCCAGGAAAAACAGACTTACTTAGAACAGACTTAGAAAAAAAAGATTTTAAGTGCATAGAATAAACTGGAGATGACATGTTTATGTCTGTTATCTGAGGTGTTCCTTGTGGTTTAAATTGACCAGAAAAAAAAAAGATTTCTTTCTTTTTTTCTCTCTTTTTATAAAGTAAGCAGTGTCTTGTTAATTGTATATCCAAGGATATGAATTCAAATGGTTGACTTGATTGACTCACTCTTCCTTTTAAGTAAAGTTGTGCAAATAACTTAGTTCATTGCCAATTTAAAAAAAGTTTTAGGCCTGGGTAGTGGAGATTGATTTACTTTGTATTTTGAATTATCCTTCCAATTTATTTTAAACAATTTGAAATATCCAGCCATTTTGATTAAAACACATTGAAATGAAATTTTTGGCATGCGCCACTAAACAAAATTGATGAATTTGCAAAACAATTTGTTGGCACTCAAATTGCATTTTTTGCTAAAAAGTAGACTTTGGAAGCAGTTGGTTGAGAGTATGGAGGAACAGTGGATCGTTTTAGCAGTTCTCATGGATGTAACAACACCTAGGATGTAACAAGTCCTTCTTGAGCAGCTGACTCAGGCCTCATTTGCTTACTTTTTGAGTTTGAATGAGACAATAAACTAATACTTTATGGCTATGCAAGTAAAAAGGCAAACAGGGGAACACTTATTTTTTGGGATTTGTATTAATTACTACTGCAAGAACATATGATGCTTCTCTATGGGACTGTAATTAGGCATACATAGATTAGTTAAAAACGTATTTTCATTACAAGAATGGAAAGTACATTCTCTGGGCCTTTCCACAGAAGCTGACTCTATTGGTGCATCCCAATGAGCGTGCATGTGAGGTATGTGATACCTCAGAGCAGTTTGAGGCACTGCAAACTGCATGTGGCCCATGTACAAGTGTTTACTGCACTGCCAATTTGCAGCACAGTGGGGTTTTTTATATTGGTTGATCGCAGTGTCAAACCTGTTGCTGAAAAAAATGGTGTGGCACATGCAGCACCACTGTGCGCCACCAGAAAGGGAGCCTAGCTGGCCAGAACCACATTCTGGTTGCTGGTCAGGCTGTGAGCGGCTGGCTTGTCATTGCTGCTGCCCTGGGAGGCCCCCAAGACCCCAGATAAAGCTACTGTGGTCAGTACAGTGCTGGACCCAGCCTCCCATACCCCACCTGGGTCACTTCGCTGTGCATTGGAGCACACATGCAGAGGCATGCCTGGGGACAAATGCAGTGATGTGAATGGGAAATGCATGCCCCTGATTATCTCCCCTGAATGAAGGGAAACAACCTTTAGCTCACTGCATTTAAAGATCCACTGTCTTCTCTCTGAGTGACATGTAAGATTGTAACCATTTCTTGTGGACATGCACGTCTGTCCATTACAGTACAGGTCTACCTACTCACCTCCTGTCTTTTGGTGCTCAGGACTACAGCAAATAAATAAATGTTTGGAATGCATTTAATTCCACTGTATCTAGGCTGTGGATCAGTGCCCTCTCAAGAGTAAGAAGAGTTCTAATTCCTCATTTGTCTATAAGTAAATGAATGTGAAAAGTAATCCTTCGTACAGTTGATGCAAATGATTCATGCCTTGGATATCCAGGCCTCACATCAGTAAACTCTTAGGGTACGTCCAGATGAATGCTCACATGCCTCTTGCAGCATCTCAAAGCACTTTGAGATGCTGCAAAAGGCACGTTCAGGAACAAACAAATATTCCCTGCACTGCAAATTTACAGCACAGGGGCAAAATTAGACCCCTGGATATCCAGGGGACAAAAAATACCCCAGGCATAAAAAGCGGGGCAGGCAGCTGGAGGCTTCAGTCCTCCACAGGGATGCTCTGGCAGTGAGCCAGAGCATCTCTAAAGCTGGCGCTGGGCCCACTACTGAAGCATGCTGCCTGCTCATGTGGAGCAAGCAGCAATGCAGGCTGCAGGGACCTGGACTCGGCTTTGTGCTAGCTAAGTAAGGGGTGGGCAGGGGCTGGAGGAGGGGTCCATGGGAGGGGGGGCCTGCCCCTGCCACAGCCCCTGCTTGCCCCGCCTGCCCAGCCTCCACTCCCTGATTGGCCCCTCATCCAGCCCCACCCCTGATCATCCCCCTGCCTGACCCCAGCAGTCCCAGACTTAAATTAAAAAAAAAAAAAGTCCCACAGTCACCAACAGTTGCTGTGGTGACTGGGGCCTTTGGGGCCCCCCAGCAGAGCACCCCCCCATGCCGTAGGGGGCAGCAGGGACCAGCCCCGGCCACCTGGCACCCTTGCTGCCACTGCCCCATCACATGGGTGCAGCCCATGTCAGCAGGGTGCAGCATGGCTCTGTGTGCTTTCAGCTGTCACCCAGAGCCTGGCACCACTCAGCCTGAGCGGCTCCAGCTGCCTGACAGCACATGGAGCTGCATGGTGCCGTTCCAACCCAGGCTGAACACCCACGTGATGGGGCAGCAGCAGTGCGTGTGCCAGGTGGCCATGCATGGTGCCATGTGGGAACAGTAAAGTTACAGGGCCGAAGGGTACGGCTCGTTTGGAGTCGGAATGTGGGAGTGCAAAGGGGAAGTACTGAGAAGGAGTACATGGGATGGGATTATGCTTTAATTATTTAGGAACTAATTTACCACTCTTTAGATTACTTGTACAACTGCTTAGCTTTCATATACAATACAAAAGACAATATACACAAACACACAAAACACAAAATTATGAGAAAATTTGCTGCTTCTGTTTCTGTTGATAATAATACTACCAAAAAAAGGATTACAAGTACAGTTACAAATTACAACTACTTTATTGATTTCAGTATTATTAGTATTATTCATATTTTATACTTACCACACCAGTAGGTGTAGCATACTTGTTTATTCTATTCTGTCACTGAGTCAGAAGAGACATTGCTGGCTCGGTGTTCCACAGCTTTCAGGCGAGACAACTTGTTCACTTAAAGTGAGATATTTGTCTCAGGGACTCTGCGCAGTCGATCAGGCTGCAACACAAACTACTTGTGATTCTTCCTTTGATGCTCTGCAGGTGAGCTCTGCTCCGAATTGGAATTGCTTATGCTTGGCTTATATGGAGTGAGTTGGCGTCACGGCCTCCTCCTACTCCGCCTTGCTATAAGTCCCATATTTGTGTGCAGATGCAGCATCTAGCGCATCCCCATTTTTACTCCACTGACCCAGTTTTGGGCAATTTTTTTGGGTTCGAGCCAGGTCCTGGGATTTCCGAATTGCTCTAAAGTAACCTAGTAACATTGTATGCTCAGTATCTGATTGATGCGTTAAGTTTCATTCTGTTACTTAAGTTTCATTTTACTATAAATCACTTACTCTGTTAGGTTTTGTTTTTGTTTATTTATATACAGGCCCTTTCAACAATGGCTAATAGGCAACACATTTATACTTATTACTATGACAGGTGCCTGCTGCCCCCACTGCTCCGTGCTGTGTGGGAGGGCTCTGCCAGGAGGCCCCAGTGACCCCGAAAGCCACTGCTACTGCCGGTGAGTGTCCAAATGTTGATGTATAAAGAGTGAGTGAGTGCGTGAGTTTGTGTGTGTGTGTGTGTGTGTGTGTATATACACTGAACACACTTTGTAAGCTGTAAATATGGCACACCTAATTTAGTCCTAACCCTGAGGAAAGAGTCTATTAAACTCCAATAGCTTTCAAGAGAAACACTTTTACTGAAACAAAGTCCAAGTATATCCAATAGACTTCTGAAAAAAGGATTTAAAAAAAATATTTAAAGAGTTCATTACAGCCCTAGAGGCATGAAAAATAGTGTATATGGAGGGGGGATGGAGGGGAGCGGAGAGAATCATTCCAGCATATTTCTAGGTAAGCTTGAGATTATTCTACAAAAATTTACTGTATTTCTCAGTACAGATAACAAACGAAGACAAGAATGTGTGAGCCACTAAAGGCTGAAGATTGTGCTTAGAAAGTTGCACTGACTGAATCTTAAATCAGCCCCTACAGATGGCCAATAAAATGATACAGATATGAACAGTTGTTAGTCATATAGAAACAAAACAGAAGGAACAGAAAAAAATATGTATGGCTTCCTTTGCTCATACAGTATGCAATCGGCATCCCAGAACCCTGCTGGATGGATTCAGTTGGGCATCACTAGGCAAGTACTTTGGGCATGTTCTGAAATTGAAAATGTGTCTGTTTGTATGTGCCATCAGTGAGCATCCAAGTCACTGACAAAACCTTCCCACTATGGAGAGTCTTTAGAGTTTTTTCCTCTGTACATAATAGAACATTCCTTTGTACTGGGTTTTGTCCTGTTTCCTTCCACTATAGCTTCATTATCCTTCCTTATCACACATCCTCCCTCCAGAAAGGTGACTTGAAGTACTTAACAAACACATTTGTCAACAGATTTCTTTCATCGCAGCAGCAGGTAACTCCATGCTTTTGACATCTTGCTCTTGTCAAACAGGGTGCTTCCTTGAGGTTACTTTCTTTCTAACAATTGGGATTAGTAGAGGAGGTGAATTTAGCTTTTGTAGGGCTGAGTATCCCCATGAGGTCTCTAGCAGGCCCCAGAAAATGTTGGGGGGGGGGCAGAAAGCCACCTCTGTTTCTCCCCAAAAACTCTGCTCTGTGACAGTATGGTTAGGTTGGGACCAGCAAAGGATACACACCTTACCCTATCTCTTTAGGTAACCTGAGTTGGATACATTCCTGAGGGAGGGGGAAAACCTGCTCCCTCTGCCTACGTGACTGGCATCAAATACCTGGGTGAAGGGCTTGCTCCCTGGGGAGCTAAGAACTGCCAGTCTGCCCAGCAACTAGTGATGCATTTCAAATTGGTTGGCTGACAGCCAACAGGTGCTGGCCTCCATTGGACCAATAGAGTTCTCTTTTGTACCTAGTGAGGGAGATTTTTTGTGAGTGAGTCTAGATTATGCCTTGGGGTCCCCTTGGTTCAGCTGATTAAGGGAGACCGCTACTTGTGCTTCTGACTGAGGGAAGCATCCCAAGTTCTTGAAGTGAATCAAGTACTCTCAAGGACTACTAGGCCTGTGTTTCCCAGGGTGAGCAGAGCCAGAATCGAGCCCAGCCCTGGGTTGTGGCAGTGGAACCCCCAGGCTAGCGGGTATGCTCCAGGAAGGGGGTTGGCCAGATGTGAGGCACCCGCAGGGAGGCACTCAGAGCCTGGAAGGTGGTTGGGTGCAGTAAGGTGGGTCGCTCAATGCAGAAGCACCCCCTACTGGCCCGCCACAGGGGGTGTCAGAGGGTAAGAGAGCAAAACCACTAGGGAGTACCAAAAACAGAAGTAGAACAGACAAAAAGAGCCTGCCTATACATACTTATTTTTATTACCAATTTTTATATATTTTAACCACCTTGTGATTGATAGATTGACCTGGATTTGCCTGGCAAAGGAGAACTGGAGTTAGTGAAGGCTGGACCACAATAGAAATATCAGAATGAATATTGGCTTTAAAAAAAACCCTGTATATTTTTCCCTAGTCAAGAGGTAATGAAACAATCACTTGCTAATATGCAGCTGAAAGGTCTTTTCTCCCAAAGTTTGAGAAAATTCAGCCATCTCTTCCTCCTCCCTTTGTGAATTGTTGGAAAGAAACTATGCAAAGTATCTGAGAAATGATGAAGTGAGGCAAATCAACACAATGTAATTTCCTAGTGCAACAGATATTGGTGGTTTAAGACATCCATCATTGTTACTGCTTCCAGCTGGGAAAGCCACAATGTCATGACCTTGAACATAGTTAGGCAGAAACATCTTGATGTGCGTGTTGCCTGGCTGTTGTAAGCTGGAGAGAAATTTTTACTTCTTTAAGTTTCAGGTAATACTTTTTTTTTCTAATTGGCATTCATGTACTGGCATCTTAACAAAGAATTCATATTATGGAAAATATGAGACAATAGCCTGGTGCTCTGTGAACTGTTTATGTAGAAACAGGCCATGAATGATATGGATACTGCATTTTAATGTGAGTACTCCTCAACCTCATTTTTTTATTTGAGAGAACACTTAGGTAGGTGTTGAATTGGAAAACAGAAAAATGCCTCTTCCCAGTTCTAGCTGCTAGGATTGATGTTGAATTTTAAAAAATGATTCTACATTCTTTTTACTCTTTCCCTCTGCTCAACCTGCCCTTCATTTTTTTTTTAACTTTAACTATTTCCTCCAACTAACCTCCCCCCACACCCTTCCTCTTTTCTAGTAAACTTTTTCCTCCATGCCTTTCTGAATGCTTATCCATATACTATTTGGAGTATGTCTCAATTTATGTTTTGGGACAAACTGAAGGCTCCCTCTCCACTACTCAAAATCACATGAGTTGTCCCTTCCTATCTCCATGACCTGCCTGTGGGAAATGTAAAAATAGAAACAAGCAGTTGGCAGCTGATTCTTATAAGAGGAGGAGCAATGAAGTCACCTGTTATTCCTTTTGGGCTTTATTAATGTAGCTCGGGTACACCCAGGGGGTGTGCCCTGTCCTCCGATGACAGTGGTGGTAGTCTGCCTCTGTTTATTGTTTACTTCATTAGCATGGAATTGCCTATGCATTTCACTTATTTACATGCATTTTTGCTATGAGTGCATACCTAAGACCTTGACCCTGGCTTCTTTCGGCCACTTGTGGCTTCTTCCTGATTTCTTCACCATCTCCATGGTCTTGCTTGTGCTTTGTCTTCTAATGGTAGCCAGTGGGCTGCATCCTGTTCTTACACAGTGAGCTATATATCTTACAACAATACTATGTTGTTAGGAAAATGCTTGCCTAAGGATCTTGCAAGGTTAATTTTAACATACTATTCTGTCCTGTGGTTAGCAGCTTTGCTAGGCCACAGGTTATAGCCTTTTATTATTTATAGCAAATCCAATGCTCCCCAAGATCCAAATACTGTCACCCTAACACTCCCTCACAGAATTAGTATAGGCAGCAAAAGAGAAACCAGGTCAATTCTCCAGAAGCCATCACTCTTTCCACACAATACACCCCTTTGGCCTGGCAAGGTAGATGGTGCTTTTGTGTTACTCAGAGGATTGACCCTTTTGCCCATTGGTGGTAATGAGTGACAGAGTGTTCAGGCTACTTACTTTCCAGCCTGGGACTGAGCCAGGAACTAGGACAATGATACCATAGGGATATTTTCTGCTTTTCCATTGGCATGAACTTGCAGCTGAATTGATTTGCTTCTATTACGAATACAGCATATACATACACAAGTACCAATAATAATAAAACTAAATAAAACAAAAATGCCAGTTACCATCCAAGCACTAGCATGGACTCAGAGTGGACTATTTACAATCATACAGATTACATCTCCCATTCCACACAGTTCTGCAATGTCCATGGCTAATTTGTACATTCCCTTAGCTTCAGCTGTAGTGGTGCTGAGCTGAGCTCCCCGTCTCCATTCCTTTTTAATGTCTTTTAATTTTTTTCTCTAATTGTTCCCACCCTGGAAACTGGTGTGCCCAAATGGTGGCTATCCAGCTTTTAGCGGGGGGTGGCTTGGCTTTGGTGTTGAATTCTATTGTAGGCAGCCACTTTATTGTGGTGGGACCTTTGAGAGTTTGAATTATAATAGAGGCTCCTTTTGAATCTATAGGCCACACACATCCTTCTGTATTGTTTACCTATAAGGTGTGGTTAGGTCAGATCAAGTTTGTAGGCCCTTCCCAACATACCCTGTTTTCAACAGCAATTATATCCCCATTGCATAGTGGTTTGACACAACTTAATTGTCGTGGTTGTTTAGGCCACTCCCTCCAGATGGTTCCTATTCCTATCTATATTCCATGGTTCCAATACAGGGGATTGTGGACAAGAAACCTAGATTTCTCGGGTGTAGCCACATCCCATACTGCCTGGTGTACTACCCAATCCCATTGACAGCCTCCTCCCACTCCCAGAGTCAAGAGCCTGCTTTTTGTCCAGAATCTACCTCCAAGTCCAATGGCTGTGAAGTGGCAGGGGCCCTTTTGACATCCTTCCCAGGTTAATGTACAATAACGTCTAAACTGCCAGACTGACTTTAGAATGATGGACAGGCTGCTGTTGTTTAAGTCCAATGGCCAGAGCCCTTTCTTGATGTCTTTGACTGCACCAATCAATTGAGCATTGGGTGCTGTTACATCCCAGGTCAGGTCTTGAAACTCCACATACTCAATCTGCAATAAACCTCTTAAAACATGGGTTATACTTACTTCTGCATGGGAGGGCTGTTGAATGGCATCAAGTAATACTTGGTTTTTCATTCTTGCCTCCCAGTCTATATATGCAATGCCATGCTTTAAGTGGTTCAACACATCAGCATTACTGGCTGCTTTATATGCATTCCAGACTCCCGTTGTGGAGTTTAACCCCTCCCAGATAGTACCAGCAACATCTCTCCTCTTCCTTACAGAGTGTACTTGAAACAAGCCAGGCATAGCCCATTTGAGGAGCCATTCCTCTGCCTGACTTTGGTACAATTGCAAAAATAATATTTCAAAAGCCATTCATCAAGGGTGAGTGTTATTTGCACATGAATTGTGGATGCATTGAGCAGCATTGCTCACTCCCTGCTACCCTCCAACCAGGATAGATGTCCACCAGGTGTCTGCCTAGGTGTCTGCCGGGATGGGGAATAAAGGATAGTGGGACAAGTACTGAACCTGCAACGGTTATGGTGGTATCGCAAATCCATTGGTACCTGCATTGTGTTTCTCGATCGTTGGTGCTGTCAAATACTGTGTGGCAGCTATTGATAGCAGTCTTGTTAACCAGCATTACTTGACATAATCCAGGACTCACCATTACCCATTTTTCTCCAGCTGCCCAGCTGATATTCCATTGTTTAGTTGGGGGCTTCTATTCTAATTCCATACCAGTTGTATTGGCATGCCAGGTGATTTGTCGCTCCCATCTCATAGTGCCTGTTTGTTGGTAAAGATATGTGGCACACCATCCCCACAAGAATTCATTTTGGGGAGGAGGTGCAATGGGCCTTTCTACAGTCCTTTGGTATTGGGTTAGGAGTCATGAAATCACTTGGTTTAGGTCTTGGTTGAGGGGAGTTTTCAGGTGCTTGAGGTAGGACTCCAGAACATAGGGCGCATCTTGACTAGAGGGGATGAATTCTCAATAGTATCCTGTTCCACCATTTCCACTACACATGCCTCCCTGCCATCAAAGGATATTTTGCCTCTTCCACCAGGGCCAATTTGCAACTTGCTCTATGGTTACATAGTGTCCCTTTGGGTCTCTGTATGTAGGTCCCACCGGGAATCCATAATCTAATAGCTTACATCCAGATACTCCACAATGGTAATGGCGGGGGGTGAAGCAGGGGGCATGGGCTTGGGACTTGTGGTGGGTTCTAGGACTTTAGGGTAGGAGGGATCTTCCGTATCATAATCTGGGTGATCAGAGCCATCAGCTGTGGGGGAATGTTTTGGATAACTAACAAACCCGACATACCCTTTAACGGGAGGTAGAATGCTCTAGCCAATGATCCACCAAAGGCTCAGGCATGACATCATCATGGTGCACTGCATCTTGGGAATGATTCTTTAGATCCTGCAAAATATAACTGTCCTTTTCTTTGGACTGAGTAGGCTTATGCCTATATTTTTTTTCACTTGGGACCAGTGTGCCCACCAAAGCTTTTTCTGTGGGCCTTCTAAGTGGACCAGGCTGGGGCCCAGTTTGGCTACAACAGAATAGGGTCCTTCCCATCGTGCCTTAGGAAAGGCAGGAGACCCCGGTGCCCGATACATTACCAGGTCTGCAACCTCAATCTGCTGCTGTATGGGGTGCTTGGGGTCATACCATCATTTTACATACTCTTGGGCCTGCTGCTGTGTCATTGCTGCATCCTGATGACTTTTATTTACTACATCAATGAGCTTTTCCACCCATTGGTCAGTGGCTTCTCACATGATTACATCCTCAGGAATAAGGCTGAGTAGATTTTCCCAATCTATGGGGCATTTCTTGACCCGTCATTAGTTTGAAAGGGGAGTGTTTGGTGCTAGCAGCGGAACATGCCCAAATTCTCATTAGGATGAAGGGAAGCACTTCGTCCCAATTTTTCCCAGTGATGGATACCCCCCTTTCATAACTTCCAGTTAATGGTTTGATTTCTGCGTTCCACTTGTCCTGCCATTTCCATTTAATGCCCAAAATTTCACTTATTTGTTTGGTGAGGACAGCTGTAAATGCTGGACCTTGGTCACCGTCTATGACTTTAGGGACACCCTAATGGGTGAACACCTGATAAATTAGCAAGCTAGCTGTTGTTTTTAGCCATCTCATTTTGTAAAGGAATCAACTACAATGAGGAGGAAACGATGTTTCTTTGTAGTAGTGGGTAGGGGCCCCACATAGTCAATTTGAATTCTTTCCCATGGCCCATCTAAATCTTGAAGCATCAACTGGCCCCAGAGGGGAAGCCAATTAGGTTGATGCCAAGCACAAGTGATGGCGTCTTGTTTGAAGCTTGGCCACCATCCTAGAGATTGAACTGTCTTTATGGTTTCTTGCACGCTGGAGTGTCCTCCAATTTGGGACCCATGTACTCACCCCAGCAGCACCTCATGTGATGGCTGAGGGATATAGGGAACCACTGGTAATTCTTTGGTAACCCATATCCCTTTCACCTGGTGTATTTCTTGGGAAGGATCACTCATCCAATCACACTGGGCATCCCACTGCTGAATTGCATTAACCTGACTGTTTGCAGCAGGTTTGACTTGATCCCATAAAGGCCTCAGTGGCAGATTGTGCTGCTTTGTCTGCTTCTTTGTTCTGTACAGCTCCCCATCTGGATTTACGGTGGCTTTTAAGTTTGACCATTTTAAGCTGCTTTCCTTGTACTACCTGAAAGATGTGTTCCCAAATGGCTCAGTGCTTAATTGGAGATCCTTGAGCATCTTTGAACTCATTGGCGACCCACCATCCTAACATTTGTGTTGCTCCTTTGTGTACATATTTGCTATCTGTGACTATGACATGAGATAAACAGGAATTGTTAGACATGTTTTGAAGTGTGATTAGGAGATTTATGGCTTCTGCTTCTTGGCTGGTGGCTTTGGACAGTAACCAGGCTTCTGTGTTTTGGGGTCCCAAAATGGCACAGGCCACCCAAGCAGTTTCTCCAGTTCCTGCAAAATTTCCATCAATAAACCATAATATTTTGCCTGATTGTACCTGTTGTACACTATGGACAAGTACTGGTGATTTGTCCAGGGTAACATACATGTGATTTTTTGGGGTTACCCAACCCCAAATGTTATTTTCTGTTGAAGGAAGGGGCTGAAACCAAATTCTTGGGTTATCCAGTACTAATAAAAAACAGCCTATCCATGGGGTTGTCAACCTTCCCTTTAACAATTCTCCATTTTTAAGCAATTGATGGGGATTGTGTGGCATTCAAATGCATAAAGCTTCTCTGCCTACTAGATACTTGAATTTTTGCAGGGACCAGTACATGTTTAGCAATGCCTTTTCTCCAGTTCCATATTTTTGTTCTGTAAGACTTAGCCTCCGGGAGGCAAATGCCAAGGGGATGTTGATTTCATCTTGGTTTTGGGTGGCTGTTGCTGTTAAGTGCCGGTCAGCAGCTTGATACCAGATTTCAACTTCTACATTAGGGATTCTGACGCTGAGGGCAGGGGCTCTTTGTAACTGATCTTTTAGCTTTCTAAATGCTGCTTGACACTCTGGAGACCACTCCCATTTGGTTTGCTGCACAGCTTGATGGAATGGCTCCATAATTTTGATGCAATCAGGTATGAACTCTCAGCTGAACCCTACAAGACCAATAAAGTACTGCAATGATTTTCAGTCAGTAGGTGGCGGCATTTGACAAATTAGTGAGAGCCAATCATTGAAAATTTGTTTTCCTTGGCAAGTAATTGTAAGCCCTAGATATTGAACTTCTTGTTTTACTAGCTGGGCTTTGGTGCCGTTTACCTTGAGGCCAGTATTTTGTAGTAATTGCAAAATTACTTTGGTATGGTGGTGACACTGTTCGTGTATAGCTCCCCAGATGAGAATGTCATCTACATATTGCAACCAATGATCTAATGCAGGCAACAGTACCTTTTCCAATGCTTGATGAAACAGCATGGGTGCATTGTGGTATCCCTGAGGTAATTGAGTCCAGACAAACTGAAGGCCTTGGCAGGTGAATGCTGTTTTCCACTGGTCATTTGGGTGGACTGGAAGACTCTAAAAACCATTACTGATATCCAAAACAGAAAATCATTGCGCATGGTTAGTTAGCTGGCTAACTATTTTTGGAAACAGGGCTACTACTGGGGCCATGGGGGTAGAAGCAGCATTTCATTTCCTATAATCAATGGTGAGTCACCAATTACCATTTGGTTTCTTTACCAGCCACATGGGCGAGTTGCCGGGAGAAACCTGGGGTTGGATAATTTTACACGTTCGCAAGATGTGAATAACTGTGGAGATATTATGAATCACATTTCTTGGAATTGGATACTGAAGTGATTGAGGGGGTGTCCCCCTAGAATATGGACCAGTTCTTGGTTTTTTAACAGTCCTACATCTAGACTGTCGATAGCCCATACATCCATTCAGTTCTCCCAGTCCGCAAGAATGACTGCAGGCTTAAGTGCTTTAACAGAATGGCAGGCTAATTCCATGGGCTACTGTGCCGGGCCACCCCTGACCCATACAAGCAGCTTGGCAAAATCTACACAGCAATATTGTAAGAATGGCTTTCCAATAATACTGAAGGATGGGTGACACATCCATGCCAATTGAAATCTTTGCATCTGGTGATGCAGGTTTTTCACTGACACTAAACATGTCACCTTCCAACCTTGATTAGAACTCCTGTGGCTCCTGAGAATGAGACTAGGGGTTTTTCCTTCTCCACTGTAGATGAGATAGTCTTGCTGAAATTTAGCATGGATCTGGTATCTAATAAAAAGATTTCAGGTGCCCTTCCTTCTACCCAGCCCCGGATCCAGGGTCTCCCATCCTGATTGAATTGGAATGGGAGACACTGGCTGGGACCGCAGGAGGCACGGTCTCGGTCTTGAAGAGGCACAGGTGGATTCTCAGGCTCTGAAGTGAGGGTGAGAACCCAGGGCACTGGCCAAGGGGTAGTTTGATTTATTCACTCTGTTCAAGGGGTGCCACATCTAAAACATAGATCCTTGTTAGGAAAATTTTTGTGGGACACACTCCCTGAGGACATTCCCAATCCCCTGGCCTGCGTGACTGAAAACCCTTGCTGCTTTTACCTTCCTGATCACCTTCTCCATAATTAGGATTTTCAATGTGTAGCTTGGAAGGGAAACTTACAAGCTTAGCTGATAACTCTTCTAACATACACTCCAATCAGCAAAGCTGTGATTTGGATTCAACAGCTCCTTGATTCTTTAAGACCTGTTGGGCTTGGACACCTTTGTTGTGATTGCCACCAAGCTTCAGCTCACTCAAGGTAGTGGTGTAATTGGTTTTCCTGCAGTAATCCCTCTTGCATCTCTATCACAGTAATTAAAGTGGGGGGGCATCTGAATCCATACATCAAATAGGCAGCGTGTCTGTGCAGCACTGCCAACACTGGATGGCAGTGCCCACTTTGGAGTCAAAGAATTGTCCTATACTCAGACTCAAGCCTGTACTCACCCAATTATATCCCGGGGTGTTCTTCTTGAAGTGGACACATTTGGCTAGTGCTCTGATCCACTGTATAGACCCCAAAAAGTGCTCAGGCAATAGTCATTCGGGCCTGCCACCCTCCATCTCCCAAAACGGTGGGGATGAACCCTTTACCAGCCCAAGTAGAACTTCACATAATTCATGGCCTGGGAGCATAGCAAGGCTCCTTTTGGCTTTTACCAGCCACTGGTTTCATTCATCCCACTCCAAAGGCATGAGGCCCAACTGGGCTTACAATGCCTCTCACTCAGTGGGGGTAGGGAAAGTGATTTTAACTTGCTGCACCTGAGTTGTTCCTTCAGGCATATCTAAACTGGACCAACGAATCAGCCCAGGGGAAGCAGCCTGGGGGGCACCACAGGGGGGGAATTTAGGGTTACAGTTTGCTCAACAGCATGCACTTCTGCTGAGTAATTGGGGAGATCTGGAGGGTGGGGTGGATAGGCTGAGGGAGGACTAAAAAGTGGGGTGGATGGTGTTACCGTGGGCAACGTTTTGCCACTCAGAACAGCGACACTTCAGGGATCAGCTGCATTCCCCAGAGTCTGCATTTTGTCAATAAGAGACTTGAAAGACTTAATTTCTCATGTGGTGCTTAGCAAATCTTCTGAGTCTCTTTCTTTTATCTCAACAACCACCAAAACATGATTCAACTGTTGCTGTTGGGCTACAACTTCTTTAAGTTGACAAATAAGATCATGCTTTTCCTGACAAAGTTTTTCCTTTTCTTGAAACTCAAGCCAGAAGGCTTGAACACCCCAGGACAATGCTTAGAAGGCAGCTGCTTTACAGAAGACCTGCTTTCATGATTTTTAACTTAAAATTCCCTCGGCCCACACCTGGGCCGTAATCCAAGATGGGCTAGATGGATCAATGCCATCAGGCATCACCTGCACACATTGCTCATCAACAGCTTTATTCAAAATGGAGACAGCTTCAGACAAAGCTTCAACAAACTGGAAAGCTGCCCTGAACATTAGTTCTTTCCATATTTATAAACCTTGGTTTATGTTCATTAACATTTATCCCACCTTTGTCCCTCCTTTGTTCCACCCATAGTCCTTCCCAACTTAAGCTCTGCCTCTTTTTACTGTTTACTTCATTAGCATGGAATTGCCTATGCATTTCACTTATTTACATGTCTTTTTGCTATGAGCGCATACCTAAGACCTTGACCCTGGCTTCTTTCGGTCACTTGTGGCTTCTTCCTGATTTCTTCACCATCTCCAAGGTCTTGCTTCTGCCTTATCTCCTAACGATACCTGGTGGACTGCATCCTGTTCTTCTTACACAATGAACTATATATCTTACAACAATACTATGTTGTTAGGAAAATACTTTCCTAAGTGTCTTGCAAAGTTAGTTTTAACATACCATTCTGCCTTGTGGTTAGCAGCTTTGCTAGATTTGCAGTTACCTTTTATTCAACTGCAAATCCAATGCTTCCCAAGATCCAAATAGTGTTACCCTAACAAGGTGGTCCTTAACCATTGTCTCTCCTCTCAAAAGTCAGTTTCCATATCTATGGCAAAGTCTGGCTGCAAAATGTGGTTCAATATCTAGATTCAGAATCTGAAATTTCCACATGTGTGTATACAAACCCTAATGCACATACAGTTCAGCAGGTGGAAAAGCAGGGTTTTGATTTGGGCTAATGCCTGTTTTTGTTTCTTGAAAAAATGCCATGATGAGCATCTCAAAGAAGAAATGTTAAAGTGATCATATTGTTGTCAGGGTAAAGTTATGAGGTTTGAAATTTCATGTTATCTTCAGGAAGGAATCATCTTTTTAACAGGAACTCCATTTTAGTCAATAGAATTCTCCCTACAAGTTAAGAAAAATCCTTTTAGGGTTGGGGAATTTTAAGATCCCCTGAATTTTAGCTGAAGATTTTTTCAGTTTATACCTCTACATATAGCATAACAGAAATAGTGATACAGCTTTAATGAGGACCCTGCAAAAATTTACATCTGTGCAGAGGGAGTAGCTGTGTTTCAAGCAGAGGTCATATGATGAAGCACATGGTGATCTCCACAAACTGGATCTAATTAGAACTGCTGAAACAACTTGGCAGCAGGCACTGCTTTCAGATCTGTATGGCATCTCCCAGCCTTAGAAACAGCTGCATACTTTTTGCAGCCAAACCTATGAAAAAATATCCCTATAATTTACTGGCAAGTTTGTGAAATAATTTGTGTGTGCTAATAAAAGCATCTTAAAGCTAATTCAGTATTTATACTAGAGGCAGGGCTAGTAACACTGCTGGTTTTTAAGGTTGCCTGCTACTTCCCTTTTTAAAACTGAGTTTTCAATTACTTGTAACATTGCCAATGTTTACCTGTTCAGGCTACAGAGCTGAAATATGTGCAGGGTTGAAATATTGGAAAAATTCATTGGAACTGTTTCTGAGAATGAATCTAGGGTAAAATATTTTTCCAGGTTAAAAAATTTGAGCATTATTTTCGTTGAAATGCCTTCAAAGTTATGCAATTATATCTGGTTAATTGCACAATTACCTGAAGACCAGCTACACATCCTAAGTACTTACCATACCAAACAAGCTTCAACCAGCTGTAAAGTTAGACCTCAAAAATGTGTACTAACTTTATAGCTGGTTGATATAGAGCTTTAATTTGCATGTATCAGGGTCTCCCCTATGGCTGGGAGCCCCATCACCTTGTTCAGTCAAGGCTGTGAGTTTCACAACCTGGTTAAGAGCAAGGTGGTCGACATTGTATACCTAGACTTCCAAAAGGCCTTTGATTTGGTATCCAATGATGCTCTCATAGGAAAATTGGAGGATTGTGGGCTTAACTACTTGACAATTAGGTGGATAGGAAGCTGGCTCTACAATAGGACCCAAACAGTCCCAATGAATGCATCTGTGTCATCCTGGTGAGACATAGCCAGTAGTGTCCCTCAGGGGTCCATGCTTGCTCTATTGCTTTTCAACATCTTTATCAATGATTTGGATGTGGTCGTGAAGAGCTTATTGGCCAAGTTCCTGGATAACACCAAGTTAAGGGTGATCACGCTTGAAGATAAGCTGCAGATACAAGCAGACCTAGACAGGATGGCAAGTTGGGCAAATTGGAACCAGATGAAGTTCAACATTGAGGAGTATAAAATGTTCCATCTGGGGATGAATAACGCCCAACACACAGGCACAGTGACACTAAACTGACTAGCACCATGACTGAAAGAGGTAATAATAGGCCATAATATGAACATAAGCCATCAGTGCAATGCTGTAGCCAAGGGCAAATAATGCTCTGGCATGCATCTCAAGCAAAACCAAGGAAGTGATTCTTCCACTTTACCCAGCATTGGTGAGACTGCAGCTGAAGTACTGCATCCAGTTCTGGGTGCCACACTTCAACAAGGACATGGAAAAGCGTGATAGAATCCAGAGAAGAGCCACCCATATGATCAGAGACTTGCAAGTCAAGCCATATGAGGAAAGGCTGAGGGACTTGGTAGAAGCTTACTGCTACATCAGGGGGATACATCAAGGGCTCAGCAAACAACTGTTCACCAGGGCACACTTGGGGAAAACGAGGAGCAATGGCCACAAACTCCCGGAAGACCATTTTAGGCGTACGACTAGGAAAAACTTCTTCACAGTTACTGTGTCAAGACTATGGAATAAACTCCCTTCAGAGATGGTGCAATCACCTACCTTGGAAATCTTCAAGAAGAGACTGGACAATCACCTGACCCCACTTGTCTTTCCTGCCTAGTGCAGGGGACCTGGGCCCGATGATCTTGCGAGTCCTTTACAGCCCCTTACAATCTATGAATCTATGAACTGCTGTGGACTCTAAGCCCCAGCAGCTGGAGACACTGGTCTCTTCAGTGTGGGCCATGGCAGCCACAGGACATGTCTACAATCTCCCTGCCTTGTGGGTGCGTTTAACCTCCAGAGCAGGAAATCACTGCTAAGGGAATCTCTCCACCTCAGGAGTGAATGGGGTGCCCCCATGGCTGGGAGCCCCTCAGCTGACAGGGCTCCCAGCCATAAGAGCTTGCTTCTTGCTGGCACAGGGAAGGGAAGGCAAGACTTTGGCTCCCCCTGCACCAGCAATAACATGCAATGGGTTCGAATGTCCAATCTTGTATTTGCTGTCCTGCCATGCACATGTGGTATGGGAGGGAGGGGGACATGATAGTATGAACTGCATATTAGATACCATTATACATTTAACTGCATGTGTAGAGGGGGCCTAAGGTGTCAACCTGCCCTAACTTCTGCCTGATTTCAAAACAGAAATCTTCCTAGACTCAGAAAAATCCAGCAGGATATCAAGAAAATGTAGGTCATCCCCACCCCACCAGTGTGGCTCAAGCAAGCCAGTTTCTATAGCTAACTGTAAGGGGAATGGCATGGATCCCCAGACTGAAAGAGCAGATACTGGCTTGCAGCTAGGTCAACAGCAGGCTGTCTTTGGCATGAGACCAAGGTAGGGCTTGAACTCCTAGCTCTGGAGCTATAGCAAGGTTCTTCAAGTGCTCTGCCACCATGCCCTTGCACCACAGCATTACTACTACATCATATTTGTTCCATGGATCTAAGCCTATGTGAGTCAGACTTAAATACTGCAGTTTTCTGTCCCCTTCTGGGAGCTGCACTACGGTTTCAATTCTGTCCAGACTGTTAACAACTGAGTCATCTAACATATGGACACTAGAGCCTTTTAGATTCAGTAGCAAAGAGCATTTTTAGATCTGGAAGTTCTGGGTTCAATTCAGCTGCCGGTGAATCACCAGGATGTCAGATTATACCTGCATTGTGTACCTGAACTTGGAAACCTATACACAGAACTGCTATTGAAGTTTATGGGAGTTCTCCAGGGGCAATGCATAGGAGGTGCATGGGGGTGCACGTGCACCCACTGAGAGCACCGGTGCACCCTGTCAGGCCATGCTCCCTGTGTAGCCGGCAGGCAAGGGGGCAGGGCAGGAGCACCAGTGTCCCCCCCACAAGTGCTGGCTGGGGAGTGGGGCCACCAGCAAAAGCAGCTATGCCGCTTCCAAAAGTGGCTGCAGAGCTCCAGAAGTGGTACGGCCACTTTTATGGTGAATGAGATTGGCACCCCCATGGCCAGCGGGATCAGCTGCCGAGGGGACCGCCCCCCCCCCCCAAGAGGTACCAGACACCCATGGAGTTCTGCATAAGGGAGACATACAGGATTGGGTCTGCAAAGGAGGGAAGCTACAATTCTAAAAGGCCAAATGCAGCCCCTGAAAACTGTGTGGACAGTGGAACAGGAGTATATCATCCCATCACAAACATACAAAGGCTGACTTTGCAAACTGCCAGGTTCTGAAATGCGCCTATAAAAACCTGCGAAATGCTTCCTGTCTTTCAGCTGCATTAAGAAGTGACTTTTGGAAACTTGTTCCATCGTATACCATTTTCTTGTGATTGTATGTGCTGTGTTTGGAGTGTTAGATACCAATTAGTAATAGACTACACTGTTTTACAACTCTATCATGATGGGCTGTTAAATTGACAGAGTTCATATGAAATTCTGTAATGCTGTGATCTTGACTTAATTATTATGCTGTGTTATGCCTAATAGTGTTGACACCACTTGCAAAGCATAAATCAATGCAGCTTAGATTTTGTTAGAATGAGGTGGGTTGCAATTCTAAGCATATCAACATTCATGTATATTCAGTGCTGGGAATCTGGCAAAGGTCTTTGTATAAAAAAAAATCTCTGGAACATTCCCTGAGTTTAGAAATGCTTTTTGTCCCATTGCTAGCATCAGAAAAGGTGCTGTGTTTTTTTTTCAAGCAATGTTTTATGGTGAGTATGTAGCATGTTAAATTTTTTTTCAAATGTTAAAAATTTGGCCTGAACCTAAGGATGACAAAAACAGGACAGATTTTAATCTATGGCATCGAGTCTGACTTTTCAGGATGAAAAAAGTTTAAAGTATTAGTGGGGCAGTGATTTCCTTACCCACTAACCTCTGCTATCTCAACAGATGCAGGATAAAAGGCTTTCTTTAAAAATGTTATTGCATCTCTGCAAATATGTATGTCAGTTGAACAGTTATTGATTTGTTAGTATATAATTGAATGCTGGAGCATTTATTCAGAAGAAATATTCAAGCAAGTTCAGAAGAAATATTGGCAGAAGAAATATTCTTGGTTGTAGTCAGCTGTGTATATTTTCTTCAAGCTGTTGTATGAATTTATTTTCAATGTTTAAAGGTTACATTTCATGTTTAATTCCTGAAACCATGCCTCATGCAGATTGCATATCGAAAGCAACATAATGCAGTGCATTCCAAGTACCTCAAATTTTGAACAAATTTTAACCATACCCCCTACAGTGTTTATCATGAAAGAAGATATCAGTATAAAAAAGATGATAAATGGAAATAGGGACTGATCTGTCATAGAATTTGGAAGAATGAGAGGAAGAATGAGAATTCCAGATCCGTCAGAACCTTTCTTCCAGACCCAAATACTTGCTGAATATTATTTGATCCTGTAACTCTGAGGTTTTTTGTTGTAGTAGTAGTAATAGTGTTTTTTGTCTGATTTCTTTGTTGTTGAAAACCTTTCACTGAATTAGCTTCTACAGTGGTGTACACAGCTCATGTCCACATTTGAATCCACAGTAGCTTGTTACTACCATGCAGCAGTGTTGTGTGGCATGAAGTATGATGCAACACTACTGTGCAGTATTAACAAGCTACTGTGTAATTAGTGTCACCAAGAAGCTTGTTAGGGATGTTCTGTGCAGTAATTCCAGTTACTGCACAGTTGTTTAGTACATGTGTATGCAAGTACTAAGTGACTGCGGATTACCACAACTGCACAGTCAGCGTCTCATGGAGATGCATCCACAGTGTAAGAACCTGTGTAGTATAAAATAAACTGTTCTCATTTTTATACGCTGCAGTTGTTCCCTGCGTTTTTTCACTTACATTTCTTGACAACTCCTTCCTATTGTCCTTGTGTATTTTGTACTCTACAACAATGGTCTCCAACCTTTTTAAGTAGGAGATCACCTTTGGCACAAAAACACAACCCAAGATCTACTGTGCACTGCCACCACCACCACCACCCAGCAGGTAAGTCTGTGGGAGGGGGAGTGAGGGGACAGATTGAGAAAAAATTATTTGGGGCCATGCCTCCCCAGCAGGTAAGTCTCACCCAGCCAGGGCTGCACTCCACTTGCTCCTGCAGCACCATCCCTCACCACAGGGGCCATGATCTAGCCCCTGCCCCTTCCCTCCCCCACAGACTGACCTGGCTGAGCTGGGGCACGTGCATGCATGTATGCAGGCACTCAGCCCCCCCACTACAGCCTCAGATCAACTCCAAGAGGCTCTGAGATCCACTGTAAGAGGCTCTGAGATCTACTGGTGGATCGAGATCCACTGGTTGGTGACACTTCATCTTCCTTATCTTTTTTGTATTATGCTGCCCTTTCCCCCCATATTTGGGTGTCTCTTTCCCTTGCCCATCCTGTATTGTCTTCTTTCTTTCTCCTCCCTTTGCTAGCACTTCCTTCATTTCTGTCTTCCTTTCATGTAGTCTGGGCATCATCTGAAAAAAAGGAAAAAATAGGGCAAACATAACACATAGTAAAAACTAAGGGCATATTCTAGACCTATCTTGACTTATTGAGATTCATATACTCGTAGCATTTGTAAATCATGATTTATCAACTATAAAACCAGCTGTACTTTTATGCAGATGATCAATTAATTTGAAGTTAACCTATTTAGTTCTGGTATGAACCAGCTGAAACAGTTAAGCAGATCCTTATGCAACTCCATGCTGATTAATTAGAACTTGGGCACCATGTATAGTTGACCCTGTGTCAGACTCCTTATCTCTGCATAACTACTGAACAACATGTGATTCTAGGATTTAGCCCAAGTAAGAAAACACCTTGCATGAAAGAGTGAAGCAGTGACAAGCCCCACAAGAACTGAAACTCTCCAGAAACATGGTGGACATCTGATAAATGTATCTACACACGTAATGGGTGCCAGCAGGAAGGAGGATGTTCAGAAAGGGCAAAAGGAACAAAAGAAATACAATGCCAACACAACTTCTGAGCCCATATCTCTGGGGCGGAGTTTTACCTCACTCCGCAATTGCCCTCAGCCCCGGCCGGGCTGGGATCTCCGGCCCCTGAGTCCGTCCACAGGCCCCGCAGTGGGGTGTCTTCCCCTGCTGGGGGCCCCTATTAGAGTACTTACGGTACCCACCTTGGGCCAGGTGCCACTGCCTTCTGTGGTGTTTGGGTCTTCGTTCCCCTACTGCCTGCCCCTCGCGCTGCCTGGGCGCGTTGGGGCTTACCTCCGCCCCAAAGGGTCCTGCCACGCAGCCAGACGGCTTGCAGCCGCCCAAGGAGGGTCTCTCCGCCGGTGCCTCCTTTACCATGTCCCTCCGGCTCCGCCATCTCTGGCTCTGCAGCTGTCGGGCCTGCTGTCACCGGCTCTGCTGCCGCCGGATCCGCCACTGCCGGCTCTGCTGTCGCCGGCGTTGGCTGCAGTCGGAGGCTCTCCCTCTTCCCGTCTGGAGCTGGGGTGCTCCTTTTATAGCTCCGGGCTGGTCCCGACCCGGATCTGTCCGGGTTCCTGGAAGGGGAAGACCTCAGGGGCCGCTTCCGGGTCCGGACCTGGAAGCCGGGCCAGGCTCCGCCGCCTTCCTTCCACATTATCCTGGCCCCCCGGGTCCTTGATCCCTTCACATGGGGACATTGTTGAATGAAAGTCATCATAAATCACTCATTGCCATAATCTAATGAGGTCTGGCTAACATTCTCAGCCCCCCTGAGAACTGACATTTTTTCAGTTGCAAATGTCTGATTTGTAGATTGAATGTAAACCTAGAAGAGATTTGGTTGTTCTACACAGGCTTACTAGAGTATTTGATGAAAGTATGCGCTCCCTCAGAAAGCATTTCTTTGAAGATAGGTAGGATTTATTTGCCAAAACATAAATAGCACTTAAGAAAACAGTTACAGAACAACAGAGAGATGGACACACATCCCATCTTCCCTACACTTGCCCACACCCTCAAGCTTCTATGTAGGCATGACCTAGCATTGGTGCCTTAGACCCAGGTACAGCATGTATGTCACTAAGGTTGGAGTGAAGGGGACCTGCCACTACTTCACATTTGTTAAGATGGTTATTTTGTTCACTGTTTGTGTTAATGGTGTTTATGTAAGCCATTTCCTGCTTTGCTCCTTTATATCCCCATTTGTTCTGACTCCATAGCAACTAACTCATTGACAGTGCATACACCCATGTTCATAAGAATTGCAGTAAATTCTTTGCTTTCCACAGTGAGCAATCCCCAGCTAGTTAATCTTTCTGTTTTCCAACTAATATGTACATTGCTCTTCCTTCCTTATTGCTGACGATATGTAAAATCCTCTTGTGGCATTATAACTGTATCGATGGAATGCAAATGTGAACAATTTCTGGCTCAACAAGATAGTGGTAATTGAATGCATTTCTAACCATTTGCAGTATCTTTAAAAGCGATTATAAAACACACTCCTGTACACCTTGAAGTCTTCCTTGGGGTCCTGCACAACCTCACTCCATGAATCTTCCCCTTCTGATTTGATGGCCTTGAATTCAAAACAAAAAAATATCATTTTAGAAGAGTAAAGTTCAAGGTGTAGTAGATGTTATGAAATTGTGATGCTTTTTGATTCCTGTTTTTCTACAGAAATTGGTTTATTTTGAAAACTCCATACATTTTATATATGAGTTACCTTTATATGCAACAGTATATAAAGAACAGCAATACTAATAACACTTCATAACTTATGCAAACTGAAAAGTTTAAAAGTCTAAACATTTTCTTGCCACTCAACCCAACTACTTCTTTCTTTTGCTTTTTTGCATCTCAGACTGGGTAGTACAGTTGAGTGAGTCGGCTCTACTGTTGCTCATGCTCATGTGGTCAGCGCACTTGGAACCTGCTGCTAATGTGTGAGGCCTTTGTTTGAGTTGCAAGTGTAGCAGATTTTATTCAAACTCAAAGTAATCTCTATTTGACTATAAATCTTCACATTTCTGTTAAACTGAAGCTTGTAAAGCCTAATTTGGATGGGGGGGAGGACGGGAGGAGGGAGAGGGTTATATTATTGGACATTTACTGTCCTCCAAGCAAATCCTTTAGAATATATCTTTGAACTTGCTTTCCCACAACATGAAGTCTTTATAAAAGGAAAGAAACTGAAAATAAACTAATTAAAACCTTAATGAACGACCAGTTTGGTCCCTAGTGGCTGCAAAGAGGAAAAATGAGAAAGAGATCTTGGTGCACAGTGTGTCTTTAGAAATTTTCAACACTCAGCAGAATGAAATATCATGTCCATTCATTTTTGTTTTTTTTAAAGAAAAAGTAAATGAGTTATTTTTATTCTCCTCTGCTCCTTTAATAGCCCCAAGTAAGCAATAAAGCTGATGTTTTCATGTTAGGTAATTCAAAGTGAATATTAACTTTCTCCCAGTATCAGTCAAAAGTGACAGATATTTACACAAACAGCCAGATTAAGTGTGATGCTAATCCCTCAGTGTTACACTTTCTGAGGGGACCTACAGTATGAGGCCCCAAACAGGATTTCATTGTGTTTATAGAACAAAGTTAAATGCCTTATTGCTTTCTGTGAAACCTCTGGAAAAACATAACAAGGTCCTGACACTGTTCAACATGGGGACATTTGTTTGCTCCATACAGAGCCTCATTGGGTTCTTTAAGGTTCTCCATGGGCATAAGGGTCTGCATGTACTGACTTGCTTGTAGGATGGGGCTTGAAATAGATATTCCTTACTTCACTTTCTTCTGCTACCCTAAAGTGCAGGCTTATTCAGCAGGAACAGGACAACTTAGGGTGAGGAAAACAGGACACTACCCCCAAGTGCTAATTCAAGGGCAGGGGGGCAGAATGGCAGCCCCCAGAATGAGCCTGTGCTGCTGCCACAGCCCATGTTGGGAGCAGCAGCCCATAGAGGGAGCAGCGCCCCATAATGCTGCAGTCTTCAGAAGGAGGTGAGCGTTCCTTCCCCTGTACCACCTCAAGCACCAAAATTTAAAGTTACTCCTCTGGTCAGCAGTGCCCAAAAGCTGCTAAGATAAAATCTCTCTCTTGCACACATAGACACAGTGATCACTGGGTTCAGTTAACACAGGTATGCATGAATAAGAACAACTCAACAGGTTTTATTCTGGACAAGTGTGCAACTCCTGCAGTTCCTGTCTGCCTCTCACTAAGGCTATATACAGACATTTAAAGACCCCAAGGTGGAATCTAAGTCTAAGTAGTTTTCTATAAGCGGCATAGTTTAGATCGGTAGTAAACAAAACACACGTTTGCCCTTTGGTGGTAAATATTAAACTGGGTTCCACCATTTTTAAATCAGTCTTTGTGTGTGCCAAACTTCTGTTCTGTTATGGGTATGGACCGGTTTCCAAACACTTATACTGGTAAAAGTGTAATGTATCTGCTCTAACTTACTAACTAAAAGTGAATACCTAACTATTTAGATGCTCCCTGAGGGACCATCTCTCAATTCCCGATTTCCTCAGCCTTCTGCTAGGTAGCTTCTCCAATTTATAACTTATACCACTGCAACATATACATGCACACAGACACAAATACTGAGGGCAAGGAAATGGTTCTGTGCAGAGGTTGCAGGTTCCATGCAAAGGTTACAATGAGTTTCTAACGAACAATTTGTGGTGTTTTGTCTTGAGTTAAGTTGACTTTAATGCCTGAAGGAAGAGCTCATATTTCATTACAGCTAAAAGATCCTGGGTGTGTGCACATTAGGTATGTTTTAGTAGCCTCAGTTAGGTGTACATAAAAGAATCCTTACTGAATTTTGTGTAACAGCCTGATTATTTTGTATTAATGTAAAGTGCCCATTTTTTCTAGCCCTATACTGTTAAAGCAACAGTCTCCTTTTAGCTCCTAACAAAAGATACCAAAGGGAGAAAGATACAAAAGGGAGAAACTGCACAAAAATGTATCAAAAAGCTATTCAGAATAAAGACATAATAGAATCATTTTGGAATGGGTCCACCATCATGCACTGCTTTAGCCACCTATAAGCCTTTGTTAAAAAGGAACTCTAAATAGACAATTCTCCCGCCAGCTTGCCTTTTCAGAGTTTTGTTGAAGGATGGGATTCACAGGAACAGATTCTATTGGATAATTCTGGTTGGGCCTGCCCTTAAAAATACTTAGTACTTGAAAGTAACTCTATCTAGGGAAGCATTATTATTGACGTCACTGAAATTTCTCCTGTATATATATTTATTCATTAAAACTGTAGGATCTTGCTATTTACATGCAATATTACCACTCAGCTCCATGTTCTTGGGGAACCCTGACACAGGATGCAGCCTGTCTGACTCACAAAGAATCCCCCTCCCCTCCTCTACCTAAACAGAAACCGATAAAGATGCAGTGAGAGACGCACCAAAAACCCTCCAGATAAGGGTGACAAGAGTGAAACAACTGCCCTAGATCTCATTTGCATCCGAGATGGAACCAGATGACCATTCATTTACATGAGAGATGGAGAACAGAAAGCCTGAAGCAGAGACTGCAGTGAATTCTGGGATCAGAGAAGCAGGGGAGCACTGCATGATGGGGAATCTGTGCTCCAAATGCTAATCAAGCCACATTTAGACACACCCAGCTCAGCATTTATCAGACCAGTTCTAATCTGGATTTACAAAGGACTCCCCCCCCCCCCCCCCCGACACACACACACCTCTAAGCAGAAAGAAAGTTTACTAGGCATCTTGGGCCATACAGTCCCTGGTCCCACTATGGGAGGCCTATTTAAACTTAATTGGCTACAACTCGGTTGCTGGGTTAGGAAATGCTGAGGCAAGACACTGAGTCAGAGGGGGTATGGGTGACATTTAACCAATGGTAAAGAGTTCATCACAGAGTCCAGCCTGTTGGAGCCCTGACCACAAGTGTTGTCATACTTTTCCTGGGACAACTGGTGGAAGTCTTCCCCTCCCAAAGGTTATGAACACTCCAATAATTGCCTTTGGTTGATTAAAAGACTATAGTAAGATCTGGAAAAGTCATGCTAAGCTGAGGCTTGTTCACAAGTAAAAATCCAAAATCCTGATGCTGTAAGCTATCTATTGTTTCTGAATAAACCAGGAGATATACCATCAATAGAATATCCATAGAAATTTCAAGCTGGCTCTTAAGTATCTGGTTACTCCCTAACCTTATGTATTTCCTGAGTATCAATCAATTTCCTGAGATGTTCCAAACCAGATAACCCCTTGTCAATAGAAAAGACAATTTGATTTACACTATTGAGAATGCTTGAAAGAAGCTGAACTGAGGGTATAAAAATCTGTAAAAAGCAGCAGTTGGGTGTGCTTCAAGAGGAGAAGTCTCTCTGACACCACCCACTTTCTTCTCGAGAGGCTGAAGAAGGCAGATTGTCTCCCTTGAAGGATTGTGCTGAGAACTTTGACCTGTCAGCTCTGCAACCTGAGTGCCTTGGACTGGTGAGATCCCAGCTCTCTCTCTTTTCTCTTTTCTCTCTAAGCATAGATTTCTGAACCTGAACTGTATTAATTAATCTTGAGCTAAGTTTCCCCAAATACTTAGTGAAACCAGGGTAATACTGTGATTGTTTGTGTTTGTTTTCCTTTGCATGTCTATTACTACTAGTGCCATTATATATTTAATATACTTAACAATAAATAACTTTTATAGTCTAACTGGTGGTAACTGGGTATATTTTTCCTTCTCTACTTCCCCTTCCCCACTTGCTCTGCAGCAGCGCTTCTTTTACCTAAGCCCAAAAATACTGTGGGGTCTGCTCATCAAGAGGCTAAAAGATTGGGACGTGCTGAGTTTGAAACACATAAGGGGATCAACTTGTACAGGCTGATTGACCCAGTTTGCCTCAGACATGCCCTAATGAACTGAATGCTGGCCCATGAGGGTGTCATCTGGACACCCAGCTGGATTCAGAGGTATTCTGTTTAACTGCGTGCTTGTGTCTGACTGTAGTTTATTGTTGCTCTGATAAACTGATTCTTGGCATATGAGGGTGTCAGCCTGTCCATGCTGATCAACCCGGCCAGGTCAGGCGTGTCACGTTAATCTATGTGTGTTTGTGTGTATGACTGATTTGGTGACTGGGGGAACCCAGCCCCACTGAAACCGAGTCCTGCAAGATAGCTCCATCGGGGGGTGAGGGCTTGCAGAAGGGGGACATACAGCTCTGTATAGAAACACAAGTAACACAAGCAGCATACTAATAGAATTACCAAGACCCTAGAAATGTATCCCTAATAAATGAGCACACCCCAAAGTAATGGGCAAATCTGGTAACAGCAAGGGAGATTATTATTTTAAGTGGCTATAAAGTGATTGGTTAGTTGTTAAGTCATGATCTGCCAATGGAAGTTTAGAGACCATAATATTCCTGTGATAATATAAACAAAGTGCTAGATGTGTATACAGCAATTCAAGAGAAGTGCATTTAAAAGCTCAATATTTTGCCCCCATTCTCACACAGATCCACAAGAAACTCAGTGATCTTTGTGGGTTACATATGGTGTAAAATAAGGACAGAAATTTGGCTGAAAGACTATAAATACACACAACAAGTTTTGTTCAATAAATCTACTACTGCAAGGAAAGCAATAAGGGTGACATCCCATTTTTTTATCTATGGGCTGCAGCAGTTTCATTTCTTGAACACAGCACTAGGAGTGATTTTTGACCCCTGGTTTTTACATGTCAATACTTTTAGAAGCGCAGATATAAAGAAATTTCATACTGTGGGGGGAAAGCTGGGTGTTTCACACTGTCGTGCATCAAATAATTTTGTCTCATTTGAGAACTTTGACTGATAATCCTACTGCTTTCATCTTTGTGGTCGGACATTTTATTGAACATCTTTTCTGTTCAATCCATTCTGATAACTTTTGAGTTTCATCGGGGCTTAATAAAAAATTCAAGTTCTGCTTCAAACTGGTTTAAGTACTCTGCTGTCATACATAGACCAGGTACAGAGATTACACTTTTACTGGTATAAGTGATCAGAAACTAATCTATACTCATAACAAAAAAACAGAAGTTCAGCACACAAAACCAGTCTATATCCATAACAGAGTAGAAGCCTCTCTTTCAGGATGGTGAGGGGGGAAGAGGCCATTTTTTAAATTGTAGCTTATGGCTTTCGATAACACATTCCAAAGCATTCCTAAAAACTCCATTCTTTGAGAGAAAATGCATTTCTACCCCACCCTGCTTTTGTCTTTGGAAAACAATGTGGTTGTTTGCTTTTAGACCAAATGCTTAGATTTATGATCTGCCCTTTACAGTACATTTACAAGTTGGAGTTAAACTTTCTTTTAATACATGTTTTGTATAAAAATCACAAATTACAGTAATCGATGCTTAAATATATCTTTTAAAAATCTAGCACGAAAGAAAGTGAACCAGAAAGTTAAAGTAAACTGATAGTTTTAAAAGCTGCATTTCACAGTCTGGATAAGCACACTTAAGCTAGGTACAAATGTTATGAGGGGTTATAGGGAGGTTAAATGGCCACTCAGTCCAACTTAGTTCACCCAAATGTGAACCTTACACTTAGATTGGCCTAACTAGGGGCCTAAGTGCAAACTGTAAAGTTCAGGAAATTTAGATCATTCTAAAAATGGTTGATGAGATCTAAGTTAGACTACTTCGGAGGTAGACCTAACTTAGATCAGGTCTGGTGAAACTGATATCGTTACACTTTGGTACAGTTCCCAGTGCAGCCCCAGGGCTGGGAAAGCCCAAACATTGGCCCCAGTTCTGGGCCTGCACTTTTATTACCTCTTCCCTCCCTCCCCCCAGCAAAACCAGGATATTTTTAACTCATTGATCCCTCACCTCTTTCAGAAATAGTGGCAGGTCAGCAAAGTGGGGGGGGAAGAAAGAAAAAAAAATGAGAGCTTCTCCGTCTCCTGTGGACCCTGCTAGCCTTCCCAATCTGTTCAAGCCCCCTGTGGATCCCACTCACCCCCCTGATCCCCTGTAGACTCCACCTGCCTCCCAATTCCACTCATAGACCCCACCAGCCTCCCTGATCCTCCTCTAACCCTTCTCCACCAGCTAGCTCCCCTCCATCCCAACTTACCTTAGGTTGGGTAGCCATTTTTAACTTTATCTAACCCCTCCAACCTCCCCAAATGTCTATATGTACTGTTAGATGTTTTATAGTTCCTGGTGTCATCTTCTTTTAACAGGTTAGGAGTCTCTCTGGCTGAAAGAAAAATAAAATTCCTAGGGATTTTTACAATTTAAAGGAAATAAGTTTCTAGTAACCTAACCTAAGGTATAAATGTAATCATTTTATTAATAATAAATTGTTACATTGCTATGGAGCTTTATTCCTTATAGTATCCTTAACATACATGTGGTTTAATATCTGGTGTTTTAATGGAATATTTAAAAGGCATATTTTGTGAAAGTCCAAAGAGGTAACAAATTATACTGAGTTATAGCAGTTCTTCAAAGACTCTGCGCTACTTTGTAAATAGCAAGCCCGATTCTGTTCATAAAGTGGTGCCACTCCATGGATTTCAGTGGCCTTAGTCATAATTTACACTGCCTGTCCTGGCCTGGTTCTATAGGGACGGAGGGAATCTGAGCAGTCTGCAGCTCCCCCACAGCACACCTGCCAGCTAACAATCCCCTTCAACTGGAGAAGGGGAGTATATACCCAAGTTACCTGGGCTACAAGTATTTATACTGTTATAGGAAAGTTTGCAATACCACAGTAAGAAAAGAACATAGTCAAGAGACAACAGAAAAATATCAGTTCTCTAGGACAGTAGTGCTCAATCTACATCTATCCCATAGAGCCATGTAATCTGTGTCCAGTTCTGGAACCCTGTAACAGGGTATTGGGGTGTGCTTGTTCCTTTAAAAGAGCAAGTAGTTGGAGAGGTAGCTTGCAGGTGCTTGCAGGTGGTGAAGAGAATTAATTAGGGACTCACCTAACCAGTAGCAGGTGGGGTTGGAGATATATAAGTCCTGGGTCTGAGCCTATTAAGTAGTTCAGTCCTGAGAGCCATGAAGTGAGGAGCTCCTGGCAGCAGAGTTCTTGAATTGACTGTGGACCTGAGCAAGCAACTCTGCAGGGCTGGGAACAAGAGAAGGTATCTGGGGCAAAGAGAGGCTTGTTATATGGGCAGAAGACCTTGGTTTATGTTATAACCTAGAGAAGATTTGAGCACCTGCCAGAGGGTGCATGTGGTTATTTTTAAGTAGAACCAGTGATTTAACCTTGAGCTCTGCAAGGGCATGCTCAAGGCCTACTTAGTGTCAGTAGACTAAGCAAGACTGAGAGTGGGTTCCAGCAGGCAGTGCAGGAGCCCAGAAGATGGGGATCAAAAGATCCACCAGCCCAGGACCCAGAAAGGGTGCTGGGAGAGTGATCAGAGGACCAGGAGCACAAAGCAGGGCTGAGAGAGAGAGACCCAAGAAGGTCTAAAAATCAAGTGTCTTACTGTGGGATCAAGAGATACAAGTGCCAGGGATTGCCTGAAAGTTAGATTAGAGGGCCACAGGCCTAGGTAAGGGGTGAGAGCTGTAGTAAATGGTCCAAAAATCCAAGAGGGGTGTAAGCTGGGCCAGAGGGTCAATGAGCCCAGAGAAAGGGTGGGAGTCAAGCTACAGGGTCCATGAGCCCAGAGAGAGGGAGCTGAGTGTGGCACCAAAGCATCTGAGAACCCAGAGAGAGAGTGTTAGAAATATTATTAGAAATACATAATGAATAGAGTGTTGTTAGAACTGCACAGTTTGCATCTCTTACCTGATAAGCAGAAACACCACCAAGGACATTCCTCCCCCCCCTTGGATCTTTTCTTATACTAAATCACTCCCTTTTCTTCTCCCCCTGACAATTCACATGCAGATTACAGAAGCTGGAATTCAACTGACTGTGTCCTTCAAAGGGGGGGGACTTCAACTCTTGGTGACCTAGAGAGCTTTCTGAGCGTGCGTAATTAGCTGATGCATATATGCCTATCCGCCCTGCATACTTAAGTAGTTAATTATAATGCACATGCGACGGATGATGTGACGTAATCACATGTATGTTTGTATGAACCGGAAATGAGTTGTAAGAGTTCCTGTTTCTGCACACATGCCCAGGAGGAAAGAGATAAAAGCCAGCTAAGAGTTTTCCTCGGTGGCAGAGTAATCTGAGATTTTCTGTCTCTGCTCTGACCCTATTTGCAAATACACCTTTTGTGCTGCTAATAGTGTGTGCCTGAGAATTTTATTATTATTATTATTATTATTTGCGAGCCTCCAAAAGAAACGAACCGCAATTTTTGCATCAAGAGGCTGAGAATATGGAAGAGCCTGGAGAGGGTCTAAGTAGAATGAACATTAAGCGACATCATTGAACAATAATACCCACAAGACAATGGAGTGTGTTTAAAAACATTCTGGCATCCCTCACACTAAAATACAAACTTTAGCAAAACATTCATGAGAAATGCTGCAGTTGTCAAAACTTGCTATCTAAGGAGTTAAGGGGCAATGTCAAGCTGCTTAGGATTCTAAAATATGACACAGAAGAAGCTAATAAGCATTTTTCAGACAACATTTAGAACTACTCACCTGCTGAGCTTTCTTTCAGATGTGTCCCCTGTGTAGACTTTGAGTTTGTGCACATATGCATACATAGTCGCATGTTAAAAATAGACCTCTAGATAAAGTGGAGCCTTTTCTAGCTTATAAAGTAACAATAATAAGATGTTAAATGAGGCACAGAATGACAGAATACTTCTATCAAGTCTCCTTTTGTTTCAAAGATCAAAGACTAGATTAGCCTAGTCCTGTGAAGGTTCCAGAAGGGCAATATGGAAATTTTGGAAGGACAGACTTCTGATCTGAAACAAAAAGCTTTCTTTCTTTTCTCTTGTTCCTTGCTGTGTGCAAAATGCACTACTTTATCTTGCAATACTTCCTTTCAAGACTTGCATACAAATTGGTCACAAGGCTTACTTTGAAACCATGCAACTGTAAATTAGCCCACCCTTAATTAGTGTCAGTTTCGGGGAAAATCTACACTAAGTCTTACTGTCTTACACAGAATGGAGATGGGAGCCTGCACTTTCGAAAGAAATCCCCAAAATCAGACTCAGAAGATCACTCTTGAGATGATGGCATGAGTTGTTCCAGGTGAAAAGGACTTGATATGCCATTTAGTTTGTTTGAAACTTGACATAAGAATCCAATAAAAACAGACACTAACTGGCACATTTTTTCCTTATTTAATATAGTCAACACTTGCCTACTAAAAAATTGAAATGAGGTCAGAATCATTTATGGTTGGGATCATTCTTCCCTCAAAGGGAAGAGTTTACAGCTATCTCTGTATTTTGGAAGTGAGCTATAAGTCAAACAATATATCTTCTAGAATCTTCATTGTAATAAGCTTTAAAGTAACTGTTTTCTATCTGTAGATCCAGATATAGTGTTCCTTGCATGTATAATTCATGTATGTTATAAATATCTACCTATTGCAAATTTCAAATATATATGAATTATACATGCAAGAAACTCTATCCATCTATCTAAACACACACTCCCCCATCACTTTTGAGAATTCTGCATTCATCTCCATGTTATTTTTAAATAAAGACAAATAGATGTATTATATCTGCCTACTTAGCAAAAGGGAGTAGTCTATATAAATGTTATAATGCAAGTGTACTGTATAGCCTTAATTAAAAACTTTAAAGATTGATTACTCAGTTGGGGCCAACATTTGATGCTTTAATGGTTAACATCCAAACACAATCCAACTTTCTTTATGAAAAAAACCCTAAAAATAAAAAGTGTAAAGCAAGATTAAAATGGCTGACTTAAATTAAGTTTCCTCATTTAAATCACTGTAATCTTCCCTTTCCAGGGAGTACAACAGAAGCCTGTTAAGCTGGGAAAGCCTTTGAGAAGGGAAACAGTCCTCAGGAAGGCAGGATACAGCACAAGTGGGCACACAGATGCAAGGACAAGAAGAGATCTGGGAGAGCCAAACAGAGAGAAATGCTCTGGGAGAAAGTGTTCTATGAGATAAGGAGGGCAGCCAAGAAATGTCAAGGCCCTGAGAAGCAGAAGCCAGGTGGGTTGTAACTATGGGGGCAGACAGCCTGGTGATTTGGGATTCCAATGTCAGAAAACTTGTAGTAGAGAGTAGGTGAAGAGTCTCCCAAGACTGACTACCTGGGAGGAGATGCTAGTCTAGTCTTTCTGTTGTAGATATGGGGCATAACAAGTAAGGCCAGTAAAATAGCAGAAAATAAGGCCAAAAGGAAGAAATCAATCCTTAGAGAGGGTATGGGCACAGGTATAATCTATTCAAGTGAATAACAGTCACAGGATCCATGCCATGACTCTCTTACCTTCCAAACTATCCCAGGGAGTCCAAAAAGCATTGGTTAATGTTACAAAATATCAATCCCTTTGGCCCAGAGTTTCAAAGGAATGAGTGAGGAAAAAGTAAATATTTTTGTAGGTTAAGTAAAAATAAATACCTAAATAAATAAAACCTTTAAACAAACACAAATACCAGCTTCACTGTGCAAACTCATTGGCTAAGAAATAATATTCTTAGATTATTTCCAGGAAATAATATTTTCTTTGCATAATATTTCTCCGTTACTGAAATCATATCTTTTTCACTCTCACCCCAGCAGTGTAGGGACACAGTCAGATACCTGGGACACAGGGGCAGTGGTGACTTCCAGTTGCCACACCCTCCCCCACAAAGTCAGTGCCTACGGCACTTGGCTCATTTGTACTATCCTAATTATGCCACTCCTCACCCTCTAATCATTCCTCTGATCACTTTTAGGACACAGCTTTGTAGCCTAATGCCCATGCAGAATACAAAAGAAATCAGTGTGTGTGTGTGTGTGTGTGTGTGTGTGTGTGTGTGTGTGTGTGTGTGCGCGCGCGCACGCAGGAATCTGTCAATGTAAATCATGTTGTGGGGTCTGAGGGTCAAAGTCTCAAGTGCATCTAAATGAGTTAGGACCGCATGCAAAATCCCCATAAAAAACAGAGGTGTTTGTTCTCTGGCACACCTAACTCACTTTTCTCAACCTTCCTATTAGACTCTCTCCAGTTTTTCAAGGAAGAGTTCCTGTGCTGTATATTAGTCAAGTGAGCAACCTGGCTTTTATTTTGATACAGGAAGAGAGAGGTACTTAGCCATGTTAGTTTGAAGTTAAGCAGAGTAGATTTGCACCTTTATGGACTAACTAAATACTGTAAGATACTGTAAGAAACCTAAATATAAATAATAGCTAACCTTCAAGAAAGGGTCTGCCCTTAATTATAAAATTAAATGCAGTGTCCCAGAAAAAAGTAATCTTACTCAATTTCTCACCTCCTCCCTTTTCCGTGTGTTTACCATAGCACTGTAGTTGCTGACTCTGCTGCTTAATGGCCCTTGGTCCTTTGAGCAGCAGTCGTCAGGGTGGTGTCCCCTGGCATTTTCAATGTGTAATCTCCTTAGACCCCAATAGGTGGTTCTCTTTGGTGGCTGAGCCATGACAAGCTGCTAGGCAGAGAAGGTGATTTAAATCATGTATTCAAAGCAAGGTATAATTCAGCCTGTACGTTGGGGCTGTACATGCAGGCAGGAAAAAAACAGCATAAATGGAGAAAGAAGCACTGAGTCAGCAGCAGGGATGATTGAAGTTTATCCAAACATATTGCCTAAGATTTGGGTAGCTCTTCCAGGATTACTAATGAACGGAGGCTGGGAGGTTTGGAATTCCATTGATTGGCAGCTGTACCCTGAGAAAGGGACACAACTAAACTTTCTAATCTGTCAAGATCTTATTATTTGCAATGAGCTCTGACAGCTCTAAGGTTACATATGTATAAACCAGTAAGGCAGAAAAGGAAGCAGACAATTGTATTTTAAAGCAGCACAGGGGAAGTATTGTTGCCTGATGTTCTGAGCAGCGTAACCACTGCTGCTTCCATCTGCTGAGCAAGCATATACCATTCCCTATTTCTTTCTCTTCCCCTCCCTCCTCCCCTTTGCTCCTCTTGAGCAGCAAGAATATGAGAGCCTTCTCTGTTGAAGTTGCTTTGTTCATATCTAAATCTCCTGATACAAGCTTAGTCAGCTGGCTGGGTCTAAATGTTATCTTTCAGAACCATGTATTGTTAAGGTGGTAACAGAGAGTTTCCTGTATAGGGTCAGTTTATTCCTTTCTCTTCCCCAAAATCTTTTTGGCCTTAAAATTGGTAACTTGGATGTTAGAATAAGTGGCCAAGAGCTGAGAGTTGGAGTAGATGCTGCCAGGTCCTCTTGAGATTCTTTATTACGATTGCCAACTTCTAGGTTTCATCTGGACTGGATCTAGAAAAATGGATTACGTTTTTTTTTTTCTTTTTCCCTTTTGATCTGAGATGGAAACAATACTAAGGTTATAGTTACCAGGGTTTCTAAACGCCAACAAAATGACTGTCTTGCAGGACTTGAAGAATGTAAATCCCAAAGAAGAGGCTGTAGTTAAAAATAATAGGATGGATTTGTTGGGAAAAGGCAGATGACAAATTATTGTTATGGTAAGATTTATTGTTTAGTTTAATGACATTATTTCCCACAGGACTTGTTTTGCACTTTTTTTTTTTTTTTTTAATAGAGCTTTTGACACATTGGAGAATGTGGTATAAGCAATAACCCTACTTACCATAGCAAGGGTTTTGCTGTTTCTTTGCAGAGAAGGTCACTTAGTTGTGGCTAATGTTTTTTGAATATTGAAATATTGTATAGTGTTTTCAGGTGACAAAAACTTTGTTTACTCTGAGGTTAGGCCAGTTTCACCTAATTTAAATTTCAGGGGTGCTTGTACATGTGACCAAATTGCTCTTTAAGGCGGCTTTATTGCCCTTTTGCACCACTAACAGCATTCCTGTTTATACCTTCAGTGATGCATTTTGCTTTAATTTCATGACTCTGTACATGTTCAACAGCGTGTTTTTGTTTTTGGTGTGTGGGGGAGGTCTTTGTTGTTTTGTTTTGTAAATTACCTTGTTTCGTAGCAAGGTTAAACCCATCTGAAGTAATTTGTTTGCTTCTGTGAAGTGCAATGATGCATGGAGCACTGAAAGCCAAGTTATGTTTGGGGAAGCTCGGGTTTGGCAGGTTTCCAGTGCCCCATGCGCTGTCCCTGCTGCCTTCTCCTGTTGCCAGCACAGCCAGCCACCCTCCCGCCACCTTGCCGCACTGCCCCAGGAGCAAGCCAAACTGTTCCCAGGTGGACCCAGGTGGTGGAAAGGCTGCATGGGGTGCTTGGGCCTACCTGCCTCTCCTGTGGCCAGAGGGTGAGCTGCCAGGAGGCCAAACAACTCCTGAGCTGTGGGGGACCCCAGACCTTCCCTCCATGGCAACAGTGCTCTGCAGGTGGCACCTGCCCACTAGCACCCCACCTGGGCAGACTGATAGTCTTGGCAACTATTGACTGGACTGGCTACCTCAGTTCTAGATAGGGCTATCAATATACAAAGCACTTGTAGTTTCTGTCACTGTGCTTAATCTAGGTATGATAGACAAGGTACTTGAAAATTTAGGTCAGTGATCTTTCCATTTATCCCAGCGATGAAGCGAAGGCAGCCATTCTTTGCCTTTTCTAGTGAGCAGAAATATTATTCAAGGGAGTGTTTCTGGGGTAGAGACCAGGGTTGGAAAGAGACCAGTCCCCTTCTGATGTAGGAATCCTATGGGAGTGAAGAGGTAACTGATGCAACAACACTCAAGGTCAATGACAGTGCAGAGGCAACATCCTTTGGCATCAAAATGCCAAGAGAGTCTGGTTTCTCACCCTTGCATTTCCACACAGCAATTTCCAGATGTATTATCTAGAACTGGTTCTCACCTTGCTTTTCTTCTCAGTCTTGGTCAGATCTCCCCCACCTCTTCCTAAGTTTACCAGCTCCTATCTTCATCCCCGAAGTCTGTATACTGAGCAGAGCTGGGACTCAGGTTTTCATAGCCTTGAAGATTAAATTCAGCCCTTAATAGTGTGAAAACAAGAATAAAATCCTCCTGTTCAATGGCTCTATGGCCTAGTCTGTGGAGCCTCTGATATGCTACCATAACAGAGGGGGAAAAAACTGTCAGAGTAGGGGAGATCTCAATTCAGGGCTGTCCAACTTCTAAGTGGCTGGGGATGCATACCCTGTGGATCACACGAGAAGAGGCCGCACAGCATATGGACCACACCAGGGTGAGCCATGGGCACCCCCGCGCCCTGCTGCATCATGCAGGCATAATTTCTTTCCTTCTGCCACCCCTTCCAGCTGTTCTGCATGCCTGTGCAACCCCAGACTTATTTAGGTGTGGGTCTAGAAACAGCGAGAGACAGCCCAAAGACCCCCAGCTAGCAGCAGCAGCCACAGTGGTGGGGAAGTGGTGGCCAAGTGACAGCCTGTGGGCTTCAACTTAACCCTTTGTGGGCTGCCAGTTGGATATAGTTGGTAAGTTGATATCAGCTGATACAATGTAACAACTACAGGTATTGAATCTTGGGTCCTGTTTTTCAGAGATGTTAAGTCCATAAGAAATGTTATTTACTGGGTCAGACCGTAGGCCCATCTAGCCCAATATCTTGTTTCATGCAGCAGCAGGGTATGGACGCTGAAGGGGAACAGTGCATTTCTAAAATCTTATACATGTTCCTTCTCTCCCATTGCAGCTTCCAGTATTCATATGTTTGGGAACCTCTGGTTTAGAGACTGTACCCCTCTCTACCATCCTGGGTATCCATAATTCACACAGTAGACAAGCTGCCAATGTTGTGCTACCTTGCAAATCAACCTTTAATGTTATATTGCAAACAAACAGAAAACTTTGCCTGTGTTTGCTGATTTATTAAAAATGAAAGAAAACAAGTCCTGTTTCCTTATTGTTACACTTATTATGCTTTTTTTTTGAGTTTCAGCATAGATAAAAAAACAGTGAGGATTTGTTCTCTTGTGCATAATGAGTTTCATTCTGGCTGACAGAACTAGAACAGCAGGGTTATAAACCAGTTAAGTGATTTCTTACTTGTTGAAAAATTGTTCTCACTGGATTTTTTTTTTTTTTGGAGGTGATGGAAATAGTTTGGCTCTATTTTACTAAAGTTTATTTGTTCAAATGCTAAATTTTGGGACAAACCAGCATACACTGTTAACTATTTTTAGTAAAGAAATTGAACAATAAATTGCTGTATTCTAGCATGGCTCCTTCCAGTTATTCTTTTGTCCTTTGTAATGCAAGTATTCTAACTTCATGAACATGGTAATTGTCACACTGCTGTCCGATCGCAGCGCAGGGGACCGGAATGGTGGGGTTAGAAGGGTCATTTAGCTCTCTGTGGGGCGGTTAATGTGAGTCCATCTCATGCTGCCCGATAGGAGGTGGTGAGGTGATAGTCACGGAGGCGGAGAGTAGTCGAAGGTAGAGATCTATTTACTCACAGCGAGCGTTGAGGAGAGAAATGAGATGCAAAGAAGTAGACTGCTAATCATACCGGGCTGGCAATGTAGCGGCGTTCAGCAGTTGCTAATTGCGAACAGGAGGCGCAAGCTAGGTGATCAGGCTAGTGTTCCTTGTGATAACCGAAGTGGGTGATGAACGACCTCGCTTGGGTGTGGCTGTGCGCTCCCTTATATCACTCGGGTGATGCGTTCAACTGTGAGCTGCCGTTTTCACCTTTCAGGGTTCTGTGTTCGGGCCTTATTTGGCGTTGCAGACCAGCTGACCTCACCCATGTTGGTGACTTTCTGATAACGAAAGTAGTGGTATGGCAGCGTTTGTTTCACCCTTTTGTGATGGTTGCGGGAAGGAGGGCGGGGCTCGCCATCTTGGTGCCTCGCGCATCGATGCCACCATTATGGTGTGTGTATGACATGCCCCCTTGCGCGAGGCAGCAAGGGTTGACTGTCTACACCATAGCGTCACATTCACTTTCTCTATATGGCGCATGTACGGCCTCATAGCTATTTTGGTCAGCACTAGGTAAGCATGTATGGGCGAATCAGGCACAACTTTAGCCATTGTAAGAAAAAACAGAACAAACAACAAACGGCAATACCTATTGCACAAATAATCAGGGCAGTTAGCGCTAGTTTCTTCAAGTGTCTGAGGCCAAACATGTCAAGCCAGCCGAACATCCAATCGAGGTTTGACCCTACATTGCGAGCTTGGCGCGTAGGGCAACATCTATTCCTTCTAAAACATCGGTGAGGTTGAAACTGTCTACATGGAATCGCAGGCAACAGTCTGCAAAGTTCTCATGTGGGTTAAGGGACAGGCGAGGGGCAGAGTTGTTATAGATGCCTCCTAAGGTTTGACATAATCCCCCCGTTGTCGCCAGGAGGTAGTCAAGGCCTAAGCAATTACAATACACAGCGTATTGTAGATCTTTAATAGAGATTTCAATACACTGGAAACCTGTCCAGGTGGAGTTTCCAAATATTTCAAAAGCTTGGTTGAGATGCACAAGCTTCATGAGTGCTAGGGGGGTTCCGACACTTGGGGAAAATGGTTCCCAGCCGCTTAAGATGTGACATCTCCCCCCCAGACATTTTGTTTTTTCCGTCCTGGCGCATGTTGGTTGCGCAGAGTACTCTTTTTCTGCTTAGAAAGAAAAGTGGGGGGACACTATGGCTGTAGTAACTAATGTCCACTGACTCTTCGACTTTTTTGGGATTGAAAGGTAAGCTAGGTGAGTATCAAGGTTGTACCATATCCAACCGGGTGGTAACTTTTGATTGTGCTTTCTGGAACCTGGCAGGACTGGGCAGTTGCCTGTTATTGCTGCGTGTCCTTTTTTGGTTTCTGGGTAGATTTTCCTTTGTGCGGATTGGGTACAGAAGTTTCTGAACCTCACTTCTGAAACGAGGGTACCATTAACTTCAAGGCTGTCAGACAACGGACTAACACCGCACGACTGGACAGAATAACATGCAGATAACATAATTCGGATTCCATTGGGTAGCCAATGTTCTGGCTGTCCCGCGGCAGTAGCAGCCCAAACAGGTTAATGAACAGTTGAGGGTCTGAGCGGTTCGCAGTTGGGTAAAATTGCAGGATAGCGGCAGCAATTGTTGTACAGTTGACTCCACTAGAGGACACGGAATTGGTAAGCTGGACGATAGGGAGTCCCCCTCCCGTGTAGTTGAGAGGGCCTAACTGGATTCCATCTAGCGACTCTGGGCGGGCCACAGGACATGTGGCTGAGTTTGCCCATTCTTCCGCGTCAGTGGAATTAGAACGAAGGGGGTAAAGGAAAGCATTATGTCTGTGGACCCCCTCGGAGCTTGGATACGGGCAACGAAGGTCCCATTATGTTGAGTTGTGTTGCCCGCACAGTTGGACGAGAGGACAGCAAGGGTGGTAAGGAACGCATTACTCTCAAACTCTGGTCTTTCCTGCAAAACAAGAAGCTATGACAAATATTTTTCTTGCTGACTTTGCCAGTTTTGAGTTAAAATATGGGCCATAGGGCCGTCTCACCAGTACGTATTGGGGTATGTTGTGGTCTTGAGGACAGTAGCCTCTACCGGGGTCAAGGGTTGGGGCCCCTTGGGGATTGTAAGCCACACAAGATCTCCCTTAGCATACGCAGGTTTCCAGGGGGTTGGTGGCATAAGGGGCTTTACCGTCCAGTGTGGTTTGTCAGAATTGAGGTTGGTTAAAACCTTGGGGAGGCGTCTCTCCCACGCCTTTATAACTACCCCCCCCGTTGTGCAGCACGCTTGTTTAAGCACCCCTATGGCCCTTTCGACCACACCGTTGCTCTCTGGGTGGTATTGGAGGTGCGTGTGGAATGCTGCGTGCTGAGGCAAACTGGTCTAGCAGTTTACTAGTGAACAGGGGGCCTCCATCAGTTTGGATTTCGGTTGGCTCTCCCCACCACTGGATGATTTGCTGAAAGGCGCCTTGTACATCCTTGGCTGTAGTGTGTCTGAGGGGAACACATGCTATGTTGCGAGTCCTGAGGTCAACGGCTACTACACCCTTTGCGTGGCTCTTTGCACCTGGGAGGGGGCCGACGAGGTCGACTTGCCAAGTTTTTCCAGGGCTAAAGTGCAATGAGTCAAATGCTCCCTTCTCATGGTGCTTGGAGGCGGTGGGTTTATTGGCCTGACAGGCCGCACACCGACGGGTAGCGGCTACCCACTGATGGGCTCGTGCTTCTGTTAGTTCGCCTCCTGAACGGCGCCACTGTCGTTGGGCTTTTGCTGCTCCAGGGTGCCCCCAGAACTCGTGTAGCCATTGAATGAGGTGATCAGATGAGGGCGGGCTTGGCTTGAGAACACTGGCTGGGGCAGCTTGCAGTTTTGCATCCAAGTGTGTGTGAACGGGATCCATACCGGGGCAGTAAGGTTGGGTGTGCTTGATCAAAGGAGCAGGGTGGAGGCTTTCAACTAGTTCGAGGATGACAACCCACAGCAGAACGTGTGCAGTGGGAGTTCCACCACTGGTACACATCTTGTAGATGTATTCAGAGTCAGTGGCAATGATGCACAGTGGTCGGCTTGGGTTATGGGCGGTCGAAATGTGTTGAAGTACACACAGGAACCCCATTAGCTCTAGTGCTTGGGCATTGGTGTCGTAGCCTACGTATCAGATCTCCATCCAGTCGCATGCTTGACACGTCGCTCCATACTTCTGTGAGCCCGTCATAGATCCATCTGAGGCCAGCCACACTAGTTGGGTTGTTCTGTACGGGAGGATACACTCCTGATAGGTGGTCACTGGGTGAGGGTCTTCCTTAAACTGCCAGTGGCTCCACCTTGCATGGGTTTCATTGACTAACTTGGCCCAGGTTGTTCATCACCCACTTCGATTATCACAAGGGACTCTAGCCTGATCACCTAGCTTCCGCCTCCTGTTAGCAATTAGCAACTGCTGAACGCCACTTCATTGCTGGCCCAATTATGATTAGCAGTCTACTTCTTTGCATCTTGTTTCTCTCCTCAGTGCTCACTGTGAGTAATAAATCTCTACCTTCAACTACTCTCCACCTCTGTGACTATCACCTCACCACCTCCTATCAGGCAATGTGAGCTGGACTCGCGTTAACCGCCCCATAGAGAGCTAAACGACCCTTCTAACCCTGCCATTCAGGTCCCTTGCGCTGCAATTGGACAGCAGCGTGACAGTAACGTTTTTGGAACATCAGTGAGTTTTAAGTATATGAGAGATCTAACTAGATGGCAGTTCTTTTCTCAGAAGCTGACTCATCTTCATGTGTTGCAGTCCCCAGTTTGGGGTATAAAGGTAGCTCTTGTAACTTGGAAAGCATTTGGTAATCCCATATCTCAGAGACTTGGAGGCTACTAGCTGGGCTAGGAAGGTTTTGTTTTTCTCTCATGAATGCTGTTGGCTTCAGGGGTTGGGGGGGTCTGTCTTTCTCTGATGCATTGGGAAGTTGGCCACAGCCCAGACTGGTGTTCTGGGTTTTTTAATGGAGTACTGTGCTCCTACTGGTACTAGAAAATGCAGAGGTCTTTCTCTTCTGATCAGTGTCACAGCAACTGCTAAATTTGGGATCAAGAAGGATGTTTTTCCCCCTTAGTTAAATTGGCATGGACTATGGCTGTGGAATGGGTTGGTCTTCCACTGTAGCATGGAGCATAGTCTTCTTCCTAAGATCTCCTGAGGATATATTGACTAATTGTTTTCCTGACCCTGCATTGTCAGTGTCCTTATCGCCCTTGCTTTTATCTATGGCATCTTACTGGGTGGTTTTGGTGTTTCAGATTTTGTTCTTGCAGTTATAAGCAAGGGTTTTAGACTTGGAAATGCAAGGGACTAGGCTCAGTGGCTTACATACCTAGGCTTTCGGTCCTAGATTTCCATCAAAAAAGGTAAATCAGTCTCAAAAGCAAGTAGCTCCCTCCTACTAAACCACCTAAGGCATCTGATTGCTGCTGTATGCAGGTCCTCTCTAAATGTTGGCTACGTATCTCAAGAGACTGCCTGCAGCACTGGATTGTGAGTATTACTTGCGAGCCTGCTCCTGGAAGCATTCTCCATATAGAATTTTGTTTATCTTCTATGTGGAGAATTTTGGAGTTCAAGCCTTTTGACATCAGTTGGATCTTAGCTGCCCCCTACACCCATGGGGATCATGTGTTCTCCTCAGATCTAACTGCAAAGTTCAGAGGTGACTTTTTTCTTTCCCAGCCTCATGAAAACTTCATCAACATTATCGTGGGGAGAGGGAATGCCAATATACAAGTTTGCCGAGGGTGCTATTTTCCCTAAGAGAAAATGCTTGCTCTCAAAAAGGCAAGTGTGAAGTTTTGAGTGTGAAGTCTAGAGAGAAGCAAAAAACAAACGAATCCCAACATTATAAAATAGATGGTCACATTTACTTGCATGTCGTCCCTGGCTATGAAGAGAAGGTATACCACAAAAATATATTGAAGTGGAAACTGCCTACCATAAATAATCCCAATATTAAAAATGTTCCACCTGCAGTATTCTTTACTATAAAAATAAGTGACTGCATAGGTTATTAGTTTACAATGTCTGTGCGCAATCCAAAAATGTTACCAGAAAGCTAACATGACTGTTAGTTGATAAAGCTTGCATTTTGATTCCCTGTACACTGACAAGACCTCACTTGAAGAAATGCTGTTTTAGCATAAATAGTAAACCCTGTTTTGCAGTTTTCTCTAGCAATTTGCAGATAGCAAGGGGTCCTCTCCTTTTTGCAACAGAATTTGTATTTCTGGTGGTGCTTATTTCACACTTTATTCTTTAAGCTGCTAAGCATTTTAGCTTATACTGAGTTCAGGGTACTTTGCACTTGATTGTAAAGAACCCCTTGTGACTCACCTATTTTGAGAAATGAAAACTGAATTCTGCTGTTGGATATGCATATGAGATCATTGTTTGGAGTGAAGTACAAGGGTAAAGGGGAAACTTGGATGGTTGTAGCGTGTGCCTAACTCTTGAAGAGTTCTGGTAGGTAGACAAAACCTCTTTAATAAAGGTTGCAAAAAGATTTCATGGTGATGTTAGTAACTCTTTGTTTTAGTGGGAAAGGGGTCCTGATTTTTTTTTTTTTCCTCATTTTTAATTTGGAGACATAATAAAGAAAAGGCTGAGAACTACTGCCTTCCTCTGTTTAAAAAGATCAGTTGTATTACAGCTTCAAATATCAATTTACATTTTTAAAGAAGCCATTTACATTTTTAACTTATTTGCAGCTACAGTGGAATGCTCACCCTGTTTTACTATGTCTACTTAGCATGTTTTTAGTGGGTTGATTTAATTTAAAATATTGCTGGCCATTCTGAAAAATAGATGTGTACCTAAAATTCTGACAGGGATTTTTAGTCTGTCATCTCACTCAGCTGGCTGAATCAATTAAAGGACCATTCTGGTCAATGCTTGCAATTAAACATTATTGTAAGTATATTTGTACAAGGCAATATGTGCCCACCATGAACAACGGGTGCCCCCAGTGGCTGGGAGGGCATGGCAGCTGTGACGGCCAGAACCAAAGAAATTTAATAAGCAATAAATATGTGCTGCTTAAAGGCATTTGGAACTTTTTTGTCTAATATAAAGCTTGTATTTTTGTAACCCGCAAATGTAACTTAACTGTTTGTGGAACTGTCTAGGCCTCAAAGACAAAGTTATAGCTGTAAAATTAGCTGACCTAATGGTCTTTTCTTGCTCAGAATTTAGCTTTGATAATGATAAAAATTGGATTCAACTGCCTAGCTTACCCAGCACATTCCAGGAAAGCATGTCTCAAAGAAGCATAGTCAGAGAGTTCTAAAGGGGTTGGATTTAGGTGGAGTAATGTTAATTTCAAACCTGAAGAAGCTGTGTTGTAATTTGCTTATTGGATAAACCCAAGTTTGGGAAGTAACCTTTTATAATAATTTTAACACTTTTGAATACCATAGGGTAATAGCTATAAAACAAGATTGTGAATGGCCCTGAGGCCAGCAGATTAGCATAAAACTAGATATAAAAAGCACGTGCGTCAGGTTACCAACAGGAAGGAGGGAACAGGATGGAAATTGCTGTTCTAAGCGCAGACTCCGGACTCCCGGTGTGAGTGAGGATCGGATCCTGATCAAGGGACCTTCCCTGGTAATCCTTTGGACAGCGTTGATCGAAGACACCTGACTTCGCTGGAATCATCTGGCATCCACCTGGCATTGAGGGACTATCGATAAGTTGCCAACCTGTGTCTGTCTATTTGTTGTTTTAAACAGCTCAGGGGCTGATATTCTCACAGTGCCTAGCTGGCCTGTGACAGATTGATCTATTTATCTGTTATTATTTACTATTAGCTCTTTAATATTGCATTAACTGCTTTATTGCATTTATCCTTCTGTTAACTGTTATGTGTGTAAGCTATAATAAATTTGCCATTGTTTTACTCCCAACTCTGCCTCCTCAATCCTGAACCAAACAGCCTAGTGGCTAAACTGATACACTCAGTGCCCAGCTGGCATGTGATAGTGGCAGCATAAGTGTGGCGGCAGGAGTGCAGCAGTGGTCAGTGGTGAGCTCTCACAGATTCCGCTGGCGGTGGCAGGAGGGGAGGGGGAGCGAGTGCTGACCAGGGATCGGTGACCACCCACAGACACTGCCTGTAGTGTCAGTGGTGGCTAGTGGCAATCGCTGACCGCCCACAGATACCACTGGCAGTGCCAGCAGCGGCAGGGGAGAAGGCAAGTGGTGACCACCCACAGGTGCTGCCGACAGTATCAGTGGCACCTTTTCATAGTGGGTGCACCCAGTGCCTTCCCATCTGTCAAATTCTGCCTGGCTTTCAGTTTTTACATGATTTTCCTCCCAAGTTGTAGACACATTTTTCTGCTTCTTGAGAGAGAAGCGTCCAAACTTCCTTCTGCCAGAGGGACCCTTTCTACTCTTTCAATTGGGAAGAGCCCCTCAGTTTTATTTTGGAGTAGGTCAACAAATTTTGTGGCCTAGTCCTGATCAGCAGTAAAGTACTGAGAGAAATTATTTTGTTGTTTTGTTCTTTATGTAAAACTCTTACAATAGAGTATTGTGCATACTATCCATGGGGATAAAACTTCATAAAGAACTTTGATTTTTATCCTGAAGCTGTGTGTAAAAAAAAAAAAAAAAAAAAAAAAAAAAAAAAAAAAAAGCCACTGCATCTTGTCCCATGTATCCAACATCTATAGTTATTTTCATAACTAGACTTTCTGGCTTATTTCATAGTTGTTTTACTGAGGTAGGAGGGAGCTATTTTATGTGTAGGGGTTTGCTTGTTGCCTTTAATATAAATAATGTATGTAGAACAAGAAATGTTTCAGAAGGAATACTGTCAGTCTTTGTATTTTGCATTTTCCAGAGTCATTAGTTAAAATCTTATTTTAGGCTTCCAAAACTAGAAATAATTTCACCACAATAAATAGTGTACATGTATTATGCATTTATTGTATAGCAATAAATAATGCTATCTTTAATCTTGAAGGAACCTATATGAGAAATGTATAGCATTAGAGGCTAGGTGAAAAGACCACAGATCTGGTTATCAGAAGACCTAAATTCAATTTCTGGGCTGCTGTGTTGTCTTGGATAAGTCACTTCTTCACCCTACCTGCTTTCTTTCTTTCTCTCTCTCTCTCTCTCTCTCTTTCTCGGGGTAATTCCAACCCTTCCCCAAGGCAATACTCTGACTACCGCTAAGAAACGAGCCATACCAGCACATTCTACTGTACACATGCTTTGTGCTGAAAAAAGTCCTTTGAAGTATCTTTGGGCATGCAGCAAAAATCAACTATACAAGGTTATATTAAGCTTGCTCCTGAATAGGACACTGTGTACTTGGCACCACTAACGCCAGCTATGGAACACTTTGTAAGCAGGTGGCATGGGTGGAGTGGGAATGAATGGGCAGTAGGGATTGCTAAGGAGAGAGAGAACCATAACTCTGTCCTGTTCTTTATATGTTGTGTGGGTAGGGAGTGTCTTTCTAATATGTGTGGACATTACCTTTTGTACAATAGCACTCTGCTTTCTGTACAGCCTTTTGACAATTTAACCAAGGATTCTCAGTGCACACTCACTAGACTTCTGGGCATGTTACCCTATTGATTTAAGTGGCTCAGATATCAGGAACATCCAAACACTGCCTCTGTCTTGGAGCCTTGAAATGAAACACAAACTGTTTTGCATCTGTGAAGAACCAAGACCTCATAGTCTGGCTGTGTAGTCCTTTTGTCCAGTACAGAGTTTTCACACCTTCTCCCAGAGCTCATTTTTGAAAGAAGGTTTTTTGATCAAGGTTCATGAACACTATATAAGGTTTTATAATGTTTATGAACATGCTGTATCATAATGTTTTCATATGACTGGACCAACTTACAGTTGCACACACTAACTTAATTTTGGCTTTTACCAGCAGTGGAAGGCTGAGGGTATTTTTCATATGTTTCTATCAGGAAAATCAGTTTCAATGAGAAGCCCAACTTTACCAGCCTTAAAGAGGACCCCAAAATGGTGTTCTGTACATGAAAATATTACTGTTTTAAGGTCCAACATTTCAGGACCAGTCTATGCTACCTAAAGCACAGAGACAGCTTGTGATGAGAGAGTATTTGCGTAATTATGCATTCAGCAAAAACCTGACTAGGCCGTACTTCACAAGAAACCATAACCTTTGTGATCACACCCCTCCTTCCTCAAAGTCAACAGTAGAAGGATCGAGCAGACTGCTGGCAAGCATCCGCATCTGCTCAATGTACCTGACACAGACTTTCAGTGGGCCTGCTAAGACCTAGCCTTATCTTCAGTGCTTACCTTGGTTCCTGCATAGTCTTTTCCCTAGTTCCTTGATTCCTGTACAAATCTCCAGTTCTTTCTTTTTAAACTTTGATTTTGGCCCAAGCCCCTGTTGCTAACCCTTTGCTCTGGACTGCCAACCTGTATTTATGACAGATTCATGTTTATAGCAGTAGTACGAAGTGGTATCTTCTGCTCCTGTTGGGCAGGGAGATTACCCAGAAGCCATGATCTGACGTTACTAGGTATTAAGGCTAAGGCTAGCCTGACTTAGGTAGGAAGGTACACATTAGGAAAGTGAGGACATAATTTTGTGCCAGGTTGACTTGAAAAGTTGCAGTTGTAGTTAAGTTACTGAGCAGCTGATAATGTAGGCACCAGTGGAGATGGATTAGTAGTGTTCAGGGGAGAGGATAAAACGCCAGTAGACTGTATTCATTCCATAGTTTTTCGTCTCGATAACTACCCTGTATATATACGGACTGCCCCAAAGCAGATTTGCCCATGGGACAGGTAGCCAAAACATTCCTGTGAATTTAGATGCCAATCCCATAGCGTGAAGAAAAAGATAATTAGCAAAGCGTGAAGAAAAAGATAATTAGTTTGTGGCTTTTTGGATAATATACTTTAAGATATATTGTTTATATACATATGTAATATGTATATATTGTGTTATACTAAGAGTTATATAGGTATAGATTGTTGTACTTTAAGAGTTATATATGTGTGTGTATTCTAATAGTATAAAAGCCTAAGTCTGTCCGTCTGTCTGTCCATAATGCTTTATTTGTGCTCTAACAAACGGCCAATCAGAGCCTGAAGAAGCATTCTAACAGAAGGAAGGCAGCCCACTGTTATGATGGTGGGGAGACATGGGACCGGGGGGAGGTGAGGGGGGACGAGACCAGCACAGCCCTGCTCCCTGGAGGCAGTAGCAACAGAGCGGATGGAGGGGGGGGGACGAGGCCATGGGGAGCGGCCCAGACCTCAAGCAGCCGGAGGGCCTGCTCCCCCACCCACTCCCCCCTCCCCCATCATTCTTGATGGGCAATTGGCATGTGTGTATGTGTGTGTGTGCACACACGCACAGGTGTGTATATATATATACTGGGTAGGTCTTGATATGAAAAACTATGGGATGAATACAATTTTTACTGGAGTTTCATCCTCTCCCCTGAACACTACTAATGCATCTCCATTGGTACCTACATTATACATATATCTACATATATCTACACTAATATATATCAGGCATAGTAGGGTGGCACCTTTAACACTAACTCATTCAGAAAGGCAAAAGTTTCATAGGTTCCAGACTTGCAGAGAGCAGGGGTACTAAATTGAAAAGAATAAAGTAATTTAAATACAAACGATAGGGAAAGGAGGACATGTTGCCCTGAGGGGTCAGGCCAACGCTCAGAATCAAAATATTGTGCTGTTAGACACGAGGGCGTGGTGTACAATGCACATGCACGCACAAAAAATCATTAAGCACACATACACTCACTAGATGCATACACCCCCACTAGACATACACACTCACACTAGCAACTCAGATACACACATGTTCAAAATAACCAGTCTAGGTTCATGCACACCTATCGCCAGTTTAAGCCCATACATGCTACACACACCAAATTTAGACAGAACCAGTTACAACACCTGTACATCCAATACACATACGTGGATTACTAATTCATATACCACACACACACACACACACACACACACACACACAGATATTTATATATGTATATAGGTATAGATATATATAGAGATATATATTTGTGTGTATTCACTAATTCACACACATACCACCCACCTACACATACACGCAGGTGCGTTCCTAAGTTGGGTGTTGTGATGTATGTGCTCGGTGTACTTGGGATACCTGGGCAAAGGTTAAGGTAAGAAAGTAGAACTGCAGGGAGTAAAAGTTGCTTGGCCTGGAAGTTACCAGGACCAGGATTAGAACTGGTAGACTACAGGGGCTGGGCTGAAGAACTGAGGCTTGAGGGTAACTTTAGTTTAATTGATCTTAACTGATTAAAAGACAATGCCCAAAGCCTGCAGAACAGGGGAGTGATGCTAGCACAGAGACTGGGAGTGGAGCCAGAGCTACAGGGGAGCTGAAAAGGTAGGTTGGGAGAGAGAAAAAGGGACTAAGGGAAAGTTTGGGTGTTAAAGAGGGGTTCTGGGTGTGGGGAGCCAGAAGATGGCTCCAGGGCAGCTAAAGAAGCTGCAGGGCGTGGCAGTGGCTGCTGGGAGCTGGAGAAAGGCTCCAGCTGTTGGAGAAAACTGCAGGAAAGCCATGAGGAGCTGGGAAGCTGTGGGGGGTGGGAGAGGACTACAGAAGGTGTGGTGGAAGCCTGAAAACAGAGAGACGGACAACAGAAAATCACAGGAAAAGTGGCAGGAGAGACTGAGAGGCAGCAGGAAAGCAGAGAAAGGCAGCAGTCACAGGGAAAAGGCAGCAGGAGTGTGGGGAGCAGAGGGACAGCAGAAAATCACAGGAAAGGGGCAGGAGAGACTGAAAGGTGGCAGGGGCAGTGGAAAAGCAGGAAGGGGCAGCAGAAAGTCACAGGGAAAAGGCAGTAGATGGCACGGGAGGCTGAAAGGCAGCAGGGACAGCCAGAAAGCAATGAGAGGCTGAGAGGTGGCAGAAAAGGGGAGACGCAATTGGGACAAGATCGGGAAATTAGTGGGGGGGCTAGTGCTGAGAGAGAGAGAGAGAACGAGGCTGGAATTTCAGATAAGGAAGGGACTGAGATTCAGTAAAACATGACCCAACTCGGGGTTGCAAATGACAGTGGTTTTATTGAACAGGGGAGATGGTGACACAATGTCTTATTGGTTCCTGTGCGCACACGCGCGTGCGCACACACACACACACACACACACACACACTGGCAGTAGGGGTTAGATAGGCTTGGTATAGAGGCTAGTCCACTGAAATCCAGGAGGAAAGAGAGAGAGAGAGTCCAAATTGTAGGAGGAGGTGTGCAGGTTATATCTACCTATCGCAGGCTGGAAGTTAATCCTCGATGGCCAGTTGGGGTCTCCTTCAGCTCGGTGTTGTCCAGAGGGGTCACTGGCAGGGCCTCTGGAGTGGATTGGTGATGTGAAGCTGGTCTGGTCCAGATGGAAATGGCGTTCCCACTGGGTCTGTCTTCACTGCCCCTTTTTATAGGGGCAGACCTTGTGTGACCCTAGTGACAGAAGGCATGCCCAGGCAAGGGTCAGCTCCTGGCATACTAAGCAAGTGTGCTCCATGCAGGGATTTGCAGTTTCAGGTGTCTGTAATGGTGGGGTACAATGGTAGAGTTGCTGGTTCTGCAGGATCTTTTGTCTTTCAAATGCTGGGTTCTTGTCTCTGTTCCTGGGTCAGGTCAATGGTTCCTGGATGAATCAATGTGAGGTGATGGTCCAGTCATTACAGGCCATTCAGTAGAGGCCTGCTACCATTGTATTTCAATTGCCAGTCACTCTCATTCATCTGGGAACCAGTTTACATGGGAGGGGTAAGTGAATCATACAGCTGCAACACAGGGGATGCCCGGGCAGAGGACACAAGATGGAGCTTAACATACAAAATGGAAACTTGACATTACTTTGATTCACTTACAAACACAGGCCTCCACCATATGAAACAAAAATCAATACGAAAATAATAATAATACAATATACAGCAGTAAAAATCAATACAAACCTAATAATATTACAATATATAACAGTGGATATCCAAAACCAAAAACTTGCTACCAAAATAAAAATGTTAAAGCTTATCCTAATTCTGAGCTCACTTATGCTTGTCTATAGGGAATAGAGAAGGAGAGAAAGCAAGCCAGAAATAATTGGGGGAGGGAATGCATATTTATCATATATATAAAGAAAAACTGGGGGTTTTGCTACAGACAGGCTGGATTGTGTTATGCATGGTCTCAGCAGAGGTTCTGGATTCTTATCCCATTACCTGGACTAGCTTTTATAACCCTTACTTCCTGTATTGTGTCAACTGCATTATTTATCCTTTTGATCTCTTCAAATCCCTCCCCTTCCCCTCTCTCAGCAGTGCACCTTCTCTCTATCCTTTCTTCCTCCTTTCCCTATCCTATTTAAAATACTTTATTCTCTTCTATTTAGTACCTCTGTTCCCTGAAAGTCTATTCATAGCATCTGACAAAGTAGGCTGTAACCTATGAAAGTTTATGCCTGAGTGAGTTTTAAAGATACAACCATGCCCTGCCTTCTGCCTGACTTGAGAATAATATGGCTAAGTAGCTCTCTCAAACCTGTATTTATCTAAATTACTGTAAATAGCAATCTATTCACATGGCAGGCACGCTTTAAAATGTAGCTCACTATATTACCATCTGGTAATATATGAGCAGGTATTCTATGTAATTTGATTGTGAAGATATTTGTGACACTAGTCAAACTTGTAGGAAAGCAGAAAAACGAATGAGTAACCACTGTGCAGGAGCTCACTAGTAATCAGCATAGCAAACTGATTTGAATTTGAACATAAAACATCTTGCAATGTTTAATAGCTAAGCCACCAAATACAGCAGAAATTAAACCACTTCCAGCACGGCAGTCAGAGGGTCAAATTTTCTTCTTATATACCCTAGTATAATTCTGTCAAAGTCAGAGGAGTTGTTCTAGTGAAACTCAGGAGGAGGATTTGGCTCATTGCCTGTTTTCAGTCTGCACATATGGTACCAATTCTGGAAGGATTTTCTGGTTGTCCTCATGGTTATAAAAGGAGGGGAAAAATACATATTTTCTCAGTTAAATTCAGGCTTTGGATAAGTTATCTTAGATAACTCTTAAAGCATACTGTCCAAAAAACCACAAACTAATTATCTCTTTCTTCATTCTTTGCTATGGAATTGGCATCTAAATTCACAGGAATGTTTGGGCTACCTGTCTCATGGGCAAATCTTCTTTGGGGCAGTGAACTATTTCTTTGGAGCCCTGTTGCTCTTGGATATATAGCTGAGCCCCAGCTCTATTAGAATGCAGTGCAAAATGTACCAGTCATTTCTCTAATTACAGGCACTGAAATCCATTTGCCCCTAGCTTGCTTGCTTTGGCATTCCTTTTTTATGTCCTTAATTTTTTGTTGCTGGTGTTATTAATTTAAAGGTATGGGACATAATAGTCATTGTGCTTTGTGTTTGGAGAATTGTTTTAAGGTCTTCAAATATGTAATCTGCCTCCAGATGCTAGGTAGATAACACCCCATAAATGCTCGTTGGGATCTTCAGACCTCTCAGTAAAGACTGTCACCAAATAACCTTTATTGTTACCTCCCAACAACTGAAGTTATATTAGCATACTCTGACCTGTTAGAAGGTTCCCAGTAGTTATATAGCTTGTTCAGTTGGTTCCCTCAGTGTGAGGTTCTCGTGCAGGAATTCTTGGAGAAAAGCTTTTTCAGTGGCTCATCCCTCATATGCTATCCTCTTCTTGCCACCTCTTCTGAGATGAATCCTACATCTCTCATAGTAGGAAGGAGCCAAACAGTCTCTTCTCATCAGGGTTTGGAAACAGACCCTGGGTTAAGCTCAGTGCAACAAGGTGCCCAGGTATGTCATCCGTGGGGGGGAAGGTACAGGTTGCAAAAGTCCTATACTCAGCAGCCTCTGAAGAGATCCCACACAGGTGATGACCTTGCTTTCCCAGCCTTTTCCTCTTTTTTCCTCCCCTGGTTTTCATGCAGGACTCGACTTTCCTATTCCACCTCCCCAGATGCTCTCTACCAACTTGCCGCCTTTTTGCTTTGTTGTTTGTTTTTGCATTATTTTCTCTATTCTGACCCATTTGACAAATTAATGTATCTGATGGCTATAATGCTCTTTCAGTTTTGATTTGTTTTGAAACAAGTTTTACCTGTAGTCCTAAAACCTCTTTTCATAAACTCAATTGTACTGGTGGACCCACAAACCAACTTCACTGGTGGAAACAGTAAGTGAGGCAGGAATTTCTTTCCCTCTGTCCTGATCTCTTTATTGGGTTCGTACTTCACAGGTTACAAGTTTTACCCTTGATAAATATTTATGAATCATTCCAATTAAAGGCAGGCCTCAGTTTACTAAAATAACTGGAGTTGCCTTATGCCCATTGCTTTCTTGCATACTATTATTATAGATCCATGTGAAACACAGTCATTGGGTTCACCTTCGGGGGAAAAGAGTTCATCCTGCTTGCTTTCTGACTTTTACTTTGTTTTGTAAGAGTGCTTGAGGTGAGACCAGTAAAGGCCTCATAATTATACTTTACCTCCACAGCCACAGAACCTTTCATGGAGTCTCATCAACTCTGAAAACACCCAACTCTTCCTCGTTCCCTCCCAAAAAGTTAAATGCCCAAAATATTGCTTGTGTTAGCACAAAATTCACTTCACCATTGAAGAAATATAGAATAGTCCACAAGTAAAAATTCAGAACAATCCCACTGAAAGTAATTCATAAAAAAAAAGTCAAAATCATATTCAGGATCCAGAAGCAGAAGTGAATAAAAAGATGGATGTTGAGGTAAGATACTTTTTTATTTAAATGGTCTGTTTCTTATCCCTATGAATTTTAGCTTTCCCCCTTTGGCCAAAAGTACAAAAGTGCACACTCCAGACACAGAGTTCTATTTATGAAAAAATAATTTTGGTTGCAATACAAAGAGAGAAAGCAGATCAAGAATGCACAGCAACTAACAACCCACACAGCCTGGTATAATTAAGATGTATCATTTTTTTTTAAAGAATCCAAGCTTAATAAATTTAAAATTGTGGCTGAGCAAGACAAACATCTAGGTAATTCAAATTTGCTCCTGACATATGTTAGACCAGGTTGGCTGATAGGTCCTAGCCATAAACCACAGCAGGTTTCATATTAAAAATGGTAACAGACTCAAGACGTATGCAAAATATGAGTTATGCTACGCCCCAAATATAAGTTGATCTATTGACCTCTGTCCTTTGTGACCATTTATTTATGAGCCTGTCATCCAGGTAAGGATCCATTCATCCATTCTTAATCACAAACTATTAATTATGGGCCTTTAAGATGGTGGTAAAATACTGGCCTGTGGGACGGGCACCAAGTCTACCCCATCACAGAACTTTGGGGGAGTGAAGGAAAGCAGAAAACTTACCTTAGCCACCAGTCACAGGAGAAAAGGGGCATGGCTACCTGGATGGGGGAGAGAGAGATGGGCAGGAAAACATAAACAAAGAGCAGCAGGTGGCAAGGGAGAGAGTGCTGGCTGTGAGAGAGACAGCAGATGGCTGGAAGCACTTAAGGGGGAAGTAACCCAGATTTAGCTAGAAAAAGGGAAGAAAGCAATGCAGAAGAAACCGGGAGAAACTACAAGAAAGAGAAAAGGGTCCTGGACAGAGACTTACCTGGGAAGCTGAAGTGAGTTAACAAAGGAGGACTTTGAGTCAGTGAGTCTGATACCTGAAGACATCAAGTAACATCACAGAGACTTAAAATTAAGAGAAAGGAATGAGAGTGGATGAAAACTAACAAAGAGAAGAAAACCCCACAATTTTTATATCAGTAGTAGATACAAGGTGACCTAGGATTGCTATTTGCTTGGGACCCCTGTGGAGGAGAATGGGACAAGCAACCAAGAAATTGAGAGTACTCAAAGAGAGAGGGAACTAAATATATAAAAGAAGTTATTTATCTAAGACAGACATAATAGTTGTGCAGAAGAGTTATTTTTGTTGAACCACAGACACAATATCTTCCTCATCTCTCAGGACTGTGTTTATTTCTGTACCTTATTCCATCAAAGTCATGGCAGACAAGAAATAAAGGAAATTAACCAGTTCATATTAAAACAAGAGATGGTGATTTATTTTGCGGGCATAGCTTGACTCTCACAGCCTGGTTGAAGGGAAATGGAAGCCATAACATTGACTTCAACAGATCTGGGTTTCTATCAAAAAGTGTAATTGTGATGATCTCTTGGGAGACTTTCAGCCTCAGAGGTTACCAGAAGTTGAGTGCACTTTATGTTACCATACCATTCAATATACCTGAATGTTGGAAAGCTGTGGTTTCTCTCAGTGAATAGGTGAATAATCAAGAAACAGTGAAGTTTTGTAGGTCTAATGTAATAAATTTGAATGGCACAGCAAAAATCATTGCTGGGCAAGGAAAGGCTTTACTAGGTCCTTAGGATGTTTTGCCCTTCAAGTCAATACATTTTCTATTTTAGCCATTAAATAGGGTTTTGTGTCCCTACTAGATTAAATACTATTGGCATAGTTTGGCATATGCCTAAAAGGGTTTTTTTGATAGTATTACATAGCCCTTGTTTGAAGCTAATGGACTTGTAGTGAGTCCCACATCAAAATTTGCTTGACTCTGCTATACAGAGAGAAAACCTGAAAGGAAAGAAATATGTTACTCTTCAGTCCTTATACTCTGAAAACTGTGTTTTCTATCTTGCATTCATCCATTAAGCAAATACACTGTACAATACAATGATAAATAACAGCAGATTCCTTATAAACCTTGAGTACTAGCTATAGAACAGTCCAAGGAAACTTGCTTCCTACTTTAAGAGTCTACTTATCCTGTTTCTTTTAAGTTTTTATTAGAAATTTGGGAACAACGACTTAGTTTTTTTCAAGTGTCTGTTACATCTCTTGTGAAAATCAGAACACGGTTTTTTTTTGGCAAGAGGATATTGGTTTGGCTAATAAAACTGTGTGAGGGCAAAGGGCACTTCATATGTCTAGGATTTGCCAATTTGCTCAGAATGAGTGTTGAAATACTGTGATGGTTTTAGTGTGTGATTGCAAAAAAAAAAGTAAATCAAGATATAAAGAGAGAACCTGGATTCTGGTTTCCAAAAGATTCCTTCAAGTGTATTCATATTATGGGATGTCTGAAAAACCTCAAGCTGTTACATTTGGAAGACCTGGATGTTCTTTATGCATCTATTCTTTACCATTTTGTTTATATCAAATCTATAAGGACTGACAATCCAAATTGCTTGGCTTGCTAAAGTTTGCTCAACTTCTGTGTGCATGTGCTCACGTGCACTTTTGGTAGACCTTCTGAGTCATGTATATCCTGCAGCTACTGGGCTTAATTCTTAAAGTTTTACTCAAGCGAAACTATTTATGTCAATGGCTGAGGGAGAATAGCAATATTACACCCTACTTTCCTTCCTGCACCATAGTGGAATAAGGGCTATTTCTGTAGTTTGATCCTGAAGGCATTTGGAACCTACAATGGGCGTGTATAGACAAAATGGGAGTCCTAAATTGAAGTGGTGGGTTTTTAAAAGCGGTATCTCAATTTAGGACCAAGTAACACCCCCGTGTCATGCACACACCCAACTTACTTGCCTCTTCGGTGGTAGGGCGAGGAGGTGGAACTACAGGCAGGCAGAGCTATCCCTGGGCTGCAAGGGACGCCTGGTGTTTCCCTCTGTGGCAGCGGTAGGCCCCCTGCCCCAGTGGCATCCGCCCACAGGCACCTGCCTTGGGCAATCCTAGGGGGGCACTGCAGCCACGGAGGGAAGCACCAGCTCCTCCGTAGCTCAGGCAGGTAGGCAGGCTCTGGGGTGGGAAGGGAAGGGGGAGCGGGTAAGATATCAGGTTCGCCACTTTTCTTGGATGGACCCTGGCTTCCCGGGCTACTTCCAGGCTGCCTGCAGGACTTCCTGCAGAGCCGCAGAGCTGCACAGAGCCTGGTGCTTCACTCCGCGGCTGTAGGGGCAACAAACTAAAATTCCTCAGAGGAGTTTTAGTTTGCTGTGCCCCAAGTCATTTAAGGTGCATTACACTGCTGAATTTCCTACAGCATTTGGAATTAATGCGCAATACACCACTGAGGCATGCAAACACCAACACCATTAAAGTGGTGCAAAAGTATTTGGACCACTTTCAAGTGTTGTGTGCACACATCCCTCGTTTTGGCTACACACAGCCTACATCATAGTTAGTTTTCATAGTTTCACAGTTTCTAGGGTTGGAAGGGACCTGAGCAGATCATCTAGTCCGACCCCCTGCCATAGCAGGAAAGAATACTGGGGTCAAATGACCCCAGCAAGGTGTTCATCTAACCTCCTCTTAAAGACCCCCAGGGTAGGAGCCTGCACCACTTCTCTTGGAAGCTGGTTCCAGGCCCTAGCCGCCCTGACTGTTAAGTAGCGCCTCCTGATATCTAACCTAAACCTACCCTCTGCCAGCTTGTGACCGTTATTCCTGGTCACTCCTGGCGGTGCTCGGGGAAACAGTGACTTCCCCAATGCCTGCTGATCCCCCCGAGTAGTTTATAACAGGCCACAAGATCCCCCCTCAGCCTTCTCTTGTGGAGGCTGAACAGGTTCAGGTCCTGCAGCCTGTCCTCATAGGGCCTGCCCTGCTGTCCCCTGATCATATGAGTGGCCCTCCTCTGGACCCTCTCCATGCTGTCGACATCCCTCTTAAAGTGTGGTGCCCAGAACTGGACGCAATACCCCAGCTGCAGCCTGACCAGTGCCACATAGAGAGGGAGGATCATCTCCTTGGACCTGCTCAAGATGCATCTGTGGATGCATGCCAAGGTGCGGTTGGCCTTCCTTACTGCCTCCCCACACTGCCGGCCCATGTTCATCTTGGAGTCAGGGATGACCCCCAGATCCCTTTCCGCCTCTGTGTTGATAAGAGGGGAGTTCCCCAACCTGTAGGTATGGTGCCGGTTGTTCCTCCCGAGGTGCATCACCTTGCACTTGTCCGTGTTGAAACCCATCCTATTCTTGTCCGCCCCCCCTTGTAACCTGTCTAGATCTGACTGTAGCCTGTTGCATCCTTCCAATGTACCCACGTCCCCCCACATCTTAGTGTCATCAGCAAATTTGAACAGGGTGCTTTTTACCCCCTCATCCAAATCGCTGATGAAGATGTTGAACAGTGCGAGCCCGAGGACCGAGCCCTGCGGAACCCCACTGCCCACATCCTTCCAGGTTGAGAAGGACCCATCTACTACCACCCTCTGGGTGCGGCCCACCAGCCAGTTGGCGACCCAATTGACTGTGTGGGCGTCGACACCACAGTCCCGCAGTTTCTTAATGAAAACAGGGTGATAGACAGTGTCAAAAGCCTTCTGGAAGTCCAGGAAGATTATATCCACTGCTACCCCTGCGTCTAATGATCTGGTGATCTGATCGTAAAAGGCCACCAGGTTGGTCTGACAGGACCTGCCACTGATGAACCCATGTTGGTTGCCCCTAAGCATGCAGTCTCTTGCTGGCCCTTCCTGGATGTGTGCCAGCATAATTTTCTCGAACAGCTTGCCTAGGATCGAGGTGAGACTAACCGGCCTATAGTTTCCCAGGTCCTCCCTGCCTTTTTTGAAGATGGGGACCATGTTGGCCCTCTTCCAGTCCTCCGGTACCTCACCAGAGCACCACGAGTGCTCATAAAGTTGTGCCAGGGGACTTGCAATGACCTCGGCCAGTTCCTTTAGAACTCTAGGGTGGAGATTGTCCGGGCCGGCTGACTTGAATACGTCCAACCCCTCCATCAATTGAATCCTCTTCAGTTTTAAGAGATAAGGGTTGATTTCCACCTTCCACCCTCCATCCTGCTTCTCAGACAAGAGAATTCACAGGGAACTAGTGTCACTTTCAATTTTGTGGTCTGTTGCTCAAATGCTTTTGAGCACACACTTCTTATTTGGTTGGCTAACATGCTGACACAGCACAAGTTCTAACTTCCTGGATTTATTATCTACAACTAATTTAAATATCAAAATCAAGCAAATTCTTTCTATCAAACTTCATTTTTCCCTAGGTCTTACTTTCCCCTGGACATAGCCTGAGGCTTTCTTCCATCCTTTGGGCACGAAGAAAAAGATTCTAAAAGTACTGGTCATGAAGTACTGAAGATATTTTATTTGGAATAAGAGAGATTGGGTTTATTTATCTTGGTTAAAAGAAGAATGAATGCTTTCAGTGATTAATCTAGGTGTGGGGGCATTTTCCAGGAGATTACGGTATTTCAGTATTACTCTTCGGTGGGATTTTTATGCTGTGAAGGAGAGGGAAAATGAAGGTAATTATTCTTATTTATTAAAAATCAATTTGTGAATCAAGGTGGGTTTACATTAGTAGATAGAACTGTCCTGTTATATAGATCTGCCCTCTAACTGTATCTCCTCTCCAAGTTCATGTTCACTTCAAGTGTTTTTGGTACAGCTGGGGAGTGGGAGCTTTCTACAGCGTTGTAACATAATAGGGAGCAAGAATTGTAGTAAACTAACTACAAGTAACTCTCGTTGAATTTGCCTTTATTTAGTGCCCTTGTAGCACTTCTTTGTTTGTTTTCAGGATACTTGTTCATCTTACCCCAGATTTTAATAATTTTGAAAATTGGCAAGTAGTGTTTGTTATTTAGGCTTTAACAGGTAACATGGCATGACATAGGCTAAACTGTTTCAAAAGCAGCAACTGGCTGGTTTTGGGTACCTGCTTGAAATACAGCATCAATTTAACAAACTGCTGAGCTTGGAAAATCTAAGAAGAAAAATGTTTCCTCTGGAATAAATCTCAGTGTAGTTTCTTTTTATGCTAGTTTTATCACTGGGCCATGGGCAGCCCCTGACAATTGTTTGTGCTTTGAGGTTCTCCAAAGTCTTCAACTTCCCATTTCACAACACCTCTATCTAACACTTGAGATGGTTTACATTAAGGATGCTAGTGAGAAATCTCTGTGTTGGATTGAACTGGATCTTTCCAATTCACCTCAGTATTTATTTGTGGGTGGGTTGCAAAATGATGGCATGTTAAAGGTTAAAATGAGTTGTCTTAGTTGCTATCATTTTCTTGGACTTCACTAATAATTAAAGGCCACTCCAAATGTAAAAGCAGCCTCAGAAAACAAACAAGGTGATGATTTCCTAAGTGCAAGACTAACATGTCATCAGGCAAAGATTCTCAATGTGTTTTGTCCCACAAAAGACACCATTTTGGTACACAGTCAGTCTTGAACTGTGATTCTCTTTACATTCTTGGAACAATTATAAAATAGGCCACAAATCTGCAAAACAGACTGAGGTTCCAGATCCTACATAATTTTATTTTGTTTTTTTCCTGGCAGTAGAATTCATGAGCACAATTCCCTGCAGGCAATCAGAGATTTCTTTATTCAGTTTCCTGCTCTGTGTTTTCTCTCTGATTCTACTATCTTGCCTTGAACTTGGGACTTTATCCTGATATAAATGTTAAGCAGTCATTGGGGTAGTTGCTTCAGGCAGCTTTGAAGACAAAGTTTCTGATCTGAGAAGGCATACACACAAATGCTTGAACTGATGCATCCTACATGTAAAACTGCCATGTTGCAGTATGCATGGTCTATAAATGTAGATACCTGGTTGCAGGACTGGGGATCCTGTAGTGGAATTGTGATGCCAGCTGAAGATTTGCCTCCAGAGCTGTCCTGGATTGCTAAAATTACTTAGTTTGGTTTGGTATTGTAGGCTTGGAACTTATAGACTCCAAAGGCATGTGAGGGGAATGTGGCCAGAGGCTTTACTATTTTGAATTAAACAAAATCCTGTAAATAAACTGAAAGCTCCAAAGAAGGTTTTGGTTTTGTTGTTGTTTGCTGTTGCCTAACCTGAGCCTCCTATAAATTCTGTCTTCAACTGCTCAGATTTTTGCTCTACCACAGTAAAGCAATTTACGAATTGAAGGTGCTCTCTGCATTTACTGGATGCACCAGAGAGGATCACATGAAATAATTAATTCTGTTTAGATGATCAGCAGCATTTGAAAAAGGAAGTATGGAGGGCCTTACATGACTAGTAGAATATGTTTTTGTTTTCCCATTTACCCTTCTAAGAGCTTCCAATGGGCATATTTTCGGTTGCTTTAAAGGAGGGTTTCATTTGTTTGAATGATACACACTGGGCCAAATTTTGCCAGACGCACTGGAATCAATGAGAGTGGCACTATGTATTTGAAGGCAAGATATGGCTGACTGATTGTCTGCAGTGGGGCTGACACAGAACATGTGTTAAGGATTTATCAGAAGAAAAAGAGGTTGCTAAAGTTAAAAAATCTCTTATGTTGAAGACGGTAACTTTTTCCTGGAATATGCATTAGAATGCATCTCCTTCACTGTGTCTGCATACAATTCTGTTCAAAATGGAAACCTCTAGCACAGCAGTAAATTATTTCATATGCATAACCCTGGGGGCAAAGATTTTTCTCTTTCCAAATTGTTAGTATTTTACAGTTGGGTAAAGAGACTGAGTCTGAATGCTGATGATTCCTTGAAGACTTTGCATGCAGGGGGCACATCTAGATGAGCACGCACGTGCCTCTTCCAGCGTCTCAAACCCCTTTGAGATGCTGCAAGAGGCACATGCAGGAACAAAAAAAAGTTATATCCAGGGGTCAAACAATACCCCAGAGGAAAAAAATGAGTCAAGGCATGGTCCCAGACCATGTCCCGAGGCAACTGGAGGCTTGGTCCTTTGCCAGAGCATCTCTGTCATTCACCCTTTCCCTGGTGCTGAAGCTGCAGGGACCTGGACCCAGCTTCTGTCAGGTAAGCAGGGGGCTGCAGGGCTGGAGGAGGGGGGAGGGGATTTTGGTGGAGGCCCCGCCCAGCCCTGTACATTCTCCCTGCCCCCCATTCATTCCCCCCGCCCCTCCCACACTCAGTGGCGGTAGCAGAGAAAGAGCAGGAGGCTGGAGAAAGCAGGGGAAGTGTCCAGCTCATTTCCAGGGGCTTTTCCAGGGGCTGGTCCCCAGCCTCCTGCTCATTCTTACATACAGTGATTTAAAATTATGTGTTGGCGTGTTAACTCCTACTTCGTTGGGTTAAATGCTTTTCTTCAGAGAGTTGAAATCGAAGATATTTTATACTTCTTGTGTGTGCGCATACTAAGTACACTAAATGTATTTTAAATTTTAGGATGAAAATATATCATTAGCTCTGTCATGTATTGCCAATTGCATACCAAACTTTCTCAGTCCACCCTATCTTAATATGACACTGGTCAGGTAGGGTAATTAAGGAAATGGTGTTGTTTTAAAAATCATGATACAATGTATCTATATATTTTTAAATAATTGCTTTTACCAGTCCTACCGCAGTTGATTAAATTTGGCTAATGAGACCGCAGTTAGTTTCATGTCTAGCAAACATCTGTATCCAGTTTCACTTTCTGATGCTCCTCAGGTTGTAAACCCAAAAACATTTGTTTAATGACAGTCTGCAAACTTTTTTGCTGTACACCAGGGCTGCCAACTTCTAAGAGGCCAGGGCCTGCACACATGATGAATTGTACCAGCAGGTGCTGCACTCCATGGGATAACACTAGTGGGGCAATGCCCCCACCCCAGGCTGCACATCATACATGCACACGGGTGGGTGCTCCCCAGCCACACTACACCAAGCACACATGCATGCCCCTACCCACTGCACTGTGCATGGGTGAGCAGGCACTCCCTTGTGCCACTGCACCCCATGTACAAGGGTGGGTGGGTACCCCATTCACTGCTCCTGCATGGAGGAGCAGTGCTCAGCAGCTCTCAGATTTCCCTGTGGCACTGCACAACACAGGTGCTCCAGGCCACCGTTAGCCAGCACTGTGGGCTGTGTCATGCCATGCTGGCCTATGACCTGGAACTAGATTAAACAGTGGAAGCCAAGGGATGTAGGGGGAGTCCCAAGACCCAGGATGATGCTGCAGCTGGAGCAAGGGGCAGCAGCAACCAGAGAAAAGCCTGGGAGCTGCATGTTATACCCCTCATGAGCTTCATGTGGCCTGCCAGCTAGACAACCCAGATGTATACTTTTACTTAGCCTTGCTTTGTTTTGGAAGTCTGAGTTTTGCTAGCATAGTGGAAAGCCACAAGGTACCATCCTGCCATTTTATCTCTTTGTTAATTTTTTGTAATTCCTGGGATTTGGGGGAATGAATAAGAGATGTTTGTTATACATTTGTAGTTGTCCCAACTGAGATATTGTGGCTGGCTAAGGAACGCCATGTGATTTATATGAAGTGTTCGTCTCGTCTCCTTCACACTGTTACGATGGAATGAGTGTAATGCTCTTGCTTTGAGATACTTAGCATGTGGTTGCATAACTGATGACAGAAATAAGTGACATGGTCTACATCCACAGCTTTGACAGTTTTTATTACATGCTGGTTCCAGTAATTTTAAACTGCTGAGAGATGACTGGTGTGTTTTTGTTGTCTTCTGCATATACCATCCCCAGCTATGTAGCATACCCTACCATCATTTACTGATCAGCCTTCCCTTTTTTTCCACTAGGCACAGCTTTGTCTGTGTAAGTCACCAACCAACTTGCTGGAAAGTGGTACATTCCCTTGGTTATGTCACCCTTGCTGCATGCTACTTCAGGTCTCTCTTCCCTTTTTGTCAGGCCTCACCAGGAGCACATGACCATTGCCTGCTTCAAGGAGGACCTGCCTCTCCACAGCCTGCATTTACTCTTTGAGTAGCTGGTTTTCATAGGTTTGTATTTATGTTATCTTCATGGCTTTCCAGATTATGGTTGTGTGTAGGAGGCAGGGAGAACACCTGCAGGGTGACAAAGAGCCGCAGATTCTGGTTCATATCTAAATGGGTTGGAGAGAGGGTACAAGCACCCCAGGTTCTAACCCACGCACAGGAGGCATAAGAGAGGCTTAGCCCTCCCTTCCCCTCCCCCCCCCCAAGATGATGCTTCCTTGGATCCTAGTTCTCACAAAGAAAAGAGAGAAAGGCCCTTCCCCTACCACATGGGGGAGAAGAGCCCCCCCCCCCCAATAGTGAAGCAGGAAAAAGAAATCAGGCTCTGCAGAGGAGCAGGGATCCCCAATTCTATCCTCAAAGGAAGGGGTATGGGAGTGATAGTTGCCCTGCCCCCCTTTCCTTCCACTTGCCCTTCCCCCATGTTATGTAACCCCCTGTCACTATTGCATCCCTTCCACTCACCCGTAATCCCCACCACTTTTTCCTTTGCCACAACTCAAGACCCACCTTTTCTTTATTTCCTCACAGCAAGCATGTGCATCCTTAACCTTTTTCTGAGTACCGTCTGAATGTTGCTACTGTACTCGTACTACATTTCACCAGAGTAAGAGAAGTCTAAGATCTCTGACAAAGGCAGATTGTTGTAACATGTCTACATTTCCTCTGTCTCTCCACATTCATGCACACTCGAACTGGCACTAGCTGAGTAGAAGACAGGTTTAATTTCTACAAGCTCCCTGTAAGCCATACCCACACTAACTGGCTAGAAATTCTTTTAGCTATCCATGCTGTACACTCACAGTGGAATTCTTTTAGCTTGCAAGTGTTAGGCTTCTGTCTATCCTGAGATGCACACTCTTTCTTGAATTATTTTTCTCAGTGTTGCTTCCTTAAAGTAATAGTAGGTGCCATGTACTAACTGAGATGAATGTCAAATAGTTTCAATTTTGGACATGAACACAGCCATGGTTAGACTTCTATGTGGGCAATAATGTTGATAGACAATGGAAACTGTAAGAAGTATTGTTTTTCAGAACATGGGGCCTGCCTCCATTTATCAGGAATCCCTTGCTTAAATGAATTTTAATTTGGAACACTCATCCTAAGCATGCAACATTTCAAGACAATGTAAGTAAACACTTAGGCATTAGAGCAACAGAATTGACCAGTGAGCAGACCAAACTTCTTAACCTTATCTGTAGCAGAGTTTACAATCCACAACAACATTGATCAATAGTGCTTTTTATCCCTGGGGCCTTCTTGCAGGTGCCAGGCCAGCATTTCTGAAAAGCTGCTAGGTGGAATCAATGCAGCAAGTATGAAGAGTATTTGTTAGAAATGGAAATTCAGAATAAATTAAAAAATAAAAATGTACATCCCAGTGAAACAGTCTGTTGGACTAACTTTATTAAGTCATACCTCTTTCTTTAGCTGGCAGCACACAAGGGACAGATGGACCAGTATCACGTCCAGCCACATTTGACTTTCTAGCCTTACTGACCAGGTACCATATACAGATGACTCAACTGCAAGGAATTGTCAGCAAGTCCAGTGCAGGCCTTGACTTCATACTTCTGGAGCAACAGCAAGATGGCAGGACTTCTGGACCAGCATACTTCTGGAGTAACAACAAGATGGCAGATAACCATCTTATCCCCTTCCCATCACAAAGTGTAGACACCTCAAATCAGATAGAATAGTGGCCATCAGCATTTAAAGTTAACATGTTTTTTTCACCATGTTGTTTTCTAGTTTCATTCTCTTGAAGGGGCCAAATCAATTATCATAGACATTACAATGTGTAGCAACAAGGACTCAGAATGTGAGTGCAAATGGTGCAACAACATCCAGCACCAACAATGGGATTGATATGTGGGACATTTATGGTGGGAGGAACACAAATAGAAAGGAAATTAAATTGATTAATATTATATGTTTTGAAAACATGTCACTTTGCTGGTGCTTTTTTCACCTGTGTGTTTCTTTGTTCTATGACAGACCCAGAAGGAACTATGCTAAACAAAACTGTCTTTACCATTCCCTCTGCAAAAGCAGCTGATACGGAAGAACACCCAAACACAGCTCTAGTATTTTTGGCATCATTTAAAGGCTTACATAAACCAAAGAGAGGCCCACAAAAGGAAGACCGCTTGGTTTCAGGGACTGGCCTTGATTTTCTGCTTGGGATAATGAAGAGCAGGAATCTATCCCTAATTAAAAGCAAACAAAAATCTGCAACTTTTTCACATACATTCTTCTCATACTTCCAGTTTAACATGTTATATATACACTATTGTTTTCTCTTAATTCATCTTTTACCAAATTATGCACAGACAACTTCATCTGCAGGGTCAGGTGGGAGCATTTTTGATCACTAGAATTTAACTCTTTTAGTGCTTGCTTCTTTCTCAGCAGTTTTCAAAAAGAATGTCACTGGGGTGACTAAACTATGACAAGGAGGATGCCAGTCATTTGTTAGAAAGGATTAGGTTTAGTTTTAATAACAAAAATGTTATCTTTTGTATGCTTCTGGAGTACTTCTTTTCTCACATGCAGCAGTGTTGTTGGACATGTTGTTTCAATGAACGAGACCCAAGAAGGGTGTGGGGTTTTCATCACTCTGACAGTGATTCTCTTTCCTAGACATGTGTTTTTCATTAAGGAATTGATATTTGTCAGCCTGGATGTTAAATGCAGTAAACTACACTACAAGCTGCAGTATAAGATCGATCAGTGTAGCTTTTGAATTGTGGTAGCCTCTTGATGCCTGTTAATGTTGCAGACAGAGATTGTTTTCTTCATATAAAGGTACCTTAAGAGATGTTAGATAAGGATAACAACCTCACTACATACAACTTGTTTCAGAATCAAGGAAAACTCAAATTGCAAGTACAAGATGAGGTTTTTTTCTGAGAAATAATACAGCACCTCAAGAAGAGGAACTACAGCTGACAGGGGATCAAAGAGTCTATGTACCCATCACTGGGGGGGATGCCCTTTAGAGGGTCAATTTCCCTCAATATTCATGTTCCTTGGAGACCGCATCAGTTGGTAGTATATTAAGCCTTAAAGGTCAGGCCATATTTTGGTGCTGTCAGGTATCTCATCAGAGTCTCTAGGCCAGCTACCTCAGTGGCTCCCATAATGCAGATGCTCTTTGTACTGCCTCCACATAGGTTGCAGCCCCACTTCATCCAGACCATGAGCATTCTGGGGATGCTCTCCACCGGGGTTGCTATAATCAGGGACCTGGTTCTCTAAGGCCCAGGCTTGCTTCTTAATTAGTAACTGTCCCTTCAAGGGGTTGGTAAGCTCTCAGCCAGGTAGCTCTTTGCTCCCAGAGACTCTCTGCTTGCATACAAGAAGGCTAGGTACCATGTCTCTGAGTCTTCTGCCCCTGTATCCTCCCTTCCTGCCTCAGCTCCCCATCCCCATTTTCTGGAGATGTGATGTGCAATAGAATAGAAACTGGACACCCTTGGAGGCCCTACATTGCCAAAAGAGTGGTTTTGTTAATTTAGTTTCAAATGTTTTTAAATACAAATCCATGCATACTTTGAAGCTTGGAGAAAGCTTGTTGAGGCATATTAAGAATCTGAACAGTGGAACTTTCTTGTGCTGTGTGGATGGTGTCCTGAGCTTCAGCTTTTTCTCCCAAGCTGCAACTTGAATAGATATGCTATCTGCCTCATACTCAGCTGTTCCTGGCCTGGGCTCAGTCAGAGACTTTATTATTTGGAACACTGGGGATGGAAGAGCGCCTTCAGGAATCAGAGCTGCTGTCTGCCCAGCTTTCAAGAGATCTGCTGTGCTAGTTGTGACAGACCATCTTTGTTTGCTCTGTGGGACCCCTCTTCACCAGTCTATCCAACCGCTTGTTCCTTCTTTCTGGGTTAAAATACATTCAGTTTGAAGGGGCCCAGCTGGCCACATACTCCAAATGATCTGTAGGACTCATCACTTTGCAGCTCTACAAGTTGTTGTTGTTGTTGTTAAATATTGTTTACCTATAGGTTGTGTAGAAATAAATTTATCCAGGCCTCTAACTTGACTAAGAAAAGAGAGTGAAGGAAAGATTGAAGAAGATGCTGATGCTGTATGTTTAAGAATATTCTAAGATAAGAAAAAAAACCCCTTCTGCTTTATTATGTCTTTTACATGTCTTTGTGAACAAATGTTTCTTCCTTTCCTAAAATCAACAAGAAGGTGATAACAGTTCTCAAAACAAAATGTATTGCTGAGCAAGCAACTGTTACTTGTGACAACTGAATGATCTACCTCTTCCTGTCTTTCAAGGTTGCTTTGTTTAAATCATGTGTCTGTTCTCACAGTCTTAGGTATAAAAAGGTATGTTAACTTGTAGAAAGGAGGAGTTCTGTTTAGAATCCTTCCTGTGTTCGCTTGTATGAGCTCCAATAAACACCGACTGGGTCTGTTAATTCTAATACCAAAACACGACGCAAAGTTTGATTTCTTCCACAGTTGTTAAACAGTACTTTTCAGTATTTCTGTCCTAGTTGCCAATCCTGCAGAACCCAAACAAAAGAACTTCCATATTGGAAGATCCATCTAACCCAGTATGTTTTCCCAAAAGCAGCAGGACACAACCCCATATCACAATTTTCCATGAACTGTTCCTTTTGAGATAGGTCAATCAGTTCTTAACCCATTTAACTTGTGCTTAACTTAGTATTATAGAGTGCTAGCTTTTTAAATCAGAATGTGCTGCAGCACTAAGTTAATGTCTTACAAACACTGGTTAGATCTCATTCATTATCCAAACTTGTAAACTCACCCAGGTATTCTCATCAAATAATTTTTCCGTATGCAAGTAATAAGACTTGTCTGTGTGGGGATGATAAGGTGTGGTATGATGGGGTGTGAGCTTGTAGCACTGGCTACTCAGAACTAACATTCCATGCTATTAGTGTGAATTACCAGTGCTTTTGTGCAAGGTAGCTCAGTCTGCTTGGAAAGTGAACCCCACCCAGTACCTCAAACTAAATGCATAATCAAAGAGTAGCCAGTAGTGTAGGGAGCTCACTGAGTGCCCAGGGAGGGGGCATGGCTGCAAGGATATGCTGACAAGAGTAGACTGGGGTGGGGCACTGGGGGAAGTGGGGAAACACTGTTCTACAACCATTCTCCTCCCCATCAGCCCCTAGGTACACTGGTTGATGAAGCACTGCCCTGCCTAGCTCCTATGTCTGGGCAGAGGCAGCACAGGGCTTTCCTTGCCTTTGCAAAGACTCCTGGCAGAAGGGAGTTTCACATCCATTTTAGAGTCAGTGCCCAGTGCCTGCCTCACCCTGCCCTAATTATGCTGTTGAGAGTGACTATACAGGGAGTCAATATGGAGTAGTGAACATGATAGGGTTACCATATACCTGGGTTTTCCCAGACACATCCTCTTTTTTGGACCCCTGTGCTGTGTCTGGGCAAGTTTTGAAAATAAGAGCAAATGTCTGAGTTTTCTGCTCTCAGGCTGGGTGCAGCGGGCACAGTGACTGGCTGTCAGGGGTCACGTGCTCCCTGTGCAGGCTCTGTCAAGCCAGGTAAGGGCGGGGTGGGGGGTGAGGAGGAAGACTCACTCACAATGCAGGAGCTGCTTGGGCAGCAGGGCTGGGGAGGCAGGGGTCTGTGGGTCAGAAGTGAGGGGCCCCAGCAGGGCTGGGGAGCAGAGACTGCGAGTCCAGAGTGCAGAACACCAACACCAACAGGGCTGTGGGGGGGAGTGGGCTGCAGTAGGAGTGAGGGAGACTGGCAGGGCTGGGGGGGACTGTGTATCAGGAGTGGGGGGCACAGAGGACAGGAGGGGTGATTGTGGGCTGGGTGTGCAGGGCACTGGCAGCACCAGGGGGCTGTGGGTTAGAAGTGAGGGTCACCAGCAGGGCTTGGGGGGCAGGGGTCTGTGGGTCATGAGTGAGGGGCAGCAGCATGGCTGGGAGGCAGAGGCTGCAGGTCCAGAGTGAGGGACACCAGCAGCATTGCGGGGGCAGGGGCTGCAGGTCGGGAGTGAGGGGCACCACCAGGGATGGGAGGGGGAGGGGGCTGTGGGTCAGAAGCAAGGGGCACCAGCAAGGGGTGGGGGGCAGGGTACTGCTGTTTCAAAATTTCATAGATTTCATAGACATTAGGGTTGGAAGGGACCTCGGGAGATCATCGAGTCCAGCCCCCTGCCCAAAGGGCAGGAAGTCAGCTGGGGTCATAGACCTTGGGGGCTCGGACAGTAAAGAAATTCTTCCTTATGTCCAGCCTAAAACGGTCTTGCAGGAGTTTGTGACCGTTCGACCTCGTCATCCCTTGGGGCGCTCTGGTGAACAAACGTTCCCCCAGATCCTGGTGGTCACCCCTGATAAACTTATAGGTGGCCATCAGATCACCCCTGAGCCTGTGCTTTTCCAGGCTAAAGAGTCCCATGGCTCTCAGCCTGTCATCGTAAGATCTGTTTTCCTGACCTCTGATCATGCGTGTGGCTCTCCTCTGGACTCTCTCAAGCTTCTCCACATCCTTTTTGAATTGTGGAGCCCAAAACTGGACGCAGTACTCCAGCTGCGGCCTCACCAAGGCCGAGTACAAGGGGAGAATGACGTCCTGGGATTTGCTTGAGAAGCATCTATGGATGCAAGCTTGTTGGTGAGGGGCAATAGAATGGGCAGGGGCAGGGCACTGGCATGTCACTTCCCCCCCATCATACTCCCCCTGCCTGCCCCCCCCCCCGCTCCCCCGCCTCCCCTGTGACAAGTGTCCTCTTTTTTGGACCTGGAAATATGGTAACCCTAAACATGTAGCAAACCCTAGATGCTTTATGGTAACTTCACCGGGCAAATCCAGGGGAAGGCATCAGGGAGGTTAGGTGTGGGCAATTACAGCTCCCTTTGGCTGTGCAGCACCTATGTAGAGAACTCTCCAAGTGTACCAGTTTGTCAGCTTGGCTCCTACTGGAGCCACTGCTTTGGCAAAGCTCCAAACCCCAGGGGGTGAAAGCTGCTGCCAGTGCTTGCTCCCACATCCCATTCCCATCACTGAATTTGACAACAGGGCAAAACAGCAGCATTGCACCCTGCAAACCCATGGATTGTCATATGGACAAAACCCGTTGTCACAACTGAGATGTCTTAAAGACATTTCCTCCCCATGCATACATGGGATTGGGAGTGGATGGGCAATGGTGAGGGTGTGGGGGAAAGTGGGACAAGGTTGCTATACCTAGATGTAAATGAGGGTTGGGCTGGAGCAAAGGGTTTGCTCTTCTGGATGACAGGAAGGGAAGCAAAAGTAGTTAGGGTGAGGTTTTACAATTCTGGGGCACTGTTTGGAAAACCAATTATTGTTTCTTATCTTGTGGATTGTATGTCTTTTTTTGCAAGTCTTCCTGAGTCTTTCTGGATAAATCAGGATACACGTTTCAATAATAAGAAATAATAATAACAACAGTGTGAAATTATCCTTGAGGAGAGTCCTGACACTGCCCTCAGCAATTTACTATAACCAGATTAAACAAAAATGTAAACACCGTTTATTTTTCCAGCAAGAACCACTCCCTGGTGATTTCCATAACCTTTTTTAATTCAGTGGCTATAGGATGGAAATTGTCAGTGGGATACTCTGGCTAGAGGAGTAACTTAACAAACTAATGAAATGTACACTCATACTTTGATTCTAAAATATGGCCTGTATAATCAAAGTAGTCCCAAACACTACCCAAAAATGATGCTTTTCATACTTTTGTGTAGTGCAGCCTTTGTGAAGCCTTTAGGAAGGCCTTTGACATTGTCTCTCACCCTGTTTTCATTAAAAAATTAGGTGATGGGTGTCAACGCCTACACAGTCAGATGGGTAGCAAATTGGCTGGAGGGCTGCACCCAGAGAGAGGTGGTGGATGGGTCATTTTTGACCTGAAGGGACATGGGCAGTGGGGCTCCCCAGGACTTGGTCCTAGGGCCTGCACTGTTCAATATCTTCATCGGCGACTTGGACGAGGGGGTGAAAAGCACCTTGTTCAAGTTCGTAGATGACACTAAGATGTGGGGAGAAGTAAGCATGCTAGAAGAGCGGTACAAGCTACAACTAGATCTGGACAGATTACAGAGATGGGCAGATGAGAATAGGATGGGTTTCAGTATGGACAAGTGCAAGGTGTTGCACCTGGGAGGAAGAACCAGAAGCTTACCTACAGGCTGGGGAACTCCATACTTGTCAGCACAAAGGCAGAAAAGGATCTTGGAGTCACTATTGATTCCAAGATGAACATGGGTCGGCAGTGTGGGGACACGGTCAGGAAGGCTAACCACATCCATAGATGCATCACGAGCAGGTCCAAGGAGGTGATCCTACCCCCTTATGCAACATTGCTCAGGCCGCAGTTGCAGTACTGCATCCAGTTCGGGGCGCCGCACTTCAGGACAGATGTGGATAGCATTAGGAGGATCCAGAGGACAGCCACTCTCATGATCGGGGGCAGCAGGGTACGTCCCATGAAGAGAGGCTATGGGACCTGAACCTGTTTTGCCTCCACAAGAGAAGGCTGAGAGGGTATCTGGTGGCCACGTATAAACTTGCCAAGGGGGACCAGCTAAGCAGGCAGCTGCTTCCAAAGCATAACGCAGTCTCCTGTCCGCTGTTTCATGCGAACATCAATTCCATGAGATTTGTAGCTTGTTCATACCGTATGAAAATCCATACAGTTTAAAATCCAGGCTAGTTTGGGGGGTGGAAGGAGTGGAAACTCAGGGAATTTTTAACTTCTCTCTGCAGAGGGAGAAGCATATAAACTCACATGCTATGGCTGAAATATATCCTGGATAATTATTCTTCCTTGTCCACTAATTAATATGCTTAATATGCTGTTGCTCCTCTGTCCCCTTCAAACTTGTTGAGCCACATCTGTTCCAGGTGATCCCTTTTGTTCTTTAACCAACCTCAACCAGATTCCTATTATACTTATTTGTCTTTGTTGACCAGCAGTGGTTTCTCCTTTTTTGACTTCACTTCTTGTTTATGGCTCATTCCTAATTCAGTTACCTTGATGAAATTTCCCTTCCCCTTTGTTGCTTTGTAGTTTTCTTCAGTGTACTTATGAAAATTGCCTATCTTTCACATCCATCATAGTTGAGCATTATAATTATTAAATGTTATAGGAAATATTTTGGTTAACCTAGTACATATAACGTAGTATATATATTAATTTAATAATATAGCCACTTTGTTGACTGTATAATTTTTCAGTTTTTTTATCTGGCTTACTTTCTTGTTTTCCTTTGCCCTTTTTATTTGTTTTAGTTTGTTTAACATGCTGTGATAGGATTTTTAAATTCTTTTGGTTCTGCTATTGTACACAGCTTCCAATGCACATTTTTATTCCTTCTTAGGAACGCTTTACCAACAATTGCTTTTCTGGTTTTAGGACAGGGTATTGAAGCCAAAATGTATTCATTGGGAGCCACTTACCTTGGGTTTTTAAGTGACATGCTTTTCTCCACTAAACAGTATTCTGGGGCCTCTTTCTTCTATACTTTAAGTTCAACAGATTTGATTTATTTTGCATAAGATTGATTTTGCTTGAAACAGAAGAATTAGAGGAAATGGGCACTCAGTCCCTGACTTCCATTTGTGTTAAAATATAAATAAAGAGAAACAAATCTTTTTGATCAGAGCTCTACAGGATGTGTTTATGTTTTCAAAGTAAAGACAAAGGCAGAAATGAACCAATTGAAAGTAAAATTTTAGCAGGTTTATAATCATGTAATAGGTTGAGGCAGCTTTTCACACCAGCAGGGTTATAGTAATGGGCAGTGTGTGGGATCCAACTCCCCATTCTTTGCTAGGAGCTAAGATAAGCAAAGGGATCTTACTTCCTCCTTTCTTCTCCTTCAGAGTCCAGAAATGCTTTTCCTTCTTTTCCATCCCTGCATTGTTCAGGAAGCCTGCTACCAAAGTGTTACATTCCAGTGTGTTTCATATATATGTCAGCAACCAACAACATCTAGGACGGAAGGGGTGGGGACCCTTTGTTTTAGATTCTATTACTGAAACAACCTAACCTCCTTGTAGAGGAGAGAGAAACAGCTTAGGTTTTCTTTTTTCCAGATTTCTAAATTACACCTTTAGGTGCCTATTCCATAATTTAAAAATGCTAACATACACAATGGACTGCCCCTAAATATCTACTGTAGCCCAGACCCTTTGGAACAGCCTTAGTCCATGCAGGAGTAAAAAAAAAAAAAGAAGTATGATTATGTTTTATGCATGTTTATTATTCCAATTTAAAACAGCTTCCTTCTGATGTTAGAACAGTGAAGGTTTTTTATTGTATGAAGTTTTTCTTCTGGGCTTCATAAAATCATATAAAATGCTGAAATGTACAACAGTTAGAATGATGCTTTCTCTCAACCTACCTTTTCTAATTGCTTCCAAGAAGACGTTTTCCCCACCTTACTCTGTGCAATGCTGTGTCATGTGGGACAGGGGGAACAGTAGGAACATTTACCTCTCCTGCATCGTCATCCATCACACAGACTCATACTTTCTGCTGGCTCGCAAAGGGCCTGCTCAGGTACAAGAATATTTTTCAGAAACAGCTTCCGTGGTTCCTATTTGTTCCTTATGAAGCCTCTTGTCATTGCGAGATGATGCTCCAGTGCATTAGCACATGGCTTTGAGATTTACCAAAATAGCTGAATCTGGTGCACTCCTTGTGCACATGCCAGGGGTGTGCATTTCCCATGGGACAAATAGCAGCGGTACATATTTGTTAAGTGCTGATGCAACGTAGCATCATATGTAATATAGCACATATTTGTGCCACTGCTATTTGTACCTGGGTGTGCCCCTGCACATGCAGTCCTGGACCCAGGTGGGGTAATGGGAGGCCTCCCAAGGCAGCAGTGGCACTGAGCTGTCCTCTTGGAGCATGGCTGGCAGCCAGAATGTGGCTCTAGCTAGCCAAGCTCCCTTTCTGGCGGTGCATGCTGCTGCCATGTGTGCCACACCACTTTTTTCATCAGTGTTTTTGTTTTTGGACACCGGGATTTCCCAGTGTAGAGAAAAACTACCACACTTCAAGTTAGAAGTGTGGCAAATGAGTGCAAGTGTACCACATGCAGCTTGCAGCGCCTCAAACTGCTTTGAGGTGCTGGAAACCAGACATGCGCTCGTCAGGATGCACCCCTCTTGGTCTACTTAAAATCTGAAGCTTGGTCTGCTGATTGTACCTGCACCCAAATCAAGCACAGGTTACTTTTTGCTATGCAAAAAGTTGGAGGAGGTGCTATGGAAGAAGGCAAGAACAAAAGACCTTTCTCATTGAGTGCTCTGCCAGAACTTTCCACAGGGATGTGGTGTTTATTCCAGCAGCTGCCAGAGGGGGCAGAATTTTTGGCCTTCCACAGTACACAGATGTCAACCATCTCCACCAATACAGAACCTCTCAATCATTCTGTATGCTCCAGCATCCATTATGTCTCCATGACACGGTAGCACTATGCAAGCAGTGCTGTCCCAGCGTCTTATCTGTTACAGTCCTGAAACAGCCCTAAAGTTGGAATCACATAACACAAAGGCTTACTGCTAAAAAGAGTCAGTACAGCCTCAAGCTGATTTAACTTCTCGCTGATTTCTTCTCTGAGTTTAGTGGAAAGGTGATGCATCTAAAAGCATAAAAAACCAGAACAGCTTGCTTTCAAGTAACACTGATATTTTCTTTTTGGTGGCAGATAGAAAAATTGTTGACTCTCTAAACTGAGCAAAAACCATGGCTGCCAATGTTAGAAGTTGCTTGTGGCATTTTTATAGTCGCTATCCGACTATAACCACACTAAAAAGTGTTACAAGATGCGCGTTTTTAAGTTTGCCTTATGTGTTCTCAAATGGTTACTTTATCTGGAGTGTGAGGGGTAGTCTACTCTATCCAATCCTGCTGCTGCAAAAATAGAAGGGAACAAAACCCACAAATGTAAGAGATTTCCATATTAATACATGTATCTTGTTTTCTCCAGTTCCCACCAGATCTTCTGCCTTTTCCAAGAAGCAGATGTCAAAACAGCAAAAAGTAGTTAAGGATTTGGGACTGTTCTCCAAGCACAGCCTTGCCCTATTTATGTTAAGTTGTCCCTATTTCTGAAGACAAGCAGAAGCTCCCCATTAACAGTTGACGAGCAAAGCCAAGACACTACCTTGTCACAGGTGATACAGCCCTCAGTTTTGGGGGGATTTTAAGACTCGATCCTTGCACTTAACATTCACCAAAGTAATTTTTGAAAATCTGAAATTCTGATTTTTGCTCAGTTGCAAAAAGCCTCATATGTACAGCTTTAAGCATCTTGGACAATATCACTACTCCCACCCCAGAATCAATAAAGTGTTTCATTGGCACCCTATGAAGATATGGGCTTTTGACACGTTTATCAGAAAGTACCTATCAGTCATATTAGTGACAAGACAGAATTCCTGTATACTTTGTGGTGTGCTGAACCTGGAAGGAGTGCAAGGCAGGCAAGCAAGATATATTGTACTGCTGAGAGTGCTACTAGCACTCTTGATAGTAATACTTAGCAGGAGTGTCTACATGAGACACTAAATGCGCAGTAGCCTAAAAATACCGAGCAGTAGCACGTCACAGAAGAAACTGTGCTAGCACGCTACTATTAAGCTACTGTGCAGTAGCATCACTAAGAAGATGTGAGCTGATGCTACTGTGCAGTAATGTCGTTTACTGCGCATTGATTTAGTATGTGATTATACGAGTACTAGACTTAATGCACAGTAACTACAGCCCGTTAATGAATATGTAGATGCACCCAGCCTTGATGGGACATGCTCAGCTGGAATGGATCCTGGCCAGCCCCTTACTAGCATGTTGCTTGAATGCCATCTCCAAGCCTCACTCTTCCAGCAAGCTTTCCTACCACCAGGGCAGGAGTTTGCCCTTCATTCTGAGTATAAAACTACATAAAACTGCTCTTGTATTTATCATGTATGTTTTAAAATGATGTACCCTGGTACATGAGATAGCTAATCCTGCATGTTCAGACCTGTTAGATGAATGTTACTCTACATCAAAAATGAAAAATATATTTCTCACCTCTTCAAGAACCAAACTTGTCACTGACAGTTTGCCCCATAATCCCATTTGTGTCATTTACACAAGATGCAGTAAAATATAGTCTTTGGATTTAGCAACACTGTACACTTCTAATAGCAATTGTGCCAGGGGATTTTTCCCTGCCATTTCCATATAACAGTTATCAAGAGATTGAGGCAGAGGGAGGAAACAAGAATATTTCAGTATTCTAGTTCCAATTGCATTATTTATTTATTCATTATTATGTTTTCATACTGTTTTTTATTCACTGGTTATTTCCCAGTTCCTTGCTGAAATAGCAGGAACACATCTGTCTCTTCTTCATTCGGTGGAGTCTCTTATGAGTCCCAGATTTACAAACAGTATCAGTTACATGCAGTAAACCTCACTCTTGGTCTTATTAATTACTTTCCATCTGCTTGTCCCTAAGGCATCTTGGTTAGCAGAAATATGCTGACAATCAACAGTAATGGCTTAGTTAGTTAGTTATTAAACCAAACCTTTTGCAGAGAGAGTTTCCATAAATAATTTCTACGAACAAATCATCTTCATATGGTAGCTTTGCTTTTTTCCCCTCTTTTAGAAGGCAAAGACATTTCATGAAACTCTAGAAGCCAAAGCAAAGATTCAGGCTGACCCGAGGTCCTTTTTAATCTGCTTTTTTTAAACTTGAGACCTGTTTTGATCTTATAGGTGCATTCTCTGACTGGAATAAGTGGCAGTCCAGAAATTGGTGTTTGAAGCCATGACTAGGTCTAGAATGGGAAGTATCCCTTCATTTAAATAAACATGAATATTCTTCTTTTTCCCAGGACTTTATCTTCCTTGGGGCAGCCTGCTGCTTTGGTTTCCTACAGAGAAAGAAGCGTTGAACCTGCAGTGATGAAAAGATGATTAATGAATCTCAGAACTGCATAGAACATGCAGTTTACTTGTGAGAAGTGCCCAGTGAAATGATCCATGTAAGAATTGTGGATAAATGGTGTGTGAAATGGTTGACAAATTGCCCTCATTAAGTCTTTTAAGGGTACACTTTCTTGAGAACATTGGCTTATTCACAGTATATAATGCAACTTCCACGCTGGATTTCCTGGTGTGGTATTATTTTACACTTTACTGTTCCAAGCTGTAATTAAGTCTAGCATTGTAGCTGTTCTCTCTGATGGTAATGATGATACAAAGAAGAACACTTGGAGAAAAACTGGTGGTATTGCATGAATTTATTCATTATAATGTACCATTCTGAGGCTCTCATTGCCAGATCATGTAAATGTTATCAGGTCAGTTTAGAGGTGCCTCAAGCTCATTGACAAGGAGGAACAAAGCCCTATTGATAATAAGGATGCAAAAGGAATTCACTGAGGTGACTTTCTTCCCGCAACTAACAATTTTAGACATTTTAGCTTAATTGCTTGGAGAAAGACTACCAAAAAATGAATATTGTATTGTTCCCAAAGTTTATTGTGTTCAAGCTCAGCTGTTCTTTGGCACTGACATATTCCACAGTGTAAGGCCAATAGTCAAGACTGACAGCCTTCAGTATAATACTGGTCCCACCTACTGGCATGTAGAATGGAAAAAGATGCAGTGACTCAGAGGTCTGTGTAGTGCTTTAAAAAGGAGAATGAGGGTACGCTTTTAAAATGGACTCCTGTCAGAAACAGGGCTGTGTATTTGCTTGGAACTGTGGATGTGTTCTGTTGTTCCTAGATGAGTAAAATCTGTATACCTCGAAGAGTGAAAAATTGTTTTTCCTCAGAGATATTTGGGTGTTTTTGAGATAGGGTACACGGGAGGTGGAGCCCTGTGACGATGTATCCCCTGTCAAGAGAACACTTTCCCTTTTTGTTCCACCATTCAGATTCCCTTAATTTATTTCCATCAAGGCATGGCAAGTGAGTATAAGGAAGTGGGAAGCAGCTTTCAGAAAGAGATATGGGACCAGCACACACCCTGATAGTCACCAAATAGCAAGACTGGCTCTTTTAAGTGGTGCAAGTTGGCATGTCACTTCAAGTCATAGGCACCTTGGGGGATGGGTTCATGTCTTCATGGTCAGGAATTGTTGTATGGAGTCTATGATTGCAAAGTTGTAATGAGAAAAGAAAAGGATGGAAAAAGTGGTGAACATGATTCGTATAGAAAGGGCTGCAATTAATGAGTGTGTGGTTGATGTTGTTATAGATAGATTCCACTATATCCAAGAAGCACACACAGATGTCTTGACATTTTGTAAAGCAATTTGGTCATCTTGCTAGGTTTGGCTGTCAGTAGCGCATTAAAAGTAGAGGATGTTAGGACCTGTACCCTTAGAAGGTAGGAAAGTTCACAGCAGAAGTGGGATATGGATCAGAGTCATGTTTCCTTTCTCAGCCTTCATTTCTACTCAAGAAGGATTTTTAACATCTTCAGGGCACTTTATATCTTCAAGCATGTACTGGTTACCTTGGTTATGTTTGGAAACACATACTTCATTTGGAAATATTTGTAAGAGAACAACAACAACAAAATACAAATGAAACTGTGAGGGAGGTAAGGAGCCTGTGGGCTTGGAGTTGCCCGGTCCTGGCGTCGTCGGGCAAGCCCGCCGGGTGCAGACTCAACACGCTGGGCGGAAACTCACCTCTTTCAGGGCCCTGAAAGAGAGAAGGCCCGGAACGGACGGCGGCCGCATAAAAGAGGCGCCAGAGCTGGATGAGGAGGTGGCGGGACCGGAAGAACGGGACGAAGGAGCTGCCGCCGGAGAGAGCCCATGGAGGCGGAGGCGAGCCGGCCACAGAGGCTGCAGGACCTTCTGGGGCAAGGGCAAGCCCCAGTGGGGTTGGTGAGTCGAGGGAGTCAGCTGGACGTGGCTCTGGACTGCTTAAGGCCGCTGCAAGCGGCTGGCGCCAGCAGACGGCCAGCTACCGTATAAACTGTAGGAGGGGAGCACTACCGGTGCTCCAGCAGCGTGGGGCGGCAGTGCCCCAAGAATCCCTAATCAGGGCAGAGGAGGGCCCGGAAGGGAACGAAGGTGGGGGTCTTAACCTTGTATTACCCAGGGTGACGTTGGCACGCCTGCTGGGAGGAGGCGGACCCCTCTCAAAGGGGGAATCCCTGATGGTGACTGTCAAAATAATTTGCTTCTACTAAGCGGAAGCTTGGACTGGCATCGTGACGTGGCTGGCCTAGACAGGCGGTCACGCTACTGGAGGCCTGGGCGAGGGTGTAGGGAAGGAGGAGCCCTCAGCGACGCGGGACACCGCACGCGCAGCAAGTCCCAGTCCTGGACCGACACACGCCGTACAGTCGGAACTGAACCAGAACCATCGAAGTCATTGCAGGTGAGTCAGCAGCACGTGAGAGTCAGGGAACGACCGCTGTGAGCAGGAGGCGGTCCCCGAGTGGGGGAGGAGGATCAGCGATACACAGCGGTCAACGCTGCCGACCCCCACCCACAAAAACCACCCAAAACAAACGTCTCTTCTTTGTGTGAATGATTTGCAGTATATAACTGAAATTGTACCGGGGTTATAGCAGGGGGGGAAATGAGAGCCTCCCTATGCTAGGTGTAGTTAGTTGCTGCTCTGGAATGTATGTGGGACAAGATGTGAAGGCCAGATCTGTTCCAGTCTATGGAGATTCTCCTCCAAAAGACACAGGCCTATTTGCTATCTAACTTGTTAAGTGTCCAGAAGCAAGCAGACAGCAGACTGTTCCCATGCATGACGGAAAGTGCAGATCTCCCACTCTGTGGAGGACAGATGCTCTCTGAGATGGCTGGGTTGTTCATCAGGGCAAACTGGGAGGATGAAAACTATCCCTTCCTGCTTGCATGCTTTCTAAACTAAATTCTATAGGATGGAAGTTGTTAGAGGTAAGAAAATAGCATCCCACAGGAAAGGTCCCTATATTCACTTCTGTTCTCTGATAAAAATGGCAATATGTTCTACTGATGAGGGACTATGCCATTAGGGGTTATATAGATATGCTTAGATCTTAAATAAGTGAAGACTTCTAATACCAATGTTGCCTAATTTCTGTAGGTTTGAGGTGTGGACACACAGCAATTGAAACATTCCAAAATGTCATTGATTTAGAACAGTTCACAATTGTCAGGGATCAGGGTGTGAATGTATGCAACAACTGAACTGTTCCCAAATGTCACTGATTGAAAGCTGTTTCATGATTGCTATGCATCAAAGGAGTCCACACATATGTGCCATAGCATTTCAGTTAGAACTGTCCCCTTTTATGTGCCGAAGTGATGTGGCACCAACATCTGGGCATAGGAGTGAGCACCCAGCACATCATGCCTTACAGTGGGTGACTGTGTTGCCCTGTGGGGTCAGGCCAACTCTCAGGATCTAAATATTGCGCTGTTAGACAGAAGGGTGTGACACAATTGCACATATACAAACACACAAATCAATTAGGTGCATACACACGCACACTACCACCCAGGCACATACACATCCAAACCAGCCTAGACACATTCAAGCAGATACATTATACACCCCAAAAGTTAGACACAGATCACTATTTCGCATATCATGCACACAATGCCTCAAAACACACACACATAAACAGTCAACAGTTCACACACATACAACCCACCTACACATACACACAGGTAAGTTCCTAACTTGGAAGGTACAGTGTGTATCTGTGTGCTTGGGGTACCTGGGGTAAGGTTAAGGTAAGAAAGTAGGAGTGTAGGAAGTGAAATTTGCTGGGAGAGCAAGTCATCAGGACTGCGATTAGAACCGATAGTCTAGAGGGGCCTGGGCTGAAGAACTGAGGCTGGGGGTAACTTTAGGTTAATTGATCTTAATTGATTAAAAGACAATTCCCAAAGCCTACTAGTGATGCTGGGACTGGAGCCAGAGCTACAGGGGAGCTGAAAAGGTAGGTGGGAAGAGAGAAAATGGGACTAAGGGAAAGTGTGGGTGTTAAAGAGGGGCCTGGGTGTGGGGAGCCAGAAAATGGCTTCAGGGCAGCTAGAGAAGCTGCAGGGAATGGCAGTAGGTTCTGTGAGCTGGAGAAAGGCTCCAGCTGCTGGAGAAAACTGCAGGACAGCCACGAGGAGCTGGGAAGCTGGGGGAGGGGACTACAGAAGGTGCAGGGGAAGCTTGAAAACAGAGAGATGGACAGCAGAGAATCACAGGAAAGTGGCAGGAGAGACTGAAAGGCAGCAGGGCAGCAGGAAAGCAGAGAAAGGCAGCAGAAAGTCACAGGGAAAAGGCAGTAGGAGCAGGGGGAGAGCAGAAAATTACAGGAAAAGTGGCAGGAGAGACTGAAAGGTGGCAGTGAGCCAGAAGCAGGAGAGGGAGAAATAAGACATAAGTTAGAGGGGCGAGGAGCAGAGATTAGAGCAGGGCCAAACCATAGTAAAGCAAAACCCAACTTAGGGGTCCAAATAAGAGTTTTATTACACAGACAACACACTACACAGTCCCATGAAGTTATTGGTTCTCACACACACACACACACACACACACACACAATGGCAGCAGGAGAAAGAGACTCAGTGGAAGGGCTGGAGTCCAGATGGGGAAGAGAAGCAGAGTCCAAGTCCTTGGTTGAAGAGAGGGTGGGGGGTGATAGCTACCCATCCAGGCTGGAAAGGGGTCCTTGTTCAGTAGGTATTGTCCAGAGGGGGCTCACCAGCAGGGCCTCTGGGTGGATAGGTGGCGTGGCATGGTGCTGGTCCAGATGGAGAGGGTATCCCACTGGGTCTGTCTTCACTGCCCCTTTTTACTGGAGCAGACCTTGTGTCACCCTAGTGACAGGCGGCATGCCCAGGCATGGGTCAGCCCCGGCGTACTGAGCATGTGTGCTTCATGCAGTGATATGGAGTTTCGGGTGTTTATAATGGTGGGGTACAATGGTAGAGTTGCTGGTTCTGCAGGGTCTTTTGTCTTTCAAATGCTGGGTTCTTGTCTCTGTTCCTGGGTCAGGTCAATGGTTCCTGGAAGAATCAATGTGAGGTGATGGCCCAGTCGTTACAGGCCATTCAGTAGAGGCCTGCTACCATTGTATTTCAAACACTCCCAATCATTCTCATTCATCTGGGAACCAAGTTACATGGGAGGGTATGTGACTCATACAGCTGCAACATGGGATGCCCAGGCAGAGGACAGAAGATGGAGGCTTGACATATAAAATGGAAACTTGACATGACTTTGGTTCACTTACAAATACAGGCCTAAACCATATAATATCCATATGAAACAATAAAAATCAATACGGAAATGATAATAATACAATATACAACAGTAAGAATCAGTACAAACCTAATTGTCACGGGGTCATGTAGGTGCCCCGTGACTGGGATTGAAATTGACAGAGCTGCCAATCACCAGGGCAGCTCAGGTGCCGGTTGCCAGGGCGACCAGGCGGGTCAGGTGGCCAGATGGGGGCAGGGCCGGGCCTTTATAAACACCCCAGGCCGGAGCCTGACCAGCAGTTCCCCTCTGGCAGCCGCAGGAGCTGGAGCTCTGTGGATGAGCTGAGCAGCCCGGGTCAATGGTCACAGCCTGACCACTTTGACTGGCTGTGGTGATGCAGGGGAGAGAGAATGCTAGAAGAGGCCACGACTAACAAGCTTTGGGGTTATAAGCCGGTAGGCTTCTGGTTATGTTGCAGCTGCTCGGCTCATGGTTTGTGTTATGGTTATACCGGAGGACCGGGTGAGGCTGTAGGGGTGAGAGGAGGCCTCACGGGGGCTCCCCAGTAACTTGGGGGTTCCCGGTGCCCAGCACGGGCACAGTGCGTAGTGCCACTGTGGGCACAGCACGAGGAATGCCGGAAAGGTGCTCGGGGTGTGGGGTTGTAGCCCCAGCTGCGAGAGGCACGGCACAGGCCCCAGAGGGGGCGAGAAGCACGTGAAGTGCGGCAAAGGCTCCACAGAGTGCGAGGAGCGTGAAAGACCCGAGAGACCGGCCCTGTGGGGCGGAGCCTGGGCATGGCAAGCTCAGAGGTGCCGGTAGCGGGGTGCAGATCGCAGCAGTGGCCCAGGGGCGCCGGTATCAGGGGCAGGTTGCTTAACCGACTCAGGGGCGCCGGTTTCAAGGTGCAGGTTACTTAACTGGCCCAAGGGCGTCGGTATCAGGGTGCAGGTTGCTTAACTGGCCCAGGGGCGCCGGTAAAAGGGCGACAGGCGCGTGACCAACCCAGGGGCGCCAGTAGAGGGGTGCCAGTGGCATGGTAGGCCCAGGTAGATCGGAGAGGGGCGCCGGGGAGTAACAAGCCCCAGGGGCGCCAGAGAGGTGACAAGCCTGGGGGTGCCAGAGAGGGGCACCAGGGCAGGACGAGCCCAAGGGGCGCCGGAGAGGGCACTGAAGGGCAAGGGACCCAAACAACGTCCAGGAACAGCTGCGAGGCTTGGGGCGTGCTGAAGGGGAGATAGGAGGCACACATTGCCCTTAAGGCAGGGGTGCGCTGAGGCACCCCATACGGAGTAGGGGTAGTAACACTCACACCGCTCACCAGGGGATAAAGGCAGCCTCCCATCTGAACTAATTGTCATCAAAGACGTGGCGGGTGAGAACCAGAAGGTGCTGAATTACCTTGAGTGATGGTAGGGGGCGCTAGGGAGTACACGGCCACCCCTAGGCCCCACGCCCTCACAGTAATAATAATACAATATAAAACAGTGGATATCCAAAACCAAAAAATTGCTACCAAAATAAAAATGTTAAAGGTTATCCTAAGTCTGAACTCACTTATGCTTGTCTATAAGGAGTAGAGAGGGAGAGAAAGAAAAAAACCAGAAATAATTGGGGAAGGGAAGGGAATGGATTTTTCTTTATATTTATATTTTTATATATATATATATATATATATATATATATATATATATAAAGAAAAACTAGGGGGTTTGCTACAACTGGAGGGGGCAGGGGCAGAGAAATACTTGCAGCCGTGTTTTGGGGATTCCAGGAGGTGGGAGTTCACTTTTCTGCTTCCTGTTCTCACCTAAACTTGAGTTCATAATGTTTAGTAGCCTGCACTTGTCTGAAGTCTGCAGTGTGTTTATATAGCAAAAGTTTATTTTCTCTGTCTTAAGGTATGAAATTATATTAAAAGTGATCAAAATACTATTTACTAAAGCTTCTTTTTATAAGGAATTGTGGTAGTTGTCATAAAGGGATGTAATCAGCAGTTCACATTAAAAAGGGGTCCTGACAGTGAAACTTTTGAAAATTATTGTGCTAAAATATTTTTATTGGTGTTATGGATAAAGGAATTTCAATACCCTGGAAATGAAGTTATATGTGCTGTGTATGGTGTCAATGCATTACATAATAATCATGGGAGGGCTTGTGTTCTGGGCATGTTGTCATTTATTAATCAATGTAGGGGGAAAAAAACAGAGGCTTAGCAGTATAGAGAAAGTGAATCCTATGAGAAATTCTATCAAAAGTTTTAAAAAGCCCTTGAAGGGAAGTTGGAACAGAATGTGCTATATCAGAACCAACTAACTTCAGGATGGCTGGGAGCCACACACCACAGTGGCCATGAACTGCAGGGATTGCATGCTGCATACGCTCCTTGGAATCTCTGCCACTTGAGCAACACAAGTCCCGCTGAGTCACCCTGCTTCTTCCCTACCCAGCCCCACCACAGCTGGCACTGCCATATGACCTTTTCTCCCTTCCTCCTGCACCATTTCTGAAGGGAGTCTATTCCAGGTCTTCGGGGCTCAGACAGTAAAGAAATTTTTTCTTACGTCCAGCCTAAAACAGTGTTGGAGGAGTTTATGACCACTGGTCCTTGTTTTTCCTTGGAGAAAGCCAAGGTTTTGTTTGCTTTGCTGTGACATCGCATTGGTGGCTCATGTTCATCTTGTGGTCAATCATGACCCCCAAGTCTCTTCCAGCAGTGGTGCTAGCAAGTGTAGCACTGCCGAGCCTATAAGTATGCTGTGGGTTTGTGTCTACCCACTTACTAGGTTTATCCAAGTCAGCCTGGATCACTAGCCTGTCCTCAGGTGTGGATGCTATGCCCCAAAGTTTAGTGTAATTGGCAAACTTAGCAAGTGCACTTCTGACACAAATGTCCACATCATTGATAAAGATGTTAAAGAGAACCGGTCCAAGGACAGAGCCTTGGGGGATGCCAGTGGTTGCGGAGCACCATAATGATTCACTACCATTGACCGCTACTCTCTGGGTCTGACCTCGGAGCCAATTTCCCAGTCTGTGGTGTAGCCAAGGCCACAGTTAGCCAATTTTTCCATGAGGAGGTCATGGGACACCAGATCAAAGGCTCGTCAATCTCTTCTCCCTTGTTCATGTGATATGTCACCTGGTCATAGAAGGAGATGAGATTGGTTAATCAAGACCTACCGATGACAGACCCATGCTGGGTATCCCTCAAGATGTTGCCCTCAGCCAGCTTATCCAGAAGGGTCTCCTTGATAATTTTCTCCTGAATCTTACCAGATATTGAGGTCAAGCTGATTGGCCTCTAATTCCCAGGATCTACTTTCTGCCCTTTCTTGAAGATGTGTTCAAGATGCCCAGAACACAAGCCCTTTCTGCCCTTTCTTTTACACTGCCAATACCACACTGGCCTTCTTCCAGTCTTCAGGTACTTCACCTGAGTGCCACGAGTTTTCAAATATTTTTGCCAATGGTTGGGCTATGACACCTGCCAGCTCCTTGAGTACTCCAGGGTGTATTCTTTCCTGGAAATTATAAAGGTTTTGGCAAACCACCAGATGGCAGCTCTGAAAATAAAGCAAGTTGAGTCCTTTGGCCTTAAGCTGGGTCACTGAGTCCCCAATGGTGTCTTTACATGTGCTCCAAGGTGGGGCGCTTTAGAGCAGCTCCAAGAACTCTTTTAATGAATGTGCCTGCAGTATATTATGTGTATTCAGTATCCCATGCTTCAAATGGCAGTGGGAACACTTTAGCTAAAGCTCATTCGAGCTGTAGTTAAAGCTCTGCCACCACCATTTTGAAGTGTGGGGATGCTGAATGCATGTGATGCGAAGTCTGCTGGTTAGCATGCTCCAGCATGACTTGATTAACTGAGTCAGCTCCAATGTGTGCTAATTTAGTACATGTCAGAGCAGACATCTGGCACATATATACGTGCCCTAACTGACTAGAAAAAAGGATCTCTACCAGCTTTGGAAATCTGGGGACCCCAGCAGAGCAGGTCATGAATCATCTCATATATGAGAGAGGCTAGCAAGGTTGATTGTAAAGTATACATAGTGAATTGTTTAACTTACCAGGCTCTAAGTTCCATATTCCTTACAATTCAAGAGGAAGATGACTTGCCTTAAGAAGGTAAACACTAGTGATCTTAGCACAGTTCTTGTGTTTGAGAGCTTTTAGTGTCCTCTGATATATAATTACTGAAGACAAGAGAATAATTTAACCTAGTGTACTTTTTAGTGATCTGTTTGAGAGTTCAGACTTGGGCAGAAGGAAAGGAAAGAGAATCAGGAAGTGAAGAGAATAAAAGTCAATGAATTTTGTATTCCACGGGCAGAATCAGCATCTGTTTTGGAATTAGTGATGTTAGGCATACTTCAAAATACTAAAATTTACATTAAAACACAGCAACCATACATTATAATGACCAACATTCCTTTTGACATCCTCACTCAACAAGCAAACTATAGTGTCCGTGATTCAACAAGATACCTAAACATGTGTGTAACAGGGAACCCTCGACCTGTTAGTAAGAGGCAGGGCTGCCCCTTTAAGACCCAAGTCTACAGGAACACCAAGCACCAGGAGGGTAAGAGTTAATAGCCCAACCACCCAGCCAGTCAGCTGACAGGAAACAGATAGGCCTCTGGACACACATAAACCCCAGGCCCAAGGCTGGCAGGAGGAGGTCTCTGGCAAATGGCCAGGGAAAGAGTGCTTCTACATGGCAGAACTACACAGGAATGCTGTGGCTGCTGACCAGACTGTTGCTATGGCTAATGAGGCTCCAGGAGTCTACAAAGTACTCAGAACCAAGGTTCCCTCCAAGCTGCATGCGTGCGCAGCTGCGCATGCTTTAAAACCATGCCGCACACAAACTTATTAATGCCACGCACCTGCCTGTTGAGGAGCTGAGCTGTGGCTTCCCCAAGAGGAGTTGGGCAATGAGCTGAGTCCGGCAGAGGCACCAAAGCCAGCGTGGGACACTTACTGGAGGTAAGCTCAGGCAGCATTTCCTCCTCAAAGCCATGTGGTCCTGAAGGTGAAGCAGGGCTGGGGCTGGGGACTGGTGCCGGGGAACTGCTCTGCTTCACAGCCTTGGTGTGATGTGCCTCCCCACTCCCAGAGGCATAGCGAGGCAGGGGTCGGTGCTGGGGCTGGCGTGGACTCTGCCGGCACTGAGAAACTGCTTTGTTCCCCAGCCCCAGTGCCACATGCCTCCTCACTCCCAGAGGCGAGGCAAAGTTGGGGCTGGGGCCAGGAGACTGCTCCACTCCCAGTGGTGAGGCAGGGGTTGAGGGCTGGCACTGAGGAACTGTTTCGCTTCTCAGCCACGGCGCCATGTGCCTCCTTGCTCCCAGAGGCATGGCAAGGCAGGGGCTGGGAAACTGCTCTGCTCCCGGAGGCAATATGGGGATGGGGGCTGAGGTTCCTGGCTTTGAGGAATCAAAATTCTCCAGGAAATCTGGTACCTGCTTGTTGATGTCTTGGGATAAGAGCCTGCTCCATAGTAAGAGTATTTAACTGTCAAACAGAACGAGCTATATATAATTTTTGGAGCTGGCATGGGAAAGCCTTCACTGAAATAAATAGGAGGTAGATCCTGCCTTTACTATTTTTACATTGCCAATATGTGACATAAATGGTGTAGTAAAGCTAGAAATGATACAAATTAATGATATTAAAATAAGTTTAGGGAAATACAGCAAGTTACTATTAAAATTCATGTGCATATTTAAATAAAGAGGAGCTGTATCTGAGTGACAACCTTTGGTTGTTATCTTGTCACCATCAAAAACAGGCATGTTAATAAGTAAAAAGAAAATGAGTTAAGATTAGTTGGAGAGGGTCTTGGAGCTTCAATGAGATGGGAGTCCAAGATGGGTGGTCATTCCTTAAGAAGACTATCCTCCAAGCTCAAAGGGAATCAGTCCCAATGTGTACCAAGGGGGCAGGAGTGCTAAAAAGCCCCCAAAGCTCAACAGAGGCATCCAGGAATGCCTAAGGGCAAAAAAGGAGGAGTACAAACAGTGGAAGCAAGGGGCTGTCCCCAAAGAGGATTACACCTCCATTGCTCATGACTGCAGGGAGGCTGTTAGAAAGGCCAAGGCAGAGATGGAGCTGGGGCTAGTGACCAGAAGTAGGGATAACAAAAAGTCCTTTTTCAAATATGTAGGGAGTGTGGCGTCTTTAGTGGGCGTGGTGAGTACCTCACCATTCCCCTTTACCGGAGCACCCCTCAATTCACTTGCCACGAAACACCTTGTTGTGCATCTGCAGGTCTATGGAGGTGATCCTTCCCCTCTATGCGGCATTGGTCAGGTCACAGTTGGAGTACTGTGTCCAGTTCTGGGCACTGCACTTCAAGAGGGATGTGGCTAGCAATGAGAGGGTCCAGAAGAGGACTACTCACATGGTCAAGGGGCTAGGCCCTAAAAAGAGAGGCTAAAGGGCCTGAATCTATTCAGCCTCCACAAAAGAAGGCTGAGAGGGGATCTGATGACTGTTTACAAACTCACCAGGGGAGACCAGCAGAAATTGGGTGAGGCTCCTCTCCTGGGCACCACCGGGGTTTACTAGGAATAATGGCCACAAATTGTTAGAGAGAAGGTTCAGGCTGGACATCAGGAGACATTATTTTACAGTTGCCAGGCTCTGGAATGGACTCCCAAGGGAGGTGGTGCTTTCTCCTACTGTAGGGGTCTTCAAGAGGAGGCTGGACAGATATTTGGCTGGGATGTTACGATCCCAGCATTCATTCCTGCCCGGGGCAGGGGATCGGACCTGATGATCTGTTTAGGTCCCTTCTGACCCTAAGCACTACGAAACTATAAAAATATAAAAATGAATTCCAAATGAATCCAATCCTCTACTCCCTAAAATGCATTCACTGCAGAAATAAAAGCAAATTTCAAATCTAAACAAAGACCATTGTTTATGGCCAAGGTTCCCTCCAAGCTGCACTCCTGGAGGCGAGGTGAGGGCTGGGTCTGGCATCAGTTTTTACCCATTTAGCTATGTTTTAGCTGTTTAGTGGTTTGTCTTTATTGTCACTAGTTTATGCATTTGAATTAAAAGTATTAAACAGAAAAAGAAGTTGCAAATGGTGCTGTTTTTGTTAGAAGCATCCTAAGCCGTGTAACCTTGAGTTTTGGGATGCTGTTTACAGCTATGTTGGACTAAGGGCATAAGCAGACAAGGTGCTTTGGGTAAATTAGCCTTTAGCTGCTTTTTCTGTCATTCTAGGAAGGCAGATCTTCCCTGCAGCAAGGATCTTTATATTCATTTTACAATGTCCAAGCATAAGTGGGAAGAGGGTGAATGCAGTGGACCAGCTAAGAAGAGCTGCTCGAGATTCAGAGAAGACTGGTTGAAGGAGATGTTTGAAATCAACATACCACATGCATCTGGTTGGCAGCGCATAAGTCTTGGAGATGTTTTCCAGTATTGTGAAAGCGGGGATGTCCTGTGTACCATCTGCATGCGTGCAGGAGCCAACAGCAAGTGGGCGACCAGAAAAAAATGGGGTAACTGGAAATTAGACTATTTGAAACACCATTTGACACAGAAGATTCACACAGATTCTGTGATGAAACTATGCAACCAAAGCAGAGGAATCCTGAAAAGTTTATTTTCTGAAACACACGAGACACGGGAAAATAGGATAGAACTGTCTGAAAGGAAGTGATCAATGCCAAAGAAGTCAAAATGTTGTTTGATAATGTTCTCCTCGCAGTGAAGTTAAACTTTTTGATGCTATCAGTGCAGGAAATCCAGTCATATTGGCAAATATGTTATAATTCCTGAAAGCTGGAGAAGTAAAAATGATGCATTTGAATTTATTGACTGCATAAATTCTGTAATTCATCAGGAAGTACTGAATGAAATGCATATATCGTAATTCCACATTTTGATAGTTGACAAGAGCACAGATATTTCTGTTAGCAAAATGTTAATACTGTATGTAAAATTTCAGACTATGTATGATTTCACTCATCAGACCAGGTTTGCTGGAGTTTTAAAGCTGACAGCTTGTGTTAGCTCTGCTTTGGAGTAGCAATTAGGCAATTTTATGTTGACAGCAACTTAGATATGCAAAAGATGGTAATGTTCACCTCTAGTGCTTCAGTAATGCCTGGTGTGGCTGCAGTACTTCACCAGTCTATTCCACATCTGCTCAAGCAGCACTGTGTGGCACATTGGGAAGACTTGGGGATTGATGATGTTTGAAAAGACATACCTTTGATGAGATGCAATGAAACTCTACTATGGACCATATACACACTTTTTAGTAGGTCCTCTGTAAAAAAAATCTAAATTTGAAGAACTATCTAAGGCTGCTGCATGTGAAACAGTTTCATTTAGGCCACTGAATGAGGTCAAACGGCTCTCTAGACATTTTGCTGTTAGTGCCTGGATGAAGAATTATACTGTGTTGTACTGTGTTTCAGCACAAGTGGCTGAAAACAATGACCCAATTCACAAATACCGCTTGAACAAATTGCGGAAAACAGTATCATGTTGCACTGGCCATACTAAATGATGTCTTAGGCGAACTGGCTGAGTTGTGCAGAATGCTTCAACGGAGTTCACTAACAACAGTAGAAGCATTCCAGTTTGCCAAAGCTAGAACTGCCAAACTTCGTTTGCAGTATCTTGGTGAGGCGACATTTTTCTGAAGATGTTCATACCTTGCTATCATCATTTGAGTTACCTGTTGACACTACATCAGTTATTCAATTCATTAAGTACACATGACCACATGGACAACAGATTTCCAGAAGGCGAGTTGAAAGAATGATCAATTTTTGATAAGGATTTTTTTTCCTCTTCATCAGACAGGAATGCTCTTTTGGGCATGAGGAGCTGAAAACATTGGCAAAAAGATATAGCACCTTGCTAAACAAATCTGTAGCAACTTTTAAGAGGACCTATGCAAACAATATGTGGACTTTAAATTAACTGTTAGTGAGAAAATGAAAACTGGGGCAATAAAGACCTTTGAAGACAAGGTCACCTACATACTACAACAGGGACAATTTAGTGAACTGTCATTACTTGTTGACATCTGTGCAACTTTCCAAGCATCTAGCGCGGATTGTGAGAGGGGGTTTAGCTTCATGTCAGACCAATTTAGCTCCTGTCAGACCAACCTGATTGCCTTCTACGATCAGGTCACAAAATGATTGGACACAGGTGTCGCTGTGGATGTAGTCTTTCTGGACTTCAGGAAGGCTTTTGACACTGCCTCCCACCCCATTCTCATTGAAAAGCTAGGTGACTTTGGCACTGATGCCTACACAGTCAGACAGATAGCAAATTAGTTGAGGGGCCACACTCAGACAGTGGTGGTGGATGGGTCATATTCGACCTGGAGGGATGTGAGCAATGGAGTCCCCCAGGGCTTGTTCCTTGGGCCCACACTGTTCAATTTCTTTATTAGTGACTTGGACAAGGGGATGAAAAGCACCCTGTTTAAATTCATGGATGACACCCAAGATTTGGGATGAGGTGGGCATGCTAGAAGGGAGGGACAGGATATAGCTGGATCTGGACAGGTTATAGGGGTGGGCAAATGAGAATAGGATGGGATTCAATATTGACAAGTGCATGGTGCTGTACTTGAGCAGTAAGAACCAGCAGCATACCTATTGGCTGGGGAACTCTCTTCTCGAAAGCACAGTGTCAGAAAGAGATCTTTGAGTCATTATTGATTCCAAGATGAACATGGGCCGCCAATGCGAGGACATGGTCAGTAGGGCTAACTGTACCTTGTTGTGCATCCACAGATGCATCACAAGCAAGGCCAAGGAGGTGATCCTCCCCCTCTGTGCGACACTGGTCAGGCTGCAGTTGGAGCATTGCATCTAGTTCTGGGTGCTGCACTTCAGGAGGGATGTGGACAGCATTGAGAGGGTCCAAAGGAGGTCTATTAGTATGATCTGAGGGCAGCAGGGCAGATCCTACAAGGAGAGGCTACAGGACCTTAACCTGTTCAGTCTTCACAAGAGAAGGCTGAGAGGGGACCTGGTGGCCATCTATAAACTTACTAGGGGGGACCAGCAGGGAATGGGAGAGACCTTGTTCCCTCAAGCGCCTTCTGGAGTAATAAGGAATAACGGCCATAAGTTGTTAGAGAGTAGGTCCAGACTAGACATTAGAAGGCACTACTTCACAGTCAGGGCAGCTAGGATCTGGAACCAGCTTCCAAGGGAAATACTGCTGGCTCCTACCTTGGGGGTCTTTAAGAGGAGGCTTGATGATTACCTAGCTGGGGTCATTTGAGCCCAGTTTTCTCTCCTGCCCTGGGCAGGGGGTCAGACTAGAAGATCTGCAAGGTCCTTTTTGACTCTACATCTATGAATTCATGAACACAAAAAATACAAAATCTAGAAATTGTTTAGAAGTTGATAATCTGGCCAAGCTGATGCGAATTAAACTTCATTTAGCCTCAGGAAAGTCTGTCAACCTGAATACTGTATATTCTGTTTGGAAAACAGAAAAAGGTAGATGGGAGTCACTTTGATAAATAAAGGTTATAGTATCACCTTTTGTTGTTACACTGTGGGGCAGACCGAAGTGGTGCACACCGAAAGGGGGAGGTGGGACCAATTTGGGAACAGACTGAAGCGGTGCGCTCATGGACCACTACACCTTAGAGAGAGCATTGCTCAGAGCTGGGCAGTACTCAATACTCAAGGAGTAGCTTGGGGTTTTTAAGGAGCCAGAGTGTGGCTTGTAGGACTTCTATTACATTATAGCCCAGGGGCTCATATTTATCTTATTGTTTTATTTGGTGGACTGGGCTGAAGCAATTTGGGGAGGAGGAGGCCTCATTGGGGAACACTACTGTGCAAAGCCCCAGTGCCAGGGGATGCAGCAACAGGGGGAATTCAGACCCCAGTGCCTGGGGGCACAATGACAGGGGGTGATCAGACCCCAGCACCATGGGGTGCAGCAATAGACAATGATCAGACCCCAGCACCAGGGGGTACAGCGCCAGGAGGTGCAAAGACAGGGGGCAGACCCCAGTGCCAAGAGGCACAGTGCCAGGGGGCACAGCGACAGAGTGAACAAATCCAATGCCCTAGGGTACAGGTCAACATTTATATACCACCTGCAAAGCATGGGCTACTGTGTAGGAGAGGTTTGGAGTGGTGGATAGTGACCCCTAGCATTGGGGTAGTAAATGGGCAGCCTCCCACCTGGGTAACATCATAATTATTGTTCCACCAAGGCATGACAGGCAAAAAGGTTTGGTGGGTAGCCCAGAGACAGGGGGTCAGGCCTACGTTAGACAGGACCGAGGATGGACCCCTGTCACAATATGTCTAACATTTGGCATGTTTGTGATGCTGTTGATGAAGTGGGACTGCTGAAATATTTAGGTATATATAAAGTTCCTTGCTGAATGATGTGACCTAAGTGAGAAAAATGCTAAAATACACTATTCCTCCAACCCATAAGATGTTTTCTAAAGTTAGAAGAATGTTCTATTGCAAATTGACCAGAAGAAAAAGCCACCAATGTAACTGGTGCCCCTGTCTCTCACCCAGAATAGGTGCTCCATCATCAGTACTTCCTTTCACCAGTCAGTATTGGAGGCCTTCACATCCTTTTGGAACATTCTGACTACCTAACCTGGACACCTGTGCACTATCATCACCAGGTATCTTGTAGGGCTGTATGGAATGCCTGCTTTTCACTTTGATTTCAGATCTGGCATTTTGGAGGGAGAATGATTCATTTTGGTGTTTTAAACCACTGTTCCATTTCATTTTTGGCCCCCATAGGTTTTGTTTTGGAGCTGTTTCGGAATTCCAATGGTGTTTCGACCATAGGCTATAATGGGGAATCACAAAACTGCCTATAACTTAGTAATTTATTGCTTTATTCAGATGAGACTTGCAGAGATGGTAGCCCCTGCTGAGGCCATGAATTCTGCCAAGTTTCAAGGAGATATGTGTAGGGGTTTCTGGGAAACTGCACCTCAAGCTGTTCAAAGTAAAACTCATGGCATATGAGTATGAAGGCAGAGTGGGATGAAACCTGCAGGGATGGTAAACTCTGCTGAGGCTATGAATTCTGCCAGGTTTGAAGAAGATAGGTACAGAGGTTTCTGGATAGCTGCACCTCAACTGCTGAACACAAAACTTGTGACGTGTGACTTTGTGTGTGTTAAGGTGCGGTGGGATGAAAACTGTAGGGATGGTAGCCCTTGTTCTCACCCTCACAACTCCACTGCAATCAGTAAGCCACAGGCCTCTCAAAGATCTTACAGGTCTGGGCTTTCCCCAGACAGGACAGTGCGGTGGCTGGAAGTTATCAGGTGCCTCCTACCCGCCTTTTATCAGGGAGGCTTCTGTCCTGGCATTTCCTGGGGCAGTCCCACCAGGTCTCCCTACCCTGGCAGGTTGCAGTTTTAGGTCATGCCCAGGATGATGTGGGGCATCCTCCTCCCCATATAGCCCCAGCCTTTATACCTCTCAATTTTTTCTGGCATGTGAGCTCATTAGGGAGGTGTTCTTTACCTGCTGGCTGGTGATGCAGTGAGTGCCACCTCCAGTCTGAGAGCAGGGCATTAAATGGTTAAAAAAATGAAAATAGGAAATAGATGCAGACAGAGTGAGGAGGGTGGCACTCACTCTATCTGCAGGTAGAGCTTGGGAAACCCCAGCAGTGGGAGGTTCATGATGAGGAACACCAGCTGCTGTTTACAAAACAGGATCCAAAGAGGTGTGGTGGGGTGTCACAACATCCCCAGCAATGCTGAACACCCTATCTCTTGGAACACTTCTGGTAAGTGGACAGGACAGGTGTTCCTGGATAACCGTGGCCAGATCCTGCCACATCTGGCTGCAGCTTGCCCAGTAGGCGAAGGGGTCACACAGCAGTGGCTACATGTCCTTGGCAAGATCAGTAACCACAGAAGCCTCAGTGCTACCTGCCCTTGGCCCACATTGGCGGCAGCCAGCATGGAAGAGACTGGCTGCTGCTGAGAGTGCTGGCACAGGAAGAGGGTGAGGGATCCCCCTCTTCCACGTCCCCTCACCTCTGCCCTTCTGCCTCCCTGACTCTGTTCACCAGCACCTTTGTACAGTGATCCAGAGTTTTGGTGCTGCACATGTTTCCCTTCACCCTCAGGTTGCACATGCCCATCAGTACATGGATTGTACTGGACTGCAAGGGATCCAACCATTTTTTTTTATGCCCCCTTTCAGCCGTTTCACAAGTGCCTGCACCTCTGGTGAAAATGGCTTGCCCCAGCCGGAACATTGATCCCCTGGAACTTCTCCATTTGGTTCTCAAGCTCCTTGGCTACAGGCATCACCTGGCTAAGGAGGGCATTGCCAGTGCTGAGGGTGTCAGTGACCATGAACTCATGGGTGAGCTCACTGCCCAACAAGCCACATCTGCTGTGATTCACGGCCACCATGATCTCTCTTGCCATGTCCATCCATCACCTCCACTTGAAGGAGAGCTCAGCGACGGCCTGACTGATGGCGCCAGTGCCCTGTGAGGGAGAGGTAGGTATGCTCCTCACCCCAGCTGCTCCAGATGTCTGAGGTGAAGTGCAAGGCTACCTGGAAACTTGCCTTGCACAGCTGCTCCCTCAAGTACTCTCTGTATGCCTCATACAGGGAGAGTACCACTGCCCTGCTGAAGGTGGTATGTGGACACTTGGTAGGATGGGGACACAAGTACCATGAGTCACTTGAACCCTGGCTGCTCAACTAGGGAGAAGGGCTCACCATCCTGAGCAAGCGTCTCCCCAATACTCTGAGTGATCTCACTCACCTTTGCAACACACCCTCCTTTCTGTCCATCTTTGCCCCACTGTTCCAGGGTGGCCTGCCTGTGCTTCAGGGGGACAGGGGGTTTGGAGTGAGAGGGGGACTTCTTTTTAGGCATGCTCCCACAGGTGCCAGGCTGAGAAGGAGCAAGGATAAGGGGGTGGTGTCTTCTGAAATTCATTAGCATCCCCATGGTGCTGAAATGTTTTTCCTCCTTGCCCCAGCTGGTCTTACATTGACAGTGCAGGCAGGTAGCATATGTGGGATCATCTGCCACCACAAAATGATCCCAGACCACACTACCCCGGCTTCTGGGGCACAGGTGCAGATCCTGCCTGATCCCTCTCCTCAACAGGCAGACGCACAACGACAGGAGGAGCTGACTCAGCTGAGCCACTTGCCTCAATCTCAACCTTCTCCAAACTGCCTTTTGGGGAAGGAGACCTGGCTCTAGAGGAAATTTGAATGGTGTGGAATAAAAACTCAGATTCCTCCTCAGTCCCCGGAATGTCTTTTCCTGGACTGCTCATGTCCCCTACTTTCAGATCTAGCTCCTCCTCTGGCACTGGAAGGCTCAGGCTGGGAACTGAAATGGGGGTGGAAGAGACTGTCATCATACTGGTGCTGCTTTTCATGCTGGTGGTGCTGGGGATTATTATTATAGCTGGTGTTATTGGAGAGGGTGCAGATGCAGGCACTGATCCCACCTGCTTGCTGCCACTAGCACCAGAAGCCTCATCCCTGCTAGTGCTAGGGAAGAGGCTGCCTCTAAGCTTGCAGGAGGGGAACTTACAACTCTCCCTCTGCTCCCTCTCCCTCCCCGGCCACAAGGCCTGGAACCTGCCTTTCTGGCATGCTTCATATTTCATGTGCTGAAAAAAAAGCGTGTCTTTGTGAGTGTGTGTGTAAAAATGTATATGTATTGAGTGCTTTCCAGGCAAAGCACTGCTTTCTTTTTGTTTGGGGGGGAGGAAAAAAGAAGAACAAATAACAGGATTTTTGGGGAAGGATAGGCAAGGATAAATAGGAAAGGGTAAACAGCAGTGGCTACAACTCGATAGCAAGGCACTACCAAGCTGCAAGCCAAGCTTACAGATGCTGCTCTCTGCTGCTGCTCCAGACACTCACAGATGCAGCTGCAAAATGGCATACAGCAGTCCACAAACAACCTTTTTATGGTGCTTCTCTGTCCCTCACCCAGAGCACTGGGATTGGAAGGAACCTCAGGGACAGATTGTTGTCACTGGCCACTTACAGATGTCAATATAAGAGTAGTCCTCCCTCCCCCCCAACCCTTCCCTCTTAGTTTCTCTTTCCCTGCAAGCCTGCCCCCAAAACAGCTCGAAACAGCTTCAAAACACCCCAAACATTTCGGAAACATCCAAATCGTTTTGAAAATTTTCTGAAATGTTTCAGATGGTCTGTTTCATTTCGGAGCTGTTTCAGAGCCTTATGTTTTGTTTCAGATCTGGTGTTTTGACTGGTGAAATGTCCGAATCTGGAACAAAATGAAACAGCCATTGAAATATCACACAGCTCTAGTGCCTGCCTGTCTGTGCACTTCCATCCCCTGCAATCACAGGGCAACTTCAACTTTAGTCTTTTATAAAGTTATAAAGCACTGGGAAAGGCGAGTTGTGCAAAGCAGGAAAATCAGGGAAAACAGTGAACCAAGTGCAAAAAAACACAAACAAAAAACAAACCAAAAAATCAAGCTGCATTTATTTTAATTTTTGGGTAATTAAAAGTGATGAGGTCCCTATGATATGTCAGTTAAATATGGAGAGCATGTGGTAATCATTTAATATGTACACAGAAAAAATGAGAATAATATGTATGAATGTTAGAAATGAAGCAATGATACTTTGTTGTCCAGAAGCAACTGATTAACTTTAGTTAAGCCAGAAATTAGTGTATTAAATTATGGCTCATGTAAAATTCTGGAAACATTCAGGTGCACACCAGTTAGCTTGGCTTTATTTAATACCTCATGTGGACAGTGACCTTTTGGTAGGTCTGAGTGCATCATGAGCACGTGGGACAAGTCAGGCCATTAGCAGGAGTTGAAAACCAGAACGGGGAGCTCTTGACTGAACCTAGATGCTTGATTGAGCTGGTTTACCTCAATAACCTGTGGAATGAAGTAAGCAGAGGTTATGATGCTCAGTTATTGCTTAAAAGACTTGTTGCATGCAGGATACTACATAAACAGTATTGACATACTAAGTGGACAAAAAAAGGGAAATGTTTTTTGTAGATGTGTAGAAAGAAGTGCATTTGCAGATGCCTGCTAAGACTAGTATGACCCTTCCAGATTTTATTCCCATTGGAACAGCAGCCAGCAATGACTTCTGTTGAGTTCATGATATCTACACCTGAGGCTGTTTTGATGGATTAAAAGCCCAATGCTTTGAATTAGTTTATATTTGAACTTTTGGTGAAAGAGCAGGTCACTGTACTTCAGTTTCTCATTTCTATGAGCATGTAGTTCTTGCACGGCTCTTTATTCTATTGTTGGAGTATCATTGCTTTTCTTACATTCAAAGTTGTGGTTCTTGTTTAAAAGGACTATGGACGGTGAAACCAATAATGTTACTAACAATGAAAATGTAATTATAAAGAAATACAATGTGGACATGTTTTATTTGTTGGAGAGTGCTTCTCATTTCCTGTCACAGAGTATAAGCTGGCTCTTGAGGCTCAAACCAGACTCCCTTAAAGCAGTGTCTAGGAGGATTGGGTGCCATGTGACAGATCCAAGCTTTCTGGGAGACTGAAGGTAAACTATGCTCACTCATCTGAGAGATTCCAGAGCAGAGCTGGGAGTGAGGGGCCTACCAAAGGGTAAGAGAACAGCCAGGAAAGTCCTGGCTTTCCTGGAAGTGCCCTTGACAAGGGAAGATGGGGAAGTCTAGCTCAAGGGTAGGCAACTCCTGGCATGGGTGCCAGAGTGTGGCACACAAAGGCATTCTGCTTGGCATGTGTGCCTCAGAGCAAATGGTGGGTAAGGGCTGGGACTGCCCTGCCACAACAAGAATTGGACCCCTCATGGCTTCCCTGCCACCTGGCATGCCAACATCTTACAAGTTGAGGTTGTGGATGTTTTTGGCACTCTGCTCAAAAATGTTGCTGACCCCTGGTCTAGCCATTCAGGGACCCAGAGTGATACACTAGTAATCAAAGTTTGGTGGGCAGTTTTTGAGGGAGGGGTCCACTGTGAGCATATTTTGCTATAAATAATTTCATAAGTAGGACACTATACTCTGCTGCTTTTACTATACTGGTAGCTTTGGGGTATGGCTTTAGCTAAGGACCCACTATTCAGGATTCTTGCCTCTGCTACAGCCGAGCCAGGCTATAGCACCACAAAGCCACCCTGGATTTGTAAGAACTGCAAATATATAAAAATAAATACATAAATAAATAAAAATAAAGTCCAATGAATAAATTGCCACTTGGCTTTCTGACTGATTCCTTGCTGGCTCCATGTGTCTGTCATTGGGCAGTTCCCAGGGGCTTCACTCTTTTCTGGTTGTCTCCTGTCCTGCCTTTATATTTGTTTATGGAAGCATGGAACCATGCACAGCTTTCATGCAAAAAAAACCCAAAGAAAAAGTGGAAGAGGTGGGCTCACAGCCCCTCCTGGTTGACCCCTACTGGCCCCAGGTTCAGTACAGCAGCATTCCCGAATATCTAACCTAAACTTCCCTTCCTAATATCTAACCTAAACTCCTCTTCCTGCTGGCGCTTCTGCCCTAAGAGCCTGCTACAGGCACTTTTTATTTCCCCTCCTGGGCAATGCAGGCTGGCTTTGCCTCATTCCTGACACCTAGGCACAGGGCCATCTAGGCTCCACCACATCCATAGTAACAGGGCTTGGCACAGGCATCTAGGCTGCTTGTACATGTAATGCCATTAATGTGCATGTGATGAAATGTCACTTTGTGTGGCTTAATGGCATCATATTGGACGCATTTGAGTTTTGGGGGTTTTAAATGACTTTGTATCATTGCAAACTGAACTACATCCTGAAGTAGTTTAGTTTGCAATGATGCATTGCAGCTCACCCCCTGGCCATGGGAGAGGTGGGCATGCTCTGTAGAAAAAAAGAATCAGGCCCCTAATTACTTCTCCCTTCAGGTGCCTGCTGAATGCAGAAGTGGCGAGGGGCCTGATCCTTTTGGTTTTTTTGGTGATGCTTACCTGCCTCCCCCACAGCTGGAGGGTGCGCTGCCAGTGGGCCGAGCTGCCCCTGAGCTGCAGGGGGCCCCAGTCCTTCCTTCTGTGGTGGCAGCACTCTCAGGGCCACTCAGGCAGGCTGCTAGTAGGCTGGGAGCTAGATCAGCTCAGAGACAGAACCCAGTCTGATCCAACTCTTCCCTGACCCCAAGCTGGCCAAAGCAGCACCTGACTCACTAGCTGCCTACCCAGACAGCCCCAGGGGTCACTGCCACAATGGAGGGAAGGATCAGAGCATGCTCATATTCAGCTTATTGTCCACTGTAACCCCCAGGGCCTTTTCTGTAGAGCTGCTATTTAGCCCATCAGTCCTCAGCCTGTACTGGTGAATGGAATTGTTCTATTCCAAGTGCAGGATTTCACACTTCTCATTATTATCAGCAAACTTGCTGAGAGTATACTCCATCCCATCTTCCAGGTCGCTGATGAAGATACTGAACAAAACTGGCCCCAGGACCAACCCCTGAGGCACTCCACTTTATACTGGCTGCCAACTAGACATTGAGCCATTGATTACTACCCTTTGAGCCTAACAATCCAGCCAGTTTTCTATCCACCTTACAGTCCCTTCATTCAACCTGTACTTCCTTAGCTTGCTTGCAGTAGGAGTAGGAGACCATATCAAAAACCTTGCTAAAGTCAAAGTATACCACATCACAGAATCATAGAAAATGAGGTTTGAAAGCAACCTCAGGAGGTCATATCTAGTCCAACCCTCTGCTTAAAGCAGGACCATCCCCAACTAGATCATCCCAGTCAAAGCTTTGTTTAGCTGGGTCTTCAAAACGTCCAAGAATGGAGATTCCATCACCTCTCTGGGTAACCTGTTCTAGTATTTTACTACCCTCCTAGTGAGAAAATTCTTCCTCATATCTAACTCAGTGGTTGGCAACCCCTGGCAGATGTGCTGAGCATGGCATGTGAGGCCATTTTCCTCAGCACGCATTAGGGCTAGGGAGGCAGCAGTTGTCTGCAGCCTCCTGGCTGCAGCCGGTTCCAGCTCTGGGTAGCTGCTGCCACCCAGGAGCCCGGGCTGCTCCCAGCAAGCAGGTGGGATGCTACAAGCCCTGCTGGGAGCAGCCTGGGCTCCACAGCTGTCAGGCAGCAGGAGTGGGGGGCAAGGGCTTTGGGTGGGAGGCAAAGGTCATGAGCAGGGCTAGGGGGCACAAGGCAGCAGGGCTGGGGGGCAGTGGCTTTGGGTGGAGGGCATGTACCCTTTGCCCTCATTTTGTTTTTCTGGCGTGCCGGCACTCTGACAAATTCCAAGTTAGGCATTGTGGGGTTTTTGGGCACTCCAGTCAAAAAACGTTGCCTACCCCTGTTGTAGAACCTGAAAGGTAGATGGTAAAGGAGGGAAGGGGATGCAGAAAGAGAAATACTGCCTAAAGAATTTGCATTCTTAACTTCAGCATTTCCTAACTTTTTTTACTTGTCTTCAGTCTTCATTTACCTTCAGCATAGCTTTTTATATGTGTAATGGTAATATGTTTGAGTGACTGAAGGGTTTTTTTCCTTTCCTTGTAAAAAAAAAATTAAGATAAGAGTATGAATTTTACTTTTGTAAAACTGAAACAAAAGATTTTATTTTTGATTGACAGAAAGTAGTGGATTAGGACATGTTTTCAGCAGTCACTTTTGCTGAAAATCATTTTTAGGCATTGACCATCATAAATCAGCGAGTCCAGATGCTCTCCACCCCAGGGTGTTGAGGGAGCTAGCTGGGGTTATTGCAGGGCCCTTGGCATGGCTTTACAAGCGCTTGTGGTGCTTGGGCCAGGTGCCGGATGACTGGAAGATAGCTAACGTGGTCCCCATTTTCAAAAAAGGGAAGAGAGAGGACCCGGGCAACTATAGGCCCGTCAGTCTTACCTCAATCCTAGGGAAACTCTTTGAGAAGATCCTCAAGGAGCATATCTGTGATGGGCCAGCTTCAGGGGTGATGCTCACGGGCAACCAGCATGGTTTCATTAGGGGCAGGTCAGGTCAGACCAACCTGATTGCCTTTTATGATCAGGTCACAAAGGCAATGGATACAGGTGTCGCTGTGGACGTAGTCTTTCTAGACTTCAGCAAGGCCTTTGACACCGCCTCCCACCCCATCCTCATTAAAAAACCAGGCGACTGTAGCATTGATGCCTACACAGTCAGATGGATTGCAGATTGGCTCAAGGGTCGTACTCAGAGGGTGGTGGTGGGTGGGTCATATTCAACCTGGGGTGAAGTGGGCAGTGAAGTCCCCCAGGGCTTGGTCCTTGGGCCTGTGCTGTTCAATTTCTTCATCAGCAATCTGGACAATGGGGTGAAAAGCAACCTGTTTAAATTCGCTGATGATACCAAAATTTGGGGTGAGGTGAGCATGCTAATAGGGAGGGAAAGATTGCAGCAAGATCTGGATAGGTTACAGGAGTCGGCTAACATAAACAGGATGTGCTTCAATACTGACAAGTGCAGGGTGCTGCACTTGGGCAGTAGTAACCAGCAGCACACTTATAGAATGGGAAACTCCCTTCTTGAGAGCACGGAGGCAGAAAGGGATCTTGGAGTCATTATTGACTCCAAGATTAGAATGGGCCGACAATACGAGGTCATGGTTGGCAGGGCTAACCGGACCTTGTCATGCATCCACAGGTGCATCTCAAGTAGAGCCAAGGAGGTGATCCTCCCCCTCTACACGATGCTGGTTAGGCCACAGCTGAAGTACTGCGTCCAGTTCTGTGCGCCCCATTTCAGGAGGGATGTGGACAACATTGAAAGGGTCCAGAGGAGGGCCACCCGCATGATCTGGGGACAACAGGGTAGACCCTACAATGAAAGACTGGGGACCTAAACCTGTTCAGCCTTCACAAGAGAAGGCTGAGGGGGGACCTGGTGACTGTCTATAAACTCACTAGGGGAGATCACAAGGGCTTGGGGGAGACACTGTTTCCCCTAGTGCCCCCTGGCATAACAAGGAATAATGGACACAAATTATTGGAGAGTGGGTTTAGATTAGACATCCACAAGAACTACTTCACAGTCAGGGCGGCTAGGAGCTGGAACCAACTTCCAAGGGAAGTGGTGCTAGCTCCTACCCTGGGGATCTTTAACAAGAGGCTTGATGCCTACCTGGCTGGACTCATTTGAGTCCAGTTTTTCTCTCACCCAGGCAGGGGGTCGGACTTGAAGATCTACAAGGTCCCTTCCAACCCTACTTCTATGATTCTATGATTCTATGAAAACTTAAACACACATTTAAAGTATTTCTATCAAAATCGTCTAAGGATTACAGCCTTAGACTGAATGGAACAATTTAACACAGGTGCAGACAATAGCGCTGTAGTCCATAGCAATATGATTTGGGCTCTTTTCAAAACAATAAGTTATAATACAGGCGTATATGCACTTGTATCCCACAAAAATGGAGCCACATGCATGAATTCACTTACAGAAATAGTAATGTTGATTCTAATTGGGTTATTAGTAATACAACAAAATGTTGTGGGACAGGGGCCATAATTTTTTCATCAGTAATGGCACTATGATTTTGTGACTTCTGAAATCATTGGTGTCCTTGGAAAGGTATGTAATCAATCTTGAACTTGAGCCTTTTTTTAGAGAAAACACACATTTTGATAATTGCTTTATTATTTAACTTGCCAGACACTTTTTTGTCAGATGTTCTCTTTTCCAATTACCATGCCCCAAAGCAGTCAACATGATCTTTATCACAGTGTATGATAATGAAATATGTGCATTCATTTGAAAGTTTAAACATCTTGATTGTGTCTAAAAGTAGAAGTAATTAGAAAAATATTACTTGGCTTTATGACATCTCAAAAGTAAAAAATATAGTGTAATAACTTCCTGTTCACTATAACTCGATACAAAAGGTGAGGGAAAAACCATTTAGGGCCTTGAAAAAGAACAATTGTCTATCAAATAGAAATCTGAGGTACTGATTATTTCTTGGTTAGGATTGGAATGGATGTGATGTGACTATCTTTCAAACTGAAGTTAAATGTAGAACTAGTGAGCAATCAGTTTTTATGGAAAATTTCTAAAATGGATATTCATATCTAGTCGGGTAAGTGGGGAATGGTCATCAATAACAAATCAAATTTTAGTTTGGAAGTGCTGCTGTGGTTCCTCATCTACATTGTAGTTCAAAAGCTTTGTCATTCTCTTTCTTCTATGGGTCTCTTTCTTCTTAGCTTCATGGCTAAGCTTCATCCTTCATGAGGTACAATCTTATACATTAGACAGGGGAATGTAGTCCACTGCATGCCAGCTGGGGATCTGGGCCCATGTAGAAGAAAGAGGACATAAAAGACTGCAACTCCAAGGAAGCCCCGTGGCAGCTTATGCAAGCTGAAATGTTTTGACTGCAACACATTAAAATGGCTAAACAGATGGAGGAAAAGAACACATCTTGCCTTGCCTCCAGTAGACTCTGGTGACCTGTAAATTTCTCTCTCTTCAGGAGATCTCCTTGTGAGGCAGGAAGACAACAATATATGGAAGAAGGCTAATCTTGAAGGATGAATTGGTGATTGTTATTTCTCTTCCATTTCAATGTCTCTATAGCCACCTTCAGTGCTGCTTATGGATTATGGTAAAAGAAGCCCCAAAGTTTATGAATGCAATGGTATGATCTTGTGATTACCTGTGTTCCCAAGGAACCGAACTCAGTGACACTCACAAGGTTGCTTCCAGAGTCTTTACTTGGGGATATAAAGACTCACCCTCATGTATCTGTTGCCTGATTGGCTTTCATGTTCTTGGGTCTCTTGGACACCACCACACAGGAAGCCATTAAGGAGATTGTGAAGAATCATCTAATTGGCTTACTGTTTAGCCTTTAGATGCTAAGTGGCTTCCAGGAAAGCCTAACCACTGCCTGTCTTGGTTCAGGCCCAGCCTGGTCAGTCCCTAACTCTACTGTAAATCTTCAGCTTGCTTTTCTGTCTTTGAATTTTGCTCAGACCCTTGATGGCAACTCTGCATTAACCATTTTTCTAGACCTGTAGTATCCCTTTTGTAAGAGTTTGAGTAGATTTCACTACTGAGCCTGCCACCATCAATAGTGTATTGAGGCAGGGGGAAGAATGGAAGAAGTGCTAGCCTGGAATGCAGGTTCAACCCCCTGCTCTGCCACTGGCATCCTGTATGGCCTTGAGCAAGTAACTTAGTTCCCCTTCATGTGCTGGTTGTAGTTTCCCCTAGATTACAATTTCTGTAACACCAGGGAATGATAAACACAGAATGAACAAATCTGATGGACCTTGTACAGACTCTACAGGCCCAGATAAGCTGATTATGGCCTGCTATCCAACTTTGAGAAAAGCTTAACAGAAGGTGCTGGAACAGCTCCCCCAGAGTCCTTAATGTTGTCTCTTTATACTACAACCAAATCAGTACTCCAAAGAAAAAAAGCCAAGTACGGTTGGTGATCCCTTTGCTGATCAGAGAAGCTCTGGATTAGGTTTTGAGCCTGTCAAAGCAGGCAAGGCCACTGCTAAGTAACTTCAGTGATTTCATCCATGTTGTGCCAGCACTTTTTTACTCTGATTACAGGCATTCAGCTAAAACTGCCATTTGACTTGAAGCAGATCTGTCAACCCTCTTTAGTTTATGCTGCCCTTGCTACAGATAACTGGAATGAATCTGATCTGATACCTGTCTGTTGTCAAGGTTTTGCTGAGGCTCAAGAGATGAGCTAGCAAGAATTAACGCAACCAGTGTTCCATGTAGTCTTATTAAAACCTTACAATATTGCCACTACCAATTACCACTGCTGGTCTCCACTTAGCCTTCCCTCCTTGCTGTTTACTAGGAAAACTGGAATGTTAGAAGCCATCACTCAAAGCATTAGTAACCACCTAAAATGCCTGAAAAAGCCAGCTGAGGAAGACTGACAAGGGTTGCCTGGAGAACAGATGGCAAAAGTGAGGACTGGACCATTGATTGGATTGCAGCTGTGAGAATCTGCCATGAAAGAAAGCCTGAAAATCAGAGAAGCACTGACAGTATGGAAGCCAGAAGAGGGAGTGATTTTTTGGTACCATTCCAATGCCCTTCCTCTGCCTGACCTGCTGCTCTGCTGTTGCTCCCTGTCCAATCCGTTATTCTGCTTTTTGTTTCCCTGATCCCTCCCTGATCTGCTGTGTGCTAAACACAGAGGTTGCCTGTGGCACTTGTGGCATCCATGCCCTGGGTTAGCCACCCCTGGGCTAATTACTTTGGTAAAAATAGGTAATAGTAGCATTGGTTACAGAGTTGTTGGCTCAGTTGTATATTGTACATTTGGCTTTGAGTCTATCTGTGGCCTCTGTTCTGTAGACCAGTGTTTCTCAACCTTTTAAGTAGCAAGTACCCACTAAATTCTGAAAATTTTAATAAGTACCCAAACACTCAATTTTTCATGGTATTTTGTATTTACAGACTAATGTATACCATATGTTGTAAGAAAGGCTGTGTATATAAGGCTGTAATATGACAGATGGTGTGGGTAGGGTTGCCACCTTTTACACCACGGGTGCACAGCTCAAGTATGTACCTGGGCTAGAGGTGATGTTGGCCAAAGCTAGAAGGACTGATTATTACTGCGGAATTTAAAGTGCAGTATAATGCACGGTATGCCAAATTTTTTGTCATGGTTTTGAGAGGAGGAAGAGGTAAGAGAGACAGGGAAATACAGTGACAGAGAGAGAGAGGAAAAGAGTGCAAGAGAGAGAGAGTGAGACCAGGAAGGGGGGAGGGTAAAGAGAGAGAGGGAAGGGGGGAGAGAGACAGGGAAAGAGGGCAAGAGAGAGACAGAGAGGAAAAGAGGGTGAGAGAGAGACAAACAAGGATATATAGGGTGAGAGAGACTGCGAGACAGGGAAGCGGGGGTGAAGAGAGAGAGGGAAGTGGGGAGAGAGAGGGGACAGGTAGCAACCCTAATTGTGGGGATGACCCTTAGGAGGAAGAAAGATTGTGGCTGCTCTTTTTCTAAAAAGGGTATGTCTGGAGGAGTACTGTGGTGGCAGTGGGTGAAGGGAGTGTTTGGATCTATAGTTCAGAGATAAAAAGACACAGGGATATAGTCAACAACATGCCGAGACACACATACATGCAGGCAGACATGGAGGCACACACATATAAAAAGGCATACAATAATTCAGAATTTAAGTTTTATTCTTTTTTATTGAATTTTACAACAGTTTTTTAAACAAAATTACACATGAATCCTAAATTATAGAACAGTAAAACAATATAACTCAAACATTTATATTAATAAAACTCTAAACATAGGTATCTTTGTGACTGGAACTGATACTCTCCCTGTAGAATTGTTCTATAAATCAGGGACTGGACTACTCTTTTTGCTAGTTTTATCAAAATAACATAAAAACGAGTTCTTGTAAGAGCTGGATTTAATGAGAAACTTGGGCCTGTTTGGATGACATAAGCGTTCCAAATCTTGGTTTTAAACTACTTGTTGCTACTATCAGATCATTTTCCAGGCACAGATGTTTTCTTATTTTACTTGTTAGCCCGGTCCAGTGTGAGAAACTGGTCTCACACAAATATGTTGAGACAAACAGGAGAAGCTCTGCGACAGCCATGTTCCTTAGCTGTGGGTATTCCCATTTCATTTTCTGCCAAATTGCAGGGATGTAATCCAATCCCATGCTTTGCATCCTCTGCAATGTACTGCCTGTGAAAAACTCAAAAAAGTTTTTCCTTCATGCTTTCTGGAATCCCTACTTGTTCAATAACGGTGTCATTAAATGGATTCAAAATCCACAGTTTCTGTGGATCTTCATGCTCTTCAACATTAGGGAAATAGTGTTCAAAGTTTGACTCCAAATTTACCAAGTATTCTTTAATATTTTCTTTCACACTGTCATTCAGAGGGATTTCGTTTTCCTCACAGAACTCTGAGAGCTGTGGAAATTAAACAGAAATTCCACATAAAGCATGATTTTTTTCCAAAACCTCAACTTTTTTTCTAAAAGCTCTTACTTTGTCATGCAAGGTAAATATATTTGTGTTGTATCCCTGAAGCTGGAAGTTCAAGTAATTGATTTTATCAACAATGTCACAAAGATAGGCTAATTTGCAAATCCATACTTCATCTTCAAAATGCTGTAAGAATTCAGATTTCATATCTCTGAGAGAGACAGTAACTTCCTATCTCAACTCAAACAGGAGATTCAACAACCTTCCATGTGACAATCACCGAACTTCAGTGTGAAGAAGTACAGTAGTATGTTCAGACTCCATGTCATGGCTCAGCGATTGGAAAAGATGTGAATTCAGAGCCCACAATTTTAGGAAGTTTACTGTTTTCACGGCTGTTCCTAGTACGCTGTTCAGTTGCTTTACAGCCAATCCCTGTTTATGAATAATATAATGGTTCCACTTGATTGAAGGATTCATAGCTTTTAAGCAAACAACAAGACCACTTCGTCGACCTATCATTGCTGCTGCTCTGTCTATGAACAGACACACACCACTCCCATGACAATCCATTTTTTACAATGTGCTCATTTAAGATCTTAAAAATGTCCTCTCCTGTTGTTTTTGTGTCCAATTCTTTGCAACCATATATTTGTTCTTTTATTCTTTGCTTATCTTCATCATCAATGTATCTAACAAACATCATCAATTGTGCATAGTTGAACCAATCTGTAAAGTGAACTGTTTTCTTCTGGATGATTTTTTCTGAATTTTTTTTAATTATGTCTTCTGCCATGTCATCAGTTCTTCTTGTCATGGTGTCATTTGAATGTGGGATGGTTTTAATTTTATCTACTTCTGTTTTGCCAAACATGATTTCAGTGATTCTGATAGCAGGAGGAATGACAAGGTTCTCAGCAATGGTATGTGGTTTCTTTGTTTTTGCCACCATGTGTGCCATTTCAAACAAAGCTTATAGAGCTTGTTTAGGGAGCGCAGAGTACAATTTCATAGCAGCACTTGATTTTTTCAAACTTTCACATTTTCTTGTGAAAAAATCTATTGATTTGTCCTTCAGATTAGAATGTTTAGAATGAAGGTGCCTTTTCAGAAGGGAAGGCTTCATATAATGATTAGAGAATGTCTCACTGCAAATCACATAAAGTGGTAATGAAGGTATACCTCTGTTTGTTGTAAACCCGAAAGCCAGATAGCTGGGATCATAGCTACATGCTTTATGAACCAGTGAAGATTTTGTACTTTCACTACTGAGGCTTGTTTTTTTCAAAACATGTTCCTCTGGCTCCAACACTTGTTGCACATTTGTCTGGGAACTACCTTCTTCTAAATCTGAAGTCTTTCTTTCTACTAGAAAATGATCCATTTGAACACACTCATAAACAGTAAAATTGAAACAGTGACACAAGCCCACTTAAATTTAAACACTTAAGTGGAAACTACAGCAGACAGGCACATGCTTAAACTCTGAGAAACACAATCTTTCTCCCCTCTACTGATGGACGACTCTATTTCTCATAAAGCAGGAGAGTTCTGATGCAGAAAAGCTGGCAAGCGAGTGCAGGGTTGATGAATGATGAAAGTATCTTATTTTAGGAAGATATACAGGTTTCCCTCCCTTGATTTATGTGGGTTCGGTATATGCAAATTCGCTCTTATATGATGACCATTTTTATACCCCAAATTCATTATATGCGAGGTAAATTCACTGTTATGTGATCAGCTCCAGGGCTCTGCTTGTCCCCACTCACCCAGCCACTGGGTTGCACCAGGCTTTGGTGCAGGCAGGTGGTTTTTACTGCTTCCAGGGCTGCTGAAGCAGGGGCTGGGGTATTGGGAAGAAGCAGAGGCCTGTAGGGTAGGCAACCCCTAGGACATGCGTGCCAAGCATGGCACACGAGGCCATTTTCCTTGGCATGCCACTGCCAGCCCAGGCTCTAGGCAGCTGCTGCCAGCCATCAACCCCAGGCTGTTCCCGGCAGGTGGCTGGGAGGCTGCAAACCCTGCTGCAAACAGCCTGGGCTCTGTGGCTGGCAGCAGCTACCCAGAGCCTGGGCTGGCTGCAGCCAGGAGGCTGCAAAAGAGCTGCTCCAGGCTCCAGCATTGCATACCTCTGAATGCAATGGGATGGTGGGAGGGGTCTTGAGGTAGTGCAGCCCAGAAAAGCCCTGTGCCACAAACAGCCCCTGCCTGTAGACAGCCTGGGCTCTGGGCAGCTCAAGCAGGCAGTGGGCAGGCTAGAAACAGATGCACCCAGTTCCACAGCCCTAGCATCAGCTCCATACCGGCAACTGCATGTGCACCTCAGAGCAGAGAGCGAGTTTATCTCTGCTCTCTGGCGCACATGCAGCCTCCACCAGCATAGAGCTGATGCCGGGGCTGCGGAACCCGATGCAGCTGTTTGCAGCCTGCCTGCTTCAGCTTCCCAGAGCCCAGGCTGGATATAAACAGCTGCACCGGGCTCCACAGTCCTAGCATCAGCTCTATGCTGGTAGCAACTGCATGTGCACCTCAGAGCAGAGAGCGGGGATAAACCCACTGTGCTCTGAGGCACACATGCAATCACTGGTATGGAGCTAATGCCAGGGCTGTGGAACCAGATGCAGCTTTTTGCAGCCTGCCCGCTTCAGCTGCCCAGAGCCCAGGATGGCTACAGGAGGGGGCCAGCAGCAGAACAGGGCTTATACCCCATGTTTGGCATCGGTAGCGCTGGGGAGGCAGGCAGCAGTCCCCTTCCCATCACTGCAGCCCAGCCTGAGCACTGGGAAGAGCCTAGTGCCACTGCCAGCCCTCCCATGTGCAGTGTATGGGGGCCTAAGAGGGCCAGGTCATGGGGCAATCCTCGCAGTGCAGGAGGGAATGAAGCAGCGCCCTGCCCCTTGTCGGGGAAATTGACCAGCTACTGCGTAGCACCCATACACCGAAGGGTGTGCTCATACACTGAGGAGCACTGGCCACGTCCCGTCTCTGGGCTCGTTTCTAGCCACGATCAATTAGGCAGAGAACGAGGGAGTGTCAGCAAGATGATTTATTTCTCTGCAGAGGGGTTACTCAGGGCCTAGTAGACCAAGAGTTCCCCCGATCTGAGTTTGGCAGCACCTTTTACACTAACAGGTCATACATATGCAAATATAGGTATACATAGGCATAAGGCATATATGCGTGTGCATCTTTGGGGAATTTCCACTAGCTTTGGGGTTTTGTTTTTTTGCTTGCTGTTACAGAGTTACAAAATACATAGAACAAGTTTGCTTACTGTCAGCAAAAGGCTGTCTTTAAGTTCAACATTAGATCATCTGTTCAGCAAGGGGTCATCTGCTTTTTATGGGTTATATTGTTTTTCTGACAATTCCCCCCTTTCAGCCGTAAGCGTAAGCTCAGTGGCTGACATCTGTGGGTGGTAAAGGGTATGAAACTGTGCTTGAATTCCTAAGGCTTTATACACCTCTTGCAATATTCTTTCAGTAAAGTGTGAGTCTCGATCTGATTCAGTAACTTCAGGAAGTCCGAATCTTGGTACAATGTCTCTAAGGAGGGCTTTGACTACAGTCGAGGCATCTGCTCGTAAAGCAGGGAAAGTTTCTGGTCACCCAGTGAGCTGGTCGATTACCACTAAACAGTGCTTATAGCGGAAGGCCTTTGGTAAGTCTATATAACTGACATGGAGTTTTTGAAATGGTAGATAGGTCCATGGCCTCCCCCCTTTGTGAATACTTTTTTTTGTCTTGTGATTAAATGCTTGGCATGCAGGGCAGGAGTTGACAATCCTGGTGGCTTCCACATAGATGCTGGGTGCGAACCAGTCACGGAGAACACTGCGCGCTAGATTTTCTTTACCAGAGTGGTTTAGATGATGGACTCCTTGGGCAAGCATGTGAAGAACAGCTCTGGGGGTGATGGGACGCCTGTCAGGTACTCGCCAAATGCCATCTGTCCTTTTAGTGCTTTCATATTTGGTCTTCCAGTCCTGGACTTCTGTCGGTTGAAGGTGCTGGTATATGGAGGTTGGGTTGGATAACGTGATGCATAAGAGGCGAGAGTTAGAGTTGTCAGAAACAGGTTGAATGGCTGCTGCTTTTGTGGCTGCATCAGCCATACGGTTCCTGGCAGCAATCTCAGTACTGTCCTTGGAGTGCCCTGGACAGTGGACAACTGGGATTTCTTTGGGTAACAGGATAGCGTTTGGAAGATTGTTGACTTCTGTGGCATTAGCAATTGAGTGTCCATTCAAGCTGAGAAATCCTCATTGCTTCCACAGTTGGCCGGTTGCATGACACAAATACCAAACACATATTGAGAGTCAGTATAGATGGTTACTGAACAGTTTGTGGTGAGTTTACATGCTTTCTGCAAGGCAATAAGTTCTGCAGCTTGGGCACTGGTACCTGGCGCAAGAGGCTTGGCTTCTGAAACCCATTGCACTGTGGTTACCGCATACCCTGCTTGTCTTGTGCCTTCGATGACTGACGACGATCCGTCGGTGAAGAGAACATAGTCTGGGTTATGCAAGGGCTGATCTTTAAGGTCACTCCGGGGGTTTTCTACATACTCAACCAATTTACAGCAATCATGGTGTGGCTGTCCTTCATCTACCTTTGGCAGAAGGGTGGCTGGGTTGAGTTGTGCACATCGCTGTATAGTGATGTTTTTACATGTTAGCAAAAGGACTCTGTATCGGTTGAGTCTCTGGTTTGAGAAATGCTGAGTGTTATGCTGGAGGAGGAGAGCCTCGACTGAATGTGGCACTCTTATGATAAGCAGGTGGCCTAAGACCAGATGTTGGGCTCGCTGTACCAGCGTTGCGGCGGCAGTGACGGAGCGAAGACATGACCTTGGGTCCTTGGGTGACCGGGTCCAGGTGAACTGAGTAGTATGCAACTGGTCTAGGCCAATCTCCCCAGGATTGCGTCAGTACTCCAGAAGTCACTTCTCTGTTTTCATGAACTTATAAGATAAAAGGTTTAGTATAGTCAGGGAGGCCCAGGGCTGGTGCAGTCATGAGGGCATGTTTTATTTGGTGAAATGCTTGTTCTTTATCTTTAGACCAGTGAACAGGATCCTCGGCTTCTTTAGCAGTAGCGTGAACTAAAGGACGGACTGTCTCCCCAAAGGCCGGGATCCAGGGTCTGCAAAATCCTGCCATGCCTAAGAGTGCACGGATTTGCCTCTTATTCTGGGGCCGTGGGAGATCTTGGATCTTGTAAGCATCTGGGTGATAACTTCCTGGTGTCTGCTTTGAGTATATAGCCTAGATACTCCACTTCAGGCTAGCAGTATTGTAGCTTTGAGGGAGACACTTTATGTCCTTGTTCTGCAAGGGCAGAGAGTAACCTTGCAGTGTCTCCTCGACAGCTCTCTGTGCTGTTTGAAGCTAGGAAGAGGTCATCTACATAAACAACCAAAGTGGTCTCTGAGGATAGAGTGACCGCAGATAAATCTTTATGCAGGATTTGTGAAAACAGCATGGGGGATTCCACATACTCTTGGGGTAATCGAGTCCAAGTTAACTGTCTCCTTTTCCAAGTGAAAGCAAACAAGTACTGTGAATCTGGGTGTATGGGAATACTGAAGAAAGCTGCACAGAGGTCGATGACAGTGTAGCAAATCACTGTGGCTGGGATGGTTGTAATAATAGTAGCCGGATTTGGAACTACGGGGTGTCATGGAATAACATAACTGTTAATTGCCCGGAGGTCTTGTACAAACCAGTACACGGGTTTACCATCAGGACGAGGTTTAGGTTTTCTGACTGGAAGGATGGGGGTGTTACAGGGTGAGAGACACTCCTTCAGTATTCCTTGTTCTAAATAGCTAGTCACCAGTGGTTCTAAGCCTTCTTCCGCCTCTTTGGACAGGGGATACTGGGGTACCAATGGGGGTTGACCTGGCTTTGTTTGGATACTGACTAGGGTAGCAGATTTAAGGAGTCCTACTGCTGTGGGGGTCTATCCCCACAGTGATTCAGGCAAAGTTTGGAGATCTTCGGGGAGAGAAGGGCACCCAGACTCATTAAGCATGGCCTGAAAGGCCAAGAGGTTAGTACTGGGACAGCAATTTGGATTCTGTTTAGGCTACACTGCAAGGTGGCATGGAGCTTGCAGAGCAGCTCTCTCCCCAATAAGTTAACAGGTGATCCACTTGAAAGTAAGAAAGCATTCTCAGTTGTTAAGGGTCCAATGGTGACTTTCGTAGGAACACTATAAGGGACGCTAAAGGGCTTTCCTGAGACTCCCACCACCCGTTCAGTTTTTGCTACTCTTAATTTGGCCTGACTTGGGGAAACACCCAGTGAAGAAAGATCTGCGCCAGTATCAATTAAACATTTGTATATCTGACCCTGGACTTCTAGTAATATATGGTTCAGGGGATGGACATTTTAATTTGTGTGAAGTTTCATTAAAATCTCCAAGGTTCATCTCGTGGAAGAGCCCCCCCCTTATGTCAATCCTCAAGTTCAGGCGACTCCTCCAGGTATTGTTGGTAGTGGTCAACTTCGGGCGGGGCAGGCATGCGGGGAGCGTTAAATGGTGCAGGGGTCCCTCATGGGCAGACCGGGCAATCTCGTTTCCAGTGCCCTCTTTGTTTGCAATAATTGCAGGTATCATCTGATTAAGACCCTCTTATTGGTTGGTTGAAGGGTTGGGAAGACCAAGTACGGGGTCTGTCTTGTTCCCGCCCTCTCCCTTGGCCTCGGCCGTAGCCTTGCCAGGGGCGGTGCTTGGAAGTGTTGAGTGAGGGCAGCTGCTAACATATTCACTTCCTTTTGCTTCAGTTTTAATTTTTCTTGCTTCTGGACCTCAGGATGTTGGTCAAAGACATAGGAAGCCAGATTGACTAGCTGGGGAAGTGTTTTGGTGGTCCAATCAGCGTGGTGCTTGGTGATATAATTTTCTTATATCATCAGTTACTTGACCAACAAATGCAGAATTTACGATCATTTGATTGGCAAGGCTGCTGGGGTTGAAATCACCACCGTGTCTATTTATAGTACTCAGGAGTTTTTGACAGTAATCACTCGGGTGTTCATTTGGTCCTTGTTTAATAGCCTGGACTTTGGTCCAGTCTGCTCTTTTTTTTTTTGCCCGCTCTTTTTAGCCCTTCTAAAAGGGATAGTCGGGCATGTTGCAAGCGCAACGGATTATTGCTGCCCTCAGCATTTGGATCCCATCCAGGATCTTGGACTGGCCAATTAGTTCTATTTTGCACGTCTTCTGACACCCACTGATTTCCTTGGTTTATAATCTCTGCTTTCTCCTCTTTGCTGAGAAGAGCATCTAAAAGCTGATTCATATCTGTGCATGTAGGGTTGTGGGTGTTGATTATGGTTTCTATTCTGTGTCTCACTGACTCTGGGTCGTCTCTAAATTTGGGGGTGTTAGTTTGCCACAGGACAAGGTCTTGGGGATTGAACGGGACATGTGTATATGGATATTGGATTCCTTCCTGTGTGGCAATAGGGTACTGACGCAGTGGAGCTAAACGGGCAGGCAGCTGTTTCTTTGTTTGACTTCCCATGTGTGTCGACACAGGGGAAGAACTTCCTGTTTCATTGTTGGAGGAATGTTCACTTGAAGCGGTGGACGTGGGGGTTGGGACTCATCTTCCTTTGACTTAGGGGCAGTTGGAGCATATGGAGGTAGCAAAGTTTCAGAGGGGCTTTTAGGATTAACCTGGAGCAGAGCCAGGTGTCAGGTTTCTTTTTTAGAGGAGCCCAAGTGACTCTTTTTCATTTTGCTTGCAGCATTGGCTCAGATATACCAGTAATTCATCTGACGGGGTTGAGGATCTTCCAGAGATCCTCTGAGGTACCTCAGGGTTTCTTGGTCAAAAGAACCAAGACTGGGCCACTGTCGGCTTGGATCCTTGTAAGTGTATCCAGGCTAGACAGTTGTAGATAGCTGGATCAATTTAAGGTTATTAACCTGACCAGTTCCCGGGATTTTAGCTCAACCAGAAAGGACAATTCCAAGGGGACTTCCCGGTGGGACAGGGACTGACCCCATCTGTCCCATCCTGTCTCCCTTGGCGGGGTGCCCCTTTGCTTTTAAACCAGAATACCAGACCTGATCAGTGCCCCAAACAGGAAAGGGGACTTATCAAAGAGAAGAGATAAGATTAGAAATCGGTTCTCTGTGTGCGAATGGAGACAAAAATTGTGCCACACAGCTTTCCCGGCCCAAGAGGGTAGGACAGACAACACTCTACGGTTGCCTGTGTCACCAGATTGAGGAACCGGGAGAAGACAGGCCTAAGACACAGACAGACAGACAGACAAACAGAGACACAGATAACAAGGAGCCTGAGAATCACCGTACTCAGACGGACACACCATGAAACAAACAATTAATTTGGTGTCTGAGAAGCACCGTACTCAGACTGGGACACTATAAAACAAACAATTAATTTGGTGCCTGAGAATCATTGTACTCAGGGCATATAGCCGACACTCCTACCCTTAAAAGTTTTGGATCACCTTACCTCCGGCTTGGGGCCACCCACTCCCTTGACAAGGACACTGAGGGGAAACTGACCCTCGTTTGCTGGCTGGATGTTATCGTGGGGGTGGTGGCACTGGTCTGGAGAGCTAGGGTCCCATCTGGGTTGCCAGTTTTGTCAGGGAAATTGGCCAGCTACTGCGTAGCACACATACACCGAAGGGTGTGCTCATACACCGAGGAGCACTGGCCACGTCCCGTCTCTGGACTCGTTCCTAGCCACGATCAATTAGGCAGAGAATGAGAGAGTGTCAGCGAGATGATTTATTTCTCTGCAGAGGGGTTACTCAGGGCCTAGTAGACCAAGAGTTCCCCCGATCTGAGTTTGGCAGCACCTTTTACACTAACAGGTCATACATATGCAAATATAGGTATACATAGGCATAAGGCGTATATGCGTGCGCATCTTTGGGGAATTTCTACTAGCTTTGGGGTTTTGTTTTTTTGCTTGCTGTTACAGAGTTACAAAATACACAGAACAAGTTTGCTTACTGTCAGCAAAGGCTATCTTTAAGTTCAACATTAGATCATCTGTTCAGCAAGGGGCCATCTGCTTTTCATGGGTTATATTGTTTTTCTGACACCCTCCCACACTCCCCCTGCACTGTGGGGGTCTTTGTCTGCCCTCCCCCCAGCGGCGGCAGGGGGAGCCGCGGCACCCCCTTGCTGCGGGGGGCGTTTTGGCACCGCGTACCCCCTGCCTGTCTTGCGTACCCCCAGGGATACGCGTACCACAGATTGAGAAACTATGGTGTAGGCTGTAACCAAACTGATGCAGAACTTTTTACAAAAACTGATAGTCTTAAAACAAATATTTCTGTTCCAGAGGAGACTGAGTTTCCACATGTATTAAGAAGCCACTTAAGTCGTGGTTGTGTAAGACAGGCACTCATTTAAGTCATGCAAATAGCACCAGCCCTTTCCCATATCCCAATGACTTCAGCGTATAAAGGTACTGCTTAAATCCAGTCAAGTGGGCTTGCTCTTTCACACAGGAGTAACTTGGAGGCCAGTTTTGGCACCTCACTAGTGTTGGTTACATAGGTCCTCAAAGTGTGTTTGACCTCTGCTCAGTCCTGAGCAGCTTCGTAATGCTGGTTTGGTTGTTACTTGAAGGCCTGGCCTGTAACTCCAGCTTCAAAACTGAACAAATCTAGTTAGATTCAGTGCTGTTTCTAGCACGGGAGTGACAGTGCTTGATATAGGCTAGAAGGGTTTATTCCCAGCTCTGTATATCAAGCAGTTTTCAGATCACCAGATGAGCCTGCTATATGCAGCTTACACTACAAACACACTACAAATGTCAAGTCTGACATTTTCCTCGCTCTCTCAAAGGCCCCAACTATGAGATACCATGATAATAATGGTGGCAGAGAAAGCTTGTGTAGTTAGATGCATCTTCAATACAAGTAAACTTCTATGTCTGTTTCAGAAGAATCAGGTTCTAATAACAGGGAGACAGAATAAGCATTGAATTTCATTGTGACAATCTCCCTATTTATTCCCTTCCCTTCTGCAAATCCCTTCTGCAAATCGTTTCATAGCCACTGACAAAGTAGGGTGTCAGAAGTCCTTTAATCATTTTTGCTGCCCTCTAACCATTTTTGCTGCCTTCTACTGAACTCTTTCCAATTTGTCCACTGGACACACTTCTTCAGATGTGGCCTCCCCTGTGCTGAAGACAGGGGAAGAATTGCTTCCCTGGATATGCTGATAACACTCCTACTCGTGCAGCCCAGTATGCCCCTAGCATTCTTTACAATAAGAGTTGTTGGTTAATAGTTAAGGTTTTAGATAGAGCTAAACGCAGTCCACAGGGCTGTGACATAGGAGACAGAGAGAGAGATTACCAGGAACGGCTAACAGGATTGTTTGAAGAGTTGAACATGAAGAGCCTTAAAAAGGAGAGAACGTCATTAACACTTGTGAAATGAAAAAAGATTAGCAAGAATCATGTAGGTTTTAAAGAGAAGGGTTGGGTCCAGGGAGAATGTAGTTGCACCCCCCTTTGATTCCTGTTCACCCAAAGTTTAAAACCAACTGCCCAACAGTGGCAGCAGCATTCCTAGTTAGGCAGTGCTGATGGAATCAATTGAGTTCATGGCTTCTTATAGTCTACTTGATCTCTTCTAAGCTCTTAATTCCAGGGGCATTAAGGCCCCTCCTCTTTTGAAAGGTCTCGATGGCGCCACCCATCAAGCCAGTTTTCATCTTGCCACTCTGCTATCTGTTAGCTGCTCCTGGGCACACTGCTCTTATTTCACAAGCCTGCGGATGGATTGAATCCATTGCAAGTAAGTTTTTGTTGGGTTTTCTTTGCTTCCATCTTAAACTTAATAACACAGCCAAGGGCATATTAATAAAGCTCCTAGTGTCTTCTGAACAGGAGAAAAATGCATGTTGTGGTCTATGTATGTGAGAGCATGAACAGCTCTAGGACACAGTTCAGATGTGCAGCCCCCTTTTTAACACCCTAGATTCTTCTTCCCTCCCCCCCCAATAAAGAGGGGAATGTGTTCATAGAATGCTATAAAATGGGGGGGGGGGGGCGCTCAGGAGGTCATCTAGTCCAACATCCTGCTCAAATCAAGACCATCCCCAACTACAGTATTCCATCCAAAACTTTGTCTAGGTAGGACTTAAAACCCTCCAAGGATGGAGACTCCACAGCCTCCCTGGGTAACCTGTTCCAGCGCTTTATTACCCACCTGTGAGGAAGTTTTCCCTCATATCTAACCTAAACTTCCCTTTCCTACAACTTGAGACTGTTGCTCCTTGTTCTGTCATCTGCTGCCACTGAGAACAGTCTCACTCCATCCTCTTTGGAGCCCCCCTTCAGAGAGCTGAAGCTGCTATTAAATACCCCCCCACCAGTCTTCTCTTCTGCAAACTAAACAGCCTCTCCTTATAAGCCATGTGCCCCAGCCCTCTCATTTTCACTGTCCACAGCTGGACTCCCTCCAATTTGTCCACATCCCTTCTGTAGTGGGGGGCCCAAAACTGGACACTACTCCAGATGTGGCAAATAGAGGGGAAGAATAATTTCCCTCCATCTGCTGGCAAGGCTCTTGCTAAAGTAGCTTAGGATGCTGTTAGCCTTCTTGGCAGCACATACTGCTGGCTCATACTCAGCTTATTGTTCCCTGTAGCCCCAGGTCCTTTCCTGCAGAGCTGCCTGCCCAGCCAGTCAGGCCCCAGCCTGCATGGCTCGTGGGCCTGTTCTGCCCTCAGAACCGTGAGAGGAACGGGCGCCAGGGGAGCAAAGGGCGAGAACCGGGGCATGGCGCTGCTCCAAGGAGCTCTTTTTTTTTTTTTTTTTCTGCTTTTTTTGCACCGGTCCTGGAAGCACTGCAATACCAGGTCAATGCATGGAGTGGATGGAGCACGCTCCGGTTCCACCACCCAATACCAAAAAGAATCTGCTCAATATAGACCTCCTATGGAGGACATATCAGAGACAATTACCCTGGGGAGCTCGCCTACGTGGTCACGCTGCTTCCCCTGCCAGGTAGTATCCCTTCAGCAAAGGGGCTTGAGGCGCAGCCCGGGCGTGCCGGCCAGGAAGCACTAGCTGCGCCTTTAAAAGGCTGTAGCCCAGCCCAGCCACCCCCACCCGGATCTGGCTGACGTGGGGAGGAGGCGCTTGCAGCGAACAAAAGTGCTGCCTTGTCGCAGCGCAGCAACAAGTGCGTGGGGCGCGGGCGCAGTGGATTACAGCGGGGGCGGCCCCGCCGGGGCGCTGCTCCTTAAACCCCTCGGCTCGGCCATGCGTGGGGCATGACGGCGGCAGGATGGGAGCGAACAATGGCAAGCAGTGCGGCAGCGAGGGTGAGTGCGCGCCTGCCCGCTCTGGGACCGGCCCCGGGCTGACACCAGCTTGGCTGCTCCGCGGCTCCCCCGGGTTTCCTCCCTAACCCGTCCTTGCACGGGCTAGGGGGCCCCCAGGCCCTGTCTCATTCCTGGCAGGGGCCGGGGCACCGCCAGTCGCTGCACCGCCCTGCTCTTCCCTGCCCAGTACTCAGGGCCCTAACGCTGCTGCTTCAGGGCGCCTGGTTGTACTCGGCTTATTTGACCACCCTTGATTTGGGCGGAGAGGGCAACCTCCCCCCCCTCCGCTCTCCTGGCAGGGAGGAGAATGAGACTGCAGCTGGTTCCTCCTTACCTGTTTGGGAGAAATTTTTGCTCCATATGCCCAGCTTGATCTCGGCTCCTTCTCTGCAGCCACGGACTTGGTATGTGACATGATTTTGCATTTTTTACTGGTGAATATCTATCTTGGATGAAATCCAGACTGTTGAGCATGTCTAATTCATTACTAACCACCTTTCATTGTGTAAAGATGAGCTTGGAAGAAGGAGGTGGGAGTTCAGCATGAAGAACCAACTTCAGCCTCACCTGGGGAGGACCAAACAGACCCTGGAGGAGTTAGATGTCAGGTTAGGTGCCTCTGTTGAAGGGGCTGAACCTTTCTGTAGAAGCAGAGGTGAGGCCAGGGATGGCTTGGCACACAATTTTGGTTTAAACTGTCCCAGGTGAAGCAGCTGTTCCTTAACATGCTTTTGTCACTGAAGCTCACGCTGACTTTTAGTGCTGTATCATATCAGGGCCACTGACTGAGCCTGGGCTTTTTGGTTGTGTTGGGAATTAACTCTGAGAGTTCTGTTTGCAGCAGCTGGATGAAAGCAAGCCCGTGGTAGGCTTTTCCAATCATTGCCTGCTTAGGAACATGATTTTGCAAAGCGTTGTGAACAACTTCAGCTAGGTGTCCAGTGTCTTCACTTGAGTCTAGCAGGAATTAAGTGTGCCACATAGGATGAGCCTCTAGTGAAGACAGAAAAATAACTGAAGATAAATCAACTTTATTTTTTTAAGTGTTTGAAGCCATTTCAGTCTTGCCGTTAAGTCTGTCCATGTTTATATAAATGACGCACATGTTATCTAAAAACTAAGAAATGTTTCAATTAAGTTTGCTCTGGTTTTTCATGCAAACTGTTGTGCACTCTTTCCTCCCCTTTGCAGTTCACTCTCCGATCTCAAAATCATTGCATTATGCAGTGTAGCGTATGACGGCTTCCTGTCTGAACAACAAAAATGTTCAACCCCGGGAGAGAGGGAAAGAGACAGTTAATGTTCTCCAGCTGTTATCCCTAAGCTGTACCTCTGCAGTTTCAGTTCAGTGAGATTTTACTGCGTTTGGTTTTAGATGGACAAGGGCTAAATCATCCTCGTAGAAACCTATAGGTCTCAGTGGAGTTGTACCAAGGATGAATTTGGTTTGCATAGTAGATATTGTAAGAGGCTGCTGGAAAGTCAGCTGGTAAAAGGGGGACCAATGGGAAGCTTTCAAAGTTAGCTGTACTCCTGGCCACAACAAAACAATATTTTTGTTTCCCTTTAAATTTTGTAATGATCTTAATTACAGTTAAACCTAATAGATGCCTGACGAGTCACTAGAAGGGTATAAAAGATAACTGTCTTTTGTTTTGGGTTTTTTTTATTGTCCTTTGATCCTTTATGTTCTTTGAGACTTCAGTAAGGATGTGCCAAAGAATACACCTCTCATCCAAAATGTGAGTGAGGATTGTTACAAAGGAAGAAAAAATATAATTTTTGTACTGCTATTTCAGTTCCTTTATTTTACTGCCAGTTGAGGCCTACCTTCAAAGAATCCTAAAAAGTCAGAAACTTAATCAGTCGGTGTTCTGGTTTGTTCTAATGTAGGTTTTAAGTCTCTCATTTTCATCAAAAGAACTCCTAAGAATGGGCTAAATTAATATTACTAAAAGTAGGATGGATGAGGTTTGGATCTCATGCTGGAATGGGCTTGGTTGTTGGTTGAGAACTTGTTCGCTTGGTGTCGCTTACACTATATGTTGCCACATCCTTCAAACTAATCCTGCATTCACCAGGCCTGAATTGCAACAGAAGTCTAGCTTTGTCCTGGCAAATCGGTTGGTACGTTCAGGACTGGGATAGTCTGTGGCTCCCTATGATCTTCATAAGATCTCTTCTGTGAGTGAATTCCCTTTTTTTCCTGTAATTTTCAGGGAACTGAGTGATGACTGACAAGCCCTGGGAACACAAGTGCTAGTGACTCCAAAACCACGAAGCATTAATGACTGCTGTTTGTAGGATGGGTATAAGAATTCTTTCTCCCACAACCCAGTTATTTACATGTCTTATTTACATGCCCATAATTTAAACTTTGGGTTTTATTTGGATCCTTTTAATGTTATACTTCATTTATGTGACTGGATGACCCAGGCCTTGGGAACACAAGTGCTGGGAGCTCCAAAATCACAGAACATCTTGACTGCTCTTTGTAGAATGATTAGAAGGGATTCTTTCTGTCATAGCCCACTTAGTTAAATATTCTATTTACGTGTCCATAACTTGAACCTCAGATTTTGTTTAGATTTTTATCTATATTATAACTTGTTTTCTTTTTTTCCAGAGTTAAATAGTTGTCAGATGCAATACTTTCTGTATTTACTCAAATACAAGAGGACCCTGAATATAAGAAGACCCTCAGTAATTACATTCTATATATGGAAAAATGTATAAACTTGATATAATTTTTCCAGGTATAGAATCTAATTACTGGAGGTTTACCTTGAATTTGTCCCCATCCCACTCCTGCAGCAGGGAAAATTTTAAGTCTGGGGGGTCAAGTTGACCCCTTGCCCCCTGCCCCTCTAAACTTTTTCCCTCTGCATCCCCTTAACCCTCACCCTTATTGTTTGACCCTGCTGTCCCTGAGCACATGGAAATGAAGGAATGAAGGGCAAATTTGAAAATACTGAGCTTGAAATAAATGTAATTTACCATATAGACAACCTATTGCATCAATTCTGGATCAGCTAAGACCATGGGTACTGCATTTTACCTTTGTAGAAGCTGCTACAAGTTTTTAGTACAGGAATTCCTTAAACACAATTTTAAGCAGCACTTGTACAGGATAAAAAGTAAGCTTGATGCTGTTCCAAAGCCAAAGTGTGTGTGTGTGTGTGCTCCAGCTTGTGCCCCCCTCCCCCTCCTTTCAGCAAAGGATCCATTTGCTAATTAGTCCTCCACTCATGACTGGATTCAGATGTTATTGTCCTGTGATCCTCCAAATGTACAGATGAGGAGCAGTGCTGTGCTGTGTGGTTACCATGGCTTGAAATGCTGTTGACTCTGGGGCCCAGTTTAGCAAACCTGGTTTGGCTTTGGCCCTACCCTTCCCTGAGGTAATCTAATCATATGCAACAGGCTGGGGGGGGGGGGAGGAATGACAGAGGAATTCTGGGTGAACTGTTTAGGGCCCCATTTGGTGATGTTTGCCAGACATTTAAGGCTAGTGAAGAGAGAGGAGTCTTTGGAAATGGGAAAGAATGCTGCAGCTCAGCTGCAGGAGTGAAGAGAAAGTTGAAATGTATGCAATGTAGTGGCTTACCATGACTTGAAAAGTTGTTGGCACTGAGGTGGACTGTGTGCAATGGACACTACCATATATTTTATTCACATGGGCTCTATTAACCTGTTATTGTGGAAGGTGCCTGTTGGTATCCTGGACTTCTGGCTAAGATCCAGCATTGCAGTACTTCCAGGCCTGGTGTCAGTTCCCTGTGAAGGAAAAACCCACTCTTTATTTATTTTATTTTGAGTGCTTAAAAAAATGGTGCCCAATGTGGGCCACATGTTTTATAGTCATGCTGAGCGTTGGCTGTATTTAATTCACTTCATGGCTGGTTTCTATGATTGAGCACATGCTGCTTCTGGCAGCAGTTTAATGATAGTCAGTGAATTTTAATGAGATTTCCTTGTATGTATAAGACAAAGGGCATTTTTTTTTCTTATGCTGAATGGGGGGGGGTGGGGAGCACACTTCACTTCTTATGTGGGTAAATATGGTGCTTTGATCAGTTTTGGATATTACTTCAGAAACTAGATGATAATCTATTGCATGAGTCCATAATCTGTCATATTCTTGGGTTTTTAGAGATTGCAGTAAGTTACTAAGACTTATCTAAGGAATGTTTTTCTGTACCAATGAGTGGGTAGGTTTCTGCAGATGCTCAGTGGATAGGTTTCTGCAGATGCTCCATTCAGTATGAAAGGATGAATACATATAAAGTTTAATATATTAAATGACCCCTTTTTTTTCCACAAGGGCCTTTCTGTTGCCTCTTGTGGGATATAATGACACTGGTGTTCAGTGACACAACTGGAATGTAAGGTGTCCAAAGTGAGAGGTGTGAGGGTGACATATATTTCTGCTCCAAGCAACAGTGCACCTTTCCCTTGGCTTCATGCTTGTTTGCTGGATCTCTGTGTTTTTCCTCATGGATAGCGTGTGTGGAGGAGCCTGGGGTTGATACTGAAATAACGTGGTCTTTGCTGGGGTCTCAACAAAACTTAAAAAAAAATCAAGACATGAGTCTGCTGTTCATTAGGGCAGTGGAAAATGGTGCATATATTTGTTGCCTTATATTTTAATAGGAGACATTCTTGGTAACTCAGAAGGTGTAGCAAACCATACTTAATTCCTACCATTACAACCAGAGTCATAAGAGGGCAGTTCTGTACTCTGGCTGGTGGTAGCAGTGGTGGTAGCTGCTAGTTTTATGTCCCTACTGAATCAATCCTTGGGTTGGTGCCCTGGTAACCCCTCTTCCCCCACCTCCCCTTAGTTACTCTGCTTACTTGAAGGACAACAGTTGAGGCTCACCTGCTTACAGCTGAATACTTTGAGAGGCTCACGGAGAATACCAACATCTGCCTCTAGTACCTTGGATCCATGAGAATCCTGGAGACTTTTTTCCATGGCCTCAGTATCACTACTTCATGCCTTTCCAGACACATGTATCTGCAATTTGAACTCTACTGTTTTTGCATCCTGGTACAGTCTTATTTCTCCATCCAAGCTACCAGTCACCTCACTGTGTGTCTTCTTTTCTTGTCTCTCTCTTTTCTTAATGCTGCTTGACTATCTGGAATTACCGTGGGGCATCTCCAGCATGTGGTAGGATGTGAACCTGGAAGAATATTCCACAGTATATTGCAACTCCGTCACATTCCATGCTATCTGGATTGGAGATGAGAGAATGTGACTTCAGTGCCATTTTCAGCTGCTCGTGTTACCTCTTCATACAGGACTCCAAGAAGGTTCTGCTAGAGGCTACAAAACCAGCTTTCTTCTTGCTTTAGTACCACCTTGGATGCTGGTGTTGATACCCCTTCATGCTCCATGAACTCCAACAGCATCAATGTCCTCAAGCTCTTTTCCTCACCTGATACCAAAGCAGTTGTTTTTTTTACCCTGCCAGAAGTGATGCCACACCAGATTCCTGAGGTCTGCAAAAAGATCCACATGTAAAAAGGGCAGATTGACAGGAAGGGAACATAAAGAGTACTCTTGTGCAGCGTCATTTTGTGTTCCTCCAAAAAAACTCTCAAATAGACTGGAATTATAGTAGATGCGTGTACTTCAGCTACAGAGGAGTTATCACATCATATGCATTGATTCCTGTCTTTGGCAACAGATCAGAGAGAAACGACTCTCATATTTTTACACAGACATCCTTTGCCTATTTTACTTCCCTTCATATCACTTTCTGTTTTTGAAAGAGTTGACAAGGACATGCCTTGCATTAATGTAGGACCATTTTAACTACTGCACCCTTTGAAAAGTTTTGTGGTGGCATCTGCAGCAGAGAAGAAATGAGTGGTTTCACTTGGGCCTTCCTTTTATAGAAGAATGTAAGCCAGGTGCTTTTGGCTGGGCATTTTGGCTTGCTAGGTCTTTGTATAACTATTGATCGTGTTCTGCAGCATGCCATAAGCCCAATTTTGGATTCCCTTTCTTAAGGAGGAGAAGGAAGCAGATGAGTTCTACCTAATTGCTGGGCCCACTCTCTAAAAGCAACCTGTGATGCCTTGTTTCCTTGCAGCAGACTTCCAAAGCTTCAGTTGGAATATTGATGAACACTCCCTGATTACTACTTTGTGGATTAACATTCTGCTCTACTACCCAGTTTGAGAGTGGTATCACATCTTGCTCCACTCTACTCTCCATTGTCATTCTAGTGTAACACTGCTTAGGTGTGGACACACAGAGAACTTTGTATGAATGGGTTACCAGTAGCTGTTCAAGTGAATTCATACCACTTCTGCATTCATATCGCCCATTACCTTTCCTCTCATAGAACTTCAGGGCTTCACTGTTAGGAGAAGATTGGTGGTAGAGGAAGAGGAGATGCTTATATGATGCGGTCTTTCCCTATTAAGATCACTTTTGCACCCATGCTGCATACCACTTTCTTCACAGTATTGTCCAAAATATCCACAAATTTAACTGTAGTTTGCTGGTGAAAATTCAAATTCAAATTATGAAATCCTATTGCTTGGTTGGGATGGACTAGAAGTTGCAGGTTACCTTTGTTCCGTGAGTGCGTCATACCTTGGTTTTTTTTTTTTTTAAGACTGTTGGATGCTGTTCTGTATTTGGGAATACTTGCATGCTTCAGACTGAGCCTAAGCAAGCAGAATTATACAGTTGACTCCTTAATAAAACCTCAGAATTGGTTCTTAGGAGTTGACTTCTGCAGTCTTACTTTCATGAAGAGTGTCCACTGAGGTATACAGATTCATTAGGTGGGTAAGAATTATTTGTACATGTACTCTTTCAGAGGATTGGACCTCATGGTAGAAATGTAAAGTTATGCTAACAGGAATGTGAAACCATTGGGCGTTTGGACACGCCACAGGGGTTTACCTCAGTGTAATTCTCCGTAAATTGAAGCGGTGAGTCTTTAAAAACACCACTTCAATTTAGGGTGAAGTAAACCCCCGTGGCACGTACACAAGGATTGGGCCTGATCCTTACCTGCCTCTTCTGCAGTTGGGAGGGGAGAGTGAGCTGCCGGTAGGCTGAGCAGTCCCTGATCTTTGTTGTGGGGTTGGGGGGGAGTGCCTGGTGCTTCCCTCTGCAGTGGCGGTACCCCCAGGCAGCACCTGGCCTGACTGGTCCCGAAAGGCACCGCAGCTGCAGAGGGAAGCACTGGGCCCCTGCGCAGCTTAGGCAGGCAGATTCCGGGGGTGGGGGGGAAGATAAGGCTTGCTGCTTTTTGCACTTCTTTTTCCTTCAGTGGAGCCTGCCTGCACAGGCTGCCACTGGGCTGCCTCCACAGCCCCCCAAGATGGAGCCCAGTGCTTCCCTTCACAGCAAACTAAGCCACCTCAGAGATGTTTTATTTTGCTGTGTTCCAGAGTCATTTCATGCACATTACGCCTCTGACACGTGCAAACAGGTGCACCGTTAAAGCGGTGCCAAGGGCATTAAGCTGTTTTAAAGGCCAATTTTGTGGCATGTACAAATGGCCATTGCCACTATTTCAGTCCCTTGGTCTGAACGAAGCCTTTATCCTATCTGCCAGTGGTTCTGTGCTTAAATCAAGGAAAAGAGCTTGAACGGAGAATTTTTTTGCTGCTGAAAAGCACAGAGAAGTCAGACAGGTTTCTGTGCACCATCACATGCACCTAAAGTTTTCATCTTAATAGTGTTTTGCTAAAATATGATGTTTTAGGGGAAAATACCATCTAAAATTTGCAGAAAATTAATACAACCCTCCTCCTTGGCCCAACCCCAAGGTCAAGATCCTGAATTAAATTGGGCTGGAGGCAAGAAAGCTCAGACAATTTAAAATGTGCTGTCCCACTTCCTTGAGCAAATATCCTATAAATAAACTAGCTATCTTTTTCATTAATGAGAAACTTTCGTGTCCTGAAAGAAAACATGAACAAGCCTTAATATTCTGAGAAGAAAGCAACTTCTGCACCGTTATGAAAGGTGACAGTTGGAAGAGCATTATGGTCATCTACAAGTATGTGAGCACCATATATGGGGGTTTGCATAACATCTGGTAGGAAACAAGAATTCTTATATTTAAGGGCCTACTGAATTAATGATGTCATGATTTTCATGAAGACTGTGAAATTGGGGGGCTCAACAATTTTGGCAGGCTCACTGGTGGGGGGGGAAAAAACCCAACCCACTGAAAATAAAATGCTGACTCTCTCTGGGTGTCTGTAGCTTCTGTGGCCTGACTGCGGCCTGCCAGGGGAGGGGGAAGAGGTGCTGCTGGCTTGAAGAGCTGACAGCAAGATGGCTGTTGCCCCTCACCACTGAATGGCTGAGGGGGCTGCTTTTCATGCCTCCTCTCTTGCAACCAATCAGTGGTGAGGGATGGAGCTGTATGACAAACAGCCCTTGCAACCAATTGGCAGTGAAGGGCGGGACCACAAGGGGCTCCTTGGCCAATCAGAGATGTGGGGCTGCTGCACTCAACGCACAAAAGTGGTTTTTGGCTTCAGAATATGCTGGCCGCCTCCTCAAGTTAGGTAGGCTCCTGACTTATATTGCAGCTCTTTTTTGTTTTTGCTTTGTTTTCTTTGGGGAGTGTGGGGGGATTCTCCTGAGTTAGCACAAAAATGTTTGCTTTGCAGGATCAGGTCCAAAGAGAAAAGCTTTGGGTTAAAAACATCTAGCAGTGTACAGCTAGCATTTACATCTTATGAAAATAAAGGTTGGGAATGTGAGGCACTGTGGCATTTCAGGCAGGCTGTTTAATGTCTAACTTATTTGAAAAGAACTAGTTCTGTCCAGATTGGCAAACTGGAATGTTTGTGTGGCTCATTTTGAATCAAATTATTTTGCTTTTGTTTTCTTTCCAAAAGAGATTTTTTTGGGGCCAAATTTGAGCCTGTTATGGAAATATTTTTTGCTTTTAGTGAAGTTTGGGGGGGTTGGTGACCTTTCAAATGGAAGATTCCTGGCCCAACTGTATGTGGGTTTTGTAATTTAAAATGTATGATAAGCGATCAAAAAACTTCTACATTTGATATAGTTACTAAGTAATATCTTCCAAAAATATTTTTGAAGTCTTTTGTATTAGAGATGTAGCAGTTGCTACCTTTTCTTAAAGGTTTACTTTTATTAAGAATTGTATTTTTTGATCAGCTTAATCACTTTTCAGAAGCAATGTAAATGCCATGCATGAAAGCTGATGTAGAAAGCGTAGTTCATCTATATAAGATGTGATATAGAAGCTGAAAGAATGACATTGGAAATGTCTAGTTATTCTATTTAAATGATCAGCTTAAATAAGACCTGGGAATAAGTTGGTCCCCCAACAAAATTCCTGAACTCGTACGAATATGCGTTCGTGGGGAGGAACAAGTTAGCTCTAATTATGCCACTTTATCATTTTGATTGCTAGCACTTGTCTAAAGTGATTGCTTCTGTAGATATTCTGCCCTTAAGCTGATGGGTCTTTCTTCCTAGCACAAGCCTTTCAGCATGTGACATACTTGGAATCAGCTGGAGAACCTCATGGTTCTTAAAGAACAAGGCATTTAATGATTAGTACATTTCTTGAAGTAATGGAGGCTGCTTTCCAATTTGTTTTGTCATACTGGAATCTTAATTGTGATTTAGTTCAGACGGCTTTGTAATGCACAGTGTTTAAAGAATGAGATATGGTCAAGAAACATACAGCTGTATAGCAAAGAAAGAACTAATCCACACCCATTTTGTGGCTTTATTCTGTAACATAACTACACAGATTCATTCTTCTGTACATCTCGAGTTTTAGGTTACCTTCATTGATTCCTAGCTTCACTACCTTTTTGTTCTAAAAACTAGTGTAGCTCAGGGGAGGAGCTGGTAGTGTTTCTTCAGTGTTTAGTTAAACAAATGGTTCAGAGGTAATTCACGAAGTGGAAAGAACCCAGCCTGATGCTCCTAGCTAGGATAATGTGATGACAACTTTTGTGAGGGAGCAAGGAAAATCTTGTGTTGAGAAGTACTCTGATATTTCCCTGGTGCTTTCCATAAATCTGGAGCCTCCATTCTGTGTTGTTTTCATAGATCACCATGAAAGGAGCTTTTATGACAACTGGAAGCTTTTATAATTGGATCTAAGAAGTAATGGGACAATGTCCCATTATTTGTATGAATGATGAGCATGGATTCAGAATTGGCTACAGGGATTTCACTCTAATATCAAAGATGGACCAATACCAAGGCTATGCAGAGAAAATTCTAGGTTGAATTGGGAGAAGTTAATTCTCCATTTTTGTGGTAGTTTTTATTTTTAGAAAATAGTAAATAATCTTTTCAGGAAATTCTGAATTAAACAAGGTTAGAGGGTATGTATGTGCTTGTTGGGGGTAGAGTTGGTAACTTTTTTTATATACAATTTTAATGAAGCTTGTTAATCAGGAGTATTTCTTACAATGATGGTAATGAAGACTGAAGTAGATTTCACTGCCTTGCTAAATTAGGAGAAACTCATTAGGGAATAATGTAGTTTGGAGGGATTTAAAATTGAGTACTGTGTACAGTCATTGTAAGCATTGCTTGTCCTTAAGTATGCAACATCTTCCAGGAATGCACACAAGTAAGCAGTTTTACTCTGTGAGTGGATATACATGCTGTGAGGCAATCTCTAACGGCTCAAACTATTACATATAATCCTATTTATGTAACCCAGGCAAACATTGTCCAGTGGTGACTCTCCTGTAGGGAAACCCATGGGAATGTACCCTGTTTGGAATATTCTCTGAAGTGACCCTTGCAGCAGTTTCTAGTCAACTAAATGGAAAGGCTAAACTCCCCCTAAAATCTAAAGAAAGGAAAGGCTAGCAGCTGTATGTGAGCTGTACATTGCTCTATTGCTTCTGTCCTGGTAATGGAGTTCCCTGGTAACTTGCCTGCCTCATGGCACTGTTTTTTGAATGCTGGTTTTCTTAGGATCGGTTGTGTTCCATGTATGAAAAACAGATTCACGGACTGTGACATGCCTTTCTTTTTTTAAATCTTATTTACTAACACTATGTTCTCCTATTGACTCAGTCTGTTCTTTCTAGTCTTTTCCTGCATTTGCGTCTCTTAGAGCTTATATAGAGGGCTGTTCGTGGGAAGGAGCCAGTGCAATGTAAGCCACTGGATCGTCCTATTAAGGCAGGATAGAGCATCTGTGTGCCAAGAATCTTCTCTCCATGGATACTGAGAAGGCAACGAGAATATAAGTATCTTTTGGTCTGTACTGATCACAGAAACCGTGACATCTTCCTACTAGGAGCTCTGATGTGAAATTCTAACCTGTGCCATGCAGCGTGCACTGTAGCAGAACAACATTCAGCTTAAGTTGAATTTGTTCAGATTTTGCACTGGGTTTTATAGCAAGGGTGCATCTTGGTCTGTGTGTGCTTGGTTGGGATATCAGGAAGATGTTTTACAAAGTTTGACCTGATTTTAAATCTGAGTGGGTTGTCTTTTTATTCCTGAACCAGTGAAATTAAGTTTGTAGGGATGGCCCCCTGTAATGTGGTAGAATAGTCCTCAACTTGTTATGTAGCATAGACAAACAGCATTTTGCAACTCTTCTTCCCATTTGCAACTCTCCTGGCTGAGAGGACACCTTAATACCATATACCCCCCAAATAAGACATGCAACTTTTGTTTTTGGGGGCAGAATGAAGGAAAAAAAGATTTTTCTGGAGTTACAACTGCATAGCGCAAGGACAGAGCTAATATTCAGCTCACTCACTCTCCTTTGCAGCTTACTCAAAAGTAGGAAACCCTAGTTGCTGCAGAGGACTGGTCTCCATGGGTGGATCTACAACTTTGAAAAGAGCTAAAAAGGGTCTCTAGGGCTGTGTAATAGAAAAGGAGCAGCTCTCAGACAGCAAACTTGCCTTTTAAAGGTTAGCTTGATTAATGAAACATCAACACCATTAAAGAAGAGAGACAAGGGTTAACACCCCGAGTGAAGACCAGTGAGCCATTAAGTCCCTTAGCTGCCTGAATAGAAATGGTACTAGTTCTACCAGGTGGAGCAGAATCAAAGTGGGGTGCTTAAATTACAGGCAGAAAATCAGCTTCCTTGCTTAAGATGCATACCCAAATTTGGGAGGTCTTTTCCCTTTTTCTCTTCTTCTTTTCTCTCCTTTTTTGTGGGGGGCAGGGGAGGGAAATATGTGTGTAATATCTAAGTACTGTATTCTTTTAGTAAATCTCCCCGTGATTTTGGAGCAATGTGTATGTGGCAAAATGCCTTGCCAGCATCTTCCCAGACCTATCTTTGGGTTTCTTCTTGCTGTTGTTCTGTTACCTGTCTGTCAGTTTAGTTACCATGGTCACTGCAGTGGGCAGGCAGCCCTCCCCCCCCATTTGTTTCATGTAACCCTGAGTTGTAACCTGAGCTGGAAACATTCCTGAGGGAGGGGTTCCTGCTTCTGGGACTGTGAGAAACCACAGGTAGCCAAGGTGAGAACTCCCCCTCTCTGTTGTTTTGCCATTGACCTCATGGCATGGGGTAGGGGCTTTACTCTGCTAGGTGACCAGTGTTGCTTTTTAAACTGATTGGTTGACATTCAACAACATCTGTCTGATTGGACCTGGAAGGTGAGGTCAATTGAAAGCACCAAGCGTCAGCCAATGGGGCTGCTTCTGGTGGGAACTTAGTGATGAGGTCATGACAGGGATGTATGGGGTCCCTTCTTCCTGGAAGGGACAGAGCCATCTTAGAGGGCTGTTTTTGGCAGAGCCATCCTGGAAAGCAGGGAGTGGGCATCCATACTGGAGCCCTAAGGCTCCTGGGCAGAGAGGAAGAGCAGCTGAATGCTGCACCCCTCTCCCAGTCTCTCTTGAAACTGGACACCAGAAGAAACTGCCTGCCTCCAGAGGAAAGCAGCCAGCCTCTGGATGATACTTGTGAGTAAGCTACTTGATATCTATCTAGATATGTAGCTTGGAGTACAGCAGTTGTGTGATCAATGGCTGCCTAGTCACACTGTTTGCTTTAAGGTTATTCTTTGATATTGCTGTATCCTGTACCCTACTCCATGTAATCAGTAAAGTTCTCCTTTGTTCAAAGCATGGTGAACTGGCTAGGAGAGGGAGAGGGGCCACTGATGCCCTTGATCCGGCTGAAGGGAGACCACTATTTGTGCTCCAGGCCAAGGGAAGCACCCCAGGTTCTTGCAGTGGGTCGAGCACCTTTAAAGTCTACGAGGCCTGTGTATCCCAGGGGACACAGGGCCGCAGACAGACTGAGATTCCTAGGTGGTGGGAGCGATAACCCCAGACCTGTGGGTGTACTCTGGGAAGGTGGTCAGCTGGATGTGAGGTGCCCCAGGGAGGCACTCAGAGTCTGGTAGGTGGTTGGGCACAGTGAGGTGGGTGGCTCAGTGCAGGCATGCCCTCTGCTGGCCTGCCACAGTGCACTATGTGTATGTTTGTTTTAGATGGATAATCAACATGGAGACAATTATAACAATTGTGGAATGGTTGGTTGGTTGTTTGGGTTTTTTTGTGAGGATCATCAGAGCCCCTTCCTGCAAGGGCTGTCTCAGGCCCTGATAGTGCAAGTTATCATGCAGAGCTCTTAAATTACAAACTACATACTGACAACTATATGGACTACAATGGATCTCTGTGTAGTGTCAGAGATCTGGCGTAGCACATCTGTTTTTTGGTTTGGAGTCTGGAAGTGAGTTATTACAACAACTTGAATGTGGAGACAGATGGTATAGTGGCAATTTTTTAAATAAAGAGGAGAGTCATGCAGTTGAATTGTAGGGACAATGTTAAATCTTTGTTGCAGTACTGTATGTGGTAATATTATACCTAACCACACTGAGTATTCCAGGAAATTAATGGTATGCTGTACTGGTAAATTCTTCTAAAGAACTTTATTGGGGAAAAGAAAGAAACAGGAAGCTTTCTCTTGTTCTTGCGTCTGAAACCGGAAATACCCGTCTCCAACTACATAAATTTGTCATATTAACATCTTAAATCATGTGACATTTTATCTTCTCTGGGGCTCATGGAGAAGTAATTTATGCTGGGAGTTAACGTGAAATTCTACAAAAATTAAGGAACATCTACAAGCATGCCCTTGGTCTCTGGACTCTCATGTTTACAAGGCCAGTATGAAATAATCAAAAGGGTTAAGAAATGAGGAGACATGTACAGGCATACCTCGTTTTATTGAGCTTCGCTTTATTGTGCTTCGCAGATATTGCGGTTTTTTACAAATTGAAGGTTTGTGGCAACCCTGCGTCAAGCAAGTCCATCGGCGCCATTTTTCCAACAGCATTTGCTCACTTCGTGTCTCTGTCACATTTTGGTAATTCTTGCAATATTTCAAACTTTTTCATTATTATTATATTTGTTATGGTGATCTGTGATCTTTTGAAAGAAGTTCTACTGTGGGTAAAATGCAATCAAACAGCATCGCATGCTACAGAGAAATCTTTCGTGAAAGGAAGAGTCAATTGATGCGGCAAACTTCATTGTTGTCTTATTTTAAGAAATTGCCACAGCCACCCCAACCTTCAGCAACCATCACCTTGATCAGTCAGCAGTCATCAACATTGAGGCAAGACCCTCCACCAGAAAAAAGATTACGACTCGCTGAAGGCTCAGATGATGGTTAGCGTTTTTTAGCAATAAAGTATTTTTTAATTAAGGTATGTACATTTTTTTTTAGACATAATGCTATTGCACTCTTAATAGACTATAGTATAGTGTAAACATAACTTTTATATGCACTGGGAAACCAAAAAATTTGTGTGACTCGCTTTATTGCGATGGTCTGGAACCGAACCCGCAATGTCTCCGAGGTATGCCTGTATAGCTGTGTGTAAAACAAAACAAAAAAACCCCACATGTTTGGCTCTTCTTTTTTCTGGTTAAACAACAAATGTCTGGGATTTTGCTCTGCCTCTGCTCATCATCAAAGTTTTTCCTGCCACTTCCCAGCTTGCCGTAGCAAGGAGCTCCCTGGGACTGGGGAGAGTCAGCGGGGGCGATTGCAGGCAGGGGCATTGTGTCTGCATGCATGCCCCAGCAGCTGCATGCAGGTAAGTCTGTGGGAAGTGGGGGTTGGAAGGCTAGGGCTTAGGGACTGTCCAGGGGGGTGGTGTGCGTGTGTGTGTTTGGGGGGGAAGGAGTGGTACCTGCTGGCACTGAGGGAAGCTGTCTGGGCACCAGAGCTGCAGCAGAGCAGGGAGGTGCCTGCCCCTCCAGTGGGGGAAGGGACTGGGGGGTTCTTCAGGGGCAACAGGAAGCTGTGTGGACAGCAGGACTGGGGTGGCAGGGGGCTGCAGATTGGGTGTGAGGGGCACTGGCAGGATTGTGGGGGCTGTGGCTTGGGAGTGAGAGGCACTGGGGGGGCAGGGGACTGTGGGCCAGGAGTGCAGGACATAGGCAGGGCCAGGGAGCTGTAGGTTGGCAGTGGGGGGCACCAAGATGGTCTGGGGGGTGGTGTACTGTGGGTTGGGAGTGGGGGGCACCAGGATGGTCTGAGGGGTGGTGTACTGTGGTTTGGGAGTGAGGGGCAGCAGTAGGGCTGGGGGGACTGTGGCTTGGGAGTGAGGAGCAGGCACAGGGCATGAGCATATTTGGTACTCCCCACTCCCTCCTCCTGAAAGGTGTCCTGTTTTTTGAAACTGGAAATATGGTAACCCTAACTAAATAGAAAAGATAAGGAAATGTGCTACCTAATGGGGAATTTTTTCACCTCTGCTTCCTATAATTGCCTAGTATCTTAGACTGGGTCTGAGGCCTAATTAGTGCCATATCTTTGAAAAATTGGGCTGGAAGGGGGACTCCAGGTATGTCTCTGTGATGGTAGCTTTTCTCTTCTTTTGAATCAAGAAGATGGACACTAGCTTTTAGGTTCTGAAATGTCTAATGTAATTATATTGTGCAATATATTGCAGCGTTTTATACTGTGCATGATGTCTGTTTGAACTGCAAAGGCTTTAAATCAGTGCCTTAAGGATGGCTTCCTGAGGATGGGGAGCTGGCATCTAAAGGCGGTTCTATTACAGCTGCAGCATGACCTAGCATGAGACTCTCCAACAGCTGTCCAGTAGTGTTTGTCATAATTTCTTTTTCTGTTTTCCCGGAGACTGTATTGCTTTCTTGTCTCTTTCTGTAGCAGTGAAAAGGAAGTGCCTGGATGGGTATCCAGTGCACTTTGGGATTGCAGGTGTTCATTAAATACATGTCCTTCCTGATACTACTGAAAACAAGCTTTTATATTAAATATTTTCTTGAGATTGGGATGTTTAGCAGATGCAGGCAGTAGAACCTCATTGTGGTGTGTTGCTGTAGCTCAAACACATGAGGTAAGATACAAGAGATGATATCCTCTATTGGACCAATTACATTAGTTGGGACAGAATAGATGCAGACAAGCTTTTGGGTCTCCCAGTACGCTTCCTCAAGTTCTGCAAAAACTAAAAGTATAGTATGATTGGAATCGGTGGAACCAGTGTCACCCACTGTGCTCCAGAAGCTTGTGTGTTCAGAAGTTTGAAAGATGCTACAGATGAAACATCCTTAAAATTGTTTAAAGCTTGCTAAATCAGATTGGCTTCAACTCCTCTCTTTCTCTCTCTCTCTGAAACAGATATGAAATTGAGTTTTTATTGGCACTCCCCTAGCACATTCGAAATAAGTTGCTTATGGCTCTGGAGTAATGCAGTTATTTGTACTCTATGCACCACTATATGTCTATATGCACCACTGAGTAGTCTGTACAGAGAACGCTTATGACAAGATGCATGTATGATCTGGTAAACAATTACAGTATCAAGGTGATTATAAAGCATAATCTTTAAGAATTCATAATCCTCCCCAAAACTGATGGCTTATAAAGATTGAGTTGGGTTTTAATTCAGCACCAGAAGTTAACAGAAGTCTGAATGGAACAGCAGCTTGTCAGAGGAAGTGCAAGTTAGTAGAAAGACTAGCTTCTCTGTTCTGTAAAGTGATCTCCCTGGATACCTAAATCATTACAGTACTGTGATTACTTTTTTTTTTTCCAAGTGAAATCTGGCTTGACAGAGCAGAGAAAGCTGGTCTGTTTTTGTTACACATGTTCCCTTGGGAATGTACAGTACATGCATTTCCATCTTTTAAGAGCTGAACTGGAATGGTTGTAGATGTTGAGGTAAAACTGCATCACTGTTCCTCCATTTGGTAGGGTATATGCACATGGAAATGAGCTACCCCTCTTCTTATAAAAGCTAAATACAAATATGCGGGTAATAAAGAAGTCATGCAAAACAAGCACTACACTTTCTCCTTTTTGGTTTTCCAGCTTTTCTTTTGCCAAAAGTGACTTTCTAGAGCAATGTGTCATCCTTCTCAGGGCAAAATCTACTTCACAGCAATATAATATTTCTTATTTAATTCCCTAAGTGAGGAACAAAGACACCAGAAAGTGAGGCTAATTCGTAAGCCTTCAGATGGGTTGAATCCAAACCAGAACAAGTATAACTAGACTAGCTTTTCAAAGACAGCTGTGCCACTACCAGTTACTTTGCATAAAAAACCCCACTAATAGAACAGGCCTGGTTTGTCTTTGCTGTGTTCCAAAACTTATGGCTTAGGTCTGTGTGCTAGGCCAACAAAAGGTGGGAGCTCTTCAGTAGCTGGATATTCTGTTCCCAGGAAGGTGGTGGGGAAGACGCAGCTTTGCTTGGATTTATGATGAACTGTGCTGCTAATTGACTTGTTTCTCACCGTAGATGTGTAGAAAGAAAGACTCCTGTAAAGGCAGGAGGAAATGAGAGAGGACAAATGTATGAACTCCAAATTTCAATGTGTGTATGTATGTGTTGGATGAAGAGGGAATCCTAAGTGGAATAGTTTTTTGCCCTTCAGATCTGGACTTATTTTACAAACCTAGAGAATAGCCAAAATATATCTGTGTGAAATGTCCAGACCAAAAAGTTATCAATCTTGATTTAAAATGAAGCTGTATTTAATTGTGCTATGTGAGCCAGTTCATCATCTATTACAGGCTGAATATAGTGATGCCTGCTCTTCCTAGCCACTTTTTCCTTTTATGGGTTAGTTTGCAGAAGCTTTCCAGTTTACAGTTTTAGTATATATCTAACCTCTGAGATGTATATTACACTTGTCAAATATAGCTCGAGTCCCCATCCAGAAAAGAAGTAACTGAGTGTGGAAATAAAATTGAAGTTGGATGTTCGTCTAATGTAAACAAGCTTCCCCACTCAGAAGAAATTGTTAGACTAAAACAGGGTTTATTACAAGGCAGAAGATCAAGCATGCACCTTAAAGGAAAGCTTAATTATTAAGCCTTAACTATCGCTCAAATCAGTTCAGTCAGTCACTGGCAGACCAACCCGGGGAGCTACCACCTAGCCCAGTCAGCTGTGGAAGGAGTCTCGCCCATGGCTGCCATCTGAAGGATCTATCAGCTATACCAGCCAAGGAGCAAGTGCTGGGCAGGGAGGCTTGCACTCGAGTTATTGCCACTCTGATGCTAGGGTAGGGTGTGATGTTTAAAAGTGCTCTACCTCCCACTGCAGACCTTAGCAGAGTTTGATGAAGACTGATCTTTTTAGTGACCTTGCACAACTTTACACTGACAATATTTATATGTTTGCAAATTTGGAAGGGAGGGCTGGTGGACACACAATTTGATCCACTTGTCCTTTTCAACTTCACTGTTTGTGAGCTGAGATTATACTTTGTGAAGTTACAAACAGTGAAAGCAGGTGTGAGTGGCTCCTCAAACCTGCATACAAATGAGGGTATGAAGATGAAGAATGCACAAAGTTACCATTATAGAGCATAACCCTAGTCAAACATGTAACCATGATTATGGTCTGTATACCATTGCTCAAAGATGAGTACTCAAAATGAATTTGGCAGGAGCAGCTGACTTACTAAAACATGGGTGCTCAACCTCTGGTCCCCAGATCCAATCTGACCTGCAGAGCCATGGCATCTGGCCTACACAGCTTCCACCAGGCTAGGAAATTTGGCAGATGGGGAGCAGTGGCAATTAATACCGCCACCTTCTCCAGCTGCTAAATTCCCTAGTCCTGTCCCACAGGTTGGAGTCAGGCCACACCCCTTCCCCCTGCATGGCCAGATTTGTCTCCAGATCATGCCTTCTTCCCTCCACGTGGCCAGGTTGCGGTTGGGCCATAGACTCCTCTCCCTGTGGGGCTGGGCCATGCCACCTCTTTCTCTATGGCTGGATTGGGGCCAGGCCGCATCCCCTTGCCCCTGCACAGCCAGATCCAGGCTGGGCCATGCTCCCTTTTCTTGTGTGGCTGTATCAGGGTTGGACCATATCCTTTCCCTCCACGTGGGACCAATTTTTCTCTGGCACGGCAAGATTGGGGCTGGGCTGTCCCCCAGGTTCCCCTCTGCATGGGTGGATAGGGTTGTGCTGTACTTGCTCTGGGTGCTGGGTTGGGACCACTGGCTGGACCTGGCCTAGGGAGGGACCCAGAACCAGCTTTCTGGCCCACCAGGCAAAAAGGTTGAGCACCATTGTATTGGAACACAATGTTGTAAAGATGCGTATCATCTAACTAGCTTATCTGGGGTGGGAGGAGGGAATGAGGAGGTGCAAGGCTTTAGGTGGCTTTGTTTTCTTCAGTTCTGCAGTAGACATTGAAAATACAATGTTTATGAAGCAGGTAGGATTGTAGGTAGGGAAGTGGGCACTGTACCATTAATCAAGCAGAGGCAGAAAGTTCTTGGGTCTTAGTTGTCTATGACAAGTTAAGATTTAAGACTAGACTTCTAGATTTTTTTCCCCCTTTTTACAAGTTGCAGATGTATTGTGAGTTTATTTGAGGGTTATTTCCAAGTACTTACGGATCATATGGATACATATTAATACTACTATGGTTCAAAGTTCTTTTGGGGGAAGTTTTTTTCCCAGGATTTTCCCAGACAAGTTTTATATAGCTCTTGGAATTGAAGGCAGCATTTAACCATAGGCACTGAGAGAAGTAGGAAACTAAGGCTAGGAACAAATTTTGTATTTGTCCCTGGACAAATTGTGCCTGTATTTGTCTTGGAACATAAATATTCGGGGATTGGTGTCACCCTTCTAGTCAGGGTTTAGTGACCGGCTGAATGTACTGCCACTTTTCTGCTGTTGTTTCAGTGATGCAAGCTGGGGATAACTGTTCAAACATACTTTGCAATGTGCCTGGATATACCATTAGTACGTCTCACCCTGTGAACCTTTTTATGATGTATTCTGGGACAATGGATGTGGATGTCTGAATGACTGTACTTTGTCCCAGGATAAAATGGTTTATCCTGGGACAAATGTTACCTCTGTCTGTAGCTTAAGAGAACAACGGGGATGGATTGCAGGGAACAAGAGGATGTGTTGGAAGGGGAAAAAATCTCACCCTTGAATATACAGGTGGTCCTCGACTTGCAACGTTTCGCACTTACAATGTTTATAAATTGACACCATTTCAATTTTCTGATGTCAGTTTTTCAACTTTACAACACTTGATCTGACACCAAGCCATGCCCATGAACAAGTTCGCTGCATTCACCCATCTCCGTGGAGAACATCTGTCCAAACTTCCTTAGACACTTTAAGAAACTAGACAAGACTCCAGAAAAACCTGCAGCTGAGACTCCTGAGAAGACTCCAAACAAGAGCCCTTCAAAATGTCCAGCAAAGTTTCCTCAAAGAAGTCCTTCCAAATCAATATGATTGCTGTTTACAATATAAATACATTAATGTAGCTATATTACTCATCTACAAGTTTTTGAGTAAAAAATTCTGGGGTATTTTTGGTGAAAATAAGGTATTGGGCCTTGGTTCAGGAACCAATCTCCCATTTATAACATTGTTTCCTGTGAGAAAATCGGTTCCAAGGTACAATGTTTCAACTTAAGACACAGTTTTCAGGAACCAGAGAGAGAGGACTGAGGACTCTATCTGAGGACTGCCTGTACTACAAAACAATTTGCCAGTGGACGCATGTTCAAAAATCATACTTACTTACTAGTTCGTTACAACTCAAAATGTTTTACAGATGACTAGCAAAACTGTTTGGTTAATGTTAAATTAACAGATTTTCCTCCTTCCCCCACCCCCAGCTCTTTGACTACACACAACCCCTGAGGGCTGAAAAATGTAGTAAACACTAAATGACCTCTCCGTAATTTTTTGACAACTGCAGTTCCTTAGAGCAGCACAGTTTGGAGCAGTTATTTATTGTACCTGAAAGACCTGAATGCTTGAAACTGTCAGTCTTGAGACCCAAAATTCAAGCACATGTCCTTTTAAAATGGAGTACTTTCTCTGGGTTTTAGCCTTTTCAATTTATCATGAAAAATAAATTCACTTCAAGGGATATGGCCATAGACAGTTGGATTAGCTTTTATTAGATAATGTTTTAGTTTAGTCCTTTGATTGTCAGATGGCTCAGAATCAGAAAACTAAAAGTTCACTTCTAATTTGAGTACCTTATGTGTGTTACCAGGTTTGCCCATCACGTTGGGCTGTGCTCATTTATTAGGGATATGTTTCTAGGGTCTTTGTAATTTTTCAGTGTGCTGCTTGTGTTTCTATATGGAGCTGTATTTCTCCCTTCTGCAAGTCCTCGCCCCCAGTGGAGCTATCTTGCAGGGCTTGGGTTCAATGGGGCTGGGTTCCTTCAGCCACCAAATCAGTCAAATACTCTCTGTCTGTCTGTGTCTGTGTCTGAAACCTAGCTCAAGCTTAACTAATAATTCGGGTTCAGAAAGCTATGCCTAAAGAGAAAGAGAGAGAGAGAGTGAGAGCTGGGTTCTCATGCTGTTCCAAGGCACTCTAGTGTTTTGTTGTCAGGGAATGTTCCTAGCATGAAAGAGACAGTTTCTCCCAGCTTCTCAAGAACAACATCAAATGGTTTCAGAGAGATTTCTCCTGCTTGAAGCATACTGTTTGCTGCTTTGCAGTTTTCTTATAACCTTAGTCCAGCCTCTTCAGAGCATTCTTTTAATTGTGTAAATGAGGGTCCCAAGTCGTAATTAACAGGGAAAATCTTGTTATAGAAACAGTTTCAATTAAAATGAATTGCGTTTTTCAGTGACAAGGGGTTATCTGGTTTAGAACATCTCAAGAAACTGATTAACAACCATGAAAAACATAAAGTTTTAAGGAGACCAGACACCCAGGAGTCAGCTTGAAATTATTATGAATATAGAAGATATACTGGAAGGGACACCACATTTTGTTCCTTTTCGGATGGCTTAGCTATGCTTGCACTGTGAAGTCAGCATCAGTGTTTTGTATTCTACCTGTTGTGATTTAAGCTTCAGCTTAGAAGACTACAGTAAGATCTGAAAGTCATGCTAACATACTTAAGGGGACTGATTACTTGGAGTGTTCATAAACTTTGTGGGGAGGACTTCCACCAGTCATCCCGGGAAAAAGTATGACAGCATTTGTAGTCAGGGCTCCAATGGAATGGATGTTGTGATGAACCCCTAACCGTTGTTCAAATGTCACCTATACCCGCTCTGACTCAGGCTCTTCCCTCAGCATTCCCTAACCCAGCAACTGAATTTTAGTCAATCAAGTTTAAATAGGCCTCCCATACCAGGATCAGGGAATAAGCAGCCTGAGATGTCTATTAAACTTTTCTTCTGCTTAGTTCTTGTTAGATGACAGGTGTGTGGGTGTGGGTGTGGGGGATAGAAAAAGTCCTTTTGTAAGTCCAACAAGCTGGGTGCCAGGGCTCCCTCAGGAATACAAAGCTGACAGGTAGCATATACTGTGAGCGTTTTTGGTTGTTTTCTTCACCTAGACCCTTTATATTGGATAAGAATGGCATTCTTCAGCCAGCGTTGTGGAAATTGAAGTGTGTGTGTTCTGTAAAGTTGATTTATATTTGCTGCTGCAGGTGTTCCTCATTTAGAGAGCAAAAATTTGGCGCATATAGGCATTTAACTTTAAGCAGCATATAATGTATTCATAAAAAGCTGTGTTGAACTTGCTTCTACCCCATTTGTCATCTTTACATAAATAAGAAGTTAATAGAAGAAGTAATCTCTTAGAACTTTATGAAGTTTGGGGATCTAAGATTTTAGTAAAAATTATTCATTATGTGAACTAACAAAGTTTCACAGAATCCATTTCAGTAAATGGGCTTCAAGGTTAAGATATTTATTATTTTAATCATAGTTTTTTGCCTTTATATTTGTCTCTAACACTTCTCCTGTAAAATTGAAATTAGTTTGCTTATTATTTATCTTTTTTGCTTCAGGGATTATATTAGTGTTTAACTCTAGCACTTAATCTGGGCATCCAAACAGCTGAGGATGCCTTTTAAAAAGGGGAGAAAAAAGTGTTGCAGTATAGAAACTGAATAGTTTTAGGAGCTAGAGATGGACTAGTACCTTTTGCCTTGAGATGCTTTGCTTTGCTTTGCTTTACTGTTCTAATAGGGTGGGTTGGCTTGGTAGCTTTGATTTAAATAAGTCTGTGGTCTCATTCCATTTACTGGTTGACTAGTGGCCACGTTTGCTATTAAAATAGGCTTTTTTTAGTGGTTTCATAGCAAGTTACAGGGTTCTTTACAGAGTACCTTATTCCTAGAGGTATGGACTTTGATTCAAATCTGGGGCTGGAGAAGGTAGTCAGGAGGTACAGAGAAGCTTGTAATTTTTTCACAAGGATTTATTTCTCTAGACTTTTCAGCATGGCATGTTTCACACAGGCTATTTATATTTTAAAAACCTTGAGCAAACTAACCTAACCTTAACACTAAAAGCAGACTGTAGTGGTTTGTGTGGATACAGATGCCCACACGATCAGTTGCTCAGTTGACAACTTCTGACCTCATGATCAAATAAGCAATATATTGATGTTCCAAACAGATCAATAGAAAACTATTTTATAACCTCCCTAAATTTACTATAATCTACTTGATACTTGCTAATCTCTGTACTTCACAAGTGATAATAGCCTTCTCGATTTGGTTTTGCTCTGCCACTTACCAAGCTTCTGCTGCATTTCTCTGGTTTGGATACCTGCTAATTTTTCTTGCATGCTATTTTATTTACATATGGAGTTTTTACAGAGCCCTTGTTCCATCTGCTTTTAGTTCTGCTTTATCTGCTTCTTCCACAGAGACCTGAGGAAGGGTATTGTGGTACCTGAAATGTTGTCTATGTTTTATCTCAAGTGTGCAGTTGGTCCAGTAAGAGGTCACCCACAAAAATCCTTGCCTCTCTAAATATTCACTCAGATTTGTTATCTTGCATAATTGGAAAATGGTAATATGGAGAGGAGAATAACTTTGGAACACATTGTATAGGCTAAGTGCCTGTGCTTTATGCTGTTCCAGTGGTGCAGGGTGGTGAAAAATGAAATGTTTGTGATGTAGACACAGCCATAACTAGACATTCTGGCGCCCTGTGCCAGTCATGAGCAGAACACCTCCTTATGTGCTATATGTAAATAATACATTTATTATGTATTATTGTTTACTTTTTTTAAAGAAGGCACTTGTATGATATAATACAGAAAAACATCAAGTATGTACAAATATGTGTAACCTAAAACATGAGCAAAATATCCCTACTTGGTTCTAGTAGTTTCCTTATATCTGGTGCAGCATATTGAAAGGGGTGAGAATTTGTTGGGGAAAAAATAAAGTAAAAGAGTTTCCTTCTTCCTGCCCCTGCTCTGTCTTATCCTCCAGCCCTTGGTGCAGATCTTAGCTGGGAGCAGGTAGAAGCAATTGCAGTAGCATTTAAAAGGCAGGCATGGAGAGTCCTGGAAGCTAGGGTTACCTTGCAGCTGGAGAGCCCATGCAGCAGGTACAACAGCAGTGCCATGGCAGGGCTGGTGAGGTGTCTGCTTCCTGCTTCCTCATGTGGACAGCTCCTTCCAGAGCTGGGTCAAAGCAGGCATACTTGTCACTTGTGGGCTTGGGCTGGGTTTGCCTTTGTATGGGACTGGAGGTGGGGCAGAGTCATGAGAGCACTCGGTGCCAGTGTACTGCTGGCACTGGCTTTACTGTGGTAGCGGATATAAAACCTCCCCTGGTGGTGGTTGCTGGAGCACTGAGGATTCTAGCTGACAAAATGACCAGTTGTAAGGTCATGAGAACAGATGCAGGCTAAAGCTTTTATAATGTTGAATTGATTGCCACCACCTTCCCCCATGATGTGTGGGTTGGAGGATGCCCAGAGAGCTAAACATTACCTGTGTCTCTTTTTCATATCCTCTATTGTGCATTATTCAAAAGCCCATCCAGCACTCTACAAGAACCTTTTGCATTAGAAACCTAAAAGTAGTGAAAGAGTAAACTTGGGCTAAATGTCTTTCATAAAGAGGAGGATGATGGGGCAGAGGTTCATTCTTTTGAGATGGTTAATGATGTTATCATGCATTACTGTTGTCACGTATTGGAATCCTGTCAGGTAGTTTATCTGGGCAGAAGTTCAGGCCTTTGTCAGGTACAGGTATGTTGTGGGACAGGGGTTGTTGTGGTAAGTTCATGGCATTGTTGCACTGGACTTGTCCTGTTTTCTGCTTTGCTGGCACGCTGTCTCTGGGATGGCTTTTGTTGTGATAGTTGGTTCTAATTTTTCTTCTTGTATAGGATTGCTGTCATGAGGCTTTTGGGTAGTTTGGGACTGCTGCATGATCTCTTGCAAGGGAGATCTCTTGGCTTATATCTCTTTGTTTAGTGGAGTAAATGTTTGAGTTGGTCTCTCTTTGGAATAGGAAATTTACGAAATAGCTCCAAAACATGGGGCTGGGTGCATCTATTATACTGGAAAGAAAACAGTCTGATCTTTATATAGATGGTTTCTGTGGCTTATTATACACTTATAAATACTGCTAGTCATCTCCCTGAACTTCACAGGTAAACTACCCCACATTGAATGGTCTTACTCTGCGGCTAATGAGATTATCTATTTTACTATACGGTTCCTGTCTTAAAAGGGTTCTGGTTTACACCTCTTCTCTATTACTTCACGCCCTTCCTCCATCACTTCAAGAAGACCGTTCGCATTTTTATGGAGTCTTCTCTGATATTTAGCTTGCCTATACCTGCTGTTCCTTCAGACTAGAGGAAGGGCACCTGATTTAGAAACATTTGTCCAACAGGTCTCTCAGCTATATAGTTCAACAAAAGATATCACAAAAACCCTTGTCCTTTCCTGGACTCTAATCCTACTGTTAATTTTGAATAAATTTGAATGAGGGACTAGGTATGGCCAATTATTCCTTAAATTTTTAAAATAGTTCTTGGGATATAGCCAATAGTATTCTGCAGTATTCTTGCCTGTATGTACAAAAGGAGCAGGAAGAAAAGAAGGTGATAACAGACTCTGGAAGTTAGCAATGGTATTCTGAATTAAAGGAGTTAAGTGTCACCTGCCAAAAGGGATATGCTGCTGACTGGTTTTCATATTTTACTGTAAGTTTTACAAGAGAGGGGCAAGTCTTTAAAAATAAACTTGGTTAGTAGCCAGTCAAATAAGGATTCTGCAGTGAAAAAAGAATAATCCACAGGTATGGGTCTGTAACAGTGGTCTAAATGGATTGAATGTACCAGGTCTTGGAAGCTTTTACTGCCCTTGGTTTGGCTAATATTTTATATGAGAAGTCATTTTGGAATAACAGGCACTGTAGCTGCAAGCCAAGACATTGTGGTTAATTACTAGACCATAGTGACCAAATCAGTGAGGAGACTTTGAGCCCATTGTTGCTGCTGAGAATGAAAGGAGTGATGAATAGAAGGAAGAAAAAGATGGGTCTGTAATAGTGGCATAAAGATAAGGGGGATGTTGCAAACTCTGCAGCTGCCTGTTCAAGGACAACCTCTTTGTAGCACTGGTAATGTAACATTAGAACTGCAGGCCCAGTCTATGGGAAGTTGGGGGGGTGTCTTGTTTTTTCCCCTCCCCTTCCACATCTGAGATGTGATCAGTTGAGTTTGATAGTGACCACAGTTCAATTCTTTAATTGGTGGTAAAAAATTATTGGGGATTATTGTGCCAGAAGTGTAATTAAATCTGATGTGAGAGGCAAGAATTTTTGTGGGTGACATTGTGTATTAGACCAGTTAGATAGAAGGGTTATAGACAAGCTTTTAGCTACCAAGTATCCTTTATTAGGTACATGGTACCTGAAAGCTTGTTTATATCCCTCCCAGCTACATAGTAGGCTCATATGTTCATTAAAGCACCATAGTTACTGTGCATGAAGTTTAGTGCTTGATTAATCAAGTACTAAATCACCGTGCAGTAGTACCGGCTCCCAGGTTTTTGGGCTAGGGTCAAATTACACACAAACTGGTTTACATGATCAGAAACTGGTTTAAACCTGTAACGGAACAGAAGCTCATTGCAAGTAAGCCAATTTCAAAATGGCTGAAACTGGTTTAAGGTAAACCTGTCTGAATGTAGTATCAGACTTAACTATTTTGGGTCAAACCAGTTTATGCAATGTCTGTCCCAGGCCCTTTTCTGATTTAAGTTTAAACCAGACTCCCCCAGCATCCCAGCAGGCTCTCTGGGGCTCTAGAGTTGGGCTTCCCCTCCCCTCTGCTCCCTGGCTGGAGCTGTGGCAGAGAATGCAGGTACAGCAGGGTCTCCCTGGCTACTCCAGCCCCATGGACATGGTTTGCTAGCTAATGCTGACAGGTGTCTGCCTCCAGTTCCACTGGGATAGCCAGAGAGAACAGTGTCCGCTTAAGGCTTTTTTGGAGCTGATCAACAGGTCAGGTGGTAATTCCTTCCTTGGAAAAAGCTGTTTAAGAAGAGCTTGAACTACTGGAGAGAGGCTATTGTTTCATTGATGGAGTGAGAAACACTGTTATTAGCCCCCTGCTGGCTTGCTTGCCTGTCAGTTTGCTGCAGACAGTAAAAAAAAACAGGGAGGGAGATTTGAAAAGCTCTGTATCATCACGAGATGAATGCACTGCATACACATGCCTTGCCTGAGCATTAGCCTGGGACTGGGGTCTGGCAACACTCCCACCCTTTGAGCAGTGAGCGGGAAAATGGCTAGGATGGTGCAGGCAGACCTCCCTAATCGGAGGGCCTGGCCAGGCCCCCCCCTTGGCTCAGCCCTGTGGAAGGGAAGGGAAGGCTGCTTAAGTACCCCCTGGCTTCTGTCCTGTGCCTGCATTTCCTCAATCCAGAGAGAATGTGCAGTTACAAACCAGTTCATTGTAGCCAAGTTAGACTAACCTGCAAAGATTGAATCAGTTCAGGCTCAGGCTTTTTGAATGTCTGTCCCTAGCCTTGGGGTTCAACAAATTCTAGAAATAAAATGGTGGTTTCAATTCAGCTGTATAGATTGTCTCAAATTACAAAACCTGGGTTTGGTGAAGTTTGGACTTGGAGTGGTCTCAGAGGTTTATGAGGTAAAACACTTCTAAATTTTTTTTTAGTTCAGTCAAGTTCCATTCCTCTGCTTAGACTGGGATCCTAAATCCTTTCATTGTCTGTCTTTATTAATTAAATCCCTTCTTGCATTAAAACTGGGATGAACTGAGTTTTACAGAACTGGCCCCCCACCCTGTAGGGTTAACTTTCATTCAGATTTATTCCACACACAGGCTCTGATTCTGTAAAGATTTTGTGCACATTTTAACTTTTCCTGATTATAACTCCATTGAAGTACATGGGACAACTCTGTAAAGCTGCCTGTGCAAAGTGTCTCTAGAAATGGAGGATGCTACATGTGTTAACTCTTCAGGACATGTTGCAAGGCCTGTCAGTTTTCCAGTCTTCCCTGTTCTTTGAAGAAGCGGCTAGGCTAGAGCTTTGGCCTGGGGAAGGTTGCATTGTTAGAATAAATGCATATTTTGCATATTCTATTAGAAAAGCTTTAATCACATGTGCCTGGATGTTGAAGACTTGCTCATTATGTAAATCAAAATGATCAGTTAAAAATTAAGTTGGACCCTGTGGCGCACAAACTAATTGAGCCCTGTAGTGGTGTGAAGGAATTTGGCTATTCTGTTGTACAGATTGTGAGCTTGGCAGGTGATTTGAGTCCACTCACCTTTGAAGGGAGGCTGTTAACCGATTTTCTGGCCTCCATTTTCTTGCAGCTGAAACAGTTCAAGGTTCAGATTAAACAACAGCATGCAAAAAAATTAAAAATGTGAATCTGGGCTTTTGGCCACAGTGAGCAGGGTGAAAATTGGTGCTTGTTTGAATATTAACGACGAAGTAAATTGTTATAAATGAGGCATTAAGTACTTTGCAACAGCAGTACCATTTTATCTGAAAGTGCTGCTTGCACACTAGTGAACTGAGCAACAAGTGTAATGTATAACACATTTAGAAGGGAACATCTTAATTCTAGCTGACACTGTAACCAAAAGTGATATTTGGTTCCTCGGGATTTATTAACATGCTTTTTTGCTAACCCAAAACATACACTTGACCAGTGAGGGTCTGTGTTGTTGTGTGACTAATTTTCCTCGCTTTCTTGCATATGACATCTGAGTGTTTCTTTCCTCTGAGGCAGTCTGAAAATCACAATGTGAAAAGAAAATGGGATTATTTCTGGCTTAATTATACAACCACTAGGTTTTCTGAATTAACTTGTAGCAAATGTGTTCAATATGAAAGCGGGCCTGATTGTTACAATCATTGGCTTTCTTCCTCAGATACTATTTTCTCTTTACTATTTTAATTCTGGAATTTTGCCCAAAAGGATATTTTTATATTGCATAGACTTCTCTACCTTTTTGTGGAGTTCATTGTATGTACAGCATATATAATACTCTCCATATTCTTCCCTCTGCACTTCTGTGTTTTTGATACTTGCTAGTGAATTAGTACATAGGGGAGCTTTCTTAGGGATGATCTTGAATTAACAGAAATAAAACTAGCATGCTATACTATGACAGATGGCTGCAGAAAATATGCCTTGGGGAAGCCTTGTGTGTACAGCTGTGAGCTAGTGGCGGAGATAAGAATTTATAAAGAACACAATTCTTCTCTTGCAGAAAGACCAAAGTTCTTAAAGTTAGGTTTAACTCTGCAGGTGAGTTTCCATACGGTCAGATTTTTAGCATGGCTGCTAAAGTGGTTTCATGTAACTTTAGCAAAAAAGAACTTCTCAAATATGTGAAGGGGACTTGCTTTTGGTGGCATAACAGGAGACAAGTTAGAAGGCATTTCTGCTCCTTCATCAGTTAATGGAAATATTTTGCAAGAGAATAGTGAATAAAAGTCTGAGGACATGTTTTGCTTTAATTTAAAAAGGCTTTTAAATTACAATGAAGCGTATTTGCTGCTATTGAAAATTTAACTGTTGGCTAAATACTAGACTACTTTAAATCTTCCAGATGCCCTGTGGCTCAGCTCACAGCAGCATCAGTGCTGGAAAGATAGCAAGTGAGAGCTTGTTCCACTTCCTGTTCATGGTTCTTTTTCTACTTAAGCTTGTATAAGAGCAGCAGAACTGTAAATCTCTGGAAGCATGGAAGCTCCGTAAATGTGCAGTGAGCCCAAATGTAGCGCTCTTCAACAGAGTTCTTGAAATCCATTTCTGCCACATGGATTGTGTCAAGTATTGACTTTATTGACCATAAGTTATAAAGCTGCCTTTCTCCAAGCTTTTTATTTTTCCTGCATAAGCATTTTTATTGTTCATCTGTTTTCAATAGCCCTAAATAAGGGATGTGTTTTACAAAACATTTTTACAGTAAAATCTTTGGCGCATATCATTGTTTAAGTTCATCTTACTCTGAAGTCACTCTTTCCCAAATACTTGACTTGTGCCACACGGGACTGAGCTAGTTCCAAGCCTTGGCCCAGGCTCCATAGGTTGATTATGATGGCTTTTGCTCTATGAGTTATTCTGTCCACAAGTCCAAACCCTCCCACATCACTTACAGGCAGAAGATGCACTTACTTCTCTGGAAACCCCTTCCTCTTGTAAGACATGGGAACAAGGTTCAGTTATTAAAGGTAAAATAGTACTGCCTAGTAGTTTACTGAAGGATTATGGAGAAAATTGCTTCCAAGGCCTAGATTACAGTAGAAAAGGTGTGCTGTTATACCCATTGGCAAAGTGAAGTATGAGCCATTAGCTCTGCTTAAAGAGGAGGTGCCAGAATAGAGCTATGGGGGGTGCTTAACCCTCCTACACCCCTTCCTTACCACCCTCCCCATGGGCACCTTGTACATTCCCTGCAGCAACTCTGGGAGATGTACTGTCTCCTTCTGCTGAAAATCAATGTTTAAATGGCTGTTTGACATGTCAGCAACAGAAAAGGAAGAGACATCCACCTCCTCTCCTTCCCCTCTTCAGTACAATTTTAGATTCCTGTTTCTTGGTATGAAAAATGACAGTAAATACAAATGTGAACACTACTGTGAGCATTCAGGATTGGTTATCCAATCTTCAGTCAAAGGCTTAATGGTATTTAGTGCCTGTCTCTGAGAATTGGCAACCTCCTTTGCCCCAGTGGACCAGAACTTGTTACCAGGCCACCTGCAAATCTCAGCCACCCCTTCAGAGAGCTCAAGTTGCCTTTGCTTCCCTGCTAATCCCTGGCTCTTATGCCTTGACTTAACCCTCTCTGCAGAGGAGTTGCAGAAAGTGGGTGTTGAGGAAGGGATGGGCGAATTGGCATAGCTGCATGCAGCACAATCTGTTGTGTTTACACCAAGCCAGGTTGGACCATCCCAGGCTAGATCCAACCTCTTTGTGGGCCCAATCTGGTATGTGGGCCATATGTGCCAACCGCTGCTGTACGTGGACTTTTCCATGACCTGTGGGACACCTCTCCCGTTAGTAGTTTCTCTTAGATTCACCATTGATTCTCATTGTGTCCCTGGTTTAGGAAGGTATGATGGGTTTGTTTGGGTTTTTTTCTTTTTTCAATTCTCATCTCAAATGATCTTTACTTAGAGAATCTAGTACCTGCTTCAACTAGGGGAGTAATTTTTCTTAGCTGCTAGTATCAAAAGCCAACTATGGACCTGAATGCTATTGTGCAATACTAGGTAGTAGGGCTGTGCAAAATTTCAACTGGCACTTTGTTTCGGCAGTATTTTGAGCATTTTGAACTAAACAAAATGGGAGACATTGTCGAAACACTCGAAATGAAACTAAACAAGTCAAAATGTTTCGAAGGTGTTTTAGTGGGTTTTTTTGAAGCTGGGCTTGCAAGGAAAGAGAAAGTAAGTAGAGACAGGGGAAAGAGTGAGGGAAATGGACTGACATTTGTGGCTGGCCAGTGTCTGCCAACTGTCCCTGAGGTCTCTTCCAACCCCAGTGCTCTGGGGGAGGGACCTAAAAAGTTTAAAAACCATGTATAAGCCTTTGAGTGCTTAAGCTGTCAACCTGTCTCTCTTGCCAGAGAGCAGCAGCTGAAAGGCACTGACTCTGACTGCTCCCTAGCTGCTGCTGTCTAGCTAGGGAGTGTGTCTTCAACTTGCAAAGGATTGGATAGGATACAGCTTACACTGACAGCTTAGTTATACTAGCCTAACTTCAGTACTAGTATTGTTATCCCTATATCCTTTCTTTTTTTCCCTATATGCATTTGTTTGAAATTATTCTTTTTTTACCTGAAGAAAAAGAAATAAAGAAATCTGTGTTTTGCCTGACAGTGTGATCACTGGGCACTGTTCAGGAAAGCACAGCATAGATTTTATGTATAGGTATCTGTGTGTTCAATCTACATGCAGTCAGACACCTTTTTCAGCACAGGAAAACATGAAGTGTGCTGGAAGGGCTGGTGCTGCCAAGTCTGGGAGAGGAGTGAGAGGGGGCAGAGGGAGAGGTATCAGTTTCCTGCCGCCTGAGCTGAGATGCAGCCTCTCTTCAACCAGCCACGAGGCTTCTGCTGTGATACTAGGAACAAGGACAGCAGTGCCTGCAGCTGCACCCCCTCTAACACCAGCTGTGATAATAAACCCCAGCACCAGCAACATGACAATAAGCAGCACCAGAAGAACAGTCTTGTCCACCCCAATTGCAGGTCCCACCATGAACCTCCCACTCCCAGTCTTGGAGGAGCTCAATCTTGAAGTAGGAGACCTCATCTTGATAGCACAAGAAATTCTGGGGCAGTAGGGGGAAGTAGAATTTGCTTCACACCCCTCAAAGTTCCTCTAGAGCCAGGTCCTCTTCTCTGGAATGGACTGTTGAGGAGGCTGTGAGGTTATCTGGCTCAGCTCCTCCTGTTGTGCCTCTGCCTGCTGAGGTGGGGGATAAGGCAGGAGCCTTAGTCTATTAAAATGCATCAGATTGACCCAAAGAACCTTGTCTACTATGTCCTTAGACCAACATGGCTACAACCTACACGCCTACCACCTGTCCCCGGTCAGTTGACTGGAAGGAGGAAGGGCCCCGGGCACAATTTATGCCCCAGGGCTAGGGCTGGCAGGGAGAGTTCTCTGGCAGCTGCTGGAGAAGAAGCTCCTGCAGGAAAGGAAGGAAAGGCTGTGTGACACTTTGGCTGTTTGAGATGTTAGTGCTACTGTGCTGCTTACCTGTTGTTATTTAAAGTGGTGGACCAGCCTGAAGGTGTAGGGGAGGAGGAGGCCTCATTTGGGCACACTACCATGTCATGTAGAGGCCCCAGTGCCAGTGGGGGCTCAGCGCCAGGGGCATAGAGAGCCCAGCCCAGAAGGTAGAGTGAGACTGACACTTCATTACAGGGACTATATTGATATACTATCTGTGAGGCATGGGGCATGATAAAATGCACTTAGAGTGACAGATCAAGCTCAAGGCTTAGGATGTCCCCTTGAGATGCCTACTTAGAGTAGGTCCCAGCAAGTGGTCCAAGAACCTACAGGGTTTAGTGGGGTCCATTAGGACCGTGACTGAGCTGAAGCTCGGTGGCAGCCTCCCTATCTACTGTCCTTTTTCCAACAAGACGTGGTAGCAGGCCAGAAAAGAAGGTGCCCATAGGACAGAGCTGGCATGGTCACAGAACCCTAGGGTATCATGGCCATCTCTAGGGACCCTACTCTGTGATGCAGTACAGTTTCCCAGAAACCCCTGCACCTATCTCCTTGAAACCTCACAGGTTTCATGGTCTCAGCGGGGGTTACCATCCCTGCTGCTTTCACCCCGCTCTGCCTTAACACACATGTGACACGAGTTTTGCTGTCAGCGCCTTAAAGTGCAGTTTCCCAGAAACCCCTGCATCTATCTCCTCGGAAGGGGCTTGCAAAGTTATAGGCGTTTTAGTCATTCCTTATTATAGCCTGTGGCCAAACCATCAAAACGGCGTTAAAACCCAAAACAGTTTTGCCCACAACAAAACGAAACAGCGATTTCAAAATGCTGAAACAAATCTCTGTCCTGTCAAAACACCAAAACCGAAAAGAAACACAGACGTTTTGCACAGCCCCACTAGATAGTATTTAGAGGCATTGTGACTGACGGGGAAAACCCATACTCCTGGACTCTGTGGGATGGCAGCGTTATCTTCTAACCCCCCAAAAAGCACAGTTCTCCAAGACAAACTAACTAATATGGACATGCCCACGGCATAGTAATCAACTTTGTTTGGAAACTAACCAAATAAAGATATGACTATAGCATGGTTAATTAATACCTAGCAGAAATGTCAGTACAGTAGTCTATGCCTGGTCTTTTCTCTGGAATAATTCTGAAATAGTCACATGAGGCTATCACTAGAATAGTCATTGGGGATGTCCTACTATTTATTTACTTATTTTTTTCATAGGCATTAGGGCTGGAAGGGACCTTGGAAGATCATCAAGTGCAACCCCCTGATCCAGGGGCAGGAAGTCAGCTGGGGTCACAGGATCCCAGCAAGATAAACATCCAATTGACTCTTAAAGGAATCCAGAGTAGGTGCTTGCACCATCTCTGGCAGTCTGTTGCAGGCCTTGGGGGCTTGGACTGTAAAGAAATTCTTCCTTATGTCCAGCCTGAAATGGTCTTGGAGAAGTTTGTGACTGTTTCAACTTGTCATCCCATGGGGCGCTCTGAACAGGTGTTCTCCCAGGTCCTGATGTACAGCCCTTCTTTACTGATAAGTAGCCACCAGGTCCCCCCCTGAACCTGCACTTTTCCAGGCTGAAGAGTCCCACAGCTCGCAGCCTCTCATCATAAGATCTGTTTTCCTGCCCTCTGATCATGTGTGTGGCTCTCCTGTGGACTCTCTCAAGCTTTTCCACATCCTTTTTAAATGGTGGAGTCCAGAATTGGATACAGTATTCCAGCTGCAGCCTCACCAAGGCCAAGTACAGTGGGAGGATGACATCCTGGGATTTACTAGAGAAGCATCTATGGATGCAAGCCAGAGTTCTGCTCATTTTGTCCACTGCAACATCGCATTGGTGGCTTATATTCATCTTGTGGTCAGTCATGACCCCCAAGTTCCTTTCAGCTGCGGTGCTAGCAAGCATAGCACTACAGAGCCTATAAGCGTGTTGTGGGTTTTTCTTCCCAAGGTGGAGTACCTTGCATTTTTTGGTGTTGAAAGCCATCAGGTTTTCATCTACCCATTTTCTAAGCCTGTTAAGGTCAGCCTGGATCACCATCTTGTCCTTAGGTGTGGATGCTTTACCCCAAAGTTTTGGTGTCATCAGTGAACTGGGCCAGTCTGCTTCTGACACCAGTGTCCAAGGATGGAGCCTTGGGGGACCCCACTGGTCACGGCGCACCACAATGATTGTCTCCCATCAACTGCCACTCTCTGGGTCTGACCTCGAAGCCAATTCCCCAGCCAGCGGACTGTGATGTAGCCGAGGCCCGAGTTGGACAGTTTTTTTCTGTAAGACAATCATGGGATACCAGATTTAAAAAAAAAAAAAAAAAAAAAAAAAAAAAAAAAAGCTTTTGAAGTTGAGATGTATGACATCAATCTCTTCTCCCTTGTCCAGGTGATATGTCACCTGGTTGTAGAAGGATATGAGCTTGGTTAGGCAAGACCTACCTGTAACAAATCTGTGCTGGCTATCCCTCAGGAAGATGCCTTCAGCCAGTTTGTCTCTTTGATTTTTCTCCAAGATCTTCCCTGGGATAGAGGTCAGGCTGATGGGCCTGTAGTCCAAATCTACTTTCCTCCCTTTCTTGAAGACAGACATCACATTGGCTGTCTTTGGGCACTTTGCCTGAGCGCCACAAGTTCTCAAAGATCCATGCCAGTGGCAGAGTTATGATGCTTGCCAGCTCCTTAAGAACCCTGAGATGTAAGCTGTCTGGGCCAGCTGACTTGAAGGTGTCTAGCCTCTCAAGGTGTTCCTTCACATGATAAAAATTGATTAACAGTTCTCCCTCACCCTGGCCGTCCTGTCCCATATTAAGCAAGGCCATCTCTTGGGGCTGGTGAAAAAACAACGCAAAATACCCATTAAGCAGGTTGGTAGGTTTTACCCACTTTTACTTGGAAACTCACCCGGAAATACATGTTTGAATCCACTCATAGCTACACAGTTCTCAATCCTCTAATGCCTGCAGAGTTAGTTTGGTTTTTAGACCAGACCATTGAATGCTGTTCTCTGTAGATAGCCAAGCACCTGGCCCATTTCTGAAGAGTATATTTATTTTTGCCCTGGCTGCTTTCTTCAGTCTTTCCAGACGGCAGCAAAAATGCAGAATACAAAATGATTGTCTTCTACAGTACTGGTAGCCTATGGAGCTGATCCTTATAAGGAGTTTCAGTATATCATGAACTGTATGATCTACAGGGCTGTTGGCTACTTCACTGAAAAAAATGAAACTAGGTCCCTGTTCTGGAGAACTTTTTACTTTAAAAGGCAAATACAGGAGGCAAATATCCTATACTGTCTATACCAAGAAGGAGAAGGTTGAGAAAATTAATTATATATGGTTTCTTGTCTCAAAGGACTGGGATTTTTTTTTATTTGTCTGGATTCTTATCTCTTGCTAAAGACAGTGTTTTTGAGAAACAGTTAGGTGTCCAGGTACAAACATCTAAAAGCTTTCAGATTCCAGTAGCTTTTTCTTTTTCTTCAAAAAAACCAAAAAACATCAGTTTACTACCTCATATCATGTATAACCTCCAGTCTTGGCACTGGAACAAATAAAAATACCACTGGGCAGCATCCATATGGAGGGACACTTTCAAAAGATGCCTGATTCCTTAATAAACTTTGGGTTGAATATCTTTAAGTGATCTATTAAAAGACCTCAAATATAAGCTACCCTTGTGAGCTCCTACTTATGCCACTTCTGGACAAGTGTGTTCGTAGTTGGTAAAATAGTTAAAGGTTTCTGCTTATTCTTGTGTTCCTCTGTGTTTGTGTGAGAGGTCATGGTGAAAATGTGGGAGCAGACCATGGTTGCCTTGTGTATTCAATTTTTTTCCCTCCCCCTCCCCCTAAGGTGTGCAGGGTTCATAACTGCCTTTGCCTAGTAGAAACTGTAAAAGTGCTTAGCCTTGCTACAATTTGGACTCCTCCGTTTAGTTGCTTGTACATTTTGAGTTTAATTTGAGGAGCCCAAGATTCAATTCATTTTGGTTCGGATGACTTAAAACTCAAACAAGGAGTCGATGGCAGTCCTTGTTTTCAGTTACGTGCTTGGCTCAGCCCACAAACCCCATGGCAGATCACTGCCTCTTGTCTAAAATAAGAATTCAGTACCAGTACTTTTTTGATGCAATAGACATAAAGAAATTTTTGCATTTATTTACCTTTTCAGAATCAAAACTTGGAAATGCTTGTATATCTTTTTTTCCTTCCAGTCCTCCTTCAGGAAGAATAATTAGTAGAGAGATGAGTGACAATGAACTGCAGTGCAAACTAGGTTAGGGTTACCATATATCTGGGTATTCCTGGACATGTCCTCTTTTTGGGTCTTCCAGTCTCCATTTGTGTAGTCTTTTGCAGTACAAACAGATGTCTGGGATTTTGTTCTGTTAGTCATTTTTCAACATCAGTGCTGGTAGAACTGCATTTCCTGGCTTGTCCTAGTGGCATGCATGTTTACCAGGGATCCAGGTTTTCCATTTGCTGTGGAAAAACAGATTTTTCTCATTAAAGGAAGAGACTATGGATTTTCCCATGGAGGCTGGCAGCCTTCCAGCTTGCAAGGAGTTGCTTGGGGCAGGGGTGCCATGTGTCTGCATGTACACATGCACATGGCCAACATACAACCAGGCAAGATGGTAGGAACAGTCCCAGAGGCTGAATGCTGGTAAGTCTATGGGGAACAGGATTTGGAGGGCCAGGGCTTGGACTGTCCAGAGGGCTCTGTGTATGGCAGGAGTGTGTGGAGGGAGATGGGTCTGTGATAGGAGGCAAGTGCCTGTTTGGTACTGGGGGAAGGTGTCTGGACACTAGGGTTGGAGGAGGGACAAGGGGGAGGCGCCTGCCTCTCCAGCAGGGGAAGGGGGTGGAGGGCCCTTCAGTGGCAGAAGGGAACTGTGTGGCTGAGCCAGTGGCACCGGGGGCCATTGCCTTTGGTCACGGGGTGGGGCATCTGGGAGATACTGCCTGGGGGAGAGGCATAGCCAGGCTGCCTGACGCAGTGTATGAGTACCAGCCCAGGGCAGAGGCTGCCACAGGTCTCTGCTTCTCCTTCCTCTAGCCCACACTTGGGCAGGACTTTGTTCTGTCATCACCTGCACAAGTTGGAGCCACCGTGCTCTGATGACCCAGGTGGGTCGGGAGTGAGGGACACCAGTAGGAATGGCTAGAGGTTGAGAGAGGAGCACCAGCATAGCCTGGGGGGTGGGGGACTGTGGGTTGGGAGTGAAAGCCAGCAGGGCCTGGGGGGGGGGTAGGGGACTGCACCGCCTATAATCATATACCCCCCCTCGACAGGCATCTTTTTTGGAAGTGGAAATATGGTACCCCTAGACTAGCTCTACTCCAGCACTCTTATGATAATTTCCAATGTGACCACACAGTTTAATCTAGGTTCCAGCGAGTGGCCAGTCTATTGAAACCTAACGTTTTTTGTGAAATCATAATAACCTTTTATCAACGTGGAAAATTGTATCAAAAAAAAAAACCCTAGCCTCTTTTGACTTTTGTAACTAGAAATTCTTAAAAAGGCTTAATTGACTAGTTCTACTGTTTTCCACTACTGGCGGTTTCATTTTAAAGGAAATTTGTCCTGACGCATTCCATAATTTAAAACTGGTCGTGTAAGACTGGAAAAGTAGAAAGATGGTTGAATCTGAAAAGTACATCCTAATTTCTTGACATTTACGTCTTGTGCTTGCTGAGCAATATATGGGTCTGAGCAGACCAGTGCTTACAGCCACTGAAGCAAATGTGCTTTTCAAAATGGGAAGCATTAGACTAGAGTTTGTGGGTTTAGGATCTGTAGAAAGACAAATTAATAAATAAAGCCCATTCAGTTACAGACAATATATTTCAGTCCTTGTGCAGAGCCTCAAGTGCTGATCTCACTTGTACATGGGAGGTTAAGGTCTCAAGTGAGTATGTGAGGGAAGCTAGGATTCTCCTGAATGGTCTAGTCCTGAAAGCTAGACTGTTCTCACTGGTGGCAGATGACAGAACAAGGAGTAACAATCTCAAGTTTCAGCAAGGAGAGCTTAAGTTAGATATTAGGAAGAATTTTTTAACTTGGAGGGTAGCAAAGAACTGAAGCAGGTTATCCAGAGAGGTTGTGGAGTCTCCATCCTTGAGGGTTATTAAGATCTGGCTAGAGAAAGCCTGGGCTGGGATGATCTAGTTGGGGATGGTCCTACTTTGAACAGTGGGTGGGACTAGATGACCTCCTGAAATCCCTTCACACCCTACTATTCTAGGAAAGCTTGAGGAACTGCCAATGAAGAAACAGGATCAGTATATATTGGGCTGTACTGTACCATATGCAGAGAGATAGCAGTGCATATACTGTGGCACTTCAGCAGGGATGCTGCTTCTGAAAGAGCAGGCTTTCCAATATCTACTAAAGCCAAGGGCTCTACGGTGCTTCTAGCTGCCGCACTTTTGAGTCACAGCAGTGCCCTCCTATCTAACTCCTGTGCTTAAGCTAGAAATACTGTCTTGAGACTTACAACAAAGGGGGTTGGACTAGATAACATCCTGAGGTCCCTTCTAACCCTAACTTTCTATGATTCTATGAAATGCTGACATGGAAAAAAGCAGTTCTGTTCAACCCTGATTTGTAGGTTTCCCATGTAACTTTTTTTTCAGTTAAAATTCTATTGGAATGAAATGAACAACAATTGGATTGAATTCGATTGGAATGAAATGAACAAGATGGTGGTTAATCCATCTGATTGGCAACATTGTAAGGCCTTTGGTAATTTTTTCTTCAAAGGCGAAAGAGAGCGATTCAAACAGTTGTGTAATAATGGCTCGTGAAAGTCCTGCACAGAGCTGGAGGTGGCAGGCACTGACCCCCACCTGCTAGGGCCACCCAGCCCTAGCCATGTTGCTGCACTGTGAGACGACATTAAGTTGGACTCTGTGATTTAGCCCCAACTCCCCTCATCACTGCTCCACACCTGCAACCAGTTCATCCCCCCTCCCTGTGGCCGGTCCTCTGAGGGACTCGGCCCAGGCACTGCAGTGCAGGCCCTGCCTGAGGGGATCTTCATCATGGGATGGGGCCAGTTCCATGTCGGTGCCTGGTGCCAGCAATGTGGGGATTAAACCCTCCCTTCCCCATAGACTACTGGGGTCTGGCCACTCCCCTGCTCCTGCCATTAGAGCAGCGAGTGGTGGTGGTGGGGGGAATGGGGACCCCTGGCAGGGTCTGCTTCTCCCCTCCCTTTCCAGCCATACCCTAGCTGGGGACCCTACAGGTCAGGGTGGGGGTTTAAACCACACCCCAATCATACTCAGGCTTGCTGGGGCCTGGTCACCCCACCTCCCCTTGTCCTCAGCTCAGTTTCCCTCCAGCCGATGACTTGTTCTAGCACGCCCCCTCCCTCCTTTCCTTCCCCCCTCCCCCCTGCTTCTGGCCTGAGCCGCTGCAGACATGTGACTGCATTTCAGGAATCAAAAGTGAACGTCTGTTCCCTTGCAGATGAGTTCAGTGTGCACAGATTAGACTAATGTTCAAAGATGGAATCAATTCAGGCTCAGGGTTTTTGAATATCTGTACCTAGCCTGTGAGTGACAGAGGCTACTGATTAGGGAAGCTGTCAGGAAGTGTGTGCTAAATGCATCTTCACTCTCTAGTGCCACCTATGGCTACTTTAGCAGCTTGCACCTCCCAGTCAGTTTTGCACCAGGGTTGGACTGTTTTGACTGCTGTTATTCACTGAGATTTGACCATTGGTTGCTTCAAAAAAATGTTTTGTCAAAGTTTAGTTTACTTACTGTGTCATTACTTATTAAGCCTTTGTAAATGACACTTTGAAATGAGTATCGGTTACGTCTATATAGGAAATCTTTCGAAACAAAAAAATGTCAAAAGGAAATTTAAGTTCTGTATAGATGTTAGGTGTGATTTTTTAAAAATCAGTGTTTTAAAGATGGGCATTTATTTGAACTAATATAAATGGGTATACTAGCTACTAATCAGAACTGAAGGTCATTTTTTTTAAAGGTACAGTTTTTATTCTTGGGAATAAAAGTCATGCATATGATGGGCTGAAATAATATTTTTACCTATGATAAGTTGGCAAACTAGGAAAAATTGTTTTACGTTTCACTCTGTTTTTCATTGGTCTGAATCAGAATCTGGTTCTTTCACTTGCTATAAAATACTTAATGCTGAAGTGTCCTTGCTTTCTTCAGTAACACAGTTTATTTTGGATAAAAAATAAAATCGGAGAAAATTGATTGAACTGGATGATGCTACACATTTGCTGATGAGTCACAAATGTAAAAACCGCTATGTTGTTGGTTTTACATTTATCCTCATAATCTTTGAGAATCATTTACAGTAGGGAATTTCACATGCCTAGAACTGAATTGTCAGGGACAATGTATTAGGATCAATTTCTTGCAAAACCCACTGTTCAGCAGTTTCCTCTATTCTGCACAGTCATTAATTCTAGGCTTGATCAGGTTTGCATATGGTTTCAGATCTGTGTTTGTGTATTGGAAGTAGCTGCTCGTATTATATCTATAGTTGGGGTGTGCTTTGCTCTGGAGTTGGTCAAGAACTGCTCTTGGTTTTAGCTGCTGATACAGGTGCTTTGCCTCTTTGTGCAGCTGTATATTACTGATGATTTTGGCTGTGCTGACCTGAATATGTGTGTGTGTGTGTCTCTCTCTCTCTCTCATGGTCTTTTACAGTTTTCATGCAAAACTATTTTGCAGAAAAGATTCAAAGCTTACCTCTGGGCTGTTCTACCTTGTTTCTCCTGGCAGCTGGGACATCCTTTGCAGCTGTTCAGGTGGCTTTTTTCAGTGTGGTGACTTGGAATGTATTTCTGATTCTCTACATACAACTTGACTAGCATAGGCTTCACAGAATGTGTCATTTTCCAGAAAATTCATGAAATGAGAGGTACCACCATAGCCTATTTAACAAAATAAATAAAAGCCATAAATATTCTGCTGCTTCTTGGCTCTTTCATGCACTCTATTAATTTCATTTCCTTTGTCACAGACAAAGCTCTGCACATTATATTGAGAGGCAAGGATTTCTTACGGCAGTGTCTTGTATTGGACCAACTCTTGCATTTGGGATAAAGTTAGACAAGTTTTCAAATGCAAAACATTCTTTCTCAGGTCTCCGATCAGAGGAACCAGATCAAGTTGCTCAATAGATATACTTAACAGTATGGGAAACAATACATTTGTACTAATATACAGCTTACCTGTTTAATGAGAATGTGACAAAAGGGATTTTAAGCATCAAAATTTTAAGCATCAAAAAAACAGACTGTAACTTTTACATACAGTTTACATAAAAATGGTAAAATAAACAAGTCAAGTGAAGTGAGAGTAATAATACATTATGCCTTGACTCTTTGGCAAGAGATTTTTTTTTAAATCCAAGACATGCTATTTAAAGTCTGTAGGCAATGGTAATATTACATAAAATAGCTTGCTCCCACTTTTTATGATGAAATGATCCCTTCTTACTAAAAAGTGTTAGACATTTGCATTAATATTGATGATAAGAATTTTTTTGTCTTCAGTGAAAAGCAGTTTCCCTTGGATATTGTGGCCACCTGTTTCCTCAAAATGGGTTTTATTGAAATCTGGACTTGGATCACCAAATGTTTGCCCACTTTTGGCACAGAGCTAGGGGCTTAGTTTAAGGAACATAATAAGAAACCTAATAATATTAACTCTTGTTGCAAAATGTTCCCTATTACAATCTTAAAATAAAGTCTAATTCAGCTAGTTTAATAGAAATTCCTTTTATTTAAAACAGGCTATCTTAGTAGAATGAATAACCCAAGTAATGTTTTTCCTCTACCCTGGGTGCATCTACATGTGCAGCTAATGTAAAGAAATAAGCTCTAGCATAGTTTGCGCCTGACTAAAGTGCTCCCAGGCACAACATCTGCACCCAGAACAGCAGCTCTTTGAGCTGGGGTGGAACAGCTGTGGGCTGGCAGAGGGCATGGTGGGTCATCCCCAGGCTCCGGGTAGTGACATCAGGCAGCTGAGGGGCTGGCTGGGGGATGAGGATGCTAAAGTGTGGGGCTAGGTGGCAGGCAGCCCCCACACTTTAGCACCCTTGTGCCCTAGCCAGCCCCTTTCACCGTCAACATGTACATTTCTGTGCAGTTAAGTACTCTGCCATAAGTTAGTACTGTTCCTGACAGTACTGATGGAGTTAATTCCCTGCACCCTAATACTGGTTCATGTGTAGATGATGATGCTTTACTGTGAAGCTAATTAGTCAACTCCACAGTAAAGCACATGTGTAGATGGACTCACTGAGCATGTCTATGTGTGCATGTATGCTGGCTTAAATTTACTGTGCAGTAACTGGGAATAGGCCAGCATCTACATGTGCATGCATTAAAACCTGTTAACACAGTGTTTTATTGTGCAGTAAGGCATCTACATGTGCATTACTACTACACAGTCAACTAATCACTCAAGTTGGTATAAGTTGCCATATTTACTCTGCAGTATGGGCATGCATGTGTAGACCCATGCCTATAACGTGCAGCATTTGTTACTGTGCAGTAAATGCAGACGTGTAGATGCGCGTATTGTGTACTTGCTATAGGAATTTGCATCTTTATTTTTATCAAGAGTACCAAGAACAAAAATCTTTCTAAACATTGTTGAAAAGCTGTCTTTTTCAAATGATATTTTTGCAGCCATTTTATAGCTTATCACAATAAGGGGCCATCGTGGGGCTGGGTCTCAACATCAGCGCACCCACCTGTTGATTTAGGGCAGTCTGTTGAGTGTTTCCTGCCACGACTTGCTGTTCCATAAACTGGTGCAAAGTGTGGGAGGCTGCCCATTTTACTGCCCTGATGCCAGGGGGTACTGTGTATGGCTCTGTACTGCCCCTGCTCCATGTCCCATGCCTTGCAGGTGACATCATAAGTTAGTAGTGGCTCCAGCCACACACTGGGCCCCATAACATTTTAGTCTAGACCCCAACTAGATCCCTTCTAATCGGGCAGTCTAGTCTACCCTCATTCTGGGCTGCCAAACTCCCTGCACTTTTCTCCCTCTCAGCAATGGCCCCATCTTTGGGACCTTTCACTATACAGGCCCTGGCTCTGCCTCTAGGTCAGTTGCAACCCCAGGTCTCCTTGATCGGGGCATCCCTTGCAATGGGCACTCTTGGCCATTTTGACCCTTCTGGTCCTGGCCCCAGCACTGACCAGTCGAGGGTACCTTAGGTCATGCTTTTAAGTAGCTAGCCCACTCACTCTTTTATATAGGTCCACCTTCTTGGGCTTCTTCCCATAACCCTAGGCCTTACACTGCATAGGTCCCAGGCCTCTGATAGTCATTCCTGGATCCACAAGCCTATCCCTACTATGGGGTTACCCCCCAGGATGTGGGGGCTCAGGTTATAAGGCACCCCTATCTACCTTTCGCTGGGGAAGCAACTGGCCTGGCATTTCTGGGGAGCTATCCTACCACAGGCAGCTCCACTAGACCCTCCTTCCCCAGCAGGGTACAGTTTTCAGTTACACCCAGGACCAGGAGCCTCTTGACATCCCCACAGCTCCTAGTCTTATCTCCAAGGATGTTCTGAGCAGCAGCTCGGCCCAGGTGGTGTCTTTTGGCTGCTGGCCGCAGACTGCTGCTTCTGCTTTGTGGGCCTAGATCTAAAATGGCCACCCCATTAGGCCTGGCCTGCACATACCAGCTGCCTACTCCCAGCCTTAAAGTGGCAGGCACCCAAAAGTGCACTGCCATGTTGACTTTTAATGATCCAGGGTAAAATGTAAACCTAGAACTAAAATATATTGCATGCGTTATTGATATTGTATATACTTCCTACTGCTGTCTGAACATCCATCCATTGAAATATTTGTATCAATCTTTGTATCTTCAGTTAAAGAGTTTTTTTCTTTTCTTTCATACTAGTAAGCTTCTAATTAACAAGGCTATAGGATTATGATTTTGTCTTTTAATGCCTTGTATCTAGGCTGTGGGCTGCACTGAGATCTTGCTTCCATAATTAGTATACTTGGGATAGCTTCCTTTTTTTTTTTTTAAATGTATAACCCCTCCATAACCATGCATTCAATTTTGGTGCCATATATGTCTCTGATATGGTGCATTCTGTTCAGTTAATTTGCCCTATATCAGGACTCCTTGCCAAATACTTTTACATCCTGTATCTAATGAACTGGTAGTGAAATAATTGAATAACCTTACATTATCCACTGATTGTTTCTGGTGCAAAAAAATCTTATGGCTTAGTTTCCATGTGTTGCTCTCAATGCAGCTTTTTTTTCCTAACAGAGTAAGGCAAAATAGCAAAATGTCAGTTAGCAGGAACTGTGCAGTTTAGCACTCACTTGTCTCACTTCTAGAACTATAGCCATGCAGTGGCCATCATGTGTGTTGTTTTTCCCTTAAAATAACAGCATTTTATAATGCCATCTTTCTTAGAGTAATAAATCAACCCTTGCAGTGTCAGCTAGCACTTTTTTGACTAATTTTTCTAACATGGGTTTTGACTAAATACTGTTCTAAAACCTCAATCTGAGCAGTTACAATGTTTATCCCATTCTCATAATTTAAAGAGGACATCATGGAAGTGAGCATTAAACTAGTTTTCTTCTACCTGTGACTTCATTCTTTTGGCTCCATCTCTCTCTGTTCTGACCCCATGTACAGTTATGGGCATGATAGACACCTGCAGGTGCTTCCCTTTGTATGTATATTCTCTACTTCCTCTGGAATTGTCATTTAGTCATATTCAATTGTAAAGAGTTATGCTACTAATTTGGAAATGTTTTTAGGGATGACCTTGAGCAATGCTATCTAGCATCTGTCTAAAAATACTGTGGAGAGGGACTAGGAACATATTAATACCTATGATACAATCCTAGAATTAGTAACTAGTAAGCTTGGGCTTTATTCCCTTTTATATTACACTTTTTAAGTACAGAGGTTGTGGCCTGCTTAAACCTTTGGCAAAAACATTAGAATATTTGAGCCAAGGTTTGTGATCTTATTCATTAGGAATGCACAAGAAGAAAAGATCCTGAACAAAAGGCTTTCTGAAACAAAGGCTACATACAGATGTTGAAAAAGCTTGTGGTGAAAGCTCTCTATCATGCTTTGCTTAAATCACTAAGTTAGTGTGTTCAAATTGGACTGATGCTTGCTGTTTGGGGGGTGCTTGCATTGCCTGAGCTCAGCAGATGGGGGAGGGGAGAAGCTCTCACATGTTTCCCAGAGTGCCTTGCAGACTCCCTAGGCTGCTGGAGACTCCCAAGCATAGCTGAATGGGTAAGCCATCTCTGACTGGCAGCTTGGCACAGGGGGCAGTCCCCCTTCCTGTTGCTCTGTCAGTGACGGGAATCAGAATTGCAGAAGCAGGGCTGGAAGGGACCTCTGGGCCTGGCTGGGATTGTCCAGGGCCCAGGATCCAGATAGGGGCCCCATCTGCTGAGTGTCAGTAGGAGCAGGCCGGGCACTAGCATCTCCCCAGAGCTGTCTGCGGTGGGGGCTGGGTGTGCCTGTCCTGCCTGGATCTACCATGGTTGCAGGGCAGGGTTGTTCAGGGCTAGGCTGGATGAACAAGCATGCATGTTCACAACCCTTTCCCCTCCCCCCAAACACCAGTGGCAGCAGCTCTGTTCCATTGCTCCGTGACCTTGCTTAGAGCCAGGGTGGACACGTGCATGCAAGTGTGCGCACGCGCGCACACATTGCCCCACTGAATGCCAGCGGCAGCAGCAATTTTCCCCACTTTGAGCCATGCCATGGGCCTGCTTAGTGCCAGGCTGGAGATGCACAAGCATGTGCGCGCACACACACACACGCACCCTGCCTCCCCCTCACTCCAAGCCCTGGTCCCTGCAGATAGCCTGAGTGGCAGAGCTGTGTTTCTTTTTGCTGTGCTGGGAACTCTGACAGGGATGGAGGGGTGTATGGAAAAGGAGCCTCCTACCTTGTGGGGCCTGAGCTGGGGAAGGGGAGGGACCCTGATGGAGGCTTCTTCCCCCGAGGTGCAGCCAGGAGCAGAGCAGCAGTCTGGGTCTGCACCACTTTTTCACTGCTCTGGGAAATCTGGTGGTGGGAGAGCTGTGGAAAAGGAGCCCATCTGCTGGACAGCCCTCCCCCTAACCAAGCTTCCTGACTCAGCTCTTGGTGAGGACCAAGATGGACCTGTCCAGCATGGGGCCTCATTTTTCCACTGTCCCTCATTTGAGTTCAGTCTTTTCTCCCACCCAGGCAGGGGGTCGGACTTGAAGATCTACAAGGTCCCTTCTGACCCTACTTCTGTGATTCTATGAAAAAGTGGCACAGCCCCACACTATAGCGCCTGGCTGCACCTGGGGGAAAGGAGCCCCTTTGGCCAGGCTGTGGTGCACTGTGGGGACAGAACCCCCTTCTGCCTCCTTACCTGGCTTCCCCCCCAGCTAGCTGGAGCTAGGACATGGGGTTGGGATCAGAGGCTGTCACTGACTCGGGTCAGTGGTAACTGAGGGGGTAGGGCCAGCCTGGTGCTTGCGCAGAGCTGATGAGAATTGAGTGAATGCAATAGTAGGGAGAGGAGGTAATTGTTAGTGCTCTAAAATTTATTATAAAAGATTTCCTGTAAAGGGAAGGTGTTAGAAAATTATTCTTGCTATTGAAGTTTGGATTGTAGGGACATTTGCACACGTCAGAACAGGTTCCCCACACATACTGGAAATCCAGCACATCGGAGCAGACTCAATCAATCAAATCTGCTATAGCACATAAATTGCTGGGCTCTGGCGGCCTCTTGTGTCATGTGTATCGGTAGCACAGTGAACCTCCGCACTGAGAAAATAGCAGCAGTACACTTCTAACCAAAACATGTTTGAAGTGCTTGAGCTCAAAGCGTACCACCACCATTTTCTCATTGTGGGGATGTGCTGCTTTGCTGATGCATGTGATGTGTGGGTGCTTTTAATTAGCGTGGCTTGCTGATTAAAATCGCCCAGTGCTGCATTGGGAACATGTGTAAAAACGCCTTTTAGATGGCTGTACAAGGCTATGAAGAATCATGTTGCATGTTAAGTTTGTGAACAATACTGTCATGGTGTTTGTTTAGTGGTTTTCAGAGGCTATTTTTTATTGTTTGCAGTCATCTTATGGCTTCTTCAGAAACTGTCTTTAGAAACCAAGAGGTAAGATTTCCCCTCCCCACCCACCTTTTTTTACTCCTGGACTGATATTGCAATGTGACTTGGTTTTGAAGTATAATATTTCTGTAGTTGAAGCCAGCTAACTCCCTTGATCCCTGTGGAAGAAGCTTTGGGGGGGTTTTTTTGTTTTTGTTTTTTAAATATCCTCCATATAGCATATTTGAAAGGTTTTGCTTAAAATAATGCTAATTTATAGCTGCCAGGTAAACTTTGTGCCTCAAGTCAAGTCAGTCCCAGGGTTGCTGCAACCACTGGGGCACCTTAGATGTTGTTGCTTCACTGGTGATTCTTAGGTGCCATCAGGTCACTTTGCCTAATTTTATCCTCTCCAGGTGTGGATGGTTGTTGGCTTTCAGGGAGCTCCTCATCTGCCGTTTGACAGATCTTGTTTTTAGTCCTGCTGGGTGTCCGTGCACCTTCCTATGGGGGGTGGGGGGGGGCGCGCGCAGTCACACCACAGGACAGGCTGGGGATACAGACTGATTTGGACATGCACTTTCTCAAGGTGGATTGACCAGAACCTCATGTCCTTCAATGTAGAGAAGTGTAAGATGCTGCACCTAGGTAGGAAGAACCCTCAACATACAGGCTCAGCAGTGCTACGCTCACTAGCACCATCATCAAAAGAGACTTGCGGGGGTCTTGATTGACCACAAGATGAATATAAGCCACCAGTGTGATGCTGTGACTGGCAAAGCAAACCAACTCTGGAGTATATCCACTGATGCATCTCAGGTAAAACTGGGGAAGTCATCCTCCCACTTTACTCAGCCCTGGTGAGACCACAGCTGGAGTACTGCATCCAGTATTGGGCCCCCCACTTTGGGAAGGATGTGGAGAAGCCTGAGAGAGTCCAAAGGAGAGCCACTTGTATGATCCAAGGCCTGGAGGGAAGGCCATATGAGAAGAGGCTGAGTGACTTTGTTACACAAATTGCCAATTGCTCAAATCACAAGTGAGACTTTATAAAGGGGGATAAGGCAAGGTGTCACGTTTATTGATCACATGAGTTAGACATAGAGGTTTGGGCACACCATTCATACAAACGCATGCAAATCATCATACACATCACTATACACAGGCATACATGTACACAAAACAGCCATTTTATTCACACATACACCAGATATAGTTACCAGCAATAGTGGCTCAGTATCAGCCAGGGTGGCCAACCTGGGCTTATTGAGCAGATGATGATGATTTGAAGATAGCAGATTTGAAGATAACAGCTGGAGCGGGGAGAACAGATGCTTCTGTGCTCCAGTGAAACGGCAGTAGAGAAAAAGAGACTCGCTCAACTTGGCATTTTCACAGGTTTTTTTGTCTGTTTTTTTAAAAATAGGGATTGGCATCCTTTGTTTCAGTGCTTTGGGGTTTTTCTATACCCAGCTTCTGTTTTTGCAGTTATTCTTCTTTTGTCTTCAGCTTATCTTAGCCTTGGAGTGTTCTTGTTGCCCATTTGGCAGAATTTCTTCTGTTATTTCCTTCGTGCCCTTGAGCTTCAAAGGAATTCTTCAGCTGCTTGTTAGTTAGTCAGTCAGTTAGTTAGTTAGTTACTGGCTGGTAACTTGCATCTGGTACCTTGTTGCTTACATAAACAGTTAAATCTTCTTCTGTCTCACCATTTTCTCACCATTCACCCTTTTACCCACTTATACACAAAAGCTATGCAGAGTTCATTCACTTCTACCAAGCAGAAGGATACAAAATGGAGTTTTTAAGTTGCTTACAGGACAAGACTAACATGAGTATTTTACTATTATTACACTTGTTAACATCAGCTACATTAGTTCAGTTCATGCTACAACTTGGACCTCTTCATTCTGGAGAAGAGAAGGCTCGGGGGGACATGGTGGCAGCCTACAGTTACATAAGAGGGGTGCATCAGGACCTGGGAGAACATCTGTTCACCAGAGCTCCCCAAGGGAAAACAAGGTCTAATGGCCATGAACTCCAGGAAGACAGATTTAGACTAGACATAAGAAAAAAGTTCTTTATGGTATGAGTGTCCAGGGTCTGGAACAAACTCCCCCCAGAAATGGTGCAAGCACCTACTCTGGACTCTTTAAAAAAACGGAACAAAACAGGTGGATATATTTCTTGCTGGGGTCACTTAATCCCAGCTGACTTCCTGCCTGTAGTGCGGGGGCTGGACTTATAGTTTCATAGTTTCTGAAACTTGATCTCATGAGGTCCCTTCCAGCCCTTGATGTCTATGAAATCTATGAAATTCCTCACCCAGGCTAGTCCACGTGGGGGCACCAGCATAGTCGCTGACAAACCAACCATGGGACAGGCTGTACCTGACTTATAGGGTACCAGAAAGCAGACTAAGGGAGGCCTGACCTGACAGCATTTGTCTCGGTGGCTGTTCTTGTTAGCAGAGGCCAGCAGGGTTTGAATTACATTTTGACTGGAGGTGGGGGGGGAGCCTGCAAAAAAATAAAATTTAACAAAATTGGGCAGCCTATAATGATGCCTTAATACAGGAGTTGTCAACCGGGAGTATGCGTACCCCAGGGGATATGTGCACTGGCACAGGAAACCTGTGGTGGTGTGGAATGGTGAATGGTGGTGGCAGCCACTGCATGTGAGCTCCCCACCCCCTGAGCCACCATTTATCACTCCGCATTGCTGCTGCGCGCCACTTCCCTGACCCCTGTCGCCACCACTCACCACCCCACGCTGCCTCTCTGTGCCATCACGTGCCTCCAGCTTTGCGTCTGAACAGCCATCAGCACCCTTCTTCCCCCCCCCAATCTGGAATGGGGTATACTCCAGAAGGGGTACCTACCAGAAAGGGTACACTCCTTTAAAAATCTGAAAACCCCTGCCCTAATAAAATTGGAGACCACCCAGGTTGCCTTTCAGGTCTTATAGGGGGACTCTTGTTTCTTATGGGGGGGGGGGGGGAGAGGGCGCTCAGTCTCCCTGAGCTTCCCTGTAATTTGAACGCCAGCTACTAGTCATAACATGTTCTAAAAATGTGTCCTAAGTGAAGCATAGCCTGGATGTACACAGATTTGTACTTCCCTCTCCAGTTGAGGGAATTATTGGCAGGGCAATATGCTATAGAAGGACACAACAGCCCAGTGGCTGCCTCCATCCCCTGTAGAGTCAGGTCCAGTCAATCAATTACTTAACTATATACAGACTTATTATTACAACAAAACCATTAAAGGGTAAGGACATAAATTATATATGTATGTACAAATTTACAAAACAATATACCCTAACACAGACACCCCCCCACCCCCCCCCGCTTTTAAAATACAGATGAACAAACCAGACCAAAGGATATCGATTGGGCAACCTTATAACTCTATTCATGTACAAATGATTACTTCAAATTGTTCACATAAACTGTAAGGTATAGTCCACAAATATAATCAGCAGTCCTTAGACTACCTGGGTGTCCTCCAGGACAGAGGCCCCTCTCTCAAGGTACCACTACAGGAAAGGAGGGTGGGGGAAGTAAAAGTAGAAGAAAACCCCAAAGACTCCTAAGTTCCCCCACTATCACCCAGAAGCAGCCCATGTGGTGCCCCTTCACAACCCTTGGGTGGGGACCCTCTTTCCAGGGTAACTTACTCCACAGTCCCGGAGGGTTGCCTCTTGTTCTCCAGGTCAAGCTGTGTTTCCCTGCTGCCTGACTCTGCTGCTGCTGCGGTCCTGGCATAGAGCCACATGTCCCACTGTGTGTAGTGGGAGCTTCACCTTGTGCTAGGGGTTGGAGGCCTGGATAGCCTTGTGCAGCACCGGGGCTCAGTCTGTTCCCGGACCCTCTGCGCAGCGTCGTCTGTACTGAGCTGCTGCCCTGTGTCAGCAGCTGTAGACCCAAGCTACCTCAAGCAGCTCCCAGGGCCTCTCACCCTCTATGCAATGTCTCTTGCACTGAGCTCCCAGCCTTGTTCTGGTGGTTGAGGACCTGAGCCGCCCTAGGAGCTCCAAAGATCCTGCTCCATGCATTGGCCTGTGCACCCTGTCTCTGGCTGCACGCCAGAGGTTGGAGACCCGAGCTGCCTCGCGCAGCTCCCAGGGTCTGGAAGCCGTGCACCATGCTGCACACTGAAAGCCTAACCGCTGGAGCCGTGCCATGCTCCCTGATGATAGAAGTCTTCAGGGGCTCTTCCTAGGCTAGTGTTTCACCCTGCTTCGCAGCTTTCCTCAGCTCCTCAAAGCCCCACTCTTCTCCCTTCTCTGTCCCTGACGCATGTGCCCCTTGTACTGGCCACGTAGCTCCTTTATACGCTCCAGGGCTCCGCCCCTGAAGTCTTCCAGACCTGACAGTTTGTAGTCTACAATCCAGCCTGGGGGAGCTCTTCTCCCCCTCCCTTCAGGAAAGGGGTGTGATGTTATTTCTCTTGCTGCCTCTTGATTGGTGGATGGGCTCCACCAATCAAAACAGCAGGATCTCAAGCCTGGGGTTCAACCTTAGCTCTGAAAGGTAAGCCTGCTACAGAAGGAAGGCTTGATGATCCTAGTATGATATCAATCTAGCCAAACTGTCAGGCTGAGCAACCAATAGTTCTCCTTACTCAGATCAGCTGCATTTAACCTAGTAGAGGGTATGTATGTCTGGCAGTTTCTACTCTGAGAACTGCACAAGCCAAATCCATCCCACATTTTTGAGTGTTCAGTCTCCTCTACCCTAAAACAAATTCACCTAATTTTTATGCAGTACCTTTTCTTTAAAGTATTTTGAAAAGTCTAGGCCCCAGGTAAAAAAGAAGTGGAGAAGCTTCAATATGCCTTTCCTGAAGAAGGCGTTCTACGAGCAAAGTTAGTATGCTACCAAAATGGCAGTGGATGCTCCTGAAATGCCATCAGCCATGTCTCTGAACAGGAGCAGTGTGCAGCCCTGTTAGTACTGGACTTGCTTCTAGTGTGTACTGTAATTCAAGCCAGCTGATCAGTTGACTTTTTTTTCTCATGTGTTCTGGAGAAATTCTGTCCTGTTGGCTCATAAGCTTCTCAGTGATGCAAAGGCAAGCGTTTTGCACATCAAATATCCAGGTCATGCTTTGCTCACTTCTTAAAAAGTTGCTAAGGGGCATGGTATGACAGCTGTTTAACAGTTGCATAGTAACACTATGTAAAAATGTAAGACAACAAGGGAAGAATAACTTGTACAATTGAAACTATGATGGGGGAGAGAAGATTTAGGTAGGAAAAGTGTGATTACTCCAATTGTAATAAAATAACCTCTTATGACATAATTTCACATTAGTGCCAGTGAACATAAAATATGTTTGGTAGAATTCTGACAGATGTTGGATACATCATTGGGCAAAAATGCATGCAGAGAAACAAATTGCGCTATGGGAATTTGTAACTAGTTTTTCTGTGTAGCTAATATTGCCAGACATTCTGTGGTTAGTGTGCAGTTACTATATTCATTCTGTCCATTTTTTTTTTTTTTTTTTGTTTGCAGTCAGTGCTGAAGTTCAGATTTGCTTTTCAGATAATCAAAGACTTTGTTATTCATTTCAACATGCTTGACTGCCTTGCCATTTACAGAAGGGCAAGAAAGGTCATATAGCTTTGTAGGAGCATGTTCTATTTGCACCCATGGTCTTTTAGTGCCTTGGTCTAAAGTCACACTTGGATGTTTCAGAATTTGGATGTTAGTGTCAGTCAACAGAAAAAATTGGTTGAGAGGGGGATTTCTAGATGTAGAGCTTGACCCTGACTGACCCACTGATATATTTTTTGGGGGGGGGCTGGCCACCATCTTCATTTATTTTGTAATCTCTGCATGACTCTCAAGCCTCTGACACCTCCCCTTTAAGAAGTCCTTGAATCTTGTCCTCCCCAGGTCTTCTGAAATCCAAGGAATCAGGCAGAGTCGGGGGGTGAGGGTAAATGTTATTTATCTAAAGTGGGGGGGGAAAGGACAGAGGGAGATGTCTTTCTTTTTTGCTCCCAGCTGCCAGAATGGTTCTCTTTGACCCTGCCATTCAAAATGTTTGCTTTGCTTATTACCAATTACCCTATTTGGTTATGTCTGTGTATATTCACTATGTGTTGCTCTAGCAAAGCACTGAAAGCCTCCAAAGTATGAAACAAGTATTTGAGTGGAATGCTTTTTATAGATACAATACCTTCCAATTTGCATCTGTAGCTTCACTGTTCATGAAAGCCTACACCTTAAAGTTGTAGTCTGAGTTAATAAGCACCAGACATTAACATGTAGCCATTTGCTTTTGACTGTGACAACTCCTGAGTGTAAAAAAATTACATAATCTAAAGGTAGTTTGTAAAAGCCAAGAGTACACCCATGGTTGGATCTAGAATTTTGAAAAGGGAGGTGCAAGTGGGGAGGTGCATCATCACATACAAACCATCACATATTTTTCTTCAGTTAAAAATAAACTAGAAGCTTAACTAATAAGCTAGGGGCCTAGCTTATTATTCAGTTTAAAATTGAAGAAAAACAAATATAACTTCATTGGAATGAGTTAAAAACAGTCTGCAGGGCTGTGAAATAGGAGCTTAGTTACCCCAGCAGCTAACAGAATTGCAGAACAAAGGCCTAGAGCTTGATTGGTGGAACAACTGAAAGGAGGTGAAGACCATTGGAAAGGAGAAGGTTGTTAACACTTACGGAATGACAAGTTTGGAAAGAATTGGGTAGATTTATAAGGAGCCATAAAGTCAATTGATTCCCTCAGCACTGCCTAGCTAGGAATGCCGCTTCTATTGCCAGGCAGTTAGTTTTAAACTTTTGGTGGAGAGGAGTTAAAGGTGGGTCCAAGTGCACCCCTCAGGATCTGCCCCGTGTACACCTTTGCAGTATATGAGCATTGACAGAGGCCTGAACTCTGTAGCCCACTTAAGCAGTAACTGAGTAAAATCAAATTTGGAGATGGGAGAAGGAAGGGGGACTCCATATTTAAGTGGTGATACTTGTTGCAGAATGGTATTAATTGTTAATCTATGCATGGAATATGTCTGTAAATAAGAATGTCATTTTTAGTTGAAATTGAGGGTGATCTCTGCTAATGTTATGAATAGTCTGCTAAAAGGACAGTTTGATTATTGAATGGGTAACGAAGGAAGTTACCTCATTCGTAGCATTGCCACATGTATCAACATGTCTTTCACATTTCTCTGAAACCTCGATCCAGACAGAGAGAGAATGCCAGGCGTGAGCCCTTTCTTCAGCTGCAGAAATTGCTCTCCTAGTAGCAATTTGGTTATGAGTCACAACTGACCGAAGTAGAGCTTAGATCAGTTTTTAGTACTGGGAACCAAAGTTTAAACCACAGTATGTGTGCAACTGTATGTGTGCAATCCTTAAGGATTAAATGCAAAGGGGATAAATATTTTAAATATCTGACAAATGCTTTCTTTAAATCTACATCTGTGTTTTGTCTATACTAAGGTACATGTATATGCAGAAAGGCATTTTTTTACCCCAGTATTTCCTAAATGTAAGGGTGACTTAGTTGGATGGGAATCTAATCAATATCATGCCTTTTCCACCATTGTTTACTACTCCAGCTTTATTAGGCAGGGATAGGAATATGTTCTTTTTTTTTTTTTTTTTTTCCCCCTGCCTGTCAGATTTTGTCCTATTGCAAGCTACAATTATACTGGGCCATTGTGCATTCTGGAAATGCTTGCCAAATCTTAGAACTTCATAGACGCTTTTATCACAACTTTTGGTGTGCAGTAGATTTTTTTTTTTTTAAATTTATTTTCAATTGGTCTATATCTGCCAATTGCTCTAGTGATGTGGTTCTGAGGTGTGATAAAGTTGTAGATAATGAATGAAATAGTATTTTTTTTTTCCTTCAGAGTTTTACTGATCTAACCCTTTATCTTTTTACAAAGCAGCAGATTGAGGCCCCCACACTGAGGGAGGGAGTGGGGCAGGGCTTGTGGTGCTGCCCAGTCAGGGCAGTGCATGAGGCTGAAGAATGGAATGAGATGGAGCCACGGGTGGAATATCATCCCCTGCTGGAATTCACCATCTAGTGCAAGGTGGCAAAGTCCTGCAGCAAGGCAGCAGCCCTGGAATTCAGGGGGCAGACTTCAATGAGGTAAGGGGGGTAGTCAGTGAGGTACTGAGGTCCCGGAGGGGAGAGGAGTCAGGTGTCCAAGAAGAGTGGTCGTTCCTTAAGGAGGCGATCCTCCAAGCCCGAAGGGAGTTAATCCCATCATGGATCAAAGAGGGCGCAAAAGCCCCCATGGCTCATCAAAAGCATACGGGACTGTCTCCTAGCTAAAAAGGAGGCATACGCCCAATGGAAGGGAGGGGCCATCACCAGGGAAGACTATACCTCAGTTGCTTGGGGCTGTAGGGGGAAGGTCAGGAAGGCCAAGGCAGAGATGGAACTGGGACTAGCTACCTGGATCAAGGACAACAAGAAGTCCTTTTTTAAATACATCCACAGCATACATACAAGCTGGGGAGCTCCCTCCTTGAGAGCACAGAGGCGGAAAGGGATATTGGAGTCATTATTGACTCCAAGATGAACATGAGCCGCCAGTGCCAACAAAGCCAACAGCGCCTTGTCGTGCATCCAAAGATACAACTCAAGCCAGTCCAGAGAGGTGATACACCCCCTCTACACGACATTGGTCCAGCCTTAATTGGAGTACTGTGTCCAGTTCTGGGCACCACACTTTAAGAAGGATGTGGTCTGCCTTGAGAACGTTCAGAGGAGGGCCACCTGCTTGTTTGGAGGACAACAGGGCAGTCCCTATGAGGAAAGGCTCAGGGACCTGAACCTGTTCAGCCTCAGCAAACAGAGGCTGAGGGGGGATTTGGTGGTTGCCTACAAACTCGTTAGGGGAGATCAGCAGCAAATAGGAAGGGCCCTATTCCCTGCCCCAGAAGCACTTGGGGTGACGAGGAACAATGGCCAGAAGCTGCTGGAAAACAGGTTCAGGTTAGAGATTAACCCCCCCCCCCCACTGGGACCCCTGTAGACCCCAGGAGAGGCACACCCAGGCCTAGGGGCAGTGAGGACCTAGTCAAGGAACTTCTGGAGGGACTGGACATATTTAAATCAGCTGGTCCTGACTATCTCCACCCCAGAGTGCTGAGGGAATTAGCAGAGGTCATTGTGGGACCCCTGGCATGGGTTTACAAGCACTCGTGGTGATCTAGCATGGTGCCAGAGGACTGGAAAAGGGCCAATGTGGTTCCCATTTACAAAAAAGGGAGGGAGGACGACCCAGGAAACTACAAGGCAGTTAGCTTGATCCTGGGTAAGCTTTTTGAGAGAATTATCCTGGTGCATGTCCATGAGGGGCCAGCAGGGGAGATTATGCTTAGGGGCAACCAGCATGTGTTCATTGGAGGCGGGTCCTGTCAGACCAACCTGGTGGCCTTCTATGACCAGGTCACCAAATCCTTAGACGCAGGGGTAGCAGTGGATGTAGTCTTTCTGGACTTTAGGAAGGCCTTCAACACTGTCTCTCACCCCATTCTCATTTAAAAAAAAACTAGGGGACTGTGGCGTCGACACGTACACAGTCAAATGGGTCACTAACTGGCTGGAGGGCCACAGCCAGAGTTGTGGTGGACGGGTCTTATTTGACCTGGAGGGATGTGGGCAGTGAGGTTCTACAGGGCTCGGTCCTCAGGCTGCACTGTTCAACATCTTCATCAGCAACTTGGATAAGGGGGTAAAAAGCACCCTGTTCAAATTTGCAGAACACACTAAGATGTGGGGGGAAGTGGCCATGCTAGAAGGGAGGAATAGGCTGCAATCAGACCTAGACAGGTTATAGGGGTGGGCAAATGAGAACAGGATGGGATTCAACACTGACAAGTGCAAGGTACTGCATCTGGGGAGGAAGAACCAGCAGCATACCTACAGGCTGGGGAACTCCCTTCTCGTCAATGCAGAAGCAGAAAAGGACTCAGAATCATTATTGATACCAAGATGAACTTGGGCCGACTGTGGGGACGCAGTCAGGAAGGCCAGCTGTACCTTGTCATGCGTCCAGAGATGCATCTCAAGCAGGTCCAAGAAGGTGATCCCCCCGCTCTATGCAACACTGGTCACGCCGCAGTTGGAGTAGTGTGTCCAGTTCTGGGCACTGCACTTCAGGAGGGATGTGGACAACATGGAGAGGGTCCAGAGGAGGTCCACTCGCATGATCGGAGGCAGCAGGGCAGGCCCTGTGAGGAGAGGCTACAGGACCTGAACCTGTTCAGTCTCCACAAGAGAAGGTTGAGGGGGAATCTAGTGGCCGTTTACAAACTAGTCAGAGGGGACCAGCAGGCACTGGGGGAGTCCCTGTTCCCCTGAGCTCTACCAGGAGTGACTAGAAATAACGGTCACAGGCTGGCAGACGGTAGATTCAGGTTAGACATCAGGAGGCGCTACTTCACTGTCAGAGCGGCTAGGATCTGGAACCAACTTCCAAGAGACGTGGTGCTGGCTCCTACCCTGGGGGTCTTTAAGAGGAGGCTAGATGTACACCTTGCTGGGGTTGTTTGACCCCAGTACTCTTTCCTGCCATGGCAGGGGGTTGGACTTGATGATGCTCAGGTCCCTTCCGACCCTACCAACTATGGAACAGTTATGTTGTATGTACATCTGGATATAACATGGATCCGTGGTTATGTGCCTCTTCTCCCCACCCCCCAGAGGTAGATGCATGTAATATGTCATTTCATGCACATGCTATAGGGGAAGATCAATGTTACCCATATTCAAACTATATTCCTTACCCTGTATTCATCACTGCAGAATTTTTCCCCTCCTCTGGAGAGTTCTTAGCACTTCTCTGATTTGTGCAAATTTGAAGTTTGTCAGGGAGATGGAATTTGAGGAATACAGAGGTTGCTTTAATTGGGCCTCTTAAATCAGTGCAGATTTAGTGACTTTATGAACTTCTGAGTTTTCCATACAATTTGGTTTTTAGCTTGCATCCAAAAACACTCAACTTTCTGTTGGCCCTAGGCATGCATTGCCCTGCTGCCATTACTTCATTCTACACTCCAATGCTGCTTTTCCCAAATAGGATACAGGCAAATTAATGCTAGCAGCAGTCTACCACTTTCCCTATCATCTAAGTAGGTGTAATGTCCTGTGAAGCCTTGGAGACTGGGCATTCCTGTCCCTCTTTCTCTAATCTGGGATTAATAGACCTATATGCTCCCCAAGTCTTTTTGTGAAGTTGTGTGCATTCCTGAGAGACGGAACAACAAGGAAAGGAGACAACAGATGGCAAATGTGACGGAACTAACTTTTTTAGATACAGTACCTCAGTGAATCTGCCAAACAATTCCCTCTTGTGCACATTCACTATAATACATGAACATGTGGAAAACTAGTGTTTAATTACAGAAGTATTACTTTAGTGCACAGGATGTAATATTGTGTGTAGCTGTAGTGATTTATTTGTTAAATACTTTGGGGATATTAAAAGGTAATTACTCACAAAGGCGAGAGACAAGTTGCACATAAACTGGTTTAAGTGACTGGAAATGGGTTTAAACCTGTAACAGAAAAGAAGTTCAGTGCACATAAACCGTTTCCAAATGGCTGAAACTGGTTTGTTAGATTTGCAAAGCTTGTCCTTCCTATGATAAGAGAAACAGTAGACTGATTTTTATCTGTTCCTGTAGTTCCAAGTTACATAGTAAGTTCTTCACTTCTAGAATAATCAATGTCTGGATCATTACTCAGATGGCTTGGTGACACACCTTGCTTTATGACAATCTTCAGATGTCAGAGCGTGGGTCAAGGATGATATTTAGTTCCTAGACTACAGCTGCCATATCTTTCCTTTGTGCTAGTAGGCTTGCATGTGACACACAGACAGAGATTAGATCAGCATTCCTCTCAACTTCATTACTTGTGATACACCAGGAAGAACCAAGTGAAAGCTAGCCGGAAAGCAGAGGTGATTTAAATGTGTCATTTAAATTAAATGCAAGTTGAAATAGTTTGTTTTGATAACGAGACAAATCCAGTAACATGCAGCTGTGTAGCATGTGGTGCTTTTTAGTTGCTATTTCATTCTTAAGTTCTTGAATTTCTCTACATTTAGATAAGAACTGCCTTACGCTAGGCTTGGCATCAGCCACCCATATTTGGTACATCTGACCACAAAGGTGATGTTACTAAACTGAAATGACAGTTTCTTTGCGTTGTTGTTACGTGTAGCTGAGCCTGTGGAATGTAAAGATTTCCAATACTGTAGTATCTTTGTATTATTGGCTTTATTTTGTCACTTGTGCCACTTATTTACCCTTTGAAGCCACATCTGTAATATTTGAAGCAACCTATATTGATTTTTAAAAAATACTGAAAGTTCCTAAATCTGACTTTATAAATGTACATGTGCCTGTTTGACACAAGATGTGACATCTTACTACCTTCAATGACACCAAGGATGTGGACATATTTGGTAGGGTTGGAAGGGACCTGAGCAGATCATCAAGTCTGACCTCCTGCCATGGGCAAGAAAGAATGCTGGGGTCAAACCTGAAGCTACTCTCAGTCAACTTGTGGCCATTATTCCTAGTTATTCCTGGTAGTGCTTGGGGGAACAGGGACTCTCCCATTCCCTGCTGGTCCCCCCTCTAGTAAATTTGAGATGGCCACCAGATCCTCTCTTAGCCTTCTTTTGTTGAGGCTGAACAGATTCAGGTCCCGTAGCCTCTCCTTGTAGGGCCTGCCCTGCTGCCCCCTGACCATATGAGTGGCCCTCTTTTGGACCCTCTCTGTGCTGTCCACATCCATCCTGAAGTGCAGCGTCCAGGACTGGATGCAGTACTGCAACTGCAGCCTGACCAATGTCGCATAGAGGGGAAGGATCACCTCCTTGGACCTGCTCGTGATGTATCTGTGGATGCATGACAAGGTGCGGTTAGCCTTCCTGACCTCACATTGGCGGCCCATGTTCATCTTGGAATCGATTTTAAGACTCCAAGATCTCTTTCTGCCTCTGTGCTGATGAGAAGCAAGTTCCCCAGCCTATAAGTATGCTGCTGGTTCTTTCTCCCTAGGTGCAGTACCTTGCACTTGTCAGTACTGAATCCCATTCAATTCTCATTCGCCCACCCCTCTAACCTGTCCAGATCTAGTTGTAGCCTGTCCCTCCCTTCTAGTGTGCCCACCTCTGCCCACATCTTGGTGTCATCTGTGACTTGAACTAGGTGCTTTTCACCCCCTTGTCCAAGTTGCTGATGAAGATGTTGAACAGTGCAGGCCTGAAGACAGACCCTGCTGGCTATGTCCCTCCAGGTCAAAAATGATCTCTCTACCACCACTCTGGGTGTGGTCCTCCAGCCAATTTGCGACCTATCTGACTGTGCAGGCATCAATGCCACAGTCGCTTAATTTTTTAATGAGAATGTGCCATATTTTAATTGATAGAAAATGTGCTCCATAATACGGAGGAGCTGGGTCTCCCAAACCAGTAGGTACCATGCCCATGGCTACTAGGTGCTATGGGAGCTGGTTTGCATTGAGCTGAATGATGCCTTTATCATGCATTCACTTCCAACAGTTGTGAATCATTGGCATGTTGTGATCTATTAAAGTTAGTACATGTGGGAGATAACCATCCCCTAAAAGGAAACAACTTTGCAATGCCATGAGGGCACTTAACATGTGCTAAAACTGCTTTAATGTGTGTCTGCTTGCATTTTAACTTAACTTACTGTTAAGCTCAATGTGTGGCACCACCTTAAGGAAGCAGGTACATGGTAAGTTCTGTGTAGTAACTTCTCATCAATTAAAGTTTTATATATTGTTTTCAAAGGAGGACTTTACTCTGCATTCAAATGATTTGCTACTTAGTTGGATTGTGCATCATCTGTCTGCCCCTCTTTTGCTACATATTAATTAGTCAACTTTGTTGTAAATGTGTTATGTCTCTACCTTAGTTTTCAGGTATCTATTTAAAAAAAAAAAAAAAAGGTAATAGATGTTGGATAAAAAACATTTAAAGCTCAAGTGTTACATTTTCTCATGCTACTGTAATTGCTAACCACTGAAGCTCCTCCCCATAAAACCAATATCAAAGTCCTTAGTAGACTAGGGAGTCTCTGCACATTCTCCCATAATTGGAGAAATTGGGACATGAGGGTTTCTTGAGAGAGAATTGTAAAAATGTGCATGCAACTAAAACTTACTATGCCATTAGGTATTTTTAAAATTGTTTTCTTTAATGGACTTTTAAAATGTAAATTACTTGGAATAACAATATTTTTAGTTAAGTTAGTGGTGGATTTATATGCTATTGACTTATGTTCATATTTAAAATTGGCATTGAAGGAAAAAAAGAACTGTTTTTTGAAAATTGTGGTTCAGTATTGGTTCATTTACAGGGATTTTAACTTCAGTTGCAGTATGTGTCTCTGACCAGATGGTATGTTTTTATGCCTCGTAGCTCTTTCATTTGTAGCTGTTGTAAGGACTTCTCTGCGTCTTTTACTCCTTTCTCTGCTATGGAAAAAAGAAGTTTGAGGTTAGGTTTCATTGATATTAATGGCCACATCTCCACTTTCCCAGGTCATTAACTATAGCTTCTTTTTTATTGATGACAAAGATTTGTGATGTTAAACCAATACAGATGACAGTTACCTCTTACTATCACCCAGGCATACTAAACCCCAGACTTTTAATATGCTGTGAATTAATGTATTGATTTTGTTGAATTACATTCTGGATAGGTCAGAGGTTAGAACAGGAGCGGGCAAAATACAGCTGTGGGCTAGATCTGGCATGCAGGGCCCTTAAAAAATGTAGAAAATTTAATATTAATTTGCCCCTAGCTGCCTATCAAGATAACAGGGCACCAGCAGCAGTAGGACCCAGTAGAAGCCAGTAGCAGGACACAGCAGCAAGGCCTGGCCCTGCCCCACCCCCAGCCCCCAACTGGAAGCCTCTGCCTAGCAGAGGCTTCTGGCCTGCGATCCTGGGGCTGTTCCCCACCTCCCTCTGCTCTAGAGCAAATTCAGCGAAGAAGGGGGATGGGGGGGGCAGGAGAAAGGAGGCAGGGAAGGACCGCAGATGATTGCCACAGTCTTTGGGGCTGGGCCAGGCCAGCTCCTGCTGAGTCCTGTGGTCTGGCAGTGCAGCTGGGAACTGCATGGTGCCAGAGTGGCCGGCGGGTGGACAGTGGGGGGGGTTGGGGAGGAGAAGCAGTGGCAGCAGGCATGAAAGCAGGGAAATGGCAGCCGGGGGTGGGGGGGGGAGTGGTAACAAGCAGCAGCGCAGTGACTGCTGGCTTGGAGCATTGGGCCCACGTTGGTGTACCAGGCCTAGTGCCAGCTGGGGCCCAGAGCAGGGCAGCAGAAGCACGGGGCTGAGCTGGCAGGGGCTCTATAGAGTCTGGATAGGCTGCACCAGTAGGGAGAGGCAGGAGCTAGCCTGGCTCCATAGAATCTCTGCCAGCCTGGCCCCGCACTCCTGCTGCCCTGCTCTGGGCCTCCACTGGCACTGGCACTGGCACTGGCCCTGGCCCTGGCTCACCAATGGTGAGCCTTGTGCTTCTACCCAGCTGTTGCTGTGCTCCTGTGCACCCACCAGCTGCTACTCGCCCCTCCACTTGCACTGCTATTTGTCTGCTTTTCCTGGCCATCACCACTGCTTCTTTCCACCTCCTGGCTGCTCTGGCAACATGTGGTTCACAGCTTCATCACCAGACTGCAGGATTCAGCAGGAGCTGGCCTGGCTGGCAGCGCACAGAGCCAGCTGAGAATTGTGGGGGCTGGCCAGCTCCTGCTGTGTTTTGCAGTCTTAGCTGTACAGCTGGAACATGGTGCCAGAGCAGTGAGCTGGGGGTGAGTGGGGGTGGGATGGGGAAGTGGCAGGAGAAGAGCAGCAGTGGCAGATGGGAGGTTGAAGTGGCAGTGAAAGGGAGCACAGGACCTATGCCAGTGCCCTGGCCCAGGAACACCAGGAATGTGGAGCCCAGGCTTGGAATGTTGGCAGGGGCTGTGGGCAATGAGACGGAGGAGAGAGGTCTCGCACACGCATCCCCTTGCACTACCAAACATCTAGACTTGTAGACTTCCTGAGCACACTGAAGTTAGCCTCTCTGAAATTAGTTAGTGAGGTGTTAAAGCTCAAAAGCATTGGCAAAATAGGGGTCCAGGAAGGGTAGACATTTCTCAAGGGAGCAGTCCCATGGACTCAGAAGGAGACAATCCCATTGTACATAAAAGGGGGCAAAGGGGCCAAGAAGCCCTCTTGGCTGACCAGGGAAGTCCAGGAAAGCCTAAGGGCAAAGAAAGGGGTATACAGGCTGTAGAAATGGAGTAGCTACCAAGGGGGTTTATACCTCTCTGACTCTTACTTGCATTAGTTAGGAAGGCCAAAGCAGGATTAGAATTTAGGCTGGCAACAAAAGTCCATTCTTCAGGTATATAGGGAGCAGAAGGAAGGCACAGGATAGCATAGGATCCCTACAGAGCAATCTAGGGCAATTTGTGACAGGCAGGGACAAAGCTGAGCTCTTCAGTGAGCTCTTTGCATCTGTATTCCTTAGACACAGACCAAGACAAATCTCCCAGTTGGATCATAGATAGACACAGGAGGGACACCAGCCCACCAACTGATAGCACAGACTTTGTGAATGGGCACTTTGGAGGGGCTGGATGTGTTTAGCAGGAGAAATAATGCTGAAAGGAAATCAGCATGGGTTCATTGCAGGTAGATCTTGCCTGACTAACCTTTTGTTTCTTTTTATGACCAGGCCACAAGATGCTTAGACTCAGAGGTTGAGGTAGATGTAAGATGTCATCTACCTAGATTTTAAGAAGGCCTTCAATATGGTATCGCAGTCTGTTCTCATAAATAAACTGACAGGCTGTGATTGTAGATGGTACATGGTCAGGTGGGTGGCAAATTGGCTTAGGGATTGTACACAGAGAGTGGTGGTGGATGGGTCAATATCAACCTGGAGTCCTGCAAGTCTTGGTCCTTTGGACTGATGCTGTTCAATGTCTTCATCAGTGACTTGGACAACGGCCTAGAGAACACCCTGTCCGAGTTTGCAGATGATACCAAATTATGGGGCAAAGTTAACACAGTGGAGGGTAGGGAACGGATCTAGGCAGATCTGGACATGTTGGAAAAATGGGCAGAACTAAATAGGATGCAGTTCAACAAAGACTAGTGCAACATGCTGCACCTGGACAAAAAGAACCACCGATACACTTACAGGCTGGGGGGTGACCTTCTGATCAGCACAGGAGTGGATCTTGTAGTCATAGTTGACTCCACACTTCAAGAGGGAAGTGGAGAATCTTGAGAGGGTTCAGAGGAGGGCCACTTGTATGGTCAGAGGCTTGCAGGCAAGGCCTACAAGGAGAGACTGAGAGACCTAGGTCTCTTCAGTCTTCGCAAGAGAAGACTCAGAGGTGATCTTGTGGCTGCCTACAAATTGATCAGGGGAGGGCAGCAGGGTATAGTAGATACTCCAAGTGGTGCTTTAGTAAATAGAGTAACTAGGAACAATGGCCACAAATTGACAGAGAGGAGATTTAGGTTGGACATTAGAAAGAACTTCACAGTAAGGGTTGCCAGAATCTGGAATGGGCTTCCAAGGGAGGTGGTGCTCTCCCCTACCTTGGGGGTCTTCAGGAGGAGACTGGGCATGCATCTAACTGGGGTAGTCTGACCCCAGCACTTTTCCTGTCCAGGGCAAGGGGTCGGACTCAATGATCTACTGAAGTGCCTTCTGACCCCAACATCTATGAACCCCAGCCCACCTTTCCCCTCCACACGTGCCACAACCCTTCCCAGCCATCTTCCCCCTCACCCCCTACACACAGTCGCGGCAAGCCACAAACCCCATACCTACCCATATATCCAGACATGCACCAACATGCTCCCACACCCCACATATACACCCCCACCCCCACCCACCCATACCCCCGCTCACAATATATGAGTAAGGCTTCATTTTAAGTTGTTATACAGTCACTTCTATGTACACTACACAAATGCATGTAAATCGAGACAAATATTTTTTGAAATCAAATTAATGAGTGTTGTAGTAGATGTTCTAAAAATTGAACATAATTAGGTATTTTTCTGGTTCTGAGACTGCAAGGGGAGGGACTTCTGGTGGCAAAGGTCAGAGGTTAGGGGGCACAGTTTGCAGTCTCAAGTTGGTGACCAGGGGCCAGGGCATCAGTCAAGGGGCTGGGCTACCCCTGCAGCCTTCAACAGTTTGCCAAAACTTGGTAAGGTGAAATAATTGCCTGCCCCTAGGTTAGAGGTAACTTTGTGCTTTTTAACAAATAAGTTCAAGTCTATTAACCAAGAGAGAGAACCAAACCTTGACATTTCTGTAATATATAAGCTCTTTTGGGACAAAGACTGTTTTTATGAGGAGGAAAAGATGGTTTATAGTTTATATTCCAATGCTTCATTTGCTAGGCTTACTGACTGACTCATCTCTCAGAGAAACTGGAAAATGCCAAGCCAATCACTGTAACAATTTGTCAGTTGCAATGAAGACCTAAAAACATAATAGGGGTTTTCTAAGGCAGCACTGAAGTAAAGCCAGCTGCCTCTGTAAAAAGATACAGCAATGTTTTTAAAAGTGTAAAGACTAGATCTGCTTTTGCATGTCACAAGCTGGAAATGGAAAAGACCTATCTGCTCTTCGGAACAGGTTTTATTAACATATACCTTCTTGATGGAGAGCTTGCTTATACATCTTATTAAAAACTTTCTTCAAAGGAATTAAAAAAAATAAAAATAAATTCACTAGTATTCAGATAAAGATCAGTGTGATATGTTGTTCTAAAGGAAACAAGTTGTCCTTACAAATAAGTGGCATCAGTCATCTTAATTGCAACAGTGTGAGTTTTCCTATGAAATTCTTCTCGCTGAAAAGTACGAGTTTGTCTAATGGACTTTTTCAAAATATCAAAATAATATCAGAGGAGCATATTTTAGAATGTACAAGGATGTCAGCTATGTTATTCCATTTTGACTTCACTCTTTTCCTGAGTTTCATTAGAATTTTTTGGACTTTATTTAATTTCCACCATAACCCGTCTTGTCCCTTGTTTCCCATTTCCCTTTGACTTAAAGTTGGAAAATTCCACTTCTGCTCCATTACTTCCCATAATTTGTTAGTATCTGTCACCAGCTACAGTCCCCCAAAACATTTTTGCCATCTTTGGCTATGCAAACAGAGTCAATCTAGGCCATGACTCCAGAAGGATAGAGAGATCAGACATGACAAAACGCATGGAACACAGTCTAGGAGCAAATATGCTATAAAAGGTTAGTTCAAGAGACAAGCCAGCCCAGTCTACAGAGAAGCGCTTGGCTTCGCTGCTGTTTGCTGCAATTCTGGCAGCTGTTGAGCAGCTTCACTTGGTAAATTTTAGTGCAGCTTGTCAGAGTGGGTCCAGAAATGATGGCAAGCTCCCATAGTTGTGGAACTGGCCACAGAACGCTTCTCAGAGTTCACCTTTGTATCTTAGATGATTCATAGATGTAGGTTTGGAAGGGTTCTAAGTAGATCATCAAGTCCGACCCCCTGCCCTGGGCAGGAGAGAATACTGGGCTCATATGACCCCAGCTAGGTAATTGTCAAGCTTCCTCTTTTTAAAGACCCCTAAGGTAAGAGCCAGCACCACTTCCCTTGAAAGTTCATTCCAAATTCTAGCCGCCCGGACTGTGAACTAGTGTCTTCTAATGTCCAGCCTGAACCTACTCTCAAACAACTTATGGCTGTTATTTCTTGTTACTTCAGGAGGTGCACGGGTGAACAGGGTCTCTCCCATTCCCTGCTGCTTCCCCCGGTAAGTTTTTGTAGATGGCCACCAGGTGCCCTCTCAGCCTTCTCTTGTGAAGGCTGAACAGTTTCGGGCCCCATAGCCTCTCCCCATAGGGTCTGCCCTGCTGTCCCTGGATCATGTGAGTGGCCCTCCTCTGGACTTTCTCAATGTTGGCCACATCTCTCCTAAAGTGCAGTGTCCAGAACTGGACACAACACTGCAACTGTGGCCTGACCAGTGTTGCATATAGGGGGAGGATCACCTCCTTGGCCCTGCCTGTGATACATCTATGGATGCATGACAAGGTGTGGTTGGCCTTACTGACTGTGTCCTCACATTGGCAGCCCGTGTTCATTTTGGAATTTATAAAGACTCCAAGATCTCTTTCTGCCATTGTGCTTTTGAGAAGGGAGTTCCCCAGCCTATAGGTATGCTGCTGGTTCTTACTGCCCAAGTGCAGTACCCTGCACTTGTCAGTTATTGAATCCCATCCTGTTTTCATTTGCCCACCCCTGTAACCTGTCCAGGTCCAACTGTATCCTGTCCCTCCCTTCTAGTGTGCCCACCTCGCCTCAGACCTTGGTGTCATCAGCGAAATTGAACAGGGTGCTTTTTACCCCGTCGTCCAAGTCACTAATAAAGAGATTAAAAAGTGCAGGCCCAAGGACCGAGCCATGAGGGACCCCACCGCCCACATCCCTTGAGGTTGAATATGACCTGTCCGCCACCACTCTCTGGGTGCGGTCTCTTAGCCAATTTGCTATCCATCTGACTGTGTAGGCATCAATGCCACAGTCGCCTAGCTTTCTAATGAGAACGGGGTGGGAGACAGTGTCAAAGGCCTTCCTGAAGTCCAGAAAGACTACATCTACTGTGACATCTGCATCCAGTGATTTTGTGACCTGATTGCAGAAAGTAATCGAGTTGGTCTGACAGGACCTGCCCCTAATGAAGCCATGCTGGTTGCCCCGAGCATCGCCCACTCTGCCAGTCCTTCCCAGATGTGTTCCTGGATAATCTTGTCAAAGAACTTTCCCAGGATCAAAGTAAGACTAACAGGCCTATAGTTGCCAGGGTCCTCCCTTCTCCCTTTTTTGAAAATGGGGACCGCATTGGCCCTCTTCCAGTCATCTGGCACCTGGCCAGGGCACCACAAATGCTTGTAAAGCCATGCCAAGGTCCCTTCAATTACCCCTGCCAGTTCCCTGAGCACCCTGGGGTGGAGAGCATCTTGGACCTGCTGATTTGAACATGTCCAGCGTCTCCAGAAGTTTCCCAACTTGATCCTCCCTGACCCTGTTAGAGTCTCTCCTGAGTGCATCCTGAATCTCAGTGGGGCAGTCCTGGTCCCTGCACAAAAAAATGGAGGCAAAGAAATTGTTAAAAAAGTCTGCCTCTTCCTCTGGTGCAGCTACCAGATTGCCTAGCATATCCTGCAGGGGCCCCATGTTACCTGGTGCTTTCTTCATACTCCCTATGCATTTAAAAAAGGACTTTTTGTTATCCTTGATGCTAGCTCCAGTTCTATTTCTGCCTTAGCTTTCCTAATAACCCCCCTACAAGCCCGAGCAATTGCGGTATACTCCTCTTTGGTGATAGCCCCTCCCTTCCCCTGGGTGTATGCTTCTTTTTTTTTTTTTTTTTTGGTTTTCAGGTGTTCCTGAATGCCTTTGGTGAGCCAGGGGGCTTTTGAGCATTCTTGCCCCCTTTGATTCTCATTAGGACTGTTACCCTTTGGGCACGGAGGATCGTCTCCTTAAGGAACAGCCACTCATCTTGGACACCCAGTTTCCCCAACTCTCCAGGACCCCGGTGCTTCTCCTACCAATCTCCTCAACTCATTGAAGTTGGCCCTCTTGAAGTCAGGGGCTACTGCCTTACTGCAGGCCCTTGACACTTTGCGCTGTATGGTGAATTCCAGTAGGCAATGATCACTGTCACCCAGGTGGCCAAGAACCTGGAGTCCCCTCACCAGGTCATCACCTGTGGCCAGAACCAGATCCAGATCCAGGAGGGCATTCCCCCTGGTAGGACTCTGCATCTCCTGGGTTAAGGTCCTGTATCTTAGCAAGGAACTTCTGTGAGCAGTCCGACCTGGCTGACTGCTCCTCCCAGCAGATGTCCAAGTAATTTAGATTACCCATGATGACTACGTCCCTTGCCTTAAGTGCCTCCGCAAGCTGGCCTGCAAATTCACAGTCCAGCTCTTCCCCTTGGTTGGGTGGTCTGTAGTAGATGCCCACCATTAAGTCCCTCTCCCCCCGACCCCCCTGTATTCTGACCCGAAGCACTTCAGCCTGCCCCTCCTCTGGCCCCATCCTGTTAATTTGAGGATGTGTATTGCTCTTTGATGTAGAGCACCACACCTTCACCTTTCCTCCCTATTCTATCCCATCTGTATAGTCTGTAGCCCCTAATGTTTACCACCCAGTTGTGGGATGAATCCCACCAGGTTTCTGTGAGCCCTATGTCTGGGTTTGTATTAGCTATCTGGAGGGTGAATTCCTCCTGCTTATTTCCCATGCTATGAGCATTAGTGTAGAGGCATTTAAGGCCTTGTATTGGTGCATGCATTTCCCCCCCCCCATTCTTAGGACTGTCTGGACCCCCGTTACTTACCTGGGTACTCCTTGTGCTTGTCACCCATCTTGGCTGGGAGGTGTCCTCCTGTGGTCCCATCTCCTGGCGAAGCTAGTTTAAAGTGCACTGTATGAGATCAGCCAACCTGGAAGAAAAGACATGCTTGCCTTTAGGGGAGAGATGTAGGCCATCTCTCCCAAGCATGTCCCCTGTGCGAAAGTGTGGGTTGTTGTCCAGGAACCCGATCCCTGCCTGGCCACACCAGCTCCATAGCCACTGGCTAACCTTGCCAATGTAGGCCTCGTGTTGCCATCTGCGTCTACTTACTGGGAGAATAGAGGAGAATACCACCTGCACCCCCATCTCCTTGAGCTTGGCCCCCAAGGCTTCGAAGTCCTTCATGACGGGGTCTGGGTTGCCCTGGCCATGTCGTTTGTTCCCACATGGATAAGGACCATGGGGTACTGGTCCGAGGGTCGAATGAAGGCCGGGATCCTCTCTGTGATGTGTTGGATTTGAGCCCCGGGCATGTAGCAGACCTCATGTGCCATGGGGTCTGGTCAGCAGATGGGACCCTCCGTTCCCCTTGGGATGCAATCCCCTATGACAAGGACCTATCGTTTCTTCCTCCTTGTTCTCCCTCTCTGCACTGTCTGTGTTGTGTGTGGAGTGGCACCTTCCCCGCTGGAGGCATCCCCTTCGTCTTTCTCTTCCAGGACTGCTACGGCCTCATATCTATTCCCAAGTTGTACCTGGGAAACCTCCACCACACTAGCCGGAGCAGCCCTGGTTCTGATGGGTACTTTCCACCACACCTCTGTTGTGTGCCTCTCCTGGGGGGTCTGTACACTGGCTGCCTGGTCCTGCACTGAACAGAAATAGGTGTCAGTCTTGTCCTCTGAAGCTCTGATCCACCACAGCTTGCTTACCTCAGCCTGGAGCTCCCTCACCTGCTCCTCCAGGGCCCTAAGCCAGGCACAGGAGGGACAGTCAAGGGGACCACCCAACCCCTCCCCTAGGTGCTAGGCCCCTGCCAGGCCCACCCCCCCAGACAAGAGGCCGGGGAGCTACTGACCCTGCCATGAGTTCCATCTGGGTGGAGGCCCCAGAGGAGCCCAGGGCAGGCGGCACCACCAGGGTGGGGCCTCTAGCAGCTGCGTTCCACGTCTACCATGTCCAAGGAGCTATAAGTCTACTTCCCTCACCTGTTGGAGGCCCCTTGTGGACCGCTGCTTCACGAACGCCGGTGCAAACACTGGCACGCCCTTACAGAGTGTGCCTGTTTGGGCGCACTGCTTGCCCGTGGCCCAGGAGTGCGGCTCCTTGTTGGCTGAGCTAAATGGGATCCGTTCCCTTCCGGATCTGCCTCAGCTGCGCCTGCTCCCTCTGCCCTCTACCCCACTTACCTTAGGGGGATCAGCTGCTGCTGCCTCCTCCACTGCCTTTGCTGCTGCCACTGGTGAGGTAAGGGGGAACATGTGTGTGTGGGGACACAGACGCACACAGGACAGATCTTTTGCTGCTCCTTAGATCTTCCAGGTGATGGATCCTTTGCTACTCCTTAGATCTGATAGTGTTACAAAAACTATGCCCTCATGAATTGCAGTGCCATGTAGCGCACTTATCTGAGCTTGGTGAGGGGTACTTGACCTGTGCTCTGTTTTTAAAACTGCGTTTTTAAATATGCTGTGGTTTTTGCCTCCTGTTGCTTGGTGATGACCAGGCTAGAGGCAAAAAATGCAGCACATTTAAAACCATGGTTTTTGCCTCCCTGCCATTGGGAGCAAATGGAAGGACTGTGGGGCTCCTCTATCAATCATCAGCAGTGGAAGGCATGTCAGGGGGGACACCAAGATTAAAGAAGCCACTGTGCCACAAGCTGGGCCCTCAATTAAAACCAGGCCCTAACCATGAAGAAGCTGTGTGGCTAGGGACAGACATTACACACAAACTGGTTTAAATGATCAGAATCAGATTGAGGCAAGTCTGATTCAGAACTCCTTGAGACACCATGTTCTTTTGCTGAAGGATGGCTTTACCGATGAGTCTTTGGGGAAGGACCACTTAATCATCATACTGCATCTTCTTCACTAATTGTGTGCTAAAAGCAAGAGATTTTCAGAAATAGAAACAAGCTTAGCAGTGCATTCATTTGGTAGTCTGTTCCTCCTTTTTGCCTTGATCGAGCTGAAAGCTTTCATGTTCCATTCATTGTTACTAATGAATTTTATGAAACATTGAATTTTTAGAAATAGAAACATTTTCCTCAGAAAAATGCTGGAAAATTTTCCACCCCACATCTCTGCCAGTGAGGAAGGATTTCTACAGAAAACAGCTTTGAGGCAACTTGGATTCAGCCCCAGAATGGGGATAAAGGTGGGTTTGTGCTAAGGATCCCCTCAGACCTCTCATTAGGTAGTGTATTGTAGCTATGGCCAGCCTGTGGCACAAGTGTCACAAGTGGCATGGGCAGCCTCTGTGGCATGTAGCGGATTGGAGAGGGAACAGGAAACACATGGGTAGGGAGCAAAAAGTAAAGCAGCAGCGTGGACAGGGAACCCAGGAAAAGAAGCAGAAAGAGCAGCAGATGAAACAGGAAGCACAGAGCTGGGAAAGAAGAGCAGTAGATAGTGGTGCTTGGGATGGATTCAGGGCTAAATTATGGTATGCCTGCTAAAAAGGTTGGATCCCACTGGTGTAGTGGATAGCCACTATCAGTGTTGATTTGCTTCTTGTATAGAAAGCAGTAAGGGATTTTAGTCTTTACTTGTAGCCCTTGTTTCTTTCTAAACTTCCTTATTCAATACCACTGTAGGGCATCTTTGTTGCTGCTTTGCTTCCAATAAAATACCCTTTTCAGTCCATCTTACCAGCAGTGGGATAGCAATTGTTATATCAACCTCTATGTACTGATGACTTTTCATTTTTACTCTTGTGTTTTTCTATTTTGGCTACTTCCACACTCTCCCCGTATTCCCACAATACCATGGGGACCTTCTATAGAGGCTCAAGCCATGAAGAGCGTTCTCCAGATCTTGTCAGTGCCAGATCAAGCAGGAGAGCTTGTTTCCCCTGCTTGAGCTGAAATCCAATCTTAAGACCCCAAATACAGTTCTGTTAAGGAAGGTTTGGATAACCCTTCCACAAATTTCAGTACAAATAATTGGGAAACTGAGAATTGTGAAATGTATATGGTGTGAGACATTCATGCTGATGTAATAAAGCACCTAAATTTATGTGTCTATTTGATTGTCCATAAACTTTGTCAGAGGCAGGTACATGTGATTACTTTGCTTTCCTCAGACATTACCATTTCAGTGGAGAAAAGGAAAAGACTAGTATGAAGGCAAATATGTCATTACCTTCAAGGTCCTGGATTTATTACTGGGGCTAAGTACAGACCATCAAAAAGCCCAGGTTTGAATAGACTCAAGCCCAAGCACCAAACACACTTTTCTACAGTGGATTTTAGGTTTCCCAACTTTTTTGGTCAAAAAGTCCAAGGCTGAATTGATTCAGTCTTTGCAGGTTAGTCTAAACTGCAGAGATTAAATTCAGAAACAATTGGACCGACGTTTACCGTTGATTCAGGAAATGCAGCCACATGTCTGCAGTGGCTCAGGCCAGAAGCCAGGGGAGTGCTAGAGCATGACTCTCTGGCACGTAGCCAGCATGGGCTGTGTGTTCGCTTCCTCTTCCTGCTGCCCCTGGGGTCTCTGGGATTTGAAGCCCAGAAACACAGCAGCAGGACTATGCATGGTTGCTCATTGCTTCCTCTTCCTGCTTTCAGGTGTCTCTGACATTTGGGTGTTTAAGAATCCTTTCTCTTCAGGAACTTGAAGAAGGCATGGTGCTTCAGAAAGATACCTGCCTTTCCTGAGCTCTTGTCTGTTCTGGCTGCACTCCTTACTTCCCCTTTTGAGGCACCTTGATTGAGCATTCCCTATGAGCCTCTTGTGCTTTTTGTGCTTCTTTCTGCCAACCGCTTTACAGGCCTATAACAATCAGGCTATGTCTGAGAAGAAATAAACATGGCAGCTGAATATTTATGCATGAGAGCTAAAATGTTAAAAGGCTCCTCTTAAGAATAAAATGTCATCTTAATTGAGGGAAGGGTAGGGGGAAATTGCATAAGAATCTGCTTTTGCTTTCAGAGTTTTTGTGGAAGGCTTCTCCATGGTTATGGTCTCCTTTGCGTGTTGCTTGGGAATTATTTCTAACTTTTAGGCTTTTTACTGAGTCATATTTTATTAGTTTAGGTTCTGGGTTATGTTTGTTTGCTTTTTAATTTAATGGGTGCTATTTATAAGTGTAGTGTGGAGTGGCTGCTGCTCATTGCCAGTCCCATTTAACAAACAGAGCCAAATCTCAGAGGCAAAACAGGGCAGCTGCCTTGGATGGCCAAATATTAGGCTCAGCAACAGGTTAATTGTCTGTTTGTTAGGAAGCGAGAGGGCTTTATAACTTTGTTCATAGCTGTGAGAACTGCAGAGCCAGACTTACTTGGAAGATGCAACAGACTTCCTGGGATGAATGGGTTGTGAGACCTGCCATAACTTCACAGCCCTGCTGCAGTTAACAACTAGTATGCACAGTCAGTTCAGCAAGGTGCTCTGAGCTTTCATCCTTGCTTCTGTTCATTGCTCTGAATAAATATTGGGTTAAAAGACCAGTAATGTGTTGTACTGTGGTTGGCTGCTCTGTAAAATGAATAGGGTAAAGTCTTTTAGGGTTTTTGCAGATTATTTCCTTTTTGGAAATGCTTGGAATTTCTTGGTGGTAAGATACAAACCAAGCATGAAAGTTTGCATTAGCTGAACCTAGTTAATTTGAAACGAGAAGGGGGCATGTTACACTACAAAATTATGCTTCTCGCATTTTGATTACATCCAGTGTGCGGTGTTCAGAGTCTGTTGGGCTAGGGACAGACATTCAAAAAGCCTGAGCCTAAATTGATTCAATCTTTGCAGGTTAGTCTAACCTAGCTGGGCTGAACTAGTTCGTAACTGCACAGAAATCCCCTCTGGACTGAAGAAATGTAGGCACATGCCCGAGCCACTGCAGCCAGAAGCTGGTGGGGGGGGGAAGGGAGGTGTTAGAACAGCCCTCCCTTCCCTTCTACAGTGCTGAGGTGGGGGGGGGGCATTTCCAGGCCCCAGCAGGACCCTCTGATTAGGGAGGGGTTCAGCCCCTGCCACCAGCTACTTCTGACCAGTGATGGAGCTAGCAGAGCAGGGAGTTGATAACACAGTGTTTATAACCCTTAACTCGATGTTTATCAGCCTGTCAAGAAAACAAAAGCCTCTCTCATTAGTTCAAGCTCTTCTTAAACAATTTTTTCCAAGGAAGGAGCAGAGGGACATTACCAGCTGCCTGGTTGATTAGCTCCAAAAAGTTCTAAGCAGACATTGTCCTGTCTGCCTTTGTCCTGTCTGTCTTATACAGACAGCTCCCAGCATTAGCTAGCATACTACATGCTGGCTATGGTCCAAGCTGTAGGAGAGGGGCGGGTGAATCCTTGCTTAAGCAGGGAGTGGTGGGAGAGGAGGGGTGGCAGGGGTAAGCCAGATGCTGCTATGCTTGCTCACCAGAGCTCAACAGCCAGCCCAGCTCTCTGGAGCAGAGAGCCCCACCTAGGGCTGCAAAGCATCTGGGATGCTAGGGGACACGGGTTTAAGTTGAACCCAGAGGGGGTCTGGGACACATTGCATAAATTGGTTTGAGCCAAATCAGTTAAGTGTGATACTACATTCAACCAGGTTTTAACTCAGACTAGTTTTGGCCACTTTCAAACTGGCTTATGTACACTGACTGTCAGTTCTGTTACAGGTTTAAATCAGTTTCTGATCACTTAAACTGTGTTATGTGTAATGTCCGCCCCCAGCCTTGGAGACCATTTCTTCAAAAGTGTGTCACGTTGAGGGAAAGAAGCTTGTTTTGAGGGCTGCATCCTGTAAGAGAAGAATCTAACATGATAAACTATCTATAGAACAATATCAGAATGCAGAAGACCTGGTGTCTGACTTAAAATAATTCTATATAATTCTAATGAGTTTTCTCCTTTTTCATCTCATTTTCTGTTTAACAAATATTTTTAATACCTTCTAAGTGATGCTATTGTACAAAGCCCATGAAATGTGTTAATGCATATATAGTCAAGCTTTTCTGCTTGATGCATTGCCACTAGTGTATGCTGAGTATTGATGGTAAAGACTGAATGGAATTGTCTTGGTTCAAATTGTTTCCCATATTCTGGTGGCTTCTCTACCAAGGGTATGGATTTTACTGTTGTTAATAACTGATGGAAATGGTATCATAGTTCCAGCAGTGTAGTTTTATCTTATGCTGCATGCATACAGCTGGCAAATGTGGTGTCCATTGTTTATATGTGTGACTTAATTTTTCCTATAAGGAATTGTCACCTTTGCTTGGAGAAAATACTGTTAATCACCTTTCCATTTCATCATTTTACTTTTGGGCTTCACTGCAGTTCCCATGTTACAGCAGGGTGTGACAAAATTCTTTGGAAATACTATTTGGTTTTTCAAGATTTAATGCTTAGTGTTTGGGGTAAAGCTGGAAGTGTGCAATTCCTCCATCAAGCACCACCTTAGTGAAAGACACATCGGTTTCATCTTTTTCTGCTAGTGAAAATGTACTGAATAGTAATTTACATTTGTGTAAAATAACAATAACAGCAGCAGCCTGGTAGGCCTACCTTTCTGCAATCTAATGTAAACTATTACATCCCCTATTACAAACCCTGACAAGCTGTTAGGATTCTGTTACTGTGAAATGGAACCCAGTGGTGTATTGCTCCATCTCTCATAATGGTGGGTGATGTGCTAGACTCTGCTTTTGGTGTAGCATTTTTTTTTTATAAGACAAGGTGGCAACCAAATTAATGACTATCTGCTGGGAACATGGGCTTTGATTATAAAAAATGCATTTCCTTCCTCATCCTCATCTGGCTCTACCATATCTTTTAGTTTCTTCCTGGCTCCTTAATGTGCTCTCCCACCCCTGCTCCATTGTTCACATTGCAAATCCAGGTATGTTAAACTTAGGCAACTTTGCCATGCAAAATGCTGCTCTGGAGCTGACCTGAGGAATAAAGTGGCAATAACTGGATTGTGAAACAAGCTTCAGTTTGTACACTCAACAGTCTTTTTCTGTTAAAAGACAAAAATCCTCATTTTGCTGTGGCACTTTTAAAAGAGCAGACCTCTTCCGTACATCTAAATGTTATAAAAACCAGGCATGCTGTAATGCAGAACGCCAAGGAATGCTTGATTGAAATAACAGATCAGAAAAGTCTCTTACTAACATTCCTATGATTATAGGTTTACTCAAGTGATAGAAACATGGTGTCAGCTAGGTTTCCACATACAGGCAGTCCTCGCCCTTATGGTGGGTTACTTTCCTAGAAAAGGTGCTGTAAGTCAAAACGATGCACGTTGAATCTGATTTTCCCATAGAAACAATGTTACAATAGGGCAAGGGCGGGCAATTATTTTGGGCAGAGGGATGCTTACTGAGTTTCAGAAAGCTGTTGAGGGCTGCATGAAAGGCAACCCAGGACAGATTAATATTAATTTTCTACATTTTTTAGGTGCCCCACGGGCCGGATAGAATGGTCTGGCAGGCCATATCTGGCTCTTGGGCCGCGTTTTGTCCACCCCCTGCAATAGGGGCTTAATTTCCTGACTAAGGGCCTGATGCCCTTTTTTAGAAATAACCATAAACACCGTATTCAGATCAACTATTTAATCAACTATAAATGATATACACTGTACAGTACAAAGCTTTCTAGCTTTCAGTTAATATACATTGATTAAACAGGGCAATACAGTAACTAATCACATAACATTTTATTTCATGAGGAGGTGAAGGAACACCCTTCATCAGGGTCATAGAATTCAGAAAGGCTTTTTTGAGATTTTGGGGAGACTTAAGGCCACTTGATGGCTTTTTGAGAAACTGATCCAGAGATGTTTGTTTTGCTACCCTCTTCCTCATTGTAAATTTCCCCGTAGTGCCATAAGTGGGAGGATCCAGTGCCATAAGTAATAACATGGGTGTAAATGGCAGAGTGCTGCAAGTGCAAATCGCCGTAAGTTGAAACGCCGTAATTTGAGGACTGCCTGTATAAAGTAACTTTATAAAGAAGGAACTTTAGCTTTTAAAGCATTTACTTACATTTCTCAGCTGATGTCAGTTGTAATACATGAGGTATATGATATTTATAAACTCAATTGAATGCTCCACCCTTCTCTTCCCCAGGAGTATGCATCGCTGACTGGCTGATATATTTTAATAGCAGCCTTTGTTTGGGAAAAAAACCCAGCTTGTTCACTTAATAGATTTACAAGCACCAGTCCCAGTGTTCAAGGGAAAATGAATGGTTCTCTACTGTAACTTATAGTGTGAGCATCATGTGTAAGACAGCAAAATTCTGCAGCCCTGGTCTAATGGGAAGTGACAAGAATTTGAAAAGATTGATACAAATCAGGGTTGTCTCTTCTTGCTCTGTGGTAAAAAGTTGGAGGAAGCAGCAAGTGCTGGTTTCAAAGCAATGCCACTTCAAGCATAGTGCTATGGAGAGAGGAAGCAGTGACTATTGTAACTTTTCTGTTTAGGTGGGAGGACTCATTGACTTATTCCAAGCCATGTGAAAAGGAAATAATGGCAACCGTTTTAAAGCATCTATCTTCTAATTTAATTTCTTATGGGTACTGCTGGAATTTGTACATGTTCTGGTAGAGGTTTTTTTTCTGCTGAGTAACCCTTCTATTGATTGCTGCAGTCAGATGCCTGCTAGGGATAAAGAAGGCCTTTGTTGACAGTTATTTCTAGCTGTGAGGTATAAAAGCTTCTGGTTTCTCTCTGTAATGGAGGTACTTTAGTGGTGCGTAGTTGACATTTCTGTGTGGTGCATTGTAACCTATTGATGGTAATCAATTTTCATTCCTCACCTATACTTTATTTTCCATTGGAAATATGTGTAACAGTTCTGGTGCACATGGAAAACATGATTGAAATAGGGTCCTTTAAAGGGTCCTTTGGAACAGATCACTGTGGAAGCAGCAGTAGTGTCATCATTCTTGCGCTGCCCTGAAATAGCTACACTGCTGGATGAGAGTAGTTCAGTTGACTGTACCTTTCTGTCTCTATCAAGACTATGTAAAAGTCTTCTGATTTTAACCTGTTTTGATGCTTTGTGGCTGTGGCAGGGTGCTGTTGGTGCCTGCCACGTTAAGGGCTGAGTCAAGCAGCCAGCAGGTGCTTGATTACAGTGGCCATTTTAGAACCATGGCCAGCTATATAAACAGAGCAGTTCGCTGCTGGCAGGCAGACAGAACCATTGCCTGGCTGAACTGCTGAATGGAACCTCTGTAGGTAGGAGCAGGAGGCTCTTGGTCCTGGGCATGACCTAAAGCTACACCCTGCTGGGAGTGGGGGGTCTGGTGAGACTCCCAGTGGTGCAGGAGGCCCCAGGAAATACCAGGCCAGTTACCACCCTGGTGGAAAGTGGGTCAGGGCACCTCAATAGCCCCTGGCCCCCACATCACCATGGATAGAAATCAGGGCCAGACATGGCTACGGCCGCTTGAGCCTGTACTGAGAAGGGAAGCCCTGTAGCCCAAGTGAGGGGGCAGATGTGGAGCCCCAGTGAAGAGGGGAAACCAAAGGGCTGGGAGCCCAGTGGGAGGGGGGTGGATTTGTGTAGAGCTGCCCTGGGAGGGGCCAGGGCAAGTTTGGTCCAGGTCAGTTAATTCACTGGCCACTACTTGGGTGAGGGTCACAGGAAAGGCCCAAAAGATGGTACGTTTGCCACCCAAGGTGTGTGCTAGATGAAACCTATGGCCTAAGGGTGCCACTCTGAGAGGGAACAAGGTGGTATAAGCTGCCGATGCATGAGAGACTGTGAGAGGGGGTGGAGCATGAGAGGCCCTAGTGAGAGGAGGGCAGTATGAGTGTGTGTTCGAATGAGGCCTGATAACGAGGGTTAAGTTTGGTCTGGCTGTAGGCCAGGAGCATTGTCACCTGGATGCTGTCTGCAAGGCTTGGGCTGCGGTGTAGGGGAGGATCAGAGCTACAGAGTGCCACCTGGCAGCCTCCTGCCTAAGTAGAACTGATTATGATACAGCAAGGCATGGCAGGCGAGTGAGGTGCAGGCGGTTAACCTAGGAACGGGTGGGCGGTCCAGTTGCGGACTGGCCCCGAGAAGGCCCCCTGTTACAGTGACATTTTGCAATTTATAGTATCTAAACAACTACAATAGAAATTTTCAGCTATTTACTCTTTCACAGACTGCCTCTTTTCTGCCTTGGAGAACTCAAGTACAGTTGAGTCTCCCTTACTTACCTTAGGCATTGTTTCCCCCTCATTCCTCCCTCCTACCCCGCCCCTCCCTTCACTATATTTTGTTTTCCTAATTTCCATCTATTTACATTCTCGCTGACATCCTGTCACATTTTTAGCTTCTTTCATTCCTTGGCAATCTCAGACTAGCAGACACTCCCTATGCCTACAGAAGGTTGCTGAGTTGGTCTAATAAAAGAGATCACATCTACCCAATAGGCAGCCAAGCCTCATGTCCTTAGACCAATATGGCTACAACCAAAAACCTTACAATAGAAATTTTAAATTCGCATATCTTTCTGTGGTAAGAGAAAATTTCTAGCTCATGTCTACAAAATGGGCCTGATAAAGCAGGGTTACACAGGAGATCTGTTATGAAAGATGGTAGCTCAATTCCTAGCTCTGAGTGTTGGCTTAAGACAGTGTTTCCCAACTGGTATGCTGCAGCACACTGGTGTATCATTGGACATGTCCAGGTATGCTATGAAATTTTGGGGAGTCATGGCTCCCGCCAGGGCATGGCTATGGAACCCACACTGATTTACATCCCCCCGCCCCCCCGTGGCATACTTGGCTGATGTGCCGTAGGATGGAAAAGGCTGGGAAACGCTAGTCTAAGACCTTAGCTCCTAAGAACATATTTTAGCAATAGAGACAAGTTGGTTAGAAATGTTACTTAACACATTTGGTGAGCACATGAATTAAGTGCTCTTTTTTTTTTTTGGTCTGGTCTACATTTGAATTGGCAGCCTAATGTTGAAAGTCCTGTTTTTATCTTGCAAATGTTAATGACAAACTTTTGACTTGTGATAGATGAGCAGATTTTGCAATGGAAGCTCCAAAATACAGGAGTTCAGAATTGCGCCCCAATACAAAAAATGTTTGTCTGAGGCTATAATGTAGCTAGTCCCCACCCTGTACTTGTACACAATGAGGTTCAGCTGCTGTAACTTGAAGCTTCCAGCTCTCTGGCATCATCCCAAACTTTTAATAGCAGAAGGAAAAAAATCCTCAGTATCAAAACTGTTTTTTCCCCACCTTTGTTTCTCTTTGCAGGCAAAGGCAGCTCAAGCATCTCATCTGATGTGAGTTCAAGTACAGATCACACACCGACCAAAGCCCAAAAGAATGTGGCTACCAGTGAAGGTAGGCATCTGGTATTCATTATATGTGTCAGTTGTCCCTCCCCGCTCCCCCTTTGCAAAATGTTGTCTATTTTTGGAAGTTTTCGTTTGTATCTGGTACAAGGCAGGTTTTAAATGCATGAGGGTTTAAGACACTTCTACAAATAATCGGCTTAAGGGAGTCTTTTAAAAGAATATGTGGAAGACAATGGATTGTTATTACATCAGGTTTCATATGCAACAAGACCTATTTACAAGGAAAATAATTCATAGAAGCATCATGAATTGAATACTAAGTAAACTTCATAATCTTTTGAGTTTTCACCTTGAATATCATATAATTTTTTTTAAATAGTCAAGTACTTTGAAGCCTTATACCAAGGAATCAAAAGCAAGAGCAGTTACAGGCAGAAGGAGTTGCTAATCCTTTGCTAATGATTTAGACTGGGGTAGGCAATGTTTTTTGGCCGGAGAGCCGAAAAAAACCACAATGTCTACCTTGAGTTTTTGGAGGTGCCAGAGTGCCAACTTGCTGGTGCCCAGAGTAGTTGTTTGCAGCCTCGTGGCTGCAGCTGGCCAATGGAGCCCAGTCTGCTTGCAGACTCCCAGCTGCCTGCTGGCAGCAGCCTGGATTCCATGGTTGGCAGCAGCTGCTTGGAGCCTGAGCTGGCAGTGGTGTGCCAAGCAAAATGGCCTTGCGTGCCATGCTCAGCACATGTGCTGGGGGTTGCTGACCCCTGATTTAGACTGACACTGGTTACCTAGAGAGATTAGGTCACTGTCCACTCAAGGGCAGGTGATACTTTTGTGTCTAAGGGAGGAAGGATCTTGCATGTCTCCATTAACACAATGTAGCTTGTGAATACGTTTTGTAGGAGATTATGGTATCGGAAAAGTACCAGTGATTTTCTGCTGCATACTTAATACTTTGGTGGGAATGTGAAGTCAAGGGGTGTAGGTTGTAGCCATGTTGGTCTAAGGACATAGGCAGACAAGGTTCTTTGGGTAGGTATGATATCTTTTTATTAGACCAACTCAAATAGTTGGAAAAGTTCTTCTTAGCAAGCTTCAGATGTTAGTGGGAAGTAGCATAGTCTGTTTATATATTGTGTTAATGTAAAGAAATACTGACTGGATATTACAATAAAGTTCTTGATGGCTAATTGAGAATCACTAAACCTGTCCATCTGGAATAATGATCAAAGCTGGAAAGACCCTAATCTTTGGGTGTGTTGAGGTGCTGACTTAAACCTTTTGTCTTGTTGGCTGAAGTAAAGGGATCTACTTAATGGTATGTAAACTGGTTAGTTAGCAAACAGATTATTATTCTGTCATCTTTAAATTTCTCGTGTTTTAACAAATTAAAACGAAGTAATCGCTTTTTTTTTTTTTCTGGTTTTGTTTCCAGTATATTTTGATGGTTAAAATCCTGAGGAACTCAGCTATACAGATGAAGATAGTACAATATTTAATAATAAAATCAGTATTTAAAAGTGACGGATCTCAAATTGCTTTGCTAGTAAATTGCTACATGCAGGTCAAAATCAGAGACCTGAATGGAACACTTGGAAGTTTTATAAAGTTATAATCTGCATTAACACGGCTGCTTAGGCTTCACAAGGGCTTTTTTCCTCTTGTGCTGAGGGACAGTGTTTAACAGTAATAATTATTATTTAAATAATAATAATGTTCCAGTTTCAGCCTAGGTAACTTAGTCAGGAGAAATTCCTTAGAAACGGTACAAAAACTAAAACAAATTTTTTTAACAGAGTATAGAGAAGTACCTAGGCAACACTGTTACACTGAAGCCAGGGAAACAGAAATAAGAGAGCTGCAAACCGGTGTCATTTTACATATTTAGTAATCAAAGTAAATGGAAGGTAAGAACAATCAGTGGAAGCTTTGCATATTTTCAAAACATCCTAAAACATTAGGCAACTAATGGATGAGGTAACCTTCTTTCTCATTGAAGTCTATCATCTTTACACTCTTCAGGTCTGGTCCCTTTAGGTCTGGTGAATCACAATGTTGGCCCTAAACTTTTTCAGCATTATTCAGTTAATCAGTTGTGCCCCAGTGAGGGGAAGTCTTGTGACCCAGCAGATGGTGTATTTGCTTAAATAATAAACAGGCAAATTTCCTGCATTCTCATGTGCTTTGGAAAGAATGCAGGTGATTAGTTATAGATTAGTTCCTCTCTCTCCCCTTCCATTTTCTTACACAAATTGCTTCAAACCTCTAAAATGTCGATCCACCTCTGAAGTTGTGTGTTTCCAGTTAGGCAGTGCACGCAAGCACCTCTGTGTATGTGGTGGGTTTTTTCCCCCCCAGTGCTGCTTTATTCTGCTTGTTGTATTTCCCTCCTGTTGTACACTCATGGTTAAAGAACCATGCTGGGACCTATAAATGAGCTAATATTTTAAGACCAAAAAAAGACAGGTTCAGGTTCTCTGAGTTTTTTCTAAATGTTTCCCACCCTTCAGTACACAGAGGGAACTGGGAAGCAGCTTTCTTTCAAGGGTGCAATGCAAAATATGCCATTTCTTTCTATGGAGTGAAATATTCAAATGAATTGGTGCAAGAAAATACCTTGTAGAGCGAACTCAGTTGAACAGCACGGTCTCACTAGAAAAGTATCATTCCTGCAAGAAGAGTAGAATTTTTCAAGGTTCCAGGAACCCTTTTGAATTGCTAATATATTATTAATTATTACAATGGTGACTAGGGACCAACCAAGAATGAGGCCTCTGTATTAGGAATTTCACAAACTGCGTAGAAGTTCCTTTATTTCTCTATTTTGTTTACATAACACTTTACAAGTGTTGGTTAATTCCCCTTTATTACATGCTGTAGTCCAGCCTTCCAGAAAATTGATGTAGCCATACTTACTCACCACCAAGGCCTGAGGGTTTTTTTTTTTTTTTGTATACTTGTTTTCCAATGGCAATGGCACAGTCAACCCAACAGAGCAGTACTGCCATGGTCTCTTCCATTAGCATCATTTTTTCCCCTCTCATCCAGCATGTTACACACAGCAGAGGACATCTGTGCAAAAGCTGATAGTAACTATTCACCACTTAGATAAGTTTCCTGTGGAAGTAAGGATGGATTTGATTTCATTTGGGAAGCACTTAAAGTACTTAAATAAAGGTTTGAATTGGCTGTAGATTCTCTCTCAGAAAGAAGTTATACAACAATCCCTGAAAATTGCTGAGGAGAGAGCAGGGGAAGAGTAAAATAACAATAGGTATATGAACTATATCAAGCAAATTTATAGCTGTCCATAGAACTCCAATTGTGACTCTTCCCATATATTTATTTTCAAGTGACTTTTAAAACTGACCCCTATAGCTCAAATTACGAGACACTTTCTAGACCTTTTATTATTAAGCTGCATGGATATGTTTTTAAAAAGTGTGTGTGTGTGTGTGGTTTTGTTTGTTTGTTTTTTCTTCCAGCAATACAATTTAACATATATTTCATGGACCATTCCCTGTCAATATCTGAAACTTTTATGTCTACCAGTTATTTATATTAGGAGTTTCAGTGAATAATGGAATAAGCCTCTGACTTTCACATAATTTTAATGAAACAAGAAAAAACAACTGGAGTTTTTATAAATATAAATAAAACCTTTCACATTTCCATAAACCTTTAAAAACACTTCTTAGTATTTGTTTGAAAGTTTTTTCTCTTGTTAACTTTTCCTGCTTGGAACCTTCATAAAATATAGACTATCTCATTCCCTGCACAACCTTTCTTCCCAGGAGCACTTGATATAAAACAGAAAACCTTCATCACTGGTTCACATGAGACTGTATTATATTACATTACTTGAGCTCGGTGTAGAAATATTTTTATAGATATGACTTAATATGTGCTTTTCCTTTCACCATGTAGATGCGTAGACACTAAAGCTGTAAGAAAGTGCACAAAGTAGTAACTTTTTTTTTTTTGAATCTTGGATGTCTGTTTAAATCAAGGTTAATAAACTGTACTGCCTGTCCTTCACCCTAATGCATATTCTTTTCAGAAGGCCAGGAAAGGTGGGAGAAGGGGCAAGAGGGGTTGCTGCCCTGAAAGTAAATGGACTTACGGTTGTCTGTTTGACCATCTGCATCTAAGTATAAGGACCTGTTCCTCATAATGCCCTACTAGCAATGCTCTCTCTTCCTGCTTAAATCAGGTAATGGCTAGCTCCATGTTGGCTGATCTCAGTTTTCAAATTACTATATAAAAGGAGACAAGGTTTTTGGTAGTCAGTATTCAAAGTAGTTAGAATCTTTGAAGACCAAAACCACTTCTTGAAATACAGCCATTGCCCATCAGTGAGCACAGGTGTGATCTAGACAGTTTCATGTGCATATTCCTTAGTGGGGTACCTTTTAAATTATTCTTTTCTGAAGATGAGAAAGGAATGAAACGATGAAGTGATATTCAGAGCCAAAGGAAAAGGATACTCTCATATTCTAGCATAGTGAATTAGCTGCAAAAGGACCAAGTTGTGACCTGCTCCCAAGTCTAATTCTAACTGAGTGCTTACTCATTAATCTTGGTTTTTATTATTTTTTTTTCTTCACTTATAACTTTAGTGTCTGTATTGAGTATCCAGGTAACCTCATGCATTCTGGATGGTTGATGAGTGTACCTGTATCCTCCTGAGTCCATTCTGATTAATTACATTTCTCAACTGCTTCCAGTAGCAGCAGCTGCAATGTTTAAGACAGGGTGTTGTACACTTTGGTTCTGAGTCATATATAGGTCTTCTGAGGAGGTTGTTGTATACAAAAAATCTTGTCTGGTTTTGATGTGAAATCCTAAAACTGCCACTGTTCATATGAAACTGACTTTTGTATGAACTGAGTTTTGAATTAGTAATGAAACTGGAAACCAGGTGAGTTTCCTGTGGCTTTGTGTTCTTTTGCAAATGGCAGGCCTCTAGATAAGTGTAATGTTGCATTGCTGAATGTGCCTAAAAGGTATCCTTGAAGCCAAGAATCAGGGTGGAGGTTAATAAATCTGAAGCTATAAATACCGTGGCACAATAAACAGAGCTTATCAGAATGCTTGTGCAAATGTAATCAGTTCAAGCAATGCATGTAGAAGTATGAAGTAATACATGAGCTTGGCTCTTGAGTACTGGACTGTTTTTCATGCTTTAACCACATCTTTTTGTACATTTGTTATGTAATAGGTTGTATTCCTACAAAGCTGCTCTGCTAATTATAACAAGACCATTGCAATCAGTGGCTAAGAGCTGGAATTCAGATACAAAGCAAAGGCAGTTGGGACACTATCAAGACTCACGCTGCAAATTGAAACCTTATATTATTCTGGCTAATTTGTACTGAATGCTTAAAATGCTGACCCAAATAATCCTAAGAACAAATTGGAAAGGTACATAAAATTATAAACTTATTTGATCTGCTGCCTGAAATAGGAGCACTACCAGTACAAATGAATTTACACAGTTCTAAAGTAGAATAACACTTGGGAGAAAAAACAGTATTTTTAAAATGCTTGCCTCAGTTTTTTCCAAAAACTAGGTCAGATGCTGTGTACTAGAGACTGGCCTTGGATATTGCAGGGGGTGTCTGAATTATGTAGATTTTCAGAGATGGTACTGGACCAGCCGGTGACACATTTTTCTTACTGTAAGAGAAAGAAATTGCTATATGTTCATTTATTTATTTTTACAAATAATTTGCATATGTTTGTACAATGCCTAGAACAGTGGGGTGGGTCCTGGCCTGGTAGCTACTCTTATTTGGTGGTGGTGTTGTTGAGCAGATCCCTAATGTACTGTTCCCATGGTGTTTTTCCCCCCAAAATTGAATGTCCAGAATAAATTGCTCCATCTCCTCTTTCCCCTCCCCCTCGCTTATTCTCTCTGGCAGTTTAGACAATCCCCCAGGGTCATTTAGGTTAGAGAAATTCCCTTCCTGAATACATATTTAGCCTGTTTCAAGCACAATATGATTTGAGCCAATAAGTCCAGGATTAATGGAGCATAACACTTAACTGTACATTGTATCTATCCATTTTATAGTAAACAAAGCCTGACTTGGATTCATGCTAATAATTTACTGAAATAATTGTTATGGGGAGTAGAACTTGTGTAAGTGTCAGATCAAGCCTGTGGTTGTTTTCACTTGAGAACCTCACTTAATGCACACCATCTGTCTAAATGATATATTACATAGAGTTGAGGCAATAATAAATTACATATCTCCTTTCCATTTTTGGATACTTTTAAATATTAGTCTCTTCAGTCAACCTTATAAATAAAGTACACTTGCAGGCTAGGGACGGACGTTACACACAAACTGGTATAAGTGGTCAGAAACTGGCTTAAACCTGTAACAACAGACCTTCAGTGCACATAAACCAGTTTGAAAGTGGTTGAAACCAGTTGGAGTTGAGCCTGGTTTCATGTAGTATCAGACTTAACTGATTTGAGTCAAACCAGTTTATGCAATGTCTGTCCCAGAAACCTTCCTGGTTTAAATTAAACCCAGCATCCTAGCATGCTGTCTGGACTGGGCAGAGCTCTCTGTTCCACAGTAGGGCTGACCCCGCCCCTCTGCTCCGTTGCTGGAGCTCAGCAGAGACTACAGCAGGGGTGGGCAAGATATGGCCTGCAGGCTGGATCTGGCCCACTAGGCCATTCTTTCTGGCCTGCAGGGCCTCTATATACAAAAAAAAAAAAAAAAAAAAAAAAATAGAAAACTAATATGTATCTAACCTTGTTTCCTGTCAAAGATGACAGAAACCAAGGGCAGTAGGACCCAGGGGAAGCCCTGGTGGGCTCCTGCAACAGCAGGGCTTGCCCGACCCTGGCCCCACAACTGGAACCCCGTGCATAGCAGGGGCTTCTGGCCTGGGACCATGTGGCTCCTCATGGCTGCACTGGTGTGGGAAACTCGGGTAAGAAGGAGGGAGAGGGAGGGAAGGGCAGTGGGGAACCGCGGGCAGGAAATGAACTGGTGTTGAGCATGGGGGGGAAAAGTGACCTCTCCCTCATTCTGTGGCCGGTGCTCCCTGCTGCAGCCACTTGTGCCCTGCGTGGGGTTGTTCTGAGCAGGCACAGGCATCCCCATGTGGGCTGCAAGCGGCTGCAGTGCGGGGCGACAGCCACAGGGCAAGGGGGGGGGTGCTGTTTTTCCTTGTGTTCAGCATCAGTTTGTAACCCGCCCCTGCTGCCAGCCTGGGCCCCATGCCAGCTCTGGGCTCGTACATTGGGGCTGCACCACAGTGGCAGCAGCTGGTCAGCGCAGGGGAAAGCAGCACCTCAGCTTGCCATGCCGGGCAGTGTTTGCTGCTTCTGCTGCTGCCTGCCTGGAGCTTGGATGCTGGGCAGCACAGAGGCGGTGGCAGCCTCACTGCAGCCTACTGCAGCATGAGCTCTGGGTGGGCAGTAGCAGCAAACACTGCCCAGCATGGCAGGTGGGGGGAGCTGCTTTCCTCCATGCCAAGCAGCTACTGCCACTGTGGTGCAGGCCTGATCGGCGAGCCTGGAGCCAGTACAGGGCCCAGGCTGGCAGCAGGGGTAGGTTACAAGCTGGTGCTGAGTGTGGGGAAAACCGTCCCCTCCCCTGCCCTGCACTGCAACTGGTGGTAGCCTGTGTGGGGCTGCCTTTGCCTGTGCAGGACAGCCAGCCCCACGTGAGCTACGAGTGGCTGTAGCAGGGAACACCAGCCACTGGGTGGGGGAGGGGCTGCTTTTTCCCTGTGCTCAGCACCAACTCATTCCTTGCCAGGAAACGCAGGTTTGGGGCTGCCTGCTGCTCCACACCTGTACTGTGGGGCTGAGTGGGGGGAGGCACTGAGTGGGTGCAGGACCCAGCGGGAGCATGGGGCCCATACTGGTGCCCTGGGGCCAGTGCCAGTGGGGCCCAGAGCAGGGTAGCAGGAGTACAGGGTCCCAGCCAGCAGGGGCTCTCTGGAGCTGGGCCAGCTCCCCGCTCTCCCTGCTGGTGCACCCCAGCCTGGCTCCACAGACCCCTGCCAGCCTGTGCCCGGCTGTGGGCCCTGCTGGCACTGGCCCTTGGACATTGGTCCCAAGACATTGAGATATTGGTCCCAAGGTAGTGTCTAGGGGGCAGGGCACCTGTCAAGGGGCAAGGATACCCATGCAGCCCTCAACAGCTTGCCAAAACTGGGTAAGTGTCCCTCTACCTAAAATAATTCCCCACCCTTGGACTACAGGCATCTGCCTGGCTTCCCCCTGCTCCCCTGCTGCCATCCCCATCCCTTCTATTTTATACAGCCTGACTTGGATTGTGTAGCTGCTTCTCTTCATGTTTGCAGAATACTTGCAGAAAGGTGAGAAATCCAAAATGGCAAGCTAAGAGAGAATATAAGTAATGTAGTAACAATAATAATTACATTGCTCTCTTGCCATGAAGAAATAAAGGCATGAGAATTTTTTTTTCTAGTTGGTTGCTAGTGGAACTAAAATAAGCAAAACTGCTGACATTGCAGCTAGGGACAGACAGACATTCAAAAAGCCTGAGCCTGAATTGATTCAGTCTTTGCAGGTTAGTCAAACCTAGCTAGGCTAAATAAGTTTAACTGCACAGACATCCCAGAAATGCAAGTACATGCCTGCAGTGGCTCAAGCTAGAATCCAGGGAGCACTAGAGCAGCCCTCCCTTCCCTTCTCCAAGGCTGACCTGAGGGGGGTGTGGCCACACCTGGCAGAATGCTTTGATTGGAGCAGGCTTCCCCCTGCCCCCACCTTCTGAACAGCCAGCAGGGAATTGATAACAGTGTTTATCACCCTTAATTCAGTGTTTAACCACATTCAGAAAACAACATTGTAGCTGGTGGGGACATTACCAGTTACCTGGAGTGAACAGTCACATAAGCAGAAGTCATAAACATAAATGTATTCTGGTGACTGGCAGTCTTATACATTCCTTCAGCCTCAGTCTTAGAGCTCAGTTTTTAATCACTCTCATTGTGGGTTTGGTGCCTATTGCGTGTTCAGCAACTTGCTTTTCTTGGCTTCTCTTTTTTTCATAGTAAAGACTCATTTTCTTCTTGGAACTCAAAACCTGATGGATTGGGGTATTTAATGTCTCTCAAAACTCTAATCTTTGAAATACAGGGAAGCATTTTGATGAGAAAAGCAGGCACCTATCACAGCCTATTTAAGTGCTGAGCTGGAAGGGCCAAGCTGTTCAGATTTTGTCTTTTTCTGTGTTTGCATACTTAGTCCCACCAAAATGCAGCTGGGATTGCTTCATGGACTTTTAAAAACGTTATTCATAAGCACTAAGTCAGTTTAGTTAAGCTGCATTCAATACTATGTTGGTTGCATTAGACTGGTTCTTTTTACAAAGACTCTGCCAGTATTTCTGCCTTTTTACCAGCAAGCAGGTAACAGACTTTTCTGGTATGGCTCTGCAGACCATCTGTTACGGAAAAAAAACAACTATCCCAACAAGCATTTCTTGGCTTTTCTTATTTTGGTTTCAGTTAACTCAGGAAGAATATCAGTATGGAAAGGTGAGCAAGCTGTAAGCATTTAAATTTCCCTTTCCCTTTTGTTTCTCCTTTCTTTTTTCCCAGTTCTGAGACTGTAGAGCAGCACCCTCAGAGAACAACATGGAAGCCAGTAAAAGTGAAATGTGTTAGTTTTAAAGCAGACCTTAGGTTTAACATATGTGGGAACATTTTGAAGTGGTGACCATTCATCCATGATCATGGGAAACACTTAGTGAAACTACCTTCAAAGGAATGAAACTAACAGAAAAGCTCAAAATGATACTTCCTTTTTTCCTATCATAGTATAGGATGTGTTGTGGAGTTATTAGCTTTCAGCAATAGATATGCCTTAGCAAGTTTTATATGCTCCTAAAATTTAATCACAGTATAACCCTTTTGCTAGGCCCTGGTAGCAGTAGAAGGGCTGGGTTCAAATTTGTGGGTACTTTGTCTCAAGCTTTCGCCCAGAAACTTGAGAGTACTTTACTGGGGGTGCTAAAAAGAACAACTTCCCTTCTAGCAAGCATTTTGAACAAATAAATTGATTTATTAAAGGTAATGCAGTAATAACAGTAATTGAGCCTTACCTAATCCCCTGTCCCTTTCAGCTGTTAAACTCCCTATTTTAACCCCAAAACAGGAAAAAAACTCAATATCAAAACCTTCAAATAGCAAGCAGCCCCACAAATGTCCAACAGTTCAAACTATTCAACACCCAAAATAGCAGTTACTTCACATGTCAGACTTTCCCAAACAGTAAAATACCCCACAATATCAAATATACTAAGTAAATAAATATTGAACACCTTAAAATGTTAGTGTTGTGCCGTAGTGGGCTGCAGCCCCACGTGGGGAGTCGCAACCTTTCTCAGTCTAGTGGGGGGCCAAAAGAGATACTTTGCCTGGTCACAAAGGAAGACTTTTTCTGCTTGCTGGGGTCCAGGATTCCCACTTGCTGTCACTTTGCTCTGCCACTTGGGGGGGGGGGGGTCACTCCACAGCTGGCATTGGCATGAAGGTCATGCCATCTTCTACTATTTTAGAAGTCATGCTGGGGCTGCCACTGCTGGGGTTTTGGAGAGCATCACCCAGGGACTGCTGCCACCACCACCACTTAGCAGGGGTTGCTGCTGCTTTAAGCAACTCTTGGGATCAAGGATTGGAGCCTCTGTTGCCTTATGGGATCATCGCTGCTGCTGCTTGCTGTTTCTGGGAGCACTGTATGTGTGTGTGAGGATGACAGGGATGACAGCTCCTGGACTCAGTAATGAGATCGCTAGTGACAGACAACAGAGCTAAGATTTCACTATCCTTCGTGAGAGTGCTCTCTACAGAAAATTCTACATTGGTGTCTCCCTGGGCTCTCTGGATTCTCCCATTGCTGCCCTGAAGCTTTCCTTCCTTGGCCTCTCAGCTTCCCCCACCCTCAGCTGTTCTCAGTTGTCTCAGTGTAACCTTCTGTCCGTGCATGCCTAATGTGGGTGTGCAAATTCCTGAACATCTACAGCAAGCCATGTGACCAACTGTACACAAAAGCAAGGTTCACCAACCATGTCAGTTGGCTGCAGGTCTACTAAAATTAATCAAGTCACTCCAGAAAGTGTAGAAACTTGCATGGCAGATGATTTGAGGGACCTGGTTGAGAAAGTTTTCATAACTCAAAAAGTGGCAGGGTCTTACAGTGCTTGATGTTGCTATCAATGTGCAAAGCTGAAGTCAAAGCCCTAAGATATGTTTTTTTTTTTTTTCCTAGCAGTGGTTGTGGCGTGCTATGATAGCATGCAGCTCATTTGTACCTTGGCAAGTCCAAGCCAGCAGATTGAAACTCATACAGCTGAGGGTTTCATTTCCATAGGGATTTCTTATGAAGGCATAAGAACATATATTTCTGCTCGCTATGGCTGTCAAAATTGAATTATGGAAGGGATGGAGATTTCTACAAGGATAGATCCTTATCTTCCTAAAAGATTGAAAGGGCATCAGTAATTATGGGAGTTTGCTGTTCCCAGCTGGAGGGCTTTGATTTGCCTCATGGATACAAGTACACTTTCTAGTATAACTGTATAAATGAAGGTTTTCTGCATTGGAAACAAAAACATTTTGAAAGCATTGCGCTGTTTAACCATATAGCTCCTATTTAAGTCATGGGACTTGTGTGGTGCCTGAAACCTCAGAATCTCTGTCAAGCTTCACTCCATCTAGTAGTTGTTTGTTTTCTTGGCATGAAGAGGAATTGCTGTAGTAATTAGCTTTCAAGAATAGAAACAAATGTGGTATAAATGATAGAAATGTAATTGGGCTGTTGTTTAGTGGGCTCCAGCTTGTGAGGCTAGTGTTTACTTTAATTTTTTTTTTTTTTTTTTTTTATTGTGGTCTGAGAGAGAATGTTAGCTTGAACTCTGCTTCCTGTAGTCATCTTCTGGGCTGGTGATCCTTCAGCTGGTCAAATGAGGCTTTATTCATAATATGTAATCTAAAGCCATATGCAAGATTGCAGTCCAGTCTGAGTTTAGTTCTAAGTGGGTTTCTCTTTTTAGTTCCAGCAGATTCGTAACTTATCAGATTCTTTCTTGTGTCTGAGATTCCATTGCCCTAAACTCTGCTCCTTTCCTTCTTTCTACTAATATACACAACATACGGGATTTGAATTGCTTATTGAGCAAGAATCATACTTGCTTGGCTGTGTGCAGAAGTTTCATCTATAGGTCAGGTTGAAATTAACAGCACTTTGACTGTTTGGCTCCTCTTGGTAGGGATTTATCATCCGATGTACAGCAACTGTCAGAGTGCTGATGTGTCATTCTTGACAAATGTGGTCTTCTGAGACAAATTTCTGTTCAGAACAATAAATGGCTATTTCTTCCGATGTGGACTGGAGAACACCTGTTAAGACTTTGTATATTCAGATATATGATCATTTTCTCTTTTTTTTTTATGATCATGGAAAATCACGATCCTATGACCTCTTTCTAGGAGAACTAGTAGATCAAACCTAATTGCCTTCTAATGGATTTTAGGTATAGTTTCACAGAAGATAAATTAGTATCAGCTCAGCATAGTGGAGTGTTCTGTGAAGCAGCCTTTGGTTATGCACACATACTTGAGTGCATACTTCTTGAGTACAAACAATTTCAAAGTCTAGGCAGACATAGTTTTTGCCTGTTTTAAATATTTCTCTCTCACTGTCTTCGGCTTAAATGGGCCTGCTGGTGTTGGTGCATAAGCAGGAGGAACCTGGGTTGAAGCCCATTTGATCATCTGACACATTATCACCGGTCCTCGTTTGCTCCATCTTCCTAATCATTAATACAACTCTTTTTAAGAGTTCTGGGGAATGTTTAAAAAACGTTGGTCATGCTGAAAAAGGGGGAAAAGTCCAATAATAGTGCAGACAAGGTTCTTTGGGTATGTGTGATATCTTTTATTAGACCAGCTGAACTTAAGTTGGTCTAATAAAAAGCTATCACATGTAGCCAAAGAACTTTGTTTGCCTATGTCCTTAGACCAACATGGCTTCAGCCAACAACCCCAGTAATAAGTGCAGGAAACTCTCAGCAACAGATAAATATTTGCTCATGGCTTGAGATTTACATACTGTACATGTATAATCCCAGGTATGAATTAAAGGAAGCAGAAATCAGTTGATGCAATTGGATAAAACACTGTAGCTGTAGCTGCAATACACAACTGAAGGCTCACTATTTGAATTTGTATTGTTTGACCTGACTCCAGCTACCCTTACTCAAGGTGACCACAGACCTTACTTTGGTCCTGATACAGAAAGGTACCAAACTGTAAGCCTGTGAAAAAGTGATATTGCATAGGCCACTTGAGAGCTCAGTTTTACCAATCCTTACACTAACCAGTAGAAGAAGAGATGCACAGCAACCCATGAACCATTCAGTCCTACTCAGTTAATTTTAATGTGTATTTGCTGTTACAGTCTGGTGTAGCATGCTGCTGTAGAAGAAGATGAAAAATGACTGGAAAGCTGGGCTGATTTGTAAAGAGAGAAGTTTTTTAAAAACCTAACTAAATAAATAAAACACACCTCAAAGTCGTAAGTAGTGCTACTAGATAAAGGTAACAGAATCCAAACAAATCGCTGTTGGAAACTCTTAACATTCTCTTGCGATGTTTGCGTTGGGTAACTAACCTATAAATTCTTGCTGTGTATTGTGCTTATTACAATGTATTGAGTTTCTAAATTATGCCAGCATGAGGACTGCTGAGGGGAAGTAAGTGTTTCCTTGTGCTGGGCCTCTATGTAGAAACTGCTTTTGTCCTATAAAGTAGCAGCTAACCATTGCAGGTTTGAGGAAAAACAAAATTCCCAAGAGCAGCAGCATGACTTGTTGGAGATGAATGAATTATTAAAAGCAAATTTGACCCTCCTGAGCCTTTATGGAATCTGGTGGCTGCTGGGAAAATTAGTATATCCCATTACTTCAGGAAGCGGCTTGATTTTATATAGAACTTATTATCCCAGAAGATAGAGCTACTAATCATATATGGAATCTCATGATTTACCTTTGGGTTGTGGCTGTAAATCAATATAAGGTCACATTTCAATTCCAAAATATGATTTCTCTCTTTTTCTTCCTGGACTGAATTCTACAATAATCTCTCATCCAGTCACAAGTCTGCAACAGAGATTAATTTCAGATAATCCTGGAGTCCTACAGTTTTCAAAGGGATATTGTATTTCTTCATCAGTTGGAAAGAGTTAAGTATGGAGTAAAAGAATCCCAGTCATTACTGCATTAATATTAAAGAAGTGACCACCTAGCACCAAGGGAACAGCATCCTCTGCTCCCCACCACCACCACCCACAGGTGACCTAGGTTTTACCACCTTTATGAGAAGCCATAACTAGGCCAAAATTAAAAGGAGGTTTAAAAATATAGTGTAACTTTTTATAATTAAAAAATGGATACACTGGGTTATCATGGTATCCGGTTTTCTGTCAAAACTTGATTTATATACTGCAGATCTGAGGGACATTGATGTTTATATGAAATAGGGCATGAGGCTAACTGATGATAGTCTAAAGGCAAGTTCTGCAGTGTTGTTGCATTTAACTCTAGGATGCTCCTGTCTAGATGTATTGGAGTTCTCAAGTAACCACACAGGAGATGATAATCCCTGAATTTTCAATTCTGTTTCAGTTCTTGTTTGAAATTAATCAGAACAATTTCCCCAAAGCACAGGACAATAGAATCTTTGTATGTATGGGATTGTGCAGGTTTCATTGCCTTGATTTATGTTCTGTAAATAAAATAAGCTAGCACAAGGTGTTCGGACCTGGTTGTACATGTTTAAAAAAGTTCCAGCATTAATTGGAAGAATCCATCAAACAGACTCAACTATGAAATAATAGTTTCACCCTCCTTCTGAAGATAGCTTCTTTCCTAGCTATCCAGTTGTATCGTATTAACATATTTCTGTGCTTAGTAAATTTTTGATTACTTGGATCAGGTCCAGACCTTTCTTTTTGGTCCTCATTTTTTTTTTTCCTTTGACATTTTGTGCTTTGTTTATTGGGGAAACCAGTTCAATATTATTGTTTGACTGTACAGATTTTTCAGGCCCAGTTGGTCAAAATGTGTTATGAGCTAGTTCTCCTATATTACTGCAGCATTCTCTTTGCAGAAGCCTGGTCTTTCATGATTTGTTAGACATTAGTAACAGCTTGAAGGCTGTGAGCACTGTAAGTTATTGAAAGAGAAAAGCAATGTTGCTGCCTCCGTTTTTAGACTGTACATAGATTTGTTTCTAACTTAGGGTAGTCTCTCAGTCAAGAGATGCAGACCAGAGTTAAGTAAATGTCTAGCAATGCAAAGCCCAATAGCAAACATTTTCCAAATTAACTTATTTAAATTGAAAGTTTAAGTCCACACTGAGAGACCTAAATAAGTGGTCTGATTCTCAAGTATTTAGTGTTGCAGTTTGGACCCTTGCACTAGATTCTAGGTTTCTTAAGGGAATTAGATATTCACTGATTCATGAAACTTCGTGGGCTAACTCCCCCCCTTCCCCCCCAAAATGTGGAGCTTTCACTGGGGGCAGAATTAAAATGACATTTGAAACTTTTGAAAATCATGCAATGCAAGCTTCGAAGTGAAATAAGTTAGTAATGTTGAATAATTTTGGAACTCTGGATTTGCTCTGGTGTCAGCTGATGAAATTCATGGAACTAAATACAGTAGCACTTTTATCATGTCTGTCAGGCAGTCAATTGGTTCCTTAATAGGTTTAAAAATAGCTGTAAAATTTCAAACGGGGATTCTGGTTGGGGAATACCTAAGCTAATTTGGCTAAGGAAAATTTATTTTGGAGAGAGACTCTTTGGAAGAGAGCAAGTGGTGGAATTAATGAACTGGAAGTTAGACATTATGTTGTGATATACCATTGTAGATTTGGGTTTCATAAAAAGGAGGCAGTATGTTTCTAAGCGGTGAGGTAGCACTTCCTGCATACAAAACAACCCTTGCCTTGGCCTCTTCCTACCCACTTTCTCATTCTATGCTCAGTGTTCAGAATTTTCCTTGACACATTTCAGTCAGTCTCTGTTTTCCCCTTCCCCAAAGGAAGCATCAGTAGTGGCATCACTTGACATATTTTATATTCTTATCTAGTATTCAGACACTTGCAGTGGACTTTACTTGAAACCAAGTTAGCTGCAGAAAATAGTGCCTTCTACAAATTTTATTATCAACTTCATGATTGCATTATCTAAATGCAATGCTATCTGTCGATATCTAAATAGATAATCCAGTGCAATTGGAATGGGTGCCTCCCATTTGGGATGTTAATGGAACTCACTTATTGGCTTCAGACTTAATGATTTAATTTTAGAAATCGTTTTCTTGTTCCACAGCTTTCAAAACCCTTCCACAAATTTTGGGTAGCTAAAATCCCCAGGCACCCAGCAGCTAAAGCTTTCATTTTCCTATTTGACAACTGAACTGGACAATGTACTGTATTGAATGCCAGTACTGTATTCTGCATTGGCCCAGTAATGGACATGAGTGACCTAGTAGAATTTACCATTTTTAACTATGAAAAAAACCTTGTACAGGGCTACTTTTTGTGACCATTACTTTCTTGGGTGGGTATGTTTATTCCAAGCAAGTTGTACTCTCATTAAAGTAGCTCTTCATATGTTTTTTGCATGTTGTTGATGACTGATATGAAAAAATGTCTCTTTGAAGCTTGTGAACAGACTGTGTGACTAAGTTTTAAAATCCTGTTTGATTTCCTATTTTGGACTGTAAAATCAATGCTGCCAATGATGCATGCCTGCTTAATGTTTTGGATTTGAGAATTGATGAGTAATTGTACATAGAGACAATGGATGGGTGATACTGAGTGGACCAGAATGGAGCCTTCCTGCATCCTTCTCAGAGTGTTCTTCAAGCAGTAATTATACCTGATATTTTTACTGAAAGAAGGGCTGATGTCCTGATTATGGGCGTATGGTCACTTCTAATTTGCTGTGCAAGAACTAGCTCTCATATAGCTAATCCATTAGATTAAGAAATGCTCTTGTTTCTCAAAGCACCCACGGTTAACTGTATTACTGGACTGACTACATTTGCCAGTAACCGCATGCTTAGGATTTGAGTTGATGGATCAGTCCCGTACATTTTGGCTTTGAAAAATTTCATAAACAAGCTTCAGCGAAGAACTTAACATTAAGTCACAAATGAAGCAGAATTCTGTTTGTTGCTGTGTGGCATATATTTTCTAGTTAAATTAGCTTGCCATGCTACTCCCATCATGTAACTTGAGGGGAACCAGTGCATCTTTCTTCAGGAAATTGTGAATGAAGGTTATAAGATAAGATATGTTTGGTTTTCACCATGTAGAAATTTTGTGTGTGGGGGGAAAAAAAAAACCTTAATTTTTGTAGTCTAAAATTCAAATGTACTACCTTTCTGTGGAATAGCCATTTCTTTTACATATTTATGATGACGGTCTGTCTCCTTGCATAGACCAGGTTTCATAATCTCTGTGGCATGCTTTGGAAGACGCTAACTGCAGGTTGATTTTAATTCCATTGAGAAAATGATTTAAATTTTGTTTGAAAAGCCCCAGCATGATTCTTCCTCTTCTTTTCCATGACAGATGGATTATCTGCCAGACCTTACTATATCTTGTTCACCTGGCAGCTGGAATATATTGAAGCCAGGCCCTCTAAAATGCACTGCTTGGAAATGGAATGTTCTGCCACTTCCTTGTTTCTAGACCACAGTCTTCTGCCTCCTGAACGTGAGATGAAACTGCCCTTGCTGCCTGCTCATTATTTTCCTTGAAGTGCTGGCCAAGTTGGCTGAGTGAGGTTGCAGTGATATACATCATATTACAGTCTGCTTTCTGCCAACTTCTAGTCAAGATTCAGCAATATATGTAAAAACCTCCAAAGCAAACACAGAGAGAGGAAATCAGAATTAAATTAATCCTCTCCAAGGATGCATAAAGTATAGCTGCAGAGCACTGAGTTCAGAAGTTGGGCATGAGGAGAACCTTTGGTAATGCAGGAGTCAGATGCCACTGATGTTTACAAATCCCTTCTGTTGTAGTTTTGCATCTTCCTAGTGAAACTAGTTAACTTGAATTAAAAAAAACCTTTTGAAAGTTGTCCCTTCACATCCAAGGGTTATCTTCAGTGTCAATATTGGGGTTGAGTTAAAGTCAACTTGCAGGCTCATGCACCTATTTGAGCCTTTCCATAAGGGAAGACATTGACTGGGATGACTCTGTCTGCTTTTGGAGACTTCAGTGGCAGTTGTTTACCAGACCTGGTGCAATATCAGCATCTTCCTACCTCAGCTTTCCTTCTGTTAAGACTATGTTAATAGTCTTTTGGAATGGCTGGTGGGTGGGAAAAAATGATGGTGCCCCCAGAAAGCTTAGGGATAGATCATAATCAGCCTTATAGGCAGTAGTGTAACAGACTGGGTGAGGTGGTACCAGCCCTGGGTGCCAATTTAGTGAGGGCACCTGTATGACTTCCTCTCCCAGGAGTCTTTGCCATGGCAGGTGCAGCCATGTGCAACCCAGCTGCAGGATCTGGGCAGGCACAGCCCCCCTGTCCCACTGGTGTATTTGGGGGCCTTGGGTGGAATGATGCTCCCCATTGTGAAGCTTTGCCATAGGAGGCAGAGGTCTGAATAGGGCATGAGTGGCCGTCCCTGGGGAATCTGTCTCATTGCTTGTCCCTTAGCTGCAGCAGCATGAGCCCACGTTGCTGCAGTAGTAGCAGCTACTGACTGCATGAGGAGAACCTTTGTGCCTGTCCCTCTGCTCTCCAGTGGTCAGTGTTACCCTCTTGCCTCTGTCCTGAGCTCTGAAGGAGCTTGCAACACCCTGTTTTGTAGGGGTGTCTCCTTTTTGGGTCCTTGACCTAGGTGGGTGAATCAAATTGGCAGGGTGAGGCACCAAGGATCCTCCTCTTACATAAGTGGTGAGACCCAGGTTGCCTCCTAAGGCTGGTGCAGTGTGCCTCAGGAAGGCACCTACAGCAGGCCAATAGGAGATGCTAGGCCTGTGTCTGGATTCCATTGGTTTCCCAGAGCTTAGATGTCAATCATCTCCAGTTCCAGAGGGAGTTGCCTGCCTACTTGATGTTGGGTATTGAATTCAGTAGGAAGTGCAGCACCCTGTGTCCGCCCCTCCCCCCCCCCCCCCCCCCGGCTCCTTCTACCTACCTCCCCCTTCACTCTTGAACATGGCTAGTGGCAGTGCCACCTGTTTCATGCCTAATCGCGTGGTAGTTAAAAGACTTGTCTAGGAAGCCAGAGACTGCCAGAGACCCTGGGGCACATCAGGGAATGGAGCAGTTCTGGAGTCTGGGCCCTGCTGCTTGCATTGTTCATGCTTTTTATATTAACAGATCCAAGAGGGAGTGATCTCACTGGACTAAATAGTATTCCATCCTGTGTTCTTCCCCTATGCTGGACTGTTTGTCAGTGGTTCTCAACCTTTTTAGACTCAATACACCTCTCAGTGCACCTCTTTAGAATACATTGAGGTGCCTCAGTGCATCTCCTTTAGAGGTACATTGTGGCACCCTTCAAAAAATACCAGCTCTTAGCTTTCATTTTTTTTGACTACAGAAAAATAATAGAGCAATTCTTCTGCTGCAAAGAACTCATAAAGATTTACAACAGGTCAGAATGTATTTAATACTATAGATTCCTATTTTAAATTCCTGGGTTTATGTTAGGTGTACAAACCTTACTTGGCAACCCATAGTACCCTTGAAAGGATCTCAAGGTACACCAGGGTTGCAAATCACTGGCTTACTTACTTTTCATGTGGTAGTCACTGGCTTAAAAGCAAGCAACCCTTGTAGAAGGGGCTGGAATCCAGTTACCTATCCTCATTGAGATATTGAATCAACGCTCTCTCCTTTTCTCTCTCTTTAATGCTTTTAATTTTGTTCTCTTGTTGATGTCTAGTGGCCTAGCTCCCAACAGGAAGGGGACTGACCCCCTCCTAGTCCATAGCCTATTTAAGGCACCATCCCAGGAAGTCAGAGATGCAGATTTAAGTAAGAAGTACATGCTCCACACTGCCCCCCTGTGCCATGGGCAGACTTGTAGTGCCAAGTCAAGCCCACATGCCATGGGCAGCACATGCCTCAGGCTGGGGCTGGAGTGTGAAACGTGATGCCCAGGCTGGATCTGGTGCTGGAGGAGCTGCTTACAGCCCAAGGGGCTGGCACAAGATGTGTGCTGCCTGTGTTGCCCCACTAGACAGCCTTATATACTGGCTCCAGCATGGCCCCATCTGGACTGGCCCTGGAGCTAGCACATAAGGTTTGTTTGTCCATCATGGACACCTTATGTAGCTCATGCCCTGGGCCAACCCCCTGTGTTGCAGACGGCACCTATTCTAGCCTGTGTGCCAGACTGGCTTTGCATGCTTGATCCTGCAGACTGTGTGTTTGATACCCTGCTTTAGGGTAAGGAGAGTTTAGAAAACCCAAGGCCCTCCCCCATTTCTGTAATCACTTATCATACAAAAGGTGTGGCACCACAATCAAGTTTCATTTTTAATCAACTGCTTGCATATGAACAGTGTTTTGATTGTTAGGTGCACTTTATCCTCACTGAAAGAACTGGCATCTTAAATGTATTTTAGGCATTTTCCACATGTTTGGGTTATGATGGACTTTCAGCAGGAACAAGGCACCTAGGACTTTTCCTGGGTATTTCTCTGTGACAACTGAGCTACATCTAGTTTTATGGAACAGGATAACTTTAACCTCCATGTAATTTCTGTACAACTTGTACTGTTAGTGTACAGATAAACTGTTAATAATGGTCTTCTGAGTTATGACGACACATGTAACATCAAGGTTCAGAAGTTACAAGGGAGTTTAAAAGTCTGCCTCCAAAATGTTGTTTACATACAGCATAACCTCATGAATCTGGCTTGCTTAGGACTGAGCACCTACTGGAAATTTGAAAACTCTGGATTTTTTAAACCAGAGCGATGGCGAGTCCGGGTATTGTGAGGGGGACAGTGGTGGCCAGGCCCAGATCAGCAGCCACACGCGAAGCGGCAGCATGGGGTGGTGGATAGTGGCAGCAGCTACCGCATGCAAGCTTCCCACTCCACTGCTCCAGGACCAACCGCCACTACTTCCCAATCTAGTATAGTTTAAAAAAAGTGCCAGAGTTTTCAGAATTCTGGATATTTGCTATTGGGATTGATAAAGTGATACTGTATTAGGTTTGATGACATGCAGCAGGATTGGGAGTGTGCAAGAAGCTGTTTATTTCCCTGTTGGTGCTGGGTTGAAGCATGACTCATCCAAGGTGATTATCCAAGATATTGTACTGGGTAACTAAACTTCTTTGATGCAAAGGGAGAAAAAAGGAAACCTGGATTTATTTCCAAGTAGGCAAACCTGTTCTACTCCGGAGGGATTTCTTGGGTCTGGAGAAGGGACTGGAATATTGGTTGATGGAAAACTGGCTGCTCTTTAAAGAAAAAGAAGTTTGATTTAACAAGATGGGCATATAAACATGTGGGTTTTTTTCAAAAGTAGAGCAAGCTCAAGAGTGTAAGAGACCCATTTAAAGGAGTTAGTGAATGTAAGATAGGCTACCAGGTAAGGTTGACAGTGGTGTATGACAAGAATGGGAATCTAATGACAGCATGACAAAATCTTGAAGGTTTGGAAGGAATATTTTGAACAATTTCTAAATATAGAGTATGAAAATGAAGAAAGAGTTGCTGAATATCAAACTGCTGAAACTAAAATAGTAGAGCCTTCCTAAAAGAGGTAAAGAACTGTGTTTAAATTCAGAAATAAGGCCTTAGGGATAGACAATCCTCCAACCAAGTGCCTGAAATCTGGATTCAAAATATTAAAGCACTGTCTTCAGGGGATGATTAAGAAGATTATAGAGAGAGGAGTGAAGGCCAATACAGTAGAAGCAGGCAGTAATGTACCCAATTTACAGGAAGGGTGATTAAAAGTGTTTTTTTAATAACTATCAGTGTGATCTCTGTGCACAGCATACAAAGACTTTTCTCAATTGCTGCTAAACTGATTGCTGCCACATGTACAAAAAATTGTTGGAGATTACCAGTGTGCACTGAAGAAAGATTGATAAATTTGTGATCAGATATTTTCAGTGAGATTATTGCTGGAAAAGAAATGAGAAGTTATGGAAGATGTACATCAAATGTACATAGACTTTTTCAAAGCTTATGCAAGTATTAAGAGAGTCACTGTGTTCAGTCATGGTGTAGTTTGGAATTCCCCCCAAAAACTGGTATGCCTTAAGATGTGCACAGATCAAGGAGTTCTGTGAGAATTGAGGGAATTCTATGAGACCTGATGAAAATCAGCAAGGAATTCAAGGAGATGTATTGCCACTGCTGCTTTTCATCTTGATGCTTCAGAAGGTCGTAAGAGCTATTGAAGAAGCAAAAGACCTGCAACTGAGCAGGTATTAGGTATTTGCATATGCAGAGAATACCTGTGTGGTGGGTCAGTAAGGGGTGTTCGTGTGCTGAGCCACCTGCCTCATTGCGCCTGACCACCATCCAGGCTCCGAGTGCCTCCCTGGGGTTGCTTCACGTCTGGCCGATCCCCTTCCTGGAGCACATCTGCAAGCCTGGGTGTAATGCCGCCACCACCCAGGGTCTGGACTGATCCTGGCCCTGTGTCCCTTGAGAAACGCAAGCGTAGTAGCCTTTGAGGGGTACTTAACCCACTGCAAGAACTTGCGGTGCTTCCCTCAGTCTGAAGCACAAATAGTAGTTTCCCGAACTAAGGGGACTCCAAGGCATAATCTTGGAATAATAGGGAGTTTAAGCCCCAACCCAGGTGTGTGAGGCCAGTCATGTAGGCAGAGGGAGCAGGTTTCTCTCTCCCTCAGGAATCTTTCCAGCTCAGGTTACAACTTGGGGTTACCTGAAGCCAATGGGGCCAGAGGTGTCTGACCTCTGCAGTGACCATGGTAACCAAATTGTCAGATTGGTCATCTGCCTGATAGCAGAGTGTGGGGAAAGATAGGGGTGGCATTCTGCCACAACCTGCATAGTAGGAAAGGAAATGGAAACTGCCAAAGAATTCAGCCATCATGGAGTCAAACACCAAAGAGGCTGGACTTTGCTATTATTGTCAGCAGGAGTAAATGCATATTCACAATGCAATAAATCTCAAGATTGCAGGACAATAAGGATAGGGAATGACAATGGAAAAGAAAGAAATGCAAATATTTAGGAACAATAATCACTGAGGACAATTAAATAGCTAAATAAATCAAGGGAAGATCTTCCACTACTAATATGCTTATTGAGCCTGGATAAAATAATAGCCTCAAGGAAAATCTCAAGAAATCTTAAAATTCAGCTTTATAGTATCACTGTTTAATTTGTCATTTCCTTGTATATGGATATGAATCCTGGGTGCTGACATAGCACCCAGCAAATGGAAAAAGGCTGCAAGTGTTTGAAAACAAAGTGCTTAGGGAAATATTTGGTACAGTACAAGAAAATAGTGTGTGGTAATGAAGACATAATCAAGTGTTTGTGGACCTTTGTAGAAGACATGATGTCCTGGCACAAAATAAGAGCAGAGAGAATGAAATGGCAGGGCATATTGTGAGAGCTGATGGGAGAAGGCATGTCAGGCAGACTTTGGATGCCAAGGTGGTGGGTATCAGACTCCAAGGTAGACCAAGGCAACAATGGGAAGATAACAAAAACTGATTTAGAAATAGACAAAGATGAACAAGGTGGAAAGAGGTTGCACGTGATAGGAGGAGGTAGAAGGTTATCTCTGAGCAAGTGAGGAACTAAGCTTAATTATGTAGTATGAACAGTGATTTTTTTTTTTCTTCCATGCTATATTAAAAATAACCTGTATTTTTTAGTTACCATAACTTGCCTAAATTGGACATGAATGCTACCTTAGCTTAGTAATTGGCATTGGGAATGTTGGGAATTACTGACAGTGCAGTCAGAGCTGGTGCAGAGTTTTTTTAGGATTCCCATGTGAGATTTTTGCAGGGGCACTTGAAACCTGCCATCATGTTGGGCCCAATTGCATTATGCGCCATATGAATACATAAACAAATCTGCCCCATAGATCTTATCTGCTAAAGGTTTTACAGTAAACATTTTCCACAGTTGGTAATAATGATAGGTTGCTCTCTTTCTTTTCTGTTTGCTTTATGTTACCTGTCTCCTTTTCTTAGCTTCTCTATCTACCAAACCATTAATTTTTGGCTACTTTCATAATCTTTGCCACCTCTTTTCAGTACCCAGTCAATAGAGATAATCTAATCTGTCAATTTACTAGTATACTTTTAGAATTCAAAGAGATGTATGAAATATTCCCTTGGATGCATTCAGTTTAAAATAATCCAACATATTCTTTATCATTTAATAGTTTGGCCCTTTTTGTATATCTTCATCATATTCTGTATGAATTTGAGCTGAACAAGTTCATATATGGCGTTTGTGTGTGCGTGCGCGCATGTGTGCCTGTGCATACAGCCACAGCACAGCATAGAGGCAGTGAGGAGCAGAGCCTGGCAGTGTGGAGAGCTGTGTGCAGCTTGTAGGTTCATTGTGGTGGAAGGGGAGGGGGGAGGGAAGAGATGTGGCGGACAGATAAATGCCCCTCCCACATTGAGGGTGGGAGGAAGTGGGACAGGGCAGATGCTGCCCACCTGGGGTGGGGCATGGGACAGAGCTGCAGCTGATCTGGAGGATCTGGTGGGGGGGACTCCCGTGTCTGTTCATACTGTGGGAGGTCATGGGCTGGAGCCAGAGTGTGCTGGGCTCTTTCTGGTGGAGGCTGGGCTCAGGGCAGATGGTGGCAGCACTGGGAGTGGGGTTCAGCCACCCCAAATTTTGCTGTAGCCCGCTCCCATAGCCTTCCTGCCGCTGCTGCCTGCCCTGAACCCAGCCCCTGCTGAGAAGAGCCCAGCACACCCCTGGCACAAGCCTGCCCCACCCTGCTCCATGCAGATCTGGGAGCACATGACCCCCCCCCCATGCCCTCTCAGGGTGCACACAATGGTGCCCCTGTGTGCCCCCCAGATAAATTGTGACTCCATCCTGCACCCCACCCCATCTGGGCAGTCTTCCCCTGCCCCACTCCCTCCCTCACTGCAGGGGGCATTGGTCTGCTTCCCTATGCCCTTTCCTCCTCCCCCCCCACCTTCCACCACAACTGACTTACCATCTGCATACATCTGTATTGGAAATGGGATCGGCATCAGACAGTATGCCTCCTTAATAATCGGCTGTCGTATTGGGCCCCCAAAATCTCTACTGGGGGCCCATAGATGGATGTTGATTTTTTTTTTTTTTTTGGGTGGGGGGGAGGGGAGGGAGGGAGCCAAGGATGATCCCTCTTAAAGAGGTATGTGTGTAGATATAGGTAAGATATAGATACAAATAAGATGATGTCACTGGCAGGTCATACTTCCTAGAGGAAGTAGTACCTAAGCTGTATTTGCATTCAGATTCTAGTATTGCAATATATATGCAGTTAGGCTCCGGAGCGGTGAGAGATGCGCAGGTGAAGCTCGCTGTGCCCCCGCTGTCCCGAAGCCCCCCAGACACCCCCTCAGCAGCCGCAGAGCCCCCTGCCGACCCCCAGCACAGCCGGAGGTAAGCGGGCTCATGGTGGGAAGGGGTTAACTCCTCGCTCCCTGGGAGGAGGCGGCTGCGTGGAGCTGGGCCGGGTCAAGCCCCCACCCAGGCCCCTACTTGGCCCAGCCCTCCAGGGTGAGAGAGGAGCAGGAGCGGGGTACTCACCAGTCCCCCTCCTGTAGGGCAGGGCCCTCCAAATCCCAGGCAGGGCCCCCCCCCCAGCCTGAAGAAATCAGCTTTCCCTGACGGCAGGCCCACTGCGCATGCGCGCAGTTTAAAAGGGCTGCCAAACGGGGAAAAAAGCTCAGGCTCCGGAGCAGTGAGAGACACGCGGGTGAAGCCTGCTGTGCCCCCGCCCCCCTGAAGCCCCCCAGACACCCCCTCAGCAGTCGCAGAGCCCCCTGCCAACCCCCAGCACAGCTGGAGGTAAGCGGGCTCGTGGTGGGAAGCGGTTAACTCCTCGCTCCCTGGGAGGAGGTGGCTGCGTGGAGCCCGGCCGGGTCAAGCTCCCGCCCAGGCCCCTACTTGGTCCAGCCCCCCAGGGAGCCGCGGGAACAGGCTGCGTAAACAGGCACTCGAGTTAGCGCGGAGTTCGCGTGGGAGAGGGCGTGGGAAGGCATAAGACCCTGCCTGCAAACCCCGCAGAGTAGTCGGTCCCAGCCGTAGCCAGCCTATCAGAGGCATGACACGGATGGGCACGCGCTGCACCCCGAGGATCCCCTCGGGCTCTGCGGCCCCCACATTGGGCAACTCAGAGATGGCCACCCATGCAGACGGAGCCCCTGGCTTTTGGCTGTGGGGGCTGCCTGTCCCTTTTTCAGGCTCTGGGGCACCTCTTGCAGCCCCAGCAGAGCCTGCTTAGTTGCCAGCTCCCGCAGGCAACCCAGGCTCAACCACAGCTACTGGCCCCGTTCTCCCCAAGTCAAAGCGAAAGGTGTTGGTTGTGGGAGACTCCATCCTGCAGGGCACTGAGGGGGCAATATGCCGCCCCGACCCCTTAGCCCGGGAAGTCTACTGCTTCCCGTGGGCCCGCATCCGAGACATTGCGGAGAGGATCCCGCAGCTCCTCCGGCCCACAGAGCACTACCCCATGCTCCTTATTCATGTGGGCACCAATGACACGGCTCGGAGCACTCCCAGCCAGGTCATGAGGCGCTACAAGGAGTTGGGAGCGGAGCTTAGGGGTCTGGGAGCTCAGGTGGTGTTTTGGTCGATCCTCCCAGTCTCGGGCTATGGGCTGAGGAAGAGGAGGATCCACACAGTGAACCAAAGACTGCAGAGCTGGTGTCATCGGGAAGGCTTTGGCTTCCATGACCACAGCCCGCTCTTTGGCAAGAGAGGCAGCGAGCTGCTGGGAAAAGATGGCCTCCACCTCTCTCCCCTGGGGAGGAGGCTCTTCTCAGCCAGGCTGGCTGACCTGCTCCACCGGGCATCCACTGCTAGGGGATGGGGGGACTACTGCCACTGCTGGCCTGCTGAGCGACCCTTGCAAAGCCAGCAGACCAAGGCACTTAAGGGAGCCCACCCCTGCCCCAGCCTTGGCACAATCTGTGGGCAAGGCAAGAGCCCTTAAGGGCACACTTGCCTGCCTGTACACTAATGCCAGGAGCCTGGGCAACAAGCAGGACGAGCTCGTCCTCCTGCTCAGTGCAAAGAATTATGACGTCATTGGGATAACGGAGACCTGGTGGGACTCCGCCCATGACTGGACCACGGGGATAGAGGGCTATACCCTGTACAGGAGGGATCGTCTTGACAAAAGGGGCGGGGGTGTAGCTCTCTATGTGAAGGAAAGCTACATGTCCCTGCAAGCTGATGTTGGCGACCGGCATGGACAGCTAGAGACCCTCTGGGTAAAAATTCGTGGGAAAAACGGCACAGGGGACACAACGGTGGGAGTCTACTACAGAACTCCCACTCAAAGTCCCGAGCTTGACCAGGAGTTCGCCCAGGAACTGACTGAGGCCGCTTGCTCCAGGACCTTGGGTGTCATGGGTGCCTTCAATTACCTGGACATCTCCTGGGAAGATCACTCAGCAAAATCCGAGCGGTCACAAAGCTTTCTCTTGTGCGTGGATGACCTCTACCTGACTCAAGAAGTCTATGGGCCAGCGAGAGGCAAAGCGCTGCTCGACCTGGTACTGGCTACGGGGGACGACCTAATCGGCGACCTAGTGATCGATGGGAAGCTGGGTGACAGCGACCACAAGCTGATCACCTTCACCATCCGCTGTAAAGCTGGCAAGTCAGTCAGCAACACAGAAGTCCTTGACTTCAGAAAAGCCGACTTTGACAAGCTCAAGGGGCTTGTCGGTCAGGCCTCAGGGACCGTGACCCCAGGGAGATGGGAGTTCGAGAAGAGTGGTTGCTTCTCAAGGAAGCGATCCTCAATGCACAAGCTAAATCTATTCCAACACGGAGGAAAGGCAGCAAGAAGGCACAGCATCCCTCCTGGCTCTCCAGGGACCTCGCGGACCTCCTGCGGCTAAAAAGGAAAGCCTCCAAAGGATGGAGGATGGGATTCACCTCCAAGGAGGATTATTCTGCACTAGTCTGCTCCTGCAGGGAGCAAACCAGGAAAGCCAAGGCTGCGACTGAACTCCAACTAGCTTCAGGCATCAAGGACAACAAAAAGTCCTTTTTCAGATATGTGGGGAGCCGGAGGAAAAGCAAGGGCAACGTTGGACCCCTGCTAAACCAGGTGGGCAACTGACAACTTATGCCCAGGAAAAAGCCAACCTATTAAATAGGTACTTTGCATCAGTCTTTCATCAGTCCCGTGGGACGCCCATGCCTGCTATGGGACAGGGAGATCCGGGTGATGGGGATCCCCTACCCTCCATCAATGCTGACCTCGTGAAGGAACACCTTGAGAAGCTGGATACCTTCAAGTCAGCTAGCCCTGACAATCTGCACCCCAGGGTACTCAAGGAGCTGGCAAGCGTCATAGCCCAGCCCCTGGCACGGATCTTTGAAAACTCCTGGCGCTCTGGTGTAGTGCCCGAAGACTGGAAGAAGGCCAATGTGGTGCCGATCTTAAAGAAAGGAGGAGAGTGGATCCGGCTAACTACAGGCCCATTAGCCTGACTTCTATCCTGGGGAAGATCTTAGAAAAGTTTATTAAGGAGGCCATCCTTGATGGACTGGCCCAGGCTAACATCCTAAGAGATAGTCAGCACGGGTTTGTTGCGGGTAGGACTTGTTTGACCAATCTCATTTCCTTCTACGATCAGGTGACCTATCAACTGGACGAGGGAGAAGAGATTGATATCATATATCTTGACTTCAAAAAAGCTTTTGATCTGGTATCCCATGATCACCTCTTGGCCAAACTGGCCAGTTGTGGCCTTGGCTCCACCACGATCTGCTGGCTGGGAAATTGGCTCCTTGGTTGGACCCAGAGGGTTGTAATTGAAGGCAGTCAGTCATCATGGTGCCCTGTGACCAGTGGGGTCCCTCAAGGCTCTGTCCTGGGACCCATGCTGTTCAACATCTTCATTAATGATGTGGACATTGGAGTCAGGAGTGGACTGGCCGAGTTCGCCGATGACACCAAACTTTGGGGCAAAGCATGCACGCCAGAAGATAGGCGGGTGATCCAAGCTGACCTGGACAAGCTCAGCAAATGGGCGGACGAGAACCTGATGGTGTTTAACACTGAAAAATGCAGGGTTCTCCACCTTGGAAGGAAAAACCTGCAGCATCCTTATAGGCTCGGCAGTGCTACGTTGGGTAGCACTACGGAAGAAAGAAACGTGAGGGTCATCATTGACCACAAGATGAACTTGAGCCTGCAATGTGATGCTGCGGCTAATAAAGCGACCAAAACGCTGGCTTGCATCCATAGATGCTTCTCGAGCAAATCCCGGGACGTCATTCTCCCCTTGTACTCGGCCTTAGTGAGGCCGCAGCTAGAGTACTGCGTCCAGTTTTGGGCTCCACAATTCAAAAAGGATGTGGAGAAGCTTGAGAGAGTCCAGAGGAGAGCCACGCGCATGATCAGATGTCAGGAAAACAGATCTTACGATGACAGGCTGAGAGCCATGGGACTCTTTAGCCTGGAAAAGCGCAGGTTCAGGGGTGATCTGATGGCCACCTATAAGTTTATCAGGGGTGACCACCAGGATCTGGGGGAACGTGTGTTCACCAGAGCACCCGAAGGGATGACTAGGTCGAACGGTCACAAACTCCTGCAAGACCGTTTCAGGCTGAACATAAGGAAGAATTTCTTCACTGTCGGATCCCCCAAGGCCTGGAACAGTCTGCCAGCGGAGGTGGTTCAAGCGCCTACATTGAACACCTTCAAGAGTAAATTGGATGCTTATCTTGCTGGGATCCTATGACCCCAGCTGACTTTCTGCCCTTTGGGCAGGGGGCTTGACTCAATCTCTCGAGGTCCCTTCCAGCCCTGATGTCTATGAAATCTCTGAAATCTCCAGAACACATGCACATGTGTGTTTGGAAAGCATCACTTGCGTAATTGAAGAGCTTGTTGAGGCTCCAGTAAAAACAGACCAGTAATCTCTTGATTTATCTTCATAATAGCTTAACATAATCAAAAGGTAGTAAAATTTCTACATGTTGAATCAGAAAAATCAGCTTTATTCAGGAAAGGAATATTAGAACATGCTTAATATACTTGCAGCTATGTGCTTGCCTGAAACTGGGCTTTATGCAGGGGGTGGAAGTGCTTATTAGGATTTCAGCTCCAGTCTAATTTTGTCAAAAGTTCAGTTCTCTGTTGGATTCTCAGTAATCCAGAAGAGAGTAGTTGGATTTTGAAAAAAAAATAGGTCTGTAGCTTTCTCAGGGAATTGTTTATTACTTTTGCTTATCACTAGAAAATTCAGAGTTTATTTTTTCTGTGGTACTTGAAGGACTACAAAAGACCCCTTTTCTGAATTTTGGTCATATTTTTTTCCTTTGTAAATAAAGATACTTACTCTTGTATGGGTGATGATGTATCATGTTTTTAGATGTTAATTTGTATGAAAAATTCTTAAAAAAAAAAAAAAAAAAGTGCATACACAAATATTTACCATATTTACTTGCATACCACGCGCACACTTTCCCCCAAAATCACCATCCAATACAAGAGTGCGTGTCTTACAGAGAAGCTGATATTTTTTGCAGGGTGTGAAGAGACAGCAAGAATAAACAAAAGACTTTTGGCAGGAGAAGTGTCCAAAAAAGAAAGACGGAGGAGCATGGAGATTCTGGAGCAGCTGCTCCGTGATGTTCAGGCGAGGTGCAGGGGAGAGGGGCGGGGCCAAGGAGAAATAGATGCAGAAGAAGAGGGGTGGAGCTGGTGAGAGCAGGGAACAAGGAAACCCCGGAGAGATGAGGCTCCTGGTGAGTGAAGGTGGGACTAACAAAATGGTGGAGCTCCGACAAGGGAAGTGAACAGAAGTGATCTTCAAGGAGGAGGAAATAGGGACCTAGGAACTCTCCTATCCTTTCAAGGATAATCAGGACTGTGCAGATGTTGTGTATGACATGTCTCTTAATTGGTCAGACATGTTTTTAAAAAAGAAAATGAGGTGAGTGTCGGTAAATATTGTTATAATATCAGACAGTGCAATCTGAAAATGAAAGTCTAGGAGTGTACACTGGGTTAGATACAACCCCCACAAGTGGTGCATTGGCCAGGAACTTTGACAACAGCCTAAGTCGCAAAGAACACATGGAAATGCAGCCAGGCAGAATGGGGAGTTCTGAACCGCTTTAGCAGACCTTACATCTGGTGAGTCAGCTGCTGCTACAACAACAACAACAAGCAACTCGACAAACTGCTCTTGAGGAAAACTGGCTCCACCAGCAAGCATGGACTCAACAGAACTGAGTGGAGTTGAAGGTACTCAAGATGACTCTGCAGGATAACCCTCCAGAAAGGCTTCTGGGTTTTGAAGGAGTCGCTTTGGCCTTTGGTTTGGATCAGAATAGATGGGCTGGTCAATTGGGGGTATCGCTGATTGGAAGACTCCAGTCCATTTATTGACCTATGCACCAGGCGAAGCAGTCAACTGTGACAAAGTAAAAAAGGAAATCAAGTATCATTTGAACATCAACCCAGAGAGATATCATAAAGCCTTTTGAATCAAGAAGAGAAGAGAGGACAAGTCCCTGTGGATACCACTCCAGCATTTAGCCGATCTATTAGATAAGTGGCTGAGACCCCAAGAGGTGTCTGAAGTGGAACTGTGCACTCAGAGTTTACTGGAACAGTTTTTAATGGACCTAGATTAAGGTACATTGCGGTGGGTGCATTGTTACCGCCCAAAGTCGCCTGCTGAGGCATTGAGATTAGCCGAAGATTTTGACAGTGCACAAGGAGAAGGCAACCAAGAACAGGGTATCAAAGGAAGGCCGGACACCATACTACCAGAAGTCGATCATAAAGAACCCTGGGAAATGAGGTGATCAATAATGTGTTTCTGGTGTGGACAGATGGGGCACATGGCAAGAGAATGTACGAATGTTCCTCACCAGAATCAACATGAACGGGAGGCATTGTTTGATGCCAGGAGCAGGGGGGTAATGGACAGGTAGAGATGATGAAAACAGGCAGGGAGAAATTGAAGGATTAAACCAACAATTTGGGTTAGGGTAGGTGGGAAGAAGATGCAAGCCATTGTGGACATGGGTTGCACACTGACCTTAGGGCAGACTTGGCTCCAAGGGATTGGGCTCCGTGAGTGGATGCGGTGAAGATGATTTGTATGCATGGGCAACCATCAGTGTATCCATGGAAGAAGTATTGGGTGGAAGTATTGGGCGTCGTGAGAGAAATGCCTGTCAGGCTAGCCAAGGATCTACCGTATCCAATGATATTAGGCCGAGATATGGTAAATTTCTGTCCAGTGTTGGATACAGTGAGAGCACAAGAGGAAAAACAGATGGGACTGGTGGGAGAAGGGTGAGAAGCTCCAGCCGAGCCAGAGGATTTGATCTAGAGAGTTTTGCAAGCAGTGCTCACTTCGGGGAAGCCCAACAGGGAGAAGATCTGTTCTGAGCCATTATTCGGTCGGAACTGGCCAGACGAGACTAGTGGGTAATAATGCCCCGAGCGGTGTCACGCATTACCCAGATACTAAATAAGGAAGGGTCTATCGTATAGAATTACATTGGGCCAACCTGATGGAGTAGAGATGCTACAGCATCTAATTCTCCAGAGGTATAGAAACTCTATTGAAATTGTCACTTACAAATCCATTGGGAGGTCACATGGGGAAGAATAAAACGGAGGCTAGACAGACTAAATGGTGTTTCTGGCCCTGACTCTATGAGCAAGTCGAAGACTTCTGTAGAGCTTGCCCTAATTGTTAGCAGGTTGGCCTCCAAAAACCTCTTCCAGTACCCCTATGTTCAATGCCGGTAGTGGAAGAGCCCTTTCCCTGAATAGCCCTAGATATAATAGCGTCACTACCAAAAGGTTCTGTGGGCTACCAATTCTTACTAGTCTTTAATAGACTATGCCACTAGGTTCCTTGAAGCGATCCCTCTATGCACAGTTACAGGACCTTGGGTAGCAGAGCAATTGATGAAGTGGGTATCAAGACTGGGTATACCCAAAGAAATAATCACTGACCAAGGGACGAACTTCCAAGTCCCACGTAAGGAGAAGTCTATACCAAGTACTCAAGATGCGACACTTGCGTGCGGCTGTATACTACCCCCAAACCAAAAAGTTGGTGGAAAGGTTTAACGGGACTCTCAAAAATATGCTACGACATTGCGCTCAAGAAGAACCATGGAAGCGGAACTCGTTAGTACCACCCCTGTTGTTCGCAAATAAGGGAACTCCTGCAATCTTCCCTTGGGTTTGCTTCGTTCAAACTGGCATACAGCCACCAACCATGAAGCCTGTTGGATGTGGAACAGGAGGAATGGGAGAAAGGGGAACCAACCAAGTATGTACAAGAATTGAGGAAAAGATTTACGGAAAGCAGGAGAGGTAGCCAGAGAACATCTCCAATGAGCACAAGAGAGACAAAAAGTCAAGTACAACAAAGGGACAATGAAGAGAACTACGGGAAGGGCAAAAAGTGTCAGTACTACTATGCAGTGCAATGAGTAAATTCTTAACTTGTTGGCAAAGACTGTCCAAGATAATTAGGCGAGTCGGCCCTGTTGATTTATGAAATCTTATGCCCCGGACACAAAAAAGACAAATTTTTTCATGTCAATTTGTTGAAAACATGGAATGAACCAGAGTGTCTGTTGGGAACCCAAATAAGAGAACAGTCAGAGCCAGAAACCAAAACAAACAAATTCAAAAGGGGATGGGAAGCTGATAAAGGAGTAGGTTTAGAAGATCAACTGACAGTAGAACAAAAAGAATAGTTAAAGCTCATAATAAACAAATTTGGAGATGTGTTTAACGAAACCCCAGGATATGCTAAAAGAATAAATCACAAAATTATCACTTCTGAGGGGGAAGTGATTAGAGAAAAATGGAAGAGCATTCCATATCATTGGTATGATATGATAAAAGCAGAGTTTGACAAGATGTTGGCTCTGGGAATAATTAGTTGTGTAGTCCAGGGCGTAGTCCATCAGTAGCTGTGCCCAAACAAGATGGCTCAATACAATTATGTGTGGACTACAGAAAATTAAATGCAATACCAAAATTTGACGCTTTTCTCATGCCATAGATAAGTGAATTATTAGAAAGAGTTGGAAGGGCCAAATTCATATCTATCTTAGATCTAACTAAGGGTTATTGGCAGATTCCTGTCCGCAAAGAAGACCAGGTGAAAAACTGCTTTTGGCACACCCTGGCAACTGTACGAATCCAAGCGTGTGCCATTTGGCCTACATGGAGCTGTGGCAACGTTCCAAAGATTAATTGATTTGGGTCCTGGCACCACATCAGCAATATGCCGCAGCATATATGGATGATATTATAATTTATGCTGTTGACTGGGGCCAACATTTAAATGCCCTTCGAGCAGTTCTTCAAGAATTAAGACTGACCGGTTTAACCATGAATCCATGCAAATGTGCATTAGTCAAAGCTGAAACCAAATACTTGGGCATTATGGTTGGACAGGGGTGTATTCGTCCACTCACGGACAAAATAGCAGCTATTTGGGACTATTCACCACCCCAAACAAAGAAACAAATGCAGGCCTTCCTAGGATTGGTCAGTTATTACCTCCAGTTCATTCCCCATTTCGTGGCAGTGACAGCCCCGCTAACTGGTCTGTTAAAGGGACAAGGTAACAGACCCATACAGTGGAACGCGTACTGTTTTGGAAACTTTTCGGAAAACACAACAGGCTTTATGTAAGAACATAGTCCTTCAAACACCCAACTTCACACGTCCTTTCATCTTGCAGATGGATGCCTCTAATCATGCCCTGGGAGCAGTGTTAACTCAAGTGACTGACAATATGAAATACCCAATTGCCTAAGCCAGCAGAAAATTGAATCCGCAGGAGCAAAGGTATGCCACAACTGAGCGGGATTGTTTAGCTATCAAACGGGGCACAGAATATTTTTGGTATTACCTCCTGGGCCGCATGTTCACATTAGTTACTGATTATGCCCCTTTAAAGTGGCTGCAGTCCACACAAATTGACAATGCATGGATCACCCGCTGGGCCCTCACTTTACAACCCTTCCATTTCCACATCGGCATGGCTGGTCCTAAATTCAGTGTTGTGGCAGACTTCTTGTCCCAGTGTCGTTGCAGTGACGACTTCCCAAACTCACATTACTTGCTGAGGTGAGACTCCTGCACTTTGAGACTGCAACGGAAGGCTGGAATGTAAGGTGCCTAGCGGCATCTTAAGGGGGAGGATGTGTGAAAAGACAGTGAGAATAAACAAAAGACTCCCGGCAGGAGAAGGGTCCAAAAAAGAAAAAGACGGAGACATGGGAGGAGTGCAGAGATGCCAGAGCACCTGCTCAGTGGTGATCAGGCAAACCACAGGAGAGAGAGGTGGGGCCGGCAAGAGCGGGGAAACGAGGAAACCCTGGGGAGAGGAGACTCCCAGGGAGTGAAGGAGACCAGTGGGACTAACACTCTCCTCTCTTTTCAAGAATATCAGGACTGTGCGAATGTTGTGTATGATGTGTCTCGTAATTGGTCAGACATATTCTTAAAAAAATTGTTTATTTTTAAAAGAGGCAAGAATCGGTAAATAGTGTTATAATATCAGATGGTGCAATCTGAAAACGAAAGTCTAGGAGTGTACGCTGGGTTAGATGCAACCCTTCACACGGCAGTAGAGGCATGACAGCATCCAAGAATAGTGCCAATTTGTTAACAGCTGTGAAAGGGTTAACACTGGGCTCCACCCCTATTTCTTGCTGTCCTGGAGGGAAGAGGCAACCATTTTGCAAGACAGCCAGCTCCAGACCATAGTTCTGGAAAAATATTTTTTCCTACTTTCTACCTTCCAGAAACAAGGTCCATGTCTTATTTTGGAGTTGTGTGCAACAAAATATGGTATTTTAGAATTAATTCTAAAATAATACCATCACAAATATCTTTCCATATTGATCATGCAAAATGGACATAATAGTTTGTGCACAAAATAATGTGCGTCTTGCTTGATACGGTCTGTTATCCATTGGCTAAGACATACATAGCTGACTGAAAACTCTTCATCTCTTTCCTGCATAAGGAACTGGGAAGAATCTTTTTGGTTGTTCCAAATGATGATGAAATATCTTTAAAGATATATTGAATAGGAAAGACGTATGCCTGTTTTTGATTATCTAGCCTCACCTCCTAAAAAAGAAAAAAGAAATAAAAAAATAAATATTGTGAAGCATTATTATTGTCTTGGGGTAAACTTGACAGTTGATTTTAGTGCAAAGAATTAATTGGAACAGTTTTAATGCTTCAGAATGTGCCTGGCTTCATAGTAACCTCCAATGAAAGCTTCAGATATCACAGTAATTTTTTTTGTCTACCTTCCACTTCTATACAACATACATGAAACTGTAGTGAGAAAATTGTTAACTTTAAGTTGCATTGCTTTTTTTTTTCCCCTCGTTTTAATTTACAAACCGACCTAATACAGCACCAAGGCAGATTTGATAAATGGACTTGTTCCAAAGTTTGTGTGTGAAAGCAGTACTAGGGTAGACCAGCGAGCTGAACTTCTGCCAAACACACACCAGTCCAACTGCTCAACCGCTATGGTACTGCACCCTCTAACACTACTGGGACCTTGTGCTTTTTAAAGGCATTTCTGTTTTCAGATGCATGCAGTTCAGTGGGTATCACAAGAGACAAGTGCCCTTTCCATGTCTTGGGATACTTGTGTGGGATTCTCTGAAACATATTCATGACATTAATTGAAAGCCAGGCACAGTATAATATTTGCTTTTACAAACAAATTTAACTAATAACTAAACATAGCAATGTGATCTTCAGTTTTCTTCTACATTCATTATAATAACTTCCTGTTGGTATTAATGGTTTTTCATCCTCTAATCTGATCTGTAATACGAGTGGACATAACACAGTAATTAAGGAATTAATTTCTAAGCCCCTAACTTCTGGCTAAACTAGAGCAATAACTGAGGTGGGTGTGTAGGCTAGTTTTAAAATCATGGAAAATCCACCCTTTTGCCAGGGGAAATTTGTTCTGATGTTCATGTGCCCTCACCAATAAATTGGCACCTTATTTCTAGTTGAATATTTTTTTCTTTGTCTGTTCTCTTAAGCTTGGTGAGGTTTGCTGTACCAGAGATGAAAATGGGTACATTTCATGCATTCATACTTGCATTCAAATCATTTTAATTACTTATATCCAATTTCTCATGGGCAGAGGCTCTTTTGTGGGGGGGGTTTGTTTGTATTTTTTTAAGCCGAAGAAATTTTGAGCTTAGTAAATAGGTAACAGAAGCAACACTGGGCAACTCTGTGCCTTGGACAGCAGCCATATGTGGTGCGACACCGGTGCTGCATTGTTGGTAGCAGTGGCAGGGTTAGCTGCGGTTAGGGCTATGCCCTTCCCAACCTATTTTCACCTTCCTGTAGTTGCGTTACTGATAGCTAATATCCTGTAACAATCTTAATTTCAACAAAGGATTTTGAAAGGCATCAAACAGTAATAGTCATGAGAGTTAGGACAAAGTTGCAAACTTATTCTGTATTAATGCAAACCAATTTAGTGTAAACTGGGTAAGGCTCCTTTGCAACTTATGACTTAACATTTCCTTACATTTGTACTTTTAACTTTTAGTATATATGCTCATGTACTCACTGGCATACATTGCAATATTATCCATTTCTAGGGATACCAGTCCCTGAAACCCAGGATATCAGTACAGGATTGCCTTTACCAAACCATTCTCTCATAAATCCCTGGACTACTCCTTAACTCTTGTTTACCTCACTCATAACACACAATATTTGGCATCTGGCAGTGCTGTGTATAATTGTTTGCCTGATACTTTGTCTTACAAAGCTCTGGCTATAGTTTATCACTTATTTTAATTTTAGTTGTGTGAACTGAAATGTCTTCATGCTGGATATGCTGGTTTTGATTTTTAGTAACCCACCCAGTATTGCATCTAGACAGGTGCGGTAGAGAGAGGGATAGAAGGCAACTGCCTTTAAAAATTATACTGGCCCATGGGCTGATCTAGGAATTTGAAAAGTGGGGCTGCGGGAGGTGCTACCAGTGCTGCAGGGGAGGTTGAAACCCTTCCCCCTTTTCCCTCCCTGAGGGCAGACTGTGCTATGGCAACAGCTTATGGGAACTTTTTGGAGTCCCCAAAGCAGGTAAAACTCCCCTGACTGCTCTTCTGCCCACCCCACTCCTGCCTCTTCCAGTGCAGGCACCTTCCCTCCTCTCCATTTCTCTCCCATTGCTCTGTCATGCTCTCCAGCAAGTTTTCATCTGGGTGCAAGAAGCGGGGGGGGGGGAGCCTGCCCAGTGCTGATTACAGGGGTAGGGGAGCCTTAGGTCTGCTCCTTTCTGCTACAAGTGGGGGCTTCAGTAAGTGTCAGGGAAGCCCCAGAGACCGGAGCAGCTGCATGGGGTGTTGGGTTGGTGGCAGTGGCAGAGTGGAGTCCTTGCACCCTCCCCTTCCATCACACTTTTCCTCACTGGCCTGGGAGCTCCAGCTGCATGAAGAGTGGATCAAAGTGCTGGGCAGGAGTGGCAGTAGTGCTATCAGTGGGTCATTTCTGTCTCCCAGGTACTCCCACTCTCTCTGTGTCCCCTGGGTCCAAGAGCAGGTATTGGAAGGAGGATCTGGTGCACTTGTCCCCAGCCCTGCCTGACACTGCACCTGCTCCTTTCTGCTGCAGCCCCAGTGAAGACTCAGCCTTGCCACTGCTGCTGACCCAGCACTCCATGCAGCTGTTTCCTGTGGCCCTTGGCTGGAGTGGATTAGGAGCAGTCCTGGGGGCCTCCCATGCCCCCAGGTCAGCTAGGGACAGCAGCACCAGTGATTGGGTCCCTCTTTTCTTACCTGCTTCCTGCTTCATCTCCCAGGTGTCGCAGTCCACACTGCAGCTCCAGCCATGCCTCAGACAGGGGACCCAGCCACAGGAAAATGGAGCTACTGGCACATGATTTTCACTGTGGAAGGGGGAGTGCAACTACACTCCTGCACTCCCTCCTCCATCCCCCCAATCTGCCTGTGTACTGTCACTTCTCTCCTTGCAATCCTTTATTCCATTTCATTACATACCTTCCAACTTCTACAACCAGTGAGGCAGAGATGCTATACACAACTAGTTCCTGCAATATACTCTCATTTGTCCTTAGAACAGGCTGGGGACAATAGTTTGTGTGCAGGTGATTAGATTATATGGGAACACATATGTGGAATGGGATCAAATTTAAAGATATGCAGAAAGGGTTTAATTTTGGTATTTCTTAACTCTTGAGCACTTAGTACTTTAAAGTTCTTTACAAAGTTAACTCTTTGTTCATCATGTGTATAACCTTGATTCTTCAGCCTTTGCCAATAGAAGTAGACATGCAATTAAAGTTAGACATACAATGAAAAGTGGGGTGCAGGAGGTCACATGCAAGTAGACATGCTATGAAAGATAGACTGAGGATCAGGATTCTGGGTTCAGGTCCAAGCTTTGCTGCAAGGTTTTTGTACGAGGCAGTTACCTTCTGCCTAGGTTCTCAATCTGCAAAATGAAGTAGGCAGAAAATAGTCAAAGGGACCATATCAGAGGTGCTTAACCTGGATCTAAATTTTGATAACATTTTTCCACAGCTGTGTACTAGATTTCAAAGGATCATCAAAGAATTTTGGCACTTAAATTTCCACATCTACCATAAATGGAGTTAGGCCCTTGACTATTCACCTGGTTCACATGTGCAATCACTTTTTTTGTTTCTTAACATACAGGCAGGAAAATGTGGATGCTAAAAAAACCAGCAACACTTTGACTGTAACTTTTGAGGACCTTTCTGAAAATTTGTTGCTGTATTGGGTAATAGCAAAAATGATCCTTAGTTGCTTGTTGAGTTTTTCCTCCTCCCATATAAGCTGTCATATTCCCAGTGAAGCTGGGATACTGTTCATTGCGACTTCTGTGGGTGAGGGAAGAAAGAATCAATTACAGATTTCCCTACTACTGAACTCTAGCCAAGCAGCGGCAAATGAATTTAGCAGATGTTTCTACTTTTGAAGTCTTTTTTGGAAGGAATGTTATTAACCAATTTCTCCTTCCTCCCAGGAGATAATGGGGACAGCAGTATAGCTGAGATCTGACAACTCATTACGTAATGGAAGAATATATTAATATTGACCCTGGGCATGTTGACATCTGGATTTGAATTGAGCTCTTTTTTAATTGGACTGTAAGGTGGATAGAAAACTGGCTGGATTGTCAGACTCAAAGGTTGGTAATTGGTGACTCAATGTCTAGCAGGCAGCCAGGGTTGGTTCTGGGGCCAGTTTTGTTCAATATCTTCATCAAGAACTTCGAAGATGGGATGGGGGGTGTACCCTCAGCCAGTTTACAGGTGACACCAAGGAGTAGTAAATATGCTGGAGGGTATAACTAGGATTCAGAGAGACTTGGACAAATCGGAGGATTGGACCCACAGGAATATCATAAGCTTCAACAAGGACAAATGCAAAGTTCTGCACTTAGGATGGAAGAATCCCATGCCCCAGTACAGGCTGGGGGCTGACTGGCTGGGCAGCAGCTCTGCAGAAAAGGACCTGGGGGTTACAGTGGACAGTAAGCTGAATATGAGCCAATAGTGTGCCGTTATTGTGAAGAAGGTTAACAGCATACTGGGCAGCATTAGTAGAAGCGTTGCCAGCAGATTGAGGGAAGTGATTCTTCCCCTCTGTTTTTGGTACTGGTGACCACATCTGGAGTACTGTGTTCAATTTTGGGCTCCCTGCTACAGAAAGGATGTGGACAAATTGGAGAGAGTCCAGCAGAGGGCAGAAGAAATGGTTAATGGACTGGCTCGTGACTTCTGAGGGAACTGGGTTTATTTAGTCTGGAGGAGGGAAGATGGAATGGATTTAATAGCAGCCTTCAACTACCTGAAGGGTGGTTGCAAAGAGGATACAGCTAGCCTGTTCTTGGTGGTGGCAGGTGACAGAACAAGGAGCAAGGTCTCAAGTTGTAGGAAAAGGAAGTTTGGGTTAGATATGAGGAGGAACTTTCTCGCTGGGGGGTAGTAATGCACTGGAACAGGCTTCCTAGAAAGGTTGTGGAATCTCCATCCTTGGGTTTTTAAGACCCAGGTAGACAAAATCTTTGCTGGGATGATCTAGTTGGGAATGGTCCTGCTTTGAGCAGGGTGTTTGACTAGATGATCTCCTGAGGTCCCTTCCAACCCTAATTTTCTGTGATTCCATGATTCTAAGATAAGATCATCCTTCTTGGTGATACCAGTTCTGTAGTGGGCAGAAACTCTGAGCTACGGAAAGGAACACTTGGAAAAGAGAATCTTCATTTAACTCCAAACATAGGCAAGATATTCATTATCATAGTGAAGCTGAGACCTGGAGGAAAATCCCACTCATTTGAACAGCTCCAGGTCACTCTTGTTTGCTTCTGTGAAGTGTATGAATTGCTTCGACTTGCTGTCAACTTCACAAAAGCCAAAATCCTTCACAAGCCAAAATCCTTCACAAGCCAAAATCCTTCACAAGCCAAAATCCTCCACAAATTACAAATGGAAAGTAATCCTTAGAGAATATTGAGCTTTTTCCTACCTGGGTAGCCACTTTTCCCAAAAAGTAAACATAGATGGCAACATTAGACATGGGATAAAATTTGCTAGTGCTGCCTTTGAAAACAATTTTGGAGATGTTCAATGGTTTCGGTCCTGATATCGTGATCAAACTTCTCATCTACCAGGCTGCTATCATCCCTATTCTGTTGTATGGGTGTGAAACTTGGATGACATATCAAAAACACCTGAAAGGTTTGGAACATTACCATTAGTGATGTTGTTGGGAAATCTGCTATATCAATAGGAAGGACAGAAGAATGTATGTCAGAGTTCTGGCTGAAGCAAATTCTACTGGCTTCAAAGCCATGCTCATACGACACCAAGACATGTTGTTATAAGGTTGCCTGACAACTGGCTTCCAAAACAGGTCCTGTATTTCCAAGCAATCATTCCTGGATTTCTGCAGAACTTGTATATAATCCTGAAGCAAGTACTCGGAGCTCCTTCCAGAATAATCGTACTATCAGGATACATTTTCCAAAAGTAAAAATCTGTGCAAATTGAAACAGATAAATTGTAGCAATATCAGTACTGCTCATACATAGAATTCTACCAAGGAAAGGACTGGATGCAATACTGTAACTCAAATTCAGTGACTGTAGCATGTTCTCTTAAGCCATCCCCTCCCTGGAGAGGTATGCTAGCTAGAAACTGTCTTGTCCCTATATTGCTGTACACACGCATTTCTGTTTAACTCATGAATTTTGACACTTGCTGTTTTAGCAATCTGATCCCGAAGGTTGATATATTTTTAGTATTGTTTCCTTCAAACAGCAGCGAGCATTATGTACAAGCTGAGACTACTGTAGATAGGAATGTCAGACATTCAGCCTGAAGGCCAGATCCAGCCTTCAGAGCTGCCTTATCCAGCCTGCTGACCTACCAACTGCCAGATGGGGGGCATAGCACCCAGTGGACATGGTGATGGGTGGCAGGAGGGTGAGCCAGGGCCAACAAAGCCCCAGCTAGCTTCTGACTTCTTTGCTTGTTGCCACTGCCTCAGCCCCAGCTCCTTGGCTGTTTACTTCCACTGCCACTGCTGCCATGGTGTCTGGTGCCAGATTTGGAGCTGGAGTTGTCACTACTGTGTGCTCCACTCCAGAGCTGGAGCTGCCACCCCAGCATGAAAGGAGTCAGAGGGAGAAGCTCCAACTCCAGCATGGGGCACATGGCATGCAATGGGAGCTGGAGCCATTGGTGCCAGAGCATGCATCAGGTGGGAGCTGGAGCTGTTGAACCTGTGCCCTGAGCTGGATCTGGCCAACAAGGAGCTTCAGTCTTGGGGCAGGAAGTAAATCTGACACCCCTGATGTAGATAATTGAGATCAACTACCACTAATACCAAGGGTGCACCAAAGAAAGATAGAAGCAGCAGCTGATTCCCAGAGAGGGTTATATGTTGAAAAGCTCATTTTCTGAGCATTTATTCAGTCCCATGCAGGTTTTTAGAGCATTTAGGAGATGCTTAAAGCAAACAACTGTCCAACCTCATTGATGATAGCAGGCAGATTCTCTGCTTTAATGAAAAGATAAGACCTTCATGGCAATCGCTATACAGTGGCTATAGGTCACATGCATGGGTTTCATCAGATGCCTGAAGATGCGGTTATGAAGAAATTTCCTCAGTAGGCTTTTCTATCTTTACCAGTACTAGGCATGGAGGGTGCTGTCACGATTGTACTGATGTATTCCATTCTGTTGGAGTGGGGAGGGCAGATGGGCAGAGCAGGTGGTCATCAATCCCTTGTTCCTACAGAAGGGCGTATATATGGAAAACAGCAGTGAGCTGAATTGATAACATTCAAATCCAGAACTCTGGCAGAGGTCAGACTAGTGTGAGTCCCAAGGTTCAGGCTGAGCCCATATCTAATAAAAGCCAACTATTTCAGTTCATATCCTGTCTACTGAAAAGATGCATGGAATCAGACAGCATGTTGAAAGGGTTTTATAACAGGTTTGTTTGTTTGTTTGTTCCAAAATGTGGTCTGTGCTTCAAGGTGGTCTGATACTAATGCAGATTTTACTGTATAGTTCTGCCACCTCTTCCCCCCCCCCCCAGTAGTGAATTGGTAACAGGTTGGTAGTTTTGCATAAGATGCTACACATGTTGAACTTGAAGTGTCTGATTGTGCTCTGTGGATTGTTTGAATCTCAGTCCATGTAATGTGCAGCTAAGTAGTATTCTGGAGCTCATACTATATTAATACTTTGGTTGCCCTGCTGTTGGGCACCTTCATAGAGATATGAGAGACTTGTAGAAGGATAGAAGGGCTTGAAGATGAAAGTTCTGCACTCTCACATTGTTGAGCCTGGAATATCTATTTCTTATAGCAAATCAGAGGAAGAAAGTCTTCTTTCTTGTGTGTCATCCGTGTCCATCCTATTCCCCCCACCCCCCTAATTCTTTTTGACTTAAGAAAAAATGCTGGATGAATTTTACAGCCATAAAAGCAATGGTACTCTGCTGCCAACAAGTAGAACAATGGAATCTTGTAGAGACCTTTATGCCCTCTATAAAAATGAGATTAGCTATAAAATAGCAGAGATTTAATGAGAGAATTTAGGCATCGGCAACAGCTCTGTTCCACATGGATGGTGGATGCCTGCTCACCAAGCTCTGGGAACTACCTCCACAAAGTGCACAATCAAAGCATTTTAAATGTTAGGTGAATTACTATCCTTTCTTTTTAAAAGTAGCTTTTTCTGATTTTTATCTCAGAACATATACCGTTCTTATCTGCTACCTAGTTGTCCTAAAGTCTCTCCAGCTGATCAGACAATTCTTTGGGTAAATCCGCTATCTTTTATGAGACCGACTAAAATAGCTGGAACAATTCTTCTTCGTAAACTTTCGGGTACAAACACCCTTCTTCAGCTGAGCAGAATTTCTATGTAGAAGACTTGAAACCAATTATCTCTTCAGGTAGTTATTGCAAGTTACATTTACAGTATTTACACAGAATGGAAGTACAAAGGGAAAGCATGGAAAATAGTGGTATACCTGTGCAATTTCAGGAAGGATGCTTCTCCTTTTGTTTAAAACATTTGTCTCTGAAGCGGTGGACCGAATGACTTTAAGTACTACTGCTGCTGACCTAACTAATTAGCCATAAGATGGTTGTAGAGTAGCTTGTCTTCATTGTGTCCAGCTTCTTCTCATCCCAGAATCTAGAGCCTGGATTTGAGTAATTTTTCCTTTTGAAGAATTTGTCATTGATATTTTTGGTGTCTCCGTTATTGGGTCTCCAACTTCAGGCTTTTATTGGGCCCAGGTTTTTTGTGGAGGGTAGGTGTTCAATACTTCTCTGAAAAGTAAGCTTAATCAGGATGCCAAAATAGTTTCATAGTAGCTAGAGTCGGAAGGGACCTAGGTAGATCATCTAGTCCGACCCCCTGCCTTGGCAGGAAAGAGCACCGGGGTCAGATGACCCCGGCAAGGTGCTCATCTAACTTCCTTTTAAAAATCCCCAGGCTAGGAGCCTGCACCACTTCCCCTGGAAGCCGGTTCCAGGCCCTAGCCGCCCTGACTGTGAAGTAGCGCCTCCTAATATCTAATCTAAACCTACCCTCCGCCAGCTTGTGACCGTTATTCCTGGTCACTCCTGGCAGCACACGGGGGAACAGGGACTCCCCCAATACCTGCTGATCCCCCCTGACCAGTTTGTAGCAGGCCACAAGGTCCCCCTTAACCTTCTCTTGTGGAGGCTAAACAGGTTCAGGTCCCGTAGCCTCTCCTCATAAGGCTTGCCCTGCTGACCCCTGATCATACGAGTGGCCCTCCTCTGGACTCTTTCCATATCATCCACGTCCCTCTTGAAGTGTGGCGCCCAGAACTGGACGCAGTACTCCAGCTGCGGCCTGACCAGTGCCGCATAGAGGGGGAGGATCACCTCCCTGGACCTGCTCGAGATGCATCTGTGGATGCATGACAGGGTACGGTTGGCCTTCTTGACTGCCTCCCCACACTGCCGGCCCATGTTCATCGTGGAGTCAATGATGACTCCAAGATCCTTTTCCGTCTCCGTGCTGGCAAGAGGGGAGTTCCCCAACCTGTAAGTGTGGTGCCGGTTCTTCCTCCCCATGTGCAACACCTTGCACTTATCAGTGTTAAACCCCATCCTATTCTCATCCGCCCACCGTTGCAACCTGTCAAGGTCAGCTTGTAGCCTATTGCACCCTTCTAGTGCACCCACATCCCCCCACATCTTAGTGTCATCAGCAAACTTGAACAGGGTGCTTTCTACCCCCTTATCCAAGTCACTGATGAAGATGTTGAACAGTGCGGGCCCGAGGACCGAGCCCTGCGGAACCCCACTGCCCACGTCCTTCCAGGTCGAGAAGAACCCATCCGCTACCACCCTCTGGGTGCGGCCCTCCAACCAGTTGGCGACCCATTTGACCGTGTGGGCATCGACACCACAGTCTCCCAGCTTTTTGATGAGGACAGGGTGAGAGACAGTGTCGAAAGCCTTCCGGAAGTCCAGAAAGACTACATCCACAGCAACCCCTGCATCTAATGATTTGGTGACCTGATCATAAAAGGCCACCAGGTTGGTCTGACAAGACCTGCCACTGATGAACCCATGTTGGTTGCCCCTGAGCATGCATTCCCCCGCAAGGCCCTCCTGGATGTGTGCCAGGAGAATTTTTTCAAAGAGCTTACCCGGCATTGAGGTAAGACTAACTGGCCTGTAATTTCCCGGGTCCTCTTTTTTTCCCTTTTTGAAGATAGGGACCACATTGGCCCTCTTCCAGTCTTCCGGCACCTCGCCAGAGCACCACGAGTGCTCATAGAGCCGCGCCAGGGGTCCCGCAATGACCTCGGCCAGTTCCTGTAGAACCCTAGGGTGAAGATCGTCCGGACCAGCGGACTTGAACACGTCCAGCCTCTCCAGAAGTACCCTAACTAACTCCTCGCTAACCCCTGGCCCAGGCGTGTCTCTCCCAGGGCCCGAGGGGTGCCCAGCAGGGAGGTGGCTGAACTGGTCCCTACTTAGGAAGACAGAGGCAAAGAAATCGTTAAATATGTTAGCTTTGTCATCTGGCGTGATGACTAAGTTGCCCATCGTGTCCTGCAGGGGCCCCACATTACCCGGGACCCTCTTTTTACCCCCTATGTATTTGAAGAAGGACTTCTTATTGTCCCCAATCCGGGAAGCTAGTCCTATCTCCATCTCTGCCTTGGCCTTCCTGACTGCCCCCCTACATCCTCGGGCGACTGTAACATAGTCCTTCTTGGTGATGACCCCATCTCTCCATTGGGTGTATGCCTCCCTTTTAGCAAGGAGACATTCCCGGATGCTCTTAGTGAGCCATGGGGGTTTATGTGCCCTCCTGCTCCCTTTGACCCTTGTTGGGATTACCTCCCTTTGGGCATGGAGGATCGTCTCCTTAAGGAGCAACCACTCCCCTTCGACATCTGATTCCCTTCCCCTCTGGGTCCTCAGCGCTTCCCCAACGATCCTCCTTAGCTTGTTGAAGTCAGCCCTCCTAAAGTCTAGGGCTGTTGCCTTGCTGCAGCCCTTTGCCACCTTACGCTGGATGGTGAATTCCAGCAAGCGATGATCACTGTCTCCCAGGTGGCCCATCACCCGCAGCCCCCTCACCAGGTCATCACCCGTGGCCAGCACCAGGTCCAACAAGGCGTCTCCCCTGGTGGGACTGTGCACCTCCTGGGTTAGATGGAGGTCCTGCACTCTGGCTAAGAACCGACGTGAGCAATCAGACTTGGCTGACTACTCCTCCCAGCAGATGTCTGGGAAGTTCAGGTCCCCCATGATGACCACATCCTTAGCCCTCACTGCCTCTGTGAGCTGACCTAAGAATTCCTGGTCGAGCTCTTCTCCCTGGTTGGGAGGTCTATAGTAGACTCCCACCGTTAAGTCTCTCTCCCCTGGACTGCCTTTTACTCTAACCCAGAGCACCTCAGAGTGCCCCCCCTCTACCCCCTTGCTAATTAACGAGGAAGTATATTCCTCCTTGGTGTAGAGTGCTACTCCTCCTCCACCTTTCCTTCCTATCCTGTTCCTCCTGTATAGCCTATAGCCCTTGACACTCACCGCCCAGTCATGCGATGAGTCCCACCACGTTTCTGTGATCCCTACTATGTCAGGGATGGTGACAGCTAGGAGGAGGGCGAGTTCCTCCTGCTTCTTCCCCATACTTCGAGCATTCGTGTAGAGGCATTTGAGGCCTCCAACGGTTGTGCCCACTGACCCCCTAGTCTCAGCAATGCCCCGTCCCCCATCACTTACCTGTTTCTCCCTTTTGACCATTGGTCTGGGCTCGCTGGCTGTTGCTGGGCCTGCTAGTTCATCATCTCCTCCGCCCTCATCTTCCCCCTCCCCCGACGAGCCTAGTTTAAAGCCCGCCGAAGGAGGTTCACCAACCTGGAAGAGAACACACGCTTATCTTTAGGGGAAAGGTGGAGCCCATGCCATCCCAGCATGTCTCTCATTCACGATGTGCCGGTCATGGCTGAGGAAGCCAAAGCCCGCCTTGAAGCACCATTCCTGTAGCCTCCAGCTGGTCTCCGCTATGCACATCTCGTGATGTCTGCCTCGACCACTCACTGGCAGGATGGAAGAGAAGACCGCCTGTGCGCCCATCTCCCTCAGCACGCCTCCCAGAGCATGGTAGTCTTCCATCAGGCGATCAGGGGCTCTCCTGGCCGCATCGTTAGTACCCACATGGACAAGGACCATGGGGTAATAATCGGTGGGCTGGATGATGGACTGGAGCATCCCCTTCACATCCTGAATCTTCACTCCGGGCAGGCAGTAGACCTCACGTGCTGAGGGATCCTGGCGACAGATGGGGCCCTCCGTACCTCTCAGGATGGAGTCACCAATCACGATGACGCGACGCTTCCTCCTCTTAGGCCTCTTGACTCCCGCCGCCCGCACAGGACATTGTGTGCGCAAAGTCTCCTCCCTGGAATCTTCCACTGCTCCCTCCTCCTCCAAGGCTGCCAGGGCCTCATATCTGTTCTCCAGATGGACAGGAGGAACTGGTGCCGCAACATGGTTAATAGCCCTGGCACGGGAGACCGTCTGCCACTCAGCAGTGGAGGGCTCATCCCGGGCTGCCCTCTCCTCTGTCGTACCACACTGCAGAGAAAGAAAATACCTATCAATTTCCTCCTCTGCCTCACGGATTCCCCTCAGCCTGCTAACCTCCTCCAGGAGCTCCTGCACCCGCTCCTCCAGGGTCCTAAGGCGGATACCTACAGGACAGGTGCAGGAGTCCCCAGTCCCTGCCCCCCCCAGACCTTGCCGGGCAGTTCCCGCAGGCCAGGGGGTTGGAGGACAGCAGCCCCCCCCGAGGGCTCTGTCTGGGTGGAGGCCTCGGACAAGCCCCGGGAAGGCCGTGCCCCCCGGGCAGGGGCCCTGGCAGAACTCCGTGTCGACACTATCGCAGGAGTTGCTGCCCTTACTAGCAGAGCAGGGGTCAGCCTCTGGGCCCCGCCTGCTCACCCGCCGGCGCGAACGCTGCCGCAAACGCCGGCGCACTCTTACGGACCGCGCCTGTTTGCACGGTCTGTTCGCGCGGCTCGGGAGCGCGGCTCCCTACCGGCTCGGCTAAGAGGGACCCGGGGGGCTTCCCCTCCGGATCCGGCTCAGCTGCGCCGGCCCCTCAGTCCCTCAGCCCCACTTACCTTAGGGGGATCAGCTGCTGCTGCCCCCTCAGCTGCTCCGCTTGCCGCCGCCGCTGCTACTGCTGCACTCTCCTCTGCTCCGGGTCCAGAAAGGAGGCACACGTGTGGGAAGGACACACGTGCGCCTGTGTCCCTCTTCTCCCCACTGCTCCTGACCTCCAAGAGGTCACTAACAAATCACTAACTGCTTTTGAAAACTGAGCCAAATCTGTCTTTAAAAAGAAGCTCACCAATTTGGGTAGGTTAAACCTTAATAAAATACTGATGTTACATAAATTATTCCTAGTTTTGGCTTTTTCTGGCATTTCTCTTACACTGCCGGGATTTCAAATATTTCCAAAAACTAGTTTAAAATCTAATAAATGCTCTCAGTAAAAGAAGTTGTAAGATTCCGTTATTACTATCAATTATGTTGTCTCTGAATAAATCAGGAGTTTGCCTAAGGGTGAATGGGAAAAGGGACAAGAATGAAAAGTAATGTATATGCCTATAAACATGTAGGTTTTTAACATATAATTTTGGGTTTCTTAAACCTTGATGGAAACTCTTCTTGACTGTATTGGAAAATGAGGTCCTGTAGGTTTCATTGTTAGTATATTTTTGTAAGGGAATTAACATGGATGAGCATATTCTCATTAAAACTCTAGGAAAAACAAGTATTAACTAGAAAAAAATCCCCCAAAACCTGAGGAAAGTGATCATACATCTAGAACTCTCAATGCAATACTCAGCATAAATTCAGAATTATGGAACACAACTAAAGGTGTATAAATTAACACACAAATGTAGCAAATGACTTTCATTTATAATACCTAGTTTGTATCTCTATTGTTATACTGCTGCCTGTGTTCAATAACATATTTCAACAGTTTAAAACATCATTCTAATCTTCAGGTTGCATTCTTATTTTTCTTGCATCCTTGTTTTCAAAATATCTGTATGGGCATTTTGGGGCAAAAGGGTCAATACCAGATGTGCCTTGCCTCTTTTGATGTTTTGGAGTGTGCAAAAATAAAGAAGTTTTGAACATGGTTTTACACGCTACTAATTTGACTTCAAGGACGTTTGCCGTTTATTTAATCAAAACCAAATAGCTTTAAGCCTCCCTGTGGATATATTTTCATAACAAGGTAAATAAACAATATTTTCTTTAAGTCACAGAATACATATTTAACTCCTTAGCTACACAGAGCATCACTGTAATCTTCTGTTCCAGTAGCATTATGACTTCTTCATTATATGGTAATTAATATGGGAGCTGCTTTTCTATACTGACATCCTGTATTACCTGAAATTCAGTACAACAGTAAAGATTAGATGCAGAGTAGTTATTTCAGAGAAATCGAAGAAAAAGCAGTGTATGCAGGATCTGAAAGAGACGTTATTGGTGGAAGGGGGGTGTATCTTGATTAAAGTCAATTAAATTGCCTTTGAAGAGGAAAGTTTTCTTCCTTAGCTTAAATTTCAAGCTCAGTGGTGTTCCTTTTTAGACTCCTAAGAAATAGAAGGGAGGTGGGATATGTAATAATTTTGCCAAATCTATAAGCTCTTAACTTTGCTATGTGGCTGGATCCCTTTGGTAGTTGTTAAGCTGGCTGGTATTCCAGAGACTTTTTTGACTAACCAGGTCTATGGGAGTGATTCTTGGAAACAGATACTGAAGGCAATAGTGGATTAATAGTTAAAAGGTTATCTTTCTGAAATTGAAGAGCTAATCAAATACTTAAGTGTGTGTGTCAGTGTGTACACTATTTTCTCCTATTAACTTAAAGCTCGGTGTTATCCCCTACTCTGGGTATCATTAAGTCTCAAAATTATGTTGTCAGTAAAGGTCAAGTGGATAGATCTAGTTATAATAAACTACATTGATTAAGAGATTCTGTGTTAGAAATTGTCAGGGAAACAAGTGTCAGAGGATAACAAGTATCCCAAAGTATCTGTTAGCTAACAAATATTACTTTCATAAAACTAGATCCTCCAAGGGTGAGACTCCCTAAATCATTTTGTGGTGGTGCTTTTTTTACTTCTGTATGTGAGATATGATATTTGCCTGTTCTGATCTCTCTTTGTTAGGGTAGAATGTACAGCCCCACATGGGTAAAAAACAGGCTTTGTTACTTAAGTGATTGATCACTTTTTTCTTTCTTTGGTGCAGTAGAAGTACCTTATTAAATTTCATATGAAGTTATGTACCTTGGGTATGCTTGCTGTGTGTCCAGTTCATGAATTTCAAGGTGTGGGAGGACACATTCAAATGCGAGAACAGTTAGAGTTCTGTCAGGTACATAAAGAAGTAGAGTTAAAGGTCTGTTTCCTGAACTGTGAGAGCACATCAGTCTTGGCAACTCTTGCCTCAGCCTCTTCCTTTGAACTTCATGGACCATTAGCTTTTTTTTTTTTTTTTTTTTTTTTTTTAAACAAAGCCTGACCTCAGTATGCTGTCTGCCATTGCACTACCTCTCATATGGTTTCTTGTGTCCTTGGTGCCATGAACCAGGATTGTCTTTTGTAGTGTATACCTGGTCCTTTTATATAGAAAGAAAATGGACAACCTGTATGGTATGGTATGAATTGTGTGGCAGTGTAATTTTTGTATTGATGGTTTCTTAGACCAAAAAACATCCTTACTCCTAATATTTAGTTGTACACTAAGGGTGCGTCCAGATGAGCATGCTGTGTGCCTCTTGCAGCACCTCAAAGCCTTTTGAGATGCTGCAATAGGCATGTGTGGGAACAAAAAAAAATGTTCTCTGCACTGCAGATTTGTAGCACAGGGGCAAAATTAGACCCCTAGATATTCAGGGGTCAAAAAATATCCTAGGCAAAATAAGCGGTGTGGGGCATGGTCCAGGACCCAATGGAAGAATCTGTGCAGTAACAAAAACTAGGAAATTGGAAATTTTGTTAAGGTTCCTGGAAAGTAAATGCTCCTTTGGCACAGCTTCTACGTGCCCTGCTGAAGGGTTTGCTGTTGTCCTGCCTCTTCTTCTAGTAAGCACAATCTGGTGAAAATGTGACTGTAAACTGTAGTTACTTCCTGATCATGAGAAGTGTAACTTGTCAGAAACTTGCACCATCTGGGACTTAGCTAGTCTGGCAAAATCTTGAGCTGACACTAATTTACCCATGGTAATTTGATTACTTCAATTTCACCTTCTAAGGACAGAAGTTCTGTTGGTGCTACTGCCTAGGTAACAGCTAGTTTACAAGTCAAGAATTTTCAAAGCATCCTGAAAAAATTCTCATTTTGTTCTCAACATTCTAAAATGGACTGAGAAACTGCATAAAATACTGGGTACCAACTTGGTTGTTGGCTTCAGGGCTCATTGCTAGAGTTGAAATCTGGAATGGCCTCAGCAGATTTTGTCATGTTTGGATGAGGTACAATCAATCCATTTCAAACCGTTGACAACAAAGAGATGCTCTTGTGCAGGGTGGATTCGATTTAGTTTGAAGAACTAAAATAAATTAGTTTGAATTACTGGTCAGAAAGCCTCAACTTAATCATTGGTTTCTGCAAAAAGTTCATTCTTGTTGTTTGCTATAATCTTCATTAAAATATTATTTCTATGATTCCCAAATAGGGCACTCTTATGGCCTGGCAAGCCTGCTATTGTGATATGTTTTCCCTTCTACTCACTAGATCACAAATCAGTGGAGAGGCTATACTCAGAAACTTTTTCCTCAAGACTTCTGGAATATTCGCTCCAAATGTTTCTCCTTTTGTTTCTATTGTCCCTCCCTCCTTGCATTTATCTCCAAACTCTTCCTTGTTACCCAGATCCACCCACAACAATCCTCTTCTATTAATTTAACTTCTTGAAACTTTGCACTTTTAGAGAGAGATAAAGGCTTGACTTTGTACACAAACTTGCAGAGAGACAATAGGGTGATCAATAGGTAATCAGGTCTGTTATCGCTCATCTCCATATACTACTCTTCACAAGGATGTTATCTCTGGAGAGACCAATCCACAGTTTGAGAACTAAAACTAAGCATCACTAAGATGCTTAATGGAATCTTCAAGACCAAGTCCCATAGGGTTTTCTTTAACCTTTTACTAATCTATAGAGGAGCCCCTGGAAAACCCATAAGATTGGGCCCTTAATATGGCCTGTGGTGACCTACTTATAAAACTTTTCTAAAAGTTACATGAATATATTGTCTCAAATAGTACATAATTAGAAGTTATAATCCCTATTTCATGATGATATCTTTAAGCTCTAACATATTAAATTAAAACTATCTTTATATAGATTTATTTTTGTTTTAAAAACATTTTAACAAAAATAAATAAAAATATGATTAAATTTTAAAAAATTCTGATTTTTTTTTTTATTTTTATTTTTTCAAAAGGTTGATTTTTATCCATCCTGCTCTTGTGGTGTTATATCTCACTCTATTTTCATGATAGCTAGACCAACCAGCAGCAAGCCCACCCAACTACGTAGTTTCCTAAGAAAAAATAAAAAATGGCAAATTATGTTGAAAACAAGGTACACAGTGCAGGAAGAGGAGAGCTGTCATGGAATCGTACAGTGGATAATACAATTGTACAGAGCCTTCCCTGCTGCATTAGCAGCTGTCAATTTCATGGCTGTGGTTAGTGATACTTAACGTTTCCATGGAGCTCCCAAAAAGTAAACCATGCCTCTGGGAGTCATGTTTTTACACAGCTTTGAAATTGAGATTGAGTGGGAGGGATAGAACCTGTCCTATAAATTTTCAAGCTGGAAAAAAGTAGGAGAAATATTTTGTAATAGAAGCTACTTGTTGCTTGTTGAAACTTGGCTAAAGAAAATAATTGCACTGGAAGCTGCTTAAATACAGTATTTAGGGTAGGGATGGTGACTATCAGCTATGTAAAAGTGGCTAAACAGTTCCATATGTTGAATATCCTATCTTCTCTCACATCAATACCAAAGGCTGTTTCTGGCAAGCACCCTTGTGTTTCAGGTATTTGGAGCTGGCTCTGGAAAAAGTATATTTACTTGTATTTCCGAGTGTTCCTGTGTGTTTCATTTGACCCTGTATGGGTAATCAAGGAACAGTTCCCTGCTTAATATAAAGTGTCTTTTATTATAGCAGTTTCTTACAGAGCTGTTACAGGGCCTACTGTTCTCCCCCAGGCTCTCTAACTCTCTTCCTCTTCTTGTCTTCTCCCCCTCACTTCCTGTTCCTCTCTTGGACTCCTTCTTTCTCCTACTGCTGGTTTTGCCTCTGAGATTCATACACGTTGTTACATCTTTCCTTTCAACAGTTCAAAACAGATGATTAACTTATTCCCCTGGTTGAGCCAGAGGTTGCTAGCACATAGCCCAGCATGCAAACCAAGCCTTTACCGCTGGTCTGCTGTGTTCTTTAGGGCTCATAGGACCGAGCCTTGCAGAACCCCACTGCCCACATCCCTCCAGATCGAAAATGACCCATCCACCACCACTCTCTGGGTGCGGCCCTCCAGCTGGTAGGCGACCCATTTGACTGTGTGGGTGTTGACCCCACAGCCCCCCAGTTTCTTAATGACAACGGGATGAGAGACGGTGTCAAAGGCCTTCCTAAAGTCTAGGAAGACTATCCACCGCATCAAAGTATTTGGTGATCTGGTCGTAGAAGGCCACTAGGTTGGTCTGACAGGACCTGCCGCTAATGTACCCATGTTGGTTGCCCCTAAGCATAATCTCCCCTGCTGGCCCCTAGTGGACATGTGCCAGAATAATTCTCTCAAAAAGCTTACCCAGATCGAGGTAAAACTAACTGGCCTATAGTACCCCAGGTCCTCCTTCCTCCCTTTTTTGAAGATGGGAACCACGTTGGCCCTCTTCCAGTCCCCTGGCACCACATGAGAGCACCATGAGTGCTCATAAAGCCGTGCCAGGGGTCTCGCAATAACCTCAGCTAATTCCCTCGGTACTGTAGGGTGGAGATTGTCTGGACCAGCTGACTTGAATACATCCAGTCCCTCCAGAAGTTCCCTATTTCCTCAGTAACCCTTGGCCTATGTGCACCTCCCCTGAGGTCTAAGGGGGCCCAGAGTGAGGTGGCTGTTCTGGTCCGTGCTCAGGAAAATGGAAGCAAAGAAATCATTAAATAGGTTAGCTTTGTCATCTGGTGTGACAGCCAAATTACCTAGCATGTCTTGCAGGGGCCCCATGTTACCCGGAACCTTCTTTTTGCCCCCTATATATTTAAAAAAGAGCTACTTGTCCTTGATCCAGGAAGCTAGTCCCAGTTCCATCTCCGCCTTGGCCTTCCTGACTGCCTCCCTGCATCTCCAAATAACCGCAGTATAATCCTTCCTGGTGATGGCCCCTCCCTTCCATTGGGTGTACGCCTCCCTTTTGGCCAGAAGACTTTCTTGGATTCTTTTGGTGAGCCATGGGGGCTTTTGCGCCCTCCTGCCCCCTTTGATCCATGTTGGGATTACTTCCCTTTGGGCTTGGAGAATCGTCAAAGTCGGCTTGATCCTGATCTTTTGCTCAATTGTATTTCTGCTCTGCCAGCACTCTGCAGCTGCTTCCAGTTATGCTCTGTTGCTGTTCACTATTTGTGACAACTGTGTAGGATTTATCTCCCACTTTACCCTCAACAGTGGCCTTTCCATATTCTTTCACATGTGGACTTACTGGTTGTACCCAGACCTTGCACAGTGGTCTCAGGTCCCTGGCTCCTTGGTTATGCCATGATACTTGTTAAGACTTGCTTTTTTAGCTGCTTCCATGTACTGTCACCCCTTCCCTCCTGGGGTTTTGGCAAGCAGTCTCTCATGGGGAGTAATGGCTTAGTTCTCTGGCCCATTAATCTTTGGGCTGGGTTACAGCCCATTCCTTGGGAGGAGGGTGTGTTGTGATGGTCCAATAGAGCTAGCTGGGGATCCCCTGCAGTCTTATTTGCCTTCAACAAGAATCTCTTGGCTGTCTTTACTGCTGATTCAGTCTTCCCATTGCTTTGTAGGTATTCAGGGGATGATGTCTTGTGCTGGAATTCCTATCTAGTACAGAACCATTTGAATTCTCTTGAGATGTATTGTGGACCATCGTCTGAGAACAGAATGTCAGGTATCCCATGTCACGCAAAATGAGTCTTCAGCTTCCTGACCACCATTCCTGCCTAAGTGTCTTTGAGGGTAATCAACCTTCCAAATGTCAGAATAGTAGGCTACGGTGACCATATAGTTTCTGTCATTGACATTGAACAAGTCAGTCCCTACCTTCTCCCAGGGGCAAGAGGGGATGTCATGAGGGTTCAACGTCTCTTTTTGCTGTTTGTCACTGTATTCGGTCCACACCTCACACTGTTCCATGTATGTTCTCAAGAGGGCATTCAAGCATGGCCAGTAGATGCACTCCCATGCTCTCCTGAGGCATGATTCTATTCCCATGTCTGAAGCATGGAGTCGGTTCATGATGTCTCGCTGCAGAGCTACTGGGATTCATTATCCTGTCTCCCATGAACAGAATCCTATCCTGATCCCTCCATTGCTAGTATGTGGCAACTTCTGGTGGTACTTGTGCTGCGGTCAACCCTCTAGGATGGTTTGTTTTGTTGCTTGGAGCACACTGTCCTGTTCTGTACTCTTTTTTGTATTGCTTTGAGACTGCTTTTGGAGATGGGCAAGTCTTGTACCATATTAATGGACTCGATCTCCTGTTCTACAGATCCATCTGTGCTGCATTGTGGAAGGTATGCTCTACTTAGTGTGTCTGCCACTTCCAGGGACTTCCCTGGGTAGTACTTTTATACTCGTATCATAGACCTGGAGTCTCAGCAGCATGTGTTGATGTCTCTTAGGGGCACTCAGCAAGGGTTTTTTCATTATGATCTCTAATGGTCTGATTGCACATGTACTCTGTTCAAAGGTGAAATGATGGAACCATTCCAGTCCAAACAATACTGCTAGTAACTCCTTTTCTATCTGTGTGCATCTCCTTTCGGTTTCAGTCATTGCTCTACTAGCAAAAGCTATGGGCTGCTAGTTCTGCATTAGTACTTTTCCCAGACCACTTCCTGATGCATCAGACTGTAGTACTATTTGCTCAGCTGTGTTGTAGTATTTCAGTGTTGGGGCGTTGCTGATGAGTTTTGTTTTTTTTTTTAAATTCTTTTGAATGCCTCCTCTTGGGTCTGTGCCTATTCCCAGGCTGCATCATTGTGCGTTAGCAACCTGAGTGGCTCACAAGCATTAGACAAGTGTACACCAAGATGTGGACAGATAGTTAACCATCCAAATAAAGCGCTGGACTCCTTTGATATTCTGTGGCCTGGCCGTCTCCATAACGGATCTCACCTTCTCCAGGTCTGGCTGTAGTCCTTCCAAAGTCATTAGATGTTCAATGTTAAGGTACTTCTGTTCTTCTCAGCTGTATTTTGTCGGCACTCCATTTAATGTGCCTCTCCCAACATCCGTTAAGGAGTTGTTGCAGTCTGGCATCATGGTCACATATCACCTCTTCCTTATCATCCCCAATGTTGATATCCGAAAGACCTTCCAACTCCTGGCTCAGCTTCTGCTGGAAAACTTCTGAAGTTGGGCTGATCCCCATGGGCATCCTTAACCAGCAGTACCTGCCAAAGGGTGCACTAAAGGTTATCAGGTGGCTGGATGATTCTTCTAGCTCCACATGCCAAAATCCATTCTTGACTTTCACAAACTGTCAACACTTTTGCCCTAGACAGGTCATCCTCAATCACTGACAGTGGGTAGTGGGCTTCTTTCGAGTGCCCTGTTAAGTGGTTTTGGATCAATTTAGATTCTCTAATGGCTTCTTTACTACTACTAGGCTGCTGATCCAGTCAGTGTTTTTTGCAACTGGTGTGATAATGCCTCTTTTCGACAAGTTTGTCAGTTCTTTCCTCAGTGGCTCCAGCAGGGCTAGCAGGATTCTGCATTTTGGTAGTTGTACTAGTTGCACCTGTGGATCTATTTCAAACTCCAGTTTGCCTTCCAAGAGCCCAGGGCCCTGGAATATGTCTCCATATTTTAACAGAATGTTAGGTAGTGAACTTAATGACTGTTCTTGCTCTTCTGTGACCTGGAAGATGTTGTGGTATTACACTGTAATTAAATCTGTGGCCTGTGCTGTCCAGCAGTGGATGGGTGTCCACCCTGTCAATCACTATAAATTACAGGTGGTACTGTTTCTCGTGGCATGGATTTCTTATAGTCACCCAGCGCTTTCCTAGTGGCCTCACAGTTGTTTTGTTATATATTAAAAGCACTTGGTGACATTTTTCCAGTCTGATGCTGCCACTCAAATTCACAGGAAGGACATTGCAAGCGGCTCCACAATCCACCCAGAATCTTAGAGATCTTTGCTCTAGCATCATTGTTCCAAATATAGCTGAGTTGTTGCCCACTTTTTTTTCTGTAACATGTATATCCTGTGAGTCTGTCAAATTTTACATTGAAAGCTTCTTCCTCATCTGTAGTTTCCTGATCCTTCATTACTGTGTGGACTTTTTTTTCTATTTGGGTGGCTATGACACTGACCCCTGAAATGATTCTGTTTTCCACATGTTTTGCACTCTTTTCCATAGGCTGGTCTTTCTGCCTTTCATGCAGCTTCCTGCAGTAGAAGCACTGAATCATATTGTCAGCGTTTGCAGTTGGCCTGTCAGGTTCCTGCTTTCCAGAGTCCTTTAGGTTGAGCCTGTGAACCTGCTCTGTACATGTGGCTGTTGATATCATTTTGATCCTTTGTTTAGACCATTCTGCTGCCCTTGCAATTTGGTGACATATTTTTCCAGGGTTAGAGCTACCTTTCTTAGTAGTCTCTCCCTCCTGGCAGAGTCCTGTGTGCCACACAATCCTATCCTGGATTAGGGAGTCTTTTATGTCTCCAAAGTTTCATGAGGATGCCAGAGTTTTCAGTGCTTCTATTATAGGCTTATAGAATATAGGCTTCTATTCCTTTCTCTTCCTCTTGATTTCTGGTGAAAAACTAGTATCTCTCTACAGTCTCATTTTTCCTGGGGTCACAGTATGCATCAAACACTTCTATTAACTGTTTTAGTGTGTCAGGGTTCCCTGACATCAGTGTCGGCCTTACTTCATGGCCTTGCCCCCCCCCCCCGGCCACTAGATAGTAAAACAGCTTTACCTTCACTTTCTTTATCAGTCATGGTTAACTCTATATACAAACTGAATTCTTGCTTCTATGTCTGTGCAAGGCTCTTTGTGTTGAAATCCAGCTGTCCTGTGCACCTCAGTTCCTCCGTGCTTCTTGCAATCTGTTTTAATCACTGCTGGGGCCCAGGTCTCTCTTTTCTCTTGGGCTTCCTCACAGATTTTCTGCTGCCACCATGTTTCGTGTGACCCTGTATGGGTAATCAAGGAATAGCTCCCTACTTAATATAAACAGTGTCTTTATTAAAAATAGCAGTTTCTTACAGAACTGTTACAGGGCCTACTGTTCTCCCCCAGGCTCTCTAACTCTCTTGCTTTTCCTGTCTCCTCCCCCTCACTTCCTGTTCCTCCTTCAGACTCCTCCTTTTGCTGCTGCTGGTTTTGCCTCTGAGATCAATACAATGTGCTTGCCTATTTTCTGTTCATTTCTAAATCCCATCTGTGCTCAGCACCTATCTGTACCCATTTAGATCCTTAAAATTTGTATCTTCATATTATTTTATGCACATAGAAACTAATTTAATTTCCTGTCTGTATTTAAATTATCCTTCCATCTTCAGTCTTGTTCCGATTCTCATTCATTGCTAGTCTGTGAGATGTGGAAATTAATTTGTTTAATTCCTTCATCCAGATAAAAAATTCTAGAGCTGCCATTGAAACAGCGGAGTGATCAAATGTTCTTTTTGTCCATTAATATTTTTCCTTTTGTTACTTCAGTATTGAGCTTAATGTGCATGTCTGGTGGTTGTAACAGAGGGTTTTTTTGAAACATCTGGGATCATGAGGGAGTTACATGCACAATTCTGTGTAAAATGAACCATTTCCCCTTTCTAAACTAATAATTTGTCACGTGGAAGATGTCTCCAGTTGATCTGTTAATGTCTAATAAATTTATGAACTTTGAATCTTTGATTCTGCAAGACTGAGCTGGAAAACAAATGTCTTTTCTAAATAAAATTAGGAGATATATATAAAATGGTATTTCTGACTTCTTAATTCAGGCACTTCTGGTTCTTAACTGGGCAGAAGGTGGCTGGGGTGGCACAGCTGCTAAGACACATGGTTGACAGCCTTGAGGACTCAAGTTTGAGGGCTTAACAGATGTGCTTATGGCACAGCTGTTTCAGATTCTAACTAATCTGAATTCTGCTAAATAACTTGTCACAAGGACATGGGAAGGAAGAACTGGGCAGAAAACAAAAGTTCACTTAAGTTCTGTACTTTAACTGTACTTCTTCAAACATCTGCGAGGCTTGGTGGGGGGGTGAGAGTATCTTTTTTCTGCTCAAATGGTTCATTGATTTTATAAAAATTAAAAGTATTCACATGGAAATGGGGAGACTAAGATCTTAAATGTAATTGCTCTGTGACTATTAGTTTGTATGGTACTCAGCATAAAATGGGCTTGGAGCTAATGATTGGAGGCCCCAGTTAAAATATAACACACAAGTTTTTTGATGAAGTACTTGAATTTCAACCAAGGAATATAGTTTTTCACTGAGAGCCTAAGTGTACCATCCAGTACTGTGGTGTGATGATGAGTCACTTGTACTGGGGAAAGCCATCAGAGGGATGGCTTATCCCTAGTAGAAGTGACACAATTTCAAGCAGCCTTGAAACCTGCAGAGCAGATAATGGTGAGCTGCCTAAACAATGAGACTCATGTTGAGCTTGTAGACTGGCCTGTCGCAGAGCACTCGGGTGCCCTGCACCTAAAAGCAGAAATAGCTCAGGACAGACCCCTAGTAGTGAGAAGGGGGAGGCTCAACTGCCAGTCACCAGGGCAGCACAGGTGCTGGTTGCTAGGGGAACCAAGGGGATCAGCTGACAGGAAGGGGCAGGGCTTGGCCCCTTCTTAAGCCCAAGCATAAGGCCAGGAGAGCAGTTCCCCTTCAGGCGCCAAGGAGGGGGGAGCTTGGCTGGTGCAGAGAGAAAGGGGAAGATAGACTGCAGGAGCATCCCCTGGTTGTGGTTGAGTTGGAGTATTTTCCCGGTAGAGACAGAACATGGTTTTTGACCAGATGGTTTAGTTTACGTTATGGCCCAGGGGCTTTGTGTTTTGTGTTTACTATTTTACCGGAGGACCGGGTGAGGCTATTAGGGGTGGAGGAGACCTCATAGGGATGCCATGGTAGCATGGAGTTTCCTGGTGCTGGAGAGGGCGCAGCATTGTTTGGGGGCGCACTGGCCCCAGCCCTGGAGCCAGGGGGCAGTGAGAAGCCCCAGAGCGAGAGGAGGAAGCGAAGAGTCCTGGAGCTAGAGAGGGCAGTGGGGAGCCTCCAGAAGTAAAGAAGAGGGCCAAGGTACAGGGCAAACCATGTCAAGTACCATCTGCGAGGCTTGGGCTGTGGTATAGTGGTGGAAAAAGGAGCTGCAGATAGCGCCCTCTGACACCAGGCATATAAAGTGGGCATTCTCCTGCTAATTACATCACTCAATTAAAATCAAGGCACGGCAGACGAGTAAGCAGGCAGTTAGCCCAAGACAGGAAGGTGGAGCCATAAACAGAAAGGCTTCTGCAAGTTATCCCTGTTACATGGCCTTATTCAAGCACCTTGTTTTGACTTCTGCCCCCTGTTCCTGTGCTCCAGGTGTCTGTGTCAGGTTCTGACTCTTGGCTTCCTATCACTCTCTCTTGAAGGGGCCCTGATCCCCTGAACTATTCTAGCTTCAGCTCTTGACACTGATTCCTGATGCAGAATATCCTGATTCATGACATTTGGGGGTTCTGGACCAATAGAAATTCAGTTCAGTTCTCCTTTGAGAAGCAAGAGATGGTTTCCTTGGTCCAATGGAAGAGCCACAGCCCCTTCCAATGGTAGTGCTCTTTAACTTATTATTCTACTTACTTATTGATTTGGACATTTTCCACTATGTTGTCTTAACATGACAAGGTAGAGGCTTCACCGAATTACTTAGATTTAAACATTTAGGCAGCCCTCCTGCAGCTCTGAGGTGTTGCTGTGCCATCTTCTGTGCAGAATAAGTCCTGAATAGATGCATGATTTAAATTCAAGGTCACATGTACTGGTTGACAGAGGCATGATTCTCTTCTACTGGGCAGATGTCATCTGCATAGGCAAATACCTGGTGTGATCTGTTTAGCTGCAGGTCTTTTCGTCCTTCAGTTGGTTCTCATAACCTTCTCAAGCATCAAGTTGAAAAGCCTTGATGACAGTACTCCTCCTTGTGTGAGTCCTCTATTGATTTACATTGAGTCTGATAGCATTACTTCAAAGTCAGTTCTCACATAACTTCTTGATACTTTAGTGCACATCTTAGTAAGACATACCAGTTTTTTGGGAATTCCAAACTTCACCATGATTTGTCATAGCGACTCTCTTCTAATACTTTCATAGATTTTGACAAAGTCTATGGAGACTTGATGTACATCTTCTGGAACCTCTCTTCTGTCCAAGGCCCCAACGTTTGGAACAGACTGCCACCTGAGGCAGTTCAAGTGCCCACTTTGAATGCCTTCAAGAGACATTTGGATGCTGATCTTGCTGGGATCCTATGATCCCTGCTGACTTCCTGCCCCTGGGGCAGGGGGCTGGACTCTGTGATCCTCCAGCATCCCTTCCAGCCCAAATGTCTATGAAATCTTTTCAAGCAATAATATAATTGAAAATGTCTAATCACAAGTTGCTCATCTTTCTACTAATCTCCCAGAAGTCCTTGTGCATATGGAAGCAATCAGCTGAACAGCAGTTGACAAAAGTAAGGCAATTGACAAAAGCAGTGCACAGTGATAGTTATTACACTCTCTTCAATCACTTTTCTTGTAAATTGGTCAAAAGAGTACAGAGGTCATAGTCAAGTACCAGAGAAGTTGGGCTTGCTGTCAGTGTCATTTGCATTCAGAAATAAATCTCAAGATTGCAGGAAAATTAGGATAGAGAATGCCAAAGTGGAAAAATAGAGAAATTCAAATATTTAGGAACAATAATAATTGAGGAAAATCAAATAACTGAATAAATCACAGGAGCTTACAGTGCTAATATATGCCTGTTGAGCCTGGATGGCATCAAATAAAATTTCAAGAAACCTCAACATTCAGCTTTATAGTACCATTGTTTAACTTGTCCTTTTATATGGATGTGAATCCTGGGTGCTAACAAAGGCAAATGGAAAAAGGGTGCAAGTGTTTGAAAACAAAGTGCTTAGGAAAATATTTGGTACAGTGGGGAGCCGGAGGAAAAGCAAGGGCAATGTTGGACCCCTGCTAAACCAGATGGGGCAACTGACAACTGATGCCCAGGAAAAAGCCAACCTATTAAATAGGTACTTTGCGTCAGTCTTTCATCAGTCACACGGGATGCCCATGCCTGCTATGGGACAGGGAAATCTGGGTGAGGGGGATCCCCTACCCTCCATCAATGCTGACCTCGTGAAGGAACACCTTGAGAAGCTGGATACCTTCAAGTCGGCTGGCCCTGACAACCTGCACCCCAGGGTACTCAAGGAGCTGGCGAGCGTCATAGCCCAGCCCCTGGCACGGATCTTTGAAAACTCCTGGCGCTCTGGTGTAGTGCCCGAAGACTGGAAGAAGGCCAATGTGGTGCCGATCTTCAAAAAAGGGCGGAGAGTGGATCCGGCTAACTACAGGCCCATTAGCCTGACTTCTATCCTGGGGAAGATCTTAGAAAAGTTTATTAAGGAGGCCATCCTTGATGGACTGGCCCAGGCTAACATTCTAAGGGACAGCCAGCACGGGTTTGTTGTGGGTAGGTCTTGTTTGACCAATCTCATTTCCTTCTATGACCAGGTGACCTATCACCTGGACAAGGGGGAAGAGATTGATGTCATATATCTTGACTTCAAAAAAGCTTTTGATCTGGTATCCCATGATCACCTCTTGGCCAAACTGGCCGGTTGTGGCTTTGGCTCCACCATGATCCGCTGGCTGGGAAATTGGCTTCATGGTCGGACCCAGAGGGTTGTGATTGATGGCAGTCACTCATCGTGGTGCCCTGTGACCAGTGGGGTCCCTCAAGGCTCTGTCCTGGGACCCATACTGTTCAACATCTTCATTAACGATGTGGACATTGGAGTCAGGAGTGGACTGGCCAAGTTTGCCGATGACACCAAACTTTGGGGCAAAGCATCCACGCCAGAAGATAGGCGGGTGATCCAGGGTGACCTGGACAAGCTCAGCAAATGGGTAGACGAGAACCTGATAGTGTTTAACACTGAAAAATGCAAGGTTCTCCACCTTGGAAGGAAAAACCTGCAGCACCCTTATAGGCTCGGCAGTGCTACATTGGTTAGCACTACAGAAAAAAAAGACTTGGGGGTCATCATTGACCACAAGATGAACATGAGCCTCCAATGAGATGCTGCGGCTAGTAAAGCGACCTAAATGCTGGTGTGCATCCATAGATGCTTCTCGAGCAAATCCCGGGACGTCATTCTCCCCTTGTACTCGGCCTTAGTGAGGCCGCAGCTGGAGTACTGCGTCCAGTTTTGGGCTCCACAATTCAAAAAGGATGTGGAGAAGCTTGAGAGAGTCCAGAGGAGAGCCACGCGCATGATCAGAGGTCAGGAAAACAGATCTTACGATGACAGGCTGAGAGCCATGGGACTCTTTAGCCTGGAAAAGCGCAGGCTCAGGGGTGATCTGATGGCCACCTACAAGTTTATCAGGGGTGACCACCATGATCTGGGGGAACATCTGTTCACCAGAGCGCCCCATGGGATGACGAGGTTGAACGGTCACAAACTCCTGCAAGACCGTTTCAGGCTGGACATAAGGAAGAATTTCTTTACTGTCCGAGCCCCCAAGGTCTGGAACAGTCTGCCAGCGGAGGTGGTTCAAGCGCCTACATTGAACACCTTCAAGAGTAAATTGGATGCTTATCTTGCTGGGATCCTATGACCCCAGCTGACTTCCTGCCCTTTGGGCAGGGGGCTGGACTCAATGATCTCCCGAGGTCCCTTCCAGCCCTAATGTCTATGAAATCTATGAAATCAGTACAAGAAAATGTGTGGTGGTTAAGACATAATCAAGAGTTTGTGGACCTTTTGTAGAACACCTGTCACAGGCCAGCTGGGCACTGTGAGTATATCAGTTTAGTTGCAGAATGACTGAGCACTGCAACTTCATTAGCCACTGGATTATTTTGTTTCGGGATCGAGGAGGTGATGTTGGGAAGGAAAGCAATGACAAGTTTTACTTGTAAAAAAAAGAATAAATTTTACTTATGACAACAAAAAGTATAGTTTGCACATATGACAGTTAGTAAAAAAGTTAAGCTAATAAACAGAAAACATAACAATAAAGATTAAAATTGACAGTGATAATAAAACAGATAAAGAAATTAACCAAGAGTTCCCACTTGGTTAGTAACTTATCAATAGTCCCTCAGTTAGAAGATACACATCAAGTTGATTCAGCGAAGTCAGGCGTCTCTGAACTGGGCTGTCAGAGGGTGGAATTGGGGGAAACACCTCAGTCAGGATCTGGTCTTCGCTCTCTCAGGGAGCAAGAGAGATCCGTGAGGGTATGGAACAGCAATGACCCTTCTGTTCCATCCTTCCCGAGGGTTACTTTGACGTGCGTGTTATTTTATATTCTATTTACGCTAATTTTTTGGTTATATAGCCATTCATAGTGTTACTTTATAACTGTTATCCTATGGGGTTAAAAGGTGTTAGAAATTATTACAATAAGTTACTGCCCAAGCTTGGGTCTACCCAATAAGAAAATCACACCACATTACTTTGGTGTCTGAGATTTAACATGTCCCCACCTAAGTTCAACCCACTATGTTAATTATATCTTGTGATTACATTCGTTAGTTTTTTTTACTAATTCTAAGCAAAATTTCATAAATCAGTTATGTCTGCGGCTATAATTTTCAGTTCTGCTTTTTAAAGTTCATGCCGTCTGGAGATTAATACAAAAAGCTATATATAGATCTTCTTTCAGACAGGGAACTGCTCCATTAGCTACTCCTGCAGATACCACAAAAAGCAAATTCCTCTGGTTAAAGCTGCCCATTTGACCCTTCTGGTTCTGGCCATCACAAACACCTGGTGTTCTGGCACAAGATTAGAGAATGAAATGGCAGGGCATATTGTGGGAACTGATGAGAGAAGGTGTGTGAGGCAGATTTCGGAAGCTAAGGTGGAGAGTATCAGACTAGACAGGATAGGCGAAGATATGACCATATGGAAGGCGTTTGGGCCAGATAGGAGGAGATGGAAGGTTGTAGTTAGGGTGGTTATAGGCCCCTCAAGACCTGAAAGACCAGAGAAAAAGAGATGTATTATTGCCTGAAGCAGTGCTACTTTTTTAAGTTTTGGATCCTGGAAAGCTACCAGATTAGGGCATGTTTAACTTTATCTTCAGGTCCAGGTCTTCATTTGTCTGTTGTTTAAGCAGGAGAAATTGCTTTAAGAAAAAAAAACCTCTGAGAGACTGGGTTTCTTTTGAAAAAAAAATAGACCAAACCCAAGAGCTTGCCTGGATTTTTATACAGGTGTTCCAAGTTCCTCACACTCTTAAGCATATCACAAAACAGGAAGGTACAGGAAGAGTTATTTCTGTACTGGTATAGCCTGGTGTTTCAAGTTGGTTCTATGGAAGGTTCAGTGGTAAACCTGTCCCAGTTTGCATCTGTACCTGATAGATTTTGCTTTATGGTACTGTGAAGCTCAAGAGTTTTGAGGTTTTTTTCAAGGGCTGAATCCAGAATGTTGTCAAATAGTGTTACTTCACAGAAAGGTTCAGAAGTCTCAGTTTTAAGAACAGTTTTCTCTCCAGAGTTGAAGCTATAGACCCCAGATATGCTGGAGGCACCCAAGGAACTAGCTTCTAGGCAAACATAGTCTCCAGCAGCAAGGCCTGTAGTAGGGGTGGGCAATTATTTTGGGTGAAGGGCCGTTTACTGAGGTTTTTGTAGCTGTCAAGGGCCACATGGGTAGCTCCATCCCTTGACAGGTGACCTGCCCCCTGATTGCTATCTTGGGACTGAAGTTTCACCCCCTAACCCCTGTCCTTTACCACCAGAAATTCCTCCCCTTGCACCTGGAAGTAAGGGGTTTTATCCAGCAAGGGGTTTTATCATCTGGGAACCAAATCATCTGGGAATATAACCAAATTATATTCTAAAAAGTGAATATCTAAAACATTCATTAATTTGATTTCAAAAAATATATTTGCCCTAGTTTACATGTTTTGTTTAGTGTACATAGAGGTTATTGCACAATAGCTTAAAATGAAGTCTTACACTTGTATATTTAGGGGGGTGGGCTTGTGGGGGGCTGTGGGTATGTGGGGCATGGGGCTTGTGGGGGGCTGTGTGTGGGGAGGGGTGTCTGGGATGTGTGAGGGGTGTGGGTTTGGGGGTCTGCATGTATGGCATTGTGAGGTGGGGTGTTGGGTGCATGTGTATGGTGGGGTGTGCATGTGAGACTCACCCTATGCACGCACGCACATGCTGCCCCTGCCTGGGCGCGCACATGCACGCGTGCACACACTCTCTGCCCCGCCTGGGCATGCACATGCATCCCCGTACCACTGGGGCCCTGTGCTCCCCAGTCCCGTGATGCATCTGGGAGCCCGATGGTGCTGGAGCAGGATGGAGACAGGAAGCAGGGAATTGGCTGGGGATGGGTGGGGCTTGGCTCCTGTCTCCTGCTGCTGGTTCCCTCTGGGTCCTACTGCCCCTGGCTCCTGTCGTCTTTGACAGGCAGACAGGAGCAGACTTTATTTTGCCTGCCCCGGCCTATAGTATTGTTTTCTAGTATTTATGGTTATAGTATAGAGGGTAGGCCTTTGCAGTCTCTCTTTGGAAGGATTGTGCTCACTTATTTGTTGGCCTGTATTTTGGAGAGCTGCTTGATGGCTGCCCAGAAGTAAAAGGGCCTAGATTATTGTGGTGGTCTGGGTTCTCCAGTTTTCAGATAAGTTTTGGTGCCTTTCAACCAGAGGTTTCTATGGGGAAATAAACATTTTAATTTTCCTCCGCACTTCACGTTGAAGGAATAGGGAGAAAAACTAAATATTCACATGACAAAATTCTTGGTATGTGAGATTCATAGCCAGAGTACAAAGCAAGCCATTGTACACTTGTCAGCTGAACATATGAGAGAGCCTGGGAATCAGGAGCTTATCCCAAAGGAGTGGGAGCTGAATTGGAAAGGATAAACCTCAATCAGAAGCTATACTGACATAAAACCATTTTGTACATGCTAAGGATTGAAGCAGCATAATTACTGGTTTCGTTATATATCTGGTGGTAATGTAATAATTCTATGTAGAGAAATCCTTCCTCTCTGTCCATCCTGAGGCAGTCTTTTCTTAGCTGATTAGGTAAAGGAAGAGCAATGCGTTTATCTAGTAAAGAGGTCTGGTTAAAAAAACAAACAAACAAAAAAAAGAAACCCCAAACAAAATAAAACAGTGTTACCAACAAGGTAAATAAAATGAGTGTCCCCTAAAAGATCAGGGAGGCAAGCACAGTGTTCTGACCATGGAGTTATTTCAGTAAGCCATCTGTAACTTATTTCTTTGTATTCATTTACAAAATGTAGTGTTGGGTCTGCTTTGGAGGACTTATTTTGTGTTCTTGCAAAACCTGTTTCCTTTGTGCATATCAGGCAACATTAAATCACATTGGCCTGATGTACCTGAGCGAGAAGATCATATTTTCATCTGGTCTACTGAAGTAGCCTGCCTCAAAAGCACTTTGGGGTATGTGCTCTGCTTACAAGAGTGTAGTTCATCATTTACAGTAATACAAATCTGTATTATGTAAAATGTCATGCAAAGAAAATGAAGTACCGTGAACACAGTGCTGCAGCATAACTCTGAAAACCTTTATCAGAGCAGACAGCACAGCAGTTTGTGGTGCCATTCCTACTTCACACTGCTCCCTGCCACAGATCCGTAGAAATTTTTGTTTCATTATTTAGACCTCTACATTTTACAGGTATTGCATAATCAATGAGTTAATTGTACAATTAACTTAAGCTCAGCTACACATGCAAAGTACTTATTGTGATTAAAAAGCTCCAACCATCTGTAAAGTCTTTAGACCTTTAAAATGTGTAGTAACTTTTATATCAGCTTGTATTAAGCTTTAATTTGCATGTGTAGCAGGGTCTTCCCTGTAGCTGGGAGTCTTGTCAGCTGACAGGGCTCCCAGCTGCAGGGATACACCATGCCCAGCATGAAACACCTAGGCTCTGGGGATTGAGGCAGCCGTGATCCTTACTTCTTGCTTGGCACCAGTAATAAGGCATTACGGGATCTAATGCACAATCCCACATGGTAAAGCAGGTGGCATGATTGTGTCGATTGCACCTTAGATTTCATACTGCCTTTACATGCACATGTAGAGGGGGCCTAAAAGTAACAGAGCCCAATTATTAGTGGGGTTGAGGTCTCCCTTAAGATTAAATGCATACAATTACTTGATTAGCTAGTTATGTTCAGCAAGAAATTATACATTTTAATGTACACTGTTCATTAAAGGCCCCACCCCAACATATACACATGTTGAGTGGCAGTTACAAGTATCATCCATTTAGCTCTGTAGGATGATATCAGTGTGAGGAGTTTTCAATATGATCAAGTGTTGCACCATCAAATGATAAATGGTACGTGCTTCCTGACTATCTTTCTTTAACAGCCAGGTGAGGCCAACCTTAACATTAAACTCAGTTGGAAAAATCCTGTTACTGTTTGTTTTTTCAAGGGAAATACAGGTTCTGCAAAATGGCAATTTCCATTAGAAAAATTCTGGTTTGCTGAGTGTTATTTGGGGGAAAGAAACCCCAAAAATATTTTATATTAATTCCAGGTCAAGTTTATCCAGTTCAAAATATTTCTGTTTTTTTTTTTTGAATGACTCAAGATATCTAAGCTGGAATCATTTCAATATGAACTGTAGTAGTGCCTCAGGGTATCTGGTTTGAGTACCTCATGCTGTCATTCTCTCCTATGTTCTGAGTTTCCTAATTTGCATCGTTAGGGGTGTAGGCAAAATTCTTCTTGAAGAGGTGCATTATGGGAGTCACCTACCTCTAGATGTATCATAGGTGACACTCCTGTTAGTTGTAGAAAAGCATCGAGAGAGACAGCTCAACAGAATCCAATTTTTTCAAGTTTTAGCTTCTGTGAATTCTCAATATCATAATGGGTTTTTTTCTCATCCTAATTTGGGATGAAACAAACATTGAGCTGCTGGAATTTCGCATTGGATGCATATTCTGATTTTCCTCAGTTCTAGCTAATGTATCTGATGCCCTTTTCAGAGTCTTTTCTATGAAACCTATTAAATTATCACACAAGCTTTAAATCAAGCAAGAGGGGAGTGTTCACTAAGTTGTGTTTTGTTACATAATTTCGCTAGACAGCAATTACATTCCTATTGCCACTTAAAATTGTATCGTGCTCTAGATGGACTGTCTGACAGCTCTTTGGAAAAGGAAGAATTCCATGGATTGCACATCTCAAACAGGTGTCAGTGAAAGTGTTGCCTGTGGAATGTGAACTGAATCTCCAAGCATTGAAAAATAAAGTCAGTGGTATTTTCAGTCACTACAAAAATATCTCTTTTAATCATTAGAAGATGAAAGATAGTACCACTCTTAGGAGGTGTTAGTATAGGATTTGTAAGGGTAGAGTTAAATGCCTGGATCTGCCATAGGCTTTAATGTTGATGGTCAAATTGCTTTATTAATGCTTTAGTTCCTCTTAAATGCATAAAAGGGTGATAACAGTGTCTTATATCTGGTCTTTTAGGCAGTGATCCATCTAGTGTGCAACTATAGTATTTATAAGATAGTCTCCCCCCACCCCCAGTTGACATGGAGGGTGGGGTAAAAAGTCCCTTTGTCCTGTAGTCATATACAAGAAAATCTCAGTAAATACATTATTTTCATTAGGGACATACTTAATTGTGAAGGGGAACAGCCAAGATGGCCACCCCCTTCTCCGCCCTTCACTGCTTATTGGCTCAGAGGGCTTCCCATCACGTAGCAACACACCTCTCCACCAATCAGTAGCAAGGGGTGGGGCCGGACAGCAGGCAACCCTCAGCCAATCAGCCATGAGGGGCAGAACCTCTGCCGCCTCTCAGCTAATTGGAGGTCTTTTCTATCTGAGTAAATACAGAATATGCACGTACAATTGTAGTATAATCATATAATATAATATAGCATAACATAAGCAATATACATGCATACGTGTGTGTAATTTATATAATGATTGACATCTATATCTGCATAATACCTAAAAACGTCTTGAGGAAAATGGGCATTTAGACACATGCTCGGGGGTGGGGTGGGGGGATGACTTTTAATTATTGCAGCTCTGAGAGCCACACCACACAACACTATCATCATGTCAGTTGCAGATGTGAGTTTTTTGTTTGGTTGGTTTTTTTTAATGATGTTCCTGTAGACATTCAGATATTTGGTACATAAAGGTGTCCATTCAAAGACATCATGGGCGCGTTCACACATGCAAGCATGTGCACTGTAGCAGCTCAAATAGAAGCGGTGCAAATTTGAGCTGGGGGTTTTTGCCTCAGCGCATGTGCTGAGACATGCACTTTGGTGTGGAGCAAATTGTGCCACTTGAGGCAAAATAACCCTGCCTGGCTCCTCCTGGATCTGCAGCCAGGGGGAGCTAGTGTCTGGGGCCAGCACCTGTGCTGTGCCCAGCAGTATAAAAAATTGCCCTATCCTGGGCCCAGCAGTATAAAAAGCCACCCTGGCAAGTAGCCCAGGGCTACCAGCTCAGGAGCTTCTGGGGCCTGGCCAATTGGTACCTGGGGACACTACCCCTTGTGCCAACTGCACTGCTAAAGCAGCTCTGAGAGTTCCCTGAACCCTCTACCCACTGCAGCAGTCTGACAGTGGGAGTTGCTGCTTGGCTGTGACCTGCTGTGCACCTGCCAGACCGGGATGGGGACTGCACAGCCAGTAGAGGCATCTGCCCCTCTGGGCCAGCTGCCAGTGGACTGTGGATGCAGGGCTGGCCTTTGTGCAGCACTACTGCCACATGTACCCTCTGCCTGGCCATCTGGGCAGCTATCGTCCAGAAGATGTTCGCAGTGTGGTGGCCTGCTTTGAACTGTCAAAGCATGTCCTCCTGGCCCCATTTGGCCAGGGGGTCATCCACAGGCAACTGGGTCCAAGGTACCAGCTCTGAGCAGGCAGGGTCCTACCACTGGCCTCCCTAGCAGGAATGCTGGTGTTCCCTATTGGAAAACTGAAAAATCCCTGATTTAAAAATAAATAAATAAATAAAAATCTCAAAGTTACTCTGTAAAATACCCCAAAATCCGTGTTCCTCCACAAGTAAAACAAAAGACCATTATAAAGAGAGCGAGTGAAACAGCGATCAGTTGGACAATGTTTTATTGATATATCTACAGTGTTAAACCAAGTCTCTTATAATAATAATAATAATAATAATAATAATAATTGGGTGAACTCTAAATACATGTCTCATGAATTCATGAATATATATTTTGGTGCCCTTCCACAGGGGCGATGGCCCCCACACAAGGGGTACAGATCCCTGACAGGGTGCAAGCAGATCCCCTGCTGCAAGACCCACGTGCCCCATCCCCCACCAGCTGCTGCAGCTCCCCCCGATGGCTGACCTACCCAGTCCCACCCCAGCTTGTACCCCCAAACCCCCATGTCTACTCCCACAACCCCCGGCACCATCTCTTTAAAAAAGTGAAAAAGGGGGCGGGAGGGAAGCTTCTGCTTACCTTAAAAGCAGGGGTAGATGGGGGAGCAGGAGGGTCTGGGCTGGGACCACCAGGGCTGTCCCTCTGCCTGGCAGTGTGCGGATAGGGCCCCAGTCAGCCAGATGGCAGCTCCAACTGCTGGTAAGTGCTGGGGGGGAGGGTCTCTTTTTTTTTTTTTTTTTTTTTAACTATGGGGGTGGAAGGGGCAGGGATCGGGGGGCTTGGGGGGATGGGTCCTGCTCTGCTTTTTTTAAACTTTGATTTTTTTTTTTTTTTAGACCCCAGTCTAATTTTCTCCCCAAGCTGCAAACTTGCAGCGCAGGGAAATTCCTGCACGTGCCTGTTGCCCCCCTCAAAGGGGTTTGAGCAGGGGCAAGAGGCATGTGTGTGCTCATCTGGACGCACCTTGTGTGCATTTGACCTGCTTTGCAGATGACTGTTTGTAATGAAAACAAACAAAATAACAGTAGAGAGACTTGGTGATAATCGGAAGTTTCTCATTTGGAAATTTTTACAGTTTGGAAATTATTGCTTTCAGCTGTAAAAATACCAGCCTTTTCCTGTGAAGAAGAAAAGCTGAAGTATTTAAAATAAATACTGGGTCTGTTTTGGAAATAGTGAAAAGAATGATCTTGTTTTAAGATCACACTGGGGTTCCATAAATGTTACTTGCATTTGTGGATGAATTATTTCATTGGATCAAGTTAAAGAAACAGTGCTTGAAAATGGGGTGTAAATGTTAAAGCTGAACAGGGATGATTTTTTTTTCATAGATTTCATAGACATTAGGGCTGGAAGGGACCTCGGAAGATCATCGAGGATCATCATTGTATGTGGATCCTTTTTTGCACAAAGAAATCTTATACTAAAGCGACTTAGTTATGTTTTATATGCATTGTCTGGACTCTGGGGACTGAACTGCATTCAGAATAGAATTGTTGCACTCAAAGATAACAATACAGCATTACTACGCAAAGGTTGACACACCTTTTTATTTCTTGACTTAGGCAGAAGGCTTTGTCATTACTACTACTGTGATTTTGCCTGAAAGGTGTATCACCAACTTTTGGAACAAGAGATATTTTGTAGCAATGGAGATGAAGAGCACTTTTGACTGGTCATTCCAGTCTCTTTTTTTTTTTTTTCCTTACAAAGCTGTATGATATTTGTTCATGTTACATACCTCCCTCCACACTACATGCTACCATTCTGCTGGACAAAAGCAGCAAGCTGGTATGATAGACATTGTATTTCCATCACAAACTTTGTTTTTCTCCCAGTAAAAGTGTGTATGTATTAGGCCCCTGACAGACATGAAAGTAAAGATGCAGTGGGATCTGATGCAGGATCCCAACAGTTGTGCTTTCTCCCATGCCACACATGTACAGCAGGAGGCTTGCATCAGATCAGTGTTCCAATAGGCTTGCATTGTGGGAACCTGCATCAGATCCCATTGTGCCAGTTTGCCAGTGCAGGGGTAGCTTGATCCTAGGTTTCCCTTCCATTGGCAAGTAGCAAGTACGGCTCCCAGCTGGGGGAATGCACCATATGCTCCCCTGGCTGGGAACTCCAATCAGCTGACAAGAATTCCAGGTGGGGGAATGCATTGAGCATTCTCTGGCTGGGATCTCTGATCAGCTGACAGGGTGTTCCCAGCCTTTGGAGCCAGTGGGAGTCTTGAAAGCCTGGTTCCCTTGTACTCCAGAGGCTGTGCACTGGCCATGTATTCAATTAAAGACTTGATAGGAACCACCCACAAAGTTATTACACACATTTTGTATAACTTTTTGTGGCTTATTCCCTGTTTTATCACACCACTAATTAAATGAACGTGTGTCCAGGACATTACTTAAGATGTGACTGACATTAAGCCACATCATAATAGATTGGGTGCTGCTTCGGCAAATGTTCACCGGTGCCAGAAAATGCACCAAGAATGTAATACGAGTCAGAGTGGGGGGAGGGGTGGGCTACCAAGTCGCCAGGTGGGGGTTGTGGGATTTGAGGGGCTGGTGGGTCAACAGGTGGTGAGTTGATGAATCTGTGCTGGGGTGGATTGTCCATCCAGGGGTGGGGAAGTCATTTTATAATATAAAAATAGCCTAATTAGGCTGAGAGGGTAGAGAAAGCATAGCTCTGAGGCAGGGGCATTTGGTAGATCAGACTAACCCATGCATGATCTAACTTAGTACACCTCCCTAGTTAGATCGGGCCAGCCATTTTTTTGCCCAATCTAACCTCCCCTAACATCTGTGTAGACTAGTACTTAGACTGACCTAACTCTACTTAGGTTGATCTGAGTGTAACATCTGCACATACCCCGCATGTCTTGTCTGCTCTAGGGCTTCTGTGTGGTTAAGTTTTTGGGGATGAGATACTCCAGTGCCAAATCCATTTTCAAACATAACTTCAGTGGATAAAGGAAGAAAGTTACGCTGCAGTGATGAAGACATTTCAAGAACACACAAGTACAGTGCCATGTGGTAAAGATTTAGAAGACATTAGCTAAGGTCTGAGATTAAAATAAGGTTTGCTGTGACTGTGACTGTGTAAAAGGGTAGCTTATTCACCAGTTCTCCTCCCACTGTGTCTGTTGTGTGCATCTGCTCTCTTTAAATAATGGAAGTTTCTATTACTTTCAGTTGTGTGGAGCCAACGCAGCTGAGGGATCCAGTGTGATTTTTATTCCCTCCTTGTATCATTTGCTAGATCATTTAATAAGCTCTAATCATTTTCACCTGTAGAAATCACATTGCCTTCAATGCACTGACAGAGGTGCCAAGCAGGGCATAATGGTGGCTGGCAAAATCTTTATTACTGGAGATGTGCAATAAGGGTAAAGTGCAATTTGACTCTTGGGTACTAGACTGCTTGCTGAGTTGACATTTGGAAGAAGACATGCCTGTTACTTGTTAGCTGAGTAGATTTCATATGGAAATTGGGAGGTGCTATATGTGGCTTCAATTTCTAGTAACTCTTCAGAGTCCAGCACCATTTGGACAGGGGCAGAAGAAGTAAAAGCACTTTAAAAAAAAAAAAAAGAAAAAGAAAAAGAAACTGCTGCAAGTAGGATTGTTGGTAAGGAGAGGGGTGGGCAGGGTAATATGACTGTAGTTCTTCTTTCAAGCCACTGTTTTCAAGTGTAGAAGTAGAAAAAATGTTTGTTTGTTTTTTATTATTTTGGTTCCTGTTCATCGTTGTTTTTTAACTTCTAGCTTTTAAAAAATTATGGAATTTCTTAGACCTATTTTGCATCTTTAAAACAACTGCTGGAATCATAGAAGTAGGGTCAGAAGGGACCTAGTAGATCTTCAAGTCCAACCCCCTGGCTGGCCAGGAGAAAAAAACTGGGCTTAAATGCTTCCGGCCAAGTAGGCATCAGGCCTCCTCTTAAAGACCTCCAGGGTAGGAGCCAGCACCACTTTCATTGGAAGTTGGTTCCAGATCCTAGCTGCCCTGACTGTGAAGTAGTTCTTACGGATGTCTAATCTAAACCTACTCTCCAACAACTTATGGCTGTTATTCCTTGTTATGCCAAGTAAGGCGCTAGGGGAAACAAGGTCTCTCCCAAACCCTTCTGGTCCCCTCTAGTGAGTTTATAGATGGTCACTAGGTCCCCCCTCAGCCTTCTCTTGTGAAGGCTGAACAGGTTCAGGTCCCGCAGTCTCTCATTGTAGGGTCTGCCCTGTTGTCCCTGGATCATGCGGGTGGCCCTCCTCTGGACCCTCTCCATGTTGTCCACATCCCTTCTGAAGTGGGGCACACAGAACTGGACACAGTACTCCAGCTGTGGCCTGACCAGTGTTGCATAGAGGGGGAGGATAACCCCCTTGGCCCTGCTTGAGATGCACCTGTGGATGCACGACAAGGTCCGGTTAGCCCTGCCAACCATGACCTTGCATTGTCGGCCCATGTTCATCTTGGAGTCAGTAATGGTATTATCTACATATACATTGTTTCCCTCTAAATTGTTGATCTAATAATAAATTTGGCAACTATTGCTATATTTCTACTAGAAAAATATTTATTGATCATTATCCCATTTAGATTGGCCTCATGTTCCATGAGTGCTCTAACTCATGAAATATCATCAGCTATCCTCTGTTTTCCTCTAGTTCCTTATGGACTGGTTTACTATGGATAGAGAAGAGATGGTAGTAATTGTGTTGATTGTTGCTTGAGCTGTACTTAGCTCATGTTTGGATTCTTGGGTGTAACAAAATAGGAAATGCGGGCTAGGAAATAAAATTCTGAGCAACTCTGACACTGGACAATAGACTTTTATTGTTATAGGTTACTTCCTAAAGAAGGAGCAAAGTGTCAGCAGAACGTTAAACTGAAGCAGATAAGGTATTCTTTTGGACTAGATCCTGAAGCTGTTTACTCAGGATCAGCTCATATTTTTATTGAAATCAATAATATATTTTCATGGATTTGAACATTGGTCCCTGAATCTGTACACTGACTTTTGGGATATGCACTGGAGTTTGTCACATTAATTTCACAAGTACATGCATCCATTGCCTGTAATTCACGTCTTCTGTTCCTGTCTACAGTTTACAGGAGATATGTTGGGCTTCTGGGACTCAAAGGGCCTGTTCCTGTATGGTCAGTTACATATGATCCAATACTTTTCAGATTACAGTAGATGGCAAATTCACTGGGTACCAAATCAAATCTAAAGGATTACAGTGATTTAAAACTAGGTGCCAAAATGCTTTCCTCCACTCGCTGGGGTTCTTGAATGAAGGTGGTTGTGAGCATACCAACTGGATCAGGCTACTTAGATGCTTGGACACCACTCTGCCTGCTTTCTGGATCCAAGTTGGGTTTTAGAGGGGGTCAGTATTGAGCTGAATAGACTAGAGCATGCTCAGAAGGCAGAACTGGAAGTTTTGGGTGAGTTTAGATGGCTCCAAGGATAGGCAGACACTGAGCAATTCTGGGGGTAAATGCCTAGAATAGGATTTATGTGGACTTCTGGTACCCATGTCATCTTTTGGATCCAGCCCTTGAGAATAGCATAGCTCACACAATGATTCCAGAATGATCTCTTTAATTCCCCTTTAAATAATTAATTGAATTTTGAATATAGCTTGCTTTAAATCCTATGCATTGTGTAAAGAAATTCATGGCCATGTGTAGACAAAATGAGGGTCGTGTGCATAAGTGGGTTAAAAGCTTTTGCACCACTTTGACGGTGTTGGTATTTGCACACACCAGCAGCATATTGCACAGTAATTTCAGCCACTCTAGCAAATTCGGCAACATAACGTGCCTTAAATGACTTGGGGTGCACGAAACTAAAACTCCCGTGAGGAGTTTTAGTTTGTGGCCATACAGCCATGGAGCAAAGCATGTTACCAGATTTGCCCATCACTTTGGGGTGTGCTCATTTATTAGGGACACGTTTCTAGGGTCTTCGTAATTCTATCAATGCGCCGCTTGTGTTATTTGTGTTTGTTTCTATATGGGGCTGTATACCTCCCTTCTGCAAGCCCTCACCCCCAACGGAGCTATCTTGCAGGACTCAGTTTCAATGGGGCTGGGTTCCTCCAGTCCCCAAATCAGTCATACACACAAACACACACAGATTAACGTGACACGCCTGACCTGGCCGGTTTGATCAGCATGGACAGGCTGACACCTTCATATGCCAAGAATCAGTTCATCAGAGCAACACTAAACTGCAGACACAAGCACACAGGTAAACAGAATACCTCTGAATCCAGCTGGGTGTCCAGATGACATCCTCATTCAGCCAGCATTCAGTTCATTAGGACACATCTGAGCCAAACTGGGTCAATCAGCCTGTACAAGCTGATCCCCTTATGTGTTTCAAACTCGGCACATCCCAATCTTTTAGCCTCTTGATGAGCAGACTGCACAGTATTTCTGAGCTTCACAGGGATCTTTAGCTTAGGTAAAAGAAGCATTGCTGCAGAGCAAGTGGGGAAGGAGAAGTAGAGAAGGAAAAATATACCCAGTTACTACCAGTTTGACTATAAAAGTTATTTATTGCTAGGTATATGAAATATATAATGGCACTAGTAGTAATAGACATGAAAAGGAAAAACAAACACAAACAATCACAGTATTACCCTGGTTTCACTAAGTATTTGGGGAAACTTAGCGCAAACTTAACTAATACAGTTCAGGTTCAGAAATCTTTGCCTAGAGAGAGAGAGAGCATGCTGGGATCTCACCAGTCCAAGGCACTTAGGTTTCAATGCTGACAAGTAAAGTTCTTAGCATAATCCTTGAAGGGAAACTCTCTGTTTCTTCCAGCAACAGTGGATGGTGCTAGAGACTTCCCCTCTTGAAGTGCACACACTGCTGGCTTTTTACAGATTTTTATACCCTTAATTAAGCTTCTACAAAGCATTCTTAGTAGTGTAAATCAGCATCTTTTCTATTGACAAGGGGTTATCTGGTTTGGAACATCTCAAGAAACCGGTTAATAGTCAGGAAAAACATAAGGTTAGGGGGTAACCAGACACTTAGGAGCCAGCTTGAAATTCCTATGGATAGCAGATATACTGATGGGATAACTCCTGGTTTCTTCAGAAACAATAGATAGCTTGCAGCATCAGGGTTTTGGATTTTTACTTGTTGTGAACAAGCCTCAGCTTTAGCATGACTTCCAGATCTTACTATAGTCTTTTAACCAACCGAAGGCAATTATTGGAATGTTCATAACCTTTGGTGGGGGAGGACTTCCATCAGTCATCCCAGGAAAAGTATGACAACACTGGTGGTTGGGGCTCCAAAAGGCTGGATGCGGTGATGAACCCTTTACCATTGTTCAAATGTTGTCCGTACCCCCTCTGACTTGGTCTCTTTGCCTCATCATTCCCTAACCTGGCAACCGTGTTTTAGTCAATGAAGTTTAAATATGCCTCCTGTAGTGGGACCGGGGAATGTAGGGCCCAAGATGCCTATTAAATTTTACTTCTGCTTAGTTCTGGTGTGTGTGGGGGGGGAGGTCCTTTGTAAATCCAGATTAGAACTGGTCTGATAAATGCTGAGTTGGGTGTGTGTAAATGTGGCTTGATTAGCATTTGGAGCACAGATTCCCCATCATGCAATGCTCCCCTGCTTCTCTGATCCCAGAATTCACTGCGGTCTCTGCTTTGGGCATTCTGTTCTCCATCTCCCATGTAAAAGTGTTGTCATCTGGTTCCATCTCAGATGCAAATGAGACCTAGGCTAGTTGTTTTACTCTTGTCACCCTTATCTGGAGGGTTTTAGGTGCGTCTCCCGCTGCATCCTAATCAGTTTTTGTTTAGGTGGGGGTGGGGATTCTTTGTGAGTCAGACAGTCTGCGTCCTGTGTCAGGGTTCCCCAAGAACACAGAGCTGAGAAGTAATAAGCACGAGGCTCTGTGCAGCTCAGGGGCTCTGCAAAAAGCCTTATTTCCACTCCCACCCCTGAGCCTGCCTGAGCTGTGCAGCCCTTCCTGCCCCCCTACCCCCCCATCCAGAGACCTCTCTACCTGCTGGCAGGTCGCCCTCCCGTCCCTGCCATTGGAGAGGCAGGTAAGTTGGAGTATGTGCATCACATGGGGGTTTAAAGGGCCTTAAATCAAAGTGGTGTTTTTAAAAAAACTGCTGCTTCAATTTAGGGCCCCCGTTTCATCTATGCACACCTCATCATTTGACCTGTTTCCATGGTGCTGTTGCTAAGCGTGGCCCTCCCTCACGGAATGTTTTGATCATATAGGAAATCACCTATAAATTGTCATGTATATACTAAATGATTGAACTATTTTTTACAGAAAAGTATTAAGGTGTGCTGCAATTTTGATTTCATAACCTTGATAAAAATTTGGATTCCTCTTAATGGATGTATTAAAACTGGTGTGAGTGCATGGTTGAAACTAGTTGCCCGTCTTTCCCTATACTGTGAGAACATATTTAAATATTGCCTAAACTTGTGTTGAGCCATTATATTGTGCTGTGTTAACATTTCTGTGTAATATATGATGTTAGTAGGAAGTTGAACCACATGGCTATGACAATGTAAAATGCTTCAGATTTGTTACCTTTCAGAATGTTGATCATTTGCCCATAAATGTAACTTTGATTATATCTATATATCGATGTATCTATCTAAAAATTTCTCAGTAAGGTAAGTGTCCAATATTATCAAGTTCAGTTTACACATCCCGTGTATCCTAACTGAGAGGCACACTCCAAAATGTGCCCTCGAAGAACAGTTCGATAAATACTCTGCCAGCATATCTTGGCTTGCCTTAACAGGATTTGCTCTCTAGTAAGACAAGCTCAGAGACTGCTGAACACATAATCCTCTGTTTTCTAGTATTGGCCCACATTAAAAATATGCTCATGAAAGACGAGAAGCAAATATTTAACTCTTGTTGAGATTTATTTGCCCTTCTCAATCGCTGAAGGACAGGAGCATTAGTTGGTCACCAAAATATAAGGTAACTTAGTCAAATTCTGCCCAGAATTCCATCATGTGGCAATTCAATGGCATTGTAGTGTAACCTTTACTTGTTTGATTGCAGTTGTCTTGAAGAACCTCTCAAATCCATCTAAATTTTGAAATTTCTCAGTTTTGGTCACGAATTCTATGGAGGCAAATAGAAACCTAAGATTGAAACAGAGGGCAAGACACAGAGTTTCTTGATCTTGACTCTCTCTCAGCTTTATTAATTAGCAATTTGACTAGCTGCAGCATGAACTAAGGAAAAATACTGATTAACCAACCATATGCATCTCTACTTTATATAAGCAATTTGATCAATTTTTATTTTACAATAAAAATTAACAAGCTTCTTTTTTAGAGGTTTATCCTATTCTATATATTAGGCATCCAAGCGCAGCTTTGTTCCACCCTGCTCATCTGTTTCATACATCTATTTTTACTCATTCTAGCCCTAAGACTGAGTCAAAAGCAGCAAGGAGGAAAACCCATCTACCTGTTCTTTAGTTAGATCAGGGTATAATAGTCATGTGGCAGGTAGAATAGAATCTGGCCTTCACTGACTTACCACCTCTGTAACAAGCCAGGATGTATTTAATAATGAAATATGATTAATTCTCTATCACTTTATTTTGAGATCAATTGCAACATTATGTAAAACTTCTGGCTGTTTTGATTAGATATCTTAAAAAGAATAGCATAATCCCTCTCCATTGTGGAATAATTTATACTTGCCTATAAAGCACCAATACCCTTGTCTGGTCAGTCTCTTCCATCCATTTTGTATCAGTATTAAAGTAACAAAAATATGAGTTCCCGTCTGCAATATGTAGGTTAGTTAATGAGGTGTTGTTTTATTCTGATGGTCTGCATAAATAATAGACTTTAAGTTAAAATAATGTTTTATTTCTTCAAGACCTTTTTACATGGGTCTTTACTCTTCACTGGCCACTAGTAAACCATAAAACATGAAATTTGTATCACTTAGTTTTAACCTTCTCAGTTTAGCCTTACATTTACTCAGTGGTATGAGTGGCATGCATGCTGCATGTTTTGTACTGGAAAACGCTATACATTATTTCCAGAGGCTTTTGGAAACTTCATTTTTGTTGGTTGCTGTATTACATTGGACAACCTATGTGTGTGAGAAGGGTGGTTCATGGTTTAATGCCTGGCAACACAATTTGTAGTTAGGGTAAACTGTTGCAGTGATACAAATTGAAAGGCTACAGTATGTTCATAGAATAGCTTCCCTGCCCCCGGTATAGTCAGATGCTATTGATTTACATGTTTGGCTTTCACTGTTCGTAATATAGCCATGCATGCATAATTATCAAAATTATATTCAAGTTTGACCCATGGCTTATATAGAGTACATTTATTAACTGATTAACAAATGATCCGTTAGCTGTTAGATTCCGGCAGGTCAGTGGATTTTATTGCCTAACAATCTAACTTTATACAGCAGATATTTTGTTAGTCTGTAACATTCTGTTCATTATATGCTTATAATATATATTTATTTACCCATATGTTACATGTAAATAAAACTTGAAAGGGTAAGCAAAGCCATAACAAATATTAACAGTTGAATGACAAGCATATTACTTCAGCAAACTGCATCTTATCTTGCTGGAAACTGAGGGGACCTTGCTTTAAGACCATCCCTGTACAGAGTAAAGTGTGAAGGAATTTGTGTTGTATATCGGAGAGTTGATAAGCCACGATGTAGCAAGAAACTTGGAAGGAAGTAGGGGCTGACTAGCAATTTATTTCCTAGGGTCACTGGGGAGCATGTCTGTACATGAGCTCCATCATCCTTTAAGTGGGTGAAGCACCATGTTTCTTGTGTACATGACCAGGTGCAGTGTGCAATGCCAGAGGACATGCCCCTGGGTCTCCTTCAGTGTCTCATTTGAGTCATGTTTCTGGTTGGGTGATAACTGGAAAATGGCTCAGAAAGCAAAGAGCAGGCAAGTGCCAGCGTGCCCATCCTCTGCATCCCATGCCTCATTATTTCAACTTGCTGTATGCCTGGGAGCACACAGTCCAAGCCAGAGAGCAAGAAGCAGGCAAGCATGAGGATGCAGGGGCTGGGCCCATTGGCACTTGCGGAGCATTTAGCTGGCTGGCAAGTGCACTGGGTGCAGCCCCGCACCAGTGTGGTAACCGCATAGGGCGTGGCATGCCCAGAGGCATGCCAGCACGGATCCCTGCTCTGCAGGAGCCCCTGAGCCAGGTACAGCTGGTGACGGGTCAGGCTGGGCTCTGCTGTTATACCAGGTACTGGGCCTGGACAGCCCAGCCAGGGATGGGATCGGCTGCTCAGCAGCACAGGTGCCGTTCCCAGCCCTGGGGCTCCTGTGTGGTACCTGCTGCCCTGCACCCTGTGCCTGCCCCTAGGCTTCAGGACATGCAGTACAGGGAAGCTCCAGGCCCCACTGCTACTGTGATTGAAGAACCTGGGGGAAGTCACAGTTCCTGGGGCAAGGAAAGATTGATACAGTATGGGTGCCACAGCTCCACCTCCCCACAGACCTGCATGCACTTCTGGGTGCACTGGCTGCAACCAACCCCAAGCTTCACAGAGCTGGGAGCTGCCCCTACTGGCTGGGGCCCAAGCCTGACCCCGGCAGCCCAGGGTTGACCCCAGAATTTCTTGCCAACTTAGAAGGGCCCCCACTGGCTCTTGCCTGCCTGGGGCTGGCACCTGGGGGAGCCTGGAGCTCCCCCTGGCTGCTGCAGGGAGTCAGAGCAGGGCAGGAGCTACTTGGACTAGACTGCTCCTATTGGGTGCAAATCTGTGCCCGACATGAGCTCATGTGTAGATGTGTTCCTGAGCAAGGCTTAATGAGCAAGTGTAGGCATGCACAGATGGAAGCAAAAGCTTACTATGCTGTATCTGAGTGTGAGGGGGTGCAATCACCACCAGTCCACCTTTCATATGAAAGGGAGAGGCTTCATACATAGCTGAAGGTATATTTAGGCTTTGTGGGATATACCAGTTAAAAAATCTGCCACTTTACAGGTGTGCAGTATTACAAATGTGAGGAGTATGATTAGATAGTAGTTGTTCAAACTCGGAAACAAATGTACCATGTGCTGTTGCATTTTAAGCAAGATGCCAGCAATGAAGATGTATGGCTGTACCTTTTTGAAAAGGGAAAATGGCATCATAAATCATTTGGGCAAGTGGAAAGAAAATACAATAATGGTATAAGCAAAATGCAGAATAATTTCTGCATTAATGATATTTGAAAAACTCCAGTGGTCCCAAAACTTAGAAATGGTTTAAAGCAAGTTTATCAGAAGCAAATAAACTTTTTTTACAGGACACTTCAAATGGTAATATATTTTCTTAGAGAGAGAATTTTCCTTCAGGGTTTTGCTACTTGGTAGGCTAAAAATGGAACTGTACATAAACCAAAGTAAAAGTGACTACTATTTCCATTACCCATGGTAAAAGTAGCAAAAAGTAGATAGACATTTATGATCACAAGTAAGTTAGATGTATGTATTTTGATTTCAGTGGTCTTTAGGCTGAGTCACTTGACACTAAGAATTATGTGCAGTGTTTCGAAATTTTGTGCTCAAAATCAGACTCTTAAATCTATTTATAAGTTCAAGCACTCACCTGAAAATGTTGGCCTGTGTTGATTGATTTAATACATTTAAAATATTTTTATTAATACGAGGTTAAAAGCTCCCACACTTCCTGTCCTTCCCATATAGGTGATATAAGGGCATGGACAGTTAACTGGCCATAGTTAACAGTTTCCCCCACCCATAGAAAGCCTATCTAAATTAGGAGCCTTTTTTGAGCACTGGTATGTATGGAAATGTGACTTACTTCCGAATGCACCCCTTCACACTAGGGGTTGGTGTTGTAGGAGAACATGGGGCAAACACTAATGAAAGGTAACCATACTCGCCCTTGGTATGATATGACTCTGGAGAAGTTTAGTAATACTTTTTTAGCTGCTGTGCATTATAGGAAAGCAAGAAAGGAATGTAACTGCTGAGTGGAATTTTTTATGCTGCGGGAGGGTTCAGATTATGTACTGCCCTTTTCCATCTGTGTAGCTGATGAATCTGCCTCGTAGGACTGTGGAGAGAGGTGCTGAAGTCTTCCCCAGTATGATGCTAAAACCTTATTATGAGTTTTAGGGGGAAATGAGCTGTGCAAAAGGGAAATTGGCACATAGAGACATGAGGGATAGGACAAAGTAGCAGAAAATGCACACAAAAAACCAAGCTAATAGAAGGCACTACTTCACTGTCAAGGCAGCTAGGATCTGGAACCAACTTCCAAGGGAAGTGGTGCTGGCTCCTACCTTGGGCATCTTTAAGAGGAGGCTTGACGTTTACTTAGCTGGGGTCATTTGAGCCCAGTTTTCTCTCCTGCCCAGGGCAGGGGGTCGAACTAGAAGATATACAAGGTCCTTTTCGATCCTACATCTATGAATCAATGAGCTTTATGTTGGGGATGGGGAAAGAACATGTTCATGCTTTTATTGAAGTCTGAGGCCTTTGGACTTTTGAAATTGTTTTGTGAATACTTGGGTGAATTTGCTTAGAGCAATGATTCTCAAACTTTTCAGACTCAAGGCACCCTACATTGGACTCAGCACCCCTCAGAATGCCAGCTCTTAGCTTTCACTCTTTCCTTTTTTTGCCTTCAAAAAAAAGTAATAGAGCAGCTCTTCTGTTGCACAGAACTCAGAAGGATCAGAATAGGTCAGAATTTTATAATGCTGTGGGTTCCTCTGTGAAAACTCTGGGTTTATCTCCTGAATCATGTTTGCATATCTAACAGTATTAACATTGCATGGTATCCCGTGGCACCCTTGAAAGGATCTGAAGGCACCCTAGGGTTCCCCTGATTGAGAATCACTGGCTTGGTTTTTAGGGAAAGGACGGCCTAACTGAAGGACTGGGTTTCCATTCCCTGCTCCTGCAAAGTTTCCTTGGGAAAGTCATTTATGCTGTCTGTGCTGTTGCTCATTCTTAAAGTGGGGTAGTAGTACTTCTTTACCTTACAGGGTGCAGAAAGCTATAATTCATGGAAGTTTGTGAGACACTCAGATACTCTTGATAATTAAGGTCAAATTCATCGAAGTTTGAGACGCACTCAAATGCTCTAATAACAAAGGCCATACAAGTACCTAAGACATCATTCAGCTGCACAGAAAGTTAACAGTAATAAAGGCAGTATATAAAATTAGTTTGCGTAGCACAGCAAATGCATACATACCACAGTACAGGAAATGAAATTGGATCTGGTGTACTGTGGAAAGCAAGTACATTCCAGTATTTATAGACCTGTATACAGTAAGAGATACCAAAGGATATTAGGGTATTGATGTGCATACAAAAGCCCTTTGGCTATAGGAAAAAAAATGTAAACTGTTGTTATTTTGTTGTGGACAGGCCTTTGTTGTGGCCTGTGAGAGAGTATATGTGCACAGCACCCAGTGAAGTACAAGAGGTCAATTTAGCCCTAATACACTTGGCAGTGTCTCTTTAGCCCAATAGGCGTTTTAGAAGAGTTTTACAGAAATGGAATTGTTTTGCCATCAGTTAAGTTGAGACTAGGTTTCCCCTGAGTTGAAGCTGCTAAATGTATTAAGAAAAGAGAGGGGGAATAGGGCTGTATTTCAACTTAATTGGCAGATGGCTTTTTTCTGGCACAACAGCATTTATTTGAGATGCTATTTGCAGATGCTTCATGCCAGAAATAACAGTAGTGTCAAATTATACTTCATAGCTGACAAAAATGATCTCTTTCTTCAGCATGTTACCATATTTAAACCATTTGTTCATACTTCTGTTATGAATTTGGTTGTTTCTAATTCCCTTTGGTGAATCTTTTCAAATCTCCTACCCACACTGTTTGCTTTTTCACCCTGTAGGAAAATTACAGTTCTATATAATTCAGAATTTACAAGTGTGCTCTGACAAATGTAGCAAAATATTTCTTAGAGGAATTCTGCAAACATATTTTTCATGTCCTCAGTGGCTGTTGCATGTGCTGTAATCATCAGTAGGCAGCTACATGCACCTTTCATTTAATGAAAAGTTGTCAGGTTTTTACCAACCATTTCTGATGATAGGGAGGAAGTCATCCTCTGACATCCTGGAATGGGACAGGCTTGTATGGCAGAAATCCCCCTTGCCTTTTGCATCCAGATGACATGGATACACTTGTTGATGGTGACTCATAGCTTCCACTGGACAGGGTAGCAATGTAGAATGTCAGTGTTTCTTCTATAGTTTGATAGTTTGATAGTTTCTAGGCTTGGAAGGGACCTGAGCAGATCATCAAGTCCGAACCCCTGCCATGGCAGGAAAGAATACTGGGGTCAAAACCCCAGCAAGGTGTACATCTAGCCTCCTCTTAAAGACCCCCACGGTAGGAGCCAGCACCACGTCTCTTGGAAGTTGGTTCCAGATCCTAGCCGCCCTGACCGTGAAGTAGCGCCTGCTGATATCTAGCCTAAATCTACCCTCTGCCAGCTTGTGACCATTATTTCTTGTCACACTTGGGAGTGCTCGGGGGAACAGGGACTTCCCCAGTGCCTGCTGGTCCCTTCTGACTAGTTTCTAACAGGCCACTAGATTTCCACCGCCCCCCCCCCCCAGCCTTCTCTTGTGGAGGCTGAACAGGTTCAGGTCCTGTAGCCTCTCCCCATAAGGCCTGCCCTGCTGCCCCCTGATCATGCGAGTGGCCCTCCTCTGGATCCTCTCCATGTTGTCCAAATCCCTCTTGAAGTGGGGTTCCCAGAACTGGATGCAGTACTCCAGCTGTGGCCTGACCAGTGCTGCACAGAGGGGGAGGATCACCTCCTTGGACCTGCTTGAGATGCATCTGTGGATGCATGACAAGGTGCAGTTGGCCTTACTGACTGCATCCCCACACTGCTGGCCCATGTTCATCTTGGAATCAATGATGACTCCAAGATCCTTTTCTGCTTATGTACTGACAAGAAGTGAGTTCCCCAGCCTTTAGGTATGATGCTGGTTCTTCCTCCCCAGGTGCATCACTTTGCACTTGTCAGTGTTGAATCCCATTCTATTCTCATCCGCCCACCCCTGTAATCTGTCTAGGTCCAATTGCAGCCTATTCCTCCCTTCTAGCGTGTCCACATCCCCCCACATCTTAGTGTCATCAGCAAAGTTGAACAGGGTGCTTTTTACCCCCTCACCCAAGTCACTGATGAAGATGTTGAACAGTGCGGGCCCGAGGACCGAGCCCTGCGGAACCCCTCCAAGTGGAAAATGACCCATCCACCACCACTCTCTGGGTGCGGCCTTCCATCCAGTTGGCGACCCAATTGACTGTATGGGGGTCGATACCACAGTCCCCCAGTTTCTTAATGAGAACGGGGTGAGAGACAGTGTCAAAGGCCTTCCGAAAGACCAGGAAGACTATGTCCAATGCTACCCCTGCATCTAAGGATTTGGTGACCTGGTCATAGAAGGCCACCAGGTTGGTCTGACAGGACCTGCCGCTAATGAACCCATGTTGGTTGCCCCTAAGCGTAATCTCCCCTGCTGGCCCCTCATGGATATGCGCCAGAATAATTTTCTCAAAAAGCTTGCCCAGGATTGAGGTAAGACTAACTGGCCTATAGTTTCCCGGGTCCTCCTTCCTCCCCTTTTTGAAGATGGGAACCACACTGGCCCTCTTTCAGTCCTCTGGCACCACACCAGAGCACCATGAGTGTTCGTAAAGCTGTGGCAGGGGTCCCGCAATGACCTTGGCCAATTCCCTCAGTGCTCTAGGGTGGAGATTGTCTGGACCAGCTGATTTGAATACATCCAGTCCTTCTAGAAGTTCCCTAACTAGTTTCTCACTAATCCTTGGCTTAGGTGCGCCTCCCCTGGAATCTAAGGGGGGCCCAGAAGGGGAGGTGACTGTTCCGGTCCCTGCTTAGGAAAATGGAGGCAAAGAAATCACTAAATATGTTGGCTTTGTCATCTGGTGTGATGACCAAATTTCCTAACGTGTCCTGCAGGGGCCCCACATTACCCGGAACCTTCTTTTTACCTGCTATGTATTTAAAAAAGGACTTCTTGTTGTCCTTGGTCCAGGAAGCTAGTCCCAGTTCTGTCTCCACCTTGGCCTTCCTGACCCTGCATCCCCAAGCAACTGCAGTATAGTCCTCCCTGGTGATGGCCCCTCCCTTTCATTGGATGTACGCCTCCCTTTTTGCTCGGAGACATTCCTGGATGCTTTTGGTGAGCCATGGGGCTTATGCGCCCTCCTGCTCCCTTTTGATCAGTGTTGGGATTACTTTCCTTTGGGCTTGGAGGATCGTCTCCTTAAGTAGCAACCACTTGCCTTGGACACCTGGCTCCCCTCCCCTCCCCTCCGGGACCTCAGTGCTTCCCCGACTATTCTCCTTAGCTCATTGAAGTCTGCCCTCCTGAAATCTAGGGCTGCTGCCTTGCTGAAGCCCTTTGCTACCCTGCTCTGGATGGTGAATTCCAGCAGGCGATGATCACTGTCACCCAGGTGGTCGAGCACCCGCAGCCCCCTCATGAGGCAGTCTCCCGTAGCCAACACCAGGTCCAACAAGGCATCTCCCCTGGTGGGGCTGTGCATCTCCTGGGTTAGATGGAGGTCCTGCATTCTGGCTAGGAACCTAAATGAGCAGTCAAACCTGGCTGACTGCTCTTCCCAGAAGATGTCCCGAAAGTTCAGGTCCCCCATGACAACCACATCCTTTGACTTCACTACCTCTGCAAGCTGACTTAAGAATTACTGGTCGAGCTCTTCCCCTGGGTTGGGAGGTCTGTAGTAGACCCCCACTGTTAAGTCTCTTTTCCCCTCGACTGCCTTGTATTCTAACCCAAAGCACTTCAGAGTGCCCCTCCTCTGATTCTTTGTTAATTGACAAGGATGTGTATTCTTCCTTAATATTGAGTGCCACGCCCCCACCTTTCCTTCCTACCCTGTCCCTCCCGTACAGCTTATAGCCCTTGACATTCACTGCCCAGGCATGTGTTGAGTCCTACCACATTTCAGTGATCCCCACTATGTCCAGGTTGGTGTCAGCTAGCAGGAGGGTAAGTTCCTCCTGCTTGTTTCCCATACTATGAGCATTTGTGTAGAGGCATTTGAGGCCTCCTGTGGATGCATGCACTGGCCCCCTACTTTCAGCATTACCTTGGCCCCTGTCGCTTACCTGTGTATATGTTCCACTTGTTGGTCTAGGCTGGGCCTCTGCCTTTTTGACTGTCTCTACCTAGCCTAAGTTGGGCTTTCTATCACCAACTCCAGGTTCCTGCAATCAGGTGTATTTGGGTGCAAATCTGTGCCTGACATGGGCACACGTGTTCCTAACCTACATTGTAGATGAATTGCATATGTTTGTGCCTCCAGAGTATGTTTCAGTGTGACCTGCCCTCCAATGGGTTCTGCATACCAATTTCCTTTGCTTCCAGTATTTAAGGTGCTTCTGCTGTATAAAACATGAACAAAAAATAATGACCTCCTGGCCCCATGTTTTGTTGGAGATGGGGGCTATAAGACACTATGTGAGACACTACTGCTCAGTCTCTACTGCACATTTTTAGTAGTTCTATAAACAAGTACTAAATAAATGTGCGGTAACCTGAGTTACTCTGCAGTAGTGATGTTGGATGCTGAGTTTGCAAGCAAATGTCTTTCTAACTCCTAGACATACAAGCAAATTTTAGGATGTCAAAATGAAGCTGAATTCTTCAACAACTCATCCATTATCAGCAATAAATGGTTCATGACCAGATTTACTCCCCAAAGTGCAGCCTATTGTCTTTTAATGGTAATCCAGTAACAGTTTTGTGGATGGCAGGGTAGAGTTGTAAAGTAGACTGATTCAGTTAATCTGTAAGGAGTGAGTCTCTTCTGCCTTCTACCTGACTTCAGAGTAACATGGCTAGCTTTCTCTGCTCAGTTTTGTGGAGGAGCAGGTATAACTGAGTGGAATAAAATGAGTATGTTGGCATTGCACAAGATGGTATAGAATCCAGCTTGCTTTGTTTTAGCCATGTTAACCCCGTGGCTTCTTTATGTGTTTCTATTGTTATTAACATGTTCAGAAAATATAAAGGGCCCAATTTTAGATATGTAGATCCTTTTCAGAATATAATTGTGCTTGAATAGTCACTTGTCTTGAGGTCAGACTACCAATTTCAAGCACTTATTAGGGCAAGAATTTGATTGCCTAGTACAAGGTTCCCTGGACTGTGGTGAAACCTACCAGACCCAGAACCTTGCCTGCACAACTCCAAGTGCTGACCACAGCTCATGAAAGAGTCTTGATGCAAATAGCTATCTTGTAAAGGAAAAAATAATTTACAGAAGCTACTCACAGATGAGTTAATACTGGATTTGTTGCATGCCATTAGGGTTGCTCCAAAAACTGACTGGGGCATTTGATCCCATTAGGTGATTTCAGTCCCTCAGCCTTTCAAGCTCAGTCAGGTTTTTGACTACAGGAAGATGGGTTTCTATCTGCCTTGTAAGGTTGGCCAAGACTTCCTGACCATTTCCAGAAGGTTCGGCCTTTTTGCTTGATTCCACAGCACGCTGACAACAGAGGAGAAAGGCACTAAGGCTTGGGACATAGATTTGAACCAATTTCTGATCACTTATACCAGTTTGTGTATAATTTGTAACACAACAGAAGTTCAGTGCATATAAACTGCTTTCAAAATGGCTGAAACCAGTTTAAGATAATCGTGGGTGGATGTAGTACCAGACTTAACTTATTTAGGTGAAATAGGTGTATTGAATTTCTGTCCCAGATCCCCTTCAGATTCATGTAACTCAGTCCCTCAGCATCCCCTGGTACTTTGCACCTCTCCTGCAAACTCCCTCTTCACAGGGTGGGTAGGCTAATCTTGTCCCAAGCTGTCTGCTCCAGCCCAGCAGGGAGGCATGTGCTACTGCGGCCCCCCCACCCAACTTCTGGCCTTGGCCACTGCAGCCACGTGGTTGCATTTCGGGAATCGAAAGTGAATGTCTGTTCATTTGCTTATTGGTTCAATCTATGCACCTTAGACTAACCTGCAAAGATTGAATTGTTTCAGCCTCTGCCTCTTTGACTGTCTGTACCTAGTGTAAGTCAGGCTTTCCATCACCAACTCCAGGTTCCTGCAATCAGGTGTATTTTGTATACAAATGGGATGGAAAAAGACTTTTTTCACAAGAGAGGAGTCTAGGAAAAAAATACATTTTTTCCAAGAAAATAAAGCCACCTAATAGGGTGTTTCCTGAACAGTAGCTGGAACTGGGGCTTCAGTCCATTAAGGGCGTGTGACAGATACTGAATGGCAGATGACTGGCTTTGAGCTAGCCTAAAATGTTAACAGAAAATCCTTAGTGCCCTTAATCATACCCAGACTGTTTGTTTGAAATAGAACAGCTGTCTAGAAATGTGCGGCTCATTGACATCTGAAGTGAGGGAAAGATCTTTGTTTCCTTTCCTCCATGGTATACCAGGCCCCTTTCATTTATTTTGCTTTCTCTTGAGTTTATATGTAAGTGTGATGTTGAGCTGCTTCCAAGATTTCCTCCTTCATTAATTCCATATTTTTTGTGGGGTTTTAATACAACTTCTTGTAAAACAGCTTTCTTTTTTTTATACTGTGGTATTGATGTGGACTTTTCCTTCCCCCTTTCCCCTGACCGAAATCATACAGACAGAAATGGATGTAACAGAGTGCAATGAAACCTGTCTTAAGTGATTACCTGAGGGACCAGCAAAAATATTCTGTTTGGTAGAGGATGGCTTTGAACTAAAGGTCAAGCCAAATAGTAGTGGGAAACTTGTGTATATATGTTTATATACATCTGGTTGTTCTACTTGCATCAGCTTGGTGTTAAACAGCATGATCATCTCAATTGGCATTCAAAAATCTTAAGTCAGAGACCCTCTAGAAGATCAGGAAACTGGCTTCACAGTTCTGGTTTGTGAACACAGTAAAGTTGGGGCTTTAGAAACTCTCCAGTGTGACAGCTGAAAAGTATGTCTGTGAGATAAAGGGGCTTGCTGAAGGCTCTATGAAGATTAGACCAAGTGTTTTTCTATATTTGTTTAGATATTAAGCTATATGTTGTTGCTAAAACCCTAATTATAGTTTAAGATGTAGTGAGGCCTTGTATAAAGTATGGCCTAGTAAATTTAGCAAAGCCTAGAAGTAGTAAGGCTGTGTGGCGCAGTTAAAATTACCTTATCAAAGGAATGCAAGACGCCCCAGAAAATAGCTTCAGAATTTCTTGATCTTTTATTTTTTGAGCCTTTAGGATCTGTATGTTGAAGCTTTTCCTCATAGCCATGTCAGCTACCAACTTAAGTTGAGATCTGTATATAATGATTCCAGAAGCTGGGGGTTTTAGAAAAACACATGGTATGAGGTCTGTGGTGATAAAACTGTATTACCAACACAAACATTGCTTTCTTGTGAAGATATTTTTAATGATACTAAAGCTTGTGTCCAGCTGCCCTTTGAGAAGGTTAATGACATCTGGAACATTCTGAAGGTAAGTAAAATGGCTTCCAGAAGTTAATGTCTGTCCTATTCTCTATACCCTAGGGTCATAAAGAATGTAAGAATAGGAATCTCATGGTAGACCTTGAGTTTCGACTTCAAACAGTTGGCCAGATTTTCTGTGAGTGAAATATTGCTGTCTTTATTTGCATATCAGCTTAGTCCTTCGTAATCTACCTTTTGTAAAATGCAACGTTAGGGTGGCCTACTGCTAAATCATGATATTACATAATGGAAATACCTTTTCTCTGGTATGATAAAGATGATTTATGCAAATAAATTCTGTCTACACCTCTCTAAAGTAAACTGGAAAACCTTCTGTGTATCCTTTGTTTGTTCTGTAAGAGCAAGGAGAGGAATTTCTTCTTAATATACCAAGCCTGAGGGCCCAGTCCTGTGAAAGGTTATTCATCCTTCTCTTTTTTCATGTTCAAGTAATTGTAACTTGAAATCAACACAAACTAAGACCTTCTTATAACTTTAGAGGGCATTCAGCAACTGTGAGCTAATAAAAGACAGTATTTTGGAAGAAATGATGGTGAGTTTCAGGTAATGTGCCAGTTCATATCTGTACTTTTACCTTCTTAATACTACGAAAGATAACATTTAAATATTTTCTTCTGATATTTTGGGTAAAGTTGCCTTACCCAAGGAGTATGAAATGTGGCTGTTGGACAAAATACTGGAGAAGAAATCTGGGTTCTGTTTCTGAATCTGCCTTTGGCCTGCTGTATAACTTTGTGGAAGTTGCTTCTCTCCCTGTGACTCGAGGATAACCCGAGTAGCAATGTATAACCCCTGCCACTGGATGTGTGGTTAGGCATGTCAGAGAGATCCTTTCCTTCTGTTTTCATTAAAACTGACTCTTAAATTAACATAACCATCATAACTTTATCCCTAAAAAAAATTAGACCTGAGTCAATGCGAGTCAGGTACTGAAGTATAAACTTGGAAAATTGTGGTCCCTTTAATGGTGAATCAGTGTAGTGCTGCATTGTTCAGAGCGCAGAATTTTATCCCAAAGGACCTCAACATAACTCACTAACTATGCTACAAGTAAAACTTACTGTGTTATAAAATACCATGCAAATGATAGCTGACTGATATATACAAAAACCCTGTGATAATGACAGTATTGTCCCTATTAAAAATAGTACAGTGGGGAAGAGAGAGATTTTAACTGGCTTGTGAACAGTCCTAAAGCAACCTTTTAGGAGCAGTGGTCCAAATTAATATAGCTCATTGCAAAAGCAAATTGCTGCCAGAAACCTAACCAGTAAAGTTTTTTTTTATGGCCTTGGGCCAGTGACCCCCTGCTCCAGCCAAGCCGCATGCTGCTGCCCCAGCCCTCCCTGCTCTATAAGCCATTTGTTTAGGTGTGTTAAGTATGAGCCTTATTAATATTCAGGGAGCAACATTATTATTAAACTGTCAAGATTTCTTCACGTAGTAATAATTTGCATTGCTCACTGCTAACAACCTTATGGAGAATTCTAACGTTACACAGGGCATCTCTACACATGCTATTAGTGCGCCACAGTAAACTCCAACACAGTTTGCATTCAAGTTTATTGCTCCCAGGTGCTGCCTTTACAAGTGCATTTGGGACCACAGCACAATGAACCGGGTTGGTGCAGTGCCAGCTGGTAGAGCAGCTATGGGGTAGGTGGGTCAACCTGGCAACCTGGGGCTACTCCAGCCCAGCTCTAAGTGTCCCAGGCAGCCCTGGCAGCATCTATACCTGCATTGTAACACACTAAATAATGCCACCATAGAATAACATTTGTGTTTACAAGTACTAACCTACAGCATTGTTCATTAGTTTACTGGGCTTTAATAAGGGCATATGTGTAGACACTGAAACTTTACTGCAGCGCTAATTAGTCAGCTCCTGAGTAAACACCTCATGTAGATGCTCCCACAGAATCATAGGAAATCATGCAGTTACATTCTGTGTAGCCATGGCTAAGCTCTGGTCCTTTGCTCACAGATGCACACTTGAACACAGCCACATACCTCAAACTATTACCACAGTCTTCACTTTGCCCCAGCAAGGTTGTCAGCTTTCCAGCAAGTCCTTTAATGGCTTGCTTCCTCCCAAAGCTCCAGATTATCTCAGCCTTCCCTTCTGCATATACCCTTCAGTACCTTTACCCCTTTTCAATACAGCAGTTTGTGTGTGACTCTTCAGGGGAAGCTGTCTGGTAAGAGATGCTAGAAGTCTGACAAAGTGTCTGTGTATTTTCCTAGGCTTTCAAAAGTTGAACCTATAAACATATTCACATACTTCTCACTTCTCTTCAGCCCTCAAGTTCCCCAGTCTAACAACTTCAATTGTTGATAGTCATAAGCTAGTGAACGTGCCATGGTCCCTTGCACAGGAGTTCCCCTTAGTAATGAGCTGTGCAAAATTAGTCCTACTCGTTCACTGGTTTGGTAACAGAGCTTAGAGTTCCATTATGTGGGGAAGCCAGTCCAACCATTTCCCATAGCTCCTGCTCCAGCTTCTATTCCCTGCTGTTTATATGGACTAGAGCACAGAAGAATAGCAGAAAGAAACTGACAGGCAAATTCTTTTGACAACCAGAGCTCCACCACTGATCCAGCCTCTCCGTCAAACCAGCTTCCAAGGGCTCCCCATGTTGGAAGCTACTCTGTACAGAGGAGTATGAAATGCTATCCTGATTTATATGTTCTGTGGCTTCATTCAGTTCAAGGGGACTGCACAAGGCATAAATCAGGGCAGCATTTGTCCTCAATTCAAAGAAATAAGAAACCAGAAACTGTCCCAGCAAACCATAAGCTTAGGCAATGGAAAGTCAATGGAAAAGCTTCAGTGGGAGACCTCAAATTCAATTCTATAGAGCATTTCCCAGCTCGCTTTGGAAACAAGGGTGAACAAAAGTAGCCAGGATATGCTTGCAGGATAATTGTAGAGTCAGCCAGGGTATCCCTTCTTGCAACTTAGTGGATTTTAAACTGTACCCCTCCTTGCCTTTAGAGACGATTGCCTTTCAGGACAAAAATGTGCCCAGAGATCACTCCATCACTCTGCCAGTACTCTATTTTAATGGTACCATTCACCTTAAAGCTAATCTAACCACATGCTGTAGGAGCAGCATCTGAGGACTTTTTTTTTTTTTAAGTCCCTAAAGCATATAAGAATTCTTCCTATTCCCCTGCATGTTCAGTGCCTCATCCCCTCTTCTCCCATATTCCTTCTCCCCTGCCTGCCATTGCTGTTGTCCCCTGCTAACCTGGGGGCTAGGGGAACTCCAAAGCTACTCCAGCTGGGCTACATAGAGGTTCTTCCTGCTCCCAAGTCACCTAAGGACAGTGACTGTGTGGGCAGAGGAGAGAATGAAAGTGATGGGGAGGTGCTGCTGAAGAAAGAGAGGAAGGGAGGGGTACCAAGAAAATGTGGGCAAGGATTCTCCACTGCTTCAGGGACTTCTTTTAATAAGTCCCTGTATGCTGCTGCTGCTTCTGGTGCAATCTATCCACCTTGGCTGAAAACCAGGAGGGGTGGTGGGGGTGGGGAGGTTGCTGTTCCTGCACCCTTCCCCCACCCCCTTTATAAAATCCTGGATCCACCCATGTCCACAGTAGCTTCTAGATTTAGTATGTCCTTCTTTTTATTCCCTATGCTTAGCTTGCAAAACCTGGCTGATTTTTAAAGATATACAAGCAACTCGTGCCTATATTCTTTATTAAAAGTTTGGTATCACTGCTTCATTTGGTTACCATTGGCTTAGTTGTGTATGCAGCTCCCCAACCATCACAGTTTTTACAATTTTGCTGTGGTTTATACAGATTGACCTATTCAAGCAAGAAATGTTAGCCACAAAAAACTGAAGATGAAACCAAGCAAAGACTATAAAACTAGTAGCAACAAGCAATTTAGTAGCTGCAGTTTAGAATAGTATTTAATTTATGGAGATGCATGTTACATTGTTCCCTTTTCTTTTGACATGTCTGCTGCTGAAAAGAAGCCATTTTATACAAATAAAGTTAATTCTTAGACCTAAACCTTCCTATTCCTATATTTGCCTTCAGAAACACATGTAGATTTTCTTGCAGCAATGGAGACAAGAGCAACACACTTTCAGAGTGTTCAGTTGACTGACTTAACTTGTGTTAACCAAGTTGTGGTAATCTTCCCATCTGGGTTTGATTCCAGATCACATCCTAGCATCCATCTTGATTTCATGAAACATTTGTAAATGTTTTGTCCATATTTTTTTTTACAAGGATCCGATGTAATGTTAACAAAAATTCTACTGTAGGAGTTGAAAAAGGTTTATAGGATGCCCAGCTGGTAGAAGGGGCATACTTTTTAAGTAGTCCTGATGTACTTAATAATTGCAGACAATTCAGGATGAATGGAGTGCATGTCTTGAGGAATATTCATTTATTGTAAGTGAGATGTAGAAGTTCCTTTGTATGAAGGATCTCAGTTTTGTTCCAAGCTGAAGAAAACCAAATGTCTTCATTTTTCCATGAAGGTGAATGTTTGAAAAGTTCTCCAGACAACTGAAATGTAGTGATTTTTGTGGTACATTGCATGAAAGTGAAATAAAAACAAAGTAATTTCAGAAGAACAGTCAATGAAATGTTCCATTGCAAAAATATTTAAGCAAAACTGATCAGATTTTTTAAAATGTTTGTATCAACCAAACTGTGTGTTCTAGCAGAATATCTGGTTCTGCTGCTTTTCACCAGAGCAAATCAGCCTCTCTCAGTGCTTTACAAATGGGTCTACCCTGCTTCTGGTTCAAGTTGGGTTGTCTAATGATTAGTTTTGAAGGATGATCCATGTTAGATGTTTTTGGGATACCCAGCATTTATTAAAAGACCCTGATGCGTCTCAAGTATGTGTCAGACAGGGGTCCTTATTAGCTTGTGATCGAGAAACAAATTTATTTAACTTCTTGCAGCAAGTGAAGACTGAGATTTCAATAAACTTGATTTAATGCTCTATGGTGATGCTTTCAAAAACTGAGCATTACAGCCGAAGGAGAAAATCAGAATAATTTCCCGTGGCTTTTCTTCCATAGCAATAACATGAGACAGGTTGTCTCTTAAGGTTCTTTTGATTTTTTATTTTTTAAATCAAGTAGTGATAAATTTACAGCCCTTCAAAGACCCAATAAAGCTTGTAAATCAATACAGCATGGGAACTCGGACCAAATCTTGTAGAGGAGGTGGGAAATTATATTAGCATGACTTGCTTGGATCTTAATTTAGCTTTTTTTCCTCTGTGACTTTTTAGCATTAATGTCTCCAAGCAGGTTTAACTTGCTCCTGATAAAATGCTTTTTGATTGGACACCTATGCTTTTGTGTAGATCGGGAGTTGTGTGCCCAAAGAATCTAAGATGTCTTGAGAGCAGTAGTTTCATAATTGGCTCATTTTTATAACATTAACTGTCTGCACCTGAAGTTCATTATTCATTTGTTCATTCAAAACAGGTTTCTTGTAAAGAAATTGCCACTTTCAGCTTTGTAGCTCATTCTGCTCCAGAAGCCAGTGTTGTCAAGGTAGTGTTGCTGAGGGCTTCTTCACAAATGTTTTCTAAGGGACAAAGGGGTTCTAAACTTTCACTTTTAAAATGCCTTACTTTCAGAAACAGTCTTGTAGGATGATAATTTTTTTGAGCTTGGCCAGTTTGTAAGAGCCACTTTGAAATGCAACCATATGGCTTCCCTAGTGCCTTATAAAAGGAGAGCCAAAAACTTAATGACATAATGCCCTTTTCTCTCTTAGCCCAAATTACCTATTTGTGATTCATCTTCCTTATAAAAATCCCCCAAATTATTTGCTACACTTTGAATCAATAGGGAGCATAAGGGACATCCAAGGCACATTGGGGTCTTGTGCAATGCATACACTCCTTGCTCCTAAAAACAGATATGCTGGAGTTTTGAAGTAAAAGGATTGTAACAGTTTGTTTAATGTGGGCAAAAAGGTGTTTTCCCTAATTTCCATCTTGGAGATTATTTGAATCATTTTAGCTGATTTTCTTTCAAAATATTCAGCCTCAGACCAAAACCTAGATTGAAAAATTTCACCACAAGTGACTAGTCTGGCAATATTGTAAATAACTGATGACAAGTTTGATCACATTTCTTAATTTTCCATTGTAAGATCCTAACTAGATAGGTGTTAATGCCTTATTATGGTACTTTCCGAGAACCCAGTGGAAGCATGCCGTTGTGTTTAGGCCCCATACAAATGTAGAGTACAACTACAGTCACAGCCACAAACAGCTTATATTTTAATGTAATGTAATATAATATGGACGGGAGAGCAAGGTAGCAAACTGTCTTAGTATGCTAGACAGTGGTCACTGTGCACCATCAAGTTGTTACTGACATCCCAGAAAAGCCGTCCGCTCCACCTTCTATAGGAAGCATAAAGAATAATGGCCCTAACACACTTTTGTGCAGGCCTTTTACTGTTAAATGTCCTTATATTTTACCAGAATAAAGATTAAATGAAATTTGAGAGAATATTTAATATTTTTATATATCCATGCTCCACTGCATGGTAGAATGCAAAGAAATCACCAAGCAAGACTTGCGTCAATCTCCTACAAAAAAAAAAATTCTAAAAGAAAATATTACAGCACAACTTTTGCTATGGGTTATTTGGAATATGCAAGTACTTTGAATAGCTCCTTGATTTCTAGAAGTTCTTTAACCTTTTATAAAAGCTAGCTGTTAGACAGCATATCTTTTCTGGTCCTTTATTTGGCAGCTTAAACCAAATTTTAATTGTACAAACTATATTAGAGATCAAATGAATCAATGTTTTTGGGGCAGAAGGAGATATTTCTCTAACCTGTCAAGAATCAGTGTAGTAAGGATAAAGATAAAAGAAGGTATAGCAGGTATAGGGAATGGAAGCAAGCAATGGAAAGAGTCCTGCAAAACTAACATGCCCAAAAATTGTTTATCAGATTCCCAAAATTAATGTACACATTTTTTTTTTAAAGTCAGGCTAATGATTCTATAGCCCTTAATAAAAAGTTATCCTATGGTATCTGTACAATAATTGAAGTGCACAATTAAACATTTTTCAACTTTACTGGTTCTGCAAATTATGATCCTCACTGTGGTTGAAGAGACCATGTTAACCCTCTCATAATCCTGTGGAGTGAAGAATAATATGTCTCCAACCTTTACCCCTTGGGCTTGTCTTTCACTGACAGAAAGTTTCTACCATGGCCTAATGCACATTGGTTATCCTGCTGTATAATCCTAATGGAGACCCAGGTACCTTTTGCCCTTTGTGTGTGAGGTATAGTGTTGACTCCATCTAGTTTATTAGAAAAGCTGTGGGACTTGTTCTCTACCGTGATTTTACATCATGATAACTAATCCTCCTGAATCTTCCCCTTGTTTGTTGTGTGATGAAGCCTTGAGATATGTTTGCACTGTTGTAATTGTATGGTACTGTAGACACTTTTAAATTAGCTTCAAACTTGCTATGTTTCTACTAGCAGGCTAGCATGGGATTCTGTGTAGGCTAGCCACTGGAGTATCTTCAGCTTCTGGGTAAGATTCCACAGCTTAGGCTGAGCTCAGGTAAACTGTTACTGGTATTGGAGCTAACTCATCTAAAGAGCAGATGTGTGTGTATGCTGCAGCCACAACTGTGCCTTAGTCGCACTTTCCTGGAAGGGAGTGTAGTGTTGAGAAATTTAGGGGGGGGGAACTCCATTTTAAATGTAGGTTAATAGGCCCAGCTCTGTCTTGTGCAGTTATTTTCCTTCTTATCCATGATACTAATATTCCTTTCTTCAGCTACTGTGCTCTTGCTAGTAGGGCTGTGCAAAGCTTCAGTGGCTGTTTTTGTTTCAAAACTGTTTTGACTCATTTTGAACTTGATACAGCAAAATCAAAACAAAATGAAGGCCTTTGAAATGCCCTCAAAACTCAATAAGGGCAGTGGAAACATTTTAAATTTCAGAGCAGCCAGGTGGTGGGAGACAGGGGAGAGTCAGGGCTGTGCTCTAAATGGCTCTGCAGCCCCATGTGGCTCAGCCTGGTGGAGAGCACAGCCCTGGTTCTCCCTGCCTCCCGCCACCGGGCTGCATTTTGTGGGGCTGGCGGAGCTGTTCGGAACACAGCCCTAGCTCTCCCCTGCCTTCCACCCCCTGGTTGCAAACCAATTGGCTCTGCCAGCCCCACAGAGCTCAGCCCAGGGGTGCGCTGCACACCACCTCCCACCACCTGGCTGAGTTCCACAAGGTTGCAAGCTGCTGGCAGCTGAGACCGGTAGAGGCTGGCAGAGCTGAATGGAGCACAGCACTGGCTCTGCCCGCCTCCTGCTGCCAGGCTGCGCTCTGATCGGCTCTGCCAGCCCCATGGAGCTCAGCCTGGTGGTGAGAGGCGGGCAGAACCGGTGCTGCGCTCAGTCTCCTGTCACCGGAATGAGTTTCATGGAGCTATGAGCCACTGGGAGCTGAGCCTGGTGGAGGCTAGTGGAACTATGGGAGTGCAGCACTGGCTCTGGTGGCAGGAGGTGAGCGGAGCTGGCGCTGTACTCTGATTTCCCCCTACTGGGCTCACTTCCAGAGGCTGCAAGCTGCTGGGAGCTGATTTTTTCCCCCAGCCCCGCACCAGAGCCAACCCAAGGAGGGTGCAGAGCCTGGGGCAAATCAGCTTGTGCAGGGACCCAGCCCCGCCCCTGGGATTGGGACCCCACACGAACTGGGCCATGCACCAGAGCTGACCCAAGACAGCCTTTTGTCAGCCAGCAAGCAGGTTGGGGGCCTGCACCCCTGGGAGCAGTCTGGCACAGCCCCAGCAGACCTCCCGGGGTGCAGGCAAAGTCCCGATCTGCCTGCCGAAGGACAGGAGGCTGGTGCTGCCAGCTGGGCCCAGCAGTAGCACTGATCTTCCTGGCTCTGGCTCTAGACGAAACATTGAAACAGCGAAAGAGTTTCAATGAAATGAAATGAAACAGTGCTTTTGAAACTAAACGAAACTTGAAATAAAACACTGTTCTGTCAAAATGTCGAACCATAAGTCAAAGCAGAACTGTGCTGTTTCGCACAGCCCTACTTGCTAGGAAGATGATAATTTGCCAGCATGGTTCAGCAGGGTGTGCATGGCTAGGAAAAATGTACAGACGTGTTAAAAACAATAATCATTGACTAGCTGAGAAAAGACACCAGGAAGAGTGACAGCATCTCAAGGAAATAATTAAAAGCAAAAAATTGACTTGAGTTCCACCAGGCTTAAGTACCTAAGGGTTTTATATTACTTTTTTTTGTATGAATGCTTCAGATTTTTAACATGCTGCTCTGAGACCATCAAACTGAAAGCAGATTCTGCATACAGTTATGGAAGGTAAAGGTCCTGAATGTCCAGAGGGAAATGTAAAAAGCTTGAAAATAAGTTGTTGGTCAATTTTAATATGTATTCAGCTTTCAGAATGATTTGGAGGAGTGCTTCCAGTGAGGCAACATGGCAACCAATGATAGGGCTTTGCTTGTAAGGACACTTATACTTCTGGCTTGATGATGATGATTGAACATACATTCACCCTGGATGCTAACACATCTGATCCCGTGTAAGCTGCTTTGTCCCTGTTTACTGTGCTCATTACAGTATCTAGGTAGAATGCTGGAGTGTGGGTGGGATGGATGGTTATATCAAGATTTTTCACAGTAACCTAACAAGGTAAGGTTACCTCTTAAAAGGTAAAATGAGCTCTATGTTGAGGTTTTTTTTCTTAGAGTAAGATGGTCAGTAACTGGATTGTCCAAGAAGGGGAAATACACATTTAAAAGCATTTGCTTAAAAGATATGTGAACATTAATAAACTGTGAGATTTTATGGCTTTATTGTCCTTATTAGTTCTCTTTTAGAAACTTTGAATTGGCAGCATTTTTCATTCAGTATTACCTGTGAAACTATATTGCCTTACTCTGTAGGCCCAGGGAAGTGAAAAATATCAATGATGTATTTTAGAAACCTCTAAACTTAATCTCTAATGTCTTTTCAAGAAGTCATAATATTGTGGTTTTAAGGTTTAATATTGCATAATATACCAGTGCTAGAAACTGATAGCTCATAACATTTAGAAAGGGGGGATGCCAAACTTTCTAGGAGTATAAAACAGCTCTCATGTTCCATGAAACCATTAGACCTTAACCATTTCACTGATCCAGGACTAAGTCCAAAATCATTTTCAGGGTGGAGTCTATTCAATAGGGTTACAAATGCATGTGAATTTATGTAATTTCTGCACTACTTAGACTCATGAAATCTTCCAGCTAGTATGTCTTACTTTTCTGGTGGTTATCCTAAGTCAAACAGAAGTCAAATTGAAAATGGTGTTTGGGAACACTGTCATGCAGTCTTCTGATATGCATACCAGAACCAAGTCACAATGACACTGGTGGAAAATGGGGGCTCTCAGAGTCTTGCTGGAGGGCACTTTGGCTCAGTCTGCATTTGATGCAGAATAATTTAACCTCTCTCTCCTCCTTTTTCTTCCACTCCTTCAGTAAAACAGAAGTGAGGAGATATAAAAAACCAAACCAGGACAAGACACAGAGGATGGTGTTTAGTTTTTCAAGGTTGACTCTAGAAAGCACTCAGCTCCGTGTGTTAAAAGCAGGGGAAGAGTAGGAGATGTGATTGGGGGTCACATATCCTTCTTCCAGACTGTTAAATCTAAATCTAGCCGAGATTGTTCATTGTTTGGGTAGGTGCAGTGCAAGCAGAATGAGATGTTGTGAGACTTAACATGTTACGTTGATGTTGGAAAGGACCTGCTTCTTCAATTTCGTTTCCTCTGCTTCAATGTGCTGCTGAGTAATCTGCTGCATTAAATTTTTGAGTAGGTAATCTCCTTTGCTGTCCTTTTAAAAATAATTGTTTGTAACGTTCAGTGTGCCAAAACTATTACTGCTTTATGTCCACGATGGAGATGGAAAATAGCATGGACACCACAACCATCCAGTACAGTGGTAGTGAGCATTGTGTGCATGGGTTGAATGGCCAGAAATGTACAGAACACTTGTACAAAGGCTTCCTTTTAACAAGCCAAATTCATCTCTGGCATGACTCCTTTCATTCTACCCAAGTTGCACCTTGGCATGAATCTGACCTGCTGTCCAAGAAAACATATAACTCGTTATTTATATTTTCTTTGTATGCCAAACAAGCACCACTTGTTTTATTTCCACTACTTCATTCATCTGTGTAAAATCTCACCAGAAGCATCCACACATGCAAGCACATGTTGTCTGGAGGCCTGAGGGGGTTCTGGACAGATATTCCACAAACAAAGCCCCTCCACTGCTCCAGCCATCTTTTACATCTGCCTCAGCACTCTTCCCTGTGTGTTTTTTGCCCTTGTGTGGTAAGTCCTGAGGTCCACTCCCCTGACCTGGTGTTTGTTGCGTACCTGAGTACGCCAGCTTGAGTTTCCCCAGCCCTTTGTGTGTGTGGGGGGGGGAGAACATGCATGCTTCTCAAAGCATAGGCCTCTCAGTTTTTTTTCTTGTGGGGCTGTAGCTCAGTGAGCTTCAGCCCCCTTCCTCCTTATTCCCCTTCTCCCTCACAACTCCAGCCTTCCCCTACTAGATTCACTAGCCCCACAGGCTATCTTGTTTTTCTTTATTGTCTTCCCTCCCTTCATATGAAAGAATGGCAGGGCAGGAACCTTCTGGGGGGGCAGATGCCCTCACAGAGCTTCCTGCAGCCCCCACTATGGGGGTGGATCCCAGCCCAGCCCCCAAGGGGATGCATGCCCCTGCAGCCTCCACCCCAGAGGCAGAGTCCAACCAACCTCTGGGGGTGGAGAAGCCTGCAACCTCTGCTGCAGGAGCAGGTGGGACTCCAGTAGGGAGCCAACAGGGCCAGGGGGTTGCCCCTGGCCAGGTCCTCCCCACCCCCCAAGCTCCCTCTCCCATCATTGGGGGCCAAGGGCAAGGGCAGTGGGAAGGGCTCCTCTTCAGTCTCCTCCGCAGGACCCTCCACCGCTGGCCCTTCCAGCTTGGGCAGCGGCGCCCCCTTTCTGGCACTTGCCCGCAGGCATGGGATGAAGTGCCAACTGCTCAAGTGGGAGAACCTGGATGCAGGCCCTGGTTCAGGTAGTGGGGGTCTCCCAAGATTGTGGCAGCCTCCTGCTTTCATGACAAGGGGGTCTTTTTGCTTGCTTGGAGGCTGCTGCACAAAAGGCGGTGGAGAGGGGGCTCATAGTGTAGGGCGTGTACATCCCCCTTGAGCCTCTAGAAGAGCTGGGGATTAGGGTGGTCCTCAGCTCCATCCGTTCCTGTATCCCCACTTGGGCCCTGCTCCCCTAGCTCCAAACCCTGGGAAGAATTATCTCCCTGGTGGTGGTCCTTTCTCTGGGGTGCTGAGACCCTGACCTCTGCCACGTGTGCTCTTTCTGTTGCCAGGTCATGATCCAGCTGGTGGCAGGAGCATGGCTGGAGGCTGAGGGGTGTCTGGTAATTCTTTATCGGGGTGGAGGATCCTGATGAGGATTTCTATACACTAGAGGACCTGTGGTGCTTCCAGTACCGTGTCCTGGGGCACTTGCATCATGAGTGCCCCATGGGTGAGGGGCGGAAGACATCTGTAGATCCCACTGGAAAGAGGGGTGCCCCTACCACCAGCTCCCCACCCTCATCAAAACCTCCTGGCACCCCAGCCACAGCTACACGCCCCCTGAGAAGCTCAAGGGACCCTGCCCCCCCAACCAAGTTTAGCGGAGTCCCAGGGAGGGCAGCAGCACCCAGGGGGAGCAAGGGAGCAGGGCTCCCCTTCCCCTAGTCATACCCCCATCATGGCTGCCCCAGCCCGCCAACCCTCACCTTCTCTTCCTGGAGCCTGTCCATGTGAGGACCACCCCATGGTTGAGTCCGCTCTGAATGTAAAAGCAAGAGGAAGGCCCAGGCACAGCTAGAGCCCATTCATGTGGAGGACTTCTCTCCCCTACCTAAGACTACCACATAGTGGGAAAGAGCGGCCCAGCCTCTGGGGGCCTCCCCAGCTGTGCCTGAAACTCCACCCCCAAGAAAGATCAAATGGGTGATCCCTGTGGAGGAGTTTTTAGGGTTGCTAGATAGTCCCAAACAGGAGCCCATGAAGGAAGCCCCTCAGTCTGCTGACCAAGACCTTACCCCATGGAACTATGGGCACTGAGGCTGAGACTGAGGCCTACCCAAAGGAGCCCCAGGACTGGGAGGAGGACGAGGGCGCTGGCAGGGGAGGCAAGGGTCCCAAAAGCTGCAATGCCCAGACCTATACCTGGGTCCACAGTTTCATAGATGTCCTCTATACATGTGGGAGGCTTCCATATGAACCAGCGGGATATACACTGGGCATTGAGATGTACAAGGCCCCTGCTGAACTGTCTACTCCACCCCTTCCCCCCAGCCATCAGGTCATTTAAGATCATGACCCTCAATGTTCACCATTGCAGGAAGGGTCTCCAGAGGTGCCAGGTGCTCTCCTTCCTTCAGGAGGGAGGGTACCCCATGGTATTCTTGCAGGAGACCCTGACCGCTCTAACTGACGAATCAAATTAGCAGCTGGAGTGGGGAGGCAGGGTCTTTTTTTGTCACGTTTCCAACACCCCAGGTCGGGTGGCCACCCTGTTCTTCCCCAGGCCTGCAGCTGGAGCGTCTCCAGGACGTTCAGGTGGTGCCAGGCTACCTGCTACACTTCTGGGTCCAGGTCTAGGTTCAGGGGCTGGTCCTGAACCTTCTGAATGTGTATGCCCCTGTAAGGGGCCCAGAGTTGGCAGATTTCTTCTGCCAGGCGGTCACATACTTCAGCACCCTCAACCCTCTCAAGTGCCTGGTCCTTGGCGGGGACTTTAAGATCATCCTAGGCATGAGAAACCAGTCAGGCAGGGACTGGAACCAGGCATCCTCAGGGAAATCCTGACTGACTACTCCCTGGTGGATGTCTGGCATGCCTACCACCCTACTCACCCCCTGTCTTCACCTATGTGAGGGTGGGGGAGGAGCAGGCACGCCATTCCTGGTTGGACCGGGTTTATATCTCTTTGCTGCACTTTGCCTGGGCCCACTCCTCTGGCATCCAGCCAACCCCTTTCTGCAATCACCACCTTGTCTGGGCGTCCAGGGTGGGCTTTAGGGAGGCCTTCGGGGAGTGCTGGCTGGCCTGGCAGGAGCAACGGGCAGCCTTCCCCTTGGCTTGGAGATGGTGGTATGTGGGAAAAGTGCATATCCGGATTTTTTGCTGCAGCTACCCTCGGGAGCACACCCAGCAGAGGGAGGCAGTCCAGAAGCAGCTCAAGCAGCTGGAGCTGGAGAGGTGCCTGGCCACTGACCCGTCCCTCTGTGTAGAGTATCGGGAAGAGCTTCATGCTCTGGACAACCACCGCACCCAGGCTGCGTTTGTCGGCTTGCGCATCCAGCTCCCTTGGGAGATGGACCACAGCTCCTGCTTCTTCTGTCTCCATGAGAGGAGGTGGGGGGCCAAGAAGTACATCACCTGCCTTGTGGCGGGTGACAGCACCTCCGTGGTCAGCACTCACGGGCCTTCTGTGAAGAGCGCTTCTCCCTGGATCTGACCAATGCTGAAGCCTGTCAAACCCTGTGGGAGGGACTCTTGCAGGTCAGCATGGGTGACTGGGACCAGCTGGAAGCACCTCTCACTCTGGCTGAGTTTTCAGCCATCCTTCATCTTATGCCTAGCAACAAGGTGCCAGGCATCTGTGGGCTGACCACGGAGTTCTACTGGGCCTTCTGGGATGTCCTTGGTCCTGACCTTGCCGTGGTCTGAGCCAAATCTGAGAGAAGTGGGGAACTGCCCCTATCATACCGGAGGGCGGTGCTGACCCTCTTGCCAAAGAAGAGGATCCCTACAACCTAAGAAATTGGTGTCCCATGTCCCTTCTCTGGTGGTAGCAAAATCTATCTCGCTGCACCTGTGGTCTGTACTGACAGATGTGATCCATCCTGACCAGGTATACACAGTGCCCAGATGTTCAATCTTTGACGCAACCTGTACCTGGTTTGGGATCTCCTGGAGCTAACACACTGGGAGGGCCTGTCTTTTGTCTTCCTATCCCTGGACCAGGAGAAGGCATTTGACAGAGTGGATCATGGGTACCTCACAGGCACTCTGTGGGCCTTTAGCTTTGGGCCCCACTTTTTTGTGGGCTCTCCAGGTGCTGTATGCCTCTGCAGTGTTTGGTCAAGCTCAACTGGACCCTGACGGAACCCATTCCATTTAGCAGAGACAGGGACAACACTGGGTTGCTGCAGAGGTCCTCAGCCTCCCCTTGTGGGAGGGCATCCAGGGCCTTGTTTTCCTGCGCAGCCTGGTCTTGACACTCCACCTTCAGGCCCTGCTATACAGTGTTGGTAGTCATGCGGCATGGGGCCACCAGGGGTGCACTTTCCTCTGCCACTTTTGAGGGCTCTGATGCAACTGGTATCTCCTCAGCCTGTGGGGCTTCTCCCTGCAAAACCTGTGAGGAATTCCAGATTTCTATCAGGACCTCCTCTGGGCTTAGAGGCCTTCAGGTCCTTTGCAACAGTCACCCAGGGTGCCGACCTGCTCGTCGAGCTCCTACCCTGGAACCCCCAGCTGGAGATGCTAACGGCAGAGGCACCCTGGTTGTGACAGAGGTTGATCCGGGCTGGTGTCACCCATGTTGGAGACCTCTTGGACTATGATAGGCAGGAATGGGTGGACCTCTCTGCACTGGCCCAGCTAATGGTTCTACCCATGAAACGTGCAACTTGCCTTCTTGTCCAGGAGGTAAAATCTGCCCTACCGCCTGACGACCTTGCCTTTGTTGACCAGGTTCTGTATGGTGGTGGTCCACCCCTCCCCCCCATGTCCTGTAGTCCACCAGAATTTGTCGTGGGGCCAGTGCCTTTCCCGGTTTCACGATGCTCCCTGCTCCACCACCTGAGCTGGCTGGCAGACACCAAACTGGTCCACTTTTCCACTGTCCATCACCGCCACGTCTACACGCTCATGCACCACACTGTCCTTCATGCCACCCTCGCGTCCTGCCCAGACACCAAGTGGTGGGACTTGCTCAGCAGGAGTGCGGCTGGGGCACCCCAGTGGCTGAGTCTGTACTCCACCCTCATCCCACGAGCCACCAAGGACCTCAGCTGCTGGCTCCTCCATGGAGCCATCGCCACAGGTGTGCATGTGGCGAGTGTCACGAACGCCTCGGTCTCCTGCTCCTTCTGCGGGGAGAGGGAGACCCTCACCCATATGACCCTCGAGTGCACCAGGCTGCAGCCCCTCCACCTCCAGAGCCTCCTCCTGAGGTTCTGGTTGAATTTCACCCCCCACCTTCTTGTCTGTGGTCACCCCATCCATGGCCCCAGCAAGTCCCAGGGCCTCCTGGTCAACCTCCTCCTGGCCCTGGCCAAGTGGGCCCTGTACGTGACCGGGAAGGAGGCTCTGGCAGGGAAGGTCCCCTGAGACTTCAGGGCTGCTTTTCTCTCCTTTGTCTGTGCATGTTTCTGTGGGCAGCATCCACTGGCTCCTTGGATGCCTTTCAGGATTGGTGGGTGCAGCCCGGGGGCTCTGCTCAGTGTCCCCCTCTGAAGAACTTCTTTTCGCAATTTGAACCTATGACACCCATATCACTCCGACCCTTTTTTTCCTTAGTTGTCCCACCAATATATATATATAATCAGTTGTATCTTTCAAACTTTGGCTCCACGCAGTAGTGGGTCTACTAGTTAACTAGGTAGGCCTTAAGACTCATAATCTCTGGAACATGAAAATAGACGGGAGCTTCTGAGGCCCAGCCACTTGGTATCTAGGGACACTAGCCCCTTGTGTCACTTACACTGCTGAAGCAGCATCCCAAATTCACTTTTTAAAATATCCCCAAATCCACATTCTTATACAATTAGAACAAAAGAGAGAGAAATGTGATTGATTATCTGGGCAATGTTTTATTGCTATATTCACAATATTAAAGAAAGTTGGAAGCCTACTGGTGTCTTTAGAATCATAATAAAATAAATCCTAAATATCTATGTTTTAATATTTGTTTTGGTTTCCTTATCACATGGTGGGTGTGTGGTGGGGGGATGTGGGGCTTGCAGGAGGGAGTGGGAAGGGAGGTGGGAGGACGTGGGTGGGTGTACGGGTGAGTGTGGAGGGATATGGGGGGATGTCAGTGTGTGGGTAGGTGTGGGGGACTGTAAGTGTGGGGGCTGCTTAGGAGGGGTGGTTCCCCTGCATGAATGCCGTGTGCCCCTGGCAACTGGTTCAGAGAAACTGCACCCCAAAGTAATGAAAGAAAAACTTGGGTAACATGTTTGTGTTAAGCCACAGTGGGGTCAAAACTGCAGGCATGCTAGCCCCTGCTGAGGCCACAAAGCCTGCCAAGTTTCAAGGAGATAGGTATAGGGGTTTGGGGGAAACTGTACCTCAAGCTGTGGACAAGCAAAACTTGTGACATGGGTGACATGGTGTGTGTGTTAAGGCTTAGCAGGGTGAAAGCTGCTAGGGTGAAGGCACAGGAGGGCCTAGCACAGCAGGGCCTAGCAGGCCTGCAGTTTTCACCCCCCTCTGCCCCAGACAGACAGTCAGTTGCACAAGCACCCATGCCCAAGTTTGGCCTGTCAGCAGCTAGGGGTACAGGTCCCAGAACCCCTGCACCTATCTCCTTGAAAGCTGGCAGGCTTTGTGACCTCAGCAGGGGATAGCAGGCCTGCAGCTTTCACCCTGCTGTGCCTTAACACACACAGTAACCCATGTCATGAGTTTTGCTAATTTGACGGGCTGTTGTCTTCAGTGGGGATTTTCCCTCATATGAACTAAGATTTTTATTTGCACCAATGTTACTGTTCTTATACACTGATGTTTGTACATACGTAAAGCCACTCCCCTATCATGCAGTGTGAGGGGCTTCTTAATTAAGAACTGTACCATGTAGTGGACTTTCTAGTGAATCAGGCTGGCTCTCTAAAAGTTAGCTGGATGCTTTTGTTAGTTGAAGGTCCAGAGTCAGAATTCCTCATTCACTTCTCAACAGTGTGTATGTAAGAGAAGGAACATTTTATCGTCCCCTTAAAAATAAGATATGAATGAGAGTAGAGTGAGAAATGCATTTTATTCCTCTTACAGTGCAATCACTCTTTGCTGGAAAGAGTGATTTCTAGCAAAGACAAAGCTTCACACAACTTGTAGCTTGGAGGAGAGGCTCATTTTTGTTGCATGAGAATCTTTTTTTCTCAATGGTATATAGAACCATTGAAGGAGCTTAACATGTCATAGTTTACACTAGTGTTCCCTCACTGCAAACTACTGCTAAAAGAGAACAAAACACCTTGAGATAAAGGACAACACTGTTTAACAGCTCACAGATGATAAGAAAAGGAGCTAGTCCTAAAACTGATGCTGTGATGCTGTTAGGCTACTGGTAGGCACTAGTTATGACCATATCTAAAACAGAACTATCCAAAAAGAAACTTTCTTGATGTGGCAGGCAATGTATCTGTTGTGAGTGCTTTATACACTGTCACTGCTACCTACAGGAATTGTATTATGCTGTGGAGATAACATAAAAGAAAAACAACCTCATACCCCAACAGCTGCATATGTTAAATCCAGATGAAACACTTGGAAATGGTTCATTAAGCTGTGAGTGTTGCCAAGTCACTGAAGGCAGTTTTGTTTTTCTCTGTTCATTGGTATTTGCCCTTCTTGATATCAACATCAATACCAGTATATGATACCAGTACGTATAGCATACAGCGAGGTCATATCAGGAATATATATGCATGCACACTACTGATTTAAAATTGCATTCAGTATCAGAAATTAATACATATTTTTAGGTAAAACGTGGTCTAGCATATACTTTCTCTGATACAGAAAACCATGACATTTTAGAACCTAAAGGCAGTCCCCTAATTTTAATACCTATTATAATTAGGGACCATCTCAGCTCACAACTTTGCAGAAATCATAAAATCAGGTGATCTCCATGAAATCCACAAAAAAACACGTACTAAAAATAAGGTGCTGGCTTCCCAGTGGGAGCCAGTAGTCTTTCCGGCTGCACATCCTGGTGCAAATGGGACAGTCGGCAGAAAAACAAGGTGAATGTCACTGCTGCCCCTTGTCACTGGGCTGAGAGAGCTGCCTGTCAGTGGCACTTTCCACCAATCAGCAATGAAGTGTGGGGCTATGTGACAGACAACCCTCTCAGCCAACCAGCAGTGAGGGGCAGAGCCAAGTAATGGACAGTCCTTTCCACCAATCAGTGGGGGGGGGGGAGGGGGCACTATAATCTCTCAGCCAATCAGAAGTGTAGGGTGGGCTCCCACCGTAAGGCTGTGAAAATGGCCCCGGGGCCCACTATCTGCCTGCAAAATTGGTCAGCCCCTACTGCAAGTTGGGTAGACCCCTAATTATAATTCATGTAGTTAAAAACTGACCTGCTGACAGCTGATATTCATTGCCTATGCTAACAGTTCAGTATGTATAGGCCTGAGGACCCTGGCCTCCCTTGGAAAGAGGGCTGACAGGGTCCAAACCTGAAGAAAATTTGGTAATATTTCTATATTATTTTATGTTGTAAAAGATGGATTCAGTTATGTTGAACATGCTGGATGTAAGGTGACTGTTAGGGTAACAATATTTGGATCTTGGGGAGCACTGGATTTGCAGCTGAATATACAAGGCTTTAATCTATGGCTTCAGCACACAAGGCAGAAAGATATATTAAAAGTAACATTGCAAACACTTAGGCAAGCAGATTTCTAACAGTCATGGTGTTGTAACGTATAGAACCCATTGTGTAAAAAGAACAAGATGCAGCCTACCAGCTATCATCAGGAGATAAAACAGAAGCAAGACCTTGGAGATGAAAAAGGAGTTGGCAAGAAACTAGAAAGAACAAGCAAGTGACCAGGAGAAGCCAGGTTCACGGTCTTACGCATGCACACTTAGCAGAAAGACATGTAAATGAATGAAATTCATAGGCAATCCCATGCTAATGAAACAAACAGTAAACAGAGGTGGAGCTTGAGATGGGAGGAGAAAGGGGTGGAACAGAAGGAGGGACAGAGGTGGAACAAATGTTAATGAGCATGAACCAAGGTGTATTAAATGTGGAAAAAAAACTAATGTTCAGTGCAGGTCCCCTAGTTCACGGGCTGCGTCTGTGAGGGACCTTTGCCCAAAACTGTCTCCATTCTGAATAAAGCTGTTGTGAGCAATTTGTACTAGTGTTTGCTCCCTGTTTTCTCTGGCTAATGAGCAACAGGATCCGTGAGCATTTGGATATTTGGATCATCATCGCCCTAGTCGTGGGTGTGTTGAGGAGTTCGTGACCCCTTGCAGAGCTGTTCCCAAAGACATAGAGTCACTGTCAGTCTCAAATTTTATTCAGCATGCTGGGCACCCTGAGCAAGCTCAGAGGCCCCGAAAAAAACTGTTAGAGGCGATTTATAGTTTACAGACAAGATGCGCACTCAGGTGGGAATTTTCCACTGTGAAAGAAAACAAGATATCAGGTCAGTGTGTGAAACCCCTGATTAGTTCAAACTGGTTTTTGGCTACATGCTTGTTTTTGAAATGCTAACTAATAGGGAGGAGGGCTACATCCTTGATTGCTTCAGACTTCAAGGCAACTAGGATTTGGTCATGCTGGAGTCTTATCAGGCTGTGTCCTTGAAGTGCCGAGTTTGCTTTGTAGTTAACTTTTACACTATTATCTATGGTTTTGCTATTTAATTTCTACAGGTGCCGCATGGAGTTGGGGTATAACAGAGACATGCTTAGGAATGATGACTGAGGCGCTAGGCTCTTATTACTAGGGATCCAGGTTTTCCATCCATTGTGGAAAAATGCAGGCTTTTTCCTTTAACATAGAAAAACACAGGAAACCATAGGTTTCCCCTTGCAGACTTGTAGAGTTCCAGTGGGCAAAGGACTGCATGGGGCAGAGGATAGCTGGGGTGGTGATCAGAAGTAGGGGGTGCTATGTGCATGTGCACATGGCAGCCAAGCATGGGTGGAGAGCAGCTCTTGCAGCTCCCTCCAAGTAAGTCTGGGCTCGGGGGAGATGGAGCACAGTCAATGTGTTGGGGTGGTGGAGGGGGAAGAAGTGATATGTTGGGAGGCAGGGGGCACAAGTGATACAGCAAAGAGGGGTGGGGGGGTCACATTCCCCCTGAAATTTCTCTACCCACAATGGGGCACAGGGCTGCAGCCAGGCTGGACCAGCTCCAGGCAGGAGCTGCCTCTGTGGCTCATTGGATGGGACCTGGCGTGGGGGGAGCACTACAGTGCTGTGGCAACCAAGGTGAGGTGCAGCAGAAACAATGACTCAGAGTTGCATCCCCGTTGCTGCCAGGCAGGCAGGGGGGTGCCTTACCTTGGTGGCTATGGCAGCGCAGCGTTCCCTCCCATGCCGGGTCCTGCCCCTTGGGCCAAGGAGGCAGCTTCTGCCCAGAGCTGGTCTGGCCTGGCTGCAGCCCCATGCTCTGATGTGGGCACAGAAATCTTGGGGGGGGTGTCCCCCCACCCCCCAGCCACATCCCCTGTGCCCCCCCCCCACTCCTCCACACATCTGTGCTCCCTTCCCTACACACCCACTCCATTCCCCCTCACACTGGGAGTCTGGAGGTGGGAGGCACATGTCCATCATCTTACCCCCCCCCCGCAAACATAACAGTTGGCACTTATGACTGTTAGCCCTTTTTCTGGCACAAGAAAGCTAGTTTTTCTGTAATACAGGCTTTATCATGTCTTTCATGACTAGTGGTTGGTACACAATTAATTCCCCTGTGCTGATGTTTTTAGTGTGGAGGTAACAGCTTCAGTAGACTCCTATAGGTGTTTCCTCTTCAATGTGTCATCCATAAATTAATCCATTCTGCTCTGACCGACCAGAGCGCCTATGGATTGTGGGATGAAAAAGTTTGTGTATAAATGCCCATAAAGTTCTCTCAGAGGTAAAGACTGTAGGGACATTTATCTCCTAGTTTTACCTAGGTAACTCCACTAAAGTTCTATATACAGCAAAAGTTGCACTATCCGGCACCTTACAAGTCAGCATGCTCTATTAACCAGCATGTTGGCTTGTAAGGAAAAAGCGAAACCGGAAATGCCCACCATAGCACTTCTGGTTTCTCTGAGCCCCCATGGCCTGGGGGCAAAGCAACTTGCATGGGGCCCCCCTCCCTGTCCCACAGGACCCGCGGGAGGGGCAGTGACACCCCAGACACAGCGGAAGAGGCAGCAGCCCAAACAGACAAAGACGCTTGTTTGGGCCGCTCAGTTAACTAGCATATTTTGTTATCCCTCATTCCCTATGGGTGCCGGATAACAAAGTTTTTACTGTATTTAAGAGCAGAACTTGCTAGGCAGAATTTGTGCATGCTATTAACAAGGCCAAAATATCATGAATTTCCAAAATGAAACATAGAAAGAAAAACACTTCTGGAAAACTGGCTGTAAGGTTTCATAGGGCAGGCAGTAAGCTTAACTAAAGATAAACAGTCTTACAGACTAAGAGGCCTCATGGTATGCAAGGTATTTGAGGTTAGCACTTCCAACCAAATGTTAAACTTCTTTTTGTTTTTTATTGATATCTTCTGAAAAAGAAAGGTGTGACGATCCAAAGAAATCAGGTGCTTCTTTTTGGCAAAGGTTTAAAAACACAAAGTTTTGGCAGTGGCACCAAGTTAAGTTTGTGGAGTCTTAAACATGTTGAGTGCTGAGCAGCTGAAATTAAATAAAGAAAGCAAAAAAAAATCATGCCACTTAAGCTCCTCCTGAGCCCATTGGTAGGAATTTTTAAATTTTGGCTTATTTCTAATTGGACTTTTCATGATTCCTCTCTGGTGGGCCATGTTGTGAGGTAACCTTGTCATTTAATTTAATTAAGCATTTAATTAATTTGCTTTCTTTTCTGTTTGAGGCTGATGTCATCCCTTCCTTTCATAACAGCAAGTTTAATTGATTTTCAATAGATTTGAGATCTGATACTCTGGATGACCCTGTTGTTGCTTTCCTTGGCCTCATCCACACAAGCGTAGACATTTGTTTTCCCAGGGACACCTAGCAGCAGGATACCTTGTGCCACTGCTAGCTGTCCCTGGGGAACAACTGTGCCACATGCCCTGTGGCACGTGGCAGGTTACCCCAGGTGGGGTAGGGGAGGCTGGAGCCAACACTGGGCTGGCTTCAGAAGCCTTACCTGGTGTCCTGGGGGCCACCTGGAATTGTAGCTGTGGCGATTCTGCTGCTCAGAGCCTGGCTGGCAGCTGGAGCTTGACTGGCCAGCCAGGCTCTGGTTTTGGGAGGCACATACTGTCCCTGTGTGTGCTGCCCCACTTCTTTCCATGGGTTTTTTTGACCCCAGGATCTCCCAGGGTCAAAAAAACCCCTCCTACTACCGTGCAAAACAAAGAACACCTAAAAGTGCAGTATGTGTCATGGTGCCACATACCACACAGCTGCATTCATCTGGACATGGCCCTCATGTTTAAGTGACTACAGTGGTCAGCTGTTATTAGTCTGATCTTTAATTCCCAGTTTCTTGCAACATTTCTAGCCTCCTAAGGAATGACAAAATCTTTATTAAAGTGCAGAAAATCTATCATATTGGACCTGTTGATAGTGGACAGGTAAAACAGTGTTGGAGCTATAGTTCCTTAACCAGAGTTTGCTGATTACCATATAACTAGCTTCAGTCAGTCAAAAACCTGTATTTTAATCCTTTTATTGTAGATGAAGAGTAAAATTTGATGTTGCTCTATCAAAAATATTTTATTAAATAACTAGTAACAGTCAGTGTGGCTCCTGTCCAATCTTGGTTTGTCTACATTAACAGCCCCCTGCTATGGCACAGCTTTGAGCAAAAAGTATCCCTTCTGAGGCCACCTAGGCTAGGTACGGACAGTCAGAAAGTCAAGACTGAATCAATTCAGTCTTTGCAAGTTAGTCTAAACTGCACAAACTAAATTGAAACAGAAGTGAACAGACATTTCAGGAAATGCAGCCACATGCCTACAGTGGCTCAGGCCAGAAGCCAGGGAGTGCTAGAGCATGGTTCTCTGTCTGTGTTCACTTCCTCTTCCTGCTGCTCCCAAGGTCTCTGGGATTTGCAGTCCAGAAACACAACAGCAGGACTCTGCAGGGTTTCTCATCACTTCTTGTTTCTGCTTCCAGGTGAGTCTGTGATGTGTAGTCCACAGTTGCAGCCAACAGTAAGTTTTGAGTGGGGGAAGGGGTGTTTAACTCCCCTCCCTGGCCCCAGGCCCCAGCTGGGGTTTGCCTGGTGGGGAGGGGGCAGTCCCCCCAGTGTAGACTGGGCTCCATCCCCAGCCAAGCTTGCCCAGTACCATCCCCTTGTCAGCAAGCCCTCACTGTTCCAACTAGGGAGCAGAGGGGCAGGGCCAGCTCTGCTCTCTAAAGCAGACACCACAGTCCAGCCCAGGGCTGCAAAGCATGCTGGGATGTTGGGGGACTCTGATTTAATTTGAACCATGGTCTGGGACATAAGCTTCATAAACCGGCTTGACCCAAATCAGTTAAGTATGATACTGCATTCAACCAGGTTTATCTTAAACGAGTTTCAGCCATTTTGAAACTGGTTTATATGCACTAAGCTTCTGTTCTATTACAGGTTTAAACCAGTTTCTGATCACTTAAGCAAGTTTATGTGTAACTTCTGTCCCTAGCACTCAGGACTGAAAGACTCCTGTGTCTTTTGGAGGTACCCTTCAACATGATGTCTTCTCCCAGTCCCCTCCCTGCTCATACACACACTCTGTCAGTGCATACATGCATATATACACATGTATAGTTTGACTAGAAACATGGCCTCATACATCTGGTGTGTTGGGGGCTGACTATTTGGCATTCTCTCAGGTATATTGGAAACAAGATGAACACATGGCTGATGGGCAGTCACTAAAGCTAGGAAATGAATATCAAAGCCACATTACTGGGTACACCTTTTCCTCTTCCACATATGGACATGCCATTACTGCAGCTGCTGTAGACAGCAAGATTAATGTTTCCTTTCCCTTCTCCAAAGGTGTCACCTTTCTAGCATGTTGTTTACCAGATGGGTTTCAGGGTGCGCCATATTACACCTCACCTGCCATTTTTCATGCCCCTTCACCACACCATACTACTATTACCGTACGTTATTAATGAGACTACTTTGGAGAAGATATTTTGTTGGAAACTTGGCATTCTTGTAAGGGGGGTGGCGAGGGCAACACCTGAGACTGCTGTGCAGTCTGGGGTGTCTCCTAGTTGTAGTGGCAGAATGTTTCTTCAGAGGAAGGACTAAAGGGATACTTTGAGGAAGCTTTAATATTGGTTTCTTTACTTGTCTTTGCCTCTGCATAACACACATTGTGTGTAGGCACTTTATCAGCCCCCTCTCCCCTCCAAATAAATTCTGCTATGGCTCAAGTAGCACAGAACATTTTGGGAGAAGTCAACAGGAGGGTCCTGTCACTGTACTCGTGCACAGTGCAGGAGCTCTCAGTATGACTTCACAAGCACCATTTGCAGCTGCTTTCACTGCAACTAACGATACATGCCAAGTGGTGGAGTCTTTGTTGCTTCTGAAATTAGCTGGAATCTGTGGTGTTACAACTTTGGCTGGGTCCAGAGCCGACCCTTGGGGGCTACAGGGCCCAGGGCAGATCAGCCTAATTGGGGCCCCCTTAACATTGTGCGGGGCCATGGTACCCCCACAAAGGGGGAGAAGGGGGTCTCTGCTTCTTCTGTGGTGTGGAGCTGAGCCTCCAGCTCCAGGCGGGCCCTGTGGGAGGGGCCACAGCTGCTCCACCCAGCTCCACAGTCCCCTCCCCCCCTCCCAAAGGACAGGGCCCAGGGTGGTTAGTTGCCCCAATTCCCTGTACCCTAGGGATGGCTCTGGCTGTGTCTCTGCTCCACTCTAATAAATCCCCTTTCACAACCAGTGGTAGTAACCCTTTTCCTACAGAAAGGCCCATATCTAAATGATAGGTGTGCTCTGCCTGGGTTCAACAGGAGGGGCAAGGAAGATTTGATCTAAATCATGATTTAAATCGCTGGTCAGGAAGCCTGGATTTAATCCATTTTCTACAACAAGTGCATTCTTGTTGTTTGATATAACCCTAACACCTATTAGTCACTACTCAGATACATGTAGGTTTCCTTTTAAAAGGTACACACTATTCATTTTAAAGCAGTGATTTATTTCAGTATTTTTTCAGACTCATTTTGTAGCTACATCAGAAAACTGAATTATGATTTGATTATTTTATTTACCAAAGCTAATTGAAACAGATACTTGTGAAGTCATTGGAAGGTGAACTGTCTTCAGTTCACTAGATTAATCATGGATATTTGGGGGATATTTTTGCCATGCTGTATAAGGAGGATAACAACCATTACCAAAAACAACAGGCATTTAAATTGTTTTATTTAACTACAGCAACAAGCTTATGTATTTTGGATATTTTTCTTCAACAATAAACATGTATAATTATTTTAAGAAAACAAGCATATGTATTTTTGAATTGTTAACTATTTTAGTTATAAATGTGAAATGCATTTTTAACTAAAATTAAATAGATTATTTCAGCTAGGTAAACATGAGATACTTAAAATACTTGGTTAGGCAGCAAAATCAGTCTTTACCTTCCTCTTCCTGTTTATTCATAGACTAAAAAGAAAGACAAGCTTCCTAGCTTTTTCAGTTCCCACATAATTTCTCCATTTATAATGAATTAGTTCAAAGAAAGAAAATATTCTTTCTACACCTGCAGAAGCTACTACTGTTTAAAAGCTGGATTATCATTTCAATCGTCTCTGATGGATCCAGGCGCTTAAATGACTTCCACCACTTCACTGGTGTGACTTTCTTTAAAACCTCATCAGCAAACATATATTTCTTGAATGATTCACCCTGAGCCCTGAAATTTATTATAGATTGCACCCGGCGGGCTTCAAACATCTGGTTCTGTGCTGCCCGGCTTTGGGTGTGTAAGCTTGCCTGTCGCTCTGTCCCTGAGGTGGTATAGCCCAGATGCGTTGCCCTGCGGTAGCCTCATCCCAATCTCTCCTGCCACGACTTTGTTCATTCTTTCAGTGGTGAGGTCAACTACTAGGGCATCTCCGGAGTCGGGAATCTTGGGGTGATGGTCTTCTGCGAGGCTCCAACCGCCCCTACACCTCGCCCTAATACCCAGCCTCGCTGAGTTGTTGACATTTCCAGGCCCAGCCCTCACCTCTTGATGTGATGGGCACTCTGCTACAGATATGAAGATCTATCCTGACCCTGAATCAAGCTGATTATGAGACCCTCTACGGCCTTCCTTCCTACTCCTCCAAAAGTGGGAAACAGAACAATGAAAAATTAGGAAGACACTACCAGCAAAAATCCCTGGCTTAAAGCAGAATTGGGCTCCCTGGCCCGGAGAATTCCTCACCCTATTAATCCTGTCTAAGGCACCCGTCTGTCCGGCTGATATCCCTCCTGAGTGCTGCACGGGACTACTACTGGTCCCTCCAACTCAACCCCACTCGGTCCCTCGCCGAGCGGCTCAGTCTGGTAGGAGCTTACTTCCTGCAACCCTCTCACTGCTTAAGCTCTCTGCTCCCCATTGGGGTAGACTCTGGGAGCCTTCCCAAACCCGTACTGATCCCACCTGGATTGCAGGGTTGCCTTCCGTCACCCTGTCTTTGGGGCCGTCTCCGCTGTCGGCTTCTTCATCCGGAGTCCTTGGATTTTCTCCCTTGGCTCCGTCGCTGCGAATCAGGGCATCCGCCGCCTCACTACTGGCGTCCTCCCTCCAGCAGCCTCGGGATAACCTCTTGCCTCATGGAGAGTTGCCTGGATCCTCCTTGCTTCCAAACGGGGCTCCAAGGGCACCTCCGCTGGTGGCTCCACTCCGGTTCTCTCCCCCTTCTTCTTCCCTTGGTTTGCTTTTTATTGTCCCGTGCCAACTCCACTCATAATTAACCGCAGCTAGCTGCAGTTTCAAAAAGATGCGGCTAATCAGCCGCGCGGGTCTTGCCGCCTCTTCTGGTCTCGCCACGGTGTCAGCTACAGGTAAGGGAATCTCCATTTCTTTCTTGCTTCCCTTGCCTTCCCTGTTGTGTTTTGGGTTCCAGGACTCCCCCTTGGCTCCGCAGGGTCTGTTCTCTGTAGTTTCCCCATGACATAGATGGTATTGGGGAAGGATGATTGCTGAATGCCCATGTTGTAGCCTCTTCAGCTTCTGTTCTTCAGCAGTTAAGGATTGACTCGGGTACCAAGTATTGAGAATATTGGCAAGAAAATGAGCTGGAGATGGTGCTTGATCCAGACTTTTTTTTTAAGGCCTGTAATTTTATTATATCATTGCATATTTCTGTTTTCAAGGTCTCTCTCATTTCCTTCCAAATTTCAACAACATCAGCAATTCCCCTGCACTTTGTTCAAGGCTATAGAAATAGACTTCAGGATAGTCAGTATATGTTCTACATTTCTCTTTAGCACAATGTTGAGAACTTTGGCTATGACAGTTCCACCTATTTTGTCATGATTTTGTTCACAAGTTGGCATTAGATTAGGCCAGTTTTCAATATACTGCTCAAAACAGTTCCATCTCACATCTTGTGGGAGAGTTTGTTTGGTTCCTCCTGCTTGCTTCAGAGCAGCTGCTGCAAAGTGGTTGTTGCTGAAGCATTTTGCAATTTCAACACCATTAGTCTTTATTTCTGGAGCACTGAAATCTTTGTCTAAGAGGTGCATCAAATGGGCACTACAGCCGTATGTTATTAGCTTGGGGCTTTCTTCACTTTCTTCTAGATTACATCTCAAGCTTGTTACATCGTCAGCATTGTCTGTGACAAAGCTACGTACTACACATTTTAATTTTTTCACAGTTTGTGATAGTTTTTACTGCTGCTACTTGCATAGTTTGCTGTGTGTGCATTTCCTGATGTATCAGTTGTTTCTGTAAGGTAGACAGACAGTCCCTTCTTCTATTGTCACATAAGCACATTGCTCCACTCATCAAGAGTCAGATTAACAATTTCCCCTATGGACTTTTTGCACACTATTCAATTACTTTCTCATATACTTTATCCAACAGTTTGCCTGCTGTATCTGTTGGATGGACTGAATCCTGGTTGTAATGACTGAACCATCAATGAAGTGTGTCTTCAACCATACGGAAAAGAGTTTGTTGCATAGACAAACCAAGCAATTTTTTCGTGAATAACCTCTTGCTGTAATCTGCTGGTTATGATTACAAACTTTATCTATAGAAGTTTCTGAATAATAGAGATATTTTTTATTTTTGCTACAGGTGATATACTATGTGACATACATTTGACTGGAACAATAGTATCATTAGGAGATAGCTCTTAAACTATAGACAGTGATGATGATGTTGAAGATGGATAGTCAGAATCCTATACGTTGTGGATGGATCCTCCTGAACAAAAGAAGTCAATGCAGTCACTACAGTACTGCTCATTGAGTAGTACTCGTTGCACTCAGTACTACTTTAGAAATGAAACTGTATAAAGAAGATCTACCTATTTCAGCCATTATTTTTGTCACAACTGAATTAAAGTACGATTGCCCCATAAAGTAACAACTCTATTTTTGCTCACACATTTTTATAAGAATTCAATTAGTCCAGAAGTACACCCAAATACAATACAGGAAAGACAGGCAGCCCTTAAGAAAGAAGTATAAAATAAGAAAGTTTACTAACCTAGAGATCCGGCATGTTCAGACATGTTCCCTTCATGATCGTCAACACAGCTTCCTCCTGAGAAGGAGCACTTCTTCTGATGTTCATGGGCGACTGGTGCCATCTTAGTCAGGAGGGACATGTGTCCCCCAGGCGATGAGTCAGTGACTGGGGGAGGAGGGGGGGGTCTCCCCAAGGCCAATCTTGCTGATCACTGCAACCACTTCCAGGAGCACCACTCCCCAGCTGGTGCTCGCAGAGGAGCACTGGCATTCACCTGCCTGTTGCCTAAGCAGTAAGTGTGGCTTGTCAGGGGGTGCACATGTCACCACTGATGTTTTTTTGTTCAGGGAACGAGGCCTTTGTGTTTTTTGGCTGTACTGTTTGCATTCTGCACGCATGCCTGCCTTACCCACAGGCAGAAGAACTTCATTAACGTATTCCCAAACAGGATCGCTTTTACAGCCTGGAGAGCCTGCTGCCATGATAGGTTTTCCCTTCTCCAATACCATTCTCTCATTAGATCTCAGATCAGTGAAGAGACTTTACTCAGAAATTTATCCCTCAAGACTTCTGAAATATTCTGCTCAAAATGTTTCTCCTTTGTTTCAACTGCCCCTCCCTCCTTGCATCTATCTCCAGACTCCTCTTCTTGACCAGATCTACTCCACCCCAACAATCCTCTATTGCAGTGGTTCTCAACCTTTTTTGTACCAGGATTCATTTCTAAGTATCAATGGCCAGTCTCGACCCAGTGTGTGGGGGTAAGGATGAGTGTGTGGAGCAGGGAGGGGCCCAAGCAACCCCTTGCAGGCTGGAACTCTGCCAGCCTGCAAGGAAAAAGCCACAGTTTCCCATATTTTTCTGCTTTAAAGGAAAATCCATTTTTAAGTTTTGTTGAACCATTTTTAAAGTTTGTTTGCAACCTTTTCATATATTCTTGAGACCCACAAGTTGAGAAACGCTGGTCTATTCATTTTACTTCTTGAAACTTTGCACTTACAGAGAGAGTTAAGGGCTTGACTCTGTACACAAACTTGCAGAGAGAAAATAGAGGTGATGGGTAGGTGTGACAGGGAGGACACAAGGGACGGACCCCAAGGGGTCAAGGGGGACTCCTGGGGGCTGGAACACCCTGGGAAAGATGAGGAGAGCGAGAGAGTGAAGGAAAATCCCTTACCTGCATCCAGAGCCGCAGCGAAACCAGAAGTGGTGGTGGGACCAGCACGGCTCATTAGCCGCATCTTTTTAAAACTGTGGCCAGCTGGAGAGAGGGAGGGGAAGAGCCGGCACAGGGAGATAAGAGGCATCATGAGCGAGGCAGAAGGGGGGAGAGCGGGAAGCAAGTTGACAGAGGAGGTATTCCCGGAGCCCCTTCCTGGGGCTAGAAAAGACAGGATCACCTCCCACGGGTCAGAAGACTGCCTCCAAGTCCTTCGGGAGGAAGATGCAAGTGGTAGGATAGATGGAGAAGGAGCTGGCACGCCACATCCCGACAGAGGACCCCTGGGAGAGAGTCCAGGACATCAGAAAGCTGAGTGGGGTAACCAGGGTGGGCCCCGAAGAAGACGGGGGAGTGATGGGATCCAAGGCATCAAGTCAAGAGGGATTGATACAGGTTCGGCCAAGCTCCGGGGACAGCCCCAAGCAGGAGGTGGAGGGCTTAAGCAGCAACAGGGGCTGCTGGAAACAAGTTCCCATGGCGTAAAGCTGACCAACAGGGAATATTAAATAGCCGGAGCTGGAGGGAACATCAATGGTCTAATTAGCTCACAGATTACCCACCGCAAGGAAGGGAAGAGGGTGGCACCCAGGTGTGGGCAGGCATAGGACACGGCTAATTAGAGAACTCTTGGGCTAGGCTGACCAATTTTGGCATACTCAGAAAGTCACGGGTACTGTGAATATTCTTTCTTTTGTGGTTTTGGTTTCCCACCTTTGGAGGGGTCAGGAGGTTTGTGACATGGACCCCTAGTGTTAACTCATTAAGAAGAAGGGCTTTGCCTTATAAAGGACCAAAACGGCCGTGCAGACCGATAAAACGTAGCTCTGATTTGGGTAATTGTGTGAGGCCTAATACATATTTTTCAGGAGAGGCTAGAATACCTGCAAGTGGGGTCAGGCCAAGGAAGACATCAGCATCTATGAATCTATAAAGGCAGAGGGGAGAAGGGAATTCCTGCTTAAGCAGGGAGTAGTAAGGAGTAGGGGGTGAGCAGCATGCAGTCCCAGTCTGAGCTGCAGCTAGGGAGTAGAGGGGAGGGGTCAGCCCTGCTGTGGAACAGAGAGCCCACCTAGCCCAGAGAGCATGCGGGGATGCTGAGGGAGTCTGATGTATCATAAACCAGCAAGGGGTCTGGGACAAACATTGAATAAACTGGTTTGACGCAAATCAGTTAAGTCTGACCCTACATTCAAACAGGTTTCTCTCAAACCAGTTTCAGCCATTTTCAAACTGGTTTCTGTGCGCTGAACATCTGTTCTGTTACAGGTTTAAACCAGTTTCTGATCACATAAACCAGTTTACGTGTAATGTCTGTCCCTAGCCGAAAAGTCTAGTAGTCAAGGTGGTGAGGGATGGCAGTGAGATTCACAATCAAGACAAGTCATTTGATTTATATGAAGCCCTATATGAGTTGCCTTTTATGGTAAATGAAACAACTTTGTGCCTAAGGTTATTTTCCCTCTTCCCAAAATTGACCATTTTGGTTGGAGGTATAAATTGTCTTATCATTTGCATGTGACCCATCCTACAAGAAGCAGGAGTTTTTCCTTTCTGAAGTCTGATAAGAGTTTCTCAGTAAGTACAGGAGCAGAATTGTGAACTACCTGAAAGTGCTTTGACAATTCCCAGGGGTCCTGTCTAGACCACAGTGGGCACATCTACATGAGACATTTACTACAGAGTAGACTAATTAGCTCTGCAGTTAATATCTCAGCATCTGCACATGCAGCCCTACTGGGCCACAGGAAACTAATGAACTCTGCAGCAGGGTTGTACTTGTAAACACTTGTGAAGTTTTTTACTCTGCAGCACCATACTGCAGAGGCTGGGTGGGGCACAAGGGTACTTCAGTGTAGGGGCTGCCTGCTGGCTAGCCCTGCAATGCAGCACCCTCCTGCCTCAGCCAGCCACTCTACAGCACACTGAGCTGGGTCAGAGCAGCCACAGGCTGGCAGGCTGATCCCCCAGGCTCCCTGCCAGCTGTGGCTGCTCTGACCTGGCTCAAGATGCTGCACTCCTGGGCATACATGTAACCACAGTGCTGGAGTTTATTGCTCCACATTAATATACATGTGTACACATGCACAGCTAGAGAACCACTGCACTGTGAATAAGCAATGTATATAGGAACTTGAAAATCCATTAACTGAAAGAGGCAACTCTGTCAGAACACAAGTGCCTTAGAGAGGTAGCAGCTATGGTAACATGCTTTATACTTACCCTGTAGAAATGCATACATGCATAGTTTCATAGTTAGTAGGGGCAGAAGGGACTTGAGCAGGTCATCAAGTCCGATCCCCTGCCATGGCAGGAAAGAGTACTGGGGTCAAACGACCCCAGCAAGGTGATTGTGTAGCCTTGTCTTAAAGACCCCCAAGGTAGGAGCCAGCACCACTTCGCTTGGAAGTTGGTTCCAGATCCTAGCCGCCCTGACAGTGAAGTAGCGCCTCCTGATGTCTAATCTGAATTTACCCTCTGCCAGCTTGTGACCGTTATTTCTAGTCACTCCTGGTAGTGCTCGGGGGAACAGGGACTCCCCCAGTGTCTGCTGGTCCCCTCTGACTAGTTTGAAACAAGCCACTAGATCCTCCCTCAGCCTTCTCTTGTGGAGGCTGAACAGGTTCAGGTCCCTTAGCCTCTCCTCGTAGGGCCTGCCCTGCTGCCCCCTGATCATGTGAGTGGCCCTCCTCTGGACCCTCTCCATGTTGTCCATATCCCTCTTGAAGTGCGGCACCCAGAACTGGATGCAGTACTCCAGCTGCAGCCTGACCAGTGCCACCTCCTTGGATCTGCTTCAGATGCATCTGTGGTTGCATGACAAGATGCAGTTGGCCTTCCTGACTGCATCCCCACACTGCCGGCCCATGTTCTTCTTGGCATCAGTGATGACTCCAAGATCCTTTTCTGCCTCTTTACTGATGAGAAGGGAGCTCCCCAGCCTGTAGGTATGCTACTGGTTCTTCCTCCCCAGGTGCATCACCTTGAACTTGTCAGTGTTGAATCCCATCCTATTCTCATCCACCCACCCCTGTAACCTATCTAGGTCCGATTGTAGCCTATTCCTCCCTTCTAGCATGCCCACATCCCCCCACATCTTAGTGTCATCATCAAATTTGAACAGGGTGATTTTTACCCCCTCGTCCAAGTCACTGATGAAGATGTTGAATAGCGCGGGCCCAAGGAACCCCACTGCCCACATCCCTCCAAGCTGAAAATGACCCATCCACTACCACTCTCTGAGTGTGGCCCTCCAGCCAGTTGGCTGTGTAGGTGTCAACACCACAGTCCCCCAGTTTCTTAATGAGAATGGGGTGAGAGAGTGTCAAAGGCCTTCCGAAAGTCCAGAAAGACTATGTCCACTGCTACCCCTGCATCTAAGGATTTGGTGACCTGGTCATAGAAGGCCACCAGGTTGGTCTGACAGGACCTGCCTCTAATGATCCCGTGTTGGTTGCCCCTAAGCATAATCTCCCCTGCTGGCCCCTCGTGGACATGTGCCAGAATAATTTTCACAAAAAGCTTACACAGGATCGAGGTAAGATTAACTGGCCTGTATTTCCTTGGGTCCTCCTTCCTCCGTTTTTTGAAGTTGGGAACCATGTTGGCCCTCTTCCAGTCCTCTGGCACCACACCAGAGCACCACGACTGCTCGTAAAGCCGTGCCGGGGTCCCACAATGACCTCAGCTAATTCCTTCAGCACTCTGGGGTGGAGATTGTCCAGACCACCTGATTTAAATACATCCAGTCCTTCCAGAAGTTGGAAGTTCCAGAAAATGGAGGCAAAGAAGTCATTAAATAGGTTAGCTTTTTCAATGGATGTACGCCTCCCTTTTAGCTAGGGACATTCTTGGATGCTTTTGGTGAGCCATGGGGGCTTTTGCGCCCTCCTGCTCCCTTTGGGCTTGGAGGATCGTCTCCTCAAGGAGCGACCACTCTTTTTGGACACCTGGCTCCCTTCCCCTCCGGGACCTCAGTGCCTCCCTGACTATTATCCTTACCTCATTGAAGTCCACCCTCCTGAAATCTAGGGCTGCTGCCTTGCTACAGGCCTTTGCCACCTTGCGCTGGATGGTGAATTCCAGCAGATGATGACCGCTGTCGCCCAGGTGGTCAAGCACCCACTGCCCCCTCACCAGGTCGCCGCCCGTGGCCAGCACCAAGTCCAACAAGGCATGGTGGGGCTGTGCACTTCCTGGATTAGATGGAGGTCCTGCATTTTGGCTAGGAACTTACGTGAGTGGTCAGACCTGGCTGGCTGCTCTTCCCAGCAGAAGTGAGTCAAGTCAGTAACTTGGGATTGCATGTTTTTTGGAGTGCTATGTCTAAATTTGGCTTTAATGTTCTTTGATTGGAAGTCTGTTATAAAATAGTAATTAGCTTTTTCCTGTGTAGAAAGGGAGGGAGGTCTGAATTACTCATGTTCACACACACAATTTTCCTGCAAAGTTGAGTCTTTTAATATGTCTGCGGTGGGGTACACAACCAAGAAAAAAATACATCAGTCCATTTAACAGGAGCTGCCAGAAGCACAAAGTAGGTTCAGTTTATTTAATTGTGTGCTTCAAATGGAGTGATACAGGATTGTCTGTGATAATGTATGTTCTATGTGTGTGTGCATGCCTGAATGTAAAATCCGTATTAGCCAGCTGCTCTAATTAGAATTGTACTCTTGAGAAAATTGTTGACTGTGTGGTTTATTTGAATGTGAGCAGCTTTACGTTAAACTGTAATCTATATTAGACATATTGCTGTAGTTTCCTTTCAGTGAATTGTAGAATGCCATAATGCTAATGCTGTAGTTGTCCATAGAGTTTCAGATATATGTTGTTATATGCTGCCTTTTAGAAAAAGCTGAATGTAACATCACCATCTAATGTTTTAAGTTTATACGACACTCCCAAAACAATGTAAACATGGTTAAAGCAAATATCTTTTGCCACATATAAACTATAAATACTAGTGGATAGAACAGCGGGGTGCAACTGAAATTTTTATATATGGATGGAGAGACCCATGTATAAGACTGGGATGGTATTATCATTAACATTTACATGGTTTCATAGTTATTTCATAGTTGGTAGGGTTGGAAGTGACCTGAGCAAATCATCAAATCTGACCCCCTGCCATGGGCAGGAAAGAGCGTTGGGATCAAATGACCCCAGCTAGGTGATTATCTAGCCTCCTTTTGAAGACCCCTAAGGTAGGAGCAAGCATCACTTCCCTTGGAAGTTGGTTCCAGATCCTAGCCACCCTGACTGTGAAGTAGTGCCTCCTGATGTCTAGCCTGAACCTACTCTTAATCAACTTGTGGCTGTTATTCCTAGTTACTCTGGGTAGTGCTTGGGGCAACAGGGCCTCTCCCATTCCCCGCTGGTCCATATTTCACTGATGAGGAAAGCAAAATATCAGCTTTTTCTAAGGTATGGTTGATGACATTTATTATCTTAGAAGCATCATAAGAAAAATGATGCAGAGGAAATAACTATGTGTTATGTTCTTATGTGTTATGTTCTTGTATTAAGTACTGTGCGTTTCTATCATATTTAGAGCTACTCTGATTGTAATGAATGATTTGTTTGGAGAAAATACTATTACCATTCCTGAAATGAGTAAGTTGATTATATTCAAACAGAACAAAAGGAGAACTGAGTTGTTGAGTAGCTGGTCAGAAAAAGGTAGGACAAGGAAAAGAGATCCTCATCCTGTCTGGTGACCATACAGGGGTAACCTAGTTGTCTTGTGGATGTTCTACACAAGTATTTAATGTAAAGCAGGTGTAAAAGAAAAATAGGTGTTGGGTCTTGCTATCCCATGTGTAGACAAAAAAGGATGGAGCAATTGTTTCTGCTGTCACAGAAAGCTAGAATTTGCAGAAGTTATGATTGGTTGCTATAGAAACAATCAATCTAAAGTCTCCACCAGTAGTTGTCAACCTTTGTGGACTTGAGGCATCTCTCCATAACTTCTAGCAATTGAGTGGCACCCAATTTCAAAACCTCATTTATATATTACAGTGGTTAAGTCCTTGCAGAAGAGCTGGGCAGTGAGAATGGGAGATTTTCCAGGCAAGGACAAGCCTGAGCCTGCACTTATCTGCTTATCTCTTCACACCACCCTTCAAAGGATCTAGTGCTATCCTGTGGTGCTGTGGTTGAGAACCACTGGTCCAGTCTATCAAATATTTTCATTCATAAATGTCAAATGTCAAGATGTCATTTCTTTAAAAAAGTGTTAATTTTTAGTAAAGCTTGATCAACTGAGTTTTCCTTTTTTATCTTAATTATTTGCATCTGTCTTGTCTGTAAGTTGCATGATTTGGACTGCCTGCTTCCTGTTTTCTCTTTTACGACCTATTTTCCTTTCATAGTGCTCTGATTAATAGCAGTATATGCTGAGCTTTTTACAACATTATTACAGCATTTTTACTGCTACCGTTCATATTGGAAAAAAGTTATAGTATTAAATTACTCATTAGATGATTTTCTTAATTTAGTAGCAGGAATTTTTCTATAAGTGTCTTGTGCACAATTTGGATAGCTGCAAATATGTCATTGTTCTCTATCATTTTACTGTTTTCATTAGTTCCTTCCCTACTTAGGTCATAGTAAGTGCATCTACATGTTGATTAATGTTCAGTGGTTACTGTGCATTTAGTTTAGTACTTGCTTAATGAAGTACTAACTAAATGTGCAGTAAGTACAGTTACTGCACAGTAGCTCTGGCACATAGCTTTTTTGTGATGCGTACTACGCAGTAGCATGTTAGCATAGTTTTTGTCTGGCACGCTACGGCACAGTGTTATTAGGCTACTGTGCATTAAGCATCTCATGTAGATGTACCTAGTGTTTCTTTAAGCACAGAAGATTTATGCAATTTAATCGTTTGTATTTAGTAGTGTACATGCCTTTTTAAACAAAATCCAATATATTGTATTAATGAACTTGTGTGGTGAACTATCAGAAAAATATCACATTATATGTAGCATTTAAGATTGAGACCAGAGAGACAGGAGATTAACTTTGAGCACTAACTGTTTAAAACACTATTCCTTTGTTTCCTCTATCTCTTTTAGGGTTTAATTCTGAAACTCTTACTATAAGTGTGTTTGTGTGGGATTTTTAAAAAGCAGTTGGTTTTGGCATAACACTGTGCCTGTTGATCAAGTGACAGAACTCCAAGTACCTGCACTGAGAAGAGACTTAAACTCATTTTGGCTACTTTTGAAAAGTGAATCCAAAATAGGTGGCTACCTAATTTAGATGGAATTGCACATGTGGGTAATTTAGCTTTGAGCAGACTATTCAGAACTGAGCTGTAACATTTTTTAGCATCATAAGATTTAAGCAAGGGAAACTCATACACCTGATTGATCACTAGGAGAATTATAGCGTCAAAATGTTCATAGTATGCTCTCAGACAAAAAGGAAGGATGATATGTGACATTTCCTGATACTTGCTCATTATGTCCTGGATACATGGTTCACAGGTATTGGAAAAGAAGCCGAGTTCACAGTGTGGTGAGTGTTGTTTGTTACTTAGGAAAATCATGTGTTAGAAAAGCCGGTGCCACTAAACGAGATCTTGACAGTTCCATTTGTAATGTTTTCACTGGCAGAGTAAATCAGAAGTCCTTCCAAGATCTGTACAACGTATGCTACAAACCTCTGTAAAACTGGAAAGAACTCTAACGTGTTCTGGCTTCACGTTATACAAACAGGAGTCCCCATGGTCCTGTATTGATTGGGCTTGTGTTCCACCACTGTTTTTGTGGATATATACTAGCCCATAAAAACACATTCCTGTTTTGGCCTGCCAACTCATTTCAGTTGCTTTTGTCTATCAGGCTGCAGTGGTAAACAGTTGAGCTGGTTTGCTAAAAGGATTCGCTGTAGGTGATGCTAAGCTGTAGACTGGTTGTTGATGTGCCCATGAGAAGCTTTTTGCAATTTCATAGTACAGTAAATAATACACTGGTCTGTCTTTGTGTGGCCATGAATTGTTAAAATTGCTTGTAGAATACCTTCTGTCAACATAGGTCACCAGAGGCCTCCTGTTCATAACTCGTATGAAGAAAATCCAATGGGTATAAGTCAGTGAAATAAAAGTTCAGCTTTCAAGTGTACCCAGGCTGCTTAGTACAGAAGTCCTTATCCACTCTATTAACTCTTCAGTTCCGTCCTCCACCCCCTCTTATAATTTATAGTTTTAATAAATCATGACATTGTTACAGCTCTTTTCCTTTGATGAAGTTATAAGGGGATTTATCCACAGATATATGTATCTTGTTTTCATATTTCTTAGGTGAAACTGCATTATTCTGTAATTTCAGGAATAAATTGCTTTTTCAGACATTAAGATTAACACCTCTACAGTGATGTGTAGCTATGTTGCTCGTCCTTCTCCTTTGATACTTCTGGGTGACCTTTTTCTTTCTATCTCTGGAATTTTTGTGTTCAAGAATATCAAGAATTACCTTAGTGAAGTTCTGACTTCTGTAGTTAAGTCCATAGTTCAGCATTTCAGCATTTTTCAGATTAACAGCAATTAAGACTGTTACCTCTTGAGAACTACCTTTTCCTAATAGTTCTACATAACAACTAAGAGAGTGAATAAAGATGTAGGAGAAGACAAGATTGGTATTTTATGCAGAGGGATACAGTATCAAAAAACCATAATCAGTTCCAAGAACAAAGCTCAGGGGAGCAATTCAGATTAAATTCTGTTTACTCTTACATGATTGAAGCTATCTGTGTATGGTTAAATTGTCATTCATTGCCTGTGATAGCTCTAAACTCTTGAGAAATGCTCTATAGGTGACAGGAAGAAATCGGTCAAAATCCAGATAGTAATAATTTATCGGTGCTGTTGACTGATACAGATATAAAATGTTATGATGTAACAGTTTATACCCATCGCAATAAAAGTGTAGCTAATCCCTTATAGCCTTACTCCTGGGTTAAAGCTACAAAGCTTCTGCTACACTTATCCTGCTGTATGAGTATGCAGATGGTGTAATGGTAATATAATAAGCTTCTAAACAGCTGCTGAATCTCCTTTTTTAAAGTGGCCAAAAGTTATGCCTATCCACAGCTATCGGTGAGTTTTTGTTGTAAAGGGAGAATGTTATATTATGATGGTAGACTTTCTTAAGACAACACTCTATGAAGCACTATAACCCATCCAGTTTGTGTTGGCCTGGATCAATTGGCCAAACTGACATACAGTGATGCCAGAACTCTCAATGACAATGAATCATCCTTTAGAGATCATAATTGGCTCTTTTGAGGGCAGGGAGCTGTCCCTACCCAAAATACAGCCTTAAAACCAGTAAAACAGTTGTGAACTGCTTGCACAACAAGGCTTTTAGTGAGCTTACAGATTTCTCTGATATCAGCACCTTCCCTTGGTTTCAGTCCCTGTGCTTTTGGTATCTTTTCTGGGTTCTAACCCTAGACTTGCTCTTGTCTAAGTTTTTTACTCTGATCTACTCTGTGGCTTTTCACTCTGATGTCATCCCCAGTCTCCTGACTCTGACTCCCCAACTCTGGCTCTTAGACCAGGCTTATTGCTGGTCCTCACTCCAGGTCCCTGGCCCTGGCCTGTTCCTGAGTGCCTCTTTGGCATCCAGATTTCAACTTTTCCACTCAGTCCATACCTTGGCTGTGATGCTGTCCTGATTCCTGGTTGTAACCTATCTTTCCATCTATCAGACCAGAAAGGAGGTTCTGGCTGGTGTTACCAGATTTGCCCACTACTTTGGGGTGTGCTTATTTATTAAGGCTAGGGTCTTGGTAATTCTGTGAATGTGCTGCTTGTGTTACTGGTGTTTCTAAACAGAGCTGTATCTCTCCCCCTGCAAGCCCTCACCCCCAGTGGAGCTATCTTGCAGGACTCAGTTCAGTGGGGCTGGGTTCCTCCAGTCCCCAAATCAGTCATACACACAAACACACACAGATTAACGTGACATGCCTGACCTGGCTGGGTTGATCAGCATGGACAGGCTGACACCCTCATATGCCAAGAATCAGTTCATCAGAGCAACAATAAACTACAGTCAGACACAAGCACGCAGTTCAACAGAATACCTCTGAATCCAGCTGGGTGTCTAGATGACACCCTCATGGGCCAGCATTCAATTCATTAGGGCATGTCTGAGCCAAACTGGGTCAGTCAGCCTGTACAAGCTGATCCCCTTATGTGTTTCAAACTCAGCCAATCTTTTAGCCTCTTGATGAGCAGACCCCACAGTATTTCTGGGCTTCACAGGGATCTTTAGCTTAGGTAGAAGGAGCGTTGCGGCAGAGCAAGTGGGGAAAGAGAAGTAAAAAAGGCAAAATATACCCAATTACCACCAGTTTGACTATAAAAGTTATTTATTGCTAAGTAGATGAAATATGTATTGACACTAGTAGTAGTAGACATGCAAGGAAAAACAAACACAAACAGTCACAGTATACCCTGGTTTCACTAAGTATTTGGGGAAACTTAGCTCAAGTGTAACTAATACAGTTCAAGTTCAGAAATCTATGCTTAGAGAGAAAAGAGAGAGAGCTGGGATCTCACCAGTCCAAGGCACTCAGGTTGCAGAGCTGACAGGTCAAAGTTCTCAGCACGGTCCTTGAAGGGAGATGATCTTCCTCCTGCAGCCTCTCCAGGAGAAAGCTGGTGGTGTCAGCACACACACTGCTGCTTCTTTTACAGATTTTTATACCCTCAGTTCAGCTTCTTTTAAGCATTCTCAATAGTGTAAATCAAATTGTCCTCTCTATTGACAAGGGGTTATTTGATTGGAACATCTCAGGAACTTGATTGATACTCAGGAAACACCTACTTGGAGCCAGCTTGACATTCCTATGGATAGCAGATATACTTGATGGGATATCTCCTGGTGTCTTCAGAAACAATAGATTGCAGCATCAGGGTTTTGGATTTTTACTTGCTGTGAACAAGCCTCAGCTTAGCATGACTTTTCCAGATCTTACTATAGTCTTTTAACAGACTTAAGGCACTTATTGGAGTGTTCATAACCTGTTCTGGAGAGGACTTCCACCAGTCGTCTCGGGAAAAGTATGACAACACTTGTGGACAGGGCTCCAACGGGCTGGACGCTGTGATGAGCCTTGTACCATTGTTCAAATGTTCCCCATACCCCCTCTGACTCGGTCTATTGCCTCAGCATTCCCTAACCCGGCAACTGAGTTTTAGCCAATTAAGTTCACATAGGCCTCCCATAGTGGGACCGGGGAATGTATGGCCTGAGATGCCTAATAAACTTACTTTTGCTTAGAGGTTTGTGTGTGTGTGTGGGGGGGGGGAGGGGGGAGTCCTTTGTAAATCCAGATTAGAATTTGCCTGATAAGTGCTGAGCTGGGTGTGTGGGTTGATTAGCGTTTGGAACACAGCTTCCGCATCATGCAGTGCTCCCCTGCTTTGCTGATCCCAGAATTCACTGCAGTCTCTGCTTCAGGCTTTCTGTTCTCCATCTCTCATGTAAATGAATGGTCATCTGTTCCCATCTTAGATGCAAATGAGACCTATGAAGTTGTTTCACTTTTTGTCACCCTTATCTGGAGGGTTTTAGGTGTGTCTCTCACTGCATCTTAATCAGTTTCTGTTTAGGTGGGGGGGGATGATTCTTTGCAAGTCAGTCTGTCCTGTGTCAGGGTTCCCCAAGAACATGGAGCTGACAGGTAACACTGGGTGAGGGGTGAAACCCTGGTGACTCTAGACAGTGTTTCACTGGGTGGCATCCACAGGCTCCTTGGATTCATTGCATTGAAGGGACAGTGGGTACTAACTGGTGTACTGTGCTCAGTGCCCCACTGTGGAACACTCATTAACCTTTGACCCATCCTTGCTGCTTTTCCCCTGGAATTTCATGTGCTCCCAGTTGCCTCCCTGATTGAAGTAGGCTTATAGTTTTCTTGATGGGCCTAGCCTCACCACTTTCTACACAACAAATAGGCCTGGGTCAGGATAAAGATTCCAGGCCCCAGACCTAACCTAATATGTGACTCTGAATTTTCTCCGGATGTTTTGTTTCAAAGCTGTTTTGACACATTTTGAGCTTGAAATAGTGAAATCGAAACAAAACAAAAGGCTTCAAAACGGCTTCAAATTAAATGAGGGCACTCAAAACATTTCAAAAGTTTCAAAACATTTCAATTTTCAAAGCCAGGCTTGCTTGGCTTGCAGCTAAAAAGAAACTACGGAAAGGACTGCTCTGATATTGCCATCTAGCTCTCTGATCACTTCCTCCAGCTCTTCCTGGGGGGCACTCAGGGTTTCAGCAGGGTACCACTGCAATTTCAGCAGCAGCCTGCTGCTACCCAGCATGCAGGTCCAGGGGCCTGCACCCCTGGGAAGAGCTGGGGGAATCAAACAGAGGGCTGGGGAATCGAACCGGGAGCTGGGGGAATGTTCAGGTCCCTGAACAACCCCCAGTTCTCTGTTGGATTCCCTAGCTCCCCAATCTTTCCCCCAGCATTCTGATCACTTCCCCTAGCTCTTCCTGGGGAGCATGGGCCCCCAGATGATGCAGGATGAGAGCTGGTTGCTGCTGCCAGCCAATGATGGTGGCAACTCTGGGCTATTTTCCCAGCCAGCAGCAGCAGCCTGCTGAAACCCCATGTGCAGATCTGGGGGCCCAAAGCCCTGGGAGGGCTGTGCCAGACTCCTCCGGGGGGAGGGGAGGGTGCAGGCCCCTGGACCTGAGCACAGGATGACAGCAGACTGCCACTGCTGGCTGGGACTGGCTCTCAGCGCAGCCCACACCGAGTGCTGGGAAGACTGGTGTTGCCGCTGGCCTCACAGCAGTGGCAGCATGCTGTCATCCTGCATGCAGATCTGGGGGCCTGCGCCCCCCGGGAGAGCTGTGGGGCCATTCCAGATTCTATAACATGGATTTTATTCAGTTTGCTTCTATTTCTTGAAGCCTCTTCCTTCCCCCACCACTTGAGGCTTTACTGTGACCATTTTAATCATTTCTAATTGTTTCCCTCGTGTAGTTCTTTTTTTTCCAGACTCTTCACTCTGTTTCCTTAGTTCTAACCTACATTGCTTCAATACTCATCAACCGAAGGAAAATTCTACAACTGCCATGTTAACGCTTGAAGACACATGAACATACACATGCACACATAGTATCTTGAGACATCTCTATTTTGGTGAAACTTTTTTCCTTCCTCAACCCTGAATGTCAAAGAAGTGAAGGTCTGTGGTTTTGGCTGTCATCTGAAAGGCTTCAGATATATCTGCAACATCAGGTTGGAATCTGAGTGTTCAGTTCCAAAGTACCCCTGATTAGGGGTGTGCAAAACAGGCCGTATTCAATTTGGATTCAGCCTGAATCGGGGACAGTGATTTGATTCGTTGATTCGGATTGCTGTCCTGATTCGATTCAGCCAAATCCAAATCTGAAGGTTTGATGCTGATTCAAAGAATCAGCAATTTAGCCATAGACACAGCTTTAAATGTTTTTCTACACACCTTGAGGTACCAGGAATGGCTTGTGAATGCTGTTATGATGGGGTAAGTGGGGTGTCCCACAGGAGCGTGGGGGGGCCCCTGCGTGCTCAGTGGTGGACCCAGAAGTGGACTTGAAATACTTCTGGTCCACTTCCAGGTCCACTGCCAAGCACGTGGGGGACCACCTTTGCACCTCCCTGCCTCAGCAATCAGCCACAGGGAGACCCCGGGTGTCCCCCCAGGCCCAGAAGGCACCAGTTGCTGAGCTGGGGGGTAGGGGGAGGCCTTGTGCGCTTCCCAGAAGACCCAGAAATGCTTCTGGTCCAGTTCCAGGTCTGCTGCTGAGCGTGCTAGGGACCCCCTGCGCTCCTGTGGGATGCTCCATCCAGCCCACTGTCTCAACATTCACGAGTTGCCTGGTACCTTGAGGTATGTAGAAAAAACATATTTAAAGCTGTATCTATGTCTGAATCATCAAATCTTTCCAAATCTCTCCAAATCAATTTGGAGGGTTCCAATTTGATTCCGAGAGATTAAAGGGTCACCTGATTCAATTCTGATTTGGAGTTTCGGCCACTGAATTGGGTCAGATCTCCACCGAATCGAATCAGTGACTTAAGCTTCACACAGCCCTATTACCGATCTCTTTGGAATCATTTGTACATGAATCTAGCAAGTACTTTGGCTCTCCTATCCTTGAACACAAGATGTAGTGGATTCATTCAAATTTGGTACATTTGTGTAGCATAATCTACCATAGTGAGTTCAAGGTGTTCTTAGAGATGTATTCTAAATATTTCTGTAGTTAGCTAAGCAACCTGCAAGCTCAGTTTCTTAGTAGTAGGGTCATGTTTGCGATGGCCTTTGATAGTTCTGTATAGACATAGATGACTAGCATTAAATTCTGTCATCCTGATATGGTGTTATGTCCCCTTTGCTTTCAGCGTCCACAGCATATGAGACTGTAGAAGCTAGAAGACAGTAGAGAGGCAAGCCTGTGGTTTCTAGGAACTGCTAAAATAGTACCACTTATTTTTGTTGCCTTCCTATCTAATGGTCCTGATTCAGGCAATTATCATGTACCTTTTCCAGATGAAAGTGAAAGGAGACACCATTGAAGAAAATACTGGTTGATTGTTTTCTTGTTTCCCTATTTTGTCTTTAACAACAGAGATTTAAGAGCTCTGTATGACCTGTCTTGCTGAGTGCCTCAAGTAGCAGGAGGATGGAGGAAAATCGCATTCTTTTATTATGTAGCCTGATCTTTTTAGCACATTGTACACAGAGGCATACTCCAAAACAACAGAGCATTACCAGTGAGGTTTGATAGTGCTTTACAGATATTACCTGACTGCAGAAGGTACAAAACAAAATGAGAATCAGGACTACAAAATACGACTGGGTTGATATTTGGTGGGAGAAGTAAGTGTGAAAGAGAATTTATTGTCTTTTGTGTTTAAACTTCCTTGACTATTATTTGTGCTTGTGTCAGCAAGTTTCTGGAAATCTTCAAGCTCCAGCTGCAGGAGGAGAGAATTGTCTAGTGTAGTAGAGCCATCTTCCTGCCATTTGCCATTACATTGAGTAATTTTCTATGACTAAGTAGCTATGAAAAGTAAAATAAATAAAAGAAAAAGAAAAATCTCAACAACTCAATATCATGGTTCAGTCCATGATTCACTATGTCATCTTCCTAGTCTGTTTCTTTCCCTGCATACCCAGGGGAGATTGGGAGGGCCTGCAGTATGTACCTTTTTCTGGACTGTCTAGAAGTTTCTATTCCATCTTGTTTCACTAGGCATTGTTTAAGTGTAATAGTGAATGACAGTGGGTACATCTACACTTGCTATTAGTGCTCCTAAATGAACTCTGGCTCAGTTTGCACCAGAGTCAGTTGCTTCCTGGGTGCAATGTCTTCATGTGTGCCTGGGACCACAGCAATTTGAGTTGGGGCGGAGCAGCCCCAGCCTGGCAGGTGTCCTGGTTGGCCAGTCGCAGGTTCCAAATGGCAGCATCAGGCAGCAGAGGGACTGGTTGGGGTACAAGGGTGCTACAGTATGGGGCTGGGTGGAAGGCAGCCCCCGCACTATAACACCCTTGTGCCCTAGTCAGCCCATACATTTCAGCACACATAATTACTATACTGTAGGATAGTACTTGTCCCAGACAGTACTATACTACAGTGGAGTTAATTAATTTACTGCATCCTGATACCCATGTACGTGTAGACTATGATGCTTTAGACTGTGATGCAGAGCTAATTAGTCAACTCCATAGTAAAGCACACATGTAGATGCACCCAGTGAGTGCCACTCTGAGACAGAACTAGCAAAAATTCAACACCTTGGACTGTGCAGGTATTAGTAAAAGAGAGCCTCTGCTACAGCCCTGAAATACAAAGCATTCAAAATAAACATTAAAGAAATGGTTTGAATAATACATTCTTTAGTGTTGTTTAGCATAGTATTATATTTGTCACCCCATCATCTAGAATGTTTAATTATAACAAGGATTTTAAGGATTGGAAACAGTCTTTAGTATGCATCCCATTTTTACCAGTATAGCCATTTTTAGAAAATGTATTCAGATGTATATGCTTAGAATGGGAGAAGAAAATCTTCCAAAAGTGAACAAAGACAACTTTGGCTGAAGACCAGGCATAATATCTTCACAGTGAAACCTATCACTAAACAGTTGTCCATGTGAAGCATGGAAACCCAAGTATTAGTGTTGCTTAACATTAGAGTACAGTAAGCACATGAGAGAATGTATCTCTATAACTGCAAGGGAAGCATCTCTGCCCTTGCAACGTGGCTTACAGGTATTGATAGGTATGTATCAGGTTTGTTCACCTGCCTTTCCATTCCTGCTATCCATGATAATTGTAGATGGACACCTGGGACCTGGACTCTTTTTTGGAAGCCTACTAAAAGAACCCTTCCATGTTTGTATATATTTTTTGTGTCAAACATTGCCTATTTGGCCAATTCTGTGCTTCTCATAATGTAAAGAAAAACATGTAATGTTTAATTTGCGAGTTTTAATCCATTCTGTCTGACCTGTATTCAGAGTGAGGTCTGGCCCACAGAGCCCCATTATCTAGCCCCCAGTGCTGCCTCTGGGCTTGAATTAACCCAGACCAGCCCCACAGGCACAGCCCAGGGTATACGCTGTTCCAGCCAGTCCAGGACCAGGACCGTGGTCAGGGATCCACGGTGCATGTGGTTCCCATTCCAGCTGCTCCAGGTTCTGTGCCACCCACAGTGCCTGTCCTGACCACTCCAGGATGCATGCCACATACAGTGTAGATCCCAGAACAGGCAGTATAGATTCTGAATCTGACATAGAGAGGGGGTCTGAGGTCTGTGGGCCTGTTGGCTCAACCCAGCCTATTGACCAGCTCTCCATGATGCATCTGCCTGGTGGGGCCAAATAAGTTTGACAGCCCTGCTGAAGAACAATGGGTTTACTAAAACCATTTGTTTGACCACAGCTTCAATTGTTTTTAGGGTGGGATGCTAAAGCACTACTCGATGCCATGGGTCTATGCATTTCCCTGTATCTGGGCTAATTTTTTAGCTGTTACTATGATGTAGGTTAGTATTTTACTATACAGATTAATTTTGTGTAAAATTAGTTTTACTTGGATCAGTGGACATCACCGTACTGTTTTCTTATGTCACAGGTTGTGGCATATGAAATTCAAACCCATAGACAGTGCTGTATTATGGATGGAGACGTATTAAAAGTTATGACAGTGGGGGCATTTTTATAAGAGTAGTGTGTACTTCTGGGACACATAATAACAATTTAGTTTAAGGGTATGTTTCTTCGTGCAACGAGTAAAGCTGTTGATACTCAGTTTTTACTTAAAAGGCCCTTACCCTTATTCATAATTTTTAAAATTTCTTTCCAGCAATTGATTTGAACAATTTTAATTCTCTTTAGGAGCAAAATGTATAATAGAAGAAAACAAACAAAAATGAAATGTGAACCCATGCCTATTAAATGCACGATGTTCAGTGTAATTTTGCTTACAGTCAAATTTTTAAATACTATCTAGTGTTTAGCAATCCAGATAAGTTTTGCCCTCTGCTTTTCTAGAGGCATCTGATTATAGATGCTATAAAGTCACAAGTAACTTTAAATCAATTAAGTCATGGCAGAGAAATCAGCACCACAATATTAATTAAGGTGAAGGTGAATACTGTTATGACCCCTCCCCCTCCAAGCCCCCTCTTTTAACATCTAAATTGACTTTGTTAAGATTATCGTATTTTAGGGATAATTTGCCTCTGACTAGGGTGGGCATTCTGGAAATTTCCTGCATGAACACCTGAAAACAAATCCATTGTTGGGTAATGGCTCATCTTCAGAAAAAAGTTCCTCTGAAACCAGCAGTTTCAGCTATACCAATGCAAACCTTTGCTGAAGAGGTGTTGTGCAAGTGTGAGGTGGACCTTACACAAGTGCAGCTTAATTTGGTAAATTGCCAGAGCACGTTCAATATAGTTACAACAGCATGCATTTTTAAAATTGGTTATTCCTTAATTTTTTTTATTTAATGTGGACAAAATCAATTTGTCATGGTTTCACACAAGGTATAGTGTCTTGCACCTAAATGTGTCTGCTAGCTGCAAAGTCCTTATCTGCGCTGGGGCTTTGGCCCAGTGTGGAAGCTCTGTACTATTACAAATAAGAGTTTATATTGGTGAGATTTGGATGAAAGAACTAAGCTGGTAATATTGAATACCAGCAGTGCCTCCAGTGCTGTAGGGACCAAAGGTTGTAAATCAGTGTGGTTCTCTTGAACATAGAGAAGCAACACCTCAGGCTCTGGTAGCCAAAGTTTGAAATCACAGTCACTATTCTACTGTTTATCAGGCAAAACACCAGCTACCAGAATTTGGTTCAGTTCCAGGCATTATACTTTGTGTGGTTTATGACAGGTCCACTAGGTTGGCCTTTTTCTTTTTCCCCCATGAATTATTTAAGCATCATCATTGTAACTCTGACAAATGGTAATTAAAAACACAGGCAGAAGTAACATTTGTTGCATGATCGGCCCCCTGAAAGGTCTCTACAGCCATGCTGTGACCCATACGTGGCTGCAGAGTGCTTTTAAAATGGCTGGTCATGCAACAAATTAACCCTCATCAAATGAGGGATCAGATGAAGGTGCTCCACTTCGGAGCACATTAGGGAACTTGTGTGCTCTAGAGTTAATCTGTCACATGACTGGGGCTGGGCTGTCTGCAGGAAGGAAGAGGGGAGCGGGAGTGAGCTGAGGGCTGAGGTTTGCCCAGCTGAGCTGGGCAGGGGGCAGGTGGATTGGAGGCCCCCATCTTGTGGCCTCCCCACTCCAAGCCTGCCCCTCCAGCTCAGGCCAGGCAAACTCAAGCCTGCAGCTCCTCCCCCTCCCTTTGCCTCTCCCCACTCCCTTCCCATAAACAGGACTGGAGCTGGGGGGTGGGCCCCGCTGGGGGATCAGAGTGCTTTCTCCACTACAGGTAGGCTCATTTTTTGAGTTGTTGCTTTTTCCCCTCCCTGCCGCCACCCCTGATCCAACGGACAAACATCTGTTGGGTCAGAGGGGGCGCTCTAACTCATGATGCTTTATATAAAGCACCATAAGTTAGAGTGGGGGCCTGCATGTCTGTCAGCACCCTAAGGGATTCATTCTGCTGCATATGGACCACAATTTCTGAGGTAGTTCCCATTCTCATCTGATTTTTGGAACATCTCGGGTCTGGATGACTATCCCCTATAATCAGGCACTCACTTTAATCACACTCACACAGAGGCAAAAAAGTTACTATGAGAGCCATCGAATTAAAAAAAAAAAAAAAGGCAGATGTTTTGGTTTTAGACCTGTCAAGCTTTATAGACCTGCATTCTTAGGCCTGTATTTTAATCCCTCCACAGAGTATTTACATTCAGAGTAATAAATCATTTAAACATGGGGAGGTCAAAATCAATATCATCTATCTAATGGAGAGGACAGTACAAAAAGGGAAAGAAAAATTGGCAGGAGCTTGTGGGAATACTGAAGCAGCCTTCTGTGTTGTACAGAGTGACAGTTTTGTTCATTGTTTCCCTCTGTCCTTTATCTCTTTCACTAGTCTCTGGACTGTCCTTTATCTCTTTTGCTAGTCAGTTGGTTGGATTTGTGGCTGCAGTATTTCTAAAAGGTTGAGATGCAAGCCTGTGTGATGATCACACAATTGTGTGCTGAGATTCAGCTCCTGTACTTCTGCCCAAAACAAAAAACCCATTGTTTTCAATATAATAATAATGCAGAAAAAAATCACAAAGGGCTTTCCTCTATAGATAGACATTTGGCTCAGCAGCAAGCAGGAGAGAGCTAACAGAGTTTGATCTTTGGAAAATGCTTCTCCATTTCCTGTTTTTTCATTTCAAATTTTAGTCCCGGTGATTGCTAGAGAAGATGTTTAAAAATGAACTTGTAAAATTGAGCAAGGTGTAGATGGAGCTCTCTGAGCCAAAGTAATGTCAGCATTGGCACAGTTCTATTTGGCTTCCTATAGCCACATTTTTAGGATGGGGGAGATCTTTTCTACAAACCATTTCTTCTGTACCTTATATGCTGTCCTAAGTAGTGCTCATCTCATGTCAGCTGTTTCCAACTCCATCCCCTTGCAAGGGTTATGGATTGCAGGTTTGACCAATATCAAACTGACGCAACTGTCTCCCCATCCCTAAGAGGAACATGACCTCTCTTAAAGTTACTTCTTACCAGAGTCACTCAACCTGTGGAACAGCAGCTTTGTTGGTAGTCCAAGAACACTGTGTGGGAACCAAGCAAAGCCACTGCTCTTTTACCATTGTCTTTTTGCTTTGTCCCCTACCCCAGCATATTTTGCTGCCTTTTGCGTTGGGTAAAATGGTGTCGGTCTAATGTTCTGCATTTGCAAATTAACTGCATAGTGCACTTGATTGTGTGAACTTTGGGTGGCCTACACAAACAAAATTGCACCTGCCAAAATAATGATGCAGTAGAGATCTCTGTCAGAAGTGACTGCAAAATTATCATTGCAGGTTCATTTATTATCCAAAACTGTCTTATTTGTCCATTCATGCTTATATAGAAACGCCCTTTGGGAGTCAGACAACTGATTCTTCTAATCCTATGCCAAACAGTGGCCACGGCCAAAATCTTCAGAAGAACATGTGTTTAACAGGCAGAAAACATCCTGAGGCTTCTACCAGCTGTCTATCTAGCATAGGAAATTTTTCTGGACTGTGCTGAGCTTGACACAGGTGGCTGTCATAGCCAGCCTGGATATAATACAGTAATAAATAACTGATGAAAAAAAAAAGGCTCAGTTAGGCTCCGGAGCGGTGAGAGACACGCGGGTGAAGCCTGCTGCACCCCCGCTCCCCCAAAGCCCCCCAGACACCCCTTCAGCAGCCGCAGAGCCCCCTGCCGACCCCCAGCATAACTGGAGGTAAGCGGGCTCCCTGGGAGGAGGCCGCTGCCTGGTGCCGGCCGGGTCAAGCCCCCGCCCAGGCCCCTACTTGGCCCAGCCCCCCAGGGAGTGACAAGAGAAAGAGTGGGGTACTCACCAGTCCCCCTCCTGTAGGGCAGGGCCCCCTAAATCCCGGGCAGGGCCCCCCTGGCCTCAGAAACCAGCGTTCCTCGACGGCAGGCCCACTGCGCATGCACGTAGTTTAAAAGGGCCCGCCAAACAGGGGGGGAAAAAAAAAAGGCTCAGTTAGTCTCCGGAGCGGTGAGAGACGCACGGGTGAAGCCCGCTGCGCCCCCGCTCCCCCGAAGCCCCCCAGACACCCCCTCAGCAGCCGCAGAGCCCCCCGCCGACCCCCAGCACAGCCGGAGGTAAGCGGGCTCGTGGTGGGAAGGGGTTAACTCCTCGCTCCCTGGGAGGAGGCCGCTGCCTGGTGCCGAGTGGGTCAAGCCCCCGCCCAGGACCCTACTTGGCCCAGCCCCCCAGGGAGCCACGCGACCAGGCTGCGTAAACAGGCGCTCGAGTTAGCGCTGAGTTCGCGCGGGAGGGCACGAGACCCTGCCTGCGACCCCCCAGAGTAGTCAGCCCCAGCCGTAGCCAGCCTACCAGAGGCATGACACGGATGGGCACGCGCCACACCCCGAGGGTCCCCTTGGGCTCTGCGGCCCCCCCATCAGGCACCTCAGAGACAGCCACCCAGACGGAGCCCATGGTTCCGGGCTCCACGCAGACGGAGCCCCTGGCTCTTGGCTGTGGGGGCTGCCTGTCCCTTTTTCAGGCTCTGGGGCTGGGGAGCATGGCCACCTCCCCTTGCGGGGTCTGCTCCCTACTGGGGTCTCTGGCGCGCCAGCTGGAGGAGCTCCAGGCCACAGTCCAGAGACTGCGTGCCATCAGGGACTGCGAGCAGGAGCTAGACTCCTACTGCCAGGCCCTTCTCCCCCGGGAGCCGCAGGGGAGAGCACCGTCTCCCTCCACGACTAAGGAGGACTCTGGGACCTCCCGCTCTGCCCAGTCAGAGGCATGGACCAAGGTGGTCAAGGGCCCCAAGGCCCGCCGCACCAAGGCCCCTCCCTTGCCGGAGCTTAGCAACAGGTTCGCACCTCTTGCAGCCCCAGCAGAGCCTGCTCAGTTGCCAGCTCACGCAGGCAGCCCAGGCTCAACCACAGACACTTGCCTGCCTGTACACTAATGCTAGGAGCCTGGGTAACAAGCAGGAGGAGCTTGTCCTCCTGCTCAGTGCAAAGAATTATGATGTCATTGGGATAACGGAGACCTGGTGGGACTCCACCCATGACTGGACCACGGGGATAGAGGGCTATACCCTGTACAGGAGGGATCGTCTTGACAAAAGGGGCGGGGGTGTAGCTCTCTATGTGAAGGAAAGCTACATGTCCCTGCAAGCTGATGTTGGCGACCGGCATGGACAGCTAGAGACCCTCTGGGTAAAAATTCGTGGGAAAAACAGCACAGGGGACGCAACGGTGGGAGTCTACTACAGACCTCCCACTTAAAGTCCTGAGCTTGACCAGGAGTTTGCCCAGGAACTGACTGAGGCCGCTTGCTCCAGGACCTTGGTTGTCATGGGTGCCTTCAATTACCCGGACATGTCGTGGGAAGATCACTCAGCAAAATCCGAGCGGTCGCAAAGCTTTCTCTCGTGCGTGGATGACCTCTACCTGACTCAACAAGTCTATGGGCCAACGAGAGGCAAAGCGCTGCTCGACCTGGTACTGGCTACGGGGGACGACCTAATCGGCGACCTAGTGATCGATGGGAAGTTGGGTGACAGCGACCACAAGCTGATCACCTTCACCATCCGCCGTAAAGCTGGCAAGTCAGTCAGCAACACAGAAGTCCTTGACTTCAGAAAAGCCGACTTTGACAAGCTCAAGGGGCTTGTCGGTCAGGCCCTCAGGGACCGTGACCCCAGGGAGATGGGAGTTCAAGAAGAGTGGTTGCTTCTCAAGGAAGCGATCCTCAATGCACGAGGTAAATCTATTCCAACACGGAGGAAAGGCAGCAAGAAGGCACAGCATCCCTCCTGGCTCTCTAGGGACCTCGCGGACCTCCTGCGGCTAAAAAGGAAAGCCTCCAAAGGATGGAGGATGGGATTCACCTCCAAGGAGGATTATTCTGTGCTGGTCCGGTCCTGCAGGGAGCAAACCAGGAAAGCCAAGGCTGCAACTGAACTCCAACTAGCTTCAAGCATCAAGGACAACAAAAAGTCCTTTTTCAGATATGTGGGGAGCCGGAGGAAAAGCAAGGGCAATGTTGGACCCCTGCTAAACCAGATGGGGCAACTGACAACTGACGCCCAGGAAAAAGCCAACCTATTAAATAGGTACTTTGCATCAGTCTTTCATCAGTCCCATGGGACGCCCATGCCTGCTATGGGACAGGGAGATCCGGGTGATGGGGATCCCCTACCCTCCATAAATGCTGACCTCGTGAAGGAACACCTTGAGAAGCTGGATACCTTCAAGTCAGCTGGCCCTGACAATCTGCACCCCAGGGTACTCAAGGAGCTGGCAAGCGTCATAGCCCAGCCCCTGGCATGGATCTTTGAAAACTCCTGGCACTTTCGTGTAGTGCCCGAAGACTGGAAGAAGGCCAATGTGGTGCCGATCTTCAAGAAAGGGAGGAGAGTGGATCTGGCTAACTACAGGCCCATTAACCTGACTTCTATCCTGGGGAAGATCTTAGAAAAGTTTATTAAGGAGGCCATCCTTGATGGACTGGCCCAGGCTAACATCCTAAGGGATAGCCAGCACGGGTTTGTTGCAGGTAGGTCTTGTTTAACCAATCTCATTTCCTTCTATGACCAGGTGACCTATCACCTGGACAAGGGAGAAGAGATTGATGTCATATATCTTGACTTCAAAAAAGCCCTTGATCTGGTATCCCACGATCACCTCTTGGCCAAACTGGCCAGCTGTGGCCTTGGCTCCACCACGATCCGCTGGCTGGGAAACCGGCTCCGTGGTCGGACCCAGAGGGTTGTAATCGATGGCAGTCAGTCATCATGGTGCCCTGTGACCAGTGGGGTCCCTCAAGGCTCTGTCCTGGGACCCATGCTGTTCAACATCTTCATTAATGATGTGGACATTGGAGTCAGGAGTGGACTGGCCGAGTTCGCCGATGACACCAAACTTTGGGGCAAAGCATGCACGCCAGAAGATAGGCGGGTGATCCAGGGTGACCTGGACAAGCTCAGCAAATGGGCGGACGAGAACCTGATGGTGTTTAACACTGAAAAATGCAAGGTTCTCCACCTTGGGAGGAAAAACCTGCAGCATCCTTATAGGCTCGGCAGTGCTACGTTGGATAGCACTACAGAAGAAAGAGACTTGGGGGTCATCATTGACCACAAGATGAACATGAGCCTCCAATGAGATGCTGCAGCTAGTAAAGCGACCGAAATGCTGGCTTGCATCCATAGATGCTTCTCGAGCAAATCCCATGACGTCATTCTCCCCTTGTACTCGGCCTTGGTGAGGCCGCAGCTGGAGTACTGCGTCCAGTTTTGGGCTCCACAATTCAAAAAGGATGTGGAGAAGCTTGAGAGAGTCCAGAGGAGAGCCACGCGCATGATCAGAGGTCAGGAAAACAGATCTTACGATGACAGGCTGAGAGACATGGGACTCTTTAGCCTGGAAGAGTGTAGGCTCAGGGGTGATCTGATGGCCACCTATAAGTTTATCAGGGGTGACCACCATGATCTGGGGGAACGTGTGTTCACCAGTGCGCCCCAAGGGATGACGAGGTCGAATGGTCACAAACTCCTGCAAGACCGTTTCAGGCTGGACATAAGGAAGAATTTCTTTACTGTCCGAGCCCCCAAGGTCTGGAACAGTTTGCCAGCGGAGGTGGTTCAAGCACCTACATTGAACACCTTCAAGAGTAAATTGGATGCTTATCTTGCTGGGATCCTATGACCCCAGCTGAACTTCCTGCCCTTTGGGCAGGGGGCTGGACTCGATGATCTCCCGAGGTCCCTTCCAGACCTAATGTCTATGAAATCTATGAAATATGATGGCAGTGACTTTTCAGAGTGAGATCTAGACTGTGTAAGTTCCGCAATCCATAGAGGAAGGAAAACAGAAATATCTAACCATTGGAGAGAAGGTCTAAGCTGAGATGTACAGTATAACCTCATAAATCCATTTTTCAAAATCCTGGAATTCTCAAAAATCTGTCACTTTTTAAAAATACACTACATCAGGGATTTTCAACCTTTTTTGACTAGTGTACCCCTGATGGCCAGTCACAGAGTAGTGGAGGAATAGTGGCAGCTGCAAGTAGAGCAGCAGTGTGGGGTGGTGGATGGCAGTGGCAGCCGCTGTGTGCAAGCTTTTCCCCTTGCATCCAGCCAGCTGGGCAGCATCAAGTTATGCACTTAGTTTCAAAAATCCACAATTTTCAAATTTTCGACAGGTGCTGGGTCCCAAGGATGCCAGATTTATGAGGTTATACTGTATTAGATTGCTCTCAATGCATTACTGTAAATGGCCTAAAGTTGGGTGTGAAATGAGACTTTTTTTTGCAGGGATTGAAATTGTTTCTGAGAGCAGTTTAGGAAAGGCACCAGCTCAGCTGTGGTGTTAAACAAAGATGGCTAATCCCTCCTTTTGAGGAGGCATAAGAGAGATAAAACAAAGGTAAACTTGAAAGTAAGCAGGAAGAACAGCAATAATAGTCTTGCTGGAATTTTATGAAGGAGAACTATGCTAGATTGCAGCCCAGTAAAAACAGCAGTGACAGGAGCAATGGCAAGCCCAGATTCCAGCTCAGCTGAGTAGCGGTAAGAGTACCAGAAGCAAATAATTGTTTTAATAGGTCACTAATTTCAGGCTGCTGCTCAGGCTGCCAGTGACTACTGGCCTTATCTCCTCCTCCTAAGACACAGGAGTGGCAGTGACTGAGGCCTGAGGCCCGCCTGCATCCCTTTGAACAGGTTAAAGCAGGGCCTGGCAAAATATGGCCTGCAAAGAGGATCTGGCCCACGGAGGGACTTTTTCTGGCTCACGGTAGGTCCCCGGTACTGCCTGGCCCAGGTGCCATTTGGCCCATGGTGCATCCCACCACCCTGGGGTGTGCAGGAGGGCTGGGGTAGCTTTGTGCCTGGACTCCATTCCTAGGTAATGTAGCAGGTCCTTTCAGCTGCCGCCACCACTGGCCCTAGCCCCATGGAGACTGGCAAGGACCGATGTGCGCAGCCCCAGCTCCAGCCTCAGCCTACTCCATACTCACTGCAGACTCAACTCTGGCTGACGCAGACCAGCTCCAGACCATCCAGGATCTACATACACAACCTGAACCCCAGCCTGCCCCATACCTGCTCCAAACCTGTGTGCCCATGATGAGCAGAGGTGGCAGCTGCGATGGCCAGGCAGAAGCTGCTGCTATGTATGGGGAAAAAGGAGCTGCCTCCCCCACACCCGGTCTGCCCCGCAGCTCCTCTTTGCTGTCATCTCTGCCACCAGTGTCACCTCTGGGCTGCCCAGTGGGGCAGCATTGGCAGTGGAGATGAGCTGCAGGGCAGCCTAGACATGGGCTCTGGGCAGCTGCAGCAAGAAGGCAAGGGGGAGGCAGCCGCTTGTCCCTCGCAGTGAGCAGCAGCTTCTGCTCGGCCATTGCTGCTGCTGCCGCTGCCCTTCGTGAGCAGGTAGTACAGACCAGGCATGGGGCAGGCTGATGTGTAGGTCCCCACTTGTCCAGAGCTGGTTCGCTGGACTGGCTAGGCCAAGTCTGGAGTGGGTGCGAGGCCAGGGCTGGGACTGTGCACTCAGCTGGTGCTGGGAGCTGGTGGTAGTGGCAGGGAGGAGCCTCAGGGCCCGTGGGCTCAGGGCTGCTGGGGGTGGAGAGGGAAGGGGAGGCACTGACCATAAAAATCTGTAGTTTGGGAGTAATTCTAACAAGCATTTGTATTCATGTGTATGCGGGATTCAACACAGACATTAGTTGACCAACTCCACAGGTTATGCTAAGTCTTGGATATCACCAAGTCCTGTATAAGTAGAAATTTATAGTAATTCTCTTATGATTGAATGCAGTTTTAATGGGATGGCCTTTTCATTGTCATAGCCCATTATTGTGGGATGAAACTTAAATACTCATTCTCTTGTGAGTTCTCAGGGGTGCCATGAACAGGAGCTGTTGCAGATGAAGAGACTCCACTTTAACTTTCCTTTAGGCTTGAAAATAGATACCTGGTTGTGTTTTAATCTTTGATCCATAAGAACAAAATGGAACATTCCACCTCTGATCATTCCCCAAGGTCTTTTTCCTGTGTAGTGGACTAAGAGGCAGTATGCTCACTGTATGTTTCCATAATCATGCCACCACTCTTTAATTTCCTTGGCAGCTTCTTGCAAGGGCCTTTTATTTAAGGTGTTTAGAGTTTCCAGTTGACCACTTTCTCCTTGGCTCCCTGTGAATAATAAGAGATAGGAGACACATTTGTCTTTGCAGAAGCCATGCTGGTTTATCACACCAGTGCACTGACCATTTATCAGAATTGTCCTTTTTAATGATGGTACTTGGTTGCGAGGCATAATGTACTAAAGTAGCTGCTCTAATTTCCAGGATCACACTTAATTTCTTTTTAAAAGATGCCTACAGTTATGTTACCTCTCAGTCATCTAGTGCAATAGCTGATACAAAGTTTAGAAACTTACTCACATTGTTCTGTAGTGCCTATCCTACTCCCAAGTTAATACTGTCCAGCCCTCATAAGGCTGTACACGTTACATAGCCACCACATTTGGCACCTCCATCTCTGACAGTGCCTGTTTATTATTAGCTGCAAAGAGCCTCTTTGGGTTAGGTTTATCACATACCACATCAAATACTGAGACAAAAGTCTTTGTTTCCTTGCATAGTTTTATACCAATGTATAGTGCAATGATTTCTCACCCTTTTTGGACTCAAGGTACTCCTCAGAAAATACAAGTTCCTATCCTTCGCTTATTCCTTTCACTACAGAAAAATAATAGAGAAAATCTTGTATTGCAGAGAACTCAGAAACACCACAACAGGTCAGAATGTACTTAATACTATGGATTCCTATTTGAAAACTCTGGGTTTATCTTGTGCATCATGCTTGCACACTTAATAGCACTGATATTGCATGGTACCCCATGGCACCCTTGAAAGGATCTCAAGGCACCATAGCATCCTGAGCAGCACCCTGGTTTAGGTATGCTGGTATAGTAAATGTAGGCCAAGTTTGTCCTCCAGGCCTTTTTGACAGCTATGTAATATTCCAAACATGCCCCCAGCATCCCATTATTAAAGGAATGTAAATTATTAGACCAACTCAAATAGTTTTAAAAATTCTTCTTAGCAAGCTTTTGGGCACACCCTTCGTCAGGCTAAGGAAGCATCTGCAGGTGGTCTGTGCTCTTAAGATGCTTCTGCAGATGCATGCAGACTTTGTAGCGAGCCTGATTTTGAATGCAAACTCTTTAGCACAAGGTGTACAAAATAAAACGGTACATACCCTATTTTGAGCATCAGTATTGCATCAAGATGGTTAAAGCAGCTAATTTTAATCCAGCATCTACTTCTAACCTGTTGGATTTCTCAGTTAAGTGAAAGTACCACATGGAAAAAAGCTGCTTTCATATTGTAATTAAGCCTTTGTCAACGCTTTTTGCAAACAGTAGGAAACCACTTTGATGCTACCTATTGAGGTCTGCCAAACTACCATCAAAATGTTAGAGGTTTTGGCATAAAAAAGCAATTGCTTTTGTTTTCATCAGTTTCATGCTGATTTAACTCAGTTTCCACCCAGTTTGCATCATTAAGAGTGAGCTAATTCTGATGTTTTCTTTCCATTTTTTTACATTTTGTGTTTAACTATAACCTGAAGGTGCTTATAATCAGAGTTGCTTCTGAATTCAAGAATTATGGAGATGGTACAGAAACATTGGCATGATATCGAAGTGGCAAGTGCATTAAGAATACAAAGAAATGGATAACTTACCTATGCTGTAGAAATCTATGGAAATCAACCCTTTCTGCCATCTTTCTGTCATTCTCTCAGAATTTCATTTTCACTTTATTTGCCTTTCATTCCCTGCCCTCCAAAGATCACTACCATTTCATTGCATTTTCATATTAAAGGAAGGAACACTAGAATTGCAAGTGTTTGGGGTATGGCAGTTCCTTTAGATTTAAAAGATAGTATAGGATGATTTATTTTGGGAAAGTTGGTGAAATGTGATGTGGCACTTCTGATGAAGGGTTCTTCATTCAGACAGTGCACCCTGTGGTAGTGATTTTATAAAAACATGTAATTACTTTGGGGGTAATATGTTCTGGCTAAAATACTTGTTGACCAGGTCACTCTACTTTATGGCAAGGAATTTACTGCCAGTGTTTTCAGCAAGAACGGGAGCTGGTAGACTGCCAGAATTTTATTTTTCCAATGTAATTGAAGCCGAAATACAGACTAATTAACCTCATCTGTACTGATATAGTCAGGCTTATGTTTGCTTTCCTTTCATGCTGGCTTTCAGGAAAGGTTTGCGTTTTGATTGAACTACTGCAAATTGATACTAATCACTGCTACTGGCAGGCTCTTCATGGTTCTTATCCTGCTCTAATAATTCTACCAAGGTTTCCATGTGCTATATGTAACTTAGTTTGAATATCCTAGAGACCCCCATGTTCCTGCTATTCTTCAGTTTTGGAATCCTGTGTTATCCATAATGCAAAATGCCATGCTTTTGCTTGAACGCCATTTTTCATTGCAGCGTGACACCACATCCAGATTAGTCTTGGGGAGACTATCACCAGTCCTATGCCTTCTTAACATTCCTGCTCTTTTGAGCTCCGCTGTGTGGACCATATAGTATCAATCTGAAGACTTATTTCAACAGGGAATCAACCAGTTTTCAGACTTGAATTGCAAAGTGTAGCTGTCAAACTCTAACCATTGCCATGTTTTGAATTTTTCTTTAACTTGAATTCAGTATTATTGGGGCTAGATGCATTGGCTGAAATCTTTTGCTCTTGATTTGTGGAACAGTTGATGACATCAGTAAGAATGGTCACTCTCCTACCAGAATACTGCACTCCTGAATTGGACCGTAAGAGCTAAGCATTGGTGTGATGAAGTGTAATTTCTACCAACTTCCCACTATCCTTTTGATACCAATGAAGTGTTTTTAGGTTGTTGGCACTGTGGTTCCCATACTTAGGGCCAGATTCTATTCCACTCATTAGGCATCAAAGTGGTTTTAGGCACCTAAGTGTAATTCTATTCCACCCTGCTCACATCCCTGAAAAAGAGTTAACACAAAAGGTGCATGGGTCCACTACCCTGTCCTCTTCCCCAGTTCTGGGGAGGAGGGAGAGGGGAGGACTCAGTCTTACAGTTCACATAGCAATGTGTTACAAAAGAAGATGGATTCTCAGGACTGGAACAGGTGGAATAGACTTGCATATAGATGCTTAAGTCCATTTAGACATTGGCAAAATATTTCCCGTCTCCCAACTCCTTTTAATACAGTTTCATTTATGAACTTGAGGAATAGTGATTGAAGTTGGGTCGCCCCATCCTCTGTTTCTCTTGAAACAATGTACTGATTAAAACATGCAAATCGTTATGGTGTTTCTGTGGTATATTTTTTCCTGTCATCCAGAGACCTATAGTCTTTCACTAAGTCACCAGTGGTGATTTACTCTGGTCACAAGTGTTACGAACCAAATCTTGCCAACTGGCCTTGCAGTTAAAGGTGGCGTAATTTAATGCTAGTGCCTGCCATCCTCTGGTTTCCTTTCTGTTCATTTATATATATTATTTTTCAAATAATTAAACAACCAATTGTCCCAGAACGAGTGAGTGAAGACGTACGGGTTGAGTTAAAAACACTGCTGTCACTTGGCATAGCAATCACAAGTGAAACTGTAGCAACAGTACTGAGACTTCTATTGTTCTCTGTGTTGCTGGCAGGATTTTGTTCATTTTATTTGTGATGGCTGATAACCAAAAGTGTCTGTGCAGCAGCGCACACAGCAGTAAATCAGCCAAATTTCACACACACTTCTGTCTTGAAAATCTCCCCTACATGCCTCTCCCCCCACTTTTTTACTGTATATGTGGACAGGTTAGAAAATAAACCTCTTCCCTGCTCCCTTCCCCCATTGCACATTCTCTCTTTAGTTCTGTAAAACAATAATCCTCTGGATTTGTGTCCATAGATGACAGATACTGGAACCTCTGCATTGTTCTAGTTTTAATCAAGGACTGATGTTGGGTTTTTTATTTTTTGGCCTGATTTGTAAGTTTTAAATATCTTCCCAGCATTTCTGTTTTTAGAATAAAATGTTTTTAAAAGCCATTAGTGACAGGGGATTGCAGCAATGGCAGCAGCTTTATAATACACCAATGTTAATAAGCTATTTTATTTCTGAGGTAGTAGGAGTCTTCAAAGGTTATATAAACTACAATGGAACTTCCTGTTTTAAAATCAAAATGCTGCTGTCATCTTTTCCCAAGAGTAATATTAACTTCAATAGGAAGTGAAAAGATTTTTCAGTCTCAATGTAATTTTGAAAGTCCTGTAAAAGGACCAACCTCTGACATCTGAATTCATGTCAAGAAGTCTCCTAGTCTGTAGAACTACTTTTGTCAGTGACTAGAGATGACTACAGGTATCTGAGTATGTTCTCTAGTAAGTTTTAAACCTGAAACTGGCTCGGGTCTGAAATGCTTAACAAACTTCTCCAAGTTGAGTTTGTTGTTTCAGACAAGTCTCATTTCAGTTTGGAGGTAAGTCAGGGTGATGCATGATTGTGGGAGGAAACTAAGTAATTTGCATATGCTTTGGATGCTTAAACCAAACAGATTTTAGCATAATTGGCCATGTTGCTCTGTATTGTTTAATTTAACTCACAGCAGAAATGTAAAACAAATTGCTAGAGGCAATAATGCCAGCTTTGCACAAGGGTGCTTAGCACTGGGTTCAAATGCAGGCACATCTGAGATGGTTACAAGTTCGCCTTAGGTCTGTGGGAGGGGAGAAGTTTACATTATAGGAACACGTTGCATATCCAAATGGTCTTGGAAACACTCCTTGGACCCAAGGATTTAAGGGGAGCAAATTTTAAGTCAGAGCTGATCATTTCAAATAGAGGATTTTGCCATTATAGAAAGTGAGTACCTGAACACAAATCAACTTGGAGAGAAGCAGATGTGTGGATCTTCAGCCTTTCCAACCAGTAATTAGTGGAAAGGGAGCTTGAGAGAAAATTCCTGTAAAGAAGACTGTTTACAGGACATTGGAGTAAGATGGAAAGTCTCTCTCACAGGAATGTTGCATAACTTCAGTCAAAACCACCTTTTATATAAAATTAAGCACAGATAAGCTTTGTTTGCCCTTTGGGATCACTTTTGCTGCTGAAGATAAGCTTTGTTTGCCCTTTGGGATCACTTTTGCTGCTGAAGCCCAAGTTATATTTTTTTCCTAAGGTTATCTAGAAGACTGATGACCTGGAACATGTCACAAAAAGTGTCTGTCATTTTTCTGGAAAGGCTACCTCCAAGTGCAAGTGGATTTGTTCCAATGAATCCCCTGCATGTGTCAGCCTGCATGCTGGGAATTCAATGAGTGATACATCTAGTAAAGGCAAGCAAGGTTCTTTGAGTAGATGTGATATCTTTTATTAGACCAATTGAGTGGTTGGAAAAAAGTTCTTGGCAAGCTTTCAGGCACAGTCACCCTTCTTGAGGTATAGGGTATAGGGAGTCTCTGCTGTTCTGAGACTCCAAGAAATGAGAGAAGCTAAAAGTGTGGCAGGATGTCAGTGAATACGTAGAAATTAGAAAGACAAAAGGTAAAGCAGGTAGGAGAGGAAGAAGAAAGCAGGGGAAAAAAGGCTGAAAGGAAGCATTATAGTGATGGAATACAAGGTAGAAAAGAGGCTCTAAGTGAAAAAGGAAATAGTTGGAGATCAGGAAAACTGGCATGAGAGAAGGTTTTTATGAGACATTACAGGCCAAGGTAGAGATGAAACTGGGACTAGCGACCCAAATCAAGGACAAGAAGAAGTCCTTTTTTAAATACATAGGGGGTAAAAAGAAGGTACCGGGTAATGTGGGGCCTCTGCAAGACACGCTAGGAAATCTGGTCGTCACAGCAGACAACAAAGCTAACTTATTTAACAGTTTCTTTGCCTCCATTTTCCTGAGCAGGGATACGGTCACCTCCTCCCCCCGCCCCCACCATGACCTCCGTAGGCCCCAGGGGAGGCACACCCAGACCTAGGGTCAGCGAGGATCTAGTCAGGGAACTTCTAGAGGTACTGGACGTATTTAAATCAGCTGGTCCGGATGATCTCCACCCCAGAGTGCTGAGGGAATTAGCTGAGGTCATTGCAGGACCCCTGGCAATGTCCTGCAATATCCTTACGAGCACTCATAGTGCTCTGGTGTGGTGCCAGAGGACTGGAAAGGGGCCAGTGTGGCTCTCATTTTCAAAAAAGGGAGGAAGGAGGACCCAGGAAACTATAGGCCAGTTAGTCTTACCTCAATCCTGGGTAAGCTCTTTGAGAGAATTATCATAGTGCATGTCCGCGAGGGGCCAGCAGGGGAGACTATGCTCAGGGGCAACCAACACAAGTTCACTAGAGGCAGGTCCTGTCAGACCAGCCTGGTGGCCTTCTATGACCAGGTCACCAAATCCTTAGACGCAGGGGTAGCAGTGGACATAGTCTTTCTGGACTTTAGGAAGGCCTTTGACACTGTCTCTCAACCCATTCTCATTAAAAAACTAGGGGACTGTGGCATCAACATGTACACAGTCAAATGGGTCACTAACTGGTTGGAGGGCTACAGCCAGAGTGGTGGTGGATGGGTCTTATTTGACCTGGAGGGATGTGGGCAGTGAGGTTCTACAGGGCTCGGTCCTCGGGCCTGCACTGTTCAACATGTTCATCAGCAACTTGGACGAGGGGGTAAAAAGCACCCTGTTCAAATTCTCAGACGACACTAAGATGTGGGGGAAAGTGAGCACACTAGAAGGGAGGAATAGGCTGCAATCAGACCTAGGCAGGTTACAGGGGTGGGTGGATGAGAACAGGATAGGTTTCAACACTGACAAGTGCATGGTACTGCACCTGGGGAGGAAGAACCAGCAGCATACCTACAGGCTGGGGAACTCCCTTCTCGGCAGTGCAGAGGCAGAAAAGGATCTTGGAGTCATTACTGAGGCCAAAATGAACATGAGCCAACAGTGTGGGGACGCGGTGAGAAAGGCCAACCGTACCTTGTCATGCATCCACAGATGCATCTCAAGCAGGTCCAAGGAGGTGATCCTCCCCCTTTATGCAACACTGGTCACCTCACAAATCATAGAGGCCAGAACAGCATGGCAGGCAGAGGGGTGCTGATTACTCCATATAAGAACAGAGGCAGCAAGACTGAAGGAAAATGTAATGGTTTTCTCTACCCAGTCTGGATGGCCCGAATATCTTCAGTGCCTGTGGCAGCAATCCCTGAGCTCCCTAACAGAGTGGAGTTAGAGGTATCTGCCAATGCTGTCATTGCTTCTGGTGGAACATCTCTAGCACAGGCCTATGTAACAATTCAGTGATCAAATTGGGCAGTCTAAGCTGGCACTTGCCTGTTTCCCCAGGTCAGAATGGAATTGCTTCCGTGTGAAGGGCTGCTTTTTGAAGTGCCTTTTTCATTCTTTAACGTAAAGCTCAGGCAACATGTCCCAGCAACACAGATCATTCACCCTTGTGACTGTTCCCACTGGCTCCTGGCTCTTTAGACCACCTCCTTTAGAGTCTGTTCTAGGAGTCACTCCCTCTCCTGCAGCTTTCCTCAGCCTTTCAAAAAAACCAACACCCAACGATGTCTAATAATTGTATGAGTATAGTTGATACCAGACCTCCCAATCATTAAAGAAGCAGGTCCCTCTTTCATGGAGCTCTACATATATCTCTGAAATGGAGCCCTTTGGAATATATACCCACTGCAGTAGCCTGCTGCTTCTACAGCCATTTAATCTTCCATTTCCTTATAAACATAATGTATTTGTAGGTATAATTTACTCTGTAGTTGCAAAACTGAAAATCTTTGTGTTTCTTTAATTGCAAGTTGCAGTAGGCTGGGAATAAGACTTCTCCTTTTCTTTTCTTAACTCAGTCATTGTTGATGGAGACACTTTCTCAGAAGCCACCCGTCCTTATTGGCATTCAATAGTATTATTGCAGCTACTTATCCTATTGTGTGAATGAATAGAACTAGATGTGAGATACCCCTTAGAGAGAAGAAAACATTAATTAACAGTACTAAGCAGTGCTTAGATGAGGAATAATTCTTCTCCTTCCATGGAAACGGAGTTCGTTACTAATGTATTATATATGCAAATTTGTTGATGTCTTTATGGGTCCCAATCCTTGGAGATGCTTAGTAACTGAACTACAATGGATGTCATGGAGTTGGAGATACTTGCGGGAAAGAACATTTTTTTTTTAACTTGCATTAATGCAACTTAACTGCTTTGCATTAATCAAAAATGTATAGTCACTGAAGCTGCTGACAAGGTGAGTATTATATGAGACCACTCTTGGTGTATATGACTGAATTGGGGAAACCAGTTGGGTTTGGACGTATGACATCAACTTCCTGGGGTGATAGGAATAAGCATTGCTTATGGGACAGCCACTAATAACCTACCCAAATTGAGGATCGCTGACTGCCATTTTTGCAGGCTTATTGCAGAGGGGCCCCTCCATGCCTCTGACTGTTTGAGGTGCCTTGATGGTCTCATCCCTTGTCAGTGATTGGTTGTAAGGCTGTCTGAAATGTGGTCCCACCTGAGAAGGTTGTCCATTGTGCAGCACCATCCCTCACTGCTGACTGGCAGAGAGGGGTGGAGCAGACAAAGGCAGCCCTCTCAGCCAATCAGTGGCAGGGGAGAGAGGGAGGCCACCATCTAGGCCACTCTCAATAGGGAGCCAGCATTTTATTTTTCGTAAGTTGTTTTTCATGAGGATTTTGCAGATACTGCCCGATTTCTCCCTCCCACCCCTCCTCCCCGCACTGATTGGCCAGACAAGGGAAAGAGTTTCCATATGCTCTGTGCCCAGGAGAGCCCCCAGTCCCAGCCACAGCTGAGCTGTATCTGACACTAAAGGGGATGAAGGGGATGGGCAGGGGGACAGAAGCTGCAGAGAGGAAGTGGAAAGGGGTCAGGCAACTGCTTTGGGTCAGACTCTGGCCCCAACTGGGCTCATGACCAGAATCAGAGCCTCAGCAGCCACCTGCTCCCCCCTCTGCTTTGTATATGGATATAAGGTGGAAGGCTTTTTCCCTGCACTGGTGGGGGGTGCACTTCATCTTGTTTTTGAGTAAATAGTGGTGTTTTAAGAATTATGAACACTTAGAAGCTTAAGGAAGAGTTGGTAGCAGTAAGAAAATTGAGTCTTTAATGGAAAAAGATTAAAATAATTTGTTCAATTCTTTATCAAAAGAGGTTTTATCAAACACCATTAGTATAATGGGAATTTCAAATCAGAAAGTTTAATTTCATGTATGATGAGAGTCTTCAAAAAAGGTTTTTTAAAAACTATACACTTTACTAGGTTACTCTGTGTAAATAAGCAAAATCTAATATGTTTGCCTGCAAGAAGGACCAGACGCAATTGATTTATGAAGGAAAGAGGAAGTTACTAAAGACGGCAAACCTTATACCTTGGAGCTTTATAATGCCTAACAAAACTGAGATATTAAATTTAGAGTGGAAATTTCCATTTTAACTTTCTCCTTTGGGCTGTATTATTGGAGCATCTTTGGAAGACCATGGAGTACCTTTCAGGGAATGTTTATGGTAGACCTGAGGGGAAAATTGTCTAAGCTAATACAACTTAAGACCATACTGGGAACATCTACACTGTGTCCCCCCGTGCTAGGGACTTCCACTGTAGAACTAAGGAATGAATAAAACGTTATGTAGGTGAAGATTTAAATGGATAGGTTCCATCTATAAGAGTTGTGTGGGAATTTTCTGCTAAAATGTTTTTAGTTAGGTTTGGCTTTGAATCAAAGTTTTCCATCCTGTAGGAATGTATGTGCTCATTTCCAGAAGGCAGGCAGGGGCAGGCACTTACTCTTGCTCTCCATGCACAGATTGCTAAAAAAACTAATGAAGCTATTTTTGCTACATGCAACTAACACCCTTTCCAGCCCTGGATGCACTTACAGGAGCCGGGCTGAGTACTCCCCACACTACTCTACTTGAAGTGATGCTACCACTGGGAAGAAGCAATGCAGAAGCAAAGTTTAGTGCCAGTGAGTGCCCAAACTGATACACTTAAGAGGGCCTGGTTAGAAGGATAGGTGCTTAGAATTTCCTAAAATCAGTGCCATATACTGTTTCTCAAGTTGGACACCCAAAGTCACTTAAATAAAGTTTCTAGATGAGAAAGTTAGTTGTGACAGTATGCAGTCCCTCGCTCCAAGTATGAAGAATTCCTTTGGAGAAAGCACTGGGGGAGAATTTCAGTTTCTACTGATTGCTCAAAGCTGTAATAGCAACAAAGGGGTTGGATGAAAGAGTTTTTTCTTTATGGTTCAGACCACCAGGAGGATTTGCACTGATCTAGGCAGCTTTGGCTTCTGCAAGAGGGAAAAAAGAATGAGAAGGGCAGGGGGAAAGGAAAAATCCCACTCCTCTGCCCTCACCGTTTGGCATACAGAAATTGGAAAATGGTGCAGTTCAAGCTTTGGCAAGGAGTAGCATTCTGCTGTAGTAGTTCTAAATGCACCATTGAAGTAGGTAACAAAGCTGCTTTAGTCCATCAATGACATTCCATTGAAGGTGGGTGAAACATATTGCCTTAATCAGGAAGCTGGGGGATTGCAGCGGTGAAAGTTTGAGGTTTTTTTCTTCATGCTCATTTGAATAAGGAACACCTCCCTCTCTACTTTTTTGGTTTGGGATTTAACAGCATGGTATATTGCGTAATCAGCAGTATTGCCGCTCTGCTGTGAAAGACAGGGCTTTTAAAGAATCCTTCAAAATGAAAAGCGAGCAGTGATGAAGACTGCACGCCATAGAGTATCATAAGTAGAAAGAAAAGTATGCTAACTGGACACCAGTTAACTACTTAGGTGCTATGCCATATGGAACTGTGACACTTACCTAGGTAATTTGAAAAGATTGTATTTAACACAATCACTATATCGATGTTAACAGATGTAGTACAGTTAAAAGACAGTATATCCTGGTCCAGGATCTGGCAAGTGGTTTTAAATGTTATGTGACCATTGCACAGGTCAAAGGAGTTGCCATTTGATTGCCTGCTGATGGTAAAGCCCTACAGGGATGTATGTATTGCATTCCCCTGCTGTTTATATTGTAAAACAGAGAACAACTGAGAAATGTATGCACAGCAATCATAGTATAAGCCCCTTGATCTATTTCTTGATTCAAAAGAAATATTCACGAACAACAACAATTTCTAAAGGTAGTTCTTTGTACATAACAGTGGCATATTTCTATAGCATTCTCCACTGTCGGTGATAATCAGAGCTAATAGTTTTCTTGGCCTATCCAGAACTTTTCAGCAGGACAGCTGCTTGGAGGACTGGATTAGAAAATTAAATTAAATTCTGAAGTCGAAAGGCTTGTGTTTTCTCTGCATAAACATGCCAGCTTTTTGGATCCTCCCAGGCTGCAGGAGTCAATTATGTTTAACAATTAAAGAATGTAAATCCTGTCCATAATGAGCCTTTTCTCAGTGGGATGTTATCCTTATTATACATTAAAGTAGTGTGCTTATGAACAGCAGTGCTGAGCTGAAAATAGGCCTTATGGAAATTTGCTCCATGGAGTTTCCAGAAAGCAGATTAGATCATGCCATAAACCTCCTCCCTCCCCCAGAAAAAAGCCCGGAGGCAAACAAAAAACGCAGCTCCATGTTTGTGGTAAAGGCTAACTGTGATCACAGGTTGAAACCAGTTTATTGATACTTGCAGAAACCCCTATGCTTGGCCTGATTATTTTGTCTCTCATACCAGGATGAGTAAGCTGCTGGAGTCAAAATTGTACCAGTCTAAATGTGATGACAGTGCAAGGTATACGGAAGCCCAAGTAGAAAGATTACAAAAAATATTAGTTTTAAATGTGGCAGTCATGATGGGATTCAAATGAAGGCAAAAATTGGGATTAATTTTGTTTTACTCTAGACTGTGTTGGAAGTATGATGATGAATTATCTTATATTAAAATTGTTACATTTAAAAATATAACCTAAGTCAATACTGGTAAATCCATGCATCTATCAATGTAATGGAAAAAAAAAGATGAAAATGCTTTTAAGAGTAGCATTAGCTTCACAGTGCAGGTTTAAGGTAAATAGGATATTATGGGACCCCTTCTGGTGTGTCTAGAGTTCATTGACATTTCCGTTATTTAAGACTGCTTCTAATTTACTGATAAAGATGTACTTTGGGCTGAAAGCTGTCAGTTCCCCTAACCTGGGTTTTCATGTGAAGTCATAAATGCTTCCCTGATGTTTAAACAGACAAATTTTCTCAAAACTTCTGGTGCATTGGATCTATGCTTTCACTTCCATTATAGCAACCCAACACAGTTCTGGATGAAAATATTCATAGATGTTAGGGTCGGAAGGGACCTCAATAGATCATTGAGTCCGACCCCCTGCATAGACAGGAAAGAGTGCTGAGTTCAGATGAACCCAGCCAGATGCCCATCCAACCTCCTCTTGAAGACCCCCAGGGTAGGGGAGAGCACTGCCTTGGGAGCCCATTCCAGATCTTGGCCACTCTAACTGTGAAGAAGTTCCTCCTAATGTCCAGTCTAAATCTGCTCTCTGTTAGCTTATGGCCATTATTTCTTGTGACCCCCAGGGGTGCCTTGGTAAGTAGAGCCTCACCAATTCCCTTCTGTATCCCCAGGATGAATTTATAAGCAGCCACAAGGTCACCTCTCAAACTTCTCTTGCGGAGGCTGTAGGGGTCCAGGTGCCCTAGTCTCTCCTCGTAAGGCTTGGCCTGCAAGCCCTTAACTATACGAGTGGCACTTCTCTGGACTCTCTCCAGGTTATCCACATCCTTCTTGAAATGTGGCGCCCAAAACTGCATGCAGTATTCCAACTGCGGTCTGATCAGCGCCCAGTAGAGGGGGAGTATCACCTCCTTGGTTCTGTTTGTCATGCATTTGCTAATGCATGATAAAGTGCAGTTAGCTTTTCTGATGACTTTGTCACATTGATGACTCATGTTCATCTTGGAGTCCACTAGGACTCCAAGATCCCTTTCCGCTTCCATGCTACCGAGCAGGTCATTTCCTCGGTAGTAGGTTTGCTGGACATTTTTCCTCCCTAGGTGCAGCACTTTGCATTTCTCCTTGTTAAATTGCATTCTGTTGTTTTCTCCCCATTTGTCCAACCTGTCCAGGTCTGCCTGTAGTTGTTCCCTGCCCTCCGGTGTGTCCACTTCTCCCCACAGTTTTGTATCATCTGCAAACTTGGACAGAGTACACTTCACCCCCTCATCCAAGTCACTGAAGAAGACATTGAAGAGTATTGGTCCAAGGACCGAGCCCTGCGGGACCCCACTACCCACTCCCCTTCAGGTCGATACCGACCCATCCACTACCACTCTCTGGGTACAACCCTCTAGCCAATTGGCCACCCACTGGACTGTGTAATCATACAAGTCACAGCCTCTTAACTTGTTCACCAGTATGGGGTGAGATACCGAAGAACTTCCTGAAGTCTAAGTGAACGATATCAACCCCTACTCCTATGTGGAGGTGTTTTGTAACCTGGTCATAAAAAGAGACTAGATTAGTCAGGCATGATCTACCTGTTAGGAACCCATGCTGGTTTCCCCTCAGCATAATTTTTCTTGCTGGGCTCTCACATATATGAGCCTTAATAATCTTTTCAAAGACTTTGCCAAGGATGGAGGTGAGACTGGCCTATAATTGCCTGGATCCTCCTTCCTCCCCTTTTTGAAAATAGGGACCACATTGGCCCTTTTCCAGTCCTCGGGGACCTGGCTCGTGCACCACAAGTGCTCAAATATTTTTACCAGTGGCTGTGCAATGATATCAGCCAGTGCCTTCAGTACCCTCAGATGGAGCTCATCCAGGCCTGCCAACTTAAACACATCCAGTCCATCCAAGTGACTCTGCAACATCTCAGCTACCATGTCAACGCTTGGTAGTCTGACGCCCAGCTGTTGCCTCTCTACAATCCCATTGTGAGACTTGTCTTGCTCCTCGTTTAGTATTCAGTCTTCAAGCCACTGACCCACAGTACTTGTAAACTACATGAAGTGATCACCAGTAACATAAATAAGAGAGTGCCACCTGGGCAGCTGCCTCGGGGGTGCAAAAATAGTAGCCACTAGTGCTGCTTGCCATGCCACCGCTACTGGCCTCTACCCCAAGGTGCAGAGTTGTCCTGTTATGCCTTTGCAATGGCTGTGGGAGAACTTTTTTAATACAAAGATAAGGTGCACAGAAGTGATTAGTAGTCAACAAAAGGTAGAGCAGAGTGGCACCTTAGAGACCAAGAAGTGGTTCATAGAGCCAAGGGATTTCTTAGCAACAACCTACTTTGGCAGATGCTAGTAATGAGTGAAATGGTCTCCTAGCAACTCAAATGATGAGGATTTGTTTTCCAGACCACCAGTTGAAGGAACAGATTCTGCTGTCCTTAGTCAAGTTAATTAGTAGCTTCCCCTCCAAGATGCCACAGGGGTATCAAGGAGACACATTTCAGAGCAACATGCTGGTGAGTCCAGGGTACTGAATTTGACCCACTGCTAAAAAAGTTATAGATTGAAGATTGTGTCCGTCAAAACAACATCACAGCTGCTGTATTGGCATACCCTATTTTAACTTTCATATTTTGGGGGGAAAATAGCTGGTACTCACTAAACTTGGTTTTCTTATATTCTCTTGTGGTAAGATTTATCACAGAGTTTGCAGCTGATCTGATCGTGTTATGCAAATCAGTTTAGTTGTAGCAAGAATTAAACAGAGTGCTATTTCAGCTAGTTTGCTTACTATGATTTCAACACTTTTTTTAACCTCACTCAGTGCCTGGAGGCTGTCAGGACACAAACAAGTAAATGTCACCTCTACATATGCTGTTTAGGAGAAGAAACCTACAGAATGTTGTGTTTTGTAAAGCTTCATTCTCATCTCCTGTTTGCTTAAGATGGTAGTAATTTACTGATTATGGGTGTGTGCCAAATCCTACTCAAGTGAATGGAAAGATGTTCTTTGGGCTCTAGTGCAGCTTGAATCAGGCCCTAACTGGGAAAGTTATCTGTTTATTTGCATCCTTCTTTGCCATAAGGGGCTACAAATACCGTTGAAACAAGGATTAAAGGAAATTTATAGAAGGGGTTAGTTTTACTGACTGAATTTTAAGGTACACTGTTTTACTTAGCCTGTAATTCCAGGGGATCCAAGAGGAGAGCTTGAATCAGGATTTGACAGCGTGGGGTGCTCCCATGCAAGAGCATCCTACCGTTGTTTATTTGTGGTAGAAACAGCTTGTGCAGTTATGTCATTCTTTTGCCAAGACTGTCTAGATTTCAAGGAGGAAACCTCCCTCCCTCATTAAACTACCCTTTGTCCTTGGGAAGGGCATGCTGCTGAAAGACAGAACATGGGGCCTGTTGCCTCCTTTTCTACTAACAGGCATTCACTTCCCTGTGTTCACACACTCCCCCAACCCTCGCCTGTAGCTGGTGACCTTAGGTCAACACCAGCTGCAAGCATCACTACATATTTTATAAATAAGGAAAGGTTGCACCGGGCTGCTTCTGCTAAAGCTGCAAATATGCATCCAGTAGCATAACTAAGGGTGTATGAGCAAGGGGGGGACACTGGAATGGCACTGGGGATCTCATAAAAGCAGGGAGCCCTAAATATGGGCAATAGCAGCTCCAAACACCCCACTTTCCTGCCCAGGATGGGGAAAATGCTATGTACATCTCTGTACACACCAGATTTTCAATAGGACAGAATGAAGCATTACCACCCAGTTTGCTACCCCACCTTTCAGAACAAAAATGACTTGTTCTGGATTTAGCTGGGCTGTGTCTTTACTAGATGGGATCCAAAAGTCCTGATACTTGGCATTTCACTCTGTCTCATAAATATTTACATAGGTCACAGGCATCAGGTTATCTCTATGTAAATGGCATAAAATATAATGCATGGTTCTACACAGAAATAAGCAAGCCATATTACAAAGAGCATGCAGTAATGCTGTTTAGAATTGCATGGCCAAGCAGGATCCTCAGTTATCATCCCTATTCAATTTAGTTGAGTTCTTCATGCACATCTTGCCACCTGAAAGTTTTGTATAAATACTTAATGTGTGTTACCCAATTAGTTACAAACAGAATAGTTTGTACTGGAAGCAACATTGATAAACTCCATTGAACAAATTCCGTGGGCTTTTTTCTCACATTTGCAAATATAACTTTCCCAAACACTGTCTGGAGTCAGCATCCATTAGAATGCACTCAAATCCTATTAGTTTTCAATGTTAAAATACAATTCCTGAGCCAGTTGTGAGTAATACAACCTGCCCTTATGTAAATAAAAATGGATGTTTCTGATAAAAATAAAACAGAGGGCCTGACCCAGGAACTTGCCAAATGTTCAGAGCCTGTGGAGAGAGTTGGTGAATCTTAGGAAGGCTTTCAGTCATTCATAGCAATGAGCCTTTCAATAAAAGGTGACGCTATTTTGCTTGCAGCATCGGCATTGCAAGAAGCTGTGATAATCCTAACAGAAAAGATGAGAAGAAAAAAATCAGAAACTCCGGCAATAATGAAAATATTAAGAGTAGCGCATTAAGCTGGTAATTATGGGCTCCTCCATTGAATTGCATAGCTGAGGGGAATGAAAAAAAGGCTATGCACTTACCAAACTCAACCTAAGCAACACTAATAAACACTGTGGTACAAGCAGCTGATGAGCTCCTATTAGATTGTAAGCCTTGAAGTTGGAGGCTAGTTTGAGAGTTGCTATGGACCTTCATTTCCAAGGTTTTTAATACCAGCCATGAAGCCAGTCAGTTCTGATCAGCTGTTTTCTGGGACCAGTTATGCATTGGAATACAATAAAGTTCCATAGGAGCCAGGGGGACTGAAAGATACTATGCATTTAACTAATATTGTATTTATCAATGCAGTAGCTAGAGCATTGGCACTGGCTTCAAGTTGCATAGCTAAGCTAATGACACTTATCCAGTGCATTGGATACTACAGTTACAAAACATACAGTTTAAGAGTTTATTTCTTTTCCTCTAATGGCTTATAGAAGAATAATAGAAAAGCTATTTCATGGAAATTCCTTCCCGACAACACCTCCATTTGTACAGCTGGAGTCAACAGGTTTTGTCACAGGACCTACAATAAAAGTCTGGCCATTATCTCTCTTGCTTGGTCCTAGAAATATCCAACTTATTACTTTTCAGAATGTGCTTGGCACTATATAAGCAAGCTGGAAGACAGTTCTGCCTCTAAGAGCTTATATACAGAGGCCTGTATTCCTTGCAGATGTTTGGGAACCCCTCAGAGTTTGTAAGAGTAGAGTCAGACATCACAAAGTCTAATGACACAGCAGTATCTTTATCTTGCATAGACTCTTTCTTTCAAGCTTCCAAAGAAGCTTTATGGTGTTAATGGCATGACTGTATAGTTGACTAAGGGAGAAGTTATCTTTTCAGGTAAGTTCAGACATGAGATTGGGGGATAAAGAGAGAGAGAGGAAAGGTGGGCAAAGCTGTAAAGAAGCATCACCAAGATTGAAGGAATTGAGAGGTGTAGAGATGGAAAAAGCAAAAGTATTGTTGGTGTCAGCTTCATGATTCAAGAAACTGTTCTCAAAGTAGTAAACATCTAATCTATTTATTTCAGTTAATCCTGTTAATTATGCTTTGGACTTGCATAAATAAAATAATTCATCAAAGTTCTTCAGGTAACATAGGTATTAAGATATTACAGATATTAACAAAGCTTCACAATGTCGGTAAAAATGAGTAGCATTATACCCCCATTGAGTAGATCCATGTTACTGAGCTGCAGTTTCTAGAAGTCGTGCAGTAATTTGGTTTTTCAGGAGCAGAATTCTGAGCAGGAGACTGAAAGTCAGTTCTCTAGGCCTGAAGTCTAGATTTTCCCCTTCATTCAAGGAAAATGATGATTCCAGAGAGAATAGTGTGTCTCTCTTATGTAGTTAAAATTAATCAGAATCCATTTTTTTAAAGTGTAGGTTTGTTGTACAGGCCCAGAGGAAAAAGCTTGCCACTGTTATTATCTTTGCAAGCTGATGCAATTGGAATAAAAGCCACACAGAACTTTTAGATTCTGAGATAAAATTAACAGGCATGAACATAAATTATTTGTCTTTTTCAAAAGTTTTTCCTCTCTACATCTCCCTTGTCTGCTGCTGTATGTAATGCTGTATACTAGCACCTGCAGTACCTTGACTTTGCTAAAATGCTTATTTTATGCAAAATCTCTTGACATCTCACTCACTGCGTTTCTGTCTCTGGTACTAGCCCAGTGTTCCCTACTGCAGCCTGGTCCTAGTCAACAACAACCTGGCAGCTGCTACTCTGTGGAACAAGTGTGTCAGCCTAAGACTCACCAGTGACCCTGCTCAAAAGGCTCCAGAAGCTTCTTGTGGACTTTTTATGGAGCAGGCACCACTGGCTCCAACTGTACCTGCCCACCAGTGACAGAAATCAGGGTCTAATCAACCTAGCAAACAGCGTGGCAGCCTTCCTCCTGCAAGCCCTTCAGCACCTGCTCTTTACTGGAAAATTCTTTCCCTGGTGACACCTGGCCTTTGCTTTTCTACCTTGTGTGGGGGACCTCATACTTGAGCAGGAACTTTTCAATTGGAACCTGACTTCAGCTGGGACGCTGTATCACCCTTCTACTGAAGCCTCGCCATGGCCTAGTGGAACTACCTCCAACTGAGACCCCAGGGCAGATGCCTGTGATTTCCAGAGCTGCTGCAGAAATCCCTGGTCCACAACTTGACCTTACAGCAGGGGCAGCAAGCCTCACCTCCAGAAGCCTTGTTGCTTCTTTGATCCAGTCGCCGTCAAGCCGACCACTTCTTCAACCCAGCTCGTTCTGCCTGACTCTCAGCCAAACCATTGGCTAACCAGCTGGTCATGCACTTTGTCCATTTTGCTTTGTACCCCTTGGCTGAAATGAAAGCTGTCCTTCCTGTGGATGTGCTTGCTGCTCTGGAAGATCACCTCCATACTACACAAGTCCTCCCCAATAGCAGCTTGCTAGACAGACCCCCCCCCCCCATATCACTGCCTATTTTTCCTGAGAGTAGAAGACCATTCCATCTGTCTGTGCTACACAATCTGTCTGGAACTCTCTCCAGTCCTCCCTATGAGAAGCATTTTTTCCCCTTGTAAATCTCACTTTTAAATGCTTTTTCTTCTCTGCAAATTATTACTGACACCCTGTATAGCCTTTAGTGAGTAATCAGGAACCAGAAAAAGACATTCTGCTGAGGCAGCTGTGACTTTGAAGTGTTATAATTTTTGTCGTTCTTTTAGAGTATGCAGCACTTGAAGTAGGTAAGGAATTCATTAGGAAGTCAAGGTAAATAAATATGAACCTGTAGGATGCTTTGGTGATATTGCCTGGTAATAAGAGCTTTCAGGAAGTCCTAAGTCTATTTGAGGTCTCTTCTAGAACTCATTTAAAAATCAGTGGAGAGATTCTCATGAGATTTCAGTCTGATCATTTAGCTAGTAATAGACTGATTTAATGAGTATTTTCAGACAGGTATTCCCTAGAAACATGCAGTAGTTTGTGTGAAAGGCCATGCTCTTCCATTGTGATTTGTTGTTTCTTCATTCATTGGATGCTGTAATTCATAGTACTCATAAGAAAAAACTTCTCCCACTCCTCTGGCTTCTGTATGGCATTGTACTGTTTCCAGGTTCATCAGGAACATGCTTGGTGTTTGAGGGTGGTTGCCTTCTTATGAAGCATCTTTGAGTAGCCACTTCACTGTTTCAGCATCCAGTCTCTGGGTTTTATCTTAGGACAATTTCCATCTTCCATGCTCAGCTCAGCTTTCGGGTGCATCTACATGAGATGCTTAATGCGCGCTAACCTAGTAACACTGCACAGTAGCATGTCACAGCATGGACAGTGCTAATATACTACTGCCTAGTATTATTAAGCTACTACACAGTAGCATCACTAAAAAGGCATTTTCTGGCATTACTGCGCAGTTTCTCTAGTTACTGTGCATTTAGTTAGTACTTCATTAAACAAGTACTAAATTAAATGTGCAGTAACTACTGCACATTAATGAATGTGCAGACATGCCCACTACTTCGGAAGATTTTCCTGCATTGTAATGTGCACTGGAAATGGAATAAAGAAAACCACTTTGATTTAAAAGAGAGCAAACTGAATAATGTGACAGGACCCAGGGGAAAGAGGGTTCCTCCAGCCCGTTATAGTCCTGCTGCCACCAACCACTTGGGCTAGGGAGCAGACATTCAGAAAGCCCAGGCTTGAAGTGATTCAATCTGTAAATTAATCTAAGCCACTCAGATTGAACCAATTAACAACTGAACAGGCATTCACTTTTGAATCAGGAAATGCAGCCATATGCCTGTAGTGGCTCAATCCAGAAGCTGGGGGGCACTAGAGCACACCTGCCAACCACTGCCAAAGAGGAGGGGATACAAGCCCTCCACAAGACTAATACCCCTCCCTGTTGGAGCACAGGGGGTGTGGCCAGGCATCAGCCTGGTCCAAACTCACTGGAGGGTGGGGGTTTAAATCCACATGGAGGTCTGACGGCGGGGAATAGAGTGTGGTGGAGAACTCTTTTCTCTGAAGCTAGGATGTATTGAACACAGGAATTTTCAACCTCAAGCACACAGCAAAGAACAACCAAAAATCTCCACATAAGCTAAGATAAAACACAGTGAGAGAACACACACAACTTAGTCTAATTTAAAACAGAATGTAATAAACCCAAAAAGATGAGACAAAGCCTTGCATAAGTCTTAGGTAATCCTGAAGGCAGAGTGTCTCCTTATAGCCAGGTATTCAGAAATTCTTTGTTTAGGTATTTCCACCTTTTACAGGTGCTGCTTTATAATGTTAATGTAGCTCTATGCATTATTTGATCAAGCTGTAGGTAACTCTCAAGCTGTCTGGGACCCCCTTTTGTCAAGCTGTCTGGGACCCGCTCCCATTCCCTTAGTTCTATCTCCAGCACATACATGTGGTGATTTGCCAACTTCTGCCTCTCAGTCTGGTTCTGCAGGGCTTGGCACCAGCACACTGAGCTGGGGATGGTGGGGATTAAAGCCCCTCCCAGATCCCAGACAGAGGTTTGCTTGGATGGGCTGTTGCCTGCCCAAGCCCCATGCCCTGCTTAAGCAGAGAATGGGGGCTATGGGCAGCACACTGAGCTGGGGAAGGGTGGAATTAAAGCCCCTCCCAGACACCAGCAGGGGTTTGCCTGGGGGGGGACAGTCCCTCTCAAGCTGTTGCCCTGCCCTGCCCTGTCCTAAGCCCCCTTCCCTTATACTTCAGGGGGCAATGGTCTGGTAGAGTCTGCCCCCACCCCTCAGACAGACTGGCTGTAGTCCCCAGCCAGGCTTCCCACCATTGCCCCCTTTATAGCCTGAGCAGTAAGTACTGGCTGACAGGCAGAGGGGCAGGACCAGACCTGCTCTCTGGAGCAGACAGCACAGCCCAACCCAGGACTGCAAAATGTTGGGATGCTGGGGGACTGTGATTCAACTTAAACCAGGAAAGGATGTGGGACAGAAGTTGTATAAACCAGTTTGACCTAAATCAGTTAAAGTCTGATACTACATTCAACTAGGTTTATTTTAAACCAGTTTTGGCCATTTTGAAACTGGTTTATGTGCACTGAACTTTTGTTCTGTTACAGGTTTAAACCCATTTTCAATCACTTAAACTGGTCTATGTGTAACTTCTGTCCCTAGCCTCAGAGACCTCCCACTCCTGCTCACCTGCTACATCTTGTCAGGAAAAAGAGTTAATCTAGGAAGTGTTTTACCCACACCTGAAGCAGGAGAGAGGCAGGAATCCTAAGGGAAGGTCTCACTGCCTGGCAGGGCTCTTGGTTTCAGATGGCTCCCTGATCAGACCCTCACCTTGCCAGCTTCCTCTCTCAGTTCTGATTTTCTCTTAGCTCAGTGGATTCAGATTCCAGGCTACTCCTAGGTTTCCACCCCTCTGGGGCTAGAACCCAAGAGATTAGGTTTTGCAGCCACTTTACTTTATGACTTGCACTACCACAGTAGTTCCTTGAGCACTTGTAACAATGGTGCTAACCTTCTTCATAGAAAGTAGGTTAGGCAGGGTACTCAGACACCTGTCCTGCAGCCACCACGTCTCCCCTTACAGCCACTTCTGGTCCACCAAGTGTCTGAGAAACAAAAAAGAAAAAAAGGAATCCTCAACTTAAATTTCTTCCCTGCCTTGAGGTTGATGCTGGGAGTTGTTTTGCTCTTGAGAAATTAGTAATGCACTGCTTCATTAAATTATTTCATCCTGCAGATGGACATTGGGGTTTTATAAATCAGTGGGCCACACCTTCAGTTCAAAGGACATGACTCAGGTGCTGCAAGGCACGAAGAGCACAAAGGGGTAGGAACAGCTTACAACTGACTAGTATTCTATGGCTAGGGATGGAATAACCGGTCTCTTTCCTGGCTGCCTGGTTTATTTTCAGTTTGTTGTCTTGAAAAACCATTTCCAGGTTGGGTGCGTTCAGATGAGCCCGCACATGCCTCTTGCAGCATCTCAAACCCCTTTGAGATGCTGCAAGAGGCACATGCAGGAACAAAAAACATTCCCCCTGCTGCAAAATACCCCTGGATATCCATGGGTTAAACAAAACCCTGGGGGGGGAGGGAGGGGAATGGGTCAGGACACAGTCCCAGACCGTGCCCTGAGGCAAGCAGAGGCTCAGTCCTCCACAGAAACACTCTGCCGGAGTGCCAGAGCATCTCTGTAATTGTCCTTTTCCCTGGTCCTGAAGCATGATGCCTACCCATGCTGGGCAGGCAGCAGTGCAAGCTGCAGGGACATGGACCCAGCTTCTGCCAGGTAAGTAGGGGGTTGGGGGGCTAGAAGAGGGGGGACCTTCCCCAACTCCCCATTCATTGTCCCTGCCCCTCGTTTGTTCTCTCTGCTCCTGGTTCATTCCCCTAGCTCCCGGCTCACTCTTCCCACTCCCTGTTCATTCCCACTACCCCCCCCATTTGTTCCCCTAGCTCCCCGCTGGCTCTCCCAGCCCCCACACTCTCACCAGCAGTAGCAGAGAATGACCAGGAGGCTGGACAGAGCAGGGGAATGTCTCCAGCTCATTTCCAGGGGCTTGTCTCTAGCCTCCTGCTCATTCTCTGCCCATTTCCAGCCTTGGGAGGCTGGAGACAGCAGGGGGAAGAGCAGGGGGTTGGAGACTGCAGGGGAATTTCTTCAGGGCCTATCTCTAGCTTCCTGCTCTTTCCCCAAGGCTGGAGACCAGCAGGAGGCTAGAGACAAACCCCTGGAGATAAGCTGGAGACTTCCCCTTCTCTCTCCAGCCTCCTGCTCATTCTCTGCTACTGCTGGTGAGTGTAGAGGGGCTGGGAGAGCAAGTGGGGAGCTGGGGGAATGAATGGGGCAGGAGGAACAAATGGGGATGGGGAGCAGAACAAACAGGGAGCTGGGAGAAGCAATGGGGGTGGGAGGAATGAGCCTTCTGCTCATTCTTGTATTCTTTCCAGCCTCCTGCTTGTTCTCCTGCTCATCTCCAGCCTCCAGAGGTGTTAGAAGAGCAGGGGAATGAGCAGGAGGGGAGACCAGTGGGAGGGGAACTAGGACCCTTCAGGCAGGGTAGCCCATGTGCTGGGAGGAGGGAGGCTCTGCCCTGTGGGGGGCAGGGGACCATTGGCAATGCGTAGGGGGTGCATGTGGGTGCACATGCACCCCCTAAGCATGGCGGTACACCCCCTCAAAAAAGGCACCGCCAACACTATCGGCGGTGCCTGTGGGTGGTTGCTGCTTGCCACTACCACCACCCCTGGTGCCAGTGGCATCTACAGGGAGTCAGTGATCGCTGCTGGCCACCACTGTCGCTGCTGGCAATGTCTGCAGGTGGTCACCGCTCACCACCCCTCCCCCTGCTGCTGACAGTGCCGGCGGCATCTGCAGAAGCTCCCCACTTACCGCTGCTGCCACGCTCCCACCACCACAGGCACCGCTGTACCCCGCCAGTTGCCAGGGGCATGTGGCATTCATGCAGGAGATCCATCCCTCCTAAGCAGCCCTCACACCCACAGTCCCCCAACACCTACCCACACAGTGACTCACATCCCTCCACATCCTCCCACCACCCCCACTCCTTCCTACAAACCCCATACCCCCCATCACACACCCATCATGTGATAAAGAAACCCAAAGCAAACATTAAAACATAGATATTTAGGATTTATTTTATTATTATGCTATGGTAGGCTTCCAAATTTCTTTAACATTGTAAATATAGTAATAAAACATTGCCCATCTGATCAATTCCCCTTTCTCTCTCTTTTGTTCTAATTATGTAAGAATGTGAATTTTGGGGTATTTTAAAAAGTGAATTTGGGATACTGCTTCAGCAGTCTAGCTGACACAAGGAGCTAGTGTCCCCAAATACCAATTGACTGGGTCCCAGAAACTCCTGAGGGCAAGTAACCCTGAGCTGCTGACCAGGGCAGCTTTTTATACTGCTGGGGACATTTAAGGCAAGCCTGCTGGGAAAAGGCAGCAGAGATAAAAAGTATAAGCAAATACTGGAATTCTAACATTACTTTTTTGGGGGAAAAAAGAATAAGGGTGATTTTGATTGAACTTCTCAAATTTATCTGTTGTTGAATTGCTTCCTAAGAGCTGGATTCTGTAGGGAGGATCATGGTCTGTGTAGGCCAATGAAAAAGAGGACCACTACAGTACTAAGGGAATACAGGGGGATTGTTCTGATTTAGAGACTTTTTTTTGTTTTTGTTCATATTTCATCTAGCTTCATTTATACATAAAGTATCTCTCCTCTAAATACACTATTATTTTGTATTTGAAGATGTAGCTCACTTAGCTTAAGCTTTTTTTTTTTCACCCCTCTTAGTCTAAGGCAGATATTTGTATGCAGATTTTACTGAATTTGAGAGTGCACTTTGTTTGAACTATGTTTTTACTAAAATTTTTGTTTTAGCTCTGCAATTTGTTTCTGCATTCATAGAGTAATATTGGCTCCCCCTGGTGACTAATATAAGAAAACCTAACTCCCATAATATAGTTTGTTAACTCGAAACTATTTGTTATTGTTAGTAATAACTGTATACTACTATGCACTGTACACTACTAGTTGGGTGCATCTACATGAAATGCTTTACTGCACATTATGTGACTAATAGAATATAGACTAATGTGCAGTAAAGTGTCACCATCTACACATGTTCAACAATTACTGCTCAATATATTAATCTAATGTGCAATTTTCTAGTACTTGTAGATACAGATACTAGAAAAAAGGCACGTTAACTAATGCACCATACCACACATGCAGACGCTGACCAGAAGCAAATTGCTCCCAGTGAGCCTAGGCAACAGGGGGCCAGAAGAGTTGTCCCAGCTTGGCAGAATGCTAACTGTTAGCCACGTGGAGATCAGAACCTGTCCTGATCTCCATGTGAGTGGGAGAGCTTTCCTGGCTGCTATCTCCCAACCTCCATGTAGCTGGAAGAGCTGTTCCAGCTGCTGAAGAGTTGCCTCCCAGCCATATGGGGATTGGGACTCTCTACATAGCTGGGAGAGGTGGGCACAGGTCCTGATCTCCACATGGCTGGCAAGCATCTGCCCACCCAACCAGAATAGCTCCTCCCTCCCCTCCCATCTCAGAGCCAGGGGCCAGCCAGATCTCTAGGGATCCTGGTTTTCCCAGATAAAAAAATCCCAAATTCTCTCATTAAAAACCAAAACATATCTGTGATTAAAATTAAAAGCTCCCTACAGCTGCCCTCCCCACCTCCCCCAGGCCTCCCGGTGCCCCCAGCCCTGCCGGTGCCCCTCACTCTCACCCACATCTCCTGCCCCACCAGACCTGCTGGAAGGAGCCCCAGGTGCCAGAACTATGGGGCCACGGACCAGGGTCCACAGCCCCCTGGCCTTGACAGAAGGCAGCAGCAGCTGCTGCAGCAGAGCAGAGCATGGAGCCCGGCTCCCCCCCCCCACTGCCTGCACTTTGGGGAACAGGGAGGACCCACACCCTCAGATCTGTGCACAGGGCAGGGACGGCTATATACTGCAGATTTGGCTCCCACCCTTCTGCCCTCCCGCAGGCCCTCCACAGCCCATGGGTGTGACCCCGGCACTACAGGGCACAGTGCAGCCATGCAGAAAAGCTGCTTGCTGCTTGCTGCTGCGAGCTCTGCTGTCCTGGCAATGCATCTTCTGTGCGCGGGCTGCAGTGAGGGCCACAACCCCGTGCCTCCCATGTGCACAGGGGGTGTATCGCCAGAGCAGCACAAAGCTTACAGATGCAGACAGCTTTCCTGCACAGTTGTGTTTTACCCTGCAGTGCCGGGTCACACATGCCAGGCTGCAGAGTTCCTGGGGGAGGGCAGCAGGGTGGGAGCGCGCAGCATGCGCCTACCCCGCATACGGATCTGGGGGGCATGGGGCCAACCTGCTTCCCTGGAAGTACATGCAGCATCAGGGAGCAGCCTCCCCTCCCCCAAGAGAAGCTGCCTGTGGCCCTGCTCCCTGCTAGGGACCTGCAGCTGTACATTGTGGCCACAAGCCCCACATACTGCCTGGCCAGTCAGCAGCCACAGTCACAGCCCTACCAACTCCCTCCCTCTCCCCCCGCCCCCCTCCCGCCACACACATACACTTACTTGCAGCAGCTGCTTTCCAGGCTGCCTGGGGCAATGTACATATATATGCACATGGTGCCTCCTGCCTGACCACCCTCCTCCCACTCCCTTCCAACCACTTGCAGGGTGGAACTCTGCAAAGGACTTGTTGCAAAACTGCAAAATCTGTGGGTTTCTCTGCTAAAACAAGAAATCCACGTTTTACCCCAGTAAAGGAAGAAATCTGCATTTTACTCTGTTTTTCTGTGAGACAAAAAAACCCAGATCCTTGCTGATCTGGCTGGGATGAAGTTGCCCGCCAAGCTGGGACAGCTGCCCCCGCATCCTCCAGAGCTTGGGGTTAAGCCGCTGTGCCCAGGGCTGACACCTCAAGGAGCCTGGAGCTCCTCCTGGCTGCTTCAGGGGGGCAGAGGAGGGCAGGACAAGATTTGCTTCTGACAGGGGCACACATGTAGATGTGTGCCAGGGAGCACTTTAATAAAAATTCAGGCACATTAATTGCACATGTAAACCCACCCACTGTATACTACTACTTATCCTGTCGTGGGGGTTGGGGAGGGATTTGGTTTGGGGGGAAGTTTTGCTATTTGCAGTTTTTTACTGTCCATAATGTTAAAGTTAATCAAGCTCATTGTGATCATTCTTTTACATCAAGGTGTCAGACTCACTAAGAGTTGCTGAGCCAGATTAGGACTGTCCCCCTGTGCTATGGGCAGCGCACTGTGTCTAGCTTGACTGCCTCAGGTACTAGGCCTGCTCCAGGATACGCAGGCTGGACCTGGTACTGCATTCAGCATAGGGGATCTGTCTGGGGCAGCACCAGATCCAACCAATGTGCTGTGTGCAGAGCAGGCTCCAGGGCTGGCATGGCCTTCACTGTACTGTACATGGCACGGGGGATGGCATGGGCTTGCATGCAGTGCCCTTCTGGACCAACCCTGTGCACTGCCTCTGGTACAGCCTGATCTGGCCTGGCCCCAAAGCAGGCATGGAGAGCAGGTCCAGTGCAGGTGCTGCATGCAGTGTAAGTCTCCTTGTGCTTGTGTTACCAGCACTAGCCACAAGCAGTATGTGTGGCCAGGGCTGGGGCTGGCACATGCTCCATGCAGCACGTGGCATTGGTCCAAAGATCCATGGGCAGGATCATATGGCTCTATGGGCCAAATCTGACCCACAGGCTGTGTATTTGGCATCCTCATTCCACATTTAAAAGCAATGCAGCTTTCTAAATGTCACATTTAGAAAATCATCCTGCATTTCCTGTAAAGCTTTAATAAGGACTGAAATGCAAGACAGGCATCCAGTAAAAGAATAAAGTGTGCTTGAATTTGACCAGATTATGGTTTCAATTAGATTTGGGGTTGTTTAAGGATTACATTTACGTGCTTCACTGCTATTTTATCCTCAGTCTTTCCTAACTGCACATTTTCCTTCTTATGTCCAGTGTTTCTGTTTTCTGTATCACTGTGGATTTTTATGGCAGCATAGGTGATATATCAGGATGTAACTATGAGCATGCCATATTTATTGACCTGCCACATACTCCTAAATGAGATGCACACCTTGTTTTGGGAAGGCAAAATGAAGAAAAGCTACTGCCAGTTTGGTAGCACTCATGAGAAGGTTAAACCTGTAGCTGTGGATTTGCAGGGGGAAGGGTAAGTAAAGCTAAGAAGTGGACTCTGTCTCTACTCCATGAGGCCAGGCCCTGAACACAGCCCCCAGCAACCATTCCAGTGCCCACATGCTTCAATCCTGGTGCAGAAATTGATTTCCCTCACTTAAGACATGCACCCCAATTTTGGATGGCTAGTTTTTGTTTTAAAGGGGTGTGTGCATGTGATAAGGATATAGGAGTATTGGCAGCGGGCAGCTCTGATTGTCCTTAGTATGGTAAAGACAAACAACCATTTTGTGAGGTCCAAAAATATACTAATAAACTTGAACAATGGTTAATTTATGAAAGTTTTAACTTTGGTCTCAATTTTATGGAATTTAGGAATATTTGTGGTATATGTTAACTCTAGAAGTTGTACCCATTTAAAACCAGCAATGACTTTATCTAAATTATTTTTGTAGGAGGACTTTGACAACTTAATTGCAGCTCAGTTGATATAATTGGGAAAAAAAACAAAAGAAAAAACAGTTTTTATAATTCCATGTTATGTTATGTAGCCATATAGCTAGATGGATAGATAGATATGGAAGCATTAAGTTTTCTTTTGTTCTATTCACAACATGATCAGAAATATTTCTTTAGTACAAAAATCCATTTAGAAAAGAAAAAATTGAGCCAAGTTTCTAACCTTGGATTTGCCAAACTAAACTTTATTGTGTCAGTGGCATCCGGGTGCACACAACTGAACACCTGTCATATTTAAAGTGTACAGATTTGAGCACTGAAGCAAAGATTTCAAAAAAGTTGTCACATTTTTTTTAAACTTACGTGGGCACTTAGAGCAGCCTTGATTCCTAAGGGACCTGAAAATGCCATCATTTTAAAGGCAGCAACAGAGGAAGGGGGATTAAGATTTTTGTCAGGCTTGCCTCTTCTCTTGCCTAATGTAAAGTGTTATGCTTATCATAGGAGTGTTAAACATAGCCAGTGGGCCAGATCCAGCCTGCAGAGTCCCATAATCCAGCCCCCATTGCTGCTGTATTGAGTTGCATGCTGTGCTAAACCAGTACCACATGCAGTGCCCAGGATGCATGCTGCCCACAGTGATCTCTCAGGTCACCATCCCAGACTAGCCCAGACAGGTGCTGTGTACACTGTATTGGCCCTCTGCCACTTATCCAGTCCATGGGGCCAGATGAGATTGACACCCCTGCATTAGTGGTATATGGAAATCCGCAAAGTTTTGCAGAACCTATTATAGTGCAGCAATCAATTACTCCCTGTTATTATAGCAGAATGCATAAAAGCATTCTCTTCCACAGTTAGAGGTCCTCTCCAGGGTCTTCTGATTAAAAAGCAACCTTCACACAAGCAGTTGACATGTCCCAGTTTGGCTATACTAATTATATTGTGTGCTTTTGTACAGTGTTTGCCTGCAATACCACCAATTTAATGGGAGTGTGGCAGAATGCCACCTCTGTCTCTTCCCAAAATCTCTGCTGTGTGACAATTTGGTTAACATGGTCCCTGCAGAGGGCAGACATCCCATCTCTATAGGTAACCCTGAGTTGGATACATTCCTGAGGGAGAGGGGAATCCTGCTCCCTCTGCCCATGTGACTGCCATCACATACCTGGGGGTGGGGGAGGGAGGCTTAGGCTCCGTATTGTTCAAAGCAATGCCAGTCTACCCAGCAACCAGTGATGCATTTCAAATTGGTTGGCTGGCAGACAACAGTTGCTGGCCTTCATTGGACCAGGTAAATGAGGTCATAAAGTCTATATAAGTTAAGGACTGCCCAGGAGGAGGAGCAGTAGCCATTATGAAAAAACTCAGAGAAGCTGAAACTTGCTCTGTCTCTTGAAACTCATGCCTCCAGAGGGTATCTCCACCTGCCTGTGGATCATACTCGTGGGTAAGCCACCTAAGATCTAAATAGATATATAGCTTGTAGTAACTCAGATGTGTGATCAAAGGCTACCCAGCCACCCTATTTGCTTTATGGGATTTCTTTAATATTGCTCTACCCTGTACCTTATTCCAAACCTATTCCTCATAACCAATAAAGTTCTCCTTTGTACCTAGCATGGGAGACTTATTGGGAGAGGAGCTAGATTATGCCTTGGGGTCCCCTTGGTTCAGCTGACTAAGGGAGACCACTATTTGTGCTTCAGACCGAGGGAAGCACCTGAAGTGCTTGAAGTGGGTCAAGTACCCTCAAGGGCTACTAGGCCTGTGTTTCCCTGGGTGCACAGAGCCAGGATCAGTCCAGACCCTGCGTGGTAGCAGCGTTACCCCCAGGCTAGCAGGTGTGCTCCAAGAAGGGGGTCAGCCAGACATGAGGTGCCCCCAGGGAGGCACTCAGAGCCTGGAAGGTGGTCAGGCGCAGTGAGGTGGGTGGCTCAGTGCAGGAGCACCCCCTACTGGCCTGCCACAGGGAGTACTTAGTGAAAGGGCTGCTGAACTTGGCTTGCAGATTATACAGATATGTAGAACAGTGCATGCTGTTATCCCTGCCAGGATATTTCTGAGTGCGTCTGCTGTTCAGTCACTACTTTGTTCTATCACGGCAACATCGGAGACCATGCCATGCCAGGGACATGTTTCCAAGTTGTTCTGAGTCAGTTTTTCCAAAGGCATAAAACCAAAGCCATCAAAGCCATAATGAACAGATCGATTTTGTTCTTAGATTTAAAAACTAAGACTACCATCTTACTCATCTCATTTAGAAGGGAGACCAGATAATTCCTGTGACAATACCAGTATTTCTGTATTTACTGAAAACTATCATGTGCAAGTAATCACACTCCTAGATTTGTCATCTGATGTATAGCTGCTGATAATTATTTCCAGGATTTATAAAATATTTTAAAACATTTTCTATTGCATGCCTTTTTTAAAATAGGAATGAGTAATAACTACTAGAAATCTGTTTAATTCACAAGTAATTTCTTTTATTTGTTTGGGATTTTTTTAATAAACTGATCTTGTAATTTTTAAGATCTTTAAGTTTCAAAGATCTCTCTTGATCTGTAAAACGGATTCAGTAGGTACCTGAAGTGCACATTTCCCTTTTTATCCCACCCGTGTATTTCTTTGTCAGTCCCTTCAGCCCATTTGGACCTGCACACATTTGCCTCAGTTGTCAAAAAAGCTGGTATTCATGTTAAAGACTACCCTGATATTGAACATCTGTCTGTATGAGAGTTGTACGTTGATTGTGAATTAATTTTATGTAGGTATTGGTTACTACTGACTGGGCCCATTCTGACTTATTTCTGCTGGGTGGTTGAGGTCTGCATTTTATGGGATCTTTCAGGGCACTAGAGTCAAGTAGTTAGCATTATCTAGTGATTCATCTTCAATGAATTGATTACCCTTTCTGAAGTGAAGTGTAAACAATTTACATGTGTTAGATAAATCCTGTAATATCTTCTGCTGTTAGTCAAATATAGGTTTAGAAGTTAAATTACTTTCCTAAGGTTATAGTTGAGAGCTGATATGAGATCTGGGCTTAAAGTGAAGGAATGTTTGCCCCTTAGCTTCAAAAGATTTAACTATTAAAGGAAATGCTGAGCATTCCTTCAGCTGAGTTCATATTTTGTTTCATGCTAATCAATGTTGGTGTTCCTCCTAAGAAAACTGTTTCTTTCTGAGAAATCATCATGAAATATGTGTTGTGTCTCTTTAGCTTGAATGTGTATAGTGCAGTGGGTCCCGTTCGATATGCACGGTAGCTAAAATTACTATGCACTGCTGTATTTTTTAGTTTAAGAATGTTGGTATAGGTAAATATCATGAGAAAAGAAATGTCTGGTGGTGTGTGTATTGGCTTTGCTTATGTCTTAGTCCTATAATTCAGGTCTTGTCCTTTGCTCTTTTGTAAAGAGTCTTACATCATTCCAAAAGTGCTCAATTAGAGAGTTTTTTTCTTTTCTTCCTTTTGCAAATAGTGTTGTGCTGTACAGCTTTGTTTGATATAGAACATGGCTTTTGGAGCCATTACACATGTAATCAGCAGAGATACACATACCCCAGCTATTTCCTGAGGAGAAAGTTGCCAGGTTGTTACATAATTATTCCTTTTTTTTTGTCCTTCATCTATATGCACTCCTTATGGTCAACAGAATTTTTTTCATTCAAGTGCAGTAATTTCCACTTGCAGATGGTTCATATTCACAAATAAGCTTTTCCCCTTGGATTCTTGTTTTTTTGTTTGTTTTTAAGTAAGTTGCTAATCAGGCCACAACTCGCCTGTTTCTCACATTCTGCTTCAAATTTCTGCTGCTTTGTTCTGAAAGTTGCATCTCAGACTGTGTTTATAGCATACTGTCATCCAGGACTGATTTTGCCTTTTATGACTCTCACGGAGGTGTAATCCTTAGCTTTTTGCACCAAAGCTAAAGTAACAACTTGGTTTGTCTTCAGAGTATACCTTCTCTCAGCTTAATGGCATCCCTTCAGGAAGTGAAAGGAAGCATTGTCTAACCCACAGGAACAGAAAGCGGGATTCTGTAGTCAACTTTGTACACTTTCTGAGCTGGGACAAGTTAACATCTTAACTTCAGCACCAGTAAAAGTCCTGCCTTGTATGGGTGTTAAGTTAATGGGTACTTGTGGGTTATTAATATTGCTTATCCTGTGATCTCAAAGAACCTTGCAAAATACAACATTCATTTTCTCCCTTCCTCCTCACTCTTTCTTTCATATTTTTGAGCTTCCATTTATTTCACATCGATTTTACATTTTTTCTTGATTAGTTGGTGTCTTGTGGATTATCATTAAGAGAAATCCAGTAATTAAACTTTTAAAGAGTTCAGTTAGGGTCCCATTCATCTTCAACTTTGATTTACTTTGTGAAAATACAAGGTTCTTTCAAGAGTGTCCAAAAACTTTCAGCCTTTTGTCAGTGTGCTGTTAAGAGGAGCGATTGATGAAGCACTATGTAGAATCAACTTTAGTTCAACAGATTTAGCCATAGCAGGAGAATTTTCACATTGCTAAAGTTTCAGCAGACTACATTTGTTGTTGCTGCCAGTGGGCTGTTAATTTCTGCTTGTACTACTAATGGCAAGAAATAGGCCTTCCACCCTTAGGCAGTTTAGAATAGTTAAGCAGCTGAAGCAGGACAGCAGGAGAGAGTGAAGCTGTCAGAATGTATGGAAGAGATGTAACAATTAAAAAACTCTTGGAGGTACTGTGTCAATATTTCTGAATGCAGATTCCTGTTAGAGCCAATATGGGCATTATCCATCTCAGAAAAACAAGAATGCAAAATCAACTTATCTTCTTTGTGATCTAGTTGCCAGCAGATGCCATTTATGCAACCACACACTCTATTACACAAGGTAAACTCACATTAAGACGCTGAACGGAAGCAGCACTGGCCTTTTTGGATAGCTGCCTGCATTACCCCATACACCCTGGCAGCCACTGTGAGGAACAGAGAGTAGGGCTGTGCAAAGTTTCGGGTACTGACTCGATTCGAAGGAGATTCGGCCAGTTTTGGCAGATAAATCTCTGAATCGAATCAGGAGACCAATACTAAGGTCCAAATCAATTCAAAGCTCTTCGAATCAAATTAGAAAAGATTCAGAGAGTTTCAGAAATTCAGGCAGTCCCTGCTTGCCGCTGCAGGGAGCTGGACCCAGACTCTGTGCTGGTAAGTGGGGGGGGGGGGGGAAGGGGGGCTGGGAGAGGGGACCATGGGGGGGACACTTGCCAGGCCCCATTCCTTGCCTGCTCCCCCAGCCCACTCCATGGCTGCCACACCCAGCCCCAGCTCCTGGCTCTTTTTAAAAAAGCCCCTACTCACTGGCTGCTGCACTGGCCTAAGGGCTTCTGGGGACTCATGGCAGAGCCCAACACAGCGCGGGGCAGCAAGGATCACTCCCCTGCCTGGCAGAAGCCAGTGAGCGGGGGTTTTCTTTTTTGTTTTTTTTTAAAGAGCGAGGAGCTGGGGCCAGGGCAGGGCTGGAAGAGAGGGTGGGGGATGGGGGGCTCATGACAGCGTGGGACAGGGGGGATCACCCCTCCACCCCACATCTGGCTGGAGCCGATGAGCTGGAGCTTTTAAAAAAAAAAAGTGGGGAGCTGGGGCTGGGCTGGGGCAGCCATTGGCTGGGCTGAGAGAGCGGGCAGGGAATGGGGCCTGTCCGATTCAGAGATTTGGCAGTGGCCGAATCTCCAAATCAGATTCAGCTGAGTCAATTCAGGACAATGATTCAAGTCACTGAATCAGATCGCTGTCCCGCAAACCAGCCAAATCTGAAGCAAATACTAGCCGCTTCACACAGGCCTAACAGGAAGTTGCATTAAATTATACATTCACTCTCTTGCTGCGAGATTGGGTCATTTGTGTTTTCCTGTCTTTATTAAGACTTATATAAATTACTGACAGAAAAAAAATGACTGTGGCTTTTTCTTCTTGGAATGTTCAGCAAGTGGAGTGATACAGTGCTGCAGAGAGTTCTTCCCTGTGCTAACTTTGGGTGTTAGGCATTCAAGTCAGAAGAACACATATAATTTCTATAGATGTTTCTTTGTAATTCTTCATATTAATTTGGAAACATTGCTTTCTTGATTAAATGATATAGATAATGTTTCTTTAAAATTAGAACCCGATCAGAATACAATAGATTCTCCTGCAATGGTAACCATTTCCAATTTTTTCCCTCCTAGGAAAGTTCATGTTAGGAAAAGTTCCAAAGGTTGTTCTTTAAAATGTTCCTTTTAAAGATTATGACCAAAAGGAACTGTTGTGATAATGTAATCTAACCTCTGATGAAATGCTGACTATGAAACTCCCTTAAAATAATTCCTGATTGAATTTCATTGGGTCTTTTAAAAGCATTTTAGAAGCTTCATTGTAAAATATTGAGTAAAAATAATCAAACACAATCCTAGATAAGTTGCTTTGGAAATTAGCTACCCTCACTGAAAAAAATGTGCACCTTATTTCTAGTCTGAATTTGTCTAGCTTCAACTTCTGGCCATCGGGTTTTATTACATGATTGAAGGGTCCTCTGTCAAACTATGCAGATGTACATGTACCATATTTACTTGAATCCAAGATGAGGTTTCTTTCCTCAGTCAGAAGGGGAACACCCCTTGTCTTGGATTAGAGTACAAGCAGGTAGAGTAGTGGCTATGGCTGTGACTCCTGCTCTGACCTTGATCCCAGGTTCAGAATCAGAGCTGCAGCCTCTGTTTCCAACCCCACACATGCACCTTTTCTCCCCACCACCACCATTTCACCCCCCTCCGCCCTGCTACTTACCTTCTATTTATACCTCTAGCTCTGGTTGAGGCTCCGCTCTGGCCCAGGGCAGGGAGCACAGAGCATCTGCCTCCAGCCCAGCCACACAGCAGCAGCATGGAGGGGGGTAGGCAGAAGGGAAGATGGTGCAGGGTAGGCAGCTGGGGGGGCAAGTGGAAGAAGGAACAAGTAGGTAGGAGACAGATGAAAAGCAATGCATACTCTACATAGGGGGGCAGATGTTGGGATGCAGGTACAGGGGAGGCAGGTGTGGGGGGGTAAGTGCACAGAGGCACAAGGGAAGCCAGGCAGCCCTGGGGGGGTGGGGAGAGAAGGGGAACAACTACACTAGGACAACTGGTAGCAGGTGGCAGGAGTCAGGCTTTAATTCCCCCGCTGCATATCCCCTCTACCACTTCTATCCCTGCCTGCTTGCCCTGCTGTAGCAGTGTGGGAACAAATTTTAAGATGACCCTCCAAAAATCCAATTCTAGGCTTGGAAATTTATTTTAAAAATGTATAATTTTCCCCATGTCCAGAATCTAATTATTGGGGCAGGGACTTGTCCTAAATTCAGAGTCATCTTGGATTCAGGTAAATATGGTACATAGCTTACTCTTTGATTAAACTAAATATATTGAGCTCCTCAAGCTGTTCACTATAAATAATAAATTTGTTTCCATCAGTCATCCTTGTGACTCATCTCTGAACCATTTCCAGTTTTTCAGGATCTTTATTTGTGTTTTATACACCAGATTTCCAATGGATTCCTAGAGTGGTCACAGTAGTGCTGGCACTTTCATCTTCTTCCTTAGGGAGGAATGCGAATATGATCCTCTAATTACAGAAAGGCTAATATGATCCCTGAGTGTGTCAGTATCCTTAAGGAGATACTGACACACTCAGGGATCATATTAGCCTTTCTATAATTACTCATGTAAGATGGTGAGGTCAAAAAGTGATATGTGCTCCTATAGAACTTACAGAAAGAGGTAATAGTAGGAAACTGCCATCTTGACTGAAAGCAGAGGGTCAAAATTGGAGGTTGCTATAGATTCTTTTGTTCTCTCTGGATCACAGAGAGAGAGAGGTAATACATATTTAACAATGAATTCCATTCTACTACAGACACAATAAGCTCTTTTGGGAGCCCAAGGTCTCCGAATTTAACTGAGCCTCCATATGTGAGTTGCCTTCATCTCTATAGCTCATGGTAGGCATCAAATGTGGGATCATTAGAATTAAAAACCTGAAGCTATCCATCCTGAACTGTTATATCCTCAAGTGATCTGGCACAGACACTTGCCAAATGACTGAAAGTCCAAGATACTGCAGTGAGTGTATACAAAATGTGAGTTCAAGTTCTGCCTTGCCACAGACTTCTGTAACTTAGGGCATATCTCCTCTACGCTTCTTTCCTATTTGGACTGGTACAGAATGACTTCTCTCTCTCTCTCTCTCTCCTTTTTTATCTGTTTGTTAAGCTTAGATGTATTTAGGACTATTCTGACCAGCATTCTTGGGACTATTGTGAATTACTATAGCTTGTGTTGAAGGGTCAAGGCTCCCTTACCAGGGCTGTACCAGAGTCTCACCCTCAGTGGACAGGGCAGAGAGACGGATCTGTAATGCATGTTCAACTTTAGATTAAATTAACTTCACAGAGAAGAACCTTTCTCATGCTTGCCATGCCCATGAAGCCTGCCCTGTTCATGAAGCCTGGCATGTCCACAGTGCCACCCCATCTTATCTGGGGCTTCTAGATGCTACTTTAGTACAAATAAGAAGCAATTATACATAGAAACATAGAAACCCAAATTTAATTGTTGGCAAGTGAACAGAAATAAATGACAGAAAAAAAAATTGGCAACGTGTTCATTTTTTTTCTGTCTTCAAACCACAAAAATTGCCTATTTAAAAGGCTTAATGAATCCAAGCAGCCGCACAATACAGCATTTCTCAAAATATTTACTACATATTTAGGAGTGGAGATCATACTTGGGATGAGCTACGTCTGTCTCTCTCAGGGATTTCAAATCCTTCTTGCTGTGATCTGTCTTGACAGTTCAGTCAGACTTTGGGGATAGTCTGATCTATATGGTTAGCATAGAGAATTGTCAGCCTGGAGGATATCACTGATAGAAGGGATGATATTTGATGCCTTAATAAACAGTCTGGTGACTGTGAAAAGGCATATAAACAGCAGAGAAGTTTTCAGTGTAAATATAGGCACAGAAAATAAAGCAGTTCTTGGAGACTTTTGGATGAATCATGAGCATGTGCTTGTGTGTAGACAGTAAATCAAGTGGAGATTAATTGTGTATAATGCATCACTGCGTAAAGAGAATGACTTGAAGGTAGAAAATTCAAATATGATTGTTAATCTTTGGCTATTTGGGAAACTGTAATCTTGCTGTAAGACCAGTTGAGAGGTGCCTCTAAGAGGCACAGTGCTTTGCTTTCTTTCATTTGACATGAGTATGTAGGGTGAAAACAGACAGCGTTCCATACTTTATGGGCATGCCTGATGCAGGCCCTTCTGCTGGTTATCATGCTGCTTATTAGGGGAATTTTAAAGGGGTGTGAGAACTGACACTGGGTTTCCCCTGTGACGTAAGAAGCTCAGGGGAAGGTGCTAATTTTCTTCTCTTGTTGGGAGTCACCAAAATCAGCCCTGAAATGAAGCTTTTGCTTCTACTGCTGTTTAGCATAGATTATCTCCTTTAGGAAATAGTACTATGTGTGGTTTTGGACAATGTACTTTTCTCACTCATATTGCACCTTCCTCTTTACAACAGTTATTTAATTGAAGTCTCTCACTCTCCTGACTGATAGGCATTACTTCCTTAACACACATAGGGACACGGAGGTGCACAATTGCAAAGTGATTTGTCTAGCATCACATCCCAAATGTGGCAGTAGGAAATTAAAAAAAAAAAAAAATCAAACAGATGCCCTGACTGCAGATTCTGGGCTGTTGTCCCTGAGCAGGGATACCTTTCCTTGATGCATGTCATGGCACAGGGTCCTGCAGGATGGCTGTGATCTCCCCAAGGCCCCTTTACTATGCCAAGTTGGCCCAATGGGCACCCTCAATTCTTGCCCACCACATCTTTGTTGGTAAATATATATTAGGGAGGCTGCTTTTATGTCATTTTGGGCACAGTTTTGCTGTACTCTGATCCCGTGGGCTCCTGGACCCCTTGTGGGTCCCATTCTGCAATGGGTGTTTTGGGGCACCCTAGCCTTATGGGCTATGTGTGGCTCCAACCACCCCTTTACCATGCCCCAAGCCTCGCAGATGGAACGGACGTTGTTCAGTCTTGGCCTTGTTATAATGTGGCCCCCTGGTCCTCCCTGGGCTCTCTGCAGCCCTGCCTTGCACTGCACCTTCGCTGGCACTTGGGATCTCTGCAGCCCTGTCTCACAATGCATCCTCTCTGGCGTTGGGGCTTTCCACAGCCCTGCAAAGTGCTGCGCCCTCTCTGGCGCTGGGGTCCCCACGCTGCCATGGGTCCCCTATGAGGCCTTCTCCATCCCCTAACAGCCTGACCCAAGCTACCAGTCTTAAACAGCAAACAAAACACAAGCCCTTGGGCTATAAAATAAATTCAAGCCTCCCAGCTATAACATGGTCCAAGCCACACCAGGGGTGCCCCATCCCTCACCAGTATTAGAGGCTGTACCTGCAGCCAGGCCTCTCCCCCTTTGGTTGCTCTGGGAGAGCTCCTTCCCCCTTGGCTACTAGCAGGGAACTGCCATCCTGGCCTCAGCCCTGGGTATGTGAGCCAAGCCCCGCCCCTTCTGGTCAGCTGACCGCTGACAGGTGTGGACCACTAGCTCACTCTGGTTGCCCTGGTAACCAGCAGCTGGGGCTCCCCACTCACTGCTAGGGCTCTTTCCCTAGCAGTTTCTACTCTTTAAAGGAGCAGGGCACTTAAGTGCTCTGCGACAATGCAGTTCTGCAGAAGAAATGTGCAGTCTTTAGAGGTAGGAACTCTAATAATGTGTCATGCATCGTTCTCTTAGAAGCTATAGAATTAATTGCTATGTTACTCCTGCATTACACAATGATGATACTGAAATAGCTCTGAAATGCATTTAGTTAATATGACAGATAACTGTGGTGTTTATATACACATGGGCACATACCAAAGCAGCCTAGAATAGGCAGTTGAAAATGTGACATTTTAGTTTCTGCTGTCATACAGCTCCCCACACCTGCACGTGCATTTTCCTCTGCCATGTGAAAAGACAAGTGATGTAATTTAATTTGAAAAACAAAACATTGTGAAGATGACATGACATCTGCTTGAAATCAGGAAAGCCAACCATTGGGATCAGTACATTAGCATATTTGCAGCCTTTTTTTCTCCCTTGGTAGCCTACCTGGAAACTGTTGCTTTGTCTATATTTGATAGAATCTTCACCAAGCTTATAGGGTCACTTCAAAGCACATGACAAATCAAATCAGATACTTGAGATTATAATTTATGTGGCCTAAAAATGCATAATCAGTGCAACAGGCCTGAGAATCAGCTTCCTTTCTACTACCCACTTTTCTGCAGAAGAGTAACTTCTTATCCACATTTTTGCTGAGTATGACTAAGTACACATAGTCAAAAAGACTGACTCAGTATTGATTCAGTCTTTGCAGGTTAGTCTAAAATGCAGAGATTAAAATGAACTAGAAGTGAACAGACTGTGAAAAGGGACTGTTAGGGATCTATAGATGAGGTCCAGAGAACAGAAAAAGAGACCATGCTGGGAGAATGCCAGTTTTGGAGTAGCTGTTCCTTTAAGATAGAGACACTCAGAGGGGCACAGCACGGCATGAAGGAGGAGAGAGAATGGAGCGAGGGTTCAGAGGAAGAGAAACCGTGGAGGAAGATGGAGACAGGTAAATCCTGGGAGCTAGTTCTGCTTGAGAGAGAGGGCATAGCCAGAAGACAGAATCTGGACTCCCTAAAGAAATAAGTTGACTCTTGAATCACTCGGAAATGTGGAGTAATGAAAGCAGAGACCTCAAGAAAGAAGGCATTGCGGGTACTCATCAGTTTTCACAAAAGTTCATTCTTATCCTGTTCTGTTTTCTTGTTTTGGTTTGAATTTAATTAGGGCTGATTGTGCTGGGTGAGAGGAAAAGTCCAAGTCCCGGCTACTCTCACACCCATACAAGAAAGAAATGGGGGATAATATCTTGCCATGAAACGAAAAAGGGGAAGAAAGAAAGAGACTGAAAGCAGTACCCCGGTCAAGTAAAAAAATAAATAAATATAAGTAGTTCTGAAACTGACTTTACCTAGTTGTGTACATGTTGTTTTGATGTTGAATAAATGCAGCAAAGTGTTTTGAAGGTAAAAACAGAAGTATGTAAAACAGTTCAAAAGAGTCACAAGCTGTATGGATGTTAACTGATAGGGGCTGTAAGAAAAAAAAAATAAAGAGAATTGATCAACCATATACGGATTGGATTCAACTGATGATTAAAATCTTGGGTATTGTCTGAGGAAGCCAGAAGAGAGGGGTAACACAGGCAAAAATCTAGTCAGATTGCCAGTGTCCTAGCATAAAAATATATCAAGAAGTGGCAGGTGATAGTCGGAGTTCACAAATCTGGCAATAAGAGCAGAAGTCAGACCCTCAAGTATCAAGGGAATACCCCACACAGACATTTACCTTTGCTTCAGGAAATGCAGCCATGTGCCTGTAGTGGGGTGCTAAAGTATGGCTCTCTGGCACATAACCAGGATGGGCTGTGTTCATTTCCTCTTCCTGCTGCCCCTGAGTTCTCTGGAATTTGCAGTCCAAAATCATAACAGCAGTTCTCTGAAGGGTTGCTTATCACTTCATCTTCCTGCTTCCAGGTGCCTCTGGGATTTGTAGTCCACAGTCACAGCCAGCAGTAAGTTTGAGTGTGGGAAGGAGTGTTTAACTGCCCTCTCCCCCTGCCAAGCCCCAGACCCCAACGAGGTTTGCCTGTGGGGGAAGTCCCCCCCTGCAGACTGGTCTACATCCCCAGCCAGGTTTGGCCCCAACCCTCACCCGCACCCCCTTGTCAGCTAGCCCTCACTACTCCAGCTAGGGAGCAGAGGGGTGGAGCAGGGCAACCCTGCTTTCTGGAGCAGACAGCCCAGCTCAGGGCTGGAAATCATGCTGGGGAGGCTGTGAATTAACTTGAACCAGGAAGGCATCTGGGACAGAAGTTTCATAAACTGGTTTGACCCAAATCAGTTAAGTCTGATACTACATCCAACCAGGTTTATTTTAAACCAGTTTCAGCCATTTTAATACTGTTTTATGTGTACTGAGCTTGTGTTCTGTTACAGATTTAAGCCAGTTTCTGATGACTTAAACCAGTTTATGTGTAACTTCTGTCCGTAGCCTAGATGATGAATTAACCTCCTTCCTCAGTTTAAAGTGCTGTGTTTAAAATTTGTGGATACAACTGACCTATTTGTATTGGATTAAATACTTTAAATAGCCTTGAAGATTCCCTGTTACCCCAGTTCATCAAAGCAGTTGTCTGAGTGTGTGATTTTTCTGAATTACATTCTCAAACAAGTGAGCTGCATGGATTAAACACTGGCTTTACTTGGAAACACATGAGAAATCCCCTCTCTTCCTGGGAAGCAAGGTTTGTGAGGAAAGGCTGAAATATAACCAGGGTTATTTAGACAGAAGAACAGAAGACTGCAGGGAGAGAACATACTTCAATATTTGAAGGGTGATTGTGGAGAGGACAGAGATGGGCTCTTGTGTGTGTTTATAGGGGACAGGACGAGTAGCAATGGCCTCAAGCTGCAACAGGATAAATTTATGTTGGAGATTAGGAGGAACTTTCTGACTATGAGGGTGGTCAAGCATTGGGACAGGCTACCTAGACAAGTTATGGAATTTCTGTCCTTGGAAATTTTCAGTACCAAGTTGGACAGACCCTTGGCTGGGATAGTTTAGTTGGCGATTAGCCTGCCTTCAGCAGGGGGATGGAGTAGATGACCTTGTGAGGTCCCTTCCAGCCCTGTGTTCCTATGATCCTATTTAGTCCCTTTTAATTTCACTGAAGCAATTAGAATTTTAATTCTTTTTTGATAGGCAGAGGACTTCATTTTATCTGAATGCAATCTGAAACATTCCCATGTCATGAAAGTTGGCTGTTTATCCTCAGGTCTCAATCAACATGTAATTTTTTTGTATCCCTTTATTTTGAGGCTCTGTTAGAAAAATGTCAAGAGTTAGCAAGCATTTTAGGGGTATGTAGTAATTAACTGACTGAATCATTGCTGACAGCTGTCACACTAACTTGGAGGGCAACAGAAGTTGTAAATATAAGATTTTGATTACTTTCTTACATACACAGCAAAAAAATGAAATAGAAGTGTACTTTTTGAGTCTGCAAAATAAGACCTGGACAGACAGCAAACCAAACCCAGCTCTCCAGGCTGCTAGGCCCAGAAAACCCTGTTTTTTTTCTGATGAGTCTCTATACGTCACCTTACAGGCTGCCTTGGTGTTGACTGTCTGAAATCTGTTTCATCCCTTCATTGTATGCACTTGCTTCCACTGTCTCAATCCTTTTGTCATTCCTCTACCTTTTTTCTTTCGTTTGCTCACCCACCATAATAATCTATTGTTTCTACTGAGGAAACTTCAGCTCCCTTGCTTCTCAATTCATCACAAGGAGAGAAGCCAGGTATTGAAGCTCCCCAGATCACACAACTCCTGTAAAACTCCAGGGGAGCTCCAGCTGCTATCTGTCAGCAGCAGTTGCAGCTTGTCTGTTGGAGTCAGGTTAGTAAGGAAAACAGATGGAGAAAGCAGATCTATACTGCCTCTGAGTCAAGGCAGAGTGTTCCTGCTTATCATGAACAAACCTCAGAAATGAAGCTGATTAGGTATTTTAGGTATTTTAGCACAGTCCTGAGTACATGCCAAATGCCACACTCGGGGTCTCTTTATTAGGTATTCTTGGCACATACTTGGAGTCTCTCTAAGCCATCAACAGTCACAGACTTCAGTCCTGACTGCATGCCAAATACCACGTTCAAGCTTGCTCTCTCTCTCTCAGGTATTCTTGGCATGTTCTTGGGGCTGCTCTAAACTGGCAACACAGCTTATTTTCCAGACTCCAGTGCAGGCTGAGTAGAAGTGAGAGAGCTGGATGTGCTTCTCAGCAGTATCCCCTGGGTCATCAAGGAGGAGGTATGAATATGCCCCTCTTCCTGAACGCCTATTTCAAGTAGCTTCTGCTGGGTTTTGAGTTCACTTCCTTCATTTTTTCTGTTGTTGTTGTTTGTTTGTTTTTTTAATATCTTCTGAGTTTGGAAGTAGATGTCCAGCTAAGCAAGGCATTCTTGTGCTTTGAAGCTTGCCAAGTATCTCTGCAGGGGCCTTGAGAAAATGTATAGACTTGTAATCCTAGGAAGTAAATGATGAGGGTCAGGCTCTGGTCATGTGTGCTAAAACTGTCTACCATTTAAATGTCTCTGTAAGGAAGCAATTCTGCTAAAACAAGGGTCACATACATGGGAAGAGAGTATAGTTGAAAGGCTGGCTCACACATGAGGGTGACATGGAATCTTTTATAAAACTAACCCATGCACATATAGGAAGATCTCGGGTGGATTTAGGACTCCAGTAGCTTTACAGAATTGGTACATAGTTGAAGTTATTGAAATGAGATGACAAAAGTTATAATTGTAAAGCAGTTCTGTGTCAAGGCTTCCTTTCTAACAACCTGCTTTTCTCTCTCCAGTCTTTTTACTTGGTTTCTCTCTCTCTGGGGAGTACAACATTCATAATGATTAATCAAATACATTAAAATAACTTCCAGAATTAGCTCATTTTGTTCTTTTATAAAACTAATTTAAAATGCATTTTAAAACTTCTGCATATTTTACCATTATCCTGGAGTCTCAGCAGTGAAGATGGATAGAGGAAACAAAGGGGTCTTCTTGATTAAGTGAGAGAAGTGGGGCTGTGATGATGTTACTATTCTTCAGGCTGTCCTAACAGGAGGCTCTTTGATTCGGGACAGAGAATTGAGTGGGTGGAAGTGGTGGCAGGTCAACTGTCATCTCTGGCTGGCCGGGCCGATGAGGACAGTGGGACTTCCAGTGTCCTGGTTGACCACAACAGTGACAACTGTCACTAATTTGGGACTGAAACCTTGTCCCATCCCACGACCACGACCCCTGCCTCTAAATTGTCCCCAAAGGAACCCTCTGCCTCTGCAATTGTAATTACATTAACTTAGTTTCTGTGATTTCCTTTTTCTTTTCTTGACAGGTTGTACAATGATTAGCAATGGTGACCAGTTCTGCCAGTGTCTTAGTTTGCCAGCCTACAGCAATTGTGTGCAGTTGTTCCTGGACTTTAGGAAGGAGTCCTTGAACGAAAGCAGCAGCAACTGCTTCTGGGGCAGTTTCAGCTGCCTTCTCAATACCTGAAAGTCTTTTGAACTTCTGGGGATCTTCCCGGATGTTGGGGAATCACTTAACAAGGTTTAGGAGATCCCCTGGAGTCCAGGGGGCATGAACTGTGACTGTAGATTCCCCATTTGGACCCTGCCCTGGGAGTTGACCTAAGGGCATTTGGAGAGCTTTTTTAGGTTTTGAAGAAGAGACTGGACCATACTGGGTGCCGGACCTTAAATAAGAGGACGTCAAGGCTTCAGGAGGCAGACACCAGGCTTCCAGTGGGCATGCCCAGGGGGGAGGAGATGATTTTTGGGTGATAGGTTCCTAGGGTGAGCTTTTCCCACCGGAAGAGTCTATTTGGTCACTCTGGATTTCTTTGGATTTAGATTGTGCCTGGGACTGGTACAGGGTTGGCACACTAATGAAATCAATTATGTCTTCTACAGATTCATTCTCAGTCAATTGTGGATACAGCGGTGTTGGTGCTGATGGTGCTGTTGTTATTGATGGGGGATCTCCTGTTGGTACCTTGGTTTTCAATTCCTTTATCTGAGATTTCCATTTGTCTTGGTAGTCCTTAAGGCTCTGAACTTGAGATTCTTGATGTCATTTGGAAGCTTCCTCATACCAATCAAAAATTGAATCCCACTGAGTCTGTGGCGCTTTACTGCCTTTTGACTCAAGGGCTCCGCGGAGATGAATGATTTTACTTAAATCAAATGTTTCCTCCAGGGGAAACTGCAAACTAGAGTCATCTTTGGTATACCTATTCCATTTGTTTAAAAACTTAAACTCTTATGGCCAGAGTGTGTGTACGTGTACAATGCTGGAGTCCCTTTTGGCAGAGCCAGTACATCTTCAGATCCTCCGCTCCCCATTTCTTTAACTCAATTCACACAGGTCTTTCACACAGGAATGGCTTATTGAGGGTGTCCGGTCAGGTTGTGAGATTTGCTAGTGGCACAGAAATGCTGTGGCTAATGTCCAAAGACATTAACAGAGCTCCAGTGCAATAATGGCACACAATGCAGTTACGGTTAGACACGGCTCATTTATGAGGGTGGGGAAAGGGTAAACCTGTCCATGGGGTCACAGGGTTCCAGTTGGGCCCCCTTGCATTCAGAACTGCCCTTCTGGACAGCCTTGGGGTGGCTGAACCCAACCTTAGTCCCAGACCTGGTCAGTGGCTCATATTTCTCAATTCATACTCTCAATTCACACAAGGGAATTTCTGCATTGAGGCACAAGGTTCAAGAGCATTTCTTTAGTCCCAGCCTTGGTCAACCCTTATCGTGGAAAACACTCACACTCTAAGAGTTTCCACCTTGCACCCTTGCTTTCGAAGAGCATGCAGAACAAGTCCAGTGTCCTTGCGGCGGCTGCACAAGGTTTTCACTCCTAGTTCCAAAAAGGAACTTAATTCACCGGGGAAATACATTTACTAACAACAGCAACACAGTCTTTAACCTTAACTCTACTCACAGTTCTACTTACAGTTACTACTTAAAAAGTGGGTCTGAAAATTCTGTCATTAAAAGGTTGGATAGAGTAAGCCTCAGGCAGTGAATCAGGAAGACACAGAGACAGCCTCTCACTGAAAAGCCCCAATAGAGATTTCAAAAGGTCTCTTACCTTGGTTTGGTCCGGGCGTCTCTATCCAAGTCACGGCATCATAATTGTGGAAGAAATCAAACTTTGCGTTGTGTTTTGGTATTAAAATTAACAGATTCAGCCTGAGTTTATTGGCACTCATACGATAAGATCATAGGGAGGAGATCTAAACAGAACTCCCCGCTCTACAAGTTAACATACCTTTTTATACCTAAAATTGTTTAAACAAAGCATCCTTGAAAAGAAAGTCGGGGGCCCAAAACTGAATGCAGTACTTCATATGTGGCCTCTCCAGTGCTGAATAGAGGGGAATAATCACTTCCTTTGCCCTGCTGGCAGCGTTCCTACCAATGCAGCCCAGTATGCTGTTAGCCTTTATGGCAGTACAGGCACACTGTTGGCTCATATTCAGCTTATTGTCCATTGTAACCCCCAAGTCCTTTTCAGCAGAGCTGCTGCCCAACTTTTACTGGTGCATAGGATTCTTCTGTCCTAAGTGCAGAGCTTTGCACTTGTCCTTGTTGAAGCTCATGGGATTCCTGTGGGCCCAATCCTCCAATTTATCTAGGTCACTCTGACCTTACCCTTCTAGCCTTACCCTTCAGTGCACCTACTATTCCCCCCAGCTTGGTGTCATCTGCAAACTAGCTGAGGGTGCACTCTATGCCATCTTCACGGCTTGAGAGGGGGAAGTACACCATCTACTAAATTACAAGTTGGCCTTCCAAAGACAATAGTGTCTTATAAGCCTAGTAGAATTACTGGAAAATCAAGCAAGAGTTCATGTTTATATATTGTTAAGTGCTAGAAGGAATACAGGGCAGTAGTGTACTAGACCTTTCCAGAAATGGTAAGGAGAAAGATTGGAAATAGTTTAGCCCTTGTGTGTAGAAGAAACATACTGCAGAGCCTTAGGAAACCTAATCTGCAAATGAAAGGGGAGAGAATGATGATCAGCTTTGGTGAACCTATACGGCAAAAAATATCTTGCATTAGCTAAAAAGACAAACTTTAGAACAAATACTTTTCTCAGCTACATCAGTGTAAATCTCACATCTGAGATTTTCTGTGGAGTTACTCCAGAATGAGCAAAGTTTGGCTTTTAACTTTTTTGTAAGGACTGTAGATCTTATTACCCTGAGATACAGGATTACAAGTGCCGTGCTTTTTTCTGTTAAGTCAAATTTTTCTTTGGGAGGAGGAGGGGTGGCAATTAAATACATCTATCAAACCTCCCTAGTAGAAAGCAGCACTCACATTAGCATTTTATCTGTTTTGGAGCAGAAACTGTTCTAAGAATCAACTGGGCAAACTGAATAAAAAATGAAAATGAAATACCTGATCTCTGTAATAGAATTTGATTGAGGGTTATGGTTTTATAATAAAGTTTATTATTTTGTAGACCCCCATTAAAAGTACAATTGAATTTTAACTGTAAAGCTTTCTATGATCATGTTTATTAATGTTGCCTTCTTGAGACATTTAAATTTTGCTTAACTGAAATGTATCTTAAAGTTTAAATACTGGTCTGGCTGGGTTAAGACAGTAATGGGATGTGGGTTTCTCAGTCTAAAGTTTCTACCAAGATCAGAAATTGTGAGTAGGTCAAATATACTGCATCTCAGACCTATCTTCAGCAAAACTTCCTGCTTTCCTTCATCTTGAAGCTCCCAGCTTTAGCTTCAGCTTTTTTAGAGTGAAAACTGAATAAGCACTTAAGAACTTGACCCCTTTTTAATATAAGCACATGTCTGCAGGAGTGCTGTGCAAATGTATACTTTAATCACTGGGGGAAAAGTTCCAAGTATAAAAATGGTGTTAATTTGAATTCCAGGGCCAAACCTTTTACCTTTGTCATCTGCCCAGGGTCTTGGTCAGATGACATTAATTCTCTCCATGGGTGAATATGCATGTTCAATCATTACGGCCTGACAGTCTTGGAAAGATCAAGTTTTAATTTCTCAAAAACAAATTGGGACAAACAATACAGTCCATACTGTCTCAGTTCCCAGCTGCTTATGAGTTTCTTTTGGTTCCCTTATATAGTCTGTGCTTAAAAGCTGCCCAGTCTTGAAATTCTTCCCCTCCTCCATTCCCTCACAACCCTTAAGCCATTGAGTCTTAAACTCTATATGCAAATAATAGACTTGGAAAATGAAAGATTGTTTTTAAAGGTAGAATTATGTTTTTTTCCTCTCGTTGTGGTCTGACTTACTTTTAAACTGCATAAAAATGCAGTCTAAAAGTTGTGTATCATAAGCATAACTGAGTGATAAAAAAGTGGAATTATTTTAGGATAATAACTGTACAAATATAAATCATTACAAAATGTTATTTTGTGCCAAAACTGCTATGTGGCACCATGTAGTCATGTTAAGAAGCTCATATTAGGGCCAGGCATCCAGAAGTTACATAGCAAACATGTAAACATGACTATTTTTAGCCATTTTGCAAATATTTAACTTTGAATCCAGTATTGTGGACTGCATCTCTTCACTTTTGAGAGCACAGCATTTGTTTTCCATGGTAAGCTTTTGTTTCTTGTTCTGTGTATGTCTTGACTGAACCTACAATGTTGTTTGTTAGGTTGCTAGCAATACGCTGGTGCCATGAGCTGGGAAAAAATGTTATCTTTTAGGAATATTGTGGGTGGCTTGGTTTTCCTGTTCAACTTTATATTACTGTCTTCATGCATGCATAGTGGTGAAGGAGGTTGTAGAGAACTGTCTAGGAAAGGTGAAACCATATTATAGATAAAACAGCTTCAGGGATATAGTTTCAGAGGTATTAAAGGAGAATAGGTCACTCTATCCCAAGAGGGAATTTATCCCAAGGTTAACTTTGGAAAGAGAGGACACTTAAAAACCACTGAAAAAGGGAATGGGTGAGTGAGCTTAAAGGGAGGCTTTTGGTGGAGTATTGCTGATATTTGATTGCCATACAAATGGAGAGAGGTGGGCTGCTTATTCCTGTCAGAGGTAGCCAGCTTGTCTGAAGTGTAACTGAAGTAAGTAAAGAATTACTTACAAAGGTTTAAGTAATACTTGTGCATGTCAGCTTTTTATTATTTTATGCTGTGCTGTAAATCCTTTAAAGTATTTGAAGAATGAATAATTATGCATCATTCTAGTGGCTCTAGCTTTGGCTCTGTCACTGCAAACTTGTAGCGTCATAGCTTCCCAAGGCACACAGAGAGTCCAAATACCATTGGACCTGCTGACAGAGTTATGTTGCCTTCCCTGTGGGCTGTATTCCCACCTGTGAGTGGAGAAACTGGAGAGGTCTATCCCAGGAGTGGGGATGGACTCAGGGAGAGCCTAATACAGAACAGCAAGGCAGCTAGCTGAGTACTAATGATAGTCAGTATTTATAACTTTTCCGAGCAGTTACACAGTATTGTGTTTGTACTGTTGGTCTGTTTGTGACAGAAAGGCTAGATAGTAATAACAGCTATATAAGTATGTATACAAACTGGGACAAACAAATGTACCTAGGGGTAGGAGAATAGTCTTTAATGAAATAATGTTGGTTGAATAACATTCTGGTGATTATACCTGTCCGGTATGGAAAGGGGCAGGTGTCATGTAAAATGGGATGGGATAGAGACTAGGGACAGGCTAGAAGAGCAGTCTTGCAAGAGGCTGGTTGGCTGATCTGAGCCTAGTCATGGGGCAGGCAAAATATAACCCACGGGCCCCATCTGGCCCACCAGGTAATTCCATCTGACCCTTGTGGCCCCTCTGTAAGCCAGCGTGTCCCTGCAGGAGGTGCGGCTCTGATTGCTAAGTAACCACCCCCCCCCACCCTAGGCTGGCCTGACTTGCCCCAGCCCCTGGCAGAGGCTTGTGCCTGCCCCCCCTCCGCCTCTTCCCTCTGCACAGGCTGTTCCCTCCTCTCCTGCCTGCCAGCCTGGAAATACAGGAAAGGGCCCCACTGGGCTGGAGCCAAGGACTCCCACTGGGGGGAAAGGGGCAGGAGCTGTGCACTGTGGGGCCAGGTGAGGCTGCTTCCACATATGGCTGGGGACTGGGATGGGAGCATGAGAACTGCAGCTATGGGGCTGGCCCCTCACCTGACCACCATGTTGCAGACAGGAACTCAGATGGGCATCCTATGAGGCTGGGTTGGGCCAGCCCAGCATGCTGCCACCACTTGCAGTGAGGGACTCGGGTGGGAGCTGCCCGTTATGGGACTGGGTGGAGCTGTCCCCTGCTGGCCCAGGGCTTGCACACTGGAGTGGGGAAGGGGGCTTAAACCCCCTCTGTGGCCATACAGGACCCCAGCTCAGGTTCTCATGGGGGGAGGGGGCTGCCACACTCTGCCCCCACCCACTCTCTACTTGAGGACAGCACCCACCAGGATTTTCTTCATTTCTACTTGCTGGAGTGGAGAGCAGGAGGCTCTGGCCCAGGGCTTATACATTGAGGTGGGGAGGGACAGGGTTTAAACCTCTTCCCTGGCCTGTACAGGACACCAGCCTGGGTCTGATGGTGGGGGCAGCAGCCCCTGCCAGGCTTCTGCTCCTCCCTCACTTCCCATTTGAGGGGTTTGGGGGGCAACCCCTGTCAGGCTTTTGCCCCTTGTCTGCTTGAACACAGAGACCCCTTGGTCCACTCAAGCATAGTCTCCAAGCTGAATATCTGGATACATCCTAGTAGATGACCACAAGGCAAAAAAGCACCCAAAAAGCTCAATGTCTCCAAATTGAAACAGGAGAATGTGAAACAGGCATTTGTTGAAGAACTGCACAGTCAACTAGTAACAATTGATGTAAACTCCAATAACATCGAGGCAAATTGGGCATCCTTCAGACTACTGAATGAGAAACATTGGCTTCATAAGGCCTGCCTAGAAGACAGCACTTCAACATCTAAGGTGGCAGCTTTTAATAACATCAAGAAGATTGTCCAACGCAAACTGAGAGATGCAAAACTCATGGCTGAGCAACAAGGCAGATGAGAATCAGTCCTATGCAGACAAGAACAACATGAAGAATTTCTTTGATTCTCTGAAGACAATCTTCAGGCCACGGTGATCAAGAATATCTCTGATACTAAGTGCTGATGGCACCACTCTGCTCATTGACAAAGAAGAGATACAGCAGAGATGAGCAGAACACTTCAACAACATTTTCAATCAACAGTCATTTATTAGGAGGCAATTGATTGGCTGCCCCAGGTAGACATTAACATATATTTTGCTGATCCTCCAACACTAACTGAAACTGAAAGCAATTAACCACTGTCAAATGGTAAAGCACCTAGAGCAGATGCTATACCAGCAGAGGTCTACAAGGCTGGAGGCTTGCACATGACTTTAAAACTGACTGAACTCTTCCAATCAATGTGGACTCAAGGAACTATACCTCAGGAATACAAGAATGTATCCATTGTCCACTTGTACAAGTGAAAAGGCAATAGGCAATCCTGTGACAACCATCAGGGCATCATCTCCTTGCTGTCAATAGCCGGTAAAAATCCTCGCCAGAATTCTGTTGAATCGCCTTGTGCAACACATTGTACTAGAGCACCTCCCTAAGAGTCACTGTGGTTTTAGGAAAGGATGCGGGACCATAGATATGGTTTTTCCAGCTCATCAACTTTAGGAGAAATCCCAGGAGCTGAACTGCAACCTATACCTGATTCATTGACCTGACAAAAGCATTTGATGTGGTCAGTAGGGAGGAGGGTCTTTAGAAGATCGTGGCAAAATTTGGTTGCCCAGAAAAATTCATTGCAATGGTTCAGCAATTCTATGATGGCATGCTGCCTTGTGTTGTGGATGATGGTGAGTCATCTGGACCATTCCCAGTTGCTAGCGGAGTCAAGGAGGGCTGTGTGTTGGCCCCAACCCTCTTAAATTAGGTATGACATTCTCTGCCATGCTTGTAGATGCCTTTCATGACTGTGACATTGGGATTGACATCATTTATCAGACTAATGGCAAACTCTTCAATTTGAGGAGACTACAGGCAAAGATGAAGTTACAGGAAGTGAGTGTCCATGACCTTCTGATTGCTGTGATGACCAAATCCAAGTCTGACATGTAATGGAGTATAGACCATTTCTCTTCAGCTTGTGATAACTTTGGTCTCACAATCAACACTAAGAAGACAGAAATGATGCACCAGCCTGGACCGGGAAAGCCTTATGTAAAGCCTACCATCACAGTGAATGGCCAAACCCTCCAGGCAGTGGACAAGTTCACCTATCTCAGCAGTACACTGTCATGTGTAGTTCACATCAATTATGAAACAAATGACAGAATTGCAAAAGCAAGCATGGCTTTTGGTAGATTATGTGCCAATGTGTGGGAGAGCAGGGGCATCAGTCAACAAGCAAAACTGAAGGTCTACAAAGCTATTGTATTGCCAATCCTGATGTATGCATGCAAAACCTGACCACATACAGAAACCATGCTATGAAACTGAACCACTCTCATATGGGCTGTCTGAAGAAACTGTTGCGGGTAAGATGGCAAAAGAAAGTCCCAGACATCGATCTTACATGGGCAAGCATCCATACTCTGTTGATGAAATCACAGATGAGATGAGCCGGTCATATCACCAGGATTGCAGGTGAATGACTGCCAAAAAAGATCTTTTACAGTGTGCTGAAGAAAGGAAAGTGTTTTCAGGGTGGCCAAAAGAAATGCTTCAAGGACTCCCTCAAGTCATCCTTGAAATATTTCAACATAGACCCGAAGTCTTGAGAAGATTTCGCTCATGATCATTCCACCTAGTGAAGCCTCATCCATACTGGAGCTAATGTCTATAAGTGGAGAAGAACTGCTGAAGCAGAGCAAAAGTGCAACCAGCAAAAATTTCACAAAGGCAGCGTGTCCACTGTTGATCAGGCAACTCAAAGCATCATCTCTCGCTCAGTGTACCACTGATAGCGCAAATTGGCCTGAACAGCTGTTCACAGAAATCAAACTAGCCAGTCATGGTCATCTTCAGATTTGAAGGATGAACAATTTAATCTCCATTTCATTGGCTTGTATGCATCTGGAATAATGCAATAAATTGATTTAGAGTCTCAGCGGGTGACTGTGGGTGAATTGCACATGTGCAAAGAGTAGAGAGGATTGAAAAATGTGGCGTTTGAGTTTTTGAAGAGATGAATAGGAGAAAAGGAGAGTGATGGGAAAAGGAAGTATGGGCAAATGTAGATGTAAACAATTAGAGAGCTAGAAAAGGGAAAGAGGGAGCAGGCACAGCAGAGAGTGTGTCTCAGTCTGCTGTTAGAATAAAAAGACAGGAAAAGCAATGTAATGCCAGGAAAGAGCAAGTGGCTCTAAGTGTTGTTTGATAGTGTACTAAAATGTTGAGGTTTTTTTTTAAATAACAGAACATCTATGCATAATAAACTCAACTGTTGCTACCTTACATTGGCAGGGGACCTTTAAGGGAAGTCATGGTTTGGTGGGCTTTTCAGCACAACCATATTTCAAGGGTCAGATAAACTTCTGAGGCCCTGATCCACAATGATGAGTTGTGTGCTTGTAGATGTGGGTATAGATATACTATTGGAATGTTGGCAACAGACTTGGCTTTAGAGTGAGATGCTTCATAGGTTAGAGTTGACCTGGTAAAATAAGCAGTGCAATCAATACCTTTTCTCCAGTTGTGGACTGACAGCATTTTTTGGGTGTTTTACTTGGCAGCTAGCATTCTGGATCATTCTGGAACATCACATCACACTTGTGGAAATGTGTGTGAGAACTGTGTACAACTAACCTCTATGAATATCTTGTGAATGTTTACTTGAGGGAAATGGCAGCTTTCTACTGAGAAAATTGCCGTTATTTATTTTATGAAAAAAATATATGCAAGAAAACATTGGTTTATTAACCTTCAAAACATCTGGTAACAAGAGGTACTTCTTACACAGTTCAGGCTATGGCTTATCTAAACTGCATGGCACGCTTATGTACTCACCCAAGTCAGAGTCACTTTGGCTCAGTGAGAAGATTTGAAATTGCACAAACCTTCAGTGCAAGTTTATTCCCTAACTTTGAATTTGCTCTTTAATCCCCATCTAAGTCTACACATATGTATGCGAGAGGCTAGTCTTACTGCCCAGAGCACATTCCTAGTACTCTGGACTCGCAACAGTGAGACATAATTTCTGTTCCTGGCTTTGCTGCTGACTGAGCAAATGACCTGTTCCTGGGCTATTCCCCTTAACCTTTCAATTTCTCTATCTTTGTGTCTAATATTTTCTCTGAGAATCCAGAGGCTTCTTTCATACATTTGAGGAGTAGTGGGTTCTAACTGGTGTTCAGTATCCTCACTGGGAACTCTAGTTACTAGCCTTGGACCTTCACTCCCATTCCTATTTTATTATACGTTGTCCCAAGCCTTCAGCTGTTATTTAGCAGGCTCCCTCTAACCACTGAAGCAGCTTGTAGTTTTTCTGGTGGGCTTAGGCCTACCATGCCGGCATAAAAAATAGACCTGTCTACAAAAGGGTGATAACAGTGCATTCTTACCCTTTGCAAACTGCTTGGAGACCTTTGGATAAAAAGGACTATACAGTAAGAATTACAGGTGTGTCCAGACAAAACGGCGGCCCTAAATTGAAGCAGTGGGTCTTAAAAAACATTGCTTCAGTTTATGGCTGATTAAACCCCCGTGTCGTGTACACACCCCGCTGACTTAACTGCCTCCCTTGCGGGGAGGGAAGAGTGAGCTGCTGGGAGGCAGAGTGGTCTCTGAGCTGGAGGGGCAGGGGAGGGGAGCTGGTGCTTCCCTCTGTGACAGCTGCCCCCCCCCCCAGGCGGCACCCATCCTCAGGCACCCAGCTCCAGCTGTCTTGGGGGGAACCACAGCCTCAGAGGGAAGTACCGGGCCCCCGCACAGCTCAGGCAGGCTCCCGGGGGGGGGAGAAAAGATCAGACTCCCCACTTTCCTTGGGTGGAACCTGCTTTTCTGGGCTGCTGTCAGGCTCCCTGCTGTGCTTCCTGAAGAGCCATGGAGCTGCACAGAGCCCAGTTCTTCACTCCACAGTTATAAGGCAGCAAAATTAACTCCTCAAAGGAGTTTTAGTTTGCTGCACCCCAAATTATTTAAGGTGTATTATGCTGCTGAATGTCCTACAGTGGCTGGAATTAATGTGCAGTACACTGCGGAGGCATGCAAACACCAACACCATTAAAGCAGTGCAAAAGCATTTGGTCCTCTTTAAAGTGTCATGCACACACGCCTCTCGTTTCATCTACACACGGCCTAAGAGACGTTGCCTGTGCTTCAGGTTGTGAACTCAATAGTGTGTGTTGGGGGGATTGGGGGAGAAGGACTGTGGGCTCAAATTTGATTCTAAAATTTAAAAAGTTTTTAGGCTTACCTTTTTAAGACTTTTACTTTCAGAAAACATATTGATATTCTGAATGAGAAGTATTCATTTGTTGCTTTACTCAGGTGCAATATTGTTCTGTTTTTCTGTCCTGGTATTTAGGTATTTACTTATTCCTTTATATGCTGCCCTTTCCAACAAAGGCTCAAGGCAGCTTTCAGTAGTACAGAATAACTTATAAAACAGGAGAATAACAAGAAAATAAAGCAATTTACAAGGGGACTAGAATATTTAGTAAAGCTCTAAAAGGAGTGAATCATCAAGTCAGGATGATACGTGCTTTTTAGCACTGCTGTTAGAGTTGTGGTGTTGTTGAGAGAAGGTTGCACATAATTGAAAAACTGACCTTTCTGCACTGGTAAAATTAGAGATATCTTGAAGGTCAGCACAACCAGTTCATTAACACCGACTGCTCCCTTCCTGAGATTAAAACAGTTGCTAGGGCTGTGTTCCCTTGAATCCAAACACACCTTCCCTTCCTTAAACTATTTCAACAGTGATTGGTCTCAGTTCCAACCAAACGTTCACTCACATCGTAAGGCAGCAAATATGACCTTCCCACCTTACCCAGGGCCATTTCTTGTTTATACTAAGTACCTGTATGTGGTGAAGTACACTAAAACAATTTAATTTAGGCAAAATTAACTTTTTTTTTTTTTAGACAAAGTATAGCATGTATATTTTTACACTTACTTACAAACCAAACTGTAACTGGTACTTGAAAAAAAATTCCACCCTAAATTAACAAAGTCTAGACAAGGGGATATTAACATCTCCAATAACTGCATCCCACAAAGATGAAGTGGCTTGTTTAAGTCTACCTGGAAATGCTGAGAGTGCCAGGATTTAAATCCAGGTGTCAGAATACTTTGGTGCCTTGAAGAACGTCATGTTCCTTCTTTATTGCATTATTGTTCCACCTGTTTTTTTCACATTGATGAAGCCTGCTTTGATTCCCAGATGCATGAACACAGTATGCTTCTCCAGGAATCATCCCCTTACCCTTTTTTCAGACCACCCTCTGCAAGGAACACATTTTCTGCTCTGAACCGCAGTGCTCTCCCCCATTCAGGTCTATCTTCATAATTCACAGCTTCTCACAGCATCTCTGACAGCTGAATCAGCATCTGTTGTTTGGATTTTAAAATTCCTTTAAAATTAACAAGATCCCAAAAAGAAATAGTCTCATTACCTTATTATGATGAACCTTGTCCTTTCTTACCCAATATCCTATCACTGTTTATTTTTTCCCTTTCCACCCAAGAATTTTATATAGGTAATCCACTGAAAAATATATTTTTAAAATGTTTTTACTATAGTCTAGACCAATTTTAGTTCCATGTTGTTTGCAACCATTTTCATTCACTTTCTGAATGTTTTTATGAGACCCTCTGCAGAGAGCAATGTCATAGTGTGTCCACGTTGATTCATATTTTCACATAGCATGGTGAAGGGCAAAGAGGGGGAAAAATCTGTGAAATTTTTGTATACATTCTTATCTCACTCATTAGATATTTAGACCACCAAACTGCCAGTGTTTTGGAGTTTGTCAGCTTGCTCTAAGTATAATGCAGAGGACCAGCAGGTCAATATTTGCCTTTCCAATATTGTTTCCATTTGGAAGAGGGATTGACTATGAGTCGAGTTTTTCGTTGGTGCTACCCTGTTTGTTTACAAAAAATGTTCAAGTGTCTCATTTCCCAAATATAATATAAACAAACGTCAGGCAGGATGCATCCCTCCGGTGTCTATGTTGCCCAAGAAACTCTGCATCTGTTCCCCCTCAGGGCCACACCCATGCCACACTACTATTTCTCCTGCTGTTTGTTGGCTTTCTCTCACTTCCACAGCTTTCCAAGCAATCTTCTGTCCAATGTGTTTGCAACCAGTCCCAGGCAAACATATAGACCACGTGGCTCAGCTCAGGCACATTGGGTGATATCCTCCTCCTGTTTCGAGCTAAAACTACATGAAGGGGCAATTAGTCTGAAGCCAAAACTTAGCATGCCCATTGTCTTTAACCAACAAATCTGTGATTGTCTCTAGATCAAAGAGAATAGCCATTAAAACCTTCTGGCACAGCCAAGCATATTCAGCTCTGTGTTTGTCAGGAGTGCTCCTGTGGCAGTTGTGTTGAAATCACTTAGTAGTGTGGTGAGTTGGAAGAGAGAATCGAAACAGGGGCAAAACAGGGGGAGAAGTAGGAGCAGCGTCATTGGCTGAGAAGTTTAGTCCCATGTCCCACTCACCACCATGAGGCACTAAGAGGTTCTGCAGGGTAGCCAGTGTTTGTCTTCTATTTGGCCAGTATGGTCTGGGACAGAAGCTGCATAAACCGGTTTGACCCAAATCAGTCAAGTCTGATACTACCTTCAACGAAGTTTATCTTAAACCAGTTTCAGCCATTTTGAAACTGGCTTATGTGCACTGAACTTATGTTTTGTTACAGGTTTAAACCAGTTTCTGATCACTTAAACCAGTTTATGTGTAATGTCTGTCTCTAACCTATGTGGATGGAGGCACGACAATTATTTCTGGGCTTGTCATTTGCTGATTCTATTTTGTCAAGTAATTCTTTTTTAAGTTTCAGTTGATTGCTTCTGAATATTGTTTTGTGTACAGGGCCTGCCTACAAGGGGTTTATGAAGCCTGTTTGTTCAATTGTAAAGAACTTGATTACCATTCAGCCTTCTAGTTTTTTTGCAACACTTGCAGTCCAGGAAATTCAACATACGAGCACAGCACTGGATAGCGAGTGAGGACAGGGATCCTTACTGAAGAAGTGCTACAGCTTGCTTCTAGGATTTATACCCCTACCATGCCAACTGTTACAGCCCACATAAAGTCGTCCTCTCAAGCTGCATAGGGGAAAAGCTGACAGATTGTGTGCTGGTATCCACACTCTGCAGTCTGGCAGGACTGTTCAAACTGATATCAGTGGGAACATTTTCAGGTTAGTCTCTGCAGCCCAAAAGACCTACTGAGAGCCAGCTCTGTGTCCAAGATATATTCCCATTTTACAAGTATTTCCTGTTCAAGATGACCATTAATCAAGCCTGACAACTCTTTTATAGCAAAAGCTTTCTATAAAATCCATGTTTAGGACCTGGCATAAAGTTACTCCATAAAAACAGTTGTTGATGATAAAAAATGCATAAATAAATTGAAGAACAGGGAATAGCAAGGCTGCTTCTGGGAAGCAGAATGGTATTTTAATACTTGTGTGATCTCATCTTAATACTTTTTCAGGGTTGATCTCTCCCATTTCCAATAATAGGGAGCTGCAACCTTCATTTCTGCTCTCTAATTTGAAAGTATATATAGCAAGAAGCAGAAGGGGAACTGGTGGATTATTTTCCCCTCAAAATTGCCAAGAGTGTATTTTCTGTAGTGGCTCAGCTTCTCAGAAAATCAGTCCTCATGTTAGGTGTCTGCTTTCCATAATGAGCGTCAACTTACAAGCTGTTTGTCATCTCCAAGGAACTGGGGAATGCTAAGTGTCTTATATTACAAAATGCAAAAAAGAAATCTTTTCAGCCTGCAAGCAACTCTCTGTGTTTTGTTGTTTATTTAATCTAATATAAACACAAAAGTTTTCATGACTGAGCCTTGAGTGAGTCCCTGCTTGACAACAGGCTGCTGCCACACCAAGCACAAATTGGATGCTGTACCTTGCACAAGGTCATTAAGATTCCCTGTGGTGCGCCCTAACCCATTTCGGAGATATTTTGAAAAGACATTTCACACTTTAGGCATGTAAAATGTCTTTTTTTATAGGTATAGATTTTTTTTTTAAATGTTCTTTCCTGCTTTGTTTACGTTCTTTGGCTGATGGTCATGAGTGGCTGCCTAGAGAATCTGTCTACAGCATAGCACTCCTTATACCAGCCAACCACAGTATTAAAAACTCATCTAGTTGTGTTTGTTTGGGGGTTTTTTTCCTATTCTCTCAGCTACTCTGCCTATATCATCTCCCAGCTGAGAGTTTATGAAAGTCTATACCCTTGGAAGTATGGCAGTGGGTCTCTACTCTAAGGGCATATGCAGTGATAGGAAAATATAACTTTAATCTATGCTAACAAGATTTTGTTAGTAACCCAAATTCCATGAGCATGGAAAAAGAAGAAACTATATCATGCAGAACAGCAGAATAGATGTTGAGAAGGGTAATGATTTTATTACCTTTTGCAGCCATGGCATTTGCCCAGTCAGCTTTCTTTCCCATTAAATGGATCATATAAATAATTTAATCTGGGTGTTGTCCCCTGGAGCAGATAACTTTGGTTATTAGTGTCTAAGGGAGAATGAATTGCACTCCTAGAAGTAAATAGTCTGTTGGCTACATGCCACACAGCTTTTCATACGAGTGCTCAAGGCTCAGAAATAATACTGCTGGTGTATGGGTTCTTATTTTTTAAATACGTAATGGAAAACATTGTCTATTATGCTAAGGTATGAACACTTTTATCCCTGCCTGGGAAGCATAGCCAGAAAAGGAAGTGTAGTAGGCATTGTGTATCCCAGAATGTAATCTCCTGAGGTATTTGTCATTGACACTGAGCATTAATTTAGGTTGGAGCAACATTAGAGGGGCATATGTCTACTTTTGCAATGTATTTTAATCCATCCCACCCTTTATTTATTAAGGCTTTCTTTAAAAGGTTTAAAAAGGTTTAAAAAGGTTTTCTTTCAGTCACCCTCTACCTACACCCAGTCCTCCAGTAAAAAGCATTGAGGACTTCATCACTCCTTTGCATGATCTTGATGTAGTATCTCTAAATGAGAGCAGCCAGCCTCTTTTAATAAATGTAGACAAAGAGGTATAACTTTAGTTCTCTTATGAATTGCCTGAACCAAGTATGTTCTTACTCATTCTCCTGATAAAGTGACATCCCAATCCCAATGAAAATATATCAAGCCCCAAATAACTTCACAGGATTTTCCTTGCATTAAGTAAACTTTAGATGAAGTCCTCCCTCAATTAAAAACCCAAATATTATTTTGTTTTGCTTTGCACAAAGGGAGTAAAGGGAACATTGAAAATACAGGAGACAGGCAAGTGGCCTTTATATGTAAACAGAGACAAATTGCTCTCATAAATATGGGGATGCTCATAATTTAAGAGCAGTAGTTTATACACTTGATAAACCTTGTAAACAGGGTCGAATGGACAGGGCCTTATAGCATCCAATAAAAGAGCCTGACTCAACAAGGTCCTTAATTGTTCAGTTGTGTGTTTTGGGAGTCTCTGCCAAGTTTACATTCTAGCCAGCGTTTCACTCCCTTGGTTTATAACGGCACAAAGGAGAAGGCTATGGAAATATCTTGAGAGGAAGTTGGAGAGGTAGGCATAGTTACCAAGAGAAAAAAAAAGGCACAAACCAACTAGCCTAGGGGAGAGGAAATGCTCTAGGCATAACAGATTTTGTCTGGTGTTCCAGCTTAAAGGACATTCCCCCCAAATGAGAGCTAACCCCAGACATATTTTATGTGGCTTTTTTTAGCACAAGCTAATGTTATCTGCCAACTGATGGGCAAATATTAAAGACCAATAGTGAGAGTGGTCCATTGAACACAGAGCTGACAGTGGGAAATTTCTAAGTCTAACATGAAATGTCTCTGTTGCAAAATCATTTGGATGCTAGTATGGTCATTGCCATATTATTATTATGCTGTTTCCCACACAACATCTGAAAGAATAAAGGGAAGTGTTTTCACCACTTACAGATTAAAGACCCTGCTTGTGGCTGGCCAGGTACAAGGAGCCAGAAGTGCATTTGTCCTCACTGTGACAGGGTCCAGGTGCACAAAAAAAAAGATGTATCGTGACCTGTATCCCTACCTTGGGGACCTTTAAGAGAAGGCTGGATAGGTATCTGGCTGGGGTCATCTGACCCCAGCACTCTTTCCTGCCTAGGCAGGGGGTCAGACTTGATGATCTGTTGAGGTCCCTTCTGTGGTGGGCCAGTAAGGTGTGCCCCTGCATTAAGCCACCCACCTCACTGTGCCCAACCAACTTCCAGGCTCCGAGTGCCTCCCTGGGGGCACCTCACATCCGGCTCATTCTCCTGATGTGCCCGCCCCCCTTCCTGGAGCACACCCACTAGCCTGGGGGTAGAACTGCCACCACCCAGGGATGGTCTTGATTCAGTCTCTGCACCCCCTGGGAAACACAGGCCTAGTATCCCTCGAGGGTACTTGACTCACTTCAAGAACTTGGGATGCTTCCCTCAATTGGAAGCACAAGTAGTGGTCTCCCTTAATCAGCTGAACCAAGGGGACCCCAAGGCATAATCTAGACCCACTCCCAATAAGTCTCCCATGCTAGGTACAAAGGAGAACTTTATTGGTTACAAGGGGTAGGGTTGAACTAGGGTACAGAGTTGAGTAGTATCAGAGAAATCCCATAGAACAAACAGGGTGGCTGGAGTAGCCTCTGATCACACATCTGGCATTACTGCAAGCTATATATCTAATTAGATCTCAGGTAGCTTACTCACAAGTATCATCCAGAGGCAGATGGAGATTCCCTCTTGAGGTAGGCAGTTCCTTGATCATGAGTTTTGAGAGAGAGAGCAAGTTTCAGATAGTCCAGCTCTTCTCTGTCTCTGAGTTTTAGTCCTTAACTTATATAGCCCCTATGACCTCATTTACCTGGTCCAATGGAGGCCAGCACCTGTTGGCTGTCAGCCAACCGATTTGAAATGCATCACTGGTTGCTGGACCTAAGCCCCTCACCCAGGTATGTGATGCCAGTCACGTAGGCAGAGGGAGCATCTTTCTCCCTTCCCTCAGGAATGTATCCAGCTCAGTTACCTAAAGAGATAGGGTAAGATGTGTACCCTCTGCAGGGCCCTTCTTAACCAAACTGTCACAGAGCAGAGTTTTTGGGGAGAAACAGAGGTGACCTTCTGCCACACCTTCCGACCCTAGAATCTATGATGTGAGGTAACTATGTGGGTACACAGCAGTGAGAAATGTGCTGTTGCAATGAAGAAATAGGCTGTGTTGTAGTCTGTGTATCTGTTAATTGTTAAAGCATTTGATTTGTTAATAAAATCCATGGGTACTGCTTTCTGACTTTTCATTCTTTCCCAAGCACTTGCACATCAGTGTATTGTACAGTCAAACCAGTTTGGCAAAGAAGAAAGCTTTAAAAATTAAAATATGTTGAAAATCACTTCAGTCCTCCTAGCTGCCTACGCACAAATAACAAGTAATATAAAAGCACAGAAATGCAGATGTGTAGAAAACTCTGCCATTCAATGCATTGGTGATAAGGTAGGCCAGGATTTGCTGGAGGTTTTGTTTGTTTGGGGGGTTTTGGTAACTTTTTAATGTTACTTTAGAATGCCAGTATATAATAAATCTGGAGAATAATAAATCATAAAAAATGCCACCTTCATTACATACAGTTGATTGGGCAGTTCAAGCAATGAATGAGCCATCCAACATACACTTCAAGTCAGAGTCTTCTATCTCAAAATAAAACCTCTTTTTGTAAGATTCAATTCCCCATCGCTTAGTCTACGTAGCCTATCTAAGTCTATCATTATGTGTCAATATATATGACACGTTGGTGATGCTGTGTTAATAATAGAGAACAACACAACTTGTAGCTGGAGCCCAATCAAAAAAACCTGTATGCTTAAAACTCTTCGGCTGTTTTGTATTTGTCAAGGTCACCCCAAAGCTGAGGGGGCTCCCAGCCTCTGGAGCACACAGGAGGTTTGAAAGGCTTCCATAGGCTCTTGAGGCTTGGCAGTAGCCAAATGTTAAATTAAAGGCATGGTGGAAACCAGCTGCAAAATTATGGCACATCTTATAATAAATACATATTCTGTGTAATAATTTCATGGCTTATTTATTCTTTAATCACAGCATAGATTGATTGAACATGTGGCCAGGTCACTACTTAAAACATGAGTAACCAGTTAATCACATCTTCAGTGTAATGTCTTTTAGGGGCCATAGCTGCATCTTAATGATTTGATCTCACTGGGTGTCTTTGCTCCTGGGATAGGTGGGGGGACACAAATGAGATTTAGTTCTTTTCTACTTTGAAGTGTAGGGACATTGATACATGAGATGCAGAGGCTGCCTGGACCATGCTAATTGCACTGTTCAGCAGACTCAATTAATCGAGTCTGCTCCAGTGCACTGTAATTACAGTGCATCAAAATAGCCTCCCTGCACGTGTACAGGCACCCATTAGTTACTCACTTTCTAATTTTGCTGACACTTTCAGTCAGGGCCCTAGTTCATCATGATGGTTATCTGTGATGCAGATACTGTGTTTTGGTTTTTGAACAGTAGAGGTTGATGATGACTTTCACTTATTACCATGGTGGATTGGCTTTTAAATGGTAAATTCGCTATGCCTTTTGCTTTTCCCCTAAACCATACAGTTCTCTTAGATCACAATGATGTCTTTCTTAAATGCATGGGGGGTTGTTGGTTGTGGTCATGTTGGTCTAAGGAGAACAAAGAACACCAGCAGACTCTCCCTATGCCTAGAGAAAGGCGTTTGTTCCTGAAAGCTTGCAAAGAACAATTTTTCCAACTATTTAGTTGGTCTAATAAAAGATACTGAATCTACCCAAAGAACCTTGTCTGCCTTAAATGCAGTAGAGGCATTGCCATTGAGTAACAGTCAGACTGGATGTCACATAAGGCAAATAAATGAAGTAACGCCTAATACAACTCAAGCAGTCTCTCTTTTAACATGGGGAGTCCTTTACTGTTAAAGTGCATGTGCTGCAAGCTTTCAGAGAACTTTGTGCTATAAATGGACACAAATCTGGCAGTTGTGGAATTGTATAAATGAAATGCAGTATTTTCCAGGGAAATACCAATAATGTTAACAAAACAAGACTCTTTCCACAGGTAGAACAAGTGAGGCTCACCAGTGCCAGTTTAATTTAGACTTGAGAAAAGGCCCTGATCCTGGAGGCAATGTCTACACTTGATTCCCTTTACTTGATGGCAATTCAAATGGCTCTGTACATCTCAAGGTGCTCAGCTTCCTTCATGTTTGGACCCTGAACTAGTAAATGGTGGATTTGAAACTACAAAGGCACTGTGGGTTTTCTAAATATTTCCTAATATAAATTATTTTGATCTTGGTCGTCGATTTAAAAAATGTGACTGTTTTATTCTTTATGGCCACATGGTGCTGGCTCGCCTGGTTTCCAAGTTATATAAAAACTGCTAAAAATAGATTAAATACTTTCCTAATACTACTTTTTCATATAAGCAGTTGTGTTAGTTGCCACAGGCATGTTACGTAACTGAAATGGAAGTAGTCTCATTGTGAGACGTAAACAGCCTGCATGATATTAGGAGGCCAGGCTTAAACAGTTTTAAAGCCCTTGTAAAGGGGAGCGCATGCTCCCCTTTAAGTGCATCGTGAAGTTTACCCTTCTTCATTCTTTCTGTAATGAACCTTTTTGATCTGTATGGAGAATCCCTTTTGCTGTTCTCCTTACCTGATCTCTCTGCAGCCATGATCACTACAGGGACAGTACTACATTCTAGAATGTCAGAGAAACATCTTCCATATTAGCTTAGCCATATCACATTATTAATAAACAACTTAATCTTCATAAGCGGTTTCCCTTCTTAAAATGGTATTCTTCTGTGTTATCAGCTTCTGGGTTCAGAGAAAGAAGGATAGTATGTTTCCAGAATATATAGCCTGCTTGGATGTCAAAGGATGGATATAATTTGAGGGCAAGTTCCAGAGTATCCTTGAGAAATTCAGGTACTACTGAAGAAGGAATTGCTCAGTTTTTCTGGGACTTTTCCACTTCACTGGAGGTCAAGGCTAGAAGTTGGCACAAATACACCACATCAGTGAAAAGACCTGAGGTTCTCCACTCTTAGTTTTTCATTTGGCAACATCCTTTGCTTTTACAGCTAGGTATTTAGATGTTAGTGCGAGTCCCATGCCCCTGAGGCCATTTTGTTACTCACAAGGAGTTGAATATTCCTTATTGTAGTGTGGGGTCAAAAGAAATTCCATGCAAGTTAAACAAGCACAGATCTCTAGTCATATTGAAATATGTTCCTTTCTTCCTTTTCATTCTTACCTTTCTCCCTATCCTGTCTTCTCTGCATCTTCCTAAAGGAAGCTTCCGGCTCGTGGAGGAGAAGATGGTGACTTCCATCTGTTCTAAAGAACTTGTTCTTCCACCTCCTGTATTTCCATGCTGACCTGTGAGGCCCTTACCCTAGCATTCCTTCACTGTGCCTTTGTTTTTATTTAAGTCCTTTTTCCGTCTGGTCAGGCCTGATAAATATAAAGGGCCTGATTTGGGAGACACTTCCTGCCCCACCCCCATGTGATCTGTCCGTAGCTGTCTCCAATTTCTTCATTTTAATGAAGACTCTCATTTTTTACTCTCTAATAACTGATCCTTCTCCTGGTTTTCTGCTTCTGTTCAGCTTTAGCCTTCATCAGCCTTTGTTCCTTTTGCTGTAGCTCTGTGCCCAGTTGACTAGCTTCTGACATATATTCTCTTAGGCCACCAGTTATGTCATCTCCCACAGTTTGAGATTAATTATACCACTCCTACTTTGTGCTACTTGCTCTGTGCCTGAAATTGATAATGCCTTTCTGCTCTTGAGAAGCCAGCAGGAAGACACACTTATGCTTCAACCCTGCTGTGGATCTTCCTACTGTTTTCTGAAGTGCAGTAAGAGAGTTATCAATTTCAGGTACCATTTTGTTCTCTCTTATAGCATTTCTCCCAGTTAGGTAATATTCACTATGATGCATTACATCATTCACGTGAGACTTTGATCTCATTCAGCCTTATATGGGCCTTGTTCTGTATTTCACCCTCTGCCTAGAGAGGCAATAGTCTTAAATTTATGATCTGGTCACAGAAACTATAGTGGTCCTGGTTGAAATGTGCTTCACTGTTCTTGGAAAAGCTCTCACCAGCGACTCAGCTTCTAACCTAGAACATGTATCTATGCTAGTTAGGTGAAAAAGCAATGGATGTGTCCTCAGCTTGTGTGAATGAACTGGTACAGCAACACCAGCAGAGTATCAGACTTGTAAAATCAGCATTCATTAAGGTTTGTGCTTCTCCCTGCGTCCTACCCCTTATTTTTTCCTGGCCCCTATCTGCACGCACCATTTTTTTTCTTCAGTAAAAAGTTATACATCACAAAAAATAAACTGTGGGTACTCACTAGTCTAACAGAAAAGTGAGGCAGGCTTAATATAAAATCCTATTGATTATGGAGCCTGAGGCTATGTTTGCATGTTCATTTACACACATACACAGCCTCCAGGCAGAAATTCTACAAAGTTTCCTTGAAAACACCTCCTCCATAGCTCCTTTGCTCCCCCCACACCCACAGGAAACTATCAATGAAGTAGCCACAGCAAAAAGACTGCCTCCTTGTGATGGTAGTGACAGCAGGAGGCAGCCTTCCTGCTGCTGCTATCACCACCACAGGTGCAGAGCTGGGGGCATCCCACAGTCTATTTCCCTGCAGGAGCACTGCAAAAGCCAGTGTCCTCGGAGTGATAATGACAGTGGCAGCTCTTTCTACTGTAGTTATTGCCACAAGTGCACCAGCTGTTGCTTGTGCTTCTATAGCAGCAGCTGGGGGGGAGGGAGGAGGGAAAGCAGAGGATTGTGGGATGCTGGAGATCCGAGAGACCCTATAGCACTAAAAGTCACTGTCCACACATGGCACAAGAAAATGAGGTGCTACAGAGAAGTTTGTGTTTCAAATAGCAACTTTTTGGGGGGAGGATGCACCATTTTTGTGGTGCTGAAAACTGTGAATGTATGGCACTCACTTTTTGTAGCACCACAAAGGCCAGCGAACTTAAAACTATGACTAAGATTTATAATAAAAGGTTCATCTGGAAGTTCTGAGCAATACTCAAGTTATAACTTGAGTTAATATGCAGTGGCACTAAGCAGCCTCAGCTTCCACTGAAAAGCAGATTCTAGGATGCCCCAAAACTTTATTGGCAAGTCCCATCATGGATAAACCGTAGAGAATAATGATGTAACACCTCATGTTTATTGGAGAGCCAGTGTGAGTAAAGTGATTCTTTGTGGAAAATCTTCTTTCCTCAACATCAACAAGGAAAAGAAACTCATCTCTTCTATTTTATCAGGGTCCCAAACCTTGTCTTCTTTTCAATGGCTGCTGCCATGTGTCCATAGTTTAAGCCTCCTTACTAGAATGGCTCTGTGGGTTGGTAATATTAAACCTTAAGACAAAAGGAGCATCCACGTACTACTGCAAACATCTGTGGTGATGTTTGATATAATTATAGCTCCAATATGGGTTACAATAGGACAAAAATAATAGGCTGAGGCAAACACTAAGGGATATTTGGATAAACGGGATGTTTTTGCAAGGTAATAACTCTTTAAGCCAGGAATGTCAAACTTGTCTGGCCCCACAAGCTGGATCAGGCCCAGGGATCCCTCCACTCCCCCATGTCAGTCTGGGGTCTGACAGGAAGAGAGGCCTGGTATCACAGGTGCCTGGCTGGTGCCATGGAAACAAACCATGGTGCCCGACTTTTTCCCACGGTGCTGCTGGGGCTGTAGCATTACAGCTCTCACCTAAGTGGTCTGCTGCCACTGAGGAAAGGTCCCTCCAGCAAGGCTGGGGGCTGAGTGACCTGGCTCTGTGGGCTGAATGTGGCCCATATGTAGTATGTTTGACCACTCCTGCTTTAAGCAGTGTGTCTTTTGTAAAGAAAAAATGGATCTGTTATTAATACTGCTCTTCACTGAATGAAATAACAATAGGAGAAAAAGACAGGAATAGAAAATAGATCAATGAGCCATTTTGGTAATCTGCCATCACAGTGAACTCATTTTTAAGTATAGTCAGTTAGTATTTTGTGTAAAGGGCAATAAATGGCCTGAAATTCCATGTCATAGCTTCTAGGAGCTTGGGAAACTACTGAAATCTCCATCAATAGAGGATACCATGTTATATCATAACTTGTTTTCTTATACATACACCTGATAGTTTTGATTAGGATATTAAGTGTTAATAGCAATAAGCCGTTTATGCATTTATTACTCACAGATGTGGTGCACCAGAACTCCATTTAAAATCTCCAGTTAGACCATAGGACGAGTTCTAGGTGTTGAGAACACCCTTTAAGATGATATGAAGCAGATTTTTCAGGGCCATGGCCAGCAAGCCATGTAATAGCTCTAAGCATAGATAAGAGCATATAAGAGCAAGCTGAGCTTTGAACTAACTGATCTGGTCCCAGCAGGACCTCAACCCGGACCTCCAGCACAGCCGGAGGTAGGTGGGGCCCATGGCAGAGAGGGAGGGCCCCGAGCCAGTTAGATGTGGGGCGGCTGAGTCAGAGCCAAGGATGGACACATGCCCTTCCCCCCCAGCCCCTGGCTCCTACTTCGCCCAGCCCCCAGGGAGCCACACAAGCGGAGCCTCATGAACAGGACATACAAACAGGTGTACTTGTCTGCCCAGCGCATGAGTTAGCACAGGAGTTTGCATAGGAGGGTGAGCGGGAGGGCTCACAGCACTGCCTGTGAGCCCCTAGGGTAGGTAGCTACAGTTAGCCAGACTACCGCCAGTAAAATGCGGATGGGCACATGCCACATCCCAAGGGTTCTCTCAGGGTCTGTGTCCCCCTCCTCTGGTGCCTTAGACATCTCCACCCAGATGGACCCCATGGTTCTGGGCTCCACACAGTTGGAGGCTCTGGCTCTCGGAGGCAGGGGCTGCCTGACACTTTTCCAGGCCACAGTCCAGAGACTGTGCACCATCAGGGATGGTGAGCAGGAAATTGACTCCTACTACTAGGCCCTTCACCCCCTGGAGGTGGAAGGTAGACCAAGTCACCTTCTAGGACAAGGGAGGACTCAGGGACCTCCCATGCTGTCCAACCAGGGGGTTGGACAAAGGTGGTCAATAGCCCCAAGGCCCACCACACCAAGGTACCCCCCCCCCCCCACCAGGGCTTTGCAACAGGTACAAACCTCTTGCCGGCCCAGCAGAGCCTGCTAAGTTGCCAGCTCCGGTAGGCAACACAGGTTCAACTGCAGCTACCACCCCTGCTCTCCCTAAGACAAAACACAGTGTTTGTCATGGGAGACTTCATCCTGAGGGAGACTGAGGGGGAAATCTGCTGCCCTGACCCCTTAGCCTGGGAAGTCTGCTGGTTCCCAAGAACCCATAATCCAGGACATTGCAGAGAAGATCCCTGAGCTCTTCTGGCCCACTGACCACTACCCTATGCTCCTTATCCATGTGAGCATGAATAACACAGCTTGGAGTGCTCCCAGCTGGGTCATGAAGCACTACAGGGATTTGGGAGCAGGGCTTAAGGGCTTGGGGGCGCAGGTGGTGTTTTCTTCACTCCTCCCAGTCTCAGGCTATGGGCTGAGGAGGGAGAGGAGGATTAAGGTAGTGAACCAAAGACTGGGGTGCTGGTGTCATTGGGAAGGCTTCAGCTTCCATGACCACAGTCCGCTCTTTGGTGAGAGAGGCAGTGAGCTGCTGGAAAGGGACAGCCTCCACCTCTCTCCGTTGGGGAGGAAGCACTTCTCAGCCAGACTAGCTGACCTGCTCCACTAGGCTTTAAACTAAGACCTCCGTGGGGTGGGGGGACTACCACCACTGCTGGCCTGATGAGCGACCCTTGCAAAACCAGCAGGCCAAGGCACTTAAGGGAGCCCACCCCTGCCCCAGCCCGAGAACGAGCTGTAGGCAAGGCAGGGGCCCCAAAAGGGACACTTTCCTGCCTGTACACAAATGCCAGGAACTTGGGGAATAAACAGGAGGAACTTGTCATCCTGCTTAACACAAATAATTACAATGTCATAGGGATAACGGAGACCTGGTGGGACTCCACCCATGACTGGACCACAGGTATAGACAGCTATACCCTGTACAGAAGAGAATGAGTGGACACAAGGGGCGGGGGTGTAGCTCTCTATGTTGAGGATAGTTACGCATCCCTGCAAGCCAACATTGGTGCCCAGGGTGGACAACTGGAGACCCTCTGGGTTAAAATCCGTGGGGAACACAGCACAAGGGACGCAATGGTGAGAGTCTATTACAGACCTCCTACCCAAGATCAAGAGCTTGACCTTGACCAGGAGTTTGCCAGGGAATTGGCTGAGGCTGCACGCTCCCAGTGCATGGTTGTCATGGGAGACTTCAACTACCCTGATATTTCATGGGAAAAGCGCTCTGCCAAATCCCAGCAGTCTCAAAACTTTTTCTCATGTGTGGATGAGCTCCATCTGACACAAGAAGTCTACGGCCCAATGACAGGTAAAACACTGCTCGACCTGTTACTGGCAGCAGGGGACAATGATTGAAGGGAATCTGGGTGCCGGTGACCACAAGCTGATTGCCTTCACCATTTGCCGTAAGGCTGGCAAGTCAGTCAGCAAAGCAGAGGTCCTCAACTTCAGAAAAACTGATTTTGACAAGCTCAGGAGGCTTGTTGGCAAGGCTCTAAGTGACCACGACCCAAAGGGGAGGGGAGTTCAGGAGGAGTAGTTGCTCCTCAAGGGAGCAATCCTGGATGCACAAGCAAAGTCTATTCCGTCTCAAAGGAAAGGCAGCAAAAGGGTACAGCATCCCCCTTGGCTCTGCAGGGAACTAGTGGACCTCCTGCATCTAAAAAGAAACCAATGCCCAGGAAAAAGTCAACAAATGGGTATTTGGCATCAGTTTTTCACCAGTTCCAAGGGACATCCCTCCCCATTATGGGACGGGAACACCTGGCTTAGAGTGATTCCTTACCTTCCATCAGTGCTGACCTTGTGAACAAACACCTTAAGAGGCACCTTCAAGTCAGCTGGCCCTGACAGTTTACACCCTAGGGTACTGAAGGAGCTGGCAAGCATCGTAGCTCAGCCCCTGGCACAGCTGTTTGAGAGCTCCTAGCGCTCTGGTGAAGTACCCAAAGATTGAAAGAAGGCTAATGTGGTGCCTGTCTTTCAGAAAGGGAAGAAAATGGATCTGGCAAACTACAGGCCCATCAGCCTGACCTCTATCCAAGGGAAAGTCTTAGAAAAGATTATCAAAGAGGCCATTCTTAATGGACTGGCTGATGGCAACATCCTGAGGGATAGCTAGCATGGGTTTGTTGCGGGTAGGTCTTTCTTGACCAATCTTATTTCCTTTTACGACCAGACGACCTATTACCCGGACAAGGGAGAAGAGATTGATGTCATATATCTTGACTTTAAAAAAGCCTTCAATCTGGTATCCCATCATCACCTCTTGGCAGAACTGACAAACTGCGGCCTCAGCTTCACTGGCTAGGGAATTGGATCCGTGTTCTGACCTAGAGGGTGGTGGTTGTTGAAACTAAATCGTCATGGTGCCCTGTGACCTGTGGGGTCCCCCAAGGCTCTGTCCTTGGGCTAATCCTATTCAACATCTTCATTAATGATGTGGGCATTGGTGTCAGAAGCGGACTGGCCAAGTTTGTTGAGGACACCAAACTTTGAGGTTAAGCATCCACACCTGGGGACAAGAGGGAGATCCAGGCTGACCTTGACAGGCTCAGGAAATGGGTGGACAAGAACCTGATGGTGTTTAACACTGAAAAATGCAAGGTTCTCCACCTCAGGAAGAAAAACCCGCAGCATACTTATAGGCTTAGCAGTGCTACACTGGCTAGCACTACAGATGAAAAGAACTTGGGGGTCATGATTGACCACAAGATGAGCATGAGCCTTCAACGTGATGCTGCAGCTAGTAAAATGAGCAAAACACTGGCCTGCATCCATAGCTGCTTCTCGAGCAAATCCCAGGACATCATTCTCCTGTTATACTCAGCCTTGGTGAGGCCGTAGCTGAAGTACTGCATCCAGTTTTGGGCTCCACAACTCAAAAAGGGTGTGGAGAAGCTTGAGAGAGTCCAGAGGAGAGCCATGTGCATGATCAGAGGTCAGGAAAACAGCCTGTATGATGAGAAGTTGAGAGCTATGGGCTTCTTCAGCCTGGAAAAGTGCAGGTTCAGAGGTGATCTGGTGGCTGCCTGTAAGTTTATCAGGGGCGCTTACCAAAATCTGGGGGAACATCTGTTCACCAGAACATCCCAACGGGTGACAAGGTCATCACAAACTCCTCCATAACTGTTTCAGGCTGGACATAAGGAAGAACTTTACTGTCCGAACCCCCAAGAACTGGAATAGACTAGCGCCAGAGGTGGCTCAAGCACCTACTTTGAACACCTTCAAGAGACATTTGCATGTTTATCTTGCTGGGATCCTATGACCCTAGCTGACTTCCTGCCCCTGGAGGAGGGAGCTGGACTAGATCTTCCAAGGTCCCTTCCAGCCCTAATGTCTATGAGATCTGGAAGCAGGGAGAATCTCAGTTAGTGCAGTGGATCAGACCGGGGTCTTCTGCTACCTAATGTCCACCTTTCCCCCCTCATCAGTCAGGCACCACTCTGGTACTGGCCATACGTGGCAGGCTGATGTGGGGGAGGTGGGCAGGGCAACCCTCACACCAAGATGGGCTGGCCAGTCTCTCCTTCCTCTGTCCCTTAGCCAGGTTTACCTGGTACCTGGCATGGGTCATGGAGGCAGCAGGCAGTCAGGCAGGGTTCAGGGGTAGGTGGGCTGGGCAGCTCTCATATGGGGAGGGTCCAGCCATCTTCTCCTTTCGGCATCCCACAGCCAGGTTGACCTGGTGTCTGGCCACAACAGCTGACATGCCAGGTCAGCCCCCTAAAGGAATGAAGTGGGGGTTGATTTGGTGCGTGGTGGAGTCCACTGAAAGACCAGTTCCAGCCCCCATGCAAATGAATGTGGTGGACCTAGTGGTTGTGTGTGTCACGCTGCTGTCCGATCGCAGCACAAGGGACCAGAACGGCGGGGTTAGAAGGGTCATTTAGCTCTCTATGGGACAGTTAACGCGAATCCAGCTCACGTCACCCGAAGAGACTGGAGGTGAGGTGAAAGTCTCGGAGGCAGAGAGTAGTTGAAGGTAGAGGTTTATTTATTCACAGTGAGCGTTGAGGAGAGAAACGAGGTGCAGAGAAGTAGACCGCTAATCATGTCAGGGCTGGCAATGAAGCAGCGTTCAGCGGTTGCTAATCGCGAATGGGAGGCGGAAGCTAGGTGATCAGGCTAACGTCCCTTGTGATAATCGAAGCGGATGATGAACGACCTTGCTCGGGTGCAGCTGTGTGCTCCTTTATATCGCTCAGATGACGCGTTCAACGATGAGCTGGCTGTTTTCACCTATCACCTCTCAGGGTTCTGTGTCCGGGCCTTATTTGGTGTTGCAGACTAGCTGACCTCACCTATGTTGGTGACGCTCTGATAACGAAAGTAGTGGTATGGCAGCATTTGTTTTACCTTTTTGTGATGGTTGCGGGGAAGGAGGTCAGGGCTTGCCATCTTGGTGCCTCGCACATCGATGCCACCATTATGGTGTGCGTATGACATGCCCCCTTGCACGAGGCAGCAAGGGTTGACTGTGTCTACACCATAGCGTCATATTCACTTTCGTTATATGGCGCTTGTACGGCCTCATAGCTATTTTGGTGAGCGCTGGGTAAGCGTGTATATCCAAAAGCAGATAGGCGAATCAGGTGCAGCTTTAGCCATTGTAAGAAAAAACAGAACAAACAACAAACGACAATACCTATTGCGCAAATAATCAGGGCAGTTAGTGCTAGTTTCTTCAAGTGTCCGAGGCCGAACATGTCAAGCCAGCCGAATACCCAATCAAGGTTTGACCCTATGTTGCGAGCTTGGCACGCGAGGTTGATAGCAACGTCTGTTCCTTCTAAAACATCAGTGAGGTTGAAACTGTCAACGTGCAATCGCAGGCAACAGTCCGCAAAGTTCTCATGTGTGTTAAGGGACAGGTGAGGGGCAGAGTTGTTATAGATGCCTCCTAAGGTTTGACATAATCCCCCCATTATCGCCAGGAGGTAGCCAAGGCCTAAGCGATTAAGATATACAGCGTGTTGTAGATCTTTAATAGCGGTTTCAATATGCTGGAAACCTGTCCGGGTGGAGTTTCCAAATGTTTCAAAAGCTTGGTTGAGATGCACAAGCTTCATGAGTGCTAGGGGGGTTCCGACACTTGGGAAAATGGTTCCTAGCCGCCGGAGATGTGACATCTCCCCTCAGACATTTTGTCTTTTCCGTCCTGGCGCATGTTGGTTGCGCAGAGTACTCTTTTCTGCATAGAAAGAAAAGTGGGGGGACCCTATGGCTGTAGTAACTAATGTCCACTGACTCTTAGACTTTTTTGGGATTGAAAGGTAAGTTAGGTGAGTATCGAGGTTGTACCATATCCAACCGGGTGGTAACTTTTGATTGTGCTTTCTGGAACCTGGCAGTTGCCTGTTATTGCTGAGTGTCCTTTTTTGGTTTCTGGGTAGATCATCCTTCGTGCAGATTGGGTACAGAAGTTTCCGAACTGCATTTCCGAAACAAGGGTACTATTAACTTCGAGGCCGTCAGACAATGGACTAATACTGCACGACTGATGGGCGGAATAACACGCAGATAACATAACTCGGATTCCACTGGGTAGCCGATGTTCTGGTTGACCCGCGGCAGTAGCAACCCAAACAGTTAGGTTAATGAACAGTTGAGGGTCTAAGCGGTTTGCAGCTGGGTAAAATTGCAGGATAGCGGTGGCAATTGTTGTTGTACAGGTGACTCCGCTGGAGGACGTGGAATTGGTAAGCTGGACGATAGGGAGTCCCCCTCCCGTGTAGTTGAGAGGGCCTAACTGGATTCCATTTAGCAACTCTGGGCGGGCCATGGGACACGTGGCTGAGTTTGCCCATTCCTCCACATCAGTGGAATTTAGAACGAAGGGGGTAAAGGAAAGCGTTAGGTCTGTGGACCCCCTCGGAGCTCAGATACAGGCAGCGAAGGTCCCATTACGTTGAGTCGTGTTGCCCACACAGTTGGACGAGAGGACGGCAAGGGTGGTAAGGAACGCATTACTCTCAAACTCTGGTCTTTCCTGCAAAACAAGAAGCTATGACAAATGTTTTTCTTGCTGACTTAGCCAGTTTTGATGAGTTAAAATATGGGCTGTAGGGCCATCTCACCAGTACATATTGGGGTATGTGGCGGGCTCAAGGACAGTGGCCTCTACTGGGGTCGAGGGTTGGGGCCCCTTGGGAATCGTAAGCCACACAAGATCTTCCTTAGCATACACAGGTTTCCAGGGGGTTGGTGGCATAAGGGGCTTTACCGTCCAGTGTGGTTTGTCGGAATTGAGGTTGGTTAAAACCTCGGGGAGGCGTCCCTCCCACCCCTTATAACTACCCCCTCCCGTTGTGCGGAGCGCTTGTTTTACCACTCCTATGGCCCTTTCGACTACACCGTTGCTCTCTGGGTGGTATTGGAGGTGCGTGTGGAGCACAGTGCTGCGTGCAGAGGCAAACTGGTCTAGCAGTTTACTAGTGAACGGGGGGCCTCCATCAGTTTGGATTTCGGTTGGCTCTCCCCACCACTGGATGATTTGCTGAAGGGCGCCTTGCACATCCTTGGCTGTAGTGCACCTGAGGGGATCACATGCTATGTTGTGGGTCCCAAGGTCAACGGCTACTACACCCTTTGGGTGGCTTTTTGCATGCGGGAGGGGGCCGACGAGTCTACTTGCCAAGTTTTTTTCTGGGGTTAAAGTACGATGAGTTCAAACGCTCTCTTCTCGTGGTGCTTGGAGGCGGTGGGTTTATTGGCCTGACAGGCCGCACACCGACGGGTAGCGGCTACCCACTGATGGGCTCGTGCTTCTGTTAGTTCACCTCCTAAACAGCACCACCGTCGTTGGGGTTTTGCTGCTCCTGGGTGCCCCCAGAACTCGTGTAGCCATTGAATGAGGTGATCAGATGAGGGCGGGCTTGGCTTGAGAACACTGGCTGGGGCAGCTTGGAGTTTTGCATCCAAGTGTGCGTGAACGAGGTCCGTATCGGGGCGGTGAGATTGGGTGTGCTTGATCAAAGGAGCAGGGTGGAGGCTTTCAACTAGGTTGAGGATGGCGGCCCACAGCGGAACATGTGCGGTGGGAGTTCTGCCATCGGTACAAGTTTTGTAGATTTATTCAGAGTCAGTGGCAATGATGCATGGTGGTCGGCTTGGGTTATGGGCGGTTGAAGTGTGTTGAAGTACACACAGGAACCCCTTTAGCTCTAGCACTTGGGCATTGGTGTCGTAGCCTACATGTCGGTTCTCCATCCAGTCGCATACTTGACATGTTGCTTCATGCTTCTGTGATCCCTTTCTAGATCCGTCTGAGGCCAGCCACGCTGGTTGGGTTGTTCCATACAGAAGGATACGCTCCTGATAGGTGGTTACTGGGTGAGGGTCCTCTGTAAACTGCCAGTGGCTCCACCTTGCATGAGTTTCGTTGACTAACTTGGCCCAGGTCGTTAAGAGTCCATTGAAGCAAGTGGAGGGCCTGTTTGGGTCGAGTGCTGGGATGGTTTCTGCGCTCGGGCCGAGAATCACCCCTTGTTGTGCAGAGAAGGGCTCCACGAGTCAGACGGCTAGACAAGCTAGGCCAGCATTTCGGATGGAGAGAAACTGTGGAGTGTTGGTGGGTTGCGGAAAAACTCGAGGAGCTTGTCAAACTTCTTTTCATCTGACCTGTCCCAGAAACAGGGATGCCAGGAGTTGCCACATGTCTTCCTCTGGAGGTGTCGGACGAAGGGGTGTAGATGCGAGGGGATGAAGTGGCGGACCCACATCCGCTGACCTAGGAGTTCTTGAAATTGTTTCTTTGTCATGGGTCATCGCTCCCTCCAACAAGATGATTGGTCTGGTTTTTCAATTAAAATTCCTTCGGGGGTAAATGTGATTCCCAGAAAGGTGAACTGTTGACTGGGTTTTTTAATGAACTTTTTCATGTTGCTGGTCCATCCAGCTTGAGTGAGGGTGCGGGAGACTCGCTCAGTTGTTTCTTGCACGGCAGTAGAGTCAGGGCCCATTACAAGGATGTCATCTATGTAAGAGTGAATCTGCACAGAGTTCGGAGGGACTACGCTCTTTAGGACCAGGCTTAATGCCCCCGTCGCTGCTGCGGGGGAGTTTCGGTAGCCTTGAGGGCATACTTTCCACTTGTCCATAACTCCGTCGACACACATGTTAAGGAGGCTGTCGTCGTCTATTAAGGGGACGAAAAAGAACATGTCCTTTAAGTCAGTGGTACAGGCCCACGATTGCGAGTACAGGCATACATCGTGTAGTAACTGGCTGATGGACATCGCCGCTGGGGTGGCAAGCAGTTTGATGCGGCTGTTTCCCACTCGGTAGTCCACAACAAGCCTGGCTTGGGAGGGATCTGATGGCTTAGCGATGCCCCATCCCAGTGACAGGTATTTAGATTGAGTAATTATTTCTAGCCGGCCTTGTGTGAGAAGGGATTTTAGCAGTTTGTCTAGGCTGGCTTTTAAGGACCCTTTCGTTGGAATAGGGTGAAATTTCCAAGCATTCGAATGAAGTGGCTCCAGCCGATGTGCTGGGGGATTTACAGTGAACCAGATCGGCAATTGTTCTTCTGTGGGGAGTGCTTGCATTACGGGTCCTTGGAGGTGTAGATGTCATATTCCATTCACTCCCAGCAGTACTTGACTCCCCAGAAGGGTTGCAAAGGTTTGGCTGCTGCCCTGAGTGGCTTAAACAGTGAAACTAATACTTTGACCACTGGAACACTTTCAGTTGTGTTTAGTCCCTGAACGAAGATGGTTGCTCCTGTGCGCATATGAGGTGAGGAGGGGGCCATTACATTGACTTGTGCGGCCATGTCAAGAAGTGTGTGGTGTGGAGTGGGTACGGTCTTTGGTTCGGTCGGGTGGTGATACCATAGGGGAGCATACGGCCGCTCATCTCCAGGTCGGGCTTCGGAGCTCGCGGCCGCTACTTGTTTTTTGGATGCGTCACTCTTTCTCTTAGACTGCCTCTGTTGTCATCATCCCAACAGAATCCTAGGGCCGATGCGAGCTTCTCTTGGGTGTCTTGATCTAGGCGGCGTATCTGCTGCTTGCTCATTCCTTCTTGGTTTAGGAGGAACCCAAACATGGCCTGTTCCCTTGGTGTCCGCTGCGGTGGTCCTTGGGGCTCGCATTCCTGGCCCTGGTGCCAGGCGTGGTCGTGCGGGCGGTCGCGTGAGCTGTGGTCAAAGTTATCTAGATAGGCAGCCATTACAGAGAGAGTGGGCCTGCTCGATGGGGGGTCCGCTGGCAGTTTGTGGATAGCCTCCGGGATGCTACTGACCGGTTGTCCGCAGAAAGTATGAAGCCACAGGTGGGAAGTGGAATCATTGGGCCAGTAGAGGTCACAGGCAGCGATAAACCCTGCCATGAGTATTGAGACTGAACCTGGGTCATTAAGGTACTGGTGGGGGTGCACTCCGTGCCCTTGGGCAGGCGTGAGTTGCCCCCTTGGATTCATGGTCGAGTCCCAATAGTAGTAACTGAAATGTACGATGTAGTTGGCCAATGAGTCCTGTCCCTGGCTTGCTGTAGACTGGGGCCCCTCATGGACCGTGTGTGGTGTCATTGATAGCGCCATGATCACCAATGCCGGGAGGGGTATGGGCCAATCATGATTATGAACCGCAGCGTTCACTCCCCCCAGTCCAGACATCCAGTTGGGACTGCGTAACATCATGGTGGTTTCTTCTATATTGACGCAGTCGTAACCATAATCTATAACCATGCAGCCCAGCCAGACTAGCGGCGGTTCCCCTGGATGGCGTGCGGTGGAAGTAATTAGGTCACGGATCTCTGCCCGGGACCTGCTTCACCAGGAGGCCATTGTTACCGGGTGCCCGTCTAACCCGACTGTGACCTTAGTGGTGCTGATCAGGAGGGCCGTGACGGGTTGCGGCAAGTCTGGTGGGGGAGGTAGTTCCAGGTAGAGGCTAGGCGGAGCCCCTTTTGATGGCTCTACGTCCTGGCCCCCATATGGTGGAGGTGGGGCAGACGGCGGGGGAGGTGCGGCCTCAAGTGGCTGAGCCTTCTTTGCCGGAGGCACTTCCTCTTTTTCTGTATCTGTGGCTTGCTGTACTGCCGCACAAAACCGCGACTCGAGATCAGAATATGAGCGCACGGCATTTACAAAGTGTTGGTAGAGGATACCCAGACACTTACGTTTATCCCAGGTTTCATAGACATCTCATAGACATCAGGGCTGGAAGGGACCTCAGGAGATCATCGAGTCCAGCCCCCTGCCCAAAGGGCAGGAAGGATGGTGGGGCTCGCCATCTTGGTGCCGCACGCATCGATGCCACCATTATGGTGTGCGTATGACAGTGTGGGATTTAGAAAATTTTCCACCTGACACCAGATCAGCCTCCCTAGGGGTTTACCTCATACCCCAAATGTTTGCCAACTGCAGTTTCCCCCCCTGTATTTTCACGCCAACTCTGCACCACCTCTGTGGAAGCTTTATGCTCACCCCAGTCCAAGGCAGTGGGCAGGGGCTTTAATCCTCCACAAAATTACCCCGACCCTGGTTTAACACTCTGCCCACTTGCACCCTGCAGTGTCTTCTCCCCAGGACTTGCCAGTGCATCAGACACTCAGACCAACCAATAGACTCTTGTCTCCCTATCTGCCTTATGGGCACACACCTACCCAGCCTCACGCCACTCCACCCCACCTTCCCACCTGCCCCTCCATAGCTCACAGCCTCCCCATTCACTGCCTACCCGGCCAGCCACCCTTGGCCACTTCCTGAAACTTGCTCCCTCACAGAACTCTGTGTGGCCTGATCCCCCATCCCCCCTGATGTTGGCTATTGTATGCTGGTCATTTACTGCAGAATTGGGGCTATTTTTAGTGTAAATGAAATTTGTTGAAGTAGATGGGAGCTAGGGAATGGATTTGGCACCTTACATGATATGGCCTTATGTTCTAGAATTGGGCTGCTAGCCCTTAAGTCATGTTTTTTCATCATGCAGATTTAGCCATTGCAATACACAAAAGCCTAGTGTCCCAGCCGCCAGCAGAGGGAGGAATCAGGATTGAGAGAGTGGTTGGGGGTAAAAGGTAAGAAAGGCTTATTGATTTAACAAACACACACATACACCTAATATAATAATGCAACAATGACAGACAATAAAATTCCAAGTAGGCAACTTATCGGCAGTCCCTTTTGATGCCTGGTATACGACAAGCCTCTCAAAATCCAGCAAAGTCAGGCATCCCCAGTCTGCGCTGTCCAAGGGCGTACTGGGTAGGACCCTGGTATTCAGTCCTTGGGCTCCTTAAAATCCACTGGCCCACAGAATCCAGGTCAGCAGCTCCTCCTTACAGTGATAGCTTCCTTTACTATCCTGTGTGCCCCTTCTGTCGATTCCCGGATGTGCTAGCAAGTTTATAACTTTTGAACTATAACACAGCCACTCATAATCTTACGCTGCAAACTTTCCTTATATGACTAACCAATAGCAGTACAAGCCTTTATTTTTTCCTTATATAATTAATTTTAGCTGCGCCATTGCTAACAAAGCTGGCCTTAACTAGGTTTTAAACTTTAATTAAACTCTTAGCTATGGCATATATTTTATAATGCATTAACAAATTACAGGAAACATCTGGTCTGAACATCACAGAACATTCAGCAAGCACCTTATTATGCAAACTTTTTAAGCACCTTATTAAGCACCTTTTAGCTATTATACTCTATTTTGCTGTGCTATTGCTTGCAAGGCCTCAAAACAGTTTCCTTTAATTTCATAGACATTAGTGCTGGAAGGGACCTCGGAAGATTGAGTCCAGCCCCCCACCCAAAGGGCAGGAAGTCAGCTGGGGTCATAGGATCCCAGCAAGATAAGCATCCAATTTGCTCTTGAAGGTGTTCAATGTAGGTGCTTGAACTGCTTCCGATGGCAGGCTGTTCCAGAACTTGGGGGCTCGGACAGTAAAGAAATTCTTCCTTATGTCCAGCCTGAAATGGTCTCGCAGTAGTTTATGACCATTCGACCTCGTCATCCCTTGGGGCGCTCTGGTGAACAAACGTTCCCCCAGATCCTGGTGGTCAACCCTGATAAACTTATAGGTGGACATCAGATCACCCCTGAGCCTGTGCTTTTCCAGGCTAAAGAGCCCCATGGCTCTCAGCCTGTTGTCGTAAGGTCTGTTTTCCTGACCTCTGGTCATGTGCGTGGCTCTTCTCTGGACTCTCCCAAGCTTCTCCACATCCTTTTTGAATTGTGGAGCCCAAAACTGGACGCAGTACTCCAGCTGCGGCCTCACCAAGGCCGAGTACAAGGGGAAAATGATGTCCTGGGATTTGCTTGAGAAGCATCTGTGGATGCAAGCCAGTGTTTTGGTCGCTTTAGTAGCCCTGCATAGCGGAGCCTTGTTCCAGGAGACAGCGACCGCCCCCCGAAGCCTACTGCAGGTGAGAGAGCAGCCTGGCACAGAGAATGAGGACCACCTTCCAGACCTGAGAGCCGTGAGTTGCAGGGAAAAGAGGACTCCCACAGGGGAGGGACATCCCCCCCTGGTTAGTTAAGGGCTTCTGAAAGGGGAGGTCCCACTGAGAGGGCCCCCCCCTAAAGTTACCAGCTTCTTTGTAGGGATTGGGAAAAGCCCAAGGGCATTGAGGTTTCCTCACAGGTTTGAGCTTATCTTTGGGGTTTATCTGTTTCAGAGCAGATACTTATCTGTGACTTACCTATATCTGGAGCGCTGGTATAGGGTTTTATGTTATTTACCCAGAGGGTATTGTTTATGTTACTGGTTTAGATATCTTATAAATATATATATACATTGTACATATGTTTATATCCATATTCCTTTCCCTTCTGATAAGTTAATGTAAGTAAATTTGTATAGAGTTAAGTCCCCTGACTGTCCTGGCCTGGTTCTGTAGGAATGGAGGGAAACTGAGTGGTTTGCAGTTCCCACCCTGCAGCACACCTGCCAGCTAACAATCCCCTTCAACTGGAGAAGGGGAGTATATACCCAAGTTACCTGGGCTACACTATTTAGAATATAAATATATTAATGTAGCTATATTACTCATCTATAATTGATCGAGTACAAAATTATAGGGTATTTTTGGTGAAAATAGGGTATCAGGCCTTGGTTCAGGAACCAATCCCCCATTTGTAACATTGTTTCTTACGAGAAAATTGGTTCCCAGTTGCAACATTTCGACTTAAGACATGGTTTTCAGGAACTAATTGTGTCGTAAGTTCAAGGACTCCCTGTACGATCCATTGTAATGTGTCTGATGGGTGCCTTCAGTTAATTATGAAAGCCTCAAAATCTTACTTGGCTCCATTTGTCTCTTATGGTTATATTAGAGTGATTGCTCAGTAATCTCTGTAAGTGGGAAAACCTGACTTTCCCTGCTTACAGAGAGACAGTCTGAGTTTTCCCCAGGGTGTATCTCTGTAAAGTAGCATTTCTCATAATTAGGTTGTGCTGTACATTTCAGTGGTAGAGGTTATTTTTGCTGTATTAGTGTTCTTCAGTTCTCTTTATTATGAACTTTTTCTACCAAAGTAGAACAGCACCTGGCAATGTGAATGGCAGGAAGGCCGGTGTCAACAAGTTAATCCAGTGCTGTCAGTTGTGCTGCAGATTTGGGGCTCCATATGTTCAACATAAATCTCTTTGGCTGGCCACAAAAGCTGTAGTAGCATTCAGGAAGTTATTTTACCAAAGGTAAAAACAAATGTCATCAAACAAAGCACATCAGCTGTGGCAAGACTCATCCTGCATGTTATCCAGCCTGATGTGGAACAAGGGATGATGTGTTCTCCTTGCCTGTGGATTCCCTGCCTCCCTTGCTGTCCCGTGCCTCCTTGCCAGGACCCATGCCAACTCATGCTTCATGTGAAGGTCCAAGTCTCAGCACAGAGACATGGAGTGGTGCAGGACTTGGGGAATCCCTGTGCCTCCATGCTAAGACTTCCAATGCCTCAATGCCAGCCGTGTGCATCCATGCTAGGACCTCTACTAAGCCATGTCCCACATGAAGCATGAGTTGGTGTAGGTCTCAGAGAGGTGGAATGTGGTAGTGCACAACCCGGGAAACTCCTGGCACTCCGTGCCTCTATGCTGGGACCCACCACAGGGTCTCACACCAGCCCGTGCTTCACATGGAGCATGGGGCACTAGGAATTCCCTGGGTCCCATGCCATCCCACACCTCCTTTCTGGGACCTATGCCAACTTGTGCCTCTGTGTGAAGCACAGGTTGGTGTGGGAACAGGTGCATGAGGCACAAGACACCTGGGTACCATGCCTGCACACTGGGACCCACACAAAATTTTCTTGCTTATGGAGAAGTGCTCCTAGAGATCCTGAGTAATCTCCATGATCAGGAAACCTTGACTTTCCCTACTTACAGAGGGAACCTAAGATTCCCCAGGGTGTGTCTCTGTAAGCAAGAAAAGCTGGGCAGGTATTCCCAGGGTTGCCCTGGGAGCACCCAATCCTGTGTCTGAATTCCCAGGAGTGTACAGGATTGGACCTTCAAGCCCCCATGACACCCGCCAGGACAGGCGGAGAGTATGGCCAGCTCCAAGCGGCCCATACTCACCCACCACAGAGCAAATAGATGTCTGCCACAATAAAGTATCACGTTTTAATGCTACCTCTTTCATGGCCACTGATGTGATTCGATAAAGGTTAAAGGTGTCTATTTGCTCACTAGGTGATGTCTGTTTCTACCATAAGGGAACCCAAAGACATCTTCTGATCCGGCCTCTAGGAGCTGAGCCAATCATGTCTTGACAAAAACTCACTTTCGACCTTTTTATCTCTAGCATCTTCAGGTCATATGAATTCCCGTCCCCTGAACCAGAGGTCTCTATCTTCCATATTCAGAAGTTAATCCTATATTTATTAAGTCCCAGGCCTATTTCAAGGAAAAAAATCAAACTGTGCTAAGTTAATGACTCTTTCTGCCTAAGTATCACAGTTTTTAGGAAGAAGCACAATAATTTTAACTGTGGCTTTACCTTGAGCATTAAATCTCCTGTAACCTTTCCATGTTTTATTGCTTCTTTCCACTAATCGCATCTTTGAGTAGTGAAATTTTGAAGGCCAAATTCTGCTTCTACCTATAGATTCAAAAGTTCCACTGGCTTCCTGCATTTTAAAGTAGGCAGGATTTGACCTTGGAGAAAAGCACTGCTTTATATACAAATGAACTTCTGGTGAGGGAGTAGACTGGGAGGATGAGTTCTTTGGGAAGCCACAGGCCTACAGTAGAACACTGCCATTAGTTGGGCATAAAATTAATTTCAGCTGTACAATCAAGTGATCAGATCTTTCCATCACTCAGTGTTGCCAAAAGACAAACATTCCTCTTCCTTCTGGCATTTTGCTTACAGCTTTGTAAAACCTGCATGTTTAATTCCCATGGGCCTGCAGGTTCACTTAAAGGTTTGGGTTTGATCCACATAAACAATCTGGAGATACTTTGAAAATATGTCTCTCCTATAGTTTTCTGTCTAATAATTTGGCTTGGCTTGAAGTTGCTGTTCTTCTACTGTTATGTAAAGAGGTAAACCCTTATTTCAAATTCTTGCATTTTTTGGAGATGAAGTAGTAGATTTAATAAAACAAAACAAAAAACCCCTAAGAATCAAAAACAATAGTAGACTCTAAGGACCCAGTCCAGTTTTCTGTGTAAATTACAGACCCCCGTTTATATTAGGGTGAGCATTACATATTCAAAAGGGGCTGCCTTGGCTCTAGGTAGCTAAACACTAAAGAAATGCATCTTTTTATGCTACCCTAAGTGGCTTTGCAGCCACCATAATCTGGCAAGCCCCATTCCCAGGGCTGCTGGGCTGGCATTGCCAGAGATGCTAGAGCAAAAACACAGAATTTTTGCCATGATAAACTGCTGTGCATATTGAAGTTGTGCTTTAAACAAAAACAGAAATGATATTTTTAGTTCTGTTCAAAATATGGAAAGAAAAATAACACTTGCCAAATAGCAAGGGACGAAATCAATGAGGCGGGGAATTATTTCCAGCTTTCAGGAAAATGTGTTCTAAGAAGGAAGAATTATTTGTCTAATAAACAATAGCAATTACTTCACTAGCAGTGCTGTTTGACATTAGGGATCAGGTTCTGGGTACACAAAGAATGCAGAATCAGGTCTTAGTATTCTTAAAGTAGCTAACTGGCAAAGAGTTTGTGGGCCTGGATACACAGGATAGTTTTCATAGAATCATAGAATCAATGAGTCAGAAGGGACCTAGACAGATCATCTAATCCTGCCATGGGCAGGAAGGAGCACTGGGGGTGGCAGGGGTCATAAGACCCCAGCCAGGTGCCTATCCAGTCTCCTCTTGAAGATTTCCAGGGAAGGTGAGAGCACCACCTCTCTGGGAAGCCTATTCCAGGCTCAGGCCACCCTTACAGTGAAGTAGTTCTTCCTAATATCTAACCTAAACCTATCCTCCCTCAGCTTGTGGCCGTTGTTCCTGGTGACTCCAAGGGGGGCCCTGGTGAACAGACTTTCCCCGAGTCCCTGCCCCTGATAACCCACAAGATCCCCCCTCAGTCTCCTCTTGCGGAGACTGAAGAGATTCAGGTCCCTCAGCCTCTCCTCATAGGGCTGGCCACGGAGGCCCTCAGCCATACAAGTGGCCCTCCTCTGGACCCTCTCCAGGTTCTCCATGTCCTTCTTGAAGTGCGGCGCCCAGAACTGGACACAGTACTCCAGCTGTGGCCTGACCAGCACCGCATAGAGGGGGAGCAAGACCTCTCTGGACCTGTTAGTGATGCCCCTGTTGATGCATGACAGGGTGCGGTTGGCTCTGCCTATTGCTTCATCACATTGATGACTCATATTCATCCCCTCATGACTCCAAGATCCCTCTCTGCCTCTGTGCTGCTGAGAGGGTCAGCCCCTAACCTATAACCATAATACTGGTTCCCTCTCCCCAGGTGCAGCACCCTGCACTTATCCTCATTGAACCACATCCTGTTCAGATCCGCCCACTTCTCTAACCTATCCAGGTCTGCCTGGATGCGGTCCCTCCCTGCCGGTGTATTCACTTTACCCCACAGCTTGGTGTCATCAGCGAACTTGAACAGGGTACACTCCACACTCTCGTCCAGGTCACTAATGAAGATATTGAACAGCATCGGCCCAAGGACTGAGCCCTGGGGGACTCCACTGCCCACACCCTCCCAGGTCAACATCTACCCATCCACCACCGCCCTCTGGGTGCACCCCTGAAGCCAGTTTGCCACCCATGTGACTTTGCATTTGTCAATGCCACGGTCCCTCAGCTTGCCCACCAGAATTGGGTGGGATGCTGTGTCAAAGGCCTTCTGGAAGTCCAGGAAGATGACATCGACTTCCTCCTTCACATCTAAGCTCTTTGTTACCTGATCATAGAAAGAGACAAGGTTTGTCAGGCAGGATCGGTCTTGCACAAACCCATGCTGCTTACCCCCCAGAGCATCACTTCCCCTGCAGGGCTCTCACTAATGTGGCCCTTGATAATCTTTTCAAAGACCATCCCCAGGATAGAAGTAAGGCTGACTGGCCTGTAGTTGCCAGGCTCTTCCTCCCTCCCCTTCTTGAAAATAGGGACCACATTGGCCCTTTTCCAGTGCTCAGGTACTTGGCCCTAGCACCAGGAGTCCTCGAACAGCCATGCCAATGGCTCCGCTATGATGCTTATACTGGTATGAACTAAAGTGTACCTTTAAACTGGGTTTTACTGGTATAACCACTGGTACAGACACTGTTATTATAGTATTCAAGAGCTTTATTTGGTTTACATTATATAACTTGGTAAGGGGTTTAAGGTGAACAAAAAGCAGCCATTGTTTGGGTGACCAGATTTTTATGAATATGAGATTTGGCTGTCTCTCTCAGCTGAGCAGAAATTTTCAAAGAACTTAGCCTCTTGGTGCCTCACTAAGATCACTAGTTTACAAATGGGGGGCTACTTCCCTATATCCCAAGGTAAATATGACGCAATAGAAAAGATTATGAGTTAAGCAGCTATTCTGGTAATATGCAGTTATCATAGATCATAGTTGATGCTCTTCAATTGCTCATTGTTTGGTTTTCCATATCTGAACAATTGACAGCAATCTACAGCCTGGTGACAGCAGCAGCGTATTTCCACTTGTTAAAAAAAATCCCCGTGGAATGTATTGGGGACCAAACCAAAAAGAGAGTTTCTGTAGGTATGTAATAGAAATGACTGTGGACATACATTTAATGTAAGTTTCTTCTTTTCTATAATATCTTTTAACCAGCCTATGGAGGTTTTCTGTAAGATTGGTACAATTCTTAAGTTCCATGGGAATTCTTTAAAAAGAACTGTAAAAAGTATACTTATTTCCTATGAAATGCTGTAGGCACTCTCATAAGCACCTCAGTGTGATAACTTCATGGACACACTGACTCGTAAGGTAGAAGCTCACTCCAGCAGAAACTTCAGTGATGCCTTAAGTTACCTCCCAAGCTCCTGCTCTTAAAGATATTTTGGGAGCAACAGGTTTGCCTCAGACACACTAAATGATTTTTTTAAAATTCCATCTCCACAGGATTTTTTTCCCCTAACTTCTCCTTTTTTGTAAATTTCCAAATGAGTTTCCTTCTTTGGAGGATAACTTATCTAATGCATAAGGGGGAAGCAGTAGACATACTATATTTGGACATCAGTAGTCTCTGGCAGGCTCTCTGCAAATAGGGAATGTCGGGGTTTCCCATTTATGAAGACCACTTGGGATCTCTAGGACTTTTTTTTATAGCGAAATATGATCTAGAGGAAATTACATTGAGGTAGATGTGCCAACTGGTTGAAAACTGCCTGTGCAGAGTGGTTTCATGTCAAACAAGGAGAGCATTTTAAGTGAGATCCTAGAGTAGTCTCTGCTAGGCCAACTCTAGTCAATATTTTCATGGTTGCCTTGAGATATAGGAGAGGTATTTGCAGATGATGCTAAGCTGGGAGAGGTTGCCAGCATTTAGGAAGATGATCAGAATTGAAAGTGATTTTTGACAAATCTGAACCATAGTATGAAGTTAACACAGTAAAATGCCAAAAGACAAGTGCAAAGTGCTGCCCTTGGGAAAGAAAAATTGAATGTGTAAGTACAATACAGGGAATAACTGGCTAGGGCAGCAGCATGACAGATGGAAGTCAGGGGGCTACTATAACTGAACAAAAACACACAAGTCAGAAATGTGTGATGTTGCAGAAACCACAGTTTTTAAGAGCTGTCATATGTAAGGGACAGGAGGTAAATGTTTCTGTACTCCGTGGTGGTGATGGCACTGTAGCTTGACCATTGTGCTTAGGTTTATGTTCCCCCCCACCACCACCACTTCAAGAAAAGAATAAGCAAACTGAGGAGATATTGCCTGAGCCAGATCTAGGCTTTATTACTTTTGGGGACTTTAAAGAGTCAGGACTTCCCAACTGTCCTACACCAACAGGAGAGTCCAGAGGGAGCTCCAAGAGTGAGAGGGCTAGAAAAATTAACTTGATGGATGCATTGGGTTTATTTATAGACTTATTTATAACATTATTATATAGAAGAGTGTCCCCAGTTGCTCTGTATGTCCCCAGTGGGGTAAGATAGGAAGTAATCAGTTTAATTTGCAGCAAAGATTATTTAGATTAGAGATTGGGAAAAGTTTCCCACTTGTGAGCAGGTTTAAACAGTAATAGTCTGTTTTAAGGAGGTTGTGAATTTCATTCTTTGGAGGTTTTTAAGAACAAGTGAAACTAACATCAGTCAGGGATGCTCTAGGTATATTTGTTTTTTGTCTCCACCTAGACGATTGGACTAGATGATTTCTTGAAATCCTTTCCTGTCTTACATTTCTATGTTTTTATAAATTCTTTACCACAGGTGCAAAATCATAGGCACTGAGCTGCTTTGTATCGCCCTCTTGTTGAAACCTATTTCTTTCTTCCATTCCACCCAATCATGTAGCCTCATTGTGAATCTTATGCTTTATGTCTTCCCAACAGTCATTGGTTCTCTGATTCCTTTTAGCCTTTTAACTCTTCAGAGAGTAGCAGTGAGAACCTGGAGCTGGCAGATGTCTCTTGGGATAAGTTGCAGAACTTAAGATGATAGGGATGAGTGACAGTAGCACCTGTCTCACTCCCACAGTTCCCAGGCTTGAGCTTTTGCCATTCCCCCAGGTGCCCTCTCCCCCCATCATTCCTTCCCATTGTGTCCTGTACCCTCTTAGCCTCAGACTACTTCATTTAATCCCCCCAAACCATGGCTTCCAAATGGATTTAGGTGCTTTCCATATCAGTCTAACAAGTTCCTGAGTTCTCATCTGTTCCAGTACCTGCTGCTCCCAAACCATGAACTCTCCTACCATTCCACTTTCTCCAATGCCTTCTTTCTTCAGCTACTGAAACTTCTGTGCACACATCCCCATGACATTCTTTGATCTGAAGCAAGACCTGTACTGTTCAAAAAGCTAAAAGCCTATATTAGCTTTACATACTTTAACATATGTACATAAAGTAGCATAAACATAAAAAAAGAGACCCAATAAAAATGGCATCACCTTGTTTCCACATACAAGAGAGGGTAGATTCAGTTTTATCTACCACTATCATTGAGCAAAATAAGTATTTACTGGGGGGTTTTATTGTTATTAGTCTTATATGTACTGGCTCTACAGGCTGAGGAATATCTGTTTCTACTTTATCTCATGCTTTTACAGAACTGCTAACTGGATTCCTATGATAAAAAAACTTTATTGTGACTGAATTAGTGGCTGTGGATTGGTGGCTGTAGAACAAATCCCATTTGGTTGTCAGAATTCAAAGTGAGCTTCCCAGACTGGCATATTTTTTAATGAACTTACAGTTGTAAATCAAACAGATTTGATAGGGAACTCTTCATAACAATATGGACTATAAACATAAAACTCAAGGATGCTTCTTCCTTTTATCAGAACAAGGCTTTAAATGGGCTTTTAGGATAGGAACAGAAGTTGCACATAAACTTGTTTAAGTGATCAGAAATTGGTTTAAATGTGTAACAAAACAGAAGTTCAGTGAACATAAACCAGTTTCAAAATGACTGAAATTGGTTTAAGATAAACCTGGCTGAATGCAGTTTCAGACTTAACTGATTTGGGTCAAATCAGTTTATGAAACTTCTGTCCCAGACCCCTTCCTGGTTTAAGTTAAATCAGAGTCCCCCAGCATGCTTTGTAGCCCTGGGTTGGTCTGTGCTGTCTGTTCCAGAGAGCAGGCTTGGCCCTTCTCCTCTGCATCCTACCCAGAGCAGTGAGGGCTGGCTCACTGGCTGGCTTACTCCCCCCCACCCCCAGGCAAAACCCAGCTGGGTTTTGGGGCCAGGGAGGGGAATTAAACTTACCTTCCCCCAAGTACAGAGCTGCCCTGCCCTGCTGAAGACTTATTGCTAGCTGTGACTGTGGACTACAAATCCCAGAGGCATCTGGAAGCAGAAAGAGGAAGTGACAAGGAACCCTAAGAGTCCTGTTTCCCTGATTTTGGACTGCAAATCCCAGAGGCCTCAGGGGCAGCAGGAAGAGTAAGCAAATGCACAGCCCAGGCTGCATTTATAAATTCTTCAGTTTATAGTTTTTCAGTGAAATAACTGTTCTTGTTTAAGCTTTTATGAGTTCAGTGCCACTACCTCCCCCTCCCAGGCAGAGCATGGGCTGGGGCCTGGCCATGCCCCCTCCATTCCAGCAGTGAGGGGGTTAAAGTCTTGGAGGGCTAAGGCAGTGGTTGGCAGTCATGCTCTAGCAGCTTCTGGCTTGAGCCACTGCAGGCATGTGGCTGCATTTCCTGATTCAAAAGTGAATGTGTGTTTATCTGTTTATTGGTTCAATCTCTGCAGCTTAGACTAACCTGCACAGACTGAATCAATTCAGCCTTGGGCTTCTTGACTGTCTGTACTTAGCCTTAATACAGAAGAAAAGGTGAGGTTCTTGATTAGTATAGTCCCATGTTTAGAGATGTCATACTTTGGGTGAAGCACAAGTTGGACTCCCACCCTCCCAGAGTAACGAGGTTTTACCTCCTTAATGCTGTTTCCAGATCGTCTCCCCCTCCCCCAATCACTACCACCCTCAACTCATAACTTAATTGGGAAACGAAACAAAAACAAGCAAAAGAAAATAACAAAAAACAACCCTTTGAAATAACATTCGTAATGGAATAACAGAATTCATCTACATGCTTTCCTCCCCCTCCCTTGTATCAGTGTTTACAGCTCTGCTGCTGTCAAAGAACTTCTTAGATGTTTTTTATGACTCTTAAGAATTTTTTTTACAGCAACAAACAATCTTTAGACACTGAGCAAGGCTATAATAAAAAATGCCTTGCACAAAAGTATTGGTAATCAAAGGGAGTAAGTGTAGGGCTGCTTTGTAAATTCTGACTTTTAAGGTCATCAAAATGTAAATATGTATTCCATAGCATTAAACAAAAGTTAACTGGGAAAAAAAGAGTTTCTGTAAAACAGGCAGTTATCTAGTTGGAGAGAATATATTGAAAATTGTTGTGCATGTATTAAATTGCCCTTTGGAATTGTATTTATTGATGCCATGCTGTCATTAAATCTTCTGTCTTAGCATGACTTAAACTCTGTAGGCTAGCACTGGGTAAATATTGGAGAGCAGAAATAGTTGTGGGTTTAGATGATTCTTTGGTAAGTCCTTCCCCACAATTCTGCAGAGTGGAGGATGGATGGTCACTCACAATGAGTGTTTTGCTAGAGATTTACAAAAAACTACAAGTCTTGGTTCCAAAATGATACCTTTTATTTAACCAATTGGAAAATGGCAAGAAAGTTATCCTTTTCTGCAAGCTTTTGGGATCAAAGTCCCTTTATCAGGCTCTGGGAAAAGTACAAGATGGTAAAAAGTCCCGATATGTAGGATATAAACTTATTTTTTGCACAGTGAGTGCTGAAGATGGAAGGCTGTCCCTCTGGGTCCATGACATTGTCTTTGTGAGCTGTGCTGAGTAGCTCTTTGATGTGTTGATCAGGTAGAATTCCTTCCCTGAAGGTGTCAGAGGGCAGGCAGGGAGGTAAAAAAACTTTCTTGTTGTTCTGCAAAGAAGTTTAAAATCCAAAATTTAAACTCTAGCAAAAGCTCTCCCATGTTTTTATGGGCAAAATTCGCCTGAACTCACCTCCTTTTTTCTTCCGCCTTATGGGTATGCAATGAATAGCCAGCTTGCAATACTGTTATAAAATATGTTGTTAAGCTGCTGAAAGAATTTCAGTCCTGTAGAAAATTACTTTATGGGCTCAGTTGCCCAATAATGCCCTCTTGGCTCTTGCCTCGGAGTGAGATCATGATGCCACAATCTCATTCTGGGGGTGTTGGTGTATTATGTGGAGACTTTGGTGCTAGAAGAAGGAACTTAATTATGCGAATAGGCTTTCAAAGGTTTCACGCACTCCCAGTGATTTCAGCAGGGGTTTAACAAGATCAGCATCTCTGACCTTTTTCCTTAGGTGCCTACAAATGAAACTTGACACCTAACTTACATGTACAAGTGTGACACTTCTGGCAACAAGTTTAAGAGGAGGGGTGGTTCCTGAAGTATTACAAGTGCTTCTCAGATTATTTAAAGTCTTCCAAGGTTTAAGAAGTTTGTCTTCAGAATGTATTGATTGTAGGGACGTAAATACCACTTTAAAAAATATCAGTTTAACCTATTGTAATTACAACAGTTAAATGATTAATAAGTATGGCGACCACTGTCCTGGCCCATGTAGAGCTGCTCTGGCTCAGCTTGTGGGGTGCCCCTGCCCAGCACCAGCACTTCCAGTGCCCCCAAAGTGCATCAGGGACTCAGTGGCTCCACAGGGCCATGCCTCATAACAAAATGGGCAAGCAGGTGGGTCCTAGCTCAGGTCTGGGCGTGGACAGGGCAGGCAAGGCACACTGTAGAGGTGCAGAAGCCCAGGGCTCCAACCTATGACTGCAAAATCAGGCAGGCAGGGGAGGGTATGCTGAGCCCCAGGCCATTGCCTGCACTGCCCCACCCTGCTATGGAGGAGGGGGCTGCACCCACACGCCTGGAGTAGAATGAGGAGCTGGGGGCCAAAGGATTGACAAGTCCCACTAGGCAGGCAGCACTGCCCACGAAGCCATGGGTGGCAGCAGCCAGCAAGGGGCTTTGCCAGCCCACTGCAACAACCAGCACAGGGCTACACAGGGCCAGCTGCAGCAGAGCAGGAGGGAAGGGGAGGGGTGACCAGCACCTAATAGGCTCTGTGGACCCTGGTGCAGATGTGGCAGGTTAGGGCGTTAAGTCTGTATTGTGATAGGGTTGCTCATCATCTTATGTAGAGTTTAGATTATGAATTTGTATGGGAAGGTTTGCATGAGGAAGATTCTGCCTCAGGGGCTGAACTAGATGACCTCTGGAAGTTGCTTCCAGACCTACTTTTCTATGACTTTAAGTTCTTGGGGTACCCATGGAAGTGGCAGCTCCCTGTTCCTCATCTATAGGCACCACTTCATAGTTTGGCAACGGGCAGCTGGACAGCTTACCAGCTGCCCTTTCCCCACACAGTGCTGCAGGTGTGCTTTTTAAAACTCCCTGGGCATTTGGCCCCACATAGTGGGGAGAAGCTCCCTAGATTCTGGCTTCTGGTGACCAGGGAGGTTTAAAAAGTTCCCTGACAGTTTCCCTGCCAAGGACTTTAAACACAATGTCTGGTAGCTCTAGCAGGGCTGCCAAGAATCAGAGGCAGGGTTTAATGTCCCACAACACTGAGGACTCAAACCGGTCCTAATGCTGTCCAGAGCTGGAGCCAAAAATCAGCTGATTGTCAGCCTACTGGACTTGTGGGCACTGCTCTTCCAACTCATTGGTGCTGGGGGCTTATGATCCAAGGCTGCCCCTGCACTGGCAAGTAATAATAGTGTGATTAGGATCTGATCCCTGATCCCAACAATTACATGCCCTGCCATACACGATATGTAGCGTAGTAGGAGGCACAATTGTTGGGACTGTAGATCAGATGCCATCATTCCTTTAAATGCCATATGTGCTAGGGCCCTAAGAGGTACACAGCTCACTTGGCAATGAGGAACTATTGCATTTGTGTGCACAAACATGTTCACCTTTTTACTCATTAAACAGGAGTGTGTTATTGCCATATGAGGCAGAGTGTACTATTCTTTGCAACATCTGTTTTGAAAAATAGCTTCCATAACTGAACCTGCAAATGGTATTGTGATAAGTGGGAGGGAATGAATTGAGAGCACAATTTCTCTCCTGCAATATTAGTAGATGGGACAAAGCCTGGTAGAAAAATAAAGGCTCATCTGTGTTTCAGAAGAAATAAACTAACTGCTATTGATTGCTGTAAATTAACACAAATGGGGCAACAGCAACATGAAAAGCCCACTTCTCTCTCTGATTTTAAATCTCTTGCAGTTCAGTGTTAGTGTTGCTTGTAATAAGAGTAGATGACAAGAACTGAGAGAATTGACTTTGCTTTTGTTTCCTTCCACTAACTTTCCCTGTAGTGAAAATAGTATTGCTGACTTTTTGTGTAAAAACCTTCAGTTTCCCCTTCTTATGTGCAACACTTATGCACAAACACAGCAGGAACAGAAACGTGTCTTTTTGGTTGAGTTGGTGTTGGGGGGTCGCAGTGCAAAGTTAAGTTGCCATCAAAAATGGCAGAAGGTTTCTGCCACACAGTAATTTAGCAGTGAACAAAAAAGGTGTTTATTGCTATCAAAATCCTAGTGAGAAGAGCAATGGCAAAACCCCCCAAATTGCAATGATTTACGTTCATGTTTATCTTCCCACCCTGTAGGCATGTCTACACGTGCGCCTTAATGCACATTAGCCTATTTTAATGTGCATTAACTAAATAACACATTTTAAGTGACACTTTAATGAACATTAAAGAGATTAATGCTCATTAACCATCACTTAAAAACTAAGTGTGGAGGCTACTCCAATGCACTATAATTACACAAGTGTTGGAGCAGACTCATATGAATTAATGAACAAGCTTTAGTTCAAACTGCCATGTTCAAGCTGCCATGTTGAAGCATGAAGATGCTGATACATGAGACGCTGTGGTGCTTTAATTAGAGTGGCTCTTGAAGCCATTCTAATTAAAGTGCTGCCTCCCTCCCCCCAGAGCATGTGTAAAGTGCCCTATGCTCTTTAGTTAATATGCATTAAGACAAGCTAATGCACATTTTCCTAGTACATCACAGCTACTAGATTTAATGTGTATTAACTAAAGTACATTAATGCTTATGTAGATGTGCCCATGGGTAGAAATAGATGTTGCCTGACAGACGGCGGCACAAATGATGAGCAAATAGACATCCCTGCCTTTTTACACCACATTAAGTGTTGCGACAAAGGGTAGTATAAAATAGTGGTGCTTTATTTCAGTGGATATCTATTTGCTCTGAAGCAGGAGAGTGAAGGCAATGCAGAGCTGCCTGGGCTCTGGGGCTTGAGTGGCCTGATCCCGTTGATGTGAGCAATAACGCTGAGTCCAGGTAGGCTTTTTTGGATAAGGAAAAATATTTACAAAGTGTCTGGAGATTCATGCCCAAAGTTAGGTCAAAAACATTAGTTTACAACATCATAAGAGCCCATCCTTCATCCAAGGTTCTTCTTAGTGAAATTTTTCACATGTTGCAGTCTAGTCTGAGGATATTGGCAGGCATCTTTGGCACCAGATTCAGTTACATCAGTGTAAATTAGACCATACTGTGGTCCCTGAAGAAATGTCCCCGTGCTATGCTGAAAGCCAGAGAGCTCTGTATAAGACAGGTTTGTTCTGCTATAGGATATGGCTTCTGCTGATGGCATTTGTTCACTGCTTTTCTGTGCTTTGGTGTTTTCCAGATTCTGACCTGAGTATGCGGACACTCAGCACACCCAGTCCAGCATTAATATGTCCACAGAATTCACAAGGCTGCCATAATGGCAGAGGATCTTCCACCTCCTCATCCTCAGTCACTGGGGAGACAGTTGCTATGGTCCATTCACCTCCTCCAACTCGCCTTACTCATCCTCTCATCCGGCTGGCATCCAAGCATCAGAAGGAACAAGCTAACATAGATCGGCTCCCAGACCACTCCATGATCCACATTTTCTCTTTCCTGCCAACCAATCAGTTGTGCCGCTGTGCCCGGGTGTGTCGCCGCTGGTATAACCTGGCTTGGGATCCACGGCTTTGGAGGACTATTCGCCTGACAGGCGAGACAATCAACGTAGATAGGGCTCTTAAAGTGCTAACCCGGAGGCTTTGTCAGGACACACCAAATGTATGTCTCATGTTGGAAACAGTAATTGTTAGTGGCTGCAGGCGGCTCACAGACAGGGGACTCTATACCATAGCTCAATGCTGTCCAGAACTGAGGAGGTTAGAGGTGTCAGGCTGTTACAACATCTCCAACGAAGCAGTCTTTGATGTGGTGTCACTGTGTCCAAACCTGGAGCACCTGGATGTGTCAGGTAACAACATAACTAAAGAAAAAATAATGTAACCTGGGTTGAGGGATTCCAGCCTGTGTATATGTGGATGTGACAGAGAGAATGCAGAGAGCTGCAGCACATAACTTGGCCCAGGTAACTGCCCAGAAGCAAAGAGCTTCTCTTTTCCCCTTATCTTCCTAGGCACTAATCTTCCAAGGCACTTTCTCACTCCTAAATGTATCACTGCATAGGGTGTAGTGGGCATCTTTGTACTTAAGGAACTCCAAACTCTCCATCAGTAACAGGATGTTTATCAGTTAAATGATGTTTTCCTATCTTTTGAAATGTCTTCTCCCATGCTAAATCTATAGATTTATGCCCTGGTATATGTATAAATGCTGCATAGGTCATACACAAGCCACATGAGACATTAAAAGTCTCCCCAGTCTGTACCTCTGCCTCATCGTTTTAACTTCCTCTAAAAACTCAGCAGTGGCAAAAATTAAACACAAAATCAGTTTTGGCACAAAAGATTGAATAAGACGTAAGCAGCTGGTTTCTTATTGTCTCTTTCAGTTGGGGGAAGAATGTTTACAGGAGAGTTCATTTTAAGAAGTGCAAAGTATTAAACGTATACATTTCACTGCAAAGATCCCTGAAGAGAAGAATCTAAAATATTAATGTAGAGGAGGGAAAAAGCTGCAGGCTAGGATTTACCTGTGATTAAATATCATGTAACATTTGGAATATATTTCCACTCTATTTATTCTCTTGTAATACTCCATTAGCCAGCACTTATCACTTGTAACACCTTACGGCCAAGTCCAACTGAAAATGTTCTGTTCAGTCTAAATAAATGCTGGGGTTTCCCTTGTTTCTGCCAGGTTAATGAAAAGGGCCCTTGACAGTCTGTCTCTACCAAGTGCACTTAATGGAAAAGTTTGCATAAGGGCCCCTGCAAAACTGTAACTAGAAATGTGAAGTGCTGCTTGGTTTGTTTTTTTTCTTTGATTTCAACAATACCCTGCTGAGCTGAAGTCCTAAGCTTACTATTCTACTGCATGTCAACCAGAAAATACAAGCAACCAGAAACAGAAATGAAAAAAGTGTTATTTCATTATCCACACTGAGTCATCTGTAAGACGTAAAAACAGGTTCTTATGTGGGACATGAATCCATTAAGTCCTGAGTATTTCAGCTTGGACTAACTTCAGTGGAAATTTAAAGGCTTCCAATCCTCATTCAGTGCAGAAACAAGACAATTGGTTTCAATTGAATTTTAACTGGCTTGCACATAAAAATCTTTAACTTAATTAAAGCCAGTGAAGTCACCTCAGTGAGTTGGCAATCAGGTTTGAAGGACCTTTTAGTCAAGTCTTGACTTCAGGATTTGGCCTGCACATTGTATGTGTTGAAAAATGAACAAGATTTTAAAATTGGTTCAATACAACCTAGTGTCATGTTTATTTTTTAATAGTAACTTCTTACACAGTTAGTACAAAACTAGTCAGAGGTAAATGAAAATTAAAGCAGAAAGAAAAGAAAACTTGAGTCTTTTCAGGTGTGAGGGGTACACTTTCACTCAGTATTAAAATAGATGGCGTGCTCTGAATACCAAGAGCTACGTTTACATTCTCTGACCTCCGAAGAGGTGAGATTGTCAAAGAATCAAAAAGAGTCTCACTCTACATTAGTGTAAGAACTGGAGAGAAGACTGATATAATCTGGTCTGTTCTCTCCCTCTTTAGTTTCTTCAGTCTGAAAGTGAAATAACTTCTTTGTCCTCCATAGAATAACACTGATGCAAAAGACAAATTCATGGGTTTGCCTAAAAATAAGTCTAGGAAGAGTTTTAATAATTATTTCTAGTAACATGGGTAAGAGTATTTTTAGCTCCAATTTCTAGCCAGACTTAAGTACTTCAGGAGGCGGTGCTGGCTCCTACCCTGGGGGTCTTTAAGAGGAGGCTAGATGTACACCTTGCTGGGGTCGTTTGACCCCAGTACTCTTTCCTGCTATGGCAGGGGGTTGGACTCGATGATTTACTCAGGTCCCTTCCAACCCTAGAAACTATGAAACTGTACAAGTTAAATAAAGATACACATCATTAACAAATCTTGATTTTTATCTTAACAGTCTCTAAAGATCACATCAGGAGGGGGCATTCTATTACTGCATGTTCATTTTTAATTGCATCATTTGCTTATTGTTAAAGGTGCATCAAAAAAATGAAAGCACCCATACAATACATGTAAAGGTTTACATTAATTTGACACATTGCAAGAATTTTAAAACCCCTGCTACTTGTGGCTTTGGTTATTCTCACAGATGACAAAAGAATGATATCAGGTTGCTTGAAAGCTCAAAGGATTCCAGTAATAATCCATTTGATGTGATTTCCATACATGTCAAACTTTTGACATAGATGAGAAGAACCAGCATGAGCCTGAAGTCTGTGGGATCCACGATTTTGTGGCACTTTATTAAAATCATGAGTTAGAAATACTGACCTTGTAGAAAGCCTGATCAGATCATGCAAGCATCCTTGCTTCTCCTGGGAAAGCTAGCTACAAGAGTCCTTTAACCAGCCAATGAGTTTTATTCTGTTAGTTCAATTTCATTGAAAACTCCAGCTTTGAGCAGAGCTAATGTTACACCAGTTAGAAAAGAAGGGAAAAGGATTGCCATCCAAATGCATGTGTCAACTGAACTGATCTAATTGTTTGGTCCATTTGTTCCCAGCCCCACGTAAGTAACCCTAAACTCCTCAACTTTTCAATTTGAATAAAACATTTAAAGTTAGAGAGGTATGGCTGCACTTCCTTCCATATGAAAAGAGACAGAGAAAAAACTTACGTCAGTTCAGTGAGATGTGGTGTATCTACCAAAAGGAGTGAGGATGTGGACAGACAAAAAACAGGTATAATTGTTTTGTCTGTCCACATCCTCACTCCTTTTGGCAGATACACCACATATCATACAACCTAGCGAAGGAAGATTTATGGGTGAAGATTTTAGAAGCTGAAGGTTTGTCCAGTTATCTACACTGCCAAAAAGTTCTATGAGGAGTCCTGGTCCAACACCTTTCCATTCTCCCAGTGGTAGAATGAATTGTATGTGCAGTCCTATGCTAAGATCACATGTCTCTTGATTTAGTAAACTGAGAGCAGAGATTAAAATACTAGAATTTCTAGCTCTAATATTGACTCCCACTGGAATTTTGGGAGTTTCCAATCATAATTCCCAGGTAACTGCTAAGTCTTAAAAAGACACAAAACAGCCTAAGAACATTAGGTGTCCATCTCCTCTATGTGCAAGGGCAGAATAGGGGGTGCCTATAGACATGTGGGGAGACTGCTCTGATGCCCTGTAATTACAGTGTGTTGGAACAGACTCGATTAACCAGATCTGCTGAAGCATGCTAATTAGCATGCGTCCAGCAGCCTCTGCATCTCATGCATCAAAATATTGAATTGCAGGGGTCCTGATACACAAGACACTACAGGTGGTTAAATTAGAGTGGCTTTCGGAACCGCTCTAATTAAAGCACTCTTTTCCCCCCTACCTCTCCCCCCCTACACACGCACACACTCCTAGCAGGTGTATAAATGCCCACAGAGTCCTTATAACTCCTTTTTGGGCACTAAAGCTTGGGTTTGGGGCCTGGGTTCTGCAGTTTCTGTCCTTACAGTTGCATGTTATTATTTGTAAAATGTTCTTTCCCTCTATTGTTGTGTGAAAGACCCAAACAAGGTAGAGAAGTGGAATTGGACAGCACAATATGAAGCCAGTTTCCCTTTTCCCCCAGTATTGTCTAAGGAACCAGTAATCGTCTTCATACAAGAAAGAAGTTAAAGTGTTTTTGATAAACTGGCAACTTAACCATGAAGCTCTACTTGTCCATAGCTTGCAATAGTGTACATTTAGTTTCTTTGTTTTCAGTTACCCTTTAATGTAATATGCATGGATATAATGTCATAATTAGAAACTCCCCCTCCTCCCCCCCCCCCGCTCCCCATAGGGCATATGGGTAAAGTTGGAAATGCACATTTTTCTGAACTGACTTCATCCTGAAAGTGGCTTTGATGTAAACACCCTATGACTTTAAGTCCAGACCTTAAGCTTATCTATGTTTCAAAGTTCAGGAGAATTCAGCTCTGAGTGTTTGAATCCACTTGCAGTTTAATATAATAAAGCTAGTTTTTACCTAGGGTATTTTGAAAGTGCTTTCATAACAATATCCTTCCCTTTTCTGACTATAATTTTTACCTCCTCTTCACTGTGAGCTCCTGTCTTCTCTTTAAGCAATCTCATCACCACCTCATTCCTGTTCATAATCCAGACATCTTCTCCCTCCTGGATAGTTTTCCTCCATTTTCTTGGGTGTTTTGATTTCTGGTTAGGGGGGGTGTCTTTGCAAATAGAGTAAGATGTGATCTCTGCCCCAAAGACTCAGAATAGGAATAGCGCTATTTGTAGGTCTATAAAAAAGCATTTAGATATGAAATCTTAGCTTCTGGCCAGCCCCTGTACAGAAGAGAGAGGGCACAGTCTTAGCAAAAATGTAGCCTAAAATAATGAGACTACTCATATTCAAGTGGTAAAGGCAGTTAGAGCAGAAAGGTGTGAGCATAAATGTGGAAAGGATTCTGGAACTCATAGTCCTCATGTGAAGTACAGTAATACTAGTGTAGATTTGGTGGGTGTTCTGTTCTAGATACAGGAGACTTTGACAATCTTGGTGAAGATGTGGCTTCTCAGTCTTGGAAGGTCCTAGATATTTGACTCAAGCTAGATTTGCAAAAGAAACCAATAGCTAACTCACTTGAAAATTTTCATAATATGTTCATTCCATCTACCTCTTTGTTCTGAAAGATTGACAATGATAATGTATCAATATTTTAATGTAAAAACAGGCATTTCTATTCATTCTCAGTGTTTTCCATAAAATGTGTTTTGTAACTCTCAACACAGTCCATGGACAGTCTCAGATACTTAAGAAGTTTGTTGAGCTTGACTGCAAGTTATTGTCTACCAGGTTAGCCAAGGTTCCTTCACAGTCCACTTAGACATTTCTCCTCCCATTTTAAATCCATTATTTCATCTATGAAAAAACCCTGCTTTTGGGAGGGAGGGGGGTTATATCTTTATTATTTGGGTCAAAAAATTGTCACAGACCCAGAAAAATGTCTTTTCACTTTAATAAAAGAAAATTCAATCAGTCATATATCAACACAGATTATCTTTCTGGTGGAACCATTTTGAACATCCTTCCTATGAAATACAATATGCTGTAGCCAAAGTAACTAGACAACAAGGAAATGCTGAGCCTGTCAGAACAGTGATCGCATATTAATATACTTTAGTTCCTGCACTGCTGAGAGACTTTTGACCTTTTTATTTTCATTTCAGATATGCATTAGCCATTCATATGTCCCTCCTTTTTCAGATATTAACAGACAGAATGTTTTTCTCTGCAGACCTTTATTCTCACTGACCTGATGCTAAAAGCAGGCACTTAAAGGGTCTGTACTTAGACCTTCCTCATTAAGTGGATCTGTGTAGAGACAGACCTGTGACTTAATGCCAAGTGCCATGAAAGGTGGTGCTCTGCCTGGCTTCTATCTCAGCAGACTCAGTTAGAGGATTGGACCCTTGCTTTATCTATTACACTGCTGAATTTAAATAGTATTTCTTCCCTTTTGAAAACTTTAATCATGTTATTTTAATATCTTTAATGAATCTTCATTACATTTTGTATTCAAAAGCTCTGAGCTTGTATAATTTATGCTCACAAACTATGTCATACTCTGCATGGATGTATACTGGTATATTGGGAAGGGAAAAAGCATTCCTGATTGTTCAGAGCTTGTTGTTGACTAATCAGAATTGTTCTGTTTGTCTCAAGATAGCAAGGTTTTGCCAGGTGCTGTGTAAAACTTGCCAATTGCACATTGGTTAGAGTTCAGCTTAACTTTCCAACTCTTTTAGGAAAATCGAAAACTTAGATAAAAAACTTCAGTAGGTTGATTAATTAATTGATCAAGCAAACTGGCAAATCTTGTTAAGATTGAAACATAATAGGTTGGAGAATGATTTTTCAAGCCAAGATCCTATTATGGGAACAAACCAGTTGACCTTCTCCTAAGGTTTTATCTTTAATGCAAACAAAACTTTTTATAAACCTTTCATTCAAACTCTGTGTGGGTTCCTCTCGTGTCTGGATAGACATGTGTGGATAGTACAGTTTTTCTGAGATGCTCAGCAGCCAAAAGTTGTCATGATCTTATTTGCATCATAGAATCAATTCTTAGCTACCCGAGTTGTGTGTTTCTAGGTTCATGTAGCTCTAATGCATCCACTGATGTTTCCATTTTACTTGCTTCCTCCTTTTACCCTCACTGATTTCTTTTATTCTGCTTATTATTTGCCCTTTGCCTCCATCCCCACAAATTTGTTATAGGTTCAGCATTCTTCTTTGGCCTTGTTCAGCATTCTTCTTTGGCCAGTGCTACAGTTTCAGGGAAGATTTTACTTTTAATCACTCTTGAACTCATCCTTTTGGTGAACTCAAAGAGCCTCTCCCCTCTCTGGGAGCAACCTTATGGTTCAACCCCTCTGAGACAGGACTTCTTAGTGGTATCTGCCTTCCTTCTTGTTTTTCAAATATTGGATATAATAAGCTGGTACAGAGGCCTTAATTGGTTGGGTTTTTCTCACTAGGAATCTCCAAAGTCACTGAATCTAGTGACAAATTCACAAAGTTGGCAACACTAAAGAGGCTATGTCATAGCCCAGGGGCGGGCAAAATACATCCCATGGGCCAGATCCAGCCCATGAGGCCATTCTATCTGGCCCACGGGGCCCCTAAAAAAATTTTGAAAATTAAAATTTATCTGTCCTTGGTTTCTGCCAAAAATGATGGGAACCAGAGGGAGTAGGACCCAGAGGAATCCTCGACAGGCTTCTGCAACAGTAGAGCCTGCCCAGCCCCGCCCATCCAGCCAGGAGCCCCAGCAGGGGCATCTGCCCTGGGAACACATAGCTGGCCCAGCGCGGGAAACTCAGGTAAGGGGGGGAAGGTAAGGAATGAGGTGGTGTGGAGTGCAGGGAAAAATGGTCCCTCCCCTGCCGCATGGCCAGCGCTCTCTGCTGCAGCCACTCGCAGCCCACACGGGGCTGTCCTGAGTAGGTACAGGCAGCCCCGCATGGGCTGCAAGCAGCTGCAGCACAGGGTGCCAATCATGGGGCAGGTGAGGGGCTGCTTTTCCCCTGCACTCAGCACCAGCTTGTGACCCGCCCCCGCTGCCAGCCTGGGCCCTGTGCAGCTCCGGGCTCTCCCATCAGGGCTGCGCATGGCGGCAACAGCTGCGGCCCCCCCCACTTGTCGCGCCGGGCAGTGTTTGCTGCTGCCACCCACTCAGAGCTCTCTTGCTGGCTACCACAGAGGTAGTGGTGGCAGCCTCACTTCAGCCTACCATGGTGCAACCTCTGGGCGGGCAGCAGCAAACACTGCCCTGCGCAGCAAATGGGGGAGTCGCAGTGGCTGCCACTGCCGCAGTTCAGTCCTGACAAGTGAGCCCAGAGCTGAGCGCAGGGAAAGAGTGGCCCTTCACCCACCCTGTGCCTTGCGCCCTGTGCCCTGTGCTGCAGCCACTCATAGCCCACGTGAGGCTGCCTGTGCCTGCTCAGGAGAGCCCCGCGCAGGCTGTGAGCAGCCGCAGCAGGGAGTGCTGGCCATAGGGTGGGCGAAGGGCCGCTTTTCCCTGCCCTCAGCACCAGCTCATTCCCTGCTGCCCCCTGCCTGTACCACGGGGCTGGGGGGGCACTGGAAGTGAGCAGGTGCAGGGGGCCCAAACTGGTGTCCCGGGACCAGCACCGGTGGGGCCCAGAACAGGGCAGCAGGAGTACAGGGGTTCCGGGCGGCAGGGGCTCTGTGGAGCCAGGCCAGCTCCCCCCTCTCCCTGCTGGTGCAGTGCAGCCAAGCCCAGCTCCACAGACCCCTGCCAGCCTGCGCCCTGCTCTGGGCCCAACCAATACTGGCCCGGAGACATTGGTCCCAAGATGGTGACCTGGGGCAGGGCACCTGTCAAGGGGCGGGACTACCCATGCGACCCTCCACAGCTTGCCAAAACTGGGTAAGTGGCCCTCTGCCCAAAATAATTGCTCGCCCCTGTCATAGCCTCATCCCTCCAGGGATACGCGGGTCCATGTCTGGCTGCCAGGGGTACACTGATCCAAAAAAGTTGAAAACCAGTGGTCTAATGTTTAGGGAACTAGGTTTCCTGTGGCCTGAGGGGTTTAAAACCTTCAGCCCTTGCTTTCTAAGAGGTCACTCTGCCTACTGTGGCTGTAGGCTTTCTGATGTGAAACATTTTTCATCTTTTCTGTTGATTTTGGGTCACTGTTCAGAAAAAAAATCAGGACCCATTAGGAAAGAGAGGGGAGAGCATGTGAGTATGACTATCTCTAGCTCAGTAAGTAGAGCTGCTAGAGAAGTGTCCTGCTTTCTTCCTTCTTCATTTTTCCTCCTTCAAGCCTCTTCTACTTCCTCCTTTATACATTTTTATATTTCATAAGTAGTCCTTGGAATAGAGGCAAGAACCCAGGTCTCCTCTTTTTCTCAAATGGCTATACTAATGATTGGATTCCAAAGTGATCTGACTTCTCCTTGGTATTGTGAGTCATCTTCAGTGGCTGAGTAACGAAGTAATAGCTTGGTAGTTAGGGCAGCCTTGTGTGGTGAGAGATATAGATTTGAATTCCCTCAAGCTAAGAAGAGGCTAGAATTTACAATCTGGCCCTAGGCCTCAAGGGGGATTACACCTTTTCTAGCCTGAATGAAACTAAGTGAACAGGGGACATTACAGGCACCTATACATGTAACAGACCCTATACATATTAAAGTGCCCTGAGGGCCATTTTGAAGCACAGGACACTGAATACATGTGACACTGCAGGTGCTTTAATTAAATCACCACCCTCTGCCCCCTTCTACCACTCTGGAGCCTTTGTGTATAGATGGCCTACCAGTTGTTTCATCAACATCTCTTATCTTTGTTGTTATGTTTCCCATCCTAGCTGATTCCTTTAACAATCCTTTTGATTTAAGTCCAAGCAGGTAACCCGCCATAAAGAAAATACAGAAATGTATCTTCTGTAGTGGTGGGGGATGGCCCTCTTCCTGAGATCTCTTGAGCATATAACAACAAGATTTTACAGGATCAGGATGTTGGCCACCGTGGTCCCTCTGTGGCGGTTAGGATGTTATGTCTTGTGTTGTGTCAAGATTGACTGTATTTTTGCTAAGAGGTTAAACAATGGATTTGTATAGGATAGTTTGGATAACAAAAATCTTGCCTTAGACAAGGGGTTGAACTATATGACTTAGGGGGGTCTCTTCCAGCCTTACTCCTTTATGATTCTCTGATTCTAACTATATATCATAATAACATGGATGTTTTCCAATTCATCTCACCCAGGGACTGTAGAATGAGGTATTCCTTGCTCTTAAACAGGCCAGGTCTGTCACTACAAAATTAATGAGATACATGTGATACAGGATGCATTCTACTTCTATCCCTACCTCCTCTCAAGGAACTTGCTACTTCTGCAGCTTCCCTTAACCCCTAAAATGGGGCAGAGGTAATAAGAGAACTGCACTTACCAGGGTTAGGTAGAATTTGCTCCCTGGGGTGCATTTCTGGCATCACTTCAAGTTTGGTCCATTGGCTGCACTGCATTGTTCTGCCAAAGGAAAGTAGAAAAGAAAAAGTATTTTCTGCATACAATGCAATTGAAGAGAGAGTTACAGTGGAGAGTGGAGGGGAGGAATTAGCACTTCGTGTTATTTGCTGGATTTTCTATTCCTTCAAACATCGCCATGCTGGCCCTGGTTTATTCAGATTACTTGAATATAAAATGCCATGCTATTCAGGATTGTAATTCAGTTTCTAGATGGTTGCCATTCTGCTACTGGCACAATTCCCAATCAGTAGCATGGTTAGTTTGGTTCCATTCCCAAAACATTTGCTTGCCTGGGTGTGGTAGCTTTCCTTTAATTTCCTAAAGTGTTGACAGAAAAATGGCCACTGATACTGGTTCACAAATTAAAAGTAAATCAATGATGATGTTACTACAGGTCTGATGCCTGTCGGCTCCCTCTTCTCCTATTGCCACTAAGTAAAGATATTTCGAACAATCATCAAATTTATGAGGGTGTTTCAGAAAGTAACAGCAGTTTCAAAATAAAGCCATTTTGTGTCCAATGAGTGGGAAACTATAAAGCATCAGAGAACATTGGTGGCATTGTTGAACACATCTGTTATTTACAACTATATTGTAGAGAAGCAGTGTTGTCCAGTAAATGATCCTTGCACACACAGTTCTTTTATTTTGAAATGACCATTACTTTCTAAAAGACCATCATACGTTAGGACACAGACAAAACCAGGACACGTGGTTCTGGTGATGGCTAATGTTTCATCAGGGTGCTCTCTGGGTTCTGGCAGAACTGACAGGGCCTGCATTATGCCATCCAATGTGCCCACTTACATGCCAACTGCCATTTACCTTGCTGAGAGTTGTTCTGCAACTTACTAACATTGTACCTTTTCTCTGTTCATGTTTAGGCTGCTCCAAGGTGACATGCATTAGTCTTACTCGTGAAGCTTCGATCAAGCTGTCTCCGTTACATGGTAAACAGATCTCCATCCGCTACTTGGACATGACAGACTGCTTTGTCCTGGAGGACGAAGGACTGCACACCATTGCTGCCCACTGCACACAGCTGACGCATCTGTATTTGCGCCGCTGTGTCCGCATCACCGATGAAGGCCTCCGCTACCTTATGATCTACTGCACGTCTGTCAAGGAGCTGAGTGTGAGCGACTGTCGCTTTGTCAGTGACTTTGGCATGCGGGAGATTGCCAAGCTGGAGTCACGCCTGCGGTACCTCAGCATTGCCCACTGTGGCCGAATCACGGACGTGGGCATCCGTTATATTGCCAAGTACTGCAGCAAGCTGCGCTACCTCAATGCGCGGGGCTGCGAGGGCATCACGGACCATGGTGTGGAATACCTTGCCAAAAATTGCACAAAACTCAAGTCACTAGATATCGGCAAGTGTCCTTTGGTCTCAGACGCTGGCCTGGAGTTCCTGGCCCTAAACTGCTTCAACCTGAAGCGCCTGAGCCTGAAGTCTTGTGAAAGCATCACAGGCCAGGGCTTGCAGATTGTTGCTGCCAACTGCTTTGACCTGCAGATGCTGAATGTGCAGGACTGTGATGTCTCTGTGGATGCCCTGCGGTTTGTTAAACGCCATTGCAAGCGTTGTATTATAGAGCACACCAACCCTGCTTTTTTCTAACAGGACCGTCAGCTCCTGCTGATGACCACAAAATATTAAAAACATTGATAAACATACATGGCCACATACAGTAACTACCTTCTCTCAAATGGCTCATGGGAGTCAACTTTCTTGTATGTTGTTAGAGAGGGTTTAAAAATATAGATATATACATAATTTTTGGGGGTGGGGGGCACGGCTATACCATCACTTTTTTCCTAATTGGATCCAGTCCCTTTGGAGAAGCTTCCTTAACCTAAAAGCAGTGAGGTCTCAGCATTGCAGTGCTATTCCCATGACATTCATGAGCAGTCCTAGTCCTTCCAGAGAAATAGGTCTTTTTGAGATGCAACCTAAGCATCATTAAAATATGAATTCCAGCTGTGTAGGTGATGCTACACAGCCATTATTTGTCTATAGACCTGCCCCACAAAATTCTTCCACATGGCTGAATATGACTTAACCTTATCTTTAACCATCATCATCTTGACAATTTTTGCCCACATTCCAGCAAGCCCTGTGGAAATACAAGATAGGATTTTTAAATGTAGTTTGGGTTGGCATAACTCTGCTCCTGTTTATGTCTGAGCACATTTGAAAAGCATACCTCAAATCTCTTTGACACCATGTTTGAGGATCGTGAATACACTACTGTCAGCACCACTGACTTAACGTGGGCTTCTTGTGTTTGTCTGAAATCACCCTTTGCTACTATATCTACTGGAGCCCTTTGGGTGCAATAAGCATTAGGACTGGAGCAAAAGGAAATTTTTAAGGGATGTTGGAAGCAGCCAGTATCCCTTTCTAAGCCAGGGAGTGAAAATATCAGTAATTTCTGCTTAGCTGCAGTTTGGCCTGAGAGATCCTACCTACGTTATTGCCATGGTGAATGAAGGTAGTACTACATCATACCGGGAATTAGTAAGTGTTACAGAATAGTTCATACCAAAGCAAACCTATAAGAGTCGCAGTATAGCTGTACTGTACCAGTGCCAACAGTTTATTCACTTCACCATTCACTTGCCAGGGAATGGCACAACTGAGATTCATTTTAGGATGGGTGGAACCATTATCTGCCTGTGTGTTGAAATATATACTTTACTGTTCAGTATGTGTATTTATACACAGAAAGTTTCATACTTTCCACAGCCTTCCAGTTTACTGGATTGTAGATTTCGAGACTTGGAAGTCATAAACCAGCTATCAGACCACATCCTTGGGAAAAAGAGATTGGGGATGTTATCTGTATTAGAACTGGATTCAGGGAAATCATGTCTGTGTGTTCCCTCAATCTAAGAAATTCTATCATACATCAAGGACTAAAAATATCAGCATTGCCTTGTATGCCTGGAACCTGTTTGCTCCAACAGGCATTCCTGATATAGCCTCTCTCTTGCTAATACCATCAGTTTTAAAGCTTTCCCCCTACTCATTGCCCTCTTTTTCCCCCTGAGCATGTGATCATTTCATCATATCATAATCATCTGGCAACTGCTTTCCCCTCTCAGATTCTGGCAAGTCATGTCAGATCTGAATGCCAGACACGTTAGGAGTGATGATATTTTCAGGCAGGCAGACCCCCCCCCGCATAAGATTGACAACCAGGTTCGGATGTTAGGCCCCAAGCACTATAAATGTTTCTGGTAGAGAGATGTGGGAAAGAAACATCCTGTCTGGTTTTCATAAAAACAGTAGCCTCATCATCTCCAGACAACATTAATAATGTCACTGATATGAAGTGAAAATCCATGTGTTAAGAAAATACATAATCACTAAGGAAATGTTGGTAGCACATGATTTGGGGGGCAACAGATGTTTGCAGAAAGTTCCCTCTTGTGAGGTGAATTGTGTCCCCATTAGAAAGAAAAAACCCTTTCCCTCATGCATATTCCTTTGCCTGTGGTTAATTGTGTGTTTCTTTCCACATGGAATATTTATCTCATGACCAAACTTGGTAATTCTAAATAACACTGTACAAACCTGATAAGGGCCAGGGGTTCAAATGATCATGTGGAAAATGTCTTTCAGTTCCTCATCACCCCAAATCAACATATGGTTGTGACTGGTACCATTCTTTGCCAGCTGCCATCAGGATAGTTTTCTTTTCCATTCTTTTTAATACAATTGATCTCTCAGGCATACATTCATCCTAGCCATTTCATTCATCCAGTGTCATCCAGCCATTTCATTCATCCAGTGTCATTCATCCTAGCCATTTATACTCTTCATTATCCTTAATACAGAGCTGACCCAAGGGAGAGTTAAATGCTGAATGCGTTCTTGAGAATGGTGGGAATTTGATTGAGCCACTTGCACTCATGAAATGAAAGGTCTTGTGATGTTTAACTGTTTATAAAAAAGGTTGCTACTTTTCTGGCTATGCTAAATTGAAATAATAGCGCGGCGTGGTTTTTAAAGGTCCTAATGTTTAAATTGGCCTATACTGTATGAATCTCACTATAAAGCCTTAATTTACTACCAAGAAATAAAGCAATATATTGGTAACTGATGAATATGGTCAATTATTTAAGCTAATCAATTAACTTTATGACTAAGAGTGGAGAGATCTAAAATATTCCCAAAGTTTAACTCCTTTTGCCTCATTAGAGCTGGGTACATGAGTAGGCATTCACCAACAGCATGTTTTTGATTTATAATTCAGAATTTACTACAGAAATTATTGCAGGTGACAGAAGGGATAGCATTGTACAGCTGTCTATATATAGTTTGCCTTCCACCACATCATGTCTTTGATCTTAAAATAAAGCCACTAACTGGGAAAGTATTTGAAATACATCCAGGGTATAAATACATTAACAAGAAAGTCTTAAAGAGCCTTTCATTAGTTCAAAACCTAGGTTAACATTTTTCCTGATGTGGAAAAGAAATGAGCGAGTAATAACACGTGTAAAAGTAATTGTTCCCTTTTGACCGTCTAATCTGTAGTAGGCTAAGCAAATATAACCTAAAGAGAGAAAATGTTTCATGTCATAATTCCATATTGCTGAAATTAAAAAAAAAAATGTTTATGTAGCTTCCAGTGGAAATCTTGGGTCAGAATCATTTTGGGTAGTAGCAACATTTTTTTTTTCTTGGTCCAAGATTCCAACTTTCCAGTAATAAGTATCTGATTCTTAAAAATTATAAATTTAGTCTTTGTCCTGGAGAATCAGAAAGCTAATAAACATAAGTTACTTTTTTTAGTATTTTGCTCGCACTATGTCAAAACTCTCCTAAAGCAGTGTAATGATCCTATAAAGTGTAGGTTTGGCAGCCCTGCAGGCCAATACGTTAATAAAATAATATTATAGACAGAGCGAGTAGTGCCACCTATTACTAAGTTGCCCAGCACTTCCCATTAAAATACTCTTTTCAGTTGCTTTAACTATTTGGGTTGAAATTTTCCATGCTGGGCATCAATCTCAGCTTGAATATTTATGGAAAACTTTAGTCAAAATGGGCCAACTACTTCCAAGAATGAGGCTAACAGTTAGTTTTGCCCATGTGAAACACTCCTTTGAAAAGCTCTATTCCCCCTCCCCGCTTTCAAAATGGGGAGAAGGTGGTGGAAACTGCAGTTGGATTAGAAACCCAGGAAGGGAGACAGACCCAGTTCCAGAGCTGGGAGGACAGGACAATCCACATTACCTGTTGGCTGAACACAAAAACGGGACGAGAAATTAACACTGGAGGAGGGGAACTAGAACTGGCTTGCAGAAGGGAACTTCTGGGTATGGGAAAGGTATTGGAAGTAGGAGAACAGGCAGCTATGATTGAGATCCTGACAGCAAGCCCTGGGAAAGAAAGGAGGTGGTGGGGTGAGTGAGGAGAAGGAGCTAGTTGCACAAGCAGTCTTTAATATTCCTAATAGAGCCATAGCCTCATGAACACCACTGCCATTTTTTGTACCCAAAAGTCAGTTTGTTTCAGGCTGTTTCAGAGTTGTCCAAACCCATGCAGGCTAGTGATCAGCCACTGGTTTATTAATATTCTAAAAGTCCCACAATCTCTACAACTGTATGTAGCCTTTAAATTAAGGATGACCTTGATATTAAGGTCTTCTTAAAACTTTGATATTTAGGCTTTCACAGAGGTTCTAGAATGAGGGTGGGAAAACGTTGTTCTTAGGCATTCATATAAATATTTTATGTTACAAACTAGACAAGGGTGATCTTGGATTTAATGGATCTATTTTATGCCTATTTTGGCCAATGTTAACTGTGGGGAGTCTACATTTGTCTTCCTGTTCCTACAGTAAAAATACCTTGACGGACCAGTTGTTACCTTTAGTTCCAGAAGAGTTACTCCTGCTTTGTAGCGATGCAAAAGGAAGGCTGCACAGGAAATTCTAAAGGCAAGTAAAACCCAGAGGAGTGTATTTTTCTTTTACACTCCATTTCAGACAGATGGTTTTTTTTCCATTTTGTAAAGGACCTGGAGTCAATGGGAGTAAATCCTGTGCCCTTCAGACAGTTTGAGGAAAATCAAAGCCCATTTTTCAAGTGTTAATTAATAACAGGTTCAAATTATTGCCAAGCAGTAGGCATCAGAATTCAAGCTTGGCTTAACGAAAATACATTTATTTGACTTTATATCAGTCTTATACAGATTAAATACAATTTTCCCGATAAAATGGCTAAGAGACATTTATTGTCATGCTCCCCTGCTGTATGGTTGCATGCTCCAAAACAATTTTTCCTGTATATTTTCCTGTTTTCAGGGAGAGCTGAACAGAAATGCTAGGTCATTTCCCCGTCCTCTGGATGTTCATATAGACATATCTTTAATTTATACTAGTTAATGGAAATTCTTTCCCAAATAGACTCTGCTAATGCAAATTAAAATAATATTATGAGTATAATGATCCACTTGGCCACAGTTTCTCCAAATTAAGCCATTTAAAATACAAAAATACTAAACAGAAATACCAAAGAGTTAGAGACCAGAAAGAAGGTGCTTTAAAAAAAATGCACAGGCTATTAGAAGTTACCCCCTATTCATAATGCTGAACAGAAACAATTGCATTATTTTCAATACTTGAGGTATTACGTGCATTTTATTTCTAAGACCATTTTCCTTCAGTTTCTGAGAGAAACATTACTTGCCATAGTCTCTGTTTCATGCAAATGGATGAGATGGGGAAAATAAACATTAGAAAGACAAGCAAAACCTTGGGCCAAAAGGGAAAGACTGTTTTGTAACAATATCTTCTTATATTGCCTGGTTTTGATGTTCCAAAAAAGAAAATCCTCCATCTAAACCTTTAAACTTTCTGTACTGCTGGATGCTTTTCTTTTTTTAAAAAAGTATATACTACATTGTGTATGCAGTTGTTTATACAGTTCCTTCAGTTAGTTGCTTGCCTTTTGGCTAGAATAAATTATTCATTAACAAGGGAAGAAATAATTGCAATAGCTAATTAGGAATGTTTAATTTCTTCTTTTTACCACATAATTGTGGGTAGTACACCTGCCATCATATATTATGCATTTTAATACTTCCAGAGAGATTGCCCACATTTATACATTTAATCATCATTTTTTATTATTAAACCTTTTTTTTTCTTTTAACACCTCAGTGCTTCAGTCAAGGTAATTTTCACAATGCATTAAGATGACTTTCAGATGCACACGTAGGGAGACAGGATCTGATTCTGAATCTAAGTTCTTTGTGTCTTACTAGACTGTTGTTTAATATTTTGATTTTATATTTGTAACTTAATAATGTATATACTTGTGTCACAGGAGCACCAAGGTGTCCTGTGCCATGGAAGTAAAAGGAACCGAGCTGCCAATCAACAGGGCAGTGCAGCTGGGGGTTGCTATGGCAACCAGCCAGTCAGGTGGCCAGAAGGGGGCAGGGCCGGGCCTTTATAAACAGCCCAGGCCGGAGCCTGATTAGCAGTTCCCTTCTGGCAGCTGCAAGAGCAGTATTGTGGTGCTGACTGGCTGTGATGATGCTGGGGATGAGAGCACCTTGACGAGAGGTATGGTTGGAGGCCCTGAGTGGGGGCTCAGTGTTTACGTTATGAGCAGGAGGCTCTGTGTTTTATGTTGAAGCCAGGTGGCTGGCGTTTTGGGTTATAGTTACACCGGAGGACCGGGTGAGGCTGTAGGGGTGTGAGGAGGCCTCATGGGAGCTCCCCAGCAGCTTGGGGGTTCCCGGTGCCCCACAGGGGCACAGTGCCAGTGGGGCACTACTGGTTGCACCGGAGTGGTGCGGTGTATGGGGTTTGGACCCCAGCCCATGAGGGCGGCAGCTTGCCCAGGGGGGGCAAACGACCCAAGAAAAGGTCAAGGGGCCAGGCACGGCTGCGGCCACCTGAGCCCCAAGCGCGAGGAGCATGGTATAGGCCCCAGAGAGGGCAAGCCCCCAAAGGGGCGGAGGATGCGGGCGAAGACCGCGATGTAGGCCCAGAAGGGGGGCAACGGCCGCGGAGAGCACGGCAGAGACCCCGAGAGGGGCGAGAGGCGCTAGAAGCGCAGGAGAGGCCCTGAGAGGGACAGGGAAGCCCAGAGGTGGGCAATAGCCCACTGCCCCACTCTGGGGCCTAAGTGGTAGCCCAAGAGTGTGCTGGGCCCAGGAGGCGCAGGTAGCAGGGCGGTGGCTGCGTGCCGGGCCCAGGGGGGGAGCACCCGAGGGGCAGGGGACTGTGCAACGTCCCATGGAACAACTGCGAGGCTTGGGGCGTGCTAAAGGGGATGTTTGGAGGCATGCATACCCCTTAAGGGAGGGGTGCGCAGAGGCCCCCCATCTGGAGTAGGGGCAAGAACACACATACCATTCACTAGGGGAATAAAGGCAGCCTCCCATTTAACCATTCAAGATCAAAGTTGTGGTGGGCGAGATTCTGAGGGTGCTGAGTCCACTGTGAGTGACGGTAGGGGGTGCTAGGGAGTTCATGACCGCTCCTAGGCTCCACTCCCTCACAACTTGGTTAGAAGATGAGGTTTTCTCCCCCACTTCTAACAAGGGGGGTGGGGAAAGCCCCTCGTAACTGAGCACAAGGCAAAGGGGAACCAGGGGGGTGGAGGAAAGGCAGTAGTGGGAAGCTGGCTCAGCTGCTATTAGGCCAGATTGGAACAGCAATGCACTCCATGCTACTGCTATGGTGGAAGCCATGCTTCATGCACTGGGCTGCAGGAGGAACAGAGCCTGCCAGTGATGTAAAAATCGCGGTTCGTTTCTCGGGAGGCGAAAAAAACCTTCAGCCACAGACACATTCTATTAGCAACACAAAAGGTATATATTTGCAAATAGGGTCAGAGAGAGACAAAAGATCAAACACTCTGCTGCCCCCGAGGGAAACTGCCCAGCTGGCTTTATCCCCTCTCTCCTGACCACGTGTGCAGAAGGAGGAACTTTTACAACTCATTTCCGGTTCATACAAACATATATGTAAACATGTTGCTTCATACGTCCCATGTGCATTATAATTAACTACTTAAGTATGCGGGGCGGATAGGCTTAATATGTATTAGGTTATTGCGCATGGGCAGACAATATTAGAGGTTACAAGAGTCTGAATTTTCCTTGCCTCAAGGTTAGAACTGTAATTTACTTTTATCTGCATGAGAAAAGCTGAGGAGTATATGCTTTACTGTTAACAAAGAGATAGTAACTTTGCAACGCAAAGAGGGAGTGATACTTAATACAAAGAGCCTTTGGTAGTTTTCCCTTCAATTTCCAACCCCCCCTTCCCTCTCCCATTAAGGAGACAAGGAGGGCTAGCAGCTGTGTTTTTTTTTCTAAATCTGCTATTGATAATGCATTTTTAATAATATTTCTAACAATCTCCCCCCTCGAGATGCTTTCTGATCTTTACTTCATTTGGGCATATCAAGATAATTACGAGGAATTTTTCTGAGGACCATGACTTTTGCTACAGTCTGTGCTTTCAAAGGAACTGCTGCGACCTGCATTCCTTCTACTGTAGTGGTTATCAATCTAGTGAGACAAGGAATAAGGCAAGGGATAAAAATCAAACCAGTCAGAGCACACAAAAGCACAAATCCTACTTTTTTCCACCAGGGTCCTCCAAATAATTGAAACCACCAGTCTTTACTCCACGTGGGTTCCCACATTTGTATTGGTACATGGGCTATTTTCCTAATCTCTTTGGCAATCTCTAAGACTGCTTTTCCGTTGTCGTCTATTTGGAGGCAACAATTAGAAAGGTTGAACTTTCCACAGACCCTGCCATCCTCTGCGAGTAAATAGTCTAGAGCCATTCGATTTTGGTATATGGCTTCCCTCATCTGGGAACTTTGTTGAGCCAGCAACTCAAGAGCAGTGGCAGTCTGGTTAGTAATTACTTCCAAGACGGCCTGCAACCGGATGATTCTATTTAGTATATAAATTGGTGTCCGGTAACCCCAACTTCCATCATTAGCCCATGTAGCTGGTCCATAATACTCAATAATCCTCTGAGGAGGCCACTCATCCTCCTTCCACTTTTGGGAGCCACCCTGTGTCAAACTTACATCAATACTTCTCTTGGCTCTTTTCCAATCATCATACAAAGAGACTCCCAGCTTATTTCCAACCTCAGATGGTAACAAAAAGAAAGATGGTACAATTACTCCAACATAGCAGGTTCCTGTCCACCCTCGTGGTAGTACTGTATAGGCTTTCCTTCCACAAATCCAATAATGTCCTTTCAGGGCCCTGTTTTCCCCTCCCAAGGCTAGGGGGTCACGGCTGTGGAAAAGAAGGGGATAGTATTTGTTGCCCGTCTGCCCTAAAGGGTCAGTGTAATAGTTACTCCGTTTAAACTGACATTTCCATATGCCATCTTTATCCCTATACTCGCACTTGGTTATTTCATTTGTGTCATTTAAGGCACTCCAATATGTATTAAACTTTGCCACCGTGCCATTCGGGTGTACCCATTTCCAACTATAGACATAGGTAAATCGTTCACCTCGGGCCTTTTCATATGCCTGACATCTGGTAGGGTTAGAATCGAAAGGTACTATTCTTGTCTTTTTGGTCTGTTGCATCTGCGGGGAGATTGGGATGCTAACAGCAGAATTCCATTGATCAGCATACTTGGTGCATATTTGGGCCCATTTCAATGTCCATGTACACTGACTATGTCCCAAACTTCTCCCCGTACCATTACTGCTAATACAGTACTCTCCTAATGCCACTTGGGAAAGATCCCAGCTGCGGTTTTCATCCCATTCTTGACCAGTACTCTTAACATCCGCCTTGTCACTGACCAACCATTTTGGGGCCAAAGGAAAAGCCCTCCAAGGCCACTGTTCTCTGGCCTCTTGGAGCCCCCCACAGGCCCAGCAGTTGGTAAGATTAAAAGTACCTGCAATTCTTTCCATCATATCAACATACAAATTTGTCCCTGGAGGAGCAATTTGGGAAAGCGAGGGTGTGAGCCAGCGGTTAAGGCTGCTCAATTCTGCTCCTTTCATTATGCAGATAACAACAAGGCACATTAAGATTCCCACCATATTTTCCCTTTTACTTTCTTGTCTAATTTTCTGAGCTTTGATTAAGCCGTCTCAGGTGCACTTGGAGATCACCAGTAGGTTCGCAGCTCCATTTGCTGGCTTCTTGTTCCGAAGACGACTCAGCTTCCGGAGTGAGTTCGTCTTGGGAGTTGGTGTCCTCTGACGCTTGTGGATGTCATTTCACACGGGTATGGCGTATCCAACGGTCATGGCCAGCGATCTTTACAGCGGTGTGGGTTGTTAGAAGTACCTGGAAAGGGCCACTCCACCTCTCAGTCAAAGGCTCCTTTTTCTACCGCTGCACCAAGACCCAGTCTCCCGGGGAGAAGTCATGTGCCGGTACATCTAAAGGCAGACGCTGAAAGGAGGCTGCATACCTGTGAAGAGAAAACAAGACAGACTGCAAGGCAATAACATACGTATGAAGCTCACTATTACCTCATTCAAAAGTTACATTCTCTCGCATCCCAGGAGGTAAGACTCGAGGCGGCTTGCCAAACATAATTTCATATGGGGTCAATTTGAGGCCCCGTCGGGGAGTGTTTTGAATGCAAGTAAGAGCTAGCGGCAATGCTTGAGGCCACTTAAGGCGTGTTTCAATACAGATTTTGGTGAGCAAAGTCTTTAAAGTTCTATTCATGCGTTCCACTTGTCCTGAACTCTGTGGTCTCCATGGTGTGTGTAGTTTCCAAGTAACCTTGAGAGCTTGTGCGACTTCTTGAACCACTTTTCCCACAAACTGTTGTCCTTGATCCGACTCGATGGACTCAGGCAGGGAATACCGGGGAATGATCTCCTGTAATAAATACTTCACTACTGTAGCTGCAGTGGCAGTCCTGGTGGGCCAAGCCTCAACCCAACCAGAGAGCTGGTCTACCATGACAAGTAAAAACCCGTGATGTCCGGACTGTGGGAGCTCGGCAAAATCAATCTGCCATGCCTGTCCAGGGTACGCTGCCCAGGGTCTACCTCCCATTGGCACAGGGGGTTTCCTTCGAGGGTTTACTTTCTGGCATGTGATGCACTTGGTAGCAATGCGCTGAGCTTCTACATATAGCCCTGGGGCTACTGCTTGGCGGATCACTAGATCACCCATGGCCAAACCTCCCATATGGGTTCTTGCATGGAGCTGTTGCAGCACCTCCCGAAGTAATGGCCTGGGTATCATGACTTTCCCTCCTGGTACTATCCACCACCCCTGGGAGTTCTTTTCTGCACAAGCTTTCTGTGCAAATTTATCTTCTTCAGGGGAATACTGTGGGACTAAATCCTGAACGTATGGCCATATGGCATGGGACATGGCCTGCTTGGATACCTCTTCCGCTTCTCCCCCAATAAATGCAGCTTCCTTTGCTGCTGCATCAGCCTTTGCATTTCCAAGCTTATGCTTTTTCTCAGCAGCCTTCCCATGGGCCCGCACATGAATGACTGCTACCTCTTTAGGCTGATGGAGTGCCTCTAGTAGTTTGATAATCTGGGGGCCATTAGCGATCTTATTCCCAGAGGCAGTAATGAAACCCCTTTCTTTCCACAATAGTCCATGAGCATGGACTGTAGAAAAAGCATAGCGAGAGTCAGTGTATATATTAACCCGTTGGTCTGTCCCCAGCTGTAATGCTCGGGTGAGCGCAGTGAGTTCCGCGGCCTGTGCCGACCATGAGCTCGGCAATGACTCCCTCCATACTACCTTATCCAAGGTTACCACTGCACATCCTGTTCGTCTTTTCCCATTGATGACAGAGCTGGAGCCGTCCACAAAGTATTCAACATCTGGGTCTTCAATTGGGTCCTCAGCAAGATCAGGTCGCACCTGCGTGGTCTGATTCAGGACCTCAAGGCAGTCATGTGTCGGTTGCCCTGGCTCCGGCAGCAAGGTTGCAGGGTTTAAGGCTGTAGTATGTCTGAAAGTAAGTCCTGGATTAGAGAGCAAAAATATCTCATACCGTGATTGTCTGGAGGGGTTAAGAAATTTCCCTCCCTCAGTCCCTAGGATCTGGGGAACTCCATGAGGAGTGAGTATTTCCATATCCGCACCCATGACTATCTTCTGGGCCTCTTCAACAACCACTGCTGTGGCTGCCACAGCCCGAAGAGAGGCTGGCCACCCGAGTGCAACTGGATCTAGAACCTTTGAATAATATCCCACGGGTCTCCAGGTAGGGCCCGATTGGCTGTGTCAGCACCCCTGATGCAACCCCTCGATTCTCATGAACATACAGTCGATATGGCTTTTTACTGTTTGGGATGGCTAAGGCAGGGGGCTGGGTTAATGCTGCCTTCAGCAGATCAAAAGCATGCTGCATTTCTTTATTCCATTTCCATTTAGTGAGACTCTCCTTAGTCAGGGATTCGTACAGTGGTCTAGCCTTCCCACCGTAATCTGGTATCCATAGTCGACAGAACCCAGTTAGCCCTAGGAAAGCCCGCAGCTCCTTGGGTGACTTAGGTGGGGTTAGACCTTGAATCGCCTGTATGCGATCTGCACTCAGGGCTCTGACTCCTTTTGAGAGCTTATATCCCAAAAATGTGACTTCAGGCTGACATATTTGGGCTTTCTCTCTAGAGACTTTATATCCTTTTTTCCCCAGAGTGTTTAGGAGTGACCTGGTGGCTTCCTCGCAGAGCTGCAAGTTTGGGCTTGCAACTAGCAGGTCATCCACATACTGGAGGAGAGTCACTGCGGGGTGTGATCCCTTCCACTCCTCCAAGTCCTTCTGAAGGGCAAGTCCGAAAATATGGGGGGCTGCTATAAATCCTTGTGGAAGAACTGTCCACATGAGTTGGGCTTTATGGAAAGTGTCTGGATCCTCCCATTCAAAAGCAAACAATTTTTGACTCTCTCGGTGAAGGGGAATAGAGAAGAAAGCATCTTTCAAATCTAGCACTGAAAATATTTTAGCTTCCCCCGGTACTTGTGTCAAAATCGTGTGAGGGTTCGGGACTACAGGATGATCTGAAAGGACCTTCTTATTTACAGCTCGTAGGTCTTGGACCAGCCTGTATGAGACCCCATCTGCCTTCGGCACTCCAAGGATGGGGGTGTTATAGGGTGAGGACCCTTCCACTAGCCATCCGTACCTCTTGTATTTCTCTATTAACAGCTTGAGTCCAGCTCTGGCCGCTCGACTGAGTGGGTACTGCTTTACCCGAACGGGCCCCTCCCCATCCTTGAGTACAATCCTTACCGGGGAGACGAACTTAGCTCGCGCAGGGGTTCCATCAGCCTATACCGAGGGGTCTACTCCAGTCATGTGATCTTCTGGACTTACTGCAGGGCATTGGTCCTCCAGGAGAGCCATCTGATAGTTCGAGCTCTGCTTGACAGGTAGCTGGACCACCATCTGATCGTCTCTGAAAAAGATCTCAGCTTGCAATTTTGTGAGTAAGTCCCGCCCAAGGAGTGCAACCGGGCAACTTGGAGAATACACAAAGGAGTGCTCGAGCAAATGGTCCCCCACCTTGGTGAGGAGTGGTTTACAAACAGGGAGTCGGGTTTGCATTCCCTCAATCCCTTCCACAAGTACATGCTGTTCACTAGTTCTTGCACAGGGGGGTTTTTCTGGAATCATTGAAAATGTAGCCCCAGTATCCACCAAGGCTTCAAAGTTTTTGCCACCAACCCTAATGGTTACCATGGGATCTTCTCGGGCTCCAACCCGAAGGGTAGTGGTCTTAGATCCCTGTCCCCTTCATTCTGAATCCTCACCCTTGTCTTCTGCCCACATGAGGTGACCTCTCGGTTCCCCCTCTCTCTTCTCCTTCAACTTCGGGCATTCCCTCTTCCAGTGTCCTTTCTCCTTGCAATAAGCACAAACATCTGCTCCCACTCTTTCTCCCTTCCTCTTCTGTATCCCAGTCTTTCCAGGGTTCCCTCCAGTTATAGCAGCTGCTAGTGCTGCCATCTGTCGCTGAGCCTTTTTATCCTCCTTGCGCTCCTGCACTTGCTCACGATTCCCATACACCTTATATGCAATTTCCACCAGCTCTGAAATCGGTTTCCCAGCACCTCCCTCAGTTTTCTGTAACTTCTTACGGATATCAGCAGCAGATTGACCAATAAACATAAGATTTACCATACGCTGGTTATCTGGGGCTTCTGGATCCAGATCCGAAAACCTGCGAAACGCCTCATACAGCCTCCCAAGGAAAGCTGAGGGATCCTCCTCTCTTCCCTGTCTCACCTCATACAATTTAGACAGATTGGTAATCCGAGGCACTGCCTTTCCCATTGCTTCCACTATAATTCCCAGATACCGTGCACTTAGCTCTCTGCCCTCTGCAGTATGATTATCCCACCTTGGCTCCTCTACAGGGCAGGTATCACGCAGAGTACGACTAGCAGCACCTTCTGACTCAACTCTAGCCACCGCAATACGTTCCGCTGTCCCCAACACTAATCTCCTCTCCTCTGGGGTTAGGAGGGTCTGGAGCATCATCTGGACATCAGCCCAAGTGGGTCGATGAGTCTGCCCAATAGATCGGAACAGGTCCCTCATCTTTTCAGGGTCTTCACGAGAAGAGGGGCTCTGATTCTTCCAGTTAAATAAATCTGAAGTGCTAAATGGGGTGTAGACAAAAGTTGCAGTGCCTCCTTCCCCAATAACCTCTCGCATCGGACAGTTCAACACCGGCTGTGACTCTACAGGCTTGCGCAAATAATAACCCTTATTTCCTGATTCAGATGAGGCACTTGGCTGAGGCTCACGCTCTAACTCATTAGGTATGCCTTGGTACGTCGGTGGTGGTCTCTCTAAGGGAGGGGGCAGTGGTGCAGAAGGGCTGGATGCCGAGGAGGTGTCTGACTCATCTTTGCTACCCGACAGGGCAACCGGAGCACGGGTCCGGTACTTAGCCAATTCAGAATCCCCCCCCTCGTTAGACTCAGGAAGTACAGGCGGCCCCCCCGAGCCTTTTTCTTAACAAGCATCACATGAGACTTTGCTAAGTAATTCTTAATCCAAGGTGGCTGATTTTGAACCACCCACAATCAATATAAGGAAACTGATTCCAATACCCATTTTGCATAACAATTTCATGGATAGCTATCACTTCTTTTAGCACAAAGGATCCTTTCGGGGTCCAGTGGACCCCAAATGTTGGCCACTCGAGTTGACAAAACTTAGTTAAATCACCTTTTTTCATTTTTATTCCATAATCGGCCGGCTTTGCAAATTTATTAAAATGACGTAATAAGACTTTTAGAGGGGTATCAATATTATTTTCTACACGAGAGCTACTCGTACCCATTTGCCCACAAAAATGCGCCCAAGGCACACCAAATACCAAAAGATCTCAACAACAGATGATTTACAATGAGAGCTGAGCCTAGAATTCCTCAGCAAACTTACACATCCTTTGTTTAGATCCGTACACCAGATTGGGCAAAGGGAATTCGTATACTCACTCAGATACCCCAGAGATCTCGATCCAAATTCCAAAGTGTGTCTGCCTCTCCAGAAACTCAGAATTTACATGGGATACTTCCTTTAACTTCCCGGATATTCGGACTTAAACCTCAAATTCCAGGGGCGAGTCCAAAGTCGGCTCGGTGCGCACAACCCCTGGTACCGGAGGTGCTCCGTCACTGAATTCCGGGGTAGTCCTCGAGAAGCCCCACGTTGGGCGCCAATTATTGATGTAAAAATCGCGGTTCGTTTCTCGGGAGGCGAAAAAAACCTTCAGCCACAGACACACTCTATTAGCAACACAAAAGGTATATATTTGCAAATAGGGTCAGAGAGAGAGACAAAAGATCAAACACTCTGCTGCCCCCGAGGGAAACTGCCCAGCTGGCTTTATCCCCTCTCTCCTGACCACGTGTGCAGAAGGAGGAACTTTTACAACTCATTTCCGGTTCATACAAACATATATGTAAACATGTTGCTTCATACATCCCATGTGCATTATAATTAACTACTTAAGTATGCGGGGCGGATAGGCTTAATATGTATTAGGTTATTGCGCATGGGCAGACAATATTAGAGGTTACAAGAGTCTGAATTTTCCTTGCCTCAAGGTTAAAACTGTAATTTACTTTTATCTGCATGAGAAAAGCTGAGGAGTATATGCTTTACTGTAACAAAGAGATAGTAACTTTGCAAAGCAAAGAGGGAGTGATACTTAATACAAAGAGCCTTTGGTAGTTTTCCCTTCAATTTCCAACCCCCCCCCTTCCCTCTCCCATTAAGGAGACAAGGAGGGCTAGCAGCTGTGTTTTTTTCTAAATCTGCTATTGATAATGCATTTTTAATAATATTTCTAACACCAGTGCGAAGCAAAGGTAAAGTGGGCAAGGGTTGAGGGGTAGGTGGGGGCGGGGAGATGGGATGAAGGAGACAAAGACCTGAGGCTGTAGGTGGCAGAAGGGGCATGGAGAGGGGAGATTGGGGAAACAAGGAAAGGGAGAATCAGGTTAACCAGAGGAGGGAGCAACCAGGCCCAATGAGAAGGTAAGGGGAGGGCAGGCAGGAGGGGGAAAACTGACTACCTCTCTCGCTTCCTGCCTCTGTCACTGCCTGCCTCACTGCCTACATGCTGCCTGCCCCCTAGCACCTGACCTCCACTGCTTGTCCCATTACTGCCCCCTGCAAACAGTGGAGTCCTGGCATTGTTATGCATGCGTAGGATGACTAGAGGTTGGAGTATTCTAGAACATTTGAACTCCTAACTGTAATGATGTCATGACCCACTTTTGAAAGCTAAGCATGTGCAGTGAGTTGTTTGATTAGTACCTAGTTGTTTGTTTGGTAACCAGGGGAACCGTGGCAGTTAGGACCATTATTTTAGTGAGTTATTATGGGTTATTGGGATAGGTTGATTTGTATGGTCCTAGCTGTGATAGACTTTGATTGGCATTGATTGAGAGAGTAATGATTGGATCTGCACGTGACTGACAGGTGGCATGGTTTAAACGTTATAAAGCCTGTCCAGCATAGGGGCCGGGGCGGCTTTTGGGGGTCATCATCGGCAGCATTAGAGCTCACTGAGACCTGCTCTGTCTTGCTCTCTCCCCGTCTTTTTCCTGGTGTGTGTGCGTGTGCAACTGATTGAGTATTTGAGTCCTTCTGTTTGTGGAGCAAGTGAGAATGGTGTGTGGGACAGTGTTCAGGAGCAACAGCATGAGGGTTCTGATTGCCTGAGCTCTTGTCAGCCACTCAACTGCTTCTGCGCGTTGCGTTCATCGGGTAAAGTACCACCTACCCCTTTTCTGAAGTGCTTAGTACCCATCTGCGTGTGAGGGAACAGCATGGAAATCCTTAGGGGTGTGAGGCTGCAAAGCGGGCCTTCCCTGCCTGTCAGTTCTCTAGAGTGATAGTCTGCCATCTAGGGTGACAGTCTGCAGACTGGCATTGGGTTCCTTAGCTGTTCTATAGTTTAACTGTTACTAGTACTGTATTCTGTGTCTGTATACTGTTGTTTGGTTTTGTTGGTTCTTGTCTTAATACACCTTACATTGGCGTGGGGTTTTGCTTGGTATTTTGCACCATTGGTTGGGGCTGGGCAGTAGGCCAATTTCCAGAAGGATTTAACTCTTTCGTTGAATCTAATAGGGAGATGGTAGGATATAGAGGCTTAACAACCCTCTGTGTGTGTTTGAGACCGTGGGTGGGTGCCTGAAGTGGTCCACAGGGTTCTCTACTTTATTGTGGTGTGCTGCCTTCTTTTTTTCCCCGCTCTTCACCCCACCTGCCCTACCACATGTCCTCCACTGCCTTCCCCACTGTCTGTCCCCCACCACCTGCCCCAGTCCCGCTCCTTCATTACCTCTCACCTCACCACCTGTGAGAGGCGGATAAATATAAGATGATCTTCCAATAATTAGATTCCATACGTGGAAGATTTCATAAATTTTCTACGTATAAAATCTAATTATTATGGGGTAATCTTACATCCAGGACTGTCTTGTATTCGAGTAAATGTGGTAAACTGCTCCAGACAATCTTTCCCTGCTTACCTAACAACACTGGTACATTCTGAAAGATGACAATCCTACTTTTTTTTTTTTTTTTTTTTTACCTGAACATGTGGTGGAATCTCTACCACTAAATTTTTGAGAATACAGTACACACACACACACTTGTCTGGGATTGTTTAGGCTAGGATCACCCTATCTTGAGCAGGGGTTTAGACTAAATGACCTCTTTGACATCCCTTCCAACCCTGTCTTCTATGATTCTATCATCGTTTAGGGGTCCTAGCCCACTGTGGTACCTTTCTGGTTTATCAGTGTTTTCTCCTTCTACCTGCCCACTCTACAGAAAGGGATGAAGCTAGTAAAACACTACTTTTGCCAGTTAAAGCTCAAAAGCTACTTTAAAGTGAAAGGTGAGTTGCAAAAAAGAAAAAAAAAAAGCGGGTCATTACAGAATTTTAAGTGGTAGGTTCTTATCTGATGAATTGGGACAAATTAGCTTTTGGAAGCATTCCTTTTCTTGCCATTGGTGCTATTTCAGCTCCCTCTGATTATTGTTCTGAGATCATTCCTGTCCCTATAGCAACTGTGCTATATCTGGATGTTGTCATATCATATAGGCCATGTAAAAAGGGGTGAGTTTTTACATAAACTGAGATGAACAGTCAGGTGCCAGAATTTCCTAAGCTTCCCTTGGCATCATCCTGTCAAATTCATTAGCAATACAAACACTGCTTAGAAACACTGAAAACAGTCAAAAGCAATACAAAGGCTTCCCAGTGCCAAATGTCTTCAAGACCCAAAGGTCTACAAGGATCACCAATAGTATCTCCATTAAAAGCTCTCTGCTTTATCCACAAATGAAAACAACATTAAGGAACTCTGGAAGGGCTTTAAAAACAGTTGTCCATATGGCCTGTGCTGAATCCATTGGCTATATCACCCATCGACACCAAGACTGGTTCAATAAGAGTGATGCTGAGATCTAAGCCCTACTTGACTGGAAGAGAAGGGCTCATTCTGGCAAGATATCATCTCATCTCAGCAAGAGGAGGAGATGTATCGGCTGCTCAAAGCCAAAGCTCAAAGGAGACTCCAGGAAATCAAAAATCAGTGGTGGCAAGATAAAGCCAAGAAAATCCAATTCTGTGCTGACAGACATGACATGCATAGATTTTTCCAGGGGACAAAAGCTGTCTACTGCCTAACTTCCCAAAGTCCTATTTTCTTGCAACTTCAGGATGGCTTGATGATCCTCAAATCTATCCAAGCTAGATTGAAAGAGAACTTTGAGGCACTCCTGAACTGTAAGTCAACAGTGGTGGATGCAACCATTGAGTCCATTCTCAACACCCTGAAAGAGGATCCCTTGCCAACCCTCCTATCCTAGAATAAGTCTGGAATGCCATCAAGGAAACCAAGAACAACAAGGCTAGTGGACCAGATGGCATACCTACTGAAATTTACAAGGCACTGGTAGTGAGGAACTGGTACTGAGACTCCATAAATTTAGTCTCTGAATTTGGAACAGCAAAGAGATTCATGGGGACCCAAAGAGTGCCAAGATCATGACTTTTCTTTAAAAAAAAAAAAAAAAAAAAAAAGGAGATAAGCCTTGTGTGTAGGAACTATCAAGGCATTTCCTTCTTTTCCACAGAAAGGAGAATCCTCACCTTCCTGAACCATCTTTTACCTCTTGCTGAGGAAATCCACTAGAATCTCAGTGTAGTTTTAGACCATCCCATGGGCTAATTGACACGATCTTCGTTGTGCATTGGGTCCAATAAAAATGTTAGGAAAACCATCAGGACCTGCATATGGCCTTCATTAACCTTACTCAAGCCTTGGATCTTATAACTTTTGAAGACTTATGGCAAGCACTGACCAAAATTGGATGTCCTGAAAAGTATATCAAAGTTCTGAGGGTTCTCTACTAGCAGATGACTGTAATAGTTGTATGTAGCAAATCGGAGGTGTGGCGAAATGCCGGGCTAGCAGCTACGGCACCGCTTAGGGGAGCCGCGGGCTTTGCGGAGTTGTGTGAGCACGCGGCTTTGGGGGAGGAATTGAGGTAGCTTTTAGCCGCCCTCGAGGTTCGCTGAGTTGGCACAAGTAGACGACTTAAAGTAAGTAGTTAGTGTCTCTTAATCTATAGGGTGTCCGTTGGTTCACGAGGTTCCAAAGCCAGCCCTTGCGTTCCAACAGTGGAGCTAGTCCAAAGCTAAGTGCAGCTGCCGACTCCTTAAGTCCCAGAACTGGTCAACGGCTCATGAATGGGAAATACAAAGCAATACTGTAACACGGTGAATCGTTGTCAGTTGTCGGATTTCTGAGGCCTTTGTTTTCGCTGGGATACGCCCAGGCGGGGAGGCTGAGAACCGGTCTGTGGGGTGATCAGGCCCACAGAGTTTTCCAGTTGTCATCTCTGCTGCTTTCTGCTTTTTTGCCTCTTTTATAGATGTTTGTTGGACTGCCTCTATGACACTAACTATCATATATAGAGATAATTATTGCTAGGCAGACTTTCTACATAAGTTTCATTTCTGCAGAAATGACACTTCTAGATAAGAAATGTAATTTACAGAATGCACACGTGTAGCTTAATGCCAGTGGAAAAAAGTACAAAGCGTTCATTTTGATTAACAGTCGACTTCAAGGTTACATAAATGTGAGAGTGCCGCGCGGCAGTTATACAGAAAAGGAAAATAATATAAAGTCTTTGCTAAAAACTATAAGATAGTTACAGGAGACAGATCCATTTGTCATCCAAACTGACGTCAAACAAGGATGTGTTTTGTTTTTTTTGCCCCAACTCTGTCTTTTTTTTTTTTTGACAGTTATCCTGATTCTCATTAAGGACCACCCTCCTTCCAGAACTTGTTGTGTGTTTGCTACATACAACCAAACAGATGGAGGGCTTCTCAATCTGGGCCACTTTCATTCAAAGGTCAGCGTATTCAAAACAACCATCCTGGACCTTCAATACACCAACTACAGTGCCATCTTTGCACACACTGAGGAAAACATCCAGAGCCTGCTGGATCTTCTTGGAAAAGACAAATGAACTTTGGGCCTCTCTCAACATCAAGAAGATTAACGTGCACTATCAGCTTGTCCCAGGCCTCCGTCCCCAAATTACTCTGGAGGTAGTTTAGTATTTCTACTACCTCAGTCCTACTTCCTTTCAAAGAGTGAAATGGGTGAGGTTCTCCAGCACAGAATCTGATGCACAAATACCTCCTTTTGGGAAATTGCTTTAGTGTATCTTTATTCATCACAATCTCTGGAAAGATGCCAAGATCCAAGTCTACAGTGCAGTTGTCATCCCCACCCTCCTGTACAAATGTGAAACATTGGTTACCTATCACCATCATCTCAATAGGCTAGAAAGCTATCACCAATGATGCTTCTGGAAAATTCTCCACATCAAATGGGAAGATCATTGCACAAACACCAGTATATCCTTGCTGAAGCCAGTGGGCATTTATATATGTGCTCCAGAAGTGTTGGGGGAAGGACACTTTAACTAAAGCTTATCAAACAAGCTTTAGTTAAAATGCCCCCACCACCATTTTTAACCAAGGGGATGCTGATACACAAGATACTGGCGTCTGCTGAAGCACAGTAATTACCACTCCAGCAGACTCAATCAAGAGGGCACCAGGCAATGTACGGCCCCTGCAAGACTCAAATGGTAACCTTGTGGCTATGCCAGATGAGAGAGCCAATATTTTTCCCTTGCTTCTCTCAAGGACTGTTACCCTTTGGGCCTGGAGGATTGCACCCTTAAGGTATCACCATTCCTTATGGACTCCCATCTCCTCTACCTTCTGGTCCCTCATTGCCTCCCCCACTAATCTCCAAAGCTCATTGAAGTTGGCCCTTCTGAAGTCAAGGGCTTTAGTCTTGCTATAAGCCCTTGACACCCTGCGCTGGATAGTGAATTCCAGCAGGTGATGATCGCTACTGCCCAGGTTGTCAAGGACCTGCAGTCCCCTCACCAGGTCATCCCCAGTGGCCAGGACCAGGTCCAGCAAGGCATTACCCCTAGTGGTGCTGTGCACTTCCTGGATAAGGTGAAGGTCCTGTAATCTATGTGAGTGGTCAGACCTGGTTGTCTGCTCCTCCCAGCAAATGTCTGGGTAGTTTAGGTCACCCATGACAATAACATCCCTTGACCTAACTGCATCCATAAGCTGACCGAAGTCCTGGTTCAGGTCTTCCCCCGATTGGGTGGTCTGTAGTAGACACCCACCGTAAGGTCACTTTCGCAGTGCCCCCCCCCTTGTAGTTTAACCCACAGTGTCTCTACCCGATCCTCCTTTAACCTGAACCTAATCCTTGATGATGTGAGTTACTCTTTGACATAGAGCGCAACCCCTCCACCTTTCCTCTCTGTCCTGTCCCTTCTATATAGGGTGTATCCCTGAATGCCCACCTCCTAGTCATGGGTAGGGTCCCATCAGGTTTCTGTGAGCCCTACTCTGGATTCTTAGTCGCAATAAGGAGGCACAGTTCCTCCTGCTTGCTCCCCATACTACGAGCATTGGTGTAGAGGTACTTGAGGCCTCCTGAGGGTGCACGCGCCTCCCCCCCACTACTCCCAGGGCTGTTGTGGCTCCCTACTCCCAGGACGTTGTTGCTTACCTGGGCGTCCCTTGTCACCCTGCATGCTGGCAAAGCATCCTCTCCACTTGGAGCAGCCCCTTCCCCCAGTGAAGCTAGTTTAAAGCCCGCCATACGAGATCAGCCAACCTAAAAGAAAAAATACGTTTGCCCTTAGGGGAGAGATGAAGCCCAGCCCACACCAGCATACCCTGGGTTGTCAAAAAAACCCAAAATCTGCCTCATGGTATGAGCTTCAAAGCCGCTGGTTAACTACAGCAATGCAGGCCTAATGATGCCTACCTCTCTTTTTCATTTTGTTTTCTTTACCCAGGAGGAGAGCCGACTTAGAGCCCAAGCCACTCAATTTATCCTTTCCCAAAGGGAAAGTAGGATACAATAGGGCACAAGGAACATCTACACTGGGGAGGTGGCCATGTCAAGATCTGGTGCTCCATCAGAGGTTGGTGTAAGACTGGGATGTAGGGGAGGTAGAGCCCCACGAACACCCCACAAATGGAGTGGTCATCCCTGAGGGGAACTTCGAGGTCAAACCCCACACTGACCTAACATTCAAAGATGTGGAAGGCGAGTTTGGGGAAGGCTAGAAGGACAACCAAAGCCCACCTCAGGGAATCCACAAAGCTAAAGAGAATACACCCTCTACAGTCCAGGCCAAAGCAGCATGTGAGTGGGTGTTTGAAGCCAGGAAGGTGCACAGAGCATTGGAGCAGCCTCACTGCTTGTGTATAGGCACCTAGTGTTACCAGGATTGAGTCGGTGATCCTCAAACACCACTTTCAATGGCCTGAATCCACACAATAGTGTGTGGATTCCTGCTTCTTAACTCCCAAAACAAGTGTTCTAGTCTCAGCTTAATAACTGCCTGAGATCTTGCAGTGGGAGAGGAAATGCTACAAGGACACAATGGAGGTATACCTCAAGCAAATGGATGCCGATATCAAGAGTTGGCAGAAAGAAGCTGGCTGCCAACCTACTGCAATGGCACTGCAAGCTCAACCAAAGTGGCAATCCATTTTAAGGTAAAGCATCTTGCCCTTGAAGCAGAGAAAAGAGAGCCAAGAAAGGAAAAGGAAATGAATCCCACCCTGCAGCCTACTCTCCCATGTGGAAAGACTTGTAACTTACACAAACAGATCTGTGGCTCAAGGCTTGGACTCTTAAGTCATCTCAAGACCCATCAATGAGCCCTGGTAGAGATCATCTTCAAATTGAGAGAGAGCTGACAATGATGACTCTTGTCCCTATAGTAAGTGTGCTATACCAAATTGTCATACCTGGATATTATCATGCAGGCCATGTGAAAAAGGTGAGTTTTTACTTAAACTGAATTCTCTAGGCTTCACTAACCAAAGTAATGATCATCTGCAAAATATATTTACGGGCATACCTCATTTTATTGCGCTTCGCTTTATGGCGCTTCACAGATATTGTGGTTTTTTACAAATTGAAGGTTTGTGGCAACCCTGCCTCGAGCAAGTCTTATCGGCGCCATTTTTCCAACAGCATTTGCTCACTTTGCATTTTTTAGCAATAAAGTATTTTTTAATTAAGGTATGTACCTTTTTTTTTTTTTTTTTTTTTTTTAGACATAATGCTATTGCACACTTAATAGACTACAGTATAGTGTAAATATAACTTTTATATGCACTGGGAAACCAAAAAATTCGTGTGACTCGCTTTTATTGCGATATTCACTTTATTGCAGTGGTCTGGAACTGAACCTGCAATATCTCCGAGGTATGCCTGTAGATGGTTTTGGTACATTCATTTGTCATCTTTGTGGTGCACAAACCACTGTCGTGAGGCTCTGCTGAGGATCTGGACCACTGGGTCACTCAGCATTGCTCTGTTGACTTGATGTAAACTGGCAAATTTACAATTAATGGAGAATCAGGTCCTTTATGTACATTCTGAACTTTCTTTCCTTTCCACACCACACCCTTGTGAAAAAATCGTCTCTGCCTTGCCAATGGCAGGAGAGGAAGGGTTAGAAGAACCAAAGTTGCATATGTGGATTAATATGAAGTCTTGCTGAGGCAGGAAGGTTTGCAGAAGTTGAAGGAAAAACAAAAAAAAAAAATGGTTTAGGAAAATAGTTATTAGCTTGTGAAGCTAGAAAGTTTCCAGCTCAGAGGCTTCCTGTCCCTCTACATTACAGTTGCCATGAGCAGAGCAGTTGTTCCATTCATTCGTCATCAGGAATTCTCAACAGGGTTCTGTGAGATCCTTTTAAGGGTGATGCACAATATTAGCACTCTTACATGTACAAGCACCTACACAATTTCAAGGTAAATCCGGAGACTTTTAAATAGGAATTCATAGCATCAAAAACGTTCTGACCTGGTGTGGTCTAATGGATTTTTCTGCATCAGAAGAATTATTCGCTTAGTTTTCCATTGTCATAATAAGTAAAGTTAATTTTTGAAACGGGGTGCCACTGAATTCAGAAAAGATATGGAGAGGTGCCTTGATTCTAAAAGAATAGAGAATTACTGCTCTAGATGTCAGGAGGAGGCTTCCAGCAGGGTGTTTTCCATGAGGGCTTCTCAATGTGCCCCCTCTAGCTTTCCCAGAGCTCAGATTTGCTAACTGTTTGGGTTAGGGATAGAAATTATGCATAAACTGGTATAAGTGATCAGAAGCCACTTCAAATCTGGAACACAGCAGAAGTTCAGTGCACATAAATTGCTTTCAAAGTGGCCAAAACTAGTTTAAGATAAACCTGGATGACTGTAGTATTAGACTTAAGTGATTTAAGTTACATCAGTTTTTATAGAACTCCTGTCCCAGTTCCCCTCCAGATTCAAGTTAACTCACAGTCCCCCAGCATCCCGGGAAACTTTGCACCTCTCCTGCAAACTCCTTCCTTGCAGGGTGGGTGGGCTAGCGTCGACCCAAGCTGTCTGATCCAGCCCAGTAGGGAGTCATGATCTAGCACTCCCCAGCTTCTGGCCTGGACCACTGCATTTCTGGAATCAAAAGTGAATGTCTGTTTATTTGTTCAATCTACACAGCTTAGACAAGGGGTCGGCAATCCCTGGCACATGTGCCAAGCGTGGCACACAAGACCATTTTGCTTGGCATGTTGCGGCCAGCCCCAGCTACAGGTAGCTGCTGCAAGCGACGGAGCCCGTCCCAGCAGGGCTTGCAGTGTCTCAGCTTCCTGCTTGGAGCAGCCTGGGATCCCAGCTGGCAGCATCTCCCCAGAGCTGGGGCCGGCTACAGCTGGGAGGCTCCAAACAGTTGGGCTCTGGTGCCAGCTCTGCACCCGCACGTACAGGAGCACCTCAGAGCAGGCCTGAGGCAGTGCAGCCCTGGTCTCTCTCCCACTCATGGCACGGAGGTGATGAGCCTGGTGCAGCTAGTTGCATTCTGTCTGCTGCTTGCTGCAGCTGCCCAGAGCCCGGGCGGGCTACAAACAGTTGCGCTGGGCTGATTACCTCTGTGCCAGGAGCTGAGGAGGGACCAGGGCTGCACTGCATCGGGCCCCTCCCCACCCACCTGCTCTGAGCATGCTTGCACGCGCTGATGCTGGAGCCCGGCACCACTGTTTGGAGCCTCCCGGCTGCAACCAGTCCTGCCTCTGGGGAGCTGCTGCCAGCCGGGATCCCAGGCTGCTAGCAGCAGGCAGCTGGGATGCTGCAAGCCCTGCTAGGAGCAGCCTGGGCTCCAGCAGCTACCCAGAGCTGGAGTAGCTGCTGGCAGCCACAGAGCCCAGGCTGTGGGGCAGGGGCTTTGGGTGGGGGGCAAGGGGCAGTAGGGCTGGGGGACAGGGGTTTTGGGTGAGGGGCACAAGCAGGACATCCTGCCATGTACCCCTTGCCCTCATTTTGTTTTTCTTCCATGCCAACACTCCGGCACCTTCAGAGGTAGGCATTGTGGTGTTTTTCAGCACTCCCGCCAAAAAATGTTGCCTACCCCGGCTTAGCCTAACGCACAAAGATTGAACTGATTCAGCCTCTGGCTTTTTGACTGTAGGTAACCCTGAAGAGCCTAAAAGCCTATCATTCTCCCAGGTATTAGAGAAGCAAGGCAGTGGTACTTCCATGTTATGGTAAGTTGTTGTGATGGATATGTGAGGAGAAGCTGCCCCCTGCCTACTTCTATAATTAGGTGGATACTAGGTTCCCCAGCTATTAGAATTGTGTCAGGCAGAGTTCTTTTGATTCTTCTAGTAAGTGGCAGCAAACTAAAGAGATTAAAGTAAAAAGTCTGTCACTTGATGGGCAGAGTCCCATCAAGAAACATTATAGTTTCTTGGGTACTTAATTGTATTATACTCATGAATTCTACTACCGGGTGCAGAAAAAAGCTTGTACGCACAGATTACTGTTAAAGACTTTGGTTCTAAAAGTGTCTGACTATGTAAAGCAAGATGTTAATAACCAGTGGAAAATGCCTGCAGTGCAGTGATTGTGGCTTTTGTTTAGGGGTGTTTTGGACACTTGCAGTTGATTCTATTAAATGATTCTAATAGCCTGCATTGCGAAAACAGGTTGGCATGTGTTTAACGCATCCTTCAGTTTTGCAAAATTGGTTGGTTTTGGTTCTTTACAGACCTGTATTCTGAGAACTACACAGACAGCCTTCTAATTGGCACTAGCATAAGCAGTGTTCTTTCACCCTGAAAACTGATGCTTGAATGGGTATGCCCTGCCCTGCACAAGACTAGACCTGTATCATGAACACAGATCAGTCCCCTGTCCTGTAGCTAGTCAGTGATTGACAGCTGTGAGCATGCATTTTCTGTCCAGTACCTTCTAAACTTAACTGAAAATGGAAAAAAAGCTTCTAGTTTTTGTTGTTTTTACCATAGTTCTTGATCTTTCCAGTCTTTGTGTTCTATTTAATCTTTTAGATCATTGGGTATTAAACAATTTTGCAGTGATAAAGATCAGTATAAAGACTGCCTTAGGAGGGCTGTTGACATTGATTTCTTGACCCGTAAGTAAGAGAGGCCTATGTGCAGGGAATATATTATCTCAGATCTCTCATGCTTGTTTTATTTGCAGAATTCCAAAAGAAATTAACAAATATATTCATTCATTTCATATGCAATAACGGAGTTCTCTTGCAGTCCATTGGTGACTATTTTATTTCTTTTTTTTCTTCCCTTTATGGCCTCTTAATATAATATACTTGTCTGCAAGACATGCAAATTCAAGGATTGTTGCAGGCAAACATTTGAAAGGGGTGCAGAGATTCTAATGTAGGCTTTTATACTTCATCTAGCCTTCAGGATCTACTGAAAACAGTTTGATTAGGCTAACTTATTTTTATATCAGAGAGGCATTGGAGAGAGAATGATCTCTGCTTCAGTTTACCAATCTATCTTTCAAAAAAAATCAATTTATTTTACAAATAGTGAAGCAGTACAGAAAAATAAGAACCAGGACCCCTGGGTTCTGGTTCAAGTTCTATCAAAAATTCCCTATGCCCTCTCTCAACACCCAGGAATATGTAACAGTCACAATGTGTTGATTCTGTGGTGCCAAAAATACCCCTTTTTAAATTTGGCCACTCTACACTTCCAGAGCCTAATCCTGAAAAGGGGGTCCAGTGTCCTGAGCTCCTGCTGACTTCAGTGGGAGAAGGTACTCAGCATTATCCTAGAAGATCAGTAGCTTCAACAAGAGCATTACTGTACTCAAGCCAAGAGTGGAACAAGTGTTTTTCTTCATAAAATATTGTGACCCTGCTTTTATATATTGTTTTCCCAAGATTTGCTGCAAGTAATCTGCCATACATCTCTTACCTGCCAGTCACTAAAAACAAGAGGAAGTTGAATTCAACTCCTAGATTGCTAAATGAACCTTGAGGCCATTGCCAATCCTATGGCTTCATAAAAAATGTTCATGAGATTCGAAGAATTTCTTGTCTGCTTGTCTCTGGGACAACATCTGGAGCCCAATTCAGTTCCTTAACAGTGATAATCCTGGGGGTAAGTAGTGTCTTGATTTTACCAGATAATCAGGCTAATCTTTATGTTATGTGGCAATAAAAATCAGCGATTACATTTTAAAATTATTTCATAGCCCATAGCATCAGTAAGAATAATACAATATCATGCTGAAACAATGCCTGCTCCCAAACCACAAGCCCAGCATAAAGGAGGCTTAATTCTCATTCCTCTTTTCTTGGTTCAGAAAGAGTCTACAACACTTTTTTTTTTTTTTTTTTAAATGAACAAACAAAGCCATAAAAAACTGAACAATAGACAGCGAGTTTGTGCTTTTGGAAAGAGCATTGCCTTCATTCTTTTTCCATGTAAAGGCATTGCTTTCTATATAGGATTTTTTTTTTCTTTTTTTGCCCTAAATGAGGGAAATACCTCTGGTACATGAGAGATTTGCCTCATGTACTACTGAGGTAAATGCATTACTGAATTCATTTATGCTTTGAATGCCTTAAATTCCTTGTTTTGTTTGAAATTTATTGCAGAGGGGTGGTCAGTACTTAAAGGGTGGGCCTGGGAATATTGTTGTTGTCTCTGTGGGTCACTCTGAGTTAGTCTCCTAACATCAAATACTGTCATAAATACTGACTTCATCTTCTCGAGTGCAGATGTTCTGCAAAGGAAAGGACTAGGTTATGGGGTCACCATGCAAAGGATTCAACCCCAACCAACTTGGAGTACAACTATGGGCAGAGAGCTTCTTGTCCTCTTGCATTCAGTGTAGTGTGATGGCAGTCACAGGGAAGTTGGCCCAGGGTAGATGCCACTTTAGCCCTAGAAACAAAGGAGAACTTTGGCTAGGAAGACTACTGGAATCCTTCAATGTAGCTTTCTTGAATTGGCTTTACTGCCATTTCATGCTTCATGGAATCCCAAAATACACCTCCAGGGAACTCCTATACCCAGGTAAAGCTGTTCCCTTTGAGCACATCTCCACATGCAGGGGCATGTGCTTGTAGTGACAAAAAAAGTAGCGGCATTATTTTTTGCCTCTGTGCATGCCCCTGCATGTGCACTTTGGTGTGGGGCACAATGCCCTGCTTTGGGCAAACTGCTCTTTCCCACTTCTCCCAGCATGCCAGCCAGAGTGTCTCCCTGAAGAACCAAGCCTCTGTCTGCTGGCATACACTCCTATGGTGTGCGCTGTGACACTCTTTTCTTAAAGGTTTGTTTTTGCTACTAGGATTTCCCAGTAGAAAACTTTGCCCCCAGATTTGCAGCGCGGGGCATGTTTTAATGTGCCAGATGTGCAGTTTGTGGCACTGCAAAGAGGTTTGTACGTGCCTGAACATCTGCATCCGGCTTTTTTGCCCATCTTAAAATGGGTCTTAAATAGATTCTTGTAAACTGCTATAGCATCAGGGCTGCATAAGAACAGATCATCTAATGATTCATTAACTAGTAAGCAAGAGACTCTTCTATATGGGGAAGAAAGAAGTTGAGTACAGCTTGACTCATGGCATTAAAAATGAGTCCTTAGAGGATCGTCTGTGTTATGCAGCTAGTAATGTATGAAGGTTCACCATGGCACTCTGCCTGAGCCAACCACTGTGTAATTTATACCAGTGTGTCATTGGTCTCTCTGGTAACTATGCCGATCACCTCACATCTCTAGTCCATTGCATCCCTCCTGCCTCTTGAAAGTCTTCACTGTGTTAAGCAGCACAGATGTTAGATTCTAGTGACAGCACATTATCCAGTGTTCCATACTGTAACACCTGAATCTTCCTCCCCCCTGAACTCTTGCTCCAGGCCTATACAAATACCCAGAGACAGTGAGCAATATAAACTCGCAAAAATCTGTTTTCATAATACGACAAAATTGTTTTGATTTAGGAGCGTGCCTTTTGCCAAGATTGGAAAAAAAATGAGCTCCTTCACATGACTGGATGTAAAAATACACCAGCACTTTAAGAGGCATGCTCTAATTTAAAGGAATGATAGGAGTATGCGAGGGTGGAATAGGGCAGTGAAGCACTGCATGAAGACTCACTACTTAATATGATTTCAGGAAGATCAAAGAAAGTTAGAACAAAAAATTTGCCTACATTCACCAACATAACCACTTAAAGTGGAAGGAGTTTACTTGTTAGGAGATTTCAGGATTCCTCATCTGCCCTTCCATCAGCCAGAGTCCTTGCTTTATAACTTATGATTCTCAATTAAACATCCATCAGAGCCAAGGACCCTCACCACTTTGTGGGATTGGGTCCTTAATCTGTCCATGCCTCTGTTAACTCCCAAATGAGACAAGCCATATGGCATTATAACTTATGAATGTCTATGACATTACAGCACACTATATGGTCACTTGGAGGTCTCCCTACCAAATGAGCTCTCTAATTCCTGTGCAGAATTAATCTGCTGGAAAAAGTGCAGTGAAGCTGAGTTACTTACCAGTATGTACATGCCAAAGCCCTTCCTCACATAGTTTGTGCCTTAATATTGACACGGTGCTTGCTGAAAGGGATAAACCTTGTTATTAATGTAGTCCAGGTAACTTGGGTATATATTCTCTTTCTCCAGTTAAAGGGAATTGTCAGCTGGCAGGTGTGCTGTGGGGGAGCTGCAGACCGCACAGTTTCCCTCCATCCCTATTGAACCAGGCCAGGACAGTCAGGGAACTTAATGTAAATAAATTTGTATATAGTTAACTTATCACAAGAAAAAGAAACGTGGATATAAACATATGTTCTCTCTCTCTCTCTCTCTCTACATCTATATAAACAAATAACATAAATGATATTCTCTGGGTAAATGCTATAAAACCTTACGCCAGTGTTCCAGATACAGGTAAGTATCTGATCTGAAACAGATAAACCCCAAAGTAACATAGATAGCTAACAAATAAACTGTAGATAAGGATGGGCGAACAATAAATAAACTGCAAATAAATACAAATAAACAACAGGTGAAATAATAGCAACAGGGGGTTTCAGCAGAGTCCTAGGACTCTACTCCTCCCCTTGCCCTGTAGGAATCCTCTTTTCCCTGCAACTCACGGTTCCCAGGCCTGGAGGGTGGCCCTTGTCCTCTGCGGCAAGCTGCTCTCTTGCCTGTGGTGAGCTTCAGGAGGGTGGGGATGGCTGCCCCCTGGAACAGGGCTCCTCTACACAGGGCTTCTGGGGCCTCTGGCTTGGCCCTGTCTGCTGGCTCGGTAGCCCAAGCACCATCTGGCTTCCTGGACTCCACCTTTTTGCTATGGTTTGGAGACCTGGGCTGCCTCGTGCAGCACCAGGTTCGGTGCTCAAGCACTCCAAAGATCCTGCTCCATGCACTGGCCTGTGCACCATTGCTCTGGCTGCATGCCAGAGGTTGTAGACCTGAGCCGCCTAATGCATCTCCCAGGGTCTGGATGCCGTGTGCTGTGCTGCACACTGAAAGCCTAGCCACTGGAGCCATCCACCATTCCCCACTGATGGAAGTCTTCAGGGGCACTTCCGGGCTACTGGATCACCCTTCTGAGCAGCTCTCCTCAGTTCTTCTAAGTCCCACTCTTCTTTCGTCTCTGTCCTAGATGTGTTTCCCCTCATGCTGGGCATGCAGCTCCTTTTATACTCTCAAGGGCTCTGCTCCTGAAGTCTTCCAGACCTGAGTGTTGCAGTCTTCAATCTGGTCCTGGGGGAGGAAGCTCATCTTCCCCTCCCCTCAGGAAAAGGGCATGACTCTTGCTGCCTCCTGATTGGTGGATGGGCTCCACCAATCAAAACACCAAGATTTCAAGCCTGGGACTCAACCCAAGCTCCGAAAGGCAAGCCTGCTACACTAACAATATTCACAGAGGTGACTCCACAGTACTTGTGACAGAATGTCAGCCCATTTGTTCTGTGTTTCATATGGATCAACATTGGTTGCTCCTTGCTCTGTAATAATTTGATGAATAAAACATCATTCATCAAATGATCCTGCAGCACAAATCTAATATAATAAAGGCCTTAGTCTGTCTGTCTGTCTGTCCATAACACTTTTGGGCAACTGCATATGTGCCTCTGAGAGGGCCAGTGGCAATTGGCTGTGGGGGCTCTGCCTCTTCAAGCAGGGAGGGAGCCCCTGCCGCATCAGGCAAGGAGGCAGGGGCTCTGCTGCTCCACAGGAGGAAGTGGAGGTGGGCAGGGGGGAGGGAGGAGCCACTGCCACTGCCTCAGGCCTAGTGAAGCCCTGCTGCTCTGTGAGAAGAGGCAGGAGCCGCCCCTGCTGCATCAAGTGAAGGGAAGCCCTGCTGCTCCGGAGGTGGGCAGGGGGCAGGGAGTCACCATGCCAGAGGCTGGAGGAGGAGGAGGCAGCAGCAGTAGTGGAGGGTCTGTTTATATGGCCAGCCCTGAAGGGTGAGCAGGGGGCGGGGTGGTGGTGGCATGTAATCACTCCCTTAAACACTCTGTCATTCATGATGGTCAATTGGCTAGTGCAGACATAAAATTGCATATAGGGAGACTCATGAGGAATGTTAAACACCTGTTTGTGCAGAAGTGCTGTTGTGAGTTTAGGGCCTGATTCTTCCAAGGGATCCACATGAGCTGTGTTCTGACATTGACCTATTAATAAACTTGAGCGTTACAAAAACTCCCAATATAGCAAAATTAGTATAGCTGAGGTTCAACCCTGGCAAAAAGAAGAAAGCAAGCAATACAGAATTAGCTATAAAGTCAAGCGGAGGAAAAGCCTGTCATATGCAAGTGATCATGAAGCTATTGGAAATTTTTAAGGAGTAACTGTTTGTTTGAAAGAAAATGGGATGTTTGGTGTTGTGTTTTATGATGAAGGAAGGATGTCTTCAAACTTTCTTTAAAAGTTCTCCCCGATAGAACACTGACATGTCTTTGCTGACCAAGCTGGGCATATTTACAAGGCCTGAAGTATGAAGTCATCTGACACTCTAGTGCTCTGGATTGCAGCTGCAGCTCCAAGTTGACCAGGAGGGGATGCTGACTCAGTCTAAGAATTACTGAGGATATCCTTACAAGTAAAATAAGTCAAAGGATATGGCTTCCTACTCTGCTCCAAGTGGTATCATTAGCCAGAGGAGAAATGGAAACTTGAACTCAGATTCTGATAATTAGGTAGAGAAGTGATACCAGAAACCCTTTGTCAGTGAAAAGAGCTGCTGAGTAGGTCTGTGTGAAGCTTCGGTTCCTGATTCAATTCAGCAGACATTGGGCCTTATTTGGTGGCCGAATATCTGAATCCAAATGGAATCAGAGGACCCTTTCATCTCTCTGAATTGATTTGGAGAGATTTAGACAAATTTGGTGATTCAGACGTAGATACAGCTTTACAGAAGCACAAGGGGCTTCCCAGCGCACTTGGCAGCAGACCCAGAAGTGGACCAGAAGCTCTTCCGGGTTCACTAGAGAGCCTGCTGGGGAGGCCCCCCTGTGCCCTCATGGCTTGGCAACCGGTGCCTCCTGGGTCTGGGGGAGCACCTGGGGTCCCCCTGTGACTGGTTGATTGCTGAGGTGGGAGGGTGCAGAGGACCACCCCCGGTGCAATCCCCGACAGCCCCTGAAGTGGACCAGATGCTCTCCAGTCTATTCAACGGTGATCCCTGAAGTGGACTGGAAGTACACCTCATGCTGCTGTGGAATGCTTCAACACTGCAGCGATCATGAGCCACACTACTACCACAAAGTATGTAGAAAAAACTTAGAAAGGTGTTCCTGTGTCTGAATCGCTGATTTGCTGAATCGGCATCAAATTGTCAGATTCAGATTTGGCCAAATCAAATCAGGGACAGTGACCTGAATCAACTAATCGAATCACTGTCCCTGATTCAGGCCAAATCCGAATCTGTATCGAATAGGGCCTGTTTCCCATACCCCTACTGCTGAGATGCCTCTCAAAGTGGAAGAGAATGGGCATAATGAATTTGTACTGGCCCTACTCTCAGCCTTCCTAATGAACAGTGGCTATTGTGAAGGGGGAATGAAAGCCGGCTGTGGACAAAGATGGTGGGGTGCAGTGAGAGGGCTCTGCTGTTTTCTATCTGGTCAGCAGAGCCTATAATGAATATTTGTCATCATTTACTTTGGTCCCCACTTGTACCAGAAGAGGGGCAGCACAGAGGTAACTCAGTGGTTTATTGCCATTTTGTCCCTCCTTCCTCCGACACGTGCACTAAATTCCTGTCCCTGGCAGAGGTGTGGTCAGTGAGATTTGGCTCCACATAGGTATTAACTATTTCCAACACCCAATAATAGTACTGGTACCAGTGCTTGGGAGTTTCTGCCCCAAGCTATTCATACAATCTTGAAAAAGTAGGGGGACATTAAGAGGTCATCTAATCCAATCTGTTCTATTCATAAACGTGTGGTAATGGTATTAGAGTTTCAGGAGAAATTTTGTATATTGCCCTGTAAGATACTGGTAAACTCATGGGGCATGTGCACACATGCAAGCACATGTGCTTGCAGCAGATCAAATAGAAGCAGTGCAAATTTGAGTCGGGGCTTTTTGCCTCAGCGCATGTGCCCAGACATGCACTTTGGTATAGGGTAAATTGTGCCACTTAGGGCAAAATAACCCTGCCTGGCTCCTCCTACATCTGGAGCCAGGGGTAGCTGGAGCCCAGGGTGAGCACCTGTGTTGTCCCCAGCAGTATAAAAAGCTGCCCTGTCCTGGCCCCATCGGTACAAAAAGCTGCCCTGGCAAGTAGCCCACGGCTACTCACACTCAGGAGCTTCTGGGGCCAGCCAATTGGTACCTGGGGATACTAACCCTTGTGCCAGCTGGAGTGCTGAAGCATCTCTGAGAGTTTCCCTGCACCCACTGCAGCAGTCTGGCAGTAGGGGCTGCTGCCTGGCTGTGACCTGCTGTGTACCTGCCAGACCTGGATGGGGACTGAACAGCCAGTACAGGCATTTGCCCCTCTGAACCAGCTGCCAGTGGGACGTGGCTGCAGAGTTGGCTTTTGTGTGGCATTACTACCATGTGTGCCCACTGCCCGGCCATCTGGGCAGCTATCACCCAGAAGATGTTCACAGCATAGTGGCCTGCTTTGAACTGTCAGGGCATGTCCTCCTATCCCCAATTGGCCAGGAGGTCAGCCACCTCCAGCTGGGCCCAAGGTGCAAGCTCTGAGCAGGCTCCTCTGCCTGGGTCCTGCCACTTGCCTTCCTAGCAGGAATTCTGGTATTCCCTTTTTGAAAACTGAAAAATCCCTGATAAAAAAAATCCCAAAGTCACTCTGTAAAATACCTCAAAATTCACATTCTTGCACAATTAAAACAAAAGACCACTATATATAGAGAGAGAAAGACAGAGAGACAGTGATCGGTTCAGCAAAATGTTTTTGAAATGTCTGCAGTGTTAAAGCAATTCGGAAACCTACCAGTGTCTCTATCATCATAATAAAATTAATTCTAAATATCTATATGTTTTGCTGTTTGCCTTTGGCTTTCTACCATACAGCAGTTAGAGCTCCCTCTGACCCGTCAGTAACCAGGATGTGGAGACAGCTCCCACTGCAGCCACAGCTCCTCCCAGCAGGTCTAATCCTGTCTGGCAGCTGAGCATGCAGGGTGTGTGCTGGGGGAATGTGGGGTTTGCAGGTGGGGGGATGTGGGGGGCCATGGGGTGTTTGGGTAGGTGTGGGTGGATTGTGGAGAGACTATGGGGGGGGGCTGCTCAGGAGGGGTGGGTTCCCTGCACAGCTCATGGACTGCCCCTCACAGGGGTACAGCCTTCTGACAGGGGCTATGGGCCCCCAACAGGAGCTACATGGCCCTGCAGGGGCTACCACCCCACACAGGACCCACATAGCCCACCCCCTCTTGTTCCCCCAGCCCCCTGGATTCCTGCCCCACCTGGCCCCATTCCCTACTGGCTCCTGCAGCTCCCCCAATGGCTGCCCCACCTGGCCCCATCCCCTGCTTGCATCCCCAGCCCCCCCGTGGCTGCCCCACCTGGCCCCAGCCTCCCAGCACTTTTGTAGCCCAGGTACACCCAGGGAGGTGTGCCCTGTCCTCCAGTGACAGTGATGGAGGGGCCACCTGCTAGAGCAGTTTCCTCTCTTCTCTACAGAGCCAGACTGAGACCAAGCACTTAAATATATACAATATATTACAATAATAAATACATATACTTAAGATAAAACATGAAATATTTACAATAAAGCATATGATGCTATCCACAGTACTCCACAATTCACATAAACCATATCATTTACAGCGTATATAATAATTAGCACATTAAACAAGATAGTTAAGGTTACAATACAATAAACACATATGGGGAATCAACTTATATAACCCAAATAAGTTAATAATAATATTCTCTAGACCTACCAAATAACAATACAAATATATATATACCAAATAACAATACAAATATCCATATTAACACATTAAGAACACATGAACCATATAAACTCTCTTAAAGAATACCCATAGCTATATAGATCTTGACACAACAACAATCACCCAAAATAGGGAGTGCATTCAGTACCTCCCCTAGGGATTTCCTTGGCAACCCTCCTTTTTAGGGCCCTGGGATGTAGACACACCCCTCCCACAGTGGAGGGTGGAGGCAGCAGACCCTCCTGTCTCATGCCCAGCTCCCCTGTGGGGCCTGCTTCCCCAGCAACTCACACTTGCTCTCTAAAGCAGCCAAGGCTCATCTGCTGGAAAGAGCCTCTCTCCAGCAGCACCTTCAGCTCTCCTCAATGGTCTGGCACCCCACACTGGTCAGCCCATGGCTCACTCTCTCTCTCTCTCTCGGAGCCAACCCTTACAGGCTCTAGTTCCCCGATCTCACACCAGGGATCCTCCCTTTCCCAGGCCCTGCTCTGGGCACCAGGGCTCTTTTATTTAAAGGCGAAACCACACTGCAGAGCTCCAGTCACTCGGCCTAGGGCCAGGGCTAACTTGAGCAGCCATGAGCTGCTCCCAGGTGGGTCCTCCATGTGCTGACCCATGCACCGAGTGAAGCCCGAGCAGCCACAAGCTGCTCCCAGGACGGATTCTCCGTGTGCAGATGTGCATACCATGTGGGGCCCAAGCAGCCTCAAGCTGCTCTCAGGGCAGATTCTCCATGTGCCAATCTGCACACCATGTGGGGCCCGAGCAGTCTTGAGCTGCTCCCAGGGCCAGCTCTCCATGTGCCAAGCTGCACGCTGATTACCCAGCTGCTTGCCAGGTTCGCAGGCTCAAGCTGCCTTGAGCAGCTCCTAGAGCCTGATCCCAATGCACCAATTCATGCACTGCTGAAGCTCAAGCGGGGTCCCCAGGACGGCTGTCTCCGGAGCTCCTCTCTTTTTGCCATGCCTCATCATCTCTCCCCAGTGTGCCAAACACACTCCCTCCCCTTTTATACTCTTCAGGGGTTCCACCCCCAAAGTTCTCCAGACCTGGCTGGTGCAATTCTGATTCAGGTCCAGCTGCTCCTTGCCCCCTCCCTTTGGAAAAGGGTGGGGCATTGGTTCCCTTGTGCTGCCTCTTTTCCCTTGTGTTGCCTCCCTTTTTTTTAATTGTGGGGATGCTGGGGCTGGGATTGGGGGGCAAGCAGGGAATAAGGCTGGGTAGGGCAGCCATTGGGGGGTTCAGGCAATAAGCAGGGGTTGGGGCCAGGTGGGGCAGGGATCAGGGGGCTCGGGAGGCAGGCAGGGGACAAGCAGGGCAGTGATGGGAGGGCTCAGGGGACAGGTAGGGGATGAAGTTGGGTGGGGCAGCGATTGGAGAAGCTTGGAGGCCAAGCTGGGGATGGCCAGTAGGGGCAGGAAATGGATCCTAATTCAATTTTTTGCCAGTAGCTCTGGCACATCTATTGATCCTTTGTTGATAAAGGTACACTTGAATAAGAAAAAATCTGACTGCTGAGGACAGCAATAAATTACTTAATTCCTGTTTTGCACTTGGCTACAACTTTTGTAGTAAGAGTCCTAATACATGCTCCGACTAGATCTTTGAATGACTATTTTCAAAATCTGAAAAAATCCCTTTTAATAATCTGGTGCATATGCTACTCCTTGAAGGAGTGATCAGCTTGAATTGCTTAGCAACTGTGTCCAGGATCAGTGGCTGTCCATTAAAAATGGTATCTATAATCCCTCTTGAATTTTTATCAAATAACAGATTTCACATTTAAAGATATATCCCATCCCTTAAGATATACATAAAGACAGATATTTGTCTTCCATTGACAGTGTTCCTTTAAATGTCCACAAGTCTTGTATTCTTTTTTCTCTTCCTTTCATTCTGTGATAATTCTTTTATCTTTCTGTTGATATTCAAATTTTCTTTTACTTCATCTCTATATAATAATTCACCCCCTCTTTTCCCCTAGAATGCTGCATAATACAAATCTGAATAACTTCTGCTCATTTTTCCTTTAAATTGTAAATATATTCCAAATGTGTTCTTGATTGTTAGCTGTTAGAGCTTGTACTTCCCTTCAATAGTCCAAAAAAATTCTCTTGGTGGCAGAAAATAATTCTTTTTTTGCAAATTTCAGGGAAAAAATCCACCAAATTTCCAAATGAGCATCTTTTTGTCTTTCTCCCCTGAAGAACACTGACTTGATAAGACAATTTTTCCATTATTAAAACTTCCTAAACCTTTTTAAATCAGTCAGTGGGGCATCACTTCTGTTCTAGATTATTTCCAGTTGTAATTCTTGCAGCCACTAGAAGATGAGTGATCAGTTCCTTATGACTCCTTATGGTTCCTTATGGTAAGTGAATGTTGCAGAGTTCTGAGAAACATTCATTAGGAACACTAAAGGGTCATCTTGGTGTCCTGTTATTTTCCTTGCCATGTCTCCAGTCTTTTTCAAAACACTTTATTTCTGGGACACATCCACCATATGTAATAGAATCCTTCCAACTGACTGCGCTTCTTCCAACATTTATTTGCTCCTGTACTAGATATATATTCCCTATGGAGCCCTGGCTCTAAGCAACCATCGTCCCCAGCAACTCCACATGACCCCTTGTGATTCCTGACCAAGTCTTTGCTTCAGGGATAATATCTCATCTCTTCTTCTCCAGCTTTAGTAAGTGAATTCAATTATCATACTAAACCTTATGGTCAAATATCTGATTTGCTCCAGACACACTTGAACATTCACTGTAACTAAAACAAATTTGTCCTTGGGGAAAGTTCTGGCTTGAAAGCCCTGGAGACTTCAGTTTTCTTTCCATTCCCAGTCACAAAAAAGCATATTATCTACCAGTTAAGATGGCTCCAATCAATATATAATGCTATCAGGAATGAAATACAGAGCATTATGATTTTAAATAGAAAACCATCAAAAAATCATGTCAAGGTTATTTGCATAAATATTCTTGAGCCTCAGTCGCATGACCCCTAATTGCCTGGGTCAGTTTTGAAAACTGGGCTCAGCTGTGTAAGTTACTGAGGCTTTCCATTGCCAAATGGAACAACGACTAAAATGCTTTAAAATTTGGGCCTGAAATGGAAGGGTATGAAAATGAACTGTTTTGTCCCCCATTTATCACCTTAATATTTTTGAGGCTTCTACAGAACTCTGCATAACTACTAGACAGAGACTGTGCAGAGCTTCTAGGCTCTGTATTATCCTGACATCATGGGCTTATGCATCCCTTATGGCAGAGCTATCCGACTGGCACCCTTCAAGCACTTAACATGAGGTCTGTGGGCTCCTACTACACACACCAGAAGAGGGTTAGGGGGTCCATGTGCTGCCTGTGCAACCTGTGTGGTGGGGAGTTGGAGAGATGTGTCATTGGCACGCAGGGGGATATGGGCTGCCAGGGTGGCAGGGGGCCATGCATTGGCAGAGCCCATGTGGGAAGGGGTAGAGGGCCACAGACAGCCAGTAGCAATGCATTGCTGGTTCAGCTCCTGCAATGGGGGAGATTTCATGGGGACACATCCTCCATAGCATGTGGCCCATATAGTGTGCAACTCTTGGGCTGCATGCAGGCACTACCACTACCACAACCAAAGTTGGACAGCTTTGCCCTGTAACACTGCATGAGGTTTCATGTTTGTGTAGCCAACAAGCCTTTAGGTATAGCACAATGCAGTGCCACATGGATTCTGCCTCTGGAATGACACATCACAACCACTTTTCTCTGGAACTATTTAGTGTGGGCAGAGCACCAAACTAAGTTCTGGGAATTGAACTAGTATCTCTCCATGGCAGTGCACTGCTGCTTAGACACACTGGGCACATCCATACCAGTGCATATATGCAGTATGTAACCCATCTGTGGTGCTGCACAGTACACACACTGAACATGCAGATGTTATTCATGCTGCTATTTTGCAGTGTGGAGTTTTTCTTTGACCCTGGGAGAACCTGGTGTCAAAAAAAACCTGCAGCAGAAAAAAAGTAGAATGGTGCACATGGCAGCAGCATGCACCACCTGAAACTGGAGCCTGGCTGGCCAGAGCCACACTCTTGCTGCTGGCCAGACTCCCTGCTGCCAGATCACTGCTGCTAGAGCCCCAGGAGGACCCCAGGACTCCAGGTAAGGCTTCTGGGGCCAGCCAAGGTGCTGGACCCCACCTCCCTTACCCCACTGGGGTCAGCATGCCATGCACTAGAGTGTGTGTGCACAGGCCTTCCCTAGGGACAAGTAGGAGTGGTGGTATCTCTACACAGTGCATTGTTTTGCTTGTGGACACCCTCTTAGAATTTAGCCAGTGTACCACTATACTAAAAATGATCATATATAATGGATGTCTACACATTCATTAATGTACTTTTGCTAAGACACATTAAATTTAGTACTTCCATTATGAGGTACTAGAAGAAGGCACATTAGCTTATATTAATGCATATTAGCAAAAGTGCATGGTTTTTTTATGATGCTCCAATGCACATTAAAATATGCTAATGCACATTAAAGCACATGTGTAGGTGTGTCCTGGTTGTGTTATCCTTTAGGAGTGGTGACATCATAAGCTAGATTTTCCTGTAACTTTGTTGCTTTATTTTTTTTTATATCTTGAATGAAAGAAGTCTCTCTTTCTGCAACATGTAGCTATGTCCCTGGGCTAATGCTCCTTTCATTCTGACTATTCAATTCTCCATTTTATATTTTGTAGGGCTGTGCAAAGCTTCAGTACCTGATTCACTTTGGAGGAGATTCAGCCCAATTCAGCAGCTGAATCTCTAAATCCAAACTGAATAAGGAGACTCATTAAGAGGTCTGAATCAAATTGGAAGCCTCCAAATTGATTTGGAGAGATTCAGGGTTGATTTGGAGATTTGGCCATAGGCTATACAGGTTTCCCTCACATAAAGTGAACCCACTTTATAATGTAACAAATAGAGATACATTCCCAAGGCTGGGAGGGAGGGAGGGAGGGAGTGAGGCTGGGACTAGGGAAGGGGCGGGGAGAGGGGTGCCATTCCAGGGGCTACACCATGCTCTGTCTGTACCTCCATGCCTGGGCTTTGCCTGTCCCCACTTACCCCAGTTCCTGGGCTGCGCTATGCTGTGATCCAGGCAGCTGGTGTCAGCTGCTGCTGGAGCCACTGCAGCAGGGGCTGGGGGGAGTAGCAGCAAGCGGAGCCCCAAGCAGCACAGGGTGTGGCGCAGCTTGTCCGCACTCACCATAGCCCCCACTGCAGCGGCTCTGGAAGTACCAGGGGCCAGCTGCAATGAGAACTGTCAGTGTGTGCAGGGGGGGAGTGCACCTCTTGCTGCTCTGCACCCCCTGGAAGGGCTGTGGGCTGGGGGGCTGTGTTGGGCTCTTCCTAGGGGTACATGCTCCCAGATCTGCATGTGGGATGACAGTGGGCTGCTGCTGCAGCCTGGGGTTGGTGGTGGTACCAGGCTGACTCTTTCTGGCACTCGGTGCACCTGCCCCAAGTGCCAGGAACAGCTCAGTGCCACCACCGACCCCAGCCTGCACTGGCAGCCTGTTGTCATCCCGTGTCCATATCTGAGGGCACTGGGCTGTTCCCAGTGCTTGGCATGCCTGCCTCGAGCGCTGGGAAGAATCAGCCTGGTGCTGCCACCAACCCCAGCCTGCAGTGGCAGCCTGCTGTCAGCCCACATGCTGATCTTAGGGAACATGCCCCTGGGAAGAGCCTGACACAGCCCCACAGCCCGCAACCCTCTCAGGGGGTGTAAAGCACACAACTGTCAGTAGGTGCGGGGCGGAGACGGAACTGGGAGCCAGGATAATTCTTTCTGGTGCTGGGGCGGGTGTGCAATGCCGGCCTGCTGTCATCCCACATCCAGATCCAGCCTGCCCCAAGCACTGGGAAGAATCAGCCTGGTGCACTTCAAAAGGGATGTGGCCAGCCTGGAGAGGGTTCAGAGGAGGGCCACCCGCTTGGTGAGAGGGCAGCAGGACAGGCCCCATGAGGAGAGACTGAGGGACCTGAACCTGTTCAGCCTCAGCAAGAGGAGGCTGAGGAGGGACCTGGTGGCTGCCTACAAACTCATTAGGGGAGATCAACAGCAAATAGGTAGAGCCCCAGCACCACCTGGGGTGACCAGGAACAATGGTAATAAGCTGATGGAGAATAGGTTTAGGTTAGAGATCAGAAGGCAATATTTTACAGTTGGAACCTGTAAAATCTGGAACCAACTTCCCAGGGAAGTGGTCCTCACCCCTACCTTGGACAAATTCAAGAGGAGGTTGGATGATCACCTGTCTGGGGTCTTGTGAACCCAGCATTCATCCCTCCTGACCCTAGCCACTATGAAACTATGGTGTACACCAAATGCAGGGAAGAGTCAGCCTGGTGCCACCACCAGGCCCAGCCTGCAGCAGCAGTCTGCTGTCATCCCACGGGCAGATCTGGGGGCATGCACCCATGGGAAGAACCTGACACAACCCTCCCAGCCCTCCTGGGGGGATGTGGAACAGCAAGAGGCACACCCTGCCCCTCTGCCCCACACCCACCGGCAGTTCTCATTGCAGCTAACGCCAGTTACTCCTGGGGCCACTGCAGGGGAGGCTAGGGTGAGTGCCAACACGCTGAGCCATGTCCCATGTCGTCCGGGCCTCCACTTTGCCCCACTCATCCCAGTCCCTGCTGCAGTGGCCTTGGGAGCAGCCAACACCAGCTGCCTGTACCATGGCACTGCACAGCCCAGGAGCTGGGGTGAGTAGGGACAGGTGGAGCACAGTGAAGCCCCAGGGATGGCACCCCTCCCCCTGCCCCTTCCCGAGTCCCAGCAGCCTCATTCCCTCCCTCCCTCACTGCCTGGGAATGTATTCCTACCTGTTAGGCCTGTCCAAGGCTTCAGCAGTCAGTTCGGCAGCCAAATCTCCGAATCCGAATTCGCCTAATCGAATCGGGACAGTGATTCAAATCACTGAATCAAATCACTGCCTTCAAATTTTCTGAGTCCAAATCTGAATCAAATACATGCTGCTTTGCACAGGCCTAATATTTTGGCAGTATGGTCCACTGGGTACAACTGAAAATGAGTAGTGGAGCTAGTTAAAGGAATGTTGGTAAAACTTGGTGTAACTCGTTTTAGTTGAAATTTGTAACCTGCCTTTGTGAAGAACTAGAATGAAGAGTGTTATATAAATATCAACTATTCATATTCTGATTAGTCACAATAATAGGAAACTAGTTGAAGGAATAAGACCAGTAAAACATACGTTTTTCATCTTTACCTTACATGTGGGTTATACCCCCAGTTATTTGTCAATTTGCCCCACCTATTTTTATTTGCTACCAACCTCCACCACATCCCTTAGTCCAGCCATGTGGTGTTTGTCATCCTATGTGCTGTCCAAATATCCTAGTTTTTCAATCCAGATACCTTTTCTGTTGAAATCTGCTCCTTAGACCAACTCATCTAACATAAGCCTTAAGAGCTGGGGCCATAATGGATTTGTTGCAGGACTATATCAATCTGATTTTCATGTACATTAGCTGCATTTCCCTTTAATTCATTTCTGAATGGATGGTTTTGTTGAACAAGAGCTCCATCTAAAGGAAAAGCACTAAAAGTCCTACATTGAAAACTTCATTTTCCTGTATTAAGGGGTGAAAAAAATCTTCAGGTTCTCTCATCCTCCAGATTCATCATGTATTTCTGGTTGGCTAAAATATGCTACCTGTAAAAGCAAGGAAGGTAAAAAATGAGTTGTATGAATCCTTATTCCAGAACTAGCCTGGAGAAGGGTCTACATCATGAACACAGTGAGGTTGATTTATACAAAACAAATCTATTGTGTTTTCTCTAATTTCTTAATTATTGTAATTTGAGGAGCTATTTGGAAGAAAGTTTTTCACCTTTATGGTTGAAAATATTGTACCTCCTCATGAGTATAAATAAAAAATATCCCTTTACTGGTTTGGCTTGCTATTGCTGCTTTTTCCCGTACTCGTTCTGGATTTCCATCATTTTTTTCAGATAGGTGCCTTGCTAAATTTTGGGTTCAGGTTTTTGTTGCTCTTACTATGTCACTTAGCACAGTACGTGGTAAGTATTTACATCCACAGCTATGGCTAACTCAGCCTCACATCATCAGCTCAGATGCACAGCTATCATTATCAATTAGTATCACAACAGGGTATCAGTATAACTCCATTTTCTGATCCTCTAGGGAAAAAAAACTAGGAGGAAGAACATTTGCTCACTGCCTTTGTTTGTAAGAGTCTGGCAGACAGTGGCTTGTTAATTTTATTACCTTCTCCAGTCTGTCCGGGAACTGTTCTGTTTTGATTTTTATGCGTGGCCTGATTCAATCTCTTTCTGTTTTACAAGGGAAAATATTTGGTTCACTGATACCTGCGCTCCCTTGTGTTGTTAGCCTGAGCCTGTAGTGCTTCATTCCTTGGGACAGAGACCTTTACACAGTGCACTCCAACTGTAAATCCTGCAGCTTGTCTTGTGTTTCATATATTATCATCCTTTAAATATCTCCTCTGAGAGAAGAGCTCGACAAGTAGCTCTGCAATGGGAAGTTTCTTTTTTTCCCCATTTGTGTCAGCAAAAGTCAGAGAGAATAGATTCTGCCTCAGAATCTCCAACTCATAAGCCTTCTTCTTGTGGCCTTGGACATGCAGGAGGTCAGATTTTGAAGACCTTATAATGGTCCTGCCAGGCCTTAACATTTTAATCTACAACAGTCTCTGTGTTAATTGTGTTAATTCTTTATTTTTATCAGTGTTCATAACCTGGGCAGAAATCCAGTGGCTTCAAACCAAAAAAAAAAAAGAAAGAAATAGGCAGTAATATAAATATGCCTTGGAGACATTTGTCCTTGGCTATCTAATGTTTGTGGAGAAAGAGACCACCTGTCATCTTTTTATGCATTGCAGCTATGCATCCTCTCTGGGTAACAGAAGAACATTTTGTGAACCAGTCCTAGGTTCATCCTCATCCTCACAACCTGCAGTGCTTGCTCAAGTAATTGGGGTTTGTTCTACTCACCACCGTGAGGTAAATAAAATTATGAGGAGAGAAATCTGCATGATTCTGAGGGTGCAGAATAATTACTTGCCTCTGACCTGGATAGGAAGGCTTTCAGTCTCCAAAGAAAGAATGGGCACTTGGGGGCCAGGAGCAGAGATGAGGGAGCCGGGCATACATGCATCCCCGCACACATGTGTTCCCCCTTACCTGACCGGCAGCAGCAGCAGATGCAGCAGTGGAGGCAGCAGCGAGGGCAGCAGTGGCTGATCCCCCTAAGGTAAGTGGGGCAGAGGGAGCTGGTGCAGCTGAGCCAGATCTGGAAGGGAAGCCCCTCGGATCCCTTTTAGCTGAGCTGGCAGGGAGCTGCACTCCTGAGCCGCGTGCATAATCAGAGTGTGCAAACAGAGATGCTCTGAAAGGGTGCTGGTGTTCATGCTGGTGGGCAAGCAAGAGGGGCCAGGAGGAAGTCTTCGGCAAGGGAAAGGTGAAGGCATCACACCAAAAAAAATAAAATGGTATTGACGTGGAGTGCTGCTAGGGCCCCTCCCCGGGGGGGCGCCACATACCCAGGGCTTCTCTGAGGCCTCCACCCAGACGGAGCCCATGGGGGAGCTGGCATCACTCTGCCCCCTGGCCTGTGGGGGATACCTAAAGGGGCTGGGGAGGCAGGGAATGGGGACCCCCACACCTGTCCCGCAGGTGCCCATCTTAGGGCCTTGGAGGGGCAGGTGAGGGAGCTCCAGGAGGCAGTTAGTAGGCTGAGGAGAATCAGAGGAGAAAATAGACGGGTATTTCCTTCCCTGCAGGGCCATGCACCAAAGGTAGAAGAACCCCAGGAGGTGCCCTCCACAGCAGAATGGCAGAAGGTTCCCTCCAGAGCCAGGGCTGCTCGCAGCGGTGCAGTACCAGTTACCCCAGTCCTTCTGGGGAACGGGTATGAGGCCCTGATGACATTGGAGGAAGAGGAAGGAGAGGAGAAAACCTCTGGAGTGGAGGCCACTCCATGCACAGAAGAGGATGAAGGAGGCAAGTTGACCCAGAAGAAGAGATGCTTGGTACTTGTCATAGGCAACTGAGAAGAACAGAGAGTCCCATCTGTTGCCAGGATCCCATGACATGATATGCAAGGTCTCCTGTCTGCCCAGAGTGAGTATTCAGGATGTGATGATAATGATCCCCGCCATTATCCAGCCCACTGATTACTACCCCATGGTCCTAATCCATGTGGGCATTAATGATGTGGCCAGGAGCAGTCCAGATCGCCTGATGAAGGACTACCAAGCTCTGGGAGCTAAGCTGAAAGAGACAGAGGCACAGGTGGTCTTCTCATCTGTCCTTCCAGTGACCGGACGTGGCTGATGCCATGAAACCTGCATCAGAGAGGTCAACTTGTGGCTTTGGAAATGGTGTCTCAAGGTGGGCTTCGGCTTTTTGGACCATGACCCATACTTCAGAACAAGAGACATACTCGCATGGGATGGGCTTCACCTCTCCCCCAAAGGTAAGTGTGTGTTCTCTTTCAGGTTGGCTGATCTCCTCTAGCGGGCTTTAAGCTAGGCTTGTTGGGGGAAGGGGAGGATGAGGACGGAGGGAGCCACAGAACACCGAACCAAGACACACCCACAAGAACAGCCCAGCTAAGACAGGCAATAAGCACAAGAAATACCCAGGTAAGAGACAGGGGCCCAGATAGTCCTGGGATTAGGGGGGTGGTGCATACACCTTCAGGAAGCCTCAAATGCCTCTACACTAATGCTCATAGTATGGGGAACAAGCAAGAGGAACTTTCCCTCCTGCTAGCTAACACAAACCCAAACATAGTGGGGCTCACTGAAACTTGGTGGGATCCAGCACACAACTGGGCGGTGAACATCAAGGTCTATAGGCTGTACAGGAGGGATAGAATGGGGAGAAAAGGTTGGGGGTGTGGTGCTCTACGTCAAAGAGCAATACACATCCTCAACAAACAGCACTGGGTCAGAGGAGGGGCAGAGTGGAGTGAGTCAGAATACCAGGGGATCAGGGGGAGAGAGATTTAACTGTGGGGGTCTACTACAGACCACCCATCCTAGGGGAAGAACTGGACCAGGAATTCTGCAGAGGCAGTTAAGTCAAGGGACTTGGTCATCACGGGTGACCTAAACTATCTGAACATCTGATGGGAAGAACAGTCAGCCAGGTCTAACTGCTCATGTTGTTGCCCTGTGGGGTCAGGCCAAGTCCCAGGATCTCAAAATTGCGCTGCTGGATAGGACAGCGAAGTGTACAATTGCACATACACAAACACAGAAATCAATTAGGTGCATACACACACAGAGTCAATTACCAGCCTAGGCATATGCATACCTGTCACCCATGCAAACACCTACACACACTATACAGACCAAATATTAGAATCAATTATCAATACCTGCATACCCAATACACACACAGAGATCACTAATTCGTATATCATGCACACAATGACATATATGTATATCAGTTCACATACATACCACTCACCTACACCTACACACAGGTGAGTTCCTAACTTGGGTGTTTTGATGTGTATGTATGTATGCGCTTAGTATACTTGGAATACCTGGGGAAAGGTTAAGGTAAGAAAGTGGAAGTGTAGGGAGTGAAAGTTACTGGGACCAGGATTAGAACCATTAGACTAGAGAGAGCTGGGCTGAAGAACTGAGGCTTGGGGGTTACTTTAGGTTAATTGACCTTAATTGATTAAAAGACAACATCCAAAGCCTGCAGAACAGGGGAGTGATGCCAGAGAGAAGCTGGCACAGAGGCTGGGACCGGAGCCGGAGCTACAGGGGAGCCAAAAGGTAAGCAAGGAGAGGGAAACTGGGACAGATGGTGAAGGAGAGCTAGAGAGGGTGTGGAGGAAACTGGGGGATGGCTCCAGGAACCAGGGGTGCTGGAGAGGGACTGCCAGGGAGCTCAGGAAGCTACAGGGAGAGGGGCTGCCAGTGCTGGGAGCTGGAGAAGGGCTCTAGCTGCCAGGAAACCTGCGGGGCAGCCCAAAGGAGCTGTGGGAAAGTTGGTGGCAGGCCAGAGGACTGTGGCGGGGAGAAGGGGCAGCTAAAGAGGGTGTGGGAGAAAGCTGGAGAACACAGAGGAAGGGGGGCAGGAAATGTTGGGTACAGAAGGCAGAGAGAGAGATGGGGAGAGGCAGCAGGAGGCAGAAATGAGCAGGGCTGAGAGGCTAAAAGTGTCAGGAAGAGCTGCAGAAAGACGGGAAGGAGGTGGGGGACAGCGGAAATGGGGCCAGGAGGCTAGAAGTGGCAGAAATGGCAGGAAGGGCTGTGGAAAGATGCGGAAAGAAAGTGGTGGACGGCAGGAATGGGACTGAGAGATGGCAGAAAGCAACAGGGCCAAGAAGCTGCAGCAGAGGAACAGAGAAGGGACAGAGAGGAGACAAAAAGTGGTGGGAGTGGGGCTGAGAGACATCAGAAAGCAACAGGGCCAAGAAGCTGAAGCAGGGGAATGGAGAAGGGACAGAGAGAAGCTGAGAGGTGGCAGGGAAAAGGTGTGGAAAGCTGAGAGAGAGAGACAGAGCCCAGAATTTAAGATGGGGAAGGGACCAGGGCTCAGTAAAATACATCCCAACTTGGGGTTACAAATGACAGTGGTTTTATTGAACAGGGGAGATGGTGACACAATATCTTATTGGTTCCTTTACGCACACATATGCACACACACAATGGCAGCAAGAGTTAAAGAGGCTTGGTGCAGGGGCTGAAGTCTAGGAGGAGAGAGAGAGAGTCCAAATTGGAGGAGGAAATGTGCAAGTGATATCTACCTATCCCAGGCTGAAAGTTAGTCCTCAATGGCTAGTCAGGGTCTCCTACAGCTCAGTGTTGTCCAGAGGGGGTTGCCGGCAGGGCTTCTGGGTTGGATAGGCAGCATGATGTGGAGCTGGTCTGGTTCAGATAGAAATGGAGTTCCCACTGGATCTGTCTTCACTGCCCCTTTTTATGGGGGCAGACCTTCTAGTTTCATAGTTGGTAGGGTCAAAAGGGACCTGAGCAGATCATCAAGTCCGACCCCCTGCCATGGCAGGAAAAAGTACTGGGGTCAAATGACACCAGCAAGGTGTTCATCTGGCCTTCTTTTAAAGACCCACAGGGTAGGAGTCGTCACCACTTCCCTTGGAAGTTGGTTCCAGATCCTAGCCACCCTGACAGTGAAGTAGCACCTCCTGATGTCTAGTCTGAATCTACCCTCTGCCAGCTTGTGAAAATTATTTCTAGTCACTCCTGGTAGAGCTTGGGGAACAGGGACTCCCCCACTGCCTGCTGGTCCCCTCTGACTAGTTTGTAACAGGCCACTAGATCCCCCCCTCAGCCTTCTCTTGTGGAGGCTGAACAGGTTCAGGTCCCGTAGCCTCTTCTTATAGGGCCTGTCCGGCTGCCCCCTGATCATGCAAGTGGCCCTCCTCTGGACCCTCTCCATGTTGTCCACATCCCTCTTGAAGTGCAGCACCCAGAACTGGACGCAGTACTCCAACTGTGGCCTGACCAGTGTCACATAGAGGGGGAGGATCACCTCCTTGGACCTGCTTGAGGTGCATCTGTGGATGCATGACAAAGTACGGCTGGCCTTCCTGACCGCATCCCCACACTGCCAGCCCATGTTCATTTTGGCATCAATAGTGATTCCAAAATCCTTTTCTGCCTCTGCACTGATGAGAAGGGAATTCCCCAGCCTGTATGTATGCTGCTGGTTCTTCCTCCCCAGATGCAGTACCTTGCACTTGTCAGTGTTGAAACCCATCCTGTTCTCATCTGCCCACCCCTGTAACCTGTCTAGGTCTGATTGCAGCCTATTCCTTCCTTCTAGCATGCCTACATCCCCCCACATCTTAGTGTCATCAGCAAATTTGAACAGGGTGCTTTTTACCCCCTCGTACAAGTCATTGATGAATATGTTGAACATTGCGGGCCTGAGGACCAAGCCCTGGGGGACCCCACTGCCCACATCCCTCTCAGTTGAAAATGACCCATCCATCACTACTCTCTGGGTGCAGCCCTCCAGCCAGTTAGCGACCCATTTGACTGGGTAGATGTCGACACCACAGTCCCCTAGTTTTTTAATGAGAATGGGGTGAGAAACGGTGTTGAAGGCCTTCCTAAAGTCCAGAAAGACTATGTCCACTGCTACCCTTGTGTCTCATGATTTTGTGACCTGGTCATAGAAGGCCACCAGGTTGGTCTGACAGGATCTGCCTCTAATGAACCAGTGTTGGTTGCCCCAAGCATAACCTCCCCCGCTGGCCCCTCGTAGACAATTATCTCCAGGATAATTCTCTCAAAAAGCTTCCCCAGGTTCAGGGTAAGACTAACTGGCCTATAGTTTCCTGGGTCGTCCTTCCTCCCTTTTTTGAAAATGGGAACCATGTTGGCCCTCTTCCAGTCCTCTGGCACCACACCAGAGCACCGGGAGTGCTTGTAAAGCTGTGCCAGAGGTCCCGCAATGACCCCTGCTAATTCTTCCAGCACTCTGGGGTGGAGATAGTTTCATAGTTTCTAGGGTTGGAAGGGACCTGAGCAGATCATCTAGTCCGACCCCCCTGCCATGGCAGGAAAGAATACTGGGGTCAAATGACCCCAGCAAGATCATCAGGACCAGCTGATTTAAGTACGTCCAGTCCCTCCAGAAGTTCCCTGACTAGATCCTCACTAACCCTAGGCCTGGGTGAGCTTCCCCTTGTGTGACCCTAGTGACAGGAGGCACGTCCAGGCAAGGGTCAGCCCCTGGTGTACTGAGCATGTGTGCTTCAGGCAGGGATGTGCAGTTTCAGGTGTCGGTAATGGTGGGGTACAGTGGTAGAGTTGCTGGTTCTGCAGGGTCTTTTGTCTTTCAAATGCTGGGTTCTTGTCTCTGTTCCTGGGTGAGGTCCGTGGTTCCAGGATGAATCAATGCGAGGTGATGGCCCAGTTGTTACAGGCCATTCAGTAGAGGCCTGCTACCTTTGTATTTCAATCATTCCCCATCACTCCCATTCATCCAGGAACCAATTTACATGGGAGGGGTACATGACTCATACAGTTGCAACACAGGGGATACCCGGGCAGAGAACACAAGTTGGAGGCTTGACATACAAAATGGAAACTTGACATCATTTTGGTTCATTTACAAACACATTACTTTGGTTCATTTACAAACCATACAATATCCATATGAAACAATACAAATCAATACGAAAATGATAATAATACAATATACAACAGTAAAAATCAATACAAACCTAACAAAACATTATTTACAATACAAAAAAAGGGGGGCTTGTCATAAGGGAATATAAGAACTTAGCTTACCTAATACTACTAATAACTATTTGTAAGGGATAGAGAGGTCAAAAAGGAAGTTAAAAATGGTTAGGGAAGGGGAGGGATTGCATTTTAAAAAAAAAGACAAACTGGGGGGTTTTACTACAATGTAGGTTCCTAGCCAAGTTACAGGACCTCCATCTAACCCAGGAGGTGCACAGTCCCACCAGGGGAAATGCCTTGTTGGACGTGGTCCTGGCCACAGGTGACAACCTGGTGAGGGGACTGTGGGTTCTCAACCACCTGGGTTCATCACTTACTGGAATTCACCATTCAGCCTAGGGTGTCAAAAGCCTGCAGCAAGGCAGCAGCCCTGGACTTCAGGAGGGCAGATTTCAATGAGGTAAGGAGACTAGTCAGGGAGGCACTGAGGTCCGGGAGGGGAGGGGAGTTGGGAGTCCAAGAAGAGTGGTCGTTCCTTAAGGAGACGATCATCCATGCCCAAAGACTGACAATCCCAATGCAAATCAAAGGAGGCAAGAGTGCTCAAAAGCCCCCATGGCTCACTGAAAGCATCCAGGAACATCTCAAAGCTAAAAAGGAGGTGTACATCCAATAGAAGGGAGGGGCCATCACCAAGGAGGATTATACCTCCATTGCTCGAGATTGTAGGGGGGCTGTTAGAAAGGCTAAGGCGGAGACGGAACTGGGACTAGCGACCCAGATCAAAGATAACAAGTCCTTTTTTAAATACATAGGGGGTAAAAAGAAGGTACCGGGTAATGTGGGGCTTCTGCAGGACATGCTAGGAAATCTGGTGGTCACACCAGACGACAAAGCTAACCTCTTTAACAATTCTTTGCCTTCATTTTTCTGAGCAGGGACTGGGTCATCCCCCCTACCAGGATCCCCAACAGACCCAGGGGAGACAGAGCCAGGCCCAGGGTCAGTGAGGACCTAGTCAGGGAACTTCTGGTGGGACTAGATGTGTTCAAATCAGCAGAGAGGATCCCGCAGCTCCTCCGGCCTACAGACCACTACCCCATGCTCCTGATTCATGTGGGCACCAATGACACGGCTCGGAGCACCCCCAGCCAGGTCATGAGGCGCTACAGGGAGTTGGGAGCGGGGCTTAGGGGTCTGGGAGCTCAGGTGGTGTTTTTGTCAATCCTCCCAGTCTCGGGCTGTGGGCTGAGGAGGGAGAGGAGGATCCATGCGGTGAACCAAAGACTGCGGCGCTAGTGTTATCCGGAAGGCTTTTGCTTCCATGACCACAGCCCGCTCTTCGGAGAGAGAGGCAGCGAGCTGCTGGGTAGAGATGGCCTCCACCTCTCTCCCCTGGGGAGGAGGCTCTTCTCAGCCAGGCTGGCTGACCTGCTCCACCGGGCTTTAAACTAAGGCCGCTGGGGGATGGGGGGACTACTGCCCCTGCTGGCCCGCTGAACGGCCCTTGCAAAGCCAGCGGACCAAGGCACTTAAAGGGGCACTTAAGGGAGCCCACCCCTGTCCCAGCCCTGGTACAATCTGTGGGCAAGGCAAGAGCCCCCAAGGGCACACTTGCCTGCCTGTACACTAATGCCAGGAGCCTGGGCAACAAGCAGGACGAGCTCGTCCTCCTGCTCAGTGCAAAGAAATATGATGTCATTGGGATAACGGAGACCTGGTGGGACTCCACCCATGACTGGACCACGGGGATAGAGGGCTATACCCTGTACAGGAGGGATCGTCTTGACAAAAGGGGCGGGGGTGTAGCTCTCTATGTGAAGGAAAGCTACATGTCCCTGCAAGCTGATGTTGGCGACCGGCATGGACAGCTAGAGACCCTCTGGGTAAAAATTTGTGGGGAATTCGGCACAGGGGACACAACGGTGGGAGTCTACTACAGACCTCCCACTCAAAGTCCCGAGCTTGACGAGGAGTTCGCCCAGGAACTGACTGAGGCCGCTTGCTCCAGGACCTTGGTTGTCATGGGTGACTTCAATTACCCGGACATCTCGTGGGAAGATCACTCAGCTAAATCTGAGCGGGCGCAAAGCTTTCTCTCGTGCGTGGATGACCTCTACCTGACTCAAGAAGTCTATGGGCCAACGAGAGGCAAAGCGCTGCTTGACCTGGTACTGGCTACGGGGGACGACCTAATCGGCGACCTAGTGATTGATGGGAAGTTGGGTGACAGCGACCATGAGCTGATCACCTTCACCATCCGCCGAAAAGCTGGCAAGTCAGTCAGCAACACAGAAGTCCTTGACTTCAGAAAAGCCGACTTTGACAAGCTCAAGAGGCTAGTCAGTCAGGCCCTCAGGGACCATGACCCCAGGGAGTTGGGAGTTCAAGAAGAGTGGTTGCTTCTCAAGGAAGCGATCCTCAGTGCACAAGCTAAATCTATTCCAACACAGAGGAAAGGCAGCAAGAAGGTACAGCAGCCCCCCTGGCTCTCCAGAGACCTAGCGGACCTACTGTGGCTAAAAAGGAAAGCCTACAAAGGATGGAGGATGGGATTCACCTCCAAGGAGGATTACTCCGCGCTGGTCTGGTCCTGCAGGGAGCAAACCAGGAAAGCCAAGGCTGCAACTGAACTCCAACTAGCTTCAGGCATCAAGGACAACAAAAAGTCCTTTTTCAGATATGTGGGGAGCCGGAGGAAAAGCAAGGGCAATGTTGTACCCCTGCTAAACCAGATGGGGCAAATGACAACTGATGCCCAGGAAAAAGCCAACCTATTAAATAGGTACTTTGCGTCAGTCTTTCATCAGTCACACGGGATGCCCATGCCTGCTATGGGACAGGGAAATCTGGGTGAGGGGGATCCCCTACCCTCCATCAATGCTGACCTCGTGAAGGAACACCTTGAGAAGCTGGATACCTTCAAGTCAGCTGGCCCTGACAACCTGCACCCCAGGGTACTCAAGGAGCTGGTGAGCGTCATAGCCCAGCCCCTGGCACAGATCTTTGAAAACTCCTGGAGCTCTGGTGTAGTGACCGAAGACTGGAAGAAGGCCAACGTGGTGCCGATCTTCAAGAAAGGGCGGAGAGTGGATCCGGCTAACTACAGGCCCATTAGCCTGACTTCTATCCTGGGGAAGATCTTAGAAAAGTTTATTAAGGAGGCCATCCTTGATGGACTGGCCCAGGCTAACATTCTAAGGGACAGCCAGCACGGGTTTGTTGTGGGTAGGTCTTGTTTGACCAATCTCATTTCCTTCTATGACCAGGTGACCTATCACCTGGACAAGGGAGAAGAGATTGATGTCATATATCTTGACTTCAAAAAAGCTTTTGATCTGGTATCCCATGATCACCTCTTGGCCAAACTGGCCAGTTGTGGCCTTGGCTCCACCACGATCCGCTGGCTGGGAAATTGGCTTCATGGTCAGACCCAGAGGGTTGTAATTGATGGCAGTCACTCATCGTGGTGCCCTATGACCAGTGGGGTCCCTCAAGGCTCTGTCCTGGGACCCATACTGTTCAACATCTTCATTAACGATGTGGACATTGGAGTCAGGAGTGGACTGGCCAAGTTTGCCGATGACACCAAACTTTGGGGCAAAGCATCCACGCCAGAATATAGGCGGGTGATCCAAGCTGACCTGGACAAGCTCAGCAAATGGGCAGACAAGAACCTGATGGTGTTTAACACCGAAAAATGCAAGGTTCTCCACCTTGGGAGGAAAAACCTGCAGCACCCTTATAGGCTCGGCAGTGCTACGTTGGTTAGCACTACAGAAGAAAAAGACTTGGGGGTCATCATTGACCACAAGATGAACATGAGCCTGCAATGCGATGCTGCGGCTAATAAAGCGACCAAAATGCTGGCGTGCATCCATAGATGCTTCTCGAGCAAATCCCGGGACGTCATTCTCCCCTCGTACTCGGCCTTAGTGAGGCTGCAGCTGGAGTACTGCGTCCAGTTTTGGGCTCCACAATTCAAAAAGGATGTGGAGAAACTTGAGAGAGTCCAGAGGAGAGCCACGCGCATGATCAGAGATCAGGAAAACAGATCTTACAATGACAGGCGGAGAGCCATGGGACTCTTTAGCCTGGAAAAGCGCAGGCTCAGGGGTGATCTGATGGCCACCTACAAGTTTATCAGGGGTGACCACCAGGATCTGGGGGAACATCTGTTCACCAGAGCGCCCCGAGGGATGACGAGGTCGAACGGTCACAAACTCCTGCAAGACCGTTTCAGGCTGGACATAAGGAAGAATTTCTTTACTGTCCGAGCCCCCAAGGTCTGGAACAGTCTGCCAGCAGAGGTGGTTCAAGCGCCTACATTGAACACCTTCAAGAGTAAATTGGATGCTTATCTTGCTGGGATCCTATGACCCCAGCTGACTTCCTGCCCTTTGGGCAGGGGCCTGGACTCGATGATCTCCCGAGGTCCCTTCCAGCCCTAATGTCTATGAAATCTATGAAATATCCACCCCAGAGTGCTTAGAGAATTAGCAGAGGTCATTGCAGGACCCCTGGCACAGCTTTAAGAGCACTCGTTGTGCTCTGGTGAGGTGCCAGAGGACTGGAAAAAGGCCAAAGTGGTCTTTTTCAAAAAAGGGAGGAAGGACGACCCAGGAAACTATAGGCCTGTTAGTCTTACCTCTGTCCTGGGGAAGCTCTTTGAGAAAATTAACCAGGAGCACATCTGCAAGGGACCAGCAGGGGAGATTACGCTTAGGGGCAACCAACATGGGTTCATTAGAAGCACATCCTGTTAGGTCAACCTGGTGGCCTTCTACGACCAGGTCACAAAATCCTTGGACGCAGGTGTCACAGTGAACATAGTCTTTCTGGACTTTAGGAAGGTCTTTGACACTGTCTCTCACCCCATTCTCATTAAAAAATTGAGTGACTGTGGTGTCGATGCCTACACAGTCAGATGGGTTGCAAATTGGCTGGAGGGCCGTACCCAGAGAGTGATGGTGGACAGGTCATTTTCATCCGAAAGGGATGTGGGTAGTGGGGTCCCCCAGGGCTCGGCCCTCAAGCTCGCACTGTTCAACATCATCAGTGACTTGGATGAGGGGGTGAAAAGCACCTTGTCCAAATTTGGGGATGACACTAAGAGGTGGGGATAAGTGGGCACACTGGAGCAGAGGGACAGGCTGCAACTAGATCTGGACAGGTTACAGGGGTGGGTAGGTGAGAACAGGATGGGTTTCAATACTGACAAGTGCAAGCTATTGCCCCAGGGGAGGAAGAACCAGCAGCATACGTACGGGCTGGGGAGCTCCCGTCTCATCAGTTCAGAGGCAGAAAAAGATCTTTCTCGATTCCAAGATGAACATGGGCTGCCAATGTGAGGACACAGTCAGAAAGGCTAACCACACCTTTTCATGCATCCACGGTTGCATCCCGAGTAGGTCCAACGAGGTGATCCTCCCCATCTATGCAACACTGGTCAGGCCACAGTTGGAGTACTGTGTCCAGTTTTGGGTGCTGCACTTCAGGAGGGATATGGATGGCATCAAGAGGGTACAGAGGAGGGCCACCCGCATGATCAGGAGACAGCAAGGCAGGCCCTACGAGGGGAAACTATGGAAACTGAACCTGTTCAGCCTCCACAAGAGAAGGCTGAGAGGGGATCAGTGGCCATCTATAAAATGGCCAAGGGGGACCAGCAGGCAGTGGGAGATTCCCTGTTCCCCTGAGCAGTAACGGGAGTAACAAGGAATAATGACCATAAGTTGACTGAGAGTAGATTCAGGCTAGATATCAGGAGTCACTACTTCACAGTCAGAGAAGCTAGGACCTGGAACCAACTTCCAAGAGAAGTGGTGCTCGCTCCTACCCTGGGGGTCTTCAAAAGGAGGCTAGATAATCACCTAGCTGGGGTTGTTTGACCCCAGCATTCTTTCCTGCCCATGGCAGGGGGTCAGACTTGATGATCTGCTCAGGTCCCTTCCGACCCTACCAACTATGAAACTATGAAAGACCCATTGCCATAACAACCCTGCATGCTAGATCCTGAAAGCACCTCAGTAAAAGCCTTGTTGTCAAGGCTTCAAGAAAGGAGTCATTTTATGGTTCTATCCAGGTATAGATGTGACTGCCCTCATTAAAACAGTTGAGCCCCTAGCAGACACTCACAGCATCTCTGAGGGAGTGGAGAGTGATATATGATTGTCTCTATTTTAATAATTGAGATTTGATGCAGCAGTGCTAAGAGACCTGCCCCACATCAAACAGGAAGTTGGTAGCATGGTTGGGAACTGACTTCAGGTCTCTGAGACCATACGTATGCCACTTTGGACAATCCTAGGGACCATGGCTGTGAAAACACTCCTGTCTACTTCCACTTGTTCCATGTACTTAGCATGCTGAAAAATCATCAAATAGCCACCATCTCAGCTACACAGGCTACTTCGGTGTCAGGCAACAGATGTCTTATTCCCTTTCACTTCTAGCTAACTCCCACTAGTTGTTATGGGCTATGGATCAAATCCTATCACATGATTAGAAAGGGGCTTCATCAGTATGCTGTGTTGATTGGGAATTATATGTTTTCAGTGCAAAATACTCTTTATGGAATTAATTGCAAAAATAAGGAGTAGATAAAATAAAATATGTGCAGAAATCTAACTTTGATTATACAAGCATAGGCTCCGCTCACACACTATAGTCATTAACAGCTTAATTAAATTACATGATGCAGCACTGGTTCCCTGGTGTAAGTGATGTAAACAGTTCCATAATAGGTATCACAAAAGTTCCCTGAGGAAGAAAACCATGTATTGCTCCTTTGTTTGCAGTCAGGAATGTTAATATTATGTCTATCAGCATTTTGATAAATTGTTCTGCTTTTGTCATGATACGCCCATTTAGCATTAGGTCCAATTAACAGTCAAAATAAATTCAGCTCCCGCCAGTGATAACAAGTTCCTTTGTGACAAGCCATGTTAATTTCATTATTTAGCCTTAAATTTATACTGGATCATCCCTCATCCCCAAAAGGATTTGGGCCCAGTTCTTTTCAGCACTTGATGTTTGCTGTGGCACTCTGGGATGCCATGAGTACCTTGTGAGGATATCATGGACTGTCATACAATAATAGGTGTGCACAAGATAAACTCAGTGATTTCAAATAGAGATTCATAGTATCAAAATAAGTTGACCCGTTGTAACCGTTTTGAGTTCTTTGCAACAGAAGAATTGCTCTGAATTTGATGTATTTACTCACATACTTACATACACACATACTTTCTCCCAAAAAATTAGCCCTCCAAAATTGGAGGCATATCTTAAGCTGATTTTTTCTTCACTGGACTAGAAGCAGCATGAAATACAGCAAGCAGACACTGTGACTCCTGGCTTCAAGATACCTGCCACTTCCCCCTGGGGCTGTAAAGAGCAAGGATGGAGTCCAGTATTAACTTTCTCTCAGTTACTAGTGAAGAAATGTGTGAAAGAGTAAACAGTGACGCTGCAAAAAGAGCTGGACAATGCCGCTTCTGGAGCCAGTACCATATTAGGATGAAAGCTCCCAGAGTAAAAAAAAGATAGGAGACGGGAGTTTCAAAAGAAGAAAAAAGACAGAGTGACTGAAGGTGACAAAGAGGGAAAAAGAGGATCCCCAGAGGATAAGAAACTTACCTCAAAACTTCTTATAATGCCAGAGAGAGCAGAGCTCAGAGGAGGGGCGGATCCCCAACGATACACACCGCGGGATGCAGCTGGCGGTTGCCCTGAAAAGTAAACAAACAAAAAAAAGAAGAGAGTGAATTGACCCACTTTCACAAGCTTGGAGATGGCATCTGGGTGTCTGTCACAAGGATTCAAGGCTTCAGGCACGCACAAGATAAAAAGTACACACTTGCAGCAACAAAAATAAAGAGAAATATAAAGCAGGGTTTGAAGATAAAATTCCACCCCAAAAGAAATAAGCAGACAAACAAGAGATAAAAAGACTTAGTTCAGTCTGACCAAACTGATAGTAATTATGTAAGAACATTATATAGATAGAATTACAAAGCTAATATAACTGATAAGGTGAAAAAAAAAGGAAAATGATATAAATGGACCACTTCTGCCTAAAGGTAAAGAAAGTTTGTATAGAGTGATAAAGGATAAAAATAAAGACAAGTGTTAATCTGAATCCGACTGTGAATCTCGACATATCAGTGAGTGCATGTGGATAGTCGAGAAGGGAAGCGAGGTTTTCCTGTATAATACTGGGACACCTAATAGAGACACACACACACACACAAAAACCCCAGCAAACAAAATATCAAAATAGATATAATAACCCTCCTGACTAGTGACATCATAAATTAGAACATATTATAATAACATCCAAGACGTGGCAGGAAGGAAAGTCAGGGTACCTATAGTTCTTTGGGAGATTATAAGAGGATACGAAGAGGCATCCTAAGCTCCACTACCACACAGTGCCTTTGTGAAGAACCACTGAGCTGGCTGAGGAAGAGTGAGCTGCAGCCTGTCGTATCTTGATGAGGCTTGTGGTATGGAAACAACATTTTATTATCTAGAGGAACATATATAAAAAGTTATTTACAGTAAAGAAGTACCAGTCTTGGTACTGTCCTATTATTTACAGTAAAAAAGAACTAGTCTTGGTACTGTCCTATTAAGGATCCTTGTTGTCCTACCACACACCATGAAGTTTCTCCTGCCTCTCCCACACTGGCCACATCTACACAAGACTTCTACTGTGGAACAGACTAATTAGTTTCACAGTAAATGTCTTGCATCTACGTGTGTGGCCGTATTAGGCTTCAGGAAACAAATTAACACTGCAGCAGAATAATACTTGTAAATACAAGTGCTACCCTTCTGTGGAGTCTTTTACTCTGCAGCACCGCATGTATAGATGCTGGCCCAGCTGGCTGGGGCACAAGGGTGCTTCAGGGGCTGCCTGCCATTCTGCCCTGCACTGGACCAACCAAGTGCGCAACGTCAGCTCTTCTGTGGCATGTTGAGCCAGGACAGAGCAGCCCCAAGTTGGCAGGCTGAGCCCCCAGACCCTTTGCCAGCCAGGGCTGCTCCAACCTGTCTCAACATGCTGCAGTCCCCAGCACATGTTCAAACACCACACTCGGGAGCAATAAACTCTGATTCAATATGTGCTAGTCTTTACTGCCGAGTGTTAATAGCATAGGAGGATGTGCCCAGCAAAATTAAGCTGCAAAGTGAACATGTGCTCTGTCTACCAACATGCTGGACAAAGATGCAGGGGCAGATCCTTCTTCTATAAAGAAACCCCCATGTTATGTTGCTATACCACTATTTTGGACAGGGCATAGTAGTGCTACTGACTCTGGGCTCCGGTGACACACACAGCATGTGGTAAGTCAAGAAATCCCCTGGCAATGACAGAGGGGCAGAGACTCACCCAGGTTGTGGGGAGGGGGAAGGCAGCACAAGAAGCCTGCTCTGAAGCTCTGCACACACAGTAGGCTAACAGGAAGGTCAGGCTCAACACAGTGTAGAGCCAGAGGTTGCTTTCAGTCCCATCCCATCCCAAGGCATATCCAAAATACCTGATATGTTGTGGCTAGGGGAGACCTACACCCTAGAGATATTCAAATACTTAGCAGCCCCCAAGGACATACAACAATGGCAAGTGCATCTTATTCTTTGAAGGCAAAACCCAGGATTCCCTATTCCTGAAAGTGATGATGGCCCTTCAGAATTATACTGTGCAGTCTTATATTGGCACCCTCAAAAAGGTGGAGCAATACCAGGACCACCATAGATAGGCTTCCTGCTGATGCACTGGTAGTTTAGGCTGAGGCCACCACCAAAGACCTGGAAGTCAATCTGCCTCCCTCAGTTGTACCCCTTGCCTCCAGAATATTGCCTTTCTGGCCAGAAAGGATTGTGGCATGGTGATAAGCAGCAGGCTTCACATCCCATAATTGTGACAGAAGCAGCCAAGAAGACCACACTGTACAGTAGGCAATCTCTACTTGTTTCAGATACTCTAAGCTGCATAGGGTCTGTGTTTACCAGGCATACAGACTGATCACAAAGCTACCCCCTTCACAGGGCAAGGGATGGCCTTTATTATCCTGTGGGCTGGTTGACAATCAAACACTCCCTCACTCAAATATATGTTGGCCACCCTCCCTGGGAGCTGCTAGCTCAGAATCAGTCACAAGTTGCTAGAGAGAGGAGAAAGAGTGACATCACTTCAAACCAAGGATGCTCCAGGTAGGCATATCAGAGGCTCTTGTGGAAGACCAAGGGTAAGTAGGACCTAAGTCCCAACTGTATGCACCAAGACATATCAGGAGTATGTTCTTCCCTGATGATGGCCAGAGAGTGTGAATGGGATTGTGGTTTTTAGAGTGTAAGAAACATTAGACAAGTAACTGGGCTGATCTAATCAGGGACCTCTCACAGGGGGCATTTCTTGAGCAATAGAGAAACTTTTTTTGGTACATGGAAAGCAAATACATCTGGGTAAAAGTTGTCCTCTGCTGCCTCAAAATGTTTTGCTTGGTCCACTTAGTTGTTGATGGCAAATCACTGCTCAGCAAGAACATTTATTTTTTTAGAATGACAATTTTCAACACTCACCTGGAGGATGGGCTTCCATTGTATCCTAATGTGTCAAACTACAGGTACAAGGAACTGTTGTAAGAAACCTCATATACTAGCCATAATACATATTTTTTTTCTCAAGCAGGAGCAGTAAGGTGCCTATGCATCCTTGCTACAGGGGATTATATGTCCTAAACAGCCTCTGCCTCTGCATTACACACCAGCATTGTGGTCATTGCATAGATGCATTATCAACTGAAGTGCCTGTGAATGGGCTTCCTGGATGATTTGGTGCACTGTCCATGAGGCCCTGAACCTTGCAGGAACTGCTGCACTGGATGGAAGTTCTCCACCGGGTGAATGGATTATCAAGAAAGTCAGTTAACTCTGTGGTATGGGTAGTGATCCTTCAGGTCAAGGGTTGACTGAGTCCAGTCATCTCTGCCCCTCCCTCCAGAAGACGCCTAAAGTCAAGGTGGCCAGAGCAGAACTAGCCCATGCACATGCGGAGGGCAGCAGAACATAACTGATGGGGAAGGTGCCAAGTCATTCTGCTAGATGTCACGGAAATTGAATAAAGCTCCTGGGGTGAAGCATTTCCCTCTACATACAGCTGTGTGGGCCTGGGTTCTTATAGGTAGAATGCAGCTAGTAGGTGCTGGGATGTGGAGACCAGCTGTGCTTGCCTGGTGCTCAGGCTCACTCTCCTTGGTCAGAAATTGTTACAGGAGCACAACAACACTGTTGTGGATTGTGCTGGGGCATGGACCTTGTTCTCCAACCTTTTCTCTCCTTCTTCCTCTTCACTAGTGATTTTCTTCCCTGTGCCCTAGCATTGCACCTGCCCATCACTTGCTGTTCCTCAAGAAGTCCCTCTGAGCCTAGTGAGCCTATCTAGTTGCATTTCCCTTCCCAAAACTCCCTGACTACTCTGCATGTCCCCACCTCCTTCTCTTTAACCTGTCACTATGCAGAAATATCTAGCTGTCCTAAAACTAATTAATCTGTCTGGAAACCCGTCCCAGGGTGTCTCTCTCTCTCTCCTCTCAGACTCGCTCACAATTTAGTAGACACTCAGCCTCCATTGAGATGGTGACTACATTTGCCTTTTATGGTTAGTGTTGCATCCCTACCATCTATTTGCAGCCTTTTTCACAAGTTGGCAGGTTCCAGAGAGACATTATGGCTGGGGGGGTTTATTTGTTTTGTTTTTCTTGCCTAAATGCTGGGAAACAGTCTGCCTAGCACTCTAGAGTACAGAAAAAAATGAAGACAGTTGGTGCTCAAATTGCCATTATAGCTGTGGGATGATAAAATTGGTTCTAAGGAGATAATATAGTTAGGTTGGAATAGACTGCATAATGTCGCTGTCATCACTGTTCATCACTGTCCCAAAGTGAGTGACCCACGTAGAATGAAAGTGTTACTAGTGCTAGGTAAAAAAGATCCTCCTTCAGGTGAAGCTGTGAAGTCCTGTGGAGAATGTTAGACCAGATATACCTGACATTTGAACTGAGCCCTGTGAAGTTGTTGGCAGCAGTTTTACCAGGTGAATCCAAAGGGGGGTTCTCCTCTGGGCTGACTGACTAGGAGCTGTGGTCTGCTTGCCACAGCAGAAAGCTACCATTATCATGTTAGATTGCAAGCAGTGAGGTTGCAAGCAGTGAGGTTTGGGGGGTTTATTTTCGGGTTTCCTGCCAAAAAAATAATTGACCATATTAGGTAGTGGGTTTGTGCTGTGTACGCATGGACATTTCCATGACAGTGCTTCAATTCTTTGCTCCTGCTTGCACATAGAAAATGAACTTGGGTCTCTATGTATGACTCAAAGCATTATGGAGACCTCTTCAAGAAATGACATTTTCATATGTTGTGATTATACCAGCCAAATAAAGGCAAAAAATCAAATCTGTGATTATTTCTCTTTGATAAAGCATTCTTTAAGCAGTTGTCTGTAGTTCAGTGCAGATACATTTTGTATCTGTAAGCTTAAAGAAAGAAAACTCCCAGATCTGGCCATGGAAAAATGAAAATACCCTCTACTTCCAAAAAATGCCAAGGTCATTTTAACTATGCAGAAGAGACAGAAGCTGTTTGAATTAGGCACATTTCCAGTAGAGAAAGGCATTGCTTGGCTTTTACAGATTGTCATCTGCTTATTGAAATGCAGAACTACATAATAAAGCTTTTAACATGCCCCCACAGACATAATAAGGCCACAGTTTCCATTTGCTTCAGTGAAGAACTTTGGCAGCTGCAGTAGAGCAAATCTCTCCTTCTATGCGTTTACACGCCGCAGTACTTGTGGGTTTTTTAATTGATTCACTACTTAATTAACAAATAATAATAGTAACCTATTTGATAGAACTGGGAAGATGTTTAATCTTCTGGCATTTGTATTTCTTGGTTGCAATGCTGTAAATCAAGATCCCACCTATGATATTCTTTCATTCCTCAACATCAATCCAGCCATTTTTGGTACACTGGTTGTCTTGTACAAGGATCCATTTCACAATGAGTGTTGCAGTGTTCTGTTTGGGACTATATGCCTTCACATAACCATGGTTGCAAAAAAAATGAAGTGTTAAATTTAAGGGCCAGAAGTTGCAGCGACTTTCTAAATCCAGTGTTTTAAAACCATTTTGTTTTATGGTTAGTAATCACCTAACAGAAGTCAGCTCTATTTGACCAAATTTTGGCTAAAGCTATGACATCCCTTCAATGCAATTAATTGCTTCCAGTACATCTGGGAAAGCTCTTCATCAAGATAGTTTTCTGTCCTCCAGCAACTTTGGATAAGCAGGACTGTTTGGTAATTGTGAATTTATGGGCCTATGGGATTTCCAAAGAACAAAAAGGGAAACATTCAAAAACAAATGGCAGCTTAGTCAGAAACTGATGAGACAAAATTGAGGGGCACAGTCTGGCAACAATAAAACTCCTGTTTCCACATAGTAAACAGCTGACTATCACACACACATATATGTGGAGATAGATAGATAGATAGATCGATCCACACTTCATTTTTTGAAAAACACCATGGATAAACTGATCTTATTTCATACCAAAGTCAGCCTCAAAATCATAATCACTGGGTTTATATTTTCTTTTTTTTAAAACATTTATATAACCAGTAACTGTAGCTGTATACAATAGCACAGTATATTCAAACATAAAACCACATTAAAATAAAATGGATGGTATGGCTTGCATTTTTAGCAGTCTGGAAATTCACAGTTCAAGCCAAAACTCCATCCACAACTTTCCCTTTAGTGCCAAAGCACTTAGCTCATATTGTTTTGCCCTGTCAGTTCTCTATACTCTTTCCTGAGAGGACTTGGTACAGGATCGAGAGAGGCAAAAATTCAGGTCAGAATTTTTGCCTGAGGTCTAGCCTAGCAATACTTACTCACTGCCCCAAGTGGGGTTGCGTGGAGGTAAAGATGGCTATACAGACTAGAGCAGCCTCAGGGTGACTTTTACAGTGAAGGATCACAGAAGCGCAGCATGTTCTGGCCACATATCTGTTTTCAGACACATCTCTTCCACTGAAGGACCTCTTAGCTTCCTCTTTATTATAAATCAGGGGTGTCAAACTCATCAGGCACAGTGGGTTGGATATTGGGCTGGATCAGTGGATTTGCACCACAGATTGGCACCTTGTGTTGCATCCAGTCCACCGGGCTGATGTAATATGAATGTACCAGACTGGCCCTATGGGCCAGACGCTTACCAAAGCTGGTCCTTTGGGCTGCATACTATGTACCATGTGCAGCATGAGCTGGATCTAGCCCAGCATGTAGTACATGGAGCCAAGCTAGTGCATGTTAAACTGGATAGTCATTGAACTGCTCATCTGAGCAGTGGATGGAATTCCACCTCTGACTCTGCATTTTCAGACCAAGCCAGATGTTTAGCACCTCACGTGTCTCTAAAATATGTGTCATTACCTACCTCACAGAGGTGCTGTGAGGACAAACTAGTATTTTTAAAAGCAGAGGGTGCCTCAGATGACAGGCATCACATAAATATAAAATATTTATAGAGAGTACATCTACAATGATTGTTTCCAGTTCATCCTTAAAAAAATGTACTCAAGAGGAATCAAAGTTGAACAAGCTGTCTAACCTCTTTTTATTCCATGGGCAGGCAAAAAGAAACTCCTTGCAGCTTCTCTAGATTTAAAATGAAGGGTTTCTCTGCACCCCCTTCTCTGGAGGTCAAGATAGATTCACAGATGGTTGGCCAGAACCCAGCTTTTATTAGTTCTTCTTTTAAGTGAGGGAGGCTTGAAGGATGGATGCAACTGGTGTTGCATTTGTGAAAAGACATTTCCTGTAATAAGCCACCCTGGATTTTTAATAGGCAATGAAGAAATGAATAAAATCAATTGAACATAAATGCAATATTGAGGGAATTCTAGAAATGTGTGTGTGTGTGTATATATATATATATATCTCCTGTGTGCAATGATCCATGCATATACCAGTATTTTACTTCACCTCCTGTCAACCTAGTCTTAAAACTGCAGTTTCGAACTCCTTTTAATTGGAGTCTGGGTGCCTTTCTTTAGCTCTGTTTTGTATGCATTTTAGCCTACTATACATATAACAAAAACAACAGTTTACTTATTTTCAGCAATGTCTGTATGTATGGCGATACACAGGATATGCTGTCCATTGTGCAGCCAGCATTTATTTCTGCATTTCAGACAAAGTGGAAGTCAGCAAGAGAAATGCAGAAGAAATAGAACCCACAAAATGTAAGGTACTGTTGAGTGCTGAAGATAGGAAACAAGAAAAACTCACTGTTCATTCATGAAAAAGACATAAATAGACAGCAGAGAAATGCTGAATTCAACTGTAAAGAAGTTAAGATTCATAGAAACTAGGGGCTTTTAAACAGCCAGATGTAATAAAGGCAAAAAGAAGACATTTTGTATGAAAAATTGGGGTAATATTCCACATACTGAAAGCTACAGCAAATTTTCATCTATCTTAATGCATCCTCCAGTTTGGAGGGTCAAGGCTGCACAGTAGTTTAATGCAGGAAGGCTGTTGTCCTTCAAAACTGGGCTGCTACATGTCAAGAGAAATAACTGTGGCAAGGCTGCATCTACTGCAAGTGGAAAATTCTTAGACTCATAACTCTGTTTCATTTCCCAGCTGAGAAATTGCCCAGGCCTTAGAAAGCAAGTTGTGTGCAGCATGCTGGGATTCACTTGAACTGGACAATGTCTGGAACTCATTAAAAAAGCACCAAAATATGTTTTGTACCAAACAAGCTAATGAACATTTGGAGAATTAGAAAATGGACTGGAACTGAGGTTTCCTCTTTCCCAACTTGATTACTCTTACCCCTAAGCTATGAAATCACACCTTTGCTCACCCCCTAAATATGAGGAATGCCATGCAAAGTAGGAAAGGTTCACTGAGAGGGTTTGAGGAGCCCCTCCTCACCTTTATAGCCAGGGGGTTAAAGCATTCACCTGAACCCAGGCATTGGAGGCTCAAAACCCCTCAGGTGCTATTAAACTAAGCTCTTCTCCCACCTGTGTTAACTCTCTAACCACTAAGCTATTGGTTCAGTGGGAAAATAACCATCATCCTACTGTTGCTGGCTTCCAGCCCGCAGAAGAAAAAGGTGAGGAGATGCCTGGGTAATCAGCCTTGGCCTTAGTTGCTGAGCTGTTCAGCACAGACAGGACTGAGTCAATGCACTGAACAGCAGACTCTGGACCTTAAGGCTAGCGACAGAAGTTACACAAACTGATTTAAATAATCAGAAACTCGTTTAAACCTGTAACAGAACAGAAGTTCAGTGCACATAAACCAGTTTCAAAACTGCTGAAACTGGTTTAAGATCAACCTGGTTGAATGTAGTATCAGACTTAACTGATTTGGGTCAAACTTGTTTATGAAACTTCTGCCCCAGATGCTACTGGCAAACAGTTTGGATTCTTCAAAGTAACTTGGAGGTTTTGGACTTAGGTACCTATAAAGGCATTTAGTTGGGATTTAGGCATTTAACTCTAGTCCTGAGTGACTTTGGGACCCACCTGTAAGTTCTGAGTGACTTAGATCCAATTTTGCCAGTAAAGGCTACAGTTCTCTGCTTTGTTTCTTTCTTTTCAGATTGCAGTTGACTAGTAAGGCTGTGTGAAATGGCACTGTTCCATTCTGACTTCAGTTTCAAGGTCTGAACGGAACAGTGTTCTGTATCGAATTTAATTTTGAGTTGAAACAGCCTCATTGTTTCGCTTCGTTGAAACAGCAAGGCTGTTTTGATGCCGTTTCGATGTTTCGCCTGACCATCGGGCTGGGGAAACTGAGACCAGCTGGGCTGATTCCCCACCCCACAGGCCTGATCTAGCACCAGGGATGGGAAGTTAGCCCTGCCGGACTGACTTCCCATCCCAAGTGCTATAGTCGAAAAGTTTTGACTTCCGAAACAGTTCAACTAGCCTCATTTTGTTTCAACGCCCTTTATTTTGTTTCAATTTTGCTTTTGTCTAAATGAAACAGCTGGTGAAATTTCTCACAGCCCTATTGATGAGCTGTTTTGTTCATATAAAGGGATGCTGTGAAACTGGATAGCTAGACGCTGGAAAAAAATGGGGGGTGAGGGGAGGGGGCAAAAGCCACATTTAAAAGAATTACCAGAATAAGCACTATTGAAATCCTTAGCTGTGTTATAGAAGCAGGCAGGAAGTTTCTGCTAAAAGGAACATTTGAAAAAAATTCACACAAAAAGGAAGAAAAAACAAATCTCCTAATATTTGTACACTAATTTGAATAAGCTAGGAAGCATATAGGTTGGCAGAAAATCTAATAGGATATAAATATGTCCTGCTGTGCTGACTCATTAGAACAATCAGTTTCTATATAAAAAAACAAGACAGGAGAAACAGGAGTTTTTAAAAGATCAGGGCTATCTAGAGAATATCATCTTTTGAACTGATTGTTTATATGCAAATTAAAGGGAAGAATATGTTTGACAGAGTCTAAGCAGAATACATCCTGCAAAGATTCAGTCAGATGATTCACTTCACATACTGTGAGGAATCTCTTTGACTTCAGTGGGGCTACTCCAGGGGCAGGCAATTATTTCAGCTAGAGAGCTGCTTAACGAGTTTTGTCAAGCTATGGAGGGCTGCAAGAGTAGCCCCGTCCCTTGACAGGAGCTCCCCCTCTTGTCCCCTTGTCCCCATCTTGGAACAGAAAGTCCTGCCCTCTAACTCCTGACCTTTGCCACTGGAAATCCCTGCCCTTGCCTCCAGAAGTATTCCTTTTGCCAAGGTAGGGAGGTTGACATCTTGAAACCAGAAAAAAAAAATATTATATTCTAAAAATAAAACAACATACATTAATTTATTTAATACATTTCACAGATTTCATAGACATTAGGGGCTGGAGAGGACCTCAAGAGATCATCGGGTCTAGCCCCTCCACGTGAAGTCAGCTGGGATCAAGTGACCCCAGCAAGAACTATATCCACCTGTTTTTTTTGAAGGAATCCAGAGTAGGTTCTTGCACCACCTCTGTGAGGAGTTTGTTCCATGTGTATGGTGGGATGGGCATGTCCCATCAGACATGTCCCACCACACATGCACCATAAAGAACTTTTTTCTCATATCCAGTCTAAATTGGCCTTCCTGGAGTTTATGGCCATTAGACCTTGTTATCCCTTGTGGAGCTCTGGTGAACAGGTGTTCACCCCTTATGCACCCCTCTTATGTATGTGTAAGTTGCTATCAAGTCCACCCTGAGCCTTCTCTTCTCCAGACTAAAGGGTCCCAAGTCCCTCAGCCTCTCCTCATATGGCTTTCCCTCCAGGCCTTGGATCATACAAGTGGCTCTCCTCTGGACTCAACCTTCTCCACATCCTTCCTGAAGTGGGGGGCCCAATACTGGATGCAGTACTCCATCTGTGGTTTCACCAGAGCTGATTAAAGCAGGAGGATGACTTCCCTGGTTTTGCTTGAGATACAATGGTGGATGTATGCCAGAGTTTGGTTAGCTTTGCCAGCCACAGCATCACACTGGTGGCTCATATTCATCTTGTGGTCAATCAAGACACCCAAATCCCTTTCAGTCATGGTGCTAGTGAGCGTAGCACTGCTGAGCCTATAAGTATGCTGGGGGCTCTTCCTACTGAGGTGCATCACCTTACACTTCTCTGCAAAAAGACCATCAGGTGCCAAGTCAGCCTGTATCCCCAGCCTGTCCTGTCGTGTGACCACTCTCCCCCCATAATTTGGTATTGTCCATGAACTTGGCGAATTCACATCTGACTCCTGTATCCAGATCATTAATGAAGATGTTAAAGAGTATCGGCCCAAGTACCAAGCCCTGAGGGACACCCTGCACCCCGCTGATTTGCTCCCTTCAACTAGTACTCTTTGGGTCCGACCCCATAGCCAGTTGCCTAGCCATTGGACCGTACGATGATCAAGGCCACAGTTTCACAGCTTAACCATGAGGACATCATAGGGAACTAAGTCAAAGGCATTCTTGAAGTCCAGGTATATGATGTCCATATCATCTCCCTCATCCAGGGCAAATGTTACCTGGTCATAGAAGGCGATGAAGTTGCTTAGGCCTGACCTGCCAGTCATAAAGCCTTGTTGGCTGGCATTCAGAAGTTTGCCTTATGTCAGTCTGGTGTTGATGTATCCCTTGACAATTTTCTCAAGGATTTTTCCAGGGACAGACATAAGACTGATTGAACATAAGTCTATAGTTCCCTGGGTCATCTCTCCTCCCTTGCTTTAGATAGGGACCATGTTGGCTCTATTCCAGTCATCTGGAACCTTGCCCAAGCACCACAATTTTTCAAATATCTCTGCCAAGGGGGATGCAATGATGTCTGCCAGTTCCTTCAAGACTCTTGGGTGCATTTTATCTTGGCCCATGGTCTTATGAGGTGTTCCCTCACCTGATCCACATCAATTGTAGGCCCATCACCTGCTCCCTTATTGGTTTGTGCCATTCCTGACAGTGTGATCCTCCTGGGGGGGCGTGAAAACCCATTGCAAAAAAAGTCATTTAGGAGATTGGCCATTTCTTGGGCATCAGAAGTCAGTTACCCTGTTGGATCTCTCAGGGGCCCAATGCTATCCTTGTTCTTTTTTCAGCTTACCTGAAGAAGGACTCTTTGTTGGTAGTGAAGCCTTGGGGCACTGCAGCAGGGCACTAAGGTGCCTGCTACTGACAAATGGTAATATGGGCTCGGCTGCCAGTCACCAGGGCAGCACAGGTGTGGGTTGCCGAGACAACCAGTTTGGTCAGCTGACCGGAAGGAGGCAGGGCCTGGCCTATATAAACAAGCCAGGCTGAGGCCAGAGGTCAGTTCCCCTCTGGCAGTGAGGAAGGTGGAGCTCTGTTGGAGCAAGCAAGGCAAAGCAGAGCAGAGAAGCCTGACTGACTGAGCAGTTTCTGCATAAGGATACTGGGTGGAGGAAACCCTAGTAGATTATGAAGGAAGGTTAGCCAGTTTGGCTTGGAATTTATGTTGTAACACAGGAGTGTGAGTTTTCTGTTTTGTTGTTGTGTAAGTCCGGAAGACCGCATGAGGCTGTAGGGGTGGAGGAGGCCTCATAGGAGCTCCCCAGTAGCGTGGGGGTTCCTGGCGCCGGAGAGGGCGCTGTTTATTGGGGTGTCTCGACCCTGGCCCCAGTGTGGGCAGTATCGGGAGGAGCCCAGTGTGGGCGCAGGCAAGAAGCCCCAGTGGGGTGCAAAATCTGGAAAGGGGGTCTGGAGGCCAGGCATGGCTACAGCCACCTGAGCCTTGATTGCAGGGATCGCAAGGCGAGGCCCCAGTGTGGGCAGGGGATCACAAGGCAAGGTCAGGAAGCACCTGTGAGGGTGCAGGCGGGCAACGGAGATGAGACAGAGAGTCCGTGAGGGCCTGGGTGACCGTAGGGCCCATGCGTGGCCCAGAAGTTCGAGTGCATCGTGTCACCGAAGGCAGGGCATGGACTGGGACATCTTAAGGCACCGTGCCAAAGAGGGTAAAAGGCAGCCTCCCTTTACCAATAATTAACATCAAAGAGGTGGTGGGCCAGATAGAGAGGGTGCATTTGAAACCAACTTGGCATGGTAGTGGGGCGCTAGGGGGGTTCATGGCACCCCAGGTCGCGTCCTGCCACAGGCACTCACAGCCTATGGCAGGTGGGGACTCCCGGTGGTACATGGTCCCGGCCTCTGTAATCAACTGTGCCTGGCAGTGTACCCAAAGCCTTAAGGGCTAGTTGTGTGGTTTTAAATCCTGCCCTTTACCATGCCCCATGCCTTGCAGGTGTTACAGGTATATTGGGGCTTTGGCCCCTGTCTCTTTAATCTAGCTAGGCCTTCTAACCTAGGCACTAGCTTCATTTGTCCCTTCCAGTCACCAGGCCCCTGGCCCCTGTGGCTTTGCCCTCTCTGGCACTACTCTGGGCTCAATAAGGGCTCAGCCCTAAGCCTGCCCCTGGCGGAGCTCAAGGCAGTCAGGTGCCCCCCACTGGCCACTAATGAGACCTCCTTACCTCCCCTTCCAGCCTCATCCCAAACCACCAGTTGAAGCAGTAACATAAATCATAAACCTCTGGGCTATAACATAAACAAGAACTGAGAAAAAAACTCTCTGTCCCTTTAAGAAGGTAAACCTTATTTCTCCCATTTACCATAATACCTCCCAGTACAGGCTCCTTGTGAGCTTCCCAAGCCTCGGTGTTCCTACAGGCAGCAAATGGTCAGCCCAGCATCCCTGGGTGGCTTCGCTGGGCAGGAGCTCCTTGCCCTGTGGCAGCCAGGGAGAAACTCTCCTGCCAGCCCCATCCTTGGGCTTACATGCTCCCAGGGTCCTGCCTACATACAGTCAGGTGACTGCCTGGGCTGGCTGCTAATTGCCTCATTAGCCCTGTTGCCCTTGCAACTGGTAGTTGCTGCCCCCTGCCTAGCCTGCAGAGTTCTCTGCCTGGGCTGCTTTTCTTCTTAAAGGAACAGAGAGCCTGGGCTCTCTATTACAATGAGATAATAAGAACAGTCAAGTCTCATACTTCAGAGCTCAGCTTAGTCATTTGCACAGTGGCCAGGAAGGTATGTTTGTTTGTTTGTTTTCCCTTTTCTTCATTCAAAACTGGCTAGATGGATGGTGGGGTTTGTTTTCATCCTCTGAAGCATCATAACTAGGAGCAGGACACCAGGGTGGATGAGACTTCTGGTCAGTTAATCCTCTGGTGTCTAAATGGTACCCTTGCTCTCATTCTAAGGACAAAGCATGAGAATCTGAATCTGACTACCAGATTTGAGGACCCAAGAGTGCTGGGGGGTTTGGCCAATATGATTGCAGGGCTGCTGTCCATTGTCCTTGAAAACTCCTAGTGCTTGGGAGAGGTCCTGGATGACTGGAAAAGAGCAAATATACTGCACATCTTTAAGGGAGGGAAGAAGGAAGAACTGGAAAACTACAGACCAGTCAGTCTCACCACAGTCCTTAGAAAAGTTATGGATCTGGTCCTCAAGGAATCCATTTCTAAGCACTTGGAGGAGAAGAAGGTGACTATGAACGATCAGCATAGATTGACCAAGGACAAGTCATACCTAACCAATTTGATTGCCTTCATTGACAAAATGATTAGCTCTGTGAATGTGTGCAGAGCAGTGGTATACAGACTGGGGTCTGATGCCTAAGCAGCAGCTCTGCAGAAAAGGACCTGGGGATTACAGTGGACAATAAAATGAATATTTGCTAACAGTGGGCCCTTGTTGCTAAGAAGGCTAATGGCATACTAGGCTGCATTAGTAAAAGTGGTGTCATTAGATCAAGGGAAATGATTATTCCTCTCTATTTGGCACTGGTGAGGCCACATCTGCAATATTGTGTCCAGTTTTGGATCCCCCACTTCCAGAAATGATGTGGACAAATTGGAGAGAGTCCAGTGGAGGGCAAAAAAAATGATTCCACATTTTGAAGTGGAACATCCTCTAATAGATACTTTTGTAGGGTACAGTAATACATTCTGAACCTCTGTGAAACAGAAACCCAATGAAATAAAATATATATTAAAGAATATATGAAAGGTTCATGAATAAACTTTAAAAATGGAGTCTCCTTCAAAGGAGAAAAAGTAAGGAAACTACTGGTTTCCCCTTGCAGGCTGGTAGAGTTCCAGCCTGCAAGCAGCTGCTTGGGACTAGGGGGAGTGGGAGGAGGGCAATCAGGCAGGGAGCACCATGTGCATGTGTGCACACATACACATGCATGTGACAGTCAAGTAGTGTGGAGAGCAGCTCTCACAGCTTCCTGCAGGTAAGTCAATGGGTCAGGGGGGAGGGGGTATAGACAATGCATCAGGGGGTTGTTGGGGCACAGGCAATATATTGGAGGTGTATGGGGGGCATGTGCCCCCGCAGATATGTGCACCCACCACAGGCATGGGGCTGCAGCCTAGCTTGACTGATACAGGCAGGAGCCATCTCCACAGCCCAGCAGGCAGGACCCAGCATAGGAAGGCAGAAAAGGGCAGCGAGACTCATTGTTGCCATTGCTGGGACCAATACCAGCTGTGCTGCCAGCAGTATGAGGAATAACGGGGGATGGGGGGATATGCTGTCCTCACCTCCTCCCACTGCCAGCTGCTTGTATGCTGAGGTATAGCTCTACCACACCACCATGGCCTGGCTGCTGCTGCCATTCCCCTCAGGCTGCGGCGCTACCCTGGAAGTGTGGTGGGGTGGCAGGCAGTGTGGGTGGCCTGAGAGGAGTGATGGCAGTGGCTAGACCATGACGGCAGGGTAGAGCTATGGCCTGGCAACTGAACAGATGGCAACAGGAGGAGGTGAGACCAGTGCGACCCCACTCCCCCGATCCATTACTCCTCACACTGTTGGCAGTGTGACTGCTATATGGGTCCCTGCAGTGGCGAGTCTTTCTGCCTGGGGCAGGGGGAAGTGGGTTGGAAGTGAGTGGCACCAGCAGGGCTGGGAGGGGCGGAGGGCTGTGGGTTGGGAGTGATGGGTAGGGGCCAGGGGCCAGGGTTCCCCCTAAGCTGTGTGCATGCATGGTCACACACAATAAAAAGTCTTGCCGCACAGTAACTTTTTAATGCTGCACACCCACCTGGAGAGGAGCTGTAAACTTTGGGCATGGAGCATGGTGGAGGCACTGGGTCCTGCACAGGACACTTGCTAGTAGTAAGCTCCTTACTCCTTTGCTCCACTTCTCACTCAGAGCAGGCAGCAGCTCTTCCCCAAGGTGAGGCGGGGGCGGGAGCGGGGGCTGGGACAGAGCCAGACACTACTCTGCTCCCCAGCCCCTTTGGGCAAAGTAAAGTGGAGTCCTTTACTGTGGGCATATACATATGAGAAGTGTGTGCAAATTCTTACTAAGGAATATGATATAACACAATAACTTCTCAATAAAGTATTCAGTATATGGTCTGACTGTACTGGAGTCACTGCTTCCTTGTAGTGAGAGAAAAGAGGCCAAGCAGCAGCTGAAGGCAAAACCTAGCTATTCAGTGAACAGAAGAAACTTAGAAAGCAATAATCCTTAAGGAGACTTAGGGGTATGAGTGGATAGATAGCAAGTAGTAGTGTATAGTGTAACCTGGCAGCAGGCTACTGTATAAGCTAGCTATTGAGCTTCAGTTAGTTACCGACTTAAGTGCTGTTTCGGTTGCACAGCACTGTGCTTGGTCCCCCTGCAGTTTATGGGCGTGTACAGAGAAATGCACCAACTTGGCTAAATTGCATCCAGTTCAGGCACTAGCTTGGTTAAAGTGGGCATGATTCTACCATGCAAAATGTAGTATTGCTTTTTCTATCATTCTAGGAAGGCCAGTATCTTCCCTGCAGCCTCTGTAAAGGATCTTCTTTATATCCATTGCACATAGACCCATCCCCTTAGTAAGAGGCCTTTACTTCATCATCTAAGTTAAATCCTTGAATTTTACAATGTTATACTGTGGGGCGGACCAAAGTAGCGCACACCAAAAGGGGGAGGTGGGAGGCAGGATGAATTTGGGAACGGACCAAAGCAGCACGCCCACAGACCGAAGTGGCACACTCAGGGACCAAAGCGGTGTGCTCGCAGATCGCTATACCTTAGAGGGAACATTGACGGGAATCTGTTTTCTTAAAATATTCATTGGGTCAGAACTGGCCTTCAATGTTTACAGATGGGTCCTTGTACAAAAAGTTTAAGAACCACTGCTTTAGAAGACTTATATGATGCTTAGTTTCTAAAGAATTGTATTGACTTTTTACTGGAAAGCTATTACACTCATGGTGATTGATATTGATTGAAGAGAATGATTAAAAAGAACAGCCCTCAAAATGTTGCCTGGTTTCTTTCATGAGTCTAGATATAGTAGGACTTTCTTTGGAATGATCAAGGGTTTATTCATACGTACTATATTTTGCCTGACATCGTTTGAGAGCTAGTGTTATAAGTAATCATTCTGAGATGTGCAGTGAGATGGAGGCCATATTGTTGAGGCTTATAGTTTCATTGGTCTCAAGTAGAACATGAATTTTTGACAAAGCATGGGGGCTTTTGTAACAAACCTGAAACTTAGAAATGTTTCCTGGTAAAAATTGCTTGCTTTTCAGAGAGTCTAATATTTATCTTATAATGAGGACTTATAGAGCAGGATGTAATATCAACTTTTCCCATTTTATTGAGAAAAACAGACTTTTGAATAGTATAGATGTGCAGCCTTGGCACTGAAGAGATGTCCCCCAAAAGATGACACTTTTGTTAGCTCATTCTCCAAATAAGAAATTATTTCTTTCCTGGGGTGAGCTATCACTACAGATGGACCTTATCTTGAAAATGATCTTCTCTATCTGTAAAACAGAAGTACTTTAAATGAGTCAATAAGGTAAATCAAGAACTTTAATCTTAGAAAGAAAACAATGGTGGAGGCTTAGTCAACTTTCCTATTAAAAATGTTGGTGTGTTTTTTCCTCTTTGGGAGCAGCAAAGCATAATGAATAAAACCCTTTGTTGCTGAACTCTTTTGGCACCACTTCTACAGCACCTATTTTGAGAGAACTTTTGATATCAACAGGTTATCATGGGAGGGGTTACTGAATAAGAAAGGTGGATGGAAAGAGGAATAATATCACATTAGATCAATAACCACTATGTGAAATTTCTATAGCCCATTTGTCCATGATTATAGAAGCCTGATCATAGGTAAAATAAGAGAGCTGGAAAGGTAGTGCTTTTGAGGAAATACTGGACTGCAGCTTTCAAGTAGTATGTCAAACATACTGTTGTTTTCAGTACCTAAAACATTCTGCTTTTTGATTGTTTCTAAACACCCAAGGGCATGGGTCTTTTTCCAAAGTACTATGATGATAGTATATAACCTCTTTTATACTTTTTAGAACCTCATCAGTTCTGCTATTAAACCACCTTTCTCTCTAGCTAGACAGATCTTCACTTTAGAATTGGTTTCAGGCATGTGACTGGCAAGAAATGGTGGATTCTGCTGCTCCATGTAGAGTGTGTGCAGTGAAAATATGCAAATAGGCACAGTTTATCTGTTGGCAGTGCTTCTTGGGATGGCATCTTGGGAGAGCCTTTACAGACATTGCCTGAGAGCTATTCTATCTTCTAAGGGGACATCCTTTAATGCTGTTTCTATTACCAAGTAGCAGTGCACCACTGTTAACACAGGGTGTGGCAATGCTCCAAAGTCTGTCCTTACAGTCTGTTAACTGCAGGGAAAAAGTCAAAGCCAGAATCTAGATGTAGGAAGAACCAAAAACATTTTTTCTGAAAAAAAGTATGACACCTTGTGTCTCACGCTTTAGAAGGTTTCTCAGTTTCTTTAGATAAGGATATTAATTCCTCCCTACAACATTTTATTATCATTTGATATAAGAATGTGAAGTATATTTCTCATAAATGGTAACTAATAATGTTTTATAAAAAAAACTTTATCTGATGGCTTGATACAAGGCAGACAACATAGATTAAATATGCTAGAAATGAATGACTCATTTTTTTTCTCTGGAAATCTTTATTACATTTGAAACTGCCAGCTCCAAAATAAATTCCACATTAGAATATCTGCATTAGAATGTAACAATGTGAGGCATAGATTTGACAATTTTCTAGCTATTATTTAAAACAGGGGTGCTTAAACTCTAGCCCATTGGCCACATGTGGCTCGTGGAGCTTTGGCATCCAACCTGTTGAGCTCCCCCGGGCTGGAAAATGTGACAGTGGGGGAGCCGTGGCCATTAATACAGCTACCTTCTCTGCCCCTAACAAATTCCCAAAGCCCAAGACCTGAACGGCCCACTGGAGCTGGACTGTGCTCCCTTCCCCACAAAGGGCTGAGCCACATCTCCTTTCTCTGCATATGGATGTGGGCCAGGCCATGCTCCCTTCCCCACCCCCCATGGGGTTGGGTTGGGGTTGGGACATGTCTCATTTCCCCCGTGGGACCAGATTCAGACTGGGCCATACCCCTTTTTCCCCTGGGGCTAAGCCATACCCCCTTCCCCTGCAGAGCAACCTTGAGGCTACGTTGCACCCCATACCACTCCACATGGCCAAATGGTGCCCACCACACCCACCCTGTGCACCAGATAGGGACCACTGGCCAGATCTAGCCTGCAAGGGGAAAAGGTGGAAGACCACTGATTTAAAATGAAATCTTTAGTAAAAATCTTATTTTCAGTCATCTTTAAAGTGTCTTGTTTGGTTTTAGGATGGGAAAATGGCAAAGCATAATGTGTCAGGCATACTGCTGATATGCAAAGGAACACTTTTAAAGCTATATTATGAATTGTTATTTTAATACCTTGAAGTCTAATTCTTAAAATGTATGTTGTGTTTTCACTTTCATTCTATCTTTGGGAAATATAACTTGATTGTCACCTCACTGTTATGTGATTTATATAATAAGGATTTCTTGTGGGAGGATACTCTGTACTGAAAAGTTGTAATCAGCAAATTGCTTCAAAGAGGTTAATATCAGCAAACAAATAAAAGGTTTTCTTCCCTCAGAATCATTTCCTGTTGCACTTGAATCCCATGTTGCAAATCAGTGTTGAGGAACAAAACTGAGACTGCTCTGTAATGATGAGGATTCATTGGCACCATACAGGTGCACTCCAAGAAGTCTTGGAACTTTCCTGGATCTGCTACAGATACATTTGGATTTTCCTTAGGCTGGCAGAGCATAATTAAAGTGTTTCCTGTTGGATCCCAGTGCTACTGGAGCTGTTAACTGTATTGGATTTATGCAAGTCACCACAGATCATGAAAAATGAAAATCCATCTGTGGGGTTTTTGCTGCCAGCTGGCCTCCTCCTTCCTCATCTGCTCCTATTTTAGAGATTAGAAATCAGGGGGATGTTCTTGTTAGAAATATTATTAAAAATGCATTATGAATAGTGTTGTTAGAACAGCACAGCTGCCAGCTCTCCCTGGTGGGAGGAGGAGGTAGAGAAGAAACACCACCAAGGACATCTCGCTAATTTACTATCTCTTTGTAACACTAAATCACACATACCTTCAAACTCCTCTGCCTCTACTCTTGTAAACTACAAAGGCTGTGATTTAATTGGCTGTGTCCTTGGGAAGAAGGGGGGGTTTGAACTTTTGGTAACCTAAAGAGCTTTCTGAGCAGGCGTAATTAGCTAATGCATATAAGCCTATCCACCCCGCATACTTAAGTAGTTAATTATAATGCACATGCGACGGATGACGTGATGTCATTTCATATATGTTTGTATGAACCGGAAATGAGTTGTAAGAGTTCCTGCTTTTGCACACGTGCCCAGGAGAGAGGGGATAAAGCCTGCTGAGAAGTTTTCCCCGCGGGCAGAGTGTGGTCTTTTGTCTTCGCTCTGACCCTATTTGCAAATATACCTTTTGTATTGCTAAAAGCGTGTGTCTGAGAGTTCTTTGCCTCCTGAGAAACGAACCGTAGCAATTTCTGCAACATTCTCATGTTTTGGTAAAATCAGTTCTAGATCCAGGAGAAGCCACAACAGTTTCTCTAGACAACTAGATTCCAGTTTGGACCAGAGGAGTAGGTTGGAAACTGTTATTTATAATTTTACACAGCAATATCCCATGTTGAAAAGGAAGTACTGTAACTTCCCCTGCAGACAGGAAAACTATTAAATATTCGTTGTTTTGATGTGGTTTATTACTAATACCTTTATTACCCATGGAGACCAGTCTAGAAGCTTTTAGACATTTGAAATTATGGATGAGGAAGTGCTGATGCTAACACTTATGTAAATTTACAGGACTTTGTGTGTAAAAGAAGAAAGAGAGAAGAGAAATGTGGGCAACCTGAAGTAAAGAAACAAGAAGGTACTCAAGTGCCTACCACTTTGATTATCTACGTGCTATATGAAAATTCCTATATGGATGCATGAGAAACTGATAGAGCAGCAATTGTTGTATCTGTCATTCATTTTCCAATCATCATAAGATTTATAAACAAAAGTTTGCAAGTTACCTGTTCTCCTTGGTAACCCTCTACATGATGCTGTAATCAAAACATGTCAGTAGTAAGTGAACCTAAGCATAGTCCTAAATATGAATCTCAAATATAACCCTGCTTTCCAAGGCTACAGGGATGAGTGTTAGAAAGCTGTAAAGGTGGAGCCAAATTGTTATAAAGCCTGCAGTAGTTTTGAGCACTTAGTTTAGGCCCTTAGTCTGGGTCCCTTCACAGTCTGTGTTATATCTGAGGATAAAAGAATTCTGATAAGGCCTATGTGAAGTGGCTAGTATTCACTTGGGATTCAGCCAGTTCGGGGGACAGTGATTCAATTCCGTGATTCGAATCACTCTCCCAAATCGATTTGGCGGAATCTGATTTGGAGATTTGGCTGCTGCCAAATCAACCAAATCTCTGAATCACACAGGCCCCATCCCCCACCTGCTCTCAATGGCTGCCTCGCCTGCCCCAGCTCCCGGCTCTTTTGTAAAACAAAAGCCCTCACTCACCAGCTGCTGCCAGGCAGGGAAGTGATCTCTGCTGCCCCCCAATGCTCCATGCTGCATGGGGGGCTCTGCCACAAGCCCCCTGACCCCCTCCTGCTCTCCCAGCTCTGCCCATGGTGCCCCACCTGCCCCAGCCCTGGCCCTTAAAAAAAAAAAGTCCTGACTTGACGACTCCTGCCCAGCAGGGGATGATCCCTGTTACCCCTTACTGCCCCAAGCTGCATGGGGGGGGCTCTGCACATACATTGAGAAGCCCCGAGGCTGCTGCAGCAGCCGTTGAGTCCAGGGGTGGGTGGGGAAGCCATGTGGGGACTGGGGGAGCGGGTGGGAGTCAGGGGGTATTTGTGGGGCCTAGGGAAACAGGAGGGGATAGGGCTTGGCAGGGGTCTCCCCATGGTCCCCTCCCATCTCCTCCAGCCTCCCCTCCCCTGCCCCTACTTACCAGCTTGGAATCTGGGTCAAGCTCCGTGCTGCAGCGAGTGGGGACTGCCTGAATTGCTGAAGCTCTCCAAATCTTTTCCAAATCTATTCTGAGACCTTCAAATCAATTCAGTCCTCTGATTCGATTCAGATTTGGAGATTTGGCACCTGAAGCTTCACACAGCCCTAATACTGATAACTACTTGCCTGTAAAGTGTACTTAACGAAGGGATCATTATTTCATACAAATGTTACTGATATCCTATAGGTTAAGGCTTTGAAGGTTCCATGGAAATTATATTTTATTTTGATATTTATATTGGACTCCTCACCTTCTGTCCTACTGCTTTTTGAGACTATAATCTGTATTTCCCATATTAGAACTATAATATAATTAAAAAGGACAGGCTTTCAGTGGCATTTTCACTGTTTGGCAGCTTTAAAATATAGCAATGACCTGTAGTGGTTTTGTCCTCAAGTGTCTGAAGGTCTTGGCAAAATGTCCTACAAAATGTTATTTATCTTTATTTGGTTCAATCAGTGAAAATTGTTGCTTTTAAATTAATAGAATTTGGTTTCTTTTTGACAAGCGTGAGGAGGCATGCAAAAGGAAACTTGCCATCTTCTGCCAAGCACCACAAGTTGTCATACTTCAATATTGCTGCAGTGAATTAAATTGTAAATTTTGTACAACTGAGATCCTCTATTAAGGGATGCATAAGAGACAGATGCAGTACCATACAATGTAAAAAAGTTGGCCCTGTAAAATGAGACTGCATATGAAATTCCTTTTACACTACAAGCAAAAATTCCATCAAATCCTGGTCACTGGCAGACATAATTCTCCTTTTAGGGAAAAAGAGCTAAGAGAACACAAAGGAAAATGACTCTCAGTAGGTTTTTCAACTATAAAGCCCATTCTTTCTTCCCACAAACCTCCTCCTCTAGCAAATCTCTGTGACATGAATTTTAAAAAGCTTCCTTGAGCTGTTCCCAACCATAAATGGGTAATTCTCCAGGAGGGGTACAATTTGGCTTTTATTGGAATAACATTTTTCTAATCTATATCTAAACATTGAAATTGACTTTAAGTATCCAAAGAAAAGGATTATAGTATTGTACTGAAGGATGTCAAAACCTTCTAGAAAGTAGACCTCACTGTGTGAAAATTTCTTATTTTATAAATGAAATAAGTCTCAGTGGGGGCATCTACAGTGGGGGCTAATTAGCTCCACAGTAAAGCACCTCCATCTACATGTGCAGAGCTATTACGCCAGAGTAAACTAGTTAACTCCACTGTAAATTAGTACTGCCCAACACAAGTAGAATCCTACAGCAGAGTTATTTACTCTGCTGCAACTCATGTGTAGATAGTGACTTGGGCTGGGGCCTGCTGGCTAGCCCCACATTGTGGCATCCCTGTGCCCCAGCCAGCCCTGCTGCAGCATGTTGAGTCAGGTAAGAACAGCCCTGGGCTGGCAGGCTGATCTTTCTGGCTCCCCTGACAGGTGGGGCTGTGGCACCCCAGCTCAACCTACTGTGGTCTGGGTGCACATGTAAATACCAAGTCTGGGAGCAATAAACTCCAGTGTGAACTGTACCACAGCTTGTTGTGTCACATTACTCGCAAAGTTGATTCTGGAGCCAGTACGATCCTCCAGATCTTTGAGAGGAATCTGTCTTACTCCAGTTTCTCTTGTCTTTGCATACAACATGCATTTGTTTTGCAGTAACTCTTTTTGGTATAAGAAAATCTGTACCCATTGCATCTAAAGTGAGGATGTCACAATTCATAAGCCTTATTTTTCCGCTTGTTTCTAAACTATCTTTAACTCAATCATTTTGCAAGCAGTTAATTTGGAAGTAATTTCTATTTCTTTCCCCCTAAACAATTATTTAATCTGTATACTGAGTTGACATTTATACCATGTGAAAATATTTGAACTTTTACTGAATATGATTGGGATGTTAGAATAAAGATGAGTAATAAGTAGATGAATTGATTGTTGTGCTGCAGCAAGGCTGGCACGTTGAGCCAAGTCAGACCAACCCCAGCTGACAGGGTATGCGGGGGGCGGGGGGCGCAGCGGGGATCAGTCCACTAACCCAGGGCTGTTCCAACCTGGTTCAATGTGCTGCAGTAAGGCTGACTGGGGCACAAGGGTGTTACAATGTGGGGTCAGCCAGCAAGCAATCCTATACTGAAGCACCCTTGTGCCGTAGCCAGCCCTGGCAGCATCTATGCTTAGTATGCCATGTTGCTGCATACTAAAGAATGCAGCAGTAAGATACTACTTATGTTTACAAGTACTAACTTATAGCAGAGTTAATTAGTTTACTGAGGCCTAATAGGGCCCCCCGTGCAGACACTAATATTTTACTGCAGATCTAATATAGATACCCCCAATGTGTCTCTTAATTATTTCAGTGTGTCCTAACTAAGGTATAGAAAGAAAAACAAAATAGATTTTAAAAAGTGAGAAACTGAATATGAATTATTTGAAGTACAGTTTTTCCTTTTTGGAAAAAAACAAAAAGCAGTGATTATGAGCGTGAGAGTCAACTAGCAGTGGATAAACATGGAATTACAGACACAATGCAGATTTCCATACAGGAACTTAGAACTACCTCTGTCTCAATTTGTAACATCTCTGGTAACCCTGACTACAAATCCTGTTAAATTATGTACTGATTTTGTATGCCTATGTCAAGACCATCAGTAATTATTAACAGTAGCAGTCATTTTCAAGTTGTCCGTCCTAGTATTTGAAGCACCCAGCTTGAATCCATGATATTCATTCTCTGCATTTCAACATACTTTAAATAATAATGATGCTTCATAGGCTATATATGCCATCCTCATCTTCTCAAAAAGTTCTCAAACTGCAAGCAATATTGAAATTGCAAAAATGTAAGCATCTTTTTCACTAAAGGGATTTCCTTTATGAATTTCCATGAATGAAACTTTCTTCATAATGAGCAGAATTTAGTGTCTAAATACTGTTAATTAATAAACTCTAAGGCCATTTATACAACGTGCTCCGGGAGGCGCTGCTTTAATTACAGTGGCTCCAAGAGCCGCTCTAATTAAAGTGCCTGGAGCATCACATGTAGCAGCATCCTTGCACTGAAAAATGGCAGCGGGGGTGCTTTAACTAAAGCTTAGCAAATGAACTTTAGTTAAAGTTCCCCCACTGCCATTTTTCAGTGTGGGGATACTGATACACATGACACTGGAGCCTGTTCCAATGTGATATAATTACAGCATATTGGAGCAGCTCTCTGAACATGTCTAGGCACCCTAATTGATTAGCACATTAAATGAGGCACTCCTGGTTAGTTGTGGGCACCCTGGTCATCTATTTTACTCATTTTACATATCTAAAAAATTACATCATTTGAAAAAATACATTTATAAGATTTTTTTAAAGTTAGGGAATTAGTTTCCTTATCATTCACAGTGATGAGTTAAAGGACATTTTTATAAACTTCAAATACAATATAACAAAAAGCTTTATGAAACCAGACTATATAAAAAGCAAGAGAATTTTTTTTCAGAAAGATGTATTTGCAATTCAACTGATCATATAAAACTCATTAAATTGTTTAAAAAGTTGTATATATTTTTGCTAGTGCTATGTTTTCTCCATTCATTGCAACAACATTCAAGAGTACTGTAGAGTCCAGAACACATCCTTTTTTGTGTGGCACAGTGAGCATAAATCTTTTACACTGAGGTCACTCTCATCACAACCTCTCCAGACCTGTTATCTTCTGAGGAATCCTCGTGAGGTCTCATACGATTGAAAAGGTGTAACAATACATAGCCACACTGAAATCTTGGAGAAGTTAACTGTGTTGGATGGACTAAATTTCTGTTTCTAAATGCTGTTAATGGTAACCACAATGTCCTTCCTGCTGAAGACTCTCCTCGGTTGCTCTCTTCTATGTCTGTAGCTTTATCATAATTTAACACATCCCAGTGCAAGTTAACAGCCCTCCAGCGCTTAAACACTCTGTAAACAGATGCACCTTCATGTACGATTAGTCCTGAAATGAAAGAAAGAATTAGTGTTACTACAAAATATTATGAGACCCTATTTTAAAAGTATATGAAGAAAGATAGTGGAAGTTTCAACCACCAGGTTTATCCCACTGCACCTGGTAGCCACCTAACAAATTAAGCTGAAGATCACTATGAATTTTTAACATTAATAATACTAGTAACTGCACATTCATATATAAAGATAATTAACTGATCAAAATTTATCTCTATACTATTTGAGGTAGACTTTGGAGCTACTTGGTGTCTCCATCACAATTTTACCTCTATTTACCAGCAATTCAATCAAAACCTAAACTTTTAAATGAAAGTTATTAGCCCTTATCATTATGACAGAAACTGTCTGAATGGGAGCTCAACAATAACAATTGTGCTATCTCAAGTCTTGTATGTATTAGAAAATTATGACAACTTAATTCAGCTGATGAAAATTAATCTGACTGGCTCATTGGCAGGTTCATAATTTACAGTGGTTTAACTTTTGTTTAATCAGTTTTAAGTTTAACATAAGTGCTTTTATGTTCAGGATTTGTACTGGTCTTACTATATGTTAAGGCAAATCAAGCCTTGTTGTTTTCAAATACATTGAGTTAAGCCCTTCATGTGGACAAGCTTAAATTGTTTTTAAAATTGCTTATTTACATTACTCTAAACAGATTTATGATTGCTCACATTCGTACTTAAATTGGCACAACTTTACAGCAAATAAGAGTGAACTTCCCTGTTAGTTGAATATATTATTAAGTTCAAAGACTGGCATGATTATTTAAATCTTGACTATTATTTCATGAGCAGACACTGAAGTCATGAACTTTATTCTTTCTTTTCAAATACCAGAAGGTCAGAAAACAGGAATTCATTTTTGAGATCTGCCAAAATCAGGGGACCCATTTTAAAATATCCCTCAAGGGAAATATGGTCCACCGTGGAGTGATCTACTCTTGAGCTTCCATCCAGAAAATATTTACACATGGCCTACAGACAAAAATTACACATAAACTGGTATAAGTGACTGGAAACTGGTTCAAATTTGTAATACAACAGAAATTCAGTGCACACAAATTGTTTTTAAAATGGCTGAAAGCAGTTTAAGATAAACCTCGATGGATGGTAGTATCAGCCTTAACTGATTTGGGTTAAATCAGTTTATTGAACTATTGTTCCAGATCCCCTCCAGAATCAAGCTATCTGCTCAAGCCAAGCAGGGAAGTGTGCTGTCATAGGCAGAATAATGAATGGGCCAGCTGGGTACAAGCATAGGGGTCATTTCAGGGCCCTGGGATCTTCATCATCAGGGAAATGAAAGCCGCAGTCTTAAACTGAGTGCCCATTTTTGTTTCCCAGCAGGTGTCAAATTTAAAACCTTGGCTTTTGCATTTGCTTCCCTGAAAAGCTGGAGGTTGGGGTCCCTCCACCAATGAGGGTGGGTTTGGGGATGGGACTGGGGCTGGGTCCAGGCCGGGAGATCCATGCCATGCCTGGAAGAGGAGTAGGGGAGTGGGGAAGCGCTGGGTTGTGCTGCGCCTGGGGGGGTGGGCTCCAAACTGGGCCAGGAGAGCTGTGCCCCACCTGGCAAGGAGGGATGGTCAGGACCAAGCCAAGCCGCACCCCTCCTGGTGGGGGGGGGGGACTAGGGGGAGGCCCAGCCACGCCAGGAATGCTGTACTGCGGGCAGGAGCGCTGGGAGGGTCTTGGAGGCTATAGCCCCCCAAAATTCATCTTAGACCCTCCACAGCCACCCCTCCCAGTGCCACCACCCAGCCACAGAAACACAGCGCAGTGCTCCGGGCCTGGCCCCAGCCCAGCCCAGCCTACCCTCTGCATCTGCATGATTGTATGGGACAGCCAGGAAGAAGCTCCCTGCAGGTAAGTGTAATAGGGGTTGGGCAGGGAGCTAAACTGAGCTGCAAGTGGCTCATGGTAAAGGGGTGGGGGAGGGCTGCCTCCATGTGATCAGAAGTGGGGGAGGGGGAGATCCTGTGAGGGGTAAGAGTGTGTGTGTGTGTGTGTGCGTGCATGTGCATGCATCTGTCTGTGTCTTCATGACAGGGAGAGTGTGTTTATGTCTGTGTTCGTATGCAGTGAGTGAGAGTAGAGTACGTGCACCTGTGTGTGTGCATGCCTGTGTGTGTGCATGTGTGTATGTATGTTCGGCCATAGCAGAGACAGGAAGTAGGGAGAAGAGGCAGGCACGTGCCCCCCTCAGCCCAGTGGGGTCCACCCAGCCCCTCTGCCAGCTGTAGGAGGGGAAGGGGCCCTACTTCCCCCCTCTGCAGCCCAGTTCCCATGAGGGGAAGGGGTCTCAAATGTTGTGTTTGCCCAGGGCTCCAGTACACCTTAATCCACCTCTGCATGCTCTAGCACCCTCCCTTCTCCCTCCCTCCCGGCTTTCTACCTGGGGATCTGCAGGCATGTGGCTGCATTTCCAGAATCAAAAGTTTCATAGTTTCATAGTTTCATAGTAGCTAGAGTCGGAAGGGACCTAGGTAGATCATCTAGTCCGACCCCCTGCCTTAGCAGGAAAGAGCACCGGGGTCAGATGACCCCGGCAAGGTGCTCATCTAACTAGTTATAAAAGTGAATGTCTGTTCACTTGCTTATCAATTCAATCTACACAACCTAAACTAACCTGTGAAGATTGAATTGATTCAGCCTTGGGCTTTTTGACTGTCTGTACTTATTAGCCATATACTATAAACTCTGTTTGAATGCAGTACTCCCTTCTCCAGGACTCCACATATTCATGTGTCAAAATGTAAGCATATGTAAGTATTATCAAGATCAGGGCTTTACTAAGAGTTAGAGGGCACATGCAGCAAGTCTGCTTCAACACTGTAATTATAGCACATCGAAACAGACTCAATTCATTGAGTCTGCCTGAGCATAGTAATTACCATGCTCCAGCAGTCTCCAGTAGCATGTGTATCAGTGTCCCCACACTGAAAAATGGTGGCAGAGATGTTTTAACTAAATCCTGTCTGATTAGCTTTAGTTAAAGCACCCCCCACCATCAGTTTTCAACACAGTGATGCTCTGGACACTTTAATTAGAGAGGTTCTTGGAGCCTTTTCTACTCTTATTCATGTGAAAAAATTATCTTTTAAGAACAATGACAGAGGACCACCATGGTTGGATTAGCTCATGGGTGAATCCTTTTGATCAACAGGTGATCCAAGGCATGAACAGACTGAAAGAAAATGCAACTGACTGATTTGTAAGACAGCCGGAATCACTACATTTATTGCTTGCCCAAAGCGTTAGATAGCATGCAATCATTATGAATTTCATTTCATAACAGAAAAGCTAACTTGCATTCTGGTCCTTCCCCAGCAGTAAAATCCTAACACTGTAACTGTACAGGCAATTATCAAAATTACAAATGAACAGATGGTAGAATGCCCAGCATTAAAAGTAGTAAGAGGGCCAGATGGAAAATCCTGGCATGGGAGGTTCATGGGCTTTTTCAGTCATCCTCTTAATGAGGTACAAACTCTTAGGGTCTGTCAGACTCGGGAGAGAAATGTGTTAGGAGTCATTGTTCTCTGCCACCAGGGAGTCTCATTGTGGGAGTTGTGTGTTTTGCCTGGAGGTCAGGTTAACATTTCTGAACAACAGTTGCCTTTTGAAGGCACATGCTATTAACTTGATTATTACATTCTATAGAGAATGCAAACATTTAGTTTTCTCTAAACATCTTTTGATTCCTTTTGGTCTCTAGAAGCTCTAGTTTGCAGTTCAGATCCTAAGTGGCAGGAGTGGGCAGGGGAAGGGTCAAGGTGTAGAGTGAAAACATGTGAAAATAAAAAGACACTTTCCTAATAACATCCTAGCGCTATTCATAGGACCCTACAGGAAGAGGCTAGCTAGTATTTGTTTCCTTGAGCAGGACAGCTGAGGAGTCCTGATAATTGACAGTGATTGGATTTTCAAAAGCAGGCTCTACCATTAATGCTATTTCAAGAGAAAGTTATTTGTAAATGTGTAAGCTGAACTTCAACTGCATAGATTTCAGATAACAGCCCACTATGAACACAGAATATTGAAACTGTTATCCTCCTAAATTTGGTGGAATCTGAGCTAATAAGGCAAAGGAATATCAGTTAACTCAGAATAAATGATTTCACAGTTGTATCCATTTGGACAAGTTTTGATCTGAGATGGTTTAACTTTCTACAGAGACCTCGATTATCCCTGAATTCTATATTGGTTAATTCTAAGTGTTAATAAATGTTCAAATGTATAATCTGCTTCTTTCCTCTCTTTCTAATTTCCTCTAATCTTCAATTTTAGGTGGCTGGAGTTCAGGAAAACAAATAGTGATATGAACTGCCCGAATTACAATCAGAGATGAGGCCTTTAAAGAAACATGACAATGATAGCAAGAATCATCAGGACACTTCTATGAGTGCATAACATCAAATCAAATAACAAAATCCTCAAGATCAGTAGGCTTCTAGATAGTGGGGGGTCCATGATCATTATACCTGATAAAAATTATTTTGCTAAAGGATGGACCAACACTTTTTATTTACTATATCTGTGGGATGTAGTAACTAAAAGCAGCAATGATGTAAGCCTTTGCAGTTACTAGGGATAATATAGACATCAGAAACCATACAATTAAAATAAATTGGACATAGAATTTCCTATTTGAAGGCTTCTCTACACCTACCTGGATCTCATCTGATAAACCAAAAACTACCTCCCATAAATCTAGAACTATGTTGTAAAATGAAAGAACTAGGTCAATTACCAATTTTAGAAAAATCTAAACTCTTGAAAAGAAAAAATGATGTTGTCTGAGTAGATCTAGGAGCTTTTAGGACCAAATCAGTCATGACCCTGCTGAGAAAACCAAGATCACTCTCTCTGAGGTTTGATAACACTAGATGAGGAACAGGACACTGAGGTAGGAAGCTTTTTGTTTTTTTCACCTCATTTCCTCCTCCAGGCAGAGTCTAGACAGCTCTATAAACTTATTCTACCATCTCTTCAGGGCACTGTGTAGGCAAAGGAGGTTACTTTGGTGTTTTGTTGTCACCCTTGACAAGATTACAGATTTGAAAGGTGACAACTGGATTAGAAGTTACATGGAGTGGTACACATGAAGGAGGATCTGGGTAAGCTGAGCTCTTCAAGCTGACACTGGAAGTTCCAAAAATATTCCAGCTCTCAAGCTAGGTACAATTAAATGGAAGTGTGGAACAATGATAAGGAACTTGCTGTTCTGTTTTTTTAAGACATCCATGTCACTGAACAAGAACAACAAACTACATGAATTTGATAATGCTGGCTTCCACCAAAAATCATTGTTCCCACAGTACTAAGGACATATCCACACAGTTCTGAAGTAAAAAAAACTAGCTCCAGAGAATCTTGTTGGCATCAATCCGAAATACCCCAAAGAGAGTTACTGAAGTTCAGTTCCTTTCAGCCTAAGATAAAGCATTATAGGCATCAACAGTAGTTTTCTGGAATCATGAACTTTAGAGGTACAGTCTTAATCGTTTTCGGCTTCTTTCAAAAGAGCTCTGTGGGTATCAACGTTTTTAGCTAAGTAATCTTTCCTATGAAATAAAAAGTATTTTGCTTTCCTAACTGAAGCTAGGGAACATGGCAAAAGGGAAAAAAACAACCCTTTATCTGTATTTTGTATATGGTGCCAAAAACTGCCAAAAATGTGCACATAACCACTTATATCCAACTTTAACAATATAGTTATTATCAAAAAATGTTTAGTTAGACTTGAGTTAAAGTTGTTTAACATGAAGAGAAAAAAGAAAGCATGATGGATAGAAAAAGAGAAACTGAGGTTACAGTTAAAGGAAAATAGTTCTTTATACGTATTGGTCTTTGGTTGAGGGAATTGCACACATCCAAAGTGCTTAATACAGTTCACAAAAGGTTCTATGATCATATACCTGTTTGCTTCTCATGCTTTTCCTGTCATTTCCATGACTTCTCTATCTTAGTTAATCCCAACAGAAGAGGTTATAATATCTGGCAGTATCAGTGTGCACAGCTCTGAGGATGTAATTGGTTATGGTTCCATAGCCACTCCATTTGAATGCTGAATGAAATTTCTTACAGGACAAATTCCAAAGTATGCAAGGATTTTAGAGAACAGCTTCCTTCCAAGTTCAGAGGTACAACTGCACTGACTGATGCTGCCAGAGAATTGCCAAATTGATGGTGATACTGATACTGAAGTGACAAGAAGGGGAATAATGTCAGGAGGAAACAAGAATTCTGGGGAAGATCAGAGTTGGATGAAGGAAACAATAAACCTAAATATATCCCATGTGCTAGAATCCATAGCTGTCTATTGCTGCCAGCCGAATACTAACTCATAAATAAATAAGTATTGCGGGGGGGATTTATACCTAACCAGTATTTTTGTTTTTCTTTCAATGGGTAATATTTTTGTAAAATGAGCCAGGCTGCAAATGGTACTGGACAGAAAGTTACACAAAAGTTATGTGATGGATTATAACTGGAATATAGGTGAGCTGTAAAATTTGGGGGAAAAAATGTTTTTGTACAAATTAACCACAAGGCTATCAAGTTAATATCATGAGAATCTTTCTAATTTATCCTACTTGACAGAGCTAAGATGGTATATTATATAAACTCAGACTTATTGGGAAAAATGTATATCTTACAAGTACATTTTCAAGTGTGAGGACACGTCATTTCATATACAATATATATATTTAACTGCACATCTCTCACTGGCCAAACTACATTTAAAACTTTAAAAAATAAGAACATAATTCAAAAGTTGCAGACATTTACATTTCTCAAATGGTAAAAACACATTATTGTAGGATTAATTGAAAGGCTCTAGTTAAATGAACTTATTAATTATCTGAGGCCATTGGCAAGGTTCCAAGTAGGTCAACTATATATTGTCTTAAATCTGGTTGTGAAAATTCACATTGAACATTCCAGTCATGACTTTATAACTTTCAGGAGTCATTTCTCTGAGGCAAATGTTCCCCTTAGTAAATCTAGGACCTAATTCTATTTGAAGTTTTAGTTCTATAGAGAAAGTCACTTATATAGCTTATACCTCTACAGATACTAACAATACCTTTTGAACAGCTAAGAAAAAATTGGAGTTTTTAAAATAAAAATCAAGCTAATAAATAAAATCAAATTAATAAATATAGTTTCAAATAACTGTGTTCTGTATAGGGCTGTCCAAATAGTTGATCTTTCAGTTCAGCTTCCAAACTGAACAACAGAGAAAAAAAACCTTTGGTTCAATCCAAACCAAAAAATAATTTGTTAAACATGTTTCTTGCTGTAATAAAAAACTGAAAAAAATGTAATAGGTTAAATATCAAATTTAAGTTTTAGTTCGACTCATATGAAAATATAGTTCATTTTATGCATTTTTTTCAAAAGCAAAACAATAAAAATGAAAAGCTAGACTTAAGCTGTATTCAGGAAATGAGCAAGTAGGAGGATTTCCAGCTGTAGCCCTTTTCACCCAATAATACAGCACTTTGGAAACTGACATAAGATGTTGTAGAATTCCCTTCACTACAAGAGAGAGGATTTGAATTCACATATCCTACCTCTAGGGGAATGCCCTGACCGCTATTCTATAAGATATCCTGGAATGGAGTACTCTTAATCTCTTCTGTTAATATTGTTATATTTAAACATTCATTGAGACAAAATAGGTAAAAGAGAACAACAGTATAGTTTGATGGTAAGGGCCCTCATCTGAGAAGTAGAACCCCTAGGCTCCAATGGTTATATAAGTAATGCATACCAAGTAGAACAGCATTAACAGGAGAAGATGCCGCCCACAGATACCTGAGTGCACAGTAGGTCAGGCTGTGCTGGGAAATGTTGTGAAATGTGGATTCAAGTCTACTCAGGCAAAGTGGGGAGTTGATTCTTGGTCTCATGTCCTGGGTAAAAACCCTAACTACTGGGTTTTTAAGAAAAGGGGTCAACTATCCTCCCCACCTCCCCCCAGGATTATGAATCCAACCCAATAATTTTCAGCTAATTCAGTAAATAAACTCATTGAAAATATTTAACGAATTCTACCTGAATTCACAAATAATTTGGAAAGAACAAAACTACATTTTCAATAAATCAAGAAAAATTAAATAAAATAGTCCATTCCTAGTTATAAACTGAATTCTGATATGGTCAATAAAGACAATACCTACCGGCACCATACCTACCAGTTGGGGAACTCCCCTCTTGTCAGCAAGGAGGCAGAAAAGGATCTTGGAGTCATCATTGACTCCAAGATGAACATGGGTCAGCAGCGTGGGGAGGCAGTTAGGAAGGCCAACCGTACCTTGTCATGCATCCACAGATGCACCTCAAGCAGGTCCAAGGAGGTGATCCTCCCCCTCTATGCGGCACTGGTCAGGCCACAGCTGGAGTACTGTGTCCAGTTCTGGGCGCCGCACTTCAAGAGGGATATGGACAACATGGAGAGGGTCCAGAGGAGGGCCATTCGCATGATCGGGGGCAGCAGGACAGGCCCTATGAGGAGAGGCTATGGGACCTGAACCTGTTCAGCCTCCACAAGAGAAGGCTGAGGGGGGACCTTGTGGCCTGTTATAAATTAGTCAGGGGGGATCAGCAGGCATTGGGGGAATCACTATTCCCCCATGCACTGCCAGGAGTGACCAGGAATAACGGTCACAAACTGGCAGAGGGCAGGTTTAGGTTAGATATCAGGAAGCGCTACTTCACGGTCAGGGTGGCTAGGATCTGGAACCAACTTCCAAGAGAAGTGGTGCTGGCTCCTACCCTGGGGGGTTTTAAGAGGAGGTTAGATGAACATCTTGCTGGGGTTGTTTGACCCCAGTATTATTTCCTGCCATGCCGGGGGTTGAACTAGATGATCTGCTCAGGTCCCTTCTGACCCTAGAAACTACGAAACTATGAAACTGGTTTCATGGTTACAGAAAAAAACAAGGAGTCATGAAATCACTCTGCTATGGTTTTACTGAGTGACTTTGTACAAGCCACTCTTCAGTCTTTCAGTACCCCTTAAAATGGAATAAGATCACTTTTTTCTTTTTAGAATCTGGGATGATGAGGATTTAATTATGTCAGATACAATATTTTGAGCACTATATGTCTAATAATATAGCCTAAGTATTTACAATGAGTTATTAACATCATTCTATTTCTTTTGGTATTAATATTTTAACAGTCAGTGCAAAGGTGTTTGAAAGTTTTAAATTTAAACATTGTTTTGTAAGAAATACCAAATATGACTTAAATAGCTTCACAATACATTTTATTCTATTGTTGATAAATATATCTAAATCAGATTAGCATCAATATACTATTTGAGAGTACATGCCAAACTAAAATAACCTTTATTTGTCTTTTAAATCAAATCTTCATCATTCATCTATCAAGCCTCTTGAGCTTTACTATCCTTTTAAATTTCAAAATCAGTCAAGGTTGGAGTATTGTTGTACCCACGATGGTCCAAGATGTGTATGGGAGTAAAAGGTTTCTTGTGTTATCTTTTATTGAACCAATTGTATAATTGGAAGAGCTGTTGGACCAGCTTTCAGACATGAAGTGCCCTTCTCCAGGGACCTGAGAAAAGCACATGAAGCCTTTCAGCTTACAGTTGGTCCAATTAAAGTTATCATAAAACATCCTTCTTCTTGTACACAATTAGTCAAAATGTAGAGGAAATTCTTTGAGAAATCAGTGAGGGTAAGTCTGTTTTCCTTCTCTCCTAGAGTTTTTTTTTGATGTTATCCATCCATTATTTGCTAAAGTTGTCAGCTGAGAATATATCAGCGAAGTGAAGATCTAAGGAAGTGTTACCTGTTTGAGAATACATAATGATACTCTTACACCACTCTTGTGTTGTTTAAAATGTTTAGCTTACCTATGCACACTAGATCCATAAAACCATACATTCCATAGCAGATCTGAAAAAGGATGTCCTTTCTTTGCCATACTGCATAGGGGCTGGAGGCTGACCATAGAAGCCAAGTCACACTTGCTACTAAGAACAAAGATCCTAGGATTACAGCAATCATCTGCACTTTCTCAACCAGTGTTATAGTAATGCTTTGCCACTAAAAGAGAAACAAAGTAGCATAAGATAAAGTGTTACTTTTTGCAATCAGACATCAAATCAAAAACCATTTTAACATTTATGCATGCCTTCATAGATTTTTGCAAATGTGCTTTATGCTAACCCTTATCAAGAAAAAAGGGCAGACTAATATGAAAGACTGGTTTAGGTTTTTTGCAAAATGATTGTCCATATCACCATCTTGAGGTCTATTTGGGGTGTATTATTTTAATCTTATTTTTAATACATGGAAAAAATACTTAGTATCAAGAAATAAAGTTTGCTATTCATATCAGTAGGATAATGAACAGGGTGTAAAAAAAAAGTGGAAGAAACGAAAGAGGGTGCAGCTTAACACTGCGTACAGAAAAGCTTCTCAGGCACACCTAAATACAATGCAAAAATAGCTCAAAATAAACATTATAGTAAAAGGATTCATTAAAAGAGGATAAAGTAAGTGAAATTCAGTCATAAGTACAATATTGTGAAGGAATACATTTTCCTTCTATCATGTTGTACATATACATGTGATTTGAGTTTGTCAGGTTTTCAAATCTATAGAACTCCATTTGGGTTCTATGAAGTAATATATTCAATAGCAAAAATCATTTTCATACTTCTCAACTACAGCCACACTGTGTAACTGGGCAGATAAATCTTTTCCTATTTTCTCACATTATCAAAGGGAGGCAGAAACAAAATAAGTATGTTCTAAATGCCTGAAATCAAAGCACTTCAATATAATAAAAATGTACTTCCATGAAATAACTGTTTTGAAAATATGAGATGGGTTTAAAAAAAGCATTTTGTTATAAATTGATAAATAAACAGCAAACCTTTAATAGTGCAATTTTGGCAAGGCAAAGGTCCTTTATATAATGAATTTATGGTAAGATGATCGTGTTTTGGTTTTCATTATTTTAACTTCAAAGGAAAGGAATTATTTACGCATTGTAATTATTTTTAAATGAAGTTTTCCATTCCAGAAAGGGAAGTCAGTGCAAATATTTCACTGGGAATAAGGAGTCCTAAATTACTAAAGAATCTCACCTATGGGTCTCATTTGGAATTATGATGACTTCAGTGGGAGGACAGCATAAATAAACTGTGATTTGTCACTATCACTTGATAACTGGTAATCAACATTTCCAGGGTACCTGAGGAGTACAACTTTTTCCATAAGAAAAATGCAGTAGATATCACCAAGGAGCAAGAGGCAGGCCAGCAGCTGTGATGCCTCTGACAGTGTTGGTGTAACAGGTGGTGAAAGCAGTAGCAGTTGTGGCAGGGTAATGTTGGAAGTGGCAGGGTAAGTGACCATGGTCTAAGCAACCATGGGGGAACCACAGCAGGCCAAGAAGCTGCATGGGAAGCAGGGCTATGTTGGAACAACTTTTGCTCACCACCCTGCTGTCAACCAGGGCAGTTGTTAGCTGCTCATTGAGTCCCAGGCTCTTATCTTTTAAGACAATGGATGTTTCCTTACTCTAGATACCTGAGTCGATATTTTAGCTGCAGGCACTGTTATTCCCCAGAGCATGAACAGTGAAAAGGAACTGGATGGCATTACAAGGGCCCTGTAGCACCAGATTTGTAGCAATTACATACAATTTAAGGTGATAGTGAGGAGAGGGAGCTGACTTTTCTAACACCAGTGTCAGGTGTTATGACCTGGTTTTTATAGCACTTTACTCCACACCACATTGCATGCTGTTCCAATCACTTAATCTTTTAACATTAAAAGAACTAATGTAAGTCAAATTCATCAGTGTGAATGAGGCTAGTGAACAAAGTAATAACATTTTAATGAGTTTCAATGTTAAGAGGTTGCACTAAATATTTTACAAACTGAATTATTTAACATTAAAAACTGAATAAATCTAGCTGTTAAGAAAAAATTGTAATTCTAATTTAAATCACTGTATTTCTAACAAGGACATTTCTTTACTTAATTTGGTCATTTATTTCATAACTCCTTTTTGGATGTCAATATGAAGTCTCTCTTCCATTACCTCTAATTTTTATTGTCATCTGCTGACTGCATACTTAATTAGTATCATCATCATTTCAGCAAAGTGCTTTGCAAGTTAAAAATCAGGTTAGAAATTATTTTCAGAATATGTAGTTTACGCAATGAACATGTAGTTTATGCAATGGAGGAAGAGATTTGCAGAAATACCATAGGAAAGGTTAACATCTCCCATGAAGACAAAAGTCTTTAAATTTATATATTGATAGCCATAATCTCATTATTCCTATCTGTTAAGTGCTTTAAGTCATTGCTAGGTAAGAACATTATTTCCTATCTTTATATCTTTAAATAACACCAACCCTTTCCATATTATAAACTGGCAGATGGAATTTATAGGGTAAATTGTAATCCATAGTTAGACCTATTCACATGGCACCACATCAAAATAACTTTGTAGATGCCTCAATTTAGCCATCTCAGGGTTATTTCTGGTTTTTTAAACAATGACTGCAATGTAAAATGCATGAACAATTCAGGGAGCAAGCATTAGGGAGCATGTCTCTGTAGCCTAGTGTGGACAACACTTTTCTGCAAGGGAGGGTATTCTGGGCTCTGGTCCCACCTGACAAGACTATTTATGTTTTTCAGATGAGAAAGCCATAGGTTAAAAGACAGGAGTGACCCTAAGGGCAGGAACCAGAATGAGGGACTCCACATTCTTTTCAGAGGCTATATAGTCATACTCCCTCTTGCTTGCTTTCTCTTTCTGGCCCCAAAAATGATGTGCTCTTGGCTGCATGGTGGTGCAGATTCTACAGAAAGGAAGAAGAAAAAGACCCAACCTAAACCAGCTCAGAGTCCATTAGGGCATTCTTCTGATATGTGGGAATTTGGGGTTGTTCATTCAAATTGAAGAGAGCCTTAAACCAAGATCTCTCACTTCCTGGGTAACTGCTCTTAACAATTAGTCTATTACACAAAATGTAGACACCACCAAGACCAGTGCTGTCATCGTTTTGTAATGAGCTATATTCATGCTCTCGGTATCAAACGAAAATAGGTATGCCTTATCTCTGCATAACCAGTCAGCAACCTCTTCACATGTGATTTGGATCACAGCCAAATTTTAGCAGTAGTTAGCTGCTTAAGTAGATAATCTGGATTACTTCAAAAGTCTTCATAATACCCCTAGTTTATTGCTAATGATCTTTGCAAAATGCATGCAATAAGTGAATCTAGGTATCTCCACAGTTTTGGTAAGGTTTAGGTGGAGTCACTCTGAATTGCTTTTTGAACATTAGACACCTAAAGCTTGCCTAAATCATGTGTAGTGGCTTGAAAGATTGATTTTGAATCAGACCATAGTCTACGCTACCAGCTTGCATCCATGCAGCTACTTACTCAAAGTAGCAATGGTGACTAAAATATCCATTGTAGGCATGTTCCTTACAGAAAAAATATTGTAAATGCAACCTCTGATTTAATACCCATGCTGCGCTACCTTTAGCAGGTATAAACAACTACAAGAGATAAAAGGCAATGGGGACTAAATATTATCTTCATTAGAAGACACTGTAAGAGTACTCTGCATGGACACCATACTAAAATATTCTTCCTGCTTTTCCTTGGAAAATAATCACATTTACCCCTTGAGCTTTAGCTTTTGAGGACCTACTTGACTGTTGTTTTTTTGTCTTGTGTGTTGGTTTGATTTGGTTTGGTTTTGTTCTCTTACCCACACTAAGGGAACTCTCACTGGCATACAATGTACTGGAAACTTTCTGCACATCAGTTACATATCCTGGCTCTAACCCTGAGCTCAGATGCATTGTTCCTCTTCTGTTTTAAGTGCTTTGTCAGATTATTTTTCCAAAATAACTTTCAAAAGCAGAAGTACTGCAGTACTTTTGAGCTTTTAAAAAGTTCACTTTTTATAAATTGAAAGAAGCCTTCTACTCAGAAGGGCTAATTGTTTAATAAATGAGGTTAACTTAACTGTAGCTGCACCTAAAATAGATATGTATAAAGAGAAATACACCTTTTCAAAAATGGTTACTCTGAGTAAACCTGCCAATTTTTGAATGAATAGAGCCTCTTGATTAGTATATTTTCAAGTTTGTTATGACTAAAGCCTGTAAATGTCTTCATTTTGCAAGATCCATGGTACAATAATAACCTAAAAAGCAAGGCATGAAAACAGAGGCTATACTTGGAGTATAATACAGTATGAAAACCACTCTTCAATAAAAACTGTGGATTTTCTTGTATTTTAATATAATAAAGGGCTTAGTCCATCTGTCTGTCTGTCCATAACGTTCTTGGAGCATTCTGATTGGTTACTAAAACAACCAATCAGAGTGCTCCAAGAGCATTATGGACAGGAGGCAGCATGGTGAACCGCTGCCATGATGGCAGAGACAGAGGGGATGGGGGGGAGGGGTGATACCAGTGCTGCTGGCCTTGCCCCCCAGGCCCCACCTCCCTGGAGGTGTTGGAGTGCCGCCGTGATGACAGGGATGGATGTGAGCAGCTCTGACCTCCACCCTTCCCCCTTCCCTGGCCCTGCTCCTTGGAGGCAGTGGCAGCACAGGGTGCTAGCAAAGGGGAATGGAGGGGATGGCGGGGCAAGCTTCCCCCCAACACACTTCTGAGAGGCGGTGGTGGCGTGTGGGGGGCAGGGTTAGTGTTAGGGTTAGCAAGCTTCCCCCCACAGTCCATCCCTGCCTGCCACCCTCCCCACCCCCACTTCCCATCACCGTGCATCACTCTTGAAGGGCAGTTTGCTAGTTCTTAATCAGAAGCATAGCAGTTTTTCTTATGGCCCCAAAATGAGATAAGAAAAGCCCCTTGCCTACACCTTGTGTTATTTAAGTAGCTGTCTACAAATTCATATAACCAGTTCTCTTTTTAGACAAGCAACATATGATAAAATGGAAGGAAATGTGTCAAATGAAATATGATTCATAATCTCTCTATCTACCTTCTGGCTTAGTTAATGTTGGATTGTCTGAATTGAACTTTAAAAACAATGGGTCACATCTTCAGCCAGTGTAAATCAGCATGGTTACACTGAATTCACTTTAACTGATTTATTGCAGCTGAGGATCTGAGTCCAAAACATCTAAAAACTAATGAAATGCTTAAAAATGTACTTTATTTTAGAAACAGAAAAGCTTGAGTGTTTAGAACTGAAGTTGAACCAATGTGCAGGTACAAATAGTAATGGTTTAAATACAGGAAGAAAGGTGTTTGTGCCTGTGGCAATGCACCTTTGGGTGCCTGCCACTTTAAGGGCAGATGCAGGCAGCTACCAGGTGCCTGATGAGAGCAGCCATTTTTGGAACACTAGGCATATAAAGGCTGCAGTTTGCTGCTGCCAGCTGAGAGAGATACATTGTCTGACTGAGTGGCATAGAACATCTAGAGGTGAGGCTTTTGGTCCTGAGCATGACCTAAAACTGCACTCTGCTGGGGAAGCTGCCAGGCCACTAACCTCCCTGGTGAAAGTTGAGTAGGGTCCCTTAACCCTGGGCCCCACTATCTGGTGGGAAATTTTGAGAGCTGGGGGAGTAGTGGGGGCCAAGTATGCCCACATGTAGATGCCTGAGCCCAGCAGGGATGAAGATCCCAGAGACCCCAGAGTGGGTAGTGAGTAGAGCATTGGGAGGCCCCACACAGTTGGGCTGAAGTCAGAGTAGCCCTGAAGGACAGTCCCAGGGGCATGCTGAGTAGGCCCAAATGGGATTAAGCCTGAAGGCCAGTGCAAGGGCCAGCCCCGTGAGAAGTTGGTTGCAAGCATAAGGCAGAGACCTCAGGGTGGGGCATAGTGTAGAATTGCCCAGCAAGGGGCATGGGAACTGAAGGACTGTGTGGCTAGGCCAGTATGTGAGTAGTGAAGCCCGATGGCCCAAGAGGGGCTGCTCAAGGAGGAGCAAGGGCAGTTGAGGGTGGCCATGCAATGGGTGATATGCCAGAGGCCCAAATGAGAGGGAGGCAGAGTGTAAGAGGCCTCCTGTGAGAGGGGAGCAGTGTGAATGCATGAGTGGGTGAAGCCCAACTTTAGGCTGGGTTTGCTCTGATCTCAGACCAGGGAGTAATACTAATCTGGATGCCATCTGCAAGGCATGGGCAGCAGTGCAGAGTAGGTTTGGAGCCGCAGATTGTGCCGCCTGCTATCGGGGCAGTAATGGTCAGTCTCCCACATTATACCAACAGTTTATGGAGCAGAAAAATCATGGCAGGCGAGACTGGGTGGACTGCCCCATAGAGACAGGTGGGCAGGCCAGCATGAGAGCTAGACCTGAGAGCCTGCCCCCTGTCACAGTGCCCAAAAGCCTGTAAAGAACTATTTTTTCCAACTATTCAGTTGGTCTAATAAAAGATATCACATTTACCCAAATAACCTTTGTGGTAATAAATTTAACTCAGCTCCTAACTTGACTAAGGAAACAGACAGAGACCAGAGGTGCTGATACTGCTTATTTCAGTTAAATCTTCTGAGATAAGGAATGCCTTGCTTTGTCTTGATATATTACCCTGTTTATGGATGTTAATTTTATTTTTCTCTCTAAGAAACCAGAAACTGATAACTATTTCTATAAGCACAATGTTTCATTCTTCTTTAAGTAAATTGCCTGTATGTCTGTGCATGTAAGATTTACTGTGCATGTTTAGTGATTTACTGTCCAAGGTCATATTTTTTTCTCTCTGTCTTAAGTATAAACATGCTTGTAAACTTATAGAGTTCGAGAAATCCTTTGAAACAGACAAGTGGATGATTCCCCTCGCTGTATGGAATCCTCCCTGTGATCACAGTATTGTCCTAAATAAAGAAAAGCTGGCTCTGTCAGTTCTGATTCAACCACAATGCGAAGTTTGATTTCTTCCACACCTTGTCTACTACCTATGACCTTAGACTAACTCAGTGACAACCAACACCCTTGCAATATAGAAGGAAGAAGGGTATTTGTGCCTGAACTTGTAAAGAACAATGTTTCCAACCATTCAGTTGGTCTAATAAAAGATATCACATTTACCCAAAGAACCTTATCTGCCAATGCTTTAAATATGCCTTAGAGGCACAGCACTGAGTTGACTCTAATTCAGAGCCATCCCATCCCAGGATGAATCATCCTGTTTATTTCAGACCATTTACCACTGAGTTTGGTATCATCAACATATTTAATATATCAGGCAGAAAGCAAGGCAAAGTGGTACTTTATAGACTAACTACTGGGTTTCAAAAAGGCAATAGCATAACTAAGGCTAGGCAATAAGGGCAGCAGTCCCAGGTGCCAATGTAGGAGCAGAAAACAAAATTAACATCTGCCACTGCAGTTTCACAATCACAGTAGAGGCACAGTGACAGCCAGAAGTCACCACTGCCTCAGGGTTACCAAGTGTCAGTAAATTTAGTGACTGCCTGTTTAAAATTAGGCTAAAGATAGCTGTCACTAAAGTCCATTAAAAACTTTAGCCAACAGTAAAAACACAGTTTGATTGACCTGGGCCCTGGCAGATATTACATTTAAGATATGATTAACCAGTTAATCACCTTTTAAGTAGTAACCCAGCCAAAAATTCATTCAATTAATGGTGTGATAAAACAGGGAATAAGCCACAAAGTTATTACAAAAAAAATATGTAATAACTTTGTGACTGGTTCCTAACATCTGACCAGCACTGGTGTCTTCAAGGCAGCTAGGAGCCTTAATGAAACGATTAGTGCTTCCAGCCATGGGAGCACCACTTATTCCCTGCACCAGCAATAATGCATGTTTGGGATCCTTGGGGTTCTGTCCTGGGATATGGGGGAACAGGGCCAGTGGGGGTAAGGCAGGAAGGTAGACAAAGAGGGGTAGCAAAGTAAAAGGTATAGTTGAGGGCATCAAATTGCAAGCAAAAGTAAGGGGGCCCTGGCAGGGAGGGCAAAGAACAGTGTAAAACCATCATTGCAGTCAAGCAGATTGTAAACCCAGGATTTTTTTTTTTTTTACTACAAGCTTTTTACTGACAAACTGCTTTTTTTTTTTCTTTTTACAATGGCTGATATTAAACCCTTACATTTGAACCCAGTTCTTCTAACTGGTGCCTGGCAGAGGAGTTATATTTATGTTATGAAAAAAACATATATTAGTTAAAAGAGATGTCAGTAAAAAAGTTTGGCTATCAGCAAAAAGCTTGCAGAGTATCAGTAAAAAAAAAAGGGGAGGGGTGGGGGTTGGCAATCCTAACATGCCCCTGTAGTGGGTTGTCTCTTCACATAACATAATCTTTATTTCCCTAGGAGAACTTGCCCCCACAAGACCCAACACAGAATCATAGAAAATTAGGGTTGGAAGGGAGCTCAGGATGTCACATCTAGTCCAACCCCATGCTCAAAGCAGGATTGTCCCAAACTAGATCATCCCAGCCAAGGCTTTGTCTAGCTGGGTCTTAAAAACCTCCAAGGATAGATATTCCACCTGTTTTACTAGCCTCCTAGTGAGAAAATTTTTCCTCATTTCTAACATACACTTCCCTTACTGCAACTTGAGACCATTGCTCCTTGTTCTGTCATCTGCCACCACTGATGGAGCTCTATCCTCTTTCGAACCACACTTCAGGTAACTGAAGGCTGCTATTAAGTCTCATCTCAGTCTTATCTTCCACAAACTAAATAAGCCCCCCACTGGACTTTCTCCAATTTGTCCACATCCTCTCTGTAGTGGGGGAGGGGGGACAAAACTGAACACAGTACTCAACATGTGGCCTCAGCAGTGCTAAATAGAGGGGAACACTCCTACCAATGCAGCCCAGTATGCTGTCAGCCTTCCTGGCAACAAGGGCACACTGCTGGCTCATATTCAGTTTACTATCCTCTGTGACCCCCAGGTCCTTTTCTGCAGAGCTGCTGCCCAGCCAGTCAGCTTCTAACCTGTACAGGTGCATGGGATTCTTCTGTTCCAAGTGCAGGACTTCGCACTTGTCCTTGTTGAAGCTCATGAGATTGCTTTTGGCCCAAACCTCCAATTTGTCTAGGTCTCTCTGAATCCTAGCCCTATCCTCCAGCATATCTACTACTCCCCACAGCTTGGTGTCATCCACAAACTTACTGAGGGTGCAATCTATCCCATCTTCCAGATCATTAATGAAGATATTGAACACAACTGGCCTCAGATCTGACCTGTGAGGCACTCCACTTGATACCAACTGCCAACTAGATTATTACTGTCTGAGCCTGATGCTTCAGCCAGTTTTTCTATCCACCTTACAGTCCACCCACCCAGCCTGAACTTCCTTAACTTGCCTGTGAGAATGTTGTGGGAGACCATATCAAAAGCCTTGCTAAAATAAAGGTATACCAAATCCATCACCCTCCCTGTATCCACAGAGCCAGTCATCTCATCATAGAAGTTAATCAAGTTGGTCAGGCATGACTTGCCCCTGCTGAATCCATGCTGACTGTTCCTAATCACTTTCTTCCCCTCCAGGCACTTAGAAATTGATTCCTTGAGGATTGCTCCAAGATTTTTCCAGGGACTGAGGTGAGGCTGACTGGTTTGCAGTGCCCTGAATCCTCCTTTTTCACTTTCTTAAATATGGGCACTATGTTTGCCTTTTCCAGTCATCCAGGACCAATCCTCGTGGGGAGAGGGATTTAATGGTGGGGGTCTACTACAGACCCCCCCCCCAACCAAGGGGAAGAGCTGGACTGGGAATTTTTGAGCCAGCTTGCAGAGGCACTTAAGGCAAGGGTTGTAGTTGTCATGGGTAATTTAAATTACCTGGACATCTGCTGGGAGGAACAGTCAACCAGGTAGGACTGTTCCAGGAGGTTCCTGGACGAGATACAGGACCCTGCACTTAATTCAGAAGGTGCACAGTCCCACTAGAGGAAATGCCCTGTTGGACCTGGTCCTGGCCACAGGTGATGACCTGGTAAGGGGCCTCCAGGTTCTTGAACACCTGGGCGATAGCGATCATCGCTTGCTGGAATTCACCATCCAGCACAGGGTGTCATGGGCCTGCAGCAAGGCGGTAGCCCTAGACTTCAAGAGGGCCAACTTCAACGAGTTGAAATTAGTAGGAGAGGCACTGGGGTTCTTGAGAGCAGGGGAACTCAGTGCCCAAGATGAGTGGTCGTTCCTTAAGGAGATGATACTCAGAGCCCAAGGGGCGACCATCCCAACAAGAAGCAAGGGAGACAAGAGTGCCCAAAAGCCCCCCTGGCTCACCAAGGGCATCCAGGACTGCTTGACTGCCAAAAAGGCAGTGTACACCTGGTGGAAGGGGGGTGCTATCACCAAAGAGGAGTATACCTCCTCTGCTCGGGCCTGTAGGGGGGCTGTCAGGAAAGCTAAGGCGGACACAGAGCTAGGACTAGCGTCCAAGATGAAAGATAATAAAAAGTCCTTTTTCAAATATATAGAGAGAAGGAAGAAAGCACCGGGAAATGTGGGGCCCCTGCAAGATATTCTGGCAATCTGGTGGTTGCGCCAGAGGAGAAAGCGGAACTCTTTAACCAATTCTTCACCTCTGTTTTCTTGTGCAGGGTCCGGGACTTCCCCACCATGATGCAAGATGGACTCGGGGGGAAAGCCTCCAGACCTCAGCTTGGGGAAGACCAGGTTTGACAGCTTCTGGAGGGACTGGACTTGTTCAAATCAGTGGGTCCAGATGCTCTCTACCCCAGGGTGTTGAGGGAGCTAGCTGGGGTTATTGCAGGGCCCTTGGCATGGCTTTACAAGCACTCGTGGTACTCAGGCCAGGTGCCAGATGATTGGAAGATAGCCAATGTGGACCCCATCTTTAAAAAAGGGAGGAGGGAGGACCCGGGCAACTATAGGCCCATCAGTCTTACCTCAATCCTAGGGAAAGTCTTTGAGAAGATCATCAAGGAGCACATCTGCGATGGGCCAGCTTCAGGGATGATGCTCAAGGGCAACCAGCACGGTTTCATTAGGGGCAGGTCATGTCAGACCAACCTAATTACCTTTTATGATCAGGTCACAACAGCATTGGATGCAGGTGTCACCATGGACGTAGTCTTTCTGGACTTTGTAAAAATGTTATTTCATTTCTGTATAACTGCCGCGCAGCATTCTCACATTTATGTGACCTTGTAGTCTTGGCTGTTAATCAAAATGAAAGCTTTGTAGTTTCCCACACTTGTACCAAGCTACACATGCACATTTTATAAGTTTCTTTTCTTATCTGTAAGTGTCATTTCTGCAGAAACAAAACTTATGTAGAAAATCTACCTAGTAACTACTATGTAAAAGAAGCTATCCTATCCCTGTATGCTTAGCTTATATCATAGTTAGTGTCATACAGGCAGTCCAACCAACATCTATAAAGAGGCAAAGAAGCAGGAAACAGCAGAGACGATGACTGGACAACCCTGTAGGCCTGATCACCCTGCAGCCAGTTCTCAGCCTCCCCACCTGGGTGTATCCCAGCGAAAACCAAGGCCTCGAAAACCCAACAATCAACAATGACTCACCGTGTTACAGTTTTAAGGAGCTGGCAGCCGCACCTATCATTGGACTAGTTCCAGTGGTGGAAAGCAAGGGCTAGCTCCGGAACCCCGTGAACCAACAGACATCCTATAGACTTATTACAGAACACTAACAACTTACTTTAAGTCGTCTACTTGCGCCAGCTCGGCGAACCTCGAAGGCGGTTATAAAGCTACCTCCAATTCCACCCCATAAGCCGCGCGCTTGCCCGCTCCGCAAAGCCCACGGCTCCCCAAGCGGTGCCGGAATCACAAGCCTGGCATTCCGCCACAGACTTCAGCAAGGCCTTTGACACCATCTCCCACCCCATCCTCATTAAAAAACTAGGCGACTGTGGCATTGATACCTACACAGTCAGATGGATTGCAGATTGGCTGAAGGGTCATACTCAGAGGGTGGTGGTGGACGGGTCATATTCGACCTGGGCAGCAGAGTCCCCCAGGGCTCGGTCCTTGGGCCCGTGCTGTTCAATTTCTTTATCAGTGATTTGGACAACAGGGTGAAAAGCAACCTGTTTAAATTCGCTGATGATACCAAAATTTGGGGTGAGGTGAGCATGCTAGTAGGGAGGGAAAGACTGCAACAAGACCTGGATAGGTTACAGGGGTGGGCTAACAAAAACAGGATGAATTTCAATACTAACAAGTATTGAAAAGTGCAGGATGCTGTTGGGCTGTACTAACCAGCAGCACACTTATAGAATGGGAAACTCCCTTCTTGAGAGCGTGGAGGCAGAAAGGGATCTTGGAGTCATTATTGACTCCAAGATGAACATGGGCCGACAATGCGAGGTCATGGTTGGCAGGGCTAACTGGACCTTGTCGTGCATCCACAGGTGCATCTCAAGCAGGCCAAGGAGGTGACCCTCCCCCTCTACATGACACTGGTCAGGCCACAGCTGGAGTACTGTGTCCAGTTCTGTGTGCCCCACTTCAGGAGGGATGTGGACAACATGGAGAGGGTCCAGAGGAGGGCCACCCGTATGATCCAGGGACAACATGGCAGACCCTACAATGAGAGACTGCGTGACCATCTATAAACTTACTAGAGGGGACCAGAAGTGTTTGGGACAGACCTTGTTTCCCCTAGCACCCCCTGGCATAACAAGGAATAACAGCCACAAGTTGTTGGAGAGGAGGTTTACATTAGACATCCATAAGAACTACTTCACAGTTAGGGTGGCTAGGATCTAGAACCAACTTCCAAGGGAAGTGGTGCTGGCTTCTACCCTGGGGGGTCTTTAAGAAGAGGCTTGATGCCTACCTGGCTGGAGTTATTTGAGCCCAGTTTTTCTCCTGCTCAGGCTGGGGGTCAGACTTGAAGATCTACAAGGTCCCTTCTGACCCTACTTCTATGATTCTATGATTCTATGATTCTGATAGCCATGAGTTTTTGAAAATGATAGCCAATGGCTCTGCAATCACCTCAGGCAAATCCCTCAACACACTCTGGTGCATCCCGGCCCCATGGACTTGTATATGTCCAGCTTTTTTAAATAGTCCCCAACCTATTCTTTCACCACTGTTTGCGGCTCACCTCCTCCCCAAACTGTGCCGCCTGGTACAGTAATCTGGGATCTGATCATGCCTGTGAAGACTAAGGTGAAATAGCATTGAGTATGTTAGCCTTTTCCGCATCCTCTGTCACTAGGTTGATAAGGCCATAGCTGATAAGCTAAATGAATTCTTTTAACTGGTGTTTATTGCAGAAGATACTGGGGAAATTCCCATGCCAGATTAATCCTTCTTAGTAGACAGGTCTGAAGAGTTAGACTACACTGAAGTGACAACACAAAAAGTTTTAGAAGAAATCAATAAATTAAATATTAATAAGTCACCAGAACTGGATGGCATTGTTCTTAAGGAACTCAGAAGTAAAACTGCAGAACTGTTGGCTATAGTATTTAATATACTGTTACAAAGGGCATTTGTGCCATAGGACTGGTGGATTGCCAACATAGCAAGTATCTTTAAAGAGGGCTCCAGAGGTGATTCTGGGCACTACAGACCAGTGAGTCTTACTTCCATCCCTAGCAATTTGGTAGAATCTATAATAAAAAATAAAATCAGTCATATGGACAAATATGATCAGCTGCAGACGAGTCAGCATGGTTTTTGTAAAGAGAAATCCTGCCTCACTAAATACTGGAGTTTTTGGGGGTGTTAACAAGCATGTTCACCGGGGGATCCAGATGACACAATATATTTGGCCTGTCAAATAACTTTCAACAAGGCCCATCATCAAATTCTTTTTTTTAAAAAACTGTGTTGCCAAAAAATTGGAAGAAATGTTATTTCATGGATTCAGAAGGTAGGGAGCAAAGGGCTGGGCTGAATGCCACTTTTCAGGATGAGGGAGGTCAAAAGTATGGTCCCACAGCAATCTGTTGTGCGCTCAGTTTTGTTCAACATTTTCATCAATAACCCGGGCACAGTGAAATCTGCAAGTCTGCAAACAATGAGAAATTATTTTCTGTAGACAAGTCCCAATCTGACAGAAAGGAACTGCAGAAAGATCTCACCAAGCTAAGTGAATGGGCAAAAAATGATAGATGAACTTCAGTGTTGACAAGTACGAGGTAATACATCTGGGGAAAAATAACCTCAACTGTATGTACACACTGGTGGATTCTAAGCTAGCTGTTATGGCTCAGGAAGAAGACCTTAGAGTTATTGTAGATAGTTATCTAAAAATTTCAGTGTGCAGAAGTGACCAGATAAGCCAATAAACTGTTGGGCATCATTAAGATGGGAATAGAAAACAAAATGGAGACTATAATCATGCCATTATACAAATCTACATCTTGAATACTGTGTACAGTTTTAGTCTGAATTAGAAAAGGTGCAGAAAATGGCCACCAAAATAATCCGGGACATATAGAGAGAATAAAAAGGTTAAGATTCTCTAAACCAGGGGCAGGCAATCATTTTAGCTGGAGGTCCACTTAATGAGTTTTGGTAAGCCCACAAGGGCCCTCCACCCACAACCCCCCACAACCCCTTGAGAGATGCCCACCTCTGGTCACCATCTTGGGACTGAAAGTCCTGCCCCAAACCCCCTGAAATTTCCTACTGGAAGTCCTCCCTTTGCCCCTAGAAATACCCCTTTTGGGAGGAGAGGGTTGCCAGCTTAGAATCAGAAAAAAACCCAAATCATATACTAAAAGTCAAACTCCTATTATAACATATTTTATTTTTCTTACAAAAATACTTATGTCTTGATTTGTGTTTGCGTACTGCATCTAGGGATGATTGCATAATAACTCAAAAATAAAGTCTAACTCCTGTATATTGTGCAGTGAGGGGGTTTGTGAGATGTGGTTGGGGGTCGGGGGTGGTTTGTGAGGGGGTGTGGTTGTATGGGGGGAGGCATAGAGTATGTTGGGGTGTGTATATGTGGAAGGATTGTGGAAGCAGGGTGTAGATGTGTGGTGTTTGTGGGGTGTGAGGAAGGGTGGAAGGGTGTGGGGACCCTCCACACACTCCTCCCCCTGGCTCACAGCCCTGCGGCCAGTGGAAGCAGAAGCAGAAGCAGCAGGCAGCAAGCCCTCGTGGCCCATGTAGGCACTACTGCCTGACAGCATGTGGCTCCAGCCACACCTGCATGTAGTGGAAAGGAGTGGAGTGAGGTTGGCCTGCCTCTATTGCACAGGGTTCCCTGTGATACATATGCAGCTCCCAGCATTCACATGCCACCAGGGAGAAGCCCCACACAATGGAGCCAGCTGCCTATCCCAATCCCTGCTGCCATTTGCACATCTCAGGACTCCACTGGAAGTGGAAGAGAGTAGCATTTTGTCTAAGCTGTGTGGTGTGTGTGGTCATGCAGATGTGCTTATGCTAGGCGTGCCTGCGTGGCCGCACACAATGCACAATTTAGAGGGAGCACTGGAGGGGAGCCCCAGTCCTGCTTCCTGTTGGAGTCCTGTGAGCTTCCCTACCAGTTGCCTGGAGCAAGTGCTGCAGCAAGGAGATGAGGAGGAGCCACTGGAGGCTGGACCCCCAGCGGCTGCAGTAGTTGCAGCAGCAACCCCACCCAGAAGGTGTGTGCTTGTTAGGCTGGGCCCTTCTGTGCAGCAGGCTGGGAGCAAGGAGTGCGGGCTGGGTGGGTTGCAATGGGTGGGCACTCATGGGCTGAATGAAATTGCCTGGCAGGCCAGATCCTGCCCATGAGCCGTACCTTGCCCACCCCTGCTCTAAACCAATAATGATAGATGCCAAAGTGGGTAATGAATAGAGGACAGATCACTCTAGATCTATTCAGTTCAATGCTTTCCCTCTAGCATCCATTTCTGCCACTGTGAGAGACAGGCAACTGGGATAGATGGACCATTGGTCTGACGCAGTACAGCACTTCTTATGCTCTTGTGTTTTTATATACTATAGAAATAGCATTATGTACTTCCCTTTTCCCCAGGGACAGCTCCATGTTCAGGGAAGATCTTATGATTTTTGTCACATCATAGCTGTTGATGTTTCATATCAGAATAGGCATTGGCACTCAAACGTGTTAGCAAGCATAAAGAGAAAAGGCAAGTTATTTTTATGTTGCTGCTCACTGATCCTCTTGGCCAAGCTATGGGGTCATTAACCAAGTATTGCTATAGTTAAGGGAATTTTAACTATAGTAATTTGCTGGCAAACTTGCTGGCAAAAAGGTAATTAAAATAGTAACTGTAGTTCTTCAGTATGTCTTTGTTCACATGAATCCCATTGTATCTAGTTGACTCCCACAGTTATCCTGTGTATACCTGCAATGCAAAGCTGAAAATGTTACTTTGTGTCATTCCTACAGGTCTTCCTAGCTTCTTTCCAGACACAAAGGGCAGAAAGCCATAACACAAACTAAGTTCCTTTACCCAAACTGGTATTTGCATCCATAAGAATGGAGGAGAGTTTACAGGATTTTTATGGACAAAAGCAAACCATAGAACTCAGGTTACTGTCTGGTAGGTAACTTAGCTTCATTTAGCATTTATCCACATGACTCCATAAAGCTGACTTGCATATTTATACAACAGGAACTATTCCTAGGCATAGTACAGAGACAGTTAAAAACCCTAGGGAAATATGTGTGAACCAAAGAACTAGGAAGACCTTACACTGTATAAGCCCTCATAATATAACTAGAAACCTGTGGTTCCATCAACCTGAATGAAAATGTGTACTTTTCATATTTACTACCCAAAAAACTGTGAAGAGAATGTTCACCTGGCCCAATGTAGTGCCATGTAGACATTCCCCAAGGTAGCTCTGTACTCTCTAGCTCATTTCTCCAAAAGGATGAGTCAGTAGAACTGTTCCAACTTAAAGTATCAGTAAACAAGGTTTTAAAACATATTAAAAAAACAAACAAACTAAGCAGTAACAAATCACCAGGATTTGATGACATTCACCATAGAATCTGGAAAGTGCTCAAATCTGGAATTGTGGAACTACTTACTGTGGTATTCAGCCTATTGCTAAAAACAGCCTCATTACTACAGCTTGGAGGGTTGTCATTGTAAATCCAATCTTTAACAAGTTCTCCAGAGTGAACACAAGGATCTAGAGACAGGTGAGCTCCTGGAAAATTGGTAGAAGCAGTAATTTTAAAGAAGGATTGCTCAGCATATGAACGAAGGGGGCTTGCTTGGGAGAAATCAACGTGGCTTGTCTAAAGGGCAGTCATGCTTCACCAACCTATTACAGTTTTTTGAGAGTATCAACAAAAGCGAGGATCTGGATCATCCTGTTTTATGTATTCAGGCCCAGAGAGAGAGTGTCTGGACATTCAAAAGGATTGATAAAGCTCCACAACAAAATCTCTTAATAAAAATGGGTTGTCAAGGGATTAGAGGGAAGGTTCACTTGTGGATCAGAAATTGACTTAAGGATAGAAATAGAGTTGGTATAAATGTTCAGCATTCAGAATGGAAAGAAGAAAACAGTGGGGTCCCCCAAAATCTGTGATAGGATCAATGCTGTCTAATATATTTATAAATGACCTGGACAGGAATGTCAGTAGTGAGGGAGGCCAAGTTTGCGGATGACACAAAATTACTCAGAGTGGTAAAGACTGAGACAGACTATGAAGAACCCCAGAAGGATCTCATGAAATTGAGTGAATGGGCCACAAAATGGCAAATTAAATTCAGTTTCAATAGGTGCAAAGTGATGCACATGGGGAAAAAAAACCCAAAATAATACATACACAATGATGTGCTCCACATTAAATGTTACCAAACAGAAAAGAGTTCTTGGAGTCATTGTGGACAGTTCATTAAAACATCAGTTCAGTGTTCAGCAGTAGTCAAAAAGGGAAATACAATGTTAGGAATTATTAAGAATGGAATTGTAAACAAAGCAAAAAGTATTGTTATTCCTCTTTATAAATTTATGGTCCATCTATACCTTAAATACTGTGTGCAGTTTTGGTCCTTGCACCTCAAAAAGGTTCTAGAAGAATTGGAAAAGGTACAAAGAAGGGCAACAAGGATACTTAGATGTATGGAGTGGCTTCCATATGATGAGAGGCAAAAAAGGCTAGGACTCTGCACTTAGAAAAGAGGCATTTGAGAAGGGACATGATAGACATTTACAAAATATTAAATGGTGCAGATAAAGTAAATAGGGATTTATTATTTACTTGGTCACACAAAACTAGAACTAAGGGACATGAAGTGAAACTATTAGGTGGTTAGAATCAGAACTTCCTAAATGTCTGAATACTGGAAGCTGTACTAGGAGAGGAGTAGGGCATGGAAAATTCTGAATATGCCCTGTTCACCATCCCCCTCAGCATGAACTCTGCCATTGTATGAAACAAGATATTGGGCTAGATGGAACTATGGTTTGACTCAGTAAATAGTGTCTGCAGTTCACTGACTCTCTTAGTAAAAGTCATTGCTGCTAAAAATGTTATATTTATAGAAAGACAATACAATGAACATTATGGCAAAATATCAAAGGGAGGATCTATAATAGACACAACTACCATATTTAGAAACAATATTAGAAAGAAATGTGTAACTGGTAAAAGCAGGCCCTTCAAAAATCTTAAAAAATAATTGAGTAATGAAATACTGAATAACTTTCAATCTGAGCATGAAATACAGAAATGGCTGCCAAATACAGCATAACTAAATTTATCTAGATACCAGACCGTTTTAATGCAACCATCAGTCCATTTTTAAGGAAACAGATGATCATTCTACTTTAACATGTCCCGGAGTAGACCAAATTGAGAAATGCTTATATTTAGAAACATGTCTAGCTGTAAGAGGCATATTGGCAAACAGTTCTTTCCTAATGAAGTTAGTCCACTAGACGCTGAGCTATCAGATACAGAATCACTGTATCCAGGTGCAGCACTCAACTTTTAATCAGAGACATAGCATGTGGCAGAATCAAGAGTTGGTCATAAGGGTGGAAAACAAAGGTTAATGAGGACTGAAATCTAGATTGGATGAGTTTCTGTTGTTATTACTGTGTCTGCAAGTTGCCCAATTGTTCCTAACACCCTAAAGACCAATGGAATGGGGAATTTATCGCATCAGAAATTCATTCACTAGAAAACTAAGACTCATACCTCCCCAAGAACAAAACACATGAGGCATTTCTTTCACCAGATCATTTGAGAACCTGATACTCACAGTAGGTTATATTTTTCATTTCCCATTTGCGAGAAGTTGAACTCTTCCTGCTCAGCTGATCCACCAAGTTGTTTTGAACATCCAGCAGGTATACTGACAGCAAGATGAATACAGCATTCTCAAAGGAAAATGGCTTCCTGACACATACAGATGATCTCGCACTGCCCACCTGTTTTATGTAATACATCAACTTTGTATTGCCTATTATAATCTGAATGCTGCTTATCTGCATCATTAGCTAAACTATTCAGCAAGCTAGACAAAAACAATTCATTACTCCAATATACTTGTTCCCCTTGAGGCCATAGACTTTGAACCTAAAATTTGCTACTCTTAGATGTATCTGTCTGTGAAGGAACCAAGCTAAGTGTGCCAAAACAAATGCAGAGAAGAGTAAGTTCTCTTTGAAACTGCCTCAGAGAGTGAGTTTCTTTACAACTGTCCAAAAACCTCTTACCCTGGGGCCTAAGGGCAAACACAATCCACGGATATTTCAGAAAACCTTATGTCTTATACCTTATACCTCAGTACGACAAATCCTATCTACGGAGTCAGGCCAGCATTTCTCACAGGACCCTAGAGAGTAGCTGCTGCCTGCCTACAGCACCACACTCTACTTGCGCAATTTCCTCTTGTCTTTGTAGCCCAGCAAAGCAAAGAAGAGCCCTTCCTTAGGTACATTCATACTGCTTAGTTGTAAGCTCAAGAGTGTTCTTTAAAGAGATGAAACATTACTTCAAACAATTGCAATAATTTTGTTGGAGAAGGAGAAATATAACTTCTTGACATGTACTGGATCCTCCCACCAGAGAAGAGAATTCACCACTTCCAAAGGAATTTCTAATGGTGTCTCTAGTATGTGCTTAATTAGGTGGCACACCAATCTCAACCTGCCCTAAAGGAGCTGTGAAGACAGTCTTGTATATTATACAAGTACATGCTGTCGGGGCCCAGCAGACAAGAATACACTTTTACTGGAGTCTTTGGTTGCATGTGTCACTTGGAGATGAGCTCATCTACTGTCTGGAACCTGTCCAGAGGCAGAGGTACTTTGACCAACACTAAGTCCAAACTTACCTCTATAAACCCTATTGATTGGGTAAGAGTAAGATTGGATTTATCTTCCCTTGATCCTGAGGAATATGTTGACTAAAAGATAGATGACATTTTGAATATCACAGACATGATGTAAATATAAATAAATCATTCATTAAAATATGTATAAGTGTGTAGCACTTGTCTTATGAGGTGAGCTGCTAGTGGATAAAAGATATATAATTGAGACCATTGATGGACCAAATAATAGAACTTTGAATTGACTATGACAGTTGTTGAATTATGAATTGAAGGAATTTCCAGTGGGCTAGATATGTTTTGTAAGCCAGAGTCTGCAATCCAGTTCTCAGGATCTAGAGGAGATAGAGAGCTACTTTTGTCAATGAATAGGCAAAATCTGCAGGCACATCTGGGGCATTTTTACATGTGCTCGAGGGTGGGGAGAGGGGCACTTTAGTTAGAGCGGCTCCAAAAGCCACTCTAATTAAAGTGCCTGGAGTGCCTTATGTATCAGCACCTCCACACTTCAAAATGGCAGTAGGGGCACTTTATCTAAAGCTTGTTGAACAAGCTTTAAAGTGCCCCCACCACCATTTCGAAGCGCAGGGATGCTGATACCTGAGGCATGGAGGCTGGCTGGAGCATGCTAATTAGCACGCTCCAGCAGACTCAATTAATTGAGTCTGCTCCAATGAGCTGTAATTACAGTGTGTCAGAGCAGCTTCCCAGCAGCATGTGTGCAGGCACCTCTGAAATCTAAGATCGGATGACAGAGTAATTTCAAATTGAATACTTTGCCACAGAACCATGGACAATTGTCCTATTATGCAATTGTCCTTGCATAAGGACAATTTATATTATTCTTAAATGTTACCAGACTTAATGGGCATGTCCACATATGCAGGCACGTGCACTTGCAGCAGCTCAAATAGCAATGGCACAAATTTGTGCTAAAGATTTGTACCTCAGCACACATGTCTGAATATTCACTTTAGTGTGGGGCAAATTGTGGCACTTGGGGCAAACTAACCCTGCCTAGCTCCTCCCAGATCTTCAGTCAGGGGGAGCTAGGCTCTGTGCTGTCCCTGTGCTGTCCCCAGCAATACAAAAAGCTTCCCTGGTGAGCAGCTCAGGGCTACATCCCCTCTGGAGCTTCTGAGGGCTGGCCAGTTGGTATCTGGAGGCAATAGCTCCTTCTGCTAGCTGAAGCCCTGCACCAGCCCTGACCTAGAGTGGCCCCTCCACCCTGTACTCACTGCAGCAGTCTGGCAGTGGGGAATGCTGCCTGGCTGTGACCTGCTTATCACCTGCGACAGCATCCATCTCCTTGGACCTGTGGCCCTATGTCTGCACACCTGCCAGACCCAGACAGGGACTACATGACTTTCTGGACTGTAGTAGGGCACTGTAGCAGAGCTGCCTGCTCCCCTGGGCCAGCTTCCAGTGGGCCGTGGCTGCATAGTTGACCTTTGTGCTGCACTGATGTTGTCTTCTGGTGCACCCACTCTGCCATCTGGGCAGCTATCTCCCAGAAGATGTGCTCATTGTGGTCGCCTGCTTTGAACTGTTGAATTGTGTCTCCTCCTGGCTCCAAATGGCCAGGAGGTCAGCCACCTCATCTGCTCTGTAGCTGGGTCCCCAGTGCTGGCCCTCAGGGGGCTGAGCCCCACCATAAGAGACAAGAGCACCCCTGTAAGATTTGAAAATCATAACCTGGGGGGGGTCTCTGATCGGATTGCTCCTTCACTTAGGTGGACTTGTTAATTTACTGGGGAACTGTGTGCGAGTGGGGGGACTGTGTAGGAGGGGTGGGACCCTGCCCAACCCCATGACACAGAGCTCCCACTGCCCCCAGTGGCAACAAACAGCAGTGGGCCTTCAGGGCTCTTGTGGTCCATTGCAGGCAAAGACCCCCAGCAGCGCACCACGCTGCCTGAGACCCAGGGCCTGCCTACACATGATGCATGGTACCAGGCCACACTGCTGATGTTTGCCTTCAGGTAGGACCAGGCTGGCTCCTGCTGTTACCCAGGGTTCCTGGCACTGCACATAGGAGCCACATGCTATTAGGCCAAATTGGCTCCTGCCTCCATGTACTCTGCGTGCCACTGGGCCAGGCCAGCTCCATGGAGGCAGAAGCCAGCCCAGCCCGATGGCACATGAGGCACATAGAGATAATGAAGTCCTTCACAATAACCATGGACACTATCAAGGTAGAATTATGTTGCAATGCCTCTGAAAACTGGGACAACTTTGTACCTCTATCTTATGCCTCAATACTTTGCTGTTTTAATATCCCAGCAGGAACAGGCAGCTTTGTTTCCTTTAAGGTGTTATAATTCTGATGCATCACAGGAAAGCTCACGACTAATGCCACATACATACCTAAGTTAGAAAACTATTTTGCTAGCAGCATTGAGCCAGTGCTTTTTTGTTTTAAGGTCCTTTCAGCATTTATGCAAGTCTCTATCAAGTGTGGAGACAAAACAATTTGTATTTCTAATGCTGAGTCAATTTCCACACATACAATCTGAACTGGACTTCTGCTTTCAAATTAGCATGCTGAAGTGATTATGGATCAGGACAGTCAGAATTTCAAAATGTTTTAGAGGATCTGTGGCATTTTATTCTTGAGCAAAATGCCTAAAATGAAAACTCCAGATCAGTGAAACAACTTCATTGAGCTATGACAGACTGAAGCTTGGATAGAACCTAAAGAAGACCAGAAAACAATATTTCAGTGCAGCTTCTATCAATTACAAGAAAGCAGAATAAATCACATGCAAAACTCCTAACTGATAGAGTCAAAGTTCCTTACTGAAAATTTAAGATGCAGCAAAACAACATAGGTTGAGAAGATGTTTCCTTGATCAAAGGAATTAGAAATTAAGATAAAAAGATTACTTGCCACTTATAAGCAGGTGAAGCATTAAGGCCTTCAGTACAATTTGCTTTGAGAAACCTTTAAAACAAAAAGCACAAAACTGATGCAGAAGCATCTAGGATTTGACAAGTATCAAGTGTTGTAGGCATCCAGATAGCCAAACAAACAATAACATCTGCTACCGAGCCACAGAATAGAAGCATAAAAACAAAGAATACACTGTCAATGAAAAATAGATGAAGTTTCTAGAGACAGCCAAGTGCTGGAATTGGCTGCAAAGGCACTGTTCCAACAAGTGCAGTTTCACTGACCTTCACCAAAAGGAAATTTAAGACTCTGAATGACAAGAAATTGGTCTGTGCATGAGACAAAAATACTGATGTTTTAAAATTTTCAGACATCATTGACAGCTAGGCAAACTCCCCTAACAGAAGAAATACAATCAAATTATATGGTGAGAATGAATTAGACATACTTTCCTTTAACTCTGAGAAACTAATTTTCAACTGAAATTCCTTTCCTCTTTAAAACATCCACAACTCTATCTTCATTTTCTCACATTTTCTGTTTATAGTATCAGTAATAATATTGTATGTGCTTGAGAAATTTCTTGTCAATTAATGATCATGCAGTATTAATGCCTATTTATTATACCCTTCCGAGCTGGGTTCTTAAGTCCCAGCAAATGTCATATGCCTCAACTGATATTCTCTTTTTCCAAGTTAACCCAGCATTTGAGAGAGAAAAATAATTCTCTATAGAAAAATTACTTGCCACTAGACCAGAGTGACAACTGTAATTAAAATTTTATTTTCAAACATAATTCACAGTTTATGACCAAATAACAGTGAGCTCACACCATCTAAATATTCAAATTTCCTTGAGCACAAGACGTGTATTTTACAAAGAAGAAAGAAAGTAGAAACACAGAAAACATTATTTTTTGTAATGGTGCATCATCTGAATTTCAGTCTTAAAATTTAATTATCTATAGGTAATTTAAGTACATATGAGAAAACACAAACAATAAACTGTGTAGGACTCTTAGTATCAAGAATATGAAACAAAAGAAAGGCATATAAAGTCAATACCCTATTTTTAATTATTTACTTCCATCTTATGTATTTGAGTCATGTTATATCACTGTATACTTAAATCTGACTTGTGAAAGGCAATGAACTGGCTAATAGAAAAATAGATACAAAAATGTATCATTGTCAATTTGCTAACGCAAAATTGTCATCCACAGTATAGTCACCAATATTTGTACACCCTAGTTTTAATTGGCACAAAGCATTAGTGTGCTGGAACTGAGATCTTGACTAGAACAGCTGATTTCATGAGGGAGTCTACAAGAGCACAGATTTATTTCTGAAAGTAAATCAGTTGGATACCAAGTGCAACTAGATGTTTACAGCTACTCTACCAAACTTTCCTTGTTCATGAGGAGACGAGCACGGTTGTGCGGTATGTGACACCACAAACATGTTTGCAGGGCCACATACCACACAGTTTGGTGTTCTCTGTGCAACAAGGGTGCACTGCCTGAGCGTGCACTGTGCTGGGTTTTTTTCCATGGATTTTTTGGACCTCTGGACATTCTCTGGGGGCAAGTAGCTACGGCACAAAGTGCACTGGTGCTACCTGTCCCTGGGGACCCAAACATCCACGCATGTTTGGATACGCCTGAGAAGTGTAGCATGTTTACCCTCATGCCCTAGCGGTAGCACCCCAACACTCCAAATAAATGACCACACTAGTAAATTACACAGTCCATCTCACAAAACATTCCTTACCATCCCCAGACTGGGAGGAATCAAATGATAGATGCATGAAGGTATTGTCTAAACTAGAATACCCTCTTACTTCCTGCCTTAGATCAGACCAAGCTTGGAGTACTGGACTTTTTTCTCCCATGCTTTCTATTTCCAACCCTTCTCTTCCCTACCCAGACCTTTGCCCTCTTTTTCCTTTTCTGAACTGCTCTTCATAAATCTCTTTTCTTGCTTCCCTACTGTTAGAAACCTACATCATCCACCCAATCCTTCTCTATCATCCTTCTCCAATTTCAACTCTTGGCCTTGGTGTGCTTCCTCTCTTCCTCTCCTTCCAATCTCCCAAACTCCTCCTTGGGGGTTTTAGCTTCTATATTGACTCCTTGACTCCTGTGATCCCTAAACACCATGTTCCCTCACTTCTACCTCTTAATTCAACCTGCAACCCTATTTCAACTCTTCCACTCACCGAAAGGGTGGGTTTTCACTAGAGGTGCACCAATACATTGGTCCATACCGTATCAGCACAGATAAAAGGAAAATTGACATTATCAACAATCAGCCTTTTTGGCTGTTGTGGCTGATAACGTTGCCAATAAATGCCACATGCATGTGCACAGCCACAACATGCATGCAGCCAGATCGGCAGCTTGGACAGCAGCGTCCAGGGGCTCAGTTTGTTGAGGTGAAGGGGCAGGGAGAGGGAAGGGGCATGGTAGGGTGCAAATTAAGGTACCCTCAGTGAGGGAGGGAGGGGGACTGCGGCTGCCCAGAGCCAGGTGCAGAGTGGAGACCCTAAATAAGACATGCACCTTTTTGGGAAGGCAGAATGAAGAAAGGAACCTTGTTTTAGGGAAGGCACCACTGTACTCCCCTCTGCCACCCCTGCCAATCTTCCCCTGCTGGACTCCACTCCTCCTTCCATGTGGCTGCTTGAGGGAAGAGAAGGGAAAAAAGCAGCAGCCATCTCACAGCATTCCCATGCTTCCATTGTGAGCAGCAAATCAGCTTTCCTAAGAGACACACCACAATTTTGGAAGGTTAAATTTGGGGGGAAAAGTGTGTATGCTATACAGGTAAAGGCAGTAATTAACTTTAATGAGACTATTAGTTTAAGTCACATCTGCAAAACCTGCAAGATTGCCCTTTAGTTAATGATTGCTAATCACAGATTTTGGCAATAAAAATCCTATATAAATGTCAGGCATCATACAATGCATTTTGTGCTATTGAAAACCTTTACCTCATGTTTCTTGAAGCAGCTAAGGTATGTAGGCATATCTATACAACAAGTCATGTGTTACTGGTTTAAAAAGTTCATTTTTTTCTGGAACATGTCCATTGTTGCCTCTATGCAAAATATAAATCTGACTTCACAGTAAATTATTTATTTTTCTAATGTTTTTCTCAACATCTGTTTCTAAATTCATTATATGTTTAGAACGTGTTTCTAAAGCATTAAAAAATGGAACATTTACAGAAATGTAAAGTAACAAATTATAATGTATTATTTGGATGGACTGCAGGAAAGATGAACACCACAAGGAACAGTATTGTATGACAGTATACACTAACTGAGTAACAGATAAAACATTAAAGAGAAGAAGCTTATTCTGGACTCAAGTGTTTGCTTATTTTTAAAGAAATTAGACCATTTTGTCACAGCATGACTTTTTTAGCTCTAATATATTCCCTCAGTGTTGAACATATATTATTATTGAACATTGCCAGAATATACTCAGCTCAAAGCCGTATTATTGAATACTACAACAGAATTAATACTTTACTAATATATTAGTCTGTGTAATCGATTTACGAACAGCTTATCAATTAAATTAGCAAATTAAAATAATGTCTTGTTTTAGGAAAACATAATTACAAATTATTTGAATTAACAAACAAATATTTTCTCCAGGTGCATCTACATGAAACATTTACTGCACAGTAGACTAATTAGCTGCTCAATAAACATCACACATCTACCCATGCACCTCTATTCGGTTGGAGTAACTTAATTTACTCCATAGCAGGATAGTACTTGCAAACACAAGTAAATAAAAGTACTATGCTGCTGCAGAGATTTTTACTCCACAGCAACGCACATGGCTGGGGCATGAGGGTGCTTTAGTGTGGGGGCTGCCTCCTGGCTAGCCTCATACTGAAGTACATTCATGCCTCAACCAGCTCCTCCTCAGCATGTTGAGCTGCGGGGAGCAGCCCTGGCTTGGCAGGCTGACCCCCCAGGCCCCGTACCAGCCAGAGCTGCTCTGACCTAGCTCAATGTGCTGTGGTTTCAGGCACACATTAAAATGTCTTGCCCAAACAACAAACTCCGGAGCAGTACACTCCAGAGTTTATTCATGCACATTAATTGTGAATGTAGATGCACCACCCTTGTGTTTTCTCTGTCTGTATTAGCTATATGAGCTCTTCTCATTCCTGCTTAGTCACATTCAAAATTTTTAACATATCTTTTTATTATAGTCTAATTATTTAATATCTATTTTCTTATCAGTCCTTTTGCACATCATGTCATACCTCTTACTGAATTGAATTCATTCCTGCTTAAGAAGAAATAATTTCCTTATTATTAATAGAGTTAGATTTGCTTCTATTATGGCTAAATCTGGTTCACTAAAAAAATAAATGAAAAACATTGCTCTTTGGAGCATGAGGTACCAGCTTTTCCACTCACATATTCACTTCTCTCAGTGCCTGCTGACTAGACTGAGAATTCCTATATTGAATGTTATCTAATAATTTCTTGGAGCTCAATCCCATAAAGATATACATAGGATTGGGCCCTCGCACATTATGTGATATTTGCTGAAATGTACAGGTTAACATAAAAAAACCTACTGAAAAAGAGACTATTTCCGAAATTAATTTCATTTCCAAAACAAACTGCCTCCACAGAGGCCCACTTTGAAATTATGTGCCATGATACAGAAACTACACAAAAAGTTCCATGATAAGGGGTAAATATTCACATGCCCATCTTTTTCCACATTCTAAAATTTCAGGCATAAGAATCCCATACCTCCTAACTGTTTCCCTCTAATTCTGGGTACATCACATAAATATCTGAGGTAGAGGTAAAAATAAGGTGTCAGTGTGGATATGCAGAAGCAGTACATTTGAGAGAAACAGTTACTTTGGTAAATAACCTTTATTTTTTTCCCTCTTTTATAATACTGTCTAGATGCTTCCAGTCTGGAAGAGTGCCGGTTCTCAAGAGGTAAGCTGAAGTATACCAATGGTTGAACAGTGACTGAAAGACTTATCCATACAGGCATCTATTCTGATCAGGCCTCAACACTGAGGGAATAACATTGTTAAAGGTATGAAATAAGATTCACCTAGTATTTTTGCTTGTCTAAGTAAGCAATATATACTTAACAGATACTGAAGAAGTTACTACATGATGGTTAAGAGACTTCAGTCATAGCCTGTCTAAATACAAAATTTCAGTACCTTAGTAAGGAAGATTGGAATCTGGGACAAGCCCTCAGTACATTTCAGCAAATATCACATAATGTGCGAGGGCCCAATCCTATGTATATCTTTATGGGATTGAGCTCAGTGGCAGCCCATCCTGGTGCCATTCACAGCTCTGGGGCACTGTCGCAGAGCACTTAGGTGCCCTGTGCCTGAGAACAGGGATGGCTCCAGAGAGTCCCCTAGTGGAGAGAAGGGGGAGGCGCAGCTGCCAGTCACCAGGGCAACACAGTTGACAGGAAGGGACAGGGCTTAGCCCTTCTTAAACCCAGGCAGGAGGCTAGGGTGGCAGTTCCTCCTCTGACAGCCAAGGAGTGAGGCGTTCAGCCAGTGCGGAGAGAAGGCCAAGGTTTGGCGGCATGAGTAACCATGAGTTGCTGCCATGAGCTGGAGTAATTTACCTGGAAGGGATTAACTCTTGTCTGACCGGATGGTTTTAGCCTGGGGACTTTGTGTTTTGTGTTTACTGTTTAACCAGAGGACCAGGTGAGGCTATTAGGGGTGGAGGAGGCCTCATAGGGACTCCCCAGTAGCGGGGGAGGGTTCCTGGCACCGGAGAAGGCACAATATTTTGTGGGGTGCATTGGCTTAGCCCCTGAGAGTGCAGAGAGGCGGCGAGGAGCCCCAAGAGTGCAGTGGGGTGGCGAGAAGCCCCAAGGGGGGGGCAGTGACGAGCCCCGAGAGGGGACAGCGACGAGCCCCGAGAGTGCGGAGTGGCAGCGGGGAGCCCCAAGAGAGAGAGAGAGGGGGCAGCGAGGAGCCCCGAGGGCAAAAGGAGGCCCAAGACATAACAGGGCCAAAGTCAGATCACACCAGCACCATCTGTGAGGCTTGGGCTGCAGTGCAGGGGAGGAAAAGGAGCCGCAGATAACGCCTCCTGTCATCGGGGTGCGTAGAAATGGCAGCCTCCCACTAATTACAACAATCTATTAATTAAATAAAATCAAGGCGTGACAGGAGAGCAAGCAGGCGGTTGGCCCATTACAGGAGGGCGGAGCCATACCCGGAGAGGCTCCAACAGTGGCACTCCTGTCACAATGGTGTATTGGCCGGGAACGGTTTATAGGGCAGTAGGCTTTATAAGACGCTGGTTTGCCAGCTTGAAAAAGAGGACCCTTGGGCCTGCGTGGAGAGGGAAAAGAGGACAAATGCTAACCCCTTGGCCAGAGTCGGGGCAACAAGATTTGGATTGGCCACACCAAGCGGTACAAGGCCCGCAGGATCAAGCAGCAGGACAACCGACCCTGTAAGCCAGTATGATGGGAAACACTCGACCTGGCCCACCGGAGCAGGTAGGAATGTGCGGCTATGCAGCCCGAGTTGACCGTGAGGTGGCAGATGAGCTGCCCGCACTGGTGGTAGGAGTAACCATAGAGGAGAAAAGAGTAGTGGCTCTGCTAGACTCGGGCTCAACACAGACCATGGTACGGAGCGACGTGTTACCAGCAAGGGAGATGAGAAGAGTGGATCGGGCAACTGAGGGGAATCCTGGATCTAATTAAAGAGAGGTGGGAAGAACAACAGAGTAATGACCAGAACATCATTCAATATATGATACAGTGTTGGTGCGGGGACCCCCTCGATTTTGACAGGGTGAGGGTCACCCTGCAAGTGGGCAATAGGACCCGACGGATGCTAGTGCGGGTCGCAGACCATTTACCCTACCCCCTGGGGGGGCGGGCAGCGAGGAGCCCCAAGGGCAAAAGGAGGGCAGAGACATAACAGGGCCAAAGTCAGATCACACCAGCACCATCTGCGAGGCTTGGGCTGTGGTGTAGGAGAGGAAAAGGAGCCGCAGATAGTGCCCCCTGTCATCAGGGTGCGTAGAAATGGGCAGCTTCCCACTAATTACAACAATCTATTAATTAAATAAAATCAAGGCATGGCAGGAAAGCAAGCAGGTGGTTGGCCTATTACAGGAGGGCAGAGCCATACCCGGAGAGGCTCCAGTAGTGGCACTCCTGTCACAGGCACACACACCCTGCCATGTTTGCCTGGGGATGCACACAGCGGTGGGAGCTTCCCCCCACCCCATGCCCCAGCAAATATGCAGCTTTCTGCTCTGTCCTATGCCTTGCCTTGGCTGGGCAGAGCCTGTTGGCACCCCTTCACTTCAGTGCCTGGGGTGGTTGCCCCACTTGCCCCTCCCTTGCTACAGTACTGCAAAAATGTATCCACTTGAATCCTTGGTTTGTTCTGTAACTTTTTTGACAGGACACAAATTACCCAATAAAACTGTCCTATCAAGAAAATGATCAATAGCCCCTCTTAGCAACAAAATTCTAAAACCCAATTTAGTAAAACAGGCAAAAATTTGTCTGACGTTAACGAAAGTTCAAAACAGTTACAGAAAATTTGAAGTGGACTTTTTAGAACTACTTCAGCCTTATGCAATTAGTATGGGAAGAGTCTGCCATTAAAGACTGTCATTTTAATATTCTCCTGAGAGTTACTAAAACCAAAGACAGAAATTTTCAGTAATTGGTACCAAAAGGAGGAAATCAACTTCCATGAATCCTCTGAGAGACAAAGCTTTATGAAAATGCAAGCTGTCATTTCAAATCTTCATCTGAACTTTTGGTATGCCATTTCTAAAGGCTAAATAAAGACAGAACTTATTGGCACAAAACAAATGGAAAGCTAAGGTGATAGCCTTGGTTGTAGCCAAGGCCAATTTTAAATCTACTAAAGACAGAGGACCTTCTTAAATAGGCAATAAAGAGACCAGACACAGGGGCTGTGTCTACACAAGACGCTCGTTGTAGCACAAAGCATGATGCAGTCCTACTGCGCAGCAGTAATAAGCTACTGCACAGTCACTGCAGTTATTGAGCAGTCATTTAGTACTTGTGTATGCAAACACTAAATTATTGTGCAGTTGTTACTGCACACTGTGTCTCATGTAGACACAGCCAGGAAGTATCTTCTCTTCAGATCTTGAAGCATTTTCTTGCCCAAATGTTAACTTTGTATTGATCAAAGAAACAGAGGTAGTTTCTATGCTCCTACGTGCCAGAGACAAGTTCAGAATGCATGATGGTTTTGACCTGTCTTCAGAATTTAAATCTGAGATCATACTGTCAAAATGTATAGCACAACTCTGATAATGTAAGAGTGATTTTGTAGCTGGGACAGTCCAGAAATTATGCCAAAGGCAAGGATTTCTTAGGGCGATATTAGACCAGCTGCATAACTGTGATGGATATAGACAAGCTTTTGAATGCATTATAACTCTTTCCCAACTATACAATTTTGTCCAATAAAAGATATCACCATAAGAAATCCCTGCTTCCCAGTAAAACTCTAGGAAAAGTCAGTACCAATTATACTTGGATAAGTCATCATAGAAGAGTTCAATAAAAAGGACTTCTACAGAGAAAAAATAAAAGGAGTACTCTGCATCTTTTGGCACAAACCTCAAGTGAAAAGCATCCCTTCAAGTCAATGCACTTCTGGACTCTGAAAAGATGCTCTGTAAAAATGCATATAATCAGGAACCAAAATTAAAATTGGAGCTACATGTTCCAGCAAACTACAGCTTTGCTTTGCTTTACTAGCAGAAGAAACCAATTGACCCGAGCTAATTTATATCTCTAATCTCTGAAATATTATTTTATAGGATTGAGCAGATTAAGAGTTATGTTTGCTGTGCCTTTGAAGAAATAAATTGTCAGAGATAAGAATGATGTTTCTCCTACAAACAGTAATTCAATGTCACAGACTTAGCTCTTTGGTTGGTTTCAGAATTCCACAGCCAAGAATGTCTGTAATGAAAAATAATCATAACTAAGCATCCAGCCAGAGGCCCTTGAGGAATATCTGACCTTCCCTATAGCAGCTAAAGGAAGCTTTAACTTTTTATTTATCGGACTATACCTCAGGTGATGTTGCGTGGAGAAGGAGTGACAACATGGCTTCTAATAAGTAGCTGTTCTAAAGATGAAGGCCATGAAAGAATTTGTCTTTCCAAATTGGTCCTTATAGAGACTACCAGCACAGTCAACAAGTCCAGGTTGGGGATGCCTAGTGAAATTATAAAATCAGAACTTATAAAACCAGAATCTATTCTTTATCTTGTGTGTCCATCTTCAAACCCTTGTCCCGGTTAGGTTTGAGGAAAAACATGGAGAGAGCAGATCACCACTCTCCTCTTGTCATAATCAGCTGCTTTGAAATAGGTTCCCATGAGGATTGACATGGATTTCAGTTTTGAAGTTCCATCGATTCTGGATCCACAGAATCCAACTAATATCTACAATTCAGAAAATTCCAGTAACCCTCTGACTAATTGTGGTGTGGGGTGCACACCTTGAGCTGCAGCCCAGCTGTTGGCAGACAGAAACTGATTGTAAGCCTGTCTTGAAGGACTGAGCCAGCTGTGAAGCATAATTAGCTGGCAGGGTCCACAGGAGTTAAGAGGCTCCCAGAACCAGAGGGGAAGGGGAGAAATGGCGCTGAGAGCCAGGGCCGGACACAGGCATGGGCAAACCAGATGGCTGCCCAGGGCCCAGACAGAAAGGGGGCTTGAAAAGCGTAATTTTTTTCTGTTGTCCTATTATTATTATCATTATCTCTGGTGAAGGGGGGCCCAACACTACAAGTTCGCCCAGGGCTGCCAGGGGTCTAGATATGCTGCTGCTGAGAGCTGAGGGGGCTGAGTGACACTGAGGTACTGGAAGTTGACCAAGAAACTGGGTGCTGGAATAGAACTGATAGAGAAGGAAGAGAAGAGGCAAGCTGTGGCATATCCAAGCCTAGAGTTTCTCTTTGGGTCTCGGTTCATATGTTTGTTTTACTAATTGTTTGGGTTAATAATTCCTGCAGGAAGGGAGTTTGCCCCACAGGGACAATAAACAAACAAGATAAACAAACACTGAGAGACAATACTGAGCTAAGCAGATCCTCAACCCTCTACAATCCCTTACTTCCAAAGCATGTAGTATCTTCAGATTTGATATGGAGGGCTCTCCAAAGACTGTTCCCTTTCTAAGACAGGCTTAAACAAACAGATAGTTCTGAAAGCTATTTGGACAAAGGATCTGAATGCCTTGAACCTGAAGAGGCTCTGTTATCCTCAAATTCATCAGATATGACAAAGAGTTTAGACACCTTGGACTATCCATTGGTCTCAGCCTCACAGTATCTGGTATAATCTCTGACTCAAAAGAAATCCTCAGACTCAGAGGATATGGGGGAAAAAAAACTAAGTGCTTTGGTCCTAGGAAGTTCCATTGATTCTGGATCCATAGAATCCAACTAATATCTACAATTCAGAAAATTCCAGTAACCCTCTGACTAATTCTGGTCCTATTTTGAGGTCTTGTTTAGTGCCTATACCAACCTGCTGACACTACACTATTCCAGCTTTCAGCACCTTGATATGATGGTGTGGACAAAGTACAGAGGAATGGCCCAGGCATGTGCTTCAGCTTCTTGAACAGTCATTGAAAGACCATTGCAAATATTATACAAGGTTTGCTACTACTCTAGATTGTCCCAGGAGTTGGAGGGGCCCTGAGCTGGCTGCAGAAGCAAGAAGATACAAAAATTGCTTTAAATCGCTTTTTTACTTTGTCAAGATCCAAGAAGTGGGCCCATAGAACATAACAAAAGATAGAACTTCCTTAGATTTCAACAAATCCTGTCACTGTTGGATCCATAATGGTAGAAAACAATTGAAACCAAACTTTGAAACAGAATCTTTACCAGATACTGAGAACTAATACATATTACTAAATACTTATGTATGGCTTATGGAAGAAGGAGCAGATAAAAACCACCCAAGCACCTGCCTGAAACTGTGGAGTACGGGGTGTCAAATATATAGATACAGCCCACAGAGCTTCTCAAACCATCCCACTGCACTACAGGTAGGCACTGGAAGTTGGTGGGTGTGGCCTGTCACAGAATCCAGGGTCCTTTGGTCCTGCTGGGCATGGCTGTCAGCAGCAAGCTTGGCTCTCTACTGCCACCCCTGGACTTGCTCCAGCCCCACCACTGCTGCCATTATGGCAGTCCTCCTGCCTCTGGCTGGAGCCCTCAGAACATGTCCAGCCTGAGGCTGACAGCTGTATCTTAGAGGACCTGGCTGCTCTATTTATGGAAAAGGGATACAAAGTCTTGTTATCCTGGTGGAGGCATTAATTTTTACTATAGGAAGGCTACGGCCTGAAGAGTCTCCCAGTGCCAAATGACTGAAACCTTCACTACTCTCCTCTTGTCATAATCAGCTGCTTTGAAATAGGTTCCCATGAGGATTGACATGGATTTCAGTTTTGCAGTGGGGCCTCATAATGTCAAATCACATTGCAGAATAAATTAATATTCCAGTTATATATTACAACATTCTGGTTACAGATATAAAATCTATTTGTATGCCATAAATATGAAGTCCCTGGCCTCAGAAATAGACATTGGGAGAGATTTTGGCCTATACAGTAAATAAAAATGAGTATCTGCAGTTTAAAAAAAATGAGACCAAGAAAGAGAGAATTACCTGGCAAGGTTTTTTCATTTTAATTGATATAACATGGTATCTGTAACAGCACAGCTCACAGGTCCATGACCCTCTTTCACTTATCCACTTAAGTAAGCAAAGTTGATGTATGTACCGTACTGACCCATCACAGCGGCAGGGATTTAACAGTTCTCCCTGAAAAGAGAGCAAGTTCAACTAAATTGCACAAGTGTCTTTTCTGCAAGTGTCTCATTTCCAACTGTGGAACAACAAGTTAGTTTCCAAGTCACTATCCCCCAACATCATCACCATCATAAATAAATAAAGAGCTGCTGTTAAAATAGCTGTATTTAGCATTAAGTAAATGATGATGATTAAAAAAATTGGATGCATTTACTGTGTGCCAGTGCCTGCCCCCATCCCACCCCTGAACTGTCTAATAACTTGCAAGCAGATGGGGAGGTGTTTTCCCTCTGCAGTGATGCTTAACAGAGCTCTCCTCTCTCATCCTGCAGCCTACTCTCTGCCCTGGGGAAAATCCTGCAACTTTTGTGGGGGGATCTGTGGTTCAAGGGCTGGATTCTTAAGTCACAGAATCACAGAAAATGAGGGTTAGGAGGGACCTCAGGAGGTCACATCTAGTCCAACCTCCTGCTCAAAGCAAGACCCTCCCCAGCTGCATCATCCCAGTCAAAGTTTTGTCTAGCTGGGTCTTAAAAACCTCCAAGGATGGAGATACCACCACCTCCCTGGGTCCCCTGTTCTGGTGCTTCCCCTCTCCTCCTAAGAGAGTTTTTCCCCATAACCAACCTAAACTTCCCTGGCTGCAACTTGAGACCATTGCTCCTTCTTCTGTCATCTGCCACCATGAAGGAAGTCCCCCAACCATGATGGGTATTGCCCTGGTTTTGGATTGGAGCTAAGAGAGAAACACAAATGGGTCTGGCTTTTGGACACCCATTGTGGTCAAACCCTTGGCAACAGCATGTAGTTTCTCCACTCTCAGGAAAGCCAAACATGCTCTTTCCTCAAGGCACCAGAACTGGTGGCAGAGGTGATCTCTTTTATTGGACCCACTAGAAATACAAGTTGGTCTAATAGATATGATTATGAGTTGGTCTAATAAAAGACATCTAGTGGGTCTAATAAAAGCAATCCCTGCTGCCACCAGTTCTGATGTCTTTTGCATCGAGACCGAGTCGGCTGCAGTTTGGATGCCCCGTCCTCAAGGACACCCGGGTGCCAGGGCTAGGGGCAGTGGTGGGGCTCGCGGGAGAGTGACACAGAGGGAGAGGTTGGGCCCAGGGCTTGGGGGCCCTTCCTCCCCCGCTTTCATCATAGTCGCGGTACGGGGCCCTGCTCGGGTCTGGGGGGGCGGGCCCCAGCAGCCGGGGTCGCTGAACCTCCCGGGGCCGCGGAGCAGAGAGGGGACCCAGGCGCCCGGACTGCCCTTCGCCAGCGCTGCAGCGGCGGCGGCGGCGGCGGGACCTGTCCGTGGTGCTGATCCCGTCCGTCTCAGCGCGGCCCGGCCCGGCCCGTGGCGGGTCCCGCTTGCCCACCTGCTCGGCGCCCTGGAAGCAGATCTTGCAGATGGGGCCGGCGCCGCCAGGGTGGCTACCGCCGCCGCTCTCGCTGCTGCAAACAGAGCGCGTCTCGGGCTTGTCGCCGGCCCCCGCGGCCGCGCCCTCCTCGGGCTCGCTGGTGGTGAGGCCGCGCGGGGGGTCCCCGGCGCTGCTCATGCCCCGCCAGGCCCAGCCCCGCCCGGCCCACCTGCGCTGCTGGGAACCTGCCGCCGCCGCTCTGCAAGTCGGAGCCGGCCGCGCGGGGGGAGGGGGCCACCAACCGCCGCCTGCGAACACCGGGAGGCGCCGGCCGTTACTGGGGGGGGCGGCGCCAACTGCCCCCCCAGCCCCGCCCCGCCCCGCGCCGCGACTGCCTTGGACTGCGGGGGACGATTGGGACACGTGGGCGGGCGAGGCTCATGGCGTTAGGCGCCTATGGGGGCGTTGCTCACTAAGGGGCCGGGGCGAGCGCGGCTCCGACAGCCTCGGGGTGTGAGGAGCCCGGGCGGTGCGGCCATGGGGCTTCCCCGGGACAGGGAGGGGGCGGCGCAGCCCCATGCAGGGTCAGGGCGGGCGGGGCCTGCTGCCAACTCGCGGGCTCAAGGAAGCGACCTGGGCTGGCAGAGGGGTCCGCCGGCCGGCGGGGCCCGTGCGAGCACGCACTCCCCCCGCCCAAGGTCCAGCAGTCACCAGCAAATGAGCGCGTTAGCCCTGGTGAGTGGCACAGCCAGAGAAGGGCCTTAGGGGCATTTCCTCAACCCTCCTTGAAGAAAAATGTATGATGAAAAATATTTGTCTGCTTATTTTCCCTTTCAAGAGGGAAGAGTCAAAAGCAGATGTCTCCTCTCCTCCCTTCCCCCATTTTCTCTTCTGTTTCGACATTAGGTTGTCTTTCTCATTTCCCTTTAAAAAAGACACAGTAATAATTCCTATGCTGAGTATTAAAATAGTGATTGAGAAAGCCTGAGGGGAGAGGAATGGGATACAATCAAAGATCAAAACTCTGTTTGCATGTATATGCATAAGGAAGAAAGTATATTCTGAACTACACGAAGGAAAGCAAGGTTTTTTAAATGTGTGGTGTTTGCTCCGAGAACAGGGGTGGAGTAGGTGGCAAGAAGGCCCCATCATCATAGACCAAGAGTTAATTTTCTTTTATCAGTGTGGATTGCAGGCATTTTGTTTGTAGAACAGAAGTTGAAAACTGAAGGGTTGAATTAATGGTAGTGTGAAAAATGTTTGCATTGCTATTTTTTCTATTAAAAAAAATGCTTATCCAGTTCATGAAATCATCACACTCTTAAACAAATTCTTAATCTGCTTAAAGAGGCATGAACAAATACTATGTAGAAAAACTCAGCCTAATCAATTCATATTTACAAAGAGTTCTTTATGATAAAACCTCCAAATTGTAAAAAAAAAAAAAAAAAAAAAATTGTATTGGGGTGTACGCATGTGAACATTTCTTTAAGTTCGGCAAAAATAGAATTTTTCATCTCAAAAGAAAGAAAACAAGAAGCCTTGAGAAGGGAACTGAAGGGCTGTTATAGAGCCAGACAGGTCCTCCAAGTAGAAATAAATGAAGGAAAGGAGTGAATAAACAATTTAACTCATGTCATCTTCATTAGCTGCTCTATATTAAGTTGCAAGTTAAGATAAGCAGTGAGAATATTTGTAGTGAAACTAGCCAACTGCCTTTTTCACAGCACTTATTTATACAGAGACCAAGAGCTGGATAAAGAACAGCCACAATCTCAGTCTCTGCCAATAGACTCTATCATTACCAAATGCACCAAGTCAATCAGCCCCTTACCTGGGCTTCAAGTCACAAGGAAGCAGCGTCTCCATCCTTTTAACTTTGAATGATTCCAGGGTGCATGAGGTGCATGTGTGCCTTCTTTGGGATGCATAGTGTAAGCAACATCATGAAGAACCACAAATACTGTAGGGTAATTAATTCTCCTATATTGGAATTCTCTCATAACAAAATAATAACAGTTGGATGTTGAATAAAAAAGAGGCCAAATATAAATGAAGGGTGGAATCTAACAAATGGACAAGTGATAAAGCAATAAGGGAATATAATAAAAAAGAAAGAATAAGAAATGTCAGAATAAATAGCAACAATACAAGTCAAAAGTACAGAGACAGAAAGTCTAAACTAACTATAAATTGAAAACCAAAAGGATGAAAAAGAACAATAAAATAAAAGGATTGAAAGTAAAAAATGAATGCTGCAAGGCTACCTTAAATAATATTGTAGAACAATAATAGATCACTGTCTATTTTGTACATAATTTTGGTATTCTTTCTTTTGCCTTATTTGTATTGATTTATTTAGGATGCAAAAAAACTCAGTTTTGAGAATGGACTAACATGAAAGTTAAAAAGTAGCAATTGAGTGGTCTTTTTATTTATTTCATATTAATGTCAAAAAGGAAGACAAATATGATTGAACTACAGGCATACCTCGTTTTATTGCGCTTCACTTTATTGCGCTTCGCAGATATTGCATTTTTTACAAATTGAAGTTTTGTGGCAACCCTGCGTCGAGCAAGTGTATCAGTGCCATTTTTCCATTGGTGACTGTGAGGGAGTGGGGCCTAGGAGCGGCTGTGGACTCCCTAGCGCCCCCCTACCATCACTTCAGGTAGACTCAGCACCCTCAGTTTCTCGCCTGCCACGTCTTTGATAGTAATAAGTTTATATGGGAGGCTGCCTTTATCCCCTGGTGAACGGTGCATGTGATCCTACCCCTACTCCATATGGGGTGCCTCTGCACACCCCTGCCTTAAGGGCTATGCATGCCTCCTACCTCCCCTTTAGCAAGCCCCAAGCCTCGCAGCTGTTCCTGGACGTTGCTCTGTCCTTGCCCTCCGGTGTCTTCTCTGGCGCCCCTTGGGCTCGTCCTGCCCTGGTGTCCCTCTCTGGCACCCCTGGGCCTGTCACCCACCTGGTGCCCCCTGGGGCTTGTCAGGCCCTGGCGCCCCTCTCTGATCTTCCTGGGCCTATCCCACCAACTGGCAGCCCCTTACTGGCACCCCGGGTCAGTCACGCGCCCGTCGCCCCTGGGCCGGTTAGACAACCTGCACCCTGGTACCGGCACCCCTGGGCCGCTGCTGCAATCTGCACCCCGCTACCGGTGCCCCTGGGCTTGCCATGCCCAGGCCTCACCCCACTAGGCCTGTCTTGCGGCTTCTTCCGCCGCTCTTCGCCCTCTCTGGAGGCTCTCGCACACGTTGCCCCTCTCTGGGACCTATGCCGCGTGCCTCTCGTACTTGGGCTCAGGTGGCCGCAGCTGTGCCTGGCCCCTTGACCCTTTCCTGGGTCACTTGCCCCGCTGGGCAAAATACCGCCCTCATGGGCTGGGGTCTCAACCCCTATACGCCGAGCGCCTCTACGGCGCTCGCTCGCTGCACCCACTGTGGCACTGGAGTCCCCAGCACTGTGGAGCCCTCTGGGACTCTCTCCGGGTCCTACCCCAGTTGGGGCTCAGGTGGCCACAGCCGTGCCTGGCCTTCAGGACCACCGTCTCGGTCCTTTGCCCTGATAGGGCTTCTCTCTAGTCTCGCCCCACAGGGTGGGGTCCACTGACCCTTCAATATGTGCGCCACTGGCACAAACAGCTGTGCCCTGCTGGGCACCAGGAACCCCCAGATTATTGGGGAGCTCCCATGAGGCCTCCTCACAACCCTACAGCCTCACCCGATCCTCCGGAGTAACTATAACAAAACCCTAGCCCAACAGCTGTAACAAAACCAACAAAGAGCCTCCCTGCTCATAAGGCAACTTCAAGCCCCCACCAGGGCTCCTAACCATACCTCCCTTCAAGGTCCTCTAATCCCTGGCATCATAGCAGCCAGGCAGAATGACCAGGTTGCAACTACCAGCTCAAGCCGCTCAGCTCTGCCACAGAGCTCCTCCTCTAACGGCTGCCAGAAGGGAACTGTTAGTCAGGCTCCAGCCTGGGCTGTTTATAAAGGCCCGGCCCTGCCCCCTTCTGGGCACATGACCTGCCTGGTTGCCCCAGCAACTGGCAGCTGGGCTGCCCCAGTGATTGGCAGCTCACCTTATCTCACTCTCAGGCACGGAGCACCCCAGTGCCTCCGTGACAGTGACATTTTTCTAACAGCATTTGCTCACTTCGTGTCTCATGGGAGGAGGTCAAAATATTAACATTAACAGGAGTTTGGAAGAAGTTGATTCCAACCCTCATGGATGACTTTGAGGGGTTCAAGACTTCAGTGGAGGAAGTAACTGCAGATGTGGTGGAAATAGCAAGAGAACTAGAATTAGAAGTGGAGCCTGAAGATGTGACTGAATTGCTGCAATCTCATGATAAAACTTTATCAGATGAGGAGTTGCTTCTTATGGATGAGCAAAGAAAGTGGCTTCTTGAGATGGAATCTACTCCTGGTGAAGATGCTGTGAACATTGTTGAAATGACAACAAAGGATTTAGAATATTACATAAACTTAGTTGATGAAGCAGCGGCAGGGTTTGAGAGGATTGACTCCAATTTTGAAAGAAGTTCTACTGTGGGTAAAATGCTATCAAACACCATTGCATGCTACAGAGAAATCTTTCGTGAAAGGAAGAGTCAATCGATGCAGCAAACTTCATTGTTGTCTTGTTTTAAGAAATTGCCACAGCCACCCCAACCTTCAGCAACCACCATCCTGATCAGTCAGCAGCCATCAACATCGAGGCAAGACCCTCCACCAGCAAAAAGATTACAACTCGCTGAAGGCTCAGATGATGGTTAGCATTTTTTAGCAATAAAGTATTTTTTAATTAAGGTATGTACATTGTTTTTTTAGACATAATGCTATTGCACACTTAATAGACTACAGTATAGTGTAAATATAACTTCTATATGCACTGGGAAACCAAAAAATTCACGTGACTCGCATTATTGCGATATTCGCTTTATTGCGGTGGTCTGGAACCGAACCCGCAATATCTCCAAGGTATGCCTGTATTTCTTATATATATATATATTCTAATATTATAAAACCCTAAATCTGTCTGTCTATCTGTCCATAATGCTTTATTTGCATTCTGATTGGCTGCACGAAGAAGCATTCTGACAGAAAGCAGCCCACTACCATGATGGGGTGGGGACACAGGGGATGGATTGTGGGGACACTCCCCCCTGCCCTGCTCCCTGGAGGTGGCAGCAACAGAGTGGACAGAAGGCGGGGAGAGGCCAGCGGGGCTGCCCTAGCTCCCTGCCCTGCCCTGCTCCCTGCAGGCAGCACGGTGGGGAGTGGGCCTGCGTCCATTGTGGGAGGGAAAGTAGGCCCAAGCAGGGGAAAAGCCGGCCTGACACAACAGGGGGAGGGAAACAGCAGGCCCGGCCTGACCAGGCTGATGCGGCTGTAGCAGCAGCTGGGGGAGGGAAGAAGCAGGCCTCCTCCCCTCTTGGGCCTGAGCCGACTTCTCCCCCATTCCCCTCTCCATGTCAGTCCTGAGCCCATTCCTCCTGTCCTTGAATGGGCCCAATGGGGAGAGGGGAGGAGTGGGTGCACCATGGCATTGGGGGTGACGGTGAGGCCAGGGGAGGAGTGGGCTTGGGCCCAATGTGGTGGGCGGGAAATGAGCCCAAACCGAGAGAAAAACCAGCCCACTGTGGCAGTGTGTGGGGGTAGGGGGACAGCAGACCCAGCCTGGCCCAACATGGCAGCTGCAGGGGGAGGAGAGAAGCAAGCCTCATCCCCCCATTGGGCCTAGGCACACTCCTCCCCCACCCCCGCTCCCCCACGTCGGCCCCGAGCCCAGTCCTCCCATCACCCTGCCACCACTTGGTCAGCCCTGGCCTGCTGCTCCCCCCCACCCCACCACCACGGCAACCCAACTTCTCCCCACCCTTGGGCCCAGTCCTCCACAACATCAGACCTGGGTCTGCTCCTCCCTTGCCCCCACCACTGCAGTGCGGAGGAGGGGAGCAGGCCTGGACCCCAAGTAGCAGGAGGGAAGCGGGAGCAGGACTGGATAGGGAGGGGGATCTAGGGCTTCGTCCTCGCCCACTCCCCCCCATCATTCTTAATGGGCAATTGCCGTGTATATGTGTGTGTATGAACTACAGATATATAGATATATATAATTCATATACACCTCTATATAGTGCATAAAGAAGGTTAATTAGAGTCTACAATTTAGCTTTTCTCACAATGCATATATATATTAAGAGGCACTTAAGAACGAAAGGAAGAAAATTTTAAATTGGTATTGGGAATTTCCTTTTCACATGTGTACAGTTAACCTGTAAAATTCATTGCCATGAGGTATTTTTTAGAAAGATAATTTAGCAAGCCTTTGAAAGGATTACCTAGTTATGTGTCTAATTGAACATGCAGTCATTCTAGATTCAATAAATTTGCCAAGATTGTTAATTTTCACACTTCAGAGTTAGTCAGTATACTGCTGGTGGGAGGAGGAACTAAGAAAAAAAGCAGAAGGGGTAGAGAACATTACATGGCACAGCTTCCAACCCAAGCAGCTTGAAGACTTCTGGTGAATGGGAATTAGGAATGGGAGCCAAAAAAAGAAGACTAAAACCAGAAATTAGAAAAATAAATGCAGGCATGAACAGTCAGATTCTGGAGATGTTGTGGAAGATTTTAGTAACAGCATCAGTGTAAGTGGCTGGGTGGAACAGAGAGAGGAGTTAAAGATAAGATAATTTTATAATTAAAGAGGTGGGCTGGAATTCAGATTTGCATTCAGTTACCAGGTCTACAATGAATTTCCTGTGACCTTGAAAAGTAATTCAATCTCTTTGGGCCCTAGTTTGCCACTTGTGAACCTGGATCAGTAAGACTTCTTTTCTCTCATCCTTCATCAGCCTGTTTTCCTCGACTGTTAACCTTTACTGACAAGAACTGTCTCTTGAACTGTCTGTATAGTGCCTGTGGTATCTTGATGAGGCTTGTGGTACATAGGCAATTCTTTATTATATACAGGAAATTATATACACAACTCTTTATATCCAGAAGTTCTTGCTGGACTCACCTAGACTGTCTCTTCAGATGCCACACTTCCTGGACACTCTGTGTGTCCAGAAGGACTTACTATCTATCATAGTGCCTAGTGTAATGGTTCTTTGGTTTTGGTTGAGCCAGAAGACATTGTCATAATATGAAAAATAAAGAACAATAAAATTAAAGTGACACCAAGGCGATAAGCAGGGATCTGAGTTTTCCATTTCCTGTGGAAAAATGGAGAAAACAGTTTTCTCCTTTTTATCAGAGAAACCCACAGATAACCCACTTTTGAAAAGAGCCCTGCAGGCTGGTTGAGCTCCAGCCTACAAGAGCTAATTGCAAACAGGGCAGAAAACCCTCAACCCTGCCCAGAGGGGGAGAGGGAAGGGCAAGGCCTAAGGCTTTCAGTCAGCCACTGCTCTGCTGGGCTCAGCTCAGCCTCATTTTGCTGCTGGAGCCTGTGAGGTAAATAGGGCTTGCAGGGGGCTGGGGAACCCACTGGCAGGTCTGGGGGGCTGGGGGCCATGGCTGGGGGCACCGACAGGGTTGCGGGAAGCCAAGAGCCAGCTCTGCCCCTGCCTCTGCCCCTGCCCCTGCTCCTGCCCAAGCAGGCAGCAACACTGGGGAAGCTGCAGACTTGGGTCTCTGGCCCCATAGTCCTGGCATCTGGGGGGTCCCTCCATCAGGTCTGGGTGGCATAGGTTGTGGGTGGGGTGCAAGAGGCATGAGTAGGGTGGGGGGGCCTGTTGTGGGAGTGAGTGAGGGGCACCAGCAGGGCTGGGGGGGCTTGGGGGGGCGAGTGAGGGGCACCAGCAAGGCTGGGGGAGACTTTGGGGGTTAGTGAGGGGCACCAACAGGTCTGGGGGGCCTTCTAATTTTAATAACGGATTTTGGGGGGTTTATCAGAATTTGCAATTTTTTGTAAGAGAATTTGAGATTTTTTTATCAGAAAACCAGGATCCCTGGTGATAAGACTGTGGGATGTGGCATTTGCAACAGTTGCTGTAAAGGTAGGGAAAGTACAACCACTGAAGGGAATGGAAGCTTTTTCCCCACCATTATCACATTATGCTGTTTCCCTCTTAACAAAGTTCTATTTCTTCAGTGTTCTCTTTCCACCCCCAAAGCTAATCTATCCCAGTATAATCTAACCTTTTGCTCCAAAAGGCAGGTATATCCTCAGGAATAAAATGTGCCTGCCCCTGCTATCTTGCCCTCGCTTCTCATTGGTCCACCTGGCACAGGAAGCAGAAAGTGGCTTAGCCATTTAAGGGACTTTCAAAACAGCAATGAGACTGAGTTCAAATTGTCAGATTGGATATCAGATGAGAGACCATTCTGGGGTGATAGTCATTCAAGGTATCACAACTGAGAATCAAACATAAGGAAGGATGGGGAGTTATAATCACTAGTTCAGAGGTTAAACAATGTTGAGCTGACTATTGCTGTTTCCTTGTTTAAATGGCTAAGCTACTTTCTGTGTGCTGTGAAGTGCCAGTCAGAATAGTGAATCAGCCTACCTGCATGTGAAGGTAAGTCATCCAGAGATGCATGTGGTCAAAGCAAATACTGTGAATAATCAGCATACAAATAATAATGAAAGCAGTTTGCATGGAAGAAAGCATAAAGTGTAAAGGTGATAGCCAGGGAGAGACCCTTGAGGGACCATGAGAGAATGGCTATGGTACATTACTGCACACTTAATTACCAAATCCTGCTCCTCTTTCTAAAAAGTGCCATGATGCACCATCATTTGCAACTGTCAGAAACAGAATAATGGACTGGATGGATCACTGGTCCATTCCATTCTGACAATCCCTATCTTCCTGTGAAAAAAATACTATGTAGTTTGGTGGTGGTTTTTCATTTTTAGCAAGGAAAAAGACAATGACTACAACCATGTTAACATACTAGCTGAATTCTAGTGAACTACGCAATATGTGACATGAGCTCTGTTTAAAAAAGAAAGTGAGAAGCATGTCAAATGACAGAGGAACCTCATGTGGTTCAATGACAGGATTATGTCTAACTGAAGACAACAGTCAGGTCCCTAGCAGATAACCTATTTTAAAAAGTATCCCAAAAATAATTGAACACTCGAATTTAATTTTAAATATATTTTGCATGTTTGGAATAACATAAAATGCACTTTTGAATGAGATAGCCATCTGTTAAACTGCTATTTTCTAACAGTTCAACAGTATAACACTAGAAAATGTAAACAGATGACTAATTGCAGTGTGCATCATTGTATATCATTTACTTATTCATAGACTATTACTGTTTTCCATCATGAAGACACATTCATCTTGCAATGGAAGCATTTTATAGATTTATCAACCAATTTATATCTCCTATACTGAAGAATCTACTTGTTGTAAAATTTTTCATTCTACTTTTCTTATTGTCTCAGAAATGCCTCCTTTTCAACTTAGTATTTCCTTTGTAGTTAATGCATACCTAAAGCCATGCAATCTTCAAGAAATTGCACTATAGAAAGCCAATCTGAATCCAAAGGTTCAGATATAATCTTGCTAGTGGCTATGTAATGCTTTTTCGGGAATTCTGAACTATCCAAGACTATCAGGTGTGATAGGTGTTCCTAACATGTTATAAACCTGAATAAAAGCAGTAGGGCTAATCAAAAAATCAAGCACGTTTTGACATTCACTCATATTTTGGTACTGGTAGGATTTCTGCTACAAAGGGGATGAACAACTGGTGTCCTCTTTCTAGGCATTTTTAAAAGTCTGAAATAAGCCCTCTCTGAGTATATTTATTAACTGCACCTAGCATCAAATTAAGGGCTTGATCCAGCAAACCCTATATATTAGAAACTCTTATATCAGTAGAAGATGGTATGGTCCCTTCATTTCTCTGTCTTGGTTGCTTCCTCTGGAAAATGAAGGTAATCATTTTCTATGTCACATGATGTTGTGTGTTACACATTAAACTGCTTCAAGATCCTTACATGGATGATGATGTACAAGTAAGTATAGCATACTCCACTTATATACATATTGGATAATTTCATAATTCACTTAACTGCATAATACAATGCCAGTCTCAATTTGTTACGTCTTGCTTACATTGTAATAAATAGTGTTTATCTGCATATCAGTTAAATGTATGAACTGCTTAAACGAGTAGCATCTTTCAGCCTCACTGGGCACGTCTACATGTGCTATTAATATGATATAGGCTTACTGCACTGTCCAGGAGCTGTTCCACTTGTGGGACAGTGCAGTGGATACTTCCCTAGTCTGTATCCTTCCCCAAACCTACCCTCTTTAACCAATAATGCTCTCCACTATAACAAATGTGGTAGACTTGCTGGGAGAGGGATTGGGGCATGCCCTTAAGCTCCCTATGTTCAGCTGACTAAGGGAGGCTACTCTTTCTGCTTCCGGCTAAAGAAAGCACCCCAAGTTCTTGCAGTGGGTCAAGCACCCTCAAGGTCTACAAGGCCTGTGTACCACAGACTGCTGGGTGGCAGCAACAGTTACCGCAAACTTGCACGGGTGCTCCAGGAAGGGGGTTGGCCAAACATGAGGCACCCCAAGAGAGGCACTGGAGCTTGGTAGGTGGTCGGGCACAGTGAGGTGGGTGGCTTAGCGCAGAAGCACCCCCTACTGGCCCACAACATAAATGCACCCACTGTCTACTTTGTTATTTAACTCCATTCCATTTAACTGAATAACTGGTAACCTTTGAAGAAGCCATCAATTTCAAAACTTCTGAAACAACCCTGAATTGACTAGGTCCTGTCAATTTCAACATTTCATTAGATCCTTCAGGAGTTCTTCAGGAGACTTAATGAGATGTGAAAAGTTTAGTATAGGCTGTTTCTGTAGTTAATGATCATTGTTTACATTGAGCTAAGATAAGGCATACTCTGGATAAGTGCATAAACTTTTCTAAGTCCCAAGACTATGCATTTAAATAGTGTTAGTGTTCTCATTAGAAATTTTATAATGTAGTTCTTAAATGTTTTTAAGCACTTGCCTGCTGAAATGCCATTTTTCAGAATAGTTAAATTAAGGCTTCTATTATAGATTTTTTTTTCTCCAGAGCAAATATATTTTACCTTTTGATCTTTAATTCCAGATTTCTTAAAGAGAATTTGTTCATTTCAGTTCAGGGTCAACACACCTTCAAGTGATTTAATGAATTAAAGAATCATTGTTTTTTAATAACTTTAATTCCTTGACTACTTTCAAAAGTGGTTCAATTGGCAAGGAGAGCCTGGAGGGTAGCGTGGATGAGTTCAAGTTATTGAAACAGAAATGCCAGAATGGCATAGAATGCTTTTCTACTTCATGCCATATATAAGAAATAAGCAATTATGCAAGGCCAAACTGAATTCATTTCAATATTAGCTATGCAAAAGTACCTTTTATTTTTTTTACAGAAAAAAGTCTTTTCTGTAATACACTCATTTGCTCAAAATTATTAATTGTTTTTTGCTATTAGCTATATTCTGGTGGCACCAAAAGGGCCAAGGTCTGAAGTATTGACATCCTCAACACTTCAGAAGCCATGGATCATGCAACAAAAATTATGAGACCAGCCCCAAAATCTTCAATCCTATCTATCTCTATCTTCCTGTAATGTATGTGAGACAATTAGAGGAGTTGTCACTTCTCCAAAATATGTAGTGAGTAGGGCAAATTTGACCTTGGGGCCAGATTCTTTCAGTAAAGTATCCAACCAGGTCCTGAGCCCTATGAAGAGCTTGCAGCAATGAACAGAATATAATGTTAAATTTGCAACATGGGAACTGGAACTCACCAAACTCATGTTATGTAGATGCTATCAAACCTCCATTAATTGGAAAAAAAATTATTCCTGCCAAGCTGGGCAAGATTCACACTGGTGAGTTAGAGGTGAAAAGCCTAATAACTCATTCTGGTTTAATGTTCATAATAACCCTACAATCATTAATTACTTACCTTTGAGAATCTTTTTAGAAAGATAATATGGTAATTTCAATTTTGTCCTTCTTGTATTTGACACAGAAAGAATCATCTTCTGTTTGGATGCACAGGCAAAGTCTCTGATATGCTGCTTTCAATCCCAAACACTTGTTAAGGTTTCTGCATCTTATTCCTAAAATAACAGCATCAAATACCCATAATTAGGGGTCTACCTAAATTGCAAGGGGAGTTACCAGTTTTTGCAGGTTGAACTCAGCATAGAGTTCTAACTGCATGGTCATTTTGCAGCACCCCTGCCCCTCAGCACTGACTGAAGAAGAAGCCTTGCCCCTCAGAACTGATTGGCAGAGTCCCCAGGGAGATGAAGGGAAGAGGTGGCAGCTGCTATCTTGTCTGTTGCCCGTTGTGCTGTCCCACCAGCCAGTGCCTTCCCCTTCTAGCAGTGAGGACCACTAGGGAGCTAGCATTTTATTTTATATTTTTGTTGTTGATTTTGCGGACAATCCTGGATTTCAAAGGATTTCACAAAATCCGTGAAATTGAAAAATTAAGTAGGTCCCTACCAACAATAAAAGTTTAACAGTAAAACAAATAATTTCTAAATGAGACCTAAAGAAGGATGTGTTGCATTTGATGGCCTGACTGTTCCAACCATGTGGTTGGTCCAATCACAAAAATCTTTATTTCTATATGTGATTTTTCAAACATAAAATTATTCTGACAATTACTCTAGGGCTCTTGCACCAAGTTTACATACATTAATTCTACAAGCATCTCCATCAGGTTTTGCCTTACAACCTTTCATTCTGCTGCACAGGTCTCTTCTACTTAACCTACAGAAATAATGAGAGTAAAATAAGAGCCTGCTCTTATTCTCTAGGGTGGATCAGTCCACCCAAGGTGAGAACACCGAGCCACAGTTTTTCTTGCATTTACAACAGAATCTTACATATTAGGGGTTTTGGTTTTAATTTTTTACTTTTGGAACCAGTGGTACAATGGTTACAGACAACATAGACATCCCATATTTGATTTGGCTGTAGAGTCTAAACCTGTGTTCTTGGAAAGGTTAAAAAAATCAGATCTCCTAACATGGATGTGGCAACAGTCATTAACTTTTCTATGTGGTATAGATAGGACTAGAGGGTGACACAGCTACTTTGTCTTAGCATTGTTTGAAGAAAATTTAATCTAACAGATACTTTCTGAAAAACTGTAACACATAGTAGATTTGATTTGGTTCTGTATCAGAGACCTGATTTTTAGTGCTAGTTCTTCCAGAAGTGATCTACTGCCAGCTCTTGGTTATCTTGTCTGTGAAACAGATGGAAAAGATTATCTTATCTGCAGATATAAAACTCTGGTTCATTGTGTGGTTTTGAAGGGTACAAAAGTATTAGCCATAGTTGGTGCTATCACTCATGGTTTCTGAGCTTGTAGTTTAATGTACCTTTTCCTAGGATATAGTAACGTGAGGGACTTTCTCTCTTGAAACCCCTTCTTCCCCACCCATCCTCCCCAAAATGATCTGAAGATTAGAATGTTTCCTCAGATCACTGTATTAGGAGCCAAAATCATACTATGGGTGATTCCATACCAAACTATAATGCAGTGACACCATTCCAGCCCCATTGAACCAGCCATGCTCCCCAGTTAAGAAAAAGTATTTATCTGGTCTCAGCAAGGTTGTTACAAGAATAACCAGTTTTCCCTCCTGCAAGGGGAAAGTAGAAAGTGTCTGTTTCCTGAAAAAGTCTCAGTTTGGAGAGCAAGGGCATGGTCATCCTGAGCAAAGGTTACTGGAACCTAATGAACAGATTATATTGCTGAATATAGATGATCGTTAAGTATTTAGGACTCCTTTACCTATATTTCCTTTAGCTGTATTAGCGTGTGGATGGAATGTGGTGTCAAGACTGCTTTGGCAATTTGGTGGTTGTCCAAACCTGTCCACCATGGAGGACTATCTGCTGCAATGAATAGGTCCCTTCCACAGTTATGGGCCCTCCTAAAAGTGCGGGATAGTGGCTATCTGTGGAACTGATAGGGTGACAAGGAACTAGAGCCAAGAAATAGGTATTCTTTGTTGTGTGCTCCTCTTTGAGCCAAGCAGATTTTCATGCAAGTATATGCGTGTGGATGGATCTATGTAATGTGTGTGTCTTTGGCTTCTGGCAGACATTACACATAAGATGTGACTAACCATTTAATCAATTCTTAAGTAGTAACCTGGCCATGTGTTCATTCAGTTAATGGTGTGATTTCATAGATTTCATAGATTTCATTGACATCAGGGCTAGAAGGGACCTCGGGAAATCATCAAGTCCAGCCCCCTGCCCAAAGGGCAGGAAGTCACCTGGGGTCATAGGATCCCAACAAGATAAGCATCCAATTTACTCTTGAAGGTGTTCAATGTAGGTGCTTGAACCACCTCCAATGGCAGACTGTTCCAGACCTTGGGGGCTCGGACAGTAAAGAAATTCTTCCTTATGTCCAGCCTGAAACGGTCTTGCAGGAGTTTGTGACCGTTCGACCTCGTCATCCCTTCGGGCACTCTGGTGAACAGACGTTCCCCCAGATCCTGGTGGTCACCCCTGATAAATTTATAGGTGGCCATCAGATCACCCCTGAGCCTACGCTTTTCCAGGCTAAAGAGTCCCATGTCTCTCAGCCTGTCATCGTAAGATCTGTTTTCCTGACCTTTGATCATGCGCGTAACTCTCCTCTGGACTCTCTCAAGCTTCTCCACATCCTTTTTGAATTGTGGAGCCCAAAACTGGACGCAGTACTCCAGCTGCGGCCTCACTAAGGCCGAATACAAGGGGAGAATGACGTCCCGGGATTTGTTCGAGAAGCATCTATGGATGCAAACCAGCGTTTTGGTCGCTTTATTAGCCCCAGCATCGCATTGCAGGCTCATGTTCATCTTGTGGTCAATGATGACCCCCAAGTCTCTTTCTTCTGTAGTGCTATCCAACGTAGCACTGCCGAGCCTATAAGGATGCTGCAGGTTTTTCCTCCCAAGGTGGAGAACCTTGCATTTTTCGGTGTTAAACACCATCAGGTTCTCGTCCGCCCATTTGCTGAGCTTGTCCAGGTCAGCCTGGATCACCCGCCTATCTTCTGGCGTGGATGCTTTGCCCCAAAGTTTGGTGTCATCGGCGAACTTGGCCAGTCCACTCCTGACTCCAATGTCCACATCATTAATGAAGAGGTTGAACAGTATGGGTCCCAGGACAGAGCCTTGAGGGACCCCACTGGTCACAGGGCACCACAATGAGTGACTGCCTTCAATTACAACCCTCTGGGTCCGACCATGGAGCCAATTTCCCAGCCAGCGGATTGTGGTGGAGCCAAGGCCACAACTGGCCAGTTTGGCCAAGAGGTGATCATGGGATACCAGATCAAAAGCTTTTTTGAAGTCAAGGTATATGATATCAATCTCTTCTCCCTGGTCCAGGTGATAGGTCACCTGGTCATAGAAGGAAATGAGATTGGTCAAACAAGACCTACCCACAACAAACCCATGCTGGCTATCCCTTAGGATGTTAGCCTGGGCCAGTCCATCAAGGATGGCCTCCTTAATAAACTTTTCTAAGATCTTCCCCAGGATAGAAGTCAGGCTAATGGGCCTGTAGTTAGCCGGATCCACTCTCTGCCCTTTCTTGAAGATCGGCACCACATTGGCCTTCTTCCAGTCTTCGGTCACTACACCAGAGCACCAGGAGTTTTCAAAGATCCGTGCCAGGGGCTGGGCTATGACGCTCGCCAGCTCCTTGAGTACCCTGGGGTGCAGATTGTCAGGGCCGGCTGACTTGAAGGTATCCAGCTTCTCAAGCTGTTCCTTCACGAGGTCAGCATTTATGGAGGGTAGGGGATCCCCATCACCTGGATCTCCCTGTCCCATAGCAGGCATGGGTCTCCCGTGGGACTGATGAAAGACTGACGCAAAGTACCTATTTAATAGGTTGGCTTTTTCCTGGGCGTCAGTTGTCAGTTGCCCCATCTGGTTTAGCAGGGGTCCAATGTTGCCCTTGCTTTTCCTCCGGCTCCCCACATATCTGAAAAAGGACTTTTTGTTGTCTTTGATGCTTGAAGCTAGTTGGAGCTCAGTTGCAGCCTTGGCTTTCCTGGTTTGCTCCCTGCAGGACCGGACCAGTGCAGAGTAATCCTCCTTGGAGGTGAATCCCGTCCTCCATCCTTTGTAGGCTTTCCTTTTTAGCTGCAGGAGGGCCACTTGGTCCCTGGAGAGCCAGGAAGGCTGCTGTGCCTTCTTGCTGCCTTTCCTCCGTGTTGGAATAGATTTAGCTTGTGCATTGAGGATCGCTTCCTTGAAAAGCAACCACTCTTCTTGAACTCCCATCTCCCTGGGGTCATGGTTCCTAAGGGCCTGACCGACAAGCCTCTTGAGCTTGTCAAAGTCGGCTTTTCTGAAGTCAAGGACTTCTGTGTTGCTGACTGACTTGCCAGCTTTACGGCGGATGGTGAAGGTGATCAGCTCATGGTCGCTGTCACCCAGCTTCCCATCGATCACTAGGTCACCGATTAGGTCGTGCCCCGTAGCCAGTACCAGGTCGAGCTAGAATTTATTTTATTATGATGATAGAAACACTGGTAGGCTTCCAAATTGCTTTAACATTGTAAATATATTAATAAAACCTTGCCCAAATGATCTCTCTCTCTCTTAGTCTGTGTGTGTGTGGAGGGGGGTATGGTTTTGGGGGTTTTGTTTGTGGAAGACCATGGATTTGGGGCCATTTGGGGCCAGGAGGACATGCTTTGACAGGTCAAGACAGGCCACGACACTGAGAACATCTTCTGGGCAATAGTCGCCTAGATGGCAGGGTGGCAGCACATGTGGCAGCAGTGCTACACAAAGCCCAACTGTGTAGCCACAGCCCACTGGCAGCTGTCCCAGAGGTGCAGATGCCTCTGCTGTGGCCATGCAGTGCCCATCCAGGTCTGGCAGGTATGCAGCCTTAGGGTCATATGCTGTTACAGGTGACAGCAGGTCATAGACAGGCAGCAGCCCCCACTTCCAGACTGCTGCAGTGAGTAGAGGGTGCAGAGAACTCTCGGTTAGGGCTGCTTCATCAGTCCAGCTGGCATAAGGGGCTACTGTCCCCAGATACCAGTTGGCCAGGCCCCAAAAGCTCCAATCTATTTGTGGCATCCAATTCCTCAGAAGCTCCTAAGAGCAAGAGGAACAAGGACTGGAAACCAATAATCTTCCTCAATAACTGTGTTTAACAGTGACCACTGGGTGTTCCAGCTGTATTCTGTATGCATGTGGGTATGGAGGAGTGGAAAATTCTATTAACATGCCCTACAGTTTATTTTCCAATATACCGGGCTATTATCATCCTAATACTTGAAAGAATAGATAAGAGAAATTTCTATAAAGAGAAATTTGATGAATTAGGAAACTTTAGGATAACTGCAAAGAGCTTTTTTTATCATTCATAGTAAAATTTGGAGCTCAGCATTTATTTTACTCATTGATATCCTACATTCAGAAAATACAACTTCGTGTATTAAGAATTGCTATTCCTATATTAGTTAGAACTTATGAATATGTATGCATAATAATATGTCTTCAGGTGAAGTAGGGCAGTCATCAGCAAACTCTTGGTGATGAGCTTTTCAAATTTGGCATGTATGGCTGCCTACAGTCTCCTTTTAGTTGATTGCTAGTGGTGCAGCAAAGTACTTGAAAGATAAGCATTTAATTAAAAATCTTAAAACTGACATTTGAATATGTTAAATTTCAGCTGTCTCTATTTTTTAATTATAGATTATACACTTAGGACTCTTACTGCTTTTGAACCTGTCTACCTTTAGCTTGTTTATGGTAAGAATTTCTACCCCTCTTTTGATAGTATCACAATGACTTTTATGGAAGGTGGGATGAGGTAATGGGGCCAGAGAAAAGAGTAATGGCCAGTCATTTTTATCTCTGGATACCCAGGATCATATTCACCTGAATTACAACAGAAAATAGTTCTATGGTATGTTTTTGTTGAATGCCTATGGGGTTTGCCATGATTTACAGCTACCACATTTGGCAAAGCTGTAATGTTACTGATGGCTCAGGCTAATAAAGGGCTTGGATGCCTATAGGTTAGGTGCTGAAATGTAAATTTTAGCCTCCTAGCATCCAGGAATGTAATTCAGAGCCAGATGACAGAAGTGTAGTCTCCCATCCTGCTCTGGAAGTGGAAGTGGAAGTGGCTCCTTCCTTCCCTCAGAATCCAGAGTCTAGAAGTCACTAAAGACCATTTCAGGTAGTGGCACCCTCCATTCTTTCTGCTGAAACAGGGGCACTATGCAGCAAAGAATGCAAGATTCATGCTTACAGAATAATAGCATTGAGGAGCATGAGTCCATTGCCTAGTGGTTAAGGTACTCAGCCTGGAGATAGGAATCCATGGTTATAGGCCTTGCTCTTGGGACTATTTATGTTTTTATCCAATTCCTGTTTTAATATAAAAACAAAAAGTTCAGGAATCAGGACTTCCTCCTCCCTGCTGAACCTAGACCAGGGGTCAAATACCCCTGGCACATGTGCCAAGCATGGCACACGAGTCCATTTGCCTCAGCACGCATTGGGGCCGGGGAGGCAGCAGCTGTTTGCAGCCTTTCAGCTGCAGCCGGGCCTAGCTCTGGGTAGCTGCTATTAGGGGGGAGCCTGGGCTGCTCCCAGCAGGCAGCTGGGATGCTGCAAGCCCTGCTGGGAGCAGCCCAGCCTTCATGGCTATCAGCAGCTACCCAGAACCTGGGCCAGCTGGAAACATCCGCTGCCTCTCCACCCCGGCCCTGGCCCCGGGCTCGGGAGAGGCAGCACATACCGGCAGTTCTCCCCACTGTTCTGTTAGAAATATTATTAGGAATGCATAATGAATAGAGTGTTGTTAGAACTGCACAGTTTGCATCTCGTACCTGATAAGAAGAAACACTACCAAGGACCCTTTGTGCTAAAGAATCACTCCCTTTGCCAATCTGTCAGCCGTTCTTACACTAAATCACTCTCAACCCTCATACTCCTCCAGTCTCTCTCTGCTTTTTATCATGTAGATTACAGAAGTTGTAATTCAATTGACTGTGTCCTTGGAAGAAGGAGAATTTCAACTTTTGGTGACCTAGAGGCTTTTCTGAGCGTGCGTAATTAGCTAATGCATATATGCCTATCCGCCCCGCATACTTAAGTAGTTAATTATAATGAACATGCGACGTATGAAGTGACGTATTTACATATATGTTTGTATGAACCGGAAATGAGTTGTAAGAGTTCCTGTTTCTGCACACGTGCCCAAGAGAAGGAGATAAAAGCCAGCTAAGAGTTTTCCTCGGGGGCGGAGTGGTCCTTTGTCTTCACTCCAACCCTATTTGCAAATATACCTTTTGTGTTGCTAATAGTGTGTGCCTGAGGAATTATTATTCGCGAGCCTCCAAAAGAAACGAACTGCGATTTTCGCATCAGTTCTGCCCTCTATTGGAACATGGCACGACAGGATACAGCAGGGGGCGCAGAAAGCTGCCTGCTCCCAGCTCCCCACTGCCCTGCCACACTTCCCCTGAGTGCACAGGAGCAGCATGGGCAGCAGCACAGGTTGCCCCTCACTGCTGCCCCCACCTGCAGGGGAAGTGCGGCAGGGCAGTGGGAAGCTGGGAGTAGGCAGCTTTCTGCGCCTCCTGCTGTGCTGTGCCATGCTGGGTTTCACACACTGCTTTGCAGAAGCAGCAAGGGCAGCACAGCAGGGAGCATTGCTGCCTCCCCAGAGCCCGGGGCTGGGAGGCAGCTGGGGCCAGGGCTGGGGCGGAGAGGCAGTAAATGTTTGCAGCTGGCCCAGGTTCTGGGTAGCTGCTGACAACCACAGAGCCTGGGCTGGGGAGCAGGGGCTTTGGGTGGGGGGAAAGTGTCATAAGTAGGGCTGGGGAGCAGGGGCCTTGGATGGGGGGCAAGGGGCAGCAGGGCTGGGGGGGCAGGGGCCTTGAGTGAGGGGTATGGGACACAAGCAGGACATCCTGCCATGTACCCCTTGCCTTCATTTTGTTTTTCTGGCATGCTGGCACTCCAGCACCTTCCAAGGTAGGCATTGTGGGTTTTTTTGGCACTCTGGCCAAAAAACATTGCCTACCCCTGACTTAGACAATAAGCTATGGAGTCAAGCTCCTGCTTGCTTGCTTTCCCTCTCGCCTAATAAATATTGCATTCCTTACTCCACAGTTGCCCAGCTTCAACAGGAAGAGTAGGTAGTCACCACCTAAAACAACAATAACCTGCTAAGACAGCTAAGACACTCTACTGGGAGGTGAATTAGAATCCCCTCAGGCTGAAAAAGGAATTGAACTGCAGTCTCCCAGGGTGCCTGCAAACTTGCAGGGAGGCTGCCCCTACATGCTGTAATTAAGCATGTCCCAGCAGATTTGATTAATTGAGTCTGCTGGAGTGTGATAATTAGCATGCTCCAGCAAGCTTTCACATTTCTTGTAACAGCATACCCATACTTAAAAATGGCATCATGGGTGCTTTAACTATAGCTCATTTGAGGAGTTTTAATTAAAGTGCACCTGCCAGCATTTTGAAATGGGTGGACACTGATACACCAGAGTTGTGGACACTTTAATTAGACTGGCTCTTGGAGCTGCTCTAATTAAGGTCCTCCCCCACCCACCTCTAGAACACATGTAAAAACACTTCCAAATCCTTGGTAATTGTTCTAACCACCAGGATGTTTCTGTATGAAAGTACTGGTAGATTTCAGTGTGAAAGTAGCAATGACAGCTTTTTCTTGTTTTGATCTCAGTGCTAATGTACATATTAGATGTGATCTGAATACCTACTGGATCAGGTTCCACAGTGAATTTAGGCCACTCCTCCTTGTTTCTGAATCAAAATGGGGCTGGAGCAGGAGCTATGTATCTAACTGGCCAGATTGGAACAGTTTTGGGCATATCAAATGTCAGGTCAAAAAGGGACATACCTGGTGAGGATAGGTGCCTCCAGGTTTATGTAGCTGATCACAGGTATGGGACTTCAGACCCCAAACCCATCTAAGTCTCATTTTAAGTGTCTATGACTTCATTTTTTTCCTTTTTTCTTTCTTTTTATTTTTTTTAATGGCACTAAGTAGCAGCTACCTTACAATTAACCTTAATCAGTGCTTTTGTACCAGTATCTATAAGTCTGGTAACCTGGAACATCAAATAGAACTTTTGAAATTAAAAATATGCATTCTGTCTCATTCATCCAGTCATACATCCATACCTGGGCTTTATCATGCTTGACATTTCAATCAAAATAAGAAATGTTACTGAAAACAGTAGCAGGAAAAAGTATGTTTGGTTCCAGGGCAAGTATATGAACAGATGTCCATGTAACTAGAAATAATCATAGAAATGTAGGTTTCAGCATGGTGAAATAGATCAGTTGTCTAGGTACTCTGGTATCCTGCCCCTGGCAGTGGACTTGTAATTGATCTCTCAAAGGAAGGTAGATATGTCCTACTTCCACACTTGGTCAAGCCCATTTGGGTGGAAATGTATATTCAAACCCTAGCCCCATGGGTGATCAGTTTGTACTGTAAAGTATGAGGTTTACTTTCTATGTCATTCAATTTGATTTTCATCTTCACTCCTCTTCAAAAAACTTTTAAGCTCATCTGTGGTATTTGGAACCAAAGTCAATTGAGAAAATAAGTTTTCCTTAGCTAAGGTAGTCCCTCTTTTTTTAAACAAAGTTATTACATAGCTCCGCTGTGAAATTCTAGAGACGTTAAATCACTTCACATATTTACCCAGATACCTTTGTTGTAAACTGAATCCTTGCTATTACTGCCTTAACTTATTGCTAAAAGAGGTTGTACTCCAGGTTAATAGCCTGCAGTTCAGCGTTCATTAAGTCATTCATTGATCATTACAACATCCTGAAAGGGTTTTGTGTTGAAGTTTTAATAGCTGTAATATATGGAGATTTGCTGGCCTAAAATACTAATAATGTACTTTTATGATGGCAAGAAAGCATTTGCATATAGCAGCTGACATTAATCTCAAGTACCAATTTATTTTGCCTGAATTAGCGTTATCTCATTGGAATTAGTATCTTTAAAACAAGCCAAAAAACAGTCCAGGAGACAACATTTGGATGGATAACATTTTCAAGATGAGGAGTTTCCATAGGGTAGGCCAAGTGGTCAGAACAGATTCAAGCCAGAAGTCTTTCACAATTCAGAATTTCAAAAGTCTTAATTCTCTTAACAAGCTTTGCAATTTTTCAAGGCCCAGGATTGACAAATTTTTCTTGGAAGGCATTTTTTCTGTTTGGTACAGGAAGGGAGAGCTTCATCCTAAATTTCATCTTGCCTTAAAATGTTTCTAAATCTTAAGCAGTGACACTGACAATAAGAATACCTGGAAAACATTTTCAGCTGAATATGCTTGGGTAAATGTCCAATTATATTTTCCCCACACCTTGTTAAACTGTCACAACTTGTCTGCATTTCCTTTCACATCACAGCCACGTACAGTTATGCACTCAGATATCTATAGGAAAGGTGATGCAATGTAAGACTCTCATGTAATAAAACTGTCCTACTAATCCGCTGTTCCTATAATCCATTGCCTGTGAATTCACTATTAGGTATCACATGAGATAAAGTGAAATGAAAAGCACTTAGGAGGGGCATTCCTGCATAAATTGGATAGGCTAGATGCACTAAATACAAATGATAAAGTTGCCAAACATTCTTAAGTAATCAAATCATGGAAGTGTGGCAGTTCATTAAGGCAAGGATAGAACATTATGTAAAGCTTGTCTAAGTTTCTGTAGGATGGTGGATCCAGCCGTTCACAGGTGCATTTCAAATAAGATCGTTTTAAAAAACTGTGACATTACACTAATGCTCAGTAAAATAGTCTACTGAGCATTAAGCATCACTAAAAATGTGTGTAAATATACTACTGCACATTAGCACAGCCTAATGTACATTAAATGTATAGTAAATTCAATGCGCATTAGAAAAGGTGCATTAATGCAAAAGTAGATGCGCCCACTGCGTACTGGGCTCTGCTACCATGTGTAATCACATCATATAGTTTCATAGTTTGTAGGGTCGCAAGGGACCTGAGCAGATCATCTAGTCCGACCCCCTGCCATGGCAGGAAAGAATACTGGGGTCAAATGACCCCAGCAAGGTGTTCATCTAACCTCCTCTTAAAGACCCCCAGGGGAGGAGCCTGCACCACTTCTCTTGGAAGCTGGTTCCAGATCCTAGCCTCCCTGACTGTGAAGTAGTGCCTCCTGATGTCTAACCTAAACCTACCCTCTGCCAGCTTGTGACCGTTATTCCTGGTCACTCCTGGCGGTGCTCGGGGGAACAGTGACTCCCCCAGTGCCTGCTGATCCCCCCTGGCTAGTTTATAACAGGCCACAAGATCCCCCCTCAGCCTTCTCTTTTGGAGGCTGAACAGGTTCAGGTCCCATAGCCTCTCCTCATAGGGCCTGCCCTGTTGTCCCCTGATCATGCGAGTGGCCCTCCTCTGGACCGTCTCAATGCCGTCGACATCCCTCTTGAAGTGGGGCGCCCAGAACTGGACACAGTACTCCAGCTGTGGCCTGACCAGTGCCGCATAGAGGGGGAGGATCACCTCTTTGGACCTGCTTGAGATGCATCTGTGGATGCATGCCAAGGTGCGGTTGGCCTTCCTTACTGCCTCCCCACACTGCCGGCCCATGTTCATCTTGGAGTCAATGATGACCTCCAGATCCCTTTCCGCCTCCGTGCTGGCAAGAGGGGAGTTCCCCAACCTGTAGGTATGGTTCTGGTTGTTCCTCTCGAGGTGCAACACCTTGCACTTGTCTGTGTTGAAACCCATCCTATTCTCGTCCGCCCACCCTTGTAACCTGTCTAGGTCTGATTGTAGCCTGTTGCATCCTTTCAGTGTGCCCACGTCCCCCCACATCTTTGTGTCATCAGCAAATTTGAACAGGGTGCTTTTTACCCCCTCGTCCAAATCACTGATGAAGATGTTGAACAGTGCGGGCCCGAGGACCGAGCCCTGTGGAACCCCACTGCCCACGTCCTTCCAGGTTGAGAAGGACCCATCCATTACCACCCTCTGGGTGCGGCTCTCCAGCCAGTTGGCAACCCAATTGACTGTGTGGGTGTCTACACCACAGCCCCCCAGTTTCTTAATGAGAAAGGGGTGAGAGACAGTGTCAAAAGCCTTCCGGAAGTCCAGGAAGATTATATCCACTGCTACCCCTGCATCTAATGATCTGGTGATCTGATCGTAAAAGGCCACCAGGTTGGTCTGACAGGACCTGCCACTGATGAACCCATGTTGGTTGCCCCTAAGCATGCAGTCCCCTGCTGGACCCTCCTGGATGTGTGCCAGCATAATTTTCTCAAACAGCTTGCCTAGGATCAAGGTAAGACTAACCGGCCTATAGTTTCCCAGGTCCTCCTTCCTGCCTTTTTTGAAGATGGGGACCACGTTGGCCCTCTTCCAGTCCTCCGGTACCTCACCAGAGCACCACGAGTGCTCGTAAAGCCGTGCCAGGGGACTTGCAATGACCTTGGCCAGTTCCTTTAGAACTCTAGGGTGGAGATCATCCGGGCCGGCTGACTTGAATACGTCCAACCCCTCCAGAAGCTCCCTAACTAAATCCTCGCTAACCCGTGGCCCAGGTGTGCCTCCCCCGGGGGGGAATTCCCATTCTTATATTTATCTTACTACTAGATAGGTAGCAAATGAAATTCAATGTTGAGAAATTTAAACTGCTGCACTTGGGGACGAACAATCCCTGCACACCTACCAGCTTGACAATGCCAAACTGCCAGCACCACAGTATGAATATGAGCCAGCAGTGCAACGCTGTAGCCAATGGGGCAAATAATACCCTGGTATGCATCAGTTGATACATCTCCAGCAAAACTAGGGAAGTGATTCTTCCACTCTACACGGCATCGGGGAGACTGCAGCTGGAGTACTGTGTTCAGTATTGGGTGCCGCACTTCAACAAGGATGTGGTAAAGCTTGAGAGAGTCCACAGAACAGCCACCCGCATGATCAGGGACTTGCAAGGCAAGCCATACAAGGAGAGGCTGAGGGACCTAGGATTCTTCAGTGTGAAAAAGAGAAGGCTGAGTGGGGGCTTGATAGCAGATTATTGCTGCATCAGGGATGTGCATCAAGGACTCAGTGAACAACTGTTCACCAGGGCACCCTTGGGGAAAACCAGGAGTAATGGCTATAAATTACTGGAAGACGGTTTCAGGCTCAACTTTAGGAAAAACTTCTTCACAGCTAGGGTGTCCAGACTATGGAACAAGCTTCCTCCAGAGGTGGTGCAATCGCCTACCCTCGAAATCTTCAAGAGAAAATCAGATGGTCACCTTGCTGGGGTCACCTGACCCCAGTTGTCTTTCCTGCCTGGTGCAGGGGTCTGGACCCAATGATTTTCTGAGGTCCCTAGCCCAGGATGGGGTATCTGGATCAATGAATTCACAAGTATGAATAAACTGTAAATCTCTTCTTCATCCTCCTCTGCATACCACATGCACCAACATGGCTGCCAAACAGGGAAAATTATTTTGAACACATAAGTTGGGCACTAGACATTCCAGAGTATTACCTTACTATTTATGATTGCAGTTACTTTCCCTTAAGCCCCTCAGGGCTTTCTGTATAATATCAAAAGTGCTTTTCTTCCTAATTTATTATCTCAGTGCTCAGCCTGTTGTTTTTACCTTTATTAAAATACATTTTTCATGGATTAGTTTTAAAAGACTAGCATAAAAAGGAGTTGTAACTGTACCTATGAACTATATTTGTGTTAACAGTTTTCACTGTTAAAACTGAGTTTTGTCTTTGTTAGATCCTTTCAATGAAAAACATTTCCTACTGGAGCTATATTTTAGGGCAAAGACCCTCTTATGCACAGGAACCATAGGTATTCTTAAATTGCTGGATTCCTAGATAGTTAAGTCTCCAGTGTTCTGATGTTTGTCCCCTTTTCCTGTGGTGCTTCTGAGAAGGAGGACCGGTCCACGACTATCAAACAGAGCTCCCTTCAGCAATTTACCAGTGATCTTTTGGACTCTTCCTTACTCATGGGAGCTGATGGTCACACATTTGTCATATATCAGGAATTTTTTGTCTCCTCTACTAGGTAATTTGGTAGGGCAAACTTTGTGATCTCTAACTGACTAGGTGCTTCCACTGGCTGTTATGGAAAGCTGTTACTAGACTTTTGAAATCTTCACATTGACTTATGGCAGTCTTTCACTGGCTGGAATGTCACCTGTCTTTTACATTCAAAGATCTCTAAAGTATTTTTGTGCTCATGAAGCCAGAAAAAGATGATGGAGGTGAAGCTAATAACAGATGCTCTGTTATGAATCACAACCAACCCAGCACTAGTACCAAAGGCAGGTAATGTGATATCTATTTAAACTTGTTTTTTTAAATAAAGAATTGTATAGTGAACAATGGTCTCAGTTGTCCTACTAATTTTACTCCTGCTATCCTCAGCCAGATGAGCTCACAAATTATAAAAACAGGAAAACCAAAACCAGTGAATTTTGGCCTTGTTTTCAAGAAGAAATATTGTGGGGAGATTTATTTCTTGAATTTAAAAACAATAATAAAAGGTTCTTTCAGTGCCTTTGCAAGCAAAGAGCTAAAGGATCCAGGGATCCCACCCTGGGCTAGAGACAAACATTACACTTAAACCAGTTGAAGTGATCAGAAACTGGTTTAAAGCTGTAACAGAACAGATGTTCAGTGCACTTAAACTGGTTTGAAAATGGCTAAAACAATTTTGAGATAAACCTGGTTTAATGTAGTATCAGATGCAACTGATTTGGGTCAACTCAGTTTATGCAAGTTCTGTCCCAGACCCCTTCCTGGTTTAAATTAAATCAGAATCCTCCAGCATCCCAGTTGCTTTGCAACTCTGAGTGGGACTCTGCTCTCACTACAGCCAAGCAGAGCTGGCCCCTCCCCTCTGTTCCCTGGCTGAAGTTCTAGCAGAAACTGCAGGCATAGGGCATCTGCCTGGGTTCTTCCTCCCCACCCCCAATACTCCCTGATGAAGCAGGGATTCCCCCTCCCCTCTGTCTTACAGACACCTCTCAGCATTAGCTACCAGTTATGTGGGAGACAAGGTAGACAGGACAGTTCCACTTAGAGCTTTTTGGAGTTAATCAACAGGTGCTAGTAATGTTCCTCTGTTCCTTCTTTGGAACAAGTTGTTTAAGAAGAACTTGAACTAATGAGAGAGCCTTTTGTTTTGCTGATGGGGTGATAAATGCTTCCTGCTGTGTAACTAAATCCCTGCTGGCTCCTTCACTGACCAGTAAGTGGGGGAGGACCCCCTCTCTAATCAAAGCATTCTGCCAAGACCTGGCCATGGCCCCCTCAGCTCAACACTGTAAAAAGGAAGGGAGAGCTGCCCTAGCACCCCCTGGCTTCTAGCCTGAGCCACTGAAGGCATGTGCCTGCATTTTTTCAGCCCAGAGGGGATGTCTTCACAATCAAAAACTGGCCTACACAGGTTAGACTAACGTGGAAATTTTGAATCAATTCAGGCTCAGGCTTTTTGAATGTTTGTCCTTAGCCCTGGAGCCTAAGCACACGGACTGCTGTAGAGAGGAAAAGAGGGCTGTAGATGACATTGTTGCAGATATACAATATCCCTATAAGCTCCCTATAAGTTGATGGGTTTGTAGAGCATAATCATGTTGTCTCGTGTTTGGTTTACTGATATGGTGTGTGTAATCTCACTAGAAAGCTAATGCTGTACTGTATCATTTATGTCATTTTTATTATTGTAGGAATTATGTTATGCTGTCTGTACATATCTTTATGATTTGGGACATGGTTCTGCTAAAGGAATTGAGGAATGCATACTTAAGGAAAAGAGGGTAGGCAAAACTGCTAAGTGTCTCTTGCTATTGTTGTTACTAGGTCAAGGACAGTTGCCTAATCACAGGCAGAAGGGGCTACTGTTGGGATGGGCACTCAAGGTATTATCTGCTTGTAATGGGAAGAACCACCTGAAATGGCTAAGGAAGCTCAGAGAAATGGGCAAGCAGTTAAAAGGTTGCTGTCTGGAAAAAATTAACTTCAGGGTGCTGGGCTATGACTTAATGAAAAGGGAGGGCCTGATTTTTCCCTCACTGCAAGACATGAAGTATCTATTAACCATCAGAGAAGCTTTGTAATTTCTTGTTCAGGGAATTAGTGGGTTGACTGACTTAGGTGGGACCTGAGACCTTAACGCCCTCACCATCTGAGCAGCACAATATTGAACTGTTGCCAAATGTCACCTTTACCAGCCTTACATGAACTGTCACCTTCACCAGCTTCAAGGGGAAGGAGTCCTAAGGGTAAGATAATATGACAGCTGTAATCAGAGGTAGGTTTGCTATAGGTGCCATCATGTGAAGGCATCCCCTTAGACTTCATTTGTAAGACAGGCTTGCTGTTCCTGATTGTCCTTTTCTGGGATCTCTTCTGAGACTTGATACTAAAAGTACAGCCTATAGCATAGGCAACCAGTAGGAGGTGAATGGGGGTGCACGTGCCCCCTCTGACAGGACTGGTGCACCCCCGATGGCCAACGCTGATGCTGTAGGTAGGGCTGGTGCCACCCCAACAGGGCCAGCAGCTTCTGCAGGTGCACCCCAAATTCAGGAGGCACCAGTCTCATGGCTTATAGTAATAAGTAACTTCACAAGTAGCAACAAAGGCCACTAAAGTTTATGGGACTAGGCTTTGGATCAGGTCATGGTACATTACTTCACACCTGCACCTACTTCCAATAAGTCATACAGTGGTATGATTACTTACTAATAATCATACTGGTAACTACTGGGGGCATCTATACAAGACATTTACTGTGGAGTTGCCTAATTAGCTCAAAGTAAATGTCTTGGTGTCTATATATGAGATCCTATTAGTCCACAGGAAACTGACAAACTCTGTAGTAGGTTAGTACTTGTAAATACAAGTATTATCCTGCTGCTAAGCTTTTTCACGTACAGCAGCCAATATGTAGACATTGACTGGGCTGAAGCATGAGACTTGTAGTTGGCTAGCTAGTGTGGGGGCTAGCTGGCAAGGGAGCAGGCAGTCCCTACACTGAAGCACCCTTGTGCCCCAGCCAGCCCTGCCTCAGCATGTTGAGCCAGGTCTCAGAAGCCCTGGGCTGGCGGATTGGCAGTCAGGGCTGCTTCGACTTGGCTCAATGTGCTGCAGCCCCGGTGTACGTTTAAGCTCTGTACCCACTATATGTGCCAGAGTTTATTGCATCACATTTATGCACATGTAGATGCCCCCATTGGGCGTGTCTACAGGAGACGCTTAATGAACAGTAGACTAATTCTAGTGTGCATTAGCACATCATGGCAAAAGCTGTGCTAACACACTAATGCGCAGTAGAAGTAGACTACTGTGCATTAAGCATCACTTAAAGACCATGTGCTGGTGGGTTTGGGTTTTTTTTACTCTTTCTTTTCCTTGAAATAACAAGCTGGACTGATGTGCAAGGCTGAATGTCCTTTTGCTAACAATTCTATGCTCTAGTAAACCCCTCCTCAGCAAATGAGTTACTTCAGAGTCACTGGTCTAAAATTAAAATCTGTCTTGTGGTCAGTTTATGGGTTGTACTGGATCTCATTTAACCTCTCCCAAGGTGGAGGTATAGTTCTAGTAAGTAGTATTACTGATACACTTATTGCACTTATAAGCATCTTGTAAAATCAAAGTTCCATTCAAATGTTAAGTGCTATTTATAAGTTAGGGACAAATACCCCTGTCCTGCAGTAATCCTTTATACATCTGGAAAACATGAAGCAATCCTGATTTGATACCACTTTCTGCTATTCTGCAAGGGGGTTGACAACATTTTTGAGCCAAGTACCAAAAAACCCTGCAGCCTGGACATGCAGGTCCTGGTGGGAGTAGGGAACACAATGGCCAATAGGGCAGGGTGCAGAAAGCAGAACAACAAATCAGACAGGAAGCAGAAGACACAGCAGCAGACTGGACAGAGGAAAGAGAACATGATCAGAGTGGCACTTGGGATAGGTGCAGGGCATGCCAGCCAAAAAGGTGGGCCCCACTGATGTAGTTCATCCTCATGCTAGATGAGTGTTGCCAAAGACCCAGCCTGTGGGCTGGATCTGGTCCATGGAGCTGTTTCACTTGGCCCACCAAGGTCTCAGACAGGCTGAGAATTTATGAGTAGGGCAAGCACATTCCTAGTTGCAAAGCCCCACTGGGGATACCTATCAGCAGTGGGGGAATGGCAGTGTTAACCCCTATGCTGCCACCACCACCTCTCACTCCAGTTCTGCTGCCACCTCTTGCCCTGCCTTCCCCATGGTTTAGATCCAGCCCAATTGATCCAAAGTGAGTTTGACACCCTTGCCACAGGCTATTCAAATAAACAAGTTGCCAGCTGAGTCCTGTATTTGAATTGGAAGGGTCTCTTAAGCATCAGCATTTGTTGCCTTGACTCCTTGACAGTGTTATCATGATATGGCTCTCTGCAAAATAAATCATGAAAACTTAGCCTTTCCTAGTGATAGTGCAGAGGTTTCTATCTCCTTCCTGGATAATACTTTGTTTAAATGCCCTCTCTGTGATCAAGCAGTTTCCCAAAACCCTATAGCTGAGAGTCACCAGTAGTCAGGGTGGGGCAGCCTCCCCAGTTGGGTTATTTGAACTGAGCTGGTTTCTAAATTGAACTTCCCATACAGTTCTTTGTTGATAACTGCCTCTCTTGTTTTCTCTCTCTCCTCTGAGCTGTCAGTTCACTTTGTTCTCACAAACTGTGCCAAACAGCTGAAATCAACAATCAGTATCTCATTAAGGTCTCCCTCACATTTGTACACTACAGGCAGCTGATCCAACCAATGAAAAAATCTGGAGGTGCTTGGTGTCAGATAACTTAACATAGTGTCACAGAGATCCAAAGGTTCTTCTATGCCAGAAAGGTTGAGAGAAGGGGGAATTAAGGCCTAGACACCCTACGATGTCTAGGGAACTCTGCCTAGGGGACCCTCAGCCCCTATATTATCAGAGACAAGGGAAGTGCTGAATTTTGTTTTGCATGTAAAATGAAAATGACAAATAATTGATCATAACCCCCCACTATGTGTGTGTTCATCAGTAATCAAGGGTTTTGGCTGGCCTTCTGTTGGAATGCTTTCAATAGTTTATATGCAAAAAATACTTATTTTGAGTCCTGTTTGGAATATGGGCTTGGATCTGTTGACTTATCCTTAATCTACCTGGTAAAGCAATGAAATGATCTCTTTCATTGCTCCTCTCATGTTATGGTTTTAGGATCTATTTAGGCAGAAATATCTCTTTTGGGACACGTTGTAGACATATTCTATCTATATATGCCTGCTCATACATGCCAAACCCAGAAATGCAATGGTGAAGCTTCTTGAGGGGCATCACCATGGGAGTAGCAGCTGAGAGCATTTTTTAAGCCTCCAAAGCAGGTAAGAATCCCACACTCCCTGCTTTTGGCACCTTCTCCCTTCCCAAAACAGACAGACACCTGTCCTAATAGGTAGCCTCATAGGCTACCTAAGGGCTGCTGCTTATAATCAGGCAGCCATGTCACTGCAGGTAGGTAGGACCAGCTGGAAGTAGTTATGCCTACTCAGGTAGTCAGGGCCAGCTAGGGTGACTACCTGTTTAAAATATAAAGGAAGGACACATGCCTGACTTCCCCCTTCCTCCACAGCCTCTGCCGGTGGCATGGCCAGAGCCAAGCCAAACTCAGCTGAGTCGAGTGGGACGGGGGTGGATGTGGGCTGCCTGCTGTGGGCTCAGGGCTCTGCACCCTGCTGCTGTCCTTCCAGGAGCCCCACACCAGCTGTACACCCCTGCGCACACAGCAGAAGTGGGAGGCATAACTCAATGCTGCTGCCATCCCCACTGCTGCCGGGGGGGCAGGGGGAGCATTGCCATGGCAGCTCAGGGCTCCTAAGGGGAGGGCAGCAGGGCAGGGAGACCCAAGCTTGCAGTGGGCAGTCCTCATCCTCCACCACCCCCTGCACAAATCTGAGGGTGGGGGGGATGTGTCCTTCATGCCCCCTCTCAGGGGATGTGCACAGTGGGAGCCGCCTCGCTGATGCGCCACACCCCCGAATGAGTTGCCCATGGCTCTATCCTACTCCACACACCGCCCTGGATGGGCAGCACCCTCACCTGCCCCACTCCCTCCCTCACCATGGGGGGCTTGATCTGCTCCCCCTTCCTTACTATGCTGCTTCCGCCCCATAGACTTACCTGCAGGGAGCTGCTCTTCAGGCTGCTCTGCAGGAGCTGCTCTTCTGACACTCCCTCCCATGGATCCTGTTACTCATTAACCAGAGTAGAGCAGGGAGCAAACACCAGCACACATTGCTCGCAACAGCTTTATTCAGAATGTAGACGGCTTCGGTCAAGCTCCCACACCGACAGAATATGGAGAGCAGCAACGAACAATAGTTTTTTCCCCACATTTTATACACTTTGGTGTATACTTATTAATATTGACCCTCCCTTGTTCCACCTCTGGTTCCACCCATTTCTGCTCCCATCTCAAGCTCCACCTCTTTTTACTGTTTGCTTCATTAACATGGAATTGCCTGTGCATTTAATTCATTTATGTGCCTTTTTGCTCTGAGCACATGTCTAAGACCTTGACTCCTTTTTTTCGGTCAATGGGCAGACTTTGACCAAAACCTGGAAGCTTCTAGAGGCTTCTTCACCAATCACCATTCACCTTTTTGGATATGCTTATCTTGGATTCTGTTACAAATTGTGTGTTGTTTTTAACATTCCAGTCTGTTTTTCTGTTTCAGGTTGTATCCTCTTCCACCTTTTTTTGGCCCCTCTATCTTATCTCATTCCTTACTGTAGCTGGCTCACAGCACACAGACTCGCACAGATTCACTCGCTGCTTTTCCCTCAGAAAATGGTTGACACAGTTAAGATGGTTACTTAGCATAAGCAAATGGCTGGATTAACTATCATTCTGCCTTGTGGTCAGCAGCTTTGCTAGGCCACAGGTAAAGCCATTCAGCTGCAAATCCAGTGCTCTCTAAGATCCAAATTATTGTCACCCTAACAAACTGTACATGCTTTTTGTTGTGCTTTCAAGTTAAATATACATGTTTTTGTCTAGATGATAGAGAAAAAATAAAAGAAATGGTTCTGGCATTTCAAGACTAAACTGGAGAGGCTGGTGACAAACCTCTCTCACCCACATAGATGAGCTCTTAGCTTAAAGTAAAAGCTCCATTAAGCTAGAGAAATAGCTGTTGCCCAGTCTTCAACTCAGACCATGAGGCAGTCTTTTAGTTATTGTAGACCCACACTTCTGGGCACTTTGAAGAAAAGGACCAAGACCTTGAGATTTACACATCAGAAGGAACAAGCGGTGTACATTAGATACATTTTAACCAGCTGAATTTTTCTTGGGATCCACACCTTCCACTGACAATGAGACACTGGGGTCAGGTAAAATCTATGAGAAGGCAGATCCTAATTTCTGAATTCAAAGTCTCTTTCCCCATGTGAAAGCTGTGAGGATTCTGCAAATTTTCACCTAACTTTAGAAATAAACCTGCTTCTTATGCTCTTCTTTTGTTCAGTATGTATTTTTTAAAGTGAGTTTGATCACATAAATACACTTAGAAATAACTTACAAACTTGCCAGCTCAAATGTTCTCAGTGGAAGTGCTATCTTCCACTTGATAAGATACTGCTTACTAAAGCAGGAAAGTCAGCCTCTAAAAACCTCATCAGAGTGCTGAAAGAGGCAGCAGTTAATATAGATATTTCTGCCTTATTTAACTACATGCTTTGCAATTTGGCCAATATGTATATGTGCAACCTGGTGTCAGGGATTGTAGCAGTGATGGAAAAATATAAAATAGACTGTCAAGTGCTATGCACTTGCTACAGCTTCGACAGGATAACCCCAATCTCCCTGCAGATCCTTGCAATAGATGATTAAATGAACGAAGGAAAAATAGCACTTTTCACAACTTGTGCACCATAGTTAATCCTTCCTATTCCTGTGAAGAACAGGACAGCAAATAACAATTCAAATGTTATGATTTTTTTCTCTAGGAATGGTGCCTTGGAGAGGGTTTTGGTGTTCTAGAAAAGATTTATAGTCCTATATTTTCTACCACGCCTAAATTACAACATTCCCCTGAGAAACGGAAAGCCTAAGTAGCTTCTCCAGATATTCCTTCGGACTAAAAGAGGTTTTTCCACGCAGGACTACGTGATTTGCCAGCAGTCGCACCTTTCACACACAGTACCAAGCACTCCTAGTGAACAATCTGACCACTCTGTGGGGAGGAGAGGGAGTTTTTCACATTGCTTTTTGATATAACAGGTAATATTCTAACATTCTGGTCCATGGTGGCTTTTGCTACAAACACTAAGGTCACTTGTGAAGTACAGTGCAATTCAGAATGACTTGGGGAATTGGACCTTCTCTCTCTTCTATAAAAAAGAAAAGGCTATATTAGTTTGTGAAATATTCATTACCAGTAATTTTCTCCATGCTAATTATTCTTTTTATTAGTGTCTCTTGATAAGAATATTTGACTGTTAACCAAATGAGCTGGAGCAAAAAAAAAAAGAAAGAAAGGAGGAAGCATCTGGTTTGGTTTTGTATTTCATGGTTTGGCGTTGCCTTTAAAGTAAATGCTTTTCCAAGACATTTCCAGGATTCACACAAAAGAATGGCTTAAATTTTCAATGTAGCCTGCATGCATTCTTTTCTAATAGAAATCTAATTTTGTGCTGGCCTTCCCAGGTGGCTTCAAAGCCATGCAGTCTACCAGCAATGGCACTGTCAGTTTTACTTTCATATTAAGTTTACACTCTAGGCCACATCTACATGAGCTGCTACTGAACAAGCTAGTACTAAATAATAAATGTGTAGTAACCAGACATATTGCACAGTAGCACCTACAAGTGTCTTTTAAGTACAGTAGACTAATAATGCTGCACAGTATTAAAACTGTTGGTTCTGTGACACATTACTTGTAATGGCCAAAACCAAAGAAATTAATAAGCAATAAATATGTGCTTCTTAAAGGCATTTGGAACTTTTGTCTAATATAAAGCTTGTATTTTTGTAACCCGCAGATGTAATTTCTGTTTGTGAAACTGACTAGGCCTCAAAGACAAAGCTATAGCTGTAAGATTAGCTGACCTAATAGTTCTTTCTTACTCAGAATTTAGCCTTGATGATGATAAAAACTGGATTCAACTGCCTAGCTTATCCAGCACATTCCAGGAAAGGACATCTCAAAAAGCATAGTCAGAGAGTTCTAAAGGGGCTGGATTTAGGCAGGGTAATGTTAATTTCAAACCTGAAGATGCTGTGTTGCAATTTGCTTAGTGGATAAACCCAAGTCTGGGTAGTAACCTTTTATAATAATTTTAACATCTTTTAATCCCATAGGGTAATCACTATTAATAATAGCTAAGGCCAACAAATTAGCGTAAGACTAGATATAAAAAGCGCATGCATTCGGTGACCAACAGGAAAAAAGAGGGAACAGGATGGAAATTGCTGTTCCAAGCCCGGACTCCGAACTCCCGGTGTGAGTGAGGCTTGGATCCTGATCAAGGGACCTTCCCTGGTAATCCTTCGGACAGCGTTGATCGGAGACACCAGACTTTGCTGGAATCACCTGGCACGCACCTGACATTGAGGGGCTGCCGATAAGTTGCCAACCCTGTGCCATGGTTCATCAGCCCCTGGTGGTAAGGGTCAGCTGTTGGAATGTCCACGTTTCCATACGCAGGTATTTTTTTCAACCTCTTATTCCACATCTGTAGTTGTATCTCCTTGGGCGTGGCATCGAGAGGTGGTGTGCTGGTGGGCTTTGGTTTAGTTTGCATATCAAAAATGCTCAGGGCCAGCACTCGTGCCCCCTGCCAGTGTGGGGTTGGCACCCTGGAGTTCCCCCTGGCTGCTGCAGTGGGGCAGAGCAGGGAAGGAGCAGTCCTGGACTGAACACATTTAGATGATTCAGGGCCACAGTTTAATGTGCCTGAATTTTCTGTGCATAAAATTCTGGTTCATTAATTGCACATGTAGCTTCACCCTATGGATACAACAGTCTTCCCCTCAAGAAATACTCATGGCACATAAAATGAGCAAAAATGTAAAAGGACAGGCATATATGTTAAATGAAAGCCTTTATTATACCCAGCAACAAGGGGAAATGTGGTAAACTAATGGCAAATATGTGACAATGACACCATGAAGCACAAAAAAAAAAAGGACCTGTGATCTTACATGGGCCCTGCCACACCACCAAACTTCTGTAAATTGCCAATGAGGCTTCACATTGGTATTCAAACTTTGGGATCCAAATGGTTTCTTAACAGTACTTGGAATACAACAAGGTATTATTTTCTTTGCTTTTCATAGTTTCATAGTTTCATAGTAGCTAGAGTCGGAAGGGACCTAGGTAGATCATCTAGTCCGACCCCCTGCCTTAGCAGGAAAGAGCACCGGGGTCAGATGACCCCGGCAAGGTGCTCATCTAACTTCCTTTTAAAAATCCCCAGGCTAGGAGCCTGCACCACTTCCCCTGGAAGCTGGTTCCAGGCCCTAGCCACCCTGACTGTGAAGTAGCGCCTCCTAATATCTAATCTAAACTTACCCTCCGCCAGTTTGTGACCGTTATTCCTGGTCACTCCTGGCAGCGCACGGGGGAACAGGGACTCCCCCAATACCTGCTGATCCCCCCTGACCAGTTTGTAGCAGGCCACAAGGTCCCCCCTTAGCCTTCTCTTGTGGAGGCTAAACAGGTTCAGGTCCCGTAGCCTATCCTCATAAGGCCTGCCCTGCTGACCCCTGATCATACGAGTGGCCCTCCTCTGAACTCTTTCCATATTGTCCACGTCCCTCTTGAAGTGTGGCGCCCAGAACTGGACGCAGTACTCCAGCTGCGGCCTGACCAGTGCCGCATAGAGGGGGAGGATCACCTCCCTGGACCTGCTCGAGATGCATCTGTGGATGCATGATAGGGTACGATTGGCCTTCTTGACTGCCTCCCCACACTGCCGGCCCATGTTCATCGTGGAGTCAATGACGACTCCAAGATCCTTTTCCGTCTCCGTGCTGGCAAGAGGAGAGTTCCCCAACCTGTAAGTGTGGTGCCGGTTCTTCCTCCCCATGTGCAACACCTTGCACTTGTCAGTGTTAAACCCCATCCTATTCTCATCCGCCCACCGTTGCAACCTGTCAAGGTCAGCTTGTAGCCTATTGCACCCTTCTAGTGCACCCACATCCCCCCACATCTTAGTGTCATCAGCAAACTTGAACAGGGTGCTTTCTACCCCCTCATCCAAGTCACTGATGAAGATGTTGAACAGTGCAGGCCCGAGGACCGAGCCCTGCGGAACCCCACTGCCCACATCCTTCCAGGTCGAGAAGAACCCATCCACTACCACCCTCTGGGTGCGGCCCTCCAACCAGCTGGCGACCCATTTGACCGTGTGGGCATCGACACCACAGTCTCTCAGCTTTTTGATGAGGACAGGGTGAGAGACAGTGTCGAAAGCCTTCCGGAAGTCCAAAAAGACTACATCCACAGCAACCCCTGCGTCTAATGATTTGGTGACCTGATCGTAAAAGGCCACCAGGTTGGTCTGACAAGACCTGCCACTGATAAACCCATGTTGGTTGCCCCTGAGCATGCATTCCCCCGCAAGGCCCTCCTGGACGTGTGCCAGGATAATTTTTTCAAAGAGCTTCCCCGGGATTGAGGTCAGACTAACTGGCCTGTAATTTCCCGGGTCCTCTTTTTTTCCCTTTTTGAAGATAGGGACCACATTGGCCCTCTTCCAGTCCTCCGGCACCTCGCCAGAGCACCACGAGTGCTCATAGAGCCGTGCCAGGGGTCCCGCAATGACCTCAGCCAGTTCCTGTAGAACCCTAGGGTGAAGATCGTCCGGACCAGCGGACTTGAACACGTCCAGCTTCTCCAGAAGTACCCTAACTAACTCCTCGCTAACCCTTGGCCCAGGCGTGTCTCTCTCGGGGCCCGAGGGGGGCCCAGCAGGGAGGTGGCTGAACTGGTCCCTACTTAGGAAGACAGAGGCAAAGAAATCGTTAAATATGTTAGCTTTGTCATCTGGCGTGATGACTAAGTTGCCCATCGTGTCCTGCAGGGGCCCCACATTACCCGGGACCCTCTTTTTACCCCCTATGTATTTGAAGAAGGACTTCTTATTGTCCTTAATCCGGGAAGCTAGTCCTATCTCCAACTCTGCCTTGGCCCTCCTGACTGCCCCCCTACATCCTCGGGCGACTATAACATAGTCCTTCTTGGCGATGACCCCATCTCTCCATTGGGTATATGCCTCCCTTTTAGCAAGGAGACATTCCCGGATGCTCTTAGTGAGCCATGGGGGTTTATGTGCCCTCCTGCTCCCTTTGACCCTTGTTGGGATTACCTCCCTTTGGGCATGGAGGATCGTCTCCTTAAGGAGCAACCACTCACCTTCAGTTATGGGCCTCAAAGCAGTGAACAAAGCTGGTGAAGGAGATTGCAAATGGAAAGTCAGAAGTGAAGTACCTTGTTCAAGACTATTTAGAAGATTGGTAGCAGAGCTGAAAATAGAATGCAGCTCTCCCAAAAGCCAACCTAACATCATATCCCCTGGACCACATTGCCCTACGATCGAGAAGTTCACGTTTTATGCCACATTAAGCTTCTTGGGTCATATAGCTATCTCGCAAAATATCCAGGAGGCTGGCAAATTACAGCACTCTGAGTTAAACTTAGCAAATGTAACTAGTTATATGGTTACTCTTCAGCCTGACTGAAGACATATTTTTCGATATGATACCTATTGAACTGGTAGGTATCAAATTGAATACCTACTAAATATGATACCTACTGAACTTTTTTTTCTCTAACACTCACACTGTGTGACTGTTTCTGAATCTTTTTGCATTTTCATTTCATTATGAAATACAGTCGTGCATTTATTCATAATCAGGAATTGTACTGATGCCTGTATTCTAGAGGCAGCAGCATACTCACTTGTAATTAACCATCTTTTACCACCTTCAGCACTTGATGCACTTGAGGACTATGAACTAACTGGAAAAAACCTCTAATTTTCAACTTGAATCTAGATGTTTCTTGAAGGTGAAATTTCTGAGAGATGTTGCTTCTGTACTTCTTCATTCAGGTCTTTAAGTAGGAATATAGACTTGCTTATGTCAAAACCAGCAGAGAAATGTTGAGGCTGCTTAGTAAGATTTTCTCATTGTGATTACAAAACCATGGTAAGTTCTTCTACAGCCCTGAAGCTTTCAGGAATGCATATAGGATGATAGGAAAGTAGGGCTGAAAGGGACTACATGGGTGCATCCACACATGCAGGCATGTGCGCTTGCAGTTCAAATAGCAGCAATCAGATTTGTGCTGGAGATTAGTACCTCAGCACACGTGCCTGAACATGCATTTTGGTGTGGGGCAAACTCTGCCACTTGTGGCAAACTGACCCTGCCCAGCTCCTCCTGGATCTTCAGCAGTATAAAAAGCCACACTGGTGAGCAGCTCAGGGCTACTTGCCCTTAGGAGCTTTTGAGGCCCAGCCAGTTGGTATCTGGGGATACTAGCCCCTTGTGTCAGCTGGACTACTAAAATATCATTTATAACAGCTAGGAATTAGGACCACTAGGGTGTTAATGGAAAGACGCATAGCACCACTACCTGTGTAGTATGTATAACAAATACATTACCCACTTATAGGGGAGAGTGGGGGCTGAGCAGGGGGCTTCTTTGATTCATAGATTCATAGATGCTAGGGTCGGAAGGGACCTCAATAGATCATCGAGTCCGACCCCCTGCATAAGCAGGAAAGAGTGCTGGGCCTACATTACCCCAGCTAGATACACATCTAGCCTTCGCTTGAAGACCCCCAGGGTAGGGGAGAGCACCACCTCCCTTGGGAGCCCGTTCCAGACCTTGGCCACTCGAACTGTGAAGAAGTTCCTCCTAATATCCAATCTAAATCTGCTCTCTTCTAGCTTGTGGCCATTATTTCTTGTAACCCCCGGGGGGGCCTTGGTGAATAAATACTCACCAATTCCCTTCTGTGCCCCCCTGATGAACTTATAGGCAGCCACCAGGTCGCCTCTCAACCTTCTCTTGCGGAGGCTGAAAAGGTCCAGTTTCTCTAGTCTCTCCTCGTAGGGCTTGGCCTGCAGGCCCTTAACCATACGAGTGGCCCTTCTCTGGACCCTCTCCAGATTATCCGCATCCTTCGTGAAGTGCGGCGCCCAGAATTGCACGCAGTACTCCAGCTGCGGTCTGACCAGCGCCTGATAGAGGGGAAGTATCACCTCCTTGGACCTATTTGTCATGCATCTGCTGATGCACGATAAAGTGCCATTGGCTTTTCTGATGGTTTCGTCACACTGCCGACTCATGTTCATCTTGGAGTCCACTAGGACTCCAAGATCCCTTTCCACTTCCGTGCCACCCAGCAGGTCATTTCCTAGGCTGTAGGTGTGCTGGACATTTTTCCTCCCTAGATGCAGCACTTTGCATTTCTCCTTGTTGAACTGCATTCTGTTGTTTTCTGCCCACTTGTCTACCTGTCCAGGTCTGCTTGCAGCTGCTCCCTGCCCTCCGGCGTGTCCACTTCGCCCCATAGCTTAGTGTCATCTGCAAACTTGGACAGAGTACATTTCACTCCCTCATCCAAGTCGCTGATGAGGGGGTCTGTGGAAGTAAAAGAAATGAGGTCTGACTATGAGTCCACTGAAGTTAACAGCAGTTTCTTTTGAAGTTAAAAAGGCAAGAACTGCAGAATCTGCTGGATGTTCATACAGTATGGATTTGAAATACCTGCACAAATATATTGTGTGCACACAAATATAAGGATTCAGCATTCTGGCTACAGATAAACTTTTTATTTTCATTTGGTCTGCAAAATGAAAATAATACTTCCACTTGAAATTATCAGATGAATACAATGCTGCTCAACCAAATGCATGTGAAGCTTTGGTAGACAAATATTTAACATGCAACTCTGTTATTTTTTAATATATTTTAGCCTAAATATGGGTTCACATGAAATCCTCCATTTTTGATGCCTATATGTCTCTTTCAAGCTATCAAGGGATGCCTAAGCCAAACATCTATCAAGGGATGCCTAAGCCAAACATTTTCTGGATTTGTTTCTCAACATGGAAAGTGTTTTTTGTTTCAGCGAGATCTTTTATTGGATTGACCATGGAGCTAGAAGCATAGAACTCAGAAATTATAACCCTCTCTAGCACTGCTTTGCTTTGCTTTGCTTTGCTTTGCTTGTCCAAGAGACTTGATTACTCGTTTCTGACCTCCATTAGAAAGAGATAATGCAACTTAATCTAACCAGGATGTTGCAAGCATTCATTATCTAATATTAGCATTCTAAAACTGTGTGTACAGAAAGGGGCCACCTGGAGATCAGCTATTTCAACTGATGTTATTGGGATACTAGACATGTGTGTCAGTAATGAAAGAATGCCCTGAATGTCAAGATTTTGACTCCATGTGGACAAGGAAATTGCTAGTCCTTCTCTAGATTACAAGACTATTAATAGACGTAGAGTACAGCCAGTATGAAAGATAGCTATGCATTTAGGACATTTTTCTTTGTCTTTGCCTAGCTCAAATAATTACTTCCTATGGTGGGAGTGAATATCAATTACATTTGGCACCCCCCCCCAACCCCAAAATTTAATTTTAAGGCCAAGCACAAGCATGCGAAATTTAGCCCTAAAAATTACTTGAGGCAGGCTGAAGACATTTCTTATATAGTCATGACTGACACATGCAAGCACTGTGCTTAAGTCTGAAATGAAATGTTGATGTATATATGCTATACAAAATGTTTAAAAAGTGAAGATTTTTGTTTCAGTACCATTTCAGCTTCAGTACCATTTCAGCTTGACTGATATTAAGCAACTACATTCTTGTTCCTTAGCAAAGGACTGTAAAACAAGGAAATTAAGCTTGGACTTTACACTTTTCATATAATAAGCATGCACTTTATTTTTGACTAAGTACAAGTACATATTTCATCAGTTTTTTTCTTATTTTTATTTTATTAAATGGCTTTACAATTGAACAGAATAGGGAGAAAAATGTCTATCTTAGAATACAGCAATAGAAATATTATGCTGAAAAATTTGCATCATAATGCAAATGCCTAAGTAGGCATGTTTTTATCTAGCAGAATGCATATACAAGCAAGAAGTAGAGTGTCACAGACAATCTGTGGAGATATGCTAATCAGTTTCAAAGGCTTATTCAAATAACCTCTTAAACAAAAATCTTTGCATCTTTAAAGCACTGCCAAAAATTCTTGTCTGCATTAAATTAGTTTAGAGAATGTGAAAATGAGAGTCGTGCACTACTAGGACTGAACATGAACTCAGAACTGCCATTTACTGGTTCAGACTATATATTCACCTTGCCCAGTATCCTGTGTCACACCGCAGCAGAAAGTGGATGCTGAAAGGGAGAGTGAACAACCAGGGATTTTCCTACTAGTTTCCAGCTTAACTCCTCTCTTGTGCATGTGACAATACAGAGCCACCTTCTTTTTCATCATGTGACTTGATCATGAAGCACAACACAGTCACGGACTGAGAAAGCAAACCTCAGAAACACACAGTCTTGCCAAGCTAGCATGTGGTCCTTTGAGAACTGCAGTTAGCAAGGATATGATAGAATGCCCAACAAATCACAATATATTCTGCGGAGACTTATGGTAAAGCAGATGCAATCTGACAGACATGGAGCCATGACCGGCTTCCCTATTCACTTGGCACTGCGCAGAAACTGAGCAGTGACCTTCAGTTACATAATATGGCGTCATAAATGCTCTCTTACAACACACAGAATAAGGAGTATGTGTGTGTACAAGCAGGAGTGTCTGATCAAAACAATGAATATCTCTGCTTCTAAAACAAAGCAAAACCCATGAGCTAAGCCGTTCTTTGGGCTGATAAGTACATTAGTATTTATGGGAATTGCTATGTAAAGTTACATACAGTGCTCCTTGCCAAAAGATCAATTTAATGTTCTGCCGTTAAGATGCATCAGTTGTCTGAATAATTTCCTCTCTATATGAGACTGCAGTTTTTAGAAATTCCTGGCTGAGTTCTCATTCCGTATTAACAAATATATTGATTCAGCTAAGGAAATGGGCCTGGTGGAAGTGAAGACAAAGAATTCAATGCTAAATAGATTGAACCAGGCTTCCTATTACCTGTGTGGGAGGATTGTAGGCATATCAATCAAGGATGTGTTTAACAAATGGTTCTGAATCACTGAACACTGTTTCTAAGTAACTTAGCAGCCCCTGGTACTGTGCTGCTTGTTTTGGGGGTGGGGGGGTTAATGCTTCTTTAAAAAATGTGAGAAGCAGGGATTTCTGGACCATCACAGCTACACCATCACTCTATAACATTGCTTAAAAAAATAATTCTGCCTCGCGCCTTGTGTCTTACCAGATGACTTACTTGTCAAAACAAGCAGTTTTGGCTCTTCAGACACACTCCATCCTCCTTCATATCCTCTCCTGAAAGCTTCAGTTTCATTCTCTGACTTGATTTGCAGAATGAGGTAGTGGCATCTTTCATAACTATTTTATTCATGGCAGAACTAAGTGAGAGTTATAAGATTCAGTGAGGCATCGTAGCAGGGACAGCACCAGACTCTTCCTGGTGGCCCCCACAGAGGTGGCCTCAACAGAAATTTGAGGCGGCTGTGCTATACATCTTGCCAAACATGCTTATTCAGCCAGGCTGGGATCACAACACTCCATTGCAATGATGCCAACTGTCATAATTTTTGGAGCTGTTTTTAAAGTCTACACTTTGGGAATGTGAACAACTTAGGTCTCTCTTTTGTATTTATTTATATTTAAATGTATTTTCACATCAGTGAAGTGAAAAAAAAAAAAAGAATATTTTTTCACATTCCTGAAGCGTAGACCCTAAGAACACTGCCAAAAATCATGAGAGTTGCCAATACTAGGAGAATGCGCACTAGCACATTAACTAAAGAGCGTGCTTTTTAAGTGAGGCTTAATGCATATTAGCCTATTTTAATGCACATTAAGTTAAAAGCAAGGTTTTTAAAGTGACAATTTAATGCATATTAAAATAGGTTAATGAGCATTAAAACACCATATAGACATGCCCACTGTCTCTGTGCATGCTATAGAGGCCCATCTGGATGCGAGAAAATAAAAAGAATGGAACCTGGCTAACCTAAGCAACTATCCTTCCTTAAATCAAGCTAACATACAACATCTTCTCTTTGCTTTTAATTGCACTGTGACAAGCTATGGCCATGACTGTTGGCATTCCACTGAAATTAATGTCCTGCTTCACTGCTGCATGTTACCTGGTGTTCACTGGGAATCTACGAGAAATGTTTGAAAAGCTAGTGGAGAGTATAGGGGAGCATGTGTAGAGAGTGGTCATCCACAGAGATGTCCTACCCATCCCTCCTCTGTAACAGATTCATAGATAGATTCATATCTTGTAAGGGGCTGGAAGGAACCTATTAAGATCATCAGGTCCAGCTACCCTTGCATCAGGCAGGAAAGATAACGGGGGTCAGGTGAAGTTTTTCCTAGTGTTAAGCCTGAACAGTCTTTCTGTTTGTGGCCATTGCTCCCAGTTTTCCCCAAGTTGCTTTGGTGAACAGTTGTTAAATGAGTTCCTGATATAGTGGTAAGCTGCTACCAAGTCCCCTCTCAGCCTTATCTTTTTTTAGGCTGAAGAGACCCAAGTCCCTCAGCCTTTCCTCTTATGGCTTGCTGTGTACGTCTCTGATCATACGGGTGACTCTTTACTTGACTCTCTCAAGCTTTTCTACATCCTTGTTGAAGTGTGGTGCCCAGAACTGGACCCAGTACTCTAGCTGTGGTCTCACCAATGCCGAGCAGAGAGGAAGAATCACTTTCTTGGTTTTGCTTGAGATGAATGACAGAGCATTGTTTGCCCTGCTGGCTACAGCATCACACTGATGGCTCATATTAATACTGACAGCTCATATTAATACATTATTACCCCTAGTCCCTTGCAGTCATGATGCTAGTCAGTTTGGTGCCACTGAGCCTGTAAGTATGTTGTGGATTTTTCGTCCCCAGATGGAGCATTTTCCACTTCTCAATGTGGAACTTCATATGGTTCCGATCCATCCAACTTGCCAGCCTGCCAGTATTTGGTGTTGTCCATGAACTTGGCCAGTGAATTCTTCACCCCCACATTTAATCATTGATAAAGATGTTGAAAAGAACTGGACCAAGCAGTGGGACACCAAACACAGACCAACCATAGAGCAATACCTGAGGGATACCATTGGCCACTTCTCACCAGGATGACACAGACCTGTTCTTTAGAACTCTCTGGGTCCTACCCTGCAGCTGGGTCCTACCTACCTAACTGAGGAGCAGTTAAACCTGCAATCCTCCAATTTTCCTGCGAGAACATCATGGGATACCAGACCAAAGGCCTTTTGGAAGTCTAGGTATACAATGTCTCCTGTCTTATCCAGGTGGCAAGTTACATAGTTGTAGCAGGAGGTAAAATTGGAAAGAGAAGACCTGCCCGCGATGCCTGTTGTTCAGATTCTACCTTCTGCAACCATATCACACATAGACTCCTTGATGATTTTTTCTAGGATATTCCCTGGGATAGAAGTTAGGCTAATTGGCCTATAGTAGCCCGGGTCCTCTCTTCTTCCCTTCTTAAAGATGGGCACAACATTGGCCCTCTTCCACTCTTCAGGGATTTCCACTGAGTGCCACAAGTTTTGGAAGATTTTTGTCAGATGACCTGAGATACCTTCAGCCAATTCCTTCAGCACTCTTGGATAAAGTTCATTCGGTCCTGCTGACTTATAAATGTCTAAATTTTTTAACTGATCACACACCAGTTCAAAGTCAACAGTAGGAAGGCAATCATTCTCACCATGCCCATTCTGAATCCTATTTGGTATGATTTTTCACTTAATCTGGTGAAATACTGAAACAAAGACGTCTTCCAGGATTTCAGTTTTCTCCTGAGTATTGGTAAGAAGCTGGCCTGAGTTGTTAAGCAATAGCCCCAAGCTTGCGTTGGTTTTCCTCCTGTTCCCTACATACCTAAAGACAGGATTCTTATTGTCCTTGATTTCTGTTGCACAAAACAGGGGCAGAGCACATTTAAAGGGAGACTGTATTTAATAGACATTTGCATCCAAGACAGTAGTTTCATCCAAGACACAGTTCCTTCCTGGAGGAAGAAAAACAACAGAAATGGAAGGTAAGGAAAAAAGACCGAGTAGTTGTTTTAACTGTCCTTCACATCTACAGGAAAGTTAGTTAAATGATCTTTACAGAATAGTTAGTGGAATGGTTGTCCATATAATTGAATACCGCAGAAGCAATTCAGAATATGAGCGCTAGTTCTTTTATGGAGATTGATTCTCTCTCTAGTGCTGCTGATCAGCAAATTTTTCTTGGAATAGGACTCATTTTGCATTTCAGCTAATACATTTACTTAGGAATGTCTGTTTCTTAATCAGCAAGGCCCCTAAGCGACTCCTCCTTGGAAAACTTGCTTCTAAAATGCTGCAACGGTCATTGCATCATTTAAAACTCCAAGAAGAGAAGCTTGAAGACTTTCAAGTCGTGTGGAAGAGTGTTGTCTTCTCCTTTTCTTGCAGAAACAGCACATGTGAGGGTGAGCTGTGCTCCCTGTGCTATATATTCCAAAGCTCAGAGAGCAATGCCATTATTAAATGCTTTTGCTGCTATAACTATTCATCTGTGTGTGCAGGTGCAGGAAACTGGATACAAATGAAATAATGGATCCCAGGTGCAAATCCACTGGTGCAAATGACCACGTATCAACTAAGTGCTCTACCACACATGTGGTTAAAGTGATAAATTGCTTATCACCATTCCAACTAGTAAATAATTCACAGTAAATCTGTAAGATTCTTATTGCTGACCTATGTGCTGTTTCTTCCTGTCTCCTACAGTCCAGCACAAACTGGTTTAACCATGCTAATAGTATACAAAGGGAAGGCTTTGATTACCAGGGACAGTTGCTCCCAGAGAGTGTCTGTAAGTGGGAGGAACATTTCTGCTTATAAATTGTATCAGTAAAGATATGTGAGGAGATGAGCTGCTCTTTTGTACTTTGAACAATATTAAAAAGGTAAGCCAGAGTGAATGAGCCACTGAGCTGCCTCTGCCTTGTTAATGTTGGCATTATTTATTCACTTGGAATGGCAGTTGTCACTAAAAGAAGAAATATAAAGCTGGAATTTGGAGAGGCACAATGTCATGACTGGTTTCAATCACACTTTGAGTCCCTTTTATCTGAGAAATGGAGAGTGGAGGTGAGTGCAGAGGCACACTTTAGCAGCAGGCTTTCTAGCATGTTGATTCCACCTCTCTGATGCTGCTCTGAAGGAGGCCCCACACACTTGCTCCAACTTCTGCATAGCAGCTCCCAAGAATGATGCCTCTTCCTGTGCAGTCACAAATTGAACTATTCCAAATGTCACAGACGAGGAATGGGTAATTCTGTGTGATTGGGAATGATGTGTGAAGTCCTGTATTTCTGCCACCAAGGGTGTAAATGAGTATCCAGACCTGTATCCAGCTTGCAGTGGCTATGTTGGGTGGGAATGCTTGCACCCATACTTCAGTGGGGTCCCCACAGAGCAGGTGAGCCGTGGTTGGGGAAGTTTTCACTTTTCTTCTTGTTCTTCTCTCCTAACATGAAGGGAGTAAAATTCAGTAGCCCACATGTGAACATACTTTGCAGTGTGCTCAACTGACGTGGGATGCCTAGGGAAACAGGAAAGGCTTGGACACATGTTTTTTCATTTCCAGGGACTTCCTTTCATTTTTTGTATGCTTGTGACAAGGTATTTGTTAGAATGACACTATTTGGATCTTGGGGAGCACTGGATTTGCAGCTGAATAAAGGCTTTTTTATGTGTCTCAGCAAAAGCTGCTGACCACAAGGCAAAATGATATATTAAAAGTAACTTTGCAAATGCTTAAGTAAGCAGTTTCCTAACAATGGGATAGTGTGCAAGATGCATGATTCCTTGTGTAAGAAGGAATCATAGCCCACCAGCTATCATCAGAAGATAAAGCAGAAGCAAGACCTTGGAGATGAAGGAAGGAGTCAGCAAGAAACCAGAAAACCAGCAAGTGACAGGAGGAAGCCGGGGACAAAGTCTTACGCATGCGCTCATAGGAGAGAGGCATGTAAATGAGTGAAATGCATAGGCAAATCCAAGCTAATGAAGTAAACAGTAAACAGAGGTGGAGCTTGAAATGGGAGGAGAAATGGGTGAAACAAAAGGAGGGATAAAGGTAGAGTGAATGTTAATGAGTATGAACCAGGGTGTATAAAATGTGAAAAAAAACTAATGTTCACTGTGGCTCCCCAGTTTGTTGGGTTTTTTGGGAGCTAGTCCAAAGCTGTCTCCATTCTGAATAAAACTGTTGTGAGCAATGTGTGCAAGTAACATTTGCTCCCTGCTTGCTCTGGCTAACGAGCAACAAGATCCATGAGTGATTGAATCTTCGTCTCCCTAGTTGTTAGGCGCCACATGGAGTCAGGGTCTAACAGTATTTACCAGAATTTGCAGATTCTTGGAATCTGACAGAGCCATGCTGTGGCCTTTCCAGGACCTGAGGAGGCAGGATAAGGGGCTGCAGTTGAGGACACAGCTGGTTGTTGGAAAGATTGGTCATTGATCAAAAGATTGTAAGAGTTCTGGCTGCGCATCACAGTGGCCAGTTACAATAGTTAGGGGAAGGGGCTGGTGGGAGCAATGCACTGTGGAAAGCTTCAGGGACCAACCAGACCTGTCTATGGACTACTGGTACCTACACATAACACTCAACTAGTTTAAAATTAATCAGTTCAAAAGAATACTTGATTTTCCATGTATACTTTTGAAGCATTCCAGGCAGCTTTAAAATAAGCTTGTAAGTCTGACTACCTCAGGATTAAACAGTATTTGGACATTCTAAGCAGCATGTTTTTCCAAACGCTTAAGCAGCTCTGAGCACATGCCTGGAGCTGTTCACAGGGGTCTCTTTGGGACACAGGAGTCTCTTAGTGGCACATTTTCAGTGCTGCTCTAAGGAAGTTGTTTTCTCATTTCTAGGATTTGATATTCACAGAGCAGAAGTGGGGTGGGGTGAACTTCATGATAGCCATTTTGAGGGCATCCCAGAGCTGATGCAGAAAAGCCCACAGTCTCCCTTATGGCATTATGTTGTTTGATTCCTTTAGACCTGAATGACAAAATCTAACCATATACTCCTGTAACCTTACTCTGGGGATAATGTGGCCCATGATTCACAGTTAATCTATGTGTTTGGAGTTATACAAAACGAATATTACTGAGGATTACAATTACCTGCAGATCAGTCATGGTTATGGAGACACCCTCATTTATTCTCCCCCATATGATAAGTAAAGTACTTTCAAACAAACTGAATCCTTCTAATGGTTCAAGTCTAGAGCATGGGCAAAGGGGAAAGAAATAAAAAGCTGTTCATAATCGATATTAAGGTCATGCATCATCTTCCTCCATATAGATGCATGCATAAATTCTCTTCCCAATTCTGGTTTTGTTTGCACTGACAGAAATAGGAAGCCACTCCACTGAAAAATGACAAAGTCAGTCAAGAATGCCCTGACCTCTCTTGCTGTAATTGCTCCATTTCTCAAACTTTTTCATTTTACCAGCAAAATGAAACATATTACTTGGACTGCCTTAGAGTTTTAATTGCCAGTTTATCAGATGCTGAGCATCTGTCTTAATAGTACTGATGAGCTGCCTTGCATTAAAGTGGCAAGCAAGTTTGTTCTGCCAGCACTGTGGCAAAACTTCAATCTAGCAAATGTCATCAGTGCTTATCCAAAAGAAAGAGGTAGTGCCATGCAAATTCAGAGTAAGCAAAGCATTTTCAATACCTTTACTATATGCCTAATGGCAAAAGGTAATTTGTCAGGTTCCCGAAGTAATGCATTAAGGGCCTCACCCAGGGAGCCATAGTGTTTTGGTAGTGTTTGGTAGCAGCTGGGTCCTAGTGCCAGCCTTTCTCAGACAGAAACTGAGATTCTGACATGCTGCTGGAAAACATTGCCAGCCCCTGGCCTAGAAGGCTAGATTTGTCTTTTAGCAGAAAAGGGGGCATGCCACAGAGCTAAGATTAGGTAATAGGACAATATTTGCAATTACAAGCCTCTGGAAGCAATAGACTTCCTAACTTATTTGAGGTCTGTTCTCTATGAAATTGCCAGTATTGCCAGCCTGCCTCCTAGGTCAGCAATGAGTTATTTGAGCACAATGAGAGACAGTAGTTTTAAACACCGAATGCAAATTGCATAGAGTTTTTAGAATTGGATACAGAGTTTTCAGCCAGCAAGCTAAAACTAAAGCACAGCAGTTTTCAACCCAAAGCAGGGTTTTTTTGGTTTTGGTCAGCTGAAGATTGTTCTGATCTCATTGGCATCTGGAGATAATGACACCCCTGGCTTTACATGGTTTATGTAAAGTTTGACATCTCTCTTTTTAGCACTGATCCCCTGAGCACAGAAAATGAATCACATGCTCTGTTCTCTGACAGGGAAACCATGCAACAACCAAACAAGGGAAATTGCAGTCTCATCCTACTGAGGCTTCTCACTGCAACTCGGACTAGTCCAGCCAATTTGCTATTCAGGTTATGGAGATGAGCTGGCAATAACTGTTTGCATGATATGTTGGCTCACAAATGGTGTATAATGTTGCCAAATTCGAATAAGGTGAGATTTCCTAGCTTTTCTTTCCTTGCCCATCTCCAAATGAGACATTGCATTGGTTCTTGTACAAAGCAAGCAGTAGTTTATTATTCCTTTCAATTTATTCTGAAAAGACTAATACTCTCCAGAGATAAATTATTAAATGAACTGGAAGCGCCTTTATTAAACTCTAAAATCGGTGGTCAGGGAATATGTTCTAGCTAGAACACTGATGAGCAGATACATACATTATAAGTATGTACCTGTTGAACAAAATAATTTCCATCAGTGGAGCAATGCAGGCATAAAACTGGAGAAAACCTGAGCACATTGAGTGCTCAGATATAATCCTTAAAATTATTTAGGCAACTAATTTCTATTGAAATCAAGGGAAGTTGCAGCAGTGCCAGCCTCAAACACTTACTATGCCAGCCTCAAACACTCAGACTTCCAAAATGATGAGAGTGTTAAAAAAAAAAAAAAAAAAATCGGTTTCTGGCCCAGAAATATTGTGTGCTTGAGTCTGTATTTTTACTTTTGAACTTCCTGTCCGTGATGCTTCCTTTCCCAAATTTAAGTGAGGTGATTTTGACCCCTGACAGAGGTCTCACCTCCCAGACTTGTGTAAGTTCTGCTCCTGTGCCGACATACTATTATTCCTCACTCAACCTCCACATCACTTCAATCTTCTGGCATCCTCACCCATTCCTAGGCCTCCTAGAATGAACTGAGACACTTACATGGCTGAGGAACATTAAGCAACTGAGAAGCTTAACATATTTGATTTTGCTTCTTTTTAGATGTTTTCATTTCCTCAATTTCTTACAGAAAATCCATACATTGGGCTATCAATATGCAATCAATCCATCCTTCCCATGTAATGTTCAGTCATTTATCGTTCTGCCTTTACACTGGCAGTTGCAAAACATATGGGTATTGTAATAAGTAAAAAGGAGGACCTCAAAAAAGAGACAAATCAAATATGTTCCTCATCTACTTCAGAGCCCATTTTATTGGGGGGGAGGAAAGGATATGAAACAGTCCTTGTACACAGGGCTTTAGAGACAGAAAATAATGCAATTGTTCCTTTTTTTGTTCTTTTTTTTGGTAATAATTCTCCTTCTTGGCTCCTTAATGTTCTAAAGCTCTTTAGCCATATTAGTGTCTTGGTACATGCGTGTTAGGCCCTCATAAACCACAGGGTCGCTTTATTCCTCGCGAGGGCTGCAGACCCTTGGGAATTCACTATGCATAAATATTAGAAAGCTAAATCTTCCTCTCACTATAGTACTCTCAGACTTTTCTCTTCTTACCATCCTGCCTCCTGCCACAGCTCAGCTAGGGCTGTGCAAGGCTTTGGACTGTGCTTAGGATCTGGAGAAGCTTTGGATGCTTTGGCGTCTGAAGCAGCATGTCCGGATCAAAGTACTGACTTTGTTAGGCTTTCTGAAGTGTTTCAGAGCTTCTGAACCGCTTTGGAAAAGCTTTGGAGCCGCTTAGGAGATCCGGCCATAGGGTATAATGGGGAATCAATGAAATATCTGTAACTTAGTTGGTTTTTGTCTGATTTAGATGAAACTTGCAGGGGTAGTAGCCTCTTCTGAGAGCATGAAGCCTGCCAAGTTTCAAGGCGCTAGGTCCAGGGGTTTGGGAGGAACTGTACCCCAAATTCTTGAAAGCAAAACTTGTGTCACATCTATGTGCTACACCACAGGGGGGTGAAAACTGCAGGGGTGGTAGCCCTGCTGAGGCCACAAATCCTGCCAAGTCTTGAGAAGATCAGTGGAGGGGTTTGTTGGGAACTGCACCTCAAGCTGCTGACAGGCAAAACTTGTGACACAGATGACCCTGCGTGTGTTAAGGCGCAGTGGGCTGAAAAATACAAAAACCTCTTTTTAATTTATTTTTTTCTTCTTCGTTTTTTAATTTTCATTTAAAATTTTATTCCTCTTTTTGAACAATTCCTTTTCCTTTTGGCTATTTCAAAGGTTCACAAAAAGCCAGGATTAGAAAGCTGCTAACAGAGTGTGTGCGGGCAGAGTTAATTTATACCTTGTTCACAAGAGGTTTACTGCATTCAGGTGACACTTCGGCATTGTGAAAGGTAATTTCTTGCACTTGCCAGTTAACAACATGGCTAATCAAAACTGGATTTTTTCATCACAAAATAATGGGATTTTTTTTTAATTTCACTTAATTTGCAGTTAATAGCTGCAGCTAGGTATATAAATATAGGGCTAGGATTTTGGTCTTTGCACTGTTTCATTCATATGTTTCACTTAAATGGGCACAAGAGAAATGTTCCTGCTGATTTAACTCCTGTAGGAAACACCCACTTTAATAACATTTATTCTTCGGCCCATATTTCTAAATAACTCTACTCTTTGATTTTTTGGTTGTTTCTGAGAGGTTTCACCTGATAGAAGGATCCTAATGACAAGGAAAGGAACATTTTAGAAACTTCGAGGGACACTGTGGATTAGGCTCCTGAATCATTTGGTGCTTTTCTGTGGAAATGGGGCATTTTCCACCTCCCAGCAACAGCTGTGCAGAAATAAACGAAAGATTCACAGGGTCTCGAAGATAGAGCAATCAAGCAAAAGGTGCATGCACCTTTCCAAGACTTGGAAGTAAGGAGTAGGGGCTTTGGTCCCTGCTCCTGGGACTGTTTATGCATTTCCTGTTAAACACTCACTAGACTACAAATAATCAGAAATAGTCCTGGGCGTAGTGGCTACCCAATCCTGTCTGCATGTGACGTGCTCTAACCAGGCCTACTGCACTGAGTCATTCAGGGGATTTAGGTGTAGTTTTATCCCGTTCCTGAAGTATGCTAGGATTTAGGTGGGCGCATCTACACTTTCATTCATACTCGCTGGGGGAGGAGGGGGACGCAGGAAGACGAGGAGACGCCATCCGAGCAAGACGGGTGACAAAGGCAAGGAGTGCTAAGGTAAGGAACGGGGGTCCAGACAGTCTCCCTAATCAGGGGGGGTGGCACACACAGTCTTGCAAGGCCTTAAAAGCCTATATACCAATGCTCGCAGTATGGGGAATAAAGAGGAGGAACTCGCCCTCAGAATAGCTAGTTCAAACCCAGATGTCATAGGGCTAACAGAAATGTGGTGGGATTCGTCCCACAACTGGGCAGTTAGCATTAAGGGCTATAGGCTTTACAGGTGGGATAGAGAAGGAAGGAAAGGTGGGGGTGTGGTGCTGTATGTTAAGGAGAACTACACATCCAGTGCCAGCAGAATGGGGTCAGAGGAAGGGCAGGCTGAAGTGCTCTGGGTCAAGATTCAAGGGGGCTGTGGGGAGAGCGATTTGACAGTGGGGGTCTACTACAGACCCCACAACCAAGGGGAGGAGCTGGACTGGGAATTTTTTGGCCAGCTTGCAGAGGCACTTAAGGCAAGGGATGTAGTTGTCATGGGTGATTTTAGTTACCTGGACATCTGCTGGGAGGAACAGTCAGCCAGGATGTTCCTGGTGCACGGTCCCACCAGAGGAAATGGCCTGTTGGACCTGGTCCTGGCCACAGGCGATGACCTGGTAAGGGGCCTCCAGGTTCTTGACCACCTGGGCGATAGTGATCATCACTAGCTGGAATTCACCATCCAGCACAGGGTGTCAAGGGCCTGCAGCAAGATGGTAGCCCTAGACTTTAGGAGGGCCAACTTCAACAAGTTGAGGAGACTAGTGGACGAGGCGCTGGGGTCCTTGAGGGCAGGGGAACTCAGTATCCAGGATGAGATGTCATTCCTTAAGGAAACGATACTCAGGGCCCAGGGGGAGTCCATCCCAACAAGAAGCAAGGGGGGCAAGAGTGCCCGGAAGCCCCCCGGCTCACCAACAGCGTCCGGGAATGCCTGACTGCCAAAAGGGGGGTGCTATCTCCAAAGAGGAGTATACCTCTTCTGCTTGGGCCTGTAGGGGGGCTGTCGGGAAAGCTAAGGCGGACATAGAGCTAGGACTAGCATCCAAGATCAAGGATAATAAAAAGTCCTTTTTCAAATATATAGGGAGGATGAAGAAGGCACCGGGTAATGTGGGGCCCCTGCAAAGTACGCTGGGCAATCTGGTGATTGTGCCAGAGGAGAAAGCGAAACTCTTTAACCAATTCTTCACTTCTGTTTTCTTGTGCAGGGACCGGGACTTCCCCGCTGTGATGCAAGACAGATTTGAGGGGAATGCCTCCAGGCCTCAGGTTGGGGAGGACCGGGTTAGAGAGCTTCTGGAGGAGCTGGACGTGTTCAAGTCAGCGGGTCCAGATGCTCTCCACCCCAGAGTGTTGAGGGAGCTAGCTGGGGTTATTGCAGGGCCCTTGGCACAGCTTTACGAGCACTCATGGTGCTTGGGCCAGGTGCCAGATGATTAGAAGATAGCTAATGTGGTCCCCATCTGTGAAAAAGGGAAGAGAGAGGACCCAGGCAACTATAGGCCCATCAGTCTTACCCCAAGCCTAGGGAAATTCTTTGAGAAGATCCTCAAGGAGCACATCTGTGATGGGCCGGCTTCAGGGATGATGCTCAAGGGCAACCAGCATGGTTTCATTGGGGCAGGTCATGTCAGACCAACTTGATTGCCTTTTATGATCAGGTCACAAAGGCAATGGATGCAGGCGTCGCCATGGACGTAGTCTTTCTAGACTTCGGCAAGGCCTTTGACACCGTCTCCCACCCCATCCTCATTAAAAAACTAGGCGACTGTGGCATTGATGCCTACACAGTCAGATGGATTGCAGATTGGCTGAAGGGTCATACTCAGAGGGTGGTGGTGGACGGGTCATATTCAACCTGGGGGGAAGTGGGCAGCAGAGTCCCCCAGGGCTCGGTCCTTGAGCCTGTGCTGTTCAATTTCTTCATCAGCGATTTGGACAACGGGGTGAAAAGCATCCTGTTTAAATTCGCTGATGATACCAAAATTTGGGGTGAGGTGCGCACGCTAGTAGGGAGGGAAAGATTGTAGCAAGATCTGGATAGGTTACAGGAGTCGGCTAACATAAACAGGATGCGTTTCAATACTGACAAGTGCAGGGTGCTGCACTTAGGCAGTAGAAACCAGCAGCACACTCATAGAATGGAAAACTCCCTTCTTGAGAGCACAGAGGGAGAAAGGGATCTTGGAGTCATTATTGACTCCAAGATGAACATGGGCCGACAATACAAGGTCACGGTTGGCAGGGCTAACCGGACCTTGTCGTGCATCCAAAGGTGCATCTCAAGTAGAGCCAGGGAGGTGATCCTCCCCCTCTATGAGATACTGGAGTACTGAGTCCAGTTCTGTGCGCCCCACTTCAGGAGGGATGTGGACAACATTGAAAGGGTCCAGAGGAGGGCCACCCGCATGATCCGGGGACAACAGGGTAGACCCTACAATGAAAGACTACGGGACCTAAACCTGTTCAGCTTTCACAAGAGAAGGCTGAGGGGGGACCTGGTGACTGTCTATAAACTCACTAGGGGGGACCAGAACAGTTTGGGGGAGACACTGTTTCCCCTAGCGTCCCCTGGCATAACAAGGAATAGTGGACACAAATTATTAGAGAGTAGATTTAGATTAGACATCTGCAGGAACTACTTCACAGTTAGGGCGGCTAGGAGCTGGAACCAACTTCCAGAGGAAGTGGTGCTGGCTCGTACCCTGGGGGTCTTTAAGAAGAGGCTTGATACCTACCTGGCTGGACTCATTTGAGTCCAGTTTTTCTCCTGCCCAGGCGGGGGGGTTGGACTTGAAGATCTACAAGGTCCTTTCCGACTCTACTTATGATTCTATGATTCTATGATTAATGCACCATAGTTACTGCAATGGCTGCCCGCTCTTGCCCTGCACACAGTTTTGGGTGGGGGCACATGCACGCAACAGCTGGAACCCATCCCCATGCCCCCCAAACAAGCTACTCTGTCCCAGGCCCCATCCAGGCACTGCTCCAGCTGGGCAGCACTTCTTGGCACCCCTTCGCTTTCGTATCTGGGGTGGTTGCCCCGCTCACTTCCCCACTTGCTATGGCACTGGGTTTTTGCTTAGCGTGTGTTATTAGGCTACTGTGCAGTTAGTGTCTCATGTAGACGCGCCCAGGTGAGTATTAGTAGGCAGGCAAGGGCTCAGGCTAGGGCAGTTCTTGACATGCACATGACTAGATACCTAAAGGGCAAACATGGGCTGCTCCCAGTATTTTTTTGGATTGCAGTTCTGGACTTCAGTACTTTGTGTCTGCCCAGGCCCTGTTTTAGGCAGCCAAGTTCTTCCTCTTTTTTTTTTTTTTGGCTTTAGCTCTCAACAGATTCATAGATTTCATAGATTTTTAGGGTCAGAAGAGACCTCAGTAGATCATTTAGTCTGACCCCCTGCCCTGGGCAGGAAAGAACGCTGGGGTCAGATGACCCCAGCCAAGTGCTTGTGTAGTTACCTCTTAAAGACCTCCAAGGTAGGCGAGAGCACCACCTCCCTTCAAAGCCCAGTCCAGATTTTGGCAACCCTCAGCATAAATAATATTTCCTAAAGTATAATCTGCTTTCTGTCAGTTTATGGCTGTTGGTCCTAGTAACCCCAAGGGGTGCCATGGGAAACAGTGTCCCCTATTTCTTGCTCTCGCCCCTGCCCCCCACTGAAGTTGTAGACAGCTACAAGATCCTCTCTCAGCCTTCTTTTGTGGAGTCTGAAGAGATTTAGGTCCTTCAATCTTTCCTTGCAGGATCCTGTGTAGGCCCTTAACCATATGAATAGCCTGCCTCTCAAGGTTATCCACATCCCTCTTGAAGTGCCCAGAATTGGATACAGTACTCCAGCTGTGGTCTTACCAATGCCGCATAGACGGAAAGTATCACCTCCTTAGACCTGCACCTTCTAATGAATGAAAGAGTGTGGTTGGCTTTACTTTGTCACATTGACGGCTCATGTTCATTCTGGAGTTAACCAAGAGCCCCGTCTGTTGCTGTGCCACTTAGAAAGTCTCCTCCCAGTCTGCAAGTGAGTTGGTGATTCTTTCTCCCTAGATGTAGCACTTCACACTTATCTGTATCCTATTCTGCTCTGCTCACTTTCCCAATCTGTCCAAATCTGTCTGAATCCACTCCCTGCCCTCCAGCATGTTTATTTTGCCCCATAATTTGGTGTCGTCTGCAAATTTGGACAGAGTGCTTTCCATGCCCTCATCCAAGTCACTGATGAAGATATTAAACAGTACTGGTCCAAGGACCGAACCCTGGGCTGCCCACATCTTTCCACATCGAAAACAGCCCGTCCACCACCACCCCCTGTGTGCGCCCCGAAAGTCAATTCGCCACCCACCTGACCATGTAGTAATCACCTAATATGTTTATAAGAATGGGATGTGACAATGTATCAAAGGCCTTTTTAAAATCCAAGTAGATGACATCTACCTCAACTCTTGCATCTAAGCATTTAGTGACCTAGTCATAAAAAGAAACAAGAATCTTCCTGCTATGAAAGGTAGTCCTTCAGCATTATTTTTCCTACTGGACTCCCACAAATGTGATCTTTAATAATTTTTTCAAAGGTTTTCCCAAGAAAAGAGGTAACCAGCCTGTAGCTACTCAGCTCATTCCTTCTTCTCTTCTTGAAAATAGAAGGGCACATTGGCCTTTTTCCAGTCCCCCAACACCTGTCCTGAGTTCCATGTGTGCTCAAACCACCTTTTCAGTGGTTCTGCGATGACTTGCCAATTCCTTCAGCACCCTTGGATGAAGATTGTCTGGGCCTGCTGACTTAAACATATCCTGTCCCTCCAAAAGCCCCTTCACTAGGTCAATGCTAACCGTTGGTAGGTTGGAGGCCCTCTTGTGTTTGTCTATAGCCCCTTTGAAAGATATGTCTTTATCTGTGTTTAGGAACACATTCAAAGAACTCGTTTAGGAGCTCAGCTTTGTCCCTCTTTGTTACCAATTACCCTAATCTGTCCTGTAGGGGTCTTATACTGCCTTCTTTTTATTCCTTATGTATCTAACAAAGGACTTTTTTTTGTCTTTCATTTTTGCAGCCAGCCTGAGTTCCATTTTCGTTTTGGCCTTCCTAACAGATTCCCTGCAAATGTGAGCCAAGCAGATATACTCCTTCTTGGTGGCTACCCCCTGCTTCCTCCCAGACTGCGGTTGGCTGTCCAAGTTAGTCATAAAGGCAGTTTGCTTAAGTGGCAACAGCTTGAGATAAAAGGTGTTGCCTGCCCAGGAAAAGACAGATTTCCCTTACCTGGCTGCAGAATTCTGGGGTTTGGAGAGAAAAGCCAGGCTGCTGGTACAGGCATGCATAAACAGGCCTGTAGCACCACATGGAAAGCATTGGGCAGAACTTGGGAAGAGATAAAACAGCTTGCCAAGAGGGGATGGAACTTGGTTAAAGTATGGATCTAACCAAAGGTAAACTAGAAGCCAAACTAGGCTGATAGGACTCAATGATTCAGAAGATGAACCATAAACTGCACACAAACATCACAGGCAACAGCAAAGGTCTTGATGCCTGCTCAAAGAACGCTTCCGAGCGGTGAAGAATCTGAGGGCAGGAAATAAAAGCTGGGTTTCTTATTTTTCTTTGGAGCTTGTAGGAACTGTTGTGTGCTCAGAAATCATTTGCATATCTGCTTCCTTACTTTTCTTCCTGAAGAGTAAAGTGATCACCAGTAAAGGTGTGACCCTTCTGGTCTAGTTCTGGGAGAAGGGAGTGATTTAGCCATGGGACAAGAGATCAATGCTTGGGCTCAGGAGACAGGCAGTTTGACTGCAGGTTCAGGCTCTGAGGAGATGGTGCTGGGAAGGTACTTAGAGGTACAGGGGGCCATCTGCTTAGATTATAGAGGTTTAAAACATGCTGGCCGCAGTGGTTGGGAAGTAACACACAAGTCTGGTGTATGTAGCTTGGTCAAGTTGGGCCAGGTCTGGGGTGTACTTGATTTTTTTTTTTCCAGGAGAGCCAATAATAGATGAGCTAGAATCTTCACATGAATTATGTTACTCTGAAGTCAAACCTTTGTGACATGCTCAGGATCATAGAATTATAGAAAATAATAGGGAAGCAGGGCTGTCCCTGTCTGAGGCAGATCAGCCCTACCCAAACCCTATACAATCCATAATCTAAACCCTGACACGACATAATGTCATAACCTGCCACAGGTAAACCATGGTAGCTAATGTCCTGCTTCTATAAAAGGTTCTCAGTATATTATCAAGAGACTCCAGGTAGAGGAAGGCAGACCATATCAACAGGACCATGAAGTAAAATTCCCTCCTGACCCCAAATATGGCAGTCTGACACCCTGAGCAGAGGAGGATTACAAAAGTACCCCAAAGCCACGTGAACTCCACTTTTGATCTGATAATTTCCCTTTACTGGTCAGGCTTTTAAGGGGGAAAGATAGTTAGCAGTGTAAGGGTCCTCCATCTCAAGAATCACTCTTCCTGCTATACCACATGTGTATGGCAAGATGTGTGATTTTGGGATCAGGAATCATATCCCAATTATGCTTTACTTGGAACTGCAGGGGGAGATTAGAAACAAGATTCCAGGATACCCATGCACAGCAAGTTGGTAGCTAGTGTCTGACAATCAGCTGATTGCCAGCTGGCAGAGACAGCACCAGGGCTGGTTCAAGCCCTGATCTTGCATAAGCCGACACCTCATCATGGCTAGTTGGAGACCCTGGTGTGGTCCTAACCCTGCCACATGTTCAGTTTAAGGTGCGATGGAAACAAGCCACAAAAATATTACACATTTTTGTGTAATATTTTTGTGGTTGGTTTCCCTTTTTGTGGCATCATTAATTCCCTGAACATGTGGGCAGATTACTAGTTAAGACACCATCAACAGACTCATTGCATCTTAAGTGGCCTCAGTCTGTGCCAGGAGGTTTGGAGCTCGGTGTACAGTCCATCTTCCCAGCTGCATAGTGTTGGTTAGATACTAAAATCAGAAGCTTTGCTGAAAACTCGAAGGCCCCCAAGCCACAGAATACAAGTCACGGTTATGGATGTTTGTGACTTTTCCTTGTCAGTCCAAAAGAAAAGAAACGTTCAGCCCAGTTTAAATATAATTGCCCCAAGACATGCTTGCTAACAATGCACTGGTGCCATGTTTAACCTTGTGGTTGTCGAATGACTTCATATTTTGTTGTCCCTATGCAAGTTCTCTGCCTGACACCATAATTGATTAGTTACTAAACTCTCTAGTTTTGTAAATATAGCTCTCACTACATCCTTGCTGTTTTTTAAAGCCCTCGTTTGCTTTACTTGTTTCTAAAGACACTAAGCAATGTCAAGCATTTTGATCTTTGCCCTCTGCTCTTTTTAACCTCTTAGGAATCATTAATTTTGTTATGATCCCATTTGATCTGAGCTACTGGTCTCCCACACACCCTCTTTATAGGACTGCCTGCTGTCTTCAGACCCATAAAGATGGACAAAAGGCGACACTGATTTATATCCTCTGCAAGCATGATTGAGCTCTCTGCAGTCCAGCACTTGCTAAGGGGACAAATGTATGTAATTCTCAAGTGCTGAATCCATGTAGGTTCAGGAGAAACTAGGTTCTTTTACCTTTCAAGCACAAGGTAGCGAATGTATCTATATTCTTAGCAAGATATTAGCAAGCAACAGGGAACTGAATAGAGCTGGAAGTTCAGGTAAAAGATCCCATAACTAAGTAAAAGTTATGTGAGAAAATAGTAATACAAAACACTTATTTCATTGTATTTATTTTAGTGAAAGGGTTAAACTTCAACATACATCCACAAGGTCTTACAGGGACAGAGAAATAGCAATGATGGATCGGACAGAACTTAGCAAAAAGCTGGTAGCTTCATTGTTGTTTGGTGTTCCGAGATGAGCTTAGAACGCTTTTAAGAAAAAATTATTGTAGAATCTCCCAGATACATGTATTTGCATGAGTTGGATGGTTGTGATGGGCCAAAGCCCCTGCTTATGTCTTCCTTTAGGGATCCTGGGGTGAACTCAATTTTCTCTCAGCACTTTTGGCTTTGCATTGAGACAAAATTCTGAGGCAGGAGCTTTAGCCATGTATCTGCAAGGTCATGAAGGAATTTTTATCCCCAGTGCACAAATCGCTACATGCACTTGGTTTGTGGATTTGGGTTTTTGTCTTCTTCTGAAGGATCAGAGGTCCTCCATGAATGGAAGTGGGGCACTAGCCAGAATGGATTAGTGCTCCAAGATGCCCTTTTTTGGAGGCTTGTCTGGTCTGTCTTGCTTATACACTTGATTTCTTGCAAAGTGCCAGATTGGGGAAAGAAACTTTTCCCTGCAGCTGATGGCAAAGTTCCCCTTCTGGGATCATCTGAGCTACTCTTGTCCAGGCAATTCCTGCCACAAGAGGTCTCAGACATTAATGGCACCTCAATATCTCCTGTTTGTAGTTTACTTAAAGCATTTCAGTTCTCAGGTTACTCAAGTCCTTGTGTTTGCTTTAAGAAATCTTCATGAAAACTAAATTAATGCATGCTTTAGCAATGTCTTCCCCCTTCTATTAACCATGACTCCCATCTATCCATTTTATCCAATGACTATTAAATACTAAAGGTAGACTTCAGGGCCCCTTCCCTTCCATGGGGGCAGGGTCTATCTCACTGAGCCACATAGTAGCATTTCTTCCTGGCCTTATATTACATTATTACAGATAACATGTCCCCAAATAAAACACACACACCTTGTTTTTAGGCTGACCTTTTGCAAAGGTGGAACATATGCTCGCCTCTAGCTCCCCTCTTTTTCTTCCCACTCACTCCAGGTGGCACAGCTGGAGCAGAACCAAGCAGAGTGGTGGTGGGTGCAGGCTGCCCACTGAGGGCTCGGGGCTCCCTGCCCTGCTGCCTCTCTCCTGGGAGCCATGCACCCCCCTGCTTGCCCAGCAGCAATAGGTGGCACAACTCCATGCCACCACCACCCCCACTGCTGCCAGATGGGCAGGAGGTGGTTTGCCATGGTGGCATGGCCAGGGCAGGGCGCCGGGGGGAGGGGGGGGGAGAAGGACAGCATATCTGTCCTTTCAAAACAGCCGACTTTGCAGCGTTTTCATTCTTGGTTGCCTACCCCATAGCCAGATAATAGATGATATTGTATAAAAGCAGCATCTTAACCACTGAAAATAGTAGAAGAACAAAGGTAGAATGAGACTGCTTCCAAGGAGATTCTGTCAGTTAACAACAGGGAGAAACCCTGCCTTTAAATCCCTGGCAGAAGAAAGGTCAGGACAGCATCTTACAGACTACCTTCAGAGATGCAAAAGCTTTCATAGCTGACTGTGTGCTTCATTAGATCACCCACTAAAGCTCATGCTTTTTTTAAACTAGAATCTATAGCTTCCTTCAGCTGCACTTTTACGGAAGACAGTTAGGCACAGGCCATATTGTGGCAAAGAGAGCTCTATTTCAGACTGCATCTTATCAACTACTGAAACAACAAGGCGTAAACCCTCTGCTGTACACAAGAGAATGTCTATATTTCTAAAACACTTTCAGCTTCAAGAAGGAAAGTATTAAGCTTCATGCAAGACATATAAAAAGGTTCTAAGTTAAAATGGGAGAAAGTCCTGTGTTGTGCCAATTATCAGGGGTGCAGTTGTTTTCCAGAATAAATCAGAGACCAATCAAAGTCTTTAATGTTAAAAGTATTCCGCTGGTTTTAGAAATCGGTATAGCAGACTTAATTTTGTCTGTAGACTGTAAGCTGAACCCTCCTCCCCCCTCCAAAAATAATCTTTGATTGGAAGAATAACTCTAAAAATCATCACGCAGCTCAGCTCAAAACATAGCTGAGCAGTGTTTTTGGTTTTTTTGCTATGTACACATCCCCAACACTGCTGTTCTTACAGCTAAACTTTAAGTCTGCTCTGGAAGCATCCAAAGACGGCAATGAGTTCATCTTAAATCACAGTGAATACTGATTCAGGGCTAGACTGTTAAAGGTATTTGGGTGCCTAATACTCCTTTTGAGGCAAATCTTTATAAATGTTAACATATTTAACATTTAATTGTTAATTGGTGTTAATTGTTAATTGGTGTTAATTGGTTTCGTTTTAAACCAGTAGTAGTGTTCTGTTTTGGCATTAGAACGTCAAAAAGCAAGTTGTAAAATTGAAACAGGTTTGGAAAAAAGCCACAATGATTTGAACACTAAAAAACCTGCCTCAGAGTGAGATTTAAAGAGCGTAAAGATTAGCTATTAGAGAAAAAATTGAGAGAGAATTTGATCACAAACTGATAGTATTGCCACCAGCAGAAACATTTGACCTAGTAAGGAAAGACATAAGGATCTAATGGCTGGGAACTAACATGTGGCCAGTCCAAATAGGAGATAAACTTGCTGCTAACAATTCACTCTTTAATAAATTACTCACCATGTTGAAGGCCTGCTAGTCCACTATGTAATGGGCTTCATCCAGAGATTACAGGCTAAAGTGGCATAGTTTTGGTATGCAAAACATGGGTAGAGACACACATCTTAAAATCAACCCTCTGATAGAGAAGTCTCTAGTCTGAAACTAGGTTAGGTCCAGAAGTGAATGTGAGAGAGAGTACAAAAAGTCAGACATTCAGAGCTTTAAGAGCATCTGAACTGCCCTACCTGGCATGCTAGGATGGAATGAATGAGCATGCAGAATGGTGCCAACTGATTAGGCATTTTAATTTTACTTTAGCTGACAACTTTTCCTACCCTTTGGCCCTTGAAGTTGTAACTCTGAATCTTTCATATTCCCTTAAAAGAAATAAAAAGTTACTTACCATTTACATTTAACCTTCCACACTTGAAAAAAATGTAACCAAAGCACTGCTGTTAAACAAAGACAACTGTCTAGCAATGAAATATGCCCTCACCTGCATGGGAAAGGGACATTATCAGTCTGAATTTTTTTAAAAGGGCAAAGAGAAAGAAATCTGCCAAACTACGCTCCTCCACCCCGCCAAATAGGACATCCTGTGTTTCCCTACACTTGCTGGTCTTTAAAGGTCTCCTTAGTAAGAGAGGGAACAGGTCAGCAAGAGCAGTTCTGAGTCTAACAACTGAATAACCTACAAGCAAGAGCAGTACCAGGATGTCCTACCCATTGAGTTTTAAAGGAGTTAAGGTGTTACCACTTCCAAAATCAGATTAATTCTGAAGGAAATTATTTAAATTATCAGTTTATTTGCAAGAGAAAGAGAAGGGATGTTCAGTCCTGGTTGTGAACCTCAGTATTTCATATAAGACTGTCTGAGCCAAAGTTCATGTCTCCTGGCAATACCATGCACGTGCATCCAGCAGTCCCTGTGATGACCGCATGTGAAGCAGAACCTATACCCCGACCACGCATCACATACATTATGCAATTCATGGTTAATTGCACAATAAATTTAAACTGGCCAAATGTGCAGAGTAATAATCACAGCATAAAAATGTCCATCCAACTATAAAAAGAGCCAACCATCTGCAAAGTTAGTGCTTGGAAATGTGTAGTAATTTTATAACAGGTTTCTCTCCAGCTTTAATTTGAACATCAGGAGGCACTACTTCACTGTCAGGGTGGCTAGGATCTGGAACCAACTTCTAAGTGAAGTGGTGCAGGCACCTACCCTGGGGGTCTTTAAGAGGAGGCTGGATGAACACCTTGCTGGGGTCATTTGACCCCAGTACTTTTTCCTGCCATGGCAGGGGTTGGACTTGATGATCTGCTCAGGTCCCTTCTGACCCTACCAACTATGAAACTATGTGGCAGGGCCTGAGGGGTGTTTATACACATGCTCCGGGAGTGGGGAGGTGGTGCTTTAATTAGAGTAGCTCCAAGGGCTGCTCTAATAAAAGCACCCAGAGTGTCACATGTATCAGTGTCCCCACTGAAGGCACTGAACAAGCTTTAGTTAAAGCACCCCGCTGCCATTTTCAGCACAGGGACGCTGATGCACGTGACACTGGAATCTGCTGTAGCACAGTAATTACCACGTTCCAGCAGACTCAATTAATCAAATCTGCTCCAACATGCTGTAATTACAGTGTGTCGGAGCAGCCTCTCTGCACATGTATAGGCGCCCCTAATTATAGACATAATCTCAGGAAAGAGTTATAGTCTTACCCAGCAATCTAAACCAACTATGCTCTATAGCAGAGGCCATTGGATTAATTTCAGGAAATAGAAGCTGGATCTAAACCATGCCCTGTATTAATTCAGGTAGCAGTGATGTATGCTGAGCAGATACGCTTCCACATACCCAAATACATGCTGTTCTCTGCACCATCCTTGTAATCTTAAATAATGATTAATGTACTGTCTTTCCTGGAGCACTAACAAATTAACCAGTTAGAGGAACATGGAATTCTTCAAACTGCTCATGACAGACCTTTAATTAAGAATTGTACAGCAGTGAAAGAAGATTGATATGACCCTTGTCTTGTTCTCCCAAATGCATAGACAGTTTTAACTCTCAGTTGGCTGGTTCAGAAGAATCCTTATTTTGTTTGGACACTGCTTTATAGCCAATCCTTTTGAAAAGCTCCAGGTGCATCTAAATGGTGACCTGGTATTTGCATATATTTTTATTAAGATGATACAGAACAGTACAAGAGAAGGTCAGGGACAGGTTTTTAGGAGTACAGCACAAGATTAAATATTGGAGTTAATCAGTAAAGTCATTAGTGTAACCTTAACAATCCATTAGAGGCCTGCAGGAGGTAAAATGATAGAAAGGCACATGCTTAAATGAATATTTCAAGCATTCAAGCTTGTAAGTGTGCATGTGAAATATTTTTTTTAAATTAAAGCCTAAATGGAACTCTGTAATGTTTTTAATCAACCTCCTCCCCTGCCCCACCTCCCAGTGTTCTCTGGAAACAAGGGACAGTAGGCTGAATTTTAAGGGTAAAAAAAATATTCATCATCCAAAACTGGAATTAGGATTTCAGCCAGTTCTCCCTTCAAACAATTGGAACCAAAATCCCTCCACAGTCTTAATACAACTGAACAGATTACTTGTCACTTTCCACATGCTGAAAATTCAGTGTTCCAAAAAGCTTTCCTGAATACACACCCAAGGAAGGATTTTTAATGCACCAGGTTAAAGTGCCTTTTCCACGACTGCTTGATACAGGGCGAGTTTAAAAAGTCTATAAATGCAGCTCTAAATAATCTTTTGCAAACATGTAAAGGGGAACCACTTTCCATACTAATTTGAAGAGCTAAAGGACTGGTCTCCTGCCTTACAGTTCTCTGGTTTGTAGGTGTAGAAATTTGACCTCAGCTCCCTCTCTACCACCTCACACCTCTGAAATTTCCAGTTTTCTGTAATATGATTAAGGCACCAGAAAACCATCTGTTAACAAGAATCTGCTGAAGAACAATAAAAGGATGCATGTAATGTAATTAAATCAGAGGTGACTACCCTTACCACATCCTTCAAGATACATTAATTTAAAATTTGATAGGCCAACCATCAGGTCATTAGACTAGACAGTCTCCAGAGCTCATCAGAGAGGAGGAAGACCTCCAGCACTGAAGAATCCATCGATCAGGAACCAGGTCCATTTGGATTCTGAATCCCCATGCCAGAAGCTACCAAAATCTCCTCCCATAACAGCAGCTCCATACAGCACCCGGGGGGGGGGGCTTGTTCAGAACCGGACCTGCCCCCGAAAATGCATCTGCTTCGTAGCGTTGTTACTCATTCCTGTCTTCAGCATCCACTTAGCCTTCATCCTCTGCAGATACTGCATGTCACGCTCTTGTGCTAATGCTGCCCCTTTTGGTTAAAGGAGGGAAAAATGAATAAGGATTAGTCATTTTCAAGGCTGCTCTCTGACATGGGCTAGGGACAGACATTACCCATAAACCAGTTTAAGAGATCAGAAACCAGTTTAAACCTGTAACAGAACAGACACTCAGTAAACATAAACCAGTCTGAAAATGGCTGACGCCGGTCTGCAATAAACTTGGCTGAATGTAGTGTCAGACTTAACTGATTTGGGTCAAACTTGTTTATGCAATGTCTGTCCCAGACCCTGTCCTGGTTTAACTTAAACCAGACTGCCCCAGCATCCCAGATGCTTGTTAGCCCTGGGACAGGGCTATCAGCTCCATAGCAGGGCTGGCCCGCCCCTCTGCTCCCTGGCTAGAGCTCTGGTAGCTTGTGGTATGCTAGCTAATGCTGAGAGGTATCTGTGTAAGGCAGACAGGTCAGCATCTGCTCAGGGCTTTTTGGAGCTAATCAACAAGTAGCTGGTAACGTCCCTCCATTCCTTCCTTGTAAAAAAGTTGTTTAAGAAGAGCCTGAACTAATGAGAGGGGTTTTTGTTTTGCTGATGGGCTGATAAATGCTATGCAACTCCCTGCTGTGTAAGTAAAGGCCACAGTAGGGGCTCTGTCCCTGGTCAAAGGAACAGCAAGGAGGGTGGGGGACCCCTTCCTAATCAAAGTGTCCTGCTGGGGCCAGGCCACACCTGCCCCCTCAGTTCAGCACTACAACAGGGAAGGGAAGGCTGCTCTAGTGCCCCCCAGCTTCTAGCCTGAGCCACTGCAGGCATATGCCTACATTTCCTCAGTCCAGAGATGATGTTTGTGTGGTTACAAACTGGTTCACCCTAACCAGGTTAGACTAACCTGCAAGGATTGAATCAATTCAGGCTCAGGCTTTTTGAATGTCTGTCCCTAGCCTTAAAGTCTAAGGATCAGTCAACTGAAGAAAAGTTTACCAGTTACAGCAATCCAAGGCCTAGCCCATAACTCCCCTGCCTCTGGCAGCAGACAGCTGCCCTATCCCCACACTTCTGGCAGGTCTGGTCTCCCACCTTACACTTCTCTGGTTTGTACATGTTCTAGTGGAAGAAAGCCACCAGCTGCTGAAAGGACCATTCCAGCCAGCAGAAGGTATGTGAATGCCTATAGAAGAAGACTTATTTCACTCAGCTTGTAGCTCTGCTGACCAAAAGTAGCTGAGAATGTTGATATAGTCAAAGGTTTATCACCAAAACTCAAATTTTGCCAGCACAGCTTTATACTCTAGACTAAGCCTAATTATGCTGCAAGAGGTAAACTGATAATTATAGCAGTACATATCCCCTCTATGGGCACTCTCATTCCAGCATAAGAGAAGGGTTTTTTTTATTTCAGCTCAACGCCTTCCCAAGTCTCTTAACAGAAAAAATGGTATTTTGAGTCAGTGTCCTTATAGAGGGTCATAGCAGAGAAATTATTCATTGATAGTCATGCGTCAGGTAAATGACAGTTTAACCTCCCTTCCCCCAGGCCCTCATCTTGCTACAGAGCTGCCTATGAGCACAGGGGTTTCCCTACAAAGATCATTTATAGGATCAAGTTCCTGTTGTTATGAAGGAACTTGGTTTCACAGTGGCTTCTACCATCTATCTGAAAAAAAACAGAGCTGAATTAAATGAATAATGTGAATTTTTCAACTCTTTCCATTCAGAGATCTCAAATGCTCCTTTCAGTTGGCCTAAGTTATTTTACTAAACAATGGCAACACGTCATTCTTAGCATATATGCTATGCAGCAACCATTCTTTGCAAGTCAATACAGATCTCATAATTGTTCTCTGACTAGGTTGATAACTGTCAGATGGTTAGTTCATGCAGGGTTATGTAGTAGTGTACTGAAGGGCAAGAATAGAAGCTGTTAGCTCTGACAATGCCAATCATAAATGGATCAGTAATCTTAATTGCAACCAACCAACCAACTCTGGCAAAGAAAAGCTGACAATTAGTCTCAATACAAATGTCTGTAACCCATTGCTCCCAAGCAAGGTTAAAATGCCACATCTAGAATTAAATTCTAGGCTAATCTTCCATAAGAACTTCTCTAATATTTAATCTGTAATTAAAGACACCAGGACACAGAGACTAAGGTATCAGATGGTGGGCAGAGCAGCAGTGAAGATTAATATACTGGCAAACTCCAAGGAAAACAAATGACAGTGGGAAACTGGGAAAGGGCTGAGAGAGGGATTGATATTAGCAGACAAAGCAGAGTATCATTTGTACAACTGTTGAATGGTAACAAGTTCCATTTCAAGCAAGCCAATTTCTTTGCTTTTGTTTCAAGCTAGGTCTCTGGTTGCAGTTCAGGCTGGATTCACCCCTGCAAATTTCATTTTACATCACTGATGTAAAATGAAGACTTAGGTACATCTCTTGCAACAAAAAAACCAGCATGGGCATGACTGGTCTGCGTGTGTGCAGGGGCTGCCTTTCTGAAAAAAATACAATGGGATGTTAAAGCATGAATGGAATGACACGTGTCTACAAGGGATTCTGTTCATTTACCAGAAATAAAAAAGACTTGCACAGGAGCAATACCAGGAGGCGGGAGAAAGTATGAAACCCTTGCAATAGCATAGCAACAGAACTGGGCTTCTCTCCTCCATCTTTAACTGCCAGCAGCCTATCTTCCTGCTGGCAGAACTGGTACTGCTCCTTGCTAGGAAGCGAGGCAGTGAATCTGCCAGCACAAAGCGATTACTGAAAGAATTCAATGCCTTCATTTCTAGAACAGCAGCACAAGACAACATCTTCAAAAGCACTGACTGATAAGATGACAGTTAGTTCAAAGGTTTAATAAGCCGATTTAATTCTTCCACATACCTGTCCCACTGGTCCAGCCCAAAGCCTTGTACTGCTGCAACACCTTGCCCACAGCCTTCTTATTTTTAGCAACAGCCACTGCTCTTGACAAACCAAAGCGCTGCTTGTAGTATCTCATCAAAGAACGGTGACCAACTCTGGCACCTGTTACACAAGAGGACAGGTTATAGTGACAAAAAAGCATGATAGGGCAACTTCTGAAGTCAACAAATCCAGTTCACCACAAAAGACTCAGGAAAATAACAATGTTAAGAAGAACTTTTTAAGACTCTCTGAAGTTTTAAGACTCTAAGGACCGTGACAGAAGTGTGTGATTAATGTAGCAGCTCCTCTAGTGCACTTTATCTTGGAGACAGGAAAGGTAGAATGCTACACTTCAAGAGACCTGCCATGCAGGTAGAGAACTGGCTCCCTGAAAATTTAATGAAAGGCAGAAAATTCAAGGGAGATGGATGGTCCAAAATTACTGATCCAGAACTGATAGATTCTCAAGGCCCAAAGGCAGCCTTTCTGATCGTCTTCACACAGCTCATTAAAATTTCCACTGTAATGCCTGCCTTGAGTCCAATGTCTTCTGACTGAACTACAGGCTCTCATTTAGAAAGCCATCAGATCTTGTTTTAAAGGTCAATGTGCTAATGACGACTCAATATACTTAGTAAAGTTCTCTGCTTCTTGCAGCTCAATGGAGAGGAACAGTGAAATCTCACCTGTGCAGAACTGCATAAGAGAAGGGCGGAAATGGGCCCCTCACGTGCCACCTAATGACTACACCCATTCCAAGTGTGCGCATTATTGTTACTTGCAAGGCCTCACAGTCACAGGGGATTCATTTCAGTTCCATGGCACAGAGCCTTCCATCTCCTAAAAATGCCAGGCAAACGTTGATCACCACATTCTCTGGTTCAGGTGTTGCGAGATAGCTTTCCCGTTACATTTTCTTGTCAAAAATAGATCACAAAGTCCTTACGGCACTCAAGAGGTACAGCACTCATAGAGTTTTAGAGTAGCTTGATTTCATTACAAACAAGGCACAGAGTGTTAGTCCTTTGATGGAAGCAGTATTATTCCCCATCCCTGTATCTTTTAAGAATGCTGATAATTTGGGAGGCTGGCTAAGTAGTAAAAAGAAACTACATGGGGAAAATAAAGTGACTGAATAGGCAAAGCCCTCTGCTCACAAAAATCTAGTACAGACCCCAGATTCTAAGCACAATATAGCTTGCAGAGTAAGAGTTCAATACTCATATAAACTCTTGAGCATTATTTAAGTCTTCATGTACTGACAGGACCTGATTAACCTTTCAATGGGCAAACAAACTCATAAGCCCCTAACTTAACACTGTATATTTATATTACTTTTTCACTCAATAATATGTAAAATAAGCACAACTGGGTTTCACTTAGGCCCCTAGGCATGTACCTAGTTTGCCTCTGCGTTAATCCGGCCCTGGGTACTGCAGGAACCAGGACATCAAAAGCCGACATATAAACAAAAGCTTGAAGGGCAAATTCCCACCATGGCTGAAGGACAGACTTGTTTCCACATGGGTAAGCACCTGCTACAAGCAAACAAATATTTGTTTTCTGATCTTGTCCACAACTGCAAACTGTGGTTTGGCAAAATATCAGCTTTATATTTCCCCAAAGTGAGGCAGACTGATGTTCATTAACATGACGAATGGTTTATCTTAGTAACAGCACTGAAACACTGATTAAGTACAGCAAATGTTAATTGCAGCCTCAAGGAAAAACTGCCACCATGCCATCCATCCCTGCCTCCTTACTAGAGCATGATGAAATCTAGGTTTTCCCTTTCAAAAGTACTCTGCCAGAATGTGCGCTTGTCACTCACTTGATTTCACAAAAATCATTTAATTACTGCTTGTCATCACAATGAGGAGATCCAGATAGTGCCAGAGAAGGGCCTGGCACTATATTTTTTATTACTTTGATTCCCCTAAATGTGCTCTTTTCCATCTGCTGTTAATCTGTCCTTGCACTTTGCGCAATTATCTACAAGCCTTGCAATCAGATAAATTTAAAAAGACTCCTGGTGTTAAAGTAGCAGGTTAACACCTATGCTAGGTGACCTGTGTTTCACATCAGCCAAATCTACTTTGGCAGTGACAGAAATGACGCCTTTCAGTGCTAGGATATAGATGCCTGGAGAAATGAACTCTTGAGCTCTACTCTCTAGGACTCTGTAGATCCATATGGTGATGCCATAAAAAACACTTTTATCTGAAGTCCTTGTCACACTCCCATGCAACAAAACAGAGACAGAACCTCTGCAGAGATGTCTGCCTTCCTATGGCTGCACGTTTTAGAATAAAAAAAAAATACATTTCCAGTCTCACACTGCCCCCTAATGGTTTCCTATCATGGATCATTGGACATCTCAACCAGCAGCACCTTACTTGCTGTCATGATTTATTGAGAAATGTAGCTTGCCATTCCAGGCACCTTATTTCCCAAATTTCTCATCATAAGCCTAAAAGGTGACCAACACTACTAAAAATACCTGGGTACTTTTTGTCTCTTTTTTGCTACTTTACCATAAGTAATAGGGGCTCAATAAGTTCTGTATTGGTTTTGTCTCTTAAGCCTTTGAGAGCTCCCTTAAAAATATGGCAGATCAGATGGGATGACAAAGATGATTGTGGCAGAAAGCCATCTCTGTTTCTCCCCAAAAACTCTGCCCTGTGACAATTTGGTTAAGATGGGCCCTGCAGAGGGTACACACCTTACCCCATCTCTTTAGGTAACCTGAGCTGGATACATTCCTAAGGGGAGGGGGAAACCTGCTCCCTCTGCCTACGTGACTGGCATCACATACCTGGGTGAGAGGCTTGGGCTCCTTGGGGAGCTAGGAATTGCCAGTCCACCCAGCAACTAGTGATTCATTACCCTCAGGCTAGCGGGTGTGCTTCAGGAAGGGGTCAGCCAGACATGTGGCACCCCCAGGGAGACACTTGGAGCCTGGAAGGTGGTCAGGCGCAGTAAAGGTGGATGGCTCAATGCAGGAGCACCCCCTACTGGCCTGCCACAATGATGACATTGCACAATGACATTGCACATTTTTAGGGAACCTTGTCTTGTTTTTACTTTACCCTACTCTGTGTTCTTATGCCACACTCTTCACAATGAGGCCTAGCACTGTGCAGCTCCAAACTCAGTCATGTAAAACAGTCTGAAATGGCTCAAGTCACAGCATCTGCTTTCCCTTCTAATTTACCCCTAAACACTTCCCTTGTATGTCACTGTGGGTGATCTACAGCAAACAGACAGGGAAACTATGGCACTATTTGCCACTCCAAAAGAAAGACTTTCAAAGGCACAAAGGACAGCTCTCCAAATTCTCCTGAGTCACCCTTGTGCTGCAGTTAAACAAAACTTGAAGAGAAATCTTCCAGTTCCAGCAATTTTAGGGCTTAGTTGCTCCTACATAATAAATAAAACATTTCTAAGCATATTGTTAAATTTAAGCCGGGTCCCTTTAACTCAGGGGCAGGCAATTACTTCTGGCAGAGGGCCACTTACCCAGTTTTGGCAGGCTGTGGAGGGCTGCATGGGTAGCCCCGCCCCTTGACAGGTGCCCCACCCCCTGGTCACCATCTTGGGACCAATGTCCCAATGTCTTGGGACCCATGTCCCAGGGCCAGCGCTGGTGGGGCCCAAAGCAGGGTGCAGGCTGGCAGGGGTCTGTGGAGCCAGGCTGGGCTGCACCAGCAGGGAGAGGGGGGAGCTGGCCCAGCTCCACAGAGCTCCTGCTGGCTGGGACTCTGTGCTCCTGCCATCCCGCTCTGGGTCCTGCCAGCACTGGCCCTGGGACACCGGTGCAGGCCCCATGCTCCCACAGGCTCCCACACCTGCTCATTCCCAGTGGCCCCTAGCTCCACGGAACAGGCAGGGGGCAGCACACAGCCCCAACTCCCTGATCGCCAGCAGGGAAGAAGCTGGTGCTGAGCACGGGGAAAAGTGGCTCCTCACCTGCACCATGGCCAGCGCTCCCTGATGCAGTCACTCACAGGCCTCGCAGGGCTGTCTGGAGCAGGCACAGGCAGCCCCACGTGGGCTTCAAGTGGCTACAGCACAGGGTGCCGGCCCTGGGGCAAGCAAGAGGCCACTTTTCCCTAGGCTCAGCACCAGCTTGTAAACCAGCCCCACTGCCAACCTGGGCTCTGTGCCAGCTCTGGGCTCACCCGTCGGCAGCTGCAGACCCCCCACTTGCCGTGCCAGGCAGTGTTGGCTGCTGCTGCCCATCCAGAGCTCATGTGCTGGGCAGCCCAGAGGAGGCAGTGGCAAACACTGCCCAGTGTGACAAGTGGAGGGGGCTGCACCTGCTGTTGCCACACACAGCCCCAACAGGTGAGCCCAGAGCCGGCACGGGGTCCAGGCTGGCAGTGGAGCTGGGTTACAAGGTGGTGCTGAGCGGGGGTGGGGGAAGGGAAGCGGCCCTCGCCCACCCCATGGCTGGCATCCCGTGCTGGAGGCACTTGCAGCATGTGTGGGGCTGCCTGTGCCTGCTCAGAACAGCCCCACGCAGGCTGCGAGTGGCTGCAGTGCGGGATGCCAGCCACAGGGCAGGGAAAGGGCTACTTGCCTCCACGCTGGGAAGGAGCCCAGGGAAAAGCTAAGCACAGGGGTGGAAAAGTGGCCCCTCACCCACCCCGTGGCTGGCACTCCCTTTCTGGCATTACCTTTCGGGGGTTAGAAATCCCAACCAACCAGACACCCTGGCTATTAAAGTCACACTACACATGAGTGGAGGCCAATCTTTTTGGCAGGCAGACTACAAATTAGCCTCATCATGCCCTCCCCACATACCACGCTGATCCCCTTCCCCTGCTGCAATCTGCTGCTCTGCTTTCTGCTCCCTACCCTATCTGCCACTGTGCTTCCTGTCCTCTCTACAATCTGCCACGTGTCATATACAGAAGTGACCTGTACCCCCTTGTGGCACTCATGGCCCCCCCTGCTACACACCCACTTTATTCATTATAAACAGAATAAAAGATGAAAAAACAAATGGGTACACAAAGGCAGTGTCCCCCACTACAGATAATCTTTAAAGAGACCACCCCCACAAATGGGAGGTGCCACAACTTACCCATTTCAAGTGACAGATTAAGAACTCTAAGACTGACAGAAAACGTAATCTTTTCCCCCTCCAAAGACAGTACCAACAGTACTTCCCAGGGTAATGGAAAAGGCTGAACTAAAACATATACAGAGTATATCCAACCACCATTGCAGAGTACCATGCTTATGGCATAGCATGTAATGTGCAGCATATCTTATCGATGTAGAAGGAAATTAATATCTGAATAAGTCATTGCTTATGCATGTCAAACTGATGTGACCAGGCCATATAATGCCAAACTATTTTGGGGAAAAAAAAACTAGCAAACTCACACCTTCTCCAAGAAAGACTGTACTGAAATATACAGGCTCCTTGCGTGTAAATGAGTCAAAGTAACATAAAATCCCAACAAAATGAAGCCAAAGACAATGCCAGAGGCAACCAAACTCATGAAAAGAAGTCTGTATTTCAGGTTCAGATAGCCAATAAGCATAACCTAAACTCAAACAAAGGAAATAATTCTTCAGTTTGAAAACAGAAATAACAAAATTCAGTGACAACTGAATGCAAAACCATTTGTTTCACATCAGCAAATGAAATCTACCTGACAGCGTGTCCCTGCTTGCAATAACTGCAAATATAGCACTTCCAGAGTGACAAGGTATCTTTGACGGAGGATTTTTACTGTGCCTACCTGAAGGGAGAATCAGCTCCATCGTGTCATCATCGTATTCTAAATTTTTCTCTGATGAGAGATCTTTAGACATTTCCACATCCTCCCCTTCCTTGTATTCAGGGTAACTGGCCCTGTGAAACAACAGCAACAGCAGCTATATGACGTGATCACCAGGTAAAGCCCATTTTAGAACCATTTTGCATAAAACAGGTGCACTGTAAATCTGTAGAGACCAAGAAAGCTGCCAGGCTCCATCTAAAGTAGGGGTTTCACCATAACATCTATATTTCAATATCAGCAGTAATCACAGATTCCCTTTCCTCCTCCCCATTCAGTGGCACAAAGTCTGAAGCTGCAAAATGAGTGCTAAGGAAAAGGCTGCATAGAGCAAACAGCTTGGTCTGCAGCAATTCCCAGCCCATGCTTGGAAAGCAACCGCCACCATGACAGACATTTTCAAGATCAAAATTAATATAGCTGAACAAAAGCTCTTCCCTTCACCTGTGCTTGAAAATACATACATACATGTTAGACCAAAGCTCTTTACATCAGCTCCTGCTAAGTTTAAGAACACAGAACAGACATTTAGTCAAGAATACCTCCTCCCTTCCTTCTTCTAAGACAGGGGTGCTCAACCTGCAGCCTGTGGAGCTCACTACAGGTATGTTAATTTGAGGTGGGACAGTGGTGTCACCACTAGCCCTCCACCAAATGTCCAGATGCACAGGGAGCCCTGCACCCTGTATCTGGTGCCCAGTTCCAGAAAGCAGGGGTGGGCAGGGATAGTTCTGGGCCCCTGGGACCCAATTCCAGTGTGCTGAAGTGGGAGAGGGTAAGGCCAGGCCCCCCAGGGATCAATCCTGGTGGGAGGGGGGGCAGCACCAGGCCCCTGGGACCCAATCCCAGCCTGCAGGGGTGAGAGAGGACAGTGCCAGGCCCCCAGGACACTATATCTGTGCACTGGGCTGGGAGAGGGTATTGCCAGGCCCCCATGAACCAATCCTGGCACACAGGGGTGAGAGGAGGTAGTGCTAGGCTGTGGGGGAACCAGGGAGGGGGTGCTGCCATGTCCCAGAGCCTGAACCTGGCACATGGAGCTTGATCTGACCTACAGACCAACCTTGCCCCACTTACGTAGTCTGCAGGGCCAAAAGGTTGAGCACCACTGTTCTAAGAGGATACGGACAGAAAATGGAGCAAACATTAAAGCTTCAAGTGCAGATACACAATACCTTGTCCTGGGGGTAATTTAGCTCAGGTTCTGCTCTCAAATAAAATTACACCAGTGCCTGGCACGGACACATAAACAACTCTCTGGAGATACATGTTGGCAGTAGGCACTGTTACGGCACCTCACCCTTTGGTGTCAGGAAGCCTGTTCATATTGAAGAAATGGCTACAACTAATGACTGCTGCAGACAAAAAACAGATACACTGGTGTAACTTACCTTTACTTTCAAGTAATTTGACTTTACTCTACAGGAAGTATGGAGCAGACACTATGTAGAGCTCTACCCCAACTTAATTCATTCTATTCCAAGGTAAGCGTGTCTCAGAAAGTACTAAATAACTATCCAACAGTGTACGGTAACCAGCATACCAAGTGTATGCATATGCAACTGCAGCCATCTGAAAAAGGCTTCTGTTGTTTGGAAAACTGAAAAATTCTGGCAGCAACCACCTCCCCCCCCCTTCATCTTCTGCTGACATATGATGCATCTACAGTAGGGAACTCTACTACCATTATTAATGTGGCAGCAGCCCCATGATACAAGATTTGCATTTTGGCTTTTGTATTCCTTTATAACCTCAAGGCTTTTACTGATGTACAGAAAACTGAACAAGACAAAGCACTAGGGAATGAACTGTATTATACTGTTGTACTGTCCAAATCAGCAATTGGACGTACAAGATAGCATTTTAATCGGTAATACTGATGGTAGCAATGCACCTGCTTACTTGGAAAGAATGTGTTAACAGATTAAGAACAGTAAGAAAAACTTACAGGTTTTTAGAAATCAACTGTAGCTTTGATTCCAAGAAAGTTTCCTGATCAGCAAGTATATTTTTTAACCAGTATCCCAAGAAGAAATACCAGAAAGAGGCCTCATGGCTAAAAAGATTAGTAGTAGATGCAACTGGTTCTAAGTTTGACTGGGTTCTCTCTCCATTTCTGTCCATGCAAGTTGGAGAAAGAACTTCCTCACCTGAAATCATAGAAGTCTGCAAATTCCAAGGCTGCATCCCCATCTATGAAGAGCTTACAGTGGCTTTTGTCATTCATGTGAGCCTGCACAGCTTCCGTCGAGTAGAAGGATTTACCCTTCTCATTACACCACAGACAGATCTTCCCAATGCCAACTTTCTCTCCTGGAAAAAGGGAATGCTTGGAGTTTACAGTCTCTCTGATAATCAACTGTAGTTGGTGATCTGCAGGCATGAAACCTGAGGCAGAGCAAGTGACTTACTCCAAGTTAAAACTATCACTGCCAGGAATTAGATTACAGCTCTGATTTCCCTATTCCCTAACGACAAGGCTTCCTCTAGGAAGAAGCCTGTATGTTTAGAGGAGATTTCAGATGACAGAACAAAAAGACCCCACATATGCTAAGCAAAGCCTCCCAATGCAACACCCAGTTTTCTATTAAATGCTATAAAAAGCTTTAATTATGGTCATTTACTTATCCAAAACAGTCATTTTCTGTGCCAAAAGTTCTTCTCAATATCTGCTCCTTGTGGCTGTAGAGAGCAGAGATTAACAGTATTCTAGTTTGGTGAGAGTAATCATTCCACCTACCATGCTTTGCCACCTTGGCTTAACTGATGTGGTTTGGAAAATGTCCATGTTGTCATTCACTACTGGAGTAACAAAACTGAGGACTGAGCACTTTCAGTGTAAATATTTTAGCAACTGGTTGATTCAGGCACTGCAAAACTGATGCAGGAATCTGCAACTGTTAGAAATCTGGCCACAAACTAACATGTGAGCACAATTATTTCACACCTGCTTACTGTGGAGGGGGACCTCACATCCAGTGTTCCCTCTAAGGTGTGTGGTGTGCACAGCTGCGCAGGCACACCTGGCAGCATGGCATGAGCCATATCCACTAGAATTAAGCCATGTATTTTCATGAAAATGAGCAATGCCATATGACAGGGATCATCAATCTCTGGTTCATGTGCCAGATCCAGCTTGCAGGTTCCCCCACAAGTCCAGAAATTTGGAGGCAGAAGAGCATCCCCACCACCAAATTAATAATCTCCACAGGGCTAATTCAGCTCTGGCTAGGACAGCCCCACACAGAGGGAGTGGGCTTTGCTCCCACACACCTGGATCAAGCTGAGGCCTGATCCAGCTGGGCAGAAATGGCCCAGCCAGAGCCCAATCCAGCCACATGAAATCAAGCCCAGGCTGGGCCAGTACCATGTACCAGATCAGGCCCACAGACAGGATCTGGCCCACAGGTAGAGGTGGAACCAGTCATCTGACCCACAGTCCAAAAAAGCTGGGTTCCACTGCCATACGACACTGCAGTCATGCTTCAGCTCTGAGATATTTACTGAAAAAATACAGGATGTTTATCCTGGTTCAAAGACTTACCCAAGTACTTAATCAGCCCTCTGAGATCCATGAGGTATTCTATATCTGGAATAAAGAAACTGTGGACTTTTGTCATGTGGGCCACATTTTTCATGAGAGAGCTCGAATGGTGAAGACAAAACAAGCAGTCCATGATTGGTATTGCACCCATGGCTGGTGTTCCTTCAATGTCAACCTGCTCATCATCTTCCATCTCAGCACCTTCTGTCTCTAAGTCTTCATCTGAATCCACATCCTCCCAGCCTTCTAATGCAGAAAACACCAGGTTACATCATATTTTTCCAAGTAAATGTGCTATACGAATGTAATTTGTGCTTTCCTGGGTAGAATAGATGCATTAGCAAGTCACTTTTTGTCCTGGCATGGCGTGGTTCCCCCCGTTTACCCCCCACCTACCTGTCTCACACCTTTTGTCCCCCATTCCCTCTTATCCTCACTGCCACACATTTTCATTTTCACAGACCTGTACTTTGCATATTGGCTTCTGTTCTACCCAGGAGAGCACACATTATTCCCTATGCCTGAAGAAGGATGTTTGTGCCCAAAAGCTTACAAAGAACAATTTTCCCAACTATTTAGTTGATCTAATAAAAGATATCACATCTACCCAAAGAACTTTGTCTGTCTATGTCCTTAGACCAACACAGCTACAACCAACTATAGCACAGAACAGGCTTAGGAATGAACACCTCTGATAAAGAGGCAAACACGTAAAATGCTTTGACTTCTGAGCACTGGTTGGTGAAGTTGCAAATGCTATCACTGTCAATAAAACAGACTTTGAACATCTCTTTGCACACTGAAGGCAAGGCTGCCTTAGAAAGTAGAGGTGAACCAATAAAGATTTTGTTAGCCAATATAGATAGCCAATTATTAATTAGCCATATTGGCAGATACCAATCCGATAGCCGATTTATAGGAATGCAGCCAGGCAGCACAAAGAGCAGTATAGATGTGATGTCCAGGGTCCCCAGCCAGAAGGCATACTGCATTTATTGGTGAATGTGATCGGCTACACTGGCCAAAAAAAAAGCCCATAGCCAATAACATTAATTTTCCTTTTATTGGTGCCGATCCAATACGCAACCAATGTGTCAGTGCAACTCTAAAAGAAAGGCTACCAAATGAAAGAATAGTGCCTCAAATTTGTTTTTCTATGAAAATCTTGCTACTATATTTTTACACCACACAACATTACAACACAAGGAACAGACTATTAAAACCAACATGCTTCTGTTGGGAATAGGAGGGCTGCTATTTTGAGTCCCAGCTCAGTAGTGACATTTATTACAGCAAAGATCCTCTTTTCATTAACATGGCTTTGTGCCAATGAGAATAAATAAACAAACAAATAAATAAAAAGCGACCTATAAGCACAGTCTTGAAGCAATGAGATACACAAATGCTTTCAGGTCACTTTCATGAGTTTCACAGAGAAAAAAAATCCAACACAACAGGCAACAGAAAAAGATTCCTCACACTGCCCTCTCAACATACTCCATGTTTCCCTGGGGCAAGGGCATTACATCTAGGAATAAAAGGATTCCAAGACACTTATTTTCTGTATCAAGGGAGAGGGCTGCTTGTGGCATGTTCATCTAGCTACACAAAAGACAGAAAATTTACTTTGCTAATTCACTTAAACACTGTCAGAGGTAACTACTGTGAACTACCAGTCTGGACAGTTGCATGATGCAATGATGAAACAGTGTAGGGGATGCCACTGTAGGGGACAACATTCTAGCTTAAAAAACCTGGAACTGAAAATCCTTTCAGGATGTGGTTTGGTGAATAAACAGCACCAGTAGAAAACATTAAGCATTTGATGCAAAAAGATTAAATAACTTACTGAGATTTCATAGACATTAGGGCTGGAAGGGACCTCAGGAGATAATCGAGTCCAGCCCCCTGCCCAAAGGGCAGGAAGTCAGCTGGGGTCATAGGATCCCAGCAAGATAAGCATCCAATTTACTCTTGAAGGTGTTCAATGTAGGCGCTTGAACCACCTCCGCTTCTTCCTTATGTCCAGCCTGAAACGGTCTTGCAGGAGTTTGTGACCGTTCGACCTCGTCATCCCTTCGGGCACTCTGGTGAACAGACGTTCCCCCAGATCCTGGTGGTCACCCCGATAAACTTGTAGGTGGCCATCAGATCACCCCTGAGCCTGCGCTTTTCCAGGCTAAAGAGTCCCATGGCTCTCAGCCTGTCATCGTAAGATCTGTTTTCCTGACCTCTGATCATGCGCGTGGCTCTCCTCTGGACTCTCTCAAGCTTCTCCACATCCTTTTTCAATTGTGGAGCCCAAAACTGGACGCAGTACTCCAGCTGCGGCCTCACCAAGGCCAAGTACAAGGGGAGAATGACGTCCTGGGATTTGCTCGAGAAGCATCTATGGATGCACGCCAGCATTTTGGTCGCTTTACTAGCCGCAGCATCGCATTGCAGGCTCATGTTCATCTTGTGGTCAATGATGACCCCCAAGTCTTTTTCTTCTGTAGTGCTAACCAACGTAGCACTGCCGAGCCTATAAGGGTGCTGCAGGTTTTTCCTCCCAAGGTGGAGAACCTTGCATTTTCGGTGTTAAACACCATGAGGTTCTCGTCTGCCCATTTGCTGAGCTTGTCCAGGTCAGCCTGGATCACCCGCCTATATTCTGGCGTGGATGCTTTGCCCCAAAGTTTGGTGTCATCGGCGAACTTGGCCAGTCCACTCCTGACTCCAATGTCCACATCGTTAATGAAGATGTTGAACAGTATGGGTCCCAGGACAGAGCCTTGAGGGACCCCACTGGTCACAGGGCACCATGATGAGTGACTGCCATCAATCACAACCCTCTGGGTCCGACCACGAAGCCAATTTCCCAGCCAGCGGATCGTGGTGGAGCCAAGGCCACAACTGGGCAGTTTGGCCAAGAGGTGATCATGGGATACCAGATCAAAAGCTTTTTTGAAGTCAAGATATATGACATCAATCTCTTCCCCCTTGTCCAGGTGATAGGTCACCTGGTCATAGAAGGAAATGAGATTGGTCAAACAGATTGGTCAAAAGAGATTCAGTGCCACTTTTTAGCAATACATTAATACAGGAAAGTTACAAGTTGGCTCCTGCTTTACATCCCTTCCAAGATCCAAATTCAGAAATGCGCATTACCCCTACAACAGGATGACAAGAGGCCTAGCTGTTAAAACAAATGGGGCCCGACTCCTCAAGCTGTCAATGGAATCACACTAGCATACAACTGCTCTAACAGAGTAAATTTCATGGACTGCTTCTATGCACCTAAAGGCAGCAACAGAGAAAGAAGGGAAAAAATGGCCTCTATTCCTTAGCAACTGCAAAACTTCCCATTTCTCCCTGAAATAGGTAAATAAAACGATGGATGAGATATTGGACACTAAATGCTGACTGTTTTTTTCCATTTTCACGGCCAGAACATTTTTTTGTTATCTTCCTCAGTGTGGGCTTTCTTTTGAAAACTCCCATTGGCAACTGCGTGTTAATAATAGTTTATCCAGCAAATTAACTTCCCGCAAAGTTTAGCACCCCCTTATTCCCACCACTCACTGAGGTCCAGGATTATGAAGACCAAACATTTAGTAAAGAACATTATATTTTGCTTTGCCCTGCTACAGAAATCTGCATTTTTTTTTGAGACTACAAAGTTTAAACATAAAGTAGTAAAAGAGCCTTTTTCTGCCTTGGAGAGAAAGTTTTTTAAAACAAAACAAAAAACAAAAATGAGACGCTTTTACCTGAAAAAAACAACCAACACTTGCTATAGCCCAAGCCACCTTCTACCCACTTGCTGGTTCTTACCTTCCTCCATATCTTCATCTTCTTCCTCCTGTTCTACTTGCTGTTTGGCCAACTTTTTTGCCTGTTGTTCAAACCACTGGATCCGAGGAGGCTTTTCCAGTCGCTCTCTGCTTTGAGAGAGACTGGGGCCTCCAGCAGGAGCTAGAGAGCTGCTTGTGTCAATGGGAAGCAAGGGTATCTTCTTTGGCGAGGAAGATGGCTGGGGCCTGATGGCTTGCTGAATGGCTGCATTCATAGCATCTTTGTTTAGGTTTTCAGGGACCAGCCCCTTCTCCAGGTTTTTCTCATTTAAGGTGTCGACCTTCTTGCTGATGGCCTCAACAGCTTTCTTCTCAAGCTCCAGGTGCTTCTTGGACTTCAAGTGATTCTCATAAGCATTGAAAGTGGAGAACCGCTTGCTACAGGCTGTACAGTATGTGGCAGTGATTTTGCTCTGCTCCTCTGCCACCACCCTCTGCGCTAGGACGCGCTCTTGGAAGTTCTCAGCAGTGACGGGAGGCATGTCAGCGACCTTCCGCTTCAGGTTATACCTGTGCCAGTCAGTTTTGTAATGAGCACGTTGAATATCAGCATCCTTGAAAGCCACACGACAAGTAATGCAAGTGTAAGCTGCCATGATTGGAACCTGAAAAAAGGAAGCATGTGAAGATAAAGAAATCAAAACCAGCCTTTCTAGAGAAAGGAAGTGTAGGGCAAGGGAGCACCAACTGCTGCAGTTCTACCGTGGGGAAGGTTTTTTTTTTTGTAAATGACTAAATAGTGATATAAACACATTCTAGACACTGAAAAGAGATAAAGATGGTCACAGTCAAAGATTATTATAAATATTGTAGTCACAGACCATGCCTCCACTTTGGAAGACAGCATACAAAGACACAGATGGTCTCTTTGTGTATAGAAAACTCTATACTTTTTGCTAAGAACCGAACTCTGACAGCCTCTGTAGTCTGCTGCATGCAAACCAGTAAGTCTTCAAAAAATTGACACTACTAGTCTAAAAGGAAAATAAATCACACTCCCAATCAAATGCTTTCCAGTCAGACACAACTAAAAGAAACTGAGAAAGGTTTCAATGGTTTCACTTCCCAGCACTGCATACAATCAGTGACACTGTGCCTTGTAGAATAAGTTAGATCATTTCAGGCCCCTGGCAAAATTAGTAGCAGTAGAATAAAATTCAAAGTTGATTGTGTCACTTTAAAAATCAAAAGAGAGCAAAATAAAATTAAAAAAAAAATAACCATGTCTCCCCTGGAGCTCAACCTATCCTATGGGATTTAACTTAAAGACAGAATAGGGCTGGAGTGGTAGTATTGCTACGATGGTCTAGGAAACGTATCAGAGGCAAGGAATTTTAGTGATCTTGTATTGGGCCAAGTATATAGTTGGGACAGCTTCTGCACAAGCTTTCAAGCATGAGGACATCTGTACATTTGCTCCAGGGTTAGGGTGAAGGCAGCGTTTTAAAGCAGCTCTCGGGAGCCACTCTAACTAAAACACTCATAGTGTTTTGCGTATTCAGTGTCCCCGCATTTCAAAATGGTGGCAGGGGCACTTTAACTAAAGCATGTTTAACGATAAGCTTAATATGCAAGATGCTGCAGCAAGCTGGAGCGTTCTGATTAAAATGCTCCAGCAGACTTGATTACTCGAGATTGAATCTGCAATAACACTTTTCTAATCAGAATGTGTCAGAGCACATGTAAAACTGCCCTAAGTGCCCTTCTTTAAGTCTCCTAACTGAACAGCTCTCTCCACTATACAGTTGGTCCAAAAGATAGCACCAAATGTCCTCATCTCTTTGAACTAAAAGACAATGCAGTTTTAAGCCATGAGAACAGAAATACAATAGTGGAGGGAAAAACTGCTCTGAAATATACTCAGTATCTTCCAGTCCTTCCAAGACAACTGGATAGAAGCTATCATTAAACACACACACACAGCATGGGAAAGACGTTTTTAATCAGTGGGCAAGTGCATTCTACAATGCCATCTCCTCCAGGAAGCAAACACTTGCTTTTGCTGCATTTCCTGTCTTTAAACAGCCAGGGAAATAAACATGCTATGAGAAAATGTAGGGAATGGTAAGCTGGTAGCAGTACAAAAAAAAGAAGCAGAGTTACAAGAATCCTTTTTTTTTTTTTTGGTAAATTAAGAGTCCTCTTTACCCCACTATGAAATAACTGTGTATACAGAGAGAGTTATGTTTTGCTTCAGTGCTCCCTGCTTTGTAGTTTAAGTGTTCCCTAGAGGTGCACCAATATATTGGTCCATGTCAGACTGGCACCAATAAAAAGAAAATAAACGTTATCGGCAATTGGCGTTTTTTGACCAGTGTAGCCGACAATGTCACCGATAAATGCTGCATGCATCTGTGCAACCAGGAACGAAGCCAGGCAGCTTGGAGAATACTGTCCGAATGGTAAGTCCGTGGGGAGAGGGGGAAAGGAGGTGGGGGGGGCAGATTGAGGCCCCCATGGTGAAGGAGGGAGTGGGGCAGCAGCAAGCACTGTGCAGCCAGGGCAGTGAATATGGCCCTGCTGGGAGCAGGACTGAGCCATGGGCAGCTCATCCAGGGGGCATGGAGTGGGGGAGGCTCCCCGCCACTGCGTGCACCCCTGAGAGAGACATGGGGGTCATGTACCCCCCTGGATTGGTGCGTAGGTTGAGGGCAGGCTGCCCACTGCAGGCTCAGGGCCAGGGATCATGCCAACCTGTTCCTAGCGGATGGGCTGGGTTGTGGCTGCGCTCAGGCCAGATGGCACTGGCAGCGCTGGGAGGGGATGCTACACAGTGGCTATAGCCATCCCAAAATTCCCCAAAGCTGCAGCATAGTGCTGCCACCATCTGCCCTGCCTCCACCCAGTCCAAGCATAGCCCCGGCCCAGCCCCCACAACTGGGAAGAGGCCAGCACAGCTCCCAGCCCTGAGCCTGCAGTGAGGAGCTCTCCCTCACTGCTGATTGGTTGAGAGTGTTGTCCATCATGAAGCCCCTCCCCTCACTGCTGACTCAGAAAGGGCTGTTCATTATGCAGGCCTGCCATTCACCACTGATGGGCAGAGAGGGGCAGGGCCGCACAACAAGCCAATCAGCAGTGAGGGGCTCCCCTTCTCACCAGTGGTGGCCCCCCCAGGTGGGCTGCATGGCCAAGCTGCAGCAGCCATGAGCATTTTATTTTTAGTCCTCCTGCCCTGGGATTTTGAAGACAACGCCTAATTTTGTGTTTTTCACCAAATCCGTAAAATTGAAAATCAGTAAGATCCCTATGTATAATGCACACAATTCCAGCAGCTAGTTTTTGGGGAAAAGGAGCATGTGTACAAGAGCAAAGGCTGTATTTTCTATCCGTTTAGTAAACCTATAGCCAGAACTAGAAGTTTACCACATCATTCTCTCTAACATCAAAAATAAAATTTAACAAAATATATTGAGACCCCCACAGAATAACTGAAAAAAAATGTACATTGGGCAACTGAAAGGAATAATCCACTCTCTTTGCTGGTAAGAAAAAAAAGAGTAGAGAATAACTATAGGATCACATGCTACTATGCCAGTACTTCTATTATACATATTTATTTTCATATGTAGTTTCACCCTTAAAAATAACAGCTCAGATTGGGTATATACGGGTCCTGGGGACAAAATTTAAATAAGACAGTTGAACTAGCTGAATCTAAACCAGATTTATAGTCTTTTAATAAGAAGGGGTTACCTTTATTTTTTTTTTTTGGCTGTTGGTCTCCTATTGAACCTCATTTCAGCTATCCCTGCATGACCCAAAAATCCATGGACTGCATTTCGTGCTAATCACCAGTCAGAAGAACATAATGTCATTATCATATAAGCCATGAACTATAAAACCTAAATAAAAGTGGCCTGATAATAAAAGTTGTGTCATTACACATTTCCTTTTTGTGGTTTTAAATTCAACATATCCCAAAGTACTGTTTATAAATATGTTATTATAAAATATTTATATGTAGAAAGGAAGTGTAAAATACAGTATGTCTATACAAACCTGTTTTTCAAACTAAGCTAGGATGAGGTATATATGCTTACTTAAATGAAAACTGGAAGAGAGATCATACCTGTTGTTGCCTAGAGCAGGAACAGTGTTAACTATCGATCAGTAAAGTTAACTTCTGGCTGTTTTAATCAACACACAAAAATAACCTGACCTTATACAGCACATTCTCTCCCCAATGAACTGCAAATAACTCTTTCAAAAACACAGAACCTGTTAGTGTAGCAGCCCATTTTTACAATTTACCAAGCTAACTATTCAGGTATGATGATCTTTTAACAGCCCTCAACATTTTGGCAGACAATAGTGTTAGACCTTTACAGAGAGCTGGGTATAGAGCTCTGTGCACCATGCTGGCAGCGTATCTTTATGCCTTTGACAGCTTCTCAGTTCTCTCCCGTTGGAACTGAACTGCAGTGCCAGGCTGCAGAACCCAGTTCTTCTTCACCTTTTGAGACCTCAAATCTGGATTCTGACATGTAACACATTTAACTAGCATAATTTTACACTGGTTTACTACACAACTGTAAACTGCATCAGCGTCCAGGACATACAGAAGAGCAGGCAACTGCTGGCTCCTAGGAGTCAGCTAAAACTGCACACAGGAGACAGGTACACAGTAACTACTGTCTTTTCATGGGTGCAGTGACACACGTTATAATTTAGAAAATTTCCTTACTTAGACTACAGAGGGTGGGAAATGTGATCAATTGGCCATTGGGTCCCTCAATTAAGCAGAAGCTGCCTACTGCTCTTCACTTAAAGGTTATCTTGGAGTTCTTGTCATGGGGTATGCCTGTGTGTTTTGAACCCAGTGATCACTATAATGAGGTAACTTTATCCTAGAGGCAAGGGACACATACCAGGGACTTACCAGCCACGTCCAGACAACTGTGGCTGTGTAGTACGCTTCTCGGGAAGGCTCAGATCAAGTGTAGTGCTGAAGACGCATCTGTGGCACCACACACTGCACATTCAGGCATTCCCCATGTTGCTACCTACCAGATTCTGGGGTCAAAAAAACCCACATGGAAAAAAAGTGGGGCAGCATATATGGCAGCAACGTGTGCAACCCAAAACTCCAGCTGCCAACCAGATTCCCAGCTGCAGGAACACCGCGACTGCAGCTTCCCTGATCCCCAGGATCCCAAGTAAGGCTACCAGGACCAGCACAGTTGCTGGCTCCAGCCTCCCCTACCTCACCATGCCATGTGCCAGAGCATGTGTGACACAAGCATTCCCTTGGGTACAACCATCAGTAGCACAAGTCAGGGGGAACCAAACGTCCTTGCTCATCTGTCTGCAGCCACTTATACGTCCACTTCAGTGTGATGCTGGCAGAAAGGCAGGTTCCACCAGCATAAACACACTGTGTGTCAGTACCCGCACGTGCCAAGTCCCATCAAAGTCTTAACAGGGACAGGACAGAGGAAGGCTGTTGCGTGATCACGAATAAAGGCAACGGCCTGCAGTGTTGGGCGCGCCCAGCCTGTGGCACGGCAGAGGCCCTAGAGCAGGTTTGTCCAACATGCGGCCTTTCAAGCTGTTTTCTGAGGCCCAAGGTGCTGCCACCGGAAACAAAAGTAAACACTGTACTTTTGGGGGAAGGGGCGATATGATACCTCTTACTGTGAGGTCTTTGCATACGGCTTGCCGGCCCACTGGGTGATGAAAAGTTCATGATCCGGTCCCACATTCAAAAAGACTGGACACCCCTGCCCTAAAGAGCCTGCTCTAAGAGCCGGGGCAGATCCACCCCGCACTGTGATGAAGTCTGCTCCCAAACAGAAAACACTGGCTGACACAAGACCCAAGAGGAGGCTGGGTACCAGAACTAACCTCCCTGCAGAGCCCTGCAGCCATAACCGAGGCTGGGTACGAAACCCAGCAGAAGGCACAGCTGCCGGGGGGGACAAGGAGATCAGCGCCGCAATCGCACCTGCCGTCTCTGCCTCGCGTCCAGGCGAGCCCAGGGCTGCGCGCAGGCGGCGGCCCCTCCGTGAGGAGCGAGCCGGCTCGGCCAGCGCGGCTGGAACGCTCGGGCCGGGAACGTTCCAAGCAGCCGCCAGCTCACCAGCCGCGTCCCGGCCCCGCAACTCACCCCGCGAGCAGCAGCCGCAAACCCCGACGCCTCCACTGAGGCCGCGCTGCCTCCCTCCCTTCCGGGGCAGGAGCACGGGGGACAGCAGTGGTGGAGGCGGCCGCCCTCTGCCGGCCTGGAGGTCTCCTCCGAGGCTGTCAGTCACAACGCAGCGATCGCGCCTGTGGGCCTCACCGGGGTGTTGGCAGCTCTGGCCCTGGCAGCGCGGAGGGTCGCGCGGGGGCTCGTTGACGCTGCCCAGAAAGCAACAAAAGGTCTTGTCTGTGCACTCGAGGCGACCGTGCCACACGGGTACCTTTCCCGGTTTCGTGGGGAAGCTAGGAGCCAGTGAGGGACATCACAAGGATGAGGCTGGGCAGGGTTTTGGGGTTCTGAAGTGTGTGCACTGAATTTTCCTTAGGAGCAGGGGCAATCCCTCTACTGGCACCAGGCACCTTCATCCCCTAAAACTGTGCCCAGACCCTTGTAGATACCAGTAAAAACAAACAGCCTAATTAACCAAAGCAGTTCTGCCAGCCCAACACTAGGGTGTCCATGGTTTCCTGTTCCATGTGTCCAACTGAGAAGACCTTGTGCTTGGGGAAATGAAATCGGATCAGTATTAAGAGAGCTACTTACAGAGAGACAGCCATGGCAGCCATCCCCATTTGTGCATCTCTTTCCAAGAGATGGAGAGAGATGCACAATCCAGGCCCATCATTCCATCTTTTCATGATGGCAAGGATGGTTCTTGTGCAGCATTTGCTGACTGGTTTTCTGGTGCAAAGTATCTATACAAGGCAGTCTCCTTTAATTCAGTATCTTTACTATCAAATATGATAAATCCAAGAAATAAACATAAAAAAATGAAAAAGCAAGTGAGAGATAAAAATATAATAACTAGAGAAATATGTGAATGTTCATTTCTTTTCTTTTTTACCTGACAGGAAAATGGATTAAGTATTTCTAATATAATGCAGTCTTTCTATAGCTTTCTAATGGAGTTCTGACAAAGTCAGTGTAAGTATACCTAAAATTAGACTGTGCAGCTTGGTCTGGATTAAAGAATGCATATTTTGCAGCCTCCTCAGCCTGCCTGCCTTATTTCAAGTATGTAAACTGGAAGAATATTCAAATGCACAAGAATCATCTTTAAATAGCATTGATTGTTTTGGTGTGTTGAGATATTTCAAGATCTGGAGGAAGGTGTGGGACAGATTGTGACAGCTGAAAACTATGTCTGTGTGATAAAGGTGCTTGCTGAGCACTCTGTGAGACTTAGACCAGGTGCTTTTGTTGTTTGTTTAGATATTGTAAGCTGTATGTTGCTGCTAAGAGCCTAATTAAAGTCAAGGATTAGTGAGGCCTTGTATGTAGTGAGGCCTAGTAAACTTAGCAAGGCCTTGTAGAAGTAGTAGTAGGCCTTGTAGCACAGTCAAAATTAACCTTATCAGAAGAATGCAAAGGCTTGTACTGCTATTGGTCAGTCCTAAGGAAAGTTTGTAGCGGCTGCAAGTTATCAGCATAGCTCAGAAGTTATAAATTGGCTAGCATATCTGGAAATCATTAGAAGGAAGATGCAGCAGTGTGAGAGAAGCTACTGATTTAAAATTAGCTGCTGACCTGGATTCAGTAGATCTTGAGAAGCATGAGGGCTGAATACCAGGGTCCTTCCCGGTACCCCTCGGACTGTGTTGATCAGGAACGCCTGACTTTGCTGAGCTTTGTAGAAGAGGAACTTGTATATCAGGCATCAGAGGAGACTACCGATAAGTTGCCAACGCAAATTGTTATTGTCTGTCATTGTTGTCTTATTATACTACGTGGAGTTGTGTGTGTTTATTAAGTCAATAAACCTTTCTCACTTTTTTACTCCGACCACTCTCTCAATCCTGAACCCTCCGCTGGTGTTTAGAAACAAAACATGCTTGTACAGTGGCTTTTCCATAAATTATATTTATGCATGAAAAATGGAGAATCATGCATACTGGCAGGCACTTTGGCAGCTGCTATTTCAGTGCATGACAGCCTATAGAATAAAGGTGCCTCTTTTTAGGGAATGGTTGCACAAGCAATGTGAGTATAAGCAGTAAAAAAAATGTTCCTGGTGTCTAATTTTTCACAAATGTCTAAGTGATTTCAGGAATTAGGTTCCATATTTAGAAATAACTCATCTATTTGTGGGAACATGTTCATGTACAGATTTGATAACCTTAAAATATTACTGTCCATTTGAAGTTATTCACTCTGTAACAGGGTGGCCTCCTCATTAGGTCTTCACCAGCTGCCCTGCTCATGGGGTAACCACCCACTTCACTCTCCTTGATGGAAAAATATGAGAGTTTTTATTAAGGCAGGAAGCTACCCATTACTCACTCTGCTGACAAGGGCCTTAATACCAGCTCCAACCTCCCCTCCACGGGTCCCATGCCTCGCAGATGTTACTCTGTGTGTGTCTCCTCACAGCAAGCAAAGTTCTAGTTTTTCAGGCAGCTGGTCTCTGTGCTATTTTAGTCTACAGCAAGGTGTGTTGTACAGTCCAACACTGGATCCCTTCCTGCCTCTTTTGCATTGTCTTTTGTCTGTTCTGATTACCAACAAGAAAGATGAGGTTGATGTCATATACTTAGATTTCAAAAAAGTCTTTGACTTGGGCTCGCACAATGTGTTCATGGTCAAATTGGGGAACCGCAGAACTCGATAAATTTCACAGATGACACCAAATTATGGGGGACTGTGGTCAGGCTGAAGAATAGGCTGGAGATACAGGCTGACCTGGACAGGCTTGCAAGGTGGGTGGATCAAAACCTGATGATGTTCAACACCAAAAAGTGTAAGATGTTCCACCTGGGGAGAAACAACCCACATCATGCTTACAGGCTCGGCAGGACTACGCTTACTAGCACTACAACTGAAAGAGACCTCAGGGTCTTGATAGACCAGGGGTCAGCAACCCCTGACACGTATGCTGAACATGGCACATGAGGCCATTTTGCTTGGCCCACCACTACCAGCTTGGGTTCTAGGCAGCTGCTGCCAGCCACAAAGCCTAGGTGGGCAGCTGCAAGCAGACTGGGCTCCAGCTCCGGCCCAGCCCCCCAACCAGAAAGAGGTTGGCGCTGCCCCTTGCCAGGAACACCGCACCTTTTGCAGGCTTAGCTGTGTGGGGTGGGTGGGAAGTTGGGCTGATGTGCAGGCTCTGGGCCAGGGCCTTAGGCAGCTGTGCTGCAGCCTGGGGCCTGGCTCCCCAGGGAAGCACAGGGGCTCTGGCAGGACCAGGGCACTGTTGGGTTGGACCTTGTTCAGTGGCCCAGGAGCATGGCTCCGTGCACCTGCACACCTGGTTCTGTGTTTGTCTGCCTCTGTCTGGTTCTGGATGTGTGTGTGCATGTGTCTGTTCTGGGTGTGTTCTGGGTCTTTTGTGTTTGTGCATGTGGTTCTCTGTGTGCATGTGTGTGTGTCTGCTTCTCTCTCTCTCACTGCAACATGTTCAACGAAAAAGGAATACACAACAACATAGGCAACATTTATGATTATTAAATATACTAATATGCAGTATGTCCTGACATGTACCTCCCCCCCCTTTTTGTTTTTCTGGCATGCCGGCACTCCCACACCTTCCAAGTTAGACATTGTGGGGGAGTTTTGGCACTCTAGCCAAAAAATATTGCCTACCCCTGTGATAGACCATAGAATGAACTTGAGCCATCAGTGTAATGCTGTAGGCAGCAAAGCAAACACAACACTAGCATGCATCTATCGATGCATCTCAAACAAGACTAAGAATGTCCTCTTTCTGCTTTACTCGGCCTTGGTGAGGCCACAGCTGGAGTACTGCATCCAGTTCTGGGTACCATCCTTCAGGAAGGATGTAGAGAGACTTGAGAGGGTCCAAAGGAGGGCTATGCATATGGTTAGGGGTTGGAGAGCAGGGCATATGATGAGAGGTTGAGAGACATGGATTTGTTCAGCTTGGAAAAGAGAAGATTCAGATGGGACTTGGTAGCAACCTATAAGTATATAAGGGGCATATATCAGGGACTGAGGGAACATCTATTCACCAGGGCTGTCCAGGGGAAGACTAAGACTAATGGTCATAAATTGCTAGAAGACAGCTTTAGATTAGACATAAGGAAAAACTTATTTACAACTCAAGTATTCAGGGTGTGGAATAGACTCCCTCCCAACAGTGGTGCAATCACCTATTCTGGATATCTTCAAAAAATGTCTTGACCCTCACGTAGTTGGGGTCATCTGACTCCAGCAGTCTTTCCTGGCCAAGTGCAGGGGGCTGGACCTGACTATCTCAAGAGGTCCCTTCCAGCCCCTAACATCTCTGAATCTATTAAACATAACTTTCCTATTACTTTGTGAGTACACAGGGGATATACCTGGCCGGCATTCCCTCTAAGCTGTGTGGTGTACACAGCTGCATGTCATGAGAGCACCTCTGCCAGACTCCTACCTGGGATGTGGGCCACGATCTGCCTGGGGTCACAGGAAGCTGCTCCTCCTTCAGTTTTGTGCTTCCCCATTATAGGCAATGGGCAAAACTTCAAAACAGCATCAAAACAAAACTAAACGCAAAACAAAACACTGTTCTGTCAAAACAGAAGTCAAAGCAAAACAGTGCTATTCAACAGTAGCAGCTTCATGATGCTTTCTAAAGGCCTATGACTGAATTGCACATTCACTGTGTGAACAGAGGTAAATAGGTGGAATAGTTCTATTTTGCACAACACTGACAAGTAGCAACTTGTGTCTATGAACCTATCCCTTTTCTGTTTGAGGGCTCTGCTGGCAAATATCATGGCCTACTTGCTTTGTATCAGTGTCACTCCTAGGCCTCCTGGGGCCTGTAGTTTCTCTGAATGTTTGGAGTATATCATAGATTATACCTTATATGTGATGGTCTTCATTGAATGTCAGGGTTTCTGACCATTCCCTGGGGGCACTATTGTCTATTAATTGTCTGAAGGGCTCATAGCAAGCTCAGAAATTTGAAGGATAGTTGGCCTTCCCTATACATCATTAAACCCCTTCACATCATCTGGTATGGGTATTTCTTTCAATGGCACTCAGTTCCACAGGGTCCTACCACACTCCCTCAGAAATCACCAGATGTTTGATATGGAGGCCCTCTGTTTTCAGCTTCAATTTGCCTGCAATCACCCCAGTATTCCACTCCCAGACTCTACACTTGATCCTATGGCCTTGAATTTCCTTTATCCTGACATGCATGCACCTGTCCTACATTAATATCATGAGTCCCAAGAGCTCTCCTACTGATAGTTCATTTATGGGATTGGTTCCTGAACCAAGGCCCAATATACCTTGTTTTCACCAAAAATAACCCAATTTTGTACTCAATCAATTATAGATGAGTAGCTACATTAATGTATTTATATTGTAAATAGCAATCATATTGATTTGGAAGGACTTCTTTGAGGTGACTTTGCTAGACTTTTGAAGGGTTCTTGGCTGGAGTCTTCTCAGGAGTCTTGGCTGCAGGTTTTTCTGACGTCTTGTCTGCTTTCTTAAAGAAAGTGTCCAAGGAAGTTTGGACAGATGTTCTCCAGGGAGATGGGTGACACGGAGACTTGTTCACTGGCATGGCGTAACATCAGATCAAGCGTTGTAAAGTGGAAACTGACGTCAGAAAGTTGAAACAGGGTGTCAATTTAGAAATGTCGTAAGTGCTTTGATACTCAAAACATTGTAAGTCAACGACTGCCTGTACTGCTCCTAGACAGCTTACCCAGTGCAATATGGCAACCCTCCCCCCATTCCTGGTATCACAAATAGTGATTTTTTTTATCCTGAATAGACTCAGTTAATGTGGTAGTTAGTAGTAGTCAGTCCTCAGTAGTTAGCTCTCAGTCATTGGTAATGGCTAGAGACTTTCTTTAGTTGCTCTGTTCAGTGGTTTGGAGTCTATACACACCTGAAGGGTTTTTTCACCATTCTAATGTAGCTGATCCACTCCATGCTTGCTTTTTCAGGTATGTTTCTTTCTTGCAGACTTTCCAGTTCTTTTCTTCAGGGGTGCCATTAGGGACTCCATTTCAGTAGCCGTATGGAATGCAGATGATGGTCTACTAACATCAGCCTGCCCTCTAGATGGTCACGTCCTTAAAATAAGACTTCACATTGTTATGTTTTCCTAGCTCATTTGGGCACATAAAATGGGTCTGCAACCTACATTCCTTGCATAGTTGCCCTCAGAGTGGGTATTTTTCTTCCTGATTTTTTGTTGCTTTCCAAAACATACATACTGGTCCATTGTATCTGCATTCTCAATCAGTCTCTCTGTTCTACTGCCTGTGTTTCTTTAGGTTGAGTCTATTTACTTGTTCTACAGTAATAGCTGCTTTTAGCTATTCTTGCTATTTGGGGGCATTTCCCTAGGATTAAATGTTTTCCTCAACTCTGCCTCTCATAACCTGGAATCACGTTTCACATAAATGAATACATCTCTTATGTCTACATATATACAATTTGTCTATATTATAGGGTTGAGAACTGAAATATGGATTTCAGAGTTCTCAGCCCTATAATATATCCCCTCTTCTGCAAGCTATTTTAAGGTATAAAACAGGGGCGGACAAAATCCAGCCCACCAGGCCATTCTATCTAGCCCGCGAGGCCCCTAAAAAATTTAGAAAATGAATATTTATCTGCTCCTGGCCACCTGTCAAAGATGACAGGAACCAGGGGCAGTAGGGCTCAGGGAGCCAGCAGCAGTATGCAGCAGCCCAGCCATTTCCCTACCTTCCTGCCCCTGTACAGCTCCAGCACCACGTGGCTCCTGGCTGTATTGCACACAGTGTGTATGTGTGCATAGGGAGAGACTTTGTGTGTGTGTGTTTGTAGGGTGACTCCCACCCACACCCCCCTCACACTTCTATACACGCAGACCCACACCTCCTCACACACTTCAGCCACCGTCCCCCCCACAGTCCCCCCACAAACCCCATACCCACCTATGCCCCCCATATCCACACACATACCCACATGTTCCTTCACTCCACCCACCCCCACCACACACACCCACAATATACAAGAGTAAGGCTTCATTTTAAGCTATTATATATCATCACCTCTATGTACACTGCACAAACACATGTAAATCAGGACAAAAATATATATTTTTAATCAAATTAATGAACGTTGTAGATGTTTAATTTTTAGAATATAATTTGGTATTTTTCTGGTTCTGAGGGCAAACCACCTTGCTGAAAGGAGTATTTCTGGGGGCAAGGTGAGGGCCTTCTGGTGGCAAAGGTTAGGGGGTGGGACTTCTAGTCACAAGATGGAGATCAAGGGGTAGGGCACCCATCACGGGGTGGGGCTACCCCTGTGGCCCTTGACAGCTTGCTAAAACTCGGTAAGCTGCCCTGCACCTGACATAATTGCCTGGTATGAAAAGTTTCTCTTTTACAGCCTTGGACTATTTCGGGTTACAATAGTCAATTGGTAATCCTATTCCAGGGTTTTGGCTGTTATTTGTGGCAACAAATCTCACTCATTTTTGTGTCTCTCCCTTTATGATAGTTCAAGGAATTTTACACTTGTTTTATCCTCTCTAGCCTACCTAGTTGTAGGCCTCACTGGAGCGTTGATCAATATATATATATTGCTCACGCAAAGGCTTTGCTAACGTTTTAGCCAGAGGAGACCTAACCAGCAAATGTGAGTAATGTATACAGCAGGCAATTGTTGATCCTTTTGGATCAGATGTATGTATGAAAGGCCACCCACACCTTCAACATCTATACCTAGGAGGACTACAGAAGAGTAGAGACTGCTCAGACTTTGCATCCTCCCTTTTTAGACCACTGAGACAGAATCGAAAGGCCAGACTAAATCCAGATGTTTGATGCCTCAATGGCTGTAGTTATGTGCACCTCCAGAAATCGAACTCATGTTTCCCACATGGTACACATGGACTTTACCACTGAACCACAACAACAGGTGGCTGATGTCTGAACCCCTCACAAGCAAAACTTGGCATGTGGGCCAAATGTGCATTCCTACTATGGGATGGGAGAGGGAGATGGCAAAGGTGTGGGATAATTCAGGAAGATAAGGCTGGAATGGGAATACCCAGGTCAGAATGTGAAACAAGTCCCTGGTTCAGGGCAGTTTGAGACATTTAAGATGCAGATGGAATGCAATATGTAATTTGTTTTGATCACTGTATAAAAGCAGAATTGGAAAGCAGGGAAACTTTTGTAGCATCCTGGTGGAGCCTACATGGTTTTGTCTTGACTCCTGGTCTGATGTACTTGTTAGGCCAAATCATGTTAGGGCTGTGCTTACAGACAATAAACCTGGCAGTATTTTTGTCACTGAACCCAACCTGTGATTGTTCTTTAAGACAAAACTGGTGTTGGAATCTCCTGGTTGCAACTTGCCGACACCACAGTTCTTAACACCTGAGAAGGAGAACAGCAACAGACAACACTGATAACACTGGTCATCTCTGCATACAGACTTAGTTCCTGGTTTTGCTCCTTCCATACTTACCCGGTGCTTTTTTCCCCCTTTAGAAATACAAACATTCCCAATGGCTTGAGTTTTTCCATGTTTTAAAGCTGTCATTTGCCTGTTAATCACACACACTTTCTTGCTGTAGGTCTTGCTCAAGTGCCACAATGCTTCACATATGGTGTGTTAAGAATAGACTTGATGCTTGAAAAATGTAGTCATATTCTTCTTAGTCATATCTTCTATCCTTCTGTAATAGCACTAACAAATATTTCCTTTTCCTTTGGAAGAGGCAGTGACAAGAAAATCTACAGCTTAGCTCATTAGCAGAAGATATCAATGGGCCTAGTCTGGTGCCTTTTGATGGAGTCCCTGATCATTAACTTTTTAATTACAACTTTCTCTTGTATCTAGGATAAATGACACAAGCATGAGCAATACCATAGAATCAAATAAAAAACCCATTCATACTAGTTTCAGATCTTTTTCAGGCATCTTAAAGAACCAAAAAAACTCATGAAAATATTTTCTAGAAAACAGGGTTAAATAATTCTTTATGAGGAAAAATGTCTAGAAAGAAAATATAGAACTGTTAAAGAGAGAACTGGTCCAAAAATGGACATAGTTTTTTTTTTAGGGGAAAAAAAGTTGTAAAAAGTCTTTGTTTTTGATAGTTGTTGTACCAGCTTTAGTTAAATAGTCCTATATCAACATACTTTTTCAAAAACAGTGTTACAAAGCATGCAAATAATAAATTGATGGATCAACTATGGAAGGTGAATACATGGAAGTTATGACAAATAGTGCATGCTCCTTTAGAGTGATATGAAGTAATGTAAATAGTGGTGACTCAAGAGAGCTTGCATATAACAGTTAAAACACATGGCTCACTCAAAGGTCAGCTAAAAGGATATCAGGCAGCAGAAGAGATTAAAAGTATAGCTGAGAATAATGCAGAGCTGAGAGATGATGGCTTAAGGACATCCTAAGAAGGAAAAAAAATATTATGTAAATAAAATTTCTCTCAATTTTTTTCTTATTGAGCAATTTTTCCATATTGGATGGCATTTCTTGTATCAAGGAAAGTTACCCTAAGCTTCACAGGAAACGAGATCCCTGAGAAGGGGTGTCTATGTTATAGCAAACATACTGAATATAGGCATTAGTCTAAATTGAAATGGCCTGGTGGCGGGGGAAGATCTACTTCAGAAGGAAGTAAGAACTATTGTGAATCTACTCTGCTCTGCAGTGAATTCAGTTAATAATGATCTTAAATAGATACATTAGATACTTCCAGACTGGATGACCCATTATACTTATATTTGATTGTCTCTAAAAAACACCTAATTGCAAAAGGGTGCATTTAAAAAGGAACAGCTAGACCTATTGAGAGAGCCCAGCTGCAAGGCAGTTGGTTAATGAGGGGATGTGCCACTGGGATCTTAAAACCCAGGGGTGTATGTAGAAGGAGGGGCAAGCTGTGGGCTGGACTGCTTCCTGTATGGAGGGCTAGGCTGCTGTGCTGGGACCAGAGCCAAAGGGTCCCCCCAATCCTCTCTCCCCCCAGTATCTAGGACAGGACAGTAAGATTTTGGTTTTGTCCATTCAAAAAAACATGTTTTATTTGGGAGGACTAGTTGAGGAGCTCTGCAGGGGGTAAAGCCTGCCTGCAGAAGCCAGTTTTTTTACAGTAACTCTAAAGCAGTGACTCTCACCCAGGGTGCTGCAAGATCCTTTTAAGGGTGTAACAGGGTGATGCTCAATATTAGCATTGTTAGATATGCAAACACCTATACATGATTCACAAGATAAACTCAGAGATTTCAACTAGGACTTCATAGTGTTGAAACTATTCTGACTGGTGGTGGTCTTTCTGAGATCTCTACTAGAGAAAAATCGATCTATTATTCTTCCATGGTCATAGAACAAGTGCAAGCCAAGAGCTGCCTTGAGTCTGTTCCAAAGGTTATCATCACATTGCATGCATCTCAAGTTCTGAGAAGCATGTAGTTTGCAAATAACGAGTTTCTTTTAGACTTCCAATCTTAATTCAGCTGTGATTCCCTTGGGCTCTTCTTTTACACTATCACCAGTTTTGCAGGCCAAACTCACCCCTTAACACTACAGTGGTGTTAACCTCAAACAATCGGTAAATCACAGGTCAGCTCTTACAAAGTTATGAGGACAACTTTTAAACCAAAATATTTTTAAAAAAGAGATCATTTACCTTCTAAATTCAAGGTTTTGGGGTTGGTGTCAATAAACTGATGCTATGGACAAACATACACTTGCACTTTAAAAGGGGAGGAGGATCTTCTGCTTGGGAGTGTGACACAGATGCTAAGATCTTATGTTTGTCTAAGCCTGTAGCAATACAAGTGAGCTAAATGGCCCGAAGCTGGCATGAAATGAAGCGTGATTAAAGTTCTGGCAGTTTTTGCTATGTTAGTGTTGCTGAAGAATCATGCAGAAGTAACATACTCCTCTGTCAGGTGTATTGGGTCTCAAGGCACAGTGGGTACTGACAGACATGGAAGGGGAGGAACCTGCCCAAAAACCAGCATTTTAGTGGAAGAATTGTGCCAATTTGACCCAGCTCCCCAGGGTCTGTATAGCTCACACCTTTCAGGAGGGCTTTTAGACACTTTTATCTAATAGCTGATTCAATCAAAAATTACTGCTGAAGCATGCGAGTTATATAGATGCTGTGCAAGCAGGTCAAACTGGTGCAATTACTCTCCTGGGCATCTGCAGCACTTGGTACAGAGGTGCACCAAGCTGAAAGTAGTTTTTGGGTTTTTTCCCCCATGTCTGTAAGCACCCAGTGTGAATGAAAAGCAGCACAGAAAAGTATTTCACCATAATCACCTGCACTGATCCTTGTTTGAACTTTGTTGGGTAGAGTTCTCAAAGAACCAAACTTGGTTTTCTGTTCAGACAGCTGAACTATCTATCTTCATTAAAACCTATTTTCATCTTTTATTACTGAGCTATTTATCAAATTAAGTTATTAGTAGGGATTGCTGGAATTCATACCAGAAGTATGTGGCACAGCAGCTGCTTTAATCTCGGAGTTTCTCCCATGCACCCCCACACAGATGATTGGTGGAGGGGTCCCATGGCTTGCCTGATGTCCAGGAGGCAAACAGCAGCATATTTAAAACCATAGTTTCTACCTCCCAGCCATCAGGTGCAAGTGATGAGCAATGAGGCCCCTCCCTCAGCAGCCAGGGGGACATGTGTGGGAAACTCTTAAGATTAAAGAACCCACTACGCTACACACTTCTGGCCCAAATTCTGGAGATCTGCATTTGTTAGGGGCTAGTTTCTACTAGCTAGGGCTGTCTAACTTGTGGCTTGTTAGCAAAACATTCCTAGCATAGAACAGGCCTCTGAACCTTGACCACATGCAAGGTACAGATGATAAACAAGCCAACTCCACAAACCTACTGTAGAATGAGATGCACAAAATCAAATTTTGTAAAAGTCTGCAATCTTTCAGTGAACAAAGGTCTAGACCAAGTAGAAGTCAAGATCTTTATGACATGGCTACAAAGCTTTTGTCTTAATATTATAACTATCTAGGAAATCAGCTGTGTAATATAAAGCAAGGATGCTGTTAAATTATTTTAATAGTGTTACATTCCACACAATAATTACTAGAGCTGTCAATTAATCATTGTTAATGAGCAAGATTAATGCGTTAATTGTTGTTTGCCTTAATTTAACATGTTAATCATGCATGTAGTTTTGGAGCCTGCAACGGAGCTCTGCTCCACTGCTGCCACTACTGCCTCTGGGCCACCCCATGGGAGAGCAGTGGCAGCACAGAGGACTGCAGGGCAGCCCAGCTGCAGGCTCCAGGTGGCTGCAGTGGGGATGCCGGGGAAAGGGGTGTGTACAGACAGACACACAGCTGCAGCCTGCAGGCAGCCAGGAACACAGCCTGGCAGCATGTGGAGCAGTGCCCAGCAGACAAGTCTGTGAAGGGGAAGGGATGTGGGGGAGGGAAGTGGCATGGGAGGAGGGGCTGATTGAGGCCCCCACGGTGAGGTAGGGAGTAGGGCAAAGGGTAAATGGGGCCCTTGGGCTGGGTTGGGTTGTGGGATGGTTCGTCCAGGGGCGTGGGGGGCTCCTGCCACTGCGGGAGGCATGGGGGACATGTGCCCCCTGAATGTGCGTGCAGGGCAGAGGTACACTGCTGCTGCGGCTTGCGGCTCTGCAGCCCACTGCTTTTTCCCTAGGAGCCACGTGCTAGCTGCACCACATCTTTGCCCGCCCAGTGGCGGGAGGAACAGCATGGTGTCACAAGGCTCCCAGGGCAACAGCAGTGGGGTGCAGAGCCCAGTGCGCAGCAGCAGTCCTCCACCCCAAGCACATATCTGGGGTCACTTGCCCCCCATGCCTCCCTGGGGGTGCACACAAAAGGCAAGAGTGGCCCCCTGCCACATCCCTGTAGCTCCATCCCACAACTTGCCCTGGCCCCAGGACCCCATTCACCCCAGCCCCCCCTGCCTCTGCCCCACTCCCTCCCTCACTGTGGGGTCTCAATTTACACCCCCCTGCTCCTTCCTTCCTTCCCCCCCCAACACTTAACTGCTGAGTAGTGTCTGTGTGTTCGTGTGTTTGAGCGCATCTGCCCCTCACTCCCAAGCCACAGCCCCCCCCAGCCCTGCTGCTACCCCTCAGTCCTGACCCACAGTACCCCACATCCTGCCAGGGTATGGCTGGAACCCCACACCACCCACCCCAATCATACACAGAACCTGAATAATTTTGCATAACTGAGTTTTTCTGAGCATAATTTTGAGTTTTTAGCTGCAATTAAAATCATGATTAAATTGCAACTGTTTTTTAAGCAGGCAACTAATTGTGATTTTTAAAATCATTTGGCAGCCCTAGTAATTACATATATATTCAGACACCAAAATAATGTTATGTAGCAGAAGCCAAAGTATATCCCTCATATTTTGATGAATGCTTTGCCAGATCAGGAATTTTCTTTTTGGAAAATGTAGATTGTCATCATTTCATTAATGCTCAGGAAGGGTGCCAAAAGGCAGGGGAAAGTGAAATCCTCATTTAACCTCTGGATCAGGCACAGTTGGGCAAGATGCAGTGGCAACCTTCCTTATTTTAATATTTGATGCATCTTATGAAACTGCTCTTTACTTAAGAGGAAGGAATGAGTGTGCTACAGTGATGCTTTATTTTGATATGGGCACAGTCATTTGTGGTCTGCTTTTTAAGAAAAGTGATCAGACCTCACAACTTCTATTGGTTTCCACAGATCTTCCAAACTCAAGCCAGGGTAACTGAAGTGGTACCACTTACTCATTTCATATAAACTTTCCAACACTATTGGTCCAGGCTGGATTTAAATGGTTGACCTTGCCTTAATAGAACAACAAAGAAATCTTGGAACATTTTCAAGTTGCACAGCATATTTCCCCAGATAGAACAGCTCTTGTAAAGCAGCCTCAACACTTCCTATTAATAAAGTTCTAAAATTATCAGGCTGTAGCTGAAAGCTAAGATTAATGTTTATTTAGTATGACCCACCACACTATTAAACAGTGGTTCACATCAGATTAAGGAAAAATGAAAACAAAAACAAGAAGTGGCATTAAGTTGACTAAAGTTTTTTTAAAGTTTTTTTCCCCTTGGATAACAAACATACAATTATATAGAATGAAAGATAAAAACTAACACATATTTATTAAATGGTTTTACAAACAACTGGTATAATAACTCTATGTTTATAAAACAGTAATCATATTAGGTAAAGTGCTGCAAAATATTTTAGATAAACAGTCTTAAAACTGTTTAATGACATTTTGTAATCTTCCAGTTTCTGGTACCTAGATAGGCTGTATTTACAGATGGTTACATTGCTTTTTTTATAGTAAAACAAATTTAGAGCAAGGTGCATCTGTTCAGAGTGCTTAGATAAATAGACATATTTGTCTAGAAAAAGTGCAAAATGAACCAAAAGCAAGTAAAATCTGTATTTTTCATATTTTATGTCCTGGTCTTTTGTGTTCAAATATTATTATCTACCCCTCCTCCTCACAGATTTTCTATATTGTATATATACATGATTACACATACAAAAGCCCAAAGGCTTCTATATCAAAATAGAAATTATTTGAAAGCAGGCTCTTTTGTTCAGGACTTTAACATGTTGTTCAAGAAGCATGATTTGCATAATTAAGGCCCCCAATTCAGCACTCCTTTCTTAGGCTCAGAAAAGTCCAGGAATTTTAATGAGCATGCAGTGCTGAACTACAGTCCACCTACACTTCTAACCAATGGAAAATGTCTTTAGATACATACAGATCCATCTAGATTGTGACTGTTTTGTTTTATGATATATTTATCAAAGCAGATTTATAAAGACACAAATATATGTTTTAAAGCTTTTGATTTATTTTCTCGTGCGCCCATGTTTTTTTTTTAAATTTTGGAGGGAGGGGTGGGGAAGTTGGTATTTTATTTAATTTGGGAACACAAAAATTTGGGGGTAAACTTGTTATGAAAGCAGTTGTGGGATCACTGGGAGACTAGAATGCAGGAATTCTTAAATGAAGGCTATTTTGTTGCTGACACACATTCCAAATAAACATACTGAGAACAGGATCTTTTAAGAGGAGAGAAGCTGTTCCTTCTTGCACAATTCACTTAGTGGTATTGGACTGCCTAGCAAATGTTTTTTTCCCCCTTCAAGCAAGTGCTTCTTGTTTGTGAACATTTTGTGGAAAATCAGGCCATGCTCAAAAGCCTTGATTCTGGCTCTGCTCTAACAGATGCTCACAGGTTAATTAGAAATGAACAAAATATACTCATATACTTTTATAATGCATCTGCCAGTGATTTAAGAGGAATAATGAATACGTCTTGAACAAACTGTTAAAGAAGATAAATCCATGTTTTGCTTTGCGTTCCTTTCTATGGGTAACAGACATTCATTCTACACCAGAACAGGTAGTCAATCAATTTACTTTTCTATCTCAAAACCAGAAAATGGATCATTTACAAAAAGTCTGAGCAACTCCTCCTGCAACCTTTTTTCCCTCAATGTAACTAGCAATTCTAGAAGAGTGCCCTGTGCTATATACTTTTGTAACCACAAGTATTCTTCATAAAACAACAATAAAGTGCACACTGTTACAATGCCACCATTGACAGCAAGCTGGTATGCTTCATCGTCCACTTGTTGAAGTCTTGTTAACAACTGCTTTCCTCCAGTCCTCCCCATCCTACTTTTTTCAGGTCTTGTAACTTAGCACTTATAACATCCCATAAGGGAAGCACACTGTCTACATATTCTGTAAAGCTTCATCACTGACTTATAACTTGTACACTCTTTACTATATAGATTGTCTCAAACATGTATTAAGGAAACAGTTTTTCATTTCCCTCAAAAACTGAAATGGCTTTTAGGCTGATTTCCTGGCCAAAGCTTTTTTTTTTTTTTTTAAATGGGGAAGCACAGACTGGGAAAATTTATAAAAGAAACCTAATACTTAATAGATTGTGAAAGATGTGTGCCATACTTAATTTTCTTAATGATTTCCAGAAATCTGCATTAAATGTGAGGATGATATCATTTAAGAAGCTACATTTTGTGGGCTCTACATCCAGCTTTCACTTGTTTTATAATGGGTTTGACAATGAAGGCACAGGCTCACTTTTGTACTGATAAAGGACAGCAAACACAGTCAATAGGCATTACTGACACATAAGCACAAATAACAATAAAGTTAGTGTCAAAAGGCTTCAGTAGTTTTCCTTTACCTAGATTTTTTGGCAATCTGTCTAGTTCTTTAACACCTCAGAAAGAAAAGCAAATTTAAAACTGTTTTACTCTAAAACATGGGGCTTAATCTAAGTGTAGTCTATTGTGGAAGAAAAGCAAACCTTTCTAAAAGCTGGGGCTGTACTTTCTGAGGGTCCTAGATGACAACATCTATCTGTAAAATGCCAGCAAATGTAATATCAGTTAAGATAAGTGGTAACAGCTGACATGGTCCCTCAACACTGCTAACAGTTTACATCACATTAATAAAACTAGCTTTACTTCCTATCAGTCTTTATTTAAACTGGCATTACCTTTTATATGTGTTTGTAAATAATCCAAAACGCTTAAAATTTCAATAAGTTATACATTTAACTTCCCAAGTCAGTAATCATGTCTATGTGGAGTTAAACATTACAAATAAATATTTTAACACAAGTTCCTCCTTCATGTACATGCCAAGATGATTCTGCATTTCTTCTGTAAGAGCTGACCTAAATCACTCAATACTTGAAACAACTTTAGGAATAGAGCTCTCTACAGAACTTCTTTTGCAAGTGATGTCAACTCATGAAAAAAGTTCTCTCAAGAAAATAACAGAACCTTGAATGCAAGAAGTAACAAGTATAAAGCCTTGCAGTTCATCTTTTCATTGCTTCCCTATTCCAAACCATAATTGTAATTATAATAATAATAATATCAACAAGAATAAAAAACTCACCTTGTTCGCTCCTTGTTCAGTTTACATGACAGTCATAATCTCAAATACAACTTTGTTTTCTATGGGCAATAGAGCCCAGTACAAACTGTAGCAGAGAACACAGCACATGGTCAATCTAGTAGCATGCCATTTCATAACTACAAGCCTAAACAGCAGAGTACTTGGAAATGTATCAGCCTATCCCAAAAAATAATTTTCAAGTTTTATATAAGCAACACGACTTTAGTTAATTTTGATGGTGTTACACACATCCTTAAACTACAGAGTTATGCTGGTTAAAATGTTTGTGAACATCAAATGCACTGCATACATTGATGACTATATGGATTAGAGAGACAGTTAAAAGATTTTGCTCATCTTGTTGCATCCCACTGATAATTCTATTTATCATTAAATGCTTTGCATTTTTGAAAACTATACGTAAACAAACCAAAGGAGGAGGGCATTTGTCTGATGACCCCAAATATAAATTTGGCGAAGTTTGTTTTTGAAGAACAACTGACCTCCAACATTCATCTGTGACCAAAAAGTGGATAGATAATTCATTTCCATGCTACTACATTGAGGCATAACTATCAGGAACATTAAACTATCAGTGTCAGCTGTTATGTATCCAGTTAATTCACTCTGCATAAAGGGAATTATTACAACACATATAAAGTAATAGTTAAAGCTTACAGCTCAGATTTTTCCTTTTTTGCATTTTATTGTTTGTTTTTTGTTTCATTCCTGCTATGTTACTAACTCCAACTTCCAGTTTAATGACCTCCAAGTAGATTTGAAAGGAAGCCTTTAGATTTCTTTTTTCCCTGTGGTTGCCCTTCCTGGCCTTGTGTAAGACCCAGTTCACTCTCAATTTGCTCAAGCTCCGACTGGTCAAGCAGTTCAAAATCATCAGCTTCTTCTGTATCTGTCTCCTCGCTCAGACTGGGGAATGCCTGTAAAGGGGCTTGCTGTGCAGATTGCAACTGGTCTTTGATGGCAGCAGATACTGCAGCTGCAATGACATCACCGGCAATACCACTCACTAAGTTAAGGGTTTGGTCACTGGTCAAAGGCAAGGAGAAACCTGCAGCAGATGGTCTCTCTTTACTCTGTTTGGGAGAGTGATCTGCCTTGAAAGGCATTTGTTCCTTTTTTCTCTTTTGCTGAGTAGGCAGGCCAAAGCTTGAGTCATCATCATCATTCGTTCCTGCACCATTTTCTAGGGAGGGAAATTCTGCAAGATCTCTGGCAAAAGCTTCTTCATGATCACTGGGCCGGTCAAAATCTAGCAAATGTTTAGTAACAAGAAATACAGTCAGCAAACAAAGGAGGAAGAAAGAGTACAAATAATTACAAAAGCTTAACTGAAATAAACTAACTGCCCCACAGTGCTGGTACAGATTTTGCAGCACTTCTAAAATGTTTCATGGTTTAAAAGACTGGTATTTCAAACCAGTTAATATCAACCTGATACAAAATCTGTTTGCATGTACAGACAAAATGCCCAGTGGTAATCACAAACCATATGCATTGCATGTTAAACCACACACAGCAACGCTAATTTGCAGTGCTGGGGCAAAATTTGCTAGTGAGATTTCTCAGTAGCAAAAAAATCCCAGAAGAAAAAAGTGGTGCAAAGCATGGCAAAGTGGCGTGTGCTGGGACAAATGCGGACACAGGGGAGCAGGCAATCCAGGGCTGCCAGCTCCTTTGTCTCTGCGCACCATGGAGCCCTCACACTGAGGCACCCTGTTCCCCAGCCAGCTGCTCCCTAGCTGGCTGGTACGCAGTGTGCCTTGAGACGGGGGAGCAGGCAGCCTTGGGCTGGCTTCTCCCCTGTCTCCACATACTGATCCCTGCCTGGCTGGGGCAAGATGCCGCCTGCTGGCTAGCCCTATGTTGAGGCACACTGTGCCCCAGCCAGTCCACCCTGCAATGTGGAACAGTGAGACAATGCCTCACTGCAAAGCTCAGGGGCAGGGTGTGCAATGCAGCACAAAGTAGCAGGACAAGTTCGTGCTGCTACTATTTGTGTTGCTGCAAATGCACATCCCTCTTGTGTGGATGCAACCCCTGTGCTGACTCCATGGCATTTTGCTGATGGGAGTGAAAAAAAAATCTTTAAAACGTCTAAATTGATTTAAAAACACTTTTTGATAACATTTGTTAAGATTTTTCACTTAATATCAAGGATTTGATAAAACACCTTACAATATCTCAAAAACAATCTTAATGTGCTGGAACTGCATAACAGCATCACTTTATAAAAATTATTTATATTAGACGTACAGTTTAGGTTGTGCCAACAGATTTTGTACAATCTTTTTTATAGACAAATGTTTGACTATTTTATAAAGTGAACTGAAAACAATGTATTCATATTTAAATTATAAATAGTATATTTATCTATTGATGCACAGAGAGCAGAGAATGAAATATAAGAAACTGACTACTGCAGCTTCACCTTTTCAATGGGGTGAAGAGCAAAATATGAAGAACTATCCAAAACAGTGAAAACTTAATTAGATTTAGTATGCATCATCATCATCATTTTACTAACGTAAAAACCTACTAGCTGCAAGCCTAGAGGGTAGAACTCAATGGAAAGAATTAAGAAAAATACATTTTGAATAGAGGTGCACTGATACATGGGTCTGATATTGGATTGGTTACAATATAAAGAAAATTTAACATATTGGAAATTGGCCAAATCAGGTTGATAATTTGGCCGATAAATGGCCTGCGTATGTGCGCAGGAAAATTCCTTTGCTCTACACAGCCTGGCAGCATGGAGAGCTGCCTCCAGCTTGTGAGTCTGGTGTGGTGGGAGGGAGAAAAGGGACTGGGGGGGGGCGCAGATCGAGGCCTCCACGGGGAGGGAGGCATGGGGCTGGGGCAGCAGCTTGTCTGGGGGGGCGTGAGGAGGAGGGGGCTGCTCCCACTGCTGCGTGCTGCTCAGCTGGGAGTTGCTGGTTTCATACTTGGTAGGGTCAGAAGGGACCTGAGCAGATCGTCAAGTCCGACCCCCTGCCATGACAGGAAAGACTACTGGGGTCAAATGACCCCCGCAAGGTGATTGTCTAGCTCTGTCTTAAAGACCCCCAGAGTAGGAGCCAGCACCACTTCTCTTAGAAGTTGGTTCCAGATCCTAGCCATCCTGACAGTGAAGTATCATCTCCTGATGTCTAATCTGAATTTACCCTCTGCTAGCTTGCGACTGTTATTTCTAGTCACTCCTGGTAGTGCTTGGGGGAACAGGGACTCCCCCAATGCCTGCTGGTTCCCTCTTAACTAGTTTGTAACAGGCCACTAGATCCCCCCTCAGCCTTCTCTTGTGGAGGCTGAACAGGTTCAGGTCCCTCAGCCTCTCCTCGTAGGGCCTGCCCTGCTGCCCCCGATCATGCAAGTGGCCCTCCTCTGGACCTTCTCCATGTTGTCCACATCCCTCTTGAAGTGCGGTGCCCAGAAATGGATGTAGTACTCCAGCTGCGGCCTGACCAGTGCCACATAGAGGGGGAAGATCACCTCCTTGGACCTGCTTGAGATGCATCTGTGGATGCATGACAAGGTGCAGTTGACCTTCCTGACTGCATCCCCACACTGGTGGCCCACGTTCATCTTGGCATCAATGACGACTCCAAGATCCTTTTCTGCCTCTGCACTGATGAGAAGGGAGTTCCCCAGCCTGTAGGTATGCTGCTGGTTCTTCCTCCCCAGGTGCAGTACCTTGCACTTTTCAGTGCTGAATCCCATCCTATTCTCCTCCATCCACCCCATGAACCTGTCTAGGTCTGATTGTAGCCTATTCCTTCCTTCTAGTGTGCCCACATCCCCCCACACCTTAGTGTCATCAGCAAATTTAAACAGGGTGCTTTTTACCCCCTCATCCAAGTTGCTGATGAAGATGTAGAACAGTATGGACCTGAGGACTGAGCCCTGCAGAACCCCACTGCCCACCTCCCTCCAGGTCGAAAATGACCCATCCACCACCACTCTCTGGGTGCAGCCCTACAGCCAGTTGGCAACCCATTTGACTGTGTAGGCGTCAACACCGCAGTCCCCCAGTTTTTTTAATGAGAATGGGATGAGAGACAGTGTTGAAGGCCTTCTGAAAGTCCAGAAACACTATGTCCACTGATACCCCTGCATCTAAGGATTTGGTGACCTGGTCGTAGAAAGCCACCAGGTTGGTCTGACAGGACCTGCTGCTAATAAACCCGTGTTGATTGCCCCTGAGCATAGTCTCCCCTGCTGGTCCCTTGTGGACATGTGCCAGAATAATTCTCCCAAAAAGCTTTACCCAGGATCAAGGTAAAACTAACTGGCCTATAGTTTCCTGGGTCCTCCTTCCTCCCTTTTTTGAAGATGGGAACCACATTGCCCCTCTTCCAATCCTCTGGCACCACACCAGAGCACCACGAGTGCTTGTAAAGCCATGCCAGGGGTCTGCAATGACCTCAGCTAATTCCCTCAGCACTCTGGTCTGGCAACTCTTCTGGTGCTCTCCTGCTCATCCAGTGGCTCTTGCTGCTGCTCCCACCACTTGTCTGGGAGGGTATGGGGGGGTGTGTGCCCCTGGATCTGAGTGGGGCAGCCTGAAGCGAGGGCTGCACCAAGCTCTTCCCAGTGGGCCTGCACTGGCAGAGGGCTATGGGGGGAGGGGGGTGCTGCAGACACAAAATTCACCGTAGCTCCTTCCCAGCACAGCCCTGCCCTGCTGGGAAGAGCTTGGCGCAGCCCCAGTCCCAGCCCACCTCACGCAGATCTGAGGGTAACACGCCTCCCCGCCAAGTGGCAGGAGCCACTGGAGGAGGAGGCAAGCACTGGACGAACCACTGGACCAGTGGCTCCCAGCCAAGCAGTGTGCAGCAGCAGAAGCAGCTCCGTCCCCCCCACCCCTGGATGAGCCACCACTCTGTCCTGCTTCTGCCCGGCCAAGGAGCCCCTGCCCCAGCCCCAGTCTCTCTCCCTGTGGAGGCTCTGATCTGCTCTGAACCATGTCCTTTCCCTTCCCCCTCCCCCCACACCAGACTAATCAGCCAGAGGCAGTTATCCATGATGCTGGGCTGGTATCAGAAATCGGATCAATATCGGCTGATATGCCTCCTTAAAAATTGGCTATCGGTACTAGCTGCAAAAATCTCTATCCGTGCACCCCTACTTTTAAAAGTACCTTTGCTCTAATATGTCGTGTTTTAGTAAGTGACACCCAGATTTACTTTCTTTTCTATAAAGAAGTGATGAACTGTTCTGATAAATAAACATGTGTTATTAACTTGTATTTCCACCACATGGTGCTATCCAACTGCAAACTGGCATAGCTACCCTTTAAAAAAAGATTAAATAACACTGATTGGGGAATTATAACTTCACTATATAATAATATCTTTCTTGGCATTTTAGTATCCTTCCTTTTAGGAGGAGACACATGCAGGACTTGAATAACAACAAAGATATAGACTCGGAGGTGCTTAAATTACAATTACTGTAGTGATACTCAGGCTTTTGCTCAATGGAGGCTCGGCTGGGGCTGGGGCACGGGCAGGAGCTGCCCAGCTGTGGCGGCGTGGAGCACAGGACATAGTCACGTGGCTCGTCAGGGGTGGCTCCCACTCCCCGGATTTGTGTGTGGGGCTAGGGCAGGTTGCCGCTGCAGGTTGGGGCCAGGGGCAGCACTGGGCTCTTCCCAGTGCGAGGGTTGGGCCGGGGGCTGCTCATGCATCCCTGGTTTTGTCTCCGGAAGAGTCTCCCAGAGGTTTTGACCCCAGGAGATTCTGGGGTTAAAAAAACCCACACTGAAAAAAAGGGGCAGCACACATGGCAGCAGTGCACACCACCCAAATATAGAGCTTTCCCTGCTAAAGCCATGCTCTGGCTGCCAACCAGGATCCCTGCTGCAGGAACACCATGGCTGCAGGTTTCTGAGGCCCCCAGGTAAAGCTGCTGGGGGCAGCACAGTTGCTGGCTCCAGCCCAGCTTCCCCTTTCCTACCTGGGGTAATCTGTTGTGTGCCAGAGCATGCGTGGCACAGGCATTCCTGAGGGACAAGTAGCAGTGGCACAAAGTGTACCGCTTCTACTTGTCCTCTGGAAATGTGGCCACACTGTTTTTTCACTTAGTCTTTACTTAAATTCCCACTGGGAGACTGCTTAAAAAACAATGGAGTGAAATGGAGTGAAGACTCAGGACCTCAGGACATGGCCTTGAAAGAATAGTCTCTAAAGGTCTCTACTCAGAGCCTCGTTTCTCATTCTGGCTCATTGATGTCCATCTCTTCCAATAAGATTCCAATATTGGAAGTCTATCAAAGTCTTCCTTTAACTGGTTGCTAAACACATCATGGTATTCCCTCTTCACATACTTCCTCTTACATCCACATAGTACTTTTAACCAAAGAGTAAGAGGATTATCCTAGATTTCACTCTGTCTGAGAAGTCTGGCTGGCTCTGAGTATTTCTGTTGGGCATGTATGTAGTTTAGACCTATTTAGTATGCAACATCACCACTGCTGCTTGAGTTTATGTTATACACTGAAGGGCTCCAAGTTATATGAGAGAGATGATTCTTACCCAGAGAATGTAAAAAAAAATTTTTTTAAATTAAAAATGAACCTACTGCAAAACATTTTCATAATCAATATAGTTTTAAAAGAAAATGTATGCCATGTCCTAAAATTCCCTAAATTTATTTTACATAGTTTCCAGTACTACAATTAAATACTTAAATAAAACTATTACATACCATCAGATGTGTCTGTCTGGGGAGTGTATCCTTCAGATAAATTAAAGGTCCCATTATCAGTCCAAGATACCTCTGATACATCTGTGTCAGACACTGATAGCTCTTTGGCAACAACTGCAGGACTAACCTACATATAAAAAAGTATAAAATGTGATGTTTTCATACTCAGTCCATTGTATAGAAATGTTTTTCTCTTTATGTTTTGAAATTAGACAAGAAAAGCACAAATAATAAAATGAATCTGCTCTACAATGGTTTCAGCTAGTTTTGCAGATAAGAGTCTACCAGAACAGAAGAGTGTCAGCTGCTGTGGAACTGTGGTACAGTCATTATACAGCCATTAATGTGTTTTCCAGGTGAAGGCTCTAATGAGCCCCAAATATATGGAGGGACAGTAGGCACATGTGGGGTTAATTACAGGGGGGTACATCTACAAAGCCCAAAGCAATGCCTTGAGATATGCTCAGACAGCTGAGCTAGTTCTGAACAGAACTGGAAGTGCTTTATCCACATTAATTAGCCTGGCTCCTTCAGGTGGTGCTAATGTTGCTCCTGGTACACAAACAAGCTTATTGGCAACTGCATTATACAATGTAGTTTCCTGGGTAAGGCCCTCAGGGTGGAGATTATGAGTCACTTTAAGAATGTGATGCAATACATATGGCTGGCTGGGGTCTTGTTTAATAAAAGCATGTCTGGCATTAAAGGGCAAAAATGTTTTGTAGAGAACTCAGAGAACAAGTATTCTTGATGTTCTTAATAGTTTAAAATACAAAATAAATAGAAATAACCGACTGAAAACAAATCACCTTAGGACACAAAGCTGATATATCTAATTCACTCTCATCTTCTGTGGATTTTGTTTTTGCTGCTTCTGAAAGAAATAAATTGTAGTCTGTTATTTTTCATCCTATCCTGATGACATCCGTTTATGATCGACTGCAGACTAACATGGTTGTCTCGATCCATTTATGAGTCTTTTCTGTGGCCTCTGTTGAACAGCATGAGCTACAGCTCCTTAAATAATTCAGGAATATTAACGGCTTCATTTACTGACATCATGAATGATTTATGTAATAGGTGTAGTGATGTAAACGTGCTCATTCTGAGGCTGAATGTTTTATAAGTAATTTCTGTAGCTGCTATAGCTGAAAAGGCAAAATTCCTTTGCTCTGCCACCCTGATCACTTATCTGCCTTTGCTAAATGTATTCCTTTCAACAGCATCTGGTGCTTGCTGTTCTGGGAAGTACTCTTACAACACATATTTCTCTCAAACAATATTGCCAGTATACATTATTACTAATGAAACTATTCAGGTAGCTGCTATTCAAAATTACAGCTTCCACCTTGCCGCCCTCATGGTAAGATGGCTACACCGTAGCGATTTAACACAGACAATGGCATGTATACTATAGGCTGCTTTCCTGTGGTTTAAAGGCTGCCATTTTCTGGATATATTCGGCTTCATCCACAGAATTTTCACCATTCTTAGCACAAGATTTTTTTTTTTCCTATACTCACTTCACCTATCTTAAAATTGCTATTGAGAGAAGTCTAGCAGATCTGATAGACTCTTTGTTTGGTCCCTGGTGCATCCAATATACTACACTTATTCAAATATAAGATGAAGTTTTTCCCCCAGTCAGCATCGGGGAAAAAGCCCCTCATCTTAAATCTGTATACAAGAAAACCTCCTCATTAAATACACTATTATTAAATTGCTGCTGCCAGAAGCAGCATGTTCTCTGTAATGGAAACCAACTTCAGGCTTGACCTGTAAAGCACAAAGCCAATATTCTTTAAGCCCAACACTTCGGTGGATACTAAACCACACCAGAAGAACAGCTATCCCTGAGAACACTTAAGGAAAACTGCCTTCCTGGACCCAGATACATAGTGTTTCCCATGCCACGTAAGTTGGAAATCTACCACAAGGACAGGTTAGTGCAGCTCATCAATAAGATAGAGTCCATTGATCAGTCCCCCTCAGTGTTAACTCTTTTGCAACAACTACTACATTGCATACATTTCAACTTTCTCTTCACTCCCACAGCTGAGCTGCACCTTTCTTTCCCATTTCCAATTATTTCATTTTCTTCACCACCCTTAAATATCTGGCAAACATCACTAAACATCTATGTAAGATGAGAGGCTCTGTCATCCCCTCTGTTGGCCTGTTGCATGTGACTGGTATGGCCCCACCCTCCATGACATCGAGCCAGACCAAGTGACCTCATGCCTCACTGCAAATAAAATTTTGGAGGATCCCAGGATTCCTAACAAAAATACCCAATTCCAGTCACAAGTGGGGAACTTGGATCCTTTGTGGGGAAGGTATCTGGAGTACACATACATACTGAATAGAGCTGGGCTGTGGGGTCACCATGCCTTGAAACACTCTTGATCCTGCTGGGGCCCAGCTCACTGAACCATATGATTAATCATAGGCTTTTTGGCTTTGGACTAATATACATAGTTAATACTAAGTATACATAGGTACAAAAGTACTGCTAAAAACTGTGGTTATGAAGTACCTGTGCTGAAACTTACAGCAGTTTGCAAAAAAGGTAAAATGCATCAATTATGAACTAAGTCTATAGGTACTCAGAGTAATTTGCCTATACACAAATTGCTACAGCTAAGTTTATTTTAAGGTCAGTGTGTTTTGGTCCTTTGTGTTTCAAAGTTGCCCCTGCCTTTCACATGCTCACAGTAAGGGAGTGGGGGAAGAGGCCTAAGGGGAAAGAAGGTGGGGTGACAAAGGACAAGGGAGCTACTTGACCCCCCAGTTGTAGCAGTGGAAGGTAGAAAAATTCAAGACAAACCTCTGATAATTAGATTCTATACCTGAAAAATTATAACAATTCCCCCTGTGGTACACAGGGGAAAATCCCTGAGGACTGTAAGAGGGCCAACACTGTGCCTATCTTCAAGAAGGAAAAGAGGGAGGACCCAGGCAACTATAGGCCAATCAGTCTAACCTCCATCCCAGGGAAAATCCTGGAAAAGCTCATTAAAGAATCTATGTGTGATATGCTTGCAAGAAGGTAAGATTCTGAACGAAAGCCAGCATGGCTTTGTTGCAGGTAGGTCTTGTCTTACCAATCTTATCTCCTTCTGTGACGAGGTCTCTTGCCACCTGGACACGAGAGACATGGTAGATGTTATATACCTAGACTTCCAAACGGTTTCTGATCTAGTATCCCACAATATCCTTGTGGAAAGACTGGAAGATTGTGGGCTCAGCTGCTTGACGGTACAGTGGTTGAGAAACTGGCTCCAGGGTAGGACCCAGAGAGTTCTCATTAAACAGATCTGTGTCATCCTGGTGTGAAATGGCCAGTGGTGTCCCCCAGGGGTCCATGCTTACACTGGTGCTTTTCAACATCTTTATCAATGATTTGGATGATTTCACTGAAAAGCTCACTGGCAAAGTTCGTGGACGACACCAAGTTATGGGGCAGTGTGGTCATGTCAAAAGATATGTTGCAGATACAGACAAACCTGGACAGGCTTGAGAGCTGGGCAGACCAGAACCAGATGAAGTTTAACACTTCAAAGTGTAAGGTGCTTCATTTGGGAGCAAACAACCCTCAACAGGCATACAGGCTCAGTGGTGACAGCTTGACTTGCACCACAGCCGAAAGGGACTTAGGGGTAATGATTGACTATCGCATGAATATGAGCAGTCAATGTGAGGCGGTGGTCAGCAGAGCAAATAACATGCTGGCATGCATCAACCGATGCATCTCATATAAAACTAAGGAACTGATACTCCCACTGTATTCAGCACTGGTGAGACCACAGTTGGAGTACTGCATCCAGTTCTGGGCACTGCACTTCAAGAAAGGCGTGGAAAAACTTGAGAGGGTCCAGAAAAGAGCCACCTGTATGATCAGGGCCTTGCAAAGCAAGCCATACGAGGAAAGGCTGAAGAACCTGGGGCTCTTTAGCTTAAGGAAGAAAAGGCTGAGAGGGGATTTGATAGTGCCTTACTGCTATATCAGAGGAGTGCATCAGGAGTTCGGTGAACAACTGTTCACTAGGGCACCACCAGGGAAGACCAGGACCAATGGATACAAACTTCTGGAAGACCACTTCAGGCTGAATACCAGGAAAAACTCCTTCACAGTCAGGGTGTCCAGACTGTGGAATAAACTCCTTCCAGAGGTGGTGCATTCATTTACCCTGGAGATTTTTAAGAGGAGACCAGAGGGTCACCTTGCTGGGGTCACCTGACCCTAGTTATCTTTCCGCCTAGAGCGGGGGGGGAGGGGGGGGCAAGACCCACTGATCTGCAAGGTCCATTCCAACCCCTAACAATCCATGAATTTATGTATGAAAAAAACCTACCAAGTTCATAAATTTTCCATAAATAACATCTAATTATTGGGGGCTGTCTTAAATTCAGGTTCATCTTAGATTTGAGTAAACACAGTGTAAAGAGTGACCATACATTTTTGCCTTATCCTCTTCCTATGCTTTTACTTCAGTCTCTTTATTTGACCACATTTTCTTATTAAACGCAGTTAACTGGAAGAAGCACTGGAGCCCAGCATAAGAGCCGACAAATATCTGAAGCTGCTTCAATGCAATTTTTACTTATTTTCAAATTTCCCATGTACACACAGCAGGTCAAGGTACAAGTTATGCTTCCCTTATTTCTTGATTTTAATTTTAAAATGTAATATATGAGAAAAAATCAGTTAGGGCTTGAGTAAGAAAATCTACATATAAAACTTTTCTTCCCCCTGAAATAGACTTGTTCCCTAAAGCCTAATGGAATCTGCTGTAATCTACATGTTTGAAAGAAACTCAAGTTTGACGGGAATTCTTTTCATCAGAATATTTCCTTTCCCATTTCCATTATAGTTCTGATTAGTTTGTGGGGATCGTCTAACTGCAATTCTTAAATGCTTATGGAATATTCAGAGCATTTATTCTAATATGTGAATTTTTCTTTTCTCTAGTTTGGTTAGAGACAAGTGGATTTGGATACTGATGCTGGATTCCAGTAACCAACTGTAGGTTCTATTTCTGGTTCTATACTACTTGGTGCATCTTCCTGAGCAGTTTTCTAGATTTCTTTGGACAAGGTTCCCAAAGGGGCATAGGTATGGTAACTTACAGACCTCAGATTTGGATGTGTCTGGGAAGAAAGAGGGGTGACACTTATTCCAGACAACAAGAAATACTGAAGGGAGCATGCAACTCAAATGCCGTCTCTCTCTCAGGATTACACACCTACTTGCAAGCCCGGAGTTAGGCACCTATGTCAAAGTGTGATTCACAACTTGAAAGAACTGCCTAGTTTTAGGCAAGCAAGTCATCTCTTTGGGTCAATGCACTCTCCTGGAAGGGGAGGGGGGTGATGTGAGTTTTAACTCTGTCTAGGTGAGGAGGCAACTGAACCTATGTGTTCCACCTCCTGAGGCACATGCTCTAGCCACTTGCTTTTATGCACACAGGTGGGCACCCTCTCCATTTTTTAATTACATTATTTCAGGGCACTGAACTGAATACAGTCAAGTGGTTACTGACTAGATGGGGTGCTTCATGATTTAAATGTTTGGACACTTAGTTTGTGAACTGAAAATAACCTCAGATTGGGGGAGATGCATTTAAGTGCTTGACTCAGCAAGATGTTAGTGCCTCAGGGCATATGCAGTAGCAAAACTTTAAGTACCTCATTAGGTTTTCTGTAAAAACGTAGAAGTAACGGTTTCTGGGTGTCTAAGCAGGTTGGTGGCATTAGAGACTGGTTTTTTGGACTGAGGTACCAAAGTCATATTTTAGGTACCTAAGTTCCTTTGTACATTTCATCCCCTTGTGTTGTCCTCCTGAAGGGGATAATGCCCCCTCATTAAGCCATTGTAAGCCTTAAATAAATTGGTAAAGAAATGTGAAATAAGGATGTAATTTTATATTCTCTCTTTCAGTAACAGTTTTTTGTTCCTTCTCTCAGAGTAAATATCTTAATAGCAAAATAAATAATGAGCACATGTAAGGTCCTTAATTCCAAAGGATATCAATAATTAAGTCAGGCAATATACCACAATGGGAAAAACTGAGGCACAAAAGTTAAGTGACCCAGTCACAGCAGTGTGATTTTCCCGGGAATAAATTCACAGGTCCTGAAATCCGAGTCAGAACTGTGATCTAACTGCTAGTTTTCATATGTGTAATAATGTAAATAGAACCCGTGCACTTTGAAGTATGTGCCAAGTTCAAAAAAATCTAGATAATCATGTTTCATACGTCACAACTAGAAGGCTTCCTGAATTTACACACCAGTAAAATCAAACTTACAAAATCAAGTATGATGAGCAAAATCAGCCCTATCTTGTTTCTTTCCCTATTTTGACCTCTAATATACAATACTAGTCCAGCCTAAACCTGGTTGCTCTCTCTTAACTAAAAGTCTAATAATCCCCACTTCAGCTACTTACCAGATCGTTCTCTTTTCTTTTGGTTGATATAATCCCCAATTCCAAAATCCAGTTTCAGCAGAACTGACTTAATTTTGCTGCACACTTTCTGCCCAAATTCATTGCACTTGAAGAAAGGACATAAAAAGGCACAGAGTACTGCAATAAAAAGAAAAATATAAAAGAGAACGTGTATTTAAATATCTCTACCTGAAGTACTGAATAAAGATTCTATAACAGATTTCATCAAAATGAGGAGTAAGTTTTATAAAACTGAAGCAACAGTAAATGTCCACATCAAAGCAGCTGCTCTATCCAGTTCCCAACTATAGTGTCCAGCACAATGGACTATGCCCCCTGATTAGGATTCTACCTGATATTATTTAGAGTACTTTTAAGACTGGGATCCCTATTTCCTGCTCTGTTACATGATATCATGTGTCTCAACTATCTTGACTATACCTGTACGGACAGTTCCCATACAATGGCAAACTCCTTACTCTTCCTTCTTTCACAGTCTGAGATAAAAAGTCCTAATAGCATATACACCTTTGTATTTGGACACTGTGGACATTTATACACGTACTTTTTTGCACTGCAACATGCCAGAGACACAGTGTCAGAGCAGACTCGATTGATTGAGTTTGCTCTGCATGTGAGTTGACGTGCATGGCGCTGCATCGCATGCAGTTGTATAAGTGGCAAAATGTGTGTCAGTGTGGAGAAAATGGTGGTGCACTTTGAACTAAAGCACCTTTGATGTGTTTCAGTTCAAAAGCATGCCAACACCATTTTCTCAGCACTGACACGTGCATTTTGCTGTTTATACAAATGCATGTGCCACAGCGCCGGGTGCTTTTAAAAGTGCCCAGTGCTGCGGCACAAACATGTGTACAAATGTCTTGTTTGGATACAGCAAATAATATAGCTGTCAGGCAGCAACATCTGAAGAAAGTAGTAATGGTAACAGGACAGTCTGTCAGTGAAACCTACCATCAGCTTCTGAAGATATCACTTTCTGAGAAAGGAAAATGTACCGTGAAAAACTGGGAACAGCACATTCTGACCCGTTTTTAAGAAAATTGGCTCCTATAAGAAACCAACACTATCACAAGGGAGTTTGTGGTCATAGTCACGGTTGCCAACTGACCATAAATTGATGGATAGTCTGTGAAAAACAAGGTTAAAAATGCCTGTCTGTAAAAAAAAAAAAGTCAGAGCTGACCGTGAAAGACAAACCAAACAAACCAAAAACAAAGCAACCAGAAGCTTGACTGAAGATCCCTGGGCAGAAAAATGTGGGAGGTAAAGCACTGGACAGACAGAATTGAGCAGCACCACCAGCATCCCATAGGGAGCATGCTCAGATGGCTTTGTAGCCCACAGAAGCCTCCATAGCCTCCCACACATGCCTCATCTCTCCCCCTGCCACCCGCACAAGCTAAGTGCTGTTGCTCCCATGATGTTCCCTTACCTGCCTGTAACACTGGTGAGTTCCTGCTTTCAGGGATCTGTGCCAGGAGAGGTAGGGGGAGAGAGGGAGGGGAGGCAGGGGTCAGGACCAGCAGGCTGGGGGTAGGTAGCAGGGTAGTATGGGGTACTGTTGGGGCATCAGCATGTTAGGATAAATAAGGGATCCCTGAAGTAGGGGCACCAGAGTGTAAAACCATTCCTGCAGTCAAGCAGGGTTGCCAACTGAATTTTTTTTTTTTTTTTTTTTTTTTTTACAGATTATCTGCAAACTGTTTACTAACAATGAAACTTTTTAATTATGGTTGGTATTAGAGATGATGCAGCTGAACTGTGTTGTGCTGAAAAACTTGTAAACTGAAACCAGATAACGTACATCATTAATCAAGAGCCATATACTGCAGTATTCATTCCACAGTATGTGAGACAGCATTACAAACATACCACACACAAGACATAGGTGAAAAGACTATACTTACATAGAAAGTAGGACAGTACAACTCCAGGAACGTAACTTCCCAAGACGGTGAAAAATGTGCACACGCTGCAGACTAGAAGGCAAAACTAACAACAGAACACATCAGAAATGACGATCAGAATCCATAATCCCATGACAATATTTACAATAGTGCAATAGAAACAATTCTCTAGAAAGGCAATATTTTTAATTACATTTAATTAAAAAAAATATTTTTGTCCTGATTTACATGTATCTGTGCAGTGTACGTAGAGGTGCTAATCTATAATAGCTTAAAATCAAGTCTTACTCTTGTATATTGTGGAGGGGGGTGACAGGTGCCCCACCCCCAGGTTACCATCTTGTGACTGGAAGTCCCGCCTCCTAACCTTTGCCATCCTCCCCCTTCTCCCTGCCCCTGGAAGTACAGTGCAGAAGGGGTACCCACAGAAGGGGCACACTTCTTTAAAAAAGATTGAAAACCCCTGACCTGCATCATTCATTAATTTGATTTCAAAACATTTTTAAATACTTTTTTGAAAGTTCATTTCAAGTATAAAAATACATTTTTGAAAATGTACATGTTTGCGCAGTGTACATAGAGGTGATGATATACAATAGCTTAAAATGTAGTCTTACTCTTGTATTTTGTGGAGGGGTGGGGGGCATGGATATAGGTTTGTGGGTAGCTGTAGGAATGTGGGGTGTGGAGGAGGGTGTGGGTGTGTCTGTGGGAGTGGATAAGGGTGGGGTGGAGTGAGGAAGCATGTGGGTGTGTGTGGATATGGGGGTACAAGTAGGCATGAGGTTTGTGGGGGTATGTGTGGGAGGGAGGGTGGCTGGGGTATGTGAGGGGGTATGGGTGTCTGCATGTATGGCAGTGCAAGGGTGTGTGTGTGTGTGTGTGTGTGTGTGTGTGTGTGTGAGACTCACCCTATGAACACACACACACACACACACACACACGCGCACACACAACCCCAGTGCAGCCCCATACTCCTAGGTCTAGCAATGCAGCCAGGAGCCATGTGGTGCTGGAGCAATGCAGAGGAAGAAGGCAGGGAAATTGCTGGGGGTGGGGCAGGGCTGGGCTGCTGTGCACTGCTGCCAGCTCCCCCTGGGTCCTACTGCCCCTGGCTCCTGTCATCTTTGACAGGCAGCCAGGAGCAGATAAATATTGATTTTCTAAATTTTTTAGGGGCCTCGCAGGCTGGATAGAATACCCTGGTGGGCCAGATTCAGCCTGTGGGCCATATTTTGGCCACCCCTGTTCTACACTTATAAACAGAAGAATAATATAGTCTACACAACAGATAAGATCTCCTTATAGCCCATGGTATTTACATAATATTTCTGTAATGATTTCTGAGTTCAATCACAATTAGTCTGAAAATACCTATATACACTCAGAAATGGTATGGATTTTTCCTATTTTTAGAAGTAGTAAATGAATGAATCTGTCTATTACAGGAAGCAGATTTCACCTCTACTGGGAGCTCCAACACAGTATATACTGCATCCTGTCCCAATTCTGGTGTTGTAAAAGTGGGTTGAGAGCCCAGCAGTTAAAAGAAGAGGAGGCTTGCTGCTGTAAATCTTCCCATGGCGTAGCTTTTGTCTGTCCAATAAGATGTTACAGACAGAATCTAGCATGGTATCTTTATTCTGAAGAAGAGACAATAGGAACATTTGCTTATCGCTGTTTGCAAAGACATGAATGTGAGACATATGTCCGATTCTCATAAAAACAGGATAAAATCACTTATTTACTGAACTTACCTTGCCAGGATTCTGCTCTTTGAAGTGTGACATCTCTTCAAGAAATATAAACAAATTCATCAGTGCTTCAGCAATACATTGATTTATTCGGGGTCTGTAGTCTGATTTGGAACTGGCAACTTCCCAACTGAAAAGGAAAAAAAAGCCTTTTGTAAGAAGTTAAAAACCAAAGGTTTCTGTTTCAATAAGCTTCAGGTATTCTAAATTAGAGCAGTATCCCTCATATTGTGAATCAATGCATTATATATATTGTTAAACAAACATAAAGCAGGTATGTGAGCGGATGTCTCCAAAGTATCCTAAGACTTAGTGCACTAAAATATGAACTTTTTGCTCATGTAAACAAGCACACCAGGAATTATTACTTATTCATGCTGGACCAATGGAGAGCTTTAACTTCAAAGCTAGCTCTGACCAAAATTACACAAGTAATCAAATATCAAACTTGACTTATGGGTGTTTAATTTTAAATAAATCATTATCAGAGTCTTTTTCACAACATGGCATATGGATAACTTCAAATTTAGAAATCTCACCTATTGTATAATATTTGCATTAATTTATTCTTCTTTGATTTTTTAACTATGCTTGCAAATCTGATATTTTAAAATAGATTATTTTTCTACTCTTTTCTAGAATGTTGAAAGCTTGAGATTTCAATTTACATCCACACCAACTTTTAATTTATTTTACTATATCCTTGTAAAGTACTGTAGGTATTTTACCACACCTGTTCTACAGAAAACTTAGACACAGAGACGTTAAGTGATTTGCCAAAGTTACATGGGTTATCAGAGGCACAGCAGGAAATGGAATTGAATGCCAAATCCCTAAACACTTGTTCCCTGCTGGAATGAGGATGTTCAGTTTATCAAAGCTAGTCCTGACTGGAATGGGAATGTTAAGTCATTGCACCTGAATGCAATGTGTTACATATTGCATGCGCGCAGTTTAAAAGGGCCCGCCAAACAGCAAAAAAACCCCAGTTAGGCTCCGGAGTGGCGAGAGATGCGCGGGTGAAAGCCCGCAGCGCCACCGCTCCCCGAAGCCCCCCGGACACCTCAGACACCCCCCAGCAGCCACAGAGCCCCCTGCCGACCCCCAGCACAACCAGAGGCAAACGGGGATCATGGTAGGAAGAGGTTAACCCCTCTCTGAGTGGGAGGTGGCGGCTGTGTGGAGCCAGGCTGGGTCAAGCCTCCGCCCAGGCCCCTACTTTGCCCAGCCCCCCAAGGAGCCACACGAACAGGCTGCACAAACAGTTACGCTTGTCTGCTGGCATGTGAGTTAGCGTGGAATTCGCGCAGGAGGGTGCGCAAGAGGGCCCAAGACCCTGCCTGCGAACCCACCAGGGTAGTCAGTCCCAGCCGTAGCCAGCCTACCAGAGGCATGACACAGATGGGCACTCGCCACACCTCGAGGGTTCCCTCGGGCTCTGCGACCCACCCCCTCGGGCACCTCAGAGACTGCCACCCAGTTGGAGCTCATGGTTCCAGGCTCCACACAGATGGAGCCCCTGGCTCTTGGCTGCAGGGGCCGTCTGTCCCCTTTTCAGGCATTGGGGCCCGGGAGCATTGCCACCTCCCCGTGTGGGGTCTGCTCCCTTTTGGGGTCTCCGGCACGCCAGCTGGAGGAGCTCCAGGCCACAGTCCAGAGACTACGTGCCATCAGGGACTATGAGCAGGAGATTGACTCCTACTGCCAGGCCCTTCTGCCCCAGGAGTCGGAGGGTAGACCACCATCTCCCTCCAGGACAAAGGAGGACTCCGGGACCTCCCACTCTCTCTATTTTGTCCAGTCAGGGGCATGGACCAAGGTGGTCAAGGGCCCTAAGGCCCGCTGCACCAAGACCCCTGCCCCGCCAGAGCTTAGCTCCTGCAGAACCTGCTGAGTTGCCAGCTCCCACAGGCAACACAGGCTCACCTACAGCTACCGTCCCCACTCTCCCCAAGACAAAACGTAAGGTGTTTGTTGTGGGAGACTTCATCCTGAGGGGGACTGAGAGGGCAATCTGCTGCCCCGACCCCTCAGCCCAGGAAGTCTGCTGCTTTCCGGGGGCCCGCATCCGGGACATTGCGGAGAAGATCCCAAAGCTCCTCCAGCCCACAGACCATTATCCTATGTTCCTTATTCATGTGGGCACCAATGACATGGCTCGAAGTGCTCCCAGCCGAGTCATGAGGCACTACAGGGATTTGGGAGCAGGGCTAAAGGGTCTGGGAGCACAGGTGGTGTTCTCGTCGATCCTCCCAGTCTCCAGCTATGGGCTGAGGAGGGAGAGGAGGATCCACGTAGTCAACCAAAGACTGCGGCACTGGTGTCATCGGGAAGGCTTTGGCTTCCATGACCACAGCCCACTCTTTAGCAAGAGAGGCAGCGAGCTGCTGGCCTCCACCTCTCTTCCCCTGGGGAGGAGGCTCTTCTCAGCCAGACTGGCTGACCTGCTCCACTTGGCTTTAAACTAAGCCTGCTGGAGGACGGGGGGACTACCACCACTGCTGGCCTGCTGAGCAACCCTTGCAAAGCCAGCAGGCCAAGGCACTTAAGGGAGCCCACCCTTGCCCCAGCCCTGGTACAATCTATGGGCAAGGCAAGAGCCCCCAAGGGCACACTTGCCTGCTTGTACACAGATGCCAGGAGCTTGGAGAACAAGCAGGAGGAGCTCGTCCTCCTGCTCAGTGCAAAGGATTAGGATGTCACTGGGATAACAGAGACCTGGTGGGACTCCACTCACGACTGGACCATGGGTATAGATGGCTATACCCTGTACAGGAGGGATCGTGTAGATAAATGGGGCGGAGGTATAGCTCTCTATGTTAAGGAAAGCTACATGTCCCTGCAAGCTGATACTGGTGACCAGGGTGGACAGCCAGAGACCCTCTGGGTTAAAATTTGTGGGGAACACAGCACAGGGGACACAACAGTGGGAGTCTACTACAGACCTCCCACCCAAAGTCCTGAGCTTGAACAGGAGTTTGCCTGGGAGCTGGCTGAGGCCGCATGCTCCAGGACCATGGTTGTCATGGGTGACTTCAATTACCCGGACATCTCGTGGGAGGATCACTCAGCAAAATCCGAGTGGTCGCAAAGCTTCCTCTTGTGCATGGATGACCTCTACCTGATTCGAGAAGTCTATGGGCCAACGAGAGGCAAAGTGCTGCTCGACCTGGTACTGGCTACAGGGGATGACCTAATCGGTGACCTAGTGATCGATGGGAAGCTGGGTGACAGCGACCATGAGCTGATCACCTTCACCATCTGCTGTAAAGCTGGCAAGTCAGTGAGCAACTTGGAAGTCCTTGACTTCAGAAAAGCCAACTTTGACAAGCTCAGAAGGCTTGTCAGTCAGGCCCTAAGGGACCATGACCCCAGGAAGAGGAGAGTTCAAGAAGAGCGGTTGCTCCTCAAGGGAGTGATCCTCAATGCACAAGCTAAGTCTATTCCATCTCAAAGGAAAGGCAGCAAGAGGGCACAGCAGCCCCCTGGCTCTCCAGGGATCTAGCAGACCTCCTAAGGCTAAAAAGAAAAGCCTACAAAGGATGGAGGATGGGATTAATCTCCAAGGAGGATTATTCCGCACTGGTCCGGTCCTGTAGGGAGCACACCAGGAACGCCAAAGCTGCAACTGAACTCCAACTAGCTTTAAGCATCACGGACAATAAAAAGTCCTTTTTCAGATATGTGTGGAGCCAGAGGAAAAGCAAGGACAACACTGGACCCCTGCTGAACGAGACGGGGCAACTGACAACTGACGTCCAGGAAAAAGCCAACCTATTTAATGGGTACTTTGCGTCAGTCTTTCATCAGTCCCATGGGATGCCCATGCCCGCTATGGGACAGGTAGGTCCGGGTGGGGGAGATCCCCTGCCCTCCCTAAATGCTGATCTCGTGAAGGAACATCTTGAGAAGCTGGATACCTTCAAGTCAGCCGGCCCTGACACTCTACACCCCAGGGTACTCAAGGAGCTGGCGAGCGTCATAGCCCAGCCCCTGGCATGGATCTTTAAAAACTCCTGGCGCTCTGGTGTAGTGCCCGAAGACTGGAAGAAGGCCAATGTGGTGCCTATCTTTAACAAATGGAGGAAAGTGGATCCAGCTAACTATAGGCCCATTAGCCTGACTTCTATCCTGGGGAAGATCTTAGAAAAGTTTATTAAAGAGGCCGTCCTTAATGGACTGGCTGAGGCCAACATCCTAAGGGATAGCCAGCATGGGTTTGTTGTGGGTAGGTCTTGCTTGACCAATCTCATTTCCTTCTACGACCAGGTGACCTATCACCTAGACAAGGGAGAAGAGATTGATGTCATATATACTGACTTCAAAAAAGCCTTCGATCTGGTATCCCATGATCACCACTTGGCAAAACCAGCGAAATGTGGCCTTGGGTCCACCATGCTCCGCTGGCTGGGAAATTGGCTCCATGGTCGGACCCAGAGGGTTGTAACTGATGGCAGTCACTCATCATGGTGTCCTGTGACCACTGGGGAACCCCAAGGCTCTGTCCTTGGACCCATATTGTTCAACATCTTCATTAATGATGTGGACACTGGAGTCAGGAGTGGACTGGCCAAGTTCACCGATGACATCAAACTTTGGGGCAAAGCATCTACGCCAGATGAAAGGCAGGTGATCCAGGCTGACCTGGACAGGCTCAGCAAATGGCCAGACGAGAACCTGATAGTGTTTAACACCAAAAAATGCAAGGTTCTCCACCTTGGGAGGAAAAACCTGCAGCATCCTTATAGGCTCGGCAGTGCTACGCTGGCTAGCACTACGGAAGAAAGACTTGGGGGTCATCACTGACCACAAGATGAACATGAGACTGCAACGCGATGCTGCAGCTAGTAAAGCGACCAAAACACTGGCTTGCATCCATAGATGCTTCTCGAGCAAATCCCGGGATGTCATTCTCCCCTTGTACTCGGCCTTGGTGAGGCCGCAGCTGGAGTACTGCGTCCAGTTTTGGGCTCCACAATTCAAAAAGGACGTGGAGAAGCTCGAGTCCAGAGAAGAGTCATGTACATGATCAGAGGTCAGGAAAACAGAGCTTACGACGACAGGCTGACAGCCATGGGGCTCTTTAGCCTGGAAAAGCGCAGGCTCGGGGTGATCTGATGGCCACCTGTAAGTTTATCGGGGTGACCACCAGGATCTGGGGGAAGGTTTGTTCACCAGAGCGCCCCAAGGGATGACGAGGTTGAACAGTCATATAAACTCCTGCAAGACCATTTCAGGCTGGACATAAGGAAGAATTTCTTTATTGTCCGAGCCCCCAAGATATGGAACAGTCTGCCATCGGAGGTGGTTCAAGCACCTACTCTGAACACCTTCAAGAGCAAACTGGATGCTTATATTGCTGGGATCCTATGGCCCCAGCTGACTTCCTGCCCTTTGGGCGGGGGGCTGGACTCGATGATCTTCCGAGGTCCCTTCCAGCCCCAATGTCTATGAAATCTATATCAGTGATGCCATGTATTACCTTTTGAAAAAGCATTTAAAAGTACAGCTGTTTTTTTGAAAATAGTATTTAGTACCAATGTTATAAAGACGTTTTACTAAATAACACAACCAAGAAACCATAACATTAAGAACGATGCTAATTCACTATTAGGTGCTATAGAGCAGTTGCATCCCACAAGACACTGCAGTATCACAGATGTGGAGCCCATTCACGACTAAATACAAGAGTGTAGGTGCACAACAGTAGTTCATGCTCTCTAACTTCACTAACCTATATTAGTTCATATGTACTATGTGAGTTGAAAATGCAAGTAGTTGTCCTGGTCATGCACTACAAACTCCCTCCTGTATCCTTCTGTAGGGAAAACTGTTCTCCTTTGCTGTCTGGTTTACTCCTAGAGTTTACAGGCTGAAAGCTGTAGTGCTTTAATGTCAGAAGCTCATACTACATTTGCATTGATATCTAAGAAGTAGAGCTTTCTAGGAAGAGCAACAATTTTACTTATGCAACCCTAAGAGACAATTAAATGGATGAAAATATAAAGTCTATATTTTAATTTTATTTGGGCAACTTATTTTAATTTTTTAATTGGGCTACTTATTTGAAAAACTACCATAACATGTAATTGCTCTCAACTTTGTAAATTAAGAAGTTAATTTTTCCTAGAAGGACTTACTCTTGAAATGTTTCTCTTGGTGGAATAAGACTACATGTTGATATTGAATTGACAGAGAGGCGATTACTTACATACAGTAAGTCTTAGCTCACATAATCTTTGGCAGTAGATATAACCTACTAATAAAGTACAGTACAGAAGTTTATTAAGGGGCCAAATGACTGAAAGGGAGACAAACAGTCTTGATCAAATGAAGAAATATTCTATGATAACAGGAGACAAAGGCTGAATACACATGTTCAAAAGATGTTTATCTGGAAGAATTCTCCTGGTTTTGCTTTCCTGCCTGAAAATTTAGCTGAAGACCCCTGAACTGACGTTTGAATGCCAAGCCACTGCCCAACCAGCCCCCTGTATACATATCTCAGCATGCTCTGCAGGTCCCCAATCTGCCTGGCATAAGCAGTGCATGGGGTGGCTCTGATTGGCTGATCCAGACTGTAGCACGATGCGAGCTTGTGAAGCAGCTTTCTGCTCAGCTGGAACACTAAAATCCAGTCCAAAGACACTTTCTCCCTCCACCCATGGTAAGGGGAGAGAGCTTGGAACAAAGCACACTGGGATTCTGGAGGGCTGTGCTGCAGCTTCTCTCAGAAACATTCCCAAGAGCAATTTAAGCCTGATGGTTGCTGGGTTTTTCTTTCTTCTGGAATCGGCATTTTTGCTGACATCCCAAACATCTGTAGACTCATGGTTTCTACTGTGAGAGCAACTCTGCCGGTAGCAACTGAATGTCTGTGTGTAGCCTAAATACCATTATCTGAGACAAAGTGTTTTGCATTAGATTATCAAATAAAAACAATAATTATGAAATGATAACTATGGATCACAAAATAATTTGAGCAGTGAGTTGGGGGGACATGCTGATTGCCACTCCAGTAGTGCCTTACTGATGATGTCAACTATTTACCATGTGTACAAGATGGACAGGGTTTTTTGCTAAAGTCCTTCAGTCACAAAAGTCTGGAACATTACTGTCACTCTGGTAGGCACATATTTTAAACAAACTTGCCATTCAAATTGCCAGTTTTTCTTTAATCACATGGGAATAATTTTATGATTAACACTCACTGCTATGCAAGTGGTCCTTTGAAAAAGTCCAAACAGACAACTGTCATCCTGCGTGTGACACTGAACAATCTGTGAGGTATGTTCCCCTCCTCCTTTTTCATCAAGGCTAGTCAATGAAATCAGGATAACAGACCAATTAGGCAAACTTCCAATCTGCCTTGGCTGATTTTTTTGAATCTGCTTTACAAATGTATTCAAAATGTATTCAAAATGATTGTTATTTTGTACATGTATTTTATTCAAACCTGAAATTGCTCAAATTACTGGAAAAAGTCTGAGTTAACTTCTGAGGGCATTTAATATTTTTTATGAGTACAGAAACCTCACTTTTGTCTATAATTTGTACTCAATTCCTACATATAAACTGCACCACTAGATGGTAGTGTACTAAAACTAAATTATAGTGAGATTTGGAATCCATTTCAGGAGTCCTTATAAATAGTAATTGCAAGGTGATTTCTACTGAAGCAAACATATGAGAAAGATAAATCACGATGGAAAGAAAAACAAGTACAGTATTAATAGCCACTGTACAGAGCTTTTAATAGCATGAACTAGGTTATTTTATTTCTAATTTCGTTGATATAGTTAAATGCGACTATCCCCACACACTATCAGATTTTCAATTTCTTATTAAAAAAAAGCACAATGAATATGAAATAATGAATCTGAGAATTATCAGTTCAAAGTATTATAACTAAGAGGCTAAGTTACCTTTGTAAGATATGTAAAATTCAGTATATTACAAGGTGTAATATGTTAACTGCTAGACACAGCAGCTGCATCATAAACATGTGGAATAACTTCTGGACAGCTTTAACTGAATTTGTCAGTGCTTTACTGATACAGCTGACCTGAACTCTTGTACACTAAGGAAGTTATGACACCCAGTCCAAAGGTACAACTGAGATGTGTACTACACTTGATTAATTATCTGAAACCATTTCCTTTTTTGGCTTCATCATCTCTGCAGACATTTATAGATTCAATGTATATTTTAAAAAACTCTTTTTTTCCAGTTGTGTTCTGTAGTATGATTAATTGTTTCTAGGATTTCTCTCGGTAATCTAAATTCTAATAACACTAAAAGAAAGCTAATCCTAGTTAGTACATAATATTTTGCTGTAATATTTTCTGGAATCTGCAAAAATAGTTACTTCGACAACTACATTTCTTTTTTAGAATTACAATTTCTCAAGTGGAAAAGTCTAAATACTACAAATAAATAACTGCCTTTAATATAGAAATTACTGGGGGGGGGAAGGGAAATCTGTGGCCTATCTTATACATATGACGAGAATACAAGATCATAATGGTTCCTTCTGGCCTTAAATCTACATATAACTATAATCATAATAATACATTTCTGTCAAGTGTCAACATTACCATCACAAATATGGCCCTTGTAGACCTAAACCCTTTCTTTTCTTCTCCACATATTGATAATGCTAACATTTGTGGCAAAATCAAATTAGTCTTTGATGCTTCCCATGATTAGTACATAAACCTAGTAATGTAGTTAAGTGTTTATGTAAATTAAAGCTACTTGGAACATTTGGTTTTGAAAATGAACTTAGTTCAGAAGTAGAAGTGAGCTAGTCTGGGTAGATGAAGAGGGTGGGTAACTACCTATATGTGTGCAACTAGTTCTATGGAAGAGATGCTGTCTTCCACCAACGAGAAATGCCATTACCAGGTTATTTCCTCATGGTGATAACTAAAGGTTTATGAATTGTACATACAATGCCACCCACCCAAAAAAGCTACCAGTTTGGGAACTGAGCCACTATCTTCAACTCTTGTCTGAAGTTATCAGTCTAATGTCTACTTTAAGAAAGTGGGTTTCTTATGCTAGTACAGAGAACTAAAATTATACCAGTAACATATATTATTCAAACATTTTATGACTGTTAGTCCCATTCTTTTTCAATATATATCGATTTCTTCAGTTACTGCAGAGCACACAAAACTTTAGGGATTCAAAAATGGTGAAAAAGAAATGGAATATTAACTTTAAAAGAGAAAATAAAGCAAGCACACTGTGTAGTTTGGCAATATGGGTTTAGTCATTTTAATTGCATTGCCAGTTATTTCCACAAAATACAACACAAAAGCATAAAACATGCTGTTCTCCAGCCTCCCATTGTTCCACCTTGGCTCCTCACAGTTCCTCTCAAATACAACTACATTTCTTTTACTGATATTATAGTCTTATCAACCCTGCTAGGTCCATTAAGTGACTTCCTGTCTCATACTCTCAAATTCAGTCTTCTTAAATTCACCTTTAAAAGCATGAATCATCTTATTTCCCAAAGAATTCTTAGTTCTCATTTCTCTCTTGGCTTTCAAATTGTCTCTTGTTACTGTTTCCTTCTCCCAACTATGGCTTTGTATGTCCACGCAGGTTCCTAATATACCTGGAACATTATCCCACTAAACACTAAAGTTACAATAGTACAGATTTTCAAATTGCAACAACATACCCTTTTCAGCCCTTGTTTTAGATGCAGATTATTTGTATAGTCTTTATGCATACAGAGCCTTATCTTTTCGTTTTAATCTTGATATTATACTTGAATTTCTAAAATGTAGCATATTAGGGCTGTGTGAAGCTTTGGTAGCTGATTCGATTTGGACGAGATTTGGCCTGATTCGGGGGCCAAATCTTCAACTCTGAATCAAATCAGAAGCCTCTGAAGTGATTCAGAGAGATTCAGTCATAGACTGTACAGGCAGGCACTAGGCAGTGCCGGTGGGAGCAGCTGAGGGAGCAGCCAGATGAGCCCAGACTTGACCTAGCGGCCCCAGGAGAAGCTGTGGCTCATCCGGCTGCTCCCCATCAGGGTGAGGCAGGCGGTGGTGGGAGAAGCCACGGGAGAAGCCGTAGTGACTGGGGAGCTAGGGGAATGAACAGGGGCTTCCCCGCAGTTCCCGGTTCAACCCCCCAGCTCCCAATCACTCCCCCCAGCTCCCTGATCATTGCCCCCAGCCCCTGTGGCTTCTCCTGGGGCTGCCAGCACTGCCTGCCTCGCCCCAGTGGGGGTCGGGGCAGCTGGACGAGCAGCCAGACGAGACAACTAGAGCCGCAGCCCCAGGAGAAGCCGTAGGGGCTGGGAGGAATGATTGGGGAGATGGGGGAACGAACAGGAGCTTGCTCCCGGTTCGATTCCCCAATTCCCATTTTGATCCCCCCGATCATTCCCTGCAGTTTCTCCTGGAGCTGCCAGCACGGCCTGCCTCACCCTGGCGGGGGGAGCGGCCAGATGAGCCGTGGTTTCTCCTGGGGCTGCTGGCTCAAGCCAGGGCTCATCCAGCTGCTCCCGCTACTACTGCCTGCCTGTATACTCTATGGCCAAATAAGATTCAGAGCCAAATATTTTCAGATTCAGCTGAGTCGGACTGAATCACTGTCCCTCCAAATCTGAAGTGAATACTTTCCCCTTCGCACAGGCCTATATGTTCTATGTAAAATAGAAAAAGTATCAGTGGACAAGCATGGCCCAATGCAAACACCTGGAAAACATCTGATAAAATTAATGAAAAACAAGGTTCAGTACGATTATGCTTTAGTTGCCTTCAAATAGGATATCATTCAGGCTTAGACTGAGTAGCAAAGCACAAACGCAAGTGAAATAATTTATCAGAGTGTGTAGGAGAAGTGAATGACACCATTTAATTTGACTGGTTACTGCTGAAGTTTAGTTTAGTTTTAAATAACAGTAATGAATTTCAACTGTTTGGTGATTCTAAAGAAGTTGGATAACATCCTTTATCTTTTAAAGACTGTCTTAATTATTTTTATAGAATACAGGTAGAAAACTTTAAACATTCAAGCAATTAAAGATTTTCATAACTACTCAACTTTTTAGGGTCTCAGCATAAGATTCTAGTAAGCAGGGGATATTTAGGAGCACTTCAGTGGAAAAGATCTCTTTTGCTTCTCATGAGCGCTTCTTCCTCTATTCTTTTGCAAAAGAGCATCTGCCTCCCTTTTCCCTATTTCCTTTGTTATCAAGCAAAAAGCAACCAGCCAACTGAAATACCCCTAGTAGGCTTTATGGGCCTACAGACCAAACTGTTGAGAGCAGGAAGATTAGAACATTGATATGTATTTTAATGCAAATACCCATAGCAATTAATTTTCTTTAAGCATTATGTTGCATAATATTGGTATTTATCAATGTTAGCCACTTCAACATATAAAATTATTTGTTATTAGGGGTCACTCACTGGAGAATGATCATTAAATTCACAACCATTCTGAATGTCTTGAAATGTGCTTTTGTTCCAGATTGAAACAAAAAGAAATATTACTGGCATTTTTACAAAACAATTGTCAAAGCTGTTTTTGAATTGAAAGCCTATGGTTGAGCTTCAAGCAATGAAGTTTGTGATAATCTTTCACTGTATGAAACTTATTTGTCTGGGATCACCCTTAAGAAACCTCAGCCTTTTCACAGGTGAGCCTTTACCCTTATGATAAGGAATTCCATTATGCCCAAGAAGTGCACTGATCCAGTGCGGTGTTCATCTAAGGAAGGGATAGGCAACCCCCGGCACATGTGCCAATTAGTGGCACATGGAGACAGTTTCCTCGGCACACCAGGTGGTGTGCAAGAAAATTGTTTAAAAAAAATGTATATTTTTTAAGTTGATGCTCTGGGCTTTCCAGAGCATCCACAGGTCCTAGCACTGCGGCAGGCATGAGGACTGAAGTCAGGAAAACACAGGAAGGAACACTGCTTGTGTTCTGCTGACCCCATCCCGTCCCCACGCTGTGCCCTCTACCCTGGCCAGGCCCCTGGAAGGGAGCTGGGGGTGCGAGACCAAGGTCCAGGCAGGCACTGCAGAGGGTCTCTGTGCTGGAGTCCCTAGCCTGGCTTGGCCCTGAGCAGTGCCTGCGGCTGTGCTTCCCAGGCCTGCGGGCTCCTGCAACTGGGCCCTTGCACCAGGAGTGGCTCAGGCACAGCATGAGCAGAGCAAACACGCAAGGGAAGCCAAGCCGGGAGCCCCCTGAGTCTGGTATCCTGCCCTGGCCAGGCAGTGTCCCCTTGTGAGCAAAGCAGCTACAGCCCATCCATGAAGATCTACTTGGGCTGGACCAGTCCCCATCTGGGGTGCTGCTGGGCGCCCTCACCCCCCTGCCGCAGCCTGAGTCTGCCGAGACGCAGGGCAGCCCCTGCTTCCCACCTGATCCCTGCTCTCCTCCAGCTGCTGTGTGCCCTAGGGCCCAGCTAGGTCAGCCTGCCCCCGTGCCTGCTTCTCCCTGTGTTACCGGGACCTTGCCCTGAGTGCCTGGTCCCAGCACTTGGTGCCCTGGTGCTGCCTCTGCCCGGGTGGGATGTGGCATCTATCTGCCTGAGCCCTGACTGGGCTCTCCTTCTCAGTGCTGGGCCCAGGCTCCCCACACTCTGGGACCATCGGGATGGCCTGAGCACCGTTGCTGGGGTGTTGCTGCTTCCCTCTGCCAGACGCTGCCCTGAACCAGTGGGCCCAAGCCACAGCCAGTAGCGGTGGGAGACATGGGCAGACAGGGACACACCCTCTTTCTCTTTGTCTCTCTCCTCTTTCTCTCTTTTTTCTTTTCTCTTTTTTCTCTCTCCTTTCTTTCTTTATCTCTTTCTCTCTCCCTTTTTTCTCTCCTTTTTCTCTCTCTCAACACAACATGGTCAACAAAAAAGAATACACAAGAACAAAGGAAGTATATGAAGTTTTTATTTATTGTCACCAGGTCTAGAATTATTTAGAAAACTTGGTATTTACTGTAAAAAAAAAAAAAAATCAACATTTATGATTATTAACTATATTAATATGCAGTGTGTCCTGCCATGTACCCCTGTCCCGGTTTTGTTTTTTTGGCATGCTGGCACTCTAGCACCTTACAAGATATTCATTGAGGTTTTTTCGGCACGGGCCAAAAACGTTGCTTACCCCTGCCTTAAGGCAACGGGGGAAACCTTGAACCTTACATACTCTATTTTATATGAAGCCACTGAAGAAAGCAGAGGAGAGGCAAGATGTGCTCAAGGTGGCCTATACTGCCTAGTACCTGGTTCAGCAAAACACACTCGTGTTTAACTTACCTGTGTGCCTAGTCTGATTCAACTTCAGTATAAGTGCTTAGTGCTTAAAATTAAGCATGTGTTTGAGTGTTTTATTGAACAGGGACTATACAGCTTGGTACTTTGTAAGATTCAGACAGAAATTACTATTATAGAGTTATTATCTGTATATAAAGGAGAAAACTTGTATTGATATGATTCCTCTCATGTTAGTATCTGTAGAAGAAAGGTTATTTCATTTGTATGTGATACACAAAACAAAACAAAAACAATAACCAAATAATTGCTTTTGAACTTTGGCTTTTATTTTTTGATCTTTTCCTCAACCTTGTGGCAAACTGCTACATCATTTCTAAAACTGAACAAATGCACAAGTTGTCACTTAACAGCTGTAAAAAACAGATGCTTCGACCTATCACGGTCACAAATTTTAGCCAGGAGATTCAGTGGCATTATGTTCTCTGAAAATGACGAATGGTCTCATGTTCTTAGTTTGTATCTAGACATCTGCCCAAGCAATGCCCCATTAAATTTTTCTTAGAAAGGTCACTTAGTCTCATGTTACTGATATAAACCTCTCACCACGTTGTGCTGGATCTTTTAAATCACGTGTACACGTTTTCATACATACATACAGGCATACCACTCAAAATTACAGCCAGGACAAAGTAGAACATGATGTATCAACAGGACAATTATAAACGCATAAGGAAAGAATTTGTAATTATACAGCTTAAACCTTTTCTGATTTCCTAACAACCATAAGCACAAACTTCTGCAGGCTTTATAGACTTGAAGATGCCATTCAAGACCTACTGTTCAAGTTAGCAAAATTAAAAGCTAAATTCCTATAGATACAGAAATCAAAGCATAATCAACCTGTCTATTTTTGTAATCTCTGTAATCAGTTGATCTTTCTCAATTTAAACTAAGTTACTTTTTAGCTGTTACTTAGGATTTCCATTTAGGAACTTTACAGAATTGTATAAAATAACGCAACTAGATGACTCGGGTGCCAAAAAACATATCCCATTGGCTGCTAGCAGTAAGCACAAACCTTGAAAAAATGACAGTAAGTTTGCAAAGCATGACTGAAACATATTCTAGAAAGTGCACCTCTCCAAAAGTTTGACTGACATAAAACAGAACTTGATAGTAAAAAAACTTCATGGTGTCAATTCTGTTAATTCAAAAGTTTTACAGTCAAATCCATATGAAAATCTCATTAAACTATGTTTTTACAGATATGCTGTTATGAAGATAACAAGATTGCCTTTACATATTATAGTAATGCTAATGTGTTGATACATTTAAATGTGTTCCATAAAAAATTAGATGTCAACTGACTGTAGTATATACCTGATGAGCAATAAAAAACAAAAATCCCAAACTTTTCTGTAAAAGAACAACACTATTTTAATTTTTATATTCCTAGAACATAGACTAGAACACAGTAGAAAAATTAAGCTGTACTGAACATATCTGTTATAATTCAGTATTTTGTATCTGTGAACACTGAATGTTTTGTGCAGAATCCTTTTTGTGCTAGGTAGAAAGATCTAGTGTGAACTCATGCCATACATCCTTAATGACACATCTGCCCAACTGGGAATGCTACGTAATCAAACTCATATGTGTTTTATTCTGCGCTACGTGGGGTTCCCAATGCAATAATTTGATATATTAAGATAATAAGAGTAACTTATGTCAGCTGACAATGACAAAGCAAAAAGTGTTCATAACATTAATCACATCAGTCACTGAGTTCAAGCAAGTTATATTTCTTTGAACTGTTTCATAAACTAGTGTTTTATTGGGGACGAACAAGAAACATAGTCATCACCTAGAAATATACTTTGTCCTCAGTCAAGAAACTGGTTTGTTCCTTGTCTAAACACTTGTGGTTTTTACTTTACTCATTATAAACAGTTCAGTCTTCCTATAGCACGTCATGCTCTCTCTACTCATCTCAAGATCGGTGCTCTCACATGGCAGCTGTACCTGACTAACCCACAAGCAGTCCCAGCACTTCAAGTTATGACTAGTTCTCTGGTGGTACTTTGCCTCCCAGTAACCTTTGTGATCAGAGGAGTTTTTATTTGGATTTTTTTTCAGATTGAAGCTGTTCATTGGCTAATCCAAACTTTCTCCAGTCCTCTTATCTGAGGACTTTACTTCTGACACCCTAAATGAATACACTTTTAATGCTGCACAGTGTTTCACAGCTCTTCTAACAATGTGTGGCACCACTTTTTTGGCCTGGAAGAATTCTGGCAAAAAAGAGAAAAACTATTACCTACAATCAAATGCAATTTTTAATATGGTGTAATTTCAGGTAACATTGCAAAAGAACATCATAGCTGAGCAGGAAACAATTAGGCTCCTGACTCAGTCTCTCTTGGTAGATGCAGTTACCATGAGGAAACAGTTTTAATAGTTACAGATATTGAATGCATTCAATTTAATTAAGCTCAGAACTTCTACTGCTAAAAGGACTGAAGTATGCCACCTCTGATCTACAGTGAACTCACACTGAAAACACTCCGTTTTTAAAACACTGTAAAAAAATGCATAGTCAAGATGCCTACATCCCATCTCTGCTTTCAGTAGTATGGAACATACCAACCTTTGTTAGTATTTTCTTTTCTTGAACTAATAATGGAATATCCTACTTTTGGATTAGCTGCAAAATACAACCAACTTCTGTAACTGCTTAAATTTATATGATAGTGCTAGTTTACAGTAGGGGTTTCAAACTTTCAAAAGCAATGGAATCCTTTCATATCACTTCTGCTGCATAACCCCTACTTACAACCAAGGAGCCAGGTGACTTGGCCCAGCAATGGAAGTGTACTGCTCCCAGCTGGCACCGCCATTACTCCCAAACTTTTTTGCAGAATCCCAGGGTTTCACAGAAAACTTTGAAAACTACTGGCACTTGTACACGTGACAGGGGTTTAGTCCCCTAAATTGATATTCAATTTCAATTTAGGGGCTCCTGTCCCTGTTATGGCGAGGGTTCATAGTTTCATAGTAGGTAGGGTCAGAAGGGACTTGAGCAGATCATCAAATCTGACCCCCTGCCATGGCAGGAAAGCATGTTGGGGTCAAACGACCCTGGCTAAGTGATTATCTAGCCTCCTTTTGACCCCCAGGGTAGCAGTGAGCACCACTTCCCTTGGTAGTTGGTTTCAGTTCCTAGCTGCCCTGACAGTAAAGTAGCGTCTCCTGATAATCTAGCCTGAATCTACTCTCGGTCAACTTATGGCCATTATTCCTCGTCACTCCTGGTAGTGCTCGGGGGAACAGGGATCTCCCATAGCCTGCTGGTCCCACTCGGCCAGTTTGTAGACGGCCCCTCAGCCCCTCTCAACCTTCTCTTGTGGAGGCTGAACAGGTTCAGGTCTCGTAGCCTACACTTGCAGGGCCTGCCTTGCTGCCCCCAATCATGAGAATGGCCCCCCTCTGGACCCTCTTGATGCTGTCCACATCCCTCCTGAAGCGCGGTGCCCAGAACTGGATGCAGTACTCCAACTGCAGCCTGACCAGTGTCACTTAGAAGGGGAGGATCACCTCCTTGGACCTGCTCGTGATGCATCTGTGAATGCACGACAAGGTGTGGTTAGCCTTCCTGACTGCATCCCCACATTGGCAGCCCATGTTCATTTTGGAATCAATGACGACATCAAGATCCTTTTCTGCCTGTGCTGACTAGAAGGGAGATCCCCAGCCTGTAGGTATGGTGCTGGTTCTTCCTCCCCAGGTGCAGTACCTGCATTTGTCAGTATTGAATTCCATCCTGTTCTCATCCGCCCACCCTTGTAACCTGTCTAGATCTAGGTGCAGCCTGTCCCTCTCCTCCAGCGTGCCCACTTCTGCTCACATTTTAGTGTCATCTGCAAATTTGAACAAGGTGCTTTTCACCCCCCCATCCAAGTCGCTGATGAAGATATTGAACAGTGCGGACCCGAAGACCGAGCCTTCGGGGACCCCACTGCCCATATCCCTCCACGTCGAAAAAGACCCATTCACCACCACTCTGGGTGTGGCTCTCCAGCCAATTTGTGACTCACCTGACTGTGTAAGCAATGCCACAGTTGCCTAATTTCTTACTGAGAATGGGGTAAGAGATAGTGTCAAAGGCCCTCCTAAAGTCCAGAAAGACTACATCCACCGTGACACCTGCATCCAAGGATTTTGTGACCTGGTCACAGAAGACCACCAGGTTGGTCTGACAAGACCTGCCTCGAATGAACCCATGTTGGTTACCCCTAAGCATGATCTCCCCTGCTGGTCCCTCACAGATGTGCTCCTGGATAATTTTCTTGAAGAGCTTCCCCAGGACCAAGGTAAGACTAACAGGCCTGTAGTTTCCTGGTGCCGATACTTTTTTTTTTGGTGAAGTCTGTCCGCCTCTCCTGTGGTTGTGGGGAAAGCTGACAGCGGGCCAAGTAGCCCCTGAACTGCAGGGGGCCTGGTCCTTCCCTCCACAATGGTGGTGCCCTCCAGGGCTGTCCGGGCGTGCTGCTAGTGGGCAGGTGCTGCCCCAGATTGGAGGCATCTGATGAAATGCTTCTTCGAGTCTGCCTGGGCTTCCAGCTCACTATGCACCATCTCTGCTGCCTTCTCTGGTCCCAGGAGGCAGGAATGGTGCATAGGGCGCTGCTCCTTGGGAGGGTGCAGGGAAGAGCTGGATCCAGCAGGTGTTGCCTCCGCAATAACACCCTGCCTGGGTGGCCCCAGGGGGGTTCTGCCACCATGGAGGGAAGGACCAGGGCCTCCCACAGCTCAGAGCCTGCTGGCAGCTCACCCCCCAGCTGCAGGTAGGCTCCGTGAAAAAATAAAAAAGGATCAGGTCCCTTGCTGTTTTCTTTTCTAGCATAGCCTGCCCGTGCAAGCTGCTGGTAGGCTAAGTGGCCCCAGTTTGTGCAGGAAGCCCCAATTCGTTCCTCCACAGCAGTGGGACCCCCTGGGCAGGGTGCTAGCAGGCAGTAATGCTAACCGCACCTTGTCATGCATCTACAGATGCATCATAAGCAGGTCCAGGGAGGTGATCCTTCCCCTCTATGTGGCACTGGTCATGTCGCAGTTGGGATACTGCATCCAGGTCTGGGCACCACACTTCAAAAGGGATGTGGCTAACCTTGAGAGGGTCCAGAGGAAGGCCACTCACCTGGTCAGTGGGCAGCAGGCCAGGCCCTACGAAGATAAGACTAAAGGGCCTGAATTTGTTGAGCCTCCACAAGAGAAGCCTGAATGGGGATCTGGTGGCCATCTATAAATTCACCAGGGGCGACCAGCAGAAAGTAGATGAGGCTCTGTTCCCCTGGGCACCACCTGGGATAACAAGGAATAATGGCCACAAATTGATTGAGAATAAGTTTAGGCTTGATAACAGGAGACATTACTTTACAGTTAGGGCTGCCAGGCTCTGGAATGGGCTCCCAAGGGTGGTGGTGCTCTCCCTTACCTCGGGGATCTTCAAGAGGAGGTTGGATAGATATCTGGCTGGGGTATTATGATACCAGCACTTGTTCCTGCCCAGAGCAGGGGGTCAGACTTGATGATCTGTTCTGACCCTAGAAACTATGAAACTAGGTGCTGTACCAGCTCAGAGGCAGTTCCTGCAGATCCAACTCTTCCCCAAGCCCAGCTGGGGAGAAGCAATCTGTGCACCATTCCTGTCACCTTACCACCACCTGAGACCACCCAGGAACAGGCTGCCTTGCCCCTGGGGCAGCATGGGGAAGAGGGTGGGTGGGTGTGCTGGCAGCTGGAGAAGGTGGTGGGGACGGTGCACAGTGAGCTGGAAGCTGAGGCAGGCTCGGGGAAGCATTTGATTGGGTGCCTCTGAGGTGGAGCAGCACGTGCCTGCCAGGAGCCTGCCTGGGCAGCCCCAGGGGGCACCACCTCTGTGGAGGGAAGGACCAGAGCCCCGGCAGTTCAGGGGCTGCTTGGCCTGCCAGCAGCTCACCCCCTGGCCACAGTAGAGGTGGTTAGGCTCTGTGGGGTAAAAAAAGAATAAAAAAAGATTGGGTCCCTTGCTGCTTCTGCCTTCAGCTCACCTCTCCTGTAGCAGGGGGACAGGGGTGCAGCTGTTAGATTAAAGGCTACAATGTTACAAGTAGCTACCTTGAAAGATGTGATTTAGTTTGCAACAAACTCATTTAAATTGAAAAAAACCCTTGTTCCTGTGAAGTGTGATGCAATTAAACTGCAAAAACTGGCAATTTTCATCATGCGTACAAGAGCCCCACTGGTTTAGTGCAGACCACTTCTAAAGACAAGAAGTCCTCTGTTAAAGAAAAATATTATCATATTTACCTGAATCCAAGATGACTTTGAATTTAAGATTACACACTCCCCTTAGATTCTATATATGGAAAATTACACATTTGTTAAAATTTTCCATGTATAGAATCTAATTAGAGGAAGATCATCACCCCCAAAACCGTGGCAGAGAAAACAGAGGCAGGAGGTGAGGGGCTAGACCTCTGCCCCTTGTCTCCTCTGCTCAACCCCGCTCCACGCCTGCTTCCTTGTGACCTGTCCCCTCAGCATCATTTGTTCCTGGTGCATCCCACTTTCACTTGCCCTCCTCCCCATATGTCTTGTCCCTTGACTCCCTCATGACGATCCCTGCCTGTGTTGCCTGCCCTCCCAAGCTAGTGTCTGCTTGACCCATACACCACTTGACCACTTCACCCACCTTTTGTCCTCTCCTGTGACTGTGCCTGCCTGCCTGCTTCCACTTCCCCATCAGTGTTGGCTCCCCTGCCACCTGTTCCCCATACTTCCTCCTCCCCTTACTGCTTGCACCTTCCTACTCCTTAACTTTTGGGCCACTCTGGCTCTGGGAAAGTCACTAACAGTGGCTGCAGCCAGAGTTGCAGCCCTGGCCCAGCCAGGCAGCTCTGGGCCAAGTTGGAATCAGGCCTGAAGGAAAACAGCAGTGACAGGGAGGAGAGTGGGGGAATAAGTAGCTGTGGGGGAGAGATTGGGTGGTTGCACAGTCTCCCCTGAGCTCACCTACCTTTACCCCCCACTGCATAGTCTCCCCTGCCTAACCTTCCACTGTGAGCTCCCTCACCCACTGAACAAGCCACACCAGCCCAAGGCAGGCAATAACTCTGCTCTGGACTGGTACCTGAATCTAAAGCAAGGCTTCTTTCCCCCCCATGATGACTGGAGAAACCTCCCCCCCCACAGGTCTTGGATTTGAGTAAAACCTGTAAGTTATTTTAGAATGCAGGGAAAAGGTTCATCTTCTCTTCTAGCTACCCTTAGAAGTAAAAGACGTCTACCTGGAATCTACTCTGTAGAAAGGGCACTCAATCACCTCAATTCAAGAAAAGGCTGAGATACAGGATGAGTGATATAAGAGGGTTTTTTAAATTTTATTTTATGACTGAATCTGGGAATAAACACTCCTTCCTCCAATGTTCAGTTGTGAGATACAGATAGTAGACTAGTTACATTTAACAACCCTGTCCCCTAGTTCCTAAAAACAATCACAATAAACTTAGCTGCATTTGTTAAGACTCATTGCTAAGTAAGTTACATTAATCCCAGCCTAACCTTTTGAGCATTTCAACTACCATCACATCTGTCTATACCAGAGGTTCTCAAACTGTGGTCTGTGGACCACCACTGGTCCACGAGCTCTATTTAGGTGGTCTGCAGACAGGAACAATCGAGAATATCTGTACTTGTAAGATAAGACTACTGATATTAAAATATGAGTTATGTGCTTTGATTTGTAGCACAAAAAAAAGTTTAAGTGGCCCACTAAGACCCTTGGCAATTTTCAAGTGGTCCGTGAAAAAAAAAGTTTGAGAACCACTGGTCTATACAAAGCTACTTTTGGGAGCAAATCTTATTGGGCAGCCTTTAAAGAAAGGCTGTCTTTGACCAGCAATTCCAACTCTCTCCAGTATCTCTTGTACAATGTTAGTGTTTTAGAACATGAGACTTGTGATTTGAGATCATTTAAAAATGGTGTGATGCAATACAATAGGCAAATAGTACTGGTCTAAAGTCTTAATTTTGCTAAATGAGGGAGGATTTTTATTTTCCTAAAAATGTCATCAGAAAATAAGCATTTCAGTGCTAACAAACATGTAATTAGAGATTTGTTTTATACATGTAAATACAAAAATACTGCTACATGGTATCACACTGTAGCTCTTCTAGCAAAATTTGAGACACTGCAGGTCAATTTCCTGTTTGGAATTGAAGCTGGCAACACAAACAGTCATTTATTTTTAACTGAAATGAATTTGTTTACAAAAAATACACAAGTAAGTCCTGTGCCCTCAAAGATGGTAAATGACTACACAGTCAACTCCATTCTTGCAGATCTCCAAGCTAAAATAACTACAGTATATCTAATCCTCAGAAGCAGCTATGCTGCACCTCTCAATATCCAAGGCTTAACACTAATGTCTCACTCATTCACAGACTCTGCCCATTTTTCTCCCTCTGCCTCTGCACTTTCCATCTGGGAAACCCTATGATTGCTAAGCAAAATCATATGACCTACAGAGGTGAGATAAGGCAGCTCTGCATGTCAAGTGTTATTGCTTTGCCTAAAATATCAGGAGGAGAAATAAAGTTTAACTGTATTTAATGCTTCAAAGCACTGACACATACAGGCTGCAGTGGAAACTATGTATAAAATAAAACATTATAAGGCTGTAGTAAAACCAAAATATATTTTTCTTGATGCATGTTTAGCAGTCATTTTCACATTACCTTAGAATTTACTCAAGTGAGGATTAAGTATCCAAAAAAGAATCATCATGCTGTCTTCGATAGGAAGATAAAAAGGCAAATAAAATGAGAACAAAAATCTTCAGCTTTCTGGTTATACCACCTTTCAAACCTGGTTGCCTTAATGGAGAGTGGTAGAGTTGGAAGCCACAATCTGGACCAATGAAATCAGTGGGAGTTCCAGGATCAAAACGTGGCAGGAACAAGTCCTATCAACATAAATATGCCTCAAAGGACACAGTGCTCTATCAAGTATGAATTATGGATCTGTCAATAGCAGGCTCCAAAGGAAGTTATTTATGTCTCTGACATTTTGAGGTTTGTGTGATATCAGGACCCTGGCTGGGAAGAATGAGTTTATGAAAATCATGCCCTTGTGTATCATTTACCTATTTTTTTTAACTTAAAAAAGATAATACTAATCATACAACTCAAAAGACCTGTATAAACACTAATTTCCAACACTTCTGTGGTCCACATCAATTTAGACCTATTACATAGTGGGGCCCCAACACAAGGAAACTTACTCTCTACAACCATACTGCAAGCTGATGTCAAAATTATTATTAGAACATAGGAACTCCTGTCTTAAACCTACATACATTATACTCTTTTAAAATATAAAAAAATAGAAAAGATGTATCTGAAAACATTACAGTACCTTTTATTTTGTCCAAAGTCCTCACCTTCTGACATTTCAAATATTAAAAAAAAAACAGCCACCAAACTGGTTAATCCAGGCAAAGCTTTTCTATTTTACTTTTTTTTCTTAAGAAAAGGATAATCCAGGACTCTGCTCCGTGTGCTTTTTGCTCAGAGTGGGTGTGTTTACACACATCCTAAGCTTCTGCTTGTCTTGAATGAAGTTCACTGTGCTCTATTTCGATTGGCTAGTTCTATAAATAAACAAGTCACATTTTACTCCAGGCACTATGACAGGCAGTTTGGTAGCAAGCACAGTCCAAAAGCCAAACATTTTTTCCATGGTCATGTGAGAAAGAATCAGAACCCAGTTATTAATTTTTATGTGCCTGCCTTACAAGTTCTTCCCTTTAGTCAGCACCTTTTGTTAGAACTAAACACTATCAAAATGATAGCAAGCATGGATCTGAGCAGGAATTTAACAAATCAAATCTAGGAAATACTGTAAAGAAGGATTTATAAGTTATACTGTAACTGTGATACAATCTATGTTATATTTGCTGGCTGTGTTAGCCATGCACTTGGTAGGCATTGCAATACTGTTGCTATTTTCCCTCTGCTGAATTCAGAGATATCTAAAGACTAAGCTCTTTAGGAAAAATGAATGGGAAAAGCTTAAGTTTCCAGTTAGGATTTATTCCTCTCTCATGATATGGGCATGTTTCCTGATTTGGTATGTGGTTGCAAATCTGTTGAATAAAATTGTTCCTTCACTTGACTGCTTTACCGAGGCATGCAATCTTTATAATATTCCTGAAGACCACTGCGATTTATGGGTATCATGTAAGAATCTTTTTTCCAGAAAGGGTGTGTCTACATGTCGCCATATAGCGATGCTGCAACAGGGTAGTACTTCTACAAGGCAGTACTAAAGCACAGCACAGTACAGGCAGGTGCTGAACCACATGTGTGGTGCATGAGTAGATTTTTGCCACTATGTCACTGTAGCTGCCGATCATGTGTAGACACACGATAGGTAGTGTCGCTGTAGTGTACCATACGGTGACATAGCTCATCACTACATTGCCATAGGGCGATGTGTAGACACATCCAAAGGGAATCAACAGCTTTCCCTTACCTGAAGGAGGATGCAGAATTGTTTTGGGACTGTCAAGTCTTAAACAAACAAACAAAAAAAATGTAAGTATCGGTTCCAAGTGGGCATACTATGTAAGGAGAAAAATATTACATTTACTAAGACTTTTGAAGTTTATACTGTGTATTATAATTACTACAATACTGATGAGCAAACAGTTTCTTATTTAAAAAGAATAAACTAAAATAAGATTTAAAAATGCACATTTTTAAAATAAATGGAATCTAAACAAACAATATCCAAGTCTAGTCTCTAGCGATATTGGACCAAATTCTTCACATAGGTTATACCATCAAAGACCATCCATTTCAAATCACACAAATAAACTGGGCTCATAAATATTTGGATTAAAAACCATTTTGCAGTCTTAGGAAATAGGTAGATAACAAAAGAAATGCACAGGACTACACAACTGCAAAAGAGAACATTTCCTCCTTTTCTCCCTGTCCCCAAATTTATAGACAACACCAATTTCCTAATCCCACTAGTCTTCCACATTTTGTACATACCTTTAATCCTGACCTAGCCATCTCTTCCTCCTAACCCTTCATTCCAGCCCCACTTTGTTAAAAATGTTAAGGGTTCAACACCCTTGGATGCTGTTCTATACTCAATGATTCAAAAACTGTGAGCATACTAGTAAAAATGCTGCTTTCCGCAACAGAGTCATTTGGGATGAATGTTCACTCATAATGCAAAGCAGTCTCTTGTATTCCTGATGGCCCATTCTCAAGTAGATAAGCAATCTAATGCAGAGCCATCTTCACTCCCAACTATAATTTAGACCAAGGCTGTAACTAGCAGTTTGTGGGATAATCTGCAGCCCCAAGGCTCTCACTCAGCTGCCATTCCCACTATCATTCTGGCTGCAGCAGTAGCCAGGGTCTCTGGGCTCCCCCTCCCTCTTCTGGCTTCTGCAACACAGACCACAGTGCCAGGGGGAGTCCATGTTATGGTGCACCAGAGACATGCCCAGTTGTATAGTATGTGATCTAGGGGAACCATGGCTTATATTAGTGTAGCCCATTTAGAAGCTGGCCATCCCTAGAGCAACATTAATTAGGCCAAAAGTGTCCATTAACTTTGATCAATTAATGTGGGCTACCTAGGATCCGACTGTCAGAGTACTTCAAACATATAAAGGGCTGTCTAATGTGAAGTCCAGCTCCTATTAATTTCAGTGTTACATTATGACAAATCAGGTCCCTAGAGCAGTGGTCTCCAAACTTTTTTGATCGCGCACCCCTATCAGTAAAAAATTTTTGATCATGCACCCCCAATGAATTGTCTTGCGCACCCCACTTTGGAGACCACTGCACTAGAGCAGCATTTCTCAACCTATGAGTTGTGACCCAAAAGCAGGTCGCAAGACTATACGAAAGGGTCCAGAGCTCCAGCCTGCAAGGGGTTGCTTAGCACCCCTGATACCTCACACATACCACCCCCTGGCCCATGCTCGAGAGGACCTACATCAGGGGCAGGAAAATATGGCCCACAGGCCGGATCTGACCCACCAGGCCATTCTATCCGGCCAGCAGGGCCCATAAAAAATTTAGAAAATTAATATTTATCAGCTCCTGGCTGCCTGTCAAAGATGACAGGAGCCAGGGGGAGTAGGACTCAGGGGGAGCTGGCAGCAGGACACAGCAGCCCAGCCCAGCCCAATCCTACCCCCAGTCATTTCACACTCTTCTTGCTCCTCCACTGCTCCAGCACCACATGGCTCCTGGCTGCATTGCTGGATCGTGGAGCATGGGGTTGCACTGGTATCCTGGTGGGTGGGTGTGGGTGTGGGGGTGTGTGTGTGTGTGTGTGTGTAGGGTGAATCCCACATGTACCATACATACGCCACCATATACATGCACTTGCACACACCTTCGCATTGCCATACCTGCTGACCCCCACATATGCCCCAGCCACCCTCTCCCCAAACCCCATACCCACCCACACCCCACATATCCACACACCCACCCACGTGCCCCCACACCCTCCTTTATACCCTCCCTCACAACATACAAGAATAAGACTTCATTTTAAGCTATTATAATTACCTCTATATACACAAACACATGTAAACCAGTACAAAAATATTTTCTGAAATTAATGAATGTGGTAGATTTTTGCTTTTTAGAATATAATTTGGTATTTTTCTGGTTCTGAGATGGCAAAACCTCTTGCTGAAAGAAGTACTTCTGGGGGCTAGGAGAGGGACTTTTGGTGGCAAAGGTCAGGTGGGACTTCCAGTCACAAGATGGTGACAAGGGGGCAGGGCACCTGTCAAGGGGCGGGGCTACCCATGAAGCCCTCGACAGTTTGCCAAAACTCAGTAAATGGTCCTCCACCCAAAATGGAGGGCCCCGACCTAGACCTTCAAGCCAAACACTCCAAAAAAGGAGGAACACAAAGACTTGTCTACATCACACAATTCAGCACAGTACAGACATCTAACATAGCTCTGAAAATGAGCTTTGGTATAAGTTATGTTAGTATGGTGCTTCGCCCAAAGTAATTTTTGATCTGCAATCCCTTGGCTCATTCACTGTACAACTTCCAACCTCTTCAACAAATGAAGGAGGAGTCCTACATATACACAACCCTGATTCATCTCCAAAACATCCTGTGCCCCGAATGAAGCAGAAGCCCTGGGGAAAAATAGGATAATTATAATTAAAGGGTATAACATAATACCTGTGCATGAAAGAGGGATTATAACATACAGGCAAACTTAGTTCTGATATTTCCTGATTTGTTAAAGTACCTTATTCTGCAACCTTAACATTTTAGCTTAGTTTTGTGCGTGTATGAAATTTCCTAACTTAAAAGAAATGAAAACAACACGTTTCATAAGGCACCAGAAAAATTATAGCCAGGCTTGGAACCTTTAGATTTGCTGAGCAAACCTAAGCTAATAAAAAACCGATAGCAACAGTGGGATGGCATCCTTTGTATTAGCCAACTCTATAGGGCAGCTTCACTCTCCTCCAAGCTATGCACACTGCCCATCTGTAATATGCACAGCCTTTTGCCTGGCTTTTCATGTGCAGCATGGATGCTCTGGTTCCACTGCTGTGCGTGCAGTTCGAGTATCCCAGCCCCCTATCACTGTGCCACCCTGTCCCTAGAAGCAGGGTCATGAAGTAGAAGCTGGAGGAGTGTGGGGAAACCCGAAGAACCTGGCAGTTGCAAAAAGAGTAGCAGTGCGGTGGGGGCAGCTGGGTGGAAGCCTGCAAGCTGCATGCTAGCCTTCTGGGGGCCATTTGCAGCCCACAGGCCACCTGTTGGACAACCCTGATTTAAATCACTTTTCCAAATACAGCAACAATAAAACCAGTGTTGAAAGCATGTGCATTTCATCCATCCATTAATAGTTGTTCTGTATGTACTCTAAAATATCTCTGACACTAGAGCTAGTGTTTACTGAAATAACTTCTTTCACTTGCACAAAAGGAATGGAAGAACATTTGAAGGATGAAGGTGAGAAAGAAGCAGACATGGTTCGCTTGGGCCATGACTCAGCTCTTCACAACTAATTATGCTAACGTTACAACATGGCTTGTACAATGCATGAGTTCCAGTTCCTGAAGATAAGCAGTAGGCTAGTAATGAACCTACATGATCACTAGTTTGGAGTACAATGTCCCCATCAGAGTTTTCATCTACTCTATGAGGCTTCTGTCTCTCTTCCTGATTCTGATTGCACAAGGAAGTTGTTCACTTCCTATGCATTAGCGACTGTGTTGATTCATACTCCAATTGGCACTGAATACCCAGATCAAGAGAGAAATAAGTATGAAAACTATTCATGTTATGTACAAGATTTGTGTTTGTTTTATAGCCTGGAAAAAAAGAATAAGGAACTACCTGGTATAACATGTTATAATGGATATATAATTTGTATGAGAGACAAAGATTATTTGTAATACCTTTTATTGAACCAAGTATAGAGTTGGGAGAGCTGCTGGACAACCTTTCAGGCATGAGCTATCTCCTTTGGCCTTTGGTTATTTGTTTAAATAGCGAGGGATATACATTGCTACTGTATATAAAGGATATTTTAATATTTTATGAATCATCTTACTTGCACCTTAAATTACTCAAAGTACCAATAAATTGTGATTTCATTCTGCAAGGCTTAGTTTATGTAAGGTTTATTATAGGCATGAAAGGCATAGGCAACATCATGCATTAAATATGGCATTATGTGCCCCCACATACCACTATGCCTACAATCATACATATATGAAAAGTCTTCCTCTCTATTCCATTCAGTGAAGTGAGTAAGCAGGAATGCTAACTCCTTCCACCTCTGGCAATCAAGATTCAAAGTATCTGGAAGTCTAGACATAAATAGATACTTTGCTCTTGAACAGTGAGCAAAGCATAGAACTTGAAACTCATTTTACAAACAGATCCATACCAACCTAGATTTGATTGTAAGCACAGGAGGACTTCTAATATGAATTTTGGCTGTGCTTGTATAGTGATGAATTTTGGCTGTGCTTGTATAGTGATCTAGCATGTAGACCAATTTTTCTATATGAATACACAGATACACTTATTGCCTTACTCAATAAGGCTATTCACAGACTTGGGCCTTTAACATATACAACGAAATTACTTAGCTAAGAGTGAATTCCATAATTTTAATACAGCCAAAGTAGATAAAACAGCAATGTGAATCACATTATGTGCCTACTTAAATCTAAAGCAAAATCCTACTGCACAGTAACTGTGCTCTTACATTCAATTTAGAACAAATTATTTTTGGAACTAGAACAAGAAATTTAAACTGTATTTTCTATAGAAATGGATTATACTGAAGTTACTTTCAGGGAAGTCTTCATGATAACTCATATTTTGTTTAAACTGTGGCAGGAATCATTAAACTGAAGTAATAACCAGAACATAATACTTCCCCAATAAAAGTAGAAAAATAAAGTTTAATGACTCCAGAATATGTATTCTAGGAAAATTATTGTTCACAAAGTTAATGTTTTTAAAAAAGTACTTTGGACTTAGAAAACTGCACAGAGCTCTGAACAACACTGTTAAAAGTATATTTAAGATTTCTCACAATTTCAGAATAAATAAATGTATATCTTTTTAAAAACCTGATATATGTTCATTTTGCATGGAAAAATATGCAGTTAAAAGGCAATTTTAGTCAAATATACATAAAAATTACTACCTTCCTTTTCCATATGAGAAAATGAATATACTGTCCTGCTTTGTAAATATATGCAATTCTCTCTCACACACATTTTACACTACTTTCATCAGAGCAGTCTATTACAGTAAGCTTTGTCTAACACCCCACATTTGCTAGAATAGATGAGGCATGTTAAGGACTTCTGTTCCAAACCTTTCAGGTCTGCTTGAGTATAACTTCCATCCATTCAAATTCCAACTGCATTTGAACTGTGCATGACTATTCATATCCAGCTTCTTATAGTGGATATATAGGAGTTCTGGTGAGTAGTCACCATCATGGTTCTATGTATTTGTTTATTAAAAAAGTAATTTTGGTATGGTCACCAGAGAATTTAATTAAACAATTGTTAATTTATGGTGTAATGTCATCCTACATTAAAAATTCATCATAAAATCACAGAAAATTAGGGTTGGAAGGGGCCTCGGGCCATCTAGTCCAACCCCTATCTCAAAATAGGTCCATCAGGGCCTGGTCACTGATTTTTTTTTACAGCATTTTATCATTAACTACTGCTGTGAGCCAACAAGATCCCTGTAAAAATTAAAGCAAGCAAGCATTATACGCTTATGCAAAACATTACGTGCATTTATTTATATATTACACACACACACACACACACACACACACACACGTAGAACCGTTTGCATACGTATTATGCAGGCATACAACAAGTATTTTTCATAAATTTATTTCAAAGGGACCTTTTTTCATTTATTATATTTAAATCTAAATGTAAAATAAATTCTATACTGATAAAATAATTGCGTAACACACACACACACACACACGTAATCAAATACAAGCCTCTCTGCAGGAAAGTTAGACCCAAGCTCTGTTACTCAATTCTCTGAAAACTGAGCATTTGTACATAATTATCAATGACAAATACTTTTCAACAGTTCACAAAACTCTACTGAAATTGTCCAAAATAAACAGTAATGCAAATATCTAGCATCCAGACAGAATCCTGAAAGTAATGCCCTTCTCAGTACCTGAAGGAAACAACTTCATTGCTGAGAGTTTAAGAAACTGACAAATATTTAGAAAAAGATGTTTTTGTATGAGAGATTAAAAAAAAAAAAAGTAGTATTAAAACATCCAAGAGAGTTAAAGCATGCAACAAATATTTAATTTGAAGAGTAAAGAATACAAATATTTGTTAAAAGGAGGTAAAAAAGTGAAAATATATACTGGAGACATGACTGTCAACAGACACCAAAACCTGGGTTCTAAACAAGGACCAGCATCTTTCCAGTGTGTGTTGTTACGACATCGCCATGAAGTACCAACTTTTAGCCTTTTTTATGGAAAACATGATAGGAAGAACAACAGAAAAGGCACAGCGCGCTTCAAAGGTAAAAAGCACAATCACATTCTAAATACGTCCAAGGAGCAAATCTTTTTCAGATGTAGGATGCTGGATTTGTGTAACACCCAAAGATGATTGAGACAGTATTCTTTGGAGTTCTTGCCCCTGAGGGTGTAAATCACAACTGTTTTGGAACTCCTTGGCCAGGGAATCCTGCTGAACAACTGTGAAAGAAACAAGTATGGGAAAAATAACTATGCATCACCTTATTTAGTAACAAGCAGTCTTTAAATGCCCAAGGAAACTGAATACCTCTTTCCATATTTTCAAGAGATGGAATTTCAAGCCGCACAATTTCCTACTTAAACTGATAGCTAGTGGTGTTGGAGAAATGTTGCAACCATGATGGTTTAGGAAATGCCCTGTGAGAGACAAAGATTTTGAGGTGATATCTTTTATGAAATCAACTGCCTGGCTGGGATAGAGGCATCGCCTCTCACATGCTTGCCATGTTGGTACTTACCTTCATCACCATCATCATCAACATGCATGTTTAATGGTACATTTGTGAACTATGACATAGAACTGTAAAATAAGGACAAAAGATGGTAAAATTATAAAGTCTAGTATTTCCAACTATAATTCTCTACAAAGCCAATATAAAAAGGTAGAACACAGAGAAGAAAGGTGAACATAATACACAGAATTTTACAATGTGTATCTGCATCCTAACACTGCCTGACTCATTCTCTGATTCAGCCTCAGCCCTTAGAACAACAGGGGTCCAATACAATAAAATGGGCCAGATGAGAGCTATTTGGCTTCAGGGCCCATTCAGCAATGCTAAGCATGCCACCTCAATCTGCTCTGGAGTTAGTCAAACTGAGTTGGGTAGTCACCGAGTATGGGCGAGTGCCCTTACGTCTGGTCAACATCCACTAGTCTCCTCCAGGGACACCGCAACCTTTGGTCAATCTGGGTGGGGTTCTTATTCTCTCTCTTCCCACCTGCCACGACTTCGATGTTTCAATTTCTGGAGTTGTTACCGAAAGGGAGGGTGGTGACTACCCCCACCTCCACCACAACTGACCATCGGTTCCCACCCCAGGCTCTGTGTCAATAAAATTTAAAAAAAACACCAGACGGAAAACGTTCTGTTCCTTTCATTCTTTTTCTTCTATTACGATGCCTGATGGATCTCCTCTTCAGGGATGAAGTCCTGGACAACGCCTTCGCTTAATTTGTAAACTCTCTGGCGTCGATTCTTCTTCGCCGGCAGACAATCGGGGAATCCTTTTTCTCTTCCCAGCTTGCAGCCTTGTCCGGCTTAGCTGGCAGCCCGTGGCCAGTAATGAACCAAGGTAAACAAACAGACAAATACAAAGATAAGAGGTGGGAGAGCGGTGCCCTCTTCCCCATTTCTTTCTCTACTGGTTGGTAGCTTTTTTCTTCCCCGATGCCCGACCCATGGCGCCACTGGCAAACAGGGTTCAGTTTTACCTTTTTTAGTTTCTCCCTCTCCTCTTTTTTTTTCTTTTTCTTCCTTATTGTGGTGATGCCCAGCTTAACTGCCAGCCCACGGTGATCAACTGGCACTTTCAGAAGTAAACAAACAAGCGGCATGGAAACAACGGCCTCTCGTACCTCGCTCTCTTTCTCTCTCCTTTTTCTTTTCCCCCTGTACTGCTTCCGTTCTTCCTTCACCCTTTTAGCGCATGCTCCCCGGAGCCTCTGAGGCACAATCAGGCTCTTATTCTGCTCTTGGGGTCCCCAGTTTCAGGTTGAGCCCTCCCAGCCTCCGTCCTGGGTGCCGTCATCCATCTCTTCTTTCCCTGGCTTCCCAATTCTGCCTGTGGTCCCTGAAAAAAGCCCCAGCTGCGGACCTGCACCAATCCACTTCACCTGACAAGGTGATAAAGTGGTGCTGGGGTACACCAGGAGCTCCCACCATAGGATGGAGACCCTATTCTGGTCGGGTCCCTGCCCATGGCTGAGGGAACATCCGAGGTGAGTGGCTTTTGATCCTTCACACTGAGTAATAATATTCTATTTTTATTCTTGGAAGAATTATCTATGGTGCTCCCTTCAGGTATATGTTGGTTGCCATTTTAGTATGGCCTACTTCACGCTCATGCTTGGCTTTCCCTCCACTGACCTCTCCAGAATCTGAGGTCCTACTCACACTTTCTTTTCCCTTCTTTCTTGGCTTTTTTCCTCCAGCATATTGCTAATCTTAATAATCCCTTTGGTGCTAGCACCTCTCTCCCCAAACTCCCCATTTATTCTAACAGTTACCACCACAGAGTTGAAGGTCCTCAGCATTTTCCAACTGCATCACCTCATCTTTAAGAGTGAAAATCTGAAATCCAGTTACCTACCAAATCCACAAGCCTAGATTAACATACATATATATATACACACACACACACACAATTTATATACACATATATATACATATACACACACACACGCACATATATATATATATATACATACACACACATATATATATAAAATTACAGTTGCAGTTTATTGTACATCATAACTCTACTACTGAACGTCCTTGAGGGGGGAGTGCTCTCAGGAATTTGGATCTGGTGTCACCTTAAATTAGAGGTTTCTAACAGCTAGATTCCCAAGTAACCACCAATATTAGGAATAAGAATTCAGGAATGTATTATCTACAATATTTTCTCGCATACAACACACATCTTTCCCCCTCAAATTGGGGGGGTTATGTATTAAACTGATTTCTGACTGGGATAAAAGCACCCTGCTTTGATTATGGTTCCACTGTCCAGCAGCTGTAACATAGCTATTAGGGCAGCTGAGGGAGTCAACTGACTTAATGGCTCGTTGCCCTTCATTCCACAGATGTTAATGATCATCTCTCCTTTTTAATGGTCCTGATGTTCCACTTATTAAGATAACCTTTTATTGGGCAATTTTGCTGCCTGCTAGCTCCTATTTCACAGCCCTGCAGACTCTTTAGCTCTTTTCAAAATCATTGCTCTCCGTAGGCAGATCTATCTTCAGCAGCAGCTAGAGTTTTAGCTTTAGAAGAAAAGGAAGGGTAAGTCAGCTAAAGATTAGGCTTTATTCCTGCCTGTGCAGACAGAACTCTGGGAAAAAAATCTTCTTTTTTTCATTCTACTGTACAAAAACAGGGCATGTCTATTATATTCTGGGGTGTGCTGTGTGCAAGAAAACATGGTATATGGCTCATTCTACCTCCCTGCACTATCCTTGGACTTTAAGACCACCCCATTTATTTATGTTAAAACAAACTGTAAGATAAGAGTAAATGACAAAGTTAAGCCAAATGAATGATGTGGGGGAAATGATTCATCATTTAAATATGGTAGGCATACATGTGGTCTAAGCAAGCAAGAGATAATGATCATTCAGCTCAACCTAAAGTCTCAGTGAGATGTTAGGCCAGAAAATTAAAAAAGAAAAATTTCCTAATCTGGCTTTACCTGACCCAGATCTAAAATTTTAAAAGTGACAATGGCGTGCTCTTTGGAAATTACATCAAGCTTTAATTAGCTCCATGATTCTTTTCAGTGTCAAAGTAAATATTTGGTTGCTATGACATACTGAAGCCATTATGCTCATAATATTATGCTATTATACCAGGTGCACAAAAAGCAAATTAAGGGTTAATTTCACACATTTTAATTTGATGCATCATACTGCTTTTGTTATTTTAGCATTTACATTTAACACTGTCTACGTGTTTCTTGCCAGATAACACTGCATTTTTCTTAATCAAAACATACACTGTTATGCAGCTGTCTTTTACTTTTTTTTTTCCTAAGAGACTTTCCTAAATGTAATACCTATGGAAAATGAAACCTTTGCAGAAATAAACTATAGAGATTACAGTAAGATCTATATTTTGTTCCTACATTTTCAAAGCTTGGTTTAGTGCATCCACAAAACTATTAATTTTTCTAAACCAGACTGAAAGATCATGAAAACTCTACCTTTTTAAAGACTTTTTATTCTTGTTGAGTCAGAAAATATTGAATTTATTTGCTAAACTGAATGCTGAAATAGAAATCCATAGTATCAAAAAAATTCTAATTTGTGGTGGTCTTCCCGAGCTCTCTGCAACAGAAGAATTGCTCTTTTATTTTTCTGTAATGAGAACAAGTGAAATCTAAAAGCTGACATTTTCCGAGAGATATCTTGAATCTAAAAAGGTTGAGAACCACTGCTTTAAACACACTTACCAGACTGAGATCCAAAAGATACCAAGGAGCTTGCCTATATTGCTACAGCTGCAAGTCCTGGGAAGGATGAGACTGAGCATGCCCTAGCTTTTTGAGCCTAATGATGCTCTTCAAAACTCTGAAATTTGCTCTGAGCAAATCCTAAATGACCACCACTGGGCAGGGCAGAGACCAAGAACTGGAGAGCAACCAAGGAGTGAGCAAGAACATGCTTATTGACAAACTTCCTGGTCTGGAGTTTGCCTGCAGCTGACCCTATCAATGTCAGGACATATTGCTGCCATGGGATAGATCAATTCACTTGGGTTTTAAACAATAGGAGTTTACGCAGGAGATAGATCCCAAGATGCTCAGCTCTGCCAAGAAAACGGCAGTTCTGGACATATAGTCTCACACACCTCTTAGGGCACTTTACTGGCATAAAAAAACATTTCTATAGGCTTTCTGGCATCATACTCTTGGACCTAGGCACTAGAGCTGTGTGAAACACCATTGTTTTGTTTCAATGTCCATTTTGCTGTTTCAAAGGGACAGTGTTTTATTTCAAAGCACTGTCCTGCTTCGTCTAAACTGTTTTGCTCTTTCAACTTGTTTCGCCCATAGGCTATAATGGAGAATCATGAAAATGCCTAAAACGCTGTCATTTCTTGCCTGATTCAGATGTAAATTGCAGGGATGGTAGCCCCTTCTGAGGGCATGAAGCCTGCCAAGTTTCAAGGAGATAGATGCAGAGGTTTCTTGGAAACTGCACCTCAAATCTTGAAAGCAAAATCTGCTGGCAGCAGCAGCCTCCTGTCATCCGGCACACAGTTCAAGGGCCTTGCACCCCTGGGAGGGCTGCAGGGCTGCGCAGGACTTCTTCCAGGGGTGCGGGTCCCCAGATTTGTGCTGGATGACAGAAGGCTGCCGCTGCCACCTGGGACCGGTGCTGGGCACATCCCCATTACCAGCGCCGGGCTCCACGGAGCTCAGCCTAGTGGCAGGAGGCGGGCAGAGTCGGGTCTGCGCTCCGCCTCCCACCACTTGGCTGAGCTCTATGGGGCTGCAGAGCCGCTTGGAGCTCAGCCCACTGGCAGAAGGCAGGCAGAGCTGGTGCTGCACTCCCCGCCAGGTTGAGCTATGTGGGGCTGCAAAGCCACTCGGAGTGCAGCCCTGGCTCTCCCCTGCCTCCCACCACTGGGCTGCTTTGAAACTCGAAATGTTTTGAGTGCCCTCATTTCATTTCAAAGCTGTTTCGCTGCTTTTTGTTTCATTTCAATTTTGTTTTTTTCAGCTTGAAATGAGTCGAAACAGCTTTGAAACAAAACACTCAGCAAAATTTCATGCAGCCCCTACTATGCACCTCAATTCTACCCAAGCTTGTGGAAAGCTAGACCCCTGTATGAATCGGGGTCATAGCCCTTCTTAAAATTATTCAGCTGAACATAAGTGTGATAAGTAATTCTGAATGGGATCATTTTCACATTCAGTATAGTTCTGTATACTGTGTCATTAAAATATCAGTGATTGCTAAACTACACATTATTAAAAAAAGCCTCAGGTTAATCTGTTTTCTAGTTCTGGTTCCTTTATTTAATACAGGGTCGCATTCCAACTTCAGTTATTTACCCTTTGTTCCCATGGTGTCAACTGACCTTCCATTCCCCCTCTTTATTGCTCCTTTTGTACAAAATTTGAATGTTCTTATTGTTTAATCCAAAAATAACAAGTTTTACAAGAATATGATAATAATATAAATCATTAAAAGCCACAGTGTCAAAAGCTTCCTTCCTTCCTTCATTTTGCATAACAGCTCTAAAGAAGTTTCAGTCTTTTATTCAAGGAAGATACGTAATCTGTACATCTGAATAGTAAAAATGTAAGCCTCAAACGTTTGCAAAACCAAGTCAAAGAAATAACGTCATAACATTTTGTTTCCAAACCCTGCAGTTCAGAATGCCAAGCCATTTCACTAGACTATGCTGAAATGCTTTAAAGGAAAAAAACATGTTATTCCACTGATTAGTTCACGTGCTTTGATAAACAGCGAGCCAGGACATTCCCTGCTAAATTAGTGACTAATCAGATGCTCCGCTGGGAAGCACACCCTCCAGTGTCATAAGCTGGACGTTTGCACACGATGCTCAGAGGGAAGAAAAAACACTGTTACTGTTCGTTCTTGTGCCCTCTGTAAATAATTTCCATAGTGCATTTTGTAATCTAATGCTTGCAGGATACAAGTAAAGGTCAAAAACAAATTTTATAAATTTAGACTTAACTTATTCTCATCTTTGCTGTCTTTAACCATTCTAATTTGTTCTAAGTTTTAAATCATCTTCACTCAACAGTGACAAGAAATATCTGAGAGTTGCCTCTGGGTGTCTTATTTCATTTACTACCACAGAAATGTGAAACATTCATGAGTTCTCAAATTATTTTTTCCCCTCCCCAAAGCTTTGAAATTTTGAAATTTTTCTTTTTGAAATGTACAATGTGGTTTATAAGTTATTAAATGGATCCTAATTATCTCATTAGCCATTGAAAGAGGCTTGCCATGAGTGCTGCAAATATTTTCTCAAGCAGGAGCCCTCTCAGAAAAACAAGTTCTCTGTTTTAAATGGAAAATGATTTTCAGTTTGTATTTGCTCCTTATTGTCATATGTAAGAAATAGTAAACTAGACCTGACCTTTTGTTTGGCTTTATTAAATTTATGAGACAGCTTTAGAAAGAAAACACACACACAGAGGAATACTGGAAAAGCAACTTCAGTCATTGCCTTGTAAACCATGGAAAAGGGAGCTGGATGAGCAGTAGGAAGATGCCTACAGATTCTATGCATGTTTCTTCAGAGAAAATACGTCAGTACGAGTCTACATAGATATTGTGATGAGAAGTCAATACTTGAGGACAAAGAAGCCATCTCTACACTGGCCAGATACATATTCCTGCAACTACATGATCACTGATATTCACCATTGTAGCAACAATGACTGATGTGTGACCAGCAGTAGTGTTAATCACTTAATTTACAACAGAAATGATTGATACAAACCGATATGGTAGGTTTTGGGGTTGGTACCCCATGGCCTTTTCTTTAGAGAGAAAACCTGGTTTCTCTCCCTGACAAGTTTTAAAGTGGTCTCCTAATGGATGTTTCCTCCCTGGAACCCAAATCCACACAATTTTTTTTCCCTCTAGAAGGGAGGCTAATCTGGTTCAGTATTTAAAAAAAAAAGGTGTTTACATTTTTGATAGCATTTGTCCATTAGATTTTTTATTAAGGCTAATTAGGATCATATAATGGAGTTTTCCTTGTTGATTTGAAAAGAGCTACAGAAATTTTCAGTCTGGTACTGTATATTTGTTGAATGAGTTTGTATAGAAGAACGTTTATCAAATCATGGCTTACATTCCGATTCAGAAAATCTACATAAGCATAGAGCATAGTTTTTTTTCTCATTATTGAAAGCCCTCCCTGTGTTGTAAGTGACACTGTGGACTCTACAAATGTTCTTTTATAAATACTCTCTAAGAAGGCAAGCCAAATGACCATAGGATTATAAGTTCTCGCGCAGTTGTTCAAGTATTAAAATGGCAAGTAGTAAGAATAGAAGAAAAGTAATAATAAACAGGCCACGTTGAAAACTTTGTGTACACCAGAATAAACATTCAGAACAAAACAAAGTGTTCTTAAGATCATCCTGTAAATGAGATTTATTTTCTAGTCTCTAAAAAGGCCAAAAACGTGTATACTTTTCCACTGTGATTTTGGGAGTGTTGTGATTTTGGGAGTGTTATGATCCACATCCACTAATAAAGCAAGGATGTTTGATAAGAGAAGACCATGTCCTATATCTATTCAAACATACACACAATTAAATTTGACTCTTACCATTAAGTGATTTCAGTGTCACTATGAGGCTGCTAGGACCGAGGTTTGGTTACTAAAAATAAATCAATGCAAAAAAGACTAATTTAATTAAGCTGGAAGTATTCAAAGCCAGGAAAATTGAACCGTAAATCTGCAGCAGACCAATTCTGCCTAAAAAAATCTACATTCGCTCCCCTCTCCAATGCCCGCTGGAATAAACAGTCCCTGAAACACAGGAACGAACAAGAAGAAAATGTATCAAGCATACACAAGTCTTCTCTTCACTTAACAAGGGTTCAAATTTATTTTATTATACAACTTCACACAGGAGGTTACTTAAAAAAGGCTGCCATCTCTAATATTTTTCCAGACTTTCCTTTATAAAGATCATAAATCTTCCAACTCTCCAGGTAGAAAGATGCACCAGACTTCCTTGTCAAGCTTAAGAAACTCAGAATATAAAACCACAGACAGAGGGCAGCAAAGCTACAAAAAGTTTTATTTTGAAAGTAACAGCATACTGTGTATACTGAATATGGAAAAATGTGGATTTTCCCTTTAAAGGAAAAAGACGTAAGAAACCATGTAGTGGCCTGACAGCTGGCACTCCCCAGTTAGGTGACAGGCGAGGGGGCAGGCAGGGGTGCCAATGTCCCCCCGTAAGTGCCGGCTGGGGACTGCGGCTGCCAGGAGCAGTGCCATTGGCACTTCTGGGAGCGTTAATGCTTCTGGATCAGTACGATCAGCCACAGAGGGGTCCCGGGCTCAGGAGGCACCAGTTGTCCATGAAACCGTGGATTTCCCCTTGCAGGCTAGCACTCTTACAGCCTACAAGAAGCTTCTTGGGGCTGGGGAGAGCAGGAGGAGGGTGATCAGAGGCAGGAGGCACCATGCACGTGGTCGGTAATACAACCAGGTAGTGTGGTAGAGAGTAAGTCCTGCAACTCCCCGCAGGTAAGTCTATGGGAGGGGCATAGACAACATGTGGGAGCAGAGACAATGTGTTGGGAGGGGCATGGAAGGCACGTCCCTGTCCCCCCAGATTTCTGCACCCACAACGGGCCTGCAGCCTGGTCAGACTGGCACTGGGCAGGAGCTGCCTTCGTGGCCCAGCAGGTGGGACCCAACCTGGGAGGGTGAAGCAAGGTCAAGAAGCTCGGTGCACCATTGTGGGTGCAGAAATCTGGGGAAATGTGCACCCTCATTTCACCCTGACATGTCACCCATGGATTCTTCAATGCCCACACTCCCCCTTTCCCCCCACACTCACAGGATGGAGCCTGAGGGCAGGCGACAGTGGGTTGGGACTTAGGGGCTTCAGCAGGGCCAGGGGGCTGCAGGGTGGGAATGAGGGACACCAACAGGCCTGGGGGGAGGTGGAGGGGCTGCTGGTTGGGAGCAAGGGGTAATGGCATGGGCAGGGGCAGGACACTGGCATATCAGGGCTGCTCAGCTCCACAATGAGGCAGCAAGGCAGCTGCAGCCAGACCCATGTCCTGGTGAGTGAAGGGGGCAGGGGGAGCTCCGATTTTCCATGATAAACAACTGAAATAAATGCCAAAATATACAGATATTTAGAATTTATTTTATTATTACGATTGAGGCCCTTGGTAGGCTTCCAAATTGCTTTAAAATAGGAAATATCAATAAAACACTGTGTTCAACTGATAACTGGTTACATACACATATACATATATATAGCAAATATTAAAATGAAACGCTACTCTCTCTTGCTTGATATATATCTATATCTCGATAGATAAACTGGGGGTTTCATTTTAATCATGGAAAAAAAAGTGAATTTTATAGGTTTTAATGAGAGAATTTTGGATTTTTTAAACAGAGAAAACCAGAATCCGTGAGATAACCCAGGAGGCAGAAGTGAAGGGTCAGGTGATCCAGACCATGCTGCGTAAGCCCACACCTGACGCTACAGCAAGGCAATTTGGCTGTGGGAGCTGCTGAAGACAGAGCCCTTCCAGAGATGTGCAAGGTCCAAAGCCTGATGGTAGGAGCCCTTCAAAAGGAGGTCCTGAGCAAACAGGGAGGGTCCTGTATGGAAAGAAAGCTAAGTACCCCATGCATTTCATTTTATTTTCCTTCTGCGTGGAGCCTGCCACTTGGGGTGAGGTGAACCTCTGCAGGACACTGAAGTGCACTGGGGTGGGCAATGGCCTCATGTGCTTTTTATTTCTGTCCCCTGGCAGACCAGATTGTGATGAAGGGGAGGCAGAAGCCACAGAAAGAAGATTTCTGGGAACACTAGCAGATGACATGTGCAATATTAGATATCTTAGAACCTAGGGTCAGAAAACGTGACCAATGCTGAGCTGGAGGCCCCAAATAGTGGGCCCGAGCTAGAAGGGTCAGCTAAAGTAAAAATGGGATGGGGCCAGGGAAGAGCTCGGGGCTAGACAATGGCCTGCATTTTCTAAGTATGCCTCACCTCTGGGAGGCCTCCCCTACTGAGTGTATGTCAGGACATGGCAGGCAAGAATACTGAAAGAGTTTGGACAGTGTCTTTCTGACTCAAGCTTTAGAGGCAACAACCTATTTCATCAGATGCACTAAGTAGGTTGTTACTTATGAAAGATAATGCCTTTCTGAACTAGTTAGTTTCTTTCCACCCTGCCCTACCTTCTGCCTGTCAGTAAATCTGATCTTTGATGCACAGCAGTAATTAAAGAAAAATTAGCAACCTCAACATTCTTTAAACTGAAAATGGAGTGAGCCAGTAGATGGTTTAGAGAGGGAACACAAGCTCTTGAAAATCTGAATCTACTCCATGAACTTTTGTCTCTTCTCCAGGAGTGAAGTGAGAACAGAACTGGCCTAAGGCTTTTCTTTTATTCCCGGTGCTATTCTACCCCAGAGCTGGCATCATAAACTGCAATCTGTCAATCAGTTGTAACTCTACATTTAAGTGGTAAATCCAGGCAACCATTAATAGCACTAATGAGTCAGCACCATTACTCAAAACTGTAATGTAATAATTTTAGGAGTCTGACTGTCTTTGGAACGTACTTTGTACATATTATCTTTTGGTCAAGGTTTGATCACCAATTTCAGAAATTACTCTGAAGGATCTAAGACCGACCCTAAATGGAGCTTGGTTCTAAGAAAAGCAGTCATATTTTAAGTCATAAACAACAAATTGGCTTGTCAGACTTTGTCAAGTTAATGGTTGCTAATGATGACCTAGCTCAAATCTGACTGAGCTGAGTCATATGGCTGCAACAACAGGCAAATTAGGTATAAGGCTAAGACTTTGGAGGTAGGTGATACAAAAAGGGAAGCACATGAATTTTGCATCATCAAAATCGAGGATAAAGGACTAAAGTCTTAAGGAGCCATCTGTAGGAAATTTGAGTTTTCAAGATTTTTAAAACCTTGGAAAAATAAAGTCACAACAACAACATGAAGACCAATTTCAACCTATGATCTATTTCTCCTTGTAGCACAGGAACTCCAGGAGAAACACTGTGTCAGAAGAACCATCTGACTTCCTGTAGGTGGTTTCAGTTTCTACCCTAAAGAAGTCCAGAAGATTGCAAGGGCTGATGAGTTCATGAGTCTATTGTTACATGAACTAAGTGAATGCCTGCCTCCACCCCCAGCCCATCTGCTCCTCACCTTCATAATTTGTCTTTTTATTAGCTTCCACCCTCTTCGCTTTTGAGACATGAAAGTGGGGCTGTGTGAATGGGTGAATGAATCCACAAAGTCCACATTGGAAAGATGTGAGAAACAAAAGTTCCTCCAGTTTTAATAGCCCTAAATATGGTCTCTCAAATATCTCTAAAGTGTGTTCATTGTTTCGTGGTTTTGAAAGACCTGAAATGATCATCCAGATTTTTCTGGTTTATAAGCAAGAATTTCACAACACTTATTAGGAGTGTCCTTTTGAAGTATTAAAAAGGATCTGTATTAAATATTTCTTTTGCACATAGGAGGAAAGATGTGGTAAGTTAAGTCAAAATTAACTTGGTCTTCAGACAGATAATAATAGATAAAAATTTAGCATTTATAATGAAGCCTTCTCTGTCAGATCTTTAGCATTTTAAGTTTCAAAATGCTAAAACAATCCCACAGTTTTTGAAGAGAAGTGAAAAAACAAAAGGTTGTGTGCATTTTCCCTGTGTTTAGAACTAGTATTTTTTTCAGCAGCCACGCACTACTTCAGCTCTACCAATCAGCGTAATATGGAAGCACTGGCACAGACAGGGCCACAGCACTTTTACTATGGAGCCATCCAGACCTGCTTAACGTAGGGTGGCTTCATTCCCTTCAGTTTGGAAAATCTTCTCTGTCAAGTCTTAACTCCATGATTAAATATTTTGAAGTAATAATCTTCACTGGAATAAAAGTATTTTAACCTAGTACAAGAAATCATTTTCAAGCAGCACAGCCTAAAGCACCTAGAATTGCCACTGTTGTTTCTTGCTGACCTATTTTCAAATGAAAAAAGTTATTTTTTCTTCTTTCTATAACCCAGCAAAAGCTAGGGATGAGAATGATCAAAAGCTTCCAAACCAAAGCTCCTGCTGCTGTTGCATGGAATCCTGCCTTCTGGCTCAGTTAAAGCATCATGTTTATTTATCCAGGAGAAGATATAAACAACTGTTTCAAATATACTTCATGCAATATAGTTTACTGTGAAGCATATGGTTCTGTTTACAGAACACCAAGGTCTTCCAGCTTTGTCTGTTGCTACTTTGGCCCCGGCTGCAATTCTCAATCCACAGGCTTCCTCACTGTGCAATTTTAACTAGATTTCTAGTTACATATCATTTTCTCTCTTAAACTAGAAAAAGTAGTTTAAATACCTTATTAACTTTAATCCAAGACAACTTTGGATAATTTCCCACACATGGAAAATGATTATTTTTTTATGATTTTCCATGTATAGAATCTACTTATTGGAGGATCATCTTAAACTTGCATCCCCTCCCACTGTTAGAATATATGTTCTAAAATATGTTATATCTATGCTATGTTTATGCTTATGATAAGCACCATATTAAACGTACTTCCATTTTATAGAAAAAGCAAACCCATATCAGTGCAAGCCAACTAAACCCTGTTCAGCTGGCTACCATCAGACAATGGGATATTTAATTTGGCGTTATAGCCAATAGTAGTTGTGTGTGTTGTATTTGTGTTGCTAACCTTGTTAGTTATTATTTTGTATTGTATAAATTAGATGTAAAATTGACAGCAGCTAGAGTAGCACCACATGCTAAGTGTGTGATACCCTAATCCATTAGGCATCAAGGGAGGGGGAAATAAGTTAGAATATGTTCTAAAATATGTTATATCTATGCTATACTTATGCTTATGCTAAGCTGCCATTTTAAATGTATTTCCATTTTACAGAAAAAGAAGTAATAAGGGTGTGTGTGGGTGTATGATTAATAGTTGGATAATTGCAACAGGTATTAGACAGAGATAACCATAAGGATAAAGTGCAGGTGACGATCCAAGAATGTGGAGATAATACAAATAAGAATTGAAGAGCAGACTGAAATAATTTTTTTTTTTTAAAACATAACTGGTAACAGAGTACAAAAGATGAGCACAAGTGAAAAATTGAGTGATGACTGGTGAAGGAATCTCCAGACATCGATCAAAGTCTGCCTCATGGAAATAAAAGGGCAGCAAAGGCAGAGTTCGGACAGACGCCTTAACCAGCAACATCAACCTACCTGCACGTAGAGAGAATTGAAGCTGGCGCCCCTCTCAACTGAATACCACCTTGAAGAAGCCTGTGACTGGCCACTGCAGAAGTGCCACGGATAGGTGACTTAGTATGGATGGTGTGAATGGAGTGTACAGTGCGAATGAGTAGGTGTGATCCTTATAAGCTGCTAAGTTTGTCTCAGTTATCCATATAACAGCAAAATCTGAGAGGTTGCAAAGCTTCCTATCATGTGTGAATGAGCTCTATCTGACCCAAGAAGTCAACAGCCCAACAAGAGGTAAAGCACTACTCGACCTGGTACTGGCTACTGGGGACGACCTAAAATCGGCAACCTAGCGATCGATGGGAAGCTGCGTGACAGTGACCACGAGCTGATCACCTTCACCTTCTGCCGTAAAGCTGGCAAGTCAGTCAGCAACATGGAAGTCCTTGACTTCAGGAAAGCCAACTCTGACAAGCTCAGGAGGCTTCTCAGTGAGGCCCTAAGGGACCATGACCCCAAGGGGAGGGGAGTTCAGGAAGAGTGGTTGCTCCTCAATGCACAAGCTAATTTGATTCCCACAAGCTAATTTGATTCCATCTTGAAGGGAAGGCAGCAAGAAGGCACAGCAGCTCCCCTGGCTCTCCATGGATCTAGCAGACCTCCTAAGGCTCAAAAGAAAGGCCTACAAAGGATGGAGGATGGGATTCACCTCCAAGGAGGAATATTCTGCACTGGTCCGGTTCTGCAGGGAGCAAACCAGGAAAGCCAAGGCTGCAACTGAACTCCAACTAGCTTAAGCATCAAGGACAATAAAAAACCCTTTTTCAGATATGTGTGGAGCCAGAGGAAAAGCAAGGGCAACACTGGACCCCTGCTGAACCAGATGGGACAACTGACGCTCAGAAAAAAGCTAACTTATTAAGTGGGTACTTTGCGTCAGTCTTTCATCAGTCCCATGGGACGCCCATGCACACTACAGGACAGAGAGGTCCGGGTGAGGGTGATCCCCTGCCCTCCATAAATGCTGACCTCGTGAAGGAACACCTTGAGAGGCTGGATACCTTCAAGTCAGCTGGCCCTGACACTCTACACCCCAGGGTACTCAAGGAATTGGTAAGTATCATAGCCCAGCTTCTGGCATGGATCTTTGAAAATTCCTGGCACTCTGGTGTAGTGCCCAAAGACTGGAAGAAGGCCAATGTGGTGCCTATCTTCAAGAAAGGGAGGAAAGCGGATCTGGCTAACTACAGGCCCATCAGCCTGACGTCTATCCCAGGGAAGATCTTAGAAAAGTTTATTAAAGAGGTCATCCTTAATGGACTGGCCAATGCCAACATCCTGAAGGATAGCCAGCATGGGTTTGTTGTGGGTAGGTCTTGCTTGACCAATCTCATTTCTTTCTACAACCAGGTGACCAATCACCTGGACAAGGGAAAAGAGATTGATGTCACATATCTTGACTTCAAAAAAGCCTTTGATCTGGTATCTCATGATCACCTCTTGACAAAACTGGCGAATTGTGGCCTTGGTTCCACCACTATCCTCTGGCTGGGAAATTGGCTCCATGGTTGGACCCAGAGGTAGTAATTGATGGAAGTCAATCATCATGATGCCCCATTACCAGTGGGGTCCCCCAAGGCTCTGCCCTTGGACCCATATTGTTCAACATCTTCATTAATGATGTGGACATTGGAGTCAGAAGTGGACTGGCCAAGTTCGCCGATGACACCAAACTTTGGGGCAAAGCATCCACACCAGAAGATAGGCGGGTGATCCAGGCTGACCTGGACAAGCTCAGCAAATGGGCGGACAAGAACCTGATGGCGTTTAACACTGAAAAATGCAAGGTTCTCCACCTTGGGAGGAAAAACCTCCAGCATCCTTATAGGCTCGGCAGTGCTACGCTGGCTAGCACTATGGAAGAAAGAGACTTGGGGGTCATCACTGACCACAAGATGAACATGAGCCTGCAGTGCGATGCTGCGGCTAGTAAAGCAACCGAAACACAGGCTTGCATCCATAGATGCTTCTCAAACAAATCCCGGGACGTCATTCTCCCCTTGTACTCGGCCTTGGTGAGGCTGCAGCTGGAGTACTGCGTCCAGTTTTGGGCTCCACAATTGAAAAAGGATGTGGAGAAGCTTGAGAGAGTCCAGAGGAGAGCCACGCGCATGATCAGAGGTCAAGAAAACAGACCTTACGACAACAGGCTGACAGCCATGGGGCTCTTCATCTTGGAAAAGTGCAGGCTCAGGGGTAACCCGATGACCGCCTATAAGTTCATCGGGGTGACCACCAGTTTCTGGGGGAACGTTTGCACACCAGAGAGCCCCAAGGGACGACGAGGTCGAATGGTTATAAACCACTGCAAGACCATTTCATGCTGGACATAAGGAAGAATTTCTTTACTGTTCGAGCCGCCAAGGTCTGGAACAGCCTGCCATCGGAGGTGGTTCAAGTATGTACACTGAACACCTTCAAGAGTAAATTAGATGCTTATCTTGCTGGGATCCTATGACCCTAGCAGACTTCCTGCCCTTTGGGTGGGGGGCTGGACTCGATGATCTTCTGAGGTTCCTTCCAGCCCTAACGTCTATGAAATCTATCTATGAAATATTATGCAATATACCTTGGTTTGCCGAACCTGTGCATTGGTTATTTATCCAACACCACCTCTGTGGCCAGGAAAGCTGTCGGAGATGAGAGGCCAGACCCCCTTCCCTTGATTTGCTCTCTGCCTCTCCAAATGGTAGTCCCACACTAGTTTCTCCTAGGTTCAAAGAATATACACTTTGAAGAACAGGATCATGACTGCTCTGAAGCGTTGTAATTCCAGCACATCAAAGCAGACTCAATTAATTAGGGAGGGGGAGAAGAGGCAGGGAATGGAGGAGACTTAGTGTGGCTCTGTTCTCCACAAAAAACTGTAAAAGTATGTGTGGCAGGTGACTGAAGCCAATGCCACCAAGCAGTCTTTTGGAGCGCTGGAACTAGGAGACCAGATGGAGAAATACATGGAAATTAAGGACCTGGAGAAGAAGAATCCTAGTTTCAGGAGGGGCATGCAAGACCTCTGGAAGGATCTCCTGGTTTCTACTTGCAGGCAGGGTGTTTCAGGAGAGCAGAGGCAGATGGGAAAAGGAGAATGCTCACTGACACTGTGCCTTGCTCTCCTGGGGCAGAAGGGGACAGGTAGGAGGGAAAGAGCAGAGCACTGAGATAGTAGAGGACTCAGCCCACGGTCCCCTACTGCACTTCCTAGAATATGCACATTTAACAAGTTATACTTCATTTTGAAATGCTTCTAAATAGCACGTTTCCTTCAGGGTCATTTTGGGAGTGCTTCTACCACTTCTAGAACGCTTCAAAAAGGCATGTACATCTAGTATATGGCTCTTCCTTTTAAGTGCTTCAAAGGCATTTGAAGTGCTTCCAATATTATGTCTGTCCACATTAAAATGAATAGAAATCAAATGCAATACAAAGGAAAGTAACTTGCTATGCAGCAGTACAGCAGTGAAGGAAAATAGCAGTACAATAAACAACAAAATACATACCATCATTTCTTTGAACATAACACTTAAAAGTCAAATTATGCTTCTAAGAGAGTGGCCTGCATCTTAAATTTGAAGCAAAGTTAAAAGCTCTTTCACATACCATAGGGGTGGTTGTATCCTTGTAAATATGCCTTTATTTAATGCTTTCTCTTTTCTTAAATATAGAGTTAGAAAAATCTGTGCGTCTTAAATTCAAGACAGTTTTACTGTATTTTCTTGCACCCTCCCTTGCACCCCCACCCAAGTTAGCCTTGTCAAATTTTAAGAACTCCTAACGGGTTCTTAGATGGGCAGAGGGACACCAGCCTACCAAATGTCAATGCTGACTTGGTGCAGTCGCTTGGATGGACTGGATGTGTTCAAGTCAGCAGGCCCAGATGAGCTTCATCTGAGGGTACTGAAGGAATTGGCTGATGTCACAGCACAACCACTGGCATGGCTGTTTGAGTACTCGTGGTGTTCGGGTCAGTTCCCAGATGACTGGAAAAGGGCCATTGTGGTCCCCTTTTTTCAAGAAGGGAGGAAGGAGGATCTCAGTAATTATAGGCCAGTCAGTCTCGCCTCCACCCTTGGAAAAGTTTTTGAAAAGATTACTAAGGATCGTATTTGTGTGAGTCCAGCAGGAAAGAAAATGCAGCAGGGCAACCAGCATGGATTCATAGTAGGAAGACCATGCCTCACTAATCTGGTTTTGTTTTATGACCAGGTCACAAAACGAGGCAGAGGTGGATGTCGTTTTCTTAGATTTTAAAAAGGCCTTTGATACGGTATCTCATCCCATTCTCATTAATAATAAATTAAGAGGCTGTGACTTAGATGTTTACATGGTCCGGTGGGTGGCAAACTGGCTGGGGGGGGGGGGCGGGGTCTCACACAGAGTGGTAGTAGATGGGCTGGTATCGACCTGGAAGGATGTGGGTAGTGGGGTCCTGCAGGGCTGAGCCCTTGGACCTGTACTTTTCAATGTATTCATCAGTGACTTAGATGTGAGCATGAAGTGTACTCTGTCCAAGTTTGCAGATGATACTAAATTGTGGGGTGAAGTGAACACACTGGAGGGTAGGGAATGATTCCAGGTAGGCCGAGACAGGTTGGAAAAGCAGGTAGAACACAACAGGATGCAGTACAAGGACAAATGCAGAGTGCTACACCGAAGGCATAAAAATATCTATCACACCTACTGGCTGGAAAGTAACCCTCTCAGCACCACAGAAGCAGAAAGGGATCTCGAAGTCATAGTGCACTCCAAGATGAACATGAGTCGTCAGTGTGACAAAATCATCAGCAAAGCTAACTGCACTTTATCATGCATCAGCAGATGCATAACAAATAGAACCAAGGAGGTGATACTTCCCCTCTATGCAGCACTGGTCAGACTGCAGTTGGAGAACCGCATCCAGTTTTGGAAGCCATACTTTAAGAAGGACATGGATAACCATGAGACGGTCCAAAGGAGGGCCACTTGTATGGTTAAGGATTTACAGGCCAAGCCCTATGAGGAGAGACTGAGGGACCTGGACCTCTTCAGCCTCCGCAAGAGAAGGCTGAGGTAATCTCGTGGCCACCTACAAATTCATTGGGGGGTGCAGCAAGGGATCAGAGATGCTCTCTCTGTTCACCAAGGCGCCTCTTGGGGTAACAAGGAACAATGGTCACAAACTGACAGAGAGCAGATTCAGGCTAGACATCAGGAAAAACTTCACAGTAAGGGTGGCCGAAACTTGGAATGGGTTTCCAAGGGAGGTGGTACTCTCTCCTATCTTGGGGGTTTTTAAAAGAAGGTTGGATATGCCCCAGCACTCTTTCCTGCCCAGGCAGGGAGTTGAACTCGATGATCTGTTGAGGTCCTTCCAACCCTGGCATCTATGAATCTAAGTCAGGCACCTGATTTCCATGCTGAAATGGAGGCATGCAGTCACTGTGCTGTTTCCTTCCTTTCCCGGGAGCTTGCAAGAAGAGCAGAATGTTACTCAGGTTACTACTCACTTGGGTCCTTGACAACTCCACAGCTCAGACTTTAACAGTGCTACAGTTGCTGCCAAAGTGGCAGCAGGTTTTGACTGGGGAGTGGTTGTAATGGAATTAAAGCTTGCGCTGAGGAGACAGAAGGAGGGTGAGTGATGCACAGCATTCAGCCATGAGATCCCATGCTGTGGCAGGGAAGACTCTGGAAAAAAAATTTCTTCACAGGAAAAAAATTGTCCAAAAAAACTTTTCTCTTCATCAGGCACTGGAGAATATACATCATGAGCAACAGCTGACTATTGCATAGTGCACATATCAATAAGTTTTTATTAGGGGTGTAGGTCTTACTAGTCTTCCACAACTAAGTATTTAAGTCTTTGTGGTTTGACAAAAAAAACCCTAACCATGTATATTTTATATTGTTACTACATGTACTGTCATGGCATTTTATTTAGGATGGTCAAACTATTAAAAAAAAATTGATCATGATTAATTGTGCAATTAGTCGCAATTAAATCATAATTTTAATTGCACAGCTAAAAAAACCTCAAAATTATGCACAGAAAAAAATCGAAATGATGGAAGTTATGCAGGCATTTTGTATGGTTGAATGGGGGTGGGTGGGTGTTTGTACGGGAAGTTATGAAAGTGTGGTGGTCTGTGGGTGTGTGCGTGGAGTTTGGAGCTCAGGAAGGAGGGTCTCCGCACACCCTAGCAGGATGCAGGATACTGTGGATCCGGAGTGAGGGGCAGCAGCAGGGCTGGGGGAGGAGGGGATGCGGCTTGGGAGTGACGGGCAGGAGTAGGGCATGGACATATCACTGCTCCCCCAACCATATTTCTCCCCCTCCTACAGGTGTTCTCTTTTTTGAAACTTAAATATGGTAAACCTATAGGGATGTAGCCTGGTGCGTACAGCTGCACCCAGCTGGTAAGTCTGTGGAGGGGGTGAGGCAGATCGAGGCCGCCACAGTGAGGGAGGGAGTGGGACAGGGGCTGGGGTGAATGGGGCCCTGGGGCCAGGACAGGTTGTGGGATGGAACAGCAAAAATGCTGTGGCTGATCGCATGCATCTGCACCCATGTCTCTCCTCCCCCACCACCTCCCTGCTGCAGTACAAAAGAGCAGCCTGATGACTGACTACACAAGAGAAGTCTCTCCTTTGGAGGTACAGCCTTACTTTAGGAATACTTTTAAATATTCTTGCCTGTGTCTGGGCTGCCCTGTGGTCTTCCACACTACCACTGCTGTTCCACTGGGCAGCCTGGAGGCAGTGGTGACAGCGGTGGAGCAGAGCCCAGGGAGCAGGTTCCAAAACCACATGCATGATTAATGTATTAAAAAATGTTTATGCATGAACCAATTAATACATTAATCATGCACCTTAATGGTGATTGACAGTTCTAATTTTATTACTATAGTGCTATGTAGCATTCAATTTGTATCTGAACAGTAAAATCTAGTATGTGTTGTATATTTGAAGAGTATGGGGTCTAATGAATTGATAACAATTGCTTTTTCTTTGTTTTGTTTGCCTGTGTAGGACTGAGTCCTTAATAAATACAACAGCGTGTTGGAGCAGACCCGATTAATCGAGTCTGCTGGAGTGTGGTTAACTACTGTGCTACAGTGACTCCTGTGCTTCAGTGAATGTTATCAGCATTCACACACTGAAAGATGGCAGCAGGGGCACTTTCAACTAAAGCTCATTTGAGGAGCTTTAGTTAAAGTGCCCCCACCACCACTGGGGACGCCAATACACATGATGCTCTGGGTGCTCCTCCTCTCCACCCCTTTCTCCATTCCTGGAGCTATAAGCACCCTTAGTTGTGACACCTGTCTTTGGCTGTATTTCCAGTCATATTTTGCTGGAGATGCTATTGGCATCTGAGAGCTGTGCCTGATTACAGATGTCTTCGGAAGTAACACCAAGGGCATACATAGGACCAGAGCAGCCAAACAACTGTAACAGTTTTGCAGCTATCAATACCATGACAGTAGACCCAGTAATGGGGATAGGAAGGCTGATTATAGCATGCCATAAAAACACCTTAAAAACTCCATTAACAAAACATAAGTAATCACTCTCTCTACAATGATCCCCTTCTCAAGAATGGCAAGCAGTAGGTCAAAACAGGGCTATTAAGTCTAGTCAAAAAGGAATTAAAAGATGACCCACCCAACTGGGCCTTCAAAAAATATGCCCGAGCAATCAACTATTCAGAGAAAATAAGATGCATGTCTAAAGAAAGCTGCTGAGACTGCTTACACCCTAGTAAAGTATGATATAATATATCCAGAAAGTTCAAATGTAGTGCATTCATACCCAAAATCCATCTTGAAATTCTTCAAGTTAAGACCGTCTGTCTTAATACATCCAAAACTTAATGCATCTTTGAAATGGGGGTGGAGTGAAGGGGGTGTGGGGAAGGGTCCACTAGCAAACCTCTGACATCATCTGGTAGCTTAGAGGTCTGTATCCAATACACACATGACGACTGCAAATATCACAGAACTTGCCACAGAATCTGCAGAACCCATAGAAAAAGTTTTTGTCATTTATTTCAGAGGACTAGTTAACAGCCAAGTCATTCTGTCATCAGAAGGGATCTGCAGGTTATCATACTACAAAAGAGCAGCCTGCTGACTGACTATACAAGAGAAGTCTCTCCTTTGAAGGTACAGCCTCACTTTAGCAGTACTTTTAAATATTCTTGTTTAGTCTGTTCCTGGGCTAGTACAACGTATGTACTAAGGCCTGGATGAGAATAAAATTTGACTTCTACCAAGGAAAACATGCCATCTTCTTTTGACTTTAGCTGTTAACAGTAAAGTAGCTGGAGTCTGCTACATTACTAGTGTAGAATATGCCTTTGGGCAGCACATGAAAACACACTGAATCCAGTTCCTCTAAGAAAATAAAGGACTAAATTTATTCCTCTATGGTGGCTGGGGAAGGGGCAGTTCTGCAAGTTGTTTTGCAGTACTAGTCTGATGAATAGGGATCCTAGAAATCCATTTGCTGCAGAAAAATGTGGAATTCACATTTTTACAGAGAAGATTTAGAATAGCTGGAGGAGGAAGGGGAGAGAACAACAACTTAGCAAAAATAAAATTCTGGCAAAAATAAAATTCTGGCTCCTCCGTGGAGCCCATGCAGTTGCCCACCAGGGAGAGAAGCTGCAGCACACAGGGAAACAGCCAAGATGTCAGCTGCTTCCTCCTCCCTTGGCTGCTGATTGGCTGAGAGGGCTGCCTGTCATGCACCCCTGCCCTTGTTAGTGGCAAGGGGCAGGGCTGCATGAAGTATGGTGAGGGGCAGGGCCGCCTGGATGGCAGCCCTCTCAGCCAGACAGTCACAAGGAGCAGGGCCACTGCCAGGGACCTTCTGCCAATCAGCACTGTGAGGGCAGGAGGGGGTATGTGGGCTTGCCATGGAAAAATGCGGGTTTTTAAATCAGAGAATTTTGTTCTCATCATCACAGAAAGCTAGGATCCCTGCTCATGAGTACTCTTTTCTGCTCTTTGACTGGAAAAGAGTGCAGAGAAGGGACATCACACAAGGGGGCAAAAAACTAAAAAAAACTAAACCTTCCTTAGAAGTGGAAGTAGCTGCACAAACATTCCTGATTTTTAAAAAAATTAAAAGGCAAGAGAGAAGCAATTTTCTTTCAGGTTCTAAAGCAGACATCTATAGTGCTTCCTCTCCCAATATTCCTGCCTATCTTGTAAGACAGGCATGTCAAACTCATCTAGTCCCAAAGGCAGATGAGGACCTCTGGGATGACCTGTAGCCAGGATCTGGCCATGCCAGGGCTAGTCTGGTGGGGCACCACATGCAGTGTCCTGCCATGCTGGCCCACTGTGCCATGAGCAACATGCACTGGCCCTGTGGCACCTAAGCTGGATGCAGTGTTATTAGGATTGACCACACTGACCATGGCCCAGGGGGCTGACGTGCACACAGAGTATACGCTGCTCCACTGGATCAGCCCTAAGTGGAGCAGGGCTGGTAAGGATTGGACCCCAGGCTGTCTGTACATGCCAGAGCCAGAGTCCAAGGCTGTCTAGCAGGGCACTGTATACAATATGCACCCTATAGTGGGCCCCTATGCCACACGCAGCACTTTTAGTGATGGGTCCACCCTGCATGCTGAGGGCACTGGAAACCCCAGAGCAGGACCAGTGTGTGGTACACAGGCTTCACTCAGTATCACAGGCGCTGCATACAGCACAGGGGGCCAGCACAGGGTACATACTGCATAGGGCAGCCCACCAAACAGCCTCATGCACTAGCCATTGCGTGGCCTAACCCAGTTCAGCCCTAGGGCTAGTACAGCATGTGGAGTCATGACACAGCCACTGGATAGTGCGGCTCCACAGGCCATGTCTGACACCCTTGTTGCAAGGGATTTGGTCCTTACTCTCACCCTCACCATATCAAAATAGAGTCTGAGCACCCACCATTCAGAGGAAGAACAGCTTCCCATATGATCAAATAATGAATTAATCTAAACCTTAAAACACTATCTAATAATGGCATTTATCTCAAAACTGGATAGAGAGCAAGTTCCAACTTAGAAGCAAGACTGAATGCAAGACTGAATTGATGGTCTGTAACTAAGGGGGGCATAAGTACTGGGAAGTACAGGACACATTCCAAATCTGAAGTACAAAGGAAGGACAGAGACATAAAGAAAAGGAACACATAGACAAAACACTTGAAAAGATACCCTGTTTCGGAATAAATGATGGTCAGTCAGTCCCTTCACTTCTGGGCTATTGAATAGTTTGAGAGCACGCACACAGTAGTACCCAACATCCTAAATTCCAAGCTAATATAACCTTAAAGATATAGTGCCATTTTCTGTTTTCAAGCATTTTACTTATTAGTTTAGAATCAATATTGCTGATTGACTAATGGCTTTCGATTGAATTAAAGCAGTTCCTGAATACACCATACCTTAGGATACAGAAAAAATAAGAACCAAGTAGAAAGTAACTGAAACAGTTTAAAAAGTACCAGACAGTTTAAAGCAGGGGTGGGCAAAACAGCCAACCTGGCCAGCAGCTGGACTCCATTTCCCAGCAGCCCCTGCCGTCATGGCTTAGGCTCATCTCCATGGAGACCCCAGCCACACCTGCAAGGGAAAGCTTAGGCTGAGGTTGCCATGGAAACCAGCCTCAGCCAGCCAGCCTCAGCAAAGCAGCACAACTCCAGACCACCCCCTGCTGGGAACTTGGGATGGTGGCAGCTTGCTCCAGAGCCAGGGGTGCACAAGCAGGGGATCACAACTCTGCCCTCGTTGTCGAGCAAGCTGCCACTATCCCAAGTTCCCAGAAGCTCCAGAGCAGCCCCCTGCGCTGCTCTGCTGTGAACCCAGCCGGTGCAGCTGAGGCTGGTCTCCATGGCAACCCCAGCCTGATCTTTCCTGTGCAGGTGCAGCTGGGGTCTCCATGGAGACCAGCACAAGCCATGAGGGCAGAGGTGGCTGGGAAATGGAATCTCCGACCGACCAGATCCAGCCCGCAGGGTGGACTTTGTCTGTCCCTGGTCTAAAGAGACAGATGACTGGGGGGGAACAGGGGGAAGGATGAAGATAAGTATTTGAAATAAAATAAGCATAGAACAAAGTATTTGTTGAGGAGAATTTTAAAAATTAAAAATGTGCATAATTACAAGGGTACAAGCAGAATCCTTAGTGTGAAGTGGAAGGAAGGTGTAATTGATACTCATTTGAAATGTTCATATTATCTGCAAATGGCAAAGCAATAAGCAAAGTGAAGTTATTCCAAATGAAAAGTTCTACATATGGAGGCAAAAAGAGGAAACCCTTTCATGGGCAGGCAATCTGTAGCTACTTAGGAGTCTGGGATCTCAGAATTTGTACAAGTTACATTACCTACCAACAGCGCACTTGTAGGCATGTGATAAATTGTACAAGTTTCCCTCACTTTATGCAGGTTCTGTACGCATGAATTCAGTATTATGCGATGACCCTTTTTATAATAAAAATTTGTTTTATGAGAGGTAAATTCACTCTTATGCAACTGGTGTGGTGAAAGCCTGCTGTCAGCTGCTTTCTGCGATGCATTGTGGGAGTGACACACACCAAAGTATAGTTTCCTGTGTGGATCTGTGCTCCTCGCTCGTCATCTGCAACACGTGTTCCTGTAGTTGCCGTGCCCATTATGATAGTGCCCTGTCTTTGTGTGTACTGTTTGATGTTGGTGAATACCAAAATTGTCTTGTAGCAGTGGTAGAAATGGGCCTGTACAGTCGAGGTCTTGGAACATATCCCTATTCGTTACATTGTAAAGTGGGTTTCCTTTATGCGAATTTGAGGTATGCCTTTTTCCAGAAATGCATGTACAGCATAAACCTGTACCAGCAATTTGCCATGCGCGCGCGCACACACACACACACACACACACACACACACACACGCTGGCCTATTTAGTAACTGTGCGCACACCCACCCACCCACACAGAGTTACTAAACAGGCCAGCATAGTTTAATCTCAAGTTGCATATGTAAATTCAATTATTTATAAATTTATAAAAGATTTAAGATAAATATTCTTACTGAAATACTTGTGTTGTTAATTTTTTTAACATTTTACAAGCTTGGAAGTCAGAAAATGAAATACAAATACTATAAATACACATTGGGTCAACATGCAGCTATGTGCTATATTTTTTGTCAGGAGCAACAGGTGCCTCCTTGTTAGTGTATGACACACACTTCCATATTTATGCATACTCTTTCTACTTAGAAAACAAATCACAACTACTTAGAACTGGTGGGATGGCTAAATCAATAGCTGGGCCCTCACCTGCACAAGAGGCATCAGTCCTAAAATATAAAGGAACCCAAGATCATGCCATTTTCAACGTCCTGGTTTTGGGTAATGTATTAGAATTCTCATAGGTGGAAAAAATTGAGCTTGCTTTATTTCATACTTTTAAGGAGAAGGATACATCTTACATTACAGAAAATACTTCAATTCCCTTCCTCCCCACCAAGGATCACTAGAGTAGCTCCAGGAAGCCACTGTAAATCTTTACTAAATGTAAAACAGAAAATTTACATTTTAGTTCAGAAAAAAAGTTAATTATAGCTGCCAATTCTCATAAAGCGCTCTCTTAATATAGGTATATAAGTAATTTGAAGGAAGAAAAATCTGATACTGTACAAAAGTCTTCCAATTAAGATACCAAATTATTAATACACACTGGACTGAATGTTTTCCTTGTACTTCATTTACAGACACCAAAATAAAATGAAAGTGCTGTGAGGCTATGAACTACCTATTCATGATTTTTGCAGCACTGAGCACAAATATCATGAAACACACGAGAAATCTTTTTCTCTTTCACTTCTGGTCAATCCTCAGTTCCTAAGACAGCAGAGCTAAACACTTCATAAGTTCAATAGTAAAGTTCGTACGCAGGCAAAGGCATTTACTCCTGCTGTTAATAAATATATTCTTGAGGGCTACAGAACCAGGGCATAAAATGTTACGTTTAGAGGACAGTACCTTCACTTTACAAGTGCATGAAAATGTCTATGCAATACTTCAGTCTATGATGAGGGTATAAAATTCAACAAAACCTCAGATACTGTTTAAATAGCCACTGGCTAAATCTTCTGAATCTTAGGCAACTGGATACCCCTGAAGCACATAATGACAGCCAGTTTGAGTCAAACTGCTCCAGAGACTAGTGTAAGATGATATTCTTTTAAAGAAAATCAATACACTCCAATGCTGAGGTCTTCAAAATTAAGATGATATAAGAACTTTCTACTAAGTAAACAAAATTCAATCAGGAAATGAAAACCCGAATTCAGCACACTCTAAGTCTGACCATACACATCAGTTAATGCAAAGGGGGATGTGGGGCTGGAATTAACAGTGTGTGCTTCCTTCTGTGTGGCCTTTCAGAAGTGACCACATGCAAAAGATTACAATTCTAAATATATCTTTGTTATGATTAGGTGATGATCTCTAGTGAAATCTTGGAATGATTTATCCTGCCTGAGACATGACCAAATAAAAAGCAAACAAGCATCCAAATCAACTGATAAAATAATTTCTACTCACTTCAGCCAATTTTATGTACAATCCAAAAACAACTTCCTTAGCAAAGTGAGAAAAACTGGGGCATTCATCCTCCATAACACATTTAACAAAGAAGCAGACATGGACAGCGGAATGCAAATAACCAGGCAAAAAACTACTTTACAAACAAGAACACAACATTTGTAATTTTCCGCAACAAAAGCCGTCAAATAAAAGTGACTGTAAGCCTATTCATGGAAAAAGGGGTCTCCAACAGGTATTTATTGAAATCTGTTGCTAACAACCCTGTACCTGAAAATACCTACCTACTTTAATTAAATTAAGAGTGGCATGCTATTGCTAATAAACCTAATGGGTGCCAGTTTTTAAAAAAATTCTAGGGTTAAAGTTATGGCTGTCTTGACATAAATTAAGTCACATTACTCACTGAATATTCACTTTTAACACGCTTTGAACATACAACTGTAAATGCTGAAAAAACATTATATTATGTCTTGGGCACACCCTTGTCCAAACAACAGGCAGCAAGTAGGACTAACTAAAAAAATCATGAAAAGAATTTTTGCCACCTGTTATTAAAGAATGTGACAGCCCAACATGTCAGGCTACTGCAAGTGTATGAAATTATCTTCTGTCCTCAACATCAACATGAAGGACTAGATTTGATACTCTATAGGAAGAAAATGAACTACAGTCTAGACCCAAGATACACAAAGTATTGCCTAAAGCTTGCAGATCAGTGGCAGCACCAGCTTTGTTCCACAGACTCAATGAAAATTTATGCCACAAAAGTAAACTGTGCACATCAGGCAATAGAGTTTTCTTGAGGGTTGACCTCAGACTGTTCAATGAGACTGGGTTTCAGTGAGAAGTCAGCAACACAAAAGCAAAGCAGCACAGGATCAGTGAACAGGCTGGCAAACGGGGCAGTCTGCTGTGGAGTTTGCCCAAACACACTCACTCACCCTTCCCTTCACTGTAAGCTTGCTGAGTGGAAGCAGATTGAGGAGGAAGAGGATTTTTTTCCAGGATGTAGCAGCAAAGAAGAAGGGGCTAGAAAGAGAGAATCAGCAGACTGCCTGGAAATGTCACAACCCTGAAGCCCGTGCCACTGCCAGCCATTCCTCTGTCCGTACCTATGCGGGCTCTGTCCAGGCTCAGCCACTGAGGCTTCCCATCAGGATCTTACTTTGGCAGCCTGCACACCCCTGTCAGGAACAGCCAGGTGGGGAAGTGCTTGTGGTGAGAAGTGCCTCCTGGTGGATTCTCATAGGAATCATTCAAGGAAGCTGCAGGAGGACATGAAGAAGCACAGAAGCATCTGTGCATATGAGACCTTCATCAACTTGATGCACAAAAAAATCTTCAGCATCATGGAATAAGTACAGCAAGAGAAGACACTGGGAGAGACAAGTACTCATGAAGGTGGAAGCTGGCAGTTTGTCACCTCTGGCAACAGAGCAGTTGGGGGAGTCAGGGAGAGCAGGGGATGGCACAATGGCATCTGCTACAGACCTTCAAAACCAGGAGGAGGGAGGTGAACTAGGCCTTCTTTGAACGACTGACAGAAGCTTTCAAGTTGAAAGACCTGGTTCTCCTGGAGGACTTGCATTAAAATCTGGATGTCTGACGGAAAGGAAACACAGCAGTGCACAAGCGGTCCAGCAAATTCCTGGAGTGTGTTCAGGATAGCTTATACAGATGGTAGACAAGCCAGCTAGGGGCAAGGAGGAAGAAGTTCTTCTCGACTTACCGTTCACAAACAGAGAGGAATTGGTTGAGAATGTGAAGATGGAAGGTAACTTGGGTGACCACAAAGTGATAAAGTTCAAGATCCAAAGAAGAAGGAAGGAAGGAGAGTACTCGGGCCAGCACTCTTCAACATCTTCACTAACAATTTGGATTTGGGCGTAAGATGCAGACTAACAAATTTCGCAGACAACTCTAAACTATGGGGGAAGGGGGAACAGTGGAAGACAGGCTGGGGATACAGGCCAACCTGGATATGTTCACAAGGCAGACCAAAACCTGATGGCCTTCAACATAGAGAAGTGCAGGGTGCTCCACCTTGGGAGGAAAAACCAGCATCATACATATAGGCTCGGCAGTGCTTCGCTCGCTAGCACTACAACCGAAAGAGACTTGAGGGTCTTGATTGACCACAAGATGAACATGAGCCACCAATGCGATGCCATGGCCAGTAAAGCAAACCAAACACTGGCATGCATCCACTGATGCATTTCAAGCAAAACCAGAAATGTCATCCACCTGCTCTACTCAGCCTTAGTGAGGCTGCAGCTGGAGTACTGTGTGCAGCTTTAGGCCCCCCACTTCAGGAGGGACATGGATAAGCTTGAGAGAGTCCAAGGCAGAGCCACCCATATGATCAAAGGCCAAGAGAGCAACCCTTACGAGGAGAGGCTGAGGGACATTGGACTCCAGCCTGGAGAAGAGAAGGCTCAGGGTGACTTGGTGGCAGCCTGTAAGTATATAAGGGGGGTAACATCAGGACCTGGGAAAACAGTTGTTCACCAGGGTCCCCCAAGGGATAACAACATCTAACAGCCACAAACTCCTGGAAGGCTGGTTTAGACGGGACATAAAGAAAAACTTCTTTACAGTTCGAGTGTCCAGGGTCTGGAATAGAGTCCCCCCCCAGAAGTGGTGCAAGCACCTACTCCGCATTCATTCAAAAGGCATTTGGATGTTTATCTTGCTGGGATCATTTGACCCCAGCAGACTTCCTGCCTATGGCAGGGGGACTGGACTCAATCTTGCAAGGTCCCTTCCAGGCCCTAATGTCTATGAAGACTATGGAAAGCAAAATAAAGGACAATGGACTTCAGAAAGACAGACTTTAAAAAAACTCCAGGAACTGTTACGAAGGAAAAAAAAAAAAAGAGGTGATTCTGAAAGGGAAAGGAATCTAGGAGAGCTGGTTGTACTTTAAGTGGTGGTGCAAGAGCAAGCTATCCTGATGCAACACAAGAATGGAAACTACAAAGGAGAACAGCCTGTCTAGACACCAATTCTTTAAATAGGTTAAATTAAAAAAAGGAGCCTATAAAAAGTGACAACTTGGTCATAATACTCCTTTATAGTCTTCCCTAGTACTACATGAATGTACAGGGAGAAAAGGCCAAGACACAAGTTGAGATGTAGCTGGCAAGAGACAGAGGCAGTAACAAGCATGTCAGAAGAAAGACAGATCAGAGAAACCATAGGTCCCATACTGAATGCTGACGGCAATGTAATTATGGATGGTGCAAAGAAGGCTGAAGTATTTAATGCCTTTTAAAATTCAGTTTTCACAAATAGGGGCAGCCATCAGCTAATGAGTGCACTTGGCAGCAAAGACAGGGAAGGAGTCTAACAGCTGAACATAGTAGAAGAACAGGTTAGGGATAACTTAGAAAAGAGCAACATGCTTTCAGGTTGGTAGGGCAGGATGGGATGTACCTGAGGGTACTGAATGAATTGGCTGAGGTAATTTCAGAGCTACTGGCTATTTTCTTTGAGAACTCGTGGGTATCTAATGATATTTCAAATGACAGGAAAAGGGCAAATGTACTCCCCATCTTTATGAAAGGGAAGAAGGTTCCAGAAAACAACAGACCTGTCAGCCTGACCTTAATACCTGGGAAGATCACAGAGCAGGTCCTCAAGGAATCCAAAGGTGAAACACCTGGAGAACAAGGTGACCAGTAACAGCCAACATGGGTTCACCAAGAGCAAGTCACCGGAGCAATCAGATTTCCTTCTATTATAAGGTGACAGATGTCAATTCCACTGCTGTCTGCATGGATAGGAGGAGAGCAGTGGATGTGACGTACCTTGACCTTGGCAAGGCTTTTGAAAGGGTCTCTCCAACATTCTCATTAACAAGCTAAGGAAATACAGACTAGATGGAAGCAATGTAAGGTGGATACATAACTGGTTGGATCATCACACTTAACACACAGCCATTAATGGCTCAATGTCTAGCTGAGAGGAGGTATCAAGTGGGGTTCTCCAGGTGCCTGGTATTTGTTTAGCACCTTCATTAATAATATACACAATGGGACTGAGTACACGCTTAGCAAATTTGCAGAGGACATCAAGTTGGGTGAAACTACAGACTATTTGGATGGCAGGACTAGGATCCAAAACAACCTGAACAGACTGAAGAAGTCATCAACAATCAGATAAGATTCAACAAGGACAAGTGCAAAGTCCTGCACTTGGGCAGGAATGATCACATGTATAAATACCAATTGGAGAATGCCTAGCTAGGCTGCTGTATGGCAGAGAAGGACCTGGAAGTTACAGGAGATCATTAGCTGAACACAAGTCTACAGTGTGATCTGTTGCAAAAAAAGCCAACAGCAAACTGGGTGGTATTAATGGGAGAATCACTTGCAAATCAAGGGAAAACAATTCTTCCATTCTATTCAGCATTGGTGAGGCCTCACCTGGAGGGCTGTGTGCAATTCTGAACTCCACGCTTCAAGACGGATATGAACAGTTTGGAAGAAGTCCAGTGCAAAGCAAAAGCAACGATTAGGGGCCTCAGATGCAAGATGTATGAGGAAAGGCTGGAAGAACTAGGGTTATTTTGCCTGAAGAGAAGAATGAGGGGGAATTCGATAACAGTCTTCAAATACCTGAAGGGCAGTTACAGAGAGGATGGAGAGGGGGTTTTCTCTGCAACTGTAAGGGACAGGACAAGGAGCAATAAACCCAAGATTCAGCAGGGAATATTTAAACTGGAGATTAGGAGATATTTACAGGCTAAGAGCGTGGTCAAGCACTGAAAGCAGGCTACCGCAAGATGTCATGGAATCTCCATCCTTGGAAGTTTTCAAGAGCAGGTTAAACACACTTGGCAGGGATAGTTTAGTCAGGGATACTTCTGCTTTGAGCAGGATCTGGACTAAATGACCGTGCGAGGTCCCTTCCAGCCCCACTTCCCTATGATCTTACAAACTCTCAGAGGAACTAAACCATACTTGTCAGTCCAAATGAAATAAGATACATTTCTTTGATTTTGCCTGCTCTAAGGTAAGCACCGAGTTGCGCATACATATTAAAAACAAAGCAAAATATTACACTGCACAAAATTTTCCTAATGTGAATATGAAAGAAATGAGATAGCCTGATTAAGCCACATTAATAAAGGCACCCCAGAAAGCACTCAGATGCTATGGTGACAGCTGCATAAAATCAAAGGGATGAATCTTGAATTTCCATGTTTACATTATTAACCACTACTTTCCTAGTGCAAGATTAGGACACTTTGATGTGGGAATGGTAAGCAATAAATGCTCTCTCGCCTCAAGGCCACAATTTCAAATGTCAATAGTAAGTGAAAGCTACTACCATATACTATATTTTTTTATGTAAGATATGGCTCCCCAACCCCCAAAGTCAAACATTAAACTATGTAACAAAGAATTGTTTAAATTACTGTAATAAAAGTTGACAACATTTTAATTAAGTTTATGATATAAAACTTTCCCTGCAATTTTATTTTTGTATAGGTGAGAGCGGGGGGTAGGAATGTTATCCACATGGGCACATCTATAGACCGGACAATACTGGAACAGTTTCTACAACATTTTAATTCAGAAGGCTCTGAAAATGTTTAACAGATTATAGAAATAAGATTTCACTGCTCCATTAATGAAATACTGCTACTTTGGGGAGAAGCAGGGTAGGGAATAAGGGGTGGGAAGGGAAACAGTAGCTATTCTCCACCAAATGATGCTACACATATTTTTTGATGGTGTTGGCTAATAAAAAGTCAACAGGTTTGACTACTATCATTAAACAGGTATCCATATAAAAAAAGGCCACCAACTCTTTTAAATCACAGTGTTATTCACAAAAGCTAAGGAGTATTTTGGTGACTGCAACTTTGTACAGGTATTACTTGTGTATAGTCTGTATACAAGTCTGTTCTATTGGAAAACATTATTCCTTTACAGTTGTTAATCCAGCATCTTTCCCCAAGAACCATCTACAAACAGGTTAACTGCCAGGAAACGCAAGAGTTCAACACTGCTTAAAGAAAAAAAAGTAAAAAGTGTTCCAAATCTGACAGCTGTCTGAATAATATACCATGATAATTTAAAAATCAGAAGAGTTAGACTCTTTACTGAGAATAAGTCTATAAAACTGACAGACCATGTGAATATAATGAACAAATCACATTATGAGTGAAACAATGTAGTTGTTATTTTGATTATGCAGTATGTTATTTGAGAAAGTAATTTATAAAATTCAGAATTATTTAGTGTTATAAGAACAACCTACATAGTTACTAGCATTTAAAAGACACTGCACCTACCTGTCAGTGAGGCTCCTCCAGAGCTGTGCACCTGTAATTGGTAGAGCATACGTTGAAACATAGCACTGGTTTATACAATATGCATGGGTCCCCTCCCACCTGTTTTCCAACAACATTCCAAGTCATGGAAAAAATTACTGTAAATCTCTGTAGTACAGTAAAACACCTCTAGTTTATTCAGGTTGTTAGCCTGGGCTCAGGCTCTTTTCCTACTATATAATGGAATAACAGGTTTTTGGGGAAAAAAAAATCAAACTTCTCTGGAATATTTCAAAACTGTTTTGATATACCAAGATTACAAAAAAAGTCAGTGTCTTACAATATCCAACAAATTGACAAACACTGTATATTCCAGTGTTGCACTAGTCTTGCCATCTAGCAGCTGGCTGAAGGTCTGTAATGATTACTCAAAAGTATTTATCCTATCCTGAGGAAAGAAAATCCTTAATTAGTGTGGTAATTCCCAAGTTTCAGATTAGGAAGGTTTCTGCTACAAGACATTTATGAAGATAGCACCCAATTAGTGGTTTTAATTTCCCTGAACTTCTCTTCTGAGGTCACTGGAGACATTTCATAATAGACGTAATGAAATAATCAACTATCCCATGACCTCAGAACTAGGAAATAAAGCTTTATTGGCTACATCCAATTCTGCTGAATTGCCAAATAATATGTTGACAGGAACAGAGGGACATGATTAAAGAAAAGATTTTTGCATTTATAATTTGGTCAATACTATATGGTGAAAAAACTATTAGGTGGTAATGATGTCCATGAAGGAAGCGGTCAAATAGATTAGATAGCTTAGCACAGTGTTTCCCAACCAGTGTGCCGCAGCACAGTGCGCCGTCAGAAATGAACAGCTGTGTTGCAGAATTTTGCCATGGCAATGAGCAACAACAGGTATGAGGATGGGAAATGCCTTAACAAGTGTGACATGGAAAATTGTTATTAATGCAAGCGTGCCTTGGGCTGGAAAAGGTTGGGAAACACTGACTTAGCAGAAAACAAAGCAGCCTCAATCACTTGAGCTGACGCAGCAGCACGAGTAAAAAAAAGAAAAGCCTGTGGTTCAGACGAGCATCTCTTGGCTTTTCTGTTACTTTAAGAGACTTAAGACTTTTTTAAAAAAAAAAAAAAAACAGTCCAACCACAAGCAAATATAACCCATAACAATCTTACAGGCAATAGGAGTTGTAGGTGTACTCGAGTTACACATCATTTGGCTGAAGAATCTTTACACTAGTATTGAAATACAAGTAAGAAAATTCTCAGCACGCTTGACCCTGCTGACAAAAGATGTTAAATATGCTGGGAATCCCTACTGTAGATGGGCTGAAGGTCAATCAATCCTGGCCTGGCGTTCTTAAGTATTATGTTTATTATACCTGAACCACTTGAAAAGTTCCTTAAGGATGGCAGACTGATATCAGGGCTCTTGATGCTGTCAGGAGCAGTGAACTTAAGAGCTGTTAACGATGTTATTTTAGGTATAGATGCATTTCTAAATCTGTGGTTTCAAAATAAAAGTTTGTAAATGAAGTACCTTTACTTTAGAAGTTAATGAAATAAACATGGAACTTCACTATGCCATTTTTAGTCACTTCTCAGGGCAAAATTTATTTTTAGCACTTCAGAGATTCTTTTCTACTTGTTTTGATAATGCAAGATCTCTTTACTGCACTATTAGATATACAATCAGAACAGGCAAGCAAAAATGACTGAGCTGACAACAGGTGCATGCAAATACCTGTAAGAGATGAAATCTCTGAAACAATGCACTGCCTTACCTTTTATTCTAGACAATACCATATCCTTTACGATCTGCATTATTACAACACCGAGTATTATGAGAGAAGTCAGGTGATACACTCTCCAAGGGGTCAGTGCAAGGAACCTAGGTTTTAAGGGGAAAAACAAAACAAACAAACATAAAAAAATTACTGAACTCTGAGCTTACAGTGAGTTCTTATATGCAAGTCTAGGATTTTTATCCTACCCAAATAAAATAGAGAGAAAATACATGTGAACTGATGATGCATTAATACTTATACTGAATATGGTCATTTCACATGGATACTATCAAGAAGCAAAACATTTCAAGTAATTAATTACTAGAGGTACACCATATCAGGACCAATAAAAGGAAAACTGACATTATCAGCAATTGACTTTTTTTTGACCAGAGTAGCAATGTGCATGTGTGCAGCTGCAGCATGCACACAGCCAGAAATGCAGCCGAGCAGCTTGGAGAGCAGTGTCCATTCCATAAGTCTGTGTGGGGGGGAAGAGCATAGGGGAGGGAAGGGGCATGGGAGTGGGGCAGATGGAGGCCCCCCATAGTGAGGGAGGGAGTAGGGCTGGGCATGGGATAGAGCTGTGAGTGTCTCATCTGAGGGGCACAGGACAGTGGAAGGGGGAGGGCCCACCCTACATGCACCCCCAGGGGAGGCATGGGGGGGCATGTGACCCTTGGATTTGTACGCTGGGTGAGGGAAGGCTGTCTGCTGCAGGGTCAGGGCCAGGGGCTGCGCTGGCTTCTTCCTGGCGGGGGCTGCTCAGAGCAGGTAGCAGAGGCACTGGAAGGAGGCAATGGTGAATTTTGGGATGGTTGTAGCCCAGCAGTCTCCAACCTTTTTAAGTAGATCACCTTCGGCATTTAAAAGCACCCCAACATCTACCGTGTACCACCGCCACCCCCACAGCAGGTAAGTGTGGGGAAAGAAGGGGGGGGAAGATCGAGGCAGAGGGAGAAAAAAATATTTGGGGGAGTGGTTCCCCAGAAGGTAAGTCCCACCCAGCCAGGCCCCCACTCAACTTACCCCTGCTTCTGCCTCTGCATCACTGTCCCTCACCACAGGGGCCTCAATTTAGCACTTGCCCCTTCCCTCCCACATGGACTGACCTGCTGTGCTGGGACGCATGCATGCATGTACATGGGCACTCAACCCCCCACCCCAACCTAGGATTAACTCCGAGATTTACCGCAAGAGGCTCTGAGATCTACCTGTGGATTGAGATCCACTGGTTGGCAACCACTGCTGTAGCCTATTCCATAGCACCCCCTCCCAGTGCTGCTGCCTCCCACCATAAGCACAGCCCCGCCACTGGGAAGAGGCTGGTGCAGCCCCTGGCCCTGAGCCCGCAAGGGGCAGCTCACCCTTGCCCCATGCACAAGTTCAGGGGACACATACCCCCCCCCCCCCCCCCGCATGTCTCCCCTAGGGTGTTTAAGTTCAGGGGACACATACCACTCCCCGCCCCCCCCCCCCCCCAGGATGCACTGCATGGACAAGCCACCTCCGGCTCCGTCCTGTGCCCCACTCTAGCTGGGCAGTGCTGCCCCTGCTCCAGCCCTACTCTCACCCTCACCATGGGGGCCTTCATCTGCCCCCATCCCAGACCCCTTCCTCCTCACAGACTTACTGACCCATCACTGCTGTCCAAGCTGCCCAGGTGCATATCGGCTATCGGCTCGGTATCAGCCGACACGGCTGGCTAATAAATAGGCCATCGGTATTGGCCAAAAATATCTTTATCAGTGCACCCCTATCAATTAATTATAAGCTTGCTTACACAAGCCACATTTCAGCATCTCTTGGTCTTTAGTATACAAATTACCTTTAAAGAGAAAGGTACTTAACCCTAGAACTGGCAAAGACGCCTGTTCGGGCCACTCAGTTAACCAGCATATTTTGTTATCTAGCACTCCCTATTCGCCAGTGGGTGCCAAATAACAAAGTTTTTACTGTATTAAGGTTATATCAAACAACAAGAATGCACTTTTTGTAGAAAATAATAATTAAAATCGAGGATTCCTGACCAGTAATTTAAATCAATTTGATTTAAATGAAATCTATCATGAGGAAGACTCTCTAAAATCAAAAATCTGATCTGGAAAAAAATTTTTAAACATATTTCAGTATGTTAAAATCTTTGTACTACGTGGTTTTGGATTTTGTCAATCATAGATTTCATTAAAGCGAATCAGTGTGCTAAGCACCTTTAAACTTAAATAAAAAACTGAATTAAATGTCCCTGTATGTAGGGATAGCTGGAAGTAAGGCAGCCCGACTGTAATGCCAAAAAGAAATTACATCATGTGAACCAATTAGTTTCCCAGGACCTGGCTGTAAACACAGAGCTGGGAACTTATCAGCTGCAGCATATTTGTATAACAGAGTGTTGCGGCACACTAGGGTGCCCTGCTCCTTTAAAAGAGCTGAAACTGCCAGGGAAAGAGCCCTAGCAGTGAGGTGGAAGCCCCAGCTGCTGGTTACCAGGGCAGCCAGAACAAGCTAGTGGCGCACACCTGTCAGCAGTCAGCTGAACAGAAGGGGCAGGGCCTGGTTCATATATAACCCAGGGCTGAGGCCACTTTCCTGCCAGCAGCCAAGGGAGAAGGAGCTCTCCCAGAGCAAGCAAAGGGGAGGGGCCTGACTGCACAAGCAGCTCTTGATACTGTTGTAGGACAGAGTATTCCCCAGTAGGGTTTAAATGACAGTAGGGTTTAATTATAGCCCAGCAGCTTGAATTTATGTTATGGCCCAGGGGCTTGTGTTTTGTTTATTGTTGTATAACACTGGTGGTTAGGGTGAAGCTGTTAAAGGAAGGAGGAGGCCTCATAGGGGACCCACAGCAGCACGGGGACCCCACCGCCAGAGAGGGAGCAGCACTTTGCGGGGACAGAGAAAGACAGGGTTGCGGAGAGCCCAAGCACCACTGAGGCGCGGAGCGAGACAGGGCTGCAGAGAATGCAAATGCCAGTCAGGCGCGGAGCGCCCAGGGAGGACAAGGGGGCCAAATTATAACAAGGCCCAGACTAAATGTCAGTACCATCAGCGAGGCTTGGGGCGTGGTAAAGGGCCAGTTAGAGCCACACATAGACCATAAGGCTAGGGTGCCCCGAAACACCCGTTGTGACATCTATCTTGAAGCAGGACCCACGAGGGGTCTGGGAGTCCACAGGGTCAGAGAGTACAGCAAACAGTGTCCAAGAGGATGTAAAGGCAGCCTCCTTACTATATATATTTTCCATCAAAGATGTGGCGGGCGAGAATCAAGGGTGCCCATTGGGCCAACTTGGCATGGTAAGGGGGCCTTGAGGAGATCACAGCCATCCTGTAGGATCCCATCCCATGACACAGAGGGAAAGTCCAAAACAAGAAAAGCAGTAGCAAGGACAGCTCATATGGCAGCCACAAACTGTCTTCAGGACACAGTACTAGCTGGAAAGATGCACGTGGATTTCTGAAGAAGGAAACTGCTTGCTCTTTGTTTCTACTGTGTTCAGGGAAACAAGCCACTGTACCATCTACATGATTAAACATGAAGTAACAAAAACGACCTCACCCTATAATTTTCTCATGCATTGGGGGAAAAAAAGAGCCTCTGACGCTGGCTAACTCTATGGGCTACTAAGATATGAATATGTACCTTTTTAATGGAAACCAATATTCTGAAAGAACCACTGCTTCTTCCACCACAATGCCCAAAACAACTGCAATGCTTCAAAATCCCACCAGATTTGAGTCATGTTCTCTGGTTCCAGACTACCTAGTGACTATAGGCATATCTATCTGTCTCATGTATACAACCAACTAATTGTGCACTACATATGAGCTTTTTATTGCATTAAGGCAGGGTTTCAGTAATAAAAGTATACTACTATGGGTACTACAAACTGTTATCAAAACCTAGTAGGTGTACCCCTTAACACATATTTCTTCCTATTTATATATTACCATATTTAATATTTTAATATGTTTACTAGGGCTATGCAAAGTTTCAGTTGCCGGTTCGATTCAACAGAGATTCAGCCCTGTCCCAGGGACATAAGAATGGGTGAGTGGGAAGCCATACCCGCAGGCAAACCCCAGACAAATGGAAAAGAAAAAAAAACTCATTTCTTGCAGGACTTCGAAGAAGCAAAGAAGCGCGCCGGGGAGAAATGTCCACACGGTTCATCAGCCGCACTCATCTGCAGCTGAGACCGGGTGATGTCAGTAGGAGACGCTACCTGGCAAAGATGAAAGCCGGCCCCGAGAGCGCGGGAACGGGCACACCAGGAACAGAAGGAGCAGTGGGGAACTGCTGCGGCAGAGGCTCCTAGTACCGGCAGGGAGCCAAAGAGCTAGTGTGGGGAGGAACGGCTACAGCAGCGGAGACTGCAAGCCCTCCCCACATCAGCAAGAAACAGCACCAGCCGGGAACAGAAGAGCCGGTGTGGAGACAAGCAGCCGTAGTGGCAGGAGCTGCAGCAATCGCCTCCGGGAGCGACCAGCTCAGGAGCAAGCCAGAGGGACTAGCCAAGAGACCAGAGACAGCAGGTAGGGGGTGTGTCTCCAGCCCAAAATTCTGCGGTATATCTGGACACGCCTCACAGCACACCAGCTGGGAAACACTGACTTAGATGGTAAACACTAAGGCGGGGCCCATTCACTACTGTATGTACAGTGCTTAGCACAACAAGTCCCATTCTTGGTTGGCTGGTTCTCTGGTACTAACTTAAAATGATTATTTACTAGAATCATCATAGCAAGAATTTGGCACTATTCTATGCTCCCATTATGCTATGAAGCCATTACTGCTTTTTAATTGGTCAATTGCTCCTATACCATTTAGATATGAATCTGACCAACTTGTTTAGTTTGGTCCAGCATCCTGATATTGAAAAGTTTTTGTAGGAATTATCAGTACGAGACTTTGCATGATTCACAGCATCTAGACTGACAAGCCAAAAGAAATTCAGAGCCTTCAACATAATTTATTGGGTAAAAAACCTAACGTTTTTTCTGCATAAAACACACCATGAACTATAATGCACACCTCGTTTCCAAGAGGTACAATGAAGAAACTAAAGCTTTTTGGTTCTGTTTTTTTAATTAAAGCTGAAATCCTAGGTGCAGTTGAACACTGCTCTCCATAGACAGATCGATGATTCTGAAAAGATCTAAAGAGTCTCCAGGGCTGTAAAATAGGAGAGGAGAGACCAAGAATAGCCAGCAGACAGCAAAATTTCCCTACAAAAGATTAGCTTGATTAGTGGAAGTCAAGACTATTAAAAAGGAGAGGAGATTATTGATTATTAACTACTGTGCAGTGAAAAACAACAAACCATTAAGTCAGTTACCTGATTACCAATGTGACAGCTGCTGCACACTACAGCATAAATCAAAGCAAAATGCTTCTATTACAGGCTGAAAAATCAGCTTCCCTGCTTTAATTCATGCACCCCAATTTTGAAGAGAAAGGTATATGAATATGCAAGAAAAATAATGACATTCTAAATGTCATACATAAACAGTATTTCAGGACAAACTGCAGCAGCAGCAGAGCACACTCTCTGCAAGAAATACTCATTCAAAATTAGCATAAACATGTCATTTACCTATCAGATTGCAAAAGGATACTTTTAAAAGTAATATACGAGATACTGATTGAATTTTTCAAATCTAAGTGAATCTACATTATCTTATTAAAATTAATGAAAAAAAGTTAATCTTTCAAAAGGTTTTGAATATAGCAACCATTTCAGTTAGGGATTTAAGAACACTTCCCCTCCCACCCAGTAAAAGTCAAACTGCATCCTGAGATTGTGAAGGTGAGGGGTTGGGGAAGATGTGAAATAGTAAAAATTCCACATGGTGTTCTGGCAATATGCTTCATCAATGCCTTATAGAGACTGCATTTAATTTCTTGTCCATCAAAAGATACCTTCTTATTTACAGAAGACATCAGAATTGGGTGTGGCCAAACTGGTGCTGAACACTGTCTAGGGCACAAAGTCTGGTCCATGGGCCAGATCCAGTCAGCAATGAACTCCATTTCCCAGGCGTTTCTGCGCATGGCTAGGGCCGGTCTCCATGGAAACCCCAGCCACACCTGTGCTGTGAAAGCGCAAGGCTGTGGTCATCATGGAGAGCAGCCCCAGCCACGCTGGCAGGGCAGGGCAGGGCAGGGCAGGGGGCTGTTTGCTCTGGAGCCAGGGTAGAGTAGCAGTCTGTAGCTTACGTGCTCTGGGCAGGGGATCACGGCTCTGCCCCAGCTCCTTGCAGCAGTGACAGCCTGGGCTGGAGCTGGGGCAGACCCATGATACACTGCCTGCGTGCCCCTTCCTGGCTACAGATCACAGGCTCTGCCCTTTGCAGGCTACAGATCACAGCTCTGCCCTGGCTGCCCCCATGGCAAGATCCCAGTGGCTCCAGAGCAGCCCCCTGCCCTACCAGCATGGCTGGGATGGGTCTCCATGGCAACCCCAGCCTTGCTCTTCACAGTGCAGGTGTGGCTGGGTTCTCCATGGAGACCAGCCAGAACCATACGGGCAGGGGCTGCTGGGAAATGAAGTCTAGATGCTGGCCTGATCGGGCATTTTGCCTACCCATGGACTAAGGATAAATATGGACATGGCTACGTGGTTAGATTACGTTCAGGTCTGCTTCTGAAATAGTGATGACTGCAGTTTGTCCTTGCCTATATTTGATTGCTGTGGAGGATTCCTTTTGAAAGTTGTACCTGCAGGCATTTAAAAAAAAAAAACTTATAAAAGTAGACCGTCTTAAAAATTAACTGAAATCTAATACTAAGTTCAGCTCCTACTTCCTAATGTTTATTATAAGCAGTAGGGCTTTTTTGACACATGATTTTTAAAGCTTAGAAACAAATCCCAATGCCAGTTCATCACTTGACCTCTGTGATAAAAGAGCTAACCCCTTTCCAGGTCCAAGGATATGTTGGGCTGTATCAGAATTAAGACATTTCATGGAAGGAGACTCTGCTTTTATTTATGCTTCTGCACCATTTGCATTTCGATTATCAAACATCATTCCTGTACCTAATAAAGGATTTGCTTATATAGAAATGTCAGGAAAAAAGGGAAGTGTTTTTTGTTTCTCTTGCTAGCATTTACCAGTGGGACAAGTTAGGACCAGGTGAGCAACAAGCCCTCTGATCCAGTCTATAATGGACACCTCACTGTTACACATTTTCTAATATTTATATACAACTGAATCTATTTAAAATATATAAATGAACATATGAAATTATACCCCGCAACCAAAAGCAGATCTCAATTAAGTCAGAGAGAAATTATGTATCCTTGTTTCCCCTATGGGGTTAAACAAATGAACCGGGCAGGATGGATTTGGACCAGGGGCTTCCCAAGGTCCAGAAGACCCACCTCCAGACCTGGCTCACAGGGCTTCTTGCTAAGGCTGCCAAAGCCACTGGGTTAGCACATCAAACACACAAGGCTTAATGCCACTGCCTTCCCCCAGATATGCTTGCTAGATAGTGATCAAATCCCACATATTCTGCAGTAGGTCAGGGCTGGCCATGACAACACAGCAGCTCTAGAAGCTGCAGCTAGAAATATAACAGGCCAGATACAGAGGTGAGCCATCCAGCTCGAGATAAACCCCCTGGGTTGGGTGACCCACTGCCTATATGTTCGACAACCCTGCCACAAACCTATATTACATGAGCTAAAATGAAACTATTTCTTCCTGAGATCAGCCTATAATTCTATTGTAAAAAGCTCTGCAACCCAACTGAGGGAATGGAAGCATTTTAGAGAGCTACACCACTAACTCCCGTTGTCATTATCTGTTGGCTGTTTAGGACCCTTCAGAGATCAGATCTGTAACAACTGAATATCTGTTCATCAAAAAAAAAAAAAAAAAGCCTAAACTCAGCACTGGAAACAGAGGTAGAGCACCAAATTATGTGGTTACACCAATGTAAGTGAATACAAAAAACCTCTAGGGAAGTCAGAATTACTCTGGGTTTATACATCAACTGAGAGCAGAACTCAGCTTCCTTTACAGTCCTAGAAACATGCCCAGGTGCCTTTATTTAACCTGCAATTCTGGCACAGCACAGAAGAAGTCTTAATTTCATCTCTTGCATGGGAGCAGCAGTTGCATGTTACACCCACCACCCCTACTCCCAGTGCCCTAAATCTCTCTTTACTTTAGGAAAGGCAAAGTAAAGGTAAAGTCTCAGCCACAGCCCTTAAAATGGTAAAAACTGTATTTCTCTACAGTTCTTTACTGCTTTCAGGTTCTTACCTATCATGTGAATGGGCTCACTACGTCAGTGGTACATGATATGAATAATTATTTCTTCCATAGTATATGACTTTAGTCACATGTTTAGCAATTTTGAAATGTACAATATATGGCAAGGAAAATAAAAAACAAACAAATATTTCAAGTCTCCTTTTCTACTTTGTCTGAAATTTCCAGCAGCTTCAGGATTCCAGCCCAGATTCAGATTCAGGATTTTCCATTTACAGACATGAGAAAAACAATCAACACTTTACTTAAGTTTGCCATGCCCCAGCACCAAGCACAGTGCATGCCCAAGAGAGGGGCTGAGTTAGTTTGAGCCGGCTCACCCTACATCTGTAGGGTTTCACCTAATAATTGACTGAATCAGCTTTAGATAAAAGCACCAAAAAGCCCTGCTGAAGGACCCAATCTATACAGATGCTGGAAAGCTGAGTCAAACTAACACACTGCTTCTGGGAAAGATGTTTTGTTTTGGGTTTTTTTCATATCTGTTGGCAGCCTAAGTTACTCACCAATGAATGCACCGTTCTCCTTAACTACAGAAGAAAATCAGCTCATGGGACACAGGAACTTAACAGCTCTGTTATCTGTATCTTGAATTTTTCTGGAGATTTTTCAGCCAAGATCAAAGCCTTAAAAACTATCCAACTTTTCCTGTAATGGAGTCTGGCTCTTTGACAATCCAGGTTTTGGTTCTTGTAAATCAGCCTCTCCTCCAAAACCAAGCAAGTCGTTTTTAAGGGGTCAGCGGACCAATGGTATTTAAAAGTTTTTGCTAACTGAATTAGACTTGATTTCCACCCTATTTCACAGGCCTTTAACTGAGTTTTAATTATCCCATTGACAAAAGGACCATTTGAATTTAAACACTCAAGATTCAGCCAAAGCAGGCAGTTTCTGCCTCTGGCCCAATTTCAATTTATACTCACAGCTGGCAGAAGGCTGGGGGGGGTGGCTTAGCCCCCCCCCAAACTAATATTGCGGCAGCTGACGATAGCAGAATCACTACTTGACATACAGCCAGGCCAGCGCCCCACACATGCTCAGCTCCACATGGCTGAGGAAGAAGAGGCTAACTATGCATGCATCACACAATGGGAATTGCAGTTCTTGTGCTGACGCATGCACTCAGCACCTCCCCCTCCAATAATATTTTCTCCCTCCATTTATGTTTATACTGTCACCTGAAATCTAAATTTTATTCAAGGAAACACTTTCTTTCCTTACAAGGATGAAATTCCAGAAAAATGTCTGTTTAGGACCATAGCTCAATTTCACCATTGAGCAGCAGAGTAAGTATCAAGTGACTCCATTTTAGCTAGACCTATCAGAACAGCTGCAGCACTGATGATTGACAGAAGCTGATGAAAAGTAGCTAACCTGGAAATAAGGACTTTACCTTGACAGAAGGGAGAGGGATATACAATGCTGCCAGTGATACAGGAATCTTAGCAGAGTAGAACCACCCTGCTGCTTAAACCTGCTTATCTCAGGGTTTTGTGTTTTTTTTTCCATTTTGTTTCTTGCTGGAGACAGACCATTTATAAGAGAAGGATGAAAGGAATACATTGCTTGATTCATTATTAAGTTCACTTTGTTTCCATCAGATAATAGGGACTGCATGAATGCCTATCTGCACTTAGTCAGGTCACCAAGCTACTCTACCATTCTTCCTATTACACCAACTTCTTAGCTCATTTTCTATGGTAGGGGGTCATTTTTACACAACCAACTAAGATATATTCGCATAGATAAATAGGTTTTAACACTGAAAACATCAGCAGCTCCAACACAATATTCATTTGGATTTAGCATCTTGTCTCATGATGAAACAGTATTTATTTCTCTTGGCTCTATCCTCCAAACCTCACTTACTATTTATTTATTTTTGAATTTTTGCAAGAAATGACAGTTTCGGGAGGGTATAATCAAAAAGTCCACAGCTTTAAAACCAGTTCACTTAGCATTCTCTGCCTCATTTTACTGTCTTACATTGTTTTACTGTTTCTGCTTCATTCTCTTTATTTTCATTACCAGGGATCCAGGTTTTCCATTTGCCATGGAAAAACTTGGATTTTCTCCTCTGAAGGAGAAAAACACCCACCCCATTCTCTACACACCCACCCCCTTCCTCATACCCAAGGGTCTGGGGTCTGCAGGTGGGGGCAGCAGACTGGGAATAAAGGGCACCAGCAGGGCTGGAGGAGGGGGTGGCGGGTCAGGAGTGAGGCGTGCTAGCAGAGCCAGGGGGCTGTGGTTTGGGAGTGAGGGGCAACTGCATGGGCAGAGCACTGGCATGTCAGGGCTGCTCAGCACCACAAAGTGGGGGGTTGAGGGGAGGGAAGGCACAGCCACAGCTGAACCTGCATCCTGGTGAGCAAAGGGGGAAGAGGAAGCTCTGATTTTCCATGATAACCCCCCCCCCCCCAAACACCAAAATATACAGGTATTTCAAATTTATTTTATTATAGATTTTCATAGATTTCATAGACATCAGGGCTGGAAGGGACCTCGAGAGATCATCGAGTCCAGCCCCCTGCCCAAAGGGCAGGAAGTCACCTGGGGTCATAGGATCCCAGCAAGATAAGCATCCAATTTACTCTTGAAGGTGTTCAATGTAGGTGCTTGAACCACCTCTGCTGGCAGACTGTTCCAGATCTTGGGGGCTCAGACAGTAAAGAAATTCTTCCTTATGTCCAGCCTGAAATGGTCTTGCAGGAGTTTGCGACCGTTCGACCTCGTCATCCCTTGGGGCGCTCTGGTGAACAAACATTCCCCCAGATCCTGGTGGTCACCCCTGATAAACTTATAGGTGGCCATCAGATCACCCCTGAGCCTGCGCTTTTCCAGGCTAAAGAGTCCCATAGGGCTATCAGCCTATCATCATAAGATCTGTTTTCCTGACCTCTGATCATGCACGTGGCTCTCCTCTGGGCTCTCTCAAGCTTCTCCGCATCCTTTTTGAATTGTGGAGCCCAAAACTGGACGCAGTACTCCAGCTGCGGCCTCACCAAGGCCGAGTACAAGGGGAGAATGACGTCCTGGGATTTGCTCGAGAAGCATCTATGGATGCAAGCCAACGTTTTGGTCGCTTTATTAGCCACAGCATCGCATTGCAGGCTCATGTTCATCTTGTGCTCAATGATGACCCCCAACTCTCTTTCTTCTGTAGTGCTATCCAACGTAGCACTGCCGAGCCTATAGGGAAGCTGCAGGTTTTTCCTCCCAAGGTGGAGAACCTTGCATTTTTCGGTGTTAAACACTATCAAGTTCTCATCTGCCCATTTGCTGAGCTTGACCAGGTCAGCCTGGATCACCCGCCTATCTTCTGGTGTGGATGCTTTACCCCAAAGCTTGGTGTCATCGACGAACTTGGCCAGTCCACTCCTGACTCCACTGTCCACATCATTAATGAAGATGTTGAACAGTATGGGTCCCAGGACAGAGCCTTGAGGGACCCCACTGGTCATAGGGCACCATGATACCATCAATAACAACCCTCTGGGTCCAACCACGGAGCCAATTTCCCAGCCAGCGGATCGTGGTGGAGCCAAGGCCGCAACTAGCCAGTTTGGCCAAGAGGTGATCATGAGATACCAGATCAAAGCTTTTTTGAAGTCAAGATCTATGACATCAATCTCATCTCCCTCGTCCAGGTGATAAGTCACCTGGTCATAGAAGGAAATGAGATTGGTCAAACAAGACCTACCCACAACAAACCCGTGCTGGCTGTCCCTTAGAATGTTAGCCTGGGCCAGTCCATCAAGGATGGCCTCCTTAATAAACTTTTCTAAGATCTTCCCCAGGATAGAAGTCAGGCTAATGGGCCTGTAGTTAGCCGGATCCACTCTCCGCCCTTTCTTGAAGATCGGCACCACATTGGCCTTCTTCCAGTCTTCGGGCACTACACCAGAGCGCCAGGAGTTTTCAAAGATCCGTGCCAGGGACTGGGCTATGACACTCACCAGCTCCTTGAGTACCCTGGGGTGCAGATTGTCAGGGCTGGCTGACTTGAAGGTATCCAGCCTCTCAAGATGTTCCTTCACGAGGTCAGCATTTATGGAGGGTAGGGGATCCCCCACACCCAGATTTCCCTGTCCCATAGCAGGCATGGGCGTCCCATGGGACTGATGAAAGACTGACGCAAAGTACCTATTTAATAGGTTGGCTTTTTCCTGGGCGTCAGTTGTCAGTTGCCCCATCTGGTTTAGCAGGAGTCCAATGTTGCCCTTGCTTTTCCTCCGGCTCCCCACATATCTGAAAAAGGACTTTTTGTTGTCTTTGATGCTTGAAGCTAGTTGGAGTTCAGTTGCAGCCTTGGCTTTCCTGGTTTGCTCCCTGCAGGACCGGACCAGTGCAGAATAATCCACCTTGGAGGTGAATCCCGTCCTCCATCCTTTGTAGGCTTTCCTTTTTAGCTGCAGGAGGTCCGCTAGGTCCCTGGAGAGCCAGGAAGGCTGCTGTGCCTTCTTGCTGCCTTTCCTCCACGTTGGAATAGATTTGGCTCGTGCATTGAGGATCGCTTCCTTGAGACGCAACCACTCTTCTTGAACTCCCATCTCCCTGGGGTTATGGTCCCTAAGGGCCTGACCGACTAGCCTCTTGAGCTTGTCAAAGTCGGCTTTTCTGAAGTCAAGGACTTCTGTGTTGCTGACTGACTTGCCAGCTTTACGGAGGATGGTGAAGGTGATCAGCTCGTGGTCGCTGTCACACAGCTTCCCATTGATCACTAGGTCGCCGATTAGGTCGTCCCCTGTAGCCAGTACCAGGTCGAGCAGCGCTTTGCCTCTCGTTGGCCCACAGACTTCTCGAGTCAGGTAGAGATCATCCATGCACGAGAGAAAGCTTTGCGACCGCTCGGATTTTGCTGAGTGATCTTCCCACGAGATGTCTGGGTTATTGAAGTCACCCATGACAACCAAGGTCCTGGAGCAAGCGGCCTCAATCAGTTCCCAGGCGAACTCCTGGTCAAGCTCAGGACTTTGAGTGGGAGGTCTGTAGTAGAGTCCCACCGTTGTGTCCCCTGTGCCGTATTCCCCACGAATTTTTACCCAGAGGGTCTCTAGCTGTCCATGCCGGTCGCCAACATCAGCTTGCAGGGACATGTAGCTTTCCTTCACATAGAGAGCTACACCCCCGCCCTTTTGTCAACACAATCCCTCTTGTACAGGGTATAGCCCTCTATACCCGTGGTCCAGTCATGGGTGGAGTCCCAGCAGGTCTCCGTTATCCCAATGACATCATATTTCTTTGCACTGAGCAGGAGGATGAGCTCGTCCTGCTTGTTGCCCAGGCTCCTGGCATTAGTGTACAGGCAGGCAAGTGTGCCCTTGGGGGCTCTTGCCTTGCCCATAGATTGTGCCAGGGCTGGGGCAAGGGTGGGCTCCCTTAAGTGCCTTGGTCTGCTGGCTTTGCAAGGGTTGCTCAGCGGGCCAGCAGTGGCAGTAGTCCCCCCATTCCCCAGCAGGCTTAGTTTAAAGCCCGGTGGAGCAGGTCAGCCAGCCTGGCTGAGAAGAGCCTCATCCCCAGCGGGGAGAGGTGGAGGCCATCTCTTCCCAGCAGCTCTCTGCCTCTCTCGCCAAAGAATGGGCTGTGTTCATGGAAGCCAAAGCCTTCCCGATGACACCAGCTCCGCAGTCTTTGGTTCACTGCGTGGATCCTCCTCTCCCTCCTCAGCCCATAGCCCGAGACTGGGAGGATCGACGAGAACACCACCTGAGCTCCCAGACTCCTAAGTCCCGCTCCCAAATCCCTGTAGCATTATAATGATTGAGGCACTGGTAGCTTTCTAAATTGCTTTAAAATTGTAAATATATCAATAAAATATTGTGTTAAACTGATATCTATACACACACACACACGTGTATGCATGTGTATGCATAGTGGCATCTCATTCTAATCGCAGAAAAATGTGGACAGGAGGGTTAAATCAGAAAGTTGGGGATTTTTAAACAGAGAAAACCAGGATCTCTGTTCATTACTACCCTTTTCATGCAAGTACATACAGTTTTGACCATTACTAACCTATCAGCTAACATGGAAGGATACAGTTTCCCTCCCTCTTTCTAGATAATGACAAAAGGTTTCAATTAGATTCCTCCCAAATTTATATTAGTTTGGAGGGAATCTGCTTGTTTGGACTTGTCTCAACCTGCTCTCAATGAATGTGATGTACTGTTTTTGAATATAGCATAAATTTGTATTAGAAGAACTAAGAACACTCCTGTATTGTTGCCCTTGATGAATTATAGTAGTAAGGGGCACATTATTTACACCAGTGAAACTCAACTATGCCATGAGATCTCCGTGTGCGAGGCAGTAAATGTTCTAGTCCCCGGTCTGACACCACTCCAGCAGCAGCAGCACCACTGACAGTTCCCAAAGAAGCAGCCTTTTCCTACCCTTCCCTGCCCCCTACACTCACACGCGCCATGCTCCCCCTAGCCTGTAGGGTTATGCAAAGCTTCAGTAGCCAATTAGATTTGGAAGAGATTCGACCCGATTAGGTGACCAACTCTCCAAATCCAAATCGAATCGGGAGTCTAATTAAAAGCTCTAAATCAATTTGAAGCATCCGAATCAATTCCAAAACAGATTTGGAAAAGATTCAGCAATTCAGACGTGGAATAAATAGACAGCTGACACAGCTGGGGGAGGGAGAGATTGGCACTGAAACAAGCTGCCCAGCTGGGGGGGGGAGGGGCACGTTACTTGTGGAGCAGTTAGAGGGGGCGCAGGATGCAGGCAGGGCTTGCTCCAGGCAGAAGGGGGCAAGTGGCAGCAGGGCATAGCAACGCTGGGAGTGGGGACTCTGTGCTGCTGCTTGCCAGCTGATGCAAGGGGGCGGGTATGGCAGTGCTGGGAGCAGGGGCCCTGCTGCTGCTTGCCCACTTCTGCCCTGAGTGAGTCATGCCCACATCCCCTCCCCTGCCCCAGCTGGGCAAGTGGCAGCAGGGCAGAGTCCCTGCTCTGACTGCTGCCATGCCTGCAGCCCACACCCACCCCACCTCTCCCTGAGTAATACACCCCTTACACCAGCCCCAATCCCCCCCTCTCCTCTCCCCCAACCCCAATAGACTTACAGCTGGAGGCAGCTGCCTGTTTAGTCTATGGCCAAATCTCTGAAGCGGCGCTGAAACTTTCAGATCCTATTCAGCCGAATGGAATCCGGACAGTGATTTGAATTTTGAATCTCTGACTCAAATCACTGCCCTCAGAATTGGCTGAATCCGAAGCGAATACTTTCCACTTTGCACAGCCCTAACAGCCTGCTCTGCTGTGAGCAGGCTGGAGGGTGGATGCAGAGCTGATCTCTGCAACTCAACTTGCTTCCTCCCATTCTCCTGGGGCTGGCAGAAGCCTCAAAGGCCACCCCCCACGCCCATATCTCTTCTGAATTTATGTCTCAGTCATTTTTAACAGGGGTACCATGAAATTCAGGGAAGTTATAGAGGGATGGCTTGAGGCTTAAAAGATTGAGAACCACTTGCAGAAACTGATCCTTTGCTTAAAAGAAAGACTATTCAGTACATCTCAGCACTGGTAGGATTTCTTCTGGCAGAGGTATGGAATTTGTTACATATTTTGAAACGCACACACATGTACACACTGCCTACCCCTTTTCAGGTTTAAGCGTGCTTCCATTTTTAATCAAGAAAAAAAGGGTGCTCCAGGTATCAAAAGTTTGGGAAACACTAATCTGCACACAGTAGATACCTATACACATGCTCCAATTCAATGCTCTAGCACTGCCGTAGCATCATATGGATAAGCCCCTGAGGATTCAAAAATGGCTGCTAGGGTGCTTTAACTAAAAGCTTGTTGAATAAGCTTTAGGTCACGTATCCCATGGCCATTTTGAAATGTGTGGGGCCTGAATACACATGACGCTGTGGCATTTTAATTAGAGCGGGTCTCCAGGAACCCAAGCACCCAGAGTTGCTTGCAATTTCAAAAACTGAACTAGTCCATTAAGAAAAATATAGTAAGCCTGCTTTTTCTGTAGACTTAAAGCTAACCCCAGCAAAGATGACCGAGACAAAAAGTGCTCTGTTTTTGACATTCCTATTAAAAAAAGCAAATAAGATAGGAACATACTGGCATTGGGGATCAAGTTGGATTATCAGTTAAAAGAAATTTATGTGCTAGCCCCAGACAAAACCTAGGTAAATTTTCTTTAGGCAAGAAACTAAGCAGGGATTAAGAGGCAGGGGGAGACTCAAGTCAGGCAGCACGGCTGCAATGAAGCTCAGGCAATACTCCAGGAGAGAGGTAAGGCCTAGTAGTGAAATCAGGACAGAGTACCTGAGAGGGAGAGGAGAGAGAACCCAGCAGCAAACCATCCAGGTCCTGGGGCATATGGGGAATGGACTCAAAGATGCGGGGATCTCACCAGCAGAATCATACACAATCAGGAGGTCACATCTAGTCCAAACCCCTGCTCAAAAAAGGACCATCCCAAACTAGATTATTCCAGCAAAGACTTTGTCTAGCCAGACGTTAAAAACCTCTGAGAATGGAGATTTCACAACCTCTTATGAGGAGAGACCCTTCAGTCCTATGGGACCTGAACCTGTTCAGCCTCCACAAGAGAAGGCTGAGGGGGGATCTAGTGGCCTGTTACAAACTAGTCAGAGGGGACCAGCAGGAACTGGGGAAGTCCTGTTCCCCCGAGCACTACCAGGAGTGACCAGGAATAACGGTCACAAGCTGGCAGAGGGTAGATTTAGGCTAGATATCAGGAGGCGCTACTTCACGGTCAGGGCGGCTAGGATCCGGAACCAACTTCCAAGGGAAGTGGTCCTTGCTCCTACCCTAGGGGTCTTTAAGAGGAGGCTAGATGCACACCTTGCTGGGGTCATTTGACCCCAGTACTCTTTCCTGCCATGGCAGGGGGTCAGATTCTGTGATCTGCTCAGGTCCCTTCTGACCCTACCAACTATGAAACTCTCTGGGAAATCTGTTCCAGAGTTTTATGACCTGCCTAGTGAGAAGGTTTTTCCTAATATCTAACACCTAAACTTCCCTTGCTGCAAAACTTTAGACCATTGCTCCTTGTTCTGTCATCTGCCACCACTAAGAACAGCCTCACTCCATCCTTTTTGGAACCACCTTTCAGGTAGCTGAAACCTGCTATTAAATCTTCACAGTCTTCTGTTTGCCAGCCTAAATAAGCCCAGTTCCCTCAGCCTCTCTTCAGAAGTCATGTGCCCCAGTCTCCTAACCACTTCCCTCCCCTAGACTCTCCAATTTGCCCAAAGCCTTTCTGTAGTGAGGAGCCCAAACTAAAGCTTTGATGAATAAGCTTTAATTAAACATCCTATGGCCATTTTGAAATGCCCCAGATGTGGCCTCACAGTACCCCAGATGTGACCTCACCAGTGCTGAACACAGAAGAATCACTTCCCTTGATCTGCTGGCAACACTCCCACTGATGAAGCCCAGTATGCTGTTAGCTTTCTTCACAAGGGCACACTGTGGACTCATTCACTGTAACCCCTATGTCCTTTTCAACAAAACTGCTGCTTAGCCAGTCAGTCCCCTGCCTGTACTGGTACATGGGATTGTTCTGTCCTAGGTGCAGGACTTTGTGCCTTGTCCTTGAGATTTGTCATGAGATTTTTTTGGTCCAATCCTCCAATTTACCCATATCTCTCTGAATCCCAGCCCTACCCTCCAGCATATCTACTACTCCCACCAGCTTGGTGTGATCTCTAAACTTGCTGACGGTGTACTCTGTGCTATTTTCCAGATTGTTGATGAAGACATTGAACAAAACCAGGCCCGGGACCAACCCCTGGGGCACTCTACTTGATACCAGTTACCAATGAGAAACTGAGACACTGATTACTACCCTTCGAGCCTGACAATCTAGCCAGTTTTCTATCCACCTTACAGTCCATCCATCCAACCCATATTTCCATAGCTTACTTGCAAGAATGTTGTGGGAGACCATATCAAAAGCCTTGCTAAAGTGAAGGTATATCACGTCCACTGCTTTCTCTGCACCCATAGAGCCAGTCATCCCATTACAGAAGGCAAGCTGAGTGGTTTTCTTCACTGATACCTTTTGGGCCCAGGGTTGAAGTTTATGTTCTAGATAGAATCTAGACTTTGTGAGCAACTCAGAGTGCTCATTTCATTGAAACAGAGGGCTGTTTCATTAAAATCTCTGTTAATAACATCCAGTGGAATGGATGGGACTGTAAGGGAAAATGTGGAGACCACGTAGCAGACTGCTGAGACGTAAGACTCTGCAGTAACTGATCCTAAAAAGGACTGCAAGTACTTGCTCTGAGGTGTGGGATACACCGTGACAGCAAAGACTATAGGCCTGGCCCAGTGGATAACCTGTTGGTCTGTGGAGCTGAGGGCTCTGAATTCAAGACCCAGAAGGGACAAAACCAAAACTATTAGCCAGGGCAAGAAAAGACCTTGCAGGTAGAAAGCCTGAGGGCCTGGGACTGAACTATTTGATGTCTGTGATATAGATAAGGAAAAAGGCAGTTACTAAATTCAGTCTACCACCCTCGCTCCAAGTTATTTAACACTAAGGTATGGCACCAGTGGACTGAACCCTGAGGGCACCCTGTAACAGTGACCTTCTACGGGATGACGGTGGAGGTGACATGCTTACACAAGAGACGTAAATAAAAAAAAAAAAAAAAAAAATCCTATCTCCAGTCATTATGTCAGGTAGCTTTGTTTTTGAACATGAGGCAAGCAACAAAAAGCCAGCTGATCAGATAGCATTTGTGTATACAAATTTCAATGCATGCGCACACATTCTACAGGATCACAGGCATGTTGCAATCATATTTACAACTTGTAAGTATGCCTTTGAAAGCCTAACCCTATATTCGCCCTACCTCACAGAAGTGACAGCACTGAACTAATATTTGCAAATTCCTTTAAGATCTTTGGCACAGTTAGCATTATAAATGTCAACTGTCAGGAAAAAATAAATATAAGATAAGGAAGGGAATGCATTGACATCTAATCATAAAGCAGATCAAATACTTTATCAACAAATGCAAAATCTCTCTCAGTGCTTAGTCAGTGTTTCTCATTATACTACCTTTATGAATATTTGTTTGGTTTCATGGGATCAGGTGGAACAATTTGTTTAGAATGATCTCCAGGCAGGTGATATACATACAGTTAACCCATACATATGATGAGTTACCGCTTCTACTCAAGATTGCTCTTTCAGCAGATGACTAAAAAGGCTGCATCTAATGGCAACATCAAGGACCAAAACAAACAAAAATAGATCAGCACATAGACAGATACAGAATCTAGCCACCTCACCCATCCTCCACTCAGTCTTATTACATTAAGATGTGTTTAAAAAACAGATTCAGAATAACGAAGATTGTCAGCAAGCTCACTAGACTTGTGTATAACTCCTTGCCAAACCTAACGTCACATTGAAGCAGATCCCTTCATCCCACATCCGACTTTAAGCCACTTAAAACCTGATCTCTCAGGCATCAGGTAATGCAAGTCACAAGTACAGAGATAGAAAACCATTTTCTCCCAGTAACACACAGTAACTGCTGCATACACAGATATTGTTAATTGTGCCAAATAATTTTAGCCCACCGAACTGGAAGCATTTTTAAACAGCAGTAGCTTTGGGATGTGATCAATTAAATCTATTCACTGTTGTAATTTATGCTATTGTACATACATATTTAAAAAATGAAAACCAAAGCTAGCAAATGGAAAAATCTCACACTAACGCAGTATTACATAAAATATACTTTTATGTAAATTCAGATATGGAAATGAACAAGAGGTATGCAAGTTATCAAAGGTTATGGACCTGCAAACAAGACACTGGGGGCTAAGCTAGTGTGTGAACTTAAAGTGCGTTGGCCAGTCCGCAGTAACTACCCATCTGCGTGCTCTTATCACAGCATAAATAAAGGTAATATGCCCCTGAGATGTTTTAGGGCAAGCTACCTCATATTTATTGGAGTAGAAACATGGGAGACCCTTTCCAAACCTATATTCCCAGGCCCAGGTATCTTACAAAAGTATTGAAACCCATATCTAAGAAGCTAGCATCTTAAAATTGTTGTAAAGGACTGTTATTAGTGTACTGTGTCATAGACACGAAAACATTTCTAAAAGCATTTAGTAAGTTTCATACTGAAGAAAGTGAAAGTAGAAAGGGAGAAGAGGGGGAGGGAGGGAGGGTAAAAAGAAAATCCCTACAACAACATATATGAAGAATGATCAGAAATACTAATTTTTCACAGAAAATGTATTTATGGACACACTTGCTACACTGGGTTTGGAGAATCTTCTATTGTATACTTAAAATATTTGGAAAAAGAACATCAGTTGTTAGAGCATGCAAGGAATGAGTATATAACAATAACGTATATAACAATAACATTTGATTAAGAAAATTGCATTATAAAGGAATTTTGAAAAATAAAGTCAGTTTTGTAAGCACACTACTGGATCAGGGATATCAAATGAAATACTGTTACTTAAGAAATGCAAGTCAAACAAAATTCCTACCAAAAAGGCTCACAGGTTTACACACAAATCCTCAAAAACTATGCATTCAGTTATAAACCAGAAATAAAAAAGGCAAAAAGGATACTATAGCACATTTATTCATGAACAGAGAAAACAGAAATGACAAACACCTCTTACATTTCTGCTCCAATTTGTTTACTGATTTAAGCTCCATGAAGTGGTAAGAGATAAAAAACAAATAAGTGGTGACACTGATGCTACTAGTAGGGCATGTCTCAATCAGATATTGACATTTTTCCCATGCAAATTATACCATCACACTTGGAGGCTGATGGAAGAAACTAGAATAGTTTCAAATATTAAAGTGAACATTAAACCTGATTTTAAGGGGATGCTGAGAAAAATGATCTTTTGATTTAAGATACTGAACTGGAATTTAGTAGGTCTAAGATCAGTTCCTAGAACCATCATAGGCTTCCACTGTGATCCTAGGAAAGCTACTCAAACTCTCACATTTTTCTGCTTTTATGTACTAGGCACAAAGCTAGAATATGGAGATTTTCATTTTTTTCCCCCCAAGGTACCTTGTTTAATTGAGTTTAGGCTTGCAAAATTAGTATTTCTATAACCTGTGTTTTGTTACTATGGTAGACTTCCCATTACATGCAGAGATGAAATTAGGGGGGTGCGAGAGAAGCCTCCTCATTATGTGCTAGAAACAAAGGGAAAACCCCCACACCTGCCCCTATCTTTAGAAATGGTGCTCCCTACTACCCAACTTCACCCTCAACTTCAGCTGATGGGCTGAGATTTCCCACCTGCACTTTTGGCTGTTGTAGCAAGAAATTCCTCCCTTCCTGTTCAATGTACTTTAAGCTATACCATGATAATCTGCTTCACTAGAAGAAACACTCATTGCCCCTTGTCCTGCCCTTGGTGGTGCGAGACAATGGGAGATGCGAACTCTGGAGATGGTTTCCAGAAAGCAAGGAAAGCCCTACTTTCACCACTCAGCCAGACCATCCTCTATGATCAGCTTTCCCCACTCAGCCAGACTTGCTCCTGTGATCACATGCAACAGGGTCTGTCTGAGCTGGGAACCCCAACTTTCCTGCTTATAAGGAGGCACTCCAAGATTCCCTGGGGTGCCTCTCTAAGTGGGGAAAGCTGGGAAGGTACCCTGGGGGCTTGAGGGATGTACAGCTTGTTTCCCATTTTGTTGCACCATTACTTGTCTAAATGTGTGGCCAGGTTATTACTTAAGACATGAGTAACACGTTAATTGCATCTTGCTTATAATGTCTGCCAGGGGCTTTAGTTAGGCAACTGAATGTCAGACAGGCAGACTAAACAAGTGTAAACACCTCCGTCTGGAACATGGAACAAAATTCATGTATATAGATAACAGTGCACATATACATAGGGCCGTACCCATTGAAATGCTTGCGGGTTTTTTGTGTTTTGCTGTCAAATATCTGTTGTTCTTTGAACACTAGTCACTCCTTTTCACGGAAGCCCCCCTCACCCATTGCCTGATGGTGTAACTGTTCTGTGTATCTAATCGTTTACAGACAGGCAGATATGTTGGGCTGTGTACATATCCATTTTATTACGTACTTCTATTAAAGTGCATCATTAGGCATTAGGGCCCTTCCAGTTACTGTCTAAGGAAATTCACAAGTCTCTAAGATATCTAGAAAGTGACAGCCTAAATGTGTACTTTTCCTCAACATGAAGGACCTGCCTGGAACAGCACTTATAGCAAGGGGTTTTTGATAAGCTTTCAACAATGCTACTTTTCTGGGCAATGAGATGCTTAACACCGAGACATTCTTTCTGTCCGACCCACACCTCATCTTATTTAAAGAGACGAGCACTGCCAAGGTTCTACAGGACAAAATGGAGTTTGCCTGTTTGTTTGTTTTGTCTTTTCTATTCACTGGAAAGGAAAAAAGGCAATCCCAGCATCATGAGAGGAAAAATAATTCATTCCCCAGAGTCTCAGTTGTATTAAACGAGAAAGCCCCAAAAAACACATGCACATACCTCGCGGTCTGTAAGCAATTAGATACACAGAAGAAGTTACACCATCAGGCAATGGGTGAGTGGGGCTCCCATGAAAGGGAGCAACTGGTGTTTAAAAAACAACAGGTATTTGCCACCAAAACAAAAAAAAAAAACCTCACAAGCATTTCCCATGGCTATGAATCACTGAGACGTGGTCATTTTTCTGCTGTGAAGCCCCAAATCCCCATGTCCCCAAATGAGCTGCCCACTGTAATGATTAAGCTGCCCCAGACTGAAGAGAGCACATGCAGCACCAAATGGCCTACTTGTGGGGTTGAGCAATGCTAGGCTGGGCCCATGAAGAAAACAGCAAGCCTGCCTGAGTCAGGGTGGCCACTGGAAACACAACAGCAGAGGCCAGTGGAACAACAGAAGTGACAACAGGGATAGTAGCAGAGGTCAAATGTTCAGCAGAGCCCATTGGCTGGCTACCACTGCCCCTCAAACAGCTCCAGAAAAACTGTGAAACTCTGCCTGAAGATGTGAATGAATGAAAGACTGGAAGACACCTCACATCACAAAATGGGAAGTCAGCCACAAAAACATTACACAAAATACATATTATTTTGCTACTGCTTTCCATCATATCTTGAATTGAATGTGTGGCACCCCCACCATAAAAACAGGATGAAGGACTGGAATATGCCTCACAGTCCCAGGAGTGCCCCAGCTAGTTGCTGCCAGGTAGACAACCAGCTTAGCTAGGGCCAGAAAGAGGTTTACTATTTGTCACCTTCAGGGACATGGACCTAGGCCCTATAAGTAGCCTATCAGCCTCCCTCAGATGGGGAGGCTACAAAAGAGGTGACAACTGATTACTGGGGCAAAATAATAAAAAAACACCAAGGACGGGGATGCTGGTCAAAGGTTATGAACAAGGAGAGACACTGAGCAGAGTACACCAGACAGTGCCCACTGGCCCTCAAACGAGTCCAAAGGGCCAGTAGACACTGCTCAATGATATTCTGCCCAGAGACAGGAACAAACAAGGGTAAGGAAAGCAGCTCTGGCCAGAGTCTCTTTCCTGGTCAGAGACATGGCCAGCTTAGCCAGGGCCAGAAGAACATGACCAGGAGGTCCCAGGACTGGGAGCACCTAGAAGAAGAGGTGCGAGGGCAAGACGCCACACAGCCAGGACCTCTGCGGCAAGGATAAGGCTAAAATTAGTCCCTTATTCCCAGTTCTTTAATCCTGGTTTCCAAGTCCTTTCTCAGTGCCAACCCTCACACAGCTAATAGGGATGAACTGGGCAGACTGAAAAGTAAGAATCCCCCTTATGAGTGGTGGAGACATGTGGCTGGGGGCAACCCACACTAGCACTGCTGGGCATGCGATAATTATCTTATCTGTCACATCATTTCAACCCTTGTACTAGGTAGGATCGAGAGCTGTAAAAGCATTCGAAATACAGGATCATTGATGCAGCCTATGCAAAACCCAAGACACTCAGGGAGCCTTAACTGACTTTGGGGCTTGCTGGTGACACTTTCTTAACCGCTCGCCTCCAAATAAAGATATGTTTCCACTTCGATGGCCCAGGTTATGAGCAATAGAAAGTAAATAAGATGTATTTACACGCGTATTTGCATATTTATTTGCATATTTTTCAGGGCATCATAGTTTTTCAGCAACTACCAAAATTTGGAACTCCAGTACAATACCCCCGCTCCCCAGCGTGTCTCACCAGAAGAGCAGATTGGCGCAGACGAAGCCGCCCAGGCTGCGCAGAGGCCGCTCCCAGCTCAGAGCCGCCGCCACGCAGCCGCCCAGCGCCAGCCCCGTATCTCCCAGCAGCGCCGACACGGCGGCGGCGACGGAGGCGGTGACTGTAGCGGCCCCGCCGGGCGCCCGCTGGTCCTGCGCCGGCGGCTGCTGCTTGGCGGCGGTAGCGCTCGCCATAGCTGCGCGGCCAAAGCTGTGCCCCCCCCCGACGTCACGGCGCGGCCCGGGCGGCCGTTTGATGGCTGCGACCACCACCGCCCGAGCAGGTGCCGCCGAGAGCAGTGACAGCGACTACGCCTGCGCGCGGGAGTAGGCAGTACCAAGAGAGGGCCAAATGCGCTTGCGCAAAGAGCAGGCACAGCCAAGGAGGGGAGAGTGCGCCTGCGCGGAGGGCAGGTGTCTCGATGCAAGGGGAGGGGCAAAACGAGTGAACAGGGGGTGCGCGTGAGAGACAGGTGCCGTGGTGGGGGGTGTTGGGCGGGGCCAGTCCGCTGGGGCTGGCTGGTGGCTGTGGTTGGCCCAGCCCGGGGGGAGGCTGGGCTGAGAATGCCCCACGCTGCCAGGCTAGCCCGCGCTTGTGGCTAGTAATAGTGAATGATGATAATTAGTCATTAAATATGCTAATTACTCCGAGTGAATAATAGGGATCGTTAATAAGGATTGAAAGAGGAGGTAAGGGCTGACTGTTGGGGCTTGAGGGTGTTTGGCCTCCTCAGTGTCCAGCTGGCAGCACAAGCCTGTGTTGCAGGGTGCAGGAATAGAGAGTGGAAGCTGCCCTGAACTGTGGGGTGTCATCACTGCTTTCCCAGCACAACTGCCTGCCCCCAGGGAATAGGGCAACTTCTGGGCAGTCACAGGCTAGGCTGGGCTGTGAGAGAGCCCCAGTGGCTTCATTTCAAGAGAAAATGACAAAATACAAAGTGGCTTCTCCCCTCCCTTTGGCTCAGCTTTCCTTGGCCCTCCTGGCTTCTCCATTCTTCCTGCTCATTTGCTTCCCTCATCCTTTCCCCAGTCTTTCACTCTTCCCTACTAGTGTTAGAGTCATTCTGTAGTCATGATAGTTGCGGTAGTATGCAAAAGGCAAGGATTTCCTAGGGCCGAGGATTTCTTACAGCCGTTTATTTTATTGGACCAACTGCATGGCTAGGATGGAGTGAGACAAGATTTTGAACACAAGATATTCCTCATCAAGCTTTCCATCCCAACTAGGATGAGTTTTTGCATCTTACTGAATTCAAGAAAATGTCCTTAAATATACTGTTTATCCTTAGACTGCTGCCAAAAACAGCATGTGCTCAGAAATGGAAACCAGCTATGAAACTGATTAAATGCAGCCTATGCTGAGCACAGCTGGAAAAGACATGGTGCACTTTGGGCAGACAGACTGATGGATACCTACCACACTTGACCTTAGCCAAAAGGCCTTACCAAAGATGGGTTACTGCAATCTCTCTGAACAAGGCTGCCAGGAGGGATACCCTGGCAGCCTGTTGCACTCAGTCCTCCACAATGCCAACTTCCTCTTTGCTCTCACAGGTGAGCTGCCCCTTTCCTTCCCATTTCCAGTGACTCCTGTTTCTTCACCAGCCTTAAATGTTTGGCAAACATCACCAAATGGGGCCCCAGACAGTTCACACAGAATCCCTATCTCCCCACTTTCTCAGCCTGTCACTTTTTTTTAAAGGAGAATTTTTCATGTTCCAGGTCAAATTAGCCAGATCAGGTCCAAATCTATTTGAATGATTCTTGTTCTTGAATGGTTCTTGAATGATTCATGTGGCTCTGTTACCAGCAAGTATCCTCCACCCCAGCCAGAGGCTTATTCTTTGGCAGGCATCCTGTGTGCAAGACAAAGCCCGGTGGCTTAGGGTTTGGATGCCCCTGAGTTTCACTCACTTGGTTCTAGTCATGAGTCGGGAGCCTGAATTTTCTGCACAGAAAATTGAGGCACATTAACTGTACATGTAGCACTGTACAACCTACTGAGTAATGTTGAAGTATAGGATCACCATAGCTCGAAATGCTGTTGACTCTGCTGGGGCCCAGCCCAATGAGCTATGTGGTAAATCATGAGTCTTTTGGTTTTGGACTAATATTATGCATAATGGTCATATTTACATGTGCAATTAATGTGACACAAACTCTGGTACACATTGAACCAGAATTTATTGCTCCTGGGTGCCACTTTTACATGTGTACTCAGGACCTCAGTACACTGAGCCAGGTTGGAGCAGCCCCAGCTGGTAGGGGGCCCAGGGCTGCTTCAGTGTGGCTCAGCATGCTGTAGAAGGGCTGGCTGGGGCACAAGGACGCTCCAGTGCAGGGCTCGGTGGTAGGCAGCTCCTGCACTGAAGCACCCTCATGCCTGTAGGTGATGTGTAGGGGGAGCACAGGGAGGGGCACATGCCCCCGATGAGATTGGTGGCTGCTGCTGCCACTGGCTTCTGCGGGCAGTCGCTGCTCACCCCCGCACCTCCCCAGTGTCTGCAGGTGGTCTGCACTTGCTCCCCCACCACTGCCAACACCGCCACTTGCGTCTGCAAGCAGTCCCCACTTGCTGCTCGCTAACGCTGCTGCCGTCTACAAATGGCGATCCCCCCAGTCTTGGGAGGCACCAGTCATTCATGCTCATGCCCCAGCCAGCCCTGTCAGCATCTACACATCCGTTGTTGTGCACTAAAGAACTTCACCATAGGATAGTACTTGTGTTTACAAGAATTAACCTATGATGGAGCTCATTAGTTTACTGAGGCCTATTTGAGAGGCACATTTGTAGACTCTGAGACTTTACTGAGGAGCTAATTAGGCAACTCCGCAGTAAACATATCATGTAGTGCCCAGTTTGTATGCTATGTAAGTAGGTACAAAAGTGTTGCTTAAAAGTATATTAATGGAACACTTGTGAAGTTTACAGAAATTTCAAATAAGATAAAGTGTATCAATTCTGGACGAATAAAATTACCATGGGCATGTTTATTTTGAAGTCAGTGTTTTCAAATTTGCTCCTCATTTCTATGTGCTCAGGGACAATAAGGGGAAGAAGTTGGGAGCCAGAGGACAAGGGAGCGACCTGACTCCTCTAGGTTTTTTTCCCTTCTGTAGCAGTGGTAGGGGGACAAGTTCAAGGCCATTGTCCAATAATTAGATTATCTACCTGGAAAATTAAAACAAATCTGTAAATTTTCCCTATATAGAATCTAATTTTGGGGTCATCTTATATTCGAGTAAATATGGTATTGCCTTTACAACACCAGATTGCTTTACTCCCTAGCCTCTTAACAAAAATCCCGTCTTTGGCCCCATTTGCTTCCAGATGCTGTTACATCTCCTTTCTCCTTCCTTTGTTTCTGCTATCTGAAGTCACTCATTGTCTGAAGTTCCTTCCCTCCAGTTTAACTAGAAGTGAGCTTTAGCCCATGAAAGTTTGTGCTATATATCTATTTTTGTTAGTTTATAAGGTGCACATCTACCATCCTGTGCTTTTCTTCAAACTCAGGTACCTACATCTATCTCCAATTTAACTGCCATCCCTTGAACTCCATAGAAACTGCTGTGGCCAAAGTACCTACTGCCCTTTTCATAGCCACAGTTCAGTCAGTATTTGCTTCTCATCCTCCTAACCTGTTGTCTGCTTTTGACACCAATGGCAAGAATTGTTTCTTAAGCTCTTGTTTTCTGCCCTCTCTTCTACTTGCTTCATTTATTCTGTTTCTCCTCCTACTTTTTCTAACGGCTTTTTTGCAGTGCCCTTACCTACTCCTCTAGCTTTCTGAGGAGGTTCCAAAGGGCGATGCTCTTCTGTTTCCCCCTCTACTCTGTATCTTTAGGAAATCACATCTGTAAACAGAGCTACTGCTTCCATATTGGTAATCCACAGATCTATTTTTTTTAATTCCAGAGCCTGTCTCCTGTCTGTACTAAAATCTCAGCCTGTTTCTATGACATCCTTGCAGATGTTTAGCTGTCAGCTCAGGCTCAACATATTTAAAACTGAGCTCTTAATCTTTCTCCTCTAGTTCTTCCCTTGCCTTCTTTCTTAAGCAGTTTCAACATTACCATCTTGCTTGTCACTCACACCCATAACCTGGGTTCCATCCTCAGCTTAAATTGCTCACTGCATTTCCACATCCAGGTTGTCTGGATTTTGCATATCTTTTCAGTGTGTGCAGGAAATGGTGGCATAAGTGAACTACTTCATGTCATTGGATCATATATAATGGTTGCAGTGATTTAACTAAACATTAGATCGGGACGGACAATTATTTTGGGCAGAGGGCCTCTTACCCAGTTTTGGCAAGCTGTCTAGGGCCACATGGGTCCTGGCTCCATAGAGCCCCTGCCAGCTGGGGCCCTGTATTCCTGCCATCCTGCTCTGGGCCCTGCTGGCGCCGGCCCCGGTACACACCGGTGTGGGCCCCATGTTCCCACTGACTCCCTGCCTGCTCACTCCCAGTGGCCCTCAGCCCTGAGGTACAGATGGGGGGCAGTGTGCAGCCCCAACCCCCTGCTTGCCGGCAGGGAAGGAGCTGGCGCTGAGCACAGGGAAAAGTGGCCCTTCCCCCACCCCACAGCTGGTGCTCCCTGCAGCAGCCGCTCACAGCACACACGGGGCTGTCCTGAGCAGGCACAGGCAGCCTGAGGCAGGCTGTGAGTGGCTGCAGTGTGGGGCACCGGGCACAGGGCGGGTGAGGGACCACTTTTCCCCATGCTTAGCACCAGCTTGTAACCCACTGCCAGCCTGGACCCTGCACCAGCTCTGGGCTCACCCATTGTGGCTGCACACAGCAGCAGCAGCAGCTGCTCAGCGTGGAGAAAAGCGCCTCCCCCTTCTTGCCACGCCAGGCAGTGTTTGTTGCTGCTGCCTTCCCAGAGCTCCCACTGGGAAACACGGGGCAGCAGTGGCAAACACTGCCTGGTGCAGCGGGTGGGGGGGTGCTTTCCTCTGCGCCAAGCAGATGCTGGCACCATGCACAGCCCCCAACGGGTGAGCCCAGAGCCCACATGGGGCCCAGGCTGGCAGCGGGGGCGGGTTACAAGCTGGTGCTGAGTATGGGGAAAAGCAGCCCCTTGTCCACCCCATGGCCAGCACCCCATGCTGCAGCCACTCGCAGCCTGCCTGGGGTTGCCTGTGTGGACTGCGAGCGGCTGCAGCAGGGAGCGCTGGCCACAGGGCCAGGGAGAGGTTGCTTTTCCCCACTCAGCTTTTCCCTGGGCCGCTTTTCCCTGGGCTCCTTCCCTGCCCTCCCCACCCTTACCCTTACCCTTACCCTTTCTGGCTGGGGCAGCCACATGGTCCCAGGCCAGAAGCCCCTGCTAGGGCTTCCGGCTGGGTGGGGCAGGGCCAGGTACTTATGAGATTTGAAGAGTGGCCACAACATAAGCCAACTATTCAGCTCAAGTCACGCTTATGCATGAAATTAAGCTTATGCTTATGAAATTTACAAAGGACACAGAGCTAAAAGTAATTGCCAACATAATGGAGGAGGAGGATTGGAATACCCTGCAGAGAGAATTCGATAAATTTGAAGCAAAGGAAACAGTATGAAAGTTAATAGTACTAAACTGAAAGTCATTCATTTAGGAACTAATACAAATAACCCTATCTGGGATCTCAAAACTTTGGAGCTAACAGGAGAAGAGAGGAAACTGGATGTAATGGCCCATCATAAAATGATGTGTTGTCAGTGTGGCACGATCATAAGAAAAAAGGCTGATTCAGTTCCAGGACAGGACATGTGGGGTTGAGACAGAGAAGGATTAGTACCATTGCATAAAACTTTGGTAAGACTTCATGTAGTACATGAAGAACTGTGTACAGTTCTGGGCACTTAGGTTCATAAATGATGAATTTAACTGGAACAGGCACAGAGAAAGGCTACTAGGATGGTTAAGGAGATGCTGAACTCTTTAGAAGCTTTTTAAAAAGCTTGGTTTGTTTAGTTTAGAAAAGCCAAGGTTGCCAGTGGATATGGTAGCTCACTATAAATACATGCAGAGGGGGTGAGTATCAGGAAAAAGGAAGAGTTAATTAAGTTTGAGAAAAATATTGCTGTGAGGCTTGTATAAGACAGCCCTTAGTTAATCCGAACTGGAAATCAAAAGAAGGTTTTGAACTGTTTGAGAAGTGAAGTTGATGGGTAGTCTGCTTACCAAGGCAGGATGGAGCAAAACCCCTGAATTGCTTCAAGAGCTTGAAAATGACTGTGGCATGGTCATCAGCGTAGGAGAGGAGTGCTCTTGGAGTGGCAATCAGAGCGTGTGATATGAGGCTCTGAATGTTTGACATCCCCCTAAAGGGGTTAAAGGGAAATGTGATCAACATGCAGGTTGTTTGCATGTGTGGAAAGGGTCTCCTGCTGCAGACTGCTGACAGGGCAGGATTTGAAGGCTAAAGCTATAGCTACTGGTCTCGGGTTGAGACATGGCTACTTGGGTCTAGAAGGAGGTCAAGCATTGGAGTGGCTAAATCTTGCAAAATCCTGGGGGGTTTTGAGGTGACAAGATGCTTTTGTTTAGATTATAGGGAATTCTCCAGTGTTGTGCGAAGGCTTGAGCTGAATAGTTGTGGCCACTCTTTCTGGGTTAGATTTCCTTTCTCTACTCATTCCTCTGTCTCAGTTTTTAGTATGCTTTTAGTACTTGCTGTACTTTATTGTACACTACTGTATTAATCCCATGCCTTGGGGATGCTGCTGGTCATCTCCAGGGCCAGGAAGAATCTGTTTTCTCTCTTGAATGCATGACTTGGCTTCTGGATATTTCTCACTTCCTTCTCAGACATGGACACTGGTGATTCTAATGGTACCAGCGACCTCTTAGGTATCTGATGGATCTTCCTCAAGCACTCAGAATTAAACTGATAGCCAGATTTGGGGTCAGAAAGAAATTTTGCCCCAAGCTGCTAGTATACACGAGAGCTGTCTGTGGATGCAGATTTTTCTAACAGAAAAGGCAGGATTTGGAGGCTGAAGGCAGAGAAAGTGGTCTCAGAGACATGGCTCCCCGCTGCTAGGGGGAGGCCAAGCAAGGATCTTTGAGAGTTTTTTTTTTACCTTGTAACGTGGATAATAGTCTGCTTCCTTGAGGCATCTGGAGATATTTTACCTAATTCCCTCTCCTTGTATGAGCCCAGATATTGGCAGTGCCTGTGTCTTTTCCTCTGACACACTGTAGGTAATGGACTTATTTTTTTCTTTTTAATACTAAAGATCCAAAGATTGTTATGGGTATCTTGTGTCCATGGGAGTTGTTGGAATAGATGTTCTTGTGAACCCTTTTGGGCAAATATGTGTTACATGACTGGTTGCTTACAGGATCAATGGGTCCTTTTGGGTGAAGCCACAGAGCAGTTCTTTTGACAAGGTTGAAGAGCATACACCCTGTGTTAAAGTGGTGAACATGGTAATCCAATATGGTTACTTGGCTTAAAACTCTGTTAGAATAATGTAGCAACTACAAAGAGGTCAAAAATATTTGATAGCTAGAAAGGATTGTACTAAGGTTAGGAATGTGTGTTCCTCATGCAGTTTGAGAACAAATGGAGCCTTTGGGTACAAACAGATGTCACCCTTGTTGTGCTAGAAAAATGTTTATGGCAGCACAAAACATAAGTGAACAGATGTCCTTGCCCCTTGTTGTGCCCCAAGTGTCCAAAATGTGAGTGTAATGATTCCTGATAGTTTGTTCCACTTTATTATGGCAAACTTCTATTTGGTTATGGCATGATCTGAACAGGCCAGGGCTGCCCACACTTTCTCGCTACCCAGGGCAGGCTATTCCAGGGTGCCTGTTTCATACTGCAGAACAAGAAGACCCCCATGGGGATCACCACATTTGCAGATGCACACCCTAGGTTGGGGCCTTATCCTGTGGGACAACAGCTCCAGGCAATGTCTGTACCTGCCAGTCAATCAGATTGTTTGTGGAGGGACATATCTGCACACAGCTTATCCTGCAACAAAAAAACAACATGTGTTTGTAGTCTTTGGGCTCTGTTTAGCAAGTAGAGTTTTGTGATATTGTGTAGATGTAGTCTGATCTCAGTCTGATCTTCAGTGGCATTACTTCGGCACTGCACCAGTACACCAAAAATCTGAACTGGGTCCCTATTGCATAGCTCATTCAATCTTCAAATTGCCCTAACAAAAGTACTGTAGTTAAAAGACAGTATATTGCTGCTTGACAACATAATCTTTGTAGGTGAAGGGGATAAGAGTGAAGGTAAAATGTACGTGTCTGATCCTGGCAGTCCCTAATGTCCAAAACCCAAAGGTTAGCAACCAAGATAGGGCTGACTTTAATAAAATGAAATTCAAAGGGCATGGGAGGTCTTAAGGTGCAAACATGTCAGATTCAAAAGGTCTTTTTTTAGCCATGTGTGCAAATCCTCCTAATAGAATCAGCAGATGCATCAAAGCATTTGGGCTGTAAAGGCTCCACTGCACTTATTTTATCCTTTATTATACTATACTGTACTGTATCATTTTTGTTCATCTTTCCCATGACCTTTAGCTAAAAGATCTATGGAGCAGCAACTTTTATTTACCAAGTTTTGCCTATTTTAGGAGGCTATTCTGTGATTAACTAAAAAGTATTTTACATACAAAGTATTACCGACAAAAGTGGTGGGAAATAATAGTTTTAAAGGAGAAGGAATTATTTCTCATGTTTAGATTGTTAAACAGAGACATTGAACCTTTCAGAAAGTGATTAAGTGTTTGTTTAAAAAGAAGCCCCAAGTTCATGTCCTGTGTTCAGAAGGCTATGTTCTGGGTCATGCGTACTATAGTCTCTTATTCCTGAATAGGTAACGAATAACAGGTGAAACAAAGGAGAAGGGAAGTTTGCAGAAAATGAACTTCTTGGCCAGGATAAAGCAAAAAACCAAATTCACTTTGCAGAAAACATTACACCTCCACAGGCTGCCCTCTGCTGTCCCTTCTGAACACTCTCATCCTATTTTCAGTATAACTGCACAGAAGCGCAAAGTTTTTCCCCCTCCTCTCATTGTGTATAAAACATGTCAAAGAATGTAAACATCTCGCACAGAATTTTACTACATCTTCAGAATTGTAAAGACTTTCTCTGAGTCACCAAGACCTGATTTGCTAACTTTTTTGGACAACTTAACCTTTTTGCCACTCCCAGTTTCAAATATACATTAATTCATAAGTCACATTATTTCCTATATTTCATAGACATTAGGGTTGGAATGGACTTTGGAAGATCATCAAGTCCAGCCCCCTACCCCAGGGGCAGAAAGTCAGCTGGGGTCATAGAATCCCAGCAAGGTAAACATCCACATTTCTCTTGAAGGTGTTCAAAGTAGGTGCTTGAACCACCTCCCATGACAGGCTATTCCAGACCTTGGGGCTCGGACAGTAAAGAAGTTCTTCCTTACTACTGCAGTCTTGCAGTAGTTTATAACTGTTCAACCTTGTCTTCCCTTGGGTGCTCTGTTGAACAAACATTCCTTCAGATCCTGGTGAACACCCCTTATAAACTTATAGGTGGCCATCAGATCACCCCGAGCCTGCGCTTTTCCAAGCTGAAGAGTCCCATAGCTCTGTCTGTCGTCGTACAGTCTGTTTTCCTGATCTCTGATCATCCGCGTGGCTCTTCTCTGGACTCTCAAGTTTCTCTACATCCTTCTTGAATTGTGGCGCACCAAGGCCAAGTACAACAGGAGAATGATGTCCTAGGATTTGCTTGAGAAGCATCTATGGATGCAAGCCAGCATTTTGCTCACTTTATTAGCAGCAGCATCACATTGAAGGCTTATGTTCATCTTGTGGCCAGTCATGACCCCCAGGTCCCTTTCATCCGCAGTGCTAGCCAACATAGCACTGCTGAGCCTATAAGCCTGCAGCAGGTTTTTCTTCCCAAGGTGGAGAACCTTGCATTTTTCAGTGTTAAACACCATCAGGTTCTTGTCTGCCCATTTCCTGAGCCTGTCAAGATCAGCCTGGATTGCCCTCCTGTCCTCAGGTGTGGATGCTTTACCCCAAAGTTTGGTATCATTGGTGACCTTGGCCAGTCTGCTTCTGACACCAATATCCACATCATTAATGAAGATGTTAAACAATATAGGTCCAAGGACAGAGCCTTGACCTGGTCACAGGGCACCATGATGATTGACTTCCATCAACCACCACCCTCTGGGTCTGACCACAGAACCAATTCCCCAGCCAGCAGATCATGGTGGACCCGAAGCCGCAGTTGGCCAGTTTTGCCAAGAGGTGATCATGGGATACCAGATCGAAGGCTTTTTTGAAGTCAAGATATACGACATCAATCTCTTTTCCCTTGTCCAGGTAATAGGTCACCTGGTCATAGAAAGAAATAAGACTGATCAAGCAAGATCAACCTGCAACAAACCCATGCTGGCTATCCCTCAGGATGTTGCCATCGGTCAGTCCATTAAGAATGGCCTCTTTGATAATCTTTTCTAAGACCTTCCCTGGGATAGAGATCAGGCTGATGGGTCTGTAGTTTGCCAGATCCACTTTCCTCCCTTTCTTGAAGATAGGCACCACATTGGCCTTCTTCCAATCTTCAGGCACTTCACCAGAGCACCAGGAGTTCTTGAAGATCCATGCCAGGGGCTGAGCTATGATGCTAGCCAGCTCCTTGAGCACCCTTGAGCTGACTTGAAGGTGTCCAGCCTCTCAAGGTGTTCCTTCACAAGGTCAGCATTGATGGAGGGCAAGGAATCTCCCTTACCCGGGCCTCCCTGTCCCATGATGGGCAGGGGTGTCCCATGGGACTGGTGAAAGATCGATGCAAAGTACCCATTTAGTAAGTTGGCTTTTTCCTGGGTGTCAGCTGTCAGTTGTCCCATCTCATTTAGCAGGGGTCCAATGTTGCCCTTGCTTTTCCTCCAGTTCCCCACATATCTAAAAAAGGACTTTTTATTATCCTTGATACTTGTAGCCAGTTGGAGTTCAGTCACAGTCTTGGTTTTCCTGGTTCGCTCCCTGCAGGTCCAGACCAGTGCAGAATATTCTTCCTTGGAGGTGGATCCTGTCCTCCATCCTTTGTAGGTCTTTCTTTTTAGATGCAGGAGGTCCGCTAGTTCCGCTAGAGCCAAAGGAGCTGCTGTGCCCTTTTGCTGCCTTTCCTCCAAGATAGAATAGACTTAGCTTATGTATCTAGGATCACTCCCTTGAGGAGCAAGCACTCTTTCTGACTTCCTTTCCCCTTGGGGTCGTGGTCCCTTGGGGCCTCACCAACAAGCCTCCTGAGTTTGTCAAAGTAAGCTTTCCTGAAGTCAGGGACTTTTGTATTGCTGACTGACTTGTCAGTTTTATGACAGATGGTGAAGGTGATCAGCTTGTGGTCGCTGTCACCCAGCTTCCCTTTGATCGTTAGGTCACTGATTAGGTTGTCCCCGGTTGCCAGTACCAAGTCAAGCAGCGCTTTACCTCTCATTGGCCCATAGACTTCTTGTGTCAGATAGAGCTCATCCATGCACATGAGGAAGCTTTACGACCGCTTGGATTTGGCTGAGCACTCTTCCCATGAGATGTCTGGGTAGTTGAAGTTTCCCATGACAACCATGGATCAGGAGTGTGAGGCCTCAGCCAATTCCCTGGTGAATTCCTGGTCAAGCTTTTGATTCTGGGTGGGAGGTCTGTAGTGGACTCCCACCACTGTGTCCCCTGTGCCGTGTTCCCTGTGGATTTTAACCAAGAGGGTCTCCAGTTGTCCATCCTGGGCACCAATGATAAGCTTTCCTGGACACAGAGAGCTACACCCCCACCCCTTTTGTCCACTTCATCTCTCCTGTACATGGTATAGCCGTCTATACCCGCATGGTCCAGCCATGGGTGGAGTCCCACCAGGTCTCCATTATCCCTATGACATCGTAATTATTTGTGTTAAGCCAGAGGACAAGTTTCATAGTTTCATAGTTTCTAGGGTTGGAAGGGACCTGAGCAGATCATCTAGTCCAAACCCCTGCCATGGCAGGAAAGAATACTGGGGTCAAATGACCCCAGCAAGATGTTCATCTAACCTCCTCTTAAACACCCCCAGGGTAGGAGCCTGCACCACTTCTCTTGGAAGCTGGTTCCAGACCCTAGCCACCCTGACTGTGAAGTAGCGCCTCCTGATATCTAACCTAAACCTACCCTCTGCCAGCTTGTGACCGTTATTCCTGGTCACTCCTGGCGGTGCTCGGGGAAACAGTGACTTCCCCAATGCTTACTGATCCCCCCTGACTAATTTATAATAGGCCACAAGATCCCCCCTCAGCTTTCTCTTTTGGAGGCTGAACAGGTTCAGGTCCCGCAGCCTGTACTCATAGGGCCTGCCCTACTGTCCCCTGATCATATGAGTGGCCCTCCTCTGGACCCTCTCCATGCTGTCGACATCCCTCTTGAAGTGTGGCGCCCAGAATTGGACGCAATACTCCAGCTGCGGCCTGACCAGTGCCGCATAGAGGGGGAGGATCACCTCTTTGGACCTGCTCGAGATGCATCTCTGGATGCATGCCAAGGTGCGGTTGGCCTTCCTGACTGCCTCCCCACACTGCCGGCCCATGTTCATCTTGCAGTCAATGATGACCCCCAGATCCCTTTCCGCCTCCGTGCTGGCAAGAGGGGAGTTCCCTAACCTGTAGGTATGGTTCTGGTTGTTCCTCTCGAGGTGCATCACCTTGCACTTGTCTGTGTTGAAACCCATCCTATTCTCGTCCGCCCACCCTTGTAACCTGTCTAGGTCTGATTGTAGCCTGTTGTATCCTTCCAGTGTGCCCACGTCCCCCCACATCTTAGTGTCATCAGCAAATTTGAACAGGGTGCTTTTTACCCCCTCATGCCCCTAAGCATGCAGTCCCCTGCTGGCCCCTCCTGGATGTGTGCCAGCATAATTTTCTCGAACAGCTTGCCTAGGATCAAGGTAAGACTAACTGGCCTATAGTTTCCCAGGTCCTCCTTCCTGCCTTTTTTGAAGATGGGGACCACGTTGGCCCTCTTCCAGTCCTCCGGTACCTCACTAGAGCACCACGAGTGCTCATAAAGTTGTGCCAGGGGACTTGCAATGACCTCGGCCAGTTCCTTTAGAACTCTAGGGTGGAGATCATCTGGACCGGCTGACTTGAATACGTCCAACCCCTCCAGTAGCTCCCTAACTAAATCCTTGCTAACCCATGGCCCAGGTGTGCCTCCCCCAGGGCCCGAGGGGGGCCCAGCAGGGAGGTGGCTGTTCTGGTCCCTACTCAGGAAGACGGAGGCAAAGAAATCGTTAAGCATGTTAGCTTTGCCATCTGGTGTGATGACCAAGTTTCCCATGGCGTCCTGCAAGGGCCCCACATTACCTGGGACCTTCTTTTTACCCCCTACGTATTTAAAAAAGGACTTCTTATTGTCCTTAATCTGGGAAGCTAGCCCCAGTTCCATCTCTGCCTTGGCCTTCCTAAGTACCCCCCTACATCCCTACTGCTCCCCTACATAACTACAGAATAGCCCTCCCTGGTGATGACCCCTTCTTTCCATTGGGTGTAAGCCTCCTTTTTAGCAAGGAGACATTCCCGGATACTTTTGGTGAGCCACGGAGGCTTGTGTGCTCTCCTGCTCCCTTTGATCCTCGTCGGGATTACCTTCCTTTGGGCTTGGAGGATCGTCTCCTTAAGAAGCGACCACTCTCCTTGGACACCTGGCTCCCCTCCCCTCCCCTCCCCCCCGGGACCTCAGCGCTTCTCCAACTATCCTCCTTAGCTTGTTGAAGTCTGCCCTCCTAAAATCTAGGGTTGCTGCCTTGCTGCAGGCCTTTGCCACCTTGCGCTGGATGGTGAATTCCAGCAGGCGATGATTGCTGTCGCCCAGGTGGTCGAGCACCCACAGCCCCCTCACCAGGTCATCACCCGTGGCCAGCACTAAGCCCAACAAGGTGTCCCCCCTGGTGGGGCTGTGCACCTTCTGGGTTAGATGGAGGTCCTGCACTCTGGCCAAGAACCTATGTGAGCGTTCAGACCTGGCTGACTGCTCTTCCCAGCAGATGTCTGGGAAGTTCAGGTCCCCCATGACTACCACATCCTTAGCCTTCACTACCTCTGTGAGCTGACCCAAGAATTCCTAGTCAAGCTCTTCTCCCTGGTTGGGAGGTCTGTAGTAGACTCCCACCATTAAGTCCCTTTCCCCTCAACTGCCTTGTACTCTAACCCAAAGCACTTCAGAGTGCCCCTCCCCTGACTCCTTGCTAATTAACGAGGATGTGTATTCCTCCTTAATATAGAGCGCCATCCTGTTTATAGAGTTCATCCTGTTTATTCCCCAAGCTCCTGGCATTCATGTACAGGCATGCAAGTGTCCCCTTGAGGGCCTTGCCTTGCCTACAGGTTGTTCCAGGGCTGGGGCAGGGGTGGGGTCCCTTAAGTGCCTTGGCCTGCTGGCTTTGCAAGGGTTGCTCAGCGGGCCAGCAGTGGCAGTAGTCCCCCCATCCCCCAGCGGGCTTAGTTTAAAGCCTGGTGCAGCAGGTCAGCTAGTCTGGCTGAGAAGATCGATGAAAACACTACCTGCGCCCCCAGCCCCTTAAGCCCCACTCCCAAATCCCTGTAGTGTTTCATGACCCTGCTGGGAGGGTTCTGATCCATGTCATTTGTGCCCACATGGATAAGAAGCATAGGGTAGTGGTCAGTGGGCCGGAGGAGCTCATTGATCCTCTCTGCAATGTCTCAGATACTGGGAAGCAGCACACTTCCCGGGCTAACAAGTCAGGGTGGCAGATTGCTCCCTCAGTTGCCCTCAGGATGGAGTCTCCCACAACAAACACTACGTTTTGTCTTGGGGAGAGCGGGGGCGATAGCTACAGGTGAGCTTGTGTTGCCTGCGGAGCTGGCAACTTAGCAGGCTCTGCTGGGGCTGCAAGAGGTTTGTACCTGTTGCAAAGCTCCAGCAGTGGGGGGACCTTGGTGCGGCAGGCCTTGGGGCCCTTGACCACCTTGGTCCATCCCCATGGCTGGACAGGATGGGAGGTCCCGGTGTCCTCCCTTGTCCTGGAGGGTGACCATGGTCTACCCTCTGCCTCCTGTGGGGGAAGGGCCTGGCAGTAGGAGTCTATCTCCCACTCACCATCCCTGATGGCACGCGGTCTTTTCCTTTCTTCCTTTCTAAAAAAAAAAGGCAGAGTACTTAATTTCTGGAAGAGCAGTAACACCTTAACACAAATAGGTAACATACTGTTTGGTCTGTTTCTCTTGGATATTTTTTTGTACTTCAGAAAACTTAAAACATTTCCTTTCCAGATTTCTCCTTGCCTGTGAAAAATGACTTCTAATCAGAGTTTGCTTTTTGAATGGTCACATTTCTTAAAAAATAAGGTGGCATTCATTATTTGTACTTACATTGTTATGCACTTGGTTTTGTAGGTTAGAAAGCACAAGATTTATTAAAAATTCAGTAAAGCCCTGACCCTGCAAGGATTTATGCAGGCATATAAATAGTTTTCCTGAATGCAGCCTGCATATATGCTTGCTGGACTATGGTCTAAAGCAGTAGACTGGACTATAACGTAAGAATAGCTGATGCTTCAACTGCACAAAGTGCATAGAAATGTGTTTAGAAACTGTATAAATGTACAGCACCATGGGTAAGATTTTAAGAGTGCCTAGGTCCTACTGATTTTCAGTGGACCACTGTAGGAGGCATTTATATGCAAGGGGACTCCCCAGCTGCCACTATAGTCTGTGTGGTGCAGCTTTAATGTGGTGGAGGGCAGGATTTGGACTATTGTAATTACCTGAGTCTGAGACTAAATTCTCATCCTCATACTTTGAGGCTTTCTGTTACAGCTATGTAGGAAACACCGGTCCTTTATTCTGAGTAGAATACAGTTTTAAATCTTTCCCTTCAAAAGCTCTCTTCGTCTGGTACACTTAAATGGAGTTAAAATGTGTGCCCAGTTTTAGACCAAGTATCTCTTTTCCTTTGATGTCGGCAGTTATCCTTCTGGCTGGTGAATGAACACTGTGACTCTTCTTATTTAGGCATAGTGGATGTGTCTACACAGGACACTAGAAGCGCAGTAGACTAATAATACTGGGTATCAGCGGGTCATGGCAAAAGCTGTGTTAATGTGCTTATGCACAGTAGAATGGGTCTGCTGTCCATTAGCATCACATAAAAGATGTGTGCCTGCACTACTGAACAGTAGCACCAATTACAGCACATTTAGTACCTGGTATTCCAGGTACTAAATTTAATGTGTAATAATTATGGGGAGGTGTTGGTTATTACAGTGCATGAATGCATGTGTAGACATGCCCGGTGATTCTTTATGGTGATTTTGCCACCAAATTCCTGTTCAGCTACCCTCATATGAGTTCAGTGCCAACATGCAGCTTGTAAGCCAGGGGGCAAAAAAGCTATAGTGATTGAATACAGGACTTCTATGTAGTAGTGGTATTTACCAGGAAAGAAGTAACTTTAATCTGCAGAGATCGGGAATCCTTTCTTACTTATTCACATACCACACCCACCTTTTACCAAAAAGCAACCCTTCAAAGTTAGAATTCATGTCTTAAGCAAGGAAGCTCATTTTCTGCCCCCAAAAGAACATCACTTTGATTCCTGCTCCATGTGCAGCAGCAGTGGCATTGCAATTCAGGTAGCTGAGGGAATCAGTTGAATTAATGACTCATTGTTCTTCATCCAGAGATGTTAATGATCATTTCTCCTTTTTAATGGTTGATGTTCCACTAGTCAACTAACCTTTCTTAGGGCAATTTTGCTGCCTGTTATCTGCTTCTGGTCGCTCTTCTCCCATTTCCCAGTGCTGGAGACTCTAGCTCTTTTCAAAATCATATGTCAAAACATGCATACCAGTCTTCAGTAGCGGCTAGGGCTTCAGCTTTCAGTTAAACAGAAAAGGGTGTCAGCTGAAGATTAGGCTTTGCCCATGCAGCCATTGTTCTGGAAATACCTTGTTTTTGAAGGAAAGAATGAAGAAAAAGGTCTCTCAACAGGAGAGCATTGTAGGCAAGTAAATATGGTAATGGCTGTTGTGAAGTGCACTCCCTTGTTTTAAAAGATTCCTACTGTGAAACAGAAATTTTGGAAAAAAATAGAATGTCCTTTGATGGTGGTATGCCTGAGGACAGAGACCAGCATTGGTGATGTTATAATGATTAGATATTGTTGAAGTTTCTGTGGCTGACTCTCAGGTGCGCTGTTTTGTTTCATTTCAGTTCCCTTGTAGGTTACAAATCATAAGTAGAATATAACACTTTCTCTCTCCCACCCCACTTCCTTCTCTTTAAAAGGATCAAGGTTTGTTTGTTTTATCCCCCCTAGTTACTTTTGATTTGCGCAGTGTGAATACATAAGGAAATGTGAACTTTTCAGTGTTCTTTCCAAATCACTACATCTTTCTTCTTATAACCAAGAACAGCACAGGTGCTAATGTATAAAACATGTTCCTGTACAGTGTGGTAGTTATTTAGAGCAGGGGTGGGCAAAATATAGTTCATGGGCTGGATCCAACCCACCAACTGTTTATATCTGGCCTGCCAGTGGGTGGCCACAAACTCATGGAATCTGGCAGCTGGTGGCTCTGGCTCTGGCTGCTGTATGATGCCAGGCAGGCAGGGCCATTTCTGTCCAGTGCTGATGCACCAGTATCAGTTGTGGATTTAGGCATTATACCCTGATCCCCACCTGGAACCTGCCTGCTGTGTCTACACAGCTGACACCAGCACCGACCTTGGACTGCTTCATGTGCACCGGACGGGTGCTGGCATAAGCTGCAGACATGGCTGATGTGTTCTGGATCAGGGTGGGGATCAGGGCTTGCTGCAACTCTGGGTGGGGTGGGAATGGGGAGAGAAAGACACAGAGAGAAGTGTGGCCCTCAGTTTAGGGAGTTTTGGTGAGCTGTTGCACATGGGGGGCAGACCTGGCCCACAACAGCTCACTAAAACTCCCAGTGTGGCCCTTGGGCTTAAATAATTGCCCACCCCTGATTTAAAGCTTACTAGTTGCTTGGCTAGTCAAACCGGGTCAGTTTTGCCTTAAGTTACCTGCGATTTAAACTCCTAGAACCCAAAGCACAGCAACTTGAAAGAATATACAGAGGAATGCAGATGATTATCTATAGAAGAGAGGATCAAAAAATATGTTCATAGCTGGGTAAGAAATCTTATAGTTTGTCTGAGCTAAAGACTTTAACATTTTCTGTTGTAATTGTTACTTTTTTTTCTTTCCCTAAAGCAAGAAGGATTAATAAGCTTTATTTTAACTGTGTTTTTCTTGGTTTGGCCACTTTTTTTAATTAAAAAAAAAGAGAGAGAGACAAGCCCAATTTGTGATTCAAATAAATACACAATTCTAATTTCTGTACTTCTTTTCCTTGATATTATACTTATCAAATATGCAGTAGATGGACTTAACAGTGATTTAACGGAGTTGGTTCATGATTGGGATAAAACCGGTATTTGAATATGTGGCAGACTAACTGCCCTTGATGGAGCAGTATGCTGCTTTGGAAAAAATGCCTGGTGTGCATCTTTGCAGAGCTGTTTATGCTTTGTAAAAAATGCTCTGGTAGTGTGTTAGGCTTGTTTTATATAACATTCAAATGGTGTTCCTGTAGAAATTTTCTAACAAGACCATAAATAATAGTGTAGAAGTTAACTATAAAGCAGACTCAGCCTCCAAGGACAGGCTGATAAGACTCTGCAATGACCAAATCCCATTCACTTTGAAGTCTGAAGTAAGCAAAGATATAGTTTCCCTCCCTATTAATTACCATTTCAAAACAAACATGTAGCCAAAAACCAGTTTTGAAATAATTAAGAGTTTTCTCACACTGACCTGATATCTTGTTTTCTTTCACAGTGGAAAATTCTGAACTAATGAGGAGAGGACCTCAGATATTTCAAGGAGCTTGGCTAATCTGCGGAAGGATAGAATAGAATAGAATCAGGGTGTTCTGCAGGTAATAACCAGAGCACCTGATGTGAAGCTTCCAGCATGCCTTATCCCCATGGCACTCAAGGTTAACCTAATTGCCAAGATCTGGTGAAGAGGATTTTTTCCTCAGATCAGATAAGCAAAAACCAGTGGGGTTTTTTTTTGCTTGCTTGCTGTTCACACAGTCCCTTTCAAGAGCATCTGAAAACATTCCCTTCCCAGGACACCTGAGGCATTGCTGATGCTCTCTTCTCTCTTGCAGCACATTGTAGGTGGTATGTTTGTTATGGTGTGTTTTGTGGCCTTTGTATAATGCTCAGTTTGTGAAGAGTGAAAAAGCTCAACATCAGTGCTACCTGTGTCAGGCCACAGAAATGACTTGTTCTATCAGCGGTGCTTGCATCACCAGGCACTGGGAAAGTTCTCATTAGATTAGACCTGAATTCCATGATCATCTCCAGGCTGTAGCCAGGATTTAGGTGATCTTGATGTTGGAGTTCTAATAATATGTTAGCAGTCATGCTTTTAGTGCCACTGCCTTTGTTTCTTACATCATGTAGCTGAACTGGTTTATAGACTTGGCAAGTAGGTTGTACATAACACATCCAGTAATAGTGTGCAATAGCGTCTCCAACCCTTGGAATCATAAAGTTTCTCTACAGCTTTCTTATGCATTGCAGCCATTGGCAGGGAGAAGTTAACATTCTTGTCTCACTTGAAAAGCTTTGACAGGTCACTAGGTGTGATATTTAAGACAATATAAACTGAAGAGCCCTTAAAGTGGTGTGGGATAGCTTGAGTTGTGTGACTCTTTTTACTTGAATAAATATGTGGTAAGAGAAATCTACTACATGATATTATAGGAACTGTTTTTCAGCAGAAATTAAAGGACTGTAGGGGCTGACAAATGCTTTTAAATGCAAGTAATATATATTAGGCCTGTGTGAAGTGGCTAGTATTCGCTTTGGATTTGGATGATTTGGGGGACAGTGATTTGATTTGGTGATTCAGATCACTGTCCCAAATTGATTCAGCCAATTCTGATTTGGAGATTTGGCCACTGTTGAATCAGCTGAATCTCCGAATCAAACAGGCTCCATCCCCTGCCTACTCTCCCAGCCCCATCAATGGCTGCCCTGCCCCAGTGTTGTGGCACTTAAAAAAAAAAAAAAGCGCTGCACTCAGTGGGTCCTGCCACGCAGGGGGTGATCCCTGCTGCCCTCCACTACCCCACGTGGCATGGGGAGGCTGTCACGAGCCCCCCAGAGACTCCAGCGCCCACTGCAGCAGCTGATGAGTGTGGGGTTTGGTTTTTTTGTAAAGCACCAGGAAACTGGGGCTAGGAAGGTGGGTGGGGATAGGGACTCATGGCAGAGCCCCCCCCGCCCCCAACAACTCAGGGCAGTGGGGGGCAGCGGGGACTGCCAACTCACCTGGCAGGAGTCAGTGAATGCAGGTCTTAAAAAAAAAAAAGAGTCAGGATGCTACGGCCAGGCGGGGCAGCCATTGATGAGGCTGGGAGAGCAGGCAGGGGTTGGGAGGTGCTCAGGGAGGCTGGGGGAGCAGGCAGGGGATTGCCCCTGTGGGTCCCTTCCCACCCTACTTACCGGCACGGAGCCCGGGTTCAGCTCCCTGTGGTGGCGCGTGGGGACTGTCCGAATTGTTGAATCTCTGAATCTTTCCCAAGACTTTAAATCAATTCAGACTTTTTTTTGGTCTCCTGATTCAATTTGGATTCGGAGATTTGCCTGCCGAGTCTCCTCTGAATCAAATCAGTACCCAAACGTTCACACAGCCCTATTATATACACCCCAGACAAACTAAAATATTTTCATCATAGCCACTAGATGGTGCTTCATTAGCAACGCTCTAGGTGCTGCACAAAATGCATCACTGAACTAATGGATAATCATTAATGAGTCACATGTGTAGCATTAACTTCTCCTTCACTGGGTGTGTGGCAAGTATTTCAGGTAAAAAATAAAGACACTTTTTCCTTAAGGGTTATTTGAATATGTGAAGTCCAATGAAGTAGAATGAAGAGCTAGTGTACCACTTTGATTTGCATGTGAAATCCCATGAAGGTAAGGAGGGAGGAGCATGGACAATGAGGATAAATAGATTCCAACTTGTTCATGTTTAGGAGAAACTGACAACATTTTCACTGCATGGAATTGCTGGTTTTTGGCTTCTGGGAAGATCGTGTCAACTGACAGCCTGTGGGAGGTCTGGATTGATTTTCAACTGCACCACAACATCCATATGACCCTGAGCATTTTCCACAGTGGTAAAATGGGGATAACTATTTTCTTAGATCACATGGTGAGGGGCAAGACAGGATGGGGGGGTGATAAATACATTAAAGATTGTGAGGGGGCTAGATAATACTGATGGATGCCATAACGGAAGCTTTATATAACCCTTATATGAGAGAAGCTTCAGTGTTATGAAAGACTGTGATTTTAATTGCATATGTAGTATTGAAGGTTGTATTGGCTGCACTTGCAATCTGGGATGTTAAAAGATTGCCTAAGGTTGAACGTAGTCATTTTTAGTGTACTGAAAAAGGGTGGCAAGGAAGAATTATGTGGCTTTGAGTTTGATGGCTTGAGTAAGGTATATACTGGTTCTCAGGATTGGGAAGTGGGGGAGGGAATGGGGGAACCAAGACCACTGTATGATTAATCTTTACTCAGTCTGATTTTTTTTCATTTAAGAGTCAAGGAACAGTTGTTCTTCAAAAGGAAATTTGCATCTCTTTGAAACTGTTTTATCATAAGATTTCTTTGGATTTAAACCATTGATCCGGGCAGCTGTGGGGAATATAGAAAACTGCAGCAGCTAGTATACTAGCTTCATATCATACCACATCCTGTATGGAGACAGTCTTCCTCTGGGCAGCTGTATACCTCAATAACACGAAGTTTGTACTAACCCCTCCTCCTTTCTGCTGGAACAGGGCCAGGTCTTGTGTCTTTCCAATGCCATCCCTTCCCTTTTTTTAGTACCCTAACTTCTGCATTTTCTGGCCCTTTTCTTTTATAATCCCGCAATTTCTATCAACCATTTCTTCCCTTCAATTCCATTTCCAGACAGCTGTATCTGCAGATGTAAGCTTACATTGTGGTTACACCTTATTCTCCATGTGTAGCAGCTTTAAAACTCCACCGATTAGATTCTTCTTTGATTCTTATATTAAAAGGAAAACATTGCTAATAAGGAGAAATGTCAACCCTGTATCAAGTGCAAAGCTTTTAGTGAATCCTGAAGTGAATTTCTGTCATTTTAAAGAAGCAGCACAAGCAGTCCCTTCAGACTTCAAACCTGATGTCCTTTAGACTGCAAGCAATCACCTCAGCTTGATTAGCCATTCTTATGTTTTACAGACAGTGCAGTTTGATCATTTAGAATTCCTTCCATACTCCACTAGCAGACTTTGATTTAACAAGCACTTACCCTTTTGCTTTGAGTGCATGTACAACACTTTTAAATACATATAAATTAGTGTATAATACTTACAGTTAAAAGTATTCCCTGACCCACTAAATTAATCCTTTCTCCCAGTCAAAATGCATCCCTTTGCTGAAAGAACCTGGGGAGACTGCTGAGTAAACCAAACACCAACATATTAGTGCTTCATAAAGACAAGGTTGGACCTATTATTTGTGTAGGGAGTAGGCCAATTGTTAGGCTGCTCTTAAACAGTGTAGGTGCATAAGCTAACAACACTCAGCCTGAATTAAGAGCCCTGGGCTAGGGACAGACATTCAAAAAGCCTAAGCCGGACTTGATTCAATTTTTGCAGGTTAATCTAACCTGGCTAGGCTAAACCGATTTGTAACTGTTCAGACATCCCCTCTGGACTGAAAAAATGCAGGCACATGCCTGCAGTGGCTCATGCTAGAAGACAGGGGATGTTCAAGCAGCCGTACCTTCTCTTTCACATTGCTGAGCTGAGGAGGGGGTGTTGCCAAGCCGCAACAGGACACTCTGAATAGGGAGGGGTTCTCCCCCCCCACACACACTGTTGATAACAGAGCACTGAGTTACACAGAAGAGAGTTACAAAGGGAGTTGTTATCTTTTATCAGCCCAAACAAAACAATAGCCTTCAAGCTCTTTTAAACAACTTTTTCCAAGGAAGGAATGGAGAGATGTTACCAGCTACCTGTTGATTAGCTCCAAAAAGCCCCAAGCCAACACTGTCCTGTTTCCCACAACACGGACCAGAGCCAGCATATGGTATGCTTGCTAATCCTGAGAGGTATCTGTGTAAGGCAGAGGGGAGGGGGGATCTCTGCTTGAGTAGGGAGTGGTGAGGGTGATGGTAGGCAGGGGGACACCAGGCAGATGCTGCCGTATCTGCAGAATCTTCTGGAGCAACAGCCAGGGAGCAGAGGGGAAGGGCCTGTCCTGCTGGGCTGAAGCAGAGAGCACAGCCCCGTTCAGAGTTGCAAGCCATCTGGGATGCTCAAGGGCTCTGATTTAACTTAAAACAGGAAGGGGTCTGGGACAGACGGTGCATAAACTGGTTCGACCCAAATCAGTTAAATCTGATACTACATTCGACCAGGTTTATCTTGAACCAGTTTCAACAATTTTCAAACTACTTTATGTGCACTGAACATATGGTCTGTTACAGGTTTAAACCAGTTTCTGAAGACTTAAACTGGTTTATGTGTAATGTCTGTCCCTAGCCCTGGTATCAGACATAGAGAGAACAGGGCCTGAGGCAGCCATATGTGGCTAGAGTTTTGTGGAATTGGTGCTGAGGGAAAATTCATGTATGAAAAAGATGGTACCCAAAACAAACCCACTAAACAGATAGATGCATGGAAGCAGATCTGGACTTTACTCTTTTTCCTTTTTGCTACATGGTATAGAACCAGAATCCTAGGACATTTAAAGGGACTGGATCTGATCTTTGCTACTGAGATCTATCACTCATTACAGAAACTCCTGCGCCTTGAAATATCTTCACTCATACAGAGGGGTTGTGCATTTTCAGATCAGCAGAGGTGCATTCTGGTTTGCAGTAGAAGTTCCTTCCCTTTCTTTACATAAGCTTGACTAGTAATTCCTCCATGTGATATCCTCATTATGTTGACAATGATGATTTACACAACTAGCAAAAGTCAAAATCTTGTGTGCCCAAAATGAGGTTACTTAAGATTAGCTTCTTGTATCCAAATGTAAACACCTGGTTTTAGTGGAACTGTCCACTCTTACCTCCCACTGCCTTTCAAAAATAAAGTTATTCAAGAAACTGGAGAAAGGAAAGCTGACCTAGGTTTGAAGTTTAAGAACACGGGCCAACTTCTACTTTTTGAAAGTATTACTTTTTTGCAAGTGCCAACATTTCTGAAAAGGTCCGCCTTTGAAACCTGTGGTGAAGTTCCCATGGCAGCACACTGTCAGGTGTTCACAAGACTCCAAATGTGTGCTGTGCACTGCTGGGAGCATTTAATGGCTGGTAGAGAGGTAGTGCTGCCCTAGGCATAACTGGCTTGTTGGGTAACTTGGATCTACTTGCCTTGTTTCTGGGGAGTCTTTACATATTGCAAGAGTCCCCAGAGATAAAGCAATTGGTGTTAGCATTTCCATGTCACCTGAAGACTCATCTTCATCCATGGTGGTTGTGGATCCTTTGTATTATATGCATCTCTTTTGTTTGTTGTAAAATGTTTTGGCCAATGCATGACATTTGGAAGCTATACTAATCTATATACAACACACACACACATACACACACACTCTATCATCACCGTATATATCACTACATATATACCATCATCCAGTTTGTACTCTTATCCTTGCCCCCAGAAAACTGGAAGACAACTACTAGTTCCCCCCACTCCCCAGAAAACTCAACAGAGTATTAAAGAGCAACAACAAATGCTAACTAGGATACTTTATTGCTGGACTTTGTTTGAGCAAACAGGTGAAATTTCTTCAAGGCTGAAGTTGTCATTAAGGGCTAATACAATTTTGTTGTTGTTGCTACAGACAGAAGATATCATTGATTCATGTTTTGCCTTACAGTACATTACAACTTCTTCATACAAAAATAAAAGTCCCACACCAGTCTACTGCTGGCTGATAGCACTTATTTATTTACATGTGCTTTGTCAAGAACCTTCCTTAGGCAGAAGGGTAAAATAAAGAGGAATAATACAATAGTTTCACTATATATAACTTTTTTTTCCTCTTGGTTTAATTTCAACTTTGAAGGGCTCTCACCTTTTCCGATTGGTTTATTTTGGAGCATCCAACCAGAGTTCTACAAGGGTAGTGTGTTTAATAGAAGAAGTTTAACATTAACCATAAAACTGAAGACAAATTACTGAACATTATATTGATAATTATATTTTCATATTAGGGCAATCTATAAATATAGCTTCTTAGCTACATAACAATTTATAATACAGCAGGTAAAGAATGCAAACTTGCTACATATATTGTAGAATGAATTTAATAGTAAATCAGAAATGTATGAAAATCCTGGATTTTTACTTGTTAAAACTGGCTTAAAAAGTAACAGTACAACTGAAATAACTATAACTCTGAACTATTAAAATGTACAGAGACTGTTTACACCATTGCACATCATTATTCCCTTTGCTTCCAAGACTCATGAAATATGGAATAAAATTAGTGTTTATACAGGTCATGTGCATGTGCACACATCCATGAAAGCAAGGGGAAACAAAACACATTGTTAATAAAGTCCATCAGGAAGGCTGCCAGCAGCCTTCCAATAAAAGTACTTTGTCCCCCCAACACACTTAACAGGACAGTAGGTTAGTGCATAGTGGATGAATAAAACTCCTCTTCCATGATTTCTCAGTGTTTTGAATTGAAAAGAAAGCACATTCCCTTTAACACAATTTAGGTCAATGCAAGTTGGTTTTAATTTCTTAAGGCACTTCATACTGCCTGGATGGCAGCAGACTAAAGTTTTAAGGCATACAGTTTGTCAACTAAAGGTAACAAAGCTTTGGAAGTTCTGAAGTCAACAGTTTTAGTATGTGACCATTCAAGTTGATGTTTTACACAGGAGTCCTTAAAAAAATGTGGTTGAGACTCCCTTAGAAATTCTGTTTCGGTTAGCCTTATAAATGTGATGAGTATTTTTAGGCCAGCTGTGATATGTTCTGGTATTGAGGCACAGTGAGACTGTTTTTTTTCACCTAGAGCTGCTTTGACTCCCATGACTACTCACTGATCGAGAAGTGCTGTAGCGCTTTTTCACAATCATACTGATATAGGCTTTCATCAGCTTTGCAATGTCAACCACCTGTCAAGAGAATGCAAATAACCCAAAGCTGTTAGAGATGATCTAATGTATAAATGCATTTATGTGCACAAAACAGGAGTGAGTGATTTTTATTATCTAAACATGTACAAAAACCATGTTATTAGCAAATACAAGTACTCAAACACTTAATGGCTACTGCCCTATTCCTCTTCTTTCTGCCTCTGTCAAAGAACACTACTGAAGTGACATATACTAAGCATTAGGAACTTTAGCTCTAACAGCCCCAGATCTTCTAGATCTTAAAGAGGGTAGGTGAAAAAGCCTATGAAATATTATTTGAACAAGGTAAAGTATTAGCTGGAAAAAAGGAGAGATGGGATTTTTAAAAGTACTTTTAAAATAAAATGCCTTATTCTCCTTTCTTACCTCACTGGTTTCAAAAAGCAGCTCTCTCTCATCCACTACAATCTTGTAGGTATTGGCAAGTGGAGCACCAAAGGACAGAATATGTTCATACTGGAACACTTCTAATGGCCTGCCTTCCTCACGCTTGTAGACAGAAACAGCATCAGCACTGACTCCCAACCACAACTCTTGTGGAAAGCCTCCTTCTTTGCACTAGTGAAAGAGTATAAATGAACGTTAAAGACGACTTGGAAAAATCACTTTTCTTCTTTGCACCCAGTCACCACCACATAACACACCAGTCAAAAACCACATAAAGGCAACATGACACATTATATACAAAGTTTTCTAATCTTTATGGTACCTACTTTTCAGGGAGGCAGTGATCTGATCTTGTACAGCATTAATAAAGGACTTGTGTTTAATAAAGGACATGTTTGCAGTAAGCATGAGAATGAGATTTTCTTAATTAGTTGGTCAATATTGTCATCCTTCTCTCTCCCCATAAAAATTAGCAATACCCTTAAATAATATACATTGGGGGCCTAGTCATTTCTTCAGAACAGTGGCAACACTAAAATGGATCACTGCCAGTATCCAATGGGTCTCTCTCACCTCCACATCAAAGAGTGTCGATCCATAGCCAGGCCACTCCTTAATCAAAGCCATGTACTTGGCCATAGCCTGTTCTTGATTCATTCTCTGCAATTTTTTCCATTTGTCAAGGATACTAGTTCTGGCACCTGAGACTTCCTCTCTGATCCACATATCCACCATCTGTTCCTCCTCGATCTTCTGTTTGCTGATAGAGCCATTGCGGAAACTCCTCCTCAGTGTTCCTTCAAGAAAGCTTGCCCGTTTCCTCTCGATCCTCTCAACTGGGGTAAAGTGTTTAGTGGAATGTATAATACGAGACTTCAACCTTTGCAAGGGGTAGACTTCCTCTATTTCTGGGATGGTTGTATGCAGGGAGTAGTCTCCTTGTAGGTACTGGAATCGCAAGGCAGCAAGCACTTGGAGGGTTTCTTCAGGAGCAGGGTAGTGTCCTCTAATTACTGCTTCATGAGCCTGATGGAAAGATGGACAAGACAACTTTGTGAGTGCTCAAAATTAAGTAGGATTTAAAAAAAAAATGGATGAAGTAACTGCAAACCTGCATGGTATGCAACATGCGTTAACCAAACTAACCTGGTATCTTAGAAACCTGATTATATAGATAAAAGAAGCATGGAAAAACTTATCCACCTGGACTTCAAAGCATTTGATACAGTGCCACATGGAAAATTATTACTGAGTTGCATAAAACAGGGATGGTGCAGGAATAAGGTGAATAAGTAACTGACTAAACAGGACAGCAAGGGGTTGTGCTGAAAAAGGGCAGTTACTGCTAAAAGAGAAAAGCTATGTTTCATCTTAAACCCACCCTTGTTTAATATTTTCATTAGTCACAGGGCACAAAAATAAGGGTATGCTAATGAAATCTGCTGATGACAGAAGCTGGGAAGCATCATTAACCTAAAGGAACTGTAGAATACTATCAAAGACCAAGGCAATAGAAACTGGATGAGATTTAGCAGTACAAAATGCAATATCAGGCAGTTGGGGACTAACAGCAAGAATATTTCTGACACTGGAGGCTCTCAGCTCTAAACAAAAAAAGAGAAAAACTTGGGGCTATTTGGCAATAGCTAGATGATTTCAGGCTACAAAGAAGGGATGCAGCTTAGTAAATGCCTCCTAGCATGCATCAGGCAAGCTTTTTTTTCCAGTAGAGAGCAGCATTCTTTCCCTCTGACAAGTGAGGTAGTTAGGGCAAGAAACTTAACCAGTTTTAAGAGGGAGCTTGTCAAGTCTGCGGCGATGGGGATGTAATTGCCTATGATCACAGGGGAACAGACCCAGTGCAGCAGGTCCCTGTCAGTCCTAAGACTCCTGTGTGCTGTCAAACACAAACCTTTGAAAATTAGATAATACTCAGAGAATTATTCCCTTCCCTCTGATATGAGCAGGTATAGAGAGCTAATATGGGGATTGGAGGGTACACCTAGCAAACAGGAAGAATGCTTGCAAACATGCAACCTACATTCCTCAACCAAGCCAGCAAGCCAAGAAAAGCGAGAGGAGTCTGAGAATACAACAAAATTTAAGACACAACCAACCTGCCGTACTAGGGGAAAGTGGAAGGGGGGTGGAATTTGGCTGTAAGAGAGGGTAGGATGCAAAGACTTCTAATGAATGTTTTGACAGAATGCAATGATTTGGCAGCAAATCCAGGCAGTAAAAAAAATGGGGGCTCTTTGCCTAATACTATAGTGTAATTAATCATATCCTTAAAATCCATGAAATCCATATTAATGACAGTGCCTTATTGCTCTTGTGAAGATACAGAACACTTGATAGATTATACAGCGTGCTAACAGTCGGCATAGCAGTACTGAAGCCACATCTTCTGCAAGGAGACTGCCTTCTATGTACAGTTGCACTCATTTGAATTGCAAACTACACAAATGCCTGCCTGCAATTTGGATCAGTAGTACAATGTGATATTTCAAGACCACTTGAGTTTGCTTTCTCATAGGTGATCTCTCAAGGATTTTCTTCTTAATTATTTGAAGTGTGAGAATCATAAATTCAAGTGAGTGGGTATTCACCTGTAACAATATGGTGAATAGGAAACCCAATTCACTGGCCACTTCCAGGAAATTAGATTTGCCCCGCCCCAAATTGAAGCTTCTTGGGACGGGTATTCTTGAAACAGTTTTGACACAACTTTAAAGTAGTTGCTAGATGAAGAAAATTGCCTATAGAAAATATCCCTTAGCCATTCACATCATGTCACGGTTCATTCCGTTCCCTCCATGCAAAACCTGCCATATTAAATACAAACACAAAGTAGTACTGATAGACTGGATGGCTCATTACCCAGGGAAAGTATCATTATGTATTTTTATAATTAATTTCCAACCACAAATCCATTTAGCTTTTACCAGTTTGGTATTTTTGCAATAATAAACCCCACTTTGGGCTAAGAACATCATATTCATCAGTCAGTTCCTACTTATCATTTTGGTCTATTGGTCATGGGGTTGTGGGGGAGGGCAGCCAGGCTGTCTGATTACAGACCCTATTAAACTCTAATGCAATCCTGAAAAATGGAAGGACTGTGGTCTAATAAGCTGCCTGCACATGCCAGTGTCAGTTTTGATGTCAAAGGTTGGTTTGGGGGTTTTAAAAGTTTCCTTGCAGATGCATTATTTCCTTTCAGTTTTTTATTTTCTGTTTCTTGGGCTCTCTTAATTATACACAGTTTAATGCAGACATTTCTCCCCCACCAGCTTCTCGCCCATGGCAGCTTGTGTCATGACTGACTATAAAATGCAGATGTTTGAGGCACATGTAAAAGAAGAGGTGGTAAAGATGAGCTAAAAATCAAAAGTGAATGGAAAGGGCAGTTTGTTCTCAGCCTGCATTAAAAGGGGCAGCTCCCCTGAAACTACTTCACCAGTCCAAGTAGCGGAGGGCCTGGTCCAAAGCATGGATTGTTTCTTCCAATCAAGTAAGCGTAGCCTACAGGAATCCCAGAGCATCTCAACTGGTGTGCAACTTGCATACTGAGAAAGTAGAAGACGTGAATGTAAAGCAAGGCGGAAGGGGGTGGAAGAGGACAATGTAACATGAAGGGTGCAGAGAAGCTGTAAACACCTTCGGTTCCTGTAAATTTCCTCCAGCTTAAATTTGAGTGAGCCAGATTCAGATGTGGAGTTATACTCTGCAGTTTGGGAGACTAAGGGCAGGGCCGTCTCTGGGGGCGGGGGGAATTGGAGCGACTGCCCTAGGTCCCACACTTTGGGGCCCCACTGAGCCAGGTGGAGCTGTGCGACAATTCCGCATGGCCGTTCGGCACCCCTTCTCCTACACCCACCGCCAAATCTGCCGCTGGCTTCTTTGCATCCGGGGGCGGGGCCCCGCACATGCTGATTTGCCCAGGGCCCTGCACCCTGCTTGGAATATCTCTGACTGGGGGAATGCAAAACTCCAAGCTACTGGATATGTTCAAGCAAATCAGGTCAAAGTAGTGTGTCAACTGAACCATCTCTGGATACAACAAAGCTACATCAGTGTAATCAGCCTTTACACCAGGGTAAACAAGTAGATGCAGGACATACAGCTTTACACCTGCAGAAGTTCCTTGCTTCTGGTGTATAATCAGGTTGAAAATATAGAGATTTAAATGTCAGCCAGTTTGGGAGAGCTTTTAGATACAGGCAATTAAACTATTATGTGGTTCCCTGCCACCCAGTGGCAAGATGCTGTTATAACCGCTGCCTGCAAGTTGTAATCTTGGACACCTGTTGTGTCCAACAGGTCCTGCTAGAATTTACATCATTGTATAAAACTGTTATAAGTTACACTGCTAGAAATGTGTCATGTCCAAGCTTTCTGACTTGCTTCTGAATTTGACTCAAAGACTTAGCATGGTTACACATATCTCTGGGAACAAACTCTTTCACACCGAATGGCAGGTTAAGTCAACTTGTCTCTGTATCCGACTCTCCTCCCCAAAGCAAAATATATCTAATTACTTACCTGTTCAAACATGAATGCAAATTCCACACTGTCCTTTGGCACATTTTCTGTGTCCAGGAAACAGTAAAGCTTGAAGTAGAACTTCCACGGCATATCCCCAGCTTCTGAAGCAACAGCAAGCCTAGGAACATATATATGTATGGAGCAGACCTGAGTGACCAAAACTATGTTTTATGTTGACAAGACATGCAAAGCTTTGTTACACTTAGTATAGATCTGGAGTAGTTACACTGATGTCAATGGAGTTATTCTGGACTTGTGCCATTGTAACATGCAGATCCAACATATCATCCAATATTTTGGATTTGCTTTAAAAGGACGACTTGTCATGGCTGCATCTCAAAGTCAGCCTTCAAGAAGTTCCAAGAATTCTAGTGGTTGGTTCAGATCTGAGGCAAAGACCACCAATCTAACATACAAAATACTGAACTGATCCCCAGGACTAAAAAAAAAAGTAACAATAATACCACTGACACCAGAAAACATGGGCCCTGACCACAAATTGAAGCTGGATGGAAAACTGCTATAAAGCTGTTACACATTTTCAAGCACTCATTTCATAGCTGGTTAGCTCTTTTTATAGCTAGAGGAACATTTTTATGGCATGATAATTACTTTGCCGGTGTGGCTGGGCTAAATGTATTTTGTGATTCACCAGTTACTTGTGTGATAATTACTTTGCACATGTGGTCAGTTTAAATTTAAGCAGTTAATTGTGTATTTGTAACGGGGCGGGGGCTAAGCTTGGTTAACAGCTGAAAGGCAGCGATTACATTAGAAGGTGCTGCAATTATATTTGCATTTAATGATATTTCATTACATTTCTAATGTAACAACAGTTGGAAAGCTTATGTACATTTATTCTCAGAAAGGTTACATGACATATGTGATTAAAATAGCAATGACTGCCTGGACCCCTGCATGTATGATTTCTCCCACCAAAACAGCTGCACCACTGTTAGTAATGGAGGGACATTTTAGAGAAGAAAGGGCTGTAGATGCAATGTGGTGACAAGACAGAAAGGAAAAGCAATTTATTAGACAAGAACATACAAAACTGATGAACAATGAAAAATTTGTACTTTACTGTCAGTTGTAATGAGGAAATTCAAGCATGAGTTTACAGGCACTTCATTAATTCTTCTAAGAAAAGATGCCGTTGTTTCAGAAACAGAAGCATGTAGACTATAGCTGCCTCACCACAAATGAGTCATAAAAATAAGAAAATTCAGCCTGCTGCTGATGTTAGGAAGTTTCTTTATTAATTGCTGCTATTAGTTGAGGGAGAGATGCACTCACTTTTCAAACTTTGCCAAGACATCAGCCACAATGGTCCTGCTTTCAATTGCTTTATCAGTAGTTCCATTGTGTTCAAACAAGGCAAACATATTTCTGCTATCCTCCATAGCCAAGCCTCGAATTAGCTTTTCGACCACCTAATGAAAAACAGAACAATAATGCCATAACAAAAAAAGTTATTAGTTTTTGAGAGTAGGCAAGTTAAACAAAAGAAAATTAAGAGCCAGGAGTTACATTAGGATAAAAATACCATCTAGTTAGATTCAACAGTTGTTTTCTCCAAATATTAGTCTATATCTCCTCCTTTAGCCCTAGACGTTATTTAATTATAACACTACCTCGCTGCAAAACCATTCCAAATTTTCTTCACAATCAAGTTTCTGAGATTTCAGTGTTACAACTGAAGTTTTCCAGTCTTTGTGACCAACCTGTTCTTATCAATCCCAGAACATAGCAGAGTCACTCCTAAGTCAAGTTGGGGGTTGTTTCAGGGGTTGAAAACTGGGGTTGTTTGGCTACCAAATCACCAGTTGGCAGATCCTCTAATCAGAAAATGGCTTCCTGAGCAGATGACCCAGTAGCATCTCCCTGAGAAAATGTGAACGTCTCACCTCTCCTGAAAGATGTTGAGAATTCCCATCTAGTGGGCCAATCTGTACCCCAAAACTCCCCAAAGCATCAAGAGTTTGAGAGAATTACTGGCTGAAACTACTGTATACCCTCCAAACACTTAGCATTTGTCCCTAGGAGGCTTACAACTAACACCTCCTCTCACCTCTCCAGCTGTGGTGTGGGAATTGATTGTGATTTTGCAGGAACCACCACCATGACAGTAAACCGTAGAAGTCATTTCCTGCCGGCTGATCAGGGCTTCTATTTCATCCCGTGACGGCACAAACTCTCTGCATTTGGTTTTTTTGAGAGACTCGTATGTGAAGAGGGCGTATTTCTCCATTTCAGTTCCTGGAAACTGGTCTCGTACCCTACAAAACAAACGCTGTGTTACCGCCAGCTGATAAAGTGGAAGCTCTGAGGGAGCCCTGAGGACTCCCTGGTCAAATGACCCCCAGGACTTGAAGCAAAGTGCTTCTGGAACCAGGACACTGACCTATTACCTCACCAAAGCTTTACCGCTACTGCTGGGCAATCCTAACAGAAGCTACTCTCAGCGACTGCAATCATGGGCCCAGAGTATAATGATGACCTCATCTAACTACATCATGATATATACTACAGATGCCTTGTCTCCAGTAGGATTTCACAAGATAACTACTGTGTTACCCTATTGTAATAAAATCCCATCTTTGGCAGTGAGAACATGCCTTATCACACACTTTTTTCCTCAACAAGTTTCTTGCCCTGAAAAGAAACAGAGTATGAAAATCCAAAGAGAAATCAGTCATGACTATTAATTTATTCATAGATTGTTAGGGGCTGGAAGGGACCTCGCAGAACACTGGGTCCAGCCCCCACTCTAGGCAGGAAGACAACTGTAGTCAAGCGACCCCAGCAACGTGACTGTCTAGTCTCCTCTTGAAAACCATGAGGATAGGTGACTGTACCACTTCTAGAAGGAGTTTATTCCACAGTCTGGATACCCTGACTGAAGGAGTTTTTCCTGGTATTAAGCTTGAAGCAGCCTTCCAGGAGTTTCTATCCATTTGTCCTGGTCTTCCCCAGGGGTGCCCTAGTTATGCAGAACTGACAGTTAGTAGAGATCCTAAGTTACTGGCTACAACAATGGGGATGAGGGTCAAGACTCCTGCTTTCTATTCCTGGCTTTGTTGCAGACTCCTTTGAGCTGTGTTGTACCAAAAGATGCTTGTATTGGTGAGTCCCATGCAAAAAACAATGGATGTGAACAGGACAATGTGGGTAAGTCACTCAACCATGCAACTTCTGCACAAATATGACACTTCATAAATATGAATGACTTGCAGCATGGAGATTTTCCATGCTCTCCTCAACTGTAAATTAAAGCAGCATGTGCTATGAGACGTAGGTTGGAAGTGTGCAAAGACGACACAGATTCCTGGATCTCAAGTACTATGCAAGAGCTGTAAAAGGATTACAACTATACTGTAAAACCTTGGAAACACCTCAGTTAAAGGTATTAATAAAAAATTAATCAAAAACAGATGTTTGATTGTTGTTTGTTGATTGTTTTATGAAAACCAGAGGAGTATTGTGGCCTATAGAATAGACTAGATGTTATAGAATAGTTTGAGGAAGTGGATTAGATTTGCTGCTGTTTCCTGGTAAAGTAGTCTGGCCATATTTGAATGTGTATTGTCAAAAACTCACCTTTTGAGATGGAACTTCAGATACTTGACAATGTTGCGACTGGGCAGGAAAGTGCAGCTCATGCAGGTGAGTATCTGCCAGCTATACAGGTTCCCCACACTCCCTGGGTTTGGTGCCTTGTTAGTCTGCTTGATGAGCTGACAGTAGAGCTCATCTCGAAGTGGTCGTAAATCATGGCCTGTTTGCAGAATACCCTGTATTATAGGTATAGGATCAGTCATAGACTCTAACTGCTGCAGAGAGTTAAATATCTTTATGGCTTCATCCTGGAGAGTTGTGTAGCCTTTGTCTTTCAGCACTGCAGGAAAAAAAAGGATAAAAGGAAGATTATGCAAGACAGTTGCTGTAACTGGAGCTAGAAGTTATGGCTTCCTGAAAGAGCCAATCGGTGAAATTCTAGGCCAGACCATATGATTGTAAATGTCTCATTTTGTTTCAAAAGCAACTTAGAGCTGTGCTGAAGCTAGAATTTGTGTCTCAAAAAGGCAGACTTGCTGTCTGCTTGCTATAATTGCTATTTTGAAAACTATGTTTAATTTTGAGTCGTAATGAAAATGTTTTGATATCCCATAAAACACATTTTATCGGTAAATATGGCATGTTGATTAAAGAGCTTTGAATTTGATTTGACTTTCTGAAGAAGCTTCGAGTTAAATTTGTTTATAACACACCAAAATTTAAAGGGACTTTTTTTCAAAATGAAGTTTTGGCAAAACTGATGAGTTCTGTGAAACAGTCAGATGCTTTTCTTCTAACTCTGTAATCCATACCACTGAAAGGTCTATTGCTCTCTGAACAGTATCGGGTAAGGAAATCTTGTAGATTGTTTACTTTCCTTTCTATGTGTAATTATTTTTTCCAAGGGATTAATGTTTTGACTAGATACAAACAAATTAAATATCTTATTATCATAATTACTGAAACTTGCTTTTTAATACAAGAAAATGCTCTCTGGATTAGTCATCTCTGTTGTTGGCTAGTGTCTCACTCAGCATAGTTAAAGGTACCATGCACAATTTGAATCAAAGGAATGGAAAGGAATTCTGTAATGACAAGCAATAGTCAAAGTCTATTGTAAGTGGCAAGTGCCTGATTTTACTGCATTGTCATTACGGAAAATAATGGGGACTTCAGTGCAATGCTAAGGCATGTAGCTCTACATCTACCCACCTGCAAAAGGAGTAGAGACAATCAGAGGAAGTGGCTGAAGGGATTAACAAACCCAGCCAATTCTGTCTCTGCCTTCACAAATCTTCTGATAAGAAATGAAATTACACTCTCCAGGGTACAGAAAGTAACAACAGGGTAAAGAGGAAGAGTTTACATGCCTGAAACACTCACAGTTTAGACTGATGTCCCCATATGGCAGTGGCAGCAACGGTGAATGAAGTGGATGATGTGTATAACGGAGAATAGGATTTCTCTTATAAATCTGTTCAACGACATCAGCATTCAGGCAGTTCTCCTGGGTAATCAGAGGAGAGGAGAAAAAAACAATTCATGATCCATTGTGACTAATAAATCCAACAATGGACACATGGGATCATACTGTGGTAAAGAAACTTATTGAACTGCTGTAACTTTTTGTTGCTAAAATTCAGTTGTCTAACCTAGAGCAATAAAACCCCTTCAGGGGGTTGGTTGGTCTTTCATTCCTGAGAAGCATCTCAGAAATGCCAAGCTAACATTTTCATCTCACTGTGATGCTGGAAGCAGCCTAAACTATGTCAGTCTCCAGTGTCCTAGAGATAAATTATTGTGTTCTTGATAAACTGATGAAGGACTCCCTCGTTCATAGCCCCAGCCCTACAGTTTCTGCATTTCTACTGAAAAACTATTAATATAATAATATGTTTGGCAAGCTGTTTTCTGAGTTTGACAGGCATGATTAAGCAGGAACCTTCCAAAGCACATTAATATAAGTAATGATCATGAGAAGTGCAGGTTATCCCCAGGTCCCATTTACATCAATGAGAATTTGGGGTTCTCAGCAGTTGACCCCCAAAATGCTTGTGTAGCACACACATGAACTAATAAAGAGGCACGGAGGAAAGAATTTCCATTTCTCAACAGTTTTGAGGTTTGTAATTATTCTGTGTCCTGAAATAGTGAGCAAAATCTTTTAAATGTTTTGCTGAAATGGAATTATACCAAAATGTCCCTCTTGCAACTCAAAGGTCAAGTTTTTTATCTTGGTCCTTCTATATGATCAGATTGGAGATGTCTTGCCTGCAACATTTTGATTATATTTAAATCAAATGTTCTCCACTTAGCTCTATTAATCACTCCCTTTGCTTGTTATCTAAGATTAAAATACACTGGAATAGGCAATTAACTGGCATAAATGGACACTGCATTTTTTCCTTTAAAATAACAGTCTCTTCTGGATGCTTGAAGTTTTTAGTATTACTGGGTGTGCTGAATACTATATGTCATCATATCTGAAGATCTGGAATCTCAACCCAAGGAGAGACCTAGACATGGAAGAGGCAGGGAGGGACCAGACATGTAATCCACATTTCCAGTAGGATCCCACAGCACCTAACATTAGTTACTGTTACCTAAAGCATTAATAATAAGGCAGAAGCTGTTTTTCAAGGAGAACACACAGACAGTAGTTTTCCCCTCATTTTTCCCCAACCCATATTTTGCATTCTGTCTGGTTAAAACAGATTTCTTTTATAGCTGCATGGTGCATATGAGAAAGAACAAGGAGCATGGGCTATGCAGTTGACACTTGCTTTGTGTGGCACTAACTGTGGAGAAACTGGACCTTTGAAGAGGTGCTTCTTCCCTTCACAGCATTTCAAGGAGCTTGGAAGACCCCAGTTTCCAATGTTGGTACATCCACACCCTTTAAAAGGTTTCTGTCTACCTTAATATCCTGAATAAGCTGCTGGGTTGGTGTGTCAATCGGTGCTTTTGTATCAATCACGTTTTGGATGGCACTTGACCAGCGGGTGGCCTCATTGAGTAGTTTGGTATGGAGTCGGTAGCAGTGCTTGCGTCCATATACAGTTATGTTCCAGTAGCCTAGGGCAATAGTAAAAATGACTGAGTACAGAACATGCTGTGGCTAAACCTACTCTGGTGTCAATGCAACATTGCGACTCCAGAACCAACACAAACTGCCTGTGTTCCACTCACACTAGCAAACCTGTTGGTAGCCTAAGTAGCCTAAAATGGATGAAGTTGTAGCCTCACAGACCAGAATTGTCAGGTGCAACATTCCATCTGGATTCAAGTGTCTGCAATTACATCCATAAGGCAACACTGTCTGCTACATCTGGCCTGCAGGCAAGACTTTGCTGACCCTGCTTGTTCAAGGAGAAGCTGGGTATCATTGGGCATATATATATAAAAACAAGAGGTAATTTAATGCACATCCTGTAAAATCTAACTGCGTCTTCTGTGCAGCCCTGTTACAACATAAACTGCACTGCTGAATTTGAGAGGCACAGCATTCAAGACTCCCAACGCCAATGAGATGCAATCCATATACCAACCTTCTCTTCCTTCCTTAAAATGCTGTGTGGGATTGTTATGAGACAGGATCATCTACAGAGAGCCAATTTACACTGAAGGTGGCAGAAATGCCAGTTACAAATTTCTGAGGGCCAGACTCAGAAGTGCTGTCTAAGATGGTATAAATTAGATTACTGTTGTAGACCTACTTAGACTCACCCTACCAGTGTCTGAATGTGTAAGATGCTGAGAAGTTTGGTTGGCTACAGTAAGATTGGGTATGCCTTCTTCCAGACCTTATGTAAACTTCTGTATGATAACTGCATTGCAGTGGCATAAGTAGATGCAAAAGAATCTGAACACTAGGAAAAGTAAATGTTTTCGCTCGATCTGAGCCTTCAGGAGGCCGAGAAGCGATTACTACTTTACACATCACATTTGCATTTTGGCCAAGTCCCTCTTGTCAAAACATTTTAAAGTGCCTCCATGATTTAGAAATGTAAGTCCCACTGAATTTGTTTACTTGGAGGCATTCCTGAAATCCAAAGAATAGACTTCAAATATTTTTCTGCATTGCTCACTGCATTTTCAGGTAGGCTACAGGGAGACTTTGTGCACATACAAACCACATGCACACAAACAGTTACCCGTCTCTTTGAAGATTTTCTCATCAGGTGGTACAACTGAGCAAAGGCTGTTTAGGACCAGTGTGCCCAATTTCAAAGCATTCTTCTCTGAGCTTTTGTAATAGTCCAAAGAATTGTGGGTCAAGACAAACCACCGCTTCTTTAGCTTTAGGGAAGACATCTTTGGGCTATTTTTTACTTCCTTGTAGAGCCATCCTGTAAAACAAATCATTTGAATTAAAGCTTTTCAGGGCCTTGGGACAAAACTACCATTCACCTTCAGCAGCCTGCTTAGAGACTGTTTCATAGATTTCATAGACATCAGGGCTGGAAGGGACCTCGGGAGATCATCGAGTCCAGCCCCCTGCCCAAAGGACAGGAAGTCAGCTGGGGTCATAGGATCCCAGCAAGATAAGCATCCAATTTACTCTTGAAGGTGTTCAATGTAGGTGCTTGAACCACCTCCGCTGGCAGTTGACTGTTTGTTGATTGATAAAAGCATCATTAAAAGATAACTGCCAATCCTTCTCTTTTATAACTTCAGTTTCATAGATTGTAAGGCTGGAAGGTCCTCAAAAGATCATTGGGTTCAGCTCCCTGCATCAAGCAGGAAAAATAACTGGGAGTCAAGTAACCCCAGCAAGGTGACTGTCTAGCTAGTCTCCTCCTAAAGATTTCCAGGGTAGGTGATTGCACCACCTCTGGAAGGAGCTTATTCCAGTCTGGATACCCCAATTGTGAAGACGTTTTTCCTAATGTTGAGCCTGAATCCATCTTCCAGGAGTTTGTGGCCATTATTCCTCATTTTCCCCTCCAGTGAACACTGATCCCTTGATGTACTCCCCGAGTGTAGTGGTAAACTGCTACCAGGTCCCCTCTCAGCCGTCCTTTCCTCAGGCTGAAGAGTCCCAGATGCCTCAGCATTTTCCTCGTATGGTTTGCCTTTTAAGACTCTGATCATACGGGTGGCTCTTCTTTGCACTCTCTCAAGCTTGTCCATGTCCTTGTTAAAGTGTGGTGCCCAGAACTGGATTGATGAGGAGATTGATGTCATATATCTTGACTTCAAAAAAGCCTTCGATCTGGTATCCCATGATCACCTCTTGACAAAACTGGCCAACTGTGGTGTTGGGTCCACCACGATCCGCTGGCTAGGAAATTGGCTCCGTGGTTGGACCCAGAGGATAGTAACTGATGGAAGTCAGTCATCATGGTGCCCTGTGATCAGTGGGGTCCCAAGGCTCTGTCCTTGGACCCATATTGTTCAACATCTTCATTAAAGATGTGGACAGGCCAAGTTCGCTGATGACACCAAACTCTGGGGCAAAGCATCCACACCAGAAGACAGGTGGGTGATCCAGGCTGACCTGGACACGGTCAGCAAATGGGCGGACAAGAACTTGATGGTGTTTAACACCGAAAAATGCAAGGTTCTCCACCTTGGGAGGAAAAACCTGCAGCATCCGTATAGGCTTGGCAGTGCTACACTGGCTAGCACTATGGAAGAGACTTGGGGTCATCATTGACCACAAGATGAACATGAGCCTGCAATGCGATGCTGCAGCTAATAAAGCAACCAAAATGCTGGCTTGCATCCATAGATGCTTCTCAAGCAAATCCCGGGATGTCATTCTCCCCTTGTACTCGGCCTTGGTGAGGCCGCAGCTGAGTACTGCGTCCACTTTTGGGTTCCACAATTCAAAAAGGATGTGGAGAAGCTTGAGAGAGTCCAGAGGAGAGCCACACGCATGATCAGAGGTCAGGAAAACAGATCTTACGATGATAGGCTGAGAGACATGGGACTCTTCAGCCTGGAAAAGCGCAGGCTCAGGGGTGATCTGATGGCCACCTATAAGTTTATCAGGGGTGACCACCAGGATCTGGGGGAATGTTTGTTCACCAGAGCGCCCCAAGGGATGACTAGGTCCAACGGTCACAAACTCCTGCAACTGCTTCAGGCTGGACATAAGGAAGAATTTCTTTACTGTCCGAGCCCCCAAGGTCTGGAACAGTCTGCCAGCGGAGGTGGTTTAAGCACCTACATTGAACACCTTCAGGAGTAAATTGGATCTTGCTGGGATCCTATGACCCCAGCTGACTTCCTGCCCTTTGGGCAGGGGGCTGGACTCGATGATCTCTCGAGGTCCCTTCCAGCCCTGATGTCTATGAAATCTATGGATGCAGTACTCCAGCTGTGGTCTCACCAGTGCTGAGTAGAGCAGAAGAATCACCTCCTGGGTTTTGCTGGAGATGCACTGATCGATGCATGCCAGAGTATTTTTTGCCCTACTGGCTACAGCATCGCACTGCTGGCTCATATTCATACTGTGGTCTATTATTACCCCCAGGTCTTTTTCATTTGTGGTGCTAGACAGTTTGGTGTCACCAAGCCTGTAGGTGTGTTGGGGGTTGCTCATCCCAAGATGGAGCACTACATTTCTCTACGTTGAACTTCATCAGGTTCTGATCCATCCAACTTGCTAGCCTGTCTAGGTCCACCTGTAACTGTAGCCTATCTTCAAGCGTGACCAGTTCCCCATAACTTGGTACTGGACTGAGCACCAACCCCTGCAGGACACCGCTGCCCACTTCTCACCAGGATGACACAGATCTGTTCACAATTACTCTCTGGGTCCTATCTTGCAGCCAGTTTCTCACCCACTTGACTGTGTTGGAGTTAAACCCACAAGCCTCCAATTTTGTCTCTCCATTTACATGGAGAGAGACAGTCACATTAATTCCCCAAGTGAAGCGGAGGGTGAAAGACTACATGCAACTTATATATTCGGCCTTTTCAATTATAATGGTTCAGACTCATCTTTCTAGATCAGTGGTGTCAGCCTACAGAGCTGTCATCTGACCACTGGGGCTATCCATGTGTCAGGAAATTTGGTGGTGGGGGAGCAGTGGCAGCCACTCCTTTGCTGTCAAATTTCCAAACTGGTGGGGAGTCCTGTGGGCTGAAGAACATGGCCCTGCACACTTGATCACACTATTGTGGGTCAGGCAAGTGCTGGCCAGATCCAGGCATGAGAGGGCATGTCAACATGCTGCATTGCACTCATGTACTGATCCCATTCAGACCCCATGCCATTAATCTGGTCCAAAGGGCTGTAAGGTTGAGCACTACTGTTCTAGCAAAAAACATCAAGGGATCCCCAGCTCTTTTATTCACAATGGCCAAACACGCCTGCACTGCCAGGGTAACTGTTTGCATGGAAATGTTGCATTAAGAAAATACAAATTTGTTGTTTAATTGTGTTCACTGAGAGCTAACATCTAGGTAAAAAGCAGAGGTAGCACTCTGCAGGTTGCCAGCATGTGCACAACAGCAAGTTTAGGAAATTCTCCTCTCTGATTTAACCCTTCTGATTCACCTCGCTTTTCCTTCCAATAAATTTTTACCCCTCACGATGAATTCCTGTCCCTCCACTCGGGTGTCCCCCTTTGATCTCTGCAGTAGGGTTATCCAGTGGTGCATCTCCTCAGGGGTATCCGCATTGCAGTGAAGAACACGATTCGCAGTGATAATCACAAATGAATTGGGTCTATGGAAAAAGTTAACATGGAAAAATATGTTTTCCTGTACACACAACTCCTGTTTATACCACAGTTAAATGACTGGCTTGCCTGACCTGCTATAAATATAAGCACTTCCTTTTGGTTGTATTTTATATTCAGGCTAATATCACTCACTTATGCACCATTTGTTTTAACAACTCTAAATCTATAAAATATTAAGCAGTCAGAAAGACTGTTGGAAATTGGAGGTAGATAGGTACCAAAATGTTTGGTTCACATAGTCCTCAACTGTGGGAAATTTTACATCCAGCCTTCGTAACTCAAGTCCTAACTTTATTGGTCAGCTCAAAATAAACCCACAAACTTTAATCAAATTTGGAACTGGATCCAAACCAACTCAGGCTCTTCTCTATTTAAAGTGTTCTGCTTCAGCAGTTACATTAGCTGAAATCAACTATATTCTATAAAGACCCATAATGAAGTTCCCTGTGAATTCAGATCCCTTTATTTTTTAAATACAGAGCAACTCAATTTTTGAGATGGCAGAATCTATTTTTAATGAGATTCTGGACTTCACCCAGTCCTAAACCAGGCTTCATTGAGGCATTGACAAATAGGACTGTTTGCCCAAAAATCACACAAGTGGACTGTGTTGGTGGCTCTACGTGGCTTAGACTGTACTGCTGGGTTTTCCTGGCTCTGCGCCATTTGATTTACACTCTTTAGAGCTTATTTTTTCCCCATGATACCAGATCTCTTAAAAACTATATCAGGAAGTGTTTAACAGCTGCAGCCAGCAGCACCCATGCCATCTAGGGTGGGATAAGCAGATCACCTACACTGAGGTGGAGGGAAGAAGTGTACCTTCTTTGCTTTACCATTCCAATGAGAAAACGTTTGAAATGCTGCCTTCAGTTCTGGAGAAATTTAATAACAAAGTGATTTGGAGCCAGCTCAGAGAACAGCAAGTGAAACTGTTTGCCAGGCTGCAGACTTTCCCCCTCCAACAGGAAAGCTTCCTGTGCTTTCCAAGCACACAGGAGGACACAGTCCCAGCAATAAAGCATGTGTAATCTAAATGAGTGTCAAAAGCAGTAGTAGAGAGAACATGCAAAGTGATCAGAGCGCCCAAGAACAGTTATGTTTTTCACGAATTGCAGGGGGGAGGAGAGAGCAGAAGCGTCAGAGAAGCAAGAGAAAAAGTTACAGATAGCCAGGGTCGGAGTGACAAGGAGCATGGGAAAGCTATAGCACAAGAGATGAGACTGACGAACAGCAAGAGAGAATAGGGAAGGGAGGATCAGAAATGCACAGACGTGGTCAAGCTAAGTTTAGGCTGATGTGAAACATCTAGGAGAGATGACAGAGATGGGTGGAGATCTGGGGTTAGAGGGAGGGACATGGGTCAATATTCACGGGGAAGACAGCTAAGGTTAAGCCTGAAAAGAAGGGGGGGCTCTAGATACAGTGCAGTGAAACACTTGTAGGAGAGGAGAGATCTACAAAAAAGAGATGCTGAAGTTCAAAGGGGTGGAAAGAACTGAGAGAAGATAGTTTCAGATGCCAAGGAAGGATAATCTCACAGCGGCAAGCTGCGATTTGCAGCAAAGTACAACTCCATTCATAGTGCATTTATGAACACTGAGCCAAAGCAGTCTCAACCCAGTCCCTTGGTATATAAATTGAGTAACGGTTCATCACAAGGGGGAAAAGGCTAACTTTTGCCTCTTGCAGTTATAGGTGCCTGTTGTTTAAGCATCCAGATAGCTGACTGGAAGGCACAAATGCTATATTGTCCACATCAGGGAAGCGTCTGTTCCGTCTTTTTCACCTACTGCTGTTTCTATCTGGAAAACTGAAGTTTTTAAAAATTTGGTCCTTGAAACTGAATTAGAACAATTCTGTACTGGGAGCAAAATGGCCTAACACAACCCAATATTTCTTTTTCCTTCTCTGATCACTAATCCTAAGGAATGTAAAAAGTAAATGCCCATGCTTCCTAACATACCAAGTGGCAAGATTATGGTGAGAGTGCTCCCCACTCCCATCAAGGAAGGTCTGGTACCACGAGGCTGCTGCCAGGAATATCAAAATTTGTAAATGCCATGTTTTAAACCTAACAAACACTTTCCTTTTTTGAGCATTTGCTTCCTGGTGTTGCCATGTTTATAAAGTTTGAACGTAAAACTAGAATTGCCGGCAGTATTCAGATCTTGATAGGGCTGCGTGAAGCTATGAACTTTTTAGGGTAACTGCTGTGAACCATATTATTGGCATTCTGCATGGCAGACAGTAATCTTAATGCTCCAGCTAACGAGCATCTCAAAACAAGGTCACCTTTCTCTTTTGTGATGTGACAATCTCTCAATTTTTATACGCAAAAATGAAGAACATCCTGACCAGAGTTTTTCAGTGACAGTGAGTCTTTTCTAGTTTGGCAGCTTATCCCAAGGTCCTCTCTTTGACTCAGAAGAATCTGTCACCTAAAGTTTGTTACCAGAATACAACCTCCAAGAAAGGAAAAAGAAAATGCTACATATAGCAAGACTTTAATAGAAAACCTGTAGCCTTAACTGTTAGAAAGGGGGTGTATAAACTATGTCATTATTGTTCATCTCCTGCTTTCAGGATTCTAGGCAAGACTGAGGACTGATTATATGCTGCACCATGCAAGGGAGAAGTTTCATTCCTTTATGTAAGGGTAGACAGATAGAGTTCACAGCAGACCTGATGCAACTCCCCCCCTGCCCATGTTAACATCCCAATTTGGGATTTTCCAATGAGATATCAAAAATGTCAAGCACCAAAACAGTTTCACATGAGACTTGCCTGTAAAATTTAGAAAATGAAATTAAAAATATCTGAATGTAATGGGGAAGAGGGTTAAAAAACCCCCAAACAAAACAGAATATTAGAACTTACCGATCTGGGTTGTCAGAAGCACAGACAGAATCAATCAGCCCCACATCCAGTGTGCCCTGTGCAAAAACAGGTAAATACTGTACAACTATGGATGTAGGCACCCTTCCTCCTAAGCACTACAATTTGAAGGAAAAGAAACCAGGGGCTTAAGTAAAGAGATGCAGAAACACGCCATTTCTGGTAACGTTCACTGCATAGTTCAAAAAACATCCATCTTGCATGTGATGGAACTCAGTTACAATTTTAACTCAATTAGGAGTACCCTACAGTAAACACCATCCCCATACAACATTGCAATCCTGTGAAATCAGCTTCAAACAGAATCTAGATTTTTATTTGCCTCTGTTTCCTTGATCACTCTTTCTTAATCAAGTCAACTTTGTACCAGAATGTAGGTCCTTAAGAAAGAACAGAATGAATGGAACAGCCCAACTGAAGTGTTCCAGTACTGTTTTTATTTCAGTTGGTTTTTATTTCTTCACCAGTTAAATATTCCTTTGTAGCATTTCAAAGTCAAACACTGCACTGTTGCACATGTGCATAAGAATCTAATGGGGAAAACTGACTAAAACAAAAGAAATCAACAAATTCCCACCCCAGGGGTGGACCATGGAAAGGAATCAGAGTCCAGAAAAGGTACCAAGCAAATGTATATATACGCACTAGGGATTTGACTAGGGTCGGCTGATGCTTCTGCTGGGACTAAAGCCTAGCGGGTCTTCCCCTTCCACCCAGGGATGGACCAACTGCCAGATTTGGGATCAGGAACAAACTTTACCCCCTACGGTCACACTGGCATGGACTGCAGCAGGTTTTGGCTTCTTCTCTAGGTTGGGGCATGGCCCTCTTTACTGAATCTCTTAAGTATATGTTAACAACTCTTGCAGCAGTAGGACACTGACAGTGCCCTTGTCCCCCTGCTTTACCTGCAGTAGGTTAGGGTGTTCATGGTGTTTTTGGACAATATGCCTTGTAGCTGTGTGACAGGGTTATTTGTATACTTTTAGGAATAGGTTAGACAAGCACTTGCATGGGATGGCTGGGGGGAGAGGCAGGGGGGGGAGGGATGATCCTGCCTTGATCAAGGGATTGGACTGGATGGCCTTCTGGGGTCCCTTCCAACCTACTTTTTATGATTCTATGAAAATGCAAGTTAAAAATCTAGGTTTCACCATCCTGTTAGGAACACATCCTGCCCATTACAACGGGGTCCCAGCCCTGAGACCTCTAGGTACAGCCACCAGTATAACATTTGTAACACCTATAAGAAATAGTCAGTTCTCTAAAAATACATGCTTCTGGACTGGGCAGCTTCCCCCTGCTCCTGGACTTACCACAGCATTTTGTGGGTTTGCCTGCTCATCGTGCATCTCCCTGATCTCCTGTTCTGTGGAAGCGTGGACCTGACTCAGCACACTGAACCACTGGCTGTGGAAAGAACAGCAAATACCAGTGCAACCAAATGTTTCTGCACAAGGAGCCTTCCCATTATCTTTGCACTCTGTAGAGAAGTAACAGGTTCTACAGGTTTCCAAAACTGCCTCAGGGAGGATCCCTACTGTTAACAGTGTTAATAACAGCATGGCTTTCTGTCCACCAGTTCAAACAGCGCTAGAATACAAGAACTATCACCAGGATATCTGCATACCCACTCCTGCTCCAAAATGCTTGTTTTCCAGTCACAACCCCCTTCTCACCATGCAATTCTAAGACAAATACCTCCTGTAAACATATATCATCTCTGAACAAGTGACTTTATGCACTACTCGATGCTGTCCTTTCATGGAATTTGATAAAGTGAACTTGAGGTCACAAAAACTTGTGCTCTATATAGATCTCATTAGTTACTCTGTCTACAAGGTGTATACTTACCCTTTCCTCTGCCTGACTTCAGATTAACATGGCTAACCACCTCTCAAGCAAAAAATTCCTTTGTGTGCACAGATGTACTTGGAATACAAACAATAGTAGTCATGTAAAAGTTAGGGTTTTTTTTAAGTGATGTTCATATCTTAAATTATTCCTCATGTGCCAATTCTGTAATTGGGAATTTCTTATTATTACAAGTGCTTGAGATCTCATTCCTCATGGCCCCTGTACAATTTACCTGCCGTGTGTAATTCTGCTGCAGTATGAGAGGAGGTTTCCCAAACATCATTCTCTGAGAGATGAACTTGTCATTCAAATTAAAATCACCTGGGGCCAAGTTTTCAAAGGGGCCTCAACTCAACCTTTAAAATGGCCTCCTCCACTTTTTTTTTGGTGCCCATAGTTTGTCATGTAGAAGGCTGCATATACAATTGTGTGTGTGTAGGCTTATATTTAGAAGTGTTTTTCATGGAACCTAGATTCATAGATACCCTAGATTGGGTGGGAAGGGACCTCAAGAGATTATCAGGTCTGACCCCTACCCTGGGCAAGAAAGAGTGCTGGGGTCATATGATCCCAGCCAGATGCCTATCTAGCTTTCTCTTAAAGACCCCCAAGGTAGGGGAGAGCACCACCTCTCTTGGAAGCTCATTCCAAACTTTGGCCACAATCATCGTGAACAAGTTTTTCCTGATGTCTAGCCTAAATCTGCTCTCAGTCAGTTTGTGACCATTGTTCCTTGTTACCCCAAGAGCATCTCTGATCCCTTGCTGCGCCCCCCTAATGAATTTGTAGGTGGCCACAAGATTACCTCTCAGCCTTCTCTTGTGGAGGCTGAAGAGGTCCAGGTCCCTTAGTCTCTCCTGATAGGGCTTGGCCTGTAAACCTGTAACCATATGAGTGACCCTCCTCTGTCCATACCTATTGCAACTGAAAATGGCAGTGCATAGGAAGTGCCAGATTTCCATAACTATAGAAACATTTGGAAACTGGACTTTTTCCAACAGCCCTAGAGAGGCTGGGAGGTAGAAGACTGTCATTGGAGGTAGGGGGCAGTATCCTGACAGACAATGTTTTAGCTAGTGGCACTGATAAAATGGAAATAGGGAGTGAAAAATAACACAGGTTTTGATCCAGAACTTTTGACAACTGGGACGAAGCTGAGAATTTGTTTAGTGTTAAAGTCCTTCAAATAGCTCTGCACAAAACACCTGGATCTCCAAGAGAGATTACTTTCCTTCTAGTTCTATGTTTACACTCAAAGAGCAGAGGTATCCCAAGGGTGGGGTTTGGCAGAAGCAATTCTCCAAGAAGAGTTGCCAAGTTGAGAATGAAACATTTCAAACCTAAGAAATCTCTCATGGTTTCCACCCAGTCATAGGTCAGCCAAGGTTCACTCAGAACTCAGCATCAGCTCCAAGTTAAGCAAGAATTCTGCTGAACATGCCCCAAGCCTTGATAATATCTGAAACTAGGTAAAATGGTTTCTACTTTTAGCCTTGGAAGTTCAACCATAGTGTCTAGTAGCAGCCCTACCTGACAGAGCATGATTCCATTACTTTTGAGCAGCCTGTGGCCAGTACTCAGAGCAACACTGACAGGCTGCAAAGTATGCCATTTAAAAAGTTTCCATACCACACGCGAGATCAGTTTGCCTAAGGGGAGAACACTGTTTAGACTGCTTTATTTGATTTAATTGGATCCTGCATTAAAGGAAGGAATTCTGGATAGCCTAAGTAGCTGATCCAGATTTAATCAGCAAACAAACCATTACAGATCCAATTTCTAACTGTTCTAAACACCAAGGGCTCTGCTGACTCCAAAAAATCATCACATGTCTCCCACTTGAATTAAAGGTATCTTAGAATGATAGTGTACTGTGGAAAGTAAAACAAGGAAAATACCAGCAGGAGATGGCTTCATCTGGAATATACGTGGTATGTATACTAAACACACACTGAGACTGTAGTTAATTATCTTTTGTGTTTTGGAAAAAAGTAGAAATCTGTGAGGACATGAAGGCCCTTATCTTTGGCAAATTTCAAGCTGACAACTCCATGGAGCCGTTATGAGAATATGAAGAGCAATTTAATTAAAAAAAACCTAACTTTTAACTGGATCTTTTGCCTTAAATTTGACTCCCTCATGTAAAGTGGTGTTTTCGTCGATCCTCCCAGTCTCGGGCTATGGGCTGAGGAGGGAGAGGAGGATCCACGCGGTGAACCAAAGACTGCGGTGCTGGTGTTATCGGGAAGGCTTTGGCTTCCATGACCACAGCCCGCTCTTTGGAGAGAGAGGCAGCGAGCTGCTGGGAAGAGATGGCCTCCACCTCTCTTCCCCTGGGGAGGAGGCTCTTCTCAGCCAGGCTGGCTGACCTGCTCCACCGGGCTTTAAACTAAGGCCGCTGGGGGATGGGGGGACTACTGCCCCTGCTGGCCTGCTGGACGGCCCTTGCAAAGCCAGCGGACCAAGGCACTTAAGGGGGCACTTAAGGGAGCCCACCCCTGCCCCAGCCCTGGCACAATATGTGGGCAAGGCAAGAGCCCCCAAGGGCACACTTGCCTGCCTGTACACTAATGCCAGGAGCCTGGGCAACAAGCAGGACGAGCTCGTCCTCCTGCTCAGTGCGAAGAAATATGATGTCATTGGGATAACGGAAACCTGGTGGGACTCCACCCATGACTGGACCACGGGTATAGAGGGCTATACCCTATACAGAAGGCATCATGTTGACAAAAGGGGCGGGGGTGTAGCTCTCTATGTGAAGGAAAGCTACATGTCCCTGCAAGCTGATGTTGGCGACCGGCATGGACAGCTAGAGACCCTCTGGGTAAAAATTCGTGGGGAATTCGGCACAGGGGACAACGGTGGGAGTCTACTACAGACCTCCCACTCAAAGTCCCGAGCTTGACCAGGAGTTCGCCCGGGAACTGACTGAGGCCGCTTGCTCCAGGACCTTGGTTGTCATGGGTGACTTCAATTACCCGGACATCTCGTGGGAAGATCACTCAGCTAAATCTGAGCGGGCGCAAAGCTTTCTCTCGTGTGTGGATGACCTCTACCTGACTCAAGAAGTCTATGGGCCAACGAGAGGCAAAGCGCTGCTTGACCTGGTACTGGCTACGGGGGATGACCTAATCGGTGACCTAGTGATCGATGTGAAGTTGGGTGACAGCGACCACGAGCTGATCACCTTCACCATCCTCCGTAAAGCTGGCAAGTCAGTCAGCAACACAGAAGTCCTTGACTTCAGAAAACCCGACTTTGACAAGCTCAAGAGGCTAGTCGGTCAGGCCCTCAGGGACCATGACCGCAGGGAGATGGGAGTTCAAGAAGAGTGGTTGCTTCTCAAGGAAGCGATCCTCAGTGCACAAGCTAAATCTATTCCAACACGGAGGAAAGGCAGCAAGAAGGCACAGCAGCCCCCCTGGCTCTCCAGAGACCTAGCGGACCTACTGTGGCTAAAAAGGAAAGCCTACAAAGGATGGAGGATGGGATTCACCTCCAAGGAGGATTACTCTGTGCTGGTCCGGTCCTGCAGGGAGCAAACCAGGAAAGCCAAGGCTGCGACTGAACTCCAACTAGCTTCAGGCATCAAGGACAACAAAAAGTCCTTTTTCAGATATGTGGGGAGCCAGAGGAAAAGGAAGGGCAATGTTGGACCCCTGCTAAACCAGATGGGGCAACTGACAACTGACGCCCAGGAAAAAGCCAACCTCTTAAATAGGTACTTTGCGTCAGTCTTTCATCAGTCACATGGGATGCCCATGCCTGCTATGGGACAGGGAAATCTGGGTGAGGGGAATCCCCTACCCTCCATCAATGCTGACCTCGTGAAGGAACACCTTGAGAAGCTGATACCTTCAAGTCAGCTGGCCCTGACAATCTGCACCCCAGGGTACTCAAGGAGCTGGCGAGCGTCATAGCCCAGCCCCTGGCACGGATCTTTGAAAACTCCTGCAACTCTGGTGTAGTGCCAGAAGACTGGAAGAAGGCCAATGTGGTGCCGATCTTCAAGAAAGGGAGGAGAGTGGATCTGGCTAACTACAGGCCCATTAGCATGACTTCTATCCTGGGGAAGATCTTAGAAAAGTTTATTAAGGAGGCCATCCTTGAGGGACTGGCCCAGGCTAACATCCTAAGGGATAGCCAGCACGGGTTTGTTGCGGGTAGGTCTTGTTTGACCAATCTCATTTCCTTCTATGACCAGGTGACCTATCACCTGGACAAGGGAGAAGAGATTGATGTCATATATCTTGACTTCAAAAAAGCTTTTGATCTGGTATCCCATGATCACCTCTTGGCCAAACTGCCCAGTTGTGGCCTTGGCTCCACCACGATCCGCTGGCTGGGAAATTGGCTTTGTGGTCGGACCCAGAGGGTTGTGATTGATGGCAGTCACTCATCATGGTGCCCTGTGACCAGTGGGGTCCGTCAAGGCTCTGTCCTGGGACCCATACTGTTCAACATCTTCATTAACGATGTGGACATGGGAGTCAGGAGTGGACTGGCCAAGTTCGCCGATGACACCAAACTTTGGGGCAAAGCATCCACGCCAGAAGATAGGCGGGTGGATCCAGGCTGACCTGGACAAGCTCAGCAAATGGGCAGACGAGAACCTGATGGTGTTTAACACCGATTAATGCAAGGTTCTCCACCTTGGGAGGAAAAACCTGCAGCATCCTTATAGGCTCGGCAGTGCTACGTTGGTTAGCACTACAGAAGAAAGAGACTTGGGGGTCATCATTGACCACAAGATGAACATGACCCTCCAGTGTGATGCTGCAGCTAGGAAAGCGACCAAAATGCTGGCGTGCATCCATAGATGCTTCTCGAGCAAATCCCGGGACGTCATTCTCCCCTTGTACTTGGCCTTGGTGAGGCCACAGCTGGAGTACTGCGTCCAGTTTTGGGCTCCACAATTCAAAAAGGATGTGGAGAAGCTTGAGAGAGTCCAGAGGAGAGCCACGCGCATGATCAGAGGTCAAGAAAACAGATCTTACGATAATAGGCTGAGAGCCATGGGACTCTTCAGCCTGGAAAAGCGCAGGCTCAGGGGTGATCTGATGGCCACCTATAAGTTTATCAGGGGTGACCACCAGGATCTGGGGGAACGTCTGTTCACCAGAGCGCCCCAAGGGATGACGAGGTCGAACGGTCACAAACTCCTGCAAGACTGTTTCAGGCTGGACATAAGGAAGAATTTCTTTACTGTCCGAGCCCCCAAGGTCTGGAACAGTCTGCCAGCGGAGATGGTTCAAGCACCTACATTGAACACCTTCAAGAGTAAATTGGATGCTTATCTTGCTGGGATCCTATGACCCCAGCTGACTTCCTGCCCTTTGGGCAGGGGGCTGGACTCGATCTCCCGAGGTCCCTTCCAGCCCTAATGTCTATGAAATCTATGAAAGTCTCTAAATATATTTCTGGAAAGCTCAAAAATCGATGTAGACTATAAGGAACAGCCTTTAATCTGCTGCCATCTTTTGAAATGAAGTTCATCTCCCCCTGAACCTATAGGATCAGGGCCTTATCTTGGACAACTTGCAGTAGGTCACGTGGATCACAGACAGTAAAGGGGCCAATAAACACAAAGTGGTGGGAGAAGTGGCTGAAGGAACTCAGTCCCCTGTACAAACATTCAGGGGTTGTCACAGGACCATGCTGGGAAGCCACACAGTCAGCTCCTCTGCAAGCGCCATGCTGCCACTGGCAGGCCTTCTGCTGGCTTCACACTCGCAAAGGATCTTGGAATCATTATCGATGCCAAAATGAACATCGGCCGGCAGTGTGCGGATACGATCAGGAAGGCCAACCGTACCTTGTCATGCATCCACAGATGCACCTCGAGCAGGTCCAAGGAGGTGATCCTCCCCCTCAATGAACACTGGTCAGGCCGCAGTTGGAGTATTGTGTCCGGTTCTGGGCACTGCACTTCAGGAGGGATGTGGACAACATGGAGAGGGTCCAGAGGAGGGCCACTCACATGATGAGGGGGCAGCAGGGCAGGCCCTACGAGGAGAGGCTATGGGACCTTAACCTGTTCAGCCTCTACAAGAGAAGGCTGAGGGGTGATCTAGTCAGGGGCCTCTTACAAACTAGTCAGAGGGGACGAGCAGGCATTGGGGGAGTCCCTGTTCTCCCGACCACTACCAGGACTGACTAGAAATAATGGTCACAAACTAGCAGAGGGTAGATTCAGACTAGATATCAGGAGGTGCTACTTCACTGTCAGGATGGCTAGGATCTAGAACCAACTTCCAAGTGAAGTGGTGCTGGCTCCTACCCTGGGAGTCTTTAAGAGGAGGCTAGGATGAACACCTTCCTGGGGTCGTTTGCCCCCAGTACTTTTTCTTGCCATGGCAGGGGGTTGGACTTGATGATCTGCTCAGGTACCTTCTGACCCTACCAACTATGACTGGAGCAGTTTTTCAGACAGGGGATTAACAGCAGTGTATTTAATATTGCTGGCCAATATTTTCATAGACTTCATGGAAAAGGCTGTCAGCACTGCTGCCAGCAAGAGTTAGATGAGTAGGAAATGGAAAGATTAATGATTTCCTTACCTTGCATCCTCAGGAGACTCAGCAATCAAGTGGTAAATCCTGTCAGCCATGATTAGATCAATCCCATTCTCCTTACCAGTATTATCAACAATCTCCCTGGAATGGATGCAAATACCAGAATTAACACTACTAGGCAGGAAAATACCCTTCTGAGAGAACTGGAAACTCTAATACTTAATGCAACTACTCACTTCACTTACTGCAATTCACTTTCAAGATTTGTAATGCAGGCTGCAGTTTCTTAAACCATTACCAGTTCACCAAAAATGTCTGCAGTGTCCACTGTCCAAGTAACTCATGCTCAAGCAAGTTAAGAGGCTTCACTTTTAGACTTTGCCCTTCCTTGGTCATTGTAAAGACATCTTTTACTAAGAAGTAAGAATTGAAGGAAAAGTATTATCTATCAGACAGAAAGAAAGCAGAGAGCCCTTCCAAAGGGAAAGCCTATGTTGAAAGGAGATTTAGGAACATAAGGAAAGCAAGCCAGATGTTCCAAAAATCACTCTACTTGAGTTTTTGGATACCCAGCAGAAGACATTTTAAAGAAGCTGGATATTCACAACCTGTGGATCAACTCTGAAAATTCAAAACTCTCTAGCATGTCACTTTAATACTATAGCACCACCAAAATTATTAGCCACAGAGGGCAAGATTTTCAATGAGTTATCCATGTTACACCAACTTCAGATATTCTGAGGCAACATAAAGACTTTTCAAAGCTTAAATTTTGTCGTCTCTTTTCCTTTCTACTGCTTTATCCTGTTTGTGTACTGTTAACAGGGGAAAATAAACAATGCTATTCTCATTAATCTCTTGGATATCCCAATATTTGGTGCATGTGATTTACCCTCATTCCCATTAAATCTTCATTTAAAATGATACCTTTTTTCCCTTTTGCTCATTTCCTCTTTACTATGATACTCCCTCAGTATTTGGCTCTTTAGGTAGTACAAGTGAAGCAGCACAAGGTTTCATCTTGACTAAGGCTCTTAAAAATGGAACAGTGAAATATTTTAAACTGCATACTAATTTTTAAGAATCTGTTCACTGAATGTTAAACAAACCCTTCCAGTTCTGGATTCAAAACCACAAAAGCTATATTTTATTTTACACAAATGACTTCTTAGATAAAAGCATGGATTTTTTTATTTCACATACTTAGACATATTTGGTTTTCTATTTGATAATGCTTACTGAGTTCATTTTAGGTTTAAAATACAGGAAACCCTCACTATTCATGGGTTCGGCATTTGCAGTTTCAAATATTTGCGAATTCTGAACCCGCATTTTAAATACTATTTATACACTTACAGGAGCTCCACGCTTGCTGCCACTGGGCTCCTGCCACCGGGCTCCCATGGATTTCGCTATTCACATGTACCACAAAAACATATCCCCTGTGAATGATGAGGGTTGCCTGTGTATGCTTTGCAGTTTAGCTTCAAAAGAAAGGAGCTTATTGCTAAGGTCACCCTTCATGAAGAGATACTCTAACATAATTTAGCAACAAGAAGTTAATTTTGCTAGGCACATAGAGGATTGGATTAAACAACTGGCATGGTGTATGTGACCCAGAATCACGTTCAATAACAGTGAAAAGCTTGTAAGAATCCATAGCTTAAATTCAGGGATTTATTATGACAGCTACTATGATGGCAAATCTGAACATGCTCACACAGATTGATCCAAAGCCCGAAGTCAATGGAAGACCTCCAATTTATTTCATGATGTTCTGAATCAGGCCCAGAGAAAAATGGAACCACTTCATAAAGAAACAATAATCTGAGTTTATGGTTTAGACTCAAAAAGTTAGTAACCAACTCTAATCAACAATCTTGGCTCAGGACAAGCAGAAAAAATGGGAAAAGGTACTGGAAATGTATCCCAGCATGTACTAGCAGAGCCACATGGCGCAGCATAGATGTACTTCCACACAGATCTGTGACTAGCCTGGACTACCAGTCTCTGATTTTCAAGCCACAGAGATAATCCAAACTTTTACAATGTATTGGAAACTTAGTTGAGAAAGGAAAGGCACTCGCCTTTCAAAAACCTCTCTTAGTTCATGCTTGGAGGGGCTTAGAGTTGCGAAATTCATTAAACAATCTGTACCAGGTAATTGTACATACGCCTCTTCTAAATTCTTCAAGTGCTGCAGGGAAGTTGTAACAATTTCCAAATGAGAATCAATGAAAGCTGCCCAAGAAAAATCACCATGCACTGTTGTGAAAACTATCTGGGATTGGAATGGGTTTGAGAATCTCCCAATAAATCTGGAATATCGTAGAATGGTTATAACCCCTCCATGGTAAAAACTGAAACTAACTTGCTTAATCTGAGGAAACTGGTTTGGCTAGAAAAGTGCCACATTTACACAGAAGACAAAGCATGGCAGTGTAGTTCCAAACCTCCCTGAAAAAATGTGAGACTTGGACCCACTGTATATTTAACACACTAATGGCCCACTGTCTAGCTTATCCACTGCTTCTCCCACTCACTCTATACCAGGCTTCCCTGTGATTGAACACTTGGCAGCAAGTCCCAAGATGACCAGTGTACTGGGCAGGGGCAGCACTCAAGTCTCAGATAAAAAGTATGTACTTATATTACAGACAGGATTTTCACAAATGCTCAGCACAGGCATGCTTCTGGGAAAGTCTCTGTTGATTGCAGTAGGAGTAAGCTAATATAGGGTCCTTTCAAAATCTGCCTCCCCACACATGTGCATGTTTGTACACAGTGGAATAAATGGGAATTGGCACTTTTCTGGATTAAGCCTTAAGTGCTGATGAAAAGCAATATTCAGAGGGATGATGAACCTACTTGGCTGTCCGGACATCAATGGTACCCTTTAGCTTTTCTTCACTGTCGTTTTCAAAGTACATCAGCCTGGACTGCCGGAGAACAAACCAGCGTTTCTTCCAGTTTCTCCTGGAGAGCGTAGATGACCCACCCCCCTTCTTGTGCAGCCAGCCCTGTTTAAGTGCTTCCTGCTTGGAACGGAACCACAAGAAAGTCTCATCTTTCAGGACACACCAGCGTCTCTTCCATATGTTCATTAAACCACCTGGCACCAAAGACAGAGATTATCTTGCAGACAGTTAAATTAAAACAAACACAAATCAAAGGATAAAGGAAAACAGAGGCTGAATCATGCTGGTGTCAGGAAGGTGCTGACCAATCACCAAAATAAGAAAATGGTCGTCTTTATGTTGATAAATTATAAACCTGAAGGCTTTGTTTTTATGCGCAGCTTAAGGCCACTTCAAAGTAGCCTGAGCAGTGGAAAGGGGCCTGAATATAAATGAGAATCAGTCCTCTTAAAGCTTACTGGTAGCTGAAAAACTTTTCAATATATATTTAAACTTACAAATGGGGGAAAAAAACAAACTTGAAACACTCAAAGTTGCTATGAGTTAAAAATGGAAACCCTGGCAAAACTGAGGAATTGCCTACTCTGAAACTTCCTATGCTGGTATATTTAAACCAACATAATCCTCTTAGTGTGAACATACTTGTATCAGTATACAAGTGCTTATAGCCACATAAGGACTTTTACCAGTATAACTATACTGGCACAATAAATAAATAAATCATTCCCCTGGCCAACATTTATTAAACTAGAATTTTAATTGCCGACCATGGCATGAAGTGAAAACATACAATATCAAAGACGCCCCCTTTCATGCCTCCCTGCCCAATTCCCCACTAATAATTATCACGCTATCCCTACCCCAAGCCAAGTAGGAAGTATAGTATGGATGACCACAAGCCTGCTAAGCAGAATGGAATACAACTTAGAGACTAGTGTCACTTTTGGTGGAGAAATCAAGATTCACAACCAGGAAGCCCCCCAAATAGGATCTTGCCTCCATCTCTCTTACTGCTCTGCAATACAGGCCCTCTTGATCACTTAGGGCCAATCCAAAGCATACTGAAGTCAACAGAACTGGCCCCCCGATGGGTTTGTCTATTTAAGATATATGCCTACATTGCTCTGGACTGTGCGAGGTGGAGCTGCCATTAAAGTACATTCTGCTCACTCTCACCTGTTCCACTTGCACCGAATGCTGAAAAAAATGCCACATAGCCACCAGTGCAGAAGTGCTTGGTGTGCCCAACATCACTTCAACAGGCACACTTCTGACTGAGAGCAGCAGGGCATATGCCAAGCAGCAGGCACATAGGGTTTTTTTCAGTATTTGGTGCATGTGAAGCATGAGTGAGTGGGCAGGGTATGTTTTTCTGGCAATATTCACTTGCATGGTTAAGGGGCTGTCTCTCCTTTACATCTAGTACAAAACTGGCTTTCCAGCCTGCCCTAACTGTACTTGAGAACGTACTTAGTTTTTCACAAGACAGTGAAGATATAATGTGAAATGGAGGCAAGGTACAAGTAATGAAGCTGAGCTTCCCAGCCAATGACCCTTTGCAGAAGAAGAGCTAAACAAACTCTGCCCAACAGGGTAGAGACTTTGCAATAGAAGCCTAATTTCAGAATGGCTCTTTTCAGATTCTTCCATCACCCCTTAAGAAGCCCCCTAAAAACAGGGCTGCTAGAGTGGAGTAGTAATTGTATTAGCAAAGAGGAAAGAACTAGTGAGATTTCTGAACACCCTGGGTCTTTATTCTGTACCTTTCATGTATAGAAAGCTGTGGAAGTAGGGCAGGCTAACGCAGCTGTAGACTGAATCCCTCCGATAAGAGAGCTCATCATCTGTATCAAACCTGGAGTCAAAATCTTCTTCACTGTCTTCAAACTGGGGAAGAAAGGAGATGAGGTGAGATGAACATGCAAGGAGGAGTGGGAACACACACACACACACACACACACGGAAAAAACTTTTCTCTATACACCTCTAGATCAGTTGGCTCTTAGAAGGTTTTTATTTTCTCTGTTCCCCCCAGTACTGGAAAACCCGTGTCTCTTGTGGTGAAGGGAAGACGTACCAGCAACAAGGAAGAAAGAAACCAGAGCAGGCAGGGCCTCTGGGAATAGCACTTGCTCTTCTCCTTGTTCCCACGTGAGTGGGATTTTTAGCCTGAGGAGTTTGTTTTCTCACATGCCGACAGCTTCATTTTGGAGCTGACAGATGGGAACATTGGGTGGGACGTTCAAAACCTTCTGAGTGAGCTCAGTGCCTAACTTCCATTGATGTAACTGTCCAGCTGAGGCACATTAGACAACACCTTGCACTAACCTGAACAGTGTGACTTGTTCTGGAATTTCTCCACCAAAAGAAGCCTCCTATGTGTCCTGGAATAAAGGCAAAGGTATAGCCTCTTCTCCGACCTCATTCCCCACAGATTAGTGGCCAAGTCCTTCTCAGGCCCACATGCATTTTAATTTAGCACTTAGAATCTATTCGTGAAAAAATGCTGAATGGTCATCATTCCCACAGGAATCAGTGGAAGCAGAGCATGCTCAGCATCTCACAGCCTGTGTCCTCTGCTGATTGGTTACCTTCTCTAACAAATGTTATGGAAAAACTTTGCAGCTGTTAAGGGAAGGTGTCCTTTACAAGGGGGAGGAGCTGGGGGACATTTCTTCCCCAACTGCTCAAAGGCTATGCCAAACACCCAGGTTAGAGGGTTTTAAAAAATTAAAGATATATGTTGAATCCTTAGGTATGGGGCAACTTCCAATTCAAGTAATCAGCAGTTGGCCAAGTTCCTAATCTGGTTCCAAATACAGAAGGAAACAGGAATGGTCTTGAGTCAAAACTGCCGAAATGTAGTACAGGGGTAATAAGCAGTTGTTCACCTGGACACCTGAGAAAGGCTAGGGTATAAAATAATCCAACTAACACCAGGCCAGTTAATGTCTCCTTTTATCAGAGAAGGAACTTGGTTTCTATCTTGTTCCACACATCCCCCTCCTGGCTGAAAGCTCCATATCCTACTCCTCCTTTTCTATCCTCCCTGAAGGCTTTTCTTGTCTACCACAGGATGAACCTTCCACAAACATCCAGCATGAAAGAAAAACCAAATGAGGACCACAGAAATTAAAATAGGAGTAAAAAAATCATTCCTTTGATGGCATTTATTGCCTGACCCTTAGTAGCCAGATGTAGTGATACTACTGCTTTCACAATCAGTCAATATTTGTATATTTTTCATGGCTGCTGCTCTCCAGCATGACAGCAGCTTTCATTTGTTTCTTCTCCCAAATGTAAACTGTGTGTGTTCCACATATTTATTGGAGATGAAATCAAACTCTTTCAAGAGATTCATGTTGTGGAGAAGAAAGGGACTCAAAACCTCCAGCATGTTGGAAGGACAGCCATGAAAAAGCACCTTCAACAGAAGAGAAAGTAAGAATCGCAAGAATTCAGATTCAATCAAATGAACATTTGCCATCAGATGAGATTACTGTGGACATAGAAGTTTTGTGTGTCACGAGGATTTCTGCAAGCAGTTTTTTCCAGAATATTTCACTCCGCATATACAGCTAAATCCTTTTGCATCAAAATTATTTCCACCTCCCTTGTACAGAAATCCATTCATGGGCCACATCCTAGTCTATGCTTGGAATTGCTGGTTAAAATTAACAGGCAGTTCTGCACCTAAAATGGATGGAAGGTTATTATACTGTAACTAGGAATGTAGTTCACATATAATTGGTCTGTGTATTTCCAGTGCATCTAGTCCAATACATCCAGATGCCAGTTGATGACTATGTCCAAATTCAAATTATATATAAGTTGCACACTCTCAGGGGAAGACACAGCAAGTAGAGTTAGTGCTTTTACTTTTAAAGGGAAAAAAATAACTATCAATTTAGCTGAACAGATGCATAATGCAAGCGTCGAACGGTCACAAACTCCTGCAAGACCGTTTCAGGCTGGACATAAGGAAGAATTTCTTTACTGTCCGAGCCCCCAAGGTCTGGAACAGTCTTTCAGCGGAGGTGGTTCAAGCACCTACACTGAACACCTTCAAGAGTAAATTGGATGCTTATCTTGCTGGGATCCTATGACCCCAGCTGACTTCCTGCCCTTTGGGCAGGGGGCTGGACTCGATGATCTCCCGAGGTCCCTTCCAGCCCTAATGTCTATGAAATAAAACATACTCACAGAGGACTGGGCTCCTTCAGAGCTAAACCTGTATGCTCCAGAGCTGTTGTATGTCCCCACAGAACACCGGTAGTCAGGAGACCACTGGCTACTGTGAGAATTGGAAAAAGTCACACTGCTGCCAGAAGTGATGGCACCATCTTCATAATCATCCTGGTCATAATCATAGTCCCCATCGGCAGAAATCAGTTCCACAGAGTTTTGGGGTTGGCAGGACACGTTTTCTGGCATGCAGTATGTAGATTCACCACTTGAAGAATTGTGGAGGCTGAGGGAGTCATGACTGGAAGGAATCAGCATGGCGTTGCTCGCCACAGGGCTGGCTGGCACCACTGCGTCATTCATATAGGGATCTTCTTCTGAGGAGTCATCACTCGTCCGAATACCACTTGTCCTCTGATCAGAATGGCCATGCTCACTTGGATTGGGTGAATCCTTAAATGCATCATCATCAGCATCAAAGCCCTCATCCACCTCCTCTTCTGGGTATGGCTGGCTAAAGTTAAAGTTGGGCTTATCACTGCAGGGATTCCCAGTCAATTCACCATGCTCAGCAGAATATCCATTGCCCGCAGAAAGTGACCTCTCGATGTTTCGGACGCATTCATCAATTTCATCAAAGTTTAGTGACTCCAGAAACTCCTGAGCTGCTCGGCATGCCTCATCCTCAAGGCGCCTGAGCTCCTCGTCTCGGAGCTGCTGCAGCCTCTGTAAGGAAGCCTCAGTTAGGGACAGCTCCTGCTGCTCCTTCATGCGTTGCAAGTCTTCAATCTCCTTCTCCAGGCGCAGGATCTCTTCCACCTGCTTGTTTTCTTTCTGTTTCTCCAGCTCTTGCTTCAGCTCTGCTTCCTTCTGGGCTTCTTGCCTGGCTGCCAGCTCCTGCTGCTTTCTCTCTTCTTCAGCCTGCATTTAGAAAACAAAAAACTCAACATTCCTTATTTTCTGTTGCTAATGCACCATAATCCTTGCATGCTATTTATTCACAAGGCTCACTCCTCTCCATGTAAGATGATGAAGTGAAAGTGTTATGACATTTACCCACAGACATTTGAAAGCTCACCCCTAAGCACATGGTTCACAGTCCTTGCCAGAAACTAAATGAAGCGTGATGTGAAAGAAATCCCCATGCAAACAACTATATCAAGTTTCCTTTTGCTTCACCTGCCAACTCCAGCAATAAGTTCAGTCTAACTGCCATGGATGCCTTTTTCTTTTTAAATGGTTGGGATGAGATATAAATAAATAGATTGGATCAACACAATATCATTTACCTGCTGGGCAAGATGTTCTGCTTCCAGCCTTTGTCTTTCCCTGAAAGGGGAAGGAAAAATATTAACAAAAATAGGTGAGGAAAAAGAATCCTACACTAGGGAATAGCAGAATTTTCAGAGGTAATGTGCTACACACAAGTGGTAGCCCAAAATAAAGCCACATAGAATACCATCTCCCCTTGCCAGAGCATGTGAATGTGCAAAACCCACTCAGGTTACACATCTACCTTTCAACCTCATGGGTAAAGCTTTATGAAACCTTTCATTTTTTTATTTGAAGTGAAGGCTATTTTGCATGAAGCCTGAGATGACCCCTTCAGATGCATTCAAATATCTAGACACATTATACCTTTCCTCCTCCTCTTCCCTCCTCTTCTCTTCCTCTTTCCTCCTCTTCTCCTCCAGCAGCTGTCTGTATATACGTCGAGCAGTCTGGCCTCGCCACTGCTTCTGGAAGACTATGGCTGCTTTCTTCAGGCGAAGGAATGCCCTCCTAAGGAGGAATGCTCTGTAGTTCTTCTGTATCACCACCACATAGTGAAGCACCTTCCTATACTGCTTTCTGAAAGTCAGAAGGCATGTCTTTGTAAATAGAGTCTGACAAAGCATCTAATCGAGATTTCTACATAATCAAGATAGTAAAAAGGACAGGAAGCTTTAACTCTGGTGTTGTGACAGTCCTCCCATTCTGGCTTGTCTTATCTCTCCCTAGGATACAGACAAGGTATTTTTGTGAGAAGGTTAGCTGTATTTTCACTAAGTAACAAGGAGACATTGTTAGAAACTAAAGCAGTTTTTGATATATATCCTGCACTTGTGAAAAGAAAAAAAAAAGTCACGGACAGCACGGTAGTTTTATTCTTATAAAAGTCTCTGGTTATTCTATATGACATATTGTTCAGAAAATATGGACAGGACTGATATGCACATGAAAAGAAATGACCTCATTATGCAAACAACTACTGAGCTGTCCTCTACAGAGAACAGAAGTAAACAGATGGGACGTACTACCCTGACTAATGCATGATGTATGGGAACTAGGTAAGCAAATAAAACACCGTGATTTAGTCACCAAATTTCATTGCTTCTTAGGAAAGCACCATAAAATGATTAGTTCTTTTTGCCTTTTTTCCTCTTTCTGCAAAGTGACCCTCAGATGGTATAAATTAAGATTTTCATAGATTTCATAGACATTAGGGCTGGAAGGGACCTCGGAAGATCATAGAGTCCAGCCCCCCCGCCCAAAGAGCAGGAAGTCAGCTGGGGTCATAGAACTGATATAACCCACTGACATAGCCAAGGGACTCTGGGCTTAGTCCTATGATGCCATTACAAGGCTGGACTTCCTTGCCTGGTTTGTATCTTCCACAATCTGATGTTTTTACTATTAAACGTAACTAAAGCCACTTTTTGTTTTACTTTAAAGGACTGACACAAGGCAAATCAGCAAGATTTCTGCAGCCATTGACAGGACCTGGATGCCCAAGTACCATAACAACTTTATGTTTAGCGATCACTTCCAGTGGAGAGAATCATTAGCCCACACTTTCCCAGTTAACATTCCCACACAGCTACATACCGTGCCATGTGGCCCAGGATGTGTGCTCGGATTGTCATGGCTGCCTTAGTGACTTCTACCTCTCGCTGTTTCTCCAGCTTGTGTTCCAAAGACTCCCGGAGAAAGACCTAGGTGAGAAAAGTGCTGACTTAAGTGCTCCAGTCCCCAGACCGCTGCTGTGTCATACAAAGGGTTGAAGGGATAGGGAACATCATGGACAGCCTCTCTGTCATTGACAGGAGTTCAGAATCCAGTATAGGTTTCCATTAAAAAGAGAGAAGCCCTTAAAAAAACATCCTGGCAGTTGTTCCTCCATTTTCCAGGTCAGGGCTGAAATCCTGACCCTAGCCAAACCAATGGGATTTTTGCCATTTATTTAACTAGGTCCAGGATTTCGCCCAAATTGTCTACTCACTACTGGCTGCACTTGGTAGCATTATTACTGAACTCTCTTCAATGTAGCCCTGTCCTACTGAAGACTAATACATAAGCAAAAGAGCCATGTTTTAGCAACACAAAACAATGCCACTTTGACACAGGCAAGATAATTACCTTGAGCTTTCAACTGTTGCAGAGTAACAGGTTACTACAAACATTTGGGGTTTGTCTCTACAGCAATTATTTCAGGCGGACACCTGCTTATGAAGTTTTGGCAAGCTGTTGAGGGCTGCATGGGTAGCCCCACCCCTTGACAGGTGCCCCGCCCCTGGTTGCCATCTTGGAACTGGAAGTCCCACCCTTAACCTCTGACCTTTGCCACTGGAAGTCCCTCCCCTTGCCCCTGGAAGTCTTCCTTTGGGGAAGGGGGTTTGCTATCTTAGGGGGGAAAAGAACAAATTACATACTAAAAATCAAACACCCCATAATAAGATATTTTAATGCAATTAAAAAATATATTTTCGTCCTTATTTGTGGGCGTTTGTGGTATAGATGTAGAAGTGATTGCATATGGGGGTTTGTGGGGATGTATGGGTATGGAAACCATGTAGTGCAGAGTAGCCAGGCAGGAATGTGGGGAAAGCAGCGGTTGGGAGTGGAAGCAAGCGGAAGTGTGGGGTCTGCATCTATGTCTCAGGGCCAGTGCTGGCAGGGCCCAGAGTGGGGCGGGTAGGAGCGCAGAGTATGGGCTGGCAGGGGTCTCTGGAGCCAGGCTGGCCTGCACCAGCAGGAAGAGGGGGGAGCTGGCTCAGCTCCACAGAGCCCCTGCTAGGTGGGACCCCGCATTCCTGCCACCCTGTTGCTGCTTGGTGCAGAAGAAAGTGCCCCCCCGCTTGCTGCCACTGGGCAGTGTCTGCTGCAGCTGCCAGCCTGGAGACCGCACCATGCTAGGCTGTTGTGTGGCTGATTCTGTGTTGCCCAGTGGCTGTTCCACTGCTGCTGCGCTAGGCAGCACAGAGATGGTGGTGAAGCAGCTAGTGCAATGTGGTCTCCGGGCGAATGGCTGCAGCAAACGCTTCCTGGCAGCAACGAGAAGTGGGCCACTTTCCTCCATGCCAAGCAGCAGCTTCTGAGGAACAAGCTGGTGCTCAGCGCAGGGTAAAGCAGCCACTCCCCTTCCCCATGGCTGGCACCCCATGCTGCAGCCAGTCAGAGTCCATATGGGCCTACCTGCTCTCCACTGCCACTGCTGCCCTACAGGGTGGCAGTGATGCAGCAGAGAGGCAGGACAGCCCTGTGCTGAGTGTGAAGAGGCCATTACTTCCCTGGGTAGAGCATGGGGTCAGGGCTGTGTGCTGCTCCCTGCCTGTACCGTGTTGCTGGGATGGGGGCACTGTGAGTGAACAGGCATGTGGGAGCCAGCAGCAGCCAGGCAGGAGTGTGGGCCCCGCACCAATGTCCTGGGGCCAGCACTGGAGAGGCCCAGAGCAGGGCAGCAGGAGTGCAGGGCCCTGCCGAGCAGGGGCACTATGAAGCCAGGTCAGCTCCCCATTCTCCCTGCTGGTGCAACCCAGCCTGGCTCCAGAGACTGCTGCCAGCCCATGTCCCATGCTTCTACTGTCCCGCTCTGGGCCCTGCGACACGGGACACTGGCACAGACCCCGCACTCCTGTTCACTTCCATTCTCCCCACCACCACTTTCCTGCATGCCTGCTGGCTCTCAGCTGCATGGCTGGACTGTGAGGCTGAGCAGGAGCTGGCCTGGCCCCAAGGTCTGGGCAATCCCCACAGTCCTCCCCTGCCCCACTTCTTACCTGAATTTCCCCATGCCGGCATAGACACGAACAAACCCGTGATCCCAGGCCAGAAGGCCCTGCAAGGTGGGGGCTTCTGGCTGTGGGTAGTGGGGGGCGCAGGGCAGGGTGGGCCCTGCTGTTGGCAGGAGCCTGTTGGGGCTTCCCCTGAGTCCTACTGCCCCTGGCTCCTGTCATCTTTGACATGAACCAGGGGCAGATAAATAGTAATTCTCCATTTTTTTATGGTCCCCACAGGCCTTAAATGGCCTGGCAGGCCGAAACTGGCCTGTGGGCCATTTTTTGCCCACCCCTGCTCTATGGCCATCTAAGTCAGGCTGGGCACACGGCTGAGAAATAAGCCCTGCCCACATGTGCCTGCTTTGCAAGTATGGCTCACAAATGTGTGGAGGAGACAAATCAGCTGTGATCCTGACCAACCCCTCCAGCATGGTGCCCATTCCTGAAAATTCTGCTAGGCAGTGCCCAGACCCCACAGAAATAGAACAGGAATGGCAGCAATAGAAATGAGGGTAGTTTTGCATCCAGGGACCTGCAGAAAAATCATGTTTTTGGCCTGTTCTTAAGCAGAAGGCCTGCTGTTGTTCATCCTTGCTGTCTAGTTTGACATGAATGAACTCCCCACCACATCCTACTGCCTTCTCCCCTCCACCAGTAGCTCACACAATGTCAACCAAAACATCTGCTCTGCTCTAGATGCAATTTAGCTGTAAACAGAACCAGCATCTCCAACAAACACACAGCCTGTCCCTCCCAGTCAGAAGAAAAGGAGTATGTATACAAAGCTAAAAACATCTCAGTTAAGTATGCTGACAGTATAACCCCCTGTGCACTGGGAATGACAGACAAACTCTTTGATAATACTACAAACCAATTCTTAAAGCACCTGATAAATGGAACTGCTCAGATTCCTGCGACCCTCCCTTAGAAATCTGCAGTGCCAGAGTGAACCATAGCTATACAGGGAATAAGCACATTTCATTCTACAGAGCAGGCCCTTAAGACTGGCACATACGAGCCAAGACATGAGTGCGTAGTGCAGTGCAGGCGTGCCCAATGAGACTGATATGCACATATGGAGAAAAGAACCCACTTAGCCCTTGCCCACTGCAAAACTTCTAGAAACGCAGTGAATAAAAAGCATTCTCAGTTGCCCCTTTCACAAGTAATTAAAGTTTCACACATTATATATTTGTATCAGGGCCTTAAATGCCTAATTTCTCAAGGATACTCGTGCCATTGCCATACCAGTTTTAAAAGACAGCATATGGTTGCTGAGGTATAAACTGCAATTGGAATGGGCATTGATGAACAAGTCATGTACTCACAGAACTGAAATACTGAAAATGCTGATTTTTTTTGTTTTTCAAATATGCAACTTAAGAGAAAGTTTGCTCCCACATACAGTCTTTTAAAGTCCTTGTTCAGCCTGAAGGAAATTTTTCTTTTAAGACTGAATCATGACCTGCTTCTAAGAGCTGTTATCAGCAGAAATGCTGGTACAATCTTACTCCAAATGGTGGTCATTAAGTCTATTCATTGTGCAGTTGTGCTATGTTGTCTCAGGGATTGAAGGGCTTTTCCAGACTTTTTCTTTCACCCTACCTTTTAAAATTAAGTCTTCTGGCATTTATTAGGAGTGTGAATAGCCTGAAACTTGTTAGAAGTTAAGGCTGCATCAGTGAGAAGACAAAAGGTAGGTGCTGGGGAAGTGGCCTGTATAAGTGAGGTGCTGGTGTGGCCTATGTCAGGCTATGTATATCCAAGCTTCACTGTGGAGAGCAAGAGGGGTTGAGGGCTACAGCTGCTTCTTGTGCTCATAAGGCTCCCACTGCAGTTGAGCAGCAGCTTTGCCTCATACCTTCGTGTTCAACCCCTCTCCCCTTGCAGGTCCTACCAGGTGATGCTCCATTCAGCTGTTCTTTGCCATGAGATGAGGGAGGAATAAAAACCATAGTAGACTTCAGGTGACAAAAACTGCTGTTGGCCCATGTGTCTGGACCCGGAATCCTCACTGCCAATTCAATTTCAGTGAGCACAAAGGAACAGATTGTGAGAGAAGTGCAATCTGGCTACATAGCAGGAGACCTCTGTCCCCATCTTGACATCCATTACATAAAGCTATGTATCTTAATAAAAGTCAGAGGCAACTAAAATGTATTCTTCTGTATTGGCACGTTTGACAATCAAACAGAAAGCATTTCCCTTTCAGTGGTAGTTAACTTTAGGCGTGCAAAAAAATCTGACACCAGTTAAAACAGCAGCTCTCCCCAGGGAAGATATAATCCAGTCAGTTCTAATTGTAACTGGAAAGGGATTACAATAACTTGGTTTCCAGTCTACCCATGAGAGCACACAATTCAGCAGCACTCTCTATATGCCTTTGTGCCCGAAAGCTTGCGAAGAAGAAATTTTCCAACTATTTAGTTGGTCTAATAAAATACATCTCCCCAGGGGAGATATAATCCAGTCAGTCCTGATTGTAACTGGAAAGCAGGGATTGGATTTCACAACAATAACTTGGCTTCTAGTCTACCCATGCAATTCACCAGTAGACTCTCTATATGCCTGTAGAAAGGTGTTTGTACCTAAAAGGTTGCAAAGAACAATTTTTCCAACTAACTCCTACTGCTCATCAGTATAAAGGCTGCAGTACCCAGCTCTCTGTCTTTACTCACTAGATCAACAGTCCTTTCTTTCAATTTTATTCTGCTCAAGCACAGTCTGAAAATCCAGTAAGGCTGATTACCTACTAAGAGATTGATTTAAATGTGCTTAAAATAAAGGCTTGTGCATTCTCCTGGATAGGTAAGAACAATAACTGTCCCAACTCGTGTCCAGATCCTGCAATGTTAACATCACTCTTTTATGTCAAATCATAAAAAGCTGCAAAAAGTACCTAGAAATGACATCAACAGACACTGTTGTTTTGTCTCTTTCGGATAATGTGTTATGCTCTGTGCCTACAACGCTGTTAAGGGTCCTCCACCTCCTTCCTTTCCTCAGTAACAGGAAGGGCAACTTAAAATAATAGTTAAAACAGCATTCTGGGTTCGATGTAAATCCAATTTCTGAGAGAACTGGCTGTCACTATTCTTGGCTTCTTCTGAACTAAAGCATCATGAGTGACACAGGTGATTGTGTCCCTAGGCCAGACAGGCAGTCTGGCATTAATGTCGCTGTGTCCAGATAAGCTGCTTGATATCTCCTTGGCTAGTATTCTCTTGGCTCCATGGGTGTTTCTTGCTCAGCCCAGGGAAAGTTCCAAGACCAACTTAGATGTCAACTAAGGTCTTAATGTATATGGATATTTCAAAATAGTGTGGATTTTGTGTAGAGCCAGGTCAAACTAATGTGCTGCTTCCAGTAAAGTGTGGGGTTTGTTTTTGGTTTTTTTTCCATGTCTGCAAGCAGCTTATGAGCTTTTAGATCCCAATAAAATGCTGGCGGGATAGTTTCCATTCTTCCTTGTTGATCTCAGTAGCTCATTTGGAGTAACTAACATGCCACCTTTCGTTGGGATTCCATCTAGTAAGATAAGGAATTATGTGGTACCTCCATTCTCTTCTTACCAAGAACTTTCAAAGTCAATGCGTGCTGTGGAAAGCCATGCTGAAATCCACGAGACTTTACAAGGTCCCTTGGAAATGGTTTCCTTAGGGTTACAGAACCCCAAAAGGAAGGAAGAAATGCTCTACAAATCATGTTATCTAGTTCCCCACTCCCATGCAGGTTCTATCAGGTGATGCTCCATTAAGCTGTACTCTGCCTTGAGGAAAAAAAGTGGTTAAAACCTACTAAAAATAGGTCAATCTGTTCTACTTTTGAGTTTTCCCTTATTTTCAGCAGTGTCATTGGTGCCACATCAGCAGAAAGAAGAGAACAGAGAGATGGAGAAGACCTACTAGATGATCTTGACAGAGTGGTTTGTTATCCCTCCCCTGCTCTGAAAAACCTATGAAGTCTAGGCCCACAAAACAGATGGAAAAATGGAATCTGCAAAAACCCATTCCCTTGGGACTAATTTTTTTGTGTTGTAACCTCATCAATATATGCTTCTAAAAACCTGAAATATCTGGGGGGTTGGAAACTTGTGAACTAAAGATATTCTTTTTTGGGGCTGTTATTTTTGTTTTTAACTGATTTCCCATTTTTCTGAGTTAAAGATGATATAGAGGCAACAGCTAGCTGCCTGTTCATAGCCAAGTCCACTTGTGAGGTTCTGTTAACCAAGGGAGTTAACAGAACCTCACAAAAGGAACTTTAGAGTTGGAAAGGCAACTAGTGTTTAGATCCTGATTCTGCTATCTATAAACATGCTGGTGTTTCTGCAGTGGAGTTGGGGCACAGCAAAATGTAACTCCATCTGACCTGAACACTTTAACCTGCTGCTATAAATGCTTAGGCACCAAGAGTTACGTGGGAAAACAGGGCCATTAAACTAAAGGAGCAGTCACTTCAGTCAAGCGACTCGCATGGGGAAGTGGCTGTGGAATCAGAGTGCTAGATGTTGACTTTTTTTGGGGTAAGGACCAATTCTCCCCATGATGTGCATTCAAACAGTGCACAGCACAATGGGGCCACTCAGCTCTGCCAGAATGTAGGTAAGAAAGTACAATCATAGCTACAAAAGTGCAGCTGAAAAGTACTGCACTACAGTCTTAAATTTGAATGAGCAACAGCCACAGTGTTAGAAGATCATTCTCCAGTCAAATGATTTTACCTTATTTTTCCCAAGCTGCCACTCTGTGCTTGTGCTGTCATACATATGAAGGAGGACAGCACATTTCCCATTTAAATCTTCAGGCAGGGTCAAGTTTCTCATTAGGACCTTATACCTGATGAGAAAAAGATATTATTAATGGACTTTACAATGGAGATATTAGCTCTGCTTTATTTTTGCTTTTTTGTTAGAGATCCACAAGCTGTGTTTAAATCATACAATTGTCCCAAACCACATTTACCTTTTATAAAAATCCTGAAAGGGCCTCCTCACTGGAAAGCCTGCTCTTCGTATCCTCACTGTTTCCAGCATCCCAGAATAACGCAGTTGGTTCAGCACCACAGTCTGATCAAACTGGTCAGGCATCTAGAACAAGGAGAGTTTTAAGCAAAATAAAAAGTAAGTTTCTTTATATCAATAGCTGTTAACGCAGCCACTGCAGAATTTGTTTCATAAGACCTTGGGAAAATAAGCGAAGAGCTAAATCCAAATTAAGGGACTGAATCACAGGTTAGTTAACACCTAAAATACATTATGCTGGCTACACAGTTTCTAAGGATGTGGGCATTTTAACACACAAAAATATTTCTTCAGGATGAAGCAACCTAAAAGGGCAAATACACAACGTAATCTTCATATTTAGAGCATTACATCCCCAGTTTAACCTCAGCAGCCATCCCTTTCCACTTGTTTCTGTTTACCAATCAGGTTTTGCTCTCAAATAAAGAAACAAGGAAAAGGATCACAGGAGATCAAAGTCAAAAAGCTTTAATTTACATTCCTTGGAGATAATCAATTCTGCTCTGCCAAGCATCTCTGATACAAACCGGGCAGGTTAAGACCAGTTAGAGCAGCAGAAGGAGGAGGAGGAGGAGGGTTATGTAAAAAAAGGAAACCTGTAAGAACAGCAAATATTTCATTTCCTGTTTCAAGTTTCAAAGATAAGTTTGCTAGTAGCCCCTCCCCTCCCATATTAGTCATGTGCATTCACCACTAATGCCAAGGAACAGACTTCTTCTTTTAATCTGTGTACAAGGAAGAAGGCATTTGTCAGACATTCAGCTGCAGAATTGGTTTCCTTTGGCTTACACTTAAGGAATTTTAAAGAGAGGCATCTGAAACAGCAGACACACAAGTGCTCTGAAATGGAATGTCAGTGGTGCACCCTGTTAGAAAAGGCAGAAGTACCCCAAACTGGCTACCTTTTGTTATACTTGGGGATGATGTCTAACTTTTCACCTAAGGCTACAGTGAACTGGTAAAAAGCTTAAACTATTATGTAAAGACACTAAAGACTGGGCAAGATCGACAGGGGTGGGCAATTATTTCGGGCAGAAGGCTGCTTATTGAGTTTTGGCAAGCCATCAAGAGCCATATGACAGGCAGCCAGGAACACAAATATTACTTTTCTAAATTTGTTAGGAGCCCCGTGGGCCAGATACAATGGCCTGGTGGGCCACATCCGGCCCATGGGTCACATTTTGCCCACACCTGACATAAGAACAAAATTTCATTGAGACCCACAGCAATCAGTGGAACTACTTACCTGCTTGAGTGGAAGCACCTGGTTTGTAGGGACAGGACCAGAGCGCTCAGTCCATTTTGTGATTAACCCAGAGGGCAGGATCCATCACAGGTTTGGTTTATACAGGACCTGATCTGGGTACTGCTGATTTTCCTTGGGAACTGAATCCAGCCCTCATGCAATACTGCTTCAAAGTCCTTTCTCCATTACTCAAAATAGCACATTTCAATTACACCTCTATACTGCTCAGTCATACTGTACATAAAGCTATGCCACTTGTCACAAGTAACCTTAAGAAAAGCTACCCTCAAAAACGCATTTAGACCTTCCCAGCTTTGTGCCATTACGCACCTCCAGCAGCTGCAAAGAAAACTAACTGCAACATAAAAGAAGAAAAACCCCTCTGCCAGTAACAAACCAGATTTATTAATTAGTATTGTATATTCAGCAGGTATTTTAAAAAGTAACCAAAAGTGTACAGAAGGGCACTTAAAAATACGAGTGCACTAGTTTGCTGTTTTCCCCTTTTGGAAAACAGCAAACCAAATGAAAAAAAAAAAAGATGTGCGTCACTAGCCTCTGAATTTTATTTCCCCCACATTAATATTTTCAAGTTTGGCCCTAGGGGCAGCAAAAAGCCCTGAAGCAAACTGCTCAGCTCTACCAAGTCGTTCTATAAAGTTCAGTAGCACTCACCATTGTACTGGCTCCGTGAGCTCATTTCAAACTCCGCTTTGGCAGAGAGGCCAAAATTCGTATGGAAAACAACTGTCACACTGACCTTTTCCCCGCAGCTAATGACACTGAACAAAAATGAACACCATTCCTGTGTTTTAAAAAGTGCTTGGTCACCATAGCAACCCCTCCCATTCTCAGGATAATTAGAGTGGTGTGGCTGCAGGATCTGATATAAGGCTAGAGGGAAAACAGTGGGCCAGTGAGAAACTCAGCCACTAAAACCAGCAATGACTATGAATCCCACTCCAGAGATTGCACCTCTGTGCTCTAACCCCCTGGTCATTCCAAGTACCGTATTGAAGATTATTTTCTGTTATCAATAAAATGATTTACAGGCAGTCCTCAACTTGCAACGTTTTGAGTTATAAACGCAAGTACGAAACGTTGTAAATTGACACCCTGTTTCGACTTTATAATGCTTGATCCAATGCAATGCCATACCAGCAAACAAGTTCGCTGCATTGCTTATCTCCCTGGAGAACATCTATCCAAACTTCCTTGGACACTTTCTTAAAGAAAGCAAACAAGACTCCAGAAAAACCTGCAGCCAAGACTCCTGAGAAGACTCCAGCCAAGAACCCTCCAAAAGTCCAACCAAGAGCCTTTCAAAATGTCCAGCAACGTCACCTCAAAGAAGTCCTTCCAAATCAATACCATTGCTATTTACAATATAAATACATTAATGTAGCTATACTACTCATCTATAATTGATAGAGTACAAAATTCTGGGGTATTTTTGGTGAAAATAGGGTATCGGACCTTGGTTCAGGAACCAATCCCCCATTTATAACATTGTTTCTTATGAGAAAAATTGGTTCTGAGTTACAACGTTTCAACTTGAGACATGGTTTTCAGGAACCAATTGTGTCGTAAGTCCAAGGACTGCCTGTATTCTCTCCTGTGTTCTTAAACCTAAAGCTCTAGGGAGTCAAAAGATTCACCTGTAAATGAATGACACAGACACTCCTGCATGGTGTTTTTGTGGCTCATTTTTGTAACTGTATTCAACATACTTGAATTTCCACTTTCCTCTGAGCCCACACAGTAAGCGCTGGTATGCATCTGGTATATAGTGTCCTAGGACAAGATACATGTCAACGACAGCCATGATACCAGTACTCTCCTGGACTGCAATTACCAAGTGCTCTTGGTACAGTGGAATAGTTTTAGATCACGGACAAACACACTGTTTGTGGTCCAAGAATCACTTTTGAGCTAGCCTAACAAAATCCTAATTACAATGTATGAGCACAAGCACAATAATCTGCCTGCCTTCACTGCATCAGAATAACTGACAGTTGGGGAGAGGGGAGGCAAGTGGAGTGGTGCTAGGGGTGGGGATGGGGTAGGAGGTCACCAAGCTGGCTATTTTATTCCCCTTTCAAACTAATGCTTTGCTTTGGAGAAACACACTGCTTTATAGCTGCTTTGCATCATGGGCCTGAGTACCAGCTAACAGCAATCCTGCCAGACCCAGACAGTTGAAAATCAGGAATCAGGACATGTGACTGATTCGGAAAAAGTCTCATTATACACCTTTCTGAATTTCCTTTTGGATTTTGAGCCTTTAGGGATAAAGTAATATTTTGATGGTATTTTCCTGCAACTGTATGGGCTAACAGCTCTTGTTTATTTGTTTGCTTGTTTTACTGAAGACCGTGATTGTCAGGTCATCACCTGACTCCAAAGGCCCATATTGTAAGAGAAATAGCAAACACCATGAAGAACTCAAAGAACCTTGCCTGCCAAACACCATGAAAGATCGCAACACTGTACTCCACTGAATTAGGCAACTAAACTCCTTTCATCTCTTGTGCATGTGCCTTCCCTATATGGTCTTTCCACTGTTTTTTAAAATCACTCATTGACATGTGATATTACTTAGAAGCAAGGCCAAATTAGGCCCTGGTGTAATTTCCCCTTCCAACAGTTATACCAGCAGCAAAATTTGGCCCTTTAGCATTTCAGCCTTTAACAAATTTAGTTATTACTGCAAGGGCTTCCAGCATTATGCAGGGCTCATTTCTTCTATGAATTTTAAATAGCCATCTCCTGCTGGGTGACATGTATCCAGCACATGGTAGCAGATATAGGTTTCACACTACCTGAGCCTGTAGAGACAGTAAACTGGCTTGTCCACAGAAAGACCGAGTGGTTACTCTGCTCTCAAAAACATTTCTCCCTTCCCCTGAAGCATCAACATGGGCTCAGACACTGCAGACATCTCTGGGGTGCATGTCTGCAGACCGCCAGGAAGGGAGTCAGAACACAAGGTATCTGAACATGTCCCTGTTTCATAGTTTCATAGTAGCTAGAGTCGGAAGGGACCTAGGTAGATCATCTAGTCTGACCCCCTGCCTTGGCAGGAAAGAGCACCGGGGTCAGATGACCCCGGCAAGGTGCTCATCTAACTTCCTTTTAAAAATCCCCAGGCTATTTCACAGCTAGAACTGAGACAACCACAAAAAATGCTTGTTCAGTCCTGGGCCTAGTACCCCAGCACTCAGCATATACACAGAGAAGGATCGTTTTAAGAGCCTTCTTAAGCTAGGCCACTTTATCTGGCTCATGGGGCCCATAAAAAATTTAGAAAATATTTATTTGCTCCTAGCTGCCTGTCAAAGGTGACAGGAGCCAGGGGAAGTAGGACCTAAGGAAAGCTGCAGCAGGACTGGGCAGCCCAGGCCCACCCCACCATGCCCCCAGCCATTTCCCTGCCCCTGCACTGCTCCAGCACCACCTGGCTCCTGGGACCACGCCGGTATGGGGGGGAGGGGAAGAGAGAGTATGTGCGGGGGAGGGGCGTTGGGGGAGGAGTGTGTGTGTGTGTGTGTGTGTTCGTAAGGTAAGTTCCACATGCACACCCCACAATACACATGCACCTACACCCCCCTGCACTGCCATACACCCAGACCCTACACCCAGACCCCAGCCACCCTCCCCCTTACACACAATCCTCTGCAAGCCCCATACCCACCCACATCCCATATATCCACACAAATACCCAAATGCTCTCTCTCACCCCACCCCCCAACAGATCCCCCCCACAAACCTATACCCCCCCCACTATATACAAGAGTAAGACTTCAGCTACTATGTACAATTACCTCTATGTACGCTGCACAAACAGACGTAAACCAGGACAAAAATATTTTCTGACATCAAATTAATGAATGTTTTAGATGTTCACTTTTTAGAATATAATTTGGTATTTTTCTGGTTCTGATAGCAAATCCCCTTGCTGAAAGGAGTACTTTGGGAGGGGTGGGGGGCAAGGGGACAGACTTCTGGTGGCAAAGGTCAGGAGTTAGGGGGCAGGACTACCCATGTGGCCCTCAACAGCTTGCCTAAACTGGATAAATGGCCCTCCGCCTGAAATAACTGCCCGGCCCTGTTCTAGATAATCATACATGTATTGATAGGATCACAAACTAAAAACTGTGTAAACACCATTATTAAAAAGAGACACTTGAGATAGAGAGTAGCAACCAACCAGTAGCCTGCACTCCAGTTGGGAGAACTATCTGAGGTCTACTGGAAATAGAGTTAAACTTGTGTGACATCTACCTGCTTTGTTAGTAGGACAGCCATGAGTTGTAGTCAGAACCTTTCTCCATCCCCACTCATCTACATCTGAAGTAAACTAACACAAACTTCAAAAGAGTTACTTACAGCACAACTCTAGAAAAATGGGAGGCCAGAGTTTGACCTCAGAATCCAATACTGAGATAAATATCTTTTATTTCTGCTTCTTTTAAATGGACTTATTTTATAAAAACACATATACAGAGAGTGGGCCATGAAGAATAATTTTAAAAGGCCAGAACCACAACTGACCTCTTGTAGAACATCCTAGTAAATGTACACTGCATTCTTTGCAGTAAAAAGGAATAAAAACAAGACTATCTTAAAATATTAACATTGTACTCAGAAACTTAAGAGTTATACACAAGCCGTCATTCTACTATATAACTCAAGCTGCCTCTTCCACCAATCCGAGGAAGGGTGCTTTGTGCCCAAGAGCTTGTCCAACATCTCTCCTAACTAGATGGTTGGTCCAAATAAATGATATCACAAAACAAACACAAACAAAAAGAACCCCCCCCTAACCCTAGCTGAATACTTTCAAAGCCTTTTATTGGGATATGAATAACCTTAAATTGGGTCAATTTCCAAGAAAAATCTCAATTTTTTTTCAGGTACTGAAACTGACTCTGTACCACGGTGTTTTCTGTTATTTTTTGAAATAGGCAGAGTGATGCTTTCCCTTGTTGATGTGTACAGATCCACGCAAACAAGAGGGAAAAGGGACTTTACTATCTAGGAAAAGTATGAAAAGTACCTGGGACAAAGCGCTGTTGTGTGTACACAACAAATAAGGCTGGAGATTGGGGGAAGATGGGAGTGGGAAGGGGGGAAACAAGCAAAAAAGGTTTTTCCTTTAATTTATTTCATTTCAGTATATCTTGAGTGTTGAGTACATTAAAGAAATCAACCTTTTAACTGAATTTTTTAAAGTATATTTTCCCTTTTACCCAATTCTCTTTAAAGCGCTGCATATAAGAACCTCTACTGGAGTGTTTCTGCCCCCGGGTCTACTGTTGCTCGAGTGCAAATGGACAATGAGAAGGTGAAGCTGAAACTATCTGGCCCCTCACTCATTACTGTTGAGAAGAACTGCTGTGGGTCAGTCTTACAGAGAGGATCACATGTACTGTAGTAACCAAAATCTGACTGAATTGTATTGCTCCCTAATTACATTAGTTGAAGAATGACAATCTTGTCTAACTCTCAATTAAGGGATAGAGGCAGACTGAACCTTGAATTTTCCTCATTTGAATGGCTGCAAGTCAGAACTGTCCTGCTTATGAAGGGTTCTGTTCTTGTTATTTTCTTCTGTAGCACAACAGACTACTTATTTTGTGGTGTCTGCAGGTCTCCAATACATTTATGCCCAAAGGCACTAAAGCCAGTGCTTTAATATGCCCCAGAATCTAAGCAAGCAAGACTCCAGCTCCTTAAGCTGCTAAATTCCTTCTCTCATCCGCCCTGACTCCCAAAGTGTAAAGCCTATGCCAAAGGTTATAAATCAGGAGAGGCCCTTGGGGCAGACATTCATCACCTTCATGTATTTTTCATTATGAATTAATTCCCTAGATTATAACCTGGCGAGGGATGGCATGGGATGTGGAATCAACACAAAATAAATACCTTAAAACAAGCCTCAAAAGAAAAGTGCATATATCAAAAGATGCTGTTTTCTAACTGTAAATCTTTGATTAAGCCCCACCTAAAACAGTATGTGTCGCTTTTGCTTCCTTTTTGTCAGATGATTGTGACTGCCCTACAAAGTACATCTTCTCCGCCTAAGCCAGGCTAAGGGAACAAACTGATTTTGGGTAGGTAGAAAAAACTTTGTGGGACATAGTGGTGGTAGCTCAGCAGTGGCAAGGGGTGCGTGCGTGTGTGTGCACACACGCACGCACTGTAACAGGCAAAAAAGCAGCATGTGAAAGAGACTGATTAGTCCAGCAAAATAAAGACTACAAATGAGTCTAAGAGGCAGTCGGACACAAGTACTGAGAGAGAAGAGATCAAAAAACTTATGGGAAGAGATATAAAAATAAAAAAAAGCTCATTTCCTGCCCACTGACTCTATGCTCAAGACAAGGAAAACTCAGCAAGGATTTTATCTGGAGGGAAAACATGTAGTTAAAAAGATTAATTAAAAAGATTAAAAAGTTCTTCCTCATCTTACAGTGGGTTTGATATTTTTGAAGACCCAAGACATGCTCATTTCTGTTCAAAAATAAGGTAATTGTGCTTCACAGAGGAACTGTTCAAACTGAGCTTTTGCAGACTGATCCCAGATGGGCTTTTCTGAGATACCTCTGTTTACTGAGCTACATAGATCAACAGTCATGCTTCATATTCTATATACATTCTATGAGTAGGAAAAATGCAACTCCAAGCATGTAGTACAGATACCTTCTCATGAAAAATATCTGCATGTCTAGCACACTGTTGTTACATATCATCTTAAATCATAGAATCACAGAGAAGTGGGGCTGGAAAGGACCTTCAGAGGTCATCTAATTCTGCCCCCTACCAAAGGCAGGATCATCTGTATCCAAACTATTCTATACAAATCCACTGCCTAAACTATTAGCAAAACTACATAGTCAACCCTAACACAACCACAAACACAACACCCTAACCTGCCATAGGTAAAGCAGGGGATCACAGAGGCCAAAGTCCTATTGTTGCAAGGCTGTTAAAATATGCTCAAGAGATGTTTGTTTTACTCCACAGCCTCCATGCACTATATCCAGGATTTAGTTCAAGTGCCTGAGGTGGGTAAAAGATGAATGTAAATGGGTCATAAGTAGACAAGTATGCTGCAAAGCCAATGTGGCTCAACGGATGGTGCAACTGGCTGGGAATCAGGAATCCTGGCCCTACTTCTAGCCCTGTTGGCAAGTATCTGTGTTGCCTTGCGCAAGCCAGTTCACCTTCCTGACCCCCAGTTCCCAACCCCACCTCTATCTGGTCTATTTTATTTTGTAAACTCTGTCTCCTGGTGTTTGCCCAGTGGGCTCTAACTTTAGCCAGAGGCCTATTTAAACAACAATGCTGGGCAACTACACCAGCCCCACAGGGCCTTAAAAACTAGAAGGCCCAAGTCCTTCCTTTCCTCAGGCCATCCACAACCCTGTGCAAAAGATCCACATTATTTAAAAATTCATGCCCCTGGAGGTTATATTACCAGGACAAGCGTCACAGGTTCCAGCCCTGTTGTGCAATGGTGCAGCATCTCCACCTTAGGGGTTTGCAAGAGTGTTGCTACCTTGCTGCAAATTTCCCTTACAGACAGACTTTAAGGGATGAAATCTGATGATTCTTACCAGTCCTTCTGGCACTGCATTTTACACAGGGTTTATTTTAAGACAGGAATGTAGAATAAGCTAAGAAACCAAGTACATTTAAACAGTCACTAGAGAAACTTGGAGGACCAAACTGTATTTAGCCTTGAGCCCATCCTTGGCAGTGGCGGCAGCCTTCATGGTCTACTGACTTCAAGAACAGACACATTCAAGGCTAGCACTTAAACAAACAGAAAGAGTTAAGGAAAACCTCTCTGCTCTTCTCCAGCAGGTAGCTACAGAGCACTCCAGGCAGAACTGCTATGTGTGGTGTGATGATCCAATTTACCTTCCCTTTTTATTGTAGGGAGTGAGTGTGACTGGGAACATGTGGGTGTACGAAAGAATGAGGAAATAAAAATGTATCCTAGGAGTACTGGGCAGATACTAAAAATGCACATGTTATCACCAAGCGACCACAGTAGAAGATCAGGCAATACCTGGATAAATGAGAAATATGGATGATTAGCACTGGGAAAAAAAAAATGTATGAAGATGTGTCTACTTCTCCTGATCCTCAACCTTAAAAAAGCTTTAAAATAACAGTAACATTGCTGGCAGGTATCTATCAAGGTTAAGACAACAATACAGACAAAGGGTGTATGAATACTGAATTGACAGCTGCATGCAAAACATACTGCTCCAAATTCCAGGCCAGGTTTCACTGTACTTGATAATAAATCTCTTGGCCCTTTTGCAAAACCTCTAACATGTCCAAGCACGTAAGCACTACACTGGCTGGCCGTAAGCCATTACAAATTATTTCTAACCAAGTACCCTATTAACTGGTCTTCTACTGAATTCAAATTACTGAATGCTATCCATATGACTTTACTCCTATTTATTCAACTTGAATATTTCAGGGACTGGGAACCCAAACATTACTGTCACCTAAACTGGGAGATATAAATTCACGATTCATTAGCTGCTTTGTTGTAACTGCCCATGGGCACGCAGAACATGGAAGATAGCTTGTCTTTCCATGAAGGTGAGACAGGGTAGGCATTTACAACCATGCACATGGATAGTTAGTACAAAAGTAGCTAATGAATGCAGATGAACCTGCACCCTCACAGTACCCTGTTTGTGTGCATGTACTCCATGACAAAGGATGGACATCAGGATTTTGGCGACTCCCTACCATGGCTCTCTCTTAAACCTCTTATGCTTAAAATAATGATCTAGAGGGAGTGTATTGTTTTTCCGTTCCAAAATAGTTATCACATGAGAAAACTCCACAAATGACAATGTTCTTGCATTTATAGAAGGCCTTTCATTCAACTTGCTTTACAAAGCTTTCCTGCTTGCATTTTTCTGTCTCTCACACCCACAGACTCCAAGAACATGTGAAAGGCAGCAACTGTTCAACAGTGCAACAGCTATCAAGCAATTTATTAGCATAATAACTTTTGTGCAGTTGCAGCACTGAGTCTCAGCTAGGTCAAGACCCTATTGTGCAAGGCACTGAACAAACCTATACCAGTCACAGTCTGTGGTCCCCTGAAAAACCTTGCATAGCCATTATGGCAAAACTGAGATTTGGCTTTGTAATCTAAAGAAAAAATGGATCCTTCTAATAGGCTGGTTGGGATCTCATCCTGCAATGACCAACAAAGACACACCATTCTGGATATTTCCCTTAGTTGCTATTTACATCAAGACAGCACATCAGCAGCCTTACATTGCAAGGCAATTATTGATTTCTTGAGTGGTTAAAGAGAGTCAAATCCTACCCTGAGTTACATCCATGAGGTCCTATTCCAATGGGTACAGTCTCCAAAGTCAGCAGAGGGGAGGGAGAATATGGCCAACTGCACCTTTCGCTGGGTGACTTGTAAAATCGAAAGCTGTATGGCATCTCCTACAATCGTAAAGGCTCTCTCATTTCTTAGCATGCCATCCCTATTCGGTAAAATGTGTAAAAACGTGTCATCTCACAGATTTTAACGAGACCGATGCGCAAAGCTATGCATGAACTTACGGGTTTTGTTGAACAGGGATCTTACTGCTTGACTACATTATTTTAACTAACCTATTGAAATGCACAGTGAGATTCACAGCTGATCATCTCAGAATGGAGACTGCATCTCCACCCATGTGAGATGGCCACAATTAAAGAGGATTTGAAGAAAGGGGATTTAAGATTTGGAGCAGTCTTGACTGACACAAACATGGTGAAACTGACAGAAGGTGCAACTCACATCAGGGACTCCAGCTGGAACACTTCATGGACTCTCCTTTTTCACCTGTGAATAATCTGTTGCCATTTTATCCAAGGTCATCCTAATTAAAGTCTCCAATCCCTGTAGGCTAAACCTCAATCTGGCTTCTCTCTCTCATACCCCACTAGGAGAAGCCTGCTGACTGATCACAAAGAAAATCAATCAGGCTGCTTGATAGTTACAGACTTACCATGAAAAAAACATGCTGTGAACGACTAATTAAAAGACAGCTGTCCTTCCTGGCCAGCACAGTGTCAAGATGGCCAAAATCAGAGTCACCATTGTTGAGGAAAATTGTCAACAGCACTATGCCATGTGCCTGTAACATTTACTACTCCATTTATGGCTGTTGTGATAACTACCAGACGCATATTTGCTCAAGTTGCAGATGCACTAGTCTCAGAGGGTAAAACCCTGATCCTACTGATGTCAATGGCAAACTGCCTATTGATTCAAGGGGTGAGGGACGGCAAGATTTCAACCATAAGCTTGAACTTTTACAATGGCAGGTTCTTTCATTAACACTGGATTTTTTAATTCAAGGAATGTGAGTAAGATTTTCAGTAGTTTACATAATTAAAAAACCCAGTTCTCTTTATTGACAGGCTAAAGGACAAAATCCCCATCTGTATCATATTTAAAATATGCCTTTTAGCACATGTTGATGCTTTGTGCACAGACTGAGAGAAACAAATAAAACTGTACTGCAAATTCATGGCTTTCTTCCTGGTACATAATTCTTTTCTACAATCATCCATGCCAGTAACAATAAACCAAGTTGTTACATACAGTTTTACCCTACAAGGATCTACCCTCTAGTACTTCTTCCTGTAAGGGTTCTCATCAGACTTTAAAACATGAAACTATCTGCATGGCTAATCCTTAGGGGCTGCGCTATCACTACGATTGTATCTGCAACATACCCTGGAACCCAACAGCATGCATCATGCATACACTGTCCCGGCTCCTACCTGGCCATATGGAAAGCTTAAGTGATATAAGGACCCCTTCTTCAGATTTTGATCCTAGGCACAGGAAGGAGTTCAGAGGCTGCTTTTCTGATGCTCTCTACTGTCACTCAGTGGATAGGGAAGAGACAGAAGCGACAGGGAATGGAAGAATCCCACTACCACTACTTTGGGTTGCTAGCTAGAGTAACCGGCTGTTCGCATTGCAAGAAATACAGTAAAATCTCTGTTATCCAGCATGAGTGCGGAAAGGGCGGTGCTGGTTATCTAAAAATTCCAGTTATCTGAGAGTTATACTCAAGGAAGACAGTGTCATACTTGTAGTGCAAATTTTCCAAGAATTAGTGTACAATAGAATAAAGTAAAGAATAAAATAGTACACAAATAAAAATGCCGTAAGTCAGCCACCCCAAACGCCAGGGCAGCCTGCAGCAGCGGGAAGGGGCGTGCATACTCAGATACCCTGCACAGGTACCCTCAGAACAACGCAGCAGGCAGGAAAGCAGCGCAGTGCAATGTGCATACTCAGATACCCTCAGAGAGGCACAGCGGGCAGCAATGCGTGGTGCTGTGTGCATCCCACCACTGAAATCTTGGTTAATTAACTACTCTGCTTAGTTAATGCTGGATAACAGAAATTTTACTGTACATGGCTCTGCAAAAATAAATAAATAAACAAATTGTATCCCTAAGCAAAAGCAGAGAAGGTAGGAACTTCAAGTCTTCAAGTCTCAGTTGGTTCTCTGGTCTACTCCTAGATCATCACAGCAATATGCTGCCTCCTAGACCATATGGTTATAATTCATCTTTTCAGGATTGTACGCCAGAATGCTATCAGTGACCTGACAGACTTTCCATCCTGAGGGGTCATCATACAGAGAAGGCTAAGGATTCTCCATATTTGTTATTCAAACAACAGACGCAGAGAGGTTTAGATTTAGGGCTGACTTGAGCTCTTTGCTTTCTTTTTTCCTTAAACTATTCCAAAGCCACCAGGTGATGGAGAAAGAGCACTGCCAACTCCAAACGTGAAAGAAAATGCATCATGAGTTAGGCCTCAAAAAAGAAAAAAAAGAAAATCATGAGATTGAATATTTTGCCTTCTGCTTGTGGGGTCACATTTGCTAAGCTTTTTCCCTCAACCATGAATGCTAGGAACTTTCTTCCTTAAAACTATTTTTTGTAAAACTGAGATTGTCATGTATACTCAACATGTCAGTAGTTTAAGCTTTAAGACAACATCCATTATTGTGCGAGTTGCTCTAAAATTGTGTCAGTTGTACAATTCTGGGACTTCAGTGGCTGACCACTGCTTTTTTTTTTTTTTTTTTTTTTACAATAGGAAAATAACTCCTTTTTCTTCAATATAATTTGTCCCCATACAGAACTTCATTTAAATACTGTCTGTAGCCCAGGACAAAAACCCCCACGCAACACAAACCTGCGGTAAAAGTAGGTTTGTTGCTCGGCTGGTTGTTATTCTAGCAGGTAAATGTTCCCGGTGATTCCCACTTGGGGGGAGGAGACACTCATTAAAAAGTCTACCTCCTAGGAGTATTTCCACTCCTTCTTCATGTATTAAGCAATTGTCTGAAAGTCATAAAGGGAAATTAGCCAGGCTTAGATCACAGCCAATATTTGATATGTGTAAATTAGGAACGCTACAAAATATTCCACTGAACGGCTTTGTGTTGCTAGGAAACCAAAGGTCAGGCAGCATTCAAAGGCCAGATTATTCCCATCCCTTGGTAAACTTATATGGCTCTATTCATTCTAGATTCTTGACTCTGTGGGTGCTGGCTGCAAAGACTCTATGACCTGACAATCACAGAGCCTAATTGTGATTCAGATCTTAAGTCCCATGACATTGGCCCCCTTGAACTCTAATGGAAGCTGAATGTTACAACTCTCCTTTTCAAATCATGATGCCCCCTTCAGGCTAAGTGTGGAATTTGGATCATTTTCACAGTGATCAAGAGTCCAGTCAGGGATGCCCAATGCTCTCATTATGAGGGCTTCCAAAAGGTGACTGAAAGCTAACTATAAGTCATCTAACTGTAGACAGCCTGAGGGAGCCTATTAAAAATTTTTAAAAAGAAAACAGAAAAAGACGACAAACCACCTTTAACTGAAGACAACACACTGTCTATTTCTACGTGTAAAAACTCAGCTTAGAGAAAACTACACTGACACTGTTATGGGATAGACACCAGAAGAGTCATGTTGTAGGGAGATGATCCATCTCAACACAACATAATGAATATGTTATCTTCTCTACATGAAAAGACCTTCTCCTAGAGCTTGCTTACTCCTTTGGTTTATTAACTGGATTTGGGACCTACCTCAGATAGTCTTTTTTCACCTCTCTCTGTTCCTTTCAGCATTTTGTGTTTCTGACTTGCCTTGTATGTTCCTGCTTGTTTTTACATTAGAAATTCAAGTCTTTCAGGTCACAATGGGAAGGCTCTACTGGTAACTACAGAATAAGCATCAGAAAGATGCTCATGCAAAATCTGAGCAACTGAGAAGGAGAGTGATTTCAATCAGGACTGTCCAAAACAGTTTTTTGTCCCTTTGCTGATGTCTGTTCTATTGAAAAGGCTAACAAACAGCAATAGACTGTTGTGTTACGAACTCAACCCATCCTCCTCCTCTCATTAAATTTGAGAAATGTTCCAGTCCAATTCTCTACATGACTCCAAGATGAACTTTGTCAAAAACAAGATTTCCTATTCCTTATGTTTCTAAAACAAAAACACCTTGAAAAATCCTTTAGTTGCCTTCCCTTAACCCAAATGTTTACCAACATAAAAAGCCTTTAATAATTACCATCTTTTGTTTAAATGCACAAAATGGTACAAACTCTCATCCTCCCACCTTTATCTATATCAAGGCTATAGAAACACAGACAAAGCAAAGTTTAGTTACTGTATTAAGGTGTTCATTCCCACATCCATTATCAAGACTAGAGCAGAAAGCATCTACCAATGGCTATTATAATACAGCATCTGTGAAGCTGCAATAATTTCTTATCATCATACAGGACAACTCATGGTGTCCATAGTAGGACAACTACTGGTGACCACTAACTTTTTAATGGAAATTACTGTAGCTTTCCAACTTACAACAAATTTACATATGTTGCCAAGTGCTAACATTTTAATGGGAACTACTAAATATCACAAATATTTTTCTAAACAAAAACTGCATGAACTACTTATATGTTTTAGTCTATCCTCAGCCTGGAATTAAGTGCTTGGCAAGCCCACTACACATTGTTACTGCATGGTCCCTTGGTGTCAGTGGAAAGACTGAGTTTGATTTCAGTAAGCACTGGATCAGGTCCTAAATTACTTTAAAATCATGTATACAGGGCTGGATGCTAAGTGGCTTCAGTCTGGCCTGGCTCTATTCATTTCTATGGAACTAAGTCTATTTACACAAGCAGATATGCCTTTTGATTTCTTTTGATAGAGAATTTAATTTTTCTCCATGTATTTGAATGTTGTGGCTACTCCCTTAAACAACTTTATAAAACAAACTTGTAGGCCCAAATTCTGCTCTCATTCACATCTATGCATTCATGTGAAGTATGACAAAGCGTAATTTGGTCACTCACTCCTAAGTAGGTCCACCATCTTACAACTCCAGAACCTCTTTCTGCAGTCACTGCAATATGATTTAAGTGTGAGGTTCTAAATCTTATAAATCTACCAACATGCATTTTGATTACCAATATAATGAAATGTTTTTTCTTGTGCTTAGAAAGTGGTTGGGCTAGGCATCAGTGGAGCAAGGACTGGAAACATACCTGGGTCTCCATAAAGGCTACTTGTAGCTTGGTTGTGGATGGGCAGGAGTAGGCAAGGCTACACATGACCACCCTCTTGCTTGCACTCTAGAGATGGTGTCTTGGTCCTACCCAAATGTATCCTGCTTGCTGGCACAGCTAATCTATGGTGAAAGCAGGCAGTAAATTCAAAGCCTGATTTAGCATGTGCTCACATTTTTAGCATATTCATAAATCTCCATAAAATCAAAGAGACTTCTTGAATATGCCCACATACTTTGTTGAACTGGGGCCCAACTGACAGCATATGTTAATGGCACAGCAACAGGGAAAGTAATTTGGAGTCACAATTCTTTCCCCAGGTGGTGCAGATATGCGCCATCCACTACAAGGTCCCTGTGTGATAAGATTTAACCCTTTATGTTTAAGCATGTCAAAAAGTTGCAAAATAAATGTAGTCATTTAAAGCGGTATGTATTGCTGTTTAAGAATGAGATGAGAGTTATTTTCTCAAACTGGCTCAGCCAAGTTTGTAATGTCTCTGCTATACCACTTTTAACAAAGCCACCATTTCTTCCTTTGAAAGATTGCTTACAGAGTTTATCAGACTGTAGTTCTGGGCTTGGACAGCATTTCTTTTAGCTGAAACAAGCACAAACTATTTGGCTGGCATACTTTGCATGGGTATTCTGTCCTTTCATGCTGAATCTGGGGCAGCCATTCATGTGAGAAAGCTGATACCACACAGAATTTGGCAATAGCTAGTGGGTCTCAGAAAGTGGAAGAATTCTTTCAACAATTTACTTGATCTTTGTTTTTAACTAAAAAAAAGCTGTAGGCTTTGAGATTTCCAAGTGATGGTTAAATGTATTAAAGAGTCATTATTTGCTCTATGCCTTTTCTTTTAAAATACTTAACTTGTCAAGGAAGCGAATACTCAAAAATGTGACAACAAATCCTTATGATGAATAGATAACATGGGTTATCTAGTGGTGGACTTATCTTGTGGGCCAAACAAGTGAAACACAGGCTAGTACCCAATCATATATTTAATGATCTAGGATGCAATAAATACACCAGAATGTACTGGTGTTCTGAGCTATTTCTATTTTGAGAGGTTTTACTTGGTTTGAGTAAAAGAAAACCAGTAACTTCATAGCACTGAAGAAGACAAGAATAAAATGTATATTGAGGACATTGTTGGACTGATTGGATAACAAAATTCATATGGCTAATATAGCTTTTAAATTATTGCCTTCCTATCCAGTCAATACTTATTGATTTAAAAATATGCTGACATACTCCAGGTGTTATCACAGATTGTAACTTCAAAAAGAGATGCCCTAGCATAGGTACAAAATAATTGAGGAAAACACCAGAATAACTGAGGCAAAAAGATATGGCTCCAGATTCTAATCTTAGGTGCAAACTACACAGATATCAGGAAAGTTGCTAGGTATTTCCATTTAGAATATTTTATTTGGTACAGCTGAGGCTAGAATCTGGTTCCTTTTATTTACAATATTCAGAGAGAGTGTGCGTGTGTGCACGGAGGGGGAGGAAAGGACTGGCTTGCTTGTAAGCAACTCCACAGGAATCAAAGAACTGAAATGAAAAAACCTACTTTGAAGGTATAAAGATAACAATAACTTGCTTTGGATATGTCCAGGGGGACTGAGAAATATTCCTAAAAATGTTTGGAGTTAGAATACACTATTAGGTGAATGTAAAATAATTGAAGGGTTTCCAATCCTTGATATTTTACCCCAATTCTCATGATCTTTGGCAGCCTCCTTAAGCCCTAGCTGGCTTATGGAATTCTGTGATTATACTGTCCCTTAAGAACAGTTTCCAGTGTTATGGTTAAGGAGAAACAGCTTTAAAAATATAAGCCCAATGTACCATACAGGCTCAGATCCAGAAGGCAAATGGAAAATAAGAAAGCTATGACTTTCACACCGGTTAGAAGTTTGATTAATGATTTTTGAGCATGCGGGGGCACAATAACTGCTAGACAAATGCGGTGTGTGACCAAGCTAAACTAGAAAAAAATCTAAAGGGTTATATTTTTACTAGCCAATTGCCCATCAAGAATGACGGGGCGGGGGGGCAGCGCCAGTGGAAGGGGGCTGGGATGGAGTGCCGCCACCTAATGCCCCATGCTGCTGCTGTTCTGCCTTTTGCAGGGAGTGGAGTGGTCTTAGCTCCCCCACCCTCTGTCTGGTTCTCAGCCTGGCTTTGGAATCCTGGTGGCGCTCCCCCACACTTGGAGCACTCTGATTGGCTGTTTCCACCAGCCAATCAGAGTTCAAATAAAGCATTACAGACAGACAGACTTAGGCTTTTATAATATTAGAATTTCCCTTACTGCAATGCTACCAGGTACTCAGACTCCATAAATCAGAGAATGAACAAATGCAAAAAAACCCAACAAATGTCTAAACATAGCTGATTAACTAGTCTGAGCAAAAGAAATATCTCATACTAAACTTTTACAATGATTTACTAAAAATAATCTGATTTTGCCTTTTATACTGCCACACCACTGTACATGCATTGACTAATTCTCATGACACCCCTGGATACATATAAACCAGGATTACTGCCACTGCTCAAGTATGGTGGATACTTACTGACATATATCTTTTTCTCTGACATGTCAGTAGTCAAGTGAGATTTAGAAGTTGTGAACACTTCTGCTTCCCAACTTCACAGGCATTTCATCACACTGTACTGCTTTTCTGGGCTGGTGATGGGAATTTAAGGCAGCCACTTTGTAGAACAAGTTTGTAGGTGCTTTTCTACCTTAAGCTTTTTTGCAGGTAGTACACAGAATCCTCACTTTTTGCTTTCCTGTTAAAAGATTACTTCTCTTTCACACATACAAGTGGCTTTGCCTGGATTTCTGTGATGGGGACAGTGGGTACTTGATAAAAATACACCTCCTCAAGTCCCTCTAAGAGGAGATACAAAATAATTTAGATTTGTGTGTTCATGAGACAAGGAGTGCAACTTTAATACTTTCCATTCCCTCCCCACCTGGACTGCCTTTTTCAGACCACACTGCAATAAAAGCAAAAACACAAACTGGTCTTACAGACCAATGAACAATAAGGTTCCAAACTTGACAGGGTTAATTGATCATTAGGTGCATATCTATTTTTGCTAAACTATGCAATGAATGGGCTTAATAAGAAAAAAAAAAAGATTTCTGCACAAAACACAAAGCTTCGCTACAGCACAGTCCTCCTCAACCTGTTACATACCTAAAGCTCAAGTTAAAACTATGTTTTCATTTATTCTCCTTTTTCTTACCGACCACCCCTTTAAGCCACAAAGGGAATATTTTGCCAAAGCAGTTTGCTTGGCTGTATAAGCATTCTTCTGGCATTCACAAATATGACTAGAGCAGTAATACAGATAGTTATTTAAAAACTGACTCAGCACTCACCCTCTTTAAAAGAAACTGTAAAGCTAGAAACATTTCTAATATAGTCTGCAAGGGCAAATTCCAGCAACTTATCTGTTCTCTCCCAGTCCACCGAGACTCCAGCATACAAAATAAAAACTTAAAAAAACTCAGATGAAACAAACCCCTACCTTTAAGGCTTTTTCCACCCTCTCAGTTTTTGTCCACTGTGAAAGGCTGCATCTGTAGCAGGCACAGCTAGGCACATACACACTGACATACACAACAGGGCTTTCTTCAGCTCGCTGGTATTTCAAGTCTTTCATGTGATATATTTGACTGTGCTTGTTTAATTAATTCCTCCTGCTACTCAAAGGAAGTCATGCCTAGCAAAAGCTGGCTCAACAATAATCACTGCAGATACTCCTGAACAAGCTAATTTCACTTTATAAGCATCAAGAATGTAAATATGTTTTAAAGCCAATGCATTCTTAGATTTTAAAAGATAAACTGTGCAAAACACTTTATACATACTTTAGCCAGGGAGTTATAAACATAAAGCTTTTGCTAGAGCACAAGGCTCTGCCTTTCTTTTGTGCTTCTGGAGCTTTAACGATGGCTATTTATCATGGGGCCATGCATATCTTCTTTGAGCAGTTACCACGACTACATGGTAAACAGGATTTGAATTTAAGTTGGCATCTAGCGATACAGTGGGATTTTTTTTGTTGAGACTGTTATTGCTGAGGACAGAGAATGGCCTTGTAAGAATGTACACTTTTGGATGCATGCGTTTGCAAGAAAATGTTTGCAAATTCAGATCTGGTATCTGCAAAGGAAGAGAAGTCAAACCCTGGGCCAGGATTTTGCATAGGGCAAAGATCCCACATGTGATCAGCTCTTGGGACTGCACATCAACTTCACACAGCCACATAAACAGCAGTGAGAACACATCCAAGAACAAAAATAGATTAACCAAGTATCATGTTGTTTATTTAATCTATCCAGGTTTATTCGCCTTAAGAAATTATGCAACTGTGGCATCAATGCCTAAGATGGGTCGCAAATTTCCTGGAGGGCCGCACCCAGAGTGGGGGTGGATGAGTCTTTTTTGACCTGGATGGATATGGGCAGTGGGGTTGGTTCCCCAGGGCTCGGTCCTCGAGCCCGCATTGTTCAACATCTTCATCAATGACTTGGACAAGGTTCACATTGTTCAAATTTGCGGATGACACTAAAATGTGGAGACAAGTGGGCACACTGGAGGAAAGGGACAGGCTGCAACTAGATCTAAACAGGTTCCAGGGATGGGAGATGAGAACAGGATGGGATTCAATACTGACAAGTGCAAGGTAATGCACCTGGGGAGGAAGAACCAGCAGCATACCTGGCTGGGGAACTTCCTTCTAGTCAGTACAGAGGCAGAAAAGGATCTTGATGTCATTATTGATTCCAAAATGAATATGCGCTGCCAAAGGCTGGGGGAAGGAGGGGTGTCAGGAAGGCTAACCGCACCTTGTCTTGCATCCACAGATGCATCACGAACAGGTCCAAGGAGGTGATCCATCCCCTCTATGTGACACTCGTCAGGCCGCAGTTGGAGTACTGCGTCCAGTTCTGGGTGCCACACTTCAGGAGGGATGCAGACAGCACTGAGAGGGTCCAGAGGAGGGCGACTCGCATGATCAGAGGGCAGCAAGGCAGGCCCTATGAGCAGAAGCTGCGGGACCTGCACCTGTTCAGCCTCCACAAGAGAAGGCCAAGAGGGGATCTGGTGACCATCTACTAACTGGCCAAGGGGGACTAGCAGGCTACGGGAGAGTCCTTGTTCCCTCGAGCACTACCGGGAGTAATGAGGAATGGCAGCCATAAATTGACCGAGAGTAGATTCAGGCTAGATATCAGGAGGCACTACTTCACAGCCAGGGTGGCTAGGATCTGGAACCAACTTCCAAGTGAAGAAGTGGTGCTCGTTCCTACCCTGGAGGGTCTTCAAAAGAAGGCTAGATAGACAGACACCTAGCCAGGGTGATTTGATCCCAGCATTCTTTCCTGCCCATGGCAGGGGGTCAGACTTGATGATCAAGGGAACAGGGACTCTCCCATAGCTCAGGTCCCTTCCAACCCTACCAACCATGAAACTATTCCAGTGCCTGATGGGCATTTTCTAACAGAACAGGGACCTAAAAAAACCAGACAAGACAAAGCTCTCAGCTACCCATAAAATAGCTTACCCTAACAACCAAAGTTCCCTTGCATCATAAATATCATACATACTGGTTCAAAGAGACTCTACTATGCAATAAATGTCTGCCCTTGGCAGCTGGCCACATAACCTGTGGTTTATCCTCCCTCAAAACTTCTGCCAAGGGTTATATGTAATCTGGACATTTGCTTGCTCAGGCCCCTCTTTCTATTCCCCTCCTGAACTGTAACATTTTTTTAACAGAAGTTTCAGAACAGAATCTCTCCTTATTTGAAAGAGACTCCTATCAATTTTGGGCTGTCATTCTCAATGCAAACTAATTTGGGAACTTGACAAATTGTGCATATACATGTTGCAGAATAGACTGGAAATGGAGTTTAGCCTATATAGTGCCCCTTGCCCAACCACCTCCTGGTCCTGAGCATTAAAATGTCATTGCTGACCTCTGTAAAATGCACTTGCATCAATTCTAAACATAAGTAAGCCACCCCTCTTCAGAAATCCAACCTCAATGGTTTGTAAGAAAGAGAAGCAAGGCTGTTGGCCAACACTCCTTCAAGTACCTTCTGGATGGAAGAGGGGTGGGGACTACTTCACCTCAAGGTACCTATGTTTAAGAGAGATAGCACTGAATTTTTTCTATCCCTCCTGCAGCAGAGCAGCTACAAGCTGCACTGCAAGCTGGGGGGGCAGAGGGAAAGGGGACGTTACTTCTGGCTATTATGAAGGGACTGAGCACCCCAAGCACAACACAGATCCCACTGTTATTGTGTCTACCTGCCATGGTTGAGGGCAGTTGGGCCACATAAGCTGCATCCATAAGACTACAACAGAGGCATCAGAGCTGTTCTGCTGTCAGTCATCTCCCACTTCCCTGATCTCCCTAGGGCAGTTAATAGCTTAGGTCCTCGAGCAGCATACAAGGGCAAGGCACACATAGACACACCTCACAGTTTATGATTTTGAAATTGCACAATCCTGCAAAATGCAAGACCTCCGGATCCAGGTAACTGAGTCAAGCAGCACATCAGCTGGGCAGGCTGCCACACCTTATGATTGCTTTTCTGATGAAGAACAATAAGGCCTTATGAGCAAGTGGATGACTTAAAAGAATAAACATCTTGCACTTGCCTCAGTTCACTTGTTGCAGAGGATGTAAAGCTGGGTAAACAGGCTGAAATTTTAGGAAATTGTTGACTTATCCTTCAAGACAGTGAGTTTACCTGGCTGTTGTTATATGTTACCCAGACTGGTGTATGCTGGATTGCTCCTACTGTGAGGGTACAGCTGTACAGGCATTTGGTATTCATTAACAGCAACATCATCCTAAAACTATCTGGGTCTGTTGAAATAGTTTCTACAGGGAATCCAGATAATACACTCTCATGAAGAGAAGAGCAGGCTATGGAAGAGCTACACAGCATCCTCATGAAACAGGGCAAAATTGTTTGGTTCCACTTTTCAGAACACAAGCCCACTCAGTAGCCAAACCTGTTCTGCTTTCAAACCCAGAAATCACACTTGTACTATGTCAGAAAGAGGGCAACATGGTGTTGCAGTTCCCTGACTAAATGTACCACTTCTGATCCCTCATGGGCTTCAAGTGTGCCTGCTCTCCTCAGGCCTTCAACATTAATTCAGGGTGGAAAATCACATCTTTCCTCCTCTGACCAGTCCATGGTGCTAACTGTGATTACCTCACTGGGCCTGACTTAGGTTCAGGACTTGATGTCCTCTTGGAGCAATGCTACTGGAATCCAGTAATCAACAAGCCTTCTAAGGAAATTATTGAAAACAAAAGCACCATAGAGAAAACAATCTTACAGTGACAAAAACAGGTTTGATATATGCATCTTACCAGGTATCTATGTGGACACTGGAAAATCTAAACATCCTCTAGTCACCCAATGCTCCCACACCTCCCAAACAGATTCCTAGGGATTCCTGTTCCCTTAATTCATAAATGATTATTCCCACCCCCCCACATTTTTTTTTTAAGGAGAACAACCTGAAAGGATGATACCACCACTAACACCACTTTTCAGAGATCAAGATGATTTTTATATTTTATTTTACTTTTTTTTTTTTTTTTAACCTGTTAACACTCAGCACTGACATGACAAAGCTTTGCAAATCTGAAATAACTGGAAAACAATATCTTAGTACCCACAGCTTTCCCCATTACATTTAACGTGTGCGCTGGCGTGGAGTAATTTTTCCTGTGAAACCCAGTATATCTATCAGCTTACCACTACATCGGAGGAACACATCATGGGCTCGGTGAACAACTGTTCACCAGGGCACCCTTGGGGGGGAAAACCAGGAGTAATGGCCACAAACTCCTGGAAGACCATTTAAGGTTTAACGCTGGGAAACTTCTTCAAGGTGTCCAGACTGTGGAATAAAATCCCTCCTGGAAATCTTCAAGAGGAGACTGGACGGTCACCTCGCTGGGGTCACCTGACCCCAGTTGTCTTTCCTGCCTAGTGCAGGGGGGCTGGACCCGATGATCTTGCAAGGTCCCTTCCAGCCCCCTACAATCTATGAATTGAATCTTCCAGCCTGAGTCTCTACTAGTTCACTATTTAGCTACCAGGTGAACATAGCCAGAGAAAGGTTTTGCTCACTGTAATGTGAGAGTGACTTGGTCTTGCTTTCCCACATCACATGCTGTATTCCTGAAATTATTGCATAACCTTTTCAGGTCTACCACTGGAGAAAGATTATTTTGATCCACAGAGAGACCAACGGTTTTTCATGGTTGCCTCTTTGGGCTGTGCTAATTTAGCTGCATTTCAATCTGGGCACTTAAGCTTAAATATTCCTGAATAGCCTCAGGTACCACTGATATAATTTTATGATTATCAGGCTCTCTCAGTCAGTATGAAAAATATTTAAAAATTATAAGCTTAAAGCAAGTCAGATAGCTTGGTGGCAGCATTAAGGGTCAGACGGAGACCCAGCTAAAAAAAATAACATTCCACAGTCAGGTCACTGAGCCCAAGAGGATGATCTGACTCCTTTGCCTAAGAATACTGAATATTAATCATATTTTTAATGTTTCAGAGCTATTTTATGAAGATAGTTTTTAAAGCAGCCGCTGTGTACAACAGATTTGTCTACTACCTCACACTAGCGGACATGCTGTTGACAACTCCACTAAGGCTATTTAGCGGTCCTTTGCTTCAAAGGAGACTGGAAGTGCCTAGGGCCATACCTTGATCTCCTTCTCTGGCTCTGTCCCTGAGAATTTGGTTGGTAATCAAATTGCTTTACTGTTGGTTTTCCCAGTATGAATACTGGCTGTGATTACAGGAGTTCTGAGCCTCATGGAATCTATTGATGATTCTATTCTGCTAGCTTACATTTTGAGCTACAAGTTGTTCTTAATTATGTGGTTTCAATTGGTCTCTCTCTCTCTCTCTCTCTCCTTTCCTCATCCCTTTAAATTTTACCAGACAAATTTATTTTGTCTCATGTCTTCATTATAAAAGTCTCCCCAAATGCTTCACAGAATTGAGTTCTATGGTTACAGTGGGGCACACAGGGGTGTCAGCTGTGATACGGTGAATTAAGATAAAAGTCAGTGGATGATTTTAAAAGGAAGTGTAAAACTGTTACCCACCTGAAGCCATTTGTAAAGCTCTTATTGACTTTAACAGAGCCCAGAGAGGGGCAATTTTGAACTAGATCTTGATGGTACTGAGGGGCCAAAGCGACTGTATAAGAGCAAGGATGTTGGGGCCTTGGTTCTCTGTATGAGCATGAAGGAAGGTGGCAGCATTCTGCACATGCTAAGATACAGAGAGCAGAGTTTTGTGGAGGCTGGACCGTTCTAAACATTGATTCCAGCAGACATGGGGCTCAGAACTGTTGGCTGAAATGACAAGAGGTCATATACTCAGTGTGCTTCCTTAAGACAGTTGCTCAAATAACAGCAGATCTTGTTCTGCTATAGGAATGCCTTAGAATGTGTTTTTTTTGCCAGCTTCTGTAACATTTCAAAAATTCATATTTTTAATCCAATAGAAATCCAGTAACAGCTGCAAATGATTCCAGCTCTGCTTCACTACAATATCCAAGGCAGTAGGTAAAGGACTGCCCGTCATATCTCTCTGCTTTTCAAAACTTAGAATTTTGTCTCCAATTTGTCTGATTCCTATTGGTAAAGAACTCAAATGTTTGAGTGTTTTCCTACCCCTGTTTACTTGCCTTCTGGAATTAAAAAGCCTTCTTTTACTGATGGGCATTGCTTGCCTGTACTAAATAAAAAGGGCTGTAACTGGGCTAGCAAAACATCTTTTTTGCTGTTATACCGTCTCCAGTTGTCTCTTCTTTCCTCAATACAATCTCTCAAAATGCAGCACAAAACCTGTCTCCTTTCCCATCATTTTTAATCTGGCAACTCTGCCATGCTAAATTACATCATTTTTAAAAAATGAAATGCTAGCTGGCTGTTACTGCTCTATTTGGTTACCTGCAATAAAAAGCAGGGACAGGCACACTACCTATTTACAGCATGACAAGTACAGCTAAAGTCATTCAAGTTCTTGCTTTTTCCAGTTCTCATTCCTCTGTCTTAACAACTATTCTGAATTGCTTGTGTACTCTTATCTCCATATCAGACCCTACAAGACTGAGTCATGTACATGTCACCAGATCCCAGGTAATGCAATCACAAAGCTATTTCTCTCTTAAAGTTGGCTCTGAGTTATACAAATTGACACACCCTTCTCAGTAAATAAAAATCATGTTAATTTTGTTGGTACAAACAAAGGGAAGTCATATGACAGGACAAGCTACAAAGGATTCAATTCACTTCTGAAGCAGTCAAACAATAGGTCAGAGCTAGTATTCAAGGGTTAGGTCTTTTTTTAAAAGCTGCTTTTTAAAATTAATAAAATGTCAATTCCAAAGTAAACCTGATGATTTCCATTAATAACTCCCAGGTTAAACTTGGTTGTAGGTCCAGATCCGAGTCTTTAGAACAGTGTGCATCAGGAACAACTCCCTGGGCTTCACTGGAATTGCATTGATGTAAACACAATGTAAATTACACTAAAATCAAGTTCAATATTGTTAAATTTCACTGTCATTCACCCTACAAAGTCTAAAGGAGGTGTGAGGAAAAGCGACAACAGAACATGTACAGAACTCCACATACATTTCCTTCTCCTGTCTCTCTGAGGTCTGCAACCTCAAGAACCATATATAAAAAGCCCTGATTAGTGATGTATTAATCTACTTCTTTTAGTAAATCAGCACTTTAAATATAACCTGAAGATTTTTAGTCTCATTTCCCAATACTTCAGAAATAATTCATAAGCTACAGTAAGACTCAGTGAAGTTGGTGGAACCCAGAGTAAAATGGATTAAACTTAAACAAAGACTCCCAATATTAATTTTTGAAAGGAAATTGCAATAGTCAGAAGTGTTTGTTTTCTGCCCCTCACATTTTACATTAAACCTTTTACCTACTTGGTGGTGAGGGTTAGTACACGGCTGACTCCCATCTCTTTTACCAAGATATCAGTTTAGTTCCTCAGGACTTCTTGTTCAATGAAGTCACCTTATATTACCTGTCTTAAACGACAATCAGCGTAAATCAAGCAAAAAGTCAGGGAACACATACTCTGCGCAGGATTATGCTAACGTGTTGAAAGTAGTCATTTGCTGTTCTCACACACAATCCTACACCTAGCTGCAATTTCTTGCTGTAACATCAGTTCCAACTCTCAAGCCAGAGGCTTTACAGTTGCTGATTTTTGTGAGCAGTTTTATTTATAGTAGATATGAAAAGATTAGTATTGCACTGTATTTTCCCTGAATTTGGGAAGTCTGAGGGGAGAGTATTGGAAGTGGAAAGGGCTATGTAGGAAGCAATGGCTGCTGGTTAGGGTGGTATCATGAAATTAAGGATTCTGAGCAGGAAGGGTTAGTTGCCATTCTGGCAAATACCAGGATGATGTATGTGTGATGCAAACGACAACATAATGCAAGGAGTGACCAATCCTTGCTTCATTCCCGAGTTAGCCGGGCCCTGCACTTCTGATGTGCGTGTCTCTCAGCTGCAAGAGAATATAAGCAGGTGAGTCATTCTGACCCTAACACACTCCTCTCCGCCCTTACACAAGAAGGCCCCACTACCTGTCTCCTTAATGATGTTCAAAACCCCTAAATACCAGTGCCAAGATACCACATAGCCTGCCTCACAGAACATTACCCAAAACACCACAATTTAGGGCAACATTTTCCACTCAAAGATAAAATAAAAAGCAGATAGCAGCTACAGACATTTACAAGGTTTGGGGGCTGCACTATAGCCTGGACTGAAAATGAGACTAACTGCCGATGCTTTTTTGCTCCCCTGAATCAAACACCCTGGCAGATGCCTCACAAAAAGTTAAAAATAAAACTTTACATGCTTCACGAAGAATGCATATTTCAACCTACAAGCTATAAACCAGGGGAGAGCAACCTGCAGTATGAGTTCCACAAGTAGCACGGGCAGTCTCTGTGTGTGGCACATGGTAAACTGACTGGGGAGAAACCAGAAACAGTGGCAAATTAGGCAGAAAGTATAAAGCAAAGCAGCAGGTTGGGCAAAGAGTGGAAAGCTGAACAACAGGTCAGGCAGGGGAAGGGGATCAGAGTTGCCCTTAGTGAGGATGCCAATCTGATGTGTGGCAGACCTGCCAAAAAGGTCATCCCTTACAGCTATAAACAAGCTTGTGAATACTTTACATTTGTTAACATCTCTTCTTGTTGCATTTTCAGCAAAAAGAAGCCATCTTCATTGATAGACTCAAAAAAGGGACCATTTGGTAATATCAGGACCAGATCAGCACTATCAGCCTGAATGTCAGCTGGATCAGTGGCTTTTTATTTGCTTTGTGACCTCATAGTACCACAAAGCCTGCCTCGTACTTGCCTTCCACTGGCCCTAGGTGTATTCACAGGTCTATGCGGTGATTAACTGCTTTGAAACTGACTTATAACCAGTCTTAAATATTTCAGTGCCTTACAACATAAGCATGATCTGACCGGTTGTGTTATATAGATGTGTTATAAATATTAAGTAGCAGAGAATAGGAAAAAATACAAAATTACTGAATTGTGAAGTAGTAAAAACAAATAAACACTACTGCTAAAAATTGTACTTGTATAAGTAGCCATCTTCATTAAGTACTTTCCCACCTGGAAAATCATCATAGAATCCCCAAATGAAAAATGTACTACTGTGCTCCACCTTTGGAAGGTTTTTGGTCAGGCTTTTAAGCAGTTTTTTCAACTGTGTTTCACATAACCAATAGTGCATAGTGCCCATGAAACACCGTCATGAAAAACAAACCCAGACACAAGAGCAGCAGAACAAGGGAGATTTCCAGAGTGCCTGCCCACTTGTGGAATCATTTGCAAAGTCAGTGCAAAATGTTACAATGCTGACCTGGATAGATGCAAGTAACCATGCAAAGCAATGGCAATTTAGGCCTAAGGGGTTCTCAGAAGTCAGAAACAATTTAAAGTCTTACCTTCTGCATGTTGGGCTTGATGCATCGAACAAAGAAAGGATTCGAAGAGCTTAATGTTGCCATCAAAGAATGCAGCGATTCCTGAAACAAAGGTAAGACAGTACTTTACAAAAGGACTTTTTCTTCTACTCCATGCTTCAGAGCTCTTCCTTGCAGGCACTACCTTTAGCAACACCTAGCGGTACATATTGGAAATTACAACAGCACAGTACGCTTTCCCACAAGAGAAGTGTTCATACTAACAAGTCTGTATGAATAACTATGTAGTTGAGGCCAGCTTTTGAGCACAAAATGCTCTTCCAGACCTCTGGAAAAGAGGCAAATAGAAACTAAACAAAATACCAGTAAAACAACTTTTTCTTAACTGTAGTGAGTAAATGAAAGTGATCACTTAAAAAGGGAAGCGGGCAGGAAACTTGTAGAATAAGGAAGTTGTGCAGTCTTTACATACAGGGTGCAAAGTGTCACCACTTCTTTAGTGTAACAAAACTCACTTATCATAAAGAAAATCTTTTCTGAAGGGACATCATTAAATTGAAAGACCATGGCTACAAATACCACTTAAGGCAGTGAGTTCTCAACAAGACCGATTTAAGATTCTTTCTTGTGCCAGGGGGTACCATACATTAGCACTGTTAGGTCTGCAAACATAATTCACAAAATAAACCCAGAGTTTTCAAATGGGCATCCAAAATGTTAAAAACATTGTGAACTATTGTGTTCTTTCTAAGTAATCTGCAACAGAAAAAATATTCTATTACTTTTCTGTAGTTGGAAAAAAGAGAAAGAAAACTCAGAGCTGGCATTTTCCAAACTGTCTCTCAAATCTTTCAAGGGATTCATAGATGTTAGGGTCGAAAGGGACCTCAATAGATCATGAAGTCCGACCTCCTACATAGGCAGGAAAGTGTGCTGGGTTCAGATGACCCCAGCCAGATACCTATCTAACCTCTTCTTGAAGACCTACCTCGAGTCTAAACCATTGATTTAAGTGTTGGATCAACCCTGTATCATGATCTATGTCAGCAGATCATGTAAGCAGATTGCTTTGCCCATAGAAACCCTAATGCAATCTCAGAGACCCAGGTAATAGTTTAACCAAGGAAAAATTAACAAAAATATTCTGTCCCCAGTGATCCCCCAGTTTTCCTACTCTGTACATTAAAAGAATGTAATGTCTAGCCAGCTTTGCTCTTTTTCCATAGAGTCAGTCAATTTCTCCCTTATAGTTTCATAGTTAGTAAGGTCGGAAGGGACCTGAGCAGATCATCAAGTCCAACCCCCTGCCATGGCAGGAAACGACCCCAGCAACATGATTGTCTAGCTTTGTCTTAAAGACTCTCAGGGTAGGAACCAGCACCACTTTGCTTGGAAATTGGTTCTAGATCCTAGCCGCCTTGACAGTGAAGTAGCACCTCCTGGGATGTCTAATCTGAATCTACCCTCTGCTAGCTTGTCACCGTTATTTCTAGTGACTCCTGGTAGTGCTTGGGGGAACAGGGACTCCCCCAATGCCTGCTGGTCCCCTCTGACTAGTTTGTAACAGGCCACTAGATCCCCTCTCAGCCTTCTCTTGTGGAGGCTGAACAGGTTCAGGTCCTGCAGCCTCTCCTCGTAAGGCCTGCCCTGCTGCCCCCTGATCATGCAAGTGGCCCTCCTCTGGACCCTCTTCATGTTGTCCACATCCCTCTTGAAGTGCAGTGCTCAGAAATGGATGCAGTACTCCAACTGCGGCCTGACCAGTGCTGCATAGAGGGGGAGTATCACCTCCTTGGACCTGCTTGACACTTATAGAACAGATACTTAGTCAGTAAGAGAGCAGAAGCTTCCAAACATTTTTAAAAGTTCTTAAGATATATATTAAAAATCAAATATTGGGCTGAATATGAGAACTGGACATTTAAAAAGAATGAACAAAAATTGCCTTGCAAATTTCGTTCTTTTAACAAAAATATATCTTTTACTGAAAGGTGGCAGCTATGATATCATCAAATCTACCATGTAGCTGAAACCCTTTTCTCCATTTAATAACATTCCCATAACAGCCCTAGCAACAAAAGCAGCACGTTTACAGTGCTCAGTGGAAACAAGACAAAACACAAACTATTTTCTCTTCAGCAGTAAGAGAATTCTGGTTGTACAAAACAGCAGAGTATAGAGCAAAATATCATTATCAGAATCCCTCACCAACTAGGTTGTAAGGGACATCCTAACCCCTTTGTTCACATGCATTATTTACATGCAAAATCCTAACTCAGTCAATCTTCATTTTGTGTCTGCACGTTCCATTTGGATAATTGAGGTCCCACTTTAGCTCATACTGCCATCTCACCAATTACAATATGAAGTGGTTAAAGCAGTACTGAAATGAGTTGCTTGTACAAATCCATTACCAGGATGGGGGAGGGAATTACTTGAAACTGGAACAATACTCTCAGTGTGGCTGGTGAGGCATTGCTTGCTAAAGAACAAAGAGGGCAAAGAATCAAACAGCAAATGTTATACAGGAAGGGCAAAATCTTGTGGCTGCAAAACTAAATATTTACCTCTTAGGAAAAAAATAATAGCTTGACTTAGGCAGAACTGGTGTGAACACTGTATTTATGGACAAGTTGGCTAATTCTCCTGGTTTCTAACAATGGAGCCTGGTGCTCACAGTAATCACTTTGTCAACGTAGTTGGGAAAGCAAGGGCACCTGACCAAAGACAGGAAGGTGATATATTCCATTTTCACAGGCAGTTCTGGATGTAGGCGGTCAGGCCTCATGACAGTGCTGGGCATCCTCAGATCCCCCACCCACTCCAGTCTACAGCATGTGAAAATGTTCATCCCACACCTCACGGGGTTAACCACCCCCAACCCCCTCCAAGAGCATTCTGAATCCACACTGTTACCAACAAGACAAATACATCAATAGCTAAGCTAAACTAGCCAACTGCCAATCAAGAAATATCAGGGCGGAGTGGGGGGGAAGAAGGTTGCTGGGATGGAGTGCCATCACCTAACTCCCCATGCTGCTGCTGTTCTGCCTCTTGCAGGGAGTGTGGTTGGGGAGTTGAGGCCAGCACTCCCCCACCCTATGTCCGGTCCTCGGTGAAGTACTCCCCACACTTGGAGCACTCTGACTGTTTCTGTTAGCCAATCAGAGTGCAAATAAAATGTTATGGGTGGACAGACAGACAGACTTAGGCTTTTATAATATTAAAATGGGATGGGTGCCTTTCCTAGTTTAATTTCTTTACATTCTAGGCTCTGAAACAAATCATGACCTGATGGAGAAAGAAGACAACTTTATTCTCCATTTCTTCTCACCCTTATAGAGACATTTACACTCATGTGAAAAGTGTACAACACTGCCGTTTCTGTATGGCAACATCTACCATTTGCTTTGCACAGGTATAATTGATTGCACTGGAACAATATGTAGGCCTGTCACTCTCCAAAAGGCTAACAAGAGGAGTGGGGAGGATTTGCCATTGCATCTCAGGGCACTCCATCACTATGAGGAGGCACTGGGTATGAGTCAGGGGTCCCAGCCATTTCTTTAGTTTCACTTCTTTATGCAGTTTGGAGTGTGCTACAAGTGTTAACCATAAAGGGTAAACACAGAATTCTTTTTTATAGGAGCATTTCAATGTGCATTTCAATGCAGTGAACAACAGCCAGAGCAGGCTTTCATTTTTAGCATCCCTAGTGGGTTTGACTCTGTCCTGGTCACACAATTCTCTCTCTCCGTCTCTCTCCCTTTTCAAACCCACTTTTATGCTAAATTTCAGCCCAAAGCATTTTCAATAGCTGCATTGTAAACACCTCACAGAAATGTAAAATGTTTTTCCAACCCTTGTGTTTGGATGCAGAGTAACTTTTTAACACGGGATTTGGTGCTTGCTTTTTTCCAGGGTACAAGCATAATTTCAGGGCCTTAGGTCACTTTAACAGCTGCTTTTGGATTATGCATTTGCTCTTTGAAGAATGAGACTGAAGGAACAGAGTAAACTGAATAAAGTGAACAAGAAATGGTACAAGAGATAAGAATCTAATGAAATACCGCATTTACTTTAATCTAAGATGACCCTGAATTTAAGGCAACCCCCACTAATTAGATTCTCTCCATGGAAAATTTATACATTTCTATGTACAGTATCTAAATATTGATTTATCTTTCCTGCTGCTGCAGGGGGTCAGGCAATCGGAAAGCAAGTGATGTGGGACGATCAAACAGTTTGTCTCCTACTTGCACCTGCCCTTCAACCACATATATCCCCTGTGTGCCTCCCTCCCCCCATCCCCCAAGCTTGTGTTCCCCCTTTTCTCCACCTTCTGTTCTTTTTCTTCCCTGCCAGCCCCTGCTCTGCTGACCACTGACAGGTTCCATCCTCATTATAGCCTAGGGCACTGACCGTGGCTTCAGCCCAGTCCCCATAGCACCTGTACAGGCTGCACAGGGCTGCGCTGGGGCAGTGCTCAGTGCCCTGGGCTGCAACATTCATAGAGCCTGCCAGCATTCAGCAAAAAGTAAGGGAGGGAGGGATAGGGGCAGGCAGGGGAGCAGAGCCTGCATGGGGGCAGGGTGGGGTACAGAGCAGGGGAAGGGGAGGCAGGCAGGCAGTAGTTATGGCCCAAACCCCCAGGTAGGAGCTGCAGCCCAAGCCACACCAGCTACCTCCCCCCTCCCTCACCCTGGTATACAATTCTAAGATGAAGGGCTATTTTCCCCACACGTTAAATAGGGAAAATGCCTCATCTTAGAATCGAGTAAATATGGTAAGGTAGGGCAAAACCATGGAAAGGTCTTTAAAGTCAAAACTATAAATAAACTAACTAAGAGCAGCAGGAGTTCCTGGAAGGGGATGGCAGAAAGCTTTGCTTCTTCCCAATATCGGCAGAGCTGATTGGATGATAAGTTACCACAGCTTCACATAAGAGGGAGCAACATTTTGGTTTGGAAATTTTTCAGCGCCAAGTACAGCTTTAAATCCTCCTCCACCTCCCTATCTCCAGCCTAACTGCTCCACATTTTTGTGGACTAGTGGTAATACATTGCGTCTCACCCACTGACAGAGCACAGCAGACTTAACAAACCTTGAACTGTAAACTGACAGTGGGTCTCCGGTGCTTGCTTCCACATTTAAGCGTGTCTTGGTTGTTGCGACTTGACACGTGTTCAAACAGATCATAGATGAAATCAAGTCTGAAATGGGACAGGAAGGATCTTTAAAACATTTTTTGGGAAAAACCACTACTTCATCACATTACAAGTGATGCCCTTTAAAAAAAAAAATCTTGCTTATTTCCCCCATACCCTCAACTATGCAAACTGTGGGACCAAGAAAGAAAAACTGAACATTTCACTGTCATACATTCTCAGCCAAAACTCTAATTTGACCTTAATAATGGCTACACTTGCATAAAGACTCAGAAATAACACTTCACATTTGTTTTGCTTAATGATGGGACATAACCATGAATGGGAATGAAACTTCAGAATCTAGTTCTGTATGGTGTATGTACACTACCAGCCTGCTATACTCTCACCACTTTTAGACATAACCATTGCCTGAAATGGACTAGATCCGCTTGATCCTTCCACTGGTGTTAAGTGGAAGGACAATGAGGCCCTACAGCATTAAATCACAATTACCTGGACATGTCAACTGACAGAAATGTCACTGAGGCCTCACAAGAAAAGAGAACCACCCATGCAGACAATTATATATTTATTAAATGAGTTACCTTCATAACGTGCCCAAGGTTTTGTGAGCAGCATAAATCCTTTGTGAGAAAAGATGGTCCAGTAGCCAGGACTAAGGAAACCTGAGTTCAATTCCCTGCTCTATCACAGACTTCCTACACAAATTGAACAAACCTCTCAAGGCCTCAGGTCCCAGGCCTTGCCTTTAATTTCTGTGCACACAAAACTACAGCTAAAATTGGGAGAAGCAGACCATGAGAGTTTAAGGAATGCAGAATCAGCTGCCATATGCGATGCATTAAAATGCACACACTCTCACATTCAGTCAAGTGTCTTGAGGATGCAATATATCATGGGTCAGATTCTAATGGCCTTCCTCATGTTAGCTTAGCACCTTGTTTCTACAAAACCCCCACTGAAATCTTCAGGAATAAGATACACTGCAACATGAGGGAGGGCATTTGAATCTGGCCAAGGCAAGAAGCAGGACCATATTAGGAATTATATTCAAGAGATGGTTATTTAATGCCATTTGCTTGCTGTTCACTTCTCACTAACAGTCTGATATGGTCTAGCTCTTATTGTCTGCAATGCTAGCTGAAATCAGGACACTTGGGAAGCCACACCTACAGACCTGCTTTCACGTAGCAAGTTCAGAAGATCGTCTCTGAAAGTATCTCTGTTCTTCTCTAAGAACCCTCTGACGTCATACTGGACCTATTTAAAAAAAACCCACATGGAATAGGCTCAAATAAAAATCCCAGTCATCATGCACCCCTCACAAAGGCAGTACTGTAAAGAGAAGGGAGGGAACAGAAAACTTAATTTAATTTAATTTGTGAATGGACTTAGGGTAAAATTAAACTGATGCTGAAACACTATTTGAAAGCATGTCAGCAAATGAAAAAAGAAAAGATAATTACCTCCCCAGCATAATGCTTCACTCCAAAGTTGTGAACAGCAACTCTTGGTTTCACATAAAAAGGATTGTTCTAATTGGGGAGAAAAAAGAGTAAGACTAGTTAGAAGAGGGTGAGGGGACTTGGAATAATATAACGCACAAATTTAACACCCTCCCCCACTACCAAATATAGACTGGTAATAGGACTGCCAGTCTAGAGTTACTTCAAACACTGTAACTGTGGATTTAGGGTACATAGAAACACATTACACGAAAACTAAATCATCAGGTACAAGTACAGTAGGTGAGAAGGGTCAGTCTCAAACTGCTTTTGTCAGATCAGGGATTTGCCATATGCTTGTATAAAAGGGGCTCTTGCACTAATTCTAGGTTCCAGAATAAAGGTGGTGAATATGGCAAATGGATTAATAGATTCATAGATTGTTAGGGGCTGGAAGGGACATTGTAAATCATTGTGTTCAGTCCCCCTGCAATAGGCAGGAAAAGACAACTGGGGGATGGACATTCCAACATGTCACATCAATGTAAACCCAGAAGAACTCTGGTTAAATCAACATAATTATCTCAGATTTCCATTAGTGTAACTGAGATTAAAATCTGGCCTATTGCAGAACCTTTCTATGCAGCAATCTAGACATATGCAAAACTCCTTACCCACACTGTTAAAGGACAGTATAGTTTCAGATGACAAACTTTATCATATCCCCACAGAAGCAAATGCCTTGGCAAGTAACTTCTGCAGGAGTAGGACAAACTCAATACTTAAAATAAATATTATGGAAATAAGATACGAATCATGAACTTCCACAGAAGCAATGGTACAGTAAATGAATCAGCAAAGTTTTACATACAGAATGCTGGGCATGTAGCTTCCCCAACAAGGTGGAGTCTGTAGCTTGAGGAAAATGGCTCTCTTCATTGGTAAGCGCTAGCAGACCAAGTTTCTTGATCAATGAAAAGAGAAAAAAAGATGAATTAGTCCATTGATTGCTTGCATCGATCTTTTCTCCGTCTCAAAAAAGTCCCTTCTATGTGAACATCTTCCTGAGGTTGTTGTCAAATAGGATGCATCAAGATAGAAATAAAGAAATCAATAGTTATAAAAACCCTTAGAGGAAACTGCAAAGTCATTATAAAAAAAAGGATTCTATATCCCCTGTGCTGTTTCCAAATGGCAGCTGTTGCAGAAGTGAGCACTTTGAGTTCTAGCTCTTGTTTAGAGGAAGGGGATTTACCTTCCACCTGTTAAATGAATTATTTCTGGAGTGGGGCAAGAGTCCCACTCCTGTGGGAACTAAGAATTACAGTGGGCCTATGGGTACAAAGGATTTCAATCCGAGGTTGGAGATGCTTCCAAATGGGCCCCAGAGCTGCTCCTGTCATACACAGTCAGCTCCTGATAGCTGCACCCTGTACTAGGACTCCATTAGGCCTTCTAGAGTCTTTCTGGAGCAACCACATTCAAATGGTACGTACCCTCACTATTACAATGCTCTGGGGAAGTAGACAGGTAGCACTGGTTCTAGAGAACATGGAGGTTAAGTAATTTACCTTATGCCACAAAGGGAATCACTGTTCAAGCTGGGGCAGCAGCTCTTGAATTACTAGTTCAATGGAATGTGTTTCAACTAACACTGCTCTCTCTTACTACCAACACCACCTGCAAACAGCTGTGCAGGTATGTCACTGTAGGGCTGGAATGTAGTTGTAGCAGTGGTGGTCTAGGAAATCAAGGGGTTTTGATGATTTCTTATCGGACTAACCGCGTAGCTCAGTGGTGCCCAACCTTTTTGCTGGGTGGGCTGGATGGGCAGCAGGCTGAACGTAGCCTGTGCAGGCACAGTGGATACCATCTGGCTGTGCAGAGGGGGGTGGACAGCAGGACAGCTCCAACACAGCCCTGCAGGGGAAAGGACCTTGACCTGACCCCTTGGAATGTGAAGGGGATGGTCTGGCTAGGCTCCAATGCATCCCTGCAAAGAGGGGGTGTGGCTCAGCTCTGCGGGGGAAGGGGCATGGCCAGGCCCCAACCCAATCCCAAGGGGGGAAGAGAGCACGGCCAGGCCCTGATCCAGAACGTCGGGTAGAAAGGGAAGGCACAGCCTGGCCCTGAAGGGGAAGAGGGAGTAGCTTGGCTATGACTGGCTGTGCAAGGATTGGGATATGGGGTTTGGCAGGGGGTAGGGGTGGTCGTATTAATAGCCACTGATCCCCATCTGCCATGTTTTTGGACCACATCTGGCCTGTGGGCTGGAAGTTGAACACCCCTGGCATAGCTGATACAGATAGTAGACAAGTTCTGAGCCCAAAGCACCCTTCCTCAGGTCTGCACAGATACACAAACGTAATGTTTGGCATTCAGGGAAAGCGCAAGATATAAAATATAACCCTGTCCCTAAATTAACTCAAGTAGATCAAGTGGGTCTATTGCGAAGTTTACTCTGCTTGTACGTCTTTATCCTCTTCTTCCAACCATTTAGCTCCCTTGTTTATTTAAATTAAAAGTTTTTCAGAGCATGGATTGTCTTGTATTTAGCTCAATGAAGTCTCAGCCTCAGTGGGAATGAGCACATACATGCTCATAATACATGCCATCATACCATAATGCGGTTGTAAATAATAGTACTACAGTAATATCAAAAAGAGCCTGTAACCAAAAAAAAGCAAAGTAAAATTATTTCCAGCCTGTCTCTCTTGATGACATAAAACTATATATATGCAACTCTATAAATGAACTGCCAGTAATACAAAGAAACCAGGAGCAGGATTATGTACCCATGAAAATACACTGATTTTGAGGTGATGCACAATATGGAACAAGTGTGAAAACTGCTGTACTAAAGATCAATATTTATATATAAAAAGACAGGCTTCTTGCTGACTATACGTTTCTTTAAAATACCTACTGACAAAAAGCAGTGCTCTTGTTGCAAGAAATGGAAATATGAATCAACATGGTCATTTCTTCATGCACAGTAAAATTTCAAAAACTGCATTACCTTTTCAATAAGGTCCAAGCACTCTCCATTGTCGGTCCAGTCAATATCTTCCCAGATCAGTCCTTCTCTAGGATAAGCAAAGAGGGAACCATCAGGTTTATAATTACAAATGAATTTTTTGTTATGCCTATCAGGCAACTCAAAGTGAATCAATTTGCTTTAATGAATATGCAGATATAGGTACCTAAAGGAGAAAGGCACCCAAATCCCATTGAATTTCAATAGGATTTTGGTATTTAACTGCTCTTAGGTTCCTTTCAAGCTCAGGTTGCTGTTCTTACCTGCTGTATTCCAGTTGCTCCAAAGAAAAAATGTGCTTGTTGAAATATTCTTGAAGCTTTTCATTTGCATAGTTAATACTGAACTGCTCAAAACGATTAACCTAGAAGAACACACACATTAAAAGGTAAATACTTCCAAAGCAATGTGTTTAGTAAATGATAAACTGATTTTTAAAAGGCACAAAGTATTTAATAATCCTGTTCTGTCTGATTTGTGGAACATTAAAAGAAACACAAAAATTAGAATAATTTTCATAACAATCTTTTGGAACCAACCTCGAAGTTTTCGAATCCAAATATATCTAAAATTCCAATGGACTTGAAGTCATCTTTGCCTCTAATTCTGCTGTTGATTTTTTTAATAACCCAAGCAAAACATTGGGAATAAAGTGCCATAGCCATAGAGTCTCTGCTATCTATTGCCTGCATTGGAGAAAAAAAATATACATATTACCTGTTATCAGAAACAAGTGCATGTCAGTATAAGGCAAAGTACAACACACATCTCCAGGTATATTTTAAGGAGTACAATTAAATTAATAGTGACCAAGAGCCCTGTTATGACTAGTTACAATTAAATATTTACATTAAATACAAGATAAGATTGCACACTCATGAGTTTGGAAATGTCAGAATTAAATGTCAGTTTTGCTACCTTAATTTGGCTCCTATGGTTTGCAAATACATCTGTTTCCCACTCCTCTCATTCCTGGAAACTGCCGAACTCTTTTTGGTAAAACTTTCTACAAATTCTGCCCAAAGTCGACAGGAAACTTCAGCTTGAGAAATTTAACAGAATTGCAGAAAAGTAGGGCTGGAAGGGACCCTCCAGAGATCATCTAGTTCAACCCCTGCCTGAGGCAGGATCATCCCTATCCAAACCATCCTAACCAAATCCACTGTCTAAACTACCTAGCAAAAACTACACAGTTACCCCTGACACAGCCACAAGATATAATACCCTAAACTGCCAGAGGTAAATCACAGGGACCACAGCAGCCACAGTCCTGCTGCTGCAAAGGCTGTTAAAATATGCTTAAGAGATTCAAGAAAGGGGCCACTCCCCTCGCTACAAAGGAAGGCAAAACCCCACATAGTCCTTACCTACCTGACCCTGGGGTAAAATTCCTTGCTGACCCCATATATGGCAATTAGTCTGATCCTGAGGGGAGGGGAAAGACCCTCTAAGCCAGGAACAGCAGTATTTAAGTCCCAAAAGGTACATTGTTACAACCAAGTCAAAATCCCCAGTGTTCTGAGCAAGATGATGCCTGCCCCACTCTCAACATATAGCACAGGGGTGGGCCATTATTTGGGCAGAGGGCTGCTTTCTGAGTTTTGGCAAGCCATCGAGGGCCACATGACAGGCAGCCCAGGGCAGATTAATATTAATTTTCTAAAATTTTTAGAGGCCCTGCAGGCCAGATAGAATGGCCTGGCAGGCCACATACGGCCCCCAAGCCACATTTTGCCCACACCTGATATAGCAGCAGCAGCAGCATTTCTGTCCTGGCCCCATGTGGCAACCAGCAAAACCCAGAAGTATGGGAAATACTCACAAAGTAACATAGATGCAACTCCTAGATCATCCCTGACCAATGCTCATCTTCTTGAATACCTCTAGTGACAGAGATTCTACAACTTCCCTAGACAGTATATACCACTGCTTCACTCTTCTAATAGTAAAGAAGTGTTTCCTGCTATCCAGTCTAAGCCCACTTCCCTGCAACTTCAGCTACTGGTCCGCATACTACGCTCTACAGCAAGAGAGAAAAGGTGTTTACCTTCTTCTTTATGGCAGTCCTTCAGATATCTGAAGACGGCTATCATATCCCCTCTTAAGCCCCTTTTCTACAAACTGAACATGCTCCATCAACCTCTCCTCGTATGACTTGCCTTCCAAGCCCTTTATCATTCTTGTCACCTGCTTCTGGACCCCCTCTAACTTCTCCGTGTCCTTTTTAAAATGTGGAGATCAAAACTACACACAATACTCTAAATGAGGCCCAACCAGTGCCAAATATCACCTCCTATGTCTTGCACTGAACATTTGTATTGATGCATCCTAAAACCACATCCACCTTTTGTGCAGCTACAGTGCACTGCAGACTTGTACCGAGTCTGATCTACCAAGAGCCCCAGATCCTTCCCCACAGTGCTGCCATTCAGTCAAATGTTACCCATTTTTTGATTCTTTCTGAGATGTAGAACCTTGAGCTGACCAACACTGAACTCCAACCTGTTAGCTCCAGACCCGCTTTCCAATTTGTGAAGGTCCTTCTGAATGGTGTTTCTGTCTTCCAGTGTTTGCAGTCCTTCCCATTTGTGTCATCTGAAAGTTTACTCAGGAAGCTCTCAATTCCAGCATACAAATAATTAATAAACATGCTGAACAGCACCAGCCCCAGCACAGGTTCCTGTGAGACTCCACTTGAAACCTCTAACCATTCTCACAGCTTCTGAGCCAGTTGTCTATTCACCTTATAGTAGTTTTGTCCAGCCCACACTTCTCTAATTTAATGTCCTGTGGTCATGTGGGACCTTGTCAAAAGTCCTGCTGAAGTCCAGATATCTTATGTCCACAGATTTCCCTTCATCTACCCAAGCAGTTGTGCTATCAAAGAAAGAGACCAAGTTTGTTTGGCACAATTTGGTTTTTTTTGTAAATCCACGCCGACTTCTTGTGATCAGACTTTCCTCCTTCAGATGCTTGCAAATAGCCTTCCTTAGGATATACTCCAGTAACTTCATGGGTATTGAGTTGATGCTATAGGCTGTAGTTCCCTGGGTCTTCCTTTTGCCTTTTTTTCCAGTCCTCTGGTACCTTGCCCATCTTCCACTTCTTCATTAATATTATTGTCAAGGGCTCAGAGATCTCTGTCAGTTCCTTCAGTACCATGGGATGAAGTTCATTAGACCCTATTGACTTGAATTCATTCAGACATATCAAAAACTCTCTGACTTATCTTTTGTCTGTCTTTTAACTGTTATCTCTTTTGTTATCTCCTCCCTCAACTTCTGCCCTTCCTTATGCAAATAATTCTAATTAGGTGCATAGCTGCAGCCTAAATTTTGTGAAGACTGAGGCAAAGTAGCTGTTGAGTAGCTCCATCTTCTATGCATCTCCTGTTGAAAAATTGCGCTGGCTATTTGAGAGCAGACCCATAGCCTTCTTGGTCTCTGTTTTCTAGCCAACATACTTACAGAACTTATTTCTATCTTTAATCTCATTTGCCTGGTGTAGCTCATTTTTTATCTTTGCCTTCCTGATTTTGCCCCTGAAGGCATTTCCTATTTTCTGATACGCTTCCATGGTGACCCACCCATTTTTCCATTGCTCATATTGCATGCTGTCCTTTTTGCATTGAGATTTCCTAGAACCACCTTATGTAGCTGTATCAGTGTCTTACCATTCTTGTTGTGCTTCCATCATGTCAGAACAGTTTCTCAGGAAGCCAATCCAGTGCCCTTTCGAAGCTTCCAGCCCTCCTGGGCTTCTTTATTCTTCCCGTGGCACCATGCCTATCAATCCCTTGAGTTGGCTGAAATCTAGCATCTTAGTTCCGCTGATCTCACGATTTCCTCACCTCAGGATTTTGAATTCTATCATATTGTGATTGCTTCCTCCCAAGTTTCCCGTCACCTTCACATCTTCCACCAATACTTCACCATTGATCTAGACAAGATCCAACACACATGATCCTCTAGTTTGTACCCTCAGCCTTCAGAAACAAAGTTTTCCTCCATGCAAGTTAGAAACTGGCTCAACATTTTACATTTGGCTGTAATGTTCTTCCAGCAGATGTCCAGAAAATTGAAGTACCATCTCATAACTCCCGGATAATTTTGACACTTTCTTGAAGAGTACCTCATCCACTACATCTCCTTGATTTTGTGGTGTATAGTAAATCCCAACAAAAGGTGAAGGCTTATCAGTGCTGTATCTTTCACCTTTTATCTTTACCCAAACCCATTCTGATCTGCTATTTTCTTCCTCCTGAACTAGGGAACAAATGTGTCTCTGACCTGGGGGTCTTTAAGAGGAGGCTTGATGTCTACCTAGCTGGGATTATTTGAGCCCAGTTTTTTCTCCTGCCTAGGCAGGGGGTCAGACTTGAAGATCTACAAGGTCCCTTCTGACCCTACTTCTATGATTCTATGACTTGTTCTTCCAAATCTGTCCTTCCAAATCAAAATGTAGTCCTCTCAAGGTTAATATTCCAGAGAGATCATAGTTCTTTCATAGGCTGTTTGCTCATTTTATTTGCTCTCCATACTTCTTGTACTTCTATACACGATATACGGTATAACATGAATGTTGGCCCACTTATCTCCATTTTTTATTGCTTGCTGTCCTGAGGTCTTCAAGCCCTATCCCAGAGATGAACTACTTCTTCCAGTGCTTTCCCCTGTGGATTGTTTGCTCTGTTGTTCACCATTCCCCATGGGTTTTGTTCACTATTCCCCATGGGACATAGTTTAAAGCCCTTTTTATGAAGTTGGCTGGATGATACCCGAAGAGGCTCTCTCCAGTTTTAGTTAGATGGATCCAATCTATTGATAGCAGTCCTCCTCTTGAGCCCTAATGGTTTCAAACTGACAAAGCTAAAAGCTACAGAAAATAGCAGAAAAACAAGTACAGGGAATGCTACCAGCTCTCCCAAGGATTACTGGATGCCAATATGAAGGGATTTCTAAAAACTGGAAAGAGAGATTCTTATCCTCATTGAGTTCTGCATCATGGAGTTTTGTCTCTCCTTAAGTAGCCATACTGAAACCAATTGGGCTATTCACGGAAGAAGGTACTAATGGGAATTAAGGTACACGGTCCCCCCAAAATATTAAATACTGTCAGCACTATGGATTTCTGCAACACCGCTCACAACAATCATGCAGGCAGCGTCTCATTTATGCTGGTTTAAAATCTCCTGGTAAACCTGAACGCCCTCTCTGTGCTAAACATATCACCCTGCTCCCCTTCCTCCTACTCCCAATAGAAGAAACATACTTCATGACCCTGCATGCTATGCTTCCTTATTCTCCTTCTCTCAGTCTCTCTTCTCAACACTCACCCTAAAAAGCTTGGAGAACAGACTGGATTCTATTAGAGAATGTTAAGAGTTATGAACCAAAAATGCCATAAGCTGTAAGAGAAATAGAGTACCCAAGCAAGGGACTAACATGTCTAGGTGAGGAGGGGAACACAACTAGGTTACAGAAAATATGCTGGGTAAAACTGTTCTTGCCCCTTTTCCTACTTCTGTTGCTGATGTCCTAACTTATGCCTTGATCCTGCTCTGGGATCTGTTCACCTGGACTCCAGCCCCAAAGTTTACTGGACTCTACAAATGGTACAGGGTTAATGAAACACCGCTGGAAAATCAAGATCTTTGGCAACCAGGGATTTCATCTTTCTTATACTGTACTGCCTGTTGCTTTTGAATGTCAAATTCCTGTACTTAAATTGAGGAGTTAGCGATTCAGCATAATCCTTTACTTCAATTGATTTATGTGGTTTTTACAGGAGTCAAAGGTAATATTGCTCTTTGCTGAACTGTATTCCAAGAGATTTGTCCTTACCTGTTGTATACTGAGAGGTGTTAAGATTTCTTCTCCCCTGAGTATCATTGATCGCTGTGTTAATGCTTCAGTCAGCTGTGTTGAGTCCAGCCCGAGTAGCTCTGCGGATCTACCCACAGCTAGCAACAAAAGGTGCAATAAAAAAAATATAGAATGGTGTGATATTCTCTCTTGCTCACTCTCCCTCTTTTTTATTAATTACTGTATTTATAAGTGAAACTAAGCTCCTAAATGACAAGACTGGTGAGAAATGCTGGACTAGGCTCTCTGATATGCTAAGGGTGATTTGTGCTGCTTATGAAAAATGCTGGCAGAGACAACATCTGTACTGTGGACACCAGCAACCCACCTGCCTTCCATATGAGGGGGTGAGTTGGGAGCACAACTGAGCTCCAGTCTCAGGAATTACAAGCAGCTCCTAGACACCACTGCATCTAAATGCAGAAGTAGCAAAATGTATAATTTTGCATTTTCTTTGTTCTGTGCATTTCAGAATACTGTGTTTGTCTACTTCATCTCCATGATTTTCCCTATATAAGTCAAGTCAGTCATTTGGGCAGTTTCCTCTTTATCAGTGCGGTGTTATCAGACAAATGGAGGACAGTAACAAATTTTAACATGAAGGAAAATGCACTGGTAACTACGGAAGCGTAGGCGTCTGGTACAGTTCCTGAAAACACAACTTCTTTTTGAAACCGACTATATTCCGAGGCAAAAATGACCGTTTAAACCTTTCCATGAGAAATTATAAACAAAACAGTCTTTCACAAGGATCTAGTTGCTCCTTAGAATTCAGCTGTTAATGCATCCTGCTGCACCATATTTATGTAAGCTTAATTCCTATTAATTTTGAGAGTCAATCAATACCATTTATTGATGTCTAGACATTCAAGTTGGAGCATCAATGCTGATATATTGTGTTGAAAGTGTGCTTGCAACAAAATCAATATGATAGTTGACTAAATTGCTTATATCTCTGCAGTGCTCCCAAAATAATAGGATATAAATATTATTAATATGCATTGTAGGAAGAAGTCAATTTAAACACTATGAGTTTAATGATTAATCTGTTCTTAATGGAACTAGTAAAAAAATTCAAATGTAATACTATTGCTAACACTATTAGGTTTTTGAATAAAGAGATCTAATACCTTCTGAATTTGTCCGTAACAACATGCTTCAACTTCTGAAACACATGGATGTTTTTAGTTATCAATGTGGAATTTGCCCTAAATGTTAATTTTAATGTGTATTTTGCCATTATTTATGCCAGCAGTCACCAACCAGTGGATCCCGATCCACCGGTAGATCTCAGAGCCTCTTAGAGTCAATCCAAGGTTGGGGTGGGGGGCTGAGTGCCCACGTGCATGCACATGTCCGCCCCAACCCAGCAGGTCAGTCTGGAGGGGACAGCAGGGGCGAGCACTAGATAGAGGCTCCCACAGTGAGGGACAGTGCTGCAGAGGCAGGAGTAGGGGTAAGTTGAATGGGGCCCTAGCCAGGTGGGACTTATCTGCTGGGGAGGCATGCCCCCAAATCATTTTTTTGCCCTCTACCTCAATCTGCCCCACCCCCCCTTTCCCCTCTCACAGACTTACCTGCTGGGACTGGGGGTGAGCGGGGGCAGTGCACAGTAGATCTTGGGTTGCTTTTGAATGCCAAAGGTGATCTCCTACTTTAAAAGGTTGGAGACCACTGATTTATGTCATAAAGGGGCAACACTATTGCTCTTTCCCACATGGAAAACTAGTATGTTAAAGGCTCTGAAATTCAATGTGATCAATTCATCACTTAAACAGTTGTAACTGGATTTTTGCTAATAAATTGTGAAAGAAATGATGAAGGTAGAAGTGCACAGAGGTAGCTATTTAGGAATGTAAGCACTTGTTTGAGTCCTATCAGCTGAAGGAGAGCACTTTGCAAGCAGGTTCAACAGGTAGGCAGTGGCTGGAAGCTTTTCTAAATTACAGCCAGAGTTAGTGGCAGCGAGTAATTTGCCTCTTCTACTGTAAAATAACACTGCAATCATGATATATAAAATTTGAAGACAAATCATGTTTTTTTTTCTCAGTGCTTAACATAAGCAATTAGTGTAATTTCATCACCCCAAATTGATTCCATGCAGTAAAGAACTCTAGCCTTCTCACCTGTTTTGAAGGACACCTGTGCTCCACCAGCTGTGATAAATTCTATGTTCCCTAGGTGCAGAATACCAGCTAGCAGCCTAAGGACTTCACGTACCTCTTCCTTGCTGAATTGCATCACTTGCATTGCCATCTGGAAAAAAAAAATCTTTAAGTGTGTGTTTTAGTTTACTGTTGAACCAAAGACTGAAGACAACAATGAGGGGTGAATGAAAAGCAAATGCCAGAGTTACACAGCATTTTGCATTCAGAAGACAAGTTAACAGGAACAAAAGCACAGACAGAGCAAATGTATGCCTTGTATGTATATACTTCTCTCCACAGAAGTGTTTAACATGTTACCTGGATAACTTGAGGGACACACAGGACCCATTAAGAAGTTTTTTCCTAAAAACTGTCAATCCTAACTAGCTTTTCGACTTCAACAGAACTACTCACAGGATTAGTTGTTTAGAACTCAAATATTTGTTGGCTTAGGGCTAGACTGCACAAGCTCTCTAGCAACTGAGGGCCTCCCTTGAAGTTTTCCAGATTTGGAGAAACCAAATATGGCAAGAAAATATAAGTTCTATATCATCTTTCTTGTCTGTGCACTGCAACTTCATTTTATTTTCTAAAACCACTGGGCTTGTATAATACTCTACAGAGAAGCAGAGTGAGATGGGTTTTTGTGGAAATGAATGGATTTAAGATTAAGCAATGCCAGAATGATCAAGGCTCTACTATATACCAGGGAAGATCCCCTCCCTTCCTCCCCCCCAAACCCCCCCCCCCAAACAACTTGATCTCTATCTAAAGAAACATATTAAAGCAGAAAGAGAAGAAACCTATTTTGTTCAGCGTAGATGTAGATAGTGACTGTAAACCTCTGAGAACGGCCTGTATTTCCCAAACATCTCTTTACAGCACATCATTCTGGAACCAGGGTGTATAAATTCACCACAGCTGAGTCTGCACACTTGATGAAACAATGTTAATCTGAGAAGTCCAGCATCTGACATACCTAAGTATTGGATATGTGTTGCACTTCTGTAAAGTGTTGATTACTGTAAAGTGACAGGTACCTATATGGCTGCTCTTGGTTTCCTTTGCTCCTTTCCCAAAGGAATTCTAACCAAACACATCCAACTTCGGGGTTTAAAGCACACACTCTCTTCACTCCTCCCTTTCACAACTCAACTTATTTTTTATGATGGGGTCATCCTGTTTCCTGTGCTACAGCTCCATCCACACCCTTATGTGGAATGTACCTTTAAGGGGCCAGCAGTGGGATGACCCAGTTTTTTCCCCTGATGCCCTGTGGGTGTGGTTTGTGGTGGTGGGTACTTGTAGTTCTCCCTGCAAGTTGTGAGCATGCAAGTTGCTGAATCCTGTTCCTAATAAAGATAAAGCTGTTTGCCACCCCACTGGTCTCTGCTGAATGGTGACTTAAGGATGGAACCCCAAAGGCATGGAGGTCTGAGCAAGTACCCCACCCCTGGACCCCAATGGCATAAAATAAAAGGAGAACAAGCCACCTGCAGAGGCTCTGGGATTTCCACTGAGGTTAAACAGAAAGAGATGCTGTTAATATCAAACCTAACAGATGCCAGGAGATTTAAGAAACTACACCCTTCACATATAAACATGCATCTAGGAGGTTAGATGAACATCTTGCTGGGGTCACTTGACCCCAGTATTCTTTCCTGCCATGGCAGGGGGTCAGACTAGATGATCTGCTCAGGTCCCTTCCAAACCTAGAAACTATGAAACAACTGGTATTTTATAGTTAGTAATTTTATAGCAACATAAAATTATAAATCTAGTTAGACCCCTGCACAATATGGATCACACATAACTTCATCCAATAATTTAATTGGTCTCAATGTACTTTAACAACTTATACCTCTCTAGAGAGGTATAAGCTAAAGAGGTGTTTTGTAAAAGGTCAAACTCTAGATAGGGCATGGTGATACAACAGTACAGTGCTTACAAATCACAGAACATAAGTATATACGTTTGTATGTGTACCTGTGTATAAATTCACAATGCAAATCACCGCCCTGATGGAAAAGAACCTTTCAAAAACAAAGAGTAGAAAAACATCTGAAGGGAAGAGTCATCATCATCCAGCCTCCAGGAGAAGATCACTGGAGTTCATACAAGTGAAAGATAGAAGAAGTAAAAGATGGTGAAAGGAAATGTGTAAGAATATAAGGCATCAGGGAAGATGAAAGGAGGCAAGAACAAGAACACATAACTGAAAGCTTCTCTGTCCTTCATCTCCAACTGGAAAGCAGATTGGAAAAGCCGCAACTGACTGTCCCAAAAATCACCCAAGCTTCTGCTACTAGAATACTTTAGGATGCAAGCTTAATATGTCAAGTTAATTTCATGCTGTACCTGCTTTGGGCAGATTAGTGCAAATTAATGCCATGCTAATCAACCCAAGCTATGTGACCATGATGTGGATATTGCCAACTTCTGCAAAAATATTTTACCATGAAATTAAGTAGCTAGGTAATAGCAAATCTTCATAAATGACAGCTTGTAAATAACATGGGAAAAAATAGTAAAATGGTTAGACAAAAAGAAGTTTGGGAAAACTATTAAAAATGGTCTAGGCACATTACATATCTGATCATTTTTATTGGTTTCTAGAATTAAGAGCTATAATTAGTAACATCTGTCACAGACTGAAGTGATGGCAACACTAAGATAAGCAACTGATAATTATGGTAATAAGAGCTGACTAATTATTGCAACTAACTTTTGAATCTAATGTTGCTGCAAAAGCCAAAATGATCCAGAGAAAGCATCAGTTAGGGCATCCTTTACATCAGGTGTCCATTCTAATTAATAACCATGTTCTCTGACTTAATTCAAATACCCAAATAGTTGGGGAAAATTCAATACTTGGGAAAAGACGGTGTGTAGTAAGTACAGCTACAAGACTTTGGGAAGCCACAAAAATCCATATGCTACTTCTGACCTAATACTTGATACTAGGTATTAGAAATACTTCATATTTCTTTATTCAGTAAACAGTATGTAATGCACACAAAACCTGAGTGAAGCAATGGAAATGTACATACATACAGTTTCAAACACCATGGGATTTTATTTTTTTCCAGTAAGAAAATGTTTATGCTCCCATAAAAGGCAGGCTTCTCTATGATTGCTCTGTACTTTTTGACGACAATTTTGTATGAATTAGTCCCAGAAGAACAAGCAGCAGTAGAAAAGAAAGTAAGTGATTCTCCTCTTTGATATATTTACACAATCAACCCTCATTCTGTACACAGCTAAGGGGAGAAGCCATCTGGTTTGCTCCAGAAACTACAAGCTTGCACAAAGCACATGCTCACCAGCTAAAAAGGGGAGGGTACTGGGGGAAAAGCTCTCTCACTAGGAGAGTAGTAAAGCACTGGAACAGGTTACCCAGAGAGGCTGTGGAATTTCCATCTTTGGACGTTTTTAAGAGCAGGCTAGACAAAACCTTGGCTGGATGACTTAGTTGGAGATGGTCCTACTTCAAGCCAGAGGTTGGACTAAATGACCTTCTGAGGTCCTTTCCAAGCCTAATTTCCTATAATTCTATGACAAGCTATGAGGCGCCTGTCTGATTCTTGAAAGAAACATGAAAACAAACCATTATGTGCGGGTTCCTGGTAAATTACTTATGAAATTAAAAGGTTTACACATCGTTTACCCACAGATCCCTTATTCTAGCACTGTATGTTCCCATTGGGCTAAAAATTGTCATGGCATAAAGGAATAAACACTATTTACTCCATAAAGTGCTTTCTCCACCACAAGGAACTCACACAGCTATGAATAAACATTTCCTCTGCCATAAACACCTATACTGTTATTCTAGCTAAAACAGGGGTGGAAGGTAAAACATCTGACAGTTTTCTATCCAGTATTATCTTCCCCTTAATCCGGGAGCTGCTAGTAGTTATAGAAGAGTGGCTTCAAACATTTCAGTAATTTTCCTGAGGGTCGTGAAATGTATGAGAGAAAATAAATCACCTGAAACAAGTATAGACTCTGTTCCTCTATGAAGGAAGTTGATTCCCATCTTAAATCCCATGGAAGCCAATGGGAGTGCATAGAGTCCCTGTCATTTTGTAAGAGCATGGCTGCAATTAGCTGCAGTTCATGAAAGCTTTCATTCAACCCACCAACACAAAAAGCTATAACATTTGTCATCCTTAAAGCACGTAGAACACTGAAACAACTCACAATTACTTCTCTGAAGGAATCTGCATCATTGATTGTCTTATCCGCTATACACTCGGACTGATTCAGGTAATGGTAGTTCTCTGGTACAGATAAGTAAAATGCTTCTACAAAAAGCAAAACAAAAATCAACACCCAAGAAGTTAAAAAAAAATGGAGAATGTATTTGCTTGAGATATGCATGAGTAGGGATACAACACAGCATGTATATCAATGGAAAATAGGGCATTCATTGATTAATTTTTGCTCTATTTATCTGTATAACACTGTGGCCTATACTTTCCAGAATAGACAGAAAGAGTTGGCCAAAAGAAATGTTGCTGACAGTCACAGACAGTTTTACTTATGGATTAATGTCCTTTCTCTAGCTAGGGGGTTAGTCTTCATAATAGAGGCTGAAATGGCAAGATTCCTTCCATCTCTCCTTCCCACTGAATTCCCTAGTACTCTCCAGAGATACTCTACCTGGAAAGTGTGACCTGGATTCATCCCCAGACAACTCTCCCAAGATCATACTCAGTCTGTAGCAGCTGGGAATACAATCCCCAAGGTCCTGGTGACACCCATTCAGATGAGCTCAAACAACTGGCCCAATGACTTCGAATTGAATAAATAACTTCTCTTTGTCAGGTTACTAGATTACTCAGTTAAAGTATACCACACTGTCACTGTGTTTTGTGACTGGCTGAAATGCTCCTGGCAAAGAGCCACGGCAAACATTTGTGTGAGCAGTGCCCTGTTGCACTCACCTTTCTCCTCCTCCTCTATCCCTGCCAGCAGTGCATAGAATATGTGATAATTTCTCTCTCCAGGATTCTGCCTTACTACACGGTTCTGTCAAAACAAACGAAGTTTACATTTATAGAGAATTATTTTTAAAGAAGATGTATTCACCACCAATATTGGAAGAAGGCTATTCAATAAAAGAAAAGAACCGGATGAAAGCAAATGTTGACTTACTTTTTCTAATAAATCTTCAGCAGATAAAGAAAAAACAGTCAAGGAATAAAAACAGTAAAACTAATTGTGTAAAGAACATTGATTTACAAATACCTTAGAGTGCTTTAACCTCAGGAGAATGTCCATAACTGATGCCATCAGCCAGTTCTAATCCCCAGGACTTTTTTCAACAAAGAGTAATGGAGTGTTGTTGCCACGTTTGGGCAAACTAAGGTCTGAAGTGACACACTTTTCCTACCTTCTTGTTTGCTGGTTAATTTGGTCTAAAAATGAAATTCACCCCACTGCAGAAAGACTACTTGTTCCAAGACCTACAGCAGAAACATCATTCGTCCCAAAAATGCAGGCAAGATGCAGCTAAGCTTCTACAGCCAGGGTTCTGGCTACTGGGCAGGAAAAGCAACTACAATCATCCACAGTTCTGTGTATGACCTATGGGCCATGTTTAGCCTTTATAACCATGAATTCTGACAGATGTGTTACAATTACCTCAACCTTCAGTGCTCCATATTGAGCTGGCACACAGTTCAAGTACAGAGGACATGGATGTCCCCTGTGCAGCAAAACAGCCTCATACATCAGGACCTCAGCAGCTTCATATGAGTACAAAGTTTTCTCCACCATTATGTCCACAGATACGCTTCACAAGGGCTGGTGAAGGCCTGGCAATCTCTTTTCCCAGGGAATTAAAGATATTTTTAGCTTCATTCCACAGACACACATTCATCTAATAACAAAAATAATAAGAAAAGCAGCTTGTACACACAGAGAGAAAGAAAATCAGAACACTTGTTTAACACTACTCTGGGTAGGCATGGAAGGACAAAAGCAAAAGCTGACCAAAGAAGAGGTACACTTGCATTGCTGTAAAATATGAGCCAATAAAGAAGAACGGAGGATACAATCTACAATTCTTCCTCCCTGAATGTTTCCCTTCTGACAGATGTTCAGCTGAATAAACTTCCCAAAGCGACTTGAGTTGTTGTTGTAAACAGTCTTTGCGTTACCAAAAGCTTCCATAATTGGGCTGTGAAAATACGGAAGAATTATAAGAAGTATTAATTTGTGACTGCCATGCCAACTAGCACAACACCGCATTCCAGTGCTTGCAAAATGACATTATCCCGCATCAATTCCAGTTTGCACATTATCTTCCACGATGGCCGTGCTCTTGGTCATTGTCTACCTTTACATTGCTCTAAGTGTTACGTGTGTCCATACTCAGAATCTCCTTTCAGTCCATCTGCGTGTGGGGCAGATGAACTTGGCTATGCACTTCCTCTTATTTACTGACCAGCATATCATATATGGTATAATGTATATATAATATACAAATCAGTTGACATGTGGATTTTTTTTTAATAACAATAAATCAAAACAGTAGTTCTTACTGGAGCACATCTTTGCCAAATAGGGAAGAGAGCTATCAATCCTCTTAATAGTCTCATTTCTCACAAGTTTTAAATCATTGTAGTTCCACTGAGTTTTGGTTTAGCTTAAATATATAGAGTTGTAGTTTAAAACATAGACAGAGAATTTGAAAATTTATAACAAAACAAATCTAAGTTAGCATATTCCTCAAACATCCAGAATTGCAGTTTCCAGAAAGAATTTGCTGTCCAAGAATCACAACATTAGAGATGAAAAGGCCTATGGACACATCAGTCCATTTTGTGGATGCCAAGGAAACATCGTTCTGCAATGCATTCTCCACTGTTTTCTCTTAAGTCTAGCTTTAAATATCTCCTGCTTCCACAGCCATATTTCTTGCTTATTAACTACTGTGCAGCATTATAGACCACATATGGTAAAAGGAATGTGATACCTGCTCTCGAGAATAGCTTGCTCCACACAGGAGGTTTTCTCCTTACAAGACAGCTCCAGTGAATGTTGGCTCACAGCAGACAAAAACTTGAGAATCAGTTTAGTGCTTTCTGTCTTACCAGCACCACTTTCACCACTGAAAGAAAAAAAAATATCCAAGTTTCTACTTTGTCCAGGCTCACTGGAAGTAAATCCTTGGCCACCTCAAGGGCACCCATAAGCTAAAATAAAGGGAGTGATTAGTCAGGGTCGTCAAATGTTGGTAATTCAAATAAATAACATCTAAACCATTGAGACCTTCATATGGAGCAAGGAGGCATTATCCTTTAAAACCTGCTGTGAAAGTAACCAGAAACCATGGGGATACACTCCCATGGAGGCCTCCATTACATTTCTTGTATGAGGATAGCTGCGGAGGAAGAGCCTTGGTTTGAGAAGGATCGTTATTAACAGGGTGTATGAAGTCATCCTTGCAAGCTTTATGGCATCGTGTACATAAATACTATTACTACTGTTCATATTAATGTTAATAATTAAGTTTAATTTCCCCAGAGACACGGGCCTAATATATCAAGACAGACTGTGGTATTTCAGTCAGATACTGCCACGTGAAATCAAGAGAAAACCTATACATTTATCCCCCCCCTTTTTGTTTTTAAAACAATTCATAACATACAATGTTTGCATACACAGAAACATTATATAACTCTATATAAAAAGAGAGAGAGAATGTGCATATATTTTTTGCACATGCATATGTGTTTCAGCTCTAAAACATCATCTGCTTCCATAAAACTTATAAGCTGACCCATAAAATTATATGCACTAAAGTGGACTAAACACAAAATGAAGATATACATCATGTGCTGCAGAGATTTTCATAGACATTTGGTCTGGAAGGGACCTGGAGGATCGAGTCCAGCCTCCTGCCCCATGGGCAGGAAGTCAGCAGGGATCATAGGATCCCAGCAAGATAAGCATCCAAATGCATCTTGAAGGCATTCAAAGTGGGAGCTTGAACCACCTCCGGTGGCAGTCTATTCCAAACCTTGGGGGCTTGGACAGTAAAGAAGTTCTTCCTTATGTCCAGCCTGAATTGGTCGCAGCGGAGTTTGTGACCTTTTGATCTTGTCATCCCTTGGGGCACTATAGTGAACAGACGTTCCCCCAGATCCTGATGAGCACCCCTGATAAACTTATAGGTGGCCACCAGATCACCACTGAGCCTGCACTTTTCTAGGCTGAAGAGTTCCATGGCTCTCAGCCTCTCTTCATAAGGTCTGTTTTCCTGACCTCTGATCATGTGCGTGGCTCTCCTCTGCGCTCTCAAGCTTCTCCACATCCTTTTTGAGTTGTGGAGCTCAAAACTGGATGCAGTACTCCAGCTGCAGCCTCACCAAGGCCGAGTACAATGAGAGAATGATGTCCAGCAATTTGCTTGAGAAGCATCTATGGATGCAAGCCAGTGTTTTGCTCGCTTTACTAGCCTCAGCATCACATTGATGCCACGCTAAGTTTAAAGATCCACTAACATTTGAAAAATGAACAATCCTGCTGATACAAACAAAATACATTATAGTACAAGCAGAATACATTTTAATTTAGCATATTTGGCTTTTGTGTCCAGTTCCATAAGCTTCAGTTGTGGTGGGTAGTTCAGAGCATAATTTAACTTCAAGTCTTATTTCTTAAAAGTTCTGTTGTCCAATCTGTTTGCGTCGTACTGTAAGTCATAGGACCAAGTTCTGGTTTGAATGCATGTGGTTAACCTTCAGCAACTTCCATGGGAATTAGGGCCCTAAAGTCTTGATTTTATCCCTACACTTCAGTAAATTGGAGTTCTGCCATTAATTTTATTGGACCAGAACTGGACATGTGTATGTCATGATCTTTTGCTTGTGATAATCACAAGTGGTGGCTACAATGCTTGCTGTATATCACAAAAAGCTATTTCAAGAGAAGAGCAAAGATAAGATATAGCCCTGAAGACCCAAGATCATCATATCATGTAACGTACTCTGAGAACTTGAGGGTGAGCAGAACCAGGGAAGAGAAGTAGAGAACCTGTATGCAGTTTCAGAGATTTGTGCCTGCATGGCTTTCAAAAGTTTTCCAAAAAGTGTCAGCAGGGCTATAAAATGATTCATAACTTTGTATAAAGGGGCACTACACACTGAAGATGTTGCCGCCTGTTCTCAGCACTAGCATGCTTCCCGACTGGCTGGAATCTGCTGGGGCGGTAATTACCATGCTACAGCAGACTCGATTAATGAAGTCTGCTCTGATGCACTGTAATTACAGCATGTTGGAATAGCTTCCTTGCATGTGTATCCCTCAGAGCTGCGCTAATTGACGTGCCCCTCCCCCCATCTCGTGAAGCATGTCTATAAACGCCCCGCGTGGTGAAGCTATGCTAAGAATGCAGACTTCTTACTAATGTTGCCATCACTACCTGGGGCTCCAACAGCCAAATTTCAATCTGAAATTATTCCAGTTAAGCCAAAGGACTGTCCCTGGGGTAACCATAAGCAGTATTTGGCTAAATGCTTGTACCAGTGATGTTATTCTGGCTTCTGAAGTTGGTTGACAAATTATATCTCCCTCCTGTTTCTAGTATTGTCGGTATTGTGCATAGTTATGTCTTGCTGTTGCTTTCCCTACTCTGACATAAAAAAAAAAAAGAAAGAAAAAACCAACAGGAATGTCAAAATACCCATCAGTTTACATAACTTCCACAATGCAAGTATATTATTATATTTAGGATACCCATGATCACGAGATGGTAACAGGGCAGAGAGAGAAAAGTACAATCTGTCTAGCGCATGTTTCAAGAGTCTAAGCTTGTTCCAAGCCATTACATTCAATGTCCTGGAAACACAGGACAGCAGTCTGTGAGGTCTTCGTTCTGGAAATCTTTAATCTTTTCTCAGTGCTTATTCAAGTGCTCTAGTGGTGCAAAAATCTGAACTTTGGATTGATGCAGCAGGGAAAAGGATAAGCAAAAGAGGTTCTCTCTCTGGGGGCTCTAATATGCAAAAAGGCTGAACCAGCAAACTCCAAATCACTCCTAGGTTCAATCTTTGGGCTCTGTAACTCAAGTGATAGATAAGAAATAATCACTTCAGCAAACACAATTTTTCAAATGCACAATTTAATTTTGATTTGTCAGTCTCATAAAGTAACTCTTCTCATCAACAGCTTGGGCCCCACTCAGAGAAGAGCTCATTATGCTTAACTTCAAACTCGTATATATTTTAGGCTGTTAAATGATAAAAAAAAAAAGTGAACAAAATCATGTCAAACTGTGATTTCCCATTGGAGGAACTGTCTTTCCAGGAAGATGTAATTTAGATTCACAGTTTCCATTTCTTCAACTGATTTTTGTTTTTTAGCTTGAAATATTAAGTGGAAGAGCTCCTTTTACAAGGGAAAGGCATATACATGGTCAGTTTAAAAAAAAAACCAAAAATTTGAAGGCATTTCCCTACTTCTGTACTAAGAAAAAGACTGAGGGTCAGCCAAAATTTAACTGAAATGTTAGTAAAATACCTGAGCTAAATACAACCACTCTTCCTAGTCAAGACAAAACCTCCGTGCTCGAAAAGGAAGGAAATTTATTCTTCCACCTCCACAGAGATGTCCAGAATCCAGCCCAGGTTGGATGCTAGCAATTGGATTGATTTTTCCCAAGTACAGCAGCATCATTTTTAATTAAATAAAAATCCTACTAATGAGTTTTCCAGTGTGGCTGCCATAATACCTGCTTGCTTGGTATTAAACTGGCACAACATGTAAGGTGCAAATCAATGGGAAGTTTAATGCAAAAGAAACTTTTCTTGAAACAGTTATGTCTTCACTGAAAGCTCGTAAATTGACCCTGCAGGTAAGTCAACACCACATACTCAGGTTTTATTTTAGGAAAACACAGCTTTTTCCCTGGCAATAAGACAGTAACTGCAAATAATGTCCATAACCTGTTATAGCCCTTTCAAAGTCCCACAGGACAATCAAATAAATATGGAAAACAGCCAAAGGGTTAAATGCCCTGAAAATCTATTCTAATATTATAAAAGCCTAAGTCTGTCTGTCTGTAATGCTTTATTCGCGCTCTGACTGGCTGTCTCGGCAGCCAATCAGAGTACCCTACACAGACAGGGACAGACAGTGGAGTGCTAGCCTGACAGTGGAGACTGAGGGGTTGGAGGAAAGGGGGCCAAGGCCAGCAGAGCCCCCCTCCCCTGCTTCTTGGAGGCAGAGGGGGATGACAGGGACTGGAGCACCTCCATAACACAGGTGACGGAGCAGGGGTGCAAGGCCAGCACCTCCCTGCGTCTGCTCCTTGGAACCAGGGGCTAGTGCCCACCTCCCACCCCCAACAACAGCCAGCAGGGAGGGAAGGCAGCGGGGAACAGGGGAAGGTGGGGAACAGGAAGAGGAGTAGGGGTTATTAGTGGCTGTACCCCCAGCCACCATGGTCACATGCCCCAGCCCTGGCCCCAGCCCAAAGTGGCGGGGGGAAGCGGGCAGCGGCCCAGGTCCCAACCCCAGCCCAAAGTGGTAGGGGAGAGAGGGGAAACAGCTCCAGCCCCGGTCCGAGGCAGGGCGGGAGAGGGGAGAAGGTACACAGGCCTCTGTCCCTGCCTGTCCCCCTGCATCATTCTTGGTGGGCAATTGGCTAGTTCTAATAATACAAAAGCCTAAGTTAGTCAGTCTGTCTGTCCATAACACTTTAATTGCACTCTGATTGGTTGATGGAAATAGCCAGAGTGCTCCAAGCATGGGGGAGCACCACCATGATTCTGAAGCCATGCTGAGGACCAGACAGAGGGAGGGGGAGCCAAGGCCAGGAGCACTGACCTTGGCTCCCCCACCCTGCTCCCTGCAAGAGGCAGAACAGTGGCAGCATGGGGCATTAGGTGGCAACACTTCATCCCAGCCCCTCCCCCCCCCCATTCTTGACAGGCAATTGGCTAGTACTAGAATAAAAGCAGCACTGAAAAAAATCTGACTTGGCATTTTTATTGTATGCACAAACATACTGCAAATACAAAAGGCAAGCCAGGAGGGTTAAGACAACTTCATGTATAAGTGTGATTTTTATGATTCTGCTGGAAAGGGAAATGGACTTCTAAATGGAACAATCCAGGAAACTGCATCACAGCATATTCCGCGTAGCAGCGCTCCAGAACCATTTAGGAGACTGCCTGCTTCAGCAAAGTTGCAGGATAAATCACGGTACTGTGCAATTTTTAGAGTGTGGCATGTAGTTTGGTACGTTTAAATGCTGCATCATGCTTGCATAGTATCTCTACATATTAATGCAGCACCACATCACAGTGGCTGCATAATAGGTATATGCAACTCCATTTAACAATAGTACCTTTTTTTTCCCTCCTACCTGCATTCTTGGCTACGATGCTGGAAAAATGGATTGTTCATGAACACTGAGTTCAACTGTATATTCCAACTCAATACTGTCAACAGTTATACATGCAAACTTCTGCTGTAACCTCTAGCTGGAAAAAACGGTAGCATTTAAAAACAACCCACCAGCAGGCTTTTAAATTACACTGTCAACTACTGTACTTACTGGGAAATAATTTATCTGCAAAATTTAACTGCAAAACCTTGTGGCTGCCACGTGGGGGAGCTTTATGAACAGATAATTTCAATAATGGTAAATGTCTCATTCCAGAAAAGAGATTCAACTTTCTAACAAGGTTTTCAGATACAATATAAGGAAGAAGGAATAAACACTACAAACTGCAACTTGAAAACTAATCTGACATTTTAGCTGTGCACAACAGTATTTTTTTTTTTTTTAAATCACAGTTCTCATGATGGTATTTCCTAAGACCTCTGTTGGTGCCACCTGTCCCAGGCAATAAGCTAACAACGCTTCTCGAATTTTGATATAGGTGGCTGAGTTCTTTTTACTGTTTTCAAACACCAAAGCGTGACCCAATAAAACCAGTAAGGCTAATTTTTTTCAGAAAATTCAAAGCAAATTAACATTCTGGGCACAGCCAAGACTCTCTAAAAGTGCCTAAGTTGCTAGGTGCCTCAAATGAAATACCTTAAAGAATCTTGTTCAAAGGGGGGACCGTCTGGCCTTTTCAAAGTCTCGCATCTGACCTCACAAAATAGAAACTTTCAAAAATCAGTGTTAAACATTTTGGCACATGCTATTAGAGGTGCACCAATACATCAGTCCAATATCAAATAGGCACCGATATAAAGAAAATTAAGTAAAGGCTCCTTCCAGCACATGTCAGCTGTACTTCTGGCACGTGGAGGCTGCAAGCAGAACTGGGAGGGGAGCTGCAGCCTCCCCAAATTTCACCCTAGCCCCTTCCCAGCGCCACCACTGCCAGCCTTGAACACAGCCGCCACATGCCAGAAAGATCCTGGCACAGCCCTGGTTCCAGCCCGCAGCTGCAGCTTCCCCCTGCCTACCATGCCCTCCCCCAGGATGTGCACAGCAGCAGAGGCCACCCCCTTCCCCCGCACCCGTAGATAAGCTGCAGCTCTGTCCCATACCCTGTCCTGCCTGTGGAGTGCCTGCCCCAGCCCCACTCCCTCCCTGACCACAGGGCCCTTGATCTGCCCCCCATACCTCTCCCCTGCTCCCCGTCCACCACAACAGACTTGCCAGCTACGCACAGTTGTATCAAAAATTGGATCAGTATTAACCGATATGCCTCCTTAAAAATAGGCTATCGGTATTGGCCCCCAAAATCTCTATTGGTACGTCCTTACATGCTATTAATGTTTAGACTCCCACATAAGCAGGAAAAAAAAGTTGTTTCATAAAGCAGAAACCAAACGCTAATTTTTCCTTGCACCTTTTTAATTTTTACTGAGTCAATTTTCTTTATATTCTATGGAAGCAAAACACATATTTATGAAGTTGTGCTGTGGTGCTTGCCTGAAACATTACATTTTGCAACCATTAACTTGGTATACGAGTTACAATGAAGCCTTATTGGCTGCTGCCAAAGCCTCCACCAGCTTCTTCTCCCCCACCTCACCCCGATGTCTGTGGGCAGTCCCTGCTCCCCAGTCAACACCCCTCCTCTCCTGCAACACAGATGTCTGTGGGAGGTCCCTGCTCACTGCTGTCGACACAGGTGGCCCCTGCTTGCCGATGCTGACACTGACGCTGGCATCTGCAAGCGGTCCCCACTTGCCACCATGGTGCCTCCCCCAGTCTCAGGAGGCACCAGTCATTCATGCAATGATACCTGTGCATGGGTGGAAAGAAGCCAGTCATAAATTTGAAACTCTAACAATGGTTTGTCTGTACATAAAAGGCAAAGTGCTCAGGAGATGAAATCTATTCCAGGACCTGCCATTGGGCCTGCTGGACAACCTTGGTGAAGTAACTTTGCCATTCAGTGTTTTAAGAGGTAATAAGTGGCATTGTCATTTTTTGTAAAGTATGCTGAAAACTGCTTTAAGAGCAAGGTATTGTTATTTTTACTGAGCACTCCTCCAAAGGCTTTGTGCACAAAGTGTTTCCACATGCCCTGATTAGGGCTCCAGGGACAAATCTAGTTTCAAACATTTTGTTGACACTTCACTTGATAATAACTGTACAACTGATTAGACACACAAAGTGCAAAAGTGGAGAGAGCAAGTATGCTCTCCGTCAGAAAAAATGAATGCATCAGCACAAAGAAGCCAACATAGAGCACTGGCAAAGACAAAATACTGTTCAGGAGTCAGTTGAACAAACACGTTAACCAAGTTTATCATTCATAATATTATGAGGACAATAATCTTCAAACTGCTAACATGGTTGACTGACAATGCTTCCCCTGTATCTGTCATCAAACCAGTTGCTGTTGTTGTGATAGGTCACATATGTAGGTCATTCTTCACCAGCTCTTTTCTGGAGCCAAATAATTATCGTGAAAAATTAACAGAGTTTTCTACTGCCTCTTGTGTCTGTAAGCTAGATGCATCTGATGGAGTGTAGGATTTCGTCCGACACCCATGTCTTTCTGGCAAAGTCCCTTCCCTACTGCTTGGTATGCCAGGGTGCTGTAGCAACTGCTCATATTTACTTGATCCTTTCACCAGAGCTGTGATTGCCACTCATAATGAAAGCCAGCCTTTGTTTCTGTGACATATGTTGAAAAGTGCCTCTTGTCCTAACACACAACAGCATAAAGCAGAACTGAAAGTCACACCAGGGGCTGCCAGGCAGGCACCAGAAGTGGTGTCACATCCCAGTCATCAAGTGTAAATAGGCAGTAGGTCAGAAGCCTCCTGACATCATGCCATAAGAATATGACTCCACTTGGTTTCTGAGGCAGTGACTGATCTTTTTGTATTTTATTGGTCTATGAAATGCCATCTGGACTCAGCTTTACATAATCATTATACATAGTCAAAAAAGCAACTCTGCTTCTATGCTGTCACTAAACAGCATTTGTGAAGATGGTGGAAAGGCACTGGTAGGTAAGAGCTTGTTAGTGTCATTTAAGGGGCAATGTCATCAAACCTGTTTCACATTTCAATAATAGTAAAGTTCTGGGCTATATGTGGATGCTCATTCTGTTCAAGTTAAACCACAAGAGTCAGTGCCCTCTAAAGTTGGGAAAACCCTACTGTCTTGATTGGGGTGATGCTGTAGAGCAGCTCTTAGCCAGTCACTTCCTTTCAAGGCTCAGCCAGACCCCTGACAACTGTCAAACCCCATAAAGGGAGCAAGAGTGGATGAACATTTAAACCATTCTCCTCCTCCCCTCCTCGCAGAAATGGCACCTTTTTGTTTCCAGAGATTTCAGTCCAACTCTGAGTTATTTTATCTATCTGAACTTTCCCTCCATGCATTACTCAGGCAGTTCTCTTTCAAAACAGTAATACTGAATCCATTCCTAGGGCCTGTCAGGAAATATGGAACCATTTGTTTGTATTTATCAATACTGTTAAAAAAAACAGGTGGAAGCTATTTCAAATGAGTTGAGAGCATTAAGCATTAAGCCATCTGTTTTAAAACTCTGTATCCCAACAGTTCTTGTTAACTGGCAAAAGTTATGGTATCATGCTCAGAGGACAAGGATGCGGAGCAAGAGTCCTGGGTTTCCTCCCCCACCACAAAACTGCACTGGCAGCAGATAATTCTGGATAAATCCTAAATTCTAAGTTCTCTCTGCCCCCACTTCTTCATATCCAATTTGGGTAAACTTTATTGATATAATGAGGCTGTTATGTGGAACTAATTAATTGATCAGGATTCAGTCGGAAATCCAGCTGTGCAGAGGATGCAAGGTAGAAGGCAATCCTGTGCTGCTGTTGCTGCCGCCCCCTCCCCACCCCGCCCTACATAAGCTTCCTACATCATCAGATCCTGTACAGGGTGAAAAACAGCAGATCCCAGGCAGCTATCCCCCATCCTGGCACTAGGTATTCAGGGCACAAAACAGGCAAAGTAAGCATCAGCCAGCACAGTTCACATAGGAGGAAGGAAGCTGCATCAAGAGAGAAGCTGGCTCATTTAACTTCTTCCCCTCATCAAGGGGGAAAAAGAGACGGAGCCCCGACCAAGGACTACTGAAGCACAAACTGTTTTTTGTGCAAATGAGATTCTGAATCCCAGCACAGAGCAGACCAAACAGGAAACTATTAAATCTTTGTTAAACCAAAGCATCAATAAAAAGAATGAGGTAAATCAATTGCGCTGCTTATTAAATGTCCAACTCATTGGATGGCTATTTTTACCATTAGTATGATTGCTGTTTACAGGCTCCCTGCAGGTCCTTTTGTGACAGATGCAGTTTTCAAAAGTATTGAAGATGAATTATCAAAATTGCCTGTCTGGACAGGCAGAAGCCAGGGGAAGAAGCGAAGCATTTGAAGTAAAGAGAGGAGAACAGCCAAAAGTGTGGAAAACTTGGATATTTTTTCATTAAATGACTGCAAAGAGAGTCTTGTCTTTCAAAGACTGCTCGCGATCATACAAACTGCCCTAGAACCGAGGATTAATGAGGTTAAAGGAAAAGCCTCAGAACATACTTTAATTTAGTCCACTCCCTCCCCCAGCCAGTTTCAAGTATTTGTTCCCAAATTACCTTCAAAAGCTTGGCAGGAAGAGCAGGGGTAATTAAAGCAATAGCCACTTACCTGATAAGAATACACTGGTTGTCATGACGTTTCCATAGGCAGCGGTAACACTCATTAGCAACAGCAAAGATATGAGGGGAAATCTCCCCCAGATGGTGCCTGCTGTACTGCTCCACAGTGGTACGGTCATACAATCCTGGAATGGTCTTGTAGGGGTTCACAGAGGCAACAATGGAGCCAATATATGTCTGCAAATACAGTAGGATTAAGTGACTCATTGTATACATGCTGGGGACCAGGAACAAGCTCTTTTGGGCAAGAAAGAAGTTGGCCATTTGCTTGGAAAAGCCTTGCATCCTGTGGGTGTCATTAAAACCAAGTGTCCAGAATTTTTTTTTTGTGCTTTGCGCTGACCTTGCATGCCAGGCCTCAAACAAAGGCAGTACTCTGTTAAACAGTTCTACCTGCACCAAGCTTTTGGTGTTAACTCTCACTATGCAGCTGGATTTGGTCTAGGTTAGCATCATCTTGAACTGCATAGCCACGCCAGTGAATGTGGATGAAAGTTCACTTTACATGGTTCCCAGGGGCTGAAAATGTCATGTTAAAATACATGTGTGGTTTCCTAGCGAAGTAGCAGAATTCTGTTGTACTATCCACAGCACCAAAAAGCTCCCACTGCACATGAGAACACATGCATCTCAGGCCACTATGTGCTAGCACTCTTAAGACAATGCAGGGAGACCTAAAGGAAGGAGCATAAAAACATAAAGCAGGGCCACATCACATTGATTGTGCAATCTGCTCATTAATTGTGCAATGAATTTAGACATGCTACACATGCAAAGCAACTGTCACAATAAAAATGGCCAACCAGCCACAAGGATGCTCCTTGAAAAATGTAGAACATTTTGTAGCTGATTTCTATCAAGCTTTAATTTCAATGTGTGGCACATCACAGACAGGGTGACGCTCTTTGACCAGGTCCTCCAGCATCCCAGAGTAGACTGCTCTGTCTCCCTACTTCATTTCTGCAAGGAGACTCATGCTAAACTCTGCTGTCCCAGGGTTCTTAGCAAATGGGTGGTCAACCTGCAGCACATAAGCCACATGGGGAGGCTCTGTTGTGGCACATATTGGACTGAGGAGGAAAAGAGCAGTACAGGGGCAGATAAGGCTGGGAGGAGAAAGCAGAGCATTGCACCACACAGGGAGCACAGGTTAGGAAGCCAAAAGCTGAGCAGCAGATCAGGCAAGGAAAAGGGAACAAGTGACACTTAAGGAGAGTGTGGAGCTGATTTGTGGCACCCTGCCAAAAAGTTGGCCCCATTGCCTTACAGGATTTGTCACAACTCAGCCCCTCCTCCCTTTCCCCAATCAGCCTTTATAGCTGCTTCTTTAAGGAGCCACTAGACAGGGGTGGGTAAAATACAGTTTGCAGGCAGCATTTGGCCCACCAACACATTTTGTGCAGCCCATGGCTTCATGCTGTCAGGGAGAGACACAGGGGAAAGCCCAGGCCATAGCGCACGCAGCCAGTCCCTCTGCCCCCAGGTGCGCAGTGGGGGTGGAGCGGTGCAGTGGTTGGACTCCATGAGTGTCATAGCAGTGCAGTTCCAGCCCCTTCCCCTCCATGCTCGCTGACGCACACGTGCAGCAGTGGCCAGCAATTTGCCAGGCTCTGGACACTGGTGCAGCCACTTGTAGTCTTGCGGCTGCCTGCTACAAGCAGTCCAGGCTCTGGGCAGACAGGCAGCCACAAGCCTGCAAGCAGCTGCACTAGGGTCCAGAATACTAGGTGCGCCTCACGGTGGATGGGGGTAGGGGAGGAACTGGCCCCTTTCCTGCTGCAGACCAGGCACTGGTCGCATGTGCAGGAGCAGCACAGACCTTGCCAAGACCTGCCAGCCCTCGCCCCACCTCGGCATAAGAGGGACAAGGGCCACAGCCAAGGTCTGTGCTACCCCGTGGATCCTGGCTCAGTGCAGTAAGCCATGCCGCATCCCCAGGGCCAAGGCTCAGGCCCAGTATGTAGCTTCCTTGGCTACCGCATGGATGAGCTCTCCGGGGACAGGAGACATGAATGGGGGTAGTGGGGTCCAAGACTACCCTGCCAGAACCCTGCTGTATGGGGCCACTGTACTTGCATAGCTTGCCTTGCACTTTGCAGCCAGGCACAGCAGAATGGGGTCAGGGATGTGCCCCCTTTGCCCCACTCCTGGGACCAGCCTGGGACTCTGGACCCTGGTGTAGCTGCTTGCAACCTCACAGCTGCCTGCCACCTGGCTCAGGCTCTGGGCAGCTACTGCCTCCCATGGAGCCCAGGCTGCTTGTAGCATGGCTTGCAGCAATAATTAAAGCTGCAGTGAGATTTAGTAATGTGCCCCTGCCCCCAATTTGAAGTGCAGGGACGCCAATACATGAGACATGGAGACTGGCTGGAAGGCACTAATTAGCATGCTCCAGCAGATTCGACTGACATGTTTTAATTGCAGTGCGTCAGAGCAGCTACCTTGCACATATATAAACAACCAGAGTGTCCAGCAAGTGTGGCATCCCAGGAGATAGTCTGGGTGAAGCAGCAGGAACTTCCTGATATGGCAGGATAGCAACAAGATTCAGATCCAGACCTTCACAATAGCAGTAGCACAGCAACAACAGAAAAGTGTGTGCATGTACATGCACGCGCACGCTGCAGGCAAGTCAACAGGAAGTACTCCTGAACATTACGTACCCAACTAGCCATACACCTAATCCCCAATACCACCACTTGCTTCTTCTTGTCCTGTAGGAATCCCCCGACTTGGGGGAGTATCCTCAGAGGACACTATGACATCAGCTGGACTGCAGGTCTCATTTCAGGAATCATTTATCTGCTTCCCAGCTTAATGTCCTTCATCCCTGTGTCTCCTATCCTCCTCAAAAAGCATCGAGGCCGCTGCAGTAGGGACAGGACTCCTCTACAAAGTCCCCAGAAGCATTCAGCTACTCTTCTACTCTCTCCCTCTCTCACTGTAACCTATTTTCTATTTCAGTAAGTAGACTCTTCAAATACAACAGAGTCAAGCTGGATAGGATCATTTCATCCCAAGCAAAGACTTCTTTTCTGAGAATGTATGCTCAGCCGGTGTTCTGAAGATTGCACATTGCAACTGTGATTCCAAGTCCATCCTGGTGGCCAGCAGGTTTTAAAATCAGATGTAATAGGATACATTCTGGTTCTCTAAGGAGCTGGTGCAATTCAAAGCATTATTTGGCTCAGGACGCTTGAGCTTTGCTGATTCACTCCAAGGCCTTTCTTCCATTCAGCAAAGTATACAGGGATGAAAAAACTAAACAGTTCCTGCCTGCTGCCTTCCCAGTCCAGCAATGTACATCCCCCCAAGAGTGTCATCTTAAATGCTTCCCTTCCTTTCAGCTTCCCTGTCTGACAAGATGTTAAAAACTGATGACATTTGCTTAGCTTCGCTTTTCCAGCGTCTGATCTGTACTTCAGTAAATTCTCTTGCTTCTACTTCCTTCCCCACGTGGTATACACATCTCTAACCTATCACCACCTGGTCACTCCTTAATACTTGGTCTTGTTTCTCATGGTTCTTTTGCTGTCCTAACCCCTACCTCATCAATATGTCTGCTTCACATTTACAATCAGATCCAATATAAGCAGATGCTTTATAAGCTGATGCGAGGACAGCTTTATTATTATTAAGGGAACATTATTCTCCATCATCACCTTTGTATGTTGTATATGTATGTACCTATGTTTGTTTTACAAAAATTCTCACGCTGTGGAACAATCATTAGGGTTCCTGTAAAGTTTGGAAGGAAAACAATCCAAACATAACATCACTGATCACATGAAAACACAGAGATAATCCACTCTGTTTTTTATGGGCATTCCCTTAAGGATTCTGGAATGATCTCCAAGTAACAGCATCCTGCACAGAACTCTACCTAGGGTGATATAGATTCCAGAGCTGGTTGGGCTAGGGAAGCCTGTAGTGAGTGAATGCCATGGGGACATGGTCAGTTAGGCCAAATGCTAAGCACCTCAGGCATTTATACATAAACTTTTTTGTCTCACAATGCACCAGATATCAACTGCTTTGGAGCAGGCTCGAAGTAAAGCACCTCTGATGTGTTTTAGTTCAGAAGTGTACCTTCGCCATTTTCTCAATGCTGACATGCATTTAGCTGCTTATAAGTATGTGTAAAAATGCCCCTAGTTCTTTATCTCATTATTGAGTCTTAAGTGTTTGAGTTAAGGTGACCTCAGGAACCTGGGACAAAATATCCCATTGATACCAATTTCAGTTAGATGGATTATAAACATTCACTTTTGTAACAGAGCAGAATAACATGACCATCCTGGTCATCTACGGACAAACCACTTGCTTTTTTCTCCAGTGGTTTCTATTATTAGTGCAATGACTTCAGAAATGGGAAGATTTTATTACATTTATTACATTACTTGTTTGCTATTTCTTGTTCCAAATAATGCAAGAGAAAAAAGGTCAAGAGAAGCCTGCTTCTGCACCATCTTTCTTAAGAATATGAAACAGCCTTTTGCATGGTATAGGGGAATTTTTTTTTTTTATACTTCAATTTCTGAGCTACATAAAACCTTTGATCAAAGTTAATCTTTACTATCACTATAAGAAAAATCTCCTGTCAGAAAAACAGTGGCCAGCACACTCTGGGGGATAACACATGCCCCAACATTAATGCAGTGAACCACAAAGAACAACACGGAGGAAGATTTATCAGATTAGGCGACAATGGCAGGTAAGGCACATGACCCCTGAAAGCCAGCCCAAAGCACCTTACAAACTATATGCTCAGTAATTCTCTCTTTGAATTTCTTCTTCAGTTTCTTTAAACCTCAAGAACACAACTTCCAATCAAGCAGACCCTAGGTTCCAAAAGCGCTGCTGTCTTGCCACTTGCATATTCATTTTCTTTTGTGTAAAGCAAACTGGCATGAACTGCTATCAAATTGTAATGCTAGCATTTCTACCCACGTTCCACAAACAAGATTGATTAAACAGAATAAAAGAATGAAAACTCAGGCCTACAAAAATAAACTACTGTTTTTCTCCCAAACCACTGCTAATGAAAGCCCAAACCAGAGGTGGGCAAAATATGGCCTATGGGCCGCATCCAGCCTACTAGGCCATTCTATCCAGCCCGTGGGGCTCCTAAAAATTTAGAAAATATTTATCTGCTCCTGGCTGCCCGTCAAAGATGACAGGAGACAGAGGCAGTAGGACCTAGGGGGAGCCTCAGCAGGACTGGGCAGCCCAGCCTTGTCCCATCCCCAGCCATTTCCCTGCCTTCCTGCCCCTGCACCACCTGACTTCTGGGAGCATGGGGCCTATTGGTACCAGGGGGAAGGGGGGAAGAGAGAGAGTGTGGTGGGGGAGGGACTCTGTGTGTGTATGTGTTCGCAAGGTGAGTCCCACACACACCCCACCATACACATGCACCCACACCCCCCTCGCACTGCCATACGTTTAGACCTGACACCCCCTCACACATCCTAGCCACCCTCCCCACCACACACAACCCCCCACAAACCCCATACCCACCCACACCCCACATCCACACACACATGCTTTCTTACCCCCACATCAACAACCATACCTTCCCCCACACCTCACATACCCACACCCTCCCCCACAAACCTATGCCTACTCTCCACAATATACAAGGGTAAGATCTCCTCTATGTACACTACACACACACACACAAACTAGGACAAAAATATTTTCTGAAATCAAATTAATGAATGTTTTAGATATTTGCTTTTTAGAATATAATTTGGTATTTTTCTGGTTTCGCTGAAAGGAGTACTTCCAAGGGGCAACGGGAGGGACTTCTGGTGGCAAAGGTCAGGGGGCCGAACACCCAATCACAAGATGGTCACCAGGGAGTGGGGCACCTGTCAAGGGGTGGGGCTACCCATTTGGCCCTCAACAGCTTGCCTAAACTGGGTAAGTGGCCCTCCGCCTGAAATAACTGCCTGCCCCGGCCTAAACTACCTACCTGTCCTCATTAAACACAGGAACAGCCACACTAGATTAGCCCGGTAGTGAAATCTGCCTGGTAATCTGTCTCAATAGCAGCCAGGATCCAACAGATGTACTTAGGGGTACTGCTAGGATGAGGAACATACAGCTCTGGGGTGTTCCATGCAGAGAAGTTTATTCACATCCAAGGCAGTGAGGAGCTGGCTCATTCATTTAAGCCTGACAGTTTATATCCCTATTTTCAGCCTATGTAATTGTGGATATTTTCATTAACTGCAAAAAAGGTAGTGTATTTAAAAAAGACTTAAGCTCTTGTGCCTTGGTATTCTGTAGCAATGAGTTTGGGTGGCTACTGATGTACTATTGAAAAAAAACATCAGTTTCAGGTTATCTTTCTAGTTCATTAAGTATCTCTTATTCTTGGAGACGAAAGACATACTACTTTTCATTAAAGCCACAGTAGTTACAAAGCCAAAGCAGGACAGAGGTCCAATATGTTATAGGAAATGTTGCTCTTGTATGCTGGGTAAAACCTCTCTCATATCCCTCATTCAAAGACTATTTGCAAAAACAAGTTGTACGTGCCTGGTACCCAGATTGGGACTACTTTCCAGCCCAGATGGAGGATACGGAGCAAATCATAAGAATAATCAGAATTTCCTCATTTGGTAGCAAAATTGTCCATTTTGTGAAAGCGAAAACAAATTTGTGAATAAGCATCTGCGCACAAAAACCAGAATTGTTTTTTATGGTATAGGTTTTACACCAAAAATATATCCCTACTGACCCTCATTTGTACTATAAATTGAAGCAGTTAGCATCAGAAATGCATGTCCTAGAGATGAACTATTAAACTGCCCCATTGTGCTAACACTATGAAGGAACGGCTCAGACAGGGCCATTCAGAAGGAAATGAGTTCACATAAAAGTGTATCATTTCCACTATACTGAAAACAGCGTGGATTCCATTATCTGTTGCTGTCACCCTGCAACTGCTATTCTGATTTAAAATTAAAAGTTACTTCCTTTGGTAAGGACACTCACAGGGAAAAAGTAAGGGCAGCTTTTACATTTGCCAGTGGAATGACAGGCAGATTTCTAAAGATTTCACTTTCTTTAAAAGGTTAAAAAAATATTTAAAAAGGAATAAAATGAACATTTTCCACCCTCCCGACTCCACCATAAGCCAAAGTTACTTCACCAGTAGTAAGACCTTAGACAGGGAAACTCACTAGTTTGTACCTACTACACGACCAAAGCAAAAATTTAGTCACACCCACACTAACTGCTGAAAGTCATTTTTGAGGGCAAAAGTAAAGTCCAAAATCAAAACTATCACCTCATGATCACAGTTGGGAATCTACTGGATATTTTAATTTATGACATGAAACAGCCAGCGAGTTATTTTAAGCAGCCCAGGTCCTAACAGGCTCTTTTTAGTACTAGAGCCATATATTAAATAAATAAATAAATAAATACATTAGAGTATTAAAGAAAGGGAGCTACCTTTTAAAAATATCTTGCAAGAGAAAAAATAGCCTGGTGCCCCAACACATTTTGTCCTCATTTTCTTTATAACACAAAACAGGACAATTATAGAATCATAGAAAATTAGGGTTGGAAGGGACCTCAGGAGATCACATCTAGTCCAATCCCCTGCTCAAAGCAGGACCATCCCCAACTACATCATCCTAGCCAAGGCTTTGTCTAGCCAGGTCTTAAAAATCTCCAAGGATGGAGATTCTACAACCTCTCTGGGTAACCTGTTCCAGAGAATGAGGCATTCTTTTTCTTTTTAGGAGACTTTTTATATAAAAAATTCAGATCCTGTCAAGTCAAGCTGACATTATGATGACCAGAATAGTTCAATCAGGGCAGCACTAGACTGAGGAAACTGAAAAGGTAACTAAGAAAGGAAGGGTTTTAGTTAAACATTTAAGCCACTTTTCAGCTTTGTTTCATTTTCTTACCGCTCCTCTTGAAGTTCACTAACATGCTGGGAGGGGGAGCAAGCATCAGCTGTCCTATCCTTCCTGGAGCTTGCCATAAAACTGCTTTATACCACCAAGATTCTCCATGTGCTGCACACACTGCACATACCTCTTGCTGTTGTCTATATCCCCCTGCCTTCTTCTGTTTTAGGGACTGGCACACATTTATCCAAATCCACAAACACTTTGTAAAATGCCCCCCACCCCATTATTAGATTCTAGACATGAAAAATCTATAAATTTGCTGTAATCTTCCAGGTCTAGAATCTAATTTTTGGAAAGTCTTCTTAAATTCACTGCCCCCTCCACCTGCAGTGGTACAAACTCAGGAGGGAGCAGGGAGACAAATAGCTTGATCTCTACCCATTACCACCTGCCACCCCCACCACTTGAACCCTCTGCTGCCTGCTTGCTCCTCATGCCGCAACTCTGTCACCCCAGCCTTATCTTCAGGAAGCACAGAGTACAAGCTACCTCCAGCCTCTGCTCAACCACGCAGCACCTGTTGCAGCAGTGGCAGCTTTGCTCTGGCCCTAGAGTTGGAGCTAGAGCTTCCACCTCTGCCACTGCCACTACCACCACCATGTGACTGGGCTGGGGCTGAAGGCAACTCATGCTCCCTGCCTATGGCTGAAGCAGGGCCCCAGCCAAAGCCAGAGCTTCAAGGGGCAGCTGGTGGGGAACAAAGGCAGAAGAAAAGGAACAGAGACTGCAGGGGGGTGGGGGGGGGAAAGGGAGAGGGGGCAAAAGCTGCAGCTCCAACTCCAGCTTCAGGCCTGGAGTTGGAGCCACTGCCGCCACCTGAGTGGAGTACAAGAGGGGTTTACCCCCATGTTGAATGGGGGGAACAAATAGTCTTGGATTTGAGTAAACATAGTAGCAATTCTCCCTCCCTCATGTCAGAGTCTGTGGTCCCCTGATAAGGTGTCCCACCAATTCACGTTACCTCACTCCCCTTTGGCTCTTCTCTCATCCAACACCAGGGTCCTACCCCATACCACTCCTCCCCCACCTTTGCAGAAACCTTTCCAATTTTCTTTCCCATACCAGAGTCCTTGTCTTGCCGCATTCCCTGTATATCCCTCCATTTCTCCCCTCCCCTGCCTGCCAGGGGTTCAATATGCCTTCCTATTCCCCATTTCCCACCCATGCCAGTCTTCATCTCCTCCATCCCAGATGTTCTACACAAGGTCCCACTTGCTCCCTTCCCCCATGCCTCCCTGCCACTGTCACAGGATTTTCTCCCTTTCTTTCCCTTTCAGGGGGTTGACTTGTTTAACTAACATGTGAGAAGACATTTGGTAAGTAATCAATGACATAGTTTAAACAGGACTGCATAAAAGAGAACAGTGGAACATTAGACCTCTCTTCAATCTTCCAAATCCCCTCACAGAACCTCAAAAATGTCAGCTTTGGCATAACTATGTCAGCAGAGTTAAAACTGCTAACAGATTGGACCTTTTCACACCCTAACCCACGTAGCTAAGCCAGCAAAACTTTGTAGAGTAGACCAAACCAAAGACAAGAAGCTCAACAATCAAGCATGTCAGCATAAAAAGAGAGACAACATAGGGCTGTATTTTGGCATGTCTGATTTTGTTTTGTTTTTTTGGAACCATCTGTTTTTTAGAAGCAGAACAATAATTGATGTTCTCAATCATGCCAGTAGCTTGATTTATCCATGATGTGGAAAACATGTCCTTTATTTCAGCTTGTCTCATGCTAATTTGCACGGGACTGAGTCCAGTACTTGCCCTAAAATTGTAAGCTAAATGTTTGGAGGCCAAACTTCTTTCTTAAAAGCCATAGTTTAGAACATCAGTTTGATTATAACCTTAGGAAATGTCATACCTTGTAATCATGCTTATGGGAAGGTTCAATGCAGGCCTTGCCATCTGCACTGTGTCCAACACATTTCCAATGTTCCATAAAAATGTAAAATGAAGCTCTTTCACTTTTTTCAAAAAGTCTGCTGTTAAAATGCATCTTAGTTTTGCTTTTTTTTCCACAGGGCCTAGCCAAGAACTGATGGCAATACAGGCAGAGTCATGTGTACTTTCACACACAGGAATACCACAAATCTCCAGGAGGCAGAAATATGACTAAAGAATCTGTCATCAAATGAAAGAAGATGAATTCGCTAACCACACAAAGAACTAAATGAAGGACACTTAACTTTCCCAGAATCCTTCTTCAAGCTCAACTGTTCCAGGATTTATGGGCTGGGTTCTCTGATGTGCTGTAGGCATCTGCTCCACCTGGGCTAGGGACAGACGTTCAAAAAGCCAGAGCCTGAACTGATTCAATATTAGTCTAACCTGGCCAGATTGAAACAATTTGCAAGCGAAGAGATATTCAGGAAATGCAGGAACATGCCTGTAGTGGCTCAGGCCAGAAACCTGGGGGCACTAGAGCATGCCCTTGGCTGCAGGGAAACTGTAGGGGGATGGAGGGAGGCGGCAGTGAAAAGCCCGGGTACTAGCCTGGAGTGAACTGGCCAGGCCCCCTCCCTGTCCCACTGGCATGGACCCAAACTGGGGTCTCCCTGGTGCTTCCCCCTCGCAGCAGCAGTGGCAGGGGTGAGGGTACAGCCAGATGCTGGCTGGCATGGCCCCCTGAGATAGAGGGGACCAGGAGGGGATTTATTCCCCCCTCTGCCCCTGGGGGACCATAGCCAGGGTCTGCCAGCCCTGACCGCCACCATCGGCGATTATTCTCTGTGGGGGGCGAGTGGCAGATTAAGCTCCCTCCCTGCCCCCTCCACCAGATGTCTGAGGGAGTGGGGAAATAACTCCCCTCCCTGTCCCCTCATCTAAGGAGATCATACCGGCTGTCCTCCTGACACTTGAGCAATGAGGAGGCAGGGACCATGATGGGGGGCAGCACCCCCTACCATGGGGTCCGGGCGGCACAAGTCTCTTCCAGGAGGAGAGGAAGGGAAGGGGGTGCGCTGTAGGTAGGGCAGTAAGAGCTGCCACAGTCTGTGTGGGATGAACAGTGGCACTGGGCCTCACAGGGGTGGCCATAGCCCCCCAAACCCTCCCTAACACTGCCAGTGCTCACCCCACGCAGTCTGTGGCAGCTTTGACCACCCCACCCACAGCATAGCCCCCCCTGCCAGGAAGAGGCTTGCACTACCCAGGACACCATGACAGGGGGTGGTGTCCCCATAAAGGGCCCTGCCCCCTCACTGTTCCAGTGGCAAGGGTGGGGGCATGGCCAGAGGCCAGCCGTCATTGCCCCCTTAGGCGAGGGGGCAGGGAGAGAAGTTATTCCCCCTCCCTCCAGCATCTGGCCGAGGGGGCTGGGAGAGGGTTTACCCCACTGCTCGCCCTGCGCAGGTAGCAGTTGGCAGCAGCAGAGGTGGATACTGGCAGATCCCAGCTACAGTCCTCTGGGGAGAGAGAGAGAGAGAAATAAACACCCTCCCTGCCCCTTCTGCCTCAGGGGGCCATGTCAGCCAGCCTCTGGCTGCACCCCTGCCACTGCCACGGTCGTTTGACCCCAGTACTCTTTCCTGCCATGGCAGGGGGTCGGACTAGATGATCTACTCAGGTCCTTTCTGACCCTAGAAACTATTAAACTATAATGCAGTGAGGAGGAAGTGCCAGGTGGACCTTGGCTTGGGTTTGTGCCAGTGGGACAGGGAGCTGGCCACACCCCTGCTGCAGAGAAATGCCTGACAGGTGAGACAGGTTGAGGGAGGGGGGAAATAAACTGCTTCCCTGCCCTCTTCACCTTACGGGGGGCAGCATCTCCCCTGCCCCTACCCCAGCTGGGGAGCAGAGAAGTGGGGCCAGCCCTGCTCTCTGAAGCAGGCAGCACAGTCCCACCCAGGGCTGCAGAGCATGCTGGGGGACTCCGGTTTAACTTAAACCAGGACAGGGTCTGGGATAGAAGTTCCATAAACCAGTCTGAGCCAAATCAGTTAAGTCTGATACTACATTCAACCAGGTTTATCTCAACACATTTGGCCATTTGGAAGCTGGTTTATGTATGCTAAACTTCTGTTCTGTTACAGGTTTAAACTAGTTTCTGATCTCTTAAACCAGGCTGTGTGTAACCTCTGTCCCTACCCTAGATGACAAACCAAAAGCAACCTCTTGGCTATCAACCAGCTCCTCCTTTGCCAAGCACAGCTCAGCAACAAAAGCAAAATCAAACCCTATAACACTGTATTTTAATCCCATTTTAAAAATACAGAAACATTAAACTTCTTCCTACTAACAGAATTAGGAGAAGAAGAGAGGGAAATGTCTACATATTGTTGTTTGCGTGGGACTTAAGAGGCAACTCTCAGAGCCCTGGTAGCACTTTCCCAGTTAGACACTCACCCAGCCAAACATGCTCAATTTATGCTTGCCTAAGTTTCCCATGGTTTGAGTAGGTTCCCCTAACTTTTCCCTTTATTTCTTGCAACACTGCCAAAGACCACCAAAATCAGTACTGCTCCATTAGGATCCTCACCCTTCCCAGAGCTCTAATATTGTGGGGCTTCTGGACTTTCAAGTTAATTTCTTTATGGGCATGTGATCGCTAAAGCAAACAGACACACAGACTCAGTGAAAAGTCTAAAACCCAACAACTTTTTACTTTAACTAGTACAGTGGTTCTCAACCGGGATGTTGTGGAACCCTGGGGGTCAGCCTTTCAGAGGTGATACAGCACAGACACTACAACCACCACTGCTGCAGCAGGGTAAAACTGCCCCATTTGCCTCATGTGGGGTCAGACCAAGAAGACCTGTGACACAAGCACACTTGCTCCTGTCTGAATTAGTTATCTGATGCACCTAAAGCAGGCATAAGTGCCTGGACTTGCTGCAGCCCTTTCCAGTCCAATCCTGTATGGCAACCGACACCCTGAAATTACAGGACTGTAGTCATCTCCACACAACACTACAGGCAACTAAATTAGGGCTAATTAGCCAGCTTGCAGTGACCTGCTAAAGCAGCTAAACTGTTTTCAGTGCAGAAGGCAAACTGCATGGAGCCATGTACTATGTCTGAGGCTACCATTATCTTTCAGTAATTTTGCAGTCTACATATGGCTAGTCTCTCCTCCACCTACCCCCCTCCCTTCCTTGGGTGGCCTCACAGTTAAATGAGGATCCTACTGCTAAAAAAAGGAAGTCACCTGTTCCTCTCCTCTGTATAAAGTAAGTCCCTCCAAATTGCCCTATCCCCTTTTTAAAGCTGCCTGTGAGTACTGTTCTGATTTTCCATCCTCCAAACCCCAGCCTCCTGGGGGGAGGCTGAAGAAATCTGTTTGACTGTTGATGATCAGGGATCCTAGTCAGACATGCATTCAACATGTCACTGACAAGTCAGTGGCCATTCATTAAAATCACCCAAAGATCAGGACAGTTGTACTTCAGTAGATCCTCCAAATGGCTACGGCATCCACAAAGAAAAAAGTTTATTACAGATCCAGAGTCTGAGCAGTAGCAAACAAGAGCAGACTGTAAGAAGTGCCCTGAAGTAACTCAGAGGGCCCTGAGGTAACTCAGCATGAGGAACCCAGACACAGAAAAGAGGAAGAGGAAAAAAGAGCAACTACAAAAAAAAGAAACAATGTAAGGAAGTGTTGGTGAACCCAAATACCCCATGACATGGCAGTCAGCGCTGTTATTTACACAGGAAATCCTAAGAAAAAACCTGGCTGCATTAATGTCAAGAGGTTTTCCCATCAGTATAAGGAATCTAAGTCCTACTATATCCATAAGCTATCCTTTCTGCTGCTCAGTCATATATATTTTCATAGCCAGTGAGAGATGGCTTGTCTCTATCTGTCCCTCTTAGTATATACCAGGGGACTGAGTCAGTACACTGGCCTGCCCCATATACATACCTATTGTTTGGAGTGAAATCTGCCTTAATTTCTGCTATAGAAAAGACGTATTCTTTAGTCATCTTTTAAACAAGCAGTTTGATCTTTCAAAATAAGCTTGGCTTTCCTCACTATGAACATGTGTGAGTCTGTAATATTCTTGAAGTGCAGGATGTGAAGGCATTCAATTTTTCAGGCTTAGAAAGTATTAAGAATACTAGCACAAGCACGATGTGCTGGAGTAAATTTCTCTGCCCTCATACATGCCACCTGGCTTAACACCAATCCATTTCTCTGTGTTTTTTTTATTTTAGAAAATAAATTGTTTAAACATGGTCCTGCGTAATTTCCTAACAAAGGCCCCAAGAGAGCCAATCCTAGTACCCACTTGTACTCAATGGATAGAGCCATTTTCCATGTTCCTCCTGGTTCATTAATGTTTTGGTGCTTGTATGAAAAAGTATCTTTGTGTGTTGTAATATCAAAGCATGCAAAAGAATAACTAAATTAAAAAAAATCCCAAACCAGTCTAATTATGGTCCAAATCAGTTCCATATTGAAATCCAGTCTGTCATATAAGGCGGCAAACACCTGACTACTAGTACTGACCTATTTTGTAAGAAAACTGTATGTAGACACCTGGACTAAGGGAAAATGTATGAACAACACTAACAGCCAAGCTCTACTTTTACGTGGAAGCATTGGCCTCCAGTTGCTTCTAGAAGAAATATGAATGAGCATCAGAGGGGAAAAAATCTGAGACTAATTGAAAGATCATACTGTTAATATCCTTTTTTTTAAAAAAGGGGCAAACTAAGAACTGCTGTCCCATTTATGCAGATGAACAGCAGCTATATAAGACTTAAATTATGCTCAGGTTATCAAGTCAACTGCATTATGTTTGGCTTACATTTAAAACCTGTCACCTCACTCCCATACACATGGTGGGAACAGACACTGCAAAAGCTTTGGAGTTTAAATCTTATCCACTGGAAGTCAAGACAGTTATCTCAAAGTTCCCTTGCAATTCTGAGACACTAGTATCACAGATTTGCTTGACTTTTAACTATCATGCTTTAATGACAATGGGTCTCTATAGCTGCCTGCCCATGTAAGCAAGGTTGAGTTCCAACTCAAAAATCCTCACTCCAACTTTGAGGTTTTCATTCTACATCATTCACAAGACAAACTCTTCCAGTTTAGTTGGTAGAATAAGCTCTGTGGGTACAATTTACAGAACCATTCAGGGCATGCTGCACATAGATGATACTGGTATCTATTGCTGGCATCAAGAACAACATAACCCTCAATAGCTCAATAAATGCAAACCATATCCAGCACCCTGAGCACATACTAGCATGCCATGTCGTGATCAAGCTACTGCAGGAACACTGATACCAGCACACCGGCTAAATCCTTGACAAGTAAATTTGGACACATCTACTAAAGCTGCAAATCATGCTTTGCAAGCCTACCATCAGACTCTGGAAAGCCCAAATCCCTTCAATGAACTCTTGAAAATTTCACTTCCTAGTAATATAGCTTTGACATAAGTGACTAATTCCTGAGTATATATTTTGGAAAGTAAAACAATTCCTACTATAGCTATATAACTGTTAGAATTGATCAGCATGAAGCAAACGAAACAATAGGAAACACTATGCCATTAAATCATACAGATAAACGATTCAGGGTTAGAAAAACAGTTTCCAGATTTGTTCTTGGTGTGAAGTTGCTTGTAATAATCCGCAAAAGAAGTACACGTTTCCCTCACCAACTGTGGTTTTGAGCATCAATGCTTAATATTCTATATACAATTTTGGCTACCACAGTATACAATTAAGTAACTACGGTTTTCCATGGCTGCATATCAGCCCTTCACCTGCCCTTTTTTATGTAAGCCTTTTGTCTTGCCAGCCACAGGAACTTTCAGGAACCTAACCCCAGCAGTTGGCAAGGGAAACCTGTATTTACATGTGCAAATAGCTTTAAGATACACAAAAAATTCAGAATATAACTGACATGTATATGGTGGGGAGGGGGAGAGACATTTAATAAAAAGGAATCTTCAGTGACGCTTTAGAAATTTCATTTCCACATACACACGGATGCGGATAAATAAACCAAACCTGTGTACTGATTTAATGTACCACTGCAGTGAAGTCAATCTAACAGTAGCACCATTTTTTAATATCACAGTATGCAGACATTACTTAAGAAAGTTAGAGAGTTATGAATGCAAGCAGGTAAACGTTTCCAAGGGAGGTATGAATCCAAAACTGAAGACATTTCCTAACAGTCCTAAAGTGGCCCTTTCCTATTGCTATTCTAGCTGGGAAAAAAGACTGGGTTCAAAGATCAAAGTAGACAAAATCATGGTACAGAACAAAAGAAATCATAACTTCTACCAACCCATTATCCCGCCTTGTTAACCAGGTACTGTATGGGAGACGAACAGAACTTTTCTTATACACCAGCTTGGGTCAACGGGCTTGGAAATCACATATTTTTTTTTTTTTTCGTTTTTGTAGTAGTTTTTGCACCTCAGGTCTCTATTGGCAAGATAAGGATAACAGCATTCCCTCTTCACAGATCTGTCGTGATAATTAATATATTCTTGTTTATGAAATGTCAGATGCAATGGGGACGGAATACATTTGAGAGAGACAGATGCAGCCAGGGTCATGACCTACAAAGAGTAAAACATGTTGCAAACTAAAGCAAGATAGGTAGTCTCCTGTTTTCCAAGTGGAAAAAAGTTATTCACTTGTCAGAATATTTTGGGCAGTTCCCATTTTGATTCTAGCCTACACTGAAAGTAGCATGCAATTGCTAACATCTTATATCAAGCCTCCACGGAGCAGTAAAATAAATGTTCATCTCCTGCAGAAAGGAGAATAGGTTAGATGAATATTTTTATACCAAGCCTGGTAAACGTCTACTGGGCAGTCTCACAGAATTTAACTTCCTTTACCTGTAGCCAAGAAGTGTTAATAAATCCTTATGAAAACATTCTTATGTTTGATAACAAAAACCAACAATTTTTTACTGCTAGTCTGATTCTCAAAAATAAAATCATATACTAATATACATTAACAAAGGCTAAATAAAAAAGAACTACCAGTAATGAGTCTTTGGAAAACAACTGTTATCCACACAATTCAATTGCCATTAGAAACTGTGATAAACTAAAAGAAAGACCACTAGAATTCTATTTAAATTTTTTTTTATTTAAATTCTATTTAAATCTGTGGACAATGATCTACACAGTGGCTTTTTTTAAAAAAATGTTCTAATCTTGCCCAGTAGTAAAAAAATGGAAGGAGTAACTAATGTTCTGTGACAGTTCTCTTTGAACTATATTTTCAAAATGCTGCACAGCACGTGAGTAGACAATGCCAATTAATTGGGGAAATAGATTTGTTTGGACATATTTCATGGACTGTTTTAACAGCTTATCTTGCTGGGATCCTTTGACCCTAGCTGACTTCCAACCTTAATGTCTATGAAATCTATGAAACTGCCCTGTTACCATTTTGTGTAGACCTGAACAACTGGCAAAGACACTTGTTCACTTTACCCCATTGAGTGATGCTACAGCAAGTGCTGAATTACAAGCCATCCAATTCTTTTGTCAACAACTCTCAACCTTAGCATCTGATGAAGTAAGCTTCTGCTAATGAAAGCTAGTAAGTCTCTAACATACAAGGCCCAAATGTAGCCATGGAATAGACAGCAATTCCCTTAATGACTATTTGATGCCATTTGATTCTCACCATGGAGAGTGACTGCTAAATTGGGAATATGCCAGAATGCTGAGTGCCAATGGAGAACTACTGGCTTGGAAGGAATGTTTCATTCTGCAAATAAAGTGGACAATAAAGGGGTTTGACAGGCTTTACACTAAAGAATTAATTTAATTCTAGGAATCTGGAGAGGAACTAAGGACATGGCCGACTCATGCCTAAAGAAGGCACACCTACTGTAAAAGTCTGACAGAGGTGCTGATTCAACTGATGCTGACACAAAAGAGTGTTTCTGACTTCAAAAGAATTTTACCCCCAAATTAACCAGCTTGCAACCTTCCTCTGGAATGACATCAATTTTAGTGGAACTTGGGCAAACAGCTGGACTGACAGCATGAGTCGCTGTTCAGGACTAAGTATAATGAAACAAAAATTGCTATACTGGGCAAAACCAAAGGGTCACCTAACTCAGTGCACTGTCCCAGACAGTTGTTAAGTAGGCAATGTATTAGAGGAATAGCATATGAAATGGGGCCTAGGTAGAGCAATCCTTCCCCTTTCATACATTCCCAACCAACAGCAGCTGGTTACCACTCTAATTGTTATGTTTAAGAGCCTTTGAGATACCTGTCTTCTGTAGATGTACCCAGTCCCTTCTTAAGACCAGCTATGGTGTTTCTGGTTGACATAAAGAGTTAAATCTGATTATATCTGTTTTTCCTTAGAAGCACATAAGTATTCCTGGGTCACACCAAAGTCTCTGAGATGTTCACAGATAGTGCAAACAATCAAGCAGCGGCCAGATTCATATTTTAAAATTAGAGATGACTTTGCCATCTTATCCAAAATTATCTCACACTGGCTTTGTGGCATATTTCATGCCTCTGTCTCTCCCCAAAAACTCTGCTCTGTGACAATTTGGTTAACATGGGCCTTGCAGAGGCTAGACATCCCATCTCTTTAGGTAATCTGAGTTGGGATACATTCCTGAGGGAGTGGGAAAACCTGCTCCCTCTAAGCCTACGTGACTGGCATTACATACCTGGGTGATGGGCTTACACCCCCTATTGTTCTAAGCAATGCCAACCTGACTGGGAGAGAACTAGAGACCCTGCCAGTCTACCCAGAAACCAGTGATACATTTCAAAGCGGTTGGCTGGCAGCCAACACGTGCTACCCCCCATTGGACCAGGTACATGAGGTCATGAGGGCTATATAAGTTAAGGACTGCCTAGGAGGAGGGGGCAGCAGCCGTGATGAAAAAACTCAGAGAGAGAAGCTGGACAATCTGAAGCTTGCTGTCTCTCAAAACTCATGATCAATGAACTGCCTGCCTCCAGAGGGAGTCTCCACCTGCCTCTGGATGATCCCCGTGAGTAAGCTACCTGAGATCTAACTAGATACATAGCTTGCAGTAAATCAGATGCATGATCAAAGGCTACCCAGCCACCCTGTTTGCTCTATGGGATTGCTCTGATATTGCTCTACTCTGTAGCCTATTCCAAGCCTACTCCTTGGAACCAATAAAGTTCTCATTTGTACCTAGTATGGGAGACTTATTGGGAGTGGGTCTAGATCATACCTTGGGGTCCCCTTGGTTCAGCTGACTAAGGGAAACCACTATTTGTGCTTCAGACTGAGGGAAGCACCCTAAGTTCTTGAAGTGGGTCGAGTACCCTCAAAGACTACTAGGCCTGTGTTTCCTAGGGGGCACAGTGCCAGGATCAGGCCAGACCCTGGGTGCTGGCAGTGGAACCCCCAGGCTAGCGGGTATGCTCCAGGAAGGCAGTCGACCAGATGTGAAGCACCCCCAGGGATGCACTCAGAGCCTGGAAGGTGGTCAGGTGCAGTGAGGTGGATGGCTCAGCACAGAAGCACCCCCTACTGGCCCACCACAGGCTTCTTCATCAAAAGGGAAATAAGTAAAGGGGGAAAAAGGGTGAAGGCTAGAGAAAGTTATGAAAACAGAGCTTCTAATCACCAGTTCCATCTGAGGTGTACCTAGTTGGTGCAGTGCTATGCATCCAAGTCCTCGGTACTAAACATTTATGGCTGCTTCCAGACATTAAAAAGAAACAAAAAACCAAACAAAACGAAACTCTACTTTAAACTTGCTATGCCCAACCACTAAACACCACTGAACTGGCTAACATTTCTACTTTTGGAACTGAACATTTTACTGAAGCAGAAATTGTATCCTTCAGCTGCCTATTTTATCATCATGTACACAATGCTGGCTTACTCTTAAGAGTGACCATTTTGCCAGGATGTCACATTCTCAAACATAGGCACCTTAATGTAATGGATGTCCTGTTTAGCATTTGGTTGCTGACACTAGCATTTTTTAAGCCATCTACATGCTGAACATTGTTAGCAACCTCAGAATACCAACTGCAAAGTCAGACAGGTTCCTTGTCTTCAAATACAACCCATCTAATAGGCCAGCATGCCCCTGTATGAAAGGAAAGATAATAAAAGCACATGCTTTGTACTGGCCTTCACGGCTGGAGATACTGGCTGTGGCAAGACAAGTTGTTGAGGATCCTGATAAGCTTTGGCATCCATAGCACATATCTTTATGATAATCAGGACATAGTGGAAAGTTTAGGGGAAAGATGCAATTACACCAAACAAAAGGATCTAAAAGGTGTAAACAGCTGAAGTAAAATGCAAATTGAACTATTACATAAATCTTCAGATGTTTACACATGTCTTCTCTCCAGGAATAAGAGCAATACAAGAAGGATGAACATTCTGGCTATATGGACTATCAATGGAAAATGACTATGTTTAAAATGTCTTCAGTGGAAAGCAACAATTTTTTCCTTACTAAGTTATATTATGCGCTTGTATTCTCCTCTGCAATTTCATGGATGATCTAGGCAATCTTTTCCATAAAGACTGTACTGGATTTTATTTCTTATTGTAGCACTCTGGTATATCAATATGAATATTCTAATAGGGAAATACACTGCACTCTATTAATAAAGAATAAAAAGCTACTTCCTAAACTCAGGTGAGCCAGAAAAATTGTTTCCACTGCCGCCCTCTTCCCGCCTTCTTTAAAAAACAAACAAACCACAGTTGAATATATTTCTAGTACCTAAAACTTCTATGCCAGATTTTTCAAAGTTTTAGCCATTTCATTTTACTGGATGACCATACAAAAGGTACATTTTTCCAGAAGACAAAAAAGTAAGATTTTCAGTAACATCACAACCTAAGGACCACATACAAAAGCAGCTTTAGTTTTCAGTTAGGTTCAAAGGGAGAATTATCATGAAACTCATTCTCTCAGCTGTATATTTGACAAATGTAAAATTGAATCTAATCCAAAAGAATTTTCCCTTAATAACATTTTTGGCTTTATCCCATCAACCCATCTCTGAACTGTCTTCAGTGGTTAAACAGCTCTAGACAGTATTCACTTTATAAATTGTCCTCATTATACCATGGCTGTGACTAACACCTATGCAAAAAAGTTTCAAGCAGGCTCCTTCTACTTTTTTCTGTGCCTCTACCCCAGGACCCTTTCCTACCACCACACTACCTCTTCACTACAAGAGTAGACTAGCCACAGTAGAGAAGGGGGGAAGCAATGCTTTTTCATACCTGAACTATTTCATGAGATCTGTTTCTATAAAATGAAACAGTAAAATCCGGAACAAGGAGCAGCATCAGCAAATGAAAGATGCTGTATCACCAGTAATAGTGCAGAAATCTGTGCAGGAATTTATACTGCAGTCCCCCTCCCTCACGTTCAGTATTCCAGGATCTAGCAAAACGCAGGCAGATAAACCAACTGGAGCATCTCTAGTCACACAGGCATAGGTCTCGAGTCTTAACAACAGCGTTGTACCCTTTAACAGGAAAGAAAGGTTGCAATTTAGACTAAACCTGTCTACTGATGGAGAATTTTTCTAGACAACATTATTGATTTATTTGTTGTACCTAGTTCTATGTATACATCCAGTATAAAACTGAAATGCTGCCTTAATTTCTTTTATTTACTCTAAATGCATAGAGCTATTCATGCAGACTAACTTTCTTCTATAGATTCTTAAAAAAAAATAAAATAAAATGGTTCATTAGCTGTTTCTACACTTGGGGGGGCATGGAAACAACTACAAGGAAGGTCTTACAAACAGTAGTAGAAAATCCTCAAAATTTAAGATTCTCAACAGAGTGATGTAGTAAGGAACAAATGCAGATTGGTGTCCTTTCCTGCTTCATGACTAATGCTAGAATCCTAAAAGAGGCAGTTTTTACTTTGTTTTTAATAATACGTTTACATATAATCAAATAGGATTAATTTAATAAACGAAACTTAACAGAAAATAACAATATGCTGGCTATTCTAGCAAACTGGGGAAGTTTAAGCCAAAGTATTAAAATGTCAACTTCCTTCTATTACACTATATTAAAAATGAAAATGAAGTATAAACAAAAAGCCTAGAGAAGCGAATACTGTTTTCTATAAACTGCTCACAAGGACACAAGATTGGTTTAGACATCTGTGATGAAAAGTGAAATTATTTAAATACCAGAAAAATTATTAGCCATAAATCTGCAATCCAAAGTTAAGAAAAATTAAATCTTATGTAGACTAATGACCTCATCTCAGAGGTGCTGAACAAAGGGGTTGTTTCCAAAATGTGAGCTCTTGACTCTATCCAAAAATTCTTGGAAATGCATTCTTAATCTGTGAATCATAACTACCCATTCCCAGGCAGACAAATGGGGATGGCTCCAGCGATACCTAGCCAGCTGGAACTCCCCCCCGCCCATAACTGAAGTCTCAATACACAAGAAAGACTGCCATATTGTTTCCTTGATGACAAATATTTGAATGACTCCCATAGTAAATTAGGAAAAAAACTGCACCATTGCTCACATTCCATCATAACAAGTAATAAAAAAAGCAACACTTTAAAAATCAGTATCCTGCCTGATCCATGAGAACACTGAAAAATTCACTGTACTTTTCACATCTGTTTGTGAACTCCCTGGGGATTCTTAGAGACAAAATTCCCCTCCATGTGTTGCTGGTGGAAAGGCTTCTGGACATGGATGTTGAAATACACTGCTTGTTATATAAAATATGGAAGCACTGTGTGATTTTTTTTGAGGTAGGAGGTACTAAATGAGTGACAAATATTGTTGCTTGTCAAAAAAAAAATCATCCACATCACAAGATTTCTTTTATGTAAAGTTCCTTTTAAAACAAACACACACACACACACACACACACACACACACTCACGTAGATTTTATCTTGCTGATAGCGCTGGAATAAGTTGTGCATGATGGAGCCCTCATGGAGGTCGACCAACGCAGCCATGTCTTCCACAGTCTCCACACTTGCTTGATGCATAACTGTAACTTTTTGGTGTGTGATTGTACTCTGTTTGTAAGTGAATACCTGAAGAGGGAAATGACAGCATGTTAAAGGTTGCATTGCTGCACAAGAAATCAAGCTAGTAAAGCAAACAGAGAAATGAAATACATTCATGTGAGGATGGGAACCTCAGTGTCATTTATGTTTTGCTTTATGGCATACATCAAAGGTATCAAACTCATTTGGCCACTAGGGCAGATCTGGAATGCAGGGGCCCTTGTGGGCTGGATCCAGACCCACCTCCACTGAAATGGCAAGCAGCAGTGTCAGCTCAGGGAGCCATGGGGGATTACACAGGCCACTAATGCCAAAACAAGTCCCCAGCTGGGTTCCACATCCCAGAATTCAGTAGCAGGACGAATGTATTGGCTCTGGGAGCCACGGGGTTTAGCACTGACACTACTGCTTCACACCCAAATTCACAGCCCCTCCAGGAGCCATCTGGGCAAGATGCTTGCCATCCCTGACTTATAACATGCATAAGTTATATGCACCTATCCTATGTAGGCCTGCCCTATAATAACTTTCACTTTCTACAAACTTCTTCATGGTGGCCTATGAACAATAGTATCAATTATGTAACATGCTACAGGTAACATCTCTTGTCAACCTCTGTTTTAATTGTCTAAAGTCCCTCATCAGTAACAAGTCGCTTTCAAGCCCGTGACATAACTGGTCAGAGACCTGTAGTTCACTGCACATTGCACTATTTAGCAATGACTTTCCCCCCCCATGTAAATGGAATCCTGAAGTCAGTCTATTTACTTCAAGTAAAATACCCTGGAAAGAAAAAGATGCCATATCTTTTATTAGACCAACTGAGGAGTTGAAAAGAAGTTCTTAGCAAGCTTTTGGGCGTAATCGCCCTTACCAGGCATAGGGAGTCTCTGCTGGTCTCTGCAACCAAAAACCCTGAAAAGGAAGAGTCTTTTAGAGGATACTTCAGTTTAGAGAAATAAAAAGCCTGTTGATTCAACCCTGCCTATCAGAGCAAGTACTTATGGGCTTGGTCCAACCCTCACTGATGTCTTTAAAAGGTATTTAAGAGAAAAAGATGAAATAACTCCTGGATTAAACAGCCCATGCTACCAGAAACTTTTTGAGAACTCATCTAGGACAGATGAAAATTTACTGTACAAAATAGAATCAGAGTGCTGATGCCCAAGGTGAATGCATGCATCCTATACAGCTGCCCCAAAATTTCTGCAGAAGCAGCTTAAATGTGTAATCAGTTAAATGGACTGTCCTGCATTCCTATGGCAAAATCATTTGCAATTATTAGACAACTGCCTCATAATTCAGCTTCCTGATTCTCTGTTAATTTAGATCCCCAGATCGTAACTGCTACAGAAAATATTTTTGTGGTTACAGAAGTTGCTATTTATTAGGGCTGTGAGAAGCTTTGGGTACTGATTAAATTTGGAGGACAGTCAGCCCGATTCAGTGGCCAAATCTCCAAACTGAATCGGGAGACCAATAAAAAGGTCTGAATCAATTCAAAGCTCTCCAAATTGATTCGGAGAGCTCTGGAGACTTGCCACTGCTGGGAACTGGACTCAGACTCCATGCTGTAAGTGGGGGGGGGCGGGGCTGGAGGGGACCATGGGCCTTATCCCCTGCCTGCTCCCCCAGTCCTTCTGAGCGTCCCCCAACCCCAACCTGCTCTCCCAGCCCAGTCAATGACTGCTCCGCCCAGCCCCAGTGTCTAGGCTCTTAAAAAAAAAAAAAAAAAGCAGCCCCACACTCCCAGGCAGTGGGGGGCAGCCATCCCTGCTGCCTCCCACTGCATGGGAGGTTCTGCCACAAGCCCCAACAGTCACTGCAGCAGCCGGTGAGTGCAGGGCTTTTTATTTTTGTATTGTTTTTTTTAAGTGCCGAGACGCTGGGGCTGGGCAGGGCAGTATTTGAAGGGGCTGGGAGAGCGGGTGGGGGATGGGAGCTCATGGCAGAGCCCCCCCACAGCACAGGGCAGTGGGGATTGGCTCCTGCCTGGCAGGAGCTGGTGGACGTGAGGCATTTTTGGTTTTTTTTTTCTTTTTTTAAAGTGCCAGGACATGGGCTGGGCAGAGCATGCGGGGAATGGGGCTTGTTTGATTTGGAGATTCAGCCAATTTGGAAGTGGCTGAATCTCCAGCTCAGATATGGCTGAATTGATTTGGTACAGTGATCTGAATCATCAAGTAGAATCACTGTCTCCCAAATCATCTGAATCTGAAGTGAATACTAACCACTTTGCACAGGCCCAGTATACAATACTCGCATTTAAAAGGGGTAAAAGTAAAGATTTTAATAATGTAGAACACAAAAGATTTTCCAAAAAGCTTCTGAAATAATATTTACAAGGATTTCTTTTTATTTAAGGATTGTGATAACTGGCAAACTGTTTGTGAACATTTCAGACTTGCCTATGGTAGCTATGTATTGCATGTTATTATAGAACAGAACAGTATAGGCTGAAATGTCAAATCTTCTCAGAAAAAGAAAAACCAATAAACCATGCATGTCCAGAGAAAAACATAGAGCATGCTTCTTGGAATGAGAAGCTGCATAGGCTGATCCCATTTCAACATTACTGGATGGCCACACAGTGGGAATAAAAATGCCTATCTTGGGAAAATTTAATAAAGCAAGCAAAAATCATGTCAATGCTGCAACAGAGGAAGGAATAAACAGGTTGCATTAAGAAACACTAGTCATGCTCATTATCAAGCCTTCCATATAAGGAAAACTGTTTAGTGAACTTGGTCCAAGAAGCCAGTTAAATCCATCTTGAACAGAATGCAGATGTGTGGCAAGGGTCGTCACAAAAGCCACTAGCTATTATTCATACTGGAACCAACAGTGAAGAAGAATTCTTTATAACTTTAACAAGCAGCAGACTTTCCAAGTCTCTGCACCAGAGGCATACTGACAAAGAACCAGGCAGGTCCAGAAGGCAAAGAGATAATAAAGGACAATGAAGCTCCAAGCAGTGTCACAGAGGGACTATTTTTGAATGAAAAGCCACAATGAAAAAGTATTTGACCAAGACACTAAAGATAGCTGAGCGGAAGAAAGGGAAGGAGGTTAATAGATGGGTAATACATATTGAAACGCCAAGTGGCAGTGGCTGGGAGAAAACTGGGTATTTAAACCATGAAGTGGGTGAGCTAGGCTACAAAACACTAAAAGCTACAAAACCTTTGTCTGAAAGCCATATTAAAAAATTACCAAAACTATTCCACAAAAACAAACCAGGTCTGGAAATGGAGTAAATCACATATCAAATCAATTAAAGTGTATATTCTCAAATGTAAGAAGCATAGTGTAAAGGAAAGGGTCTCCAGACTAGGTTAAAAGAAGAGGGTTTTTTTGTGGGGGAAGGAGTTGAGATGTGGGAGACTTTTAGGTCTAATCAAGAAAGTTAGGATAGGGGTTATGAGAAATGAAAAAACTGTAGGGAGGATAATCAGAGAGCAAAAAGATGAAATTATAACAGAGCATGTTCAGTTTAGAAAGGCTAGGAAGCTAAAACGCACCATCTGACTTCCTGTGAATATATGTCATATAGACAGAGCAGGGGAAAACTGACAAAATCATTCCTAACAGGAGTTTTAAGGGATTTTAAATTCCTTGATATTTTCTAGGAAGGCAGGCAGCTCACAAATACAAACAGAATGACCAATGATTTGTTAATTATGAGTGGGAGAGAGAGTGGGAGATTTTTTTAACGACTTAAGCAAACTTAAATCCCGAGTTTAAGGGACTGCTGATCTAATCAGGAGGCCAGCACATGAGATACTGTAGTCACAAGAAACTGTGGTCCTATAGTATTTGTGAAAAGGGGGAGAAGATAAGCAAGTGGGCATCTCAGCTTTAAAAGAACAAACGTCAGCAGAATGCATAACCTGGCGGCCTTTGTCCACCAAGCACTGTTAGTGGAGAGTTACGGAAAATAAATTTCCTTCCAACCTTCCTGTGTAAGACAACACTAAATGAGGATTCAGCAAAACTTCTTTCCTTTCAAGATATAAATATACCCAAAAGATCATTTAAAGTGTCCTCAACACTAAGGAAGATTATGAATGAAAGAAGAAAGGTTATGCAAAACAAAAAAAAGGAGCAGCCTCAAAGTCACTATGGAAGGAGGGCAGAAGTCAACCTGGAATACAATTAGAGTCCAGTCTTTAAAAGGAAGTGAAAATAGCAGATAAAAACAGATGCTTTGTAAATAAACAAAAATAAAACAGATCCCTCTAAAGTCATTAAAAGGATACCCAGTGGGTAAGGATAGCTGTACTTAAGAAACGCTTGTCAACTCCCCTGAATACATATAGGGCCATGATAAGGACACCAAAAATAAAACAAAAAAGGTCAGAAAGTAGTATTCCTCAAATACAGTCCAAGGGGGAACAAAGAGTGTCAAAGAAAAATAAATGAGTGCTCCAGGATTCTAAAGAAATTAAAGAAGGACACTCCTAAACTCCCCAGATACTACTAAATGGCTGAAAAAGAAACATACCTGAGTGGAAAATAATTGGAAAAGGGAAAGACTGGAATCTGGTAATTACAGGCTGGTAAGTGAGGCCTCTCAGAAATAAAACCCTGCTAAAGCAGATGAGAAGGGTAAATGGCAACATTCCAACAAGAAATTAATAGATGAATAGAAAGATGAGAAAGCAAAACAAAATAGGTGAGATTAAAGAAAGCAAGTATAATAATCTGTCCTTACCTCATAGAAGCTTACAAGAAAAGTAGGTACAAACACCCCAAAAACTCACCCCTGTCTGGCTTCCCCAGAAAATAATGTAGTTCTGCATGTGGAGGTAAAAATTATATCTGAATTTTGAAGGAACATATAGATAAGAAACACTGCAATGATCTTGAGGGATGAAAGCAAGCATCTCGCAAGGAATATATTTTTAAGTGTAATGTCATCAGCCAAGAAATAATCAAAAGGATATCTAGCAGTGATGTGCATGTGCTTTCAGTGAATGCACAAGGATATGCAGTAAGCCTGGATTTATTCACTGTACTAGAACAATTACCATATTCCCCTAGAAATTCCCTTGCAGAAACATAATTACTGCTATTATAGGGATGTTGTACCTATGCTATATTTAATTGAGGCTGAGAGATTTTGAAGATATTCTCTCTATTCTGGCTCAGTTCACACTGAAAAGCCTTGAGAAACCCTGTACAGAGATGAAAACAAAGGTAAGTGTTGCACAGAAGTGACATTCAGCTGGATAGCTTTCTTGTGAAAGGGCTGTGGTATATAGAGCTGTTGCTGAGACAAATTAATTTATGACAGGTACCTGAGAAGGGAAGCATCAAAATCAGGAGGTTGAGTTGATGGGTGTAATCAAAATGAAAAGAGTGGGAGAGAAGATCCCTAATTCTTTCTATTCCAAAATACTGCTGCATTAACAAAGCAGTACTGTACTCTGTTGCCTAAAAGCAGTTATCAGCTGCATTTCTGTGAATTACACACATCCATACCATTTGAAATAAGCCATTTGAGAGTACAAGTATTGAGTGAAAATATTTTTTTAATCTACCTAGGAGTGATGTATTATATGGCAAGTAAAAAGAAAAAGGTATGAGTTTGAAGCATATTATAATAATTAAAATAATTTCTGTGATGCTCTTAAAAGAGCAGTGTCTCCACTAGTTTCCTAGTGCCTATTGCTTATGTGCAAGCTATTTTAGTAATTAATAGCAAGTGCTCCATGTTTTCAGTTTTTACTGATTTTCACCAATAAATTCCCTGAATTTTTTATTGAAGTTATTTGGTTTTTACTGACTTGCACGCATTTTTCAGTCATTCAATTTTACCAGGTACAGTAAAATCCCTGTTAGCTGGCATGAGTGGGGAATGACTGGGGGGTGCCAGTAAGCTAAAAGTGATGGTTACCTGAGGCACAGGTTTCTGGCTGGATGCAGTGGGGGGCAGCAGCTGCACATGGAGAGCAGGGTGGTGGCTGCGCAGGGGCTGGGGCAAGGCGGCTGGAGCCACTGCCTGGGGATGCAGGGATCTTGGCTCTGACCCTGGGTGGGGTGGGAGGGGCCACGTAAGCCCTGCCACGGGGACAGGCAGGAGACCCTGGCCCCGCTCCCTGCGGCGGGCGCTGTACCTGGCCTTACCACACAAGCCCACGGAGCTGGAGCCACTGGCCAGGGGCACAGGGCAGGAGATGCTGGTGCCAGTGCTGGGATCAGGATAGCTTCCCCCCAGCCCCCTCCGTGTCCAGCCATGTGCCGCTCCCCCCAGTCCTTGGGCTGCGCCATACTGTGGTGCAGGCAGGTGGTATTGGCTGCTCCCAGGGCCACTGCAGCAGGGGTTGGGCTGAGTGGGGACAAGTGGAGCCCTGGGGGGTTCAGGGTGCAGCATTGCCCAGCATGGCGTCGGCTGCTCCAGGGGCCGCTGCAGCAGGCACTAGGGTGAGCGGGGACAAGCTGCGCTGCCACGCACCCTGGGGCTCCACTTGTTTCCACTCACTGCAGCCCCTGCTACAGCAGTCCCGGGAGCAGTTGATGCCAGCTGCCTGCACCACAGTATGGTACAGGCCAGGAGCTGGGGTGAGTGGGGCAGGCGGAGCCTCAGGGAGTTTGAGGCACAGCACAGCCCAGCCAGTGCAGACAGCTGGCATTGGCCACTCCAGGGGCTACTGCACTAGGGGCTAGGGTGAGTGGAGACAAGCTGCACCATGCCCCATATACCCCAGGGCTCCACTTGTTCCCACTCACTCCAGCCCCGACTTCAGCAGCCCCGGGAACGGTCAAAGCCAGCTGTAGAGGGAACTCTAAGTCAGTCGGTGCAGAGCGTGGGGCATGGTTCTTGCTGCTACATGTACCCTGGGAGGGCTGTGGGCTGGGGTCTGCGCCAGGCTGTTTCCCGGGGGCACATACCCCTGGATCTGCACACTGGACAAGACTCATCCTGCACGCAGATCCAGGGGCATGCAACCCCAGGAAAAGCCTGGCACAGACCCCAGCCTGCAGCCCTCCCGGGGTGCACGTACCAGCAAGAGCCATGCCCCACACCCCGCACCCACTGACAGCTCCCTCCACTTTGCTTCCTGCTGCAGCCCCAGAAACAGCTGATGGGCTGCGCCATGCCACTCCCCTGCCCATTCCCTAGTCCCAGCATTACTCCCCGCCTCCCCAGATGCAGATTGTAACCTCCATACCTCATTACTCTGTTTCAAACTTTCTCCTTCTATATGAATTTTTATAACTGTATATAAATGTTTATTTTATATGAATACTGACATTGTTACCTACCAGCAAAACACAGTACAGATAAAATTCAGCCTTTCCAGAGCTAACAAGAGGCAGATGCAGCACTCCAGCAATCCCAGTGGGAAGGGCTAGTAGATACCAGCTGGTGACACTACTGACAATGACAGCACTGATGATCATCTTAGCGGAACGCTCCAGCACTTCATTCATTCAGGGTGCCTGTATTATTGAACTGAACACCAGTTAACAAGGGTATTAATATGTTGTGGTTGAGAACAGCGATAGCAATGGGCTAATGGTTAGAGATTAGCATAATATCAGGTATTAATATGGCCTTAATTAGGATGTCATTTCTGGCATCTGTTGGCAGTGAGGAAATGCACTCTGAATTAGAGGAGGTGGAAAGTAAAGGAACTGAACTGAATGTTTTTATATGACCTTTCTGCTCTGTTTAAATTACAACTTACTGGATATCTTAAATGGATTTTTATATAATGTTCTTGTGCATGTAGGACTTTGTACACAATGTTATGGAAGAACAGGATTTGGGACCAAAAGATATGAAGAGGTTACTAAGGGAAGTATTAATTACTAAATATAACTATTTGTAAAAATGTCTTTTCAACCATTAGCAAACCAAGTATTTTGTCATTCTGTAGCTTTCATACACAAACTACAAATATAACTGAATCCAACAGGCCACCCCTTGCTACTCAAAGTTAGGTCTTGTTTATATGAGGACATAAAATAAAATGTGAATGTCAAATGCTAGAGTTACAGCAAGACCTGTGCATGGACAAAATTATTCTACTGTAAGAGTTTCTTTGTCAGGAACAGCTTATATAACTTTGGCAGCACTTTAAATCAGGGATGCTCAATTCCCAGACCACAGGGCAGATCTGGCCCTTGGTGCAATGGTTACCCATAGGTGCATAGGGAGCTCTGCAAGCTGTGGCCCTGCATGCTAGATAGGAGGTATGGGGCCCAATCCCAGTGCATGGGGCCAGCTGGGGGTGGTGCACCAGAGCCTGATCCTAGCACACAGGGCCAGAATTCAATCCCAGCACATGCGGGCAGGCAGGGATGGTGCAGGGCCCGAAGGCCAAATTCCAGCAAACAGAGCCAGGTTAAGAGAGGGTGGGTCCAATCTACATGGGCAGCCCCAATCTTGGTGCGCAGGATCCAATTCAGCCTGCAAGATGGCCTCACTGCAAATTGGTTGCAGCCGCATGTGCATAAATGAAGAACAGAACTATCTGAACATTATTTTTGACAAAGGAAAATTGCAGTAACTTGCTTACAGCAAAAAAACCATCCATTTGAAGATAGCCTGATGCATTCTCTGCTGCTGATCTGTACTGTGGGTCTCCACTTATGTTTCCCTTCTTTGTCTGGAAGTTAAATGCACTAATGTAATTAATCTTACAAAATCTTTCTTAAATGCTGGTCCAAGGGCAGAACTGAGGCCTTGAACTTGCGTGTTACAAGTAATAGAATGCAATGTCCCAAGGAGAAAGGAATATAAAAATCCAGAGGGTCCTTCAAGGACCTAAGATTTTTTTTAGAAGTTAATTATCTTTTCTGGGAAGATCAAACAGAATGCAAAACTTAAACGTAGGATGGAGAAGGAAGAGTGCTTAGAATTCAAGACCATTTGACACAAATCCAAAAGAGCAAATATTTTTGCTAGTTCCTTTTCTCCCTAACCTTTAAAATCCATTCCATGAGCATCTGCTTTATCAGCCAAGCAAAACAGCCCCTAAGCAAGATGGCCTAACTTCCAAGTCGCATCTATTTTGATCAGTGTGTTGTCATGAATAATTTACTCAGCGATAGACATTATTACTCTTGTGATATTGTAAGTTCTCTACCCATCATTTCCACCAGTCATACCAATAAAAGATACTAGGAAGTAGGGCTGTGTGAAATTTTGACAGGCAGACAGAGCCCACGGAGGGGTTGGCATCCCCCCACCCCCTGGCCTGCCGGAGTTGTCCAGCAAGGCCTGGGGGGGCAGGGATTGGGGACCCCCACACCTGTCCTGCAGGTGCCTGTCTTAGGGCCCTGGAGGCACAGGTGAGTGAGCTCCAAGAGGAGGTTAGCAGGCAGAGGGGAATCAGGGAGGCAGAGGAAGAAATTGACAGCTATTTTCTTTCCCTGCAGGGTTATGCACCCAAGGAAGAAGCACCTCAGGAAGTGCCCTCCACTGCAGAGTGGCAGACGGTCACCTCCAGAACCAGGGCTGCTCCTAACACAGCAGTACCAGTTCCTCCAGTCCGGCTGGAGAACAGGTACGAGGCCCTGGCAACTCTGAAGGAGAAGGAAGGAGAGGAGGAAACCGGGGAGGAGGCAACTCCATGCTCCCCACGTCCCGAGCAGGCTGAAGGAGATGAGCAGGTCTGGAAGAGAAAGCATCGCATGATTGTCATAGGCAACTCTATCCTGAGAGGTACAGAGGACCCTGTCACCCAGACCCCTCAACACGCAAGGTCTACTGCCTACCTGGAGCAAAGATTCAGGACGTGAAGGGGATGATACAAACCGTGATCCAGCCCACTGATTACTACCCCATGATCCTATTCCATGTGGGTACTAATGATATGGCCAGCAGAAGCCCTGATCACCTGATGGCTGACTACCATGGGAAGCATGCTAAAGGAGATAGCGCACAGGTGGTTTTCTCTTCTATCCTACCAGTGAGTGGACATGGAACACGGCATGAAACGTGGACCCTGAGGTGGTGCAGGGTCACTTGGAGGAACTGGATGCCTTTAAGTCGGCAGGCCCGGATGAGCTCCATCCGAGGGTACTGAAGGCACTGGCCGACATCATTGCAGAGCCACTGGCGGGAATATTTGAACGCTCGTGGCGCACGGGTCAAGTCCCGGAGGACTGGAAAAGGGCCAATGTGGTTCCCATTTTCAAGAAGGGGAGGAAAGAAATGAAAGAAATGACAAAGTTATAGGCATTTTTGTGATTCCCCATTATAGTCTATGGACGAAACATTGAAACACGTCAAAACAGCAAAACAGTTTCAACTAAACGAAATGGAACAGTACTTCAAAACAGCAAAACAAATCACTGTCCCTTTGAAAAGGTGAAACGGAAGTAAAAAAAATGAAACAATGCTGTTCCGCACAGCCCTACCAGCAAGCAGTGCATGGGTGCTCTCCACACTGCCTGGCTGTGCTCCTGTAAATCAGTTATCGATTGGTGTCAGCCTAGTGAATAATCAGCTATCAATAATCAGCCAAGAAAGTCTCTAATCAGTTCACCCCTAATTCCTACCCCGCCATCCTCCTCGCCCATCCCCAATCCATCCTTCCATCCAACAGTTCTATTTACAGCTTCAGTTGTCCCAGCATATAAAGGCATGGATTCCTGTTCTCAAACTTGGGGTTTCCTGCCTCGATAGCACTGAATAAACTGCACCTCAGAGACTTCTAGCACTTAAAAAAAAATATATATATATATTGTATAAGCTGGAGCCGGGCCATGAGACAAAGTATTGCTACTAAAAACTTTTCCTTTCCTACTGCTATGACTACATCACCCAACCTAAAATCTGTGGGAGGCTGTCTACTTCACCCTGCCACTCAGCACAACCCCATCTATATTTGTACTCGCATTTCTTCATTCTACCATTTGCATAGTTTAAACTCTTCCAGATTCTCTCTCCTGGGTCCCTTTTTGGTATCATGCACCGATTCATCTTCATGCCTTCATTCCTACCATATCCCAGTGCTCTGAATGACTCCCTTCTTGCAGTTTCAGTTTCAAGCATAGGGCTTCATGAGCTAGAGAAGTAAGGTAGGTTTGGCTCTGCAGGAATTACAGCTGGCTTGAAAACCCAATAGGGAAAAATGCCTGTGTTTGCAGCTTTCCACGTCCCATATTCTTCGTGACATGACTATCATGTGCCTTCCCTGCCCAGTCAACACAAGTGCCAGAAAAAACATTCCTTCAGAGCTTGATTAAAATGTAACCTTTCTGTTAAACACGCTAAGTAGTAAGGGCTGCACATGGAATAGGCCTCACATCCCTTGTTCTAAGAAGAGTTCAGGTAGTTGCCACTGCATCAAACCTGTTTCTTTTTTCCTTGCACAGTGCCCAGATTCAATTAATAGATTGAATTCACTGATTCTTCAAGGATTCACTGTATAGATGCTCTAGTTCCAGAGTAAGAGCAACCATGAAGAGGTAGGTGTGCGTGGGTGTGGGTGTGGTGAATGGGGCAAAACTACTGTACTTCAGAATAGCGTATTCCACCATACCTATTATGAAAGCTTTCCCCATGAGAACAAGCCCTTAGGTCCTTTATGCTCCGTTAACCCATATTAACTGTGTGTATACATTTCAAGAGAACTGGCTAAACTACATTAAAACTCTGCATGGACACTCATTTAGGACTGAAGCAACCTGAATTTGCATTCAGCTTACTTTTGCCAAGAGGGCACCCAAATGATCACTACCCCTTGTTAGAGAGACCTATATAGTCCTGTAGCTTTGGAGCTGCAGAACGGCTTTTGGGAAGATCCTAACAGACCAAGGGAAGGAGGGACAAAGAAGTTAAGTGACTTCCTCATATCAAACAACAGGTCAATAGCAGAGTCAGAACTATATCCCTGGTCTCAGCTGGGAGAATACATCATGGAAGGAGGTCTCATCGTTGTACCTACTGGAAAAGTTGAAATAGAAAGCAAGCTCAAATAAGTACAGGAGATTTATTTCCGGACCCTCTACAAATTATTTCAGGTCCAAGTTTGATAGGTTGATTAACTGATCTCAACTGGTCTGCAGCAGTGACATCCACTGGACAAAAAGTAGCAACTGCTCTGTCTAGCTCCATGTAGTCTCAATGTGGATTTCAATAATTAGCCAGAAGAAACTGCCACATGGTGAAAAATTATGTTTGCAGACAACACAAGGCACTGAATGAGAACTCATCAGCTGGCAGAATTCAAGTGAAATTGATTATTTTGAATTCATATTTGTTTATGGCTCTGGTATAAACAGTAAGAGAAAACAGCTACAAAAGAAGGAATCCAGTACGATTTGAGTCAACTGCCCTGCTACCAAGTGTTGGAACAACCCTCTTCAATAAGCAGCCCCATATATTATACCAGCTCCACTGAGGCACAACAGAACAATTAGTCTCACTTTTTTTTTCTTATTTTCTTTTTTAATTACAAGCAGCTGAATGGATGTGGGAAAATTATGTGCTTTGTGAAATGTTACTAATGAAACTTGAAGGCAAATTCAATTCGGCTAGTATTCCCTGTATACTATCAGTCATCACTGCAAAACGTGGGCTTTGCTTTAGCAACAGGTTGCACATTGAAGAATTTTAAGGTCTAGGGCAAATAAAGCCTCCTATAAGCAGTGAGATTGTGGCCATTTCTGGGCTGCTGTAAACCAGCAGGAGCAACCAATGCTCTGACACATCAGTTTTGCAGTTCTAGAAGTCAAGGAAAAGTAAACACTGCTGCTGATCTCCTTGCCTTGCTATACCTTTCCATTGACCCTGAACTACTTGCAAGGATAAAGGGCACCACTATCATTTGCAAAGAGCAAATGGTGAAAAATCTTCTGCAGAGACTTCTCAGCTCCAGTCCTTCTCTTTTTTAGCAGAACCACCCCAGATCAGTTGCATGCAGTGCCCTCCATATCCAGAGACGGGAGGGGAGAAGAGGCAAGATTTTGCAGACTGCTACTCTATAAGCCCTTTCTTCACCCCTTTGCCAAATTGTCCCTCATAACTTCCTCCCTATGGCTACTGCGAGAACATGTGAATAATTTCCACCCACCCAAGCTGCTACTTTATTTTCTCATTTACATGTGCTTGTTTAGCTTGAAGCCTTCTAGGAGAGGCAAAGACCAAACATAGTGCAGTTCCAGCTACTGGCAGGAACAAAAGGTGCTCTGTATGTGAGTGCACGCTTAAGTAATTAAGTCACGCTACAGCAGCACCAGTCTGCTGTTATTTATGACACTGATATTAAGCATGACTAGCAAGGGACCATTCACTTGGAGAAAGCAAAGCAGGTAACGGCAGCATAAAATAGAGCAGAACACAGCTAGGTTTGTTACAAGTCTCTTGGGAAATTTTCCTGAATTAAGTCGCTGTCCAAAAATTAACTGCTTTCCCACAGAAGTCACTGTGAAAACAGAGGAGCATTTCTGCAAGATGCCACATGCCCAAAGCTCCTGAGGGTAACAAGATGAAAGTCACTCTGGTTTTTCAGGTACAAGTCCCAAAAAACTGGACCATCTGCACTGTGAGGAGAGAAAAACAGGATGCCTAACAGGAAAAAAACTTTTTCATCATAAAAGCAGGATTTTCACAAAGCCACTTTAAGAAGCCCTGTACTACAACCACAAATCACAAGTAGTCCATGGTGCTGCCCTAAAAGAGGGCATCAAATGTATGGTCCATCGAGTCATCCCCCCCTGACCTCAGCGGCTCCTGGCAGGCTATAGGACTAGCAGCTCCACTGTAGCATCTGGAGCTATGGGGCCCACAGGGCCCATTCAGACTATGGGTCTCTTTGCGGGCCAGTTCCAGACCAGGAATTGGTGATACGGGCAAGTGTGGGCTGTGTCAGCACAGCCCTGTTTAGCCTAACACCATTTGTGTAATTGCTGGTCACTGGTCCTGCTACCACCTCCTAATCTGGAACGGCCTTGCCAAGAGCCCTACAGTATAGATGTGTTTGCCTTAAAACAATCTGGTCTTTTCACTCTACCTCAGGAAATCATTCATTCAAAGCCATTCTCATCGTATTTTAATCACTCACTCCTGATTAAATACTGTGGCCCTTTTTCCTATAACACACATAATCCTGCCTGCTCGATGATGAAGGCTGACTGAAAGCCTGGCTCAAAAGAAATACATTCAGATCTGGGATGGAAGTTCAATAAAACAATTTAACTTTAATCAGTTAAGTCTGATACTACATCCACCCAGGTTTATCTTTAAATGATTTCAGCCATTTTGAAAGCAATTTATGTGCACTGAACGGCTATTGTGTTACTGATTTGAACTGGTTTCCAATTACTTGCATTCGTTTGTGCAATTCTGTCCCTAGCCTCAGTGTCATAGTACTGTAGCTTTGAGAAGCAGGCACACGGTGATGTAACTTGATGCACAGGCAGCATGGTCCTCCCTACTTGACAAGCTGCACAGCAGCAAAGACAACTCAGCTGCTAGTGCCAAAAAATTCATACAGCACCAATCCAAGTGCTAACTGGCTGACCTAAAGCAGAGTGCTGACAAGCACTAGGCTGCCACGCTTCCTCTACTCCATGTAGGAATGAAATACACTGAAACAATGCTTTAAGCAGCCCTGTACTACAGTCCCAGGAAATCCTCAGTCCCTGGAAAAATTACGGAGCAGATCCTCAAGCAATCCATTTTTAATGGATTTGGAGTGATTAGAAGGGATTCGGACTTTGTTTGCTATGGAAAAATGCAGATTTTCTCCTTGAAAGGAGAAAAACCCAGGAAACCGCAGATTCCCCTTTAGAGGCTGGCAGAGTTCCAGCCTGCTAGTGGAACAGCATTACTCCATGGCAGCACAGCTGGAGAGGGGGTACTGGCAGCAAAGGTGGCAGCAGCAAATTCTGCCACCCCTCTCCACCCTCCCACACCAGGTTCCACCAATTGGGCTGTGGAGGTGGCTCCTGCTCTGAAGGTGCAGCCAGGCTGCAGCCCAGTGCCCTGCTGTGGACACTTCAATCGTGGGGGGGGGGGCGGCGGCGACGTGACAACACACAGACATGTACCCCTCCCCATGCCCCTTAACATGTTGTCTATGGCATCACCTACGGTCAGGTACTCCTCCGGCCCAACTTCCCCACCCCCTTCCCCACAGGCTGGGGCCTGGGGGCAGCAGGTCAGGAGTGAGGGGCACCAGCAGGGCTGGCAGGGCAGATGGCTGTGGGTTGGGAGTGAGGGGCATCATTGAGGTGCAGATCAGAAGTGAAGGGCACTGGTGCAGGACCATGAGAGTGGAAGACTGTAGGTCAGGAGTGGGAGGCAACGGCAGGCCTGGGGGTGGGATGGGAGGGTGCTGTGGCTAAGGAGTCAGGGGCTACAACACTGGCACTGGTAGGTTTTCAAAAAGTTTTAAAAACTGTAAATATAATCAATAAAACATTGCATTAAACTGATATCTACGGATATAGATATAGCTATCTACAGATGACAAGCACTAGGGGACAGATCTCAACACTGCTGATGTAAATCAGATAAACCAGCATCAGAAAAGACCCATGAGGTAACTGCACAGCAATGTTCCCTCTAAGGTGTAGCAATCTCCGAGTGCACTGCTTCGGTCCATGAGCGTGCCGCTTCGGTCTGTTCCTGAATTGGTCCCACCTCCCCCTTTTTGGCATGTGCTGGGGAATGCCTGCATTCAGGAACTTAAGACTAGAAGGGACCTGCTGGGAAATACCAGGCTGGGCCCCTGTACATGCTGGCAAACAACTGTGCAAAAGGGTCCACAACCTCCACTCCAGCCCCTTTCACACACTGTAGATCCAGGGCAGTCCTTGCCCCAAAACCCCACTGTGGGCCACAGGATGGGAGTGGGACACACAACAGAAGCACTGAGACCTTTGCCATGGCAGGGCAAGATGTGTTCAAACGGACCTAAACAGCTGACTGTGTCCCATGCTAGAGGCAGGCAAAACCCCCATAGTCCTTGCACCTGGGAGGTCTCTCAATACCTCTGGGGGCACTAGCATCCCCTCTCCCTGCCCATATCCCACTTCCGGCTGTGGCCAATGTCCAGGGCTTAAAACTGGGAGAGGCAATCTCTTCCTTGCTCCTTCAGGTGATTAGCAGAAGCCTTGATGCCTGAGGCTATAACTCACCAAATCTCCTCTCACAAGGCACGTTCTCCATTCCTCCAACCGCCCCCAGGCTGGGGAGGCACATGGTGCTCAGGGCAAAGCTCACCCGAAGGGGCTGGGGGACAGAGCAGTTCCCCAGAGCTGGCACAGCCCATGCGGTGCCTGGCTCTGCCCCAGCCCCCATTCCTGCCCCTACTTCGCATTGGAAAGGAGCCACTGCCTGCTGCTGCTCTCCTTTCCTGCGAGTATGCCAGCACAGTGAGGAGTAAGAAGCGGAGCGGCCCGTGCAGCCTAGTGGTAACTTACCACTGGTAAAGTGTTGCGTGCCAGCCCTGGTACCTCTGTCGCGCTCCAACGCCCAAAGTTTATAGGAGGCTGCAGCCCAGCTTCGGTCCTCTCTGGGCAGGTGCTCGGCATTAAAAAGTTACTGTGCAGCAAGATTTTTTTATTTCATAGATTTCATAGACATTAGGGCTGGAAGGGACCTCGGGAGATCATCGAGTCCAGCCCCCTGCCCAAAGGGCAGGAAGTCAGCTGGGGTCATAGGATCCCAGCAAGATAAGCATCCAATTTCCTCTTGAAGGTGTTCAATGTAGGCGCTTGAACCACCTCCGCTGGCAGACTGTTCCAGACCTGGGGCTCGGACAGTAAAGAAATTCTTCCTTATGTCCAGCCTGAAACGGTCTTGCAGGAGTTTGTGACCGTTCGACCTCGTCATCCCTTGGGGCGCTCTGGTGAACAAACGTTCCCCCAGATCCTGCTGGTCACCCCTGATAAACTTATAGGTGGCCATCAGATCACTCCTGAGCCTGCGTTTTTCCAGGCTAAAGAGTCCCATGGCTCTCAGCCTGTCATCGTAAGATCTGTTTTCCTGACCTCTGATCATGCGCGTGGCTCTCCTCTGGACTCTCTCAAGCTTCTCCACATCCTTTTTCAATTGTGGAGCCCAAAACTGGATGCAGTACTCCAGCTGCGGCCTCACCAAGGCCGAGTACAAGGGGAGAATGAAGTCCCGGGATTTGCTCAAGAAGCATCTATGGATGCACGCCAGCATTTTGGTCGCTATACTAGTTGCAGCATCGCATTGCAGGCTCATGTTCATCTTGTGGTCAATGATGACCCCCAAGTCTTTTTCTTCTGTAGTGCTAACCAACGTAGCACTGCCGAGCCTATAAGGGTGCTGCAGGCTTTTCCTCCCAAGCTGGAGAACCTTGCATTTTTCGGTGTTAAACACCATCAGGTTCTCATCTCCCCATTTGCTGAGCTTGTCCAGGTCAGCCTGGATCACCCGCCTATCTTCTGGCGTGGATGCTTTGCCCCAAAGTTTGGTGTCATCGGCGAACTTGGCCAGTCCACTCCTGACTCCCATGTCCACATCGTTAATGAAGATGTTGAACAGTATGGGTCCCAGGACAGAGCCTTGAGGGACCCCACTGGTCACAGGGCACCATGATGAGTGACTGCCATCAATCACAACCCTCTGGGTCCGACCACAAAGCCAATTTCCCAGCCAGCGGATCGTGGTGGAGCCAAGGCCACAACTGGGCAGTTTGGCCAAGAGGTGATCATGGGATACCAGATCAAAAGCTTTTCTGAAGTCAAGATATATGACATCAATCTCTTCTCCCTTGTCCAGGTGATAGAAGGAAATGAGATTGGTCAAACAAGACCTACCCACAACAAACCCGTGCTGGCTGTCCCTTAGAATGTTAGCCTGGGCCAGTCCCTCAAGGATGGCCTCCTTAATAAACTTTTCTAAGATCTTCCCCAGGATTGAAGTCAGGCTAATGGGCCTATAGTTAGCCGGACCCACTCTCCTCCCTTTCTTGAAGATTGGCACCACATTGGCCTTCTTCCAGTCTTCGGGCACTACACCAGAGCGCCAGGAGTTTTCAAAGATCCGTGCCAGGGGCTGGGCTATGACGCTCGCCAGCTCCTTGAGTACTCTGGGGTGCAGGTTGTCAGGGCCAGCTGACTTGAAGGTATCCAGCTTCTCAAGGTGTTCCTTCACGAGGTCAGCATTGATGGAGGGTAGGGGATTCCCCTCACCCAGATTTCCCTGTCCCATAGCGGGCATGGGCGTCCCATGGGACTGATGAAAGACTGACGCAAAGTACCTATTTAAGAGGTTGGCTTTTTCCTGGGCGTCAGTTGCCCCATCTGGTTTAGCAGGGGTCCAACATTGCCCTTGCTTTTCCTCTGGCTCCCCACATACCTGAAAAAGGACTTTTTGTTGTCCTTGATGCCTGAAGCTAGTTGGAGCTCAGTTGCAGCCTTGGCTTTCCTGGTTTGCTCCCTGCAGGACCGGACCAGCGCGGAGTAATCCTCCTTGGAGGTGAATCCTGTCCTCCATCCTTTGTAGGCTTTCCTTCTTAGCCACACTAGGTCCGCTAGGTCTCTGGAGAGCCAGGGGGGCTGCTGTGCCTTCTTGCTGCCTTTCCTCTGTGTTGGAATAGATTTAGCTTGTGCACTGAGGATCGCTTCCTTGAGAAGCAACCACTCTTCTTGAATTCCCATCTCCCTGGGGTCATGGTCCCTGAGGGCCTGACTGACTAGCCTCTTGAGCTTGTCAAAGTCGGCTTTTCTGAAGTCAAGGACTTCTGTGTTGCTGACTGACTTGCCAGCTTTACGGCGGATGGTGAAGGTGATCAGCTCGTGGTCGCTGTCACCCAACTTCCCATCGATCACTAGGTCGCCGATTAGGTCGTCCCCCGTAGCCAGTACCAGGTCAAGCAGTGCTTTGCCTCTCGTTGGCCCATAGACTTCTTGGGTCAGGTAGAGGTCATCCACGCCCGAGAGAAAGCTTTGCGCCCGCTCAGATTTAGCTGAGTGATCTTCCCACGAGATGTCCGGGTAATTGAAGTCACCCATGACAACCAAGGTCCTGGAGCAAGCGGCCTCAGTCAATTCCCGGGCGAACTCCTGGTCAAGCTCGGGACTTTATTGTGCGTGGCCATGTACATGCGCAGCTTAGAGGGAACCTTGCTGCACGGTTATAGCAGGATCTAGTCTCTAAATACACTTATCCCATAAGTGAACCTGTGTTATTATTTGATAGTGGCTAATATCCAGCATTAATCAGACTCTGATCATTAACTGCGATCATGTGAGGAGGATTAACATGCAAGGAGCTCATATCATGATCTTTATCACCCCCATCTGACCACACTGCAGATCCACTATTCTCCCATAACCTGCCACTGCCAACTTTACTTTGAACTCCAGCCAAAAACTTATCTTCCTCATCTGCACCAGTTGCATCTTTTGCCTACTTACCATCTCTTTGAACATTTCTCCTCTTCATCAGGTGATTCGCCCCCCCCCCCCGACATCCCCGAATGTGCTCCAGTCCAGAATGTATGCAAAAGGGTGGCAGATGGTCTTCTTAAGGAGTTCATTTGAATTCCATGGTGTCTATGTTAACCTAATTTTATAATGAACTACTTCACTCTGAACTGCAACCACAGATGACTGTACTATCAATGTCAAGAGGAATAAAGCAGGTTAAAGATAACTAATACTTCCTCTGAAAGAGTCGCTGTTGGTCAAGAACAAAGGATAATTAGATACTACATGAGTGCTGGCAAATTTCCTAAAGATGTAGTTTAGAAGTTTAAATAAACTTCACTGGGTAAAAAAAGTCAGTATTACATCATCATCACAGCAATGAAAAGAACACTAACAATATGAGAGTGTTAGAAATGGAATATTGTTAGAAATGGAGTATTGTTAGAAATGCACAGCTTGCATCTTGCACCTGATAAGAAAGAAACACTGCCAAGGACTTTGTTCCTTTCCTAGCCTTGCCACAGCTTTTCTTATACTAAATCGCAGACTCTCCCCCAGCTTCTCCCTAGCCTCTCTCATACAGATTACAGAAGCTGGAATTCAACTGACTGTGTCCTTGAAAGGGGGCGGGGGGGGGTTGAACTCTTGGTGACCTATAGTAGTCTCTGAGCATGCTTAATTAGCTGATGCATATTTACCTCTCCACCCTGCATACTTAAGTAGTTAATTATAATATACATGCGATGTATGTAGTGATGTAACCACATGTATGCTTGTATGAAACGGAAGTGAGCTGTAAGAGTTCCTGTTTCTGCACACGTGCCCAGGAGGAAAAAGATAAATACAGCCTGCAAAATTCCTTGGTGGGTTCAGAGTAATCTGAGTTTTTGACTCTGCTCTGACCCTATTTGCAAATACACCTTTTGTGCCATCTAATGAGTGTGTGTCTGTGATTTTGGTGGCCTCCAGAGAAATGAACCGCTTTAAGCATCAAGAGTACAAGACTATAATCATGAATCTGAAGTTGCGGGCAGATTCCAACTGTTATATTAACTGAAGAAAGTGTGCAATTGAACGAAAGCGTCTTTATGTAAATGCACAAGTTAAGGTACCCACCATACTACTCTTTGTGTTTCCTGACTTCTAAGTTGTTAACTTTAAAAAACTACATTTCTTTTAGTGCATTATTGTTTAATTCAATAGTAGTTCTACAAGGTTCTGTAAGTCTTGCCTTGCTTCCCGTCTCCCAGCAAAAATATCTACACTTGGTAGCAACAGAACCTGACTGAATGCAAATCATTGTTTTCCCAAAACTGTTTGTAAAGCACGCACAGGGTGCTTGTTTCCTATACATTTGCTACAGAACATCACAGCAGACTTACAGCATGTTAAAAGCCTGGAATGCCTTTGTCTCCAGGAAAAGGAAATGCTTGCAAGTTAACACACACTTGCAGTCATCTTTTCAAAAAGAGCACATTATGTGGAAATTCTACCACAGGTCTGCTACTACTTAAAAAAAGACACCCTACGTTTCTCTTTCACTGTTATTTTATAACCTTATTTTCAAACCTATCGCTTAGGGGTGGGGAGGATGGGGGGGGCGGAGGAGGCAGAAGGGACAGGGAGAGCCGGGCATTTATGGACCGCCCAAAGGCTTCTGATTGATTGAGTAAATGCATACACTTTTCTGGCAATGTGTTTTATTACACTTTACCCTAACAGTCACTATCATATGCCCTCCTTGTTCTCCCCAAGAAAAGCCTTCCTAACCACTGTGGTGGTATTCACACACCAATTTTTAAAACCCAAAGTTGAGATTTCACTTTGTCAGGCAGCATATTTTGTCTGTCCTCACAGTGTCTGCATTTATGAAATTTAACATTTATAATGGTAACTACATGCCCAAGACATTTCATTCAAAGCCCAAAATGCCTAATGGTTTGCTGAGAGACTTCACTATGAAGCAACCAATTCAAAATACTGCTTAATAGTACCCAACTACAGTAAAAAGAAAATAGTCACAGCCCAACTAATGAGCTCCTAAAGAGCATCTGAAAAAGAAAATATTTTACACTGTTGCAAGTTCAGCATTAAGCAATATTCATCAGGCACAACTGTGAGTCTGTACAAAATAACAAACCCAGCAAAAATCTGAACACACAATATTGTTTTGTTGGCTGGTTTAGGAGATTGCAAAAGGAAAGCAATGTTTAAAATCCTTTTTTCCTCTCAAATGCCTTTCTAGAACAATTCTTCAAGCTTTCAGCATAGGACTATTCCAAGAAAAACATGTAAAGACCACCCCCATCATTGCCATAGACCTAATTAAATCATAACCAGGATCAAATCCAAAACATGTTAGAAGACAACTAAAAAGAGGCTTATTGACATCACTGGGAACCAAGCTGACACGTTAAGGTGATTTAATCTGAGTACTGACAGATTCATTTCTACTCTTCCTTAGGCTGCTCTATTTCAGACCTATCCCCATTAGTTCTCATTGTGCAGTTAGGTCAGCATTTAGTTGAAACATGTCCAATGAGTTGTATGAGAAGACAGGACTGCCTCCCCCTTTCCAATGACCACAAAATATTGACTAGACCCGTGGGCTGGATCCAGCCTGCCAGGTCATTCTATCTGGCCTGCGGGGCCCCTCCAAAAAAAATTATTACTATCTCACGGCTATCCCTCAAAGCCAGCAGGAGGCACAGGTTTTCAGAGCTTGAGCACCATCGAACTTGGGCAGGATCTGTGCCTCCATCTCCACGGGGCTCCCGGCACTTCAGCAGGAGCCCTATGTGGAAGCACCAAGAGCAATGGCAGGTGACTGGACAGCTGGTGAGCGGGGATGGGAGGTCCTACCTGCAGTTCAGAGAGCAACACATGGTGTCAGGGAGCCCACCCAGCCAGAAGGTACATGCGTGTTGGTGGATGCGAGGTTTGTGGGGTGTGTGCGTGTTTGTGGGGGAGGGGTGTGGGCCCCCCACCCCCAATGGCGCACAGTCCCTACTGCAGCAGGCAATGGACCTTGGGGGTGCTCATGATGCACAGCATAGAATCAACGAGTTGGAAAGGACCTAGACAGATCAGATCTAGCTGCATTCTGGGGGCTGCACATGGTGGCAGGGAGCTGGCCTGGCCTGCTAGCATGCACCTTCAAAACCAGACTGGGCTGGTTCCATGCCAGCACATGGGGCTCCTGGCACTGCAGGTGGAAGCAGGCCTCACCAGGCCAGCTGTGCCTCCACATGAAGCTTCCAGCACTCCAGTGGGGAGCTGCACGTGAAAGTATGGAACCAGCTCAGACTGGTGGCATGTGTTCCTGGCTGCTGTGCTGGGAGCCTAACACAGAGGCATGGAACCTGCGCTGCCCAATGGTGCGTGGACTAGGAGACGCAGGGAGTCAGGCCGCCCCATGCAGCTTCCATCTGGAGTGCTGGAAGCCTCACGTGGAAGCATGGAACTGGCCCAGCACACTGGCATGCAGCTCCCACCTGCAATACTGCAAGCCTCTGTTGCTGGCAAGGAAACAGCCTGGTCTGGTTTGAAGCGGGCCTCTCAACTGCTCTACTCTAGGCCAGTTGAATTGGAGTGGGAGGGGAAAGGGAAAGAGAGAACCACCCAACCCAGAGAGCAAACATCTGTAACTGGAAAGTTCTTGGGTTGCAAAAAACTTTTATTTGGGAGAACAAACCATCCCAGAGAGCTTAACTATGAAGAAGCCACATGCTCATTTATAGTGGCCACAAGCATAAGCTAGTGCCCTTAAAAAAATCACAAGCAACTTAATAATTATGAGATTTTTAAGTTAATTTTGCTCTTCCACTCTTCAGTTAAGAGTTTCTCTGCAACTATGAATGTTAAAGTATGTTTTAAAATGAAAACTGAAGTTATTTACAAATCTGTTGACTGCGGCCACTGTTGCTTAGAGGGAGGGGAAAAAACCCCCCACACATGTGTAAAGGGTTGGCAACACCCTTGATTATATTGTACTCGACTGTGAGCTACAAGGAACTTCTCGTAAAAAAAGCCTGCACCTTATTGGGCAGAAGAGCTGGAGAGGTTATTACTCATGAAACCTGATGTATTCAAACACTTGCTTTTTCTCTAAAAGACCTCTGACTACTTGGACACAATCATTTTGCGAGTGCATACCCACTGACAAGCCCTGTTGCTTCAAATAGTCACCATGAGCATTTGTACACATGCTTGCGCTGCAGCACACACATTTGTATAAACAGCAAAATACACATTAGTGCTGAGGAAACGGTGATGTACTCTTGTAAAACACCTGATCTGGCACATCAGAGCAGACAAATGTATGTGTATAAATGCCCCATAGTTGCAACTAGGGTCAGCAGTCAGGTCCAGTCAACATAAATTAGGGACTTCTCTTTTACTCTTAACTTTTAACTCCTACTTGCAAACTTCAAATATACCAAATTCTGAGTGAGCTATAAAAACCTCAATAATCACTGAAAACATTTTTTCTGTACCTGAGAATGTCACCAGTTCTATCGATGTCTATATATAATGTTGCACCCCCTATTCAAAAGCCAGAATCTCTTTGTTCTGGTGCTATAAAGGTCCAGGCTTTACACTATATATTGCAAGAAATAAAACTTTTAGATACATCAGTAATGTACATTCTACATTTTTTTTTTTTTTTTAAAAGGGAAAGCAGCTGCTTGAGGCTGCTCTGTGCTTGGAATGTTAGTTGTCCCGGGAGATGGATTTGTGGGCAAAGGGCAGGTGAAGCAGTCAAAAGATGCAATAAATTCCAGAACCACGGAATTGATCTTATTTATCAGATTAATTTTAATAATGACATGCATGTGTGGGCATGTGAGCGCTTGCATAAGCATATTAGGCATAAGTTAATATCACTTAATACGGAATGGGCCACTCATTGCTCCTATGAGGCTAGCTTAGCTGTGGAATTGGGATACAAAACCATAAGTCCTATTTATCACATGAATATCAATATGACCCGCAGTTAGGGATGAAAAAGAAAGTTGTAGGTAAAGAAAGAGGAGACTGACCTTTTCTGCAAGTCTTAGTACAGAAATTGTTGCACATCTGTGATCTTGGCTTGACGAACCATAAGCAGATGAAACCCTAAAAAAGACCTGCCTGTATATTTGACATAAGAGTTAAACCTGAGTTCAACAGGAAATATGAGTAGATTATCTAGGTATGTTACTAAGCAGCTAAAAGACTGATTAAAATCAGAGCGTCTCTTCTGACTAGCTCACATTGGAGCAAAAACATTTACATAGACAGCTTCTGATCTGGCAAATAATGACCTTGACATACTTTCCCCATGGTCTTCTCCACTCAAAAGCACATTTGGTCAAGTTTTTTGTTTAATTAAGGGGCATTCATACAACTATATATATTGAATGTATAGAATGCATCAATCCTATTATTTAACTCCAGCCTGGAATTTGGTGGCCAAAAAGCCAAGCAACAGAAGTGCAACAATGGGATCAAATCCCACCTTTCCAGCCATATTAGTACTTCCTTTCCACAATCAGATTATTGCTCCAGGGTCAGAATATTAGATGTTTCAAACAAACTACATACCGCAAAGTCGCTTGCTATGCAATTTTTCCATTAACATAGGCACTCACTCTTTTCTTCTAGTTACAAAGTGCCAGTCATTTCCCTACTGGGCACAAGACATTTACTCCACAGCTGCTTAATAACCTCTGCAGTAAACATCTTGGTATCTACATATGCAGGCCTATTAGGCTGCAGGAGACTAAACTCCACAGCAGGTTAGTACTTGTAAATACAAGTACTATCCTTCTGTGGACCTTTTTCCATGCACAGCAATACGCATGTAGATGCTGATGGGGCTGACTGGGGTAGGAGCGTGCTTCAGCACAGGGCCTGCTTGCTGGCTAGCCCCGCACTGGAGCACCCTCATGCCCCAGCCAGCCCCTCCGCAATATGATGAGCTGGATTGAAGCAGTCCCAGGCTAGCAGGCTGACCACCAGGCCCTCTGCCAACTGGGACTGCTCTGACTTGGTCAGCATGATGCATTCCTGGGTGCACACTAAAACGGTGCACCTGGAAGCAATAAACTCCCACAAAATGCGCTACAGTTTATTGCTTCAAACTAACTGCACATGTAGACAGGCTCAGAAAGTAGGGAATAAAAGTAGCATCACTACATAGTGAATAGGAAAGGGACCCTCACAAGTCATTAATGAAATGTCTGAACTAGAAAACAAGATCCACAACAGAGCTATGTTTAAAAACGTTAAGTGGTGTAGCCCTTGTGGCTACTGCCTCATTTATTGTACTCTGTGGTGAAATCCAGCAAAGCCAGAGAATGGAAACGCTTTTGTGCCGCTCTAAGTTTTGTCATGGTGCTGAGTGAAAGTAAATACATGTCTTTACCCTTTGTAAAGCCATAATATGGTCATGACAAAAAATAGTAATAACTTGTGCCACTTTATTGCAGTAGACATCTTTTGGCAGAACAGAAAGGGCAGCCTGGAACTCCAAGAGTGCCAGGGGCTCAGTCCTGCATGCCCCAGGAATTACTGCACATGTCTGGCCCCCTTGGGCCTTAAGACAAGGGTGGGAAATTATTTTGGGCAGAGGGCCACTTACTCAGTTTTGGCAGGATGTCAAGGGCCATATGAGTAGCCCCACCCCTTGACAGGTGCCCAGCCTCCTAGTCACCATCTTGGGACCAATGTCCTAAGGGCCAGCACTGGTGGGGCCTAAAGCAGGGCACAGGCTGGCAGGGGTCTGTGGAGCCAGGTTGGGCTGCACCAGCAGGGAGAGTGGGGAGCTGGTCCAGCTTCACAGAGCCCCTGCCTGCCAGGACCCTGTCCCGCTACTGTCCTGCTCTGGGCACCACTGGCAGTGGCCCCAGGACACCGGTGTGGACCCCGTACTCCTGCCGGCTCCTTGTGTGGCAAGCGGGGGGGCTGCAGTGTCTGTCGCCATGCACAGCTCCAACGAGCAAGCCCAGAGCCACCGCAGGGCCCAGGCTGGCTTCGGGGCTGGGTCAGAAGCTGGTGCTGAGCGCAGGGCGGCAGTGGCGCTCAGCCCCAGCTATTGCATTGCGTGGGTGCAGCCTCCATCAGCAGGGCACTGCACAGTCTGAGAGCTCTGGCCACTAGGAGTGAGCAGCGCTGAGCCCTGGGTAACAGCCACAGCACCCCCGAGCTTCCAGACAGCATGTGGTGCAATGCTGAGCCGGGCTGAACCTTCACAATGTGGCAGCAGCAGCGTGGGTGCCAGGGCTGAGCCTATCCTACTATGCCATGAGTACCTGAGTAGCCCCCGCCCCACCGCTGCTGCTGGGTGGGAGAACAATCAGGAGCCTGGAGTCTACCTGGGAATCCCTGAATTATCTCTAGCCTCCTGCTCATTCTCCTGCTTGTCCCCAGTCTCCAGAGGACTGGAGACAGCAGGGGGAACATCAGGGAGCTATAGCCACTGGAGGGGGGCTGGGAAACTGCAGGCAGGGTAGTCTATACACTCAGTGGGGGGGCAGGGAACCCACCCTTCCTAAGCAACCCCTACACCCACAGTCCCCCCCATACCTACCCACACACTGACCCCCGCCCACATCCCTTCCCATCCCCCCTTCCACTCACCTCCTGCAAACCCGCCCATCACACACCCACCATGTGATAAGAAAACCAAAAGCAAACATTAAAACATACAGATATTTAGGATTTATTTTATTATGAAGCTAAAGATACTGGTAGGCTTCCAAATTGTTTTAACGTTGTAAATATAGTAATAAAAAATTGCCCATCTGATCAATCCCCCTCTCGCTCTCTTTTGTTCTAATTGTGGAAGAATGGGGATTCTGTGGTATTTTAAAAAGTGAATTTGGGATGCTGCTTCACTAGTCTAGCTAACAAAAAGGGCTAGTGTCCCCAGATACCAAGTGGCTGGGCCTCAGAAGCTCCTGTCTATTTGTATCTTCCAGAGATCATGGGCCTTAAGGCCCATGTAGTTAACTAATTGGCCCCACACAGTAGTAGGGAAAGATACAATGGAGGAGCTTAATTGGACTCTGCCTCCAGGACGGAGGCTACAAAGGTATGCATCTCCTTGGGGGCTTGGCTGGGATCCACCCCCATAATGGGGGCTGAAGGAAGCTCTGTGGGGGCAGATGCCCCCACAAAAGTTTCCTGCCTTGCCACCGTTTTACATGAGGACAGGGAAAACAATAAACAAAAACAAAAGAATCTGTGGGGCTGGTGAATCTAGTAGGATAGGCTGGGTTTATGGGGGAGAAGGGGGGTAGGGAGGAAGGGGGCTGAAGCTCAGAGCTACAGCCCCACATAAAAAAGGCTGGGAGGCCTACGCTTCGAGAATGTGCGGGGGTGGGGAGGGGAAGGGACCAACACATACACAAAGGGCTGGGGAAATGCAAGCTGGCTTACTCAGCCACACAACAAACACCAGGTCGCAGTGATGGTGGGGGAGGGGCCCACAGACAGCACAGGCTCCCTCCCCCAGGCTGTCCCCTGACCGCAGCTTGGCAGCAGGTTGGAACAGGGGTGCAGAAGCTAGGGTGTGGTGCAGTGCAGTGGGCCCCTCCCTGAGGGGCAGCAGCAGCAGCCCAAGGCAGGAAGAGGTATGACCAACTTACTCTGAAAGCTCTGAGACCAAGCCAGCAGCTAATAGTAGCCGGAGGCAGGAAAGGGTCTGGCCATCTTCTCCCCAGAAGCTCCTGAGACCAAGCTTGCAGCAACCAGCAACAGCAGCCTGGAACAGGAAGGGGTGTGGTGAACTTCCTCCCAGAGGCTCCTCCCCCAGAAGCTCCTGAGGGCAAGTAGCCCTGAGCTTCTGGCCAGGGCAGGTTTTTATAGAGGCTCTATCTCCCCGTGACTACAGATCTGGGAGGAGTCAGGCAGGGTTATATTTCCCCAAGTGGCACAATTTGCACCATAACAAGTGCATGTGGCACATGTGCAGAGGCAAAACGCTCTGACTCAAACTTGCAATGCTTCTATTTGAGCTGCTGCAAGTGCACGTGCTTGCATGTGTGGATGTGCCCCATAATATTCTTTAAACTCATAGCCTCCATTAGAGGTACAGGATTGGGGGATGGCAGAGGGGAGGAGAAAAAGCAGCAGCAGCAGGGAATGAGTTGGTTCGGATTACAGAAATGTTATGGTCCACATCCACATCATCCCTTATGTAAGAACCAACAGCATGAGCCACTGTGGCACAATGACAAAAAGACACTAAGGACTTCTGAAGAATGCCCTATGCCTCCCCATCTGTGATATTATAGACAATAATAAACATACCAATAAACACAAAAGTGTAATGTACCTCATAGTAAGGAACCATGGCCTCACCTGCACTATGTGACCAAGTATCACGTGTGGAATTAGTTATGCTATAGTCTGGTTCACAAATTCACTTTAACTTCTAATGCACACAAGCCATTAAGATAGTACAAAAAGTATTCTGACTCTTCATTAGAACTTAAGCTTTTCAGAACCAGGGCAAAAACAGTGCAGTCTGGGCTCACCTGGAAAGATAAGGTAATTTAAATTCAGAATACGGGTACAAAAAACAAAAACCAAAACCAAACACATCACATATCTATATTTCTGGAGATATCAGCTCCTATTAATATCTTATTTGGACCCAATTTATCTCCACAGAACATGGACTGGGAGATAAAGCAACTTGTTGCAGCAGAAGGTCATCATTTCTACTGAGAAGGAAGACAGAAGGCTGGGTAGCTCAGCACCTTAAAGACCACTGGTTTTCACCCTTTTTTTCATTTGCAAATCCCCAAAAAGTTTAGAACCAAGGTGCAGACCCCTTTGAATTGTAAGCATGGGTATTTACATACTTTTGACAGAGCATAGTCATCTTTCATGGATCCCTTAGATGTAATTTGTGGACCCCAAGGGGCCTGTGGATGAGAGATTGAAAACCACTATTGGGACCTACCAAATTTGTGGTTGTGCAATTTGTGAAAACTGCAAATACAAGTGGACTCAGACAATCAGGGGTGTGGGGAGTCCTGCCACACACCGACCACAAAAATGGCTTCTGGCCTTGCGATCTGCCTGTGAAATTGGCCAGCTGCCTTCTTGTGTCAGGTAGACCCCTAGTTATAAACTAACCAAATCAATCAGAGGTGTATATGCTTTCATAAGCAGAAGCTTACTTGAAGACTCAGGGCACAGTGAACCCGGCTTTGCATTTCCCAGCTCTCATCTTCTACTGCCAAACTCAGAAGAAGGAAAATTCACAGTGAAGTGACCTTGAAGTGCTAAGTAATGATTAACCCTAAGCTAATTACAGAACTGGATAAAGGCCAAAAGGCCTCATAGTGTTACTCCATGTTCAAAATGTCCTTTGGCTACAGGCTCATTAGCACTATATTTCTTGCAGTTTAAAACAGGGATAGGCAACCCCTGGCACATGTGCCAGAGCATGGCACACAAAGGCATTTTGCTTGGCACAGATGCCTTGAGGCAGACAGTGGGAAAGCCTCGAGAGGCCTGATTCTTGTTGTGGCAGTGCAACCCTGGCCCCTTCCCTGATGTCGACCTTGAGGCACAATGAACCAGGCCAGGGCTCCAAGGACCCCAATGCAGCTGCCTGCAGCCTCCCCTCTGCCTGCTGCGAGCATGAGCCTCGGGGCAGATAGCAGGGAAGGGACTGGGGCTGTGCTGCCATAACAAGGATCAGACCTCTCATGGCTCCCTCATCATCCACCTCATGGCACTTGTGCCAAGCAAAATGCTAACATCTTACAAGTTGAGGTTGTGGGTGTTTTTGGCACTGCCCAAAAATGTTGCTGACCTCCGCTCTAAAATAAAAAGCTGTTCAGTCCAAATTTAAAGACTGTTAGTTTCCCAAAGGATATTGCTACACTACTTTGTTTTCCCAAAGTTTAAGGCAAAAGGAAGCACACATGCACATTATTAAACACACAGGTTATTTATTATCAGCCCTTTCCTGAATGATAGGCTTTAAAAGGAAACCAGTTTAAAGCTGCATTATTAGCCTTTCTGGTGTTTGTATATACTTTGTCAAGCAAGCCACGGTTACTTAAGTACAGGGAGTACATGGGTACAGAGTGACCTTAGTTCCCGATTAAGTCTAGAGAAATTGCAAGTGAGAAGTTTAGGATGAAACTTCACAGAGTTGTACCCAAGACGTATACAAGGAAGTTAAGCATACAGATATTCTCAAAGCTTTAGGGTGTCATTAACTGCATTAATCTTCAACATTCCTGTGCAAAATATAAGTTAGTTATTGGATAAATTCTTTGCAAAAAGTAAAACACAGAACCAAGGAGAGTGCAAAACACAAAGTCTGAAGTTAGAGGCACCATAATTGAGGGGCCTGAGGTACTAAGCACACACAGATATCAATATTTGGCATCTCTGACAACAAGCCACTTAAAGCCACATTTCAGCACCTAAAAAAAAGGGTGCTTAACGTTAGGCACCTGCATTTAAAACTAGCTGATCGACTTGTGCACAGGCAGGAAATGCATCCATGTTAGAGGTTGCATGAGAACTCAAAACACCCACACCAGTGCTCAACCTAACCAGTGATTCTCAAAAGGCATGTCATGAGATTCCTCACACAAGGTAAATGTTCTCCTCCTCCAGCCCGCACTGTGTGCCTGCCCTATGTATAGCAGCAGCACCGTCAACAACTGCCTCCGCCTTCCCCATTCTCCCAGGCAGCCACTCTGCCATTCCCCACCTTGAGGCTAAAAAGATGAGAACTACTGGTATAGAAATTAATCCTTTTTTGTTTGTTTGTCTGTTTGTCGGGGCGGGGGGGTTGTTTTTTGTTTAAAGAAACAGGTATTTGTACTGTTAAAAAAAAAAATGACACTAATCTCAGCACTGGTATAAATTTATCACAGGAGAATGGAATACGTTATATATTTTGAAAAAACACACTCATTCCCCCCTCCTACGCACCCAACATTTTAATCCAAAAAAGGGTCTCCCAAGTTTCAAAAGTTTGGGGGATACTATAGTTTCCATCCAACACCACCTACCGGGGACACCTACTACATGTTGTTGAAGCATTATATAGGGGAACTCTGAGATGAAACTTGCAGATTGAGGATGCACATTAAAGAAGTAACTTCAAATATGCATGTCTTAAGACTTAAACACATAACTGCATGTTGGAAGAACTATATTTCTGCTTTCACAAAAGGTATAAGAAGAAAAGGAAAAGGTGCTTTTATACCAAAATAAGGGTGTCCATTAGGAGAATTATGTAGTTAAAACTACACTAACTTTACAGTCATATTTTAGCTTATACTAATATAAACCGGTCCTCAGTATCTAGATTAGTGGCATAATTTAACAGATCCTCAAGGCACCCTCCAGAAAATGCCAATTCCTAGTTTTCACTTGCTTTTTTGACTACCAAAAATATCCGAGTGAGTCTTCTGCTGCAAAGAACTCAAAAAGACCACAACAGGTCAGAATGGTCTTAACCCTAAGGATTCCTATTTGAAATCTGTTTATTTTATGAATCATGTTTGCACTGTTACATGTGAAATGATTGTGTGGCACCCTGCAGCATGCCTCAAAGGATCTCAAGGTACCCCAGAATGCCATGGCACCCTGACTGAGGAAAACAATGATCCAGATGTTACTGAACACTCAAAGGAATGTCTCTTTTGTCCGTGACTGATTCTGTACTAAGAATAAAATCAGCAGAGGCTCCAAGATTGGGGAGAAAATATTTTCAAGGGGACAAATGTAGTGGAATACTTAGCATATTCAGATGCAAAAGATAGCCTGAAACAGTATGAATACAAAATTTGAATGGCTACTTAATATTTGGTTCAAGCATTTACTGAAACATGCTGAAAAGTCACAAACAAAAGATACTCCTCAGAGTAGTGTTCTTTACAAATATTTCAGAGGCACTGTAGCTTATCACATGCAACAGACTGGAGACAATGCTATAAGCAACGCAGGTGTATGTGCACAGTAATGGAGGAGAGAGATGAGGCCCTGGACAAACTTCATAAACCAATGGTAGGTAACAGATGTGACCTCAAGGTAAGAGGCACTAGAAAAGACGTGCCATATTCTGTTCAAATCACAGAAGCAAACTGTAAAGCATTCTTTATAAATGGGATTAGCCAGCAACAAAAAGAAGTGAGCCAAATGCAGGGGTGGGCAATTATTTGGGCTGGAGGGCCACTTAATGAGTTTTGGTGAGCTGTTGCACGCTGCAGATACACAATTGGACAGAGGCATGAGCACACACCCCACCCATCCACACCCGCAGCTCTCCCTACAACCCCTCCCCCAGTTTCCAGCACAGTTAGGTCAGGCAGGAGCCAGGCCAGCTGCTCCAGCTGCGTCCATATAGCAGGGGCAGGCAATTATTTTGGGCAGAGAGCCGCTTACTGAGTTTCGGCAAACCATCGAGGGCTGCATGACAGGCAACCCAGGGCAGATAAATATTAATTTTCTACATTTTTTAGGGGCCCCATGGGTCGCATTTTGCCCACCCCTTCCATATAGCATGGCCTGAAGCAGCACATGGAAACACAGCATGGCACTTGCATTAGTGGCACCCATACCTCTACCAGGCCCTGGCCGGGATGGGCCAGATAACCCATGGCTTCCAGCCCCAGCCCTGCCAGCAGGGAGAACCATATCTGAGCTTCAATTTCACCAAACTGTCTGGTCTGCAAATGGCCAGAGTTGAATTTGCATGCAGACAGTCTCACTGTGCAGAATCCTGGCCAAGAGCTCAGCCCCCCCCTGCCTTGGAGCATACATTGGGGGCTGGGGAGGGCAGGCCAGGCCAGGGAGATGAGTGGTTTCCTGGCCACTGGAGCCAGAGCTGCTCCTGCAGTCGGCTACGGCATGGGGAAGGGAGAAGGAAGAGAGGTGCGAAAAGCCAGGACAGCCACAGGCCAGACAATTCTCCCTCAAAGGAGCAGCTATGGGCTCAACAGAATCTTTTGGCCAGCCAGATCCGGCCCACAGGCATAATTTGCCCACCCCTGGCCTAACATAACATGACAAAGAGGCTGCTTCTAGGAGGCAGGGACTGGATGGGAGAACATCTTTCACCTCATTGTGGTAAGGTAATTCGTCTATTAATTGAACAATCTGCATTTATAAACTTCCAGTCTCAACAATTTCTAAGCTCTTCATTAGTTGCACGCTAAATTAAAAGTCTACTAGAAACTCTATTAACCAGCTTGGTTTTTAATCTCTTTTATGTGGGTACAATCCAGTTTCTTGAAGAAGAAAACCTATATAGTATAGCATACAAGAACATGTCTGCTAAGAACTGGATTCTGCTCCTAGTGAGTTTCAACTAAGCTATTAATAGTCAAAAAATTACTCTACAGCTTGTAACAGTGTATTAGCAGAGATATAGACTTTTTATTTTTATTTGAAATGTGTTGAGTCTCATGCATGTCTCATTTTCTCTAGATAATATTTTAGCTAAGAATGGTAATCAATTTCATTTTGAGTTTTTGGACACAGGTAAAATGGAGTAGTGGAAGGTTTTATACCACGACCAAATTCTAGCTCCAAAAACTGTATTTAAGTGTTTGGAAACCAAACCTGAAACAGATTTTTAACAGTTACTTTGCTTTTAAAAAGACTCGTAACAGATTCAAAAACTTGGTTTAAAACAAAGTCAAGTTCTATTTGCAATTTAACAATAAAAGCAGACTTCCCTGCCAAAACTTCTCCCAAGCCTTTTCTTTAGTAATGAACTTTTTAAACTGTGCTGACTAGTTAAATCCACTGTTCCATTTATGTTCTTCTCATTATCCTGGTCCCTTGCTGTGCCTAAGCTGATGGAGCAAGTATTAACTTCAATATTAGCTGCCACCACATACCAGGTTTCCATCTGACCTTACTACCATAATGTGATGGCAGCATAGAAAATTATTTTTAAATACATTCCAACATTTTTTTCCAGTAACTGACAGAAAGATGGTAGTGAAGGCATCAGTGCAACATTTTCCACGTTAGCAAGATGCATCTATTTGACTTCATCCAGGAAGGTCTTCCGCACACAGAAAGAATCATATCATTCCAAACTTTAACAGCAGTTTGTGGCCATATGCAGTACATCAGAAAAAAAATCATAATGGGACTTTCGTCAAGTGTCAGACTAGGAATACAGTATGAATGCATTAAATAAACAGGACTCCTTACCATTAGCTGTGAGAGAGATTTGTTAGCAAAGAAAGTTAATTTGAAACAAATGTCTGTTTGGCTTACTGTGAATAATAAGAAAAATAAAACCATAAAATTATTATTTAGCATTTCCTCCCAACCAGGTGGTAAACTCATGAGATCTCCAGATTAAATAGGACAAGGCTACAGGAAGTGGCACTGGTGACTCAGTATGTGACACTATTCCCCAGGACTCAGAATTGAGCTAATACACAAGGATAGCACTGAAGGGGACTATGCTACTGATGCATTCTTTGCAGAAGTTTTAGAACCAAAGCCTTGACCCTTCCTTGTATGATCAGTTGAGACTGCGTCTCTTTCCGTGAGACTAGAAGCATGTCTGGCTCCCAGGGCAATTTTCAATTTGGGTAGTTCTGGTCTTAAAAGTTGTGCAGAGCTGTCATGCACTATGAAACAGCCACTTGCTTTCCCTTCAGAGCTGGCTGAATTTCAGGGTAGTAATAGGAGAATTATTCTAAACCATAGAAGTCAGATCCTTCAAGTCAACTGGGCTCTGTTCACACGCAGAAAGAACACCTGTGAGAAGCACAGGGCTTGGTTTATAACTTGGAACTAGAAACTGTCTTATGAATGCAGGGTATTTATATTATTTTAGACGTACCTTTACCCAGCACTATATTTGACACTTAATGTATGGCTCAAAAGGAACCAAAACCATAATGAGAGGTGTCTAGACTGGGGATAGCAGGACAGCTGTACCACCACTCACTTTTTTTTTTTTTTTAAACCAGAACTGCCCATATTGAAAATTGCCCTTGGAGCCAGACATCACCCTTGTAGTCTCACGGGAAAGAGGCACAGTCACTCCCCACAACAGTGGTGCTCAGGCTTTGGACCCCACAGGACACAGAAGCAGCACACTGCCAGGGATTAGTTCCCATGCCAGCTTGATCTAGCATGCAGGGATGGAAGCTCCCCAAAGGTCTGGAAATTTGACAGCAGGAAAGCAGTACCACCACTCATGCTGTCAATATTGCAGACAAGTGGGGAGCCTGATAGTGCTCCCTGGTTAGATCTGGAAGATGGGCATATACATTAGCATTGCAGTCAGCAGCTTTGTTAGATCACAGGCTGGAATGACTCAGTTTGGGTCAGAGAGATGCTTGGGCCCAGCTGCCACTGGCACTTCTCCCACCCTGGTGACATGGTGGGGAAGGTGCCTATATCCATCACTGCTGTCAAAGCCCTCTGCTACCAAATGCCACCGAAGCCCTATGTTCATGGGCCGGATCAATTGGCTCTATAGACCAGCAGAAGCTTGAAGGCTAGGGGTTGCTGACCTCTGTATTAGTATGTCATATAAAACCAAGCCTAGATGCACTGCAGTGGAAGCCGCAATGTTTTATCAGTGAAGCATGTTATCTCTATGGCAGTACACTACTTATACATTCAGCACTCTCATGAAATGTTGACTCTTCTCCATCCTTTCTCCTTGTATTCTTCTGTAAAGTTTCACTCAAATCTAGACTAGATTTAAAGTCTAACAAGTACAAGATACTAAGAGGTGCTTATTTACCTATCATGTAATTTATATTCCAAGTCACCATTCATTAGCATCAGAGCAAAAAGCATCAATTTCTTCTGTTATTGTGGCTGTTTCCTCATCTAGATTTTAAAATTTTAAAAGTTAATGGGGTTGGGGGGGGGGCCGCGGGAGAGCAGGGAACAGGACACTCAGAATGTTATGTAAATAGTAATGAGTAGAAAAACAGATCCAGCCTTCTTCAGTGACTGCCTGAGGAAAACTCCCGTAATCTTTGTCTGAAAAATGACAACTTTTAAAATTTTACAGTAAGCAGAACCTGAAGTGTAAAGTATTCAATAATGCCCTTTCTACTGCTAGAAAAACTAGAGTATCCTGATCCTACTGAAGTCCTTTGGTAAAGCTTACTGGGACTTCAATGGGAGCAGAATTGTGACTTCCCAGTGATGGGTGCTGTAGAGCATACCATACTTGTGCAAAAGAGTAGTTAAAACACATATATAATATAGAGAAAATTTTCCTAGAACCTACCATCAGCCTTATTCCAAGAAATGATTTATCCCCAAGCAGTGGACAGTTTATTTCTATTTTAGCTTCACTCTGTCACCCAAGCCCCAACTCTTCTCTAAAGCAGACCTTGCGCAATTGCTACATGTAACGAGACATTTACTTTGGTAAGACACTGGCCCAAACCTGCAATAGTGTTTTACATGGAACAGTAAATTTGTTATCTTAATATCACAGGCAACCCTTTACGGGACTGAATGCTTATCTGTATATGAACTTGACACAAAAAGAACACCAGATGGGATCAGGGTGTGTGTGTGTACTACCTCAAGGTAGTTTACCTGGTTTATCTAAGAACACCATTCTTATTGTTTAAGCAAAAGCAACCAAACTTCTCTTTTTTAGGCATCCAGGACTCAGATTGGAGCAACACTAGTTCTAGAACCCCCCAGGGATTTCTATCACAGAGTAGGTTTGGATCCTCAATACCCTACCTGCCATAACAGATTACACAGTCCAACAGAAAGTTGTTAAAGTACAATTAACTATATGACTCTCCGGATGCAAGGAATTTGGAAAGACAACACTGCAAAAGGTGCAAGAACAAAGCACTGGAGCCAAAGGGATCAGGGTGCTACTCAGCCACAGATGCACAGTGACCTCTAACGAGCTTACCACCTCCTATTAAATCTGTCAACCCAGCTGTGAAATAGGAAGAAAGGAGGACCTCACAGGGAACACATGTACAGGGTCTAGTTTAGGCTTTCTTAAATAAATATAAATCACCCCCTCAAAACAAAACAAAAAACATATACATGCAAAACAAAAACACAGTTTAAGTTTTATGCACCCTCAGCGTTCTGCTTTGTAATACACAGCTGGGATATTTTAACAAGTGGGAGGAAGCAAGAATGCAAATGTTTACCCACTGTGTTCTGCAGAAATGTTGCTCACCCCAGAGGCAAGCATATTGGGTAGGCGTGAGCTGGCCTCACATTCTGGGTATGCATCTAAATAAAATGAAATTCTGTACCACTCTCCTTTAACTAGGATCTGAACCAGGAAGGCTAAATAAAAACTGACTGTAGGGCATCATTCCTGCCAGATTATAAACTGAATTAGCTTCAAACAAGACAGGCACAGCAAAACTGCAAGTTCTGAGTTTTTAATCATGCAAAAGATAACTGCTCTGAATTTAATCTGCATTTCTATTTTACACACCCTTCCAGAAACCTTAAACATCATTACATTTTGGATTCAGGAAATGTGAAAGCAGTGAGGGCAGTTACTTCTCTTTATGGAATTAAGAAGTGTGTGCTGCTTAATGCATCTTACGCTGTACACATAAATCTAAAGTCTACTCTGAAAAGAGTGATGCTTCAGATACAAACATAACTATTTGATTTGCTGCTGCCACGCAATCAAAGGGCTCAGTCCTCCAGGTTCTCCACAGGTGGAACTCTTAGGGAGGTCACAGGATGTTCCTCATGTGAAAGGGGGACAAGCTAGTGCTCTGTAGAAGAGATTTCATCTTATAAATTCACCGCCAGCCATTCCTTTTGCAAATGGATTCAAATGCAAATTTAGCAAAGGTTTAAAGCAAAGAGCAACTTTGATCAGATTTTCTTTTTCATTGCAGAGTGTGCCTTCCTTTCCTTCATCTTCCAGTGTGTGGTCCCAGCCTGGCCGTCACAACCAAATTTTGTAGTCAAGACCTAACAACTTAGAGTCATACAATCATAGAAAATTAGGGGTGGAAGGTACCTCAGGAGGTCATCTACTCCAACCTCCTGTTCAAAGCAGGACCACCCCCAACTAGATCGGACAGACTACAAGGGCGTGTCAGGATGAACGTGATTGTGCTGTATGTGGTGTTGCAAATGCTTGCAGCACCACATACCACACCGTCAGGTGCTCTCCACGCTGCAAGGGTGCATTGCGCTGTTTTTTCACCCCTAGATATCCAGAAGGAAAAAAACCTGTGGAAAAACAAAACAAAACAAACCAGCGCAGTGCACACTGCTGAAAAGTGGAACCAGGCCACCTGGAGCTGTGCTGCAGCTGCCAGCCAGGCTCCGCAGGGCAGAATTGCTGCAGCCCTGGGAGGCCCCCAGGGCCCCAGGTAAGGTTGCTGGGGCCAGCCCAGCGCTGGCCACAGCCTCCCCTACCCCACCTGGGTTAACTTGCCGTGTGCCAAAGTGTGCATGGCATGGGCATTCCCCAGGGAACCAAACATCCATGCACATCTGGACATGCCCTATAATTATATACCTATACCTACATCTCAATTCTACATTCTATCAGGTATTCCTTTTCGCTTGCAATTTTTTCCAAGACAGTCAATATCTGTGGTTGACTTTTCCTGTGATCTCAACTTAAAACAATTTTTTCTGGTGTTTAATTTGGCAATTTCTGTTGCTTGTAAAATAGCCAGCTGAGTACAAAAAATCTCTTGCTAGTTAATCATGCCTGAATAAAGCAAATCTGGTATTTGCTGCCTCAAGTCAAACATAATTAGCAGTGAATGTGTGTGTTGTGTCTACACTGTAATTTACAGCTATTATTTAATATGTATGAAAACACAACTACATTCAGGCAGAGACATGCCCTATGCTTTTAGAGTGCTTTCAGTAACGTAAGCCTTTTAAACCTTTACCATGGCTAAACTAAAGGCTTTGGCAGCTTGAACTGCTTTAAGGACATACAGTGCCTTAAATCACTTCATTCAGCTTGCAGAGGTTTGGGCTTAATAGCCCATTCAAGAACTTCATGAGTTCTGACTGTGAGGCTCATAGGGTCCTGGCAAGGTTCTCCCTTAGAAAATTAGGAGTGTTTCTCTTTAAATGAAGGATTAAGGGGATAGCAAAGCTGGGAGGGGGTGGGAAAAAAAAGAGTCAAGCCCATACTCAGGAAATTCCAGAGTAAGCAATGCTCTCACACAAGCTTTCTGACAGGAGTGCCTCGCTCCCCTGCCCTTCAGTTCCACTGTCTAGCATTTGACATAATATACACATGACTGTGCAACTTGGCCAAGCTTGTATTCTGGGAGCAAGGTCGTATTAGAGTTCCAACTCCTGTCTTGCCAATGCTGCAAGACTTAACTGTGAAAAGTATTAACTTACTCCTTATATGTAACAGACGTAGTACATTATTTTTGCCAGAACCAAAGCTTTGATTTTTTTTTTTTAAACAAAATCTGCACTGACTCTAAGGTCAAGTGCAAGGTGGAAAGGGGATGAAGCTGGCACAATATCTGGCCTTAACTCTAGTCTATAACTTACAATAGACTATTAACCAGGATCCCTCACTGAGGTGAGTGTAAAGCTTTGTTTCAATGAAAAATTGCATGATATAGCCCAACATATTTTGCATTTAAATTACTAGTGGGGCTGGTGTACTTGGTATCTCCCCATCTCCCTCCCTCCCTGCAAAACATTTTACATATGGGTGGGAAATTTGTTTAGAAATGGGAATTTTGGAATGAAATACCACCATACCCTATCAAAGGTAGAAAAACACCGAAGAAAAAACAGTTTTCACATGCTCTACTAAGCTTTAAATGTTAGTAGCCAAATTCACAAAAATTCCTTCTGCCAGGGGCATGCTCCAGTGCAGGACTTTCCCCTGGAACTGCAGCTCTGAGTTGTGCAAGATCCAAGTGGGGGCTCCTGAAGAACAGGAGAAAAGTCTGAGACAAATGCTGACACTGGGATTTGCAACAAAGGAAGTCAGCACGTGAGCCAGAAGTATGACAGAAGGAACAAAGGTTAAACTTTGGGGGACAGGTGAAACAAAGAAAAGCTGTGCCTATGAGACCACATACCACAGCTTTACAAGCAATCCAAACTTCCTAAATCTCAGCAATCTCTGCAGCCAACTAAACAGCTGGTGACAAAAGTGCTCCCGCTCTAGCACTGGCCCACATTGCAAAAGACAGATAGATACCACGTTAGCTCAAGTAAGAAGTCTCTACAGTGGATTTAAAACAAAGGTTGGCAACCTTTTGCTGACAGAAGCTGCCCTTTATGACCCAGATATCTTCATACTGGAGCAGTCAGCTGCCTGTGCTTACCCTCACCACTTACCCCCATTCTTTCTGCAGGGAGGGGAAGGAGACTCAGGGGGGGTAGTAAGCTCCATGGTGAAGGGGAGCACTACAGAAGAGATGAGCAGCACAATACAGCTCCATGCCACTGATTCCCTCTCCTGCTGGACTGGACCACCAAGCACAGGTTGCTAACCCGTGATCTAAAGGATTCAACTGTGCCCACCATCTAAGGGGATGTCAAGGCAACGTGAGTATGTGCGTGCATGCTTTTAAGCACAAAATTTGCCACGTGAAGCACTCAAAAGTTAGGGACAGAACTGAGGTCACTTTTGCAATCTTTATTCAGCCATCTTGAATGTATGCACCACGAGATACTTGATAATTCCAGGCGAGGTTCTTTAGGTAGATGTGTTACCTTTTATTAGACCAACTGAGCAGTTTGAAAAAAAGTTCTTGGCAAGCTTGGCACCCAGGTGATTGTGCCCGAAAGCTTGCCAAGAACTTTTTTTCCAACTGCTCAGTTGGTCTAATAAAAGATAACACATCTACCCAAAGAACTCTGCCTGCCTATGGCCTTAGGCCAACACAGATCAACCAAAACCCAGCAACATTGATAATACCAGATCACTCAGCACTTGTTTTCTTACAGAAACCATTTTTTGAGTGGTAAACAGACAGAAAAATCACTGTACAGAATCGAACTGTTCCAAGGACAGGCAAGGATTGTGTACTGTATAACCACTAAAGCATCTGTTGGAAGGCATGAATTAGAGAGGATACAAGAAAGACGGACTTCATCTAAAGACAAACGACTGTGGCATTGGAGAACAAGATTCTATTCCTGTCTGTGCCAGAGAGAGTCCTTACATACGTAAAGATCAAATTGGCATCTGTGCCACACGCGCTGTTACAAGCCTGGTCAAGCCTGAGACCACCCCCTCCCCCGATCGTGCGCTGTGATGTAATCAGACATGCACTGGTCTTGCTAATGATGCATGATTGCCTGGAAAGTTCCTTGAACGAGGGCCTCTAATTGGCTCAAGAGAAATCCTGGCAGAATGGCAAAGTATTTAAGCCCCGCCCAGCGGTTGCTCGGACAGACCGCCATTCCACCGCGACCTGAGCTGGCCTCATGGTTCTTTAGGGCTGATCACCCCAACTGTCTCCCACCGTCGTTCCCTCAGGCGTACCCCGGCTTGTTCCGGACCCTCTCACCTTCAATTCACAACGTGCAACGCAAGCGAATTCTGGTATCCTCGCCTCCATTGGCTGCCAACTACTGCTATAGGGCCATGAGTAAATAAACGTTGTTAACTGAAACCATTACGCATCCGAGCCTCCCTTATCCCATAAATCTAGATCTGCCACGAACCGGAGGGTGCCACAAGGCCCCTCTCACAGTGCGGGACATGGTGTCACGAACACCCTCTCACAGTGCGGGACAACATGATACTGTGCAAGTCACTTAAACTTTTCACAGGAGCTAGCTAGCTAACGGTGTATCCCTCAAATTCTAGGTGCTTGAGTTAAGACCTAGGATCTGAGCTATAGAAGTGGTTAGCATCTGTATTCAATGAAACCCATGTTTTGAATATGTGAAGTGTAATGCAATACTATATACTATGCATGAGTAAAAAACAAATTACTAGATCCTTGCTCATTGACTGAACATTATCTATTCTGCACAGGGTCCAGTTGGAAGAAACAGGATACGACCACATAATTAGGCATTGCATCATATGTATGTGTAAGAAGGACAAAGTAAGACCACAGACAACCTTCAGTGCAGGGCTTCTTAACTTCGTTATTCAGCTTGAAAATTGAAGAGCTCTCTTTTTTGAATGTAGATCTATTGTAGGTAATAAATAGATAGATAGTTTAAACCAGCCTTGAGGCAATAGGCCTAGTAATTTATGACTTCTTACCAAAAAATGAAGAGGAAAAAAAATTGGTCACTTAAAAAAATTCCTAGTTTAAATTATTCAAAATGCAAACGTGTAGCAGGCATTTCAAAACCCTTCTAGAAATATTTTTAAATATCAGTATCATTCACCGTCACATAGCAATAGTTTTCTTTGAAAACACCATTGCAATGTCTTCACCCCATGATACTTTTTTACATTCTTAAATCAGGATAATCAGGAAAAGGACATGCTTGAAATTTTTCAGAACACTTCGGGCTCATCTTTACATGTGAAAGGCACATGGTTCTCTCTCACTCCATGTTTCTCACCAATGCCAATGAGGTTAAATATTTCCATTAAACAATATTTTTAAAGGTCAAAACAAAATATAAGATACTAAAACACTTTCATTTTTCTCCTTCCAAAAACTTGGTTCATTCCAAAATGCATATGGGATAAGTCTCGATTTTTTTTTTGCAATTAATTTGTGCTGAGGGTATATTTTTAAATTAGGTCAAGATGATCCATAATAAAAAGTCTGTTGTCCCAAAAGGAAAAAAGTCTATAAACAAAAGGCTAAGTGAAGTGAAACTATGGAGCATACACAGCATTCACCTTTCATTATTATCTTCAAATCCCACATTACAAGTTGCATTCAGTGCTTGAAAAACATTCTGAACTGACTACAGTTGAAGTCCAGCCTGTCTTTTTATTGACAAAAAAGTTTCAGTGCAGTGGCCACTACAGCACTGCAAACATCTCACCATGGCTTGTGCACCAAAACTGGCACCTTCTACACCAAAAATACCAACTGCAATACTCTTTAAAAAGAAACTACAGGGACACCAGATCACTGGGGATTGCACTAAGATGATCAACTCATTTTAAATAGGTCCCTCAAATCAGACAGTCTCAGGTTTCATTAACTGCTCATTTGTCTAGAATTGAGCTGATGACACAGGATTTAAAACAACGCTTCATATTCAATTGACTGCAAAAAAATTGAAGTCAGACTCCTCACACCTTTCCAAATTCAGGTGTGTGTGATGCTACATAGAGAAACCAAATCAAAACCCAAACAGCCACAAGAACAGAGGAAATAGATGCTTCTTGCTCTGACACTAATGAATGGTGACTCTGAAAATAAACTATGTTAGGTAAATAAACACAAGAACAATATAGTGAGTGACCAGTCCTGAAGGAGGGGGAAAGGCTCATTTGTAATGCTCATCTTTTCACTCAAGGAATGTCCCATACCAATGGGATGAATGGGAGTGTTTGCCTGAGTCAGGAACCTCCATATTTGGTCAACCATTTATTTAAACTACAAGGTACAACAACACTTCTCAAACAAAATAAGACATTCTCCTGTTGCAAACCAATACATCCTAATGCAAATTTTGTTTACTCCAAACTATATGTTCATAAGACACCAGAAACACATAACAATGAACTTTGAATCACATTTAAAAGAAGATAGAAACAGCACCAACGGACTAAATTTCTCATCACAACACCAGGTTTTCTATTTCTTTTCTTTTTTGTATTACAACACAATGTGGTCCGAATTCCTTTCCCCTTTTCGCGAACAGCTGCACTGCATTCTAACCCTTACAAAAAGAAATTAAAATGGCAGTCTGTGTATATCTGCTTTAATCTTAAAACAAAAGCAGTTTTTCTGTCCTTAGTGGAAGAATAATAAAAGCATAAAAGAGCACAGATGGCTTAGATTTTTTTTTTAACAGGAAAAAAAGAGAGAGGACTGATGTCTTAACTGTTTACTTAGCCAAGACCAGAGTGGCCACAGTAGATCAAGAGTCTCTAATCAAAAAATCCTACCCTTTGCAAAATTCACAGAAATTAACTGACTTCAATGATGTCACAGAGAATCAAATGCTACTCTCTGCATTAACGCAGTGGCAAAAGGAAAGCTTTGATGTATATATCCAATTCATGCAACACTTACTTGTTTTGGAAAAAAAAAAGTGACAGCTTCATTAAATGCAGAATTATTCCATTTTAGCACAGCTAAAGCAGAACTGCAGGCAGTGTTCAGTAAGCAAAGAACAAGACCCTTGAGGGAACCTTGGATTTGTTTGACAAGGTTAACTATTTTTTAAGAAGGATTTCCATATTGCCTTCAAACAAGTATGCTGCCTGCCCAGAGTAGAAAACAGGGCAGCTACACTAACCAAGCGCTCCCGCAATTCCAGGAGTTTCACTCAAGTTGCAGAGACCAAATTCAGCTCGATTATGCCTAAAATCTTTCATTAAAATTAAAGCTGTGTTTTAAACACTCCACTCCACAGCTATTTCCCAGCTGTTCCCATCATGTAACTAATCAAAACTACAGTGGTTTTTCTGGGTAGGAAAAAGGAAACAATCAAGCAACACTGTCTCTGGAAAAGAAAAGCCAATGCATGCCACAACAGAAATTTGACATGGTATATATCCTAATGGCTATTTATAATAAAGTGAGTACCTGAGCACCAAAAAAAATGACTGCTCCTTCTTGGTAGCTAGTTTACTGTGACCCATACAGTTCAGAAACATGAGTCTCGCTGCAACTTTAGTAATGACAAAAGACAAATAAAGTGCTTTATCAACTAAATAAGCCCAAAACAAACTTTCAAGAACTTCATGTTGATGTACAAGAACATTTGGCTTGATATAAACGAAGTAACAGAGCAAAAGATTTGTAGTAAGTGGTTTGGGGTTTTTAAAGATACAATTGGACAGCTGAAGTATTTGGTCCCTTATAAACAAAATAATTAGTTTCCTTTAAAGGAAAATGTACTAAATGTACTAAAATGTTTGGATTTTCTTTTTATTTGACATGTAATAAAACCTACCTAACTTGCTCTAATTACCAAGAAGTCTCTGACAATTTTTTTTTTTTTTTTGCAAATTAGCATTTTCACTACTTCATTCCACTGCAAGGGTAATGCACTAGAAAATAACTCTGTTCATTGCAAAAGTGTAATTTAGTCTGAATCAGTTATGGAAATACTTCATGGTAAAGCATTTGGGAGTAATTTCACATAGTAACAAAGCATTAATGACCCAATGCCAAATAGCAGCATTCAATAAAAAAAACCCTTATAGAGACAAGGGGAGAGACAGGCTTGTCTATGTTCCAGGCACAAGAAATATGTGATTAAGGTACTGAACGCCACCCAGAATCCTTTGCAATAGTTCATAAGGCCCTTGTTAGGAGTACTGTGAAATTCAGAAAACAAGTCCCATGAGGTGTTAATGGAATCTAAAGGACTGACTTTGTTCAAACAAGTCTGCTTCAGAGGAGCACCAGCAAATCTCTGAGTAGCATGCCTTCACAACCACTCACACCCCATCATCCCAAAAACTCCTGGTGACCCTTGGTGTCATGACCTACAGCTTGAGAAAACCAGGACCTAACAAGCCTTTCACTACAGTTGGCATTTACACCCTGTAAAACTATTTCTGAATCGTTACAGTATCAGCACAGGCTCTGGAAAGCAGAGTGAATTGCAAAAATCCTTCCCTCACTGTCTGGATCTCATCAACATATGTTCTAATCCATTGTTACACATTAGTTTTGTTTACAAGGGTGTCAAAAGACACTTGCAGCAAGAGACACTGAATTTTGACACCCTCCATAAAGATGTGTACATTTCTCAGCATAAGATTAAAAATAGGGCTTGAAAACACACTCCAATTTAGGTTGTTTTTAGGGCTGTGCAATACAGCACCATTTTGATTTGGCTTCAGTTTTGACAATTCAACAGAACACTGTTTAGTTTCAAAACCATTGTTCCACTTGGTTGCGTTGAAACTGTTTTGCTGTTTCAACGCTGTTTCAATGTTTCGCCCATAGTTATTATGGGGAAACAAAACATAGCAGGCAGACAGACTGGGGACTTGCTGGCACCCCCAGGTACGGGCACTGCTGGAGTCCTCCTGGGGGTGCAAGCCCCTGATCTACCTGCCAGATGAGAGAAGCCTGCTGCTGCTGCTGCCGCTGCCTGGGACCAGTGCCAGAAAGATTGGTGCTGCTGCCAGTCTCAGGTGCCAGCACCTGGCTTCAGTCGCCCAGCATGCAGACTGGGGGGGCTCCCACCACCGGGAGGACTCCAGGACAGTCCCCGCAACTCCCCCAGGGGTGCTGGTCCCAGGACTGCACTCTGCCCTCCCGTCCTGGGCTTGGGTCCCAGCGGCTTACATACCGGTGTGGGGCACAGGACACAGCCCCAAAACTGTGCTCTGCCCCACTACACTGGGCTTGAGTTCCACTGGCTTGCAGTCTGTGACAGCTGAAAATTATGTCTGTGTGATACAAGTGCTTGCTGAAGGCTCTATGAAAATTAGACCAAGTGATTTTCTATCATTTGTTCAGATATTAAGCTATATGTTGTTGCTAAGAGTCTATTAAAAAGTCTGAAGTGTAGTGAGGCCTTGTATGTAGTACAAGCCCTAGTAATTTAGCAAAGCCTTATAGAAGTTACGGTAGGCCCTGTGGCATAGTTAAAATTAACCTTATTAGAAGAATGCAAGGCATGTACTGCTATTGGTCAGTCTAAGGACAGTCGAAGTAAAAAGAATCTGAATGCCTATAAGTTACCAGAATAGCTCAGAAGTTATAAATTGGCTAGCACATCTGGAAATCATTTAGAAGGAAGATACAGCTCTGTGAAAGGAACTACTAATTAGCTGTTGACCTGGATCAGTGAGCCCATGGATCTCAAGGAGCCCAAGGACTGAATACCAGGGTCCTTCCTCTCGGACAATGCTGATGGGGGATGCCTGACTTTGCTGAACTTTGTGGAAGAGAAACTTGTCGTACATCAGGCATCAGAGGGAACTGCCGATAAGTTGCCAATGCGAATTTATTATCTGTCTTAGTATATTATGCATAGTTATGTTTTTGTTAAGCCAATAAACCTTTCTTCCCTTTCTAACCCCGACTGTACTCTCAATCCCGAACCCTCCACAGGTGGCTGGGACAGCAGCCCTGTCAAACTCAGCCCAATGGCAGGAGGTGGAGAGCAGCAACGGCTCTGCCCACCTCCTGCTATTGAGCTAGGCTCCATGGAGCTGGTGAAGCCCATCAGAACGTACCCCGGCAGTGGGAGACAGGGAGAGCCAGAGCTATGCTCCCCACCACGCTGAGCCACATGGGGCTGCAGAGCACAGCCATGGCTCTCCCCTGCCTCCCACTACCTGGCTGCTGCTTCAAAATGTTTCAAAACTTTCAAAACTTTTAAACTGGACTCATTTTGTTTTGAGGCTGTTTCGAAGCCCTCTGTTTCGAGCTCAAAATGAGTCAAAACAGCATCGAAACAAAACAGCCAACTAAATGCACAGCCTTAGTTGTTTTTCCTAATCCAGCCCCAGTATAGCCCTCTGTTTCTTAAGAGAAACCACAATTCCAGTAACCACAGCAGCAGACTTTCAAGCATACTCAGAAAACGTTATGAGAATTATTATAGCCGAGCCAAAGATCAACTAACCAAAGCGTGCGTTTTCTTCTAGAAAGCGTGCGTTTTCTTCTAGGTTGGCGGATCTCCTCTGGTGGGCTTTAAACTAGGCTCATTCGGGGAAGGGGAAGACAAAAGATGGAGGAAGCCTTGGACTGCCAAACGAAGCAACACCCACAAGTACAGCCCAGCATAGACCAACGAGCGGAACATATACACAGGTAAGCAACAGGGGCCAGGGCAATGCTGTGATTAGGGGGCCAGTGCATACATCCTCAGGAGGCCTCAAATGCCTCTACACAAACACTCGTAGTATGGGAAACAAGCAGGAGGAACTTACCCTCCTGCTAGCTGACACCAACCCAGACATAGTGGGGCTCATTAAAACGTGGTGGGACCTAACGCATGACTGGGCGGTGAATATCAAGGGCTATAGGCTGTACAGGAGGGATAGGACAGGGAGGAAAGGCAGGGATGTGGCGTTCTACATTAAGAAGGAATACACATCCTCACCAGGTAGCACAGAGTCAGAGGAGGGGCACATGGAAGTGCTCTGGGTTAGAATACAAGGCAGTCGCAGGGAAAGAGATTTAATGGTGGAGATCTACTACAGACCACCCAACCAAGGGGAAGAGCTAGACCAGGAATTCTTAAGTCAGCTCATGGAGGTAGTTAGGTAAAAGGATGTGGTCATCATGGGTGACCTGAACTTTCCAGACATCTGCTGGGAAGAGCAGTCAGCCAGGTCTCACTGCTCATGTAGCTTCCTAGCCAGAATGCAGGACCTCCATCTAACCCAGGAGGTGCACAGCCATACCAGAGAAGATGCCTTGTTGGACTGGGTGCTGGCCACCAGCGACAACCTGGTGAGGGGGCTGTCGGTGCTAGACCACCTGGGTAGCAGCAATCATTGCCTGCTGGAATTCACCATCCAGCACAAGGTGGCAAAGGCCTGCAGCAAGGCAGCAGCCCTAGATTTCAGGAGGGCAGACTTCAATGAGCTAAGGAGAATAGCCAGGGAAGCACTGAGATCCTGGAGGGGAGGGGAGCCAGGTGTCCAAGAAGAGCGGTCGCTCCTTAAGGAGATGATCCTCCAAGCCCAAAGGGAAGTAATCCCAACACAGATCAAAGGGGCAGGAGGGCGCAAAAGCCCCCATGGCTCACAAAATCATCCAGGAATGTCTCCTAGCTAAAAGGGAGGCGCACACCCAATGGAAGGGAGGGGCCATCACCAGGGAAGATTATACTGCGGCTGCACGGGGATGCAGGGGGGCAGTCAGGAAGGCCAAGGCAGAGATGGAACTGGGACTAGCCTCCATTTTCCTGAGCAGGGACCAGAACAGCCAACCCCGCCCTCTGGGCACCCTTAGACTCCAGGGGAGGCACACCTAGACAAAGAGTTAGTGAGGAAATAGTTAGGGAACTGCTGGAGGGACTGGATGTATTCAAATCAGCTGGTCCGGACGATCTCCACCCTAGAGTACTGCGGGAATTGGCTGAGGTCATTGCGGGAGCCCCGGCACAGCTTTACGAGCACTCGTGGTGCTCTGGTGTGGTGCCAGAGGACTGGAAGAGGGCCAATGCGATTCCCATCTTCAAAAAGGGGAGGAAGGAGGACCCGGGAAACTATCGGCCAGTTAGTCTTACCTTGATCCTGGGTAAGCTTTTTGAGGGAATTATTCTGGCACATGTCCACGAAGGGCCAGCAGGGGAGATTATGCTTAGGGGCAACCATCATGGGTTCATTAGAGGCAGGTCCTGTCAGACCAACCTGGTGGCCTTCTACGACCAGGTCACCAAATCCTTAGATGCAGGGGTAGCAGTGGACATAGTCTTCCTGGACTTTCGGAAGGCCTTCGACACCGTCTCTCACTCTCTGTCATTAAGAAACTGGGGGACTGTGGTGTCGATACCTACAGTACCCAGGGAGTGGTAGTGGATGGGTCATTTTCGACCTGGAGGGATGTGGGCAGTGGGGTTCCGCAGGGCTTGGTCCTTGAGCCTGCACTGTTCAACGTCTTCATCAGTGACTTGGACGAGGGGGTAAAAAGCACCCTGTTCAAACTATCTGATGATACTAAAATGTGGGGGGATGTGGGCATGCTAGAAGGTAGGAATAGGCTACAATCAGACCTAGACACTTTACAGGGGTGGGCGGATGAAAATAGGATGGGATTCAAAACTGACAAGTGCAAGGTGATGCACCCGGGGAGGAAGAACCAGCACTATATCTACAGGCTGGGGAACTCCCTTCTCCTCAGTGCAGAGAGACAGAAAAGAATCTTGGAGTCATCACTGATGCCAAGATGAACAAGAGCTGGAAGTGTGGAGATGCAGTCAGGAAGGCCAGCCGCACCTTGTCAAGCATCCACAGATGTATCTCGAGCAGGTCCAAGGAGGTGATCCTCCCCCTCTATGCAGCACTGGTCAGGCCGCAGTTGGAGTACTGCATCCAGTTCTGGGTGCCAGACTTCAAGAGGGATGTGGACAACATGGAGAGGGTCCAGAGGAGGACCACTTGTATGACCAGGGGGCAGCAGGACAGGCCCTACGAGGACAGGTTACAGGACCTTAATCTATTCAGCCTCCGCAAGAGAAGGCTGAGGGGGGATCTAGTGGCCTGTTACAAACTAGTCAGAGGGGACCAGCAGGCTTTGGGGGAGTTCCTGTTCCCCAAGCACTACCAGGAGTGACTAGGAACAATGGTCACAAGCTGGCAGAGGGTAGATTTAGGCTAGACAACCAGGAGGCACTACTTCACTGTCAGGGCGGCTAGGATCTGGAACCAACTTCCAAGAGAAGCGGTGATGGCTCCTACCCTGAGGGTCTTTAAGAAGAGACTAGATGAATACCTTGCTGGGGTTATTTGACCCCAGTACTCTTTCCTGCCATGGCAGGGGGTCAGACTCGATGATCTGCTCATGTCCCTTCCTACCCTACTAACTATGGAACTATGAATAATAGTCCCAATTTTGCAGTGTTTAGACAGATGGAATCTAATTTCCTGAAATAAAGCCACTGAATTTGGAATCTACCCTATGCCCCATGGGCAGTGAATCTGCTGTTGAAGAAATGCTGTGAACTACAAAAAGCCACAAGGAGAGTCCTGAAAAATATTTTAAAGGATTTTTTTTTTTTTAATTAGATGGTACACAGCCCTTAAAAGCCATTAGAAAAATAAATAAATCACTCACTGGTCTCAGAGCTGTTTTCAGTTTAAATTTTGTGTAAAGTCACCTTTACCTTTTCTTCAAAAAAAAACTTGTAAAAACATGAAAAATCATGAGGGATTTAAAAAAAAGGTGGACAGATACCTCTGTGGGCCTGCCCAGAGGGTACTACCCTGCAGGTACCACCCGGCTAGCCAAGTACATCTCAAAATGAGAAAGGATGGCAGAATCCGGCCCAAGCAGTTTACTCCCAGAAGTAAGTGACAGCACATTAGAGCTCTAAAATTAGAATGAAAGAAGTGACATAAGGCAGAGGAAAAAGAATTTACAACTAGGAGGGTGTTGTTGTTAAACTGAGTTGGGAAGTTTAATTTAAATTGCTATCTATTGGCTGAATGTCCATAAGTAACAAAAACATTCACTTGGCATATCCCACAGTAACATCACTGTAGGCCCATTTCTGCCTCAAACATATACTCAAAAACAATTCAGGTCTAACTTTGCTGAAGAAGCTTGCTACAACTCTGTTAGTCCCCAAAGCTGGGGACAAAAAGAAAAGGTGTTTAAACTTCCAGAAAAAACACTTGAGATTTGTTTAATAAAGAACATGTCATGCCCCCATTCTCCCTGTGTATGAATGCCCCAGCAGAGCCACAGTACGCTATGCATCTAGGAAAAAATACCTTTGTTGCACACCGAACAATTTACAGGTGTCTCTTATTTGGAGCACAGGATACCAAGCTACCTTATGTTTGCTGACATAATACTGTACCATGAATGACCTCTTTGTACAGCAAAGTCTAGGAAAGTTGTTCTGACAGACAAGGTCTTTACCAGTGATATTTACCATCTGTCTTTTTAAAGAACCTACATTCTGGGGATAGTATTTCTCAGCTGCTTCCATTTAGAACCCAATTTGATTTAAAAGTCTCCTCCAGAAAACTAACGTGTGTAATTAAACTGTTTTGAAATTTCAGCATCACAGATGCTAATCAGTGTGTAGCAATCTATACTTTTCACAGCAACTTTATTCATACCAGAACAATTTTTGCTATGTTGTGTTAAGTCCTATTACACTTACAAGAAAGTACTTGTAGAAGAAAAAGGCAAAGGATGTTATAGCAAGTGAAGTTATTAGAGGTAGCTGTTCCCAAAAAATGGCCAGCTTCCATTTTAAATGCATTATGTCAGGGTAGCTAACCTGCCATAGGTGTACCACAAGTGGCACTGGCAGTCTCTGCGTACAACCCATGGCAGATCGGGGAAGGAGAAGGGAAACAGCAGCAGATAACACAGAGAGCAGAAAGCACAGCAGCACATGAGGAAGGGGAAGAATATTGGAGTAGCATTCAGGGATGATGTAGGGCTTAGCTTGTGGCATCCCTGCCAAAAAAAGGCTCAGAAAAACAGTTCTTTGCAAAGTCTCCTGTTGCCTGAAGAAGGGTGTTTGTGCCCAAAAGCTTGCAAAGAACTTTTTTTCCCAACTACTAAGTTGGTCTGATAAAAGGTATCACATCTGCCCAAAGAACCTTGCCTGCCTATGCCCTTAGACCATAGATTTCATAGACATTAGGGCTGGAAGGGACCTTGGAAAAGCATCGAGTCCAGCCCCCCACCCAAAGGGCAGGAAGTCAGCTGGGGTCATAGGATCCCAGCAAGATAAGCATCCAATTTACTCTTGAAGGTGTTCAATGTAGGTGCTTGAACCACCTCCGATGGGAGGCTGTTGCAGACCTTGGGGGCTCAGACAGTAAAGAAATTCTTCCTTAGGTCCAGCCTGAAACGGTCTTGTAGTAGTTTATGACTGTTCAACCTCGTCATCCCTTGGGGCGCTCTGGTGAACAATGTTTCCCCCAGATCCTGGTGGTCACCCCTGATAAACTTATAGGTGGCCATCAGATCACCCCTGAGCCTACGCTTTTCCAAGCTAAAGAGCCCCATGGCCGTCAGCCTGTTGTCGTAAGGTCTGCTTTCCTGACCTCTGATCATGCAAATGGCTCTTCTATGGACTCTCTCAAGCTTCCTTTTTGAATTGTGGAGCCCAAAACTGGACACAGTACTCCAGCTGTGGCCTCACCAAGGCCAAGTACAGGGGGAGAAGGACATCCTGGGATTTGCCTGAGAAGCATCTATGGATGCAAGCCAGCGTTTTGGTCGCTTTACTAGCTGCAGCATCGCATTGCAGTCTCATGTTCATCTTGTGGTCAATTATGACCCCCAAGTCTCTTTCTTCCATAGTGCTAGCCAGCGTAGCACTGCCAAGCCTATAAGGATGCTGCAGGGTTCCCCCCCCCCCCAAGGTGGAGAACCTTGCATTTTTCGGTGTTAAACACTATCAGGTTCTCGTCTGCCCATTTCCTGAGCCTGTCAAGGTCAGCCTGGATCACCCGCCTGTCTTCTGGTGTGGAAGCTTTGCCCCAAAGTTTGGTGTCATCAGCGAACTTGGCCAGTCCGCTTCTGACTCCAATGTCCACATCATTAATGAAGATGTTGAACAATATGGGTCCAAGGGCAGAGCCTTGGGGGACCCCAGTGGTCAAAGGACACCATGATGATGGACTGCCATCAATTACTACCCTCTGGGTCTGACCACGGAGCCAATTTCCCAGCCAATGGATCGTGGTGGACCCAAGGCCACAATTGGCCAGTTTTGAAAAGAGGTGATCATGGGATACCAGATCGAAGGCCTTTTTGAAGTCAAGATATATATGACAACAGTCTCTTCTGCCCTATCCAGGAGATAGGTCACCTGGTCGAAGAAGGAAATGAGATTGGTCAAGCAAGACCTACCCGCAACAAACCCATGCTGTTTATCCCTTAGGATGTTGGCGTTAGCCAGTCCATTAAGGATGGCCTCTTTAATAAACTTTTCTAAGATCTTCCCCAGGATAGAAGTCAGGCTGGTGGGCCTATAGTTAGCCGGATCCACTTTCCTCCCTTTCCTGAAGATAGGCACCACATTGGCCTTCTTCCAGTCTTTGGGCACTACACCAGAGTGCCAGGAGTTTTCAAAGATCCGTGCCAGGGGCTGGGCTATGATGCCTGCCAGCTCCTTGAGTACCCTGGGGTGTAGATTGTGAGGGCTGGCTGACTTGAAGGTACCCAGCTTCTCAAGATGTTCCTTCACGAGGTCAGCATTTATGGAGGGCAGGGGATCTCCCTCATCCAGACCTCCCTATCACATAGTGGGAATGGGCATCCCATGGGACTGATGAAAGACCAACACAAAGTACCCATTTAATGAGTTAGCTTCTTCCTGGGCATCAGCTGTCAGTTGCCCATCTGGTTCAGCAGGGGCCCTTGCTTTTCCTCCAACTCCCCACATATCTGAAAAAGCACTTTTTATTGTCCTTGAAGCTCAAAGTTAGTTGGAGTTCAGTTGCAGCTTTGGCTTTCCTGGTTTGCTCCCTGCAGAGCCGGACCAGTGCAGAATAATCTTCCTTGGAGACGAATCCCATCCTCCAATCTTTGTAGGCTTTTCTTTTTAGCCTTAGGAGGTCTGCTCGGTCCCTGGAGCGCCAGGGAGGCTGCTGTGCCCTCTTGCTGCCTTTCTTTCAAGATGGAATAGACTTAGCTTGTACATTGAGGATCGCTCCCTTGAGGAGCAACCGCTCTTCTTGAAATCCCATCTCCCTGGGGTCATGGTCCCTTAGGGCCTGACTGACAAGCTTCCTGAGCTTGTCAAAGTTGGCTTTTCTGAAGTCAAGGACTTCTGTGTTGCTGACTGACTTGCCAGTTTTACGGTGGATGGTGAAGGTGATCAGCTCGTGGTCGCTGTCCCCCAGCTTCCCATCGATCACTAGGTTGCCGATTAGGTCATCCCCTGTAGCCAGTACCAGGTCGAGCAGCACTTTGCCTCTCATTGGCCCAAAGACTTCTTGAGTCAGGTAGAGGTCATCCATGCACGAGAGGAAGATTTGCGACCGCTCGGATTTTGCTGAGCGATCCTCCCACGAGATGTCCAGGTAATTGAAGTCACCCGTGACAACCACGGTCCTGCAGCATGCAGCCTCAGCCATCTCTCAGGCGAACTCCTGGTCAAGCTCAGGACTTTGGGTGGGAGGTCTGTAGTAGACTCCCACCTTTGTGTCCCCTATGCTGTGTTCCCCACAGATTTTAACCCAGAGGGTCTCCAGTCGTCCACACTGGTCGCCAATATGAGCTTGCAGGGACATGTAGCTTTCCTTAACATAGAGAGCTAGACCCCCGCCCCTTTTATCTGCACGATTCCTCCTGTACAGGGTATAGCCATCTATATCTGTGGTCCAGTCATGGGTGGAGTCCCACCAGGTCTCCGTTATCCCTATGACGTCATAATTATTTGCATTAAGCAGGAGGACAAGCTCCTCCTGCTTATTCCCCAAGCTCCTGGCATTTGTGTACAGGCAGGCAAGTGTCCCCCTGGGGGTTCTTTCCTTGCCCACATATTGGACCAGGGCTGGGGAAAGGGTAGGCTCCCTTAAGTGTCTTGGCCCACTGGCTTTGCAAGGGTTGCTCAGCAGGCCAGCAGTGGTGGTAGTCCCGACATGGCTACAACCAACAACCTTGCCAAAAAGGCTGGCCCCCACTACATTACGCAGAGCCTAAAATACAAACAAGAGTAATCAAAACTCCTGTTATTCTGATATACAGCGTACCTAAGTTTCCATGCACCTATCCAGAGTGACTACCATCTTGACACACCAAACCATGATCTCATGGTTACAGCCAGAGATTAATTCAAGACTCTCTCACCATCTGACTGGTCTATTCAAACTGGAAGCTGTTGGACTCAGAGACCTCTAACTAGATTTAAGTACAGCAGCTAATATAATGGACCTTGATAAGGGCCTTCAGGCCCCACCTAAAAAAAAGATTAAAAAAAAAAAAATGAAGTGACAAATGTCCCGGGGGTACAAGCATGGGGGAGCAAGGAGCTCTGCCCACGGGTAACCTGGGTCAGGAGCAACCCAACCCCAAAGGAAAAACCCCAGAAAAAAAAAATACTTACCTGTTCTAGGACACCGAGGGCCAGAAGGACCATGCAAAGAGGAAACGCCCCCATGGTTCGTTAGCTGTGCTTATCTGCAGCTGGAGCCAGCATGGGCGGGTGATATCAGAGAAAGACGCCGCCTGGCAAAAATAAAAGCTGGCTCCAAGACTGAGAAAGGGGGACACCGGAAGCAGAGAAGGCTGCAGCAATTCGCCATGCCAGTTGCACCCAGCAGCAGCAGAACCAACAAGATCCAACACAGAGGAAAGTGTCAGTGGCAGCAGAGGTTGCAAAAGCGTCCTGCATCTGCTGCGGGCGGCACCAGTGCGCAAGACCAGAGGCAGCTCAGGAAAGAGCCAAAGAGGACCCCGGCTGGGGTGCAAACATGGAGCCGTGCCAAGACAACACACTAGACACAGGCTAGAGCTTGGAGGGTGGCAGGGCTGATTAGCCCAATGACCTTCCCCTTCTTCAGTTTTTTTGTTGTTTGCTTTTTGCTTGAGCAGGTCCTTTCCTCTTTCTTTCTTCTCTTTCTTTGTTGCTTTGCTCTGGCATGGGTTCATTTGTTGTTTTATCATTTATTGTCCTTGGGATTTTGGCAGGGGGACACACATAGCATCAAAGGACAACGGTCGTATATGGAGCCAACCAGGAACCACCGGGCTGCCAGAGAGACGTCCTCGAGAATTGGGCATCCAGAGGCTCTAGTGTCCACTCTGAACAAAAAGGGAGAATCAACAACAAAAAGGGGGCACAAAGATCAGGAATTAATATCACTGGAAGGCACGCTGCATAAAGATCCAAAGGCTCATCATAAGGGCCAGCGTATGGACAGGGTGTAGAGGAGGTGGAGCTCCAGGTACATTCGCTAGGAGGTGCGAGAACTCCAGAGCTACCCTCAACAGGAGACTGTACCACTGAGGATCCATTCGAAGTCGTGGAAGGTGAGTTTTGGGGTTCTCCCTGAAGTGATCAAGGGCCTCTCCAGAGGTCGCACACGGCTCCTTTGCGTCCGACACCAGGCGCATGTGCCAAAGCGGCACAGGAGCAGATAATCGAACTGAGGAAGGCACAACAAGGAAGGCAAGAAGTGAAAAACACCGTATCTGAAGTAGCAGTAAAAGGCAGACAGAAAAGGAGCCCATTTTAGCTACTGATTGGGTTGCTGCTATTCATCACTGAATCCATGGAAGGAACTATTTCAAAAGGTTGCATGTAACAATCACAGCAGTGCTTTTGGACTTTCTCTTCAACAACAGATTTGGTGTTTTATAAAGAAACAAGACCATTAAAATGTATAGAAAATGGAAATGAGGAAATATCTGTTTTATTATTACTATAAAAGACTTAAAAAGGAGAAATTATTTTAAACTTAGAACAGAAAACATGAAGCTACAGTACTAATAGCTTACTACACTCAAACACAGAAGCTAGATTCAAGGGAAGCATAATCTGGCTCATAATCTGCTACGTTTAACACACGAACGCACTTTCCATATAATCATACATCGATGAAACATTTTGAACTCTCTGCACAACCTCATCTACTGCACACACTGGGCCATTCCAAGTAAGATAGAGAAACCTGTGCTGCAAACTTGCCTTCACTTTTAAGGCTCATCCATGAACCAATTTCGGTACTGCATCATTCTGGCCCTTCATTTCCACCATGAGTGGAAACAGGATAAGGAGGTGATAAAAAGAGTTATTCCTAAAACTGTACCTAGAATTAGACTCGTGTCATGTAAATGTTTTAGCAGATACTGAATAAAACTTTTTGTATCTAGTTAATGGCAAGTTTTGTATCTAGTTTAAGACAAGTTTCAATGGCTTGGACTAGCACAAATGTAATTAAAAAAAAAAAAAGTTTACTTTCCAACTTTCACTTGTTACACAAATATAGCTACAAGGCCTTGACATGTTCTGGCTTTCTGGTTTTTTAAATTTATTAGAACACCAGAAGCCAAGGAGCAGGCTAGACTCTCAGGCTGCATCCAACACAAGTGTGGATATTTGGTTCCCTGGGGAGAACGAGTTTTACCCCGTCCAAACCTTCCTCCCATGAGGGTGGGAGCGAGACACCCATGTATACACACCATTCAACATACCCTATTGTGCCTCATTCCCACCCTCATGGGCAGAAGGGCCCAGCCCAGCCAGCGCACAGCTTCCAGATGGGGCTGCTGCTGCCATTGCCACATTCTCTGGGAGACCTGCTCCACTTCCCTGGGATTCTGCCAGCACCAGGCAGCAGATAGGGAAGAGGTAGGGGCAGGGAGCATGGGGCTGGTGGCAGTGCGGAACCCATGCCAGGGGGCAGCAGCAGCATGGAGCTCGGGTGGGCAAGATGTGTATGTAAGGGACCCCCTCCCCCACACACTTTCCCCATTGTGCACAGCCCCAGAGGGCAGTGGAGGCAGCAGCAGTAGCCGTGCTGTGATAGCATGGGGCCAGGGTATCTAGTCCACTGGCTGGTCAGCGCTGCACGTAGTGGCAAGGGACACAGCCTGGCCAGGCCACCTCTAAATCGCCAGTGCTCCCCACTGTACATGTGCAGCCTCCATCCTCATATGCCACCAGAGGGAAGCTCCATGTGCTGGAGCCAGCTGCCTTTGCCACTTCCTGCCATGCTGGTCCCAGGACTTTGCTGGAAGTGAAGGGGAGCCCTGGCCTCTGCTCCTCTGTGGAGTCCTGGGACCTGTGCAGCAGGGAGTGGCAAAGGCAGCCAGCTACAGTATGTGGAGCTTCCCTCCGGTGGCGCATAAGTGCGGAGACTGCATATGCGTGGTGGGGAGCACCGGTGATAGAGACGGCTCTGCCAAGCTGTGCCCCTCGCCACAATGTGCAGCACTAGCCCAAGCCATGCACCACTGGGCACCAGCACCTGTGCCAGGCAAGAGCACCCCAAGTTCCTCTGCCTGCTACTGCATCATGGAGGAAGGGGAGGGGCAGATCCCCTTCACCCCCCTACCTTCCCTCACACTACACGAACACAACATCCCCACATCCTGCCCCCCCATATACCCACTGCCAACATAACCTATGTCGCCCAACCATATCCCACCACACACAATATACAAGGGTAAGAATTTATTTTTTTTAGTTATTATGCAATCACCTCTATATACACTGTATAAACAAATCATGACAAAAAATTTTTTATAATAAAATTCATATATGTTATAGTAGGTATTTGACTTTTAGTGTATCATTTGGTTTTTTTCTGGTTCTAAGATGGTAACCCCTGCTCCCAAAAGGAGTATTTCCAAGGTTAAGAGGAGGGACTTCCAGTGACCAAAGCTAGGGGTTAGGGTGAGACTTGTGGTTCCAAGATGACAACCAGGGGAGAGGCAACTGTCAAAAGCCAGGCTACCCATGCAGTCCTCAAAAGCTCACCAAACCTCATTAAGTGGCCCTCCAACCAAAATATTTGCCCACCTCTGTTATACACAAGGTCGAAAATGACCCATCCACTACCACTCCCTGGGTACTGTATACTCCCCAGTTCAACTCCCTCTGCTGTGCCTGGAATCCGTTCATGGGCCTGGGCTAAGGCCATTTATATGCATTATGTTTTTCTAGGTTTAATCCAGACAACAGGTATAACTACATACAGGTACTCCTCACTTAACATTGTCCCAATTAACGTTGTTTTGTTATTATGTCACTGATATATTAGAGAACATACTTGCTTAAAGTTGCGCAATGTTTGGTTATAACATTGTTTGGCTGCCACCTGCTAGTAGGTAACTACTGTGACATAACTGGATTTGCTTAACATTGGTTCACTTACAGTTGCATTTTTCAAGAACATAACTACGACGTTAAACAAAGAATAGATGTCTGTAGTCCAAATTAAGTAATCCTTATAGAATGAGGATTAAAGTTAATGGAAACTAGGGCAGCCCAAATCTGGCAACTGAAATTGGTATTAACTAACTATATAGGGTTGCTTTTAGGAAAAACAGTCCTTAGGAACTCGGATAAGCATTGCAAATATCAGCACTTCTCCCCCCAAAAAACCTGAACTGGGTTTTTGCAAAACAAAGAGAGACTATCAGGCACAAAGTAACACCTTTAAAAAGTCAAATGTGCCAACACCACCTCAACCTGCTAAGGTCAATTACAACTTCTGGAACAGCCCTTTAGATGATTGCAACAAAGTAGCAATGCTTACATAGGCTTATTATCGCCTCCTAATTACTGCCAACCTCTGTGAAGGGGCTGTCAAGTCTATACTTGCACTTCGCTTTATTGCGCTTCGCAGATATTGCGTTTTTTACAAATTGAAGGTTTGTGGCAACCCTGCGTCGAGCAAGTCTATCGGCGCCATTTTTCCAACAGTATTTGCTCACTTCGCATTTTTTAGCAATAAAGTATTTTTTAATTAAGGTATGTACATTTTTTTTTTAGACATAATGCTATTGCACACTTAATAGACTACAGTATAGTGTAAACGTAACTTTTATATGCACTGGGAAACCAAAAAATTCGTGTGACTCGCTTTATTGTGATATTTGCTTTATTGCGGTGGTCTGGAACCGAACCTGCAATATCTCCGAGGTATGCCTGTATACTGTACAGTCAGTGCCCCTGCTGTGATCGGCAACGATCATCTATTAACCCTTAATTCAAACTGAAATTAGATTTTGAACTGTGTGATGTACATCAGTTAACAATTTAGAAAGTGCTTAGCACATCTACAAACAGCCCAAGATATCTCAAGACCTGCATCACACTTAATGTCTGCTCTATCCTTCTCCCACTGAATTGCCACACCAGTCTGGGAAGATGAGCATGGGAAACAACATTCATTATTTTCCTCTCGGAGTCTGTTCTGAAGAAGATATTTCAAACAGATTCCCTCTTCTGTCTCCCCTAACCCATGTGGGGCAATTTTTGTCGTTCAAGGACAGAGCCTTCCCTAGGGGTGTGCAGGGCCTGGGGCATGTCAGAGCATGCAGGGCCAGGGGGTGGCCAGTGGCCAGAGCACAGGGTAGAGTTTGAGTGGCCAGAGCGCAGAGCCAGTAGCACACGGTGGCCGTGGCGGGGCCTGTACAGCACTGTCTGTGCCGCCAGCCCTCCCCCACCCCAACACAGGGGGGGCCCAGGCAGTTGCCTCCATTCCCCCCTCCCCCCGACAGCCCTGCTCAGGGAAAACACTGGTTTCAGAGATTCATGGGTAGGCTCCCCAAAGACTCTCCCCTTTCTGTTGCACTGGGATCCTTAAGACCTAGATGGACCCTTTGCCTGTTCAGACCCCCAGTGCAGAAATCAAGCTACCCATGGTGTATGGGTTGGCTAAGCCCCACACTCAATGACATTACTACTCATGAAGATAGTAGGGACTCCAGTGCATATGTCCTTCTGGCTTCACCATCCTCAGGAAGGAAATTTGAGGAAAGAAGGCAGCTTCTGCCCCAGAGCCAGCTCTATCCTACTCTACACAAGCTCCTTTACTGCCAAGGGCAGACAGACCAACAACCGTGCCTAGTCTGGATAATTTCTGCCCATAGTGCCATCTTTACCAATTCCGCCTGGATTCTTCCCTGCCCAGATAGAGAGTGGAGAACTGAAGGGTTGCCATCTGAAATGGACAGGGAGGAGAAACTGTATCATAGCAGAAGAGCCAACTGAGCTCTCAGCAACTTTCTAACAAAATGAGGCAGAAGACAGACTTCTCAAATGACCCTCTGGCTCTTCTCACTCCCTCAAGTTTTCAGGGGGCCTAACTACTGCAAGTACCTCAGAAGAAGCAACACTGAAGGAACAGTTTCCTGAAAAATCAAATGTAGCTAAGGGAAGGCTACATTACTGAGTCTGAAGCTGCCAGCTAGCAGGCTGAAGTACACATTAGTAATAGGATCTTTGGTTCTTAGTCCAAAGGAACAGTCTCCTCAAAAATCAAATGCAGCCAAGAGAGAGACAGACATACTGAGCCCATTGTTAGTTTAAATGTGAAATAAATTTGGTATTACCTCATGAAGGCTCTACAACAGGAAGACCTGTCTGAGCTGTGAGCCACTGGAGAGCCCCAAAACTGGGACGAAACTTCAGTGGGTAGGACAAACTTCCCTGCTGCCAGAGACTGAGATCTAGTTCTGTCCCTAAGATGCTAGTTAGCAGCTTAGGTGCCCATTAGTAAAATAAATCTATGTTCCTCAGTTTGAGGAAGGATCTAAACTGTACAGCAGTGAGGTTCAGTCTATGGATCTAGAGCAGGGGCAGGCAAAGTTCAGCCTGAGGGTCAGATCCAACCAGCAATGCACTGCATTTCCCAGCAGCCCCTGCCCACGTAGCTGGGCCGCTTTCCATGGAGACCCCAGCACGAGCCATGCTGTGATAACCTGGGGCCAGGGTGTCCACTCTGCCAGCTGGATCAACCATTTTGCCCACCCTGATCTAGAGCTTTTTGCAGCTATCTGAAGTATAGCACCTAGCTCATATAGATCCCTTGGTCTGACTGGATGTTCCTCATTTTGCTGGGTTTCATGCAAGGCCAACACAATTCTGTTCTCCAATTGCCTTCCACATTGCCCAAAATAGACAAGTTGGCCTAAGCAAGTGGAGTGAAGTCTGAGATTGATTCCCACTGCTCCAAGCAACCAAATACACTGCACAGTCGGAATACATTTATAAAATAAAGTAGCATTTCTTTTTCTTCTGTATCCCCTAGCAGTAGGAAGAAGAGGAGTATGTTAAAAATCAAGGAGTCACAAAACAATAGCAAGATTTTAGAGGTCTGTACTGCAGCATATCAGTCAGGAATCATCACTATGATACATCAGACTCATTCAATTTGTGTGTCACTATTGTGCTATAATCTGGGGGCTTCTTAAGTCTGCCAGGCTGGGCATCACTGACCCATACAGACTCCGGCCATGGACAGACATGCAATTCTTGTGTTGCAAGCTGGCAGCACTTAGAAGTGCTACAAAAATATAGCTCTGCAAGTGATGTACATACATTCAGAGCCTCCTCCTTTGCTACGGTGACCAAAAAAGCATGTTCTCCAGCTAGGGGGTAACAGGAGTTGATCCTCTGCTACCCTCCCATCAGGAGGAGAGCCTGCCAATGAGTCCAATTGCTGACAACCTGCCTTCATCTGTTCTGGGGAAAGGGGGAGGAGAGTCCTACTAAGCAGGCTCAGTGGCATTCATTCCCTGCTACTGGTACAGCAAGCAAAGCTGAGGCCCCCAGCCTTGGCTGGGCTGCAGCTATGCTCCCTGGCAGGCTGTCATTGATCCCATTGCTCTCTCCCCCTCAAGACAAGGTAGAGAGGGAAGCACAGCACTGTGGGAGCAAAAGACCCATGTAGCACTATACGCAACTGTTCAGACATTACATGTGACACTACACAACATAGTGCAATGGAGATTTTTTTGTTTCATCCAGGAACACTTCTGTAGCACTACCAGCAGGGTGCATGTTTGTATGCCAGCTTCTTGCAGAACTTAAAAGGGCACGCACAGTGCTACAAATATGTATGTTCACAGCTTAACCCTCACAGATCTGACAAAGTTTCTTCATCTTTATCCAGCATACCAACCCACTAGGCAGGTTAAATAGAAAGGACTGCAAAGAAAAGTAACATTTTAACATCCAAATCCCAAAACTTGAATTTTACTCATCAACCACACTGAATACCATTATCTTTCTTTATAAATGAAACAGACCTCTATTTTCTGAGCACAGTGAGAGAGGAGATTAGAAGTCACTTCCTTACCTGGCCATAATCTGTCCTGAATACAACTATTCCCTCTGCACAGGAATGTACAGTGCTTGGATAATGTTGACCATTTTCTCGCAACCAGACACGAGATCCCTACAACAAACAAAGAAATTAGTTTAGAATATGGCATGGGGTTGTTACAAACGTACACAAATAGTTGAAAAACATTTTTCTCGGAAACAATTCCCACACATAGGAGCCAAACAAAGGGCAGGTCCAAGGAAAAAAGGAGAAAGAACAAGACCACCTCCAGTGAATGTTTGATGGCCCCTACACAAAACCAGTAACTGTAGAAAACAAGGACTACAATGCCCCTTTTTAAGTGCTTTAAGTGCTCCAAAAAAAGCTGGAGCCAGCTCCTCAAGTCATATTTAATCTGTTAACATACATAAAATTACATCAAAGTGGTGTTTAAGCTGATGACACAACATAAGAATCAATCCCAAAGCTGGCAACCTTGCTGGGCTTTTTCATTTTCTGCATCTCTTAAGAGTACTGCCCTTTAATTTATTCTATTTTAATTTTTTTTTCCCCCAAAATCCTGCCTTATTTTGGGAGCTTAGGTCAAGACTTAGAAGAGCCCAACCAAGAACCTTGGGCAGATCTGACAAATTCAAGTTTTGTTTTGTTTTTCAAATGTTCAGGGGAGCTGCCGCAGGCTGGTCAGCACCTTCGCCTTCCCTCTCTGCCCACCCCGCCCTCCCAGCAGCCCAGAGCCTGTGCACTTTGCTGCTCCTCCCTGCCACCTCCAGCAATATGCAGCCTCAGCCCCAACCCAAGCCTGCCTTGGGCCCATGGAGAGAGGCAAGCCTCTGCAGGCTCATGTGGAACCAGCTCCTCACCACTGCACATATTCCCAGGGGGCAGGGGGACCCATGCCCCCCAGATCTGTAGGCTAGGGGTGGGACTTCCAGTCCCAAGAAGGTGGCCAGGGGGCAGGGCACCTGTCAATGGGCAGGGCTACCCATGAGGCCCTTGACAGCTCACCAAAGCTCATTAGGCAGCCCTATGCCCTAAATAATTGGCCACTCCTGACCTAGTTTGTCAGATGTTATGTAAGGATCCCAAATGTTCTCTCTACTGGGTTACTGGGAAAGAAGGTTTGTTGTACAATTACCTCACTTGTACAGCTGGAAGAATTCAGTGAGTAGTAGTTTCACCCCCCAAAAACTTGTTTTGATCATGGCAAAACTATTCATTTGCTGTCACAACTATTTGGCAAATTTGGGTCAAATTTACATTTTTATTTATTCTGGGAAAATAACAATAAAAAATACCTCCCAATGCTTTGTGAAGAAGCTACCCACTACTATGCACATACAAAATTCCCCCTAGAACAGGGGTGGACAAAGTCCAGCCTGTGGTCCAGATCAGGCCCAAAACAGACTCCATTTCCCAGCAGCCTCCACTTATGGCTCTGCAGCCCTTTCCCATGGAGACCCCAGGAGTGGCAGAGGCATGACAGCACAGGGCTAGGAGCATCCAGACAGTGAACTGTCCCAGCTCTGCACTATGCTGTCACCACTGAAAGATTCCAGCTTGGAGCAGCTCCCTGCCAGCGCTGCTAGAGCCAGTCTCTATGAAAACCCTGGCCCCACGCTGTCGCAGTGACACGAGCAGGGACTACTGGGGAATGGAGTCCAACTGCTGGCCGGATCCACCATCTTGCTCACCCCACCCTAGAACAATGGTTTGAAACAATGCCAATCAAAGAGCAAGTTGAAGTGGATAAAAGTAATCGTCCAAAGGAATTCAACACCCAGACTTGAGCCATTTTCCAGGCATATCCTCCATTTTAAAAAAAAAAGCTTAACCAAAATAACTAGAATAAAGGAAGAAGGAGAAAAATGGAGAGATTTTACATGTACATTAAAGTTCCTCAAGGGTTTCAAATAGCAGAAAAGGAGCTGAAGGATTTCACAAAGCCTTGTGCTGATCTGGGAGGTACTGTATTTACTCCTGCATAATGCGTCCCCAAATTTAAACATACACTTTATTTTGAGAAGACCACCAATGAGGGGGAAAAAAAAGTCTTAGAGTATGGGTAGAGTATCCGAGGTATAAAATGTTGAAGGGCTGTGCACCAGGCCCGGGGGTCCTGGGGCCGTGCACTGGCCATCATGCCATATGGCAGCCCTGAACAGAGCTAACCCTGAGGCTGGAGCTACATGCTGAGTGCAAGCCAGAACATGGCCCCAGAGTCAGCACATGGTCTCAAATTCAGCACACTAGATCCAACCCAACACATCACTTTGGAGCCAACACAAGGGGTCAGACTTGGCACTCTGGGTCCAGCCACAGGTCAAACCCCACACACCAACCCAGTTCAGCATGCAGTTGAAGGAGGGGCCTCTCTCCATGGGTCCAGGAATTAGGCAATGGGGTGAGGATGGACCAGGGGACTAAACAAAAGCCATGGCAATTAGACACTCCCACTACTCCAGCACCGCCTTCTTTCATCCACCAATTTTCTGAATCTATGGGGTGTCCCTTTTCTTCACACATAATGCACATCCTAATTTTCCACAGCTAGTTTGGGGGGAGCAGGGGAGGATGAAGGTTATGTGAAAAAAACAGGGCAGTTAAACCCGATGGCAAAAAGACATTCCAAAAAATGATAACAAGAACAGACAGACAGACCGACCAACACCAGGGATCGCTGTTCCAAATAATGGAATGGTGGATCACCATCCCAAATAAAGCACCGAAAAAGAACATAAACAGAAAGCAGTCTCAGGGCAAGACTATTAGAGGAATCATCTCTTTGTGTGAAGACCTGATGCCTCCTGATCACAAGACAAAAAGAAACAATTCTGCACCACACAGAAATTACATTTTACTCAAATAAGGCCACGCACTCCCATGGCTTGCCTATCTGAGTTGAGAAGAATTTTGCAACTCCCCGGTGTCCCATTGAAATCAACGTCAAAATTCCACTGATCCAAATGGAACCAGATCCCAACCTCTTGCACACAACCTGCAATGTAATGCTGATATCCAACCAAGAATTCTATTGTGAAACATCAGTAGAAGTCTGCTGAAAACTACAGTTATAGCAGTTCTCTCAAAAACATTGGTGCACTTTGCTAGCCTGCTAGATTCCACATTGCAATTGGTACAATATAAGTTCTGGTGACTTACAGCTCTACAAATCTAAAAGCTCTGGGGTTTCTGATACCTGAATTCCTAGGTTGTTTTATTAAATCATCTGGGACCAATTCTTAATATACAGTGTGTACCTGTTACTTCCAAAAATATTTAAAAAAACAATGAGAGGTTTCTTGGGCATGTAGCCATAGAAAGAGTTTTTACAAAGTTTTCCCTTGATGTTACCTGCAACAGAAGAATATAACCTGTTTGTAATAGAGAACCTTGACTTGCTCCAGTTAAGGGTGATTGGCACTTCACAGAAGAACCTGAGTATCTTTCAGGAGCATGTTCTCTGACAACAGAAGACAGCAGGAATACAAACTGTTTTATTCCAAAGGTCCTTAAGGGCAGGTGTGAACAACTGTTGATAACTTGAACACTAACTAGAAAAGTGCTTTTGTATAAAGTGGTGATATCAGTATTGCATTTTACTGGCTAGTCCATTGCTGATATTCAAGCAACTGACTTTTACATTCAGCAGAGCTGTTCCTCATATATGCTACCACTTATTGTTCAAAATTTATTCTTAGGACAGAAACCTGATATTTTTATTAATTCTAAACTCCAGCATGCAATTCGACATTGTGCCAGTTTGTTATCGTGTGGCAAAATAACCACCACAAAAAGTCACGAAGTATACCTTAGTGTTAACTTCTACATAATGCTCACTGTAGGAGTCTACTGTTCTGTTTTGAGTTATTCTATTTTAGTTAAATGAGATGATAAAAAAACCCTTTAGGTGTTTTCTACAAATAATGTTTTATCTGCAGCCATTTGTACAAACAAGCAAGCCCCACCAAAAAATTCCCTTCCTAATGACAAACCAATTCCTAGTGATGTCAAATTTGAAACATAACTTATACCAAAAGCATTTCCATAACAGCTTAAAAAGGTAACGCAATAGTTTTGTAAAGTGCACACATCAGAATATTTACCTTCAAGGTTCTTTCTTCCTTCCACCATACACTTCTGCACTCCTGAAATATAAGTGCATGCACACTTATACAGTTGAGAAAACAAAAATCTGAAACCAGATTCTGTTCCGTCTACTGGGCACATAAGTGTTCAAACCCTGAAAAACCATGAATGCATCTATTTTTTTGTAACAAGCTGTCTTCTTTACCCCGAGTACTGAGTCACAAAAACAAGAAGGATGACCCAACCCATTTTCTGTATTAATAGTCTTCAGGGATTTGATCAGGGTAGAAAAGGATGGCAACTAGGCAACAAAGTCCACTCAGGAGTTTAAGAAATAGAAAAGAATCTGATCCCTCCCCTCCTCTTTTCTTACTTTTGGGAAATACTCTCAGAAGTCACAAAAAAGCCAAAACATGTTTGAATTCCCTAGCAGACTAATCATTTTTCACAACACCACTCAACACTCCAAAATCAAAAAGTTAACTTGTTCAAAGAATAGACAGTTATCTGCATATAGGTTACATGTCAAATAAAATTAGTACAAATTCTAACGTCATGACTGGTGGCACATGCAGGTTAGCCTGGGATCCAAATCAATATGTTCATTGACACATTCACAGTGTTAAGCATAGTTGATTTACTGACAAGTTGGTTTAAACTAACAATGAAGGTGGCTTTCAGTTCATGCACTATACAGTAGCTTGCTTACAAGCATCAAGTGTGAGAGAAATATAAGACAATTTTAGTTGTGTTAAGTCATCTCTTCCTTAGAATTAAGGAGGCAAATATGTAGAGTTGTGTTAATTTTCCTCTCATGCAGCAATGCAGAAGCTATAGCAAGAGGGGGGCTTCTAGGCCCTCCCCACAAAATGTAAACTTCACAAGAATTTAACAGGCGTCTTTGTTTCAATGGTGCGCTTATTAATGCAGGTACTCTTGGTTAGCGAGAAAGGTATGCTTTTTCAGAAACCACTTCTAACAGAGTGCTCACTGTGAGAGACTCATCAAGCCTAGGATTTCAAGAGCCAAACATTCTCTACTCTAAATGATTTCAAATTCAGGTAGCCCCCTAAGAATCTGACTTGCAGGTATATCAGGTTAGGCAACCAAGAACAGAGGCAAATCAAAGCTACTGGACATTTTTGCCCACTTTTCCTTATGCACTTTCAACCATTTTAATATCTCAGGCCATTTTCTCCGAGCTGCATTTTCTCCTTTATAAACTTGGCTTTCCCCATTTAAATCCCCTGAATCATTTTGCTGTGAGAACAGAAGATAAACTTCAGTTTCATATGGCTGTTCTACTACTAAATCACTACTATTTGTTTAGGGCCAGATATTGTTACAATATCAACTCACAACCTACCCATGGAAAAATAAATATTAAAACAAAAAATAGTTTGGAAAAATCCTGCTGTACCCTAGGAGACAGCTCCCTCCCCTGCCCAGTACTTTACTAGCATTCTGGGGAAGGGTAGTGGCAAACAAAAGGAACAATTGAGAATGAGATACCTCAGCAAACTAATTTAACTGTCACCTTCCTTATTAAATAGACCTATTGAAGATTTCACGAGGTACTTAAGCATTTGCCTAATTTGAAACCCATTACAAATTTTTAAACTCAATTAAACAACTACACACACAAACCTTGGTGAAAAAAAGGCCAAAACACTTATCAAAATATTTCATATATTAAGTAAATGCAGCATCCAAGAAGGCACTGCAATAAACAGCTACCACCTTCCCCTAGATTAAATATTTTTAGTCTCATTAGTGATTTTTCTTTTTTTTTTTTTAAAGCAATCTCTCAATGAGAGCAAACTTAACACTAAAAGAAATGTAGTTCTATACACGGATAAATAATTTTATACATCTTTGGGAACTACCATTTTCTGCAGTTCCTCCCCTAAAAAGATAAAAGCATCAGCTCGGCTCTCTTGCATGAGGCCAAAGCAACAGCTGTTGATTAACCTTGAATGGAGTCCAGCTCCTTCTGTTTCAGTAATTAGAAATAATGCAGAACCCTAAGATAGTACATTATACCAAGAAAACATTGTTGCAGGTGATTCTATTATACTAGCCAATTGCCCTTCCCTCCCGCTGCTTGGAGTCCAGGCCTCCCTGCTGCAGCGGTGGGGGGACAGGGGAAGCAGGCCCGGGCCCGATGAGAGGGCAGGACCAGGCTCAAAGCTAGGGAGAAGCCAGGCTGCTGCGGCAGGGCAGGAGAATCAGCAGGCCTGAGCCAAAACCAGAAGCAGGGGAGGGGCAGACACAGGGGTAAGGGTTGGGGATGGGAGAGAAGTGGAACCGGGTCTGACAGAGGAGGAGGCCCGCTCCTCCCCTACTCCAGCCACTGCCATGTCAGCCGGGGCCTGCTGCTCCCCTGCCATGTCAGGCCAGCTTCTCCACCAGCTCGGGCTTGGTTTCTCTCCCCCACCCCTCCCCTTTCCCCCCCATGTCAGCTCAGAGCCTGCGCCTCCCATCCCCCCCCACTGCCGGGTTGGTCCGAGCCCCCTGCTCCCTCAGCCACAGAGGCCTGGCTTCTCCCCACCCTTGGGTCAGCACTGCTGGCCTTGCCTCCCTGTTCCATCTGCTCCACTGCCCCCGCCTCCAAGGAGCATGCCAAGGGAGGGCCCCCCCCACCCTCCATCATGTCAGTACTTTACCACCACCACCTCCTATTTGAACACTCATTTGCACTCTGATTGGCTGTTTGTCAGCCAATCAGAGCATGAATAAAGCGTGACAGACAGACAGACTTCAAAAGGGAAAAGGAATAAATCTTCACTTTCTCTGCCTATAATTGTGTCACCAATGTGCATGACAAATACTTATTCCAATGTGTATGACAAACAAATGCATTTTCTTCTATTCTTGAGATCATTAATCAGTGAATAAACTGAAAATGCAGTGAACTATTTCTATTAAAAGAACCTACAAGATACTACCTAAAAATTAACCCAAAGATAATATGCATGCATACACACATGCACATGCATGCCTTATCTTAACCTCTACCTTGCTGTTGTTGACTTCATCTCACCTATTACTGGCAGATAGTATTCTACCATCACAAAATTTTGTTTAATTAATGGTTTTCAGAAAGAGATGTGGTCAATGACTAGAAGAGGTTGCAGATCTATTAGCTTATCCATATGTAGACTTAACTGACACATTATAATAAATAAAAAACAAAAATCCAGCAATCAATGACATAGCAACTGTACTGCCATACTAATTTTGAGACATGAATTCTATTTTTAAATGCAACAAAAAAATATTAATTATTGAAAACCACATGTGATCCTTGAATTCTGGCCTGCTCCCCAAGTGTTTTTGATGTTAAGGGAAGTCCATTTTATCTGCAAAATCCTAGTTGTAGAAACACGCTAAGAAGAGAAACTCAAGAAGAACAGATTGGAATCTATCAGATTCCAGTTTGAAGTGCTGCACCTGTAAAGCTTTAAGTCTTAAGTAGGGGGTGCACCAATAAAGATTTTCTTGGCTGATACCGATAGACAATTATTCACCAGGCATATTGGCAATACTGATCCAAGAACCAATTTACAGGAGCACATACAGGCAGTGTGGTGAGCAGCTCCCTACAGGTAAATCAGTGAATGGGACCCTGGGGCTGTGGAGCAGGACAGAGCCACAGGCAGCTCATCCAAGGGATCAGCGTGCCAGTGCTTAAAAGGTGGCAGCGAGGGAGCTTGAACTAAAGCTCATCAAATGAGCTTTAGGTCAAGCACCACAGTCACTATTTTTCAGGGTGGGAATGCTTTTAGGAGTGGAGTGAGAGTGGAGGCGAGCTGCCTACCATGGGCTCGGGGCTATCTGTTATGCTGCCTTTGCTTCAGGAACCACATGCTGGTCGTGCTGCATTCCTTGCCTGTCCAGAAGCAGGGGGCACAACTTTCTGCCAGCACTGATGCTAGACAGGCAGGAAACATGTAGCTAGTGTGTGCGGTTCCCAGGACAAAGACAGCAGAAGAGAGACCCCCAAGTCCAGTGGGAAGCCCACCCTCTGCCCTGGGCAGATCTGCGGGGCACATACTCCCCCCATGCCTCCCCCGGGGGATGCACGCAGTGGTAGGGAGCTGCCCTCACACATAAAACACCTGGACAAGCCACCTGCGGCTCCATCCTGGTCCCTCTCAGCCCCAGGGTCCTATTCACTGCCATGGCTGGGCAGAACCCCCAGCCCCACTCCCTTCCTCACTGTCAGGTTCTGAAGCTGCCTCCCCTACCCCAACTCCACAGACTTACCTGCAAGGAGCTGCTTTCCACTGCCAGGCTGCATTCCTGCCCATGTGCATGCATGCAGCTACGCACATGCACACAGCATCTAGGGGCCCTGGCCACAAAGCATATTATATTTATCAGTGACATTATTGGCTAAGCTGGCCAAAAAAAGCCAATAGCTGATAACATTAATTTTCCTTTATTGGTGCCAATCTGATATGCAACCAATAGATCGATGCACCTCCAGTCTTAAGTAATTTAAGAAACAGCAGAAATTGCAAGCATCTATCCTCAAATTCAGAGGCATCTAAGGACATCTAATTCAGTTGTTACAATAATTTCCAGACTTTTCTGGAACAATCCAGGCACTGCTAGAAAAAACCCCTACTGACTTTGTGAGAAAGGAAAAAGCCATTTTTGTCCATTTAGCACAGCCAATGTTTTAATCACCCTCATAATTGTTTACAGACAGAAGCAGCAGCCACTGGCAGCCAGCAACTCCTTCCAGTGCAACAGCCTCCCTCATCTCAGTATTGCTGCTGTTCTTCCAGCAAGAGTTTAACATGCTGACACCATGAATGCCTCCTTCTCATGCAGAAAGACAACAGATTATAGTGGAGAAGAACAGTGATAGTGTGAATAAGGTGTGAGGAGGAAAATGGTGGACAATGCTATCAGGGCTGGAAGCAGAGGGGCACACAAAACCCGTGGCACAGGCTTGGAGGGGGTTGCAGACACTGAAATAGGAGAAGGTTGGAAGAAAACCACAAGGAGAACAGGTGAGGAGGAATGGAGGGGAACAGAAAGCCTCCAGTCAGTTCAGTGAGCTCAGCCAACAAAATGATTTGGTACTGACCTAACTCTGCTTTCTAAGAGGGCATAATCATTCACCCTCAACAGAAGCAAAAGTTAGTCTAGCACCTTCAAAAAAATGTATCCTATATAGCTTATGGCTTGACACTCATTTCATTCCCTTACAATAATACAGAAATCTTCCACCTAGAGAAATCTCGAGTCTTGGACAAACTATACAAATGCTACTGCTTTCTCTGCCATAGGCAGATATAACCCAGCCATTCCCTTTAAAGAAACAATGAATCTGTTCACAGTAGTTTAAGATGGGAAACATATAAGTGTATCCAAGTGAACACACAGGACACATCCAGAAGAGCGTGCACGTGCCTCTTGCAGCATCTCAAAGCCTTTTGAGATGTTGCAAGAAGCACATGTGAGAACAAAACAACAGTTTCCCGTGCTGCAAATTTGCAGTGCAGGGGCAAAATTAGATCCCTGGATATCCAGGGGTCAAAAAATACCCCGGGGGAAAAAAGCACAGCAGGGCGTAGTCCAGGTGAAGCAACCGGAGGATCAGGTCTTCCACAGAGATGTTCTGGTAGCCAGGCAAAGCATTTCTATGGTTGACTCTCGCCCCAGTGCTAAAGCATGCTGCTCATGTAGGGCAAACAGTGTGCCAGCTGTAGGGAGCTGGACCTGGGCTCCCTGACGGTAAGCAAGGGTGTGGGGGGCTGGAGGAGAGGGAGAGGATCCCGCCAACCCCATCCCTCGCCCACTCCCCAAGCCTCCTGATCATTGCTCCTCCCCACCCCAGCATCTTGGCAGTTCAAAAAAGCCCTGCATTCACCAGCAGTAGCAACTCCATTGGGCTCCTACCATTTGGGGTGACCAAAAGTAAAAAGTTGGGGGGGAAGGGAATTCAATCAATCTCAGGAGAAGGTTCTGGAGGTGGAGGGGCTGCAGCCTGGCGCACTTGAGGGTCACGTGCACCAGGGTCTCCCTCTGCCCACAGAAGTGGCAGGAGACCAGGGTGCCTGTGAAGCTCGCCACAAACGTCTGGCGAGGACCCACCAGCTGAGGTTCCCAGTGGCCCCAGAAGCTCCTGAGAGCAAACAGCCCTGGGCTACTTGCCAGGGCAGTTTTTTGTACTGATGGGCCAAGACAGGGCTGCTTTTTACACTGCTGGGCCCAGCTCTAGCTCTCCCTGGCTACAGATCGGGGAGGAGTTGTGCCACCTTGGGCAAAATAACTCTGCCCAACTTGCACCACATCTAAGTATATGTCTGAGCACATAGCAAAAAGCCCTGGCTCAAATTTGTACTGCTTCTATCTGAGCTGCTGAAAGCGCATGTGCCTGCATGTGTGGACGCACCCACAGAAGGCAAGGGACAGAGCCAAATTTACTGTTACTATCTAGTTGCTAGCCAAGAATGGAACTACTACAACAGGGGTCAGCAACATTTTTGGGCAGAGCATCAAAAACACCTGCAACCTTGATATGCAAGATGTTGACCTATTGGGGCAGACAATGGGGAAGCCCCTAGGGGCCTGATTCCTGTTGGGGCAGTACAGCCCCTAATCTCCACCCCAAGGCACTTACTGCCAACAACAAGCTGGGCCAGGGCTTTGCAGACCCTGGTACAGCTGCTTGCAACCCCCCAGCTGGTCTAGGTTCTGGACAGCCCACTGCTGCCCCTCACAGAGCTCTGGCTGCTCACAGTAGGCAGTAAACAGGCTGCAAGCAGCTGCACCAGGGTCCACAGAGCACCACTGCACATTGCTGGCAGTGGGTGCATGCACGTCTCAGGGCAGACAGTGGGGAAGGAACCAGAGCTGCACTACCACAAGAATTGGGCTCCTGTAACTCCCCCCACTGTCCACCCCAAGGCACATGTTCCAAAGAAAATGCTTTTGCATGCCACACATGCTGGAGATTGTTTACCCCTGTAGTACAAAGACATGTTTTGGGCCTTGACTATAGGCTAAACAAGTAGGAACTAGGCCAACACTTGTTTACATATACCCCACCCCAAAAAAATAGCAAGGGAATCTTCAATCATCCCAAAGTCAGCAACAGCGTTGAACATTGCACCCTAAGATACCAAGGTAAACAAAGAGTATATCTCCTGTCCTGGAAGAGGTTAATGCTAAGTGAGAGCAAAGACTGTCTCATTGAAATATTAGGAGTTGCTTCCTACACACACATGCTGTTGGAAAAAAAACAAAACAAAACAAAAAAACCAAAAGTTATCAAAATACTTCAAATGTTAAATAAAGCATCCAAGAAGGTACTGCAATAAACAGCTACTACCTTCCCCTGGATTAAATATCAACATTGCTTCCTACAGCATCTACTGCTTTTGACTTGACCTTTGAAGCCTATTACTTAAAACTGGTCAGGCATGTGACACACAAGATCAGAAGCCAAGATGGACTGACTGGAGACAGGATTTTAATATATGACCACTATGAAGTTTCACATTATTCAATCTGTGCAACCTCTCCTTATTTAGCTTTCTTCTCAAACACCTTTTGTATGATGACTGAAGTTAAAAACTGAGTTAAATATACGAGCGCCTCACTAGTCCTATGCTGGCCCTCAGCAGCAGCACTCAGAGAGATGGAGAGACTTCACCCTCAACACATTCTAGGGACTGAATTTTGGCAGCCCATAGCAGAGCAGTATATCTACCATTTTTTCACAGCCAGAACTTCTTTTCTGCTTGGCTTCTGCTTGACACCTGACTGAATAGAAAAGCATATATACTAAAAGAAACATGAGCTTGCTCATTAGTACCATGGGGCATGCCTTGGGCAAAGAGTAAAAAAGAGACCTGTCTGAGGCGGGCTGCACAGCTCATTGTGAGACCAACAATAACAAATATGTTTTTCACTAACTGCTTATTAGGCCTGCAGACAGACTTCAGCAAACGGGAGTTGTGCATGAGTCAGAGGCTCAATTTCCTTTCTAAATATTTTACTTACAGGGACAAGGGTCAAACATCTTTAAACTGAGTATTTAAAGCTGATTTCAACACCGATTCTTCTCCTTTCAGACCTGGATGTTTAATAGAAGTACTTGCTCATTATTTTAGGAGGAAGATGACCTTTCAGACTCATCCAGATGAGCAATTATTCCAGTTGCTACTCAACAAGATGTACCTCACTACTGTCCTTTTAGGATCAAACATAACTCAGTATAGCCACATTCTATAACTTTGCACAAGTTATAACCACACAACACTGATTCAGATCCAGCAAGTTTTAAAGCAATGCTAGCAAAACCAGCACAAACTTCACTAAACCTCAGAAAATATCTGTGAAATAGTTTCCAGTACTTGTGGTTACAGAAGGGGCGAAATACCTTTAAAGTGCTGAATGATTCTTAAGGTCTTCAAAAAAGGGGAAGATTTAAAATACAGGGTTTTTAATCTCCTAACTTAAAAAAAAAAACACAAACAAACAATCATCAGGAAATTCAGTGGCCTAATCTATGGTTTTTGTGTATTTTGGGATGGCCCAAAGCAAAAAAACCAACAAAAAACAAACAAACGAATACTACGAATATTGTTGGCAAACACTACTTTGAATTGGTACTAATAAATTAATAAGAATAGAAAAATGTATTTGCCACTATTTAAGTTAAGCTTCTTTGGACTTTGTTTCTTCTTTTACTTGGAGCAGTAAACTGTCATTCAAGTTAGTTTCACTTTGAGATGCCGCAATGCTTGGATATCAAACACTGCAGCTGAAAGCTTTAACCATTACAATTGAAAAAACAGACTCTGAAGAGCACATATTCAGAATACATTCATACACTCCATTCATATTTTTGGTACAAATTAGATGCATCATTCTGGACAAAGGAACAAAAAAGGTCACTTCTGCCACATCTTCTTGAAATACATGGACCAAACCAATTCCTTCACATATGCACATAATGAAAGGCAGAAAGGCCCCACAACTTTACAGAGAAAGGAAAAGCAGGTGCAAATATTAGCATCCTACAATAAAATGCTACTGCAATTCATATAGCCACCTAGAAGAAAGCCATTTTCTTTCCTGTAAGCATTCAGTTTCCCAGCTAGCTGAAAGCAGAGTTAAGGTTGGTGTTGGAATGACAACCAAGTATTTCCAGACTTGCTGTGCGATGCAAGAAGCCCGAGTGGAATTTGTGAAGCAAGTAGGGGCAGCAAGTAGTGACCACTATGCATACAGGGTGTAAGTATCAATAACCAACTTAAAACAACAAACAAGAGCAAGGAAATTCAAGAGGTGTGGACACTGTTCCATTCTGAGCGCATCTGTTGTGCTTGCTATTGCAGGGGGTCTCCAAACAGTAGGTGGTCTCCACATACCATATACTGAAGCAGAATATAAACAGCTCAGGATGAGCAGAGGACAGCTTGATAGATATCCAGCACCTCCTTCTGAGCTGATTTAGAGCAAAGTAAAGACATGAAAAATGAGGCACGTGATTACTTACGGTTAATTAAGCCTACATTATACTAACCAGTGCTAGCACCTTCCCAGTCTAACATCTATGTGCTAAACCACACTGAGCACCAAATGGCTCTAAATTGCCTGCCTCAGCATCATGCGATATAAAAGCAATCCCAATTAAAATATGAAGTGGATAGCAAGGGTATACATTACCTTAAGGTTATAGGGCACAGACTTGTTCACAGGTACCTGTGCCACATGCACTCAAGTGCACATCAGCAATTGGCAACCACCAGTTTTATAGTATCATAGTGCTTAGGGTCGAAAGGGACCTAAACAGATCATCAGGTCCAACCCCCTGCCCCAGGCAAGAACGGGTGCTGAGGCCGTATCACCCCAGCCAAATATCCATCCAGCCTCCTCTTGAAGACTCCCAAGGTAGGACAGAGTACCACCTCACTTGAGAGCCCATTCCAGAGCTTGGCAGCCCTAACTGTAAAGTAATGTCTCCTGATGTCCAGCCTGAACCTTCTAACAATTTGTAGCCATTATTCCTAGTAATCCCGGGTAGTGCCCAGGGGAACAGAGCCTTCCCCAATTCCCACTGGTCCCCCCCTCAGTGAGTTTATAAACAGCTACCAGATCCCCTCTCAGGCTTCTCTTGTGGAGGCCGAATAGGTTCAGGCCCTTTAGCCTCCCTTCGTAGGGCCTGCCCCGCTGCCACTTGACCACGTGAGTGGCCCTCCTCTGGACCCTCTCAATGCTAGCCACATCCCTCTTGAAGAGCGGTCCCCAGAACTGGATGCAGTACTCCATCTGCGGCCTGACCAGGGCCACAGAGAGGAAGGATCACCTTCCTGCACCTGCTTATGATGCATCTGTAGATGCACGACAAGGTGCAGTTGGCCTTACTGACCGCTTCCTCACATTGGCAGCTCATGTTCATCCTGGAGTCAACAATGACTCCAAGATCCTTTTCTGCCACTGCATTTACAAGGGTGTTCCCCAGCCTATAGGTGTGTTGCTGGTTCCTTCTCCCTAAATGCAATACCCTGCACTTGTCTGCAATGAATTCCATCCTATTCTCATCCGCCCACCTCTGTAATTTGCCTAGATCTAGCTGGATTCTGTTACTCCCCTCCAGCGTGCCCACCTCACCCCACAACTTGGTGTCATCAGTGAATTCAGTTTAGGAGGTAAGATATTCCATGGCTTGTGTCCAAAATGCCTAACCCCCTAATCAACAGTGCTTGGCAGATGAGTGTGCTCATGCAGATCCAGTGAACCGAATGGGGCTCCACTCAGAAGAAACACGCTAAAGTACACTCCTGCTGCAGTCCATCAGTTTGCATGCAGGATGGGGGAGGGGGCATGTACTAGTCACCTAAAATGAAGAATTATTAATAAACACTCATGAGAGGACGTGAAGCAGAATTTTCTTTTCTGCCTTTTTTGGAGATCATTCACAAGGATGTTTGCACTCTTTATGGAACATAATAACGGACATCCTTCCCTTCAGATTTCCTGCAGTTTGTTGCTATATTTACAGCAACAAGCAGCACGATTTAAATAGGCCTGGGCGAACACCATTATCTTAAAATCTTGGCAGTCTCTTAGCCTTCGGTTGGGACCAATGATGTGCATTTCAATAAAAAAAAGGGGGAGTTTGCTGTTACGTGAATGGACAAATCTTGAAGCTATTGCAAGCAAATCAAACTAATTGCTGTGTTTCTGTCTCATCCTGTAATTATCATATGACAATTAAATAAAGTTCTCTTCTGCTTTTGGAAACAAAGTTCTCTCTGCAGAATGATCCTTCAGTACTGCCCTCCAGCAGATCCCACGGGGCTACACTGATATAACAAAAGTTAGAATTGTGCCCATTATGTTAATTTCCAAATAAGTGACTAGCAAAGCAGCCACCCTGAAGGCAGCACTCCCAGCAGCTGGAAAAAAGGATGCAAGCTTGGCCCTCTTCCTAGCAGGCTGGAATGTCTGCCCCTTTGTCGCTGTAAACCAAGAGGAACAGCATCAGCATCCTTTTCCTTCTCCTGGGCCAGGTCACACACTCCTAATTAAACAGGAAGTAGATAGCAATGACATTTGTTATCTTAAGGTTATATAGTACATTCACAGGTACCTGTGGCACATGTATTCATGTTTTCTTAGATTCTTTCCCCTCCCCAAAGTAAGATTCAAGGACTCCAGCAAAGAAGCCCCTCCACAAGAGTCTAGTAGGTATTACTTGTTATTCAAAAGACAAGCTGGGCAGCTTGCTGCCAGCTGCAGCTGTTGCCATTTCTTCCTATTCCACACATTATTACAAAATCTTTTCCTTGTTTTCAAATCAGATGCTTGGTAAAAGCCAACTTTGATCTAAAAATGTCAAAGACAAAAATTTACTTGATTATTTTAAAATGTATCATAAGGAGAGGGATGGGACGGGGACACACATAGATCTGCAGTTGAGCGAGTGCAGTTGAGCTGCGGAAAGAGGAACATCCAAGTGTTAGATGCTACTTCACTGTAAATAAAAGACTTTTTCCAATCATTACAAAATAGAATCTGAATTTTCTTTTTTCTTTTTTGCAGTCCAGATCTGTCCAACCATGAGGACTGGCCTCCTACTAGGAAACAGAAAGATGCATCTTTCTTAATGGGAGAGAACAGATAGAGTCACAAATGCAAATACTGAACAAGTTGCAGGTTTGATTTAAGGCGGTTAGAGAGAAGAAACAAAACAAAAACCACACACCACCAACACTAAAAGGGTCTTTAAGAAAAAGTTTAACTCATGTACATAACAACAAGAACGGGTCTACAAGAAAAATGACAGGAATGTCTCAACAGTCATATTTTTAACAGATAAAGAGCCACACAGCAGGACAGAAGTGCACCTTATAAACTAACTGAATCAGAGATATGTATGGTTTCACGGGCAAGAGCTCAGTTCATCAGAAGTGAGCTGTTGCCCAGGAAAAAGTATGCATCTCCGATTCAATTAGACTATAACACGCTACCCTGCCTTCTGCCCGACTTCAGACCAGCACAGTTATCTACCTCTCTCTAGACAGAGAGGTTATATGGGAAAGTGATGGGACCAGGGTCCAGGGTATCTTGAGGACTAGTGTTGAGGGCATGCTGCCAGATACCAGAGCATTCTGACTTGGTAACATTTTATGCCACAATGATGTAAGTCAGGGATAAACATAGAGACAGCCTAAAGACCAAATCCAGCCTGTAGAGCCATGTCACCCAGCCCAGGGTCTGTGTTAATCCCCATGGCTCCCTGCCAATCAGTTTGACACTCCTGCTATAAGGCAACAGAGAACCAGGCTCAGCATCAGTAGTGAAGGCAAATAAACAACAAAACAGTCTATTATAACTCACTCTGAAAAGCAAAGTATTAAAGCTTGTGAATGATGAAGCCTGGCTAACATGGGAATTTCAGTGTATGCAGAACAAAGGTTTCCTGTTCATATGCTGCAAGTTTCCTAATGCTCAGTGACAGGGGGACGCTATTGTACATGCCCCTCTACAGCAGAGATGCATCACTGTCAATGCACAGTCCAGCAGCACGCAGCAGCTCCAAGGTAGAGAGCATCTGAAACACTGCCTTCATTCTCCTCAACCCCTCAAGATCACAAACCTGTGAAAAGCAATCTCCTACTTTTGCTTATTTCCCTCTTTCCCCTCCTGACCCCCTCCCCCCACCAATGCATTTCCTTTCGGTAATCCTATACTCTGTTAGCATAAAGAGGGGTCTTTTTTTTTTCTCCTACAACTGTGCCACTGTAAAATGAAGTATCCAGAAGAAAAACCCATGTGACCGATTTTCATGAGTGAACTTTCCCCCTGGATTCTACATCATAATGGATACAATTTTATGTAAAAACTCTCACAATTAAATCAGCAATTACATTACAGGCAACCCCCACTTCACACGTTTTCACTTAGCACTATTTCGCTATAGCATTCATTTAAAATTCATACCTGGTTTCACTTATCACTGAGCCAATTTAGTTATAGCATTCAGCAAAGCAGCAGTGGTGGGAAGAAGCAGTGAGTGGCAGTGAATGAGCGGGCAGGCATGAGCTCAGGACCCGCACTGGTACTGCAGAGCCAGAGCCAGAGCCAGCAGGGGCCCAGGGCAGGGCAGCAGAAGCAGGGGGCCTAGACTGGCACGTGGTTCCAGACCAGCGGGGGGGAAGGGCAGGAGGAAGAGAAGCAAAAGCAGCAAGCAGTAGCAAGTAAGGGGCAAGTGGCAGTGCTGGCAGGGGCCCAGGGCAGGGCAGCAGGAACACTGGGCCCAGGCTGGCACATGGTGCCAGAGTGCCTGGCAGGCAGCGGGGTGGGGAGAAGCGGTGGCGGAAAGAAGCAGCAAGCGTGGGGTCCTGTGGTGTCGGAGCCGGCAGGAGCGTGGGGCATTGGCTGGCACGTGGGGCCAAAGTGGTCAGCAGGCAGGCAGAGGGGTGGGGAGACGCAGTGGAGATGGTGAGAAGCTACAGCAAGAAGCAGCAATAACCAATTATTTCTATTTACATCAATGCTTATGGGGAAATGGGTTTTGCTTAGTGCAGTTCTGCTTAATACTCCATTTTCCTTGGGTAAAATTCCATGTTGCTTTCCATCTAATTCTGTCCTCATGTCATTTCACCTTTGAATCTGATCATCAGGCAAGAGACAAGGCAGCTCGCAGTTTCGTAGGATGCATAAGAGGCCCTTCCCTTTGGCATAAAGCCTCTTTTCAAGAAAATCCATGTTTCCAGCTCTACCTTCCAGGCTACAAAACAGGCAAGTGAATTTCCTCACTTGCAGGCACACCTTGAGATTTGACTCTCTACTTCCTTTCACCACAATCACAGAGGTATACAATGTTTCCTGCATTACAGCAGCTCTGATCCTTCATGTGTGGTTGTATAGGCTTGCAGTTGTTGGCAGAACAAATCTGCCTGAACATATTTGTGCCAAGATCAGACAGAACAACAACAAAAAAGTAACTGGTCGTGTAACATTTTTTTAAAAAATGTGCGCGTCATACAGTGCTGTAGACTGTATTTAATCCAATACTAAAACACAAAACAATTATGAGAGCTTATCCAAACAGGAGCCATTTACAGCATTAATACCTGACAAAATGGGTGTTTATCCCAGAGATAAAGAAAACAGATGCATGTAATTCAGTACAATGATGCATCACATACGACTTTAGGTTTTATTTTGGATGGTTACTTCAGGGTGGAAGCTTAAAAAGCTCATAAATGACTCTGGGGCATCATGTGGCAATGTTGGTGTGATGTAGTTGAGATGGTCCAGAAAACATGAAAGAAGCAAGGTTACTTCTGGGGTGGGATAGGGAATTGTATTTTATTGGACCAACTACATAGTTGGAAGAGACTTTAGATGAGCTTTCCAGCACAAAGTGCCAATCCTCAGGTCTGAGGAAGAAGTAGATGCAACTTTTCAGAACTGAAAAGGTCACTCTGAGTTAGAAAATTCACCTAAAGTCTCTCCCAAATGTAACAAAAAAATCATCCTTGCATTAGGGACTTAAGCCACAAGTGAAACAAACCCAAAAGACTTGGACTCCCAAATCACTGGAGCACTTTTTCCATTTCTATTTCTTGGAGACTGTTAGCTTTGTAAGTTTTCTTTCCTCAAACAGAGAAACTGCACAAAGGCAGATCATTATTTTATTTCACTGTTTAAAATACATTGTGAATTTAAAAAAAGGTCACTTTGCTCTTTTTTTTTTTTACACCCGTGCTCCAGTCCTTTTAGCAAACAGTGTCTTTATTTACATATGGAACTTTTCATAGGCTATTTATTCTACCTATTACTTAGCTCAGGCTGCATGTGTTTGGATCACACAGTTTGTCTAAGATATTACTCTTGCCTCTTGCATATTTCCTGAACCATCATGACAACACCACCATTTCAACACTAGTGCAAGAGATTAAAACATTTTCAAACATATATAACTTGTAGGACCGCTTCAAAGCAAGGGTATCAAAAACGTATCCAACCTCACAAGGTGGATGAGTGCCACATGATCAGCAACGTTCCCTCTAAGCTGTGCACGTTTGCAGCCACGCAAAAGTAAAAATCTTGCCGCGCACAAATTTTTGAAGATTTTAAGGCTGCGCACCCACCCGGAGAGAAGCTGGGTGCGGAGTGTGGCAGAGGCACTGGGGCTGGTATGGGACACTTACCCAAGGTAAGCTCCTCATTCCTCATGCAGGGCAGGCAGCAGCGAGACAAAATAAGTTACTTCTGGATTAAAGCAGAAGCACGCAACTGAAAGACCGCAAGAGTATACTTGTGATTCAATTCGCCTCTTAGCTGCACAAAGCCTGAAGGGAAAGTTTCCCAGGAGTACAATTCTCTCCTTAATATGTTGATTCTTGAATATTTGGCGCATAGCTTTCAATGCTATGTATCATGTCAATCATCTATTGCATCTGGAGATAGGTGTGCAAGTATAAACAGCATTGACACGAATACTTCATGGGTGACCGAAGACATTTAGTGCCGAGGAGAATGTGTTTGTTTCTTCTAACTGAAACTGTTACACAAATCGCCACCTGAAAGTATCCTCTATTCGTATTATGTGGCAGAGGCAACGTGTTCTCCTTCTAAACTTATTCTCTCCAAGTCTCTCTCATATTTGACAGCTGGTGCCAGTCTCCACTTACAGCTGTGAAGGAAGGATACAGAACAGCAATGCGATTTACTCTGTTCTATGTTTTCTCTTTTGCTCTTCCTTCTCCAAATTGAGACGAGACAGCTGTCAGAAAAACTTGCTTGAGAATGGGCCTTCCTACTCTACTAGACCTACTTCCTACCAGATGTCAACAATAACAAGCACATACAAACTTTAGGACAATTCCAGCCTACTACATAGCAATCTACACTGCTACCAGAGAACCCCAATACAAAAATTTTCAAAATAAGCTGTTTCCATATTACATTCTCCTCTTAGTCCCAAAACAATGGCAGGCTAATGTCAACATATCACACTTTATAAACACAATTAGCCTTTCTGGACAATCACACAGGTAGCTAGAAATATTCTCTTGTGAATATTCAACCAAACATAAAGGGTCTCAGCAGTGAAACCACCCCATGAATTCCTCTCTCCTCCAAACACAAAGGCATCCACTGTCTCACTAACTGGGGTAAGGAGATGGGAAAATTTAATTTCTGATTTATGAAGGCTTCTCAGTGCTCCAGGGTAATGTATAATGTTTCTGCCACAAGACAAGCTCTAAAGTCAACATGTACCATCAATGCATCAAAGATATACAGACAGGGATTAAAAAGATGTGATAGAGTTAGAACAGTCATTTGTTAACAAAGCAGGGTCTATGTAGCAAGAACAGAAACCCAATTGTGACATGGACTTCCTGTTCTATTTCTCCAATACAAGCATAGCAGTAGAGAGCACATCAGCACCCCCCTCAGTAAAAGCAAGACAATGTACACACCCATTTCAAATCTCAATCCATTAACAAATTACAATCCCCAAACCTGACCCAGCAAAGCACTTGAATGCATACTCTACATGTGTCTGAACAAAGTTACTGAAGCTAAGCTTTAAGTATGCATTACTTTGGTCAGTGAGATTCTCAGCAACATGTCAGGGCACCCTGGGTGCCAGAACTTTGAAGGGTGACATGAGGTGCGAGAAGATAAGCAAGAAGTGAAGAGATAAGCAGATAAACATATACGTTAGGCAGATAAACCCAGGCTGAGGCTTGCCCCTGCCTAGATGATTCTCCACCCCCACTGCAAGGTGGTAAGCACTGTAATATATACAGTTGGTATATAGTTGGTCTAATAAAAGGTATCACATGTACCCAAAGAACCTTGCCTGTAATATATACTGTATTCACTTGATTCCAAGATAAGGTTTGTTCCCCCACTCATCATTGGGCAAATGAAGCTTCATCCTAGAATCAAGTATCTGCAGGCAGCACTGAGTTCTGTGCTCCTCTCAGGCACTGGGTTGATTCCCTCACTGCTCTCTGGCTTCCTGCTGAGCCAGGGGAAAAAAAAAAAAAAAGTATCAGCCTGCAACAGAGTGATGAGGCCCCATGCCAATTCCCTCACCACTTTGTGACTGTGCTGGGGCTCAGCTCCTCTCTGAGGCCTATTCCCCCTGCTGCTCCCTGGCTCAGCATGGAGCCAGAGAGCAGTGAGACAAGCCCCAAGACAAGACCAGCTGCTGGGAAACACCATGTATCTGGGTCCATGAAGGCAGTTTCCTTAAGCACTCCTGGGGATAACTGTTCTTCTGGCATGGTTTAGTATCCACTGAGGTGCTGGGATTTAAAGCCCACTTAATGGAAGTGGGAGGCTCCTCCCTAGCTTGCTCCTGCTGCTATATGGCTGAGGGCACGCAAAACTTGGGGGCATCTGGACCCCAAGCCTTTGGAGTTGGGCTTATACATAGGATGCCTGCCAAAAGACTTTGGAAATGTCTGAAGCCCCTGGTTGGGGTGGAGGTTGCTTGCCAGTTGTAGGGCCACTTATGATTCTGGACTGACTCACGGATTTGGACTTGATTTGGCTGATTTGGCTTGGAACACGAAAAATTTCTTTTAAAAAGGCTGCTTGCTTTTATCTGGCTCCAGGCTGGTTCCGTGGCTCTGTGCTGGATCCTGCATTACTTCTTGGCTCCCTGCTGAGCCAGGGAACCAAAAGGGACCCAACACAGAGCCAGGGGTGCAGCATTAGACAGTGGGGGTAAGGAAAGTAAGTGGCATGGGGGCAAGGTTCCAAGGTCAGGCTCCCCCGCCAGCTTCCTCCCCACCATTTGCCTCCACCCCGCTGCTGCCAAATAAATACAAATTAAACTGGTTACTAACATACTTGACTACTAACTTCTACAATTCAGATCCTTTTGGAATTCTCACTAGGATAAGTTGGAAAACTCTTCCAAAACAGAAGGACTCAACTGGATTTCACCCTTGTTTTGGTAAGACGCAAGTCTGTTTTCAGGCCCAAAACCTAAGAGATTCTCTAGACCATATCCAACTTTAAGATATTAAGAGTCATACTGAGGCCCAAGAGGCATGATTAAGTAACTTATTGAATCAGCAGTTTTCATACTTAAATAAAAGGATCATCAGTAAAAATGCTGAGAGTTTAAAGTGCAAATCATAGTATCAAGCTTTAGATACCAGGGCCTTAATGTTTTGCCCCAACTATCTGTTTGTCTACAGCAGATTGCTTGCTTTGGTTAACAAATACTGGCAATGAACTTGGATATTTTAGTTTTAAGCCTCTGCCAAATGAGAGGAGGAGCAAATTTATTAAACACCAAGTTTCTTCTTTCAGTACATTCAAGTGGCTGTAATGGTTCCCTTTTATGTATGTACTTCTTTGAAAATAAATAGCATCTCTGATAACAGAAGGAAGGTACTCTTCTGGTCAGAGTATTTCAGTTTCGCTAAAATTCAAGACAGGGGGTGGGGTGCTGTTAACAGCTTTCTGGGGTGGTACATTTATTCCTGGTACACCATTATCTTTTTTAAGAGGGATATAAAGAATAGTAAAACATTACAACACAAATCATTTGTAAATTACTGAAAACAGTTTTTAAAAGCTACTACCCATTTACTTGGAGCTTCTTGGTGTTTAAGATGTTAACTAGGTTCCTCTGGAATTAATTAATACATCTGCACAGGCCAACACATATGGTATATGATGAACATCAGCTTTTAAAGGCATAAAATGTCAGGTTCAAAACAAAGATTACAAAACTGGCAAACCTGATGAATTGGAGACATTCAAGCCTGAGAACTAAGGTCTTAATTTAGCACCATTAAAAAAAAAAATCAAAAAGGAGTCTTGCTGTTGAATAAAGTGTGCTAAATACAGTCAAACATATCAAGGTATCATTTGTTCTTTAAATCAGAACTTGAAAGTAACTTGACAAAGGTTGTGTTATAGACAGAGCAAACCAACTAAATTATGCCAGTTCTTCAAACTACATGTGTTGAAAAGAAGATATTCAGAAAACACAAAGTAAAACCTTCAGAATGCACAAAGGCAGATAAAGCTCTTTGGGTGAATCTGATACCTTTTATTAGACCAACTTAAATAGTTGGGAAAAAATTTTAAGCAAGCTTTTGGATTTAAAAACCCTTTGTCAGACTGAAGAAGTCTCTGCAGTTGGTGTATGCTCTTCTTGTATGGAATGAATAGTAAAGAAGCCAGAGGCTGGGCTGATATGCACACAAGATAGGAAGTTTACTTCTAGTGATGAGGAAATTTGCTTCTGGTGGTGAGGTTAGTGAGGTTCAGTGCTCGTTTGAAGTCTAGGATGGGTAGCTCTGGGAAGATCTCTTTAAGAATAGGGTCTCTTTCTAGTACAGGTTGCAATTGTTTGAGGATTTTCCATATGGGTTCAAGGGAAGGGCGATATGTCATAACCAGCTATGTGCGATTTGTGGGGGGGTTTCTTCTGTACTGCAGCAATTCTTCACGTGGTGGCTCTTTCAAACGTGCAATCTCTCTCTCTCTGGAGGAGTGTCCCTTCTGGGTGAAAGCCTTTTTAAGATTGGTGAGGTGGCAATCTGAAACTCACTAACCTCATCACCAAAAGCAAACTTCCTCAGGCCCAGAACACACCGAATGGATTCAGACCATGCCATAACAAGAAATGCAAAACCTGCCAACACATCTCCATCACCTCCACAATTACTACACCCCACAACAGACCCATCAGCATTCCCAGATGTTACAGCTGCACCTCCAGAAACGTAGTCTCTCTCATCTAATGCACCAAATGCTCTGATGGAAAATATGTAGGAGACACCAAACAACAACTGCGCACCAGAATGAATGCACACCGGAATTCTATCAAAGACAAGAATACCCAATTACCTGTAGAAGCACATTTCTCACAAGAAAAACTGCTCTCTCTCCTATCTCTCAGTTCTAATCCTCAAAGGAAACTTGCAAAACACTTCTCAGAGATAAGCCTATGAGCTCCACTTCATCAACCTCCTGGATACAAAAACATCATGGAATAAATTACAGACATTGGATTTATGACACATTATAACCTGCCTGACATCTGGCTCCCCAGGTACCTCTCCACTATTCAACTGCTACATTCATCCCCCTTCTCCCCGCCACCCAGCCTGTCTCTCACCCACTGACTCCTCAATTTACATCTTTGCCGACTGCCTGTCTTGTATACATACCAGCCTCTGACTTCTTTACTAATCCTCCCATCCAGGAAGAAGACACATGACCAGAGAGACTCCCTCAGCCTGACAAAGGATTTTTAAATCAGAAAGCTTGCTTAATTTTTTTTTCCAACTATTTAAGTTGATCTAATAAAAGATATCAGATTCACCCAAAAAAACCTTGTCTGCCTACGTCCTTAGACCAACACAGCTACAACCAACACCCCTGTCAGAATGCACAGGACTTTCACCCTAAATATTTGAGACCAGATATATTTTGGTTCTTCCCATACCACAAAAGGCATTTTCTCACCAGTCCTTACATGTTACAAACTGGAACACAGCTAAGAACTGCAACCTCATAAACCAAGAAGCAGCACACTACAGGTTTCCCCTCACTTCACGCAGGTTCTATACACGTGAATTCACTCTTATGCAATGACCTTTTCATATCAGCCACTTGTTATATGTGAGTTAAGTTCACTCTTATGCAATCGGTGTAGTGGAAGCCCAGTCAGCTGCTTTGTGCGGTGCATCGTGGGAGAGACACGCACCAGAACATAGTCTCCTGGGTGAATCTGTGCTCTTCACTCGTTGTCTGCAACACGTGTTTCTGTAGTTGCCATCCCCATTTTGACAGTGCCCTTGGCTCATGTATACTATCTGCTGCCGGTGAGTACCAAAAATGTCTTGTAAAAGTAGTAGAAATGGGCCTGGGGGTCAGTACAGTCGAGGTCTTAGAACGTATCCCTATTTGTTACATGGTAAAGTAGGTTCCCTTTTTGTGGAATTTTAAACACACACACAGACACCCTCAAGGAGCTCATACACATTTACATGTGACTAATTTTATTTCAGATTCAGAGCCCGTACATAAAATCTTACTCTTTTTATGCCAAGTTTCCTCTGGGGGGAAAAAAAAAAGTTGCTCTGCACCCGAAAGAAGATATGCTGAAAGTGAACTTGGCTCGTAATGAAACAAAGCAGTTATTTTTAAAGCAATCTTGGTTATAACATACCACATTGTACCTCTGTCTTCACCACATGGCATGGATAAGAAGCTCAAAACAACCCACCCAAACATATAAATAGATTGGTTAATCATTTGTAAGTCACTAATGATACTGTTTCCAGACCTACTTTTCCCCCCCTCAATGAACCACCTCCCCAATATTGAATTTCAGCCCTCAGCTCTCTTTTCTCCACCTTGTAACAATATCTACTGACAAGTCTCTTAACAAACATTTAGTAGAGTACAGTGAGTGATATAACTGGTTGTTATGAAGGGGAAGGGTACCTATTCAGTAGTGTAATATCAACCCAAGATGAGTCCAGGAGCTCAATTAAGACAACAATCATTTAATTGCCATGTTCAGGAAGAACTTCAGGTCTCATGAAAAACAAAGTTACAAGGAGTTGTTACCGCACTAATATTGCCAACTAATTTAAGCAATTCAAACTGTGCTAAAAGCCTTATTTTCTCTCCAGAAACAAATTAGTAGGGTTTCTGTAACAACATTAAAATTAATCCCTGCCGAAGAGTTCCACTGAAATGGTTAGACTAAACTCCATTGCTCAATACAGCACAAGAGAATCAAGGTTTCCCCCAACTGTCAGCAATTATGCCACCCAGCCACACATGCTGTAAAAACACTAGGTTGTTCTCAGAATAGCAACAGAAAGTCATCCCTGTACTTCTGAATCTGGATTGCAAAGACAAAAGATGCCTGGGTTTACAAGGTAGCTGAAAGACACATTTCTCTTCTGCATGTACCTCTAAGAACTTTCTACACTGTGGAAGACTTGCACATCCCAGACTATACCATAATTATTATAATAACGGTATACACAGATTGGCAGTAAAAATGTTTTATGTAACAGTTATGGAACCAGCAGATCCCAGCAGTGGACAGGAAAAAATCAGCTCTTAGTCACCACCATTCTATTTTTCCTGTTGTTAGGGAAAAAAAAAAAGGTGATTCTCAAAACCAACCTCTCATTCAAATAAGTCATTAAAAGTACCTGATCTCTCCTTCCCTGCTTGTCCCATTCCATATGCATCCCCCTCCCCGCCCCCAACTGCATCCTCAAGGAACACTCCCACTAACTTCCAAAACAAAATCTCCGTGTCTGGATTTAATGTTTCACTATGAAAGAAAATTTGTGACTAGCAGGATCAGTACAGGCTGAACGTTCGGTCAGCTGTGCATTTTACTCTACTTTTGCATCTTCTCTTCTCTGGAGTCTAACTTAGACCGATGTTACCTGCCTTCAGAGGAAAGCCCAAACTATCTTCCTTGATGATTTAATTCAAGATCAAGTCCTGAAATTGCCTGAATGATTGCTTTCTTGAACTTTTCTTCCATTAGTTTTAAGCACTTAGACCCACTACTGCGGTAACCCAAAATACCCCAGCATGCTGGGTCTGAGGCACCCCTTGACTCTACAAGCAAACAGCTGCCAAAGCTCTTGGGAGCTGAATTGGGCCGATTACTTCTACCTCACAATCAAGTTCTACACAGGTATTCTGTTGCTTTTCATGTTCATTCAATTTCTGCTTCTTCCAGCAAACAGAGGCTACTGACTTAAGAGACTGTCCAGCTGACCCTCCTTAAACCCAGATACTCTGCAAGCAAGGAAAGTAAAAGTGACAGTAAATACATTTTCAAATCCACTGCTACAACTCAGATTTTGTTGATCCCAACAGCACACACAGTGCACTCTAGATCACTGGTGGTAAGTGTACCACAAATGGGACGGGCAGCCTGCGTGTTGAGGCATCCAGTAGATCAGGAAGGGTAACAGCAAAAGATGGGTCGAGAAGCAGATCAAGGAAGGGACAGGGGTGATAGTAGGACCTGGAGGGCAAAGGGCTAGATTATGGCATACCTGCCAATACTGCTGTGCCCCACTACACTAGATAGCGTACCTCAAAATAAAAGGATCCCACAAATGCTTCAGTTTGCCACTTAAGACCCTAGTAACTGCTGCTAAGAGCCTGAGAGTGCAAAGAACTAAGCCTTTAACAAAATGATCCTGCAAGAATGTTAGGAATGTTTCATTTAATTGGATTTAACCTTCTGTCCTTGCATCAAGCACTGATGGTGCCCCCACCTTTATATTATACTGAGAAGGCAGCCCATCTGCATGCGTGCAGCCACATGACATTCATCAGCTCAAAAAGAGATATTACACCCTGGCACCCTTGTGTAGAACCTGAGCCCTGAGTTACCAACGCAGATTTTGTAGCTTCAACTGCACAATGAAAACACATACTGTATATTTAAGATTAGAATTTGGCCTTTAGTGTTGCAACACCAGGGAAGAAAAAGGAAAGTGTACCTTCTTGCAAGCACTGTGCAACACAGCAAAAAAATCCATGTTATACTGGTATCCTCATCCCAAAGATTTGCCTGCCATCTGTTATAAGTTTCCATATTTGGTGTACAAAATATTAGAAACAGAAAACTTCAGGAAAAAGAAAGCATCTGCACAAAAACCATACTCCATAACATAGACAAACAGCCCCTTGACTTGTTTATTCTTGAAAACTGACTATTAGGTATCACATGGCAAAACAGGATTCTCATACTTTAAGCAACAAAGAATTCACTTCATCAGATATTCTTCATGGTGTACACTTTGAAAAGAAACAGGCAATGCCAGATTTTAAAGGTTTGCTGTATAAACCATGCTGGTCTTCTCAATAAAAAAACCCAAAACATTAATGAGCTCTAGATCACTTAACACATCAAGCTAACTTGCTCATCTTCCATATTAAAAAGCAAAAACCCTACAATGAGTAAGTGAGGTTGAAACCCATCATAAACCCACAAGCTCCATTCAGTTAAAAAATTAAAAAGGAGGGAGGGGGCCAGAAGTTTGACCTAGAAAATGTAAACTTCTTGTCCTGACCTGCATTCTGCAACCCAGCCCAGTTAAGGTCACAACAGAATGGAGCAGCTATCATACCAGGAAAGACAAACAGACTGGACCTCATTTTTTGGAAAAGGGAAGGCTGAGGAAGAATATGATAGAGATCTACAAAATCATGAAGATTATGGATAAAGTCAATAATGAACTGTTATTTATCAAGTCTCAAAATATAAAACATAGTGGGGACCCACTGCAGCTGAACAGGAGACCAGTAAAAAAAAGAATCATACAAAACAAAGAAAAGGAAGCACGTCTTTATGTGATGTACAGTTAAATTTGTGCAACTGTCACAGAAGGCTGTATAGGCAGATGGTATAAGCAGGTTCAAAAAGGGATTAGACAAAAATCAGGTCCATTAACAGCTATTAAATAGAACTGTCAGGGATGCATTCTCTGAGATCCCTAAACAAATGATGACTGATTGATGTCAGAGAAAATGCAACAGAGAATAGATTATACTAGACATGGCTTGGACATGCACTCTTCCTCAACAGCATCCATTATCTGCCACTGCCAGAGACCAAATATCATTCTAGATGGACCATTGGTCAGATACAGTATGGCACTTACAGTCCTAATATTTCTTATGATGATAAGAATTGATTGAATTGCTATCATCCGCTCTTCAGTCCATTTTGTTTCTTAACTATATAAATTTACTGGATACTCACCCCCCAACATGGGTAGTTTAATAATAGTACAATAACAGTTTAATCCACTACAGTAATAACACATAAAAAGAGGGGCTGCCTGAAACAGAACTATACTTGAGTGCTTGCATGCATTACATATTAATCTTCAACTTCATCAGTAATCTGTGGAAATCTTAAACATGGTTTCAGTCAGCCAAAAGTTGTAAACTACAGGCATCAAACTCATGGTCTCACGAGCCAGATGAGTGGTGTGGGACGGGTCCTATAGCTAGATCGGGCCACATGTCTGATCCAACACAGGCAGCACCCACCCAATCAAGTGTTGTGGGCAGCACAACACCAAAGGCCAGATTACAAAGCTCCACAGTCCAGATACTGCCCATGGGCTGTTATAAACCCCCGTTATAAACAAGCAAATGGATGTTAGCCCAGTGAGGTTAACAACCCCTTAAGCCTAGCCATCCTACTTCATGTCTCACTGGTGGGAAAAAAAAAAAAAAAAAAAAAAGCAATAAGGAATTCTCTCTCAGACATGACCATCTCACTCAACCTGAACTTGTGATCAGTCTGAAATCATTTCACAAGACAAATCCAGCATACTCCATGACAGATTAAATCACATAGGAGCTAGGTGTACACTTAGCCTTTTAGGGTGGTATTTTCCTCAAAAAGGCCTTTTTATGCAGCAAAACTAATCAAAACTCCGTTCCAAACCACATCTGCATTCAGACTAAGTATGACTTACTGAATACGGACTCAAGATGATTTATCTAACAAAAATTCTCAGCTCTATGAAACACAAGGCAACAGGCAAAATGCCTCTGTGAATAAGTTAGTTATAAGACAAGTTTAACAGACTAATAAAACTATACGGATAGCTTGTTTTAAAAGAATTTTTTAAAAAAGATTTCTTAGATTCCCTTATAAAGGCCTCTCACAAAGGTTTCATTTTAAATGCATCTCTACAGAAGGTGTACCAAGCATTCTTGGTTCTACTACAAACAAATGCAATGACTACTGGACCAACTGTTTTCTGATGTGCACCCTAATCCCTAGCCTTAGCAGCATCTCCTGTATTCATATAGAGAGGCATGCAACTGTCACTACTATGATGCATTTATGAAAGAAGTTATGAAAAAAGGAGTTGGGACCCATCCATGCAACAGTGCATTTTCAATTCCCATAAAAGATCCAAGCTGGACATTAAAATGTGGATTCTTGCTAAGACCAGTTGATGAAAAGTGGTAGAGCTCTGGATTTCAGTATATGCTTCTGTGTTTCCACAGTACAAGTACTGCAAACACTACACAGCACACACAGCTTCTGAACACTGGTGCCATCTCATTTTATTTTACTGCCCTGGTGTTTCAAGACAACAGGAAGCCTTATCTAGCCTTCCACAGGACAGTGCATGATCTTATCAGGAAGGAGACCCTTTCTACTTTAACACTGCTTAAGACAAAATGATGTCTTTTAATTGTAGGTCTTATTTTATTATAGGGAAACATGCACGCATTTTCTCCTCTATTTTTTTTTAAGTTTTTACTTCCCACTGTTGCTAGTTGAAAATCTATGTTAGCAGGGAAACTGACAAACAGCTTATACAGAGGGGCACATCTACACGTTCATTAATGAACTTTAAGTAATATGCATTAAATCTAGTACCTCTACTGTGAGGTACTAGGAAAAGGCACAATAGCTTATTTTAATTGGCATTGGCTACAGAGAACATTTTTATGATGCTTTAATGTGCATTAAAATAGGCTAATGCACATTGAAGTGCACATGTAGACATGCACATAGTGCTGATGGTGGCAATATGAGGAAGTATATTCCCTAGTCTGCCACAGTAGAGCTGGGCAGCTGATTTCACATAAAAGGGAATCAGTACTAAAGATAAGCCAAAGATACCCCCAGAGAAGCCACCACATCTAAACTAGCTGTTATAGTTCACAAAATAGGATGAATGACAGAAGATCAAGTTAGACACAGCCAAGGCAGCAGTAATGCCACCTTCAATAAAAACCTGGTCACAAAAAAGTGTTAACAAGACAAGACAGGCACCCAGATTGATGTCAGAAGACAACACGACTTGACAGTTCCAAAACTTTGGGGGCAGCATCAAGAAAAATCTGATGGGGAGGGGAAGGGAAATCAAAAGCAGGATTGTGATTTGGGATAAGACTTCAGTTCATCACTTTAATCCTGATATTAGCAGAGAATATGGTTTCCACTCCTCCCCTTCCCCCCCCCACAAGAAATCAGAGATGGCTGCAGTTGTGACCACTTTTGTGACACTGAAGGGGTGACCTCATTCTCAAATTAGTATTACTATGCTAATAAGCTGCTGCTATTGCAAGAGGCCACTAAAAAAAACCCATGAAAAGCTGTTTCTCCAGAATAATGCATCCCCTCACATATCCAAAGGTTCAATCAAATGTGGCTTTCAAATGCTTCCCCATCCAACCCAACACCAAGCTTCGGCTCCATCATACTTTTCCCTGCTCCCCAAGTTTAAAAACAACCATCCCCCAAACACTTTGTGGGAAGTGTTTCACTGATAACAAAGTGCTTATAGCAGTTGAGGAATTTTTACATGCAGAGAATGAAGATGGCTACAGTACAGGCATAGCCAAGCTAAGCCAAGCCACACCAGCCCAAGCATACTGATATCAAGGAGGGTTATACTGAAAAAACAAACAAACATAACAGTTGAATGCAAATAGTATTTGTCAGCCCAGAAACTTTCTGAATGGCCCTTTTACTTAAAGATCAGGCTCTGGTGCTAACACCTAGACCTTCTGACCTATGGAAACTAAATCTGGGGGAAATCATGGAAACCCTCCTTTTCTTTATATACGAAGAGGCCAGTGTCCCAAAACATTTTCTGTCCCCAGCATGGAGCCAAGAACCACTAGTCTAACAGGTCACCTACTGCAAATATTTTTGTCAATTAAAACTTAACTACCAACAAAGACAAGAGAAAAGTTGAGACAGCTCAGAAAACCAAGGAGACAAAAGCAGAAAGGGACAGATCCCCCACTTCTCTCTCCTATGGTATTTGCATCCATGCCAAACAGACATCAAACACTACTATTTTAAAACTTCTACTTTTCTTCTTTCTTCCGTTCTTCTTAGTAAAATGTCTCAATGTTATATTTTTTTAAACAATGGTAGACACTTTTTTGGCAAAAACATCAGTCCTCAAAGTTAACTAATAAATATGTATAATTGAGAGTAAAAACATTCAGAAAAACATTCACCAATGTCAAGATATCAATGAGGCTATTATAAAGAATCCATGTAGAAAAAGACTCTGTGCCATGCATACAGAAGGAACTCCGCAGCCCGTCTGTATGGTAGACAGAGCAAAATGGCTTAGGTGGACTACACACAAGAGATTTACAAGGCTCCTCCCCAAGGAACATTCTCCTTCTGATGGGCTTTACCTTTGGGCCCGTGTATGCCATCAAGGTATAGAACAGAAGTGCCCCCTTTCCCTACCCTCAATCTGTAAGAATCAGGTATAAGATCCATTGGATCCTATCCTGCAGTCATTTCAAGTTCTACTGAAATTGAGATGGGAGCTTGGCACATGTTCAGGTTACAGGCTTAAGCCCACTGTGCTAAACATTTCTGTTTTTCCTTCAAAGCGAACACTATGCTTGGAACCACAGTGTATAATCAAGGAAGCATTCTGATGCATGCAAACTTTAAACTTCAGCCTCCTATACTTCAGCCTTTAGCAAGCAGATATGCTACAGCATTTGTTGCCAATTTGTAAGCATGGAGACATGGCACGGAAGATTATGAAAAAAATAGCTAAAGTACAGAGCATTCCTATTGAGCTAAAGTGCCTCATGAAGCTAGCATGTAAAGGGGAAAGTCATTCACTGAGCAACCTTGTTTCTCATACACCATCTGTCCCAAAATCAGGCATCTTAGTTTACATGAAAGACTGTAAGCATCAGTGCAAATTAACATTGAGGTGAAGTCAGCATCGTGCAGGTGATAATCCCACAAAAGACACAAGGCAAAAGGCAGGGTGACACTTTACAGAAATTACTTCAGACAGGCAATAAGTTTTAATTTGGCAACACCATCGGGTGCTACAAATGGACTTACAGAATGCAAAAGGAAACTGAACAAGTTGGTCTAATAAAAGATATCACCTCTACCATGAGTTCCAATTCTTTTTGCCTCTAGACCAATACAGCTACAACCTGGATACCTTACAGAAAGCAGGTGTTCCAAAAAGACAGGAATTTAAACAGGAGGCTGGGGGGGAAGGAGGGGGCTCACTGCTGAAAAGCAAAGGTGGGTCAAGGACAAACAAGGCAGTTAATACAATGAAGGACAAATAGTAGCCTGCCATAGTTCCATTCAGATTTCCTCCTCTCCTTTAGGTCAAAAGCCTACGTGCATCACCTGAATCAGAGAACTTTGAAACTACAATCTTCAAGGACTAGAAAGCATCTTAGGAAAACCATCACATGCGAAGGTCCTCCAAAAATCAGAAATGAATGGATCTTGCCCCTGGTTTCACCCCTTTCTACCCCGAGACATTTCTCTCCAAACCACAGAAACTGAAACTGGGATGTCATCATCTCCATTTTTCAGAGGTAAGAGATGGTGGGAATATTAGGACTGTCCCTTCACTTCTGCATGCATTCATCACTGATTTACTTGTGTTCCTTTCCCTTTCATCATACCCTAGTGGCCTGTAGTCCCTACTGCTAAAGCAATATGCTCACTTAGTTGCAAGATATTGGCCCTAGCTAAGAGACAAGGACCTCTCTCTTGCATCCAGTCAGTTGTACCAGTTACCTGTGTACATGGCAAATGTATCAGCTGGACATTAGCCTGTTGAAATGGCTTTGTTAGGCAAATACGTATTTTAATTCTTAGTATACAGCATTAGAATATTAACAATTTTAAAAGACTAAAACATAACTACAGTGTTAGCATGCTTTCCATGAAAGCCACTAAGTTAACACATACATTTCTTTCCAATAACCAAAGGTCTGCCCAGATTAAAATCACCAGGCTGCTTTTTTTTTTAAATTTTGGATTATGGAAATTATGGAATCTCCTGAACACCACTCAGAATACAAAGGTTTTTAAACTGTAGGTGGAATGGAAGGGCAGAGTCTTGGACTTAAATACTAATTTCTATACTTATTTTCTGCCCAAAGCTTTCTTTTAATGGGTTACAAACCCTTAAAAGGAAAAAAAAAAAGAAAGTTTTTTTTAGAAGCACTGAGCCAGCCCCTATTAGTGCTGCCTCCAAAGAAGCAACAACAGTAGGTGGTGGTGATGAAACAAAAACTCAATTGTGAGTTTAATGCACTCAGCTTTTCCTCTTCTAAAATATTGTTAGTAGTCACAGCTGTCAGTTGACTGGCATGAACTTCCCGACAGTTAAATCCCAGATCTTGTTTAAAACAGACAAGTGCCAACAAGAATGCTCTCTCTGTAATGCTCACATTAATTCAATTAGGCAACTGCCTGATGTGTTTGTTCTAGTAACAAAACATATTCAGAGCTCGTTACAATTAGCACTATTAGAGATCTCTGAAAAAAAATGTGCAAGCAAAAGTGCGTAGGTCATTCCTGTAATCCCTATTTGCTCCTTTACAACTGTTCTACAGCAAGCCTTTTAAGTACCTACCTGCAAGATCCCCAAAGCAGAAACAGAAGTCTATGGTAATAGGCAAGCACCGCAAAGTACCTGTAATATTTCTTTAAGATAATTGTTTTCAAACCATTTTTTATGCTGAAATAACTCAACTGATTTCAACGGTAATGCTCCCAAGTTATGCTGCTGTTAAATATGAGCAAAACCTTGCCTGTGACCTGAGAAAGATAGTTAGCTGTGTTATCCTGATGTTAGGCTCCCAGGAGACAGGGCAGGGTGACCAACATGAGTTAGTCCATAGGGTGCCACACTGCCCTGCCTGTGACCTGGATACACATTTATTTTATACAGCCCCACTCTCTCACACAGAACAATGCAACATGAAAGAACCTTTATCATCATCAGTAGAACAAAGATTTTCTTAGATAATAAATAATGAAATTAATCAGGTTCAGTTACAGAAAGTTTGCTACAAGTGAGTAACAAGAACCAACTAATTTACGCATATACCATTCTGAGGAAAGAAAAATGTTTACACTTATGGGTGGGACACTGGATACTGATGAAAGCCAAGGTGATACCTTTACTTTTTTCACTCTTTTAAAAAAAGTCACATCAACATGTTCAAAGACAGCTGCAGCTCTTGGAGGAGATCAAAGTCACGCTCAGCAACCGCAAATTAACAAATACGTTGAAATGCTAATACAGCCCAAAAAATTTTACTCCTTCATTTGCCTGGGGCAAGCAGTTCTGACTAATGGACAAGTAAACACTATTAGTTCTTTACTTCATCATCAGAGCAAGGGCAAACAACCATACTGTATGATGGCTTTTTCTGATAGTTTTGCAAGGCTACATAAATGTCACATGAGGGCTTTTACTGAAGAACAGGGCTGTGAAAAGAGCTGTATTCTCTTTAGAAAAAATCCAGCCACATTACTTCACTCGTGTCATGCAAATTAATCCTGCAATTTTTAACTCATACTGTACTTGACCAAATTTTTTATTGCCTGACAAAGGAAAGCCTAATAAGTAGTGGCAAATAAACCCAAATAAGTAATTCCACTAATTTCTATTATTGTAGACAGATCAGCTGTTTTACTTGCGGGTGGGGCAACATCACCAGAAACTGGAAATAGGCTATACATAAGAGAAGTTTTCTAGTCAAAACAAAGTACTGGCAAAAAAACTTGCTCTACACTAAGATTTTACTATCTTGATTACAAGTGTGATCTTCTCTTTTTCCACTTGAATAACTATACAATCTATTCCAGTAAAACCCTTAATAGGTTGGGCACAGTTATACCAAGTGCTACCGAACTTACACACTTCAGACAAAGCAAAGCACCCCTTTATCACACCAGGGAAGAAGGGTGTTGTACTGCTTGAGTGTACATTTAAAGCAATGTAACTTGCCTAAAGTAAAAAGGCAAAAGTTTCCGGGTTCTATTCCCTGTGTTCACCTTTGGCAAGTAACCTCTCTATGATTCAGTTTTTCTCGCTGCAGTAGTGAGGTTATGAAGATTATTATTTTATGAGTCACAGCTCATTAAAAGGACCTCCCTTATGAGACATTAAAATGCTACAAGTTTTTACCTTTCCCTTCAGGAGAATACACTCAAAACTATTTTACATCTTGACTTCCTTAAAATCTGCATCCCTGCTACTTTTGTTTCTATAGTATCCCTAAAATACTTTGCAGGAATGATTTATTTGTGAAAGTAGGGAAGTATATTCCGCACTTTATAGAGGAAATAAGGCACTGAGAAGTAAGACAACATGCCAGAGATCACAGTAAATTGGTGGCACACCTATGATCAATGGAAGGGCACACCTACGATCAAAACCCAGATGCCTACTCCTGCTCCAATCACTTCAACTCATCCATTATTAGTACCATGCAATTATATGAAACAATCACATCCTCAACAAGCATGATACTCTGAAAGCCTCATCACCAGTTATCACAAACTCCTTTATAAGCACCTCTTCAGCATATTGCTGATAGTCAAGATGATCCAGCTTTTATTGTTTTTGGTGGCTTCCCTACAATTTTCTCCTTCTCTTTGCAATACATTTGTGTGTAAAGAACTCTAAAACTGTAACCTTCAGCAAAAAAACCCAAAAAAACAAAAGGGGGGGAAATAGATCTATCTGGGAGAACTGTTATGTGCCACAATCTTCTGAACACAAAACGACCTGCAGAAGTACAGTTCAAGAATACCGACATCTGCTGAGCACCAGTCAGCTACGTTATGTGCAATCAAGATACCTGCACATATTAAAAGACCAATACAGTCAGCTTCACTTCTACATATTGATATGCAATGTAATAAATCAATATACATGCTTGCAGCCCCAATCCTGGTAAGAATGGTACGTGTAACATACTTCACTCTCTCACTAAGCATGCATGCAGATCTTGTCAGGATTAAGGCTTTATGCCTAGGTTTTTCACGGGATGCACTGCAAAAGACATGGGGCTTGTGGTTGCTGAGAGGGGTGTCTGCTCAGCCTAGTGAAAGAAATCAAACTATTAAGAAAGGCTTTTAGTACTACCAAGGTAACACCCCCAAAAAAATATTGCTTACATTTTACAAGTTCCTGAATAACCTTTAAACAGAATGTAATGAATGCAAACCACAAACGGACTAAATCAGGACCCTAAAGCAGTCTCATAATTATGCCTAGCCACACCACAGTAGTGTCTGGACCATGCCAGGTACCCCATACTAGATGCCCGAAGTATATGGAGAAGAGAAAAATAAATCCTTCTCTTCCTCCAAGCGCCAGCACCTCTACCACCCACAGCATACCCCTCACAGGAAGCCAACAAGTTTGTCAAAGGAAATACCAGCTCTCTCCATAAGAAGCCAGGCATGTGGCCATGTCCTCACCTCCAGGATTTGATTTTTTTAATGGTCTTCCTGCACCAGAGCAAAGTACAGCACTGGGCTCATACGTGGGGGCCAGAGGCTCCAGTGACCCAACATGATGGCAGTACAGGGAAAGCTGCTGCCCAGCCAAGGGAAGCTCACCTGGAGGAAGAGTCCGTGACACCACCCCTAACTCAGATGCCCCGCTTTTCCAGGCTCCCCCTGGTCGCCACAGAGATTCTCTCTTCCCTTGAAGCAGCTGGATCCGAAATAAAAACCCTCCCTTACACGTGGAATACCACTTCCCCTCCCCCAACCCCAAACACACACACGCAGCTGGGCAAAACTTAGAGCACTAGAAGCTGACTAGGTTCTGGCCCCCAGGAGCAGAAGAGGCCGGACCCCAACAGCCCCCCCCCCGCGCGGAGCCTTGCACTTACCTCGGCGCAGAAGGTCTCCATTGTGGCCGCTGCAGCACGTCCGCGGGGCCCTACCATGTGCAGCGTGGCCGGGGCTTCAAGGCCCCCCCACCCACCCACCCACCCAAGCCAAGTCCTTCGTCTCCCCCCTCGAGGCGCCTCAGCCCAGCTGCCCGGCGGGAACGCTGCGGGGGCACATAACTGCGGGGGGTTGGTGCCGGAGCAGCTCCGCGCCACTGCCCGAGGCGCTGCGGGACAGACCCGCGCTTGCACAAGCTGAGGTGCCGCGCGCGCACACACACTGAGACACACACCGCGCCGCTGGCCCCTCCCGCGGCGCGACTCGGCCAATCGCCGCCCGGCGCCGCTAGGGCATCCCGCCCCCCCACCGCCTCTCGGCCAATCGCCACCCGGTGCCTCTTTGGAATCCCGGCCGCCCGAGGCAAACCGCAGCTCACCTGGAGCAAGCGACTCTGGGGCTGGATGGGCGGGGACAGCATGAGACGTGTCCCACTCCCACCCACCGGGTTGGCTGTCTTGTTGCCCCTGAGGCTGAGGAGCCTGAACTTCCTTTTCCTTCTTTGGTTGACATTTGCTTCAGTTCCTTAGCAGCTGCCCGAGGGCGGCTACTTCATCCCTCAGAAGGAGGTTACACTAGACAGGTGGTTCTTCACCTTTTTTGTACCAGGACCCATGTGAAAACCTACCCAGTTCCCCTCGCTCCTGACCTGCTGCCCCCCCAGTGTCGGGGCGGGGGGATAGAGAAGCAGCCCCTCCTAGGCTGGAACTCTTAATAGTGTGCAAAGGGAAAGGCAAGGCTTCCCACGTTTTTCTCCTTTAAAAGAGAATCTATCTTTAAAGTTTGCTGATCCATTTATAAAGTTTGTTTGGGACCCTTTCATATATTCTTGCCACCCACTTCTGGGTCACGACCCATGGGTTGAGAAACACTGGACTAGACTAGATGAGCTCCTGAGATCCCTTCCGACCTTCATTTTCTGTGGGCATTTATACGCATACTTTTTCACACTGACGCACTGGAGATCTGACGCATCTGAGCAGTCTTGATTTCATCCAGTCTGGTCCGCACGCAAACTGACATGCACCATTCTGCATTGCGTGCAGTATTATAAGCAGTGAAATGTGGAGAAAATGGCAGCGGTGCTCTTTTCAACTAAAACACCTTCTATGCATTTTAGTTCAAATGTGGACCAGTGCCATTTTCTCCACGCTGACGCGCATTTCACCACTTATACAGCTGCATGCATCACAGCACCAGGCACTTTTCAAAGCGTTGCAGTACTTGCATGTAGAAAAACGCCTTATGATTCTATGAACCCCCTTCTCAAAGCAGCCAAGGCTTTGTCCAGCCAGATCTTAAAAACCACCAAATATAGGGAGTCCACCACCTCTCCGGGTAACTGTTCCAGTGCTTTAGTCTCTACAAGCAAAACATAATGCCCCTTCACCTGTCAATACACAATACAAACAAATGCTGACCCCTGAGAGTGGAATGGTTAACCCCCCGTGCATGCCTCCTGCCCCACAATGCCCAGCTAAGAGTTCTAGTGTTTTATTTTGAAGCCTAAAACCAGCACCTCAGAAGTGGTCATGCAATGAAAGCAACTAAGAGACCTTTTGGAACCTCTTCAAATGTCCTCTGCAAAATTCTTTAAAACATGCAAGACCCTCCCTCATCTGAACACGTCTCGCCTATTTTTAAAAAACAGAAGGCAAAAGACACCAGGCTTTCTTAAGGCACTATCTTGTATCAGACCAAGTGTTTGGCTGGGATATTTTGAAGATATCACTTGTAAAGTACTGAAGGCTGCTGTGCCATTTTGAATAATTCTGATACAAACTACTACTCAAATGTGAGCAGCCACTATTTTAGAGTGATTATCACACACTTAATTCTCCCACTGTCCTGCATATTGGGCAAGTGCTTACATCCTTGTAAAAATGGAATAATCTGATTTACTATGGCTATTTATTAACCATCTTTACCATTCATTCCATCCAGGAAGAGCGTACACCAACTGCAAATGTTTCCTCAGCCTGACAAAGGGTATTTATACACAAAAGCTAGCTAAGAAGATTTTTTTCAACTATTTGATTTGGTCTAATAAAAGATATCAGATTTACCCAAATAATCTTGTCTTATTTACTATGACATTTACACCTCTGCCCGATTTAACTACTCAAGGTACACAGAGGTAGAGAATCATGCTCAAGAGCAGCAGGTCAGGAGTTGTGGCAGGCTACATTTATACTGCAAGACCACCCTACAAAGTTACAGTAAAAAAAAAAAATGATCAGACTTTTACAGCCCAAATCCTGTTGGCTTCTTTTGAGAGTTTAAGTACTTAAGAAAGAGAGGTTGGAAATCTTGGAGATCATGGCATAGTTTTCAATACAGCAAGATGGATGTTTGTGCCACAGTTTCAGGAGTGATTCAGACTTATGGTATACAACTAAATGCTGTAGAGAACGACATAGGATCTTTCCTCACTAAAAAGAGGTAAAGAAAGTTTTCTTTCATCTCTGTTTCAAACTCTTGCATTCCTGATGTTAATAATTCATGGATAAAAACTATACATGTTTTTATCAAGCAATGGTTAAGAAGTCTGCAGATGGAGAAGGTAGGTAGGTTTGAATAGAAATTGAATTAAATCGTGTACACAGAGACAATTAAAAGATCGGATCAAGCTGAACAAATCCTGTAGCTGAGGCAGAAGGGTCATTTATGCCAATAACTATAAAAACTCTTGAGTGTACACAGTGTTCTTAATCTGCAAGCAAGCTGGCCATGATAATTACCAGGAAGAACCAGAAAGGCATAAGTACAAGCCCCTTCTTAATGGAATGGAATATCTGCATACATGCAGCATACAGATACAGCAACAGGAGAAACAGGCAGGGGGCAAATGGGGCAAGGGCTTAACATTGGCTTTGGATGCAGTACCATGTAAGAAGCAGATAACAGTACTTAGCAAAGTGAGCAACAAGACAAAAACTGATGCAGTACAGACAATGATCAGAAGGGAAACAGAGAAAGCGACAAGCAATTAGAGCACAATAATGCACCAAGTAGAAGGCAGTCTGAGATTTTAGCTCTGGCTTCTTCCAGTCAGTTTGCTTCTGAAACCATAGCTGTGCTCCAGTCCATGACCATTTCAGAAACTGGCTGTGGCCTGCAAACAGTCTAACTTGAGACAAAACGGACAGATGATCCAAACAGAGATTCCTGCCTTTGGTCCAGGGCCAGCCCGTCCTATCCTGTGAAACCTGCAGCTGCAGGGGACCCTGCAGACAAGGCGCCCCTTGAGTCTGGTTGCTTGCCACCCTCCCTTTGCCCACTGCTGCCGCCACTGGCTTCATGTCCAGCCACTCGCCACCCCTCTCCCTGCTGCTGCTGGCTTCACGTTCAGCTGCTCGCCAACCCTCCCGCCACCACCGGCTTCTTTGTGTCAGGGGGTCCCAGAACTATTTCTTGTAGGGGGCCCCAAAAATTGTGGGCTGGCTCTTCTTTGGTCAAGGCACAAAGACAAAAAAAAGTTCATTTTCTAGGTTAGGGACAGACATTACACATAAACCAGTTTAAGTGATGAGAAACTGGTCAAAACCTGTAACAGAACAGATGTTCAGTGCACACAAACCAGTCTGAAAATGGCTGAAACCAATCTGAGACAGTCATAGCCCAGCCCCTGGCACGGATCTTTGAAAACTCCTGGAGCTCTGGTGTAGTGCCCGAAGACTGGAAGAAGGCCAATGTGGTGCCGATCTTCAAGAAAGAGAGGAGAGTGGATCCGGCTAACTACAGGCCCATTAGCATGACTTCTATCCTGGGGAAGATCTTAGAAAAGTTTATTAAGGAGGCCATCCTTGATGGACTGGCCCAGGCTAACATCCTAAGGGATAGCCAGCACGGGTTTGTTGCAGGTAGGTCTTGTTTGACCAATCTCATTTCCTTCTATGACCAGGTGACCTATCACCTGGACAAGGGAGAAGAGATTGATGTCATATATCTTGACTTCAAAAAAGCTTTTGATCTGGTATCCCACGATCACCTTTTGGCCAAACTGGCCGGTTGTGGCCTTGGCTCCACCACGATCTGCTGGCTGGGAAATTGGCTCTGTGGTCGGACCCAGAGGGTTGTAATCGATAGCAGTCACTCATCGTGGTGCCCTGTAACCAGTGGGGTCCCTCAAGGCTCTGTCCTGGGACCCATACTGTTCAACATCTTCATTAATGATGTGGACATTGGAGTCAGGAGTGGACTGGCCAAGTTCGCCGATGACACCAAACTTTGGGGCAAAGCATCCACACCAGAAGATAGGCAGGTGATCCAGGCTGACCTGGACAAGCTCAGCAAATGGGCGGACGAGAACCTGATGGTGTTTAACACCGAAAAATGCAAGGTTCTCCACCTTGGGAGGAAAAACCTGCAGCATCCTTATAGGCTCGGCAGTACTACGTTGGATAGCAGTACAGAAGAAAGAGACTAGGGGGTCATCATTGACCACAAGATGAACATGAGCCTGCAATGCGATGCTGCGGCTAGTAAAGTGACCAAAATGCTGGCTTGCATCCATAGATGCTTCTCGAGCAAATCCCAGGACGTCATTCTCCCCTTGTACTCGGCCTTGGTGAGGCCGCAGCTGGAGTACTGCGTCCAGTTTTGGGCTCCACAATTCAAAAAGGATGTGGAGAAGCTTGAGAGAGTCCAGAGGAGAGCCACGCGCATGATCAGATGTCAGGAAAACAGATCTTACGATGACAGGCTGAGAGACATGGGACTCTTTAGCCTGGAAAAGCGTAGGCTCAGGGGTGATCTGATGGCCACCTATAAGTTTATCAGGGGTGACCACCAGGATCTGGGGGAACGTTTGTTCACCAGAGCGCCCCAAAGGATGACGAGGTCGAACGGTCACAAACTCCTGCAAGACCATTTCAGGCTGGACATAAGGAAGAATTTCTTTACTGTCCGAGCCCCCAAGGTCTGGAACAGTCTGCCAGCGGAAGTGGTTCAAGCACCTACATTGAACACCTTCAAGAGTAAATTGGATGCTTATCTTGCTGGGATCCTATGACCCCAGCTGACTTCCTGCCCTTTGGCAGGGGGCTGGACTCGATGATCTCCCGAGGTCCCTTCCAGCCCTAATGTCTATGAAATCTATGAAATCTATGAGATAAATGTAGTATCAGACTTAAATGTAGTACTTGAACATAGTATCAGACTTAACTGATTTGAGTCAAACCAGTTTATATAATGTCTGCCCTAGACCCTTTGTTTAGTTAAACTGGACACCCCCAACATCCCAGCATGCTCTCTGGACAGGGCTGGCCCCTCCCCTCAGTCCCGTGCCTGGAGCTCCGGCAGAGACTTACAAGCACAACAGGGTCTGCTGGCTTCCCTGTGACCCTTCCACCCCCCTTATTACTCACTGCTTAAGCAGAGATCCCTTCCTTGTATCTCCCACAGCACTGTAACCAGCTTGTGGTATGCTAGCTAATGCCGTGTAAGGCAGATGGTATAGTGTCCACTTAGGGCTTTTTGGAGGTAATCAACATCTCAGATGGTTAGGCCTGCATCCCTTGTTTTGGAAAAAGCTATTTAAGAGGAACTTGTAATGAGTGAGGCTTTGTTTTTTGGTGGGGTGTTAAATGCTGATAACAGAGATGATAAATGTTCTGTTATCAAGGTGGAAGGACCTTCCCTAATGAGTGTCCTGCAGGGGCCTGGCCATGCCTCCTCAGCTCAGCTCTGTGGAAAGGAAGGGAGGGCTGTTCTAGCACACCCCCCCCCCCAGCTTCTAGCCTGATCCACTGCATTTCTGGGATGTCTGTCTGGCTACAAAACTGATTTAGCCTAACTAGGTTAGACTAACCTGCAAAGATTTAATCAATTCATGCTTTTTGACTGTTTGTCCCTAGCCCTAGAGTCTTCTGGATACTTTTATGGAAATAAATAGGCTGGATCTTTCATAGGGTTATACCAGTTTACAGCAATTCAGGATGTGTTATAGAATTAGTTTACTGTTGTGACATGAGTGGGTTATGAAAGTAAAGCAAAATCTTAGGCATACATTAAGTATTGAGAATATGTCAGCAGAGGTGAGTGGAACACTGAAAAGAATGGATTTTTGCAACAAGAAAATAAGGCTTCACCTATTTTAATCAGGCATTTGTATTTTGGAGAGGATCCCCTCTTTTCATTTGAGTAACAACATTCTTTGTTTGGCCCCTGCATGAAACACAAACATATTTTAGTCATGGAAGAAAGTTGGATATTCCATACTGACTGCTTTACCGTCAGATAAATCCATCAAAAGGGTAAGTTCTTGTGGAAAAGACAATAAGATGGAATTAAAGACCATTATATTGCATAGGCACAAAGGCCAAGTAATGATTGCACAAGCAACTGTAAGTTGTATTTCCCTCATCTCTAAAGTGCTTGACATCACAGCTTTAATAATGTTCTCTTGAAATTGCTCATTTTCACTATTTCCCAAGCTTTTGCTATAACAGCAAACTGAAAACAAAACTCTACCATGTGGCATAATAATAACCCACATAGGTCAATTAACAGAATTGGAAGCTTGATCTACTATAGAAGCCTCCATTACCTGAGCTAGTAGTCACAAGTGACCACAGTAGATTTCTTAACCTCTTCATGTAGCATCCTGTAAGGGAAGATGGGATGTTTAGCCAGCCAGTGTCTGTCAGGGTTTTGTGAAGCCAAGGCTCAGAAATCTTTGTTCTGGTCCAGGGTCCAGAAGACTGTGTTGTTATTTCCCTCCAATACATCTTTCTCATTCATCCCCTCTATTTTGTTTTCTAGTCCCAACTCTTCCCCATCTTGGTTACTCATCCTCCCTACCTTGCCAGTTCTAATAGCCACTTTTCAGGCTTGTCATCAAACTCTGTCTATGCCAAGAAAGTCCTGGTATCATTCCTCCCGACATTCCATCCAAGCCTCTCCTTCACCCCAGCTTCTATCTTCAGCCACTCCTAGTTTCATAGACATTAGGAGTGGAAGGGACCTTGAAGAGCATCAAGTCCAGCCCCCTGCCCCAGGGGCAGGAAGTCAGCTAGGGTCAAAGGACCCCAGAAAGATAAGCATCCATAGATTTTATAGACATTAGGACTGGAAGGGACAAACCTACCTCAGTTCTGCTACTCTGTCCCATCTTCTTGCTTACCCGGTGACAATCCTAACCCCTGATTTCTCAGCTGCCTCTCCAACAGTAATACAGCTACTCTTCTCTTAACATCATAGTTACATTCTTGAAAAATAAGACTTTAAGCAAAACAACCTTAAGCAAATCCAATTACTTCACCGTAGTTACCTACTAGCAGGCGCTGGCCAAACAACATTATAACCAAATGTTAGGGTCCTTCTGGTGCTACGGTCTATTCACCCTGTCATCACACCTTCTAATGCTGGGGTCTCCTCACCCCATCACCACACCCTCTGGTACTGGGGCTCTGCATGGTAGTATGTCCTAATGAGGCCTCCTCTTCCCAAATAGCCTCAGTCTGGTCCACCAGATTAAAACCAATAACAAAAATATGAACCCCTGGGCTATAACATAACAGCAACCATAACCCTGGATACTTCAGTTTCACTGGCAGCAGCACCAGCACCAGCACCCAGGTATCAGCATGTAGTTTTTCTACACAGACTCCACTCCCCCTAGTAACTGCCAAGGCCCTAACTTCCTTCATTCCCAGTCCTGGGGCCTATATGGGCCCAGAGCCCTGCCTTGTTCTGGTCAGCTGACCAGGTACAGGTGCAGGCTAATTCCCTTGTTAGCCTGCTGCCACAGTAACCTGCACCTGTGGGGTTTCTGCCTGGCTCCTAGGGCCCTCTCTCTAGGCAGTTTCTGCCCTTTAAGAAGCAGGCACCTTAGTGCCCTGTGACACTAAACATGCTCAACTTTAAAGGAGTATGCTCTCTAATAGATCAGTAACATAATATGAAACAACATTAACAGGGACAACGTTAAGTGAAGAGTACCTGTATCTTTAAACACCAGCGGTGGATAAAATGCTAGACACTTACTTGACAATGATCCTTTACTAAACTGGGAGCTTCTACTACACATGTATATATGTGGCAGGCCAGGGCTGCACAGCTCCCTAAACCTGTGTGTCCCTAACCGGCCTGCCACGCACAATTTTCATTACCAAATTTGCATTTTCAGAAGACTAAAAAATTACTGTTTCTCTCTTCCTTTCTCTGTCTGTAGCTGGTTTTCTTACTACCTTACCTGTAAAGGTCATAACAGGAGTCATCTATCTATTTCTAGTTTTGCTTCTCAAATGGCCAGTTGAGATTCTAGCTGTTTAATAGACTGCTTTGATTTTGTTTTAATTTCTGACCAGGTTGGTGACACAGGCTCGCTTTGTTCATCCTCTTTATTCCTCTCATGATGGGTTATTTCATTACCCATCAGATCCCTTCCATTGCTTCTATAACATGCCTTTCTATTTCCTCATTGATGGACTGTACAGCCAGGTAGTGGTTAATACCCTTTGCAGATTTTTGTGTCCCTTTCTGACAAAAAACAAAACGGTTACTGCATTTTCCAGGGCTGCTAAAGGATTTGGAAGGAAATATATTTCATCTGGCTCAATTTAAGTTAGTTTATAAAAGCCTCCTTCTTATATAAAATAGCTATAAAAACGGTCAATCTGGTTCTTAGAGATCTTTCTCATGAGGAGTTGAGCAGGTGATCATATATACCTCCTAGATGTGTTCCTATAATCCAACAAGTATATAATAAAGATCATTACTCCAAGATAAAGAACCTATTTTACTATTTGAACTGTTCTCTGCTATTCCATTTGCTTGTGGGAACAATGAACCTGTTTTGAAAGTGAAATCTTATTGCTTTGCTAAAGTTTTACAGTCACTGGAACAAAACAACAGTTCATTGTCAGTAATGACTTCCTCAGACAGATACACGTGTTTTATCTTCAAGCAGCTCATAAATGTATGCTTATCTTGTTTGCTAATCTTCAGAATATACCTTTGAAACTCAAACAGGTATATGCACAGTTTCTGCCAACTTCTCATAAGGAACTCATGATAGCTTCATTCTTTTCTATTTCTTTGTTTCTGTATGGCTGGTATATCTCACAAGATTGTTCCATACCTTCATTTTCACTACACTTCTGGCCAACAAACAGCATTTCAAATACTCCTTTTACATAGTTCTGTGCCCATATGTCTCTAAAAGCAAAAGTCTCTTTCAGATACCTTAGTTCTTCCCCTTTTTAGAGGGAAGTCCATCTTGCTCGCTTACTTCTCTCTCTGACCAAGACACATGGATGTTCTCTGGTACTTCATATCATCTTGTCATCACTGCAAAACCATTCATCTTAAGGTTTAAATAATAGATCATTGAAATAGCTACTTAAAATACTTGTTTAATGTCTGTTCTGATATTAGCAAATACTACATTATGAAATAGGGAGGCTGATGCTGTAGGATTTACCCCTCCACCACTTAATCTGTGAATAATTTGGACAAGGTATCAGCAATTTGCTTGCTCTTTTTCTGCTCTGCAAGACATACTTTCCACTAATATTTCTGAAGTATGAGCACCAGTCTTTGCAACCTTGGTAGAGTATCCCAAAGGCTTGAAAAAAATAGCTTCAACACTTGTGGCCCTTTTCAACAACTTCCCCTTCTCTCCACTCCTCATATATAAACCAGTGGAATCAAGTGTAGCTGAACAAACATTGCTAGCAATTCTCTTTCTATGTGAGCATAGCTCTGTTTTTCCTTTGTTAAAACTTTAAAAACATAAGCAACAGGAGCCTCTTTATTCATCATTAAAGCTTTTAAATCCAGTGAAACTAACATCCACTGACACAGCAACTAACTCTGACATTAAAGTGCTTCAAACACTGATGACATCATAGGTAATTTCCAGTGTTTTATGCCCTTTAATTCTTTTGCATCCAGGCAAAAATTCCCACTATGACAACACATGGGCAGATAAGTTTGTGCATGTATATAACCATTTCCAGGACTCTCTGAAATTCATCCCTTGCAGGTTGGTAAGGCGATTTCAATGACTGCAGTAATTTTCCAATTATCAGCCGTTGGGCCTTCTTTTGTCATCGTGTCCCAAATATTTTGTCTGTACATGTTGTACTAGGTTTAATTTGGATGCATTTTTTGACCCCTGCCAAAAACAAAAAACATTATGGCCTTGTGTTGTATTTCCAATTACCAGTAAATAATCTATATAAAATATTCAATACCATCCAGGTCTTCCAATACCAGTTGCATCACTCTTGGGTATGCTTCTGAAAGAAACTCCACCAAGGATTCAAATATCATAGGACCAGAGGAAAGTAGGGCTGGAAAGTACTTCACAGCCACATCCACATGAGTGGAGATGGGTCTGCGGTTTCACATACCACAAGTACATGCTTGTCTATACACAGCCAATGAGGCCATCTAATCTAACCCCATGCTTAAGGTGGGACCACCCCCACTAAACCATCCCAGTCAAGTGTCTGCCTATGCTGCTCAAAGATGGTTGCTCACATCTGCTGAATGGTGTACTAAATGTTCTTAGAGTAGAACTTACATAGAGTAGGTCATGTTTCAGTGCACAGGAAAGCCCAGGGCTTCCCATGGCAGGCTCAGCTATCTGTACATAAACTCCAGGAGTTTGGGAAACAGTTAATAGGAACTAGCCCTTCTCCTGAGTGACAAAGATTATGATCTTGTAGGGATAATGGAAACCTAGTGGGACTCCACCTATTACTGGGCTGTAGGTATAGAAGGCTATATCTTGTACAGGAGAGACTTTGTTGGAAAGAGGTGTGGGGGTAGCTCTCTACATGAAGGAACAGTACACTTCTCTTCAAACTGAGTTTAGTGACCAATGAGGGCATCTTGAGACCCTATTTGTTAAAATACGGGGAGAACATGGGGAAGGGGATATAAATGTAGGAGTCTATTACAGACCTCCCAACCAAGAGGAAGAGCTGGATCTTGAATTCAATAGGGAACTGGCTGAGGCTGCACACTCCCAATGCATGGTCATCATGGGTGACTTCAACCTCCCTGACATCTCATGGGAAGAGCACATGGCTGAATCTGAATGGTCATGTAGCTTCCTCACTTGCACTGATGAGCTCTACTTAGGTTACTTATGGGTGTTGCCTATGTTACCTATGTTGTAACCAGTCTCATGTAAATTGGTTCCTGAATGAAAGGGAATGAATGAGGGTGTTTGAGGTACAATGATAGGAGGCCTCTACTGAATGATCAATTCAATGACTGAACCATCAACTCAAGGACCAGAACACTGCCTAGTATTGACCACGGACCTGTGCCAGCTCTGCTGGCTTTCCACTTTTTCCTTTAATCAATTAGCATCAATTAACCTTAAGTTACCCCAAGCCACAGTGACCTTAAGTAACCCCAGGGGCCACTTGACCTTAAGTAATCCCAAGCCCCAATGACCTCAAGTGACCCCAAGCACTAAGTTACCCCAACACCCCCTAGTGCTAACACAGAGCCACAAAAGTGTGTGTTTGTGTATGTGTGTGAGTGAGTATATAATTGTGTTTCATGCCCTCCTGTCTAACAGAGCAATATTGGGATCCCAAGTGTTGATCTGGCATATGTCAAGTCAACAGTCTAATGACCACAAACTTCTGGAAGGCCAATTTAGACTGGGCATAAGGAAAAACTTATTTACAGTCCTAGTGTTTAGAGTCTGGAACAGACTCCCCACAGAGGTGGTGCAGGCACCTACTTTGGACTCATTCAAAAAACATTTGGATGCGTATTTTGCCAGGATCATTTGACCCCAGCAGACCTCCTGCCTATGGCAGGGGGGCTGGACTCAATGATCTCACAAAGTCCCTTCCAGCTCCTAATGTCTACAAAATCTATTAAATCAAAAAAATTCAATACTGGCACCTAAGAAAGTGAAAATTGTAATTTTGGTATCTACCTAGTCATTTTTTCTACTATAGGCACTTGTGAGTGTTTCTTTCTCTTATTGTTCTGTTCATCAGGACTGGATCCAAGTATATTCCTATCATTATTTTGCCCTGGTTTGTCAGCAGTCTAGATACAACAGCTGTATAGATTCCTGCAGCTTCAGTATAACTTGCAATTCTCAGATATCGTAACATTCTGGTTTTAAATTTGTCTCTTAATACCATGGGAATTTTATGAGATGTATGTATTTTAGGTGGTACATGTGAGTTTAAGGTATGGTTACCTAGCAAGCACCATAAGCCTTCAAATACATCCTAATATTATGTAAATAATACTAATCACTTTGTTTCTTTACACGCTCTTGTGCTGAATTAATAACTTTCCAAATATAGTAACCCAGTATAGTTTGTGATTCAAATGCTTCCAGCTTTGCTATTCTGATGGTCCAAGTACAAAATGCATACATGCAGTTTTATTCCGTCTATACGCTCACCTATACTCTCTGTGTGTACATTAATCAAGTAAATTGCTGAATTGTTTAACCTTTCAAATGCTCTTTAATATTACAGAGCTCACATTATCACGTGCCTCTGCATCATGTTAAAAACTCACTGGGTTTGGGGTTTTTTTTGATGATTAAAACAAGCAGACTCACTTTCCTCATCGTTAGGAACAGATCTTGTGAGCACCCACCAGTCTCATAAAGTGCTCAGAACTGCTTGCCTTGGGCTTCCCCTTTCCAGATTTACACATTTACTTAAAAAGATGCTGTCCTGCAGATGAGAAGAGCTACAGGCAACATTTAAGTTCTCTCTGACCCATTTTTTTCATTTCCTTCAGTCTCTATTATTGGTAGCATGGCTGATTCCAATTCCTTGATGTTCCTTTGGGATGATTATTGAACATGGGCTTATTTGACAATATAAAATAGTTTTCTAGTCCATCCAGTCCTCCTAATGGTTTTTGCCATTGCTTCCTTTGCTTGAGATAAATATATAATAAATTCAAATATTATGTCATGTCTCCCCCAATCTTGTGGGCAGTGAATTTAATGCCATTCCACACATACCATCTTTAATGAGATTCATACAGTTATCCCCAATACACAGGTTTGGGCTGCCAACTTTTCAAGTCAGTCACATATTGGTCTATATCAGTGGTACTGAACCTTCTGGCCCAGCAGGCTGGATGAGTAGTGTGGGGCTAGTCCCTGGTTACAATTGCAGGATACCCAGGACCTGTGCATTGGATCTAGCTGAGGAGCAACCCCTGTGCTAGTGTGATCCGCCATGTGAGACCATGTCAACCGACCTGTGGGGTCTCCATGGATCTCAAAATCTGTCAGTGGGGGAGCAGCTTCAATGTTAATTGGACAGTTCTGGAAGCTGTGACAATTAATGCTGCCGCACCTCTCCTGCCACTGCCAAAGTTTTGGATCTGTAGGAAGATCCATGGACTGGACTGTAAGGGGGTGAAGAAGGTGCTGGGCGAGGGCAACGCCGGCGGTGGCGGGGTCCTGCCCGACTTCCAGGTCCCGGCAGAAGGCCAAGCACCCAGGTTTCCCCCTTCCAGGAACCCGGAAGCACCTGGGTCAAGGCCTACCCGGATGGATAAAGGGAGAGCAGCGGATCCAGAGGCGGGACCGGCGGATCCGGAGGCAGGAGCAGCGGGTCCAGAGATGAGAGTGGTGGATCTGGAGGAGAGCAGTGGGAGAGCCGGTGCCGGATGAAGCACCCTTGAGTGGGTGCGAGCCACTTGGAGATGCAGCAAGACCTGCTGGGGCAGGGGTAAGCCCCGGCGCGGTGAGGAGGCCCGGCCAACTGGCGGTGAGGACACGAGCAGCTTAACGCCACAGGAAGCGACGGCACCTGGCAGGAGCCAGGTACCATATGTACTGTAATACAGGGGTGACCACAGGCGGGGAAACCCCCGCGCCTGTGATTTTTGGGAGGACTAAGGGGCGGAAGGAGGCCTTGGGAGAGGGCGGAAGATCCCAGCCCAAGTCCAGGAAGAGGGTCAACCCCGCAGCTGAGAGGGAATATCGGGGAGGATAGCTGAGGGTCCAAACAAACCCCAGCTCCCGTGAATCCCTGCCAGGAACCTTGTGTTGAACTTTGTATTTTTTCCTTTACGAAGGAACATTTTTTGGGACTAGCGTCCTGACGAGTGGCCTGCCCCGAGAGGCGGCTGCTACCCGGAGGACTGGGTGAGGGTGTAGGGGTGGAGGAGCCCTCAGGACCCCTGGACCCAGTGGAGACGGAGTGCTGCTTCCGAACTGCACGCGCCACAATATTGTGAACCCCTAAGTTACCATCGAAGTCGTGGCAGGTGAGACTGGCGTGGGTACAGTGAGGACGGCACATTCCCCTCTCACTGGGGGTCCCCTGTGAGATGGTTGGTCGACGAACCGCGCCCCTCACAACTGGTGGATTGGCCGGGAATTGCTGGGCAGCGACGAGGATTCTGTAAGGGCAGCCTAGACCGGTAGTGCAGTCCAAATGGAGTTCCCGACGGGGATGGTGGGCATGAATACAGGACAGAAGACCCTGCATCTGGTGGCCCAATTATTACAGCAGCACCTGCAGACCGCCATGAGGCAGATGAATGTGCAGAAGCACATGCTGCAGCAACAGGCCCAGGTGGGTCTATACCCCAGGGAGTTCAACATGCCAAGGATGATGAAGGAGGACGATGTGGAGGCCTTCCTGGAGTCCTTCGAACAAGCAGCCCTTGCAGCAGGGATAAACCGGGCAAAGTGGGCCGGTCGCGTGGGGGTCCTGTTGGTGGGCCCAGCTCAAGCGGCTTATCAGACTTTATCATGGAGCAAAGCTGTGGACTATGACAAGGTGAAAACTGAAATATTGCAGAGGTTAGAAATCACCCCAGAGAAACATCGTCAGGCTTTTCGAGAAGCCAAAACAAGGAATGAGAGGAGCCCTAAGATGTTGTGGCAATTCCTCTCCAATGAGTTAACTATGTGGCTAAGGCCAGCCGAGGCTACCAAAGAAGAGATTTGTGACCAGGTGTTGCTGGAACAGTTCCTTGCGGATCTGGGGGAGAACACGCAGCACTGGGTCAGCTGTCACGGGCCCACAACTTCACGCCAAGCCTTGTGCTTGGCGGAGCAATACGAGGCGGCCCAAAAGGGACTACGTCTAGACAGAGGTATGGCGAGACGAGAGGGCCCTCCCAAAAAGGGGAAGGGCGGTAAAAACGAAAGGACACCAGAGAGAAAGGACTTCTTTTGTTTCCGCTGTGGAGGGAGAGGACACATGGCTAGGGTTTGTCCGGTAAGTCTGGACTATCAACCCACCAAAGGGAGACTGTACCCTGACGGATCTGGGAGAGAGTGAGAGCTCACAAGAGAGGAACCCATGGAATGTGGGGTTTGCACGGGGGTGGGGGCTTCCCCCCAGCCTTTACCCAAGGTCCAAGCTTGGGTGGGACAACGCCTGTTGACGGCCATGGTGGATACCGGGTGTGTCCAGACCCTGGTCCGACCGTCTATGATTGAGTGGAGGCAAGCCCCCTGGTGCGCCGGAGTTCACCTTGTTTGTCTCCATAAGCAGAGGTTGTATTTTGAAAGAAGGGTCCTAGACGTACGCGTGCAGGTCATCTCCCGGCGACTGCCGGTGGGCCTGAGCGAGGATATTGGGAAGAGACTGGCCGGAGATCTTAGAGGTCCTGGCGACGCTCCGGCCCCAGGACAAGCCTCTGGGGGGTTTAGCTGGAGGGGAAGTCGAGAGAGAGAAATGAAAAGTTGGAAGACCTCACCAGTGGCAGCCAGTTCAGGGAGGCCCAAGAGGAGGATGTAGAGCTGCAACCCTTCAGAGAGGAGGCGGTCACGCGGCCCCGGCTGCAGGTAAGCCCCAGCGCGAGTCAAGCAAGGGGGCCCCGCATAGAAATTAGATGGGGTTTGTTGTATTGCATTAAGCCGGGTCAGCGGGCGGAGGAGGAGGTAGAGCAACTCCTGATTCCCCGATCCTATAGCGCCCCGCTATTGCAGTTAGCACACGGGAATCCTATGGGGGGACACCTGGGAAAACGTAAGACTGAAGCTCGATTGACGCGCTGGTGCTTCTGGCCCCATCTGTATGAAGATGTAGAAAACTTCTGTAAAACATGTGAGAAATGTCAAAAAGTGAGCACTAACAAGCCTCCCCGGGCTCCCCTCCAGTCAGTGCCGGTGGTGCGGGACCCGTTTGCAAGGGTCACCTTAGATGTAGTGGGCCCATTACCCCATAGTGTGGCGGGACACCAGTTTATTCAGGTGTTCATTGATTATGCCACCTGCTTCCCAGAGGCCATACCCTTGAGGGCGGTGACGGGGGTTAAGGTTGCGGAAGAACTTATGAAATGGGTAACCAAATTCAGAATCCCTAAGGAAATAATAACCGATCAGGGGGTGAACTTTATGTCGGCGGTGGTAGCGGCACTTTGCAAAGTGTTGCGGATACGCCACCTCAAAACGACAGTATACCACCCTCAAGCCAACAGGCTGGTAGAGCATTTTAATGCTACCCTAAAGGGAATGCTACGTCGTTGCACCCAGGATGACCCCCAGAGATGGGACTCGTTAGTGCCGCCACTTTTATTTGCGGTCCGAGATGCCCCAAGAGGCCTCTACGGGTTACTCCCCATTCGAGTTGGTCTTTGGGCGCTGTCCCAGAAGCTTGTTAGATATCGTGGGGGAAGGCTGGGAGGATGATGGTCGTGTAGGCCATAAGGCGGCCGAATACATGCAGGATCTACAGGAACGGCTCCGCCTGGCCCAGAAGACGGCTCACAGTAACCTGGCTGAGGCCCAGAGGCAGCAGAAGGATCGGTATGACCGAGGGATGAAGGAGCAGGAATTATAGCCAGGTCAGAAAGTACTGGTGATGTTGCCTAGTGCCAATAGCAAGTTTGAATCACAGTGGCAGGGACCGGTGATGGTGGTGAGGCGAGTGGGCCCAGTGGACTATGAAGTACGAAGAGAGGGTAAACGTCGGAAGACCCAGGTTTTCCATGTCAACCTACTTAAAGAGTGGCAGGAGTCCCAGGGGCTCCTGCTCAAGACAGATTGGGAGGCCGAAGAACAAGAAACTCAAGAGGGGGACCCATTGCCATGCCCCCCCAATGGATGTTCCCGATGCCAAGGATTGGCAACTGAGGGACGGGCAAGAACGGCAACTGCGAGAATTAATCCATGAATTTAGAGATGTCTTCACAGAGAGCCCGGGGACGGCTAAGGGAGTTGAACATGCTATCGTGATGAAAAGCACTGAAAGCCTATCATGTGAAAAATGGAGTTTGAAGTTGTTCATCTTTGTCTGCACCATTTGTAATGCCGTTCAGCTCAGATGTCTGCTTCAACTCTGCTGCATTTCCTCCAAACATTAGTTCCCCTGGAGACTATTATCATTATTATTTTTTATTTTATTTTTTATTACTTTCATTTTCTATTCAGATACAAGGTAATATCTGTAATAAAACATTCAAGTACATTCAATGTCATTGTAGTACCTGAACTACATACGTATGTGGTTGGCCAGGGTTATAACCCCGCTAGCCCATATGGCTTTAATCTACCTCATTGCTTTCTCTTCTGTCTCCATACAACATGCTCTTGTAATTTTGGTGCCCAGTCCACAGTTCCAACTATAATTATAGCCTCAGTCATTTACTGTAGCCAAAGCCAGCAAAACTGTTTAACATGGGCAGAACAATGCATTTGTCTCTAACAAAAATTATGAGTTTGACTGTTTAAAGGATCTTATAAAGGGAAATATCAGGAAACCATAACAGTAGGCAGGCTACAAACCCTGCTTATAATAGCTAAGTTCCATTATACTGTGCAAAGATTTTCAGGATAGGGCCCAAGCAATAGCTTTAAACTTAATTACAGAGTTAAGATTATAACAGCATTAACCGTCATAAGAACCAAAAAGTGTTACGCCACAACCTTATAGTAAATTTCATACAAGTTAACATTGTACCTGCATAAGCATTCTTTCAACTAACTGAAAATATGAATTAGAGATGATTTTAAGAACAAGAGGAACTATTATGGACATTTTGGTCTGGCTTTCACATAGGATTTCATCCAGCAATTTATCCAGCACCTTGAATGGGTTCAGAAACCAAGCCTGGCTTAATGTTTGAGCAACTTACAGATAACTGCATATAATTTGATCTTTGATAGCATCTTATAAAGGGTTATTTTTCCAAGAAGTATGCATCTTAGATCTATTTAAAAATACATTCACAAGGTATAGTCACTCATAGAATCATAGAATCAAAGGACTGGTACAGACCTGCAGGATCATCAAGTCCGGTTCCCTGCCATGGACAGGAGGTTATTGGGCAAAGTGTAGGGGGTGCATGCGGGTACACGTGCACGCCATGAGCATGGCTGTGCACCCCCTACACCTGCTGCGGGCAGTCACCGCTTGTGACCCTACCACTGACACCACTGGCAGCATCTGTGGGCAGTCTGCGATCTCTGCTGGCCACCAGCTGTGGGCAGCGGTGGCTGCAGGTGGTCACCGACCCCTGGATGGTTCTTGCCACCCTGCCCCCCTCACTCTCTGCAGGCGCTCCCCTGCTTACCGCTGCTGCGCTCCTGCCAGTCTTGCTGCTCCCACTGCCCTGTTCCCACCGCTGCCATGCTCTCCTGGCTGCTGAGGGCATGGGTTCCAGCCTCCTCTTGAATAACTCCAAGGATGGCAACTGCACTATCTCTGCTGGGAGTGTGTTCCAGATTCTAGTTACCCTTATGGAAAATATTTTTTTTCTTATGTTCAGCCTAATTTTTCCCTCTATTAGCTTGTGCCCATTTGGTCCTCATCCTCCCTTGAGGTACATCCTGAAGAGTTGCTCCCCTAGATCCTGGTGCTTACCCCTGATGTACTTGTAGGCGGCTATCAAATCACCTCTCAGTCTTCTCTTACTCAGACTGAACAGGCCCATTTCCCAGAGTCTCTCCTCATATGTCCTATCCTCCAGGCCCCTAATCATATGGGTGTCCCTTCTTTGTATCCTCTCAAGATTATCCACATCCTTCCTGAAGTGTGGTGGCAGTACTAACCAACAGTAGATTTAACTAGTTTACTCCAACTTAATAGCTCCACATCTGTAGATAGCGACGCGTTACTGCAGAGCTTATTAGGCAACTATGCAGTAAGCATCTCATGTAGATACTTCCACTGATTCCAACCTATAAAGATTAACATCTGCATCTCATATAAAAGGGGAATTGAAACTTAGGTAGCCTAAGACAGAAGTAACAAAATTTTATAGCTCTGAAAGACTGGTTTACCCTCCCCTCTTCTACCTATTGGTTTACCCTCCCTTTTACAGTACTGGAAATCCTACAAATTTTCTGCAGTAGATACAGAGCCCTACAAAATTTGCATACTGGGGAATATCTTGAAATTTGCTCAGTTCTGAATTGCTTCAGGTGCAATTCCTTCCTTGTATATCAGGTGGTCAAACTTCTCTTTCTGAAACAACTTGCTTTCCTTTGGGTTCACTTGCCAGCTGGCAACTTGGGTAAGGTTTTCTGGAAGCCTTACCAAAAATCTGCACTCTTCGCTGCTGGCAGATTGTAAGGTGGCTGTTTAATAGATGAGTTTCCCCATGATCTTGGGCCAATCTGGACCAATATTTGAAAAACTCACTTCTTAACCAGAAAGTTTCTCAGGCTCTTGTGTGGTTTCTCATTTAAATATATTGCACTGCATCAAAACAAATAGAGTGGCAATTCCGGAAATCCATCCCTTCACCCCTTTCTTCTTTAATTTTTATCTTATGCCAGAATTTACTGAATTCCATTGGGTCACATTTTCAACTGTTTATCAGAAACAATCAGGAATCGATTTCTGGTTTGGATTCAAAAGAATTTTAGCAGCTGTAATTCCCATCTTGGATCTAAAACAGATCTCAGCTTCTATATATTTGTTGCTGGGAGTTACCACAGCACATAGCTGTTATTATAGCTTTTATGCAAGAAGCAGGACATTTCCTTCAATATTAACCAAATGGCTAACATTTGTTTTGCAAAGTACACATCTTTAAAGGGGTTTTTCACAAGATAGAATGTAGAGGATCCCTTTCCTGTAGGGCTGTGCAAAGCACCATCGTTGCATTTCGACATCTGTTTTGCCATTTGTGTTTCATTTGGTCATTTCATTTTGTTTTGAAGCACTGTCCCTTTGCATTTCATTGAAACTGTTTTGCTGTTTCAACTCGTTTTGAATTTTTGCCCATAGGCAATGGATAATGGAGAATCATGAAAATGCCTAAAGTGTTGTCATTTTTTGCCTGACATGGATGCAAATTGCAGGGATGGTAGCCCCATCTGAGGGCATGAAGTCTGCCAAATTTCAAGGAGATAGGTGCAGAGGTTGCTCAAAAAACGCATCTCAAAGTCTTGAAAGCAAAATTTTCCGGAAGCCGCAGCCTCTTGTCATCTGGCACATAAATCAAGGGGAAGGCTGCAGGGCCATGCTGGACTCCTCCCAGGAGTGCAGGCCCCCGGAACTGTGCTGGATGACAGGAAGGTGCTGCTGACGCCTGGTACTGGTGCTGGGCACAGCCTGCACCCAGCGCCGGGGAAGACAGATGCTGCCACTGGCCCCAGGCAGCAGTGGCAGCCTCCTGTCATCCAGGAGCAGATCCAGGGCCCACTTGCATGGGAGGGCTGTGGGGCTGTGCTGGACTCCTCCTGAGTCCAGCACAGCCCTGCAGCCTCCATGCAGCTCAGCTCAGCAGCAGGAGGTGAAGTACACCTCCCACCACTGGGCTGCACACCTAGTGGCTTTGCAGCCCCATGGAGCTCAGCCTGGTGGCAGGAGGCAGGTAGAGCTGGCACTGTGCTCCACCTCCCACCACTTGGCTGAGCTGCAGGAAGCCCAGCACTGGGAGCAGGGTACACCCAGTGCTGGTCCCAGGCGGCAGCAGCAGGCTCCTGTCATCTGGCACAGATCTGGGGGCCTGCACCCTCGGGAGGAGTCCAGCACAGCCCCACAGCACTCCTGTGCGTGTGGGCCCCTGGATCTGCTCCTGGATGACAGGAGGCTGCCATTACTGCCTGGGGCCAGTGGCAGCATGTCTTCCCTGGTGCTGGGTGCAGGCTGCTGCTGCTGCTGCCGCTGCCTGGAGCCAGCGGCAACATCTGTGTTCCTCAGCACTGGGTGCGGGCTGTGCCCAGAGTTGGTCCCAGGCATCAGAGGCAGCTTCTTGTCATCCAGCACAGATCCAGGGGCCTGCACCCTTGGGAGGAGTCTAGCACAGCCCTGCAGCCCTCCCCAGAGCCTCTCAGAGGTCAGCCTGGTGGCAGGAGGCAGACAGAGTTGGCACTGTGCTCTGCCTCCCACCACTGGGCTGAGCTCCATGGGGTTGTGGAGCTGCTGAGAGCTCAGCCTGTGGCGGAAGGCAAAGCATCACTCTGGTGGAGTTTCATCTGTTTACACCAGCAGCAAATTTAGCTCAGTATGTGGGACCATTGCGCGGCTTTGGCTGGCAGCATTAAATACATATATCCATGCTGATAATTTTTATTTGCTCCTTCATTTTTTGTTGACATTTCAAAAGTTCCCAGAACTGGGGGAATGTGGGACAATTTGACTATGGTTCTGGCCAGAAGTTTGTATTTATGAATGTGGGAGACACTGGGTTTTACCCTTTATGATATATACCAGGAAATATTTCCATTACTAAATTATTAGCTCTTCATTTTACAAGTAGACACAAAGTTTAAACCAAAAGGTTCCCAAATTACTTTACAGATTACAGTATCGGACCCTTTAACTGCTACATGCAATCCCTCTGGAATTAACAACTGGCAGTACATATACCAAGCAGCAAACTCCATGGCTCCCCATTTGTTTGGAATTCCTATTAAGAAACCCTGCTAAAGCAACCAGACATTGCCTTTCTTACTTAAGATACTCTCCCTCCCCACTCAGTCTTCATTTATCTGACCTATGTCCGTTGTCTCTTTCACACAGCTTTATCATCATCACCAATAGCCACAGAACAGACCCTGTTCAACACCTGTCATCTATAGGTCTCAGTCTCATTGAATCATCTCATTTAAAATCTCAACTGCAAGCTTTCATTTCTCTTCCCCATCTCTCAACTTATTCTGCTTCTGCTATGATTAGAGCCAAACTTGCCATTTTAATTCTGCAGATCATTTCAGAATACAGCTTATACAAAAGTTGCTGTACAAAAGAGCTGCATTGTATCACTGCACTGTGTGATTAAATCGGAATACTGTGCTGGAAGAAAAATTGGAAATGTAACAGTGCCATACAAAAGTCTGCAGAGAAAATCATGACCTCTTCAGAGTCAGAGGTGGGCATGAAGCCTTAGTGATACATAAAGCAACTGATGGGGGTGGGAAAGGAATAAAAGAAAAGGGAAAAAAACCCCACAAACCATTTCCCTGTCCTCCTAGGAGTCTGTGATTTTTCCCATGATTTTCCCAGAGCTGATGAACACTTGGAGAGATACTACCTGACATGCTCTGTGTGTGGAGGCCACTTATAGCTGCTCTCAATCAAGCACAATCCTGTGTCAGAAAAGCCCAAAGCAGTATGCAGAAGCAGCATGGCCATCACATTTATATTATGTCCAGTCCTTTAAAGAGAGTTTGTACCTTTTAAGTATTTGGATTTTCTTTCATCACTAGCTATGCTTTGATAACCTTGTAAACTAGTCATACATTTTCTTTAGATTTGAGTTAGGTGGTCAATTTTCAGATAAAGCAATGTGACAAAGTTTAATAGAAAATAGATAAGAATTTGGAGGGGAATGGAACAGGGATCAATTTGTTGCATAATTGCCCTTACCCCCTCCAATAATTAGAATCTACACACAGAAAATTTATAAATGTATTGTAATTTTCTATGTATCAAATATAATTATTGGAGGATCATCTTAAATTCATCCACCCGCACCTACTGCAGGTGGGTGGGGTAAGAGGTGATGAGGAGGGCATTAATGGGGCAAATGGTGGGGGACAGACAATAGGAAAGATGGGAGCATGTGGTAGGGCAAGTAGGGGACAGTAATGGGACAGGCAGGGGGGCAGGTGATAGGTAGTGTGGAGGCAGTGAGATAGGCAGATTACCCACTGCTGCCTGCCTCCTCCCTCCCCTGACTTACTCTCCGTTGTGCCTCCCCTCTCCATAGCCTCAGGTTGCCCAGATTCCTCCTTCTCCTGTCCCTGCCTCTTCCCCTTTCCATGCTGCTTCTGCTACCCGTGGCCTCAGGTCTCCTTTCATCCCATCTCCTCACCCCCTGAAGTCTCTCTTCCCTGCCTACTCCTCCCCTTACCTTTGCTAACTCAGGAGAAGTGTGGCAGAGGGGGAGAGAGAGGGAGGAGTGGTGGTGAGGAGGCTGAGGGCTGCTGGGGAGGAGTGGCAGGGCATGTGAAGGAAGTTGGGGTTGGGAGGAAAACAGGTGGCAACTGTAGCTCTGGCTCGAGCCCCAACCCTGGTTTGGGGCTGGAGCCTCAGCGCCTGCCTGCCCCTCACTGATTCTTGCTCATTTGTGAGGCAAGAGCCTTTCCCCCACCATGTTAAAAAGTGGGGAGGGGCAAGAAGGGGGGAAAGAACCTCATCTTCTAATAGAGTAAATATGGTAATTGCCTTTTGTATCTTCATAATTTTCCAAAGACCATTAAAACTAGGCCCTATTCTACCTATTAGGCATCCAAGTACAATCCTGCTAGGGACTGATGCTGAAGAGCATATTGGATGCTTGTACATGTGATGCTGTTAACATGTACATGTGATAAAAATGTCACTGTGTGGCTTAATGGCATCACAGTATACATGTACAAGACTTTTTGGGGTTTTAAAGAGAGCTCATTCCCTCTCTTCCCCCTCCAGCCATGAGATAGGCAGGCAGGCTCCACAGAAAAAAAGGATCAGGCCCCTTGCCACATGTCTTTAGCAGTGAGGGGCCCAATTCTATTTTTTTTTTTTTTGGCAGAGCCTGCCTGCCTCTCCTGCAGCCAGGGGGTGAGCTGCTGGTGGGCTGAAAAGCCCCTGAAATGTGGGAGGCCCCAGTCCTTCCCTCCACAGTGGCGGCACTCCCCAACGCCTCCCAGGAGAGCTGCTAGCAGGCCAGGTGCTGCCCTAATCTTGGGGTTGGGAAAGAGTTGGATTGGGCCAAGCGCTGCCTCCAATCTGGGCCCGCTAGCAGTCTGCCCAGGTTATCCCAGGGGGTGTTGCCACTGTGGAGGGAAGGACCAGGGCCCACTGGCACCTCATCCCCCAGCAGTGGGCAGGCTCGAGCTCTGACAGAAAAAAGAAAAAAGGATTGGGCCCCTTGCCATAATGTGCTGGAAAAATTGAAACAATTTAGTCCTTTGGGTTTTATTCTATGTCCACTGTTTCAATTTAGGGGCAAAGAATAAAACCTTGGTGATTAGCCCACTGTCACATGTACAAACGCCCTAGTCTAGACAGGTCTTAGGACTGCACAGAATTATATACCAGACCTGTTACATTCAACCTTCTGTTGTACATGTCTTGTTGAGAAACACTGTCTTTCTCCTGCCAGAGAAATGCCTTCCTACCATTTGTATAATTCTTCTGAAAATGAAGAAATCCTGGAATTAGAATCTTTCTGAGACCTCTGTACTCAGGGAATCTTGTGAGTGGATAAGTAGTCTTTAGGCAAAATTGACCAAGAAGGTGTTGCCTGGCCATGGGGCTTGCAGGCCCTGAGTGGCTGCAAAACATTGCCAATCACAGACTTCCTGCTGTGCATTGCCCTTCACACCTCCCTGCACTGACCACTAACTTGTGTGGTCTTTAAAGCAGTGTCTTACATCAACTCAATCCCCACCTTCCCCTTCACCTCTCAGCCCAGCCTAAATGCTAGTGTCAGTTCAGGTGACAGGTGACATAAAGGGTCCCAAGAGGGCTTCACATACCGGATGTGGAGGTCAAGGTTGCAGGTCTTTCCTCGGAGGAGGAATCTGCAGGTGCCATGACTGGTACCCTTCCACTATTTTTCATAGATTTTGTAGACATTAGGGCTGGAAGGAACCTCAGAAGATCATTGAGTCCAGCCCCCTGCCTGAGGGGCAGGAAGTCAGCTGGGGTTATAGGATCCCAGCAAGATAAGCATCTAAATTTCTCTTGAAGGTGTTCAATATAGGTGCTTGGACAACCTCTGGTGGTAGGCTATTCCAGACCTTGCGGGCTCAGACAGTAAACAAATTCTTCCTTATGTCCAGCCTGAAACGAGCTTGCAGTAGTTTATAACCGTACAACCTTGTCATCCCTTGGGGCGCTCTGGTGAACAATCGTTCCCCCAGATCCTGGTGGTCACCCCTGATAAACTTATAGGTGGCCATCAGATCACTCCTGAGCCTGCATTTTTCCAGGCTAAAGAGTCCCATAGCTCTTAACCTATCATTGTAAGGTCTGTTTTCCTGACCTCTGATCATGCGCGTGGCTCTTCTCTGGACTCTTTCAAGCTTCTCCACATCCTTTTTGAATTGTGGAGCCCAAAACTGGACAAAGTACTCCAGCTGTGGCCTCACTGAGGCCGAGTACAAGGGGAGAATGACATCCTGGGATTTGCTTGAGAAGCATCTATGGATGCAAGCCAGTGTTTTGCTCACTTCACTAGCCACAGCATCACACTGAAGGTTCATGTTCATCTTGTGGTCATTCATGACCCCCAAGTCCCTTTCTTCTGTAGTGCTAACCAGCATAGCACTCTCGAGCCTATAAGGTTGGTGCAGGTTTTTCCTCCCAAGGTGGAAAACCTTGCATTTTTCGGTGTTAAACACCATCAGGTTCTCATCCGCCCATTTCCCGAGCCTGTCAAGGTCAGACTGGATTGCCCTCCTGTCCTCAGGTGTGGATGTTTTACCCCAGAGTTTGGTATCATTGGTGAACTTGGCCAGTCCACTTCTGACTCCAATGTCCACATCATTAATGCAGAAGTTGAACAATATAGGTCCAAAGTTGAACAATATAGGTCCAAAGACAGAGCCTTGGGGGACCCCACTGGTCACAGGGCAACATGATGATTGACTTCCGTCAACCAGCACCCTCTGGGTCCGACCATGGAGCCAATTTCCCAGCCAGTGAATTGTGGTGGACCCAAGGCCGCAACTGCCCAGTTTTGCCAAGAGGTGATCATGGGATACCAGATCGAAGGCTTTTTCAAAGTCAAGCTATATGACATCAATCTCATCTCCCATGTCTAGGTGATAGGTCACCTGATCGTAAAAGGAAATAAGATTGGTTGAGCAAAACCTACCTGCAACAAACCCATGCTAGCTATCTCTCAGGAAGTTGCCGTCAGCCACTCTGTTAAGAATAGCCTCTTTAATAAACTTTTCTAAGACCTTCCCCAGGATAGAGGTCAGGCTGATGGGCCTCTAGTTAGCTGGATACACTTTCCTCCCTTTCTTGAAGATAGGCACCACTTTGGCCTTCTTCCAGTTTTTGGGTACTACACCAGAGCGCCAGGAGTTTTCAAAGATCCATGCCAGGGGCTGGGCTACTGTGCTCGCCAGCTTTTTGCCTACCCTGGGGTGCAGATTGTCAGGGCCAGCTGACTTGAAGGTATCCAGCCTCTCAAGGTGTTCCTTCATAAAGTCAGCATTGATGGAGGGCAGGCCCATAATGGGCAGGGGCATCCCATGGGACTGATGAAAGACTGACGCAAAGTACCCATTTAATAGGTTGGCTTTTCCCTGAGTGCCGGGCATCAGTTCTCCCTTCTGGTTTAGCAGGGGTCCAATGTTGCCCTTGCTTTTCCTCTGGCTCCCCACATATCTAAAAAAGGAATTTTTTATTGTCCTTGAAACTTGTAGCTAGTTGGAGTTCTGTCACATCCTTGGCTTTCCTGGTTCACTCCCTGCAGGACTGGACCAGTGCGGAGTATTTCTCCTTGAAGGTCAATCCCATCCTTTATCCTTTGTAGGCCTTTCTTTTTAGCTGCAGGAGATCTGCTAGTTCCTTGGAGAGCAAAGGGGGCTGCTGTGCCCTTTTGCTGCCTTCCCTCCGAGATGGAATAGCCTTAGCTTGTGCATCAAGGATCGCTCCCTTGAGGAACAACCACTCTCCCTGAACTCCCCTCCCCTTGCAGTCATGGTCCCTTAGGGCCTCATCAACCAGCCTCCTGAGCTTGTCAAAGTCAAGGACTTCTGTACTGCTGACTGACTTGCCAGCTGGATCATGGATGGTGGATTACGGTGGATGGTGAAGGTGATCAGCTCATGGTGGCTGTCACCCAGCTTCCCGTCGATCATTAGGTCACCAGTTAGGTCATCCCCGGTTACCAGTACCTGGTCAAGCAGCACTTTACCTCTCATTGGCCCATAGACTTCTTGACAGATAGAGGTTATCCACGTACAAGAGGAAGATTTGCGACTGCTCGGATTTAGCCGAGCATTCTCCCCACAAGATGTCTGGGTAGTTGAAGTCTCCCATGACAATCTTGGACCTGGAGCATGCAGCTTCAGCCAATTCCCTGGCAAACTCCTGCGGCTAAAAAGGAAAGCCTTCAAAGGATGGAGGACGGGATTCACCTCCAAGGAGGATTATTCTGTGCTGGTCCGGTCCTGCAGGGAGCAAACCAGGAAAGCCAAGGCTGCAACTGAACTCCAACTAGCTTCAAGCATCAAAGACAACAAAAAGTCCTTTTTCAGATATGTGGGGAGTCGGAGGAAAAGCAAGGGCAGCGTTGGACCCCTGCTAAACCAGATGGGGCAACTGGCAACTGACGCCCGGGAAAAAGCCAACCTATTAAATAGGTACTTTGCGTCAGTCTTTCATCGGTCCCATGGGACGCCCATGCCTGCTAAGGGACAGGGAGATCCGGGTGATGGGGATCCCCTACCCTCCATCAATGCTGACCTCGTGAAGGGACACCTTGAGAAGCTGGATACCTTCAAGTCAGCCGGCCCTGACAATCTGCACCCCAGAGTACTCAAGGAGCTGGCGAGCGTCATAGCCCAGCCCCTGGCACGGATCTTTGAAAACTCCTGGAGCTCTGGTGTAGTGCCCGAAGACTGGAAGAAGGCCAATGTGGTGCCGATCTTCAAGAAAGGGAGGACAGTGGATCCGGCTAACTACAGGCCCATTAGCATGACTTCTATCCTGGGGAAGATCTTAGAAAAGTTTATTAAGGAGGCCATCCTTGAGGGACTGGCCCAGGCTAACATCCTAAGGGATAGCCAGCACGGGTTTATTGCAGGTAGGTCTTGTTTGACCAATCTCATTTCCTTCTATGACCAGGTGACCTATCACCTGGATGAGGGAGAAGAGATTGATGTCATATATCTTGACTTCAAAAAAGCTTTTGATCTGGTATCCCACGATCACCTTTTGGCCAAACTGGCCAGTTGTGGCCTTGGCTCCACCACGATCCGCTGGCTGGGAAATTGGCTCCTTGGTCGTACCCAGAGGGTTGTAATTGATGGCAGTCACTCATCGTGGTGCCCTGTGACCAGTGGAGTCCCTCAAGGCTCTGTCCTGGGACCCATACTGTTCAACATCTTCATTAACGATGTGGACATTGGAGTCAGGAGTGGACTGGCCAAGTTCGCCGATGACACCAAACTTTGGGGCAAAGCATCCACGCTAGAAGATAGGCGGGTGATCCAGGCTGACCTGGACAAGCTCAGCAAATGGATATATGAGAACCTGATGGTGTTTAACACCGAAAAATTCAAGGTTCTACATCTTGGGAGGAAAAACCTGCAGCATCCTTATAGGCTCGGCAGTGCTACGTTGGATAGCACTACAGAAGAAAGAGACTTGGGGGTCATCATTGACCATAAGATGAACATGAGCCTCCAATGCGATGCTGAGGCTAATAAAGCGACCAAGACGCTGGTTTGCATCCATAGATGCTTCTCGAGCAAATCCCGGGACTTCATTCTCCCCTTGTACTCGGCCTTGGTGAGGCCGCAGCTGGAGTACTGCGTCCAGTTATGGGCTCCACAATTCAAAAAGGATGTGGAGAAGCTTGAGAAAGTCCAGAGGATACTATGGGTCGGCCAAACTTAGCTTGTTCATTAGCATATAAATCATGATGATATGATAAATTAAGGTTGGTTTATCATGGGTCAAAGTCTGGAAGGCAGAGGAAGGAAGCCAACAGAATCTAGAGCCTCCCATTTCAAGTTAGAATTCCTGTCCAATTAAGGTGTTCTGTGATTTTTTTTGTCCCTCCGTTTCACCCCACCACCTATATCCCACCATCTTAGACAATCTACATCCAGTTCTCTGTGGAAAAGGCTTGTACAAAATAAAATTGAATCAAGTTATGCTTACTGACTTCCTCAGCACATGTATCAAAGATTTAACTAGACACTGAGACCTCAGCTCCCAAAGATGATTCCTGCCATAGCTGTAATGCTATCTATATGGCTTCCTAGCATTGCTCCCTCTAGCTATTTCCATTTCCATGGCCCTCAACACCACGGAAATTCAACAATACCAATTTCTGTTGAGAAATTGAGTCTATTTGAAGTTATTTTTATCAAATGTGCTATTACTTGCAAACTGAAAAGCACTTATTTTTTAAAAACAAAGGGCATTTTTACACATGCTCCAGGGTTGGTGATGATGCTTTAATTAGAGTGGTTCTCAGACATCCACAGTGTCTCATGTATCAGCGTCTCCATGCTTCAAAATGGTGGTGGGAGTGCTTTAACTAAAGCTCATTGACCAAGCTTTAGTTAAAGCACTCCCGCTGCCATTTTGAAGTGCAGAGATATTGATATGTGAGATGCAGAGGCTGCTGGAAACGTGCTAATTAGCATGCTTCAGCAAACTCGATTACTTAAATCTGCTCTGACACACTGTAATTACGGCATATCAGAGCAGCCTCCTCACATGTCTACAGGCACCCAAGAGTTCTGCTTTGATGCAGCACTCTGAATAGTGGGGAGAGCGAATGGATGGCACTGTAGCCTGTACAGTGGGGCCAGCCCTGAGAATTATTGTACCTGAAGAATTCTAGTTCTATTGGAGTATAGGAATATGTTAGAAATGCCCTTCAGTCTTCTCCAGGCAGCTTGATTAATGGAATTATTTGGTATTGGTGGCTTCTGGAGAGAGATTACTTCCCATCTGATAAAAATCAAGTGTAATTACCTCTTCTATGCATTGGTCTTTAAAAGTCACCGTGGCCTGAGGCTCTCACAGTCCCATGTTTCATTTCCAGACCCTGCTTTTTCTGGTATACTGTTCTTTTGTCATTAGTCACGCAGAAACAGCTTAATAAATGTTAAACAACTAGGAGAAGGAGTTAGGGAAGTGGGGACAGAATGATTTACTGTAATTACATCACCGAGTCTGAGTACAGCCCAATAATACAAGCTAACATCACTAAAATCCACTGTGGGTGAGTCTCTCTTCTAGCAAAGAACCATGGAAGTTCCTGCAACTCTGCAGCCTTCTTTAGAGCTGCTTTGGTAGGGTTCAAGAGGAACTATGCGGTGTTAGTTTAACGAACTGGTTCAGGAGAATAGGTCAGGAGGCCTGCTAGTTCCTTTGGTGATTAGAGGGAACCCAGGTTAGGTAGACTTAGGCTGGGGGAGCTAGCTAAACTTTACTGAATAACTTCCTTCTTTCCCTGGTTTTGCAGTACCACCTCTAAATGCACTGGAGAGCAGTGATTCTCAACCTTTTCTTAGACTCAGAATATCCATTGGAAAATGCCAGGTCCTGGCTTTCTCTTGTTTTTCTTGACTGTGAAAAAATAATAAAAACATTTTTCTGTTGCAAAGAACTCAGACCATAACAGGTCAGAATGTTGGTTATGCTATGGATCCGTATTTACCTTGTGAAACAGGTATGAGATAATACTGCATAGTACCCTTTAAAACGATCTCATGGCACACCAGGATACCTAGGGCTGAGAATCACTGCCATAAAAAATTCACCATCTGGGAGAATAATGAAGGGTCTTTACTTCTGAGCCTTAACATGCAATAATACTAACATGTTCAGCATTTCCTGGGAGATTACTTGAGCAAACTTTCCAACCGGGAAAGTTTGGGGGAGGCTGCTGCCCAAGCCAAACACAGCCATTTTCCTGGTCAAGAGTTTAACCAGCCTACTCCAACGCATCCCTTGTGCGAAGCAGAAAAAAAGCCTTCTTTTCCTTTTCTAGTGATCTGTCTCAAAGATGTTGCATACAGGAAGGAAGCACACGTCAACAGCAAGACATCATGCTAAGGGACCTCCTTCAGTTTAACCAGAGCAGTATGCCAATTCATGCCATTTAATTACTGAATCATCTAATATTAGGCATTCAAAGAGCTGAAAAATAAGACTGAATGGCCTTTATAGAACAGCTGGTTTTCTGGTACCATTCTTTGTCTAATATTTTTCATCTGTGAATTGTGATTAAAGGGGAAAAATGAATATAACAATGGGAAATTTTCCAAAGCTGTTGATAAGATCTCCTTCCCCTGTCTGGATTTGTCCTTTAAGCACTAGACTTGTAATCAACAGAAAGAGGAAACAAAAAAACTTCCTTCCTTAAGCTGACCTGGTTTTAACTAAGATGTGATATTTGCCTTTCACAAAATACTTTCGTCACAAACTATGTAAGAACCATTTCTTTTCAAAACTAGCTTGGTCTCTGGCTTCCTCCAGTTGTTAGACTAAATAATAACAAGAGAGCAGCACCTTTTACAGTCGCACAATAGCATATTATAAAGCCTTCCCTGCTTTGCTCAGATAACACAGCTTCAGTAGTATGTGTTCAGTCCGCCTTACCAGTGCCACAATTGTTTACATTCAATTCAAGAGCATGACATTTCTATAGTAACCTACATTTAAAATTTAAAAAAAAGCCAGCTCTTCAAAAAGTCACGCTAATTGCAGGTTGCCAGTAGCTATCCATGTGTTTCCAAAACTGCTAATCTGTCCTTATGCATCTTTTGGAGAACTTTAACTAGAGATGTAGTGAAAAGTGGTTCAAATGAGGGGCTTGTTAGGGTCATTATGTTAGCATGACCCTTACTGGGTGTGGGCACTCAGGAGGCATAGAATCATGGCGTTCTTTCCTCTTCTATTTGAGGATAAGGCTTGTCCCAATCCTGTAAAAAACAGACAAGAGAGTTAATAGTGCTGGTCCATAGTTCTGAGACATTGACAAACCTAGAGGCACACTAGTGCCTATTTACAGTTTCCAGGACTGCCCCTGCCTCTGGCTTGCTAATGGGTGAATGATTCCCCTGAAGATGCCTTCAGTGGAGGTTCTGCTATGAGTAGGGGATGAACTGCATAAGTTAGTGTTAGCTATTAGGACTATCTATGGGGACCGTTTGGTAAAGGGGGATAAGGGAGAGAGGACAAATTCAAGGAACTGGAGATAGAAGACATGCAGCTGACCAGTGAGACAGGCCCATTGCTTTCAGAGAGGTGCTGCAACAAGTCTGTCCCCATATATAAAGAAGCAATGAAAGAAATTAAGGGTAAATGTGTTTAAAGGCATCCAAAAGTAGTTGAGTGAAGTCACAAGGCCAGACTTTTAATGGTAATAGGTGCCTAAAGATGCATATAGCTGCTCAGTGAGACTTTCTTTTATTTCGGTGAGGGAGCTAGGTCTCCAGATGCTTTGGAAAATTCTACTTAGTAACTCTCTACACCTTTAGGTACCAAAGTACCTTAAAAACTCCCTCTCCAGAAAATGGTGCATTGTCCTTTTGGCTTCTTTCAGCCTGCTGCAGGCTTGCACCTGTATACCATATACAAGGCAGGTAACAACTTATGGCTGTCAAAGATCTGTGAAGATGTAGAAAAGGGCTAAAGTTAATAGAAATTACCTTATGAGATGCATACCTAGAACTGTTTGTGGTTATGGTGCTGAAAAGGGTTAGAAATGCTGGTAAATCACCTTGCTGCTTTTGTTTGCATAGCAGCAAGTCTGCTGTGTCTGCTTTTTTCACTATCTAATTTACCATTGCAATTCCGAATGTCTTTCTGCTGGGCTGTTGAGGTTCTTTCCACTTTCTTCAATCTCTGCTTTTAGAAAATAAAGCTCTTGAAAGCAGTTGTGTATGGGTAAGGCAGGCTGCAGGCACTGCCACACAGCCAGCTATGTGATAAAAGCAGGATATGCAAGAAAGGGGGAGAGGAGAGAACCTGCTATGCATTTCAGCTATTCCTATATTCATAAAGCCCTTGAGTGGTATATTTAAATAGGTTTTCTTCTGGGAGACCAAAAATTGCCATTAGAGAAACTTCAGTTTCATTGTTATTTTTTACTTTAGACTTATGGTGCCCTCAGACCATTAAAGTAATGATCACACAAACATGTGTGAATTTAAACCAATATAAACCCACTTATTCTGGAATTGGAGAATTCATGTAGAGGCATTACTGGATTACTGGAATTACTAGACTGGTATAACTATATTGGTATAACTGGTGAGGCTTTCTTATGTAGCCAAGTGCTTGGAGAGTACAGCTTATTGTAATATAAAAGTGCTAACCACTGATTAATTTTCACTTCTTCCTGACCTCACAAAGCTTTGCGTTTCAAGAAATTGCTAGGATAGGAGAAGGGGATGTAGATCAAAGGGGCAAGGTCAAAGGCAATCAATCTAATATCACAGCTACATCAAGCTGATAGCTCAAATATCCTCCCCACAGTAAAGGTAGTGTTGAATCAAATGCATTTTTGTGCATAGTAAGCTTCCTGGTCTAGGTCTTCTAGCTGTCGTGAGGAACTAAAGTGAAGCTGGAGGCTCTTTTCTGTAAACATCCAGAAGGCAAAACTCCTTAAAAGGAAGCGTTCAATAACGTGTAAAATTGGAATTCTTTACCCAAGTGAGATATCAGCTGTTGGCCATATTTAAGGAAGAAAGAACCTTATAATTTCCATGCAGTTCTTTGTTCTGAAAATTGTAATGAGATGTTACTAACACAATTGCAAATGTGTCCTTCACCATAATGATGGAAATGAGGGTAACCTAACTGTTCCTTGCTAATCCAGAAACGACTTTCTAATGGCGCATAACATTTCTGTAGGGTTGTATTATTCAGCTACCTGTACCCATTGCTCCTGGAACTCTCGCCCGGCCTCGATCTGGGATCGGGCCCGCGGTCAGACCCCAGCGAGGGGTGGCTGGCCTGGGCCGAGGCAGCAGGGGCCTGGGCAGCCCTCGGCGAGTGTATGTCAACCCGGAGCTCCGTGGCGGGCCCGATCCCAGATCAAGGCCGGGCGGGAGTTCCAGGAGGCCGGCCACGATTCTGGCTTCACCCTGGTGACCTGTGCGGAGGTCCAGTGGGCTGTGTTGCTGGCTCAAGGGCCGCGGAGTTAGAACTGGGTTGACCTTGTGTCTGACCCAGGACTTAGAAAAATTTCGAGCCGGTGTGGGCCCGCAAGTCCGTATGAGGTCGATTTTGAACACGGCGTCCGAACGTTTGATCCAGGAGGCCGGACGCTTTCGATGGTTCGTCCCGATGACAGGGCTGGGTGCCACCTTCACAAAACTTCCAGGAAACATCCGCGGAGATTTTTGGGGTCACGTTTTTTGGGACCCTAGATGTCTATCTTCAGTTCCAGGAGGGTGGTGAGCGTGAGCTCTGGGGCAGAACTGTGCTGCTCCAGGCGGCGGTGTCCAAGTTCGGTGGCCCGGTGCCTTGTCAACCAGGGGCCCGATCCCGGTGGGGCCAGGCTGGGCGGGAGTTCCAGGAGCCTGGGCATGATTCTGGCTTTGCCCTGGTGACCTGTCCCGGAGCCGGGCGGTCCGGGGGCGGCTCGGCGCACCCCGGCAGGCATGCCCTCCGCAAGTGTATGTCAACCCGGAGCTCCGTGGTGGGCCCAATCCTGGGCGGGAGTTCCAGGAGGCCGGCCACGAAGGGTCGGATGCTGCATTCAAAATTGACCTCATACGGACTTCCGGGCCCGTGCCAGCTAGAAATTTTTCTAAGTCCCGGGTACAGTAGACATGCACAATTTTTTGCCCAGACAGTAAGGGCAGAATTTCATACAGTGGCTATCTAATATGATACTAAAGTCCCATGAATACAGATGTCACTGGGAACAATTGGCAACTTTTGTGTGGTCAGAGGTGCTAAAAATAATGAACATGGAGGTCATAATACAATTCATTCATATTTCATAGATTTCATAGACATTAGGGCTGGAAGGGACCTCGGGAGATAATCGAGTCCAGCCCCCTGCCCAAAGGGCAGGAAGTCAGCTGGTGTCATAGGATCCCAGCAAGATAAGCATCCAATTTGCTCTTGAAGGTGTTCAATGTAGGTGCTTGAACCACCTCCACTGGCAGACGGTTCCAGACCTTGGGGGCTCAGACAGTAAAGAAATTCTTCCTTATGTCCAGCCTGAAACAGTCTTGCAGTAGTTTATAACTATTCGACCTCGTCATCCCTTGGGGCGCTCTGGTGAACAGACGTTCCCCCAGATCCTGGTGGTCACTCCGATAAACTTATAGGTGGCCATCAGATCACCCCTGAGCCTGCGCTTTTCCAGGCTAAAGAGTCCCATGTCTCTCAGCCTGTCATCGTAAGATCTGTTTTCCTGACCTCTGATCACGCGCGTGGCTCTCCTCTGGACACTCTCAAGCTTCTCCACATCCTTTTTGAATTGTGGAGCCCAAAACTGGACGCAGTACATCAACTGCGACCTCACCAAGACCGAGTACAAGGGGAGAATGAAGTCCCAGGATTTGCTCGAGAAGCATCTATGGATGCACACCAGCATTTTGGTCGCTTTACTAGCCGCAGCATCGCATTGCAGGCTCATGTTCATCTTGTGGTCAATGATGACCCCCAAGTCTTTTTCTTCTGTAGTGCTAACCAACGTAGCACTGCCGAGCCTATAAGGATGCTGCAGGTTTTTCCTCCCAAGGTGGAGAACCTTGCATTTTTCGGTGTTAAACACCATCAGGTTCTCGTCTGCCCATTTGCTGAGCTTGTCCAGGTCAGCCTGGATCACCTGCCTATCTTCTAGCGTGGATGCTTTCCCCCAAAGTTTGGTGTCATCGGCGAACTTGGCCAGTCCACTCCTGACTCCAATGTCCACATCGTTAATGAAGATGTTGAACAGTATGGGTCCCAGGACAGAGCCTTGAGGGACCCCACTGGTCACAGGGCACCATGATGAGTGACTGCCATCAATCACAACCGTCTGGGTCCGACCACGAAGCCAATTTCCCAGCCAGCGGATCGTGGTGGAGCCAAGGCCACAACTGGGCAGTTTGGCCAAGAGGTGATCATGGGATACCAGATCAAAAGCTTTTCTGAAGTCAAGATATATGACATCAATCTCTTCTCCCTTGTCCAGATGATAGGTCACCTGGTCATAGAAGGAAATGAGATTGGTCAAACAAGACCTACCTGCAATAAACCCGTGCTGGCTGTCCCTTAGAATGTTAGCCTGGGCCAGTCCCTCAAGGATGGCCTCCTTAATAAACTTTTCTAAGAGCTTCCCCAGGATAGAAGTCATGCTAATGGGCCTGTAGTTAGCCAGATCCACTCTCCTCCATTTCTTGAAGATCGGTACCACATTGGCCTTCTTCCAGTCTTCTGGCACTACACCAGAGCTCCAGGAGTTTTCAAAGATCCGTGCCAGGGGCTGGGCTATGACGCTCGCCAGCTCCTTGAGTACCCTGGGGTGCAGGTTGTCAGGGCCAGCTGACTTGAAGGTATCCAGCTTCTCAAGTTGTTCCTTCACGAGGTCAGCATTGATGGAGGGTAGGGGATTCCCCTCACCCAGATTTCCCTGTCCCATAGCAGGCATGGGCATCCCGTGTGACTGATGAAAGACTGACGCAAAGTACCTATTTAAGAGGTTGGCTTTTTCCTGGGCGTCAGTTGTCAGTTGCCCCATCTGGTTTAGCAGGGGTCCAACATTGCCCTTGCTTTTCCTCCGGCTCCCCACATATCTGAAAAAGGACTTTTTGTTGTCCTTGATGCCTGAAGCTAGTTGGAGTTCAGTTGCAGCCTTGGCTTTCCTGGTTTGCTCCCTGCAGGACCGGACCAGCACGGAGTAATCCTCCTTGGAGGTGAATCCCATCCTCCATCCTTTGTAGGCTTTCCTTTTTAGCCACAGTAGGTCCGCTAGGTCTCTGGAGAGCCAGGGGGGCTGCTGTGCCTTCTTGCTGCCTTTCCTCCGTGTTGGAATAGATTTAGCTTGTGCACTGAGGATCGCTTCCTTGAGAAGCAACCACTCTTCTTGAAATCCCATCTCCCTGGGGTCATGGTCCCTGAGGGCCTGACTGACTAGCCTCTTGAGCTTGTCAAAGTTGGCTTTTCTGAAGTCAAGGACTTCTGTGTTGCTGACTGACTTGCCAGCTTTACGGCGGATGGTGAAGGTGATCAGCTCGTGGTCGCTGTCACCCAACTTCCCATCAATCACTAGGTCACCGATTAGGTCGTCCCCCGTAGCCAGTACCAGGTCAAGCAGCGCTTTGCCTCTCGTTGGCCCATAGACTTCTTGAGTCAGGTAGAGGTCATCCACGCCCAAGAGAAAGCTTTGCGCCCGCTCAGATTTAGCTGAGTGATCTTCCCACGAGTTGTCCGGGTAATTGAAGTCACCCATGACAACCAAGGTCCTGGAGCAAGCGGCCTCAGTCAGTTCCTGGGCAAACTCCTGGTCAAGGTCGGGACTTTGAGTGCGAGGTCTGTAGTAGACTCCCACCATTGTGTCCCCTGTGCCGAATTCCCCACGAATTTTTACCCAGAAGGTCTCTAGTTTCCATGCCGGTCGCCAACATCAGTTTGCAGGGACATGTAGCTTTCCTTCACATAGAGAGCTACACCCCCGCCCCTTTTGTCAACATGATCCCTCCTGTATAGGGTATAGCCCTCTATACCCGTGGTCCAGTCATGGGTGGAGTCCCACCAGGTCTCCGTTATCCCAATGACATCATATTTCTTTGCACTGAGCAGGAGGACGAGCTCGTCCTGCTTGTTGCCCAGGCTCCTGACATTAGTGTACAGGCAGGCAAGTGTGCCCTTGGGGGCTCTTGCTTTGCCCACAGATTGTGCCAGGGCTGGGGCAGGGGTGGGCTCCCTTAAGTGCCCCCTTAAGTGCCTTGGTCCGCTGGCTTTGCAAGGACCGTTCAGCGAGCCAGCAGGGGCAGTAGTCCCCCCATCCCCCAGCGGGCTTAGTTTAAAGCCCGGTGGAGCAGGGCAGCCAGCCTGGCTGAGAAGAGCCTCCTCCCCAGGGGAGAAAGGTGGAGGCCATCTCTTCCCAGCAGCTCGCTGCCTCTCTCTCCAAAGAGCGGGCTGTGGTCATGGAAGCCAAAGCCTTCCCGATAACACAGCGCCGCAGTCTTTGGTTCACCGCGTGGATTTTCCTCTCCCTCCTCAGCCCATAGCCCGAGACTGGGAGGATCAACGAAAACACCACCTGAGTTCCCAGACCCCTAAGCCCCACTCCCAACTCCCTGTAGTGCCTCATGACCTGGCTGGGGGTGCTCCGAGCCGTGTCATTGGTGCCCACATGAATAAGGAGCATGGGGTAGTGGTCTGTGGGCCGGAGGAGCTGCGGGATCCTCTCCGCAATGTCTCTGATGCGGGCCCCCGGGAAGCAGCAGACTTCCCGGGCTAAGGGGTCGGGACGGCAGATTGCCCCCTCAGTGCCCCGCAGGATGGAGTCTCCCACAACGAACACCTTATGCTTTGTCTTGGGGAGAGCGGGGCCAGTAGCTGCGGTCGAGCCTGGGTTGCCTGCGGGTGCTGGGAACTGCGTGGGCTCTGCTGGGGCTGCAAGAGGTGCGAACATGTTGCTAAGCTCCGGCGGGGCAGGGGCCTTGGTGTGGCGGGCCTTGGGGCCCTTGACCACCTTGGTCCATGCCCCTGACTGGGCAGAGCGGGAGGTCCCAGAGTCCTCCTTAGTTGCGGAGGGAGACAGAGCTCTCCCCTGTGGCTTCCAGGGGAGAAGAGCCTGGCAGTAGGAGTCTATCTCCTGCTCACAGTCCCTGATGGCACGCAGTCTCTGGACTGTGGCCTGGAACTCCTCCAGCTGGCGCGCCAGAGACCTCAGTAGGGAGCAGACCCCGCAAGGGGAGGTGGCCATGCTCCCGGGCCCCAGAGCCTGAAAAAGGGACAGGCAGCCCCCGCAGCCAAGAGCCAGGGGCTCCGTCTGCGTGGAGCCCGGAACCATGGGCTCCGTCTGGGTGGCTGTCTCTGAGGTGCCCAGTGGAGGGGCCGTAGAGCCCAAGGGGACGCTCGGGGTGCAGCGTGTGCCCATCCGTGTCATGCCTCTGGTAGGCTGGCTACGGCTGGGGCTGGCTATGGCTGGGGGGGGTCGCAGGCAGGGTCTCGTGCTCTCCTGCGCCCTCTCCCACGCGAACGCTGCGCTAACTCAAGTGCCTGTTTGCACAGCCTGTTTGCGTGGCTCCGGTCGGGTGGCTCCCTGGGGGGCTGGGCCAAGTAGGGGCCTGGGCGGGGGCTTGACCCAGCCCGGCACCAGGCAGCGGCCTCCTCCCAGCAAGCAAGGAGTTAACCCCTTCCCACCACGAGCCTGCTCACCTCCAGCTTTGCTGGGGGTCGGCAGGGGGCTCGGCGGCTGCTGAGGGGGTGTCTGGGGGGCTTCGGGGGAGTGGGGGCGCAGCGGCGTTCACAGAAATATGTATTTCTGTCCCAAGAGCTTTTTTTTCAAGCAAGTTTCTGCCTGATTTATCCCAGCTGGTATACTATTCCTCTTACCTAGTATGGGTTTTAATGATTATTTGGACCCTTAAAAGCATGTGGAGTAAGTGGTCATGTCCACATGATGTTGGGTTCCCTGGGGATAACTAGCAGCAGTACTTTTGCTGCCGCTAGTTGTTCCCGGGAAATGCCTGTGCCATGCACCCTCTGGTGCATGGCAGGTTACCCTGGGTGTGGTAGGAGAGGCTGGGGCCTCTAGCCGTGGCTGGTTAGCCCCCTACTCATGACTTGGATTTTCTTGTCATCCGTCCTGGGATCCTTCAAAAATGTATATGAGATGAGGCACAGGGCAACCTGGTCCAGCTTTAGCTCATGGAGGGCAGGGTCACACTAAGCATGTGACAGGCTGAGAGAGGGGTGACAGGGATTCTGAGTGAACTGTTTGGGGCCCTGTTTGATGATGTTTGCCAGGTGAGGAAACAGCAATCACTGGAAAGAAGAAAGGAAAGTGCAACTCAGCTATGGGAGTGAAGAGAAAAAGTCAGAGATGGTTGGGGAAGGGGAGGGAATGCATTTTTAAGTAAATAAATAAAGAAAAACTGGGCATTTTGCTACAAATGTATACAGTGTAGTGGTCCACAATGACTTGAAAAAGAGTCAGTACTGAGGGAGACTGCATGCAATAAGCACTACCGTATTTCTTATTCAGATAGGCTGCACTAACCCATCTTTATGATAGATTCATAGCAGTACATTCGCCTAACATGGGCCATATATTTTATAGTCATGCTTAGTGTTGGCTACATTTAATCAGCTTCATAGATGGCTTCCATTACTAAGCACATTATGTTTTTGGCAGCAATTTAATGATAGATAGTGTAATTAATGAAGTTTCTTTGTATACAAATATAAGACAAGGGACTTCCCCCCCTCCCCCATGTTCGCTGGAGGAAAAAAAACTTAGTCCTGTATTTGAGTAAATTGGAAATTCTTCTATAAATAGCTTTGATCTCTTTAAAGTACTTTGTTTTGTCAATATGTCCCCAGATCCAGAATACTTGTAGGAGGTTAGTAAAGAATCTGTTGAAAAATAGGGTAAAATATCAGTGTTTAAGGAAAAGTATATTACTCACTAATAGGTATTTTCATTGATTCCCTTTTCTTCTCAGTAATTAGAAAGAATTTGGGAAAGATGTTGCAGTCAGTTTTATTAATGTTGCTAGCTAAAAAAGATGAGATTAAGTGGTACTATTGGCAATTAAAGAAAAACTTTCCCCCTTAATTACTTGAGCTGTTCTTTACCTCAGTGTACCTACTTTTATGAAGTTCCCTTTAGCCCCTGGTCTGTCAGTCCCCGGAATTGCTCCTCCTATGAAGTGTTCAGCACCTCTCATTCCCAGTGAGTCAAACTCCAAAAACCTTGTTCAGAGCCATATCATACTGCCATTTTTAACCAGCTCTGAGATCAATAGACACTGCTACTTAAACCCTGACAAGGACTGATCTGCACCTTTTTTACTTGGTCCTCCTTCAAACAAATTCCTGTTGAGTTTAATGAGAACACATTTTGGTTCTAAAATTATTGTTTTAGAATAGTTAGCATGTCATTTTCCTATTCCTGTAGAGGAAAGTACCCCCTGCATTCCCATTGAGTTGGGATGTCAGTGCGGGCCAATAGTGTGCTGTTATCAAGAGCCCTAGATTGCCCTAATCCAATCCTGATCCTCTTGGTATTTCAGAGTATGAGGCTGGGGTTACCTCACTTGTGAACACTGTGTTGTACAACATGTGCATGGTCTGTAGCACTTTAGCATGACTCTCATGGTGTGTTTGTCTAAAACAAACAAGATGCACTGAAACTTTCCTTTTGTGTGAACTGAAGAGCTTGTATCGCTCATCTAGGGAAAAGCACCAGGCAAGCTGTTTCTGTTTAAAGGAAAGTTTCAGTGGCTGTTGATGACTTTTCCCAGACTAACTGAACATAACATTTTTTTCAATCACATTGTCAGACAGATTGCTTCAGGAATGGAGCAAGGTTTGAACTGAACTGGGTGTTGATTGGCACTGCCCTCTTCACTGGGTGACTCCATGCCATTGTGCAGCACAGTGTACTTTGTGGAAAAAGGAATTTGTGGTGGCTGCATTGTTCCCCTCAGACACTCGTATCTTGAAAGAAAATATATCTTAAAAGCAGACATGCAATCAACAGTTCATGAAATGAAATAAAACTGGATACTTAAGAAGCCATACACTTGATGAACAAGTGTATATGAAGACTTAATTTTAAGTACTTGAGGAGAGATGTATTGCAGCCCAGGCAGTATAACATTGCTAGTTGTCATGAAGATTGTGGGTCTAGTCCTGAATATGCTTCTGATGTACTGTCTGATCCTAGACAAGACATTATGTACCCATATCTGTTTTCTCCTCTAATGTATTTAGGTTGCAAGCTCCTTGTTCAGGGGCTGTCTTCACTGTGCTTATTAGTTGGGGGTCCAGTCTTGTAGAGGGCCTCTTGGGCACGGCTACACAAAATGCAACTGCACAGTAGCATTGGCAGGCATTAAACATGGCACAGTGCTACTGTGCAGTAGCATCTGAAAAAAACTGTGTGGTGACGGTACTACACAGTAATGCTGGTTACTGTGCAGTCATTTAGTACTTGCATAAGCAGTACCTATGCGCAGTAACAACTGTGAAGTCCACTGCCTGTATAGATGTGGCCCTTGATTCTAATTCAAGGGGTACCTCATTTGCCCATCAGTAAGAAGGGACAAATGACCTATTTTAATATTGTAGCAATACGTTCTGCTTCTATCCAGAAAGAAAACAAAGTACTTTTAAAAGTGATAAATAAACCTCTTATGCAATGCCTATTTTAAATGATTATTATTATAGTCCTTGTGTAGATAACTAACTTGATAAAGGACTCAGTTATGCTATTTAAATGAGGTTATGTGATGGCTGTTATGAGCCTAACTAACCCTAACTAGGGTGCACTTGCAGGTAACAGGAGAGAGTACTAGAACTGATTTACTTGGTCAGTGCCACAGCAGTAAGGTTCAGGGAGAGATCATAACTTTATCACTACCACTGTTAGGGAAGAACAAGATTGTTTTATGGGTGAGTTCTATGATGATGGGTTGAGTACCACATAACTTTTCTTTCTACTCCTGATATAGTTTGGCAAACTTATCAATGAGCAAGCTGTGGCAAGAAGTGAGACTAACTGATGTTAAGTTTTGTTCATACTCATCCACACTTATTCTGATAAGGATAACAAGGGAATTTTTTGGTAACTTTGTAATGTCTTTGTGACTGTAACCAAGCCATCAGCACCTAGAACACAGGACTGAGATTTATATTGTCTGATGATGCCTATCTGCTTGTTTCAGGGCACAGGCTGTGATACGAAAATTTGTAGTGAGCAAACCATGTAGCAAAAAACGCATTTTCTTTTATCTGTCTGTATTTGAAGATTCTATCAAACAGAATGGGGAATTAGGAGTGCTACCCTCTTGCTTGGGTCTCCCAATGACTAGTTGTCATCTTGAGCAAATTACTTACATTTTGATATTGTTGTTGACAATGACCAGAAGTGTGGTAACTAAATGTCCTGACAGTGAACTCACGACTGAACCATGATACAGGCAGGCTGTGCTGCATTGCCCAGCCACTTGTTTCCATTTATAATGGTGAGTTCAAATCATGCTTCAGCTTTCTTAGGATGTTATCACATTGTAAATGGGTCTCCCATCACAGCTGTTGGGAATAAAGGGCTTCTGTTTACTTCTGAGAGGGTAAAACAATAACATAACTACTTAAAATGAGTATTCTGAGATCCTCACACAAAAATTGTTATATATTGGCAACAATTATGACTTGCAAATTAATAAAACATTCAACAGGACTATTTTATAGTAGCTCATATCAAGTTTTTTTTTTTTAAAAGAAAGATTCAAATTGAAATTAAATGTGATCTTCCTTGTTCAGTTTATGATCTTGCCTTTAAACCTGATTATCCAGATTAACCTGAGAGGATAAGGTCCATGTTTGCCTCCTCTTACAAGTTTCAATCTACATTACTAGTAAGAGTGCCACACGAGGACACATCAAATAACCAATCTCCATGAAGCTCCTCTGATCTGTTAGCTTGGGATATTGAATTATTAATGGCAGAATGTCAGAGACACTAGATCTTGAGACCTACAAAGAAACAGGTTATCCTTGATAGTGTCTGAGGCCTGAAAACAGTAGTTTAACAATGAGTGGGTAAGCAGGATATAAGCCTCAGGTGCAGCCTAAGAGGGGTGGTGGGTATCTCCCATGCCTTGCATCTTCTCTGTGGTGACTCCAGCTCTGGCAGTAGAGAGGAGAAAATTAAAGTACTCTCTCAGGGTGCTGTGGGCTTTCAATTTGACCCCCCCCCCTTCTCAAACTACTATCTAGGGAAAGACCCTGAAGGTTGTCAAGCACTTGCCTTACATTTCTGAGTGAACACTGATGAGGAAATCCAGCACAGGATCTGGTGTGCAAGTGCCTCCTTCAGGAAATTACTTTGGTGTGTTTTTACTGATTGCAATCTCCACAAAGACACCAAGGTCCAGGTCTACAACACAGTTTGTCATCCCCATTCTCTCTATGGATGTGAAACATGGGTGAACTACCACTGTCATTTCAAGAACCTGAAGAGGTATCACCAGTGATGCCTCCAGAAAATCCTCTGCATCAAATGGGAAGATTACCACACAAATGCATACCTCAAGGAAACAGACACCAACATCGAAATCTGGGGGAAGCTGGCAGCTAACAGGCTCCAATAGTATGGCAACTTCAACCAAGTGACAGCCTGCTTTGAGGTACAGCGTCTTGCCCTCACAGCAGAGAAAACAGAGTGAAGGAAGGAAAAGGAGAGAAATCCTGGCCTATGACTTACTCTCTGGGGAAAGATCAGCAACTTCTGCACATGGATCTGTGACTCAAAGATTGGACTCTTAAGTCACCTCAAAACCCATCAATGAACCATTGTAGAGTTAATCCTTGAATCAAGGGATTATTGACAACAAACTGAAGGCATAAATTTAAGGCATTATAATTATCAAGGACAGAAGTCTTTAGCAGATGAGGAGAGATCTTTACTCATGCTGTTTAACACATTAATATACCTCTTGTTTGTAAGGTATGCAGAAAAGGTGTTTGTTGCAGGGGCAAGTTTCACATGAAAAGCATGACTTTTGTTCTCTAGTCCTCATGAAGATAAGCAAAATCAGGAAAGACTTATTATTTCTGGTATCTAAAATATAATAAATGGGGAGAACTTTAAAATATCTTTAAAAAAAGAACTTACTGTCTTTCCATTTCTTAGTGAGAAGCCAGATGGGCTAATTGGAAGTTATTTGATAAACAAAAGATAGTTCTGTTTTTACATTGTCCTTATTGACAATCTGGCTTCTTACCAAGAAATGTTACGGCAATTGGGGCTGGGGGGTGTTTTTTTTTTGTTTTTTGGGTTTTTTTGTTTTTAGTTTTTTACTTTTTTTTTTTTTTTAATAGAATTTTAATATGTATCCATAACTTAAGAAGCATAGTGAGAAATACCCTTCTGATTTGTTTTCACTTATTCAAAAGCCAAACATGAGTCAGAAAATATTGGGTCACATTTTCAAAGGTACTTCCATTTTTACTGCTTTTCTGTAGTGCACTATGCCCTACTCCACGTTACCTCAGGGATCTCCAGGATGACACAGCTTCAAAGGGCTAAGTCACCATTTGTTCTGCCTGCACTAATAAAAAGGTGTGGATTATTTGGGTCATTTCGTAATCCTACATAGACAAGCTAAGATCTATGTAGTAGTGATTTTACCACAATGTAGCTGGCTGGGGCGAATTTCTGTGGCCCAGGTCCTACCTTATAACCAAGATAATCAAGGGGAAGCTCCTGGCACACATTTGCATCTTCCAACCAATGCACGTGGCAGAAAATTTCAATTTCACATTTTTAAGTTCATCTCAGCTTTTTGTTGACCTCTTCATTTTAGTGTATTTTTGGTAACCATGACCCTGAGCTAGGATCCCAATCTACAACCCCTGTAGGAAAAGGGGCTGGGAGAGTGGGGTTTGGGTCAGAGCCTGACATCATCAAAGCCTTGTTGAGCATAGGAAAGAAGGAGCATTTTTTGGACTAGGTCAGTTGTGCTACCTTTAATGTTAAATGGGAGATTTTTCTCAATGCAGAGAGAGGCTATCTTAACTGTCAAAAATGTGCTTAATGTGAGAACTGGTTGAACGTACAGGCAGTCCTTGACTTACAATGTTTCTAGTAGTGACATTTCACACTTACAAAGTTTCTAAATTGACACCCTGTTTCAACTTTCTGATGTCAGTTTTGACTTTACAACGATTGATCTGATGTCACACCACGCCAGCAAACAAGTCACTGAGTCATCCATCTCCCTGGAGAAAATCTGTCCAAACTTGCTTGGACACTAAGAAAACAGACAAGACTCCACAAAAACCTGCAGCCAAGATTCCTGAGAAAAATCCAGCCAGGAACCCTGCAAAAAGTCCAACCAAGAGCCCTTCAAAAAGTCCAGCAAAGTCACCTCAAAGAAGTCCTTCCAAATCACTGTGATTGCTATTTACAATATAAATACATTAATGTAGCTATATTACTTGTCTAATTGATTGAGTACAAAATTCTGGGTATTTTTGGTGATAACAGGGTATCGGGCCTTGGTTCATTTATAACATTGTTTCCTATGGGAAAATCAGTTCCGAGTTGCAACGTTTCGACTTAAAACGCCTTTTTCAGGAACCAATTGTGTCGTAAGTCTGAGGACTGCCTGCTGTAAAACTGTGGTAAAGAAAAAGTGTAAGTAATTTCTATGCCACTGTACTTAGTTGATGGCATTGGGGATTTACCTTATCTAGATGCATAAATGTTAAAACTACCAGTTCCTTTTCACTGCTAGGATTTTAGAAAAAAACTAGGCCAATTTATTTATTAAACTCCTGTAGAAATGTAGGCTCAATACCTGCTTTCTTGCAAAAATTGAGCTAAAACATAACTTAATCTCTCACCTAGGTTTAACCCAACTGGTTTAGCACATTACAAAGTATAATTGCTTTTCCCTGACTAGAGTTTTAGGTGCTAATTAGATTGTGCTCAGGGAAATCCTTTAAATCCCAGTCTAGACAAAGCTTCAGAGCAGAATCTAATGCACTTGTAGGTGACAGAGATAAGTAATTCTCAAAGCAGCAAATAACTCTCAAATAACTAAATGTCATTTTAAATATGAAGGCTGTCCTCAGATTAACCCCTGAGAAGCTGGAGTTCCTTCATAGTAACAACATCATTCAGTCATATTCCCCACTTCCTCATGCATGTAGGATACTACCAAATCTGAGTTGAGGGTTTTATGCACCTTTGCATAGATTGGCAAGGTGCAAAATGTTCCTAAATTTTGAGTCAGCAAATGTGAGCTAACTTGAGAGAGCTATCTACAGGTTGAAACAAACATCACCTTTAAAATGAAAATTTTTATGATAGAACACAATGACAGCAAATAATGTCCATATCCTTTGTTGTGCCACAATGTGGCTATGACAAAAGTTAGTAATAAATTGTACCACTTTATTGTGGTAGATGTCTATTTGCTTCAAGGCAGGAGAATTTGGGTAACCAGAACTGCATGCACTCTCCTGCCACCCTGGGTGGGCACTCCTAGAGCTTGAGGGGGCTGTCAGGTGTGCCCTGGGAATTCCTGCTCATTTCATTTAAAATACAAGACTATTAAATATGGAGTATTTAATAATAAATGTTCAAATACAGTCAAGTCCAAATGGAGTACAAAGGGACAATTATTAAATATCTAGTCTGGTGTGTATGAGAGACTATATAACTTTGCCTTTTAATTTCCATGACATGGATGGGAGTGCTGTTATAGCTATGAAGATAAGGGCATTTGATGCATGAAAGCTTGTCTAACATCTGTCCCAACTATACAGCTGATCCAATAAGAGATACTATGGTACATCATCTAAGAAGGTAACTGGACTTGAAGTTGTTCCAATAGTTAAAAACTTAGTGTTTTTGAAACGGGAGTTAAGCAAGACTGTATTATTACTCTAACTCAGCGGTGGGCAAAATATGGGCATGGGCAGGATCTGGCCTGCCAGGCCATTATATCTGGCCTGCAGAGCCCCTAAAAAAATTAGTAAATTAATATTTATTCTCCCAGGGAGAATAACTGACAGGAGACAGGGGCAGTAGGACCCAGAGGGATCCCTCAGCAGGCTTGCCCACTTGAGCAGCCCAGCCTCACCTACCTCCAGCCAGTTCCCTCCTTTCCTGCCACCACCTTGCTCCTGTGGCTGTGACCCTGGCTGCATCCCTGGACCATGGTGCACAGGACCGCGCTGGTGGAGGGGGAGGGTGGGGGGGGGTCTGAGTGCATACATAAGCATGTGTCTGCAGGCATGGGGCAGTGTGTATGTGTGTTCATACGGTGAGTCCCTCACATACCCCACCTAACACATGTACCCACACACTACCATACACAAACCCCAGCCACCCACACTCCACATTCACACACATGCCCACAGGCTCCCTCACCCCACATACCCACAGCCCCCACAAACCTATACCTACCCCCCACAATATAGAAGAGTAAGATTTCATTTTAAGCTATTGCGCAGTCACCTCTGTGTACACTACACAAACATACGTAGTTCAGGACAGAAATCTGTTTTGAAATCAAATTAATGAATTTTATAGATGTTCAATTTTTAGAATATAATTTGGTATTTTTCTGGTTTCAAGATGGCAAAACCCCTCGCTGAAAGGAGTACTTCCAGGAGCAAGGGGAGAGACTTCTGGTGGCAAAGGTCAGGGGTTGGGGGGGCGGGACTTTCCAGTCACAAGATGGCGACCAGGAGGTGGGGAATCTGTCAAGGAGCAGAGCTACCCATGCGGCCCTTGACAGCTTGCCAAACTTGGTAAGCAGCCCTCTGCCCAAAATAATCGCCCACCCCTGCTCTAACTCTTCTCAATATTTCTTATTGCGATATTACATATGACCACCAACAAGCTCCCAGTCAGAATGGAGCTGAACTATGAAATGAATGGTAAACTGTTTAATCTCAGCTGGCTCCAAACCACCAAGACTACCCCAACTTCAATCATTGAGCCCTAGTATGCTGATGATGCTGTAATGTGTGCTTCATCAGAACCATACCTTCAGGCAATCATTGATGTCTTTACCAAAGCATACAAGAAATGGGACTGATACTTAACATTCAGAAGACTACAGTCCAACATCAACATCAACATCAACATCTTAATGAGCAGACCCTAGCTCTGGTAATTCAAATTTACAGTGAGATTGGAGAATGCTGAGTATTTCCCAAACAGCAAAAGCCATCTCTTGCAGAAGGCTGACATTGAAGAAGAAATCCAATGATGCCTTAAAAGTGCAAGTGCAGCCTTTGGACACCTGGGGAAATGGATGTTCAGAGATTGCAACATCAGATCCAAAACCAAGCTCATGGTTTATCAAGCAGCTGTGATCCCTATTTTATGAAGCTGAGATATGGATAATATACAGGAGACACCTCAAGTCACTGGAAAAGTATCATCATTGGTGCCTGAAGAAGATCCTTCAAAACCAGTGGGAAGACAGACACACCAACATTAACATCTTCTTGCAAGCAAACACCATGAGCATCAACGCAATGGTCATCCAACATCAACTTCACTGGGCCAGCCACGTCATCCAGATGTCACTCCAGACTTTCAAGGCAAATTTTATTCTCACAGCTCAGTCAAGGCATACGCTCCAGGGGAGGGCAGAGAAGGTGCTTCAAGGACATTGTCATGGCCAATTTGAAAAAAAACTAACACTGTCATCAACCCATAGGAGACTATCACCCAGGACTATCTCAAATGGAAGAGTCTGCTGGAAGGATCTTAGTACTTTGAAACTTTATGACAATAACAGAAGACAAAAACAGGAGTGGCAGAAACAGCGTATTGCAAACTAAATCAAGAATCCAGATCCACCACTCCACTCAAAAACACATGCCCAAGTTGCAACAGTCTGTCAATCCTGAGTCAGCCTAGTCAGTCACAGATAAAGCAACCATAGAAGACAATCATCCTCAGCCACAAGGGTTTGCCGATATATATTCCCTTCCCTCCACGCATCTACATCTCTGGGATTAACAGAGGACATTCAGGGCTTCCCAAAGAAGCATGGTTCCTAGCCTCTGGGTTTTGGTAAGCATGGCAGCCATGTACCCATAGATGCCCCATAGATGAAGGGACCCTCATCACTGTCCACCCCCAGTTCCAAAGTGTGAGTGCCAGCTCATGGGACTTGAGGCACTCCAGCAGCACACACAGGGCATACAGAGCAACCTAGGAAGGATCTGTTCTGTGCTTCGTGGGCCTGAAGACAATGGATCAGGCAGTCTGCCACATGGGCTTGGTGTGGGTGGGTGTTTCAGCAAATAATGTCCCTAAAGCTAGCTTCTTTCACAAATGTCATGAAATTTAAAGAGATCACTGAATCCTAATAGGAAGAAGCTACTGAGCTCATTTTGCTACAAGGTGGCAAGTTATGCTTAATCTTCTCTTCCAGCATGACTGCAAAATTTACTGCCCACTAGGGAAATGCTGTAAACAGTGTAATACAAGCCAGTCTGCAAAGATTAAAAGGTTTTTCCCCCCCTTTAGGCCTATTTTATGGGAATAACACTTTCAGAAATAATTTTTCAATAGCTGAAAACAGAAAATTGCAAGGTTTCCTCTCTTTCTGGCATCCACTTCTGGTAGAATAGTTTGAGAGTCCAGACACCATAGCACTGGAACAACCAGCAGGGCTGGATCCATTTTGCAGCATATTGCCCAAAATCTTTTTACAGGAAAAAACTATGTACCACCCTGAGGGCTACCTCTGCCCCAGGCCCAAATCTTTCATATATGAATCCTAGACCACACAGAATGTGGTCTTGGAGACAGATGTCCCATTTCTCTGTACAGAAAAGGGCCTGTAAGATGGTTGCTAACCACTTGCCATTCAGGATTGTAGGGAAGGGGGAAATGGACTGAACAGTACTCAACCCAGAATATATTAGAAACAGTGATGCACTTCTTTATTCAAGAGTTTCTGTCAAATGAAGTGTTCTTGCTGAGAAGGAAATGCTTGTTCATACCTTATACATAGACCTATTTTGTGTCACATCCCATTTTAAAAATGTGGATTATACAAGAATAACACCAAACCCTAATGCAGTATTTTAAATCATCAAATATTGGCAAATCATATCCTACTTCTGGGGGTTGGGGTAGAGTTAGGATTAAAGGTTGGGGGGAGGGGCAGTAAAGGTGGGGGAGACCTATCTGTTTTACCAGCTTGCTTCAAATGTAGAATTCCCTAGTGGGACTTCTATGCAGGGCTTCATACTGGTAGTGCTAGAACAGCTGTCTGGATTTTCTTTAACACAGAATCCTAATCAGCATCCACTAGATGCTGGGGCTTTAAAGAAAAACCCCAAGTACATAAAAACTCAGGATAAAAGAAAACGTGCTTGCTGTCACAGCAGTAGAGAAAAGTTTGAAGGCATGAGCCCAAGTGCTTCCTGAAGACCACAAAACAAACACCAAAAGGATTTTTGTTAACCTTATGAGTTTTATGACAGTCACTTTTAATGTGGAGGTCATAATCACTATTTTTGACTGATTAATCAATCATGAACTTTGTATGAGGCTTAAATCAGAAGCCATGTGCTTGTTGACTCCATTGGTCCTCCCATTAACCTCTACAAGATAAAAAATTAAAATAAAGCTCAAGCATCTGGGCCATAATGGCAACAAAAACTATTGATCTAGACTGAATTATTTTCTACTGCTCAGTGGTTATAGTCCACGTTTACAGCATTCCAGTTGAAAAAGGGGTAATAAATTTTAAGTCATATTTTTTCTTCTGTAGGATATTCAATCTCCTTCCAAGAAGAGCACTGGGCAAACCTTCTAGCAGGGCCAGACACAGGCATGGGCAAACTGGGCAGCCACCTGGAGCCTGGACAGAAAGGGAGCCTCAAAATGGTAATTTTTTAATTCAATTATCATTATTATTATCATTATCTCTGGTGAAGGGGGGACCAATACTAAAAGTTTGCCTGGGGCTACCAGGAGCCTAGGTATGGTGCTACCTTATACTGAAGGTATCAGTTATAAGATCAAGTAAATGTTATGAGAAAAGGACAACACATAGTAGTGCTGGAAAGAGATTAGATTTCTTCTCCCACCTCACTGAGAAAATCATTGCCTTGTCACCCCAGCTGTGCCTGCATCAGTGCTGGGAGTGGGGGCTCTGCCCTGCCACTGCTTGCCCAGCCAGTGCAGGGAGGCACCGGATGCAGGCATGGCAGCACTGGGAGTGGGGGCTATGCCCTGCTGCCACTCGCCCCCTTCAACCCAGAGCAAGCTGCGCCGACATCCCGCCCCACCTCCAGCTAAGTAAGAGGCTGCAGGACAGAGCCCCCACTCCAAGAGCTGCTGCGCCGACATCCCGCCCCCCCTCCAGCTAAGTAAGAGGCTGCAGGACAGAGCCCCCACTCCGAGAGCTGCCACACCCACATCCTGTACCCCCCTCTCCAAGTAATTCACCCCGTCAGCTGGACAGCTTGTTCCAGCCTCAATCCCTCCCTCCCTCAACTGACTTACCAGCTGGAGGCAGCTGTGTCAGCTGGCTGTTTAGTCTATGGCCAAATCTCTGAAGTGGTGCTGAATCTTTTGGATCTGATTCAGCTGAATCCAATTGGGAAAGTGATTCGAATCTCCAACAGGCACTGTCCTCTGAATCAGCTGAATCCAAATCCGAAGCAAACACTTACCACTTTGCACAGGCCTATTCTTTTCACTGCTGTAGTAGCTTATAAACATTGTGAGCTTACTAAAGAAGCTGTCAAGGGGGCTCAGAAACTTAGATCTGAGATGATTTGAGTCCATCTCTAATTTTAACAGGAGTGCGGTGGCAGTAAGCTGGGAGCTCCCCCAGATGCCACTGGTGCTGTTGGCGGGGGGCAGGGGGCTGGTGGCGAGTGCCCACCAAGGTTAGTGACCACCTGCACATGCCACCAGCAGTAGCAGCCAGCGACGATCACTGACCACCTGCACACACTGCCAGCGGGGGTGGCGAGTGGCAACAGCTCACAGGCATGTCGGCAGTGCCTTTTCATAGGGGGTGCACTACCACTCACAGAGGGTGCGCATGCACCCCCTACGCATCACCAGTGAAGTGAGCTCAGACTCATGAAAGCTTGTGCTATACATTTCTGATTTAGTTAATCTATAAGGTGCAAATCTACTTTGCCTTCTGCCTAAAATAATTAGTTATGGTACTAACCTGACAATACAGGCACAGGAGACAATCCCATTATGCATAAAAGGGGGTAAAGGGCTAAGAAACCCTCTTGGTTGAACTGGGAAGTCCAGGAAAGCTTAAGGGCAAAGAAAAGGGTATATAGCCTGTGGAAACAGGGGGTAGCTACGAAGGAGGAGTATACCTCCCTAGTTCGCACTCGCAGGGAATCAGTTAGGAAGACCAAAGCAGGATTAGAATTTAGAGTGACGACAAAAATTAAGGACGACAAAAAGTCCTTCTTTAGGCATATAGGTAGCAAAAGGAAGGCACAGGGTAGCGTAGGACCCCTACAGGACAAACTTGGGCAATTGGTGACAAAGGGGCAGGGGATGAAGTTGAACTCATCAATGAGTTCTGTGTCAAGGAATACAGATGCAAAGACCAGGACAAATCTCCCAATTGGATCACAGATAGACAAAGGAGGGACACCAGCCCACCAACTGTTAGCACAGACTTAGTGAAGGGGCACTTGGAGGGGCTGGCTGTGTTCAAATCACAGAGCCCAGATGAACTTCATCCAAGGGTGCTGAAGGAATTGGCCAGTGTCATAGCAGAGCTGCTAGCATGGCTATTCGAGTACTCATGGTGCTCTGGTCAGGTCCCAGAGGACTGGAAAAGAGCCAATGTGGTCCCTATTTTTAAGAAGGGGAGGAGGGAGGAACCGGGAAACTATAGGCCAGTTAGCCTCACCTCTATCCGTGGGAAAACTCTGGAAAATATCATTAAGGATCACATTTGTGGGAGCCCAGCAGGGGAAATAATACTGAAAGGAAATTAGCATGGGTTCATTGCAGGTAGATCCTGCATGTCTAACTTTGTTTCTTTTTATAACCAGGTCACAAAATGCTTAGATGCAGGAGTCAAGGTAGATATCATCTACCTAGATTTTACAAAGGCCTTAGATACGGTATTGAATTCTGTTCTCATAAATAAACTGACAGGCTATGATGTAGATGATTACATGGTCAGGTTGGTGGCAAATTGGCTTAGGGATTGCACCCAGAGAATGGTGGTGGATGGGTCAATATCAACCTGGAAAGATGTGGGCTGTGGAGTCCCACAAGGCTCAGTCTTTGGACTGGTGTTAGTCAACATCTTCATCAGTGACTTGGATGAGGGCATGGAGAGTACCATGTCCAAGTCTGCAGAGGATACCAAATTATGGGGCAAAGTTAACACACCAGAGGGTAGGGAATGGATCCAGGTGGATCTAGTCAGCTTGGGAAAATGGGCAGAATGAAATAGGATGGAGTTCAACAAAGACAAGTGCAAAGTGCTGACCTGGGCAAAAAGAACCACCGACACACTTACAGGCTGAGGGATGACCTTCTCAGCAGCACAGCAGCAGAAAGGGATCTTGGAGTCATAGCCGACTCGAAGATGAACATGAGTCGTCAATGTGATGAAGTAAGCAACAGAGGCCTGCAGGCAAGGTCCTACGAGGAGAGACTGAGGGACCTAGATCTCATCAGCCTTTGAAAGAGAAGGCTCAGAGGTGATCTTGTGGCTTCCCATAAATTCATCATGGGAGGACAGCAGGGAATAGGAGATGCTCTGTGGCAGGAAGCCACCTTTGTTTCTCCCCAAAATCTCTGCTCTGTGACAATTTGATTAGGATGGGCCCAGCAGAGGAGACACCTTTACCCTCTCTCTTTAGATAACCTGAGCTGGATACATTCCTAAGGGGAGGGGGAAACCTGTTCCCTCTGCCTATGTGACTGGTATCACCTACCTGGGTGAGGGGCTTCTACCTGGTGGGCTAGAGTCTGCCTGGCAACTAGTGACGTATTTCAAATTGGTTGGCCAACAGCCAGCAAGTGCTGGCCTCCATTGGACCAGGTAAATGAAGTCACAGGGGCTATACAAGTTAAACCTGTCCAGGAGGGGGCAGCAGCCATGCGAGGGACTCAGAGTTAGAGAGGAGATTTACCATCTGAAACTGGCTCTCTCCCCCATAACTCATGAGCTAGGAATGGCCTGCCTCCAGAGGGAATCTCCAACAGCCTCTGGATGAGACTTGTGAGTAAGCTACTCGAGATCTGGTTAGATATATTGCTGGCAGTAACTCAGATACATGATCAAAAGGCTACCTCAGCCAAACTGTTTTGCTCTATGGGATTTCTATGATATTGCTCTATCTTGGACCCTAATTTCACCCTACCCCCTGTAATAAATAAAGTCCTCCTTTGTGACCAGTGTAGGAGACTTATTGAGAGGTGGGTCTACATTATGCCTAAGAGGCCCCTTGGGTTTGTGGACTAAGGGAGACTAATTTTGGCCCCTGATTTGGGGAAGTGCCCCAAGTGCTTGTACTGGGTTGAGTACCTATTAGACTAGTAGGCCTGTCCTCCCCCGAGGACACAGAGCTGAAGAGGGTTCCCCTTGGGGTAGTGGCAGCTTATGTTACCCCCAGACTCTGCGGTGGGGCTTGAAAGGGCTTAGGCACCCCTGGAAAGACACACAGAGTCTGGAAGGTGGATGGGTGTGGTGAGGCTGGAGACTCAATGCTGGACCTCTGCCTACTGGCCTGCCACATGCTCTATTTACTAGGGCACCCCCTGGAGTAACTAAGAACTATGGCCACAAACTGACAGAGACCAGATTTAGGTTGGACATTAGAAAGAACTTCTTCACAGTAAGGGTTGCTAGAATCTGAAGTGGGCTGACAAGGGAGGTGGTGCTCTCTCATACCTTGGGGGTTTTCAAGAGGAGACTAGAAAGCACCTAGGTGGGGTCATCTAACCCCAGCACTCTTTCCTGCCCATGGCAGGGGGTCAGACTCAATGACTTACTGAGGTCCTTTTCAACCCTAACATCTATGAATCTTGACCCTTGCAATAGTGCAGGAAAAACTTTCATATTCACTTCAGTGTGAACATGAGGATTTGCAGCTCTGGGAATAAATGGTAACATTCATACATAAATTAATGGGCATTTGATTGCTCAAGAGTCTTATGTCTTTCCCTTACTTGCTGCTTTATGGTATTTATTAAAATCTATACCTAGATCCACAGCCTTAAAGATTATAGGTCTAGCAAAGAGTACTGAATTCTTTATTAGGAAAAATGGAAAAAAAAAACCCTCATTGTTTTCCCATAAAATGATCCTCTTAAACAGAAATGTTTGTTTTTGAACCCAGTCATTTTATTCCTTTTTCCCCCAAAAGCTGCACATTCCCTAAGCATCCATGCCCCTACTCTGGTTCAAGAATCCAAATCAAAGCAGGCCTTTGAACCTGAGTGTGTAACAACCCAAGTGCCTTAACCACCAAACTGTGCGGGGCACGAGCCAGGTTGTGACTGTTGCCCCGGTGGGTTCTAGCCCCTGATGTTAGTTTGCGAGAGGAAGAGATGGACTCATGAAGGTCCCAGAAAATTTTATTTGATCTCTTACTTACGCACCACTGGCGTGGATGTGGCTGCTCAGGTGGCTATACTTGGATCTGTCCTGGTTCGGGTGAGGGACAAACGAACAAAACACAAAATGATGGATCCGAGATCGAAAATGATGATGAACAAATGGATACGAATGAGTGCACAAATGATTGCCTATGGTTCCGGAGGCAGGAGAAGCCATGGGAAGCTGGCCAGGCCTACCCACTAAGCAGTGGATGCTCTGGCTTCTCTCTGGGTGGAAACTCAACCCTAGCTTTTATAGGCCAGATGACAAGCCCAATTTCAAGCCCCGATTGGTTACATTTCCACACTAAAGTGTTTGCGGGGTTTTTCCACAGGGGACAGGGTTTCCCCAGCACATGGCCAGGGCCATGCAGCAAGCCAAATAGGGGCTTTCCAGATTGTGAGAGTGCTGACGGCATCTGTTGCTGGGCAAAGCTGGCAGAGTCCAGCTGGAACATGACAACTATTAAAATTTTTGTAGTCTCTCATTATCCTTGATGCTCCCTCCTTCAGGTACAGGATGTTCATTAAATCTGATGCCTGACAAATTGGCATTTTTACAAAAGTTTGCTTGTTTTTTCCAGTGATCCCAGCTGGCATGCTTGGGGTTACTGTAATGTGTTTAGATTGCAACTCAGTACAGAGCTGTAGCCATTGTTGGAGATCAACAGCCATGTGCGACACTGAGACATGTAAGGGCCTGGTTATCTCTTTCATTACTGTACCTTTCTTATCAAAACTTTTCTTGTGCATTTTAAATTCTTCAAAAGGCATTGGCCAAGATGTTAAAAAAATATGATCGTTAAACTCTTAAATGTAGATATCAGGCTCCCTATTTAGGAGCCTAATTTTTTAAGAAGTACTGAGCATCTCATCTTTCTCTTCTGTTTAATAGAAAATACAGGAAATGTCATCCACAGAACCATGCTGCCTTATCAAAGTAATTGGTTAGTACTTGGAATGCAAGTCTTTTGATTTAATATTGACTCAAAGACTTTGAATGTACTTCACAGCTAATTATTACTGCTACAAAGTGATTTGAAAGCTGTGGAAGCCCTTCCTATGGATATATAAAAATAAAAAGATCATCATGAACCTTAAACTTTAGAAAGGGAAAAAAAAACAAAAACAAAACAAGACACCAACATTTGGTATTAAGTTGGTTGGAATGCTAGCCTTGTTGCAAAGGATCACTAATCCCAGAAGAGTCATTAGTGCAATTAATAGAATTTTTCAGTCTGCTTGCTTCATTCTTACAGTCCTTGTAGTAGAGAGATTAGAAAACTCAGGAATTCTCTAGACAGTACAAGAAGGAAATCTGATTTCCTTGCAGTATTTAAATAAGAGTTTGCAAGGCTTACATGAATTCCATGCCAGATTTATTGCTATTGCCTTACTGGCATCCTTATTTAATGTCTATAGTTTGTGCATGTTCTTGTATTTATGCAATGGATACTCCAGGCTTCTTTTTCAAAGGCAACATTTTTTTGGTATCAGTTTGTTTAACAAACTGTTCCAAGGCTGTCACAGGCTAAGTTCAGCTGATGCAACAATGTTGGCTGGGGTGTGAATGACTGTGCCCTGTAGTCACTGTGGTTCTGTCAGCTAAACCCTGTTGTGAAAGAAACTGTGCTGGTAGGAAGCAGTTTGCATAGCTTGTGAGCTTACTATAACTATCCAGAAAACTCCTGCTAACAGAACTGTGTCTACCCCAGAGACTCCAGCTGCCATAGTGCTCCGGCAGTCCCCGAGCCCTGCAGTGCCTTAACTCTCTCAACATAAAATGCTAGCAGACATATCAAAGAAAAAATAAGCCTACTGTACAATAAATGACAAAACTTTACAGATATGAGGACAATACTTAGAAAACCTCAAAGAATGAAGCACTATAATTCAGTCTAGTAAGAAAGGAAAAAGATAGTTTGGACAGTTATTTCCTTTATTTCCCAACAATTCCTATACACTGCAAGTATGTCTTGGTGCTGAGTATTATGCGTCAATCAGTGTGCAGGTTAGTGTGCTGGCATGATTTTCTTACCTTGACATGGTACTGTTGTGGCTTCAAAAAAGCCTTCCCTTTTTCTCCCCTTGCTCTAGCTATAAAACAGATAGCACACCAATATGGGTTTGTTAACCAGGTTTCTCATGTCTCATATCTATAAATAGGTTTAAACCCCACCTCCCCCGAAAAATATGGATGACTTGCTGTGTTCCCTTACAGTATGCTTCATGCTCCAAGAAGCGCACTTGAAGAACCACCTTTTTGGACTACCCAAGGGAATTTAATTTGGGTGAGTGGTGTGCTTGAGCCATTACTTATTTTTTGTTGATCAGGAAAGAGCTGGACTCCCTTAGTGTGGCATTACAGAATTCAAGACTGCACAGAGGGGAAGAAAAGTTCCCATTCTCTGAAGAACTTTGGTATTTGCTGACCCCTTGATGCTTCTCTGTGCAACCCGACTTCATTCATTTTGAAGTGAGACTTGTAGGCAAGCAAAATTTTAAGAGTTTGAAATAGTAAATAGTGTACACCCAGTGGTGAGAAGTTTTGGCCAGGAGGGGAATATAGCTACGGGCCCAAGAAGAGCTTTAGCCTTTTCCCCATGGTTCAATAGGACATCAACAAGACGAGACCTCAGACCCTTGCCAAAGCTGGCAGGGTGGATGGTCTCCTGTAGCAAAGAGAGACAATTTATGATCAGGGATCTGGATTTTCCATTTCCAATGGAAAAACAAGGGGGGGAGGAAATGTGGGTTTCCTCTTTTACTCAAGGAAAAGATGGAACACACAAATTTTCCACTTTTGCAAACAGCTCTCTGCAGGCTGGCAGAGTTGCAGCCTGCAAGGGGCTGGGAAAAAAAAAGGGAGCACATGGCTGTTATGCCGCCTGGACAGCAGCTCCCACAGGCAAGTCTGAGGGGGACACAGGGGATTGAGGCCCCCATAGGGGGAGAGGAGGTGTCACATGCATATGCACACTCATTCATGCACATGCTCTCCAGAGTGCTTGGTGGCCATCTCCCGCAGGTAAATGGGGGGGGGGGGGAGAGGGGATTAAGGCCCCCATAGGGACAAAGGAAGGGAATTGGGGAGGGCTGGGGCTGTTGCCTAGCTGGGGTAGTGTGGGTCTTGAGGTCCAGGGCTGGAATGCGAGACTACCGAGCCCTGGCAGGGAGTGGGACAGGGCATTGGGTAGCTCATCTGGGTGGTAGTAGGAGGCTGGCTACCTGCCACTGCATACACTCTGGGGCAGCAGAGAGGGCATGTGTCCCCTAGATCTGTGCATGGGGCAGGGATGGGCTGCCTGCCCTGCTGCCCTCCCCCAGGGCCTCTGCAGCACAGCAGGTAGGACCCAGCATGGCAAGGCAGAGCAAGGAAGCTCAGTGCTGCCACTGCAAGAACTACATACCCCCTGCCTGCTAGCAGCAGCAGCAGCAAGGGTGGCACCATGGAGTTGTGCCCCTCATTGCTGCCAGAAGGGCAGCAGGTGCATCACCATGGCAACATGGGGTTTGCAGCAGTGGCACCAAGCTTCCCCACCCAGCCCCACTGTGTCCTTTCATGATGGATCCTTCCCACTGTTAGAAATATTATTAGGAATGCATAATGAATAGAGTGTTGTTAGAACTGCACAGTTTGCATCTCATACCTGATAAGCACAAACACTACCAAGGACCCTTTGTGCTAAAGAATCACTCCCTTGGCCAATCTGTCAGCCTTTCTTACACTAAATCACACACTCCCCTGACATTCACATGCAGATTACAGAAGCTGTAATTCAACTGACTGTGTCCTTGAAAGAGGGGGGATTTCAACTCTTGGTGACCTAGAGAGCTTTCTGAGCGTGCGTAATTAGCTGATGCATATATGCCTATCCGCCCCGCATACTTAAGTAGTTAATTATAAGGCACATGCGACGTATGAAGTGACGTATTTACATATATGTTTGTATGAACCGGAAATAAGCTGTAAGAGTTCCTGTTTCTGCACACGTGCCCAGGAGGGAGGGTATATAGTCCCATCTGTGGTTTCCTCAGCAGCGGAGTGATCCGAGTCCTTTGTCTCCGCTCCGACCCTATTTGCAAATACACCTTTTGTACTGCTAATAGCGTGTGCCTGAGAAATTATTATTCGCGAGCCTCCAAAAGAAACAAACTGCAATTTTTGCATCACCACTGCACAAAGAAGGCCCTCCGGGGAAGGCAGCAGGTTAGGGAGCCCTGGGCCTGCAGTGGGCAGCCCATACCTACTTCTATGTCCATGGGCTCTGCTTTGGCCTTGAGGTCCATGGGGGAGGTGGAGGTGGCCTCCACACTCCACTCCACTGCAGCAGCAACCACCTCCCACAAGCAGTAGCCAGGGCTTGGGCACTGCTGTGGGGAGCAGGGGGCTGCAGACCTGGGTCCCTGGCCCTGTAACCCTGGCAGCTGGGGGCCCCTCCTCTGGCAGTGCTCAAGGGAGCAGGGGGCTGTAGGTAGGGAAAGAGGGCTGTGGGGCTCCAGCAGGGCTGTGGGTGGGGAGTGAGAGACCTGGATCTGCATCCTGGTGAGCCAAGGGGGCAGGGGGAGCTCTGATTTTCAGAGTACAGGATGTGGGCATGGCTCACTCCAGGCAGAAGCAAGCAAGCAGCAGCAGGGCAGAGCTCCCACTCCCAGCACCAATGTGGGCACTGGAAGTGGGGGCTATGCCCTGCTGCCACCTGGAGTGAGCCACACCTGCATCACGCCCCCCGCCCCCACACAGGCTGAACCAGGCAGGAGATGGGGTCAGGAAGGGCAGCCATGAGGGATTCTCCCATCGTTCCTCCCACTGGGGCAGAGGCAGGCACAGCTGGAAGAGGTGCAGGAGAGTTTGCAGCTACCCAGTTGTGCCTGCCTCCCCCCAGCCAATCCAAAAGTCAGCATTGAATTGGCACTGAATCTTCAATTCTGATTCAGCTTAAATCAAATAGGGACAGCAATTTGAATCACTTGTTCTCAAAAAAAAGGCCAAATCCAAATAAAATACTTCCCTATTTGCACAGGCCTACAGTTTGGGTCCCCACATTCAATGCCTCAAAACCACACAGCATGATCAAGGATGTATGCCTAATGTGAGGAACGTGTATATAAAAGCCACATAAAGGCTGTAATCCTACAAAGAACTTTCATCTGTGCTTTACGCTTTACACTTTAAGTGTGGCAGTATTACCAGTGTATCAAGATAAGCACGTGCATCCGTTTTTGCAGGACTCAGGAGAAGATCAGGGAATGGAGAACTTAAGACTTTGACAGCCTCCTTAAAACATTCATGTTTTCTATAAATGTACTCTTCTCTTGTGTTTCTCACATCTTCCATGTTGCAGCTCTCTATCCTATTGTACAATACCTTCAGCTAAGTATTGGTACTTCGCTTTTCCCGTATTTCTCACATATCATACACCCTCCCAAATAAAATACACACCTTGTTTTTATAAGGCATAATGTAGAAAAAAAACTACAGATTTTTTTTTCTGGGTCACTGGGGGCTGTGACAAAAAGCCATCTTGAAATATAGGGGCCAGGAACTGTGGCAACCCAGCAAACAGCCTGGCTGAGGTAGCAGGAGCTTTCTCGTTGGGCAAAGCAGCAACATGGCTAGGCTCCAAACCCTTGCAAGGGCAAAAGCAAGAGTGGTACTATTTTACTGGAAACAATTCTTTGTTTAAGCTCCTGCAAATAATGTGTTGCTTCAGCACCACAAGCCTCATGCAGCATCTTGCTTGCCCTGAGATAGCTCAATTGCTGCTTCAGCCTCAAGCTACAGTGGTCAGCTAACAGCTAGTGTGGCTGTGAGGGGTAACAGGGGACTCATTCGTCTCTGGTTGCTGGGGCCAGAGAGAAGGAGCAACCATCTTGGCAGTTATTTTAAGCACAGTGTGCATACTCTTGTTTCTCTCCATTTCTATTCCAGCAAGAGGAAAAAAAAAAAAATTCTCCCTCTGCCTAGTGTTGCATCCCAGTTTTGGAAGACTGATTGAGGGGGAAATAAGGGGTGCATGGATTATGCAGTAAATATGGTCCTCATTGCATCAAGAAAAAGAATACAAAACACCTGGTCACATCAAATTAATTCTGCAAGAAGCTTTTGCTATTGTTTTTCTGACTTACATATTACATGAAAAATTCACATGAAGATAATATTAAGTAGTTGAGTTAATGTATATATAACAAAGTCCCCTAGCAAAGACTAAATGTCCAGCAAAACCTTGAAAAGCAGATGCCTCTAAAATTCTTGTTTTTATATAAATTTAGGCTGCAGTTTAGTAAGGTATAAGCATGCAGCTGAGAGGTTCTACAGACTTCACTGAGACCACTTGTAACTTATTGCTTAAAGTTAGGCACTTGATTAAGTACTTTGTTGAATCAAAAGTTTAAAGGTTACTTACTGCTTGTGCGCCTCTTCATCTTCCCTTCTGTCCAAATACAACAGTCTGTCCAGTTATTGTAGGCCAAACTCACTCACTTGTTATTTTTGGCTGCAATAACCCACAGTAGTTTAGGTACTTTTATTATATAAAAATACAATAGTGGATGTGGCAGCATGAGGGGAGGGAGTTGTATTCGCTGACCACTGGGTGCTTCTCTGTTCACCCCGATTGACTATTCATTCATTTTGGTTTGAGTTGTACATATTAAACATACATGCACATTTCAAGTACACTTCCTACTAAAATTGCCATTGCAGCTGTTGATGTCAACTAACAGCATGAAACCATCTTGCAAAAGTAAGTCAAACTGATCTGCTGGGAATTTTCCCCTGTCCAATTATTAGTAATTATATTGGAGCATGGATAGTGTCACAAGTGTTTACTTACTTTCGTAAGGTCCTCTACTTGTGAGCACTGGGTTTGATGGCTAGTAGTGCTCCTGCAGCAATAGCAAGGAAAGGAAGCTTCAAAAAATCAATTGTAGCTCATTCTGTAGTCATGATTACATACAGCTGTCACTGTTCTGCACCTGTGTGGTTGATTTAAGTTCGAAATTCCAGAAGTCCTTGATTTTTCTAGCTCCAGGGCCAAGGGATGCCTTATCAGCTGCTAGATTTATTTAAGCTTTTTTTTTTTTTGCCAATGCAGTTTGATCTATAGCACATGTGCAGATAATTTCACATTTTTGCTCTATGCAGAATGAAGAAAATATGCTGAATAAAATGCATCTTGAAACATGACTGTATAAACCGTAAACATGTAGCAAACTTGAGTATTCCAATCCAGCATGTTCTTTGAATTAAGAAGATTGAGTCACATTGGTAAAACATGGGAAGCAAGCCTACATCCCACTGCCTCTTTTTGTGTTTGTTTTGTGACTAAGAAGAAGTTAAAAGGGGACCTCTCTTCTTGCACTTTCCAGCTGAGCTAAATTAACTTTTTCAAGAAGTGGGATAATATTTTAAGACAACCCCTTGGTTAAGCTAGAGGAAGGGAAATAAGAGCCCATAAACCAGTAGGGATTTATTGAGCACTGGCTTGATTCTTCCTGGAATGTTGACTGGCAACATGAAATTGTGTCACTCTCCTTTACAGCTTCCAAATCTCATTTGAAAGTAGCTCCAAACATTCTTTTACTCTTCTCTGTAAATGACTGCAGAACAGCCCTTTGGTAAATGCAGAGATCATGATCAGGTAAGGAGCAGTCTCTGTGATTGTGGTGCTCATTAAAAAGGAGTTTGGGAATCCCTCTGTCCTGTGACTTCTAAATTTATGGCAAAACAGACTGCACTGGATCAGAAAAAGGGCTAGATATAGCAACAGCCTGGTTCTTTAAGAAATAGAAAAAATCATCCTCATGGCAAAGCTGCAGAACCAGAAGTTGAATCCTTCATCATGTCGGAACATTAAAATTGTCACCTGTGTGACTGTAATAGGGGGCCCGATCTTTGTGTGGCCTGCCCACTTGTTCTTGGGCCAACCACCCACTTTCTTGCCTGCCATGCTTTGATCTTAATTGATTTAATTAGCTGGTAATAGACAGGAGGCTGCCCATTTTCTGCCCCACTGCTAGGCGGCATTATCTGTGGCTCTATTCCTCCCCTACACTACAGCCCAAGCCACCTAGATGTCATCTGCAAGTTCTCATCATCACTAGCCCCACACTGGGCCACAAATCCTCCTGGTTGAACCCTAACCTAGAATTCTTTCATCAGGCAGCCTCATCCACCTTCATAAAGGCAATATTGTTCCCCAAAACCATTTTCTCCTCTTGGGTGTAGTCTCCTCCCAGGACCTTTGGCTACCAACCCAGGCCCACCTCCAGGCCAGTCAGAACCCCTGGCCCTCAGCTCTTGAGTGTCCCTCATGGTGGGCCTCTGGCCCTTTTGACCTGATTGGTCCTGGCCCCACCATGGGCCAACCAAGGGTACTCACAACCAGTTGGAGTATGTAGCCCCTCACTCCCTCCCAGGGTCCACCCTCTGGCCTCAGATGACACCAGGATGTTCTCATACACCCCAGTCCCACATGATGAGCCCCAGAATCCTACTGCAGGACCCCACCTGGGTTCCTCCCTTCAGGCAGGCTCTGCCACTATCATACCAGGCCACATCTCCCTGCCACCTGTTTCCCTTCTGGGTGTGGTCCCCTCACTAGGGTATATGTTGGCTCCTCTAGCCTCAGCCCACCCCCAGGCCAGTCAGGACCCCAGACCCCTGGCTCTTGGACATCCCTCTTGGTGGGCCTCCTTGCCCTTCTGACCCTCCTGGTCCTGGCCCCCACCTGGGCCAGTCAGGGGAAGCTCTGGCAGGCCTCGCTATGACCATACTCTTTTCCCAGGTCCCCCTCTCTGGGTCCTCCTTCACAGACATGGGGAGCTGGGGTACCTTACACCACAACTGGTGCCTCAGGGTCTCACAGGGGACTCTCACCACCTTCCCCACCCCCAGGCAGCAGGTCATGGTGCTCCTACAGATGCTATATTTGACCCAACCTCTGCCTCCCAGCATTGCCCCCTGACTGGGGTCAGGACTCAGCTCACACTCTCACACTGAGCTCCTGTTCTTCCCCCACTGGAAGCCCTGGTGGCCACAGCCATGCCTGGCTCCAACTCTCCCCTTCAGGGTCTCAAACCCCCACAGGGCCCAGGCAGCCTCAGCCATACCTGGCCCTGGCTCCCTACTCTCTCTCAGGGCTTGCACCCCCACAACTATCTCCAATGGAAGGCAACCCCCACAAAGGTGAGGGCTGGGGGTTACAGCACCCCAACCCACCTTTCACTGGGGTGATCACTGGCCTAGCATTTCCTGGGGGCTCCCACACCACTGGGAGCCCCACCAGGCCACCCATTCCCAGCAGCATGTACTTTTAGGTCATACCCAGAACCAGAAGCCTCCTACCATCCCCTACAGCTCTGCTCTTACCACCAGATGAAACTGAACAACCCTCCAACAAAATAGTATTAATGCCTAACACAAAGCAGCCAAACTGTACTGTTTATATGGGCAGGCCTGAACCTAAAATGGCTGCCCTCATTAGGCACCTGGTGGCTGCCAGCTCCAGGGCCTTAAAGTGGCAGGCACACACAGTGCCTTGCCACAGTGACACTAGATGCTGAGCTTGTTCCCTGTTTGCCTAGTAATACTCACTATTGCCACAAAACATTAATTAACTGAGATTATGGTAGCATCTCTTTTCAAGTACATCCTTTAAATCTGGGCTGGCCAACCTGTGGCATGAGCAGCCTCTGTGGGTGGCACTCGGCATATCAGGGAGAGGACAGGCACCACAGGGGTAGACAGCACAGGGAGCAGAGTAGCAGATTGGGCAAGAGAAAGGGATCAGAGTGACACTTAGGATGGTGCAGAGTTAATATGTGGCACTCCTGCTAACAAGTTTAGCACCCCCCCAGCTTTAAACAAAAGGCATGAATTATGAATATAAATAGTTTGGTCTTTTTGCTAGCAGCAGAACTAAACTTTAATTCTTTGGTAATTATCTGCCACTGAAACAATGATACATCATTTTCTAAGGTGTAATACAATGAAATGCATGTCAGTATGAGTAAAAGAGTAAAAGTGTCTGTGGACAAAACCTGCTCTCCACATGCATGGAGTTGCATCCCTGAATGACAGGTTACCTCTCCAGGACTGGCTGATAAATCAATGCTATAAAAAGGAAACTGATACAGTAGAAATGCTAAGATTATAGTGCAGTCCATTGCTTATGCTGCAGTCAAAAGTAGGAGTAAGAAGAACAAAAGGAAAGGAACGGTAGGAGGAAGTAGAAGAGAAGGGAAAGAAAAGAAGCAGGTTAAGTCAGGAGGGTATCAAGGCAAGAAGATGCAGCGTGGGGAAATTTATCAATATAGAGCTGTACATAAAATAACAGGCAAGTTGGAATCTACATGTGTAATTTCTTGGAGAGGTTTCAGTGAATCAAGTTTCACTCTCCTGGTTTATGAGATGTCTTGAATCTTCTGATGAAATTATAACCCTGTAATTCACAAATTGCCTGTAACTCATTCCCTGTGTAAATCAGTCAAGGACTGCTAGTGATATCATAAACCACAAGAACATAGCTCAAAGCATAACAATCAGTATGTTTCATATTAGTTTATGATTGATTGAGCTTCCCTTATTCATGTGTTTCTGGCAGCATGTGAAGAAAATCTGAACTTGTTTTCAGTTGGATGCAAATTTAGATATACATATTTCTATAAAATCCTCAGCATGTTGAAACTTACTGCCCAATTATTGCTGTGTGTCCAGGAGAGGATTTTGTTTTGCTGTGTCCTTGTACAGATTCCTTTATTTCATTATGATTCTTTATTATTACACCAGATTTTGAAACATGTTGTGTTCTGTTTTCAACAGTTGAGCACAACAGAATATATATGTAGCACAGACATAAAGGCTACAAGGATTTCTTCTGTTAAGTGACTGGTAGCAGTGAGCATGGGCAGTAACTTGCTGCTCAGAATGAGTCAGTGTACATCTTGTGTCCCTGAACTGAATCAACAGTAGCTTGCTTGCTGTTCCTGTGGTGTTCTCTGGTAGTTGTGAATGTACCTTCAAAACGATCAGCATAAAGCAAATAAGAAATCCAGGGTGAAAAAAAGCCTGTATTTATTTTGGAAAGTTGATGGTCCCATCTGTGCTTTCCTATGACCCATTAGCCTTCAGTATTTGTGTTGACAAATTAATAATTAGTAGGAATCCAGGTTTTCCATTCACCATGGAAAAATGAGGTAAAACCTGGATTTTCTCATTTTAGGTATAAAAAAAAAAAATTAAGAAAAAGTGGGAAATGGTGGTGAGTTTCCCCTTGCAGGCTGGCAGCGTTCTGGCCTGAAAGAGGCTGGGGAGAGTGAAAAAAGGGTGATCAGACAGGGGGCAACATGTATGTGCACAGCTACACATAGTTTCATAGTTAGTAGGGTCGGAAGGGACCTGAGCAGATCATCAAGTCTGACCCCCTGCCATGGGCAGGAAAGAGTACTGGGGTCAAATGACCCCAGCAAGGTATTCATCTAGCCTCCTCTTAAGACCCCCAGGGTAGGAGCCATCACCACTTCTCTTGGAAGTTGGTTCCAGATCCTAGCTGCCCTGACTCTGATATCTAATCTAAATTTACCCTCTGCTAGCTTGTCACCGTTATTTCTAGTCACTCCTGGTAGTGCTTGGGGAAACCCATTGCCTGCTGGTCCCCTCAGACTAGTTTGTAAATGGCCACTAGATCCCCCCTCAGCTTTCTCTTGTGGAGGCTGAACAGGTTCAGGTCCTGTAGCCTCTCCTCGTAGGGCCTGCCCTGCTGCCCCCGATCATGCGAGTGGCCCTCCTCTGGACCCTCTCCATGTTGTCCACATCCCTCTTGAAGTGGGGCACACAGAACTGGATGCAGTACTCCAGCTGCGGCCTGCCCAATGCCGCATAGAGGGGGAGGATCACCGCCCTGGACTTAACTTGAGATGCATCTGTGGATGCATGACAAGGTGCGGTTAGCCTTCCTGACTGCATCCCCACACTGCCGGCCCATGTTCATCTTGGCATCAATGATGACTTCAAGATCCTTTTCTGCCTCTGCACTGAGGAGAAGGGAGTTCCCCAGCCTGGAGGTATGGTGCTGGTTCTTCCTCCCCAAGTGTATCACCTTGCACTTGTCAGTGTTGAATCCCATCCTATTCTTGTCCACCCACCCCTGTAACCTGTCTAGGTCTGATTGTAGCCTATTCCATCCTTCTAACGTGCCCACATCCCCCCACATTGTATGTCATCAGCAAATTTGAACAGAGTGCTTTTTACCCCCTTGTCCAAGTCACTGATGAAGATGTTGAACAGTGTGGGCCCGAGGACCGAGCCCTTTGGAACCCCACTGCCCACATCCCTCCAGGTCAAAAATGACCCATCCACTACCACTCTCTGGGTGCGGCCCTCCATCCAGTTGGCGACCAATTTGACTGTGTAGGTGTCAACACCACAGTCCCCCAGTTTCTTAATGAGAATGGGGTGAGAGGCAGTGTCGAAGGCCTTCCGAAAGTCCAGAAAGACTATGTCCACTGCTACCCCTGCATCTAAGGATTTGGTGACTTGGTCATAGAAGGCCACCAGGTTGGTCTGACAGGACATGCTTCTAATGATCCCGTGTTGGTTGCCCCTAAGCGTAACCTCCCCTGCTGGCCCCTTGTGGACATGTGCCAGAATAATTCTCTCAAAAAGCTTACCCAGGATCGAGGTAAGACTGACTGGCCTATAGTTCCCCAGGTCCTGCTTCCTCCCTTTTTTGAAGATGAGAACCACATTGGCCCTCTTCCAGTCCTCTGGCACCACACCAGAGCACCATGAGTGCTTGTAGAGCCGTGCCATGGGTCTTGCAATGACCTCAGCTAATTCCCTCAGCACTCTGGGGTGGAGATCATCCGGACCAGCTGATTTCAATACATCCAGTCCCTCCAGAAGTTCCCTGACTAGATCTTCCTTGACCCGTGGCCTAGGTGCACCTCCCCTGGGGCCTGAGGGGGACCCAGTGGGTGGGCTGATCTGGTCCTTGCTCAGGAAAATGGAGGCAAAGATAAATAGGTTAGCTTTGTCATCTGGTGTGACGACCAAATTTCCTAGCGTGTCTTGCAGGGGCCCCACATTACCCAGTACCTTCTTTTTGCCCTCTATGTATTTAAAAAAGGACTTCTTGTTGTCCTTAATCCGGGAAGCTAGTCCTAGTTCCATCTCTGCCTTGGCCTTCCTGACTGGCCCCCTGCATCCCCGAGCAATCGCAGTACAATCCTCCCTGGTGATGGCCCCTCCCTTTCATTGGGTGTGCGCCTCCCTTGTAGCTAGGAGACATTCCCGGATGCTTTTGGTGAGCCATGGGGGCTTTTGCGCCCTCCTGCCCCCTTTGATCCATGTTGGGATTACCTATCTTTGGGCTTGGAGGATCGTCTCCTTAAGGAGCGACTACTCTTCTTGGACACCTGGCTCCCCTCCCCTCCCCTCCCCTCCGGGACCTCAGTGCTTCCCCAACTATGCTTCTTAGCTCATTGAAGTCTGCCCTCCTGAAATCTAGGGCTGCTGCCTTGCTGTAGGCCTTTGCCACCTTGTGCTGGATGGTGAATTCCAGCAGGCGATGATTGCTGTCGCCCAGGTGGTCGAGCACCCTCAGGCCTCGCACCAGGTCATCACCTGTAGCCAGCACCAGGTCCAACAAGGCATCTCCCCTGGTGGGGCTGTGCACCTCCGGGGTTAGATGGAGGTCCTGCATTCTGGCTAGGAATCTATGTGAGCGGTCAGACCTGGCTGACTGCTCTTCCCAGCAGATGTCTGGAAAGTTCAGGTCACCCATGATGACCACGTCCTTTGACCTACCTCCATGAGCTGACTTAAGAATTCCTGGTCTAGCTCTTCCCCTTGGTTGGGTGGTCTGTAATAGACCCCCACCGTTAAATCTCTTTCCCTTTGACTGCCTTATATTCTAACACAGAGCACTTCAGAGTGCCCCTCCTCTGACTCTTTGCTAATTGATGAGGATGTGTATTCCTCCTTAATGTAGAGCGCCACACCCCCACCTTTCCTCTCTGTCCTATCCCTCCTGTACAGCCTATAGCCCTTGATATTCACCACCCAGTCATGCGCTGGGTCCCACCACGTTTCAGTGAGCCCCACTATGACTGGTTTGGTGTCAGCTAGTAGGAGGGTAAGTTTCTCTTGTTTGTTTCCCATACTACGAGCATTTGTGTAGAGGCATTTGAGGCCTCCTGTGGATGTGTGCACTAGCCCCCTAACCATAGCATTGTCCTGGCCCCTGTAGCTTACCTGTGTATATGTTCGGCTCATCAGTCTAGGCTGGGCTGTACTTGTAAGTGGTCCTTGGTTTAGCGGTCCAAGGCTTCCTCCTCCCTTGTCTTCCCCTTTCCCTGACATGGCCTGCATACAGCCTGGAGAAAAGCTTCCACAGCTCCCTGCAGGTAAGCCTGGGTAGTGGAGATTCAAGATCTGCAGGTACCTGATCTGGGCAACTGCATTTGCCCTCCTTCACTCACCCCTCCTGAAATTTTGCTTCCCTGTCCCAAACTGAACTGCACTCTTCACTCACTTCCTGTATCTCTCCCCACCCTCCAGTACAGACACAGTGACAAAGTTAAAACTTCCCATTTGGGTATCATCAATAACACAAATAATGGCATATTTAAAATACCCTTAATGTTTTGACTTAGTCAGGAGTAGCTTCAATAATTCAGTGGAGCACACTGGATTTTAATCTGTTTAAACAAGGGACACATCCAGAATCCAGTCTGAGCTATGAATGGGGCTTTCCACGGAACAGATGGGCACTAAGGCAGTATCTCCAATAAAAGCCTGGAAGTGGCTGCAGAGCTGCTCCAAGGTTCATATTTAAGTGGTATGGCTCCCCAATACCCTTCAATACAACCCTACTGTGGATTTGTGTATGTGACTGAATCCTTGTGCCTCTTCCTGTGTCTTGACCACGCTCTTTTCTTGTTCCACATTTTGGGAATCTCCTCAAGAGCAGAGCATTCTCTTGGACAGCGGGTGCCTGCTTCAGTGTGCATAGGTGTACTTTCTCTCTCCCTCACTTCCCAACTTATGCAATGAAATAATTGCAGCTATGCTGAAGTTAGAGGAAGAGACTGGATGGGCCAGGAAGAGCAGGTTTGCACTTTATTGGTTCCATGTTGTAATGAAGTGATTTTTGTTAAAACAAAATTGTGCCTGGCTGTGACCTTGTATTACCTAAACATTAGAATGTGTGGAATGATTACGATAGAACACTCCTTCCTTTGCAGACTTTCCCCAGAGTCCTTTGTCCTAACTGTGTTAGATCCATTCACAGAAGGTTCCTTGTTAATGCTTGCACAATTTGTGAAAAATTCACAAAGGCAGAATTGATTTAGCAAAAGAGTAATGCCAGCAGGAAACAGTATGGAAATTGCAGTGTTCTCATTTTGAGAAACAGATCAACAAAGGAAATATTGTCTCCTTTTTGCAAAGCAGTTTTTTGCCCAGATTACTTTGACCTCAGCACTCAACTATCTATATGTAACTTCACAGCAAAATCTGAACACTGTCAGAGCAGCACCAGTGGCTTACTTTGTGCCTGTAATACGATAATCCCACAGGATATCTTGTAGTTGATCTTTGCACTTACCCTGATAAAACAGCAACTGAAAGTGGCATGATTATGCCTTACTATCCTGCTATAAATACTAGCATTATACAACCCAGAAATGTAAGCCAAGCTCTCCTTCCTGCAACCCCTTCTGCAATAAAACAAAGCATTTAAGAGGCCCAGGCCACTAAGTAAAACAACATGCTTCCAGGCATAACCTTGTGTTCACTGAGCTTCTGTAGCCATAGGACTCTCAGTCTTGAGTCTCTTATGAGGACATGCAGATACTCATTATAAAAATGAGAACAGATGCTTGAAGGATCAGTTAAGAGCTGGGTTTAGATCATGCACTGTCAGAAGCTGCACTTGCATAGGACCTGAATGGTTTAAGGATACTGGAATTGAGACTGAACACATTGAAGCTGAACCTGTAACCTAGCTGATCAAATTAAAAGGTTTCTGTAACTGAAAGGATCATCTCCTTTTAGAAAACTTTAAAATAAGTAAATAATGTGGACAGATAACTGCTTGAGCATATCTGCAGATCCACAATTCAAGAATGTTGTTGCACAAACTGTAGTGGGTGCAAAGCAACCACCACTGACTTCAATTTACTCTGGCACTACTTGGAGAAAAGAAGAGAAAGGAGTTCACTGACTCAGATGTTACTAGCTCAGAGCAGCCTCAAACCACAAACACTTCAGTCATCCAGTGAGTCAGTATCCCCTGAGCCACTATTAATAACAGGAAAAACAAGATATACAGCCCTAATTTAGCACACATTTGGTTCTTGACTGCATCCAACTTCAACCGTGACATTTTCCTTCTTTTTTTCCTGGGAGCAGCACACCCTGTTTTCTTGCACATACTACAAAAGATCAAACCTATTTAGTTCTCACCTTCTGCTCAAGTCTAAACTAGGGGTGGGCAAAATATGGCCCACAGGCCAGATCCAGCCCACCAAGAGTTTCTGTATGGCTTATGGTGGGTCTCTTGGCCCTGCCCAGCCCAGGCACTGGGGGCAGCATGGGCTATGGTACATGTAGCTGGTCCTGCTGGTGCTGCCTATTGCAGCCCGCTGCAGTCCCAAGCATGGCTCTTGGGCACACTGGGATCTGTAGTCCACAGGGCTGGATAGAGGAGCCACAGGGCAGGAACAGCATGACAGCCAAATTCAGCTTCCCCGCAGCCCCCACCACCATCACCCAGGAATAAGTACATGCCCTGCTGCTGTCCAGGAGACTTGCCAAGTGGGGCTACAACAAGATGGCAGCCCAGTGCTGGGTGAAGGCCAAGATTCTTCAGGCTGCTTTCCACCGTGATGTTGCAAGAGTACAGCAGCAGGGCACCCCAGTGCATGACATGTTGCATTATAGGTACCTCCATCCACTAATGGAGGTACTTGAACGCTCTGAACAGATACAAACAGAGAACTCCAAGTTGTCCTCTGCTGTGGAGACCTTGCTGACCACAGCTGAGACTCAGGCTGGCTCAAGTGATGAAGGAATGGTGAGAAATGCGTGGGTGAAAGCTTGCTAAAGCCCCACTCCCCTGAAGCCCCCCAGCAGCCATGGAGCACCCTGCCGGCCCCCAGCACAGCTGGAGGTAAGTGGGGGTAACCCCAGACAGTGGGAGGAGGTGGCTGAGTGGACCAGGGAGGGTCTTGCCCCCCGACCCCTACTTGGCCCAGCCCCCCAGGGAGAGAGTAGGTGAGGCAGAGAGGGTACTTACTAGTCCCACTCTGGTGAGGCAGGGTCCCCTAAATCCCAGGTAGGGTACTCCCTAGCCAGGAACAGCATTCCACTGACAGTGGGCCTGCTGCACATGTGCGCAGTTTGGCCCACCAAACCAAAACAAAAACCAGACAGGGTCCAGGAGTGGCGAGAGATGTGTGGGTAAAAGCCCATTGAGCCCCCACTCCCCCGAAGCCCCCAGCAACCTCCAGCAGCTGCAGAGTGCCCCACTGACCCCCAGCACAGCTGGAGGTAAGTGGGGCCCTTGGTGGGAGGGAGTTAAACCCTGGAGAGTGGGAGGAGGTGGCTGAGTGGACCAGGGAGGGTCTCGCCACCCCCCAGCCCCTACTTCGCCTAGCCCCCAGGGAGCCACGTGAATGGGTTGCACAAACAGGCACACTTGTCTGCCCGGCATGTGAGTTAGTGCGGAGTTCACACAGGAGGGTGAGCAGGACGGCCCGAGGCCCTCCCTGTGCACCCCCACCCCAGGGAAGCCAGTCCCAGGCATAGCCAGCCCACTAGCAGCATGACATGGATGGGCACACACTGCACCCCAAGGGTCCCTGAGGGGTCTGAGGTCCCCCCTCTGGCTCCTCAGAGCCTCCACCCAGACGGATCGCATGGTTCTGGGCTCCACACAGATGGAGCCCCTGGCACTCGGCTGCAGGGGCTGCCTGTTGCTTTTTCAGGCTCTGGAGCTTGGGAGCATGGCCACCTCCCCTTGCGGGGTCTGCTCCCTTTTGGGGTCTCTGACGTGCCAGCTGGAGGAGCTCCAGGCCACAGTCCAGAGACTGTATGCCATCGGGGACTGCAAACAGGAGATAGGACCTAGCAATAGGAGTCTTCTCCCCTGGGAGATGGAGGGTAGACCACAATGTCCCTCCAGAACAAGGCAGGACCTGGGGACTCCCATTCCATCCAGCCAAGGGAATGGACCAAGGTGGTCAAGGGCCACAAGGCCCGCCGCACCAAGGCCCCTGCTCTGCTGGAGCTATGCAACAGGTACAAACCTCTTGCAGCCCCAGCTGAGCCTGCCGAGTTGCCAGCTCCCACAGGCAACACAGGCACTACTGCAGCTACCGCCCCCGCTCTCCCCAAGAAAAAACGCAAAGCGTTTTTCATGGGAGACTCCATCCTGAGGGTGACTGAGGGGGCAGTCTGCTGCTCTGACCCCTTAGCCTGGGAAGTCTGCTGCTTCCCAGGAGCCTGCATCCAAGACATTGAGGAGAAGATCCCTAAACTCCTCCAGCCCACTGACCACTATCCCATGCTTCCTATCCATGTGGGCACCAATGACATGGCTCAGAGCGCTCCCAGCTGGGAGGCACTATGGGGATTTGGGAGCAGGGGTAAAGGGTCTGGGGGTGCAGGTGGTGTTTTCTTCAATCCTCCCAGTCTCGGGCAACATGCTGAGGGACAGAAGGATCGAGGTAGTCAACCAAAGACTGTGGTGCTGGTGTCATTGGGAAGGCTTTGGCTTCCATGATCACAGTCCGCTCCTTGGTGAGAGAGGCAGTGAGCTGCTGGGAAGGGACGGCTTCCACCTCTCTCCGCTGGGGAGGAGGCTCTTCTCAGCCAGACTGGCTGACCTGCTCCACCGGGCTTTAAACTAAGCCTGCCAGGGGATGGGCGGACTACCACCACTGCTGGCCTGCTGAGCAATCCTTGCAAAGCCAGCAGACAAAGGCACTTAAGGAAGCCCACCCCTGCCCCAGCCCTGGAAAAAATGGTAGGCAAGGCAAGGGCCCCAAGTGGGCGCTTGCCTGCCTGTACACAAATGCCAGGAGCATGGGGAATAAACAGGAGGAACTTGTCCTCCTGCTTAACGCAAATAATTACCATGTCACAATGATAACGGAGACCTGGTGGGACTCCACCCATGATTGGACCATGAGTATAGACGGCTATACCCTGTAAAGGAGAGATTGAGGGGACAAAAGGGGTGGAGGTGTAGCTCTCCATGTTAAGGGGAGCTATGCATCCCTGCAAGCTGATATTGGTGACCAGCGTGGATGGCTGGAGAACTTCTGGGTTAAAATCTGCAGGAGAACACGACACAAAGGACACGATGGTGGGAGTCTACTACAGACCTCCCACCCAAAGTCAAGAACTTGACCAGGAGTTTGCCAGGGAATTGGCTGAGGCTGCATGCTCCAGGTCCATGGTTGTCATGGGAGACTTCAGCTACCCAGACATCTCGTGGGAAGAATGCTCAGCTAAATCTGAGCATTTTGCAAAGCTTCCTCTCATGCGTGGATGAGCTCTATTTGACACAAGAGGTCTACAGGCCAACAAGAGGTAAAGTGCTGCTCAACCCAGTACTGGCAACCAGGGACGCCCTAATCAGTGACCTAATGATCGACAGGAAGCTGGGTGACAGCAACCATGAGCTGATAACTTTCACTATCCACCATAGAGCTGGCAAGTCAGTCAGCAATACAGTAGTCCTTGACTTCAGGAAAGCTGACTTTGACAAACTCAGGAGGCTTGTTGGTGAGGCCCTAAGGGACCATGACTGCAAAGCCAACCTATTAAATGGGTACTTTGCATCAGTCTTTCATCAGTCCCATGGGACACCCCTGCCCATTACAGGACGGGGAGGCCTGGGTGAGGGAGATTGCTTGCCCTCCATCAATGTTAACCTTGTGAAGGAACACCTTGAGAGGCTGAACACCTTCAAGTCAGCTGGCCCTGACAATCTACACCCCAGAGTATTCAAGGACACTAGCATCATAGCCCAGCCCCTGGCATGGATCTTCAATAACTCCTGGCACTCTGGTGAAGTGCCTGAAGATTGGAAGAAGGCCAATGTGGTGGCTGGCTTCAAGAAAGGGAGGAAAGTGTATCCAACTAACTACAGGCCCATCAGCCTAACTTCTATTCCAGGGAAGGTCTTAGAAAAGATTATTAAAGAGAACATTTTTAACAGACTGGCTGACGGCAACATCCTGAGGGATAGCCAGCATGGGTTTGTTGTGGGTAAGTCTTGCTTGACCAAATCTTATCTTCTTTTACTATCAGGTGACTTATCACCTGGACAAGGGAGAGGAGATTGATGTCATATATCTTGACTTCGAAAAAGCCTTCGATCTGGTATCCCATGATCACCTCTTGGCAAAACTGGCCAGTTGCGGCCTTGGGTTCACCACGATTCGCTGGCTGGGAAATTGGCTCTGTGGTCGGACCCAGAGGGTGCTGGTTGACGGAAGTCAATTGTCATGGTGCCCTGTGACCAGTGGGGTCCCCCAAGGCTCTGTCCTTGGACCTATATTGTTCAACATCTTCATTAATGCTGTGGACACTGGAGTCAGAAGCGGACTGGCCAAGTTTGCCAATGATACCAAACTCTGGGGTAAAACATCCACACCTGAAAACAGGAGGGCGATCCAGGCTGACCTGGACAGGCTCAGCAAATGGGCAGATGAGAACCTGATGGTGTTTAACACCAAAAAATGCAAGGTTCTCTACCTTGGGAGGAAAAACCTTCAGCATCCTTATAGGCTTGGCAGTATAACGCTGGTTAACACTACAGATGAAAGAGACTTGGGGGTCATGATTGACCACAAGATGAACATAAGCCTGCAATATGATGCTGTGGCTAGTAAAGTGAGCAAAACGCTGGCTTGCATCCATAGATGCTTCTCAAGCAAATCCTGGAATGTCCTTTTCCCCTTGTACTCCACCTTGGTGAGGCCGCACCTGAGGCCGCATCCCATTTTGGCTCCACAATTCAAAAAGGATGTGGAGAAGCTTGAGAGAGTCCAGAGAAGAGCCACGTGCATGATCAGAGGTCAGGAAAACAGACCTTATGACAATAGGCTAAGAGCTATGGGACTCTTTAGCTTGGAAAAGTGCAGGCTCAGAGGCAATCTGATGGCCACCTATAAGTTTATCGGGGTGACCACCAGTATCTGTGGGAATGTTTGTTCACCAGAGCGCCCCAAGGGATGACAAGGTCGAATAGTTATAAACTACTGCAAGACTGTTTCAGGCTGGACATAAGGAAGAATTTCTTTACTGTCTGAGCCCCCAAGGCCTGATATAGCCTGCCATCGGAGGTGGTTCAAGCACCTACACTGAACACCTTCAAGAAAAATGTGGATGCTTATCTTGCTGGGATCCTATGACCTCAGCTGACTTCCTGCCTTCAGGCAGGGGGCTAGACTTGATGATCTTCCAAGGTCCCTTCCAGCCCTAATGTCTATGAATCTGTGAATCTAAATGACTTCACTGAAACTACATGGGTGGAACTAAGCTACCACTACATTCCAGAATGAATTCAAAGACAGAAATACCAAATTCGCTATGGGAGAACACTTCACAGAACCACCACTTCATTTCTGAGCTCACAATTCTTGTAACTCAAGGGAAACCTATAAAACACCTGCAAAATACAAGCCTGGGATCAAAAACTGATAACTCTGCTAGACACTAAACACCATGGACTAAACAGATAATGGATTCATGGCTCATAATTTAAATGTCTAACTTCTGTACCCTACAGGTAGTAACTGTAATAGTAAAGGTTATCTCCCCTCTTGAGGGCTGACCCATCTTTGTAACCCATCTTTTGTGTGTGTTGTTAGTTGCAATGAAACCCTTTTCAGAGCAAGAAGTTTCTGCCTTTTTTTTAGAGGTATGAGATAGCACTTGGAGTCAAAAGTGGCTGAATCCTGTCACCAACAGGAATAACATGTCAGTCAGCAATTGGGTGATTCCTAAATGACAGATCAAGCTCGAAGAGCAGCTGAGTCCAGCTCAAGGCACAGGCTGGCTATAGAGGCAAGGCAGCCAGTTAAAGTTACACCAACAGAACAGTTTGATTTCCAGTCCCCTAGAATGTGGCTTAGATACATCAAACATTTTAACCACTTCAGGGAAGTGTCAGGTTTGGACAAAAAGTCTGAACCTTACCAAACAATTACTGTTATCTACTCAATAGGGAATCAGGCCAATGCAATTATGATTTCACTGTGCAGGTCTACATGAGACATTTATTGTGCAATTGATTAATTAACTGCACACTAAATGTCTTGGTGTCTACATGCATCCTATTAGGATGCATAAAATTAATAAACTCCTAAGCAAAGTAGTACTTATAAATACAAGTACTGCCCTGCTGCAGAGTTTTTTCTGTATAGCAGTGTAACAGGTCTCCCTCCCCAGTGCCATCTTCCTAGTCATCCACACCTTATGTGGGGTGCCCTTGGAATCCTTCTGTCCCGCTCTAATCTTTCCTGCCACGTCTTGTTGGAATTTATTATAAGACCCTGTTCTATTGGGTATGTTGGGGCCTCTCCTAGAATGGCCTGACCCCTTTTTATTCTAGCTAGGCCTCCTCGTCCAAACCCACCACACAGGGTTTGACCCAGAGGGTCTAGCTTTTCCTTCAAGTGCCTGGAGGTTCGTGGCCCCCTTTCTGCTCCCTTTTGGGGCAAGGTCCCCCCTGGCCCAGGGGTGCAGGTGCTGGCCCCACAGCAAAGGGGCCACTGGTTTAAAACCAGGGGTGACCTGCTAGTCCCGACAACAACACAACCCCCCCCCCCCCTGGTGTCCCTGGCCTTTTTAAGCTCATGCTTCCAGTGCCGGGGTTAGTCTCGTCCCAAAAGCTGTGCCCTCACTGGCGCCGGGGTCTGTGCCCCCCAAAAGCTGTGCCCTCACTGGCGCCGGGGTCTGTGCCCCCCAAAAGCTGTGCCCTCACTGGCGCCGGGGTCTGTGCCCCCCCAAAAGCTGTGCCTTCACTGACGCTGGGGTCTGCATCCCCAAAAATGAGGCCACCTCCGTCCCCTAATAGCCTCACCCAAACCTCCGGTCGTAAACAGTAAACAAAAAGCTCAAGCCCCTAGGCTGTAACATAAATTCAAGCTGTCTGGCTATAACAACATTTGCTACTCCAGGGTTTCTCCATCTCACCGGTATCACCTTATTCAATCATTCAGGTCCTGTCCTTTTCCTCACTCTGGCAGAGTTCCTACCTCTATGGCTGCTGGCAGGGGACTGCCCCCTGGCCTGAGCACTAGGGTTTAAATGGGAGCCAGGCCCTGCCCCTTCTGGTCAGCTGACCGCTGACAGGTATGAGTCACTGGCTCCCTCCGGTTGCCCTAGCAACCAGCACCTGGGCTCCTTCCTCATTGCTAAGGTGCCAGAGTAGCAGGCACCTTAGTGCCCTGCTACAAGCAGCACATGTATAGACACAACTCCAGCTGGCTTGGGCACAGGGCTTCAATGTGGGGCTAGCTGGCAGGCAGCTGAATTATCCTCACGCCTCAACCAGCCACTCCGCAGCATGTGGAGCCTGGTCGAAGCAGTCTTGGGCTGCTAGGCTGACCCTGGGTCTCCTGTCAGCCCAGGCTGCTCTGACTAGTCTTCACATGCTGCACATGAATAAACTCTAGAGCAATATGCTCCAGAGTTTATTCACGTACATTAATTGCATGTGTAGGCATACTCATTGTCTCTTACAAATACAGAGAAAAAGCAATATGCTGATGTGGTAGAGGCACCAATTAAACATTTTTTAGGTAAAAGAAATGTCATTTATGAACGAGCTAGATTCAATAGATAAAGAAGTACTGCTTAAAAGAATGACCTCAAGGAAGATTCAAAGACTGTGAGCTGATGAGATACCAACAAGAGAAACTCAATTTCCAGGTTTTAGGGATTTAGTCATGTTTCTCAACAGAGTACTGACACCTTATGCTCTATGCCAGGAGATCCTAGACAGGATTCATGCAGAAAAAGTCTACCCTGAGTCTCAGTGTGGTTTCAGATCCAGATCCATGACAGATCCATGACAGATTTCATAGACATCAGAGCTGGAAGGGACCTCAGGAGATAATCGAGTCCAGCCCCCTGCTCAAAGGGCAGGAAGTCAGCTGGGGTCATAGGATCCCAGCAAGATAAGCATCCAATTTACTCTTGAAGGTGTTCAATGTAGGTGCTTGAACCACCTCCGCTGGGTGTTCCAGACCTTGGGGGCTCGGACAGTAAAGAAATTCTTCCTTATGTCCAGCCTGAAACAGTCTTGCAGGAGTTTGTGACCGTTCGACCTCGTCATCCTTTGGGGTGCTCTGGTGAACAAACGTTCTCCCAGATCCTGGTGGTCACCCCGATAAACTTATAGGTGGCCATCAGATCACCCCTGAGCCTATGCTTTTCCAGGCTAAAGAGTCCCATGTCTCTCAGCCTGTCATCGTAAGATCTGTTTTCCTGACCTCTGATCACGCGCGTGGCTCTCCTCTGGACTCTCTCAAGCTTCTCCACGTCCTTTTTGAATTGTGGAGCCCAAAACTGGACGCAGTACTCCAGCTGCGGCCTCACCAAGGCCAAGTACGAGGGGAGAATGACGTCCGGGGATTTGCTCAAGAAGCATCTATGGATGCAAGCCAGCATTTTGGTTGCTTTATTAGCCGCAGCATTGCATTGCAGGCTCATGTTCATCTTGTGGTCAATGATGACCTCCAAGTCTCTTTCTTCTGTAGTGCTATCCAACGTAGCACTGCCGAGCCTATAAGGATGCTGCAGGTTTTTCCTCCCAAGGTGGAGAACCTTGCATTTTTCGGTGTTAAACACCATCAGGTTTTCGTCTGCCCATTTGCAGAGCTTGTCCAGGTCAGCCTGGACAATGGTATGATATTCTCCTTGAGACAGCTACAAGAAAAGTGCCATGAACAAAGGAAATCTCTGTACATAGCATTTGTTGATCTCACCAAAGCTTTTGATCTTGTCATCAGAAATGGTTTGTTTCAAATCCTGAAGAAGACTGGCTGCCCTCCTAAGCTCCTGAGCATCAAGTCCTTTCATGTCAGTATGCCTGAAATGGTGCAATTTGATAGGTCACCTTCAGAAGAATTTGGCTGTGTGCTAGCTGCAATGCTTTTCGGGATTTTCTTCACTGTCCTACTCAAATATGCATTCAGTGGCTGTTCAGAAGGAGTATACTTACAGACCAGATCTGATTGGAAACTTTAACCTTGCTTGCCTCAAAGCAAAAATGAAAAGCCAACCAGTTCTTGTCTGTGAAATACTCTTTGCTGTTGACATTACAATTGTTAGTCATGCAGAAGCAGGACTGCAAAGTTTCATGGATCACCTTTCTTGTGTTTGTGATGATTTCAGTCTGACCATTCACCTAAAAAAGTAGTCATGGGTCAACAAATCATGGGTCAACAAGTTAAACCACCCTCCCAAAGTTAGAATAAATGATGAAAGCTAGGAAGTGGTTGAAAAATTCACTTACTTGAGCTTCATCATCTTGTAAAATCTTGGCTTGGAAGCTGAAATTAACATTCACATTGGAAAGGCAAGCAATGCCAAGGCTAAACTTAAAAAGAGAGTTTGGAAACACAGAGTGCTCACTCTGTTGACAAAATGTCCATCTACAACACTTGCATACTTAGCTCTCTACTGCACGGCAGTGAAACATGGACTCCTCATGCTAAGGAAGACAGAAAACTGAACTATTTCCATCTTCAATGTATCCTGGACATAACATGGCATTACAAAATCTCCAATTTTGCTTTTCTAGAATGGGCCAAGATACCTAGTATGTTTGTGTTCCTGAGATAGAGATGCCTCCATTGGTTAGGGCATGTGAATTGTATGACATACTCTGTAGTGAGCTAGCCACTGGCAAATGTCAACTTAGATGGCCCAATTTCTTATGGCAGCAGTTCCACTTTGCATATGGCATAATATTACTTGTACAATTGAGGATCAGGATGCAGGATGGCAAAATTCAAGAAACAAATTAATTTATAGGCTCTGTATAATTCTAGATACTACAGCAAACAGCCTAAGAGAGAATCAAATAGCTGTGATGAGTCAGGAAAGTGCTTTCTGAAACTGATTAGATGGGATTGCAAAAGAAATAAAGGGGGTTGTATTTAATCAGTTACCATGTTTCCCTGGTCAAACCAGGTACTCTGTTCTGCATCCTAATCTTCCACGTTCTGAAGTCTAAGACCTCCTATCTCAGTGAAGTGCCTAAAACCAGGTAGGGCAGGGGGAGGGGAGAGAAAGTTCCATTTGTTTTGGGAAAGTTGTTTTAGGCAACCGTCCGTAGCATCCCACTGATAACAGGACAAAAGCATTACTCTGAACACACCGACAGGATGCCCAGAACAGGTTTTAAAATGGGACTCTCTCAACAAATGGGAGATATGGTCATCCCTATGCCTTTCAGATTGTGTGAAAGGTTCTTCACTATATTCAGAGACAAACTCTTACTCAGGTTGAAAGAGGAAGCAGATAAAGATATTCCTGTCTGAGGGGCTGATGTGCAAAAAGTTTCACAAAAACACCCCTAGAAGCAAAGGAAGGATAATAGTTGTATGCATAGGGTGACCATACATCCTGGTTTGGTGGGGTCAGTCCCAGATTTCATAGGCTAGTCCTGCATGGTTGGTGAAAATTGAAACAAAAGTCCCAGAATCACAGGGGTGCAGGGCACAGTTTGGCAGGGAGGTGGGGTGGCATGGTGCGCCAGGCAGGCACCACTGCTGTTGTATGGGAGCAAGGTGGGTGAGTTGGAGTGGTGCCCAGGCCAACCCAGTTTGCCCCTCACCGCTATTCAGGACAAGCAGGGGCTGGGCATGTGTGGGTGACGTAGTGCTTGCTCCAGTCCATCCACCTTGCTCCTGCATAGCCCCAGTGGTGCCTGCCTGCTGGCTTGGCGTACCATGCTACTTTGCCTCCCCATTGAACTGTGCCCTGTCTCTGCCTCTGCCTCTGTAGTGCTGCTGACTTGATGGGGAGGCAGTGCCCTTAAAAATAACATGGTCACCCTATTTATGGAGGAAGATTTTCTGTAGTCCTGACAGCTGTTTCCAGATGTATTTGACTTGAAATTCTGCTCCCTTAAAACCAATGGTAAAGCTCACTGTGAGTGCAGAGTTAAGCCTATGCCAAATGCTTTTGAGAATCCTACCTTGGCTGTCTATTGGTAAAAGGCTTAAAGGAAAGCGTAACTGCTATCCTGATTTCCTCCTGTAGAATTTAAAAGAGATAAGGCAGGATTTTAGAGAAGTTACACTTTAAGGCCTTGCCCAATAGAATATAGTAGATGTTCTGTCTCTTTATGAAACAAGGGTGTAATAAAGTTTATATTTACAATTTCTCAAATATAATTTTATTAGTATGTCAATAAGACCAAAAATGTTGGTTTTTATCTATATCTATAGCATTACCCTTTAAGTTATTTTAACCACACTGTTGAAACATACCACACTGTATAGGTTGTGTAACACACTTTCCATTATTCTTCATGACTTCACTTACTCTTCTTTGGAAGGAATATTGGCTTCCAGTGCTACCCACTGACATGTTTTTGTATTCTCTAGCTTCAGGGCCACACAACAGTTTGACCTTCCTCATATCATAGCATCATTTCTGCTATCTTGTTTAGTCTTTCCATGCGGTTGGTTAGCAAAATACACTTGAGAGGAGGTGAGTGGAGTGTGGAAATTGCTCTTGGTCCATTACTTTCCAATTCCCTCCCCACAGGAATCTGCACAGACTGATTCTTTATCTGTTGTTAGAGACTTCTGCTGGTGCTATCGCTGAGATCCCTCTAGAGACGAGAAGGGGGACAAAATCCATCTTTGCACTGATGCCAAGATCCTTAGATGCACTGTTGCCATTATGTGGGGTTAGAATCCTTTGACCAAGATTACCCAGAAAGGGGAGAAAGTGTGAAGAGTTCCTGGAATCTAGGGAGGGACAACAGGTCCTCAGGCAGGCTGCCCTTCTCCAGAGCCAGGCAAAGGCAGGCTGTAAGCCCCCATGACTGTAAATGCCCTCACTCCCAAGATCTGGGAAAAAACTAAAAAATAAAAAGGGATCCCAGACAGGTAATGAAAGAACCATGTCCTTGATTAGCCCCAGCAAAACACCTCAGTTCATGCAAACTCCCATCTTCACAGGGGGATTGGGAACCTAATCCCCTGATTATTTTAGATCAGCAGTCAGGTCACCCACTGAACCTTTGGACAGAAAGCTGGATTGTGGCTAGTACCTGCATTTGAGTTAGTTTCTCATAGTTTCTCTGTCTTCATATTACCAGCTTTTCTGGGATATTAGAGACCACTTCAAGGAAATGTTACTTTTACTATCACAGCATGTAATCCGTACTTATTGCCTTTGTCTCCTTGTCTTTCTTTTCTTTGATTCACTTTGTTCCATAATGAAGAGGACAATAATTTCCTGAATTTTGTTTAATTGTAAGTATAGATAGTAAAAGAAAGCTTTATAAATAGTTATTGTGCATTTTCCAGATACATATGAAGATTGCTCACTGTAAGCAAATACTGCCAGATTCTGAGAAAACAAATGTATTATTTATATTACAATATACCAGGGGGCTGCAATTGGAATTAGGGTCCTGCTGTGCTAATCACTGTACAAACAAGATTTGGCAGAAAGCAGGGCAGGGTGGCACCAGAGGTCAAGCATAGAAATTACACTCATTGTGTTCTAGGCACACAGAAAGTGCTTTACAGCTGTAACCAAACAGACTGTCAGGAGACATAAAGCACTGAAAAAATGGCAGATCCTGCTCTAAGACAACCCTGGATTGATGCGGTATCTGATTTCAGCACTGTAAGTTAGAGTGCCATAACAAATATCTGTACCACATTCCATTGCAACTCTTGGTAGGCCACATTCTGCTGACATCCTATGAATTACTGTGGTACCCCACTCACTTCCCCACTCCCAGGGCTCTAGTCTAGGCCATAGCTCACGTGGTCTGTTCAAGTGCCAAGCCAGCTCTGCCTCACCCTGCCTGCCCCACCCTCAGGCTCTCAGTGACCGAAGGTGGTGAAACCCCTGTTTCCAACCCCTCACCTCTCCACCTTGTTCCATCCAGCCAGCTATGAGCCACTATCACCTTAGTGCAGATTCCATCTAGCCATCTCACTTCATCTCACCTCAGTCTCAATTACTGCAAACAATGCAGCTTTTGATTTAGTGCTGTGCTGTTTGTTGGACACCACATTCATGCAGGGGCGTATCCAAGATGTTTGTCTTGTATAGTGTTGTTTTGAAGCACCCATATCCATATCTCAGTAAGTTCAGCTTGACTCATGCTTCTTTGTTAAGGTTGTGCCCAATGGAGGACTCGTTTTATATTGGTATAAAAAGCTGTAGGAATAGATTTCAGGCTGCATTAGTCAGAATGATAATTTAATTTCCATTTACCCCATCCCTTACCTAAATTTAGTGCAACATGCAAGACCACAGTATGCAGCCTGCCAGGCTCTCCATGGTCCCAGAAACTTGGTAGCAAGGGAGTGGTTAGGGTCTATCTTTTTATGTCACTTGGTCTAATGTCCTAGAGTGCAGGGAGTACATCTGTGTGTGTAAGTTGTACAGCCTGTTATGCGTCTGCATACACTGGTAAGTACAGCATTGAGCTTTTTATTGTGACAGCTTCTGGACGATACAGGAGCAGAGTAATTTGCTGGTGCATATACCAGCTCTGGTGGTTCTGAGCACTTTGAAGTTGGTACCCTATGTCATGATGGCTAAATGTCTTAAGGCAGCTACCGATGCAGAGATTTGGTGTGCTATTTATAGAGGAAGGAACAGTCTAATGTGACTCCTTGGTAGTGTGGGGTGTGTTCATAGGGAAGTTAGTAATCGTTCTTTTCTCCAAAGAGTATATTGCCTAAACAAAATAAAGGTGGAGAAGAAAGTGAAAGTGAAATGAACTTGCTCAAGGTCACTGCAAGTGAAACAATAAGCCAGGAATTGATTTCTCTCTAGTTCTAGGATGTCTACACAGCAAATCACTGTAGTGACTTCAACTCAGGTAAATATATCTAAATTAACTATTTGAAACTTAATTCAATTACTGCATGGACTACAACATTTACCTGAGGAGCTAGAAAAATATTGGTGCTTCTAGCCTTGCTACAACGATGATACTGTAGCAGTACTTGAGATAGCTCGGGGTGGCCATTTATTTGGACTGGAGGGCCACTTAAGGAGTTTTGGGGAGTTGTGGACCTGAGGGATGGGGGGGGGAGAGGGCTTGAAGGGGGTCCTGACCTGACCCAGCATGGCAGCAGCAGGGGCAGTTGGTCCTATCCAGCCCAAGGCTGTCTGCACCACACTCAGCATCAGAGTGCCAGATGGAGTGGGTGGACAGGGACTCCATGGAGACTGGCCTGGGACCTTCTGTTCTTGGCCAGGACGATGGGATGGGGCTGCAGGCGGGCAGGGAAGCAACATTTACAACTGGGATGGGTAGGTGGGGCTAGGGGAGAGCCATAATTTGCTCCCTGCATGTCCCTGCAACAGGCACCAATTCTGTAGGCAGGGACACGAGGGAAGCAGATTGTGGCTCTACCCTTGGCTCCAGCCCCATGCTGTCACCACCCTCTGATCCCAGCCCTGGCCCTGCCGATCCATCCTGCTCTAGGAAACCTCTCCCTGCCCACCTGTAGCCCCATCCTATCTGCCTGGCTGAGTGTAACCTGCCCACAGGGGTCCCTCACTGGTCTCCATGGGAACCCCACCCTCCTGCTGGCAGTGGGTGCAGCATGGACTGGCAGTGGCAGCCAGGCAGAGTGAGTGGCTGCCATGGGGCTGTTAGGAAGCCTAGTCCAGTGTGAGAAAGAGAAAGAGTCACAGGGCTGCAAAGCATAAGGGCTAAACAAAGGCTCAGCAACCCCAGGTCCACAGCCCCAAAGAGCCAGGCAGAAATCTCCCTTACCCAGGTGTTTCTGGAGGGGAGGGGCAGGGAGCTCCAGCACCGGTATAAAGAAGAGCCCCGAACAGGCAAGGAGAGGGAGAGTAGAACCAGAAGGAGGAGGAGGAGCGAGCCAACACAAGCTGCAGGGAACTCTGAGAGTGACGTCAAGAGCCAGTAAGAGACTCTTGCAGAGATTAAGCCCCACAGAGGGAACTTAGAGCAAGGACTGTTGATCCCAGGGAGCCCATGGAGCCTGGCAGAGCTTTGTAACGTCAAGTCCCTAATAGAGGGGCACTGTATATGTTCGGTACCATAACGTCCCTAAAAGTGGCACAAGTCAAAATGGTGTCACTGATGGACGTAATGTGATAAGGGGAATGGTGACAACCTCAACAAGAGGCTCAGAGAGAGCCACCAAAGAGAGAAAAGAGGGACTGATCTCACAAAAGTCAATTTTGTTTGCTCTTAGCTAAAAGCAGCCGGAACAAGAACCCAGGCTAGGAGTGCCTGGTTTTGTTTTCGTGTTTTCCTGTTTTTGCTTGGAAGGGAGGTCATGTCGAAAGACCAACTGGCTGATCAGAACCCAGTGGAATGGGTGAGGGTGTAGGGGTTGCGGAGCCCTCAGGAACATAGGACCTTTGCGGGATGACGGTAGGGTGACTAATGGGACTACACACCCAGGTACCGAACCAACTCCTTTAACACCAAGTCATGGCAGGAGAAACGTGGGTGTGTAGAGCTCCAATTAGAAACCGTCTCACTTGAGTCGGCTGGCAGGTGGTGTCCTACAGTGTCTGCAAGTAGCAGAGATAGTGACATCCAGCTGCTATGTTGCCACCACCCTGCCATGTGTTGGGGTGGCAGGACTGGCTGCATGCATGACAGCCTCAGCTGTCCTCTCTGCCTGGTCTGGGTGGGGCCAAGGGACCTGCTGTGAGCCAGATAAAATCCCTTGGTGGGCTGGATTTGGCCCTCAGGCTGTGTTTATCCTACCCCTGAGTTAGCTAGTTCTGTTCTCAACAATAGTGTAACTGGGGTAGAGGGGGAGTGCATGACTGGGTCAGTAGCTCCAGGGACCTTATTTCTCTCCTTCTGTCTTCAGAAAAATAGCTGTGATCTTAGCAGCAACTGATTTTGCTGCTGCAATCAGTAGCACAGCAACCGGTGTTGCCCCACAAATCATGTGGCTGCCCTAGGTGCAAAGCTGTGCTACTATGCTTCTCTAGCTCAATAACTCCACATCAGCTGCAGCATCCCAAATATCTGTTGAATGTCCACTACTCTCTGAAGGCTCACTACATGCAGAACAGCTAAAGGTTCACAGGAAATATTTTATTCCCACTTAGGGTATAGACAGAAGTAATAACTTAAATGTTTCAAACACCTCTGAAACATTTCAAAGGGCCTCTACCAACATGTGTGCCCTTTGAAGTGTGGAAGCACACTAAACCAGTACCTTTTTAAACAAGGTACTACTATTGTAGGGGTTCAATTCCTTCTGCTTGTGCACAGGGATAGGGGACCCACAGGTCCTCTAGAATCCCACAATATTTTGCTTTTCCCCTCCTCCCCAGGGGGAGAGGAAGAAGAGAAGGATGGACATTCTGCAGGCTGACTGTCAGGCTGCCAGACAGAGCTAGGGAGTGTTGCCCTTGAGGCTTCCCACCAATACAAGGTCCAGGTTCTCCAGCTGCAGACCCCTCTACTTCTCCACTGCAGTGAAAGACTGGAGCTGGAGTGTCAAATTCCCAGCAGTGGATAGCCAGGAGGCCCCTGCTGTCCCCCCACCCCTGCCCCGCCTCACACCTCTATACAAACAGCTTGCACCCTATATAGCACCTTGGAGCTCGAGAGCTGTAGTTGCATACAGCCATGGCAAATTTGGAAAAGTTCCAGACAAGAGGGGCCATAGGAACAATACCTATGTCCCCTAGCTGAAATAATTCCTTTTGAAACCTTTCCACACCTGTGTCACTTGACAGGGCAGTTGGAGTAAATGACCTCCAAAGATCCCTTCCAACCCTAATTTTCTATGATTTTCTGACTACAACATGACCACAGCAACATCACTGTAATGCTACCATAAAAATTAATTCATTCTGTACCTTTAACTTTACAACTTGCCTCAGAAGGTAGAGCTGGAAGGCTCCCACCATTATATCAGAGTAATAATGCAATTGTAATAAAAAAATGGCCAGACAAACTCCAGGAAGTTTCATGTTTTGAACACTTATATGCTATAGCATTCAGAAACAAGATTCAAGTCCTCACAGAAACAATACAATGCCTATAAATGTGCAAGGTACTTACAGAACTGCAAGATGCCCGTCAAAGGAATACCAAATCTGTTACCATGATTGTATGATTGTATGACTAACTAACCCAAAAACTGAAGGTAAGTGACATCTCCTGCCTTCCAGTTCTTTATTCCCTCCTTATTTGTTTTCTATATTCACCTTTAATTTTACCTTACCTAACTCCTTTTTCTTTAAAAGATTTTCTTTCTTTCAGTTGGTAGAAAGAAAAAAATTCTTCCCCCCCACCCTGAAATACTGCAGCTATTACTGCCTTACTTCCCATCATGAGTTTGATTCTAGCAGTCTTTCCTACCCATGTGCATGGGAGCTGGACCTGATGATCTGTAAGGTCCCTTCCAGCCCCTAACAACTATGAAACTGAGTTCTATGTTCTTAAAAAACTTACTGGATCTAATACTTGTTTCACAATGCATTGCTCATTTTGGTGGTTCTCCTCCTCCTCTATTCTTCTTCCCTGTTATTTAATATCAGCCTGAATAATGCCTGTAACAACACTAGTGGTGGAGATTTCTGAATGGCAGTACAGGAGATTGTGACAGGGCAAGCTTTCATGGTCAGTGCAAGCACCAGCTTGCCTCCTGTCTAAGGGCCAGTCACCCACCTCACTCTCCTGCTATGCCTTGATGTAATAGTATTGGGATGTTAGTCAAGTGGGAGGCTGCTCATTTTGAACCCTGATGTTCAGGGGGCTCTCTGCAGCTCCATCCACCCCTACACTGCAGCCCAAGTCTTGCAGATGGCATCCCAGGCAGCAAACTCAGCTGTACACTCCACCCCATTAGCTTTCTCAGGGACCTTTGGCTCTCCCTTAGGCCCTGGCCCCATTTCAGGCTAGTTGGGATCCCGAACCTCTTGCTCTCTGGGCACCCCTCACAGTGGGCCCCTGGCCCTTCAACTGCCCTTTGCGTCCTGGCCCCAACATTGGCCAGTCAAGGTATCTCAGGTCAAGTCTAAGCTGCATGCCCATCCACAGGGTTCAGGGGTCTCCCATTCCCGGCTCAGCAGCTTCAAAAAGTGTGCCTGGCCCTGTGTGGCCATGAGGGGTCACTCACCCCAGCAGGCTTAGGCACTCCAAGAAACTTCCTTGGACTTCCCTGCATTAAATAACCCACTCAAAGGCGGGGGCTGAGGTTAAGACACCCCAACCCTCCTTACACCAGGGAGATGATCACTCCTGGCATTTATGTGGGGATTGCTGCACCACCATCAGCCCTGTCAGGCCTTCCTACCCCAGAAGGGTACAGTTTTAGGTCATGTCCAGGACCAATGAGGACTCCAAACCATTCCCATAGCCTCACCCTTACCTCTAAGGTGTTCTTAGCAGAGAGATGCATCTCCTTTACTGTCTGATCCTGAACCACCCTCAGTTCAGGGATCTGGGCCTTAAAATGGCCACCCTCATTAGGCACCTGCCCCTCCTTGGCTTAGTTCTTAAAGTGCCAGGCACTACTAGAGATCAGTTTGATTGGGGGGAGGTCAAGGTTTCTACTAAAATGTAATTGTCAAAAAATGAACTTGTATCAGAAAATGTTTTCATTATGTGACTTAAAGGTTAGTGCTTTTATGGCTATGGTAGCACATTCTGCCATCATTTCTTACTCAGTTTAGACACTGCTGTAAAGAATTAATTTAAACTTGGTCATCCTGTTGTAGAGCTTTTATTAAAAACAAGCATATACAACGTAATGGTTACTACCTACAATATATGCTTTAAGAGATTACCATTATGAAAAAAATGCAAGATTATTAAAAGATAAAGTTTTTTGGTTTTTTAAAAATGTATGCACTTTGGAATCTTGCTGCTTGCAAGGCTCACTTTGTAGTATTTAGTCTCTGGGCCTTTTAGCTGGCAGGCTTATCAAAAAAGGTCTTCCGTTTTGGTTCCTGAGTTGTGAAGAGCACACCAATAAGTTTCTAGCATGCAGAGTGGGAAAAAATGAAATAATCTTCCTAGCTCCTATTTGATTTTATTTTGAGCTCAGATTATTACCCAGTTTTAGTACCCCATCCCCTCCCACTCTGCTCCCCTAATTTTTATGCCAATCTTGGAAAAGGGTCTCTGACCTGTCATTGTTGTAACACAAGGTTGCTTGTTATGAAAAAGATTGGCAGCCATCCACTGTGAAAAAAGCAAGCACTGAGCACTGAGACTCAGATTTTTTTTAATGGCTTATTAGCTGCAAGTACAAATCTCAAAACTTAGGCTAAGTACAGACACTCAAAAAGCCTGAGGCTGAATTGATTCAGTCTTTGCAGGTTAGTCGAACCAATAAGCAAGTGAACAGACATTCACTTTTGATTCTGAAAATGCAGCCACATGCCTGCGGTGGCCCAGGCCAGAAGTTGTGGGGCACAAGAGCGTGCCTCCTTGCTTGGCTGGAGCAGACAGATTGGGCCAAGGCTAGTCCAACCACCCTGTGAAATGGGTTTTGTAGGGGAGATGTAAAGAGGGGACTGTGAGATAACTTGTATCTGGAGGGGAACTGGGACAGAAGTTCAGGCAATCTAACCTAAATCAGTTAGTCTGATACTACATCCATCCAGGTTAATCTTAAACTGGTTTTAGCCATTTTGAAAGCAGTTTATGTGCACTGAATTTCTGCTGTGTTACCGATTTGAACCAGTTTCCATTCACGTATACCTGTTTATGTGTTATTTCTGGCCCTAGCTCTAGTGACAGAACAAAACTGAAGCCCATCAACAGGTCTAACTATCAAAAGTAACCCTTGTCTTACACTTTTAAATGCTTCTCTAAGTCGTCCCAACTATGCAGTTTGTCCAACAAAAAAGGTAATACTTACAAAAATCCTTGCTCACTTTTAAATGCAGCAATCATTGCTATAAAAATGTTTAATAAACACTTTCTCTGGGTTCTTTTATCTTGAAGGCAAGGTCTGTCATAAACCAGCTGTGAATGATACTGACACTGCCTGTGAGACAGGAAAAAACAAAAGGTAGTATAAAAAATAAAAGACTGCATAGCTAGCTTAGTGACAATAGGAATTACCTGACAGGAATTAAAACAGAGCTGGCTTGGGCAAGCATTATTTTGCTTTTGGGTAAAAGGGAAATGTACAATCCAATTTAAACAAAATATTTTTGAATAAGTTTGGAGGGGTTTTTGTGGTTTAGAGGACAAAACAAGGTTAAAAGCCAATGGTTTGGAGCAAGCTAGAGGAATTTCAAAAAAAAGGTTTTACAGGCAGACGAAATCTGCCCAATCTTGCCTCATAGGTCCTCTAGATCATTGGGTTGCTTGTCTTTACAGTTGCCACTTTTGAACTATTCTGTCTGGGAAAAATGTGGAACTATTAACTGAAGGAAAAAATGAACATTTCCTTCTGTGATTTTACAAGAGTTTCACGACTCCAAAATGAACTACTTTATATTTTAATCTTTTGAGCCCAGGAGTTACCTGTGGAATACAATATGTAGGAAATTCTGGCCCACATATCCCTGAAAGTGTACAACATTGAACATCTTTCTTTTGTTGTTTAGAAGATTTTTAGAATTACCAGCAACCTACTTATCCACCCAACATACCCACAAGTATAAGGGTAGCTAAGGAAAAAAAAATCAATGAAATGTATTCAATTCAAAATAACAGCTGAAAATAAATAGGTCACTGAGCAGTAAGCCTGTTCTACCAACAGACCCTCTGGGGTCCTCAAAGCATAACTGACTTTATGACCTGTACATTTTTCACTGCAAAATGGAATAAACACACGCTACCGCCAACATTAGCATAGTCCAACTGGGTAAGGAACAAAGGAAATTAATCTCACTGCAGCAAAGCTACATGCAGAAACTTGTATTAAACCTGTTTAAATAGAGCAATTATACCAAAGCTTACCAGACACTAAAAAACCCAAGTCCTTTCATTTTTATCATTTGTTCACTCCTCTTGCTAATATCTCTTTTCTCCTATTCCACAGCCTACCTCCATTCCTTTAACCAGACTTTTTATTTTCATACCGTGTTTTGCACAGACATTCATCCAGCTGCTATTTCACTCAAGCTGTACCTGTTACTTTGTCAAACCTAAAGAAGTTTGCCTTGCACCTGAAAGCTTGTCTAAATCTCACACTACCATGCAGTTGGTGCAATACAATCCCACAAAAATATCCTTCCCTCATTTAAGGTGGGAAATGATGTTTCCCTACTCCCCTTCCTCCTAATATCCTAAATCAAGGCTATCCAAGTGGTTGCCAATTGTCTGCATGTGGCCTGCAAGGGTTTAAGTTGCAGCCCCCAGGCTTCTGTCAGGCCACCACTTCCCCCCCATCACTCCAACTAAAACAGAAGCTAGACATGTCATGTTCCCCTCTCTCCTTTGCCTGCTGCTTCCTATAGCAGCATGGCTGTAGGAGTATCCTATACTACATGGCTTAGGGAGCTGAGGGTGAGCCCAGGTCTGCAGGTGGTGCAGCTGTGGAAGGGGTGCCCACATGGGGCCAGTGCAGCAGTCAGGGAAGGGAGCATCCACACAGTATTGTCATCTAATTAAAAAAAGAAAAGAAAAAGCAAGCCCATTCTGTGCCTCTGTAGGCAGCTACAGCATCTCCTTAATTCTAGGAACTCTAGTTATTTTTCAGTCAATCTTTCTCACAACAATTACAAGGTCTCTGATTAAGCCTGGAGATTTCCAGGTCAAATGTTTTGTCAGACTAAACACAGTTAATCACCCATACTTTCAAGCCAATACTTCACTCATTTCCAGCCTTTTACTTACTACATTTGTAGGTTAGAATGACCTTTGATCAGCTTCCACCTACTCAGGCTTCATAAAATTGTTATCGGTTAAAATCTTGACCTGACTGGGTTTTAACCCTTCCTCCACCTTGCAGGACATTTAACTTCCATTAGACAGGAAAAAGGTTTTATTCATCAAGTGTATTTTGAATTATTTAAACAGGGAAAGACTTTGGGTCCTTTTCTGCAGTGGGAAAGGGATAAAGTAGGAAAAAGGGAATCTGTTTCTGGCTAAGTGACTATTCCCCTGGTATTATGGAAGACCACCATAAGGCTTCCCTCCAAGCCCTAGCATAAAACAGACATGTGAAAGTATGACAACAATACCCAGTGCTGCAGACTAGAGGGTAACTCTGGGGCTAAGTACAGACAGTCAAAAAGTCCAAGGGCCAGAATCTAGGGGCATGAAAGCATGCCTCTTTGCTTGGCTGGAGCAGACAACTTGGGCCAAGACTAACCCATCCACCCTGTGAGAGGAGGTTTTTGGGGGAGGTACAAAGCATCCTGGGATTCTGGGGGACTGTGAATTAACTTGAATCTGGAGGGGATGTAGGACAGAAGTTCAATAAACTATTCAATAGCCTAAATCGGTTAAGTCTGATACTATATCCATCCAGGTTTATCTTAAACTGCTTTTGGCCATTTTGAAAGCAGCTTATGTGCACTGAACTTCTGCTACGTTACAGATTTGAACTGATTTCTGATCACTTATACTGGTTTATGTGTTATTTCTGTCCCTGGGTGGCTGCTAAACTTCAAGATGCCCCCTGTATTTGAGTTACACCACAGGTCTCTACTGCCTAGAGCAAAGTATTGGAGCACAAAGAAGAGCTGTGACAGAGCCTTTCTCTATGGGTTGCACCTTTTGCATCTTTGATTTTCACCTGCAGTTATTTATCTGCATCCAAGAACTATTTTGTCAGAGCACTGAAATGCTCTGAAAAAAAGTAGTGCTAACAACTACTGCAGAAAAAAAAGCATCTTAAAAGGTACCATGTTGTTTATTATTCAACCTGTTATACTTCTCTCCAGTGATTTGGCCTGCAATACAGCTCTATTTCCATTCCCTATGAAAATGTTAATCTTATCCTGTTTGGGTGAAGACTAGTAAAGAAGGAGGTATTTAGTATTTTGCTCAGCATCCTTTCAGAGCAGCCACTAACTCATGTCAAGTACATGCTCTAGTTATCAGATGAAGCAGTTAGAACCTTTCTTCAAGTGATGGAATCTGGGAAGCATAGCAAAACTGAAGCCCTCAAATAGCATCTGATCTGCTTGCTCTGCAGACCAGTCAGGGACACTGTCAAATTCATCTTAGGTTTAACTCTACTGATTCAATTAAAAAAGCCTTGCTTGTACTACTCGCATGCTATGGTTTATTGAAAACCAAATAAATTATGTCTTTTTAAAAAAGTTTGACTTCTTTATTTAAACACTGAAAATATAGCACACTAATCAATTCTACATCTGCTTCTCATGATATTTGAGTAATTTTCACTGTGGTTATCATCCTTTTGTGCATCTTCTATTGATTTAGTAAATGAGAAGGTGAATTCCTGGGATTATGTTTCATGCAGGATGTAGTAGAATACAGGTTGTATCATTTTTCACAACATACAGCAGTCAGTCGAACAAAAATAGGTAGTAAGATATACCTTTAAATTGACCAGCTGATTTTGCCCTTATATCTGTGGTACCTAGAAGCAAAGGCCCTCCTCAAGGACATATTGTTGCGTAATGTGCAAGTTTTGTAGAGCAAAATCATCTAAGCATTGAATTCAAAAAGAAAATCCAGTGAACCATTCTGCCTTCCTTTACATCTATGCAAATTCCTTTGGATTCCATGCCCTGTATTGTAATATGTGGTTTCTTATTTTCATAAATCCATACAAGTAATTTTTTAGAGCACCATTGTGACTGTGTGGTTAGGTGGGACTAGGGTGGGGCATGAATTGAATTCCTAACCTGACTGACCATCTTCTGTTACCATGGACAATGCATCCCATTTCCCTACCTTGGTTTCTTTACTTGGAAAATAGTCATGATACTTATTTACCTTTACAGAATGCTTTTTTCTGTAAATTTATCCTAAGGTTTTTCTGTAATTCTTAAGACTTACAGAAAAAGCTACTATATTAGCGTTAGATATTATTTATTACTCAGTACCTCTGTTACCCATTAGTTACCTATACCATACTATATGTGCTGAACATTACTGTATAAGAGAATAAGTACATTGTTCACACTGTGTGACTGGTTTATGATGGGGTTCCAGTCATTTAGTAATAGATGCTTGATCTTGCAGCAATTGCTAGCCTCTTAGGAAAAAAGAAAAAGGAAGCTACAATAAGAAGGGAAATAATGCAACATCCTATTGATGCCACACTGGACACAATGAGAGATTGAAATCAAAGAGAGGATTAAAGGATGGAGAAGCTGGCACTAATCGGGCCTCTCTGGGACAGATCTCAGAGTTAGACAGAGGAATCCTCTTTTTTGTTTCCATTTCACAACTTAGTTCATTTGAATATGCCAAAGAGAAAAAAGCAGGGGACTTCAGCATTCTGTGAGGCAATAAGTCATTTACATGTGTGTGATGTTAGTACAGCTATGAATAATTAGTTAATATTGCTTTTCAGACTCTGAAAAACAGTTATAAGGGAAAGGAATTCAAGATGCTAACAAATGTTTAAGCTTCCCATTTGTAAGTCTTAAAACTAAAATCTCAGATAGTGTGAAAATAGTTATATGATATAATCATTTCTCATGACCCTATAATTAATCAAGAGTTACCACTTGTTATTCTGTCTTATCTGAATGAGGCCCTAGTATCACTTGTCCACCAGAGCTTCATCTCATTAGTAAAGTACTTCTGAAGACTCATGCCTGTCATTAGCCATTCAATGTACAGATTTCCAACAGGCAGTGTACAATCCTATAGATATACAGTACATATGAACACATGCACATGCACACATGAGATAGAGGTAAGAAGATAAATGTATACTTTTTTTTAAAGGAACAATTGAGTGCAAAGCTTCTTGCCTGTATATATTTTTGTAGATCTGAGAAGGCTAGGATTTCTGGCTTAATTTGGAATAAAACAGCATGTATGCAGACTAAAGAATGCTTCCTTTCCTAAGCCAGGGAGAAGAGCAATCAACACTGGCTTGCAAACACTGTACATGATACAATGGCCAGGAAAATCAGTTCTGACGTCTCCTCACATTGTTTAACATTAGAAATAATTTCACTAAAATTATTGTGCTAATATTGACTAGAGTGAGATCTGAAGAAGACTTTTGGCATACATTTCCCAAAGGGACCTGTGAAGACCTATGAGAAGCTCTGATCCCTTTAAATATGTTTATAACAGAAATTGAGTATGAATCTGCAAAAGGCTTTTTAGGTAGTGATCCTATAAATCATGCCCTTTGCATCAGGAGGCTAATCTGACCTAAAGAAAATTTCTTTGTGACCCTACATTTAGCAATTGATTTAACCCTGAGCATGTAAACAAGACAAGAGCACTTGTGATATCGCAGTGCCAATGGAAACACAAGCACAACTGGGGGGATGTCCTATTAAAAATAAACACTTATATATGCTTAGTGTATAGTCCGTAAGCAGAAAAATGTTGGATGCTGTGGGTGCTTAATCCTTAAAACTGAATAATTGAGTAAGTTCCTCCAAAGATAAAAGCCTCTAGTGGTTTGGAACCGCGGAGTATCTTCATAACATCTAGAACCATAATTAAAGGAATCTCCAGTTCATCAATATTTACATGTGAATATCCAATTCAGTACTGCATACACTGTTTTCTGGACTTCTGCTCTGTCTTCTGCTATCAGTGACACCCATGTCACTCTGCAGTAATTTCAAACTATCACACAAACTACATACTTTTTTCTGGGATCCTGTTGTTTGGAATACAGCTGAGACTTGATCCATGCTAATTCTTTGCTAGTATTCATGCTAGTAGCGTGTCAGCAAATCACAGACTACACTGAGCTTGACTAAGTCTTGTACACACATATAAACATATATACTTATACATAAGCATAGGCATTGTAGTCCCACTCATGGAACACAACTTTGTGCTAAACACTGTACAAACACTGAACAAAAGATCCTTAACTATCATGCTAAAGACCTAGATAACTTAAGCCCCTCCATCTCCAGAAAAGAGACTGTCCTACAGGGCAGTGGTGTCAAACTGACATCCCATCCCTCCTACAGCTGCGGCTGCTGGGATGTCCATGATCTCTCTCCACCCTGGGGATGGGGCAGAGGAAGCCCACGTTGCTCACATGACGGGGCCTCAGCGGTTGGATGGACTTGCTCTAGGGCAGGGGCAGGCAACAATTTTTTGGCTGGAGTGCAGAAACAACCACAATATCTACCTTGGAAGGTGCTGGAGTGCCAACATGCAGGAGCCCGAAGCAGCTGTTTGCAGCCTCCCGGCTGCACCTGGCCCACAGAGCCCAGTCTGCTTGCAGCAGGGCTTGTAGCCTCCCAGCTGCCTGCTGGGAGCAGCCTGGGCTCTGTGTCTGGCAGCAGCTTCTTAGAGCTGGGGCTGGCAGTGGTGTGCCCAGCAAGATGGCCTGGCGTGTCATGCTCGGCACGCGTGCCAGGGATTGCTGACCCCTGCTCTAGGGGATAGCAGTGATTTCAGTCCTGGAAATAGGAGACATACACAGCATCTGCCCCAGAACTGAACACTGCTAATCCTGCATCTCCAATCATGGTATGCTAAATCCTTGATTCTACCCAATAAATAGCAGGGGAGAAAAATGTTCCTGCCTGATTGTGATTTTTGTGGCCTCCAGAGAAATGAACCACTTTATGCATCAGACACACAGTCATTAGATGGCACAAAAGGTGTATTTGCAAGTAGGGTGAGAGCAGAGTCAAGAACTCAGATTACTCCGAACCAACAAAGGAATTTTGCAGGCTGTATTTATCTTTTCCCTCCTGGGCACGTGTGCAGAAACAGGAACTCTTACAGCTCACTTCCGTTTCATACAAGCATACATGTGGTTACATCACTACATACATCGCATGTATAGTATAATTAACTACTTAAGTATGCAGGGCGGAGAGGTAAATATGCATCAGCTAATTAAGCATGCTCAGAGACTACTATAGGTCACCAAGAGTTCAAATCCCCCCCTTTCAAGGACAGTCAGTTGAATTCCAGCTTCTGTAATCTGTATGAGCAAGGCTAGGGAGAAGCTGGGGGAGAGTCTGCGATTTAGCATAAGAAAAGCTGTGGCAAGGCTGGGAAAGGAAAAAAGTCCTTGGCAGTGTTTCTTTCTTATCGGGTGCAAGATGCAAGCTGTGCATTTCTAACAATACTCCATTTCTAACAATATTCCATTTCTAACATGATTGTCACAGGAGCACCGAGGTGTCCTGTGCCTTAGATAAGTGAAAGTAACAGAGCTGTCAATCGACAGGTTAATTGCAGTGCAGTGCAGCTGCGGGTTGCTATGGCAACCAGCCAGTCAGGTGACCAGAAGGGGGCAGGGCCGGGCCCTTTATAACAGTTCAGGCTGGGGCCTAGCAGCAGTTTTCCTCTGGCAGTTGCAGCTCTGTGGGAGAGCTGAGCAGCAGGGTCAATGATGGTGGTTTGGTTGGCTGCAATGATGCGAGACAGAGACAGAGAGTCAGCACTGTGTGGAGTATGGATTATAAGCTGGTAGGCCTTTTGTTATGTTGTAGCTGGCTGGCTGACCGTTTGGTTTATTTATGGTTAGAACTGGAGGACCGGGTGAGGCTGTAGGGGCGTGAGGAGGCCTCACAGGAGTGCCCCAGTGGTTTGGGGGCTCCTGGTGCCCAGCAGGGGGGCACGGAGTGTGTGACGCAGTCGACACAGTGGTTTGCGCCGAGAGGCACGGCACAGGCCCCAGAGTGGGGCAGCAGGTGCGAGAGGCGCGGCACAGGCCCCACAGAGGGCAAGGAGCGGGATAAATCAGAGAGACAGGCCCTGTGGGGTGAGACCTGGGCACGGCAAGCCCAGGGGCACTGGTAGCAGGGTGCAGGTCACAGCAGCGGTCCAGGGGCACCGGTATCAGGGGTGCAGGTTGCCTAACCAGCCCGGGGTGCCGGTAAAAGGGTGACAGGTGTGTGACTGGCCCAGAGGTGCTGGTAGAGGGGTGCCAGTGGTGTGGTAGGCCCAGGTGGATTGGAGAGAGGTGCTGGGGAGTAACAAGCCACAGGGGCGCCAGGGGGATGACAAGCCCGGGGGTGCTAGAGGGGGGCACCAGGGCAGGACGAGCCCAAGGGGCACCGGAGAGGGCGCCGAGGGGCAAGGGACCCAAACAACATCCAGAGAACAGCTGCGAGGCTTGGGGTGTGCTGAAGGGGAGCTAGGAGGCACGCATTGCCCTTACGGAGTAGGGGTAGTAACACACACCTTTCACTAGGGGATAAAGGCAGCCTCCCTTCTGAACTAATTGTCATCAAAGACGTGCTGGGCGAGAACCAGAGGGTGCTGAATCACCTTGAGTGACGGTAGGGGGGCGCTAGGGAGCACATAGCTGCTCCTAGATCCCACTCCCTCACACTGATGTTCTATTTTTACAGAGATTTTGAAATTTGAGTAGAGGTTTGCAAAGTGTGGTAGTCCTGGTGAGAGAGAATCATGGGGAGAATGCATGTAAGGAGAGCAAAGGAACATAATCAAACCATTTTATTCCATGTTTCCATAGTTTATTAGAAACACAAGAGGCCTCCTGGGCCATGAAACCCTGTTGCTGAGTTCAAAGGCAATAATTTACCCAAGGAATCCGCCAAATCACCACTTGAAGCCCTCATACAGTTGGCAGTTGGAGCACCCACACTACCCTGTAATATGCTTTAGGCAAAATGGGGTAGACAAGGGCACAGCCAATGGCCTGTCACTGTAATGACATTATAATATTTGGATAATACAGGCTCAGATCACACTAAGCAAAGGTCTTTGAAGCCAACATCCCCCACACCCTTCTGTGACTACCACAGTTCTCCCCACCCCTATGAGTGTTATGGCCGTGTAAATGAATTTCCAGCAGACATTTCAACAGCAAAACATACAAAGTAATACTTGATCTGAGCCTTCAAGAGGCAGAGAAGCAAAGTACACTTGACCACTGAGCAAGTGCTTGAGACTTCAGGTAATCTGCATTTTGGAGGGCTGAACTCTTAAATGCACAACAGTCCAAAATTCAAAAGCAAGGAGATGCACAAACTTCAGAGATTTGGCCCTTGCACATTTGGAATCCTGACACTTAGAACTGCCTGAGCTGTTCCCATTTGCACCCTATTAACAGATCTAGTTTACAGCTCCAATTCAGAACCATTGTTATAGATGGGATTTCCTATAATTCTGAAACTATAAAGGCTCAAAAATTTGCTTTACAAAATGCAAATCAGAGTCCCAGCTCTGCATTTGTAACAATTTTTTTGCTCAAGTTTCTTCTAAAGCAGTACAGGCTCTGAGAGACAACTGACAATGTTCTTGTTCTCCCAAACTTAAATAATTTGCAGGACAGTTAAACAATCCTACTAGCACCAACACCCTGATAAATTCAGGGTGAATGGCAGGTGCACTAAGCCATGCAGAACACTGTATCTTAGAAATGAGCAGAAGGGTGTGGCAAAAGGACAATATTTTCTATAAAATATCCAGAGCCTGTTCTATTCTACAGCATATTAAACGTATAACATTAGTTCTGATAAGCTGGAGGTCTAAGGGTGCAAGTACTTAATGCAAAGGCAAAATTTGGCTTTTCAAAGGGCAGTGAAACACAGCAGGTCATATCTGGTTCACCTCTAATTTTACACTGAGAGCAGATAAAAGAACAGCTCCCCGCTGGAACTCATAATGCTATGCAGGAAATGTTCTGAGTTACAGCTATTCCCTGGACCAAACAGAATTTCACTGTTGGGTCCAGGGGGGATAGTACAGACATTTGGGGAGATTAGAGTGAGTAAAAATACCCTCTGATCTAAGGTAAATTGGGATTGAGAGGCAAACAGTGGGGCTTGAAGGGATTGGGGAGCTGGTGAGGTCTATGGGAGGGATCTGGGGAACAAGTGAGATCCAGAAGCATTTGGTGGGATTGGGGGGGTGTATGTGTGAGAGGATAGTGGAGTCTGCAGAGGGTGTTGGGGGTATTGGGGGGTGGGTTGGTGGGATCAGAGAGGCTGCCTGATTCTGCCAACCCTGGTCCTGGCCTCCCCCTACCCTGATGCTGCTGAACTGCTCCTGATCCCAGAAACTACTTCCAGGGCCAGTTTCACCAGTCCCATCCTGGAAGCCTGATTGAAGTAAGTCAGGGTAGGGAAAGGGGCAAGCAGATCAGGGGAGCTGGTGGCTCATTGGGGGTTGGGGGATTGAGGGGCTCTCTGCACCACTAGGACCAGGGTCTACTTTTAGCTCCCTGATTCTTCCGACCCCAGACAAATAGTGTCCCCCCCCACCACACACCTCTGCCTGCCTCTCCCCTGACCCTGACTGACTTCCATTGATTCCCAGCACTGGTGAATGCTAGTAAAACCAGTGCTGGGAGAGATTTATGGGATGGGGAGTTTGGCAGTGGGCTGGCTGGTTTGCAGAAGGGGTGGGGGTGTCCATCTGGGGGTGGAGAGAGGGGCTGAAACTAAAAATAGCTTGGTGCTGGAGGGGGTAGAACAAGCACACCCTGAGGCTAGGCAAGTGATTGGGCTTTCCCAGCCTCAAGGCTGTGCTGGAAACTATGCAGGAATTCAGTTAGATCGGTCTTACAGGACCCAAACTAAATTAGATTACTATGGACGTAAGGTTAACTTAGACTGGGTCAGCCATTTTTAGACCAGTCTAAACTTGCTGAACTTTTGTGCAGTTTATACTTAGATCCATCTAACTAGGGACGTAAAAGCGCAGATAGAAGAGTAGCTCCCCACTCATAATGATTTGCCGGAAAAGTTCCGAGTTACAACAATTCCCTGAACCGAACAGAAGTTCACTGCTGGGTCCAGGAGGGATAGGGACTTGGAGAATCCAGCTGCTGGCTGTAAGCCTGCATCTGGTTTCCCCTAACGATAGCACCCCCTCCCTCTCAGCCTGGGGTCTGTTTTCAGAATGGGACAGGGGAAGGGGAGTGGCAAGAGTTCATTCTAGGGGTTCCCCAGCCAGTGCTGTAGGGTGGCTGCGTAGATTAGAGCCTCCAATCGTTCAGTACTGGCTGAAAAAAATTCAGAACAAACTATTTCTGCTCTCTTTCCCCTCCCACATTTTGAAAACAGCTCCAAGGCTGGGAAGCAGTGCAGACAGAAGTTACTGAAGATGCTCTGTTTTGAAACATCTTAATATGAACCCTCATTCAATGAGGGTTCAGATTTTCATGGGATTGAGGCCTTTTAAAGTACTTTGTAGCAATGTACTTCTGCTTGGTCATGGTTCTAGAGTGCTTTTAGGGGCCATGTCAGGCAAAAATTGTAACTTCTGTTTGAGCCCAATGCATATGGCCCACATCTTGGCAAAGTAAGTTAGAACAGGTAGCTATTTTAATGTGATCTAACCTCCATGAATGTCTGTACTTAGCCTGAATTATAGCACTTAAAGAACCAGGGGACACCTGCTGTGGCTCTGCAATCAACCCGAGTCACCATCCCTCATCTTGATCTTCCCTCAGCACAATAATCACTACTGTGGCTTAGCTCTCAGCTAAGCCACACACATTCCTTTTAGGGAATCAAGGTCCAAGCTCTTGCAAGCCAGGCCTCCTCTCTGACTCATGCCTAAGGTTCTTTCTGCTCTAATAGCGTTTTTCTACTTGTGCTGTATTATTGCACCACCTGGCTTCTACTTAGGGTCTCCTTCCTCCCCTTGTTCACAGGAGGCACTACAATGCTTCATCTAAGGGCAGTCTGATTTCCCTTTTACCCCCGCCCATTCATAGTGGGTATTGCTGCACAGGGTGACAGCATAAAAGACCTCTAAGTCCAGCATAGGTCCTCCCTGGGCATGCCAAGCAGATGGGTCATCTTCCCTGTAATGTAAACACACACTTCCTACCTACCAGCTCTGTCTTTTTTGGAGATCCCTTTTCTTTAGTTTTCTTCCAGGTCCTCACTGCTGGGTTCAGGCTCTCTCTATCTTAGGACAGGGAGACCAGAGCCCTCCTTTTGCTTAGGTCAGGCTTTCCCCACCCTACCATGGGCCTCTGAACTTGCAGGACATACCTCTTTACAACTTTGGAATTACTGTGGCTATCTAATCCTCTAGAGAGGACTCTACCTGAGAAGGAAGCTCAAGTGTAACTTCGGGCTTTTCTACACTGCAGGTACTGATTTCACTGTAGCACGGATACCTGTACCAGGTAGATACAAGCAGCAGAGTCACTCCAACTGCAGCACAGACCTAACTCAGTAGTTCCCAAACTCTGACAGGGTGTGCACCACCAATTTAAAACAACACAACCTTAAGTACCCCCAGCAAGTTTTTGTCATATAGAGTAATTATTATAACATTTATAACAGGCTGCAGGTATACCACTGGTGGTAAGCTTACCACAGATTGGGAACTGTTGACTAATGCTGCAGCTGTGCCCTCACTGTCTCAAAGTGGCAACTCACCTACTGACACTAATTTCCTTCTAATCTTTACTTTGTGAATTTGTTGCCAGTGCAATGTTTCTGCATACTGTAGCAATGTGATGTGTCCTGCTCTGTTTTTGGAATTGACCATTTTTGCTACAGTGCCAAATTAAATTTTTCCCTTTCCCCACAACACACACTCACATACTCTCTCAACACTCTCTTGGATAGTTAGTTTTACTTGAACAAGAAATAAACTGCAAACATTCTTAATAAGGAAATCTACATGCATTTAGTGAGATATGCTTGTTTTCTTTCTAACGTATTAATCTATGCTAAAGAAATCAGAACACATGGCAGAGGTGATATCTTTTATTAGACCAACTAGATTTTTGCAAATTTTTTTTCTTTAATTGCAAGCTTTCAGGCACAAGCACCCTTCTTCAGGCATAGAAGAAAAGATTGTAAAATCCTCCCAGGTAGAAGTGAAAGTTTATACTTCATAGGAGAATTAAAGGCGTGGTAAAATCTCCTGTTTGGCATTGTTCATTTTACACAGGTTAGGCTCAGAGAAAAGTTGGAATAGTCTGTTTACCTCAAAGTTGTTTAGTGGAAAGCAGGAAGTAGTCGTATTTCCTTCTGGTTATGATTTTTCATATTTCACAGAAAAGTAAAAAGCTGGAATGTTTTTTTTTTTACTAATGAACTTCTGTTTATTCCAGGGGGTCACTGCAGGGAGGGGAATCTAGCTGCTGGTTGCAAACCTCCAGTCAGTTTCCCCTAATCAGGTCCCTCCTCTTTCCCAGCCTGTCCCTATTTTCAGAATGGGAGGGGGGAAAGGGAAAAGAGAAAGTTTGCTTTAGGGGTTCCCCAGCTGGCAGTAGAGGGTGGGGGCTCCAATACACCTGTCTCACTCTCTAGCAGGGGCTGAAAACCCCCCAGGCCAAACTCTCTCCACTCCCTTTCCCTCTTCCATTCTGAAAACAGTTGAGAGTCTGGGAGGCAGTGTAGACACAAGTTACAGAAGATGCTCTGTTTGGTTGGCTTTCTGTGGTCAGAATGGGCAAAAATTGTCATTTCCGTCTGTGCCCCTTGGTATCACTTTAACCCCTTTATTTTTTCAATTATCTGCAAAACATCATACCTAAAAGGCCTGATTTGCAGAGAAATTGAGCATTAACGGCTATAAATGAAGCAATTAAGAGCATATGCTTCCCTCTGCAGCTGTAAGGTTTAGAAACTAAAACTCCTTGAAGGTATTTTACTTTGCAGTGCCCCAAAGTCATTTAAGGCACTTTACGCCACTGAAAGTACCGCAGCGGCTGGAATTAACATGCAATACGGCACCAAATGTGCAAGCAGCAATGCCATTGAAGCAGTGCAAAAGGCATTTAACCCGCTTTAAAAACCTGCTTTAAAGCATCATCTACAAACACACTTGGCTTTTAATGGCTTTCCTATGCTAAAATTAAAGCTTTTTTTAGTCCAAGCTCATGACTTTGCAGAAACAAACATTGATTGTACCTCTAGTAGAGGGACCAGGAAGCTAAAAAAACATTCTGCTCTTGGTCATGGGTTGGGCTGGGCTAGGGTGAGATGAGATGCCCAGGTCCAGAGCTACAACTGATTCTTTAGGCAAGTGTCAGCTAATGCAATTGTTCTACATAGAATATAGTGCACTAACTAGCTGTCTCCAGTTTATAGTCAACTGCAGGAGTTCCAGTCACCTGGCACTGAATTCCCAACTCATTAAGGTAATTATTTGTGTCATATCAAAGACTAAATTAACTTCAAAATCAATGATGCTGCCCTTGTGGGAAAGTCCCCCCCCCCAACCACTCCAACCTGGCTAACCTTAGATTGGATGCCCATTTTTAATGGAATCTAACATCCCTGAACATCTATACATACCTCATGTGAGGTCTGATATTTCATAAATGTCAAGGATACATGTGAAAAAGTGAATGAACCATCATTTTTGTGCTGTACCATCTTCCTGATTTTTCTTTTTATTTAAAAGGAAACAGGCTTTTGATATCAACAAATGTTAAAAGTAAAACTAATATGCTTTACTATATCAAAATAAATGGAGGGCTTGTTATTCTTTGTTACCAGTAGAAAAAAAAGGGTTTCCTAAGTGGATTCAAGGTGTCTATTTGCACCCATGGAACCCAATGAGAGAGCACTTCAATGTAAAGGGTTTGGAGTGAAAGGCCTTGTGGAACTCTTTTAAATGGCTGTGAGGACAGGCCCACTTACCAAAGGCATCCAGTATTTTTCACACTGGAGGCAGGGAACTGTTCTGAAATGAGTGATTCTATTTGTCTCTTGCTGTATTGTTTTCATAGTAAATAAGCAAAAAGTTACTTGGAATTAGATCTCAACCTTCAGAAACATTTGTTTTGGATTGTCATTCTCTTAGTCTTGCCCTTCTTATTACACCAGCATTGTGATCTGAGGAAAATAACAAGCTTTACTTGACCTACATGCAGTCTTACCATTTCTTTGGATATAGTCTCCAGTGCTTAACACAAAAGTTCTAAATAAAACTCTTTATATTCGTTAACCACAAAAGTTTTTCACGTTGGCTGAAGTTATCTGAATGAACTGCCTTTGGGAGTCTTGCTGCCAATTATGACTCCTTGTATGAGACTGATCTCAGCAGCTGCTCAATCCTGGAAGCACCTAAATGCTCTCTAGATATTTTGTTGTGCGACCGGAAATTCTAAGCATTGTGAGTTCTGCTTATGCATGGAGCTGCCCAATTCTGAGCAGCTGGGTGCCAACCTCCAACCTAAGCACTGTTGGGATCTAGGATCTAGGCAGAGTTGCACTGAAACCTTCTGAGAGGCCTTATCTGCCTAGTATTCTATGAGAATGCCCTGACAGGATCTGGCCCCTCTCAATATGCAGCTTAAGCCAGTTTGTTTTTAAATCACTGCTGGAGGTGGTGATGCCACACATCTTATATATAATAGACTAGTGGTTAGAGCACTTAGAGGGTAATAAAATGGGTCTTCCACTTCCTCCAGGGGCACGTCCTCATGACTGGGAATGTGCGTTTCCCCAGGGATGAATAGTACTGTCACATATTTGTGCCTGCATGCATGCTCTAGCACATGGCAAAATGACTCGGGTGGATTAGGGGAGGCTGGAGCCAGCATCTGGGGCCAGCAGCCTTACCTGGGGTCCTGGGGGCCTCCTGGGGCCACAGTGGCAGTGATTCAGGCACATGGAACCTGGCTGGCAGCTGCAGTGTGGCTCTGGCTGACCAGGCTCTGGTTTTGAGTGGTGGACACTGCAGCCACGTGCGCTGTGCTGGCTTTTTTGGTGCATTTTTTTTTTTTTACACTGGGATCTCCCAGTGTCCAAAAAACTCACTGTGCTGCTCAGAGAATGCATGCATGTGTGCCTCAAACTGCACATGCATGTTCGTGAGGACATGCCCCAGGAGTTTAAATCCACATCTCCCATTTCCCAGGAGGGTGTTTTAATTGATAAACTATAGGCTACTTTGCGCAGGAGCCACTTTGGAGAAGGGAGTGCTGGGTTCCAGACTCTGCTGAGTTTTCATAGATTCATAGATTGTAAGGCCGGAAGGGACCTTGGAAGATCATTGGGCCCAGCCCCCTGCACCAAGCAGGAAATATAATTGGGGGTCAGGTGAGCCCAACAAGGTGACTGTCTAGTTTGTCTCCTGACGCCTGAGGTTTAAGGGGGGCCCAGAGAGGGGGTGGCTGTTCCGGTCCCTGTTCAGGAAAATGGAGGCAAAGAAGTCATTAAATAGGTTAGTTTTGTCATCTCGTGTGACGACAAAATTTCCTAGCATGTCTTGCAGGGGTCCCATGTTACCCAGAACCTTCTTTTTGCCCCCTATGTATTTAAAAAAGGACTTCTTGTTGTCCTTGATCTGGGAAGCTAGTCCCAGTTCCATCTCCACCTTGGCCTTCCTGACTGCTCCCCTGCATCCCTGAGCAACCACAGTATAATCCTCCCTGGTGATGGCCCCTCCCTTCCACTGGGTGTATGCCTCCCTTTTAGCTAGGAGACATTCCTGGATGATTTTGGTGAGCCATGGGGGCTTTTATGCCCTCCTGCCCCTTTGAATCCGTGTTGGGATTACTTCCTTTTGGGCTTTGAGGATTGTCTCCTTAAGGAGCGACCACTCTTCTTGGACATCTGGCTCCCCTCCCCTCCGGGACCTCAGTGCTTCCCCGACTATTCTCCTTAGCTCATTGAAGTCTGCCCTCCTGAAATCTAGGGCTGCTGCCTTGCTGTAGGCCTTTGCCACCTTGTGCTGGATGGTGAATTCCAGCAGGCGATGATTGCTGTCGCCCAGGTGGTTGAGTACCTGCAGCCCCCTCACCAGGTCATTGCCGGTGGCCAGCACCAGGTCCAACAAAGCATCTCCCCTGGTGGGGCTGTGCACCTCCAGGGTTAGATGGAGGTCCTGCATTCTGGCTAGGAACCTACGTGAGCGATCAGACCTGGCTAAGTGCTCTTCCCAGAAGATGTCTGTAAAGTTCAGGTCACCTATGATGACCATGTCCTTTGACCTAACTACCTCCGTGAGCTGACTTAAGAATTCCTGGTCTAGCTCTTCCCCTTGGTTGGGTGGTCTGTAATAGACCCCCACCATTAAACCTCTTTCCCTTTGACTGCCTTATATTCTAATCCAGAGCACGTCAAAGTACCCCTCCTCTGACTCTTTGCTAATTGATGAGGATGTGTATTCCTCCTTAATGTATAGCACCACGTCCCCACCTCTGTCCTATCCCTCCTGTACAGCCTATAGCCCTTGATATTCACCGCCCAGTCATGCGCTGGGTCCCACCATGTTTCAGTGAGCCCCACTATGACTGGGTTGGTGTCAGCTAGCAGGAGGGTAAGTTTCTCTTGTTTGTTTCCCATACTATGAGCATTTGTGTAGAGGCATTTGAGGCCTCCTGAGGATGTGTGCACTGGCTCCCTACTTGCAGCATTGCCCTGGTCCCTGTTGCTTACCCTGAGCAACCAGTGTTTCTCAAACCCTAAGTATCACTGTACTTCTCTACTATGAATGCAAATACAATTTAAATGAAATGGTCTTGGTAAGTAATCCCCGTGTCTATTCTGAATTACTAGGAGGACCAGGGTCTAAATTTGACTGATGTTCTGTTAGAAAGATAGGATGTATCTCAATACCCATAGAAAACTTAAGAGCTCTAAACAAAGGGGTTGCAAAAAATGAACTTGTTAAACTTCCAAGAAAATATTTTCGTTACAGCTGATTTTGCTTGGCAGTTCTTAATCTCATCAATAAGGCCTTGGCTGGTGAGTTTGTGGTTGAAATGATCCTACTATAAATGGCAGAACAATTGGTTTAGTTCTACCATCCCTGGTGCTAATTTCCTATGACCTGTGTAAACTGTATTTGTTCAGTCTATGTGTAAAACTTTAAGGGCATCTATACATGAGCGGCATGGCTGCTCTGATTCGCTGTAATTACCCAATTAATTGAGTCTTGTGGAGCATGGTACTTACCATGGTCCAGCAGACTCCAGTGTCTTGTGTATTAGCATCACTGCACTTGAAAATGGTGGTAGGGCCACTTCAACTAAAGCTAGCCAAACTCAAATGAGCTTTAGTTAAAGCGTCTCTGCCACCATTTTTAAGTGTGGGGCCACTAATACATGAGACACTTGGGGTTCTTTAATTAGAGTGGCTCTGGGAGCTGCTCTAATTAAAGCACCTCCCCCACCCCCAACTCCCAAAGCATGTGTATAAATAAGAGCTTGCTTGAAGTACTTGTGGCGGAGCACCTTTGGGGTGCTCACCATGTGGCAGGGGCTGCAGTAGGCTGGGGCAGTGCCCAGCAGGGAAAGCAGCCAAGTGAACCCCCAAGATCTCATTTTAAGGGGGGAGGCATGTGGCAGAGCACCTTTGGGGGTTCTCGCCACTTGAAGCTCTCACAGGCTCTGAGGGGAGCCGGCTTTGAAGGAGCCCCCAGGAAATGCCATGCCAGTTATCACCCTGGTGAAAGGCGGGTAGGGGCGCCTTAACCCTAGCCCTCACCTTCGAGTGGATTTAAGTAACAGCTGAAGTAGTGGGGGCCAGGTGCAGCTGTGGCCACTTGAGCCCTGTGAGGTGCAAGACCCTGAAGAAAGGTAGTTGGGGCTAAGCACTGCTATGGCCACCTGAGCCCGCTGGGGAGTGAAGACCTGTGGTCCCAAATGAGAGCGTGGTGTGGAGCCCCAAGTAAGGGGGCAGAGATGAGGAACTCCAGTGAAGGGGGAGGAAAACTAGAGGGCTGGGAACCCAATATGTTTATATATAGAGGGAGCACAATGACATGCTGCTCCAGGGGGGAGTGAGAGTCCCATTGAGACCCTGGAGCATGAGTTGTGGTGTGGGATAAGAACACCCTGGTGAGGGGTGGCCCCAGAAAGGTGTGGCGATGAAAAGCCCCAGTGGGGGGGGGGGAGGGGGAAGGAAAACCAGAGGGCTGAGTGCCCAGTCTGTTTATGTATGTAGAGTTGCCCCCAGAATGGGCTAGAGCAAGCTTAGATCTGGTCGGGTAATTGCCTGGCTACTACCCTGGTGACGGTCGCGGGAGAGGCCCAACAGACGGTACGTCTGCCACCCAAGGGGAAATGGAAGTAGGGAGGATCCATCTATTATTTTATATTTGATTGTTGTCCAGGCCAACTCTTAGGATCTCAAAATTGCGCTGTTAGATGGGAGGGTGTGATACAACTGCACATACACACACAAATCAATTAGGCACACACACACATCCAAGATTACTAGTCTAAGCACATACACACCTATCACCAATTCAAGGACATACACAGTATACCCACCAAAATTAGACAAAAATCAGGAGACTGCGGGTACGGGGAGCTGCTGGAGGCAGTGGGGCAGAAATGGAAAGCTAAGAATGGAGGGAGACACAGAGAGAGATTGTGGAGGCAGCAGGGCAGAGATGGGAAGCAGGGAGACAGAGAGAGAGAGAGAGATGGGAAAGATTGGGGAGGGAGGGCAGGAAGAGACTGGGATCGGGGAGAAGGCAAAGGCAGAGAGAGAGACACACAGGAAGAAGATCAGAGAGGCAGAGAGTGTGTATATAGGACCACAAACAAGTGAAATGAAACAACTGAAAGTATAAAATTACCATGCATGAACTACAGCACATTCAACATCCTTATAGATGTTATAATTCAGGTGGAAAGTGGCATTCGATTATTTAAACTGGAGGGTCACTTAAGGAGTTTGGGTGAACTGTTGAAGGCTGTAGTTGGGGGGTGCTGACCCAGCTTTGGCTCTCCATCATGGTTATTCCCACTACCCAGGGTGGGGGCTCGGGCAGGGGGGGAGTGGGGAGATTTCAATTGATCCTATTCAGCCCTGAACCCATCTGTCTTGAATCCACTGCCAGGAATGCCAGACAGAGAAGGAGAGTAGGTGGGGTTTCCATGGAGGCTGGCCTGGGACCCCAGTAGGCAGGGCATTTTTGGCAGCCAGATGGGATGGGGCCATAGGCTGGCAGGCAGGGAGTGGTGTCCAGGAGCAGGACAGATGGCTGGGGCCAGAATCAGGGTCATGGCTTCAGCTTTCTATACATCTCAGACTAATGCCTCCTTATCCTCATGCTGATAGCAAGAGTAATAAGAATAAAAGGAATCATTCCTTGATGATTCAATTATTCTAACTTTCTGTGGGTCCTGTTTGAGAATAGACAGTGAGGTTCCTACAGGAACATCAAAAGATTAAATATCTTCTAATTCTGCAGCTGTGGAATCATTTGTCTGCTATGACAGAGACAGTACTAAAAAGAAAGTGAACTCTATAAATACTTTACCTAAATTCTTCATATTATTGCAGCACTTGATGAATCTCTCCCCCCTATCTATTCTTGTGTCTGTCATCCAGGCATAGCTATGCCACTAGCTTGGAAAGAAAGATGAAACTGAACCAATGTATTTCCAGAAACCAAGAAAACATTGGGGATGGGGAAGGAAGTATTTGCCATTTAAGGAAAGCAATTTATTTTTAAGAATTAGAGACTTCTTACCCCACCCCTCACTCCCAGGACTGATTGATTACCATATTTACTTAAGTATAAGATGACCCCCCTCAATAATTAGATTCTATATATGGAAAAATTATACATTTGATATAATTTTTCAGGTGTACAATCTAATTATTGGAAGTTTGCCTTGAATTTGTCCCTTTCCCACTGCTATAGGAGGGAAAGTAAATCTGGGGAGGAGGGGGTTAGATAGCTCCTTTGCTCTCTGCCCCCCAAACTTCTTTCCCCTTTGCCTAGATGTAAAATGCATTTATTTGACCTTTGGGGCAGGTCAGGTAGTTTTCCTATACCTCTTTACCCATCTAAGAGGACTTACCTCATCCACAAAGCTGCTGGGAGGTTCAGTTAAATAACTATGGAACAAATTCTAATAGTTTTATTGAAACAGTATGACTGAAGAAAAACCAACATATTATATTTACTCAAATGTAAGGCGAGGTTTTTTCCTCCCAACCGACATGAGGGGGGTATCCCCTTATCTTATATTTGCATAAAAGGAAACAACTTTAAATACATTGCCTGTCTTTGAACTGCTGCTAAGAGCAGCATGTGCTCTGTAATGGAAACCAGCTATGAATTTGATTACCTGCAGTCAACCCTAAGCATGACTATAAAGTATGTGACCCATATGGGGCAAACATGTTGAAGGGAACCTTTTTATTATAAAACAACTAGAAGAAACTACATTAACACAAAACTTGAAAAACTCCACTACAACTGTACCTTATTCTTATTACACCACTTTCCACCATTAAAATTTACTTGGTCTAATAAAAGATATCACACCTACCCAAAGAATCTTGTCTGCCTACTTCCACCATTAACACGCTAACCTCTTGTGAAACTTCCCTAGCCAAGAAGAAGTTGGGGGTTCTCGGTGCCCTGTGTGGGCAAACGAGTGGTGCCTGGGACGGCACAGCTGTTCAGTGCCGAGGCGGCACAGCGGGCAGCCCTGTATGGGCGATAGTGAGAAGCCCGAGCAGGGCAGAGGATCCCGCCCAAGGGTCCTAGCACCAGAGTAAAGCCTGTAGGGACTCGTGGTGGGCTCCAGGTGTGGGAGCCACATGACTGAAAGCCTAGGGTGGGTGCTGTAAAGGCGACTAGCCCGGCGAGGGCGAGTCAGTGGCTAGACAGAGCCCAGAGAAAGTGCCGAGAAGCCGTGGAAGCGGGCATGTGTTGAAGAGAAGCCCCAGGCGGGGCACGTGTAGTAAGAAGCAACCCCAAGAAGGGCGTGTTTGATTGACAGTCATCCCAAGAGGGGTGTGACCTAGAAGGCGTTCTGGAGAGTTTCCATAGTAATAGGAACCCCAAGGAACCAAAGGGGCCAGGTAAGGCTCCGGCCACCTGAGCCTAACTGGACATACATTATTGACAGGACCCAGAGGGGCCAGGTAAGGCTTAGGTCGCCTGAGCCTAATTGGATAGTTGTTATTGACAGGAACCCAGAGGGGCTATGTGAGGCTTAGGCCACTAGCCCAGTGGGGAAGAATACCATTTGTGAGCCCGATAGGGCTAATTAGTAGAGACGGGCGCCGGTTGCGTGGCAAGCCCAGGGGGCACCAAAGAGAGGGGCGCCGGTTGCGTGGCAAGCCCAGGGGCGCCAGAGAGGGGCGCCAGTTGTGTGACAAGCCCAAGGGCACCAGAGAGGGGTGCCGGTTGTGTGACAAGCCCAGGGGCGCCGGGCAGGGCGCAGAAAAGAGAAGGACCTGACAACATCTGGAAGAGCTGCGAGGCTTGGGGCATGCTAAAGGGAGGTAGGAGGCACGCATAGCCCTTAAGTCTGGGGTGTATCGAGTCACCCCATACGGAACGGGATAGTTCAGCAAATACCGTGTATTAGGAGATAAAAGGCAGCCTCCCTAATTGAACCATTTAACAGCAAAGACGTGACAGGCGAGGATAGAGGGTGCTGGATTGCCTAATTGACATGGTAGGGGGTGCTAGAGGGATCACGGCCGCTCCTAGACTCCACGCCGTGACAACCATCCGCCACCCTGTGCTGCCACCGCTGCACACTGCCCTGTGCCACTGCCGCACACCACTTTCCTATGGCTGGTCGCACATGTGGCTCTACGGGCTGCTGATGGTTGGCACGTGACTTGCCAGGCGCAAGGATCAGCAGCCTGAAGAGCTGCATGTGTGACTGGCCATGGAAAAGTGGGGTGCAGTGGCAAGAGGTGGTGGATTGCAGCAGTGGCAGTGGTCACATGCAAGGCCCCCCCTCCCACCTCTGGCCATCGACACCAGAAGGGGTACACTTCTTAAAAAAAGGTTGAAAACTCCTGCTATGGGCAATAGCCCAATCCATCCTCTTCCTGGTATCTTCATACCACTTATCAGCTTATCATGAATTCTCTCTGCCAATGGCTCCATCATGCACACAAATGATAGAGGGACAGTGGGCATCCCTGTCTTACCCCTGTTTGTATGGGGAATGCTTTGCTCAAGTAACCATTTACTGGTACTTGTGGTCCCATTATATTGTATAACACTTTGACCCATTCAATCATCTTCACAGGAAACCCCATACTCCACAATACTTCAAACATGAAATCATTTTCAACCCTACCATAAGCTTGTTCCAGGTCTAAATTCATTATTACTGTGTTTCTTATCCTCTCATTAACCATAAGGTCTGGGATATCCTCCTTTCAGGAACAACACACATTTGTTCTTCTTATATCACATTTCAAGCTCCAGGGGAGGCGCAGTGAGAGAGACCTGACTGTATGCGTATACTACAGGCCACCTAACCAAGGAGAGGAACTTGATTTAGCATTTGCCTGCGAACTAATGGAGGCCATATGTGCACGGGACATGGTTGTCATGGGTGAATTCAAATACCCAGACATCTCCTGGGAAGGGTGCTTGGCTAGCTCGGATCTATCACAATCCTTCCTGACGAGCACTGAAGAGGTTTTTTTGACTCAGGAGGTGCACAGCCAATGCACCTACTGGCAATGCAGTTCTTGACCTGGTCCTGGCCAAAGGGGATGACCTGGTGACCAGCTTAAACATAGAGGGCAGCCTAGGTGATAGTGACCATGAAATCATTACATTCATGGTCTGTTGCAAGGCTGACAAAACAGATACCAAGCTCAAAGTCTTAGACTTCAAAAATGCAAATTTTAATAAGCTCAGGTCACTAGTAGAGAATGCCCTGAGAGACCAAAGACCACAGGTAAAGGGAGCATGAGAAGAATGGTTGTTCCTTAAGGATACAATACTTAAGGTTCAGAGAAAGTCCATTTCCTTACAGAGAAAAAGTAATAGAAAGGTCAATAAATCCTCTTGGCTAAGCAGGGAAGTTGCAGCCCTCCTACAGAAAAAGAGAGGTGTACAAACAGTGGAAACTTGGGACGGCCTCCAAGGAAGACTACTTGACAATGGCCCACACTTGTAGAAAACAGATTAGGCAAGCCAGGGCAGAAATTGAACGTAAACTAGATACAAGAATCAAGGACAACAAGAAGTCCTTCTTTAGCTACATAGGGAGTAAAAGGAAAACTAATGGGAGTGTGGGGCCTCTCCTCAGTGCCTCAGGATACCTTGTCACTCAGGAAAAAACAGAACTCCTAAATGACTACTTTGCTTCAGTTTTTCAGAAGACCAAGGGGAACAACATGCCAAGTAGGGCACAGAACAAGCAGGGTGGGATTGACACTGTTCCCACCATTGCCATAGAACTGGTGTTCCATTGCCATAGAACTGGTGGTAAATCAGCAGAACCAAATGAACTCCACCCAAGAATGCTGCAAGAGTTGGCCGAAGTAATCGCAGAGCCCCTGGCAAATGTCTTACAAAAATCATGGGCCTCTGAAGAAATCCCAGAGGGCTGGAAGAGGGCCAATGTTGTGTCCATCTTCAAGAAGGGGAAGTGTGAAGACCTGGGAAACTACAGGCCAATTAGCTTAACTTCTATTCCAGGGAAAATCCTAGAAACATTCATCAAAGAGGCTATATGTGACAAACTTGCAGAAGGCATGATACTGAATGACAGCAAGCATGGCTTCATTGTGGGCAGGTCTTGTCTGACCAACTTTATTTCTATCTATGATCAGGTGACTTGTCACCTAGATGAGGGAAGGGTGGTTGACATCATATACCTTGACTTCCAGAAAGCCTTTGATTTGGTATCCCACAATGTACCGATCAGATTTTGGGGTCAACTGTGGGACCGTCAAGTGGGTGCAAAACTGCTTGTGGGGTAGGACACGGAGAATCCAAATAAATGGATCGGCATTGTCCTGGTGAGATGTGGGCAGTGGCGTACCTCAGGGGCTGGTACTTGGCCCAGTGCTGTTCAATATCTTCATCAGCGACCTGGATGAGGGGATGAAAAGGCCATTGGCCAAGTTTGTAGACAGCACCAAGATATGGGGTTGTGTGGACACACACACAGATAGGCTGCAGATACAAGCAGACCTAGACAGGGTAGCATGTTGGGCAGAACAGAACTAGATGAGGTTCAACATAGAGAAATGCAAAGTGCTGCATCTGGGAAGGAAGAACCCCCAGCATACCTACAGGCTGGGCATTGCTAACCTGACCAGCACTACAAATGAAAGGCATCTGGGGATAACAATAGACCCCAGCATGAATATGAGCCAGCAGTGTAACTCAGTAGCCTCTAGGGCTAATAAAACTCTGGCATGCATCGATCAATGCATCTCCAGTAAATCCAAAGAAATGATTCTCCTGCTTTACTCAACATTGGTATGGCTGCAGCTGGAGTATTGTGTCCAGTTCTGGGTGCCACACTTCAACAAGCATGTGCTAATGCTCGAGAGGGTTCAGAGAAGGGCCACCCACATGATCAGGGACTTGCATGGCAAACCATATGAGGAGAGGCTGAGGGATCTTGGACTCTTCAGCCTAAAGAAAAGAAGGCTGAGAGGGGACCTGATTGCGGCTTGCCGCTATATTAGAGGCATACATCAGGGGCTCGGTGAACAACTGTTCACCAAGGTGCCCTGGGGGAAAACTAGAAACAACAGCCACAAACTCCTGGAAGATAGTTTCAGGCTGAACATTAGAAAAAAATTCTTTACAGCTAGGGTGTCCAGACTATGGAACAAGCTCCCCACAGAGGTGGTGTAATCATCTACCCTAGAGGTCTGCAAGAGAAGACTAGATGGTCACCTGGCTGGGGTCGTCTGACCCCAGATGTCTTTCTTGCTCATGCAGGGGGATGGACCCAATGATCCTTTGTGGTCTCTTCCAGCCCTATGATGATGATTCTATGATTCTATCTGCTAAACAGTCACACATTTGTTTGGCCAGTATTTTTGCCATTAAATTGTAGGCTGCTTTTAAAAAGATTATTGGCTTCCAGTTGCCTAACACATCTTCTTCTCCCTTCTTGAATATCAAAATTACCACACTTCCTTAAAAAACCTCCCCTATCTCCCCAACCTCCATTATTTCCTTGTATATGTCTATTATATCTGTCCGCAGTCATTGCCAAAAGTTTCATAGAATTCCACCAGAAGTTTGTTTCTTCTCAGCACCAATCTCTTACAAGCTTGTAAGCAGTTTTCCACCACACTTCTACTTAATTTCTCCTCCAATATTTGTTTCTTTCCATCCACTATTCCTTCCTTTATCCCCTAAAGGAACAGCTTCATTTTTCTTCCATCCACTCTTGTTGTTTTGTAAAGCCCTTTATAAAACTCTGCTGGCACATCCAACACTTTTGCCCTCTCTTCTATTTGAATTCCTTCTTTAGTTCCTACTATTTTCAGTTCCTTTCTTCTTTTCCTCAGTTCTGCCAAAAAATACTTGTATCATTCTTCTCCCTTTTCCACCCAAAGTGCTCTAGTCAGAAAGATTTTCTCATCTGTTTTTCTTTTGAACCATTCTTCAGTCCATTGCTTTATGTCTTCCAGTTCTTCTTTCACTTGTACTCCTCTTAATTCCTTCTTTAATAATTACTGCTTCCTTGCCTATAATTCTTCTAGCTTTTCCAATCTCCTTTTTGCTTCTCTTCAACCAACATTTCTGATGCCACCACTCCCAGATGCTTTTGTAGAATCTCTTTAGTGTCCTCCATCCCTTAAATAGTTCCACATATTGAGGGGTCTTCTCATCTTGTAATGATTGAACATTTAACTTCTACGTCCCTTTTCCTTTATCTTTGCTTTTACCTAAACTGTCTTCCACTCTCAACAACTGGTGATTGCTGAAGGTCACATCTAAGACCTTCTTCTTTCCAATACCTAGCCCATTTGATGTTAATACAAAATCAATTCTTGACATGTGTCTCCTGTTTGGTTCCATCATCATAATTACCTCACTAGCCCATAGATCTTTTAAACATCCTTCTTTCATTATATTATTTGGTACTTTTGATGAGCTGTCTAGCTCTCCTTTTATTCCTTCTCCTATCCCCCTCCTCAGTAATGCAGTTGAAATCCCCCACCAGAATTTGCTGCCTACCTCCACCTACATGCACCTTAATTTCTTAAAAAGGGCAATTCTTCCTTCTCTTTTAGCTGGTGCTTGTATATTAAAAATCTCTAACACTTTTTTTTCAAACTCCACCATTGCAGTCTCCTTTCCACAATCACTTGCACTTCCTGCACTTCTAATTCCTCACTCTTGAACAAAATCTGACCCTGTCCATCAAGGTGGTCCTGATACCCATTTCTTTACAAAGTGCTTATAATCCTTCTCCCATGGGATTCCATACTCCTATAAACATATTATATCTGCTTTGACCCCACTCAATACTGGTATAATCTTATCCTCAGTAACACACTTCTAACATTTATAGATGCAATACACAAAATTAAAAGCTTGAAATTGAAAGCTTGAGAGAGTCCAGAGGAGAGCCACGTGCATGATCAGAGGTCAAGAAAACAGATCTTACGATGATAGGCTGAGAGACATGGGACTCTTTAGCCTGGAAAAGCGTAGGCTTAGGGGTGATCTGATGGCCACCTATAAGTTTATCAGGGGTGACCACCAGGATCTGGGGGAACGTCTGTTCACCAGAGTGCCCCAAGGGATGACTAGGTCGAACAGTCACAAACTCCTGCAAGACTGTTTCAGGCTGGACATAAGGAAGAATTTCTTTACTGTCCGAGCCCCCAAGGTCTGGAACAGTCTGCCAGCGGAGGTGGTTCAAGCACCTACATTGAACACCTTCAAGAGCAAATTGGATGCTTATCTTGCTGGGATCCTATGACCCCAGCTGACTTCCTGCCCTTTGGGCAGGGGGCTGGACTCGATGATCTCCTGAGGTCCCTTCCAGCCCTGATGTCTATGAAATCTATGAAATTATGCTTGTCCATTTAAACTACACATCTCTACCACTTTTTATGAGTCTTCAATGCTGCTGCTTGATGCAGTATGCTCTAATCCTCCATGTTTTTGCATCCTTCTAGTCTTTGCTAGTTGTTTTATTGCTTTGATATACAAGAAAGGTTTCCCTTTCCCATCTCTGTTACTTCCAGACCACATTAGCTCCAATAAACTCTTCATCAATCTGTCTCTCTCCTCCATCTCTTTGTCTGCCTTCTTTCTAAGTTTCATAGCATGTGATTCCTTTCTTTTCCCAACTTTGTTCTCTTTTTTCTCTTGCTCTGTCTTCACTCCTTCCCCTTCTTCCTGTAGCATTCTCTCCTCTTTCCCTTCTCTCTCCTCTGGCTCAGTCACTTGTTCCACTTATCTTTCTTTTTTTTTTCTTCCTGTTCCCAGTTGTGCCACTCTGACTACTAAGATTTCACTTTCTTTCTCCCCAGCTTTTCCTTCTTGTAGCATTTCCTCCACTGCCATAAATTCTGACTGAACATCATCTTCTTCCCTCCATTCCCTTTCCCGTGTCTGCTGCTCCTCTGTAGATCTAGCTTTCTTTGAGAAGGACCACAGACATTGCTACTCTAAGTGTTCCTCCTCCCCACAAATGACACACTTCAGTACTTCTTGGCACTCTGCTGCCCTGCACCCTTTCCCTTCACATCTGTTGGATGTTGTGTACCGGCAGTATGAAGCCAGATATCTTTATAGATTTATAGATTCATAGATGTTAGGGTTGGAAGGGACCTCAATAGATCATCGAGTCCAACCCCCTGCATAGGCACAAGCACCATGAGTCATCTGAACCCTGCACACTCAACAAAGGAGAAGGGCTGGCCATCCAGAGAAAGCACCTCCCCAGTGCTCTGGGTGACCTTACTTGCCTTGGGAATGTGCCAAGGTGGCCTGCCTCTACTTCTTGGGGACGGGGGCTTTGAACCAAGAGGGGGGACTTTTTTTTGGGCATGATCCCACTGGTCCCAGGCTGAGGAGGAACAAGGGCAAGGGGGTACTGCCTCCTGAGATGCAGCAGCATCACTGTGGTGATGAAGTGTTTCTTGTCCTTTCCTTGGCCAATCTGCTTTCGTCAGTGCTGGCAGGTAGCATACCTGGGATCATCTGCCACCTCAAAATGATCCCACACTACACTACACTATCCACCCACTTCTGGGTTGTGGGTGGGGATCCTGCCTTGCTGGAGTGTGTTCCAGTCATGTATTCCTTCTTTAGAAAGGAAATCTTTATTTGGTAAGCAACAGGAGCTAGGCTTTAAATTTTGACAATCATGATAGCTGGCAACAAAATATTGTTATGTGTTGATGCACATTTTCTAGGATGAATATTTACCCTCACACTGCGCAAAAGAACTTAGAGACAAAATAGCTAATATAATAGTTATCAAGCCAGCACACAGTGCTCAAAACAACATAGCTATTAGTCGAGGAAGAACTGAATGAAGCTATTGTGCCCTAAAAATTAGCTTCTGGTAAAGAGCTTTTTAACTCAAACATTTTTCTCTTTGCAAAATACCCTTTTACTGTTAATTATAAAATTCATCTCCATCTGTAAATATCCAAGGATCATTTGGACAATGGTGTTGAGTGCATTATTTAGCAAATTTGTAGATGACACCAAATTGGGTGGAGTTTCAGATGTTCTGGAGGCCAGGCCTTATACTCAGAAACACTTGAGTAGCCTGGAAAAATGAGTCAATCAGATGAGTCAACAAGGAACAGCCAGAGTCTTGCACTTCTGATGAAATAACTGCATGCCCAAATACAGACTGGAGAAATAACAGTCAAAGTTTCATACTACAGAGAGTATCTGGAGATTACAGTGGGCCATAAACTGAACGTGAGCCAACAGCAAGCTTTTATTGCAAAGAAAATTAACAGCATACAGAATAGTATTAACAGGATTGTCACATAAAGTAATTCTTCTGCTTGATTCAGCACTGGTAAGGTATCACATGAAGTACTATATCCAGTTTCAGGCCCCATTCTTAAAGGTGTGAACAGAGTCCAGAGAAGAGTACCAAAAATGATTAGAGGCCTGGCAAGCATGAGTTACGAGCAAAGACTGAAAGAGCTAGCGTGGAAAAAAAATAATGGGGGTGGTTAGGAGCTGGGGAGGGCAGATTTTACAAGTCTTCAAATACCTGAAGGTGGATTATAGAGAGGATGGAGATTTACCTTCTTCTATGGCCCTGAAAGGACTAGGAGCAATGTCAGTGTCCTCTAGCAGCAGCAGAGGAAATTGAGGTTGAGAGATCTAGGAGGAACTTTCTGAAATTGAGGCTGCACACCAGAAATCTATTAAAGACAAGAACACCCAATTACCAGTGGGGGCACATTTCTCACAAGAAAACCGCTCTCTCTCCAATCTCTTAGTCCTGATCCTCAAAGGGAATTTACAGCTATAGAAAGAGATGCTGGCTGAACAAACCTGCTGAATCTACAAACTGAGTGAGAAGTTCACAGCCACCAGAAAGACAGATCTCTGAAACGTGAATTGGTTGGGCATGGACAGGGTTTAAGGGGTGGTGAAGCCCTGCGACAGAGGCCAGTACACTATGCACTTATCATCCTATGTGAATTGCCAATTTCCCCCTTTTTTGGTACATTCTTTGTTTTCTCCCATTAAGGCATGGCATGAGAGTCCAAAAAGGGGATGACTACCAGTGTGATCACTAAAGACCAGGAAGGTGCCCTATTACACCTAGTAATTTGGATGGCAAATCTCTCATTACTTAATCTGCATCCAAATCCAATTCAAACATTATCTGTAACTTAGTGTTCTCATCTTTTGATTCCTCTTCCTGATCTTCATTTTTCCTAGCATTGTGCCACTATGAATCACTACTATTTTGGCTTTACATCATCCATGAAACTGAATCCACTTGGGAATTTCTGACTTCATCATAGTCATGACTCCTTTTTTTGCTAATCTCCAGTGACAGTCTTCCATTCTGGGGCATGATTCAGCCTTATACAATGGCTTTTTTATTGTTTTTTTTCTTTTGCTTTATAACTTGTAATAGAAGCCGAAGGCAATACACTTCTAATGACTCTGAAAACAGTTTTCAGGATGGTTTACTTTATGACTTCCTAATCTTAATTTGATCACATGCTTTATCTTCCCATCTTGCACAGGTTTTTCTATTTTTATACCATTGCTTTAATTCCTATATTTATCTCATAGTAGTGCCATTTTTGACTGATATGGTTGTACCAAGGGAATCTGAGAACTGCCCATATCCTCAAAGTCATTCAAACTAAATATTTAGTTTGTGTAGTTTAACAACTCTACAGTCTTTGCCAATGGATCTGGTAAACTTCTTGGGATAGGATGACTTGCTTGTTAAATTGTAAGGGGGCTTGTTCCTGCTTGTGTGGAAGTCATTGTCAACACTGTTTCTGCTAAATTCAGTGGGTGCAGCTAAGCTTGTAGATTATATAGGTTGTCAGTGGAAAAGAAGATATGAAATGCAATCTCCTTAAGAAATGTGTCCTAAAACTGTTAGAAAATAATTTTAAAAAATTCTAAGCTACATAGTTAAAACTATTTTAAACTGGGCTGCTTATAACAGTTTATTTTTATATTTGTGATCACTGCATCTCTGGCCAGAAAATAAGACAGTATCTTTTTACACTTGAATAATTTAAAAAATGGCTCAACCGTTCTTGCTCAAATCTATGGAATCACTTCAGGACAAAGGTCAAGCATGGGAAGTTTCAACCAAAAAGGAATTTGAAGTATGAGTAGGGACTGGGGGAAAAGAAATACAGCTGCCATCCTAACTATCTATATTTTGCTATCCTAGAATTCTTAATTATAACTTTGAAACTATCAAATATTTATTCCAGATAAAAATATGAATGACTACCCCTGCTTACTTATGGGGGTGAGGGGACAAGGGAGGGTTACTTCTAAAGTGTTATACATAAATGGAAGTAACTTCAAAATATCTCAACAGATGTGGTACACAAGACTGGTGATAAGACTAAGTAGTCACTGGTGAAAGGAAAAAAAATGACAGCTTTTGAGACGGTAGATCTAAAAAAAACTGTATAAAGTTTGGCTGATCAAGGAATTGGAACTAGAGCAGTGTTTTGCAACGTTTGATACCTGGTGCACATTTTTTTATCTGGTTTAAAAGTGGTAGTACACTTCACTTGCACCCAAAAAAGTGTATATGTTTTTTTCCATTCCCCTGCTGAGGAAATCAGACCAGTGCTGAGATATACTGTTCAAAAAGTTATGGAGTTTTTTTGTTTTTTTTAATTTTTGGCACCCCATCTGAAAATCTCTGAGATCTAAATACAGAAGATAAGGGGAGGGAGAGGCTGAGCAGGTCTTGAGGATAAAATAGCTGAGAATCAGTGATTTATCTGGTATCACTTATTTGTGGTGGAAGGAGGACCTCACCCTGCTGTGCCCTGCTCTTGCCACTGCTTGACTCCTCCTGATTCCTGGCCTCAGGGGGCAAGGAGAGCCCCCATTGCTGAGGCTGCTTCTGCAGGGTCTAACATACTGGTGATCACTCCTGCATCCCCTCCTGCCAATCCTGGGAGCGTGAAAAGAATGGAGTGGACAAGCTGGACTGAAAAATACAGTTTTGTCTGCCTGCTGCTGGCTGTGGGGAAGGGTAGGGGAAGGCAGTGGCATCAGCTACAGTCCCCAGAAGACCAGCTGCAGGTGCTGGAATAGCTAGGGCAGGCAGAGAGTGACAAGTGGGGAAGGAGAGCATTTGTTTCCTCACATAGGGGGATCTCATGGCATATTTCCATTACTTAGTGGCACAATAGTGTGCTGTGGCACACCCTTTTGGAATCAGTGAACTAAGGTATAGTACAACTGATTCTAGTTCACTAATTCTTGGCAAAGGCTTCTGGGAGTACGAAGGGCCTTAGACTCCATATAAAAAAGATGTGCCCTATTCTAGAGACGGCAAAAGGAAAAGCAGCATTAGAGAAGGGAAGCTTGGGGGTGTACATAAGCAGCTCTAGAGAAGTCTGAGTGGAAGCAAGATCATGGAAAAGAAGCTTTAGGATTTTGAGAGCATGGATGCACAGGATGAAGCCCGGTTCCCTGTTGGATCCTCTGGTTCCCCAGCAGCATGGTAAGGGGTAAGGCTTCCACCAGACAGTATTTCTACTGAATGGCAAAATAGGACAAAAAGTAAATAACTGTACATTGCCTCCCACTCTTTCTGTAGTGATCTATATTTTTGCCATTAGGAAGTATGTAGTGAACAAATTCACATTCATGATAAATATGACCAGGTCTCTGCATTCCGCAGCTGTTCATCCCTTGCTGCAGTGCTAGGTTTCAAAATCTGAACTCACTTAAACATAAAATCCTACCCTTTATCCTCCTAATGGCTGTGAAGAAAGCATGATTTGAACACTAAATGCAGTTATTTTGAACTGGCAGACAGCCTGAGAACAGCTCTGCTTGGTATAAAATTTACCATTTGTTTCTGTCTTTGACTCTGAAATGTCAAAATGACAGTTCAACTTGGCTTAACTCTGTTCCCATTAGAAATCAAGAGGAACTCTGCTATTTCTGTCAGTGAAGTGGAAGGAAACCTTTAACAGCTTTTGGAACTCTCACATACTATTAGTGGTTCATTACATCAATGCTAATTGTTCCCACCAAAGTGTGTGGTTGGGGTACTTATCCCAACAAGTTTAAAATACCTCTGCTGCCCTCCTGGATGTCAAACTAGCGTATTCCCTGTTCACTAATGCAGTAGCATGTGCCCACTATCAAGTCTTTAGCACTTTTTTGAAGTTGCCTCATGCTCTTAATGAAATATTAATACCTAGTAGCAACACAGAATGCTGGCTGGCTTGCTTATTTTAATCAAATATGGGGTTGACTAGAAACATACTTTTTGTGCACCAGCAGGTTTCACAACCTAAATACTATGATATACAATCTATGGATAGTTTGTAGGATTCCTGGGGATGTTAGTATGGTGCAACTCATTAAGAATCTGAAGTGAGGGAGGTCGGAAAACAATAAGGATGTGAAGAAATTGTTACTATATGCTTAGATGCTGTTTTGCTCCTAACAACAAAGCATCTAGCTGAGAATCTAGTCCTCGGCATCCAAAATTCTAGAAACCAGGCACATTTATACACTTGCTCCGGGAATGGTGGTGGTGGTGATAGTGGGGCATTAATTAAAGTGGCTCTGTCATGTGCATCAGCATCCCCACACTGATAAATGGTGTCTGGGGCACTTTAACTAAAGCTTGTCGAATGAGCTTTAGTTAAAGTGCCCCCACCATCATTTTTCAGTGCGGGGACACTGATACATGTGATGCTGAAGTCTTCTGGAGAGCAGTAATACCATGCTCTAGGATACTCAATTAATTGAGTCTGCTCCAATGCTCTGTAATTACAGTGCATCAGAGCAGCCTCACTGCATGTGTATAGGCACCCCAGAACTGGAACATAAATGAGACTCTGCTTCACAGGGAATTCTGAAAATTAAAAGTTGAAATTCCCTGCTGAATATTCATTCAAAAATTTAAAAAAAGGAAAAAATCAAAACAAGATGCTCGTTCAGAATCCAGAATATTGTGGAAATGTGTTGTTGAAACTCTATTCTTTTATTTATGTATTTTATTGAATGTTATGAAGTTGAAGGTAACTGACAGAGCCAAGGTAAAACATTTTGCATTTTCTGCCAACCGTGGAAGACTAGTTTAAATGAAACTGCATTTGACAGTGGGGGAGGAGGGGATTTTCATCAACATGATTTTAAACCATTCTAGTAGAGGTGGTTGCAAAAAGCCACATCAGCTCCATCTGTGGAACGGTTCAGTTAATGCTGTTTGTTAAGTATGAATGTCTATTTTTTTGAGCTTTTCTCTAGGGATTATTTAGGAAGCAAACTACAACGCATATTCAACTTTTTATTCAGTGCCAATGAGACTTAAGAAACATCTTCCTTATGATCATCATGTCAAAGTCTAATCACATCTGCATTGTGTATCTCCTTGGCATAAACATGGCTCAAGGTAGAGCATTAGATTAGCTGTTGGAGGTCCTGAACATCCTCCTGTCTAAGGCAGCTAAATATGACCCTACTAGGCTACCTACCAGTCAAGGACTTTCAAAGTACAGCAGCAGTCTGGCCCTGCTGCTACCCAGCATGTCCTGATGCTGTGGTCTGTGTGTAGGGAAATGGAAATAGAATTTATCTCATGCTAACTGGGCGCATCTACATGTTTGTTAATTTGCCACAATTATGGTGCATTAAGTTTAGTGCCTGTAATAACAGGTACTAACTTAATACACTGTAATCAGCCCTACTTCACATCAGTGCAAACGAATTGTCTTTTTGTGACGTTAATGAAGAGTTTATTGAATCTGCTTACCTTAGCGTATTAGCACATGTTTTGCCCGCTGCTCTGACATGCAGTAGAATTAGTCTACTGCGCTCAAAGCACCTCATGTAGAGGTGCCCAGAGAGGAGAATGCAGGAGCCAGAATGAATCAGATGCTTGCCTTAGGAACGTTCACCCATATTTTTGACAAATCATGAGCAAATATCTAATTACTACTGATGGAGAACACACTTTTTGTAGTTTGAAATTTCTTTTTGTATATTAGCTCTTTTCAGTTTCTGAAATAGAAATAGAATGTTTCTTGTCTGATCACAAATTAAGGTTTATTTTTTTCTTGAGGAAATGTCACAATAGAAATCCAAACCAGAAGTCCATACAGATTTGTACATGCTAGCATTTCTTTTAATCTGTTATCAAATAAAACTTGCCTCAATTATTGTGAATGAGGATGTGTGGAGGAAATGTGGAAGATGACATCAGCTACTGCTGTGTGAAGTCAAGTGTGATTATCAGAATTTGGTCCATCATTTGCTAATGAAAACACTGCTTAACTCCAAGCTGGTCTAAGTTTAGCAGCAGTATTTATCATCTGGGACTTAAAGATTATTTATTTGGTTTTAAAATAATCACATCTGACTTTCTGCTAAAAGTATGGTTTACTACACTATAGCATTTTGGGATTAAGATTGCATAAATGCCAGGCTTCTTGTAAGCTTTTTTCCATCAAGAGGAATTTGGAGTTCTAATGTTTCCTTGGTCAGCTACAAATAGAAGATAGAGATTCTACAGTAACTTACACAATTTTTTATTTTTGCATGTTGAAATTGTCTTACCCCCTAAAGTTAAATTGACTTTAGGTTCTCAAGAATCTTGGATCTGTGTTGCAGAGAAAGCTAGATTGAACATTTTAGAGGTCCCCCACATAATTTTGACTGACTGGAATATGTTGTATGGATAAGGCACAGAGCCAAAATTTATTTCCAGGAACAGAAGTTTTTCTGGAACTGAACATGAGTTATTGCCAAAACACCACTGACTCATTAGATTTGAATCTTGGCTGAGGTAAATTTGCTTAGCTTTGGCTTCAGTTAGGTTATTGCCAAGTATACCAGCTGAGGGTTTGGCCCACTGATCCTGGGCATGTCACTTGGGGATATTGTAATAAATCACTAAAACTGACAAGCCACTGCTTCTACTTTTGTTCTTTTTAGAGTTCACTTTGAATGCCACTAAAATGTATTTAGTCTGTAGAATGGATGCTGAGCAAAGTATTGCATAAGTATAATGTTTAAAGCTCATTACAGTGGAGTTTTTCAGTGGTGTACTGCTTAAACTGTGAACTATGTTGAATCTCCAGTTTGTATTGATGAGAAACAGCCTCATTAATATTGAGAGGATTAATAAACAGGTCAGTGATGTTATCTGGTCTAGAGTTTTTAATAGATTAAAAATCCCTTAGCATGTCCAGCTGCAAAACAGGCTGGTTGTTAGGCACTTTAGAATGACTAGTTTGAAATGCTTTGCAGTGAAAGTGTAACTTTTCAAATTTCTTTCGCAGCCATGGCACCCTTCTGTCTTGTCTCACAAGCACTTGAGATTTAACTGTATCTGTAAGAAATGCCCTCAAAGCATTTACTTTGGGTGAGGATGGAATGCTGGTTATTCCTGAAATCAGTAGTTGTACACAGAAGTTGCACAGCCCCATGATCTCCTGCAATATTTGGAATGTACAGCTGTTTATTTTGTGAATGGAATTTCCTGTTAGTACATTTACAGCCTAATTGTTCACCAAAAAATTACAAAAACTGTCAACAAATATAAATTGTTGTATTCCATTTTTTTCACAGTAAAGACATTTCATATGCTTCACTGTTCTTCATATGATGTCCAGTTCCATTAATGCAAATATACTAGTAATATGGTTTTGTTACTTTTTGCTCTAGTTTACTCTCAGTATCTGATATATGGAACCAATTAAGGAAGATGAAATAATGTTCGTAGTCACAAAAAACAAAATAAAACAGAATAACGTGTTGCTCCCCCCACACCAATCCTATCAACTTCTTCATTAGCTGGTCCAGAAAAAAAATCTAGTTATTCTTCTACTCCAGATGACATAATCTGCATTTACAGTGGTGTAACTGAGTAAAATCTGGTTTACTGTTTTATCACCACTTCTGCATTTAGCTCTTCTGCTGATATTTGTGCCTGTGTATTGAATGGGCTTAACTGATTTACCAGCTATGGTTCACTGAAGTAAAGCCAGTTCTTGGAATGAAAAAACAGGTTTGGTTTCATAGCACATAGAAACACTGCTATGTAACAGTTGATTTGAGAAATAAAATGAAAAATCCAAGTTAAGGGAGATTTTAGGCAGGGATATTCCAGTTTGAACAAATGCATAGAAAACTGCAGAATAAACATTCTCAGCTTGTCAATATATTAATTTGGATGATTGCTCACAAGTGGTCAGACCTTTTTTTAAGTGACCAGCCAAGGCTGGCATTGATGGTACCGTGCTAGGACTCTGGTTCAATAATGGAATTTGTGCCATTTTGAGTAACTAAAACCCCTTCCAGTGGTACCCTACCAGGTCTTTTTGCTGGTAGTATTTCATAGATGCCCTTAATTATTTTACCACACTTATCTGCTACAGCTAATACCTTCTCAGCTGATATTTGCTTTGCTTAAACAGTATTCCATAGCATGGTGGTAGAGGTTATAGGAGAACCTAAGTACTCTAGGATAGAGTTGGTCTGATAAGACCACTGAGTCCAGACAATATAACTGTGGACTATGGATACATATGACTGTCTCTGGTTCTATTTTAGTACATATTTGTTGCTCAAGAATCCTACATTAAACACAAACTTGGGAAATAAGGAAAAACTAAGCGCTGAAGTATTTTGGCATGATTACCATTAGCTTTAGGTTTAGAACTGATTTTTTTTTCTGGGTAAGAGAAACCCACAGTTTTCTGGCCTGAAGAGCTAGTGCTGCACATGGAGGTCATAGCTTGGAGAACTAGAGAAATTCTAATACTGCATCTACATGAGAAACAGCGTTGTCCTGCTCAGTCATTTGTGTACTCTGAAGAAGTACAGCTCTTTTCATGTCCCAGATATAACTTTGGTTTGTCAGCTGAGCCCCCAAACTATGTACTCAAATCACTGGTGATTTAAGATTTATTGGACCCTGGGAAAATAGAAAATTGGAGGCTCCCTACACCTCATTTTAAATATGAATGTATCAGAAAGCATTGATAAATAGACCCATTAAATGTTTACAAGATGCATTAATAAATAAAGCACAACATATGATGTTGAAATTAACTACTCAATTTTGCCACACACAAAACTGAATAAAACAACTGTCTTAGGAAAATGACTCAGATGCATGGGATTGCCACAAATGTATAATAAAATGAAAGGACTGATGTTTTAGTTTAGTGGTCATGTAGACTTGTCTATTTTTTTTTAAATATACATTTTACTATTGTTATAGAACTGGCTCCTGGGAACTGGGAGCCTTGCTCTGTCTTGCCATCCCCCAGCGTGAGGCCAGGGATTGGAGGGGCCAAGTGGAGGCCCTGAAGCTCAGAGCTGTGGGCGAGGGCCCTGCTTTGCAAAGTCACAGACATGCCGTGGAAGCTGCCTGCCCTGAAGCAAGTGCCTGAGTCCTCAGGTGGCTGGGGAGCATAAAGACTTCTCATGCTCTCATGGGGCAGTACTCTTGCAGGCAGTACCCCAACCCATCCAGATGCGACCCCTAGCTGGAGATTTTTCTCAAGGGGCCACTGATTGGCAGGGACCCCTGGTCTTGTGTCCTGAGGGCCTATACATTAATCTGCTTCAGGTTCAACTGTTGCCATCCATCTTTTATGGTAGCACCAAATGCACTTCCATAAAAGTCAGTTCTTATTAATATTTTCCACAACTGAACTGATATTCTTATGAAAAAAGGTACAGGTACCTTTGGATATGGAAGGAATTTTTATGCATTTGGGACACAATATCACCAATTAGCCTGTATCACCTTCTGTATTAAATCATAGAATCAGAGAAAATTAGGGTTGTAAGGGTCCTTAGGAGGTCATCTAGTTCAACCCCCTCCCTACTCAAAGCAGGACCATCGCCAACTACAGCACCCCAGATAAGGCTTTGTCTAGCCAGGTCTTAAAAACTGCCAAGGCTGGAGATTCCACAACTTCCCTGTTCCAGTGTTTTACTACCCTCCTAATGAGAAAGTTCTTCCTAATATCTAAACTTCCCCTTACTGCAACTTGAGACCATTGCTCCTTGTTCTGTCATTTGCTACTACTGAGAACAGTCTAGTTCCATCCTCTTTCAGGTAGGTGAAGGCTGCTATTAAATTCCACCCCACCTCCCTCCCTCCCCCAACCTTTTCTTCTCCATACTAAATAAGCCCAGTTCCATCATGTTCCCCAGACCCCTAACCATTGTCATTGCTCTCTGCCGAACTGGGTCAGGATGAAGTTGGCACATGCAATCTTACTTGGGTTTTCTTGTATAGATGAATGCTAAACTTAACTTTGTCAATGTGGCTAACACCATGACTTCCCCTTATTGGATGCTTGCATACCTAGCTGCTTAAATATCTTAAAACCAACTAGTTGAAAATATTAATTTGCATAATAATCCTTCATGAGCACTGATCTGGAAGTTGACGACTTTTTCTGATCTGCAAGTTCTCTGTCATTCAAGTCTACTAAGCTTTCCATGTGAAATAGAACTGTCTCCAGTTAGAAGATTTTCTTCTATTCTGTCAGCAGTGGTGTTCTAGGTTGCCATGTGCTCTGCAATAACTCATGTCATTAGCATGATAGCATTTTAAATGTACACAACTTGGCTGGAGTCTTCTGAAGCGGACTGGCCGGTGGGTAGCTGCTATTTAGTACTGTAAAACTTTATTGTGTTTGCTTGCCTGACTTCACTAACCAGATACTTCTTTAGATCAAGAGATGAGGACCTAAACTTCTGAAGTACAAGGGCAGAGTGCTGTTTCTGCTCTGGCTAGTGAGGCCAGAGGGGTTACTGCTTAATGCCAACTGCTATCTATCCTAGCTGCAGCCCTGTCGTTCTCAGTATCCCATTTTAGCTGCCCTAGCTTTTCTATAGAATGCAGTTAAGGGGCTGTCTGCATTTAGCTGTTACAAATGTCCAGTGTACAATGTGCAGATTAACTTTAAACATATTCTTGCCTGAATTCCTCAAAGGGTGGAAACAGATGTTTCCTTTCTACTGCCATAACTTTTATGGCAACACAAAGACCAAACAGACAGACATCAATACCCCTTGCCATGATGCAAGTGCCCAAATTTGGGGTTGCAGCAAAGGTGGTATCAATTTGTGCTGTTATTTAGTGATGGACATTTCCTTACTTTATAGGCAGCTGTAAGCTGCCTGTGCCTTCTACCTCCCTAGGGCAGAGACTTCACAGTCTTGAGGGACTGGTCCTGAACACTCCAGGAATTCCTGGGCTGGATCAGCTCTCTCAAGCATTCGACTACCTGCCTCACTTCCCTGCTTAAAGACATACCCCCAGCAATCTAAGAGATGCATTTCTGTAAGTGAGAAGAGTTGGGCAGGTGCTCTCAGGACTTGAGGGGCCTGATCCAGTGTGGGAATGCAAGGTGTGCATAGGCCAGAGCCCTTCCAGCCCAGAGAGAACATGTCATTTGTTGTCCTGTCCAGCGATGCTGTTGGATAATGGTAGTGCTGCCCAGTGAAGCAGATTGGCTGTGTTGAAACACATCCCAGAACAGCTGATTTTCTTCATTTGGTGACCTTTATTTCTAGCCTTAGATGGACGTTCTGCCCCAGTGTCAGTCTAAGGGCAATTTCAAGCACTTTGTCTTTCCCATTTGCTGTTATCTACTGATAGGGAAATTTAACCTAATGGCATACTCCTTTCCACCTCTGCTTCTGTTTTCCAAATCTTTCTCATTCCCTGTCCTTTCTGGAGCATATAGCCAGTAAGCAGAGCCGCCTACCAATTTTTATTGCATTCAGGAAACCAAGGTAACCTGTGCTGGTGCAAAGCTTTATATAGCTAAATGTGCATCCACACTAGAGCTTTGGCTTGTTTTTGTTTGGTTGTTTGTTTATTTAATGCACCCTGATCAGGTGTAACTATTCTATAAAACCTAAGCAGAGACAAAACCTTAGTGTGTGTCTGTCTCTGTTTCACCTGTAGAACAGAATTGCACTCTGTTCTATGGTGCTCTGAGGCTACTACAATAATGGGGGACCTAAGCAGCAAAGATTATTGCTTCATAACTGTTTAAAATATACCAGTAAAATACACTGTTGCAGAGTTGTAGGACGATGCCTTAGAAAAGCTGGTTTATGTCTCCTTGTCTAGCAAGTGGTACTGTCTCATCTTTCCAACTGCAGTAATCATAACATACTGCCTAGAGAAAAGGGACCTAGGATTTTCCTGTCATCTGGTCCAAGAAAAAATGGCATTTCAAATGCCAAAGTTTAATATGGCTTCTGAGAGTGGCTGAAAGCTAATAATATTCTAGCAAGTATATAGATTTCAATCCAACTGGAATGTAGAATTCAAATCTGTGTTTAGAACAGAACAAGCCTCTCCCAGCTTTAGCAGAAAACTGGCAGGCAAGTGCATTTTTCTTACATGTGTAGTGCACACCTGTCTGGCAAAAACACAAAAGGAGTGTTCTTAAAGTCTTAATGGTGAGCTGAAAAGGAGAACTAATTGGGTTTGTGCCCTCTCTTTGACTACAGAATGAAGTAAAGTGAGTAAGGTTTTGTCAAAGTGATGTGACAGGAGTAGAATGGGTAGATTCTTCCAAGGCCTAATTATATGATTATTGTGAGAAAGTTCTTCCTAATACTCAGTCTAAACTTATTTTGTGATTTAAGACCAGTGCTCCTAGTCCTGTCCTCTTCAGTCACATAGAACAGTATTTCTATCCTTTTCATAATCACTCTTCAGTTGTTTCATAGATTTCATAGACATTAGGGCTGAAAGGGACCTCGGGAGATCATCGAGTCCAGCCCCCTGCCCAAAGGGCAGGAAGTCAGCTGGGGTCATAGGATCCCAGCAAGATAAGCATCCAATTTACTCTTGAAGGTGTTCAATGTAGGTGCTTGAACCACCTCCGCTGGCAGACTGTTCCAGACCTTGGGGGCTCGGACAGTGAAGAAATTCTTCCTTATGTCCAGCCTGAAACAGTCTTGCAGGAGTTTGTGACCGTTCGACCTCGTCATCCCCAGATCACCCCTGAGCCTGCGCTTTTCCAGGCTAAAGAGTCCCGTGGCTCTCAGCCTGTCATCGTAAGATCTGTTTTCCTGACCTCTGATCATGCGCGTGGCTATTGTTTGAAGGCTATTATCAATTCTTCCTCAGCCTTGTCTTCTCCAATTCCAGTTCTTTCAGCTTTTCTTGTAAATCATGTTTTCTAGGTCTGTAATCAGTTTCATTGCTTTCCACTGCACTCTAGTGTGTCCTTGTTTGTCTTGACGTGAGGTACCCAAAAGTTGACAAAGCCTTCGGGAATCACTTTGCTTGATTTGGATATGATGCTATCACTAATACAGCCCAGTATGCTGATTTTTATTTTTGGTTTTGCAACAAGAGCACACTGACTCACAACGTAGCTTTATAGTCTGCTGTAACGTCTCCCTCTCCCCCCCCCCCACCAAAAAAGTCCTTTTACTGTAGTACTATAGCCTACTTGGTCATTCCTTATTTGTTCATGCAATTATTTTGTCCCAAGTGCAAGACTTTGCACTTATCCTGGTAGCATTACATCTGATTTTTTTTCTTTATTGTGAACAGCTTTTCCAGTTTGTCCAGGTCATTATGAATCCTACCCTCCAGAACATCTGCAACTCAACCCAACTTGGTATCATATGCAAATTATTTAAGTTTGTGCTTGATCCCATCTTCCTAATCATTATGAACACCTTGAACAGTATTAGGTCTAGCACAGAGCACTGGGGAATCCCCCTCAATAACTTTTTCCAAATAGATGGACATCCATTGATGACTTCCTTGATCACAGTGATCTGATCAGTTACACATCCACCTTACAGTAATATCAAATAGGAATAATTGTCTAGGTAATTTTCTTTGTTCATAATAACAATGTCATGAAAGAGTATCAAAAGCCTTGCTGGAGTTGAGATATCTGCATCCTTTGCTTCCCCTTCCTGGTCCACAAAGCCCAGCACCTTTTCATAGAAGGAAATCAGGTTGGTCAGTCATGACTTGCTCTTGATGAATCCATGTTGGCTGTTGCTTATTACCTTGTTCTCCAGTTAGATGCCTTGATGATTTAAACTATATTTGCTTCTTTTTCCAGTTATCTGGGACCTTACTACTGCCACAGTTTTCAAAGATAATAGCCAATGTCTCTGCAATAACCTTGACCAGTTCCATGAGTACATTTAGGGTGAATCTCTGCTGGCCTGAAAGTAGGCCCTGATGACATGAAAGCAGTTTTATCTCCAAGATACTCTTTCTTTACTCTAGGCCAGTGGTTTTAAACCTCTTAGGAATCAAGGCATCTCTCAATAACTTTGGTGAATTGAGTGGTACCTGATTTCAAAAATGAGTTTATTACAGTACTTACTTTCTTGCAGAGGCGCTTGGCTGTGGGGGTGGGCAATCACCCAGGCAGGGACAATCTTGGGCCTGCATTTATCTGGTTCTCCTCACACCTTGAGGTATGCCTTAAAGGACCTGGTGGCACCTTGTGTGAGAATCGCTGCCCTATGTTTTTCTACCTGTTGTTTCCTGTATTTTTTTCTACCTGATGTGCTTATCAAGTGGTAGTCAACCTTATTAGTGAAGACTGAAGGCAAAAAGGCATTAATTCAGCCTTCTCAAAAACATCCAAGTCTGCATGTTTTTGGGTTGCCCTAATTGTCCAGGAAGGGACCTATCCTTTCCTTGATTTTCCTCTTCTGACATAGTTATAGAATGATCTTTTTTGTTTTACATTTCTTGCTAGCTGCATCTCGGTCTGTGTCTTGGCCTTCCTGACTTTCTCCCTGCATGCCCATATGATTCTCTTGTTCCTCCCTAGTATTCCCACTAGTATAAAAAAGTTTCACTTTTTGTAAGGTTCCTTTTTTGAGTTCCAGTTTACTAAAGAGCTTGTTTAGCCAGGCTTCATTCACTTTGCATCCTTTCTTCTTGGTGGGATATTGTTTTTGTGCCCTTAATATTCTTCCTTTAAGGTGCAAACAGCCCTTCTATATTTTTTCTCCTGTCAGACTTTGGAATCCCCCATGGAATCCTGCCCATCAGTTTCCCAAGTTTGTCAAAGTTTGCTTTTCTGAAGGCTAGCACCTTTATTCTGCTGCCTTTTCCTTCATTTCCTCAAGAACTTGAACTGCTTTATAATTTAGTTTTAAAACAGCCTTATAAGATAGTTAAAGAAAGAAATCTGGCTGGGGCTTGTAAATTACAACATACATCGAATCATAAAAACTTAAGTGAATTGTATGACATTGTAGTCAGCCTTGTTTCTAGTGCTGAGTGAACTGCATTAGAACTGATAACTTCAGTGAGAGGCCAAAGGCCTTTAATGAGAGAGAAAGCATTTTTACCTCTATAGTGAGAGATTCTATTAAGATGTAAGGAGTTTGTGTTAGGAAACATTTAGCTGAGATGTTTCAGAAGGGATAATTCTGCCTTGAGTGGAGGCTTGAGCTAGCTAATGTAATAAGGTCCTTTTCAGTTCTATTTCTTCTGTGATTTGCAGGCCAGTGGGTACGTCTACACATGCAATTAGCGTGAAAAAACCCCCTCCAATGTAGTTTGCACCAGAGTTTATTGCTCCCAGGTGCTGTGTTTACATGTGCACTCAGGACTGCAGCATGTTAAGCCCTCAGCTGCTTTGACCCAGTTCGGTGTGCTATGGAGGGGCTGGCTGGGGCATGAGGGTGTTCCGTACAGGGCTCACCAGCCCAACCAGCTCCATCAGCATTTACATGTGCATTGTAGTGCACTAAATGCCACCACATTTACATTTGTATTGACAAGTACAGTGACATTTATTAGTTTACTACAGTTTACTAATAGGGCTGCATGTGTAGACTCTGAGATTTTACTGAAGAGCTAATTAGGCAACTAAACTCCACAGTAACAGTCTCGTGTAGATTCACTTAGTGTGGAGAAACTTGTGTGTTGTTGCTCCTATTACACTTATTCCTTGCTCAAATACTGGCTCATTTCCCTTCCCAGCATAAAATCTGCTACTTTCACAAGAGTTTCTCCAAAGGCGGAAGTGGGAGGGAGAAGGGAAGAAAGCATTTTTCTTCTCTCTTACAAGCATGCTGCTTTTTGCTTGTGGACAAGACTGAAGAAACTCATTAGATAAAACTGGTAGTGCAAAAAACTGAAATGGATCAGTATGTTTTTTTCTGGGCCAGCCAGCATTCCTACATAATTTGCATAACAGCTTTAGTGAATGGACATTGAATAGTCATGGTGGAATAAACAGCAATTTCACAAATCAGTGTAAATACCTAGAATGACTCAGCATCCCTTGGCATTAACTTGGTCTCACCTGTGTTCTGGCAAGGCATGGTATTTGCATGCTAGGGTACTGGGACAGTATTTTCTTTTTATGTTGACTATATTGGGGAACAGAGCCAAGATCCTTCTCACTTCTTGTCCCAGCTGCTTGCTCCATGAAACACAAATGATGATTGTGTTGACTTCAGTTTTTTTCAGATGCTGAGAGTAAGGGGCTGTTTATTCAACAGAATTGTGCTTTCATACATTTTATGATAGGGTTTTACAGAACTCTAAAAATTGTGCCTAGCTTGGATAGTAGAACCAAGTTGGCTAAGGTCTTTCTGTGACCAGCTAATGACAGAGAAGGAGCTCTTTTGAAGGTATAAACTGCTGTAGAATTACTCCACTGCTACTATATATTAAACTAGGATTGAATGAACAACTCAGTGATCTGGTCATTACAGAAGCTAGTGCTGCCTATTCAAAAAGGATGTTTGTGTAACTGACTTTGGATTAGGCCCTTACCTTGTGTCCAGCTTCATTTTCTTTTATCTCTTCCCTTCATAGCTATATATAAAGGCTGATTGCCATTTTTTAATGCAACTTGGATGGCTATAGTTAACAAGTTAATCTTGCCTGAGGGACCCAGTGGCAGCAGCAGTTGGTGCTTCTTGCTAATGGTTGTTCTCTATTTCAGTACCTAGTAGTCACTGGGCAAGCAAGCAACAGATTTGCACTCATAAGCATGCAGCTCCATAGGTCAGTAAGCTGTAATTGCTGAAGCAGAAGGTACATAATGCTTTGTCATTTTGACACAGTAAATAATCTGTTTATTGCCGTAGACACTGCCTGCCTTTTATATTGTTCTTTTTAAGGCTTTGCAATGAAACTGCAAGTTCATTACTATTAGTGTATATAAATAATTTAATACTGAAAACAACTTTTATCCTGCCATATGTCTTGGACCTTTCCCATATGTTCTTTCATTTGTGGCATCCACACAATTCACCCAATATAGGCAAAAGGTATAGCAGAGACACAAAGCCTTAATCACTCAGCTTATGGACAGCTGGCAATGCATATTATAATGTTTATTTAAAGCTCAAGTACTTTCTTCTTCCATGATCACTATGCTGAGCTCAAAAAGGGAGAAAAACTATAAATATCTCAGAGTGGAGTGAAATTTCAGAGCAGTGCTTAGGAGACAGACAGCATGGAGTCCTGTGGCTAAATGCTTGGTGCACCACTTCTGGAGAATGTACTCTACTATACTGTAACAGCAACCTAAGTGTCTGTGCCTTAATGACCTGTTTACCTATATAGTTTCCCAGCTTGAAAAGTGATGTGATGGCATTGAGCCCTTTTTGTGACTCTTTTCATGTGTATTTAGGAGTTACTGCATCATTTTCATTTAGTGGAAGTGTCTCATCATGACTGACTTGGGAAAACTGTGAGTAGTGAGGCAAAAGACAAAGATATAAAGCTCCTTTATGTCTCCCTTAATTTGTAGTCATCTGAGTTTTGAACAACACCACTGTGCAAGATAGAGCTACTCCTAAATAAAGCCATTTAGAGCTTTTTTCAGGGACCATCTGACTGGCCAGAACCTAAGTCCATCACCACAACAGTATCCTTCAGCAAGAGGGGCATAGTAAGAAATGGGTCATCTGACTACACTGGTGAAACAGGCATCTGTTCTTGTTGCTGACTTGTAGTTCCTAATGGTTGAAAGTAACCGCAAGTGGCCTGGTTCGTCATACCTTAATGCCTTTTACACTTGTGCAAAATTGGACCATGGTAGAATTCTGCATTGCAGTAGCAAGCAGCATTTTTTGATCTAAGACTCTCTGGGGTATAAAAAAAATATGCAAGATGTAATATGGAAAAAATCTGGCCCCTAGGGTTGGGCTTCACTGAGGGAAGAGGGGTGAGTACTGGCAGTACCTTCTGACTGCAGAACACTTCTGAATCAGACTCTGGGGTGAAGTAGCAAGGTCATGGGGAATTCTGACAAGGATGTCATTATGGCTGGAGTTTTAACCAGAGCAGTTAAATGCAAAAGAACTGGGAAATGGTCTTGTTCAAAGGAACCAATTAGGGGAGGAATAAAGGTACAAGTATAGTTGATCAGCTTTTGCACCCAGGGCAGCAGCAGCTCTCTCTCCAGGGCAGGGAAAGGTTACTCAAACATTCTGCTCACAGAAACGGAGTAGGCAAATATCCAGTTCTTGCAGGCTTTTCTTAGGATCTACTATTCAAAACTGAATTTTTCTATCCTTGTTGTGGCTGGTTATCTACATGCATAATAAAATGGAGTGATTTACTTAGTTGGCAGGTAACACTACAACAGGTGTGAGAACCTAAATATAGGAAAAAATAGTAAACAGTGACCAAACATGATAGACATTGTACAAATACAGCCATGGTATATCATCATGATTTTCTTTCAGGTAATATCTAAGTTAATACATGTTTTCCTCGCTTTATGTGTTCCTGGAAAATGGCGCATAACTCGAATTTGCATAAAGAGAACCCAATTTACAATGTAACAAACAGGGATACCTTCCAAGACCTCAACTGTATTGAGCCCCAGACTCATTTCTATCACTTTTACAAGATAATTTTGTTATTTACCAACAGCAGACAGTACACACAAGCACAGGGTGGTAGTAAACATTACCATAATGGGAATGGCAACTACAGAAACACGTGTCTCAGACAACAAGCAAGAACCACACAGGAGACTATATTTTGGTGCACATCACTCCCACAATGCATTGCACAAGCAGCTGACTGTAGGCTTCCACCACACTGATCACATAAGAGTGAATTTACCTCCCATATAATGAATTTTTGGTATAAAAAGGATCATCGCATAAGAGTGAATTTCCATGTTACAGAACCCACATAAAGCGAGGGAAACCTACATTATATACCAAAATGTAATCTTAGCATAAAGTTAAGCACCTATTCTTTTAGAAATTAATCCAATAACTAAATACATGGCCATTTAAACTTGCAAAAATATCACCACCTAGAGTTCATGGCATTTGTTAACTGACAGCTGGATAGTTTATATGTAGGGACCTAACTAAATTGCGGTTTTCTGGATTTTGTAGAAACCATGAAAAAAAGTGTTGTCTGTGATAGTCACAATTGCCAGAAAATCCACATTGGATGCCATTTCCTGCAAAATCAACCAAAAAAAGAAAAGTGGTGGTGACAAAGACTGAGTGAATTTGCCCTCTGCTAAGCAGCGGTGAGGGGTGGGGCTGCCACAAAATGCCCATGAATTCAGCTGTGCACACCATGAGTAGGCCATACAAAACCCTTTGTCTCACTGCGACTTAGGTATCTAGATGTGTAAATTCTACTGGAGCAGAGTAGAGAGGTTTAATGTCCACTCTGAAATAATTTTGGTCTACTGTGAATAACTGCATAGAGGGCAGGTCAAGGGTCAGATATTACACATAAACTGGTTTAAGTGATCAGAAACTGGTTTAAACCTGTAACAGAACAGATGTTCAGTGCACATAAACCAGTTTGAAAATGGCTGAAGCCAGTTTGAGCCAAACTGGGTTAAATGTATCAGACTTAACCAATTTGAGACAAACCAGTTTTTGCAATGTCTGTCCTAGCCCCCCTTCCTGGTTTAAGTTAAACCAGAGTTCCCCAGCATCCCAGAGGCTTTGCAACTCTGGGAAGGGCTATCTGTTCCAGACAGCTGGGCTGGCCTCTCCCCTCTGCTCCCTGGATGGAGCTCTGGCAGAGACTTCAGTACAGTGGGGTCACCTGGCTTCCCACTGCTGCCCCCCCCCCACTCCCTGCTCAAGGAGGGATTCTTCCTCCCCTTTGCCTTACACAAACCCTCTCAGCACTAGCTAGCATACCACATGCTGGCTATGTCCATGTTGTGGGAGACAGGACAAAGGCAGACAGGATAGTGTTGGCTCAGGGCTTTTTTGGAGCTAATTAACAGGTAGCTGGTAATATTGCTCCATTCCTTCATTGGAAAAAGGTGTTTAAGAAAAGCTGAACTAATGAGAGAGGCTTTAGTTTGGTTGATAGGCTGACAGATGCTAATAACTTCCTGGGTAGCTCCCTGATGAATAACTCAATGCTCTGTTATCAACAGCGAGTGGGGGAAGGGTGGGGGTGGGACCCCTCCCTAACCAGAGTGTCCTGCCAGGGCCTAGCCACACCCCCCATCAGCTCAGCACTGCAGAAGGGAAGGGTGGGCTGCTCTAGTGCCACTGGCTTCTAGCCTGAGCCACTGCAGGCATGTGTCTGAACTTCAGGAATGAAAAGGGAATGTTTATCCACCTCCAAATCAGTTCAAGTGTGGCAGGTTAGACTAACCTGCAAGGGTTGAATTAATTCAGGCTCAGGCTTTTTGAATGTTTGTCCTCAGCCTTAATGAACTTCAAAAATCCCCTTTGTATAGTTAGTCTGCAAGACAATGTTGTTGAAATGCAAGCAGTGAAGCAGATCATCATACAGTAAAGGGAAAAACAATGACACTGAATAAATGACTCTTGCATGTATTGGGAAAACATCTAAAGAACTAAAAATACCTTAATTTTACATCTTACTCTCTTTCAATGAAAAGAAAGGGGCTTCCACAATAGAGATTGTGGTGAACTGAATGCTCCCCCTTGCGGCTAATTGATAGAAGTGTCCTTTGTAGGTTTACAAGGTTCTTTGTGTGAATCTGATAGCTTTTATTACACCAGCTTTGTAGGTTTGGGCTTTCCCCAAATGCCAGAATGCTGACGCAGAGCATGCAGCTGGAATTGGCATATCCAGTCTTGGAGGGGGTGTGGATGTTACTGTCTTTACCAAGATAAAAATGGGAAAAGAGTTTTTCCTTTCATGTTGGTAACCCTACTTTTTAGAACCTGGAAGACGAATGCAGTACACCTCATTCCTCCACCTCCTCTGTTGACTTCTGTTGACATTTCTACCTTCCCCCCCAGAAGTTGAAGCTGAGAAGTGAAGAAGTTGTCAGTTTACTTTTAGTGAATCTGTGTTACTGATTGATCAAATTAATTTGTGTGGAGAGGGAAGAGGAGTGTGGAGGTGATAAAGGTTCTCCGGTGGTGGAACAAATATAGTAGGTAAAGAGACTAAAATGTGATCTAGGGTAATGGAGACACAAGAAAGACCTTGATGATTATTGCTTGTACTGTTAGTCCCTAAAGGACCTAGCCATGGATTGAGGTCTTATTTTTCTTGGCATGGATAACCCCTCCCCCCACTCCTTTTTCTCCCTCTTCTGCCCTGCTCCTCCCCATCCAAATGGCCCCAGTCCTGGTCTGTTGTTAAAAATAGAAACTAAGTGGGCACAATGAACAGAATAACAGCCCACGATAACTATGTTAAGTTTCTCTGAAGCGTTATGAGCTTTATAATGCTTGCCGCATATGGAATAACTTTATTAAATGAAAGGTATTGTCTTTTCCTCTGTTGGAGCTATTTTTCAGCTCGGCTTGGAACAGAATAGTCAAAGTGGAGTACTGGCTGTGGTACTCAACACTGAATTTCCTTGTGTTGGAGTTTGGCAAGAAGGGCTAAAAACAGGCTGGAGTGTTCTGTGGAGATGGGCCTGCTGGCTGAGGTCAAATGGTGCATTTACAGCTAAAGATTTAGGAGAGGGCAGTGAGAGTGTACAGAAGGGCAGTTTGGTCAAGTTCCTTTTTCCAGTATGGGACTTGCTTCATCTATTCACCTTTGCTTTTATACTGTATCTGGTAGCACTGCTGCTCACCCTGGCTCAGTAGTGATTCCTCAGGGTGCATGTACAGAAGACTGCGGGTAGTCAGGTCCATATATGGATGCTAAAGAAACCTCCCAAAATGTACAGTATTTCCAGAGCTTCAGTGAGTGAGTTCTCAAAGTCCTGCAGTCTTGGGCTTCCTGGAGCTTTCTGCTTCTGGCTGCTTAAGATGCTCCCTTCTCAGTTACTTGTACATGTTAACGTTAGAGCCATTTCACTTAGTTCAGAGCAAAGGTATCATCTGGGAGACATTGCTAAAGTTCTGATGTCAGCTCATTATTGTCTGTCAGAGATGTGCAGCCCCTTGGTATGTCTGACAAAAACAAGGTAACTGAAGGGAAAATGGCACCCTGGATAGGTGACTTCCTAATCATGTGTCCTGTCCTTTACTTGTGCATGCATTTTTAAAAGATGACAAAATGCTAGTTGACTAAGAATTTATGTGGCACCTAATTAGCAGCGAAAAGTAGTTCTTAGATGTACTTATGGCAAGCAATTAAAAAATGTCTTGTAAAACTGATAGAGGCAAACATTGATGGTTCATGCTTCTTCCCTTGCCTCCAGGGAACTTACTTGGCCCATGTGGGGGGAGCTTCATGTTGGTAGGTTGACAGGGTGACTTGGTTTTGTTTTATAGCGATAGAACAGTGCTGGACTCAAAGTTTCAGGTGCTTCTTCCTTCCCATTGTTGTGTCTACTCCAAATAGGAGCAGACATGAGAGGGGAATATTTGGTCTCTTCTTATTTGGTACCACATACTTTGGAGGCTGTACACAGGACTGTGAGGTACCTCAGTTAATTGTTATATTTGTTTCAACACGATCCTATGATCCTGGAGTACATCACAAATGCCTTTGGAATTTAAATAAAAGAAGGAAAACATCAATGACAGTAAAACCTAAGCAGAGTCTCTAACTGTAATCCCCTTGCTCCCTCTAGAGGCTTGCTTGCGTAGAAACTTAAATGTATTTAAAGATCAGTGGTTGGTTTAAAAACCCTGTATGCTATGTCTCTATAATCAGTTTGGAATGCATTTATTACCTGACCCATACTGGGGAGACCAGTTAGCATAACTGGGAATCACAGGACAGGGAAGCACTAACAGCAGTTTCTTAAAGGGAAGTGTGGATAGGCACTAGTTCATTGTGTGGATATCTTCACTAGCAAAGCATACCCTGTGAGAAGGATGCTCTGCTTTTTGTATTTTGGAATTCAAAAGAAGCGGACAGGAATATTTTTCAGTTAAAGCTCTTCTGAAAATGTCATCTTTATTTGGGGGGTTCATATTCCCTGATTATTATTATTATTGCCTTTGGTGTGCTTCACTGTTGGGCAACTCCAATTTGTCCTATCTGACTTCTGCTTACCTTAGCACTTAGTAGGAATTGCAGGAATGGCTACAGGTAAAACTAACTTGACCAGTTAAAAATGACAAGCCTGTATTTTTAAGCATCAGAAATCAGGGCTCAAATGAGATCTGACTCCTTTTAAAAAAGAAAAAATGGCATGTGCCTTTTAACACAAACTGACCTTTATTAAGCTTCCAAGTAAACCACGAGGTAAAGTTGTTTCAGGACTTTGGCTAACAGTAACGGCTATGCAACGGTGCTTACTAGATGGCATGCTGTGCTTCACAATGCAAGGGTGGCTTGTATTAATGTGAACTGTGCAAATTTTCATTAGTAGAAACTTTTGTGCTAGAGAACCAGAAAGAAAATGGATGAGTGTCTGACAATGTGCTGGATGTAATTATCTCAGAAGAAAACGGTTGGAAGTAAGGATCATACTTCAGTGGAGCATTCTTTTAATGCCTTTACTAAGTTGGCTATCTTCTAGGATTTCTAACTAGTAGAACACACTTTTTGATTGAGTAGCATTGTCTCAGAAGTCAAATTCCGATTTAGTGCTCTAAGTTTATAATTTTGTGCAGAATTATGAGGAAAAGAAAGACGGGGGGGCAGGGTGAGGGGTGGGGGAGAACACACTATTTTGAGTCTATTTGCCCTTAAAAAAGTCAGTTTTTCTTTTTATTCTATTAATTATTTCTTGATACACGTAGTTATGCTTAAGCTAGCTTACTCCGCAAAATACATTGCGGAGAACACGGGAAGCATTTGAAAAAGCTGCCATTATATAACAAGTTTACTGCCAAAAGTGACATTCATTTGACTTGGAAATTATTCTTCCCACCTGTAACACATCAACACAATTTCTGATAAGTTGCATGTTTATACTATATCAAGTAGGCAGATTTTAACTTAACTTGTTACAGTTTGAGAATTTTCCCAAACCCTTTTTTCCTTTAAGGTCTGAGGAACAGATGACAAAGGAGTTGTATAGGAAATGACCCATATTGCAGCATAGTATCTAGAGTTTTGTTCTAAAAATGAGTATTTTGTTAAAGTAGTTTGCGCCTTTTACCAAAGCCAAGGTTGTTAGTAGCCATGCTAATACTGAGGGGTCACAACTATGATGTGACACTAGCCAGCTTAGAATAGGCCAAATGTGCTTCATAGATTAGTGAGTTAACTTGTCTCATAACTGTTCATTGCCTACAGGAAGGCTGATGTGTTTGGGCTGTGTGCATCAAAGCAAAAAAATGGTATTTGTAATAGGGGGAATCAGCTGTGTGCATATTGGGAATAGTATCCCAAGTAAACTTCCTACAATTGTTTCCCCTTCTCTGCATGCCTGTAGAAAGAAAATACAGATAGAGTTCTTGCAAATCTGTTTTTCCTTTGGCCTGTCTGGCTTAATTCTGTACCTATTATAAATCATGAGAAGGTTCAAGGATATATAAATAAATAAGCAAGGATATATAAATAAATAAGCATGCCTATAAATGGTAAGTCACCTTTAACAGAGCTTTTTTGAAGGCATGGCTCCCTTTTACCAGCTTGTTCCTACATTAGACACTTCCCACTGAAGGAAACTAAAAAACATCCAATCACCTGATTATCTCCTGCTAGATATTTTCTAGCAATGCATATATCCTACTCACAATAATAGCATATTGGGAACACATCTGCAAAATGAATCCAAGTGACAAGTCCAAGACAGTGGAGCAGTGAACTATATGTATTAATATTTAATTGTGTGCAAAGGCTGTAGGTTCATCTCAGGTTAGTCACCAAAATACTAGAAAAAAAGAAAATAACCATAAAGCCAACATCTTCCCCTGAGGCTTCTTTCAGAGGAGGTTCATCGTTGTCCTGTAAAACCCTTTACTTCCTCTCCCCATTTAAATGTGGACAGTCACTCCCCACCTTGCTATAGTAGTATCTAGTTTCTGCTTGCAGCATTTCCATAGGGGAGATGAGAGCCATGCAATCTAAGGGGAAGCTTTTGCAGTGGTGCCTCCAAGAGCTCTGCGATGGAAGAATGATGAATATGAAACTTGTCAGGCGTCCTCTGCCATGTGTGGCAGGCCAGGGTAGTTGTGTCCACTTCCAGAAGCAGGTGGCTACCTTGTAACATTCCAGGCTGGCCCAAGCCCATATCCATTGTGTATCACATCCGTATTTTGCCCTTTTCCAAGGACCAATTCTTCTGCATGCTGGAGTATAATACAGGAAAACTGCTTTAACCCCAGTTAAAGTTGGTGTGCTTTCTTTTCTCTTTACCAGGTACTGTTTCCAGTTTGTTCCATTTTTCAACAGCTCTACATGCATACATCCATACCCGATGAACCTGAAACCAAACTGCGGGAGCAGCTAATACCCAAATGATTGAGTTCCTGATGAACTTGGCTGGAGAAATTGCCCCTCTGATGTATTCAGTGGGACCCTAAATCCCAGTACTTGCTGCCTACCAGCCTTCTACCAATGCTCTGCAGTCAAGGGAGCAAATGCAGGGCCAGCCAAAGTACTATCAGGGCTGTTAGGCACCAGCCTTCCTGTTGTAGCAGGAAAAGGTTGGGCATGTGAAGAGCAAGCACCTCCACCCTGTAGAGCATGCAGGGAGGAATGGGTAGGGCAGGACCTTTTACAGAGGTTTGGCAAATTTTAGCATGGGCATTACGACCTTCACTTCATGCAGGGGCAGTTGCTGGGCCTGGAGGCCGGTCACGGTCATGGTAGGCCGGGCTGCAGAGGAATCCTGATAGGATGCGCTAGCTGGAGTTGAGCTCAGCTCCCCCTCCTCCCCCCAGTGCCCAGTTCATGCTCCTCTGGAGTTTGTGTGTTGTCCTACATGGGGTGGCACCTACTACCAGCTGCTATGGGAAGGGGTGGACCAGCCTGTTTAGTCTGAGGCGGGAAGACACTAAGGTCTTCTCCATCTGGCAGCTCCCTCTTGCTTGGCTGGGGACTGGTAGGCTACCTTGACAAGAGGCTTAGGTGGCAAGGCTGGCTTCATGGCCACCTCACACCCATCCTTGCCCCTGAAACCAGGGTTCCAATAACTGGAGAGCTCAGTAGGACTGAGCCCCCCCATAAGAGGTGAGAGCCCTCCTGTAAGATTTGAAAATCATAAGCTGGGGGGGGGTGTCTCTCATTTTCTTAGGGCAGTGTGATGGGCAGCTCAATATTTTTTGCACCCTAAGAGTCAAAGTAATTTGAAACCCCATCCCAGGGCATTAGGCTGCTGCTCCCACTCCTCCGTGCCCGGAGACCCCCCGGGGAGCCCGCCGTGTGCTTCGGGCGCTGCCCCTCAGGGCAAGGGGCTGCCGAGAGCCCACGGGGAGCTTGTGCTGGGCAGCCGGGAGGAACAGAGGGCGCCCGAGGGCCGCGCCTCACATCCCGGCTCCTTGCAGGGGCTGCCGCAGAGATGCACCGCTGAGCAGCCGCTGCCCGCCCCCCCGTGCCTCGTCGCCTCATAAAGAGTCTGGGGGCAGGGGCGGCTGCATGAGGGGCGCTGGTGCCCCGCACCGCGCATGCTGCAGCGGGGCCCGTCCACGCGTCCGTCCCTCCGCACCGGGCTGCGGGGCTGCCTCCGTCAGTCCCCACAACCCCGTGGCGGGGCGCTGGGCCCCTCCAGCCGCAGCCCCGGCCCGATTTTGGCCCTCTTTCACTGGGCCGCCCGCCCGCACATGAAACACCCTGCAGCCTTCCTGAGCCCCTATTTAAAGGCTGGCGGGAGCTGGAGCTGCGCGCCCCCCTCGGGCGGCTGCGAGAATCGAGCAGGCAAAAAAAAAAGCAAAAAAAAAAAAAAAAAGCGCGTGTGGCTTTTGAACTGCCCACAGACTGTCACCGGGAGGGGGAGGAGGGGAGAGAAATGCAGAGGCAGCAGCGGCAGCGGCAGTAGCGGCGGCGGCACTGCTCCAGCGCGCACAGCTCCCGTCCCAGCGCACAGGCAGCCCCGGCCGCGCCGCCGGACCCGCCGGGGGCACAGCACCGGCTCAGCCAGGTAAGCGCCCCCCAGCCCTTTTCTTTGGGGGGCAGAGCTTTTTATCCCCGTGTGGGTGGAGAGGAGGTGGTCGGGGGGGGGGGGCTGTGCACAGCAGGAAGATGAGGAAAAATGAAGGGGGGGGGAATCAGCATCCAGTGTGGGGGCTGAGATGCCCGGGCAGCGTGAGGGGGGCAGGAAAGCAGTGCGTTAAGCCGGCGCCCCCCCTTGGAGGGACCCGGACCCCGAACCTCCCCCCCAGGAGGGTGGGGGAGCGAGGAGGGCGGCTCCCCGCCGGGCGGTGCCGGACGCCTTGTTTTGCGAGCACCTGTGGGGCGGCGGAGCGGGGCTGCGGCTGGGGCTTGTGAGGGGCCGGGCAGAGCCCCCGGGCTAGGGCCTCGGCTCCGTCGGGGCAGCGGGCGGTGAGCCCGGGCTGGCGCCCGACACTGGGCTTGTTATGGGGAGGCGAGAAGAGAGCTCTGCTAGCGGCTGGCTGCGCAGTCGGCAGCGGGCTCTGTCGTGTCCGCAGAGGCGGCAGCAGCATCTTCACCCCCGTGCTCAACAACCCTTCATGCACAGTGTGTGTGTGTGTGTGTGTGTGTGTGTGTGTGTCTATCGATCGTTATATGTATGTATGTGTTTATATATGTATGTGTGGGTATACGTGTGTATAAATATACATACAGTATATATATATGTGTGTGTATGGGTGTGTCTATATATGTCTATACCGAAATTACGTATATGTATGTATGTATGTATATGTGTGTGTATACTGAACTCTCTCTCTCTCTCTCTCTATATATATATATATGAACGAATGAATATATGTATTCCAAAATATATACGTGGATGTGTGCGTACACACATATTTCGGTATACACACACACCCACACATATATGTATTTCGTTACGCACGCACACACACATTTCGGTTTAGCAGCCTGAGTTCGCTCCGGGGGGCGGAGAAGCTACAATCCAGATGCCAACAACCCCCAGACAGACAGAGACCCCTGTTTTTCCTCAGGCGCTTTCATAATGAATGCCTGGCTCCTAAAGACATTTTTTTCGGCTATGAATATTCATCGAGTGCTTTCTCCCTCTTCCAGCAGATCTCTCCCTTTCCCCTAAAGGAGCTGCGCGTCCATGCCCCTTTCCCCCTGCTCTCCCCGCCATGTGCCTCATGACCGCGCCAAGCCAGGGCGCACTAAGGAGTGGGTATCTGCCCCCTGTTCTTGCAGATCCCGGCTCCCTGGTGTGTTTCGTGCTAGCAGCAAGAGCCGCACGCAGCCCGTCTCCTGGGGGTGCAGGAGCCCCCCGGGCTCGGCTCCCCCCGCCCCGTTCTGCCCTCGGAGTGGTGCTGCAGTGCAAATAAACGGGACCCTATTGTCATCACCTAGTCCTTTGTCTTCGCGTGGCGCATGCGTCGGGGAGCAGGGCGTGGGCGTGGGGAGGAGGCGCTGGTCGCTCCGGCATCCATCAAGCTCCGATCGCATCGGGGGAACAAAGAGATGCTGCAGTGGGGGTGCCGGGTCCCTATGCACTCGCTTCCCACCGCTTCATCCCAGCTGCTTTTTCTTTTTTTTGTAAGCACACAAAGATCGTTACGATGCAGAGGGTTTTTTTTCCTTCTTTTTCTTCCCCCTCCCTTTTCCTCTCCCCTTTCCATAATATGCTGATTTTTCTCTCTCCTTCTCCCATGTCATGTGTGTTAACCATGGGTGCTGGTTGTAGACGTTCTTTGCCTGGTGCTGAGCTGTCTGTCAGGGAGGGGTGAGAGAGTGGAGGCACCTGCCCTTCTCCCCTCCCAAAGGTGATTTAAGGAAATCAATCCCAGGAAAATAGGTGGGCGTTGGCTGCAGCCTGCAGAATTGGCAGTGGTTGCTTGCAAATCCTCCCATAAAATGGCTTTCCAAGATTGGGGCTAAAGCAAAAGGGGGGGAGGGAGGGAGGAGAAGGCGTGGCCTGGTTACATCCCAGTGTCGCACCATCCCTTGGACATTGTCGTCTAGCCAGGTCTTTTTTGTAGATATAGGGGTCTTTCTTACAGAGCCATGCTAATAAGGCAGATGTATGCATGGATCCTCTCACTGGAAGATTATTAAGCGGATTTAATTTATGTGCTGCAGTTAAATTCCACATGAAGGATGCCATAAAGAAGCTATGCTACAGGGGACATCTTTGCTTGACAGATCCTGCTTTAGTCTAGGTCGCCTGCTCCAGGCAGCTGCCTCTCAAGACACACATTATTTTTTATCTTGTGGTCTATAAAGGAGACATCTCAGTGTCTCTGGTGCCAACTACCATGCCTGGATATCTGAGCTGATATTCCTGTTTCCTTTCCCTGCTGCCCGTAACCTGCTGTTGCCAAGGATTATCATGCAGGCTATTATCATGCAGGCTATCATTTTTTTTCCTTACCTGGTGACAATTTGTAAATCATAAGTCTCACAGGCTCTGTAAATTATAAGTTTGATATTTCTGTACATCTAGGAAGGGCAGATACTAATTTCTGTCAAAATGTCAGTTATAGATGTGGGGAGGGATACTGCACTCATTCATGGAAGCATGCTACTAGACAGATCTTGGCTGTGGATTTTATTATTACAAACCTCAGTGGACTGGAAATTTTACATTGCAAGGCCTTTTGCCCTCGATAGGATTGCCTTCCTTTATGAACTCCTTAAGGAGGGGGTGAGGGAAAAAGGAAACAGTTGTTGGAGCCTCAGCACTTATCCTGGTGGAGGCTTTGTACCCCAGGGTGTACAGATCATTGCCAGATGCTACCTACAGTTTGTACAGACTTCAGACTGCTCTTAAAGCCATGACCCCTCCTTGTCCTCCCCATATGTTTAGGAGGAGGAGCAGCAGCAGGAGACTTGGCAGGTGGGGTAGCAGTGTTAAGGAAAGGGATAATGCCTCATTTATATCAGCGTCTCCAGTGGAGGTACCTCTTCCAAGAAGCTCTCTAAATTGGGTTCTGTGATTAATATAGAGACTAGGAGAGGGAGAAAAACAAAACAAGCTTTACGATGTGTCTGTTCATTTTCTCCCTCTGCTCCTGTCTTTTACCACACACATTCTTCGCATTTGCCTTCATCCCAGTTTGTCTTGCAGGATTAGATGTTCCTATTCAGATGCTTTACTCTTCTTGACTACCGAAAGAGCACTTTTCCTCACTGGATAGGGTTTTAGTTTTAGTTTGGAGAATGTTACCTGTGTTCCACAAGTAGAATTACATTTGCAGAGAGGCTACAATCCTAGTTGTTTTCTCTTCTTGTGTGTATTGATGCACAAAATGCTGATTTAATACATACTTGCTGGGGCAGCATACCAAACATTTTCTATACCAAAATGAACTTCTGAATATCTTGCTGTACCCCATTAAAATAAAATCTAGGTTTAAAAGTAAAACTACTACTGGTTTCTTTGTATGTAGTATCTTTCTACCTGTCTTACACTCCTTTAGAAAGTACTTGTTGAAACCAGAGCACTGAGATGAACAAAGACATAATTTCAGCTCCCATCCCTTCACCTTGAAATTTTAACTTTGACTTTATATAAAGAGAACATGCTCGTTGAATTTGCAACCATTGAATATTTGTGTATATATCAGTCTCAACATAATGCCATTGGAATAAAATATTTTGAAATAAAGCTCTTTGTATCACCTTCCAGTAGTTCCCTTATTTTAATATACCTTGAAATCCTTCATCAGAACAGACTCTATATGGAAAGGTGGTGGTTATGTGATGGTATGACTGTAGCTTGTATTGTGTCATTTTTTTTTTGCCAAAAGTATTTGTGTTCCAAAACCTTTTCTGACGTACTTTCGTACCTCAGCTTATTTTTATCTCTCTTAATAGTCAGGTCTCATACTGCTTAATACAACTCAAAACTCTTAAGAAGCCAAATGGGGAAACAAGGTGAAGTATCTTGCTAAAGGCCACACAGCAGGCCAGTAGCAGAGCCAGGAGCAAAGTTTAGCCCACGTGCCTTCAGCAAAATCATGTCCTCTTAACAGCTAAAGCAGATGATGAAAATTGTAGTCATGTATATAGTTAATGAATAAGAATGGCACACCCTAATCAAAAATGCATTTCACAGGCTGGCTGTAGAGAGGCAAGAGGTCTTAATCAAGTGGAGATTGTATTGCCCTTTATATGCTGTCTCTTGACTTAACCATAATACCTGCTCGTATCCTATGTTCATAAATAAAAATTTTAGAGGCACTAGTTTCAGATTAATTTAGTGAAATGTGTGGCAAACCTCTAGAAACAAGTTGTATCACTTAGACGTTTTAATTCTTAATGTTCTGGAGATTATTCTGGTATCAGAAGCACCTTTCTTGGCTTCAGCATGCCTTAAATGGGCTTCTTTGTAATATATGGAAGGCTAGTCCTTCAGGGTTAATAGAAGCTAGTGAGAGTTATGCTCATACCTTGAAATGAGCTGAAGACTATGTTTATCCTTAAGCATGCTGAACTTGAGGCTCAAACAACTAGACTCAAAACTGTATTTGATCATCTGTGAGCTGAAATAATCCATGTCTAGACCTGTAAAAGGAGTTAAGTTTTAATAAAATGAAAGGATTACAAGGTATGTTAATTCACATAAATTTAAAATTGTGGTAGCTGGTCATTGGGAATAGCTATAACAACACCAAATGCTCACAGGGTGCCTATGGGATGTTTTGGATGGTAATAAAGAGCCAGACCTCACAAGATCTCATTTCTGCCACAGACATCCTGTATGCTGTTAGGAATGTGACTCGTGGCCAGATTTTGAAGTGCTCAGGTCTTAACTGTGATACAACTTTTTGGGTAGCTGGCCTCGAGTATGGGTACCGCGCTTCCTCTAAAAATGTGACCATTAATCTCTTCCCCATCCAACATTCCCCAAAAAGGAATGTTCATACTCCCTTTGTTCTGATCATATAGGCTGTTAGATCTTCAGGGCAATATCTGCTTCTTCTGTTTGTATATGTTCAGATCCTGATTTAGCTCTCTAAACTGTGCTCTGGTAGCTTCTTCTATAAATGTTAAATCTAAAGGTTACACACCTTTGGTTTCCAATTAAGAAAATAACCAGTACTACTTATTCAAATACAATGAACTTATGTCTGCCTAGTTTCGAAGTCTCTCCTCTCTTCTTTCCATCTGTCCCCACTCCCCTTCTCCCCCCTCCCTCCCAAAAAAAGAGAGACAGGGTAAGGTAATGAGTTCCAGATTGTTCCAAAGTGTAGATGTGTTGGAACAGCTGCTCTTTCAACCATAGCTAGAGAAACAGAAAATGAAGGAAAGGGTCAGATTGGTTTCTTTCATGTCAATCAGTGGGAATAGAAGTGAGGTAACCATGAGAGAAGTCAAAAAAGAAATTTCTGAAAGCACTGGAGACTTGAAAATAGAAACCATATGCAACGTAACACGCTTAATGCATTAGGAAATACTTTCAAGATAAAAAATTGAACAAATGTTTAAAGATTCATTTTTTCTTGGAGTATCTTACATACCTTAACTTTCTTGTCTGAGACAGTGATGCCAAATACGCATTGTATTTCAAAATGGAGAAATGTGGTTAATACAAAAGGCACGTAGCTTTTGGTATTCTGATGTGAGAATTCATAATTATGTTTAGAATGTCTGGAAAAGACCTGTGTATGTGTAAAAAGTTTGTGATTTTTCAGATTCTAACCAAAATGACTTTATGTCCACCGAAGAACAGAAAAACACTGATAGAGTAATTTTTAACATATGTGAAATGATTAGAATTTGCCTAAGATAAAAGATGTGCAATAATTCCTTTGCAATCACGGTTCATTATCTTTAACTCTGGGGAAACAGTTTTATTAACAAAACCCTTCTGTTGAGGACTTGGATCAGAAGGCAGATCTTTTCTGATTGGCTCGATCCTTTTCTTTTTCTTTTCTTTTTTTTCCCCAAAATGGAATGAAGCTAATTTGCATACTTTTATATTGTTCTAGGTTGTAGATCACTGTGTAGTCCTACTGTGATTAACTTTGGGAAAGTGAAATATGGCGAAGACACTTACACTAAATCCTTTGGTTTTTAGGATGGAAACATAAGGCATTACAGCTTACATGAGGATATTATTTTACTTTGGGTGTTTTTTTTCATTTCCATTAACTCAAATGTAGGTATTTGTGGTGCTTTTTAAAAGGACAAGAATTGCAACCAACTCCAGCTAGCTGCTTGGAGAAAAGAACTTCTTTGGTACTTTAATATGGGTTTCTAGAATGACAGAATATGGAGTAAATGCTCACCCAGAAAGGGCAATACAATAAGATAATCAGACTTCATCCTTGTCTTTCCCCTAATTCTACAGGTACTGCTACAAAAGTTACTAACTACATGTTAAAACAGAAGCTATAGTGACATACTGCCCTGAGTAAGAGGTGAATGCTCTATTGAAGCATAACATTTACTGGCAAAAGGCAAGCACCTGAAATATCTCTTGCCTAGTTTTTAATAAGGATTACTTTTACTAGCTAAAACCCCATGAATCAATAGGCTAAGTAAAAAGTGGAAGCTGTTCCATGTGTATGTAGTAAAGCCAATGATGATTAGCAATGTTTTCTTCAGTAAATCTTTAAATACCCAGAGGGCTGGATATGATGCAGACTGTGACACTTCTAGCTCTGTAGTCCTTTGCACTTTCCAGGAAAATTTCAATTGAGAGTTGTCAATTTTCTCCTTCTTCTTTGATATTTAGAGGAAATGGGAGCCTACACTGAATATTTATATGGTTAGAATTACAAATTAGTTGAAAATCAGATACTAAACATTCATTGTATTATCATAAAGCTGAAATGGCTACCTAGGCACAAAGGGAATATTTATAGGTCTACCAATGGCAAAGTATAGCTGAACAATAACAAAATTGCTATGCATCTCCTCCATAGGAGCATATGCTGTATACAGTATTAATTGGGAGGTAGGAAGCCCAGTCTCACGTGTGCAACCACCATAAGGAAACATGGATACAGACAAGTACCCAGTCACAACTGTCTGCCCGAGATATCTTGCAGTACAAGAGTCTGATTACTTCAGTGCCTTGGAAATGGCATGCTCCAAGCAGAGAAGAGCACAACTCAGGTGTATGTACGTGTGGGGAAATGCCAGAGATAATACAGTACTATAAACTACATTGGTAGTGACCAGTGGAGAAGAGGAACCTGTTCACTATTGTGAACAAGGTGTTGCCTGACAAATACTGGAGGTTTCTGTTTGCTTTGTTGATGAGGAAACCCTCATATTGCTGTCACGTGTATGGGGGTTGATTGCTGCTGTGAATGGCTTGTTGCCTTTATGCTTGTTCTTAGGGGCGCGAAATTATACTTGGGTATGTGGGGTGCAAAAATGAGTACAGAGATGTGCAGGAAAGAGAAGCAGTTTGTCTTTATCTATGGGACTGAAATAAATGGGGAGAGCGCAGTTCACAGGTTTTTCTAACGAGCATAGTTCCTTTTGCAGACAGAAGCTGAGAGCCCAGGGCCATCTTGTCTAGCCAATGTTGCTTTGAGTAGCATTACTTACTCCTGGGAGCACACCGTCAGAGATGTCATAGCCATGGCTGCTGTTATTTGCCTGGTTGGGAATGGGCTGGGGTAATCTGGTGATCCAGTCTTTCCTTTTCAGAGCTTGTAGTTCCTTAAGGCATGCTTTTTCTTGTCTCAAAGAGTGAAAACAAGAAACCTTACCAGATTTAATGACTACTTACTCTGCCCTTTACCTGAGGAGGAGGATGGAAGTACAAACTGCTGCTGGTCAATAACCTCATTTGCAGTGTGCATGAAGGAACATTGCTTTGGTCCATATGACATTCCTCACTACTGATACAGTAATAGATGGGGATGAGGTATGATAGTGTTGTGTCCCCCCTGCCCCCCATTCTCTGGCATGTTACAGAAAACGGTCTGCTGTGCTTCTGCCCAGGAACTGTTCTGGTTTGTGGGAGAGGTCTTGAGGCAGTAGAGAATAGATCCCATTTTCCGTGTGCTTTGTGTGGGATTTAATGTTTCTGGGAATTGCATTAATACTATATCCACCCGAGGACTGCTACTGAGTAGTTGTGGAGTGGTTAGCTGGTGGCAGAATGAAGCCTTCAGAGTCATGCTGCTAGGGGCCAGAAGGTCCAGCAGACAAATCTGGAGATATGAGCTATCTGGTGACTTGACTCCATGGACCTATGGGTTTGTGTGCTGCCTTCTCACTTGGGCTAGGGGCAGACATTCAAAAAGCCTGAGCCTAAACTGGTTCACTATTTGCAGGGTAGTCTAAGCTGGACAGCTTAAATAACTGGACAGACATTCTCTGTTAAATAAGGAAATGCAGCCATGTGCCTGCAGTGGCTCAAGCCATAAGCTGGAGGGTGCTCGAGCATGCCTGCCAGCCACTGCCGAAGGGGAGGGAAGAGAGGTGCCCTCCAAGGCTCTCACCGCTCCCTGCTGGAGCAGTGGTGGGGTGGCCAGGCACCAGCCGGGGCTAGCATAACACATGGGATGCCAGACACCAGCCTGGTGGGGGGAGGGCAGGGGGAAGGAAGGCAGATGCTGCCAGATTAAGGAGTGGGGATGGGGAAAAAGTTATTTCTCTAAAGCAAGCATTTATTGAACAGCAATTTGCATAGCACATAACAGGGAACTACCAAAAATCGTTGCCTAAGCTAAGATACAGCCCAGTAAAACACAGGATATACAACTTAGTCTAACTTAAAATGTAAACCAGGAAGACAAGAATTAATTTAACTAATCCTGAGGGCAGCTTGTCTCCTTACAGCCAGGCATTCAGAAAGGCTTTGTTTAGGTATTCCCACCTTTTACACATTCTGCATTATAATGTAAATGTAGCTATCTGCATTCTTTGGCAAAGCTGCCTGCAACTGCCCTTAACTACATCTCCAACCATGTGTGATGACTGTAAAGTCTTTGCCAACACTTCCCACCTCTCAGTCTGGTCCTGCAGGTGTTAGCTCTGGGCTCACAGGTGCAGGGCTTGGATCTACACACAGAGGGCTAGCTTGTCTCTGCCCCCCTCCCCCCAACTCTTCTCCAGGACACACTGTGAAATTAATTCCTTCCCTGGCCTGGCAGTAGGCAAGCTGCAAAGACTGCAGCCAAACCACTGAGGGTTCTGGGGGAGAGAGGGGACAGAGGAAGGAATTAACTCCATCCCTGCCTGGCTTCAGGCAAGCCATGGAGGTGTGGCTGGGGCTGGCAAACCCCAGCTGTGGTCCCCAGGGTTTGCCAGTGGAGGTGGGGGTGGGAAAGGGGACAGAGGGAGGAATTTGCCTCAGGGGCCATAGCAGGCCAGCGTCTAACCATTCCTTGTTCCTGCTCCGGCTAGACAGCAGAGAGGAGGGCCCAACCTTGCTGTAGAGCAGAAATTCCCATCCAGCCCAGAGAGCATGCTGGGATGCTGGAGGAGACTGGTTTAACATAAACCAGCAAGGGGTCTGGCACAGATATTGCATAAACTGGTTTGAGCCAAATCAGTTAAGTCTGATACTACATTTCATAGACATTAGGGCTGGAAGGGACCTCGGGAGATCATCGAGTCCAGCCCCCTGCCCAAAGGGCAGGAAGTCAGCTGGGGTCATAGGATCCCAGCAAGATAAGCATCCAATTTACTCTTGAAGGTGTTCAATGTAGGTGCTTGAACCACCTCCGCTGGCAGACTGTTCCAGACCTTGGGGGCTCGGACAGTAAAGAAATTCTTCCTTATGTCCAGCCTGAAACGGTCTTGCAGGAGTTTGTGACCGTTCGACCTCGTCATCCCTTGGGGCACTCTGGTGAACAGACGTTCCCCCAGATCCTGGTGGTCACCCCTGATAAACTTATAGGTGGCCATCAGATCACCCCTGAGCCTACGCTTTTCCAGGCTAAAGAGTCCCATATCTCTCAGCCTGTCATCGTAAGATCTGTTTTCCTGACCTCTGATCATGCGTGTGGCTCTCCTCTGGACTCTCTCAAGCTTCTCCACATCCTTTTTCAATTGTGGAGCCCAAAACTGGACGCAGTACTCCAGCTGCGGCCTCACCAAGGCCGAGTACAAGGGGAGAATGACGTCCCGGGATTTGCTCGAGAAGCATCTATGGATGCAAGCCAGCGTTTTGGTCGCTTTACTAGCCGCAGCATCACATTGGAGGCTCATGTTCATCTTGTGGTCAATGATGACCCCCAAGTCTCTTTCTTCTGTAGTGCTATCCAACGTAGCATTGCCGAGCCTATAAGGATGCTGCAGGTTTTTCCTCCCAAGGTGGAGAACCTTGCATTTTTCGGTGTTAAACACCATCAGGTTCTCGTCCGCCCATTTGCTGAGCTTGTCCAGGTCAGCCTGGATCACCCGCCTATCTTCTGGCGTGGATGCTTTGCCCCAAAGTTTGGTGAACCAGGTTTATCTCAAACTGGTTTTGGCCATTTTCACACTGGTTTATGTGCATGAAATGTCTGTTCTGTTACAGGTTTAAACCAGTTTTTGTTCACTTAAACCAGTTTATGTGTAATGTCTGTCCCTAGCCCTGTTTTTTTTTACCCCTCAAAATATTTTCTCCACCTTGAAAAAGCAACTGATGTTACAGAGATCGCAGTAATTTGTGAGCAACCTGGAATCGCATTTCAACAATCACCTACCATTTTGCCTATTTAGTTGATCCTTATGTAGAGGATTTCCTTTAAATATTGGTGTTTGCTGCTTCAGGAGGCTAGCACTGAGGAACATCTTGTCACATATACAGTGAAAGCCCAAAAATCCAATTTTAGGCCAAATTGCCTTAAGTTAAAGAAGATGTTCTACTGCAAATAATTTCAGTATTAGCCTAAGTGACTTCTGGCAGGCATTTTGAAGTACAGTACTATAGTACTAGCAGTACTGGAACTTGCTCAAAATTGCTTGGAATTCTGTTACTACAAGATTGAATAAAGCCGCCTAAACAGCTCCCAACAACTAATTGTTCAGTAGCTTTTGTCATACAGTTTTGAATACTTATTACGTCACTGAATGTTCAGTCTTCTGTAGATGAGTCAGTCACTGACAAATGGATTTATAAATAAATTATTGATAGCAAGGATGTGGAGCTTTTGCTGGCTACTCAAACTTCACTGAACAATGCTCTATATTGACAGAGTCCGTTAAGGCATAAAGTCTTTGAAAACAGCTTTCAGGACTAGACTTGGTAGCTTGACTGCATAACATAAAGGTATTTCTTTTTGTGAAGTTATCTTGTAACAACAATGCTATCACCAAGGCACAATGTTAACTTTAAAAAAGGCTTGTTTGTCCAAACTATTAGCTACAGACTTAGTTTCACACCAGCTACAGACATATTCAGCATTGTGAAATAAGTGGAGGTAGACATATATCCAAATGCTCTCGACTCTTCTGAACTGGATTCAGTATGGTAACATTGCTCAAAAGCTGAGAGAAGGGAACAGTCTATATTGTGTAATCCTTGACAGCTACTTGGGCATGAAATTAGCTATGGGGACAGACACATTCAAATAGTAACGCCCTTTATTAACATTGGGGAAAAAACCCCCAAACCAAATTGAAAAAAATGTCTTCTTAGTTATTCCTTTAATAGACTTGTTATTTAGAGGAACAAGTGCAGAAACATGCTGTGCAACAATGACTGAGGTGGTAGGTTGAGAGTGGGAATGTCTGCTTCAGTAGCTTTCTTTAGCTTTCCATAAACTCAAAAAAATTGCAGATCAGCACAGGTTCAATTTCAAAGTACATCCTATGAAGAGGCATGTATCACCAACACTGATTATCTTCCAGTGTACACTCTACAGTCCAGAGGTTTTGGCCCATAGCACTATTGTAAATATGGGATCCAGAACATTATCCTCTTTATTCTCTATTCCCTTGCATGTAGGAGAAGCCAGTCTTTCCTACTGTAGAACTTCCATTATACTTAGTCTTTTTACATCCTGAGACTCCCACTGAAGAAGAGTAATACATGGACCTTATCCTGGGCACTTAACGTTGCAGATGAAAGGACAATTTTTGCCAAAGATATATGTCTATTTTGTCATGGGGGTGGGGAATAAAAGATGAGAGCTAATCATTTTGCAGAATGTAATAAATTGTTTGTGGTAAACAGTGATGTCTTTGAGACAGGTGAAGATATGGTATTGGAGCTATTTGTCTGAACATTAACTGTGAATTTTTTTCCTATTAAAAGATCTTAACTTTGAAAGCAGCCATTAAAGTGTGTGTGTGAGACTCCCAACTTGAAAAATTATTCTGACTATGACCTTGTCAACTTTAAAAGCTTGCTCCTTAAATGGAATTTAAAGCAAATACTTATGAGAGAATGTAGAAATCTCCCTTTCCTTTAATCAGCCTCAAGCATTCTGTGCCTCTAATCTTTCAGAATTGGAAGAAATGTTAATGTGCAAGTAATCCTTATGCTGATTGAAGAGGTGCAGAGAATTGCATTTTGCCCTTCCTTCTTAAAACCAAGCTGTATTTTAAGGGTGACTGGTTCTTGCTTGAATGCAAAGCTGTGAGTGATGGTTTGCCTTGGATTTGTTTTCTAATTTCCAGAAGAATTAGAAGGGTATGATTCCTGCAGGGTGTTAAATTGCTGAATAATTGCAGTAATAATCTAACTGTACAGTAACGAAGGGCAAAACATTTCCCAAAATGACTGTGTAGTGGTAACTGTTGCCTTATTATGGTGGTGAAGGGTTATTTGGCAAGTAGTGGATGTGCAAGTGTGGGTGTTGCATAAAGGGCTGTTATTGACTCAGTCCTGCTGTCTTGGATTTCTAGCATTAAAACAGGTAACCCACTTCTTTCAGCTTAATTTCAACTTCTGCATCTTCCATCATGCTTCATTAGAGCACAGACTCAATAAATGATGGGTGACAATCTTATGACTGCCTTGAGAATTCATTATGAATGCTGTCAGGACAAGTACTATGCTCAGGCCACATGAGTTTATCATGGTGAACTTTAACACCAACATTGTTCCAACTCTTTCAGAATAATACAAATAAAAAGAGTATACGCCAACCTTGGCTTTCTGTTATACTCTTGCTATGATAATGCCATCAGTGAAACTGAACTAAGTGCTGTCTTATGGGTATACAGTACCTAATGCTGGTTACTGCGGTGAACAAGAGGTCAGTGGCAATATCTAACGGCTAACTGCACTATGTAGAAAACCTGATGATAAACAATACACAAACAAATACTATCAGTGTTTTGATGTGTTTTAATTACAGTAGCTTTATGATGCTGGCTGCCTGGTTCAATCAGCTAGGGAGGGAGTTATATTTAACTTCAAGATTCTACATATTTTAACTGCCTCCCCAGTTAAATCTAATTGCATTTCCTCAGGGACTATTTTGAAGATAAATATTGAGGTTGAGAACATTTCCTAAGTAATTTACACTATGTGTTTGCCAGAAGCACAGATATGCAACTTCCATACTTAAATTATTATTCTGTTAAATAATAATAACAATCAAAAAACATGGATTGCTTTGCCAAAGTGATTTACAAAAGAAGGTAGTTTTTTTCTCTACCTACACAACAAAGAAATTGGCAAGTACTTAAAATGGCAAGGTGTAATAGAGCTGTCTATCATATGAAAAGGATGCATGGAATCTTAAGACTTCCCAGTGAGCACTCTGCACAGTGAAGGTTTGAGTCCAAATCTAAAGGAGATACTCAGGAGTTTGAGCAAATGAAAGTAATGCAAGATTTTCTTGGCATTGAGATGGGCTAAAGATGTCCTCGTACAGCAGGCCAGTTCTTATGCTTTTTCTAATCTCCTTTTGCTACCTAAATAGCATGAAGGGACTTTACGTTCATCTTAAACAAGCACTAGAGGATTCCCGTGACATATTTTCTATTCAATATGTTTAAATTTAGTTGTGACTCTTTGGCCGTAAACCATCTGAAAGAGAAAAGCTAAACAATGTGTGCAAACACTCTGGTGTGAATTTAAGTGATTGAAAACATGGAAATTTCTGACATGTTATGAGTTACCTTGCCCTAATCTTCTGAGGAGCTTGATGTGACTGAAACAAACACTGGCGAAATAAATACACTTTGTAAATTTGTAAATCATCAAAAAGATTAGCAGAAAAATTTGTATGTAGATAGTGGGACATTTCATTCAGCTACATTTCTTCTGCTAATAATTTTTCTGAAAAGTATGTATAACAGGCTTTCCCAAAACCTAGCATCTACTAAACAAATACCCAAGCAATCCACCTGGTTAAACAGAGTTCTTGACAACATGGGTTTTGCTTGCATTTCTGTTGATGCATTTAAAGTTTGAAGGCTGGGATGAAAGACGATAGATAAATACTTTTTTTTTTCTTGAAAAAGGGCAAATGGCTTTTCTAACTACCTGGATCAAGGACAACAAGAAGTCCTTTTTTAAATACATAGGGGGTAAAAAAGTAGGTATCGGGTAATGTGGGGCCTCTGCAGGACACACTAGGAAATCTGGTTGTCGCACCAGACAGTAAAGCTAACCTTTTTAATAATTTCTTTGCCTCCATTTTTCTGAGCAGGGACTGGGTCACCCCACCCCCCATCGGAACCCCCATAGTACCCAGGGGAGGCGCACCCAGGCCTAGGGTCAGTGAGGACTTAGGGAACTTTTGGAGGGACTGGACGTATTTAAATCAGCAGGTCCGGACGATCTCCACCTCAGAGTGCTGAGAGAATTACCAAAGGTCATTGCGGACCCCTGGCATGGCTTTATGAATACTCATGGTGCTCTGGTGTGGTGCCAGATGACTGGAAAAGGGCCAATGTGGTTCCCATTTTCAAAAAAGGGAGGAAGGAGGACTGGGGAAACTATAGGTCAGTCAGTCTTACCTCGATCCTGGGTAAGCTTTTTGAAAGAATTATCTTGGTGCATGTCCACGAGGAGCCAGCACAGGAAATTATGCTTAGGGGCAACCAACATGGGTTCATTAGAGGCAGGTCCTGTCAAACCAACCTGGTGGCCTTCTATGACCAGTTCACAAAATCCTTAGATGCAGGTGTGGCAGTAGATGTAGTCTTTCTGGACTTTAGGAAGGCCTTCAACACTGTCTGTCACCCCATTCTCATTAAAAAACTAGGAGACTGTGGCGTCGACACGTACACAGTCAAATGGGTCGCTAGTTGGCTGGAGGGCCACACCCAGAGAGTGGTGGTGGACGGGTCTTTTTTGACTTGGAGGGATGTGGGCAGTGGGGTTCCACAGGGCTAAGTCCTCAGGCCTGCACTGTTCAACATAGTTTCATAGTTTAGTAGGGTCGGAAGGGACCTGAGCAGATCATCAAGTCCAACCCTCTGCTGTGGCAGGAAAGGGTACTGGGTGAAAAGACCACAGCCAGGTGTTCATCTAGCCTTCTTTTAAAGACCCCCAGGGTAGGAGCCAGCACTACTTCTCTTGGAAGTTGGTTCCAGATCCTAGCCAACCTGACAGTGAAGCAGCGCCTCCTAAAGTCTAGCCTGAATCTACCCTCCACTAGCTTGTGTCTGTTGTTTCTAGTCAGTCCTGGGAGTGCTCAGGGGAACACGAACACTCCCAATGCCCTCTGGTCCCCCCTGACTAGTTTGTAAACGGCCACTAGATCCCCCCTCAGCCTTCCCTTGTGGAGGCTGAACAGGTTCAGGTTCCATAGCCTCTCCTCATAGGGCCTGCCCTGCTGCCCCCTGATCATATGGGTGGCCCTCCTTTGGACCCTCTCCATGCTGTCCACATCCCTTCTGAAGTGCGGCTCCCAGAACTGGACTCAGTACTCCAACTGCGGCCTGACCAGTGTTGCATAGAGGGGGAGGATCACCTCCTTGGACCTGCTCGAGGTGCATCTGTGGATGCATGACAAGTTATGGTTGGCCTTCCTGACCGCATCCCCACATGGTTGGCCGATGTTCATTGTGGTGTTAATGATGGCTCCTACGTCCTTTTCTACTGTGGCACTGACGAGAAGGGAGTTCCCCATCCTGTAGCTATGCTGCTGGTTCTTCTTCACCAGGTGCATTATCCTGCACTTGTCAGTGTTGAACCCCATTCTGTTCCCATCGGCCCACCCCTGTAACTTGTTTAGTTCCAATTGCAGCCTATTCCTTCCTTCTAGTATGCCCACTTCTCCCCACATCTTGGTGCCATCTGTGAATTTGAACAGGGTGCTTTTTACCCCCTTGTCCAAGTTGCTGATGAAGACCCCAAGCCTAGGGTCAGCAAGGACCTAGTCAGGGAACTTCTGAAGGGACTAGGTGTATTTAAATCAGCAGGTCCTGACCATCTCCACCCCAGAGTGCTGAGGGAACCAGCAGAGGTTATTGCAGGACCTCTGGCATGACTTTACAAGTACTCATGGTGCTCGGGCAATGTGCCTGATGACTGAAAAAGAGTCAATGTGGTCCCCATCTTCAAAAAAGGGAGGAAAGAGGACCCAGGTAACTATAGGCCCGTAAGTCTTACTTCAGTCCTGGGGAAGCTTTTTGAGAGAAGAAGTGGGCACACTGAAGGGAGGAATAGGCTGCAGTTGGACCTAGACAGGTTACAGGGATGGGCGGATGAGAACAGGATGGGTTTTAACACTGACAAGTGCACGGTACTGCACCTAGGGAGGAAGAACCAGCAGCATACCTACAGGCTGGGGAACTCCCTTCCCATCAGTGCAGAGGCAGGAAAGGATCTTGGAGTCATTATTGATGCCAAAATAAACATGAGCTGACAGTGTGGGGGGTCAGGAAGGCCACCTGTACCTGGTCACACATTCAGAGATGCATCTCAAGCAGGTCCAAAGAGGTGATCCTCCCCCTCTATGCAACACTGGTCAGGCTGCAGTTGGAGTACTGCATCCAGTTCTGGGCGCCACACTTCAGGAGGGATGTGGACAACATGGAGAGGGGCCAGAGGAGGGCCACCCATATGATCAGGGGACATAGGCTAAGGGACCTGAACCTGTTCAGCCTCCACAAGAGAAGGCTGAGGGGGGGCGGGATCTAGTGGCCATTTACAAACTAGTCAGAGGGGACCAGCAGGCACTGGTGGAGTCCCTGTTCCCCCGAGGACTACCAGGAGTGACTAGAAATAACAGTCACAAGCTAGCAGAGGGTAAATTCAGATTAGACATCAGGAGACGCTACTTCACTGTCAGGGCGGCTAGGATCTGGAACTAACTTCCAAGAGAAGTGCTGCTGGCTCCTACCTTGTGGGTCTCTAAGAGGAGGCTAGATGAACACTTTGCCAGAGTTGTTTGATCCCAGTACTCTTTCCTGCCATGGCAGGGGGTCAGACTAGATGATCTGCTCATGTCCCTTCCGACCCTACCAACTATGAAACTATGAAAGTGCTTTAAAGCATTACTTAGCCTAGTAATTTATGTGCTTTCTGAAAATTTAATCTCAGATTAAAGTTAATCTCATAAATTTAGCAAATAAACCTAATATTAGTTGTGAAATGTTGACTGGTAATGATAACAGTAGCATCTGTTTTGTTGTCTAATCTATAGGCTAAGAAAGACATTCTTGAGTTGGTCTACAGAGCAACATGGGGATCAAACTATAGAACAGGGCATTATGCTGTACACAAACATTTGTAACACATGGTTGCCCAAGTGTAATTGTGTAATAACAATAGCTTTGGAGGTTGATCTTAATACAAATATTGGCCAATTCAAAAGAAATCCCATTTGTGTTCTTAAGTTGTTTGAATAGACTTAATATTTGGCTAAACAAACACTTTGCAGTTTTTTTCCTGTGCAGGTGAGAAGCTGAAATGATACTCTCCAGTTCCATATTGCAGATTCTCCATTCTGCACTTACAGACTACTACACAACTGATACCAGCTTTTTGTATCTGAAGTTGACCTGCTGTTTGACTTCCATGCTTGCCTATGCTTGTTTATTGGAACATGCTTGTTTATTCAGCATGCTATGAAGAAATATTTAAGGTTTTGTAGGGTGTAATGAATCCAAGATTCTTGTTCATCTGCCAAGGTCTCAGTTTCATCAGAGGTGGAATATGTTTACCATCCGGCTAATTTCTAACTAGAACATTCAGCCTGGTCTCTGAGCCAAGCACAATGGTGCTGGAAGAGGATTGCTTCCATGTGGGGCACATGAGAGATTTGGGGGCCTGGTACCTCCTGGTAGTGGGGGCCTTCATGCCCCATTTTGGAAACAGGAAATGAGGGAATTTTCTTTGAATTCTGCATTCCTAAATTTTGAAATAAGTTTCTAGAGGTCATACTTTGACACCATATATGCACATTACTTGCCATTATTATTTTACTGTCTATTCATATTAACTTTTTAGGTTATAATTTTGGGTCTGGTAAAACTCTACCCCCATTTACTCCTTCCAATAGGCCCTGCTTCCATGCATTAGGAACACTCATTTGAGTGTAAAGTCTGCTTATGGATGTTGTCTAGTGTAGTTTCACTCAGTGAGTGGATGGTGGAGGAAGTTCAGGAGTAAAAGTAGAAAGCTGGCTTGATTTTGCTTTTGCTTATGCTGCTGTAAATTGGGGATATTTCCCTTTAAAATAAATTTTACTACCATGAAACCACTGCAATAAGAATAAAGTCTTTCAGCTGCATGTAGTTTTGGATGGGTATAAAGAGAGAGTCTGAAATTCACTGGGAGTCCTTGGTGGTAATACATGCGTACATAATGTCTCCATGTATTAATATACTTAAAAAATTAAGAACGCTTCCCTTTTTGGCTTTGTCCAGCACTGATGTCTATTCATCCTTCTCTTCACCTCCTCTATGTTTTTGCTTGAGTGCACTGACTTTTTGACAGGCAAGGTTCTTTGAGTAGATGTGATATCTTTTATTAGATATCTTTTATTATCTTTTATTTTACTTATTAATAAAAAGAAATCACATCTACTCAAAGAACCTTGCCTGCCTATGGCCTTAGACCAACACAGCTACAACCAAAACCTCTGATATTTTAAAGAAGATGTTCCTGAAATTACTCTGAAAGGTTCAAATGCACAAACTTTATTCCAGTATAGGGAATGTTAAGGCAGAGCAAATTAATATAATTGGCCAAATCAGATTCTATTGAAAATAAAGGCAAAATATGCACTGGCTTTAGTGGCCTCTACTTTCTAGAAGCACAGTAATGTAATTATGCCACAGCAGGTAGTCAAGTCAGAAAAAAGCTGTGATTTAAGAAAGAACTCTTTTGAGCTGAGGCCACTTGTTAACGTGGGAGCAGAAGGCCCTCAATATAATGGCACAAAGGGGCCAGATCAGAATAAACTATTCTTTTGAAATGCCCAAGTATAGGAAGGTGCAGGGATAGAAGCTGTGCTGTGGACCTGAGGATAAAGAAGGGAGTGTTGGGATAAGGTGAGCCATGGTTAAATTAAGCTCCTATTTCAGCAGCAGATCCTTGAAAAGGGGTCTTTGATGCAAATGTGTAAGTTGGGGCAGCCCAGAAGGCTGCATCAACCTCTCTACTGTCCCATGGCTGGGCTTTATTAGAAGTCTAACCTGGTCCAGCTTTCACAAGAATTTAAAACTTTTTTTAATGACTATGGTAGGAAATCTGTGGCACAAATTGAAATGTAGGCTGAAGTACTGCACATCTTATCTCAATTCGGAATTCCATGCCCTGGAAAATATCTGCTTCACCACCCCACCACCTGCAAATAATTAAGTGAATCCTGAAGATTAAACTCTACACAGCAAAGCAGGATTGGTTGGTTATAACAAATTTCTGATTTGGTCAAGTCCAGGTATGTTTGACACAATTGGTGTGCCTCTACCAAAGCCTTTTTTGTTAATAGACAGCCAGTGAAAATAAATGTGAACTTTAGAATTAACCCTGAAGTTCATAGTAAAGGATTAAAATATACTTTGACTTTCATGTGCAGCAATGAAGATTAAGATCGTTTCCATTTTCCATCACAAGGCAACTAGCCACTTCCTGGAGTCTTGTCTTGTGACTAGTGCCGAAGCCCTTAAGACATGCAGCATCACACATTTCTTAAAAAGGCTAAGAAGTGCTGCTGATTGAAAGGTCCTGGGAAAGAAAATGGAAAAGGGCCTGACAGTGTGAAATCTCCCAAAGTAGCTTGCCATAGTAACTGTACAGTGAACTATTTGAAAGAGAATTATTTTTTACAGGGATCTGGTATATTCTACATTTCCTATGCTTTTTCTCTAATCAGTGATGGTTTTTGAGGAAGAAAAGGAAGCAAATTGATTGTTTGAGTATAATATGGGGTGAAATTTCCATTTTGAACACTGGCCATTTCTAACTTTTTATTGGAACCTCAGGAAAAAAATGCAGTTTGAAACTTGGCAGGGACAAGGTCTTGAACAAGCTGTTTGGGAATCTTTAAGTGAATATGTGTATTAATTTTGTTGGAAAACACTGATTAGCCCAAAACTGAAACTTTGTGTAGGAACCTACATAATAGTTCTGACAAAGATGGAGTTTTCTAGTTTAAATGAGACTCATTCACCTTTGAGAAGCTGTAACGGGTTTTCTTGGGGCTGATTTACCTTTGGCCCGCCCACCTGTTTCTGGGCTAACTGCCCACCTTCTCGCATGCCATGCCTTGTTCTTTGTTAATTAATAATCTTAATTAAGCAGAAGGCTGCCCATTTTCTTGCCCCAATGCCAGGGGGCACTATCTGTGGCTCCGTACCTCACCTATACCACAACCAATGCCTTGCAGATGGCATCCAGCTGTTATCATCATCACCAGCCCCACACTGGGCCCCAGAATCCTCCTTTCAGGACCCCTCCACAATCCCTACATTCAGGCAGCCTACCCCGCCCTCATTCAGGGCTGCCTTGCTCCCTGAAACTTTTTTCCCTCTCAGGCATGGTCCCCTCCCAGGACCTTGGCCACATAGGCCCTGGACTCACCTCCAAGGCCAGTCAGGAACCCCAGGTCCTTCAAACTCTGGCTGTCCCTCATGGGCCTCTGGCCCTTTTGACTGTTCTGGTCCTGGCCCCAGCCCAGGCCAGTTGAGGGTACTCTCCATCAGGCCTCTAGCCTTTAGCCCCACTCTCACTCCTGGGGGTCTGCCTTTTAGCCCCTACTAGTGGGTGACCCACCTGGTTGTGAGAGCTGGGGTTAAGGTGCCCTGACTCACCTTTCACCAGGGTGGTAACTGGGCTGGCATTTCCTGGGGGCTCCCACACCACTGAGAGTCCCACCAGGCCACCCACTCCTGGCAGGATGCAGTTTTAGGTCATGCCCAGGACCAGGAGCCTCCTGACCATCCTCTACATCTCCTCCCTTACCTCCAGGATGATACCAGCACCCTTGCAGCCAAGCAATGTTGCTGCCTGGGCTGCCAGCAGCGAACTGCCCTATTTACATGGGCGTGTAAAATGGCCACTGCAATTAAGCACCCGCGGGCTGCTTGGCCCCAGTCTTAAAGAGATAGGCATGAACAGTGCCCTGCTACAGAAGCAAATTGTCTCGTGGTTAAAGTGCTTGTGGATTGGGGGAAGCTAATTGTTTACATCTGCTGTAGGACTTGAATCTCAGTATGTCACTTTCACTCTGCTATGGTGCCAGAAAATATTTTGTTTGGAGGTATTCTGAGTCAACTCTAAACATGGTACCTACTGAAGTGGTAGTATAACCAGTCAACAGAGTACTTCTGCATGCAGGTCAGCAGAGTACTTCTGATTTGGGAGGTAGCACAAAGAATGATAACAATGTTCTCTCAGTATGGTATTGCTTGGCATTGAGGAAGGCACCGTAAGTCTCCTATATCCTAGGCATGTGGCGTCTTCACCAAATGACTGCCTAGTTTGTCAGATGTCATCTTTCAATCTCTTCTGTTGGAGCTATTCTGCTTTGGACAAGAGTATGCGTGGATCTGAGGACATGAGGAAATAGGAAACTGAGAATCAAGCTCCTGGTCTGAACTGGGCACAACTACAGCTCACATCTAGGTTTTCCATATCATAGGTGAGTGTTTAAAAAAGCCCTGGGCTTGCACTTCTTATGGGGCAACTGAGTGTCTCTCAGCAACAGTTTTTCATTTCTAGAGGCCTAGGGTACATTGATGTAGAGCATAATGGGTGAAATCTCAGTTTTGTAGGGTGGGAGAGCAGTTTCCCACCCAGCTCCAGCTTTGAAGACTAGTGCCTTAGCTTGGCCTCATAAATCAGACTTTAAAAAAATTTATCAATAGCTGCAACAGAACAAGCATGTACAAAAGATGTTTTCACCATTAAATATGAGGTAGTAAATTAATTATACTGTGCAAACAATGCTTGGTCTTGCTCCAGTTTAAGTTTAATGACAAAACAGCCAGGGTAAAATACTGGTCTCATTGAAGCTGATGGACAAACTTCCTTTGACTGTAAAGGGGCAGGTGCTGTAACTTTTTTTGTGTGTGAAGAGCTGCCAGAAGTATTTTGTAATTTTCTAGAATGCCCTTCTTGGGAACCAAAAGTTCCTTGGTATGTGTATGCCTAAAAAGTTTTGTGATAGATATCAAATTTTCATTTCTTATTTTTGTTTCCTTATTTTTATTTTGAAGACTTAAAAATTCCATTTTGTGAGGGTATCATTTGGGAACTTAGCCCTTTTACAAATAAAAACAAATACATGCATGCTTCCACTGAAAAATATTTTTGTTTTCAGAAACCAGAAGGGTTTGAAACTTGAGCTTTTATGAGCTTTCTATATTAAAAAAAAAGAAAAAAGACTGTATTCATTTAATAAGGTTTCAGGGGTCAAATTCTGCTCTTACATCACTATAAATCTGAAATGGAAAACAGAGTTAAACTGCTAGAGTCCTACATAGTATATGACATTTCAGTGTCTAGCTTAGGAGGCAACCATTTTAAGTGATGTTTTTGATGCTGAAGTATCTACTGAAGACTGTGTCAGATTCCAGCTTTATAAATTTCCCTTCTGCCTCCAGTATTAACTGCTGACTAGGTTTTTTATGACAAAACCATTAAATCAAGGTTTTGAGGACTCAAATATCAGTATAGTCAAAGTGACAAGTTTTTCTTGTGATCTTTTGTTTGCCCTTGATGTGTAAACTTGTTGTCAGTTAATTTAAACAAAGGCATTAAAACTGATATTCCTAATACCTATTGATGATTATTTCAGAGGTGTTTGTTCTTGAAGGCTTTTGTTAATATAAGAACCAATCATAACCTGTTCTGAAAGGTATAGATGGCTTAGATCAACTTCTTTGTGTCACAGTTATGGATTCTCACTAAACAGTGGGTTATTTAAAATGTAAACAGTACTGTTACTTGGAATTAAAGGTGGATGGCCAGTAAACAAACATTAAAATATTTACAGGCACAAAACTTCAGTATTCTTAAAGGTCTTTGTATACAACAAACGCAGCATAGTAAATTTAATCATGATATTCTGAAGCCTTTTTATGAAGAAGGATTTGATCCTACAAGCACTGGTAAATATAGAAATACTACCATAATAATTTTGACTCATCATACCTAAGTGTTTCTAGAAGTGGGCCTACGTATATACCATTACCCTAGTTCTAGATTATCACTTTTTCCTATGAATACCGCACAAGCTTTCCAACTGAAGAGAAATGAAGACTAATATGACAGTTGCCTAAACTGAAGTTTGACCATGGCACTAAGGTGATAACTCTACTTCTGTATGTGTACATTAAAAAAACACAACAACCCAAAAAACAAAACACACCACAAATACTACCGCTTTTAAAAGGCTGACCAAAACATAACATAGTAATGTTAGTGATGTTGTAGCTGTGTTGGTCCAGGAATTATGCAAGAAGCAAGATTTTTTGGAGGTGATCTATTTTATTGGACCAACTGCATGGTTGGAATAAATTTGGACTAGATTTCAAATGGAAGACATTCTTCAGCAGTTCAAGAATGTGTTGCATTCAAAAACTTGTTTAACTTTATTCTAACCAGGTAGTTGGTCCAATAAGACATATCACCTCAAAAATTTGCAAAACATTACATGGCAGTCTCTTGTAATAACTCATCAGTTGTGTATTCTGTATCAGACCTAATGCTAGATGTTTTTTTTACAGATGGACAGAAACTGAGTTTTTGAGAATTTGGACTGCTGATAGCCTTACTCTCAATTGGTTTCTCACATATTCAGCCTCATTCAAATAATGAATGAAAGTTGGACAGCAACTGATTATACCCTAATCTGATAAACCAAGAGGACTAATATGTAAATTTCAGATTTTTTTTGCAACAATTGTCGCTAGGTTATGTCTGTGATGCATGGTGCAGTGATGTGTAGAGATGTATGAATTAGTTCTAAATCATCTACTGGAAGATGGATTAACATGGAGTCTAATGTGGATTAATTCATTCTCTCCTTTCCATTTTTTAGAATGGGTAGAATAACCCATGTGCTCTGTACCAATGAGGTGATACAGCATTTAGTACCTAAACAAGTTCAGGTATTCCTGTACTACACTGTTCAGTATGGACATGTCCAGAGGATATCAGTGTTTCATCATGCGTAAAAACTGCATAGTTCAGATTATTGCATATCTTTACTGAGTTTAAATGAAAAGAATAAAATTAGTACTGTGTACAACCCACACACACCCAGAACTGATGTGTAGAGAAGATAGATTCAACACATTATTAAAATGCTGACCTCTTATGAGATTAGCTCTTATGCATTTTGAATGAGTCTGAGCTTCTAAGTAACTGAATTTTTACATTTATCTAGATGGTGATTTGAAACACAATGGTAGTGGGCTCTTGTTCTCAGTTACTAACAGATCTTATACAAATGAATGAGATTATTGATTTTCAGTCTGAAATACAAATCTCAAGAGCCCATCCTTTTTAATACAGTTGCCCAGTGCACAATACTGTTATACCATAATGGTTATTGAGAACTCCGGTTCCAAATCACTTGAGACACTAGTCTTTAATTTATATTTCCTTTCAGTAAAACATGCTGTTCTTGGCTCCCAAAGAGTAAGGGTGATTAATCAGGTAAAAGCATAGTGTAATTTTACATTTTGATGACAAAGACTATAAAACCAGGCATATTTTCATATCCATGATATAGTATGAAAGCTATCTATTAAGCATAATAAGGATAATGATATTAAGATGAGTGTGTCTTGTTAGCAGTGTTACAGAGGGAGACTGATCAGATGTGGCATTCTGTTTACTTCCTGAATAATGTAATCTGCATCCCTTTTTTATTTAGGGTAACAGAAATGTTTTAGTGGCTGCAACAATAGATCCACATGCCATCCCTACCTGTCATGCTTTAAGTGTGCAGCAAGTGCTCTAAAGCCATAACTGAACAGATGTTCACGACTTTTAGAGCACGTTAAAAATGGTAGATCACACTCTTAAGTTAACCCTTGATGGATGAGGTATTAGACTAAAGCACTCTCTTGAATGTCTGTCTAGATCCCATCAAGGGTCAACTTAGAACATGACTGCCATCATCCCAGGCAGTGTTGTGCAGGACTGTGCTCTAGTCTTGGGCAGAGATCATTTGCTCTGCCCAAGTGCTGGGTCAGCCCCGTTCCCTTGGCTGTCACTGACCTGAGTCTGGGACAGCCTCTCTCCCAGACTTGCCTCTTCCCTCTGACCAGCTGTGAGCCTCAGTCAGCCAGAGGTGGTGGGGAATAAGGGCTCTTTCCCCATAGTGGCCTCGTCCCTGTGGCATACCACTGCCTGCCCAGGGGGACTGTGAGGACACAGAGCCCAGACCCCTTTTCCCTGCAGCCCCCCTAGGGCTGGCCAGGAAGGCTACCTAGCTTGGGGGGGTGGTCCACAGGGGAAAGGATTGGGGTCTCTCCCCCTGCAGCAGCCTCAGCCCTGCAGCATACTGCTGCATGGCTGGGAGGGGCTTAAGGGGAAGGGGCCTGGGGCCTCCCCACTCCAGTTGCTGCTGACAGTTGCCAACTGGTAGGGTCGGGGAGCAGGGCTGGGGAGAGAGGGCCACTCTGGCAGCCTCCTGGGAGGCATGCGGGAGCACACTTAGTGGCTAGTGTGGGCAGTCTCCAAGTCCCCTCTGTCAAACAGTGAAAGTCTCTTTGGTTCGCTTGCACTCAAACTTATAGCACTCTAAGTAAAGTGCAATAGCTAAAGCGCTTCTGGCAGTGGCTTTTTGCATATCTGTACTTAGTCAAAGAGCACATCTACACTGCAAGTACTGTTGTGTCAGCAGTGTGATATAAATACAGTTGAGTGAACTTTAAGCTACCTACCTCTGATACCTGGTAGAAAACTATTTGTGGCATCCTGGAGCTAGACCAGGTTGCAGGGCTCATTTAAGAGGTTGGCTAAATACTTTTAGCTTGCTCTGAGATTCATGCACCTTTGACCTGACTGCTGGCAGTTCCAGAGCTGGTTTAAAGCTACCTCTGTGAGTCCTATGTTACACTGCAGCCACAAGAGTGCCTAGTGTAGACATATTTATAAGGTGTTTACTGCCTTGATGCTTAAAGACAGAATTCATAACCCACAGAAGTCAATGGAAGTACTTTTGTTGACTGGATGACCTTAAGGCTACTCTTGCCTGTATGGCTGGGGAAAACTGGATGGGTAAGAGTACGTCAGATCAGGAAGAAGGAAGCTGGATTATTTTTGTGCTGAAACTCAATATTAACAGCATCTCCACACACAAAAACTGGTGTAAATATTAAATCTTCATCACTTGTTTGGAAGGACAAACATTTTTTTCTAACCTTTAATGAAAATAAGTTTCTAATATGAGTCAAATCTAAATCCTATTTATTAAAAAGCTGATAGACAACTTGATTTTTAATTTCAGTGGAAGAGGCTCTTTGGTGAACCTTGAAGGCATGCCAGTAGAATCTTCCAGCATATGCCGCAGTTAACAACAAATAATTCACCAGGGTGCTCTAACAAGGATTGATATGTCTGCCCAATTAGAGGGATATAAAGAGCTCTCCCTTGAAATTCTGAGTTCATCTGGGTTCCTCTGCCATTTCCACAAAATAATTTTGAAGCATTGCTTGAAGGATGTTGTTGGCATCAACAGCTGACTTGTCTGTTTTTGTTTCTGTAAAACAAGTGTTTTTTTGTTTGTCCATGTATTTCTGTCAATGCTAAAACAACCAATTTTTTAAAAAGAAATCTGGATATTGGCATGAAGCCAGCCATTACTCTCCAATTGACAGCTTGGCTTAAGGGCTTCTAAATAGGGCTGAGAGGTTCTTTCAGGTGCTCATAACTTTTCTAAATTCTCTTTTTAGAGCTTGGGTGTCTCATGCCAGAATTAGATCTGGTTTTGGTTTGAGTGGGATGCCCTTGGTACAGTGAGCTTATCTTGACTAGTCATATGTAGCAGAGTATGGAAAATTAATTAAGAACTTCCAGATGGTTTCCTTTCTTTTGGGGGGCTGGAAGGGGAAGGGTGAACAGTGCTTCCACATTTTCCTATTTCAGTTGTAAATTGTGTCCAAATGAATTTCCTCATGCTATTAGAAATCAAGGAAATTTCCCCCTACTACTAAACACGTAATTTGTGGACAAGTGTGCATGTGTATCTACATAGAAAAAACATAGGTAGTCAAATGAGGGGTGCTATGCAGAACAACAACAACAAAATGCCAACATTTTCTATTACGTTTTGGTTTTTCAACCAGAATTTGGGTGCTTTAAGTCCTCCAGTAGGGCCTAGAACACTTCTAGGTATATTCTGAAGTCTTGGGGATATTATTTTTAAAGATTCACTTTGATTAAATATTTCACTTCTTCAAATGTGCTACCTTTATTATGGTTCCAGCAATAGAATAAGTACATCATGTGTTTTGCAGAGTGCTAATGGAAACACAGGCCACTGAAATGTGTAATACTGTTTCTTAGGCAACAAATAAACCATTAATTTTGAAGCAAATCTTCCACATCTAATAGTAAAACACTATAATGTAACACATCAGAAGAGGGTCAGGCTGATGGGGTTTTATTTCTGGACAGAAGGGAGTTGCCATACATGTAGTATCTTGGAACCATTAACCATTTCGCTGTAGAAAATTGCTCTTTTTCCTAGCTCTGTTTCTGGGTCTATGGGTTATTTCTATCAATCTGAATTTCTCTCAACTATTGAGATAAATGTTCTTTAAAATGATTAATATACATTGCCTTGTAGGTGACAGTCTTTGATGCATTAAAAAAATGACCACACTTTCTCTTTGAGAATTCAGTCTCTTCTGAACCTTTTGGTTGTGTGTGTCTGGCTTTACAGGTAAAGGGTGAATTAGTACTCTGAAATAACATCAGTGTTTAATCAAAGGTTTTAATACCTTATTTTTCTGCTTATTAATTGTGTATTTATAAATCGTGTATGAATCATGTCAAACACAGGATTATGTTGTTAATAGATTCCCGATGTGTTAATAGGTTCCCGATGTTGACCTGGGAGGGTGTGGGCAGTGGAGTCCCCCACTCAGTCTTTGGGCCGGTGCTATTCAATATCTTCATTAGCAACCTGGACAAGGGTGTGGAGTGCACCCTGTTCACGTTCGATGATGACATCAAACTGTGGGGTAAAGTGAATATACCGGCAGGCAGGGACCACATCCAGGCAGACCTGGATAGGTTGGAGAAGTGGGCGGATCTGAACAGGATTCGGTTCAACAAGGACAAGTGCAGAGTGCTGCACCTGGGGAGAGGGAACCAGCATTATGGTTATAGGTTAAGGGCTGACCCTCTCGGCAGCACAGAGGCAGAGAGGGATCTTGGAGTCATGATTGACTCCAGGATGAATATGAGTTGCCAATGTGAGGAAGCAATAGGCAGAGCCAACTACACCCTGTCATGCATCAACAGGGGCATCACTAACAGATCCAGACAGGTTTTGCTCCCCCTCTATGCGGTGCTGGTCAGGGCACAGCTGGAGTACTGTGTCCAGTTCTGGGCGGCATACTTCAAGAAGGACGTGGAGAACCTGGAGAGGGTCCAGAGGAGGGCCACTCATATGGTTGAGGGCCTCTGTGGCCAGTCCTATGAGAAGAGGCTGAGGGACCTGAATGTCTTCAGTCTCTGCAAGAGGAGACTGAGGGGGGACCTTGTGGCTGCCTACAACCTTATCAGGGGCCACTGGGGGACTCAGGGAAAGTCTGTTCACCAGGGCCCCCCTTGGAGTCACCAGGAATAATGGCCACAAGCTGAGGGAGGATAGGTTTAGGTTAGATATTAGGAAGAACTACTTCACTGTTAGGGTGGCCAGAGCCTGGAATAGGCTTCCCAGAGAGGTGGTGCTCTAACTTTCCCTGGAAATCTTCATGAGGAGACTGGATAGGCACCTGGCTGGGGTCTTAGGACCCCTCCCACCCCCAGTGCTCATTCCTGCCCATGGCAGGCGGTTGGACTAGATGATCTGTCTAGGTCTCTTCTGACTCATTGATTCTATGATTAGTTTTTGTTTCTGTTGTTGAGGGAGTTGTGAGTCATTGACCCACTCTGTAAATTCAGGAGCATATAATTTGGAGATCCAATGCGTGGATGTGTTTTGTCATTGGGTTTTGTGTCCATAAACTTATCAGCTGCTGTCTGGTCATACACATGCTTGCCGAATATGTCTGTATGCCAAGTTCTTAAGGATACAAATGAATCAATGTGGTTTTAATACTGAAGCTTTATAGTTTTGACATCAGAAAATGTAGAGTCAATATCTAGACTGATTTCACTCTCTTCTTCCTTTCTTGTAGCAGTGACTGGAATATGCAGTTTCAACAGCAGTTGAAAGAGCCTTTTGTAGAATTGAGCTATAAAAGGGCAATCAGGTGGAAGAACTGAGTTGAATTTCATGTGCCTGAATGCTGTTGTTCTATGTGGTCATCCAAAAATGTTGGCTTTGCTTTGCTTTGGTTTTGCTTACCTGGGCTAAGGCTGACTGCATAATTTTTTCCACTCTATGGGTGTAGTAATGAATGTGCTGTTACTTGGTGAACATTCAATTTAAGTGCTTTAACAAATACAGAATATTCTGGAATAAGCAATGCTCTTGGTTCTTGGCCAGGGGCCACTTTTCAACTGGATCTTGTTGAAATTCTTTTATTGGACAGCAGACTTCCTGGGTTGTTGGTTTTGTTTTCTGCTGCCTTATAGTCAGTTATTTTGCATATGAATACTGCCAAACACGAGTTCTGGATTCTCTATAGGATTTGTGTTAGCAACTTTACTGGAGGAAAGCCAACTATCTGAATTGTGAATGCCTTCACTTAACGACTTAAAACAATCCCTTCACATATATTTGTTCTATGGTCAAAATTCTGTATCAGAAGCAGTGAGTAACCTGAATATATGAAACAAAGAGAGCTTAAACTATGTAGTTTTAGTGGGTTAGAAAAGATTTGAACTCAGTGGGCACGTCCCGATGAGTCTGTAAATCAACCCATTTGAGGTGCTGCAAATCACTGGGCGCATGAGCACCTGTGCACTGCACTGCTAGTTCGCAGTGTGGCAGTTTTTGCAGCCTGGTGTAAAAATGACCTACTGCTAAAAAAAGCAGTGTGGTATACGTGGTGGAAGCATGTGCTGCCAGAAATGAGCCTGGCTGGCTAGAGGCATGCTCAGTACCTGGGAGGCTCCCAGGACCCCAGGTAAAGGTGTTAGCCCCAGCTGCCCCTGCCCCACCTGAGTCACTTTGCTGTGGAGCACATGTGTAGGAGTGTGCCTGGAGACAAATAACAGTGGTACAAATATGTGTTGCTGCTATTTGTCCTGTGGGAAACACATGCGCCTGCATGTGCATGCTTGTTGGGACATGCCCAGTCAGTTGTAGCATGCTGTCTGAAGTTCTTAGGTTTTGATGTTCCCAATATGAGCTGAGGGGATATAAATTATATGAAGCAATTATGTAGGCCAGGTACAGACATTAAACTTTTACTAGTATAAGTGATTAGAAACCGGTCTAAATTCATAACAGAACAGAAGTTTGGTGCACACAGACTGGTTTAAAAATGGTGGAACCTGGTCTAAGACTTGCCTCCCCCCTCCCACCAAAGGGTGAATGTATGTTTTGTTTGCTACCAATATACACTACACTGCCTACAGAAAACTGTGCAACTTAGATAGATTCTGCCTCAGGCTTCTGAATGTCTGTACTTAACCATAGGAGTCATTTTAGCTTTACTGTGCATCTCTTACAAATCACATTTCCCAGAGTGATTTTTCTCTCTGTCCTTGAATTTAGGCTTTCTTTTTACATCCTTGACGATGACTGACACCAGCAAGTTTAGAAACTTCTATTTCCTATCTTTGACCAACCCATTTCTGTGATCATCGTTTAAGAACTAACAATATAGTACTTATTCCCTTGGCCTATAGGGAGCTGACTGGCTTCCCTTCAGATTTAAGATCCAGCTGGTCATCTTTTAAAGGGCTATTTCTTCTATCAGAGTACACCAGAAACTAATGGAATGAAATGTGATCCAAGGCAACTTTACTAGCATTCTCAAAATAATATGGATGTAAGTGGTGTTTGAATTAACTTCCAGCTCTTCAAGAGTATTATTATTATTATTATTGAACATACAAGGTGGATACACTTGAAATTGCTATCTATCCTCTTATAACTACTTGTCTCCTTTGTTAGTATTAGCATTAGTGACCTCCTATGCTGAAGCTTTGATCTTCAAACTGTTCTTACAAATCCTTTCTGTGGAGATTGATTCTCTTAGGTTAGGGACAGACATTACACATAAACTGATTTAAGTGATCAGAAACTACTTTAAACCTGTAACAGAACAGACATTCAATATACATAAACCAGTTTGAAAATGGCTGAAACTGGTTTGCGATAAACTTGGTTGAAAATAGTATCAGACTTAACTGATTTGGCTCAAACTGGTTTATGTAATGTCTACCCCAGACCCTTTGCTGGTTTAAGATAAACCAGACTCCCTCAGCATCCCAGCATGCTCTCTGGGCTGGGCTCTCTGCTGCACAGCAGGGCTGGTCCTCCCTACTGCTCCCTGGCTGGAGCTCTGGCAGAGACTGCAGATACAGCAGGGGCTGCCTGGCTTCCCACTGCCCTACCCCCCTCAAGCAGCAACCCCTCCCCCCCATCTCCCACAGCACAGACCTCAGCCCCATGGACCCTAGGCATGTGGTATGCTAGCTAATGCCAAGATGTGTCTGTATGTGTATGTCTCCAATTTCACTGAGAAAGACAGATATAACAGTGACCATTTACAGCTTTTTAGAGCTAGTCAACAGGTCAGCTGATAAGCTGTTTAAGAAGAGTTTGAACTAATGGAGAGAGGCTATTGTTTTGCTGATGGGGTGATAAACGCTGTTATCAGCCTTCTGCTGGCTTGCTTGCCTGTCAGTTTGCTGCAGACAGTATAAAGAAGCAGGAAGGAAGATTGAAAAGCTCTGTATCATCAACAGATAAATTCACCACATTCCCCCCCTTCCCCTCCTTACCTCAAGAGTGCTAGCAGGGGGCTGTAGTCTGGCAACACTCCTGTCCCTTGAGCAGCCAGAAGGAAAATGCCTGGGATGGTTCAGGCAGACCTCCCTAATCATCCTGCCAGGGCCTGGCGACGCCCCCCCCCAGCTCAACACTGTGGAAGGGAAGGCTGCTCTAGTGCCCTCTGGCATCTAGCCTGAGCCACTGAAGACATGTGCCTGCATTTCTTGAGTCCAGAGAGAATGTCTGGCCGGTTACAAACTGGTTCAGTCTCGCCAGGTTAGACTAACCTGCAAAGATTCGATCAATTCAGGCTTGGGCATTTTGAATGTCTGTCCTTAGCCTCATTGAACCACAGTTCTACTAAAGAAAGCAAACTGTTTTGTATCTGGTACTTAATTACTTTTGAACCCTGGCTATTAAATTCATAAACTGAATTTTGGAAGGTGGAACAATTCAGTAGTGAGCATTCTGTTGGAGCTGCTAGTCTGATATGCAGAAAGACTCTCTCAGCTAGCTATTGGTAAGTCAGTTCAAGCACTTGTAGCTGTTTCACTTACTGTAGTAGATCAGGAAGGCAAAGACCAGCCTGGATCAAACTACTAATTACTTAAATCTGCCCTGGGTGTCCAAGCAGCTATAAATTCTTTCCTTTGCTTTCATGTTGCTGCTGCATTGGCTCTCTATTGCTGGAGGCAAGACAGTTTAGTGTGTGACAAAGAGAAAGCAGAGTTTCCTAGACTGTTAATTCTGCTGAGAATGCACTGTGTGAGTTAATAATAGGCATTTATGGTCTTAGTACAAAGATTCAGAAGGTGCAGACTGTGGAAGTAAGGAAACAACATAATCATGGATATATCCCATTATTATCTGTAGTTGCAGGAAAAAAGCAGGAGCTGGCAATAGTATATAGTGTTTTATAGCTGAGTTCCCTGTATTTTTTTTTAATGTCTGAATACATCATTAAGTTTAGAGCAGCTGGTCTGCTTATGGTATTTTGGTTCTGTGGTACTCTGAGCTTAAGTCATATTCACTGATGCTTTGGTCTTCATGTCATCATTCTTTGCTTTGGAAACCTGTCTGCTAAAGTAGTTCTGGTTTCCATCTCTGCAACTAGAACTAACACTAGCATTGTGTTCTCCTAGAAGCCTGAATACAATCCAAGGCCAAGTTATTTTTAACTTTTGCACTTACTGACAGTTGCTGGCAGGCTGCCAATAAGGTTGAACTAATCACCTTCATCTGTTGTCTCCATCTTTACCTCTGTGGTATGACAAGCGTTTAGGAGGGAAGCCAATGTCCACCTGGAATAGGGGCTACCATTGTTTTATGAAACTTCTCTTTCCAAGGTCTTTCTCTGTGTGTTAACAACAGGGTAAACCAAAGCTGTCCAGGTGATATGGTGAGAATGTTTTTTGTGGGTGTGAGTTAATTATGAAAGAATATTTTATGAAACTACTGAAGAAAAAGTAACAAGTCACTTACTTTTCCAAGGAGGTTCTGATATAAAAAATTCCAGGTGAGCTACCAATACACTTGTTTTCTCTTAGTAACCACTGAGAAATCCACTAGTCTTTGGATTTTCTCTACTTCCACAAAGAAGTTGAATACAGTACTTAATATGGCAAGCTCTGCTCTCATACTGCTTTAAAGAAAGCATTACACTTCTCTTTCTTGGCCAGTAAAGTTCTTGTCTTCCAATTTTTGCTGCTGGTTCTGAAAACATTACTGCCTGAGCTATACCAGGTATTTCCCTGGGCTTTAGGAATTCACTTAGAATTGGAACATACGAAGTAAGCCTCACCTAAATTGTTGAGGCTCCATGTTAAGTTTATTTGCAGAGGTAGAGGTCATTTAGAAATGTGATCTCACAGATCCACTCCTTGAACCGAGTTCCACAACTTGAATGATTGTACAGTGTAAAGGTTAGTGATTACCAGGTGACTTACAAAAGTTTTATTCTGTTCAACCTGTCTTAAGAAGTGCTTACCTGACACTTTTTTTAAAAGTTGGAGTTTGTGTAGTAGGGCTGTTTTAACAACAACAAAATGTATTACATGATATTTCAGATAGTAGATCAACCTGTTCCTAAGTTTCATTAAAAAAAAAGAAAATTGTAATAGTCTATTTTTCCTCTCTCTGTATAGTGTGAGTGCTGGGGTGTGGTAGAAGAGCAGATAAAGCATCCTGCTACAGCTTCAGAGGCCTGAGTTCAGCCCCTCTTTGGATTCATGCAGAAGTCTGTCCCCAGCTAACCCAACTGTAAATGGATACTTGGTGATTCAGGCTGGGAGGTCACAAGTGGTTGGACATGTTGCTAGCCTTATTGTACTATCATGGGCCTTAAGCTCTAGAAACTGGCATGTCTTAATCTTCCTATCCCAATGAGCTGTTCAGTTTGTGAAGACCGAGGACTGGCATAGGATGAACAGTGTCAGCTCAACCTTTCTTTACTACTTACCAATGAGTTTCTGTTTATTAACTGTATAGTAGAAACTGCAAATGTGTAGCAGTTTTAATACAAAAGCATCTGATCTTTCTGATCAGAGGGTACTGAAATGTGCAGCCCATTCCTTTGCACAGGCACTTGGCCGTGAAACTTTCCTTTTTTCGAAGAGTATGTCCTGGGGAGTGAATGAGAGGTAGCCACATTGTAAGGCTAGAAAAACACCAATATAAAATGTCTCATGTTTAAAACTTTTCTACCAGAATCTGAGTATTCTAAGCATCCTCTTACAGGTCACTGGCAGTGGATCAAGGTAGTAGTATTAATTCATTTATTTTAACTTTGTCATTTAACACTTTACCATTTGGAACCACACACACCTTTAATCACAATACCAAAGTGCTTTATTAATGAATATTTTGAGAAAGGGAATTCTTAGCTTCCTTGGAGGGCAGAATCATTGTATACATTGAAAGCTTAGGCAGACCTGGAAATGGGAAAGTGTTAGAAGTAATTCAATTATGAGGAACTGGTACAGTCAAAGAAGATACTGTGTCTTTCACTGAAAAACTCTTATACATTTCAGTTTGAATTCTAATGCACAGGTTTTGATTGTAGGATAATACTGGGTTCTTAGCAACAATGACAACATGTAGGGGTGCATGCAGGTGCACGTGGACCCCCTGAGATTGGCCATGCCCCCCCTGAGAGAAGTGTCGGAAGCACTTCTGCCAGTTGTGGGGATTGGCCACTAGGGATGGCAGAAAGTGGGGGCTGACAGGGCTCAGCACTCCCAAATGCCAGGGCAACCAACTTCAGACTGCTGCAGCGGGGGGAGGGGCACATTGGACTCACAGCACGGCACAGCACAGCACAGCAGGCAGGTAGGAAGGTTTCTTTTCTTCCTTTAGTTTCTGGCTGGGGTGGGGGGAGGGAGATCAAGACCCCCCCCACAGCGCAGGAGGGAGCGGGGTACGGGCAGGGCTCTGCCTGCTTTGTGCTTCGCTGTAGCCTTTGAAAGTGATGCAGCACTGTGGCATGTGTCTTGCTTCCTGGCCCGCCCAGCGGCAGGACACACATGGCAGTGCACCACTTTCAAAGGCTGCAGCAAGGCGCGGAGCAGGCAAAGCCCTGCTTACCTTGCAGCTGCAGCCCACCTTTGCTCCATGTAAAGATGGGGGGGAGGGCATGTGCTCCCCTTGGCTCCTCAGTGCCGTGACTCTGTAGGAGTCGCCGGGTTCTTCTCAGGGATGACTTAGACAGGGTGGGGTGGGGGTCCCAGGGTCTCCATCTCTTCTGGCCCAGTGGCACAGGTGAGGCTGGCTCTGCTCCAGCTCCGGGCCACCCTGGGTGGTGAGGGGCTGGGGCTGGCCTGGTACAGAGAGGCAGCCAGGGCCAGTGCAGGGCTGGGAGGTGGTGGACATCAATACTGGGCAGTGAACCCTGTTGTGGGGGAAGGGGTAGCTGCACAGGTGCAGCAGACCCTGGCCCCGAGCTGGATCTCAGCCCGGTGTCAGCCCCAGCCTTGCTCTCTCCTCCCCCATGGCCCTTTCCCCTCCCCCTGCAGACTTTCATGCGGGGGGGGGGCAGGCATCAATTTTTTTTCTCCATCCCCCCACCCGGTCGGTGATTGGCTGTAGCAGTCACCCATGCTTAGCAATCATCATGCTCTAGGTCATAAATCAAGTTTTCAACTTGCAAGTAGCAGTAACTGATGTTGTCTTCATTCTCATTAGGGTGGGGAGAGGGAGGGGGGTGGGATTCCACAGGCTCAAGATATCCTCTTGCCTAGGCCTAGGTGAATCCAGAACAGTGATATGGAATATTCTTGCGGTTTGATATAAAACACATGGAAGGTACTAGGAAAACCCTTTGGCTAGGAAAAGCTTGAACAAATGCTACCTGTGCATTACCTGTTCTGTGAAGGAATAAAACTTAATTCTTCATGAAGGTCAGCTTAGTATCTTCAGTGAGTAATAAAAACTCACTGTTGCCAAGAAAGGGGGAAGGGGAGGCTGATTCCATAACGTGTTCCATAACATAAGAGGCTGATTCCATATCATATTCTATAATACTAATATTTGAGCCATCCATGTGTCCATACAAACCAATTAATAATGTCAGTATAAAAAGCTAAACATTTGTGCCATACTTCGCTTTATGAGCTTGCAAAAGCAGTAGCACAACTTTAAATATGTACAATAGGTCTGCTGCCATCCTGGAACATTTCAAGAATATTTCTAAGAGTTGTGTTTTATTAATTTTTTACACACATTAAAATTGCTTCCAATCTGTAGGTCAAGGCTAATTTAGATTGTGCGTTACCGTTCATTGAGGCTTAAGTGTGCCTTAATCTCTTTATAGTTACAGGAAAAATTGAACATTAAGCGATCTATTTAACTTTTAAGAAAAAAATAACAGTTACACGAGAACTGAAAGTGTAATTTAGATTATGAACAGAATCTTTCAAGGATGATTATTGCATCCTGATTCTGCCATATGCTAGGAACTGGTAGACTCCTGCATAGAGTGCCCCTGATTGAGGTAAACAGTACTGTGATAAACCATACCTGTTAGTGAAGACCTATGGGCCTCGTTTAATTGCACTGAAACAGAAGAGACTCCCAATGACTTGACTTGGCATCAAACTGGTAGCCCATGTCAGAATCCATTACAGAAGGTTAATCTGATTGCTTATCTTATTGCTGTGTTTTGTATGTGTGTGCACTTGCCAGTTGTTACCCAGTTAGATGACTTACATGCCAACCATCATACTAAAGATCAAAAATCCCTATATTTGAACTCTTTTCCATGTTTGGTGAGATATTTGAGGCTCATCTTGTCTTTTTAACCCCCACAGGGAATAAGTTTCATTGAGGGGAACAAAGTTGTCATGAAACCTGTAGAATATTCTAAGTGGAAGCATTGTTTTGGAATAATGTTGGGGTGGAGAGAGAGACAATATGGACAAAAGGAGGTCAGTTTTACAAAGGAGGTGTTGCTACACTTGAATGTGACACAGGAATATTACCCTTGTTGTAGCATGAAGTATCCGATTAACTAAAATAACAGTTTTAAATATGTGTAATAAGCCTTCTCAAAGGTGGCAACCTTCTGTCAGGAGTAGTTGAGAAGGGGGAATACTATCAGTGATTTGGTTTGGATGACTTAAGGAGCACTAGACTTCTTCAAGCTTCAAGCCTAAATGCTTGTTGACTGAGGAAGCAATAGCCCTTCTCTAAACAAAACAAGGTTTGTCTCCAGTTGGTGAAATCATAGAGTGAGGCAATTTGTTTACTCCAAAGGAGAAGGAAGTGTGTGTATATGAGGGGGGGAGGGTGGTGAGTAGGGTGCTTGTTGGGGTTTTCATTCTAGTACTATTAGAAACAGCAGTTATAAATTACTCTAAAAAGTCCACTTAATCAAAGAAAAAAGGTTGATACCATCAACTTCATTTTGTTGGCTGATTGGCAGAGGAAGGATGAGAGAAGAAGGAAAAAAGACAGGATATCAGCTTTAAGTGAACATGGATGTTGCCTTTCCTTGTTGCTGTATATACATCAGAGATCTCAACATATGCTAGCTATGGAAACAGAGCAACTAGATGCTACAAAGGGAATGCAAACAGTAAGAGCTTGATTTATCGTTGTCATAGTCCTTTTCACAGAAACCTGACATCTTGTCCACTTGAGGGCTTGCCTCTTTATAGTCTGAGACTCTAAGTGATGCTCCTGATAATACTTTGTGGAACAAGTAAATCAGCTTCCCCTTTCCCAACACATGTAATCTTTAGGCCTATTTTTCAAGTTCTTTCTTCATAGATTTCATAGACAATTGGGCTGGAAGGGACCCTGGAGGATCATCGAGTACAGCCCCCTCCCCCAAGGGCAGGAAGGTAACAGGGATCATAGGATCCCAGCAAGATAAGCATCCAAATGTGTCTTGAAGGCGTTCAAAGTGGGTGCCTGAACTGCCTCCGGTGGCAGTCTATTACAAAACTTGGGGGCTCGGACAGTGAAGACATTCTTTCTTATGTCCAGCCTGAATCAGTCGCGGTGGAGTTTGTGACCGTTTGATCTTGTCATCCCTAGGGGTGCTCTGGTGAACAGACATTCCCCCAGATCCTGATGAGCACCCCTGATAAATTTATAGGTGGCCACCAGATCACCCCTGAGCCTGCACTTTTCCAGGCTGAAGAGCCCCATGTCTCTCAGCCTCTCATCGTAAAGTCTGTTTTCCTGACCTTTGAGCATGCGTGTGGCTCTGCTCTGCACCCTCTCAAGCTTCTCCACATCCTTTTTGAATTGTGGAGCCCAAAATGATGCAGTATTCTAGCTGCAGCCTCACCAAGGCTGACTACAATGGGAGAATGATGTCCCTGGATTTGCTTGAGAAGTATCTATGGATACAAGCCAGCATTTTGCTTGATTTACTAGCTGCAGCGTCACACTGAAGGCTCATGTTCATCTTGTGGTCAGTCATGACCCCCAAGTCCTCTTCATCTGTAGAGCTAACCAGCATAGCACTGCTGAACCTATAAGCATGCTGCAGGTTTTTCCTCCCAAGGTGGAGAACCTTGCATTTTTTGGTGTTGAACACCATCAGGTTCTTGTCTGCCCATTTCATGAGCCTGCCAGGGTCTTCCTGGATCACCCTCCTGTCTTCAGGTGTGGACACTTTACCCCAGAGTTTGGTGACTTCGGCAAACTTGGCCAGTCCGCTTCTGACACCAATGTGCACATCATTGATGAAGATGTTAAATAGTATAGGCCCTAGGACAGAGCCTTGAGGGATCCATTGGTCACAGTGCACCAAGACAATTGGCTCCCGTTGACCACCACCCTCTGGGTCCTACCAGGGAGCCAATTCCCAAGCCAGCAGATCACGGTGAGGTCGAGGCCGCAGTTAGCCGGGTTAGCCAAGAGGTGATCATGGGATACCAGATGAAAGGCTTTTTTAAAGTCAGGATATACAACATCGATATCTTCCCCCCTGTCCAGGTGATAAGTCACTTGGTCATAAAAGGAAATGAGATTGGTCAAGCAAGACCTACCCACAACAAACCCGTGCTGGGTATCCCTCAGGATATTGACTTCAGCTAGTCTGTTAAGGATGGCTTCTTTGATAATCTTTTCCAAGACCTTCCCCAGTATAGAGGTCAGGCTGATGGGCCTGGAGTCTGCCGGATCTACTGTCCTATCTTTCTTGAAGATAGGCACAACATTGGCCCTCTTCCAGTCATCGGGCACTTCACCAGAGCTCCAAGAGCTCTCAAAGATCCGTGCCAGGGGCTCAGCTGTGATACTTGCCAGCTCCCTGAGTACTCTTGGGTGTAACCTATCAGGGCTGGCTGACTTGACGGTATCCAGCTGGTCAAGGTGGTCCTTCACATGGTCAGCTTCAATGGAGGGCAAGGAATCTTCCTCACCTGGGCCTCCCTGACCCATAGTGGGCAGGGCTGTCCCATGGGACTGGTGAAAAACTGACGCAAAGTACCCATTTAGCAAGTTCATTTTTTCCTGGGTGTCAGTTGTCAGTTGTCCCATCTGGTTTAGCAGGGGCCCAGTGTTGCCCTTGCTTTTCCTCCAGCTCCCCACATATCTAAAAAAGGACTGTTTATTTTCCTTGATATTTGTATCTAGCTGGAGTTCAATCACAGCCTTGGTTTTCCTGATTTGCTATCTGCAGGTCCGGACCAGAGCACAGTATTCTTCCTTGGTGGTGGTTCCAGTCCTCCATCCTTGGTATAGTTTCCTTTAAGATGCAGGAGGTCTGCCAGTTTCCTGGAGAGTCAAGAGGGCTCCTGTGCCCTGTGTCAAGAGGGCTGCCTTTCCTCTGAGATGGAATGGACTTTGCTTGCACATCCAGGATTGCTCCCTTGAGGAGCAACCACTCCTCCTGAACTCCCCTCACCATTGGGTCCCTGAACTCCCCTCACCTTTTAGGGCCTCTCTGACAAGCCTCCTTAGCTTGTCAAAGTCAGCCTTCCTGAAGTCAAGGACTTCTGTATTACTGACTGACTTGTCAGCTTTACAGCAGATGGTGAAGGTGATCAGCTCATGGTCACTGTCACCCACCTTCCCTTTGATCATTAGGTCACTGATTAGGTCATCCCCGGGTGCCAGTACAAGGTCAAGCAGCGCTTTACCTCTTGTTGGCCTGTAGACTTCGTGTGTCAGATAGAGGTCATCTACACATGAGAGAAAGCTTTGCGACTGCTCGGATTTGGCGGAGTGCTCCTCCCACAAGAAGTCTGGGTAGTTAAAGTCTCCCATGACAACCATACACTGGGATTGTGCGGCCTCAGCCAATTCCCTGGTGAACTCCTGGTCAAGGTCTTGACTCTGGGTACAGGGTCTGTAGTAGACCCCCACCATAGTATCCCCCGTGCTGTGTTCCCCACGGATTTTAACTCAGAGGGTCTCAAGTCCTCCACCATAGGTGCCAATGTTGGCTTGCAGGGATGCGTAGCTTTCCTTGACATAGAGAGCTATGTCCCCGCCCCTTTTGTCCACTCGATCCCTCCTGTACAGGGTATAGCCATCTATACCTGTGGTCCAGGCATTGGTGGAGTCCCACCAGGTCTCCATTATCCCAATGACATCATAGTTATTTGCATTTAACAGGAGAACAAGTTCCTCCTGTTTATTCTCCAGGCTCCTGGCATTTGTGTATAGATATGCAAGTGTCCCCTTGGGGGCCCTTGCCCTGCCTATATTTTGTTCCAGGGCTGGGATGGGATCCCTTATGTGCCTTGGCTGCTGGCTTTGCAAGGGCCACTCAGTGGGCCAGCAGTGGCAGTAGTCCCCCATCCCCCAGCGGGCTTAATTAAAAGCCTGGTGGAGCAGGTCAGCCAGTCTTGGCTGAGAAGAGCCTCCTCCCTAATAGAGAAAGGTGGAGGCCATCCCTTCCCAGCAGCTCACTGCCTCTCTCTCCAAAGAGCAGACTGTGGTCATTGAAGCCAAAGCCTTCCCAATGACACCAGCGCCACAGTTTTTGGTTGACTACCTGGATCCTCCTCTCCCTCCTCAGCCCACATCCCGAGACTGGGAGAATTGAAGAAAACACTACCTGTGCCCTTGGACCCTTTAGCCCCGCACCCAAATCCCTGTAACACTTCATGACCCGGCTGGGGAAACTCCGAGCTGTGTCATTGGTGCCCACATGGATGAGGAGCATGGGGTAGGGTCTGTGGGCTGCAGGAGCTTTGGGATCTTCTCCGTAATGTGTCGGATGTGGGCTCCTGAGAAGCAACAAACTTCCTGGGCTAAGGGGTCGGGGCGGTAGATTACCCCCTCAGTCCCCCTCAGGATGGAGTCTCCCATGAGCAACACTTTGCGTTTGGTCTTAGGGAGGGTGGGGGCAGTAGCTACAGTGTCATCTGTGTTACCTGCGGGAGCTGGCAACTCAGCAGGCTCTGCTGGGGCTGCAAGAGGTTTGTATCTGTTTGTACTCTGTCTATAGTGGTTTTCTTGGTTACCCTATCCTTCCATGGTTGAGGGGATACTCATTGTATATGGTTAGAGAACAGATACCAAAAAAAAAGCAAAAAATTCTTGTGTTGATTTAGTTGGACAGTCTTGGCTCAGAGTAACAGATGCCCTTACAGTTGTATGCTATGGTGGTGAGGGCCAAATAATTACTTGGATAAAAGTGGCTTAATAAAATATGAGCATTTTTTCCATAAAAAGCTAGCTCTCAATTGTAGGAACTGAAGGTAGGTTTGGAAGATACTGAAGGTGGATTTAGGAAGAATATACTTCCTAAATATGTAGTGTTTAATACTCAACAGTAAATATATACACTGTTATTTGTCAATTTTAAACCTTAATATGAATATAGAAACAACGAACCAATGCTGTTGTAAGAAGCTTCAAAGTGTAATATTACATAGTGACTATTCAATTTGATTAATTGTTTTAGAGTGCTTCTTGCATTTATACTATTATTGTCTTGGATGTGTTATTGTGTGGCATTGCTGTACATCCTCTGTTAGATGACTGCTGGCAAAACAAAGCTATATGAACTGAATTATGTTTAGTACTGGGGGAGGGGGAGAGTTAATGAAACATTACTCTCTAAAGTGTAACATAACAAGAACCATGTGGCAGTTGAAGTAACATGCTGATGTTGATATTACTATTTACAAAAATATTTCTGTTGGACCTTGATGTGACAAGCTATAAGCAACTTACTGGAGAACAGGAGAGGACTCAGGGTAACTATAGCATAGGGATAAACTAGCGAGTGATGCTGTGGACTAATTTCTCCCAGTCTTGGTGGGCAGCATTGTTTGACTTCCTAGAATCTTATCCAGCCCTGCATTTTTTTGAAATCCAGTTCTCAGAGATGCATTTTCAGAACGTAATTTACAGTTTTCTGACTTAATTTCTTGCTTCCAAATATACTCAACTGCAAGAGGCTTTCTTATAAAAATCACCATGGATACATGATCCTTATAATCTTGTGAGCCTGCCTATGTAGCTGCAAAAATTACCCAATACTATGCCCAGAACTGCAGAGATGTTGACTGCATTTTTTCCTCCCTTAAAAATTATCCTTAAACTGAGCTCATAAATAAAATGAAGGGGAAAGAGCATTACAGTTCCTGGTTGTGTACTGTTTTATGTGTATGAGGGTGGAATCAGGGGGGCTTCAAGGTGTCCAACAGATGAGGCCTACAATCTGGATTCTACTCATGTTCATTAGGAGGATAGGAATAGAGGAGAAAATATCTAGGTGGGGAGAGTTGTTTTTCATACTCCTGGGGAAAGTGAAGATCTGCTTCCTATGAACTTCTGGGCTTCTGCCTGGTTCTGGGTCCCCCCAGAAGAGCAGCAGGCTAAATATAGAATCATAGAATCAATGAGTTGGAAGGGATCTAGACAGATCATTGAGTCCAACCCCCCGCCATGGGCAGGAATGAGCACTGGGGGTGGGAGGGGTCCTAAGACCCCAGCCAGGTGCCTATCCAGTCTCCTCATGAAGATTTCCAGGGAAGGTGAGAGCACCACCTCTCTGGGAAGCCTATTCCAGGCTCTGGCCACCCTAACAGTGAAGTAGTTCTTCCTACTATCTAACCTAAACCTATCCTCCCTCAGCTTGTGGCCATTGTTCCTGGTGGGGCCCTGGTGAACAGACTTTCCCCAAGTCCCTGCCGGTGGCCCCTGATAAGGTTGTAAGTCCCCCCTCAGTTTTCTCTTGCAGAGACTGAAGAGGTTCAGGTCCCTCAGCTTCTTCTCATAGGGTTGGCCATGGAGGCCCTCAGCCATACGAGTGGCCTCCTCTGGACCCTCTCCAGGTTCTCCACGTCCTTCCTGAAGTGCGGCACCCAGAACTGGACACAGTACTCCAGCTGCGGCCTGACCAGTGCCACATAGAGGGGGAGCAAGACCTGTCTGGACCTGTTAGTGATGCCCCTGTTGATGCATGACAGGGTGCGGTTGGCTCTGCCTATTGCTTCATCGCATTGGCGACTCATATTCATCCTGGAGTTAATCATGACTCCAAGATCCCTCTCTGCCTCTGTGCTGCCTATAACCATAATGCTGGTTCCCTCTCTCCAGGTGCAGCACTCTGCATTGTCCTTGTTGAACTGCATCCTGTTCAGATCTGCCCACTTCTCTAACCTATCCAGGTCTGCCTGGATGTGGTCCCTGCCTGCTGGTGTATTCACTTTACCCCACAGCTTGGTGTCATCATCGAACTTGAACAGGGTCTCCACACCCTCGCCCAGGTTGCTAATGAAGATGTTGAACAGCACTAGCCCAAGGACCGAGCCCTGGGGGACTCTGCTGCCCACACCCTTCCAGGTCGACATCGACCCGTCCCCCCCCCCCCCCCCCCCCCGGGTACACCTCTGGAGCCAGATTTTACACCCATGTGACTGCATTCATCAATGCCGCAGTCCCTCAGCTTGCTGGATTGTTTTTGATGAAAATTTGTTTAATCAAAACTTACGTGTTTTGTGGATATGCATCTGTTAGGGCAAAGCTTTTTCCATTATGAAGTTTTACTGGGGCCATAGCACTCTGTTTCTGAAGCATATTAACTTTTGCATGCTGTAAGCCCAGAGGAGGATGAAGTTAAATTGCAGCTCTGCTTACTTTGGAGCAGAGGCTTTCATCCCAGATTCTATCAGAATTTTGATCTCCTTCAGGGGACTTTCCGTATCACTGAGTCTTTGGTTAGAAGGAACAGGGGAACTTTAGATTTCCCACCCCACACCTTCAGAAAAAACTACCAAATTTGTGGAAAACATTAATATTGTTTTTGTTTTCTTTCTAATACAGAATGAGAATGAACTTTTAGAAATTCCTGTAACATATTCTGAATGCTATTTCTCCAATTGGAGCAAAACAAAACACTTTGGTAGAGAGAATGCCTTAAGTTTGTTAGCAACTAATTAAAACAGTGTAGAGTAGTTGAAATTAAATTAGTGCAACTCAGAACCCCAGGAGTCCTCTGAGTTGCCCTACCTCAACAGGAACCAATTTGCTGAAGAGACATTAGCAGAATAATGGTTGGTGTGAATCAATGTAATCAGTAAACTGATTTGCACCATATGAAATGACTGAAAAACTGAAGCTGCAATATGATCCCCCAAACTCCTTTCTGTTAGGAATCCCAGTTCCTTAAAATGTAATATGGTACTTTGGGTCAAGTGGTTACTGATAAAAACAGCTTCTGGGTTCCAGGTCAGGCTGGGTATTGGACCATGTCCTAATGAGAAATGCATAGCTGAAAATAAGTATCTTGTTTTAGTAATTGGAGCAGAATTCTTGTACATCTATACACCTCTGACATTACTGGTTACTGGTATAGCCTTTCAGTTAAAGATAACACAAAAGGCTTGTATTGTATTCATCCTTTCTCTGCTTCCTCCATTTATTTCTCCATAGCAACAAGCTTTTCTGTGGAAGAGTTTATATTCAAGCTGGCTAGTGTCAACACAGCCTACTGCAGCAAATGTTGTGCCGTACCAGTGCATTTGCTCTTCATTTTTACCGGTGCACTTTTCTTGAACCCTGTTAATGAGACTGAGCCTGTGTGCTGTTTGTATTTAGTCCACATGAACTGTGGGCACAACTCCTTAACTCTTTCTAAAATGACTATTCTAAAACCATACACAACAAAGAATAGCTGCAGCAGTCCTATAGCTGCATATAGCCAGCTATGTTTAAATGGTGAGATTAGTTTTTTCCAACATACCAGTGTTTAAATGGTAGGAGTGTGAGGGTGAGAACATAACAAACCAGTAAAAGGGGAAATGCCAAAGGATGGGAAAATAACATTTTCTGACTCATTCAAAGATTCTGTATGCTGGTGACTGGTCAACTGATAGGTAAATGACAATGTAAATAAAAGAAAGGCTCTTTTATGAACCCAAAATGGTAAATGAGGTGAGGAAAGGGAAAATTCTTTTAAAACTAAATAAAACAAAAACTGTACAGGGACTGGTATGGACATAGTTCTTGTACTAACTTAACTATAAAACACACAAAACAAAATTAAATTGGTGCAGTCTACTAATGTAAACAGTTATTATAGCATTTGCACTGGTAAAAATTACTTCAATAAACTTAGTTTCAGATGTCCTTTAAGTACAAACCTGCTGCCGCCTAATTAGCCTTGTAATTTAAATTTGTGCAATGTTGTTTTTCTAACTTAAATACTGTGGCTAAGGACAAACATTCTAAAAGCCTGAGCCTAAATTAATTCAATCTTTTCAGGTTAGTCTAACCTGGCTAGGCTAAATCAGTTTTGTAACTGGACAGACATCCCAGAAATGCAGGCACATGCCTACAGTGGCTTAGGCTAGAAGCTGAGGGGCACTAGAGCAGTCCTCCCTTGGCTTCCACAGGGCTGAGCTGAGGGGGCCATGGCCAGGTCCCGGCAGGACACTCTGATGATTCCCTCCCTCCCATCAAGCAGCCTAGCAGGGAATGTTTATCACACTTAACTCAGTGTTTATCAACCCATTTAGAAAACAAAGCTTTTCTCCGTTAACTAATGGAGCACTTCTTAAACAGCTCTTCCAAGGAAGGACATTAAGCTACCTGTTGATTAGCTCCAAAAACCATATCCGCCTGTCATCTCCCACAGCACAGACAATAGACAGCATGTGGTCTGCTAGCTAATGCTGAGGTGTCTATGTAAGGTAGAAAGGAGCAGGGAATAGTTCCCGCTTTGCAGGCAGAAGCCAGGCAGATGCTCTGTGCCTGCAAGTCCCTGCCAGAGCTGCAGGCAGGGAGATTAGGGGAGGGGCCAGCTCTGTTGTGGAGCAGAGAGCCCCACCGAGCCAGAGAGGATGCTGGGGGTGTCTGGTTTATCTTTAACTAGCAGGAGTTCTGGGACAGACATTGCATAAATTGTTTTTAGCCAAATCAGTTAAGTCTCACATTCAACCAGGTTTAACTCAAAGTAATTTCAGCCATTTTCAAACTGGTCTATGTGCATCTGTTCTGTTATAGGTTTAAACCAGTTTCTGATTACTTAAACTGGTTTATGTGTAATGTCTGTCCCTACCCCTAATGTTTACATTAGGCCAAGAATTTTCAAAATATTTGAAGGTTTTTAAACTCTACTTTTATGCTATGGGAAATTTGGCATTGCAGGTCTCATGCCAGTGGTATAATATTGTCATGCTACTTTGACTTCCTGTGACGTTTGCTGTTAACTTGTTTATAATGTCTTGTGAGCTGGTATTTGCCTCCAGGTTTATGGATTTATACCACCACACTGATACTAAACTCAATTCAGGAAGTCAAGCACTTTAAAAGGGTGTATTAATGTATTAATTCTTAGCACTGCAATTAGCATACTAATACCATGCAAGTCTCTCCATTGTTGGAAGCTCTTCTAAGCAAGCTATGAGATAAAAATGGCCTTCAGTGTTTTGTTTCTGTATGTTCCTCATCCATCTGTTTTGGCTGTAGGATCAGGGACAGCTTTCCTATGTTTTACATAGCATTTACACAATGGGGCTATTATCTCATGTCCAGATATGCATGTATACAACTCCGTACACACTGAGATTCTGCAGACAGGATAGGTGAAGGTTGTTTTGTGGCAGCCGTTCCTTATTCTGTGTGAAAAAGGATGGGCCTGCTATGTGCACTTTACACCTGCCCCTGGAAAAAAGTAGAGAACCCATTTGGAGAACAGTAAAACAAATCCTTAGGTTTTTCTCTCATGTAAAAACTCCAGTTCTTGTGCAAACTGAATGTTAAATGTTGATTGGTACCAGGTAACAGCACCTTGGCTAAGTACAAACAGTCAAAAAGCCTGAGGCTGAATCAATTCAGTCTTTGCAGGTTAGTTTAAACTGCACAGATTAAATTGAAACAGAAGTGAACAAACATTTACCTTTGGCTCAGGAAATGCATCCACATGCCTTCAGTGGCTCAGGCCAAAAGCTCAGAAGCGCAAGAGAGCATGGCTTTCTGGCTGTGTTTGCTTCCTCTTCCTGCTGCCCTCAAGGTCTCTGGGGTTTGCAGTCCAGACTTACAGCACTAGGACTCTGCAGGGTTGCTCATTACTTCCTCTTCCTGCTTTTGGATGTCTCTGGGATTTGGAGTCCAGAATTGCATCTCCTCGCAGTAAGCTTGAGCAGGGGAAGGCGTGTTTAACCCTCCCTCCCTGGCCCCAGACCCCAGCTAGGGTTTGCCTAAAGGGGCAGTCCCACCCTGCAGACTGGGCTGCATCATAGCTGGGCTTGTGTCTGCCCCTCTGTCAGCCAGCCCTCACTGCTCCAGCTAGGGAGTGGAGGGGTGGGGCCAGTCCTGCTCTCTGGAGCAGATAGTACAGCTCAGCTCAGGGCTGCAAAGCATGCTGGGATTGGGGGACTGTGATTTAACTTGAACCAGGAAGTGGTCTGGGACAGAAGTTTTATGAACCAGTTTGACCCAAATCAATTAAGTCTGATACTGCATTCAACCAGGTTTATCTGAAATCAGTTTCAGCCATTTTGAAACTGATTTATGTGCACTGAACTTCTTCTGTTCTGTTACAGGTTTAAACTAGTTTCTGATCACTTAAACCAGTTTATGTGTATCTTCTGTTCCTAACCCTTATGTTCTAGGAGGTGAACATTTTGATGGTAGTCTGGGGGTCCAGGGAGTGACAGGTGGTTTGTATGAGTCTCTCTTTTGGCAGAGGATGTGAGGTCCAACCAGAAATCAGGGACTGAACTTCCTGCTTGGTCCATGTGAAGGGACCACCTTGCTCCACAAGCTGGTTTGAGCCATTAGAAATACTGTAAGGAGAATTTTTTCCTGCCTTGTCCTCTCTTGTTTAATTGTCCAGGGGAGGGGGTAGTCTGTCATGTTGACAATATTGAGTATGAAACCAGACATGAGCTATATTGTGCTTTTAAGGGAAGTGTTTTTCCCTCTCTTCTCACCGTCCCAATAGGGAATAGCTCTTCTTCCAAAACTCTGCAACACAATAAAGCACTTCTAATAATTAACCAGGTTGGTTTCTTCAAATATGAGAGGTGTCTTAAAGTGCCTGATATATAAAGATGCATGTTATTTGTGACAAAATGTCTCAAAACATCATTTGACAGCTTCATAGAACATACCCTAATAACGCACTGAATTTGCTTACTGTAGAACATGCTAAAAATGACCAACTTCAGCCTCTGGAAGCAGGTTGGCATCCAATGGCAGTGGGGGATAGTCACAGCACCAGATATACCACCTTATATTAGTCTCTGTCTAGTTTTGTGGTAAAACCTGAAGGCAAAGTATTTTTAATGCACAAACTTTAAACCTAGCTAATCCTTTTATTGCTTTGAGGCCTGTCTGTGTGTCTCTTTTTTATCTAATATGCTTTGAAGCTGTAACGGGGCTGTTAAAAGAGTTACTTTTAACAGTCTAGTGTAGAACAGGCAAATATAGGAAGTGTGGAATAATAAGTGGAACAAATGTATACTATGAAAACCATGTGGAAAAGCCTGTTTCAGTGCAGACATGATTTTTTTGGCTAGGTTCTGAGCCACTGGAATGAGTTCCCTTTTTTATGGGAAGGTTTGTTTTGTGTTTTGATTTGTGCAGGTTGAATTTTTAAGTCTGAGTAGGAGATTTTAACTTTTATATTTAAATCTTGTATATACAGGAATCCACATGAACCTAACACACCAGTGTTTTATTAGGAAGTGTCTGATCATAAACATGAGGTATTGGCAAGTTCATAGATTTCATAGATTTCATAGACATTAGGGCTGGAAGGGACCTCAGGAGATCATCGAATCCAGCCCCCTGCCCAAAGGGCAGGAAGTCAGCTGGGGTCATAGGATCCCAGCAAGATAAATCTCCATAGATTAGAGACTTATCAAGATAAGTCTCCATAGAAATAAAAGACTCAAGGAGTGAAGTACGGAAATGAAACTTGAATATGTTCATGCACTAAGGGTGAAGAAATGGCTTAATCTAGTGGCCAGAGTTTTAGTATGGAAGATAGTTGAGGTTGTGGCTGGATGCTTTGCTTCCAGCATTCTGTCAAGTTGAATAAATAGTACCACTACTGGAGAACATCTCAGATCTCTGAAGGGATGAGGTGAGGTATGGAGTTTAGCAGATTACATTATTGGTTATCCTTGCCAAAAAGGATTTAGCTTGAAAGTAGTAGTTCTTCAAGTCTTCATGAAATGTCCTGTTCCTCAAGACCTGTTTCCAATCAATGTGCGACTATGACACAATTGACATGCTTCACAACCTGAATAGAGTTACCCAGGTCTGAATATAAGTGCAGAATAAAATTCACTTAAGGTTACTAGTTTCACGTTAGGGTTGAAGTATGCTGGGAGGGCTACTTGAGTGTTTGCTGTGCCATACCCCAGTAGCATAACAATGAGTGGGTGAGTGGGGCTAAAGGAAGAGTGATTCTGAAAGTGGGTATGGCGCCCTGGGCAGTGGTGGAGCATGGTGAAAAAAAGCAGTTGCTGGAGGATTGCTGCTGCAGAGATGTCATTTATTTCCTTTTTTTTTTTTCTTTTTGCTTTCAACCTATTGAGCAGCCATATAAACACAGATTTTTGGTGGCAAGAAAAAGTGACATCTTTCCTTACAGCAGCAAACCTCTGGCCACTGCTCCTGTACCATGCGCTACTACAACCCAGGGTGCAGACCTGGCCACTTATGCCTCTGCCTTTCCCATACTGAACTTGATCTGTAAAGAAGGGAATTAATTTCTCTGGTCTGTAGATCTTGTTACCTCTTTAAAAACCCTGAATGGAAAACTCCCCTTTCTGGTAAATATAATCTTGACTTCAGTTTTATATTTCCATTTTTTAGAATACACAGATGTGGCTGTGACAAAAGCAACTCTCTTAGCACCTAATCCTTTTTGTTTGCGGAATGCCAAGTTGCTCAGTCATCTCATATAACAGAGGATTGGGCTTCATTTCTTTGGTTCAATTTACTGGGCTTTTTTCCATGAGAAGTACACACTGCTTTCCATACATTATGATAAATTGCTGTAGCCAAGCACAAAGCTTTTAGTGACACACTTAAAAACACCTCCTCTACTTTGAGATTTTATCTTTACATGCTCTGATATATATGATGACATTATGTGGCCCATGATAGATAGGCTCATGAATGAAATCATGCAGTTCTCAGTGTTTGTCAGCCTACTTCTGTAGCATGTTAATAATAGACAACTCTAGGTTCAGAAATGTTAAGAACCTGCTGTCACAAATTTCTTGCTAGAACTGCTTTGATACCAACTGGACATTTCCCTTCTCAGCCTCTTTGTTTGGCCATACAGCATTAATCAGGTAAGCTCTCACCCTCATTCTACAAAGGTCAAGTAGCCATGTGCAGTTGTTAAACTTCTTTCCTTTGGCAAACTTGCAAGTAGCAGATCTTGGTCTTCATCCAGATATAGCACAGATGCTTTCAGACCACAGTTACTATTCTTTTGAGGAGATACCTGATGACTGGAGGATCTTGGATCATAACTACAGATGTCATTAGTTTGGTGTGCAATGCCTTCGATGACTTTTTGGTAAACCTGCTAGTTAAAGTACAAGTAGTTGCAATGCCTTTGATATAGTATTCAGGTATTCCCTTAATTTTATAACCTAACTTGGTAAACTAAGTATTCTGAGGCCCTAGTCCAGTGATTCTTAACCGTGGTGAAATGGCATCCTGAGGCAAGTTTCCTTTAGTACACCCCAGGGAATTATGAAATATTGAAAATACTAGGGTTTGTTTTAAGGTCTCAGATGAAATTCACTTTCCAAAAATGTGGTTCTCCCTCTGCTTTTTAAACTGTTCATTTAAAATGTAAGACTGCCTATTTTTGTCACAGATCACAAAGAGCTTTTAGCATGACTAACTGCTCTTACTATTTGAATTAACTGGTGTTATTCTTTAAAAGTGATTGCCTTCTTTCAGAGGCTGTGTTTGAGCTTTGAGACATTAACTGCACAGTAAGTAGGGGAGGTGAGAATGACTAGATCATGTGTAAAATTTTCAAGTAATGCCCTAAAGTCTTAAGGATTTAGGCACTTTTGCGAATTAGGTAGCTTTGGAAATTACCTATGAAAATATGAATGAGTACTTTAAAAAATGAACTGAGCTTCTGTTTTGTGAGGAAACTTGCTTTCTGTTGCAGTGTTGGAATAGCACACTGAAATATGTGTCAGTCATCTACTGTAGACAATAACATGAAATGAAAGTGTGCCATTTGGAAGTGGCAACAGTGCTCTGAACATGTTTTAGAATTTGTTTTTTTCTAGATAAACAGCAAGTAGCTATGTGAAGTGAAACAGATTTACAAATGCAGTGTAATCAGTATCAGGTGGGGTAAAGTAGTGTGTCTAGGCCCAAACTGTTAACAAACCCTATCAGGTAGCTGATTTCAAGTTCCATATCTCCAGATGTGATTCATTCATGTTTTAGCTAACATGGCAGTAAATTTAAGTGACTAATATATTCATGTTACTCCTGCAAAGCTTAATTAGTTCTCTAGCTAGCTTAATTTTACTTATAAGAGAAACAGGTCCCATATATTAAGCATACACTTAATATAGGTGAAATGCAAAAATTATCGAATTAAAGGATTATTTGTCTCAATGTCTTTATTGAATGACAGGGTAAGGGATTATGTGTGTTTAAAATCATGTGAATATACAATATATTTTTTAAGTTCTTTATCTTTGACAATGCTTATAAATGCATCCAGCTTTGCCAACTCCAAGCATTACAAAAGGGCTTAAATCACAAGTAACTTAAACCATGAGACCTTAACGCAATCTTTTTTAAAATTTGTCTTTTTGGTTTTGCTCTCTCTAAGGCAGGGGCAGGCCAAATACAGCCTGCCAGGACATTCTAACCCACGGGGCCCCTAAAAAAATTAGTAAATATTTATTTGCTCATGGCTGCCTGTCAAAGCTGACAGGAGCCAGGGGTATTAGGACCTGGGGGAGCCCCCAGCAGAAGTGAGCAGCCCAGTCCTGCCCCACCTCCAGCCATTTTACTCTTCCTGCCTTGGCCTTGCTCTGACATCACATGGCTCTCGGCAGCATCACTGGACCGGGGAGCACAGGACGCCACATGCGCATGTGCAGGCAGGGGCAGTGCACATATTTATGCACACAGGCAGGGGCGGCGCATGCAGGCAGGGGTAGTGTGTGTGTGTGCGATCATTGATAGGATGAGACCCACATGCACCCACACTCCCCCTTGCACTGCCATACCCCTACACCCCCTCATACACCCCAGCCACTCTCACCCCATGCAGCGCCCCCACAAACCCCATACCCACCCACACCCCACATACCCACACACCTATAGCCTCCCACAAACCTATACACAAGAGTAAGACATCATTTTAAGCTATTGTGTAATCATCCCTGTGTATACTACACCAACATGTAAATCAGGATAAAAATATTTTTTTAAATCAAATTAATGAATGCTGTAGATGTTTGCTTTTTAGAATATAATTTGGTATTTTTTTGGTTCTAAGATGGCAAAACCCCTTGCTGAAAGAAGTACTTCTGGGGGCAAGGGGAGGGACTTTGGGGGACATAGCTCAGGGATTAGGGGGCAGGACTTCCAGTCACAGCATGGTGACCTGGGGGGTGGGGCACATGTTGTGGGGTGGGGCTTCCCATGTGGCCCTTGAAAGCTTGTCAAAACTCGGTAAGTGGTTCTCCGCCTGAAATAATTGCCTGCTCTAAGGGCTCATACTTTAAAGATTTTTTCTGGGTACACGGTAGTTAGAAATGCAAGCTGTTTTTTTTAATACTATAAATAACAAAAACAGAACTATAGTGAAATGTTCCAGTGCCAACTTTGTGTATGTGTTTTAATTGCATAGGGTTTATTTTGGAGTTAAATGCCTAGTTGTAATTTGATTTGTATTTCTAGTCCCCAATTCTCTCTTAGGCCTCCAAAATTCTCTTTGGTATAAGTAACATTCTTCATCACTGGTTTCTTACAGATGGGAATGAAAAAGTAGCTTTTCCCTCAGTTTGAAAAACAAACAAACAAAATAACACAAACTTTTTTATCTTTTCCCTTATGTAACACAGATGGCTGAAACTTGAAATTTGATGTGCTTGTTTTTGAAGTGCATCTCTAAAACCTTTTTTTTACACAGAACATTGTCTAATGAGTACAAGGGACAATAAGTGCTGAACAAGTTCAGGATAGGCTGAAGTAAAACTTTTTAAAAGCACTTGTTGGTCTCAATTAATGGCAAGAGGTGGAGTGCTCTTGAAAATCCTATCCATGGGGAATTTTTGCATTAGGACACCCAAAGTGATTCAATTTATGACCTTTTAAAATTGTGCATTTTAAAATATGCCATAATTTTGCAATCATAAAAGCACCAAGTACCTGAATCTGTAAAAAAAAAAAAAAAAGAACAAAAAAACAAACAAACCCCAAAACTTGACACCAAGCTATAGGTCAATTTTTGCACAAAGATCAGAATGGTGAGAGGTTTCCATGCTGATCTGTGATTTAGGACATATTTCAGAATGGTCATCTGGGCTAGGGACAGACATTACACATAAACTGGTTTAAGTGATCAGAAATTAGTTTAATCCTGTAACAGAACAGATGTTCAGTGCACATAAACCAGTTTGAAAATGGCTGAAAGCAGTTTGAGATAAATCTGGTTGAATGTTGTATCAGAATTAACTGATTTGGCTGAAACTGATTTATGCAACTGGTCTGGTCCCATAGTTTCATAGTTTCTAGGGTCGGAAGGGACCTGAGTAGATCATGAAGTCCGACCCCCTGCCATGGCAGGAATCAATACTGGGGTCAAACAACCCCAGCAAGATGCTCATCCAACCTCCTCTTAAAACCCCCCAGGGTAGGAGCCAGGACCACCTCTCTTGGAAGTTGGTTCCAGATCCTAGCCGCTCAGACCGTGAAGTAGTGCTTCCTGATATCTAGCCTAAACATGCCCTCTGCAAGCTTGTGACCGTTATTCCTGGTCACTCCTGGCAGTGCTCGGGGGAACAGTGACTCCCCCAATGCCTGCTGATCCCCCCTGACTAGTTTATAACAGGCCACAAGATCCCCCCGCAGCCTTCTCTTTTGGAGGCTGAACAGGTTCAGGTCCCGTAGCCTCTCTTCATAGGGCCTGCCCTGCTGTCCCCTGATCATGTGAGTGGCCCTCCTCTGGACCCTCTCCATGCTGTCCACATCCCTCTTGAAGTGCGGTGCCCAGAACTGGACGCAGTACTCCAGTTGCGGCCTGACCAGTGCTGCATAGAGGGGGAGGATCACCTCTTTGGACCTGCTTGAGATGCATCTGTGGATGCATGACAAGGTACGGTTGGCCTTCCTGACTGCCTCCCCACACTGCCAAGTTCATCTTGGAGTCTTATGACTCCAAGATCCTTTTCCGTCCGTGCTGACAAGAGGGGAGTTCCCCAGCCTGTAGGTATGGTGCCGGTTGTTCCTCCCCAGGTGCATCACCTTGCACTTGTCTGTGTTGAATCCCATCCTATTCACATCTGCCCACCCTTGTAGCCTGTCTAGGTCTTATTGAAGCCTGATGCTACCTTCTAGTGTGCCCACATCCTCCCACATCTTAGTGTCATCAGCAAATTTGAACAGGGTGCTTTTTACCCCCTCATCCAAATCACTGATGAAGATGTTGAACGGTGCGGGCCCGAGGACCGAGCCCTGGGGAACCCCACTGCCCACGTCCTTCCAGGTTGAGAAGGACCCATCCACTACCACCCTCTGGGTGTGGCCCTCCAGCCAGTTGGCCACCCAGTTGACTGTGTGGGTGTCTACACCACAGTCCCCCCAGTTTCTTAATGAGAACGGGGTGAGAGACAGTGTCGAATGCCTTCCAGAAGTCCAGGAAGACTATGTCCACTGCTGCCCCTGCATCTAATGATCTGGTAACCTGATCATAGAAGGCCACCAGGTCAGTCTGACAGGACCTGTCACTGATGAACCCGTGTTGCTTGCCCCTAAGCATGCAGTCCCCAGCTGGCCCCTCACAGATGTGTGCCAGCATAATTTTCTCAAACAGCTTGCCTAGGATCAAGGTAAGACTGACTGGCCTATAGTTTCCTGGGTCCTTCTTCCTCCCTTTTTGAAGATTGGAACCACACTGGCCCTCTTCCAGTCCTCTGGGACCACACCAGAACACCACAAGTGCTCAGAGAGCCGTGCCAGGGGTCCTGCAATGACCTCGGCCAATTCCTTAAGGACTCTAGGGTGGAGTTCCACGCTAACCCTTGGCTCAGATGTACCTCCCCTGGGGCCCAAGGAGGGCCCAGCAGGGAGGTGGCTGTTCTGGTCCCTGCTTAGGAAGACAGAGGCAAAGAAATCATTAAACATGTTAGCTTTGTCGTCTGGTGTGACGACGAAATTCCCCAACGCGTCCTGCAAGGGCTCCACGTTGCCCGGGACCTTCTTTTTGCCCCCTATGTATTTAAAAAAGAACTTCTTATTGTGCTTAATCTGAGAAGCTAGTCCTAATTCCATCTTTGCCTTGGGCTTCCTAACTGCTCCCCTACAACCCTGAGCGACTGCAGAATAGTCATCCCTGGTGATGACCCCTTCCTTCCATTGGGTATATGCCTCCTTTTTAGCAGGGAGACATTCTCGGATGCTTTTGGTGAGCAACTTCGGGTTTCCAGGACTAGACCAATGCATTACAACAGAAACTTCAGTTCCGTCTTTTGTAGCAACTAATGTAAAGCAACTTTCAGCAGGCTTCCTCATGGGTATAGTCACACCAGCAACTCAATTGCTGCATCTGTACTAGTGATGTTTGTTACTCAACTGGACGGAAGGAACTTTGGGTTTTCAAAATGGCTCTGCATTATTGCATGTATACACGAGCTACAGTGCAATACCAGTATATAGGAACTTCTCTGCAAGAAGAGAGGCTCCTATGTACATGTAACATTGTAACATTGCAGTTAGGATCAATGCAAAAGTAACTCTGAATTTCCTGGGTCACGTTTGTTTTTAAAGAGGGGTTCTGGAGACACTTCCTTTTGCACACCTACCTGTATTTGACTATTCTGCAATAAATGCTTTTTTTTAGGGAGGATGTGCACTGTATATGTAAAATATCCATTCAGCACAGCCCTGTCAACAATCCACTTATGCTGAGAGAAACTTAAGGAAAGGTGCGAACTGTGGATGTGCTGCAGTTTTTTAATCAGAACTTTCTATTCAAACCAAATAACTTTCAGCTTTCTTATGTACATAGTCCTCAGTAATTTGATGTTTGCCACATAACAGCTTGATTTTTTTTTTATTTTTAATTCATCTGGATGTAACTGTGCTTTGCATATTTGTAGGTAAAATATTCCTCTTTGTCAAGTAAAATAACTAAATGAAATGTATTTTTGACCTACAAATCAAAATCTCTGTATGCAAATGTGCTGCAGGGCTGAGAGCAAGTATGAAAAGGCTTGGTCCTAAAATAATTTTTGGAAGTATCTGCAAAAGTTTAGTGTTCCTGTGTAACTCCAGAGTGATTGTAAATACATGACTAGTGATTGTAAATCAAAGCAACCCCAGTATCTGGATTTTAAGCAGCCCTTCACATATTAAAAGCATACCTCCATTTTACAAATATGAAAACTGAAGCATAGAAGTGAAGTGACCTGAAGAAGATAATACAGCAGGTCAATGAAAGAATTGGAAATAGGATGTGAGCTCTTGGCTCCTACTCCTGTGCTTTTTACTTGGATTAGTATTTAGAAGCTGAAAGTGGGAGGGGAGCCATAGGTGGAAATACGAAATTTGATGTATTATTTTGTATTGTGGTAGCGCCTAGAGTCTGCAGTCAGTGAATAATGTCCTTGTGCTAGGGCTGTGTGGACAAAGATATTGGAAAATATGGGTGGAGAGTAAAAGGGGGTAGTCATTATGTTTGTAGAACAAGAGTGGCAGGATGATATGGGACTCTGGGCTAAGGGCTGGATCCAAGAGCGACTGGGGTATGATTGAGGTCTGTTAGTCTCAAATGTGGATGCTTAACTTTATGTGTGTGAATCATGTTCTCCACCATGCTCCCAGTATGGAAGTTTTGGCGTCAAGTGTTCCAGATGGATGTAAAACATTAACAAGATAACTGCACTGAGAAGACATGTTGTTTTCACTGGTTTTATTCTGGCGTTGCTGTGTGTTGTACTTACTGGTAGCAAACTGTTTATTCCATTAGAGGAAGTATACTTTCTTCCCTTGAAGCAATGGCCCAGAACTAAAATGTCCTTGCTTTCATTTCTTTCCACTGTGTTAAAATAGAAGTGCTTTCATTTACTGTCTTCACATTGTCGGTATCTGAGCAGGGCGGAGGAGCTGAGTCAACACCTATTTATACAACTGATCAAGAAGTAGAATATGGTGGCTCTCAGTTACCTGTTATCTTGGGGGAGGAGAAAGGTATGCTTAGCTAGTCAATCAGATGCAGATTTCTTTGGCAGTTCCCATGATCAGCCACACAGTTTGTTGGGAGAGGCACTAGAGAGGATTTTTTCAAAGAAACACTGGTTCAAATCTGTAATACAACAGATGTTCAGTGCATATAAACTGCTTTCAAAACCAGTACAAGATAAACCTGGGTGGATGTAGGATCAGACTTGATTGATTTAGGTTAAATCAATTTATTGAACTTCTGTCCCAGATCCCCTCCAGATTCAAGTTAATGCAAAGTCCCCCAGCATCCCAGGATGCTTTGCACCACGCTTGCAACCCCCCTTCCCCCCTCTCCAAGCTGTCTGCTTCAGCAGAGCAGGGAGGCATGGTCTAGTGCCCCCCGGCTTCTGGCCTGGGCCACTGCAGGTAAGCATTTCTGGAATTAAAAGTGAATTGTCTGTTCACTTGCTTGTCAGCTCAACCTACACAACTTAGATTAACTTGCGAAGATTGAATCGATTCAGCCTTAAGCATTTTGACTGTCTGTACTTTGCCATAGTGAACTGCTTAAAATGAATTCATGCAACATCAAGTACTGTTTACATTCTCCATTACATTCTCCACAAAGATCAAGCAAGTAGTCAGAAAAAAAAATCCAGCCCTGAGCCAGTGATTATGCAGATGACAAAATTCTTTTCCCTTCTGCTTCCATTTTGTGGTTTTTTTCAGATAGCTTTGAAATGGACAAGTTTCCAACTGTTTACTGAGATTAGCAACACAAAGAAATACCAGCTGTTCCATCAAAGGGAATGTGAAACTGAGAAGGCTTTCCACTTTATACTATCCATTTTTCCTGATTTCTAAATTTTATTAGATGCTTTCCTAGTTGTTAGCCTCTAGACCATGGAGTGATTCTGGTAGGGAAACCATTAAACTAGAATTCTGCCTCATTGGTTTCATTTGAACATAAATTTATCAATGGAAATCATGGCTTGCAGCTAGCTTCTGTCTTTAATAGTTGCCTCATAGACAGGCCACTGATCAGTCTTCTGATACTTTTACACTAGCATGGTTGTTCAGCCATGGTTGGTTAGCCATGCCCATACATGCATAAGTAGAAATCAAATAAATATAGATACTGAAGATGTCAAATGGAAGTTTACACAATCAGCTTCTAAGGTGTCAGGAACCTAATTTCACACTAGACAATGGTGCAAGGCAGGAGTGGCCAACCTGCAGTACATGTCACAGGGGGCACAGGGTAGGTCAGGGAAGGGACATGCAGTGCAGTGGCAGATAGGGCAGAGAGAAAAAAAGCAGGAGAGTAGATTGGGCAGAGAAAAGGGATCAGAGTGGCACTTATGGAGAGTGCAGGGATAATTTGTGGCACTCCTGCCAAAAGGGTTGACGCCTGTAACGGGGCTTCCTCGGGTCTACCAATGGCCCACCCACCTGTTTCTGGGACAACCACTTGCCTTCTTTCCTGCCATGCCTAGATATATAATTATGTTGTTAATTAGGTGGGAGGCTGCCCATTCTTGCCCTGATGCCAAGGGCGCTATCTGCGGCTCTGTTCCTTCCCTACACCACAGCCCAAGTCTTGCAGATGGCATCCACAGATCTTAACATTACTGGCCCCACGCTGGGTCTCAGAATCCTCCAAGCTGGACCCCAATGGGATTCCTCCCCTCAGGAGGCCTACTCCACCCTCATACTGGGCTGCCTGGCTCCCTGAACTCTTCCTCCCATCTCAGGCTTGGTCCCCCCAGGACCTTTGGTCATACAGGCCCTGGCCTCACCTCCAAGGCCAGTCAGAAATCCCAGGCCCTCAGCTCTGGTTGTCGCTTGCAATGGGCCCCTGGCCCTTCTGACCGTTCTGGTCCTGGCACCAGCATTGGCCAGTCAAGAGTTTTCTAAGTCAGGCTTCTGAGTGTATAGCCCACTCTGTAACCCGGGTCCACTTTCTTGGCCCTATCATGAGGTAACCCACCTGGTTGTGGGAGTTGGGGTTATTAAGGTGCCCCGACCTGCCTTTCACTAGGGACCAGGCCTGGCATTTCCTGGGGGCTCCCATGCCACTGAGAGCCCCACCAGGCCACCCACTCCTGGCAAGGTGCAGTTTTAGGTCAGGCCCAGGACCAGGAGCCTCCAAACCATCCCCTTAAGCTCCTGCCCTTATTTCCAAGATGTTTCATACACATTAGGGCTGGAAGGGACCTTGGAAGATTATCGAGTCCAGTTCCCTGCCCCAGGGGCAGGAAGTCAGCAGGGGTCATAGGATCCCAGCAAGATAAACATCCACATTTCTCTTGAAGGCGTTCAAGGTAGGTGCTTTAACCACCTCCAGCGGCAGTCTATTCCAGACCTTGGACAGTAAAGAAATTCTTCCTTCTGTCCAGCCTGAAACAGTCATGGAGGAGTCTCTGTTTATATAGATGGCCAGAGATCTAAAATGGCTTCTGCAATCAAGCACCTGCTGGCTGCTTGCCTCAGCCCATAAAGTGGGAGGCACCAACAGTGTCCTGCCACAACCCCCAATGATGTAAAGCATAATATGAGTTCACATTATATGGATTAGCTCATATCATAGCTTTTACTTTTGAGTTCTTACAAGCAAATCTACAATTCAAAAGTGAATTTCTCAAATCTAACCAACTCATTGGAACACTTATTTGAATTTCTGCTGGAGATGTTCTTTTTTTTATTCCAATGCGTTTCTCTCCTTGATAAATATAATTGAAACAGAAGAAAGAAGTGGGCTGCTTTCCTATTCATTCCCTTGAGGATTAGAAATTTCAAAGCAAGTAGAATTTACCAGAAAACTGTAATGCAACGGGAACAGTTCTGCATGGTAGCATCCCTATATGAAGCAACATGTAGCAACAGTGCTATATATTCACTTATGTTCCTAATGCTTATTAAGAGGATTTTAAATCTTAGGACATTCCAAGTGGTTCTCTGCAATTCTAAATGAACGTTACAGGAATGCATGATGAACTCTCATCCAACGTGGCTGCGAAAATAGTTGCCTAAAATGGATAATAGGGAATTTCAAAGTTTGAAATGGCAGAAAAGTCACAATCTTTTCAGGCCATCTGCTCCAGATTTTTCCTGAAGCGCAGTGGCTGAAACAAGTCTTAGTAATTCTGCATTTGGCTCTTGCCAGAGATGAACAGTATATGATTGGCTTGAATTTGGCACTCTCCCTAATACATCCCAATGTGCCACTAGCTTTTTTCTGTCCCCACAACAATATTGAATTGTTGATGTGTGTTCAGTTTGTGCCATAATCCCAGATCTTTTTCTGTGGTGCTGCAGTCTAACTAGTTCCTTGTTTTTTGTTGTGCTTTTATTTGTTTTTCCCCCCAAAGTACAGTACTTTGAACTTGTCCTTACTGACTTTTTCATCCTCTTTACTTTAGACCATTTTTTTTCAAATTCATCGAGGTCATTTGGAATCCATAATTGTATCTTCCAAAGTGTCTGTTATGCTATCTAGCTTGGTGGTGTTTTGCAAATTTACTATGGGTCTATTCCATCCTCCAGCATATTAAAGAAACTATTGAACAGTTGCAGACCTCATACAGACCACTGAGGAACCACATTTAAAATATTCCCTGCTCCAGTTTGACACTGAGCCATTGATGGCTCTTTGAGTCTGATTCTCCAACCAACTATACACCCACTTTATCACTTTATAGTATATTAATTTAGACCAAGGATTGGCACCTTTTGTCACTGTGGGCTGCTGATTTCAACCCAACCTCTGCTGTGGGACACAGCCCTACCCTCCAGGAATCAGCAGATGTTGCCAAAGGAATAGATAGAAAAGGGCAGGACTTAGGACCTTGGATATTCTTCTTCTGCTGTTGTGACTGAAGTATTCTGCAGATTTCCTGAGCTGCTGCAGACTGGATATAGTCTTCATGGAACAGATCCAGCCTGTTGGCTGTAGGTTGACAACCTCTGATTTAGATCATACTTTCTTAGCTGTCTTACTGGAATATTGTTAGGGGCATTTTCAAAACTCAGTCAAAACTAAAAAAATTGAAAGAGAATCTGTTTTTTACTTTTGCACATTTCTCTATCGGGCTACAAAATATGCTGTGCTAGTGTGAGAATTAGGAAGTGAAACTAATCAAATAATGACATTGTAAAGTTCAGGCTTTGGGCTGTAGAAATACTAGTCAGTGATGTGAATATAAACCTTTTTCAAAATCTTTTGATTTAAGGTAAGATTTAATCCTTGTCTCTTTTCCAGTTCTTTTTTTGACCCTTTCTTTTCTACTGTATTTTTATGATACACTGTGAAGAGCTGAGGTAGCTGATAGCATACTGGCATGGATGTTGTGGTCACAAAGATTTAACCAGGAGTTGTTTTTATACAAGACTTGGAGGGGGAAGGGTTTGAATTACACTCCAACTCTTGTGGGGCTCTATGGCAGTGAGAGCCAGAAGCTGGAAGGAGCCACTGCCACTGCTGTCTGAGCTGCTTAGAAAGGCACGGACTGGACTGGGGGCTCTCATCTCTTATGCAGGGGCTCTTGTCTCTTATGGGGGGATTAGCCCTCCCAGCCCCACCATAATTGAACCCTGGTAGGGGGATGATCCTCTAGTAGGGAGTTAGACTAGATGATCCAAAGTCCCTTCAGACTTATTTTATGATTCTATGACTGTATAGTGATTTCATAGCTGCATTCTAGCCTAAAATGTTATATGAAGATACGGCCTAAAGATAAAGAGTATTGTTTGGAGAATGAAATACAAGCCTCTTCAAGACCTATACAGAATCTGCATATCATTCAAGTGGTAGTAAAGTAGTATCTAGATTTTCATACTGGCACTCTGCAGAGGATTACATTTCACCAGAAAGGCATGTTCAGCATCAATATTGTCAGTAGGACCTGTGAGTGTTCAGTGTAAATGGTATGATATATAACCTCCTTCAGGAGACTTAGTATATTATGCAAGGGTAAAAGTTAATTTGCAGGAGCTATCAGATCAAAGGCAGAGAATATACTAATAATAAAGAATGTCCACTTGTTGCTCAGGGTAAGTAAGTTAAAAGAAAGGGGTGATGTTTATAAGTGTCGGGGGTAGCTGCTATAAGTCCTGGGCCCTCTTCGGCCTGATGTCTTCCTGGTGAATGATGTCAGGATGAAGAGGTGTTGACACTATCTTGCTAGCTGCTCTCCAACGTTATTTTTCTTGCCTGCCACAACTTTGATCTTATTTTGAGTTGGTTCCACTGGGTAGTAAATCCGGGCATATTGGAGGAATCTCTTCCTGTGGCTCTGCTTCCCTTACACCCCACCCGTACCACTTCCTCTTTGTTAATCAGACTTCTTGTTTTGGGTAACTGACCCTTTGCAGTCAATTTACAGGCCTCCCCTAGATTGTTGGCATTTGAGTCAGATCCTCTGGGTTGATCCCGTGGAAGTCCAAGCTGGGGGACAGCCTATCCTAGGCTGTCTGCATAGGGCACGCTTACTTTCATCACTGTACTCACAGCCTTTCAAGATTAAGGCAGTTTACACCTCTCATAAGGTGCATTCACCATGATGTCTTTCAACCTTCAAGGGTAATCCTCCCCTCAATTTGTTCCTTAGCAATTTCAAAAAGACAAAACCAAATCAACTAAAAGGACAAGCCTTCTTCAGGGTCATCTCTCTCTCTCTGTTTCTCTCTCTCTATTCATGATTAACTGTCCGGATATAATGTTCAGAAATCAAATTAAAGGGACCAGTATGCCTTCAGGGTCACTCACCCCTCCCCGCATTCTCTTTATCAATTCATGTTGTAACAGTCCAGACCACAGTCAGACATCAATTAAATCCAACGAAAGAAACAATTCCCATTGATGGGCTCCAGTGCCTCACCCTCAGTTCTCTGAGGAATCAGCTCTCTGGGCCCTACACACACATAACCTTCAGCACCTACTTGACTGTGGGGGTTCAACTTTCTTTGCGTGTGCTGCCCCAGAAATCTGTCAACAGTATTCCATTAGTTGGTGGTTCCCCAACCACCCATATGTCTGGTGAGGTGCCTTTATGCTGCAGGTGGCTGCAGGCTAGTGGTGGCAGGAGAGTCCTTTGCCTGGATGCTGCAGTTTCTTACTGGCGACCCCTCTGGGGCTGGAAGTACTTCTTTGGGCTTCGCTGCTGCTAATCTGGCTCTGGAAGTGTGGCATGGTGCTCTGATCCCTGGCAGTGTTTCCTGTTCCACCTGAGGTAAATGGGAGAGAAGAGTCACTCTTGGGCTTCCTTCTATTCCTGGGACCTCTCCTTCCATAATAACCCTTGCATGCTAGGCAGATGCATTTACTGAGTGTAAGTGAGAGAGAGGAGAGCAGGGTAAGTAAAAATCTATAGCTATCAACACACTAGAATACAATAACTATTCTGCACTATTTTCAGAAGTGGGGAGAAACAAGAACCATGGCTAAAGCATAAGGTAGATTTAAGGATTGAAATCAGGTATATCACAGAAATTAGATGTTCCAATACTAAACTTTGAGACACTAATATTTAGTGGAACATAGGGGGAAAAAGGGAGTCTTTAAAGGGGTAATTAATTCTAATTTAGAATACAATCTTCCTCTCTATGAGTAGATCTTGTGGGTCTCTATACATGTTCAGAGAGACTGCTCTGATGTGATGTAATTATGTTGAACAAGCTTTAGTTAAAGCACCCCCACCACCATTTTTCAGCACAGGGACTCTGATACACATGATGCTCTGGGTGCTTTAGTTAGAGTGGCTCTCAGAGATGCTCTAATTAAAGTTCAGTTTTACCCCCATCCCCAATGTATAAATGTGTTTTGGAGGGAAACTTGGATTTGAGGCATATCTAATACTGCTTTAATATACACCATGCAGGAATCATTCAGGTGTAGATGCACATCTAAGCCTCTCTCTCCTTCAAAACATCCTCTCCACATGGTGCAGCATGGTGATGCATTGTGATCCAGTTTCCTAAGATCTCTGCTGAGATCTTGCATCTGACTAGAGAGGATCTGGCTAGTGGTAGCTCTTGTTTGTAAAGAGTACCTTGCAAGTGGCCCATAGTTTGAGTTGCCTCCTTTAAAGCAACCATCACTGTATGGCTAAGTACAGACAGTCAAAAAGTCTGAGGCTGAATCGATTTAATCTTTGAAGGTTAGTTTAAACTGCATAGGTTGAACTGATAAGCAAGTGAACAGACATTCACTTTTGGTTCCAGAAATGCAGCCACATGCCTGCAGTGGCCCAGGCCAGAAGCTGGGGGTACTAGAGCATGCCTCCCTGCTCAACTGGAGCAGAGAACTTGGGCCAGGCTAACCTGCCTACCCTGCCAGGGGGGAGGAAGGGTGAGGAAGGGGCGAAGTTTGCAGGGGAGGTGAAAAGCATTCTTCATCCTGGGATTCTAGGGGACTGTGAATTAACTTGAACCTGGATGGGATCTGGGACAGAAGTTCAATAAACCAATTTAACCTAAATCAGTTAAGGCTGATATCCATCCATTCAGGTTTATCTTAAACTAGTTTTGATCATTTGGAAAGTGGTTTATGTGCACTGAACTTCTGTGGTATTACAGGTTTGAATAGGTTTCTGATCACTTATACCAGTTTGTGTGTAATTTCTGTCCCTAGACTACGAGAGCTGTAACTGTAAAGGGCACATCTCTAACAATTTGGTAACCACTTTGAAAATCTATTTTCCAATCAGATATTGCATCTACACAAGATGCTTAATTAGCAGTAGCCTAATAACACAGCACAGTAACACGCTAGGCAAAAAACATTCCAACATGCTACTGCACAGTAGTATTAGGCTACTGTTCATTAAGCATCACAAAAAAGTGTTTGCCAGTGCTTCTGCTCAATAAGTGTAGTTACTGTACATTTAGTTAGTACTTCATTAAGCAAGTACTAAATTAAATATGCAGTAACTACTGCTCATTAATGAACATATAGACATTAGGGCTGTGCGAAGCTTCGGGTGCTGATTTGATCCTGAGGAGATTCAGCCCGATTTGGTAGCTGGATCTCTGAATCGAATCAGGAGACCAATAAAAAGCTCTCCAAATTGATTCAGAAAAGATTCAGAGAGCTTCGGAGATTCAAGCAGTCTCCACTCACCGCTGCAGGGAGCTGGACCCAGACTCTGTGCTGGTAAGTAGGGGGTGGGGGGCAGCTGGAGGAGGGGGAGGGGACCATGGGGGACCCCTGCCAGGCCCCATCCTCTGCCTGCTCCCCCAGACTCCTTGAGCACCACCTGATCCCCACCCGCTCTCCCAGCCCCCTCATGGCTGCCCCACCTGGCCCCAGCTCCTGGTATAACCCCCCCCCCCCCCAATACAAAGAGCTCTGCACTCACTAGTTGCTGCAGCAGCTGTCAGGGCTTCTGGGGGCTCATAGCGGAGCCCCCCATGTATTGTAGGAGAGTGGGGGTGCAGCGGGGATCACCCCTCCCCTTCCCAGCCTGGCAGCATCCGGTAAGTGCAGGGCTTTTTTTTTTTAAAGAGCCGATGCTGGGGCCAGGTGGAGCAGCCATGGGGGGACTGGGAGGGATGGAGGCTTGTGACAGCACCTCCCCCATGCAACGTGGGGCAGTGGGGTGCAGCGGGGATTGCCCCCCCTCCTGGCAGCAGCCAGTGAGTGGGGGCTTTTCTTTTTAAAGTGCTGGGATGCTGGGGCTGGGAGCCCAGATGGAGGATGGGGGCTCATGACAGAGCCCTCCATGCAGTGCAGGGCAATGTGGGGCAGCAGGGATTGGTCCCCCTCCCCCCGCACCTGGCAGCAGCCAGTGAGTTCCGGGCTTTTTTTTTTAAAGAGCTGGGAGGATGGGGCTGGCCAGGACAGCCATTGACAGTGCTGGGAGAGTGGGCGAGGTATAAGGCCTGTTTGATTTGGAGATTTGGCTGATTTGCTGGTGGCCGAATCTGAAAATCAAATTCGACCGAATCAGTTTGGGACAGTGATTCAAAACACCAAATCAAATCACTGTCCCCCAAATCGGCTGAATGCTAAGTGAATACTAACCGTTTTGCACAGGCCTAGTAGACATGCCCAGTATATAGTGCTAACTTCCCCAAGTTAATCCCCACTTGAAATCTGAGGGCAGAAACTAATGACAACTTCAGTATAATGTCAGTATAATGTACTATACTAATGTACTAGTGCTTTTGTACTAAGATGATTCCCAACCTGATTCAGTTTTAATCAGTAAAGTTGGCATGAAAATTATAGAGTTCTTAAAGTAAAATATTGAAGGGAGATAATATTTAATTTATGTCCTAAAATACACCTTTCTTAAATTATTTTTTAATTTGTTTTATTTTCTTAACTGTATCTTTGTATTAGGTTTTCTTTCGGTGTGTAAAGGAGTATGTGAGATTTTAAAGTGATTTTTGGAAAACATAGTATGATAGCCATGGCTTCTTTCTATATGTGTTTGATATAAAAATGGAATCAATATATGTGTGCATAAATGTAGTGGGAAATAAATGACAGAACCTGAATGTAATGGTTGCGAGGATGACATTGTCCAAGTCTTTTATATTCTTAATATTTCATTAGCTAGATGTTTAGATTTGTATATTAAGTATATGGGACTGCAAAGAAGTGGTTTGGCCATAAATAGTATAGTCAGAATCTTCCATCATTGTAAGCTATGAAAAATCTTTGGGCCTGACCCCACTGGGAACTGGAATGCTCGAGCATCTCTGAAAATCTGGCCACTTCTATTTGGCAACCAAACTATGGATTTAGGAACTAGGACTGAAAGCTGACTCCTGTTTTTAAATTAAGCAGTACTGATTGGGGAGAAATAAAAAGAAAATAAACTAATGAAATAGCTTGAAATTAATCAGCAGAAGGCACGTATCAATATTTTTAGCTATTGGTTTAGCTTATTGTTAAAGATGTGCTCATTTTTTACCCAAACTTTACTTGTTCAATGTCACTTAAAAGCCTCTGGAAAAAAAAAATGTTTATGGCGTTCATGGAAAAATGGTGTTCATATTCTTCCTTCTAGCTGTGTTGTGTGAACAGCAGTATTGTAATTAAGATCTCTGGTCTGGGTCATACTGACTTTTTGCAACGTTTGCTTTTTGTACAAAGCTAGCAAAAAATACGACCATGTCACGTGAAATAATCAGCTCTATAACTGATCTTTGTGTATTTCATACACAAACTGGACCTTGTTTTTACAGTGAGATTCCATGGTGCAGCCCACTGAAAAAAACCTGTGGTTGTTTCTTTAATTTCAGCTATCTTGGCTTTGAATAAAAGACTGTTGTATTAAATAAAGTAAACATGAATTTGAATAGTTCAGCCCATAAAGTGTTCATTAAAATCTTGTTTATGTTTAATTTACATTTTTGTTTTCAATATACCATGTATAAAAATGGTATAATAACTGCCCTCAGAAGTTACCAGGCATGAAGCTGTAGACTTTGGCAGTGGTATAGGGTACATTGGTTGAAGCATGCAGAGCATGGCCAGCACATCAGATGGTCTTGTTTTTAAAATTGGCAGTTATGAAAAGAATTGAGTTGATATTTCAACAGCAAAAAGCGTGCTAAGATAAAAGGGCACTTTATGTGTAACAGCTATTTTTTCAGGCTGCCTGTGACTTTAGGAAGACAGCAGCATATTGGTTTACATATGTTGGTTTAATGGTGTTGCAGGTTTCCGAAACCTCTGCTTTGCCACAACTGATGTGGTCACAATGTAAAGAGCCCAAGCTGTACAGTATTTGACAAAAAATGTCTTAGCTAAAGGCTGACAAAAACAAAACAAGAAAGGCCACAAATTCAAACAACTTTGGCTTGCATTTTATGGTAACAGAAAGAGGCAAGCATGTTTCTACTGCTTCTCTGAAGATCAAACTAATTCTGGTGTCAGATGCTGGCATTTTCTAGTAAATATATGGGAAACAATATTCAGTTGCACTATTCAAATGCTGCTCATAATGCTTTCTTATGAGATAACTAAACATTGCAACATTAGGCCAACAAACTAAGGGCAAAATAACCTGCTTCTCAGTTTATTGAAGTTCTCAGGGCGATGTTAATGTAGTCTAAAATACATGGATCTATTTAGCCCATAGAATTCTACTCAGACATTTAATTTTGAAATATGGGCAGGCTCAAGAAATAGTTTTCAGTTGTTTAATTGATCAGTTATAAATTTTCATTGCTTTCGATTGGGATGGTTTTTTTTCAGCAATGGTAGCTAGTGTAACTCATTGAGGCAAGGGTTCAGGTTGATGCTAAATGGATTGAGTAACTTTGGCAAAGCTTGTATGTCTAATGAATCTACTGGTCCAAATCCCTTTTCTGTTATTTAAATGATTCCTCATTGGTCTGCCAGCAAAAATATGAGATCTCAAGCATTTAAAATAAATACTACTTTGACTAGTACTGATCATATTACTGATATATTTTGCTATGAGAGTGATTATTTTTCCTGATAATTGGCTATCATTATTCATTCTCAGTTAAACTGGCTATTCAGTTTCCTGTGGGGATTCAGTTCCCAAGAAGGTAATGTGCTTGGACTAGTGGATCTTGAGAATCTTGAAATTCTGCACTCTACCATTAATCAATGTCTGGTCCTCCATTTGTTATGTATTATGACTTTTATACAGGGTCATGGTCAGTCTGTGTTTGCTGGCAGTCATGGATTTAAAATCTTATTTGAGGATTTATTTGGATCCAGAAAAAAATTTCTAACCTTTTTCCTAATCTATATGGCAGCTATGTGACCTTACATTTGCCCCTCTTTGTACACTTAGGAAGTAATTAAATGTATTGGTGTCATTACGGTTGGCAGTAGAACAGCAAATTGCCTTCAATAATTCTTCCCCTGAGTTGGCAAATATACTACTAGAGCAAGGGGAGAAGTAGAAATGAAACATCTGCTGGAGAATGAAATGCCTAGACTTTCAGGTACCACCTACTTAGCTTTTGGCATAGAAACAATCTCAATTTTTGCCTCCAGGAACCGAGGCACATCCATACTCTCCAACAAGAGATGTGGGAAATCAGCTGATCAGCATCCCTGTATTTGAAAGCAGCTCATTTGTACTGTTCAATTCCCTTTCTTCTTTCTGCACTGGGAATAAGCTGTGGTATTTCAGTAGCCAAACTTTTCCATAAAGCACCTGGAATTCTTAGCGGAACCTGTTGGGTACAGAACGCTTTTTTGAAAATCTGGCCTTAAAGTTTTGTGGAACTGGATTACTTGTTTACATATTCTGAACCTGATAACCAAACTTTTAACATAAATGTTGACTTTAAGGTTATTTCTCCCCACCCTCCCCTTTTTAAAAGAGTTTAACAAGTTGCTGAATTACATTAATGCTGATTGGCATTCATTGCATTGTCTTTTCGAAGACATGTTTGATTAGGTAACCTCCGGGAAGGGTATCTTATCTTGTTTGGAATGTTGAAATTCTACTTTGAACAGTAGACTTTTGACACTGCATACTTACGAGTGAGGTGGAAGTAGCTAGTGCTGAGGCAGCTTGGCAAGCTGTTTTTTTTATCTTGGATATAACTGGGACTGCTCTATTGCTGCTTCCCAGTTTGCAGAAGCTTGTTTTGTATTCCTTGTATTATGCAACTTGTGCTACTTTAGGGCTCTGTTCAGGGGATCACTTAAGCTCCATTGAAGGCCATGATTTAGATATGTTTTAGTACTTTTCAAACTTGAGTTATAATTCCTAGCAGGTCTGGACATTCTAAATGCCACTGAAATTGCATGGGAACTGCAGAGGCTTTGCTTCTGTGAAATGCAGGCCCATAGGCTCCAAGTCATGTTTTATCTTTCCAACTTTCCTTGTCATCTTTTTTATGTTAAGGAAGGTTATTCTCAGCTTCTTCCCTTTAGTGAGGTAACTCTTTTATCATTCTTGAAAACCTCCAGTGAAGAGGATTCTACAACTTCCTCTGGAGCTTGTTCTGTTGTCCTACTATTCCAAAAGGAACATTTTTGAGATTAGATCGAAACCTACTTTATTATTTGCATCCTGTTCTTCTTGACAAGGGAAAGAAGTCTTTCTCCTTCTTTCAGGCAGCCTTTCAAATTTTTGAAAACTGCTATCGATGTCTTCCCTTCATCTCTTTTTCTTTAAACTAAGCATACCTATCTCATTCAACCTTTTTTCATATGGCTTGAGTTCTAGCTAAACTAAACATACATAGTTCAAACTAAACATCTAGTTTTTTTCAACCTTTCTTCATGGAACTTATCTTCCAACTACCTTATATTTTTGCTTGGGTCTGTGCCCAAGCCCAGCTTCTCTACATCATTTTTTCCAGCTACGGCCTAACCAGAGGTGAATAGTAATATGTAGGGACCTGCCAAATTCATAGTGGAAGTGGGTTGTGCCGAAGCTCCTTTAATCTTGCAGGTTCACTTGCGTACCCGCCACCCGTTGCTGATTGACTGTGGGGCTGTGGTGGCTCTACTGTTTGTTGCTGACTGGCTGGGAGGGAAAAAAACAGTGCCATACTTAAAACTGCAATTTTTGCCTCATGTTGTCCCACATTTTATATTGGTGCAATAAAAACTTTTAATACAACTGTGGAAAGGGGCATTTCCATTTTAATTGGTGAAAAATGCACAGTCGTGGTGCTGTTTTCTGGGAGGGACAAAACTTCAGGGAGAGTACTTAATAGCATCAGTTGAACAAAGTTTTGATAGTTTTTGAATTTTCTTTTGTTTGAATCTCTAATGCTGGGTTGTTTGGGGTTTTTTTGTGGGGGGGAGGGGCAGCTGTTAATTTTTCCTCTAAACTGAATGGAGGGAAAGACTGAACTCTTGTGGCTTCAGAGTTCCAGAATCTGATCTATTTGACAAAAGCCTAACATTTTAAACTACTATACCAAAGCACCTAGAAAATTATTGCTGTACTGCTGGTATTCACCAAGAAACAGCCTGTATGCTAGAGTCTTTTTTTAGAAGTGGAGAAACACAGGGCTCATGCTGTACAAATTCAGGGGAATAGCAACAATGAAGTCTTCTGTTCAAGAAGTCCTCAAGTCAGAAATTTCCAGCTGAGTGTAGTGTTGGGTGATTGACCTGGTTTCAAAATTAAACTGATCCTAGTACACACCAAACTTTGAGAGTGGGGGAAACTCAAGCATGGCTTTGCCTTGAGGACCTTCTCTAGCAATTGTAGTGCAAGCATTTATAAAATAGTGTTTTTCATCCAGTAACAGTTGTTTTATGAGCTCTTCAAGGATAGTCTTCCCAAATATATTGACAATACTTAGCATACTGTAGATGGTACTACATTCACACCATCACAATATACCATCAAACTTGCTCAGGTTTAACACAGTTCTTTAGTTTTTTTCCACTTCAGCTACAGTTGACTATATTGGTGGTAGTACGTGAAAATATAGGAGGGGGGGACCCTATGCTTATAATAAGCTTTTGCCTAGATTTAAACTAGTGGATGATGCATGCATGTGACGCACATATGATCTCTGGGCCACAGAAAGTAGGGCTGGAAGGGACCCCACACAGTCATCTAGTCTGGCCCCCTATTTGAGGCAGGGTTATCTCTGACAAAACCAAGCATCTGTCCAACCTGCTTGTAGTGATCATGGATTTTGATACATTCGGGCATATAAAGAATGAGAAAAACTAGTTATATATGCCTACGTTTTTTAGTGTGTGTGCTTGAGGTAGGCATCAAAACACATGCCAAGGCATCCAAATAAGCAGTTTTGTTTCTCTAAAAAAATGAACACTTTTGTTAACTTACTTATATATGGCTGTGGGTGCCCAACTTGAAACAACTAACCTAAAAAAAATGTTAAGCCTTTGACTTTATTGAAATTAGAGGGGAAAACCTGAGGAAACCACAGACGCTTGAGAAACCATACTCAAATTTTCTTTAGCTCCCTTCTCTTCTAACAATACAAACTGCTGAGACCACTTTCATTTCTGAGAATAACTACATCTTTTTCCCACTTATCCAACCAAGAGCTGAAGTGAGTCTAAATGGAGACCAACGTTAAGTAATGTGGTTTGTTGGCATTATGTTTAACAACATAGGTAAAATATGGAATAAATATAATAAAAATGTTTTGGATCTCTTTTCCCCTCTGGTTTGAACTGACCTGGAAATAGATGCTAGCACTTGTGCTTGACCCTTACAGTGTGCAATCTTCTGTGGCAAAGTCTGCCTTAAGAGTGCCTTGTGTGTAGTCTAGATAGGTGGCTCTGGAGAAATGGCCACAAGTCACAGCAGTATCAAAATAACTTGTTGTTCTCCTACCAGTGAAGTTTCTTCTTGACTCAGGTAGGCTCTGGAGCGGTGAGAGATGCGCAGGTGAAGCCCGCTGCGCCCCCACTCGCCTGAAGCCCCCCAGACACCCCCTCAGCAGCCGCCGAGCCCCCTGCCAACCCCCAGCACAGCCGGAGGTAAGCGGGCTCGTGGTGGGAAGGGGTTAACTCCTCGCTTGCTGGGAGGAGGCCGCTGCCTGGTGCCGGGCCGGGTCAAGCCCCCGCCCAGGCCCCTACTTGGCCCAGCCCCCCAGGGAGCCCCGCGACCGGAGCCGCGCGAACAGGCTGCGTAAACAGGCGCTTGAGTTAGCGCGGACTTCGCACAGGGGAGGGCGTGGGAGGGCACGAGACCCTGCCTGCGACCCCCCCCAGCCATAGCCAGCCCCAGCCGTAGCCAGCCTACCAGAGGCATGACACGGATGGGCATGCGCCGCACCACCAGGGTCCCCTCGGGCTCTACGGCCCCTCCACTGGGCACCTCAGAGACGGCCACCCAGACGGAGCCCATGGTTCCGGGCTCCACGCAGACGGAGCCCCTGGCTCTTGGCTGCGGGGGCTGCCTGTCCCTTTTTCAGGCTCTGGGGCCCAGGAGCATGGCCCCCTCCCCTTGTGGGGTCTGCTCCCTACTGGGGTCTCTGGCGCACCAGCTGGAGGAGCTCCAGGCCACAGTCCAGGGACTGCGTGCCATCAGGGACTGTGAGCAGGAGCTAGACTCCTACTGCCAGGCCCTTCTCCCCCGGGAGCCGCAGGGGAGAGCTCCGTCTCCCTCCGCGACTAAGGAGGACTCTGGGACCTCCTGCTCTGCCCAGTCAGGGGCATGGACCAAGGTGGTCAAGGGCCCCAAGGCCCGCCGCACCAAGGCCACTGCCCCGCCGGAGCTTAGCAACAGGTTCGCACCTCTTGCAGCCCCAGCAGAGCCCACGCAGTTGCCAGCTCCCGCAGGCAACCCAGGCTCGACCGCAGCTACTGGCCCCGCTCTCCCCAAGACAAAGCATAAGGTGTTCGTTGTGGGAGACTCCATCCTGTGGGGCACTGAGGGGGCAATCTGCCGTCCCGACCCCTTAGCCCGGGAAGTCTGCTGCTTCCCGGGGGCCCGCATCCGAGACATTGCGGAGAGGATCCCGCAGCTCCTCCGGCCCACAGACCACTACCCCATGCTCCTTATTCATGTGGGCACCAATGACACGGCTCGGAGCACCCCCAGCCAGGTCATGAGGCGCTACAGGGAGTTGGGAGCGGGGCTTAGGAGTCTGGGAGCTCAGGTGGTGTTTTCCTCGATCCTCCCAGTCTCGGGCTATGGGCTGAGGAGGGAGAGGAGGATCTACGCAGTGAACCAAAGACTGCGGCGCTGGTGTTATCAGGAAGGCTTTGGCTTCCATGACCACAGCCCGCTCTTTGGAGAGAGAGGCAGCGAGCTGCTGGGAAGAGATGGCCTCCACCTCTCTCCCCTGGGGAGGATGCTCTTCTCAGCCAGGCTGGCTGACCTGCTCCACCGGGCTTTAAACTAAGCCCGCTGGGGGATGGGGGGACTACTGCCCCTGCTGGCCTGCTGAACGGCCCTTGCAAAGCCAGCGGACCAAGGCACTTAAGGGGGTACTTAAGGGAGCTCACCCCTGTCCCAGCCCTGGCACAATCTGTGGGCAAGGCAAGAGCCCCCAAGGGCACACTTGCCTGCCTGTACACTAATGCCAGGAGCCTGGGCAACAAGCAGGACGAGCTCGTCCTCCTGCTCAGTGCAAAGAAATATGATGTCATTGGGATAACGGAGACCTGGTGGGACTCCACCCATGACTGGACCACGGGTATAGAGGGCTATACCCTATACAGGAGGGATCGTGTTGACAAAAGGGGCGAGGGTGTAGCTCTCTATGTGAAGGAAAGCTACATATCCCTGCAAGCTGATGTTGGCGACCGGCGTGGACAGCTAGAGACCCTCTGGGTAAAAATTCGTGGGGAATTCAGCACAGGGGACACAACGGTGGGAGTCTACTACAGACCTCCCACTCAAAGTCCCGACCTTGACCAGGAGTTTGCCCAGGAACTGACTGAGGCCGCTTGCTCCAGGACCTTGGTTGTCATGGGTGACTTCAATTACCCGGACATCTCGTGGGAAGATCACTCAGCTAAATCTGAGCGGGCGCAAAGCTTTCTCTCATGCGTGGAGGACCTCTACCTGACCCAAGAGGTCTATGGGCCAACGAGAGGCAAAGCACTGCTTGACCTGGTACTGGCTACGGGGGACGACCTAATCGGCGACCTAGTGATTGATGGGAAGTTGGGTGACAGCGACCACGAGCTGATCACCTTCACCATCCGCCGTAAAGCTGGCAAGTCAGTCAGCAACACAGAAGTCCTTGACTTCAGAAAAGCCAACTTTGACAAGCTCAAGAGGCTAGTCAGTCAGGCCCTCAGGGACCATGATCCCAGGGAGATGGGAATTCAAGAAGAGTGGTTGCTTCTCAAGGAAGCTATCCTCAGTGCACAAGCTAAATCTATTCCAACATGGAGGAAAGGCAGCAAGAAGGCACAGCAGCCCCCCGGCTCTCCAGAGACCTAGCAGACCTACTGTGGCTAAAAAGGAAAGCCTACAAAGGATGGAGGACAGGATTCACCTCCAAGGAGGATTACTCCACGCTGGTCTGGTCCTGCAGGGAGCAAACCAGGAAAGCCAAGGCTGCAACTGAACTCCAACTAGCTTCAGGCATCAAGGACAACAAAAAGTCCTTTTTCAGGTATGTGGGGAGCCAGAGGAAAAGCAAGGGCAATGTTGGACCCCTGCTAAACCAGATGGGGCAACTGACAACTGACGCCCAGGAAAAAGCCAACCTCTTAAATAGGTACTTTGCGTCAGTCTTTCATCAGTCACACGGGATGCCCATGCCTGCTATGGGACAGGGAAATCTGGGTGAGGGGGATCCCCTACCCTCCATCAATGCTGACCTTGTGAAGGAACACCTTGAGAAGCTGGATACCTTCAAGTCAGCTGGCCCTGACAACCTGCACCCCAGGGTACTCAAGGAGCTGGTGAGCGTCATAGCCCAGCCCCTGGCACGGGTCTTTGAAAACTCCTGGCGCTCTGGTGTAGTGCCCGAAGACTGGAAGAAGGCCAATGTGGTGCCGATCTTCAAGAAAGGGAGGAGAGTGGATCCGGCTAACCAGAGGCCCATTAGCCTGACTTCTATCCTGGGGAAGATCTTAGAAAAGTTTATTAAGGAGGCCATCCTTGAGGGACTGGCCCAGGCTAACATTCTAAGGGACAGCCAGCACGGGTTTGTTGCGGGTAGGTCTTGTTTGACCAATCTCATTTCCTTCTATGACCAGGTGACCTATCACCTGGACAAGGGAGAAGAGATTGATGTCATATATCTTGACTTCAAAAAAGCTTTTGATCTGGTATCCCATGATCACCTCTTGGCCAAACTGCCCAGTTGTGGCCTTGGCTCCACCACAATCCGCTGGCTGGGAAATTGGCTTTGTGGTCGGACCCAGAGGGTTGTGATTGAAGGCAGTCAATCATCATGGTGCCCTGTAACCAGTGGGGTCCCTCAAGGCTCTGTCCTGGGACCCATACTGTTCAACATCTTCATTAATGATGTGGACATTGGAGTTAGGAGTGGACTGGCCAAGTTCGCCGATGACACCAAACTTTGGGGCAAAGCATCCATGCCAGAAGATAGGCGGGTGATCCAGGCTGACCTGGACAAGCTCAGCAAATGGGCAGACGAGAACCTCATGGTGTTTAACACCGAAAAATGCAAGGTTCTCCACCTTGGGAGGAAAAACCTGCAGCACCCTTATAGGCTCGGCAGTGCTACGTTGGTTAGCACTACAGAAGAAAAAGACTTGGGGGTCATCACTGACCACAAGATGAACATGAGCCTGCAATGCGATGCTGCGGCTAGTAAAGCGACCAAAATGCTGGTGTGCATCCATAGATGCTTCTCGAGCAAATCCCGGGACGTCATTCTCCCCTTGTACTCGGCCTTGGTGAGGCCGCAGCTGGAGTACTGCGTCCAGTTTTGGGCTCCACAATTGAAAAAGGATGTGGAGAAGCTTGAGAGAGTCCAGAGGAGAGCCACGCGCATGATCAGAGGTCAGGAAAACAGATCTTACGATGACAGGCTGAGAGACATGGGACTCTTTAGCCTGGAAAAGCGCAGGCTCCGGGGTGATCTGATGGCCACCTATAAGTTTATCAGGGGTGACCACCAGGATCTGGGGGAACATCTGTTCACCAGAGCGCCCCAAGGGATGACGAGGTCGAACGGTCACAAACTCCTGCAAGACCGTTTCAGGCTGGACATAAGGAAGAATTTCTTTACTGTCTGAGCCCCCAAGGTCTGGAACAGTCTGCCAGCGGAGGTGGTTCAAGCACCTACATTGAACACCTTCAAGAGTAAATTGGATGCTTATCTTGCTGGGATCCTATGACCCCAGGTGACTTCCTGCCCTTTGGGCAGGGGGCTGGACTCGATGATCTCCCGAGGTCCCTTCCAGCCCTAATGTCTATGAAATCTATGAAAGTCTATGAAATAAATTCCCTATACATCTTACTTCTAGAAAAAACACATTATGGGGTTGGTGAGCAGCAGGAACCTTTTTATGTCTGAGGCATCCCAGGATCCATTGCATTACCTACCTCAGAGCCTTTTTTGAGGTGTAACTAGAGAATAATGGAAATATTTCAGCCTGTGAAGTGCATGCAGAGACCCATCTCTGGAGAAGAAAGGTGCATGGGGTGTACCTTTGTCAGATGAGTGAGGGAGAGAACCATAAAATCACATTGTGGCCTACAGAATAGGTACTCCTGTGTGTAGCTCAGTAGTTCTGGTGGCTTCTAGCTGTGGCACCTGACACAAATATAATGGTGTTTGTAGGTTAGTTTTTTTTGTTTTGTTTTTAAACAAAATTTGTACTTCAAATTCATAAGACAATGAAAAATAGGAGTCTGATTGTAAAATGGATTGAGATGAGCCAACTCTGACTGTAGGGCATATGGGATCTTCATGAAGTGCTTTCAGTCAAGTAAATGACAGTCACCATGATACTAGAAGCAGTACCAGTTGGCCCTCATGTTCCAAAATGGTTTCCCTTTGTATTTTTTTAATAATACATAATGATCAAGACAGAAAAGTGGCAGTCTACTTTTAACACTAAAGATTATCAAGAAAAATTGAAAAATAGTTTCTCTCTTCCCCATCTTTCCTATTACACATACAATCCAGTGGCTATAATGCAAAGTCAGGACACAGGAACCACAAAGTACAATAGTATGCATTGTTTAGTTCTCAGGCATATTTTTCTCTAAATTGTGTATTTCTGTTTCTTGGATGACATCTGCCTTTGGGCACTCTACAACTAGCAGTATTTAGAACTTGATTTTTTGCCTGAAAAAAGCAATGTTAGCAAATTAGCACAGCAAAATCTGGAAAAATACAGAAGGCAGAGTAAGTGAAATTGGGCTCATAATATCCAGGCCAGACAAGGAAAACAAATAGAGGCTTAGTTAGGGATTGGCAATCTGAGTGCGCACACAGTACTAATATAAATCTTTGTTCCTGCTGATTTGCAGAAACTCTTCAAAACTCACCAGTTATCTGCATATAAAGTATCCTTTGTTTCTGTAAGAAGTGCTGGAGGAGTACTCAGTGTATCAGAGGAGCAAGTAGGAGAATTAGGGATCCCATAATGTTATCAGACTGCAAGCATGACATCCATAGCCTTTCTTTAACTAAGAAGATAACATCCTTGCCACGGAAATAGGGGGAATGATCATGATCATCAAGTGTGGTTACCTTGGGATCCTTCTCTGGGACTGGAACACCATTTCAATAACATAAGGTTCCTAAGATGCTCAGCCTTTTCAGGATTCCCTATTTAGCCATTACGGGGAAAATCCCTTGTCATTACTTTTCTGTTTGATCATGAGATCTGAAACCTGGATAGTCCTTGTCCATCATAATTTCCAATTCCAACTGCATACAGACAAGAGACTTGCATAGCCTCACAGTATATGCCTTACTAATAGAAGACAATTAACTTCTCTGGAGCTCTCTTGCCCAGAGTGCCGAAAAATAGTTATTGGGCATGTCTACATGTGCAATTAATGTGAACCAGTAAACTCTGGGGCTTATTGCTCTCGAGTTTTTTGCCCCTGGGTGCACCGTTTGAATGTTTTCCCAGGAGCAAAATACTCTGGAGCAATACGTTCCGGAGTGCATTTGTGTGCATCACGTGGAGACCAGTTGGAGCAGTCCAATATGGAGGGGGACCCAGGGAGTCAGCCTGTCAGTCCAGGGCTGCTCCAACTGGGCTTCATGTGATGTAGGGGCTGGATGGGGCACAGCGTGCCTCAGTGTGGGGCTAGCTGGCAGGCAGACCAGCCTCAGCCAGCTATGGGGCAGCACATGGAGATGGGAGCAGCCAGCCCAGGGCTGCTCCCATGTCTTTGCATGCTGTGGAGCCCCCACACTGAGGCACGCAGCATCCCACCCAGCACTCCACAGCACATGGAAATGGGGGGAGCAGCCCTGAGCTGGTTGCTTCCCATCTTCATGTGTTGTGGAGCAGCTGGCTTGGGTGCAGGGTGCCTCAGCACAGGGGCTGCCTGATGGCCAGACCTGCACTGAGAAACCCTGTGCCTGAGCCAGCTGGGGAAACATCTAGACATGCACCGCTGTGCACAAAATAACCCCCTCCACAGCGAGGTAGTACTTGTATTTTACAAGACTACCCTGTTGCAGAGTTTTAATTTCATGCACCCTAAGAGAAGTGTATGTATAGATGCTGAGATGTTTAGTATGCAGTTAATTGGTCAACTGCACAGTAAATGTCTAGTGTAAATGTACCCCTTTAAGCCCAAATTTGGATGTAAGTCTAATTCAAAGAAATGAAGACTGCGGTCCTTCTAACACAAATTTCAGCATTTTGTTATGATGTACGTATGGGACTACGCACTTTAACCTTTTTTTTCTAGCTTAAGCTAGCCAAATACCCAAGCTAGTAGAAATGCATAAATAAAAAGTCTAGTGGCACAAAATAGACTAGATTTTTTAAAGCAGTCTTAATAAGATGAAGGTGTTAAAAATTTGGCCAATTTTGAAAATAATGTAATAGAAATTTCTGATGTTATGTGTAGTTTTGATTCCTGTTGTCATTTTTCCTGGCTTTATGTTCACAATTCTGTATGTTTTTAGGAGACTAGGTTTCATCTCTGGTAGGTGAAAGATCTCTATAGACTAGGGAAATTGACTCTACTGAAGAAACTGTTAAACTGAATGTTTACTGTATTCATGAGATATACAAATTAAAATGGGATTTTTTTTTTTGCTCCCTCACCCCAACCCTTTCATTTATAATAATCGTAGGTGTTTATTGCCAGGGTATTTTTCCTTTAATACAGAGTAAATGTTTTTCAGACAGAAGTGTGTGTGTGTGTTTTTTTCCTCTTTTCAAGTTGAGGTCTCACTGCAAATAAATGCCTCTTTTCTCCAGGCCAAGTTTGTGTTTCACTGTATTGTTCAGGGATACTTTCCTTGTTAGCTGGGACAGTTAACATTATCTGTACTTCTTTCCAAGGGGATATCAGCCTCTTTTTAATTATACATGCACATCCTTATTTTAAAAATGATTAGTGATATTGGGTGCTTTGGTTTTTTGGGTTTCTAAGTTGACGTATTTTAAAGAGGGCCTCAGTGCTTCTGGAAGCTGGGGTACTTTTTGATGACAAGTAGGGTCACTGGGTGTTTCTGGGAACACTGACCAGATGCTGAAAGAGATGGGACTCTCTGTACGTGGCTTTGTGCCACATCACATTTTGCATACCAGCCTGTATTTGAAAATCCCTACATTGGCTTTTCTGGCATCTCTTTCTCTCAGGAAGAATGGTAAAAGCTTTATTATATTTGAGATGGTCAGTGCCCTGTTTCTTAATCCAACCTCCTGTGCCCAAGTGTGGTTGCTCATAAGGTTCACTGTATGAAAGGACTGAAATAGCAGGTGATTCTTGTATGCCATATGTGCCACAATTCAAAGAAATAGGGTGAAAGTAAAATAAACCAGATCATTCCTTGTTCTGAAGCAACTTCTGCTTCTTGAGTTTAATTTTAAGAGCATGTAATGCCTATATCCATCATTGTATCTTGAATGCATATATTTGGTCTCTGCAATTAGAAATACATACAGGCCCACCAAGGGGACGGTCTCCATCCCTGCTGGGAGTCAGCTATGTAGGTCACAGGAGGTTGTTGGGGAGTAGGTGCAGTCTGTTATGTAATATAAATCTGTTTAGTACCAATGTTAGTTGGATCAGCACTTTCATTCTAAATCAGTTTGCGTCAGTTTATAACTTGGCTATAAAAATTCATTCTAGGCTGAAACCTGGCATGTATGATCTGAGCCATGGAGAAAAATATAAATGGCTGAGTTGTTAACACTTGAAATTTGGCTGCTAAGCATGTATAGCTTTATCCATGGCTTATTTGGGTTTTTGTGGCACTGAGCATCTCTCTCATGGACTGATGATTTTGACTTGATTTTTTTTCTGATGGGTAGACTGCAGTTATTGAGAAGTGGTGGTAATTCTTTATTCTCATGAACTCCAAACTGAAGTTTTGGGTTTATTTCCAGGTTTAACTACTTTAACTATTTAGCTACTTTAACTGCCTTGGGTACTAGGGCTGTGTGAAGTTTTGGTCCCTGATTCATTTTGGTGGAGATTCGACCCAACTCAGTGGCCAAATCTCCAAATCCGAATCAAATCAAGAGACCCCTTAATCTCTCTGAATTGAATTGGAACCCTCTGAATTGATTCAGAAAGATTTGACAATTTGGACATAGACAGCTTTAAACGTCTTTTCTACATACCTCAAGGTACCAGGCAGCTCATGAACGCTGAGATGGTGGGGCAAATGGAGCATCCCATGGGAACGCAGGGGTGGGGCCTCCACATGCTCCCCAGTGGACCCGGAAGTGGACTGGAAGTACTTCCGGTCCTCTTTCGGGTTCATGGCTGAACACACAGGGGCCCCTCCCCTCTCCCCCCCCACCGCTCCTGTGGGATGCTCCATCTGCCCCACCATTGAAGCATTTACGAGCTGCACCTGGTACGTTGAGGTATGTAGAAAAAACATTTAAAGCTGTGTCTGTGGCTGAATCGCTGATTCTCCAAATCAGCATCAAAACTTCAGATTCGGATTCAGCCAAATTGGATCTGGGACAGTCATCTGAATCAATGAATAGAATCACTGTTCCTGATTTGGGCTGAAACCAAATCCAAATCAAATGGGGCCCATTTTGCATGGTCCTATTGGGTACAAGGTAGCAGGGGATTTTTTTGTAACCAGGGGTGGACACCTCCAGTAAGGATTCCAGCACAGTGTGTGTGCAAGTCAAATGGTATTACTGAGTTTATTTGTGTCCCTGAAAGGGGAAGGGAGAAAAAACCCAAAAAACTGGATTGTCTTAATACTACTTCCTTTCTGTTGAAAGCAACTGGAGTGTGGAGAGGTGACAAACAGTGACAACTCACTCTCTTAGTCTAAATAGCCAAATAGTGTGATTAAAGGACTATAGAAGATGATGATGATGATGATGATGATTTGATAGCTCAGTACAGAGTTTTTTGGGCAGGCAGGAAGGATAAACATCTGGCATGCTAGTGGTTCTTGATGTCCAGTAGTTAATGACTGATCATGTTACCATGTTTTCTGTTGCAGTATCCAGCACCAACATTCTCTATCTGCTGGCATGAGAATTAATGACCTATTTTGTTTCTTCCTTCCCTCCAATAATAAGTGGTCTTTTTTGGTAACAGTCTCTTCTCTGTTTTATTGCAGAGCTCCGAACATGGGAGGCAAACTTAGCAAGAAGAAGAAGGGGTACAGTGTGAATGATGAAAAAGCTAAAGAAAAAGACAAGAAGGCTGAGGGAGCTGTTACTGAGGAAGAGGGGACTCCAAAAGAGAGTGAGGATGCCCAGCAAACCACAGAAACCACAGAAGTAAAGGAAAACAACAAAGAGGAGAAGAGTGATAAAGATTCCCAGGTCACTGCCAATAAGACAGAAGAAAAAGAAGGAGAAAAAGAGAAAGCAGAGAGCCAGGAAGAAATTAAAAAACCTGAACCGGAGAAGTCAGAGGCCACTGTTGATGCAAAAGCAGAACCACAGAACAATGAACAACAGGCACCCAAGCAAGATGAGCAGACTTCAGCTGCTGCTCCTGCTGCCAGTATTGAAGCATCTAAAACTTCTGAGTCCAGCAATGATGCAAAAGTTTCCCAGCCTTCAGAAGCCACAGCCACTAGTAAATCAGATGACAAGAGCAAAGAGGAAGGGGAAGCCAAAAAGACTGAGGCTCCCACAGCACCTGCAACTCAAGAAACTAAAAGTGAAGTGGCCCCAGCTTCAGACTCAAAACCTAGCAGCAGCGAAGCTGCACCTTCTTCCAAGGAGACCCAGGCAGCAATAGAGGCATCTAGTTCTACTCCTAAGGCCTCAGAGCCTGCAGCCCCACCAGAGGAAGCTAAACCTTCTGAAGTTCCAGCAACTAATTCGGATCAAACCATAGCAGTGCAAGATTAAATTGGACAGCCTGTTGAAAACCACCACTTAAAACAACCTGTGTCTTTTGTTTTTTATTTTTTCAGCTATACTAACTTGTTTCAGATCTGAAATAACAATATGTATTGCCCAGAAAATAAAAAGGATGTCCCATCAAGTTGGGAGGGAGGGAGGGAGGGGGAGAATCCAAATAGTATTTTTGTGGGGAAATATCTAATATACTTTCTGCCAACTTGACAAGTCAGTCTTGGATTTAAAAGAAAAAATGGATGTCTGAAAGTACAGCACCTCTTTTGTATCTAAACAGCTGTAAATGCATTCCACCAATGTATTGAAATCTTTTTTTGTTCTGTAATGGGGTTTGGGAGTGATGTGTTTTGATTCTACCCACTGGGTTTGTGCCAAGGCAATCAGATCTTTATGAAAGCAGTATTTTCTGTGGTTTTTTTTTATTTACAGCCTTTCTTATTTTGATATTTTTTTAATGCAGTGGATGAATGCCAACTTTCAGACAAAACCCACTTAGCTGTCCACATTTTTCTCAATGCCAATCCTCCGATTCTTCTTCCTCTCCAAACATTTTTGGGAGTAAAAAAGCATTCTCATCCTACTTAGCCTACCTAGATTTCTCATGACGAGTTAATGCATGTCTGTGGTTGGGTGCACCTGTAGTTCTGTTTATTGGTCAGTGGAAATGAAAAAGTCTGCGTTCATTGCAGTTCCAGTTTCTCTTCCATTCTGTGTCACAGACACCAACACACCACTCATTGGAAAACAAATGAAAAGCAAAATGTACAATGGATGCATTGAAATTATATGTAATTGTATAAATGGTGCAACAGTAATAAAAGTTAAATAATTTAAAAAATATAAAGGTGTAAAGACTTAATAGTTTTATTCAGATTGATCTTTCCTATTTATCTTTGACAGCCTAGAATTTGAGACCCACATGATCAGAGGAAATGAAAATCATTAACTTCCCCAGATTGCGTTGCCCATACCAGTGGGTTAGGAAAGTGATGTTCTATTCAGCCTTGGTGAAGGTGTAAAAATATGCCTTAAAGTTCTACATGGCACCTTGTAGCCTCCATTAGAGCCTGGAAGTGGTCAGTTAGCAGGATGCCATTAATATTCTAAACCCAAGCAGTATAGGACTGGTATTAGTGCATGCCAGACTTTAAAATGAAACAAATGCTCACCTGCTGTTGCGCTAAGTTACAGGTGTACGGTTGATTTCTGTTTGAAATAAGATGCACACACAAAATTCTGCGGGAGTCATAGCTTCCAAAATAAGGCAATCGATCTTATTCCTAGGTGAGTTGGAGTAGTATTAAAATATATATATTGCTGATACATTTTACCATTTTACATTTATTTCTCAAGTCAGCTGTGTGCAGCTAGTTATCTGCAACTCATGGGCTTATAACAGGCCAGATAAATTACACTTCTACAGTTCAACTTTTGTTACTGGACAGAGCTTGCCCCTTTTACATGATTCTTTCAACAGTTTCCCCCATCATGTCACTTTTTATTCCACTGAACTGCAAGGTAATTGCAAACATGATGATCTTGCCAGATACAGATGGAGATTACCAGCTACAGTCTAGTCTTCCTAAAGCAAGATTAAGGGAGGTTGCATGGGGTAGCATTCAGGCAGTAAACCGGTGTTTTTCTACCTTTTTGGTCTCAAGGCACCCCTTGGAAAATGCCAACATTTTGACGGCAGAAAAATAATTCTTCTGTTGGAAAGACCTCAGAAAGACCACACAGGGCAGAATGTTTTTAACACTGTGGATTCCCACTTGAAAACTCTGGGTTTATTGTGTAAATCATGTTTGCACACCCAACTGCTAACATTGCGTAGCAACCCATGGCACCCTTGAAAGAATCTCAAGACACTCCAGGGTGCCATGGCACCCTGGCTGAGAGTCACGGCTGAAGACTGTTGCCTGTGAAAACTTAGCTTTTCTGAACAAGTCAGTCTGAGGTGCTACCCATGCATAAGTAATCCATGTCTGAATATTCTTCCCTTGGGGTTCTTCTGGAAAGCTTTACTTGAAGGTCCATGTGCTGCTAACAATATTTTAAAAACTGAATTTGGAAACATGTAGGATTTATATACTCTATTCACATGGTGGGAATCCAGCACCAAAGGTTTAGATGTGAAGCTCCTGGAGTCAACTGGAGTTGTTCTTTTAGCTCAAAGATTACATGAGACATAAAAAGTATGTTTACACAGTGTCCCTCATGAGATCTGGCTTATGGTTGAGAAATAAGTCTTGCCCAGTTCTATTTGGGTTTCAGAAATTTGTGACCGTGGTTCAGTCCTGAGCTTGCACCCTGCCATCATGGTCAGGGTCCCAAAACCTGAATAAGCATGGCACATCTTTTACCTCTCAGTCTGGATATGCATTGAAGGTGGGGAAGCTAAAACCAAGACCCTGCATGAATCATTCTCTCACTTTAGACTAAACAGATACTCTGACATGCAATACCTGTATTTTTTTGATCTATCCTAAATTGGTGAGTTCATGGACGAATGAGAAGAACTTGGATGCTTGTTTACAATAAATGGCTTATTAGCGGTAAGATGAATAAAATAAACTAAAACACTACAGCATTGAGGAATTTCAGCAGTACTTGTCACTACATTCAGCCACACATTCCTTAGATTCATTGTTATGAAGATAATAGGGATTTCCTTAGCAGGCAGATGGTGCATGGTAATTGGGTTGATGTATTTTGGGGGCAGTAAGTTGCTTGAAATTTATACAAGAAGGTAAACTTGCTTGGAAAGATTAGAGATTTGGGAAGGCCATCCTGAATTGAGTGTCTTTAACTCATTTGCAAGCATGAGCACTACATTAGAACTGTCATAGCAATACTAAAATGGTGCTATTGTGCATATGATTGCAAAATCTGCTTTTATCACTGCATCCCCAAATTCTGGTGACTTAATTGTAGTATCTGAATAAGCCAATTGCAATTGGGCCTCACAGTGCTAAGCACTATATACATATACATGCATGCACACAGTAAAAGCAAAAGTCCTCCCTTGGAGTTTACAGGCTAAGCAGATAAATCACCTCAAAATCATAACCCTGTTCCACACATAGAGATACAAAGTATAAAGGTTATAGCTTGCCTCAGGATCACACAGGGAGCTTGCTGCCTATACACACCTTCATATTCTAATTAGAATGGGTTGGGGCAGACTTGATTAATTGATTAATCAAATAATCAAGTCTGTTCTGCATTCTAATTTAGAGCACTCTGGCATTGCCTCACATCATGTGTATTAAACCCCTGTGCATTTTAAAATGGGGTTTAGCTAAAGCATCCTGTGGCCATTTTTAAATGCATGGGGGCTTACAACATGTGATGGTGAGTCATTTTAATTAGAGTGGTTCTCCGGGAACTGCTTTTCTTAATCCCACCACCACAAGCACACATATAGGAGCTCAATCCAGTTTTCCTAAATTCCAGTCTAATGTAGAGATGATGTCTTTTATTAGATCAACAAGATTTTTGCAAAAAAAAAATATTAAATTGCAAGCTTTTGGGCATAAACCCATCAGGTATTGGAGAAAAGATGGTAAAAATTCTCCTGGGTAGAAATGATTTTTGCAAAAATCTTGTTGGTCTAATAAAAGATATCATCTCTACTGTGAGTCCTGATTTCCTTTTCCTCTAGACCAATACAGCTACAACCTGGATACCTTTTCATGGAAGCACGTCACCTAGAAGTGAGAGGGGAAAACTAAACCTTGGGAAACATTAGCTGTTTTTTAAAAGCACTCAACAGCACTTGCCTTCAGCATTTCCTGGAAAAGTTTTTAAAAGTTATTTTGTTTGGGAAATAGTGGTCTCTAACAGGAAGGTTATTGCTATTGCCTCTGTTAGCATGTTCATTGCAAGGATAGAAACACAGTTTAACACCACTGCTGTGCAGGGCAAGTAAGTCACAGCATTACCTTGAACACTGAGGCCAGGTTCACTGTCTTCCTCTTAAAATAAAATCCTATTTGCACTTACATCTCAGGTGTCGTGAAATAGAAAGGAGACTGCTGCTGTATGTAGAACCTACTTTCTGACATCTTTGCAACAGAGATGGGAACATGGCAAAACAATGAGATACACCTGTGACAAATACTTATTACTTGAACACTGGTCTGCATTTATACACTTCATGTGGTGTTACTTTAGTGTGCCCCTAGATAATATACTTGCTTTGTTATCTATGCAGCTGATGCTCTTCCATTACAAAAATACTGGTAACTGTTTAGCAGATGCATATTTGTTTTCTACATGGCCCAGGTTTCTATCTTCATTACACTTTAAGCACTGCTGCTTATAACTAAGCAGTCACTGACTAGATAAACTTCTGGACCTTTCTTTCGCTTACTTGCATACAGAAGTTACTGATCTCAGCTGAACAGTTAAATTCCCAGGGTCTTATTCATACCCCTATGTGATGCTGGTTTGATGCTGCATAGCTGACATGAAACTGGACAATGCACTATTTGAATCAGGCTCTTTGTTTCCTGAGCTTCTGGCAGCTGTTTTGCATCTTCTTCAGGGTTGATCTAATTTAGTAATTTTGGTCACACTGAGTATGTGACTAATTTTGTTGATCACATGTTTAATGACCAACAAAATTGTATCCCAGGTTCAATGTCATTGCTGCAGAAAGCAGTGCTTCACTAGTTCCTCCATGTATACCTTTTGTTTATTAAGTTTTTGCTGCCTTTATTTGCATAACCATCTAATTGCCTGCTTGCATTAATTTTTTTTCGCCTCTAGCCATTATTTACTTTTTTTTTGGTGTCACATGTTCTTGTGCATTACCTATTTCCTAGGTCTCTACATATATATTACTCTCATTCTGTAGTGTTTTACCATCTACCTTAGTCTTGAATGTTATTTTTAAATTATATCACATTTGGCATGGGTAGGGTGTGAAATTTATAAGCCTGGAATTTACAGTCTTCCAGTCAGAGGAAAAATACAACACAGGGAATGAAAGCACAAGTTTGCCTATGCTGCCATGGTAATTCCATCTCTGGTACTAGAAGAGGATGCATCTCTAATGGAATATATCGATTCTTGGTCTTATCATCGATGAATATCAACATTGATGCCAGTGAGGTATGTTGTTTAATGTTTTCAAATACGAACACAGGACCTAGGCTGACATAATGTCCTTATGTCATAGAAGAGCCTTTTGTATTTTAGCTAGTCTCATAATAATGTTCCCAATTGCCTCTAGTTCCCTGTTCCCAGCGTATCTCTGAACCATTTTAAGAGGGTACTAAGCACAACACTCACTCTTATGGAAGTCTGTTTGTTCACTATCTTCCATTTAACAATAAGCATATTTATTCAATACAAATAATGCTATTTCATCCTAGAATAGTCTGACTAAATCACATGGGTCTTGTTTTGCTGTAAAGTCCTTATGGTATCACATCAAGAAGACGAATAAGCATCAGCTAATTCCATTCTGTTCCAAATGTTCATTAAAAAGATGAAAAAATAATCCTTTGTGATTGCTCTAATTAGGATGGGATGAACTCCTATGGACATTGGCTACTTGATTTTAATCAGAGCTTCATCAAGTTGTTGCAAAATGAGTAATATTTGTTCAAATGTTGTTGGGCTGGCTATTTCCCTGTACAGGACAGACATAGAGAAGGGTGACTAAGGTGATTACACTGAAGTGTCTATCTTAAAAGCAGAGATGAAAAGAACTTGGTTTGTTCAACCTAGTGAAACAAAGGCTGAGAGGCATCATGATTATTCTATAAAACATTAGTTGGCTAAACATCAGGGCAGGACAAGAGCTATATAAACTAAGAGGCAACATTGGCACAAAAGTAAATAGCTATAAATTAGATATGGGAATTAGGTTGGATGTTAAAATGTTTTTAAGCCTTAGAGAAAAAGAAAAGCCTTTAAATAGAAATACGGTGAGAGCAAAGAAACCTTTTTTATGATAGGACTTGATACATTTCTGAAAGGGATTGTGGGACAAGCTTGTAAGGGCCTGGACTCATACTCCAAAGATCCAGGAGGCCCCTTTGAGCCCAGTTCTCCAATATTACTGCTGCTAATATTGTTACCCTTATTCCAAAGGTGCAGCTGCCATTATTCTGGTATTTCACCTGATTTTCACCATGGTTAGCAATTAGCATTTTCATTCTGTGCTTAACTATAATCCAAAGTTATAGACTCTAATCTTGAAATATATGCAACATACTTGTGCATCCCCTTAATGCTTTTTAACAAACCTGCGTTTATGTGAAGAAGCTGTAAAGCATTACATAGCTGAAGTCAAGTGACTGACGTTATACCTCAGACCACAGAGCTAAGGTAAGAAGACAAAATGATAGGGTCACTGTCTATATTTTGACCACATCTCTCCCTGTTACCATATTTGTTTCTCCCAGGCGCATTTTGGTTGCTTTTCTATATGGCTTAGATTTAGCATCTTAAGCTTTGAACCACTGAGATCTTGCATAATTCGTAAACTGTGTGGGGCCTGGAGGATACAGTGGGCAGGAAAGGCTAAAAACTTTTATAATTGTTTTTTGCAATGGCCTCTTGGGAGCTAAGAGACTACATAGAGTTCAAGAGCTATCACATGACTGTGATAAATGCATTGTTGGTTTAAGTTCTGCAAGGCTATCTAATTATCTTAACTTTGTTAGCTGCTCTTCATTTTAATTTTTTTAAAAAAGGGGAAATATTCCCAAAATTGCATTTTTGTTTCAAAAGACAAATTACAGTGGCTCCTAATTGGTAAGGTATAAAGGAACAATCTAAATCCCATTATGTTTTGAATAACCTTTCAGAGCATAAAATCTTCTAAAATTTAGATATTTTATCTGAGATTCATTGTTGACTGAAGCTTTGGTAGAACTGATTAATTCACAGAAAAAGCAAATGTTTATAGCTAGCATGAAGCTAAATGGACAGTTGATTTTATTCTGGGATAAATTCTCAGCTGATCTAAATTGACAGCTTCATTCAAGTCAGTGGAAAGACACTGATGACATGAACTTAGGATATGCAGGTTTTACACTGTTTTCCAAAACTGGAGTCCTATGTAGTTTGAGATTTTGTACAATAGTGCAGAACTTGTAACCATCAGTATGCTTTGCACTAAGCAACAAGAAGTCTCAGGACGTAAGAGAAATACGCTGTTGGTTTTGTGATAGCCTGATTACTGGCAGATTTAGATTTGGATTGTAGGTGTTTACTTGAATGCTAATTTTAGGAGTTTTTCTAAAGGGGCCGGCGAACCGTGGACCAGCATACTGCAGACTGACAGCCAACCCCTTTTTTCACTAGGTGTAAGTATGCTGGTCACTTCCAGGCTTTCAGTTTGGCAGCCAACCCTTCACAACCCAGTACCGGGCCACAGCCAGGGGGTTGGGAACTTCTGTTATAATCTATTTATCCAGTGGTTTGTTACTTGTAACTAATCATCTTGAAAGCACTCTACATTAGCGTTTTCTTTTTCTAGCTCTACTCTACATTTTGTCTTTTACAGAGTTACATGACATACAGAGAAATGTCATATATTGTAAGTTTGTTATGTATATAATGTCATATATTGTTTGGGGAAAAATACAGTCTTGCTTGTTTGTTTGTGCAAAGTATTTCTCAGAAATGTGTATTTTCATGTTTAACTTGGTGCTCAGCCTTCCAGCTTCATGGGCAAAATGAATGGTTCAGGGCTGGTCCATGGACCAGATCACTGAAAAGGTGTGAGCCAACGCCTGGATCCAGTTGCAAAGTAATCCCCTGTGCCAGCATGATCAGATGTATGAGGCTGTCATCTGTCTTGCAGACTGGAAATTGGTAGCCAGGGAGCAATGGCAGCATTAATTGCTATAGCTTCCAGAGCCATGGTTCTTAACACTGCCACCGCTCCCCTGATGCCAAATCTCTAGACCTGTGGGGAGCCCCATGGGCTGAATGACATGGCATTGCAGGCTGCATTCACTCCATGGGATGAAGGACGAGCACAACTGTTCTAACACGTATCCTCTGATACAAAAGCACTTATGGCTAAAGATGCAGTTTCACAACCAGAAAATCTGTTTTCCTCCCCATCTCCCCTGTGTTTATTGTGACACTCTAAGAAATGTCTGTACCACAAATGCCACTGTACCACTGAAGCATAAAAAAACTGTCTAGGCATTTCTCCACAGATCCTGTTTTAAGAGATGTATGTGTGTCTTTTGGCTGATTTACTTTGAAGTTGAAGTTCTAGGAATGAAGGAAAACCTCCCCTTGAGGACATCTCCAACCACAGTTGCTGGGATTGTACCTCATTTTATGGTGCATGATATATCTAGTAGGCCAGAACATGCTCACCAATTGATTTTAAAAGATGTTCCAGATTTGCACTAAGACTTAATAAAAATCTAATCTGTCCCCAGAATTTTGAATTGTCCCGTAAGTGAGGAAGGCAAATGCATCTGTCATCATTCCCTGTTTAGAAAGGGTGTGTGTGTGTGTGTGTGTACACGTGTGCTAGGGAACCGAAGAATGTGTATGCATTTAGTTCACAGGAGCTCACTACTCTTCTAGGCTGCTCCTGATCCTTCTCTTGTCACTTTGGGGGCCCTCAGCACCACGATAGCACAGACAATCACAGACCAGGAGCCCAGTTGCTTCAGGCTCTATACAGACAGAACACAAAGATAGTATTGACCACAAACAACAATCTTGGTCTCAGAGTGGAGGCAACAGATGGATAAATAGAGGTGAGGGAGCACACAGAGAGTTTATAGATGGTTAATGAGATAATTTTGTGAATGCTTATGGAGAACTTGTAAGGATGAGGAGCTAATGGATGAGAAGATTCTTATATTATTATCAAACAAATCAGTGATGGACCTTGGCATCTCAGGCAGAATGGAGATGGCAGTCAAACTCTTAATAATGAATGAGAGATGATGACACGTATGGTGAAAGTAGGCCAGGAAGGGCATTGACAATGAAGATAAGTAGCTTATGTTTGATGTGATACAGAATTGGGAGTCAGGGGAGGAGGAGAACAAATATGTGTGATGTATAAAGGAAAATGACTTTTGCAGACCATTCTGAATAGGCCCATATGGCCAAGATGGCACTTTTCAAGGCAACAGACTAAGATGTCAAAGTAATAGAGATGTGACATGGCAAAGGTCTAGATTGAGGTTTGATTGTGTAGGAATGGCTAGGGAAGGGTATTACTTAGAGATGTTGCACAGGAAGAATCTCCAAGGTTTAGGGCCCGAGTGCTAGGTAGGATGGTAGGGCTGACTTCAGTGGTCAAAAAAGTAATAGCTGTCAGGGCCTATGGGAAGATGCAGAGACCCTTGTCTTCCCTATGGCCAGTTCAAACCCATCCTCAGGCATGCTTTAATTTCACCGTTGGAATCAGGTGCCTGTGATGCTGTTCTTTTCTCTCACTCCCTCACCTATACTCTGGATCTCTCTCACCTGCTGTTTGCTAGCCTTTTTTTTTTTTTTTTCATTCTTAGGTCTAATTTCTAGCAGCTCCATCAAAGTCATGGTCAGATCCTACTTCCTTCTCCTTTTTTGTATTAATTCAGCTGTACTCGGGTGAGGCAGCACTCTCTTGCATCTCTCTGTGCTTTCATTTGGAGTGTATTAATTCAGCTGTACTCGGGTGAGGCAGCACTCTCTTGCATCTCTCTGTGCTTTCATTTGGAGTGAGACATGTGGAGAATGCCACATCTCTTATGCAGGGATGCTGCTCTTCAGGAGACATTTGTGTGTGCATTTTTTCCTAGGGAATCATCTTTCATAAAGCAAATATCTATGTTGAAAACAGTGGTGCTCCTGCTTTCTTATTTTTTTAAAAGAAGAACACTTTGAACTTACCTCCTCTGCCCAAACTCTGATTATTTGGTTCTTAAAATGTTTTCTTCTGAATACAGCTGAGGAATGCTTACCAGACCACTCATGACCTTTAGCTAAAAAGATATGGGTTGGATTGCAGATACAGAATAGCAATTTACTTACAAGTTGTTCCATTGACTTCATCTGAGAATAGTCTTGATGTAAAGCACAATTTAGCATGAGGAAGGGGACCACAATCTAACTGTAATTAAATAACACGGTATTTCAGAATTGCTGCAGGCTTGTGGATCACTAGCTCAGTCCAAGTGGGAGCAACAGTCCAAGTACATAGTATACTAAATTTCTTAACTCTCTTTAATCTCTCTAATGGTTTACATTCATTCCTTGCATTCTCCAGTCTGTCTAGATACCGGAACACCAACATGCCAAACCATTGGCTTTCTCTTTGTTTACCCATAGCCAAACCATTTCTGTAGCATGAGAAACAATAGCTTCATGTGAGCTTGTGACATGTCTTTAGAGGTAACTATTTTAGAATTACATTTGACATTTTTTAGACAGCTGTTGGCAGCAGCAATTTTGTTACTTAGATGGAGGACCGATCTCTTGGTAGTGTAAATCAGCAGGAGACTAAGTCAGTCTACAGCACTTGAGTCTCCAGCCCAGTCGTCATGAGCCTTTATTTTACAGTGTGATTCACTGCTGCAAAGTGTTGCTCTTTCCATGAGTTTTCAGAATGCTGCCCTGTGCAAAATGAGTGAGGCTTTCTTTTAAGAAGTACATCTGCTGATTTGGCAGTATCAGCCCAGCAAGTTGAAATGATGAACTGTATTAAAATGACCTGGAAAATCCCTGCTTCATGTATAGTGCTGACTGCTGAGCAATCATTGCTGTTCTGTGCTTTTCCTTTGTGCTTGTCTGTGCACAAGCATACTAGTTGAGTATTGAGTTAATTCATAGATGAGGGAGTGGGGGAGAACTGCATAGGCCTAAACTTCAAACTTAAAGGGAAGTTGTTTTTTCTGAATCCTCCCTGTGTGCATACTATGGTGGAAGAAGGGAGGAGGAGAAGAAAACTGGGGTGAGACTGAGTTCTAGTCAGATTTGCTGAAGAGCCTGTAGGTCTCCCTAAACCATCTTTTCAAGAAAAAAACCCTTTCAGCTGTGAGTCAGCTATAAGCATAACAATTAAATCTGTCCAAAACTCAGCAGTTCATGAACTTGAGGACTCTTGCCTTTTCTGTTAAAGGCTTCATAGGTTTGTACTCTTGCACTTTGCTTTGCTGTCTGTGTTCTAGTAACTTCAAAAACTAAAAGCATTGTCTTGAAAAACTGTAATTTTTTCCCCCATGTGAAACCACTGTGTTTTGTATACTTTAATTCCCTAAAATTATAAACTGCCCCAGATTCAGTTAGATCAAAAATTCATGTGAAAGTTTGGAAAACTTGTCCTACAACCCAGTCTGCACACAAAGCAGGGTTTTACCATGATGATATAGTTAAATTAAAACAAGCCTTCTGACATGGGGGAGAGGGGAAGGGAGTATTTTGCGAAACTCATGCAAACTGTGGGCTTCTATCCATGTGTAGGGAGCCTGCTGTGATGTGCTGGAAATCCGGTATGTAGGAGCAGACTTGCAGATTCACAGAAGTTTAGGGCTGGAAGGGACCTTGTGAGATTATCGGGTCTAGTCCCCCTCCTCTGGGCAGGAAAGACTGCTGGGGTCAAATAACCCCAACAGGGTGTGCATCCAGTCTCCTTCTGAAGATTCCAGGGTAGGTGCCTGTACCACCCGCACTGGGATTCTATTCCAGAGTCTGGTCACATGAACCATGAAGAATCCTGCCTGAAACTTTCTTCTACGAGTTTATAATCATTGCTCCTGACTTGATTAATCGAGTCCGCTGGAGTGCAGAAATTAACGTGCTCCAGCAGACTCTAGCATCGCATGTATCAGTGTTCCTCCACTGAAAAATGGTGGTGGCGTGCTTTGAACTAAAGCTTGTTGAGCAAGCTTTAGTTCAAAGCACCCTGCTGCCATTTTTTCAGCACAGAGACACTGATACATATGATGATCGGATGCTTTTAATTAGTGCAACTTACTAATTAAACATGCCTCCTGGAGCATGTGTACAAATGCCCCGTGTGTCTAGGCAAGACTTTACTTTTAAGTTTCTGCTCTCAGTTGCAAACCAGACCTGTTTGGTGGTACTCCATGTGTTTACACGTAACAGTGGATGTTGAAATACAGGTTTTAAAGACCCCTAATAATCCAGTGGGTGTCTTACCAAAGTGTTCTGTAGATAGTTCCTTTCGGAGCTGTGGAGACAGGAGGTGTGTGGTTTTTCAATCTCTGCCTGACTCGTATGTAAGATGCAGAGAAAGTACTTAATCTGTACTGAATACTTTTTATCTTTTTCAAATAAGAAACACGAATTACTCAACAGGGTCTACAGTTGGACCTGGCAACAGAAGTTACTGAATAACTAGGATGAGGAAACTGTTCCCTGCGTTGTAGCTAACCCAAGCATATTAAGAAACAGAGTGTGATTTTTCTCTCTGGTGCTATGGCCAAAGATCCAAAGCATGGAAAAAGATGTTATTGTTTGATAGCCGCCTCTTCAAAATTATGATGCTTTCACTTTTTTTGTTTTTAGTAGAGAGAAGAAACACATGATTCTGTATTCCTACATACAGTTTGCTGTAAAGCAAAAATCTCAAGCCCACTACTTAGTCTAAAAGAAATACTCCAAATGTTGTTTAATACTTATTTTTAAAAAAATTGGGTAAAAGCAATGTTTTCTTTCCTTATCAAAGGACAGGAGTTGCTTTTCATCTGCTATGATGATTTTCATGCATCAAAACAACATATTGGGATAATTTAATGAAATGTCCACTTAGTAGATTTACTGATGCAAGGTAAGTGGTGATATCATAGAAAATTAGGGTTGAAAGGGACCTCAGTATGTCATTTAGTCCAACCCCCTGCTCCAAGCAGGATCATCCCCAACTATATCATCCCAGCCAATGCGTTGTTTAGCCAGGTTTTAAAAACCTCCAAGGATGCAGACTCAAATGTGTGCTTCCATTATATTTAGCTATCATAATGGACTGAATAGTTTTGCACCCTTGTCATAGAGGCATGTGGTAACCGGGATTTGGTGTGTCAACGGCAGTCATCCCTGCTGCAACTGACTAGCTAGGCAATGGCAGATATCATCACTCTCTTTAGTTTAATGACACATTCCTCCATCCACTGATTCAACTAGATTTAAAGCTGTTTTAGAAGCACAGAATGACAGGTGCTGTTAAGGAACAGGGAACATCTTTCTTTCTGATATATTCTTGGTTATGCAGCATTGGGCTTAATGTCTTTTCTTTCTAAGTGACTTTTTTTTGGCTTTGTTTTAAGGCCTTGAGTTTTGCTGTTGACTTTAATGGGGGCCAGAGCCCCTGCCTTTCCAAGCAGGAATATAACCTTCATTGCTCAGTGAAGTTCCATCAGTACAAGCAGGAAATCTGAAGCTGACCTCTAGCAGGTGTCTCTAGATAATCTTTGGTGTACAAATCTGTTTAACTACAGTAGAGAGCCAATTAGTTCCTGTTTATAAAAGTAACTGCCAGTCTAATTTGCTTTATTTGTGATCAGCTGGAAGCAATGCAAGTTTGAAGAGGTTCATGTCTCAGACAAGATGTCCTATAAACCCTTTGTATTAGTCAAGGGTCTTTTATTAAGAGTAATCACTTCCATGTAGTTAGGCAACGTACTGCTCATCCATGTAAACCTCTGTTTCCTATTTAATCATACATGTACTTCATCTTTAAGAATCAAAGTGGATTCTAGGTTTACAACCCAGCAACATGGTTCAGCCAATTGGTATTGTTTAACAGAAAAAGACCAAGTTGCTTCTTTTGATTCCCTTTCTGGCATGACTGACAGGGGAACTGGGAGAGAAGCTAAGATTGTGAGATGCTGCACTTGAATAGCTCCAAACTGTATGTGTTTTTCCATTTGAAATATTATATTGCTTAAAAATATCCCCTTATGTTGAATTTTCAATAGTGTGTTCTTGATGGAGTTTCAACTGGCCTTTCTGTTGGACCTGTAAATATCTGTGCAATATATGCCAGGATCTGGAAAAGAAGACTAGCTTACTTTATTCAGGAATGATATGTAAATGAAGTGATACAAGTGAAATTCTGCTTGCTTGATTAACTTGGGAATAGAGAGAAAGCAATGAGGAGGTGGGGACTAAGAAAATACAAGCTAAATTGAGCAGAAAGGAGGGATTGAGCTTCAAAGGGTCTCACCAACTCTTGCCACTTTTCTTGCCATTTCTGTCTCTGGTAATTCTAATATCCATTCTTTTGTGACTCTTCTGCCAAAACTTTGGTTCACACTTAGGGTCTATACTTTCCCCTCTGGCATTCCAGACCATCAATTCTTCTCTTCAGTCCATCAAATATGTCATAACTAGAATCTTAGATTCTTACAAACTATTAGTTCACTGGATGTTTTGGCAGCTTACAATGAGTTTAGATCCTTACTCTTTAAGTACTTACCAATGTAGGAAATTGTTTTGGAGAGTAGAGAAATTTTTTTCTTGGCATCTACTGGATCCAAACAAAAAAGATAGGGAAACAAAACAGGCCAACCAACCACCAATTGCATTTTATACAGTTGTTCACTAAACACACTCTTGCTCCTAATGCAATTCATTACATTGAACAATGAATGCTCTTTGTATCTTCTTGTTGCCCAGGTGCCTGATTGTTGAGGCACATACTTTGAAGGTGTGGGGAGAAGGGACATCTACATTTTAGTTTGGGAAATGGCTGTAATGGGGAATCCAGTGCATTATATTCAAACACAACAATGTAGATGAAAAAGACACCTGTTTAGAAGCATGGCTTCTGCCTACTGAGCTCTCAGATAAAAAAATGGAAATATCCTGAAGTATGAGATTAGTGAGGTAAGCTGATAGAAAAGGTTGTCTTTATTGATTATGTAAGAGATGGCTTTTCCTCAAAGCTTTGCTGTTCCTGAATGTGGGGTGGGGAGGGGTATTTTCCAGTGTATTTGTTATATTTCACATGTACTACAAAGTGTTGCTGTACTTCTAATATGATCCATTTACCGCTGCACTTCATTAGTATTTGTCCTTTGTGTTACTACTTTAAGTAGAAGCCTAACAAGTAGCTTAATTCTGCAGCCATTGAAGTCTATGGGAGTATTGCCATTGTCCTCACAACAGCAGTGTTAGATCCTACCTCAGTGAAATCAATGGGAGTGTTACAATAAATTGCAGTGGATGGTAGAACAATCCCTAAGTCTCAGCAAGCAAGGAATCTTACATAAACCATTTTTTAACAAATCTAAATAAGCCACAGTTAAGAAGGGTGTAACAGGAAAGAAAGATGAGCAAATATTGAGAAGAAGAGACTCCCTAAGCCTTTTGACCTTAGCATCAGAGAATCGCTGCTGCTCACTTCCATGCTATAGTGAAAAACATTTTTTTCTGGCAAGCCTGTGGATGCTGGTATGCTGGAATTTGAGTGAAGGTGTACAATAACTGCAACTGACATTTGATTAATAGTTATGTTCTCACAGGTTCTCAGCAAGTCAAGAACCTATATTCAGCTATATAGAATCCACTCATCAATGTAGTTTTGAAATCTGAATCTTAGTTTCAGTTCAAGAGGGGAAAAAATATTTCTGGCCTTTTGATTCTGAAGAGAGCCTTGCATCTGTGAACAAGGTTTATTCTGTGCTGAGATGTGTGAACTACCCCATTCATCTCAAAGAGATGTTAGCAGTGAAAGCAAGTGACAGTTTAGCGATTGGTGTAGTTACTTTACTGATTGTTCTTGCAAAAATATTCTGTGACTGTTTGTCTTGCTGTCTCAGACCAGCTCCCACACCATCCTGAATCCCAGCGCCAAAAACTTTAGTTTCCTCCTTGTGAATGAACCGATCGCTCGCCTGTCTGTTCGGTCCAAGTGTCCGTTCTTTTTTTTTATAACCAGTCCCTTCTCTGCTCAGTCTGCGTGCGCCACGCTCGCCTGCCACGACTTTGATGTTTTTCCTGGTTCAGTTGGATTTTTTGTGCAGTGCGTGCAGAAGTGTTCGAAATTGAGACTGGTGGTCTGTGAGCTAGCTGAGGGCTCCTCCACCCCTACACCCTGGCCCGGCCCTCTGGGATGAGCGTCCTTATCGCTCTTCTAAGCAATCTCAGTCCTACATCACCAGAGGGGTTGAGGCATAATGTCCCCGACACTTCTGGCCTTCGTCTATGAAGTTCCGCCCGTCTCCTCCACTCAGTCTGCTCCTATTCCTGTAGCCCTTCCAGAGGAAGGGTCCCGCGCCCCTCCTCTGCTCTCGTATAGCGGGGCCACCACCTGGAGTCCATACGCCCTGGCAGGCACTGGGGTTCCACTCTGCCCTTTGCCCACCGGATCCTGCGGCTCCTGCAGGCCCCAGTCACCCGACTCACCGCCGGATCCCAGCCTCCTTGCCGTGTGTCCCTGCGTCACCTTACTGCTGCTCCAGAACGTCTGGGCTCCACGCTGGGTGGCGTGTATCCGCTCCTCCACTCCCTTGCCGGCGGCTGGTGTCCACGCCGGCAGCTCTGGTCCCGCTGCTCTGCGCTGGGCAGAGTGCATCCGCCCCTCTGCTCCCTTGCCAGCAGCTCGCATTTGCCCCGGCCACTCAGGTCCAGCTGCTCCATGCTGGGCGGTGTGCATCCACCCCTCCTCTCCCTTGCCGGCAGCTAGCATCCACCCCGGTGCTTCCGGTCCCGCCGTTCCCCGGTCTGGGTCTGATCCCGGGCTGTCTTTTAACTGTGCCGCCTCGTCCGGGTACCTGGATTGGGTAAGTATTCGCTCCGCCCCCTGCGTCCAGGGCAAAGGGCCTCCCGGAGTCCCCTAGTCCGGGTAACTTCCGGACAATTCCTGCCCCTCAAGATGCTACTAAGGGGTCTTGTAGCCTGGCTTTCCACCCCAGGCACCCTGTGGCCCTCCTGTCCACACGTGGACAGGAAGTCTGCCACCACATTTAGTTTCCTCGGTTTATATGCCAGCTGGAAGTGAAAAGGTTGGAGCGCTAATGCCCACTGCATTATCTGGGCATTGTCAGTTTTGGCTGTGTGAAGCCACTTCAGAGGGGCATGGTCCGTAACCAATTTAAACTCTCTCCCCATTAAATAGTATTTGAAATAGCCGACCCCCCACCGAATTGCCAGACATTCCCTTTCAATAGTGGAATACCTTGTTTCTTGTTGATTCAGCTTCCGGCTGGCGTACGCCACTGGCCGTTCCAGTCCATCCACCTCTTGCGATAGCACCGCACCCAAGGCATACGCAGATGCATCCGTCTGTAAGGTGAGGGGGGCAGCAAAATTGGGCATATGTAGTACTACCTCTTGGGACAGAGCTTTCTTTAGTTCTTCAAATGCCCTCTGTCGTTCTTCATTCCAGTTGACCATCCCTCTCTGCTGGCCCTTCGTGGCCTCCACCAGTGGCCTGGACAATTCTGTGAACTTGGGAATAAATCGCCTATAATAGCCCGTTAAACCCAGGAACGCCCGCATGTGCCTCTTGGTGACTGGGGGTTTATAGTTCTTAATAGCTGTAATTTTGTCCACCAGGGGACGCACCCAACCCTGCCCGACCAGGAATCCTAAATATTTTGTTTCGTGCTGGGCCAGGGCACACTTGCCCGGGTTGGCTGTCAGGCCCACTTGCCTTAGTTCCCTCAAAACGGCCCGAAGAGCCTGTAGATGCCGCTCCCACGTTTCAGTATAGATGACAATATCATCTAGGTATGCGGCCGCATACCCCTGGTGTGGTGCAAGCACCCAGTCCATTAGTCTCTGAAATGTAGCTGCCGCCCCATTAAGTCCAAAGGGCATTCTCTTAAATTCAAATAGGCCCCAAGGGGTACCAAAAGCTGTTTTCTGCTGGTCCTGCTGGCGTAGCGGAATTTGCCAGTAACCCTTGGACAGATCCAAAGTCGAAATAAACTGTGCTTGGCCGATGCGCTCCACTAAGTCATTCATTTGCGGCATTGGAAAAGCGTCAAACCGCGTGAATGCATTGAGCTTTCTAAAATCTACTCAGAGTCTCAGGGAGCCATCCGCTTTCTCTACCGGCACTAGAGGACTGCGCCATGGACTGCGCGAGGGTGTTATAACACCTTGCTTTAACATTTCTTCCAGCTCCCTCTTAATCGGTTGGCATTTGTAATAAGGGATACGCTGCCATCTCTCGTGTACTATCTGACCTTCCCTAGTGACAATCTTATGTTCCACCCCACGCGCCTTCCCCGGCTGTTCTGAGAAAACATCTTGGAATTCTTCCACTAGACCCTCCAGCTGTTGACGCTGGGCCATTTCCAACTGTTCCCTAACTGTACCCCCCTTTTGTTCCTTTGGCTGTCCGGAAGACCCTCTAGATCAGTCTCCCACCCCTCCCCCTCAGGGTCCGGGGACATAAGAAGGCCTTCTCTGGTTCATGCCATTCCTTCAATAGATTGGCATGGTAAATTTATTTCTCCTGCCTGGCTCCGGGACGCCTCACCTCATAATCTACGGGTCCCACCCGTCTCGTGATCACAAATGGGCCTTGCCATTGCGTTAGGAACTTGCTCGTGGCATCAGGTAGTAGCACGAGTACCTTCTGCCTGGCTACGAACTCCCTCACCTGTGTGGATTCATCATACCTCTCTTTCTGCTTAACTTGTGCCTGTTCCAACCTGTCCTGAGCTATCCGCTGTACTGTCTGTAGCCGTTCCCTGAGATCCTGTACCAACTCATGTGCCCTCTGGCCTGGGCTAGGGTCAGCCTCCCAGCCTTCTCGCGTCAGATCTAATAAGCTTCAGGGCCGGTGTCCAAAGATTAATTCGAAGGGCGAATATCCCATCGAGGCCTGTGGGGCATCCCTCACGGCAAGTAAGAGAGGGGGAATCATTGAACTCCATTTTCTGGGCTCTCTCTGGGTACATTTTCTCAGCATGCTCTTTAGAGTGCCATTAAACCGCTCAACTAGACCATTAGTCTGTGGATGATATTCCGCTGTTCTTAAGTGACGTATACGAAGTACTTTACACAGCGCCCCCAATATGGCCGACATAAAATTGGACCCCTGATCCGTAACAATCTCCTGGGGAATCCCAAACCTGGACACACACTGCATCAGTACCTCTGCAATTTTGGGGGCTGTAACGGTTCTCGAGGGTACTGCGTCTGGAAACCTGGTAGCATAATCTATTAGAACCAATATGTACTGGTGGCCTGCCACCCCCCGGGGTAGCGGTCCCACCACATCCAACGTTATTCTCGTAAATGGTTCCCTGATCAAGGGCATGGATATCAATGGTGCCTTCGGAGGTTTATGGGTGCTCACCTTTTGACATTCTTTACAGGTTTGGCAATACTTTTCCACATCTTCATATAAATGTGGCCAAAAACACCACCAGGTCAAAAGTGCCTCGGTCTTATTCTTACTTAAGTGTCCTGCCAGTGGGTTCTTATGGGCTAACCATAACAGCTGTTCCCGATAAACCCGGGGAATGATCAACTGCACCATCTCCTTCCCTTCAGGCCCACCCCGCCGGATCCTATATAACAGGCCATTTTGGAGTTCTACCCTCGGGGATGTCTCACCGCGTTCGGGATGTCTTACCTGAACCCTGGGGCCCGCCGCATCTATCTCGCAAAATGACAGAAGTTCCGGATCTGCCTCTTGTGTGGCCCGGAATTGGCTGGCTGGGGCCACGTCTTCTAGAACCAGCTGCCCTGGTCCATCGTCCTCGGCGCCCAGCAGCCCGTCTCTGATTCTGCCAATCCCCCGTTGCACCCCCAGCAGGTCAAATATTTCTGGCCAGTTCCTGCCTAAGATCATTGGGTACAGGATCTCTTCCTTGAGGCCTATGGGTAGGCTCCGCTGGATGTCCTGCACCCGTACTGTCATTAATCTCCGCTCTACGTAACTCTTCTGCCTATGCAGACAAATCATGTTTACCCCAGAACATCGGGGCGTATTTTCCCAGTGCATCAGGGAGGGCCGAATCAAAGACTGCGCGCAGCCCGTATCAACTACTGCCTGAACCGGAACCCCCTCCACCCATGCCTGAACCTGTGGTAATGGTTGTACCAGGTCTTGTCCCTGGCCGCCTATCCCACATTCCATGGACTCAACTTCCCGAGGAAGTCCCTGTCCCTGTCACCCATCTGTCAAACCTGGCTCATTAGCTAGGCCGAACTGACTCCCTCGAGGGTGGTTCTTGGCTATGTGCCCTTTCTGCCTGCAGGTAAAACAAGCTAGGTTAAGTGGGGTCTTCTTACGACCCATCTTAAAGTCTATGCTCTTGTTCACCGGGGCCTCTGTCCCTTTGGCAGTTTTCACCTGCCTACAGCTGCCTTGAGCTGTGTTGAATTGCTCTGCTAGCTGCAGAGACTCTCTCGATGATGTGGGACAGTGGCATTTTACCCACCTTTGAGTATCCTCCTCGAGATCATTAATAAATTGCTCCAGGAGAATTTGATCATACACTTGCTCCTTAGACAACAGTTCTGGCCTCAGCCATTTATTCAGGAGGTCCGCCAAGCATTGCCACAGCACACGGGGGAACTTCCTCTCCTCTGCCTTCTTTGCTCGAAAAGCTTGGCGATGTTTTTCCGGCGTGATTTCCAGCTGGTGTAATATCTCTGCTTTTACTCTATCATAGTCTAGTGTGTCCGTCCGTGATGTTTCCCTATAGGCTGCTTGTGCCTGACCGATCAACAATGTCCCCAGTTGACCCGCCCATTTGGTTTTCTCAATGCCTGCCGCTAACGCTGCTCGTTCAAATATTTCCAAAAAGGCCTCTGGGTCATCCTCCTTCGTCATTTTGGGTATGCAACATTTGCTGAACCCCTTGTGCACCCATAACTGTTGCTGCAACATATGCTCTTGCAGCGTGGTCTGGCGCATGGCCTGCTGCTGCTGTTGCTGTAATACCTGTACCAGCAGGCTCATGACCTGTTGCAGAGTTTCCGTGCCCGCTAAACTGGCCTGGTGCTCCATTGGCCTCACCCACTGGCGTCAGGAAGGCCGCTGCCGGAAAAAATAGAGATTCCCGGCCAATGCACCACTGTGAACGAGCTGATCGCTCGCCTGTCTGTTCGGTCCAAGTGTCCGTTCTTTTTTTTTTTTATAACCAGTCCCTTCTCTGCTCAGTCTGCGTGCGCCACGCTTGCCTGCCACGACTTTGATGTTTTTTCTGGTTCAGTTGGATTTTTTGTGCGGCGCATGCAGAAGTGTCCGAAATTGAGACTAGTGGTCCGTGAGCTAGCTGAGGTTTCCTCCACCCCTACACCCTCTCCCGGTCCTCCGGGATGAGTGTCCTTGTTGCTCTTCTAAGCAATCTCAGTCCTACGTCACCAGAGGGGTTGAGGCATAATGTCCCCGACACTTCTGGCCTCCGTCTATGAAGTTCCACCCGTCTCCTCCACTCGGTCTGCTCCTATCCCTGTAGCCCTTCCAGAGGAAGGGTCCCGCACCCCTCCTCTGCTCTCGTATAGTGGGGCCACCACCTGGAGTCCATACGCCCTGGCAGGCACTGGGGTTCCGCTCTGCCCTTTGCCCACCGGATCCTGCGGCTCCTGCAGGCCCCAGTCACCTGACTCACTGCTGGATCCCAGCCTCCTTGCCGTGCATCCCTGCATCACCTTACTGCTGCTCCAGAACATCCGGGCTCCACGCTGGGCGGCATGTATCCGCTCTTCCACTCCCTTGCCGGCGGCTGGTGTCCACGCCGGCAGCTCCGGTCCTGCTGCTCTGCGCTGGGCGGAGTGCATCCGCCCCTCTGCTCCCTTGCCGGCAGCTGGCATTTGCCCCGGCCGCTCCAGTCCCGCTGCTCCGTGCTGGGCGGTGTGCATCCGCCCCTCTCCCTTGCCGGCAGCTAGCATCCGCCCCGGTGCTTCCGGTCCCGCCGTTCCCCGGTCCGGGTCTGATCCCGGGCTGTCTTTTAACCGTGCCGCCTCGTCCGGGTACCTGGATTGGGTAAGTATTCACTCTGCCCCCTGCGTCTGGGGCAAAGGGGCTTCCCGGAGTCCCCTAGTCTGGGTAACTCCTGGACACTCCTGAGAAGTTCTGTGATGCTAAACTGTACTGTTTTTTTCAACATGCTACATTTATTTTTTAAATAATAGGACAGTGAGAAATCAGTTGGGCTCAGGGGGCCAATTTTTCAATTTCCTATTTTTCAATTTCGAATTCCATTGAGTGACTCCTTAGCTGATGTATTCCTGTGTAGCTCCACTGACCTCAGAGCTGTGTGCCAGTTTTCATTGCCTGAACATGTGGTCTTAATTTCTTAATGTAACGGAATCTGTTACAAAATTCCCAGAATGCCCTAGAAACCAAGCAGCCTTCCTGCAGAATTTAGCTCTACTTGTCATATTAAATGTAGACCTCTAGTAATAATGACAATTTAATTTTGCTACCATAGAAGATTTATTTGAGGATTAATTACTTCCTGTATTTAAAGTGCTTTGAAGATGTAAACTCACTGCAATAGTGCTACACTTTCTTTTGCTTATTAATCTTCATAATGGCCCCACTCTAAATTTCTGGAATTGCAGGTTTCACCAATAGGAGTAATGATCTTTTCTTGAATATGAATATCTGATGCACCATAACTTGTTTGAGCATAGAAAATCACTGCTGCCTTTAAAAGGTGAGGTTGATTTGTGAACTTTGGGTAATATGTCAATTGTGGCCCTGCAGCTGTACAATGAGTTTACAAGGTGGTAGATGAGGATGCTGAAAAACAGATTTCCATGTTGACTGATAATGACTAGAAGATCTAATAGAAGCTAGCTATTAAATTATCAGTAATGTTTTTGTAGAACTGGCTAGTTGGTTTTGTTCTAGATCAGAACAAAACTGCCAAAATTTTGCAATTTCCTGCTGAAAACAATTGCAAACAGGTTGTTCTTTGCCCTCCAGTATGTCCACTTCTCCCCACAGTTTTGTATCATCTGCAAACTTGGACAGAGTACACTTCACTCCCATGTCCAAGTCACTGATGAAAACATAGAAGAGTATTGGTCCAAGGACCGAGCCCTGTGGGACCCCACTACCCACTCCCTTCTAGGTTGATACTGACCCATCCATTACCACTCTCTGGGTACGACCCTCTAGCCAGTTTGCCACCTACTGGACTGTGTAATCATTCAAGTCACAGCCTCTTAACTTGTTCACCAGTATGGGGTGGGATACCATATCAAAGGCCTTCCTGAAGTCTAAGTAAACGATATCAACCCCTGCTCCTGTGTCGAGGTGTTTTGTAACCTGGTCATAAAAAGAGACTAGATTAGTCAGGTATGATCCACTTGCTATGAACCCATGCTGGTTTCCCCTCAGCATAATTTTTCCTGCTGGGCTCTCACATATATGAGCCCTAATAATCTTTTCAAAGACTTTGCCAAGGATGGAGGTGACACTGTCTGGCCTATAACTGCCTGGATCCTCCTCCATCCCCTTCTTGAAAATAAGGACCACATTGGCTCTTTTCCAGTCCTCTGGAAAATTGTGCCAGCTGGGCTGCTGAAGCAGCACTGAGAGTTCCCTGCACCTTTTACCCACTGCAGCAGTCTGGCAGTGGGGGCTGCTGCCTGGCTGTGACCTACTGCACACCTGCCAGACCTGGATGGGGACTGCACAGCCAGTAGAGGCGTCTGCCCCTCTGGGCCAGCTGCCAGTGGGCTGTGGCTGCAGAGTTGGTCTTTGTGCAGCACTACTGCCACTTGTGCCCCCTGCCCAGCTATCACCTGGAAGATGTTCCCAGTGTAGTGGCCTGCTTTGAACTGTCAAAGCATGTGCTCCTGGTCCCAATTGGCCAGGAGGTCAGCCACCTCCAGCTGGGTCCAAAGTGCCAGCTCTGAGCAGGCACCTCTGCTTGGGTCCTGCTGCTTGCCTCCCTAGAAGGAATTCAGGTGTTCCTATTTGAAAACTGAAAAATCCCTGAAAAAAAATTCCAAAGTCACTCTGTAAAAATACCCCAAAATCCATGTTCCTCCACAACTGAAACAAAAGACCACTATAAATAGAGAGTGAGAAACACAGTGATCAGTTGGGCAATGTTTTATTGCTATATCTACAGTGTTAAAGTGATTTGGAAGCCTACCAGTGTCTCCATCATCATAATAGAATGAATTCCTATATGTCTTGCTGTTTGCCTTTAATTTTCTTACCATACTGCAGTTAGAGCTCCATGTGACCCTTTCAGTAACCAGGAAATGGGGACAGTTGCCCCTGTAGCTATAGCTCCTGCCAGCAGGTCTCATGGGCACTCGGGGTGTGTCCTGGAGGGATGTGGGGTTTGCAGAAAGGGGGTGGTGGTATGTGAGTGGCTGTGGAGGGATGTGGGGGCCATTGGAGTGTGTGGGTGGATTGTGGGGGGTGCTGCTCAGGAGGGGTGGGTCCCCAGCCCCCTGCAGGGTGCTGTCCACCAGCACAGTTCTCAAACTGCCCCCCATCAGGGGTTACAGCCCCCCCAATAGGGGCCATGTGGTCTCTGCAGGGGCTACCTGCCCCAGAGGGCCCACATTCCCCAGCCCCTCAGATTGCTGCCCTGCCTGGCCTGATTTCCCTGCCCCCCCAGCTCCTGCAGCCCCCCCGATGGCTGCCCTACCCAGCCACCGAGCACTTTAAAAATGTTTTTTAAAAAGCCTCATACTCACTGGCAGTAGCAACGGCTGTGGGGGCTATAGTCTGCAGAGCATTGTGCAGTTCCAGCGGGGGCCACTGGGGCTGTCACCCAGGCCCTGTGTTGCTGGGGGGCTCTGCTACAAGGCCCCAATGGCCCCCAATGGCAGCTGCTACTGTCAGTGGTTGTGAGCTTTTTTTTTTTTAAATTGCTGGGATGCTGGGGCCAGGCAGAGCAATGCTCGGAGGGCAGGCGGGGGCTGGGGCTGGGTGGGGCAGGGATCAGCAGGCTTAGGGGCCAGGTGGGGGATGGGGCCTGGCAGGGCTGGGGAAGTGGGCAATGCCGGCAGGGGTCCCCCCCCATGGTCCCCTCCCCCTTCCTCCAGCCCCCCACTACTTACTTGCAGGAGCCCGGGTCCAGCTCCTTGTGGCTGGCATGCTACCTGCCCTGCATGAGCAGGCAGCATGCTTCAGCACCAGGTTGAGGGCCTACCAGAGCATCTCTGTGGAGGATCTAGCCTCCAGTTGCCTCAGGGCACGATCCAGGATCTGCAGGTTTTTTTGACCCCAAGGGTCTAATTTTGCCCTGCACTGCAGATTTGCAGTGCAGGGAACATTTTTTCATTCCCACATGTGCCTACTGCAGCATTTCAAAGGGCTTTGAGATGCTGCAAGTGGCATGTGAGCACTTGTCTCAATGAGCCCACTGAATATTGCATATATTCACCATCTCCAGACTGGCTAAAGTTCATGGGAGAGGTCTTCAGTGGGCTCTGGATCAGACCTTGAAGAACTCTGTTCAACAATAACCATGATGCCTATCTTTGAGTATGTGTTTAATTAGACAGAACCATGTTTCAAGTTAAATGTTTAATTCTTTTCTAAATGGGGATGGTTTGCTAAGTCAGGGTCTTAATGAAGGTCTATCTAACGGGTAGTTGCTACAGTACAGTGGTAAGAAAAAAATTGATTGTAACGGTGTAAAAATCTTTAGTTATCTTAATATACAGTGAGCTGAAAAACCTAAGTAGTGGTGCTGGAATGCACCACTTAGAAAATGCTATCTTTGCAGTATATGCCAGAATTTGTAAAAGAGAAAACACTGTGGAGTTTGTTCAGGAATTCTATCTAAATGATGGTGTGAACTACACTGGTGTAAGTGAAATGTTAGTGGTTTAATTAACCTAGGAATAGAAGGGAATAGCAGGGAAAGCAATAAGGAGGAAAGGAGAAGAGAAGCCCACCATTATATTTTTGTCATACAAACTCTAAAGTCATATTACCCTGCATAGCAATAGCTGACATTTTAGGAAACAACACTGTTTTGGTGAGGTGACAGAGAATATAAACTGTGAGCAGGAAATTAGGAAATTCTAAGTTTCAAATAGGAAGCCAAATTTATGGTGTAGCAGGAATTAAAGGCCTTTTTCATGCAAGCAAAAGTATAAATAGCTAGCAGATTGTAGATTTTGACAAAATTATAGGAGTAAGAGTGCTTAAGCAAGATTTTGATTGTACAGATACTTTAAACAAGTAATTAATTGGGCTAAAATCTATCAAAATATTCAAAGGAATATGTTTGATTTATGGTTTTATTATAAAAGAGGTGAATCTAAAAGGGGAAATGAGATCAAATCAAAATCCTTGATCCAGGTCAGACCTATCTGCAGAATGGGCTAAATCAGAACATAGCATATTCTGGAAAAGCTTGAGTTTGTATTCAGATTGTTTGCTTCAGCTCCTGATACAGCTGGAGCCATTTTGCAATGCTGTATGAATAAAAGACTTAAAAATGGATGCAAATTGCACTTCTATTTTGTGATCCCTTTGTCTGAGAATTATGCCATTATCTTCATTTGTTTCAATCCTACAGCCAAAATGAATATCTAGTAGAAGTATTAATAATACAAGTATAGGGAGGAAGGAGATCTGATGGATGAGCAAAGTATAAGCCTTCATTTGTAGGGTTTTCCTTACTTAATACATTCTGTTCTTGTTTTCACTATTTCTTTACACATTCAAAGGACTTTTTTTCTGGCTCATGTTTTTCTTGATACTCCTAAATTAGGTAGGCCAGTAGGTTGACCAGGGTGCAACATATCCTGGTAAACAAATCTCAGTTCTTGGTAGTCTGACAATAAATCAAGCGGCTTTTGAAAACTCTTGCTGCCTTCTTATCACAATGCATAACTACTGCAAAGTGCCCCGTTCTTGCTAATACCTGTTAATTCCTGGTAGCAATGGGATTTTTATTGTCATAATTAATTTCAGCGGTATAGGCTCACTTGTTCTGGCACAAGCTTATTTTAGTGTATGACAAAATCAGTGATTTTACAGATTAAGTATTGAAGCAACTATATAGTGGGTTCTTCTTATTCCATGTTGCAAAGCTCTGTGAGCAGTCATCATTTTAGTGGCCCACTTATGAGTTACAGAAGTGTTTTTGCAATGTTGTCACAACACCCAGAATGAGCCATTGGCAACCCTCCTGGAAGATGTTGCCATTGGTTGCATTGTCATTTTCTAGAATGGTAGTTCAACAATGTAAAACCTGAGAAACAATAAACCTATAATAATAATAAATCCACCCTTGGCAGGCTTGTATTTTGAGGTCAGGCGACTCATTTAAAGGCAATCCAGCCCAGTCACGGGATACAATTTTTGTAGCTACATCAGTTTTCCAGCATTTGCTGCAGCTCCCAAGTGTGGCTTATGCTTATTGTGCTATTCAACAAATTTATAACTGCATTGTTCAGAGTTTTATATTAGAGCCCTTGATGAGCATAATGCTCATGCAGAATACCACAGTGGCAGACAGCAAGCAACTATCAGCAACACAAATAAGTTATAAGCCTTTCCTTTTCTCTGCAGAAAACTGTTTACTTATTTCACTACATTTCTAAAGACCACCTAGATGTCCCAGGTTAAAATTTCCTGTACAGGTAGCTAACTCCTGCTTACATTAGCTACAGCCGGAGTGGTTTTTTTGGGGTTTTTTTTGTTTTTGTTTTTTTTTTTAAATCTGTACATCCTTTCATCAGTGGAAAAGTTTATCTCTTGATCCAACTGTTTACTCACAGGATTGTAAATCAGAGCATTGATACTGTTTCAGGTTCATAACCATTATATAAAAACTTGGCAAGGACCAAATCACAATGTTTAAATTTGCTTTAGTGAGGCTAACTGGCTTAATGGCTTCTGTGTATATATTGGTTTAACAAATTATCATACTTACAGCCCTTCTTTCCTTGACTGAAGAAATCTAGAAAATATAAATGTTGTCAACAGAAATTCTACCACAGGTTAAGAACTATTGATGTGTGGATCTTTGTACTGGGGAAAAATCACTTACATATTTGCAATTTTGGGATAATAGTCACAAAATGGCAGTATTAGAAAGGCCTCTTTATTGTTCTTATAATCTAGATTGAGTCTTCTTAGCCATGTCAGGAAAGACAGCAGATCAAGGTATGAGTGGACATGGACACCTCTCTCATTTAGATGTCAGCTCTGCAGAACATGTTTGCGGCATTGTAACAAAGTAGTGGGAGGTCTGCAGTGCTTCTGCCTTTGCTACACTGATGTTATATATTGAAAGAGGATTTCTGTCTCAAGGACTGTCATGTCTGCACAATTTCTGAGCACGGCATTCATTACTACTTTCTATAATGAGTAAAATAAGCAGCAAAGGGCTATGAAAGGTAGAAGAGGAGGTAGCTGTTGTAGCAGGATTGGTGGCTTCTGTATTTAAGACAAAGTCAGTACACAGCATCGTTGCAACCCACAGAAATGTCAAGCATTATAAAATCTCTGAAATGCTGCAGTTTTGGAAATAATTATAGAAAATGTTTATCCTGCTCTTCTTAAAAAAAGCCCCACTGACACAGCCTTGAGGAAGAGGCAGGAGGCCCTAATTGACATTTTTTGGTGCTGAAGAGGCTTCTTTATTGATTTCTCCCCTCTGAGATGTGAAGCAGAGTCATATTTCCCTTCTATTAAGGGCAGCCTTTTTTACAAGTAAGAAGTTTGAACACAGAATCTAAGTTTTAAGTAGCTCAGTCTTATATGAAGTGTATTTTAAAGGAGGCAATAGTCAGACCCATATTAAACTTATGCCTAGGTCATGAGTGAGGGCTAGGATTTGAAGGTAGGCTAGACAATGCTGAAATCTTCTCTTCTTTTCTTGTGAGACCTCAAGTAAGCTCTTCATTATTTTGGCCAGAACATAAGTGGATTGAAAGTTATGTGACATTGTTTTTGGATATGAGCCTACAGCAAAGAAATACAGTTTGGTTTGAATCCTGTTACTCAGTGTTCACCGCCACAAAGCTAGGTGGGATTTAAACTTGGTTGGAGGCCCCTGTCACTACGGCTTAATTTGTATAAAGCTAAATTACTTGTCAATATGGGTTTCCTTTAGTTCCAAGAAAAAGTAGAAATTGAAGGGTATGTCTACAAAACTGATTTGTTTCCTTGGATCTAACATGGAGGTGCTGGACTGTCTGAAAATTTCTGGTACAAGGATGGCTGCGGTGTTTACCCATTTTGACTTGGGCCAAGAGGGCAGACTGATTACATATCCCGCGAAGATTCAAACCTACATCTTCTGTTTCTTAAAAGAATGCCTCAACTAGGCTAGGTTGTAACACCTTCCATCTTTCCTGTTTCAGCTGTGCCACTGTATGGAAAAGAATTCATAGGTCAGAGAACAAAAGAGCACAAGAAGGAATGTGACTCTGTAGCCCAGTTTTTAGAGGTTCCACTTGGTAGGGAACAGCACTCAGTTTGGGGCCCCTGCTTTAAAGACTGGCTATGTATTTTATTGAATGTTAATTTAGATCATATTTACTCTACCCCTCCCCCCAAAAAATTGGGGTGCAGGTCTTAAGTGGGGGAGATTGGAGACCTCTTTTTTCTTTTCTGGAACAGAGGCAGGATGGAATGGAGTGAGCAGACCCTGTGGGTGCTGACAGACATGAGCGACACTGGCAGATGTGACAGTCTGTCATGTGATTGCCATCTGATCAAACATGTTTAAAGCATTCTGCAGCTGTGCACTTCTGTCAGTACATGGCTGTAGAACACTTTCAGTAGCCAATCTGAACCCTCATATGAGGGTTTAGGTAGAGGGACTCCAAAGGAGTGTCTTCATTAACACCTGTTAGTGTGGCCAGGAAGAGGGCTCAGCTGATGCAGCCAAACTCTGTTAGGTGAGCTGTCTTCAGAATAAGAGGGGACACAACCGTTAGCACCCTGTGATTCATGGCTGCTTCTGGGGATGCAAAGAGCAGGGGTGGGGTGCAGTGTTAACTGTCTCACTGGTGAAACAGTAGCTTTTGGATGAAGAGCCACTGAGCTGCCTGAGGGTGAATGGGCTGCTTCATATAGTCTGTAATATCTTGATGAGGCCTGTGGTGCAGAATACTCTATTATTTATATAGACGTAATATATAGAACTATTTACAGTAAAGCAGGACCAGTCTTTCTGTAGCTCTTGCAAGGATCTGGGGTCTAGTCTTGTTACTGTCCTCCACACTAAGATTTCCTGTTGCCTTACCCAGACTGTCTCCTGGGATGCCACACTTCCTGAACAACTGTTCCCAGGAGGACTTACTCTGTCACTTAGTCAACCATGAATCTGGAAGATGCGTGTCTTATTTAGTGGCATGTGATATGTGAAAAAAATATGATAATACACAAACAATCCTTGCAGGAAGTATTGGACCCCCAAATTATCTGCTTCCAAGTGAATTCCCTGACTGCTAGGCTGCAGAGACAAACACACTAGAATATTATGCATGTGTGCTATTTCCTCCTCCCCTGCCTGTGTTTGAAAAGGAAGTGGTGGCTCAAACTGTTTTGTAGAGAGCCCAGTCCTTTCAGCATTAGTATTAGATGTCTTTCCAGCAAACCTACTGACTCAAGTTCTTGTGCTCTTTTGTGGGAAAAATTTAATTTAGTCAAAACCCAGCTTTCTATTGAAAAAGAAGAATGTTGAGGGCAGAAAAAAATTCAACCAGTTGCACCCACACAGTAGAAATATTAGCACCATTAAAGATGGTACAATGGAGATTGAGACCTTAATTGATATGCCTACATTGGCACAGGAATTCTCTGTGGGAGCTTTATATCATCTACATCTCTATACAGACATCTACACTTTGTTCTTCAACTACAAGGCTATCTTTACTCTTTAAAACCAGCTACCTTTAATTATGGCTTTACTGTGATATCTTTTACAAACCTGAGATTAGTTTCAAAATATTGCCTGAATTTATAGGTGCCCTAAAGATTTGGTGAGGCTAGAATTCTCCGATTAACCTTTAAGGGAGGCACTTTCTGACTCCCACCTGGGAATACAAAGCCAACAAGAAGCAGCAGCAAGTGGGAGAGGGCATAGGCCAAAAAATAATTATATTTCAAAGGAAGGGGGAAAAAATCTCTGAGGCTCTAGAAAGACACCAAAACTTTTATAAAAGATAAGAAATCCCTTCAGAATTATTCCTTTGGTGCAGTATGAAATGGATAAATATAGAACTGTCAAGCTAGATTAAAGAGACTTGAAGGTATTTATCTGAAAAGCAAGAGTTTGAAATTCATGGGACCTTGATTTCATGGGTCTTCTGCAAATGACACCATACAAATACCTGAGCTATTTTCCAGGAATAGGTGATACAGACTCTTTGGAATTAGTCAGAAAAATGTAATGAGTTATAGAGAGAGGCTTAGGCACATGTTTTTGTGAAGTTTATTTAATTTCTGATAAGTCTACCTGGCAGTCACAGAAGTGACTATAGTGTAGTGTAGGGATACCTGAGCTATCTTTAAGCTGCCTTTTGACTTCAGTCATGCAGGATCAAATCATTATTATATTTTAAAAAGTTATAGAGATTTTTGATTCCCCAATGTGTCAGATCAGAAAGAGGTTTCCTCCTCTCAGTGTTATAATGAAGGCATGCTTTTGACATAAGGCTAGATTTTAAATGTCATAAAATGGAAAACTAGTAACTGATAAAGTGGTAATGCTGTTACAGCACATATTTCTCAAAGGAAAACAGCTGGTGCATTTCAAATGGTACCCTTCAAGTTGTGGAAAAGCAAAACACATTCCAACATTAAGATAAAGCCAAAGAGTTCCAGCATTATTGCTTATGCATTGCATTAAAAAATGCTGCTATGGATTGTGAAAATCCTGTATGCTCAAATACTCCCCACTTCTATTCTGGTTGTGGTTGAACACTCGCTAATAGCTGGCAATAACTTAAGAAGTAGGTAGGATGGCTGGATTAGCAGATATGTTTCAGGCTGTCCCCATCAAAGCTAGTGTAAAAATCTTGGCCAAATTAAGCACCCCCACAGCATATTTGCTGTTTTGTATAGATTTAATTTAAAGCTATGTTTAAAGCAATATTAAGATGCCAAAGTCAGATACTCCATAGTTAGGAAATGCCAGAATTAAGATGGCTTATGCAACGTTAATTTGACTCTTTCACATGTGTACTAAGTTATACAGGTTTTAAGTATATAATTCCTTCCTGCTTCACAGGGACTCTTGGATGGAGCATGCTCACTGAATAAGCAGTGTTTTAGCAATATAGGTTTTTTTCTCCCTGTTCAACATGTGCTCCTAACCCTTGTTTACCAAACATGATTCAAATTGTGCTCTGAATACAGATTTATACAATAACTTCTGGGCTGTTCTATGGTGTTTATTTATCACTACAGTGGCTGGGTGCTCTACAGATGTTAATTAATTTATCTTTGCAACTAAGCTGTGCAATATGGGGATTTTATTGTACCCATTAATGGATGGGGAGCTAAGGCATAGAGGACCAGATTTTTAAGGGTACTTAAAAATGTAAAACTTCCAGTGAAATTGAAGCAAATGGGACTCGGGCACCTTCAGGCCTTTAGAACCTTCCAGCACTTTTCAATACTTTACCCTGGATCAATTACATTAATTTTCAGGCTCAGTTCAGTCTCAGCCCACCTCTATGCATTCTGGTTTAAATCATGGTCCCTCTATCTTTTTGCCTCTTGATACTAGTGCCTCTTAATCTCTAGCTCCTCTTTGTGTTCTTATTTCAGTTTTGCCATCAAATGGACCTCGCTTCTCACTCCTTTGCCAATCTGCTGATGCTCCTACCTTCCTCTCCACTAAGTGCATAGGAGAGATGGGCTTCTCCAAGTCCTCTTTTATCTTGCCTGGAACTGCAGTGATCCTTAGTAGATGCAATTATGGGACATACCTGCCCTACCCCAGTAATTCTGTGGGGATGATGGGCAGAGCAAGTGGTATCTTCTGAGACTAGCTACCAAATAAGATTTGCTACTGAGCATGTGTAAACTTAAATATTTAGAGACTAGACTTATAAGTTAGCCATATATGAGTTGGCAAAAGGTATAGTCCTGATACCAGGTGATCCTTCTGTGGCTGAATAAGTCACCCCCTCCCTTTCTCCCCAGAACACTGAATGATACAAAGCTCACTATCTCCTACTCTGTTTTTAGATTTCAAATGTATTCCAGATTTGTCCTTATCGATTAGCACCTAGAACTTGCACTTTCCTTCAATATTAAAAAAAAAAAATAAAAAAAATAAAAGGTTTCTCAAACTTCTTGGCTTGGAGATGGGAGAAAATTCTTTTTTCGGCAAGTTCCAGTTACATCTAGAGATGAAGCAGCACAAAAGCTTGTCGCTGACCAAAAGAAAGAAAGGATCAGGGACGGAAAGTAGGAGGAGAAAAGAAGACAAGACTCCCATGGACATTGACTTGGGTTAGGGGAGCACTATGGGCGGAAGATCAATATCTGGCTTTATGTATATTTTAGAGAATTGGATGTGTCTTTAAACATACAAATCACAACTCCTTACTTCCAAATGTGGTGGGGTTGCGAGCAGCAGCCTGGCTGGCTGGCTCGAAAGGGGCTCTGGATGATTGGTGGCGCATTGCCACCAATTGGGTAATAGCTGGGGAGAGGCTTGCCCTGCCCCTACCTGGGGTGAAGTGAAGAGCATGCCCCAGGTAGGGGCAGGGGCAGGTTTAGGACTACACCCTCCTCCCCCTGATTGGTCCACTTGCAATCTGGGGGTGGAGCCTCTGGAGGGGATAAAAGAGCAGTGTGCCTGGCACATGGGCAGCTGCGTTGAGGGACAGTGAAGAGGGTGGGTGAACAAGAGCTGGTAGAGGTGGACAGCAGGGCAGAACTGTTGCCCTGAAGAGCCTGAAGAATCTCCTTCTCTGGACAGGAAGCAGCAGGCAGCCATGTTCCCCAGCCCTGCCACAAGGGAACATGGTGAGCAGTGCACAAATGGTGCACACTGGGTCCAAGAGCAGACCAAGACCCTGGGAGCTGCTCAAAGCGGTTCAGGTCACTAACCCCTGGCACAAGGCCAGGAATTCAGTGCACAAATGGTGCATGCCAGGTCTGAGAAGGGCAGGGCCTTGGAAGCTGTTCGAGGTGGCTTAGGTTCCCCAACCCCTGGCACAAGGCCAGGAGGTTGGTGCGCAGGCAGCTCTCACAGAAGGTCTGGGAGTGGACTGAGACCCCGGCACTGCACAAGGCAGCTTGGGTCTCCAATTCCTGGCATAAGGGAGAGCCACTGGTACAAGTAATGGTTCACAGGGCTCTGAGCAGACCCCCACCCTACCCCTGGGTCTTGCAGCCTGTCTACCCCACCTGCAGGTTGCACCTGCTCCCCCTACCCCATCCATGGTTCATGCCTGCCCCCACCCCACACCCTACTTGCAAGTCATGCCATACCTGCTCACCCTACCCATGGGTCACAACTGCTTCCCACCCCTCATGGGTTGCACCTTGCCCACATCACCTGGCAGACCCCTGATCCACTCCAGCCTGCTGGACCCCAAAATGCCCAAGATTTAACCTCTCCCTAATGCCCCCAAATGTGTGTATCTAGCCCTGATGTCAGGAAACACAGGGTCCTTATTGTGGTGTTAGATTTAGCCATGTGAGTTCCTTTTCCAATGTGTCAGTTTGAAACTGTTGCTCCTCCATTGCTACACGCTTTGTAATATTTTAAAGTACCACAGTGTCTGTCAGTTGAGCATACAGAGAAAGTGAAATTAAAATAAGATGGTTGGAAACACTCAGATGCTTGTAAATTCTTCTAAAAAGGAAACAGAGGCCTAATGAAAGCAGGTCCAGCCTATCCAATGAACAAGAAAAAGCTCTTGTGCAAAAAAATAGCATATGACTCTCTGATGAAGATTATCATAATGCATACACATGAGGAACTGAATTGGCATTTACAAGAATCCTATTTTCTGTAATTTAACTACTGAGCATTTGACTTTGCAGCCTTAATGTTTTTAGCATTTTTTTTTGCATAAGTTCCTAAGTTTATTTCTAAACCAAATAAAAAGAAATCCTGCTGTCTGCTATCCTATTTACCATTATGTGGTTCAGCAGCTATGGATCTATTCCATACACATTCATAGCTTGAGCAAATGTAGTAAATGATAACAATAGTAAGTTGTTATCAGTATGTATGTCAGCACTGTGGGGAAGGAGGGCATCTTTGCAATGGGTTTCACAAGTACTTGATGATACCAAGGGAATTTGGGGTTGTATTCTGTGTTCTCTAAAGCAGCGTGCTCTGCTCTGTTACATGCTGACTCTTCTGGTTATTCCTCTCCCCATCTTCCAAACTTAACCCCTAGTACTCTGCCATCTCCTACTTGTCCTTCTTCCAATCCAGTCTCTTTCTCAGTCCTACCTCATTGCCCCAATTCCAGTCTCTGTCCTATAGACTTTTTATCTCAGTCCCAGTCTTTGTCCAGTGTGCAAACACAAGAAAATAGCCATTATGGTGCAGCATTCATTTGTCCTTGGTCATCAGATATTTCATGAAAGAAGAATTCTAAATTCCTAGATATTATACTAGACAACAAAACATACTGTTGTGTTATACCATCCAGTATCAGGAAGCATTCTATTCTCACATGCCTTTTTCCAGTTACCTCTTACTTGAAACATGAATATCAGAACTGGCTTAAATATTTAACCATTTTCTTACATTTCCCACTGGCAGGACTGTTTAAAATGTCTTGGTATTGCACCACCATGTGTATTTATTTTGGACAGCCTCAACTTAAAGCAGTGATTCCCAATGAGCATGCCACCAGATCCTTTGAAGAGTGCTGTGAGGCATGAGGACATAATTAGATAAACATAGGCTTAAGCTTGCTTTTTTGCAGAGGCCTGGCCAATCCCTCATGCCTGCTGCCTAGTCCCTCTGCAATGAGGTAAGCACTGCACTGTGCATTTTTAGCTCTTTGCATCTTTGTACCTGGCTTTTCAATAGATATCATACTGCTTTAGCCCACTTGGACGTACTGTGACTTTAGCAATGGTACCTTAGCTTTTCACTTGCTTTATTGCTCCCACTATTTCTTTCTATGCACTGGGTACCCTGAGGCAGGCGAAGTACTACTTACATTCTTTCACTTTATTTCCACATATACCAGGTCTAGGACACATCCCTCTCTTTCAAAAAACATGATGTCTTGCATTTAAAAGCTTGCCTAAAACTATCCCAAATATGCAGTTGGTCCAGTAAAAGCTACCCCACAAATCCTTGCCTCTTGCACCATAATATTTTACTATTTTTTTTCCTAGAGGGAAGCCACGATGCCATGATCAATTGGCCCAGATTTAGTCTACGTTTAATCACTTCCTTTGTTTTTGTTGAAAGTAGTGGCTTCTGCATCATTTCACCTACCCAAGATTTTAGTCTGTGCACATTTCCATGTTTTTTTCTTACAGTTTAAATTAGTGGTATATGATGGCTTTGCTTGATTTGTTATTTTGCTTTGTCTTGTTTAATGCTGAGGAAGCCTGTGTAGCAAAGTGCATTCTGTGATGTCCTCACTGTTAATTTGCCTTCCATTTGTTGTTGTCTGCTGCTACCTTGTCTTTGCATCTGATAGTAGTCCGAGCTATGTACAACATTTTTTTTGTTTGCGCTATCATATAGCAGCAAAAGCTCATTTTTACTTTTACTTTTTTGATGTGCTACATTTTCTCCTTTGTCTGCTAGCTTTTGGCATAGTTTTATCTTTTTCCAAATTATTGCATATGACCCTAAAATGAGGGCACTTTCCCCCAATACGTACAGGTTTCTTCTTGTGCTTTATCTTTTCTATTCTGCATTTGTATGTTTGCTTTTACAGGAGTGTAGATGAGTTTTCACTCTTTCCCTGTCCAACTTAGTGAATTGTCTGTTCCTGCTCTCCATGCATTATGCATTTGGGTGTGAGCTGTTTAACTAGCTTTGCCCTTCTCCAGGGTACTCTGTAGAGTAAATGGGTGCTCTTAAAGCATTCTCATTTGTATTTCTTAATCTTTTATCCCTATTGTTAATCTCAGGAAACTAGCCTACCTTTTAAGATTTCATGGTTTGAGTCAGCTATCTTGCATAGTTGGGCAATAGTCCATTGTTTGCCAGATTCCTGGTTACTGACATAAATCTTACAAGTTGCATTCTTTGTAGATTTAAAATACTTTGGGAGAGCTTCTAGGATTTTACATAGGCTTCTCCTGGTCTGCTGCTGACATAACCAGATGAAGGTGGAGCATGTAGAGGCCTTTGATTAATGTGCTAATGTTGCTGCAACTCTTGTTTTCTTTCTTATCCAGCTATAGTGCAATTTCATACCTTTCCCATTGCATTACAAAAGATGACAAATTGCTAAACATACCACCTCTCACGTGCCTTTGCTTAAGGACAGGAATGTGATATGATCCTAGCATTAAAAGTTCTTCCCCCTTTAACTTTTTTGATTTCATGTGCCTGCAGAAGCCAGCTTGTTCTTGACCCCATGGCCAGCATATAGAAATGACAAGTGAGAACCAAGATAATGTAACTTTCAGATTTCACTCCTTTCTTCATTTATACTGTCAAGCATTTCATGCCAGTACAGTATCCTTAGATAATTCATATTACCCATAAGTAATATGGGGTACCAGAACTGGTATTGGCTAGGCAAGGAAATTGGGATGGGAGTACTGACAGAGGCAGGAGTACTAAGACTGGCTTAGAAACCAGGAGAGAGGAAATAGGAAACCATTGGGGATGAGAAGCATGGACTAGGGTGATTAAAGGCCAGAATTGGGGGGGGAGGAGGGACTGAGACTGAGGAGAGTCAGAAAGGATGAGACTAGGTCTTGCTTGGCATTACAGTAAAGAGCTTCCCAATGCAGAGTGTTACAGTAAAATATAGAAGACTTACTTATGGGTACCAGTTTGCCCTGATTTTCTGTCTGCATATTCACAATTCGTTCAGTGCAAGGTGGTGTGATAAGTTGAATGAAGCTTGCTCAATGAAGATTTTTTTTTAGCTGCTAAACTGACAAATCTCTTCTGAGCATATGTAGAGACAGACTCTTCAGAATCATACAACTTGGCCAAAATGGTTGAGATTTTTCAGAAATAGTGAAAGGTATATCTGTAACATAAAAGTCAAATTTCAAGCCCTTGCTCCAAAGCATGTGAGCACTAAAACTTTTCAAAGAGTAGGTGACCAGGATGTCTTCAACATGTAACAATGTGTTTTTATAACCTTACCTTCTGAAGTGGCTGAACTATTTTAGTAGAAATTTTCCAGATAAATTCAATCTCAGACACGGACTCAGCATGGCTAATTTCAGCCCAGTCAGTCCACGTGGCAACATAAGCAACTGAAAATGGTATTATAATAGAACGTTTTAAACAGCTGAAATGACCAGTTACCAGTCCTGGCTAATGATAACAACAGGGCAAAGGAGGCAAATATTAATCTGTGTTTAGGTAGAAATAAGAAGCAATGTTTAATTTGTTTACTTTCATTGCGATTGAGTTGACAAAATGAAGATCACATGTGCAAAGAACTGTGAAAGGAATGAGAAAATAAATAGATTTAGGAATTTATGATATAATGCCTGGATGTGCAATAATTCATTAGTTAAGGAGACAGTCTTTTGCCATAGACTGTTTGAGCTGGTGTGTGCATAAAAAAAAAAAAGGGGAATAAAATGTCAGCACCTGCCATGACTCTTCTTAATCAACTGGCTATAAAATGAATTAATGGAACCTTGCACTATCCAAAAACACTATTTTGAAACTTAACAGCATTTCAAATAAAATTTACTGAAGACAAGATCACTATCTTACAGAGGAGCAGAATACTGCTATCCTCAATGTACAGAGTTTTAGTTATGACATTGCATTTAAATCCCAGTTTGCCAAAGGCCAAAAACTAGAGACTTATTAATAGCAAATGATGGTGCAATTTGGAAGAAAAATGGAAAAAAAATGTTTTAAATTAAACTATAGCACGCTCAGTCATTTCAATTTGCAATCTATGCTTTTAAGATTGACCAGCACAATGTTTAACCATTCTTTTGTCAATTTTTTCAATGTCACCCAAACACCTCAAATTCCATCTGGCTTCACAACTTGTTTTTAATACCGCTGAATTCCCAATTCATTTGCTGAGCAAGTCTGCCTCTCCTACCCCTAACTCCCTCCTACTGCAGGGAAAGGTTTGTTGCATATCTTCATAATCTTTATATTATATCCAGTCCCCACTCCCCAAGTTTGAGACGGTGTTTTGTCTTTTCTCTGAGACAAGGTTGGACCAGATTTAATGTATGATAATGCAGTGCCTCCTTCAGGCACTGCTTCAGAAACATTCTTTTTGTTATCTGTTGAAATATTCAGTTATTCCAGAGAAAATAACTCCTCTCCAGTTTGATTTCATATTGAGTGCCCAGCTTCTTCACTAATATGTGCTTTAAAAGCATACACAGTAATGATAGCTTACCTTGTATCCTCTGACATTGAGGTTGGTCAGATGGAAGGCAGTTTGATTATGCCAAAACATTAGGCCAATGCCATTTAAAAACGCATTGGATTGATGTAACAGGGGTGTAGGTTGTAGCCATGGTGGTCTAAGGACGTAGACAGACAAGGTTCTTTGTGTGAATCTGGTATCTTTTATTAGACCAACTTAAATAGTTGGAGAACAATTTTTAAGCAAGCTTTTGGGTTCAAAAACCCTTCATCAGGCTAAGGAAGTTTCAGCAGTTGATGTGTACTCTTCATCAGGATTGATGTAAACTTTTAATGTACACGGACCCTTGAAAATGCAGATATTTAATGACAAGTATGAACTTTGTTCCAGATTTGAAACCAAGCTGGCTAAAGGTTGGTTTCTAGATAAATGGCCTTAGGTTTTGTTATAGCCCCATCCAACTCTCATGCAAATTTAATTGACAGAAGCAAGGCAACAAAGGCCCTATGAGAGAAGAATGTTTATTGCATCAGAATACTGTTCATGGGAAAAATACTTTCAGAATGAAGTATGTGACAGGCCAGACCCTTTTTTGTGTTTGGCTCTATGTTTGTTTACAAAACTCTGTGTGTACATGGTAGGATGATGAGAAGCAGCCCTGTCAAACAAGCAAAGCATGGAAATAGCTTCCTTAGGGTTTCTCAGCTCATCTTCTCTAAATTTTTTTTAATCACGCTGACTCAGTTTAGACTAATATTTTTCTTCTCATTTGCATCATAAGTCAGGAGTACACTTGAACATGTGTGGAGTCTCATTCAAGTCTGTGCTTGGCTGGCTTAAGAGATCAACTGACAGGGACAAAGGAGGGTCACATTCCTAGTCTCATTTTTACTCCACTAGAAGTACACCATGAATGACTTTGGCTCTTCGTTTTTCTTTAGTTTTTATTGTATACTGGCCATTTACTTTTCTCTTGCAATTTATAATTGGCTCACTGGATTTGATTATCCATACCTAACAATGGAGTGTAGCCAGCAGCCATTTAAACAATGCATTCACTTTTTTTATATAGCTCGCTTGCTTTGCATTTATTTTTTCTCTAAAAGTCTTGGATGTTCATTGAAACATTAAAGGGGTTCAATATATGTATAGGTTTAATGTCTTTAAATGCTTTCAGACTTCACAGTCTAGTATTTGAGAAATTGTAGCTAGAGGGGGTTTCAGTTCATGACAGGAATCTGACATCTTTATTAAAAAAGTAACGTGGTTCTTATTTCAAAATAGCTAATAATAGAATGCAGATACAAGCATTCTTTGCATTTTTCCCTTAGTTCAGTTAAGAGTGGTGCAAAATAGGATCTCTGGCTGGAAAGTGTCACCTTGTTGTGGGGCCCTCTAAACCTTATTAGATATTTCAAATTGGACTTGGTGTCTTGGTGTCACAGGCAAGTACCTGAGGCAATCTAAATACCAGGCTGTAGCCCTTGGCAAGTTCCCAAGAATCACTCTAATGCTGTTAGTAAGTATAGCTGGTATCTTTAATCAGAGTGGCAGGAACGAGAGTGTGCAAATACAAGTAGGTACAAGTTTTAGCCATCAATATGAGAACAGGAGAGTTTCTAAACTGGCAGAAGAAGACAGTCCAATAGGGAGTCCTAAGACAACCAAGGATTGGTCCTTGGTCACCAAGGCTCCTAGGTTTAGTACCTGGGATGCCACCTCTGATCAATGGTTATGTTAGACAGCAGCTAAGTACTGGCCAGTAGGTCTTGCTGCAAAGATCTGTGGGTTCCCTGAATTACTCCCTTGTTGTCTCAAATTATCACTTGTCTCACACATCTCACTTATCCTTGTACATCTAAGCAGCTACTTGGCTCCTGATGTCAACAAAAGCTTGGTTCTCAGCTTCTTTCTTACCCTTCTTGTTCTTCACAGGCTGCCTCCTCCTTTGCCTTTCCTACACAGTCAGCTACCAGGCTGCTGTCTGTATCTCGCACACGGCCATCTGGCTCTCTCCTGTCTCTTCCAGTGCTGCCCAAATATTTCTCTCTTTCCTGTTCATTAAACACAGGACAGGCTGGTTTTTAAAAGGAAAAAACTGGGGCAAGCATTTGTGATGAGCACAAAGAATGGTTCATGGAAACTTGCACACGATTATTTAGACAGCTAGGGGAAGGGGGAGAGCAAATGACTCCTTTTCAGCAATTCTTATCCATTTCCTTTCACACCCATTGAGTTGGTCATACAACAGTAAGCAGATACATTAAAAGTGGAAAGGAACAAGCTCCTAAATAATAATGCATAAATCATTGGATATATTTTCATATAAAAGTGTAAAATTTTGGTGCTGGGGGGGAAATCCTTTTTTGCAGTTTTCAAGATTAAATAAGTGTCAAGAGGAGTAGAAAATGAAAAGAAGAATAAGATTGTAAGTTTTTTTTTTTCTCATTAAAATGAAATGAGATTTCAAAATGTTACTATAGAAATGTGTTGAACCAATACACACGGACAAATTCACCAAGAGCCTCACAGACTTCCCAGAATTGTCAAGAACTGTTTTAATTGGAAAAAAGGCAAGCTGCTCTATTTTCCTGGGACTGTTGCTCTGTGTAGGGAGAAATGGTTTAAGGAGTTATGCATGCAAAGTTATGGGAGGTTAGGTCTTTCTGGAGTTTATGAAAATTAAGGCAAAATATCTTTTTTGGAAAGCTGACTTGGCGTAATGAGGTGGGTCTTGATGACAGGGATATTGCCCACTTATAAAATTGGGGTCAAGTTTTCAGAAGTGCTGAGCTTCTACAGTTGAGTCCAGATTTTCAAAAGAGTTCAGCTCTTGTGGAAGTCTGTGCATAATTTATTGTGTCTTTAAACATTCGGGAGCACTCTGCTGAGCAAAGGACAGATCCTGCTTGATGAGCTTTTTACCTGAGCTTTTACCTGACTGATGCATTTAGCTGGGGTAATATCCATTGGCAATGGATAAGGGGTGCATGTGGGTGCATGTGCACCCCCTGAAATCAGCTGTACACTCCCTGGAAGCACCAGCTGTGAAACCAGAAGTGCCGGTGGGAGTGTACTTCTGATTTTACTGCCAGCTCAGCTATCGGCTGCTTGGGGGATCCCTCCCCCCTGGTCGGTGATTGGCCTCAGGGAACTGCCCCCTCCCCCCTCCAGTTGGTGATCAGTGGCTGGGGGATCCCCCCCAGTCAGTGATCTGGTGCTCAGACTCGGGAGGTACCAGTTGCCCATGGCAATATCACTCATTGAGTTTACCCACAGGAGTTGAGTCTTATCTAGAAACATTTGCAAGATCACATAATAAAAATTGCTCTGGATCCTTGCCATTCCCAGAATGCCCAGTGGCCCAGTTATTTCTATAGTGGGGAACAGTCAGCCAGTGATAAGTCAGCTGAGTTGTTGCAGTGTGTTTATGCATAGTCATTTCTCATGATGAGCAGTCTGACAACTAACTGGGCATGGTAGAGGTCAAATGGGCCTTGTCCAGAAGGTACTATTACATCCCAAAAGAGGATTGCTTATTTACAGAAGTTCACAGAAGAACAGAAGGGTGTTTATTTTGCTGTGGAAATGGTTTGTCTCTTCTTAAAATAATAAAGATAACAAGGATGCAAAAATAAACCTATGTAAAAATCCATACAAAATAAATAATTCCAAGAAGCCAGAACAAACCCCTTCATTGGGATGGTAGCCAGCTAGTGACACATAGCTTTGTTCCTCTCCCCACCACTTGGAATCCAGTCAGAAATCACAATCTGATATAGGACAGCAGAGTTTTGAGGGCCATGTTATAAGGATAGCAATCTGAATGGGGCTGTTTCTAGATTGGCTCCTCTGCTATTTAGTCTATATCTCCTTGTGTAACCCCTCTTGCTGGAATATCTTTATAAAATGCATAGGCACCAGTCTATTACTTATTTTGATATTGCACTTACAGTATAGCAACAGAGAAGGGTAGAAGTGAAACCAGGAATAATAAATTAAATACTCTCCGAGATGCAAGTTGTGAATGTGTGAACTTGTGTATGAGCAGAGTCCTGCTACCACCAGTGAGTCCAGCCACAAAGATAAAATAGCAGAACCAGGGTTGAAGCGCTGGCCTTGTTAGGCTTCCCAAAGTGTTTCCGAGTTTCTGCAGTGCTTTGGAGCTGCCTCTGAGATCTGGCCATAGGGTATAATGGGGAAACAATAAAATATTTGTAACTGTTGTTTTTTGTCTGATTTGGACTCAGAGGTGGTAGACTGCAGAGAGCATGAAATCTGCCAAGTTTCAAGAAGACTGGTGCAGGGATTTGGGGGGAACTGCACCCTAAATTCTTGAAAGCAAAACTCCTGACACATCTATGTGTTACAACACAGGGGGGTCAAAACTGCAGGGCTGGTAGCTCTCACTGAGTTCACAAAGCCTGCTAAGTTTCAAGAAGCATCCGAAGTGATGTTTCAAGAAGATGGGTGCAGGGGTTTGGGGGGAACTGCCCCTCAAGCTGTGGACAAACAAAACTCGTGACATGAACCAGTTTCAAAATGGCCAAAGGGGTTTGAGATAAATCTGGTTGAATGTAGCATCAGACTTAACTGATATGGCTCAAACCAGTTTATGCAATGTCTGTCCCAGACCCTTTCATGGTTTAAGATAAACCAGACACCCCCAGTATCATGGCATACTCTCTGGGCTGGGCAGGGCTCTGCTGCACAGCAAAGCTGGCCGCTCACCACTGCTGTCTAGCCAGAGCAGGGACTGGTTCTAACAGAGCCATGCCCACCGGTGTCTCTGCTAAGGCAAAGTGGGCAAGGAGGGGGTTAATTCTTCCCTCCTCCTTCTCTTCTGTTCACCTGAACAGGGCCATGCTGGGTTGGCTGTCTTGCAGGGTGGGGAGGAGGGGCTCTGTTCCATGCCTTGGGAGTGGAGGTTGGGGGGGGTCTTTCCCCTCTTCTCAGGGTGGGAATTGGGGACTCTGTGAGACTCTGGATAGGGACTCTTCCTCCTCCTTCTCCTCCTCCCCCCTCAAAGGGGTAGGAGGACCACAGAGCCCAGCTGGGCAAGGTGAGGGGTTAGACTAACCTGCAAAGATTGAATCAATTCAGGCACAGGCTTTTTGAATGTCTGTCCCCTTGACAGTTTGTCACAACTCTGTTGAACTCCACTCAAGTTCATGGAACTGTGAGGTTTGTACCAGCAGAACACTTGGCCCATTATTCTGAAAAGAACTATGAAACAATCCCTGTTCTGGCGCACATAATATACCTACCGTATTTAAAAGCACAGTAACATTTCATGTTGTATTCGATCCCTACTACTGAATTTCATAATTTGGATAAGAATAATTCAATGGCAAAAATGCCCTTATTTTAGACATTTTGTAATAAACCCTACTGGTTTTATCCCTATTACATTCCACAGGGATTTTTCATAGCAGTATGTACTCATACGTGTGGTACACACAGGATCTGATTCTTCCTTACCTTGCTCTGTGCTTTGTCATTTATACTTTTTCAAATCAGTGATGGCCTGATTATGCTCTTACATTGCATTGATGAAAGGCCAGGGGTAGGGAATGTTTTTTGGCCTGAGTGCTGAACACCCCCGCAACGTCTACCTTGGAAGGTGCCAGAGTGCCGGCATGCCGGATAAACAAAACAAGGGCATACGTATTATGCTGCATATTAACATAGTTAATTATTATAAATGTTGCCCTTTTTAAATGGTAAATACCAGATTTTCTAAAAATTGTAAACCTGGAGACAATAAATAAAAGTTCTGATACTCCCTTTGATCTTGTGTATTTGTTTTCTGCAGCCATGCTCATGCCCCTGCCCCCCCAGGCCAGGCTCCGTGGCTATCCGCAGCTACACAGAGCCTGGGACACCTGCAGCTGGGAGGCTGCCAACAGCAGCTGTCTCCCCGCCCCGGCCCCAGCTGCCTCCCAGCCCCAGAACCTCCTCTTAAAAACCCCCAGGGGAGGAGCCAGCACCACTTCTCTTGGAAGTTGGTTCCAGACCCTAGCCGCCCTGACCATGAAGTAGCACTTCCTGATATCTAGCCTAAACCTGCCCTCTGCCAGCTTGTGACCGTTATTCCTGGTCACTCCTGGCGGTGCACGGGGGAACAGTGACTCCCCCAATGCCTGCTGATCCCCCCTGACTAGTTTATAACAGGCCACAAGATCCCCCCTCAGCCTTCTCTTTTGGAGGTTGAACAGGTTCAGGTCCTGTAGCCTCTTCTCATAGGTCCTGCCCTGCTGCCCCCTGATCATGCAAGTGGCCCTCCTCTGGACCCTCTCCATGCTGTCGACATCCCTCTTGAAGTGAGATGCCCAGAACTGGACGCAGTACTCCAGCTGTGGCCTGACCAGTGCCGCATTGAGGGAGAGGATCACCTCTTTGGACCTGCTCGAGATGCATCTGTGGATGCATGACAAGGTCTCCCCACACTGCCGGCCCATGTTCATCTTGCAGTCAATGATGACTCCAAGATCCTTTTCTGCCTCCATGTTGGCAAGAGGGGAGTTCCCTAACCTGTAGGTATGGTGCCGGTTGTTCCTCCCCAGGGGCATCACTTCGCACTTGTTTGTGTTGAATCCCATCCTATTCACATCCGCCCACCCTTGTAACCTGTCTAAATCTGATTGAAGCCTGATACTACCTTCTAGTGTGCCCACATCCCCGCACATCTTAGTGTTATCAGCAAATTTGAACAGGGTGCTTTTTACCCCCTTGTCCAAATCGCTGATGAAGATGTTGAACAGTGCGGGCCCGAGGACCGAGCCCTGCGGAACCCCACTGCCCACGTCCTTCTAGGCTGAAAAGGACCCATCCACCACCACCCTCTGGGTGCGGCCCTTCAGCCAGTTGGTGACACAACTGACTGTGTGGGTGTCGACACCACAGTCCCACAGTTTCTTAATGAGAACAGGGTAAGAGACAGTGTCGAATGCCTTCCGGAAGTCCAGGAAGACTATGTCCACTGCTACCCCTGCATCTAATGATCTGGTAATCTGATCATAGAAGGCCACCAAGTTGGTCTGACAGGACCTGCCACTGATGAACCCATGTTGGTTGCCCCTAAGCATGCAGTCCCCAGCTGGCCCCTCCTGGATGTGTGCCAGCATAATTTTCTCAAACAGCTTGCCTAGGATCGAGGTAAGACTGACTGGCCTATAGTTTCCTGGGTCCTCCTTCCTCCCCTTTTTGAAGATTGGAACCATGTTGGCCCTCTTCCAGTCCTCTGGGACCACACCAGACCACCACGAGTGCTCGTAAAGCCGTGCCGGGGGTCCTGCAATGACCTCAGCCAATTCCTTTAGGACTCTAGGGTGGAGATCATCCGGGCCAGCTGACTTGAACATGTCCAGCCCCTCCAGAAGCTCCCTAACTAGTTCCACATTAATCTTTGGCCCAGGTCTGCCTCCCCTGGGGTCTGAGGGGTGCCCAGTAGGGAGGTGGCTGTTCTGGTCCCTACTTAGGAAGACGGAGGCAAAGAAATCATTAAACATGTTAGCTTTGTCGTCTGGTGTGAAGCCTAAATTTCCCAATGCATCCTGCAAGGGCCCCATGTTACCCGGGACCTTCTTTTTGCCCCCTATTTAAAAAAGGACTTGTTATTGTCATTGATTTGAGAAGCTAGTCCTAATTCCATCTTTGCTTTTGCCTTCCTAACTGCCCCCCTACAATCCCGAATGACTGCAGAATAGTCATCCCTGGTGATGACCCCTTCCTTCTATTGGGTACATGCCTCCTTTTTAGCAAGGAGACATTCCCAGATGCTTTTAGTGAGCCATGGAGGCTTGTGTGCTCTCCTGCTCCCTTTGATCCTCGTTGGGATTTACCTTCCTTTGGGCTTAGAGGATCGCCTCCTTAAAGAACAACCACTCTCCTTGGACATCTGGCTCCCCTCCCCTCTGGGACCTCAGCGCATCCCCAACTATCCTCCTTAGCTCACTGAAGTTTGCCCTCCTAAAGTCTAGGGGTGCTGCCTTACTGCATGCCTTTGCCACCTTGTGCTGGATGGTGAATTCCAGCAGGCGATGATTGCTGTCGCCCAGGTGGTCGAGCACCCAGAGCCCCCTCACCAGGTCATCGCCCGTGGCCAGCACTAGGTCCAACAAGGCGTCCCCCCTGGTGGGGATGTGCACCTCCTGGGTTAGATGGAGGTCCTGCACTCTGTCTAAGAACCTATGTGAGTGGTCAGACCTGACTGACTGCTCCTCCCAGCAGATATCCGGGAAGTTCAGGTCCCCCATGACTACCACATCTTTAGCCTTCACTACCTCTGTGAGCTGACCTAAGAATTCCTGGTCAAGCTCTTCTCCCTGGTTGGGAGGTCTGTAGTAGACCCCCACTGTTAAGTCTCTCTCCCCTCGACTGCCTTGTACTCTAACCCAAAGCACCTCAGAGTGCCTCTGACTCCTTGCTAATTGACAAGGATGTGTATTCCTCCTTGATATAGAGTACATTGTCCTTTAGTAGAAACAGAGGTGGGGATGGGGAAAGGGTTGTATTACTTTTTATTATTGTTTAGATTTTGAGTAATGTATTTCCTAGCAGCGTAAGGGAGGGTTTGGGGACAGCCATGGCTTCCCCATGAGGGAAGGAGGTACAGCTTGGGAAGATGCAATAGGGAGCCTTGCTATCAGGGGGATATAACTTAGGGCAAAGGGGGTGGATATGGCTGATCTGACAGTAAACTACTGTTGATGTTTGGACTCAGTATGGGTTTAGTTATAGCCAGTGCGATTAAGGAATAATCACACTGGTTATGTTATAGCTGGTGTGATTATGCCTTTGTTGCAGTTTAAACCAGTGGTTCGGGAGTGGATGAAACAGAAGTAAGCAGAGGCCACAGCAAGGTGACTGAGGTGTGCCTGGATTTTAACTCACAGTAAAAAGCCAGGCACACTAGTGTTTAGAGCCCTGCTAAGGGACTTGATTTCAGGCTTGGATCTCCCCTCTCTGATCTAAGCCTCGAGAGAGAGAGAGAAAAAGGCAGAAATGTATCTAAGACAGGAATTTGAGAAGGCCCAAGGGGCCCAGCACCTGGGGAGGGTAGAGGTAGGGCCAGAGGGTCCTGTGTATGAGAGGGACAGAGAGAGGGGGCCAAGGGTCCACAACAAAGGACACCAGTGCCATGGTCTCGCTTGAAGCCACAGCAGACTCAGTGCCTGAGGCAGGGTGGAGATAGCACTAGATGGGTGAGATCAGGACCAGTGGCTTGGAGCCCAAGCAGTGTGCAACCTGAGATGGTGAGACTCGGGCTGAGAACCAGAAGTCAGGTCCAGCATAGTGGGCTTAGGCTAAGGAAGCCAGCAAGAGAAAAGAGGCTAAGGCTGGGAAGGCTGAGGCTCTGAAAATGTGTAAAGGCATGAGGTACCTGGTATCAGATTGGGGCCAGGTTCTCACTGAAGCTTGATTGGTAACACCTGTGAGGTATGGGTGCAGTGTAGGGGCTGGTTGGAGCCACATAACAGCTCTTAAGGCTACAGATGCCCTGAGGTGGCATGGGCAGGTCATGGGGGACCCACTTAGCCTGAGAGGCAGAACTGAGACTAGAGCAGGGATTGGGAGGGACCTGCTGGTGGCTAGAAGAACTGGGGCTTAGTCAAGGGCCCTTGGGCAACCTCCCTTTCAAGTAAACAGGTGTGGCAAGCAAGTAAGAAGGGGATGGTGTCCTAGAGAGAGCAGGGCAGGGGTTGCATGGCCATCAGAGGGTGTCATGGCCACACAAAAACCAGTAGAGGAAAGGTTATCTCCTGCAGCTCAGGTTTTATGCAAGTTGCAAAGAAATCTCATAGATTCTTTCAGCCAGGTGACATATCAGTGCTAGGTTCCCATATGTAATTTTATTTATTTATTAGGATTATATGCAAGACAAAAACTACAGAAGCAGAATAACATATTAAAATGAGATACAACATCAAACTTCCCCTCCCCTCCAAAAAAAACAAACCCAAAATTCAAAAGGAATCCACCTTACCCCACCCCCTCCCATTCCTCTGAACCTGATCAAAGAGAACATCCTCTCACCCCCACTGTCCCCAGCCCGCATTCACTTACTCCATAAAAGAAAACCAAAATATTTTTTCCCTTCTCTCCCACATGCCTACCTACTCTCATCCCCTGTCTCACATGCAGGAAAGTCTGCCCCCCCGGCTTCACTTAGCGTACCTCTATAGCAAGGTTTGCGTTCTGGGGTGACACTGAATGAGATGCTATAGCCAGTAGAGTTGGCTGATCAATGTTTGCTGCCTATTCACTGTATCACTTATGTACCTGTGATAAGTTGTGTTACTGTGATCATGGTAACAAATAATGACTTGCCTCATGCCCTGATAAAGTTATGTGCAGATCTCACTTCGAAGTCTCTAGACAAGGCCTGTAGGATGGGAACAGTTAAGTGGAAGAGCTTTTAAATGCCATTGCATACTAAGGAGAGGAAAAAATCCATAGCAATGGATGAGAAACATGGAATCCTGTCTATTGCTATGCTCTCTGAATCAGCAGTGAAGTATTGCACTTATTTTTCCTCTTCAAATAGTACCTTAAATCCCTTTAAAAATATTTTTTCTATTTATTCTAATTGCTGGCTTTGGCTCTCCCAGTTCTTCATTACTGTCTTTGGTGTCTTTGTAACAAGCATTTTTTTTTTTGTTCTGACAATGTTGCCCACTGTCATCTGTGAACAGTAAGGTACAGAAATAGTTAATTTTCAGCAATCTGTAGAGTGTATTCCAAGTTAAAACATGTAGGGTCTATACGATTCCATCATGCACTCATTTCAACACTAGGCAGTACAGCTGGTTGAAAAAACAGGTTTTGCAGCAAAAACCTCCTTTTCTTACGAATAGAATTCCTGTGCATTTGTCCTTTTTCCCCTCTAAACCAAAAATACTGGGTTCAACAAAGTTCTGAAACGCATGCCTAAGTTGAAGTTCATTACTGATTTATATTGTTGATATTGGAGAAATCCTCATGGTTTAAAGTTTGCCAAGTCCTAAAGTATCTCTGATTCACTGTGGCCCTAAATGCCTCAGATATGGAAGAGGGACATTGATGACTCCTTCAAAGTCTATTTAGTGGAATTGAACCTTTATTCTAATGTGGGAGATGGACATGATATCATTTTGCTGGTATCCCATTTCTGTCATGAAGACATAGTTAAATGCCACCAATTCATCATGACTGGAGTACCTCATTATAAAGCAACAGGACTCTCATACCATCTCTGTAAGTCTCTCTACAACCATTATTCCTTAAATTCTATCATGTTTCTTTCTTGTTTGCAGTTTTGCTCTTTATCCCCATTAGTTCCCATTATTAGTTTGGGTTATATTTTGTCAGATGGCAAGGTTACCCTTTGGGAATACAAGTACTCTCTGGAGTACTAGGCCCTCTCTCTCCCTTTTTTTCTCAGGTTGTTTTATGTGATTTCAGGGATTAATATTTGAATCACATATTTAGACCCTACTTCCTCTCTGCCACCCTACCTTTTCACACCAGCAACTGTATTTTGGGTGTTACTCAAAACTCTCTTATGTCTTGCTTCCTGTTTCTGTTCTTCTTGTGGGTTTTGTGCAAGGAAGCTTTCTTGCGGTATGTGTACAAATGTATATCTCAATGTATTCCTTGCAGATATGAACTGTCCTAGATAGCCAAAATCTCCTGTTAGTACAAGCTTGTTCCCTCTGCTATCAGCACCTTTATTTTTGTTTCTTGTAACATTGCTCCTTCTAATTTTGAGGTATAAAGCAAGATCTATGATATTGTTTTCCTAGGCTAGATTTTGTCATCTTTATACTGGCTAGCACCATTCTCTACAGGACTCTGTGAGCAAGCCACTCTTTGGCATGAGTCCTTATGGTAGAAGCTGGCCATTTATTATTTGTTATCTGATGACGTAAGGATTGAGTCACTATGGATTTCCAGCCTTTTTGTTACATAAAAGATAATTTCATTTTTGTTACTCTGTTCATCCCAGCATGTTCAGGACAACCTTTCAAGGTCTATGTCTATACCATATATATTTATACTTCCCTTAGCTTCATCTGGGCTTTTTCAGTTTACATGCAGGGACCATGGGAACTTTGTTTTAGTACCCAAGGTGAAGGATAGGAGAAGAGAAGAAAATATTTTTATTTTCTTAACTAAAGCATTCTGCTAACCTTTCCTCCCACTTCCCCATTCTAGGATTTTGTTTTCTTTTTCTTCAGTTTTTTTCTGTGATATATTTCATCTCTCTGTGACTTCCACCTTTTGCTGATTTCAGTTATCAATTTTGTATGCCCCCAGTATTTTGCCTTTGCTACTGTAGCGTCCTCTATTTTAACCTTGTTGCATTTAACCCTCATATATTTAAAAAAAACTAACATGCTTTCTCTTGTAAATTGGGAGTCCAGGACTAACCAAAGCAACGTCTGCCTAGGAACACTCATGGTAAGCAAAATAGCTTTAAACACAGCTGAAAGGCATATCTATTTGATTTCTCTCTTGACTCTGGGTCCACTGCTGACAAAATGAGATCCACTCACTCACTCCTATGGGGAAAATTAGAGACCAGCAATTATGCGAAGTAGATGGCTTGGACTATACTTGAGTGCATGCCCTTGGGCCACGCTCAAGCTCCAGAGAATCTGCCTATGGTACTGTGAAGAGACTGCTAGACAGAGCTGAAGGGCTAGGCCCCTTTCAGATTAGGACCTTCTGAGCCAAGAGTGAGAAACCAGCATAATTGAGTAAAGAGGCTCAAGTGTTGTCAAGCTGCAGATTTATCCCTACTAGAGACTGCAAGCCTTAATAGCCTTCTGTGCTAGCCTGACCAGGCATGGTCAGGTGACCAACAAAGGGAGAAGGCCAGGAAGCATAAAAGCTGATCCCAGACATTGAGCAGGGAAGAGAAGTCTGGCTAGAGAACCAGATTGGGCTTCCCTTGTGATGAAAAGGCAAGGCATCCCAGCAGCAGCAAAACAGGGTCCCTGAGCACATGGGTTAGGGACAGATGTTACACATAAGCCAGTTTAAATGATCAGAAACTGGTTTATACTTGTAACAGAACAGGCGTTCAGTGCACATAAACCAATATGAAAATGGCTGAAACCAGTTTTGGATAAACCTGGTTGAATGTAGTATCAGACTTAATTGATTTGGGTCAAACCAGTTTATGCAATGTCTGGCCCAGACCCCTTCCTGGTTTAACTTAAACCACAGTCCTCCATCTTCTCAGATGCCTTGCAGCCCTGGTGGGGCTGTCTTCTTCAGAGAGCTGGGCTGGCCTTGCCCCTCTGCTCCGTGGCTGGAGCTCCAGCAGTGTCTGCCTGGCTTCCTCCTCCTCCCCATACTCACCAGTGGCTGCTCAAGCAGGGATTCCCCCTCCCCTCTCCCACATCATGGACTGGAGCCAGCATGTGGTATGCTAGCTAATTCTGAAAGGTGTCTGTGACCACTTAGGGCTTTTTGGAGCTAAAAGAAGAGCTTGAACTAATGAGAGAGGCTTTTGTTTTCTTAATGGGATGATGAACACTGTTACTTACAGTGTAACTCCTTGCTGTGTAAGTAAATGTTGTGCAACCCCCTGCTGGCTCCGCCCCGGTCAAGAGCAATGGGGGGGGGATAGAAGAACCCCTCCCTAATCAGAGGTTCTGTCAGGGCCTGGCCATGCCCCCCCCTCAACTCAGCATTGTAGAAAAGAATGGAGGGCTGCTCTAGTGCCCCTGGCTTCTAACCTGAGCTACTGCAGGCCTGTGCCTGCATTTCTTCAGTCCAGAGAGGATGTTGGTGTAGTTACAAACTGGTTTAGCCTATCCAGGTTAGACAAACCTGCAAAGATTAAATCAATTCAGGCTCAGGTTTTTTGAATGTCTTTCTCTAGTCTTAGGGAGTGGACAGGAAGATGCAGGGATCTTAGCTATGGTTAACTTCTTCGGTTTTTGGGGGGTTTTTTTGGCCTAGATGGGGCAAAGTTTTGTGTTCTGGACTCTGTTTGGGACCCAAAGTGGAAAGACAGTTCTGTTAAGGTATAGGCACCAACTTTGTTTTTTTGTCAATGGGACCTTTTTTTTCTTCCCACACTCCTGCTCTGAGCCCTGTCCATGTCCAGAAGAGGTTGCATGTTATTTCAACCCAGCTTGCTTAATGTGGCTCATAAGTGATGAGCACTTGCTAAATATTTTCAGAGGTTGGTTGAGCCCTGGAGCACCCACAGAGTCTGTGCCTATGTGTTAAACTTCTGCGATAACAACCACTGAACTGCCTTAACTTCCTTGCTTTCCCCTTTTATGCTTTTCTTTAACTTGACTCCTGATGACTGGTTAGTGCTGTTCAGTTAATTTGAGCTAGTAACAAAACTATTACTATGTTGTGTTAGAAAAACTTCTCACAGTGATAGAAAAAGGAAAGAAACATCATGAGAGCAAACTCAAGGCCATAAGCTGCTTATAAGAAACAAGGCCAGCAGATATTGCAAACACTAGCAACAGGAAAATTCAGATAACAATAAGACTATACAGAACTTTAGGCTGAATGTAAATAAAACTTTAAACAATACGATAATTCACCACTCTATAAACAGGTGCAACTTTAAAGTATAAAATATGACAAGGTACCCTAACAGTCCCACGCTTGATGGTTAGGTTCACTTACGCCATCACTGCATGGAAGTCAGTCTGGTAATGAAACTCTGCCCCTGCTGCTCAAGGCCTGTATGGGCTGCAGCCATCAGCTGAGCTCTTCACGCAGCGAGTGATCATTTTACCTCAGGTTTACCTGACATCCTGCTTATTGAAGGAGCTTATCATCATATAATTTTTGCAGCTATTGAGTTTGATAGCATTCTAGTCTAAAATATAGTCGTTTTATTTTCCAGTGCAATAAAATCATGAACACAAGAAATATCATTTGCACAAAAAGCAAAATAATAGTAGTGTGTAATATTAGATTACAGAATCCTGAAACAGTTGGATTCTATCCAATTAAAGTTTCCCACCAAGAATGCTGTCCAGCATTCTGGACCTTTTCTAGTACTTTCAGTACTTCTTTTTTGTTATGTTTGATTTGAACCACAGTTTCTTGATTATATTTCTTAATAGATTGGAGTATAGTGTGTAGATCAGATTGAGACACAACTTGCTGCAAAAGTGGCAAATTCAAACCCATCTGCACTGGGTTTATATTCTGATATAGCCATGATTTAGCTTGGATAGACTAAACAGTCCACTGGGGCACACAATACATAAAATCATAACCACTAACTGATGAAACATTACAAAAGCATCAATTGACAGAAAAAATCATCAAATACAAAATTTCTTGGTTAATCAAAATATATGGACAATGAATACATACACAAACACATCCCTTTCCAGCATATACTACAACAGAGTGGTTTTCACTAACTAAATCAAAGGTGCAGTGCTGGACTTTGTGTTGTTCATACAGGCATTCATCTCATGCCTGAAGATTCTGGTCCTCACACATATACCCCATATTTTCATGAATTAGACATCCCTTGATATTAGTGATCCTCCATTTTCTTTGCTGCTTAAATGCCCACTGATGATGGTCATGGGGGTACATCACAACACCTTTATTTACTTCAAGACCCACAGATACCAGTGGATATATGGTGAGAAGTGGCAGTTACAGTAACCACATAAGCCACAATTTGTTGGTTTGACTCACTATAGGTAGAAGAAACTAACTTCCACCACCTGGAAAGGTATTTTTCTCCCTGAGTGGCATTGTTTCAAACAATTTTTTTAAGCTCTATTGGAAAATGGCTCTGAAGGCTAGAGCGGATGATTTGAGTGACTATGGTTTGGCTTAATGCTTGAGTCTGTGTACAGGCCAAGGCTAGAGAAACATTGTACTGAATTAATTTATCAATTGCTGCAACTATAATTTGATGGTCGTCTTCTTCAATTTATTAGAATACTGGCAGGATGTCTTCCACTAGCTGTTCCCCAATTCCAAGACGTGATAATGAATTCATTAAGGGTTTTCCAATTCTTTGCATTTCAGCTGTAGCATAGCCTAGTGTATTAGCTAAAACTTCAGATTAACACTGTTCAAAACCACTGCTTCTAATCCAGCTTCACTCGGGCCAGTTGTCACAATATCTCTTCTTTGCCTGTAGGTTTACATCTGTGTGGTTTTAATATACCATAAATCCGGCCAATGCCTCCAACCTTGATGGATTGCCAGTAAGAAAGAAACAAACTTTGGAACACCAGCAGATCAGTTCAAACCCCTTAAGTCTATTTGAATGTCTTTGATGCATAGCTGAGGGCCCAAAAGAACTTGTTGATTATGGTTTAGTTTGATCACACGGGGTCCAATAATGTTGTTCTGTATCCTTTAACCACTTTAAGGTATTTTTGTCATATTTACCAACAATGGAAAATTAATACAGTTCCATGATGAAATGACTGTATAACCCTCTTCCATAATTGGAACATGTTGAAATATTCCCCAACAAAAAAATTAAAACTGAGTATTGAATAACTACAAGGACATTCATGGTTTATAATTAACATATTCCACTGTGGTGGCCCTTCCATGTAAAACTCGTTACATAATAGCTACCAGCTTCCTTGTGAACAATGTATTTCAGATAATGAAAATGCCTTCTGTTTCCCTGGTGTATGGAAGTCTATGTGTTCTTTGTGGTGTTTCTGCTAACACCCAAAAACATTTTCCCAACTATGACCTCAACTAGGTTATGTGATGACCATGCAAACCCTCCTACATGGGCTTAACACCACACGGAGGAATAATTTCTAGGTTCTGGTCATCGTAATCCTCAGGCTCCTCTCATCATTAATGGTTATTGCTGGTAATTCAGGTAAAAGTGCACTGCTCCTATAGCATTAAAATATTATTTTGTTTACCCATTATACCTGGAGGCCACATTCTGAACTGACGGAATTACATACTCCTGTATCCCAATGATAGGCTTCTACATGGGTTGAGGAGACCCATACATCCATTGCAATGCCATTATACTTCTGTTCATAAATTCCTGTAACATTATTTCTTCCTCCCGCCTGTACTGCCCAGAAGTGTTTACCTGTTTTAGCCTGGTATCATATTTCTCCTATTTTCACTGTCCATCTGGCTGTATACCCTTCACAGCAGTTGATCTGTTGTTTTTTAGTACATGTATCCTTTGGATGATGACATCTAGGAAAGGAAATCTGGACAGGATTAATTTCAACCCATGATGTAATGTCTGAAGCATTCTTAGAACCAGTGCAACTAGCCTGATGTTTTCCAAACACATTTTGAGATATCAGTATGAAACGTAGTCTTTATATACTAGTGATTTTTTTTTCCCACTAGGGTAAAAAATTGCATTGGATCTGTAAAGAGCGCACACAATGCCATTCTGTAAATACCATGTTGCCGAAGGCATGGTATTTTTAGCCTGAAATTCCCATATGACTTGCTTTCCCTTATTCCATGGTCTGGAACATTCTTCTGATCCAAATGGGATGGAAGTGTCAATATTCTGGCCGAGGATCCATTGACAAGTTCTGTTTTCAGAAGGTGCATCATTAACAACTTCAACATTAATATTGGTATCTAAAGTCCGAACAGCCAAACTAAAACAAAGAACAAGACAAACAAAACAGAACAGACAAAGCAATCATAGTAGCTAAGCCATGGTTGAGATGGAGAAATCGCTGGTGACCCTGCTGACAACACCTGGGTCTCTGGGTCCATTCGCCACCTTCACCACTGGATTAAATTTTCACGCTGGTTTCTGCAAAAGAAAATAAACAAACTTGTCGAGGGAGATTCCTTGCAGTAAGATATTATTTATATTTACAGTGCTGACATGCACGGTGGCAATATGTACAGCACTGCAATTTTTGGGGTGTGTCTTTTATAAGTTGTCTAGCTTTTTTTGTATATTACTGTAAAAACAAATTACTTTTTCTTTTCAAGGTTTTAACTGTGATATGTGAAAACATTTTCTCCAAAGGCCATCTCCTCTCATTTTTTCTGGTAACTCGACTAGGTAAACAGTTGGACTTGCCTTGTCCACTACATATGCTGGTCCCTTCCATTTAATATCCAGTCCGTGTTCTTTATCTTCCCATTTTCAGTACATTTCCTGGTCACCTATGTTTCATTCTGTCAGATCTTTGTTAGGCCTGAATCTCTTGTCCATTCTTTTGACATTTAGGCCTAATTCTTGGGCCACCCTTACATGTATATCATTGATGTGTTGTATTAAAGCCTGTATCCACTGATCTGTTACAACTTGAGGGACATCAGGTAAGTCTGTATTGATCCACCACTGCTGTGGCAGTTGCATTTGTCTGCCTGACAGAAAAGGGTGCAAACCCATGAGCTGCTGGAGCTGCTCAAGTGCCATCAAAATTACTGGTAGCTTTTTGTCCCAATCCTTTCCATCACATTTTACCATTTTAGCCAATGACTCATTTAATGTTCTGTTGGTTCTTTCTACTTGACCTGAGCTCTGAGGGTGCCCAGCAAAATAAAACCTCTGTTTAATTCCTAGTGTGGAACATAGTTCTTTTATAACTTCTGCAACAAAATGAGGTCCCTGATCTGAATCTATTTCTTTAGGTACTCCCCGCTGTGAAAACACAATGTTAAACAATTGCTTTGCAGTTATGTTAGCAGCGTTACATCTAGTTGGAATGGCTTCAATCCATTTTGAGAGAGGATTTATTACTACTAAGTAATACCTGTTTCCATTCCTAGTAGTAGGCAGGGGTTTGATGTAATCCACCTATATTCTTGACCAAGGCCCATTAATTCTCTGATGCCTCAGCTGTGTCTTTCTTTTACTAGAATCAGCATTGACCAACACCCTTTTTTTTTCCACAGACACGTGTTAGCTAAATCCAGCAGTATTCCTCCCTACCGCAAAGCAGTCATTCCTAACATTCCATTCTTTCCTCCTGGCTTATCCTTCTGTATTCCATATTTTTCCCAAAACTTCCACCCTCCTATTTGAGTCACAATAGGTTGGGTTATTGGTGAGTTCTCTAACTCTCCAGTATAGGACTGTAGTTGCAAATGCAGACTTTAGGAGGGCCAACTTCAACAAGTTGAGGAGACTAGTGGATGAGGCGCTGGGGTCCTTGAGGGCAGAGGAACTCAGTGTCCAGGACAAGTGGTCATTCCTTAAGGAAACGATACTCAGGGCCCAAGGGGAGGAGTCCATCCCAACAAGAAGCAAGGGGGGCAAGAGTGCCCCAAAGCCCCCCTGGCTCACCAAGGGCATCCGGGAATGCCTGCTTACCAAAAAGGTGGCGTACACCCAGTGGAAAGGGGGTGCTATCTCCAAAGAGGAGTATACCTCCTCTGCTCGGGCCTGTAGGGGGGCTATCAGGAAAGCTAAGGCGGACATAGAGCTAGGACCAGCATCCAAGATGAAGGATAATAAAAAGTCCTTTTTCAAATATATAGGGAGGATGAAGGTGGTACCGGGTAATGTGGGGCCCCTACAAAGTACGCTGGGCAATCTGGTGATTGTGCCAGAGGAGAAAGCGGAACTCTTTAACCAATTCTTCACCTCCATTTTCTTGTGCAGGGACCGGGACTTCCCCACTGTGATGCAAGACAGACTCGAGGGGAACACCTCCAGACCTCAGGTTGGGGAGGACCGGGTTAGAGAGCTTCTGGAGGGGCTGGACGTGTTCAAGTCAGCCGGTCCAGATGCTCTCCACCCCAGGGTGTTGAGGGAGATAGCTGGGGTTATTGCAGGGCCCTTGGCATGGCTTTACGAGCACTCGTGGTGCTCGGGCCAGGTGCCAGATGACTGGAAGATGGCTAACGTGGTCCCCATCTTCAAAAAAGGGAAGAGAGAGGACCTGGGCAACTATTGGCCCGTCAGTCTTATCTCAATCCTTGGGAAACTCTTTGAGAAGATCCTCAAGGAGCACATCTATGATGGGTCGGTTTCAGGGATGATGTTCAAGGGCAACCAGCAAGGTTTCATTAGGGGCAAGTCATGTCAGACCAACCTGATTGCTTTTTATGATCAGATCACAAAGGCAATGGATGCAGGTGTCGCCGTGGACGTAGTCTTTCTAGACTTCAGCAAGGCCTTTGACACCGTCTCCCATCCCATCCTCATTAAAAAACAAGGCGACTATGGCATTGATGCCTACACAGTCAGATGGATTGCAGATTGGCTCAAGGGTCGTACTCAGAGGGTGGTGGTGGATGGGTCATATTCAACCTGGGGTGAAGTGGGCAGCGGAGTCCCCCAGGGCTCGGTTCTTGGGCCTGCGCTGTTTTATTTCTTCATCAGCGATTTGGACGACGGGGTGAAATGCAACCTGTTTAAATTCACTGATGATACCAAAATTTGGGGTGAGGTGAGCACGCTAGTAGAGAGGGAAAGATTGCAGCAAGATCTGGATAGATTACAGGAGTGGGCTAACATAAACAGGATGCGTTTCAGTACTGACAAGTTCAGGGTGCTGCACTTAGGCAGTAGAAACCAGCAGCACACTTATAGAATTGGAAACTCCCTTCTTGGGAGCACGGAGGCAGAAAGGGATCTTGGAGTCGTTATTGACTCCAAGATGAACATGGGCTGACAATGCGAGGTCACGGTTGTGAGGTGCCTCTCAAGAAGAGCCAGGGAGGTGATCCTCCCCTTCTATGTGATGCTGGTCAGGCCACAGCTGGAGTACTGTGTCCAGTTCTGTGCGCCACATTTCAGGAGGGATGTGGACAACATTGAAAGGGGCCAGAGGAGGGCCACCCTCGTGATCTGGGGACTACAGAGCAGACCCTACATTGAAAGACTGCGGGACCTAAACCTGTTCAGCCTTCACAAGAGAAGGCTGAGGGGGGACCTGGTGACTGGCTATAAACTCACTAGGGGGGACCAGAAGGGTTTGGGGGAGACGCTGTTTCCCCTAGCGCCCCCTGGCATGACAAGGAACAATGGACACAAATTATTAGAGAGTAGGTTTAGATTAGACATCCGCAAGAACTACTTCACAGTTAGGGCGGCTAGGAGCTGGAACCAACTTCCAAGGGGAGTGGTGCTGGCTCCTACCCTGGGGATCTTTAAGAAGAGGCTTGATGCCTACCTGGCTGGACTCATTTGAGTCCAGTTTTTTTTCTCCCGCCCAGGTGGGGGGTTGGACTTGAAGATCTACAAGGTCCCTTCTGACCCTACTTCTATGATTCTATGATTATAATTCTATGATTGGGGTCCATTAAAACCCCATCTGGAACCCATCTCTGTTGCAATATACTGATTCAGGCTCCACTATCAATCACCATTTGGGGGTTTTTCACATTCCCCTTGTCTCCCACTAAAACTTTAATGGTTGGGTGCCTCCAGTAGTCAAAGCAGATTCATCCTACTAGTCCCCTGGGTGCCTTGGGAGTGGGGCATCTCTATTGTGGGTCAGGAGGTGCTGAAGGCTGAACCAACCAATGTGGATCTGGCTCTGCTTCTTCCACTAGCTCTTCTGTCTGAATGAGCGCTACCAATCTCTTCATCAGTGCATTAGTGGGAGCCTCGTTCCACTTGTTTCTGTCTTCCCCCTTATACATCAGTTTCTTCCAGACCTCTACCCACAAGGAATCACAACCTTCCTCATTCTGACCCTCTCTGCAGATTCCATATTCCATCCTACCTCTGGGTCCTCAACCCCTACTTGCACTTCTTTCCCTGAATCCCATTTTGTGCTGAGGAGTGCCAAACTTCCAAAAAAGGTTGTTACGAAATGTAACAGCCTGTATTGGTTCTCCTTTATCACCCTTATTCTGTACCTCCTTTTTAGGACTGCTCTCTCTGTATATTAATCCTGCCTTTTGAATTCAAGTCCTCAGCTTAGGCTGTATAGCATCATCAACAGGTTCTAATATAACTTTCACCAGTGCATTCAACCTCTCTATTAGGGTGGTCTTAAATCCCAAATCAAAGTTATAACCTTCATTTCCCCGATGAGGATTTCAACCTGATGCGCACTCTAAGAACTGCTTCCTCCGGATATAAGTTTCAAGGCTTTCTCCAGGTTTCTGCACTTCTATAAAGTACAACTGGGACACTATCTGAGCAGCTAAAAATGCAGTCAGAATTATTCTAGTCCATCTGTATAAGTTAGCTTCAACTGGCTGTCCAACATCCAAGGATGCCTTAATCACTGACTGGTCCTCTGAATTACAACTAGCTGTAGCTACAGCTTGACAATTGGAAGCAGTCCATCCTGTTTGATCCAAACACTCTGCAACCCACTGAATTGCTGTATCCTTGTTCAATGGACCTAAATTCATAGCTGCTGCTCTCACCTGTTCTGATGCTAATGGAGCAGTAACAATGACAGTCTGTTCTACCCTGCGCTGCTGCTGATTCGGTACATTACGATCCCCTACTCCCCTTGTAGCTGGATCTTGTTCCATTTTATCATCTGCTGTATCACTACTGGAGCCATAGGACACTATTCCACCTTTTACTTGATATCATGCAACTCCTGCCTCAAAGGAACACAAGGACTCAAAACTTTTGCATCTTCAGGTAGATCCCTACCTCCACTTGGGTCCAGGGAGTATGGATCCAACCAAATGTTTTCATCCTAGTTACAAGGCTGCCGTAACCACCTGTGACAGCTGCCACAACTCCTTGCTTCTCCTGAAACTGAGCCTGAAGGCTATAAATCACCTCTTGACAATGCTGGTGGTCTACCTCTGACCCATTCTGCTCTTTAGCATCCCTTATAACTGCTCACATTCCTGCCTGTGCTTCAGCAAGATTTTCTTTACACTGCTGAAGTTCACTTTCCGATTTCTTACATTCACTTTTTAATGCATCTTTCTCCTCTGCTATTGCCTTCTGTACAACAGCTGCCTGTAAAGCTTCTGCAGTCATTTGACAGTGATGAATTTTCAGCTGCTTAACTTGTTCTTCAGAACTCTAACCTGGTCTCTCAATGCCTGTACCTCCTCTTAGGGCTGAATAACCATTTCTGGGCCTCCCTGTGCAGCCATCTAGAGAGCCCGCCTAGTGTCTGCTTTTCTTTTATGTTTTTTTGGTTGGTGCTTACCATTAGTAACATACAAGATGTATGCAAGGCAGTCCATCTACTCCATGAAAAGCCCTAGGCTTCCATGGACCGAACCCTTCCTTTTCACCCACTGAAACAACAAACTCTCCTGCTCCTCCTCATCCAGCCATATATTTGGTGTTGTCATTGTACAAAAGGTAAATTGTCCTTTTTCATTTCCCAGTGAAACTTTCTCTTTCTTTTTCAGAAACATGCTCCTGTGCTTTCACTATGCACAGGACAAACAACAACAATAGTTTCTAGTTTCTCAGTGCCTTAATCTGTAAAGGTTGCAACCCTTTCAACAGAAAATATTAAGAAACCTGTCTCCTCATGAGACTGAATACCATTCGTATTTCCAACAGCTCTACATTCATGAAAGTGTTAATCCTGGTTTTTGCCATGTTCTCCACCAACTGTTCACACCACTGATCAGCAGATAGTGCTGAGGGATCCTTAAAGCACAATTAACCCTTAAATGGAATGTGAAATACAAACACTGACAACTCAGTGTCCTAAAATCAAATTAACTTTATTAATACAACAAGTATTATCTCAGCAGTTTCTGTATTCACAGAGAGAAAAAACACTTGGTACAATGATCTCACCCAATCCCGGATGTTACTTTGCCTTACAGAAAAGATGGCCACTCAGTTGTTGGCTGGGATGATCCAGACAGGTGTTGAAAGCTGGATTCATGATGTAAATGACAATGATGACAACAACAACACTTAACTTCCTTGCTTTCCCCTTTTATGCTTTTCTTTAACTTGACTCCTGATGATTCCTTGCTTTTGGATTGGTTTTTCTGCAGTAAGCATATTTTCATATTTTATCTTGTCAACATATTCCTTTGTTCAACATCCCCATTATGAGCACGCCTCTTAATTCGGCCTTTTTCCAGTGTCTTACTTTGAGCATTGTCTGTTGGTTTCCTTTATCACCTTTCATTAATGTATCCATCATTTCACCCCTCTGATTCATCTGGTTAGTGCCAAGTTCAGTTAATTTGAGCTAGTAACAAAACTAATATGTTGTGTTAAAAAAACTTCTCACAGTGATAGAAAAAGGAAAGAAACATCGTGAGAGCAAACGCAAGGCCATAAGCTGCTTATAAGAAACAAGGCCAGCTGATATTGCAAACACCAGCAACATGAAAAGTTCAGATAACAATGAGACTATACAGAACTTTAGGCTGAATGTAAATAAAACTTTAAACAATACTATAATTCACCACTCTATAAACAGGTGCAACTTTAAAGTATAAAATATGACAAACTACCCTAACAGCACTGAAACAGCTGGCCAGGGGCAAGGAGAGACCTTGTGGTCTATGGGGCTGAGGCCCTGGAAGTGGGGCCTGGATTTAACCATTTGATAACAGAGACTTAAATAAGAAAAAGGTGGGCAGAGATAGTAACAGCTGGCCTGAACTCCACAACCACCTCCATGGGATGAGGCAACATCTCTAAGTCATTTAACAACAAAGCGTGGCAGACTAGTAAAAGAGGGGGAGTTCGGGGCAAGTGGTGGGTAGAGTCACCTGCCAGTGGTGCTCTGTAATGGGATGCTCAGGCAAGCTCTGAGCGACTTGAAGCCACTTCCAAGTCATCTATTCTGCCTAACTTGGTCTCTGGAACACTCCAGCAGGAGTGAGTGGGCAGGACTTTTTCTCAGCTCCAGGCCCAGAGAAGAAACAACAGCCAACCCTCTACCATCTCCTTCTCCACCTGCACAGCATAATAAGCATGATGAGGAAAGGATTCTTCGGGAATGAGGAAACATATGCTTAGAGGCCCTGTAGCAGCAGAAATTGGAGGCTCACAGTCGCCTCTGGCTTTTTCCTTGGGTTGTTGTGCTGAAAGCAGTTCAATTGGACTATAGAATTTGGCTCTGGACTTCATTTTGTCAGAATTCCCGTAGTATATCCTAGCTTCTCTATAATCTGTTTATTTTCCTCTTTCCAGTATAAATTGTAGTTTGATATACAGTAACTGCTGTCACATGTGCACAATTCTTAATGTCAGTAATAGGAGCAACCCTATGTATTGTGCAGAAATGCCATCATTACCATGCAATTTTTCCTGTATTCTGTAGGTGCTCATTAAGTTTTGAGGCAAGTTTAGGTATGCAGGAGCATATTTTAGGAGACCCATGGGGTTTTAGACCTGTGGATTCCATGGACTTCTGTGGCAACAGGTAGCTAACACTCAGTTCAATGCTTTGAAAATAAAAAGCAGGGGCTGAATTGTGAGACTTATCATTCCTTACGGCTTGGCTATTATCTACATTGTGTAAAGGTCTACAGGTTTATTCTCTTGCAACAAATTGTCTTTTTTTCACAATCAGTTGCTTTTCATTGAACATTCAATAGCTGCCTTAATAATCCTTGAATGGTTATTTTAAACAGATTTAATAAAAACGGTCAAACTTTTATTCTGCATTGGAGTAATTCAGAAGAGCTGAGCTGGCTGTTTGCATTAAATCTGATTTACTACCTTCTTATTTGTCATAATGGATACCTGACTGAGTCTATAATCTCTTATGCTGAACAAGCAGCCACACTGGTCTTACTGTATAGTACACTGGTTTTAAAACCTTTCTAGTCAAACAACTCAAGCTAATTTTGGCACCAATACTATTCTCCTGTACTTTTTCCACCTCCCATAGGAAGGACCTTCACTGTTGTAATTTTTTTTACTATATTCCTTTCAAATGATGCACACTATTAAAAAGGAAATATTTCCTCTCCAAATGTCATGCTCCTTATAGTTAAAAAGGATAATATGCTCTTATATACAATATACATACATGCACCTTGCAAATATATCTGTTATTTAATGTTTAATTTTTTTCTTCCATTAAGATGCATCCAAACTTCCTGAACTTCTAATATAATTAGCAGAGTGTAACAGTGATCAACAGCATCGATTGAGTGTGCACAATAAGTTTACAAAGTTCTTTCAGGCTCAAAAGGAGAGAGATTCTGACCAGATACACAACAATACACATTACTGCACCAGATATGGGGAAAATCCCCCCAAACATTTTGTAAAGCTTACAAGAGTCTTGTTTCCACAACAAAGTGGGTTAAATATATGTATACACATAATGGTATTAATAGGTATTTTATAATGAAAACCTTGTATTAAATGATCAGCTGGGGTACATCCAGATGAGCATGCATGTGCATTTCCCTGGAGACAAATAGCAGTGGCACATAGTTCTACTGCTACTACTAGTCCCCAGGGAATGCACTCACACATGTGCTTTGGTGTGCAGCAAGTTGCCCTGGGTGGGGTAGGGGAGGCTGCGGCCAGCACCTGGGCTGGTCCCAGCAACGTTACCTGGGGTCCTGGGGACCTCCCAGGGCTCCAGAGGTGGTGATCTGGCATGTGGAGCCTGGCTAGCAGCTGAAGCATGGCTCTGGCTAGCCAGGCTCCAGTTTTGCATGACGCACAATGCTGCCATGTGCACTGCCCTGCTTTTATTCAGGTGCAGGTTTTTTCAACACTGGGATCTCACTGCAAATTAGCAGCACGGTGAACACCTGCATGTAGGGTGCATGTGGCTTTCATTGCTACATACTGCACATGCATGCTTGTTTGGACCCACCCCTGGAGTTATTAGCAAGTTGGTTAAGTAACATAGTAGATGGGATAGATAACTTGAATGCTGTCCAGTAGTAACTGTGTAAGGGGATGGGTGTGGATTGATAGAATTCCAGTAGCAAATACAGCAATTACCATTTTAAAAACAGTAATAATATGGCTATGATTCCTCAAAACTGGCAGAAATTTATTTTTTTCTTGGGGATCATGGAGGGGGTTTTTTTGAGTGACAAAATTCCTGCCTAACTTAAGGCTTATGGATTTTTAGCTGCCTTTAATGCAGTTTAGGAGATAGACGTGAAGTGTGTGACCACCCAGCTTTGTGGATCAGTTGCAAATGTGTTGTGCATCATTGGTAGCTTACAAACCCCATTATGGGAACGGCTACTCTTAAAAGAAGAAGAGTTGAAATGGGAAAGAAAAGGCAGCTCTTTGATTTCTCATACACCTCCCCTCCCCCATGGTTATGTTGTCAATTTATGCATTGATATTATCCACATACATTGGGCCACAATTTTTCAACAAACAATAGAGAGATTTTTAAGTGGAAAAATTACTTAAACTTTTTTTGGCAAAAACTCCATGCACATTGTAACAGGGCCCTGACTGAGACCCTGTTACTAAAGGAACAGATGCAGACAATTATAACGTGGGGGTGGGCCCCGCCCCCCGCCCCCCGCCCACAGAGAACCGATGAGGCCTGGACTCGAAAGATAAGAGAGAGAGAAGGTGAAGGGGAAATCGCCTTCGGGCACTGCAACCTACAGAGATGCCGTGGAGGACATGGCTACAAAGGATCCCGGGGGTGGATCCTAAACACGAGAGTCCCTACGAGGACAATGGAGTCTCAGGACTAACTACCCCTTTGCCACATACCTGGAGTCCACGCAGGTGAAAGTGAGTCAGAGAGAAGCGGAGCTGCACCACAGGAGGAGCTGCGGCTCCAGGCTGGGACGTTGTGAAGGTACTTGGGAGAAAAGGGGAGCGGGGAACGCCCAACCCGGCTCTGAGGAGACAGGGACCTGGCACCCCTCACCTGAAGAGAAGGGGGTTGGGACGAGAGACCCCTAGCACGCGGCGAGTCCCACTCCGGCGAAAGACGCGGCAGGCGAACATTAAAGGCTCGCTAACAAGCCACTGATTGGAATAATTAGCTGCTGATGAGATGGCACTTATCTATTGTATTAGTGGATGGGGACCAGCCAGGAGGCCTGGGGGATCCCCAAGATCGGTCCGTTAGACTGCTACCTCCTGAAAAGGGGGTTTCCTGTTGTCACGGAGCAGGAACCTACGAGCGGCTGTGTACTCGCTAGCGCCCCCTGCTGTGTCAATTAGGCAATCCAGCACCCTCGACTCGCCCACCATGTCTTTGATCTTAGGTTCAGTATGGAGCATCTCGAGCAGGTCCAAGGAGGTGATCCTCCCGCTCTATGCGGCACTGGTCAGGCTGCAGCTGGAGTATTGTGTCCAGTTCTGGGCGCCACACTTCAAGGGGGATGTCGACAGCATGGAGAGGGTCCAGAGGAGGGCCGCTCGTATGATCAGGGGACAACAGGGCAGGCCCTATGAGGACAGGCTGCGGGACCTGAACCTGTTCAGCCTCCAAAAGAGAAGGCTGAGGGGGGATCTTGTGGCCTGTTATAAACTAGTCAGGGGGGGATCAGCAGGCATTGGGGAAGTCACTGTTTCCCCGAGCACCGCCAGGAGTGACCAGGAATAACGGTCACAAGCTGGCAGAGGGTAGGTTTAGGTTAGATATCAGGAGGCACTACTTCACAGTCAGGGCGGCTAGGGTCTGGAACCAGCTTCCAAGAGAAGTGGTGCTGGCCCCTACCCTGGGGGTGTTTAAGAGGAGGTTAGATGAACATCTTGCTGGGGTCATTTGACCCCAGTATTCTTTCCTGCCATGGCAAGGGGTCAGACTAGATGATCTGCTCAGGTCCCTTCTGACCCTTGAAACTATGAAACAATGGGAGGCTGCCTACTTGCACCTATGACACCGCACTGGTATTACCTCCGTTCCAAATGGGGTGCCCTCACCCCAGCCTTATGGGCAGTGCGTGCCTCCTACCTCCCCTGTAGCACGTCCCAAGCCTTGCAGCTCTTCCTGGACGTTGTCTGGTCCTTAACTTTCTGCACCCTACCCAGCGCCCCCTGGGCTGGCCTGCCCCAATGCCCCTTCTCTGGCGCCCCTGGGCTTAACCTGCAACCAGCGCCCCTTCTCTGGTGCCCCTCCGGGCTTGGCCCCCCTACCTGGATTAGCTCTTTACATCAACTGGGCTCAGGCGGCCTGAGCCCTACCTGGCCCCTGCTGAGTCCTGTCAATAGTGACTGTCCGATTAGGCTCAGGTGGCCTAAGTCTTACCTGGCACCTGCTGGATCCTGCCAATGATGATCGTCCAATTATGTGTGTCCCAGTAGGCTCAGGCGGCTGGAGCCTTACCTGGCCCCTCAGGTTCCTTGGGCTCCCCTGTTGCTGTGGAAGCCCTCTGGAACACTCCTTGGCCCGCACCCATCTTGGGTGCCTGTCAATGATACATGCTGCCCGCCTCGGGGTGGCTTGATATAGTATGTGGCCCACCTAGGGCCTGTTGCCCCCTCTCTGGGGTCTAAGTCACGCTTCCCTGTGCTCGTGCTGCACCTCCTGCACGTCCTCACCCCCTCTGTGGCCTGCACTGTGCTCCCCGCGCTTCCTCGCCACCTCTGGGGTCTAAGCCACACTTCCCGCACTCGTGCCGCACCTCCTGCGCGTCCTCACCCCCTCTGTGGCCTGGACTGCGCTCCCTGTGCTTCCTCGCCACCTCTGGGGTCTGTGCTGCACTTCCCGCGCTTCCTCGCCCTCTGTAGGGTCTAAGTGCCCTTTCGCAGCCACGCCGAGCACCTCTGTGGCACTCGGCACACTGTGCCCCTGTGGCACTGCTCCCTGTGCCCCCCACTGGGCACCGGGAACCCCCAAGCTACTGGGGAGTCCCCATGAGGCCTCCTCTCACCCCTACAGCCTCACCCAGTCCTCCAGTGTAACCATAAGTAAACCAAAGAGTCAGCCAGCCAGCTACAACATAACATAAGCGCCAGGCTTATAATATAAACCCCACACAATGCTGACTCTCACCCATACGTCTGTCCGGGCTCTCTTTCTCCCCTCGCATCATTGCAGCCAGTCAAACCGCCACCATTGACTCTGCTGCTCAGCTCTCCCACAGAGCTGCAGCTGCCAGAGGGGAACTGCTCTCTAGGCTCTGGCCTGGTCTGTTTATAAAGGCCTAGCCCTGCCCCCTTCTGGCCACATGACCCGCCTGGTTGCCACGGCAACCGGTACCTGAGCTGCCGCATTGATTGGCGGCTCTCCTTATTTCCTCTACTTAAGGCACAGAGCACCTCAGTGCTCCTGTGACACCTGTAAATAATAGAAACAAGCTGAATAAAAGCACCTGCATTAAATCCAATGCAGCGTGGTACTTCCCGTGGGTACTCCCTCGATTAACACTCCCTTCCTCCCTATTTCTATTAAGATCCAAGTCATGGCAGGAGAGAATCCCCAGGATTGTGGGGGGTACTCTTCGCGGACCCGCTGACACACATATATTATTGCAATTGTTTAGGCTAGAGATTTAGACAGAGATAAAAAATCCAGCACTTGACATGCCATAAGCAGCGCATATCAGATTGTAGGCTTGTGCGATGTGGCAGGTATTCACTTTGGATTCAGATTTGGCCAATTTAGAGGGACAGTGATTTGATTTAGAGATTCAAATCACTGTCCTGATTCAATTTAGCTGAATCGGATCCAGAGATTTAGCCATAGACTAAACAGGCAGCAGTCCTCACCATGCTGGACAGAGCTGCCTCCAGCTGTTAAGTCTGTTGTGGTGGGCAGAGGGGGGAGGGAAGGGGTGTGTGTGTGGGGTAGATCAATGCCCCCACAGCCTGGGAAGGATTGGGGCTGGGACAAGCTGCCTAGTCAGGGTAGGAGGGCACAGGACTTGGGAAGGGAGGGGGGAGATGCAGGCACAGCAGTGCTGGGAGCAGGGGCTATGCACTTTCTTCGCCCAGTTGGCCACCTGCAGGTGGCTGCCTATTGTGCTGGGTGTGTTGGCTGTTCCTGATACCTCATTTTCCTTTAGGTGCTTTGACATATATGCCTTGATGGTATAATCCAGAATTTTGCCATTTAATTTTTAGTCAATAACACTATTATTTCAAAAAGAATTTTCAATTTACAGGGGAAGTAATTGATAAAACAGTGAACACTGACATGGAGAAAAAGTAAATATTTTAAATTCAAATGTGTATAGGCACTCTTATGGTGTATATGTAAGAGCTCAGGTTGGTAAGGATATTAGATTAGTGGTTAGCAATAATCATCATGTACAATACAGACCATAAATACCCCATGAAAAGAGTAAATCTCTACTGTTTGTGATCTGCTTTTAAGTTCTGTGATAGAAAGTAATAATTTGGTCAGTTTTGAAGTCACAGTGCTGTTTATGTTTAATATTCTCTCGGTGATGCAGCAAAGTTAAATCAAGGATCTATTGTCTTTCTTTTCTCATTCAAGAAGCTTTTAAGTGACTTTGCTTTTGTTTAGTATTGGCTAGTATGGTCATAAACACAATGCTCCAGTTAAATTTAAGCAATTTGGAATCTTAAATGATGAACTGTGAGAAATTCTGGTACCGGAGGTTCAAGGGAAAGTGTATGAAAACACGGCCTTTTAATGGGTCCTAAAATCCCCATGTGTGTCTTGACTGTTAGGCAATTAGGGCATTTATACACATGCTCTGGGAGTGTGTGTGGTGGGGAGGGGTACTTTAATTAGATTGACTCTGAGAGCCACTTTAATTAAAGCTCCAGGAGCGCCTCGTGTATCAGTGTCCCCATGCTTCAAAATGGCATCGGGGTGCTTTATCTAAAGCTCGTCAAATGAGCTTTACATAATGTGCCCCCACTGCCATTTTGGAGCTGATACATGAGATGAGGCAGGCTGCTGGAGCATACTAATTGCCATGTGCCAGCTGGAATTGCACCATGTTGGAGCAGCCTCCTGCTTGTGTAGAGGCACCCTTAAAATTCAGATCCTGATGGGTTCTTTTAGAAACTTGGCAGTTGGAAAACATTTCATTTTTCTCTTTTATAGTTTGGTTACTATGGTATTTCTACTATGTGTGTGGAAACCAGTCCTCACTGTCAATCACCCAATGTGCTCTGAAGTGGCTATGGAATGTATTCTGCAGTCACCTTAATTTGTAGCTTCAGAGGGAGGAGATGGTGGGGATAGGGGGAAAAGGGGAGGGGCAGCTCTTCTTTCTAGGCATTTTAAATGGGTAGTGATATATTTTCCTCTGCTCTATTGCCTTATTGAACAGGGGAGCTAAGAAGTTATGCCCACTTGCTAAGTACTTCTCAGGGACTTGGTTCTGGAGAGTGACCTGACTTGACCAGTCTTATCTGAGAAAGAGGAGGGGATAAAATAACTCTGGCGAGGATGGTATAGAAGGCCCTCTGTCTCAAGAAGCAGCAAAGCAGAACCGAGAAACTAGTGTTTGTGGCTTGAAGGAAAAACGTAATTCAGCATGAGTCATCTTCCCCATATGGACTTTCTTGGGGATCAGGTGTGTTTGGGAAATTCTTGCTGTCCTCAATAACGTCAAGAAAGTGATGCTGGTCCATGTAAAATTTAGCAGCTTCTTGATTGGACCTACCAAAATCAGAGGGAAGTTGTCTTTTTTGGGTTTTACTTGACATCTTTGGTTTAATGTGAATTTGAAACTCAAAGGGAAGTTTATTTGCCGCAGGTCCCTGAGAATTGAAATAAAAAATAAATTTTGCTAAATCCCAAACAAACTTTTCTCTTCATGTCACTCTGCTACTAACAGGCTGTTCTGTCCCTCTGGTAAGAGGCATTCTTTCAGTTGATTGGAAAAAATTTTTCTTTCTTTCTTAATTTTAAGAATTTTCTTACATAATGCCTACTCTTGGGCTTTCATTTTGAATTACATCATGAAATCACTCGCACCTTTCATGGAGAAATGGAGCTCATTACCTTTTAACTCAGTCACAGATCTGTACTGACAATACTTCTATCATAAAAGAGACAAGGACCTAATCCCACTTCTGTTGGAGTTAATATCAAAACCTATGCTAATTTCATTGAGCATAGGATTGTGCCTATGTCCTGGATTTTTAGAAATAAATATGAGCACTCATTCTGTGAATAACAGCATTGGAACAGTATGAATTATTTATAAGCAGGAGGCCACAACTAATTGGCTATTAATTAATTCAACCGTAATTGACTAAATAAGGAATGCAGAAAGAAAGTAAAGGCAGATAAAGTCTATTACTGGGAACTGGATGCCACAAGCACATGTGCTATACATGTGTGTATAGTTGTGTTTTATTGTAATATAGGCGTGTTTCAGGGAGGATTTAGGAAAACGCGTTAGAAGCTTCCTAGCTGTAGAATCATATAAATGTGTGGCTGGAAGGGACCTAAAGAGACCATCTTGTCCATTCTCATGCACCATAAGAACTATGCCTAAACCATTCTGAAAAGATGTTTGCTCCTCATGCTCTGAAAAACTTCATACAATGGAGAGTTCTGCCAGCATCTCAGTGTATTGTGCTGAGACTCCAAAATGAAAAAGAAAAATACTTAAAATGTTCAGTATTACCAACCCTTGAAATGTTACTGTTGGTCCTGCAGCTTTTGGGGCCAGGATCAGAAAGGATTTATGCACAAACTGCCATGAATTTCCATAGAAGTTAGATGCTTAAATACCTTTGTGTTGTTTTTTTGTTTGTTCTTTTCCCCCCATAAAGCCTCAGTCCTGGAATCAGTTGATTACTTGAGACTCTCAGCTTTCATTCAAAGAAATACCATTTTAGCCTGCAGGCTAAAAAACCAGAAACCAATGTTTTATATTTTTAGAAATCTCATGTTTATTAAATGACTCTCAAGGTTTGGGCAGGAAGGGGTGGAGCAGGGTAGGACTGCAATGACTTCTGAACACCTGAGATTGGTGATATTAAATATTTGGCCTGAGGAAGGACACTTAATGCCTGAAATCTTGTCCAGAAACTCTCTCAACTGTACAGTTGGTTCAATAAAAGATGTCAAAAAACATCTTTTCCTTACCACCCCCCCCAAACAAAACAATAAACTTTAATCTTCATAATGGCAGTAATTTCTTCTAAATAAAATCCTCTAGGAAGTAAAAACTCAGTGTTATAGGAGACAGGGAATTACTTGAAAGGGTAGTATCATGTCTGAGTTTTACCTGTCGGTTAGAGTGCTGATGCCTGCAAAGCAAAAGACCATAATAACTTAGTAGGGATGCAGGCCATAAAGACCCCTCAGCACTAGTAGCTTTATTTCTTTGCTGAAGGCAGCATTACAATTAGAGTTTGTTAAAAGTTTGTTCTCCACACTTAAGGAGCTTGTTGTCTGCAGTGATAAATATTGCGGGTGCCAATCACAAGGTTGACCTTTTGAACCTGCTGAGGGCAGCCAGGTGAATAATGTATCTAGGTCAAATGAATAGGTATCTAGGTCACTGTGTAAGAACGTAATTGGCGGTCAGTAAATATTCACAGTTGGCATGAAGTGATTGGTCACTGCTAACTATAACTAAGAGCAGATTCCCGCCATTAAGCAGAGAACTCCGAGCACACCAAGGAAACACAGTCAGCAGATGGGCCACCTGCAGACATCTCCCCGCCACTGACCTTCATTTTGGCATATTCGTTTCTCACCGGTTCATCTTTCGTTCTCGTGAAAGAGCTCTCGGAAGTTTACTGATCGAAAGTTCATTATAGTTTTTCCGTGTGCATGAGCTGTTGACCATATCTGGGACTATTGAGTCGGGCAGCTGCACCTAGCCTCCGGGTTAGAAAGCAAGGGTTCGGCTCAGGAACCCCGTGAACCAACAGACCTCTTTAGACCATTCTATTTTATGCACTGTAACTGAACAAGTCGGCTATCCTGCCTATGCTGTGACCATCGGTAGCGTAAGTACAATAAACCTTTCATACAACCAATACGCTTCAAGCCGCCTGACTCCTACTTGCCGCTACTCCCCACCTGTCTGGTCATCTATCCCTTCTGCGCTAAGCCGGTCATGCCGACCCAGGCTCGCAGGTCAAGGGTACACCGGTTACGAGGTGCAACAGGGAGCAATAAGCACTCTGATGCCTTACTGAATCAGGTCCTGACTGACAATCTTTTGCTAAATGGTGACTGCCTGATAGCATAGAATACTTTTCCTATGAGGCACTAACTCAGACTTCTGGTTTCTTGTAACATTTGGGAGGCCAACTCTCATCTGTTCCAGTGAATTCCTTTGGTAAGGTAGAATACGTGTGGGATGGCAATCCACAACTTCAAACAGTTCCTTGGAAACCCGAGTCAGCTTTCACAAGGTAGGGTAGTCTTCAGGCTACTCTGACATCAGAGTGGTTTTCAAATGAGGTAGCTGCAATCTGCACCCTGTTGAGAATGTTTTCCATCTTGCATGGAGTAAATGTTGTTGCAAGAGAAAAAGTTGTACTCATTTTTAATCTATTTGGGCTAAACTTTGTTCTTTTTGCCTTATTGAAACTTTCCTATTGGTCAGAAACTTGCACTGAGAAAATAAGTAAAATCAGAAGCAGATAATTTTAATTGCTTTGGAAAGTCTTGAACATGCTCCACGATGTGTCATTGATACAGTTGGATCACATAGTAATATTTTGAATCATATCATTAAAACACTTCCTTTATTTATTTCATTTAATGATAGGGAACACAGTACGTGGTCAGGGCAGATTTCAAGGCTGTCTGTGTGTTTTAGTTTCCTTTTGGCGGTTTGGAATTTTGGCTCTGAAGCATTTTATTAACATCCCATTAAGATCTTCTTTGCAATTAACCAGCAAGCAAGATGCTAATGTAAAATTATAGGTCAAGTTTTTTTTCCTTGTGATTTTAACATTCTTTGCACTTTCACTAACAGATAAAACTTTGTTGTATCCCCTTTTTTGCTTCTGAACCAAGTGCAATCTGCATGAAAGAGGAATGGGCTATTGGACCAGCCTATCAGCTTGAGGAATAGAATGACCAGTTTATGGCTTTCCATTCTCCTTCCTCTCCATCTTCAGTTTTACAGTAAAATCCATGGTGTTGGTTTGTATGCTATATCTGCTACTTGAAATTTCTATTTATAGGTAGAAAAGCTGGATTAGGCAATGGAGTTTCTTAGAAATATCTAAATAAACTGAAATAATTTTGACTGCCTACAACACACACATTTGTAGCAATGGTCTTAAATTCAGCAAGGGAAATTAAAACTGGATATTAGGAAGAACTTTTCCACGATGAGGGTGGCAAAGCATAGGTAGGTTATGGAATCTCCATCCTTGGAAGTTTTTAAGAGCAGGTTAGATAAACAATTATTTAGGTTTAGACCAGGGGTGGGCAATTATTTGGAGGGTCACGTAAGGAATTTGGGTGAGCAGTTGATGGTGGGGGGTGGGTGGGGCGGGTGTGCTGACCTGGCCTGGTGTGGCAGGGGGAGGGGTGGAGAATTGATCCTATACCATCCGAGGCCCATCTACCCTGCACCCACCGCTGTCAGTGCTAGACAGAGGGGGCAGGCAGGCAGGCAGGCAGGATCTCCATGGAGACTGGCCTGAGATCCCCACAGGCAGGGTACACTTGACTGGGTGAATGATATAGAACCATAGGTGGGTGGGGAGCAGCATCTGGGAAATGGATGAGTGGGCAGGACCAGGATCATGGATCAGTGATGGTTGGGTCATGGGCAAAGCCACGATTTACTCCCTGCACACACTTGTGGCAGATGCTGGTTCTATGTGCAGGGATGTGCAGGAAGCAGATCACATCTCTGCCTTGGCCTTTGGCCTCTAGCTCTGTGCTGTCACGGTGATCTTAGCCCCGGCCTTGGCCCTGGCTCCTGCCTGTCCATCCTGCTCTTGGACATGTGTCCCCATCCTATCTGCCCAGTCAAGCACACCTTGCCTGCAGGGGTCCTGGGCCAGTCTCCCTGGAGACCTTACCTTCCAACTTCATCTGGTACCTTCCAGTGGTGGGTGTGGGGAAGAGTGGGAGTGGCAACTGGGCAGAGTGGACTGCTGCTGTGGGAAGCCAGGAAGCCATGTCCAGTCACTGGGCCACCCTCACCCCACTGCCTGCCCTGGGGCAGCAGGACTGTCCGTATGTGGCATGGCCCAGGCTACCCTCTTGCAGGCCAGATATAATCTCTTAGTGGGCCAGATTCTGACTGTGGGCTGTATTTTTTCCCATTCCTGTCCTACAGATGCTGCTGCCTCGAGCAGGGATTGGGCTAGATGACTTCCTGAGGTCCCTACCCACCCTACTTTTTTCTAAGATTCTATACTTGGTTTGTTTTTAAGGATAAATTACCATAGTTCTCGCTCTTGAAATTCATTGTACTTTATTGATGTGCTCTTTACTCTTAGGATGCATATGCTAACAGATGATTCTGAGTTGTATCATTAGTGTGTCTGTCTGAAAAATGCCATAAAAATATAGGTTGGTTCAGAAAATCAGATGCAAAATCTTGAACTACCATAAAACAGAGTTGTTGCCTGAGATGAACCTACCAGCTTGGCTACAGTTGGAACTAATTTGCAACTTCTCTCCAATTCTTGAACAGAAATCTCTTTTCTAGTTTAAAGAGTTTGGTTATGCACATAGTTTATATTTTAAAAAATGCAGCAGTTTCCATGGTCTCTAAATTTTTCGGTAAAAGAAGCAATACCAAAGTAACAGAAAAGCTAGTTTTTATTATTTTGTTGATCTCCTTGAAGCCAGGAAATTCTGCTGTGGAAAAGCTTGGTGTCATCAGGTGTTTATCATAATTTATTTACTAACCCTGTTCAGAGAAGCACCTTCAGCGCTTCTTGGGAAACTTGTCTAAATTAAGTGTATAAAAGTCTTGAGTATTTTGATACCTTCACTTTAATAGTACCAGGTAGAAACTTTGTGAGTCTCTGGGTCCATGTGGGGAGGAGTTGATTTAACTGCCTTTTTAACATAATATCTACTTCACCTTCAAAATGACCATTTTTTTTTTGCATTAGAGATTCTTCTCACAGGGCATCATAACTTGGTTTCTCAGTTCTGTCCAAAAAAATTAGGAATGAGATTGATACCTTACCTACATCTTTTCTTCTTTGTATGGATGGAAACTAAGAATGCTGACAGATATGCAGGTCCCTGCTCTAACTCATGGTGCTTCACATAAAGCACCATGAGTTAGAGCAACACCCCCACCCCGACTTAACAGATGTTTGCCTGTTGGTTTTGGGGGGAGGTGGGAATTGAGCCTGTCTGCCTGTTACCTCATCAGGGCTGAGCTGATGTAGGCTCCCCATGAGCTCTGGTGCTATGTGCAGGAAGGGAGAGGTGACAGGGGAGGGGTTCGGCCAATTCTGAGCTGGAGTGGGGGAGGGGGCAGGGGCAGGCAGGGACTGCAGGGGGGGCCAATCCATCTGCCCCCTCCCCCCCACAGCTGAATCTAGGCAAACCTGAGCCTGCAGCATGACCCCTCTCCCCCCTCCCTACCTGCAGACAGCACCTGCTCATGCCACAGATTGACCCTAGGGAATAGAAGTTCCCCAAGGCACTCCAAAGTGGAGCACCTTCATGTGATCCCTCATCAAAGGAGGGTTGCCATGCTATTGGCCAGTTTTAAAGTGCTTTGCAGTCATGTCTATATATCATGGCACAGCTGTAGAGTGCTTTCAGGGGGGCGATCATACAACAAACATAACTTCTGTCTGTGCCCTAAGGGTTCTGTGTCACTTTTGAAATGGTGAGGTTAGCTAAAATGTCCCCTCTTTCCACCGTGTGCTTTGTCCCTATCTTCCATGCAGTCATTGCCCTTCAGTGGGCATGTCTACACATGTATTTACGTGTGCCTAAACTTAACGCACATTAAAGTGACTTAGGTGCATGCCTACATGTGGACACGCTAATGCGCATTAAGGCATATTAAACTTAGGTGTGAATAGATAAGTCACATTAGCTCATACGCAGATGCACTAATGTACATTAACGCGGTGTCTATTTAATTAACACACACTGTGTTAATGTGCATTAATGTGTCTGCACATAAGCTAACGTGACTTTAGCTATTCATGCCTAAATTTTATGCCTGCTTTATGCAGGTATCAAATTTAGACTCACATAGCCTTTAAAATACCATTTTTAAGTTGCATTAAGGGTGTGCATGTGTAGACACACCTTAAAAATGGCAATTTTAGACTAAGCCGGCTTAAAAGAGGCACGTGTAGATGTGCCCAGTGGTGCTGTAATTACCATACCAAGTTTGCAGAGATGGGTCCAAGATAAAGTACAACTGTTGCTCTTATTTTGTAAACTTTGTATATACAAACAACATTGTATAGTACTTTGCATAAAGAATGTAAACAAGACAGGTGTCTTACAGTGTATCTTACAGTGCCTTTCATTACTTTTTCATTCAACATTCATTCATAAACATTAATGTTCGTATTAATATTATTAAATTCCGAGGAAGTAATGAATATTCCACTTGTTTTGCCACAAAGAGTTCTTCATTATTTTTTTGTGTTACATGCAGCTTGGTTACTAACCTGAGGCACAAAATAGCACATTGTAAGATTCTCAAACAGCGAGGCAGGCAGCCTTGATCAAGTATATAGGCTTTCTCGGGCTTTTCCTAACTCAGTCCCAAACTTATATTTCCATGCTGCAATTCTGCATCTGCAGTGGTTACAGGACAGTAATGGAAGCAAAGAAAGATAGGGCTTGTTTCTATGTTGTCGCTACTGAATTGTTGTTTCAGAATGAATAGTCTATACCCTCATCGTATCTGTTGCCCACTTTCATCTGACATCTGCAAAGCACTTGGATATCTTCAGTGAAATAAAAGTATAGGTATACTGTTTTTTTAATATTAGTATTTGTAGCAGTTGTGTAAATTGACTGAAATAGTTGTTCATTCTCTTTCAGGTAAGACAACAAATAGGTGGTTTAAATAATAGTAGAGGTGAATGCAATCCTAGAAAAAGTTTGTGACTAATCCTGGCTAGACATCCCTAGAGGGGAAGTGAAATCACATATTAGAACAGATGTAACATGGCCAGCAACAGTACCAGCTCCTTTATGCTTTCCTGTTATTGTATGTGTTCTCTGATCTGAAGGGAGCTGACGGGGTTTCTCAGGTGCCATTCTGATGAGAGCTGGCTGGAAATGGGGTGGGAGGAAATGGAAATGAGGGAAAACTTTCAAACACTATTGTTTCTATCAAATATTTTTCTGACAAGTTTCTAGCTACCTTTACCTTCCAACTGCCAACTTACCTGTTGAGTATTTCTCCTAAGGCTGTCATCTGAGGACAGGATAATGAGGAGTGGAAGGTGGCAGGGAAAGCTAATCATATGGATTTGTGATCACAAACTGAAGGAAGACTGCTCCACATATTGTAGGCTGGCTACAGAGAGTCATCAGATATCGAGCTTTTAACTGGTGAAGTAGAAGTGAAATTCACCACAACCCATTAGTATTTTCACATGAATGACAACATATATTTTCCATGTTATGCATGCCTGTATAATTACATACACAGGCACACACGCTTTACATTAAGAGAATTAAATGTGAAGGATCAAGCATTCAGAAATGCAAAAGTGGCAGTTCCCTGTGTATGTATATTATAATTACAGGCTTGAGTGATATGATATTTTTTCCTCTAGCAGAACCGATGCCTCATTTAGTGCGGAGGTCGACAGTGTTTCCTGAATGAGCAGTTATGCAATATATTTGGTTAATCCTTACCGTTCAGTGTGGGTATATTATGTATATGTTCAGTGCTGATTTACTAGACATTTTTCTTACTATCGTTCAAGTAAAGTGGTGATCGCTTTTTTCTTGTCCTTCTCTATGGTGCTGATCCTATCGGAGTGCTTCACGAACATGAATTAAGTTAATTTTACAGTACCCCTGTGACGTGAAGTTGTATTATACCCATTTTACAAAGCGGAAATAAGGCACAGATATTAAGGTAAAAATATTCACTAATTTTGGATACCCAACTTTAGATGCCTTGTGAGTAATTACTCAGAATGCTTCACATAATATAGCACTTTATGTAATATGCATTAAGCCATGTTGAAGTGAATGGGTTTGACTGTAGTCCTTCATTTAAGACAGTACTAATAGGTAAGCTTTTATAAGCCTTTATGATACTGGTCTCCAAAGCAAAATAATGGTAATTCAAGGCCATTTGAAACTTAAACTATGTGGGCAAGGGCTTTGCTGTGTATTGTTTGGTTAGTGAGGTAGAGGAGATGGATGAAGACAGAGACAGGGAAGAAAGCCAGGCACTGCCTGGACAAGCAATGGGAGAATGACCCTGAGTAACAGCTTAGAGATTGTGAACTTGGGGGTGGACAGTGGTGGTGGTAATTATGGACTGAAAGAGGTTTGGCCCCATGAACAAAGAAACTCTGTGCATATTTGGCTACTTCTGTGTTTATGGAAAAGGATTTTGGTACACTCGTGAAGTAGCCTGGCATTATTGATTATTTCTCAGTGTCCTGAATTCTTCTTTAGTTGTTTGTCAATGGAGTTTGAAACCTTCATTAGCTGAAGAGGAAGAAATTTGCACTGTGAATATAAAGTCACTGATAACAATCGTAGGCTCAGAACAAATCACAAGGGATGAGGTACACACTTTGACAATAAGCTTAACAGCTATGTGATTCCAGATATGATTTGGCAATCTTCTTTCCATTACAAACTCTGCAAGAGTGTGTTCTAGGGGTCATAGATCCTTCTACCTAACCCATCTGTCTTCCCCCATCTCTTCACAACGCCTAACTCCTCTCTTCACCCTAAGCTCCTTCTCCTTCTGTGGTCTACTCAGCCGAGTCTCCTTTCCCATTTTCCTTCTATCTTCCTTCCACACACCAGGCAAAAAAAGGAAGATTTAAAATGTCTAAAAGGAAAAAAAAATGCACTAGCATAATTAAAAGTGTTATTTTACGCTAGACTACAAAATGAATTTATTTGCTGCAAACACATTGCGGGCACACAGAGGTGCAACAACAGATGTACTTGTTCACCAGCAGTGGATGTAGTTGATCCTGGGCTAGAGTGCCTGGAATACAAAATGGGACCAGCTTACCAAATACCAGAGCTAAATGCATAAATAAAAAGAGAGCTGCTAAGAATGCTTGGGAAGTACCTGAGGACTTTCTAATGATATATACCTGGAAGACACTCATAGTGCATGTGTGTGTGTGTGTGAAACTTAAATAGGAAGCTATTTAAATTAGCACAATTACTTACATATGTATGTATGCATTTGGTAACTGGTTGTGCCTGTACATGTATGTTTGCAAGCAGAATGAGCTGGTTTTTCATTGAAGCCTGTGGCAGGATCGGCCCTGAGGGCTGCTGTGATGCCCCCTGTTGGCCACCCTGATCCTGCCCCTACTCCAGGTTATCTGTATAAGACCTTTTGGGTTTTTATTTGTTTTATCTTACCTGTCATGCATTGATGTTCCTTCTTGGTTGATTAGGAGGCTGCCCTTGAGTCTGGGAGTGATTTACCTTGGTACCTAGCAGACATGATCAGTTTCTGGGCCCTCTGTCTGTTAACAGAACCTGGCCTGTTTTCTGCAGACAGCTCATGTACCCAGGCAGAACTACATGTGCCCTGCTGGCACGACTTGAACTTGGTAGTCACATCTCGTAACCCTAATGGCCCTAATGACGTCTTCAGGGCTCTATTCATGGCCTCCAGCCTGCACCAACACCCGCACCTCATCGATGTCTCTTAGTTGTCCTTCACTTTCCTGTACAAACTTCAGCCCTCTTAGCCTTGGCCCACAGGTAACTCTGGCTGTAGTCCTCTAGCCTGAGCTCACTTGGTTTGGCCCAGCTTCTTGGTTTCAGCTTCTCTTTTTCTTGAGAATCAGGCTCTGGCCCCTTGGTTGCAGCCTGCCTTGATTGCTCTCCTTTCCTCTCTCTCTTTATAACCCCCTTGCACCTGGCTGGGCCATACCTGGAGTGCCTCTCTGCTACCACTGTGTAGCTTCCTAACCATGCCTACAGCCACAACGTGGTCCTCTGGTACTTATTATCTCTACCACAGCACAAAACAAAGCAAAGACACAGCCCATCTGGGAAGTCGCAAACAAAGAACAAACTGAACTCAAATCATCCCCACCCTGGGTGAACCCTTACTGCTACTCCAGGCTCCACAGGAACCTGCCTGGGTGGTCCTCATCCTTTCCCAGATGGCTTGAATAAACCTGCTTGCCTGTGCACCAGTCTCTTCTACAGGTAAGTCTCTCTCCTTCCAGCCAGTCTGTCCTGTCACATGGCATGAGCCCAATGTTCTCTCATTGGTCCTTTCTGCCCTGCTTGGTTTTAGTACACTGGTAGCAGGGCTGTTGGTGAACCCTGATATCCTATCTCTTTTCCTTTGGCTGGTTGCTTCTCAGTGGTTTTACCTAGTAACCTTATCGTCTGCCCTCCCCGCCCCCCCATTGTTTTTGTCTAAATTCCTATTTCTTCAGGCCACAAAGACGCTACTCTTAAAGGGCTCTTGCAGGCCTTGTGTCCTTCAGCCTTTTTCCAGTAACAGGATAAGGGTTTCCTGTTAAAAAGTCCCCTTGAGGAACCTTTAGGAGAACAGCTGGCTGGTCAGTCTATGACATAAATGTTACTCAATTGCATTACATTTTTTTTCTACTCTGAGTTAACTTAAATAGCTTCCTTGCTTCAACTTCTTACCTTGTATAGATTTGCCCTGGTAGGCCGATTATAGTATTTGCAGTTCTTCACTCACCTTCTTGCAAAACAGCCTTTTGATCTGCTGTCCTTGGGCACCTCTTACGCTTAGTTTGATTACAGGATTTTTTGATGTTTAGTTTGGAATTGAATATGCATTTTGTCCTTGAAACTTTGTCAAGTGAATATCTGGTTTCTCAGTACACCCCGGTTACCTACTCCCACCTTTCAAAATGCACTCGAGTCCACGCAGCCTAGAAACCTTTTGATTGCATTTTGTTGAGGAGTGTGCATGGTAGAACTCCACTTTCTTTACGAGATATGTAGAGGCAGATTCTGACCTGGTGTGCACCCTGCACAGTCCAATAGACTTGGACTGTTTAATTTGTCTCTTAGGGGCAGTTAGCATTTGGCACAGTTAAATGTATTTATTTACTGGCAGTGTTTCAAAAAGATCTTCATTTCTTTCTTTGAAGAGAAATATCAGCATTATTACTTTTGATTGAGAAACACAAATCCTTTTTTTGTGGAAAAAACTCATTGTTTTCCTTTGCTATGTCTAGACCTGGCTTTGAAACACATCATTGGTTCTGAAGTCCCGTCAGAACTGAATCTCAACTTGATAAACGTGCCTTAATTTTTAAATTAGAAAAGACAGTTGTGAAGATTTTACAGTACAAATTAGGCAACACAAAACATGAAGTTAACTGACAAAGGAAGGAAAAGGGAATTTAGCTGTTAATTCCTGTGAGGGTATTTTGTTTCAGTACATTTTCAATGCATTTCTGCAGCCTCCTAAGATAGGCATCCCTGTTTTGAGAATTGGGCCCCTGTCAGCTAATTGTATTACCTTCTAAATGTTTTAAAATAATCATCTTTTCACAGACTGTCATTTAGTTGGTCATTCCATCAGTTTGCTAATCATCATCTGAAGCTTAGTTCATTTTTCTGCCTTTCCTATGTATTCTATTCATTTAAGAATGAGCGATATCACTTGAAAGAGAAAATTAAGAACACAAGACATGATTCTCAGGAGAGGAAGAGAAATTACCAAAGCTCTTTTACTTCTGTAGCTTTTTGTGAATTAATCCATTCAAAAACAAATCAAAATGTGATTCATTGCTTCAGGTGAGGTCAGAAAATTCTGTATTTTAATGATGAAAGGGTCATGTTTCTTCTTATGAGTTTTTCTGTTGAAAAAAATTACAAGATCTGAGCACTATTCTTACTTGTTTGAAAATGCATCATTTACGTCAAAAATGAAGAAGTTCCTTCAAAAATGAAGAAGAGTGCTGGGGTAATGTAGGCCCAGCACTCTTTCCTGCTTATGCAGGGGGTCGGACTCGATGATCTGTTGAGGTCCCTTCCGACCCTAGCATCTATGAATCTATGAATTTCTTGGAACATTGTATTCCAATTATATCAAAAGTATACAAAACACATACTCCCTAACCCAGCCCTCCCTTCCTTTCCCCCTGTCCTCACCTCCACATTCAGACTTTTATAGCTCATAAGCCAAAGAAAAAAAGATGAGTCTTGCTGTGTCTGCTAACCCTGAAGGTTAGCAGGCTACTGTGGATCAACAGAAAGAGTATAGATCCAGGGGGTAGGGGAGGGGGCAGAAGAAGAAAGTGCAGGCTTTTATGTTGCATATCCTGTAGGTAGCTGACCACTTCTCTATACCAATGCTGCATTAACTCAGGTGCCCTTAGAGGCCATAACAACAGTAGTTTCTCATGAGAGATGGTTTCTTAGATGAATATCACAAATTCTAATATTAAGATATTAAAAAATATGTGCCAGATATTGCCCTGTTTAAGTATGTTTATTCCCACATATATGCATTGAGCACCCCCACTGGAATGAGTAGGTCTATTTGAGAATGTTACCCAGACCTATTCACAGTATAGTATCCCAAAGTGGGTCTCACTGTATCTGAAAAGAAATTTTTTGAAACCAAATCCTCTGAAAAGGAACTCTCAAAAGCTGCAATATATGTGCAACTGGCATGTCTCCACCAGTATAGAAGCATTCTGTGGCATTTACTCATTGTGATTTTGAAATTCACAAATGTCTGTGCTAAAAAAAGACAAAAGAAAATTCAAGCATCAATGATATTTGCTAGTAGCAGTCTGATCTAAACTTGCATAGTTCCCTGTTGCTATAATAACAGGGCATTGTTACAGGAGTTCAGATCACTGTAAGCAATCTCCTAAACAACTGCAATTCTTGATTTCCTCATTGGTGTTTCACAATTCCCTAAACGCTCAGAATATGTGTTTTTCCTTCTGCATGTACATTCAGAGCCAAATTAACCCTGATATAATTCTACTGAATTCAAAAGTGCTATAGAAGGAATGAATATGATCTGCACCAGATGCAGTAACATAAAGAATCCTTAGCTGTGATCTTCTTGATTTCTGCAACCTGGAAACTGTCCAATTTGATTATTTGTCTCCCTGTGGGGTGGCAACATCCTTCTTTCTGACTGTTATGAGTTGAGGTTGAAACACTATGCAATATCGGTCTGTTTTCTAGGCAGCAAATACTGTAGTCTTCAGGCTAATGCAGCTTCAGAGAGTTAAATTTGGCTTTGGAAAAGGTGTCCTGCTGCTTGTAATATTTTTGCAACAGCTGTCTGAAATGTGAAAATGTAGGATAAATGCAGGCATATCAGGGCCATTCTAAACTCTTCTCTGCTAGCTGTCTTGGCACCTTAGACTTCCTTGGGCTAGATCCACAATGATGTAAATTATCATACCACCTTTCCTTGTGTGCCATGTGCTGACATGCACGAGCTGAGGATCTGGTCTTGACATTATTTATTTGGTTATGAACAAAGGGCCATAAGACCAAACAAAGCAGATCTGTAAGATTCAGAACAACTGGAAAGCACTGCAGAAAATACTATCTGTCTTCACCTGCTAATACCTGAGAAGGCCTGATAATATGTCAGAAAAAACATGGGTGGGGAAAATTTAAATTAAGATATCCGTGGACTTTCAGCCTGACAAAGTTGGAGCTATTCTCCTCTTGGAGCAGAGTGGTGACCTCACAGCATGAGACAGAGAAACTAGGAGCCACCTGCACTGATCTTGGAATTTCTATTATCTCCTCTGGTCACAAGTCTCGCACAGGATTTGTTTTTGTTCCTAGCATAGTACTGTGAAAGCTAAGGGAAGGCCTGTGTGCATGACAGAGAGAGGGGTGTTGCTTTCAGAAGTATTAGACTTCATGTGAAATGTTTGGAAACCCTGAGACTGTAATGGTATTGAGAATTTTTGCTTTTAGCTTCCCACCCACTTCTGTGCTCCCCTGAAGAAGCCTGAACGCAAGTCATAGAGATGGCAGGATGGCCATGAGCTTGGAAAATGTATCAAGCTTACTTTGGAAATATATGGCTTTCAAATCTTGTTTAGAGTCTTGTTCCCAAGAATGAACTCCTGCTAGGAGGGAGGAGAGATTGCTGATACAGTGCACTTGACAGCTTGATTTGACTAGACATTCTACCATAGCGTAGTCTGGCATCTGAGATGGGACTTAGCAGAGGTTAAGTCTCATGGCACTGATGTGGTCTCAGTCCCAAAGCTCCCATGTTGCTGTCAGAATATTGGAGAAGTGCCAGACAATTTATTAAACATAATCAAGTCCCTGGTAATAGTGTCCTCCTTGGTAGTATTGAAGATGCCTGTCAGGTGGGTACAACTGACTGGAAATACCTCTAGAAAGGAGTATTCTGTGAAGTGGTCAGAAACTTAAAAGTGTAAGTTGACAAACTTAGTAATTATCTGCTATTTATGGCATTCATTTTTATGTGCGTCTTGAACACAGTACAGATGCCAATACATTATTGTGATGGGGGCTGAGAATGTACTCAGCTAAAGCTAAGCTTCAGAAGGGGACTCTGTTGGTCTAGAAACAGGAATTGCATGAGATGAACCAATGAAACCCAAGTAGACAGGGCATCCATGTCGTGTTGCAACAGGGCCTATAGGCTGCAACTGATCAAGGGCAGGACTCCCATTGTTCCCTGGTATCTAAAACCTGCCAGGAGAAGATAGTTCGCCCCCCAGAGAGACCATAGATTCTTGGAGGAGTAAGAATGTTTTGGCTTCCACAGTGCATTCATCCCAATTTATGTCACTTGCACATATGTACTAAATTGCTTTTAATGGTAATTCTAGGAATTGAAACAACATTCTCTAGAAAAATGTTCACAAAGGCTAGGTACAAACATTACATACAAACTGGTATAAATGATTGGAAACTGGTCTAAATCTGTAACAGAACAGAAATTCAGTGCACATAGACCAATTTAAGAATGGTGGAACTTGGTCTAAGAATCACAGAAAATTAGGGTTGGAAGGGACCTTAGAAGGTCATCTAGTCCAACCGCCTGCTCAAAGTAGGACCATCTTCAAGTACATCACCTCAGCCAAGATTTGTCTAGCCAGGTCTTAAAAATCTCCAAGAATGGACATTCCACAACCTCTCTGGGTTTTCGGTTCCAGTGCTTTACTACCCTCCTAGTGAGAAAATTGTTCCTAATATCTACCTTAAACTTCCCATGCTGTAACTTGAGTCCTTTGCTCCTTGTTCTTTCATCTGCCACCACTGAGAACAATCTAGCTCCATCCTCTTTAGAACCACTCTTCAGGTAAACTGAAGATTGCTATTAAATCCCCTCTTGCTTGTCTCTTCTCTAAATTAGATAAGCCTGGTTCCCTCAGCTTCTCCTCAGAAGTCATGTGCCCCAGCCCCTGAACCATTTTCATTGCCCTCTGCTGGACTCTCTCCAGTTTGTCCACATCCTTTCTGTAGTGGAGGACCCAAAACTGGACATAGTACTCCAGATGTGGCCTCACCAGTGTGGAATAGAGGGGAATAATCACTTCCCTTGATCTGATGGCAGTGCTCCTATTGATCCAGTCCATTATACCATCAGCCACCTTTGCAACAAGGGCACACGATTAGCTCATATTTAGCTTACTGTCCACTGTAACCCCCAGGTCCTTTTCTGTAGAGCTGCTGCCTAGCCAGTCAGCCCCAAGCCTGTACCAGTGCATGGGATTGTTCTGTCCTAAGTGCAGGATTTTGCATTTGTCCTTATTGAACTTCATGAGATTTCTTTTGGTCCAATCCTCCGATTTTTCAAGGTCTCTCTGACTGCTAGCCTTACACTCCAGCATATCTACTACTCCCTCCATATTGGAGTCATCTGCATATTTGCTGATGGTGTGCTTCATCTCATCTTTCAGGTCACTGATGAAGATAGTGAACAAATTGGCCCCAGAACTGATCCTGTGGCACTCTGCTTGTTAACAGCTGCCAACTGCTGGTAGACCTGAATGAATGTGGTATCAGATTTAATCAATTTAGGTTAGACCGGTCTATTGAACTTCTGTACCAGATCCCCTCCTGACTCAATTTAGGTCACAGTTCTCCGGCATCCCATGTTCTTTTGCAGCTCCCCCAGTAATCCTGCCCTTGCAGGATGGGTGGGCTAGTCTCAGCCCATGCTTGTCTGTTCTGGCCAAGTGCTGGACCAATCCCACCCTCAGGCTGTCACAGAGCTGATACAGCAAAGCCTCTGCTCCCCAGCTCTGTCTGGCCTGTCAGCCAGGACCGGTCAGGCTGGGCAGCAGGGTGGGAAGGGTGGGAGTGCTGAGGTTCCCACCCTGGCACCCCCCTAGCCAACACAGTTAGGGGGGTCCCTAGGGATGGAGGCTTCCCCCCTTCCTGTATGCCTGACCCAGTGTGGCTTCTCTCCACAGCCCCAGCCCTCACTGGCTGTCATCAGCATGGGGAGGGGAAAGAAGATACCCCTACTACACAGACCCCCCTGAGCTGTTCTAGCTGGGTCTGGGAGGGGTTGGGTCTGTGCAGTGGGGGCTTCCTCACTTCCTGGGCTACATGGCCAGAGCAGCTTTTATCCCCACCTCCTCACCCCACCAGCTGTCAGCAGTGGGAGGGGAGGGGGAAAATGGGGCCCCATGGCTCCCCCCCCGCTCCTTGAGCCAGCACAACTGGGGTGGCTGTACAATGGGGGCTTCCCCTCTTCCTAGATGCCTGCAGTGTCTCTTTACAGCTCCCCTCCACCAGCTGTCAGCAGTGGGGGGGGGGAAGGAAGATAACCCTGACACTACCTTACCCCACCGAATCAGCACAGCTCAGGGGGGCATGTAGCCCCCACTGTGTGGACCTGGCCCCTCCAACCCAGCCAGAGCAGCTGGGGGTAGGGGGGCATAAGGCAGGGTGGTTATCCCACTTTGCTCCCTGCCCCTGCCCCTGCCGCTGATAGCAGGACCACAGGCAGGACTGGGGAGAGATTGGATTGGGCAGGAATCCGAGCTCTGTGTCTGACAGCGAGGTTGGGGGCATGTGCCTGACAGCCAATCAGGGATGGCCCTGACTTGGCTGCCCTTGGCAATTTCTGGCAAGCTGGGAGGTATGGGGGTTTGCCCCACACCTTTTGGCTTTGGCCACCGCAGGCATCTGTGTGTTCCCCCCGGGTGGGTGTGGGTTCCCTTCCTTCCTGATCCAATCTACACACCTTAGAGAAACTCGTGGAGATTTGATTGATTCTGCCTTGGGCTTTTTGAATGCCTGTACTTAGCCAAAAATGAATAAATTACACAAGAGGTGGGGATGGGTGGGGGAGGGGGTTGTGAATCAGGAGTTATAAATTGTTTGCTAATAGAATTTCAACTTACTGCTAGAAAAAACAGTGCTTAGAAACATAACTTAATTTTATTGGCTGAATCCTCAAAATGCTGCCAGTATGGTATACTTTTTATTTGCTGAGTAGCCATTTGGAACTTGCCTCTGCTGACTACACTGGGCTCCATTTCAAATCTCTCTTAATCCCCTAATGAGCCTTTATTAAAGCTGGGTTCACATTAAATCAGGACTTGGAAACATTAAAATAAAACAGGAGGAATTGGAGAAGAGCACAATGATTGTTTTCTTGTTTTTGTTGTTCATGTTGTTCAAAACTAAGCTTTTTTTCCTCCGACCCCCTACAGAAAATAGCATCTCTCTGAAGGCAGCAGTTGTATCACTTCCAAGCTTTTTTCTTTTTTTAAACAGGACTCACTTTTCATTAGATTTGCTGTTTTCATTGGTGTGTGTTATGTTTTGAAAGTTTTTTTTTAACTTGCTTGCTTGCATGAAAAAGTGCAGAATAAAATTGGCAAAGTAACCCTGAATAATAATATAAGACATGAGGATGCCCCAACCCCTAGTGAATAAACAGAAGAGAATGCTGTCTCCTGCACATGCATGAAATGGTCCATGAAAGTTCTCTGTCTGAGCTAGAACTGTAATAACGAGCATACTCAGCAGTGCTATTTCTCCACTATTCCCTCCAACTAATCTCTTTTTTGCCTCCTCCCCGTCTTCCCCCCCACCAAATACCAGAGTCTACTTCTGCATACAATGCATCCTGTACAATAGCAATACTGTGCACTTGCTTGGCCTGTGTCACTTGAGACTACAGAGGAACTGATTGACAGCAGAGTGAAAGGCAGCTCCACCATAAACAACAGCTTCTGTGACTGTTGATGTTAATGATGTGGTATGGTTATGCTGAAAGAGCTAGTTCAGAGACACCTGAATCCCCACCATCAACACTTCCATTTCATAACTGAATTACATAATACTTTGTTTTAACAGAAATAGATCCTCTTTGGTGTTGGTGGGAGGAGAGAGAGGAAGAGTCATGGTTATATCCTTCTGTGTTCTGTTCTGAGATGTTGGATTTGTCTAGTAGTTTTCATGCACTTTCCTCTTTTTTTCCCCTCTTTAAATGTGATTTTTAATTTTGTGAATGTGAATCCTAACAACAGACACTCCACCTGAAGTGCCTTTTGTTAGGGGAATTCAAAGACTTTAGTTTTATAATACGCTTATGAAGTGTATGTATATGCTGTGAGTAGGTGGGTGTTTGTTGGTATGCATGTACTTTTGCATGTTTTACAGGAGGAAGAGTTATAGTGCTTAGTCTGTGGTCAGGCAGAAGGCAGAGTGGAGGTGCACCTTATTATTCAGTTAATCTGTAAAGTGCACCCCTCTCCTGCCTGTTTTATAGGGGGCAAAGCTGAGGAAAGGAGAAGTCAGAAGTCATAAGGCTGCTTACATGGCTCTTATCCTGGGGAGTTCCAATGGACTAGGGACAGAAGTTATAAATAAACTGGTTTAAGTGATCAGAAACTGGTTTAAACCTGTAGCAGAACAGAAGTTTAATGCATGACTTTTAAGATAAACCTGGTTGGGCGTAGCATCAGACTTAACTGGTTTAGGTCAAACCAGCTTATGGAATTTTCGTCCCAGATCCCTTCCTGGTTCAAGTTTACTCCCAATCCTCTAAAATCCCAGGATACTTTGCAGCCCTGGGCTATGCTACCTGCTCCAGTGGAGCAGGGATTCCCTCACTCCTCTACTCCTTAGCCTGCTTCCTACCTGTTTCTGTCAGCCAGGGTGGGGGTGGGGCAGGGGAACAGACCTCCAGCCCCCCTAGCCAGGTTCTACACGGCGCATAGGGGGAGGGAAAGCCCCCATAGTGCATGGTTTTCAGACCCTGGTAGCCCTCTCCCCTCCCTCTTCCCAGCTGATGATTTGCTTCAACTGCTGCTACAGGAGGGATGGAGACGAAGTCCTCCCAGCTGAGTGTCTGCCCCTGCAGCCCAGCATGGGGCCATCAGGGAGCCCCTGCACTGGGAAGCTGACCTTGGCTGAGGGTCTCCCATCCCCTGGCAGCCCAGAGAGCGAAGGGGAATTAATCCCCTCCCCAACCTTGCTATAGAAACTTGCTCAGCCCCTGTGAGTTTCAGGAAGTAGAGAGAACTTTTCCTGCTCTTCCACAGCTGGTTTTTCCTTAGTTGCTGTGAGTCTCAGGCAGGAATTTCCCTTTACTTCCTGGGCTATCCCTGAGACTCCAGCAGATGGGGCTGGGAAAAATTCCCTTCAGATCCTGGGGATGCCTGGAGCTTAGGGGACCCTGGGCTGGGGTAAGGAGAAGCCCCCCAAGGTGGGGGTTCCCCAGTGCCCCCATGCTGGGCCGCATGGGCAGGAGGATTTCTTTTCCCTGCTCCTGTGGCAGCAGCTGAAGCAGCCAGCATCTGGGAAGGGGAGGGGGGAGTGGGCTCCCCAGGGTTGCCTGGGCTGGGGAACCCAAGCTTGAGGAACATCCTGAGGGGGAGACTCCCCCAAGGTGGGCCAGCACCCGAGGTGGGCTCCTCAACCCCCTGTGGTATGGGGACTGGCAATGGCCAGCAGGCTGGCAGATGTGCTCTAGCACCCCGTGCCTACTGGCCTGGGTCAGTGCAGACCTCCCTCTGCCTTTCCTAATTAAAAGCCGAATGACAGTGCAGTTGATTATTGGTTCAGCCTACACAACTTAGAGGAAGCTGCCTAGTTTGAATCCATTCAGCCTAAGGCTTTATGACTGTCTGTACTTAGCCCATGTGTCAGTATTCAGTATCAGCCCCTCATAGTTTTGGACTTAGGGGAACGAAGGACTAACAGCACCTGCAACAGCTGGACAAAATGCTTATCTTTAAGTTACCCCTGACGTGCAATGCCAACTCTGTTGTAACAAACCTAAGCACTTATTGAGTAGAAACTATTCAATGGGGACACTTCAATCCTTCAATGGGGAGGATGCTGAGAATAAGGGAACATGATTTCAGGACTGGGTCTTCCCCCGTTGGAGTCTGTGTGAGTTTTGACCATGTACATGAACAGTAGGAGGCACTTGTTTGTGATTTTGTTCTCAGTTGCAGTTTGATGCTAGTTTTCTACACGGCACTTAAATGCCATACTCTCCATGTTCCTGGTTTCAAACAAACTTTTTTATTTGCATTGCATTGGACTGAACAGGGTAGGGGAAACTACAAATGCTTACAATGAAAATAATTTTAAAAAGGGAGTAGAAACTCAAATAGAAAATTGAGTGTAGGTACAACTGAAAACAGGGAGTTTGAAGTGAGCTCTCCCCCACATTATACAGTGTGCATATATTATCTTTGTTAGTGGCCAAATTACATTTCCTGGCATGTTCTCACATTCTTAGTCACACATACTCTTGCACTCTCTTGCTGCACATTGGTCTGCTGGTTTCACCTCAGATTGATTCCTTGTTGTTTTAACAAGTGGTTTTTTTTCTTTTTGCTGTTTGACCTTTGTAAAACCTTCTCCAAAAATGTTTCAGCTTAAACAGAGCTGAAAATTGCATGTCAAAGGAAGGTGCGGGGAAGGAAACGGAGACAAAAATAATACAGTATGACCATTTCTTTAGCTGGTATAAATGATGTGGGACAATTGTCCTAAATAGACCAAGTAGAAGACAGGGTAGATTTGCACCTTACAGACTAACAGAAGTGTGTGCGTGAGTGTGTGTGTGTAAAATGGACCAATTCAGATTTCCATGAAGTGCAGATATGGCTTTTTGTTTCAGTTCCCTTTGCCGGATGGCATGCTTTTTAGCTCTTGTCTCAGCTATGTTTCTTAGCAGTCCTGACATGGGCCCAAAAATTGGATAGAGAGGGGGGTGGTGTATGAACTAAAGGAGAAAAAGCAAAATAAATAAGTCCATTTAGTTAAAATTAGTCAAAAAATGCCTTTTCCACCTTGTAATTTGTTTGTTTGTACTTTGTGCTAAATGCTGCTGTACCCATAATTTCAGCAAATTAGACCTAAATCCCTTTTTATGGCATTTGTAAGAGGGTAGGTAGGGAGTGATGGATGAATGGTGAACCTGTAGGAAGAGAGAATTATTTCAAGAACAAAATCCAAGGGGGAAAATAGAATGGGAAGAGCACATTAGAATACAAGTGACAAGAGAAGGAAGATCCTATATATAGGATCTGTGCAAGACCTTGCAGTTGTGGTTTGCAAAGGGTTTTGTTTGAATTGCCTGGGTTTGCATTTCTTGAAGATGTTTGGTTTAAGGTTCCAGTGACTTTCAAACTGAAATACAGTTGAAACTGCTTAACCTCTGGTTTCTCATTAGATGCATGTGAAATCATGAGTTTGGAAGAGTTTTGAAATGCTGTCATAATAACCTGTAGTAACTGCATTGTGATAACACCTCACACCTTGTTTGGAAGCTAGAATATCCTTGTCCGAGGAAGTGTACATGCTCTTCAGGGATAGAGATGGTCCCTGCTTCAAAAAAACCTTACTGTCTAAGCATGTGTCTACATTGTAGCCATTCTGTTTTATTAATACACCCCCACGCTGGTTTTATGCTAGCCGTCTTGGGTGACCCGACCAGTCCAGCTGCAGCCACAGAACTTATTGTGGGATGCAAAACTCAACTGTGATTTTTGGGTACATGCTTGGCTAGCCCTCACTAAGCCCCTACTCTGGCAGCTACACTGCTAGCAGACCCTGCACTGGCTAACTTAGAGCTAGCTTGGTTTTGCTTACAGAATGTGTGGTGGCTCCAGTTTTGATATGCATTTAAGAATGTACATACTTACTGGCATCAAACTGCCTCCAGGTTCACTTTAATTGATTGTGTTGTCATAGAGAGACATAGAGACCCAAGTGTTGACTGGCTCCCTTTAAAAGGCTGGGCAAGTGAAAAGGATTTGTTAGACCCCTCCGTGGATTGTGCTTAGCACACCTGGGAGCCAGTGCATCCTTCAGGACTTGGGGCCTGTCTGTACAGCTTCTGCAAAATCCTGGAGATCACCACTGAGAGGCATACCACTGCTCAACATCTCCTCTTTTACACGTGCCAACCTTGAAATGAGGCAGTGGAAACCACCCGGAGGATGCCCTCTGCAGTTGCCCTCAAACACAGGTCTGGAGGAATAACAATGGGGTGGGGAGGGCAGCTTTACTGCCTCATCGTTGGGTTTAGAACATGCAGAATGGCAGAGGATATATGGGACTCTGCTTTCTCAGTGCTGCAGTTGGGAGTTGAAGCAATGTAGACAAACCTTGCTGTCCTAAAGAGATCTGTTCCTCAGGAACAATACGTTTGTACAGTGTAACAATTGTGTTTGTACCACAGCACCAGGACTACAATAATAGAGTGGTTGTCCATGACTATATCACCAAGCACTACCTAGCACCACAAAAGTACAAAAAATAGTAGCAACTACAACAATGGAACCAGGCTTTCTCTAAAGCTTAAGAAGACACTATGATCCATCTGCAGATGGAAAACACAATAACAGGCTGTCATAAGAACCAATATTGAACAAAAGCAGGGGTGATATGGGACAAAGGAAGAACTGATGGCCTAGTCAAATTGGAGTGCAGAAAGCAGAGTCCAGAGCTCATGAGTACTCATCTTGGCTTTGTCCCTGACTGTATCTCTATATTTGGGCAAATTCCCTTTCAGATATCTGAGAATTCCTGTAAAATATGTACTTCAAGAGACATTCTGATAATTACTTGTTTGTGGTTGGAAAGTAAAAGTTTTCAAAACCTCGTAGGATCTGGACACTGATGTTTATAAAGCACTTACAGGTCAAACAGCACTATGTAAATGTTACTTATTGGCAGCAATAAATTCTGAACTTTCCTTCCTGTTTCATATCCATCAGAATCTGAAAAGTAAACTGCAAGGAACTTTCAGAGCTATCTAGTCTGCCAGGGGTGGGTCCATCCCCATCCAAATATATAGCTCATATAACTTTATGTCTAGAGAAAATTAGACCCACTCATAATAGTTATAATTCTCATCATTATTTTATTGTTTTTTATTTTGGATGCAGATTGAAATACTTAAAGGAAAAGATCCTTTATTTGTATTCATCCTGTGTCAGTTTTTTAAGCATCAAAACAAACTCATCATAAATTATTTATAATGCACTAAGTTTATCATGAAAAAAGCAGGGAAATCAATATGAACATTCAAACTGCAGTAATTACAGAAAAGTATAAAATAATTAGCCAAACCCCCCCCAAATATGATTTATGTTTTAACTATAAGATAGTAAATAGATTGTTATTTTAGCTATTGAAGTAAAACAAAAAAGCTGCCTTGATTTTTTTTTTCTTTTGTTCAGAAGTGCTACTTTATAAGCCAATATTTTTATATGAGTCAAGTTAGGCTAATACATATTATAAAGCTTAGGTAAAAACATTTCTTACAGGAAGAGACCTCACAAGGTCACCTAGTCCAGCACCTTGCTCAAGGCAGAATCATCTCTGATTAAACCATCTCAGCCAAGTGTCTGTCCAACCTGCTCTTGAAAACTTTCAAGAATGGAGATTCCACCGTTTCCCTAGGTAGTCTCTTCTAATGCTTGACCACCCTTATAACCAGAAAATTCTGCCTGATCTCCAACCTAAAGTTTCCCTGGCTAAAGTTTGAGGCCATTGCTCCTAATCCTGTCCCTTATGGACACAGAGAGAAGGCGTCTCTGTAGTCACCTTTCTGGTATTTGAAGACTGTTATTAATGCTGCCCCCTGCCCCCACCCCCCCAGTTTTCTCTTCTTCAAACTAAACAACCCTAGTTCTTTCAGGCTTTCCTCAAGCATCTTCCCTTCCAAGCCCATAACTTTTTTTTGTTGCTCTGTGCTGGACTGTGTCCAAACTGTCCACATCTTTCTTGAAGTGTGAGGTCCAGAATTGGACATAGTACTTTGGGTGAGACCTCACCAGTGCTGAATAGTGTGGAAGAATCGCTTACCTTGATTTGCAAGTGAAACTCCTGTTAGTATCACCCAGTATGCTGCTGGGTTTTTATTCACAACATGAGTACATTGTTGGTTCATATTTATCTTATGATAGGTGGAGGGAGAAAACATTATTTTGGGGGGCAGAGGCTGAGTATATGAGGGCATGCATGTGCGTGTACTCCCCAGCAGGTAAGTTTGTGAGGAAGGGGTGGGGGGACGGAGAGGCCCTGGGGCAGGGGTAGGCATGGGATGGAGCTGCGAGTGGTTTGTCTGAGGGGGCACCTGGCATGGGGAGGGGGTGGCAGCTCCCAGTACTGCAAGCTCCCCAGGAGGCCAAAGGGGGCATGTGCCCCCATATCTGTGCATGGGGTGGGGTGGGCTGCAGCTGCGGGCCGGGGCCAGGGCTGTGCTGGGCTGTTCCTGGTAGTGGGGGGCTGGGCCCAACTGTGCTCGGGGCAGCTGGGAGGGAGGGTTGGGGGGATATGGTGAATTTTGGGGTGGCTGAAGCCTCCCCCATAGCCCCCCCTTCCAGCATAGCCTGGCCCTGCCCCATCCCCACTGGGAAGAACTTGGCACAGCCCCAGCCCCAGCCTGCAGCTGCAGTCATAACCCACCCCATGCACAGATCTGGAGGCACCCCCCCCTTGTCTTCTTCGGGTGTGTGTAGCAGCAGGAGCCACACCCCTGGATGAACCACTCATGACTCGGTCCCACAGCCTGCTGGCTGTGTAGTGCCTGCCCCAGCCCCACTCCCTCCCCACCCGTGCTGTAGACATCAGAAGCCTGTGGCCAGTCTGACTTGCAGCTCTACCACTGCCCACGTTTGGGGGTGCCAAGCCCTATTAGCCCCCAGTCTTGCACCACCTATGACTGTCATCCCCTGGTCCTTCTCTGCAGCACTGCAGTTTAGCCAGTCATGCCAGTTTGTAACATATCCCTGTATGTTATGTAGGCATATTATTACTGTACTAACCTATGTATAACCTTCTAAAATCAGCTATCAATCTGACCATCTAACATGCTTAGGACCCTAAGGCAACATTGTGTTTTCCTTACCCTGGTTTTGTAGTTGGCACCTATGCTGACTGAAGAGAAAACCAGAGTGCAGTACAGTGACCATGAGAATTTTGCAATTGTTTCTCACAATAGCTGCCGAAGTAGGCGGGTTCTTCTGAGCTGGTCTTGTGTTATGTGTAGGATAGTAAAATGCTTCTCTCATGTTTAAAAAGCAAAGCATGAATCCTTATTGCCAGCTTATTGCTATGAAAACCAGATTCTCAATGTGCAGAATGGCTGAATGGAAGTTCTGTGTATGAAAAGAAAATGGAGGTAGGTAGTAGAGCTAAAAGTTGTGGAGTAGAGTTTTGCCCTGTGAAATGAGCACAAATGTCTTGTTGTACATGTCAGATACCCTCATTGTAAGACATTTAAATCAATCACATACATGTAATAGACAGACGGAACAGTTTGGATGGTCAAGGAAATATTTCATGAGAAACTTTAAATTACCTTGGATTTGACTTCTGTATGTTTTTACTACCCTGGCCATATTTTTGATTTTCCTGGAACAATATGAATGATTCCCATTGAGTCCAGTAACATTATTGAACTAAGAGTCTAAATCTCTGTTTCATTGTAAGTTTGAATGTAGTCGCCAGCATCTAAAAGAATTTCAGTTGCCACTGCAAACATATCTGGCCACAGATTGAAATTAAACCAAAAAGTAGGGTTGTATTAGGCTCTGCACAACTGACAGGTAAACCTTAAATTGACTTTGAACTTGCTTGGAGGCTTTTAGCAAACCTGGTCTGTGTTGTGATTTGTTTGGCTCTAGGCCTTCTTGTAATTTTAACAGCTTTAATTCTCATAGCAGATAAAATGGGGGTTTGTAGAAGACTCCAAGAAAAATAATGTTTACTGCCCCTCTGTAGCCCTCGAAAATACTTGGTTTTCTTTTTCAAGTATCTGACAATGATACAAATACAATGTTGTTATTCTAGTAAACATTATTCAAACACAAGGCACCTAGATAACACAGACACTGGCACATTGTAAATATGTAGCTACATTGGTAGACCAGTTAAAAATGAAACACTTGACCCTCCAGCTCATTCTTGCGCAGCATTTATATAATGCCAATCATTCCCTGAATAAGCACATTGCAGCTGCTGAAGGTGAAGAGACCTATTTTGGCTCATTGGCAAGGCCTTTTGATTTACACTACAGTGAAATTCACTGACTTCACTGGAGTCACGTTTTGTATTCACCAGAGTAAGTGAGACTGGATTTCAGTCCCATGGATTCATTATCTACATGGGCAGGTGTGTATGACACTTTAAAGCAGGCTAAATGCTTTTGCACCGCTTTAATGGTGTCAGTGTTTGCAAGCCTTGGTAGTGCATTACGCATTAATTCCAGCTGCTGTAGGAAATTTGGTGGTGCAATGCACCTTAAAAGACTTGGGGTGCAGCAAACTAAAACCCCTCCAAGGAGTTTGTTTGCTGCCCCTACAGCCACAGAGCAAAGCACTAGGCTCCATGCAGCTCCTCGGCTCTGTAGGAAGTCCTGCAGGTAGCTTGGCAGCACCCCAGGAAAGCAGGCTCTGCCTAAAAATCAGGCTCTCTGCTTTTCTTCCCCCTCCCCCCCCCTCCCCCGGAGCCTGTCTGCCTGCTTGAGCTGTATGGGGGCCTGGTGCTTCCCTCCACAGCTGCCGTGCCCTCCAAGACCACCTGAGCTGGGTGCCTGCGGCCAGGTGCTGCCTGGGGGGGTGGCGCTGCTGCCACAGAGGGGAGCACTAGCTTGCCCTGCAGCCCAGAGACCATTCTGCCTGCTGGCAGCTCACCCTCCCCTCCCCATCAGAGAGCCGGATAATTCAGTGGGGTATGTGCATGACGTGGGGGTTTAATTGGCCCTCAATTGAAACAATGTTTTTTAAAACCCACCACTTCAATTTAGGTCCCCTGTTTTGTCTACACATGCCCCAGGAGTGCAAAATGGAGTCAAGATAAATGGCAATTTGGCCTGTGCATAGAGGCATATAATCTAGTGGACAAGGCACTGCACTTGGGACTTGTTTTGTCTACACACGGTCATAGCTTCTATTCCCCTTCCTATTCCCCTTCTGGGTGTCATTGGGTAAGACACTTGACTTCCTTTGCTCAGTTTTTTGATCTGTAAAATGGGGATTTATCTCTTTTGTAAAGTATTGAAATCTGCTGATGGCAAATGTTGTGTAAGAGCAAGATGATATTGATTAACATTCAGTAGTATGGCAGTGAACTGGGTTTCATTTTCATAATCAACTGGGAAGAAAAGCTTGGCAAAATATTTTCTGACAACAAATGTTACATTTTCTGAAAGCGTTTCCTTGACCAATGGGTATTTATATTCATACAGATTTCTGGATGCTGGGTTTTTGCTGGATATTCTACTGTAATCTACCAAGTATGCATGAATTACAAAAATGCCTTTCTGAACCAGCAAAAAATAATGGGGCCTGATCCTATAGATGCTCCCGGCCCTCACAGAAGTATATTGAATGCTGACTTCTCTGCAATCAGTGGGATTTTTGGCCATAATTCAGTGGGGCCAGGTTTTGACCTAAGGAGTAATTTCAGAATCGGATCCACCCTTCTCAGCTTTTTGGAGAGACTTAGTTTTATATGATTTTAAAACCATGCCTGTATGCCACTGTTCAGCTGTCCAGAAATAGTTGGTGTGGTGTTGGAGTTAAAATCCTTTAGAATAGATCGTGGCAGCTTTCATCTGAAAGCCTGATGCCTCTAGCAAGTTCCTGTGTTCAACTAATAACTATTCCTATTTTATGGATGAGGGAACTGGGTTACATAAGGATTAAGCCACTCATCCAAGGTCACAGTCAGTGACAAAGCTAGAAAAAACAGCCTAAATTCTTGCGTTCTAACCTCCACCTAAGCTGCCTGAAAGAGCCATTCATACTTTCAGTCCACCAGAAGCCTAAGATATAAACCTAGTAAGTCTGTGATTGTTATAGGACAGTCTGATCTGGACAAGATAGTTTTCATTCCTTTATGATGCTTATTTTAACTGTGCTTATTGTCCCTTCTACCACTGTTTTGCTTCTACATGTTGTTTCCTTGATTTCTGTGTAGTCCTATTCTAAGCAGTCTGTCTTCAATAAGGATGCACAGAATACTGAGAAATCTGCAGCAGCTCATATGGAAGTGGGTTAGGATGATACATATGAAAGGCAGTGAGGATAAATCACTTCTCTGGAGCAAATTATATATAAAACTCAATAGGCAATGAAGGGATGAAGGTTATCTTGCCCTGTGGAAGTTGGGGATAGAGATGGCTGTAAATCTTAAAAAGCAGAAATGAAGGGTCAATGGTATGGAAAATGCATTGTTTCAAATCCACATTAAATGGGAAAGCCAAAGAGGTTTCCCCCCCAAAATAGGGGTGTGTGTGTGTGTGCATTTTCAGTGAAGGCTTCCTGAACGATCCATTTACACTCTACCCTCCTAATGTATTATGCATGAACATTTCCTGAAGTTGCAACTAGGCAGGAAGATGCCATTTCCTTTTGCAGCTCTGGCTGCATCTACCTAATTTTTGTCCGAAGAATAGGCAGTAACAAAACCTCCAGAGCCAGGGCCTTGAAGCCAGGAGATGCTGCTTAAGGCTCTCCACAGGAGCTGTGGCTCAGTCTCCTGGCTTTTTGTCAGCAGATTACAAGGAGAATCTAAGACAGATTTAACTTGCTTCTTTTAGGGAAGGTGTTTGTATTGTTTGCAAGACTGATAATAATATTTTTTGTTCACCACTTTGCAATAAAATCTCATGTTTACGTTGCTGGCTTTGGGATTAGGACGCGAGTCGGAAATATAGAAAGCAACATAGAGAGGTTTATAATAGAAATTAGCTCCTTACAGAGTTTGCATTTCTTTCCTTTTAATGAATTGCAAGTTTCTGAGCCAAAGAAGGAACGGGAGAGGAGAGGCAAATTGCAAACCTATAACTCAGTGTAAAATAAAGCAGTTCCATATGGTTAATCTGTCAGTTATCTCTTTCCTCTGCCATCTGGTAACAATCAATACTGGGCATAATGTAGTAATCCACAGTGTGTTTTGCATTTGTGTGTATATGAGTGTGTGTCAGAGTCCAGTGCTCCTGTTCCATTTTGAAACTGCATGTGTGTTTAATTATGGAGCTGCTTGGACATGAATATTACCAGCATTCCAAACAAACAGCATAACCCTGCTCCACAACGCTAAATATTTAATGTGTGTGAGTGGGTGCATGCAGAATGAAAGGCTATGCCAGAAAGGGCAATGAGTCATCTATGTCTGGGGAGGCCATCACACACACACACACACTGGATTTAATGTTTATTATGATGGGGAATACTGTTATTCCTATTTAATCTTGTCTAGCTGGCTTTGGAATGTCAAACAAACACCCTGGCTGATTACATGAAACTGGATAGTTCTTAGTTTTAGGGAGTTTTTGAAATGGACACTCAGTAACTGCCTGTTTTACCTCCTTTTCCTGATTGCCATATTTATGAAAGGAAATGTCTTTGCTGTCTTTGTTGCCTAATGTGCCCTTGAAGCAATGACAGAAAAAATCAATAAGGGCATGGTTACACCTTCAGGGTTTCTACTCCGGTTGACAATTAGGTTGAGTAATATTTTATAATTGTGCTTGTGTTGCAACATTAACTGTGGAACATGTAACTTTAATCATTGCATCAGCTTAAGAAAGGACTGTTAGATAATGCAGATAAAATGCACCAGTCTTTTTACATCTTCCTTTATGTTACGATTGCAGACATGTTGAGTTTCTGCACCAACAGCCCTATAAATAATGTTTGGGAAGCAGCACACCCAGGAATAACTGAGCTGTGTGGCAGTGAATTTATGGGGAGCTAAGTGACTTGTCAACAATAGCATTTAAAACCCCTTGTTTACTCCTCCCTCCTATTTTGCGTGCAAATTCATTCTTAATGTTTGACAACAGTGCACATAGCACTTCAGGTATTCAGGTGAAATGGAATAATGGTAGAGAGAGGGTGGCTGAAAGCCATTTGTGTACAGGTTGTTGACTATGATGGTTTAAAGTGTATTGAAATCCTTGGGTGTCTCTACACAAGCAGCGAGGCTGCCCCAATGCACTGTAATTACAGCATGTCAGAGTCAATTAATTGAGTCTGCTAGTGGGGTAATTGGTGTGCTCTAGCAACCTCCAGCCTCCTGTGTATCAGCATCCCCTCGCTTCAGAATGGTGGCAAGGGCACTTTTAACTAAATCTTGTTTGATGAACTTGAGTAAAAGCACCCCGTCACCATTTTGAAGTGTGAGGATGCTGATACACAAGATGCTCCGAGCGCTTTAATTAGAGTGGCTCTCAGAGATGCTGTAATTAAAACACCCCCCTGCCCCACTCCTGCAACGTGTATAAATGCCTCTTACGGGCACGTCCAGTTGAGCGTGCATGTGCCTCTTGCCCCACCTCAAACCCCTTTGAGGCAGGGCAAAAGGCACGTGTGAGAATGAAAAAATGTTCCCCATGCTGCAAGTTCACAGGGTGGGGCAAAAATTAGACCCCTGGGTATCTGCATAGTGGTCCCCGTGCACTGCGCTAGGTCCTGCTGCCATGGGCCCGGCCTGACTGGGCGGTAGAGGGGCCCTGAGGCTGGCACGACCCGGCTGGGCCTGGCACGTGGTCCCTGCATGTTGTGTTGGGTCTTGCCGCCATAGCTCAGAGCGCCCCACTCCCGCTGCTGCTGCTAAAGGTAAGTTATGGGCACTGGGCAGGGGGTCTGTGGCCCTCCAGGGTGCCTGGGGCCCTGTGGAAGATGGGGACTGTGGCCCTCCAGGGGGGAGCTGGGGCCCTGTGTGGGGGGCATTCCATGTGCTGTGTGGGGGGCTGTACCCTATGGAGACCAGGGGACCCACCCCTCCTGAGCAGCCTCCCCACAGGGTCCCCCACACCCACAGTCCCCTCAGCAATTGCCCCACACCTACTCACACACCAACCCACATCCCTCTACACATACCAACCTGCCTTACCCCATACCCCTTCCCACCCCCTTCCTGCAAACACCACATCCCCCCATCACATACCTATCATGTGCGAAGAAAACCAAAAGCACACATCAACACATATAGGCATTTAGAATTTATTTTATCATGATGATCGAGACATTGGTAGGCTTCCACATTGCTTTAACATTGTAAATATACCAATAAAGCATTGCCCAACTGATTGCTGTCTCTCTCTCTCTCCATATGTGTGTGTGTAGAATGGTCTTTTGTTTTAATTGTGAAAGAACATGGATTTTGGGATATTTTAAAAAATGGATTTGGGATGTTGCACCAGTCCAGCTGGCACAAGGGGTAGTGTCCCCAGGTACCAAGTGGTTGGGCCCCAGAAGCTTTTGAGAGTGAGTAGCCCTGAGCTGCTTGCCAGGACAGCTTTTTGTACGGATGGGGCCAAGACAGGTCAGCTTTTTATATTGCTGGGGACAGCACAGGTGCTGGCCCTGGGCTCTAGCTCCCCCTGGCTGCAGATCTGGGAGGAGCCAGGCAGGGTTATTTTGCTTCAAGTGGCAAGTTTGCTCCACAACAAAGTGCATATCTGAGCACGTGTGCTGAGGCAAAAAGCCCCAGCTCAAATTTGCACCACTTCTGTTTGAGCTGCTGCAAGAGCATGTGCATGCGGGTGTGGATGCACCCTATGATGGTTTAGTTTGACCTATCTGTTAATGAAAGCTGGTCATTTTTTTCCCCCAGAGTATTTCCACAGGGAAAAAAAGAAAAGGAAAAAAAAACAGTTTATGGGAACATGTTATTTTTTTGCCATTAAAAATTTTGTCAAAAATTCAAAAGAGGTCATTTTGGCAGTGTGGGAAAAAACCCTGATTTATTTCATTTCAATCTTAAAGTACAACAAACTAATTTAATTCTGCATTAATACTTATGTCAATATGTACATACGTACATATGATAAACAGAGTATTTGGATTTATGTATGTATGTAATGTGCTTATATAATGTAAGAGTCAAAATATAAACCCTGAACCAGTATTTTTCAGAATGTTGGCTTTTTCTTTCCATTTACAATGTCTGGGGAGGGAGCTCTCTTTGGGAAATGCCAGAATTTCCCATAGAACATAAATTCCAGTTCCTGGTCAGGTTTGCTACCTGCCTGATTCCAGGGCTATGGAATTTCTCGCAGTAATTCCTTCAGGGAAAGAAATTATTTCTTTGTTGTATAGGTGAGCCAAACTATTGAACCAAATAATTTTGGGTAGCCCTGGGTTCCACCAGCTTTTCTAGTATGGGGTGTTGGACGTTGATAGTAGAAAGGCTATCTGAGAGAGTTTGTGGCTATCTTGTGGGCAGAATATTTTTAAAAAGGTTTCTGGTTTGTGTTTTGGCTTTGCAGTATGTGTGTGTGCATGCATGTGTTTTCTCTTAAGAGCAATTTAGATTTGAATGACCATGACCATAATAACTAGGCTTTCTGTATCTGCTGAAACAGTAGCATACTGTTGAGGGTAACTGGGGCACCAGTTCAGAGGGGGCACCAGAATGGCAGTCCCCATGGAGCCTGTACCACCAAGGCAAGAGGGAGCTGTGCTGCTGCCATCTGTGCAAGGAGATAAGTGCCCCTCATGTGCCACTCCAGGTGCCAAAATTTAAAGGTACACCTTTGTGCCAAAATAAAGCAGAATAAATACAAAGACCGTAATAAGAACTTTTCACGTATTGATATAAATGCACTTTACACAATAGGATAAATATCATTATCACTTTAAAATTGGGGTGGGGACCTGAGATATGGAGCAGTTAAACAACATGTCCAAAGTTTCATGTTGGTGACAAAGCCTCAGGAATTCTAAAGAATATACAGTAATACTTACTTGACATTTCAGTGTCCAGCACTTTCTGTAGTTATTTTCACCTGCACAAGATGTGTATAAAATGCAGGCAGAATGAATGACAGTACATTATATCATTGCTGTTGGGACAACAGATATGCTGTATAATAAAAAAGAGCAAGCAGCTATGTTTTTTTTGCTTTTGAGAGTATGCATTTTAAGGTACAAACAATAAATATTGGTGAAATGTTGGAAAGTGTTGGTCTGTATTCTGATGCTGAGGCTGGGGAACATTTTACGTTTATTCCTGCTCTGGTCTCACTGTGGGCTAGAATGATAACTGAACTCAATCTTTGTACTGAAGCCTCGCTTAAAAATAAATAAATAAATAGAAATAAATACTTGCATCATGTTGCTGTGCTTGTTGTATTTCAGAAGGAATTTTTTTGGGGTGTTGGGAGGAAAATGGCCCATGATTCATGGAAAGTACACAATAAGGACCAATTAGTTTTCCTACTGAAGTCCAAGGCAAAGCTCCACTGAATAGGACCACAATGAGGTATTTTTATCTGGTGTTTCTGAAGATCTGTAAGTGTGGGTCTGATGCTGAAGTCAAAAGGGTTCTGGGGTAGTTGTATACTGCTGCTCTTTTTACTACAAACAACTTATTCCAAGGCCATTATTCAGGGCCTCGAGTGATGTTTCCATTAGGAGAAATTTGACATTTCCTTTATTTATTTATAAAGAATATATGCAAACTTCTGCTTTCCTGATAACAGTAGGAACAAATAACATGGCTGAACTTCCTTGCACACAATTCCAAATGCATCTATTTAGGCAGCAGCCTGCCCAAAAGAATCTCTCTTGACTTCCTTTCTGCCTTCAGGTCTATACAGGTAGTACTTGTCTTCCTGCTTTTCTGTTTTTCAGTTTTTTTTCTGCCTCTCTCATGCAGGTATATACAGCTCCAACCAATGGGGCCTGCCTTTGCAACTTGTCCCCAGGGAAACCCTTCAGTGAATGTTGCTCAGCTTTTGACCACCTGGTTAGTATTTTTATTTTTATTTTTTACCCTACCAAAAAAAGATACTAATTTCTTCTTCTATTTAGCCTATAGTCCATCAGCTTCAGTGACTGACTATACATTGTTGCTGCTAACATTCTCCAGTGTAACAACACTTGAACTTTTATCCTGGGGGGGTCTCTGAGCACTTTGTAAGTGTGAATCAATGCAATTTTACAACCCTTCTGTGTAGTAGGTAAATTATATATACATTGTTAAACAAACACACACAGAATGACTAAATTGCTTTCACAATATTTGGGCAATGAGGCCATTGATTTATGACTTCATTTGGTAAAATGCTGGGTGCCTGAAAATTTTAAATAAAACATACGATTTCTTAAGGCCTTAATGTTTTCCTGCTCTTATACAAAATTGAACAAAAAATGTCTTTCCTCCTCTTTGTGAAATTAAATACATATATGATTTATTCACGTATTTATTTATAATAAATAATAAGTATAAATGACTGATCTGTACATATGATAATACTAAAATGCAACCATTTCTGAGGTGGAGGGGAATAGGCAACTGACACAACTGGAAGGGAAGCTAGAATTTCTGCTAGGAAGTGCAGGGCAGTACTGAAACATGGAATGCTCAATGCCTGTGAGCAGCTACCAGGAACTCAGGTTACAATTTTCAAATGTAGGAGCCAAAAGTTAGGCTAAAAACATCTTTTATGGAGGGCAGATTTTCAGATATGTTGACAGATATGGCTCTTACATATTTTACCTCTAATGTCACTTTGCTCATAGTTTACACCTTGGCTTCATTGTTTTAATTAGATTATTGAAATCCAATGACATTGATCATGCTCCACATCATGCTCCTAGAACTTAAGAATTCCTTCTGCCCTGCAGAAAACTCAAGAGTTATTCAGTGAAACTCAGCTAACTGTGGAAGAAATCCCATTCAGCATAGGTGGAATTGCCATGTTTCAGGACACAGCTATTGCTATTGTAGCCTTTAGGTTAATTAGAACCTTAATAGAACTTCATATCATCATACTTATTATTTTAAAGGATCCATACCATATTTTAAAGGAATCTAATCCCATGATCACAGCATTAAATAAATAAGCCCTTGAATGTTGTTTTGCAGTGAAGCTTGAGAGGTAGATAATGTTACCTATGAGCAAACAGGAGTATGTCCTCTGTGCATATTTAATTTGTAAGCAGGAAAACTTACCTAAACACTGGCTATACAACAGGATGTGCCTACGTAAATGTATTCTTTTCCCTTGTGGCTTTTTTGTAAACTTTGTGCTCCAACTCATGCATAAAATATACTGAGAACCTGGAATGACCCAATCTACAAGAGATTTCTTTTTCATGACATCATTATGCAACAAAATCACTATTATTGCTGCAGTTCTAAAGAGCTACAAAACATTCAATGATTTATATTTATTACAGAAATAAAGGAAAATAAAATCAGCTTTTTTTTGCTGGAACTAGAGGTACAACACGCATATGTAAAAAACCTACTAGTGCTTCATAATAGGTCATATCCGTATTTGATGTAAACCAGCATGCCTTTGTTGAGATCAGTGGTGCTACACCCATTTCCGCCAACTGAGAATTTGACTTGCTGAATGTAATATAAATATTTTCCCATGAAATGATGTTGGGATGTGCAGTAACTCATGTTTATGTTGAAAACATTTAGAAAGACCCAGAATTATTCTGCTGTATACCAATACTATAATTATTGCTGTCTAAGAGAGGGTGCAGTATGTAATTCAATCATTGGAGATTAATGTGTGTTTAGTGTACAGTAATATGCTTATATTCTTTTACAAAATACGGTTTATTTCAGTTAAATGGCAGGCAGGGAGCTGACACTTGCACCCTTCTTAAATAAATGTACATTTACCTGGTGGGGGCTTACTGACATCTTAAAATACTTTAGAATTAACAATTCAAAGTGAGTCACATTTTGAATAAGGGTTTTACATACTTTCCTCCATGTTGTATACTGACCTTAATAATACTTTGATTTTTTTCTCCCAGAAAAATGTATATAAGTGTATTGCAGCAGAGTAGATCTGAATGTTCCCTTGTGCATAGATTTTTTGTTAAATTACTGTGCCATCTCTGTCTGATTTGCTCTCCCCCCCTTTTTTCCCTTTTTATGATAAATCATTTAAAGTAAAAAAAATAGGCATTGAGTAAGAAGCACTATGAAAGTTATGGGGGCAAAATTCTCCCTGGATATTCTTACCGTCTCATGGCAATGATAATAAAAACAACGAAAAGGAACAAAAATTAAAAATTACCTGTCTTCCCCCTGCCTCCTACAGCACTACTAGTGCTGAAATTGTGGGCTAGATAGTGTATCCTTATTAGTGACAGTCATGAGACACTTGAGGGCAGAAGCTGGTTGTCTGAGGTCAGATGAGAAATGCAAATTGTTCCTTTGTCCATCCACAGCCTTTATATTACAGATTTATCATTCATTGTCAGTACTGAATGTCTTCAGTGCATCAGAAGGGATGGAATTCCACCAGCAGCCAAGGAAGGGGCTAATCTGAAGCCATTGGGCTGCCTGTCTAATGCTAAGGGCTGTGTGATAATCCAGCCCGCTGGGGAAACAGAAGCCTCTTCTGTCTCTACCTGTCTTCCTTTCCTCTGCAAGTAAAGTCCTTACAGATTTTCTTTTTTTTTCCTAAAACAAAATGGAGGACTGGTAACTGGCATATCTCTCAGGATATACAGGCTTCTGACATGCATGTTCATTGGAAGAATACTGGATTTGCCCTAAGAACTACAGTGTAGATATTCCATTTGCTCAGGTCTTGGGCTACCTGAACTAATACAGAGTAATGCTGAGCAAACTCTCTCCCTCTTGCTTGGAAAGTAGATTCCCAAATATTTGGAGTTTAAGTTGTGACATTTGCTCATTTTCAGCACATCTGACTCTTTCCTATTGATTTGTATAGCCCAAGAGCTATGTGAGTGCATTCATTAAACTTAGGTTAAGATCAGAGTCCTGAGGTTTAGAAACACAAGATCCAGAGTACATCCAGCAGAGAGCATGATTTTATGCTCTGTCTGGCCTTTCAGGAGGTTCAGTGTATGTCAACTTGAACAGACAGCGATAGCCAGAGGTTCCAAGGATGCATCAAACAGCACAGGGGAGAGAAGGCACATTCCTATCTTGAATCTCTGAGGTAGGAATGGCTCTGAATTAATGACATCTGTAACAATCCTGGAGGAGGAATTCACATAACTGAGTTCATTCTGGAGGATACACTCCCTGCTTAAACTGAATTTAGCAAGCAAGTAAAAGACAGTCTGAGGCTACATGGTCCAAGCCCTTCTGTGACTCCAAGGAGATGGTCCTAAGAGGTTCCTGGAGGCCACAATGTCGTCATTCATTCAGTGGGTGCAAATTGTCAGTTACATGTCTGTGATGAATGACCCCCACCTGCTTGAAAGAAATGATTCAGGATAGCATGTCACCAAGCCTTTTCCCAAGGGCTTTTGCTAATATTCTGGCATCAGAATTGATGAGAGCAATAGGCCTCTAGCTGCTTGGGTTCCTTTCTGGGTTTTGAAGATGACTGAAATGACAGCTTCCCTTAAAGCATGAGGGGAGATTAGTATCACCCTCAGCTTTGTTATTCAGATTATTTAATCTGCAAGTTAAGATTTTAGCTGTTTTCTTTGACTGCCAGTTTTAGGTCTTTTTAGATTTAGGAAGAATCCACAGGTTATTTCTGGGAGCTGTGAAGCTGCAGCAATGTAAAGTTTTTGAAAAATCATCTGAAGCTTCTGCAACAGAGAAGAAAACTATTTAAATAGTTTGCTCTTTGCCAGTTGTAGAATGGGTAGTTTGTTATTCCTATGCAAAATAACAGTGATTTGATTTTGATTAATTTTTGTTTACATGTATAATCCAAAATCTTGCTGCCTTTTCATCAAAATCTTGCTGCCTTAACTACTCCTGTTAAAGAAAATAGGGCCATTTTCCCCTCTGCTTGTGCAACTTGTTGGTCTCATATCTTAAGATGGGTTTCTCCAAGAAGAGGGCCAGAACAAATTCCTCAGCAAGAGCTTTCATTTCTGTGGCTAGGAAGTCTAATTTAGTGCTGTGCTGTTTCTTCTTAAATGAAGCATGTGTAAGAATACTTCCACCTGTCAATGGCTGGTTTCCCACAGACCTGCAGAAGAGGGAGTTTGCAAAGCAACAGACTCAAATACTTTCAAGCCCCTGTGATGTGTGTGCTATAAATGCAGGATCAGAGAGGAAGGAGGTATTGAATCATCAAGAATGAGCAAAAAGGGGCAGGTCCAACAAGAACCAAAAAAATCATTAAAAGTGCAAGATTTAATGTAGCAGTTATTTCACTGTAACAACCACTACACTTCCAGTGAAACCATAGCTTATGTAGAAAGTAGGCTAGAAAAGGAAGAATAATTGTTGGCTGTGGAAACTACACATCCTCCAAATATCGGGCTCAGTTCTGCCATATAACATTGAATCTGGTTAGAATTCTACAGGAAGATGCTGGCTTATTCAGGATAGGATTAAGAATTTCATTGATGGCATGAGCTATAACAACACCAGGGATCCAGGTTTTCCTTTCACCATGGAAAAACATGGTAAAATGCAGATTTTCTCATTTTAAGGAGAAAAACCTAGATTTTCTCCTTTAAAAAAGAAAAACATGGGAAACAGTAGGTTTCCCTTTACAGGCTGGCAGACTTGCAGCCTGCAAGAGGCTGGGGGGAGTGGGAGGAGGGTGATAAGCAGGGGGTACCATGTGCATATAAACATGCACATGGCTGCCAAGCAACTTGGAGAGCAGCTCCTGAAGGTAACTCTGGCAGGATGGGGGAGGAATTGAGGCCCCCATTGTGAGGGAGGGAGTTGGGCAGGGCTGGGGCTGGGACTGCTGCTCAGCTGGGGTGGTGCATGGGGAATGGGGCCAGGGGTCAGAATGCATGGCCACAGGGTCCAGGTCGGAAGTAGGAAGGAGCTGTGGGTGGCTTGTATGAGGGTAGAGGGAAACTGGCTTCCCTCCACTGTGTGCACACTTGTGGGGGGGGAAGCCCCCAGATTTGTGGGTTTGTGCGTGGGGTTGGGGAGGGGGCAGGGACAGGTGTGGGCTGCCCACTGTGGGTTTGGGGCTTTCTGCCCTGCTGTCCTCCCCTGGGGCCTCCACAGCCAAATGAGTGGGACCTGGCATGGCAGAGAAGAGTGGAGCTGGGTGGGGAAGCTTGTTGTCCCTGCTGGGAGCCCTGCATTCCCCTGGCGAGGCACCTCCTGCCCAGCTGACAGCAGCAGGGATGGCAGCATGGGGCTGTGCCCCTCACTGCTGCCAGGCAAGCAGAAGCACCTTGCCAGGGTGGCTCAGGGCTTGCAGTGGTGACATGAGCCTCCTCACCTGGTCCTACCCTGCCCTGCTGCACCAGATCCTGCCCACTGGCTGTGGAGACCTGGGGGGGGGGGCAGTAGGGGGGGGAGCCCTGAGCCTGCCATGGACAGCCTGCACCTGCTTCCTGAAACAGGATCTGCTCTGGCCATGCTGCTCTTGGGAGAGGTGAAGCTGGGTTTCATGCTCCACTCCACACTGCTCCACCACAGCAGCTGCCATCTCCCGTGGGCATCTATCGGGGCTCAGGCATTGCGGGCAGGCGGGGTGGGGGGGCTGTGGACCCAGGTCCTTGGCCCCATAGCCCTGGCAACTAGGGGCTAACTCTGACAGGGACAACGTGGAGAGGCTCCAGAGGAGAGCCACTCGCTGAGGGAGGTGGGTGGGGGGCTGTGGATCAGGAATAAGGGGCAATGGCATGGACAGTGCACTGGTGTATCAGGGTTGCTTAGTGCCACAAAGAAGTGTGTGTGGGGGGGCAGCTGCAGGTGGACCCACATCCTGGTAAGCAAAGGGTGTAGGGGGAGCTCTGATTTTCCATGATAAAAAACCCCAAATCGAACTTCCAAAGTTATAATTTATAATTTATTTTATTATAGTGATTTGAGGCACTAGTAGGCTTCCAAATTGCTTTAAGACTGTAAATATATCAACAAAATATTGTGTTCAACTGATACTTGTGTGTGTGTGTGTGTGTGTGTGTGTGTATAGTAACGTTTCATTTTAATCATGGAAAAATATAGATTTGGGGTTTTTTAATTAGAGAATTTGTGATTTTTTTAAAAAATAAGAGCATTTGCAATTTATAAGCAGAGAAAACCAGGATCCTTAAATATCACAAATCTATGGGCTAGTTCCAACTCAAAGTGATGCTGTGAAGTGAGAGGAAGGGATCTGGATCAGAAAATTGGGAGCTAACAGAAGGAAAAAAACTACTAATGGAAAACAAGAAGAAAAAGAAAGCATACATTAAACATGGTACCAACTCAGAGAAGCCAGCATGATGACAATAAGCTAGATGATAACTAGTACCATATAATTACATAAGCTTCAGCCACACTAGACAGGCAAGCTCATCCAATTACACAAGTGTTATCCTGACTCACACAATGTGCTTTTATTGTAATTTAGATACAAAAGGCAATATCCCTCCCCCAACAGTAACCTCGAAATACAACAGTAAAATTTTAATTATTCATCCCACATCTAGGGTACTTGGAAGAGAGCAGTCTAATATGTTGGTTGCTCAGCTCACTGAAGTTATAAAGTCTGATCATTGTCATCCCAACCAGAAAATAAGGTACATAGTTTCATAGTTTAGTAGAGTTGGAAGGGACCTGAGCAGATCATCAAGTCCTACCCCCTGCCATAGCAGGAAAGAGTACTGGGGTCAAATGACCTCAGCAAGGTGTTCATCTAGCCTCGTCTTAAAGACCCCCAGGGTAGGAGCCAGCACCACTTCTCTTGGAAGTTGGTTCCAGATCCTAGCCACCCTGACCGTGAAGTAGTGCCTCCTGATGGATGTTTAGCCTAAGTCTACCCTCTGCCACCTTGTGACCATTATTCCTAGTCACTCCTAGTAGTGCATGGGGGAACAGGGACTACCCCAGTGCCTGCTGGTCCCCTCTGACTAGTTTGTAACAGGCCACTAGATCACCCCTCTGCCTTCTCTTGTGGAGGCTGAACAGGTTCAGGTCCCGTAGCCTGTCCTTGTAGGGCCTGACCTGCTGCCCCCTGACCATGCGAGTGGCCCTCCTCTGGACCCTCTATGTTGTCCACATCCCTCCTGAAGTGCAGGGCCCAGAACTGGATGCAGTACTCCAACTGCAGCCTGACCAGTGCCACATAGAAGGGTGTATCACCTCCTTGGATCTGCATGAGATGCATCTGTGGATGCATGGCAAGGTGTGGTTGGCCTTCCTGACTGCATCCCCATACTGCTGGCCCATGTTCATCTTGGCATCAAGATGACTCCAAGATCCTTTTCTGCCTCTGCACTGACGAGAAGAGAGTTCTCCAGCCTGTAGGTATGCTGCTGGGTCTTCCTCCCCAGGTGCATCACTTTGCATTTGTCAGTGTTGAATCCCATCCTATTCTCATCTGCCCACCCCTGTAACCTAAGTCCCATTGTAGCCTATTCCTTCCGCAGTATAATCCTCCCTGGTGATGGCCCCTCCCTTTCATTGGGTGTGTGCCTCCCTTTTAGCTAGGAGACATTCCTGGATACTTTTGGTGAGCCATGGGGGCTTTTGCGCCCTCCTGCCCGCTTTGATCCGTGTTGGGATTACTTCCCTTTGGGCTTGGAGGGTTGTCTCCTTAAGGAGCGACCACTCTTCTTGGACACCTGGCTCCCCTCCCCTCCAGGACCTCAGTGCTTCCCTGACTATTCTCCTTAGCTCACTGAAGTCTGCCCTCCTGAAATCTAGGGCTGCTGCCTTGCTGTAGGCCTTTGCCACCTTGCACTGGATGGTGAATTCCAGCAGGCGATGATCACTGTCGCCCAGGTGGTCGAGCACCTGCAGCCCCCGCACCAGGTCCAACAAAGCATCTCCCCTGGTGGGGCTTTGCACCTCTTGGGTTAGATGGAGGTCCTGCATTTGAGCGAGGAACTTACGTAAGTGGTCAGACCTGGTTAACTGCTCTTCCCAGCAGATGTCTGGAAAGTTCAGGTCACCCATGATGACCACATCCTTTGACCTAACTATCCCCATGAGCTGACTTAAGAATTCCTGGTCTAGCTCTTCCCCTTGGTTTGGTGGTCTGTGGTAGACCCCCACCATTAAGTCTCTTTCCCCGCGACTGCCTTGTATTCAGGTAGGCTCTGGAGTGGTGAGAGACGCGTGGGTGAAGCCCGCTGCGCCCCCACTCCCCTGAAGCCCCCTAGACACCCCCTCAGCAGCCGCCGAGCCCCCTGCCGACCCCCAGCACAGCCGGAGGTGAGCGGGCTCATGGTGGGAAGGGGTTAACTCCTCGCTTGCTGGGAGGAGGCCGCTGCCTGGTGCCGGGCCGGGTCAAGCCCCCGCCCAGGCCCCTACTTGGCCCAGCCCCCCAGGGAGCCCAGCGACCAGGCTGCGTAAACAGGCGCTCGAGTTAGCGTGGAGTTCGCGCAGGGGAGGGCGTGGGAGGGCACGAGACCCTGCCTGCGACCCCCCCCAGCCATAGCCAGCCCCAGCTGTAGCCAGCCTACCAGAGGCATGACACGGATGGGCACACGCCACACCCCGAGGGTCCCCTCGGGCTCTACGGCCCCTCCACTGGGCACCGCAGAGATGGCCACCCAGACAGAGCCCATGGTTCCGGGCTCCACACAGACGGAGCCCCTGGCTCTTGGCTGCGGGGGCTGCCTGTCCCTTTTTCAGGCTCTGGGGCCCGGGAGCATGGCCACCTCCCCTTGCGGGGTCTGCTCCCTACTGGGGTATCTGGTGCACCAGCTGGAGGAGCTCCAGGCCACAGTCCAGAGACTGCATGCCATCAGGGACTGTGAGCAGGAGATAGACTCCTACTGCCAGGCCCTTCTCCCCCGGGAGCCACAGGGGAGAGCTCCGTCTCCCTCCGCGACTAAGGAGGACTCTGGGACCTCCCGCTCTGCCCAGTCAGGGGCATGGACCAAGGTGGTCAAGGGCCTCAAGGCCCGCCACACCAAGGCCCCTGCCCCGCCAGAGCTTAGCAACAGGTTCGCACCTCTTGCAGCCCCAGCAGAGCCCACGCAGTCTCCAGCTCCCGCAGGCAACCCAGGCTCGACCGCAGCTACTGGCCCCGCTCTCCCCAAGACAAAGTGAAAGGTGTTTGTTGTGGGAGACTCCATCCTGCGGGGCACTGAGGGGGCAATCTGCCGCCCCGACCCCTTAGCCCGGGAAGTCTGCTGCTTCCCGGGGGCCCGCATCCAAGACATTGCGGAGAGGATCCCACAGCTCCTCCGGCCCACAGACCACTACCCCATGCTCCTTATTCATGTGGGCACCAATGACACGGCTCGGAGCACCCCCAGCCAGGTCATGAGGTGCTACAGGGAGTTGGGAATGGGGCTTCGGGGTCTGGGAGCTCAGGTGGTGTTTTCGTCAATCCTCCCAGTCTCGGGCTATTGGCTGAGGAGGGAGAGGAGGATCCACGCGGTGAACCAAAGATTGCGGCGCCGGTGTTATCGGGAAGGCTTTGGCTTCCATGACCACAGCCCGCTCTTTGGAGAGAGAGGCAGCGAGCTGCTGGGAAGAGATGGCCTCCACCTCTCTCCCCTGGGGAGGAGGCTCTTCTCAGCCAGGCTGGCTGACCTGCTCCACCGGGCTTTAAACTAAGCCCGCTGGGGGATGGGGAGACTACTGCCCCTGCTGGCCCGCTGAACGGCCCTTGCAAAGCCAGCGGACCAAGGCACTTAAGGGGGCACTTAAGGGAGCCCACCCCTGCCCCAGCCCTGGCACAATCTGTGGGCAAGGCAAGAGCCCCCAAGGGCACACTTGCCTGCCTGTACACTAATGCCAGGAGCCTGGGCAACAAGCAGGAAGAGCTCGTCCTCCTGCTCAGTGCAAAGAAATATGATGTCATTGGGATAATGGAGACCTGGTGGGACTCCACCCATGACTGGACCACGGGTATAGAGGGCTATACCCTATACAGGAGGGATCGTGTTGACAAAAGGGGCGGGGGTGTAGCTCTCTATGTGACGGAAAGCTACATGTCCCTGCAAGCTGATGTTGGTGACTGGCATGGACAGCTAGAGACCCTCTGGGTAAAAATTCGTGGGGAATTCAGCACAGGGGACACAACGGTGGGAGTCTACTACAGACCTCCCACTCAAAGTCCCGAGCTTGACCAGGAGTTCGCCCAGGAACTGACTGAGGCCGCTTGCTCCAGGACCTTGGTTGTCATGGGTGACTTCAATTACCCGGACATCTCGTGGGAAGATCACTCAGCTAAATCTGAGCGGGCGCAAAGCTTTCTCTTGTGCGTGGATGACCTCTATCTGACTCAAGAAGTCTATGGGCCAACGAGAGGCAAAGCGCTGCTTGACCTGGTACTGGCTATGGGGGACGACCTAATCGGTGACCTAGTGATTGATGGGAAGTTGGGTGACAGCGACCACGAGCTGATCACCTTCACTATCCGCCGTAAAGCTGGCAAGTCAGTCAGCAACACAGAAGTCCTTGACTTCAGAAAAGCTGACTTTGATAAGCTCAAGAGGCTAGTCAGTCAGGCCCTCAGGGACCATGACCGCAGGGAGATGGGAGTTCAAGAAGAGTGGTTGCTTCTCAAGGAAGCGATCCTCAGTGCACAAGCTAAATCTATTCCAACACGGAGGAAAGGCAGCAAGAAGGTACAGCAGCCCCCCTGGCTCTCCAGAGACCTAGCGGACCTACTGTGGCTAAAAAGGAAAGCCTACAAAGGATGGAGGGTGGGATTCACCTCCAAGGAGGATTACTCCGCGCTGGTCCGGTCCTGCAGGGACCAAACCAGGAAAGCCCAGGCTGCAACTGAACTCCAACTAGCTTCAGGCATCAAGGACAACAAAAAGTCCTTTTTCAGATATGTGGGGAGCCGGAGGAAAAGCAAGGGCAATGTTGGACCCCTGCTAAACCAGATGGGGCAACAGACAACTGACGCCCAGGAAAAAGCCAACCTATTAAATAGGTACTTTGCGTCAGTCTTTCATCAGTCACAGGGGATGCCCATGCCTGCTATGGGACAGGGAAATCTGGGTGAGGGGGATCCCCTACCCTCCATCAATGCTGACCTCGTGAAGGAACATCTTGAGAAGCTGGATACCTTCGCGTCAGCCGGCCCTGATAATCTGCACCCCAGGGTACTCAAGGAGCTGGCAAGCGTCATAGCCCAGCCCCTGGCATGGATCTTTGAAAACTCCTGGCACTCTGGTGTAGTGCCCGAAGACTGGAAGAAGGCCAATGTGGTGCCGATCTTCAAGAAAGGGAGGAGAGTGGATCTGGCTAACTATAGGCCCATTAGCCTGACTTCTATCCTGGGGAAGATCTTAGAAAAGTTTATTAAGGAGGCCATCCTTGAGGGACTGGCCCAGGCTAACATTCTAAGGGATAGCCAGCATGGGTTTGTTGCGGGTAGGTCTTGTTTGACCAATCTCATTTCCTTCTATGACCAGGTGACCTATCACCTGGACAAGGGAGAAGAGATTGATGTCATATATCTTGACTTCAAAAAAGCTTTTGATCTGGTATCCCATGATCACCTCTTGGCCAAATTGGCCAGTTGGCTGGGAAATTGGCTTCGTGGTCGGACCCAGAGGGTTGTAATCGATAGCAGTCACTCATCGTGGTGCCCTGTGACCAGTGGGGTCCCTCAAGGCTCTGTCCTTGGACCCATACTGTTCAACATCTTCATTAACGATGTGGACATTGGAGTCAGGAGTGGACTGGCCAAGTTCGCCGATGACACCAAACTTTGGGGCAAAGCATCCACGCCAGAAGATAGGCGGGTGATCCAGGCTGACCTGGACAAGCTCAGCAAATGGGCAGACGAGAACCTTATGGTGTTTAACACCGATAAATGCAAGGTTCTCCATCTTGGGAGGAAAAACCTGCAGCATCCTTATAGGCTTGGCAGTGCTACGTTGGATAGCACTACAGAAGAAAGAGACTTGGGGGTCATCATTGACCACAAGATGAACATGAGCCTGCAATGCGATGCTGCGGCTAGTAAAGCGACCAAAATGCTGGCGTGCATCCATAGATGCTTCTCGAGCAAATCCCGGGACGTCATTCTCCCCTTGTACTCGGCCTTGGTGAGGCTGCAGCTGGAGTACTGCGTCCAGTTTTGGGCTCCACAATTCAAAAAGGATGTGGAGAAGCTTGAGAGAGTCCAGAGGAGAGCCACGCGCATGATCAGAGGTCAGGAAAACAGATCTTACGATGACAGGCTGAGAGCCATGGGACTCTTTAGCCTGGAAAAGCGCAGGCTCAGGGGTGATCTGATGGCCACCTATAAATTTATCAGGGGTGACCACCAGGATCTGGGGGAACGTCTGTTCACCAGAGCGCCCCAAGGAATGACGAGGTCGAACGGTCACAAACTCCTGCAAGACTGTTTCAGGCTGGACATAAGGAAGAATTTCTTTACTGTCCGAGCCCCCAAGGTCTGGAACAGTCTGCCAGCGGAGGTGGTTCAAGCACCTACATTGAACACCTTCAGGAGCAAATTGGATGCTTATCTTGCTGGGATCCTATGACCCCAGCTGACTTCCTGCCCTTTGGGCAGGGGGCTGGACTCGATGATCTCCCGAGGTCCCTTCCAGCCCTAATGTCTATGAAATCTATTCTAACCGAGAGCACTTCAGAGTGCCCCCCCTTTGACTCTCTGCTAATTGATGAGGATGTGTATTCCTCCTTAATGTAGAGTGCCATGCCCCCACCTTTCCTCTCTGTCCTATCCCTCCTGTACAGCCTATAGCCCTTGATATTCACCACCCAGTCACGTGTTGGGTCCCACCATGTTTCAGTGAGCCCCACTATGTCTGGGTTGGTGTCAGCTAGCAGGAGGGTAAGTTCCTCTTGCTTGTTTCCCATACTACGAGCGCTTGTGTAGAGGCATTTGAGGCCTCCTGAGGATGTGTGCACTGGCCCTCTACTCTCAGCATTGCCCTGGCCCCTGTTGCTTACCTGTGTATATGTTCGGCTCGTCGGTCTAGGCTGGGCTGTACTTGTGGGTGTTGCTTGGTTTGGCAGTCCAATGCTTCCTCCTCCCTCGTCTTCCCCTTACCCCAACGAGCCTAGTTTAAAGCCCACCAGAGGAGATCCGCCAGCCTAGAAGAAAACACACGCTTATCTTTAGGGGAAAGGTGGAGCCCATCCCATCTGAGCATGTCTCTTGTCATGATGTGTGGGTCATTGTCAAGGTAGCAAAGCCCACCTCAAGGCACCATCCCCGAAGCCAGGGAACATCATTCATTAAGAGGGGTTTCAGCAGGTACATGTAGTGGGTATAACAGGGAGCCAGGGCCTCTTGACAGGAAGAAGGTGGGGCTTTGAGGCATATAAACCTAGAGCCTGAGCCAGAACAGGCAGTCAGGCCCTGGAGGTTGCAGAGAGAGGAGCTCCCCATGGAAGCTGACTGCCAAAAGCAGGGCCATGGACACCAAAACCACACACAAGAGTGAGTGATCCTGTCACTGGGAAGAATAGCTTGTGGTATGGTATTTTGACCCAGAGTGGGGAAGACCTTTGTGCAAGCAGCTTTCTTGTATTTCTGTCCTGCTGGTGTTTATGTTGGTTAGGACTGGAGGACTGGATTGTAGCTATGAGGGTGGCTTGGAAGCCACAGCAGTACCTCAGGCACCAGTAGAGAGTTTCCTAATGAGGGTTAGGGGGATATGGGCCCAGAGGAGAAGACATGAGCTAGGAGCCTAGAAGATGAGGTCTGGTACAGTGGGTCTTGGGCTAGGGGGCCCTAATCCTAATAGAGAAAACTCTCTTACCAATGCCAAGTAGAGACAGAGGATGATATCCTAGCCTTGATGAAGATGCCTTGGTAGATGCATGCCAGTGTTTGATTAGCTCTGCCAGCTATGGCATTGCAATGGTGGTTTATGTTCATTTTGTTGTCTATCACGACACCCAGGTCGTGTTCAGATACGGTGCTAGCAAGCGTAGTGCTGCTGAGCCTGTAAGTCTGTTGTGGATTATTTCTCCCCAGATGGAACACTTTACATCTCTCCGTATGAAACGACATTCGGTTGAAGTCCGCCCACCTCATGAGCCTGTCCCGGTCAGCTTGTATTGCCATCCTGTCTTCGAGTGTGACCATACTCCCCCATAGTTTGGTGTCATTAGCGAATTTTCCTAGTTTGCTTTTAATACCTGAATCCAAAATGGTGATAAACATGTTGAAAAGCACTGATCCAAGTACTGAACCTTGAGAGATGCCACTGGTCACCTTTCTGCCATGATGTTTCAGTTCTGTCAAGCAATACTCTCTGGGTCCTACCATGGAGCCAGTTACCTAGCCATCAGACCATAAAGTAGTCGAGGCTGTATTTTCCCAACTTTTTCATGAGGACTTAATGGGAGACCAGGTCAAAGGTCTTTTTTGAAGTCCAGGTATATGACATCAACCTCATTTCCCTCATCCAGGTGGTGAGTAACCTGATCATAGAAGGAAATGAGGTTGGTATGGTCTGGCATGACTTGCCTGTAACAAAGCCATGTTGGCTATCCTTCAGAATACTGCCTTCTGCTAGCTTGTTTGTAATGGATTCTTTCATAATTCTCTCCAGGATTTTACTAGGGATTGAGGTAAAACTGTAATTTCCCAAGTCCTCTTTTCCCCCTTTCTGAAAGATAGGCACCACATTGACCTTCTTGCAAGCTCCTGAGACCTCTCCCAAGTGCACAGATCTTCAAATAACTTTGCCATTGGTTGTGTCATGACATTGGCCAGTTCTTTTAGCACCCCTGGGTGTAGTTCATCTGGTCCTGCAACTTGTGGGGGAGCACCTACAAAGCCTAAATATCTACAAGATCTATGCCAACTATGTGGGGGTGGGCTGTCAAGCAGGCTAAGACCCTTGGACTGGTAGAATACTGATATGAAGTACTCATTCAGGAGTTTGATTTTGTCCTGAGTGTCAGTTATCAGCCATCCCATTTCATTCATCAAGGGCCCCATGCTTTCCTTATTTTTTCTCCAACCCCCTACATATCTAAAGAAGGAATTTTTCTTGTTCTTTATTTCGGTTGCCAGTTTGGTTTCTGTTTTTGCTGTCTTCATCTGTTCCCTACAGGTGCAAGCTGTTGCCAAGTACCCCTCTTTGGTAGTTATTCCTGACTTCCATTCTTTGTAGGCTTCTTGTTGTAATTTCAGGAGGTTTCCTGTTGAGCCAAGGGGGTCTTCCAGCCCTTTTGCTGCTTTACTTATGAAAGGGAATGGACTTCCTCTGAGCTTTTAGGATTGCTTCCTTGAGGAATGACCATTCTTTTTGTATCCCCTTCCTCATTGGACCATGGTCCTGCAGGTACTTGCCAACCAATCCCCTAAGCATGTGGAAGTCAGCTTTTCTAAAATCAAGGATTTCTACTTTACTGGTCAATTTCCCTGACTTATGGTGGATGGAGACAGTGACTATCTCATGGTCACTGTCACCCACTTTCACTTTGATCCTCAGGTTCCTCCCTAGATCATCCCCTTTGGCTAGAACCGAGTCCAGGAGTGCCTTGCCCCTGGCCAACCCATAGACTTCTTGGGTTAGATACAGCTCCTTTATGCAAGTGAAAAAGCTTTGTGAGTGATCGGATCTAGCAGAGTGCTCATCCCATGAGATGTCTGGATAGTTGAAGTCACCCATGACAATCATACTCCAAGAGTGCGCAGCCTCTGTCAGTTCTCCAGAGAATTCCTGTTAAGCTGTTCCTCTTTGTTTGGAGGTCTGTAATAAACTCCTATGACCAACTCCCCTTCCCTGTGCTTTCCTCATACCTTGATCCAGAGGGTCTCAAGTCACCCAGCTTTTTTTCCAATTTTCACGTTTAGGGACGTGTAATGTTTCTTCACATAGAAAACAACTCCATTGCCCTTCCCAACACAATCACTCCTATACATGGTGTATCCCTCTATGCCTGTGATCCAGTCATAGGTGGATTCTCACCAGATCCCCTTGATCCCTATGAGAAAGTTTTGGTTATTGGTTAGTAGGAGGGCCAGTTCCTCCTACTTATTTCCCATGCTTCTGGCATTAGTGTACAGGCAACTGAGGCTGCCATTGGAGGCTCTAGGTTTCTGGGTAAGCTGTGGAATAACCTGTCAATTGGCCAGCATCAGAGAAAACATCTTACTGTATTCTGGGATGCTGGTTTTGAGGTTGCCATTTTTTGGGCTTGTGCTAGTGGTTGATGGCCTGTCCCCCAGCAATTTCAGTTTAAAGCCCTATTGAGGTCTGCCATTCTAGCCAAGAAAAGCTTCTTCCCCTTTTGCGTGAGCTGGATGCCATCCTTTCCCAACAGGTCACAGTCCTGGAGGTGTATACCATGGTCAAAGAAGCTGAAGCCCTCACGGTGGCACCAATGCCTGAGTCTTCTGTTTGATGCTTCTATGCATCTATCCCTCCTGTACCTGTGACCTGCAACCAGGAGGATTGAGGAGAAAACTTTCTATGTCCCTGACCCCTTGAGCCCAGCCCCCAGAGACCTGTAGTCTCTCATGACCTGGCCAGGATTTGGCTTTGTCATTTGCACCCATGTAGATGAGGAGGGGTAGTGGTTGGAGGGCTGGAAAAGTTTTGGGACCCTTTCAGCCACATCCTGGATGCAAGCCCCTGGGAGGCAGAAGACCTCACAGGTTAGGGGCTCAGGGCAGCAGATCACTCCCTCAGGCCCCCTTAGGAGGGAGTCACCTATCACAACCACCTTATGTCTCTTCTTTAGGGCAGCTGGCTGCCTTCCTCCCTCCAGAGCTGGTGCTTCTACTGATGACTCTGCTGGCACTGTGAGAAGCGCATAGCTGTTGTGTAGTTCCAGGGGAGGAGTAGCCTTGGGGCTGGAGACAACCACCTTCCAGGCAACTCCAGGATGGGATTCTAGGTCAGTCTCATTGTTGTCCTTCCTGCTGATGGGCTTCTGTGCTCTTCCTTCTGTTCTTCAGATGAAGGGCCTGGTAGTAATTATTAATCTCCTGCTCATGGGCAGTGAAGATGTGAAGCCTGCTCACTTTGCTTGGAGCTCCCTCACCTGGCACTCTAGAGACCTCACCAGGAAGTATACCCCACAAATGGAGGTGCCACTGGTACTCAAATTAGCTAGTTTAAAGTTATGGCAATGTAATTATGTCCCCTGTTATCTTAATACCAACAATGCCAATAACTCAGAAGTACTTTCCCTCTATCGAAGACATTCATTCCAGGATTCAGGTCTTGCTAAGTCTAGCAATGGGTGAGTTTCTGCATAATCTGCATGATTTTTCACTTACTGCACTTCCTAACACTGGTAGGGAAGCTGACTCTCTTGAACCTGAATCCCTTCTCCTTAGATAATGACTCCTACTGGTAAACATAGCTGAAACAGAGTATATTACTCACTCGGAAGAACTTAAAGGGCAAGAAGGACTTGCATTGTAAAGTGGTGCCTATAGGATAACCATGGAGAAGATTGAACAGAAGACAACTAGAAACCATCGTGGTACCCTGGAGGCCTCAGTGGATTCCTCTCTGCTAAGGTCATTTTCAGTCCTTTCCCCTCAAAAATTTTACAGATTTTACACATAAGCTGTTTGGTGCACACAAGATGTTTGGAATTCTGGGAGTGCACAGCAACATGGGAATAGGAAGGTAGGGACAGGCTTTTCATCCAGGGGCTGTCATCTAAGACGGTTAAGTCCAATAGGGATTGGTTGGTTTGCATTGTTTTTAAACAGCTATGTAGTAGACATAGACAGTTAATTTGCTGGCGTCCATTAAGCAGTAGCTGAGGTGAGATGACCAGGGCAGCTGTGTCCCAGGTGCTGACTTGACTGTTTGTGTGTTTGTGCATAGAAGAAGGGGAATGAAAAAGTAAGTGCGGCTGCTGTTGCAGCTGCACAATCACACTGGCAGCATGATGGCAAACAGAACTGTTGCTTCTGTGTGTTACCACTGCCCTGGGTGCCCAGTTCCTTTGTTATGCCCCTGCTGTTAAGTATATTTTCTGCTCTGTGAGGCCTTAGAAGAGAAAATGTCCCTTCTCTGTACTCTATATCGAATAGGGTTGGAAACTTGATATAGTATTTAAGGCCTTTTTTCTTAGCTGTGTTCCTCGTATTTTTAACAGTGGCCCTGTGCTCACTAGCATCTGTATGGAGGTCCTGAAAAATCATGATTCTATCATTTAAAACACCTTAACAGGGTTTGTTCTTCCTCTACATAGAATATTTTAATGTGACCTCCACAAAATAGACAATGATAGCTCTTAGACTTACAGTCAAGGAACTCGTGAACCCTTCTCATAAGAAGGACACGTTCTTTTGGTAAGCTCAGACTTTCTGCAAGTAGCTGAGCAGCAAATGTAAGCACTTTCCCCCTCTCAGCTTCCTCTGGAGTTCTCAGAATTCTCATATTACTACAATGTGATCTTCTTCCCGTTCTGCAAATCTTGCTTCTGAAGAGTTTGTCACGTTGATAGCACACTGGGTCTGAGTCTGTGCACTGTGGTTTTGATCTTTTGTGACAGATAAGCTGCCCTTGTCCTCCACTACACTTCCAGTCAAATTTAATAGGGGAGAATCAATAGATGCAATTGCAGCTTGCATCATAGACACGATGGACTTAATTTCCATTGTGTCATCTACAGCCTGTTCCACCAAGGCTTTGAGATCTCTACTCTTCCCTCCCCACTCAAAATAGCAAAAGAGGAAAGGGGGCAGAGAATCTGTTTTTCAGTCTTCTTCTGCCCCAGGGTATTTGCAAGCCATGTAGAAGATTTTAGCTAGGTTTTAGAATACTTTATATTTAAAAAATATTGGTTTTGTGTCATAGGCCTAAATAGGAGCTGCATGTTTCTGGGTGGTGTGGGACAGCTTAGGAGCAAAAGGGAGCTGTGTCTCTGTGTTTCACAGCACCACCTTGAGGCGAATGTTGTTTTTATTTAAACTGAACCAAAAGTACTAGATTCCCAGATAGTTGCAGTGGTGAGAAATGCCTTCTACCACCTCTAAATTACCAAGAGCCAGAACCCTTTACTCTGGGAGACAGACTTCAGTCTTCCCTGCCACTGTTATTTCACACTTGGCTTGGGAAAAACAGTGAAGTTCCCTTGATAGCTTTGACATATGCGGGATGCATCTGCCTAAGTGCCTGTCTCCTGACTGGGACAGGCTGAGGATACCATGTGTGGGCATGTCTACACATGCACTTTAATATACAGTAGCTTATTCTAGTGCACATTAAAGCATCAGGTAAAAACTGTGCAATTATGCCTCTGCACAGTAAAATAGGTTACTGCTCATTAAGCGTCACTTAAAAACTGTGCACATTTATTTCTGCACATTAAGGCAGCCTAATGCACATTTCTTCAGTACTTCACATTGGAGGTACTAAATTTGGTGCACATTAGAAAAAGCTCCTTAAGAGACACACCCTGGGTTCCATGTGGTACACTGGCTGGTAGGGAGCTTCCAGGTAATATCTATTTACCATTCATTGAACAGGTTAGGGTGTTCTACCATCACTGCCTAATTATCTTATTTCTGGAGTGCTAAGGTGAACAGTGTTAGCACATGGAATATCTTTTCCATTTTATCAATCACCTCACGTGCATTAATGAGCACTGCATACATTTCCCTGTTATCATTTGTAACTCACCCCCACACTCACATCCCCACTGACATGCCACAGCTGTGGCAGGAAGAATGATGTTCACCCTTAATCTTAGGCTTCTGAGGGAGGGGAACCAACCAGGTGCTTTCACAGTGGGCCCCACATTTGCTTCACCCAGCTGAAACATTACATCTTTGGCTAGACCTGCTAGCAAACAAAATCTTTTTCAACAAGTGGCTTAACTTCACAACTGATAGCATTTGCAAACCATTATTTACTTAGCTCTGGTGTTGACTAAATACAGAATCAAATCTTTGTAGGATACAGGAGAAAAGGTGATGAGTTTTGATTCTACATATTACAAGATGGAAAAATAGTTCCATATTTTAGTAAGTGTAGTTTACTTTTTACTGCTGGAGGTGGAGCTCATTAGGGGTCTGGTTATTTTTTCTGCAAGAAAACAATGGCTCTTGCATTGTTCAACCCTCAAAGTTTTGTTACAAGCAGGAGAAGAGCAACATGAAAATTGCTGTCTTCTGCATTGCAAAAGATATTGCAGAAGATTTTCAAAAGCCCAAAGTCTATGTATAGGCTCAAAGTTTCTGGAAAAAGTTATGACTGGAAGTGTGTGTGAAAGACAGACTTTCAAAGGGCATGTGTTAAAAAGATACTGGAGGTTTTATCTAGGTGCTGTGTACAGTGTAGAAACAGTCAAGAGGATCAAGATACATGAGTAGAGGTTGAAAGGAACATTCAACACAAGGACTGAAAGCCTGAGAAGAGGGAAATAAATTAACTGAATCCATAGACTACCAGCAGGACTCAGATTCTCCCCCAGGCATTTAGGAAAACTTTTGCTTTTGTTTTAAAAAAATCCTATGATGTGTCAAATGAAGATACCTGTGATGTTTTGATGAGTGCCAACTGGGGAGAAGGGAGTGTAAACAGGGAGTTTAGTGTAAAAGTATGCATGAATGTGTATGTACACACACACACACACAAAATGTACAGGGGACACACGGTAACTATAAACCCGTGATGAAACATGATCAAGTAGTTTCTGAGCTGTGCTCACCATGAACTCTGACTGAATTGGCTGTGACTTGGTGGAAAGTGAGATGTGAAAGGCTATTTGGCTTTTTTATGTTTAGAAATAGATAAGCTGTCTGTTTAATACATAAATCTAGTAATAGTGCAGAGCATGGTCCTTGAACATATCACACTGGCACGTGGATGATGAATTCGTTTTGTCTAGTTTCTGATCCACTTGAATATCATGGGTTTAAAATGTGACTCTTAACATTACTGCAGTCCCATTCTGCTGAAGGAATTCTGTCTAAAAAGATGTAGAAAAAAATCCATTTAAAATTAGTATTGTGTGTGTGTGTGTGTATGTGTGTATGTGTGTGTAGTGGGGAAGGGTATCACAAGGGATCAGGTAAAGGTGAAACTACAAAGAAAAGCTTTAAGAATCAGCAAAAGGGACGGGGGGGGAGGATTCCAATTAAGGACTTAGTAATGAGAAGAGAAAATCTAGTGTGATCCTTGTATGTTAGTGCTGGGCTGTTTCCTTTGGTGTATTCTTAGATACTTTAACCAGTCCAGTTCAAAATGCCTTTTAATGCCTTCACGTATTTGTCAATGATTTCTCCACTTTTTATCTCCGGTGAACATCAAATAGTTTTGGTTCTGGAGGATTTTTTAGATCAAGAATTACAATCCCTGTTACAGAAAACTGGGAGCTACAGTCAGCAACCAAACTGAAAGGTCAAAGACTAAATATTTGTGTGGATTTTCTGTAAATATGGAGCTATGTGGTGCATTTTAAAAAGAACAGTCTCCGTGTTTAATTTGTTGTTAACATTAGTTTCAGCTTTGGCTAATATCTTTTCTTGTCCAGACTTCAGAGGTGCATTTCAGAAGTTAAATACTTTTATCATCCCTTAATCTGGTATTGTGTTAATGTGATAAACAAGTGTCATAAACCCATAAACTGCAAAAGAAATTTTAGGTCCCCCTTTCTGTAGAATAAGTTTGTCTGGAACATCACTCACCCAGACATCATTCTTTACTAGAGAAAGGAGACCAAACAGCAAGATTGATTATATCAGAGAAAAGAATTATACAAGAAAAATGACAAAAAATTAGAAGACAGAACAAGAAGACAAGTAAAGTTTCTTACCCCTTCATCTGACTACTCCCTAGTCCTTCAGAGAGATCTGCCAGTATTTTCAGAGATCAACTTTCCTGTTGATCCTTGTAGCCCTGACTGCTAGGGAACTTGACTCTTCCAAAGCCTGAGAAAATCCAAAGGCCCTGGGTGCCTCACAAATATCCCTCAAAATACCTCCATGCCAGCATCTCCTCCCCTATTCTGGTTGTTCTTGAGCCTCAGAATCCTTTTAGAAATTTCTCTGTTTGGGACCTCTGGCATTTCTTGGGCTAAAGAGCCATTTCACTCAGATGCCTTTGCTACTGCCATTTGCTTGTCCCATTATAAGCAGACAATAACTTGGGTGTCCATCCCAGCAGTGGTTCCTTTTGTCTGTGATTGGGAGTGGCAGATGTCTTCCCCAGAACACAATGGCAAGAGATACTTGGCAGTTTTGCTTTAACCTTTTCCTTAAATATGCATCCCTCAATTTCTTTGACTAAACCATGTCCAAAATCATAAGGGTATATACAGACACCGTGACGTAATATACACAGTAATAAAAATAACATAAATGGATATAGCATAACATTGACTTTTCAACAAGACAACACATCAGTATAGTATCAGTACAACAAACAGAAGAAAAACTTTATGATCTCAAGATTTGTTGGGGATTGTGACAGCAAGTTCTGCTTGGTAATACATTGTACTACTGGCAACTGCCTGTCAGACACCTCACTGTAAAAGCTAATGTGTGGATGATTCAACAAATGAAAAATGTCAACACAAGCATATTTCAATCCTCTTGAAATGTAAAAATTAGAACCCAGATCTTCAACTGGCATACAATGGTGAACCACGATCAACTTCACTGAAACCTTCCTGATCATTTCCAGGTAATGATTCCCTCATTTTATAAGTTGTCAGGATTTCAAACTTCGTAATAATGGATATGGCTGTGTGAAGCTTCAGTCCCTGATTCGATTCGGTGGAGATTTGGCCTGATTCGGTGGCTGAATCTCTGAATCTGAATTGAATTAGGAGACCCTTTAATCTGCCCAAATCAAATCAGAACCCTCTGAATCAATTTGGAGAGATTCGGAAAGATTTGGAGATTTAGACATAGACACAGCTTTAAATGTTTTTTCTACATACCTTGAGGTACCAGGCAACCCATGAATGCTGTGATGCTGGGACAAATGGAGCATCCCACAGGAGGCGCAGGGGGTCCCCAGTGTGCTCGGCAGCAGATCCAGAAGTGGACCAGAAGCACTTCTGGTAGCGAGCAGAGGGTCCCCCCCCCATGTTCCCCTGGCTCAGCAACTGGTGCCTACTTGGTCTGGGTGGCACCTGGGGTCCCCCTGTGGCTGACTGCTGAGCCAGAGGGGTGCGGGGGGGGGAGGGGGAGCCTTCAGCATGCTCCCTGGCAGACACAAAAGTGGTCCTGAAGTACTTCTGGGTCACTTCTGGTTTTACTGCCGAGCATGTGGGGGCCCCTCGATGCTCCTCTGGGATGCTCCATCCACCCCACCATTGCAGTGTTCACAAGCTGTGCCTGGTACCTTGAGGTACCTAGAAAAATCATTTATAGTTGTATCTATGGCTAACTGCTGTTTCTCCAAATCAGCATTGAATCTTCGGATTAGGATTCGGCTGAATCAAATTGGGGACAGTGATCCGAATCAATAAATCGAATTACTGTCCCTGATTTGTGCCGAATCTGAATAGAATACAGCCCGTTTCACACACACCTAATAATGGATGCCTGGCCAAATTTTCTGCTGGGATAAACATGCAAAATTCCATTCAGTTCTGAAAGAAACGTAGTTCTTAGTCTGATGCTCAGACGAGAGGCTGCGGAATGAGAACTTTTGTGTTCCAGTTCCTCAGGCAACTTGGTCTAAATTGACATAATGATTCTTAACGATCTTCCAGGGCAGAAAGAATTATTTTTCAAAGTACTTTGAGATCTTCAGAGTCAAGTGCAAAATGTGATTAATGTTATTCTCTTGGCACAATGCAAACCAGAACAGTGTATTTGGCTGCAGGTGATATAGGCACCATTGCTACAAACTCCCTCCATCTGCTACAGAGAACTTGATAGCTTTAAGTGTATGTAATCTTGGCATATTTTATCCTGGCATACTTGTGTAGTTTTCTTTAGTTCACTGATCTCCTATGAACAATACCAGACCAGACATGACTTATGACTAGGAAAATCATTATTATAATTCCTTTGAGGTTTATCTTTGTGTAAGCCTTGAAGCTGAGCTTCAGGATTTATTTCTAAATGTGATTCAAAGTAACAAAATGTACTAATCTGCAAATAGTGTTCTTATTAAGCAACTTTCCATATAAATCCTGACCTAGAGCCTACTGAATTCAATGAGTCATTCCTCTAACTCTTTGGGTATATTGTCAAATCCATAGTATGAATAAAAAAAAATTCCCATTTCATGTCTTATAGAAAAATGTTATGTTTTACACTATGCACAAAAAACGTGATCAGAAACAGATTCGCTCGGTGGTACAGTTCCTAAATCTAAATTAATCCAAGACACAGTGCTGTGAGGCAATCAACTGATGCACAAAAAGATGATGAGTTAAATAGTGCTCATCAGTCAGAATCTTATACTGATTTCCTACAATAAAATGCCTATAAAGATAAGATTGATGGGACTCATCATTTTTATTAACCCCAATAGTTTTCTTTGGTAATTATGTAGTGAGCATTTGGGAATAAACCTGCATGATTAACTCGGCTACTGGAAATTATATCAAAGACTTGGTAAACATGTCAGGGAATTTGGTTGTAATTCAAGTAGTTCTGGTCAATTAATGAAAATAAATCATGTTCAAATACATTCACAAACTAATGAGGCTGATTTGCTTGGCTGCTGTTTATTGTGTGCAGGTATTTAAATAAATATTGGGCATTCCTGAGAGATGAGATTTCCTGCCCACAATTCTTAAGGGAGTTAGGAACTGGTTGGCTCAGATAAGAAGCTGGTAGAAAGGACTAACTGGACAAGGAGACTGGGTGGGTGTGGCATTAAGAACGGCAGTGCAAGCAGATTCAAATTATTTGTATGTGGAAGTGGAGGGAGTGGGAAAGGAGAGAACATTATGACTAGGGACAGCAAGCCGGAACCAGAGAGCAGGGTGGGCAAAGAAATGGGGACTGGGATGAGAAGCTGTGGGGGAAGAGACTGGGACTAATTAAAATGGTATATATTGGGAAGCGTGTATTGTTCTCTTGTAATGTGTGTTATTTCACAGCAGCAGCTTAGTTTACTGTTGTTCAGGTTCTAGGCCAAACTACAAACATGTTCAGACATACATCCTCATCTAGGTTCATTCTTGTAGTCATTGGTGATGTCTTGAGTGGTTTCGTGCCTCTCCAGCTATAACAGCTATGGTTACATTCCCCAGGGACACAAAATCACACTGATGCACAGTAAAATGGACTCTTCACCCAAGTTCCTCACAAATGTAAATGTCCTGATCAGTGTTCATTGACCATGGACCACTCTGAATAGAGGAACATTGACTTTTTGGAGCATCATCCATAACTTACATTTTTGCCACTGTTGCCAGTGGAGCTTATAGTATGAATCAACCAAAAAGGCATCATACTTCTATAGCAAACTTTAAATTTTACCACCTGAAATTTCAGATTAACTCATTTTCCTTTTGGTGGGCATAGCATGGCTAGCTTCTCTCCATGTCCTTTAGTACACTCTTTTGTTCAACATATTCAGACGTTGTCTCTTGGTACGTCTCGATTCCACTGCTGAGAAATAAGCATTCCAGTTGCACAGAATAGTTTAGTTCCCAGGCATGCATAAAGCAGGCTTGTTTTGCTTTCATGGTTAGCTCATGTGGGTCTAGTATTTTCAGGATCAATCTGTTTAAAGCTCTCAAGATCCGCTTGGCAAAGATTTTGTTTGACTTGCTGTGACCAAGTCTATACTGAGCTCTGATGCCCTTGAGAACTCATTATTACTGAACCAATTAAAACTTTACCTTGGTTTTCACATTTTATGATGACAACAAAATGCTGAGAGGAAATCAGGTTTGTGTTGACCTCGGAGTAGTTAATAAGGCCCTTACACCCAAATACAATTTATTTCTTACCTATTGCATAAAGGCTGACTTTTAAGCTGGCTGACTCTATGCACTGTTTTAAATTAGAGGGGATGCCAAAATACCTCTACATTCTCTATAGTGAACATAGCTATAACCCGACTTTAACTCCTAGAAAGGTTTATATTGTTATGAAAAGATGCCTTTCAAAGAAAGTTTGGCTCATAGCTCTTTTCTGAAAATTGTTGCTTCCTTTCCTGATGATTAAATGCATCAATAAAGGTGCTCAAAAAATTCAGTATTTCTTCCTGTTCATGTATTGTTTCTGAACAGGTTTTGGAAATTATCCTTTACTCAAATGCATTTAACAAATGTATTGCCTAGTTTGGATTGATCTGGTACATCACATAGTATTGTTTTTATTCCTTTAGTGAAAGAGTACAAGTGTGAATAGTTGCATGGGGAAATTTAAAATTCAATTCCAGGAAAAAAAAAAGAAGAGTAGAATTCAGTCACAGAAATATTTATGATAAATGAACATGGAAGATTCAGAAATGTGCCTCAAGACATATCTTTAAAAAGTCAAACGTATATTTAAGAAACACTGGCATATCATTTGCCTAGCTTTGTTAACAGCATTGAACTGAACAGAAATAGTTTCCAAATACAACTCATTGCCTATGTATTTCAAAGTAGTATTTCATTCTACTCCCAGCAGCAAATACCCTTTTGAGATGTTGAGTAATCAGTCTTTATACTTTTCTGTACTCTGAATTTTCCTGCTTGTAAATTCTTGGGACTCTTAGTATATTAGTCAAAAAGAAAAAAATCATGGATATGCATGAACTTTGGTCTTAGGCCTCATTTGAAGGCTCAGACCGAGCGAAAACATTTATTTTTCAATCTGTTCTTTTACAGCTGAAGCCTTTACCATAATGGATTCAAAGTCCCTTCACCTTTGAAGAGAATATCTGGATGTCAAATTTAGGCTTGCATCTCTGCTGCTAGCATTGTCTAAATCAGATAAGACAGACCTTTGACACTATTATGTCATGAGGGATCAGAGCTGTGGGACTGTGAGCCAGGTTCTGCAGTTTTATGTCCAACTCTGCTGAATGATCTTGAGGAAGTCATAGAACTTCGGTTTTCCCTCATTTTACCTTCTTCTAAAATGGGGACAATGTTCACTTTGAAAAGCATTTTGAGGTTCTCACATGAGAGGGAGCTACGAGCACATAGGGTTCTGATCATCCAATTGTGTTTTCTCATTCTGTGCTGTTTCGCCTCCTAGTTTCCCTTCCTAGCACTCCTTTTGTTTCACTGGAAAGCCATAAGCAGTAGTGGTATCAATCTTAGAATATATCTTCTTTAACAATGCTATTTTTGACTATGGTACTGGAACTAGGTATGTCCTCATGAAATTTGCAGATTAAATTAAACCGTGGGTATTGGCAGTAATGAAGAAGACCAGATTATTATACAGAAATATTTAATTGTTGGAAGTGAAGCATTAGATAAAGCTTAACAGTTTGTCCTTAAGTGCCAAAGTCAAGTACCTACCACAGAGACTTAGGCTGTAAGATAGGTTAGACACAATTGCATAGACTTGAGACAACTGAAGATAGTAAGGACAGATGTATTGGCTGATTGCAGGATGACTGTGAACTATTGATGCCATATAGTTGTAGAAAAGGCCAACAAAACCCTTCACTATCTAGGGGAGGTAGATGCAGTAGAAACCCAAAAGTACCAGTACTTATATAAGGCATGGCCACAAGCCAATTTAAAATACCATGTGCAGTTCTGATTACCAATGTGAAAAAAATATGAACCTAAGCTGGAGCAGCTTAAAGTCAAAGGGCTACAAACTGGCTGTGGATAAATTCTGATCAGAAATTTGAAGAGAAAAGTTTTGGAATGGTCTTCAAAGTACAGTGGCATAGTCATAAAACCTGAATTGCTTTAAGACTGAATTGGATAGGTTTATGGGAAAGATGGTATGATAGGACAGGAAGTTCTGGTTCAAAAGTTACTGTGTATAGTATGTGGACTCATGTATTTGCAATGCCTGTGTTGGGGTATAGAGGGAACTCTTGGGTAAGTGAGGTAGGTATCTGGCAATCCTATATTTTAGGGCTTTTGCTGTTTACCAGTGTGGGCCAGGAAGGAATTTCCTCAAGGAATGTCGTTAGCTTGTATAGGGTTTCTTGTTTTTTTTCCCCCACCCTCTGGAGAATTTAGATGTTGGTCACAGTTAAATCTGGGGGATTTTGACAGGAAATTTTGATGCTTTTGCTGGTGTTTAGACTTCTGCCTGGCTAAAAGGTCCCACTCTTCCATTTAGGGGCATACTGCTCACCAAATTTGGGGCAGAAATAAATTTTTACTCCAAGTCAGATTGGCATGGAATATAGGGTTGCCTTTGTGTTTCTCTGTAGTGCATAACTTGGTTCCTTTCCTAGGAACTTCTGACTAGTAGTGTAATGAGCAAAAGCCCCAGGTACTCATTTAGAGGAGATGCAAGAACGGCAGCAGCTACTGGTCTAGCCACTGTCACTGCTGTAGGTGGCTTGGCCCCAGCCACTGCTAATGGTGTACAGGCTTCAGCCCCTGGTTATTGTGCCTCTGCTTTTGAGCACATATTAGCCAATTACTTCACTGTTTGTGTAGTGGCAGAGCATTGGCAAGGCCCTTGTTCTGGGAGAAATCAGAGAAACATGTTATAATGTGGTGTTGGATTTTGGTGTGTTGTGTTAGTAGTTATTTGTGAGGGTTCAGAAAGTCAATTTGAGGGATTTCTTGGGTGAATGATTGCCTGTGAACACAGGGGACTTGACTCGATGTCCCAGGAGGCCCTTTCCAGCTTTGTGTTTCTTTTCCTGCAGGTCAGATCTTGGGAATCCTGAAAGTCTGTCTTTGCTGTCTCTACTCGGAGAAGCAGATTTAAATAGCTGATAGAACCAGAGAGCTAATAGAGAGACTATTGGAACTACCAAGCTAATAAAGAAAAACAAAAAATCACTAAAAAATATAAATCCTTGCATGTGCAATTTAACAAATGTACCAATATGAATTAGCCCCATCACGTTCTCCCCCCATTCAGTAAAGCAGATGGACATACTAAAGAGAAATACAGTGGATAATGTGCTTGGTAGTAGTGAGATAGAGGAAGGGTAGGCCCCTGTGTCGTCTTGGATTCTGTAACTATAGGATTTTCTTCAGCATTTACCTTATGCCACAGAACTGTTAAAAGAATTATTTCCGTAGCCTTTTTGATTTTGTAGAATTTTTTTTGGAGTATGAACTAAGGGCACACTGAATCTTTCTTTACTAGTGTGTGTGTCTGCAGCTGAGGCAATGACTAGGAGAGATATGAATGACCCCAGTCATCTCTGTGGGTGATGTATCTTTGAAATTTCAATGAATGTTTAAATGTCACCACTATTGACTATTTCACTGATTACTGTCTGAGCAGAAACATCCAGTAAAAGTGCTTTATCTCATAATCCTAAACTGTCTCCAGGGCCTTTCCAGAGGAAAAACAAGACCCCATCCCCCCACTCCATCTACCAAATCCTCCAGCTTTCAACTCAACTGCCACAATGATGTTGTTGTTATGCTTTGTTCATACAAATTCTCTTGCACATAGATCTATAGGGATTGAGTAAAATTGCCCCAGTTCTAAGCAGGTGTAAACTGTTAGAATCCCATTGACTTCAATGGAGCTGCACCTGTTTTCATCAGGAAAGACTATTGGTTTACCCCATTTTTATGAAATATCTCAAAGTGTACCATGTTGACATACATAGTTAATTTAAATGAATCTGCTATAAATTCTCCAGCTGCAGCAGAATGTAGAGACCTTGCTTGAAAATTTGGGCTTAGCTTGTGGTAGAAAATGCAGGATCTGACCAGAAGGGTGGTTATGGCTGTGATGCCATGCAGCGAAACTAGGGGATGACAGTTGGTTCTTCAGGACTTCATTAGAGGCAAAAATAACTTTCTGGGACATAAACACTTTTTAGAATAATAGTGTCAGACGTTTGCTTACAAAAGCTGGACTGATATGGCCTGATCCAAAGCTCTTTTAGATTTTCTGGAGTCTATTTGTTAACTTTAATGAGCTTTAGATTCAATCTATAAAGTATATCAGACAGGCTGTTATTTGTAATAATGACCCTTTCATGAAACTTGTTTCAAAGGAACATTGAAATAAAATAACACTAGACTGTGACCAAGAAAAACCTCATCTTAGAGATACAATTCTAAAAAGAAGCCTTTAATTATTTTATAATATTTTATAATATTTTTGTTTGCAGGAGGACAGAAAATAGTCGTTTCCTATTATCCATGCTAATGACACTATAGATGAAAAGAGTGGAGCATTTTTCAGTCCCTGCTGGCAGTAACCTACCGTATGATTCAGTATGCAGGCAGAGGTTAGACGATCAGAAATAGCTGAATAGTCTTTTTAAGCTAAGCTGTGAACTTTCACCATGTGCTAGAAATAAATTCTAAAGATGTATTCTGACTGTGCACTTTGTGGTTTTTTCCTTAAGTTTTTAAATGACATAATGGATTCCATTTACTGCATACTCTTAACACATAGTAAAAATAAAACCGTTCTTCCTCTTTCTCTATGGAGCTTGTCTATTTGTCTGTAGCTATCATGGTTCTGTGAATTGCCTTACACTCACATCAAAAGTGAAGGTGATAGACTGCATTCTGCATAGAGAGAGCTTTTAAAAAATAGGGGTTTCCCCTAAATACTTTGGCATATAACTTTTCTGAACAAGAAAAAGCTTTCCCTTTTCTCTGTAAGATGTTTCTCTTTGAATATTTTTATTGGTTAGGTTTTTTCATGATAGAATTTCCAGCAAAAGAGCTGTATGTCAAATGAGAGGCAGTTTCGTATTACAGGCAGTCCTCAGACTTACGACATCATTGGTTCCTGAAAACCACGTCTTAGGTCGAAATGTTGTAACTTGGAACCAATTTTTAATAAGAAACAATGTTATAAATGGGGGATTGGTTCCTGAACCAAGGCCTGATCCCCTGTTTTCACCAAAAATACCCCAGAATTTTGTACTTGATTAATTATAGATGAGTAATATAGCTACATCAATGTATTTATATTGTAAATAGCAATCATATTGATTTGGAAGGACTTCTTTGAAGTGACTTTGCTGGACTTTTGGAAAGGCTCCTGGTTGGACTTTTTGAAGGGTTCTTGCCTGGAGTTTTCTTAGGAGTCTTGGCTGCAGGGTTTTCTGGAGTCTTGTCTGCTTTCTTAAAGAAAGAGTCCAAGGAAGTTTGGACTGATGTTCTCTAGGGAGATGAACTTGTGTGCTGACATGGTGTTGCACTGGATCAAGCGTTGTAAAGTTGAAACTGACATTATAAAGCTGAAACAGGTTGTCAATTTATAAATGTAGTAAGTGTGAAATGTTGTAACTCAAAACGTTATAAGTTGAGGACTGCCTGTACTTCAGGTTCTTCTCCTCAGCTCCCTCAGTGAATGTTACCTGGTATAAATTGGATTTGGCATCTGTTTTGTAATGAATTATGTTAGGACAGAAAATGATTTGCAATATCACAGGCCTCAATCGTTCAGTGAACTCCTTACAGATCCAGGAGTCCACCAGCCCGGGGTTAATTGTTAATTCATTCAGTCCAGATATTTAGTGGCACAGAGTGGTGGGTTCAGACAGTGTTGCAAGGCCTATGACATAGATACAGATTGGTAGTTTAGGCAATGCCTAAGGTCTAAAGAATGATTTGGTCATTGTGCCAGCACCTGATGTGCAAGATTGAATAGGTGCCTGTATTTATTAGGTCTGTATTCAGTCCTAGGACTTCTGAATTCCCTAGGCCTCTACTCTTTAGTGGGGACAGGGGGAGAGAACACATGCATGGAGGAGCAAACAGCCCTTCCCCTACCTGGGCCAGGGACATCTGTCTTTAGTGAAGTGGGGGGGAAGGAGCATGGGCTCCTGCCACTAGAATTAAACCTCGCCCTAAACTTGTCCCCTCAGCCACTCATGGGCCTTCAGAGGAGTGGGGGGGATCATGATCTGGGCATAAAAATGGTGGTGTCTACCATGATCAGGCCATGATATTAGTGAGCTGGGCCTGCAATTTAAACCAGGCCCTAGAGCTAAACCTGATCTGGAGTAGCATAACTTTGAGCTGCATAATGAGTGCTTAAAACTAGATTCAAGGTATTAATGTGCGGACAATCCAGGATTTAAGAGCTCCAGGAGCCACTCAGAATTACCGTGTAACAAAGCCTTTAGCCATTTAGGATCCTATGTCCCATTCACTTTCCTTTGGTTCTTAGGGGCCCAATCCTCTAAGGTATTTGGATTTCTGAATAGTCTGTGCCCTAAGAACCAAAATAATTTTGGCATATGAATTTAATAATTTAAAATATTTAGTCCTTGCAACTTTGAATGAAGAAGTATATACATACTTTTAAAAGGATTTAAAAGTCCTCTTGGCTAAGCGGGGAAATCACGGTCCTCTTAAGAAAGAGGCTTATAAACAATGGAAGCTTGGGGCAGGCCCCGAGGAGGACTACTCCACAATAGCCCGCATTTGCAAGGAACAGATGAGACAGGCTAAAGCGTTGACCAAACTTAGTTTAGCAACGGGAATCAAGGACAACAAGAAGTCCTTCTTTAAGTACATAGGGAACAGGAGGAAAACAAATGGGAGTGTGGGATGATTGTTCAACATTGTTCAGCAACTCAGGAGAGCTAGTTACCGGTACCGAGGAGAAAGCTGAACTCCTGAATGACTACTTTTCCTCCATCTTTCACCAGACCACGGGGAAAACCATGCCAGGCAGAGTAGAGGTTGGAGCATGGTAGGAATAATTGCTTTCCTACTATTGCTGTAGAATTGGTGTATGACCAATTAAGAAAATTAGATGCATACAAGTCAGCGGGACCGGATGATCTTCATCTGAGTGCGGTGAAGGAGCTGGCTGAAGTCATTGCAGAACCCCTGGAGAAATTCTTCCACAACTTGTGGTGCTCTGGAGATGTCCCTGAGGACTGGAAGAGGGCCAATGTTGTGCCCATCTACAAGAAGGGCAGAAGGGAGGACCCGGGTAACTATGGGTCAATCAGCCTAACTTCCATCGTAGGGAAAATCCTAGAAAAGTTCATCAAGGAGTCTATCCGTGATAAGCTTGCAGAAGGTAAGATTCTGGATGACAGCCAGCATGGCTTCATCACGGGCAGGTCTTTCCTTACCAACCTCATCTCCTGTGACCAGGTAACTCACTACCTGGACATGAGAGAGCATATTGAGAGTATAGCTTGACTTCCAAAGGGCCTTTGATCTAGTATCCCCCAATGTCTTTGTGAGAAAATTGGAGGATTGTGGGCTTAACTCCAAGGCAGTCAGGTGGGTGAGAAACTGGCTGCAGGATGGAACCCAGAGTCATTGTGAACGGATATGTCATCCTGGCGAGAAGTGGGCAGCAGTGTCCTGCATCATCAGTGCTTGGTCCAGTACTTTTCAACATCCTTATTAATGACTTGGAAGTGGGGGTGAATAGCTCACTGGTCAAGTTCACAGATGATAACAAACTATGATAACAAAGATGATAACAAACACGCATGTGCATGTGTGAAGATAGGCTACAGATACAGGCAGACCTAGACAGGCTAGCAAGTTGGGCGGATTGGAATCTGATGAAGTTCAATGTCGAAAATTGTAAAGTGCTTCACCTTTGGAAGAACCTTGGGATGCAACTCCTGGCTCCTACCCTTGGGTTCTTTAAGAGGAGGTTAGATGTACACCTTGCTGGGGTCGTTTGACCCCAGTACTCTTTCCTGTCATGGCAGGGGGTCAGACTAGATGATCTACTCGGGTCCCTTCTGACCCTAGAAACTATGAAACTGTGTAACAACCCCCGACACAGCTACAGGTTTGGCAGCACCAAAGTGACTAGCATGACGAATGAAAGGGACCTGGGGGTAATAATAGACCACAGTATGAATATGAGCTGGCAGTGTGATGCGGTAGCCAATAGGGTAAATAATACTCTGGCATGTATCAATTGATGCACCTCCAGCAAAACAAAGCAGGTGATTCTTCCACTCTGCTCAGCACTGATGAGACTGTAGCTGGAGTACTGCATCCAGTTCTGGGCACCACACTTTAACATGGACATGGACAAGCTTGAGAGAGTCCAAAGAAGAGCCACGTGTATCATCAGTTTTAAAAGGCAAGCCATATGAGAAAATGCTGAGGGATCTAGGACTCTTCAGCCTGAGGACAAGAAGGCTGAGAGGGGACCTGTGTGAGTTCGATGCCGAATTATATAAGGACTGAATTAAGCACAGGCTCAGACCTGGATGTTCAATTTAAAAAAACTTTTATTGTTTCACAAAGTCATAAACTAAAGGGGGTCTGTTGGTTCACGAGGTTCCCAAATCAAGCCCTTGCTTTCTAACCCGGAGGCTAGGTGCAGCTGCCTGATTCAGTAGTTTCAGAACTGGTCAACAGCTCATTTAAAAGGAGTCCCTTATCTTTTTTTAGACAAAAGATACACAACTGTCCCCACTCTGACAGTGAGGGCATCTAACATAACTTTACTATTACTTATATATGATAACACATATACATATGTATTTCTAACTCTTACTTCTACTGGTTATTTAGTTAACTTATCTGTATTATAATATCAGGTGATACGCTCTGTATTATAATTTTTACGCTGCTTATGTTAATTCTTAATGACCTTTATGTTTCTTATGTTAATTCTCAATAACCTTTATGTTTTTTATGTTAATTCTTATGTTTTGCTGTTTTTAGCAGGGTTAAAAGGTCAAAGCTTACATAATATGCGGTTGTTTTTTGTCATTGCAGTTTAGCTGTGCGGTTTCCTGTTTTAACAATATAAGCTGCTTGCTTGTAATTTTTATCATTGTCCAAGGGTCAGAAGGTGATTACTAGAATGTCAATCGCTGACTCCTCAACTTCCTTGAAGCATTCTGGGAGTTTTTGTGCATTGTTCTTAATGCTAGGCCTTGCTTAGCATAAGCACTATCTCACAGGACCTGGTAGCAGTTTACTGCTATGCTAGGGGAGTACATCAGGGGCTTGGTGAGTAACTGTTCACCAGGGCACCCAAGGGGAAAACCAGGAGTAATGACCACAAACTCCTGGAAGATCAGTTCAGGCTCAACATTAGGGAAAACTTCTTCACAGTCAGGGTGTCCAGACTGTGGAATAAGCTTGCTCCAAAGGTTAATTGCTTACCCCGGAAATCTTCAAGAGAAGACTAGACAGGCACCTTGCTGTGGTCACCTGACCCTCAGTTATCTTTCCTGCTTGGTGCAGGGGGCTGGACCGGATGATCTTCTGAGGTCCCTTCATGTCTTACAAATCTATGAATCTAGTATGAACCTATGAAATAGCAAGTACACATTTCTGATGCAGCAAAATTATTTACTAGGATAGCTTTAAAGTAGGTGTCACCACATGAATGCAAAATCCAGTCTGGTGAATGAGAAACACCCTAGTTTTCACCAGTTTGTCACTGCATACACATATATAAGTAGCTTTCCATACTATCTCTGTCATAGACCTACTTAACTCTTTGAATTGATACCTAAAAAACACAGGAAAGAAAATAGGCTGCGATATGTGGACCAGTGAAACACCCAACTGATAATTGATGTACACAACAGATTTAGTCCTCTTCTTATCAAGGGCACCCTTGGAAACCATTTTGCATTTTGTTGTAGAAAAACAGACCTTGGTGTATGCTTTTTGTGAAGGGTACATACGTGAGAGGGTGAATTCTGCTGAGGAACTTATTGCTAGGGTAAGTCTTAGAGAGCAGGAATTGGTTAATTTAGCTAAATAATGGAAATCCAAATATAAGGTGAAGGTTTGGTTCCTTTATGAACGTTTGTTTCTATTTGCAGAGTGTGCAATCCAGGTACAGTGCAATGTTGTTCCCAAACAGAAACTAAAGTACACTGCGCAAACAGTAAGCAACTAGAAACTGATAACAGGTGAGTAAAAAATCAGTCCAGTCCCATAAATTCCTTAGGCTTTCCTCTTGGGAAAGAAATTCCTGGACTATCATGATGTGAGTAGTTAGAGACAGCAATCCTGAGTCAAAGAACTACTCACATATTTATGCAGTGACTCCCCTAATTGACATAGAGGCAGCTGGGTGGGACCCTGGGAACTGAATTGATATGGACGTTGTTGTTTTAAACACTCCTTGCACAGATGTTTCAGTGACAAAGGGTGTAGACTGGCATAGCTCAACTGATATCTCGCCTGTGGGATGTAGTTTGATGATGTAGTTTGATTTCATGGTCATATTTCATATTTTATGGTTTAGAGGAGAATGGGAGCATGGGGCACCTGAATTACAACTTCTGAGACACTAAAGTTCCATTTTTTCATTGAAATATTTTCTTTTGTTAGTATTTTGATATAATATCAGTATTTTTAGTACAATCAGCTATTTGTCATGAAAAGTATTATTCAAATGAAAACTCATATTTCAACCAAAAGTTTTTGAAGATTTTTTTTTACCTTTTCTAGAATTAACCATTGAAAACTATATGGAGGGAATGGGGGGTGTTGGAAATCTGACATACCGAAATGTATATTAAGGCTGTATTTATAAATAAGTTTCAAATGCTTAATGACTGATGAATCAGGATGTCAATTTTTCTAGAGCCCTAGAAGGCATGATATAGTTTATAACCGTTTATAACACCATCTGATGTATTTATAATCTTCTGTAATATATGCTGTTGACGGCTATATAATGCTTATAACAGCAATTAAGGCTCTCTGATCCTTTTATAAACTATTGATAAATAACCTCTTAATACAGACTGCTACCCCTGGAATAACGTATTTCTGTTTGCTCCCATTGGGGCCTGGTTCATCAGCTGCATCCTCTTTCTTTACCTGCTGCTCCTGCTCTTACGTTATCATCGGCACAGATCTCACACACTGGAACTGCAAGCTAATCAGGCCTTAGTTGGTAGGGTTTTATGGATCCTTTCTGTATTGCTAGGGACAATCCACAGCTTTACCAGCTGTAGGAAGGCTATTTCTATTCCCAGCACCAAGAAAGAACCACTTCTGAAAGGTCAGTTTGTCATTTCTCCTGAGTTGTGGGATGGATATCTAGATATTAGGCTAAATTTCAGCTAACATCAATGGAAATAGGTACTTTTTCATATTTTAATAGCTATCTTTTTATTTATGCTGCTTAAATTCATCCAATGCATCCAATATGATACCATTATTAATTCTGATATGATCTCCAGATGTATTTGAATATAAAATATTCAATATTGTTCACTGATTTTCTGTATTGACATTTCTATATTCCTGTAAATGTGGATCATCGTACTCTTGTATGAATATTAAAAGGTAATATTTATGCTACTTTTGCAAAGATTGCTACATACTGATTTTGGCTAAAGTATGTATAGTATAGATGCTGCATGTCACTGTTTTATAATGAATATAAAGAATGGTATTGAAAATTTGAATTATGAATGAATTTTGGGTATAGTTTTTCACCGATACTAGCAAATACCAAATCTTGCTGCTATTTAATAACTCTAGCTTCTGTAGAGAGAAAAAAAGGCATTTTAGATACCTAACTTCAGAACTGAATTACCATATTTACCTGAATTGAAAAAGAATCTAATAATTTAAGGTGACTGCCCAATAATCAGAAGTTTAGACGCATGAAATTTATAAAATTGTTATAAAACTTTCTATGCCTGGAATCTACTTTTGGAGAGGCATCCTGAAAGTTGTTTCTTTTCCTACTACATTGGGGCAAGCAGCAGCAAGGAGGCAGGTGGTGGCAGTAGTCAGTAAGGAGACTGCCCCTTGGTGCCTGCCTCCCCAGAGCCTGTGCATCCCATGCTTGTCCCTATAGTGCCTGTACCCCTTACTGCCTGTCCTCCCACAGTGCCTGCTCCCCCCCACCCTGGTTAGCCATCCCTATCACTTATCCACCTTTCAGCTTTCTCCCCTATCTTCCCACCCCCTTTTTCTGCCCCCTCCGTAATGCCTGCTTCCCTCTGGCCAAAGCCAGCTACACAGCAACTGTTGTGGTAGTGGAAGCTTCAGCCCTGCCGGAGCTGCTGGGGCCATTGCAGCTTGGCCAGGCTGGGGCCAGAGGTAGCATGTGCTGTGTGCTGCCTAGCTCTGGTCAGAGCAGGGCTCCAATGGGGAGCAAAGGCAAAGGTGGGGGACAGCAAAGGCTTCAGGGGCAGGTGATGGGGAAGACACCAACTGTGGCTTCAACTCTCACCTTGGGGTAATTGGTAGAGTCACAGCTGCTCCCCACTTGCCTCCCCAGTTATACTCATATCTAAGATAAGGATCTTTTCTCCCCTTGTGTTGAGGTACATCTGTATGAATGGTATTAGCACCAAAATAACAGTTCTTCCTCATGAAGGGTGAAGACAGAAATGACAATTTTGCCTGATCTGGCTACAGAAAGCCGTTTATAGCTGTGACCCGACACAAGTGCATGGCTGCAAGGAGCTTCAAAAATGGCTGATCAGGTGAAAATCTGACCCCTCATTGCATGAGGTATGATAGAATCATAGATGTTAGGGGCTGGAAGGGACTTCTTGAGATCTTCAGGTCCAGCCCCCACTGTGCTTGGACAGGAAAGACTGCTGGGGACAGATGATCCCATTAGCAATATGTAGGGGGCCCATGTGGTGCATGTGAACCCCCTGAGCATGGCAGTGCACCCCCTACAGAAAGGCGCCACTGATACTTCCGGCAGTGCCTGTGGGCAGTTGCTACTGACTCCCCCTCCTCCCTGCACCGCCGACACCACCGGTGGTGTCTGCAGGTGATCCACAATTGCTGCTGTTTGCCACTGCCAGTGGCATCTGTGGGTGATTGCTGACTGCCAGACAGTGCTTGCCACCCCCCACTGCTGACAGTGCTGCGGCTGCCTGCTGGAGCCCCCCACTTACCACTGCCATGCTCCCACCACCGACAGTGCCGCTGCCACCTGCCAGAGCTTACCATCCCCCCAGCCTCCGGGGGACATGGCATTCATGGATGATCCCAGCAAGGTGAGGCTCTAGCATTTTTTGAAGATACCCAGAGTAGGTGATTGCATCACCTCTGGGGGAAGACTATTTCATACCCTGGACACTCGAGTTGTAAATAAGTTTTTCCTTATGTCTAATCTAAAGTGGTCTTCTAGCAATTTATGACTGTTAGTCCTAGTCTTCCCCTGGGGAGCCCTGATGAACAGACATTCTCCCAGTCCCTTACATGTGCCCCTTTCATATTGATAGGCTGTGACCAAGTCCCCTCTTAGTCTTCTCTTCTCATCAGATAACAAATGTAGCATCTTTTCTAACTTGTCTGAAGAGCTCCCAGCCTGTTCTGATTTCAGAATGGGAGTGGGGAAAGGGAGTGGAAGCAGTTCAGTCTGGGGTTTTTTCAGCACCCCCTATAGGGTGGGCTGGGTATATTGGAGCCCCCCTCACCGTGAGGTGGAAGAGTTCCAATTCACCCACCCTACCCTTCAGCACTGGCTGGGGAGCCCCAAGAACAAGCTCCGTCTACTGCCTTTCCCCCCTCCCATACTGAAAACAGCAAGCAATGGCAGAGAGCCTGGCCATTGCTAGTGGAACCTGGCTGAAGTGACAGCTAGATTTCCCTCCCCACCCCCCCCGCAACCAACTTCTGTTTAGTTTGGTGTAACTTTGTAACTCAGAACACTTTGCACAAATTATTTTGAATTACAGCTGGGAGCTGCCCTTCCGTCTGCACCCCAATTCAGCAACAAAGTGATTTATTAAATAGTTTATCCAATCTACTTGTTTTAAATGGAATCTGTTTATCTCTGTACCTCTGCTATGTTCATTTTTATGCAGAGGAATATTTTAATGATAAAAAATAGGTTTTATTTCTCACAGTCCCCCAAATTCTTATCAGGATACATAAATGTGTTTCTTAGAATTCTGGTAAAATGGATTATTTGATTCTTGCCTAGTTTTTACTAACATCACATTCATTTTCAACCTGCTTCAAAAGATCAAAAAAAAATCTGACAAAGAATGCCACAAATCTCCTTTTTCCAGATGTCTGACATGTGAGTCTAATTTCTGATAGGTTATTTTCAGTCACTTAGAAGTGACAGGGAAAGTTGTAGCTAAAATGTTACAGGGTTTGCAGGTCTCTGCCAGAAGATGTTTATCAGTGTCGTTCTTGTAAATATCATGCCATAGTAGTTTCAGAGTAGAGTTACTCAAATGATTCACTGCAATCAATATCTTTTGGATTTGGCCTTTTTTTCTCTCTTGGTCGTATTTCTGGCAGCTTTTGTGAAGGTTTCTATCTTCTTTCATTGCTTTCCTCACACCATTCCTCTCCTTGTTTAGTGCACCCAACCTAGAAACTTTAAAAATGACAAGATTTTCAGGACCAGATTAAATCATGTCTTATGCCTGCCTTCTGATTTTTGACCTTCCCATGCTGTTCTTTTCCAAATTTATAGTGAGTAAGGCCACTTTGGCCTCCACTGTGAGAGTTCTCACTCAAGGAGCCAACCACAAGGAAAGTGCCATTGTGCTAAGTGCTGTATTGTCACCTAGTGACAATCCCAGAAACGTTTAGTATTTATTGCAGAGCACAATGGGAGCACTGGAACTGATTTTTAAATTTGGTTCATATAAGGGCTATAAAATATCTATTATGTGCAACTTTTAATTGGAGCCAAGCTGGTGACCCCAAGGTGAGCTTGTGTACATATCCACAGACAATGTGCCCTCGCTCTTCTAATCCTTCCTTTCTTGCCTCAGTTTGCGTGTCATAGGAAGTGGGGGCTCCATGTGCCTCCTTTAATTCTCGTACCCATCATTAAATCTAGAACACAAGTCACACTTTGGTTATAGATCAAAGTATCTAATTTTACACAGATACAGTGACGTATTGCCTCAGCTGACTGTCAGGATTCTGAGGATCATCCTGGCTTAGATAACACTGCATTGGTCTAGTGATGTCTCATTTCAGAGAGTTTAACTATATGTAACAGTTCCTCTGTCTGGTTTTCCTTTGAGTGAGTCTTCAGCTTCTTCATTTCAAAATATATAAGCTTCACTTACTTAAGCTAAAGAGCCTCTTAACCAGGAGGTGATAGAAGACTCAAAGACCTCTGCCTATGGTCTAGGTGAACATTCCCTTAGACTACAAAACAGACTTGAGAGGGAATCTTTGTCAATGTTTGTTTTTCCTAGTACACACTACTTTGGATTACCAAGTACTGGATGGTAGTCTCTCTTCTTTGGCTTTCCCCAAATTATGGAAAGGCTTAATCTTTTCCTGACATCTTAAGTTTGCTTTTAGCACAGGCCATGATTTTACAAGTTGGCTCTGATGATTACTGTATTACATCATCATCTTTCATATGGCATCAAATATCAACTTCCAAATCTATGAGCTACTGGCTGGTATTATCACTCATTGTGCAGATTCCATCTATCCCTTCTGGGCATTTGTAAAGATTGCTGCTTTCAATGAAGTGGCGTGCTGTTCGTTGGACAACACATTTCACACAGCAGGCTATCCAAGATGTTCATCTTGTGAGCAATGATGTTGCTTGATGTTCATCCAAGATATTATTATTGCTCATCTGAAGCATCCATATCCAGATCTCAGTCTGTTCACCCTGACCGACACTTCTCTGTCAAGATTGCGCCCAATGGGGGATAAAATTATTATGTTTGCTCTGGTTACAGGTCTTAAGTTTGTTTTCTGCAAACACTAGTCTGAACAAAACAATTTGCAAAATGTTTGTGAAAACATGAATAAAATGCAGTGCACTCATGGTGAAATAAAGGTGTGGCTTAGAATCAGAAAAAATATTTATGGATGTTTTGCTTCGTTACTTGTCCATTTCTTGTTCAAGCTCCCTGTTAAATCTTAGCTTTCTTGCACATAACAAGTAAGCTGGAAAAATGTTTTATTATATAATTTTATTTAGCTCCTTATTGGATATGATGTGGGATTTGTATGGTACAACTTCTATAGAAATCAATGGGTTTCACAGCCAACTTAGAAACATTGCTGATTGGTCTGTATGAGATTTTTATAAATAAAAAACAGAGTAAAAAGTGTAGTCTAAATGAAAGTCTTTTTTTTTAAGTTTGAATGAGACTTTATTTTTTTTAAACAAAATCTAGTCTTTTCCCATTGGTTATTTATTGATTACTTATTGATTGAGTTATAGTCACTCTCAGGATTTATTTAAATATGCTGGATATGGAAACATAGCAGAAAACCTCCTTTGTACATTTCCCCTCTGGACATTGATATAACAGAAGCCCTTTCTTGCCTGCCCCTTCCTCCCCCATTTTGTGCATTTCTTTTTCCTTCTAAGCATTGGCAGAGACCTAGCAAACTCATTGCATGGGTGTGGCAAGGCTCAGAGCAAGCCAGAAAGCTGAAGTGGTTTTCTGTAAGGAGAAACCTACAAACTATATCTACATCTCAATTAAGCTCACTATCACTAAAGAAAACAAAAGAACTAAAATATCCACTTCAAAGACTGTAAATATATCCTGGTGCTAACCTAACTCATTTACTGTCCTCACTACCTCACATTGCATTTTTAGATATTTCTCACAGTTCATTTTTATATTTATCTGTCTCATATTTACCATGGAATTTTGTATTTTATGTTTTATACTTTAAACCCTTAAGGAATGTACTCCCTGTAGAATGAAGTTACACCCTGGACCATTGTGAAAAACTGCATTGTATTGTAATTGTAAAGTGATAACGTCTGCTATATTGGGCTTATCCCCCTTGAGTAAATGTGAGTATGGTGATCAGTAGGTAATAAAATGACAGTAGACTAGCCAAACCATTACAAAATTCTACCCTACAAGCCATTTTAGGTTAATCAAGCCAAGGAACTGATTCCTGGGACTGAGCACCCCACCCATTGATTATTCCTGCAACCCTTAACAATACCATTGCTAATTAATCAAAATCACAAAGTGACTCCTGAAATTGCACTATCAGATAGACAAGATTCAAGACCCATGTGGGACAGCGGCCTCCAGACTGGGTAGCCACAATGATGCTGGGGGATCGCACAAGTCTGCCAGAAAGCGATAAAAAGCAGTGAAGTGTGACCCTTAGGGATGCCCTCTCATTTAGCATCTGACTTACCAAGACAGAAGGGCAAGCAGGTGACCTCCTTCTGGATAAGACATTGCCTTGAAGGAAACTGACCATCAACAGCAGACTGCAGGGCCTCAAATAGGTAGACATACTGACACCAGTGTTCTCACAGTCACTACAGCAGCTACTATACACTATAATATATGGGTTTGAATGACATGGGTTTGAATGAGTGACTGTGCATGCATGTACTTGTGACTAGTACTTGTCATAACTCAAAGTTTGCTTTTATGATTTTATTGGTAACTTCACATCCCATACAATAAATTAGAATTCATTATGATCTAGTGAGTTGGTCTTTTGTAGCCAACAGAAATGTAGAGAGAGAGAGTACTGGGTAAGTTACCTATCCTACTCCAATAGGGAAGAACTTAAACAGGATTGTACACTAAGTTACCAAATAATTTTTGAGGAGTTTGTTATGACATTAGAGTGGCTATGGCTAATATGAACACTTATGGCAATTAAGGAATATTTCACCTTAAAAAATTCTCTTAGAAAAACAATGTTAACACAACAGTAAGGCTGAGTACGAGCTTTATCTTTCAGCCTCAACCCTACATTATCTTATCTTGAAATCCTTGTCTTCTCAGCCTTAAAAACTGTCATGGGACTTTGTAAGTCTGATTATGTGGAACAATTCTGTTTAAGAATGTCTGCATTATGTCTTCAGTGGTCTCACACTGTGAAGGAGTGAAGTTTCCAAAGGAAGTCTCTAAATGGTGTGACTTTTAAGCCAAGGAGTCAAAAAGGAAAAAAAAATATGGTTATTTCTACCCACTTCTAGTCTACCCAAAGGATTTCTCCTTTGTATAGACAAGGACAGCAGTGTTTAACTTGCTTGCTTATGAAATTCATTTTTCCAGTATCAGCAAGCCCTAAGAGGGTGTCACAAATTAATTAATTACAAATTAATATACTATGTGTAGGTCTTTATTTAATAACAGTCTTGTCTGAGGCCCCAGAATGGCACAAGAGAAATGAGAGTGGGGAAAAATCCTCTTGGAAACTTAGGTGTATCACTATTGCATCCGAGTTAATTATTTAATAAAAATAAGACAATTATAGAAAATATTGAGTTCTCTGACTGTCAGAATCTGACAGGAATGGATTAAAAGTAGGCGAAAGCATAATTTTTTTCCTTGCTATTTCCAGGTTGCTATTTCCAACCTGATTAGAGATTTTACTTAAAATGGTGCCCTTATATTTTTCTTTCAGGAAATGTTTCATGCTGAATTGAACTTGATCTCCTGATCAGGTGAGGCACAGACGTAATACCACATGACTGCAATCATAGCTAGGGACAGACATTACACATAAACTGGTTTAAGTGATCAGAAACTGTTTTAAACCTGTAGCAGAACATTAATTCAGCGCATATAAACCAGTTTCAAAATGGCTTTAACTGGTTCAAGATGAACCTGGTTAATTTAGTATCAGACTTAACTGATTTGGGTCACACTGGTTTATGCAATGTCTGTCCCAGACCCCTTCTTGGTTTCAGTTAAACCAGACTCCCCCAGCATCCCAGATTCTTTGCAGTCATGGACTGGACTGGGCTGGGCTGGGCTGTCTGCTCCAGAGAACAGGGCTGGCCCCACCCTTCTGCTCCCAATCTGGAGCTCCAGCAGAAACTGGAGGCACAGCAGGGTCTGCCTGGCTTTCCCCTGCCCCACCCCTCCTTCACCATTGGCTGCTCAAGCAGGGATCCCCCCTTGCACCCTCCAATTTCCCACAGGACAGACCCCAGCCCCATAGACCCTAGGCATGTGGTATGCTAGCTAAAGCTGAGAGAGGTGTGTGTGTGTGTATGTGTGTGTGTGTGTCTCCATGTCCTGGGGGCCGGGGTGACCCCGAAAACTTACCAGCAGCAGGAATAGACGCACCGGGGAAAGCCGTGTGGCTTGTGAGCCGGCTCTTTATACAGCTGCGGCCGGCTGGTGACATCAGCAGAGAACGCCGGCCAGCGAAGATAAAAGCGGCGGCAGCTGCGAAGATCGGGGTGGATGGCCCTGAAGAGGGAAGTCCACCAATGGAGGAAGAGGAAGGGGAGACCCCGCGGCGTCCAAGGAGGAACGAGGAGCCAGAGCTGGAGGAGCCGGAGGGAAGGAGCCAGCGGCAGCACCAGGAGGTTGGCGGCAGACAGGAGGTGGCGGGACTGGAGCGTGGTGAAGAAAGTCACTGCAGAGGACCCACCTGAGCCAGGTGCACTCGGGGCGTGGTAGGGCAGCAAGAGCCCATAAGGAGAAGCCAGATCAGGGCGGGGCTGTCACGGGGACTGCGGATGCCCAAGCCCATTGAGAAACATAGATTCTAGGGACTGAGGGTCTGGAGCCAGATCCATAACTATAGAGGCTCGACCCTCTGAGGATAGGGAAAAGGGGCAAAGGAAGGCAGCAGCGGGGTAAGAGGAGCCACATGCCACTTCCGCAGGGTCAACTCCAGAAGGTGGCATAAGGCCAGAGTTCAGGGGTGGTTGGAGCCCCGTGTACGACCCTCGGGTGGACCCGGGCAAAGAGAACCCGTCAGACGACTCCCCCCCATTGGCGATCCATCAAGACGGGGCGGTGACGAGGTGAAAGAACATCCATTTTGCCCTCAGGAGGGAGCAAAGCCCGGCGGGTACACTCCAATTTCAGAAGAATAGAACAGGCAGACAGAATGTTTAGGGCTTTTTGGAGCTAATCATCAGATCAGCTGGTAATGTCCCTCCATTCCTTCCTTGGAAAAAGCTGTTTAAGAAGAGCTTGAAATAATGAAAAGGTTTTGTTTTCTTGATGCGCTGCTAAATGCTGTGTTATCAGCTCCCCACTGGCTCCCTTACCTGCTGGTTTGCTGCAGATGGTATGAAGAAGCAGGGAGAGGATTGAAATGCTAAGTATCATTAACAGATGCATGAACTGCACCCCCACCCATCTGCCTCAGGGCGCTAGCCATGAGGTTGCGGTCTGGCAAGCTGGGAGGTTGGCATCTCCCATCCCTTGAGCAGCGAGAGGAGAAAAGTCTGGTACTGGGCAGGCAGGGTGAGGGTTTAAACCCCTCCGTAATCAGAGTGTCCCGCTGGGGCCTGGCTGCACACCCCGCTCAGCTATGTACTGCAGAAGGGAAGGGAAGGCTGGTCTAGCACATCCCCTTCCCCACCCCCCCCGTTTCTAGCCTGAGCCACTGTAGGCATGTGCCTGCATTTCCTCAATCTGCAGGGAATGTCTGTGCACTTGCAAATCAGTTCAGCCTAGGCAGGTTACACTAACTTGCAAAGATTGGATCAATTCAGGCTCAGGCTTTTTGAATGTTTGTCCCTAACTCAAGTGACTGGATGCCTAGATTGACCTAAATGCCTAGATTCAATTTAATAATCCAAACATGTTGTGAGCAACAGGTTATAAAAATATATTTTTTTTTCCTAATGGAGAGGGGAAACCAAGTCAAAATGCTTCTGTGAGATGCTCAAACCACAACAAAAGGCAAAGAAACTACTCCTAGTACAAAGGAAATTACCTGACTTCTAGTGCTTTTGCTGTTAGGAGAGAAGAATTTGCAAAGCCTTAAAGGGATTTATCTCTGTGTGGGTGCATCTACACATGCAATTAGCACATCACCATACACTCTGATGCAGTTTGCACTGGAGTTGATTGCTCCTGGGCACAGTGTTTGAACATGTGCCTGGGACCACAGCATGTTGAGCCAGGGTGGAGTAGCCCTGGTGCTTTGCCATGGCTCAATGTGTTGTGGAGGGTCTGGCTGGGGCACAAGGGTACTACAGTGTGGGGCTAGGCAGTAGGGATGATCACCATCTATGTGTGTGTGTGTGTAGGTTTGTGTAATAACTCTGCTGTACTTGTCCCAGACATATGTAGATACACCTTGTTAGTATCAGCTAACACAGTGACATAGAAGTTAGAGCCTGAAAAGCTACACTGGGATGTTTTATTATTATTTATCCTCCCAGGGTCGGATTAATCCCTATAGCATATTTCTTTTATTCAGCCCCAACATTTTTCAGCAGCAGTACATTTTTCCAGGTTCATTCACAAGCTAAAGCTCAGGGGTCAGGGCAATATTAGTAGACGGCTTGAAGAATTTTGCACACAAACATGGAGAGGATTGTTTGCTAGAGTTCATCTGGTGAGAAGTTCTGCATTGTAGTTTGTTATCTTTGGATAACAAATGTGCAGAAGATCACACTTTAACCTTGTTTTATTTGCCACGAGGAAGATAATTAAACAGACTTTTTTGTAGTCACCGAAAAAACACAGTTAACAACCCCAAAAGCTGACGCAGCAATGGTTTTACTTCCAGATTTGTCATGAACATAAGCAGTTGTGGTTTACTGTTATAAAATAGGTCAAGGCTTAAAGCACAATTAATTTAATGTGCTTCCTGTAGCATTTCCTAGAACTCTATGGTTGAATGTATTCCATTAGGTGTCCACACCATTTCTGTGACTTACATATCAAAAACTTACCTATCAACAAAGATTGCTCACAGGTTCACTGATCTCTCACTTGATAATGTCCATCTGGCTTATCTTTGCATGACTTGTTTTGCCTTATGAGTTTCATTTTCTTCATTTGTTTTGCTGACAGATGTTTGATTGGCTTTTACCACATTGTTCTTTAACACTGAAAACAAGGTAAGTGCTGCATTTTATTAAGATTCTCAATTAATGTTACTCTCAGGTTCTCAAATATTCTAATCAAGTACTAAAGTTAGCAATATCATTGGATATGTGTTTTCAAGGAGGGTTTGTTCCTGTGAAGAAGAGTTCTTCTACTGGGGTGGTGGTAGGGAACATTGTGCAAAACAACACAAAACATCACAAACATGTTTGTGCAAAATGTACTCCCAGGTTGAGTACATAATGTATTCTGCTTCTCAGGATAGTTCTACACTGCAGACCGTGCAGTGTAGAACTACCCTGTATTAGAGAGACCCCCAGCTAGATTTAAGCTTCCCAGATTGGGAACTGATAGCAGTTCAGTCACAGCAGGTAGATTTACCTGCTTTTCCAGTGAATGGGCAGAAGATATAACTGTCATCCCCTTTAAGAAGTATAGCATACCTCTGCTGTTTGGCTCATGATGGTTCTGGTGATCAGAAGATGAATGAAGAAGAGGCTGAGTCATTGGGCCACCTATTTCCTGGCACCCATCATTCCTTCAGACTCCACTGAGGGTGGTGTGTCCTGCACTGAGTTTACAAGAGTACTTACAGGGCAATCCCTGAGTATGAGGATTGCAATTCAGCCTAGTCTGCCTTGAGGCTCTGAAAAGGAGTGTGGAGAAATGGAGGAGTCATACTTTTTCTCCACCTAATGCACACCTGCATAAAGGCCAAGTAGCAAACAGTTCAAAGCATCTACTTCTTGGTGCGTGTGAACATGTGTGATATCTGCATGTATGTGAGTAAAGGTAAGTGTAGGCTGTGGTTGCTTGTGTTTTCTCCTGCAACATCCACTCGGGTCCTCTTGGCATGCAAGTTACAATTTAAAATCACCCTCCCCCAAATTATTCTGTTGCTTAATGCGAGTAAAAAAGTAACTCTTTATGACCAGCTTCCTGTCTTAAAGATTTTTCCAGGATTAGAAAAACAACATAGAATTATCCCTAATATCCCATCTTCCCTACTGAATGGATGTGGTCAATTGTTTTTTCATGAAAATATTTTCTTCAATTATTGTAATACTTAAATCATCTCTTCTGAGTTTTTATATATTGCGGTTTTTCCTCTAGGGCAGGAAAAAAAACCAGAGGACTGGTTTGGGAGCTAACAAATATCTAAAGTGTTGGGTATTGCAAGAAAAAGAGACTTCATGCAGTATTGTTGGGTATCACGTGCCCTTTTGACTTAACTCATTTTTTATAATTATTACTTCCGGACCTCATCCACTGAACTAAAGCTCAGTTGTAGCTTGTTCTGTCTGAGCATAAACCTCACTGCTAAAAAAAATGATCTTGTGAAACAGCTCTGAGCTCTTAGTTCCTATTTTTACCACCAAATTTGCCTGCAGCTGCCAGCTTGAATTACTTCTATCTTCTCTGTGCATAGAGAACAACCAGGGGAACAGAGGAAAGAAGGAAAAGGGAGGAATCTTTAAGGCTTTTGATTATCCAAAGAACAGGGAAGAATTTGATGTTAAAAAATTCCCAAAACTTCAGAACCACCATTTTAGGTAGTTCAACTAATTTTTACCGTTCATTCTCTCCTTTCTTATATCTAACCAATTGACACCTATATATTAAAATGAAAATCAATAGAATATCTTGAAACAAAAATGCAAGTCAGTTCTAGCAGTTATTTTGTTTGATTTGTGCATCATTACTTTGCAGGGTTGGAAAATGTATTGTTCAGGAAAGCTTCCCTGGTCTTTAAATTCTTATGCCTATATTTTGATTTGAGGGCATATTTAAGGATGAGCTTATGAAATTAACCATTACATTTTTAATGTTGTGCATCATGAAGAGGAAATACAGCATAACACAGCTTGGGTCAAGCTCCCCAAAACCTTTGACTTGTAGAGTATGATTTGCATTGACTTTACACTGTTTGGAAAGAAAAGAGGTGTAAGACTGTCTACTCTTATCAGTTATGATGTTTATCCATCTGCTGTGACAGCTATGGTTTAGTATCTGTATATTTACTGGTATCCTGTGACCCTATAGATTATGCTAAAATGACCTAAATAACCGGTCATTATAGATGTTATATTTAAGGGGAAAATAACCTTAATATATAACTTTCTCCCCTTTCTGAGCATTTTAGCCCTTATAAATTCCTGCCATGGTTGTCTTTAATCATAAGAAGAAAAGTTATAGTAGAACATAAGCAGTATAACAATGAGCACCACTCATGATTATGCATGAAATGTATTGAATCCAGAATCATTTCCACTGTGCCAGAGAGAGACAGAGGGAGGGAGAGATGGCAGAATTCAGGTTCTACCTATGATGCGTTAACAATAAGCATGTTCAATAACCTTGCCAGTTTTTCTCTAAATTCCAATCAGGTAAACTGTCTAAAAATAAAGATTTCCATGGTATCTTTGGTTTGGATAGGGATGATGCTGCCTCAGGAAGGGGGTTGGGCTAGATGACCTATGGAGGTCCCTTCCAGTCCTACTGCTTAATGATTCTTTGCTCCATAGGCTTACTATCTCTTTGGAGAGCTGAGTGGGAGATAAGTCTTCCATGTCCCACCAGACTACTGGATATTCCTAGATAAGTCTTCCCCTTTGTTTCTCAAATTGGAGCTATTCTGTATTATATAAATAATTTGTGGTTCATTAGGTATGGACTTGAGCTTGTTTCCCACATCCCCTGTAAGCGAGCAAAGCACAAGGCTTTTGGCTCTTCTGTAGTTGGTATGCCCATTTTCTGTTTTTCTCTTGCACATAATTTTTAAAGATTGGAAAAAATGTATTTGTAGGATGGAAAAGCAGTTTCCCATCCAGTTCTACATTAAAGACATAGGCAAGGGACAAGGGTGAGGTTTCAGGATATAACAAGGAGCTTCTACCTGGTCACAGGGCAGTGGCAGGGCAGGTAAGGTATCTTGCTATTACTTTGGAGGTGTAAATCCCTGTGTTCTAGACTCAGGACAAAGCCAGTTGGCTCAGTTCTAAGAGACTATCTGAGCATGTGGTGTGAGGAATCAAAAGGTGGCAGCTGGATGTCATGCAGGCCACAACACTGTGCTGCTGGCTAAAGATGGGGTGGTTTACCCATGTTATTCCAATGGGCTCCTAGACGAGGTGGACCTTTGACCTTCACCTTGTTTTGTGAAGAAGAGGAGAAAGTAATTTTTAAGGCAGAAAGCAGGTCATGCATCATATAGACAGTCTGATTAATGCCAGCATCCTCAAACCCTAGAAACATTTAGGATGAAATCCTGAAGGTCTTCCTGAGTAATGTGTAATGAATGAGATATCTGGGGCAGGTTTATGGAACTTTACTGGTTGGAAACTTTGATGTATGGGGGACACAAATACAGGAGAAAATAGCCTCACTTTTTAGATCAGATGCTGAGCTTCAGATCAAAAAGCCTGCTGCTTTCTGACTGAATTCTAGATTTTACTCTTTTCAATCCCTGCTAAATTTGTTCTCAGACTCAGTTTTGAAAACCCAGAGCTGCATGGCAACTTATAGGAATATTAATGGCAATTTTTGCAAACCTGGCTTCCAGTAGCATGTATGAGATCCTGTCAAGGAGATGCCAGGTAGTTGTACAAAACATCTGGTTTTGGATTCAGTTCTGCTCCCATGGAAGTCAGTGAAAACAACAAAGCAAAACAAAAACATCTGATTGCAGTAGTACAGAATCAGTCTATTTACTTACATGAGGGGAAATTGTATTCTCAAATAAAATGGGATCCCATTTTACAATTCCTGACCTTTCCTGAAACAAAATTTTAGACCTAAATTCATTAACAGGGAGGCCATATAGCAGCTTATACCTGTTCTAAAGCCCTTTCATAGTGCAATATGCTTTTTAGTGGACTAGGGATATATCAGAATCAGATTCATAGAGTGTTACTTTCCCAATAACATTGACGCCCTTTTAACATTGATACCTGCATTTTAACATTGTCACCCTTTTTTGTGAATAAAAAAATGGTCAAGTTGAACATGAATGTAATAAATAAAATAAAGTTTTCTTAACTGGTAATTCCAGATGATTGACATATGCAACAACAGTGGGTGCTGCCATGTATGGCAGTTGGGGGAATCCATATGTACTTTAATGAATTCTGTTTAATACTAAGGGTTCTATATGCCCGAGCACAAACTCCATGTTGAATGTGAGGCTTATCTGCTTTCTCTGTTTTGTTTTCTTTTGTTTTTAATCCTCATGTTGTTAAAGCTTTACTTGCATGGAAACTTACATGGTCCTTTACTTACGTAGGAACCTTTGGAAAAAAAGTTGGCTATTATCCACTGCAAACAGTTTTGCTGAAGTATGTACTTTGGGGAGAGATAACTAAGTAACAGTGGGAGTCTTTGATCACATGACAAGGCTGGTCAGCAGTCACTTGACAACAGGGACTGGAAATTGTGGAAGAAAGTCTCTCTGTAGGCATGTTAGAGGGAGAGGACCAAAGAAATCAGACACTGAGAAAAAATGTTGGCTCAGGGAATGAGAAGAAAGTCTATTTCTTCAGAGGAGAAACCATGTGTAAGAGAGAAGGGGGAAAGGAAGAATCTTAGACTCATTAAAGGTTTCTGATCTAAACCTAGAGAATACTCAAGAGTGGTGAGGTATTCAGGTTATAGCCATATTGGTCTAGAGGCAAAAGGAATTAGAACCAGTGGTAGAGGTGATATCTTTTATTAGACCAATTAGATTTTTGCAAAAAAAATCTTTAATTGCAAGTTTTTAATTGCAGGAGTAGAGGGGAAACAGAAGCAGGAAGATGGACACAGCTGGTTTTCTTGTTTTTTCCCTAGTTCTGTATATTGCTTGTGACAGTAAAAGTCCATATAAACTTTCAAATATATATGGTTTTGTAACCTTTACTAGGTCTCTGTGTCTGTTTGCTTCAGTTATCATGTGTCCTTGAAAAGGTGAATTGTAAATGCAAAGCTGGGCCTCTGCTAAAGGTACTGGGGGGTCAACACTGGTTCTCACATTTCCACAAAGGGAGAGAGCTGGTGCCCATAAAGCATACTAGAGAGGACAGAAAAGGAATAGGTGTTGCAGCTTGCTTGGACAAAGGGAGGTGTATGGGACTCAGAAGCCTTGTCAGTGTTTAGCTGGGGGAGCTTTATACAAGGTTGTGACACCATATTTTTTTGCTCCTTAAATGATCTTGGACTTGATGGGCATTTTTACACATGCTCTGAGGGTGGTGGAAGGTGTGTGTGGGGGGCACTTTAATAAAAACGGCTCTGAGAACCACCCTAATCAAAGTGCCCACAGCATCTCGTTTATCACTGTTCCCACAGTTGAAAATGGTGGTGGGGACACTTAAATTAAAGCGTGTTTGATCAAATTTAGTTAAAAGGCTACCACTGCTATTTTGAAGACAAGGACGCTGATACACAAGACTCAGAGGCTGCTGGAGGTGTACTAATTAGCATACTCTAGCAGACTCTATTAATTAAGTCTGCTCATATGCACTGTAATTACCATGCATCAGAGCAGCCTCCCTGCATGTCTACAGGCCCCTATAAGTTCCATGAATGGCTTTGGCACATTAGTCAAATGGAACTATTCAGTGCGTTGTCTATTGTGTTACAGGAACTACTGAAGGAAGTTTTGTGCACCAAGGAAACTACTGAATATTATAGTATTTAGTTCAGAAGTACAGTTTGTTTAATTTTGTTCACTGACACTCCACAAGTAACCAGACAAAAACTTTAATTTTATCATTGTAGGAAATACTGTCTTTGAAAGTCATGGTCCTGAGGGAGCAGTGTCTGTATTTACCAATTCAAATAGTTCCAAATTGTTATGACAGTTTTAGAAATACTGCTTTCAGGAGCCAAAATAGTAAGAGACAGTAATAAGTCTTTTATTTTTATGTTAACAGCTTTCCAGAAGATGGTGTAAAGAGCAGATAAATTTAATTTATGGATGATACTAAATTGGCAGCCAAACACCACTAAGTACAGATGAATTAGGAAGACATAGAAAAGGCGCAACAAGACAAGCCTTAATCCTTAGACAAATTAAGAAACTGGATATTTATATGGATGATAAAAATACCTGGAGTTTTTATAAATATTGCTGAAAAGGGTTTCAGCAAGGATATTAATCTTATGTTTCAAATTTAAGCCAATCTCTTATGCTGGGGGCAGAGTGGTCCCTACCTGGCAACTATACAGACTTACATGTTCATAGGTATCTGATGAGTTACAAGATAATAGATTAGACGGATGCTGGATTTGGTCCACTATATCAATTTTTCCTGTTAGTTTCTGGATACCCACTCACTTCAATAGACATAGAAAGTGCTCTGTGCCCTTTGGCTTTGGGCCAGTCATAGAAAACAAAACATGTTTCTTCTTGGGAAAATGTGATCATAGGATCATAGAAGTAGGGTCGGAAGAGACTTGTAGATCTTCAAGTCCGACTCCTTGTCTGGGCAGGAGAAAAACTGGACTCAAATGACTCCAGCCAGGTAGGCATCAAGACTCTTCTTAAAGACCCCCAGATCCTAGCCACCCTAACTGTGAAGTAATTCTTATGGACGTCTAATCTAAACCTGCTCTCCAACAACTTATGGCCATTATTCCTTGTTATGCCAGGGGGCGCTAGGGGAAACAAGGTCTCTCCCAAACCCTTCTGGTCCCCCCTAGTGAGTTTATAGATAGTCACCAGGTCCCCCCTCAGCCTTCTCTTGTGAAAGCTGAACAGGTTCAGGTCCTGCAGTCTCTCATTGTAGGGTCTGCCCTGTTGTCCCCAGATCATGCGAGTGGCCCTCCTCTGGTCCCTCTCTATGTTGTCCACATCCCTCCTGAAGTGGGGCGCACAGAACTGGATGCAGTACTCCAGCTGTGGCCTGACCAGTGTCATGTAGAGGGGGAGGATCACCTCCTTGGTCCTACTTGAGATGCACCTGTGGATTCTGGTTAGCCCTGCCAACCATGACCTCGCATTGTTCATCTTGGAGTCAATAATGACTCCAAGATCCCTTTCTGCCTCCGTGCTCTCAAGAAGGGAGTTTCTCATCTTATAAGTGTGCTGCTGGTTACTACTGCCCAAGTGCAGCACCCTGCACTTGTCAGTATTGAAATGCATCCTGTTTTTGTTAGCCCACCCCTGCAACCTTTCCAGGTCTTGCTGCAGTCTTTCCCTCCCTACTAGTGTGCTCACCTCACCCCAAATTTTGGTATCATCAGCAAATTTAAACAGGTTGCTTTTCACCCCATTGCCCAAATCACTGGTAAAGAGATTGAACAGTGCAGGCCCAAGGACTGAGCCCTGGGGGAATCCGCTGCCCACTTCTCCCCAGGTTGAATATGACCCACCCACCACCACTCTCTGAGTACAGCCCTTCAGCCAATCTGCAATCCATCTGACTGTGTAGGCATCAATGTCACAGTCGACTAGTTTTTTAATAAGGATGGGGTGGGAGACAGTGTCAAAGGCCTTGCTGAAGTCCAGAAAGACTACGTCCACAGCGACACCTGCATCCAATGCTTTTGTGACCTGATCATAAAAGGCAGTCAGGTTGGTCTGACATTTCCTGCCCCTAATGAAGCCATGCTGGTTGCCCTTGAGCATCATCCCTGAAGCCGGCCCATCACAGATGTGCTCCTTGATGATCTTCTCAAAGAGTTTCCCTAAGATTGAGGTAAGACTGACGGGCCTATAGTTGCTCGGGTCCTCCCTCCCCCCTCCTCCCTTTTTTAAAGATGGGGACCACGTTGGCTATCTTCCAATCATCTGGCACCTGGCCCAAGGACCATGAGTGCTCGTAAAGCTGTGCCAAAGGCCCTGCAATAACCCCTGCTAGCTCCCTCAACACCCTGGGGTGGAGAGCATCTGGACCTGCTGATTTGAACATGTCTAGCCCCTCCAGAAGCTTTCTAACCCAGGCATTCCCCTCAAGTCTGTCTTGCATCACGGTGGGGAAGCCCCGGTTCCTGCCCAAGAAAACGGAGGTGAAGAATTGGTTAAAGAGGTATGCTTTCTCCTCTGGCGCAACCACCAGATTGCCCAGAAGATCTTGCAGGGGCCCCACGTTTCCTGGTGCTTTCTTCATCCTCCCTATATATTTGAAAAAGGACTTCTTGTTATCTTTGATTTTGGATGCTAGTCCTAGCTCGATGTCTGCCTTAGCTTTCCTGACAGCCCCCCTACATGCCCAAGCAAAGGAGGTATACTCCTCTTTGGAGGATGTCAAACCTGAAATTTTACATTCTGTCTAATTCCTGCAGAGATAGATTAAGTTGTTTTGGAGCCCTGGGCAACAAAAGAATTGGGAACTTCTGGGGGGGTGGGTGTCTTCCCCCCCATGGGAGCTGGCTCCAGCAAGGGAAGGAACCTCTTTCTCTCTTGCTGCTGCTGCTGCAGCCAAGGTGTGACCTGGTTATCACTCACTCACTGGCGAGTTACAGTGAGTAATATAGAATATTATAGAGGGGATGATTTATTTGTGTATTCATTTGCATATTCCTGGTATATGCACAATGAGTATGCAAATGGTCTTATTTGCTTTGTATTGCTCACCGTGGCTGCCAGTAAGTGAATGAGAAATGGGTAAAAAATTAATAACTATTGTATACCTGGCAACACCATCCCCCCAGGCATCTGGGGCAGAGGTGGATGGCCTGTGCATTAATCTGCCTATGATTCTGGGTTCCTCAGTATTAGAAAGGTGTTGAGAAATTGGAATTAATACTGGGCAGGCTGATAAAAGTGCCATTCTGGGTGTGGATTACAAATTAGTATAATTCATAAATCACAGTAATACCTACCTCTTTCAGAGTGCATTTAGGGGTTTAATAGGGCTCATGTGTGTGAAGAATAAAAAAATTAGGCATTTGCAATTTACTGAAATGATGACTAAGAGAGTATGTGAGAAGAATCTTTAAATAACTGAAGGGCCTAAATACCAAAGAGAGAAAAGAATGCTTAGGCCAGTGGGAGAAAGGTGTGTGAGTAGGAGCAAAGGGGATCCAATTAAGCCAATGAAAATTTAGCCTGAATAAAAAGAAATGTTCTCTGAGCATAGCCCAAATGAAATCCCTTTCAGTCCTTGCACAGCTACTTCCTCCATAAGCACACTTTTATCTCCTGCTCTGAGAAGGAAGGGGGCATTTCTGCTGCTCCCCAGACTCAATGGACAAGTTTGTTGAATGGGGTCAAAATGCACCAAGGAAACAGAGTGAAGGCTGAAGATGGAGCCTAGAGACATGTATAACTCCTTGCTGTTTCCAAAAAAGTGCTAATATGCAAGAAGCAAAGGTTTTTGCTGATATCTTTTATTGGACCAACTGCGTAGTTCAAAAAGATGCTAACCAAAGATTCAGGCACAAAGCGTTCTTCTCACGTCACTGTCTTCAGGTGACCTGAGTGATGGTTAGCTGGGTTAGTTTGAAATCAGGCTGGAGTAGCATCTGAAAGTAGGTTGTTCTCTAAGGAAGTTCATGCCCCTCTGACCCAGTTAGGATAGGGTGGCACCTTAAAGACTACCTCCTACAGGGTACCTGAGGAAGGGTCGTTGGCTCCCAAAACCTTGTCTAGCCTCTCTCCAAACTACGCTGTTAGTCTAGTAAGAGATACTGCCAAAAAACCCTTGCTTTTTGTGTATTTTGTGCACCATCATGGATATAACACTTCAACCCTATTCAGAGGGGCTAATGCAGTGTCCAATATATTAACTTTTTCATTTACTTTGTGATGGAATGGACAGGAACTGTCACAACCAGAGGGAAATTCAGATCTATTGCTAGAGAGTGGTCTAGGAGCCCCAAGGCACTCCTGGCCTCTGAGCATTGAGGGCAGAGAATTTCTGTGCAGATGGCCATGACTTTTCATGAATCTTAGGGTATCTGTCAGATTTGAGAGCAGGTTTTTTTGCCTGTGCCTTTCATGATGAGCAATTTAGGTTAATCTCCAGGATGGAGTCCTCCTTTCTATGACAGTAGCTGCCACAATTTGGATTTAGCATCTTCATTTTAGACACTTACATATGAAAATCCTGGCCTGTCTGAGGTGTATTATTGCTCGGTGTCAGAACTCCCAGCCTGGTTGTGCTACTATCTTTTAGTTAAGGAATAACTTTAAATGATAAAAGGAGGTGCTGTATGTAGAGGTAGTTCAGTTTCCCATCTTCTTTTCATTAGGAACCCATTTTGTTTGCACTGACCAGAGGTGGGCAGTGAAAATTGCATGGTACCTGACTGAGAGATAAAACCTCCATTATCTGCTCACGGTGAGAATGGAGACTTTAGCCCTGGACCAGTGTGGCTGGGGTCAATTTTCCAGGCTTGCACAAGGGAAAGGTGAGAGAAAGAAATACAAAATAGAAATGAAATAAGTCAAATAGAGATTAAGAAGTCACACTGCCGGAACAGAAGAGGGATCCAGATGAATTCTAGAGAATAAGTGTCTTTACTTATCCTTGCACGATAGAAATGGACAAGTGTGTGCGTCCATGTGTAGTGATGTGAAAAACAAGAGAGCTGGGGGATTTTTCTAAACTGGTGTGCTTAATAAATAGGGAAATGTGTCTGGTATATTTGGTTGAAGTGACTTGGGAGTTTATAAAGTGTAGTTTTTTCAGTGTAGTTCTGTTTCCTTTATTTCCAAGGGAATTTTTAAGTTGACCAATTTAAAAAAATAATCTCTTTTCTTGCAGGGCTTGAAATTGTGGAACTGGAAAACAGATTGGAAAATATGGCCTAGAGGAAATATAAGAAATGGGTTGAATGCATCACTAGAATTTACTTAGTTACTACTTGATGGGCACAGCAGAGTAATTTGACTTGATTAGACTAATGAAAATAAGTGCTTCGTCTATTGTGATTCAAATGGGGAATGGGATGTCTGAGGAAGTTTTTCTGGAAGAGATTGCACAAGAACAGGAGGTCTGAGCATCTATAGGTATGGGAGGTATGAGCTCAGAGGGTGTTGGAGGTTCAGGAATTGTCTAAGGTTTGTTTCAACTGAACAGAGTGTTTAGGAGATGCAACTGAATCTAGTGCTGTTCTACTATCCCCTGCACTGTAGCACTATGCAGAACAACTCTTCTTTCCTCTGAAACAGCTATTTAATTAAGTCATTTTCCAAACTACAGATAGTTATAAGCTGTCATCAGACAGAGATCCTGAGGGGATAGAGGGAACAAAGTCTAGGGAAGTCCAAGCCCAGAGGAGATCTTTAGCAGAACAGTTCTGCAGAAGTTCTAACACTGAAAGCAAAATTAACATGAGCTGAAAACAAAATTGCTTTATGAACCTCATCAAAATTGCAGCTGATCTATTTTCTGCTGAGTTGAATACAAAATACATTATAAATAAAGAGTAGTGGGTAAGGGATGAGTTCAGTTGGGTAAGCCCGCACTATATTTCCTATGTGTGCGATAGGCAGTAGCTTCTGATTAGGACTAGTTGCTGTGTTGAACTTAGACAGCAAGGTTCTGTCTAATCCTTCCCAACATAGTAACTGTAAGGAGAAAAAGAGGGCATACTCCTTACAGAGTATAGACTGCAATTCCTAGTCACTTTGAACAAATGACAGGGGACTAGATATACTACGGACTACCACGGAGCTAAATGCATGATTTAGAAGCAGAACAAAAGTTAAGTATCTAGTTGGCATAGTTTAACATGCTGACTGCAAGATCACAGAAATAACAGTGTCAGAAAACCAACCCCAAAGATAGCATATCTGAAGTAAAATGAGAGTGTAATCTTACTGATTTTTCAGGTTCAAGTTCCCAGGCTTCTTTACCCAGCAGCAGTGAGGAAGACAGCTCCTCTTGAAATGACCAGTCATTCTGATGTTCTTTCTGGGAGTCTGGGGCAGTTTGACTGCTTCAGATAAAATATGTAGAATGCTTGAGGATATAAAAGTGTATTGGGGAACTGGGCTGATTTAGTCTGCAGAAGAAAAGACTGAGGGGGGATTGAATAGCAGCCTTCAATTCCCTGCAGGGGGGTTGCAGAAAGGACTGTTCTGAGTAGTGGCAGATGACAAAACAGGGAGCAATGGGCTCAGGCTGCAGCAAGGGAAGTTGAGGTTGATTATTAGGTAGAGCTTTTTCACTAGGAGGGCAATAAAGCACTGGAACAGGTTACCCAGAGAGGTGGTGAAGTCTCCATCTTTGGAGGTTTTCAAGACCTGGCTAGACAAAGTCTTCTCACAGACATCAATCCTATTAGTATTAGTGATAGATAGAGACCTTAGTTAGTATCTACAGAGATCTGGGGTTCAGTTCTTTCAGTACTTGCAAGAGATCTGCTTTATTCCATGCCCCATTCCATCAAGAAAACAACACAAAATTCTTCACAATTTTACATCCACTCTCTGGAAGACTCAGTTCTGACAGTTAAAGTCCCCAATACCATATATATATTGGACAAGAGTAAACAACCAGACTCTCTCCCCATCCTAAGGATCCAAAAGAAGTCGCACAGAAAGTTGGGGAGTACAAGCAGGGCCAAAAGTGTTCAGCAGCAAAAAGTATGTTGCCACCTTCTTTCCTGTGTCAATGGAAGGGTTCTGCACTATCAAGTCTACCCACCTCGGTTTTCCTACTGCTATCCCTCCATAGGTCTGTGAAAGAGGTGATGGTCCCCTGGAGCTGCAGGGAGAGTTGAAATGGGTTTGGATCAGGGTGGGGAATGGATCTGGGTATGAAGGACAGGATTGTCTTGGGATTAGAGGGCAGGGGACAGACAGATGTGGGACTGAGAGCTCCTGCAGTGGAGACTAAAACTCTTTGATACATGTTGGCAGCACTAATTCTCTCCCTTATACACACACATGCACAGACATGCATATGAATGCTTGCATACATGCACTGGAGGGTGGCAAGGATGTTCAAAAAATGAAAACAGAGCCCCCCAAATCAGAATATAATCTTTTAAAAACAGATCTCATCATTTATTTTTGGGAGCCATTCAGGATTATTTGGAAGTGTTGGCAATATTGTAGTCTACCTGGCCACCTCCTGCCATATCCATCTAAATGGTTGCTGTACTAAGAGGCAGGATGCTTGAGAATATAACCTATCTTCTTGCTGAGCCCAGACCCACCACTAAGGAAGTAATCCTGGGAGAGTAATCCTGAGAGCAATGCTGGGGAGCACCATCAAAACTGCTGTAAAGTCCCTGATTCTCTGCTTATTTGAGTGTGTGTTCAGGTTTTCTCCACTGATATCTGAGGAGCTCTTCAGAACACACACATCCTCAGACCCTGAATCTTCAAGGACTTATCCTATTTCTGAGTGTTGAGAATATATATGGTCCTATCAGAGTTGTAACAACTCAGCTCTGCACCCTAGGCAGTGGCATGCACAAGGCACAGGTGGATCCCACCTGTCAGTGGCAGCATGACCAACTGGCAGTAGATATAGCTATTATTTTTTATTTCCCCTCCTCAAGTCAGCACCCAGGGGTGCTGTACCAGTCACTCCACTCTCAGTCTTCAGTTATGCCACTGGGTCTTATGATTTATGGTTTGTTAAGGTTCTGTACAAAATTACACTTTTTGTGACATTATAAATTGCATTACCTGGCAAATCATGTGTAGTAATATAAATAAACACTGGGTTTTAGGCCAAAAAACACATGGAAGTGGAGTTGAGCTTCTGGACTTAGCTTACCATTTCCTGGTTTCAGTTGCACAACCTTTACTTTGCACAAATGTTAACATGGGCTAGGGACAGACATTAAAAAAGCCTGAGCCTGAATTGATTCAATCTTTGCAGGTTAATCTAAACTGCCTAGGCTGAATCAGTTTGCAACCACACAGACATCGCCTCTGGACAGAAAAAATGCAGGTGCATGCCTGCAGTGGTTCAGGCTAGAGGCTAGGGGGTGCTAGAACAGCCCGCCTTTCCCTTCCATAGTGCTGAGTTGGGGGAGTATGGCTAGGGCCTGGCAGGATGCTTTGATTAGGGAGGGGTTCCTCCCCCCTCACTGGTCAGTGAGGGAGTCAGCAGAGATTTCCACAGCATTTAGTTACACAGCATCTATCACCCCATCAGCAAAACAAAAAGATTTTTTGCTTCAAGCTCTTCATAAACAACTTTTTCCAAGGAAGGAATGGAGGGACATTACCAGCTACCTGTTGATTAGCTCCAAAAAGCCCTAAGCTGACACAGTCTCCCTTTGTCCTGTCTCCCACATCATGGATCATAGCCAGCATGTAGTATGCTACCTAAATGCTGAGAGGTGTCTGTGTAAGGCAGAAGGGAGGGGGAATCCCTGTTTCAGGAGGGAGTGGTGAGGGGGGCAGGGGGAACAGGAGGAAGCCAGGCAGACCCCACTGTACCTGCAGTCTCCGCCGCAGCTGCAGCCAGGAAGCAGAGGTGAGGGGCCAACCCAGCTCCCTACAGCAGAGAGCCCCACTCAGCCCAGAAAGCATGCTGGGATGCTGGGGGATTCTGATTTAAATTAAACCAGGAAGGGGTATGGGACAGACATTGCATAAATTGGTTTGACCCAAATCAGTTAAGTCTGATAATACGTTCAACCAGTTTTATTTCAAACCAGTTTCTGCCATTTTCAAACTGGCTTATGTGCACTGAACATCTGTTCTGTTACAGGTTTAAACTAGTTTTTGATCACTTAAATGGGTTTATGTATAATGTCTGTCCCTAGCCTTTATGTATTAAAAACAGAATGCTCCATATGCACTGCTGACAACCAGGAGTCAAGGCTCCCAAAATAAAATGATAGACCTAAATATCCTAATGGGGACTGAAATTTTAATTGGTTTCTCAAGGTTTAATAAGGGGCAGAGGTGAAGACTGTGTTTCATTAAGGTAGTTCTTTGTTCAGGAATTTATGTACAACTTTATGCATGGGTTCAAGGTATGAAGGATCTACAGAAGAACTGCATCAGCAAGGGTAAAGCATGATGAGAAATGCCATACAGCTCATATATAGTACCCTCATTTGGCTGCTCCCAACCCTGCTAGAAGCTCCTGTATGGAGCCAGCTTTAGAAAGGCACTGTCCTGTAATTGTGTCTTCAGGCAGCAAACAACTATTGTCAAGCCTGTTGGTCAAGGTTCCTGTCTGCCTCCTTTCTAACTGTTCTCTTTGTTGCTTCTCAGTCAGGACAGAGAGGAGGAGGAAGGGATGATGACAGCAGATGTGCTGGCATGTAGTGCAAAGTGAGAGGGTCTGATCTGGGCCTTAGACACTTCCCTTATCCCATTAGTAAACAGCCAAACATCAAACATCTACATGCATCCATCAGTGCAGCTCTAGGCAATCAATGAACATACACATACAGGCACAAAAATAAACATAGGCAACTGGTAGGAGGTGCATGCTCCCCCGATGAGGCTGATGCCCCCCCAATGGCCAACACATGTTGTTGGTAGGGCTGGTGCCCCCCCAGACAGGGCTGCCGCTGTCAACGGCTTCTGGGAGTGTCCCCCCAGATTCAGAAGGCACCAGTCGCTCATGCAAATAGGTATGCTGGGTCCCAGCTAACCCTGAACATCCAGCACACGCAAAACCAGGACCCAGATGCCATACTACTTTCCACCACTCTGGCACTTACCTGTATATACTAAAAACCTTCTGGATAACAACCTTTGCGTGGGTCCATTTCTATCCCAGTAGTGATGTAAGTTGTAGTTTTATGGTTATATGTGAATTATCTTACAAAATATCATACAGCCAAATAAAACTCATCAGCTGCAAAAGTATTCTAACATTTGTGGTCAGCAGTGATTTGATATGCTGTCACTGGTGGGAGAGTTTGACTCAGCTGCAAAATGTGAAGAAAAGTGAGACAATATAGTGATAGGAGCAAGCAAGTTTATCTTATGGCTATGATGCTTGCTGTGTTTACTAGGCAAGCTGAAAATTCATGTTGATTGCTTTGTAGATTATATGAGAGAGTTAATTTCTCAGTCTTTTAGTGTTTGGGTGCATGGTAGTTGTCCTTGAGAACATTTGCATAACATAGAGTTTGTGTTGGTGGCAGAATACCTTTGATGCCTCCCACTTCAATGTTTGAAAGCAAGTAGCAGGAAGCCTGCAATGTGGGCTAGCCTTAATCAGGTGGTCACATGACCCCAGGAGGGTCCTGGGATTGGAGGAGGGAGGTGGTGGAGCTGCCTCCATTTTAACCCAGGCCCTCAGAGCTGGGGCAGCAGTCTTGTTGGCAGCCAGACTTGTTCCAAGCAGCAGCTCAGCTGGGTGTTGCATCTTGGACTTAAGGGCAGGAACTATGGGGTTGGCAGGAGCCTTCTGATCCTGGGTAATGACTGAAAACTACACCCTGGAGTAGGATGGTCTGCTCGTGGCATGGTGGTTCCCAGGAAATGCTAGGTCAGTTGTCTCCCTAGAGAAAGGCAAGGATGGGGCACCTTAAAGCCCTAGCCCCCACCACAAGGTGGGTTACCCAGTAGTAGGGACAGGCAGGGACCTGAGTAGGTGGACCCATGTGAGAGGAAGTGGGCGAGCAGCACAAATGCCTAGAAAAAGCCCTTGGCCCCAGTGCTGGGGCCAAGACCAGGATGTTCAAAAGGGCTAGAATGCTCAATGTGAGGGTTGTCCAGTCAGGGGGCTTGGGGTTCCAACTGGCCTGCAGGTGGGACAGGGCTTCTGTGGCCAAAGGTCCCAGAGGGTAGCCACACCTGAGGGGGAATGAGATCTAGGAAGCTGACAGCCCTGCATGATGGTGGAGATTGAGTCCACCTGATTAGGAGGGATCTAGTTGAGGTCCAAACACCAGACTTTGGGGCCCAGTGTGGGGCTGATGTTGCAACCTAGCCCTGAGCTAGCCCCATCACAAATGCCTTATCACCAGGGCAAGTAAACGGGAAGCCTCCTGCCTGATTGATAGGTTCATAGATTGTAAGGCTGCAAGGCACCTCAGAAGATCATTGGATCCAGTCCCCTGCATCAAGCAGGAAAAATAACTAAGGGTCAGATGACCCCAGCAAGGTGACTATGTAGTCTCTTCTTGAAGATTTCCAGGGTGGGTGATTGCACCACCTTTGGAGGAAACTTATTCCACAGTCTGGACACCCTGACAGTGAAGAAGTTTTTCCTAATGTTGAGCCTGAATCAATCTTCCAGGAGTTCATGGTTATTACTTATGGTTTTCCCTTTGGGTGCCGTGGTGAACAGTTGCTCACTGAACCCTTGATGTACTCCCCTAGTGTAGCAGTAAGCTGCTACTGGGTCCCCTCTCAGCCTTCTTTTTCTTAGGCTGAAGAGTTCCAGATCCCTCATTCCTCATATGGCTTGCCATGTAAAACTCTGATCATATGAGTGGCTCTTCTTTGGATTCCCTCAAGCTTGTCTACATCCTTGTTAAAGTGTGGTGCCCAGAACTTGACACAGTACTCCAGCTGCAGTCTCACCAGTGGCAAGTAAAGCAGAAGAATCACCTGCTTTGTTTTGCTGTAAGGCAAGACCTGCCCATGATGTAGACATACTGGCTGTCATTCAGAATTCTACCTTCTGCAAGCTTATTGCAGATAGACACCTTGATAAAATTTTCTAGGGATTGCCTTAGGATGGAAGTTAGGTTGAGTGGCCTGTAGTTACTTGGGTCCTCCCTTCTGCCCTTCTTGTGGATGGGTACAACTTTGGCCTTCTTCCAATCCTCAGGGACTTCTCCAGAGTGCCACAAGTTGTGGAAGAGTTCCATCAGGGGTTCTGCAAAGACTTTGGCTAGCTCCTTCAGCACTTTCGGATGAAGATCATCTGGTCCAACTGACTTGTATACATCTAATTTTTTTTAATTGGTCATACACCAATTCTACAGCAATAGTAGGAAGGCAATTATTCCTACTGTGCTCATCCTCTACTCTACCTGGCATGGTTTTCCCCTTGGTCTGGTGAAAGACCAAGATGAAGTAGTCTTTTAGGAGCTTTCTTCTGGGTATTGGTAACCAGCTCTCCTGAGTTGTTGAGCAATGGCCCCACGCTCCCATTTGTTTTCTTCCTGTTTCCTATGTACCTAATGAAAGACTTCTTGTTGGCCTTGATTCCTGCTTAAGGAACAACCACTCTTTATGCACATCTTTTGCCTCTGGTCCCTGGTTCAGCAGCAGTTACCCTACTAGTGACCTAAGCTTGTTGATATTGGCATTTTTGAAGTCCAAGACTTAAATCCTGCTATACAATTTGTCTCTCTTATGTTGGACAGTGAACATGATTGTTTCTTAGTCACTGTCATCCAGACTTCCCTCTATATTTAAGTTGGTCATGAGGTTGTCTTCTTCAGCCAGGACTAAGTCTAGTAGAGCATCACTTTTGGTTGGCCATGCACCTCCTGAGTCAAGAAGAGCTCCTCGACATGGGTCAGGAAGGAACATGACTGATCCAACTTGGCTGAGTGTTCTTCCTAGATGTCTGGATACTTAAAATCACCCCTGACAACCATGTCATGTGCATGTGTGGCCTCAGCCAAATCTTGGGTGAACTCCAGATTGAGTTCCTCCCCCTGGTTTGGTGGTCTGTAGTATATACCTACAGTTAGGTCTCTCTCACCGTGACCCCCACAACTTGACCCAGAGGTTAGCCCAGAGACAGGCAGCTGGGCTGATATTGTGACCCAGCCCTGAGCTGGCTATTGTGACCCAGTCACAGTTGGCTATCTGCTATTCTTACTTATGTTACATAGTTAGGGACCTACTGTAATTCTCGTGGAAACTGATTTTGGGCAGACTCCATGCTTTTGGCAGGCTCCCTGAAACTCCCCCCATCCCCCCTGAAGATTATATGCTGGGGAGCCAGAAGTCCTCATGGCCACTGCAGCTTGGCCATGCAGCCTGCTGGCAGGGGGCCAGAGGGGGTGGGGCAAGGAGGGAGGCAGGATGTTGCCAGCATGGCAAGATGGCTGCTGCCCCACCCCTCACTTCTGATTGTCTGCGAGAGCTGTCCATCATATGACTCCATCCCTCTGCACCTATAGGAGACAAGGGGTGGGGCTGTATGACAGACATCCATTGCAGCCAATCAGAAGTGAGGGGAAGGGCCACTGGGGCTCCTTGACCAATCAGAAACATGGAGAGGGACCCTGCTGTGAGGAGGAGACTGTGAAAATGGCTGCCAGCCCTGGGATTTGCTTGCAAAATAAGCAGGCAGCCACCTTGATTTTGGTAGTCTTCTATACATAGTCCTGTGCTATTTGATCACCTTCCCATTCATTTCAAATGGAGTCATTCTGGAAGAATCTAGCCCTAACTACATTTTAGAGCTGAACCTTCTGTCATGCTGTGTTTGACTCCTAGGCTATAGTAGTTAAATTCTTTCTATCCTTCCACCTTCAAGAATCCCTATTCTTAAAGGTCCTAAAGATGAACTGTGACACAGGCAGGAAGGTCTCATTCTCTAAATAGGAAAATGATGTGTGTTCATTTTCCTGTAAAAGCAAGCAAGCCACTTCTGATTCTTGTGTGGGCAAGTTGGAAACTGCAGGATTAAAAAAACCCAAACAAACCTGGTCTGGGCATATTCTTCAGTAGCAGCTTTTTTTTCTCTGGGTTTGCTTGTTAGTGCTATGGACTCTGCACAGCGGGGGCATGGGAGTGTGTGTGAACAGACCAGGCTATTTGACCCTCAGGGCTAAGTACAGACAATCAAAAAGCCTGAGGCTGAATCAATTCAATCTTTGCAGGCTAGTCTAAGTTGCATAGATTGAACTGAGAAGGAAGTGAACAGATATTCACTTTTGATTCTGGAAATGCAGCCACATGCCTGCAGTGGCTCAGGCCAGTAGCTGGGGGAAGGGAGGGAGGGCACTAGAACATACTTTCCAGCCTTCTGGCTACTGCCAAAGGGAAGGGATGGGTGTTGGGAGAGAAGCTCATGGAAGTTATTCCCCTCTCCCTGTTTGAGCTGAGAGGGTGGACAGGCAGGTAGGGGCTTGTCCAGGCCCTGGCTGGTCTGCTGAGTATGATAGGGGAGGGTGGGGTTTAAGTCCCCACCCTGTCCTGCATGGACCCCAGCTCGGATGTGACTGGTGGTTATGAAGCAATCCCCAACAGGCTTTTCCCTGCTCCCTGCTTGAGTGGAAAGTGGAGGGCCTTTGCCAAACCCTAGGCTGGGCCAGCACAATGTGGCAGTGGGGGTGGGGTTTAAATCCACTCCTCCACCCCCACAGGGCCCCAGTCAGAGTCTGCCTGGCAATGGCGGAGTTGCCCCTGACAGGCTTTTTCCTGCTTGAGTAGAGAGTGGGAGGCATGGCCAGACCCTGGCCCAGGCTGGCATGCTGAGGCAGAGATCAGGGAGGGGGGCTTAAACCTCCTGCCCCACCCTCAAGGGACCCCAGCTGGGATATGCCTGGAAGGGGTGGAGCAGCCCTGACAGGTTTCCCCCCACTCTCTGCTCAAGTGGAGAGCACAGAATAGCCTGTCAGGGGCTGCTCCATCCCTATCAGGCAGACCCAAGCTGGGGTCTGGAGCCAGGTTCCCCCTCCCCTCCCTTTCTTCTCAGTGAGTCAGAGCAGTGATAGTGCTCTGGTTAGGTAAACAGAGAGGTGGGACCAACCCTGCTCCACTGGAGCAAGCAGCACACCCCAGAGTTGCAAAGCATCCTGGGGTGCTGGGGGACTGTGAGTTAACTTGAACTAGGAAGGGGTCTGGGACACAAATTCCATAAACCCATTTGACCTAAATCAGTTCAGTCTGATACTACACCCAACCCAGTTTATCTTAAACCATTATCAGCAATTTTGAAAGGAGTTTAGATGCACTGAATTTCTGTTGTATTACAGATTTGAATCAGTTTCTGATCACTTGAACTGGTTTATGTGTAACTTCTGTCCCTTGCCCAGATTTCTGACTTAATGATCTGTCTTCTGCTTACTTCTTTCTCACTACAAATAGCTATCTTAATTCCAGTGATAGGCCTCTCAAGAGTGTGAAATGCAAATGCTTAATAAAATTTCAGTACAATGGTATTTTAAGGGATATGTGGGGAGACTATATTTTGTCATTGAAATAAGCACACACACTGACCTAGGATTTTTTGTGTGTGTTCACCTTGGCTTTAAAATAAATTTGAGTAAAATATGGGTCTAGGGAATGAAAAAGACCACAATGAACACACATTTCATGTTGTGAAGAGACAAATTGGTCTTTGTGACTCTAATGGTGTTTTGATTAAGATACTTTTATCCCATCTTTTTCTGTCTTCTCCTTTATCTGAACTAATTTTCCAGCATTTTTTTCCACCAGGTTCTCTTTATAAGAAAGAGCTCATTTAAAATACAGGACACAGGGGGTAGGGCTAACTGTGGTCAGTGTTTGTCATTTCGTTTTTCTCTTTTTGCCATTTAAGCTCTGAAAGGAAGCAGCGTGATGCTGAAATACAAAATCTGGCATATATGAAACAGTGTCATTATTGACACTTTCCAAGATCAATTCACTTGATGTCTACCATCTACAGTGACTATTTTCTAGTTTGTAAAAATGATGCCGGTCTTGTGTTGAAACAACATGGAGGCTTCTGCTTTTGTCCCATTGTTCATATTTATGAACCAGTTCACTTCATAGCTATTATCTAAGTAGATCCAATGCTCAGACGAGCGCCGGCAATATGGGGATTAATAGATCAGTGTCAACAATGATGATGCTAGGTCTGCATTTGTTCTCATAAAACACCATTTCATTTTTATTCCCCAATGGACATCAATCTGTCTTATATGAACAGAAAAAGGCTTTGCTGCTACCAGTAATAATCCTTCTCTGTGTGTCTTTTTTTTTTGTGCATGCCTCCATCTTAGTCCAAGGAAGCATTATTCTCCCAAATCTCCAAGGAATAAAGACTGTGACTATCCACATGTGCTTATGCAGAAGAATAAAGGAACAGGGGATGCCCCTTTATCCTTCCTGTGGGCTCTGTATATAACACATCACAGCTAAGAAAGCAGGCAGCTTCATAAACATGGAATGGGAGAGAAATAGTGGGCACGGACAAGGGAAGGACAAAAGGATCTCTTCTACCACTGTGCCAGTCATCAAAGCCATCAGGCAAATTGGAAGTGGAAGCAATTGATCAGTGAGAGGGGAAGTAATTGATCACTGGAATATACCAGCCACAGATTACTGTCTCCCCAGGTCAGCAGGGGATGGAGAGGCCAGGCAGGAAATGATGACTTTGAGACTGTCATATTACTGTTCTTATTCTGCCCCCAGTATACTACCTGCCTTTGCCCCACATGAAAAGGACTGGGAATCCTCCAGGTACTTCTTCTCGCTCTGACGCTAAACAAATGACAGAGACAATGGGCTATTACTGCAATTAAAAAAACAAACAAACCCAAAACAGCAAACTATACAGTGCCCAGGCAACATTTTTGTTCATGTAGATCTAAATGGGAAAGAAAACCCATAAGTGAAAATGGTAAATGATATATTTCTCTGGTCTTAGGTCTTCAGAAGACCTTGCCTTTATTCTCTTCATCAATCTAGTGGTGAAAACAGCAATAAGGCTAAAATGAAGTTAGTTTTGAGATAAATTGAATCTGTCAGCGTACACTAAACTTTGGCAGGCATCCAAGCTTCCTGAAAGTTGGTGAGCCAAGCTGAAGAAAAGCCTAAACAGCTACAAACTAAAGAGATGTTATCATGCTAATGTCTAACCTCCAGAAAAGCCTGTGAGCTTTCAAGACATACCATACCTGTTTTTAGTGATAGATAATATTCTCCTTCCTAACTTTGTCCCAAATATCTTCTACCTGACTTGATGGTTGCTCCCAAGCTTGGATAAAATATTCCTCTAATAATGCTTGTCAATTATTTGTAAATGTGTAGATCATAAATACCTGGCAGACAAAATATATACACCTAAATATATATACCTTGCATAATATGTAGCTCTGCTAGCATATTCTAGCTAACTTGCAATGGTTTATTTTAAATGCCAGCATGGGTAGAAAACAGATCATGCCTATCCCTGTGGGTACCTTTTGATGTTCAAATAGGAATTGGGGTAGGACCACTCAAATTACTTTCCTTTGGGTGGCTTCCACTGGGAAGTAGGCCTTTTGTTTATTAAAAAAAAAAGTTGGATGCATTTTTATTGGGTCACAGCACATGTCATCATGTCACATTGGGTTATACTGCAACACAAAGTAATACATTTTGGCAAAATGCAACCTCATGTCTACTTTGTCTTCAATGTGAAGATATATATTAAGCAAGGTATCTGCCTTTAATTTAGCTATAGACAATACTCTGCTAATTTGAACCCTGGATTTTTCTAAGCTGCTTATTCCTAGATATAAGGAAATCCATATTCAGACATCCTGGATTCAAGCAATCCGAAGACTGCTAATTCATGAGAGGTCACTTAGACTTTTTTTCCTGTACCTACTTTACAAGTCATACCCCTAAATACTTTGCTACAGGGAACTGGAGCACCCTCACCTGTTGGCTTGGGCCAGTGTAGGCTGCCTCCAGCATACCCCTTGCCCCCTGACCCAACAGGCAAACAAACGTGTTGGGTTAGCAGGAGGGGGCACTTTACACTTTATGTAAAGCACCACAAGTTAGAGTGGAGCCCTAACATATGTCTGTGCTCAGTGTGTAAATTAGTGAAGTTAAATATGCAAGTCTTTGTGGGATCAGAGACTTTGGCAGAACCTGTTTGGTACCAGTTTTTAGGCCAAGCTGTATTCCTTAGTGTGTTACAGCTTAAGCTGGGAAACACTAATGTCAGTGTCTGTCGAGGTCCTATGTATTTTCTCTGAGGGCTGCTACATTTAATTTATATGTCTGACAGCACTTCAGGTAAGGCACAGAACTGTATGTCCATATTTGGGTGAAGTAAATTAATTTATTCTGCTATAGGATAGTGCTGTCTGGGACAGTTACTATCCTACAGTGTAGTAGTTACATGTGCCATAACGTGTATAGACAGTGACCAGGTCTGACTGGGGCATAAGGGTGCTACAATGCAGGTGCTGCCTGTCACCTAGCCCTGCACTGTAGCCCCTGCCAGGCCGTCCACAGCACATTGAGCTGGGGAAGAGCAGATCCCTCACTTGCATGTGTCACAAAACTTGCAGCTGAGGGAAGTACCTGGGAAAGTACTCCAGCTGGGATCTTTCATGCCAATCGGCCTATTTACCAGGTGTAAATTAATTACAGGGGTGGGGGCAAAATCTACTCTTTATGTATAGTGAGTTTCAGTGTCTTCCTCTGGTCATTTAGTTCATGTCTCTTCTTTGGAAGTCTTTCATATATCACACACCCACTCACTCACTCATTTTTTTTTTCTTTTCAGTATCCACATATATATTAGGGCTGTGCGAAGCTTCAGGTGCCGATTTGATTTGGAGGAGATTCAGCCCGATTCAGTGGCTGAATCTCTGAATCCAAATTGAATCAGAAGACCAATGAAAAGGTCTGAATTGATTCAACTCTCTCTGAATCCATTTGGAAAAGATTTGGAGAGCCTCGGCAATTTGGACCGTCCCCGTTTGCTGCAGTAGGGAGCATGCTGGTAAGTAGGGGTGGGGGAGGGGGAGCTCAAGGAGGGGGGAGCACACCATGGGGGGACCCCCACCAGGCCCCATCCCCTCCCTGCTCCCCTAGCCCCCTTGAGTACCCCCGACCCCCCCCCCCCCCGGTCTCCCAGTCCCCAACTCACCCCAGCTCCTGGCTCTTTAAAAAAAAAAAAAGCCCCCACTCACTGGCATCTGCCAGGTGGGCCGGTGATCCCTGCTGTCCCCCACTGCCCCTCATGCTGTGTGAGGGGCTTTGTCATGAGCCCCCCAACCCCTGCTCGCTCTCCCAGTCCCACCCATTGCTGCCTCATCCGGCCCCAACTGCTGGCTCTTAAAAAACCCCCACCAAAACAACCCTCCCCTCTACTCACTGGCGGCTGCAATGGCCTCAGGGCTTCTGGGGACTTCTGGCAGAGCCCCCCATGCAGCACGGGGCAGTGGGTGGCAACGGGGATTGCCCCCCCACCTGGCAGCAGCCAGTAAGTGGGTGCTTTTTTTTAATTTTAATTTTTTAAAGACCTGGGAGAGTGGATGGGACAGCCATTGAGAGCGGGCGGGGGTTGGGGCCGATTCGGCTGCAGATGGATCTCCAAATCAGATTCGGCTGAATCAATTCAGGACAGCGATTCAAAGTTCCAAATTAAATCACTGTCCTTCGAATCAGCTGAATCTGAAGCGAATACTAGCCACTTCGCACAGGCCTAATATATATGCTATATACGTGATAATGTAACTGCTAAGTAGTACAGTGACGAAGCAAATCCAACAGGTAAAATACATAGTCCTTAAGGAAACGTTGTTATTCAGCTCAAGCAAGATGGTTGCTACTGTGGAGATCAAAAAAGGGTGGAGAAAATGGGTAGTTAGGAAGACACTTTTTTTTTCTAGCTGTGCATCCTAGAGCTTACTTCTGCCAAACTCCAAATTAAGATAAATCCTCTGTCTTTTTAAGACCGTCATTGGCAAGAATTTTTCTTGTTGATTGTTAGTGTTCTTGAGCTGTAGATACCAGCTAATTTGTTTCTTTATGTACGGGTTTCTGACAGAAGTAAATAGACTGGCAATACAGAACTGAGTTTGCTATCTGACCAGATGATTAGAACTTTCCAACTGAAAAATGGTGTATAACAAATATATTTCAATATATTTCAATGCAAATTCGTGAGATTTCTGGCATTTGTGTTCTCATGCACACTAGCAGTCACCTGAACATTTGCAAATGAATGCATGAACACCAGAAAATTAATCCAAGAGATTTGTGAGCCCGTATTTTGAATTACTCAGCAGGCTTTAGTTATTGTCCCATGACATGGTTTCAGAAACTCTGACATGGAAGTCAGCCCCAAAAAAAGGGGCTGAGCTAATGTTAGCACCACTGTGATCTGTTTTAAATCACATTTCTTAATCGGGGCAAGACGAGAGAAAGAATAAGTAATTTGCTCAAGATGTCAGAGAAAGTCAGTGTTGGAGCAGGGAATAAAAAGTAAAAGTTTCTGGGTTTTCTGGTCCCATAGTCCAATTGGGTACACTGTTCCATTTCTAAGGAATTTTTCTTCTCAGGAATAACAGCTGTTCCCCCCCTTCCTCTCCAATTTGTTATAAATAGTGAGTATTTTAATCTGTCCTAAATTCAAGATCACAGTCATCAACTTTGGGCTTCTAGAATGTGGCCCAGTTATTAGGGGATTTGACAGATCTGTTTTTTTATAAAATGATATATATTTTTATAAAATGATACATTTGCTTAAATGGCTATGTTATGAAGCACCTGAGAAATAAATAAAGGTCCTTTAATCCTGATGGTTCTTCTCATCTTCTTGGACCAACCATCTTGCTTCTGGTAATGGGTTACATTCATTCAAAGTCTATGACCCTGCTGTTATCAAACCAGCTGTTTCACTAGGGTAGAGCCATGCAGTTTAGGTGGTCCTTGATTGCTCTGCCCTGTAGACAGAGCACTCAAGAAGTCTACTTGGGTGTCAAAGTCTAGTTACATTAAAAGTTCACAGCGGCACTAAAAGTTATGCAAAATGGAGTTTGAAGTACAACATAATGTGTATAAACAAAAGGGGAACTCATAAATTAACATAGATGGATTCCTGAACTGGCAAAGAACCATTGCTTGAGACAAAGCTATATTGTATAAAGAAATAAAATATACAAAAGGAACAATCTCTGGCTGACAGGAGCTTTTTTATCTTATGGAAAGATCAACTTCTCCCTATAAAAGTTACTTAACTGTATTACCCTGACAATGGCATGTGAACCTCTCAGCAGATGTAGGGGATGCAAACTTTGCACTTGATTTTTGGGGTTCTTAATGCTAGCTTGAGTTCACAAACTATTTTACCCACAAGCTCATTTCCCAAAAAAGGGAATAACTATTTTTAAGATAATTCTGTGGCTAAAAAGAATTATGTACTGTACATTAACAAGACAGAGCCAGCTCATCAGCTGGTTTTTATCTGGGTGGTGCCCTGTTTAGGACACAGGCTTTGAACCCCCTCAGATATGGGAAATATGAATAAAAATCTGGATCAAGGTATTGAAGCTCACATTCATTTCTAATTAAAAGGCTTCCTCACACTCAATCCCCTTGAATAAAGTAAAATAATAATAATAAAAAGAACAGGCTGGCTGTTGAATGGTTTGTATATGGGGGTTTTGTTTTTAATTGTAATTTTTTGGTTTCCATATATCAGCACCTCTTATTACTGGCTCTGAGGACTAGATCCTCAGTTGATATTAGAACACATCCTAACACTTACTAGATGAGATAGTGGAATCAGTGTGTCCTTCCACTTCAGACCCACTGCCATCTAAATGTATGTATGTGCTTACCTTTGTGTACTGTGTGTAGCAGAAACTGAAATTCAACAGAGCAATACAGCAGGGCTACATCACCAGACCATTTTGCCTTATTGTTTTCCCTCTGTGTGCTCAGTTTCATTTCCACCTCTAGTTTTTCCATTAGACGTTTTGTCCTTGCTTTTATTTTTAACAGTCTCTCTCAAGCAGAAGATAGGTGCATCTACACATGAAACAATCACTTAGCAATAAACTTTCATGCAGTTCGTGCCAGAATTTACTTCTCCCAGGTGCAGCATTTACATGTGCGCCCAGGATTGCAGCATGTTGAGCCAGGGCAGAGCAGCCCTGGGCTGGTATGGGGGGCTGAGTGGTCTGCTCTTCCCCAGTTAAATGTGCTGTGGAGGGGCTGGTTGGGGCTACAGTGCAGGGCTAGGTGGCAAGCAGCACCTGCACTGTAGCACCCTTGTGCCCTAGGCAGCCCTGGTCACTGTCTACACATGTTCTGGCACATGTAACTTCTAATCTGTAGGATAGTAACTGTCCTAGACAGCACTATTCTATAGTGGAGTTAATTAATTTACTTCACCCAAATATGGGCATACTTCTAGATGTGACACTTTACTGTGGAGCTAGTTAGTCAGCTCTGCAGTAAAGCACATGTGTAGATGCACCCAGTATAACTAATATTATTAGTTTATTTTGAGTTTTTGCATCTAAAGTATTTGAATGGGTTTGAAATTAGACAATAACCTATGGAGGCCTTAAAACTGAGAGCCAAATGCTGTTTGTATTCAAATGACTATTGAACAGGGGGTTTTGTTTTGTTTTTGAATGTTGCAATAAATAACTATCTAACTAGTCAAGCGATAATTAACTTAATTTTTTTTTGCATCTGGCAAATTGCTGAATTAAATATTAAAAGCCATATACTTTAGCCTACTGAAAAGAGGATCCTTTTATTTTTTTTCTTCAAAGGTACTGATCTCTAACAATGGATAATGCTTCAAAGGTTATATGAAAGTAACCTTGTATGTTTGGAATTAAAATGATCTGAATAGGATCATAAGAATATATTAGGGGTTGGAGTGTTGTAGCCATGAGATGGTAAAGGAAATGTATGCAGTGTTTTTTTTTTGTGATATCTTTTATTGGACCATAATTTAAATAAAAGGTATTACCAAGGCCCAATAAAAGTTTTTACCAATGCTTACTTCCTTGCCACCCCTCCAAATAACAACCTTGCTTAGGATTAAGAACAGTGGTGTCTGATCCAAGACTATTTTAAAATTATACAAAGTGAGGGAGGGACCCATTTAAGTTACAAAACTTGCAATTTTTTGGAAACTGCTAGAGATTTTTTTTTTTCATTCTGGCTCCATTTTTCTGTGGTTTAATGCAATTTCCCATTGACTTTGAAGGCAGTCCAATCTTCCAGCTGTTCTAATGGAGTACACTTTTGGAGGCAGCAAGCTTTTTGAGGGTAGAGATTTCTTAGGGCTGATGATGAAACAGAATTCTTATTTCATGGAAATTTTCTATATTTGGTAATGTTCATTTTATCTCAAATTGTGACAAAGGGCAGAGAAATCTCACCATTTTAATACAGTATTCCAAAATAATTAATTTACAATGGATTGTTTTAAATTTACATTTAGCATGTTAATCGTTATAATGTTAAGGACCAATACAAAATATATTGATCTTATTGAATCATTTTTACTAATTTCCCTTCAATGAGATTTTGATTTTTCATATTAACATTTTCTACCAGAAAAATATTGAATTGGAAAAATTTCAGCTCAATTAGTACAAGGGAAGGCTAATCTTGATTATTTTTCTCCTGTGCTAGGATAACATGGTGTTATCTCTAAGAAACAGCTTCAGGATCAAGCCCAAATATTGAATGACTGCAGCTAGCAGCATGTATACTTATATTTTGCTTTAGTTTCAGTTACTGGTGACTTAAAAATCTGAACCAAAACTCATAGGAGCCTCTAAAACTGCACAGGGAATTAGAACAGTGTGCATTATTTTTTGTGTCACTCCTTTGCAGTCAATTTACCATCTGCATGTCATACTGTATGAACTCCTGAGCCCATTTGCCATTTAAAGAGATAAAAGTCTACTGCAAACCCATGAATTAATGTACTAGCATGACTATTGCTGTAAGAACAAATACACCTATGAATTTGAATTAATTGTACATAAAGGTTTGAGGATCACTGATCCTGCGGTGACTTACTCACGTGCTTCACTCAGCATTTGAGAGCCTTAACAGAGTCCATGGGACTACTCACAATACTCAAATGTAAGTACACCTATAAATCTTTTCAGCAGTGGGAGTTCAGTTGGAGGATACACCTATTCTGATATTTTCTCTAGCAGGTGAATGTGTTTTTTCTAATGTAAAGTTTCTGTTGCACTTCTGAAAAGGATATTGCAGTATAATCCAGTCATCGTTCAGCTGTCAAGAGAAGTGCATCTGAAAGCAAGTATTGCAATGTGCCATACTAGCTGTAGCTAAGGGAAGAGAAAGGAGAAGGATGAATTGCTACAGAAACATGTGAGTGAATCAGAGAGTGTATTTAATTACTTGGGAAGTTCTAAACAGCCTGATATTTGAATAATTTTCTAGGGATTTGCTTGCATGTCCATCACCTGCTATGACACATTTTTTCTTGGAGCAATGTCAGAGAAGGATGTCTTGAAAGAAGACTCAGCAGCAGTGATTAAAAGAATCATTCACACACACATAAAAACAGGTATCTGGAGATTTAGCACTGCACTGAAATGTAGAATTGAGAAGGAACTCACAAAAATTCAAGGATTTCTACCCACAGCCTTTAATTAACAAAGACACTTTAAAAAGCTTATTCATAACCCTTCCTGGCCTATCAAAATTACAAAAGATGAAGTAAAAATTAATTATAAATAGCTGCCTTGCACAGTAGTATTGTAGGATGGCTTATTAATGGTGAAAACTACCACACAAGAAACAATAATTTGGGAATGAGTCCTCTTGTGGGAATAATTTTACAGACTCTCTCATGGAGGAAGTTCATGGAGCAAAAAGGTGTTCTTGAAAGCAGCCATATTTCTGGAAAACTCATTTCTGGAAATAAGCTCCTGATGTGGAGGCTGTGAGGGAATTGTTTGGTTGAAGCTTATATGCGTCTTCATAGTTCGTATTTTTTTATGCTTATTACTGACTGCACATGCTACCAAATGGTTCCTAGTCATCTTTCTGGTGACATTTCAGCAAGCAGGTTGCCCTCTAGAACAGGGATGGGCAAAATATAGCCACGTGGTGGATTAAACCCACTTGTAGGCACCCACCAATTAATTGCATTTGGCCTGGTTGCAGCTACCCCTTCTGTGCTCTGCATGGGGCTGTTAGAATTGCACAACCTGAGCCTTGTCCTTGATAGGGGAAGCAGCTGCCCGAGACTTCTCCCTCCTCCTTCCATTTCCGCATGCCGACCCCAAAACTAGTTCAAACTGGAATCTAACTGCTCAGCCTAAGGGTAATGAACTCTTGCAATCTGCAGTAGTACTGAGCATGCTTAATTAGCTGTTGCATATTTACTGCTCTGCCCTACATATTCAAAAGGCTAATTATACTGTACATGCAATGTATGTGATGTTGTAATTACATGTATGTTCATATAATGTAGGAGTAAGTTGCAGGAACTTCTGTATCTGCGCACACGTCGAGGAAACTTGAGAGGTACAAAAGATGTTCGCAAGCACAATCGGGTGTCAGAGTCCGATTTGAGCAGATAGCTCCGGTCCGACCTTGCTTGCAAGCAAATAAATCCTTAGTGCCGAATGATGTCTGTGTGTCTGTGATCTCTGCGCGCCTCCAGGGAACGAACTGCAGTTTGTGCAACAGGGCTGAGCCCTGTCCACTCCCACCCGGGCTTTGTGCTGTGCTCTTATCCTTGCCCACAGGAGGGCCCTGGCCCCAGCCAGTGCACACAGCTTCTGGGTGGGCCTGCTGCTTCCACTGCTCCAGGTTCCTGGGAAACTGCTTGGCTACCCTTGCCTCCTGTGGCTCCTCCTCCTGTCCCTGCTGCTGCACTGCAGGCAGCAGAGAAGGTAGTGGTGGCAGGCAGGGCAGAAACTGCAGCTGAGTGAGAGCCTGGAGCTGGGGCCAGTGGGAGTGTGGGGCCTGTGGTGGGGCTGTGGCTCGGGCTGGAGCTGGTGCTGGTGGGAGTGCAGAGCCTGGGCCAGCAGGAACACAGGGCAGCCCTGCTCCATGGCACTGGGCTCCCCACAGCTCATGTGCAGCTGGGAGCCACTTGTGATGGAGCCAGTGATCTGGTCCTGCTCCCTGCCACCATGTGCAGCTCCCAGGACTCATCTGGGAGTGGTGGGGAGCCCCATGTGATGGAGCTGGGCCAGCTTGGCCCTGCTCACTGCCACCCTGGCCAAGTTCCAGGATTTTCATGTGGCGGGAGGGGGTGGAAACAACCCAACAGCTTCATTGTGCAGGGCTACCCCTGGCAGCATGCACCTCTGGCAGAGTCCTGGGAGGTCCATGTAAGCCACAGGGTGCCCCATGTGATATATCCAGGTAACCTGACTCCACTCCTGGGACTTGGCTACAGCCATGTGCCACCTGCCATGTGCCGTGAGTTCCCCAAGGGTCCTCTGCCTCCTGATGCTGCTGCTGCTGCTACTGTCTGGGGCAGGGGCTGTGCACCATAGAAGGGACATTTATGTGGGAGGGTATGGGGGTGGGGATAACACACATACCCCCGCCACAACCCACCAGACCCACACACATAACCCTGCCCCCCCCACACAATATATAAGAGTAAGACTTTATTTTATGCTATTATGCAGTTGGCTCAATATACATTATGCAAACACACACAAATCAGGCCAAAATTTTTTAATGAAATTAAAATATAGTAAATGTGATATAAAAATCGCGGTTCGTTTCTTTGGAGGCTCACGAATAATAATCCTTCAGGCACACATTGTTAGTAACACAAAGGATATATTTGCAAATAGGGTCAGAGTGAAGACAAAAGACCACACTCTGCCTCCGAGGAAAACTCTCAGCTGGGTTTTATCCCTTCCCTCCTGGGCACGTGTGCAGAAGGAGGAACTCTTACAACTCATTTCCGGTTCATACAAACATACATGAAATGACGTCACGTCATCCGTCGCATGTGCATTATAATTAACTACTTAAGTATGCGGGGCGGATAGGCATATATGCATTAGCTAATTACGCATGCTTAGAAAGCTCTCCAGGTTACCAAAAGTTCAAACCCCTCTCTTTCCCAAGGACACAGCCAATTAAATCATAGCCTTTGTAGTTTACAAGAGTAGAGGCAGAGGAGTTTGAAGGTATGTGTGATTTAGTGTTACAAAGAGATAGTAAATTAGCGAGATGTCCTTGGTGGTGTTTCTTCTTATCAGGTACGAGATACAAACTGTGCAGTTTTAACAACACTCTATTCACTATACATTTTTAATAATATTTCTATTTTAATAATATTCCTAACAAATGTTTGATTTTTAGTATATAGTTTGTTTTTTTCTGGTTCAAAGAAGGAAACCCTGCCTGTCAAAATGAGTACTTTTGGAGCCGAAGAGAAGGATTTCTGGTGGCAAAGGTCAGGGGTGGGGGCAAGACTTCCGGTCCCAAGATGGCAACCAGGGGACAGGACACTTGTCAAGGGGTGGGGCTACCCTTGTTGCCCTTGACAGCTCATGAATGCTTGTTAAGTGGCCCTCCAGCCAAAATATTGCCCAGCCCTGCTCTAGAGTATGCTGCTCATGCTCTAATGCCTGCTGCCAGGGACAACATAGTAGAATGGGTTCTTGTTATACACTTTTCATCCCTTCCTGCAACTCAGTTTATTTAGTCCTACATTGTTAGCTTTACACATTTGTATCCGTTTCATTTGTTAAAACTATGCAATAAAAAAATCTTGTTAAATATGGTCTTCTTTCAATAAAATGTCTTTTTGGCACTCGCACAGAGATAAAATGTTGTAATCAGCCTTCAGCCTGATTGAAGGCCTAATGCCAAATGGTAATACTTTAAATAACAAAAACACAAAGTAACATCACACAGATTTTCATAAAAGCATCAGGAATAGAACCAACTCCTGCCTGTAGATGTACTAAGGGCAGATTATGCCTGGCTAGGTACTACTTGAGGAGGAGGGGGAACAGAATAAGGCTACTCTACTTTGGAATCTCAGACAGGGTTTTGTGTGTGATCTTTTCGAGAGACAATAGGCATTCCCTCTCCCTCCACTTAGCAAAAGTGTGGTATTAGGGGGAGGGTGTTAATTAGATCCCTGCAAATACTTTGGCTAAGGGCCTTGTTACATAGCAATTTTGAGTGGTTCCTGGAGCTCTTAACCCCTGGATTATCTGCACATTAACACCTGGAACTGCTTTTAAGCACTTGTTAAGTGGTTCAAAGTTACCCCACTCCAGAGCAGGATTATCTCTGATCTGTGCCACCCAGCTCATGTTAAACTGAGGCAGTGTTTCCCAACCTGTGTGCAGCAGCACAAAAGTGTGCTGTCAGAAATGAACAGGTGCGCCACAGAATTTTACCATGGCAATGAGCTACAATAGGTATGAGGATGGGGAATGCCTTAACAGGTGTCAGAGAAAATTTTTATTAATCTAAGTGTGCCTTGGGCTGGAAAGGGTTGGGAAATACTCAACTAAGGGGTAGCCACTCTAGGATTCACCTTAGTGTAAATACCCTATCTGCCCACCCTCCCCCACTGGACTAGATCAGGCCCACTGCCCCCCCCCCCATCTCCAGCACTCCAGATCTCTGCTAACTGCTTCCCCATGCCCCACCCTGCTTGGTTGTGGTTTCTCATAATGTCTGTCCCTGGGGAGCAGGCAGGGAAAGGTTAATCTGCTTTCCCTGCTGCTGTTACTACCTGGACCAGAAGAGTATCAGTCCAGCAGCAACTGGGGGAAGTAAGCAGGGAGGGGAGAAAGCCCCATTGCCTGGGGCGAGACAGAAGCAGGGAGGGGAGAAAGCCCCATTGCCTGGGGCGAGACAGGGGGAACCCAGAGGGACAGGGGGGATCCCTGGGCATGGGAGAGTGGGAGAAACCAGGGGAGATCTGGGGGTCAGGGAGGAAGCCTGGAATGGGGACCCATGAACATTTGTGTAGAGCACAGTGTAAGGTATAATAAGGCCTTTAATCAATCAGGATTTTTCTTATGTTCTCCAAATACATTGTGGCCACCCAGTATCCCTTCTGGTGTACTCTCTAGTGTTCAGAGACAGAATCTGCCCCTCAGGCTTCAGTGCATAAACAGTGCATGCCTCTTGTTACTTTCCTGTAGTGTAAACTACAGGAGTAAATCATGTTATGGCATGTAATGGTAATGTGATGTTGTGGCCGTCATGGACTAGAAATGTTTTTTTCACATTGCTTTACCTGCCTTTGAGGGCCAGGTGATATGGCCCTGCCTTCCAGAATTGGCCTCTCTCTCTCTTGTTTGATTTCCCAAATCTGGCAGCTGTTTAAATTCTTCTTCCATCTTCTTAGATAACTTTAACATCATTATTATAGCATCTGTAGTTTCTTGGCTAACCAGATCCAGCTAGCTTCTTGTGTAATGTTCCCTTTTCTTATCCATGTGTTCTCTCCTAAGATACCATAGTAATTTGTTCTACTCCTTTCGTTCTAACCTGTCTAGGGACCAGGTCTCCAGGTTATGAACATCTTCAGAGCATGTTGGAAATTCATTTATCCATGACAATAATTTCTACTAAAGAAGGATCTGGTCCTGTTTGTTTTACCTTCATAGCCCCATGAATGATTTTTCTGAAGCTCTTTGTCAGATGAAGTACAATCACCTTGCCTCAAAGCCTGAAGTCACTTTGTTTAGATCCCGAATTCTGACTCTAACATTTTCTTCAATGCTAGTATATTCATATTTCTAAGTGGAGGTAGTAGGCTAGATACAAAATGTTGTACTTGGTCATGCAGTGTATCATTCTTACAGTCAGTACTTTCATGAAAAAAGGTACCAGCGTGTGCTTTTCAGGCATGCCAGTGGTGCCTTGGAGACGGTTATTATGGACTCTATCTGCCTAGGTATTTTTTTACATGGCTTATATCACCATAGAATCTGAACACCTCCCTAGTCTGTGAAAAGAGAAACAGCAATAACTATCTCTTTCGATCCTTCATAGAAAAAACACATTTGAAAACAGTTTAGATTCTGTAGAACAGATAATCCAAGTTCAGAAGAACAAATATAACCTGTCTTCTGCTCTAGTCAATGTGCCTTTTGTATAAAACACTCATTCTCAGGAGACAGATGTAACTTTTCTCTCTGGCTGAATATACAATGTTGATAAATATAAGAAGATAGGACACAAGTTAAAAGAACCTGGTTACAGATCTTTTTTCCCTTTTGACTGATTTCTGTATCCTGTTGGAAGAGTAAGATATTTTTTTCACATAAATATGCTTGCAATAAAAAGAGAAATGTTTGTGAGGAGCAAATTTACTTTTTTCTTCTCCTTTTGGCAGCATTGTTTTTAGAAGCACACAGTAGTAATATGTTATACAAGGTTATGTTTCTGGTCTAGGCATATTGCAGTGAATGTGGTAACAAAACTGGCTCCAGAAGAAGCAGAATTATTCATGTAAGTCATCATTCGACTTGGGGATTTCTAATTCTATCTGTAGATACCCTCTTTTCTTGTCACATGAGTCAAAGACTACATGTGCAACCTTTAATCTTTTCTATTTTGTATAATTGTAACATCTTTAACAGATGTTCCAGATTCCTGTCTCTTCAAATGTATACTGTGCTGCATAAAAGATTATCTTTCCCAAGCTCCGGATACCATTGACAAATTAAAAAAAAAAAGCTTGCCCCTTTCACAGAGGACTTACAGATTTTGGGGGTCATGAGAATAGTTTCCTGTTTGCTAAGAACCCAGTGATAACATGTATCACGTTGTGTTCTTAATGTACATTGTTTATGGATAGAATAGGCTCACATTACCATGAACAAAAGTGGTCAGAGCATCTATATACCATGCCCCTTGCAAAAACTCTGGGGAGGTACCACTACCCTGTCATCAGAAGGCCCTTCTCTCTGCCTCTATCCTTTTACCATTTTTTTTTAATTTTACATCTGAAACACAGTGTTTGTTCCTTTTTGAGTAGGAAACCCCCTGTGCTCAAAATTACTCATCAAAAATCACATGCTTTGGAAAGGCAGCCACAAAGAAACTTTAATAAAAAGACTCTCACAATGAATGTTGTAGTGTAATCAGTACCATTGCTTATTGCCTGGGTGTGGTGAGAATTTAATTCTGGGTTCTTAGACATCAGCAGCTTATAATGAATACCATTGGCACATGTTCCTATAAAAATGAATTAATGCATAAGCAGGCTCCAGCAATTAATCACAGGTAACATTACACTAGTACAGTGGGGGGGTTTTCCTTTGCAGACCCCTAAATTTTTTGAATGGAGGTGCAGACCCCTTTGAATTTTAAGTGTGGGTATTCACATACTTTTGATTGATCATAGTCATCTTTTGCAGACCCCTTAGACATAGTCTGTGAACCCCCAGGGATCCATGGGCCACAGGTTGAAAATCACTGCTCTAGTAGCAACATGCATGTAACAGATATGACCAGAAAGAAAAATAGGCCTGTCATCATCAAGTTAATGATCTAATTGCCATTTTATACCAGTTTTACCTGTGTGTAACTTCATTACTTCAGTTGAATTATTCCTGATTTACATCAGGGTAGCAGCAAGATCAGAATAATACCTTAAACTATAAAATAATGACTTGATTATAATCTTACAAATGGTATTTTAACTGCATAACTTTCCTTCCTAATATGAGCCCTATTATAAATAGGCCAAACTCTGTATTCCTAATATTTTTATTTGGTTGTCATTTTGCCTTCACTTTAAAGTTTGCCCTACTGTATAGAAAGATTATTCAGAAAATTCAGTCTCATGTAAATTCAATTAAATTATTTTCACAAAAGTTCCTCCTCTCCTCCCCCCAATCTATGTTGCCCTTAAAATGAAAAAACTTGCATCAACTTCAGTGGGAATAAGATGAAGGTATAGATATTTAAAGCTAATATTTTTCTTTTACTTAATAGATGAGAAGGTGGAAGAGATTGCTCAGTTTCTAAAGTGAAATAACAGTTGCCATAATTTTCATTAAAACAATATTGCAACATGTATAAGATGTATCATATAAGATTGATTATGAAATCCTCCCATGTTAATGTGGTTACAATATTGTGTTGCTGGAATGCTGGATTTGGGAGTCAGATCTTTAGCTGATGAAACAGTGATACAGCTTCCAACATGTTATGCAGCTGGATTTGATGACAACATTTATCCTGATGTACTCCATATAGTCATAAAGATGTTAGGAAAACAACTAATAACAATAAGTGATTATATTAGTGTGCTATTCCTTCTCTTTCTTATAAGGTGAAGTAATGAAACAAACAATAATGTTAAATTACCCCAGAGGTCTATCTTGGCTAAATTACACTGAGGTCTTGCCTAAATTACACTGAGGTCTGTGTTGGCTAAATTACACTCAAAAAGAAATTGGTTAGCAAGTGTGGAAATATTGGCAATTAGCATTGCTCTGGGTACAGAGCACAGTTTGAAGCAGTTAATTCAGTTGCAGGTCACTTGTAAGATATTCTGTTTAAATAGTCTATTTTAAACTTTTACTGTACTTTCAGATCTACATATAAGTAACATAACAAAATGAGTAGGTCTTTTGGTGTGTTATTCCACTTATATATTCAGTAGTTAGCTTTTAAAGTCCTTCTACTTCAATGGCTCAAGAGAAGTGAGGCATGCAAAGTACTTATGTATTTATATATGTGCACTTAGAAATGTTTCCCAGACAGAGAAAGTATAGGTTATGGCTTCTGTGTGAGGATTATCATCAGAATTTATTCTTTGTGGTTCTGTGCCATGAAAAGAGCAGTGTAATTAGTTGAAATGAATAGTAATGAAATGGCTCAAGGTTTTACTTAAAAATATATACCCGTTGAAGCTAATCCAGAAAAATTAAATGGGCTTAGTTTAATTCAAATTTGTATTAAGGCTTTCTACTGTTGCCAGAATGGTGAAGAGGGACAGTGTAAATGGCAATCAGATCCATATATTTTTCCTTATTATGGGTGCACAAAATACCGTGCAGTTCTCATCTGGTGTCTTTCCTCCCATGAAAGCAATGAGAGGAGACTGGCAGCAGGGGCCATAAATCATTGATCAAAATGAAATGTGCACCTTCAAACTCAAGTAGCTATAGCCAGAAACAAGGGAAAGGTTACTATAAGCAAAATATCTTTGCCGCTGCTGGACTCCTCCCTGTTCAATCACACTACTTCATGATGACCAAAGAATGCAGCCTCAAGATGAAGCCATGACTAATTTACCAGTCTAAGACAAGATTAGGCAATTGACCATCCTCAAGAAGAACAGAGACCATCCTTTGGAGTGCTGAAGATATAGAAAAGGACATTGAAGATATTGAGAGACTGTAGGGACAGTGATGGTAAAGCCATGGCAATATTTGTAGATAAGGGTACATTTATCTAAAAAGCATTGTTTTATGGCTTTTCTAACAGAATAGGCTGCTGTTAATAAACATTTTAGAACAAAACCTGTTAGAGTATGTGGGAGATGTAGGTTGTTTCAAATACAAAGTTAGTGGCAAGGAAGGAAGAACTCATAGCAGACAAAGAGTTTTCCCAACTACTTGTAGCCATGTACAGACATTCAGTTTCTCCAGGAAGAATTGTCACTCTCTCCCAGGAAAAACCATGAGAGTACAGACATTCAGGATTTTTCTTCCAGAGCAAAAATGACCACTCCAGGAGAAATATAATTAGGGAATGACCACTGTTAAATCATTCCCAGGAGAGTTTCTTCTGGGAGATGATGCAATGTCTGTACAACTTACCCTTCTAAACCATAGCACAGTTTTAAGCATCTCAGGGTGCTTTGCTCTTTCTCTCTTCCCCTCCCTTCCCAACCTGGAAACTGGGTTATTTGGGCTGGACACTACTACTGCAGCTGAGCAGTACCCCCTTTGAAATCAAAATTGTGCTGCAGAGAGACACAGATTGCTGCTGACTCTGAGCAGTCTGGGTCAGCCAATCATGGCTGCCATCTGTTGCCAGGCACACTGAGGGAGCCTGAAGAGCAGGCTTAGAAATGTGCATAGGGCCACCTTGGCTGTGCAGCATCAGTACCTCAAGCTCTCTGGTCTTCAAGTCTGTTAAGGTGCTTGCAGGTAAGTTTTTCTGTCAGGAGAAACCCAGAAGAATTCTTCCAGGTCATTTGAATGTGTGTATGCAGCCAGTACTGGTTCCTCATTTACACATAAAATGGTTATTAGCATAAATCATAGTAAGTAGATCTCCTACTTCCTGGTAGAACATTTTAGAAATCATGGGCCAAAGCAGGTTTTTCGTTTGTTCCACTAATTTGGTGTGTGCACTGGTTTGTTATCTTGTGGCATTTGAAAAGTATATTGGTATATGGGGAAAGTGGCTGGGCAGTTAACTGAAGACTTGAGACCTGAGCTGCAGTCCCTGATTCTAAGGCCAGATCCACAAAGGACTTAGGTGCCTGGCTTCAGGAGTAGAATTTCTGCACTTGAGTGTATGGCAACAGACATGTTTCAGTCAGATCCCCAAGGCTGCTGTTCTGCACCTGGCAACCACAGAATGGCTGCTCAGAGAGACTCTATGTGAAATCTAAACAGTGGTAGTATGTGCTACAGTTGCAAAGGAGCTATGAAATATGTAACAGGGCCTCAGGCAAGAGCCCTGTTACTTAGAAGATCGGGTCAAGCTGAGCCGACGGTGAACCTGGCTAGGTGATGGGAGTTACACACCTGGAACATGATGACGGTGATTAGCCTGCTGAGGGAGGCATAAAACAGGTGGCAGGAGACAGCCTGACTGCCTTCAGGCACCAGAAGAAGACGTGAGGAGCGACGAAGTTCCGTGGAGAAAGAAGAAAGACTTACCGATGAGCTGGATGGATGCCAGGAGGAATGAAGCCCTGAGGTATGTGGCAAGTTGGTGGTGAGGAGGATCATCCTGCCAGGAATCCTGTTGGGTGGTGGATCCCTGATAGAGACAGCAGGGCAATAGCAAAAGAGTTTTTCTTACCAGTAACTCCGCTGTGCCGGTGAGTGCGGGGAAAAGCAGAACCACCAGGTGGCGGATCCACTGGGACTTCTAAGAAGAAAGGATTGTGCCCCTTTAGTGAAGGAATGGGGGTAATTGGGGCCATCTACAGGTCAGAGGACCATTAGGATTGAGTAAACTGAGGACAATATAACGAATTGTGAGAGAGAGCAGTTAGAGGCTGCTCTTGGTGCCATGTTCCCATGGAGAATGGGGAGCACAGAGAGCGTTTTGCCACTAATAAGAAAATTAGTGGTGAAGAACCCTTATTAAGCCTTGGGGCTGAGCATTTCCTGATTGTAACTCTGATTAACTTAGCCAATAAAGTAATTGGTGAAGACGTTGTCATTTTACCATTGTTAAGTTAGAAATAAATGTGCACTGTGAGCAATTGACATCAAGGTAGCATTATTCTGTCCCAGAACCATGAAGAAACCATAACCTCCTTTCTTTTCTCTTTCATCCAAGTCATGACAGGTGAGTCTAAAGGAGAGATGAGGATAATATTGACTATCCCACTCACAAATACAGAAATAGAGAATAGGGCTATGCGAAGCCTTGGTAGCTGATTCGCTTCAGAGGAGATTTGGCCTGATTCGGTGGCCAAACCTCCGAATCTGAATTGAATTGTGAGACCCATTAAAAGGTCCAAATTGATTTGGAAGCCTCCAAATGAATTCAGAGAGATTCAGCACAGATTTAGAGATTTGGCCATAGATTAAACAGGAAGCTTCTCCTGCTGCATGCTACTTGTTTGAGGCAGTGTGCCTGCTGTCCTGTGCCTCCCTGCCCCAGCTGAGTGAGCAGCGGGAGGGCATAGCCCCTGCTCCCAGTGCCTTCTGCCATCTTTCCAGAGTGCAGCCCAGCCCAGCTCACCCCATGGAGATCCAGTGCCACATGCCTGCTCCCATGCCCTCTTGGATCAGTGGCAAGTGCTGCCAGAGGAGCCAACAGAAAAGCGGCTCCCGGATTGGCAGTGCATGGTGGTGCACAGTGGTGGGAGCCTCTCTCCCCAAGTCCTGTGCTCCCCCACCCCAGCTGGGCAGCTTGTCTCAGCCCCAGCACCAATCCCTCCCTCGGTGTGAAGATGTTGATCTTGCCCTCCTCCACGCCCCTTCCTTCCCTCCTCTGTCCACCACAACAGATTTACCAGCTGGAGGCAGTTGTGTCCAGCATGGTCGAGGATTGTTGCCTGTTTAGTTTATGGCTGAATCTCTGAATTGGCACCGAATCTCCAGAACCGAATTGGCTGAATTGAATTGGGACAGTGATTTGAATCACTGAATCAAATCACTGTCCTGAATTGGCCAAATCTGATTCCGAAGCAAATACTTGCTGCTTTGCACAGGCCTAATAGAGAATGACTGGCTAGGATGCACTACTGCAAAAAATGAAGTTGTAGTGGATCAGACTGAATGAGTCAACAACATAAAATTTGTGGTTAAAAAAACCTCAGTAACTGAGATTTATTAATTAGATAATGTATTGTTATATGCAAGCTTGTTCAGCACCAGTGAGACCTCACATGAAGACCTGTGTCCAATTTTGGGCACTGTACTTTGAGAGATGTGGACAAACTGGAAGAGTCCAGCAAAGAACAGCAAAAATGATAAACAGCTTAGAAAACATAACATATAAGGAAAGTCTAGATTATTTGGGAATATTTAGGCTAAATGCTTAGGTAGAATTTGATAACAGTCTTAAAACAAATCACAAATTTTATGTTGGAAAGGGGAGAGCGATCAGTTGTTTATGTCCACCTGGGACATGACAGAAAGTAATGGAAATAATTTGCAAGAAGGAAGATTTAGATTAGATACTGGGGAGAACTTTCTCACTATGAGGATGGTCAAGCTCAGGAAGAGACTACATACAGAGGTTATGGAATTTCTGTGACTGACAATTTTAAGAGCAAGTTAGATGCACGCTTGTCTGAAATTGGGTGATCTTGCCTTGGCAGAGAGGGTTGGACTATGTCATCTCTGAAGTTCCATTCTATCTGTAACTTTATATGCTTCTCTGTCAGGAAGTTGCATGATAGCAGTGATGCTATCACTAGCTGAATGATAAAAGTTGATAGGCTGCATAAGAAAAAAAGAAACAAATTCCATCATGCACAGGAAAGACTAGTAAAAGACTAATTACTAAGGTTGTGTGCAAATATATTGTTTAGCTGTTAGCAGGGATTTAATTATTGTAACTATTTTAATAGAGCTTTTATTTCTATCAGCTCTCTTAACAACTATACAGACTTTTCAGACCATATTTAAACCTCTTATTAACAAATTCTCTTTTTGCTAACCAGCTTAAATCCACAGTAACTGCATTGAAGTTAATTGAGTTCTAACATAATATCAGTATAATTCATTGCAAAACACAGCATTTAATATAAGGCAATATTAAGGATGTTTTAGAAGGTGAATTTTCTTTCTCCTGAAAGATTTCTTGCTTTTCTTTAAGAGACTGGGCAAACACTGTAACCCTTATTTGTTAGGAAAACAACAGAAGCCTATAGCAATAGTCTAGTAGACGGAGGTAACATCATTGAACCCATGAATTTATATCAAATTAAACCATATGCTTTATTTGCAAATCATAGGAGACTGGAACCTTATCAAACAATAATGCCTGTATAAATAAAATGAAATGTTATGTTTTATTATGTAACCCCCCCAAGTTTGTCTAAATACTTTAGCAACTATTACCTGATCATCAGTGTGCACCTATGCATCTATTTTTAACAAAATCAGAAGGATTATAAATCCATACTATTGTTGTCCCTGTGTAACATTATTAACATTGCATTTAATTATATCACTACCAAATCTCCTTCACTAAATGCATCTATGACTAGATGTTCATTTCTAGCTGTGGAAACGTCTAAGAAATTTCAACCATTAGACATTTTTCTGGTAAAGAGAATGTATAGCTAGTGTTCAGCTTGTAGCTGCCCTCTCTCCCCTGGTCTCCACACCACTCCTTCAGAAGATAATGTGAAAGAGAAACTTTCTCACTAGGAGGGTAGTAATACATTGGGATAGGCTACCCAGAGAGGTTGTGGACTCTGTCCTTGGAGGTTTTTAAGAACTGTCTAGACAAAGACTTGGCTGGGATGATTTAGTTGGGGATGGTCCTGCTTTGAGCAAGAGGTTGGACTAGATGACCTCCTGAGGTCCCTTCCACTCCTGAGGTCCCTTCCAACCCTAATTTTCTGTGATTCTATGATGTCATTCTGGTTTGGGAAAAGCATGGGGAGCAATGACTGTTCTGGTCTTCTGGTCCCTGGGAGGTGGTAGAGCAGCAGAAAAAAACTCTCTATGCTTTTTCCAGATCGGGGAAAAGACAGGGAGCATTGCCCAGCTGCTTCCCCCCCCTTACAGATTGGTTCGGGAGGGCAGCATATAAACAATCATTCTTGCAAAAAGACTTTCTCACAAGGGAGATCTTCTGGGTATTGACCAGGAAGGGGGCATGTTTCCCCTAGGGGAAACTGAATGAATATTTATATGCTCCTAACTTCTACTGAGGGAGTGGGGATTCTCCCTGTAGAAGTTTAACATCTGTACGTGGTTTTTGACACTGCATTGTGAGGAGTTTCTACACCCTGCCCTGCCTTCTGTCTAATTTCAGACTAACATGGATAACTACTTTTCTAATGCCTCTGGGTTTGTAAAGTCTTCAGTGGATATGCCTAAACATGCAGTTAATGTACTGAAAGCTTACTGTGCGGTAGAATACACTTATTAGGAGCAAATTTGCTCCCAGTGGGAACAGTTCAGGGCAGGGTTACTCCTGCCCTACTTTGTTTCCATACAGCAGCCAGGGGGAGCTCTAGGCTTCCCTGGGTGCCAGCCCCAGGCTGTTAGGGGGTATCAGAGCCAGCTGCCTCTCATCACCTGCCCTGGGCAGTTGTTTGCTGGCCAGTCCCCACTCTGATCTCATTATCCCCCCCCCACCATGAGACTGGAGTGGGGGTTGGGCAGCAGGCAGCCGCTGAGGTATGGGACAGTGTCCAAGCCCTGACTGATCTCAGAGCCAGGGCTGGCAGATGCCTGCTTGTGGGGCAGGGGCATAGGCGGACAAAGAAAATATGATTTGGAGGAGGCTGAGCATGCATGCACTTGTGCTTGCATGCCTCCCACCACCCAGCAGGTAAGTCTATGGTAGGGAAGAGGCAAGTGGGCAGATTGATGCCCCTGTGGTGAGGGAGGGAGTTGGGAAGAGACCGGGGGCTGGGGCTGGAGCAGGTCATGGGACACTCTGAGCCCAGGTGGTTTGTCCAGGAGTGTGGGGGCTCCCACCACTGTGTGCACCCCTGGGGAAGGCATAGGGACCATGTGCCCCCTGATCTGTGCATGGGCAGAAGGCAGCTGTCACTGTGCACTGGGCTCTGCCCCTGCTGTGGGTACCCCGGCAGCTGTGTGACACCATGTGCCTCCTGCGTGCTGGCTGTACTGCCTGTCCCATAGTGGGAGGCACATGGCATCGTGCAGCTGCTGGGGCACCGGCAGCTGGAGCAGAGCCCAGCACAGAGCGGCAGTCACCTCTGCCCAACACACAGATAAGGGGGCATGTGCCCCTGTGCCTGCCTAGGGGGTGCGCACAGCAGCGGGAGCTCCCCACAGCCCTGGGCTTGGAGCATTCCATGACCCACCCCTATTCACCCCTGCATCCCTCTGCCTCCCCCACGCTCCTTCCCTCCCTTCCTCTGCACCCCTTGCTGTCTATACATTTACCTGCTATGTAGGTAGCTATATGTGCAGGATGCCTCAGGCTGGGCTGAATTTCCAGCCACATGTAGGCTGTGGCTGTTCATCTGTGTGTGCACCCCTCCCCCCTTCCCTTCCTCCCCACCCCTGGCTGCAGCTGCTTTGAGCCGGTGACCGGGTTGCCTGCGTTTGGGGGTGCTAAGGCTGATTAGCCCTCACCTTCTGCCACCTATGGGTAGGGAACAATCAGCTGATTGGAGTGGGGGCTGGGAAGCTGGTAGCTGCCTGGGGGAGGAGACAATTCTCCTGACCCTTGCTGCCTGGGAGCTCTTGTCCAGTTTGCTCTTGGTCAGCTATGTACCTGTGTGCTACAGCATATTAACTAATGTGCAGTAAGTCTACGATCTGTGTATACAGGTAGTGGAAAACTGCACATTAGCCTATTTCAGTGGACAGTAGCTGCTGCATACGGTTACATAGTAATGCTTTACTGTGTAGGAGATTAGTCTACTTATTTTATGTAGATGCACCCAGTGTGACTTCAACATGCCATATTGTTAAATTGTAATGTGGCAACCTAGCTTCATGCAAAGCTGTTCTAGTGCTGTATCCATATGCAGTCAATTCTCTTGAATGTAGCAGAGTTCCTCATGCTGGGGTCTCCTGCCAGAACCCCCTTCAGCTTGACAGCTTTATGCACTGAACAGATATTTCTGGTTTTGGAGAACAAAAAGACAGAACAACTATGATCTGGAAACAAATGGAAAGCCCTATATGTGGAACTTGGTAGAGTAGTTTCTTACAGTCACTGTCAGAGTGTAACCCCCCCTATGGCTATCATGACAGCTGGGTAGAATTTTAAAAATAAAAGAAGTACCTAATGGCAGTGTGTTGAAAGGCCCCATAATAATAGTTTTTTGAGTTAAAGCTGAAGTGGCCGAACTACTTCGGCTCTCTCTGAGCAAGGATATCCACTCAATTAGAGGTAGTTCCCACAGTTTATTCCCACATGCCATTTGGTTACCTAATTCATACCTTGTTTGAAATCGGTTAAAATTAAAATTTTAGTGCACTACATGGCACTCTTTGCCTGGCAAACTGCTCTTGCTATCACAGGACCTTCCTATAAGTTTTACAGAAAACAGTTTTCATCTTTTCATTTGGTTTCAGACTGTGATCTTTCTCCAACAGATGTCCATCCCCATCAAAGAAAGCAAGGATATGTCAGACCCTTGAATTTATGGTTGACAGAACAGATTACAACAATAAATACTGTATGAGCTTTGGAGGTGTTGCTGAATACAAAAAGATTTTGTATTTTGGAATAATTTTAAAGTTTCAGGTTGGATCTTGATTCTTCGTTAAAATAAATATTGAAACCTCTTAAACTGTAGGGCTTCAGTGGTTGTAACTTGTAACTGGTTGCTCAGCTCCATATTGAAATGTGTTACTTCATATTGTGATGCTCAAAAAAGCCTAGCTTGCTTTCTAAACAGCCATATACTGAAGTGGTACAATAAAAACATAGGCATTGTTTGCACATATGTGTGTATGCTATTCTAAATAAAACTGTTTATGCAGAAAATTCAGAGATATCAGTGAATCATCTGCAAGAGCATACCACTCAAGTTAAAAGTAATTGGACCAGATTTTCAGAGAGATTTAGGTATTTAATATCTACTGTTTTAAATGGGAATAAGGCACCTAAATACCTTTAAAAATGTGGGCCTTAGCAGTTAAAAGGAAACTGCTCTAATGTCATATTTCTGTTCCAATTCACCACAACATTTTTATCAGGTTGTATGTACTCCGGACTCTCCAGCTGCTTCTGAGCCAATGAACTTCAGCGTGTGTTATGCTAAGCAGCACAGCCAGCCAAACCTCCTCAAAACGGTTACTTAGCGTGAGCTTCACATCTTAGCGTAGAGAATGAAGACATCTGTGCTACAAAAGCAGTGGCATTGCAGAGATGTGTGTTTCTGTTGTAGCCTGACCTTTTCGCATGCTGCAGACCTGTCCTTGCCACAGAAATAAACAATTTGTTTCCCTTTTTCTAATTACAACTAAAATAACTGAGCTAAATGCCTGGATCTAAAGTCTACTGATTCCAGTGTCAGAAGCTGGGTGTTCTGTGGTTATACTGTTCACATATAGTTGAAATGATTTCCCTGCAAGATTCTAAAGTAGGTAGATCAAGACCAGTTCCTATTAAAATTACTGAAAAACCTTCTAATTTCATGGGAACTGGATAAAGTGCAGAGGGAGGAAATTTCAGCTTCTAACAGATGAAGGAATGATTATGCCTTTTTACTACTTTACATCCTTTTTTATTTAAAAAGCAGAAATAAAGATTTGACAAGCACTACCTCTGTTACAGATGAATGCCAGCTGGTTTTTACTTCTGCTTTTTTGCTAAATTTATAGCTGTTCAGCTGTATTGCATTTAAGGAAGTTGCATTTAAAGTGCTGGTGGCAGCTTTTGTATGGTCTTTTCGGCAGTTCCCTATAGTACTAAAAAGGATTTTTTTAACTGTGAAAAGTTCATTCTATTTCTGCGGCAACAGGAACTTGTATTTTCCTTCTGTACTTAATGCAGTTTCAAAAATGCCTTTAGTTTTAGAGACTAACAGCTGAGTGGTGATTACATTTTTGTTTTGTCACAGGCTGTAGCTGAGGACAAAAATGCCTTAAACATGCAGAAAATAACTGTATAAAGCTGATGCCTCAGACATGTCTGATAGCAGCAATGTTTAGGAAGACTTACCAAAAATGATTTTTTTTATTTTAAGTGTTCCACTTTAAATCCTACATTGGACTCTTTGAAGGCTCTTTAATGCTTTGTGGTTCCATGCAGATTTGTACCTATCTGAACATAACACTAAAATGTAACAAGACACTCAGAATGGGAATGGTTGGAGGTAAATCTGAGCATGACTTTTGTTAGCTGTGTGAGTATTCAACTCAAATTGGTATATCCATAGTGCCATCAGTGCAGTGGCTAACTCATACAGGTGTATCTGAGCTAGCTTTGAGCTAGCAGTATGGAAGTGGTTGCATGGAGCTAACCATTGGAGAATTTGTGTACTTCTCAGGTGGATTTTACCACTTGCTCTTAGCAATATGTTACTGTGAATCCACAGCTAATGGTTCCTGTGCAATCTGGTTTAAAGCCAGGGTATGTATAATTAGCTATATGACTAGTTTAAAGCTGAGAGTGCAGAATAGTCATACGTCCTGTTTGGGTTTTCCCTAGCATCTGAGTTTGTGCTTTGCATACTCCATCATTAGCGTATTTATTCTCATGATACTTCACCTTGAGGTGCACCCTCTATCTTTTTTCCCCAATGGGGAAATGGTACCTGGTGGATACCACTTTTTTTCTCCAGAGAGGACGAAAGGACTCAGTCTGCTACCAGGTAGAGCTGGTGAAATATTCATAATGAAATAGTATGGTTTTAGGTTTCATTAAGAAAACCAAATATTATGAGGTGCATGGGAACCTCCAGCTTCTGTGTGTAAACCTCCAACAACCTACTCTGGGTATTCCCTATGCAGAGGCCAACAGAAACCCTCAGCACCACTTGCATTCTGCTGCTGCCCTGTTTTAAGCAGGTGTGTGTACAGGCAGTCTTCTTGGTCACATGGAAAGATCTCCTGCCAATGCTGGTGTGGGTATAGACTTACCTTCCTGGCTACGCAAATATAAATTATTTACCTTCCCTCTTCCCTGGCAAGTGTCTGGGAGCACTTCAGAGTGCTGCAGTGCCTTTTTGCTGGCTCTGTATTTTCTTCTTGTTCTCTCAGTGCTGCCTCTTTTTCAAGCCTGAATAGGGGAGTGAAAATGCCTCCAGCCGCATCCTATTCTATAGTGTGCTGCAGAAAGTCCAACAGATGCTTTCCCATTTTGAAGGGGCTCAGAGCAAAATACTTTGGATAGCTTGAGGAGATACTGACAGAAGAGAAGTGACTTAAATCCTTCTTCCTCTCTGTTGGATTCCCTACCCCCTCCTTTTCCCCCCTCTAACCTTATTCTGCCTCTCTTTCAATGTCTGTATGAATTAAGAAAATGCATTTGAATATATGGAAATTATATGAAACATTTAAATTTATGCAAACCTGTAATCTGCTGGTAGTCGCCTTAAAGCTTTTGGCAGGTATATGAGACTCATGTAAGCTGGAAGTGGTTGCTCACAATAAAGACTTGCTGTCAAGGCCTGAGATCCACTGCCAAAACCTACTGCTTGAGCAGTGCCAAGACTGTATAGTAGGTTAACATGGTTCTTTAAATGTTGCTCTTTAGCCTTAAATGCCTGTTTCAAGCACTTGTCTATTTGGGTGCTGAAATGAGTATTGAGGCTTAGCTCTTCAAATCTGTTTAGTAAAATGACCACGTTCCTGGTGCAAAATCTGGGATGCCACCCTGCCACTCCTCAGACCTCCAGAATAGGAAGTAGGCTACACTAGGAGTTGGCAACTTGCAGTCTGCAGAACCACTGGATTTGACCCATGGATATGGGGCTTTGGCTGCGTTTGGTGGCTTTAGCTGCAGGAGCTCTCCCCATGCCAGTGCAGGAGGAATGCGGGTGGTGGCTGGGCCCTAGTGCCTGCCTATCTACCTGCCTCTGACCTGGGATGGGTCATTCCATCCCACAGCCAGAAAATTTTGCCTACCCTGGTATATATCACTTCTGGTTCTGGTTAGTGTAGCCATCTTAGCATGGTGCTATAGGGAACCTTATTAGCTACAATCACATTCACATATTTTTGTGAACAGGCAAATTGGTTTTGCTGAGATGAAGGGTGATTTAGTTTAGGCACAAAGCTACATGAGCATAGTTGTGTAATTTCTGGTTTAAGAGGTAGTCTACAGCTATATCCAGAAGCAGAGGCAGCATGACCATGTTCACACAATGCTGGGCAGTGTCAGGCATCAGTGACCACCTGCAGGCACAGCTGGCAGTGTCAGCAGTGGCCAGTGGTGATCATTGACTGCTTGCAGGTGCCGCTGACAGTGTCAGTGATGCCTTTTTGCAGGGGGTGCACTGCCACACTCGGGGTGCATGTGCACCTGCGTGCACCCCCTATGTGTCACCCCTGCATATGAAAACTCTTTTCAGTATTTTTCTCTTATATTTAAGTGGCCCTTGTTAGCATAATTTCACACCCTGGTGAGCTTCACAGTCCTTAGTGGATTTATCCTTACAAGACTACTAGTAAGACTTCATTTTATACAGAGAAAAAATAGATAAAGTGCAGAGAATTAATTTAGAAAGGTAGGTGAGATATATTGTATGTAAGCATAGGCTTAAGAATAGGCTTGTAAGGATAAATCCACTAAGCCCATTTGTGGGAGAGAAGCATTGCTATGTTTTGTATTTAGAAGCCTATGCTTACAAAGCCCATTTGTGGGAAAGAAGCACTGCTACCTCCTTTTTCTTAAAGTGAGATGGCAGAGGCACAGAAAGGCTAGTGACTCGCTAATCACACAACAAGGTTGTGGTACACTGGGGGCTGATACTTAAATCCCAGGTTAATACTTGAAGTTCTAGATTGTCCATCCATTTTATTCAAATCTTGGTGCTGTGAGAAGCATGGAATATATGATTTACTCTTGTGTATATGTATGAGTTAGCATTTCATTGTGTAATTCCAAGGTCAGTTATGAGAAGTAGGCTTGTATGTATTTAAGACTCATTGCACTTTATTCTGTGTAGTCATTTGTCCATGTATTTTGAATGCTTCAACCAATCATGCTCCCAAATTTTTATCAGATAATAATGAATGTGGGTTTAAGCTATTGCTTAATTTCTGTATTTCTGTTTCTTCCAGTTTATTAGCAGTTCTTTGTCATATCTCCAGCAATACGTATTTTTGTGGTTTTTGGCTATGGCACCCATGCATCTGTTTTAGGGGTAGAAAAATAGCTAGTTCTAAAGAAGAAGGTATTCTTTGACTGCAAAAATCAACCAAACAAAAAACCCAAATATGTTGACACCATTACTGTCATTTTAATGAATCCCATATTAATAATAAAATACTGCCACTTAATACTTACACACTATTATGTCTTCCAACCAAAGAGTCCCAGTACATTTGTAAGCCATTCATAAAACTGCTGTAAAAGCAGCTCGTACTACTTTTACTTCTTTTTAATATGTCCAGATTAAATAAATTCCAATAAATTATTATAAATGATAGCTTGGCTCCATAGATAGGGAATAGTAGGAAGATCTCAGACACCTGAATTTCTTTCCTAGCTTGTGCTGTTGACTCACTCTATGGCACTGCACAAGCCACTTAATGTCACTTTTCATTTTATACAGATTAAAAAAAAGATAAAATGCAGAGAATAAATCTAGAAAGGTAGATGAGATATATTGTACATAAGCATTGGCTTAAGTCCTGAGGCTCAAATCCAGAATGAGACCTGAATCTGAAACCTGGTTTAGACAGAATAACAGACCAAATGTTAGGCTGTTCTCTGATTTCCTTTTTGGCATTTGGTTAGTTTTGTTAAATTACTGTGACTTTTAGCTACTTTACTGCTTTTCTTCCCTCCTTATTCAACTTTCTGCTTCTTTCTTCCATAGAACCTCCTATACCATCTGTGAAAAATAATTTATCTTGTGCTTCTTTCAGATGTGTCAGTGGTCTAGAGTTTATACACTAGGGGTTCACAACAGGAAAAAAATATCCACTATCTAGAGCAGAGGTCGGCAATCTATGGCCCATGGCCTGGATCCATCCCTTGAAGCCATTGCATCCAGCTCCTGAAGCTGAGGGGCTTTGATGGTAAAGGGCTTTGCTTGCACTGTGCCACAGCTGGGGTGGTGGTGAGAAGCAGCAGTGATGGCCATGGCGAGGTTTTAGACCTTGGAACCAAGCTAGGTCATTCTGGCCTGCTGCCAGATAGTGTCACTGGGTATATCTACACATGCAATTAGTATACAGAAATAAACTCTGGTGCAGTTCATGCCAGAGTCAACTGCTCATGAGCACAGTATCTATATGTACACCTGGGACTGCAACACTTTGAGCTAGGGTGGAGCAGCCCCAGATTATCGGGGAACCCTGGAGGTTAGCCCTCGGCTCTGTGTGGTAGCATTGCACAGCAGAGGAACTGGCTGGCCACAGACATGCAAAAGTGTGGGGTAGGTGGCAGGCATCCCCTGCACTTTAGCACCCTTGTGCCCCAGTCAGCCTGTTACAGTCTACACATGCATTTGAAGATAGTACTGTCCCCGACAGTAGTAAAAGGAAAGCTGTGGAGACCCATGAAAGATGCTGGAGATGTAGCAATGAAACATCTCTAAGTTTGGATAAGTAGGAAGTATTTGAACTTTTGAATATTTATCCAAATCAGACTGAAGTTTACCCATTCTTAATTAATTCCCTTATTGCCCTTTTCAAAGGAAAGAATATCTTGTAATGTTATTGGCAAACTATGATACTTCTATAGGGAATGTCTGCTAGTTAATAAGATGATTTTCTCTTATATTCCCTGTCATCTGGCGGCCATAAATGTCAAATGGCCGTGTAACGGATTGTGCTGGTATATTGCAAATGTGCCAAGATTTCTGCAACTAAATCTTCATTTATTATTTGTATAAATGAGAAGGATTTAATGCCATTGGTTTGTGGATGTCTTATAAATAGAGTGATTTACTCAACTGGTTTGTTAAAGGAGAGATACAGAGCTCTTTTTTATTTACACATCCATAAAAGAAAGTTTCTAACAATAGATACAGTATGTGTGGATTCATGTGTCTTTGTGGTTGCATACTTTACCTGCCTGTCTGACTAATTATGGTATTATTTTTAAGTGATGACAAAGTTGTCAAACCTGTAGAGGACATGAGAGAGATTTCCTGTCAGAGATATTTTTTTTAATTGATAACAAATAGGAACCATAAGATACATGGGAAATCCCGAGGGGAATAAACCTCAAAGCTAAATCTAATTTTGAGTTTATAAAAACAATGTAGATCAAGTCAAAACCAACACCTTCAATTTCACCCAGGAATGAGTAGGCATCCCACTGAGCTGTGGAGCAGCATACTTCTGGAAAAGCATTCACAAGCAGGGCCCTCATTCTGCGATAAGGTCCTTCTTCAGTTGAAAAGAAAGATTCCTATGAACTTCAGTGGGTTCTGAACTGAGCTCTAGGTATAATCAGGGTAAGGCTTACAAAGAACCCCGGGGGGATGAGCCCCCACATAAGAGATGAGATCATAACCTGGCGGGGTGCGGGGGGGGAGGAGGTGGTCTTTGATCAGATTGCTTCTTCCAATGAACTGGTTTAATGTATTTTACACATCTCCTCCAAGAGTCAAAGTATAATTTGAACCTTGGCTATAATGCACACATAGTAGTAGCAGTAGCTATGTATGTCTCTCAGTGTGTCGGGTGGTGAAATGTACAAGGTCCATATTCAAGAACAAAGGTTAAACACCTTTTAACGAGAGCAGATAGAGGGACAAAGTCTTTGCCATGGGTGCTTCCTGTTTAGACAAAGTCCACATGGTCATTCAGTCTTTGGAACGCTGGGAACACCAAAGGTTGCTCTTTCTGGCAGACTATTTTTTAAATGATTTATTATGCTGTGCAGATGGGGCCTGTTTAGTACTAGATGGAACGAAACAATACATGGCTTAATAAGCATGCTTGGTCTGTACTCCTATGTTAAATTCTATGTGAGTGCAGTTTATACTTGCACAGAACAGAACATCACGCTGTATCTTTCCAGTTTCTTTAACTATTTGGTTATAGTTTCAGCAACTAAAGGGTACTTAGTGCGAAGAACATTATTTTATTGGTAGCAACTGTCAGGGTGTCCCTGGGATTTGTACCCCAACCAACAGCACTCAGCCAGAGGACAAAGCTGTGGCCTCATTAGGGGCACTTTTACACATGATCTGGAGGTCGGTGGTCAAGGGGGTTCTGAGAGCCCCTCTAATTAAAGCACTACAGCATTTCACGTATCAGAGTCCCCATGCTTTAAATGTCAGTGGGGGCACTTGAACTAAAGCGTGTTCCACAAGCTTTAGGTTCAAGTGCCCCACACCATTTTGAAGCATGGGGATGCTGATACACGAGATGCAGGATGCTGCTGGAGTGCGGTAATTGGCACACTTCAGCAGACTCAGTTAATCAAGTCTGCTCCGCTGTGCAGTAATTACATGTTGGAGAAGCCTCCATGCTCATGTATAGGAACTGTAGTAAAGTAGCCATGCAACTGAACCAGCTCAGCCTGGGCCCTCCCATGAGACCAGGTAACCAGGGAGAACCAATGGGAGCAACAAGGCCCTGATCAGCGAACTATAAAACCCTACCACTTCCTTTTGGGCTTTATCCCTGTAACAGTACTCCCAGTATCCCTGCTATGGACCTTCTTGCCAGACTCCTGTAGTCCTACTTCAGTCTCAGACCTCTTTGCTTTGAACCCTTTGCCTTACCTCTGTCTCTGACCCTCCTGCCTCCAACTTTACTCTGACTTTGTTCCTATCTTTTACCCCAGTACCTCTCTCATGCCATCCTGTGTATTGGATTCCCCAGCTCTTAACTTCTGGCCTTGACCACAGACTTGCTTGACCCCTGGCATGATCCGTCAGACTGACTTATGCCTAGTATTGTGACTCTAATCTTGGCTTCTGGTATGTTGACCCTTAGTTTCTGAACCCTTACCCTCTGCTTGCAGGTCATAACTTTAACAGCAACAATTTGTTAATGGTAGTGTTACAAGGCATCTACATTACAGAACCTTGTTTTTCAGTCACTTGCAGCCTTAAAAAATATAAATTCCTTCATGGCTGCAATTTCACAAGTTTTCCTTCAACCCTAAGATTTAAGTTTAAAGAAAATCCATTAAGCTTTTGTCAAGTTGTATGAATATGGAAATTGTACTTTGTGTGGGAATGACTGAGGAAGGGCTAAAAGTTACAGCTACTGTACTTGGCATGCTGGGAAAATTTATAATAGCAATTCACCTTCTCTTGTGTGCTTGTATCTTCAGCCACTGCTTCTTAGCATCATAGTTTACCGTACTTGTAGATAAGTCTGCAGCGGTCAACTTTGGAGGCTGTTAATTGCTGTATAAGTTAGTGGCAACTATGTCAGGAAAGCAAAAGAGTACAATAAAGGGCAAATTTCCCAAAGAGTTCTGCACCAGATGTTGATTCTCTGTTTATTACTTGCTACAGGAAAAGCATGCTTTGGCTTTTGCTGGCATCCATTAGGAGTTTCACATTTTTATTACCTTGAGTAGGAACAGGATTGAGTGCTGAGACTTTTAGCCTAATTTATCTGAAAGCTGTGCAACATGGCATTGTACTTAAAGTGAAATGATTAGTCTTCCTTTCCTAAATTCCTCTGCCTGAAGGGCCACTTCTGTTTGAATTCCATAAGAGGTGGTGAATCCAACAGGGGGTTCACATTACATATTTTTTCTCCTGTGTAACTTAAGACATTTTCAACTCCACAGTAGTCCTCAAAATTGCATTTTTCACTTGGGAAACAACACAACCAAACCAAAAATCACATATATTTCACGAATAAGGATTATTTGTTTAGCTGTCCAGCTCCTATTGCAGCCAGCAGCATGCTGAGTAGAGCCATACTATATTGTTATTGTCTTCAAGTTTGTCTCATCTAGGTTTAGAGGCTGCAGCCTCTGAATTGTTATCTGCAGAGATACCTACTTTTCATTCTTTCCTGAGTTCTCCCATGGCACTATTGAGGTAGCAACCACAGATGCATTGCAAGCAGGTCCAAGGAGGTGATCCTCCCCCTCTATGTGACACTGGTCAGGCCACAGTTGGAGTACTGCATCCAGTTCTGGGCGCTGCACTTCAAGAGGGATGTGGACAACATGGAGCGGGTCCAGAGGAGGGCCACTCACATGACCAGGGGGCAGCAGGGCAGGCCCTACGAGGAGAGGCTGTCGGCTCTGAACCTGTTCAGCCTCCACAAGAGAAGGCTGAGGGGGATCTAGTAGCCTGTTACAAACTAGTCAGAGGGGGCCAGCAGGCATTGGGGGTGTCCCTGTTTCCCCGAGCACTGCCAGGAGTGAAGCTGGCAGAGGGTAGATTCAGGCTACATACCAGGAGGCGCCACGGTCAGGGCGGCTAGGATCTGGAACCAACTTCCAAGAGAAGTGGTGCTGGCTCCTACCCTAGGGGTCTTTAAGAGGAGGCTAGATGAACACTTTGTCGGGGTTGTTTGACTCCAGCACTCTTTCCTGCCATGGCAGGGGGTCGGACTTGATGATCTGCTCAGGTCCCTTCTGACCCTAGGAACTATGAAACCCAAACCTGCAGTCCTTTGGCATACCACATTCCAAGCAGGTCACTAGGGCTTGTGTGTTGATTTTAGAAAGCTAGTTCTATTTCAGTATTTTGCTCACCCTGTGTGTGACTCACATAGCTGCTCTGAGTGCTTGAAGTTATCATTCCAACACTGGTAGTGAATCAAATTCAATGCTGAATTGGTGATTCAGACACAAGTTCACTACCAAAGCACAGCTGTGGTATATACAGCAATGCTTTTACCACTCATTTGAGTCTTTTTAGATCAAGAAGTTTGGATAATTCAGAGAGCCTAGATACTTGCTGAAATTTTGGTTCCCTGGTTGAATCCTGCCCCTTCCCTCGTTTCCATGCTTGTCTCTCTTTGCAGTGTTTGATGTGTACTTGAGCACTTCAGTATTAATTACAAGTATTCTACCTGTGCTGATCTCAAAATTCCTTGCTCTGTTTTCCAGACTCCTTGTCCCTGTACTTAGAACCAAATTCAGAAGGAAGGACAAGTCATTCCTGAGCTGATTCTTATAGAGGCTCTGTTCCAGAATCAAGAAGTCCTAAATGGATAGTCCTAAGCTTTTGGGTGAGCTGCAAGATAAGATGCTGGTAAAATTCTGGAAAAACAGGGCTTGAGAGGAGCTTAGCTGATCATATAGTCCAGGGGTGTCAAATTCATTTGGCCCCATGGGTTAGATGAGGGGCACAGAGCTGTTGGGTCCAGAGACCAGCCTCATGAACCAAAGCCAGAGCATAGGCAACTCTTGCAGTGCATACCCTGGACCAGCCCTTTGCTCTGTGTGCAATGTTCTGGCTGTGATCTGGAGCTCATACATGGAGCCAGCTTGGAACATATGCTGTATAAGGTGCCTGTGCTGGATTGGCCCCAGAGACAGCATGTGGGGCTGGTCTGTTGGGGCACAACATGCACATGCCTGGACCAGCCCCATGCACCAATGCAAAATGAGCTGGCCCTGGTCCAGGAGTTGTGGTGCACAGGGGCTGACACAGTGCCCACACTAGAGCATCCCTGTACATTGATTCCGATGCATGGAGATGGTTCTTGGGCCATTCTGTACCAGCCTTAGAGCCAACACACAGGGCCAGTCACATACAGGTACTGCATTTAGTGTGTACCCCAGACCCTGCAGCAGTGGGTTGAGATCCCCCATGCAGTATGCAGTGTGCGCCAGACTGGCTGTCTTTGCTGCATGTGGTACACGGGGTTGTTCTGAGACCCATGGGTTGGATCATATGACTCCTCTGGGCCATGGGCCATATTTTTTACAACCCTGATCTAGTCCAACCCTCTGCTTAGACAGGATCCATCTCTGTCGAAAATCATCCCAGCCACGTGTTTTCCAAGTTGCTTTTAAAGATTTCCAAGGATGCACAACTTCTGCAGGTAGTTTGTTCTAATGCTTAACTACCCTCATGTTTAAGAAGTTCTTCCTAATATGCAACCTAAACTTCCCATGATGCAATTTAGGACCATTTTTTCCTGTCTAGTTCTCTGTAGCCACAAAGAACAATCTACCACCATCTTTTTTATAACCACCCCTCATATACTGGAAGACTGTTAACACATTCCTTCTCAGCCTTCTCTAATTGAGACGAAATGATTCTAGTTCTCTCAAACTTTTCTGGTAAGTCATATTTCCTAGCTTTTAGATGGAAAAAAGCAGGTCACATGGCTCAAGTTTAGCTGAGAGTGACCTTAAATTCAGGGTAGACCAGTGGTGCTCAACCTTTTGATCCCATGGGTCAAATGAGAGGCATGGAAACAATCTGTGAGTTTGATCAGGTTCTGGGGCCCCTGAGTAGCTACCACCCTGGTGGTATCAGGCCTGCAGTTTAGGATCAGGCTTTGGGGGCCCTGCACTACCTCTGCCCCATCTTGAGTATGGGGATTTTGGCTCTGGAGACCCTGTGCCACCTCTGCCTAGTTCCTATCACTCTATATCTTGCACATAACATGCACTGTAATTTCCAGAAGCTGTTTTTTGGGAAAAGGTGAGTCCTGTATGTGATAAAATATCGTACCTTTTAGTATCTTGCCTTCACTGTCTCAATACAGATACTGTATCCAAAATACTGGGGGGTGTTTACTCCACTGCTCCAGGTCATTCCAGGTCCATGAAGTGTTAGAGGAGACTCTATAGCTGTATGAAATGAATTAATTTTTCTCTGTTACTCCAAAGACTTTAACCAGGCCAATTCTCAGCCTCTACTAGGATTTATGCAGCCTGTGTTCCTTTTATATCCAGGGGACAAGGGGAAACTGATACCTTAGATGTAAAGTCAAAATAGGATGAAGTTACATGTTATCCTATGTTAAGTGAAGTCAAAGTCAGTCCTGAGGCCACTGCAATGGTTGGGGCACCTTAGATACTGTAACAACCCTAGCTGAGTTGCTTTGCATCATTGGTGATTCTTTGGGCAGAGTGACCTGGTTATGCCTATCTCCTCTCTAGGTATGGATGTCCTTTGGTTCACAGGGAACTTTTCTGCCCTTCACCTGGTCTTGTTTTTAGTCCTTCTGGGTGTCCACACACCCTCCTCACTTAGACAAGCCCAGGCCGGAGCGCTGGTTTAGTCACTGACAGTCTGACCATGGAACAAGCTGTATTGGTTTACATAGTACCAGATAGCAATCCAAAAGAGGCCTGACCTAACATTGAGACTAAGGGCACTTAAAATACAACTATCTACACATTAAAGCTCTCCAACTTGTGCTAAGTGCTCTCTGAGCATCTCAAAACTTTCTCCATTTCAGCTGCAAGCTTTAATTCTGGGTTGTGCTACCTAGCTTATATTAGAGTAACTTCATAGATTGTTAGGAGCTGGCAGGGACCTTGCAGATCATCGAGTCCAGCCCCTCCCCCCCCCCCCCACACACACTCTAGGCAGGAAGACAACTGGGGTCAAGTGACCCCAGTGAGGTGACTGTTCAGTCTCCTCTTGAAAACCTCCAGGGTAAGTGACCTCTGGAGGGAGTTTATTCCAGAGTTTTGACACCCTGACTGTGAAGAAGTTTATTCTGGTATTAAGCCTTAAGTGGCCTTTCAGGAGTTTATAGCCATTTGTCCTGGTCTTTACTAGGGGTGCCCTAGTGAACAGTTATTCACCGAGCTCCTGATGCACTCCTCTGATATAGCGGTAAGGTGCTATCAAGTCCCCTCTTAACCTTTTCTTTTTTAGGCTAAAGAGGCCCAGGTCCCTCAGTGTTTCCTCATACGGCTTGCCTTGCAAGGCCCTGATCATATGGGCAGCTGTTCTCTGGGCCCTCCCAAGTTTTTCCATGTCCTTATTGAAATGCGGCATCTAGAAATGGATGCACTACTCCAACTGTTGTCTCACCAGTGCTGAGCACAGCGGGAGTATCACTTCCTTAGTTTTACATGAGATGCATTGGTTGATGCATGCCAGCATGTTTGCCCTGCTACATTGTTTGCCCTGCCCTGCCCTGCCCTGCTTCAGTTTGCACTATGGAGATAAAACAAGCAATTTGCAGTCCTTCAGCATCCCAGGATGCACCTTTCTCAGCCCCCCCACCCCTAGAGCAGGGATAAAGGCCAGGTGTCCTGCCTCCTAGCATGCCTCTGCTTGCCAGCTCTCTAGTGGCAAGTCAGAGCTGTGCAGGTGGGAAACGGTATTAACACTTAACCTGTGACTGTTCATAACACATTCTAACTTTACCACTGCTTAACATTCCATGGATTTTGTATGGTATAAGTGTAACATGTGACTTTACCCATACATAGAACAAGACTTCTTGTAAGTGGAGTTTTGAAATATAATCCACCAAAAGGAATGTGGCTATTAGTGGTCTGCATCTTTCTAGCCAAGAATACAATTTTCAAGGCAGACTGTTTGCAGGGAGAAAATGCTAGAGTGTTTTTAATAGCATCCTCTCCTATTTCCTTGGCTCATACTAGTGCATTGTGTTCACTGAGTCCACAAATCTCAGTCTTATACTTATTGGAATAAATTCTCCTCAGATCCTTTATCCTAGTCCTCATTGCATAGTTGCCTTATAGTTCGTTCTGTGAGAGCATATGTCTGGTGCCTATCCTCTTTTGGGGACCCTTGGATGAGATATATTTGCCTTGACCAGGAAGATGTAACACAAGTTCTGATACAGTAATTGCTCCTGTATGTTGGCTTTATGGCAGTTCTTAAGAATGTTTAAATCTAGTTTTAAAATGGTTCACTCTAAACTTATTGATAGTAAAGTGTGGCTACTTATAGTGTACAAGGTCAAACTGTGTTAGGTCAGGCAGAATAGTGTAGATAAGGCCTGTCTGACGCACTTATTCATGGTCTCTTAGAGTCCATAAACTGAGGGGATTTGGAAACTTTTATTCCCCATTTACCTTGGGAATAATCCCTCAGGGACAGGATTGAGATGCATGGTTTGAACAATGGAGTGAAGCTTGAACTGTCCATGCTGTACCTGAATAAAAGATTGCTGGTTCTTGTGCTGTCAATCTGGTTCATTTTACCAGCAATAAATTCATTTAAAAGAAAAAGGAATAAAAGGTAACTGCAATGCCCAAGTACTTCATGAATGAATGAACTTTTAAAATATTTTTGTTCCCTTTTCTTTTGTATTTCTTTTGATACCGGATAGGAAAAAGGCATGTTTAAGAAGAGACAGCTCTCCATATATTAAATAAAGGGAAGTTACATATTTGATCTGTTAATCAAAGATATAGTTTTTATGAGTACTGTGAGCCAAACATGGAATTTAATTATAACACTAGCTAGTGTACCTTCCTAACGCACAGTGCTAGTCAAGCACTGGTATTGAAGTATAGATTTCTTATTAAATAAAAAAATATAATGGTAAGCAACCTGTGAAGGTTGTGCATATAGAAAGAACAATAATAGAAAACACATTTTTATAAAATATTCTTTTATTGTCTTCTAAGACACTGAAACATGCTAGCTCTCCTTTCCACAAATGTATAGTGTCATAATCAACAAAGGAGGGCGGGGGGGAAGTTGCCCTGGAGAGACAATGTTTCAGTTCACATTGGGAGTCGCACATTAATTGCAGCATGTGGCAGAAAATCTTTAAAGCCTCAAAATAGCAATGAACTGGGCAGGGGCAATCCACTAAGAAATAGGAAGTTTACAAGGGGAGAAAGAGGATTTTTATTTTTGGGGGGTTTTTTGGTCACTGAAGGACTTTAAAATGATACACAAAGGAAAATAATATAAAGAGCTTGATGAAGTACTTTGAAAATCAAGTCAGATATAAAGTTTCAGCATCTGTCTCAAATTACATTCCAGGCAAGAGAAAAGGCCTTTGAATTAAAGAAAATGGCACAGAGAAACAAAAGAAAAAAATCAAGGAGCTCCTGGATTTTATTCGAAGTCACCTTGCAAAACAGCAAGATGCTTACTGATAAATGGCATGGAGTCTACATAATTTCACAGAATATTTCTATAAGGACTTAAATATGTCTATTCACACTAAAGAGATTTTGCTTCAAATCTGCATCAGATTGATACAGAGACAGAATTAAGTTTGTCTGCATAATAGTAGCTCATACAGAGTGATTTTTATAACAGACCAAGTCTTTCCTTAGTAATATTTTGCAAAATAAAATAGTGGCATATCACAACATATGTTATGATGTCACACTATGATACATAATATCATAGTGGCCCCCAGTGTCACAATGGCAGTATGAACACTTTTAAGACCCTGGCCATATTTATAGATGCAGAGCTCTTTTGAAAATCCAGGTCCATCTGTACATGTGCAGCCCCGGTGAGCTCAGTAGCTTTCCTTATGGGCTCCATTGTGTCCTGAAGGAACAACATGACATTTAAGCACCTGTGTAATTGAAGCATCTGATTAGTACTATTGACTTGATCATCTGTGTACTTTTTAGCTACATGAGTGGTAAATCAGTGGGCTTACTCACATGCTTGAGGACATGCATCTGAAGGAGTGATTTGCAGGATGAAGTTCCTAGTAACAAGGCTGAACTGTATCTTTCTGTAGGAACTTAGAGAGGAATTCTGGGATAGGTCATCTCTTACTCGAGTTTTTTCTATGATACCTGTGGTGTTCATCCTACTACATGAGCCAGTAATTATGGATCTGTTCCTGCCAAGGAGGTTATTTATGACATTATTCTGGGCATAGGGGAAGTGGAAGGGGAACAAAAAGAAGTCTCATTTTCTTATATGAGATTGCAGGTATAGTTTCATAGATGGTAGGTTTGGAAGGGACCTGAGCAGATCATCAAGTCTGACCCTCTGCCATGGCAGGAAAGAGTACTGGGGTTAGACGACCCTGGGAAGGTGTTCATCTAACCTCCTCTTAAAGACCCCCAGGGTAGGAGCCAGCACCACTTCTCTTGGAAGTTGGTTCCAGATCCTAGTTGACCTGACAGTGAAGTAGCGCCTCCTGATATCTAGCCTGAATCTACCCTCTGCCAGCTTGTGACCATTATTCCTTGTCACTGCTGGTAGTGCTTGGGGAAACAGGGACTCCCCCAATGCCTGTTAGTCCTCCCCTGACTAGTTTGTAAATGGCCACTAGATCCTGCCTTAGCTTTCTCTTGTGGATGCTGAACAGGTTCAGGTCCCGTAGCCTCTCCTCATTGAACCTGTCCTGCTGCCCCTGATCATGTGAGTGGCCCTCCCCTGGACCCTCTCCATGTTGTCCACATCCCTCCCAAAGTGCGGCACCCAGAACTGGATGCAGTACTCCAACTGCGGCCTGACCAGTGTTAAATAGATGGGGAGGATCACCTCCTTAGACCTGCTTGAGATGCATCTGAGGATGCATGACAAGGTACGGTTGGCCTTCCTGAGTGTGTCCCCACACTGTCGGCCCATGTTCATTTTGGCATCAGTAATGACTCCAAGATCCTTTTCTTCCTCTGCACTGATGAGAAGGGAGTTCCCTAGCCTGTAGGTATGCTGCTGGTTCTTCCTCTCCTCGTCAGAGTTGAAACCCATCCTGTTCTCATCCACCCATCCCTGTAACCTGTCTAGGTCCGATTGCAGCCTATTCCTGCCTTCTAGTGTGCCCACTTCTCCCCACATCTTAGTGTCATCTGCAAATTTGAGCAGGGTGCTTTTTACCTCCTTGTCCAAGTCGCTGATGAACATGTTGAACAGTGCAGGCCTGAGGACTAAGCCCTGTGGAACCCCACTGCCCACATCCCTCCAGGTCAAATAAGACCCACTCTCTAGGTGTGGACCTCCATCCAACTAGAGACCCATTTGACTGTATAAGTGTAAATGCCACAGTCTCCTAGTTTTTTTAATGAGAATGGGATGAGAGACGGTGTCAAAGGCCTTCCTAAAGTCCAGAAAGACTACGTTCACTGCTACACCTGCACCTAAGGATTTTGTGAACTGGTCATAGAAGGCCATCAGGTTGGTCTGACAGGACCTGCCTCTAATGAACCCATGTTGATTGCCCCTAAGCATAATCTCCCCTGCTGGCCCCTCGTGGTCATGCGCCAGGATAATTCTCTCAAAAAGCTTACCCAGGATCGAGGTAAGACTGACTGGCCTATAGTTTCCTGGGTTCTCCTTCCTCCCTTTTTTGAAAATGGGAATGACATTGGCTCTTTTCCAGTCCTCTGGCACCACGCGAGAGCACCATGAGTGCTCGTAGAGCTGTGCCAGGGGTCCTGCAATTATCTCTGCTAATTCCCTCAGCACTCTGGGGTGAAGATCGTCAAGATCAGCTGATTTAAATATGTCCAGTGCCTCCAGAAGTTCCCTGACTGGAACCTCACTGACCCTAGGCCTGGGGGAGGCAAAGATATTGTTAAATAGGTTAGCTTGCTGTCTGGTGCAACGACCAGATTTCCTAGAGTGTCCTGCAGAGGCCCCACGTTACCCAGTACCTTCTTTTTACCCACTATGTATTCAAAAAAGGACTTCTTGTTGTCCTTGATCTGGGTAGCTAGTCCCAGTTCCATCTCTGCCTTGGCCTTCCTGACCTTCCTGACCCTACAGCCCTGAGCAAATGAGGTATAGTCCTCCCTGGTGATGGCCCCTCCCTTCCATTGGGTGTACACCTCCTTTTTAGCTAGGAGACATTCCTGTATGCTTTTGGTGAACCATGGGAGCTTTTGCACCCTTTTATCCCCTTTGATCATGTTCACTCTCTTACCCCCTTTAATATTTGCTCGTTGTCGGTCTAGGCTGGGCTGTTCTTGTGGATGACACTTAGTCTAGTGGTCCAAGTGCAGACATTTGGGGTGGTTAGGAAGAGGTTAGATCACGTTAAAAATGGCCACTCAATCTAAGGTAAGTTGGGATAGGTGGGTTAGTGAAAGGGGATTGGGAGGACTGTGGGGGATTGGGGGTCCCACGAGGGGTTTGGGGGCCAAACAGGATCCATTGGGGTGATTAGGGATACAGGCGGCATTCTTGGGAAGATTGGGGGGACAGGTGGGGTCTACTGGAGTGATTGGGGGGCAGATAGAGTATGTGGGAGGAATTGGGGTGGACAGACAAGGTCTGCAGGAAGAATCTGGAGATTGGGGGTGCTGGTAGCTTCCGTGGGAGTGATTTGGGGTTGCAGACAGTGTCTGTGGGAAGGATCAGGGGAGGGCAGGTGGTATCTGCAGGGGATGGGGGAGCAGGTGAGATCAATGGGAGGGTTCGGGGCAGACTGTATCTGCAGGAGTGATTGGGGAAATCAGGGGTGCTGTGAGCATCTGTGAAGGGATTGGAGGGCTAGAAGGGCCACCAGGGGGCAGGCATAATCCACAAGAATGATCAGGGGTGCAGACAGCTTCCATGGGAGGGATTGGGAAGCAGGCCAGATTTGTGGGATCAATTGAGGGAATTGGGCAGCAGCTGGGGGCAGATAGCATTTGCAGGATGATGAAAGGGCAGGTGGAATCTGTGGGAGTGATCAGGGTCCAGGCAGTGTTTATGGGGAGGTTTGGGGTGCAGGTGAGGTCTGTGGAGGATTTCTGGGGTCTGGGAGGGTCAGGGGATCTTGTAGGATCCACAGGGGGACTTGGAGGGACCAGGTCCTATTTTTAGTTTCCCACCCCCGAACCCCCAGTGAACTTGCATTCCTCCTGCCCCTACCCCTACCCTGACCAATACTTACTTCCTGACATCAGTGAATGCTGATAAAACCAGCACCTGCAGTGGCATGTGGGTTGCAGTGGGGAGAGGGGGGCAAGCTGGTTGGGGGGTGGAGTAAGGGGTGCCAGTAGGGAAAGAACACCTCTGGGACTGGGGTTAGTGGCTGTCTTTCTCAGCCCTGGGGCTGCGCAGGTAACTGTACTGAAATTCCATATACCGATATAACCTAGATTGATTAAGTTTGAGTGTACATTGATCCAGGGCTATCTTAGACCAGGTTCCGCCATTTTTAGATTGGTTAATGCACATGGAGCTTCTGTACTGTTATGGGTTTAGACTGATTTCCAATCACTGAAACTGGGCATAAGTGTAAGGTCTGGGTGAACTAAGTTAGATTGGGTGGCCATTTTTAACCCAGTCTAACCTCCCTCTAGCCCCACTGAACATTTTTATGGTGTACCATCCTACTGACAATTATGTACTGCAGTAAAACATCCTATTTTCTATTTAGTGTATTTCTTTTGGAAAGGCAAGGTTCTTTGGGTAGAGGTGATATATTTTATTAGATCAACTAAATAGTTGGAAAAAAGTTCTTTGTAAGGTTTCAGGCACAAACACCCTTTGTCAGGCATAGGGAGACTTCTTTTGAGAAGGAGTTTAAGGGAAATCGATAAGAAATGCTCTGATTTCAGAATAAGTATAGGAGATGTATGCTATCATATGGATCAACATGCCTGGTAGACAAGGTAATTTCTGTGTTAGACAAGACTTTACATACAAATATGTCCCCCATTCCCATAGGACATAGACAGAAGTGACATTTTTTGTGCAATCTTGCCCCTTAAACCTTAAACCACTCCAGAGCCATGACCTAACACATGTGCACAGCTGCAGAGAGGTTTTAAAATGGCTCACAGTGTGAAAAGTTAACCCTTGTCTAATCAAGTAACAGTTTAAGGCACTCTTAAAAACACGTTAGGGAACTTGTGTTCCCTCAAGGGTGAATTTTCCCCTTTCTCTCCCACTATGGACAATGGAAGCACTAGCCTAGCTCAACCTCTGGAGCTGTCAAAGAAAGGGAAGGGAGCATCAGCAGCTGCCAGGTTGTTATATCAACCAGAGTGGAGGGGGATGTGGTGGGGGTGGAACCTCACCTTGCAGCCCCCTGCCAGCTACACTGGCTGGGGTATTGTGGAGAGCTGGGCTGGGCCCCTGAGGCAAGGGCCCTGCCTTTCACCCCCACCTTGAGCTCTGGCCAGGCTTGAGAGTGGCAGCAGCAGCTTCTGGGCTAGCTCAGCCATAGCTGGAAGGGCTAGGGAGGATGGAATAGTCCCCCTTCCAGCTACTGGAGCACCCCTCACCTGCTGGTCAGGATGGCTGGTGAAGGCAGGCTTGATTTTTTCCCCCAACTGTTGGGGAAGGGAGTGCTTTAACTCATTACACTTTATGTAAAGTGCCATGAGTTAGAGTGGGGTCCTGAACTTCTGTTAGCACTCATCAGGTGCCTATACATGAGCAGCAAGGCTGTAATTATAGCATGAGTCTGCTGGAGCGTGAGAATTATTGCACTCCATCAACCTCCACCATCTTGTGTATCAGTGTCCCTGCACTTCAAAATGGCAGGAGGAACACTTTAATTTAAATTCATTCAATGAGCTTTAGTTAAAGTGGCCCCATTGTACGTTTGAAGTGTGGGGATGCTGATACATGAGATGCTCTGGGTGCTTTAATTAGGGCAGCTCTTGGAACTGCTCTAATTAAAGTGTCCCCTCCCACTCCAGGAGCATATGTATAAATGCCCAAAGTGTATGACTGTCTCTCAATCTTTAATGTTATGATGAGGTATGAGAATCTTATCCTTATTTTACAAATAGTTAAGTGGAGAGACCAAATTAGCTTGCCTACATTCATACAAGAAGCCTGGACCAAGCAAGTCTGTTGGCATTTTATGCTTGAATGTTTTCATTGGGATTATCTGCACTTTTTATGATGGACCTCTTACTCTCCTGATGTTTATGAATGCTTCTAAAAGATAGCCATGACTTTTCACTTTAATGAGGGGACTATAAAAGTGAAGATTTGTGAGAGTAACAGTTACAGAATGGGAGCTAAGTGTTATTTCAGGTCTAAATATGGAAGATAATTTGCAGAAAAGCTGCTGTGCAAAATGTTGCTGATTATTTTCAGGGCATCTAAGTAAAAGATTGAAAAAAAATCCACATTCTTTAAAAAATATGGGCCAAATTGTAAGTTTGGAGTTAATCAGCATAACTCCAGCATAGGCTTTGCTGTTTTGTACCTGTTGAAAATCTGGATGTCTGTCTTAATATTCATGTGGGTATTTTGTGGCATGTGTTCCGTATATTTACAATTTACCTTTGAGAGTTGGGATCAAAGAATTCAAGATGTGGTATAATGTGTTACTCTTCCATTAGGTTCAAATCTGTCCACTTACACTAGAACTCAGTTAGACCCTGGATCTTGCCCTGAATTTGCAGAATATTGTTTGCAATTGTTTTTGTGAGCTTTAGGTCAGTCATCCTGTTGGATGTGTGGGTGTTTGCTGATAGGGAGCTTAATGTGTGGTTTGGCAAGTATATGTAACATGAAACCTATAAATCTCCTATCATGTTGATGAGGATTTGCAATTATTGACTGAAAAAATATAGAGTTGCCTCCTACTAGCTAATTGTAGGGGACAAATAGCTTTACCTTCTGTGGATGAGGCAATCCATATAGGATCATCTCCCTGCCATCATTTTTAAGAAGACATTTTTCATTTAGTGAGAAGTTTAGAAATTGCTGGCCACCTTCCCACTTGCTTGTGATTGTATATACTCAGTGGATTCCCAAGAGCCAGTTTAAAGGTACCTGGAAATTAAATATCTTGGATGATGTTCTGCTCTGAGTTTCCAGTGCAACCCCATTAAATTGAATTAAAAACAACTTGACTGGTGACCTGAAAAACTGAAGAATACTTAGGCTGAGGGGGGCAGGTTTTTAATGGCATTATTTACCTAACCATGGAGATTGGTATCTGATGTGATTTTTTTTCTAAAATACTGATGTGTCTATGTCCCATTGATTTGAAAAATCCCAGTACATACTTATCTGCATTTTTAGGTGACTACAACTAAGTTTCTAAACCATCTTTAGGTGCTTTATTTATTATCCCAATTTTCAGAAATAAGAACCCAGCAGCTTCTTAAAATCAAAGTGTAATTGATCTGTTAAAGGAAGTAGTAATGCTACACCAAAGTGTGCTGATCTGTTAAAGGACAGTAGTAATAGGTTTGCCATCTTTACTCAAGAAAAGATTTTACTGAAGTCAGTGGAAACCTTTCTGGGTCAAGTAGGACAGAATTGGATCCATTATTCATATCAAAGTTATGATGTACTTAGTATTTGAAAAACAACTTGAACTCGGCCAATGAAAACAAGTTCAAAGTATTATTATCAGTTGTGCTTTGGTTATGAACATTTTTGCAGAGCCATGTCTCCTGCTCAAGGTGATTCTGCATCACCAGATGCTGGGAACACAAGCAGAAGGGAATTCCCATTGGCAGAGCACATAACATGTAATTATCTCACTTCTCTACCTTACACATTCACTTGTGCTTGAACAGCTATCACATCAGAAAAGAAAAACAAGGAGCCCTATATCTATTGTGCACACAAATTCATTTCTAAGGTTATTATTAATGATAAGGTAAATTATCAGAAAAATCCGTAAGTTCCTAGGCAACCAATATAGATATACTCTTATTGCTGGGAAAGTGAGAAAGGATGGAGACATTTCTCTCTAAAACAGAATACAATTTGCATGGCTGCAGATGAGAGCACAGTGACACAAACCACAGTGAATACATGAGGACGCAAAGAGATTGTTTTTCAGGCTTTCTTAGGGGTGGAAGTACATGCAGGTTGGCTTTATTTCTAGTACAGTATTGCAGCAGTTAGCGAAACAGGTATTATATTTTAGGTCAACCTCTCACTAGACTAGCTAGTATCTGTACTGTGATTTCACTTAGTATAGCAACTTCTTTGTGTCATGACTTGTTTCAAAACAAAAATGTCTTAAAAGAAAAAGTAGAATTAAAACAAAAATAATTATTTATAATTATTACCTCCTGACAGATCCTCTTATACATTTTTAAGACACAGGGGGGTATTCCTAGGATTGGTAGCCTAAAAATATGAAATATTATTTTTTAAAAATACACATAATTGTAACATATTAGGTTGGAGTGGGGTAGCTCAGTAAAAGTCCTAAATGGATATTCAGAACCTCCACGATGATGGCTCTGCTTGCTATGGTCTCTATCAGGATTTCTGTTCCTCTGTTCTTGATCTTGGAGGGACACTTAGGGTACATAGAGACATTACATTTAGATTGACCTAACTAGAGTTAGACTTATGTAAATACCTATCTGTGCAGATGTTTGTGGGGGTTTAAATTGGGCCAAAAATGGCAAGCCCAATCTAAGTTAGTTTTACATAAGTGGACTAACTTAATGTGGGAATGGGTTAACCTGATCTGGAAAACATCTGCGTGTGTTTGGAGTAGGAAAGCCCAACTGCTTGCCCCAACCTTAAACTGTATTTTTCCTACCTCTGACCTGGTTATTTTTAGCCACCTTGACCCCAATCCGCAGACAACCTGCCCTTGTAGTCCAGGCCGTAGGTCACAAAGGTACAGATTTTCTTTTCATATCACCCTCAGATTGCCTCTTTTAATCTGGAAAAGAGTCTATGGATACAATCATCTGTGTGGCCTAAAGCTACACTGAATCTTGGTTCAAATAGCAGTGTTCAGAGAGCTGGGTTGCTAGCTCATACATCAAGTCAACATCTGGGCTAGTCTTAGTTGGTCTAATAAGCATAGGTATGCACTCTTATCCTTGCTCACCTATGCTCCAATCTGGAATATTTTTAAAGTTGGGTCATATATTAAGAACCCTAGTAGTCAGCCCCACAACATGTGCTTGACCAGTGGAAGTATGTCTGGTTTGCAGAGCTTGCATGCTGCTTGATTAGCTAAAAAGGGACATCAGGGTTTTATTTATATCTAGTTGTGGCAGTGGTCTGCAGCCTGCTTAACACAATGTATCCTGTGTGTGGGCTTCCTTGCCTAAGAACTGTGTGTGGGCTGTCTTGCTCATGACTCCTGGATCACACTCAGTTGTGTAACAAAATCCACCAGATTAAAATATTCTATGCTGTAGGTTTTGAAAAAACCTACATATTAGCTCTTTTGCTGTTAGTTTTATTTTGATCCCACTGTTGGCTGGGAGAGATGGGAGAGATTCTGCTGTTACCCTAACTGCAGCCAAGTTCTTTGGGGTTGCTAGCACGATAGATGAGAGGGAATTGTGACTCGCTCCTGCTAAGGATCACAATGGAGGAAAAGCTTCATTTGTACTCTGTCGTCCATCCTTGAGCAGCTAAAGAGATCTAGTCACAATCAGGCCTTTATTCTAAAACAGTGGTTTTCAACCTTTTTTCATTTGTGGACCCCTAAAAATTTTGAATGGAGGTGTGGACTTCTTTGAATTTTAAGTGTGCATATTCACATACTTTTGATTGATCATAGTCAACTTTTGCAAATGTAGATGTAGACATAGTCTGAGAATCCACAGGGGTCCATGGACCACAGGTAGAAAAGCACTGCTCTAAAAGGCTTAGACTGTGATCCCCAGAGTCAAACTTCCTCCACAGGAAGTCCCATTGAAATCAAATAAAGTACTACTCAGTGTCAAAAGCAAAGTCAGACTCTAGCTCTAACTAAACTAATGTGTTACCTGGATCCTTTGTGAGCATGGGAATATTTATTTTCATTTGCACTACTATTATTCATAAATCTTGGTCTTTCCTGGCTTGGTGAACCATTCTTAACTGTTAAAACATGAATTAGTTTTCCAACATAAAAAAGACCTTAAAGTGACACTTATTCTATTTCTCATTCCCTGTCTGTTTGCAAATGTATTGTTGCCTTGACCATATTAAAGTATCTTTGTGGCACTATCACTTTAATTCCCTATCATTTTCAGGCCTAAAAGTAGGGAGGCAATTTCCTTCTCAAGTGACATCTCTACTGATTTCAGTGACCATCTGGTCAATTTTAAATCCAGAGAAATAAGGGATACAGGAGACAGCCTAATTTGTCCTCCACTCCCCCTGCCCACCTCCAAACCCAGTAATTTTGGCTCAAAAAGTGTCCCTTTTTGAGCAGAAGGTAGCAAATTCTTCCACTACATCTCACTTGTGCTGTTAGAGCTTGGGTAAATCTAAGTAAGTTGTTGTCCAGAAAAAAGAAAAAGGTGCACTATTGTCCAGGTTTTGTCTATGTTTTTGGTATTTCAGGTAGGGTGCATAGCACTATACAACTGTAGAAAGAGGTAGTTAGCTACGTTAGTCTGAAGTCAGACCGAAGGGAGGGTAGATATATACCTCATATACTAACTAAATAAGATGTCTAAAGAACACAAGCTTTTGTGCATCTGATAAGGTAAACTCAAGTTCTCAAAAGCCTGTGCTCTTTCTATATATCTTATTTAATCCCTTAAGGAAGGGGTCGGCAACCCCTGGCACACATGCCGAGTGTGGCACATGGGGTCATTTTGCTGGGCACACTGTGGCCAGCCCTGGCTCCGGGTAGCTGCTGCCAGTGATGGAGCCTGGGCTGCTCTCAGCAGGGCTTGCAGCATCCCAGCTGCTTGCTGAGAGAAGCCCAGGATCCCAGCTGGCAGCAGTTCCCCTGAGCCAGGGCCAGCTGCAGGCAGGAGGCTCCAAACAGCTGTGCAGGCACACAGCACCTCAATGTGGACAGCGGGGCACCTTGGGGCAGACAGCGGGGCAACGCAGTCCACCCTGAGGTGCCCGTGCAGTCGCCACCAGCATGGAGCTGATGCCGGAGCTGTGCAGCCTGGCGCAGCTGTTTGCACTCTGCCCATTGCTTGCTGCAGCTGCCGAGAGCCTGGGCTGGCTACACACAGCTGCACTGGGCTCATCGCCTCCGTGCCGGGAGATGGGGAGAGACCAGGGCTGTGCTGCCTCGGGTTCCTCCCCCACCACCCTCTCCAAGGTGTGCCTGCATGTGCCGGTGCGGAGCTGATGCTGGACCCTGGCACAGCTGTTTGGAGCCTCCCGGCTGCAGCCAGCCCCGGCTCTGGGGAGCTGCTGTCAGCCGGGATCCCGGGCTGCTCCCAGCGGGCAGCTGGGACACTGCAAGCACTGCTGGGAGCAGCCCGGGCTCCAGTAGCTACCCAGAGCTGGGGTAGGGCTGGGGGGCAGGGGCTTTGGGTGGGGGGCATGGGGTGGCAGGGCTGGGGGGAGGGGCTTTGGATAGGGGCAAGGGGCACAAGCAGGGAATTGTGCCTTGTACCCCTTCCCCTCATTTTGTTTTTCTGCCATGCCGGCACTCCGGCTCCTTCTGAGGTAGACATTGTGGTGTTTTTTTTGGCACTCAGGCCAAAAAATGTTGTCTACCCCTGCCTTAAGGAGTATATCTACCCTATCTCCTACTATACTAATACCCCAGGATGTGATCCAGCTTGGGTATCAAAGGCTTCAATGGGAGTTTGACCAGCCATGTGTAACTGGGACTCCTAGTAAGTGACTGCTGACTTCAGTAGATTATGCCTGCTTCCACCAGGACTAAATCTGACCCCAAGAGTCTCTTGAATACCTCCAGTCAAAATCAAAGGCCAGAGAAAGAACTGTCCAAACCTGTTTAACTACACTGAGTTGAGAGACATTTCTCTTACATGTTTACACTTCACTTCTGTTTTTATCATCCATTTTTAAAATCATGCATGGGCTTAGTTAGCTCTGGGTCATCTTTAATTTAGATAGTTTCATGAGAATTTAGTGCTGCTGAGAGGTGCCATATCTGAACTCTGGAGACAGAAATCCACAGTTTTGTCAGAGAACTGGTTATATAATTGCAAGGTAACCTTGTTGGCTGGTCAAATGCTTTATCAGTCATGTGAAAAGACTTGTAGTGGTATAAACAATTCCCTTGCAAACAACAACCTTTGTTAGAGCCAAACATGGCAGTTTTAGAATGTGAAATTGTGCCCCAGAGGACCTGGACTGGGATAGGTGCATTTCAGACAGGTCACCTCCGGTCTTAAATTTTAGTCCAGTGCCATCTTGTGGTAGAGTGAACCAGCAAGCTATTGATGAAATTCTCCCCAAGCCTATGACCAGTCCTCTGAAACATACACACAGAGGAACCTCTGAAAAAGAACGATGCATTTTTAGTCTTGGACTAATTTTGTTTTCCTCAGGCCTCCGGAGTCTCAACTGTGCATATGTCTCTATTAATTTGAAGAAGGAATGTATTCATTACTAGTATGACATTTTCAAACATTAATTGCAGGTAATTACTAAAGAATTAACATGTGTTATGACTTCTGGGTTCCAGTAACGTGCAGGAGCAGAAAGGTTGTAAATTGCCTAGATTGGGAAATGACTATTTTTTTAGTAAGCTGAGTGGCCTCTTTCTGTGCATCATTAATACTGTCTAAATAAGCTTATGTCTTTGCAAAGACTTTTCTCATTTTCTAAATTTCCAGCATAGCCACAGTAATGTAGAATGCAATAAAGGCTATTGGCAAGTGTTATACTTCTGTCCTTTCTACGTTATACTTTATCTCTAAAAGGATGCAGTGGAGACAGCTCATAGCCTTACTCCTCTTCTATATTCTGCTGCGTAGTTTTCCCTTAGGCGCAATTTTTCATTGAGCTCTGTAATACAGCACAACCCTTAGTGACCTCTAGGGGCGCCTGTGGGCACTCCCGAGTCTCTCTACATTTGCCCTTCCAGCGGGTAACTATATATGCCAGCTTTCAATAAATCCTTCATAGTACAAACAAATGCATCACATGTAGCTATTGGTGCAGTGTTGGTCCGAAAGGAAGGAGGAGATGAACATCCAATAGCATATATAAGTAGGAAATTACACCTACATGGGAAGAATTATGCCTATGAATCCTATGAAGGATTTATTGAAAGCTGGCATATATAGTATTGGGTGTAAACTTAGCATACCCTTCACCTTTGAAATGTCCTCTCTGCCTCTGGCATCCACTTTATCAGCTCCATCCAGCCTCCACCCTGCCTCTGGCTCCAGCCCTTATCAGCTCCATCAAGGAGTTTGCAAACTGGGTTTGCAAACTGAAGCACAAACTTCCTATAATAATTTGCTAGTCCCAAGAAAGCCCTCACCTGCTTCTTTGTGCAGGGAGCTTGGTACCTTTGTAATGCTTCCCCTTTATTCCACTTGCAGCTTGCCACTCCCAACTTGAAACCCAAGGTACTTTGTTTCTTCTTTGTCAATCGTGCCTTTTTTCAGATTAGCTGTTAGCCCGACCTTCCTTAGGTCTTGCAATACAGCTTGCAGTGCTGTTAGATGTCTGTCCCAGTCCTTGGTGTATGCAATAAAATTGTCTATATAGGCTGCAGCATAACCCCTGTGAGGGGCCAGGATTCTCTCCATTAGCTGTTGAGATGTCGCAGCAGCTCCATGTAACCCAAACAGCATGTGCCAGAACTGGAATAGGCCCCATGGGATGGCAAATGCTGTCTTTTCTTGGTCCTCTGGTGCTAATGGGGCCTTCCAATAGCCTTTTGTAAGGTCCAAAGTGGAGGTATAGCTGGCCTGCCTGATATTTTCCATCATTTCATCCACTCTTGGCATTGTTATGCATTGAACTTAGCCATTGCATTTACTTTTCGGAAGTCAATACATAGGCGGATCTTCCCATTTGGCTTCAGTACTACGACAATGGGACTTGGTCAGTCAGTGTGAGATTCTTGTATTATGCCTTTCTCCAACATCATCTCAATCTCCTCCTTTATCTGCTCCTGCAGCCATTGTGAAATCTGCCTCCAGTTCTTGTGGATCACCTGGTTAGGAGGAGTCTGCTGCCCCAGGTGTTTCTTGGAACACGTCCTTGTATTCTTTTACCAGCTTTGTTGCCTGTCATCTCTGTTCCTCAGATAGTTGCTGGGCCAGTTCTATGTCCCCTCCCTTTTCTTCCTCAGTCAGGGAGGGTCCCAGGTCTGGTTCATTGGGATAGGGGCCAGCCATAGGCTTGCTCGCTCTTGCCATGGTTTCAACATGTTGAGAGGGTATACTGCTTTTCCTTTCACCTGTCTGGCTGGTGCACTTTGTAATCTATAGGCCCCACTTGGCTTATTTCATAGGTTCCCTGCCATAGAGCGCGTAACTTACTGTCTTGGTCAGGCAATAGGGCCAACACTTGATCTCCCATCAAATTTCCTTTCTCATGCACCTCAATTGTAGTAAGTTGCTTGTCACCTTTGGGCTTCTCTAAGATTTCCTAAGACCTCTCTCCATTCCACTTATAGGTGATCCCTCAGTTGGATCACACATTGGATTACATTCTTGTCCTTACTTTGCTGTTCTTCCCAACCTTCCTTAATTAAATCTAAGATTCCCCATGGTTGCCATCCATATAATAGTTCAAAGGGGGAAAATCCTGTCAAGGCCTAGGGTGTCTCTCTCACTGCAAATAACAAAGACGGCAACATTCAGTCCGATTTCTGCGGGCTCTCTACCACAAACTTTTTCAGCATTTGTTTCAATGTCTGATTAAATTGCTCCATGAGCCCATCTCTTTGTGGATGGTCTTTAGGTGTTTAATCCCCAGGGTTTTACTTACCCCCTCAAACACTCATGATGTAAAATTTGTCCCTTGGTCTGTCAAGAATTCTTTAGGGAGTCCCACTCAGGAGAATATCTTCAACAGTATATCTGCCACCTTTGGAGTGGACACCATCTGCATTGGCATGGCTCCTGAATACCGTGTACCATAGTCCAGTAGGACAAGAATATATTGATGACTGGTACTAATTCTCGGCAATGGCCCCACAATGTCCATTGTAGCCTGCTCAAAGGGGACCTCCACCAAAGGCAACGGTACTAAAGGGACTTTCGGGGGATGATTAGAGGCTACTCTCTGATACACGGGGCAGGACGTGCAGTAATACTCTATTTCCTGCAGTAGTCCCAGCCAATAAAACCTTTCTTGGATGTGGGCCTCCATTTTGTCCCTCCCCAAATGGTTTCCCATAGGCAGTTCATGGGCATCTTTTAACAAAGCCTCATGGTATCTCATGGGTACCAGCAACTGTACTGTCTCTTCTCCTTCTGACTTCCCTCGCTCCACTCTGTAGAGGAGGTCATTCTGCACCTCGTCTCGGAGTCATGTTCATTAGTCCAGGTCTCAATATCTCTCCATACATTGGGATAAATGCTCCCTGAAAGCATGTTGGAACCCTTCCTCCTGGCTCTGTTCTAACTGGAAATGCCCATCTTCAAAAAGGTTGCTAACATCCATGTCCAGCTTTGCCTGTTCTTCTAACGAAGGCCTGTCAGTCTAACCAACTAACCCCTTAACCACAGGGTGTTCTCTTTGGGACTTCCTTCTGTCTCTTACCCACTTTTTGTGGCTTCCCCTTGTCTTCTCTTGCATTCTATCATGTCTAAAAATTCCGGCCAATCACAGCCAATCATCACTTATTCAGGTAATTCCTTGATTACTCCAACTAGCATCCAGCAGGTATCCTTTCCCACTTGCATAGTGACATCTGTTGTACTTAAGGGAATCCTCACACAAGCATCAGGTAACAACACTTCCCTCTTCGTGCCCTGTATTAAGTCTCTCCACACTATGGTCTGGGATGATCCTGACTGTACCATAGCCTAGACCTTCCATCTATCTATACTTGCATCCACCATCATTGTGGGCTGTCCCTCTTCCAGATGAGGGTCAACCACTGCTCTATAGCAACAGCTCCGCTCTTGAGTTACCTGTTGGGGTTGTATGCCCATGGACACTTTATCTAACAGACTACTGTCTTGCTATTTGGTTTTTCAGACCCTGGACTGCATGGACCATCAGTCCCAATACTAATTGAGGGTCCCCTAGAGCCTCAGCCAGTGTTTGCTCATGCTTCTCCAACTTGTTGTGCCCATGTGTTCGCTCTTGTTTTCATCTAATCCACTGTCTTATAGCATACATGGCCTTAGGAATATTCCCAGCCAATGTACCAATGTAAGGCCTTCTCAGGACCAGTTTAATTTTGGCCCACTCACCTGTCTCTGGGCTAACTGCTTGCCTCTCTCACCTGACATGCCTTGATGATACATGTTTATGATATTAATTAGGCAGGAGGCTGCCCATTTTGAACCTCAGTGTTCAGGGGAATATCCACAGCTCCATTCCATCCCTACACTGTGGCCCACGCCTCACAGATGGCATCTTAGGCAGCTAGACTTAGCTGAACCATTTACCCATTAGCTGTGGTCCCTTCCCTGGGACCTTCGGTTCCCTCTTAGACCCTGCCCCCATCTCAGGTAAGTTCGGGTCCTGAGCCTCTTTGCTCTGTGGGCATCCTTCATGGTGTGCCCTTGTCTCTTTTGACCCCTCTCTGGGTCCTGGCACCAGCATGGACCAGTCTAGTACTTCAGGTCAGGTCTAAGCTGCTTGCCTGCTTTTGCCCTCACAACTCCACTGGCAACTGAGCCACAGGCCTTTCCAAGCTCTTCCAGGTCCTGGGCATGACCTAAAACTGCACCGTGCCAGGGAAGGAAGGCCTAGTAGGACTGCTGGAGGTGTAGTAGTCCTATGAAATGCCAGACCTGCAAATCTCCCTGGTGTAAGCCCGCTGTGCCCCTGTGAGCCCAGGGACCCCAGCAGCGACCCCTGGACCCCTGATGAGCCCTGGCCTCCCTGCAGGTAAGCAGGGGCCCAGGGAAGGAGGGACCTAGTCAGCTGGGAGCAGGCTAAGTGGGCTGAGGAGGGTCACACCCCCCTGGTTCCTACTTGGCCCAGCCACCTGGGGAGCTGTGTGACCCCCCTGCAGGTGTATGTGTCAGGTTAGGGGGCAGTCACCTACCTGTTCCTTCTCTCAGTGGAGGGGAGGGCCCCCATTAGCCTCCCAAAAAGCACTGAGGCACCAGCCGGCCATTCTGTTTTAAAAGGGCCCAGCAATGGCATAAGCCTCATTAGAGTCCTGGCTCTGATGCGAGATGCATGAGTGTAAGCCTGCCGCACCCCTGTGAGCCCAGGGACCCCAACAGCAACCCCTGGACCCCTGACAAGCCCCAGCATGCTGACAGGTAAGCAGCGGCCATGGAGGCAGGGACCTAGTCAGCTGGGAGTGTGCTAGGTGGGTGAGGAGGGTCATTCCCCCCGGCTCTTACTTTGTCCAGCCCCCCAGGGAGCTGTGAAACTGGAGCCTCTTGAACACGCTGTGCAAACAGGCATGCTCCTGGGCCCAGCATGCGAGTTAGCATGAGAGTTTGCAGAGGAGGGCAAGCAGGTGGGCCCAAGGCCCTGCCTATGACACCCCAGAGTAAGCAGTCCAGCTGTAGCCAGCCCACCAGTGGCATGTGCTGCACCCTGAGGGTCCCCGAGGGGTCTGCGGCCCCTCCCTGGCACCTCGGAGACTGCCCCCCAGATGAAGCCCATGGTTCTGAGCTCCACGCAGACGGAGCCTCTGGCTCTTGGCTGTGGGAGCTGTTTGTCACTTTTTCAGGCTCTGGGGCCTGGAAGCATAGCCATCTCCCCTTGTGGGGTCTGCTCCCTACTGGGGTCTCTGGCGTGTCAGCTGGAGGAGCTCCAGGCCACAGTCCAGACACTGCTCACCATCAGGCACTGTGAGAAGAAGATAGACTCCTACTGCCAAGCTCTTCTCCCCTGGGAGGTGGAGGGTAGACCAAGGTCTCCCTCCAGGACAAGGGAGGACTCAGGGACCTCCCTTACTGTCCATCCCAGGGCTTGTACCAAGGTGGCAAGGGTTCCCAAGGCCCGCCACGCCAAAGCCCCTGCCCTGCTGGAGCTTTGCAACAGGTATGAACCTCTTGCAGCCCCAGCAGAGCCTGCTGATTTGCCATCTCCCTCAGGCAACACACTGTAGCTACCGCTCCTTAGGTCTCCCTAACACCAAATGCAAAGTGTTTGTCATAGGAAACTCCATCCTGAGGGGGATTAAGGGGGTAATCTGCTGCCCTAACCCCTTAGCCTGGGAATTTTGCTGCTTCCTGGGAGCCCGCATCTGAGACATTGCGGAGAAGATCCCAAAGCTCCTCCAGCCCACTGACCACTATCCTATGCTCCTCATCCATGTGGGCACCAATGACACAGCTTGGAGTTCTCCCAGCCATGTCATGAGGTGCTACAGGGATTTGGGAGCGGGGCTAAAGGGTCTGGGGCAGAGTTGGTGTTTTCTTCGATCCTCACAGTCTCAGGGTATGGGTTGAGGAGGGAGAGGAGGATCCAGGTAGTCAACCAAAAACTGTGGCGCTGGTGTCATTGGGAAGGCTTTGGCTTCCTTGACCACAGTCTGCTCTTTGGAGAGAGAGGCAGCAAGCTGCTGGGAAGGGATAGCCTCCACCTCTTTCGGTTGGGGAGGAGGCTCTTCTCAGCCAGACTGGCTGATCTGCTCCACCGGGCTTTAAATTAAGCCTGCCAGGACATTTCTGGCCCACTGAGTAGCCCTTGCAAATCCAGCAGGCCAAGGCACACAAGGGATCCCACCCCAGCCCCAGCCCTGGAACAAAATGTAGGCAGGGCAAGGGCCCCCAAGGGGACACTTGCGTGTCTATACACAAATGTCAGGAGCCTGGGGAATAAATGGGAGGAACTTGTTCTCCTGCTAAATGCAAATAACTATGATGTCTTTGGGAATAACGGAGACCTGGTGGGAGTCCACCCATGACTGGACCATGGGTATAGATGGCTATACCCTGTACAGGAGGGATTGAGTAGACAAATGGAGTGGGGGCATAGCTCTCCATGTCAAGGAAAGCTATGCATCCCTGCAAGCCAATATTGGCACCCATGGTGGATGACTTGAGACCCTCTGAGTTAAAATCCATGGGGAACACAGCACAGGGGACACTATGGTGAGGGTCTACTACAGACCCCGTACCCAGAGTCAAGACCTTGAATAGGAGTTCACCAGGGAATTGGTTGAGGCCACACAATCACAGTGTATGGTTGTCATGGGAGACTTTACCTACCCAGACATCTTGTGGGAGGAGCACTCTGCCAAATCCGAGCGGTTGCAAAGCTTTCTCTTATGTGTGGATGACCTCTATCTCATGCAGGAAGTCTATGGGTCGACAAAAGGTAAAACGCTGCTTGACCTCATACTGGCAACCGGGGATGACCTAATCAGCGACCTAATGATTGAAGGGAAGCTGGGTGACAGTGACCATGACTTGATCACCTTCATCATCTGCCATAAGGCTGGCAAGTCAGTTAGTAATACAGAAGTCCTTGACTTCAGGAAAGCTGACTTTGACAAACTAAAGAAGCTTGTCAGAGAGGCCCTAAAAGGCCACAACCCAATGGTGAGGGGAGTTCAGGAGGACTGTTTGCTCCTCAAGGGAGCAATCCTGGACGTGCAAGCAAAGTCCATCCCATCTTGGAGGAGAGGCAGCAAAAGGGCACAGCAGTCCCCTTGGCTCCCCAGGGAATTGGTGGACCTCCTATGTCTTAAAAGGAAGACCTCCAAAGGATGGAGGATTGGAACTGCCACCAAGGAGGAATACTGTGCTCTGGTCTGGACCTGCAGAGAGCAAATCAGGAAATCCAAGGCTGTGATGGAACTCTAGCTAGCTACAAATATCAAAGAAAATAAAAAGTCCTTTTTTAGATATGTGGGGAGGTGGAGGAAAAGCAAGAGGACCCCTGCTAAACCAGATGGGGCAACTGACAGCTGACACCCAGGAAAAAGTGAACTTGCTAAATGGGTACTTTGCATCAGTTTTTCACCAGTCCCATGGGATGACCCTGCCCACTGTGGGTCAGGGAGGCCCAGGCGAGGGAGATTCCTTGCTCTCCATTGAAGCTGACCTCATGAAGGAAGACCTTGACAGGCTGGATACCTTCAAGTCAGCCAGCCCTGATGGGTTACACCCAAGGGTACTCAGGGAGCTGGCGAGCATCATAGCTTAGCCCCTGGCATGGATCTTTGAGAGGTCTTGGAGCTCTGGTGAAGTGCCTGATGATTGGAAGAGGGCCAATGTCATGCCTATCTTTAAGAAAAAGGGAGGAAAGTATATCTATCCTGGGGAAGCTTTTGGAAAAGATCAAAGAGGTCATCCTTAACAGACCAGCTGAAGGCAATATCCTGAGGTTGGGTTTATTGTGGGTAGGTCTTGCCTGACCAATCTCATTTCCTTTTATGACCAGGTCACTTATCACTTGGACAAGGGGGAAGAGATCGACATTGTATATCTTGACTTTAAAAAAGCCTTTGATTTGGTATCCCGTGATCACCTCTTGGCTAAACTGGCTAACTGCGGCCTCAACCTCACCATGATCTGCTGGCTGGGGAATTGGCTCCACGGTAGGAGCCAGAGGGTGGTAGTCGATGGGAGCCAATCGTCTTGGTGCACTGTGACCAGTGGGGTCCCTCAAGGCTCTGTCCTTGGGCTTATATTTTCATCACTGATGTGGACTTTGGTGTCAGAAGCGGACTGACCAAGTTTGCTGATGACACAAAACTCTGGGGTAAAGCATCCACACCTGAGGACAGGAGGGTGATCCAGGAAGACCTTGACAAGCTCATGAAATGGGCGGATGAGAACCTGATGGTGTTCAACACCGAAAAATGCAAGGTTCTCCACCTTGGGAGGAAAAACCTTCAGCATGCTTATAGATTCAGCAGTGCTACACTGGTTAGCTCTACAGATGAAAAGGACTTGGGGGTCATGATTGACCACAAGATGAACATGAGCCTTCAATGCGATGCTGCGGATAGGAAAGCGAGCAAAATGCTGGCTTGCATCCATGGATGCTTCTTAAGCAAATCCCAGGATGTCATTCTCCCCTTGTACTCCGCCTTGGTGAGGCCGCAGCTGGAGTACTGCATCCAGTTTTGGGCTCTACAATTCAAAAAGGATGTGGAGAAGCTTGAGAGCATGCAGAGGAGAGCCACGTGCGTGCCCAGAGGTCAGGAAAATAGACCTTATGATGAGAGGCTGAAAGCCATGGGGCTCTTCAGCCTGGAAAAGCACATGCTCACGAGTGATCTGGTGGCCATCTATAAATTTATCAGGGGTGCTCATCAGGATCTGGGGGAATATCTGTTCACCAGAGCACCCCAAGGGATGGCAAGATTGAACGGTCACAAACTCCACCGATTCAGACTGGACATAACAAAGAACTGTCCGAGCCTCCAAGTTTTGGAATAGACTGCCACCAGAGGTGGTTCAAGCACCCACTTTGAATGCCATCAAGACACATTTGGATGCTTATTTTGCTGGGATCCTATGGTCCCTGCTGACTTCCTGTCCCTGGGGCAGGGGGCTGGACTCAATCCTCTGGGGTCCCTTCCAGCCCAAATGTCTATGAAATCTTTGAAAGGTGGGTTGGGGGCACCTAATAACCTTCAGCCCCCACACAGTTTTAGCTGGGCAGGTGAAACAGGTGGGTGGTTAGCCCAGAGATGGGTGGGAGGGCCAACATCAAACTGGCCCCGGGAAGGCCCCCTGTTACAAGCTCCCATTATAAATGGTGTCTTTCTGCATGAGCTCCTACTGACATCAAGGCCTAACTGGCAATCTCGGCCTCTTGAAGGCTCAGATCGAAAACATTTACTCTTCAATCTATACTAGTACTGGTGAGTTTCTCATTCCACTCCTAAACATTATTCTAAAAGAACCCTAGGTTTGTTTTTCATTTTTTTTTGGGGGGGGGAGTGTTATTACTAGTTGCAGCCCTAAGCTGAGATGGAGAACAGTAGAAGGAGGATACGCAAATGTCAGCGTGTATAATTTGTGGAAAAGATAGATTTTAACTAATTTTGTTAATGATTGACTTTTTCCAAGACTACCAAAGTAGTTATTTTTTGAGAGGTGAAAATGTTAGGCAGGTCAACTGTAAGTGTGACTCGTGGTTACCAGGCACATCTCATTTTGGAAAGGAGGCTAATTATGCAAACAATATTGCAATGGATTTAGTATGGTTTTTCATAGTGAGAAAGTTGTCTTAGGGAAATTTATTTGATCTAAAGTACTGGAGAGGCTTACTCCTCTTTGAGAGACTGGCATGGATTTCTTCTGTTGTCCTGGAGAGACCATGTTTATAGATTGACAAATACTGTAGCTTTCAGTTCTTGGTGCCTCATCTAGTACCCTTAACAAGAGTGCAAATGAGTGTTGTTCTAATGAAGTTTTATAAATGTAGATATAGGTCTTCTAAGAACTGGAATGCCCTGGGTTACTTTCATTGCAAAGCTCTTGACACATCCATTATTTATAATGATATATAAAATAAGGTTGTTTGGTATTTATAGACCCTCCACATAAAAAATGATACCAGAGAAGGCAAAAATCCTAATGAGACTCTAAAGAAATGTTTCTTGCTATGGGATCCAGGGAACTCTTATTTCCTTGGCAAGTCTATACTGTAAAGTTCCATAATTAGATAATTGTATTGCATCAGGAACTCACATGGTTAACTGTTTGTGCAGTTTCATCAAAGCAATGTGTACAGTATTTCTGTTTTTCTGTGCACTTTTGGTCATGTCCACATGAGCAGAGGTATGCACTTGCAGAACCACAAATAGTAGTGGCACAAATTTGTGCCGCTACTTCAGACTGCAGTGCATGCCCCTGCTTGTGCAGTTTGTAGTGAGACACATTTTCCCTCTTCTCCATGTGCTGCAATGGCTGGGTGGCCACTGACTGGGATACAGGGTGTGTCTGTGAGGGGCTAGCTGGCAGGTGGCCCCTACACTGTGGCAACCTGTGCCCCAGCCAGTAAGAGAGCAGCACATGGAGACAGGGGAGCATGGAATCCATGTGTGCCAGCTCCCCCATCTCTGCACTCGGGTCCAGGCTCCGGCATGATCCACACAGGTGAAAGTCTGCTGCACTCCCGTGAGCACAGGGACCCCCCCAAGAGAGACCATTAGGACCCCCGATGAGCCCCGGCTTGCCCAGAGGTAAGCAGTGGCCCATGGTGGGAGGGACATAGCCAGTAGGGAGGGAGCTGAGGAGGGTCACATCCCACCCCTCCGGCTCCTAATTTACCCAGCCCCCCCCCCGGAAGCCACACAACCAGGGCCTCATGAACAGGATGCACAAACAGGTGCACTTCTGGGCCTGGTGCACAAGTTAGTGTGGGAGTTTGTGCAGGACACTGAGCAGGAGGGCCCGCAGCCCTGCCAGTGAGCCCCTTAGGGTAGGTGGTTCCATCAGTAGCTGGCCTACCAGTGGCACAATGCGGATGGACACATGCTGCACCCTGAGGGTCCCCTCAGAGTCTGCAGCCTCCCCCTCTAGCACCTCAGAAGCCTCCACCCAGACAGAACCCATGGTTCTGGGCTCCATTCAGACGGAGCCTCTGGTGCTCAGCCGCAGGGTCTGCCTGGCACATTTCCAGGCTCATGGGACTGGGAAAATGGCCACCTCCCCTTGCAAGGTTTGCTCTACTTTGGAGTCTCTGGGGCACTGGATAGAGGAGCTCCCGGCCACAGTCCAGAGACTGCGTGCCATCAGGGATGGTGAGCAGGAGATATACTCCTACTGACAGGAACTACACCCCCCTGGAGGTGGAGGGTAGACCAAGATAACCCTCCAGGACAAGGGAGGACCTGGGGATCTCCCATACTGTCCAGCCAGGGGGTTGGACCAAGCTGGCCAAGGGCCCCAAGGCTCGCTGCACCAAGGTCCCTTCCCCTCTGGGGCTTTGCAACAGGTACGAACCTCTTGCAGCCCCAGCAGAGCCTGCAGAGATGCCAGGTCCTGCAGACATGGGAGGATCACCCACCCCTACTCTCCCTAAGATGAAACACAGAGTGGTCATCATAGGAGACTCCCTTCTGAAGGGAACTGAGAGGGCAATATGTTGCCCTGACCCCCTAGCCTGGGAGGTGCTACTTCCTGGGGGCCAACATCAGGGACATAGCAGAGAGGATCCCAAAGATTATCCGGCCCTCTGATCACTATGCTCCTTATCCATGTGGGCACAAATGACACAGCTCAGAGCAATCCCAGCTGGGTCATGAGAGACTCCAGGGCTCTGGGAGCACAGGAGTCTTATCCCCGCTCCTCCTGGTTGGGTCATGGGCTGAGGAGGGGGAGATGTGTTGAGGTAGTCAACCAAAGACTGTGGCACCAGTGTCATTGTGAAGGCTTCGGCTTCCATGATCACAGTCCACTCTTTCATGAGAGAGGCAGTGGGCTGCTGGGGAGAGACAGACTCCACCACACTCCACTGGGGAGGAGGCTCTTCTTAGCCAGATTGGATGACCTGCTCAACAGGGCTTTAAACTAAGTCGGCTGGGAGTTGAGGGGATTATTGTCAGTGCAACCCATGTAAATTCAGCAGGCTAAGGCATTTAAGGGAGCCCATCCCTACCCTAGCCCTGGAACAATCTGTAGGGAAGGCAAGGGCCCCCAATGGGACACTTGCATGCTCATACAGCAATGTCAGGAGCTTGAGGAATAAACAGGAGGAACTGGTCCTCCTTTTAAACAAGAATGACTATGTCCTCCTAGGGATAATGGAGACCTGGTGGGACTCCACCTATGACTGGGCCACTGGTATAGATGGCTTGATCATGCAGGTAAAAGGGGTGGGAGTGTAGCTCTCTATGTCAAGGACAGCTACATATCCCTCCAAATTGACATTGCTACCCAGGAAGGATGACTGGAGCCTCTCTGGGTCAAAATACATGGGGAACATGGCTCAGGGGATATCACAGTATGAGTCTACTACAGACCTCCTAACCAGAAACAAGAGCTGGACCAGGATTTCACCAAGGAACTGGCTGTAGCTGCATGCTCTCAGTGCACGGTTGTCATGGGAAACTTCAACTACCCAGACAACTCATAGGAAGAGCACTCAGCTAAATCTGATTGGTTGCAAAGCTTCCCCACGTGTGTGAATGAACTCTACCTGACTCAAGAAGTCTATGGGGTGATGAGAGGTAAAGCATTGTTGGACCTGGTACTGGCCAAAGGGGATGACAGAGTCAGTGACCTAAGAATCGATGGAAAACTGGGTGGTAGTGAGCATAAGCTGATCACCTGGACTATCCATTGCAAAGCTGGCAAGTCAGTAAGCAATACTGAAGTCCTTGACTTCAGGAAAGCTGACTTTGACAAGCTCAGAAGGTACATTGTCAAGGCCCTAAGGGACAATAACTTGACTGGAAGAGGAGTCCAAGAGGAGTGGTTGCTCCTCAAAGGAGCAATCCTGAAAGCACAAGGGATGGCCATCCCATCTCGGAGGAAGGTTAGCAAAAGGGTGCAACAACCCCCTTGGCTTAGCAGGGAACTCAAGAACCTCCTACACCTCAAAAGAGAAACTTGTAAAGGATGGAAGGCTGAAAGTAGCACCAAGGAGGAATACTAAGCACTGGTCCATACCTGCAGGGAGCAGATCACGAAAGGCAGAGCTGCAACTGAGCTCCATCTGGCTTCATAAATCAAGGAAAATAAAAAGTCCTTTTTCAGATATGTAGGGAGTTGGGGAAAAAAAGGAAGGGTAACATTGGACTTCTGCTGAACCAAATGGGATGGCTGATAACTGACACCCAGGTAAAGGCCAACTTGCTTAATGGGTACTTCTTGTCAGTCTTTTGTTAGTTCAATAGGATTGCCCTGCCTAGCAAGACATGGGACAGCTAGGGTGAGGACGTATTTATACTTTCAAGTCAGCTGGTCCTGACAGATTATACCCTAGGGTACTCAAGGAGCTGGCAGGTGTCAGCCCATCGATTGGCAAAAATATTAAAAAATTCATGGCACTCAGATGAAGTACCTGAAGACTGGAAGAAGGCCAATGTGGTACCCATCTTCAAGAAAGGGCAGAAAGTTGATCCCAGAAATTACAAGCCAATCAGCTTGACCTCAATCCCTGGTAAAACTCTTGAGAAAATTATCAAGGAGAACCTTCTGGATAAGCTGGCTGAGGGCAACATTCTGAGGGATAGCCAGAATGGGTTCATTGTGGGTAGGTCTTGCCTGACCAGTCTCATCTCCTTCTATGACCAGATGACGTATCACCTGGACAAAGGAGAAGAGATTGATGTCATATACCTGGACTTTAATAAAGCCTTTGATCTGGTGTCCCATGACCACCTCATGAAAAAATTTGCCAACTGTGGCCTTGGCTACACCACGGTCAGATGGCTGGGAAATTGGCTCCGAGGTTGGAGCCAGAGAGTAGTGGTCAATGGCAGCGAGTCATTATGGTGCTCCATGACTAGTGGCATCCCCCAAGGCTCTGTCCTTGGACTGGTTCTCTTCAACATCTTTATCAATGATGTGGACACTGGTGTCAGAAGCGCACTAGCTAAGTTTGCCGATGACACTAAACTTTGGGGCATGGTGTCCACACCTGAGGAGATGCTAGTGATCCAGGATGAGTTGGATAAGCTTAGTAAGTGGGCAGACACAAACCTGATGATGTTCAATACCAATAAATGTAAGGTACTCCACCTCAGGGAAAAAAACCTGCAGCATGCTTGCTTGCTAGTACCAGTGCTGAAAGAGACTTAGGGTCATGACTGACCACAAGATGAACATGAGCCACCAATGGGATGTCTCAGCTGGTAAAGCAAACAAAACCCTGGCTTGCATCTATAGATGCTTCTCAAGTAAATCTCAGGATGTCATCCTCCTGCTGTACTTGGCCTTGGTGAGGCTGCAGCTGGAGTACTGCATCAAATTCTGAGCTCCACAATTCAAGAAGGATGTCAAGAAGCTTGAGTGAGTCCAGAGGAGAGCCACACGCATGATCAGAGGGCAAGAGAATAGACCTTATGAAGAGAGGCTGAGCCATAGGACTCTTCAGTCTGGAAGAATGCAGGCTCAGGGGGGACCTGGTGGGTGCCTATAAGTACACAAGGGGTGTCCATCAGGATCTGGGAGAGCATCTGTTCACCAGAGCACCCCAAAGAAAAACAAAGACCAATGGTCATAAACTCCTGCAAGACCATTTTAGATCTGGACATGAGAAAAAATTTCTTTACTGTATGAGCCCCCAGGACCTGGAATAGACTTTTTCCAGATGTGGTTGCAGGCACCTACTCTGGACTAATTCAAGAAACGCTTGGATGCTTATCTTGCTGGAGACCTTTGACCCTAGCTGACTTCCTGCCCCTGGGGCAGGGGGCTGGACTTTGAGGTCCCTTCCAGCCCTAACGTCTATGAAATCTATGAAATCTATGCATGCTGTAGAGCCCCATGCTGAGGCTCCTTAAGCCCCAGCTGGTCTCTCCCCAGTGGGCCTCAATACAGGGGAGTAGGCAGCTGCTGCTGGTTGCAGCCCTGTCTCTGCATGCCTTAGTACAGGGGCTCTGCTGTGGAGCCTCAGTACAGGGGCTGAGGCCAAGTGTCTCTCAAGACAGGGGAGCACTTAGCTCCCAGAGCTGCCTGCTCCATCTTGAGGCATACTGCGCCCCAGACAGCTGCTCTGAGGCTGACTGGGGTGCAGTGTGCCTCATTGCAGGGGCACCATATGCCACTTTTTTTTCAGGATTTTTTTTTTTGCTACTGGGAAATCCCCGTAGCAAATTTTGCTGTGTACAGTTTAATGCACACAGTTTACTGTGCACAATTTAACATGGAACATGTACTGTTTGTTGCACTGCAAAGAGGTTTGCGGAGCCACAAATGTGCTGGCATGTCAATCTGGCCTTTGAGTTGTCTTGTGGAAGAATGATGAGTACCTTCTTTTTTCATAGTTTCGTAGATGCTAGGGTTGGAAGAGACCTATTAGATCATTGAGTCTGACCTCCTGCCCTGGGAAGGAATGAGTACTAGGGTCAGATGACCCCAGCCAGGTGTCTGTCCAATCTCCTTTTAAACACCTCCAAGGAAGAGGACAGTACCACCTTCCTTAGAAGCTTATTCCATATTTTGGCAACCCTCACCATAAAGAATTTTTTCCTGATGTCTAATCTGAATTTGCTCTCTTTCAGTTTGTGGCCATTATTTCTAGTTACCCTGGCAGGCACCCTGGTAAATATTGTATCCCCTATTTCTTGCTGTCCCCTCCCTCCCCCTTAATGAGTTTGCAGGCAGCCACCAGATCTCTTCTCAGCTTCCTCTTTTTGTTACTAGGTAAAAGATAAGAGGGTCAAAATCAATTACAAAGGTTTAAGAAATTATGTTTAGATAAAAATACTTCAGATTCTGTTTACCCCATTCCTTAAAGGGATGAGCCTGAGGCACTGTGAGAGGGAAGAACATGTATCTCTTTATTAAAACTATGTATCTCAGATTACTTAAGAGAATCACCTTAAATGGAGGAACCTCAAAATCACTAATACCATATTTAGTCACATACCCCATGCACTCTCCCGACAAAAAACAGCCCTCCAACTTTGAAGTGTGTCTCTTAAGTAGAAAGGCTGATTTTTCATCACTGGAATAGAAGAATGGAGGAATAGATACAGAGAAATGCTGCTGCAAGATGTCTGCCATGCTCTTCCTTCTATGAGCCTCAGAGGGATGCAGTGGAGTTTACCTTTCAGGGTCAGAGCTACAGTGTTAACAAAACTGGAGCTGTTGCAGTCAAGATCCTCTGCATTCAGCTATGCTGGAAGATTTTTTTTTTCTCCACCTTGCCTTCCTCAATCAATGTGTATCTTCTTTGTTATACAAGAACATGTGGTAGCTTTGGAATTTCTTTGCCAGGGTACCCTTTAAAAAAAAATTAAACCACCCAAAAGCACAGATTAGGTAATCAGAGTTTCATCTTTAACTTGAAGCCAAGATCTCTCAGACGTTCACTGTCAGGATATCAGGAGATATTTTACATATATGTCATATTTTTTTAATATCAGAAAGGACAAAACTAGATGGAATCAAAACCCCCCCCAGAAACTTCAGCCTCTGTTGATACAAATTCTCTAATCTGATTGATCCATAAGTCCAGAAAACAACCAGTTAAAATGGCCTAGTTCTTGTACTAGCTTAGTAATACTTCATTGCATAAGTCGTCATGTTTATTTCAAACAGGACTGCTTTTGGAATAAGAAACTATTTATGGATGGCAGACATATTTTTAAGTAAATTAGAAAAAGCTATACTTTTCTTCTTTCTCTCCCCTTTCTAGTTAACTAAAATGTGTAAAGTTTAAATTGAACTATGACAAAAATAACTTATAAAATTACTTATTTTTCCGTCCAGGGAGTTTCACCCATTGAGTTTAATTAAGGCTTTAAGATGAGAGAGAGCTTGCCAGCTTTGGAGATGTTTTCATTGCAGTATTTTTATATTTAATTAAAATTAATACCTTAGAATTTTAGTGGCAAAAGTACAATAACAGCTGAAGTCCACTGTGCCTCATTCCTGACATTGTGGGGTCAAAATATACTTCCCCCTTTCTAGTCAGCCTCTGATTCTGTCAACAAGGGTACCAATTACAGTTAATTGTCATGGTGTGGTTCATGATCAGGGTGTCAGTTGATGTAGAGAACTAATAACTTTTGTTAGCTACTGACCGAACAATTAACATTGCTCACAACTCTAATTTTAACCTTCCATAGATTTTAAGACCAGGAGGGACAGTCATGATCATGAAGTTTAACCTCCCTGCATAGTACAGTCCATCAAATTTTACCAAGTGAATCCTAAATAAAACCTGTAACATCTGACTAAGCCAGTGTAGCAGGTCCATGGCCACAGGGGCAGCCGTGATGTCCACTGGTAGCCATGCAGCCCCCGCTCAGCTTAGATTTGGCTGCAGACCTTCACATAAATCTCATTTGTTACGCTTGATCTTAATGACGGTTATAAAAGGGAGATAGAAGAAGAATAGCCTTCTTTCTCCCTCCAGTCTGTGGTCTTGTACTCCAGCTCTCTCTTTCACAAGAGAACTCCTGGGACCCTTCACCTCCATGGGTTTTCCAGCAAGTCTAAGAATCTTCCTCTGAGTTCCCATTGAGTCCTCAGGGCTTGTTGGGCACAATCCTGGCCCCAAAACTCAACCTTTGGACATCCCATACACTTTCCTCCAGCACCTGTATACAGTTAATAGATTTCATAGACATTAGGGCTGGAAGGGACCATGGAAGTTCATCGAGTCGAGACCCTGCCCCAGGAGCAGGAAGTCAGCTAGGGTCAAAGGATCCCAGCAAGATAAGTGTCCCAACGTTTCTTAAAAGAGCCCAGAGTAGGTGCTTGCACCACCTCTGGAGGGAGTCTATTCCCTGGTCTTGAAGGAGTTTGTGACCATTTGACCTTGTCATCCCTTGGGGCACTCTGGTGAACAGGCATTCCTCCAGATCCTGATGTACACACCTTATATACTTATAGTTAGCTGCCAAGTCACCCCTGAGCCTATGCTTTTCCAGGCTGAAGAGTCCCATTGGTCTCAGCCTTTCATCATAAGGCCTGTTCTCTTGTTCTTTGATCATGCACGTGGCTCTCCTCTGGACTCTCAAGCTTTTCCACATCCTTTTTAAATTGTGGAGCCCAGAATTGGATGCGGTACTCCAGCTGCGGCCTCACCAAGGCTGAGTACAGTGGGAGGATGACATCCTAAGATTTTTTGAGAAGCATCTATAGATGCAAGCCAGAGTTTTGTTTGCTTTACCAGCTGTGACATCACATTGGTGGCTCATGTTCATTTTGTGGTTAATCATGACCTCCAAGTCCCTTTCGGCTGTGGTGCTAGTGAGTGTAGCACTATAGCACTAGCCTGTAAGTGTGATATGGGTTTTTCTTCCCCTGAGGTGGAGTACCTTACATTTATCGATATTGAACATCATCAGGTTTTTATCTGCCCACTTTCTAAGCCAGTCAAGGTCAGCCTGGATCACCAGCCTATCCTCAGGTGTGGATGTTCTACCCCAAGGTTTGGTGTCATTGGAGAACTTGGCCAGTCCATTTCTGACACCAAGGTCCACATTGTTAATAAACATGTTAAAGAATACAGGTCCAGGGATGGAGCCTTGGGGGACATCACTGGTTATAGAGTGCCATGATTCACTTCCACTGACTACCTCTCTCTGGGTCCGACCTCGGAGCCAGTTCCCCAGCCATCAGACTGTGATGTAGCTGAGGCCACAGTTGACCAATTTTTCCATGACCAGATAAAAGGCTTTTTTAAAGTCCAGATATGATGTCAATCTCTTCTCCCTTGTCCAGGTGATATGTCACCTGGTCATAGAAGGAAATGAAATTGGTCAGGCAAGACCGACCTGCAACAAACCTGTGCTGGCTGTCCCTCAGGATGTTGTCATCAGCCAGTTTGTTAAGAATGGTCTCTTTGATAATTTTTTCCAAAATCTTCCTAGGGATTGAGGTCAAGCTGATTGGCCTGTAGTTTCACAGATCTACTTTCCTCCCTTTCTTGAAGATAGGCACCACATTAGCCTTCTTCCAATCCTTGGGTACTTCACCTGCGCACCATGAGTTCATGAAGATCCTTGCCAGTGGCTGGGCTATGATGTCTGTCAGCTCCTTAACTACCTTGGGGTGCAAACTGTCAGGTCCGGTTGCCTTGAAGCCTCCTAAGATGTTCCTCACAAGGTCTGCACCAATGCTGGGTATAAATTTACTCTCACCCTGGCTGTTCTGCATCATGTTAGGCAGGGTGGTCCCTTTGGGCTGGTGAAAAATTGATACCCATTAAGCAGGTTGGCTTTTTCCTGGGTGTCGGTTGTCAGTTGTTCCATTTGGTTTAGCAGGGGTCCAATGTTACTCCTGCTTTTCTTCCTAGTCCCCACATATCTGAAAAAGGACTTTTTATTGTCCTTGATATGTGTAGCCAGTGGAGTTTGGTTGCAGCCTTGGCTTTCCTGCTTCGCTCCCTACAGATATGGACCAGAGCTGAATATTCCTGTGCTCTTTTGCTACCTTTTCTCTGAGATGGAATGGACATCCCTTGTGCTTTCAGGATTGCTCCCTTAAGGAGCAGCCACTCATCCTGAATTCTCCTCGCTATCGAGTCATGGTCCCTTAGGGCCTCAACATCAAGCCTCCTGAGTTTATTAAAGTCAGCTTTTCTAAAGTTGTGGACTTCTGCATTGCTGAATGACTTGCCAGCTTTGCAATGGATAGTAAAATTGGTCAGCTCATGATCACTGTCTCCCAGTTTTCCTTTGATTCTTAGGTCACTGACTAGATCATCCCCTTTTGGCCAGTACCAGGTGCATACCTCTTGTTGGTGCATAGGCTTCTTGAATCAGATAGAGCTCATCCACACATGTGAGGAATCTTTGTGACCATTTGGATTTGGCTGAGTGCTCTTCCCATGAGTTGTCGGGGTAGTTGAAGTCTCCCATAACAACCATGCACCCAGAGCGTGCAGCCTCAGCCAGTTCCCTGGCAAATTCCTGGTCAAGCTCTTATTCCTGATTAGAAGATCTGTAGTAGACTCCTACCATTGTGTCATCTGTGCCACATTCCCCACATATTTGAATCCAGAGGGTCTCCAGTCATCATCTCTGGGGGCTAATATCAGCTTGAAGGGACATGTAGCTTTTCTTGACATAAAGAGCTCACCCTCTTTTCCCACACAATCTCCCCTGTACAGGGTATAGCCATTTTACATAGGAAACTCCCACCACCTTCTTTTCAAATAGTCCTTTAACTGTCTATCAGTTTGCGAGGCTGGGGATGTTGCTCACATATATCTGAGGCCTCCATCCAAGCCTTCTTCCCCGCTTTTTGCCCTTTATCTTCAGTGGCAAGAGGTGTCTCTGCCCATCACCTGGGGTCCTACCCCTCTTTTTCTGAATCGCCTGCTCACTTTTTGGAGGTTCCCTCATTGGTACCATCTTCACAGATGCCTTTAAGTTTTTTCAGCTTTCTGTCATTTTCTTCTTCCTCTGACAGGGACACCAAATGTCCAACTTGGCTTCATGGCTTCTTCCAGGATAGCCACTAAGGGTGGCTTTCCTTCCTCTCTGGAGCATTTAGTGGCTTTTCACTAGGGTTGCTCTTTTGGTGTCTGGCTATCTTTTCTTATGCTTTTTTCCATATCTCCTGTAGAGCTCTGTGGCAGGGCACTGAGTGTGCCTGCCACTTTAAGGGCCTGGAAGTGGCAGCCACCAGGTGCCTGACGAGGGCAGCCATTTTGGATCTGGGACTGCCCATATAAACAGGGCAGATCTGCTGCTAGAGGCGAGGCAACAACATCGCCTAGCTGGAGGGCTGCTGGTATCATTTGGAGGAAAGGGAGGAGCTGTAAGGAGGCTCCTGGTTCTGGGCATGACCGAAAACATGGGTGACCTGAACTTTCCAGACATCTGCTGGGAAGAGCAGTCAGCCAGGTTTGATTGCTCACATAGTTCCTAGCCAGAATGCAGGACATCCATCTAACCCAGGAGGTGCACAGACCCACCAGGGAAGATGCCTTGTTGGACCTGGTGCTGGCCACTAGCGATGACCTGGTGAGGGGGCTGCAGGTGCTTGACCACCTGGGCGACAGCGATCATCGCCTGCTTGAATTCACCATCCAGCACAAGGTGGCAAAGGCCTACAGCAAGGCAGCAGCCCTAGATTTCAGGAGGGTGGACTTCAATGAGCTAAGGAGAATAGTCGGGAAAGCACTGAGGTCCGGGAGGGGAGGGGAGGGGAGGGGATCCAGGTGTCCAAGAAGAGTGGTCGCTCCTTAAGGAGACGATCCTCCAAGCCCAAAGGGAAGTAATTCCAACACGGATCAAAGGGGGCAGGAGGGTGCAAAAGCCTGCATGGCTCATCAAAAGCATCTGGGAGTGTCTCCTAGCTAAAAGGGAGGTGCACACCCAATGGAAAGGAGGGGCCATCACCAGGGAGGATTATACTGTGGTTGCTTGGGGATGCAGGAAGGCCAAGGCAGAGGTGGAATTGGGACTAGCTTCCCAGATCAAGGACAACAAGAAGTCCTTTTTTAAATACATAGGGGGCAAAAAGAAGGTTCCAGGTAACATGGGACCCCTACAGGGCATGCTAGGAAATTTGGTCGTCACATCAGATGACAAAGCTAACATATTTAATGATTTCTTTGCTCCATTTTCCTGAGCAGGGACCAGAACAGCCACCCCCACTCTGGGCCTTCCTCAGGCCCCAAGGGAGGTGCACCTAGGCCAAGGGTTAGTGAGGAACTAGTTAGGGAACTTCTGGAGGGACTGGATGTATTCAAATCAGCTGGTCAGGACAATCTCCACCCTAGAGTACTGAGGGAATTAGCTGAGGTCACTGTGGGACCCCTGACATGGCTGTACGAGCACTCATGGTGCTCTGGTGTGGTGCCAGATGACTGAAAGAAGGCCAATGTGGTTCCCATCTTCAAAAAGGGGAGGAAGGAGGACTTGAGAAACTATAGGCTAGTTTGTTTTACCTCGATCCTGGGTAAGCTTTTTGAGAGAATTATTCTGGCACATGTCCATGAGGGGCCAGCAGGGAAGATTATGCTTGGGGCAACCAACACGGGTTCATTAGAGGCAGGTCCTGTCAGACCAACCTGGTGGCCTTCTACGACCAGGTCACCAAATCCTTAGATGCAGGGGTAGCAGTAGACATAGTCTTCCTGGACTTTCAGAAGGCCTTAGACACTGTCTCTCACTCTTTCTCATTAAGAAACTGGGGGACTGTGGTGCTGACACCTACACAGCGAAATGGGTTGGCAACTGGCTGGCGGGTCGCACCCAGAGAGTGGTAGTGGACGGGTCATTTTCAACCTGGAGGGATGTGGGCAGTGGGGTTCTGCAGGGCTTGGTCCTTGGGCCCACACTGTTCAACATCTTCATCAGTGACTTGGGTGAGGGGGTAAAAAGCACCCTGTTCAAATTTGCTGATGACACTAAGATGTGGGGGGATGTGGGCATGCTGGAAGGGAGAAATAGGTTGCAATCAGACCTAGACAGGTTACAGAATAGGATGGGATTCAACACCGACAAGTGCAAGGTGATGCACCTGGGGAACTCCCTTGTCGTCAGTACAGAGGCAGAAAAGGATCTTGGAGGCATCATTGATTCCAAGATGAACATGGGCCGGCAGTGTGGGGATGCAGTTAGGAAGGCCAGCCACACCTTGTCATGCATCCACAGATGCATCTCAAGCAGATCCAAGGAGGTGATCCTCCCCCTCTATGTGGCACTGGTCAGGTCACAGCTGGAGTACTGTGTCCAGTTCTGGGCGCCACACTTCAAGAGGGATGTGGACAACATGGAGCAGGTCCAGAGGAGGGCCACTTGCATGATCAGGGACATCAGGGCAGGCCCTATGAGGAGGGGCTATGGGACCTGAACCTCTTTAGCATCCATAAGAGAAGGCTGAGGGGGGATCTGGTGGCCTGTTACAAACTAGTCAGAGGGGACCAGCAGGCATTGGGAGAGTCCCTGTTCCCCGAAGCACTACCAGGAGTGCCTAGAAATAATGGTCACAAGCTGGAAGAGGCTAGATTCAGGCTAGATATCAGGAGGCGCTACTTCACAGTCAGGGTGGCTAGGATCTGGAACCAACTTCCAAGAGAAGTGGTGCTGGCTCCTACCCTGGGGGTCTTTAAGAGATGTACACCTTGCTGGTGTCGTTTGACCCCAGTACTCTTTCCTGCCATGGCTGGGGGTCAGACTAAATGATCTGGTCAGGTCCCTTCTGACCCTAGAAACTATGAAACTAGAAACTATGAAACTATAAAACTGCACCCTGCTGGGAGTGGGGCTCTCAGTGGTGCAGGAGCCCCCAGGAGATGCCAAGCCAGTTATTACCCCGGTGAAAGGCAGGTCAGGGTTCCTTAACCCCTAGCTCCCACTACTGGGTGGGTTACCCATTTGTTGAAGGGCTGGGAAGGTGGACCCCATGGTGAAAAAGTAAGGGCCATAGACTCAACACCTGTCTGAACTTCCCCTGACTGGCCCATGCTGGGGCCAGGACCAGAAGGGTCAAAGGGCCAGGGGCCCACTGCGAGGAATGCGCAAGAGCTGAGAGCCTGGGGTTTCAACTGGCCTGGAGATGGGCTGGGGCTGGTAGCCAAAGGCCAAAGGGGAAGCGGTTCAGTGAGCTATGTTGCCCAGTATGAAGGTGGATGAGACCACTTGAGGAAAGGAATCCAGTAGGGGTTGAATTAGGAGGATTCTGGGGCCCACTGTGGGGGCTGGTGATAATGATAACATCGAGATGCCATCTGCAAGGCTTGGGTTGTGGTGTAGGGGAGGAAAGGAGTCACAGATAGTGCATTGTGGCAGAAATTAGGCAGCCTCCCACTTAATTACATCTTTAAATAATTAACAACAAGGCATGGTGGGAAATAAGGCGGGCAGTACCCCAGGAGTTAGCCCAGGAACAGGTCATACTAAGTATGGGCAGGTCATACTAAGATCAGCCTTGAGCAGGCCCCCTGTTACAAGCTCCCACCCTTGGGTCTCTACCCTTGGGTTGTTTTTTTGCCACAGCCTCTGCCACCACGTCCTATTTAGAGCTCCATTCTAGTTGATGCTGCATTTGAGGTTAGTCTGCCACCACTTTCCAGCCACTTGTTTCCATTTCCCTCTGTAGGTGCAGTCTTGGTGAAATTGATCATCATTCTTGCTTCTTGTTTCTGTCTGTCTTCTTTTCTCCTTAACCAAAGTCCTTCCCTCTGGGGTTGCTGGCAATTCTACTTCTAGATGCTGGATATGGTCAATCACTGTGGGCATCTCAGCCTTATACTGGTGGCAAGCCTTCCCCAGATTTTCAGGCTTCTGTTTCTTTCTCATGCCTATCTGCCAGTTCCTCCCACTTCTGGTTTAGGGATTTAATTTATACTAGCAGGACCTCTTCCCATGGAGGCATGAGCTCTATGTGAGTTGGTTTATCTGCCCCTATGTTCTTCCTCTGTCTCATTTCTAGGGGTTTTTTGATTCAAATGTGCTAGAGGCTGCAAACTTGGGGGCACAGATGACACAAGAGCATGAAGAATCATTTGCATGTTTGAATCAAGAGAGGAGAGAGACTTGTACCCCTGTCAGTCTCTGAATGTGGTCCCTCCTGGGCCTTTGGTCTCCATGGACCCTGGCCCCACCCCTCAGGATAGTTGAGGCTTTTGGGCTCTCTTGGTCCCTCCTGCTTCCAGCAGTGGTCTGTTCAGCCCTCAGCCCCTGTTTCTGGGCTCTGGCATCCCTTATATCCTAGTGAAACTTTTGGGTTTTCTAGCTCTGCCCAAGGATCCCCTTTCCCCTTTAAGGGACATAAGTTCTTTCCTCATGCATAATCTGTTTCCTGGCCAATGCACCAATGTAGCAGGTTTGTGACCAGGGGTGTGGCTGTGATGCCCCCTGGTGCATGTGTAGCCCCTGCTCAGTTCAAGTTTGGCTGCATCCCTTCCTTTAAATCTCACCTACCACACCTTGCTCTTAATGAAGGTTGTTTGGGTGACAATATTTGGATCTTGCACTGGGTTTGCAGCTGAAACAAGGCTTTAATCTGTGGCCCAGCAAAAGCTGCTGACCACAAGGCAGTATATATTAAAAGTGTATTGCAAGATGTTTAGGAAAGCATTTTTCTAATAGTATAGTAGTGTTGTAAGATATATATTTCATTATGTATCATTAGGAGATAGAGCAGATTTTGCTTATGAATGCTTATGCTAAGCCATCCATTTGCTTATACTAAATAACCATCTTAACTGTATCAACCATTTTCAAGTGAGTCTGTGTGCTGTGAATGAGGTGAAGTCTTAGGAATGTGGAAGATGGTACAAAATGGGACTGAAAAACAGACTGAAATACAACACGTAACTGGTAACAGAATCTGAGATAAACATATGCAAAAAAGTGAATGGTGATTGGTGAAGAAGCCTCCAGAAGCTTCCAGGCTTTGGTCAAAGTCCAAGTGACTGAGAGAAGCAGGAGTCAAGGTCTTAGACATGTGCTCATAGCAAAAAGACATGTAAATGAATTAAATGCATAGATAATTCCATGCTAATGAGGTGAACAGTAAACAGAGGTCGAGTTTGAGACAGGAGGAGATATGGGTGGAACCAAAGAAGGAGCGAAGGTGGAGTAAATCTTAATGAGTATGAATTAAGTGTATAAAATGTGTGAAAAAATGAATGTTTGCTGTAGGTCCCCTGGTTCACAGGCTGTGCGCCTGTGAGGGACCTTTGCTTGAAGCAGTCGCCATTCTGAATAGAACTGTTGTGAGCAATGTGTGCTTGCGTTTTCTCCCTGCTTGCTCTGGCTAATGAGTAACAGGATCCATGAGCAATTGGATTGTCATGTCCCTAGTTGCTGGGCACCACATGGAGTTGGGGTCTAACTAAGGTTATGAAAGGGAAGATGCCTGCAGGCTCTGCATGAGGCTGAGCCTGTGTCAATCCTATTAGGCCTCTTCTGGGTCCTTTTAGTCACAGTCCTGTGCCCCTAGGCTAGTGGGTCATCTCAGCCTGTCTGTACCCATGCTGGCCACCTGTCACCTTAAGGGATCTTTGTATGGTTCCTTATCTCCCATACACTATGCCCCAAACCTCATGGGTTTTCTCTCTCTGTGAGGTTACCTAGTTATGCACTCAGCCCCCTTGGGACTTCAGACTGCACTGGTCCCTTACGCAGTTGCTTCCTGGACTTTTGGATCTACGGTCCTGTGTGCCACCCCTTCTCTGGGCTCCTGGATGCCTGGTCCTGCATGCCACCACTTCTCTGGGACCCATACCCCTGGTGCTGCATGTTGCCCCCACTCTAGGCTCCCGAACCCCTGATCCTACATGCTACCCCTTCTCTGCGCTCCTGGACCCCTGGTCCAACTTGTAGCTCTTCTCCAGGCTAATAAACCCTCTGGTTCAACTTAACACTTCCCCAGACACCTCTGTGGGCTCAAAATAAAACCAAGGCCACTTCCTGGTAAAACTCAGACCTGTTCTGCCCAGGGTCTTGCCTCTGCTCCCAGGCCTGCAGAGTTGGGTATATAAGTTCCAGTCCTTTCAGGAGCCCTAGTGCCCAGAGCTCCTCAACTTGTGGCTACTAGGGAGAGACTGCCTGACCGGCTTGGGCTCTGGGCTTATATTGCTCCAGCCCTGAGCCCTCCTTCAGTCAGGTGAGTCTCTCATTAGCCCCTTCCACTACCTGCAAGCAGCCTTTCAGGCTTCTCCCTTAAAGAAACAGGCACACCCCAGTGCCCTGCTACAACTAGAATATATTGTTTTGAATGATGTTTAATCTCAATTTAAAATAATTCAAGTAATGAACCCACCACATCCCTAGGTGGGTTGTTTCAGTAACTATCTTATTTTTCGTGTGTTACAGTTTAGAAAGTTATTGAGAAAATGTCAAACTGTAGAAAAGTCACATGCTCTCTCCTGCACTCTGCCACAGCTGGGCAACATCTGTCCATACCTTACCTCAGCCTCACTTTCTCCCTCACTGCAGGGGCCTTGATCAAGGCTGCAAGCATCTCATGAAGGGGCCTCAGGGAGGGGGGAAGCTCCTGCCACTGTGTGCACCTCTGGGAGGGCATGGGGGGGTGTGCCCCTGAATCTGCATGTGGGGAGGGCTGCCACTGTGGGCTGGGGCTGGTGCCAGCTGTTCCAAGCAGGGGTTGGGTTGAGTTGCATTTGGGGAGGGTGGCAGAAACACTAGGAGAAGGTCTATGGAGTGGGCTATGGTGAATTTTGAGGTGGCTGCAGCCTTTCCCATAGCCCCTCCCTAGCACCACTGCTGCCCACCCTAGCCCCAACTGGGAAAAGCCCAGTGCAGCCCAAACCCCAGCTTGCAGTTGGAACCTGCCCTGCCATGCCCTGCATCATGTGCAGGTCCAGGGTCACATGCCCCCATGCCATCCTGGGGGTATGTGTAGCTGGGGGCAGCCCCTTCCCCTGCCCCACTTCTTCCCTTACTGCTGGGGTCTCGATCTGTCCCTCCCCCCACAGGCCCCTTCCCTCAGAACACACTTATCAGCTGGACCTGGCTGCTGTCCTGGCCACCTGTGTGCTGCACTGCAGCTCTGCACATGCACATGTCATTTATCAACCACATTAGATCTGCATACGCTCTACAACCTTTTTAAGTACCCCTGGTTGACAATCACTGATCTAATAATATCTCATTTGCTTGTCAGAGAACTCAGGTAGAACTTAGGTTTGTCAGGGGGTTATACATGGCCTGATTTTGGCTTTATAGACTTGAAGCTTAGTGTTCCTTGGGATGAGCTTGAGTTACAGGTTACAATGCAAAGTAAGCTCTATTTCCTGCTTCCATTCCTCCTTTAATTTTTTCTTTATATTACCATCCTGTGCTACAATAGAACCTAAATACTTGATGTGGCTCACTTGCTTAAAATATGTGTTGTTTATTGTTACGCAAGGTTCCTGGTTTACTTCTGTCCTATATACCAGCAGATACTGTGTTTTATCCCTGTTTGCTTGTAGTCTGATTTTTTTTGCCTCATTTGTTAATTGGTACAGAGTTTCTATATCATGGAACTTCTATTCATGCTTTCACTTATGAGAACAATATCATCACTTATGTGAGGACTTTATGTTCTCCATTCATTTGAACTCCTTCCCACATGTTATTTATGGTCTTGATTAATTTTTACAGTGCCAGGTTGAATAGGATTGAAGACAATCTAGTTCCAATTGGGTAGCCACCCAATGTTCCTCTGTAGGTGCTAATTCTGTTCCTTGATTTGTGCATGCAAACTTTAATGAGTGCAATTAGTTTGTTGGGAAATCCTAATTCAGCCAGTATGGCCCAGAGTATTTGTCTGTGGCTGTGTAGATGAAACAAGGGGCATGTGTGCACAACATTTTAAAGTGGGCTAAATGCTTTTGAACTGCTTTAATGGTGTCAGTGTTTGCATGCCTCAGTGGTGTATTGCACATTAATTCCAGCTGCTGTAGGAAATTTGGTGCCCCCCTCCCCCGAGTTTGCTGCCCCTACAGTGGCAGAGTGAAGCATCAGTCTCTGTGCAGCTCAGGGGCTTTGCAGGAAGCTCTGCAGGCAGCCTGGCAGCAAGCCAGGAAAGCAGGCTCTATCCAAAAAAAGTGGTGAGCCTGATCTTTCCTCCTGCCCCACCACCCCAGAACCTGTCTGCCTGAGTTGCATGGGGGCCGTGCTTCCCTCTGTGGCTGTAGTATCCCTCAGGATTGCCCAAAACGGGTGCCTTTGGGTGGGTGCTGTGTGGGGGGGGAGCCACCGCTGCCATGGAGGGAAGCATCATCCCCCCACCTTGTAGCCCAGGGACCACTCTGCCTGCTGGCAGCTCGCCCCCTCCCCCCCCCCGCTGGAGAGGCAGGTAAGTCAGCAGGATGTGTTGATGGCACAGGGGTTTAATTGGCCCTAAATTGAAGCAGTGTTTTTTAAAACCCCCAATTTAATTTAGGGCCCCCATTTTGTCTCCACATGCCTTATGTGTGCTATCACAGGCTTTCTAGAAGTCTGAACAAAGTGTGTACACTTTGATTATATTTTGACTGTTTGTCTTGATGAGAAAGTTTCATTTGTCATTAATTTATTCTTGAGGAATCCGTACTCTGCATGTATGCATATGTACATACAAAATACATACATGTACATACCTCTTTATTGTTATGAATGCATCTGTGGTCTGATTTTCATTGGTATATTGAACTAGATGTCCTTATTTCAAACATAATCTTTCAAAATTATGATTAGATACTTGCACCTACTTTTAGAAGTGCATGTACGTTTTGTAGAGTCCATGAAGTTTGTAGACTTCTCAGCACCTCTGAAAACAAATGGAAAAATTTACTTCATTTCCTGACTGTGCTGAGTTCTGCTATTAAAATGCATTTAGTATAAGTGTTTAGAGTCATTGTAAAATCATGGTCATAATTTGTAAAGTTTGACAAACATAGTTTCTAAAAGGACTGAGGGGGTATACTTAAAAAAAAATCTTTCCTGAGATGCAATAATATATTCCCAACTCAAGAATATTCCCATTGATTTCTATAACAGTTGACTAGGATCAGTCTGGACTAATCAATGTGTAGGTCAGGTGTTTATGGTAGTAGAATCCGAAGATCAAGCTGGGTATCAGTCCAAGTCCTGGGTATCAAGCCAAGTGTTGAAATGAGGTCATGGTCATTGATGAGGACTGGGAAACTGGAGACAAGTTTCCAGGAACAAATAGGAAGAAGTGGGAGGTTCTGAGAGAGCAACTCCTAACCATATTGTTGCTGGGACAAGGCCCTATAGAATATGAGAAAGTTTTATAGTCCATCTGTCTGGGACCTTTGTCTCCCTTTGGTTTACCTGAGTCACAGTCCACCACTGGGAACGCCATGGGAGGGGCTGGGTGGGGGCTGGCCAGCTGTGCAATGGCACTGTGCCTTGGGCTTCTGCTTGACGGCTGAAGAGTTTCAGGTTCCGACCCCAGGTATCATGACAATTTCAATGGGAGGTCTTGCTGATTTAAGCAATGGAAGATACTTTAATAAATAATGCCTTAATAAATAATGTCCATCCATCTATATGTTTAAGTAAGTGTAAACTGCATTCACTATATGCACCAAGATCTTTGTTTATTTGTAGGTTGACCATCTCTGTATGCAGTATCTAGGCAGCTATGAAGCCTTAGAGAACATTAAACAGAAACTGGGCTTAGTGCCCAGCAAAACCAACCATTCCTTCAAATTCCGGAACAAGAACAAAGTACTGAAACAGTACATCTGACATAATGCTAAGGTACCTTTCAAGTTTCAGAGATTGTGGTGGAAGCAACCCCTGCAGTTCATTTTAAGGAGCATTTATTTTCTCAGAATTTGTTTTAGCATGCTCCAAAGTATGCTAAATAACAATATTATTGAAATATTGTTAGATTGGTTTGGCTTTGTACAACAGGATTTCTCAGTGAGTAGTGCTCTATTGTTCTAGTGCTCAGACCTGTAAATCTCTCACTTTTGCACAGTGTTCTCTGCCAAGAGAATGGCTGATTTTTGAAACTCTGGTCTTCACTTCTGAAACATTGCTGGAATCTTATTCGTGGCCTTGAAACTGAATTAATTCTAATGCCTCAGCTCAGTCACTATATAGGAATAGCTGAGAGCAGAATTTCCCCACTGCAAACTAATTTATATATATATATAAGAGAAAAGATCATACTATGAAGTCTGTTTCATAAATAATCAGGCTATTTTTCCATGGATTCTCTGAACCCTTTGATCACGAAAAATGAAGCCTGTGGTTTTCTCTATTGATCAGTGTGTTTTCCCTTCTGTTTACAAATGACTGACTAACTGCTGTGTGATCTGGGCAAAACCTAACAATGGAGTGAATCAGCCAAAACAGAGTTGATCTGCTTTTAAAGAGCACAACATACATATTCAGAAGCACCCCAGCTTCAACAAGCCAAGTGCTTTCATTAATGAATGTCAGATCCACATATAAAGGAACTTGGCCTTTGAATAAAGAACTGCTGGAGTTCTCTAGTAGGGATTTTGATACCTGTCCTTTTGGGAGATTCTTTAGGGAGAAGACATTTTTCAGGCACATTTGGATGTCCAGAAAGCCTGGTAGATTCTATGAAATCTATGAAGAAGTCTAATTAATTGTGGTTGCTTAATTGTGTTTCTGAGGATAGAGAGTATTTGAAATTACCTCTACTATACATTGGCTCTGCCAAAGGCACCAAATCACAGAACAATATAATTTAAGCAGTCTTGGTGGTAGGTGCATGTGCAAACCATCTCTGGCAGATGCTAGTTTCTTGTAATTATTTTTCAAAATTTCCTTTCTTCCTTGACTTCCCCACAAAAAATCAGAGTGATGACCCAGAAAATGGTTTCACCTTCATTGCGTCTTACTGTAGCTTCATAGCTAACTACACATGGTACATAAAATCATGCAGCAGTTCAAAACTTCTGAAGGGAACAGGCCTAATTGGAAATGCCTAAAGGCCTTTTAAAATTCAAATTATTGTATTTTGGTGGAAATCAGACATTTTATACTATCTCAACTTTTAGGAGCAGATGCTTTCTGGATTATTGGCATTATGTAGACTCATGGTGGTAATGTGTGGGTCATGGGATGGATAGCAAGACTCAGGATAAAAAGGCTATCAAATCTTCATAGGAGAGACATGACCAATGTATAGATCCTTGTTATAGGTCTGATTTTTTTTTTCTAATGTCTTGTACCTTGTCAGTTATTCCTGTGTGCAAAATGTGAATATAAAATGAGTAACATGTTGCCAGATAAGAATGATAATGTTTTATATCTACATAACACAAATCTAAATGACACCACATTATAAAGTATTAGAAAATCAGAGCCACATTAACAAAACTTCTTCAGAATCACTGTTGTGTTTTATGTCAATGTTTCATACAGGTCTATATTAATTAATTTAATATTGAAAAGAATCACTATAAATTGAAAGAAGACCATGCTCTTATAAACAGAAATTGTACCTCATAGTGTGCATCCACCCATGTAGGCACACGTGCTTGCAGTAGCTCAAATAGGAGCGGCACAAATTTCTGCTGGAGATTTTTGCCTCAGTGCACATGTCTGAACATGCACGTTAGTGTGAGGCAAGTTGTGCCACTTGGGGCAAACTGACCCTGCCTAGCTCCTCCTGGATCTTCAGCCAGGGGGAGCTAGAGCCTGAGGCTAACACCTGTGCTGGCCCAAGAACTATAAAAACCTGCCCTGACAAGTAGCTCAGGGCTACTTGCTCTCAGGAGCTTCTGGAGGAGGAAACTCTGGGAGGAAGGACTATGCACCTTCCTGTCCCAGGCAGTGGGTGTGGCAGCTGGTTGTTGCAAGTTTGGTCTCAGGAGCTTTTGGGGAGAAGATGGCCAGGTCCTTTCCTGCCTCTGGCTACTACTAGCTGCTCGCTTGGTCTCAGAGCTTTTGGAGTAAGTTGGCTGCACCCCTTCATGCCTTGGGCTGCTGCTGTTGCTCCCCCCACCCCACAAGGGAGGGGTCCTCTGCTGCATGCTGCTGCCCCACTCAAGGAGGGGCCCACTCACTGCACCACGCCCTAACACTGCACCCCAGCTTCTGCACCCCTGTTCTGGCTTGCTACCCACCCTGCCGCCAAGCTGTGGTTGGGGGACAGCCTGGAGGGGGAGCCTGCACTGCCTGTTGAGCCCTCCCCCACCATCACTGCTGGAGCCTAAAGGTACCTTGCCTGACCCAGCTGCCTTGGCCGGCCACCTCCACTTTCATGAGAAGCACACCCTGAGTGGCTGAACTGGATGGCTCCTACCATCACTGATGCTGTTGTTTCTGCTGCTGCCCACTGTCAGGTGAGAGGGAGATTCCCTGCTGACACCACACCTGCACTGGATTACTTCCTAATTGACTGACTGCTTCTGCCCTCCCACAGCTACCTCATTGCATCTGATCCTGATTTGTCTTCCTGCCTACTGCTCTGCTGCTCAGTGCCTGGCTGGAGGCCTGAGGGGCTTCTGGACAGACCTTCCACAAACAAAGCCCCTCCACCACTCCAGCTATCTTTTACATCTGCCTCAGAAGCCTTCCCTGTGTATTTTTCCCCTTGTGTGATAAGTCCTGTGGTCCACTCCACTTGACCTGGTGTTTGTTGTGTGGCTAAGTAAGCCAGCTCGAGATTCTCCAACCCTCGTGTGTATTTTCCCCTCCCCACCACATTCTCAAGGCATAGGCCTCCCATTTTTCTCCTGTGGGGCTGTAGTAAGTAAGCTTCAGCCCCCTTTCTCCCTATTCCCCTTCTCCCCCACAACACCAGCCTGCCCTTACTCGATTCATCAGCCCCATGGGATATTTTGAGATGCCACAAGGGGCACGTGTGTGCTTGTCTGGATGTGTCCATAATGTTTTGTGAAATGGAAAGACTGCCAAGGTTAGTGAATTAAAATTTAGGAAGACAAGCTGACAGAATATTTGCTGGATGTAAGTGGATGAGCCAGTCTTCCTCTAGTAACCATTTTTCTTAATGATAAACTCTTACATTCTGGGAAGATGCCAGTTCTAGAAAAGAGGTATCATTTAAGTTGCAATGATTGTTCCTCTTTCAGCTAGTTCTGTGTCATTTTTATCTGAATCTTTTTACTATAGAAGGAATAAAGGGAACTCATTGTGACGGAGATAGAAAAGATGCCAAGGAGTAGAAAACACTTAAAATGATTAAATGGCACTACTCTCTCATGTACACACAATCCATGTAACTCAGTCTTGAAGATACACTTATTTACTCATTTATGGACTTTTGTCAATAAGACTCTGAGCTTTCTAGCACTTCATCACCAGCTACATTCATCAAATATGCCTTCAGTTCATAGCAAGGCTTTTTCTAAACAGGAACATGAATTCACTCTTTGATTTACATTTTATTAGAAGAAGCCCTATGGAGTTCTGTGACATTAAAAGCAGAGCTTGTTATCATTATTGTACTACAATAGCACCTAATGGCCTAATTAGGTACTATATGATCATGAGGGTTCTGGGTTTTCTGTTTGCCATGGCAAAACATGGATTTTCTCATTTTAAGGATTAGAAACCTGGACTTGCTCCTTTTGAAGTGTGAGAAATGGTGGAAGAGATCCAGCATGCAAGGGGCTGGGGGGGAGTGGGAGGAAGGCGGTCAGACAGGGGGTACCATATGCATCTGCCCATGCATACATGCATGTGGCCACCAGACAGCCTGGAGAGCAGTAGGTAAGTCAGGGGGTGAGGGGAAGTGAAGGCCTCAGTAGTGAGAGACAGAGGGAGTTGCACAGGCTGGGGCTAAGGTTGCTGCCCAGCCCAGGTGGTGCATGGGGTTTGGGGCCATGTGCAGCTGCAGTGCCTGGGTGGGGAGCAGGACAGAGCCACAGGCAACTTCTCTGAGGGGTGGGGCTGTCTGACTGCCAATGCATGTACTCTCTGGGAGGGTCTGGGGGTTACAGATTTGTGCACAGGGCAGGGGTAGGCTGCCTGCTGCAGCTTGTTGCCCTGTTCCCAAAGCCTCTGCACCCCAGGGGGTAGGACCTGGCATGGCAGGACAGAGTGGGGCTGGGTGGGGAAGCTCGATGTTGCTGCCATGGTAAATAAAAATGAAGGATCTGCTAAAGGAAGCTAAAGAAGGAAAACAGATCTGAGAAGGGCTAGAAGAAACAAGGAAAGAGTTAGAAACCTAGTTTAAAAGAAAGTTGAGAGAGAAAATGTCCTTCCCTGGAAATCTTCAAGAGGAGACTGGATAGGCACCTGGCTAGGGTCTTATAACCCAGTGCTCCTTCCTGTCCATGGCAGGGGGTCAGACTAGATGATCTGTCTTGGTCCCTTCCGACTCATTGTCATTCTATGATTTACAGATCTCTTGGCTCTTTCATTCTTTTCATCAGGCATCTTTGGCCTTCCTTCCTGAAATATTTTTCCCATCCTCTTTGCCATAATCCACCACTTTCCGATAGTCCTGAAATATTTCTTCAGTGTTCGCCACCTCTCATACTGTCTCATGTATGCTTGACATATCTCTTCATCTTGTAACAGCTGAGCGTTTAACTTCCACAGTCTTTTCCCTTTCTTGAGGCTCTTACCAAGACTTATTTCCACCTTCAGCATCTGGTGATCACTAAAAGCCACATGTATGGTTTCTTCCTTCCTTATCCCTGTTTCTTTTGATACAAAGACAAGGTCAATTCTTAATTTTGTTTTTTTTCCACTGGGGTCTGTTCTAGTGTGAACTTTCACCCTGCCCACACATCTCTTAGTGAACTCTGTTAACAGTCTGGATGAGCTGTCTAAAGCTATGTTTTCTCCTTCCCCTGTTCTGACATCCACTTCAATTATACAATTGAAATATTTCACTATTATGCGTGGTCTCCCTCTGACTATAAACTGTGACCTTTCTAAGCAGGGCAGTTTCTTTCCTTCCTCTCTGGTGGTGCATATACATTGAAAATTTCTCATTCTGTTCCCCTGACTGGTAGTAGTGTTCATTGCAATCTGACATTGATGGCTTTTTTCTACCTGCTTTGCTCTCAGCTCTGGGTTCTGTAATAATATTGCTACCCCTGTCTTTATACTGTCTTGCCCTTTTTTTGTACCCTGCCTACAATTTTGGTCACAGGGGAAAATATTGGGTAAACAGCCTTTGTTCTATTAAGTTGGGGCCCTTACGCCTTTCTGCAACTATAAAGTCACAAGGGAGTATCTAGCCTAATATTCCATGTGTTGCTGGGGATTACAAGCACCTACCATTCTCAAGGTGTGTACAGAAGTTCAGGCAGTCTGTCAGAGAGGTGCTCTAACTTAAGGCACTTTACACAAAGCCTGTTGGGAGGGTGGGGGCTCAGAGTCTGCCTGCACTGAGCCAGGCCAGCAGGTGGAGGCACTCCAGCAGTCTCCCAGTCTCTCCCCAACCCAACCCCTCTCTCTCCCCACAGCAGCTGGCAACTGTCAGCAGTGCCTCTGTCTGATGCATCAGATGAGTGTTAAATTTTCACACAACCAGCCATTTAAAGTGCTCTGAAGCTGTAAATGTTTGTTGAGTTCTGGCTACAGAGTGCTTTCAAGGGCTTTATCATGCAAAAATGTAACTTCTGTACACAGGGTCAGTGATATAATCAGGAGAACACTTGACAACATGCAAGACTGAGGTCCTAAGTAATCACATGGAGAATACTACTGTCTGTTATTGAATGACTTTATGCATTACTCTGCTGAGTAAAAGCATCATGAGGGAATTGTGGAAGGCCTAAGTGACTTGTTTATTTATTGAGTGGAGGCCTTCTGTATTGTCCTTGACCTGTAAATCAATAAAGGTTTTTTTTCTTCTAGTATTAGCAACTCTTTCACCTGCCTGACAAACGCACTCCCCTTCTGCAAGATGTAGGCAAAAGAAGTGACCGACTATTTAGAAATATAAAAATCGATCCTCCCCTAAAGATTTAAAGCTTGCCAATTATATTAATGGCCTTTCAAAATAGAGGTAGGAGGATGGTATGGATTTGAAGAGCACATAGCCTGTTTCTGTGTAATTATATTTTTGCAGGTATAGTGATTAAAGTATTCAAACTCTTCTAATTTTTCTGCATTCAGAAGAGAATGGTCATGCCACACTCTCTCCTCTCATATCTTTGCTCTTTCATTTTACTTTTCAGTAAGAAGCCAAAGGGAATTTATGATATTCATGCTTGATTTTGTGTCTTTTCCACAGAAAATTTTAGAAGAAATAAAAAATATAATACCCCCGCAGCTTATTTCATGCAATCTATACATGCTGTCTTATTTTTCACCATACAAGTTGGCAGGAGGCTGTAAAATTAATTACAGTGAATTCTGAATCAGACTTATAACAGTTAGATTGCTTTTCTGATGTTTTGGTGTATCTTATTTACCATATATAATAAGCACAATTCTACTGCAATTAGGGAACTACTCACTTTATACAGATTTAGGTCCTGCTACCTTGCATGTAAATGTTCCCTTACACTCTTTGAGGCAGGGATAATTCTGTCTTTTGTGTCTATAGAGAGCTTGGCACATTGCCCTCAGGTCATCTCATCTTCTGTGCACAGACATGACTCAGAGGCCTTTGTTTGGTTTCTTAAAAGTAAAGTCAAGAACAGCATTTTTAATATATGTATTATAGCTTTACTTGCCCCTGGAAAGAAGCAGAGTGGATGTAGAGTGAAAATTTAGATGTATTCCACAACGTAAGAGTTGCCATAATGGATAAGATGTGGTATTGTGTCTTTGTCAGCAGCAGCTGCTTCGGAGATGTGGGATAATCACCCTCAAAGACAAAAGTGAGATTGCCTCTGGAAGGACTTGACACTTCTCCCAGCTAATCTCTCTATAGCAGTCACATTCTTCCTTGAAATAGGGGGTTTCTGTGCACATGGAGCTGGAAACAGCTTGACACTAGATGCGTCTACATGTTAATGCTGTGTAATTACAGGTACTAAATACACTATAATCAGCATTGCTGGTGCATGCTTTTTTGGTGAAGCTAATGCGCAGTAGACTAATTCTACTGCACATTAGAATGCGTTTTGCCCACTGTGATAACGCTGAGTAGAATTAGTCTACTGTACTCAAAGCACCTTGTGTAGACATGCCCATTAAGCTGAAAACAACTCCAACAGAGCATCCTTGGGAGAGACATTAAATCTGCACATATCTTGGGCATATTACTCTGTTCTGGATGATCCCTTTAGTTTTGGGGCACCTTATGTCTGAGAGAATTCTAATTTTCACTGAAATAAAATGTTTCTATCCATTTTCCTTAGGGAGAAGACTTTTAATATAGTAAGCGGTGCTGAAGTGGTATGGTCATCATTTTTCATTAGTTTGCATTAATGGGTTAACCACAGCATTCCAGAGATTACCTTAGTGACCAAAGGAATCCATGATCTCTAGGTTTTTTTCATGAACCCTAACTGATTTTGGTCTGAGAATCCTATAGTGGGCTGCTGTAAATTGTCTCTCACCTAGCAGCTATTTTTCTTTAAGGTCCAGATGTGGCATTCTTCCATGAGGAGGAGGAGTCGGGTACACAAACAGACTCAGCTGGGAATCACTGGTACGTGTGGGGCGATGAATAAGGCATTTAGCTCCTACCATTACACCCTCAGCAATTTCAGCTAAGCTATGATGTATAATACAATCGAGTATGCTAGCAATGAAGTCAAAGGCACTAGCATTGAGGAAACGTGCTTTTGTTTGCCTAAATTTCTGTTGTAGGTAAAATGGTCATGGGTGCCTCCCTGTTAAGTAACATTAATTTTATTTGATTGTTCTGATAGTAAGAGTGAGGTTAAAAGTTTCAATTAAACCTTGTTAAGAATTCTTAAAAAGTGTAGGGTCATATATCCATTCATGCTTGTTAACAAGTGCTGTGCCCTCAAGTCCTCTTAAAGTCACACCATTTGAAGTGAGGATTTTCTTTCAGATGTGCTAACCAGTTGGATTTTACCTAACTTCTAATTTTTCATGGGAGATTGATGACCATTTCACAGCTCTCCAGTATCCCAGGGGGCACAGCTCACAGGTGGACTCTGATGCCTGTCCCCCATACCTTGGACAGTGGAGAAACAGCTGGTGAGTGGGGTGGGGAGCTGCTAGGCTGCAGGGAGGGAGTGAATAGGGAAGTATTCAATTTGGATTCAGCCTATTCAGAGGACAGAAATTTTTTATTTGGATCACTGTCCTGAATTGATTAATTCAAATCAGTTTTGGAAGATTTGTCACTGATTTGGAGAGATTTGGTGATTTGGAACAGCTGGGGAGAAGCAGGCACAGCTGGGTGGCTGCAGGTTCTCCCACAGCTCCTCCTCCAGCTGTGCCTCCCTCTCTAGGTGGGAGGAGCTGTGGGAGAAGCACGCATGGCTGCCGTGCCCAGCCCCATCCTGCACCTGGCCAGCCCCAGCAGTTTAAATAAAAAACCAAAAAACAAAATAAATAAAAGTCCCACACTCACCAGCTGCAGCAGTGGTGATTGTGGCCTCTGGGTGCTTGTGGCAAATCCCCCCTCCAAATTCCCCCCCATGCAGTGGGGAGCAGTGGGAATCGCTCCCCGCCCCACCTGGGACCCACATAGCAGCTGCCCCATGGCGTGGGTGCAGTGCAGCTTCTCAGGGTGCCACATGCTGCCTGGGGGCTGGGGCTGAGTGGTGCCAGGCTCTGGCTGATGCATGAAACTGCCTCAACTCCCAGACAGCGTGCAGTGCCCTACTGAGCTGTGCTGCACCTGTGCCATGGGGCAGCTGCCACACAGGTGCCAAGGGGGGGAGCCATCCATGCTGCCCCTCAGTGCCCTGCAGTACATGGTGGGGATCTGCCATGAGTGCCCAGAAGCCCCAGTTGCCATTTCTGCAGCCAGTGAATGTGGGGCTTTTTTTAAAACCTCCACATTCACTGGCTCTGGCACTGATGATTGGGGTTTCTGGATACTTGTGGCAGAGCCCTCCCCACCCCATGCAATGTGGGGCAGTAGGGATTAGCCCCTCTGCTTGGCACTTGTGCAGCAGCTGTCACATCATGTGGGTACAGTGTGGCATGGCTGGGTGCTGTGTGCTGTCTAGTAGCTGGGGCCACTGGGGCTGAGCAGTGCTAGGGCCTGGCTGACAGGTGGAACCATCCCAGCTTCCAGGAAGAGTCTGGTGCCCTGCTGAGCCACACTGCACCCATGTCATGGGGCAGCTGCTGCACAGGCGCCAAGCAGGGGAGGTGCTCCCCACTGCATGGGGGCGGGGGGGGGGGGGGGCTCTGTCATGAGCCCTCAGAGGCCTCAGTTGCTGCTGCTAGAACTGGCTTTTTTTTTTAAGTGCTGGGAGGCTGGGTCAGGTAGGGCACAGGAGCCATGGGGGCTTCTCCTGTGGCTCCTCCACCTGTGCCTGCCTCTGCCCCAGTGGAGGAAGCCATGGGGGCTATGCCCTACTGCCCCTTGCCCAGCTAGCACAGGAGTGGGGGGACACAATGCAGGCATGGCTCGCTCTGGGCGGCAGTAGGGAATAGCCCCTGCTCCCAGTCTGCCACACCCACATCAGCACTGGGAACAGAGGCTCTGCCCTGCTGCTGCTTGACAGCTGGGGTGTGGGGGCATGGGATGTGGGTGCAACAGCTCTGGGAGTGGGGGCTATGGTGTGCTGCCACTTGCCCCCTTCTGCTTGGAGAGAGCTGTGCCCGCATCCTACTCCCCTCCCCCGCACTGTCCCAGCTGGGCAAGTGGCAGCAGGGCAGGGGCCTCGCTCCCAGCACTGTTGCGCCCACATCCCCCATCACCCATGCTAAGAAGCTTGTCCCAGCCCCAATCCCTCCCTCCCACAACCCCAACAGACTTACCAGCTGGAGACAGCTGTGTCAGCTGCCTGTTTAATCTATGGCTGAATCTCTGAAGTGTCTGACTCTTTTCTGAAGCTTTTCCTAATCAATTCGGCTGCTTTGAATTAACTTGGAGCTTTTAATTGGTCTCCCAATTTGATTCAGGTTCAAAGATTTGGTCCCTGAATTGGGCTGAATCTCTTCTGAATTGAATCAGCTATCAACGCTTTGCACAGCTCTACTGAGCACCTAAGTGGGGAAGGGAAGAGGGGAGCTACCAGGTTGCTGGGGTGGGAAGCTGCGCACACATCACACCACAGTACCCATGCAATGTGCCCACAATGCACACCACACCACATCTTACCTTGCAGCACATACGACACACAGAGCACAACACACAAGAACATACATGCCACAATGCATCAAACACATACCTACACAACACGTGCACCATACACAGCATAACATGCATATATTAGTGGGGTAAGGTGTGTGTGTGTTCCCAGCATGCACCTCTGCCTGTTGCCCAGGTGTGATGAGTGGGGGGGTTCCCTCTCTGCCTGTCTGCTCCTGGGCTCTGTGCAGCACTGCCCTGCAGTCATGCATGGCTCCTCCCTCATTGCTGCCCTCAATGCCCCAGTTGTGCTGCTTGGTAGTGGCCAAAGAAAACTCTGGGAATGGGGGCAAGGGAGAGTGTGTGCTTATGCTCTGCTATGCTGGGGGGGAGGAGAGGATGTGTGTTGTTGCCAAGCTGGGCAGGCCTTGGGCAGACTTGTCAGAACCTAGCCATGATCTTGATCACCAGCCCTCTGGAGGCAGTGCAGAACTGTACATGTTACAGATGGTATTAACTCCAAATGTGCCACTGCACCTAGCACTTGCTAACTTTAACAGTGATATAACATTCCTTAAAGTTAGCAGGAGCTAACTGTAAGGTACAAGGTGTAAGATAACTTCAGGTAAATGCAAGCCAGGACTAAAACATATGGCTGATGGGAGCCATGTTTTGAATTTAATATCTACTGCCTTTTGTAAGAAAATATTTTGGGGCATACGTGCATAAGGGAGACATTGTAGGATACATTTTGGGCCACAAAACAAAGGCCCTGCAGATCCTGTAAAACTGACTAGTTGTTTTTAATCATCCTGATAATGGGCATCTTTCTGAAACACCTAATTGGAAGGATTCCTTGGTAGCTATTATACAAACCTAGATGGATTCATTCAGGCGGACTTGTGTCTATTCTGCCACTGGATGCAGATTATTATCTAAATTTACCCCAAATCTAGGTCAGCAATTCAAGGGGCATTCTGAAACTGGGGAGTTCTGTGATTTCTTGTGAATCCATAGTCTCAACTGGTATAGTCTCCCCTGCAGGGAGCGAACAAGGAAAGCCAAGGGTGTGACAGAACTCCAACTAGTTATAAGTATCAAGGATAATAAAAAGTCCCTTTTTAGATATGTGGGGAGCCAAAGGAAGAGCAAAGGAAACATTGGACCCCTGCTAAACCAGAAGGGAGAACTGATGACTGACGCCCAGGAAAAAGCCAACCTATTAAATGGGTACTTTGTGTCAGTCTTTCATCAATCCCAGGGGATGCCCCTGCTCATTATGGGACAGGGAGGCCCGGGTGAGCGAGATTCCCTACCTTCCATCAATGCTGACCTTGTGAAGGAACACCTTGAGAGGCTGGACACCTTCAAGTCAGCTGGCCCTGACAATCTACACCCCAGGGTACTCAACGGATTGGCTAGCATCATAGCTCAGCCACTGGCATGATTCTTTGAGAACTCCTGGTGCTCTGGTGAAGTGCACGAAGATTGGAAGAAGGCCAATGTGGTATCTATCTTCAAGAAAGGAAGGGAAGTGGATCCAGCAAATTACATCAGCCTGACCTCTATCCTGGCGAAGGTTTTATAAAAGATTATTAAAGATGCTGTTTTTAATGGACTGGCCAATGGCAGTATCCTGAGGGATAGCCAGCACAGGTTTGTTGCGGGTAGATCTTGCTTGACCAATCTTACTTCCTTTTACAACCAGGTGATCCTGGACAAGGGAGAAGAGATTGTCATATATCTTGACTTCAGAAAAGCCTTTGATCTGGTATCCCATGATCACCTCCTGGCAAAACTGGCCAACTGTAGCTTTGGGTCCACCACAATCTGCTTGCTGGGGAATTGGCTCTGTGGTCAGACCCAGAGGGAGCTGGTTGACGGAAGTCAATCATCTTGGTGCCTTGTGACCAGTGGGGTCCCCCAAGGCTCTGTCCTTGGATCTTCATTAATGATGTGGACATTGGAGTCAGAAATGGACTGGCCAAGTTCACCAATAATACCAAACTCTGGGGTAAAGCATCCACACCTGAGGACAGAAGGATGATTCAGGCTGACCTTGACAGGCTCAGGAAATGGGCGGATGAGAACCTGATGGTGTTTAACACCGAAAAATGCAAGGTTCTCCACCTTGGGAGGAAAAACCTGCAGCATCCTTATAGGCTCGGCAGTACTCCTCTGGCTAGCACAATGGATGAAAGGGGCTTGGAGGTCGTGATTGACCACAAGATGAAGATGAGCCCTCAACATGATGCTGTGGCTAGTAAAGCGAGCAAAACGCTGGCTTGCATTCATAGATGCTTCTCAAGCAGATCCTAGGACGTCATGCTCCTATTGTACTCGACTTTGGTGAAGCCGCAGCTGGAGTACTGCATCCAGTTTTGGGCTCCACAATTCCAAAAGGATGTGGAGAAACTTGAGAGAGTCCAGAGAAGAGCCACGTACATGATCAGAGGTCAGGAAAACAGACCTTACAATGACAGGCTGAGAGCCATGAGACTCTTTAGCCTGGAAAAGTGCAGGCTCAGGGGTGATCTGATGGCCACCTATAAGTTTATAAGGGGTGTTCACCAGGATCTGGGGGAACATTTGTTCACCACAGCGTCTGAAGGGATGATGAGGTCGAATGGTTATAAACCCCTGCAAAACCATTCCAGGCTGGACATAAGGAAGAATTTCTTTACTGTCTGAGCCCCCAAGGTCTGCAACAGCGTGCCATTGGAAGTCGTTCAAGCACCTACATTGAACTCCTTCAAGAGAAATTTGGATGCTTATCTTGCTGGGATCCTATGACCCCAGCTGACTTCCTGCCCTTTGGGCAGGGGGCTGGACTCGATCTTCCAAGGTCCCTCTCAACCCTAATGTCTATGAAATCTATGAAATCTAATTAAGGCGGAGCTCTGGGGGGGGGGGGGGGCTGAGCCTCCCCCATGAAAGCCCCCCCGTAAGATTTGAAAATAACTTGGGGAGGGGGTCTTCAATCAGATTGCTCCTTCACTTAAGTGAACTAGTTAATCAATGAACCAGTGTTTTTTACAGACTCCCCCAAAGAGTCAAAGTGTAATTCGAATCCTGGTTGCTGGTTGGTGGCAAAGAAGGAAATGACATCCCTAGCATAGCAGAAAACCTCCAGCTCCAGCTCCTGCTCCTTTACTGTGCACTCTTGCTCCAGTATTGGCAAGTTACACCTTTGAATTTCACTCCAGAATACTTTAGGAACTGAGATACAGGTAATGTGGTCAGCATTTGGAAGGAGAAAACACAACCCATAACTCTCTTCATAAAGAACTCCTTTTCAAGAGAAATGTAAGCATCTGTTATAATTCAAATGTGTGAGAATGGTAAGAAACACATTGCACAGGTTCATTTTTCAGAGACTGTGTTTTGCAGAATGTGACCTGAGGCTTTGAGACTGTGTAGATAAAGTGCTGAGTGGCCAAAACTGAGTTTAAAAGCTTCAAAGGTAAAGCAGCCCAGTAAGTACAGAGTTTGTGCAAATGGAGTACAAGATTAGCTGGTAGGGAGGTTGATGATAGGGGTCTTATAGTAAAACAGTTTTGAAGTTTGGCTGTTGCATTTCAGGAGTAGGTAGAAGTTTTTTTTTGGTGGGTAGAGGGTATGGTGCAAAGGGATAAACAGAACACTTCAGGGTCTCCCTGAAGTCTTTTATTTCTCAGCAAGTGCACATCCATCAATTAAATGACTACTGGAGTTAGCTGAACCTTCTTGAGACTAGAGTAATTTCAGTTTACCTTGTCTAGTTTGCCACTGTCCAATTGGTATTACCTCTGTTTATGAATAAGGAACTAAAGGAGAGTGAGAGAGACTAAAATTGTCCACTAATTTTGGATGAAAAGACACCTAGGACATTATTTTCCCAAATACTACCTAATTACTGTCCCTATAAGAAACTGCTGCAGCTGTTCCAAGGCAGTTGTCTATATTCTCTTTTATCCTCATTACAGTACCTGCCTGCCTTTATGTCACTCCAACCTGCAGTTTTTGGGCCTACCAGCTCCTTCTAGCACTGGCATTTTATTCTGATGTGGCTTGTCTACTGCATTTAGCCTTGTCTAAGTGAATAGCTAGATGCAGGAGTCCTCTAAAGGTGTGCTCTGGATTAGTCCCTGGTTGGTGGCAGACTCTGAGTCTGCTGCTTTTTGTAGAGCAGTGTGATGACCCTGTGCAGCTTAGCCTGTTTTTGTTTCCCTAGATAGTTAGAAACACCATGTTTGAATTAGATTCTGTGGCCAGGTGACCTACTTTTACCCCCCCAGCAAGTGTCCTCATCCTTCATTCTTAGCACAGATGAGCAGAGAGATCTCAACATTCAATTGGAAGAGATTTACATCAAGATTTTTTTTTTAAAGGTGTGGCAAGGGCCATGTCTCAGCAGGTTCCCTCCAGAAGTTCTGGAGACATTAAATGTGTGTAAGTATAATGCCCCCAGACATTCAGTCAATACATCTGTTGCCTCCCTGATGTATTTCTGGCTTTTAAGCATATTTAGTTTTAATTCTATAACTGTGTTCTGTACATATTTCTATGGGCTGCCTACGAAGGATGTAAGGTAGTTTATCCTGAGCTCTATAGCAATAAATTGCTGTGAAAAAGAGATAAGGAGAACAAAGAGGGCTACTGAGTTTCATGTGAGCCTTTTCAACTAGGATGATTGTTAAAATAATTGTAATGGTTCCAACAAAACGGTTTTTTCACCACAATTTGGTGATATGTGGGCATGATCAAAATTAAGTTATGTCTGTGAAACTTTTTTGGATTTCAGTGAACTGCCATAAGGTCTTGTATAGTTTCCCATCAGACGGCCTACTAAGGACCTAGGACTTTCAAGACTTCCTCAGGCTGTGGGCCCTAGAAGCAAGGAACAAAAATGGGAAAATCCTGTCTGTTTTGTACCTGCCCAGATGGTGTTATCTTCTAGTTTCTTATATGTAAAATATATAGAGAGACTAAACTTCTCCACTAATTTCAGGTACTTGGCTAAAGAGACACCTGGGGTGTGATTTTTCTCAAATAGTTATCATTATGCAGTATTTTAGACATTCAAAGTGTAGCTTTGACTGACCTCAGTTGCAGATGTGAATGCTTAGGACTACTACAGAATGCTAGATTCAAAATCCACTTTTCTCTTCAAAATAATAGTAGGATACAATTTTTTTTATGGCAAAAAGAATTTAGCTACAAAGATACCTGAATGTGAGCAAAATATATTGCCATATCTTTATTCAGTCAAAAAATTATATTTCCTTTTACTACTCTAATTTGCCCCAAAATGCACAGCTTCTTTAGATTGGTTCAGTTTCTTTGTACCAATTGTCTATAGGGAAAAACTGAACAGCAATTGCCTTTATATTAAGGATTGCTATAGAGAAGTGCTTAATTTTGTGATTAATAAATATCATTAGGCTCTATTTTATAAACACAATCCTTTCAAGGTATAAAGGGCCCAGTCAGACCAAAGTAATCAAGCCTTCTATGCTTTTTAAAAAATGAATTCATTATGTCTATGTCTGCCTGTGCATTCTCAGTCTTATTTGCCATTAGACTCTATTAATGAGAACACTACACCAAGCCAACAGCAGCTGTACCAGCAAAATGCTCTCCTCAGGAATATTGATTTCCTTTCTTGAATGTACTTAAAAAAGGCTAGCAGTGCAGACATCTTAACCTGTATGTGCTTTAGTCTTCCGAATACTACTGCACTACAGCCTTTTATTTGAAAGATGATTTTTTGGGCTCTGGGACTGGTGTTATCTGGGCCTTGTTGCTTGAGAAGATCTATATTAGGTCACTTAACAGAACATAGGAGGGATAGAGAAACAAAACAAAACACCACAGCAGCACACCAAGAGATGCTGCAGAGGGATACCAGTGTAACAGTTGCAAAGGTTTGCTTGGCTGAAAGCTGAGTGGGTGAGCTATGCCTAAGAATCTTGGAAGAAAGGTGGCAAAATGTTTTCAGAGGGTGCAGTAGCTTTTCCAAACAGAGGGTATGCTGTGCACAGTGCACGCTTTCTATTGGAGGATTTGAACTTTAATTAAAGTTCCCATTGCAAACCCTGGGCTCTGATTGGCTACTATGGAGCCATAAAAGCTAAGGGAGGGAAAAGCAGCTGGAGAGAGAAGATGCAAGAGAGCTACAACAGCCTGGAGAGAGGGGCAGAGACTCAGCCTGTCCTCCCCCACAACTCTCTGCCAGGCAGAGGGAATGGAGCTGAGGCTTGCTGTGGAGCAGACTTCAGAACAGAGGAGAGCCTGAGTCATCCCAGGAGAAGCTGATTCCCCACCCAGGGTTGGAGCTGTCCAATCACAGATACTTGGGGAAAGAATGGGGAGGGGTTGGTAAGTTAGCTGGGAGAAGCCACCTGGTGAAGGACTTACCAGAGGGAAGGTCTCTGTTTGGGCTGGAAAGGCCTGTACTGCAGGGACAGAGACCTGAAGAGGGAATCCCTTGTCTGCATGTGGAGGTGCTGGGAGAGAGACAGCCCAGAGAGGGAGTGGGTTGTGTGAATCCCAAATCTGCATTGGTGTGTGAAGGGACACCTAACCCCTGGTGTTTGCAGGAGGTGTATTTTTCAGAAGGAAACTAAAGAAGCCTATTACCTGCAGTGGCTGATCGGAGACTTTTTTTTTTTTTTGCTGAGTTACCAAGGAAGAGCAAAGAGTCCATCTTCCCTGGACCAACAGAAGCCTCACCTCTGCCACCTAGTGGTGGATCATAGTTAAAGCTGTGCTGCCATTTATTGTTATGGGAAGGGGAGTGTGACCAGCAGAAAATCTACCTGGGTTATGGGGTGAAAACTGTTTTAAAATATTATAACCAGGTGAATGTTTTAAAGTGTTTATAACCAGGTTGTTTGATGCAAGTGGGACCACTTAGTGTGGTGGAATTATTAATTTATTGTAGCACTTGTAAATTCTATTCAAATTGTTGGATCTATCTATTCATAGATTTCATAGACATTAGGGCTGGAAGGGACCTCAGAAGATCATTGAGTCCAGCGCCCTGCCCAAAGGGCAGGAAGTCAGCTGGGGTCATAGGATCCCAGCAAGATAAGCATCTAATTTGCTCTTGAAGGTGTTCAATGTAGCTGCTTGAACCACGTCTGATGGCAGGCTGTTGCAGACCTTGGGGGCTCAGACAGTAAAGAAATTCTTCCTTATGTCCAGCCTGAAATGGTCTCGCAGTAGTTTATGACCGTTCAACCTCGTCATCCCCTGGGACGCTGTGGTGAACAATCCTTGCCCCAGATAGGGGTGGTCACCCCTGATAAACTTATAGGTGGCCATCAGATCACCCCTGAGCCTGCGCTATTCCAGGCTAGAGGGCCCCATGGCTCTCAGCCTGTCGTCATAAGGTCTGTTTTCCTGACCTCAGATCATGCACATGGCTCTTGACCTCAGGTCCACTTTCCTCCCTTTCTTGAAGATAGGCACCACATTGGCCTTCTTCCAGTCTTTGGGCACTACACCAGAGCACCAGGAGTTTTCAAAGATCCGTGCCAGGGTCTGGGCTATGATGCTCGCCAGCTCCTTGAGTACCTTGGGGTGCAGATTGTCAGGGCTGGCTGACTTGAAGGTATCCAGCTTCTCAAGATGTTCCTTCATGAGGTCAGTATTTATAGAGGGCAGGAGATCTCCCCCACCCGGACCTCCCTGTTCCGCGGTGGGCATGGGCTTCCCATGGGACTGATGAAAGACCGATGCCAAGTACCCATTTAATAGGTTGGCTTTTTCCTGGGTGTCAGTTGCCCCATCTGGTTCAGCAGGGGTCCAATTTCCCTTGCTTTTCCTCTGGCTCCCCACATATCTGAAAAAGGACTTTTTATTGTCCTTGATGCTTGAAACTAGTTGGAGTTCAGTTGCAGCCTTGGCTTTCCTGGTTTGCTCCCTTCAGGACTGGACCAGTGCAGAATAATCCTCCTTGGAGATGAATCCCCTCCTCCATCCTTTCTAGGCTTTTCTTTTTAGCTTTAGGAGGTCTGCTAGGTCCCTGGAGAGGCAGGGGGCTGCCGTGCCCTCTTGCTGCCTTTCCTTTGAGATGGAATAAACTTAGCTTGTGCATTGAGGAGCAACCACCTTTCTTGAACTCCCCACTTCCTGGTGTCATCGTCCCTTAGGGCCTAACTGACAAGCCTCCTAAGCTTGTCAGTTGCCTTTTCTGAATTCAAGGACTTCCGTGTTGCTGACTGACTTGCCAGCTTTACCGCAAATGGTGAAGGTGATCAACTCATGGTCACTGTCACCCAGCTTCCCATCAATCACTAGGTCACCGATTAGGTCACCCCCTGTAGCCAGTAACAGGTCGAGCAGTGCTTTGCCTCTCGTTGGCCCATAGACTTCTTGAGTCAGGTAGAGGTCATCCACACATGAGAGGAAGCTTTGCAATTGCTCGGATTTTGCTGAGTGATCCTCCCACAAGATCTCTGGATAATTGAAGTCAGTCATGACAACCATGGTCGTGGAGCATGCAGCCTCAGCCAGTTCCCGGGTGAATTGCTGGTCAAGTTCAGGACTTTGGGTGGGAGGTCTGTAGTAGACTCCCACCATTGTGTCCCCTGTGCCATGTTCCCCATGAATTTTAACTCAGAGGGTCTTCAGTCGTCCACCCTGGTCGCCAAAATCAGCTTGCAGGGACATGTAGCTTTCCTTAACATAGAGAGCTACACTCCTGCCCTTTTTATCTACATAATCCCTCCTATACAGGGAATAGCCATCTATACCCGAGGTCCAGTCCCACCAGGTCTCCGTTATCCAAATGACATCATAATTATTTGCAGTGAGCAGGAGGATGAGCTCCTCCTACTTATTCCCCAAGTTCCTGGCATTTGTGTACAGGCAGGCATGTGTCCCCTTGGGAGCTCTTGCCTTGTCCACAGATTGTACCAGGGCTGGGGCAAGGGTGGGCTCCCTTAAGTGCCTTGTCCTGCTGGCTTTGCAAGGGTTGCTCAGTGGGCCAGCAGTGGCAGTAGTCCCCCCATCTCTCAGAGGGCTTAGTTTAAAGCCTAGTGGAGCAGGTCAGCCAGTCTGGCTGAGAACAGCCTCCTCCCCAGGGGAGAGAGGTGGAAGCCATCACTTCCCAGCAGCTCGCTGCCTCTCTCACCAAAGAGCGGGCTGTGGTCATGGAAGCCAAAGCCTTCCTGATGACACCATTGCTGCAGTCTTTGGTTGACTACCTGGATCCTCCTCTCCATCCTCAGCCCATACGCTGAGACTGGGAGAATCAAAGAAAATGGCACCTGTGCCCCAGACCCTTTAGGCCCGCTCCCAAATCCCTGTAGCGCCTCATGACTTGTCTGGGAGCACTCCGAGCCATGTCATTGTTGCCCACGTGAATAAGGAGCATAGGACAGTGGTCTGTGGGCTGGAGGAGCTGTGGGATCTTCTCCGCAGTGTCCCAGATGTGGGCCCCTGGGAAGCAGCAGACTTCCTGAGCTAAGGGGTTGGGGCGGCAGAATGCCCCCTTAGTCCCCCTCAGACTCCTACAACAAATACCTTACATTTTGTCTTCAGGAGAGCGGGGAAAGCAGCTGCAGTTGAGCATGTGTTGCCTGTGGGAGCTGGAGCAGCAAGAGGTGTGTACCTGCTGCTAAGGCAGGGGCCTTGGTGCGGCAGGCCTGACTGGACAGACTGGGAGGTCCCGGAGTCCTCCTTTGTCCTGGAGGAATATGGTGGTCTACCCTCCGGCTCCTGGGGGAGAAGGGCCTGGCAGTAGGAGTCAATCTCCTGCTCACAGTCCCTGATGGCACACAGTCTCTGGACTGTGGTCTGGAGCTCCTCCAGCTGGCGTGCCAGAGACCCCAATATATCATTAAAGATATATTCTCTTGATCTCTATATTAATCGAGAGAAGATATCTTTCATGTGTTGATTAATCATTTCTTTTCTGTATATAGTGTATAATAAAGAAACCCATTTGTTTATTGGATATAAAGTAAATTCTTGGGGAGTGAGGCTGAGGGACATACCTCTCCATGGGACACCTCAGTCAGCAGACTTGCCTGAGGAGGTTCCCAGGGTTACTGGCACTCTGAAGATCCAGAATCTGACATATTGCCTGGCCTAGTGTGCCAGCAAGTGTTATACTAGCATAGCAGCTCTTTGATACATACCTACTAATGAAACTGAATGCTGAAATGCATCCAGGTATTTTTAGAAGAAGAATGTCTAGTCCCTCATTAATCACTTTTTTTTTAAAAAAAGGTACATTTACAGTTTGTTGTCTTTTATCCAGACTGATATGTCACTTTACCACATCATTCCTCATTTGGGTTCCTAGGCAATGGGGTTGCATAGAACACTATCATTAGACAGAAGAGGAAGTGGGCCTGTAGCTGTAGGGCTTGGACAGTAGGCCTGTGTGAGTAGGTAGGTATTTGATCTGGCTTTGGATCCATAACTTTGGATGTCAGCAATCCAATCTGGAGCTCCAGATCAGTTTGCTGCTTCAATCCAGCCAAAGTGGCTCTGAAGCTTCGGAGCTGCCTTGACGATCCAGCCATAGGGTATAATGGGGGAATCAATGAAATATCTATAACTTTGTTGTTTTGTCTCTGATTTGGGTGAACCTTGCAGGGGTGGTAGCCTGTGCTGAGAACATGAAGCCTACCAAGTTTCAAGAACATAGGTGTAAGGCTTTGGGGGGGAATTGTTACCAGATTTACCCACTACTTTGGGGTATGCTCATTTATTAGGGCTAGGTCTCGGTAATTCTATTAATGTGCTGCTTGTGTTACTTGTGTTTCTATACAGAGCTGTATCTCTCCCTTCTGCAAGCCCTCACATGCAGTGGAGCTATCTTGCAGGTCTCAGTTCAGTGGGGCTGGGTTCCTCCGGTCACCAAATCAGTCATACACACATACACACCCAGATTAACGTGACATGCCTGACCTGGCTGGGTTGATCAGCATGGACAGGCTGACACCCTCATATGCCAAGAATCAATTCATGAGAGCAACAATAACTACAGTCAGACACAAGCACACAGTTGAACAGAATACCTCTGAATCTGGCTGGGTGTCCAGATGACACCCTCATGGGCCAGCATTCAGTTCATTAGGGTACGTCTGAGCCAAACTGGGTCAATCAGCCTGTACAAGCTGATTCCCTTGTGTGTTTCAAACTTAGCATGTTCCAATCTTTTAGCCTCTTGATGAGCAGACCCCACAGTACTTTTGGGCTTCACAGGGATCTTTAGCTTAGGTAAAAGAAGCGATGCTGCAGAGCAAGTGGGGAAGGAGAAGTAAAGAAGGAAAAATATACCCAGTTACCACCAGTTTGACTATAAAAGTTATTTATTGCTAAGTACATGAAATATACAACAGCACTAGCAGTAATAGACATGCAAAGGAAAAAAAAACACAAACAATCACAGTATACCCTGGTTTCACTAAGTATTTGGGGAAACTTAGCTCAAGCTTAATTAATACAATTCAGGTTCAGAAATCTATGCTTAGAGAAAAAAGAGAGAGAGCTGGGATCTTACCAGTCCAAGGCACTCGGGTTGCAAAGCTGACAGGTTAAAGTTCTCAGCACTATCCTTGAAGGGAGACGATCTGCCTCCTTCAGCCTCTCAAGAAGAAAGCGGGTGGTGTCAGCACACGCAGTGCTGCTTCTTTTACAGATTTTTATACCCTCAGTTCAGCTTCTTTCAAGCATTCTCAATAGTGTAAATCAAATTGTCTTTTCTATTGAAAAGGGGTTATTGGAATGTCTCAGGAAACTGACTGATACTCAGGAAACACATAAGGTTAGGGAGTAACCAGATACTTAGGAACCAGCTTGAAATTCCTATGGATAGCAGATATACTGATGGGATATCTCCTGGTGTCTTCAGAAACAATAGATAGTTTGCAGCATCAGGGTTTTGGATTTTTACTTGTTGTGAACAAGCCTCAGCTTAGCATGACTTTTTCAGATCTCTACTGGAGTGTTCATAACCTTTAGTGGAGAGGACTTCCACCAGTCATCCCGGGAAAAGTATGACACTTGTGGTCAGGGCTCCAACGGACTGGATGCTGTGATGAACCCTTTACCATTGTTCAAATGTTGCCCATACCCCCGACTCAGTGTCTTGCCTCAGCATTCCCTAAACTGGCACCCGACTTTTAGCCAATTAAGTTTAAATAGGCCTCCCATAGTGGGACCGGGGAATGTACGGCCCGAGTTGCCTATTAAACTTACTTTTGCTTAGAGGTTTGTGTTGGGAGAGAGGAAAAGTCCTTTGTAAATCCAGATTAGAATTGGTCTGATAAATGCCGAACTGGGTCTGTGGGTTGATTAGCATTTGGAGCACAGATTCTCCATCATGCAGTGCTCCCCTGCTTCTCTGATCCCAGAATTCACTGCAGTCTCTGCTTCAGGCTTTCTGTTCTCCATCTATCATATACATGAATGGTCACCTGGTTCCATCTCAGATGCAAATGAGACCTAGGGCAGTTGTTTCACTGTTGTCACCCTTATCTGGAGGGTTTTAGGTGTGTCTCTCACTGCATCTTAATCAATTTCTGTTTAGGTAGAGGAGGGGAAGGGGGGGATTCTTTGTGAGTCAGATAGTCTGTGTCCTGTGTCAGGGTTCCCCAAGAACATGGAGTTGAGAGGTAACAGAATTGCACACCAAATTCTTGGAAGGAAAACTCATGTCACATCTACGTGTTACACCACAGGGGGGTGAAAACTCCACGGGTGGTGGCCCCTGCTGAGGTCACAAAGAGTGCCAACTTTCAAGAAGATAGGTGCAGGGGTTTGGGGGGAAGCCTGTCATCTGTGTGTATGTCTAACTGGGGGAGTCTGTCTTCTGGAGCCCTGCATCTCTGGCTGCTAACAGGCAAAACTCATGATGTGGGTGGGTGCTTGGGTGACTGCATCTGTCCTGGGGCACAGGGGGGTGGAATCTAGTGCAGGCCTGGGTGCTGGACCCTGCCAGGCCACAAAGCCTGCAAGCTGTGTGCGTCTTGCTGGGCAGTCTGTCTTCTGGGGCCCTACACCTTAAGCTGCTGACAGGCAAAACTCGTGATGTGGGTGGGTGACACTGTGTGTGTGTGTGTGTGTGTGTGTGTGTGTGTGTGCTAAGGTGCACCCTTCCCAGCACTGGGGCCTCTGCACAACATAGCAGTGTGCCCCAGTGAGGTCTCCTCCTCACCTACAGCCTCATGTCCGGTCCACCACTTTGTGACAGCAGGTAAAATAACTTGTCTGGCTCAACACCAGTAGCATCAGCATCAGCATCAAAGGTACCTAAATTGAACTGTCACAGAGCCTTTCTTTTTATAAAGGAATTGACAGCAAGAAGTAAAGGTGTTGTGTTATGTTGTGTTGGACATATGATGTTACTCACAGTGTGTGGTGGTTTATCTTGTGTTTCTTATGTCTATATGTGTATCATGAAAAAAAGGGAGCACTTAAAAATGTATCTTTGGAAGCTTTAGGGTTAAAAACCGCTTTGTCAGGCTACGGAAGAACCTGCAGTTGGTCCTGGATGGAAGGAATAGTAAAGAAGCCAGAAGCTGACCTGGTGTGCAATGCAGGCATGAAAGCCAGTCAGTGAAAATGAAAAAGGAGTGTCAGAGGGTGAGGGACAGGCTGTGGTGGTGGGGTAGGGGGGAGAGGGGGATGTAACAGCACAGGTAAAAGTGCAGAGGTGCCTGGCATGTCAGATGTCCGGCAGGTTGCAGTGTGCCAGAATTCCACTGTGTATATTGTACTTCCTTACTATTCCTTCCATCCAGGACTCCTTGGGGACATGTTCTTCCCCTGCTGGCTGGTGATGCAGTTAGCGCCCCCTTCATCTGAGAGTGGGGCATTACTTGGCTTTTAAAAAAATCAAGGAAACTGGTGCAGACAGAGTGAGGAGGGTGGCACTCAGTCCATCTGCAGGTGGAGCTTGGGGAACCCCAGCAGCAGGAGGTTCAGCTTTAGGAACACCAGCTGCTCCACCAAAGCAGGATCCAAGCAGGTCACAACATCCCCAGCAATGCCGAATACTCTCTTGCTTGGAACACTGGTTGGTGGACAGGACATGTGTTGCCAGGAAACTGGCCAGATCCTGCCACATCTGGCTGCGGTTTGCCCAGTAGGCCAAGGGGTCGCAGTCCAGTGGCTCCACATCCTCAGCGAGATAGGTAGCCACTGAAGCCTTGATGCCACCTTCCTGAGGCTGGGGTCTGGTGCATTTGGACCCCAGCATTGAAGCCATGCCCCCAGCCCACCTTGGCAATAGCTAGCGTGGAGAAGACTGTCTGGTGCTGGTGCTGGTGCTGGTGTTGGTGCCAGTGCTGGTGCTGGGATTGATGGCATGGGAAAGTGGATCTCCCTCTTCCACATCCCCTCATCTCAGCACTTCAGGCTCCCTGACTTTGTTGCCCAGCACCTGCAGCCAGTGATCAAGGGTTTTGGTGTTGCCAGTGCACATGCTCCCTTGCACCCTCAGGTTGCACATGCCCACCATCATGTGGACCATACTGGACTGCAAGGGATCCAGCTGTCTCCTGATGCCCTCCTTCAGCTGCCTCACCAGTGCCTGAATGTCTGCCTAGAGTGCCTAGAGCTGCCTGAACCCTGAACGCTCAACAAAGGAGAAGGTTTGGCCATCCACAAAAAGCATCTTCTCAATGTTCTGGGTGACCTTGCTCGCCTTCAGAATGCACCCCACTTTGTCTCCACCTGGCCTGCATCTGCTTTGGGGGAAGGGGACTTTGGAGCAAGCAGGGGATTTCCCTTTTGGTACATTCACACTGGTGCCAGGCTGAGCAGGAAGAAGGAGAAGGGGGTTCTGCCTCCTCAGATGCAGCAGCATTGCCATGATGGAAAAGTGTCTCACATCCTTGCCATGACTCATGTGCCCTTGGCAGTGCTGGCAAATCGCAAACCTGGGATCATCTGCCAGCTCAGAATGCTCCCACACTACACTACTCCCCTGCTTCTGGGTTGAAGGTGAGGATCCTGCCTTATCTCCCTTCAGCAGGCTGAGGCTGAACAGCAGGAGGAGCTGCCTCAGCTGAGCCACTTGCCTCCACAACCTCAGCCTCCTGAGAGGTGCTTCTTTCTGGAGGAGACATGGGTCTAGGGGAAATTTGAGGGGTGTGGAGCACAAACTCTGATTCTCCTTCAGTCCCCAGAATTGCTTGAGTCAGCGCATTCAGCATCCCTGGTTCTAGCTCCAGCTCCTCCTCTGGCAGTGGAAAGCTCACACTGAGAGATGACATTGGGGTGGAGGAGACGGTGATTCCTCTGCTGGCACCTATTTCTGGACTGAGGGGAGGTGGTGCAGGGACGTCAGGTGCGGACACTGCTCCCACCTTCTTGCTTCCACTGGCAGCACTGATGTCATGGCTGCTTGGGAAGAGAATGTGTCTGTGTTTGGGGGAGTGGGAGGCTTGCAGCTCTAGCTGTCCTCCACCCCTGCCAGAAGACCTGGCACCTGCCTTTCCAGCACGTTGCACATTAATTTTTCCTGTGCTGCAAAAGCTCTGTATGCATGTGTCAATCCTTTTGTATTGTGTGTTTTATTCCCTCTGTTGTGTGAATACACTGGACTCTTCTTTGATTGATTGTTTGCTTCAGTGTTAAGAGTGATGTAAAAATTGTGTGCTGTCTGTCTGCCTTCTTCTCCTATGAATGTCTGATTTTTCTTTTTTATACTGTGTATGTGTGTGTAATCTGTGTGCCTCCCTGCACAGTGATGGATCATGCTGGTAGGGAAAAACAGCTTCTTTTTTTTCAAAGTTTGCAAAAAAAAAAAAAGAGAGCAAATAAAAGAGCAAATATAAATTGAAAGAAATTAATTGAATAGTAATTGAATAGCTAAGCTAAGCTAAGTTAAATCCTACCCAATCTTTCTAACAACAAAAAGGAGCAGACAAGTTCAACTACTGAGTAAAGTAACCAAGCTGAGGTGCTTGAGTCTGCTAGGATACTTTTCTCACTCAGTTCCTAAGAGGGAACAAGCTAGAAAAAGGCACAGCACACCTCCAGACAGAGGCTTTTATACTGTTTCTAAGTCCCTCCCCCCAGATGCTGTAATTGGAAAGGCAGCCAGAGAGAAATCCTTCTTACTGGCCACCTACATGTGACAGTCTTCCCCCCCTGCTCCCCCTCCCTCTCTCCCTCCCTCTTCTAACTTTCACTTTCAGCATCCTAAGCTTTTCTGAAGCACTTTGGAAGCACCAAACCACTTTGGACAGCTTAAATGAGCCTGTGCTTTCCTCTGGGCATGCTGCTTCAGACACCGAAGCCTCTGAAGTGGCCCTGGATTTGAAGTGTAAGGGTGGGGGCTAGAGTTGAGAGAGAGAGAGAGAGAATGAGGCTGGAATTTAAGATAAAGAAGGGACTGGGATTTAATAAAATATTACCCAACACAGGGTTGCAAATGGCAGTGGTTTTATTGAACAGGGGAGATGGTGACACAATGTCTTATTGGTTCCCTTGCACACACCCACACCCACACACAATGGCAGCAGGGGCTAGAGAGGCTTGGTGCAGGGGCTGAAGTCCCCTGAAGTCCATGAGGGGAGAGAGAGTCCAAATTGTAGGAGGAGGTGTGTGGGTAATATCTACCTATCCCAGGGTGGAAAGGGATCCTTCTCCAGTAGGTGTTGTCCAGAGGGGGGTTGCCAGCAGGGCCTCTGGGTGGATAGGTGGTGTGGCACGGTGCTGGTCCAGATGGAAAGAGCATCCCACCAGGTCTGTCTTCACTGCCCCTTTTTATAGGGACAGACCTTGTGTGACCCTAGTGACAAGAGGCATGCCCAGGCAAGGGTCAGCCCCTGCGTACTGAGCATGTGTGCTTCGTGAAGGGATGTGCAGTTTTGGGTGTCTGTAATGGTGAGAGTTGCTGGTTCTGCGGGGTCTTTTGTTTTTCAAATGCTGGGTTCTTGTCTCTGTTCCTGGGTGAGATCCGTGGTTCCTGGATGAATCAATGTGAGGTGATGGCTCAGTCATTACAGGCCATTCAGTAGAGGCCTGCTACCATTGTATTTCAATCATACCCAATCATTCTCTTTCACTGGGGAAGCAATTTACATGGGAGGGGTATGTGACTCATACAGCTGCAACATGGGATGCCCAGGCAGAGGACATAAGATGAAAACTTGACATATAAAATGGAAGCTTGACATGACTTTGGTTCACTTACAAACACAGGCCTAAACCATACAATATCCATATGAAACAATAAAAATGAATACAAAAATGATAATAATACAATATACAACAGTAAAAATCAATACAAACCTAATAATTATACAATATAAAACAGTGGATCTCCAAAACCAAAAACTTGCTACCAAAATAAAAATGTTAAAGCTTATCCTACATCTTAGCTTACTTATACTTATCTATAGGGAATAGAGAGGGAGAGAAAAAGTCATAAATGGTTGGGGGGAAGGGGAGGGAATGCATTTTAAAATAAATAATAATAAAAAAGAAAAACTGGGGGTTTTGCTATACATGAATAAACTCCAGAGCTTATTGCTCCAGAGTTTCTTGCTCTCGGGTGCACTGTTTCGATGTGTGCCCAGAAGCTATAACTCTGGAGTAATAAGCTCTGAGGTATATTCATAGACAGCACATTGAGCTGGGTTGAAGCAGCCCCTGGCAGAGGGTCTGGGGAGGTGGTCAGTCTGCCAGCCTGGGGCTGCTCCCCCTGGCTCAATGTGCTGTGGAGGAGCTGGCTAAAGGGGATTCCTTCTTTTCAGTGCTGGAAATTATTTATCTATAGTTTCCTTGTGTTTGTTTTTTTTTTTTCTTTTTCCCCTGATCAAAATAGCTAAGTGTGATGCACATACAGTTTTCACCTTTAAGAATACTGTAAGGATGAGCCAGTTGACGGTGGATAAGTCAAATGTGTATGTTCTAAATATGGCTGATGTGAATTGAAGTCCTGTAAAGTTAGAGCTGGGTAAGATATTTGTATGAATTCCAAAAAGGGCACAGGCATCTTCAGAATAAAAGCACTGTGCAAATTTTGTACATACCATAGTAGTAAATTAGCTTGTGTCTGTGTTCACCAGTGGATAGGGTTAGGTTAATTTTTTTGTTATCAGCTCATAATACTTCTAGCAGCTAATAAAGATTGTGCTTTAGTTCAAGTGATAGAGGGGTTGTCTTTTAGTGCAAAAGGATCTGAAGCCTCTGTTACTGCTCTGAAGTCCCAAAAAGGAACAATGTGCAGTAGTGACATGTGTGATGCCCCAGATGGCTGAGTTGTTAAAATATATTTCACTTTCTATCTCATCTACCCTACTTGGTTCCCACCAGGAATAAAAGAGAAAAAGCTAAAATATTATGCAAAAGAGTTTTTGAATTCATATTCAGCAGGGAGTGAAGTAGAAACTACCAGAAGCTCATTTCCCTAAAATGTCAAACCTGTTTTAAAAAAAAAATTATTTAGTTAGTTTGATTTGTGGTTTAGATAAACTAATCTTAACCAAACAACCATACAGATATTTTCAGCTCCCCAAGAGTAAGTCTCTCCTGAACCATGATCTACTCTGAAGGCATGATATGATTGTGTTTTATTTTAATAGTGTTTCATTTTAATAATAGAAGTACTTGTACAGTAGCCTTCTTTTGCAGCAGATAATCAATACTTTTTCATTATAGAGAGCTCATTAATCCTTTTTATACTGAAGCTACACTGATATGGGTATTGGAGTGTGTAAATGATGAAAATCAAACTTTTGTTGAATCTTTTTAGATCTTTGCAAATCCAATTTTCTAGCCACAAGAATGACTGGTCTTACAAGACTAAATTCTAATACTGTTAACCATTTTTACTGTAGAAGTTATGTCTGCTTTAGGTTTTTACCTTGTTCAGAATTTATTTTTCTGCCAAAGCATAAAGTTCTATCTATAAGCATTTTATTGGGTGGGTAGTTTGTATCTGGGAGCATGTTAGTAATAGTGTTCCACATCCTCATTACAGAAGATTAACGTTGTAGTCCCCAAAGCAACTCTCACAGCATTTTTAAGTGTAAATGGAATGGTCACAAAAGCAAGAAATGATAGTCGCTTAGGGAAAGCAAAGCACTCTTCATGCCTGTAACCATATCTGTACCTGCACAGCAGACTTACTTTCTCTTCCATCCCATTGTTTTCCTTGTTCTTTATCCCCAAACTAGACAACCTGCCCTTGATCTTTTTCAACAATGAATGTCATTAAGCATTGTTAGAAAAATATGCATATGACTATAGAGATTTTTGTTTGCATACACCAGAATTGCCATATGGGATGAAACCTAAGGTCCCCATCTAGTTTAGTATTGTACCTCAGAGAGGCAGAAGTAGTATATGCTGTCCTATCACATTAGGTTTCATCCTGGTTCTTTAGAAAGTTGTGTAAGACCAAAAGCACAACATTTCATATCGCGTTTTATGCTTCAAAGGCACTTAGTCTTCTACTTTAGTATTCAAGTCATGTACATGTAATGCTGAAATAATTAATAATGGATATTCGCTATGTTGTTTCTCTGTTCCCTCAATCTCTCACTGCTCTTATTTATTCATCTTTTATTGTCAAAACTTTAGATCATAAATTCATTGTAGTATGGAATACTAAAATAAATTTTAGGAGCTCAGGTATTAAATGATAATCTTTCCTTCACTGGAACAAAATTAAGTTTTCTTAGAAAATGGTAGAGCAATATTGGAGAATTTGATTTACTTTTTTATTTGGAGAAGTTTTTCATAGTTTTATACAGGCAATTTCTGTGAGCATAGAGCACACAAAAAGTATCAGCGCACTACTTAACATTAAAATGGACTGTAGTAGAGAAGTAGACTAAACAAATAATGTAATTGCAGTTAGTGGAAAGAGCCATATAATTAAATTAAGCACTCAGACAAGGTTTAACATGATTGAGACCTTAATAACCCAATTCACAAAACTAAGAGCTGATTCTCAACACCCGTTGAAGGGAGAAGGCTGTCTTTGACTTCAGTGAAGAGAGGATCAAACTTTAAATTTTAACTATTAACTTTTTCAGGTGCTTTGTGGCAAAGCATTTCCTTTGTAGCCTTTTAAAAGATTTATAACAAAGATTCCAGTTTTGAGTAGGCTCAGCAACTGCAACAGCCAAGTTGTAGTGATTAGAGAAATCTTTAGAGGGCTGTCAGATGATAAGCAACTTGAATACAAACTTTTGTTATGAACTCAGAGATGAATGATAAAACTACAAATGGAAAAATAACAAGGTAAGTACAATATAATGGACAGTCCTTGTTCCATGGATTCTACTTGCTCATTCCTGGTTAACAGAGTCCTGAGTTTGGAGACAGAATCAGGAGTAGAGTGTCAATCTATTTTCTTTTTTCACACCTTGGGTACTTTATACTTTTCATACTAAACATTTTATATAGGCAAGTTGTAAGTAGGCTTTATAGACTGCTGGTTTCTGCAGGTGACATTTGCTCCTGGAGGAGGTACTCAACCAGTCCTGCCAAACAAAACACAATCTTTAAGCAATAAACAAATAAATCCAAAACTTTCTACCATAGGGGATTAGGAGGGAGCCCTTTGGTACCAGCCCCAGCACAGCAGTCTGACCCTTCCATGTAGCAAACTATTCTGTACTCCCATCACTTCATTTTCCCTTGCTTACTATTCTGGGAGCTTCTTAAAACCCTTAGTAAGACACTTGTCTATCCAAAAGTCCAACAGCTGGAGTCTCTCCATGGGGCTGACTGTTTCCTCTTAAAAGGACAGAACATCCTATTACACATGGCCTCCATCCATTTTCGAGTTTCTACATCCCATTTTCCAAGAGTCTGTAAAACTATATAGGTTATAAATCTCATTAATTTAATATTTGTGTCTGTTATGTCACCTGTCAGCTCTGTGTTCTTGGGGAACCCTGGCACAGTATGCAGGCTGTCTGACTCACAAAGGACTTACTCCTCTCCCCACACCCCGCTTGAACAAGAACTGATTAAAGGAAGACAATGATGATGCAGTGGGAGGTGCATCTAAAGTCTTTCAGCTCCATGTCTGCACACACCCAGCTCAGTATTTATCAGACCAATTCTAGGAATGACTCCTTTATTGGTACCCAAAACACTGAATCTGCCTGTCTGTATTGTGAGCTCCCTCAGAGTAATGCCACCATAGCCAGGAGTGATCTGTTCCTATTATCCAGCATGCGAGCCATTGTTTAGCCGTAAACAAGCATAGTGTCCTCCCTTGAGCCATTGTTAGTTCTCTATAAAACCCCATACCCAAGCTCATGTTTCTGTCCTGGTGCTTGGATCTAAAAGCTGCACCAATTCCACCCATTTTCTGCCTGAAATCCACAGAGCTGGGGGGCAGGGGGCTGCCAGTCAGGAGTGAGGGGCACCAGCAGAGCTGGGGGGGTAGGGCTGCAGGTTGGGAGTGAGGGTCACTGACAGGCCTGGAGGGCCAGGGGCTGTGGGTCAGGAGTGAGAGGCACCAGCAGAGCTGAGGGGAAGGGGGCTGCAAGTCAGGAGTGAGGAGCACCACTGGGGGTGGGAGAGGGCCAGGGGCCTGTGGATCAGGAGTGAGGGGCATAGGGGGTGATTGTGAGTTGGGTGTGCAGGGTACTGCAGTGCCAGGGAGCTGTGGGTTAGAAGAGAGGGGCACTAGGAGGGAGTAATGGGAAGGGTATTGCTTTTTGGGAGTGAGGTGCACTAGCAGGGCTGAGGTCAGTGGGTCAGGAATGAGGGGCAGCAGTAGGGCTGGAAGGGGCTGTGGTTTGTCAGTGAGGGACAATAGAATGAGCATGGGCAGGGCACCAGCATGTCTCCTGTCCCCCGCCACCATTATATTCCCTCCCCCCCAGTAGGTGTTCTCTTTTTTGGACCTGGAAATATGGTAACCCTAGAGGGGGGAATGTATCCCCCTTGCCTCACAGCCCACCCCCCCAGCTGCCAACAATACCCTAACTAGGCTGGTTGGGGGGGCTCCATTTCCCCTCCCCTCCTCCTCATCTTTGGCCATTCAGCAGCCAGAAGCTCCCTCTTCTTCCCCCTCCCTCCTTCCTCTGCTGACATCCTGGGGGGTGAGGAGCAGGGCTGGGGAGAGGAGTGGTTTGGCAGCCTGCCTGGAGCCTGCCAGCGCCATTGTAGGATCACTCCATGCACCTCCCCAACCCTACAGGAGATTGGGGGAGGGGTGTGTAACTCATGGCATTTTATGTAAAGCATCATGAGTTAGGGTAGGGCCCTAATTTCTGCCTGAGTCCTAAGGAAATATATTAAAAGATCGTCACTTACACTTTTTAATAAAGTGAAAAATTAAAGGTGGTATAATAATATAAAGAAAGCTGCAGAAGAAGATTTGGAGTTTCTGTTCCCTCCCTGTTTCATAAAAAGGCTAGAAGGAACCTCATCTAGTTATTTAGTTTATTCTCCTGCACTGAGGCAGGAAGAAGTTATATAGAATACAGACGATTCCTGGAAGATATTTATCCAGCTAGTACTTAAATATCTCCAATGAAGGTGCTTGCCCAACCTCCCTTGATAGCCCATTTGGGACTTTTTTGTACTCATGAATTTTCTATCTAAAATTAAGCCTAAACCCCTTGCCCTGCAAATTAAATGAATGACTGCTTTTCAAGCCCTCTGCAAGAATTCAGAACAATTGATCACAATCTTCTTTTTAACAACCTTTTACATATTAGAAGATTATTGTGTGCCCTCCCTGCTTGTCTTCACTTTTCTAAATTATTCTAGGGTTTTTAAAAATCATTTTGGTGCTCTCCTCTGGATTATCTCTGATGACTCACCTCTTTCTTGAAGTATGTTGCCCAACAGTGGATGCAGGACTCATTGTGAAGCTTTATTGGCACTGGAGAGAGAAGGAAGACCTTCTAACTCTCACATTAGCAGGTCCAGGGAGGTGATCCTCCCCCTCTATGCGGCACTGGTCAGGCCGCAGCTGGAGTACTGCGTCCAGTTCTGGGCGCCACACTTCAAGAGGGACGTGGATGATATGGAAAGAGTCCAGAGGAGGGCCACTCGTATGATCAGGGGTCAGCAGGGCAAGCCTTATGAGGAGAGGCTACGGGACCTGAACCTGTTTAGCCTCCACAAGAGAAGGTTAAGGGGGGACCTTGTGGCCTGCTACAAACTGGTCAGGGGGGATCAGCAGGTATTGGGGGAGTCCCTGTTCCCCCGTGTGCTGCCAGGAGTGACCAGGAATAACGGTCACAAGCTGGCGGAGGGTAGGTTTAGATTAGATATTAGGAGGCGCTACTTCACAGTCAGGGCGGCTAGGGCCTGGAACCGGCTTCCAGGGGAAGTGGTGCAGGCTCCTAGCCTGGGGATTTTTAAAAGGAAGTTAGATGAGCACCTTGCCGGGGTCATCTGACCCCGGTGCTCTTTCCTGCCAAGGCAGGGGGTCGGACTAGATGATCTACCTAGGTCCCTTCCGACTCTAGCTACTATGAAACTATGAAACTATGAAACATGGTAGGATGTGCCACCCCAGAATAAGTTTTGCCTTTTTTTTTTGCTACATCATGACACTTGACTCATGCAGTCTGTGGTCTACTGCAACCCTCAGATCCTTTTCTGCAGTACTGCTGCTAAGTCAGTTGTTGGAGTGACTATACTTGGAACTTGGGGAGCAATGGATTTGCAGCTGAATAAAGGCTTTAATCTATGGCCCAGCAAAAGCTGCTAACCACAAGCCAGAATGATATATTAAAAGTATATTGCAAGAATCTTAGGCAAGCAGATTTTGCTTATGAATGTTTATGCTAAGCCAGCTGTTTACTTATGCTAAGTAACCATTTTAACTGTGTCAACCATTTTCAAGTGAGTCTGTGAGTTTGTGTGCTGTGAATGAGGTGAAGCTTTAGGAATGTGGAAGATGGTACAACATCAAGGTCCCTTCCAACCCTACTTCTATGATTCTATGAACATGGGACAGAAAAACAGATTGGAATTTAAAAAACAACATGTAATTGGTAACAGGATCTGAGATGAACATATGCAAAAAGGTGAATGGTGAAGAAGTTTCCAGGTTTTAGTCAAAGTCTGCCCATTGATCAAAGAAGTAAGTTTATGGCCTTGGACATGCGCTCATACCAAAAGGCATGTCAATGAGTAAAATGTAAAGGCAACTCCATGTTAATGAAGTAAACAGAGGTGGAGTTGAGATAGGAGGAGAAATGGGTGGAACAGAAGGAGGGACAGGAGTGGAACAAATGTTAATGAGCATAAACCAAAGTATATAAATGTGGAAAGAACTACTGTTTGTGGCTGCTCCCCATGTTCACAAGTTGTGTGTCTGTGAAGGAGCTAGTCTGAAGTGATCTCCATTCTGAATAAAGCTGTTGTGAGCAATATGCACAAGTAGTGTTTGCTCTCTGCTTGCTCTGGCAAATGAGTAACAGGATCTATGAGTGATTACATCATCATCTCTCTAGTCATTGGGTGCTACATAGAGTCCGGGTCTAACTTCAGATATTACCCATTTTATTTTTGCATTTGTTCCTTTCTAAGTGTAGTACTTTCCATTTTTTTCATTGAATATTGCTTTTTATTTTAGTTCTAATCCAATTTATTGAAATAATTTTGAATTCTGATCCTATCTTTCATCTTCCAAAATACTTGCAAGCTCTTGGTCATTTGCAGGTTTTAGGACAAATATTCTACTCTATTATCCAAATCATTATGAAAAAATGTAAACATACTGGACCTGATTTACTACTAAGAAACAAATCTCAAATATGCATTGCTTAGGAATTACATCCAATTTCTGAAAAAAAATTGTGGCCAATACATTTCAACCAGATGGACAGTCTCTTTCCAAACACCTTGATTGTCCAACAAATACCTACATTGTTAGTCTCTGATTACCACCAGGTTTTGGCCTTTCAATGTTTGTGTTAATTTTTCAAAGGAAAAAACATGCCACCTCATCTTTCTGATTAGGTGGCCTGTATACGGTCTCAGTGGTATTGCCCCTGTTCTTTTCCTATTTTATCTTCACTCAGAGTTACTCAACAAAGCTGTCTGTCATATAACCCTGACATTAATTTATAATAGCAACTTTTCTTCCTGCTTGCCCTTCTTCAACAAAGTACACCAATGAAATAATTTTTCCAGTCCTAGAACTGAACCCAAAATGGTGTATGAAACTTATTAAGCCTTAGGGGTGTTTGTGTATTAAGAATTCCAGTTCTTTCTGTTTATTCCCCAGAATTCTAGCATATAAACACCTAAAATGTTGAAAAGCTTTTTTATAATTATTTTTCATCTTGTTTCTTCTATGACCTGGCCATGTGTAATTTTTCCCCCAGGTATTGGTCCTTTACCCTGGTTACTTGTGGTTGAAAGTCCTTACTAGCTTGACTAGTCAGGGTCCTAATCTTCTCTTTCATCAGATAGACCTATTCTCTAAACAACAGTACTCCAATGTGGAACACCCTCCTCTGCTTGAGGAAACCAGAATGCACAGGAGGACTATGTAAATTTTGAGGATGGCTGTAGACAAAATGTGCTTTTTACTGGTTCATTTTGTATGAAATCTGTTTCTTTCTGTCAGGGAATGCATTACAAGTTTTTGGCAATAAAGTTACAAAGCAATAAAAAGAATCTTAAGCTTAGTCCTAGACTTTGTTCCATAAGGGTTGATCCCTGCGCTTATGTAAAATGAGTTAAAACATGAGCTAGCTGACATATTTCGAGGCTGCTGGAGCTCTCTGTCATACAACCAAGCAGTACAGAGGCATCTGTGCCATTAGTGATCTACAAGGAAGGCCTTGCATGTTCTCTAGGACAGTGATTTTTCAACTAGGGTGCTACAATACCCTGGGGAGCTTTGAGATCTTTCAAGGGTTTCAAACAGTGTTAATACTATTAGGTATGCAGACTTGTTTCACAAGATAAGCCCAGAGATTTCAAATTGGTTTTGACACTATGGATTCTTGTCTAACCCATTGTGGTTTTTTTTAGTTCTTTGCAACAGAAGAATTTCTCTATTATTTTTCTCTAGTTGAAAAAATGAGGGACATCTAAGAGCTGCCATTTTCTGAAGGGTGCCTCGAGTATAAAAAGATTGAGAACCACTGCTCTAGGGGATGTGAAAAATCTCTGCTTTATAGTTTCTAATACAGTTCCAGATACATTACCCCTTTTAAATGTAGATATTGTGCAGTAAATCTCATACACTCAGGATTTCTAAGGATATCCTCATCTTTCCTGATTTTTTGACATCTTACATTAGGTGTATCCTATTCATATTCCTCACCTGAACTTTGGAAAAATATGTATCTTCCTGCAGAGAATCCAGTTCAGGCTGTAAAACTATAGGAAGTCATACTGAATTGAAATATCCCCATTGCAGGTTTTTTAATCCAGTACATGGTGGGAAAGAACACTGAAAGTTCAATCAACGCTCCATAGATGTATGTTACTTCAAAAAGTACATGCATCAAGAGGCAGTGCTTTGAACAGGTTACCAGTAAACTAGGATAATGCTGAGTCCAGAGGGAAATACTTTTTGGGTAGTTTTTCTTGTAGCATTTTGTTGTTTTTTGATGGAGACAAGAAGTACAGCAGGACAGGGAAGTTAAATCTAAAACAATAACTGAACTTTTTTAGAGACATCAAGTAAAGTCAGCTTCTGGTTCATTTAAAGTTTTGCACTGAAGCTGAGGTTGATATTTTTTTAGCTGCATAGATTCATTGGTCCCTAATTAATGCTTTTCTGAAAATAAATCAGTAAGGCCATTGGGATTCTTGATACAATCCTGCAGCTAGACATTAAACCAGATACTTAGCTGTTCTTTGAAGCCAATCCAACTATAGTAGTTTTCAGCCACTGAGGATTTCACCTATTGTTTAAAAAGTGGAAACTACTATTTTTTATAGCCTGCTGGCACCAAGGAGGAATACTGGTTATATGGAAATGAGTTAACAGTTACAAATATGAGACAACAATTTTTAAGTAGGCAGTTTTAAAGACTGTAAAACCTCACAATTTGCATGGGCATTCTTGAGAGCTGTCAACTGTATTACAAATATTTTTGAAAGTATCTTGAACATTATGGCCTAAAAGTATTTGTCATTCTCTTGAGGGTGTTGAAAGGAAATTTGATCATTGTGAGGGGTTGCTTGCATATGATGGAAAAACAAAACGGTCATAACTAGACTGAAATGTATGCAGGTGAAGTCATGGTGGTCAGTTGTCTAGAGCCATTCTAACAGTGCTGGGCCAAATAGCTGAAGGTAGCCAGGAAATTGGCTACTGGGGTTGCTTTGCTGTTGCTCTGGAAGGAAGCAGCATGTACATCTGACTGGTGTTGCCCATTATTAGCACTAGCTGGAAAAAGTACAATGTGCCCATTTTCCTTTGGAAGATGACATTTTGTTAAAATCATCTTGAATTTCTCTCCCTAGGAAAGAAAGGAGGGAAACAATGCTGGGATATCCTACTTTGACCTTTTCAGGAAAAAGGGGGCTTGTTTTTTTTCTCTCTATTTTGCATTTGATTTTGAAAACAATTTGACTTTGAAAACATTTTGCCTAATTTGAAGTGAGATGTTAGAATTTTCTTTCAGAATTTCAGGTTGAAGTTTATCTACCAATTACAATAAAATAAAGTATTTGGTTTCAGTTTTCAGCTTTCAGTTGAAAATTCTCTTTTAGAGATTTTGCTTGCAGTTTTTCTATAGGAAAACCTTTTTCAATCCAGCTCTGGACATGACCTTGCAATATTAGTGAAAATGCAACACTATAATAGATTCTCAATATAAATGAAGTGCACAAATGCCATAAACAAAATAAACAAAAAGCAGATGAACAAAAAGCAGTTACAATTGAAAAGTGAGCCTGGCTTAATAATAGTGGCTTAGTTTCTTTTCTATTCCCCTTCCACCCAAGAGCTAAATTATCTGATCCTTGAGTAAAGAAGAGTTAAGGGAATACTAGTCATGGTGCACTGACTGAAGGGCTCTTGGCTTAGAGAGCAACTTCATATTATCTACTGCCAATCTTCCTGCAAAGAGCAAAGAGATTTTTTTATGATAATGTGAAAACAATGCAAGGACCCTGATTTAGGTGATAGGAAGGATAGCTAGAACAAGTTGTACAAAAACATGCTTTGTTCTATGCCCGTTCTTGCTCCTTTTGAAGGTTAGTTAATGTTGTTGTTTCACTGTTAGTGTGAAGTCCTTCACCTCTTCACATTAGAAAATAAATCCACTAAAAATGAACTGCCAAGGATATTTTAAAAACTAAGTTGGGCCCCCTTTGCTTCCTGTTGGATAAAATATTTTAGACTCCTTTTATACTATTTTTTAAATGTTTGTTTTTACTAACCTAACATTTGAGTAGAGCTTTGTTGCATTTTACAAGGATAGCTTACATATAAATAGGGTGAGCTTGCTGTGGATGGAATTGATTCTGGTTGTTCAGGTTTTTTGGAAGACTTATTATCTTCATTAAAATGTTTGGGAATACAGAAAGTGCTGCACTTTGTGGACCTGATCATTAGTCTTATAAGAAATGCTGTGGGTGTGTTCCTTGCTATCTATACCCCATTGTCTTGTTTGATAAATTTTCATTGTCGAATCAGGGGACAGAAAAAAAGTCATGAACAACTAGTAGTTAAAGTAACATTTACAAACAAACCAGTAGCTGTAGTTTCTTCACACATACTTTCTGAAGCACTTCTGAATAACCAGTAGAAATTGAAATTGAGATGTAAACTTTATCTGTTTGAGTTATTTATTGTGGATTAACTGTACACCTGTGGATGACCTTGTCTTGGGGGCCTTAAGCTGTAATGTTAATACAGTATGAAACAAAATACTTTTTAAAGTTCTTTCAGGAATGGCACAGACATCATTTGGGGACATTGCTTTTTATTACTTGATATTCTATTTTATCTGTTTTTATCATTTTTCTTGCTTTTATTGTAAGTTTCCCTGAGTCTTTTTTCTGGAGAGGGTGCTGGATGAATCAAATAAATAAAATTAAAGGGCCCCCCTTGGAGTCACCAGGAACAATGGCCACAAGCTGAGGGAGGATAGGTTTAGGTTAGATATTAGGAAGAACTACTTCACTGTAAGGGTGGCCTGAGGAATAGGCTTCCCAGAGAGTTGGTGTTCTCACCTTCCCTGGAAATCTTCAAGAGGAGACTGAATAGGCATCTGGCTGGGGTCTTATGACCCCTCCCACCCCCAGTGCTCCTTCCTGTCCATGGCAGGGGGTCGGACTAGATGATCTGTCTAGGTCCCTTCCGACTCATTGATTCTATGGTTCTAAAATACAAATAGGAACAGGTTATTTTATATAACTGGTTCTACTTCCGGAAAACCATGTAGGGCTATGCGAAATGGCTATGTCTAGTATTGAGTTTAGATTTGGTCATTTTGGAGGATAGTGATTCGTTTTGGTATTTTGGATCACTGTTCCATTTCAATTCAGCTGAATCTGTTTTGGAGCGTCAATGCTGTTTCAGTGATTTAGCCATAGGCTATAATGGAGAATCACTAAAATGCCTATACCTTTACAATTTCATACCTGATTCAGATGAAAGCAGCAGGCATGGTAGCCTCTTCTAAGGCCATGAAGTCTGCCAGGTACAGGGGTTTCTGTGAAACTGTACCTCAAACTTCCCAATGTACATCATCGGGACCAAGACTGGAATACCCGAGCAGTTGGTGAATGGACAGGGTGTAGGGGAGGTGGAGCCCCAAGGAACACTGCGGCGCACCTGTGAGTACCCCATCCTTCGGTCTACATGCGAAGAGAACACCACTGAACCCCCTCCTTCTTTTCATTTACCAACAAGTCATGGCAGATGAGTTGGATGGCCCCAACCTTGGGGGCAGAGTGGTACTTATAGCACCTATTTGAGGCATGAGAGAGGCCTAAAAAAGAGGACATGACTGGGAAAACCTGGATGTCTGGTAACCTTAGGGTGGGGGCATGTGCCCAGCAGCCAGTCAAGTGTGGCTTGCCAGTCAGCTAGGCTTGGCTGCCTTTTGCAGTGTCCTGCAAGCTCAGAGCCATGCAGAAGCACCCCCAGTCTGCTGATCTGGACCAGTGCAGGAATGCTTGTGCGCCCCTCACTGATGGGAGACTACATATTCTGTTCTTCCTCATTCTATTCTTTGCAGGTTAGAGACACCCATGAAGGTTTGAGCTATTTCATCTTGAGGTTTTTGACTGGCTGTAGTTTGGAGAAGGTTGCAAAAGCAAAATGTTTCTTTTGGATCTGTAGAAACATTTTATTTACTTGAAATGAAACATTTAGATTGAATGTTAGATATTTGCACAATGGAAACATTGTCTCATTTAGAAAATATTGTGTAAAAATATTTTTCACCTAATTTTTATTTCTTTATTGACACTTCAAAGCATGTGTCAAATTTGACCCATATTCCTGTATATTCTATTGGCTTGAAACTGCATTTTTTGATAACAGGTTCATCACCAAAATGGTTTTGGCCTGCTTTTAGCAGGAATTCTGGACCTGCTATAACCAATTCTTTAAGGATATTGGATTGGTGAGGAAACTGAGGCATGGATTTGTGCTAGCTAAGAATTATGTCTAGTTAGTCTGCTACATGAGCACTGTGATGTATTTTCCAAAGCAGGGAAAACATTAAAGCAGAGAATTTGTAGCCTTGGTGGAAAGCCCTGATAAAATCATGGAACAATTATTGGGATGAGCTAGCAGCAGTTTGAGAGCCAATATTTTGGTATTTGAACTGTGTGGTCCCCAAAGCAAAGAGGGTTTTCAGATCCTGGGTCTGCCTCTGATAATCTGGCTAGTGAGTCAGGTCATATACTCTTCCCAGTAGGCCAATGTATACAAGGTCAAAGGTTTGAGTTCACTATAGTAACAGTCTATTGGGTATCCAACAGAGGAGCTCATCAAATATTGGAAAATGGAATGTCTGAAGTAGGTTGACTCGGTTGTGAAATATGGGAAAACGTCTCCTACAAGAATGAAGTATAGATACATTATGATAATCCTGTGTCTTTTAAACTTTTTGAGGACCTCTGAATTTACCTAAAAATTAAAGTCCTGGTTAGAATTGGCATTGAAATCCATGCCAGATTTGACAGAATATCTTTGGGGTGTTGGGGTGATTTTAAGTGTTTTCTGATGTTCATCAATAATTATGTGGCCACACTTTTTTAATTGATAATTTTATCTAAGTTTTTCCAGTGTTATATTGGCCATTCTTGTTTAACTGATTATCACTGAGTGGTTTTTACACATGCTGAGTCCCACCCTGGGAGGGGTTCTCAGGACCTCCGTTTGTGTCCCCTGGGACACACTGCAAAACAGTGTAAAAACCACTCCCATAGTAGACTTTACAGATGTGATAAGCATGTAGACTGTCTGTACATGTGCATAGGGATAATTAGTTGCTTAAGAATATGGTCTACAAAAGCCAGCATGAAGAATGGGGAGCCAGCAGGTGGAAATGCTGAGAATAGTGGTGTTTGTTAAATCTCCAGGGTTTAGGTATCTTTTTCAGAGCTATAGGGAGATTTCTCCCTTCACTGGAGCTTTGTAGGCCTGACTTTTCTTTTGGAGTTGGGGCCTATGCCATTTCTTTTAAACAACCAAGTCAGCCATTTCTGTCAAGACACAGCCAGCTCCAGTATCTCAATGCTACAGTGCAGCACAATGTAGACTTATCTGATCAGTCCTACTGATTTTCTGTAAGACTTATGCTCTTAATCACTATGAGAATAGATAAAAGTGAATATTTTTATATATTTAGTCTTTGTTTGAATTCATGCTTTAGATAGATAGAATTTCATTCTTTTCAAAATGTAGCTTGTAGCCTTCAAGCTATTACATACTTATGGGATAATTGGAATAAAGGGTTAGATGAGTAATAGGTGTACCAACTGTATCTCAGACAGAACATCACCATACAACCTGTGTAATATATTGTTCAGCCCTATCTAGCATACCTTACCCCAGGCTCTAACAGCCACAATCATGGCTACTTGAGTAAAACTCCTTTTTCACCAAAATCGTATTTATAAAATGATTGACTTTACAGTGAAAAGCTACACTTGATAAAAATAAGGTGTGATTCAAAGTCTTCAATTGATTTGAATAGAGTCACACCTTTGTGAAGAATATACAAAAGTTCCTAAGCAGTGTTTGTTAATTCTTCCAACATTTTAAAAAAATTCCTGCTTAGACCCTTTCTGCCTAATCCCCAGCACTTGTTGGCACTGGATTTATGACCCAGATAAATTAAATGCCAACCCAAACCCTCAGACTAATTATGACCTCTCCATTCGATAATAGGTGAATTTTATTGATACACAGTGATAGTAGATATAAATAATGCAAACAATTCTATGTCTACTGCTGGGTAATCCTCCCCCAGGGAAGGGTCCCAAGTGTCACGGTGAGACCGAATGAACAGGCTGGATCTAGCGGTGGTGGAGTTCTGAGCAACACGGAAGCTGAGTTCTTTTAACAAGCCTGTCGGATAAGTCTCAGGGATGGTCAACAGTTTTTAACGGAGGAACAACTGACAACACAGAACCGTAACTCGCTGGTGTCCGCTGAGAGCTGAATGGTCAGGTGGTTGAGATGGTTGCCGAGGTCCAGAACCAGGTAAGTAGTCGAAACTGTAGTCAGAGTCCAAGAGGTGATCCGAGGTCGTGGTTAGAGATCGATGCCAGGTAGGTCGAAAGCCAATAGATCAATATAATATAACACAAGGCGAAGGAGAAGACCGAAAAGCCTAAGGGCCTAACTGGAAGACAGTCCCTGAACAGACCAGGCTCTGTCTCCAGTTCCGCGGGTCTCTCTCTGAGGGAGGGGTCGTCAGACCTTTTATAGTAACTCTCATGGCCAATTAGGTTGCTAGGAAGACCGAACTTTCTAGAAAGATTACCTCATATCTCTCATATGCTGGGCATGCGTAGCAACAAGCTCTCTGTTAAAACTGAGCCTGCGCTTCTCTGAAAGTAGGTCACACTTGACTGATAGGCCTTCAGGTCATGAAAAGGGCGCCTGCAATGCCCGTCGCCATGGCGCATGCTTCTATCTCCACTCCTGTGTTGGCAGCACACATGCTTTTTCTAAGACATCTACCAGTTCCAGGGTTCACAGAGTTGACTGACCAGTATGTGTTTCACTCTGAAGTTCTCTCTTGAATGTCAGATGTCAGGAACCCGGAGGCTGAGTCCCCCACCCCCCAGTAGGGTGCATGAGACAGGCTGGTGGTATGTCCTGTGTTCATGGTGGCCTCGGGTTCCCCTCTTGGGGACCCTTTGCTACTCTAAAATCCCTCCTCTTGTATTCTTTCCCCTTCTGATGACTCTTTGTCTCTGGGCATCACTATTTGGTTTCCCTGAGTTTGTCATACTGTCCACATTCTGCCTTGTCAGCATATTACTTTGTTTCACAAACCCATTGGTAGACGCATCTTAATTTGGTTCTTTCAGTGTTATCCTAATTTGGTCCATCTACCAAAACCAGAAATCCCAAGGGCTCTGCACTTGGGCACTATGACTTGGTGCCACCTTATCTTATATTATGGAACAGTGTGGTACATGTCTTCAGTTTCCCAACCTGTGTGTCTACTTGCTGCTTGCCTGTGTCAGACACAGTGGGCCTTGAAGAACTTTGTCATTAACAGGTTTTTAGAAATCAATTAACCCTTGCCACTGCCTTGGACCATTGTTCTAATACATCTCTACTTTACCTACAAGCCAGTTCCCCAAAACAAACCTCTAAATCAGGGGTGGGCAAAATATGGGCCACAAAGCCATTCTGTCGGGCCCACAGGGCCCCTAATATATTTAGAAAATTAATATTTATTTTCCCTTAGTTCCTGTCAAAAATGACAGGAACCAAGGGCAGTAGGACCCTGGGGAAGCCTGGCAGGCTCCCACAACAGCAGGGCCTGCCCAGCCCCACCCCACCCCACTCTGTCCCCCCAGCAGGGGCTTATGGCCTGGGACCACATAGCTGCTCTGCGCTGGAATCTCAGGTAAGTGAGGGGGAGGGCGAGGGAGGACCCCAGGCAGGGAAGGAGCCCATGAAAAAGCAGAGCATGGGGGTGGAAAAGCAGCCCCTCGCCCACCTTGTGGCTGGCGCCCTGCACTGCAACCACTCACAGCCTGCATGGGGCTGCCTGTGCCTGCTCTGGACAGCCCTGTGCCATCTGTGAGTGGCTGCAGCAAGGAAGTGCCAGCCGCGGGGTGGGCAAGGAGCCGCTTTTCCCTGCACTCAGCACCAGTTTCTTCCCTGCTGGTGAGCAGAGGCTTGGGGCTGTGTGCTGCCCTCCACCTGTACCGTGGGGCTGGGGGGCACTGGGAGTAAGCAGGTGCAGGAGCCAGAGGAAACATGGGTCCTGCACCGGTGTTCTGGGGCCAGTGCCGGCGGGCCCAGAGCAGGGTGGCAGGAGCATGGGGTCCCAGCCAGCAGGGACTCTATGGAGTTGGGCCAGCTCCCTGCTCTCCCTGCTGGTGCAGCCCAACCCGGCTCCACAGACCCGTGGCAGCCTTTGCCCTGCTTTGGGCCCCACCAGTACTGGCCCTGGGACATCGGTCCGAAGATGGTGACCAGGGGGCGGGGAACCTGTTAAGGGGCAGGACACTTGTCAAGGGGCGGGGGCTACCCATGTGGCACTCGACAGCCTGCCAAAACCGGGTAAGCAGCCCTCTGCCTGAAATAATTGCCCACGCCTGCTCTAAATATCATTTTCTAGCCATCAGCGCCCAGATTTTGTAGCAATTGAATATTAAAATGGGTATTTAACTCAATTTATTTGGCTTCAGCTTCCAGTTTTTTCTTCTAAATTAGCACTAAGGTACACATTTTTAATAGTGAGAGTAATTAACCATAAATAACCACTTCAAATAAAGGATCATCAACTACATCCTTTAAGCCTTTGCATTGCCATTATATTCTTTTCTTAAAAATATATTCTCCAATTCAAGCACAACATGTGGATGTGGTGCACAAGTTATAAAATAAAATTCTTTGGCCTGTGTTTTTCAAATCAGACTGAGGGATGATAATCCCTTCTCATCTTAATTTTCATATGACTTGTTTCTGCTGTGATCAACTGATATTTTTTCATGGCCCTTAATGAAAGTATATATCTAGTCCTGTCAGAGGCCACGCTGGTCACAATGAAGAAAGTCACCTTTGGGGTAGCAAGTTATGGAAATGTATAGGTTCAAAGAATTCATGCTAATTTAGGAAGGGAGCAAAGTATAAAATAGAAGCAACAAGACCTTTAGATTGAATGAAAAACCCCCAGAGGCAAAGGAGTAGGCAACTTAGCTAAAATTACTCTATTAGTTTAACTATAAGAAATTCCATTTATATTTATCTGAATGCCGTGCTGAAATGAGGATCTTGCAAGGCTATTCATAAAAGGGTGCTGCTAAAATTAAATTTGTAGTACAAATGATTGGAAAGCAATATCAATGAATGAAATATGCCAAAAATATTGCCAAGGACTAATTTGGATCTTTCTTTTGATTTACTCATTCATTCTTTTGGCATTTGATATTAAAAATGAGAAGCTTATTAAACTGATAGAAAAATGTTTTTTGGTAAGATCTGGTTACAGATGAACTCATCTTTTGAAGTACAGGGCATCCTCAGACTTATGACACAATTGGTTCCTGAAAACCGCATCTTAAGTCAAAATGTTGTAACTCAGAACCAATTTTCTCAAGAAACAATGTTATAAATGAGGGATTCATTCCTGAACCAAGGCCTGATACCATATTTTCACCAGAAATACCCCAGAATTTTGTACTTGATCAATTATAGATGAGTAATATAGCTACATTAATATATTTATATTGTAAATGGCAATCGTATTGATTTGGAAGGACTTCTGTGAGGTGACTTTATTGGACATTTTGAAGGGCACTTAGTTGGACTCTTTAAAGGGTTTCATAGTTAATAGGGTCAGAAGGGACCTGAGCAGATCATCAAGTCTGATCCCCTGCCATAGCAGGAAAGAGTACTGGGGTCAAACAACCCCAGCAAGGTGATTGTCAAGCCTTGTCTTAAAGACCCCCAAGGTAGGAGCCAGCACCACTTTGCTTGGAAGTTGGTTCCATATCCTAGCTGCCTTGACAGTGGAGTAGGCTTCTGAAGTGTAATCTGAATTTACCTTCTGCCAGCTTGTGACCGTTATTTCTAGTCACTCCTGGTAGTGTTCAGGGAAACAGGGACTCCCCCAATGCCTGTTGGTCCCCTCTGACTAGTTTGTAACAGGCCATTAGATCCCCCCTCAGCCTTCTCTTGTGGAAGCTAAAAAGTTTCAGGTCCCGTAGCCTCTCCTTGTAGGACCTGCTCTGCTGCCCCCAGATCATGCGAGTGGCTCTCCTCTGGACCCCCTCCATGTTGTCCACATCCCTCTTGAAGTGTGGCACCCAGAACCGAATGCAGTACTTCAGCTATGGCCTGAACAGTGCTGCATAGAGGGGGAGTATCACCTCCCTGGACCTGCTTGAGATGCATCTGTGGATGCATGACAAGGTGCAGTTAGCCTTCCTGACTGCTTCCCCACACTGCCGGCCCATATTCATCTTGGCATCAATGATGACTCCAAGATCTTTTTCTACCTCTGCATTGACAAGAAGGGAGTTCCCCAGCCTGCAGGTATGGTACTGGTTCTTCCTCCCCAGGTGCATCACCTTGCACTTGACAGTGTTGAATCCCATCCTATTCTTGTCTGCCCACCCCTGTAACATGTTTAGGTCCAATTGTAGCCTATTCCTTTCCTTCGAATGTGCCCACATCCCCCCACATCTTATTGTCATCAGCAAATTTGAACAGGGTGCTTTTTACCCCCTCACCCAAGTCACTGATGAAGATGTTGAACAGTGCGGGTAAGCCCTAAGGAACCCCACTGCCCACATCCCTCCAGGTTGAAAATGACCCATCCACTACCACTCTCTGGGTGTGGCCCTCCAGCCAGCTAGTGACCCATTTGACTGTGTAGGTGTCGACACCACAGCCCCCCAGTTTCTTAATGAGAAGGGGGTGAGAGACAGTGTCTAAGGCCTTCCAAAAGTCCAGAAAGACTATGTCCACTGCTACCCCTGCATCTAAGGATTTGATGATCTGGTCGTAGAAGGCCACCAGGTTGGTCTGACAGGACCTGCCTCTAATGAACCTGTGTTGGTTGCCCCTAAGTATAATCTCTCCTGCTGGCCCCTCATGGATATGTGCCAGAATAATTCTCTCAAAGAGCTCACCTAGGATCAAGGTTAGACTAAATGGCCTATAGTTCCCCTGGTCCTCCTTCCTCCCTTTTTTGAAGTTGGGAACCACATTGGCCCAGTCTTCTGGCACCACACCAGAGCACCATGAGTGCTAGTAAAGCCGTAACAGCAGTCCTTCAATGACCTCAGCTAATTCCCTCAGCACTTTGGGGTGGAGATCATCCAGACCAGCTGATTTAAATACATCCAGTCCCTCCAGAAGTTCCCTGACTAGTTCCTCCCTGACCCTTGGCCTAGGTGTGCCTCCCTTGGGGCCTGAGGGGGGCACAGTGGGGGGACTGATCTCATCCCTGCTCAGGAAAATGGAGGCAAAGAAGTTGTTAAATAGGTTACTTTGTCATCTGGTGTGACGACCAAATTTCCTAGCATGTCTTGCAGGGGCCCCACATTACCCGGTACCTTCATTTTACCTGCTATGTATTTAACAAAGGACTTCTTGTTGGCTTTGATCTGGGAAGCTAGTCCCAGTTCCATCTTCACCTTGGCTTCCCTGATTGCCCCCCTGCATCCCCGAGCAACCTCAGGATAATCCTCCCTGGTGATGGCCCCTCCCTTCCATTGGGCATACACCTCCCTTTTAGCTATAAGACATTCCTGGATGCTTTTGGTGAGCCATGGGGGCTTTTGTGCCCTCCTGCTCCCTTTGATTCATGTTGGAATTATCTCCCTTTGGGCTTGGAGGATTGTCTCCTTAAGGAGCGACCACTCTTCTTGGACACCTGGATTCAGCTAGTTTCATATCTTACCAGTAGCTCTTACACAGCACTTCTCCTTTCACCCATCTAGTACATGCTGTGTCTGCTTCTATATATTGAGGTTAAAGGTAAAAGAAATGGCCTTACTTCTATATTGCAAAATCCACACACAACAGTCCCTCCTTTTCTTTTGCTCGTCAGAGAATTATGTGGGAACAGAATAATAACTGTAGCCATGGACTATGTTTACAACAGTCCTTGGGGAGATCTGAAATTCCAATAATTTCCCACAATGGTCCAGGGGTTTGTAGAGTTATGCATGTAGTAGATAGTTGATCCTCACTCAGGCTTAGATACCGGGTCCGGGTTCTGTGCCTTCTTCATGTGGCGATAGTGTATCCAGCTGCTTTTGCCTGCAAGCTTTAAAGCAGAATATAAGTACATAATAAAACTTGGTAAGGCCCCTCCCACTGAGGTTCACCTGGTCTATATTCATGTATCTGTAAACTCAAAGGTGGAGTTTGAAAAAGTTTCTCCTGAGTATTATTTTCCTTAAGTTTTTTCTGTAATCTAAGAACAAACCTAGACAGCATCTCATTTCTATCCAAGAGGCTGGCATGTGCAGGAACATAAGTTCCTGGGACTAAAGCAGTTCTACCAAAAAGAATTTTGAATGGGGACAAACCTGGGGGTATACTTAGGGTACGCCTAATATGCCACAGACCTATTGGTAATACCTCCAGCTACTTAAGTCTAGTTTCTTTGCAGTATTTTTCTATCATGGTCTTAAGAGTTGGGTTCATCCATTCTACCTGTCCAGCTGATTGTGGATAATACGGGGTATGGAGTTGTTTGGTAATTCCCAAGCAACAATATACTTCCTCCAATATCTTCACAGTAAAGTGTGATCTTCGATCAGAATTGATTACTTCTGGCACTCTGAAGTGTGGTATAATATCCTTCATGAGAAATTTCACAACCAAATGAACATCTGCTTTTCTAGTGGTAGTGGCTTCCAGCCACCCAGAGAGTTGGTCAACAATAACTAAAAGGTGTTGATATCTCGTGCTCTTCGGCATGTCTGCATAGTTGATTTGAAGGCGTTGAAAATGACAAATTGCCCATGGTCTCCCCACTTTGATTTAGCATCAAGCTTCTGTTGAGCTGAAAAGGCCAGATAAGTATTGCAGGCGCTCAAAATGTGTTTAACAGCTGGATAAACATGAGGCTCAGCCCACCACCAGAGGATTGCGCTTGCGGTCTCTTCAATCCCACCATGTCCTAAAGAATGAAAATAGTGGATGGCTTGAAGGAGATAGCGCTTCGGAAGAATAGGCTTACCTCCAATTCGCCAAAAACCATCAGGATCAAGTTCTCCTTCCCAATGTTTCTAATCTGCAAGTTCATCATTGGGCACATCATCATAAAGGTGACGCCAATCGAGAGGGGGAAAATGACACATCCGTTGCGCTCGTTACGGCAGAGAGACTAAGTTGTACCGGTTGTAAAGCAGCTGCCTTGGCGGCAGCATCAACTAAATTATTACCATGTAAGACATCAGAATCCGATTGAAGACGCGTGTAGCAATGAACAACAGCCAGTTCTAAAGGTGCTAGGATGGCATCTAATGAAGCAGAGATCAGGTCACCGTTAGCAATTTTTCCACCCAAAGTGAGAAACCCACATTGTTTCTACAACTGACCAGTAGCATCAAATGCATACTTGGAATCAGTAAAGATGGTGACTTGCTTATTAGAACTAAGTAAACATGCACGAGTGAGGGCGTCTAATTCAGCCGCCTGAGCACTCAGCAAAGGAGGAAGGGAAGCGGCCTCAACAACTTCCCACAAGGTAGCAATGGCATATCCGGAAATGCGGCGACCACCTGAATAAAAGAAGGATCCATCAGTGAATAAAATCAGATCAGAATTTGGTAGGGGTTTTCCCTGCAAATCTTGGCGTGGCTTACCACTTTCAATGACTACGTCCATACACACATGGTGCAGTTCTCCATCGTCTGGCAGTGGCAGAAAGGTGGCTGGATTAAGAACATTACATCTCTGAAGAGAAACGTTATCTGCCACCAGTAAAATAAGTTCGTATTTATGAGCTCGCTGTGGAGACAAAGCCTGTGTAGTATGTTGTTTTAGCAAAATCTCAACTTCATGGGGAACCCATACCATCAATGGGTGCCCGAGAACAATAGGGTGGGACCGCTCAACTATCACAGCCACTGCTGCAATGGAACGAACACAGGATATGGAGCCCCAAATAACTGGATTCAGTTGTACAGAGTAGTAAGCCACAGGGTGTGGGCGGTCTCCAAGTTACTGTAATAAGAGACCACTAGCAACTCTTTGCCGCTCATGACTTAAAAGGAAAAAAGGCTTAGAGTAATTTGGCAGACCTAAAGCAGGAGCTGACATAAGAGATTTCTTCAGGGTCACAAAGATAGTGTCCATTTCACGAGTCCAGATTAGTGGAGCTGTGGCCACGGAGGTAGTTGCCTGCACTAGTAGGGGTTTGATGGCTTCTCCAAATGGTGCAATCCAAGGATGGCAAAACCCTGTTGCCCCCAGAAAAGCCCACAACTGTATTTTAGTGACAGGGCGAGGATGATCTTGGATAGCCTGCACCCTGTCAGGGGAGAGCAATCGTTCTCCTGGCCGAAGTACAAAGCCCAAATAGTTTACCTGAATCTTGCACAGCTGTAACTTGGACAGAGATGCACGATGTCCTTTAAGTGCTAAAGCTTTAAGTAAAGCCACAGAGTCAAATAAACAAGCATTACAATCAGGGTTGGCTAGTAACAGATCATCTACATATTGAATCAAGGTAGAACCTGCAGGTAAGACAATATATTTCAGATCATCAGTCAAAATATGTGAAAAAATTGTGGGAGACCCTGTAAACCCTTGGGGTAATCTAGTCCAGGTGAGCTGCTTCCCTTTCCAAGTAAAAGCAAATAAGTAATTCGACTCAGGATGATGCGGAATGCTAAAGAAAGCAGCACAAAGGTCAGTCACCATAAAACAAGTAGCAATACAAGGAATTAAGGTTAGAATAGTACTAGGATCAGGAACAACAGGATGAGGAACAATAACATAGTTATGAATTGCACGGAGATCCTGTACAAATCGGTAGATTGGCTTGCCGTCAAGCTCCAGTTTAGGCTTTTTAACAGGAAGAATAGGGGTGTTACAGGGAGAACTGCATGGAACAAGAACATCTTGTGATATATAACTATCAATCAGTACAGAAATCCTCTCCTTTGCCTCTCTAGGCAGAGGGTATTGCTTTACCGATGGCAGCGATCCACCTTTAACCTCAATACGGACTGGAATAGCAGATTTAAGAAGACCTATGTTCATAGGGTCCATGCTCCAAAGTTCTCGAGGGACCTCTTGCAGTTCCTTAGGAATATCAGGAAATGAAGTGGACAAGACAAGAAAAGATTCGACTGCCTCTTCAGGAACAATCAGGCAAAATCCCTCAGGTGCGCACTGAATGCGTGCCCCCAATTTCCCTAAAACATCATGACCCAGTAAATTACCAGGACCTCCAGGCTTTACCACAAATTTATGAGAGAGTTTCAGAACCCACAATTCAATGGGAATCGGGGATGACATCAGAACCAAATGTAGATTACCCTCAATACCCTGTACCAAAACCCAGTCCTCAGAGAAGCTGTCAGGAAGAAAGGTTAAAGTAGAAAGGCTGGCACCAGTATCAATGAGAAAAGGTTTGAAGCAATTCCCAATCTTAATACTATGACTGGGGCCCTAAATTTCATTTTAATTCTCCAAGGGCTCCCAGGGTCTCCGCTTCCAGTCACTGGGTAGTGTTAGGATCCAGGGGAGCACTCAGAGGGAAAGGTGGCGGGAAAGGTGGCATCGGCTCCTGGTGCACCCACGGGGGCCGGCCAGGTCTCAAGGGACATTCACGTTTCCAATGACATGGTTGCTTGCAATAATTACAGTTACTCCTTCCTCCTGGTTCATTTTGACCTTCAACTTTGTCATCACCTCTAACATCCGGGTACCATCTGCCACGACCTTGTCCCCCACGGCCGTGCCCTCCGTAAGGCACTTGCAAAGTGGCTGCTAACATACTAACTTCTTCCCTTCTCTGCTTTCTCTTCTCTTTATCAATACCATAATACACAAAAGTGGCCAACCTTACTACTTCATCTAGAGGCTTCCCGGGCCAGTCTGGAATATGTTTGGAAAAATATTTCTTTATGTCTGGGGTGGATTGATCAACAAAGGAGGAAACTATCACTGGCCAATTTACCTCACACTCAGGGTCAATTCCCCCACCATACATGCGGATCTCTTTAAGTAAACGTGCCACAAATGCTGATGGATGCTCCTCCAGACCCTGGTGACATTTCCTAACTTTAGAGCAATTTGCAGGCTTCTGTCCAGCCATTCTAATAGCCTCTTCCAACCCCCCCCCCACCATACGACATACGATGGTTAGTGTCCAGGATAGCAAATTTCTCATCTGGGGTAAAAAGAGTTTCTAAAAATTGCTGAACATCTGCCCAAGTGGGATCGTAGGCTTGAAAGATCCCTCTACTAGTCTGCAAAACTTTCTCAGGATCATCTCGCAGCTGCGGCATTTGCTGCTGCCAGGAAATTAAATCCTGCAGACTAAAGGGGTGATTAATGTGAGCCTCAAGGGCAGGCTGCCCCGCCTGTGGGGGTGGAAGAGCCATAGATACTAAAGGAGCCTGAAGAGAAGCAGGAATGGGAACAGGATGAGACAAAGAGGGATATAAAGGAGGTACAGAAGAAGGAGAAGGGACTGAAGGGGTTAAAGAAGGCTAAAGTGCTGCATGGGGTGGAGCGGATCCTGCAAGCTGTGTACAGAGATTACCAGTACAGTCCTGCCATTTTAACTCCTGCTTCTTCTTTTTCTGGTGCCGTGTAGTAACCCAATTATCCATCTGGCCAGGAAATCTGTCTTCCAATTCATATCTCAGAAATGTTAACTTATCTTGATCAAAGCTCTCACCTGCGGGCCATTCCAGGGGCATCTCCTGGTACCAGTTAGCCAATCCACTTTACACAAAATAATTGCCCCCCTGTTTGGATAACCCCTGAGTACCATCTATTCTTCTCCAGTTCTCCAGAATTTCTGGCAAAGGGGTCTCCTTAACAACACTCTGCCCAGAACCCATATCTACTAAGCTCCCTTACCACCAGAACAATGGTCCTCACTCCTCCTCCCTGGAGTCGTCCGTGGGAGAACTCACCCAGTGCCAGCTATGGAGTCATTCTGGGAGGACGAGTGTGGCACTCCGTCGCCAGCAAGCCCAGAGTCCCATCTGGGGTGCCAAGAACTGTTACAAATTACGCTCATAAGCCACATGCAGTTCGCTCTAGGCTGGGGCAATGATCACACATAGCAAGTACCCAAAGTCAGATACAGAATTTTTTATTCGCTGCAGTGAGATGCCTCCGGGGAGGGACCCCGCCTATTAGATATAATTTACTTTTATACCTTAGTACATTAGCATTGGCTTGTGCTTGCGAAAATACCCACTCATTTACTAACTAAACTGCTACTTTATCCAATCAGGTGGCACTGTACGCATGACCACTGAAGTTTAACCCTCGTGACTGCATGCTGTATACACTCTTGCCAAGTAGTCTGCTTCACTAGAAAAACAGTCCTTGTACCTATTTCAAGGTTCCTTGTTGACTGGATTCAGCTAGTTTCATATCTTATCAGTAGCTCTTACACGGCACTTCTCCTTTCACCCGTCTAGTACATGCTGTGTCCGCTTCTATGTATTGAGGTTAAAGGTAAAAGAAATGGGCTTACTTCTATATTGCAAAATCCACACACAACAGGGCTTCCCCTCTGGATCTGGCTCAGCTGTGTCCGGTCCCTCTGCCCACTTACCTTAGGGGGATCAGCTGCTGCTGCCCCCGCTGCTGGCTCTGCTGCTGCTGCATCTGCCTCCACCTCGGGTCTGGTAAGGGGGCACACATGCGTGCGGGACACATGTGTGCCTGGATCCCTCCTCTCCCCACTGCTCCTGACTCCCAAGTTCTTGTCTGGAGTCTTCTCAGGAGTCTTGGCTGCAGTTTTTTCTGGAGCTTTGTCTGCTTTCTTAAAGATAGTGTCCAAGGATGTTTGTACAGATGTTCTCCAGGGTGATGAGCAATGCAGTGAATTTATAAGTCAATGACTGCCTGTAGTTCTTATTGTATCAACTCTATTCCCCAAAATTTTGCCGTTAGCTCTTGAAATAAAGCATAGGGTCAGTATTGTCAATCAAGTTATGGATTCTCCATCATCTCTATGGGTGGTCAGGGTCAGCTCCCTCAGAATTTATCATTGGTGACAGGAAAAAGTCAAGAATTTCAAATTTTGGTTAGGTGACCACATCAAAGCTGAAGTTTTGAGTGGTGTCAGTGGTTCATATAAGATTTAGATTAAGGTAACAAAACTACACTGAAAATCAACCAAGAGCAAGGTTTCCTCCTTTCCTCCATCATCCCTCAACTTTAAATACTTCCTTATATTTCTGGTCCACAAGAAGGAGAATAGGGTATTTTGGGTTCTCTTCTTCCTTGTGCTATTTAGAAACTAACAAATAGGCATAAACAGAAGGGGCTGATTATGAGATATATTTAAAAAGTTATCAGGGCCTGGATTTACAACATACAAACTGCCTAATTAAAGGTACTTAACTCGGATCTATCCCATTAAGATGGTGGGGCTTTACATATTATCATTTGCCTTCTGCTTACTTGCATCACTGAAATTCTCAAGAAATAAAGTCTCATTTTTTGCCCTTATTGTGGGCTGTTATATTTCCTTTAAACATGTTTGTAATTCAGAAGTTAGTGCAGTGTGTTTGTATATAGCTCTCAAAGCATTTTTGGGACACATTTTCATTGAAAAGTGCTGTGTAAATCAACTGAGCTGTGTTGTTTAAAAAGTCCTGGAGGGATATTTTTTTCTTATGAACATGATTGCTATTTACAAACATGGGACCAATAAGAAGAAATTGAACCACATGCCCTTGGAAAAGCATGTTGAAGTGAAGAGGTAGATGTCCCTTCACTAACTGATCTAGTTGTCATATTATTACCTCTTTTTCTCAGCAATTATCCAGAGTTTGGAGTCTTCCCTAAGGAGGACAACTTCATGCTACACCTTAGGTATTTTTATACAGTCCTTCCTATTTAAAAGAAATATACCCATAAACATCATGCCTTCTGGGTTCAGAGAACCAATAGGACACAGATCCCTTGATTAGAAATCTAAGTCTGCTTCCCAGGTAGTCCTGTACCCCAAGGAGCACTGTCTGCCCACTTCTGAGATCATGCTATTTTAACTGTATAGCATTACCAGGCCTCTTAGGTTTGTTGGGGAGGGATTCTTTCTACCTCTGCACTCATTTCCATCATTCAGTGTTCCAGCTTCTACATTTGAAATCCATCCCAGGGAAACTTTTATTTTCACTGAGTCAGTCCTTGCTTATATTCATTGTGTTGGGTGATGGCTTTCATGTTTCCTTCTCTCTTTATTCCATAAAGAAGCTTAACTGCTTTGCTGAGTTACATTGAAAGATGGCTTGCATGACCATTAGCTTTATTGAGGGTTGGAGTTGCCTGTGGATCAGACGTGCTTGCTGGCAGACACCAACACCACTCAATACAACAATATTAGATATCACTAGAACAGTGAGTCTCATGAACTTTGAATGTCTAGACCAGAACTGTCCAACTGGTGGCTAGCATGCTGCATGTGTCCCACAAGGAGTTAATCTGTGGCCCCCAGGCTTCCACCCAGCTGCCAATCCCCCTGTTGCTCCAGCAGGGAATCCTATCAGAAAACAAAATATAATTCCTTTGCCCCTTTCATAATTACTAAGGACAATAATGGCCTTGGTGTCTGGATTCCTGGGGCGCATGTGTTGATAGAATATGGTAATCCTGATTATTAGCATCATTGCCTTTCAAAATGGCTTGAGAAGACTGAGGAGTGTTCACACTACAGTGACTTTGACTGGGTATTAATTTGCCTGTATCTATGGAAAGGAGAAAGACAACTAAAGATTTGAAAGGCCGGTTACATTTTTATGCCCCCTGCCTTTAAAAAAAAAAAAAAAAAAAAGGTCACAACATGACAGGAATAATTAGAACCATTTTAATCATTTGAGTAGCCTGAAAAAAACATGCAGCACTTTGGACTCTGTCTTTGTTTTGCCAGAACTGTGGCTTTTTCATCTTATTCTTTGGCTTTTCAATAGCGGCTAAAAATAGGGAAGAATTAAACTACTGTAACTCTGTAAGTAATATTCCTTAAATATCACAGTTCTCTCCTCCTTCCCTCTACTGTTAGAATTCTGCACAAACATTTGTTCACTACAGCTATCTATGAGGATCAGTATCTAAGTAACCTGATTTGAAACAGAAAGTGAAATTCTCATACGCAGCCAGGATTCTGTGTTTGTTTACTAGAAAAATTAATAGCAAGTGGAACACAGGATGTGATGAGACTGAAAACAACAGTGCTATTTAAAATCTCACTTAGGCTTCCAGGGTTTCAGCATGTTTACCTCAAACTTACTTTGTACTATAACCCTATTACTGAGAAGCCGGAAGTGTCTGATAGCACTATTTCCAACATAAATTAGTACTAATTCTGCAGCTGTGCAGCTCATTAAAAACTGTATCATTTAGGGATATTTTGAAAACATGAAGGTCCATTAAAAAGACTGGCAGTGTATAGTTGTCAAACAGACATACAATTATTGTCATAATATTGCTATCAAGTGCATGGGTAAAATTACATGATGAACTGGGAAGCTGCGTGCTTTGTTAGTCTTCTGAGATCTCCTGACACTATTTCCCTTTGTACAGAAACCAGTTACGGAATAATGTCCACCTCTTTGTTATGCATGAAAATTGAAAAGCTATTCCAGCAATCAGCCGGGATGTGTTTCTGGTTGCAAAATCTTTTTTTCCCCCCCTCAATGCTAATTTTCTCAAGGCGCTGAACTTTTACTAGGTTCTTACTCCTGATTCACCCCCAGCTCCTCAAACTTTTCCTTGCTCATGTGTGGCAAATGTTATCAAATTGGCCTACTTATGTCTGACATCTTTTTGGGAGAGATGTACTTCATAGACTAAGTAAATCATAATAACATAAGCTGTCATGAGCCCAAGCTATGTCACTTGCATTGGGAGCCCTTATATGTATTTCCTGATGTGACAGTCCTCCCACTCTATACTCCTGGAGGGTCCATGGAGTGTAGCACCTGAGCTGTTACTCATTCCTTTATCTGGTAATTTTACAGGGATGGAGCATAGACACTCCAACACTATCAATCCCATTGTTTCTTAAGATGATTTCTCAAGTAGGAATTCCTGGAACTGGGAAGCAGCATTTGAAGCTGACCATGCACCTCAACCAGCCTTGCTGCGAGGCTAAGGACACTCATCAGTGTGCCTGCTTTGTGACCCTCCTGCATGGAGTTCAATGAGGCAATTACCAATGCTGAGCACCCAAACCTACAGCCCTGATTCTTCTATGGGAAATGCTGATATATTGAGGGAAGTCCTCTTGAGCAGGGTTCCCATGATTTGATTGCAGGCAACTTGCTTCACCTTGAGGTGAACCTGAAGTACCTTGTAGTGTAAGCTGTTTCACTGGGCATCTTGAGAGAATTCTGCAAGTATCAGTTCCACAGGGAATTTATAGTTGCTTCCTGAGAGGACTGGAAACAGTGGAACTAGAGTATCAGTTCTCTAAGTGCTGACTCAGCGTTGGCTATTATTTTAAATAAAGTCTTAGTGTTGGGAAGTTGAGCAAAGAGGTCAGTATTAGGGACAATTTTGTATTATCTGGGGTATGATCAGCTATGGTAGAACCAGGATCAGGGATTTACTGAGAAGCTTGCTTTCTTCCAGTCCCTCTCCTTGTTGCATGCATCCCAGGATGGCCACTAAATTTGGTGGGGAATGAGGAAATGAAAGAACAAATCAAACATCAGATGTTTTAACTATTACTCTAATCATTGTAATCAGGGTCAACACCTCTAAGGAAGTTAGTCTATAAAACTTTGTTTTTTTCATGAATACACTACTTTGATATGCTGCTTATTACTGATAACTTTGCTCCTAAAATCCAACATCCATTAATTACAGCTTTATGAAAGTTTTTTGTAGAGTTGGAAAAAAAGTTATATAATTTAACTATGACTACAATTTACATGAGTTTAGTAAGCCACAGTTTAGTATTAAGGTCCCTACTGAAATCAGCTTCCTCCCCATTCCTTCATTTCTATGAAAGATATTCTGAGGGCTGCTATGTTTTTGAGAGAGTCTTTTAAACCTTTACAGTTCCTTAACCTGTAAATGAATTAAGTCCTTATTGCTAGAGTGCTCAGTATTCTTTCTTTCTTGGGACTGGCTCAGATGATGGCCTGCAACTTTTTGGCCTCCTGGTGCAGGCATGCCTCTTGCTGGAGTTTCGGCATGCTGTACTCCGGTGGGTGGTGTCTGCCTTGGAGGCACGCTGCAGCCTTGAGGGAGCACTGTGCCACATGGAGGGCCACCATCTTCAATACGTGCTCTGATGTCATGACTGGTCTGGGTGACTGGCCAGGCTCGGTGTTGGACTGCGACTCCCAGCTTGTGCCATGTCCTGGGCGCTCACTAGGCTGCTTTTTGCATTTTCTTTTGTGTGGGAAGTTGAAGGTGTTGTCATGTGTATGACTGGATAGAGCAGGGTAGGAATCATTTGTTTATAGAGGGCTTTGGCCTGTACAACTGTATGGCCGACTACATAATGGCATGTTAGGCATGACATACAATACAGTGAAGGTGTCTATCACAGTGTGATGTTATGAATGTAATGACATGGCGCTCTTGGTTTGATGGTAATTTCATAGTTTCATAGTTGGTAGGGTCGGAAAGGACGTGAGCAGATCATCAAGTCTGACCCCCTGCCGTGGCAGGAAAGAGTACTGGGGTCAAACAACCCTGGCGAGGTATTCATCCAGCCTCCTCTTAAAGACCCCCAGCACCACTTCTCTTGGAAATTGGTTCCAGATCCTAGCCACCCTAACAGTGAAGTAGTGCCTCCTGATATCTAGCCTAAATCTACCCTCTGCCTGCTTGTGACCGTTATTTCTTGTTACTCTTGGTAGTGCTTGGGGAAACAGGGACTCTCCCAATGTCTTCTGGTCTCCCCTGACCAGTTTGTAAATGGCTACTAGATCCCCCCTCAGCCTTCTCTTGTGGAGGCTGAACAGGTTCAGGTCCCTTAACCTTTCCTCGTAGGGCCTGCCCTGCTGACTCCTGATCATGCAGGTGGCCCTCCTCTGGACTCTCTCCATGTTGTCCACATCCCTCCTAAAGTGTGGTGCCCAGAACTGGATGCAGTACTCCAACTGCAGCCTGACCAGTGTCGCATAGAGGGGGAGTATCACCTCCTTGGACCTGCTTCATCTGTGGATGCATGACCACTTCCCCACACTGTTGGCCCATGTTCATTTTGGTATCAATAATGACTCTAAGATCCTTTTCTGCCTCTGCACTGATGAGAAGGGAGTTCTCCAGGCTGTAGGTATGGTGTTGGTTCTTCCTCCCCAGGTGCAGTACCTTGCACTTCTCAGTGTTGAAACTGATCCTGTTCTCATCCACCCACCCCTGTAACCTGTCTAGGTCCAATAGTAGCCTATTCCTCCCTTTTAGCATGCCAACTTCTCCCTGCATCTTAGTGTTGTCTGTGAATTTGAACAGGGTGCTTTTTACACCCTTGTCCAAGTCACTGATGAAGATGTTAAACAGTGTGGGCCCCCACTGCCCAAATCCCTCCAGGTCAAAAATGACCCGTCCACCACCATTCTCTCGGTGTGGCCCTCCAGCCATCTAGTGACCCATTTGACTGTGTAGGTGTTGACCTGCTCCTCGTGGGCAGGGATTTCAACTGCACCATAAACACGCTGCTAGATTGGATGGGGCCGGAGCCACACCTGCCTTCGGTCCACAAGCTGCGGACCATGCTGGAGGCAGCGGATCTTGTAGATGCCTGGCGGGTCCTCCATGCTGATGCACACCAATACACCTGGACAAAGATGAGTGCCAGTGGGATCACCGTGGCCTGCCTCGACCACCTTTACATCACCCAGCACCATCTGCCATTACTACGCAGCAGCCGCATCATCCCATTGGGCCTCTCGGACCATGCCCTGGTCTGTTGCAAACTGAGTCTGCCTGGCAGAGCACGCACGCGGGTGCCTTACTGGTGCCTCATCATCAGCCTGCTACAGGACACCCATTTCAGGGACAGCTTCACCCACCATCCTGGTAGCTGTGGTGGGACATAGGGAAGATCCAGATTTGGGCATTCTGCCAGCAGTATTCCCAGCTGGTGGCAAGCGAGATTTGCCCCTGCACCCAGGAACTGGAGGAGGATGTGGTGGAGCTTGAGAAAGCCCTGCTCCATGCAGGCAATGACGCGGCTCTCCTTGAGAGCCTCCGGTTCCACAAGAAATGACTGTGGGAGCTGGCGGAGAGTGCGGCCTGCTGTGTGTGGGTTCATGCCTCCTGCCAGGAGCTGGCAGAGGCTGACGCCCTGACTGCCTCCTTCTTCGGCCTGGAGAGGCAGCTGGCTGAGGCAAAGACGTTGGACTATCTCAAGACCCCGGAGGGACGGCTGCTCACGGACGCAGGCGAAGTGCAAGGGCATGCCATCGCCTTCTATCAGGACTTGTTTGTGGCTGAACCCATTTGTCTGGATGCCACTCAGCAGCTGCATAAGGACCTGCCATGCTTCAGTGCTTTGCAGGTCAAGGCCCTGAAGTGTGAACTCTCCCTGGCAGAATTCAAGGCTGCTGTGGGGGGACTTGCCTCGGGCAGGGCCCCGGGCCTTGATGGACTGCCTGTTGAATTTTACAAAGCCTTCTGGCCTCTCCTTGGGTCCAGCCTCCTCTGTGTTTTCCGCGACAGCCTTACTGAAGGGTCCTGCTGACCAGCTGCCACTGACTGATGTCACCAGCTGCCAGCAGTGCTCACCTTGCTGCCCAAGATGGGGGACCTCAGCTGCCTTAAGAACTGGTGGCCTGTCTCCCTTCTGTGCGCTGACTATAAGATCCTGGTGAAGATGCTGGTGAACTGTCTCCGCACCATCATGGCCTCCATCACCGGGCCTGAGCAGAGCTACTGTGTACCAGGCAGGACCATCCAGGACAACCTGTTTCTGCTGTATGACTTGTTCACACCTGTGGAGCTTTTTGGCCTGGGCGTTGGCTTGATCTCTCTGGACCAAGAGAAGTCCTTCGATCGCGTTGACCACCAGTACCTGCTTGGCACCCTCAAGGCTTTTGGCTTTGGGCCTCTTTTCATCGCGGCACTCTGGGTCCTGTACCACAATGCCCCCAGCCTGCTCAAGGTGAACAGCGTGCTGTGCTCCCCGTTCCCAGTGCATCATGGCATTTGCCAGGGCTGTTCCCTCTTGGACATGCTATATGCACTGGCCATCGAACCGCTGCTGTGTGCTCTGCAACATTGCTTGACCAGCTTAACCCTGCCACCGGCACCAGGCCTGACCACCAGCCCCCAATCCGGCTGACGGCATATGTGGATGATGTGACAGTCTTCCTGGGCAGCCAGGAGGGTGTGCAGGCCCTGGTGGACTGCCAACACACCTATGAGCTCGCTGCATTAGCCTGCATCAACTGGGGCAAGAGTGACACGCTTCTGCTTGGGACATGGGCTTGAAAGCCACCTCTGGACCTGCCGGGAGGCCTCGCTTGGCACCAGGAAGACCTCAAAACCCTGGGAGTGTTCCTGTGGCTGCCGGCCTTTGCAGCCCACAACTGGGAGGACCGGGTGGAGGGAATGGAGACCCACCTGCAGCGCTGGTGCTTGCCCACCCTCTCCTACCACGGCCAGGTCTTCATCGCTAGCAACCTCACAGCAGTGACCCTGTGGCACCACTGAGCTGTGCTGGAGCCCTCCACTGTAGCTACTCGAGAGACTGCTGTGGCTCCTAGTGGACGTCCTCTGGGATGGATGCCATTGGCTCCCGCGAGCTTCCCTTTACCTGCCCACCACTGAGGGGGGCCAGGGGCTAATCGACCTGGCCAGCAGGGTGGCTGCCTACTGCCTGCAAGCCCTCCAGTGGCTCCTGTATGCCAAGGGCCACCTCCCCATGGTGGCAGCTGGCATGCTGGTTCCTGCACTGAGTGGAGGGGCTTGGTTTTGACCAGAAGTTCTTTATGCTGGACATCACCTTCCTGAATGGGGCAGTCCTTCCCCCATTCTGCTGCAGCATGGTGAGGGCCTGGTGGTCTGCCTTCCATCTCTGTCCCCAAGCCAGGTGCCTGCATTTCCCACAAATGCTTCAGGAGCCCTTGGTCCACAACCCAGCCCTGCAGCATGTTGTGCTGAGTCTGGCCTCTACCAGCCTCGTGGCTGCTGTCATCGAGGTGCACACCACCTGCCTGGGGCACCTCCTGGACCCTGCTCAGTCAGGCTGGCTGTCACCTGAAGCCCTGGCTGCCCAGATGGCACTGCACTCTGTTCGCACTGCAGGCCAGCTTCTGCAGGCCTTTAGGACCACTCTCTTGACGGAAGCAGTGACCGCTCTAGAAGGCTATCTCCGGGCTCACCAGGCCCTCCCCGCTGCAGACACCGCAGGTGACATCTTCCCACTACTGCTGGTCATCCCAGCTGTGGCCAGTGAGCTGCTGACTGGCCTAACACACTGCTCAGGCTCCTTGTGCCCCCCAGCAGCAATATGGGCTCCCCCTTTGACACACTGCCCCGGAAGGGACTCTACACATGGGTGGTGTGCACCCAGCATGCCCAGGTGCTGGCTGGCTGCCCCGACACTGTGTGGCTATGGTGCTTGGCATGGCCTGGGACCCCAGCATGGCACACGCTGTACAAGGCTCCCACCACCAAGAAGGTCAGCGATCTCCAGTGGAGATTGGTACATGGCATCCTGGCCACTGGCACCTTTGTGTGCCACCAGGACCTGGTAGCCTCAGTGGCCTGTCCCTTCTGGCTGGCGGTGCTGGAAGAGGATGTTTTTCATGCCTTCCTTGACTGTCCCCAGCTGCGGCTGCTTTTTGCAGCCCTTGGGGCACTGCTTTGGTCACTGGGCTGAGATTTCTTAGAGGATACCTACATCTACTCCCTCCCATACTGGGCAGCCGAGTGGGCCACAGCCAGTCTGGCCAACTTTCTGGTGGGCCAGGCCAAGATTGCCACCCTGACTAGCTGGTGAAACCGGCTCATTGGGACTGGGATGGATGATGCCCTGCAGCTGTTCTACCTGCTGATGTGGGCCCACCCCTCACTTGAATTTGAGCATGCAGTCCTCCAGTGGACGGTATACACCTTTAAGGAACACTGGATCATCAAGGGGGCACTCTGCTGAGTTGAGGCATGACTGCTCCTTGCCCTGTGACACCACCAGCTGCTCAAGGTACAGAGGTGCATCCAGCAAGCCAAGACGTCAGGCTTTGACCAGGTGGGCTGAACCCTGAAGCCCTGAGGCCCTCCTGGGTGTCCCCTCTGGCAGAACTGTATATATGTATATACGTAAATACTTCTTTTGTTCTTTGTGTTTTTGTTTTTTTGTTTAGAGTGTGCGGGCAGGTCTTGCAGGCCATGAACCCAGGCCTTGTCCTTGAGGCCCAGATCCTTGGACCAACCTGTACATAATTTCTACTGCCCACCATTTGTCACCCTTCCCGGAATAAACATCTCTTAAAAGTCAAGTCTTTCTTTCTTGCTTTTTCATTTTTTTTGTCATTTTGCAGGAGGATAGCGGTTATCAAACATTCTTCATTTCCACAGCTTATTCATGCCTTTTTAAAATCATTCCCCATTCCTCAGAAGTGATGAATGCAGATTTGTCAGTCAGCAGTAATTCTAACCAGTCAGTCAGCAAGGATGACTTTGTTGATCCATCCCTCAAACTGTCTCCACTGCTTTATATGTAGTGCTATAACCAGGACCTTAACAATTGCCTTCACTGGGAACCCCACTTCTTTTAAATTGAAGCATCTCCAAAATATATATCATTGTCCACCTTAAACATAATTATGGAGTAGACCTAAGCTAAGGTTTCATTATGATATCAAAAAACAGTAAACAGAGGTATAATAGAGGGGCAGAGAATTCAAGGAGATACAACAGGTGTGGAAGGAATGACAGCAGAAGAAACTGGACAGGTTCCTGGAAGGGAATTTACTATTGCTGTGCGAAGCTTCACCAGCTGTTTTGTTTTGACGCTGTTTCGAGTCATTTCAAACTTGAAACAGCAGAATCAAAATGAAATGAAAGCTGTTCTCAGTGCTGGGAAACTCAACCCGGCTGGGTGGGCAGTGGAGGCTCTTCTGAACTCCTCCTGGGGGTGCCAGACCCTGATTTGCCTGCCAGATCACAGGATGCTGCTCCTGTTCCCCAGCTCCTTCTTGTCAGCAGCTTGAGGTGCAGTTTCCTAGAAATCCCTGCACCTATCTCCTTGAAACTAGGCAGGCTTCATGCTCTTAGAAGGGACTACCAACCCTGTAATTTTCATTGGAAGCAGGCAAGAAATGACAAAGTTATAGGCTGTTTTATTGTTCCCCATTATAGCCTATGGGCAAAACATCAAAACAGCATCAAAACAGAGAAACCATTTCAACAAAATGGAATGGAACAATGCTTTCAAAATGAAATTAATTTCAAAATGAACCACTGTTCTGTCAAAATGTTGAAATGGAAGTCAAAGTGGAATGCTGTTGTTTCACACAGCCCCAGAATTTACTGTAAAGAGCACCATGTGCCAGGCAGGGTATGCCACCCTGTGTTTCACATCCCTCAACAAGTGCCTGCTTTTCTACCTTCTTCATTTTGATACAACAGCCTTCAAATGGCAGGATCTGGGAGTTGGACAGCTTTAAGGAGGAACTTTTGGGTAAACATTGCTTTTGCACTTGATTCTGTACATTACATGCACATGAGGAGGTGGTTATGGAAATGGGAAAAAAAGAAGTGAAATACATCTGATCCTTATTTGGAAGCTGTTTGTAGGGTTTCCTTTCTTTTTTCTGGCATTTTGTTTGCTGATTACTTTGAAGTATTGAACATTTAGCTGTGTAAAACGGCATAGATTCCTCCTAGCAATCAGCTTGTTTCATTGCACCATTTTTCTTTTTTATCATAATATGTATTTGTAAATTAATTGAATTCCTGAATCCTTATTGGTTTGTTCTAAGGTTTTAATGACAGCAGAAAATGGTAAGCAATCCACACAAATTAATTACATGACAATCTTTGACTTTAAAATCACAGGTATGTATTCAAATTGATATTCAGCAAAGGAATCAGTCAGTGCAGTCTATAACATTGATCAGCTGCAATAAACTGCAGTAGCAGTTTCCTTACCCAGGAAGTTATAAAACTGCTAGAGCAGATAGGTTAAAAAAAGTCTTAACATATCTTATAGTAATGTTAAAACCAAAAAGCAGCTTCTATACTTGCAATACTTTACCTGTTAAAATCACCACTCTTGGCCAGATGTGAGCACAGAGACTGTCCTTTGAAGCTGGGCTAATATGCTGATGGTGTTTTCTGGTTGTATGAATTGAAAGGCCATCACTGAAAACACCCAGCAGACTTAAAGGCTTAACCTGTGTAAGCATCTACTATAATACTAGACTTTTTCTATCTGTCCAGAGTACACTGGTCATCTCAGCAGCCAATCGCAATGCTCACTGAAACAACCAATCAGAGTGCTTTGGACAGACAGAATAAGTATATTATTATAGATCCTAGGGCATTTCAAACAGACATGCAGGCAACTCAGAGCTAGAATGAAGCACCAGGGCCCCCCCACTGTGGAGTGGGCAGGCTCCACTGAAGGAAAAAAAAAAGCAGTGAGAGGCCTGATCCTTTTTCTTTTTTCCTGGAGCCTGCCACCTCTCCTGTGGCAGAGGGGTAAGCTGGTGTTGGGCCCTCAGCTGCAAGGGGACCTGGTGCTTCCCTCTGAGGTAACAGTGCCCCCCCCCCCCGGATCGCCTGGGGGTGCTGCCCACAAGGGTGCCACTGCTGTGGAGGGAAGCACCAGGGTCCCCTGCAGCTCAGGGGCTGTGTAACGCCACCATTACAATATTTGGTCAAAGGATAACTAAAAATCCAGTATTTCAAGAAATACTACTTTGCAATAAAAATGTAATTGCAAATGTTTTGCAGGTTTCAACTAGTTTTAAAAAATTCCACTGGAAACCAGTCTGATATGTTTTGTAAATCCAGCCCTTAGGGTAAGTTTACTCCCTTTGTTTTTTTAGGCAAAAGCATCAAACACATAATTTCCCTGTTCAAGGCAGCACTTCTATTTCTTATCTACACTCCCTAAAAATCAAAGCTTTGAAGACTCAAGAAAATCCAGAAGATTCCCTCCCAGTGTCCCCTTCAAATATACAAGGGGAATGACCATATTGTCCTCACCACCCTAGTTCTGATGGCTATTTGTCTGAGGATCTACTTAAGAAGCAGCTTAATTTTGGAAGGCTGATTTGCCCTGACCTTCCTCAGGAGCTGTGCTCTCCTCTCTCTGCAGTTCCTGTTTTCTTCAGCAGCTTTCCTATTCCTCTTGGGCTCAAGGCCCATCTGTTTTCATATTTTCTTTTTTTCTCTTATTCAGTATAGTAGAACCTACATTATTAATATCCAGGTAGTTTGCCACCTGCTTAGTTTGTAGTGAGCTACCAAATCAAGAATGAGCTGCTCAGCTGAATGCTGGGCCTTTCACTTCAGAGTTTAAATTCTCAACTCAGCTAGAGCTCAGAGCTCATCAGCAGTCCTATGCACTTGATCTGAGAAGTGTCACCCTTTAAAATCTATTTTTTATTTATTTTAGCTCCAGCAATCAGCTAGAACACCTAAGTGATCCCTTGCAACTGTATGCTGTGACTATTTCAGCCTTGGCTTGTGCAAAACCTGATTTCAGTAGGGCTGAGAGGAGGAGAGAGGGCTGGACAGGGGAAACAGCCTAGCCCTATGAAGTATCTGGGGTTCCACTATATATATTAGCTGATATTTTATAAACAGTGTTAAAGCTATTTTAAAGAAATTAATAGAAAAAAGAATATATCTAATTCCTTGGCACTGGTTTAAAAAAATCTTGATATTTTTTTTCTATCTGGATTTTTCTATTTTTTTCTAATAGTTTGCATCTATGTTTGCTTTGTAAAGCATTTTGAAAGGCTTAGTGATTGAATAGGATATAATATTTTAGATTTACTGAAAGACCTGATTTATATTTATGTTCTAACACACAATATATTATATTATTTTAGGTTTTAAATGGATTTTAAACATTTCTACCCACTTTCCATTTTGAGCTAGCTGTGCAGTAGAAAGTAGGTTTTTATTATTATTACTGGGAGAATTGTTTTTCTTTTTTCAGTACTTCTACAGATAGATATTTTTATTGGTATTTTTTCTCTAGTTCCTGCATGTGTGTGCTGGCTATTGTTAATTTTCTGTGTGCAATTAGTTTTGGGAGCCGGACTCAGTGATTTTCTGAGGTCCCTTCCAGCTTTACAATCTATGAAAGTTTTAAGCTTAAGTATTATGTGCATGAAGTCTTGTGGCCAGAAGCAAGCATTTTCAGTTCAAACTCTAATATTTGCCGAACTACTTATTCTCAAGAGCTTGTGTGTATACTGGTGCAAAACTGCAGCTAGGACTTATAGTACTAAATTGATTTCAGAATGCATAGAGAGATTTTTGGAGTGTTAATATAAATAGTATTTTTCTTTATGTAACAGCAAGGAAGGATTTTACATATTGTTTTAAAGTTGTCTAACCTTTCCAAGTTACTTGGCATTCATACATGTCCTCAATAAGCTAGCTATATAATAGATCAGACCCTGTCATCTTATCAAGCAAGTTTTACATTGAGTACTATGGGTATTTTATCTAAGAAGAATTGTAGGGTCAGGGCTACCTACTGATTAGAGGCTATGCACTGATTAGAGGCTATGCCTGCTACCTGTTCTCACATGACTGTTTCTATTCAGTGTTAGAAGAAACCTATAGATTAAGGCTTTAGTTTTCTGACCTTCACTGTTTCACAGATTAGTCAATCTAATCAGATGCTGTTTTCAAAGGATCAATCTTCTAACCCCCCCAGCAATACAATGTATGTTGAAAGAAGCCAAATATGCTGTAGGAGTGTGTCTCATTAACAGATTGTCCTTATGCCTGAAGAAGGGTGTTTGTGCCGAAAAGCTTGTAAAGAACATTATTTTACAACTATGTAGTTGGTCTAATAAAAGATATCACATCTACCCAAAGAACCTTGTCTGCTTCTTGTTGTTGCATCATTTCAGGAGCACTGAATACTAATACTGGCCAGCTAAATAGCACACTTATGTTAGGGCAAATTAAAGGTCTGGTTTCACACTTCTTTCTTCTCCATATCACCTTGCTTGCATTAGGCTTATTTGGAGGGAACTAGGAGGGGTTTATAATTCAAGCTACTCCTCTTTAGCTGAAATAAATTTGAATTGAAGCATGGTAGCTTTAGAGTATTGAATGATGGTTGTTGTCTTGGTTTGGAAGATTAAGGTTAGATAAAAATATATCCCACCAGTTTTCAAAGTTATGAATTGTGACACATTTTTCATTTATGCCAGGCTTATAGCATCAGTCAAATCTTGCAGCCAGTGACTGTAGTAATTATCTTGTCCGATTCTGTCCTATCTAATTATCTTAAAAGACATTTTCAGGGCATAAAAGACAAAATATTTTTAACTGCAACTGCATGGAAACAAATTGATTCAATAATAAATCAGCTTTAAAATACTGCCTTTTTTGTTTATGGCACATTCAATTATACTGATTTTTTTTCCCCTCCCAAAGATACAAGACAAACTGATTACTGTTACAAACACACCTGTCTCTGCCATTAAGATGTCTTTTACTTCCATGCTCTATGTTTTTTAAGGTGCTTTGTATTGTCTTAGTGCTGGTCTTAAGTTGTGGCCGAGACCATCTGCACTGCATCTGTCCAGTACCCAGTACAATGGGGTTTTCTTTCCTGTTGATACCCTTGGGCTTCTGGGCTATACGGTCACAGACATTAGTAACATGTAAATGAGATTTGAATTAAAGAAATGCAAATAAGTCTTCATTTGCACAAGAGCTGATAGCATCTTTTAAAATACTGGAATCCAATCTCAGGAGCATGCAAAACATGTCTATTTTCCTTTGCAAGCTTATGATTGCTCCCACTGGTTATGCTACACTGGAAGAGGTAACATTGAGTGTCAAAACCTGTGTGCAAAGAAGAAAATGAATTCTATGTGCTGGATTTGCTATACTATTAATTGGTCTTAAAGTCAGTATTTATGAAGTTGATTTGGGAAGGAGAGCTAGCAACATGAGATATGAGGCAGTAGTGTCAAGGAGCACTGTAAAGCTGTAGGCCACACAAGATCAAGGGGGTCACATTGGCAGATAAATGTGAAGTGTTTGAAGGGAAGTAGAATTGGCAAAGCCAGTGCATCTGACTGGGGGAATAGCTGAAGATGACATGAAGAGTCTTCTGTCTGTAGCACTTTAAAGGCAGAAGAAAGGAGCTGGCATCTGGCATGGAGCCACTATAGAGGCTTGAGCATGGGTTCATGTACCCAGACCAGTAAGAGAAAATGCTGAGCTTTGGCAATATACTAGTGGGATGTGAGGCATGCTACAATAAGCCAGAAAAATGGAATTTGTTGTAGTCTGTGTAAGGATTACCAAGGTGTGGACAAGAGGATTGGTGATAATAATGGGAGAAAAAAGGATACATTTGTAAATATTGTAAAAGAAAGAGGATTTAGCAAATTCCTGAGGTAAGTGAAGAATAGTGGATACAAGTGGATTGCCTGCCAGGGACACCAGAGGGATAAATTGGTGGATTTTTCTACTATAAGAAAGAAGGGATGGGGATAGGAAGGCAGCAGAGAACTTGTGGTTTGAATATGTTGATTTTGATATGGGGAGGTAAAGGAGACCTTTGAAAGGTACAAGATAGTGAGCATGGTAAAAAAGTAGATTGAGGGTAGTAGCTGCTATGTGAGGATGTTGGAAGCTGGTGGAACATTCAAAGGGTCACACTTCATACGGCAGCACAAGGATTTCTAAGAATTGATTGGAGCACAGAACTGATTGCTACAGGGCAGAACAGACTTTGATTTATTGGCAGAGGGTGCATCTACATGTGCACTTCACTGCAGAGTAGACTAATTAGCTGTGAAGTACAGTGTCACTGTCTACATGTGCTATTAGTCATCAGTAAACTAATTAATGCCACTGAGATAGTACTGTGATTAAACGCCGATGTAGACACTGACTGTGGGCTTAAATTGCACCTGCTCAGCTACACCAGCCAGGGGCTAGACTCTGTTGCTTAGACACAGCACTGCACTTTGAGCACCTTCATGCTTAAGCCAGCCCCTCTGATGCTGCCACCCAGAGCCTGGGGTTGATCCCCTGTGCCCCCTGCTAGCCCAGGCCTGCTCTACTCCAGCTCATATTGCTAGTGTCCTGGGTGCATGTGTAGATGCTGTACCTGGTGGTACTTTACTCTGGCTCAAGCTGCTCTGGAGATTATTGCTTAATTACATATGTAGATGAACCCAGTTAGATGTAAAAAATTAAACAACTCTTCTATTGTTTATGTGAAAAATATTGTGTCCTGTCTGTGAACTGGAGAAACTGTGGGATTTTATTCTTGTTACATCACATGGTTGTCAGTTAAGGTTACTGGCCTAAATTAATGTTCACAGCTTTAATGCAGCACTTTTAAAGTACTGGTACACAGTTGTGTTTAAACAGATAGGATCAGTACCATCAGATATAATGTGTAGAGGAAGGAGACCAAAGACTAAACTTGGAATTCATGGAAAAAGTAGGAGACTAGCAGAAGAAGAGTTGTTCTTGCAAACTTGAGTTGCTTGGGGAAAGAACTGTTCTGCTTCAAGAGTTGGGAAAAGTATACAATGTTCAAGCTTAGTATGGATGCATGATGGAAATTATCCTTTAGTTGCTCTTTGATAAGGAGCTTGCAGAGATGTGTAGCTTGTATGGTGAATAATTGTGTGGGTAGGATTAGAGTTTACAGTCAGGACTCAGCTCCCTCCTTGTACACGTAGGGTACATCCCTATGAGCAGACACATGCAGGAGTGTGCATTTATCAAGGGACACATAGCTGCAGCACATATTTGTTCCACTGCTGTTTATCCCTGGGCACGTCCCTGCACGTGTGCTCCTGGTGTGTGGCAAATGAACCTGGGTAGAGTAGGGGAGCCTGGGTCCAACACCTGTACCTGGGGTAGTGGAGGCCTCCCAGAGTAGCAGCAACACTAAGCCAGCCACTTGGAGGTTGACAGGCAGGTAGAGCATTGCTCTGGCCACCCAGGCTCTGGTTTCTAGTGGTGCACACTGCTGCCGCATATGCCACACCACTTTTTTTAGTGGCAGCTTTTTGGGGCAGGGGGGTTGACACTGGGATCTCCTGGTATAAAAAAAAAAAAAATCTGTTACACTTCAAATTAACAGTGCGGCACATGGGTGCGCAAGCCCTGTGTGTGATTTGCAGCACCTCAAATGGCTTTAAGATGCTGCAAACTGCATGTGCATGCTCGTGGGGATGTGCCTGTATTGTTTATATAGTAACTCTGAAATACCACAGTTTGTTGTAGTCCTGTCTTTGTCCTTCCTTCTCCCTCTCTTCAGCCCATTCCTTGATGTCTCATTTGATCTTATTCTGTCTCTCTTTCTTACCTGGTTTCTTTGCCTTTGGTAATGCCCATAATCTCTATTACATTAAACATCTTCCTTTTGATTCCTCCTGACTCTAATAACAGGGACCTTTTTCATGTTTTTTCACATGACTAGTTTGTCCTTTCTTTATGCCTTGGTTTCATATGAACTATCCTGATTCCACTGGGTCTTACAAAGGCCGATGAATAAACTCTTGTAGGAAGCTTCTCTACCAAAAGAACTACAGCTGCCTTCTCTTGTGTCAGGATCTGTAAGCTAACAGGCTCAGGTTAGTAGAGACATGAATTCAGGACAGCAGTGAAGAACACTCTTGGGCTTAGCTGTTTTGAAATGAAACATGGAATACTGGGTAGGATGAGGTATTCTCACCTCTTCTCTTCTTAAACATATTCTTTTGGAAAAAAAACAAAAACAGCTTTTGACTTAAGGGAAGAGCATGATTTTGATTTTGTTGGTTCTTGGGTGAGCAGTTAGTCACAAATAACTGTCCATTTACATTTATTTTCCAAATTCTGTAAATGCACGTTCCCCACTGAGGACTCTACATATAAAATCTGGTATTTTGAAATTCTGCCAATTGTTAATTATCCTAGTGACTGAAAGTGTATGTGCAACTCATAATTCATTCAGTCATCTGGATGGCATTTAAATGTAATCAGTAATGAGGACTTTCTTCCTGTGGCTATATAAAAAAGTGGCTTTTGAATTATTAGGAAGTCACTTGACCCCAGCACTCTTTTCTGCCCAGAACAGGGGGTCAGACTCAATGATCTAATAGGTTCCTTCTGACCCTAGAAATCTATGAATCTATAAAAATCTGTAAGTGTAAAATAGCATACCCCCAATAATTAAAAAAAAAGGCTGAAAGTCTTTTAATCAAACCTTCCAAAGAAAACCCTTTTACCTTGGAAAGCTGAAATGTTCCTTATCAATATGGTTATGTTTGAAGAAGTTGAGTGTTTGATAACAGGGGGTTAGTATGGGAAATATTTTGGCAGCCTAAATGTAGTATTTGGTACCAGCACAACTGCAGTATCATAACAGTATTTTGTTCTATTAACATTCCTCTCCAGAGCATAAGATTTTATAAAGCCTTACCACAAAACTTAGTTGTTGAAGTCTAGCCAGTGCCTGCTCTTAAATGCTACAAACAAACAAAATAAGCAGATCAAGGCTTTTAAGGCCAAATGAGCCCAATCTTTGTGCTACTACAGAGTGAAACACTCACACTGCTGGCACTGCTAATGACAACAGAAAGAAAGCATTAATTTATTTGAGTAGCATTAGTATACAGGACTCCTGCAGTGCTCACCAGCTACTTGCTCTTCACAGCTGCCTTCTCAGCTGGCTGTTCTAAATCAGCACTGTGAGAATGGACAGAGAAGGCCCTAATGTATTTGTTCATGACTGCAATTTCCCTCAAAATGATAGAAAGGTGTACTCCAGCCTTTTCTTTTCCAACTGACTAGCTCCTATTTTCCTCACCCCCATACACTGTATAAATTCAGTCAACTGAAAATGTCTTAGTGCTTGTAATAATGTTGTTAGGGAGCTGATCTTTAAACAGATCTACAAAAAATAATAAAAGGACAGAGTGAGCAAGCATGAACCAGATGTGTTTTATGTTTACTCATGTACATATGCACAGATAGTTATCCATGTTCTCTCTACACAGTGTGCCTAAATCTTTTAGTCTGGCTAATTACTGCCATCTGGTAAGTAAGACTGGAGCAAAAATAACCCTGAACCTCATGTTACAGCCAACTAGCCAGAGCTTGCTGAAGACTGCCAGAACATGCAGTAAGTAGCACTCTTGACATGTTTCTTCTTCTATGTCCTCTGCACCCAGGAATGCAAAAGTGTGGCATGCAGAGTAAGATGTGAGCTCATTTTTATTTGAGGCAGACAAGGTTCTTTGGGTGAATCTGATATCTTTTATTAGACCAACTTAAATAATTGGAAAAGAATTTTAAGCAAGCTTTCAAGTTTAAAAACCCTTCGTCAGGCTTAGGAAATTTCTGCATTTGTGTGTGCTCTTCTTGGATGGAATGGAAAGTAAAGAAGCCAGAGGCTGGACTGGTATGCATATAAGACAGGCAGTCAGGAAAGATGTAAATTGAGGAGTCAGTGGGTGAGAGACAGGCTGTGTGGCGGGCAGAAGGGGGATAAATGTAGCAGTTGAATAGTGGACAGGTACCTGGGGAGACAGATGTCAGGCAGGTTGTAATACATCATAAAACCAAGGTCTATATTTAGTTCATGAATTTTTGTATCCAGGAGGTTGATGAAGTTCATAGGTTTGTCTCTGAGAAGTGTTTTGCAAGTTTCCTTTGAGGATTAGAACTGAGAGAGAGGAGAGAGAGCGGTTTTCTTATGAGAAATGTGCCCCTACAGGTAATTGCGTATTCTTGTCTTTGATAGATTTCCGGTATGCATTCATTCTGGTGCACAGTTGTTGTTTGGTCTCTCCTACTTATTTTCCATCAGGGCATTTGGTGCATTGGATGAGATGTATTACATTTCTGGAGGTGCAGCTGTAAGATCCAGGAATGCTGATGGCTCTGTTGTGGGGGTGGTGGAGATGTGTTGGCAGGTTTTGCATTTCTTGTCATGGTATGGTCTGGATCCATTTGGTGTGTTCTGGGCCTGAAGAAGTTTGCTTCTGGTGATGAGGTTAGCGAGGTTCTGTGCTTGTTTGAAGGCTAGGACTGGTGGTTCTGGGAAGGTCTCTTTCTAGTATGGGTTGTAATTGTTTGAGGAATTTCCATATGGGTTCGAGGGAGGGATGATATGTCATAACCAGTGGTGTGTGATTTGTGGGGGGTTTTCTTCTGTACTGCAGCAATTCTGCATGTGGTATCTGGGTGGCACTTTCAAATGCACGATCTATCTCTCTGGAGGAGTGTCCTTGTTGTGTGAAAGCCTTTTTAAGATTGGTGAGGTGGCAATCCTAGGTGTTCTCAGTGCAAATTCGGTGGTATCTGAGGGCTTGGTTGTATATCACAGGAAGAGCACACGCAACTGCTGAAACTTCCTTAGCCTGACAAAGGGTTTTTGAACCTGAAAGCTTGCTTAATAATTGTTTTCCAACTATTTAAGTTGGTCTAATAAAAGCTATCACATTCATGCAAAGAACCTTGTCTGCCTATTAGTCTTTCATTGCATTCAATAAATGTGTCACCTTATGTTAGAATTAGCAGGCTCCCACAGTTTTTGCTTGGGCAAAGCTTCCATTATTTTCAGACCATTGTAGTGGAAGTTCTGAGTAGTTTTGTGCTGCTGACAATGAAGAGGATATTAAATACAAATAAGCACATTTGAAGGAGGTGTGTGGATGGGGTAGTGATTTTGGGTCCTGAATCTTGGGCTCCCTGCTTCAGATGAGCACTCAGTATGACCCTGGCCTAGGCAAGATATGTTTACATTGGTTCCATGCTGCTGCTGAAAACTAAGCACCATGCATCCATGCCTGCTTCATATGCTCAAAATCTGAAAACATCCTGGTGAGGATGCTCCAGAGGTGCTCCCTGCTGTCACTCTTTAGATACTTGATTTGGAGTAGGAACACATAGATGAGCATTCTCAAGGATAGTGTCTTGGCACATCTTGGTGACACCCTTAGTGTCTCTTGGCACATTTACATGAGATATTTACTGCAGAGTTGCCTAGCTAGCTCCTCAATAAAATCTCAGTGTCTACAAGTGTGCCCCTATTAGGGCACAGTAAACTAATAAATGCTACCATAGGATAGTACTTCTCAGCACAAGTACTTAGTGTGCATGTATAGATGCTGAAGGGGCTGGCTGGGGGATGAAGGTGTTTCACTGTAGGGGATGCCTGCTGGCTAGCTTGAGGGATGCCTGGCACTGGAACATCCTTGTGCCCCAGCCAGCTGCAGAGCAGCCCTGGCTGGCAGGCTGACCCCCAGGACCGCTTGCCATCCAGGGCTGCTTTGTCTTGGCTCAATGTGCTACGGTCCTGGGTGCATGTGCAAATGGCACACCCAGGAGCAATAGACTCTGGCACAAACTTCACCAGATTTTATTTGTTCACATTAATTGTGCATGTAGATGTGCCCACTGTGCCTCAGTGTTCCCCATCCATTGCTGCAGAATTACGTCAAAGGCTGTGCCATCAGCTGTATGACTTGGGATGGGGAGGATATGGTAGAGAGCATGCTCCATATGGGACAGAAGAGAGGGACTACTGAGCTTTCATCATACTTGCTTCTATGGAGTTAGGAGAAACACCTGTCAAATTTTAAGTTGTTGGCTCACCTGTCTGGTTTCTTTGGGGGGTTTATGATATGGGAACAATATAAGGAAATGTAACTACCTGCTCTACTAAGGGATACCATAGAGCCAGAGCATATTTTGCTGGCCACCAACAGGTATACAGTTGTAGAGAAGAGAATGTGCTGGAAGGAAAGAGAAGTCACACTGGTCTTTAAAAAGAGATGGCAAGGTATGGGCCTGACACCATGAGTAGGTGGAAATAGAAGCTAGTGAGAAGAAAGAAGTGGTTAATTGGATATTTTGAGTGGATGAGAGGAATAGGCAGAGTTTCAGCAAACATCTCAATTTTCTGCTGGTGAGCCACTTTGAGTCTAAACTTAATGTCCAAGCCAAATATTGCTGTAGATTTGCAGCATGGGGGCAAAGTTAGGCCCCTGGATATCCAAGGGTCAAAAAAATAAAAGCATCACAAAACAGCAGGGCAAGGCAAATTCCCAGACTGTGCCCTGAGGCAACTGGACACTTGGGTCCTGCACAGAGATGCTCTGGTAACTAGCCAGAGCATCTCCATGGCCCTGGTGCTAAAGCACACTGCTTGCCCATGTGCTGCAGGGACCTGGACCTGAGCTCCATGTGGGATGATAAGTAGGAGGTGCTTGGGGCTGGAGGAGGGTTCCATGGAGGTTGCCCACCCAGTACACGCTGGCTCTCCCAACACTCCCGATCCCTGCCCAGCCCATCCCCATCCCCTGCTTGCTCCCCCAGCCCTCCTGATCATTCCCCCACCCAGTCCCAGCCCCCAAACACTACCCAGACCAGCCACAGCATCCCACTACTCAAAAAAACCAAAAACCCCAAACCCCACACTCTCCTGCTGTAGCAGTGGCCATCAAGGCCACTGGGGCCTCATGGCAGAGCCCCTCCACATGAGTGGCTCCAGCTGCCTGGCATGCACGCTGCCACTTTCAGGTTGCGTGGGTTCTATGCAGTTCGGCAGGGCACTGAGTGGCACCACAAGCTCGGGGTGGCTCCACCTGTCACCTGGAGTCTGGCACCACTCAGCCCCAGTGGCCCCAAGCTTCCAGACAGTGCGCAGCACAGGTTCCAGGCATCTGGAGCTGCTCCCTAGTGCCCTCTGCTGCTCCACACCATGCAGGAGGACTTTGCCATGAGGTCCTAGTGGCCCTGCTAGCTGCTGCTACAGTCAGTGAATGAGAGTTTGTTTGTTTTTTTTTGAGTGCTGGGACACTGGGGCCAGGAGGCAGGGCAGCGCTTGGGGAGCCAGCAGGGGATGGGGATGGGCAGGGGGCATGTGGGCCCTGCAAGGGGTGTGGTAGCCTCTGTAGGGGGGCTGTGGGCCTCCGTTGGGGGGGCTGTGCCCTGCGGGGGCCAGGGGACCCACCCCTCTTGAGCAGCTCTTCCTATATGCCCACAGTCCCCCCACAATCCACCCAAAAACTCCATATGCCCAAGCCATCTCCACAAACCCCTCATCCACATACCTGGCCCTGTGGGTCAGGAATGAGGGGAGTGGGGTGGGGGCCAGATATGGGTTGAGAGTGAGGGGGCAAGGGCAGGGGCAGGGCACTGGCATATCAGTGCTGTTCAGCACTGCACATCCTGATGAGCGTAGGGGGTAGGGGCAGCTCTGATTTTTCTATCACAAAAGCCAAACATCAATGCCAAACTATAAATGTTTAGAAATTATTTTATTATTATGATGGAGGCATTGGTAGGCTTCTAAATTGTTTTAAAAATTGTAAATATATAAATAAAACATTGCCCAACTGACTTGATCTCTCTCTTTTTTCTCTCTTTATATATCTATATCTATATAGCTATATAGTTATTATCTATAGATATAGCTATAGTAGCTACAGCTATAGCTCTATCTATCTACTTGTGGAAGAATATGGATTTGGGGGTATTTTAAAGAGTGACTTGGGATTTTTTCATTGGGGATTTTGCAGTTTTTAAATAGAGAACACCAGAATTCCTGTTAGGGAGGCAAGTGGCAGGACCCAGGTAAAGAAACACGCTCAGAGTTGGCACCCAGGATCCAGGTAGAGGTGGCTGACTTCCTGGCCACTTGGGGATAGGAGAACATGCTTTGACAGTTCAAAGCAGGCCACCACATGGGAATATCTTCCAGGTGATAGCTGCCCAGATGGCCGGGTGGTGGCACAAATGGCAGTAGTGCTGCACAAAGTCCAACTGTGCAGCCTCAGCTCACTGGCAGCTGGCCCAGAGGTTCAGATGCCTCTAATGGCCATGCTGTCCCCATCTGGGTCTGGCAGGCATGCAGCCTTGGGACTACATGCTGTCACAGGTGGCAGCAGGTCAAAGCTAGGCTGTATCCCCTACTGCCAGACTGCTGCAGTGGGTAAAGGGTGCAGGGAATTCTCAGAGCTGCTTCAGCAGTCCAACTGGCACAAAGGGTAGTGTCTCCGGTACCAATTTGCTGAGCCCCAGAAGCTCCTGGGAGTGAATAGCCCTGAGCTACTTGCCAGGGTATCTTTTTATACTGCTGGGTCCAGCACAGGTGCTGGTCCCAGGCTCTAGCTCCCCCTGGCTACATATCTGAGAGGATCCAGGCAGGGTTATTTTGCCCCAAGTGGCACAATTTGCCCCACACCAAAGGGCACGTCCACTGAAGCAAAAAGCCCCGGCTCAAATTTGTACCGCTTCTATTTGAGCTGCTGCAAGCACATGTGCCTGCATGTGTGGACATGCTTAATGTCTTTATAAGAAGATCTAGTACACACAGAACCTCCTGATGATACCCAGATTTTTGTACAGACACAATGGGATAGTAACTAGACCTGTTGAAAACAGATTCACTTATAAACATTGTCCATGTTTAAAATGGTTCTTTCCTGTGAGATCCAAACCAAGCATGTCTAAAAGGAGTTCTGCATACAGTAAATCAATTTGTGCCCTTGGATTTCTGAATATCATTTACCATGTGTCATGTTCTAGGACTGGAGAGGAACACATAAGGATTATGATGACCTCATAAAAGTCCACTTGATATGCCAGCTTCTGAAGTAAACTTGGGGCTAAATATGCATATATCTAGAATGCTGAACAACAGTCAGAGGCCTCCAAGTCCTGTTTGGACTAAATTTGGCACTGTATGGTAGTGTTTGCCTCATCTCTACGACTTTCCAAGTAGAACGGCCTCTTTTATTTTTCCAAGATTTTCTTTAAAAAAAAGTTTTGATTTTGCCTTAACACATTCACACTCCTTTCAGTGGCAGAGCTGAGAATTTAAGGGCTCCTTGTTTTTTTTATGTCATCCTCAATTTAAGATGTACTTCTGAAAGATCCATTTCATTTCTGAGGAAGAAGAAGAATATTAGGCTGTCACATCAGCATTGATTTCAAGAGAAAGAAAAAAAATATCTAGCCATGATATGTGTTTTGTCCACCACAGTCACAGTAAGGAAATGCAGCAGACACATGTCACCGGCAGCTTCTGCTTTGCCCATTCTCTGTTCTAGTTTCCACATGTATCTCCAGTCCTGAGAGTGATGAGTTTTGAAACCCCAGCAGAAATGTTTGTACAATGTTTATCTAATAGGTTAAAGCCTTTAAAAACGTGTTTTGGGAAGGAGCCCAAGCAGTTCATAACTCACATACAACTGGAAGGCATAGTGTCTCTGTTCAGGGAGATAGGCTTTTTTCCCCACTCTTAATAGAACAAAATATCTTGGTTTTGTACCAAGATTAAGAATTAGATGAAGCCAGGCTGCCACAGGTCACTGAACACAATTTGTTTTTCCTGTCCAGGGTAAGAAATAGGGTGCATTCTGTTTCTTTTTTTCAGTTTTATACACTGCTATGTCATATATTCACAAACATACAGTACTGCTAACTGGCTAAGCCATAACTGAAACAAAAAACTATTTTTAGTGGCAACAACAAACCATTTGTTAAAATGTACAAGGATTTGTATACTCCCCTGGTACAGAAGAGAGAAACTTCATGCTGACTGTGTACAAAATGAACCAAGGGGATGATGTCAAAAGGAAAGACAGTGCACGTGCCTCTCCCTTGCTGCACTGCAATCAACATGCTTTCTGCATTGGTACCAGGTACACTAATGTTTAAGCACAGAAGGAGCATAATATATACATGAAAGCTGGTGGAGGACCTGCTATCAAGCCCGTTCATGTCAGTGAGAGTGATAATTCTTTGTTGGCCCTCTTATACAACATGGGTTCAAGTTATGAAAGGAGGCCCCTATCTCTGTTTCCACAACAGCCAGCATAATGTGTTCTTAACCCTAAATGGTACCCTCTGTACCCTTTAATCCCCAGTGCATACTGTTGCAATAACAATTTAAGAATAGTCAGGTCTATGAACCTTAGAGCTGTTTCTTCATGGTTCAATGCTGGTCACAGTTTTTCCAACTTTAACATCACTGCCCTGGCCCCAGGCATGGAGAGGTGTTGCCTCTCAGTCTAGCCTACAGAGGAAATGAGGTTTAGGACTCAAGCCATAATCCATCCTAGGCAAACACACCAAACCCTGCTGTCATTGTGTAGTAGTTATGGGCCACAGCCTGCATTGAACTCCTTTTCCTTCTCTGATTGTTCCTGGCTTCAGTGCTCAGCCTCTTTGGTAGCATAAATGGGTACCCAATACCGGCGTATCCCAGAAGTCATCTCTGTATTAGGGACCTATGCACAGTGGGCCTCTCTAGCCTTTTGTGCCATGCCAGTGCTAGTGTTCAGTTTATGCTGGCTGCCAAAGTAGCACAGTACTGAAGCTGGGAGCTACAAAAGAGGAAGAAAGACAGAAACACAGACAGTCAGGACCTCCTGGCAGCTGCAAGTTTCCTCCACTAGTTGCACCCCCAAACATGCACCAATGAATTCTCTACCACACTCTCCTTTTCATAATTCTAGATCTTCTCCTGGTTGCAGCACTACCTGACAACTGGTCAAATGCCAGCCTCAACCCTAACCTAGGCCCTCCCATGACGTTTCTGACCAGTGGCAATCTGGGAGACAAGGATGACGAATAGGAGGCACAGGAGCCTGACTGGAAGGCTACAAAAGCCCTGCACTTCCTGCAGGTCCTTGCTCCAGCAATAGCATCACTTGGTGCAGCTACTTGGTGCCGTTGTAGTTTAAGTTTATTATTGCCTTGGATCTGCTGGCTTGGATTGTCTGCTTGCTCTGACCATGACCCTTTCTTAACTCTTGGCTTGATATTCCAGAACTTGAACTGATACACTGATTTAATCTTGGTTTCCACTCAGCTAAACCGCTGACTTAAAGTGAATCACTAAGACTGACCACTTATGCCCCAGTCAGCCTTTACACAGGCCTTTGCCCATGACTGGTGCAGAGCCAAACCAGGGCTTGGTGTGCTTGCTTGGGGTGGGGATAGCTGAAGGTCCAAACTTCTCTTCCTCTTCTGCAGTTAAGAGTGGGTGGCAGTACCTGCCCCTGGCTGGGCCTAGGGCTGTATTATCATTTTTCTTTCTTCAGGCAACAGGGACACTAGAGACTTGTTTGTAGCAAGATTTAGGCTGGTTTGTCCAATCTCAACTCCCTTTGGGATGGGAAGTCAAACCCTGCAACTGTATTCTCTAGAGAGGTGCCTTTAGTTAGGAAGCTGTTTGGAGGCCGGGGGAGAAAATAGCAGCTCTCCATCTTGGTGGGGAAATTGGGCACAGAAACTTCAGAACAGCTGAACAGCCATCTTCATTCCATGTGAGACAAAGGATGAAAGCACTGAACTTAGGTTGTCCTGCTCCTAAAGACATAGTCTAAGCACTGACCTAGAGGGCACTGTGAGTTTTGAGATGGACAGTGACGGTCCTTCACTTTTATTTCAAGAAGGTCTGTAAAAGAAAAGGAAGTCACCCAACAAGCAACCCAAGGTCATGAATCAAGGACCACTGGGCCATCACCCATGGGCTATTTGCCTCTTACTCTTGCTTTTCCTGTTAATGGGCTAGAGGCAGTCTGGAAAGGTTGGTCAGGGCCAACTCTCACTCTGCTTGACTAAAAGAACTTGTCCAACCCTAAATGATACTTTAGGTTCTGAAGCAGTTCCCCCAGCTTTGAGTATTCCCTCTGTTGTGTTTTTGGAGTAGACATCGGATTTCTTCTCTGCCCTGAGCCTCTGCTAGAAGACAGACACTGTGTTTGACAGCTTCTTTTTTTTGTGCAAGTCCCTGCTACAGAAAGTCTCTGTTCAAGCCTACTGGGCCAGGTGAGGCTAGGGCAGTCCCAGTGCTGGGAGGTGCAGGAGAGAATAAATGACTTAAACACAGATTTTGGCCTATGGCCAGAACACAATCAAACCAGAGCTTAGTGTGTTTGCCTGTGGCAGGGGATGGCTGGAGGTCCAAACTTCTCCTCCTCTGCGTCTGGGAGCAGAGGTAACATCTGCCTCTGGCCAGGACTGGGGTCACTAGAGATACTTGGGTTGATATAAGGCCTAGGTCAGGGAGGTAGGTCTTGCAGCTTTGAAACCAGAAAGGGTGCCTTTAGTTTGGCAGACTAGAAACATGGTCTGAGGTATGCTTGCATTTGGGGAGAAGAGGGCCCTTCATCCTGGCCAGAAGGTGGCTACTAGTGCTTCCAAGAAGTGGAGAGGCTGCCTATGTGGCTAGGAGGAAGAGGACACGAATTCAATCCACACTTCCTCAACCTCACATGGAGCAGAGGTAGCCACTCCACTTCTGCAATAGAGAGGTGAGACTGCTTACCATGGAATCATAGAGAAGTAGGGCTAGAAGGGACTTCCATAGGTTATATAGTCCAACCCCTACCTGAGGCAGGATCATCCTTATGTAAACCACCCTAATACAAATCCATTTTCTAAACTCTTAGCAAAACTACACAGTCAGCCCTGACGCAACAAAAGACCCTATCCTGCCACAGATAAAGCAGGGGGACTACAGCTTAGTTTTCATTGTGAGAAGTACCAGAAGCTGGTAGTTGAGATGGGAAGTCAGGTTCATCACTTTGTACTCCAGGCACACATCCAGATGATCACGCACATGCAGAATGCAGCACTGTAGACACTGCACATGCAGGCATTCTCTGTGCTGCTAATTTGCTGTACAGGTTTTTTTCTTTAGGAGATTGCCGTGTCAAAAAAACCCTTCATCTAAAAGAAGTGGGGTGGTGGACATGGTGGCAGTGTGCATTGCCCGAAGCCATGCTCCAGCTGCTGGCCAGGCTCCCTGCTGCAAGATCTCCATGGCTGCAGCCCCCAGAGATCCCCAGGACCCCAGAAAAGGCTTCTGGGGTAGTACAGGCATGGACCCCAGCCTTACCTACCCCACTCGGGGCAACCTGCCATGCATTAGAGCATGAGTGAATGGGTGTTCCCCAGGAAAAAGTGCCACTGCTGTTTGTCCCCACGGAAACGCACATTCCCACTCATGGGGATGCACTCCAGGGAGGTTTTTTTATTTGAAGCCAGTGTGAGCAAGAATGAATGTGGAAAAGAACAGCTCAGCAACTCAGTCAGGAAGGTGAGCTGAGGAAGGAGACAGCTGAGCTCAGTTTTTCCCCACTCCCAATACTGGCTAACAGTGACTCAGTGTGTGCTTGGTTTTCAATACCACACTTGCATCCCCAAAGCAGTTGCTTGCCTTTTCAGGTGCTCAGTAGCATCACAGTGGCCGTATCTACATGAGATGCTGACTGCTCAGTTGTTGCTGCGAAGTCGTGCTGAGGGATGGTTTTTTTTGTGATGCTCAAAGCTACCCATAGTAGCTTACAACTGCTGCACAGTACCATTGTGTCATGCTTGCTTCCATGCAACGCTACTGCACAGTAGTCATGAGCTACTGAGGAGTCTGTGTCTCATGTAGATGTGGCCAGTGTTGCCTCTATTTAGTTACTGTTTTATTGTACAGTTTAAATAGTTTTAGAAAACTAAGCTTCATTGTCTAAAATTTAGACGACACAGGAGAGCTAGAATAGCCTAAATCATGTTCTTGGGCCATCAAACAAAAATGGTATTCAGACTTTGTTTTACATGACACCTTCATATTTAGGGTCAAGCCTGAACTTCTCTAATATTTATTCAGGGAATTCTGTAGACAAAACACAATTAAAATGATCAGGAGCCTTGTTGCAAGATCTTTGAGAATCAGTATGTACTCTTCTTCAGCAAACCTGCCTCTAATACCTCTGCTGTGATGCTAGGGCTAAACCCTTACCATGAGGAGTAGGGAAAATAGAAAAGAGGTTCATTGTGATTGTGGAGAGAGTATGGGGAAAAGTTAAAGGCTTTTATTTAACAGGAGAGGAAAAAGCTTGTTCTTTCCTGTAAGAAAGGTCGTGAAAGAGGAGGAAAACTTAAATACATTGGGGAATTACAACTGTATCACACCAGTTCTCAGTGTCAGAATGAAGCAACTCATAAGCCACATCATGTGTTAGTTAAGCTGGAGCAGTAAACACCATGCTAGTGTTCCAGCCTGCCCCTGCTGTGAGGAGCCACCTCACATGAGCAACTGCACATTTGTCAGTATTTATCTAAACCAGTTCTGGTTTCTTCCCTGCTTTGTCTGCAGTTGCAGTGGAAATGAAGCATTACCAATATTTTTGGTCTCCTGTGCTTATGTTACCCACATACTATTTGCTTTTCAAAATGTATTGATGAAAGAAAAGGATATTGATATGTAAGTGTACATTATAGATTCAGTTTGGCATATACACCCATGTACATGCATGTATTTATATTAATGTATACTATTTTCAAGCTGCCTGGCAGATTAATTTAACCACCTGTTCTAGCCTCTTTCTGCTGCACAAATTAGATTTTCTCAAGGGAGCTGATGTAGCTGATTGGGTATGCCTTGTTACTAAGGCAACCATTTTCCCCTCTGCTGTATGATTTAGGCAGTGCTTTATAACTCAGATTCACCAGGCAAGGAACACTAGGAAAAAAAAACTGGTTCAGGCCCTGGGGATATCAGTACTTAATAGATGCTCTTAGCAGACTTATTTATTCTGACAAGAATACGTTTTCTAAACGTAAAAAAAAGTGTTGAAGCAAGCAAAATCAAATATAACAGCTATACATGATGATGCTGATAAAGACCAAATTAAGTCTAGGAATAATTTCTACTGCAAATAGAGTGTGAATCTTTGGGGAAGATATTAAATCTATTCCACATAATCCATGGGAAGCTATCATTATTGGATTTACCAGCAGTTGTTTCTTTCAAGGTCATCTCTGACCAGGGACAAAAGAAATCTTTTTGCAAGGGGAAAGCCACAAAATTAGGGCAGAATCCTCTTGTCAGATCTGCCCAGAGGATGCGGAGAGGATGTGATATGTTGTAGAAATGGTGTCTGAGGTTAGTCTATAAATGGTAATTATTGCTTCCTCCTTTTAGAATGTGATTACTCCAGCTTGCAAATGTAGTATGCACATTCTGTGCAAAGCAAGGTGTGATTTATCTACAAAAAGCATCTGTTAGCATTAGTCCTTTAACAAAGAAAAAAAAAAAAAGCTATCCAAAATGAAGACAAGTTCTATATATGATGATACTAAAGGATGACTAGTTCTTATGAAAATTTGGTGCAAAAATGGGAGCTACTGTGGGCTTATTGGCAGTAGGGACAGTTTTTCTGAAAGCAGTCTGGAAGCATGTGTGTAAATAAGCAAGTCTATATTTGCACAATTATCATTACATGATCACTTAGATGCAGGTTTTATTTTACATACTTGTCTTCCATTTCGTGGGCATGGATAATCATCTCTATACTTTTGTGGGGTCAAATTTAGTGACAATAAACATCTCATTATATACATGCTTACCATGGCAAGCAGGAATAAGCTTGTGGACAGAGTTGTTTGCAAGTGCAATGCTCACTTACACAAGTTACAATTCAGTTGAGCCTCTATTAAAAATTACTTGCCATACAGTCACATTGCAACAGCTCAAATAAACGCAGTTGTACTGAATAATAGCCCATCCTCTGTATTCTCTCCAGTTTGCAGAGAGGATGGGGGTGGAGGGTGCTTTGTGTAAACAATATGATAGAAATTGGAACTTTCCCCCCACCCCACTTTTATTCCAATCCAGAAATGTTCAACACTTTGAGGCTGTTTAGAGAGGGATGATCGGATGCTTCATGAAATTCCTTCCAGAACTATGATTCTATGACAGTCACCTTCAGAGTTCCCAGCTGTCAGTAAATTTATGGACAGTCAGTGAAAAATCATGCTAGAAACACCTGTTTGTAACATCCACAAAAAAATTGAGCTTTCTTTAAAAACACTAAGCTACCAGAGCTTGATTGAAGTTTTGTGGTTGGAAAGAAGCTGGAGGCAAGCTGATGGACAGGCAGAGCACAGCAGTCCCACCTAGTGGTTGAATGGGAGTGCTACACCTCACACAATCATCTTCTCTGATGCTTTGTAGACCCCTTCCCCCAGCCATGTGCTATTTCTGCTGCTACTGGTACTGCTGTTGCTGAGTCCTGTCAGCTCTCTGTATTCCTGCTGGGTCACAGATAGGCTTCTTCAGGGATCCATGCTGGGCTCAGGGTGTGGGTCAGGCAGAGGTAAGACTGTCGGCTGGTGATAACAGCATGGTTTGGGGTGTGGTTGGGGGCACCAGGGTATGGCTGGAGGCATCAGGGTGTGACAGTAAGGAAAGAAACCCTGTGGTAGGGGAAACATGGTATAAAACCATTGTGTCAATCAAGCAGGGCTCCCAATCTGATTTTTTTTTCTTTTTCTGAATCCTTTCTACTGAAAGGCAATTTTTTTTTACTATGATTGATGTTAAACCCCTAAACTTAAACCTAATCCTCCTAACTGGGACCTGGTTCAGGGCAGGACAGAAGAATTATATACAGAAGAGTTTTGTAAACATTTATCAGTAAGGCATATGTCAGCAAAAAATGTGGTTGTCAGTAAAAAGTTTACAGATAGTCAGTAAACAAATTTTCTTGGGGTGGCAACCCTGGATTCTGCAATAAATAATATCCTAGATATAAATTAAAAATGGGAAGTTTTGGAAGACTGGTACTGCTGTAGTTTGAAGCAGCTTGTTCTAAACTTGGGGCTGCAGGGTTAAAAGTTTGATGTGTGTTGCTGTGCTTTTCCCTTCCTTTCTTATCTCAATGCAGAACTCTGAGGCAGTGTTGGCTTAAAAGAAAGAAATCAGCTCCCATTTGGAAAGTGGTGCTTCCTTTTCCTTACAGCTGAACAGTGACTGGGAGAAGATACCTCCATGGTAACAAATCTGGGGGTGAGTAAGGGCCTAATGGCAACAAAAACTAGATGGGAGCCAGCAAGCTTCCGGTTCTCATGAAATATCAGCAGCTGTGGAATTTGGCCCCTTTTCCCATTTAGTTGGCCAGGTAGGTTTTTGTGAGTACTCCTTCCCAGCCAAAGCCTCAAGGGCCAAGAAACATCACTGCATAAGTTCTAGGTATAGAGGGAAAGTCTGACTGTCCAGTGAACTCTCATTGAAAGGCTATCTACTGCAACCTGTAAACATGGCTTGACAATTTGTGACAGGCTTGATCAGAGTACCTCATTTCTGATGTGGGAATTCTCACATAGAATCAGAATATTGCTCCATCAAGTCCAGTTTTTCATAGGTAGTACCTAACATGCAGTACTTTGCAGTAGTCACCCGCTTCTTCATCCACACATCCAGTTAGGTACTAATGTCCATGGAAGCAATATATTACTTCCTACTGCATTTCTCCAAATCTTGCTATTTGGTAACATTTCTGGTCTGCAGGCAGTAATATAAATGTTACTGGTCATAAAGTGATCCACATCTTATTAAAACGCGACCTGGCATTTTGGATCTCTACACTGCATGCTATAAAAATAGATGGTTGTCATTTGATCAGTTTAGACCAGGAATTGGTAACCTATGGGATCATGGGCTAGATCTGGCCCATGAAGAGATTGGCTATGGACCGCAGGAGATCAGGGGATTGTCAGCATACTGTGGTTGCGGAACACATGGGGCATCTCTGAATCCTACCGTATTCTATCTATTTCCTCCTTAGCACCTCTTGAGTGCCCAGCCCTTTTGCTGTGTTCCTACAATGACACCAAATTTAACCCTTTCCATCACTGTTAGCCACTTGAATTAGTGGTGAGGGTAAGTGCAGGCAGCTTAGGTGCTCAGTGGGGGCTCAGATTTGTGGTCCATGGCAAGAGATCAGGTTTCAAGTGGTGTCACATATGGAAAAAGGGCTGCTGACCTCTGGAGTAGACTCACTCTTCTCTGAGGCAGGGCCCTAATCCAGCACACTTCAATGTTGCTAGGTAAAGACAGCTTCTCCTTTGGTGTAAATGACATTATTTTCTTCCCCTTCTAGAAGATAGCCACACATCCATCTCTCTAATAACTGCTATTGCATACTTAGGGGTATCTTTAGTCAGCTGTCAAACAGATCTGTTAAGTATTTCTCCATTCAGATAATTCTGTGAATTTATGAGCCCACTAGTGTCTTTGGGAAGATTTTTTTTGGCAGTGTACTATACCATATGCTTATATGAGATTCTTTCATTCCTCCATATTTGTACTACTTGAAACAGCTCGTATGATAGTGTCATCAGGCTTTACCAGAGACCTATCCAATCCCTCCTTCGAATCAACAAATTATTTTTTGACCACAAGTGTATTGTGTAAGCTATTGACACTACAGCACTTTGCCCTTTATTATACAAGTAGCACAGATAAATTATTAAAATTACAGTTACTTTGAAAGGACCACAGCAATATACCATGAAATTTGAGGATGTTGGTTTGAAGACTGCAATCAGATAGTAGTTGCTTTACCACAGAAGCTGTGTAAGATTAGATATACAATTGTCTTTACTATTGCTGCAGAGCAATATGGTATTTTATTTGCTAGTGAGTACAATCTAGAGGAAGGTGCATCTAAAAAAATTAGTTAGATACAGGCAGAACAAGCTTTGGTGGTAGTAGTGGTCTGCAAAGTTTCTGAAATACGCCTGACAGTAAACACTTCTACAAATGTTAGTTGCTATACTTTCAACAGAATGGGAAAGAAATTGCAGAATCACCTGCGATAGTGTGAGTAGTTTTAAATTAAGGTAAGGTATAAGCATTACAATATAGTAGTTGCAAGAAGACACTTCATGTTTTGTTGATATGTAGGTATATATTTAAGTATATATTTTTTAGGGTTCTGAGGGCACATTGCTCCTGACAGTCCAGCATTTTACAATGTCTCTTGGGATATGCAACCTATTACTCATAGTGAATTATCCCTGTGGCAAATTTCTTAATGGTATATTCAGCTTAATTTATCAGATACCATAGATTGCTTCATGCTCATTCTGTCCAATAATCCAGCCTCCCAGAGGCAGTTCCATTATTCAAAACATCTGAATAGCTTACAAAACAAAAGGAGCTGTTTGGACATTATTTTGCAACCTGCCAGGGAAGTGGTTTGTGCTCTGTCCTGTTTCAAAATTTCAGCAGACATCCTAGCACATGTAATGAGCCCCATACCATTAACAGAGTGCCACTGATGAGATCTGTACCACTTCTTGCTCTCTTCTGACCTAGAAGGGTAAGAAATGAGGATTGTGATATTCAAAGCTAGGGTTTTCTAATAAAAATTAATTGGCTTTGTAGTTCTCGGATAGTAATTTATCTGCTAAAATGGAGGACTCCCCAGTTCTCCAGTGAAGTATATAGCATTTGCTTCCAGCCCTGAAGGTTTGTGAGATTTGAGATATTAGATATATTTTCTCTGAGCTCTTTGCATTTGCACTTCTGACACAAGGAAGCCTGGCTTTTTAGAGAGAAGATTATATTATTGCCAATAAAATAAAAAATTGTAAAACCTATTCAAAGTATTTTTCTGTGGAATACTATGTAGAGTATGATAGGTACTGTCCCACACTTTTCACTAGTGAAGGTGCTATACAGATATTCTGTGGTGTTAGCACTTGCTCTTTATTTGTTTAATACGATGGCATGTGCCAAATTTGCTTATGATGAGCATGAATTTTCCTAAAGCTCAAGTCTCACGAAGACAATATTTACAGGAATACACTAAAGCCCTCACTGGACAAATGCTATTTCCAACTCAAACGTCAGCTTTCTAATTCTGTCAATTGTGGTAATAGGGCAATCCAAGGCAAGAAGTATTTTTAATTGCACAATGTAAATATTTTAATTAAACTATAACCACCTTTTTTGCTCGGGCTTTCCAGAAACATTCCTGTCATGGGGTGGAGTCCCTAGAGATGGCTGTGATGCCCTTAGGGTCCTGTGACCATGCCAGCTATGCCCTGCAGATGCCTTCTAGTCTTTCTTGCCATTCCTTAGTGGTTTAGACAGTAAATAGGGAGGCTGCCCTCAAGTTGCTACGTAGTCATGGTCCTGGTGGACCCCACTAAACCATATGTGTTCTTAGACCCCTTGCTGGGTCCTGCTCTAAGTAAGTGCCTCATGGGACGCCCAAAGCCTTATGGGCTAGATGCGTGGCTCCAAAACCACCCCTTTACCATGCCCTATGCCTTGCAGGTGGTATTCAAACATTGTCTCTTGGAAGCCTTAATTTATCTTGGCCTCTTGTCATCACTGAGCCCTTGGCCACTGTCTACGTGCCGTCACTGGCATTGGCCTTTCTGCACCCCTGTCTGTGTGCCCGCACTGGTGCTGGGACCTTGGCAGACCTGTCTGCATGCCTGAACTGGCCCTGGTGCTGGTTTCTACACCATAGTGCGCCCCAATGAAGTCTCCTCCTCCCCAATAGCCTTAGCTTGGTCCACTGGCATAAACAACTAACAACATAAATACAAGCCCCCTGGGCTATAACATAACAACAACAATAACATTGGAGGCCATACTCTGCTCCTGTAAGGGGCAAGCTTCTCCCTCAACGTGTGCCCCCTAGCCCCAAATAATTTAGGAGCTCCTAGAGCCTGTCTTACCAACAGCAGAATGGCAAACAAGCATCTCCACAGAGCTTTTCTGCACAAACTCCTTCCCCCCTGGCTGCTGCCAGAGCACTGACTACTTCCAGTCTCAGCCCTGGGGCTTCTATGTGCCCAGGGCCCTGCCTCCTTCTGGACAGCTGACTGGGTGCAGGTGCAGGCTAATTCCCTCATTAGTCTGTTGTCACTGTAACCTGCACCTGTGACGGTTCTGCCTGGCTCCTAGGGCCCTCTCTCCAGGCAGTTTTGCCCTTAAAGGAGCAGGCACACTTTAGTGCCCATGACAATTCTCCTGAGTTCAGATAAAATTATCCCAAATTATGAAAAGCTAAAACAAGGAAGTTAAAAAACAGAAATTATCTTGGGGGGAATTAAAATGTAACTGGTAATTTATAGTGGTTCATGCTGCCTATGCAAATATTTTTTTCCCCTTTTTTAGTGCATGTAATTTGTTGCATTCATTCACATACAATTCTTGAATCGTTTAAAAAAGGGATGTTTTAAAACTAGAGAAATGTAGAAAACCATGAAAAATGTATCTGAATGTTGGAGGAAATGCCATATTTACTTGCAAACCACATACACCTCTTCCCCAGAAATCACCTCTCCAAAATTGGGGCTCATGATATGTGGGGAAGGTGATTTTCTTCCTGGAATAGAAGCAACCCACTTGGATTACTGCTCCATCAGGCAGTAGCAGTGGCATTTCTGTTCAGGTAGCTGAGTCAGTTGACTTGTTATTCTTCACTCCACAGACCATCTCTCCGTTTAATGGTCTTGATGTTACACTAATCAAGTTAACTTTTATTCTGGCAATTTTACTGTCTTCTAGTTGCTCCTGGTCTCTTTTCTCCTATTTCACAGCCTTGTCCACTGTTTTTAGCTCTTTTCAAATTCTTAGATCCACTCATGAAGACAAAGGTGATGTGTAGGAGGCGCCCCCCCAAGGGTGCTGGTGCCCCCCCGACAGTGAGTGGTCTGACTGTTAGGGGGGCATGGAGACCGCTTATGCCCCACCTAAAATTGACTCCACTGGCAACACGTCAGTGGTAGAAGTGCAGGTGGTGGAAGTGCTGGACCTTCCACTGCCTCCGTGTTGCATGCAGAAGTGCCAGCACTTGTGACACTGCCATGTCACTTCTGCTGCCACAGTTTCACATGCGGAAGTGCCAGCACTTCTGTCACTGCTGTGTTGCATATGGAAGTGCCAGCACTTCCACTGCTGCCATGCTGCCAGCATGCTTGGCAACCAGCCACTGGGGAACCCCACCTCCTGGTCGTGCTCTACTGGTGCCTCCCCAGACTCAGGAGACACAAGTCACCCATGCATGGAGACTAATCTTTGGCAGCAGCTGAAGCAGTTTGAGCTTCTGGTTGAACAGGAGTGGGAGATTGAATGAGCTGAAGATTAGGCTCTGTCCCTGTTCTCTGGAGCCATAACTGGAAAAATCTTTTTTCCCCCCTTCATTTTGCCTTCTCAAAAACAAGGTGCATGTCTTATTTAAGGGCAAGTGAAAGAAAAATGATGTCATTATCATTCAATACTTAGACTCCTCCCCCTCAGTCCTATTGGAAACCTATTAGAAAAATCTCAATCCTTTGATGATCAGAGACCTTCTACTTTCCAGCTTAAATTCATGGTCAGTTTTTCCCATTTGATCTTGTTCCAACACTGTCCTTATAAATCTTCTCATTCCATGGAATTCACCCTACTTTTATTGGTACACAGTTCAGTTCTTATTTCAGCCTCCATTTTGTCTGGCTGAGAGACAATATAATTAATTTTTAAAAACATTTATGGGATGAATATCAGGGAGAGCAGTGAGCTATTTAAGTTAAAGAAAAAATTGCATAACATTGCATTGATAGCAATTGATTGCAAACAAATTTTGAATGTTTCAAATTCATATTTTGAAATCAAAGATTTTTAACCATTGCAAAAGATGATGTCTTAGAATGGTCTTTAGAAAGAAAAGAAAGTAAGGAACCTGATCACCTGCCCCTACTCTCCCTAAGATGAAATGCAGAGGGGTCATCATGGGAGACTCCCTCCTGAGGAGGACTGAGGGGGCAAGCTGCTGCCCTGACCCCCTAGTCAGGGAGTGCTTCTACTTCCCAGGAGCCCACATCAAGGACATAGCAGAGAGGATACCAAAGATTATTGGGCCTTCCAACCACTACCCATATGCTTCTTATCCACATAGGCACAAATAATATGGCTCCGAGCAATCCCAGCTGGGTCATGAGAGACTACAGGGCTCTGGGAGTGGGGCTGAGGGGGCTGCGGGCACAGGTGGTTTTTTCCTTGCTCCTCCCAGTCGTGGGTCATGTGCTGAGGAGGGAGAGATGGGTTGAGGTAGTCAACCAAATATTCCACCGCTGGTGTAAAAGCTTTGGCTTCCACAATCACAGTCCACTCTTTGGTGAGAGAGGCAGTGGTCTGGTGGGGAGAGATGGCCTCCACTTCACTCCACTGGGGAGGAGGCTCTTCACAGCCAGACTGGCTGACCTGCTCAACTGGGCTTTAAACTGAGCTTACCGGGGCTTGGACAGATTATCACCACTGCTAGCCCACTGGGCAACCCTTGAAAATCCACAGGTGAAGGCATGTAAGGGTACCCATCCTTACTCTAGCCCTGAAACAATCTGTAGGGAAGGCAGGGGCCCCCAGTAGGACACTTGCTTGCCTGTACACCAATGCCAGGAGCTTGGGGAATAAACAAGAGGAACTGGTCCTCCTGCTAAACAAGAATAACTATGACCTCATAGTGATAATGGAGACCTGGTGGGATTCCACCTATGACTGGGCCACAGGTATAGATGGCTATACCCTGTACAGGCACAATCGTGCAGATAAAAGGGGTGGGTTTGTAGCCCTCTATGTCAAGGACAGCCACATGTCCCTCCAAATTGATATTGGCACCCAGGAGGGATGACTGAAGTCTCTCTGGGTCAAAATACATGGGGAACATGGCTCAGGGGATATCACGGTATGAGTCTACTACAGACCTGCTAACCAGAAACAAAAGCTGAACTAGGAATTCTCCAGGGAAGTGGCTGAGGCTGTATGCTCTCAGTGCATGGTTGTCATGGGAGACTTCAAGTACCCAGACATCTCTTGGGAACAGTACTTGGCCAAATCCTACGATTGCAAAGCTTCCTCATATGTGCGGATGAGCTCTACGTGACCCAAGAAGTCTATGGGGTGACGAAAGGCTAAGCATTGTTGGACCTGGTACTGGCCAAAGTGGAAGACATAGTCAGTGACTTAAGCATCAATGGAAAGCTGGATGACAGTGACCACGAGCTGATCACCTTTACTATCCAACACAAAACAGGCAAGTCAGTCAGCAATACTGAAAGCCTTGACTTCAAGAAACCTGACTTTGACAAGCTCAGGAGGCTCATTGGCCTCTAAGGGACCATGACTCAACTGAAAGAGGAGTCCAAGAGGAGTGGTTGTTCCTCAAGGGAGTGATCCTGACAGCACAAGGGATGGCCATCGTATCTCAAAGGAAGGGTAGCAAAAGGGCAGAGCAATGCCCTTGGCTCAGCAGGGAACTCAAGGAACTCCTATGCCTCAAAATAGAGACTTATAAAAGATGGAAGTTTGGAATTACTATCAAGGAGAAATACTCAGCACTGATCCATACTTGCAGGGAGCAGATCAGGAAAGCCAAGGCTGCACCGGAGTTCCATCTGGCTTCACATATCAAAGATAACAAAAAGTCCTTTTTCAGATATGTAGGGAGTCAGAAAAAAAGCAGGGGTAACATTGGAACCTGCTGAACCAAATGGGAAAGCTGATAACCGACACCCAGGAAAAGGCTAACCTGCTAAATGGGTTCTTTGCGTCAGTCTTTCATCAGTCCAATGGGACCGCCCTGCCTGGCAAGATGAGGGACGGCCAGGGTGAGGGTTGAACACCCAGCATCAGTGTTGATCTAGTAAAGGAATACCTTGAGAGGCTGGACACCTTCAAGTCAGCTGGTCCTGACAGATTACACCTTAGGGGACTCAATGAGCAGGCAAGTGTCATAGGCCCACCATTGGCAAAAATATTCAAAAATTCATGGTGGTCAGGTGAAGTACCTGAAGAGAGGAAGAAGGCCAATGTGGTACCCATCTTCAAGAAAGGGCAGCAAGTACATCCTGGGAATTACAGGCCAATCAGCTTGACCTCAGTCCCTGGTAAGGTTCTCAAGAAAATTATCAAGGAGACCCTTCTGAACAAGCTGGCTGAGAGCAATGTCCTGAGGGATAGCCAGCACAAGTTTGTTGTGGATAGGTCTTGCCTGACCAATCTCATCTCTTTCTATGACCAGGTGACATATCACCTGGACAAGGGAGAAGAGAGTGATGTCATATACCTGGACTTTAAAAAAGCCATTGATCTGGTGTCCCATGACCTCCTCATGAAAAAATTGACCAACTGTGGCCTCAGCTACACCATAGTCCGATGGCTGAGAAATTGGCTCCGAGGTCAGACCCAGAGAGTAGTGGTTGATGGCCGTGAGTCATTATGTCACTCCATAACCAGTGGCATCCGCCAAGGCTCTGTCCTTGGACCGGTTCTCTTCAACATCTTTATCAACAATGTGGACATTGGTGTCAGAAGTGCACTGGCTAAGTTCACCAATGACACTAAACTTTGGGGCATAGTGTCCACACCTGAGGATAGGCTAGTGATCCAGGCTGACTTGGATAAGCTTAGTAAGTGTGTGGACACAAACCTGATGATGTTCAATACCGATAAATGCAAGGTACTTCACCTTGGGGAAAAAAAAACCTTGCAGTATACTTATAGGCTACACTTGCTAGTATCACTGCTGAAAGAGACTTGGGGGTCATTATTGACCATAAGATGAACATAAGCCACCAATGTGATGTCACAGATGGCAAAGATCTATAGATGCTTCTCAAGTAAATCTCAGGATGTCATCCTCCCTCTGTACTTGGTCTTGATGAGGTCACAGCTGCAGTATTGCATCCAGTTCTGGGCTCTGCAATTCAAAAAGGATGTGGAGAAGCTTTAGAGAGTCCAGAAGAGAACTTTGCACATGATCAGAGGGCAAGGGAATAGGCCTCATGAAGAGAGGCTGAGAGCCATGGGACTCTTCACTCCGGAAAAGTCTAGGCTTGGGAGGGACCTGGTGGCTGCCTATAAGTATATAAGAGGTGTTCATCAGGATCTGGGACAATGTCTGTTCTCCAGAGTGCCCCCAGGAAAAAAAATGACCAACCATTATAAATCCCCACAAGACCATTTTAGGCTAGACATGAGAAAAAATTTCTTTACTGTCTGAGCACTCAGGACCTGGACTAGCCTCCCTCCAGAAGTAGTGCAGGCACCTACTCTGAACTTATTCAAGAAATGCTTGGATGCTTATCTTGCTGGAGTCCTTTGATCCTAGATAACTTCCTACCCCTGGGGAAGGGGGTTGGACTTGGTGATCTTTGAGGTCCTTTCCAGCTCTAACATCTATGAAATCTATGATAGTGCCTCGAAGTGGAGCCTGATAGGTTTATGGAAGTGACAGGATAGTGGTGTTCTTGGTGTAATGATCAAAGTGTGTCATAGGCAGATTTAGGTGTTTGCTAGTCTTATAAAGAAACTGAAAGAAATGTGATCCCTGTAACAGGGTCCTGCCCTGTTTCTAGGGCTTCAGGGGAGTCTGAATAGCTCCACACCCCAGAAGCACCTCTGCATACCCACCCCAGACCTGGGAGAACTTACCAGAGGCTGGGGAACCAGGTCTTGGGACACAGTGAGTCATGCAGCGATGGAGCTGACACAGGTGTGGGGATTGAGAGAGAATTAGCCATGTAAGCCCAGAGTGGGAAGGATAGAAGACACTGAAAGCAGCGTCAAGGGGCTGCATCTGGCCCAGGAAGCAGGCTGCCTGGAGTTGCCAGGGGGTTAAGCAGCCACCAGGAGAGCCTGGAGCAGGGCTCCTCTCTGTTTGTTTGTTTGTTGCACAAGCCTGCAGATTCTGAAACACCTCTGAAATATAAGAGGCAGCCAGGGGATGAAGCCTGGAAGAACCACTGGAAGACAGCTAAGTGCTAACTTATTTGTTTAACTTATTTTTGTTTTTTTGCATCATTAACAGGCCTGGAGTGGCCTCGAGGTATTATCCACTTGCCTGGCTGCAGCAGAGGCAAGGGCCCTGAACAGTGGGTCCTTGGCCAAAGCCAGCAGCAAAAGTAAAACTGGTCAGCTCAACTAGGTTGACCAAGCATATCCTGCTATGATCTGCACAGATTCTGCCCATAGCAGCCTACAATCTCTTAGTGGAAAGTGTCTGGCTGGAACATCCATGCTTCAGGATTTGTAGTAGTTACTAATATGTGTTTCATATATGTTAGGGGCTGGAAGGGACCTTACAGATCATCGGGTTCAGCTGCCCTGCGCTTGGTCAGGAAAGACTGCTGGGACCAGATGACCCCAGCAAGACGCTTTTTGAGGATCGCTGGGGTGGGAGCCTGTTCCAAACCCTTGGCACTTGACTTGTAAAGAAATTTGTCTAGCCTGAAGCAATCCTCAGTCAGCTTGTGCCCATTATTTCTTGCCCTCCCCGGGGGGCCCTTGGTGAAAAGATTCTTCCCCAGGCCCTGCTGTATGCCCTTGATAGATCTGTAGGCTGACTGGGTCACTAGGCCTCTAATCATGTGTGTGGCCCTCCTTTTGACTTTCTTAGCTTCTCCACAACCTTCCTGAAGTGTGGTGCCCAGAACTGGACACAAAACTTCCAGGTACGGCCTCACCAAGGCTGAGTAGAGGGAGGGTGACATCCTTAGCCATGCTCAGATGCCTTAGTAGATGCATGCCAGTGTTTGATTAACTCTGCTAGCTATAGCATCACATTGGTGGCTCGTATTCATTTTGTTGTCTGTCACAGCACTCAGGTCTCATTCCAATGTGGTGCTAGCGAAAGTTGTATTACTGAGCCTGTAAGTGTGTTCCAGATTATTTCTCCCCAGATGGAGTTTGTATTCTTCTGCCTCCAAAGCTTTGTACATTATAACTGCAAGTAAAGGTGAGTGGTTTGGCTAGTGCCACAAAAGAAAGTAAATCCCTTGGGAGCATATCTGCTGGGTCTAGCTCACAGGCTCAGGAATATGGAGAGAGAGAATTTGTCCCCAAGTCAGATTATCTAGGACCATGCTTTTATTTAGCTGGGTCATGTCTGTTAGGTTTTAATGGGGTGCCTTTTGGTTAGAGTATGCAACAGGGGTCAGAGTAGATGTTAAGGTGGACCTTTTGTGGAAAACTAGTTGAATTTAAATGACAAGGACTGGACCTGATGGCTTGATACCCATTTGAGTCCTATATTCTTTGCCAGTTGTTTAATTTTTAGGCTGCTTACCAAGAATTGAAAGTATCTTTTATTGGTGCACTGACTATTTGGTGAAGAAATCTATGAGGCATCAAATCCAGGAATACATGGATCCTAACATAAGTAGGATTTGTTTCCCCCCCCCCCCCACCAAATCTACTCTCCTGTAATCTCAGATAGTATGAGAATGTATTTGACCAAAAATATAATAAACATTTCTATTGGTATCCAAATCTAACATTTTCGTTTCCCCGTTGCTCAGATTCCTAACCGAATTCCGAAAGGTCCTTTCTCTGACTGTATTGCCAGAGTGGTTCAGATCTTCCTCAGAAGAAACCCTGATGTATTATAGGAAATTGTGTTGGCTTCTTTTTTCCCATCATTTAAAGTCATACAGCATTCTTTTTCCTCCCCATATAGTATACATTTTTGTGAAAGTACAGTCCTTTCATTCTATAATGTTCAATATGAGGTTTCCCTTGATATCCAACATCGTTTATATGATTGACCATTCCTACCTAGTGACTGCATCTCTTTTTATGGCCACAATGTTCCAGAACCACATTCAATAACCCATGGAGGTCATGAACTCATCAGCCAGGAGGAGGCAGCTCATCACCACAGTAGCTGAACATTCACTATAGCTTGGTTTAGGCTGTTTCACTGAAATCCATAAGTAGCAAGAATGTTCCTAGGCCTCAGAAATAAGTCTAATGCTCATTTTTGACTTGGCTTTTCCTCAATAGCCCTCATATATTCACCCACTTTGATAGATTTATAAAGACATTTTTTGTTTAAGCTATAAGAAAAATGTTCAGATGGTGTCATCAAAGTCATCATTTAAATACCTAGAGATTATAACTACATGAAATGTGTGCAGATGGTGGTTAATACTGACACATACTGGGAAGAGGTAAGGTTTTATTTTTAAACCAGTAATTTACTGAATCACTCTATTGTGGCAAAAATACATCAATTGTATTAAAAGCCTAGATTCTATGCAAGATGGAAACAAACAATTACTGGCAGCCTGCAACCAGAAAGCCATAAAGTGATCCAGCACATTGCTTTACAAGGAGGGTCTTTGAAAACACTTGAATTCAACTTGATTTCATTTTGTTGCCAAGCAGCCATAGGAAAGGAGACACGAGGCTTGGCAGGAAGTAACTTGCCCTGCAGTTCCTGTGTGCTGGTGGAATCGTTCTTAAGAAGCCCTTGACTGACTGCATCCTTGCTGTAGAATTTTACTACTTAATATCTATTCAGAGCTGCATAGTGCAGGAGGTGAATATACTGTAACTAAAATTAATTTATTTGTCTGGAACTACTCTTCTCCCCTACATATAAAATAACCTCCTCCCTTGAACCCAGGCTTCCTGAACACTTCCTTTTTTCCTCTATGCAGTGGGAAATTGCCATCTTCCTCTGCAAAAATGTGCTTGCTTACCTGTCAGCCACACTTTCCTTCAGCAGTCACTGTTGCTTAGGCAACCACCTTTTTTGTATGAGTTCAGTATAGCTGCCTCGTTTTGAAGTCTGACTCTGGGACTGTTGCCAGACTCACGATTCCCAAACTGAAGACTGTGCTGCAGCTTACTTAACCCTTGCTGTGGCCTGTGATGCATTATGTAATGTCATTAGCCTCCTGCCCCTCCCTTCCAAAAAGTGGGTGAAGAACTAGTTCTGAAGCTAACAGCCTCAGAGGCTAGACAAATCTCTCCCAGTGAAGTTGGAAAGAATGGCTATGCATTCAAATCACAGCTTGCAATATATCAACAAGGAGAATGATTCAAGCCCACTTCGAACTCCTCTCACACTGCTGTTATGCTTTTGCATAAAGAACAACAAACCCTAAGACATACCAGATGGTAGATTATTTAAATATCTTTCTTCTTGAAATGTATGGCACTTGAGATGGAAGAAATTCATCTTTGGTGCATCTATTCAAAGTTAGTCTGTATCATTAAAAATGATATTATGATTGGGAAGGCCAGTGTTACAATAAGAACAACATCTAAAGAGACAATTCTCCCCTGTTTTCCTCACTATTCTGCTTCAAGATACCCCTAATTCCCATTATGGTTGCTGGGTCTTCCACAAAACCAATCGGTAGATATTAGGATTATGGAAGTCCCCTATTCTATAATTGCCACCAACCTGCTTCCAGATGCAGAGAACAGCCTCTTTGTATTGAGCAAATAGTTATCCTGAGGTAAATTCCAGGCATGTGGCACCTACATTGATATAGTTGTATCATTGATTTTTTTTTTCTGGACCGCTTTGAGTGAGTTATGTCAATAGGGCTTCATATCATTTTTAGACCAATGTGAGGACCACTTACAGTGCTGATAATTTTTTGTGTGTGTCTAAGCTTAGATGCCTAAGTGTAGAAATACATTTTGTGCTTTGAGTTACATATTGGTACCCAACTGAGGACTACAGGTGGGTTTTTAAACCGGGAGAAAGGCAGAATTTCAGGTATATTCCTCCTAGCCATTTCCTGGTTAATGATTTTAATGTTCACCTTACCCAACATAGTGGCTCTGCTGAATCTACATTTTTAAGTGCCTAACTTCCCGTGTGTTTACTGGGAATCTTTAGGACTGTACATGCAGATTTTACTACTGGAGTTCGGTTCCTAGGTCTCTTAGGTGGAGGAACGAAAAAGCTTATAATGTTATAGGTAGGAACAGGCCTTTTGACGAATCTAGACCTAACAGAATCCTTCATTTGCTTGAAAAATTGAGAGTACCTTTGTTAAACAAATTGCCAATTGCTCAAATCATGAGCGATACCTTATGAGGGAGGGTAAGGCAAGATGCCGCATTTATTGATTAAACGCTTAATGCACGCACGCGCGCACACACGCGCGCACACACGCACACTTATACCCCAGTTTCTGTTCTGCACTGGTATATGTTACCAGTCTTGTCAGTACTTGGATCAACTTAGTGGCCAGCCAAGTTGATCACAAGTAGGAGCTGGGCTCCTGCCGGCCCATCTTGTCAGATGAACTGATGCTCCTGAATGACATGCAGAATGAGACCTAAAATCAATATGCCTTGCCCCATCTTTTATAACTTTTGTCAGTTCACCCAGTCCTCTGGGCTTTGCTATGCTATCACTGTGTTCTTCCTTGAAGGTCAGTTGTCATTGTTCTCTCACTGTTCTGGGATGGATTATTCTTGTTTTGGTCTTTTATCTGTCTGAATTCTACAGCCAGTTTCCAGCTGATGTTTTCCTTTTCCACAGACACACTCTCACACATACAACATACAAAGGTCAAGCACTTATGTCAAGCTACAGTGCAATAGAAAATGGAGTTTCTTAAGGCAATGCAAAACTCAAGAAAATACATATTATTAAAAGCAATAGGGAAAAGTCTAGTTGTATAACACCTTTCTCTTTGCCATCTCATTCACTAAAGGAAATCTCCATGGTGCAGAAATTGTATCTTACTAGGTATTTGTATGAGTACCTCATATAGTAGGCCTCTCAGGTCAGGTGGGGTATAGGGCTTCTGTAGCACAAGAACTATCATAGGCTGGACTTAAGCTCATTCTTCAATGAAAAAGGAATTCCATTTACTGAGGAGTAAATAAAATATGAGATTTACATTTACATTTTCCTTTTTTCCCATATTTAAAATTCACTTCATTTAAAATGAAGCAGCCCATAGATATCACAGTGTTAAAATGCTCACGTTGAAAAAGGACCAGACTAAAATGATGCATCACAGCCTGACTTTGGAATTAATTTCTTTAGTGGACTGAGTTTCCCTTCCAAAACAGCACAAAGCCCTATATTCTGCACTACTACCTGCTTCTGCCATAGAAGTGCCCAACATAACATCCAGATGATTCCTGTTAATTCATGTGACTGGGATCTTTCCTCTAGTCCTTGTAGCTAGGACATAAATAATGGAAATGATCCCTTGCGAGGTTTGTTACCAGACCTCTGTATGTTTTTCTTATGTAGGTTGTATGTGGAAAAAAAAATTCTTCCAGTCTCCTTTCCTATTCCAGCTAATGATGTAGCGGGGGAATATTTACACAGCATGCTTGGAGGTAAGGAAGCAAGAATGCAGATGTATCCTTGGGCACAAAGGGGGAAACCACAAACACAGGCGGTGTTTGGCTTTTAGAAAAAGAAAACATAGGCAAAAAAGTAAAAATATCAGTGCAGCATGTAAAGACTACACATGCATGTAGAATTGCATGCAACATCTGAGATACTTGTACCTATTTGAACATCCCCAAATACTATGATTCAGTTACTGGCAGCAGCAATATCTGGCAGCAAAGTGAAAAAACTAGTGCTGTGGGAGAAAAAGTGAGGTAAAAGTCTGCTGAGGTAAGGACAAAGATCTGGCAGACACCAACATTCTTGTCTTATTTGTGATCCCCTTAATTGGGTGGTGGGGGAGGTAGGGTTGTGTTGTGCACCTCCTGTATGCTGTGGTTGCAGGAAGTGGCAGGAAAGGGTGTGGAGAAGATGCTAGCAGTATTTCAAACTGCATCTGTGTAACAGACAGACATTGGTTGATTTTACTTTGTACAGATCATGACCAATATTGTGGCCATGGGGCATATTCGCAACCTTCAGAGGCTGTGAATGAAGATGTAAGGTAGGAAAAATAGATGATTTGAAGGAAGAGAAGGAATAAGTGGCTCTAGGACTGGTTTGTTTGTGTTCTCTAATGCCAGTTTCTCCACTGCTAACTTGACAAGTTTCCAAGGACTTCAACTTTCCAGTGCACACTTTTGAGCTGTCCTTATGGTTCATCTGCACACAGATAATTCATCATTAAAATGTGGCCCAGTAATTATCTTCAGAAACATTATTGTGTATCAGATTTATGTAACTGACCAGTTGCAATATGTCAATCAGATAGATTGCTTTATTTACTTTTTATATGTAACCCAACTGAGTTGTGTGCAGCTGCTCATGGATGTTTCCCAGGAGCACCTGACATGCTATTTGTGATATTATTTGTACCTGGCCTTATGCAAGCAAGGGTTCTCAGCAATGGGAATGAAACAGAACCATTTGAGGTGAAAACTGGAGTGAAACAAGGTTGTATCATTACTCCAACTTTGTTTTCCATCTTCATTTCCACCACTATGCACCTTGTTGACAGAAAGCTCCCACCTGGAATTGAGATTGAAGAGTCTTCCATCCATCCTATACTTCAACAGACTCAAGTCCAAAATGAAGATCATGACAACATCCATAATGGAGGTCCAGTATGCGGATGACAATGCTGTCATTGTTCAATCTGAAACGGACGACCAAACCATTCTTAAAGTATACTCAGAAGTCTATGAGAGTATTGGCCTAACTCTAAACATCAGGAAAATGAAAGCCTTTTACCAACCTGCTCCAAATGGAGAAACATAGGAGGCAGACATCAATGGAGAAATACAACACCGCTCGAAATGTGTGAGTGCAGCCTTTGGACATCTGAGTAAGAGAATTTTCTTAAATTATGACATCCTTGCTGAAACAAAGCTCTTGATTTATCAAGCCATTGTCATTCGAAGTCTGCTGTATGGCTTGAAAACTTGGACCACATACAGAAGACCTCTCAGGAGCTTGTAAAAGTACCACCAATGGTGCCTTCGCAAGATCCTTTGGATTAGCTGGGAGGATAGATGCACAAACATCAGCATCTTGGCTGAAGCAAATTCCAACAGCACTGAGGCCATGATCATCCAAAACCAACTTCTCAAGCAAATCCCGGGACGTCATTCTCCCCTTGTACTTGGCCTTGGTGAGGCCGCAGCTGGAGTACTGCATCCAGTTTTGGGCCCCACATTTCAAAAAGGATGTGGAGAAGCTTGAGAGAGTCCAAAGAAGAGCCACACGCATGATCAGAGGTCAGGAAAACAGACCTTATGACAACATGCTAAATCTATGAGGCTCTTTAGCCTGGAAAAGCTCAGGCTCAGGGGTGATCTGGTGGCCACCTAAAAATTTATCAGGGGTTACCACTAGTATCTGGGGGAACATTTGTTCACCAGAGTGCCCCAAGGGATGACAAGGTCAAACAGTTATAACTCCTACAAGACTGTTTCAGGCTGGACATAAGGAAAATTTTCTTTACTGTCCGAGCCCCTAAGGTCTGGAATAGCCTGCCATCAGAGGTGGTTCAAGCACCTACATTGAACACTTTCAAGAGTAAATTGGATGCTTATCTTGATGGGATCCTATGACCCCAGCTGACTTCCTTCCCTTTGGGTGGGGGGGCTGGACTAGATGATCTTCTGAGGTCCCTTCCAGCTCTAATGTCTATGAAATCTATGAAAATTTGCTGGACAGGTCATGTTGTTCGCATGCCTGACTCCCGTCTTTCAAAGAGAACCTTTTTTTCACAGCTGAAAGGTCAGTGAAGTAACAGATGACAAAGAAAGCACTTCAAAGATACCCTGAAGGCCAACAAAAAGAGGTGTAACATCAACATCAACACTTGGGAGACCCTTGCTCAGGATGGACCAAAATGGAGAAAGGCTCTTTGGGAGCTACCTCAACACGTTGAAACAGATCGTCGACAGGCAGAAGAGGAAAAGAGGAACCTGCAAAAAGAACATCAGAACATCCAACGCAGCAACACAGTGCCCATCCTTCCTAGAAACACCTGTCCTCATTGCAACAAGGTGTGGACCTAGAATTGTGCTGTGGAACCACCTGCAGACTCGCCATTAAAATCCTTGGAAGACAATCTTACTTGTTTGCGAGTGATCGCCCATCATCACTTGTACTTGGCCTTATCCTTAGATATTTCTGTCCTGCAGATTTTATTTAATTTCTCACAGTCACTGCAGATCAGCACTTTCCTTGACAATCAGTGGGTCAATCTAATTTCCCATTGGTTAGTCTTTGTAGGAGCTAATCTAATATGCCATTTTGAGGCCTCCTCAATAAATCCCTGCCTACCCAGCTGTAGTTCAGTCATCAAACAAAAAATAGGTTTCCTGTGTCCACTTTCTCCTAGAGTCTGTATTGGCCTTCTACAGCAATCTGCCTTAGAGCATTATCCTCTTTGGTTGGCTGGGTTGTGATCATATTTATCCAGGGCTGATAACCTTCTCTTGGTGGTTGCAAGCCATGTTTTTGTTTTTACAGCATACGATGAAGTGAACTTTGTTAATGAAAGCTTGTGCGCTCTCTCCTTCTCTCTCTGCTCTTATATAGTTAGTCTGTAAAGGTGCATATCTACCCTGCTATTTGTTTTTACAGCAAGTCAGTGTCCTGGTAAAATCTTAAATGGTGCTGGCAACACATGAGTTAAGTCCCCAGACATGCGCAGATAACATAAGCTAATGGAAAATTCCACAGCGCGCCCAGCATGTGCCCCCTGGGTGACCTCCAGGCATGTCAATCAGGCATGACCTACTTTTAGTCCCGCGCATGCTCAATTACCACATAAAGCTCAGACTTGCACATGTTCAGTGTGTTAGAAGCACAATGTCAGTGTCTAGAAAATTCCTCCAACTGGACACCCTGATTGACTGAAGGGTCGCTTTAAAAGCTCTCTGACCCCCACCTTTGGTGTGGGTTGGTGTGGATCGGTGGGTTGTTGGCGCGTTGTTGGTGTGAGTGAATAGAGAGAGAGAGCTGCTCTGTCTGCTAAAGTGGTTGGGATCTTATTCCCTAGCTGTCCTTTCAACCTTAGACAACGATTTACCTCTTTGATTTATCTTCGTATATTGATTCTTCTGGTTACTGGACTGTCTTGACTTTGATCTCGACTTCGATTTTGGTTACATCCTTCACGGTTTTTGATTCCTGTTACTGCTTACCTGGCTTTGAACTGACTTCAGCATTACACATTGACTACGATTCGGCTCATTCCTACATACCTGATCTTCGCTGCATCACGTTCCGGCTATTGACCTCGGCTTCGTATATGACTACTCGTTGTCCATTAACTCGGACTGGCGTCACGCATTGTTTAAGTTACAGTTTTGTTGTCTTTGTTTGTATATATCCCTTTATGAGCTGTTGACCAGCCCTGGGACTAGGTCTTTGGACTGAACCTCGTGGGCCAACAGACCCCTCTGTCGTTTATTGTTGTTTGTTACTGTAACTGAAGAATATTGTACCTACGCTTCACCAAAGTGTAAGTTCAAATAAACCCACCTTGCTTGTATCCGCTACGTGTCCCTTCCTCTGAACTCCACGCCAATAATCCCACCTGTCCGTATTTGATTGCCACCCCGGCCCACCGTGACCTTGGGGCCCGATTCATTCTGTTCGGTTTACCCTGACAGTCAGTAGTAGTTGGTATGATCGTAGTTCTAGAACACTAAGCTTAGACTCAAGAGCCTTGCATTGTAGTTTTGGCTTTGCTTCTAGTTTTCTATGTGACCTTGACCAAATCACTTTGTCTCAGTTTCTCCATATGCATGTAGCCCAGGCCCTGTCTTCCGATGATAGTGGTCAGGCAGGGTGCTGAGGAAGGGATCAGCTACTAGATTAGCTTCCTCCTATGGATCTAGGCCAAAACCAAGTACTTAACTATGTACAATCTATTACAAGAGTACCGACACTTAATATAAAACAGAATATTTAAAAGGCTTAACATATAATACTATATATAATATTCCTCAATTCACATGAATACCAAATATGAACCAAATAACTTACAACCTATACAACACAATTAACTCATAGGGATATTAACCTATATAACCCAAGTAAATTAACAATAATATTTCTTTAAACCTTCTCAAATAACAATAACAATATACATATTGAGGCATTAAAACACACAAATCATATAAGCCCCCTCAAAGAATACCCCTAGCTATATAGTCCTTAACATGATGACAACCTCAAAATAGGGAGTGTACTCAGCACCTCCCTGAGGGGTTTCCCCAAGGAAAGCTGTCTCCCAAGCTCCTCTCTCCTCATCACCTCTCCCCTGCGTGCCAAGCATGCCCCCCTTTTATACTTTTCAGAGGCTCCACTGCCAAAGTTCTCCAGACCTGGCTGGTGAAGTTCCAATTCAGGTCCAGCTGCTCCTTGCCCCCTCTCTTTGGAAAAGGGTGGAGCATTGCTTCCCTTGTGCTGCCTCCGGATTGGTGGGTGGGCTCCACCAATCAAACAGCAGACCCTCGAGCCTGGGACTCAACTCAAGCCCTGAAATGGTAAGCCTGCTACATACTTACTGCACAGTGTTATTAGGCTAATGAGCAGTAAGCATCACTAAATAACTGTGTACTGGTGCTAATGTCCAGTAACTTTAGGTACTGTGTATTTAGTTAATACTTTATTAAAGAAGTAGTAAACTAAATGCGCATTAATGAATGTGTAGACATGCCCACTTTATAGTATAGACTAGACCTATTATATATTATAGCACTTGTAGGGAGAGCACTGGGCATACACATCACTATGTTTTACAAGGAGATTTGGGCTCTCATTGCAGACTACTGTTTCATCATCAATTTTGCCACTTCACTTTGCCACCTCCATTTTCCTGTTGCTTGGCAGGTAAGACCCCAAGTACAGTTTTCAGGAAGTTCAAATCAGGGCCATTTGTAGACATGTTCACCGTTTTCTAAACCATATTAACTGATTTATGTCATACAGTTTGAATCAAATTTCAAATTAAATTAAGTGTTAATAGATGATCATTGACCATTAGCCCTTTAACAGACCCGATTCCCACCCTCTGTGTGTGGGCTTACACACTTAGTACCTGCAGTTAGAAATAATTAGGAGGCAATAATAAGCCTGTCTAAGCACTGCTACATTGTTGCAAACCTATGTGTAGTTGACCTGAGTGTTGATGACTATCTCAGTCAATTTGTTGTGGTTGAGGGGTGGGTGGGGGGAGGGGAAGAGGTGGACAAGGTGGTTTGTCCACTTTTTAACAGATCATGTGCTTTGGCAGGGCCTGGGGGCTTAGTCAGGATATTGATACTTAGTCATGGTGGGGTGTTGTTGGTACATTTGACTTCGTTACTTTGTGCCTGATAGCCTCTGTTGTGTTGCAAAAACCAGTCAAGTTTCCCTTGTGGGAACTGATATTTGCAATGCTTATCTGCTGAGTTCCTAAGGACTGTTTTTCCTAAAAACAACACTGTACATACATGCTAATTAATACAGTCAATTTGAATTTGGACTACAGATGTCCACTTTTATATAGTGGTAAATAAAATATTATTGATGGGGGACAGCTCTTGTAAGGAGCTAAAAGACTTTACTGACCACAGACTTCAATAAGGTTTGAGGAATTTCTGTACCTTGGAAGAGACTGTTCAGTACTCCAGTTATGCCTCACCCCCCCAAAAAAAATGTGTAGTACATCAGCAAATTCTGAGTTAGTTGTTAATCTGACTGTTTTATTCTTCCTGATTTAACAGTAACCTTTCTGAGAATCATTTGTACATGTTCTATTTCCGAAGGCATTTTTTGGTGCATTGGCAGGAAAAGCTGGGGTGCCCTGCACACTTAGGATACCTGTAGACACATGCTCCAATGTGCTATAGTTACAGCATATCAGAGCAGACTCAATTAATTAGCACGTTCCAGCATCCTCTGTGTCTCTTGTTCGACAAGCTTTAGTTAAAGTGCCTCCACCACCATTTTGAAGTGCAGAGATGCTAATACACAAGACACTTCAGGCACTTTAATTAGAATGGCTGTTGGAGCCTCTCTAATTAAATCTCACCCCACCTCTGGAGCACAAAAAGACAAATGTACCAAAAGTAGCTTAGCATTCAAGTTAGCTTGGGCACTAAAACCAGCTGTGTGGGGGCTAATTTACCTGTTAAAAAGCATCAAGTGTAGACCTATCTAGTGGAGTGCTCATGCCAAGCCCAGTGGTAATAAAAGGCGGCAGGGAGGGGAGAGGGGTTTAGAATTTGGCAGAATATAAATTTAAACCATAGACAATAAGTTTGAATAGGTTTAAGTTTTCCTATCATGAAGACATAGAGGACCACCATTTTAAAGCTCTGTTTTGATGTTGTTAGTGTCAGATAGTGGAGAAATAGCTGACACCAAATTTTTTAATGTCAATTTAAAGGGGAAGCTAGAGAACAGGGTATTAAAATGTGATTGATTTAGAATAAATGTCTTGGATCTATTGCACTCTGAGTTTACAATTTGCAGCAAAAAAAAAATAAGGCTTGAAATTTGACATTAAAACAAAGCACTTACATTTGTGGAAAGTTTGCTGATCTCCAGCTATGAAACTTGATTTTATTCATAGCAACAATATTAAAAAAAAAAAAGGTGGGGGGGTCTCTCTCCATAGCAGGTAAATGAGAGTAAGCAAAAAACCAAGAGTTCTTTCCTGATAGCCATGACCTGAACCCTCACTATAACATTAGCATGTTATGTGATGAAGTAAGGTTTTTTCACATATGAATAATTTTAATACTAAATACATGGTGCCAAATTGAGTGAATTTTATGAATGTCTAAGTATTATCTTGAGGTTGACAAAAAACCCTTTTATATACCCTAGATGCCAAATTCACAATATAAAATGCATTTTATTTTTTAAAGTGTGCTTCAGCATCATAGATTATGATAACAATTAAGAGGATGACATTACAAATTAGTCAAGGTATAACAGCAACAGTCACTCAAAACCCTGCAAGAAACAGTGTTAGTGTTTTCCAATTGTGGTCTTTCATCATTACCAAAGAATTGTAATTTTTTGCTTAATAATGCAATTTTTCACAGGACCCGGAGCCTTACAAACATTAATTCAACTACTTATCTATTATAATACCATTCCTACTACAGTTACCATGCAGTTAATAGCTAATGGTTCACTGTTTTGTCCCCTTAAAGCCTGGATACATTTTCTTATCTTAAACTAGTAACAATGAAGGCTCACATATAAATGGAAGATATATAGGGATTATTTAACTCCCCCATCAGATGGAAGAGAGTTGTAGGTAGTGCATGGCAATAAATGTCCTAAGTAACTCATTTTACTATATTTTACAGCGTATAAGTTGGGTTTTGAAATGCAATTTTTGTGTCTCAAAAATCAAATTCAACTTATACACTGTGCCACATCAAAACATCAGAGATGGGGCTGGGGTTGGCACTTGGCTGGCACACCCCCAGAGCAGTGCTGTTTGGGCTGTAAGCAGAAAGCTGTCTAGGCTGCACCAGCACTGCTCACAGGGGATGGGGCCACACCAGCTGAGCCTAGCCTCATCCCCTGCAAGTGACACCAGGCTTGGCATTTGGCAATGCTGCTCACAGCAGATGTGGTCAGGTTTGGCTGCTATAGCCCCATCCCTGGTGAGCCTGGCACTGCTCATAGGGGATGGTGATGGGGCTGGGCTTTGCGGTGCTCATCTGGTGTGGCCTCATCCACTGTGAACAGTGCTGGCAGCACTGCTTGCAGGGGATGAGGCTGCACCAGCCAAGTGCTTCTGAGCCTGTCCCTGTCCCTATCCCCATCCCTGTCCCTGTCCTTGTCCTCAAGTTAGACAAAAATCAATTGTCCATACCCATACACTCCGTACAGATCACTACTTCGTATATCATGCACACAATGACACAGATATACACATACATGCACTCATCAGTTCACACACATAGGTAAGTTCCTAACTTGGATGGTACAGTATGTATGTGTGTGCTTGGGGTACCTGGGATCCTTGGGGGAAGGGGAAGGTGAGAGAGAGAGAGTTAAAGTGTAGGGAGTGGAAGTTGCCAGAACTGGGATTAGAACCAGTGGACTACAGAGAAGCTGGCTGAGGACTGAGGCTTGGGTTTACTTAAGGTATACTGGGGTGGGAAACTGAGGCAGACAGCTTAGATATTGGGGGTTGGGCAGATAAGTGGTGGCGAGGAGGAGACAGCCAGGAAAGAAAGAGGGGCAGAAACCTGGGAGTTTGGGGCTGGAAACTGAGGGTGACAACTTAGAGATTGCGGGGGGCAGTAAAGTGGTGGCAAGGAGGAAACAGTCAGGAAACAGACAAAAACCCAACTCAGGGTTTCAAAATAACAGGTTTATTAAACAGACAGCACACTAAACAGCCCCATGAAGTTATTGGTTCCCCCACACACAGGTGCACACATAATGGCAGCAGGAAAAAGAAACTCAGTGGAAGGGTTGGAGTCCAGATAGGTAAGAGAAGCAGAATCCAAGTCCTTGGTTGAAGAGGGGGTGGGAGTGATAGTTACCTGTCCAGACTGGAAAGGGGTCTTTGTGCAGTAGGTGTTGTCCAGAGGGGGGTCGCCAGCAGGGCCTCTGGGTGGATAGGTGGTGTGGCATGGTGCTGGTCCAGATGGAGAGCGCGTCCCAAGGAGTCAGTCTTCACTACCCCTCTTTATGGGGTAGACTACCTCTGATCTCCTATGGGGAGGGCCTGTCCAGGCAAGGTCAGTCCTGTTCCAGAGGGCTCCAGGTGTTCTTACTGAGCATGTGCAGCCTTGGCACAATGGTGGATTGCTTCATCTTTTGTGTCATGAATGGTGAGGGTGGTTCCAATGGCTGGGTCTTTGGTCCAGGTATTGGTGTTGATGGTTCAGTCATTCAGAGGGAGCTATTTTTAGACCTACTGCCATTGTCTCAAACACCCTCGTTGATCACCATTCATTCAGGATCCAAGTTATATAGGAGGGATAGTATGAGTCATAGGTTATACAACTGGGCATGGGGATAAGATGGAAACTTGACATGACTTATGCTGACTTACATATGTAGGCCTAAAACAGTAATCTCACAATATAAAAGCAGTGGGGAAAAATACAAACATAATAATTATCACTTATAAAACAGTGGATATCTATCAGAGGGGAGAGAAATAAAACATACTACCTAAAATAAAATGTTAAAGCTTATCCTACCTCTTAACTTACTTATACTTATCTATAGGGAATACAGAGGGAGACAAAGTCAGAACTGGTTGGGGAAGGGGAGGGAATGCATTTTAAAAGAAAAAAAAACAAAGAAAAACTGGGGATTTTGCTATAAAGTCGTCATCATCATCTACTCAATAAGCCCAGGCTGGCCACCCTGGGCTGATATTGAGCAACTATTGCTGGTAACTATATCTGGTGTATATGTGGATAAAATAGTTGTTTTATGTATGTGTATGCCTGTGTGTAATGATGTATAGGATGATTTGTGTGTGTTTGTATGAATTCTGTGCCCAAACCTCTATCATAGAATCATAGAATCAATGAGTTGGAAAGGACCTAGACAGATGAAAATAGGATGAAAATAGGATGGGGTTTAACACTGATAAGTGCAAGGTGTTGCACATGGGGACGAAGAACCGGCACCACACTTACAGGTTGGGGAACTCCCCTCTTGCCAGCACGGAGACGGAAAAGGATCTTGGAGTCGTCATTGACTCCATGATGAACATGGGCCGGCAGTGTGGGGAGGCAGTCAAGAAGGCCAACCGTACCCTGTCATGCATCCACAGATGCATCTCGAGCAGGTCCAGGGAGGTGATCCTCCCCCTCTATGCGGCACTGGTCAGGCCGCAGCTGGAGTACTGCGTCCAGTTCTGGGCGCCACACTTCAAGAGGGACGTGGATGATATGGAAAGAGTCCAGAGGAGGGCCACTCGTATGATCAGGGGTCAGCAGGGCAAGCCTTATGAGGAGAGGCTACGGGACCTGAACCTGTTTAGCCTCCACAAGAGAAGGTTAAGGGGGGACCTTGTGGCCTGCTACAAACTGGTCAGGGGGGATCAGCAGGTATTGGGGGAGTCCCTGTTCCCCCGTGCGCTGCCAGGAGTGACCAGGAATAACGGTCACAAGCTGGCGGAGGGTAGGTTTAGATTAGATATTAGGAGGCGCTACTTCACAGTCAGGGTGGCTAGGGCCTGGAACCGGCTTCCAGGGGAAGTGGTGCAGGCTCCTAGCCTAGGGATTTTTAAAAGGAAGTTAGATGAGCACCTTGCCAGGGTCATTTGACCCCGGTGCTCTGTCCTGCCAAGGCAGGGGGTCGGACTAGATGATCTTCCTAGGTCCCTTCCGACTCTAGCTACTATGAAACTATGAAACTAAGATCATCTAGTCCGACCCCCTGCCATGGGCAGGAAGGAGCACTGGAGGTGGGAGGGGTCATAAGACCCCAGCCAGGTGCCTATCCAGTCTCCTCTTGAAGATCTTCAGGGAAGGTGAGAGCACCACCTCTCTGGGAAGCCTATTCCAGGCTCTGGCCACCCTTACAGTGAAGTAGTTCTTCCTAATATCTAACCTAAACCTATTCTCCCTCAGCTTGTGGCCATTGTTCCTAGTGACTCCAAGGGGGAACCTGGTGAGCAGACTTTCCCAGAGTCCCTGCTGGTGGCCCCTGATAAGGTTGTAGGCAGCCACAAGGTCCCCCCTCAGTCTCCTCTTGTGAAGACTGAAGCGATTCAGCTCCCTCAGCCTCTCCTCATAGGGCTGGCCACGGAGGCCCCCAACCATATGAGTGGCCCTCCTCTGGACCCTCTCCAGGTTCTCTGCGTCCTTCTTGAAGTGCGGCGCCCAGAACTGAACACAGTACTCCAGCTGCGGCCTGACTAGCTCCGCATAGAGGGGGAGCAAGACCTGTCTGGATCTGTTAGTGATGCCGCTATTGATGCATGACAGGGTGCGGTTGGCTCTGCCTATTGCTTTGTCTCATTGATGACTCATATTCATCCTGGAGTCGATCCTGACTCCAAGATCCCTCTCTGCCTGTGTGCTGCCGAGACGGTCATCTCCTAACCTATAACCATAATGCTGGTTCCCTCTCCCCAGGTGCAGCACCCTGCATTTGTCCTTGTTGAACCGTGTCCTGTTCAGATCCGCCCACTTCTCTAACCTATCCAGGTCTACCTGGATGTGGTCCCTGCCTGCTGGTGTATTCACTTTACCCCACAGCTTGGTGTCATCAGCGAACTTGAACAGGGTGCTCTCCACACCCTCGTCCAGATTGCTGATGAAGATGTTGAACAGCACCGGCCCAAGGACTGAGCCCTGGGGGACTTTGCTGCCCATACCCTCCCAGGTCGACATCAACCCATCCACCACCACCCTCTATGTCTAACTCCTGTGATCAATGAACATAGCACCTTGCCTTATCCCCCTTTATAAAGTCTCACTCATGATTTGAACAATTGGCAATTTGAATAACACTAGCCCACCCCCACATGAGGGATGGAGTTTTTGCGGGAAGTGCAAAGCATCCTAGGATGCTGGGGGACTACGAGTTAACTTGCATCTGGAAGGTATCTGGGACAGAAGTTCAGTAAACTGATTGAACCTTAAATCAGCTAGGGGGAGCTCCAGGTCCCTCAGGGTGCTAGCCCACTGCCTGGCAGAGAGAAAGGGGGCCAGTCCTGGTGCACATGGGGCCCAGAGAGTTTTGTTGGCTGCAGTGGCAGCTGTCTTTTGGCCCCATGCACATCAGAAGGGATCCTGATGTGCAAGGGGCTGTGAGATTGCTGCAGCTGAAGAGCTCTCCTGGTCTTGTGTATATGAGCACAAGTCCCGTGCCCAGTAGGGCTTCCTTGGACAGCTGGGGTTTGGGTAGGAGCTGTCCCACTTCTGGGCAGTTCCAAGCCAACCTCTGGCTAGGTGAGGATTTCCTCAGCAGTCTATGGGGCAGGTGAGTGGTGTGGGGCCAGTCCACAGACTGAACTGGACCCACAGGCTGTCTCTGCATTCCAGTAGGAGAGAGGGATCAGAGTGGGCTCCAGCACTTCAGGGCCCCACTGAAGTCTTGAACCTGCTGCTGCTGCTAGGCTTCTCTGCATGGCTTCATAGCCACTGCCACTATGCTACATGCTGCTGCTCTGGGACACAAGCTGGAGCAGGTTCTGCTTATAGTGCATTGGACCATCTGAAGCTTCCCACATGCTGCCTGCAGGTCTACTCTGAAACCCATGAGCAGCATGGGGGGGCTGAATGATATGGCTCTGCAGCCTGGATCTGGCCCATGTGTCCTATGTTTCATACCCCTAGCTAAGAAGATAGAGGGCTATCAATTTGGTGGGCCTAAGCTGTCATAAAGAAGTGCATAAGGCAAGCCCAGCTTGTCCAAAAGCAGCAGGTACCTTGAAAACTTAAGTTCAAGTTGCAATTTTTTATTGGTTAATTTCCCATTAATGATCAATTACTACTTTTTTCACTTCTAGGACAGGTCAAAAATGAATGTACATAAAACAGGTTTTATCAATTTGCAATGGCAAATGGGTTTGAACATTTTCATTTGTGTGCATTTTTTTTCTCCTGCAGCACTATCTGTTTCTTGCAAGCTTTGCTATCAAAGTCTCCAGACAAATGTAAATGCAAACAGCAGCATGACACATTATCAGCTGCTAGCAGCAAACAAGAAAATCAGTGACTGAGGTCAGATCTATTGCTTTTCCTTTTAAGTCTTTAAGGGAAAGGCAGGAATGACCAGAAATCATATAGAAAATTACCAGTAATTAATTTAATAATGATGTGAGGGACACTTGCCATCATGCTGTCCTGTTTTTATAGCTTTATTAGCGGACTGAATTATAATTTATTTATTAGCAAAGGGATGTTGTAGCTTGCAGTTGAGATGGCAGTTTAACTCTGCCATAAAGGGGTTTTTTTTCTGTATCTTTTCCGAAGCTTATCCTTTGTGTATAAATATCTCAAGCTTTTCCATAGCCCAGGGTGAAATTTTGGGGGTGAATTTGAAAAAATGTATTCAGCCATTTTACAATTAGTGAAGGTTTTCCCCCTAGATGTTTCCATTGTTCTTCTGTAACTCAGGTGCTTTGAATACAAGCCCTCAACCTTGGAACAGGCATATTCAGCAATAAGGAATATATTTTGCTAAGGTAGAGTAAATAAAGTTGTGTAAAGCATGCATATGTTCCTTGATAACTGAGATACATGTGGTGCCAGTATTTAGCTAATCTTGTTTAGCCCTTGATTCTTTAGACCCTCCTGGACACTGGGAAATTATTCCGTGAGTTTAGGTCATCCTCAACCAAGATACTGTGAGACACTTTATAGGGTGATGCAGGGTACTGCACACTGTTATGTAATGCAAATATCTATGCCCAGTTTATAAAATAAACCTGGAGATTTCCAATAGGAATCTATAGTGTCAAAAACCTTCTGAGCTGTTGTACTCTTTTTTAAATTCATTGCAACAGAAAAATTGCTCAATTACTTTTATGTAGTGAAAAATGAATCGAAGCTAAGGGCTGACATTTTCTAAGGGGTGCCTAGAGCCAAAAATGTTGAGACCTACTGATTTATGCAGTCAGTGAGAAAAATTCAGATTTCAAATATTGAACATTTGTAATGAATAGCTTCCAAAAAGGCTACAATTAAGCTTCATTTGAGGAAATTCAAAGGTAAGTAACTTAGAACATTATATGAATTACTTTCAAATAAAACTTTTCTCTTTCGATTTACTCAGTAAGGGTAATGCATAAGTTTTACATAACACTAACATGCTGTAAGCTCAACATTTGTATTTTTTTCCTCCATGAAACACATTTCAGGGTCAACTTTAAGTCTTATAGCTTTCAAAACAATTGAAAGTGAACCAACTCCAAATTTACACTTGTGGCATTGAGAATATGATGTGGTATTCAGATTTCTTGTATAGATTTGTAAAGATTTGAGAAGCTCTCCCCCCTCTGAATCCCCAAACCATACAAAAACAAAAAGGGGGAAAAGACAGAGAGAAAGCAAGGAAGCAGCAAGTCAGATTCTAATTTAGTCAAATTTAGGCCATTGACTATCCCCTATTGCTTTTCAGTTCACCTAAAGAAACTGGTAAGAAGTCATGGGCCTAATCAAAGGCTCCTTGTAGTCAATGAAAACCTTTTAACTGAAATCAATGGACTTTAGATCAGGCCCTATGTTAAATTGCTGAAGACTTCATAGCAATAGCAGTATTTTTTCCTGCCTATGAAATGATTGAAAAACAACATATTGACAGTTATTTGCGCCTAGGAGATGATTAAGTTGGTTCTCTCACCCATACCCTGATTTATTCTTCTGCTTTAGCTCTTAGAGGGACATCCTTTATTAGTACATCATCTAATGAGGTATTTAATTATCCAGTGAAAGTACAGCATACCCTGATATCTGTAATAATCAACACATTAATCACAAACAAAATTCCCAGTACTCCCTATGTTTTAATAAAAAAATGAACAAATGAATTGTGGCCCTTTTGATCTCTGATAAATAATAGAATAGAAAAAACTTTTTGAGTAAATTGAAATTTATTTTAGTGTTTGCAGGAAGTAATTATCCTGAATGCATTTTAAATTATTACTATTGATGTTATATTAAAATTACTAATTAGAGCTATACAACTCTTTCTCCACCACATACAAATGTGAAGTAATTGGTTATTCTTCTGAAGAGTATCAGTAAATAATAGGCCTTTGAGAAATGGCCAGTATTTGATTTGGATTCAGATTTGGCCAGTTCGGGGGACAGTGATTCAATTTGGTGATTTGGATCACTGTCCTGAATCGATTCAGCTGAATCGGGTTCGAGAGATTCAGCACTGATTCGGTGTGATTTGGATATAGACTATAATGGGGAATCACTAAAATACCTATAACTTTGTCATTTTTTTTGCAAAATTAAATGAAAACAGCAGGGATGGCAGCCCCTTCAGAGTGAATGTATCCTGCCAAGTTTCAAGGATATAGATGAAGGGGTTTCTGTGAAACTGCATCTCAAACTGTTGAAAGCAAAACTCATGTCACGTGTGTGTGTAGGCAGAGCAAGATGAAAACAGATGGTAGCCTGTAATGGGGATGGGAGGGGTTTCCAGTGCTAATTAGATCTTGGCTTGCCCACCTGCTTCCGGGCCAGCTGCTTGCCCATTTTTCTCTTGCCATGCCTTGATGGAAAGCTGATTCAGATGTTACTCAGGTGGGAGGCTGCCCATTTAGGCCCCTGATGTCTAGGGGTGATATCCATTTCACAGCTCTGTACCTTCCCTACACTGTGGCCCATGCCTTACAGATGGCATCCAAGGTAGCTAAATTCACCTGGAGGCTCACAACTCCACTGTAAACAGTAAACCTCAGTTATCTCAAAAATCATACAGGTCTGGGCTTTCCCTAGCCAGGGCTGTGCATGCATGTGGTGGCTGGAGGTTTTCAGCCACTCCCTACCCACCTTTCATCAGGGAGGTTTGTGGTGCTGGCATTTCCTGGGGCAGTCATGCTATCGGCAGTCCCACCAGGCCTACTGACCCTGGCAGAGTGCAGTGTTAGGTCATGCCCAGGACCTGGGGCCTCCTTCTTCCCTACAGCCCCAGCCCATACTTCCAAGTTTGTCCTGGTATGGGAAGTCAGCAGGGAGATGTTCTTCCCCTGCTGGCTAGTGAAAAACTGCTGCCTCCAGCTCTGAGAGTGGGGCATTAAATGGTTGTTAGAGAAAATTTAAAAAGGCAATAAGGTGCAGAGTGAAGACAGTGGCATTCATTCCATCTGCACATGGAGTTTGGGGAACCTCAGCAGCAGGAGGTTCACCTTGAGGAACACCACCTACTCCACCAAACCAGAATCCAAGGATGTGTGGTGGGCTGTGTGAGGAGAGAGAAGAGCCTCAGAGAAGTAAAATGGCTCCACCTGTATTGCAAAGAACTCTGCAGGGCTCCTTCTTCACCCGGTGTTTCAGGAGGGGAGTGGGAGTCAGCTGGAACTCCAGGATAAAAGGAGACAGGGGGCAGGGAAAAGAGGGACACAGGAAACCAGAAGAGACTGACTCAGGCAGTGAGATGGCAGGGAGAGCCAGAGGCACTGAGGAAGCAAGGGAGACCAGGTTTAAGGGAAGCAACTCTGTGGAGGGAGCTGCCAGGGGAGAGAACCCTGAAGGAAGCACCCAGAGAGAAACAGAAACTGCCATGAGGCAGTTAGAAGGTACTGTAAAGACCCTAATAGCAGGGCTGAAGAAAAAGGGTACAGCAAAGTTGAAATTATAAGGGCAGAAGACGTGCCAGTTTGTTTTTTTGTTCTTTTTGTTAGGGTGAGAGGAAAGTCACCCCAGATATTGTCTTGATAGTTGTAAACGCACTAAGCCAGGAAAAAGACTGGCTAGGATTACTGGCAGGTCTGTGCCAGGTGCCAGCCAGGCGAGGTACAACTGGGCCCATTGGGGATACTAGGTGGCCAGACCTAGAGACCCAAGAAGCATTTTTTTTACTGCTTAAAGGCAGATTGTAGAGACAACTGAATTACCACCCGGTGGAACAGGCAAGATTGTAGGGGTTGGTGGAACCCTCACTACACTAAGACCAATTGCAAGAGCCAAAGCGTGAAGACCCACATGCCCCGGCATTCTATTTTCTCTCATAACAACAAGTCATGGCAGGTGAGATCACAGACGTGTGGGAGGGGCCATCAAGATGTCGCAGTGGACTTCGGCTTGTTAGCCGAGGTGCTAAAGTTGTCTTGGTGTAGAAGATAGTCAGAAAGGAAGAAAAGGGAAAAAAAAAGCCGCTCAGACTAGTGATGAGCTCCAGAGATTGACAACACCTAGACCAATAGAGACAAGCCTCTACCACAGATAGGAGTAGGACTTTTGGGGTGAAAGCTGACCTTTGGACAGGGTGTCACAACATCACCAGCAATGCTGAACACCCTGTCACTTGGAACACTGGTTGGTGGACAGGAGAGGTGTTCCCAGGCAACCGTCGAGAGATCTTGCCACATATGACTGGGTTGCCCAATAGGCCAAGGGACCGCAGTGCAGCAGCTAAACATTCTCAGTGAGATAGGCAGCCACTGAGGCTTCCATGCTACTTGTCTGATGCTGCGGTCTAGTGCCTCTAGACCAGGGGTGGGCAAAATGTGGCCTGTGGGCTGGATGTAGCCTGCCAGGCCATTCTATCCAGCCTTCAGGCCCCCTAAAAATTTAGAAAAAGGATATATATCTGCCCCTGGCTACCTGTAATGTGGCCCTCGATGGCTTGGCAAAACTAAGTAAGCAGCCCTCCACCCGAAATAATTGCCCGCCCCTGCTCTGGACTCTACCATGCCCTTGGCCCACATTGGCAGCACCTGTGGTAGAGAAGACTGGCTTGTGGATGGAGTGCTGGCATGGGAAAGGGGATCCCCCTTCCACGTCCTCCTGCCTCTACCCTTCTGCTTCCCTGACTCTGTTCACCAGCACCTCTGTCCAGTGATTGAAGGTTGTGCTGCTGCAGATACTCCCCTTCACCCTCAGATCCAGCTGTTTTTGATGTACAGTTTTGTGCTGTGGGATGCGCAGATCTGTCTGTTTCTCCCACAGCATATTGCCCTCCTTGATGCTCTGGTACAAGTAGCCCACCACATTCCTGAATTTTGAAATGAGCTGGCTGTTAGCGGTAGTGATGGTGCTGTTACTGGCCCATTGATGTCAAGTTGAGGAGGAACAAGGGCAAGCAGGTGCTGCCTCCAGAGATGCAGCAGCATCACCGTGGTGGTGAAGCGTTTCATGTTCCACCATCCTTTCTAGTATCAGGTATGTGGAGTTCCACCAAGTCTCCACATCCTGTATGATTTTGTGCATTCGGCAGGTAACATACCTGGGATCGTCTGCCAACTCAAAATGATCCCACACTACACAACCCCTTCCCTCTCCTTCTGAGTTGAGCATTGGTATCCTGCCTTATCCCTCTCCCCAGCAGGCAGAGGTACAACAACAGGAGGAGCTGAACCACTTGCCCTCACAACCTCCTCTGAGATGCCTTCTGGAGAAGGAGACCTGCCTTTAGGGGAACTTTGAGGGGTGTGGAGCACAAACTCAGATTCTCCCTCCTTCCCCAGAATTTCCCCGGCTATGGCACTCAGCTCCTCTCCTTCCAGATCCAGCTCCTCTTCTGGCACTGGGAGGCTCATACTGGGAGCTGAAAGTGGTGTGGGGGAAACTGTCATGCTGGTGCTGGTGGCTATTTCTGATGTGAGTGGAGGTGGTGCAGGAACAGGTCCTGCTCCCACCTCCTTGCTCCCACTGGCAGCAGAAGACTCATCACTGCCAGAAAAGAGGGTGCATCTATGTTGTGGGGGGGGGGGGCTTGAAGCTTTCCCCCTACCCCCTCTCCCTCTCCTGCCAGAAGACTTGGCACCTGCCTTTCCGGCACACTTCAGGTTTGCTGTGCTGGGAAATGTGTGTGCTTGTATGTGTGATATATTTTGTATGTGTTTTAGTGTATGTATGAGTGTGTGTGTGTGTGTAATATATGTGCTTTCTTGCACGATGATGGATGACCCACTATCAGGGAAAACAGCTTTCTTTTTAAAAAGTGTGGGGAGAAAAATAAGAACAAATAAGAGGATTTTGTAGGGAAGAAGTTGAAAGGAATGGATTGGATAGGGATAAGTAGAGGGATTCTAGGTAAGGGTAATTAGTAAGGTGTATCCAATCCTTTCCAAGATAAGAGTCTAGCAAGAGACTGACTAGGAAGCCATTACCTTTGATATGCTGTTGCTTCCAGACAGCTCACCAAAGGGAGAGAGAGGCTTCACTCAGAGCTTTATATGCTTTTTCTACACCCCTCCCCTGAGCACTGTGATTGGAAGGGAACTTAGGGAAAGATCACAGTCACTGGCCAGCTACAGATGTCAATATCAGAGAAGTCTTTACCCCTCTCCTCCCCCTCCCCCTTCTCAGTTTCTGTTTCCCTACGAGACCTCTTTGTAAATCAACTGATCTTTTCTGAATTTTTTCTGAATGGATTCAGATGCTTCAAATCGATTTGAAGCTTTTAATGGGTCTCCCAATTCAATTAGGATTTGATGATTCAGCTGCCAAATTGGCCTGAATCTTCTCTGAATTGAATCGGTGACAGAAACTTCACGCAACCCTAGTAAATAAGATAAAAATATTTTATTAGTAGAATTGGGCAACCAACCTGACATTCCAGTTAAGAAAAATAATATGGAACTTGTTTGCACGTTACTAAATGTACATCACAAAAATTAATTCCAACTCTTCTCTCACCTCTATCCCCATCCTGCCTTCTTCAGTCATAAGGAGCGGAGTGCTATAGCAACAGTGGAATGTTAGTAAGATTTATAAGTAGTGAATGTATCAAGGCTACCTGGTAGAAAGTGGGCAAATAACTCAATCTGACTCATTTGTTTAAAAGCAGGGGGATAAACAGGGGTACAAATTAAAGTATAGATGTAGTTTTGATACCCCCACTTTCCTAAACACCAGCCAGTTTTATTCTTTATTTAATTTTGTCTTACTTGAAAACATATCCTGTTCCATGGCTGCACTTGATTGAGGGCCAGTACATTAATGTATTGTGCAGTTATCTCTTGATGCTTTCTTTTAAGCAGAGTTTATTTTACTCTCACATTTTACTTTATTGTACTTTTTAAAAGAGAAATTCTTTGGAGCTAAGTGCAGACATTTGGGAGGTGTTAGGAGGAGGTTAGATCGGGTTAAAAATGGCCTAGGCACAGACCTTTCACTTAGTCCCAGTCTCAATGATCGGAAATCATTCTAAACCCATAATAGTACAGAAGCTCCATGCACATAGACCAGTCTAAAAATGGTGGAACCTGGTCCAAAACAGACCTGGATAAATGTACACTCAAACTGAGACTGGTGAATGGAAATTCAGTTGAGTAACGAGTGCAGTCCCAGGGCTAAGCGGCTAAGTGGATAAAGGTACCCTTATTTCTGCATTTCCAGGTAGGCAGGGGTCTCTGCATCTTTTAAATAGCACTTGTCCCCAGTCTATGGTAAATTTCTTTCCATTCTTGGAAACTGAGATGGAGAGCTTAAGCAGTCTCCCAGAACCCCCTGGGAGCCCAGAAACAGGGATACCTCCTTTCCACATCTGGTCACCCCAGCCCCCTTTGTTTGGTCAGGTCTTAAAAACCTCTCTGGGTAATCTGTTCCATCCAGTGTTTTTCTACCTTCCTAGGCTAGGTACAGACATAACAAAAAGCCCAAGGTGAAATTGATCTAAGTTAAGTGGTTTTCTGTAAGTGCCATAGTGTAGAATGGCAGTGAACAGAACACTTTCACCCTTTGCTGGAGGAGCAAATCTTATACCGTCTTTCTCCATTTTAAAACCAGTCTATCTGTGCTGAATTTCTGATCTGTTATGGGTATAGACCAGTTTTTGTTTTTTGAATTTCTCCCCTGTTATAACTATTGACTGTTTTCTGATTCCTTATACTGGTAAAGGATAATGTCTGTACCTGGGCCTAGTGAGGAAGTTTTTCCTAATATCTAGCCAGTCACTTGCTGGACCTTGAGCCCATTGCTCCTTGTTCTGTTATCTGCCACCACTGAGAACAGTTTAACTCCATTTTCTTTGGAACCACAAATATGCGTTAAATGACGTGCAACTGTGAGTGGGTTGCCTCTGGTTGAGTGTAAGTATTTAGCAGCTTGGAAATTTCTTGGTTTGATCCCTACCGTTATTGCTTGTCTCTGATTCGCTGCGGTACAGTCTCATCTGCCTCATCTTGATTTTTCATTGATGTTATTAGTTGGGAGGTGTTGCTTGTTCTCTACTGCAGTCTGCTACTGGCAACCCACGCAGGGATTTCTTCTGGGGTTCCAACCTGCCCTACATCACATCCTAGTGCCAGCCAGATATTACACCACTGATTGAAATCACAGAATTTCTTGAGTGAGAGGGCTTTCTTATTTTTAATTTTTTTAGGTTTTATCTTTGTCAGTCTCAAGGACCCAGAAGAAAGTGGACCCCTGGCTTCCACTAGCATCAGATAAGTCTTGCGTATGGTTATGATAGAGTATGACTTGTCCCAGTCTTTCATGATGCCCTGCCCTATATTATAAATTGAATAATTTAAAATGAAAAAAACTAGAAAAATCCCTTTCTGGGACTTTTATTCCCAGGGTCTCTCAGTCTCTTAAACTGTGGCTTCCTTGACAGGTCATTCTGCCTACTGCCAGGCTCCAGCCACAGCCTGTGGCTTTAAGCAATCCTGTCTCATTAGGAATTTTGGGTGGGGTCACTACCACTCTGGCACCCTCACCCGTGGACTCACCGAGAGCCTCAATGAACCCAACTGATGTTCAGTGATAGGAAACCCCTACCCCCCAGCTTCAGCTGGAACCTGTTTGTGGCAGCTGCTTCTCCCATGGCATGCTTGTCTTGGGTGGAGCTTTCCCACCACTTGCACTGCACTTCTCAGCAGCGTCTCCCCAGCCACAGTCTCCCAGCTCAATGGAGCCCGGCCTATCTCTCTTCCCTGCTCAGACCCAGCTCTTGGGGATTCACTCTCTTGCCTGCTCTCCCGGCCTTCCAAGTGAATCCTCTCTCTCCTCCTGCACCCCACACTTTGTTCCCTGGGGTTGCTCTATTACCACAGAGCAGCTGCTCTGGAAGTATCTCTCCTGCGGCATTCTTCCTTCTTCACTCACTGCCTTCTCTTCCCTGCAGGCTCCTTTTTCCCTGCAGGGAGTTTTTTCATTTGTTCCTGCATTCTTACCTGTTACTCTCCACAGCAACATAGAACTAGAACATTGTGAAATTCAGTGTTTATTGGGTTTTGTATTTAGCTGGTAAACAGACACTGAAGAATTAGTGAACTAGCTATCCCCATGCAGTGGCTGCACTTACTGGCCTGGATTCTACTTTTATTTATACTTGTTTAAATATAGAAATAACATTATTATAGTCATTTGTACCTGCAAGGACAGGTTGCGTGAATGGAGGATTGATTTTAGTTGATCAGACAGGCGGTTATGTAAGGCCTAATCCTACTCGACTGAAGTCAATAGTAGTTCAGGTGTATGTATTTAGACTACATGTGATGATACACAGAAAATGTTAACATGTTTAGGAGTGGTTTTGGTGATGCAAGGAACATTGGATCAGTCTGCTTATATTCATAAAAGCAAGATCTTTTGCACAAAAATATGTGAATAAATTTTAGGCTTTTTATAAAACTGTAACTGGCAAGTTAATTTAGTTCCCTAGGAGAGTTACTTGACTCCTGTTCTTTTCCCACAAAACTTGATATTCTTCACTAATAAGCTATACCACTTATTCATAAATATTGAAATAGAAGCGATTTTTAAGAGAATTATTAGCTTGATTCCATAAATGCCTAATTCACCAAAATTTGGCAGGGCTTCAGCAAGATCAAGCACAGGGCTTTTCAACCTTTTTTGAGCAATATACCCATGGTGGCCAGTCAAGGAGTGTGTGTGTGTGTGTGTGTGTGTGTGTGTGTGTGTGTGTGTGTGTGTGTGTGTGTGTGTGTGTGTGAGGGGGGCATACTGGCAGCTAGTCATAGAGTGGGAGGGGGTGTGTGTGCACCCACTGTACATGGAACAGCAGTGCAAAGTGGTGGATGGTGGCAGCAGCTACATGCAAGCTTCTCCCCCCACATCTGGCCATCTGGGCAGTGCCTGTTCCGCCTGCAAAGGGGAGCCGCTGCTGTCGCCCCATCCTGGCCATGCTCCTGAGATGGTGGCACAGGGTGGTGGTGGTGCTCTGTCTCCATTCACCCATGCTTACCCCCTGGGACCTTTGAAAGTACCCCCCTGATCTAGCAACCCCTGATGTAGCACAAAATATAGTAGTACTGAAATTTCTTATGGCAAGTAGACAGCTTTGAGATACATTTTGTACATCAGAAATCATGCTTCAGATATTAAATTCCAAATGATTGATTTGGAGAACAGATAACTCATTACTGAAATAGAAATGAAGTAATTCAGAATCTTCAGAGGTAATAACTGCCAAGTGAGGCAGAAGCCGGATGACTCAAAAACTGAAGAGGTACACCTGTTCACTGGGAACTTACAATAAATAATGTGATTAGCTTATGGAGTACCAGAGGGCCTATAGAAGCTTCTGATCTATTTGCTCAGTGGAATTACTTTCTGTTCTTGATCAAGTTTGGAGAAGAGAATAAAATGGTTTCCTACAACTGGAAAAATAAAAAGATACTGCTTCTTATGGAAAGTTTGCAAAATAGGGATGTTATCATTTTCTTTTAAAAGTGCATTCAGGTTGCTTCCTATTAAATTGAACATTTTCTTCACTTGATAAAGGACAAAGTATGTCAGGCATGTTGCCCTGTGGGATCAGGCCCTCTCTCAGGATCTCAATATTGTGCTGTTAGACAGGAGGGTGTGACGCAATTGCACATATACAAATACACAAATCAAATAGGTGCATATACATACACGTTACCAACTCAGGTACATACACATCCAAACCAGCCTAGGAACATGCATACCTATCATCAATTCAAGCACATACAATATACACCCCAAAAGTTAGACAAAAATCAATTATCCATACCTGCACACTCAGTACAGATCACACAGATCACTAATTCATATATCATGCACACAATGACACACATACATATACAGACACACACACACCAGTTCACACACATGCAACCCACCTACACATACACAGAGGTAAATTCCTAACTTGGATGGTGCAATATGTATGTGTGTGCTTGGGGTACCTGGGATCCTTGGGAGAAGGTTAAGGTGAGAGAGAGAGAGAGTTAAAGTATAGGGAGTGAAAGTTGTCAGAAACGGAATTAGAATTGGTGGACTAGAGAGAAGCTGGCTGAGGAACTGAGGCTTCAAGTTACGTAAGGTAGATTGGGGCTGGAAACTGAGGCAGACAGCTTAGATATTGTGGTGGGGGGCGGGGCGCAGATAAGTGGTGGCAAGGAGGAGATAGCCAGGAAAGAGAGAGAGAGAAAGAAACCTGGGAGCTTGGAGCTGGAAACTGAGTCTGACAGCTTAGAGATTGTGGGGGCAGATAAGTGGTGACAAGGAGGAAACAGTCAGGAAACAGACAAAAACCCAACTCAGGGTTTCAAAATAACAGGTTTATTAAACAGACAGCACACTAAACAGCCCCATGAAGTTATTGGTTCCTCCACACACAGGTGCACACATAATGGCAGCAGGAAAAAGAAACTCAGTGGAAGGGTTGGAGTCCAGGTAGGGAAGAGAAGCAGAATCCAAGTCCTTGGTTGAAGAGGGGGTGGGAGTGATAGTTACCTGTCCAGACTGGAAAGGGGTCTTTGTGCAGTAGGTGTTGTCCAGAGGGGGGTCGCCAGCAGGGCCTCTGGGTGGATAGGTGGTGTGGCATGGTGCTGGTCCAGATGGAGATCGCGTCCCAAGGAGTCAGTCTTCACTACCCCTCTTTATGGGGTAGACTACCTCTGCTCTCCTATGGGGAGGGCCTGTCCAGGCAAGGTCAGTCCTGTTCCAGGGGGCCCCAGGTGTTCTTACTGAGCATGTGCAGTCTTAGCACAATGGTGGTTTGCCTCATCGTTTGTTTCTTGAATGGTGAGGGTGGTTCCAATGGCTGGGTCACTGGTCCAGGTATTGGTGTTGATGATTTGGTCATTCAGAGGGAGCTATTTTTAGACCTACTGCCATTGTTTCTCAAGCACCCTCATTGATCCCCATTCATTCAGGAATGAAGTTACATAGGAAGGGTAGGTATGAGTCAGGGGACACAAGAAAGAGGCTTGACATTGCAAGATGGAAACTTGACATGACTTACATAACTTACATATGTAGGCCTAAAACAGTAATCACACAATATAAAAGCAGTAAAAAAACCCAATACAAACATAATAATTATCACTTATAAAACAGTGGATATCTATATCAAAATAGTAGGGCACTTATTTGCAATGAGGGGAGAGAAAAATAAAACTTACTACCTAAAATAAAATGTTAAAGCTTATCCTACCTCTTAGCTTACTTATGCTTTATCTATAGGGAATAGAGAGGGAGAGAAAAAATGAGAAATGGTTGGAGAAGGGGAGGGAATGCATTTTAAAATAAAAAACCCCAAAACTGGGGGTTTTGCTAAAGGCTCATTTTAAGAAATGCGTGTCTGTTTTATTATGAGAAATCTTCAATAGGAGACTGGATGGTCACCTTGCTGGGGTCACTTGACCCCAGTTGTTTCCTGCTTGGTGCAGGGGGCTGGACCTGATGATCATCCAATGTCCTTGCAGCCTTGCAATCTATGAATCAATCTATAAATACAGATATCCTAATATGTAATGGTAAGTCAATCAATGATGTTTTGAGTCTTTCAGATGCTTACGCTACTGAGAGCTATATGTAATGATCATACCCACAGTGATATGAGAGACTAAAAATGTAGTGTGTCTGTCATAGAATCCCCTAGGGAGCATTTGCCTATTTTCCCCCATCCTTAAATAGTCTCTTGAAGTACCTCCTGAAGCCTTCCCAGGCTTACCTTCTAGAGAGGGCTCCTTGCATTCTGACGCTGGTCCCTTTGGTCTTTGACCCCCTGGTTATTTGTGGCTCCTCTCAGAAATTACCTTATGGTTTAGCTTTTGGAGAGGGGATGATTGTATCTGAATCAAAAGCAGTGACCCAGGCAACTTTTTATAACCAAAATCAGTACTTACTGGACAGAAGCAGGCAGGTCTGCCTCAGTTTGAGAAAAACAGCTCTGCTGTTCTCTCAAGCCTCTCCTGCTTGACCATCTCCCTTATCTCTGGGTTTCTTCTTTTTCAAGGCCTTTTATCAGTGTACTGCCAGTCTCTCAAGGGCTTTCCTGGTACCAGAAACAGCAGGGAGAGTCTTCAGGTGTTTGTATGGAATCCACTTGATGCATCAGTGGGCCAATTGGCATGAGCCATTACCCCTAATGGTGTATTTAAGCAAATCTTCACAGCTCTGGTTCAAACATTCCCTTCCCCCCCTCCCCTTTACAAGCTAATCAGTAGTGGTGTTTGAAACAGGCCCTATTCAATTCAGATTTCGATTTGGCCCAAACTGGGAACAGTGATTCGATTTGTTGTTTTGGATCACTGTCCCTGATTCAATTCAGCCAAATCTGAATCTGAAGATTTCATGCTGATTCAGAGAATCAGTGATTGAGACATAGACACAGCTATAATGTTTTTTCTACATACCTTGAGGTAGCAGGCATAGCTTGTGATCGTTGCAATGCTGGGGCAGAGGGACCGTCCCAGAGGAGTGGGGGGGGGCCTCCATATGCTCAGTGGTGAACCCAGAAGTGCACCAGAAGTATTTCCAGTCCACTTCTGGGTCTGCCAGGGAGCGCACTGCCCCCCCCCCTGCTTCCCTAGCTCCGCAATCAGCCACAGGTGGACTGCAGGTGCCCCGCTCCCCCAGACCCAGGAAGCACTAGTCTCTGAGCCAGGGAGTGTGGGGTCTTCCCCCCACCACGCACTCTCTGATGGAGCCAGAAGTGGACTGGAAGTGCTTCAGGTTCACTTCTGGGTCTGTTGCCGAGCGTGCTGGGGAGCCTCCTTGCGCTCTTGTGGGACACCCCATGCACCCCAGTATTGCAGCATTCATGAGTTCCTGCTACCTAGAGTTATGTAGAAAAAAACATTTAAAGCCGTCTCTATGTCCAAATCACTGAATCTTTCTGAATCTCTCCAATTTGATTCAGAGGGTTCTGATTTGATTTGGAGATATTAAAGGGTCCTCTGATTTGATTTGGATTTGAAGATTTGACCACCTAATCAGGCTGAATCTCTGCCAAATTGAATCAGGGACTGAAGCTTTGCACAGCCCTGCTAGTCAGGGAAACTGAGGCATTCACCATTACTATAACATGAACACATTTAAACCAGCTGTATTGCATCAAAACTATAGCCTGTCACAGTATCCCATTGCTAGTAAGCAGAAATTCTCCTCTTTCAGGGTTTTGGCTCCAGCACATGGGTCGAGAGATTATATCCGACATGAAAAAGCATTAAATCTTCTCTGTGGCTTTTTCTTATTTCCAGTGATAACTGAGATCATACTTTAATGGGGTAAGTTATAGGCTATGTTGATGTCCTCATCAAAGAGTTGGCTAGTCTGGCCAAGTATTGTAATAGTTCATCTGAAACAAAGCAAGTATGTGATGTATAGACCTGAACTGGCTTTAGAAAAATCAAAGTTGCCATATGCAAAATGGTATTCTTTGCTTATGGATACCTTGAGGTGGTGTGTTGTTGTAGTAGAATGATATATATGCAGCTGAGTTTGATACAATAAGATGCCAAACCCGCAATGCATTTGATACATGCTTATCTTTTGCTTGATAGAAGCTTTGTTGGCAGTGGCTAAGATACACAGACCCATGAAAATGAGGTATTTGCCATGATTAAGAGTATGTATAGATGTTTGGCAAGGTTGTGGGATTTTAGATTGGGTTAAAAATGACCACTCAATCTAAGGTACATCAGGAATTGGAGGGGGGGGGGAAGAGCTAGCAGGGGAAGCTTGAAGGAACTGGGGTGTAGTGGGGTTCTTGAGGGGATTTGAGGGGGAGATGAGGTTTGTGTGGGATTTGGGGGGCTAGAGGGAGGCATCAGGGGAACGTGAAGCACTTGCAGGGTCTGCATAAGTGATTGGGGAAACAGGCAGAGGCTACAGGAGGGATCAGGGGGATTGGTGGTCAGTCAAGGTCCACAGGGAGGTTGGTGGGGGCCAGCAAGGTTTGGCAGGATCAGGCGGGCTGGTGGGGCTTGGGGTGGGGGGAACTCTCTCTCCCCCATCCCCTTGGGCTATTTTAAAACCCTCAACCTCCCACCCCACTAAGGCAAACAGTCCTCCACCCCAGCAAGCCAACCTCACAACCCACCTGCCTCTCCCCCACCTTGCTTATTTCCTCAGCTCCTGGCACCAGGAGTGGCTTGTGAGATGGGGAGTTTGGCAAGCTTGGAGGGGTTGGCTGGTCCATGGGAGAAAGGGGTTGTCTGTCTAGGAATGGGAGGAGGGGTAGGAGGGGCTAAAAATAGTTTGGTGCCAGGTGGAGGGCAGATAAGAAAAGTGCAGCTGGGGGACTGAGGTCAACGGTTTTCCCAGCCCTAGGGCTGCACTTGAACTGTAAAGAAGTTCAGTTAGATGAGTCTTGCTGGACCTGATCTAAGTTAGATTACCTTAGAAGTACACTTAAATCAGGTTGGCCATTTTTAGACTGATCTAACTGTCCTGAATTTCTGTAAAGTATGAACTTAGGTCCACCTAACTAGGGATCATAGTATAAACCAATGCCGCCACCCAAAGCCTGGGGCTGACCCCCTGAGTCCCCTGTCAGCCTGGAGCTGCTCTGCCCTGGCTCATAATGCTGCAGTCCTGAGTGCACATATAGATGATGAGCCCGGGAGCAGATGACTCCAGTGTAAACTGTGGAAGAGTTTACTACTCTGCCTTTATTGAACGTGTATATGTACCTAATATATTTGCACCAGAAAGTTCAAGCCTGAGTACCCAAAGCTAGACTACTAAATCCACACTTACATTCTTAAAGAAAGCATTTCAGGAAAAGTTGCCTTAGTTTCAAAAATACTGCACATCCATAAATCTTGTCAAATAAAGGATGGTAGTGCCAGCTAATTGGCATTTCTGAAAACTGGATTACATTTTGGAGCATGAGAGTAGACTGAAGAGCCTAACTTTAGGCAACTAGACTTTGACAGTTCAGTCAGTGGCCTTAATAACCTTTGTTTTTCTGAGAAAGTGTCATTTTTGTATTACATTTTATTCTAGAGTAGTAGGGGGATTTAAAATTCCTCAAGAGCCAAAATAGGGGAGAGGGCTTCTTTGTAACAGTGAGACTAGGAAGATGATAAGGAACTGTGTTTTAAGAACATATTGTCATATTGCTTCAGAGCTTCAGAACTACTCAGTGGGCACATCAACATGTGACATTTACTGCACAGTTAGTTGACTAATTAGCTGCACAGTAAATGTCTCGGCATCTACACATGCACCCCTATTAGGCTAGAGCAATGGCTCTCAACCTATTTGCTATAATGGGCCACACTTGCAGCTCTCAATGTGGCATTTAGGCCACACCCACACAACTTACTTCCTGTGTATCCATTTAACAGGATGTCACATGGGATGCAGCAATGTGCTTGATTGGGCTGCATGTGGTCTGTGGACTGTGGGTTGAGAACCACTGGGCTAGAATAAATTAATTGACTCTGTAGCAGGATAGTACTTGTAAACACATAAATACAAGTACTATTCTGCTGCAGAGAAAAAAACTCCACAGCAACACATGAGTAGATGCTGCCCTGGCAGACATGAGCATGCAGGTGCTTCAGTGCAGGGGCTACCTGCTGGCTAGCCCCATGTTAAAGCACCCTTTTGCCTCAGCCAGCTTCTCCGCAGCACAGTGAGTCAGGTGGGAGCAGGCCTGAGCGGACAGGCTGGCCTTATGGCCCCTTGCTCTACTCGGGCTCTGTGTGCTATGCCTGAATAAACTGTGGAGCTTATTGCTACAGCATTAATTGCTCCTGGGCACACATTCAAATAGTGCACTGAGGAGCAATAAACTACGCAGTTTATTCGGTCCTCATAATTGCATGTGTAGAGATGCCCAGTAATTTGTAAACTAGGCCTAGTATCTTCACTTTAAACATAAAATGCACCTTTTCATTTTCATGTTTCTTTCTAAATCACATTTGCCAATGCATAATTATCACAAAACAGTGTTTTAGTATCAATTATCCTACAACAAGGCATCAAAGACATGAAAACTCTGTATAGTCCAATTTGGAAAGCCAATCCCTTGACAACAGATAAACTCCTGTTCTGGGTTACTTTGATTAATTTTTGATGAATGTATTTTCATTAAAGCCTTTTTCAATAATATCTTGTCAGTTTAATCTTCCAATGTTTGGTCAGAACCAAATTGAATTTTTGAAATATCCTCAGTCTATTATGATATACCATGCATGTTTAATCTCTGGCTATCTGGCTATGCTTGTAATATATCTATTCTATATCTTATTTTAAATATTATTTTCTAATCATGATAAATGATTGATTATAACAAATATATGGGGGAAAGGAAGAAAGATATTTTGGCATATTGAAAGGAATGCCTCTTCTCAAAGCATATTGCCATGCTTCTATCCTGTTTTAATTTTTTATTTAAGAATCTATGTTTCTAATAAGATCTGTTCAAGTATCTTATTGAATTGGGGCCTTGAGGCCAATAGAGAATGCTAACCTGCACTTACTTCAAACTGAAAGGCTGCCATGACTCATTTGTGTGTTGTCCATAAAGGTCTTTAAAAATCTGCAGTAATTCAGTGCTGGGATAAAAACATCATTTCAACCAGCAGAACATTGGCTGACTTGCACACATTTAATCAGTTATTTATGAGGTATCTATATAAGTCTTCTCTCACTGAAGAATGAATCAGACTTGACTTAGACTGAAAAAATAGCATTTAATCATGGCTGAAAATATTAGTGTTTTAAAGATAATGTTACACCTCAAAAGATGCGCTGGATTTTTAATATTCAGTATTATTGTATGTGAACATTTAGATATATGATGAACATGACATCATTATGCATAGATATGATTAAAAAAACTAAGAAATGGTCAAAGAAAATACTAGAAACCAAATATTAAACGGCTCCTTATGTGCAGATGCAAAATATTGTCATGGGAAATAATACAAGCAAACCATATGTAAGGTTGTATTAGCATGAATATGAGACAGCTACCTCACACAACTGTGAATCAATAGTTTAAGAGTCATCTGATACAATTGTTGATTCATAGAATGTGAATTGGTATAAAATGGTGTATTCTGTGTATTCAACACACACTACAGATGGTATGTATGCTTTAGAAAGTAATTTAACAACATTTAAATCCCTTCTTCCTTTGTTATGTCTTTAAATCTACATACATCACTGAGATAGTTCTCTGAAAAGAAACAAAACCCCAAATGCTTTGTTAACACTTAGCAGGCTTTAATCCTTCTTAGCCTATCTTGGGAGCTTCCAGGGCACTGAGCCATCTTGCAGTAGAAACCTTTCCAGTTATGTAAGTGTGATGCATTCTCCCCCAGATGCGGTCGGGTGTGCTTTTGAGACACAAAAGAGGTTGTAATGGCATTCTCTCTCAATCTTTTTGGTTTAAATTAAATAGTTTAATACTATTTATAATTCCAGTATAAGACATTTTCTTTCGTCCTGTCAGTTTTGTGTCTCTCTTCTGCATGCAGTCTCTAGTGCTTTGACTTCCTTTTGAACTACACTCTATATTCCAGTACATATCTTACTAATATCACACACAGGAGTTCAATCATCTTCTTGATTACCGTGCCTATATTTTTTGTCTCATGCTAGGATAACTTTATGGAAATGTTATACTTTTGGTGGGGGAGAACTTAGCCATATGGCAGGTTGATTTAGAGCAGGGGTGTTAAACTCAGTTGAGATGATGGGCCAGATTTGGACTGCAGCGTTTTTCTCCATAGCTGCTGGCACTGCTTTGTTGGTATCAATAGCCAGAGAGTTAATGCAATTACTGTTGAAATGCATTAACAGTATTTCTGTTAGAGTCAGAGTTGGCATGGTCACTATCCAGGGGTGGGTGCTGCAAATTTTAGTTGCCACTGGTGATTGAAACTACTACATTGGGTGATGGAGTTCACCCCTTGGGTGCCGGCCATGTGGTTACTGGGTCTGGCAGATGGGCTTTAGAAATGGTGGTGCTGGCAGCTGCAGTGAAAAGTGCCGTGGGCCAGAAAACCCACTTTTGTGGGCCAGATCTAGCCCATGGGCTGTATGTTTGACAACCTTGATTTAAACCAAGGCATATTTTCTGAAGCTGCTAGGGTACTGAATTATTTAATTAGTACAAGGAAAGATGGGCTAGCTGATAGTGCAAAGGAGGTGGTAAAAGATACTTGATACATTAATTGCTGAACCAGGTACCAAGTTTATTTCATGGGGTGCATCCAGATGAGCACGCATGTGCCTCTTGCAGTGTCTCATACCCTTTGAGATACTGCAAGAGGCAAGTGCAGGTACAAAAAATGTTTGGGGGCAAAATTAGACCCCTGGATATTCAGAGGTCAAAACATGCTCCAGGCAAAAAATGTGGGGCAGGGCCATGCCCTGAGGCAACTGGAGTCTCGGTCCTCCACAGGGACACTGTGCTAGTCAGCTAGGGTGTCTCTATGGCTGGCCCTTGCCCTGGTGCTAAAGCATCTGCCTGCCCATGCAGGGCAGGCAGCATGCCAGCTGCAGGGAGCAGAACCTGGGCTCCATGCTGGTAAGTAGGGGTGGAGGGGGCTGAAAGAGGGGAGTAGGGACTATGGGGGGGACCCTCACTGCCCCCATCCCTTGCCTACTCCCTGACCCCCCTGGATTGCTGCCCTGCCTGGATCCATCCCCTGCTGGCTACTGTAGTGCCCCCAATCAACCCACCCACAGCTACCCACAAACCCCATGGCCCCCCACATCCCTCCACAGCCACCCATACCTTCCCACCCCTCTTCCCACACTGCTTCTACAACCCCCACATCCCCCAGCACACACCTTGTGTGCCCAGCTGCCACACAGGATGAGACCCACTGGCAGGAGCTGTGGCTGCAGGGGAAGCTGTCCCCACATCCTGGTTACTGAAGGCATCACAGGGAGCTCTAACTGCTCTATGGTAAGACAACCAAAGTCAAACAGCAAAACATATAGGTATTTAGATTTTATTTTATTATGATGATAGAGACACTGGTAGGCTTCTAAATTCCTTTAACACTGTAGCTATATCAATAAAACATTCCTCAACTGATCTCTGTCTCGCTGTATATACAGTTGTTAGGGTGACAGCATATGGATCTTGGGGAGCATTGAATCTGCAGCTGAATAGAAGGCTGTAACCTGTGGCTTAGCAAAGTTGCTAACCACAAGGCAGAATGATACATTAAAAGTAACATTGCAAGGCACTTAGGCAAGAATTTTCCTAATGATATAGTACTGTTGTAAGATATATAGCTCATTATGTAAGAAGAACAGGATGCAAACCACCAGTTGTCATTAGAGATAAGCAGAAGCAAGACCTTGGAGATAGTGAAGAAATCAGCAAGAAGCCACAAATGACAGAGAATCTGGAGTCAGAGTTTTAGGCATGCGCTCATAGCAAAAATATATGTAAATCAGTGAAATGCATAGGAAATTCCATGCTAATGAAGTAATAGTAAACAGAAGCAGGGCTTGAGATAGGAGGAAAGATGGGTGGAACAAAGGAGGAACAAATGTGGAGTAAATGTTAATGAGCATGAACTGAGGTCCATAAACATGGAAAGAACTAATATTCACTGAGGCTCCCCAGTTTGTTGGAGCTAGTCGGAAGCTGTCTCCATTTTGAATAAAGCTGTTGGTGAACAATGTGTGCAGGTGATGCGTGATGGCATTGATCCATTGTCTCCCTAGTTGTTGGGCATCACATGGAGTCAGGGGGGTCTAACAATAGTGGTCTTTTGTTTTAATTATGGAGGAACATGGATGTCCAGGTATTTTTACAGAGTGACTCTGGCATTATTTTATCAGGGATTTTTCAGTTTTCAGATAGGGAACACCAAAATTCCTGCTAGAGAGGCAAGTGGTAGGACCCAGGAAGAGGAGTCTGCTCACAGCTGGTACCTTGGACCCAGCTGGAGTTGGCTGACCTCCTGGCCAACTGGGGCCAGGAGGACATTCTTAGACAGTTCAAATGAGGCCACCACACTGGGAACATTTTCTGGGTGATAGCTGCCCAGCTGGCCGGGTAGGGGCACACATGGTGGTAGTGCTGCACAAGGGCCAACTCTGCAGCCACAGCCCACTGACAGCTGGCCCAGAGAGGAAGATGCCTCTACTGGTTGTGTGGATGACTGGTGCCTCCCAAGTCTGTGGGGGCACCAGAGCGGCATGACTGGGGGGGGGGGGGTCCCACAGCAGCCAGCCAGTGACCAGGACCCCCAGCAAGCAGTTGCTGAGCTACCAGCACAGCCAATTTTGGAGGGGGAGGCACTCTGTGCCTCCCTACCAGCCAGAGCACGTGCTATCAGGGGGGCAGCAGTGCTCTTGGTGGGGGGGCATGTGCCCCTCTGTGCCCTCCCTATGTATTGCCTATGAGTGGTTGTGCAGTCCCCATCTGGGTCTGGCAGGTGTGCAGCCTTGGGGCCACTTGCTGTTGCAAATGGCTGTAGGTCACAGCCAGGCAGCAGCCCCCACTACCTGACTGCTGCAGTGGGTAGAGGGTGCAGGGAACTGTCAGGGCTGCTTCAGCAGTCCAGCTCACACAAGAGGTAGTATCCTCAGGCAGTGGTGATGCATATGAGGTACATGGGGGTGCATGTCCACCCCCTGAGAGCACCAGCGCACCCTCTGGTGGCTTCACTTGCTGCTTAGGTAATGGGCAGGGGGGCAGGTGGGAGCACCGGTGCCCCCCCTGTGAGCGCTAGCCAGGGAGCAGGGCTGCTAGGTGAAGCAGCTGCACTCCCAGGTGGTGCGTGAGTGCCAACCAGGATTGGGGCTGCCAGAAGTGAGTGAGTGAGTAAGTTCAGCCATGGGGGGACTCCCCCCCGGTCACTGACTGGTCACTGGGGGAGGGCCATGTCCCCCCCCGACTCAAGAGGTACCAGTTGCTCAAGTCCCCAGGTACCATTTGGCCAGGCCCCAGAAGCTCCTGAGCTACTTGCCAGGGCAGCTTTTTGTACTGATGGGGCCAGGACAAGGCAGCTTTTTTACACTACTGGGGCCATCACAGGTGATGGCTCTAGGTTCTAGCTCCTCCTGGCTCCAGATCTGGTAGGAGCCAGGCAGTGTTATTTTTGCCCCAAGTGGCACAACTTGCATCACACTAAAGTGCATTCCCAGGCATGTCCAGCTCAAATTTTCTTTGTTTCTATTTGACCAGCTGCAAGCGCACCTGCCTACATGTGTGGGTGCACCCATGAATACTATCTGTAAAGCATGTACGTAAAAATGTATAGGGTTAAGGATTTAGTTTTTGTTTTTCTGATTTAGCAGGATTTGAGGCATGTGTGACTACCTATACAAGCAAAGAGAAATGGCATTTATTCGAGAGCAATATGCTTAACAGGAGAAACAGAACATTCAAATTTCAAAAAATATTAACAGTAGCAAAGCATTCTCTGTCGTCATCTTAATGTGTACCCAAAGCCATTCTCAGTTATTCATGGCAGCCTAACCCAATGACCTTCACACTGTCAGAGGTGATGTTAATCAGTAGAAAGTGTTAGAAATTCAGGCAGAAGGATATGCTCCAGGAAGACATTTTTGAAAATAGATGTTATCTTCTAATTCCCCTGGAAGGATCAAGATGAGGAATTGATTAAATTTTATCTGATTTTTAACTATTCAGCTTCATCATCATATTAGGGCATGAATATACTGGAAACTGAAAATTTAGCTATTCTATGAATTTTGAAGGAAAAAATGTGGAATAGATCATTTAGAGGATTTAGAGTCTTCACAAGTGTGAAAGTAGGCAAATCTTGAGTGTCAAAATTTTAAAATGAATACTTTGCACAAGTCTAGGTTACATTAACATAATGGAATATACTGGTTTATTTAGATTGCTTCTGCATTTAAGTAAAATTTAGTCCAATATAGTGAGCTAGCACAAGGACTATTCAAGCCCTTATAATACACACTTCCCCCCTTCTTTTACCATTATGCTTTAAAGAAAAGATTCTAAGTCACAGAGAACTATACTGCCATGTTTTACTTGTGTGAAGTGTTACATTTACTTTCACTCATTTCTTTCCTATTCACACTTCTAATTCTCCATCCACTTTATCTTTTTGTTTAAGTTATCTGAAAAAAAAGTGTTTCTATCAGTATCGCATGGGTCTTATGATTTTTTAGCCAGCACTACTTCATTCTTCAGTTGGTACAGTAGTACACTGATGGGGTCAGTGCACTGAAAATGCTGTTGAACATGTTTCTGCTTCAACTGATTTGTGCAAAGGGTCTCCTGTTCACTCCCCTCTTTATTCATAATGCATTGATATTAATAAAGCTGAAGGACTTGGAGCATGGAAGGGCACTGTACATTTAGAAAAACTGGATGTGACAAAGAGGACTCAAAGTTCCAAGTGTTAAAATTAATCAAGGTCAGAGGTGACCAAACCAAATATTAATAGACTGTGCAAAACTATTACATACCTGGTGTTAAAACGTAATTCTTTTTTAACATGAAAGTATGTGATCACCTTATCAAAGACGGCTGTTAAATCTGGAGAAGTGTTGGTTGCATCTGCTTGCTCTTTTTCTAATTGCAGATTGACTGGATAATGCTGTTGCTTTATTATTCTTCCTTTCCTGTTGCTTTGCTCCGATGGTTTGTGTAGTCATTTATTGGCCAGCTTTACCAGCAAATGATGACAGTATCTCACCTATATAACTTAATCATGGTCCAAGGTTCTACTGTGCTAAATACTGTATTAATGCAGCAAAGAAAATGTCCATACCTCAAAGAACTTACAGAAAAGACAACAGATAGAAGAGTGCAAGGAAATAAGACAACAATGGACAGTAAGACTGACAATGGTCAGAGCACATTGGTGACCTAATGATATCGAACCATTTTTGTATACAGCATGAAAAGGTAGACTTTTATAACTGTTCATGGAGAGCTCCTCTTGAGCATGTTTGCGCTCTTGAGCATTGCCTGAGAGAGTGTAAACATGCCTGTTTGAGAACTTAAGAGATGATTTCTAGTGGCCAACAATACGTACCCGTAAGTTCATTAGTAAGAAGTTTGTCTTTCACATCAGGTTTCCAGATGTGTTCCTTGGAACTTGCGTTCATAGCTCTTGTGATTGTGAAAGCTATGATTAAACTTAAGCTGGAATTTTCTCTTTTTTAGTGGTGTGTGTAAAAATAAAAAAATGACTGAACCATAGGAGCACTCCCTTTAGCATGCTAGGGTTGGCATCTCATTCCTTGCATCTTTCTCAACTGCATTATACTTCTTTGACCTGGAATTGTATTCAAGAGAAATATCTACATGTTGCTTGAAATTCTTTATGATGTTTTAAGGTAGATGAATGACCTATTGAGAAGAGTTCACTGTTATGATCATTACTTTGAGCTAAAGGGTCACAGCCATTACTCATCCATGCACTACCTGGTAGGGATCACGGTGTGAGATAGCAGGAGAAGTGAACTCACTTAGTCCCTGTCCATTGCAGGAGAAGTGAGGAATGAACTGTGATTGAGTAACATCTTCATTCTCTGGTCTTTTCTCCTGGGGCAGTGCAGATACTTGCATGGACTGTACACTTACAGACTAGCCTTTTTTTCTGAAAACAATGTAGGCTTTTATATGCTCTCAAATTTTTTGTTTTAAAATAAGTACTTTCACAGAAAAAATATCATCGCTACTAATTTCATGAAGTTCTTAATTTACTCTTAATTTAAAATATATAGTTCAAGATTCTTCCATCACAGATAAAATTAGTAGTTGCAATGTGCCATTCTGGAAATACCATTTTGGAAATCTTAAACTGTTGCTGCAATATTTTGTAAAATTTTTCCTCTGAAAATTCTTGCTTGTACTCCTTACATGTACATCCCTTAGTTCTAGGACGTCTAGGATTTTGAAGAGATCGTTATGTGTTGGCAGATAAATAATTATCCACATATAGCTGGACTTTTTTATTTCTGAAGCAGGCATAAGTACAATGCCCTCTATTGCTAGTTACAAACATGCTTTGATCATGTTGACTCATCACTTGCTTTAAGATTAAATAGTTACAATTGTTCCTTCTTAAACTGAATGAAGAATTTTACATATTTCCCTTGCCTGATTCTGGATTTCTCTGGAAGGTGTATATTTAAATCCTGTTAATGGATAAATGCTCCTATTGTTGTCAACTCTTGCAACTTTTTTTTTTTGGTGCAGATTTCTATCTTTGGTATTGTTTTTGTTTGTTTGCTTTTATTGGTCCTTTCTATAACCTTCCTGTGTTTATAGTTGCTAATTAAAAACAAGAAAAACAAAGAACCCCAAATACATTGTTCTTAAAAATGATGTTTTAAAGCTAATATAGTGATATGTTTATATGTTTGGAGTCCAATTAATGAGCTTTTGAATGTCAGAAATTGGTGAGAGTGAATTTTATTGGTAAAACTGTGGTTAAACTAACACAGATCTTTTACTGTGGATCTCCAGGCAACCAGTGTTGGAAATTTACTTTACTTCCTATCTGAAGTAAACCTTGGGAGGTTTGTTAGCATAACAGCAAAGCAGCTGTAAGTACACAAGCACCCAACTCAGTTTGACAGGGAGCTTGTCTAAATTTTGGAACTGCTGTCACCACAGCCTTATCAGTAAACCTACAGTGCTTAAGGCCCTTAGAAGGGATAAAGCAAATGGTAACAGGTGAGATTGTTCTGATGGCTTTGCTATGTCACTTCTCTAAATGACAGAAACTGTGTTGGCAGTGCCCTTTTTTCTCAACATAGGGGCGGGCTGTCCAAGGTGTGATTTTTTTTTTTCCACAGTCTTAGCTGACATGGTTGTACAAGCAAAATTTTGTAGTGTAGACCAAGTCTGGGACTTTGACTATGCTAGTCACAAACTAACAGGCCTGAATTTAAGTCTGAATACTGTTAGAAGAGTAGCTATGGCAGCTACTGTAGATGCACTTAAGTTTGCTTAGGTTTTTGGGAGCACTAAGGAGTAGTCTTACATTAGAATGCTGCCATTAATGTGGCATATAAAGACAGCATCATTTAGCATCTTTAATGTGGGAATAACTGTATAAAGATAGCATAATGGATCCACTTCAGGTAAAAGTACACGTTCTTACAGACAACACTTATGCTTCTTATGTCTTTTTACTGGTTCCTAAGAAATAAGTGTAAAAACTAGTACATATAGAGCTGAGTTAGAGGCTATGTATGAAACCCTGTCTGGACATTCTTGTTATTTCATCATAATTCTTTTGATTTCTAAATGAAATATAAATCACAGATAATATAAATGCACTATATATGCTTGCTATATGAGTTAGGCCATTAATAGGGAATCCTTTAATATGCATCGGTATCCTAAACTTGCTTTACTGGCATAGCTAGGCTTTTAGGGTTACAAGTATATGTTTACATTTTTGGTTTAGTGTTTTGTTTCTTCGTGCCACTCTCTCTGAATAATACTGCTGCCTTCAGAGGTGATAAATGGAAGAAGGAATTGTGACATTTTAATTCAAGTTCCACAATTGAAAATAAAGAAATGACGGAAAAAGCCAAATGTATTTAACTGTAGGAATTAGAAGTGCACAGAATTGCCAAGTTTGAGAATACATGCATGTAATATGTGTTCCCAGAGTCAGCTGTGGGTGGGCTGCTCATTTTGCTTGGCAGTGCTGAATTCCTGCACAAGATAGTTATAGAGAAACCCCACTGAGTATACGGAAAAGTTAGCCAACTCTCACTCTTCCTAGTATAAAAAGCAGTATGGTGCTGTCTTTGCCTACCAAACTGCAACATTCAGCAAAGCTTTCCCTTGTATTTGTCTTCGTTTGATATCTTATTTTCTCTTTGAAAACCTGAGAGATTAACTTCTGATCTTTCTTTTATTAAATGGGGAGGATGGGTTTGTGTCCGCGTTTCCAAAATATTGCTAAGGCTTTAAATAGAAGCAAGTTAGGTATTTTAAAATGATTCTAACTGATTCTTTATTACAGGTAAAATTGTTCACAATTGTTTTGTACTTCACTTCAGTTAAAGTGCCATAAACACAAAGTTTAGCACCCAGCCCCTCCCACAAGCTTAGAAAAGGCGAGAAAACCGCTTACCCTTCTGATGTCAGCGGGAGCAGGGGGAGGAGAAGGGAGAAGTCTTTAAAAGCCTCGCTGAGTCCACGCCACAGCAGAAGCCATTTTGGGACCAGCAGATCAGTCCCTTCTGCTGCGGTCTGGCCAACCGCGTCAGCGCTTCTCCACCACTGATTCTCCCGGCGTACCCCTTCCCTGCGCGCTGACCTGATTAGCGAACCGAACCGCGATCCACGAGAGAAAGAGACAGTCGTTAATTTGTTTTGTAAACAAAATGCGTTTAATCAGGCCGCTGTACCTACGTACCTCGTTCATCGGCGCGTATGCAAACAAATAAAAGTTTCTTGTTACAATTTACAACTCGTGCCCTGTTCTGTGATCAGGAGGCTCCGTGATCTGCAAACAGAGAAAAACCTCTCCCTCCCTTAAAGGCAAAACGAACCTTCTCCTCATTGTGCCTCAGGTCCTCACCCTGCAGGGCACAACAACAATGATCCTTTTGTAACTGTGTAGGAAGGTTGTTGTAGTATTGGTGTGAAGTTGTAGTTGTGACGATCTAGGAAAAATGTGAGAGGCAAGGTTGTTAGCTTTTTCTTCTGTTATTTTTTTCCCCTTGCTCTTGAGCAAGAAAATTCAGTTTTGTCTCAGTTTTTTCCCCATCTGGTAAATGAGGATCGATAACCTTATTGAACAAATTTGATGTGGTTAAGTTACTTAAGAATTAAACAGCACTTCTTTAGCTATAGAGATCACCAAACCACATTCATCTTTATTTCATGAATGGAGCTGGTTATAAGACTTAAATGTATTTTTAATCTGGCCCTAAAGATACAGCTAGATATCTTGGGGAGATGGGGAAGGGGGATAAAAAGGCACATAATGCCCACTGAGTTCAACTGGTCTGAATATGGAGATGCCTAATCAGCTTTGTAACTGTAGTGCTTAGTTAGTGGTCAGACTAACAAAAAGTTAGTAAAGGAAGTGGTAAAGGAAGTAGATCTATTTCTTTCTTCTGTAATGGCTATAATAGACAAAAGTGGTGTTTTAGTATAAATGTCCATCTGGATAAACACTCATATTCTGATACTGAATAAGAATCCATTTATCATCTATGGATTCTGATTAAGAATTTACCTGTGACGGAGCAAAATACCAGGCCTGGTCACAGTTCCGACTGCCGACCTGTCTTTGGGCAAGCCACCCACCTTACTTACTTGCCATGCCTTGTTGTTAAGTAATTGTGATGTTAATTAGGTGGGAGGCTACCCTTTGAGTGCCCTGCCCTTCACAGGCGTTAGACACATGACTCCTACCTTCGCCTATCATGTCCCATGCCTCACGGATGATATACTTGTGCTTGATCAATGCTCTGGCTTGAGGCCAGGCCAAACTCAGTACAGTGTTAGGCCTCTCTCATTCTGCCCTATTAGGGACCTTACACATACAGCCCTATCTCACTGGGGCCTCTACCACTCCACATGCTCTCATCAGGCCTCTCACACTCATGCCCCTTACTGGGCTTTATTCATACCACCTTGGTCCCTTGAGCAACCATGTAGGTCAACATCAGGCTTGTCCCTGAACTCCTTGGCTAGCCCTGGCACAGTCTTTTGGGCCTCTCCTGCAACCCTCATCTGTGTGGTGGCCAGGCAATTTGTCAAACACTGGGTTAACTCTGCCTCTGGCCCCTCACCAGGTAACACAACACACAGTTCCCTAATTGGGCCAATGACTCACCCCTTCTCCTTGCAGCTCTCTCTAAGCTGCCTGACTCAGCCTCAAACCCACTTGCAGCCTCAGGTACCTGAAGGCTTACCTGGACCTCATTGCCTGTTCCAGAGTCTCCACACTCGCCCCTACTCTGGGGCTCCATGCAATTGCCTTCCGCTTTGGGACTCAGCTCCATCATTCCCTCTCTGGGGCCTTTATGCATTTACCCCCTGTACTGGGGCCTCAACACATTTACCCCACCATGAACATGGCTCTCCCCACTATTCGTATTGGGCTCGGGTGCCTCCAGTTGGGTGTGCCTGGCCCCACTACCCACTCTGGGCTCAGGTGCCCCTCACCAGGCATGCCTGGCCCTACTTTCCTCCAGTGTTGTTAACTTACCAGATGGTGGGGGCTGGGGTTAAGGTGCCTCTACCTGCCTTTCACTGGGGAGGTAAATGGCTTGGCATTTCTTAGGGATTCCCTTGCCACAAACAGTCCCACCATGCCACACTTCCCTGGCAGGGTGCAATTTCAGATCATGCCCAGACCAGGAGCTTCATGACATCCCCATAGCTCCTGTTCTTACCTCCAAGATGTTACTTGAGCAGCAGCACAGTTGGGTGGTGTTGCTCCCTTCATTGCTGGCAGCAAAGTGCTGCCCCAGCCCTGAGAACCAGGACCTTAAAAGGACCTCATAACGGCTGGACAGCACCTGTCTGCTTCCTTCCCTGTTTCTCAAAGTTTCTGTTTCACCTTCCCCCTTAAAATGGTTTCCAGGGGAGGTTTTCCCCTGCTGCTCAGAAAACAGGCTTACTCAGAGCCTGAAACAGCCCTTAAGAAGTGAGCATCATGCTGGTGCTCCATCAAACTATCATCTAAGATTATTGTCAATGATTTTTGAATACTTAATATTCTGTATGTGCTTAAATTCTGTAGGATTAGGGCTTGAATGCCACTATATCTCCTTCAGCCCACTTCTGTACTACGGTTTGCTCAACTTCTTTGAAACGTTCCCTAGTGAAAGGTTTGGATTTGCTCAGACATTAGATAGTTTGCTACACTTATCTGTGGTAAAGCTATTGGCATTGTTACTTGTTGCTGTTTACTCAGGATACAAGTAAAAAGACTTACTCCAGGAAAGAAGCTTAGCATATCTGAAACTATAGAAGCTCAAATGGATCAAATGCAAGGCTGATAAGAAACTGTGTGAAAAGCTTTCCTGGAGTGCTGAATGAAAATGCAGGAAGCTAGATATCCTTTGGAGATATGTACCCCTGAGTACGAGAGAAAGCAGCTACAAAACAAGCAAGCACCTGGAGATGAGCATAAGAAGTAATAGTAACGTACCACTGGGGAAAAACTGAAAGATATTTTGGGCAGAGTGCTGGCTGGAAAGAGATTTGGACCTGTTAGCAAAGATTAGTACTTCCTGGGGAGAAGGAATCCACAGCATACATACAGGCTGGGGAGCTCCCCGCTTGTGAGCTCAAAGGCGGAAAGGGATCTTGGAGTCATTATTGACTCCAAGATGAACATGAGCCGCCAATGCCAGACTTCAGCCAGCAAAGCCAACAGCACCTTGTTGTGCATCCAAAGATGCAACCCAAGCCAGTCCAGAGAGGTGATACTGCCCCTCTACACAACATTGGTCCAGCCTCAATTGGAGTACTGTATCCAGTTCTGGGCACCGCACTTTAAGAAGAATGTGGCCTGCCTTGAGAGGGTTCAGAGAAGAACCACCCACTTGGTTGGAGGGCAACAGGGCAGACCCTATGAGGAGAGGCTGAAGCACCTGAACCTGTTCAGCCTCAGCAAGCAGAGTCTGAGGTGGGATTTGGTGGCTGCCTACAAACTCATTAGGGGAGATCAGCAGCAAATAGGAAGGGCTTCCAGAAGCACCTGGGGTGACAAGGAACAATGGCCAGAAACTGCTGGAGAATAGTCTCAGGTTAGAGATTAGGAAGCACTATTACTGTTAGGATAACTAGATCTGGAACCAACTTCCTAGGGAAATGGTCCTTGCTCCTACCTTGGGTAAATTAAAAAAGAGGTTGGATGAACACCTGTCTGGGGTCATGTGATCCCAGTGTGTGCTCCAACCAGTAGTGGGGGGTTAGACTAGATGATCTATTCAGGTCCCTTCTGACCCCTAACTACTATGAAACTGTATACTAAGAAAAGGACCTTGTATATGCTCCTTTGTAAATAAGCAAGAATGTGTCAAAGACATTTGTGTGTGGGCTCATATATATTCAAGAGTTTCTCTGAGTCTCACCTGATTATTCACAAGAGAACATGTACAACATAGATATGCATATTCTGTATATACATGCCAACATAGCTTTTATTTGTGGTTCTCCCTTCCCTTCTCCACCCACCCACACCCATGCACATTTTTTTGGCTTAAATCCAAAAAAGATACTAGAAGTCTTGTGAGGGGGTGGAACTAATGGTTAAAGTTAATGAGAAGGAGTTGTTTCTACTTTTTCCTGAAACTGTTATAAAAGTTTTTAAGCTGGGATTCAAGATGAAATTTCAAAGAGGTTCTTAATGATCACCAAGGATCCTGGCTGTCTCTGTATAAAAATCCCAAATTCTTTTATCAAGCAAAATTCTCTTTACAAAATACCCAAATCTGTGTTTTTCTGTGAATAAAATGAAACACACACACACACGTATGAGTTGAACACAATGTTTTGATATATTTACAATTTTAAAGCAATTTGGAAGCCTGCCAGTACCTCAATCATTGGAATAAAATAAATTTTAAATGCATATATATTTTTGGCATTTGATTTTGTTTTTTTTTTATCATGAAAATTCAGATCTGCCCCCCTGCCCCTTCACTCACTAGGATGTGGGTCCAGCTGCATCTGTCCCTCCCTTCACTCTCTCCCCCCACTGCTTTGTGACTCTGAGCATCCCTGATATGCTGGTGCCCCTCACTTCCAAGCCACAAACCTCTCAGCCTGCCAACATGACCCCCCCGCTCTGCCACAGCCAGCCCTGCTGACACAACCTGCAGGTAGAGTGAGCCTGAGGAGTGGGCAGTGAGGGCAACTTCCCAGGGCACTGAGATGGTGGTAGGGCATCACAGCACCCCAGGGCAGGGCCCTGGTTCAGCTTAGGAGGGGGCAGAGGAGGAGGCAGCTGAGGATGCCCCTCATTCCCAACCCATCACCCCATTCCCTCGAAGTCTTGCCAGAGGGGGGCCCCAGGCCCTAGCCCCCATATGTGGGGCAGCAAGGGTGGGGCTTTCTAGAGCTTGGCTCCTCCTCCAGTGACACAGGGCTAGTCTGGACATACCAGTCCCAGCCACAGTGGAATGAGGCAGCATGGCCAGGGATGAGGCAGCTTGCAGCACAAGGCCTATTTAAGCTCTCAAAATAAACAATATTTTTTTTTCCTTTTACCATTATTCTGTAAAGCATGCAACCTGCATACCCCTGCATCCCTGGAGTTGCAGTGCTGTGACCACCACCACCACCACCACCTCCTCCATGCAGGTAAGAGTCTCTGCCTGCCCATCCCTACCCTTGGTGGGGCACTGTGGCACTGTGTCCTGGTATAAGGATGCTGCCCATGTCCCCCCATGTCAGCCTGAGAGAACCCTTCATGCTCCTCCAGCCCCCAACCACACACCTTTTCCCTGTCCCTGCCTGCTCTGCCAACTCTCCTTGCAGGCCCTGGTCCCCTGGCCCCCAATTACCCCAATCCACAGTGGGAACTTCCCAGCAGTATCCACAACTGATGCCGGCATCTGCCCAGTGCTGCTTCTGGCATGTGGGGTAGAAGTTGGTATAAGCTGGTGGGGGGGGGGGTCCAGGACATGCCTGGCACAATGCAGCAGCCAGAGCCACTGGCACCCTACAGGCTCGATCCCATGACTTTGTCTCCATGTCCATGGGCTGGATACAATCAGTTGATAGGCCAGATCCAGCCCATGGGCCATATTTTGCCCACCCCTGCACTAACAGTAGATTTGGCTACTACATGCCTGCTCTATGAAGTCTAGAGTGGTAAGTCTCTAGGAAGCAAAGGTGATGAGCCAGAGCTTCAGTTATGTGGAAGCTTTTCTACATTTGGGATGGATCCAGGATTTTGGAAAGGAGGGTGTGAGAATAGTGACCTGAACTGCAGGAATGGCTGGACCCTGGCTCCCAGACCTTTCCTCTCCTTCCTACAAAACACCACAGAGGCAGCCTTCACTGCAGGAGCAGCATTGGGAGACTTTCTTACCTCTAGCAGATAAGAATCTACCCTCTCCCCTCCCTTTCCCTGCATGCTGAGTGGCATGTTCCCTCCCTTTCCATTGTCCTTTTTCCTGCCTGCCACTGCTGCTTCTGTTATCACCAGCTGACTTGGGTGAGGGTTGGGACAGGGGGAACTGCAGAGCTGTTCTGGTCTCATTCTAGCCAAGCTGCATGTGAAACCAGGTTTGGCCAAAGCCTGAGCATGGAGGGTAAGGGGGAGAAGTCTTACTTGCTTCAGGGCATTAGAAAATTTGTATACTTACAGTGGAGTAACACAAATATAGCACTTAGTGCCAATTAAGCTGTAGTGATAGTAATTTTTTAATGTAGCCCAGAGGGTAACTGTCTTGTAAAATAACAAGCATATCCCTTATGGTGCTCACATAAAACCTCTATGGAGCCAATATCTTATAGCTACATAATGTCCCAGAGTAGGCCAAGACAAGTTGTTTTTCACAGCTCAGCTGAAGTAGTCTAGCATCTTCTGGAGCACTCTGTTTCACTTCTGCCAGTCTTCCTCAGTGCTCAGCAGGGGTTGACAGGTGTATCCAGCCAAATGATATTAACTGAGAATTAAAATGTGTTATATCTGAAAATTATTCATATCTGAGCTGTAAAACAAAAGGCTTCCTTACCCAACTATGGCAGTCAGCTTACCTATTCTGCTCTGTTACCCTTATATAAAAAGGAATAGCTTCTATAAAGTGGTATAGAACAAAGAAAACAGCTCTAAATGAATCCATAATCAGTCCAGTGCCCTTGTATATGAGTGCAGGAGGGCTCTATCAGAAGTACTGGGCTGCCAGGGAAAAATATATGGAGAGGAGAAGGGAGTCTGTGGAATGCATCAGTAAGGAGGTATTACTTGACAAAAGAAGATGAGCACCGAGGGGCAAAAAATAAGCACGGAGTTTTAATGAGAATATCAAAAAGCTCAGACTTATTATATTGTAAACTACAGGAAGTGAAAGAACTCTAAGAAGGAAGCTAGAGTACTGTGTCCAGTTTTGGGCTCCACAATTCAAAAAGGATGTGGAGAAGCTTGAGAGAGTCCAGAGGAGAGCCATGCGCATGATCAGATGTCAGGAAAACAGATCTTACGATGATAGGCTGAGAGACATGGGACTCTTTAGCCTGGAAAAGTGTAGGCTCAGGTGATCTGATGGCCACCTATAAGTTTATCAGGGGTGACCACCAGGATCTGGGGGAACATCTGTTCACCAGAGCGCCCCATGGGATGACGAGGTCGAACGGTCACAAACTCCTGCAAGACCATTTCAGGCTGGACATAAGGAAGAATTTCTTTACTGTCCAAGCCCCCAAGGTCTGGAACAGTCTGCCAGCGGAGGTGGTTCAAGCACCTACATTGAACACCTTCAAGAGCAAATTGGATGCTTATCTTGCTGGGATCCTATGACCCCAGCTGACTTCCTGCCCTTTGGGTAGGGGGCTGGACTCGATGATCTCCCGAGGTCCCTTCCAGCCCTGATGTCTATGAAATCTATGGAATATATGCAATCAAACAGGCAATGGACAATCCTTGGGACAGTGCATGACTGACAGACCCTCACTCTGTCAGCTAGGGAAGGCTGCACCTGAGCCTACTCACCCACCATAAATTTGCTGTTCCTTGTACCTCTGGGAGTGTCATTCAGTGGGTCCTAAATAGACTCAGGAATGCCCTCATTGGTGCATGTTCTGTGGGGCTCCATCTTCCCTACACCCTCCCCTTTCTGGTTAGGTGTTACTACCAGCCTCTAGACCAGTTTTAAAGATGTGGCATCCGGGTCGTGCACCAGTTGGGAGCGGGTCCTCTAGCTGTGGAGCACCAGCTGTGCCATTTGCAGCCTGGCCACCTGAGCTGCAGGGCTGAGATAAGCCACATGGCGGTCTGTTACGATGATAAACACCCAAAACAAATATTATCCTTGCACTAAAATGAAAACCTGATGGATTTCTTTCTTTAACACAACGCTTACAACTTCTGGTACATGTACTTCTCTTGCTTATTGTTTAAAGCTTTTTCTCTTTTTTAAATAAGGACACTAGATTTGTGTTGCAGAAATCTGTCCTTTTTGGTACCCTGTCTAATTCTAATATTGGCTTTTGCTTACAGCAAAGTAGGTAGGAGGTCTTTTCAGACATGAGAGAAACAATCCAAAGTTGCAAAGAACTGGCAAACCCCATGTTTTTTAGTCTACATTTCTAATTTGGGATTGAATATTTTAATCAGAAAATTATCCTAGTTAGTGCAAGAAAACAAGGGCAGTGTTTAGAGAGATCTATGGGAGTCTGAGGTCAAGTGACAGAAGGATAAAGAAAAACATTTCCAGTAAAAACAGCATGGTAAAAAGGAAGAATAGGAAATGAAAAGGATTAGGTAGAGAATAAAACTTCATACATCAGAAACCTTTTCAGGCTGCTTGCTTACCTTTTGGGACTCATGGCATGTGTCCTCATCCCCTTGAATTCCATTTTCTTGTAAAACTGCCTTATGTCTGCTGTGCTATATTCCTTCTTGAGTCAAAGCTGCTGCCTTGTGCATCTTAACTATGGAATAATTACATAGTTAAGGTTGCAACAGGTTTCCATCATTGTGACCAGTTCTGGCCCCTGTTGTACAATTCACAAAAGAGTAGTATTGACTTAAAAAAAAAATTACATTATTTTTGAGTATGAAATAGAATACTTTTTTGTTGAATTTGAACTGAATTAGAAGAGGGATTTCACATAGTCTTCTGTCACTCCTGGGCTAGAAGCAGGAAAAACCTGTGTTATCAGATTCTCCAGTCAAGACTGAGTGAGCAATAGGAAACTTCAGCTTGGTGTACCATTAATTTAAAAGGGGATTAACTCCAGTGTGTTTTTGTTGTTAGCTTCACTGGCCAGTTTTGCAAACCGCAACAAGTACACTGCCCTTGTCACTCACTGGGTGCATCTACACAAGATGCTAAATGCGCAGTAGACTATTTCTACTGAATGTTAGCACATCTTGGCAAAAGCCATGCTAATGCACTAATGTGCAATAGAATTAGTGTACTGTGCAGTAGCAACATTAAAAGACCATGTAGTAGTGCTGGTTACTGTAAATTGAGTTAGTACTGGTTATTACAGGTACTAAACTTGATGTGTAGTAACACCAGTGCACTAATACATGTGTAGACATGCCCAGTTTCTGGCAAAGAAGGAGATGCTGTTAGGAAATTTCACAGTAGAAGGCCCTGTCTTCCAAATAAGCCAAAGCAGGGATTCATTTTAGGAAGATAATGGAGAGGAATAACACCAAATTTAATGAAATTTCAGGTTTAACTTCAATCTGGTTTGATGACAGACATGGGAAGTTTAATAGGGCTGTGCAAAACGGCAGTGTTTTGCTTTAAGTTCAGATTTACCATTTTGAAGGGACAGCAGTTCATTTTGCTGTTTTGAAGCACTGTTCCATTTCATTTTGCTGCAACTGTTTCGCTGTTTCAATGTGTTTCAGCCTTTTGCTCATAGGCTATCATGGGGAATCACAAAAATGCCTATAACTTCATCATTTCTTGCCTGATTCAGATGAAAACAGCAAGGATAGTAGCTCCTTTTAAGGCCATGAAGCCTGTCATTTTTCAAGGAGATAAGTACAGGGGTTTCTGGGAAACAGCACCTCAAAGTTTTGAAAGCAAAACTCATGTCACTTGTGAGTGTGAAGGCAGAGTGGGATGAAAACAGGGAAACAGTCCCTTCTGAGGCCACAAAGTCTCACAAGTTTCAAGGAGATAGGTGCAAGGGTTTCTGGGAAACTGCACCTCAAACTGTTCAGAGAAACTCAGGTTGTGCGATTGTAAAGGCACAGGGGGATGAAAACAGCAGGCATGGCAGCCCCTACTGAGGCCATGAAGCCTGCCAGCTTTCAAGGAGATAGGTGCAGGGGTTTCTGGGAAATGGTACTTTGTCATGGAGTAGCGTTCCTAGATGGCCCTGATACCCCTTTGGCCCTGGAACCATGTCAGCTCTGCCCTGCTGGCACCTTCTCTTCTTGTCTGCCGCAATGTCTTGTTGGAAAAGATAATAGATAGGGATGCTGCCCTCAAGCTTCAGCTCAGTCATGGTCCTAATGAACCCCACTAAACCCTGTAGGTTCTTGGATCCCTTGTTGGCACCTGCTCTAAGTAGGTGCCTCAAGGGGACACTATAAGCCTTGAGCTAGATGCCTGGCTCCAACCATCCCTTACATGCCTCGCAGATAGTATATCTGTGACACTCACCTCCAGCTCCAGCTCTTTCTCTGACACTGAAAGGCTCAGGCTGGGAATTGAAATTGGAGTGGAGGAGACTGTAATGCTGGCACTGCTCACTCTTGTCATGGTGGTGGTGCTCTGGGTTGTTGTATTATGGTGGGTGTTATTGGAGGGGCTGCAGACACTGCTTCCATCACCTTCATGCCACTAGGAGCAGAAGTGACATGGTTGCTAGTTGTTGGAAAGAGGCTGCGTGTAAGTTTTGTAGGGGGGATTTAGAGCTTTCCCTTTGCCCCCTCTTCTGCCCCAGCCAGAAAAGTGGCCACCTGCCTTTTCAGCACACTTCATGTTTAGTGTTCTGGAAAATCTCTGTGTGTTTCTGTAATGTAATGTATGTTTTTATGTAATATATAAATATATGTTCTTTAATATATGTTGTGCTTTCCTGCACAGTCAGGGAAAACACAGATTTATTTTATGTGAAGAGAGAATTATAGAGAATAACAAAAATAGGAACTTGGGGGAGGAATAAATTGAAAAGAATGGAGTAGGAAAGGTTATTAGGGTATTTTGGAAAGGATTGGATCCCACCTCCTAGGAACAGACTATCAGGTAGGAAGTGACAGCCTTCCTAACGCTCCTGATGCTGCTGGAGGACACAGCTCAGTACGCTGACAAAGGCACAGCCAACGAAGCTTATTTCAAACAATGCTTTTATGTTCCTTCTCCATCCCTCCCTCAGAGCACTGGGATTGGAAGGGTTCTTAGGGAAGGATCACAGTCACTGGCCAGCTACACATGTCAATATCAGAGCAGACCTTCCCCTCTCTTCCTCCTCCCTCTCCTTAGTTTGTATTTCTCTGTAAGCCTGGCTTCAAAACTGAAAACTCTTCAAAGTTTCCTAAACATTTTGAGTGCCCTCAGTTCATTTTAAAGCTGTTTTGAAGCCTTGTGTTTTGTTTTGGGTTTGGTGTTGTGAGCTTGAAAAGCATTGAAACATCTTGAAAATGAAATGTCTGTCGAAATTTTGCACAGCCCTAAGTTTAAGGCTTTGTGGGTTTCTACTTCAGAAGCTTGAAGAAGAATGTGAGTTTCATAACTGTTGCTGGAAACATGCAGATGAAAACAGGAACTAAGCATGATGCTGGCATGCCAACAGATCTTTCAAGTGTAGCGTAAGCCTAAATCATTCCGTTTATAGGTAAAAGTTGAAATTGATGCTGTTCCTAATAATGTTCTCATTATTCAGAGTTAGCAGCATAATACTGAAGATATAACTTGTTGATTTATCTATACAGAGTTAAAAAGAGCAAGTTATCCTGTATCGACTGATCTGCTAACATGATAGCTGCTCTGCTATATGACAACATTGTGTATAGCTGATTCTATTTCATAGCAAGTGGAAGCCAAACTAGAGCAGCTTAATTCAGTTTCATTCAACTGCATCATTTAAGGGTCCACTTAACTGTGGATTGGGAGTGGACACATGAAACAGTGTACAGCTGATAAGCAGCAAATCTTGCACTTCTAATTTGCTCATCTCTCCATATCTTAAGTACAAAATGGGTAAGGAAAATGTTGTTGCTGACTGTTGCTTTGTGTGGATTTCTACACAAGAAACTAAATGCTCAGTTAGCACATCACAGCAAAAGCTGTGCTATTGTGCTGATGTGCAGGAGAATTAGTCTACTGCATGTTAGTGTCACTTAAAAGGCATGTACTGGTGCTGCTGCGCTGCCAGTTACTGTGCATTTAGTTAGTACCTGTTGTTATAGGTATTAAACTTTATGTACCATAACCATGGCACATTAATGCACGTGTAGACTTTGCCCTGTTAGTCTAGGTTTACATGTTAGAGATCTGATGGTACAGTAGCCTCAGACTATTGAAATAGCTTAGTCCAGAATCACTCCCTTAAAAGCACTTTAAAAAAATGGAGACTTTTAAATCTACAGAAAAAGTAATTGGATATTATTCCCTTCTTGGAGTGTGAACCTTCCTTTTTTCATCCAGTGTTTGGAACACTAGCCTGGGATTTTAGTAGAGCTCTGCCATGATCTTGCCCAAGTAGCATTAGCTTGGTTCACAAAGGCATTTAGGCATAAATAATTTTGAGTTTATTTCACTGGGGTGTTGTGCACCTAAATACTGCCTTATGTCTGTCCATTAAGCACTGTGTAAAAGGTTGCAACCTTAAATCTGAGGCCGTGGCCTGGCTGACATGGCCACTGGTCCAGGTCTGGCACCCCATGGATGACCACTCAGGGGAAGGCTCAGCTCAATCCTAGACCCTACTCTTGGATTGACCTCCTGTTTTTTTTACCTCACTTGTGACTGGATTCTGCTTGCCCCATCTGGCCCTGGTTGGCACCTCAATCCCTGACTTGTCTCAGACCTGGTCTCCTACATCCTGGGATGATAAAGGGGTTAAACTATACATTTACTTAAAAGGGTGGGTTGTAGAGATAAAGAAAACAGTGATTGAGGGTTTTGGATACTAAGAGCTATATGTATGTAACTATTTAGCATGTGTGCCCCTTGTATTCCAAATATTCTGACATCTATATCCTGAAGTGCTAAGAAGAATAACTCATACTACATAATAAGCAGTGATTCTTGCACTGAGTCTAAGAATACATAGAATACATTACATAACAGCATGCTTTCTTTCAGTTCATGTAAATATAAATTACAAAGTGCAGAGGTTTTCATTTTAATACCTGGATTTTAGGCTGCCACCACTCTCTGCCGCTGTTGTCTCTTTCTACCTGAGGATTACTGATAAAGGTAGGAGTTGGGATTTTATATCTTACATTTCATCAACACCCGTTTTACGTTAACTCTTTAAACTGTGTGCTCAGTCCACCCACAACACTCAGAAACATGTTTGTAAAACCTTGCTTTTAAGTTCTTTCCCAACTGCACTTCATGATTACTTCCAGAATCTATTATCTTCTAATTTATAATGACAACATTTGCAGTTGTGAAAGACCTGAAGTCAGCTCTTATTCCAGTGCTGAGTCTTTGCTAGCTGGTTCAATCCATTTTAGACTTATTGGATTGGACATTTGTCTCATACTCAGGGGCTGGTGCCAAATTGAGAGTCCTAAAGCAGCATAGTCTCAAAAGAACACGTTTTACTGAAGTATTCTGCATGCTCAGGAAGCAGGTAGTTTACCACAGGTCAGATACTGCCCTTCAGTCTCCAAGGCTAGGGACAGACATTACATGTAAACCAGTTTAAATGATCAGAAATTGGTTTAAATCTGTAACGGAACAGATGTTCAGTGCATATTCATATTAACCAGTCTGAAAATGTCCGAAACTGGTTTGAGATAAACCTGGTTGTATCAGACTTAGTTAATTGGGTCAAACTGCTATATGCAATGTCTGTCCCAGACCTCTTGCCGGCTTAAGTTAAACCACAGACCGCCAGCATCTCAGCATACTCTCTGGGCTGGGTGGGGCTCTCTGCTTGACAGCAGGGCTGGCCCCTCCCCTCTGCTTCTGGGCTGCAGCTCCTGCAGAGACTGCAGGCTGCTCCTCCCCTCCTCCTCACCATTCCCAGCAAGAATTGCCTCCTCTGCTCTGCCTTGCTGAGGAGATGTCTGTGTACTTGCTAGCAGACCATACACATACTGCTGTATATTTGCTAGCAGTATGGTATGAACCATGTATGGTTCATAGTATGGTAAGGTATGGTATGAACCATGGCTATGGTTCATACTGTGGCAGCCGGGACCAAGGCAGAATCAACAGGTAATTGGTAAGGTCTCTCTGTTGTTTTCTTAATGGGGTGATAAACACTGAGTTAGGAATGATAAACACTGTTATCAGTTCCCTGCTGGGCTAATCAGAGCATCCTGCCAGGGCATGGCCATGGCCCTCCTCAGCTCAGTACTGTTGAAGAGAGGGGACGACTTCTAGCCTGAGCTCCTGCAGGCATGTGCCTGCATGTCTGAGATATCTGTGCAGTTAAACTGATTTAGCCTTGCCATGTTAGACTAACCTGCAAAAATTGAATCAATTCAGGGGCAGGCTTTTTGAATGTCTGTCCCTAGCTGAAAGGGCTCCCTTATCTGATACGGAAGCAGATATATTCTGGAAGGTCAGACAGGGCACACACTTAGCTCACCTGGGTTCTTAATACTATTTAATTTTTACTGGGGGAGGGTGAGTGTTTCTTCCTCCTCCTATTCCCACCCTCATTTTTTTCCCCTTCAATAGGACTTTTCAAACAGCATATTGCAATACAAAATATAAAACCAGCCATAGTTGAAGGATTTTTTTTCAGAAGAACTAAGCCTTTCTCAGCAAACTGGTGGAGGGGTCAGAACACTGGTCTAAACAATTATGAACTTTGACTTCTTTCCAGCCTCCACTGGATATATTTCTTGGTTTTCCAAGTGGGTAATTCACACCCTATGGTGAGAATTAGACCCAATTTTCCTGAAGCCTGTGTAGTCATGAGAGACTATTGTCCTAATCCAGTTAGGATCAATTTAAACATTTTGACATTTTAAAAAAATTAAGTCTACTTTCTTCCACTGAACTTTGAAAACCTTTCTAGAGGGAAAATAAAGCATTGTTACAAAATGTTCAGAATTTACTGACATTGCCCTGAAGCAGTTAATTTTTTCTTTCTGTTTTTTGGCTCAGGACTCAAAATTGTTCTGATGTGGGAAAGGAAAACACTTTGAAATATCATTTTCTTGCAAGATGGGATAGCCATTTTGTATCTCCAACTTTTTCTTTCCCTAATGTGCACAGGATTCACACTAGCATCACTGTGATGTTATGCAGTATGCCCTCCAGTTCAACCTAAGGTGTAAAGTGGAATTTCCAAGCAGTCTCAGGGAGCTAGATTCATAACTCTTAAGTCCCATTTTCTTTATGTAGTCACTCTACAACCCAGTCCAAATCTTTTTATATAGCTAATCCTATTCTCTACATTCAGGATTGCTGTAAAAAACATCCAAAAACTTTAGATTTATTCTCATCATCTCACTTTGGGATTACATCATCCTTCCCAACCTATGTATACATAGCAGGAAATACTGTCTTATCGTCACTGAAACTAGGGAAGGTTCAGCTGCTCTACTTAAAATGCAAAGAAGACTCTTAAAAATAATTTAAAATTAATAAAATTCCAGGAACATGTCAAACAGCCTGCAGAAAAGGTTAATATTCCTTCCCCTGCCCAAATTTTTAATGCTAATCAATATGTTCTGTTCATAAATTTGAGAACCACATTACAGACAGTGGCGGATAAACAGGTATGATGGTGTTTATGGAATTTCTGTGTTATGGAAGGGTTACTTCTGCTAGTAATGTTCATAGCTGGAATTAGAATACTATTCTTGCAACTGTTTGGACATCTGAAAGTGCAGATTCTCAGTTCCTCCCTTGGCTTCTTCTCATTCACAAAGCTTTCCCAGAACTCTTCATTCTAAGTGGTTGAGAGTCCTGTGTTCTAACTGCTCAGTTCCACAGTATTTTGTATATGGTCTTCTTGACTAGTGTCTCAACTCAACTTAGTCCTCCCTCATCCATCTCCCTGGCTGCATCTACACAAGATGCTATGTCCACACAAGAGACTGACTATGCAGTTGTTACTGTGCAGTAGTGCTGACGCATGCCTTTTTTGTGATGCCGGCTGCGCAGTAGCCTAATATTACTGCACAATAACATCACATCATAGTTTTTGCCATGCTACACTATTGTGCAGTAGTATTGGGCTACTGCGCAGTCAGTGTCCCTTGTAGATGCAGCCTCCCACCATAATAGCAGTAGGATCTGTTCTTTCTTGGTCTTCCTTCAAGCTACCTCTTTATTTCTTCTGGCTTCAGTATATATGTTTTCTCAGTCCTAGCCATAGGCAAGCCATTGTGGGCCTACAGTTAGTGGCTTATCACACATTTTCACTGAGCCAGCTGCCCTAGGTTGTTCATGTCTGAAGCATACAGGTTTGGTATAACCTGAGAGCTCATTCTTCCTAGGGGTCATTCTCCTACTTCCTCATAATTCCCATGTTTAGGTTACCAAGCAAGCATTTTGCTTCTCTAAACTGTTCATTTTTGCATGTCCTGAAATGGGAGTGGGGCTACATATGAAACTTTGAACAAGTAGCATTTTTTTTTTTACCAGAACCAAGCCAGAAATACCTTTTTTTTAAAAGTTTTTTCTTACAAATGTCATTTCTGAACCTAATGCTCAAGGAATGCTACAGAAAGTGTTGATATATCCCAACAGGTACCAAATACTGATGCCATAGTTTGTGTCAAACAGTGTGTTAATTTTCAGATGAAGAGTGTGGAGTGTTGAACAGATTTTAAGGTGTTTTTTCTTTGTCAATTGCTAGAAAAATGTGTAGAAAAATTTAATATAAAAATATTTGCATTTATTAACCTTAAAGTACTCCTTTAAACAGCTGTTGTCCAGATCTACCTCAACATCAAGAACAGTACCTTTTACTAACATAATAATCTATGTGGATTGATCCTTGATTTAGTTGCATCAGGTATGTGGATTGACCCTTCCATTATTTTATAGAGAAGATTGGCAACCTACAGCCCATGGGACTGATCTGCTCTGTGGAATCATTGGTCTGGCTTTTAGATGTGGGGTTTCAGCAGTGAGTGCTCTCCCCATGCCACCATGGGGACAAGTATCAGCTGCAGGTGCTCTCCCTGTACTACTGTAGAAAAAAGCAGTGGTGGCAACAGCTGGTTCCTTGCACCTAACTGCCCATCTCTAAACCAAGATGGGTCATTCTGGCCTGCAGCACTGGCGCTTTTTCCCCAACCTAGGATCACATTGAAAACAGGCAGGATTCTTAGGGAGGTGTCTGCATTTCACTGATGATAGAGGGTGAACATTTCCCCACATTCCAGCAATATTGCAACAAATAGCAGCACGTGAGAAATTTCAGTTTCTATCCTAGGCAAACCACAATGCATGATGAAAATATTTATGTACAAGAGAACAAATAATGTCTTGAACTAACCCAAATATTTTAGAGTAAAATGAGCAAGTATTTGAGAAACCATATGATCTTGGTTGATTGCATATTGTATATCTTTTAAATATTATTTCCAGTGGTATGCAAATTGAGGGTATATATAGCCAACATATTTCTGGATTATGTTGTCCTTCTCAGTAGAGCCATTATGATAAAGATGCAAACTACAGGGTATGAGAAGACTTCCTTTGCATATAAAGTACACAATCATGCTTGCAGCATCTTTCCTATGCTTGCTGGCTATATAAAAATTACAGTTAATTGTTTCCATTAATCACAAAGCGGTATTAATACTGTGAGAAAAACATAGATCTGGGGTCATGTTACAATGTATTTTCAAAGGATTATTACTAAAGGAAGACTAAAAAGTCTGTCCAGGTTTCATTATTCTGAATATTCAGGAAGATGCTTGGCAAGAAAAGTCCTAATGAAAATCAAACCTTGAAGTATTCAGAATTGTGATGTATTGCCATATTAAAAGGTGTGGGGGGGGCGGGATGGGTGACTGCAGTGTTATATTTGGGATTGTTCTTAACTTCCTAGCTTTACCACAAACTCTTTCCACATAAAGCTCTTAGAAAATGGAAGTTCTGGCTTACAGAAAAACTCAGGTTAAAGTTATGTATGTAATGATAGACTTGGAGTGGGCTTTAGGAGTTCTGTGTGGAAATATCTAGAGCAGTCAAATAAAGCATTAGACTCCATTAGGGCAAGGAGTCTAACTTTTCTGTCACTGAAGTGGGTATTCTGCTACTGGACTGAGCAGTCTTCTTTTGTCACACAACTATTGAACTTGGAATGCACAGCTGTACAAGAAGAACAAGATGGAACCTTTTAAGAGTGACCTAACATAAGAGCAAAGGTGAAGGACTTCCATAACTATAATTGATTCTAAATTTGGTGTCCTACTTGTCCATTCCTAGTTATACTACTCCTATGTTTCAGATATCCCTATCTCTATCTCTATTTGAAACCCCAAAGAGTGACACTGTAGTAGCATAACTAGGAATGGACAAATAGGGCACCAAATTTAGAGGGGGCAGCAGAAGGGTGGCCCCAGGGAACTTGCACTGTAGCAACAGCAGTGGCCTGTGTACCAGGAGCCTGCCCCAGAGCAGTGGCCTGTGTCTGGATAGGTAAGAATCCAGCATTCAAGGATATACTTCCTGTTCTTGAGTGCCTGGTTCCTCCCAACTTTGTTGCGGGTAGGTCTTGTTTGACCAATCTCATTTCCTTCTATGACCAGGTGACCTATCACCTGGACAAGGGAGAAGAGATTGATGTCATATATCTTGACTTCAAAAAAGCTTTTGATCTGGTATCCCATGATCACCTCTTGGCCAAACTGACCAGTTGTGGCCTTGGCTCCACCACGATCCGCTGGCTGGGAAATTGGCTTCGTGGTCGGACCCAGAGGGTTGTGATTGATGGCAGTCACTCATCATGGTGCCCTGTAACCAGTGGGGTCCCTCAAGGCTCTGTCCTGGGACCCATACTGTTCAACATCTTCATTAATGATGTGGACATTGGAGTTAGGAGTGGACTGGCCAAGTTCGCCGATGACACCAAACTTTGGGGCAAAGCATCCACGCCAGAAGATAGGCGGGTGATCCAAGCTGACCTGGACAAGCTCAGCAAATGGGCAGACGATAACCTCATGGTGTTTAACACCGATAAATGCAAGGTTCTCCACCTTGGGAGGAAAAACCTGCAGCACCCTTATAGGCTCAGCAGTGCTACGTTGGTTAGCACTACAGAAGAAAAAGACTTGGGGGTCATCATTGACCACAAGATGAACATGAGCCTGCAATGCGATGCTGCGGCTAGTAAAGCGACCAAAATGCTGGTGTGCATCCATAGATGCTTCTCGAGCAAATCCCGGGACGTCATTCTCCCCTTGTACTCGGCCTTGGTGAGGCCGCAGCTGGAGTACTGAGTCCAGTTTTGGGCTCCACAATTCAAAAAGGATGTGGAGAAGCTTGAGAGAGTCCAGAGGAGAGCCACGCGCATGATCAGAGGTCAGGAAAACAGATCTTATGATGACAGGCTGAGAGCCACGGGACTCTTTAGCCTGGAAAAGCGCAGGCTCAGGGGTGATCTGATGGCCACCTATAAGTTTATCAGGGGTGACCACCAGGATCTGGGGGAACATCTGTTCACCAGAGCGCCCCAAGGGATGACGAGGTCAAATGGTCACAAACTCCTGCAAGACCGTTTCAGGCTGGACATAAGGAAGAATTTCTTTACTGTCCGAGCCCCCAAGGTCTGGAACAGTCTGCCAGCGGAGGTGGTTCAAGCACCTACATTGAACACCTTCAAGAGTAAATTGGATGCTTATCTTGCTGGGATCCTATGACCCCAGCTGACTTCGTGCCCTTTGGGCAGGGGGCTGGACTCGATGATCTCCTGAGGTCCCTTCCAGCCCTAATGTCTATGAAATCTATGAAACTTCCCCCCTGCCAATATTCTTACTTACAGCTCTTCAAAATAGGCCAGATTTTGAAGTTCTAACTTAAGAGAAATTGCAGTACCATGTAGCATGTTTTGCCTTAAGAATTATGAAACATGACCCATAATATATTACTTGCAATACACATACATCCAATACTTATCTTACTTTGTGTGTAAAGACCATAACTTTATTGCTGTTCTGACCCAAAACCTCACTGAAGTCCATTGAATTGAATGGCCTTTGGAGCAGTCTTATCAAGAAAAAACTTCCATATAAGGCTTCCCAAAGTTCCTATCACCAATCCTATTCCATAAATTAGTTGCTAAAATGATGACACTGGTTGTCATGAACAACAAACCAAAATAAGGAAAAACAAGCAAACAGACAGATCAACCAGTTGGTATAGTAGTATGCAGAACTCCTACCTTTCATGAACAAGCATATTTATCACAAACAAGTTAAAATTGGCAATCCCAATATAGATCCCAATATAGATATATATATCTAAACTTTCTGGTAAACTCTAGTAACTGGCACCTTACAAGCCAGCATGCTCTGTTAACCAGCATGCCAGCTTGTAAGGAAAAATGAAACTGGAAATGCTCACTGTGGCACTTCCAGTTTCTCTGAGCCCCCATGGCCTGGGGCAAAGCAGCCTGTGCTGCCAAGCCCCCATGGCCTGGGGCCATAACAGGCAGTGTGGGGCTGTGCAGGGCTCACCTCTCTGTCCTGTGGGGCCCAGAGGACCCCGTGGGAGGGGTGGCGATGTGGCAGAAGGGGCTGCAATGCCACAGGAAGGACAGAGGGACACCCCATATGCAGCAGGAAAAGTGGCAGCTAGGGCTGCTCAATTAACTGACATATTTTGTTATTCAGCATCCCCCGTTACCAGTGGATGCCAGATAACAGAGCTTTTACTGTATATCTATATAGAGATATATAGATATATATCTCTATAGAGCATGTTTTCAGATGTTGATGCCTTTTCCTCCTCCTGAAATTTGGGATTGGACACATGCACTGTAGAAAATGGGAGTCGGAAGTATGTAGAGTATTCATGGATCTGAGGGAGAAGGAAACTATTCAATGGGTGGGGAAAAAACTATTAAGGGAATGTGTGCAGAGAAAATGCAAACCGAGCAGAGATTTTATTTCAAAAAGTGTAAAGCACTTCTAATGTAGAAGGCAAACAGAGTGTATCTTAATATTTCTAAGAGTGTATCTTAATATTTTTTCCCATCATTTGTCTATGTAAATAGTGCCTTGCTTTTTTGGTTCTTGTGACAATCAGAAATGGCTTGAAAATAGGGAGGGGTTGCAACCCAGGTGATGTTCCTACACAGGTGTACTCTAAAACTAGCATTTAAGAGCCTCTTTGAAGTCCCACCTGATATGAAATCTTTGGTACCAGCCAGATAACTGCCAAACCTAAAGAGAGTGCTTCATTTATACACAGAAAACTCTTTGGCCAAAAGTAAAAGCAATTTCATTGCACTTTATCAAGTGGGCAGCCACTCTTGTAAATGAGAACTAATGAAAGCTTTGATGGGTTGAAGAGAGATGAAATAATATTTTCATAAGATGTGTTGAAGCAGCTTCACCTCTTTCATAGACAAAAGCATGAAATACATTTCTGAATTATGTATATCCCTCCCTGCCTCCTCCCAATGTAAATAAATCATCATTTTTTCTGTTAATATGTCACAGCTCTGGAATTCTAGTAAGTCCCTCAGTTAGGCCTCTTTTGCGGCAGTAAAACTTTTTGTTTTAGTTTTATTCCTAAAACGTGTTCATGCCTTCCAGAATAGCAGTGCTCAGTATTTCATGTCTTTTTGCTTTGAGAGTAATGTGTATATGAAATTGGCCTGTTCATGAAGAGAGAAAGAAAGATTGCTTATAAATGCAAGTTAATGAATATTGCTGAACCAAACATTCTAGGAGATCAGTTCTAATTTCACTGCTGCCAATGGGTGTCACAGTAGACTAGTGTAAACTCTGAAAATAATAGTTAACAAAGAGAGAGAGAGAGTGCGAGAGAGAGAGGAGGTAACAAACCCTGGGAAAGGCATGATTTTAATTAACTTTTACTAAGCAAGACATATGCAAGTGTGAATATCTTTTCAAAATTATTGCTTCAACACCATAAAACACTGCACACAGGACTTCAAAATCTTATTCCTTTGAAACAAATAAAGCTTTGGACATCGGTAGACAAGTCCAAGCTTCCAGCAAGCTAATGTGTGCAAATCTGGTGTCATATGAAGGCAAGATAAATAAGCACACTTTAATCTATTAAAGTAGGCTTGCCTGTGCATTGAAGATACTTAGAGAAGTTACATTTTTTGAACGATGAGGCTCCTGAAAACACTCTGCAGCTGCAACATAGCAAATGTTCATGGCTGCAGAACACTTTTAAAATGGGCAATTGGATGAAACATTAAGCCTTGTGTAGCCTTGGGGCCGATTTAACCATGGCCCACCCACCTGTTCCTGGGCTAACCACCTGCCTTCTTACCTGCCATGCCTTGTTGGAATTAATTGGTTAATGGATGTTAATAAGGGGGAGGCTGCCCATTTTCTGCCTGGATGCCAGGGGGCACTACCTGTGGCTCCATTCCTCCCCTACACTGCATCCCAAGCCTCGCAGATAGCATCCAGATCACTATCACTATCACCAGCCCCACTCTGGGCCCCAGAATCCTAGTAATTGGACCACACTTAAATCCCTCCGTTCAGGCAGCCTATTCTGCCTTCATCCTTGGCAATGTCGCTCCCTGAACTGCTTCCCCCTCACAGGTGTGGTCCCCCCAGACCTTGAGCTATTAGCCCTGGCCCACCTCCAGGCCAGTTGTAACCCCAGGCCCTCAGCTCTTGGGCATTCCTCGTGGTGGGCCCCTTGGCCCTTCGACCCTTCTGGTCCTGGCCCCAGCATTGACCAGTCAGGGGAAATGTCAGACAGGTTCATGAGTACATGGCCTCATACTCTTCCTCTGGGGTCCACCGTCCAGACCCTCCAAACAAGGGGTAACCTACCCAGTTGTGGGGGCTAGGGGTTAAGGTGCCCCAACCTGCCTTTCACCAGGGTGGTAACTGGGCCTGGCATTTCCTGAGGGCTCTCACACCACTGGGAGCCCTGCCAGGCCACCCACCCCCAGCAGGGTGCAGTTTTAGGTCATTCCCAGGACCAGGAGACTCCTTACCATCCCTTGCAGCTCCTCCCTTACTTCCAAATGATACTAGCAGGCCTCCAGCCAGGCAATGTTGTTGCCTGGCCCCCAGCAGCAGAACTGCCCTGTTTATATGGGCAGCCCAGATCCAAAATGGCTGCCTTCATCCTGCACCTGGCAGCTGCCAGCCCCAGGCCCTTAAAGTGGCAGGCACAAACAGAGCCCTGCCACACTTGTTAAATCAGCTATTAGCTGAAGGTGCTTTAGGGCAGAGCGCCATAGGAAACTTGTGTACAGGTTCCCTGCAAGGGTTAATTTTGGGTGATTCCACCTGCAACCCATACACCTTTGCAGGGCTGGGCTGATGCTTTACAAACCATATATCTATAGTTTTACAAACATAAAATATAGACCTCCATACAGAAAGGGAGTGTAAATTTTATGTATGCTGGGTTGTAGTTGTGTTGGTCTATGGGCATAGGCAGGCAAGGTTCTTTGGGTAGATGTGATATCTTTTATTAGACCAGCTGAGTAGTTGGGAAAAAGTTCTTAGCAAGCTTTCAGGCATAGTCACCTTTCTTCAGGCATAGGAAGTCTCTGCTGTTCTGAGACTCTAAGGAATGAGAGAAACTAAAAGTGTGACAGGATGTCAATGTGAATGTAAATAGGTTTTATGGTTTACAGGTTGTTTGGGGGCTAGTGAGACTTGGGAACTGCTGATTGAGGCCAGAGGGCTCTGGGATGGTGGATGTGTGGAACCTGTGGAGGGACAGCCCTGTGGAGTACTTGTGTGTTCATCTGGCTCTGAGAACTGCTTTGGAGGTGTAAACAGCCCTCTATAGACTACTCTGGAGGCCAGACTATCCAAGAGGGAGAGAGAGTGACTAGTGAATCATAGGGTCTGATTACTGTATGGGCCTGAGAAAGGGCAGTCCTGTGATGTGAACATGGAGAGTGAGGCACCTAAAGTGGGCCTTCAATACTTATTATTAAGGTATTACTTCTTAATAATCATTGCTATCAAATGTATGGCAGGTGAAAGAACATTTAGGTCACCAGGTTGCCAGATGGGCATGCAGGCAAGGGCTGGCCATGCGGGGAGGGGGTGATTTAACACCCCAGAAAATCAAGACATGCTACAGTAAACACGTGCAAGTCCCACTGAGATCCTTGGGGTCCTCAAGCTGGGCAATCTGGTGGTTGCGCCAGAGGAGAAAGTGGAACTCTTTAACCAATTCTTCATGTCCGTTTTCTTGTACAGGGACTGAGACTTCCCTGCTGAGATGCCAGATGGACTTGAGGGGCATGCCTCCAGACCTCAGCTTGGGGAGGACTGGGTTAGAGAGCTTCTGGAGGGGCTGGACGTGTTCAAGTCAGCGGGTCCAGATGCTCTCCACCCCAGGGTGTTGAGGGAGCTAGCTGGGGTTATTGCAGGGCCCTTGGCATGGCTTTACAAGCGCTCTGGTGCTCGGACCAGGTGCTGGATGACTGGAAGATAGCTAACGTGGTCCCCATCTTCAAAAAAGGGACGAGAGAGGACCCGGGCAACTATTGGCCCATCAGTCTTACCTCTATCCTTGGGAAACTCTTTAAGAAGATCCTCAAGGAGCACATCTGTGATGGGCCAGCTTCAGGGATGATGCTCAAGGGCAACCAGCACAGTTTCATTAAGGGCAGGTCATGTCAGACCAACCTGATTGCCTTTTATGATCAGGTCACAAAGGCAATGGATGCAGGTGTTGCTGTGGACGTAGTCTTTCTGGACTTCAGCAAGGCCTTTGACACCGTTTCCCACCCCATCCTCATTAAAAAACTAGGCGACTGTGGCATTGATGCCTACACAGTCAGATGGATTGCAGATTGGCTCAAGGGTCGTACTCAGAGGGTGATGGTGGATGGGTCATATTCAACCTGGGGAGAAGTGGGCAGCAGAGTCCCCCAGGGCTCGGTCCTTGGGCCTGTGCTGTTCAATTTCTTCATCAGTGATTTGGACGACGGGGTGAAAAGCAACCTGTTTAAATTCACTGATGATACCAAAATTTGGGGTGAGGTGAGCACATTAGTAGGGATGGAAAGACTGCAACAAGACCTGGATAGGTTACAGGAGTGGGCTGACATAAACAGGATGAGTTTCAGTACTGACAAGTGCAGGGTGCTGCACTTAGGCAGTAGAAACCAGCAGTACACTTATAGAATGGGAAACTCCCTTCTTGAGAGCACAGAGGCAGAAAGGGATCTTAGAGTCATTATTGAGTCCAAGATGAACATGGGCCGACAATGCAAGTTCACGGTTGGCAGGGCTAACCAGACATTGGCATGCATCCACAGGTGCATCTCAAGTAGAGCCAGGGAAGTGATTCTCCCCCTCTATGTGACACTAGTCAGGCCACAGCTGGAGTACTGAGTCCAGTTCTGTGCGCCCCATTTCAGGAGGGATGTGGACAACATTGAAAGGGTCCAGAGGAGGGCCACCCGTGTGATCTGGGGACTACAGGGCAGACCCTACATTGAAAGACTGCAGGACCTAAACCTGTTCAGCCTTCACAAGAGAAGGCTGAGGGGGGACCTGGTGACTGTCTATAAACTCACTAGGGGGGACCAGAAGGGTTTAGGGGAGATACTGTTTCCTCTAGTGCCCCCTGGCATGACAAGGAACAATGGACACAAATTATTAGAGAGTAGATTTAGATTAGACATCTGCAAGAACTACTTCACAGTTAGGGCAGCTAGGAGCTGGAACCAACTTCCAAGGGAAGTGGTGCTGGCTCCTACCCTGGGGATCTTTAAGAAGAGGCTTGATGACTTCCTGGCTGGACTCATTTGGGTCCAGTCTTTTCTCCCTCCCAGGCGGGGGGGTCAGACTTGAAGATCTACAAGGTCCCTTCCAACCCTACTTCTATGATTCTACAATTCTAAGCACATGCTTAAAATTGAGCATGGATGCTAATGCTTTTCTGTATTGGGGCTTTTTTTTAGTGACTGATCTAGAAAAGTAAGACTACTTTGTTTAGGCAGATAATTATATCCGTTACACAAGATATACAATTCCGCTGAGATCAACCTTGGTAATGAATTTCATTTTCAGTCCTTTGGAAGGAAGACCATGATTCAGCAAGGCAGGTAAGTAGATGAATGGATGGAAAGAGCTCTTAGCTGCTAAGCCATTTCAAAGGCATTTGGCTACAATTTTGCTGATTTCAGTGAGATCTTGCAGCAGTAGAGGATTCAAAACAGACAATTTATCATTAAGCAGTAACAGGCATTTTATCATTATTTGCATGTCAGTGATAGAGAACTACCTCTTTGGCTTTGCCAGGTGGCTGAATGACTGGCTCCCTCAAGGCTCCTTTAGTCAGGGAATTTTAACAGAGGACAAATGGCTAGAGTCGGTCACAAACTTTATGATGAAACTGAGCCAGATCTTTGGACCCAAAACATCTTGGGTCCTAGTTTTTGGTGAAGCTGAGGCAGGGTTACACTAGAACCCTGTCTACATTTCTGAGGGATCTGTCTTGGAGCTGAGGGTTTCCAAAGGTGCCAGGCTTACTGAATCAGAAATCCCACTTTTCAGCTTCAGTGTTTTCATGAATGAAATTGATATTAAGCCTACATATGTGGTAAACATCTCATTTGAGTAACCATAACAGTTTTGCCATGAGTCATTAGGAAGTGGTTTGGGCTTTGTTTTTTCTCCCCCAAATTGTTTTAAGTGTTAGCTGTTCATATTTATGCATTTGTTTCCTATCTCATTGAAAACACCAGAGACCAGTGAGAAACCCTCTTCATGGAATGATGATCTAAACTGATAGAAACAGAGTCAGTGATTCTGCTGGTCAGAACAGTGGTATTTCAGACTTGTTCCCATATTCATTTAGGTTGAATGAATACTGTTAATATGGTAGAGGAGTTGTTTTAGACTGCTGTTCCCACAGGGTGAGTAGGAAAGTTCACAGAAAAAATCAACTTTATTGTTGAAGAAAAATGCAATGCGCAGATGGAATACCATTCCTTTTGCTGGCAATAATGAATTTTGGTTCCAGTTAATACTTTACCAGCTGGCATCCTGGCCTTCATGACCATAACAGCACTTGCTTCTGTTCATTTAACAGCCAGATTGTTGGTTCTTTTGCTAATGGAAAATAATGGGACTTTTAATTCGTTTCCTCCCTTCCAAAATCCCTTCCAGTAACTTTGTTTATCCTTCAACTTAGGAGTAGTTTGCTGAATTACCTCTGGCATGATTTGTAGTGGGGCTAATGCACCTAAAGACAGTCATAGAGATAGATAGATAAATACCCTAGGAAGGAATGATGGCATTAATCTTCTGTCATTTATTAATGGGGAGGGGGTGGGGAATAGTCCTTGCCAGTAGTTTTGAATTAGCTGTAAAGAAGCTGGTAGGAAGCATACAAAAGATTACATAGCAAATTAGTGAGGTCCTAGACACTAGGCAACCAGAGAGGAGTCAAGCAGGCCAGGAGGAAAAAGCTGAGAAGTCGAGTGATCGTCATATGCAACTCTATCCTGAGAGGTAGAGAGGGCCCCATCTGTCTCCAGGACCCCTCGACATGCAAGGTCTACTGCCTACACAGAGCAAAGATTCAGGATGTGAAGGGGATGATCCAGGCCATGATCCAGCCCACCAATTACTACCCCATGGTCCTAATCCATGTGGGTACTAATGATGCGGCCAAGAGAAGTCCTGATCACCTGATGGAGGACTACCACGCTCTGGGTTGCGTGCTAAAGGAGACAGGCGCACAGGTGGTTTTCTTTTCTATCCTACCAGTGAGCAGACTTGGAAGGTGGCATGCAACGTGCATTGCAGAGACCAACTGGTGGATTTGGGAATGGTGTCTCAAGGCAGGCTTTGGCTTCTTCGACAATGACCGGCACATCACGACAAGAGACATGTTTGGATGGGATGGGCTCCACCTTTCCCCTAAAGGTAAATGTGTGTTTTCTTCTAGGTTGGTGGATCTCCTCTGGTGGGATTTAAACAAGGCTCGTTGGGGGAAGGGGAGGACGAGGGTGGAGAAAGCATTGCACTGCTAAACCAAGCAACACCCACAAGTACGGCCTAGGCTGACGAGCGGAACATATACACAGGTAAGCGACGGGCCAGGGTAATGCTGGAAGTAGGGGGCCAGTGCACACATCCACAGAAGGCCTCAAATGCCTCTACACAAGCGCTCATAGTATGAGAAAGAAGCAGGAGGAGCTCACCCTCCAGCTAGCTGACACCAACCCAGACATAGTGGGGATCACTGAAACGTGGTGGGACCCAACACATGACTGGCCGGTGAATATCAAGGGCTATAGGCTGTACAGGAGGGATAGGACAGGGAGGAAAGGTGGGGGCATGATGCTCTACATTAAGGAGGAATACACATCCTCATCAATTAGCAAAGAATCAGAGGAGGGGCATTCTAAGTGCTCTGGGTTAGAATACAAGGCAGTTGAGGGGAAAGATGGAATGGTGGGGTCTACTACAGACCACCCAACCAAAGGGAAGAGCTAGACCAGGAATTCTTAAGTCAGCTCATGGAGGTAGTTAGGTCAAAAGACATGGTCATCATAGGTGACCTGAACTTTCCAGACACCCGCTGGGAAGAGCAGTCAGCCAGGTCTGACTGCTCACATAGGTTTCTAGCCCAAATGCAGGACCCCCATCTAACCCAGGAAGTGCACAGCCCCACCAGGGGAGACACCTAGTTGGACCTGGTGCTGGCCATCAGCAATGACCTGGTGTGGGGGCTGCAGGTGCTCGACCACCTGGGCAACAGTGATCATCACCTGCTGGAATTCACCATCCAGCACAAGGTGGCAAAGGCCTGCAGCAAGGCAGCAGGCCTAGATTTCAGGAAGGCAGACTTCAGTGAGCTAAGAAGAATAGTCAGGGAAGCACTGAGGTCCCAGAGGGAAAGGGAGCCAGGTGTCTAAGAAGAGTGGTTGCTCCTTAAGAAGACGATCCTCCAAGCCCAAAGGGAGGTAATCCCAACACAGATCAAAGGGGGCAGGAGAGCGCAAAAGCCTCCATAGCTCACCAAAAACATCTGGGAACGTCTCCTAGCTAAAATGGAGGCACACACCCAATGAAAGGGAGGGGCTATCACCAGTGAGGATTATACTGAGGTTGCTCAGGGACGCAGGGGGGCAATCAGGGAGGCCAAGGCAGAGATGGAACTGGGACTAGCTTCCCGGATCAAGGACAACAAGAAGTCCTTTTTTAAATACATATGGGGCAAAAAACAAGATTCCAGGTAATGTGGGGCCCCTGCAGGACATGCTAGGAAATTTGGTTGTCACACTAGACGACAAAGCCAACATATTTAACGATTTCTTTGCCTCCATTTTCCTTAGCAGGGACCAGAACAGTTCACCTCCGTTTGGGCCCCCCTTAGACCTCAGGGAAGGTGCACCTAGGCCAAGGGTTAGTGAAGAACTAGTTAGGGAAATTCTGGAAGGACTGGATGTATTCAAATCAGCTGGTCCTGATGTTCTCCACCCAAGAGTGCTGAGGGAATTGGCTGAGGTCATTGCGAGACCCCTCGCTTGGCTTTACAAGCACTCGTGGTGCCCTGGTGTGGTTCCAGAGTACTGGAAGAGGGCCAAAGTGGTTCCCATATTCAAAAAGGGGAGGAAGGAGGACCCGGGAAACTATAGGTCAGATTAGTTTTACCTCAATCCTGGGCAAGCTTTTTGAGAAAATTATTCTGGCGCATATCCACGAGGGGCCAGCAGGGGAGATTATGCTTAGGGGCAGTCAACATGGGTTCATTAGAGGAAGGTCCTGTCAGACCAAGCTGGTGGCCTTCTATGACCAGATCACCAAATCCTTAGATGCAGGGATAGCAGTGCACATAGTCTTTCTGGACTTTCGGAAGGTCTTCGACACTGTCTCTCACCCCATTCTCCTTAAGAAACTGGGGGGGCTGTGGTATCGATGCCCACACAATCAAATGGGTCGCCAACTGGCTGGAGGGCCGCACCCAGGGAGTGTTGGTGGATGGGTCATTTTCAACTTGGAGGGATGTGGGCAGTGGGGTTTCACAGGGTTCCGTCCTCAGGCCCACGCTGTTCAACATCTTCATCAGTGACTTGGACGAGGGGGTAAATAGCACCCTGTTCAAATTTGCTGATGACACTAAGATGTGGGGGGATGTGGGCATGCTAGAAGGGAGGAATAGGCTGCAATTGGACTTAGACAGGTTACAGAGGTGGGCAGATAAGAATAGGATGGGATTCAACACCGACAAGTGCAAGGTGATGCACCTGGGAAGGAAGAACCAGCACCATACCTACAGGCTGGGGAACTCTCTTGTTGTCAGTACAGAGGCAGAAAAGGATCTTGGAGACATCATTGATTCCAGGATGAACGTGGGCTGGCAGTGTGGGGATGCAGTCAGGAAGGCCAACCACACCTTGTCATGCATCCACAGATGTATCTCAAGCAGGTCCAAGTAGGTGATACTCCCCCTCTATGCGGCACTGGTCAGGCTGCAGCTGGAGTACTGCATCCAATTCTGTGTGCCACACTTCAAGAGGGATGTGGACAGCATGGAGTGGGTCCAGAGGAGGGCCACTCACAAAATCAAGGGGCAGCAGAGCAGACCCTATGAGGAGAGGCTATGGGACCTGAACCTGTTCAGCCTCCACAAGAGAAGGCTGAGAGGGGATCTAGTGGCTGTTTACAAACTAGTCAGAGGGGACCAGCAGGCACTGGGGAAGTCCCTGTTCCCCTGTGCACTACCAGGAGGGACCAGGAATAGCTGTTACAAGCTGGTAGAGGGTAGATTTAGGCTAGATATCAGGAGATGCTACTTCACGGTCAGGGTGGCTAGGATCTGGAACCAACTTCCAAGAGAAGTGGTGCTGGCTCCTACCCTGGGGGTCTTTAAGAGGAGGCTAGATGTACACCTTGCTGGGGTCATTTGACCCCAGTACTCTTTCCTGCCATGGCAGGGTGTCAGACTCAATGATCTGGTCAGGTCCCTTCTGACCCTAGAAACTATGAAACTATGAAACCATGAAACTGTGAAACACTCCAGCCCTACTACCTTTCCCATCTATTTCCTGAGCTGTAGACAAATGTGGAGTACCTACTTGTTAATAACTCATGTTGACCCTTGGAAGCAGCAGCTCTCTGTAACACAGCAGTGGCATGGTGTATGATAGTGTGCAGAGCAAATGGTACTGACAGCATCTCCTGCTTTGAACATTGACATATACCACCCCATTCTTCCTGCTTCTGGGAGTTTTGTTTGCATGAAGGTTTTAACTTTTCCTCACTCTGCAACTACTACATAAAGAGGAGGAGAAGGGAACATCTTTGGAAAAAATGGTATTAGCAGTTGAGGTAGCCCAAGGTACAAAATTTATACCAGTTTTGCGGCCTGAGTATTGATAGACAAATTTAACATTTGGAGATAAATTTGTTTTTTACTACACGTCAAGGAAGAGTTGTTATACTAAGGGAGGAACCAATTCAGCCATTGTTCTCATTCCTTCTGTTTTAATGTATGATATCATAAAAAACCTGAAAGCTTAAAAAACTGTGTTTGCAGGGGCCATATGTCATATGAAGCTGCATGTTGTTTGGTGGCTATCCCATATTAAATACTCCTAGTTAGGGGAGGAGGGAATAGTTACAAAATACGTTTAGAAGAATAGGTTTTTAGCAAACACATGTACTGCATATGTACGTGTGAATCAAGAGTTTTGTGGAAAATCATGCACTGAAAATCATGCATCCTGGCTGAGAAAACAAATGGATTACTAAGTACATATGGATACTAGTGTGCTCACTGCTCTTTCAGTGCCTGCCAGGGTCAGATTAAGACAACCAGTGGCCTTTACCTCACCATAATTGAAATTTATCGTGGTTCTATATCTGAGCAAGACAGTATATGGTGTATATCTGTGAGGCTTGGGCCTTCTTCAAAGGCAAAAAATGTATACATTTAAAACAAACATTCATATTTTGATATAATTTTATGACTACAAAAACCTGGGATTTAAGATTCATAGATGAATTCATAGATTGTAAGGGACTAGAAGGGACCTCACAAGATCATGGAGTCCAGCCTTCCTGCACTAGGCAGGAAAGACAACTGGGGTCAGGTGACCCTAGTGAGGTGACCATCCAATCTTCTCTTCAAGATTTCCGGAGTAGGTGATTGCACTACCTATGGAGGAAGTTTATTCCACAGTCTGGACACTCTAATTGTGAAGAAGTTTTTCCTAGTGTTAAGCCTGAAATGGTCTTCCAGGAGCTTGTGGCCGTTACTCCTGGTTTTCCCCAGGGGTGCCCCAGTGAACAGTTGTTCACCGAGCCTATGATGTATTCCCCTAATAAACCAGTAAGCTGCTACCAAGTCCCCTCTCAGCCTTCTCTTTTTTAAGCTGAAGAGACCCAAGTCCCTCAGCTTTTCCTCATATGACTTGCCTTGCAAGTCTCTGATCATATGGGTAGCTCTTCTCTGGACTCTATTAAGTTTTTCCACGTCCTTCTTGAAGTGCGACACCCAGAACTGGATGCAGTACTCCAGCTGTTGTCTCACCAATACTGAGTAAAGTGGGATAATCACTCCCTTGGTTATGCTTGAAATGCATTGATTGATGCATGCCGGAATATTGTTTGCCCTGCTGGGTACAGCATCACACCGATGGCTCATGTTCATACTATATTTTATTATCATCTCTAGGTCCTTTCCAGTTATGGTGCTAGTCAGCTTGGTGCCACCAAGCCTGTAAGTAAGTTAGGAATTGTTCATCCTCAGATGGAGCACTTTGTACTTCTCAGTGTTGAACTTCACCTGATTCTGATCTGCCCAACTTGCTAGCCTGTCTAGGTTTGCCTGTATCTGCAGCTTATTTTCAAGTGTGACCACGCTCCCCCATAACTTGGTGTCATCTATGAACCTGGCCAGTGAGTTCTTCATCCCCACATCCAAATCATTGATAAAGATGTTGGAAATCACTGGACCAAGCATGGACCCCTGAAGGAATCCAATGCCCACTTCTTGCCAGGATGACACAAATCCATTCATTAGAACTCTCTGTGTCTGACCTCGCAACCAGCTTCCTACCCACCTAATTGTTGAGCACTTAAGCCCACAATTCTGCAATTTTCCTGTGAGAACATCATGGGATACCAGATCAAAGGCCTTTTGGAAATCTAGGTATACAATGTCAACCTCCCTCTCTCTTATCCAAGTGGCAAGTTACCTGGTCATAGAAGGAGATTAGATTAATAAGGAAGGATCTGCCCGTGATGAAGCCATGCTGACTGTTGTTCAGAATCCTACCTTCTGGAAGCCTATTACACATAGACTGCTTGATGATTTTTTCCAGGATTTTCCCTGTGATAGAAGTGAGGCTAATTGGCCTATAGTTGCCTGAGTCCTCTTTCCTCCCTTCTTGAAGAAGGGGACAAAATTGGCCCTGTTCCAGTCTTCAGGAACCTCCTCTGAGTGGCACGAGTTTTGGAAGAGTGTTGCCAGAAGCCCTGCCATGACTATGGCCAGCTCCTTCAGCACTCTCGGAAGAAGTTCATCTGGTCCTGATGACTTATAGATGTCTAATTTTTCTAATTGATCATGTACCAGCTCAATGTCAGCAGTAGGAAGATGGTCATTTCCACGATGCCCATGCTGAACCGTATCTAGTATGATTTTCCCCTAGTGTGGTGAAATACCAAAGCAAAGTAGACATTCAGGAGTTCAGTTTTCTCCTGAGTGTCAGTAACCAGCTGTTCTTAGTTGTTAAACAATGGCCCCGTGTTTCCATTTGTTGTCCACCTGTTCCCTACATACTTAAAGAAGGACTTCTTATTGTCCTTGATTTCTGTTGCTACTTTAAATTCAGTCACCGCCTTAGCCTTTCTAATTTGCTCCCTACAAGTGCAGGCCCTTGTGTATAGACCTCCTTGGGGACTGGCCTAAGCTTCCATTGTTTGTATGCCTCTTCCATCTTTTTCAAGAGGACCATGATATCCCTATTAAGCCAAGAGGGCTTACTAGCCCTTCTGCTACCTTTCCTCTACATGGGAATGGACTTCTATTGTGCTTCAAAGATTGTGTCCTTGAGGAATGACCGCACTTCGTGCACTCCTTTCACCTTCTGTCCCTGGTCTTGCAGTGCATCCACCACTATTGCCCTGAGCCTGTTGAAATTAATTGTTTTGGAGTCCAAAACTTCGACCCTGCTAGCTGATTTTCCTGCCTTGCAATCGACAGTGAACGTGATGGTTTTGTGGTCGCTGTCACCCAGGCTACCCTCTACATTCAAGTCCCTCACCAGATTGTCTCCTTTGGCCAAGACCAAGTCTAGGAGAGCATTACCTCTGGTTGGCCTGGACACTTCTTGAGATAGGTAGAACTCTTCAATACAGGTCAGGAAGCAACGTGACTGATCCAAGATGCTCTTAGCCTTAATCTGTTCCTTAGCCAAAATGTGTATGCCTTAATCTGTTCCTGGTATCTGCTCTCTTTCTTTGTGAGACATCCTTCAATCCATGATTCTATGAATCATCAGAAAGTAGTAATATTTAAAACAAGCTTGTATAATTAAGTCCATGTACAGACTCAGAACAGAAGCACAGACAGATACAAACTGGTGGGGTCACAGTTCATTTTATATCTGTAATAGGTAAATACATTTCAAGAGCGTTTTTTTTATTTCCATTTCAGAAAAATAAAAGTTCTCCATAACTCTTAGTAGTGTCTTACATATATACTGAATATAAACCTTTTAAATTGTTTTAAAGACTCAGTACCTGAGTTAGATGTCTACCTTGGGAAGCACTTTTAACACATTTTTCAATTAAAGTGTTCACAAGCAGGAGGAGAGGTCATGTTTTCTGGTTTCAGGGACATCAAGAAATAGCCTTCTCCTTGCACACAGATACTTCATACACTTTACTTCATACATGTTCCATTAAAATGTGTTTTGTATTGTCCAGAAGATACTGGACAAAGAGAGGCATTCCATTTTGGTATTTGCTGATCTCTTCAGGGCTTAGTAGAATGTTACTTTGAAAATGTGGCATGATGGAAATCGGTGAGCTGTGGTCTCTTAAGCAATTGTGTTTATATAAACATTGTAACGTGGCTTCTAGTTGCTGTGGTTTATATCTTCTATCTCTTGTTTTATGACAGAAAGATCCCTAAGCTACTATGCTGTGACAGAAACAGAGAATACATAAAGTCCACTTTTAGGTATAATAAATCTAATCAAAAACACTATTTAGAATTTTACAGCACTTAATATAGCCAAACAAGCCATAACTAAAAATGCAGGACTATAAAGCCTGAAAATTAGATGTTTGTGGAATCACAACATATAATGGGTATCTCTGGCTCAAACCTGCAAAGTACTGAGGACCCTCACCTATACCTGGGGCCCAGTTCCTTGTGAAGTTAATGCCTTGATGCATTAAGGACTTGAGACCAGACTTCTCCACAGTCGTTAGGTGCCCAAGCATGCAGATAGTGTGCCTAATAGGGTTTGAAAAAGCACTTTGACTTCCCAGTCTGACAAGGTGTTCAATTCCCTGGCCTGGATCCAGGAAAGCACTTAAGCAAGATCTTAACTTTAAATATGTAAATACTGCTAATGACTAGTAAAACTAATGATCTTCAGGTTAAGCATGCATGTAAGTGCTTTGCTGGACTAAGGCCAGAAAGTGCAGCACCTTGCAGGAATAAGCTCCCAGACTTCCAACACAGGGGTCAGCCTGTGGGGGAAAAAAGAATGGAAGGATGAGACAAAACTGACTGGATGTGAGGTGGCTAGGTTTAAATTCAAAGTGATTCAAAGGTAGAGCTTGAAATGTGCAGGATCTTGAAGATGAGGCTATGTAGCTCAGACTTGAGGGATTCAGCTGCTTTAACCATCCTTGTTCTTGGTATGGCTGCAGCCTCAGTTACTGCATTTCTTATGGTTCTGTAGTAAATGAGGTAGGGATTCTAAAGAGAATCACTTCCTTTATCATGCAACCCAGCTTCATCCCTGGAAAAGCTCTGTTTTATGTAGTGAGCCATGGGGTTAATTGGGCAACTTTAATTCTAATCCTTTAATTTCTGACGGCCTGAATTAGCAACTTTAATGTGCTTTCTATATAGGATTTTATGTAATACCTATGTTGAGGGCACTAGCTGACATGGTATGGGGCAGAATTGTTGAAACTTCTTGGGTCACTAACATTAGAAAAAACATCTTAGATTTCAAATCTATCCTATCCAGTAGAGATCAGCCGAAGATATTCAGCTTGTATTATCCCATTTTAACTGGTCCAGTCCTCTTCTGTTACCAGATTTGCCCATTACTTTTGGGTGTGCTCATTTATTTGGGATACATTTCTAGGGTCTTTGTAATTCTATTAATGTGCTGCTTGTGTTACTTGTGTTTCTATGTATGTATGTCTTCTGGAAGCCCTCACCCCCAATGGAGCTATCTTGCAGAACTCAGTTTCAGTGGGGCTGGGTTCCTCCAGGCCCCAAATCAGTCATACACACAAACACACACAGATTAACATGACAAGCCTGACCTGGCCGGGTTGATCATCATGGACAGGCTGACACCCTCATATGCCAAGAATCAGTTCATCAGAGCAACAATAAACTACAGTCAGACACAAGCACACAGTTAAACAGAATACCTCTGAATCTGGCTGGGTGTCCAGATGACACCCTCATGGGCCAGCATTCAGTTCATTAGGGCATGTCTGAGCCAAACTGGGTCAATCAGCCTGTACAAGTTGATCCCCTTATGTGTTTCAAACTCAGCATGTCCCAATCTTTAGCCTTTTGATGGGCAGACCCCACAGTATTTTTGGGCTTTGCAGGGATCTTTAGCCTAGGTAAAAGAAGCATTGCTGCAGAGCAAGTGGGGAAGGAGAAGTAAAGAAGGCAAAATATACCCAGTTACCACCAGTTTGACTATAAAAGTTGCTAAGTAATTGAAATATATAATGACACTAGTAGTAATAGACATGCAAAGGAAAAACAAACACAAACAGTTATAGTATTACCCTGGTTTCACTAAGTATTTGGGGAAACTCAGCTCAAGCTTAACTAATACAGTTCAGGTTCAGAAATTTATGCTTAGAGAGAGAAGAGAAAAGAGCGAGAGAGAGAGAGCTGGGATCACACCAGTCCAAGGCACTTGGGTTGCAAAGCTGACAGGTTAAAGTTCTCAGCACAATCCTTCAAGGGAGACAATCTGCCTCCTTCAGCCTCTCGAGAAGAAAGCGGGTGGTGTCAGCACACGCAGTGCTGCTTTTTTTACAGATTTTTATACCCTCAGTTCAGCTTCTTTCAAGCATTCTCAATAGTGTAAATCAAATTGTCTTTTCTATTGACAAGGGGTTATTGGAACGTCTCAGGAAACTGACTGATACTCAGGAAACACATAAGGTTAGGGAGTAACCAGATACTTAGGAACCAGCTTGAAATTCCTATGGATAGCAGATTTACTGATGGGATAGCTCCTGGTGTCTTCAGAAACAATAGATAGCTTGCAGCATCAGGGTTTTGTATTTTTACTTGTTGTGAACAAGCCTCAACTTAGCATGAATTTTTCAGATCTTCTTACAGTTTTTTAACAGACGTAAGGCAGTTATTGGAGTGTTCATAACCTTTGGGAAGGGAGGACTTCCACCCGTCGTCCCGGGAAAAGTATGACAACACTTGTGGTCAGGGCTCCAATGGGGTGAACACTGTGATGAACCCTTTACCATTGTTCAGATGTTGCTCATACCCCCTGACTCGGTGTCTTGCCTCAGCATTCCCTCACCCGACAACCGAGTTTTAGCCAATTAAGTTTACATAGACCTTCCATAGTGGGACCGGGGAATGTACGGCCCGAGATGCCTATTAAACTTACTTCTGCTTAGAGGTGTGTGTGGCGGGGGGGAAGTCCTTTGTAAATCTAGATTAGAACTGGTATGATAAATGCTGAGGTGGGTGTGAGGGTTGATGAGCATTTGGAACACAGCTTCCCCATCAGGCAGTGCTCCCCTGCTTCTCTGATCCCAGAATTCACTGTAGTCTCTGCTTCAGGCTTTCTGTTCTCCATCTCTCATATAAATGAATGATCATCTGGTTCCATCTCGGATGCAAATGAGACCTAGGGCAGTTGTTTCACTCTTCTCACCGTTATCTGAAGGGTTTTAGGTGTGTCTATCACTGCATCTTAATCAGTTTCTGTTTAGGTGGGGGAGGGGGGATTCTTTGTGTGTCAGACAGTCTGTGTCCTGTGTCAGGGTTCCCAAAGAACATGGAGCTGAGAGGTAACACTTCTGCATATGCTAGGGGATTGTAACAAAGTCATCTGCCCCCTTAATAGAAGAAAGTTAAACTGAAGGGCTGCACCTGTGGGAAGGCTAATGAGGGTTTGGCACTGGGAATTAAAAAGCCCAGTAGGCAGAACCTCAGGAGGAGAGTGAAGGAGAAGCACCAGAGGCTAGAGAACCTTTGTGCTATGATGAGGAAACCAGTGGGTCCAGGGGAATAAGGTTTGTTTCCTTACTTTACTTTACTTTGTTTGGTGGTAGACTATATATAACTGGTGCTGGCTGAGAAGTGCTCCAGGCAGCAAAGGCCAGCAGAGTGAAAAACCATGTGGTACTAAGCTTTGTTGATAGATGCTCAGGGGTGGGACAAACCCTGTTTGAAAGACCCTGATGTGACAACCTGCTACATCTGGTGGAGAACGCAGGCACTCTGCAGCTTGCAGCCAGCAGCATAAACTCCATGGCAGCGTTAAAATGGATGGAGGGGCTGCAGCATCAACAAGCTTTACAATAGTAGCAGCAGTTCCAGCAAAGGATGGAAGAGAAACAGCAGTGCTTTATGCTACTGCTGCTAGAGCAGGTGAAACCCAGCTTGAAGGGGTGGGGAGGTGGGCAGGACACCTACAAAAATGGGGCCACATGATGATCCCAAGGCTTGTCCAGAGACTTGTGAGTGGGTGACTGCGGTGTACCAGTGGCCTTTTGATCTCTGTGCTACCTAACTGTGGAGGCTGATGCTGTCTAGGCAGTTGACCATTTTGGACTATGCGGGGCTTACAGTAGAGGCCTACAGGTCGCAATTCTGAGCAGAACCATTGACCCCAACTCATCCTTGGGCAAAGTTGCATTGCCTCAAGGACTTGTACAATCAGTTGTTGAAACCAGAGAGTAAATGGTGGAATTGGTTACATTTAGAACAATTTAGGTGAATCCTGTTGGTGTAGGCCTGGGAATGGGTCTGTAGACACCAGATCATAGATCTAAAAGAGGCAATGTGCTTTGCTGAGAATTTTTAGACGTTGAATTGCAAAGTGGAAAGACTGTAGCTGGGTAAATGGAGTAGGCCGACCAAACTATAAACCTCAAATGAGGAAAGGCAGGGGTTGTATATGAGTCATAGAAGAGAGGCCAGACACCCTGCCCTGGATCATTTGTCTTGCTCCTCAAGACCACAGGGGTAAACTCAGCAAGCTGCGACCATGGAACCACTAGGTGGCTGTAGTAGATTAGAGGCCAGGTTTGTTTCTCATGTGGTCAGCCCAGGTACTGATGCAGAGATTGCCCCCTTAATGTAATTATGTTCGATCCAGGGGTCTCTGAGGCCTCAAGAGAATTTCCCAGGCAGAGAGTATTATGCTCCCAATCCAGGTAAGAGATGTCCAAGTTCTGGGCCTCATAGATTTGGGCTCAGCCCAAAACTTTGCGCAGGAACAAGTGGTGGACCCTGCCCAATAGTCAGTTCCTGAATGCACCTGTGGCTTGTATATATGGGGATATCTGGCTCTATCCTATCACCAAAGTGCAGTTGGCAATTGGGCTTCTCCAAAAACAACCTCTCCCCCGATTTGGGAGAGAGTGCCCATTGGAGGTGGACCTGATTTTGTTCAGAGCTAGAGAAAAGACACAGCATTTTCTTGTCTCTACAGCCAGCTATCCAGAATGAAAGGGAAAAAAATAGATCCATGCCTAGATGCTCAGAATCCCTATTTTGAGCTATGTGAAGAGGTCCTAGTAAGGGTCATTAATGATCAGGTTAATAGGAGCTGGAAGCCCCAGTTGTTGGATGCCCAAGTTGCACAGAAACCAAGTCATAAAAAATTTCCATGATGTATATTAAGTGGGCAATCTGGGAGTAGAGAAGATTCAGGAGAGGGTGTTTGCCCGGCTCTGTATTTAGACCAGTGCTCTTTAATATATTTATAAACTATCTGGATTCAGGTATCAGAAGTGGACTGGCTAAATTTGCTGATGATACCAAATTATGAGGAAGTGTGGTCACATTAGAGGATAGGCTGGTGATTCAGGTTGACCTGGACAGGCTTGCAAGATGGGCAGATCAAAACCTGATGACATTCAACACAGGGAAATGCAAGGTGCTCCACCTTGGGGGGGAAAAATATCCACATCATACTTATAGGCTTGGCAGTGCTTCACTCATTAGCACCATGACTGAAAGAGAATGGGGGTCATGATTGACCACAAGATAAACATGAGCCACCAATGTGATGCCACAGCCAGCAAAGTAAACAGAACCCTGGCTTGCCTCTATTGATGCATCTCAAGCAGGATCCAGGAAGTTTGCATGATTATTTTTTAATGGAGATACAAAGCAATGGAGATGTGGGTGATTGAGAAAACCTCCAGCAAGTAGAGTAGCCCCATTGCCTTGGTATCCAAACTGGTTGTGTATACACTTTCAGAAACTGAATGCAGTGTTGAAATTTCATTCTTACCCCATGCCTTGAATTGATGTATTACTGCAGTGGTTGAGAAAGGAAAAATATATAATGACATTAGATTTAATGAAAGGCAGCATTTCATTAAGGCAGTAATCCCAGAAATCTGGCAGCTGACAGTGTTTGCAATACTTAGGGGCATGTATCAGTTCCAGATCCTTCTTTTTGGACTCCATGGTGCCCCAGCCATCTTCCAAAGGCTGACAAACTGTTCAGCACAGCATAACTCTGACTGACAAATGATGCAACACAAAACCCGAAGTGATACAGTAGACCCTGGTATGCACAGAGGCATTTGGAGAGATTAAAAAGATACTATGCATGGCACCCATATTGTACAGCCCAGATTTTTCATGCTCATTCCTCATACAGATAGAGGCCTTGGAGAAAGGCCTTAGAGCTGTTCTTTCACAGAACTTCAAGGATGGTGAACACCCAATCTTGTATATGAGCTAAAACCTTTTATCCTGAGAGCAGAACTATTCAATCATTGTAAAAGAGAGCCTTGACATAAAGTGGGCAATTGAAGTTAATTGCTATTACCTCCTAGGAGCCCCCTTCACATTGGTGATCGATCATGCATCCCTACCCTCATTAAAGGCAATGCAAGATACTAACTCCAGGCTTACTCATTGTCTCCTGGCTCTGCAGCCATATGCATTTGAGATATGCCATCAACCTGGAACTTCTGCATTTGAATGTGGACTTCTTCTGAACTTACCCCCCTCCTTCATGAGAGAAGAGTTAGTCTTTGATTTCGCTCTTGTGGGGGGGGATGTATACAACAAGGTGGCCAGGGCAGAAACTTCACGTGAAACAAATTATTGTGAAACTTAAAATAAGATTATAACCACTGGTGATACTTTGCCATGTTTTTCACCTCTGAACATATTTTACTCCTGAATCTAGATCAGTACCTGATATTAAAATTTCTAGTAGTTAAATAAAAGCATAAAAGTTCTCATTTTCTTAAAGTGCTCACAGCCGGGGGTAAGTGGGGTCCATGGTGGGAGGGGACTAGCCAAGCTCAGCTGTGGGGAGGCAGCTGAGAGAAGCTGAGGAGGGTTTTGCCCCGCCCTGGCTCCTACAGGTGGTACAAGATGCATGGGTTCCTGCCCGTCATGCCCCCGCACCCACAAAGCCCCCCAGTAATCCCCAACAGCTGTGGAGTGCCCCACCATCCCCCAGCACAGCCAGAGGTAAGTGGGGCCCGTAGTGGGAGGGGACAAGCCCAGCTCAGCTGTGGGGAGGCAGCTGAGGGGAGCCAAGGAGGGTCTTGCCCTGCCACAGCTCCTACTTGGCCCAGATCCTGAGGGAGCCACGCTATTGAAGCCTCACAAACAGGCCACGCAAACAGATGCACTTGTCTGCCTGGCACACACGGGAGTTTGCACAGGAGGGTGAGCAGGAGGATCCAAGGCCCTGCCAGTGAGTTCTAGGGAAGCTAAATCTATCAGTATCTGGCCTCCCAGTGGCACAATGTGAATGGACACACACTGGACCCCGAGGGTCCCCTCAGAGTCTGCATCCTCCTGCTCTGGCACCTCAGAGACTTCTACCCAGATGGAACCCATGGCTCCAGTCTCCATGCAGACAGAGTCCCTGGCTCTCAGCTGTGCAAGCTCCTGGGACTGGGAGCATAGCCACCTCCCCTGGCGGGGTTTGCTCCACTTTGGAGTTTCTAGGGCATCAGATTGAGGAGCTCCAGGCTGCAGTCCAGAGACTGCATGCCATCAGGGATGGTGAGCAGGAGATAGACACCTACTGTCAGGCCCTTCACCCCCTGGAGGTGGAGAGTAGACCAAGGTCACCCTCCAGGACAGGGGAGGACTCAGGATTCTCCCATACTGTCCACCCAGGGGTTGGACCAAGGTGGTCAGGGGCCCCAAGACCCGCCACACCAAGGTCCCCTCCCCTCTTGCAGCCCCAGTAGAGCCTGTGGAGATGCTAGCTCCTGCAGGCAAGGAAGGATCACCATCCCTACTCTCCCTAAGGCAAAATGCAGAGTGGTTGTCATGGGAGATTCCCACCTGAGGGGGCTGAGGGGGAAATGTTCCACTATGACCCCCTAGCCCAGGAGGTCTGCTACTTCCCAGGGGCCCACATCTGGGACATAGCTGAGAGGATCCCAAAGGGTCTCTGGTCCTCTGGCCCTATGCTCCTCATCCACGTGGGCACAAATGACACAGCTCAGAGCAATCTCAGCTGGGTCATGAGACACTACAGAGAGCTCTGCGAGAAGGGCTTAGAGGGTTGGGGGCACAGGTGGTCTTTTCCTTGCTCCTCCTGGCTGTGGGCTGAGGAGGAAGAGATGGGTTGAGATAGTCAAACAAAGCTTGTGGCGCTGGTGTCATTTGGTGAGAGAGGGTGTGGTCTGCTGGGGAGAGATGGCCTTCACCTTACTCCACTGGGGAGGAGGCTTTTCTCAGCCAGACTGACTGACTTGCTTGACTGGGCTTTAAACTGAGACCATCGGGGTTTGGAGGGATTTCTGCCATTGCAAGCCCACTGGGCAACCCTTGTAAGTCCAGCAGGCTAAGGCTCCCAAGGGAACCCGCCCCTACTCTACCCCCAGAACAATCTATAGAGAAGACAAGGGCCCTCAATGGGACACTTGCCTGCTTGTATAACAAAGCCAGGAGTTTGGGGAATAAACAGGAGGAACTGGTCCTTCTGCTAAACAAGAATGACTATGACATCATAAAGATAATGGAGACCTGGTGGTACTCCACCTACGACTGGGCCTCAGGTATAGATGGCTATACCCTGTACAGGCATAATTGTACAGATAAAAGGGGTGGGGGTGTAGCTCTCTATGTCAAGGACTGCTACACATCCCTGCAAATTGACATTGGCACCCAGGTAGGATGACTGGATTCTCTCTAGTTTAAAATATTTGGGAAATGTGGCACAAGGGACATCATGGTAGGAGTCTACTACAGACTTTATGGCCAGAAACAAGAGCTGGACCAGGAATTCACCAGGGATTTGGCTGAGGCAGCACGCTCTTGGTTCATGGTTGTCATGGGAGACCTTAACTACCTGGACATCTCATGGGAAGACTACTTGGCCAAATCTGATCAGTCACAAAGCTTCCTCACATGTATGGATGAGCTCTATCTGACCCAAGAAATTTATGGGCTGATGACAGGTAAAGCATTGCTGGACCTAGTACTGGCCAGAGGGGATGATCTAGTCAGTGACCTAAGAATCATTGGTAAGCTGGGTGACAGTGACCACAAGCGGATCACCTTTACTATCCATCACAAAGCTGGCAAGTCAATCAGAAATACAGAAGACTTTGGCTTCAGGAAAGCTGACTTTGACAAGCTCAGGAGGCTCATTGTTAAGGCCCTAAGGGACCATGACTTGACAGGCAGAGGAGTTGAAGAGGAGTAGTTGCTCCTCAGGGGAGTGATTCTGACAGCACAAGGGATGGCCATCGTATTTCAGAGGAAGGGTAGCAAAAGGGTGGAGCAACCCCCTTGTCTCAGCAGGGAACTTGAAGACTTCCTACACCTCAAAAAAGAGACTTACAAAGGATGGAAGGATGGAAGTATCACCAAGGTCCCTGCAGGGAGCGAATCAGGAAAGCCAAGGCTGCAACCGAGCTTTATCTGCCTACACATATCAAGGATAATAAAACGTCCTTTTTAAGATACGTAGGGAGTCAGAAAAGAAGCAAGGGTAACATTGGGCACCTGCTGAACCAAATGGGACAGCTGGTAACTGACACTCAAGAAAAGGCCAATCTGTTCAATGGGTACTTTGTGTCAGTCTTTCATCTGTCCAGTCCTCACCCAGGGTGAGGATGTATTTATACCCAGCATTGGTGTTGATCTAGTAAAAGATCACCTCAAGGGGCTGGACACCTTCAAGTCAGCTGGTCCTGACAGATTACACCCTAGAGTACTCAAGGAGTTGGCAGGTGTCATAGCAAAAATATTTGAAAATTCATGGCACTCAGGTGAAGTACCTGAAGACTGGAAGAAAGCCAATGTGCTACCCATCTTCAAGAAAGGCTGGAAAGTTGATCCTGGGAATTACAGGCCAATCAGCTTGACTTCAATTCCTGGTAAGATTCTGGAGAAAATTATCAAAGAGACCCTTCTTGATAAGCTGGCTGAGGGCAACATCCTGAGGGACAGCCAGCATGGGTTTGTCATGGATAGGTCTTGCCTGACCAATCTCATCTCCTTCTATGATGAGGTGATGTATCACCTGGACAAGACAGAAGAGATTGCCGTCATATATCTGGACTTTAAAAAAGCTTTTGATCTGGTGTCCCATGACTTCCTTATGGAAAAATTCGCCAACTGTGGCCTCGGCTTCACCACAGTTTGATGTCTGGGTACTTGGCTCTGAGGTCAAACCCAGAGAGTAGTGGTTGATGGTAGTGAAACGTCATGGCATTCCATGACCAGTGGCGTCCCCCAAGGCTCTATCCTTGGACTGGTTCTTTTTAATATATTTATCAATGACATGGACATTGAAATGAGGGGCACACTGGCTAAATTCGCCGATGACACTAATCTTTGGGGCTAGTGATCCAGGCTGACCTGGTTAAGCTTATTAAGTGGGTGGATAGTAAGCTGATGATGTTCAATATAGCTAAATGTAAGGTACTCCACCTCGAGAGAAAAAAACCCGCATCACGCTTATAGGCTTGGCAGTGCTACACTTGCTAGAACTGTGTCTGAAAGAGACTTGGTGACCAAAAGATGAACATGAGCCATGAATGTGATGTCTCAGCTGACAAAGCAAACAATACTTTGGCTTACATCCATAGAAGCTTCTCAAGTAAATCTCAGGATGTTATCCTCCTCCTGTACTCGGCCTCGACGAGGCTGCAGCTGGAGTACTGCATCCAATTCTGGGTTCCACAATCCAAGAGAATGTGGAGAGGCTTGAGAGAGTCCAGAGGAGAGCCACATGCATGATCAGAGGGCAAGATAATAGGCCTTATGAAGAGAGGCTGAGAGAGAGCTATGGGACTCTTCATTCTGGAAAAGCACGGTCTTAGAGGGAACTTGGTGGCCTCTTATAAGTATATAAGGGATCTGGGAGAACATGTGTTTGCCAGAGTGCCCCAAGGAAAAACAAGGACCAATAACAAGGTCATAAACTCCTCTAAGGACCATTTTAGGCTGGACATAAGGAAAAATGTATTTACTGTCCGATCTCCAAAGACCTGGAATAGTCTTCCTCCAGAGGTTGTGCAGGCACCTACTCTGGACTCATTCAAGAAGTATTTGGATACTTATCTTGCTGGGATCCTTTGACCCAAGCTGACTTCCTGCCCCTGGGGCAGGGAGCTGGACTTGATGATCTTCAAAGTGCCTTTCAGCCCTAATATCTATGAGATCTATGAAATCTAACATACAATGTGCTGATGCCACTGTAGTGCTCCTACAACCAAACATGAGCGTGATGAAAAGAAGACAATCCTGACGCTGTCTGAGAATGAGTAGGAGCTGACAAGGAATGGGAGATCTCACCTGGTGCTGCACTTCCAGAGTTTTTATTTGGGGAAGTTGGAATGGCTTCAGAGAGGGGAAGGGTCAGAAAGAAAAGACCCGGATGTGGGAGAAGAGATGGATATGGCACAGAGTGGTACCAGAGGGGAGGATGATAACAGCTGGCTAGACAGAAAGGGGTCTGACAACTGGAAGTTTGACTGAGAAGAACTGCAACAACAGGAGGCTGAGGCTGAGTTAAAATTTGCCACCAGAAGAATGGGAAAATACCGGACAAACACAAGAGGACTAGGAGCTCCATAAGGAACAGTAAAACATTTTTTCCTTTAAGTTTTATGTTAAGAAAAAAACAGAGAAGTAACAAGAGGAATGTGTGTTGATCCTTCCTGTTGTTTTCTTTAAGAGTTAGTTATGAAATAAAGAATTGGGGGATCACATTGGCAAGACTGTCATTACCTGATAGGAATATACTTAACAGAAAGAGGATTGTAAATAGTTATTTCATCTTTTTTGGTTTCTTTTTCATGTTTGTTTTTGATCCCAATTTTTTTACATATATGAAACATTGTAATTTTCAGAATTCAAGGAAATGACTTAGAAAAAAGGGAAGTATGAATCACTAAAATGTAATGATGTGTGTTCTGTAATTAAAATAATAAAAGACAGTTAACAAACAAAAATTTTGTTACTGTGAGTTTGTATAATAAAGATGGTAAAACTTTCATGAAATCAAAAGATTTTAAGAGTATAAGAACTAGAAGATATTGACACCTTTAATGTCATATTGTAGATCCTTCCCTAATGAAAAAAACCCTAAGAAACATATTCTTTCCATCAAGACATGGCAGGTGAGAGTTCGGATCACCGCTAAAATAAAATCAGTAATAAAAATTCTTACTGTCAACTGTAATCCCATCTTGAAAATGAGAGAAAAGTTATACCTTGTTAAAACTATGATAAGGCATACTACCTCACAATGTACAAGAACCTAGTGTGGGATATTAGGCTATATACTAGGGCTGCGTGAAGCTTTGGACTGTGATTCAGATTTGGAAAAGATTCAAACAATTCGGAGGCCAAGTCTGCACATACGAATCAAATTGCTAACTGCTTTTGGCTTTCTGAATTGATTCAGAGATTTCAAATTGATTTGGAAAAGATTCGGAAAAAATTCAGTGATTCGGAGATTCAGAGGGGTGTCTGTATGAGGAAACAGAATTTAGAAGAGGGAACGGGAGCAGAGAGGGGAGGGGGAACAGAGGGGAAAGACTGACATGTCTAGGTGGCCAGTGAGCATGATTTCTCTCTGACTGACTTTCCAATTATAGTGTCTTGGGGGAGGGACATAGAAACGACATAAAAGCCTCTGTGTGCAGGCTTGCTCTGCCCTTTGTGAGCTGGTCCTGTGTGAGCAACAGCATGAAAAAACTACTGTGCTGCCTGGCTTGCTTCATAGTCAGCAGTTGCAACTTGCCTGCTCCTTTTTCTTGTTAGAAAGGATTGGATAGGATTTAGCTTAGCTTAGCTTAGAATCTCTTTACTATCCAATTCATTTCTTTCAATTTATATTTGCTGTCTTTTTTTTGTTGTTGCAAACTTTGAAAAAAGAAATCTCAGTGTTTTCCCTGCCAGTGTGATCCATCACTGTGCAGGGAGGCACACAGATTGCACACACACACTTATAATATACATACATAGAAGAAGGAAAATCAGATATTCATAGGAGAAGAACAGAGTCAGATTATATATAGTAGTTGTTAGTTATTAATATTATTATAGTTAGTTTACATAGAGATTGAAGACAACACAGAAGTCAGATTCAGATTGAGACTAACACAGAACTCAGGGTCTTAGAAGGATATTTATCATTTTAGGTACACATTACAACACAGAAGAAGAACAAGAAGTACAGTAGTAGTCACACATTCACATTATATGGTGTATTCTTCTGTGATATTTTATTAGAGGTATTAATAATAACAGCAGAGTCCAGTGTACACATACAACACAGGGGGAATAAAACACACAACTGAGTCACACTCCAAATTCAGAATTCATAAAAAATAAACATCCCAGCAGAGAAGACGACAGACAGCACACAATTTTTACATAGGCCTTCATACCTATTAATGAATTAAATAGTCAAACCAGAGTCTAGTGCACACACACAATGCAAAAGGAGAAAACACACAACACAAAAGGAGTGACATATACACACCTTTTGCAGCACAGGAAATATTACTATGAAGCATGCTGGAAAGCCATGTGCCAGGTCTTCTGGCAGAGGAGGTAGAGGGGGTAGGGAGAGAGCTAGAGCTGCAAGTCCCACCCTGCACCATAGATTCATTCTCTTCTCAAGGAGCCAAGATGCTTCTGCTGTCAGTGGAAGCAAGGAGGTGGGAGCAGTGTCTGCACCTGATGTCCCTGCACCTGCACCTGCACCACCTGCCCTAAGTCCAGAAATAGGCACTAGCAGTGAAATCACTGTTTCTTCCACCCCAATGTTATCTCTCAGCATGAGACTCCCACTGCCAGAGGAGGAGCTGGAGCTGGAACCAGGGGTGCTGAGCGCCCTGGCTCAAGCAATTCTGGGGACTGAGGGGGAATCAGAGTTTGTGCTCCACACCCCTCAAAGTTCCCCTAGACCCAGGTCTCCTTTGGAAAGCAGAACTTTGGAGGAGGTTGAGGTTGTGGAGGCAAGTGGCTCAGCTGAGGCAGCTCCTCCTGCTGTTGTGCCAGTTGAGGAGTGGGATAAGGCAGCATTCTCACCCTCAACCCAGAAGTGGGTGAGTAGCGTAGTGTGGGAACATTTTGAGCTGGCAGATGATCCCAGTTTTGCCATCTGCCACAACTGCTGAAGGCACATCAGCCAGGGCAAGGATGTGAAACACTTTTCCACCATGGTGATGCTGCTGCATCTCAGGAGGCAGTACCCCCGCTTCCCCTTCTTCCTGCTCAGCCTGGCACCAGTGTGAGTGTGCTGAAAGGGAAGTCCCCCACTCCCTCCAAAGCCCCCTTCCCCCCAAATCAGAGGCAGGTCACCCTGGAGCAGTGAGGGAAAGCTGCATACAGAGGGGGTGAGTTGCAAAGGTGAGTGAGATCACCCAGACCATTGGGGAGATGCTGGCTCTGGATAGCCAGCCCTTCTCCCTAGTTGAGTGGCCAGGGTTCAGGTGGCACCTGGCGCTTCTGGCCCCATCTTAAAAAGTGCCCGCATGCATCACCTTTAGCAGGACAGTGGTACCCTCTCCATATGAGGCATGCAGGGAGTACTTGAGGGAGGAGATGCACAAGGCAGGGCCACAGGTAGCCTTGCACTTCACCTCTGAAATCTGGAGCAGCCAGGGTGGCAGTCTCTCCCTCACAGGGCACTGGTGCAATCAGTCAGGCCATTGGTGGGCTGTTCTCCAGGCCAGAGAACTGGATGAGTCCCACACAACAAGGGAGAGCATGGTGCAGGGGTGGCTCATTGGGTAGGCCAAGCTTACCCGTGGGTTCATGGTTACCGACAATGGGGCCAATATGGTGAAGGCTGTTTGTGATGCCAACTTTGTTGGCATCTCCTGTGTGGCCCACAGGCTGCACCTCATAGTCATGGATGCCTGGGAGGGGAACAGGGCTGCTGGTGATGGCACCACCACCACTACTGCTACAAGCCAGGTGATTTTGAAATGCAGGAAAGTGCCGGGTTACTTCCACTGCAGCATCAAGGGGGACAAGATGCTGCAGGAGAAACAGGCAGAGCTAAGCATCCTGCAGTACCAAATCATGCAGGACATGGAGACTCCGTGGAACTCCACACTCCTGATGCTTGAAAGGCTGGTGGAGGAACAGAAGGCCATCCATGAGATGGCCTTGTTTGGGGAGATCAGGATCAGCAGGCCCCTGAACAGAGCTGAGTGGGGTACCATCTCCCAGATCTTGGTGGTCCTCAAGCCCTTCCTTGAGGCCACCAAGACCTTTAGCACTGGCGATGCCCCTCTCAGCCAGGTGATCCCCATAGTGACTTGAGAACCAAATGAAGAAGTTCCTGGGGATCAATGTTCCTGGCTGGGGCAAGCTGCTGTCACCAGATGTGCAGGCACTGGTGAGGCGGCTGAAGGAGGGCATCAGGATATGGCTGGATTCCTTGCAGTCCACATAGATTCATAGATGTAGGGTTGGAAGGGACCTAAGCAGATCATCAAGTCCAACCCCCTGCCCTGGGAAGGAGAGAATACTGGGATCATATGACCCGAGCTAGGTAATTGTCAAGCCTCCTCTTAAAGACCCACAAGGTAGGAGCCAGCACTACTTCCCTTGGAAGTTGGTTCCAGATCCTAGCTGCCCTGACATGATGACGGGCATGTGTGACCTAAGGGTGAAGGGGAGCATGTGCATTGGCAGCAGCAAAACCCTTGATCACTGGATGCACATGCTGGGCAACAAAGTCAGGGAGGCCGAAGTGCAGAGGTGACGGGACGTGGAAGAGGGGGATCCACTTTCTCGGGCCAGCACTTCCAGCACCAACACCAGCACCAGCCAGTCTCCTCCGCACCAGCCACTGCCAATTGAAGCATGGCTTCAATGATGGAGCCAAACGCACCAGACCCCAACCTCAGACAGGTAGTGCTGAGGCTTCAGTGGCTACCTATCTTGTTGAGGATATGGAGCCACTGGACTGTGCCCTTTGGCCTACTAGGCAAACCACAGCCAGATGTGGCGGGTTCTAGCCATGGTTGCCTGGCAACACCTGTCCTGTCCACCAACCAGTGTTTGAAGTGAGAGGGTGTTCAGCATTGCTGGGGATGTTGTGACACCCCACCACACCTGCTTGGATCCCGCATTGGTGGAGCAGCTGGTGTTCTTGAAGGTGAACCTCCTGCTGCTAGGGTTCCCTAAGCTGCACTTGCAGACAGACTGAGTGCCACCCTCACTCCATCTACACCAATTTCCTTTTTTTGATTTGTTTTAAAAGCCAGGTAATGCCACACTCTCAGCTGGAGGGGGCACTAACTGCATCACCAGCCAGCAGGGGAAGAACATGTCCCTGCTGAGCTCATTCCCCTGCCAGGACAAACTTGGAGGTATGGGATTGGGGCTATGGAAGGAGGAGGCCCCAGATCCTGGGCATGACCACTAAAATTGTACCCTGCCAGGGTAGGGAGGCCTGATGGTGCAGCAGCTCCGTAAATGCCAGGACCAATGAACCCCTGGTGAAAGGCAGGTAGGAGGCACCATAACCTCCAGCTAATGCATGCGCACACACAGTCCTGGCTGGGAAATGCCCAGACCTTTCACGTCTTTGACAGGCCTGATGCTTGCTGGTTGCAGTGCAGTTGTGAGGCTCCTGGTGTGCTCAGCTTAGCTGCCTGGGATGCCAGCTTTTGTATTGAAAAACCCTTTGTCAGGGTGAGGAAGTACCTGCAGTTGGTCCTGGATGGAAGGAATAGTAAAGAAGCCAGAGGCTGGCCTGGCTTGCATTGCAGGCAAGAAAGCCAGTCAGTGAAATTAGAAATGGAGGCTTCAGGGGTGAGGGGCATGCTGGGTGGTGGCCGGGGGGAAGGGGGATGTAGCAGTGAAGGTAAAAGTGCAGAGGTAGCTGGGGAGTCAGATGTCCGGCAGGTTGCAGTATGTCAGAATTCTACTGTCTAATCTATATTGAGTTCATGAGTTTCTGTACCTAGGAGGCTGCACTTCATCAGCCTCCTAAGTAGTAAGTACTTCTCTTGATTTGCCAGTCACTATCAATGCATTCATTTTTCTTTTCTTTTCTTTTTTTCAGATGAGAACACACTGTTGGTCATATTCAGTTTGTGGTCCACTGTGACCTAGGTTCCTTTCTGAAGAACTGCAGCCTAGACAGTCCTTTCCCTGTCTGTATTTGTGCAAGCAATTGTTTTGTCCCAAGTGCAGGACTTTGCACTTGTTCTTATTGAATTTTATCTGAATGATTTTTGAACTATTTCTCCAGGTTATTCAGGATATTCTGGATTGTAATAATATCCTGCATGGTGTCTGCAACTCCACCCAACTTGGCATATTCTGCAAATTTTCTGACTGTGCATACAATTCCATTCTCAAAATAGTTAATGAAGATCCTGGGGACCTCCACTTGATACCTCCTCCCATTGATGACTCTTTGTTAAGCAAGATGATCCAACCAATTGTGTATCCACAACCATATGTTTGTCTAGACTGTAATTCCTTAGCTAACTAATGAGAATGTCATACTGGGGCTACAGGGCCTCAAAAGATGACAGAGATGAGTTTCACTACTCGTTTGGAACTAGAAGGAGGGACCCACAGCTGCAGCTTGAAGGTGTAACAACATGCATGTTGTTACATGTCAGCTCCATGTTCTTGGGGAACCCTGACACAGGATGCAGCCTGTCTGACTCACAAAGAATCCCCCCTCACCTAAACAGAAACTAATTAAAATGCAGTGAGAAACACACCTAAAACCCTCCAGATAAGGGTGACAAAAGTGAAACAACTGCCCTAGGTCTCCTTTGCATCTGAGATGGAGAACAGAAAACCTGAAGCAGAGACTGCAGTGAATTCTGGGATCAGCGAAGCAGGGGAGCACTGCATGATGGGGAATCTGTGCTCCAAATGCTAATCAACCCACACACCCAGCTCAGCACTTATCAGACAAGTTCTAATCTGGATTTACAAAGGACTTTTCCTCCCCCCCACCATACACACCTCTAAGCAAAAGTAAGTTTACTAGGCAACATGGGCCATACATTCCCTGGTCCCACTATGGGAGGCCTATGTAAAAATTGGCTAAAACTCAGTTGCCGGGTTAGGGAATGCTGAGGCAATAGACTGAGTCAGAGGGGGTATGGGCAACATTTGAACAATGGTACAGGGTTCATCACAGCGTCCAGCCCGTTGGAGCCCTGTCCACAAGTGCTGTCATACTTTTCCCGAGACGACTGGTGGAAGTCCTCTCCACAGCAGGTTATGAACACTCCAATAATTGCCTGAAGTCTGTTAAAAGACTATAGTAAGACCTGGAAAAGTCATGCTAAGCTGAGGCTTGTTCACAGCAAGTGAAAATCCAAAACCTGATGCTGCAATCTGTTGTTTCTGAAGACACCAAGAGATATCCCATCAAGTATATCTGTTGTCCATAGGAATGTCAAGCTGGCTTCAAAGTATGTGTTTCCTGAGTATCAATCAAGTTCCTGAGATGTTCCACCCAGATAACCCCTTGTCAATAGAGAGGACAATTTGATTTACACTATTGAGAATGCTTGAAAGAAGCTGGACTGGGGGTATAAAAATCTGTAAAAGAAGCAGCAGTGTGTGCTGACACCACCCGCTTTCTTCTCGAGAGGCTGCAGGAGGAAGATCATCTCCCTTTAAGGATCGTGCTGAGAACTTTGACCTGTCAGCTCTGCAACCCGAGTGCATTGGACCGGTGAGAGCCCAGCTCTCACTCTCTCTCTCTCTTTTCTCTTCTCTCTCTAAGCATAGATTTCTGAACCTGAACTGTATTAGTTAAGCTTGAGCTAAGTTTCCCCAAATACTTAGTGAAACCAGGGTATACTGTGACTGTTTGTGTTTGTTTTTCCTTTGCATGTCTATTACTACTAGTGTCAATATATATTTCATCTACTTAGCAATAAATAACTCTTATAGTCAAATGGGTGGTAATTGGGTATATTTTGCCTTCTTTACGTCTCTTTCCGCACTTGCTCTGCAGCAACGCTTCTTTTACCTAAGCTAAAGATCCCTGCAAAGCCCAGAAATACTGTGGGGTCTGCTCATCAAGAGGCTAAAAGATTGGGACGTGCTGAGTTTGAAACACATAAGGGGATCAACTTGTACAGGCTGATTGACCCAGTTTGGCTCAGACATGCCCTAATGAACTGAATGCTGGCCCATGAGGGTGTCATCTGGACACCCAGCCAGATTCAGAGGTATTCTGTTTAACTGTGTGCTTGTGTCTGACTGCAGTTTATTGTTGCTCTGATGAACTGATTCTTGGCATATGAGGGTGTCAGCCTGTCCATGATGATCAACCCGGCCAGGTCAGGTGCGTCACGTTAATCTGTGTGTGTTTGTGTGTATGACTGATTTGGGGCCTGGAGGAACCCAGCCCCACTGAACTGAGTCCTGCAAGATAGCTCCATTGGGGTTGAGGGCTTGCAGAAGGGAAAGATACATCTCCGTATAGAAACACAAGTAACACAAGCAGCACATTGATAGAATTACCAAGACTCTAGCCCTAATAAATGAGCACACCCCAAAGTAGAGGGCAAATCTGGTGACAATGTTGCAAAGAAGACTTGCCTTCAGGCACTGGAATCTGGCTGTCTTTGAGGCAGGGTTGGGAACTGTTTAAAGTGGGTGTCTGGAGTGCCTGCACCTTTCACTCTTGGGAGCCCTGGTAAAGGAATCCTTTACTAGGCAAAGGAACCTGGAGTACATTCAGTAGTTGTTTCACAACAATATTACAAGCAACATGTCACTGAGACATGTAAGGACTTGTCAAATGTCACCATAGTCACAATGGCACTGCTGTGGGGTTGGTTACAATGCAGTGAGACCTAGTACTCAATTCCAATTAACTGATAGGACTGCTTGATTGTTTGGATCTTACATAGTTCTGATATCAGAGAAGAACTATACAGAATGAATCTGGCAACTGATGTGTGAGCTTTGAGAGGCTTCAGAGCTTATCTTCTGGTTAAATTCCCAAAAGTCTGGATGAAACTGCATATTTTGTCCAAGTAACACAAATCTGCTGAGTCTCTAGAACTAGCCTGGAAGGCTTGTCAAAAAGGCCTTTTGAATATTTCAGGATTTCATTTTCTAAGCCTGGAAGCTTGAGGGCACTTAAAAATAATATCTAATAACTTAGTCTCTTCCCATCCCCCACTCAGTTTCAGCATAAGTTGTAGCTTGGTTTAGATTTTCTCGATTTGAAGAAGGGGGGCAGAAGACTTTATTATCCAACATGATTAATTCTATCCTTTTCCTGGGGCGTGGCCTGTGAGTGAAAATACTGGGTGGGAAATTGGGATGATAGAGATACAAGGAGGTGAAGACATATAGGTAAAGAGAAAGGGGAGATGCATTGAGACATGTCAAATTAGAATGCAATTTAGACTTTATTCATAAGGATACTTAAATACAAGTATGTCAAGAGTTGTATTTACTTTTAATACCACATGGAAAACTAAACTAGCGAGAGCATGGAGAAACATACTTCTGTGTTTTGCATTGATATCTTTACCGGTTTTATCATGTAAAGTAATGGGAAAATCATAGCACAGGCTTCTAGGGTCAAAGCATTTGTAGATGAATTTTGTATGTGGATAAAGTTCTATATGTCCAGAGGAAGGTGAAATACTGTTCTATAGTCTTTGTTTAATTTTTTTCTGCTTGTCACATTGAAAGATTATTTATAAACTTTCCTCCTGGTTTTTCTGTATTCAGCTTCTTATTGTGTCCAGAGATTAAAGCTCTCTGTTTGTTTTATATTGCTTGCCTTTAATCTATTTTGCAAGGCTCAGAGCTTGCTCACTCTTCAGGGTTTCTTTTAATCCCTTGCTTTAAAATAGTCAGTTTTATTACAGAGAAAACAATTATGGGCATACAAGTGTTCTGAAGCTTGATACATTACTTCCTTTTTTTAAAATCACAAGCATATAACTGAAATATACCTAATCTATCTGTATAAACCATGACACATGAGATCGAGCCAGTTTTGTACAGAATGTTCTAAAGAGTTGGCATGTATGTGAAGGAAAATACAAATATAAGTGATATTTTCTACATGAAATAAGTAGGGTTCCAAATGAGATGGAAACATAAATGAAGTACAGCTTCTTTCCTTTAATTTATTCATGAGAGAATTGTTTTTTTGCATAGATGATAAATCACAGACCCTGACTTCAGGCTGGGATACAATTGCAATGATGCAAGGGAAAAATAATATGATCTCAGCAATGAAAATGACTCTCAGCAAGAGTTTGCACAGTGGAGTGGCCAATCTTAGCAATCCCTGTCAAACAAACACTAGTTTCCCTGATTTCCATCCTTATAAAATTTTGTGTTCTCTTGGAGGGCAACTCCCATGGCATCACCCTTCTGCAAAACTGGTGCAGGTTTTAGCTGTGTGGTTTGCAGTATCTGAGTTAGGTAGTTTTTAGACATGAGTGCATTATGCTTCAGCCACAGCAATGATTGCAGTAGAAAGACAACCATTTTTCTGTAATAACTCAAGTGTCTTTTTAAAATTAAGGAATGGTTTGGACAAAAATGCACCAAGAACCATTTGAAACCATTTAATGAGGACTGCATTTCATAATTAGAGGCCAAAACAAAAAACAAGTTTCCCATGTTGAGGATTAGTTCTGTCTGTCTTTCAGAATACCAGTCAGTGTTGTTTTTTTCTAACCTGCATGAAAACTTACAAGGCCCCGAAAAGCTATTACTTGTTCTGCTAATCTATGTTTAGGTGTTATATAGATATATAGTCTTATATATAGTCCTATCATCATATATAGCCCTATAGTCCTATTTATTCTTCTTTAGATTCTGAGAAGACAATAAATACAGAAACGAGTATATTTGGGGCCTTATACCCTTATGCATTCTTTACATAGGCAAACCTCCAGCTTAGCTCATTCTGCATGTTCAGCTTATTGAATGAGGACTGAATCAAGATGTTTGGGGTAGTCACAATGGCAGTTCTGTATGAGTAAAAAAGGCTGGAATGATTCCTATATTTACCGGCATTCTGATGGACCTTTTATATCCTGCATTTCCTCTTACATGCCAAATGACCAATACCCTTAGAGGGGCTTCTGAATAGGCCATGGAGGCAGCAACCAACACAAGAATGTATATTAAAAATGGGTAAGGAACTATCATAGTATAGGTTTACGATGGCATTCTGTTGGCTGGTTCTAGAACTGCTCCATTCTATTAACAATTTATACAACATTTTGCTCTAATTTATCTATATTTGAGGGGAAATCATATCTAACTAACTGAATAAATGACTGCTCTATCTCTTTCCCACCACCCTTTCTCTCTTGTCTTTTCATGAAAGTGTAGAAGAGCTTTACTAGCATCAATGTTTTGAGACAGAAAGGGGCCAAAGGAAGTATTATCATAATGTTATAGATAAACAGGGAAGGGAGCTCAGAGGGATTAAGTGACTCAAAGAAGAGAAGAGAGATGTGAGCATTATGCAATTGTAGCCTGAGACCTTCTGTATTGCACCACATTTAAGTTACCTCCAAAATGGTGGACCTTGCACCAGCTCTGCTGTGCACAACATTGAGAGGGGCCACCTTTGCCAATCTCATCATATTTTAAAATGCTCCTCCTGCCCACTATGCTTGCCTGGGTACCCTTTGGTACTCCTGGGGTAGTACAGCTTTGGTCTATGTCTCAGGTCAGCACTGAGAGAGAAGATCTCTTACACCATAAAAATAACTACATCTTTTAATGCCTCTTCATGATCAAGGTGTTTAATCAATGAAGGAATAAATCTTTAGGAAGGATGTTTCTCAGAATTTAATCTTAATTTGTGAGAACCTTAATATAGTTTTAATTCTTCTTTCACTTCAGAAAGAACTCAAGTAACCCCAGAACATTCAGAGGAGTTACAGGGATAGTAACAAGAGCACAATGGCATACAATAGAAGCCTGTAACAGCATTTTACAGCTTAGCTTGTTTTGGCTTTGGAGGCAGGGCTTAGCATCAGTCTGCACAAAATTCAGTGACCAAGCAGTTTGTTTCTCATGGTAACCAGGAGTTCTGTGCAGTGTAGGGAGACATCGATATGCTAACATCACTTTTGCTGCAAGGAGAGCTGTGTGCATATATATGGGGCAGATTAGGCTGCTAATAGTGTAGCAGTCTTTGTAAATGAGCAACATGTATCCCCTTTAGCCTTAATTTGTCTATTTCACTATGTAAAATACAGCCTCAGTGAGGTAATGGAGGTGTGAAGGTGCTGGAGATATAGAATAATCTATCACAAATTAAAAAATGAACAAATGTATTCTATCTTTATAATGAATAAGAAAAAATGGAGGGTCCAGCAGGAAAGTGAGGTATTGACACCCACTGTAGAGCCAGGCAAAGGTTTTGTTTAGGTACTCAGCCAGATAAAGAAATGGATTTATCCCTCCCTCCCTAAGCAGGGTTGAGTCAAATGATATCACAGCAAAAAGCACCCCAGTCACTTGTGTTTTGATTTATATAAGGGATGGATTGTAGAACTGGCATGGTGGTCATTAACCATGATTTAGTGACCTCAGATATGAAGCATGGACTGCTGTGTGTCTGAAATACATGAAGTTGAGGAGTGCAGACATTCTGCCTTCAAGGTGAAATGACTACATCTCCCTGGGCGATACGTACACCCTCAGATAATCTGCAAGGTTCAGCACAACTCAGCTTGGAGAATTCTAAAAGCTTACATGTGGTACTGAGAAGGTTCTGGTACTAGGATATCTGACTGAGGGTGGAACTAGCTTTCAGATTTCATTTACTCCATATGGAGAAGGTGGCTCACTAGCTGCTACTTCTTTACCTCTTACCCTCTAATAGATAGAGCAAGGTATTTTTTCATAGCCAAGAACATTCTCATCCAACATGGGCTTATCAACGCACTCAGTCAAGGGCCATTTAGCAGCCATGTTGACTTGCCACCCTTCGTTTGATGGCTGATGTGCATTCTCTTATACAGTCTCTATAAGCTTCTTGAGGGCTTAGCCAAAGAATTTTCTTCATATAAGGCTTCCTTTCATTATGGAATGCAAATTTGATCCTTACAGCCCTCCAACTGTCAAGTTGATGGCAATGTGCTCCCTGCTCTACTTGCTCATTAAACTGGCATTTCTGTTGGCAGTTAGCTCAGAACTCTGTAACAGTTTGTTGCAAAGATTCTGCAAGAAATAAGCCCTTATATGACAGGTCCTCCATAATCATTTTCTGTTAAGATCAAAATGGTCCAGAGGATTCACTTAAGGTCAATAGTGCAACTCGAGTGGGTTGAGGGGGGCGTCCACCCTAGTCACTGACTAGGATGGGGCACCAGGTTTAAGTTAAAATCGTGTTGGCTTACTACCTGCATAAATGTCTATAGTTCTTTGCTCCCTGACATTAGTAGCCACATAAACTGTAAAGAGATATAGGTGAACCTGCTCTCTGTGATTTGTGTCTACTCAGTGAGAATCTAGGTCATTTCAAGAGCTCCTCTTCCCATGATCTTCATAAAAAAGTATATGTAAGGTGACTACCTAAAGCACGTCATTACCTCTTTAATGATCACCGTAATATTGTGGAGGCCTTCAAAGCAGATGCTACATTTGATAGACAAGTCCTTTGACTGCTATTTGCTGAAGGGTTTTGAAATCCCACCTTGTGTGTGCTTTAGTCTCCCACAAGTGAGCATATGTGGGAGCTATTTTAAGTAGATTCCCACAGTGGGAGTTTGAAGGAAATTACTTTGATTCAAGCTTGAAAGAAAAAAAGACAAAAGGAGTTACCTGCCAGTAGCTGGAGTTTTTTGAGTTGTAGTATCAACATGTCTTGCCCTATGTGATACTTCTTTAAGTTGAAGAGAAATGATTCATTTAAAACATCTCTCATTTGTTTAGAAGAACTCACCATAAAAATACCATTAGAGATGCTTAGATAAAAATGCCTTGGAACCCCAATATCTTGTGACCTTAAGGGATAGAATGCAAATGCTGTGTATCCTTTTGGAACAGTGGGAATCTCTCTGTTGCTTTGGTATAAAGTACCTGTTTCCTTAGTGTCATTTGAGTAGCACCTAATGCAGGGGTGGTGGGTCATCTTTTGGTTTAACTTGCAGGTTTGTGGTCTTTGATTGTTGTTTGTTGTTCTACATACAGCAGCGATTCTTTCCTCCTCGTGTCCTATTCGGCTGAATGTGTGTTCTTATTACCATGTAACTGGTAATACAACTGAATGAAAGACAAGCATGTTGCCATAAATAAAGAGTAGCACTGTTTCAGAAAAGACTTATTTGTTCATATTGTATCTGAAAACCCTGCTGTTGTTCCAAGTGATAATTCCTTGCTTTATTGTTATGAGACAATGGTGTTTATTTTGTAATGAGCTAAATGCAATGGGTATAATAAGAATTGAAATGAAACTATTTTTCCAAAAAAGGTTAATGTCCTTGTTTGCCTAGTAAGACCTGAAAAAATAAAATCTAAACCTTGATATCTGAACCTGTTGTGTCACTCAGTGAATTGTTTCCTGGCTGGCAGCTTTCTGGTAACATGGAAAACAAAATTGTTGGTTATGTAATACTTCAACAGAGTAAGAGCCTGCTTTGAACTGACAGGAGACTTGTCAGCCTGAATGCTGAAACTAGAAATACCTTGTCAGACTTCTTTAATACTTCTTTAAAGCCCTATCTAGTAGAATATGAAATGGAAAAGAAAGCAAGCACAGGCATATGCAGGCACATACCCATGGTTAAATAGGAGATGAAGGGAAGCAATTAATTAGAGGAGCTATGGTCCTTAGATGTTAATGGGTGCTACACAGGACCTACCTTATCACAGTTACTGTGGATTCTTCATGTGCTTCTTGGAAAATGGTGCACATATCTTGTGTTTAATGAGGAAATTTAACAAAATGGCTTCTTTCAGATGCAGAAATTCTACTTGTAGTAATTTACACTTATAGCTGTGGGTACATACAGCCATTAAATTTACTTGGATTAAGTTTGGGTTAACCCAATCTAGGAAAGGGTTAACCCAATCTCACAAATGCCTGTATGCAGTTGCAGTGTAGCCTCAGGGCTGGTAAAGCCTGGCTGCTTGCCCCAGCTCTGAGGCTATATTATTCCCACCTCCTGGTGGGAATAGCCACTGGGCTATTTTTAACCTGCCTTCCCTCCTTCTTTTTCCAGGCAAGCTCCCACCCACTATGGACCTACTAGTGCCCTGATCCTGCCTTCCCTGGCCCCCATCTTGAATTAAACCAGTTTCCCTATGTGGCAGGGGTGAATGTCTGCACCACTGCTCCAAGGAACAGTGAACTGCCACATGTGTCCACTCCCAATCTAGATGTAGAAGAGACTAAGTGCAGTGAATTCTTGTTCACACCCTGTGTCTATACAGTCACAAGAGGTGAACTCAAGAGCCTTGCTGACAGGTAAATCTCAATGCATCTGATGCCACCAAGAAGGTAACATAATGGCTGAGCATGCATGTCTGAGTGGCCTTGAGCATGAGTCAGACACTGAGCACCAGAGGCATAATGTCAGGACCACTTGTGCAGTTGTCCCAGCTGTGCATGTTGCTTAACTTGTAGGATCAGGAACTTGCTGAGAAGGTGGGAGTGGTAGGGTTTATCACCTGGCAGCCAGCCTACACTCACTTCAGAAGCCATAGAAACACAGCCTACATGTTCTGTTTCTCTCTTCATGAATCCATTTATATGCATCTGTAATGAACTTACAGAGGCAATGATCCTGCATGGGTAGTTGGATGATGAGCTACTAGCAGTCTCCAGTCACTATAGCTGTAGCATCTTTCCATGCATTTAGCTCAGCTTGTGCTGGGTGTAGCATAAATGTTAATAAACTTTTTACAGTAAGCAAGAGTGTCCATCCTATGTTTGGGTCATCCTTAATAAATTTGTACATAGAATAAGCAACCTACAATAGATTGCATTATCCTGGTACCAGTTTGGATCAGAAAACTTTATTAACCCTGCTAACAATGTTGTGGAAAGAGAAACCTAAGAGCTCCCCATACTGTTTCAGTTGAATATACCAGTACCACTTGTCCAGGCAAGAACTGGAAGAAGCAGCTTAGTTCTCTGCAGTCCTTTTGCTTTTTTCAGCCTAGGGCTGAAACTGTTCACATTTTAAAAAACAAAACTAGTTGCTGTCTGTGGTCATGCATGATGCATCTGTGCATGCATGTGTGTAGGGGGTAGAGACAGGTAAATAGAGCCTGTGGAGGTGTTTGGAAGTAACAGTTCCAACAAGAGGCATGCTGCCTGCTGTGCTCTCATGAAAGCTTGGTTGGAATAGTTTTCCCAACCCAGGGACATGTTTGTGGTTTCAAAAAGGCTGGAAAGGAAACTTTAAAGTATTTTTAAACTAGGCTGGAAAGGAAAGTTTAAAGTATTTTTCAGACCAAAATTCCTTACAAAAAACTTCAGAAAAACTCATCTTGCTTAATTTTTCTCTAGCTTGATATTTTTTTAACAAAGCTTTTTCAAACAAGATAACTTTAAAAAAAGTCTCTTCAGAATTGTTAAAAAGGAATATATTGAAAAACGTTAACCTATTCTTTTTTCCTGAAGAAAGTGTTGATTTTGACAAGGTAACTTTTTTGACAAAACTCTTTTTCCCATGAAAAAATATCTGCTTAGTTCTATCATACTTTCACTGCCCTGTGAGCAAAGTTGGTGTGAACTGAAGTGAAAGGAGCAGCACTATCTCACTAAGGGAAAACATATTTTGGGTGCACTGACCTTTGTCTGCCATATAGCCAATACCCCATCACAACTTTGAATCAGCTGAGACCACAAAGAAACTCCTACTTGGTTGTAAGAGGATGCTGTAGTGGAAGCAGCAAAGCCTTATTCTGTAGTACAGTAGTTTTCCAACTTTCTTCATTTGCAGACCTCTAAAAAATTTCAAATGGAAGTGCAGACCCCTTTGAATTGTAAGTGTAGGTATTCACATACTTTTGACTGATCATAGAAATCTTTTTCAGACCCCCCTGGGCTAGGGACAGACATTGCACATAAATTGGTTTCAGTGATCAGAAACTGGTTTAAACCTGTAACAGAACAGACATAGTTTCATAGTTTCATAGTAGCTAGAGTCGGAAGGGACCTAGGTAGATCATCTAGTCCGACCCCCTGCCTTAGCAGGAAAGAGCACCGGGGTCAGATGACCCCGGCAAGGTGCTCATCTAACTTCCTTTTAAAAATCCCCAGGCTAGGAGCCTGCACCACTTCCCCTGGAAGCTGGTTCCAGGCCCTAGCCACCCTGACTGTGAAGTAGCGCCTCCTAATATCTAATCTAAACTTACCCTCCGCCAGTTTGTGACCGTTATTCCTGGTCACTCCTGGCAGCGCACGGGGGAACAGGGACTCCCCCAATACCTGCTGATCCCCCCTGACCAGTTTGTAGCAGGCCACAAGGTCCCCCCTTAGCCTTCTCTTGTGGAGGCTAAACAGGTTCAGGTCCCGTAGCCTATCCTCATAAGGCCTGCCCTGCTGACCCCTGATCATAGGAGTGGCCCTCCTCTGAACTCTTTCCATATTGTCCACGTCCCTCTTGAAGTGTGGCGCCCAGAACTGGACGCAGTACTCCAGCTGCGGCCTGACCAGTGCCGCATAGAGGGGGAGGATCACCTCCCTGGACCTGCTCGAGATGCATCTGTGGATGCATGATAGGGTACGATTGGCCTTCTTGACTGCCTCCCCACACTGCCGGCCCATGTTCATCGTGGAGTCAATGACGACTCCAAGATCCTTTTCCGTCTCCGTGCTGGCAAGAGGGGAGTTCCCCAACCTGTAAGTGTGGTGCCGGTTCTTCCTCCCCATGTGCAACACCTTGCACTTATCAGTGTTAAACCCCATCCTATTCTCATCCGCCCACCGTTGCAACCTGTCAAGGTCAGCTTGTAGCCTATTGCACCCTTCTAGTGCACCCACATCCCCCCACATCTTAGTGTCATCAGCAAACTTGAACAGGGTGCTTTCTACCCCCTCATCCAAGTCACTGATGAAGATGTTGAACAGTGCAGGCCCGAGGACCGAGCCCTGCGGAACCCCACTGCCCACATCCTTCCAGGTCAAGAAGAACCCATCCACTACCACCCTCTGGGTGCGGCCCTCCAACCAGTTGGCGACCCATTTGACCGTGTGGGCATCGACACCACAGTCTCCCAGCTTTTTGATGAGGACAGGGTGAGAGACAGTGTCGAAAGCCTTCCGGAAGTCCAAAAAGACTACATCCACAGCAACCCCTGCGTCTAATGATTTGGTGACCTGATCGTAAAAGGCCACCAGGTTGGTCTGACAAGACCTGCCACTGATAAACCCATGTTGGTTGCCCCTGAGCATGCATTCCCCCGCAAGGCCCTCCTGGATGTGTGCCAGGATAATTTTTTCAAAGAGCTTACCCGGGATTGAGGTCAGACTAACTGGCCTGTAATTTCCCGGGTCCTCTTTTTTTCCCTTTTTGAAGATAGGGACACTACATTCAGGGGACCAGTTTCAAAATGGCCAAACCCAGTTTGAGATAACTGGTTGAATGTAGTATCAGACTTAACTGATTTGGCTCAAACCAGTTTATGTAATGTCTATCCCAGACCCCTTCCTGGTTTAACATAAACCACAGTCCCCCGGCATGCTCTCTGGGCTGGGCTCACTGCTTCAGCCCAGCAGGGCTGATCCCACCTCTCCGCTCTCCAGCTGGAGCAGGGGTCTGGCCAGAGAGGGGTTTAATTCCCCCTTCCCTGTCCCACCAGAAGGGACCTGAGCCAGGTCTGCCAGGCACTCTCCCCCTTGCTGTGGGAGGCCAGTATGGGCCCTGAGGCAGAGGGGGGAGGGAGGGAAGTTATTCTCCCCTCTACCCCCACTGCTCCAGGGGACAGCAGCCAAGTCTTCTCACCCTGACCACTGCTGTTGCCAAGTGGAGGAATAAGCCCCATCCTGTCCCCTCTGCCAGACAAAGGGGGAATAACTCCCATCCCTCCACCCCCCAGGGGCCCTGCTGTCTGGCATCTGGCTGCACCCCCACCCAGCCACTGCAGTAGCGAGGGGGCAGGGATCTTGATGAGGGCAGCAGCCCTGTCATCGTGTCAGGGAGCATGACACGATGACGTCTCAGCAGGGGTGCAGCCAGATGCCAGCCAGCAGGGCCCCGGGGAGGAGGGAGGTTATTCCAGTCAGATTCCAGAGGGGACAGGAGGGGCCTTATTCCTCCACTTGGTGGCAGTTGGGGCAGGAAGACTTGGCTGTGGTCTCCCAGGGACAGTGTGGGTAGAGGAGAGAATAGCTCTCTTCCATGCCCCCTCTGCCTTGGGGGTTATGCTGGTCTGCTGCTGCCTGCTCAAGTTCCTACTGGTGGGACAGGAAGGTGAGAATTAAGCTGCTCTCTGGCTAGTTCAGCTCAGACTGGCCATGCCCCTGCAGCACAGCTTCCCTGCACTCTAGCACCTCACAGCTCTTGGCCTGAGCAACTTCAGGTATGTGCCCGAATTGCCTCTGTCCAGAGGCAATGTCTGTACTGTTACAAACTGGTTCAACCTAGGTAGGTTAGACTAACCTGCAAAGGTTGCATCAATTGAGGCTCTGACTTTTTGAATATCTATTCCTAGCTTTAGACATTGTCTTTGGACCCCCAGGCTTCTGTGGACCACAGGTTGAAACCCACTGCTATTGCATCTCTCTTCTCTGGGTTCTTGTCCTCTGTTCTTCTAGAGCATTATTTTCCAGGTCCTCATGAGTTCTGTAGGATTTTTTGGTAATATTTTCCTTTATAAACCTTTTCAGTCATGCTTTTTAGTTATCTTTTTCCAGGGAGTGGGAGAATCTATTATTTGACCATTTTCTTCTTCCTCTGGAATGGCTTGAACTGTTAATTTAAAATTTGATTGCAACAGTGATCCAATGCTGCTAAGTACTACTTTGGGTTTGTTCTGTAAGCTCATTTGACATTTACTTTAGGGTTGTTTCTACTCAGAGCTATTCTCAGACTTAGATTCTTTTCTTTTTTCATATTTATGCAGCTGCAGTTTATATCTGATTATTGGTTTGTTATTAGTATTCTAGTACTTTCCTGTGCAGCATGTCATCTCACAAGACTCTTTCCCTCCTTCCTTTCAGTGTTCTATTATTGTGGTCCTCTATGATTTTCTTAATTTTATCTTATTCTGTTGATAGTGTTTGGTATATCAAGTATTGTTTTATTTTATATTGTATATTGTTTTCATAGTGTACTAACTAATTATAATGAAATAGTCACCACTGCAGCACCAGAAAGTGGTAATGTGTCAAATTTATGTCAACATAAATTCATGGTATTCTCAAGAGCCTTTATAGATGCCTCTTCCATGCAAATTCTTAGAACTCTAGGTCAAATGACTTGATGGCTGGTGGGTTTAAATATTTCTAACAGTTTTGTGCTAGTAACTTCTCTCTTAAGGTAAATTCAGTTTGTGTTTATTAAAATGTAATTAGGTAAAGTCTGCCAAGAGTGAAGGGAAGAGAACATGACTCCCATAATTTCAAGTTTTTTTCCATAAAAATAAGACACATTTAGCTTGAAAAACATTGCAGTTGCTCAGATTTTAATTTTTATAGGCCCTGTACAATTGCTTCTGATTTTCACAGGAGCTTGAAGATGTTTTGTAGGGCTGTCCAAGGCTTCAGACCATGCTTCAGATCTGGAGAAGCTTTGGACGCTTCAGCATCTGAAGCAGCATGTCTAGAATGAAGCTCTGGCTTTGTTAGACTTCCAAAGCAGTTTGGAAATAATCAATACAGACAACTGCCCCAAGACAGGGACACTCAGTTGCACAAGCACCCATGTCACAAGTTTTGCCTGTCAGCAGCTAGAGGTGCAGGCCAGATCTCCGATGTGGCTCTGAAGCTTCAGAATCGCTTCAGCTGGAGTGAAATGGGAACCCGGTCCGGAGCTCTGGATCAGATCGCTGGCATCCAAAGCAGTAGGATCTGAAGCCAGATCGAATAGCTGCCTAGTCACACAGGCCTAATGTTTTGCACCTTTGAAAGCCAGGACACAGTATTATTTAAAGGTTGCCATTTACTTCACCTGTATAGGTGATTGATTAACTGGGTTTTATATGGTATGATAAATGACAAATGACTTCAGTCATGCAGCCTCAAATACCTGTGCTTTTTATATTTAGGCCAGTGACCAGAGAATCCCTCTAAGTTTTTTTCATGGGATTTTAGGGTTCATGACCAGACGTTCATTTGCTTAGCTGCCACTTGTCCCTTCCACTTGAAGCAGGCTGCACCTGCATCATGCCCCCCCACCCCAGCTGCATAGCCCCTGCTCCCAGCACTGCCATGCCCTCATCACTGCTGGGAGTGGGAGCTCTGCCCTGCCACCACTTGCCCAGCTGGTATGGGAGAGGGTGTGGGGGATGGGTACTGCCACTGCTTGCCAGCTGGGATGGGGGAAGGTGCTGCTGTTGCTTGCTCAGGTGTTGCAGGGGGGCATAGGGGGTGGGTGGGTGCTGCCACTGCTTGCCAGACAGGGCAGGGGGTAAGCACTGCTGCTGCTTGCCCAGCCAGCATGGGGGAAAGTGGGATGCAGGTGCGGCAGCCCTGGGAGTGGGCACTATGCCCTGCTGCTGCTTGTTCCCTTCTGCCTGGGTGAGCCATGCCCACCATCCTGCCCCCCCCGCCCTGGCTGGGCAAGCAGCAGCAGATCATAGACCCCACTCTGAGCGCAGCCACACCCACATCCCATGCCCCCCTCTCCGAGTCCTGTGCCCCCCACCCCGGCTGAGCAGCTTGTCCCAGCCCCAGCCCCAATCCCTCCCTCTCACACACCCCTTCCCTCCCCCCTCCCCCAACCCCAACAGACTTACCAGTTTTGGATCTGATTCAAATCTGAATCTGAAGCAAATACTTCCCTCTTCACACAGGCCTAATAGCCATGTAATGCCCCTTAGATAGAGGAAGAGCAGAGGACTGTGGGATATTGGGAGTTCTCCACACCCAACAGAAGTGTGCAGCCATACAAGTGAGAATGGGAGGAGGGAGTCCTTCCTTATAGGTATCCGATCCAACTTCTTGTAAAAGAGCTAGTTTTCTTCTGAAAGAAATCCCTTGAGCAGCTATAAACTCTCCTTTGTGTGTAGGGGGAAAGGCTTTTCTTCTGGCAAAAATGTAACACCTATTTGTGACTAGAGTCTTTGGGTCCAAAGGCTGAGCTAATGGAAACTTCTCTATGGCCACTCCTTTTTGTGCTATGCACAGGTCATGGACGCCAATTTTTGTTACCCCTATGCCTGGAGCTGCAACATGAAGTTAGTTCTGTGCAATTTTAATAGGCTTCTATTAGAAGACCCTTTACATCAGGGTACATTTCCCCCCTAATTCTCTTTTAAAAATGGCATATATTCTCAGAAGAAAATGAAGGCAGGCCCAGAAGGAGCCCTGATCCCTGATTTTGGGTCCTAGAGCACTACCTCAATACAATGAATGAGTATATTAATTGTAAATCTATGCTAAACTGGTATGATACATGGATGAAAACTGAAAACAAAATCAATGTCACTGTCACTATTACAACAAGTATTTGTCAGAAGTCTTTGTAGAGTAATTTCTATTGAAGAGGAAGTACCTTAATATCTTACCAATAGAGAGTAAAATTAGCAGATGATTATAAGCCAACCTTTTTAACTGATTCGTTTATGCAATCATGAGCCTAATTTTTATATTTATGTATGGCATAAGCTGGTAGACATTAAGACAAGAACTTAATTCTGATGTTGGCTTTATAATCTACCTGATTCCTGTATTCTTCCCACACAGGAAAGGTGAGAATGACCCTCTTCCCTTTTCACAGGCCTTTATCTCTCAGTAATCAGTGCATTTTCTTGTGTATTTGAACACTTGTCAGACTCTAATCTAAACTAAGTAGCTGGTCCAATAAAAGATATTACCCTAGGAAATCCTTGCTTCTCACATAATTCCTGGACCATCATGAGCCAGTACTCTAACACTATCATTAATAATATTATCAGTTTAGTAATTGTAGCATTATTCATCTAGACATCATCAGGTTATAGTGAATCTATTGAAGTTTACGCACATTGATTCAGACTACGTCCATACAAACAAGATACGTGAGGTAGGGTTGGGTATTTGACCTGTCAAATAAAGTTTGGTTAATTGATGAGTCAAGTATTGGTCAAAATTGTGAAAAATTGTTCATTACAATAGGTTCAAATAATACACATAAAAAGCACAAATTTTCCATTAAGAAATGTGTAAAAAATCATATTTCTGTCAAGAAAACTATAAAAAATGTAGGGTTTTTTGTAATATTGCTACAATCTTTGACTAGTCAAAAATATGCAGTCAATTGATTGGTCTGTTGACCAGCTTACCAACCCTAACTTGAAGTGTTGATCTAATCCAAATTCAGAAATCTCTGCCACTCTGGACCAGCTCTAGACAAGCTGTAATGACAAATAATAGTCACAGTTTCTTCAGAAAGTTATATTGCCTTTGAGCATATTCTTACCTTTATGGGACTGGAAACAGTAAGATATAATTGCAGTGATGTTGTAAGATTCATATAATTGCGAATTTTAACACATCACTTGAAAATTCATCAGCAGCTGCAGGAAGTGGAATGAATGTCTGGTCACATTCCAATCTACAAGATGTGATATGTTAGTTGTATACCAGGTTTTTTATTCACATTGGTATGATAAAAACATGAAAAATCGATTGGCATAATCAGGGGAAATAATGATGAACATATAAACACTATAGTTCATGGAATTCTAATTTTAAACCTTCATGACTGACAGGAGCAGAATATTTGCCAGAAATTAGGCCTCTAGGGTATAGGATTTTTAAAGCTTTATCTGAACTACAGTGTTAAGGTTTTCTGATATTCATTAAATAAGTTGAGATTTTATTTTGAAACTGAACACATGCTTGTACCAAAGAGTGATTTCTCTTTTTTTTAACAGTGTTTAAAACTCTTACTGTCTTCTTGTGAGGCCTAAAATTCTGTGGCACTAATAGACTTCCAGAAACAAAACAATTGAGAGCAAGGTTACTCTGGGTTCAGCTCATTTTGGACAAAGATCCATGATCCTATTGGTGATATTTTTGCACAAAACGTCTGGTATGTTAATGAATTCACAAGTGTGACTCATGTCTTCCATGTAGTTCAGTGCATTAATAGGATTAATACTCTCTCTGTCATATACAGAGTCTATGCTGCCAAATACAGACATTATCAGGTATTTAGATGGATTCACATCCTGACATCCTTGAATGACTACAGCCTCTTTGTAATGGGGGCCCCTATCTGTTCATGCTTGTTGTTTTTGGTTTCCCCAGACCAGTCCTTCCCAAATTTCAGCTCTTTCTTTGGATTTGCCTTACTTAATGGAACACTGGTGTTCAACTAAAAACATACCATTTTCCCCTCTTCCTAGGATCAACAGTCCCTTCTAACCAGGTTTTATAACCCTTCTCTTAATGCTTTCAAAACTATGTCTCCTGCTTGGTATTTCCTGAAAAAAATTCTCTTCCAGAATTTTTACTTATCCCTTTGTGTGTCTTCTACTAAACATTTCACCTGGCTGGTGCAGGAAGATGGGGACCTTTGTCCTCGCACAACTGCATCTTATAGGAAGCTTCCCCTGTAGGCTGTTATCATGTGACAGTTGACCACATAACTCAGCCTCAGCCTCAGGCCAAATCCTTGAAGTAGGGACAGGGCTGTGTGCATGCAACCTAGGGCTAGTGCACTGTAACGTGCCTAGTTCTGTCCCTCAGGTAAGCTTCACTGCATTCTTTAGCCAGGAGAGTGCTCCCTGTTTTGGCCTCAGCCAAAGTAGATACCAAGCTCTTAGCATTGTTTCTGCCCTCTTTATTCAAGAAGGAAAAGGCCAGGATATAAGACTAATTCATCACTTATATTTTTGAGAGCCCTTGGCAAATTAGGACAATATGTTCTACCCCCAAAATGATCACATCTTATGGTACTACTGAAGTCAACTAAAATTAGACCTGGTGAGTCCAGCCTTCCTGGATTGAAAAATGACGTTTGCTCCTATCCTATACTTTAAGGCCACTTAAAACCCTGCTGAGGGGGACTATCGTGGTTTGTCATTCAAAACAGAAGCTCTTCATTCCTTTACATGTACCACTTTTCCTGATATAGCATATACAAATTACCCATCTTCACATAAGCTTTTGTAGGCAACAGCCTAATTTGTCAGCTACTACCATTGCAGGCTGCCACCTATGAAAGTTTATGCCTCTCTGAATTAGTTAGTGTCTAAGGTACCACCCTGCCCTGCTTTCTTACTTCTTCCTGGCTTCAGACTCAGCATGGCTAACTAACACTCTTGGCTTTGTATGTAAGGCCCTACTTGTTTTATAGGTTACTGAGCTCAGAAGTCCCTCTGCTTCCTGCAAATCAGAGGGCTTTACTGTCTGTAAGTCAAATTTTATTGTTTGTACTTGCTCCCATGTAAAATTTTATGGAAGGAGTTTCCCATCAATTTCTGAGACTTAATCTGTATCTCAGAGACTTCCTTACTGTTTGAACAGTAGGATAATGAAATAAGCTTTACCTAGGGAAGTTGTGGAATTTCCTCCACTGGATGCTTTCAAGAAAAGTGTGTATAAGCGTTTAAGAATGATAGTTTAAGAAGAAATTTGGGGAGTTGGACTAATTGACATCTCATGTCCCTTTCAAGTCAATGATGTTATGATTATAAAAAAAAAGCCACGTTATTTCTAGCAGTCATCTCTAAACTACACTTGAGGCTGAAAGGGACCTCAAGAGATATCTAGTCCAACCAAAGATTGAACCTGCAACCTTGGCATTATGAGTACCACATGCTAACCAACTGAGTTAAATATCCATCTGCAAGAAATTTTTCAAGCCCACCATGGCTGTTCTTTCAGGCTGAAACACAGACACACACTGAGCTTTCAATTCAGAACCTGCTCCTCGTGAACTCAGCAAGCAAGTCACTGAGCCATAGAAGAAGACTGCCAGTGGAATTCTTGGGAATGGTGAGCTATGAACATCATTTATTACTTATATTGGTTGTTCCACTATTATATGGTGCTTAACTGAACTTAAATTATAAGGTTTTTGGGGGAATGGACAATCTTTTCCTATGTATACGATACCCAATGAATTGGAGTGTCTGGGTACTAGTGCAATACTAACAATCTTATGTAAAGGTGAGTGAATTATCTGAGAGCCCTACTAAACGCAAGAGGTATTTCCAGGGAAATACTGGTACATATAGAGTACTGGAGAGAACTGGGTGGGGAGAAAGAAACTTTTGAGCTTTTAGATAACGAACATTCTCTTATGACCAAACAGGACATGCTAATTGAAGACAATGTAAACAAAAGTATTGTATTATCATCTATTGTAAGCCAATGGCCTTGAAGTTCAAAACATGAATTGACTTCAGCAGGGGAGTGGGAGCTATTTTTTCCAGGAAGCCTGTGACAATGCTATTTTGCTTATACAGTGATCAGAGTCACAACAAGACTGTAGCATGCTGAACGACAGGCAGGTTTGCCTTGATATGCAGCTTTACACCGAGTGCCAGACCAGCTATGCTTTTAATATTTAACCCATGCTTTTCCAGATAAATACTACCCTTTATATTGTGCCTTTCTCTCTAGTTCTACTTTCCAGGGAAGTGAACTGAGAACACAACTTATCTGAGGAAGCATGGGGTTAATTCAAAGAAAAACTGAACTCATTTTACCACCTGTGCAGACCAAGGTGGAGGTAAATTTGTCTGTACCAGGACAGGGGCATGGGGTATAGCTAACTTACACTCAGATTCCTGTTCAGTAGGCTATCACACAAGGAATTGTTTCCAAAGATAAGGTCAAAGGATTGAAGGTCTTCAAGAAACAATGACATCTTTAGTTATACTTTACATAGAGGCATGAGAATAGATAGCTCATGGTTGATATGTGTTGCATGAGGTGAACTTTTGGATAAACTGGCATGCTTTCTTTACAAAAGAGGGAGCAAAGTTGAGACAGAGGGCCAAATCTTGCTCTTATTTGGAAGTGTTATAGAAAGGTATGGCACTGTAGTGTACAAGTTGTGGTGGGAAGACGAGACATAATAAATGTGAAGAGAAGATGCATGGGAAGTGACAAACCCTATCATGTTCTACATCAGGGTGGGAAATTATTTGGGCTGGAGGGCCAGTTAAGGAGTTTGGGTGAGCTGTCATGGGTCAGTGGGGAGGGTGGTAATTGACGCTTTCTGGCCCTGGGCCTGTCTATTGCTGCCGCCTGGACCTGGCTACACTGCCTGGACATCCCAGCCCATCCCCCTGCACTCATTGGACTGTGCAGGATCTCCATGGAGACCAGCTTAGGACGCCCATGGGCAGGGTGCATTTGACCAGGCAGATGGGGTAGGGAAGCGGCATTCAAAAACAGGACTGATGGGCAGGGGTAGGGGCAAGGCCAGGGCCAGAATCACAGGGTGGTGACATTGCAGGCCTGGAATCACAGGGCTAGGTCCAGGAGTGCAGAAAGGTGACAGTGTGGGGCTGGGACCTAGGACAGACCTATATTTCACTCCTTGCATGCCTCAGAAAAGAAAGTACCGGGTAATGTGGGGCCCCTGCAAGACACACTAGGAAATCTGGTCATCACACCAGACGACAAAGCTAACCTATTTAACAACATCTTTGCCTCCATTTTTCTGAGCAGAGACTGGATCATCCCCCACCGGGACCTCCTCAGGCCCCAGGGGAGGTGCACCCAGGCCAAGGGTCAGTGAGGATCTAGTCAGGGAATTTCTGGAGGGACTGGATGTATTTAAGTCAGCTGGTCCTGATGATCTCCACCCCAGAATACTAAGGGAATTAGCTGAGGTCATTGCAGGACCCCTGGCATGACTTTACAAGCACTTGTGGTGCTCTGGTGTGGTACCAGAGGACTGGGAGAGGGCCAAAGTGGTTCGCATCTTCAAGAAAGGGAGGAAGGAGGACCCAGGAAACTATAGGCCAGTTAGTCTTACCTTGATCCTGGGTAAGCTTTTTGAGACAATTATCCTGGCGCATGTCCACGAGGGGCCAGCCCAGTGGGGGAGGTTACACTTAGGGGCAACCAACACAGCTTCATTAGAGGCAGGTCCTGTCAGACCAACCTGGTGGCCTTCTATGACCAGGTCACAAAATCCTTAGATGCAGGGGTAGCAGTGGTCATAGTCTTTCTGGACTCTAGGAAGGCCTTTGACACTGTCTCTCACCCCATTCTTATTAAAAAACTAGGAGACTGTGGTGTCGACACCTACATAGTCAAATGGGTCACTAGTTGAGTGGTGGACCACACCCAGAGAGTGGTGGTGGATGAGTCATTTTTGACCTGGAGGGATGTGGGCAGTGGGGTTCTGCAGGTCTCGGTCCTCAGGCCCACACTGTTCATCATTTTTATCAATGACTTGAACGAGAGGGTAAAAAGCAACCTGTTCAAATTTTCTGATGACACTAAGATGTGGGGGGATGCGGGCACGCTAGATGGGAGGAATAGGCTACAATCAGACCTAGACAGGTTACAGGGGTGGGCGGATAAGAGCAGGATGGGTTTTAACACTGACAATTTCAAGGTGATGCAACTGGGGAGGAAGAACCAGCAGCATACCTACAGGCTGGGGAACTCCCTTCTTGCCAGTGCAGAGACAAAAAGGGATCTTGGAATCATCATTGATTCATCATTGATTCCAAGATGAACATGGGCCAGCGGTGTGGGGATGCAGTCAGGAAGGCCAACCGTACCTTGTCATGTATCAACAGATGCATTTCGAGCAAGTCCAAGCAGGTGATCCTCCCCATATATGCGACACTGGTCAGGCCGCAGTTGGAGTACTGTGGCCCATTCTGGGCGCCGCACTCCAAGAGGGATGTGGACAACATAGAGAGGGTCCAGAGGAGGGCCACTCGCATGATCGGGGGCAGCAAGGCAGGCCCTACAAGGACAGACTACGGGACCTGAACCTGTTCAGCCTCCACAAGAGAAGGCTGAGGGGGGATCTAGTGGCCTGTTACAAACTACTCAGGGGGGACCAGCAGGCAATGGGGGAGTCTCTGTTCCCCCAAGCACTACCAGGAGTGCCTAGAAATAATGGTCACAAGCTGGCAGAGGGTAGATTCAGACTAGACATCAGGAGGCGCTATTTCACAGTCAGGGTGGCTAGGATCTGGAACCAACTTCTAAGAGAAATGGTGCTGGCTCCTACCCTGGGGGGTCTTTAAGAGGAGGCTAGATGAACACCTTGCTGAGGTTGTTTGACCCCAGTACTTTTTCCTGCTGTGGCAGGGTATCGGATTTGATGATCTGCTCATGTCCCTTCCGACCCTACCAACTATGAAACTATGAAACAGGCGCTGTTTTTACGGGTAGGGATTTTTGGGCAGCAGATTGCAGCTCAGCCCCGTGCTATTACTGCCCCATGATCCCTGCCCCATGCCCCCACCCACCTGTCCTGCTCTTGGATGCTGTTCGTCACTAGTCCGTGACCCTATCCCATCTGCCCAGCCAAATGCGCCTTGCTTATGGGGGTGCCAGGACCATCACCATGGATACCCTACTGTCCACCTACCCTCTAACTGCATCAGACACCCTTGGCATTGTGTGCAGGGTGGATGGGCAGCAGGACCATGTTTGGTGGCAGAGACACAGGCAGTAGCTCCCACGCAGGCTGTGGGGGCTACTGAGAATCTGAGTCTGGCTGCCACATTCACCCCACCCCACTGTGCGCCTGGGAGTAGTGGGACCAGCCACATGTGCCATGGCCCATGCTGCCCCCTGCTCCTGGGCTGGGTAGAGCCAAGGGACCCACCAAGGGCTAGATAGAATCCCTTGGCAGGTTGTATTTTGTCCATCCCTGTTCTATGTCCTCATTTAATAAAGGACTGTTACAGTCATCTGAGTCTGACAACTCTTTTTAACTGGTGAAAGTGAGGGCAGAGCAATAGCTAGGTGTACATTTGGGTAGACACATTACTTAGGTAGAATTGGCCTGACTCTCCAATCCACAGAAGGCTGGGGAGTTGGGCCCAGGCTTTAAACTGTAAAGCATGCTGCAATATATATACTGGCCCTACCAACTATGAAACTATGAAACTGTGATTTGTAGTAGCTTTCAGGCTACCTAAGTGTATGGCACACAGCACACTACAAAATAAATAAACTTTATTCCAAGGTAAAAGTGGAGTGTACACATGGCTTCACACCAGTTAGTACACTCTGGAGTAAAATTACCCCTCACAAAAGATTATTTATGTATTGCTATAAGGTACACTGGTATTTTGGGACTCTTTTACATGGTATGGGTCTTCTGTTCCCTGAATTGAAACGCTGGGTTTTTAATTGTGATGATTAAAAACCCACCATTTCAATTGCAGGGTTTCTGTCACTGTTCTGGTGAGGGGCCCAATCTTTTTTTTTCTTCCTTGCGGAACCTGCCTGCATCTTCTGTGGGGAGAAGGGGGGAAGCGAGCTGCTGGCAGGCTGAGTGGCCCCTGAGCTTCACTTGAGTGCCTATAAATTCATGGAGCAGTGACTGATTTGAGGTGGATGAGAGATGGCAAAACACCAGAGGCACAAGGATTCAGCCCTGCAGGATGTTTGCTCCTGGGTGGCACAGCACCTTTTCCATAAGAGTGTAGCCTGCTGCTTGCTGCTCATGTCTGGTGCAGTACTGCCTTTTAGTGCAGGATGAGGCTGCTTTTTATGATACTTGAAAGAGGACACCACAACCTGTACCACAATCAAATAGGATATTTACACATAGGTAAGTGAGAACAAACACTTGGCTGTGCCCTGAGGGAGAGTGGCTTATATTGGTTACTTTATCTTTCATGTAAATGGGGTTTAATTTCCATGAATGAAGTTGCTAGGTATCTGACAGCATCCTGCAGTAGCAGGACGAGTTTCAAGGAGGGGATGAGGGGGGACCTCCTCACTACCCTTCCTTGCCCCTCAGCTGCCTTTCTTCACCTCCCCTTTCCCCCCCACTTGCATACAGGAGGGCTTCCCCCATTTCGGGGCTGGATTGACTGCATGGTGATTTTACAGTACAAATTCTTATGCTCTTAAATTCTCCCTCCCCCCTGTTTCTAGTTCCCAAATACTATGTTTTATATTATGTTACTACTGTCTAGCACAGCAGGCAGAAGAGAAGAACACAAGCCTGAGAAAGTTGCCTGATGCCACTTCTGAAAAAATGATGGCAATGTCACTGCCAGGTGCCTATTCAATACTCTTAATATCCTTTTAGATTCATATTTAAAAAGTCTATGGGAATTCACCATTAGCTTCTCCCTGCCTTGCTGTAGATGAGTCTTCATATTGTGTGAATACAGCAGCAACTAAGCTGCATTTTAAATAATCCCTTCTTAATTTAAAAATCAGTATGTCTGTTTCATATATGAATATGACAGTATTTACCAATCAGTATCTTTTTGTTCCTTTTTTGCCCTGCTTCCAGCCTGCCCTCCTTTGTGCTCCTCCTGCTGATGCTACATGCCCCAGCCTGCAGTGCAGTGTGCAAGATTAAAAAATGCTAAAAACTTACAAATGGTCAAGTTATTCCAAGCAGTTACTTACTGAAACATGCTTCATTACGTCATTTCAAAGATCATGTGTGTAATGTTCCTTTTTCTTTGTCTTTTCATGTAGCCCAATTTTTTTACTACAATGTTATTAACTTACTTGGGCTCAGTGTACTCCACATATAAAGGAACACAGTCATTTATGGGTGCTGGGTCCAGTAGATACAGCAAAATCAGTAGAATGAAGTTTTGGTCTTATGGTACTGTATTTTCCTAATGGTGATAACCATGTTACAGCCTCCCTCCCTTCCTTGCTGTCTGCCTTTCTCTGTTTCCTGCCCAAGATCTGAGGTGCTGGACCATGGCCTGGCCCAGGTGCCAGTTTCCTACCTATTGATTGTGCTCTTTTGTATCTTGTGAGGAGAATGATCCCAAGTAATTATGCTTTCCCCATGGTTGGTGGCTCCCTTTTAGCACTCCTGGTTGGTGCTGGCCTACATGTTCCCCTTCACTCTTGCTATAGTGCAGCTTTTCCAAGAACGCCCATCCTATCCTGTTTCCTCAGCTCTTCACAGGCAAGATGCAGAGGGGTTTTGCCAACTTTCAGATGAAAGCAGCCAGTCTGGTTGATGTAGGAGTTCAAGCTGGTTTGCTTGTTGGCAAAATAGCTACCCTGGCTGGGCTTGTCGGGCAAAAATTCCCTTTCTGGCTCCAGCCCAATGGTTGGGTTTCTCAGGCAAAAAAACTGTCTCCCCCGCTCCTGGCCCAAGGCTGGGGCTTCTCAGGCAAACAACTTCAAAACAAACATATCCACACTTCTTCTTATGCTATTGTTTTAAAAAGGTCCCCTGCCCAAATTGTCTCTTCAGGCCCATGCCTGGCTTGGCTCTATTCCCTCTCTCCCTGTTGCCTATGCTTCACCACTTGCAGACCCATGGCATCCCAGCTTGTGTGTGTGTGTGCATGCATGTGCATGCGCATGCACGCATGCACACATATGGACACACACACACACACACGCACGCACGCACGCACAGAGTATTTACAATAGCAACAGTGCTGATCTGAAATATCTAGCCTCTTCCCCTTGCTGGATTCCCCATGGGTGGGGGGTGGCTCCCTCTCAGAGCTCCTGGTTGGTGTTGGTTGATGTGCCCTCTCCTCTCATTACTGCTATAGTGCAGTTTCTCCAAGAACTTGGAACACAACTTGCACAGTCCCTCCTAGCCTCCTAACCACTTGATTACCAGGTATTTATTTATTCTAACACACATGCTTACACATATATACATACATACATACATGCTATTATCATGGTTTTGAAAAGGTCCCCTGCTCAGATTGTCACTCTAGGCCCATGCCTAGAGTGACGTACAGTGCAGGAATAAGCTGAAAAGTACTACTTACGTATACTTGAAAGTAATTCATCTGTACATAGTGCCCCAGGGCTAGGGTTCTCATAGCTCGCCAGCTTGCTCAGAGGATGAAGATTTTACAGGCAAGATGCAAAGCAGTTTTGTTTTCCCCATGGCTCGCTTCCCTCACTGCAGAGAGCAGCTTGTGCTTCTTTTTTTTGTTTGTTTAAATTTAAAAAAGGGTTTTCCCTGTAAATCAAGACCAAGATTACATACAGGTTTCAACAGTCTTGAAAGTAACATCTATCCTCTCCCCACACTCTTTCCTAACTACTATGTACTATACACTCATTGCTGCTACTTTTTTGAGCTGCTGTCTCTTTCCAACGGTTTATGTAAAACAATTGTATGTTAAAAACATAACTGTCAATGTTTGGATTTATAAAAATGTAATTAAAATAAGCTTCATGATATAATATCATTATCTTCACTAATAAAACAGTATTAACTACATAAATTTGTATGTAAAACAGAAAGAATCCTGTGTCTTCTCTCATTTGTATTGTGTCAAACAGGAAGGAATTTTTGCAAAACTGAGAACCAGTGTGGGTGGGGTTGGACAGGACTTGTTATCAAGGAACATTAAGATTTCTTGGGCACCTGGGATGCCCTTACCCAGGATAGCTGCTCCCAAAGTGGTGTTGTGGGGCCATGATAAGCCTAGTCCAACTTCCCCTTTCCCCAGCAATCAGCACACACTGGCCAGCCAGTGAGCTAACACCCCCACTTAGGTGAAAAAAGAAAAAAATGCCCAGGCTTAGTGAAATTTCCCCCCTTCCCCACCAACACTCTTGTCCATCATCTCAGGGAACAGTGAATTTCAAAACACATAAGCATTGTGGGTGCTTTCTGCCCTTCCTATTTAAATGTTTGTAAATCTGCCTTCATGGTCTGCAATGGCCTGCAGAATCACAGAAGAAAACCCCTTTCTGTTTATGAATGAATGGTTGTCCTGGGATCAGTTTAGGATGCGAATGTGCATGGATGCTATCAAGTGCTCCCACACAGTTAGGAAAGCCCATTTTGCAGTATCCTTCCACTACTGCACTGGGGTTACTTAGACATATGAATGTGTTTGCTGCCAGGTCCTGTGGCAGTTGGCAAACCTCACTGATGACCCTCCCATCAGTGCAGGGATCCATGTTGAACTGATTCATAACATGGCACAGGCTTGTTGGAGTGGCCAGTTTCATGATGGCCATGGCAACTTGCTTCTCCGGGTTGATGAGCTTCTGCATGACAGTGCCCTGACACTGGATGTGTGGCATCAGCGAACTAACAATGTAGAAGAACGTCTCTTTGCTCATTCTGAATGTTTCCAGCCACTGGTCACCTTTCCACATTGACATGATTATTCTTTCCCACCAGTCTGAGCTGCTTTCGTGTGCCCATATTTCATGAGGCTTGCCCTTAATGTATGGCCAGGAAGCAACTATTGTCTTTCTGTTTGTTGCAATGTGAGAGCAGCTTCTCCACTTCAAATAACAGCACCTCCTCACAGCAAACCTGCAAAATTGGCTTTTTATGAGTTTTAAAATACCAGATCAGAGGTGCATTAAGTTGCTGAATCTCATCAGTAGAAACATATGCCTGAAATGAGACTGTTCAAGAGCCTTCAAGATTAACCTCTGCTTGTTCCTTAGTCTCTCCGGATTCGAGGAAGACATTGTCTTTATCAAGCAAGATACACAAAGGTTTTGGCCTGTTGAGTGACCTCTGTCTCAAATGTCTGCAAAACATTATTCTCCTAGATTAGCATGAAACCACTCCTGTCATTTACATGTCAATAGCTACTGAAACCATTTTGCTGGCCATGGAGGGGAGCAAGAAAAGTCAAATTTTGGAAGACATGATGAATCCTTCACAAGGACAGGGACCAAACTGGACTTATGCAGAAGTTGAGGCACTGACTGACATTTGGAGTGAAAGGAGTGTCATGACACAACTGGGAAGCCACAGGCATAAACGTGTTTACTATTTCTGAACAATTAGAGCAACTTGGCTTCAAACACAACTGGGAACGTGACTGGGAACAGTGTTGCAGTAAGATGAAGGCCTTAAAGTGTGCCTTCCATTGCATAAAGGACAATAATTCTCTGTGTGGTACCTCATGTACAATGATTCTACTTTACAGCAAGCTGTCTATCATCCTTAAAAGAGATTCTTCAGAAGCCTGCATGACTGAGTTTGGGACAAGAGGTATGCATCATGAGAAACTAGAAACTCCCCGGTGCCAAAGTACTTGTCAAGCCATACTTACTTTGCAAGTTCCACACAATCAGCCTCCTCCTCAAGAACAGAATCAGTCACAGACCAATGACCTTACTTGGGACTGCTCAAGGGACCTCTTTGGCATGCAGCCAGAAATGACCTTCCCTTCTATTCTAGTCAATCCATGTGCTTTGGTACCAGACACTCATGAGGCTCAACAGATGCACGAAAGAAATAACTCTCCTGTTCATGACAAGGAAGAGGAGCCCAACTCAACCCTCCCTGTGTTGCAGGACTCATCAGGTTCCAAAGGGAGTACCGTGTCAGGGAGGCAACAGCAGAATCCTGAGACAGAGACCCCCACTATCCTCATGAACAGTGACTTGTAAGTAACAATACTGGTATTAGTTGTCTGGATTTTCCATTTTACACTTATAAATTTGGGGTGGGGGCAGAGGGAGAACACGGTGCCGTTCCCTGTGGCAGGTCCTGCACCTGGGCACTCCTCATGTGCCCATGGGCTGTATCTGCTTCCAGGGGGAGTGGAGCTCTAGGCTCTCACCTCCAGCAGGGCCACTGAAGAAGGGCTGGCTGCCACAGCCACCTGTGGAGGTAGCTGGTTTTTGGTGCAGGGTGGGCACGCAGTTGTGGGGGGGGGCAGGTGTGGGCGTGCAGTTGGGGAGGTGAAACTTGCTTCAACATGCACCATGCTTTGGTGCCAGGAAGAATATTTTTGAGGTACAGCCTTAAGAAGGTGGTTGGGTGAGAGACAGTAGGCTGTCAGTGGTAATTCTTGAAGTGGCAGTCCTGTTAAAATAATTTAAGAATGACTTACTCTTCTTTACAAAGGTTTAATATTATCGAAAGAACTGATGAGAATGTTCTTTTTGTCTGTGGACAGGCAGTCCTTCATCTTCATCTTCAAGAGCAGCTGCTAATGCTCAATGTCAATGTAATTGTTGAAAAAATCAACACGAAGCTAAGGAAAGTATTCTTCATCTACTGACAGAAGTGTCTGAAAGCATAGCTTTGTCGAGTGCAGAAATGACATCCAAATTGAAAGATGTGTTCAGTGTGTTAAAGCGTAGTGAGGAAGCCAATTTGGAGGTTATGAAATGCACTAGTAATGACATGGTCAATGTTTTAAGGAATTCAATTAGAAGATTGATCTCATTTTGATGGGGGATCAAAGGTTCGGACAGGAGTTTCTATTAGCGTTTAATGAATGCTGAGGTACTGGGAGCAGCACTAAGAGTAGCCCACCCAAAAAACTCTCCAATCTCTTCCAAAAGAAAAGCCATATCTCCTGTAGCTGCAAGAGGAGAGCCCCAAGGTGCTTCAGGGATGATGATGATGATGAGGATGCTGATGTGACCTGGTGAGGATGCAGGAGGGAGGCATCCTGTGGGGAAGCAGGTTCTCATGACTAGAGTTTTCTATGATTTGTATGCTTCTCCCTCCCCTATGTACTGTCACCCCAGTATTTGCAAAGCAGATTGCACTTCAATCTATCAGGGGCTGGGTGGGGGGTGTGTGAACCAGGTTAGGTTCATAATCTGTCTCTCTTTTCTCTCTACTTACTTTAGGAATTTTTTTGAAATCTCTGATAGAAATAAAGGATCGCAAAAGGACTTTGAAAAGTGTCCTGTAAGAATCTGGGTGAAAATCTTTTGTGATGCTGGGTGGAGTGATACAGGGAGGCACCCGATAATATGAATCCCAGAGCTGGTGACAGCTAACTTGATGCCAGCATGACCAAGGCTAGTGTCTTGTGGCTGAGGGCATTTATCAAAGTTGCCCTTGTGCTGCCCAATGTGCCAAACTATTCATAAGGCATCAGCACCCACTTGGGGTACTTCCCTATCCACTCCATGGGTAATATGGATAATCCCCCCCCTCAACCTACCAAATTGTAGTGCATACTACTGTGTACATGCTGTAGCACAACTACCTTCCCAGCATGGGACTAGTGGGAATGCCAGTGGGAATGCTGAGGACACCGGTGCTCCAGGGACAAAAGGAGAGTCCAGGATAGTGGTATGTTGGTGGATGGTGGGGTAGCTCACACAAGGACAGCAATTTAGAGTTGAATTTTTGGAATTGGGTAACTGCTCAATGTCATATCCCCTGACAGCTCTTTGCAGGCCTGACAGCAGAGATGCAACAACACAGACAGAGGAGGACTGGTATAAATGGGGATATAGATTCATTACTTAGGTATGTATGTAATGGAAAGAATTGTTAAAATACAGCTATGTCCTGTGATAAGAAGGTCCAAGTACTTGGATTCTCATATTTAGCAACCGGACACACTACACATTATACAAATTTCTTTTTTTTTTTTGGCGGGAGCAAAACCTGGCAGAGGAGCATCATGAGGGAGGAAGAAGAAAATTAATCTTTCTTTCTTGCTTTCTTTCTTTCTTGTTTCCTTTATTTGTAAAAGTTAAATTATGTGATTAAATTAAAGTATTTGTTTCTTAATATTTAAGTTAACTCATGTTATTAAATTTGTTTGAATATAATACAGCCTTCTGTATGCTTGCTGGAACTGAAAAAATGAAAAGGGGATGGAAAAGGAGCAGGAAAATAGTTGGGGGGCAGCCAAATTCAATAGCAGTGGCTGAGGCTGGCTGACCAGAAGGAGTTTGGGGAAAAAAAAGTTGGGGTCCAGATGGAGAGGATGAATCTGGCTTCTCAGCCAGTTCACTGTGATAAACAGCAGCACAGCAGGGGTGGGGGATAGTAGCACTGCTGGGAGGAACATGAGGGTGCCCCCAACTCTGGGCATGAGCAAGCTGGGGGGCTGGGTGGAATAAGTCTGACGCTGGCCAGCTCTGATAATCAGAAGCACAGTGGGGAAAAGTACAGCTGGAAGTGAGGTGCATCCAAAAAGGTAGAACATTTTTTTTGAAAAATTTGTTTTTCATTAATCTCAAATAAGTAATAATACAATCAGTAAAAAATTGAAAGATTAGCACCTGGCATCCGGTTGAATCAGTGCAGGAGAAACAAGATGGACTTCAATGGATTTTTGTAGATTTACAAGTGAACCTAAGTGGTACCTGGTGGTGTAATAGTTGCAAAGCAGGGGAAGTCATGTTTTCGGGCATAAGTCAGTTCCATGTTGTAAATTTAAAATAATAAAAATAAACCTCATGGAAGAAATTCAGGAGCTAAAAATAAAACATGTTGGAGGTGTTTTAAATTACCACAAAACATTCCAAAGCTAAAGTGACAAAATCAGCTGATAACGTGGATCTGCAGGTGTGATTTAGGCAGTTCAAAGGCAACTTTTGCCACATGGACACATGGAAAGTGTAACATGGACACAGGAGAGGTGTAATGTGGACAAGTGCCCTAAGTGAATAAATGAGGTTTTTGCATTTAATTTCCTAGGGTTATTTTAATGAAAGAAAGCTGTAAAAGGCTGTATTCTTATGAAGAATGTCAGCAATGGGAATTTTTGGAAGGAAGCTAATAAAGTAAAAAACTGGGGAAAAATTACCATGTGTTAAAACCTGGAAGTGATTATCTCAACTCAAGCTTGATCTTGTTTGAATATTATTGGGGTTTAATTCCCTTTTCACTGAAATTGAACATATTATACTTTTATTGTCATCCTTAATCAAGTCATGTTAATACTATTTTTTACTTCTTGGCATATTTTTAATGCTAGATAAACTTATCTGTAGTGCAAGATAAAAATTTGTGTTGGATTAAGGAATATTAAATGTGCAGTACACAGGATACTGGCTCTTTTGATTCGTGATATTGTTCTCTTTATGGTTACAGAGAAACAGTTGATAGAAAATTGTAAACCAAAGGCACAAGGAAGTGCAGGACTCTCATAGAATACCCACAAAAAGAAATATATCATATACTTCCCTTTTTTGTTTAATTCTTTTATGGGGGATTTTTTTTTCAATTTTCAAGATCTAGGTGGATCCCCACACTGTTTTCTAGGTATTTCTTGCTTTTATATACTGTAATTAATGCTTGGGGAATACTATTAAAATCTTAATGTAATCTTAATCTTTGAATTTTATTGTATGTTGGAAGGGGAAAAAGGGAATTAAATTAGTTTTGGTTAGAGCTGTGTTTTTTTTATTGGTTATCTCCTGTTTTAGCATTTAGCATGTTTCATATATCTCTCCGTAGTATGAGGCTTACATGGGTTTTTCCCCCCAATATATTTTACTATAGAGAACAGTTGATTTTTAACTATAAAGATTTAAAACACCCAATTACCGTTATCTAAAATAGTTGTGATGTGAAACATGATACATCATAAATCTATAATGCTTGAATGCTACTAGTGTCTTTCCTTAGGATTTCATTGAAGAAGAGTACAACGATCATGGACACATTCTTGTGGGACTTTTGCAGATGAAGTATTTTGAACTGCATTTACAGTTTATAGTAAGTCACAATTTCAGTTCTCTGCTTATGTACAATCCTCTCTATTTACTAAGTGTCTAACTGAATTGCAGGTATTTCCTGGTAGATTTAACATACTGAGCATGAATGAATATGATTTTCAAGCCAGGGAGTTTTCTCTTCTTCCATGAGTAGAAGGGAATTTAAGGTACTAGATCTAGTTTTTATTAGTATAGAAGATAGCAGTCCATAGCATAATATCACTTTTCTCCAAAACTGTGACTACTCTCTGTTTCTGCCCCTTCCTTCCAGAGTAAGGACATTTTTGTCAGGCTCTTTATATGAGTTGGATAACACAAAGACACCCCACTTATAGCTCTTTCATGCTAATCATATAATATGAAAGTTTGAAGTATACACATCTCATTTGGTGGCTTCCAGAAATGGAGAAGATGCAAGCCCTCTGTTTATTATAAACTATTTATAGACATGATGCTACTGCTAAACAGTTAGGCTGTCCTATAGAGCTGGAGCTGGAACTGTATTTGGCTTAATTCATGTAGCGATAGGATATAAATTTTAATGCTGACTGTGTGAATTTCCATTTCCATGGGCTCTTCTATTGCATCCTGAACTACTTTCTACTACTTATGAGGTCCCTAACATCAATGAATCTGAGTACCTCTTAATCTTCAATGTATTCTCACACACCCTACAATAGGGTATCTAACTCATCCAGCACTGCAGGTCTACCTGTGCTGACCTACCTGTGCTGACCTTCTCTGCTGTGGGCAGTGCTTATGGAACTTGGTCCAGCCCACCTGTGGCAAGCAGTACCAGCCCCAGAGTGGGCTGGATCTGACACCATGGGTGCTGCATGTGGCATGAGGGACCAACACAGGGAGCTTGCTGCATGCTACACCCAGCTGGATGAGCCCTGTGGGCTGGCTCCAGCATGGCTGAATTAGTCATGGGGCTAGTGTTCAGGATTGGTTTGGTGATGGTGCTACATGCAGTGCATGCCCCAGTTTCACCCTGTGCCACATGAAGGGTCCACTGCACTTGGCCCATCCTGTACATCAGATTGGCTCCACATGGGCTGCATCCAACTCACAGGTGTATGTTTGACACCCATGCCCTTGTTTTGCAGGTTGGGAGTTGAAGAAAAGAGAGCCTAAGGACCTCGTCACACTTTACATTTAGGAAGTTCTTTATTTAGATCATAGTGGATGCATCTACACATGCATTTAGCCTATAGTAATAAATTGTGGCACAGTTTGCACTAGAATTTATTGCCAATGAGCTTGTGTTTACCATTGGTGCATTTACACATTCAATTAATGCAACACAATAAACTCAGGAGTTGTTTGAGCCAGATTCAACTGTTCCTGTTCAAAGCATCTATATGTGCACCCAGGACAGCAACAGTTTGAGCTGGGGTGAAGAAGTCTTGGGCTAGCAATAGGCTCAGGGGATCAGTGTTGGGCTCCACATGGTGGTGTTGTGTAGTGGAGGGGCTGGCTGGGATATGAGGGTGCAGAATCTGCAGAGCCATGTGGCTAGGTGGCAGGCCGCCCCAGCATTTTAGAGCCCTTGTGACCTAGCTAGTCCCAGTCACCCTCTACACATACATTTCTACATGTACATTACACTTAATTACTCTGCCATAAGATATTAGTGTTTACAACAGTACTATCTTACAGCAGAGTTAATTAATTTAGTATGCCCTAGGACTGGTGCATGTGTAAACTGTGATGATTCATAGATTCATAGATTCATAGATGCTAGGGTCGGAAGGGACCTCAATAGATCATCGAGTCCGACCCCCTGAATAAGCAGGAAAGAGTGCTGGGCCTACATTACCCCAGCTAGATACACATCCAACCTTCTCTTGAATACCCCCAGGGTAGGGGAGAGCACCACCTCCCTTGGGAGCCTGTTCCAGACCTTGGCCACTCGAACTGTGAAGAAGTTCCTCCTAATATCCAATCTAAATCTGCTCTCCTCTAGCTTGTGGCCATTATTTCTTGTAACCCCCGGGGGCGCCTTGGTGAATAAATACTCACCAATTCCCTTCTGTGCCCCCCTGACGAACTTATAGGCAGCCACCAGGTCGCCTCTCAACCTTCTCTTGCGGAGGCTGAAAAGGTCCAGTTTCTCTAATCTCTCCTCGTAGGGCTTGGCCTGCAGGCCCTTAACCATACGAGTGGCCCTTCTCTGGACCCTCTCCAGGTTATCCGCATCCTTCTTGAAGTGCGGCGCCCAGAATTGCACGCAGTACTCCAGCTGCGGTCTGACCAGCGCCCGATAGAGGGGAAGTATCACCTCCTTGGACCTATTTGTCATGCATCTGCTGATGCACGATAAAGTGCCATTGGCTTTTCTGATGGTTTCGTCACACTGCCGACTCATGTTCATCTTGGAGTCCACTAGGACTCCAAGATCCCTTTCCACTTCCGTGCCACCCAGCAGGTCATTTCCTAGGCTGTAGGTGTGCTGGACATTTTTCCTCCCTAGATGCAGCACTTTGCATTTCTCCTTGTTGAACTGCATTCTGTTGTTTTCTGCCCACTTGTCTAACCTGTCCAGGTCTGCTTGCAGCTGTTCCCTGCCCTCCGGCGTGTCCACTTCGCCCCATAGCTTAGTGTCATCTGCAAACTTGGACAGAGTACATTTCACCCCCTCGTCCAAGTCGCTGATGAAGACATTAAAGAGTATCGGTCCAAGCACCGAGCCCTGCGGGACCCCACTGCCCACACTCTTCCAGGTTGAAACCGACCCATCCACCACAACTCTCTGGGTTCGACCCTCCAGCCAATTCTCCACCCACCGGACTGTGCAGTAATCCAAGTCACAGCCCCTTAACTTGTTCACCAGTATGGGGTGGGATACCGTATCAAAGGCCTTCCTGAAGTCCAAGTATACGACATCCACCCCTCCTCCTGCGTCGAGGCGTTTTGTGACCTGGTCATAAAAAGAGACTAGATTGGTCAGGCACGATCTACCTGCCACGAACCCGTGCTGGTTTCCCCTCAGCATAATTTGTCCTGCCGGGCTCTCACAAATGTGAGCCTTGATGATTTTCTCAAAGATTTTGCCAAGGATGGAGGTGAGACTGACTGGCCTATAGTTACCCGGGTCCTCCTTCCTCCCCTTCTTGAAAATGGGAACCACATTGGCCCTTTTCCAGTCCTCCGGGACTTGACCCGTGCGCCACGAGCATTCAAATATTCCCGCCAGTGGCTCTGCAATGATGTCGGCCAGTGCCTTCAGTACCCTCGGATGGAGCTCATCCGGGCCTGCCGACTTAAAGGCATCCAGTTCCTCCAAGTGACCCTGCACCACCTCAGGGTCCACGCATGGAAGTCTGGTGCCTTGCTGCTGCCTCCCTACACTCCCAGTGAGAGACTTGTCATGCCTCTCACTTAGGAACACTGAGGCGAAGAACTCGTTGAGGAGTTCAGCCTTGTCCCCTCTGTCCGTCACCAATTGTTTCTGCCCATTTAACTATCTTACAGCAGAGTTAATTAATTTAGTATGCCCTAGGACTGGTGCATGTGTAAACTGTGATGCTTTACTGTAGAGCTGATTTGTTAACTCTGACCAGTTTCACATTAAGCCTTACTACAATTTCAGTCCTCTGGATAGGACTGTAGCTGGCTGTGCAGTCAACAATCAACTGTTTATTGGGTCCATCCCCACATCAGAGTCTTGAATTGGCTTCTTGTCAGCTATTGGTCAGTCCCAGCTGTGGGACAGCACTGGAGCCATTGAGCATCAGTGATATAATCTCTGTGGAACAGTGCCACAATGGCATAACATGCTATTTAACACTGCTTGGGGATACTCCTTGTTTGAAAAGCCCTAACATTACTGTCATACAATAGTATGTGTTTCCCACCTTGACTATGTAGACTCCATGTTTTGAATGCAGCTAATATGTCTTTCATGTAATGTGCAATGAAGGCCCTTTTAAGTAGGGTGACCATATGCCCTGTTTTAGCTGGGACAGCCCTGGATTTCAGAGGCTTGTCCCAGCCAGCTGTTGGGAATTATAATGGGCATCCCAGAAACCCAGTGGTGTGGGACGTAGTCTGGCCAGTAGTCAGAGTGTTGCAAAGCACCTTGCAGCCCTATTTCTGCTTACTTGTGAGTGTTTGGGGGTGGGAGGGAGGGGGAGGGGCAGTGTCCTATCTTTCCCAGATTATGTCCCTGATTTCTGGGATTTCCATATGGTCAACCTGCCTTTAAGTGACTTGGAAGTTATTGACAGAGCAGGGAAGTGAAATCAAGTCTCTAATTCATAGGTAAGAGCATCCCTTGGAGTTTTTGCTACACAAAGAACATGGAAAAATATGAACTTCACAAAATGTAGTTATGTAACTGTAATTGTGCCATTCAATAGCTAATCTCCATTAGGATTAACTAACTTTGTGTAAGAAGTCCGGTTCCTGAACAAAGACCTTAAAAAATGTGGCTAAATCTGCAGAGGGATAATGGAAGCAATCTCCCCTAGGCAATTCTTAATCAATGAAGGAGCAGCTTGGTTCCATTACAGAAGCTATTACTTCTTTCTCAGTTATAAGAATTCCATTAAAATCTCTCTGAATAATGATTGGTTATTTCCATTTTCATTTATATCTCTCAGTAAGCAATTGAGGGTGTGACAGGGAAAACTTGTCCAAAATCATCAAGAAAAAGGTACACAACAGTGGGATATTGCCAATGTGGCCCATTTCTCTTCTGCCTTGCACTTTTCACAGTTATTTTAATCTATGCAAAATTATTGGGAAGCCCTGGTGAATCAAGATATTAGCCTTTTTACACACATGAACTGAGCATATAACTGAACATGAATAGTCCAATGCAGTGATGAATCCTATGCAGTTATGATATATTGTACTTGTACACATTTCAAACTTGTTTATACTTGATTGTGAATTGCGTTTTCCAAAGACAGCCATGAGGCAGGTAAATATTATCTGAGCTGCAAGCAGCCTGTGATTCTGCTAACATCTTTTCAGTTTCCTCAGAATTGGACTATACCTTGTACCAGCCTTGGGTCCTTCCAAACACTGCAAGGAGTGCAACAGACCCCAGCCCCACAGGGGTGACTAATGCTAATGGGATACCTCTCTACATTGAGCTGGGAGCTCAGGAATCCAAGGCCAGGGCAGATGTGAGCTTGTATTAAACTTGCCTGAATACAAAAACCTTGTTTACTGGGGGAGTCTTGAAAGCATCTTGTCAAGGAAGTCCTAAAGGCATAGTTTCCTGTCCAGGGACCAGTTAGTTGGTCCACACTTAGAGACTCAGAGCCAGCAGGATTCCAGAACTCCTTAGGGGACATTTCTGCTACTTTATTAATGGTCTAGATCAGGTTTGGAATAGCTTGCTGACCTTAGCCATAGACACAGTGATACACATATGTCTGTTCCCCCCATAGTGGCACAGTTCCCCTGATACACAGAGAAGCTGAGACAGGTGAAGCAGGAAGGTAAACAGTTAAAAGGCAAGAGGCTCTCAACATATGCTGAAACCACTTGATTGAAGCATAGATGGTTTTTAAAGCATGATTACATAGCAGTGGCATTGCAAGGAAGTTTTTAATCCCCCTTAACTTTGCATCCACAAAGTACCAAAATCAGCCTCTTTCAGGAATCATGTATGTGCCAAGTTTACTTGGCGAAAAGGTGGGAGGTTGTTCCTTGTAGTCGGCCCTCATCTCTGGAATTTCCTTTCCCCTCAGGTCTGCCAGAAACTGAATGTCTTCTGGAAGTGCTGCAAGACCTACTTATCTGAGAAGGCATCTGGCAGGGGCCTTGTGGTGGGAAATATTTTGGAAGCTGAGGGAAGAAAGTGGATTTTCTTTAGCTTCCCAGCAGAGGATTTTGGGAGGGCAACAACATGCATGGTTTCCAGAGCAGACAGGAAAAAAAGAATTCTTGCACAAGCAAAAAGATAGCACTAAAGGCACTGGCAGACATCCAGCTCCTCACTCTAAATCAGGCACTTCACAGAAAGTGCCATGAGTTAGAGCAACCCCTCCTCCTTCCCGACCCAACAGACATTTGCTGTTGGATTGGGAGAGTGGAGGATTGTTCTCCACTTTGGAGGCAATACAGGAGGAGCTACCTGCCTGCAGCCTCTCTCCTTTAGCCCCCACCCCTCCCAGCTCTGGTGATCTCTGCAGGATGGGAGGGGGGAGAAAGGAGTAGAGGGAGCTCTGGGCAATGGTTTGCCCAGCCTGAACTGGAGGGGGGTGTGGACTGGAGCTCCCCAGCTCCATCCCTCCAGCAGAGCGCCCACAGCAGAGTACCTTCTTTAACTTCTGTCTATCCCTGCATGTGATTGGCACTGGGCTGGTACAGCCCAGCCCTGCCCCTTGTGTACCAAAATGTTTTGAGTTTCAAAGCTGAAGCTGGGCTTGCTTGCAGGGAAACAGAAAGTAAGGAGAGGGAGGGGGGAGAGGGAGAAGGATTGCTCTGATATTGACTGTGTAGCTGGCTAGTGACTGTGATACTTCCCTGAGGTCTCTTCCAATCCCAGTGCTCTGGGAGAGGGAAGGAAAAACAGCATAAAAAGCAGCATTGTTTGAACTGAACTGCTTTCTGCCTTAGGGTCAGTTACTGAGCTGTGTCTTCCAGCAGCTCAGCAGTGTCAGACAATAAAGGCTATCATTCATCTCCTCCTTGCTAGCCTAGCAAGTGGGATTCTTCTATGCCTTTTGCTTTCTATACCCTTCTATTTTATTATTATATTCATTCATTCCTTTCAATGTATGCCTCACCCCCAAATCCCATTTTTGTTTTCATTAGTCTATTTTGATTCTTTCCCCCCCAGAAAAGAAATCTCTGCTTTCTCTCACAATGTGCATTCCATTCACTGTGCATGGAAGCACAGCATATATTGCATATTATAATATAGGATTTATACAGAAACACATAAATACATTTATATATTGTATTTATTGCATAAATACATACATGCATTACATAAATACACATACATATCCAATTATCTAGATATATTACATAAATCAGATTAAATTATAGAAACACACAGATTTTCCAGCACACCAAACATGAAGCATGCTGGAAAGGCAGGGGGCCGCTCTTCTGGCTGGGGTGGAAGAGGGAGCAGAGGGAGAGCTCTAAGTCCCCTCCCTCCCCACAAAACTTAGACACAAACTCTTTCCAACAACTCTGCCCATGACTGAACTGCAGGTATAGATGGCTATAACTTGTACAGGAGAGATCAAATAAAGAAAAGGGGCAGGGGTGTAGCTCTCTATGTTAAGGAAAGCTACGTGTCCCTGCAAGCTGATGTTGGTGACCAGGGTGGACAACTGGAGACCCTCTGGGTTAAAATCCATGGGTAACAGGGCACAGGTGACACAGTGGTGGGAGTCTACTACAGACCTCCCAACCAAAGTCAAGAGCTTGACCAGGAGTTTGCCTGGGAACTGGCTGAGGCCACATGCTCCAGGACCATGGTTGTCATGGGTGACTTCAATTACCCAGACATCTTGTGGGAGGATCACTAAGCAAAATCTGAGTGGTCACAAAGCTTTTTATCGTGTGTGGATGACCTCTACCTGACTCAAAAAGTCTACAAGATAATGAGAGGTAAAGCACTGCTCAGCCTGGTACTGACTACTGGGGATGACCTAATTGGTGACCTAATGATCAATGGGAAGCTGGATGACAGCAACCATGAGCTGATCACCTTGACCATCTGCCATGAAGCTGGCAATTCAGTCAGCACCACGGAAGTCCTTGACTTTAGGAATGCCAACTTTGACAAGCCCAGGAGGCTTGTCAGTGAGGCTCTAAGGGACCATGACCCCAGGGGGAGGGGAGTCCAGGAAAAGTGGTTGCTCCTCAAGGGAGTGATCCTCAATGCACAAGCTAATATGATTCCATCTTGGAGGAAAGGCAGCAAGAAGTCAAGCAGTCCCCCTGGCTCTCCAGGGATCTAGCAGACCTCCTGAGGCTAAAAAGAAAGGCCTACCATGGATGGAAGATGGGATTCACCTCCAAGGAGGAATATTCTGCACTGATCTGGTTCTGCAGGGAGAAAACCAGGAAAGTCAAAGCTGCAACTGAACTCCAACTAGCTTTGAATATCACGGACAATAAAATGTCCTTTTTCAGATATGTGGGGAACTGGAGGAAAAGCAAGGGCAACATTGGACCCCTGCTGAACCAGATGGGGCAATTGACGCCCAGGAAAAAGCCAGCCTATTAAATGTGTACTTTGCATCAGTCTTTCATCAGTCTTTCATCAGTCCCATGGGGCGCCCATGCCTGCTACAGGACAGGGAGGTCCAGGTGAGGGAGATCCCTTGCTCTCCATCAATTCTGATCTCATAAAGTAACACCTTGAGAGGCTGGATAATTTCAAGTCAGCTGGCCCTGACAATCTACACCGCAGGGTACTCAAGGAGCTGGTGACCATCATAGTCCAGCCTCTGGCATAGGTCTTTGAGAACTTCTGGCACTCTAGTGTAGTGTCCAAAGACTGGAAGAAGGCCAATGTGCTGCTTATCTTCAAGAAAGGGTGGAAAGTGAATCTGGCTAACTATAGGCCCATCAGCCTGACTTCTATCCTGGGGAAGATCTTAGAAAAGTTTGTTAAAGACACCATCATTAATGAACTGGCTGATGCCAACATCCTGAGGGATAGCCAGCACGGGTTTGTTGCAGATAGGTCTTGCTTGACCAATTTCATTTCCTTCATGACCAGGTGACCTATCACCTGGACAAGGAAGAAGAGATTGATGTCATATATCTTAACTTCAAAAAAGCCTTTGAAGCCAGCGAAACTGGCCAATTGTGGCCTTGGGTCCACCACGAACTACTGGTTGAGAAATTGGCTCTGTGGTGAGACCCAGAAGGTGGTAATAGATGGAAGAAAATCATCGTGGTGCCCTCTGACTAGTGGGGTCCCCCAAGGTTCTGTCCTAGGACCCATATTGTTCAACATCTTCATTCATGATGTGCACATTGGAGTCAGAAGCAGACTGGCCAAGTTCACCGATGACACCAAACTTTGGGACAAAGCATCCACACCTGAAGACAGGAGGATGATCCATGCTGACCTGGACAGACTCAGCAAATGGGTGGATGAGAACCTGACGGTGTTTAACACTTAAAAATTCAAGGTTTTCCACCTTGGGAGGAAAAATTTGCAGCATCCTTACAGGCTTGGCAGTGCTACGCTGGCTAGCACTATGGAAGAAAGAGACTTGGGGGTCATCATAGAATCATAGAATCATAGAAGTAGGGTCAGAAGAGACCATGTAGATCTTCAAGTCCGACCCCCTGCCTGGGCAGGAGAAAAACTGGGCTCAATTGACTCCAGCCAGATAGGCATCAAGCCTCTTCTTAAAGACCCCCAGGGTAGAAGCCAGCACCACTTCACTTGGAAGTTGCTTCCAGATCCTAGTCACCCTAACTGTGAAGTAGTTCTTATGGATGTCTAATCTAAACCTGCTGTCCAACAACTTGTGGCCATTATTCCTTGTTATGCTGGGGGCGCTAGGGGAAACAAGGTCTCTCCTAAACCCTTCTGGTTCCCGCTAGTGAGTTTATAAATGGTCACCAGGTCCCCCCTCAGCTTCCTCTTGTGAAGGCTGACCAGATTCAGGTCCCACAGTCTTTCATTGTAGGGTCTGCCCTGTTGTCCCTGGCTCATGTGGGTGGCCCTCCTCTGGACCCTCTCAATGTTGTCCACATCCCTGCTGAAGTGGGGCGCACTGAACTGGACACAGTACTCCAGCTGTGGCCTGACTAGTGTCGCATAGAGGGGGAGAATCACTTCCCTGGCTCTACTTGAGATGCACCTGTGGATGCATGCCAATGTCTGGTTAGCCCTGCCAACCATGACCTCGCATTGTTGGCCCATGTTCACCTTGGAGTCAGTAATGACTCCAAGATCCCTTTCTGCCTCTGTGCTCTCAAGAGGAGAGTTTCCTATCTTATAAGTGTGCTGCTGGTTACTACTGCCCAAGTGCCCTGCACTTGTCAGTATTGAAATGCATCCTGTTTTTGTTAGCCCCCCCCGTAACCTATCCAGGTCTTGCTGCGCTTGCTGATGTCACTTCTCCTGGGTCCTTGGCAACCTGTCATTGCAACTCTGGGTCTTCCTGCTGGGCCTGTCAGGACTGAACCGTGCTGGCCACCTGATCCAAGTCTATGCTGTTCTTCTCATGTTATCCTTGCCAGGGGCTCATTTTCCCAGCCCAGCCCTCACCTGTCTGTAGGCATTTCCTCTCTTCCTCTGTTGCTTTTACCTGCTCTAGTACCATGTAGATTGGGTTCCATTCACAGGCCAGGACTATCTCATAGGCCACCGATGGGTCCAGCCTGAGCCTCAGCTCACGCTGGAATTCCATGATTCTCAACAGGAAGTAGCTTTTAAAGTGCATTTCTCCACCCATGATGCAGGTCATAACTAGGGGTCTGGCCTTCCTCATGCTGGGTTTCGGGGCCAGGTCTGCAAGGAGCAGTGACTGTGAGCATCTGTTGTCCAAGGTTGCTCAAACAGCCCAGTCACTAATCCAAGCTGTAACTACTGGGTGCTCCCAGCATCCCTCCTGCAAGGCTGCACCAAAACTGCAGTCCATGGGCTTGCCCTGCTCTACTTCCCTGGGCTTGTCTTTGGGGATTGGAGCAGATGGTAGCCCATGGCCCCATTTGCTCAGGCCCAGTTTGCACTCCCTGGTGACATAATTGGTCTTGCCACAATGGTAACAGACCACTCCCCTTATTGGCCCCTTCTGGGACCCTATCTTCTCTTTATCCCATCCGAAGTTCACAACTAAGGTACGTGAGCCATGATCGCAGCTGCACTCATTCTCTGAGACCGAGAAAACCTCAGAAGGCAAAGGGCCTCTTCACTGCTCTGTGGCTGGTGTTGCCTCACCCATGTCTGGGTCTCTTCTTCCAGGTCCCAAAGGAACTGTTCCAGTAGGATCTGGTCTATCACCCCCTCCCGGTCACACCAGTTCACTGGGAGCCATTTATTCATGGCATCCCACAGGTACAGGAGGAGGCTGTGAGGCCTCTTGGCATCTTTCATTTTCCACACTTGGAAGGCCTGTCTGTAGCTCTCAGGTGATATTTTGAGCCTGTACAGGATGTCCGCCTTCATAGTATTGTAGTTGTGGGCCTCTTCTCTTGATAGCGCCCAATATGTTGCCTGGGCTTTGTCTACAACCATGACAACTAGCTGGTGGGCCCACTGTGAACAATCCATCCAGTCTGTATGGCTGTTCACTCAAACACCTCTATGTAGGCTTCCAAATTGTCATCTTGAGTCATCCAAATCATCTTAAACAGGGACCCATTCTACTGCATCCATTCCTGCTGATGCACTCTCTGTCCTTCCTTCATTTCCAGTACTTGGCCAATCACCTGAATGGCCTGGATTAGGAGTTCTGTGTGGGCCATGGCTTTCAGCTTCCCCCAGGTCAGGATCACTGATCCTCTAATGGCTGAGTCTCCCTGGGCAATGCAGCACTGTGGCACCCCAGCTGGTGCTGTATGTTCTAGTCTGAGTCCCCCCAACTCGCCTACCATGACTTGATGAAAAATGTAAATAAGGAGAGGCTCAGTGGTGTTCCTTCCCCAAGACCCAAAGATGAGATACTCACAGGTTCGCCATGGTTGTTCTTGGGGCTCCACCTCTCCTACACCCCGTCCACTTGCCAGCCACGTAGATCTTCATGTCATTGCCCCAACTGAGAGCTATGCCACATGTGTTGGCTAAAACGGGTGTTTCCCCCAACAATAGTGAGTACAGCACAGGCTCAGACAATGACCACCCTAATCCTTACACTGACCCTCAGGCCTAGTATGCCGGCTTCAGGATCCAAGTTGATGAACACAGTCAATTCTCTTAAGGAGAATTACTATCTTGGAGCCTTTAATGCTCTAGAGATGGGATTTGCCAGTTCCCAGCCAGATGCCAGCTACTACTCTCGCTCCTCTACCGTGGGGCAGGGTCGTGGGGATCCTTCCTGCTGGTATGTCTACTCTTGATGTGTCCAGCATTCTCCCAGATGGTCTTCCCCCTGCCTGACTTCTGGCAGTGTTTTTAAAACTCCTGTGGTGGTGGCCTCAGCTGATGTAAGCAACTGGCCACTGCCCAGCTTGACTGACAGCTGCTTAAAGACCAGAGATAGAACTGGCTCACATGGCTGCTGACACCTCTATTTCCATTTCTGGCTGTCTTGCCTGCATTGCATGCCATCCTCTGGCTTCTTTACTATTCCTTCCATCCAGGACCAGCACACACACAGACAAACTGCAGGGGTTTCCTCAGCCTGAAAAAGTTTGTTTCAAACTTAAACTTTACTAAGATATATTTCTCCAACTATTCAGCTGATCTACTGAAAGATATCAGATTGACCCAAAGAACCTTGTCTGCTAGTGCCATGTCTTTAGACCAACACCCCTAGCATCTGTTCCTGGTTAGCTGACCAGATGGAGGCAGGGCCCTGGGCACATCTAGGCCCCAGGGATGGGGCTGGCAGGGAGACTTCTCTGGCAGCTGCTGGAGAAGAAGCTCCTGCAGGAATGGAAAAAAAGGCTCTGTGACATTTTGGCTGCCTGAGATGCTAGTGCCACTGTGCTGCAGTGCTTACCTGTTGTTATTTAAAGTGGTGGACTGGAATGAGGCTTTAGGGGAGAAGGAGACCTCACTGAGGCACAATATGGAGGAGGAGACCTCATTGGGGCACTACTGTGCCATGTAGTAGCCACAGCCCCAGTGACGGTGCACCGTAACACATATACCAAGTCACACATGTCACGAGTTTTACTTGTCAGCAGTTTGAGGTGCAGTTTCCCAGAAACCCCTGGTTCTATCTCTTTGAAACTTGGCAGGCTTTATGACCCTGTCAGGGGCTATTATGCCTACTCTTTTCACTGCCCCCCCCCGTACCTTCACACTTAAAAGTGACATGAGTTTTGCTTTCATGAGTTTGAGGTACAGTTTCCCAGACTCCACTTCACCTATCTCATTGAAACTTGATAGACTTTGTGGCCTCAGCAGGGGCTACCTTTCCTGATACTTTCATTTGAATCAGGCAAGACATGATGAAGTTATAGGCAGTTTCATGATTCCCCATTACAGCCTACGGCCAAAATGTCAAAGCAGCATTGAAACAACGAAAGTTTCATAGTATCATAGTAGTATCCTAGTAGCTAGGGTCAGGAGGGACCTGAATAGATCATCTATCCTGACCCCCTTCCACAGGCAGGAATGAATGCTGGGTTCACAAGACCCCAGACAGGTGATCATCTAACTTCTATTTGAATTTACCCAAGGTAGGGGCGGGGACCACTTTCCTAGGAAGTTGGTTCCAGATTCTGGCCACCCTAACTGTAAAATATTGCCTCCTGATCTCTAACCTAAACCTTTTCTCCATTTCAGTGAAACAAAATGAAACAGTGCCTCAAAATGAAACAAAACATTGAAACTAAAAACTGTCCCTTTGAAATTGTGAAACGGAAGTTGAAATGAAATGGTGCTGTTTCATACAGCCCTGCTACCCATACCTATGTAGCCCAGGTATACTCGGGTATATACGCTCCTTCTCCAATTGAAGGGAATTGTTAGCTGGCAGGGGAACGGCAGACTGCTCAGTTTCCCTCTGTCCCTAGAACCAGGCCAGGACAGTCAGGGAACTTAACTATATACAAATGTATTTACATTAACTCTTCACAAGGAAAAGAAACATGGATATAAACATATGTGCTATCTATCTATCTATCTATCTATCTATCTATCTATCTATCTATCTATGTAAACAAATAACATAAACAATACCCCCTGGGTAAATGCTATAAAACCTTATACCAGTGCTCAGATAGAGGTAAGTCACAGGTAGGTATCTGATCTGAAACAGATAAACCCCAAAATAAACGTAGATAGCCAACAGATAAACTGTACAGGTGAACAATAAATAAGCCACAAATAAATACAAATATACAACAGGTAAAATAATAGCAAAAGGGGGTCCCAGCAAAGCCCTAGGACTCTACTCATCTCCTAATTTACAAACATGAGAGTTCACAAGATATCACACCACTTACGATGCATGAATCTCAAAGATAAACTTAATCCCAAGAGGAAACCCCAATGCCCTTGGGCTTTTCCCCAAGCCCTTCAAAAAAGCTGGTAGCTTCAGGGGGTTCCTCCCAGTGGGACCTCCACTTTCAGGAGCCCTTAACTAACCAATGGGGGACTCCCCCTCTCCTGTGGGAATCATTTTTCCTTGCAACTCATGGCTCCCAGGACTGGAGGGTGACCCTCATCCTCTGCACCAAGCTGCTCTCTTGCCTGCAGTGGGCTGTCCCCTGGAACAGGGCTGAGCATGAACTCAGAAAGTTTAATAGATACTAAGGGAGTCAGCTGTAGTGAGCACTCAAGTGTCTTGCCTGAATAACTGTTCCTGTTTTATGGGTTTAACTACCAACCACTCAGTTGCATGCCACATTTGGCCTTTGGTAGGGTGGAAAATGGCTCCCTATGCAGCTGATTGAAGATGCATGGAGAGGAACAGGCTCACTTTTTTGGCTCTCTTTTATCTTCCCTTCTTTAGGAGCCCCATGCTCTTAGGGATACATAATATGAGCAGGATGCCAGCAGCAGATTTGTGTCAGGGAATGAGTGGTTTTGTATCCCCTTCTATCTATATCCGTTACAGTATCTCCAAAAGGCTACCCGTAGTGGGGCCTTACAATGAAAAAGTTAGCCTGGAATTTTTTCAGTTACACTGAATTATAACAGAAATAGTACTACTACAATCAGTCTACCAAGCCTATACACTTGTACACCAAGGACTAAATTCTGTTCATCTTATTTCTACAGGGCTTGTTCCTGAGAGGTGTTCCTGGTGGGTCTGGCCCCAATCCAGAAAGGCATTTAAGCCAATGATTAATTTTAAGCACATGAATAGTGCTACTGGCTTCACTGTGCCTTCTGACATGTTTAACGTTTAAGCACGTGCTGAAATATTTTGCTGCATTGGAATAAGAATGTTCTAATGTCAATTAGACTGTGCCTGTGAATAAGGCAAAGAAGATGCAGAGTTTTCACAATACAAACTCAAAGTTTTCTAATTGGCATCTCTGCCACTATGATGTTTGTACATCCCCATAATGAACCAGAATCTGGAATCATTATTTCTCCATATGGACAACTGAGTGCATATCATCTGTAAACACAACCTACTAATTTGGATCAACAGGAGTTAGCTTGCCCTTTTAAAAACTGTTCTGTGAGTCAGAATTCAACTGTTTGTTTTCTAGCCAATATCTTGGTTTTGTCATGCTACACACATTATATCATTTCCATTTGATTTTAATACATGGGAGCTGCATTTCTCATGTGTGTGTGTTATATGGTGCCACATGTATGACAATAGTAAAATAGAAATGTCCTTACCATAAAACAAAGCTGACTCTGTACTACTCAGAATTCTGTAGTAGTTTGCCATTCTCTGAAACCAAGACATGTATTGGTGTTGCTGGTTTTTTTCCTTATCTTATTTGGCATATAAATTATGTAGGAAGGAAATATTGCACAATGAATATTTTAAAGTAAAGGAGGTTTCTTTTTTTCAAAAGTATATTTAAGGTTTTTTTTGTGTAGTAAAACCTGTGGTATTTGAAATAAAATAATAAAAACACTTTCTAGCCAGAGACTATGCATTGGATGCACTTAGAGTGGGAAGAAATAACGGGTAAAAAAAGAACCCCCCCCAAAACCCTCCCTATGTTCGACATGATCACAGTTCAAAATTAATTAATGTTTGTGCCTTGATACTGAATCCAGAATAGGGAATGTAGAAGGGAATTCGTCCAAAAGGAAGGATTACACTGCAACTACCTACCTGTCAGAAGGAGAGCATGTTTTCTAATCAGAATAGATTTCTGTTCATTTTCTCCTCAGCTCTCTATTCCATTAATCAAAACAAATTGTCTGGTCAAATGTAATATCCATGCATAAGTAAATAATCTAATACTGTACCTTAAAGGTCATTACAAGCACAAATTGTGTAATCCTATAAGTATGAACACAATTTGATTCATTTTAGCAGTCTTGTTTCCCGTGAGACTCTTTCCAGTCATGTGGTCCTATGTTATCAGTAGTCAGTGTGCTATCAGTAGTGACAAAAGCAAAGTAATGCCTGCTTAGCTGTTTGCAGGCTGCTCTGGATGTCATTCATTAATCTGGTGTGGTTCTGCTACATTTTAAAGTTTCACATACATCCTTGCAAGAGGTTAGTATCAACTGCAACTATTTTATTTTTAGGAATTATTTTTTCCTACAACATTTTGACAGAAATAAATACTGAAGAATGAGGAATAAGAGCAAAATGCAATTTGTGGAAGTTATAATGAATTTTGCTGTTACCCCTTCAAAATGCACCCTGGAAATTGAGTCGTGGACTTAACATAGCCTGAGTTAAGGACCTTCTGAAGGGAGACAAGCTGATCATATTTTATTGACATACTGATTGTTGCGATTGAAGTATCTCCCTGTTCTAGGACAAGTTTTCTTGTTACAGTATTTATTAGGGTAATCATAGGCCCCCTTTTTGTTAGGACAGTTCAGTTTTAAATACTGTCCCAGGCATCCTGTTTTTTGTCCCGTCTTCAGTGGGAAGGAAACATTGGTGATATATTCCTGCCAAAGGGCATGCTCTCTGATGTGCTTATCTGATTGGAGCTTAGAGACAGTTAAGCCTGCCAGAGAGAGGAGAGAGGAATAGTGTTCAGTTGTGAGACTGGAGAAATATGTTATCCTAGTCTTTGTAAATGATAGTGTCCTAGGCTGGTATTTACTGGTTAATTCTGGTGCATGCCTCTGTACACTTTCAAGAAAATATCCCCACAAGCAAAGGAACATGTATTTCATTTCCCCACCTCCCCCAAAAGCCAAGGTAAAGACAAATCATATGTTTTTGAAGATTCCATGTAATGTCTGAAGCCAGATTTGGCTGGTGAGATTAATCACCATTCAAGTGGTTTCAGTGCTCTCACTCCACAAAAAGGTTTGTTTTGGCAGGGTAAAAATCGACAGGCTGCTAGGCTGTATTTTGAAGATCTTAAGTGAGAGAAAAATGAAAATGCTCTTTGTCACCCCAAAATAGCATCTAGTCTGCAACCACTCATACTATGCAGTTTTCATTTGTTTGTTCTCTAACATTTACTGAACGTCTGTTATACGTTTTGAAGAAAGTGTAAAATGTTTCCATTCTAATCTGGTAGCATTTTGCCTGTGCTGGTACAGACAGGGCACATCTACACAATATGTTCTACTTGAAATTAGAGCAAATTATTGTGCAGTAAGTGTTACTATGTATGTGCAGGTGCTTACTGCTCAGTAAATTGCTCTAATACTGAGTAAATTTGCTACCTGTAAATACAACTACCAAATTGACTCAGGAATAATTACTACTCAGTGTGGTACGTGTAGACAGGTGACCAGGAGCAAACGTATTATTGGGCAGCAGGGGGCAGGAGATTGTTCCCTGCCCCTGGGAACTCCCTGCCTCTGGGGTGGGCTTTGCCACCAGAGCCCAGGCTGGGACAATGTCCCCCTGCCCAGCAGCAGGGAGCTCACAGCCCCTGTTTTGCAATTTTGATTCTTATCTCCCAGCCCCAAAGTTGGGGCTGGAAGCTCCCTGCTGTTGGGGCAGGGGCACATTGTCCCTGCCCAGGTTCTTGTGGCACAGCCCACCCTGGCAGTAGGCAGCTCCTGGGGGCAGGGAGCAATGTCCCAACCCCCTCCAGTAGATAACTTTGGAGTGTTTTGGGGACAACTTCCTGATACAAGTGCTGGAGCGGCCAACTAGGGGCCACGCTCTTCTTGACCTGTTGCTCACAAACAGAGAAGAATTGGTGGGGAGTATAGTAGCAACTTGGACAGCACTGACCATGAGATGATAGAGTTCAGGATCCTGAGGAAAAGAAGGACAGAGAGCAGCAGAGTAAGGACCCTGGACTTCAGAAAAGGAGATTTTGACTCACTCAGGGAACCCATGGGCAGGATTCCCTGTGAAGCCAAACTGAGGGGGAGAGGAGACCAGGAGAGTTGGGTGTACTTTAAGGAAGCCTTACTGAGAGTGCAGGAGCAAATCATCCCAATTCACAGGAAAACTAGCAAGGATGGCAGAACACAAGTTTGGCTTAGCAGGGAACTCTTCAGTAAACTAAATCACAAAAAGGCAGCTTATAAAAAGTAGAAAGTTGAAGAACTAGGGAAGAATATAAAAGCATTGCTCGGGCATGCAGGGATGAAATTAGAAAGGCCAAAGCACAATTGGAGTTTTGGAGTTGCAGCTAGCATGGGATGTGAAGGGTACAAGGGTTTCTACATGTATGCTGGTAGCAAGAGGAGGATCAGGGAAAGTGTGAATCCCTTAGTGGATGGGGAGGCAACCTTGTGACAGAGGATGAAGAAAAGGCTGAAGTGCTTAATTCCTTTTTTGCCTCCATCTTCACAGGCAAGGGCAGCTCCCAGACTATTGCACTGGGTAACACCATTTGGAGCGGAGGTGAGCAGCCCCTAGTGGTGAAAGAACAGATTAAGGACTCCTTAGAAAAGCTGGCTGTGTACAAGTCCATGGGGATGGGTGGGATGCACCTGAGAGTGCTGATGGAGTTGGTTAATGTGACTGCAGACCCATTGGCCACCATCTTTGAAAACTCATGGCAATCAAGAGAGGTCCTGGATGATTGGAAAAGGGCAAAAATAATGTACATATTTAAGAAAGGGAAAAAGTAGGATCCAGGTTACTACAGACCAGTCAGTCTCACCTCAGTCCCTAGAAAAATCATGGAGCAGATTCTCAAGGAATTCCTTTCTAAGCACTTGGAAGAGAAAAGGGTGATTAGGAACAGTCAGCATAGATTCAACAAGGGCAAATCATGGGAAGGTAGTGTGGGGATGCAGTCAGGAAGGCCAACTGCACCTTGTCATGCATCCACAGATGCATCTCGAGCAGGTCCAAGGAGGTGATACTCCCCCGCCATGCAGCACTGGTCAGGCCACAGCTGGAGTACTGCATCCAGTTCTGGGTGCCACACTTCAAGAAGGATGTGGACAACATGGACAGGGTCCAGGGGAGGGCCACTTGCATGATCAGGGGGCAGCAGGGCAGGCCCTACAAGGAGAGCCTAAGGGACCTGAACCTGTTCAGCCTCCATAAGAGAAGATTAAGGTGGGATCTAGTGGCCTGTTACAAACTAGTCAGAGGGGACCAGCAGGCATTGGGGGAGTCCCTGCTTCCCCGAACACTACCAGGAGTGACTAGAAATAATGGTCACAAGCTGGCAGAGGGTAAATTCAGATTAGACATCAGGAGGCACTATTTCACTGTCAGGGTGGCTAGGATCCGAAACCAACTTCCAAGCAAAGTGGTGCTGGCTCCTATCTTGGGGGTCTTTAAGAGGAGGCTGGATGAACACCTCACTGGGTTCATTTGACCCCAGTACTCTTTCCTGCCATGGCAGGGGGCCGGACTTGATGATCTGCTCAGGTCCCTTCCACCCCTACTAACTATGAAATTATGAAATCATGCCTGACCAACCTGACTGCCTTCTATGTGACTGGCTCTGTGGATATGGGGAGACCAGTGGATGTTGTGTACCTTAGCAAGGCTTTTGGTACGATCTCCCATAACATTTTTGCAGGCAAGCTAAGGGAGTATGGGCTGGATGAATGGACTGTAAATTGGATAGAAAACTGGCTGGAGAATAGAACTCAATGGCTCAATGTCTAGTTGTCAGCCAGTATCAAGTGGAGCTCCCCAGGGGCCGGTCCTGAGGCCAGTTTTGTTCATTGTCTTCATCAATGACATGAAGATGCCATAGAGTGTACCAACAGCAAGTATGAAGATGACACCAAGCTAGGGGGAGTAGTAGATACTCTGGAAGGTAGGGATAGGATTCAGAGTGACCTAGACAAATTAGAAGATTGGGTCAAAAGGAATATCATAAGGTTTGACAAAAACAAGTGCAAGGTTGTGCACTTAGGACACAACAATCTCATGCACTACTACAGGCTGGGGGCTGACTGGCTGGGCAGCAGCTCTGTAGAAAAGTGGACAATAAGCTGAATATAAGTCATCAGTGTTCCCTAGTTGCCAAGAAGACTAATGGCATACTGTGCTGCATTGGTACGTGTATTGCCAGTAGGTCAAAGGAATTGATTTCCCTCCTCTATTCAGCCCTGGTAAGGCCACATCTGAAGTATTGTGTTCAGTTTTGGGCTCCCCACTCCAAAAAGGATGTGGACAAATTGGGGAGAGTCCAGTGGAGGGTGACAAAAATGGTGAGGGGGCTGGAGGACATGAATTATGCAGAAAGACTGAGGGAACTGAGCTTATTTAATCTAGAGAAGAGGAGACTGAGAGGAAACTTAAGAGTAGTCTTCAACTACCTGAAGAGGGGTTTGAAAGAGGACGGAGCTAGGCTATTCTCAGTGGTGGCAGATGACAGGACAAGGAGCAATGGTCTCAAGTAGCAGCATGGGAAGTTTAGGTTAGATACGAGAAAGAATTTTCTCACTAGGAGGGTAGTAAAACACTGGAACAGGTTACCCAGAGAGATGGTGGAAGCTGTGTGCTTGTGGGTATTCAAAATCTTCCTAGACAAAGCTTTGTCTGGGATGATCTAGTTAAGGCTGGTCCTGCTTTGTGCAGGGGGTTGGACTAGATGACCTCCTGAGGTCCCTTCCAACCCTAACTTTCTATGATTCTATAGCCTTATATTCCCTACCAGCTCCTGGGCTAGCACCAAGGTGGGTCCTAGACCACCCCCTGGCTGTGGTAGGGGGCTGCTGCAGGGCCAGTAGGGGCAGGAGCAGACTGCTGCCCTAAACAGCAAATCTGCTCTAACTTCCCCACACATAGAGACGCCTACTAATTTACTGTACACCCTGGAGCATTTGCACATGTAGACATGCTCACAGTTGACCTAGACATGATGGAATGGAGTGGAAAATCAGGTACTGATCTGCAGCTGATATACCCTTTATCATACATAATGCCATTGTTCCTTGCATTTAGAATAACATAAAGCAAAGGGTTATTAGAACTAAAGTACAAGGCTGGAATAAAGTCTTGAGCTGTTTCATGGAGCTACACATTTTTCCCCCACAAAAATTCCCAACTTTTTTTGTACTGTTTCTTTGGTGCCCTAAGAGGAAGCTAAGCTGTGCATGCCAGTAACTTGGGTGTTGGTGGGTTCATTCCAGCAGGAAAACACTTGTATTTGGGAATTAATTAAATGTAGCTGAACACTGTTAGGCTAAATACCTTACAGAGAGCTGTGTTATACTTACAGCAAGAAGTGGCAATATTTCACTATTAGTCAGAATTACACTGGAGTTTTTATTTTGCCTCTAAACTTTTGGCCCAGTCCATGTTTTCAACTTTTTCTCTACAAAAATTAGGATAAAAAACTTTAGATATTTGGTTTTTAAAACCAGAAACTGAGATTCTATTGCACTGGCTTTCCTAAAAACTTTAAGGCTTGTGCTATATACTCACGAAAGCTCACAATGCTGATATGGGATGTAGGTCCCTCTGACTTAAGTGTGAGCCATTGATCCTCTGGGCTCCTGAATCTTTTATTTCTACCCGCTTGTTCATATGCGTCATGTGTCACAAAACTCAGGTGTGTGGATGAAAAACATTTTGAGCTAAGATAAACATGCTCTTTATGTTTAAACCTGGGTAGGTTTACATGCCCTCTTATGAAATATGATAGTTTAGTTATTTCAAAGGAGTCTTGTGATTCAGGATTTAGAAAAGGATCCAAAGACACTTTTCTGTTTGTGTTAAATCTGTATTTTATAGCTGCCTCTCCTGACCAAGAGCATAAATACAGAGGAACAGTGAGTGGGGCACCAGCTCTGGGCACCAATTTAGGGTAGATATAAAAATAGCAGCTGCCACTGTCAACAGCAGCCTGGCCACTGCTGCTACCCCATGTGCTGCTACCATCTCTACTCTGATGTGTTAGCTTCACTCACAAGGAGGAGGTATATGTGTCTAGCACAGGGTAACCAATAAGAAAGGGAACTATCAGATTTTACTGGGGCGCATCATTCCAAGTTAGGACGTGTTTATACAAGTTTTCACTTTGGCCAGGTACAGACATTTAGTTTCTCTTGGGAGGGTTACTGTTTTCCCAGGAGATACCATAAGTGTACAGATGTTCAGGAGTTTTATCCCAGAGCAAAAATGGCTGCTCCAGGAGAAATAATAACCTGAGGAACAACAAGGGTTAAATAGGTCATGGGAAAGTTTATTTTGGGAAAGAGAATATAAGTACAACCTGCCCTTCTGAGAGAGCTCACAGCATAGTCTTCCAGCATTGAAGGGTGCTTTGCTTCTCACTCCCTCTTCCACCCTCACAGAAAACACTGTTGCTTGGGCTGGACTCTGCTATGAGCAGGGAGCAGAACACACCCTCTTCACAATCCCACATTGTGCTGCAGAGAGACGCTGGCTGATTTCTTAGATTTCATAGACATTAGGGCTGGAAGGGACCTCGGAAGATCATCAAGTCCAGTCCCCTGCCCCAGGGGCAGGAAGTAAACTGGGGTCATAGGGTCCTAGCAAGAAAAACATCCAGGTTTCTGTTTAAGGCATTCAAAGTAGGTGCTTGAACCACCTCCAGTGGCAGGCCATTCCAGACCTTGGGGGCTCAGACTGTAAAGAAGTTCTTCCTTATGTCCAGCCTGAAACAGTCTTGCAGCAATTTAAAACTGTGTGACCTTGTCATCCCTTGGGGTGTTCTGGTGAACAAACATTTCCCCCAGGTCCTGGTGAACACCCCTTATAAACTCATAGGTGGCCATCAGATCACCCCTGAACCTGTGCTTTTCCAGGCTGAAGAGTCCCATAGCTCTCAGCCTCTCGTTATAAAGTCCATTTTCCTGACCTCTGATCATGCACGTGGCTCTCCTCTGGACTCTCTCAAGCTTCTCCACATCGTTTTTGAATTGTGGAGCCCAAACTGCACGCAGTACTCCAACTGAGGCCTCACCAAATTTGAGTACAATGGGAGAATGATGTCCTGGGATTTGCTTGAGAAGCATCTATGGTTGCAAACAGGTTTTTTGCTCACTTTAATAGCTGCAGCATTACATTGCAGGCTCATATTCATCTTGTGGTCAGTCCTGACCCCCAAGTTCCTCTCGTCCGTAGTGCTAATCAGAGTAGCACTGCCGAGCCTATAGACATGCTGCAGGTTTTTCCTCCCAAGGTGGAAAACCTTGCATTTTTCAGTGTTAAACACCATCAGGTTCTTGTCTGCCCATTTCCTGAGCCTGTCAAGGTCAGCCTGGATTACTTCTCTGTGTGGAAGCTTTACCCCAAACTTTGGTATCATCAGTGAACTTGGCCAGTCCACTTCTGACTCCAATGTCCACATCATTAATGAAAAGGTTGAACAAAATTGGTCCAAGAACAACCTTGAGAGACACCACTGGTCAGAGGGCACCATGACAATTGACTTCCATCAACCACCCCCCTCTGGGTCTGACCATGGAGCCAATTCTCCAGCCAGCAGATTGTGGAGAAGCTAAGGCTGCAGCTGACTAGTTTTTCTAAGAGGTGATCATGGGATACCAGATTGAAGGCTTTTTTTAAAGTCAAGAGATATATGATATCAATCTCTTCTCCCTTATCCAGGTGATAGGTGACCTGGTCATAAAAGGAAATAAGATTGGTGAAGCAAGACCTACCCGCAACAAATCCATGCTAGCTATCCCTCAGGCTGTTGCCATCAGCCAGTCTGTTAAGAATGGCCTCTTTGATGATTTTGTCTAAGACTTTGCCCGGGATAGAGGTAAGGCTGATGGGCCTGTAGTTAGCCGGATCCACTTTCCTCCCTTTCTTGAAGATAGGCACCACATTGGTCTGCTTCCAATCATCAGGCACTTCACCAGAGTGCCAGGACCTTTTGAAGATCTGTACCAGGGTTGAGCTATGATGCAGGCCAGCTCCTTGAATACTCTGGGGTGTTAACTGTCAGGGCTGGCTGACTTGAAGGTGTCCAGCCTCTCAAGCTGTTCCTTCACAAGAACAGCATTGATGGAGGGCAAAGAATCACCTTCACTTAGGAGTCCCTGTCCCATAATGGGCAGGGTCATACAATGGGACTTGCGAAAGACTGATGCAAACTACCCATTTAGCAAGTTGGCTTTTTCATGGGTGTTGGTTCTCAGTTGTCCCTTCTGGTATAGCAGGGGTCCAATGTTGCCCTTGCTTTTCCTCCAGTTCCCCACAAGAAAGGACTTTTTATTGTCCTTGATATTTGTAGCCAGTTGGAGTTCCATGGCAGCCTTGGCTTTCCTGGTTTGCTCCTTGCAGGTCCAGGCCAGTGCAGAGCATTCCTTTTTGGAGGTGGATCCTGTCCTCCATCCTTTGTAGGTCTGTCTTTTTAGATGCAGGAGGACTGCTAGTTCCTTCTTGAGCCAAGAAGGCTGCTGTGCCCTCTTGCTGCCCTTCCTCCAAGATGGAATAGCCTTAGTTCATGCATCTAGGATCACTCCCTTCAGGAGTAACCACTCTTCCTGGATTCCCCTCCCTTTGGGGTCATGGTCCCTTAGGGCCTCACTGACAAGTCTCCTCAGCTTGTCAGAGTCATCTCTCCTGAAGTCGAGGACCTCTGTACTGCTGACTGACTTGACAGCTTTTTGGCGGATGGTGAAGGTGATCAGCTTGTGGTTGCTGTCACCCAGCTTCCCTTTGATTTTTAAGTTGCTGATTAGGTCATCCCTGGTTGCCAGTACCAGGTCAAGCATTACTTGCCTCTTGTTGGTCCGTAGACTTCTTGAATCAGATACAGCTCATCCATTAATGTGAGGAAGCTTTGTGACCATTTGGATTTGGCCAAGCGCTCTTCCCATGAGATGTCCTGGTAGTTGAAGTCCCTCATGATAACCATGGACCGGGAGTGTGAAGCCTCAGCCAATTCCCTGGTGAACTCCTGGTCAATCTCTTGATTCTGGGAGGGAGGTCTGTAGTAGACTCCCACCATTGTATCTCCTATGCTGTGTTCCCCATGGAGTTTAACCCAGAGGGTCTCTAGTCATCCACCCTGGATGCTGATGTTGGCTTGTTGGGATGCGTAGCTGTCCTTGACATAGAGAGCTACACCTCTGCCCCTTTTGTCCACTCAATCCATCCTGTACAGGGTATAGCCATCTATACCCATGGTCCACATGGGTGAGTGTCCTACCAGGTCTCCATTATCTCTGTGACATCATACTTGTTTGTGTTGAGAAGGAGGACAAGTTCCTCCTGTTTATTCCCCAAGCTCCTGGCATTGGTGTATGGGCATGCAAGCGTCCCCTTGGGGGTCCTTGCCTTGCCAGGAGCTCACTCTATGGCTGGGGCAGGGGTAGGCTCCCTTAAGTGCCTTGAACTGCTGGATTTGCAATGGCTGCTCAGCCGGCCAGCAGAGGCAGTAGTCTCCCTGTCCCCCGGTGGGCTTAGTCTAAAGCCTGGTGGAGCAGGTCAGCCAGTCTGACTGAAAAGAGCCTCCTTCCCAGCAGAGAGAGGTGAAGGCCATCCCTTCCCAGAAGCTCACTGCTTCTCTCACCAAAAAGTGGACTGTGGTCATGGAAGCTGAAGCCTTCCTGATGACACCAGCGCCATAGTCCTTGGTTCACTACCTGGATTCTCCTCTCCCTCCTCAGCCCGTAGCTTGAAACCAGAAGGATCAAGGAAAACACTACCTGCACCACCAGTCCCTTAAACCCTGCTCCCAAATCCCTGTAGTGCTTCATGACCTGGCTGAGAGGGTTCCGAGCCGTGTCATTGGTGCCCACATGGATAAGAAGCATAGGGTAGTGGTCAGTGGGCTGGAGAAGTTTAGGGATCTTCTCCACAATGTCTCGGATATGGGCTCTCAGGAAGTAGCAAACTTTCCAGGCAGATTGCTCCCTCCATCCCCCTCAGGATGGAGTCTTCCATGACAAACACTTTGCATTTTGTCTTAGGGAGAGTGTGGGCAATAGTTACACTAGAGGCTGTGTTGCCTGTCAGAGCTGGCAACTTAGCAGGTTCTGCTGGGGCTGCAAGAGGTTCATACCTGTTGCAAAACTCCAGCAAGGCAGGGGCCTTGGTGTGGCAGGCCTTGGGGCCCTTGACCACCTTGATCCAACCCCGTGGCTGGACACAATGGGAGGTCCCCAGGTCCTCCCTTGTCCTGGAGGGAGACTGTGGTCTCCCCTCTGTCTCCTGGGGGAGAAGGGCATGGCAGTAGGAGTCTGTCTCCTGCTCACAGTCCCTGATGGCAAGCAGTCTCTGTACTGCAGCCTGAAGCTCCTCCAGCTGGCACACCAGAGACCCCAAAAGGGAGCAAACCCCACAAGGGGAGGTGGCCATGGTCCCAGGCTCCAGAGCCTGAAAAAGTGTCAGGCAGCCCCCGCAGCTGAGAGCCAGGGGCTCTGTCTGTGTGGAGCCCAGAACCATGGGCTCCATCTGGGTGGAGGTCTCTGAGGTGCTGGAGGGGATGGCCGCAGACCCCAAGGGGACCCTCAGGGTGTGGTGCATGCCCATCCATGTCATGCCTCTGGTAGACTGGCTACGGCTGGGACTGTCTACCCTAAGGGGCTCGCAGGCAGGGCCTCAGGCCCTCCCGCTCACCCTACTGCACAAACTCCATGCTAACTCATGTGTCAGGCAGACAAGCATGCCTATTTGCACAATCTGTTCAAGCGGCTCCAGTTGCATGTTTCCATGAGGGACTGGACCAAGCAGGGGCTGGGGTGGGGTGAGGCCCTCCCTGGTTCCTACTTAGCTGTCTCTCACAGCTGAGTGAGCTAGTCCCCTCCCCCATGGGCCCCACTTTCCTCCCGCTGCTGCTGGGGGTCAGCGGGGAAGCTCCACAGGAGTTGGGGGTCACTGGGGGGGTTTGGGGTGTGGGGGCATGATGAACTTATGCATCTCGTGCCGCTCCCTAAGCCTCTCTGGAAATTTTTTCCTTTAGCAGGCCCTTTTAAACTACACACATGCACAGTGTGCCTGCCTGTTTGATCAGTCTGGGTCAGCCAGTCAAAGCTGTCCTGCTCATTGCTGCCATCTGTAGTCAGGCAGACTGAGGGAGCCTACAGAACATGATGAGATGTGTTCACAGAGACCCCCTGATTGTGCAGTGTCAGCACTGCAAGCTCTAGGGTGTTCAGGGACTCAGGCATATCTGGGAAAGTTTTTCTGCAGGGAATATAAACCCAGGAGACCTGAAGTCATTAGAATATGTCTATGTAGCCTTAGTCCCTGCAACTACCTTCTCATGTAAACTATCTATGAGCATTTGAAGTATTTATACTTACAGAAAATATAAGAACAAAATTTACATCCTGTATGTAATTTGCCTTGTAATTCTTCTTTCAGAAAGAAGATGCAAAAAGGAGATGGCAAGTTCAAGTAGCAAGTTCAAATTCATGCTTCCACTTATTTGTAAATAACTTAAGAAATAAACAATACTTGTGGTCCCTTAGGCAGAAATAATCTACCCAAATGGACACTGAGATTCAGTTCATGGAGTTTCCATGAAGTTTTTTCTTCTGAGGAAGCAGAATTTATCTTGTACAAATTCCTAATGGCACAGGCTTGAGGCTTCACTGCTTCTAGATCACTATGGATCATTGGGCATTTGGATGAGATGACAAAAGAGACAGTCAGAGAGGTTTGGATGGATCTGCATGAATTTAAGTTTACAGAGCTGGATGAAATTAATCCCATGGTACTGAAGGAAATGGCAAAGGATATCTCAGAGTCCTTGGCAATGATCTTCACTAAGTCATGGGAAATGGGCCAGCTACCAGGGGACTAGAAAAGGAGCAACATAGTGCCTCTTTATAAAAACAACAACAACAACAAAAATGGACTGGAAGAACTACAGACAAGTTAGTCTCACCACAATACTTGGGAAGTTATTGGAGCATATTTAAGGAAGGACATTTGCAAGCATCTGGAGAAGGAGAGACTGGTCACAAGCAACCAGCATGGATTTCTGAAAAAAAAATCATGTAAAAAACTTGATCTCCTTTTTTGACTAGGTAACCACTTGGGTGGATAAAGGGAATTCAGTGGGTATAGTGTATCTAGATTTCAGCAAGGCTTTTGACAAGGTTCCACATGACCTTGTCACAAAAGAATGGAGCAATGTGGGCTGGACAAAACTGCTATAAGGTGGACAGATAACTGGCTCGATAGTCACAAGCAAAGGGTAATGGGTCCAAGTCATAATGGCAGGAGGCTTTGCATGGAGTCCCACAAAATTCTGTCTGGGGCTGAGTGCTGTTCAGTATGTTTATTAATTATTTGGATGCTGGCATAAAAATTTCTTGAGCAAGTTTGTGGATGACACAAAACTGGAAAGAATTGTGAACATGTTGGAGGATGGAAGCACAATTCAGAATTATCTTGACAGATTGGAAAGCTGGGCTACAGCTAACCAGATCAATTTCAGTGTGGACAGATGCAAGGTGCTATACCTTGGGAGGAATAATCAAAAACAAATATAAAATGGATGACACCTGACTGGATGGCAGCTCTATGGAAAAGGAATTGTGAGTCTTTGTAGATCACCAACTCAGTGGGCACGTCTACATGTGAGCCCAACTGCACAGTTGTTACTGCTCAGTCATTTAGCACTGGCTTTAGCACATACTCAGTGACTGCACAGTAACCACTGGTACTGTGCAGTCCCAGCACCGCATGGGTCAATTCTGACCTTAATTCACAGTAGCAACAAGCTACTGTGCAGTAGTGGTGGTATTATGATTCATGCTTGTTGATACTATGTCACAGTAGCAATGAGCTACATTGCTGTAGCTCATCACTATGGTGACATAGCATCTCATGTAGACATGCCCATTATGAATCTGCAGTGAGCTGCAGGTGCACATAAGGTGAATGTGGTTTTTGGATGCCTCAATAGAAACATTAGGTGCAAGACATGGGATGTAATAGTTCCTTGCACTGATTAGGCCTTATACTGTGTGTAGTTCTGGGCTCCACATTATAAAAAGGACATGGAGAAGTTGGAATGGGTCCAGAAGTGGGGAGCAAAGGCATTTAAGAAAGGACATGACAGCAGTCTTCAAATACTTGAAGAGTTGCCATAAAGAAGAGGGAAAGCAGTTTTTCTTTCTTGCTGCAGAAAGGAGAATGCAGACCAATGACTTGAATTTGCAACAAACTAAGTTTAGATTGGTTATCAGAAAAAAATTCTTTACTATTAGAATAGTGAGGCAATGGAATAGACTGCTTAGGGAAGTTGTGGACTAACTATCACTGAAGGTTTTCAAAAAGAGGTTGGATAGCGACTGGTCAGGAATGATCTAAGTGTAGGTCTGTGTTCTACTATGGGGATTTCCCATGCTTCTGGATTTTGATTGTTGCCCCTCCCTTCCTTTTTGTTACATGTCAGGGGGGCTTTAAGCCTCCCTCAGAGATACTGGGTGCTGACTACAGCCAACATGGGATTTTGACTGGGGTGTGCCAATGCTCCTGCTAAGACCAAAGCCAGAGGTTCCTAGCTACAGGGTCTTGCCCCTGTACTCAAGGTCAGAATGACTGCCAGACTCGGGGCCAGGATGGAATTTATTTCATGGCCAGATTGGTACAGACTGTGGAGGTTTTTGCCTTCCTCTGTAGGGGATGGCATGACTCTCTGCCTGGGATCTGTTGAACATAGATTGACAATCTTTTATAGCAGCACGTTGGCTCCATTGCTTTACCTGTGTCAGATTAGGGCATTATGTCTGTGTTTTGTCAGGGTTGATGGTAGTTTTGTAGAGTTTAGATTTTGCATTGTACTGGATTGCAGGGTTATGGATAATCTTGCCTTAGGCAGGGGTTTGGACTAAACCTCTTGAGGTCCCTTCCAGCTCTACTCTGTGATTCTCTCCATAATTTAAAATATTTCATATAGCACTGCTGTTGATTTTTCTGGATAGCTGTTTAACTCAGCTGTCTCTTACAATGGATAGTTACTGTTGGTACCTGATGGATTACGTGGTAAAATAGGGTAAATAAAAATATAGACATGCTGGCTCTTTTGACCTGTTGTTTCTCATACCATGGAAACTGAACCTCACTGAAATATTGCTGAGAGGCTTTTGCAGCATGTGGGGCAGGCCAATGACAGGAATGTCACAAAATGTCAATGTGTAATGGGACCCTTACCCCATTACCAAAGAGGAGGGAACTAGGGAATAACTGGCTCACTCTAGGTTCCTGGAAGAACTGTTAGGCAGGGAGAGGTCTTTAATAAAAATGGCTGCTTGTCCCAGGTGCAAAAAGCACAATCAAGGCTAGGATGGACAGGCTGGGTGGGAAAGTAGCAGGTCAGTTGACCTAGAAGGGTATGTTTACAGGCTTCTTAAGGCCAGAACCATCATTGAGGCCTCATTTCAGCTCTGATCTGCCCCAGGGAAGGAGCTCCACACCACAGGAAGACTCAAGGAAGCTCAACAGCACCAGACGTTGAGGTTAAGCTGTTTTGTTGTATGTTTATGCTTTATCATTGTGGTGTGACACAGACTCAGACTGGGGGTTAATTTCAGTTTTGAATCAGTTTGCTTCTACCTGTATTTAAATGTAAAACCAAAGGGATGGGAATGGCTGGTAGGGGAGTTTTGGAGGCTACTGAGTGCACCCAGAGAGGCACCACCACTGGTTCTGGAGGACAAGACTGAAAACTGGGGATTAGAGCCTTCAGCTGAAAAGACTGTGTGAGTATCCTGAGACCCTGAGAGGGCAGAGGGTGAGAGAGAGCCAAGGGACCTATAGTCCGAGAGGCCCTGGGGCAGTGGATGTAGTCTGAGGGCCATAACCAGAGTTGTAAGGGCCCAGTTCTAGCCCTTAAGGCAATTAGGGTAGTTGGAGCCAGAGCCTCAAAGATGGAGAGGTTGTATAGTGGGTCTAGAGCCCCTGTTAGGGAGTGATACAGCACGGTGGGGTCAGGGCTCTGAATCGAGCCAGCCAAGTTGAGCATTAGGAGGAGCTGGGTAGGAAGAGCATCCTGAGCTCACTGGCTTCTGAGGGCAGCCTCCCCACTTCACTTTTAATATTAAAGTGTAGCAGGTGGGAGGGGCCAGAGTGGGTGGGCAGAATCAAGGCAGCCACTAGGGTGAAACAAAGCTGCCTTTGGGGCCTGCCTTATTACACAATGTAGGATTTTGATTGCACGCTTCAGAATGCAATGTGAAGTGAGTAGACTCGTTGCCTGTTGATCCTTATTTAGTGTTTTCCTGAAAGTCTTTACATAGGATGGAGCAGTAGTAGAAACCTGGCTGGCCAGGTAAGAAGGATGATGGGACCACTCATGCTTAAAATGAATGTTGTCTTGGAAGTCATCGTGTTTATCACTAATGTAGTCATTTGGGTAAATATCTGCGTTCATATCAGCTCAGATTCAAGAAATTAGCATATCTTTGCTGTAAATAGATGCTTAATATATTCATGTTCTACTGTATTGACTTCTGTTTTAGCTCTACCTTTTGAAATATCTGGTGTAATTCTAATTGCTCAATCTGCACTAGACAGGAGAATTCAATGGAAATGCCTCAGTTCTTAAAAAAAAATCAGGCCATTACTTCAACTCAGGGATTTTTCCCCCTCTTTGTTACTTTCTGCTTTGAATTAATAATTTGTACTGCACTTGCCAGATCTGCTTTTTATGTTTTTATCTTACTCTTTTCTGTTTGCAACACTGGAAAAAAAAGATTATTTTACCCTCTGGTGGATAGTTGAATTGCCCTGTAACAAGGAGTTCTGCTGCATAAATGAGGCCAAACCAAAACCCTTGAGCAGGCAAGGAGCTCTTTAGTAATCCAAGACAAAGGTGGCTCAGAAGTCAGAAAGTTTGCAAAGTGAAAATCTATCATTTGAGAATTTTCACAGGACTAAACTGTTCATTAAACAGAGCTTCCTTCCCTTACTTTTCTTTTAAAACATTTCTCCATCACAATCTTTCTGTAGCTCCCATGTGCCTCTATTATTTTTTTAAATAAAGTGATGCCAAATACACTTAATATGCTAGGTAATGGAACAATGCAACATCCTAAACCACTCTGATAGTTTTCTTTTCTTTTCTTTTCTTTTCTTTTTCTCTTTTCTCAAAAAGTTCTTGGGGTTTGAGTTCCACTTTGTAGAAAAAAAGAAATAAGTCATTCCCTAAGAAAACACAGAAATTTTAAACCCAAATCACAAATTAGCTATTTTCTGCTATCTATGAAGATAAAATAAAGCTGCAGCAATCCTATTTATCAGTCCTTTTTTTGTATCTAGTAGTGACAAAATACCGAGCAGCACAGGTTTCTCACCACTGAATCAACATATCAACAAAGCTTTAATGATGCTGTACGAAAAAGAATCTTTCTTTGTCCACTGCTTATATTTCCAGAAAGATCTGAAAAATTTAGGGAGGTTTCTTTTTACCCCACTATCCATATAGAATTTTTCTTTTGTTGATGACATAGGTAGAACTTTGTTTACATACTTGCACTTGTACAGAAAGTAAGTTACCAAAGAAGCATTTCATACCTAGGGCAGATTTTGCTTAAAAAGTAATGTTCTTGAGGGATAGCAATGTGCCAAGGAATGTTCATGGTTCTTATGGTTGAGATAAAGACAATAAAAGCAACGGTCACTTCAGTGAGCCCCAAAGGATGTTAATTCAAGAAAGCACTGTCCTTGGCAGAAGATAGTTTTAACTATCTTAAAAGTAAAAATCTACTTCTATGACCCATGAGAGAGGAAAAATGCCAACTGCATGTTAAATAAACATCTCAGAACTATGTTAGAAATAGACAAACTACAAAGGCCATGGCAAATGTGATAGGTGCTCATAAATCTAGGTTGGGGGCTTGAAGAATGTTCTGAAGTAAAACTTTTGGGAAACCAGAGGAATTTCCTTGAAGTTTTCAGTGGAATAGTATTTTATGCCTGAAAATAGAATACCATTCTGTAAAATCAGACATGGCATATTTATTGTCTTAGGGCTACAGTAAATATAGTCCCTGCACCACTTTAAAATAAATTAGGAGATATTAGCAGAATTTTTGGTCAAGAAGGACAATTTGTAGGAATAAATATACAGGCAGTCCTCAACTTAAAAAGTTTCAAGTTATAACATTTCACACTTACAACATTTATAAATTTGCACCCTATTTCAACTTTCTGATGTCAGTTTCAACTTTACAACACTTGATCAGACGTGACAGCACACCATCTCCCTGGAGAACGTCTGTCCAGGGACACATTCTTTAAGAACCAGATAAGACTCCAGAAAAACCTGCAGCCAAGACTTCTGAGAACACTCCAGCCAAGCACCTTTCAAAAAGTCCAAACAAGAGCCCTTCAAAAAGTCCAGCAAAGTCACCTCAAAGAAGTCCTTCCAAATCAACATGATTACTAATTACAATATAAATACATTAATGTAGCTATATTACTCATCTATAATTGATTGAGTAAAAAATTTGGCGTTATTTTTGGTGAAAGTGGGGTATCAGGCCTTGGTTCAGGAACCAATCCGCCATTTTTAACATTGTTTCCTATGGGAAAATCAGTTCTGAGTTAATAGCATTTCGACTTAAGATGCAGTTTTCAGGAACCAATTGTATCATAAGTCAGAGGACTGCCTGTGTCTCTTATTTTCACTTTTCTTACCAGCATCCCTGCACACTCCATGTGATCTGTGGTAGCCAGTGTGGTTTCTCTTCCTGCCAAATCTTCCCTGTAGCAAAGAGTTTGCCAGTCTATTTCATTTGTGATCTGTGGTGTAATGTAGACTGCCTCCTCATGGTGCACCACAGATAGTGCTAAATAGTCTACAACATGATGATGCCAAACTGTTTTCTAGACTTCCTTGCAAATGATCACAAGGACAAGTGAACATTAACATATCTTATGAGATCTGTAACATCAGGACCTCACTGCACATTTGCCAACTCAATATTGAGGTGATAAAAGAGCCAAAAGTGAACATTATCTAAAATTTGGTCAGAAAATTTTGTTGCTATCCTTGCCTATGACAGGTCTAGAGATGACCATGTTCCTTTACAGCCATACCAGTATGTCTCCAGGGAAACGAGGGAGGGAAAGGGTCAGGGACAGGGCAGGGATAATCACTCACTGAGCACAGCTGGCAGAATTCACACACCAGATGGGGTTTAGGGGAAACAGTGACTGGCAACCATAAAAAGATAGCGGCAGGAGCTACTCACTGCCCCCTGGGGCACAAGGAGAGAAGACACATCCAGACACGAGACAGGTAGCTCCAAAGCTACACAGAAAAGCCACAGAGAAGCTACAAGGAAAAGCCACAGAGAAGGAGATCCTGCTGGGTGAGGGTACAACCGTGGCAGAACAGCCTCTTCAAAGCTAACTGGAATGCCAGAGAAAAGCCACAGAAAAGTGGAGCCTGCTGGGTGAGAGTACAACCACGGCAGAGCAACCTTGCAGAAGCTACCCCAAAAGGAAGAGAGAACTGTGAAGGAAGGGATCTTGCCAGATCAGAGCCCTAAGCAGAGAGGTGAGATGGGTACACTTACCTGGATGGTCCATGGGAAGAGGAAACTGTTAGACCCTGACTCCATGCATGGTTTTTTACCAATCACCATTCACCTTTTTGAATATGTTGATTTCGGATCCTGTTATCAGTTACGTGTTATCTTTCACATTCCAATCTGTTTTTCTGTCCCATGTTGTACCACCTCCACATTCCTTAGGCCCTTGTATCTTATCTCATTCCTTACTGGAGCTGGTTCACAGCACACAGACTTACTTGCTGCTTTTTTCCAGAAAATGGTTGACACAATTAAGATAGCTACTTAGCATAAGCATTCATAAGCAAAGTCTACTTTTCCTTCTAACAATAGCCTGTTTCTTTTACATAATGATTATATATTTTACAACACTACTATATGGTTAAAAACTACTTGCCTAAGCATCTTGCAATGTTACTTTTAATATATCATTTTGCCTTGTGGTCAGCAGCTTTTGCTGGGCCACAGATTAAAGCCTTGTTTCAGCTGAAAATTCGGTGCTCCCCGAGATACAAATACAATTACCCTAACAATCATTCTGGGGAAGAGGGATCTGAGGCAACCTAGAAGAGAAAAAGATAAGGACTAAACTATAGGAGCTGGAGCTGCCAGAGCAGGGGTAAGGGATAAGCACAGGTGATGGGCTCAGCTGGCAGAACGCTCTACCGCACAGGGAGCATTGCTTAAAATGCATTCACTTTTACCAGCTTCTCTGTGTGATTTCTGATACTATCTTTCATTGGGAAATTTACTTTTCATTCTTCCATCACATCAAGGCATGGCAAAAGAGCCCCAATGAAGGAAAAGTTGTTACTCAACCCTAATCCGGCCACATTGCCCTTCAATCTCATGCTGCTGATTATCATCAAGTACAAAATAGGGGGAGATGTCTAGATTCAGACTGGATGCATCCATTAATCATTCTATTTATGTTGTGACACTTTATACTAAAAATAACATTGGCAACAATAGAGTCATATCAACAAGCTGCACTGAAGGCATTTACAGTTTCAGTCCAAATGTATGACATGATGATAATTAATGTGTACAAACCACATGCTGTTGCATGGCCAGCCCCTGCCTTACTTCCATTACATCACCCAAGCATCATCCTAGGTGACTTTAATAGCTAACATAGTCTGTAGGGATACTGCCACTGTGATCAAAATGGAATTAAACTTCTATATTGGATGGAGGGAGATGACCGTGTATTAGTCTATGACACAAACAATAGAGTTATTTTTCACTCAGCCCACTGGCAATGAGACTATACACCTGATTTGTGTTTCACAATGCAGAACTCCAACAACACAGCCTTCCTATACACCACAAGGTTCTTGACAACTTCCCACACTGCCAGCATAGGACAATTTTATATACAGTTGGAATTCAAATTAATTCCAAAGCCCAGATGGAACTTTAATAAACTGACTGTATTTTTTAACTAAACAAACAGACTTAAACATAAGATGGATAAAACCCACAAGTGAAAATTATGTGAGATTTGAGGGTGTAATAAAAGGAGCAGCTAAGAGATGTATCTCAAGAAGATTTAGAAAATAATACATTCTAGGGTGGAATGAAGACAGTGAATGTCTTTATTATAAGGAATTTAAAGAAAATGGTGATTTCACAACTCCTATCAAGCTCTTACAATCTCTGGACAAGGGTCAAAGAGAAAAATGGTTACATACAATGGAAAACCTTAATTTCACCCTCTCAAGCAGGAAGACCTGGGCTGTATTACATCAATTGGACTCTAGCACTGAAGTTTCAAGACCCAAGACCCACATTAGGTTGGAAAAAATAGCCAATCATTATTGCCCTGTCTAAGGCTCTAACTGACAAACTTTTTATAAGTCAAGTAAAATCATGTTTAAACACTCCATTGCATCATCCACCTCCTTCTCCCAACCGTTTACTGTACAGGAGATGCAAAATGCTCTTATAACCATAAAGGAAGGCAAAGCTGCAGCCATGGATGAGATATTCCCAGAATGGTTAAAATTCTGTGGCCCAAAAACCAGTAAATGGTTGGGGAAGTTTCTTTTTACCACTATTTTGGAAACTGGAAAATGACTAGCCTTATTTAATCAGATGAAAATAATAGCAATAGTAAAACCTAGTAAGAATCCCAATAAAGTGGAGAACTACCATCCAATAACTTTATTAAGTGTAACTTATAAATTATTAGAAAGACTGATGTATAATAGACTTTTTCAGACTATAAATGAACATATTTATGGCAGTTGGGCCCGGACACTGAAGCAGCCACACGTATGCTCTGGTGCACATGTGCTCTCGGTTCCTCCCCTCCCCCACCCAACCACAGTGGAGCAGCCCGACTGGCAGATGAGGTGTGACTACTAGCTAAGCTGGGGAGAATGAGGGGAGGGGCAGAAACCTGGCCAGCTGTAGGAGGAACAGCTAGGGAATGCAGCATGTGCTAGCCATGAGGCAGTCACAGGGGACAGGCAGGGCTCCCAAATTGGCTGACAGTGCCATGTGCAGCCCTTTTGAAGCAACTGGTGGCATGCAGGGGAAAGCACTGGAGGAGCTCCAGAGGAGCTTAAAACCCCCTTCTCTACCCCCTATCACACAGGAGATGTGGCCAGCAGTAGATGGCAAGCAGCTGCAAATCCAGGAATGAGGGAAGTGAGTAGCTAGGCTCAACCAGGCAGCTGAGCAGCACTCAGGGACCCTGAGTGGGGCTGAAAGCTGGACCTGAGAGTCCAGGACCCCTGAGAGGGGCTGAGTGTGGGATCAGTAGAGGCTGGGAGCCCAAGGGCTAGTCCCCTGGTACATTTCCATTCAACCTATTCTACCACTTAAGACAAAGGTGTGGTGGGAAAATCCAGGGGGGATGGGACTGGAGAGCAGGGCCATCAGTTAATACTGTATCTCTGCCACTGGAGGGACCTAGGCTTCGGCTCCGCTACACACAACAATTTTGTTTCTCCAGAGCAGAAACCATTCTTACATCTGATCTGAATACTTCAGATACTTAAACCAGGGGTTGTCAGCTGGGGTATGCCTACCCCTGGGGGTACTTGGAATGGCCCCAAGGGGTATGGCATCAGTATGGGGAAGCAGTATGTGGCAGCAACCGTCCCATGTGAGCACCACACCCCCCCATCACTGCCATTCACCACTCCATGCCACTGCTGCACACCACTTTACTGCACTGCCATGCACTGCCGGCTTCACGTCTGGCTGGTTGTCAGCACCCCTGCCCCCAGTCTGGAAGGGGGTACATTCCAGAAGGGGTACCCACCAGAAGAGGTACACTCCTTAAAAAGGTTGAAAACCCTTGACCTAAACAATTGTGTCTGTTCCCAAATCCTGGGAAAATGGAAGTGTCTATATTTCACTTGAATAATAAACAAGCTAATTTTCAACCTATTATTGTTTTCAGAAATAAGCTTCTAGATTATAATGGTACTCCTAAATATTTAGGAATCATCCTAGATAGAACATTGTTCTAGAAATCATAGTTTCATGCCAATTAATCACTTAACTATGACAGCAAGTTAAGTTAAAAACTGGTAATAATTTGCTTCAGAAATTCACTGGAACTTCTTGGGGAGCTGATGCTGATGCACTGAGAAGAGCAGCCTTAGCATTGGTCTACTCATTGGTGGGATACTATATCTGCTCTGGTTAAACAGTGCTTATACTGATAAAATTGACATCCAACTAAACCTACCAATGCAAATCATTACAGGAACAATTCAATCTACTTATCTTCAATGGCTCCCTGTTCTTAGCAACATTAAGAAAAAAAAATACCTTAACTAAATTATGGACTAAAATTTAAAATAACCCACAGCTACATATACACACAGTTCTCTTAAACCCACCACATCCAAGATTAAAATCTAGACATCTTGCTTGGAGAACAGCAATTCAACTTGAGCAAGACTTATTTAACATCCAAGAAGCCTGGATGCAAGAGTGGTTCAATTCATCCTCTAATACAGAAATTTATTTTTACAAATCCCAACATGAGACCAACTGGCTTTGATCTCTCTAGACATCTTTGGTCTTCTTCTCTAAACTGGATTAGGACAGGACACAGCAGATGTGGATTTCTGTTGCATCAATGAAGCTGGACCAGGTCACCAAACTGTCACTGTGTTGCCCCTTTTCAAACTTTGAATCGCATCTCCTCTGAATGCCCTGTTCATGCAGTTAATGGAACTCTATTGGATCTGCACAATATTACACTTGAGGCAGTCAGCTGGCTGTCAAGTGTGAACATCAAATTGTGAATATGTTTCTCCTTGATTTCTGATCACTGTGTCATCATATGCTAAAGAAAAAGAAAAATACAAATTTGTGATCTGTTTTGCAATCATTGTTCCTTCAGTGATACTTGTACAGCCCCATTATGTGATCTAAACTGCACCACTTGCAGAAAACTGCATAACTTAGATCAGTTCCACCTTGGGCTTTTTGAATGTCTGTACCTAGCTTCAGTGAACACCTACAAGTGTAATTAGCCCCTTAACTGGAAAACAATAAGGATGTTCTCTTGATGTGCAAGAACTTGTTTCTCCATTTTAGTGGAACATACTTCAGACTGCATTTTAGTTTTAAATGCGAGTTTTGTGTCTCTGAAAAGGTTTTTGTTACCAAGTCTTTGTTAGGTTGTGGTGACTGCATTTGGGCTTCCCAGTCCATATTTTGACTTTACTTGGATGTGAGGATGCTTAGAATTAAAAAAAAAAGGCCTGAGTTTTTTTGTTGTTCTTGTTCCGAATAACATAGAGGCCTAAGTACAGACTTAGATTAAGGAGTTTTAAAACATGGCTCTTTGAATCCACCCAGTGCAAATGTCCATCTTTGAATACATGATATCACCAGAAAGCGACAAAGATATTTTGAATGGGCCAGTCAATTGCCCTTGAGGCAGCTGACTTACCTGGTGAAAATATATGGATAGTGCAGTTCAACATTCTGATTTCACACAAAAATAGTTTCTTTCTCAAACCCTGTCTTTGTTTTAAATCATCATGCTGTATTATTACTGTTAACAGAATTCAGAGGTGTTGCTGAAGGAATAGGGCATGCCAGCTAAATAGGCCAGACTTGGCAATGGGCAAGTACCAAATGGCTAAGATTTTTCTACTGCTTAGGTGAACTGACTTGAGGTATCAAGGGAATAAGCAACTGAGTGGGCTTATGTTGTGGGGGGCGGGGGGTATGGCTGCAAAGGTAGTCCCCAAAAAAGGAATTATTCAGCTCCTTGAATTCCATTGTGGGTCATATTGATACATATCTTGATCTTGTCTGGCTGCTTTAGAATTTATGGCCCTGAGCATGCTGGATTACAGCCTGCATTTAATTTCCCATTGCTACCAGCAATTCAATTATGCCACTGAAGGCTATTTGTTCATATGGATACAGTTGTAGGTTATTGTTCTTCTATTAGTATAAAGTGCAGGTGAAATTTTAGGTAGTTCATGCAATATTACACAATGCCACATTTTAATGAGATTAAAACAGCTCTCTTGATTTGGTAATCTCTCAAGCTATTGTCACCATTAGTCATTTTATTGTTTTTTTAACCTTTATTCTTTTCTTCCTATTTCTCAATTTTTTTTTTAGGCAAATTGCTGTGTCCCTGTTATAAAAACTTACTTCCTAGTTATTAATGCCCTAGCCAAGAATTAATTGGCATGGAATTTAATAGGGAAAGATTTACTTCTATACTTGTAAAAAAATTAAGCCATTATTTATTTATTAATTTATTTTTAATGTTTTAATTTGCTTTTGGAAAATATCTCACAGTGTCTAATTCATCATCTAATTGTTTCTTCACATCGTAACTTGTTGTCTGCATGGATCAGCAGCTATTGTAACATTTCATACTATTTCATACTTAAATTTAACAAACAGCTTACTCTTAGATGGAAAGAGTCCTCATATGAGTCCCATTTAGACTGATTTTCACCTGGTCTGGCTCTTTCCTCCTGAACGTCCTGAAATAGATTTTGGTGCCAAATACTGATATATACTTGTGGTTTTCAGTGGGTTACTAGTATTGGGAAGCTTGGTGTTGCTTGCAAAACCATACACTTATATGACCTTTAAAATAATTATTTTATCAAATTTGTTGTTTTTTAATTTTATTGACTATAGGAACATGAGCATACACACTTCTAAGTGGAATATAGTATTATATTAATTATGCTATTTCTCCTGCTGGAATGGAAGATAGCCATGCATATTAGCATGTGTATATTCCAAACATAAGTCACTTTCTTTTTGCCTGCCCAGCTGCTTCAAACTCTTCTCCCAGTGTCACTTCTCTATAAAAAGGAAAATAAATTGTCTTGATGTCCACTGCAGTAATAATTTAAACTATAAATGTTGCAATATAAAACTTAGAATGTTTAAGTCTTTAAGATGTTGATCTCGATTGGGGCCCTTTGTAGCATCTCCAATAGTCACGTCGCAGTCTGCCTTTCTTGCCTGTACTTGGAAATCCTACTTCACTTCCTAGATATACGTTCTACATACCTAACCCACTTTCCAGGGGCCAGTATCGGTCCCGTTGTTGGTAGGCTGCTCTGGCAAGAGTGGATGTCCTTTGGGGAAGAAGTGAGCTGACTGTTTGTACCCTTAGCAGGATGGTCTGGAGCACTGGCAGCAGATGCCTTGTCAAGGGCAAGGAAATCTATGTAAGTTAGTGTGGATTTGAGGATTGTTGAGGATTTTTCTTAGTTTGTTTTGCTTTATGTTATTTGGCCAAGTGGAAGAGGTGACATTTTGGTAAGAAAAGTGATTGCATTGTAGTGTTCTTAACAGTAATGTGCTGAAAATAAATAATAGTAACTTTGCATGTGCTTCCCTCAATTATATGATGTTTCAAGGACTATTGATTTTATGTTTAAAAATAAAAAACTGGCCTGGATTTAGTGAATCATTTTAAATCTCTTTCAGTTATGGACAAGCATCTTTACATTAATCAAATCAAATTCACAAATTTATTAAGTTCCATATTAAAACTAATTACAATTGCTTCTATAGCTACTGCTAGTAGAAAGCTGTTCCAGGACCTCACTCTTCTGATAATTGGAAATCTCCTTCTAAAATCCACCTCAAACTTACTCATTTGATTTTGAGCCAATATAATTCTTTTATCTTAAGTAGTACTTCTCCTTTCATTTAAAATAACTGGTAAGAAATTTGCTGTGTATGCTTACAATGGCATATGTACTTCAACCTTTTAAAGAGGAGTGTATTGATTACAACACTAAGAAGTGTTAAGACTCCACAACTTCCTTTACAATAATGTTTTCTACATATTCAGATCTTAGAAGACCTGTATGTAGTGACTGAGGTCACTTCATAAAGGAGAAGAACTTGTAAATGTTGATAATTAGCAACTGGTGCTGAAGCGAGTCCATGGGAAACAGAGGCACAAGTGGAAGTGATCTGGGGTCCTGAAGCCACTGATGATCTCTTTGCTCTTGTGTCTTAGAACGGGTGGTGGAGGAGGAGTTGGACTGGGAGAGTGTTCTGTTTCCAGTCAGATAAGCAGAACAGGAAGGATTCAATGGGGAAAAATGGGCTCTTTTTGCCCACTTGTCTCATGGCATGTGCCATGGCATCATACAGAACAGCCACTGTATATATAAGCAGTTAAAACTAAGACATCACTCTGTAGATTTATGAAAGGTAAGTTGAATGGTTCCTTAGAAGTAACCATGTCTCTCATTCCCTTAATAAGTACAAAAAGTAATGTGGCTTGGAAAAGTGGTCTGGGCAAACAGCAATTTCACAGTGAAGACTCAAAGATTTTAGACAGGATACTGGCACTCTTACTTTCACGGAAGATAAAAGCCATTGAGAACCTGAAAGTTTTTAATGGATACTCACTGGTGGCATACCTTCTGATGGAATCTCTGATGTTTTTCAGACAACCTGCTTAGAGCTTACTCAAATGCTACACAGAAGCAATACTTGTCAAAGAAAAAAAAACCCTGGAGGTTTTCCCCTTTCCACAGGAAAGCTTTACAGTAAAGAAAACAGCTCAATCGCAACATGTCAGACAGAATTCAGAGAACAGCACCTCTGTGTTTCCACAGCAACCAGAATAAGCACATCCAAATTGAGTTATCTAGAATTTAAAGATATACTCCAACCCCCTCTCTCCCCCACAACAACTCTTTAGTAACTAACTGAAGTAATCTGTGTTAAGGCTTTCTTCTTGCCTATTTATGAATTATTCAAGTTTTAAACTTCTAGTTATAGGAATCCATAGATTCCAAACTCCTTCAATTTCTAATCTTGCTTAATATATCCTTTTGCTTCTGTGTTCAGTGCCATCTGTTGATTATTACTCATGTAACTCAAACTTGAGCGTACATGTAGTGTTCCTGTGGTATAAGACCACAGCACTTCTCTGTAGGTGACTCTGTTTGCAGGATAGAGCTAATGGTCACTTTCACATGTGTTTACTTGGAGCGGCTCCAAGAGCCTCTTTAATTCAAGTGCTGCTGCATCTCAAGCTTTAGTTCAAGTGTCCCTGCCACCATTTTTAAATGCAGGGATGCTGATTCACAAGACAGAGAAGGCTGCTGGAATGTGGCAATTGCCATGCTCAGACTTCAGGAGACTCTTTTAATTGTGTCTGCTCTGATGTGCTGGAATTCCACATGTATAGGTGCCCAACATGTTCAGTTCATAGCTGATCACATGCTGTAGATTAATGTTTCTCAACCTGTAGGTCATGACCCAAAAGGGGTTGCAAGAGTATATGAAAGGGTTGCAAACAAACTTTAAAAATGGATTTTCCTTAAGGGAGAAAAACTTAGGAAACAGTGGCTTTTCCCTTGCAAGCTAGCCGGAGCACAGTATGCCTCAAGATGGGGGAACAGGCAACCCTGGGCTGGCTGCTACTCTGTCTCTGTGTGCCTCAACAGGGGGCTCTGCTACAGAGCTCCTGCACTGAGGCATGTGGAGACAAGGGAGCAGGCAGCCCAGGGCTGCCTGCTCCCCCATCCTGAGGAACACTGTGCCTCAGCCAGCCACTTCCCAGCTGCCTGGGGCACCAGGTGCCTCAGTGTGGTGGCTTCACAGCGCATGGAGATCAGGGAGCAGCCAGCCCTGGGCTGCCTGCTCCCCTCTCCATATGTCACTCCCTGGCTGGGGCACAGCCTGAGGTCTGCCAAGAGAAATGTGGAGACAGGGGAGCAGGAGCTCCCATACTAAGGAACCCTGCATCCCAGCCAGCCATGCATTCTGGCCAAGTGCTGTCTGCTCCCCAATCTTGAGATACACTGCACCTCAGCTAGTAAAGGAAAAGCTGGCTGGAGCAGAGTGTACCTCAAGACAAGGGATCTATGTGCCTGTCTGCCTGCAGCACCATGCCTAGACCCCTAGTGGCCCCAGGCAAACTTTTAGTATTGGGCCCCCCTTTGTCACAGATAATGATAATAATAATTATTATTTTCACCATTTTTGGGGTTCCTTTCTGTCTGGACCCAGGGCGACTGCCCAGTTTGCCCATGACTGTACTTGGCCCTGCCTGCTGGCTAGCCCCACACTGAGGCACCCTGTGCCCCAGCCAGCCCTCCCTACAGCACATGGAGCAGCAGGACAATGTGTCCTGCTGCAAAGCACACATGTAGGAGTGTGCACTGCAGCACAATCTGTGGCACTACTATTTGTGCTGCTGTAAACACAGGCCCCTGCTCCTGTAGACGTTGCCCTAGAAGGCAACTGGTACTTCTTAACAAGCATTAATGTGTGATTGTTCACATTTGAAGTGCTCTTAACATGGCTTCTTTGTAATGTGTAATTTCACCCAAAAAGACTGTTTGCCATGGAACTTTCCTTTTGATATGAGAGCTACTTGCCTAGTGCAGTTTTGTCTCTCTGACTTTGGGGTTTGTGTGAAGTTGCCTCTAGCTATCCCCAGAAGGGGCAGCCACTTGCATTACAATACCCGATCCCTTCTGTGTTGCAGGCAGCAGGACAGTTCTGATGATTTTTTCCCCACTTCTTGTATTCTGACTTTACTTACTGTTCATTTTGGCCGAGATTGTCCATGAGAGCACTTATCAGCTGTAATGGTGTTTCAAAGAAGTAGTTGAAATGGTTGGTAAAGGATCCTTTTGCATGTTTGCTTCTCTTTGAATTCCTCTGGTGAGTGCTGCATATTAAAAGAAAAAAAGAAGAGAAGGCTGTTGTAACTGTCAGGCATGGAAATCCTCTGAGCATCATATCAGATGTTTCTGTGAACAGGAAAAAGCAGCCCAACTTTATTATAAATGAGGGAATCTTGATTTAAGACATAGAGAATTATCTTGTTAGCATTAGGGTGGGGCCTGCTCCTACCTGTCAAGACAAAACCTATTCTTTCCTTAGTGACTGACAAGTTTGTGGCCTGAATAAAGGATGTATTTGGTAGCCATGTTGGTCTGAGACAAAAAGAAATGCAGAACTCTAGAACTCTTGGTTCATAGATGATACCTTTTATTAGACCAACTAAGAAATCACAAAAAAAAATTTTTTTTGCAAGTTTTTGGACACACCAGCCCTTCCTCTGGCTCAGTGAAAATGAAAGATGGTAAAAAGTACCCATAGGTAAAATAAACTTCATTTTTGCACAGGGGAAGCTGAAAGTGAATGTCTATTCTGGCCTGATTAAAGGGGTTTGAGGTCGGCTGTTCAGAAAAGTTTGGGACAGCCAGCGCTTTTTAATGTAGTGCATAAAGCTAAATTAATGTCCAGTTGACTAGCTTCTAGCACTTGCCTAGTATGTGTTTATTAGTTATTGCTGTCCAAGTCTCTTGCTATCAACTAAAGGGGGACTTCTTTTAATTTTCAGTACTTTCTTGGAACAGGGATCATAGTACTGGTACTGATAGTGCTAAGGTTATGTAAGAGAACACAGTGACTCTGTGTCTAGAATCCAGCCCATTGCATCCCAAATTCTTAGGGAATTTCTCTTATGCTGCTTCCCAGAGAAATGAATGAAGAAGCAGGAAACCAGGGGAGAGGAAAAAGGTATTCTGAGGCTTCAAAAGTTATGAGCTTTATTAAAGAGAAATCCATCAAAATGCACAAGGTCATAACCTCATATTATGAAATGGCACTCTTGCTTCAGCAGCTATACAAAGCTATACAAATTCTATAACAAAGCTCATTGTCTCTCAAACAACAACGATTGGAATTGTATATATCTGAGATTTGAGGATAGCAAAGAATTTTCCCTGTTGCTCTTGCAGGATTCTTCACTGGCCAGCATTATCTGGCTATGAATAGTTTTCCCTTGGGGTGTGGGATATGATCCATCTTCTCACATGGGTTGCAAACTGGTGGCATTTTTGTCATGGCCACCTCATCCTTCTAATATTGCTAAAGGAGGACAGGGGCACTCTATGAAGTTTGTGGTATAGCATGCGTGTATAATATAACTTTTTCTTTATAGTAAGCAGTCTGGAGCAGGCATCTAATATTTTTCCTGTCTAGGAGAGGTTCTGTGGTGGTGAGACACCCCCACAGGCTCCTGAAGGGGAGAGAGTAGTCCCCGCAGGCCCTAAACCCCACAACCCCGAGTGGGGAACAGCTGAGCCAATTGCGGCGGCCATAATGGCTGCCGCAGGAAGATTTAAAAGCCCCACCGGAACCCAGGGGGGCAAGAGAGGAGGAGAGGGAACATGCTGATGTAGAGCATGCCAGATGCGCTGAGGCTCCTGCAATGGAGAGGAGTAGCGCAGCCAGTGGAACACTGGCAGGCAAAGCAGGAGAGGCGTATGAGCCCCCTGGCGGAGGCTGGGGGAAAGGAGGCAACTCCACACTTCTCTCCTCCCCAGGGGTCTATTTCTTTTGAGAAAGAAAGAAAAAGAGAAGAGGCATAAAATCAAAGTGCCCTGCTCAGAGGCACTGAAGTAGGCTCCAGCCTATGCACATGTTGCTTCCCAGTCTCTAGGGTAGGAAGGTTACTCATCGAAGCAGAAGAAACAGTCTGACAAGTGCCAACAGAATCCACCAGGACGTGGAGTTCCCCTCGAGGCAAGCCAAGGTCGATCAAGGATGACTGAACCACCATTGCTGGTGCCTATCTGGTTGGCGAGTGGACGGGGTTTAGGGGAGGCAGAGCCCCATGGAACATCGCACCTGAACCGTGAGTACTGCCATTCCTGGGGAGCCCCCACAGGAAGAAGATCTCAACTGAACCCTCTCTAATAACACCAAGTCATGGCAGGAAAGTTGAGGGGAGGGGCCCCATGCCAGACGGATAATGCATCACTCAGGGAACCCCCACTTAAGGCACCTTCCATCACAGGTTCATATAGCTATCCAGAAAATTCTGAGTACTCTCCTGTAGAAACTAATTTTTAAAGTGTGTCTCTTTTTACCAATGTGTTTCTTTTTCCATATGAAACTCAAACTGTTTTTTCATTGTCTATTTGAAAATTGTACGTTCAATCCTGTTTCTATTTAAGTTTTGAAAAACAGCTATTGTATATATAAAATAAGTAGTAATAAATGGTCTAGAAATGGAAAGAGATAGACTCTGGTGTCTTTCAAATGCACAGTAGTAACTAAAATGCATTTTTTTCTTTACAAGAAATTCAATTAGATGTGTAATTCAAAATCTAGTGCTGGAGGCATCCATCCTTCTGGAATGTGATGCTGGCTCTGGCTCCAGCACTGTGGTTTGCAGCCACTTTTTCCGAGCTCTCTGTTCTCAGTCTACTTAAATACATGTCAGAAGAAACAAGTAATGCTTAATTTTTAATACTTATGGATAGTGCCTGCAGTATTCTTAGCTGCCCCTGATTTCTAGTATCTTAATGCTATAAAATTTAGGGTAAGCATTTTAATTGAAGTGAGCAAACTGTATTTTCAAACTTAACTTCTAGTATATTAGTTAGTATCCAACTGTAGCTTCCTAGTTACATTTTTTTTTTAAATTTCAGCTGCATGGTAAAGATGGTAGTTTTTGCCATGCCTTTAGAAAAATAAAAATAAAAACAGGTAAAACTGATGACAGTAGTATCAAAAGACTAATATTTTTGTTTTATAGGCCACTGAATGTGAAAAGTAATTATGGGCTACCTTATAAAGTGGTGGGGATGGTTTTACCTTGTATAATATAAATAGGACTCTAAGTTTATAGAGGAAGCGAGTCTAGTAGGCAACAGGATGTCACTTTCAATGTAGTGATGCACAAAACATCTTTTATGAGGTGAAGCTTCCAATTTGGAAAAATGAAAATATTCTGAAATTACCAGGTTTGTATATCAAGATTTTATTGCAAGAAAATGTTGTGTTTATGTTGAGGTGGGGGAGAAGGGAAACTCATGTCACTGTCTACTCTAAGTTGATTTATGGATAATTAATTACCATGTTGAAATAGGCTTTGTAATAGAAAGCATATGACATTTTGCTCAAAACTGCAGTCAAAGTTTACTGAATCTTATCTGCTTATTTTACAAATGTTCTTACAATTATTTTTCCTTTTTGCCTTGCAGAACTAATAGACTCAGAGGTCTATATCACACCATGTATGTGGGTGTTAAATGCACTTAAAATGTGAGTGTCTAAACATTCAAGCAGCAAAACATCTGCTAAATGTGTTCATATTCTAGCAAACTTAAGACTTTTTGGGTGAAGCGTATCTCCAGTTTATATTAAGTAACAAGTGTTCAGCCACCATCAGTCTGCTCCACAGAAATAATACAAACAGTTTGCAGTCCTCCAGATTCCCAGAATGTACCACTTATAGCTCCCATTCCCCTCTAACTCCTGCTCCTAGAACCGGTCCATACCAGTTCTATTGTCCAGAGGATGGTACTGTTCAAAGCAATATCCCTATCTACCTCAGAAGGGTGACACTGGCCCACATGGCATCATCCATTGAAAACCTCATGGTTTGCCAAAGCCTGCCACTTCTACTTGAATGCTCTTGTGAAAACAGGGAACACCTAGTTTTGTGAAATGGACTAACTCAGAGAACATCATCCTTGAACGCTTGTAGGAGAACCATGAAATGGACTCATGATGAGGCTCTGGGCCTCAGCATGACATGGGGTAAGGAGAGAATGATCACCGCCACTGCCAGACAGTTTAAGAGTACATCACCGCCCAGATGGTGTCTCAGAGTCATCAGTGAAACTGGCAGTAGATCCTCACTAACTTCAAGTACATGAAGTTGCAGTATGTTCAGGGCAGGGACACCAACACGGTCTTGCATGCTATGAGGACTGCTGTCCCGTACCACAAGGAGATGCCAAGGAAGCTTCTCGAGGTAGACTATACTGTCACTTCTTGCCACACTGTGCACTAAGTACCCAAAGGCCCAGTAAGGCAAGATAACAATGACAAAACGATGCTGGAGTACCTCTCCACCATCTGAGCATGCATATACCTGCTCAGTGGACTTATTCCCCACACAGACCCAGACCAAGACCCAGGACACACAAGACGGAGACTGCTTGCCTGAGATCCTCATTGAATAGTCAGGCACAGACAACTTAGCACTATCCCCTGGTAAGTGTCAGCAGCTGCAAGGGACAGGGTGACTGATAGCATGACTTGGGACTCTGGGGGTGGCTTGTGGCTTGAGGGTGACTTGGGGCTTGTTCTGGGGATGGCTTATAGCTCAGGAGTGATTCAGGGCTTGCTGTGGGTGTGGCACATGGCTCAGTGCAGTGGCTAAATGCAGAGGTGGCAATCAGTACAGAATGCCCCATGTCCTGGAATTCACCAGAACTGAGGAAGCCTTGTGTTCTTCACAGTACAAAGGGTGGGAAACCTCTGGTCAAAGCACACCCATGCTTTGACCGTGGCAATAGTGCATGGGCCAATGGTCCAATTAAGGCTTCATGGGCCAGTTAAAGTACTCAGTGGCTGGGCAAGTTAGAGTTAACCCGAGTTAAGTCTTAATTCAATTTATTCTTGGGAGGTAGTTAGGGAAAACCTTATCTCCCTGCCTAGCAGTAGCAGCTCACAACCCACCCTCACCTCCCTCTCTGGGCATTGTGCACACACTGGGATATTTTGGATTTTGGGAGGCCACTTCTGCCCTGCATCATGCAGCTCAGTTACTACTACTGCATGCTGGAGTCCAACTTCATGAGACAGCATTTCAGGACACCACCACATAAACACATAATCAAACAAAGGCTTTTAGTTAAGTGTATCTGTGTTCAAGATGGTATTTGATACCCATAGTACCCTAGCTTGCAAAGCATTGTGTTATGCCTCCTGCAGTAGGGACAGTATGATATCCATGGCAGTATCACAGTCCTTAAAATACTGCCTCACCAGGGCCTGTGCTACCAAAGCATGGAATGGCCATGGATTAGAATGATCAGGGCAAGGATTTGCTCAGTTCCAACACTTTTCACTTTCAGAAAGCCCCTGGAGACATAGCATCAGCTAAAATAGTTGGTCAAGGAGGGATTGGAATGTAGGGTTCATAGTAAGAATTACCATGCAGCAACTCAGAATGTGTTCTAACTTTAATACTGTATAATATTTGACAGATTTTACCCATACTAAGTGTTCCATGCAAGAAGAGCCCAGAGTGAACTGAATTCTGGTTCCATTTCCATATTATCAGCAAAATGTATTGATCCTATTCAAATGCAGTGTCTTTCTAGCTTATGTTACATACAAAGGATGTAACATAAGCTACAATGTATCTGGACCAATTTTTGGATGCCTCTTTGAATCTTACAGAACTGGCTGTTACTTGTTTTCTAGATCATGTGATCAAAGTAAATGGAATGAATAAGATAACGGAACAAAACTCATCTTTAGACTTTTATTAGAGTAGAAGCATAATACATTTTAGTGTCAAGTTTTTAATTACTACTCTTAGAATACACAAAAAGAAAAATGAATTATTGGGTTTTCATTTTTAAACGACTGACCTTTCCCAGGACGTCAACCTGTAGGTTGTGGAGCTTTCTGTTTCTCCTCCTGTACTAAGTGGTGCATACAGAGTAAGACTTCAGTAAGGTTTAGAGAGGTTCAAGAAATTAATTTTTCACTGGTAATGCACAACTTGTCATAGGCATCTCTCATACTGGAGTCATACAAAATATATAACTAAAATCTTAAGCATTGCTCTTTACTGCTGTTTTATATTTGATTTTTGTTAGTTCTTGTTACTTGCATTTTTTCACTTAATTAAACTGAGTTAATGATCTCCAAACCAGCATGGCATTTTTTGTTAAACTATGTTGCAAAAACCTTTATGGTGTATCACTTGAAGAACTGTCTTCACTTATGCAATACTCTCCAGGGAAGAAATCTCATACATCTAAATTATCATCCTGTAGTGTTTTTTTTAAAGCCACATATAATGCCATCTATATTAACCACAGTGGAAAATTTCTAAAACTGTTGGGAAAGAAGATTTTTTCTTTTGATGAGAACTGGCAGCACCAAGAGTCTATGCATCCTGTTAGTTTGTACTATCACATTAATTTGATCTATTTTGCAATCTAGTCTCCCATCTACAATAATTCAAGTTATTGATTTCTACATAATGACAGTTTCCAAAGCTTCCATTGCATGCCTGAGCTTTAATGATCTGTGGACATTTTGGAGTTGGCAGCATGAATGGATTGTCATTTCTGGGCATAATACTTATAGTGAGAATCAACAGCTAATCAGTTTTCATCTAAAATTTTACAATAGCTCATTGACTGGAAGAAGACCAAATAGCAAAATATTCATAATTAAAATAAGATGTTTTGGTATAAATTATGCAGCTCCTCTAGGTTCTGTCCTATTTCTTTTACTTCTTCCGCGTGTTTAGGTCCTTGTCATGCAACCATACTGATAGAGTTTGTACGCTACATTATAATTCATAATCCAGAAGTGAACATGATGAAAATACACTTTGTGCTCTTTTTCTTTGCTAGTGCTTACTGTGGTAATCTCACTACCTTTAACAAGCCAGTTACTAAAATGAATTATAATGGTGCATGTCAGACCAACCCGGTTGTCTTTTATGATCAGGTCACAAAAGCATTGGATGCAGGTGTTTCCGTGGATATAGTCTTTCTGGACTTCAGCAAGACCGTTGACATCGTCTCTCAACTCATCCTCATTAAAAAATTGGGCAACTGTGGCATTGATACCTACACAGTCAGATGGATTGCAGATTGGCTGAAGGGTTGTACTCAGGGGGTGATGGTGGACAGGTTATATTCGACCTAGGGAGAAGTGGGCAGTGAAGTCCCCCAGGGCTCGGTCCTTGGGCGCGCACTGTTCAATCTCTTTATCAGCGATTTGGATGACGGGGTGAAAAGCAACCTGTTTAAATTCGCTGATGATACCAAAATGTGGGGTGAGGTGAGCACGCTAGTAGGGAGGGATAGACTGCAACAAGACCTGGATAGGTTACAGGGGTGGGCTAACAAAAACAGGATGCGTTTCAATACTAACAAGTGCAGGGTGCTGCACTTGGGCAGTAGTAACCAGCAGCACACTTATAAGATGGGAAACTCCCTTCTTGAGAGCACAGAGGCAGAAAGGGATCTTGGAGTCATTGACTCCAAGATGAACATGGGCCGACAATGCAAGGTCGTGGCTGGCAGGTCTAACCGGACCTTGTTGTGCATCCACAGGTGCAACTTGAGCAGGTCCAAGGAGGTGATCCTCCCCCTCTACGTGACACTGGTCAGGCCGCAGTTGGAGTATTGTGTCTAGTTCTGGGTACTGCACTTCAGGAGGGATGTGGACAACACTGAGAGGGTCCAGAGGAGGGCCACTCGCATGATCCAGGGACAACAGGGCAGACCCTACAACGAAAGACTGTGGGACCTGAACCTGTTCAGCCTTCACAAGAGAAAGCTGAGGGGGGACCTGGTAACCATCTATAAACTCACTAGCGGGGACCAGAAGGGTTTAGGAGAGACCTTGTTTCCCCTAGCGCCCCCTGACATGAGAAGGAATAATGGCCACAAGTTGTTGGAGAGTAGGTTTAGATTAGACATCCATAAGAGCTACTTCATGGTTAGGGCGGGTAGGATCTGGAACCAACTTCCAAGGGAAGTGGTGCTGGCTCCTACCCTGGAGGTCTTTAAGAGGAGGCTTGATGCCTACCTAGCTGGCATCATTTGAGCCCAGTTTTTCTCCTGCCCAGGCAGGGGGTCAGACTTGAGGATCCTACTTCTGACCCTACTTCTATGATTCTATGATTCTATGATGTCTTTTACTTTTTTCTTTACTATTAAAGAAGGGCACCATATTGTTTGTTGCCCATTGTAACAGGACCCTGCCCTGTTACCAGGGGTCCTGGGTAGTCTGAACAGTCCCACACCTCAGGAACACCTTTGTACACTCACCCCAGACCTGGGAGAACTCACTGTAGGCTGGGGAAACAGGTGCCTCAGCAAGGGAGCTGACTGAGGTTTGGGGAGTGAGAGAGGGATAGCCACATGAGCCCAGAGTGGGAAGGATAAAAGACACTGAAAGCAGCCTCAAGGGGATGCACCTGGGAAGGGAGCAGGCTGCCTGGAGCCTGGAGTTATCAGGGGTTAAGCAACCACCATGAGTGTCCAGAGCAGGGCTCATCTCTGTTTGTTTGCTTGATCATTTGCTTTGTTGCACAAGCCTGCGGGCTCTCCAAATCCTCTGAAAGATAAAAGGCAGCCAGAAGGTAAAGTCTGGAAGAACCACTGGAAGACAGTTAAATGCTAGTTTATTTAACTTCTTTTCTTTGTTTTGCATCTGTAACAAGCCTGGGGTGGCCTCTGGGTAGTATCTACTAGCCTGACTGCAGCAAGGGCCCTGAACAGTGGGTCCTTGGCCAAAGCCAGCAGCAAAAGTAAAACTGGTCAGCTCAAGTAGCATGACCAAACATACCCTGCTATGATCTGCCCAAACTCTGCCCATAGCAGCCTACACCCATCATGAGGACTGTAACTAAGTTTTCTTACACAGTTTCAGATACATATTATTAAAATTAAGAACCAGTGCTAGATAAAGCAGGATTCTTAGGATCTGGAAGAACTATATATGTACATTGCTGAAAAAAGCAGACAGATTATATAAATAGCTACACTAGGACAACTTTGCCCAACTGAGTGGAGAAATTATCCTTGAAAGTATCTAAGTAGAACCATTCTGGTGCAGATGTCACCTGCCTATAATTTTTCTTGGGGTAGCTGTTTGCTGAAGGGAACAGGCTACTACCTGCTCCTGTTATCTAGTGTGAGGTGCTGCAGTACCCTGGGACACTTGCATGTCTCACTGCTCTGGTACAATGTACAATTTTGTGTAAAAACAGTGTGAAATACGCTGGTGAAAATGTGTCATCTGTTCAGTCCTTAATCCTTAAGCTGCCAGTGCTACCAAGGATACTGGTTGTGGTTGTATTTCTGAAGTGAACATACAACTTGATTAGGAGTGCAAAGACTATGCCATTTGTAGGGACACCACCAATCAAGGAGGTTTTTCACTGGTGACTTTATGCTTTGAATCACTGCAGCCCATGCTGATTGCCTGAAGAATTTGGTAATTAGGGGAACATCCAGTCCCTTGTACCTAAAAACTTTTTAAGAAGGAGCAGAGTAAAATAATCAAGACAGTTTTCCTTACCCCCAAAACAGGACTGGGGGAATAGAAAGAGTTGGAAGGAGAAAAGGAGAAGGTTTTTAAAATATAGTTTCTCTTAACCCCATCCAACAGTTTATTGCATACAGTTAACATTTAATGCATGTGCTCTCCAGATCCAGATTTTTTTTTTATAATAAATTTAACTTGGCTAGGAGCTGTTGCAGAAGGGGGATTTGGCCTTGTAAGGAATTCTGGGACTCACCCCGAAAGTTAAGAAAAGTAGCTTAATAAGCATAATCAAACCAGTTGGCTAGGATTGTTATAACAATTACCATACCAACTTCTCATATTCTTTTACCAACTGGTATAAATATGTTCTCCTATTATAGACAAGTATATAAACCAGCAAAATTGTTTGCAGCTTTGAGTCTTTGTTTTTTTTAAATAGTCTTTTTAAACATAATTTTTTTATTAGTACCAAGAGGCTATTCAAAGGAGTGGAACTAGTATGCTGCTGGCACACTTTTCAGGTACCTCATCCATCACAAAGCAGCCAACATGCACTGATAGCTGTTTAATGCACGCACAAACACATGCGCACACACATGCAAAGAACTATTAAGTTGGACTTCAAGAAAAATGCATGAAAACATAGGGAAAAGTTGAAAGATGTCATGGAAGCATTTCAGAAACTTTAGAAACAGAGGTTGAACTGAATTAAGTTCTTGAACTTTGACATCACTGAGAAAAGACAACCCCTACCCCTCCAATTGTTAATGAATAAAACAATGATGCAGTTCCAAGCCCAGAACCGACTGCTATGTAATAACTAAATTCTTGTATAGGACATCTACAGAAAAAATGTGTAACTAACCAAAGGTTAGTGTGACTAATGTTTTCAATGGTGGGCAAGGCCTACTGTTATGCCTCCATAACCTGGATGTATGTTGCTGACTGGGCTGCAGGAAGCTGTTTGGCACAACCCTAGCTATTTGTCCTTGTGTTGGGGCTCCAATTTATTTTGCCTCTTTTGCAGGCTGTATGAGGAGTGGACCAAAGCTCCTTGCATCCTTCCAGTTTGCTTCACACTTATATATTAGACATCCTAAATCAGACCTTAATTTAGCTTTGTTCATTAGAGAAATCTACAGCTGTATACTATTTTTACAGAAGAACACTTTTAAATGGTTACAACTTGCTCTATGCTGCTAAGAATTTTTTTAATAGAACCTGGGATCTGTTCTATTTTGGTGCACCAAAAGTCAAATACCATAGAAATCGGTGGCCAAGTCTACATGAGATGTTGATTGCATAGTAGCCAAATAATACTGTACAGGAGTGCATCACAGCACTACTACTACTGATACGCTACTGCACATAGCGTTACTTAAAAGGCATTCGCTGACACTACTTCACAGTAACACAACTGGAAGGTCCAATGTGTGAGGTTACAAGGTACCAAAGTTGGGTTTTTTTTGGTTTTTTTAAAGTACATAGGAGAGGTAGCATAATAATGCCACACTGTTCCCTGTTCACATGCAAATCTCTTGGTGATACCCAATGGACATAGGTTTGAGGGTAGTGGCTGAAAATTTCATATATTTTTCTGACAGACTTCAACATACTGAAATTTAGGTTTGTGGTTCGATGATATTTCTAGATTTAAATTTCTGTTGAGTTGGTTGGCTGTATATGTCTGGGTATTTGGGAGGATTAAATTGATATTTATTACTACATAGATATACAATCTTTTAACAATGCATAGTTATCTTCAATTCCTGGTACTGTTCAAAATATAACTTAATATCTTTAATCCCTGTAGGTGTTTCACTTATTGAATTTCAGTATTTTAACCTGACACACAATCAATGTGTTGTTACTTTTTTGTTAATTGCCAATTATAAGATCCCAATCTTGAAATCAGTACAAGTCAGATATTTTGTACCTCACAAGGTGTCTCCAGTACCACACAGCATTTGGCCCATAATATCCACTGTGAGGGGGTTGTGTCTAACCTAATGCAATATTCTAGACTCTCTTTTCTCAGATTGCACTGTCTGGAAAAATAATGGTTTTTACTGACTTTTGCCTGCCATTTTTTGATTAGTATACGATATTATAAGTTGGGAGGTGTTATTTGTTATCTACCGCAGTAAAAATATGGCAATCTGTAGTGGAGAAGAGGATCTTCTTGATTTATCCTTTTTTTCCTGGTAATTCTTATGTAGGATAATTAATACTGACCATTTAGTTGAAATCACAGTCTTACGTCATTTAGATTGACAATGTTCTTTATTTATCCATACTCAAACTTGCATCCATAATTTACTTGCTGTTTGCATGAATGTTGTTACTTGTTTACATCGATTAAGAACTAATACCAACTTAAAGAGAATCCAAGTCAGATATGATTTTACTTTAATAGCATCACTGCTTATCTAACACTTTTTAGTCACTTCGGTTTATAACGCCCAGGGTTTTATTTCTATATTTCCTATCTGGGCATGGTCTCACCTCCTGAGGACTTGCAGCATCTTTTACTAATCTCCTTTTCTTTTTTCCCCTTTTATCTAGAGCCCAATTGGCTTACAACAGAGCCCCACAATAAACAACAAAACCCCAGTCCCAGTATCCTCAAATGAGAGAAAGGTCCCTCCGTCCCTTGCTCCCTCTTGCGGAGAGTTACTTTTTCTGGATTCCTCGCCGTCGATTCCCAGTTTAATTAGCTCCGCTTGTCTTCTTCACTCCCTTACATCCTGGTCCGACGGGGGGTTTTCTCCCTGCTTTCTTCACGAGTTTTTTTTTCTCTGCCCTCTTCTGGTGTCTATTTCTCTTGGGTCCTGCCCCTTTCTACCTCCAGTCACTCGATCCTCACAGAACAGCTGCTCCAGAATCTCTGCCCTCCTCCTGTTTTCCCGTCCTTGTCTTCTTTGGATGCTTTTCCTGTCATGAGTGTTTTATTTATTACCCCTATTTCTTCACATCCACTGACAGTTTTCATACTTTCATGTTCTCATAAGCAATATATGTTGTAAGTAATTAGATTCATAAGATTAAGCAGCTGTCATGGTAAGGTCATTTCATCATTCTAACTTGTTTTACCTTCTACAAAGACTCTTAATCAGTACCTAATATGCTGATTAGCTTATCTGGAAATTATTATATGGAGATGTAGTTAGCCATGTTAGTTTGAAGTCAGTCAAAAGTCAGAGTAGAGATTCATCTGTATAGATTAAAAAAATGAAATATATAGTGTGCATATGTACACACACAAATGTGGGTTTACAAAATCTTGTGTTATACACACACATATAATAGAATAGAATACAATATCTTGTTTTTAGTTAGCCTGTAAAGGTGTAGATCTACCCAGCTTCCATTATAATATAATCAAATATAGTACATTATTCTGGCAAAATGCCCATTTTAAAGTTTCATAAGTTCATGATCCTTAATGTGGGTATTGAGTGAACTTTCCACTAATCTTCATTATTAAATTGTATGAGAAAATGGGGAGAAATAAAAAAAAAATGGTAGCCGATTTAAAAAAGCGATGCACCACAATATGCGTATCTATGTGCTATTAGTGTGGCACAATAAACATGTGCCTGAGCCACAGTTCATTGAGCTGGGTTGGAGCAGCCCCAGCTGGCAGGGGGCCCAAGGGGTCAGCCTGCCAGCCTGTGGTTGCTCTGACTTGGCTCACCCTACTGTGGAGGGACTGGCTAGGGCTAGCCAACAGGCAGCCCCACTCTGAAGCACCCTCAAGCCTCAATCACCCTCATCAGCATATACATATGCATTGCTGCAGAGTTAAAAAAAAACAGCAAAAAAACCCCAAAACAAAAACTCCACTGAAGGCTAGTGTAGGTTAGTGCTTATAAATACAAGTAGTGGAGTAAATTAGTTTACTCCATCTGAATAGCACTGCAAATGTAGATACTAAAATGATTACTGCAGAGATAATTAGGCAACTCCACAGTAAACACCTCATGTTGATGTACCCAATAAGAAGGAAAACTAGTGAATATCTAATTAATTTGATTTTCCTCTTCTGTTCATTTTTTGTGAAACTTGATAGCGTGGTTAGAAAGTTCACTTGCTTTTTTCATTAATTCTTAAACTCCATTTGGTCTGGGTTAACTGTTCTTAGACTTCACCAAAGGCTTAGGTCCAACTGAAGTTAGAGAGGTTTGGGAACAATTATAGCTTTAAGTATTTAAGGATTCTTTTGAGTAGGGGTGGACTTAAAAGCTTTCCTTTAAAGGCCATAGTAAATAATGTATGGTATAAATATAATCCATTTCTTAGTTTGAATAGTCTATGAATGAATGAGTGGGTTTTGCTATTTAATGAACACTTTATGGGAATATTTTCTGCCTGTGAATAATTTGTGAATTATTTTGTATGTGTGTTTTGCTCATTCTAACCACCAAAGGGCTTGTATACATGTGCATTAATGCACTTTTCCTAATGTGCCTTAAATGTAGTACCTCCAATATGAGGTACTAAATAAAGCACATTAGGCTGGTCCAGTGCACAGTAGCTCAAGTGCATGCTTATATGGTGATGCTTTAATGCACAGTAGCTTATTTTACTGCACATTAGTGTAATAGCATTCTTTTTACATGCTGCTTTAATCTACAGTAAAATAGGCAACTGCACATCAAAGTGCATGTGTAGACAAGCCCAAAGTCATGTTTTACTGTTTCTGGTGGTGGTGGTGGGTGGTGGTTGTTGTTGTTTTTTTTCAAGACACTCCCCATGATAGGGTGGAGAGGCTTGTGTGTACTGATGATGGTAAAAGCAACACTGTCAGGAGTTTTGTACTCCTGATGGGTCACCCAGGGTGGTAAAGTCAAAGGTGAGGTATCAGAGTAGTCCGATCCAACACAATACAAAGGCCTCAGTAGGAGAGCAGATGGATGCAGAAGGCATACTTCTCAAAGGCTGAAAAGGTGGATGAAGGCTGCGGTGGAAGAGTAACCCTAGCTGTCTTGGATCTTCTTGCCACTGGACACAGGTTTCTCTTCCATCAAGATTCATGTGGTTGTCAATAAGCAATGGCCTTATCACATAAAACACATCATGTGCAGGCTCCTTCAACTGTAGAACAATGAAAGTCCATGCTTGCGCCACATGACTAGAGGTGAGACGTTTCTAGAGGGTTTGAACTCTCAGATTTGATGAGACCTACTCTTAAGGTCTGAGCATGCACAGTGTATAAGGGTAATGCAACTGTTTATCAGTGTTGATATATTAATTATGATAATGTTGCTTGTATTGGTTTGAAGTAGTTTGAATTGACTGGTCCTTTTAGGTACTGCCTAGGTTTGAATTTGATTGGGTATTGTAAAAAGGGCAATGATTAGACCATTGGGTGAGTGACAGGTGGCATGATTAGAAGGCTATAAATCCTGTCTGGAGCAGCCAGCAGGGGGTGTGGGAGCTTGGGCTTGCTCTTACTCTGGCTGGACAGTTCTGACTCTGGGCTCTTGGGGCATGGGAGCTTGTCAAGTGCAGGTTCCTTGCTGTGACCTGGTCATTGGGATTGAGCTGGCTGAGGCTGACCTGTCTCTTTCCTTTGGGCTTTGGCTGTGGAAGGTGCAGCTGGGTAAAGTATCATCCTTTCCCTATTTGAGTTGCTGAGTACCTAAGCAGGGAAAAGCTAGACATCCTCAAGGACTGTCAAAGGGCCTGCTGACTGGGCCCAGGGTGTTCCTGCTGGCATCTGTGGTTTCTGGGTTGTCTGTGAAGTTGCATAGCAGTTAACTGTGTAGCAACCAAAGCTCAGTGTAACGTGTAGTTAATTGGTGGTGAGACCAGGGACATTGGGCTTGGGATGTGCACCAGATTATTGTCTCGTTGGTTGTATTTTATTGTGTTGTGGCTTGGATGTTACAAGAAGATTGCATCACATAGTTGTTGCATGGGTTTTGTTGTGCTTACTGCTCAACCTACCTGTGCTGCAGTGTGTAGCTACTCTTTCTAGTGCTGAGTGGGGTTGGGCAGTAGATCAATGCCCAGGGAAATTAACTTTAATGCCCCGAACCTGACTACCTGTGGGTCATAGAGGATTAATAACCCTCTGGATTAATTAATTAATTAGTTAATTGACATCCCCATGGACGGTCCTTCACCACTGGTCCAACATTTGCTACACTTACCAATACCCATAATTTCTACAAAGTACTGTGGTGATGGACAAGTGGCAATGGGGATGGGCAAAGTGAGTGTTGGGAGTCGCTAGTTGTGGCTCCACATGCAGGTGGTAGTCACATGATAGTCACTTCACCCTTGTTTTGGGATAGAAGGGTAATCTGGCAGTTGTAATTGTGACTGAATAGTCCTTTTAAGGATCCCCTCTGCTCACCCCGCATGGGGAGGGGGTGCCCCAAATATAGGCTGTCCTACTTTACCTTATCTGACTGGATGGCCACTTCCAGGAGGATCACTCAAATTGTGGCTGAAACACAAAATGAGGACAACATCATCCGCTTTGAAGATTTTAGTGCTAGAGTTGGCCAGAACTTTAACATGTGGAGGGGCACTTTTGGAAAGGAAGGAGTAGGCAAGGCCGGTTCCAGTGGCATCCTGTTACTTAGTAAATGTTCAGAGCATGACCTTGTTATTAGTAACACTATCTTCAGACAATGTGACAGATACAGAACAACATGGTGAGACACAGGGACCACCTGGAATGCCTTTACCTATGCTAACTCTAGGAGATCCTCAGCATAACGTGGGAGTATTGTCACACAAATGCCGGTGTCCTCACCAATGCTAACACCACCAGTACTGAAGTGTTACTGTGGTGGACAGGGAATGGTGTGTGCATGCTTGATAAATGTTTACTGAAACAACTGCCATGCTCTTAACTCGGACAAGGACAAAGGTCACGCACGGGCCAGAGGAAACTCTTCAAGGATATCCACAAGGTGAACGTTAAGAAGTGTGGCACTGACATCACAAATTGGGAAAAAAATTGTTTGAGACAGGGTTACATGGCAATACCTTGTGAGAGAAGGTACATCTTACTTTGAGGAAAACTGTCTTGCCCCCAAGGCAGAAAAATGACAAAAATGGAGGGAAAGGAAACAAGACAGAGAAATCCATGGTCTGACCCTCCCTTTGACCACCATCTGTGGCATTTGCCAGAAACTCTGTGGCTCTAGGATAAGCCTTCTTAGCCATCAATGGACTCATCTACTACCCTTTAGACCTGTGGGAGTGATCTTCTTTGACTGTCAGGGATGCTGATGACAAGTTTCAAGATGAATGCATGAACTTCTATAACAATCCTTTATGTTCCTACATGTAAGTACAAATATTTTAGATACATTACTTTCTGTAAATGTCATTGTGACCTGAAAACAATTTGGGCATTTGTGTAAACAAATGCAAAAGATGACCATGCTGTTTAAGCAAATGATACTTCCTATTTAATTAAATTTTCTATGATGCCTTTTGTAGAATTCACCCAATTCTAATCCCTGTTTATAGATCTATGGGAAACCTGTCAAACATTTTCAGAGGGAGCTTGTTAACTCAAAAAGGTTTTCTGATATTGCACATGGGGTGTATTTAATATAAATACCACACCACAAGTGCACAGGTTGAAAGGAAAAAAATTATGGTCCAATTTTTACTGAAATCTTGTCCTATTGCAAAATGCCCACTGACTTCTGAAAAAGCAGGATCATATCTTAAAAGTGTTATCTGAAGAGTCTACCTAGGTTCAGATTTAAAAAAAAATCTTTCCAGGACTGCCTTGGAGTTACTGGGATAACTCTGTTAGCTCTGTATATAATTAGGGAGATATGCTGATATTGAAAGCCTATTCTTAACTTAGTAGTCTATTTTAACATAGGATCATAAGAAAGAAGAGACCTCAAAAGGTCACTAGTTCAGCCCCTTGCTCAAGGCAGGATCATTCCTGACTAAACCCTCCCAGACAAGTGTCTGTCTAACCCACTCTAGCAAATTCCTATGGATGGAGGTTCTACAGTTTTTTCTGGCCAGGCTGTTTCAATACTTGATCACCTTCATAGTCAGAAGGTTCCTCCTAATCTCCATCCTAAAATTTCCCTTGTATTTTAGGGAAGGAGGAAGTTTAAGGCTCCAAGTCCTCTCCTCTGTGGTTACAGAGAAAAATGTATCTCCATCCTCTCTCTAATCACCCTTCAGGTATTTGAAAACTGTTATCAAATCTTCTCTTCTCTTTTCTCTTCTCTTCTCTTCTCTTCTCCCGACTAAATAACCCTAGTTCTTTCACCCTTGCCTCATTTCAGATGTAAAATTTCCAAACCTATGTTGGGAAACACAGAGCAGTAGTTGTCTCATTAGTTAATACAGAATTTGATTTGCTGCTGCTCAGGTTGGAAAGGCAAATTTCATTTACAATGTTAAAAATAAATTGACCTAAGGGGAGTGTTACCCTGTATATTCTCTCTTACCCAAAGCTAAACTGTGAAATTGGAAGTCAAGTTGTCATGACAGGCAATGTAGTCTTGGCAGAAAATGGAAATACTACTTTATACTCCATTATTTTAAAGATCTATCAGGCCCTATTTAGTAGATGCTTTTTTTGTTTTTTGTTTTGAATATTGGATTTCAGTCAACATGATAACAATGGGAGTCGAGGTGTATAGCTGTGTTGTTTTGTGTTAGCAGAAATAGAATCCACTGATATTACAGCTGCACTCTGATATGTCATTTATTTGGAACAAAAAGAGGGCGGTATGCCAGTTGCTATAGCAACCAGCTCTCCCTCAGAGCAGTGAAAGACCTCTAAGCACATTTTGAAATTACTTCCTTCTCATTATGCTTCAGCAGAGAGAAAGGTGATGCCTGCAATTAAATACAAATGAATATATTTAATTTAAAATTAAATTACATTTTTATACTTGTTCATACCAAGTGACTGAGCCAAAAGACTTTGAAGCAGCACTCAGTAATGCAGGAAAGAGACTTACTTGCTCAACGTATTATTCTGTATTGTTACAAGGAAAATGATATGCATGTGGTGCTGTTGCATTGCAGTCTTTTGGCAATTTTTTTCTGTGTGCTCAGCTAGGGGGTATCATCTTAAGGGCAATTTTTTACAGAAAAAAATCTGGTTTCATCCAAGCAACACCAGAGGGGGGTAAGATTCATGTGAGCATGAACAAATCCTGTGTTGGCATTGAACCGATCAGATTGTCAGCAGCTATCCAGGATCTGGTACTGTGTTGAACTGCATATACTACTCTAAATGCATGTCTTAAGCTATGTAATGAAAGGAAAATAAATGTAGTCACCTCTTAATGCACCAAATCTATGGTGCATTAAGACCCAGGAATTGTCTCTCTCTCTTGCTGCTTCCCCCACCTTTTTGTTTTGTAATTCCACTGAAAAAGTGCAGCATGTTCAGGTGAAAGAATGGTGAAGATTGGGATTTTTTTGCAAAGGGTACTGTATAGAATCTAACTGTGATGTCACTTGAAGAAATAAGCTATTGTAAGTGCATTCCATTTTGATAAATAAGTGTATTAAAAAATTAACTTGGAATGGAATTGTCCTAGTCAATCAGCAATCAGACTGCAAGGGGAGTGTTCAGCTACTGACACATTGCCATTCATTTTTTTCTAGCTATTCTTTGCACCCTGCTTGTAAATATCTAATTTTCATAATCATTGTACTGTGGCTTCTAAATAATTGGATAGTATGCCAAGGCTTGTAATCTGATTATGCAAAGCCTTGTACTCTGATTTCATGAAATCACTGAATAGTCATTTCTCAATAACCTTAATATGAATATACAAGACCCTTTGATCTGATTGGTTCTTGCTTTCAGAACATTCAGCATAGCTGCCAGTGAGAAATCCCGGCTCATCTTCTTCCTCTGTTCTGCTGAAGCAGAAATTCTCCAGAATGCATATGAATGTGAAAAAGAAGGAAAATTATGCTTGTAGGGATGTTAAGTGAAAAACACCTTTGACTCATTTCCATCTATCTTTTTGTTTGTCTGCCAACGGTTTACACAGCTGTTAGGTCTTGCTTCTGAATTACAGACAAAATATGTATGTAACCTGGTGAGTCTCAGTTTTGGGTGCTGTGAGATACTTTTAAGGGTGATGTTCAGTGTGTTTTCCCTGTTATATATGCAAACACCTATGTATGATTCTCAAGAGAAACTCAGAGATTTCAAATTGGCTTTGCCACTGTGAAGTCCATCCTGACTTGTTTTGGTCTTGAGTTCTTTGCAACAGAAGAATTGCTATATTTTATTTTTCCATAGTAAAAAAAAGTGAGTGAAAGCTAAGAACTAGCATTGTCTAAGGGAGTACCTTGAATCTAATAAGGGGTGATAAGTATAAAAGTGTTTAGAACAACTGGTCTAACATATGAAGAAATTGGTAGTAGAGTCCCAATATAAATATTAATAGTAGTGCTTAGGATGCCAAGGACTTGTTAACTTTTTTTTATTTGGGTTATGAACCCTACTTAAGAATAGGTTTGTATAATTTAAATTTTGAATATTTAATAATAATAAAAAGTTTCAGTGCCAATGTCCTGTAGGCCTTATGAGGAGTGTGATGGTCTTTCTATGTGATTCTTAAACCCACCCTACCAGGTTTTAATGGAGAATGTATATATGTTGTAGTAACATTAAAAATGGACTCACTTGAAGAAATAGGAAGGGCTGCCCTGCAGAGGGACAGAGTGCAAAGAGGCAAAGTTTATCCCAGTAGGGGCACTGCTTGCCCTGAGGGCAAGTGAAACTGTTTTGGAGGTAGCCCTCTTGGAAGTGGGAGGGGTGATATAACCCCAGCAGGGTTTGAATGGGAGATGTTAGCAAAAGCCAGGGAAGAGCCCTGACCTGGGATTGGCTGAGAGGCTTGGTTAAAACAGGGGAGCAGATGCTGCATAGAGAGTGCTACACAAAGTCTGTTTCCCTCCTTTCTCCTGGAAACCCTGCTGGGGCAGGCACAGGAGGGGAGCTGCCTGTGAGGAGAGTCCAAGCCTGGGAAGACCTTCCTGCAAGCCCCTGTGTGGCTGCGTAAGCATAGGACAGGAGGGGCAGGCTCAGGTGGTGGAGAGAGCCCTGGGCTAGAGGAGAAGGGACTGCTCCAGCCACCAGAAGCCCCAGGCCAGGTAAGGCCTAGGGAGGGGCTGCATTTGTCAGGTGCTGTGAAGCTGCTCTGGGCAGAGGAACTGTTGCAACCTGCAGCCTAGACTGCTGCTTGCTGAGTCAGGGAAAGGGTCATAGCAGGAATATGCTTGATGGTTTACTAGTTGGAGTATCAATGTATTTATGTATTGGTTCCTGATTTATCATGTGTAATCTGTATACTTTCCCCCAGTGTAATGTGCATCCAAGAAGCATTAACCTTTAAGCCACCATCACCAGGTCATGCGGTGATGAACATTTGTTCTATAGTATTGGTTATATGTTACCTTGTAAATAATTAAATCCTGTAAATAGTTTTATAACAGTCTGCCAGGCTGTTTAATTGTAAGGGGAGGCCCTCTGGTTGGGGACCCTGCAGCAGCTACCCAAGGAGCTGGATGGGGCTACTGGCTACTGGGTACCCCAGGATCCCACTATTCAGGTGAAGGTGTGGATAGTGCCACACCCAGGGTACATGTTCTATAGAAGAGTTCAACAATAGGACTTAAAGCAATCCATAGATGCTCAGAGGCCAGATACAGAAGTTACATGTATTGTGCAGTAGGTGTGCATAAAGCACTCTACAGCCATAATTGATCAGACTCTCTGGGCACATAGATCACTGTAAAAAATGGTAGATCCCATTCTAAGGTAACTCTGGATGGATGTGGTATCAAACTTCAGTGCTGTAGGTTACAGCACTGCAATGAACATCTATACCACATCCCATTGTGACTCACATTCCACCAGCAGCCCATGAGGCACCCCTTTCACCATCACCCCCTCTCACACATGGTGTTCTAGCTTCGGCCAGATCTTGAATCATCTACCCTAGCACTGGGTCAGCCCTGTCACCATGTTGTTATTGGCAAGATTGAACTCCTGTTTCTAACTCCCTCTCCTTCACCCCTTCTTTTCTCCAGCCAGCTGTGAACCATTGTCTGGTATGATTTCTCAGTATGGACATTCCATCTACCCCATTTGGGGATTTGTGAGTCTCACAGCTTTTGTTTAAGTGCTGTGTTGTTTGCTGGACACCACATTTGCACAGGGTGCTGTCCAAGATGTTCATCTTGTACAGTGTTATTTTGAAGCCTCTGTATCCAGATCTTAGTTTGTTCAGCTTGACCCATGCTTCTCTGTCAAGGTTGTGCCTGATGGGGGACTCATACAATGTTTCTATGAAAAGCTGTAGTTATGGATTTCAGACCAGATTAATCTGAATGATCATTTCCTATCCATTCACCCCACCACTTACCCAAATTTAGCTCAACACACAAGGCCACAGTACCCAGCCTGCCAGGCCCTCCATGGGCCCAGAAACCTGGCAGCAGGGGAGTGGTTAGAATCTGTCTTATGTCACTTGGTTTAATTCCCAAGAGTATAGGTAATACATCTGTGTGTGTCAGTTGTGCAGCCTGTTGTGAGTCTATGTGCATCGGTAAGTAGAGTGTTGAGCTTTTTAGTGCAATCACTTCTTGACTGTACAAGTTCAGTGGTACTTTGAAGTTGGCACATCATGTCATGCTGGCTAAACATCTTAAGTCAGCTACCCATTCAGAGAAGGGAAGAATATAGTTGCCTACTTTCATATTCAGTGTGCTCTTGGCTCAATGATTGTCCACATGGAAGACCGATGATACAGATTTATTGATGCTCCCCACTGACCTTGTGCCTCTCAAACACCTCCCCTAACTCCCATGCTACTGGCTTGAATGAAGCAGAGATGCCAGGGCTCGTACCCCCTACTGTTCTCAGGGGGCCTATCAGTCTGTGTTGCATTAAGTGATCGTAAATCTGGTTAATTTTCAACAGGCTGTCCTGTCCCTCAAGGTCACGCTAATTTCCTGATTGAGGCCAGTGTGTTGATGCAGAACCACTTTTCACAAAATGGCACCAAAACAGACTCCCTGAAAGACACTAAAAGCTTTTTTGGAGCCCCACAGCTGAGGTATATCTAACAGTCGCAACTGCAGGTTTTCACTGGTACATCTCTGGGTGCTGTGTAGCAGAGCACCTACTTATGAGCTCCACTGCAGGTAAAGCACAATGGGAAACAGAAATTCTCCCTAGCAAAAACTCCTCAGTTCCTCCCTCTGCCCCTGAGAACTGAAGAATGCTCATCTTTCTGGGACTAGATCCTTCCATTCTCAACCCTCCCAGCTTTCACAGTAGGGAGACAGAACCAGGTGTCTGGGTTTCCCAGCTGGGAGGTGGAATGCAGGCATTTCATGCAATGGCAAGTGCTGGGTTGTGAGCAACTGCATGGCTTCTGTCCTTAGGTAGGGGGAAGGGTCCAGACAGGAGACTCACCCGAGGTCCCTGTGCATCTCCCTGAGATGCAGGATCCAGGATGGTCAGCTGGACACTTGCAGAGCACTGAAGACATATGTGTAGATGGCACTAGTGATGTGAGGTCCAAAGGGGACCCTCAATGTGGGGGATTGGCATGAACAGGTCAGTAAATGCATGCATCTCTGGTGATGTGACACTGAACAAGCTGTTCATAACCAGAAACATGCTGTGAAGGTCTAAGAAATGAAGTGTATGGATGGCCAGCTGCTCCCTGAGGGAGATTGCATGTACCACTGTGGTCCTCCTCCCTTGGGCAACATGTTGAGAATCCCATGGGAGTGGGAGGGGTGGGCTCTGGATGGTAGCAATGGGGAAAGGCTCTACCCCATGCCTTGAATGGGAGATTCTGGGAAGGTTGGGGAGGGCTGGAACACGACATATGGTGCATGGAAATCACTGATAGGTGGTCCAAAGAACCAGGAGGGTATCTGGTGAGGCCTGCTCCAGGGAGCAGCAGTGCAGGAGGGGGCAGGGACCAGGCTTCTTGACACCCACTACCAGGGCTGGCACTGACTCAGCCCACCTTCCAGGGCCAGCTTGCTATCCCTGGCTGCTGGCAGGGCTCCAAAAAGAACTGTTTGCCTGGGTTCTGCTGCATGGGAGTGGCATAGCCTCTGCAAGGAATCACACCCCCTGGGCTCTCTTTTAAGTTCCCAAGTGGGCAACATTCCACAGGTTTTCTTTATTATGCATGCAAAAAGTAGAGGGTAGAAGTTTCATGCATGGCATTCCACCTACAGCCCCAAGGTTTCATGTTTAAGTTGAGCCCCCTGTGGCTGCTCAGTGGCATAACTGCCTGGTGCATGCAGGGTCTTTCCCCACTCTTTAAATGTAAACTGAGAACTTTCCAGGTCCTGGAGCAGGCAACATCACACAGTTGTTGTTAAAAGTTGTTTTTAGCATGAAAAATACACTAAAAATTTTGCAACCACAATATTTTACTGCATTTCTTCCTGATGCCACATTCCCTTGCAGCCTGGTGTGTGCCCCTGGGTGGGGTTGGAGAGGAAGAGGGGATGGGGGACGGTGCCTGGGCAGACTGGGTTGTGACCCATGATGCAGGACCAGAGGAGCAGCTGGCCATTCTATTCCACTTGGAAATCCTCAGCAGCCTGGGGAGCCCATGGGGGAGCCCAAGAGCTCCCCGCCCCACTCCGTGCTATGCAGGCAGGCTCTGAGCCTCCCCGCATTAGGGGTGCCTTTCTGAAGAGTTGCTCCCCTCAATCTTATTTTTCCCTTCTTTCCTCCTACTCAATCTGTCAAGTTGCTCTATAAAAGCTACTTAACCTTTAAGGATGATAGAGCCTTTATGACTTTGTAACAGGAAGCCAAAGGCTTTTCTTAATTTAAAGAGATGCTGCAGTAGGCTAAGTTTTCTGGGTGCCATTGGCAGCTGAATAAGGGCTATTGGGATTGGATTTATGAGCCAGCCCTGATACCTTGCTTTGGACAGACTGACTACAACTTCTTTCATCCCATAATAGACAAATTTTATTGATACACAGTGATAGCAGATAAGAGTAATGCAGGGAAGCAAACAAAATGGCCCCTCTCCTCCCTGGTCCTACTTATCTACCAGTTCCAGGTTCCACAGAGGGATGGTATGTCTGGCCAGTACACAAGTGCCAGACATTAAGTCTTGGAGGTCAAGGCCTGAGGCCTACCCCATAACAGGGTGGGTGAGAAGGGCTGGTGGTGTGCCCTTTGCCCATGTTGACTCTGGGATCCCTCTCTGCTGCTCTGAAAATCCCTCCTTTTGTATTCTCTCTCCCCGATGACTCTTCATTTCTGGGTACCGTTGATTGGTAGTCATCATACTGTCCATGTTCTGCCCTATCAGCACAATTCTTTGTTTCCACAAACCCATCACGTGCATAAATCTTAATTTGGTCCTTTGCCAGTAACTTAATTTGTCCATTCCTGGACCTCCTAATTTTGTCAGTCCACCAAAAGCAGAAATCCCAGGGGGTTTCCAGCTGGTCACTGTGACTTGTTGCCAGTACTTCAGGGCCTTATCTTTATTATGGGTTTTCAGGGTATATTTTCTATTGCCCAGTCTGTTTGTCTGGTAGCTTCAGACATAGTGTCTGTTAAAAGGTTAATAAGGTTAAACTTTGTCACAAATAGGTTTTTAGAAACCAGTTAACCCTTGCTCTTTCCCTGAACTATTGCTCTAAAGCAGCATTTACTCTACCTACAAGGCATTTCATAAAAGCAAATCTCTAAATATCATTTTCTAGCCATCAAGGGCTACCTGCAGTGAAGGAAGCAGGCAGTATCAGCCAGGATAGGAGCTACTCTTGGGGAAATGACTATCTTGGAGGCTAGCTGCAAAGCAGAGGGCTGCATGGGGGGCAGACAACTAAGCTATCCAGGAGCAGACCTGCAAGCAGCACAGAAAGAGGAACAGTAGGCAGCTAAGCAAACTCCAGTAGAAGAGGACAGGTTAGCCATCAGGCCTAAATGGAACCCCCTGTGGGTGGGTGGAGAGCCACTTGACAGGAAGAGGTGGGGCTTTTCAGGCACGTAAAGCTAGTACCTGTGACCAGACAGGGAGTCTGGCCCTGTAGGCAGGAAGTAGAAGAGATCCCAAGCAGGATGGCTGCAGAAAGGGGTTGACCAGCACACGGTCTGCTCCTGAGAGATGAAAGTAGAGAGCTAAGGCGAACTTATAGCCTGTGAGGAAGTTATTGATCCAGTATGGGAGAGTTTTTTTGTTATATGGCCAGTGGGCTTTCAATTATGAACCAGAGAACTGGGTGTGGCTGTAAGCCATGGAAAAAGAAGCCACAGGGGGGCCTGAGGTTTTGAGCCTTGCCAGGGTCAGGGGCACAAAGCACAGGGAGACTGAAGCCAAAAGGGCCAGAGTCTGAGTTCTGACAGGGCAACTTCTGTGTCCAGGGGAAGTTGAGAAGCTGAAACTAGAAGGCTAGGCCAGAGCCAGTGGGCCTAGGCTTCCAGTCTACAGCCAGAGTAACCTGTATGCTAAGGCTAGAAAGGCTGAAGTCCATACAGGGGAATAACTGGCAACTGAGTGACATCTGTGAGGCATGGACATGGCTTTAGTGGCAGAAGGAGACCACAAATATCTTGTAAGGCAACTGGTGCCCTGAGGCACTGACGGAGCCCCCACTTAGGGCTTGAAGGAAAAGCCTGGGGGTCAGCCAGGTATGGGAGGGACCCTCTGGCTAAAACAGGCTAGCACTCACTCTGGGACCCTTGGGCAGCCTTCCTTCTATAACAAAACAATTCCATCAAGGTATGGACAGATGAGAGGAAAAGGGAGGGTACCCTGAGGAGTGGGAGTAGGGCAGGAGCTGCACAGCCACCTGGGGCATCACAGCCAACCCTGGGGAATGGTCCTATGCATCTATGTAGAGGACAAACAGTAGACTGCATATAGCTAAAATTCCTCAAGTTGTGCTCTTCCCTCACAGTGGCCAGTATCTCACACCTTGAATGAAGCAGAGCATCATGGAATTCAGAGCTCAATAAGTGTGGCATTCACAGATCCTTTCTTTCTCTATCTTTTGATCCCAGCATAGGCATGGTTAGCATATGCTAGCTCCAGTGTTAATAGAACTTTCCCAGCTTAGAGGTGGTGGTAGAAGGGAAATGTTTTACTCTGTAATGAATACATTTGCAGAAATGATCATCCTTCTGTGACAGTTATGAAATATCCATTTGATTTTTATTGACCTGGAGAAAACCTATGCTCATGTACCCACGGAGGAAATATGGGAGTGCCTGAGGGTGAAGGAGGTGCTGGAAAAATGTCAGAACCATCTAGGACATGGATTGGAAATGTACAATGAAAGTGAGAAACAGATGAGGAGAGACAAATAGTTTTGAGCTGAAGGTGGGCATACATCAAGGTTCAGCTATGAGCCTGTTTCTGTTTTCAGTCATGATGGATGTGTTTACTGAACAAATAAGGAGACCGTCCTGGGATATGATGTATGTGGACAACATGGTCATTTGCACTGAATGTCTAAAGGAAGGGCAAGCTGGACTGGACAAATGGAGAGAAGTGCTAGAGGGAAGAGGAAGGAAGAGTTGTTGATCTAAAATGGAATATGCACACTGCAATTTATCTGAGGTACCTGCTGTTGGAAATGTGACAATTGATAAGAAACATATTTTAAAAACTGACAAGTTCAAGTATCTGGGGTCAACTGTTCAGTGGAATTCAGAGTTAGGTGCAGAGTTGAATCATTGAATAACAGTAGGATGGATGAACTGGAAATTGGTGACAGGAATATTATGTGATAGGAGAGTATAAGTGAAGTTGAAAGGGAAAGTCTACAAGATGTGTGCATCCAGTACTATTGTATGAAGTGGAGACATGGCCCTTGAAGAAAATGCAAGAAAGAAGAATGAATGTGACAGAGATGAGAATGCTCTGATGGATGTGTGGAGTGATGAAGATGGATAAAAAGGAATATTTGGATCAGAGGATTAGTGAAGATAGTGGAGTCATCTAAGAAAGTACAAGAGAGAAGACTAGCATGGTATGGGCATGTTCAAAAGAGTCTGGAAGAATACATGGGAAAAGAAGTTACCAGAATGACACTACCAAAGAGAAGGGGAAGAGGAATATGGAAGATGAGATGGAGAGGGGCATGAGAGAGAAGGAGTTAGAAGAGGATGCATATGACTGAAGCCGGTGGAGAGCCAGGATCCACAATAGTGACCTTGTTTAGATGAGACAAGCAAGGAAAGAAGAAAGAGAAGAAGAAGATAATGATCATACATCTGTGAGAATAAAGAAAGGATAAAAGTTTCATTGCAAAATATAAACCAGTTCCAGAATAACTATGGGGTTTTCCCTATGACAAGTGACTTGCCCCACTAGTTTCACTGAAGTTGATGAGGTTATTTGTGTGTTGTTTCTAGAATGGAGCTCCTTATTTGAATCAATGAATCTCTCCTTTTTTCATTCTTTGACCAGTTGAGAGATAATGAATATGTGAAATATAAAATGTTTTCAAATTATTTTGAACTGGCTATAAAACTAGTGAGCTGCAAGAGTCTTCAACTAGTACTTTAAACACTGATCCAGTGATCTCATGATTAAGCTGAGGGACAGTCTACACTTTCTTTCTGGTCTTGCCTGTCATGACCCTCTTTCTAAATGGATATGCATAAAAATTCCCTATTCAGCCTGAATATATCATTTTAACTGGAGTTGGGTATCTCTACTCAGCAAAGATGTAATTGCTTTGACAATAGGAAAGTTAATGAATTTCTGTGCAAGAGCAAACCCCAATACATAAAGTGTTCCTGTTGCAAATAAATTCCCATGTTTATAAAAAGACAACTGAGAAACAGAAAACAGACTCTCATGTAATAACAAGGTCTTTGTTAGTAGTGAACAGCTGCTGCACCAGCAGTCCTGGGATTTTCATGGTGTTACAATGAATATGCTCACAGCATGAGAAGACTAACAACACACTGCTAAAATGCTGCAGCTCCAAAACCAGAAAGGCTGGAGTGCTACTACAGTGTCCATCTTAATTCAAAGGTGCATTCAAAGGAGACCCATTATGGTGTAGCAGGCTGAAATTGTGCTGATTAACACTGGCTACCAGTGATTTTACAGTTTTGCTGTTTAGTGGCTGGAGGCATGAAAGAATTTGCTATTTACTATTATGGAAGATTCTTTGGATCTAAAGATTCTTGGTTCAAAACACAGCAGTTTCTCCAGATTCCAAAATAATGTAGATTAAAGGAAACAGCTAGCTTTATCTTCTGATAAACTGTGATTACAATACGGCACTTAGGCATTTTGTTTTTATTATTCTAATGTTTTTGGCCACACATACATCTGCATGTTAGACCTAATCCAATCAGAGAATGATCCGTGTTTAAAAAAAGACATCCCTTGAAGTATAAAAGAAAAACTATTTCACCCCCTCAGTCTGACTTGAGTAAACATATGGGTTTGGAGAATGGTTAAGGACCAGAGGGGGTTAAACAAATTTCAGGGCTGAGAGATAGGAAATAAATAAAAGACTTGGAATTTATGGAGCAGTGCACACATTAGGTGACCAGTTCACTTCTTTGGTTTATTCTGTTCTTGTGGTGATGTTATGGATCTCTTCAAATAATGTCACATGGCAAGAAACGTCCACAAGATTAGAGGGGCAAGAGAAAATTTGGGGATACAAGTTAATCTCTCCTGCTGAATAACATTAGTTCTTGAGGCAAATGATTTAAATCTTCCCTTGAGACCTAATTTAAAGTTTAATATTTAAAATTTAATATCTAAATTTAGATTATCATAAACAGGAATAGGAATTCAAAGAGCTGTTACATAAAATATTTCAGGGTAGGATTGATGTTGTGCTGATGACTAAGTATAGACATTTGGGGAGGTTAGGAAAACATTAGACAAAATTCAAAAAGGCCACCAAATCTGAGGTAAGTCAACATGGGGAAGCTACTGGGGAAGGTTTGGCAGGGATCATCAGGGCAAGTAAGCTCGGGGGGGGATGGGTCCATGGGGAGAACAGAGGGCAAGTGGAATCCATGGGAGTTTCATAGTTTCTAGGGCCAGAAGGGACCTGAGCAGATCATCTAGTCCGACCCCCCGCCATGGCAGGAAAGAATACTGGGATGAAAAGACCCCAGCAAGGTGTTCATCTAACCTCGTCTTAAACACCCCCAGGGTAGGAGCCTGCACCACTTCTCTTGGAAGTTGGTTCCAGACCCTAGACGCCCTGACCGTGAAGTAGCGCCTCCTGATATCTAACCTAAGCCTACCCTCTGCCAGCTTCTGACCGTTATTCCTGGTTACTCCTGGCGGTGCTCGGGGGAACAGTGACTCCCCCAATGCCTGCTGATCCCCCTGACTAGTTTATAACAGGCCACAAGATCCCCCCTCAGCCTTCTCTTTTGGAGGCTGAACGGGTTCAGGTCCCGTAGCCTCTCCTCATAGGGCCTGCCCTGCTGTCCCCTGATCATACGAGTGGCCCTCCTCTGGACCCTCTCCATGCTGTTGACATCGCTCTTGAAGTGTGGCACCCAGAACTGGATGCAGTACTCCAACTGCGGCCTGACCAGTGCCGCATAGAGGGGGAGTATCACCTCTTTGGACCTGCTCGAGATGCATCTGTGGATGCATGACAAGGTGCGGTTGGCCTTCCTAACTGCCTCCCCACACTGCCGGCCCATGTTCATCTTGGAGTCAATGATGACCCCAAGATCCTTTTCCGCCTCCGTGCTGACAAGAGGGGAGTTCCCTAACCTGTAGGTATGGTGCCAGTTGTCCCTCTCGAGGTGCATCACCTTGCAGTTGTCTGTGTTGAATCCCATCCTATTCTCATCTGCCCACCCTTGTAACCTGTCTAGGTCTGATTTTAGCCTGTTGCATCCTTCCAGTGTGCCCACGTCCCCCCACATCTTAGTGTCATCAGAAAATTTGAACAGGGTGCTTTTTACCCGCTCGTCCAAATCGCTGATGAAGATGTTGAACAGTGTGGGCCTGAGGACAGAGCCCTGCGGAACCCCACTGCCCATGTCCTTCCAGGTTGAGAAGAATCCATCCACCACCACCCTCTGGGTGCAGCCCTCCAGCCAGTTGGCGACCCATTTGACTGTGTGGGTGTCTACACCACAGCCCCCCAGTTTCTTAATGAGAATGGGGTGAGAGACAGTGTCAAAAGCCTTCCAGAAGTCCAGGAAGACTATATCCACTGCTACCCCTGCATCTAATGATCTGGTGATCTGATCGTAAAAGGCCACCAGGCTGGTCTGACAGGACCTGCCACAGATGAACCCGTGTTGGTTGCCCCTAAGCATGCAGTCCCCTGCTGGCCCCTCCTGGATGTGCGCCAGCATAATTTTTTCAAACAGCTTGCCTAGGATTGAGGCAAGACTAACCGGCCTATAGTTTCCCAGGTCCTCCTTCCTGCCTTTTTTGAAGATGGGGACCATGTTGGCCCTCTTCCAGCCCTCCGTACCTCACCAGAGCACCACGAGTGCTCGTAAAGCCGTGCCAGGGGACTTGCAATGACCTCGGCCAGTTCCTTTAGAACTGTAGGGTGGAGATCATCTGGACCGGCTGACTTGAATACGTCCAACCCCTCCAGAAGCTCCCTAACTAAATCCTCACTAACCCGTGGCCCAAGTGTGCCTCCCCCGGGGCCCGAGGGAGGTGGCTGTTCTGGTCCCTACTTAGGAAGACGGAGGCAAAGAAATCATTAAACATGTTAGCTTTGCTGTCTGGTGTGATGACCAAATTTCCCAACGCATCCTGCAAGGGCCCCACATTACCCGGGACCTTCTTTTTACCCCCTACATATTTAAAAAAGGACTTATTGTCCTTAATCTGGGAAGCTAGTCCCAGCTCCATCTCTGCCTTGGCCTTCCTAACTACTCCCCTACATCCTCGAGCAACTACAGAATAGTCCTTCCTGGTGATGACCCCTTTTTTCCATTGGGTGTAAGCCTCCTTTTTAGCAAGGAGACATTCCCGGATGCTTTTGGTGAGCCATGGAGGCTTGTGTGCTCTCCTGCTCCCTTTGATCCTCATTGGGATTACCTTCCTTTGGGCTTGGAGGATCGTCTTCTTAAGGAGCGACCACTCTCCTTGGACACCTGGCACCCCTCCCCTCCGGGACCTCAGCGCTTCTCCAACTATCCTCCTTAGCTCGTTGAAGTTTGCCCTCCTAAAATCTAGGGCTGCTGCCTTACTGCATGCCTTTGCCACCTTGTACTGGATGGTGAATTCCAGCAGGCGATGATCGCTGTCGCCCAGGTGGTTGAGCACCCGCAGCCCCCTCACCCCGTGAACCTATGCTCCCATCCCTTTTGTGGTGGGCCAGTAGGGGGTGCTCCTGCATTAAGCCACCCACCTCACTGCTCCTGATCATCTTTCAGGCTCCATGTGTCTCCCTGGGATGCCTTGTATCTGGCCACCCCCCTTCCTGGAGCATGCTTGCTAGCCTGGGGGTAATGATGCCACCACCCAGAGTCTGGACTGATTGTGGGACTTGTGCCCCCTGGGAAGCACAAGGCCTAGTAGTCCTTGAGGGTACTTGACCCACTGCAGGAACTTGGGGTGCTTCCCTCAGTCTGAAGCACAAATAGTGGTCTCCCTTAGTCAGCTGAACCAAGGGGACCTCAAGGCATAATTTAGACACTCTCCCAAAAAGTCTCCCACACTAGGTACAAAGGAGAACTTTACTGGTTACAAGGAATAGGTCTGGAATAGGGTACAGGGTAGAGCAATATCAAAGAAACTCCTTTGAACAAACAGTGGCATGGTATTCTTTGATTACGCATCTGTGTTACTGCAAGCTATATATCTAGTTAGATCTCAGGTAGCTTACTCATGAGTATCACCTAGAGGCAGGTGGAGATTTCCTCTAGAGGCAAACAGTTCATTGATTATGAGTAGAGAGGGAGCGAGTGAGAGAGATATTCAGATGGTCCAGCTTCTCTCTGAGTTTTCATTATGGCTACTGCCCCTCCTCCTGGGCAGTCCTTCAATTATATAGTCCTTATGACCTCATTTACCTGAGCCAATAAAGGCCAGCAAGTGTTGGCTGCCAGCCAACCAATTTGAAATGCATCACTGGTTGCCGGGTAGACTGGCAGGGTCTCTAGCCCCTTCCCAGGTATGTGATGCCAGTCACATAGGCAGAGGGAGTAGGTTTCCCCTCTCTCTCAGAAATTTATCCAGCTTAGGTTATAACTTTGGGTTACCTGAAGAGATTGGGCAGAGGTGTCTGACCTTTGCAGTGACCATGGTAACTTAATTGTCAGAGCAGAGTTTAGGGAGAAACAGAGATGGTATTCTGCCACAACTCCCACCTCTCCCCGCACTGATGCACACTTCTTCAGCTCCAGTAGCAGTAGAAACTGAAAAATCTGATGGCATCTGGAGCAGCTTGCTGGTGGTGGCTGGCTGAACTGTAGGAGGGGTGAAGGGTCAGGAGCCTCAAAATTGCCTGGTGCCAAGGGGGCAGGTAGGGAAAGCACAGCCCCAGGGCTGGGGCCAGCAGCTAGGCTATCCTAGCCCTAGGGCTGCACAGGTTCCATGTGATGGTCTAACCTAGATCAAGCATGTCTGATACTACATTGATCCAGATCTATCTTAGATGGGATTCCTCCATTTTAAAACTGGTTTGAAGTTAGACTGGGGGGCCATTTTAACCCAATTTAACCTCCCTTAACATCCCTGAATGTCTGCACTTAGCCTATTTGATAGATGTGTGAGACTCCATCAGATTGGGAGCTCAAAATAAAAGTTAAACAAGCAAAGTAGTCAGCTCTGAAAAATCAGACTCCAGCAGGTTTCCAAGCTCAGATTTGGAAAAACAAGATGGAAGTAGAATTTAGCTGCAAACTGACTCGGGCTAAATTTAATTGCACAGCTTACAGGTCAGCACTACATGTGCAAAAGGGATTTAATGCTCACCTTTGCACTTTTCTGATCATAATGCTGTCGTTTGCTACAGCAGCTGTGGAAGGCTCCAATTACACTGGGTTGAAATGGGCCCGTGAGTCTGCGAAGGTGACTCAGGACTGGAGTGATACAAGGGCATTCAAACTGTAGTGCTTTCCCGGTATCTTTTTCTCTCTTTTCCTGGCTAGTCTCTTTGGTTTTGGTAAATTGCCATACCAGGATCACGAATTCTGGGAATTTAGCCCTTAAGACTTCTTAAAAGTCACACTTATTTTGTACTAAGTGAACAAATCTTACAGAACATGGTGCAGCAGAGAAGTCACCACCAGGTAGCAGTACTCTGTCTCATGCTAATTTTTCAGTATGGCCAAGTATAGTGTGCAAGCAGTATACCACTTAGCCAAATGGCAGAGAAAAGACAATATGTATTCTTGGGAAGAAAGATGCTCAGACCACAGACATTTGGCTCATTTAATTCTAGAAAATATAACAGTGAATTTTAAATGAATTGTGAAGGCATGAGGAGAATCTCAAATCCCAGTTTCAGTTTTAAGATATCTGAAAACTGACAGGCAAGTTGGAATATTCAGCTACACATGAAATATGTGAACATGCCAAAGATGCAAAATAAAGCAAGACGTCTTTTGCCTGGGATTAAATCTCAAGTAGGTTAAAAATAGGATTGGCTAAAATATAAGCATTATATTTTGCAAACAGAATGTAAGATTTCTGTTATTTGGTCTATGCTGCATCAGAATAAAGCCAAGCCCTTTAGGTACATCAGAGCTTGTTTGATTTGTCTCACAGGTTGATCTTGAATTCCCACTCAGTGTTGTCAGCTTTTGTAACTTCTAGTTTTTTTCCCCCTGAAGCTCCTGGATTCATGTAATTTAGGAGCGGTGCTTTCAAAGCAAAAAAGCAAAAACACTTTTCTAACTTTGCTGGTTGCAGAAGAAACTCTTGAAAGTATAATCTACATGGGATTTAACTGATCAAAAGTCTGAATGCAAATACAAAGTTCCTAACATTTACTGCTCGTTATTTTAAATAATTGTTTATGTGTCCTAGTTCACATTTTGGTTCTCAAGGGTGGAAATCCTGCACACTGAGTGCATCTGCACAAGAGGCTTTACTGCACTTTACCTGAAAATGCAGGCAGCAAATTAACTGTGCTGTAGTGACTGAAGTAGCCTGTGTATAGATGGCCTACCAGGAGAAAATTTGCTCCCAGTCAGCCTAGGCAGCAGGGAGCGGGAGGACAATCCCTTCCTCTGGGAGCTGCCTGCTGCTGGGGTGGGCTTCCAGGGTAGAGCCTGGGCCAGGATAATGTCTCCCTGCCCCAGCAGCAGGCAGCTCCCAACCCCGAGAGCTGCTTGCTGCAGGGGCAGGCTCCAAGCACAGAGCTCAGGCCAGGACAATAGTCCTGTGCCCTGACAGCAGGCAGCTCCCACCCCTGGCTGCAATCACAGAGCCAGGGCCGGGAGCTGCCTGCTGTTGGGTCAAAGGGTCATTGTCTTGGCCAGGCTTCGAGCTCAGAGCCTGCCTTGGCAGCAGGCAGGTCTCAGGTGAAGGGAGCAATTTCTCAGTCCCCACTCTGATTGTGGAGCCCAGGCCGGGAGCTGCCTGGTATTTTGGCAGAGGGACATTTTCCTATCCAGGCTCCAAGCTCGGAGCCTACCCCAGCAGCAGGCAGCTCGAAGGGGCAGGGGACCAATCTCCCAGCCCACACTGATCACAGACCTGGGACCAGAAGCTGCCTGCTGTCAGGGCAGGGGGACTTTGTCCCAGCCCAGGCTCCATGCTCGGATCCCACCCCAGCAGCAGGCAACTGCTGGGCACTGAGAACAATGTCCCAGCCCCTGCTCTAATTGGACATTTGGTACCAGGAGGTCCCTGTACCAGGAGAGTTCCCTGTCCAGCCTGTAGCTGGCTGGTACCTACCTCCAAACAGGACAGGTTGTGGCCATCCCCGGGCTGCATGGGGAAGCCCCACTGGGCACAGGGATTGTCCCCATATGCATGGGGTGGGAGAGCCCTGCAGCAGCAGCTCTCCTGTCCCATGCATATCAGGACCCCTCCCAATGTGTACAGGGCCAGAAGACAGCTGTCTTCTGGCCCGATGCTCCCTACCAGTCCCTGGGCTCGCACCCAGGGGGAGCCTGGAGGTCCTGTCATCAATCATGGTTTGCTGTCTCAGTGCAAATGCAATAGAATGGTTATGAGAAGACATTGCAGGGCCATGGATATTCTGACAGTTCTCAGCTTTGTTGTGTGTTTTTGGTTGTTTGTTTTTTCCTCTTCCAGCATTGATATGGCTTTATTAGCTCTCTAGCTCTCCTACTTAGGTCTAACAGAGGCCATGAGGAAACTGAAAAATATATTTCACTCATCAGCCTATCTTTCCAATGGAACAAACTTACTACAGGGCATATGTGCTCCACATCTAATATTAGTTCAACTTTGGATCAGCTATGAAGAGCTAGCTCTGTTCTTTAAAGGGTAAAAATTACATATTGTCTAAGGTTATCTCTTTCCTCATGCCTTTCCAGTTCTCTGGGCACTGCTGAAGGTCCTGTCGAGAACTCCTAGGGGCCAGGAGAAGTGAGCTTTTGCAGAAACTACTCTTTTGTTTTCTGGACCATGAGATCAGCCAGATCTCCAATGTTTGCATATTAGGGACTATTGGGAGAGCCATTTCTTTTTTTCTGGTTTTCCTCAAATAACTAGAAAAAGTATTGTTTTGCTAAGCATGCCTGTAATTGAAAAAAGGAAGCACCAAAATTTCAGGTTCTGCTTTCTTTCAGAAATAAATCATGGTGAATTCTTGTTCTCTAACTAGTGTCTAGATGCTGCTGACGGTGATGGGTTTCTTAGTGATCCATAAGTCATATAGTCCTGCAGATAAAAACTGGCCCTCCTTTAAGGGGAAAAGACTACTTACATTTACTAAGTTAGTCTTCCTTGGATTGTGTGTCCAAAAACAATCTGTTCCAGTTGCGCTGTTAATTACCAAAATGTAAAAAGAAAATCACAAGAATCTGCCTATACAACAGAGATTACCCCCTCTCACCTAGCTAAAAATATATATATATGATTGGTGTATAATTTTAGTTGAAATTATTTCACTAATCTGAACTTTGGAATTTTTTTGTAGGTTGGGTCATTTTATAATAGTTTCAATAATGTATGGACTGTCATGACTGGAAATGTCTTAAATTATGTACAGACTTACTGGTTGACTGATTTAAATATAAGTTTGGATTCTTATAACTTCTGAACCCAAAGTACAGGTATGGCGAGATTTGTATTTTGTGTAAATGTATCCTAAATGGACCTCATTTGGTTGTGCCACCAATATGTGTCCTGTTCTGATTTGCAGAGGGACTCCTGGGAAGAGTTCCAAAAGCAAATATCCAGGCCACAATTTTCTTCAAAAATTGAACTAAGAGGTGGAAATATTCCTGCTGTTTTGCTTGCTCGTGGATCATTTACCTGCAAGGACTGCTAGCTTCTGGTTATGCAGGTGCGCAATGCCTGACAGAGACTATGCTACCTTCCATCTCCTGGCTGACCACTGCAGGGCAGAAGTCTAGCAACATACATTGTCTGTGATTTGTTACAGATATGGAAGTAATAGCTTGCCAGCCAAAAAATTCACTGACTTTAAACATCTCATACATGTACCAGGTTCCTAGGGATGAAATGAAGGCACAGGAGCTTAAAACCATCATCCTGCATAAGTATCAACCTGTCAGGTTTGATTTCCAGTCTCTACTGGAAGAGATGCTGCTTTCTCAGATTAATACATAGACCATGTGTGGGATAGTTGTCTCATGTGAATGTAAGAACTGCCATTTACTGGGTCAGACCATAGGCCCATCTTGCCCAGTATCCTGTGTCATACATTGGCAAAGAATGGGTGCTGAAAGGGAGAGTGAGGTATTACCAGGTTTTTTTCACTGTACCTCTCTCACTTGCAGCTTCCAACAGTCAAGGTCTAGAAAGTTCTGATTCAGAAGCTGTACCTCTAACTGCGATGTTCACTGATGCACCTTTTCTCCAAGAATTAATCCAATCCCTGTGACCTATCCATATTTACTCAATGCGAAGATGAGGTTTTTTACCATTCAACATAGGGGAAGCAAAGACTCATCTTAGAATCAAGTGTCTAGTGAAAATGCAGGTGCCAGGATCTTGTGGGCAAGTGGAAGGGATCCACTAGGTGTAGTGAGGACAATTTAGAGGAACCCAGCCACACTGGGTGTTGCTGCCATGTGTTGTGCTGCTGGGTGCCTCACTGTTGGGTGCTTCTGTGCCAGGTCCCTACCATATATGATGCTGAACCTAGCATGGGGGTACCCAGCACAGTGCCTCTTGTTTAAGCCCTCATGTTTAAGCTGTGCCACTGGACAGAAATAACTGAGGATTAATGGAGTCAGGAAAAGAGAGGGAGCCTAGCAGGTTAGGCACTCGCCTGAGTTCATAGATTCATAGATGCTAGGGTTGGGAGGGACCTCAACAGATCATTGAGTCTAACCCCCTGCCTAGGCAGGAAAGAGTGCTGGGTTGGAAGACCCTAGCCAGATGCCTATCCAAGGGTTGTAGTCTTGGAAACAGGGGCCTGGTTATGTGCTTTACAATGAGCATGTAAAATTCACATAAGAAACCTTGGGTTCCTCCCATCTTCCCCCTCCAGCTGAGTGCTCTCAATACCAACTGATACTTGCATATGTGCAGCTCAGTTCATGCTTGAGTTATAAAATCTGAAGAGGTAAGATTTTGGATTGTCTAAAATAGTCTCTCATCATTGGCTCTTCCATGAGCAGGGAGGTGGCCATCTGTGTTAGTCTGAAGTCAGGCATAAGGTAGGATAGAATGATACCTTGAAGACTAATCGGTTAGTCTCTCAACCAATTAACTTTTAGGATGCTACCCTGCCTTACCGTCTTTCTGATCACTGTATGTGTGTCAATACCAATTCCTCTGTTCTTCTAAAAATGTTTGCAAAACTTCTTAGCTGAAACGAAAGCACATTTAATTCAAACTAACTAATTACAACTCTCCAAAAATGAAATCCACCCTATATTTAAAATATGACTGCATTTCCAGTTTTCTGGAGTGGAAAAGAGAACAAGGTACTAGCCTAGCTCCAGACATGAGCTATATTGAAAAGTAATGAATAGCGTGTCAGAAATATGAGGCACAGCTCTGAATCTTTGGACTGTAGGCAATGGCTAAATTTTCCATGCATGGAATCTAATTATTGGGAAGTTATCTTAAATTCATCTTTGATTTGGGTAAAGATTATTTTTAGGTTTGCTGCTAACTCTCTTTTCTAAGTGTGGTTTGCTGATAGACATGTTGCAGTTTTGGTCAGTCAATAAAATATATCAAGTTGAAAACTGTTGTGTGTTTGGATGCTTCCTCCCTGGATATCAGGGTTTTTTAACCTAAAAAGCCCTCAAATACTACACATACATGCATCCTCCATGCAATCCCAGGTTTTACTGCCAAGAAGCACAGCCAACCCACTTGCTCCCATGCAGCAAAATCCTTGAAATTAGGCAGTGTATTCACCTTTAAATGGACAAGAAACATGCCTATAATAGTGAACCTGAGAGTGCCCTGGAGAGCATGTTCGTTATTTCCTAGTTTCCAGGACTTCATATATCTGTGGGATGCAAAACATGACAGCATTGGTCCAAAGTTGGCATAGAAGTATTGTAGGTATAGTCTCTGTGACCTACATAGTGATAGTTCACAGAACTGCTTTGAGGGATTGGTGTGTGGTTTGGGGGGGGTGGTGAGTGGAGGAGGTATAAGCTAATCAACCTAGCAACTGATCTGTCACCCATAATAAGACTTCATATCTCATAAATGCATACAAGAGACAATGATCAATGAGAAAAAAAATATGGCTCCTTTTTAGTAGGGCTTAGATATTTAGTTATTAGAAGTGAAAGCTTGAACTTCAGGGAACCCTAGGAATGTCTTATTGAATATTACAAGCTCCATTTAAGATACTGCAGAAGTTATAACACATTAAAGTGTATCTATGGATTTTGTGTGTTCTGAGAATCAAAAAGCTATATAGCACAATAAACATTTGGGTTATAAAAACACAACTTAAACTTTTTTAATTGATTTTTTTTTGTAGTTAGGAGCCATGGCCAGAGTAGGACTGTTTTTTATTTGTCTGTTCATTTGTTTTTTGGAAACGTTCTCTTATTTTAATTTTCCCATAGCTCAAAGTGGCTCTGTTCAAAAACTTCTTTACTTTGTATATTATCTGGTTTTTGTGAAAACCAGTAGATTGGAAAGATTTTTCTTTAAAGTTGTATGGGGAACTTTGGGATTTAAAATACATAAATTTGAATCTGAGATAAATGAAAGGTTTTGTAGATATTTATATAAATCAGTGGAGAAATCATCTGGGAATTGCCAGCAATGTGGTTCTCTGAAGATTTTGTGAAGCCTTGAGCTGAAATAGTTTGTTTTAAAGGAGCTGATGAACTGTACATACATGCCTTTAAGTCACATGAAGCAGTACGTGAGGTTGTAACTTCTGTGAGAACAATAACATCGATATCAAGGAATGTAGGCCACTTTTTTAGAAAACACTCTGTAAGTGGGTCATTTGACCTGCTGGCTTTTGTAGAAGAATTTGTTCCCTGAGGAGCTACTTAGCTCGTTCTCCAGAGCAAAATTCAGACTTTATACAAACAAACCCCCAAATCCTTTTGTCCTCTCCCAGGGGCTAAGAGTGGAGCCCCTTTTGTCTCTGGCCCCAGTATAGCAGCCTGGTCTCTCCTTGCAGCAAGTTGTTCCTTTCACATCTTACTTCCTCCTCTCTTGCTTTTGCTTCTGGGAGTTTTTAAAGCTCCCAGAGGGACACTCCACCACTACCAAGATACCCCACCATTGGATTTTCTTAACAGAATTGGCTGTTCCTCCTTAAAGAGACAGAGTACCCTGTTGTATAACTTCCCTCACCAAGAGTGGAGTCCAATACTCACTCTTCTAAATCCAGTTTCCCACCTTCTAATGTGAAGTCTGCATTTTTAAGTGTAGTCCCTTGTCAATTACAGATGTTAAAAGGAGAAGTGTTACAATTTCATATATCAATGCATCATTTAGGAGTTGACATCTCATATCACTTATAACCATGGTTGGTGTGAAGGGTGGGAGGGGAAGGAAGGTCATTGGTAACCAAAGTAAAGTGGAAACCCAAGGAGATAATAACAGAGGACCTCTATTGACTACTTTATGGTGTCATTCTCAGTTCTGAAGTAGTTTTGTTTCTGGGGAAGAAGCTTAAATATAGGATTGTGTGTTCTCCATTCTCAAAGTTCTGAGAGAGAATAGCCCCAAGGCCTCAGAGGCATGTGTTTGTACATATTCAGCTAAAGTCTGGGCTGGGCAGCACCAGAGTAGTACAAAGTGGTGTGTCTGCACATGCAATTAATGCACAGAAAGCTTACTGCACAGTAAAATACTATACAGTAAAATTGCCATGGAAGCATGTCTAGAGGTGCACCTGTCAGAAGCAAATTTGCTTCCAATTGGAGCAGTTCAGGGCAGGGCTACATCTACCCTGCTATGCTACGGGAGCCAGGGGGAGCTCCAGACTCCCCAGGGTGCCAGCCCTTGGCTCAGAGTACTCCAGCATCAGACTTGGGCTCCAGGGGGTGAGGGAAGCTGTGCTGTTTCTCGGGCAGCTGCCTCCCACCCTGCACCTCTACCCTGGGCAACTGCATGCTGCCCAACTGCTCTAAGGTTGGAGCAGGGTCTGGAACATTTGTGCTCTGGCAGCTCTAGTGTCCTTGTCCCAGCTCCAAGATTGGAGCCAGCCCCAGTAGCTGCTTGCTGCCAGGGGAGGGGACAGTATCCTAGCTCTGGCTCTGAACTGTGGATCAGAGCAGGGGCTGGGAAGCAGGCATCTGCCTGGGAGAGGGGACAGTTCTCCTGCCCCCTGCTCCTTGAGCTGACCAGAACCAATTTGCTCCTGGTCAGCTATGTAACTGTGTGCTACAATGCATTAACTAATGTGTAGTAAATCTACTACCTGTATTTACAGGTACTAGAAAACTGTGCATTAGCCTATTTTAATGCATAGTAGCTGCTGTGCACAGTTGCATAGTGATGCTTTACTGTGCAGTAGATTAGTCTACTGTGCAGTAAAGCATCTTGTGTAGACACACCCAGAACACATTTTATTCCTCCAAAGGCATCAGTTCATGCTGGAGACCACTGTAATGTTCTGGGTATTGTCTTGCGCAGCTTGTGTGTTATTAGGATGGTAATTGATAAGAACTGTGGGATAAAGCATCAATAAGTTGCCTATTTCAGGAAGGATTTCAGCTGGGGTTTTTTGTTTGTTTGTTTTTTGGATATGGATGACTCTACTAAGGCTTTTACTTCGTCAGTGAAGGGTCTGACCTTCCTATTACCTAGGACAAACCCAAAATATTTGCTTTCAGCTGAGATGGCATTTTGCTGGGTTCACCATTAGGCCTGTGGCCTGAAATGACTGTAACGCTGCCCTGACCTGCTTGAGATGTTCCTTCCAGTTACTTGTAGGTGGTATGTCATCATCAAGGTATGCTACAGAATAAGCTCAGTGTGGCTGCAGCATCCTGTCCATTGCATACTGAAATATGACTGAGGTGCCATAGAGACTGGAGGATAGGGTTCAAAACTGGTAGATCCCCCCCAAGGGAGTTGTGAAAACAGTTCTCTCTCAGGATTTCAAAGTGGGGTGGAGTTGCCAGTACCCCTTTCTTTAATCTAAATGTTGATGCGTGCACTTGGGCTTCCTCCACTGTTGTAATAATTCATTGACCTGGGTCATTTGGTATGCATCAAACTTGGACACTGCATTTGGCTTACAGAAATCTAGGAAAAACCATATTATCGTGTCCTGTTTGGGAATCAATATGATCAGACCATTCACATGACGATTCTTCAATCAGCCCCATATCCAACATACTCTGCATTTCCTTTCCTAAAATTTCACATATTTGCTCTGGTATTCAGGAGAAGCTTTTTTCAACACCCTGGTTTCAGAATGATCCAGTAACTAATTAGGGTAGTTCTCCCCAGTCAGATTGCAAACATATCTGTATTAAGTCCTCTAGTATGGCCCTTGCCTTCCCTGCTTAGTTGTGGAGATCCCCCAGAATGACTTCTCAGGTTCATCAGGGTTTCAGGAGGTTCATGTGGTATATCAGGGACACATGCTTTCTTCCTACCAGATGCACTTTATAAATCCACTTCTTTCATTCTTGTTTCACAAAATCCCTGCCATTCAGCAAACAACTGTTTCTTTGAGGGGAACAACAACAGGTTTCCACCCTCCAGTCTAGGTAATGTTAAAGATAAACATTGAATTACATTTGATACCTGCATGTAACTTCCCGTCATCTGTGATGGGGATCCCACTTCTGTATCAAAGAGAAGAATAGTCCCTCTGTTTTATTTTTGCTTCCTGTCAGACACATGTATTTATACTGTGGTTAATAAGCCCAAGGCTATGCATTCTCATTCCAGTTTCATAGACATTAGGCCTGGAAGGGACCTTGGAAGATCATTGAGTCCAGCTTCCTGCTCCAGGGGCAGGAAGTCAACTGGGGTCATAGGATTCCAGCAAGATAAACATCCAAATGTCTCCTGCAGGCATTAAAAGTAGGTATTTGAGCCACCTCCGGCGGCAGTCTATTCCAAAACTTGGAGGCTCGGACAGTAAAGTTCCTCCTTATGTCCAGCCTGAAATGGTCATGGAGGAGTTTGTGACCTCCTTGTTTGTGATTCTTGTTATCCCTTGGGGCACTCTGGTGAACAGATGTTCCCCCAGATCCTGGTGAACATCCCTGATAAAACTAATCAGGGGTGTTTAGGTGGCCACCACTCGCCCCTGAGCCTGTGCTTTTCCAGGCTGAAGAGTCCAATGGCTCTCAGCCTCTCATCATAGGGTCTGTTTTCCTGGCCTTTGATCATCTGTGTGGCTCTTCTCTGGACTCTCTCAAGCTTCTCCAAATCCTTTTTGAATTATGGAGCCCAAAACTGGATGCAGTACTCCAGCCATGGCCTCACAAAAGCCAAGTACAACGGGAGAATGACGTCCTGGGATTTGCTTGAGAAGCATCTATGGATGCAAGCCAATGTTTTGCTTGATTTAATAGCTGCAGCATGACATTGAAGGCTCATGTTCATCTTGTTGTGAATCATGACCACCAACTCCCTTTTGCCCGTAGTGCTAGCCAGGGTAGCATTGCCGAGCCTATAAGGATGCTGCAGGTTTTTCTTCCCAAGGTGGAGAACCTTGTATTTTTCGGTATTAAACACCATCAGGTTCTTGTCCGCCTATTTCCTGAGCCTGTCAAGGTCAGCCTGGATCACCCTTTTGTCCTCAGGTGTGGATGCTTTACCTCCGAGTTTGGTGTCGTTGGCAAACTTGGCCAGTCCACTTCTGATACCAAAGTCAGCATCATTAATGAAGATGTTGAATAGTGTAGGACCAAGGACAGAGACTTGAGGGACCCCACTGGTCACAGTGCACCACAACGATTGACTTCCATTAACCACTACCCTCTGGGTCCAAACACGGAGCCAATTCTCCGGCCAACAGATCATGGTGAGGCTGAGGCTGCAGTTAGCCAGTTTTGCTAAGAGGTGATCATGGGATACCAGATCACTTTCTTTTTTTCTCCTTCCTTTCCTTTCTTTATTATGTATATTATAGTGTCTAACTTTTGTCTGGACCTTTACCCTGCAGGCCAGATCAAAGGCTTTTTTAAAGTCAAGATATATAACACCAATCTCTTCTCCCTTGGCCAGGTGATAGGTCACCTTGTCGTAAAAAGAAATAAGATTGGTCAAGCAATCTTACCCGCAACACACCCATGCTGGCTATTCCTTAGGGTGTTGCCATCAGCCAGTCTGTTAAGAATGGCCTCTTTGATGATTTTTTCTAAGACCTTCCCCAGGATAGAGGTCAGGCTGATGGGTCTGTAGTTAGCTGGATCCACTTTCCTCCCTTTCTTGAAGATAGGCACCACATTGGCCTTCTTTCAATCTTTGGGCATTTCACCAGAATGCCAGGAGTTATTGAAGATGTGTGCCGGGGCTGAGCTATGATGCTAGCCAGCTCCTTGGGTACCTTGGGTTGTAAACTGTCAGAGCCAGCTGACTTGAAGGTATCCAGCCTCTCAAGGTGTTCCTTCATGAGGTCAGCATTGATGGAGGGTAAGGAATCTCCCTCACCGAGGCCTCCCTGTCCCATAATGGGCAGGGGCATCCCACGGACTGGTGAAAGACTGACACAAAGTAGCATTTAGCAAGGTGGCTTTTTCCTGGGTGTTGGTTATCAGTTGTCTCATCTGGTTTAGCAGGGGTCCAATGTTACCCTTGCTTTTCCTCCAGCTTACCACATATCTAAAAAAGGACTTTTTATTGTCCTTGATGCTTGTAGTTAGTTGGAGTTCCATCACAGCCATGGCTTTCCTGGTTTGCTCCCTGCAGGTCCAGACCAGTACAGAGTATTCCTCCTTGGAGGTGGATCCAGTCCTTCATCCTTTGTAGGTCTATCTTTTTAGATGCAGGAGGTCCGCTAATTCCCTGGAGAGCCATGGGGGCTGCTTTGCCCTTTTTCTGCCTTTCCTCTGAGGAGGAGCCCCTTACCATAAATGTAACAGATGGGAGATATTAAGTTCTTCAGTGCTTACTCTTCGTAGGCCGACAAAAGAATAATCCCTTTCTTATTCCTTCTGTACATTTTCCAGAAATAACACTGCCCCAAATCCATCAAGCCACTTGGATTTCAAAAGTCTCATCCTGCAAATCCATATTGGATATGTGTTTTCTTATTCCCGCTCACTATTATAAACACATTAGGACATACACTGATCAGAGAAGTTCAGTATAAACCTGGAGTATCTTCAATAGCCAATAACAGAAGTAAAGGCCGTTTATCGCATCTGGTAACTGAAACTAAGACCAATTTCATTGGTCTATTGGTTTCAGACTGCAGAATACCCTGGTCTCCAAAACAAGGTTGGACTGTGTATATTTCCCCTGAGAAAAAGGAGGGTTTGTCAGTTGTAGGGTAATTACTTTTTTTTTTTAAAGTAACCAGTGCCTTCCAAGATATACTTGTTGCCAGTTTTAAGAGTTAGGTTATGTGGATTTGTTTGGGGTTTTTTGGGGGGTGGGGGGAGTTGTTTTATTTCTTCTTCCTTTCCCCTATATTCCCCATTATGGAGGTGGTGGCCAGCATCATCGTAGGTTTACTTAACTTGTATCACCAAATTGCCTCACTTTAACGTTTTGATTTCAGAAGGGTATATAACCATTTCCAGTAACTATCTATTAATTTACAACTTCATCTGTTTTATCAAAGGTATTTTACTTTTTCTTTTTTTCTCCTTCCTTTCCTTTCTTTATTATGTATATTATAGTGTCTAACTTTTGTCTTTTCGTTGCTCATCAGCTGTAGGCAGATGTCACTCAGTGAATCTATTTATCATACTGGTTGGCATTCATCTGGTTTCCCTACTGTGAGGCAGATGGTAGAGGTGTCTGTGATCTGTGTTACTAAAGTTTTCCGTGTTCAGATTGCTATGTCAGAAATATATGGTATGGGGAAGCAATTATTGGCTGCTCCATCAAGATTGCTTTCCTTGACTGATGAGGCATGTAAGCCTTCAGGCTGAAACCACAAAATTGCTGCTTTGTTTTTGACTTTTCTTTTTCCAATGAACTATGCACTTAGCGATTATTAATTCAAAAACATGGTTGACTGCAAAATAATATCAGCTTAGCCATTCCAGCAGCACTTTAATAATTGGAACAAAGTAGAATATGTTCTTATGTAATATAAGAAACAATGCATTATAGATTACAAGTACTGACAGAATGCTTTCTGGTGTTTTAAACAAGAATGTATTCTGTAGTCAGTTTCCTTTTCAGTTTTCTTTAAACCTCAGAGTGTATCAAAAAGATCTCTAGCCAGGGTTCTAATGTTTAAAAAAAATCTAAGTGTGAAATTTATTTTTGGTAGATTTTTTAAGGCTTTTTTTTGATTAGACAGCTTCCCACATTGTAGAAGGGCTACAAACATTGATGAAAATTAGTGGGGGTGGGAAGAGAGAGAGCACTAAATAGATAGTTGGAAAAAATGTTCTTTGCAAGATTTTGGCACAAACACCCTTCTTCAGGCATAGGGAGATATATATATTTAAAGATATATTATGATATTGTCCTGCTCATTTTTAACTGAACTGCAATTCCTTATATTAGAATCCAGTTTTCATTTTAACAGCTATCAAAATATTTTCATATTTTAATGACGTGCATATGTATTATTATTATCATCATCATTATTATTATTTGACTTACATTTTGAATTTGTGCCAAAATAGCTTTTAATATTGACAGCTAAATGGTAAGGACTACTGTTAAAGAATGCTCATTTCCCTGGGCAGGGAAGAAGGTGGGGGCACCCAAGAACTTAAGTGCTGAGCCCTTCTGGGTTGGGCAGAGCGTGCCATATGTCATTCTGCAACAAGCCTTTCAGCTGAATTACTGTGGCATCAATGAGCTCTTAAGGAAGTTGCCTCTAGTTAATCACCAAGTCATAGAGGCAATTTCGTGTCTCCTTTGGGAACAGAGGTCTCCCAGAGCTTCAGTAACAGGGATGTGGAATGGGGAGAGGTCCCTCCCTTGCCAAATTCTAAAGTTACTACCTTCTAGCCCATTCAACAACATTTTCCATTATCCAGAACACTGCAGGCTAGACACTTACCTTAGTAATGTCATATCCAATTGCTTTTCTTAAAAGCTGAGTTTGTATTGTGGGGGTACCCTTTCCTACAACATATATTGCATTTTGGATAAGCAGTTTGTGGCCAGGTGGGGGTGAATAATGAAATCTCTCTCCCTGGGGCTCACCTGCCACACTTTGGAATAATGGAAGAATAAGAAGTTAATTCTTCAGTGAGAGAGGGTGTAGTAACACCACAGAAGCATGATAAAAGAAAATTGGTTTATTAGTAAATTCCCTGTAGGTTGTGGAGAACCCCAGCTGTTCTCACAGCTCAGTCTTCCTTTCCCCAGTGCAGCCCACTCCCCTGAGCCAGGTAGCTTAGCTCCAGTCCCACACTCTTTTATCTTTCTTGCCAGTACCAACGGATCCTTTCTCTGTGGGACCTTCTTTCAGCTGGTAAGTTTCCCCTCCCTTCCTCACCTCCTTGCTTCACTGGTTGCCCTGGTCACCTCCACTCAGTCAGCCAGTCTTATCAGGAAACTGTTCCAGCACTGGGTTTGCCACTCCTGGCGTCATTGCTGAATCTCTCCATGCTGTGCTCCAGGGGGCAAAGGAAAACCCCATGCTGTGGACTTAAGTAGCTGCTGGCTCCTAATCAGTTAACATTCATCCGGGGTGCAATCCCGTTCCCAACTATGTTTACTAAGTAATTAACTTTGCCCTGTCCCTGACCTGACTCTCCCTGTACTTGCAACTTTGTAACATCCAAGGAACAGAGCTGTCTTTGTCTTGTTACATGCCTTCCTCCTCTGGTCTGAAAATAAAGAACAAAACTACAGTGAGCATTCCTTTTTCTATTGTATTGCCAGGGTCAAGTCAAGAGTGGCAGCACCTCAGCCCTGAGGTCAAGACAGGAAATCGGTGGTTACATTGGCCCTGCCAGCCCAGTGCTCCACTGAAAAAGAAAAAGGCTGTAAGGGTAGAGACCATCTTGTTAAACATGCGTTATCAGTTTTAGATGACTGAAGCCACCTGCAATGGGCACGATTAGTTATTAAAACAAATTGTCTTCACAGCAAATAATACCTAAATAGTTCCACCCTGCAACAAATAGCTAAGCACTCACACTCAATAGTGGAATAACAGGTTTCTGGAGGTGATAGCTTCATGCTTACATAAGCCACTGGTCTTTCCTCCTCGTGCCCCTTTTGGAACAGGATAGCTCCTAAGGCTGTGCCTGAAGCATCTGTCTGTAGGTAAAAAAGTTTTCTGAAAATTTGGGGTATACAATACTGGTGCCTCACATAAAGCACGTTTGATGTCTTCAAAGGCCTGAACAGCTTGGTCATTCCATATGACCGGATTTTTCTTTCCCCTGGTTAGGTCTGTAAATGGGGCTGCTATGCAAGCAAAATCCCTTATGAACTGGTAGTAATAGTTAGCAAACCCCAGAAAGGACCTCAGTTGTTTCATGGTCTTGGGGATCATGTATCACTGCAGGGCATCAAGCTTATTGGCTACTGGCTGGATTCTGCCTTGACCCACAATGAACCCCAAGTACTGGGTTTCTCTTTTCCCAAGAGAATTTCTTTGGGTTTGCCAACAGACCCGCCTTGTGTAGTTCTGAAAGGACAGCCTGCAGCTGTTGGCAGTGCTGTCCCCATTCTTTTCAAAAGATGATCATCGATGTAGGCGGATGCATATTCCTGGTGGGGGCCCAGGAACCTGTCCATCAACCTCTGAAATGAGGCCACTGCCCTGTGTAACCCAAAGGGCATCTGCTTAAAATGAAACAGTACCTATGGCGTACCAAATGCTGTCTTCTCTGGATCTTCCTTTGTCATGGGTATCTGCCAATACCCCTTTGTGAGGTCTATTGTTGTGATATATCTGGCAGTCCCAGTTTTCTCTAGCATGTCATCTGTTCTGGGCATGGGGAATGCATCAAACTCAGGTACACTATTCACCTTCTGGAAATCCACATGAAGTCTGAGCATACCATCGGGCTCAGTAACTATCACCAATGGGCTCCTCCAGGGGCTTCATGATTCCTTGATGATCCCCAGTTGGTGCATCTATTCGATCTCCTTTTTAATAGTCTCCCACTGATGTCTGGGTAATCTTCTCCACTGATTTCAGAAGACACAACCTGCTGGAGTCTTGATCCTATGTTCAATGCCTTGTGCCTCCCTCAGGGTTTCCTAAAAAACATCTTGGAATTTATTTATTATTTCCTCCATCTCCTCCTGTTGGTCTCTTTCTAGTGTATCCTCCATCACTGGGTGCCTCCCCACCTCCGGGGAGAGCTCTGGACCTCCCAGGTCATCCAGGTCCCTGCTTTTCTCCATGAGCCACCCTTCCTGTGGGTGCAATTTTTTTAGAAGGTTGATGTGATAAATCTGTTGCCTTCATTTAGGTTCCATCCTCAACACATCATAATTCACTGGGACCTCATAATTCACTGGCGACATTTCCTCCCACTTACTGGGGTGTCATTGTATCATGGCTCAGATCATGGTTTTGAGAGTACAATTAAAGCACATCATAGGGCCATCTGTTTGTGGATGGTACACTGACATTTGGAGTTGTCTGATCTGCACTGTCTTACAGACCCCTGTAGGACCATGGACATGAAATTTTTTCCCAGGTCTGTTTGGATTTTCTGGGGAATCCCTATCCAGGATACCCACTTCATCAGTGCTTTGGCTATCTTGGCTGCTGTCACAGACCATAGCGGGCCCGCCTCTGGGAATCGGGTAGCGTAATCTATAATCACAAGGATGAACTGGTATCCCACCCAACTCCACAGAAAGGGGCCGACTATATCCAAAGCTATCTGATCAAAGCATTGCCCAGCCAACAGGAGAGGCATTAATGAAGCTCAGAGTGGTTTCAGCCCACCTGTCTTTTGGCAAGCCAGATACTCCCAGCAGTAGTTTCATAGTAGGTAGGTAGGGTCAGAAGGGACCTGTGAACATCATCAAGTCCAACCCCAAAAATGGTACCGCTTGACCATTTTATAGATCCCAGGCCAGAATACCCATCTGATCAGCCTGGCCTCTGTCTTATCTCTACCCATATGCCACCCCATAGGAAGGCCATGGGCTACTTGGAGCAGGACTTCAATAAGATCGGGGCATCAATACCTGGGTCAATTTCTACTGGTCATTCTATACCTTCCCCTGTGGTATAGAATGTCATCCCTTACCTCAAATCTTGAGCTCTGTGTCATCAGGTTGGGGTCCAGCACCTCATCTTCTCTCTTTGTCAGACGTTCCCACAGAATGCTTTGATAGAGCGGTTCCTGGGTCTGCTCTTCTCTGAAGGTGTTTTCTCCAATTTTCTGATCCAAATCTAACTTCTCTTCCTCCTGACTGGCCAACTCTCCAAAGTAGACTTCTTAAGTAAGGTACTCCTAACCCCTGGTTTTCCCATTACCCACGTCACTGCTTCTTACCCACATCACTACTTCTCACGGATGGGGCCAATCTACACCCAGTACCATGGGGCAGGGAAGGGTTTCATCTAACTCCACTGTCAATTCTTTGGTTTGTCCCAGTACAGTCAGCCGCTGTTTTGTTCTTTCATATGTGTAGGAAGCCCCATGTATGCAGACCATGCTGACTGCATTCCCTGGTGTACCCATCTGTGGGCAGACCAGAACTGCCCTAATCACGGTCTGTGTACAGCCTGTGTCGACTACTGCAGGGATTACTATGTTATTAATTCTAACGTCAATCAAGGGTTTAGGTTCTTCTCATGAGCCCTTATGTCTCCCAAAGCTACAGTCCATTTTCTTCTCATGAGGGTAGCTGGACACAGCTTCAGTTTGCAGCCTCTGGTGGCAAAAATGAGCTAGGTGCCCCTTTTCCCCACACCAGTATCATATAATCTCATGTGGTTCCCCATTCTGAACCTCCTGACTCAGGACCCTAGGGAATTCCATCTTCCGCCCTTTGGAGCTTCCTTCTTCTCATCCAGGATTGGTGGGATTCCCATTCTTTTCCCTCTTTAGGGGTTGCCCTTCAACCTCGGCAGCAACATGGTCTTCTGCTAGCTGCAGGGTTTCCTTGATGGTCCTAAGCTGATATCTCTTGACTCACTGCTGGGCACTCCCTCCCAGAACGGTCAGAAACTGTTCAAGTATTATCAAGTCTACAACCTCCTCCACTGTCCTCCCTTTGGAGTGTAACCAACATTCAGCTCGATCTCTTAATCTTTGGGTGAATAAGTGTGGCCAGAGTTCCTCCCCCAGCTTCTTGGCCCTTAACTTTTGTCTGTACATCTCGGGAGTCAATTCCAGGTGATACAAAATTGAAGCTTTGACCTTATTATAATCTCTAGCCTCGGCTCAGGTTAATGCCCTTTAAGGTGCTTGTGGTGATCTGATCAGTAGGGGTCCTATTTGGGCAGCCCAGGCATTGGGATCCCATTTTGCTGCAATAGCTGATCATTCAGAAGCCTCTAGGAAGGCTTCAGAGTCATCTTGAGGGCACACCTTAGGCATTGGGGCTCCCCCCGCTTCCCAGGACCTGTGTACCTGCTGTGCCTCAATTTTTTCACTGAGGTCTTGTTGCCACGCAAACAGCCGAACCCTGGCCTCAGCTTCTCGTGTCCTCATTCTGTTGATGACACGATCGATTAAAGTATTCCTGAAGAATCAGTACTTGGATTCAAATAAGCCTCCTGTCTCTTGGGTGATTAACCAAGCCTTAACTGCGTAAGGTAGGGATTGGCACCCTCCCCCACTCCGGTACGTGTGCCAGTTTGTGGCACATAGAGAAATTTTCCTCAGCATGCCAGGAGGTGTGCCGAGCAAATTGTTTAATTTTTTTTTTTTAAACTTGCTGCTTTGGGTCCTTTCAAGAGACTCAGGAGGAGACACTGCCTGAAATGCCCTCGAGAGGAGCTCTTAGGGGTGGGGAAGAAACCCCTTTTGCAGCTCTTGATGTACTGCTACCAGGCTTCCCCCTGCAACTTCCTCCCTGTCCAGTGGTGGCTGCTGCAGTTCTACCCAGCCTGCCCCAACACGTCCTCCCGCAGGCTGATAGGGGAACGTGCTTGCATGTGAGAGAGTGAAGGGCAGGGAGTGGAGGAAGAATCCAGGGGCAGGGGGGCTGCCAGCCCTACCATGCCAGGTACAGCTGCAGCTGTGGGGCAGGGAGTAGGAGCAGAAGCAGCAGCATCACCCTGGTTCCTCATGGCTGCTGCAGCTGAATTGGAGCCACCTGGCCAGGGAGAGCCCAAGGTGAGCAGCAGGGCCAAGTCTGCACTGCCTCCACTCCCTCCCCTTCCAGCCTGTTGCAGCTGCAGTCCTGGGCTGGGGGTTCCCCTGCTGGGGAGGAGGCAGCTGGCTGATGGGTGGGTTCTGAGCTGGGGTCTCTGAAGGTGGACTGCAGCCTGGGAGATGGCTCCCAGGGGAAGGAGAGGAGCTGCAGCAGGCCCGGAGCATTGTCGGGTCGTACTTTGCCCTATAGCCCAGCAGCCCAGATGTGTGCTTCTGTGTGTCTGTGTCTGTGCATATGTGTCTGTGCATCTGGTTCTGTGTTTCTGTCTGCATATGTGTGTCTGGTTCTGTGTGCACATGTCTGGTTCTGGCGGTATGGTGCATGTCTCTGTTCTGTGTATGTGTCTGGTTCTCTGTGGGTGCATGTGGCTCTGTGTGTGTACATGTGCATCTGTGTCTGGTTCTCTCTCTTCTTGCCTTTGTTCTGTCTCTCCTTTCCTTCTTTTTTCTTTCTCTTTCACTCTTTTTCTGTCTCATCACCATATGCTTACTTTTGTTGTTGTTGGGTTTTTTTGTTATTATATGAAGTTGTATTTATTGTCACCAGGTTTAGAATTTTTATTGAATTATTTAGAATATTCACTGAAAAAGGCAGCATTTATTATTATTAACTATATTAATATGCATGTACCCCCCGCCTTAGTTTTGTTTTTCAGGTATGATGGCACGCTGGTACCTTACAAAGACACACTGGCCCAAAACTTTGCCTACTCCTGGCCTAATGTCTCCAAATTAGTCACTGATGTGGCAGCAGCCTTTGTAGATATACGGGAGGAAAGCTACTGCTAGCAGTATAGCCTGTGCTGAATCCTGTGCTACTAGGGTTAACTGCCCAACCATTTAACCAGCTTCATTAAATTCCAGAACTAGCTAAGTTAAAATTCACTTGGGTATGTCCACAGGAGCTGTGATGACTGCAGTGAACAAGTACCTTCTGTGCAACCTAGCTTATGATGAACCAGATGAAGGTATTTTTGCCAGAGCTAGGTTGCATTTTACTAACTGGCTTTACATGGATGTCCTCCCCTTTTATCCAATGGGCCTTTCAGTTTCAGATGTCTAAAATAACAAACTGGAGCCCTAGCAAAGCCCCTAAGATTGTTCTGTTTTTATTTGTTTTTTCTTTGAAGGCTATTCTTACAGTACCATCATTCCTTGTACTGACCTAGTTGGGAAGGACAAAGTGAATCATTTTTCTTCCTAACTTCTATAGGTACATCACTAAGGCAAGCATTTTCACTTCTGCTGCACTCTGAGGTTTTTTTCGCAGCCTGAGAAGAAATCTAAGATACTGTTAAGGGGCAGGACTGGGAATAGTAAAGACATTTCTAGGTCAGTAGCGTAGAAAGTGGGGTTATGATGTCACTTGCATTTAGATCAGTGATTAAAGAGCACTTTTGATTTGTGCTAGAGTTCCTGAGACTACCTGCTATGTGGGAAGCTGGCCAACATTGTCTCTTTCACCTCCCACCCCATAGCAAGCTTCTAACTCAGGGTGTTCTGCTTTTTCTCATATGGCACTGCCAGGGTTCAGGAAGAATATGTACCTCCCATCAATGGAAGGGTCAAAGGAAAGGGGGATGATTTGTCCTAACGTATCTGTAAGGAGGTGATTGGATTCTCAAGGGCTGAGAGCCCATCCACAAGCAGTCCATGGATAATAGCCTGTCTATCTAGGAGGCTTGGGCCAGCTGGAAGGAATTACCAGCTACTAAGGGTGGCACCATACAGGGAGCTTCAAAAGGGGAGGGAAGGTAAGTTGCTGGGCTAGAGAAAAGTCCAAGAGCTAAAATTTGCCCTTTCCTAATGTCTGCAAATGATAGAGGGTTTTGATTTGTTTTTGTTTTAGGTTCAAGGCTATTTTTGCAAAGAATAAAACTGGTCTGAAAAACTGAGAATGGAGTTGGCATGCGAAGACTGAAGGGTAAGCAACCTACTTATAGTATTCCTGCTAGAGATAGCTATGAGCTGTCCAAAATTAATTTAGAAACTTGGTTCTAAGGTTCAGGTGTGCTTTGGATGCAGCTGCAGTTTAGTTAGGGGTGAGAAGCTAGGATGGTGAGGGTAGGTTTAGTGGAGTACTTAGACTATTTACAGTGGGCTGGGGTTTGTGAACGCAACGCACACGCGCATACACCAATATTAAAAAAGCTAAACCATGTCCCCATCTAAAGAACTACAATCAGTCAGCTGATTAACTGAACTGCCTTAATTGTATTCTAAACAAAGGATTTTTTCCCATTTCCACTACTCCATAAAGGCTGGAGGGTTTTTCTTTATTATTCCTGAGTAGAAACAAGCATTAAGCATTGAATTCATTCTGAAGTTTTCCCTTAAGGAAAGATGGAACCTACCAAAAATAAGGTCTAGAACATGGGTGACTGGTGTCTCCCAAGTCTGGGTAGGGGGGCACCAGACTGTTGACCGGGGAGGTCCCCTAGCAGCAAAACTGGAAGTGCACTTCTGGTTTTGTGGCTGGTGCTTCCAGGGGATGCACAGCTGATCTCAGGGGTGCATGTGCACCTGTACCCCCTATGTGTTGCCAATGTCCTAGAACAAAGGAGAGATTTAGAGTTTAGTGATGCTAGTATAATTCTATTAAACTGTACCTAATCCATGACTGATCATGTCATTTCTGCAGTAGTACTATGCTGCATCCATCTCTATGGGATATGTTATCATATGCATTAAAGCAGTGCTTTAAGAGCTCAGTGGAGATCAGGAGCTCCTTTTATTGAGGTACCATATAAGCATATATCTAAAAATGGTTCTTGCCCAGAGGAATTTACAGAAACAATGAGCAGAGTGGGGCAGGCGGGAGGGAAACATTTAGAGGAGAAATGGCTTGCCAGAAAGAGTAGGCTGGTGACAGATTGAGAATAGATACTAGATTGAGTCACTAGATGTTTATTAGCAAAGCAAGTTCAGATTGAGTCCAGAACTCTGTAAATGGACTAGAAAATAATCTTGGTATTAAACACATAATTTTATATTCTCTATGTACATTTTTTTTTTCAGTTACACAAACCATGTAAGTGAACAACTTTCCATTAAATCTGTTCTTGGTCAAGTTTTGGGGAGTTCTGGGAACACTGGGAATGGAAGCCCCATACGTGGCTCAAAATGCAACATCTTGTATTGAGACGGCCAGGAAGCCAACTTATAAATGAGATGACTTCATTCTGTCCCAGCCGCCAGTGGAGGGTTCAGGCTTGAGAGTATGGTCAGGAGAAGAAAGGTTTATTGACTTAACAAAACACAACTACACACAGATAACAAAATAACAAACAGACCATAATAATTCACATCAGCAACTTGTCATACAACAGGCAGAGGGGACTGCTGATAAGTTTCTTTTCTGCAAAACTCAATTAAGTCAGGCCTCCCTGATCAGCGCTGTCCGAGAGGTACTAGGAAGGATCCTGGTATTCAGGCCTTGGGCTCCTTGAGATCCATGGGCCCACTTATCCAGGCCAGCAGCTAACAAGTCCCTTTCACAAAGCTGTGTCTTCCTTCTGAATGACTTCTGGATGTACCAGCCAAATTATAACTTTCGGAGCTATACTGATAACTTAAAGCCATTCAGATTCTTTTTACTTCAACTGTCCTAAGACTGACCAATAGCAGTACAAGCCTTGCAATCTTCTGATTAAAGTTAATTTTAACTATGCTACAGGGACTTACTATTTCAGGGCTTTGTTAAATTTACTAGGCCTTACTTTATACAAGGCTTTACTACATCTTAAACTTTAATTAAGCTATATGTTGTTAAGAGCCTAATATCTGAACAAATGACAGAAAAACACTTGGTCTAATCTTCATAGAGCCTTCAGCAAGCACCTTTATCACACAGACATAATTTCAGCTGTCACATGTTCAACTAGGGTTAAAGATAACTACTTAAAAATAGTTGGAAAGCTTGCATAGCTAAAGACTGAGTACTGGGTGGTATATAAATATTACAGGGAAAAAAGGGGAAGGATTCCTATTTAAAAAAAAATTGGAGAACTTTTTCTTTGTAATTCAAACTATAAAACCATTTGCCCTAAAAAAACAAACAAGCAAGCAAAAAAACCCCCAAAAAACAGTTGGGGGAAATTCATTAAAGTATATTTGATAACCTAACTATAAATTAAAACATGGGGAAATTTTGTAGGTCTACCTTTCACATTGCATTAATACTGTAATGGTTGTCAGATGACTTTCCAGTTTTTATATTTATTCATTATTATGCATATTTATTTGCATCTATTTAAGTTTTAGGCCACATGTCTAGTGGGATTTGCAAATCTACATCAAAAGTTTTACAGGATTTAATAGCTTGCAGCTCATCTGAGAGTGAATGCAAGTTGAGTAGAAAATACAAAATGAGGAATATGGGCTTTTATTCTAGAAACAGGCATATAAAATGTGCTTTTAAAATTACTAGTTGATAGGTTCCAATGAGTAAGTTGAAAACAATTGACACATCTACTGTTTTTGTTTGTTTTTTTTAAATTGGAATAATAGAAAATATTAACCAAAAGTGAAACAGCAGTACTTAACAAGAAAATTTATGTAATATTACAAAATGTGATGATCCAGCTGAATTTATTTGAGTTTGAGGAAACAAATATTGCTACTGAGTTTTCAGAGAATATTGGAAAGTAATTCATCTTGTGTTAAAGAACTGTGCACCTCTATGCTGTGAGAGAATCTCCTAGTGGCAGGCTTGGTTGTGTCTAGACTTGCTGACATGCAATCATCTTTACCTAAAAATGCTCTAAAACTGAAAGACTGTTATATACTGCTTTTACTGTGGTGACCTTTTCAATATTCTGTAATTGAACTATATGGGCATTTTTGTTCTCCCCTTTCACAGTCTTGCCTTGTTTCACAAAAGGAGTCTGGAACGCTGTAAAGGTTACAGTAATAATGACAAGAGAGAACCTCCTACAAAGCAATTCTTATGATTAACAAATGAGATTGGCAGGTCAATGGTATTGATAGCACTAATTGGTACAGTACACCATCATATTGAGTGTCCCCAAATCATCCCATTCCTAGTTTTGTCCTGTGGCTTCTAACTATATCCCTATATTTCATACCTAAGGTTTAGGTAAGCATTTAATCTTTTCAGGATTAGCCAAACCTATTGAAGGTCAACCATTCACCCATACTTGCACAGAAGTGACACTTACTCTCCTCAATTTGCATCTTCACTGACTGTCTTTCTTGCATGTATACCAGCTTCTGGCTTCTTTACTTTTCCTTCCATCCAGGAAGAGCACACACCAACTGCAGATGCTTCCTCAGCCTGATGAAGGGTATTTAAACCTGAAAGCTTGCTAAGAAGAATTTTTCCAGCTATTAGGGTTGGTCTAATAAAACATATCATATTTACCCAAAATACCTTGTCTGCCTATGTCCTTAGACCAACATGGCTACAACCTGTACCCCCTACTCTCTTAATGAAGTTCATGGCACTTTTGGAAATTTCTCCAGGAAAAAAATATTGTTCCTGTACAAAAGCATTGGAAAATCTCTGACATGGGTAAGAAAAACCAACTTTTTGTCAACAGTTTCCTGCTTGGGCTGAGCAAGCATTGACTGTTTAAGCTTAAAGAGCTATGTTTAAATGAAAATAGGGGCATGTAATAAAACCTGTTTCAGCTGTAGGAGAGGAGTTTGATGCCAGATCAATGCTGTTTTAGTCTTGCTGTGTTCTGCAAGTAACATTTGGTTTCTGACTTGTGTGCTTGTTTCAAGAGATTCCCACTTCTGGAGGCTCTTTGTGGGGGCAAGGGGAGAGAGAGACCACAGTGGATGCAAGGTACAGTATTCATTCTTTACCTAGTTTACAAGGAAGAAATTCGAGTAGTTTATTAAAACTATGTTCAAACTCCTTTTGAAGTATTTTCCAAGTGTTTTATTGGAAGACTTTTTTTTTAATTTTCCATCTTGTTTCTTGGAAATACTTGTCTGCAAAATTTATTAACTGCATTATTTTAAATTTGTGTTAACTTCTTCATTTCAGGAAAAATACTTTCTGTAGTGCAGAGCTTAAGAATGTAAAAAATGTCTGGCTGTCCCTGCTCTTTAAGTAACTGGAAGCTTCATAAGTCACTAAACTCTGATCTCAACAAGGAGTAAGAAATAGCCAAAAACTCTAGCTACTCTCCAAAACTCGTAACGTCTTCAAACTTATTAGCTCTTTCCACTTTCCAAAGCCTCTATTGTCTTTGAGAATAACAGAATACTTTGCTTTCCATGCCTTTCCCCTCCTTCCAAGGCTTTGGATGTTCCTAGACCTTTCTTGCAGACCTCTTTGTATCCAATTTCTAGTCCATTGTCCTGACACAGAATACAATCTGTCTATGGAGATATGCAGGCATTGTAAAATGTCTGGAATAAGTAGATCAACTTTATTAACATTATGAACAAAGGCTTTTGTTAAATAAGCCTGTCATTTTCCCCCCCACCTTTTTATCTAGTTAAGTAAAACAGGAGGTATCTTTTTATAAAGCTTTACAATGTAAGCTTCTAGCAAAACTGATGCTGAACACTGGAATTGGGCACAGGGCAGTGCTGAGGTCTAAGATGGAGCTGCCCTCTGTCTAGTCTGCAACAATACAATTGGAATATGTCTCATCCCAAACATCACATGTCCAGGCATGGTAGAAGGCATGATGTTTAGGATTTGGTTTAAAATTCCTTGGATTACAATGCTGTTGCTATTTTAACATCTACCCAAGGGCCTAAGAAACTGAGATAATTGTATCTGATCACTGGAAATCAGTGGGCATGTCTACGTGAGACTGATGCCAACACTACTACACAGTAGCATGGGGGAAAAAACAGATGTGATGACATAACTGTGCAGTAACAGCTACACAGTCTAGTGCACATGAAGATGTGCCCAGTAAGTACTTTATCTGAGCAGAAAGACAAGAAGTTTTCTTCCCCCTTCCACCTCTCTCCTTTCAGCTAAGTACAGACAAGTCAAAAAGCCTGTGGTTGAATTGATTCAGCCTTTCCAGTTTAGTCTAAGATGCAGAGATTTAAACTGAAACAGAAGTGAACAGACATTTTACCTTTTGATTCAGGGAATGCAGCCACATGCCTGCAGTGGCTCAGGCTGGAAGCCTGGAGGTGCTAGCCCATGGCTCTGTGGCATGTACCCAGTATGGGCTGTATTTGCTTCCTCTTCCTTGCCCCCAATCTCTCTGGGATTTGTATTCCAAAATCACAGCTGTGGGACTCTGTAGGGATACTTCTCACTTCTTCCTGCTTCCAGGTGCCTCTGGGATTTTTAGTCTACAATTGCAGGCAATAGTAAGTTTGAGCAGGGGAAGGGGTGTTTTAACCTCTCTCCCTGGCCCAAGACCCCAGCTTGGGTTTGCCTGCAATCCCCATGTGGGCTAGGCCTGCACCCCCAGTTGAGCTTGCCCCCTTCATCCCAACCAGCCCTCACTACTTTTTAGCTGGGAGAGGCAGGGCCATCTTTGCTCTCTGGAGCAGACAGCCCAGCCCAGCCCAGTTCAGGGCTGCAGATCATGCTGGGGTACTGTAATTTTACTTGAACTAGGAAGGGGTCTGGGGCAGAAGTTTTCATAAACCAGGAAGGGGTCTAGTTTATGAAAACTTCTGTCCCAGACCCCTTCCTGTTCAGTTAAGTCTGATTAAACCTGGTTGAATGTAGCATCTCAAATCAATTTTAGCCATTTTGAAACTGGATTACGTGCACTGAGCATCTGTTCTGTTACAGGTTTAAGTCAGTTTCAGATCACTTAAACCAGTTTGTGTTATGTCTGTCCCTTGCCCAAAGGTGGCAAGTGCTATATAAATGTATTTGTGGGTGTTACTGTGAAGGAACAACATTAAAGTGTTGCACGCCTTTTTTTTTTTTTTTTTTTTAGGTAGATAAATATTTTTTGAAAAGCTAAGCCCTCAGGCCCAACTTTTTTAGACAACTATTAATTGACTGCTTGTACTAAAATGATACAATTTATGTACTACAAGTGATATTAGTATTATTAATAATAATAGTATTTGTATAGCTTATAACTTACATTTTTTGCTAAAAGCACACTACAATTATCTCTTCCATTGGTGACGTGCAGGGGTTGGATGCAGGTGCATGTGCACCTCCTGAGGTTGGTGGTGTACCATCAAGACTCAGCACCCCCTGCCTTGCTGCCGGCGGCATCTACAGGTGATTGCCACTGGCTACTACCACTGCTGCCAGCGATGTTGGAGCTCCTCACTTGCTGCTGACACCTCCACTGCCATCACCTGTGGGTGGCTGCTGTGCTCCCCCAGGCTCCAGGAGTATACATTGTTTATGATCTAATCTACCTGTTTACACCCCATGCTCTGTCTTAATTTCAGGTGGTGATTTAAAAAAAAAAAAAGATTCTAGGTATTTATTTGTCAGGAAATCATATTAGCTTCAGTTCTAAAGCAAAAGGTGGAAATTCATTAATAAAACTTCATATAATCTTTACTGAATTTAATAAAAACTGGTGTAACTTAAATTGTTTGCGTATGAAATGGCACAAGAGAAGACGAGTGAAAACCCTGGTACTAATTACCAAGGGCCTAGGTCTTACCCTAACTACTGTAAGAAAGAAGGCCCCTCTGTCTCTGTCTCTCTGTTGTGCTACCTACTTCCTAAGGGATGTGTGCGGGCCAATCTCCCGGATGATGTGGCAGCTGCCTTGGAGAAGCACCTCTAAGCACAGAGAGCTCTCCCTGCTGAGGCTGTCTGGAGCAAGCCCTTTCCATCATTGCTCATTGTCCCTGTTGTGGATAGTAACCTACATGGTGGGCCTGTCACCTTACTAGCTCTCCCTGTGTCCCCTGACCATGGTGCTGGGATCCACTTTGATGCACTCCCCCAGAAGGCCCTGTATCTGTAGGTGATTTGGGTCTGCCACGCCTGTGTCCTTGCCACTTGGCTCAACATGGTGTGGCAGAGGCTCATAGCAGCGCTGGTGCTCACCCCAGCCCACCCTGGGTGGCACACACTCTATAAGCCCCACATCTCCAAAAAGACCAGAGACCTCCAGTGGCAGTTGGTATGTGGGATACTGGCCACCAGCTCTCTTGCCTGCCACATTGAGCTGGATGCATCAGCAGCCTATCCCTTTTGTCTGTGGGGAGTGGAGGAGGATCTTAACCATGCCTTCCTCGGATGCCACCAGTTGTCGCAGCCGTTTACTGCCCTCCACACTTTGCTTGAGGTGCTTCTAACTATAGCCTGGCAATTATGGAATTGGGCCTATATATAGCTAATAAGCTTATAGTCGAGACCAAAGCAACGCTGAGAGAAAAAAACTATCTGGCCTGTTGCAGCTCATCAAAACTCCCTATGTGGCCCTTTGGGCCCAGACAATTGCCTATTCCTATTGTAAAACCATGTCTTGTGACTGAATTACCAAATTATCTATGGCAGATTCTGGGATCTGGTTCCCTGACCTGGAAAGGAATTAACCCTTATTATTACAAGTTACACTACTTCATGACCGAAGTGCAATGTGCTACAGTTCAGCTCTATCTGTCTGTACCTGATGTGGCATATAAATTAATTGTATCATTTTATTGTGTGGATATCTTTAAAGCAAATTGCACAGCATCATTTCTTTTTTACCATGTTGCATTCGATATACCTTAGGAATCTTGCACTTAAAAGTATTTTCACTGCTTATATTTTGCTTATGTAACTTGTACATTCTTAAAAATGACACACACTTGTGAGGCTCAGTTTATTAGTGTGATGTATGCCTGAAGAACTGAAAGTGTATAATGTTAGAAATTTCTATTAGCAGGGAGAGATTGAACATACATGTAGGAATTGAATCATTGTGCATCTTTGGGTAGGATTAGCATATTCATACTCAGTCTTTACTAACTGCCTACGTGGTATATAGTAGTTCTGGAATATTCTTTTTAAAATATATTTTTGAACAACAGAAACTATAATATTGTATCTTGGACATACAGGTAGTGTGACTGAATTATTTTGGCTCAGGCAAAGCTATTTTGAAATAAACAATATCTGTAATACAAGATCTATAACTTGTGATAGTTTCCTATGGCAGTCTTTATTATTCCCGTATCAGTGCATGTTTGCAACTTTGCACTTCTATGCTTTCTTAGGCCTAATTAGGATTATAGGAATAATTATTTCTTTTATCCAGTAATCAAGATGAAAAAATCAATTATTTTAAGAAAACTTTTTCTTTCTTGGTACAATGAGAAAACAAGATGCCTCCTTTCATTCACCAGAGGCTGCCACAGATGGGTTTTTTTTGGATATAGGTAAACTAACCTTTTTGAAGATTTTTTTTCAAAGCAAATGTGCTGAAACAAATCTTATATGTACATCCAGGGATTTAGATATTGCAGTGAAATTCTGAAAAGTTTTAATTTTTTTTGAGGTTAGTCAGTTCCCTCCTTGAGACTGGGGAAGGAGATTTCATTGGCCCAAAAAGAGACATTCTGTTTCAAGCACTTGAAAGAAAAGTAAAGAAAAAAGGGGGGTTGATTTGCAAATTCTGAAGGAGTAGTTAACCATTTTAGCCTCCATTTTGCCAATTGGTTCAGTGTTTAGGGTACTGATGCATGAATGTGAGAAACTTGGTGCTGACTCTCTTCTCTGCCGGAGTGATATGAACCCACAGCTGAGGAGAACATCCAGACCACCAGACTGGTGATATGAAATAGGCCTGTCCTTAATCTCTCCACTTGGTAGCATTCTACTTTGTAAAAATATTTTAAATATATACTGAAGCAGGGTCTGGAAGTCAGGTCTTGCACCCCTCTAAGGGTTCTAACAAGTCAGGTTGAAAATACTTTAATGCATCTCTATCAGTCTGTTCTGTTAGTTGTTTCATTTTTGTGTAAAATGCACATTCATTGAGTGTGAGTCTTTTTAACCTGGTTCTAGCACAGCTTGGAAAAACTCTCAGAGCCAGCTATTATTTTGGATCCATCTCTGTTCCCAATACCCTGTGGGCAGCAGTTTTCATAATAGCATTGCAAGCTTTAACTATAGCTCTTGTGTATTGTTGAGTGATGTGGGCATAAACACGAACCTGAACTTCTGTTGAACTATCTGTAGAAATGTACATTTTAGTATAATAAATAGGGGTGGGTATAATTACTATAAGTTCCATAAAACCAGTTTAAAACTAAAACCAATTTTAAATAACTATTTTTGTTTAAACCTGGTTCCACTGAGAGGCTGCCACAGATGGGGTTTTTTTGGATATAGGTAAACTAACCTTTTTGAAGATTTTTTTTCAAAGCAAATGTGCTGAAACAAATCTTATATGTACATCCAGGGATTTAGATATTGCAGTGAAATTCTGAAAAGTTTTAATTTTTTTTGAGGTTAGTCAGTTCCCTCCTTGAGACTGGGGAAGGAGATTTCATTGCTGCTCTTATTGCTGGAGAATCTGAGTTCTGTATATTTGATAAACTATTTGTAAATTTTATTCTTCTCGATATCTATTCCTGTTTTTAAATATTAGCAGTACTTTTCTCTTGCCTCTTACATTGATAGCATGCTGTCTCCTACTATACACATGTAGATTGCTTTGTTTTTGGCAGGGGTTTAATAATTATTTATTTATTTTTATTTTTCATGATGAAAGATATGTATTACCTGGTTGAGACTGCCTATTTAAATTTTGTATGTGTGTCTATTACCAAGCTTGGATTCCATGGACTAACAAGAGTTGCAGAGGTTCAATGTCACTCTTTACAACATAATACCATAATATCCTCATCTCCTTTCTCCCACCTGAGAGGGAGCTGGAGAGGCTTGCTCTTTTCCTTTATGTTTTGCTCTTCTTCTGTATAATGTTACAGGTAGTATAGGTCTCCTTTACAGCTCTTGACAAAAAGACAAATAATCGCTTACAGAGCATCTTGAGGGTATACAGAAACAGGTCCTGTATTATAGGACACACACAGAAAAAGAGACGTGAGCATCTCTACCCTACTCAACAGCCTTACATTACAACAATCAGATCCTTCTTCTGGCCTAGGAATTTACACCTGACAGCCTGGATGATACCCAACAGCCCAAGTAGTTATTTAGCTAAATTTGAGAATGATCTCCAAAGCAGGGGGCTTTCAAACACACTACCTTACAAAGTTAGATAGAAGAGATTTTTTGTATTTGTATTGTCTCTCTGTACCTCATTTGTGTTCCTGCTAGTAGACCATTTGCTAGCCCTAGAAGGCCTTCTGAACCTTGTTCCAGTTCAGAATCTTATGTTCATAGGAGCTAACAGTTTCTACAGTTTGGACATCCTATGTGAGGGATTTGGAAAATGTTGCTAGGAAGACATAAAGAGAGAAGGTTCCTAGCCAGAGAAGCAGCTTGGTATTGTAAAGTGTAGACTTTGCCATTTCCTTTAGGATCTACTGCCTAAAGCCAGGGGAGATATGTGAGAGGCAGTACCAACTTTGGACAGTGGGCAAGGACTAGTGAATCCTATATTGAAGATGGGACTCAAATGTAACTTTTGTATTTTGTTTTTTGTTCCTTAGGAGTCCTCTATTAATGGCCTGGATAGAGAAAAATGGCAGAGGTGACAAGAGCTCTGCTATCCCAGATCCAGCCACAAGACAATGCAGTGACCATTTGCTTTGTCCTTGGTAGCAGTACTTAAATGATAGATGTAGGAGACCTCATCGATATAGGGATATTCTCTGGAAGCTTCTACCCAGGTGTATTATTGTATACATGGGGATCAAGTATAATGAGCTCTGCACCTTTCACTTGAAGGTTTAGGATTCATGGCATTGGGCAGTGTAGACATTTTCTCTGTTCTTCAGGGATGCTATTGAAGCTTTAGATGAGATAGACAGGCAGGCCTTTAACCTTTTCAAAGCACCTGGTGCTGTGATGCATACATATGTAAAAGTGCTTCCAAATGCTAGTGGCCCATCCTGTAGTAATACAAGGTTATAGTACTTGCTCATGGCTTTCTGTGCTACAGTCTCTCATCTTAGCAGTCCCTTTTTCAGGGCTAGGGAGGTCACTAGTCTCTCTCTCTTGCTGCTGGCTTGTGGGGCAGTTATATACACCTCTTGATTCTATCTCCAAACAAACAAATAATTGCTTATTTAGTCACCAGAAGTGGGATTCGCATGGATTGTTGCTGAAAGAGGAGCAGTTACTAATGGGTTCTGGGATCCTCCATCCTTTTCTATCACTGTGGGCTTCTACTGTAGAGGTTTATTATAGGGAAGAAATTGGTGGACCCAACCAAACTTCCTATACTTCATGCCCATGAGTAGGGAGCAGGCTGCAAGGAAACTTTAGTGCATGAGTGTTGCCCCCAGGAGAGGTGGTTGGCCAGAAGAATCCAGTCTTGCACATAAGAAATAAGAAATATGTTTAACAGGAGAGGAATCTATGTGGCCGTCTCCTTCTGAGGAACCAGAATTACTGTAAAGTAGCCTTGTTGATTTCTGCAGTATGAGAACCTTACAGGCAGAGTAGCCTTAGCGATAATAGACACAAGTTCAGGTATTATAATAGCCAGAGGGCCTGCTTTATGATTTCATTAACTGAATAAAGAATTCAGTGTTTGGAATATCTTTTCTGAATTTCTTTTTATGTGCAGTACAGAAATAACTAAGCATTGAAAGATGGGCACAAAAGAAAGGTCACTAGTCTTGCATCTGCAGTTCTATATTTGCACAGGTTGCTAGGCAATGCAAGAAAATCATAGCCTTTAGCCACAAGATTGTGTTTTCAGACATCCATTATTAAAAAGAAATCAACAATTGTACTCAGTAATATAATTTTATACAATTACTTTTTTTTGTCAGTGTTACTCTGAAACTTATTGGGGGTAATAAACATTATTTGTTTTGTTCTTATCTGCAAATGGATGTTTTCATACTGTATGGCACATCTTCTATGTCTCATAAAGTTCTTTTAAAAAAGGCCATCATCATTGTCTGTATGGCTTTGTCCATTAAAATGGACTTGATAAACATCATTTACAATTACAGTGATGATACTCAAATGTGCCTATTGTCCTTGTGTCATGAGTTAGTGAATGCATGAAGATTAAGGAGTTTGTCCATTCCTTGCTATAGTTGTACCGTATTTCTTTTTAGCAGAGGATGATGATATACATCATTGAGAGAGAGCGAGCGAAAACACATGGTGTTGTCTCTGTGTTCACCCATTTTTCAGAGTAACTAAGAAGGGTCTTTCCAAATGTCTCTAGAACGTGGCCTGGAGAAGAAGACAACATCAAGGAGAGGAAAGAGGGAGGGAACTGTTTCCCTGGGACAGAATCAGACTCTGCCTGACTGGTTTACAAAACAGAATGATTCAGCAGGCTGCTACTGTGATTGCATCATTAAGGTACAAGAAGTTTCTTCTCTGGTTGTCTGAATGTCAGTTTGCACTACATATAATGGGTGAGCACAATGGAATAACAACAACAGCAACAGACTACAAGATCAAACTTTTGTGATCTCCATTTTTGCATTTTGATTTTACAATGGTATAGTTAAGACATAATTCCTTTTAAGTCTGTAAAGTTCCTGTTGAATCTCTGATCTTTTAAGAGAATAGGTCTCTCATAAAATTTAATTAAAAACAACTGGTCTGTAGCTAGCTTTGCTACAAGGGGAGAAATACAGCGTGAATTAGAGACACATTCATGTGTCCTTAAGTTGTCTCATAATCCTCAATGCTTTAACAATTTTTCTATTAATTACAATACATTAATAGAAAGGATTTCTGCTAACAACCTAAACTTTGTTGGTTAAATAAGTGTGTCATCTAAGGTAAACAGTCCTTTAAGATTTGTTATCCTTGTTATGTTCTGGAACTTTTGAGTTAATACTCCATGTGTTAGCTCTTTGTTCTGAGATAAACCAATTATAAGAAGAAAATTCACGTCAAAATGTCTCAAATGTTTGTGTGGCAACATATAAAGCTGAAACTCAAAAGGCTGAGACAAAGTTGCTGGGAAGCAACCTGAAAAAGCAGTTTGAGATTTCTACCCCCACCTCTCTCTAAGTTGACCCTGTATGAGAGGCCATTATACAAAAGTTCTAAACAAAACTTCAGGATAAATTTTCCAGGAAATCACATTCAGTCAAAATATTGCTGAAGGTCAAGATTAGCAGAGAAGAAAATAGAGATACAGTAGGAAAAATAAAACTTTCCATGTTAGCTGGTGGCTAAAGTGCCCAGTGACTACATATTTTTTTTACCTGAAAATAAAAATGATATGGTAGAAGGGAATGTCTGGCAGTAGTTCAAGACTAAGATCAACCTTGCTGGAATCTTTCATTAATCAGTAACTTGCCACCATTCAGATTCAGTTCCCTGAAAGGTTAAAGTGACTGAAATATACTTAACATTGTCACTTTATTGGGCTTTTGCCATTGACAGTTTCAATAAAATCTTTGCAAGAGGCAAGGACTCCTTTAGGTGATATTTTTTTACTGCACCAACTGCAGAGCTGGAATAAACTTTCAAATCCAGTACCTTCAGGAGAAATAATCTTTGAGATAATTTTAAAAATGGGTAACTAACCACTGTTGTGTAATCCCTGTCCTTTTTTCTTTGGTGTTTTTCATGATTTATTATGGTCTTTGAGTGTTCCCTTGTGGGGTCAGGCCAACTCTCAGGATCTCAATATTGCGTTGTTAGACAGGAGGGTGAGACAATTGCACATATACAAAACACAAATCAATTAGGCACGTGCACACACACCTCTATCACCAATTCTAGCACATACATTATACACCCTAAAAGTTGGACAAAAATCAATTGTTCATACCCACATACATAAACAATATATGAATTAGTGATCTGTTTATGTATGTGGGTATGAACAATTGATTTTTGTCCAACTTTTAGTGTGTGTGCGTGCGTGCGCCTAATTGATTTGTGTGTTTTGTATATGTGCAATTGTCTCACCCTCCTGTCTAACAACGCAATATTGAGATCCTGAGAGTTGGCCTGACCCCACAAGGCAACACTCAAAGACACTGATAAATCACGAAAAACACCAAAGAAAAAAGGACAGGGATTACACAACAGTGGTGAGTTACCCATTTTTAAAATTATCTGAAAGATTATTTCTCCTGAAGGTACTGGATTTGAAAGTTTATTCCAGCTCTGCAGTTGGTGCAGTAAAAAAAAAAAGATACCCACATACATAAACAGATCACTAATTCATATCTCTCTCACACACACCCCCCTAACTTGGATTGTATAGTGTGTATGTATGTTCTTGGGGGAAGGGGAGAGAGTGTGAGTGAAAGTATGTAGGGAGTGAAAGTTGCCAGAACTGGGATTAGAACTGGTGGACTAGAGAGAAGCTAGCAGAGGAACTGAGGCTTGGGTTTACTTAAGATCAAGTGGCCCCAGGGTTACTCAAGATCACTGGTGCATGGGAGGGAAGGGGGGGGGGGGGGGGGGAAAAAAAGCCTGGTGGCAAAGAGGAGACAGAAACCTGGGAGTATGGGGTTGGAAACTGAGGCAGAGAGCTGAGATATTGTGGGGAGGGTGCAGATAAGTGGTGGCAAGGAACAGACAGCCAGGAAAGAAATTGAGGCAGAAACCTGGTTGCCCAGAAGAAAAGGCAGTGTGGATAAGATAGTGGCAAAGAAACAGGGGGTTTGGAGGCAGAGAGGAACTCGGGACAGGTGTTGAAGGTGGCAGTGAGCCAGAAGCAGGATAGGGAGAAATGAGACAGAAGTTAGAGGGGCGAGGAGCAGAGATTGGAGCAGGGCTGAACCACAGTAAAGCAAACCCAACTCACAGGTCCAAACAACAGGTTTATTAGACAGATAACACATTACACAGGCCCATGAAGTTATTGGTACACGCACGCACGCACTCACAATGGCAGCAGGAGAAAGAGACCCAGTGGAAGGGCTGGAGTCCAGGTAGGGAAGAGAAGCAGAGTCCAAGTCCTTGGTTGAAGACATGGTTGGGGTGATAGTTATCTATCCAATGCTGGAAAGGGGTCTTTGTCCAGCAGGTGTTGTCCAGAGGGGGAATCGCTGGCAGGGCCTCTGGGTGGATAGGTGGTATGGCATGCTGCTGGTTCAGATGGAGAGGGCATCCCAAGGAGTTGATCTTCATTACCCCTTTTATGGGGCAGACTACCTCTGATCGCTTATGGGAGGGCCTGTCCAGGCAATTCCAGTCCTGTTCCAGAGGGCTCCAGGTGTTCTTACTGAGCATGTGCAGCCTTGGCACAATGGTGGGTTACCTCATCTTTTGTTTCTTGAATGCGGAGGGTGGTTCCAATGGCTGGGTCTTTGGTCCAGGTATTGGTGTTGATGGTTTGGTCATTCAGAGAGCGCTATGTTTCGACCTACTGCCATTGTCTCAAAAACCCTCATTGATCACCATCACGGAGTAGGGCCTAGGGGCAGCCGTGATCCCTCTAGTGTCCCCTACCGTGTCAAGTAGGTGATCCAGCACCCTCTTTTCTCGCCCGCCACATCTTGTTGGTATATATAAGTTTCGATGGGAGGCTGCCTTTGATCCCCTTGGAGCCTAGCACAGTGTTATGCTGAAACTATCCCCCGTTCCGTATGGGGTGACTCAGTGCACCCCAGGCTTATGGGCTATGCATGCCTCCTACCTCCCCTTTAGCACGCCCTAAGCCTTGCAGCTCTTCCAGACCTTATCATGTCCTTTTCTTTTCTGTGCCCTGCCTGGCACCCCTTGGCTTGTCATGCACCCGGCACCCCTCTATCCGTTAGCCCACTCAGGCTTACTGACAGTACTCTTCCCAGTTGGGCTCAGGCGGCCTGAGCCTTACCTGGCCCCTTTGACCCTTTGGGGTCCCCACCACTGGGGAACCCCTCTGGGATCCTTCTCAGTCTGCACCCCTAATGGGGTTTCTATCAATAGTATACACCCCCTCCTGGGGCTTTGCTCAATACTTGCCCTCTCGTGGGGCTTCCCTCAAGTATGCGCCTGCTCCTGGGGCTTCTCTCTGCCCTCTCCGGGCTCTCTGTAATCATGGACTCACCCTCTCTGGGCTTGTCTTTCTAGTAGCACCCACCCTGGGCTTCTCTTCGTGTGGCTTTCCCCTTGGAGCCTAACACAAGCCCCTGCGGGCTTCTCACTGGTGCTCCTTGCCAGTGGGGCTCAGGTGGCCTCAGCTGTGCCTGGCCTCAAAACCCTCTTTGCCTCTCTCAGGGCTGGGGTCTTGCACCCCAACTACAGTGCTCTCACCAGCAATGTGCCCCTCCCCAGGGCTGGGGTAGTACACTCTGCAATGTAGCGCCACACTCCGGCACTGGGAGCACCCCCACTCTACTGGGGCACTCCTAAATGAGGCCTTCTCCATCCCCTTATAGCCCCACCCAGTCCTCTGGTGTAACAGTAACGAAACAGAACCATAAGCCAAACGGCTGTAACACAACAATAAGCCTTCTGGCTAAAACATGGGATCTAAGCTCACTTGGCTCTCTAGCAATGGCCTCCCAGTCAGGGTTCTCTCCACCCTTACCATGGTGCAGCCCCTTGTGTGCTCAGGCCACACCAATCTGCTCCACTGCAGAGCTATGTCTCAGGCTTCCAAATGGGAATTGCTAACTAGGCTCTGGCCTGGGCTGTTTATAAAGGCCAGGCCCGGCCCCTTTCTGCTCACGTGACCAGCCTAGTTGCCCCAGCAACTATCACCTGAGCTGCCCTTGTGATGGGCAGCTGCCCTTATTCCTTCCAAGGAACAGGGCACCTGTGTGACCCTGTGACGATCATCATTCATTCAGGAACCAAGTTACATAGGAGGGGTAGTATGAGTGATAGGTTACACAACCGGGCATGGGGATAAGATGGAGGCTTGACATTACAAGATGGACTTACATATATAGGCCTAAAACAGTACTCACACAATATAAAAGCAGTAAAAAAATCAATACAAACATAATAATTATCACTTATAAAACAGTGGATATTTATATCAAAATAGCAGGGCACTTATTAGCAAAGAGGGGAGAGAAAAATAGAACTTACTAGCTAAAATAAAATGGTAAAGCTTATCCTACATCTTAGCTTACTTATACTTATCTATAGGGAATAGAGAGGGAGAGAAAAAATCAGAAATGGTTGGGAAGGGGAGGGAATGCATTTTAAAATAAATTAAAAAAGAAAAACTGGGGGTTTTGCTACACTGCATTGGTTAAATCAAAGGAAATGTTAACCTCCATGCTACAGCAAACTAATAAAAGAATTTTTGGGAAGCACTTTTGAAATTGCATTGTCACCCTATTTCCCTAGTTCTAGAGTCTCTTCAATTATCTCTGCTGGCAGGCAGATTTCAGACAAATTGACTTAAATAACACTAAATAATAATACTCCTTTCCCACCTAAAATATCTGTGGCAGAGCACCTTTGGGTGCCTACCACTTTAAGGGTTTAAGCAGGCTGCAAAGCAACCTGCAGGTGGGAGAAGACTCAATCCTGCATAGTACCCAGGAGGGGGCTGAAGACCTGGGGCTGTGGAGAGGCCATCCTGTAGTAAGGGGCCATGTATACAGAGGCCCCAGGGAAAGACCAGGATGGTCTATTGAGAGAGGCTGAATAGACCAGGGCCCAGAGAAGACATGGACCAGCCCAAGTGTAGCAGTGCACCTTTGGGTGCTTGCCACTTTAAGGGTAAAAACCAGGCAGCAGCCAGGTGCCTGATGGGGGCAGCCATTTTGAGCACTAGGCAGTTTGCTGCTGCCAGCCCAGGCAGAAACATCATCTGGCTGAGCTGCATAGGATAACTAGCAGGTAGGAGCAGGAGGCTCTTTGCCTGGGCGTGACTTGAAACTGCACCCTGCCAGGGAAGGGTGACCTGGTGGGGCTCCTAGTGGCATGGGAGCCCCCAGAAAATGCTAGGCTAGTTAACTCCCCAGTGAAAGGTGAGGAAGAGTACCTTAACCACAGCCCCCTCTTTGGTAGGGCTTTGGAGGCAGTTATGGGAGTAGTGGGGCCAAGCACAGCAAGCAGAAGGCCACCTGAGCCCAGCAGGGATGTGAGATCCTGGAGACCCCAGGGGGTAGCGTGGGAAGCATAGTTGTGTGGCTAACTGGGAGTAAGCCTGAAGGGCATCCCAAGGGCCAGCCCTGTGAACAGTTGATCATGAAGATGAGATGACCCCAGGGTGGGGTGCAGTGTAGATGCCCTAGAGGGGGTATAGTAGGAACCCCGTGTGTGGGGAAGAGGCCAAGGCATGGTTGTGGCTGCCTGAGGCTGTAGTTGGGGCACAGGCCAAGTAGGGGGCTCAGCTAGAGTGTTAGGGGTGGGTCCTGACCCTGGTAAGACCTCCATGGTAAGGAGGCTGAGAGTGGCATGACCTAAAGGGCAAGCACAATGACCCGCTGCTTCAGGGAGGGAGTGACAGTTCCTGTGAGACCTGGTTGTGACATAGGTTATGATTACGTCATGTGGATGCCTTCTGAAAGGCATGGACTGTTGTGTAGGGAAGGTTTGGAGCTGAAGATAGCACCCTCTGGCATTGGGGTAGGAAATGGGTAGTCTCCTGCATTATACCACCAGTTTATGGGAACAGCAAAGTTGTGGCAGGACAGACTGGGTGGACTGCCCCATAGAGACAGGGGGAAAGGCCTGCATGAGACCCAGCCCCAAGTAAGCTCCCTGTCATACCAAGCAAAATGAGCTTAGAATTTGTGGACCTACAGAGAGGTTAGGTAAACCTCTGATTAGAACTGTTGAGAGCATGGATGACCATGTGGAGAGGCTCACATGAGCTTAGTGAAGTAAAGGGTTGCAAAACCCTTACAAGACCTCTGAGGCTCTAGGTAAGCCTGGTGTGAGACAAATGATTTATGGAGGGGCCCAGGAGGGAACCCCTATTGAATGAAAGGGTCAGCTGTTTGTGGACTGACTCAAGGCTCTCAATTGGCCCAAGCTGGGGCCAGGGCCATGGCCGGAGTGGCTGAAGGACATGTATGCCCACCACAAGGGGCAAGCCAGGGTGGCAGAGAGCCCTTGTACTCTGACTGGCCAGAGAGCGGGGCTTAATTCAGCAAAGGTCTCGAGGGAGAGACCACCAGTGAGAGAGTAAGGACATCAGTCAGCAACCAGTCTGAAATGATGGAGGCTGATGCTCAGCCACTTGATGAGAGGTATCCTGTAAGGGGCTTGAAAGAGATGGGGCCAGCAACAGAGGGTTATGTTATGAGGTGGAGGTTGGAGCGGAGTGCCCAGGAGTGAGCAGCCTAAGAAGAACATCAAGGAGTCCAGTGAGAAAGGAGAAAGACCAGGACGGGTTGGCCCACAGGGCTTCTGGGGCATGACCTAAAACTACACCCTGTTGGGGAGGATGGTATGGTGGGGATGCTTGTGGCAGTATCCATATCTTGCCACCATTCAGGCTCTCAGTTCCCTGAAAGGTTGGAAGTGACTAAGATATACTTAGCAATGTCACTTTATTGGGCTTCTGCCCAATAGATAGCCTCTTGCAAAGATGTTATTGAAACTATCACAGAAGTGCTACACCTGTCTCTCCAGTGAAAGACAGGTATGGGGTGCTGGAAAGCCTCAGCCTCCACTGCTTTGTGGGTGACCCTGTGGAGGTGAAAGTCTAGAGGACTGCATCCTGAGAGAAAAGCAGCCATCTTGGGTGGCAACATGGTGGCCGGGAGGCCCCAAGGCCTAGTGGGAGGCCTGAATATGAGTGATGTCCAAATATGTCAACAGACACCTGATGACTGAGTGGGCTTGGGCCAAGTTAGGGGGTCAAAGAACATTGACAAACACCTGAGGCCCAAGGGGAGGTTAGGGACAAGAGTAGTGATCCCAGTGAGTGGGCAGAGTGTGAGGGCCAAAGAGCCTAATGAGAAGCAAGAAGCCCATAGTGTATGTGGGCATAGAAGCCCCAGAGAGGTTCATGTGGCCAGAGACATCTGAGTATGGCTGTGGCCAAGTTTGGAGAAGTGCCGGAGTGCAGCCCAGCAATGGGGCCAGGGGAGTTGGAAGTGACTTTTGGATGCCATCTGCGAGGCATGGGACATGGTAAAGGGAAGGTTGGAGCCATGCATTACGCCCTTGGCATCAGGATATTAAAGTTGCAGGAACAACAATTACAACATAGGTGTGGCAGAGGAGTCAGGTGGGTGGATTGCCTTAGACATGTGGGTGGGCTGACATTGAGAATAGCCTTAGGACTGACCCCCATCACAATATCACTAATTGCTCCTCTGGCCTCTAATCTCATTATATTAACTGTGTTAATATTTGTTACTTATTCTCAGTCATATGCCTTAGACGTAGGAGATCTTTTTGTGAGAATTGAAGCACAAGCAGAAAATAGAACTGGGAATTTGTTATGAGAAGACTTATCTCCTATACATCTTAGGGTTTAGAAGCCTAATTTTCTTTTTTTTAGCAGCAGCAAACATGTACATTCAAAGCTAGAACACAGCAATGGAAAAAGTAATTGGAACTCTTGGGGAGGTGATATCTTTTATTAGCCCAACTAGATAGTTGCAAAAGCAATTTATTTGGAAGCTTTCAGGCACACATGCTTCCTTAGGCATAGGAGAGTGCAAAGATTGTAAAATTTCTCCCAGGTGGAAATGGAAATTCATATTTCACAGGAGAGCTGAAAGGGGTTTTAAGATGTCCTGGTTGGAAAAGTTTCATTTTATACAAAATAGGTACAGGTAAAAGTTGGAGCCTTTACCTCAGAGTTGTCTGATGGCAAGCAGGATGTGGAATTATGCTGCTTTCTTGTTATGTTTCATATTTCAGAGGAGAATGGGTGATAGAAGGCTCTCATGAGCAAGGAATTTCTTTTGTGTTGTGGCTGCCCTGTGAGCATGCACATTTGGCTCAAAACAGAAGGCTGGAGCAATCCTGTAAATTGGTCAATCCCATTTGCACTGTAAATTGAATCATGATAGGCAAGGATTAAGGTATCACAGTGTGACTTTTGTCTCTACCAACTCAGAGTTTATCCCTTAAGTAATGGTTGTGTGCAGTTCCATAGGCAGAGAATAAATGGATCTAAAAAAATTCTGCAGAGATTTCATTGAGAAGCTAAAGCTTTCATTTAGTGCTGAATTCTACATCTACAGTATTATGAATCATCCCATAAAATCCTATAGCAGAAATAACTTCCCATTACACAATATAAAATGGGTAAAACTATATAGAAAGGATATAATTTTTAAAATTACATTTCATAGGAATTTTCCATAAGGGGTGCTTTATAATTCTTTGGTACAGAGTAGTAGAAGAATTCAAGCTGAATTAAACTCTTTGAAATGCCTTGCAAACAAGGACTTGTTCCCCTCCTTCCTTCCTCCCTCCCCCGCCCCCCCCAAAAACAAAAACAAAACACCCAAGGCAAAAGCAAAACCATCTTTTTAAAAAAACTACTGGATAACTTATAGCACTGTGGGACTTATGTGTATATAACAGGCTGTGGAAAAGGTATTTTTCTCATCATACCACTGGACTGGCTGACACTCAGTCTCTTGCAGAATAATCAAAGCACAGCTTCACTACAAAAGTTTTGTCTTCACACACATCTCTTTGGAATCAAAGCATCACAGGAGTGGATTGATGCTGAGTTTGAGGCAAATGCTATAAGAATTCCAAGTGCAGGAAAAACACTGGAATAGTCTTTAAAGGTTGCAAATGATTTTCATCATCCAGGTTGTGATTGATTCTTATTCAAGTCCTGAAAGGTCACTCATTTGGTAATTTGTGGGCCTAAGATTTCTAATGGTCATCCCATGAATGAGAATTTCTGGAATAAAGACTGACTTGCATAGTGGTGAATCAAAAGACAGGCAAACAAAAAAGCTGGTGACTTCAATAAAACAGTTACTCTGAACAAAAAATAAAACACTCAAATCAGAAAATGCTGTCTTGTAGGAGTTTAACCTAGTTAATATTTCTGATTCCCTTCTTTTATGAGAGTGCTATGCTAAAGTGAGGTGAGGAAGATACGGTGCTATGCAAGGAGCCATTATCTAGTATGGAGGTGTAATGGAAATAGTGATGGGTCTCCAAAAAGGGCATGTAAAGCAAAACCCCAGTTAGATGTCTTTTGTTATCCTTTATAAACCTTTCTGAATTTAATGTTATACCCACAAACCAATTGGAGGAGTGCATTAGCTTGCCTAGGCTACCTTCAACTTGGTATGCTGCGCTTTGTACATGCTATAGAGGAGGGTGTACTCTGTTATGCCATGGTTAGACAATAAACAAAGCCCAAAGGATGACCTATGTTCGTCTTGTAGCCACAATGGATTAAAGGTGTGTTTGTGGGTGAACATGCATTTCTTTGCATACATTTCAGAGGTCTATGGATCTTAGTTTTAGCAGCTGGAAAGGAGGCTCATAGGAAGTCCAACTTAAGCAAAATAATGCTCTACTTTGGGGATGTTTGTACTCTTCTCAGATCCTATCGCCATGCTCAAATTGGAGCCCATACTTTAGGGTTATCAGCTTATTTACAGAATTCTTTCTTTTTTTTTTTTTTTTCTTCAAAAGAGAATTATTCTGATTCTCTGGCCAATGTCTCCTTCCTTCAGTTTAACAATATATAGGCTCTTACAATATAAGGCAGGGCTGTCCAACTTTGGCCCAGCTGGGAGACACTGTAGGATGCACTCTGTGGCAGGATGCATAGTGCACCTGCCACTAAGGAGAGGCAGCCTGAACAGCAGCCTGTAGGTGGCAAAGGGGGCAAATGAGAGCCTCTCCTGACTAGGAGAGGGATGGCTTTAGACAGGATATATGTTCAGACCTTGAGTTGAGCAGGCATTAAGATCCTTGGGGCTGCTGAGGGAATATCTCCTAAGCAGGGTGGCTGCAGCTCTGGATTGCCAATACAAAGATTACAACCAGCAATAGTCTGGAGATTTGGAAATCGTCTATGGGTTGGAGGAAGTCTGTAAGGGCCCAGTTAGGGGGCCAAAGCCCAGAGAGGGGCTGTGAGTGGGACCAGTGGGTCCGGGAGCCCAGAGAGGGGCTGACTGAGGGACAGTGGGGTCCACAGCCCCAGGGGGCTAAGTGGGACCTGAGGGTTTGATAGTCCAGAGTGAAATGAGAGTACAGAGAGCACATTAGTGAGTGATGACACCTGCAAGGTAGTGGTGGGGTGCAGGATAGAGCCATGCAATCAACCCTTTAGGCAGCAGTTCCCAACTTTGAGTCACAACCCAAATGGGGGTCACGGGGGTAATGCCGGACACAAAGGACGAGCTGTGCCGCATGTCTGGACTTTCCCTCGGCCCTGCCTCCACCACATTTGACTCCCAGCAGCGGGCTGTGGCAAAACAAGGTTGTGAACCATTGACTTAAAGCGATGGCCACAGACACCTGTTAATCATTAGAGTGAGATCAGGATTGTAAAGCCTTGGGACATCCCCCCTTGTATAAATCAAAATACATCAAGGTGTGATAAGTGAGCAAAGGGGACTGCCCACAGACACCAGAGTGGGTAAGGGCTGAAGGGACACTAGGAGCTTCACAGCCATCCCTGGAGATAACCCTGTTACATCCTCTGCTGCATGGACTGCACAAGTGGCAGACAAACTCCCTGGCTCTCCCCTGTTGCCCAACAGAGAGATAAGTAGTTGTTGGGACTCAAAGACTGTACTGCAGGCTGCTTGCAGGCTGATAGTCGGACAGCCCTGATGTAAGGTAGTATCAACGTAAATGTTTAAATATTTCCATAGCTCCTGGTCAGCAAGCCCTCCTTTCACTCTCCTGATAGTAGACTATCTTCTTTAAGACTCTGAGTCTAATGAGGCTTACCCGAACCTGACTGATTTAGCCAATAGAGAAACTCTTTTTAGTAATTCATGTTTTTTTTCTAGTTTGTTTATATCTGATCTCATCAGTGAAAAAAGTCCTAGCAACAAGATTGAGTAGATTAGAAATTCTAATCATCTTGAATCACAGGTAAATGACTGGGCCATGAGGGAGCAATGGCAACCTAACTAACTACATTCATGCTGAAAAGGTGTGTGTGTGCCTTCTGTGTTACATTGTATTATTAATGAATTTATTTAGGCTTGAACCAGTTTCAGTATTTTACATGTGATGGTTGTTGACCAAACAAGAAGAGGCCACTTCAAAGCAATTGCAGACAGCAGTGACTTTTGCCAAGAAAATGCTTTAGCTAATTTTATTACCTTTTTTGCTATGCTCTGAATTTGGGTTGGATTAAAGTGAATGGAAAATACAGTCAGGAATATCTTGTGTTTGCACTAATCAACATTGGCATTGCTCCGAATGAGATAAGATGATTGGATGAGGGTCAGTTGAGGGAAGAAGGTGGATGCTACACCTTTTGGAAGGGGAAACAAGATTAGGACAGAGATGTATTCCTGGTGTTGGCTTCACCATTGAGAATGAGCTCATCAGTCAGTTTATGGAACTCTTTATGGGCACTGATGAATGTCTTATGATCCTCCATCTTAAGCTTAGCAATAACCAATAGGTAATCAGTGCCCCAAGTTTTGATGCTGATGATGTCCAGGAACAGTTCTACTCCCATCCTTGACCATGTACTAATACTAGCAAGAAAGACAAGATCATTCTCCTCTGTCTCAATGCCAGAGTAGGTTATGACCTGGAACTCTGGAGTGTCACCAAGGAAGAAGTAGGGAAAGCCAACTCTGGTGGCATCCTCCTCCTAAGCAAATGTGTGCTATATAGTGTTGTTATCACAAACACCATCTTCAGACAGAGTGACAGATACAAGACCATCTGGAGACATCCTCATTCAAAGCACTGGCACCGCATTGTCAACAGAGTCCAGTGGAAGTTTGTATCACATGACCCATGTGCGGACTGATGATGACTGGACAGATCACTATTTTGTTCAACTATTATTATAAACAGCTTGCTCCGAAACACCAAAAACAGCCAAAAGCAATGCAAAGGACTGTCAACGCTAAATCTCTTCAAGACCTGAAGGTCTGTAAGGATCTCCAACTGTGTCTCCATGGAAAGCTCTCTGCACTGTTCACAAATGAAGGCAACACTGAGGAACTCTGGGAGAGGTTTAAAACTGATTCATGTGGCCTGTATGAAATCCACTAGCTATACCACCTGTCAACCCCAGGACTGGTTTGTGCAAAGACTAAAGTACTTAAAACAACCCCCTTGACCATCAGTACACTGACTGCCATGCTTGCACACAGGAAAATCTCCAGACCATGCTCTGAAAAGATCAAACTTTGGGCCTCTTCTCAATGTTGTAAAAAATCAAGTGCTCTATCAGCCTGTCTGGGGCCAGAAATGTGACCACCCCACCCCACCCCTAAAATTACCATAGAGGGAAAGACCCTGGAGGTGGTTGAGCACTTCCCTTACCTTGGTAGCTACCTTCTTTGGAGAGGGACAATTGAGAAGATCCAGCACAAGATCCAGTGTGCAAGTGCTTCCTTTGGAAAACTGCTTTGGCATGCTTTCTTTTTTTCATCACAATCTGTAGAAAAAGACGGAGATTCAGGTCTACGATGCAGTTGCCATCATCCCCACTTCCTCTACAGATGGCAACATAGGTCACCCCCATTTCACATCTCAAGATTCTGGAGAGGGTATTGCTAATGATGCCTCTGGAAAATCCTCTGCATCCAATGGAAAGATCACTGTAAAAATGCTAGAATCCTTACTGAAGCCAATGTTACCAGCATTGATTTAGTGATCCTCAAGCACCAGCTTTGTAGGACTGGATATTGTGTGGATGTCTGTATCTCCACTTCCAGTTTAGTAATGGCCTGTGATCTCACAGTGGCTAGAGACAATGCTACATGGATACATGAAGGCATGTTTCAAGAAAATGGATATTGACATCAAGAATTTGGGAGAAGCTGGCTGCCAACCAACCCCAATGGCACTGCCATTTCAACCAAGCAGTAGCAGCAGCCTATTTTGAGTTAGTATCTTGCCTTGTAAGAAAAGGAAGGAAAAGGAGAGGAACCCCAGCCTGCGACCTGTGCTCCCTTTTGGAAAGACCTGCAACTTCTGTGGGCTGATCTATGGCTCAAGGATTGGACTCTTAAATTACCTGAAGACCCATCAATTAGCCATGGTAGAGAGAATCTTCCAATCGAGGGATTGCCACCAATGACTAATCAGTCACAGCTCTGTTTCTGGCCATAAACTATGATATATCTTGCAGATTCATTGGCATGATTGGGGGACTTTAACTTCCTTGCAAATTAAGGACATTGTTTAATAGAATCTAGTTGAGATCTGCTACATGTATTTCCAGTACAAAATGTTCCTACAGGTTTTTTGGAAACTATGCTGAAGAACCAGGGGATATCAAGTATCTTAAGGTATTGCTGTTAACAGCCGAGTAGAATTAAAAGAAGACTACCAATCTTTGTGATTTGACAACAAAGACTTTGGCAAACTGAATTCTTGCTTGGTTTAAACAATGTGAAACACAGGCTGCATGTTGAAAAGGATCAGGATTCACTAAAGTGATTTGGTGTATTGTATTTAAAATTTGGGTTATCTGCAGTCTGTTATACATGAAATGCGTAAAACATTTCACTGCAGTGAGTGCACATTATCCTATAATGTTTGCCCTTAAGACTAACTTCCCAAAGGGAGGGCTGAATGCAATTAAGAGGAATTTAGATCCTGTTGGACTATCTTCAGCTTGTCTGTCAATTAAATACCAACTCTAGATGACATGGCCAGACAAACTTTGAACCTTTCATTTTTTTTGGTTGCAATAGCTATACAAGTGCACATGTGTACACATATGGGCTTTATATAGTTAAAATCTGGCAAAATTGAAAGAATGTGTTAGGAAGAGTTCTTCCCTTGATGGGAACCATTTCCCACCAGAACTCTAATAAAGACACTCTTTAAACTCCATTGTTATTATAGATGCATGGGAAGAGCAAACACGTTATTTTTGGAATGCATTGCAGCTGCAAAAAGTATTTGAATCTTCCCTACCCTACAATAAAGCCTCTTCACCATTCAGTATGCTTGAGTAAAACCTAATGCTTTATTGTCAAGATGCCTAGCTTAATCTTCAGGAGCCAAGTAGGGGTGGGGGGAAACAAACCTTTTTAATGAATTGGCATTTAGTATTTCTGCCAGGAAGTGCTGCCTGTTCTTTGACTGGAAAAGAAACTTTTGCTTAAAGAAGGATGGCTATCTGGCATGGAGAAAAAGCATGTTGTGGTATAGATCTAGAACCTGTACCCCTATGTTAAGAGGAAAAAGGTAGTGGTATGAAGACACAGAAACTTAGGGACCAATTTCTGATGCTGGGTTAAAAGTTACAGCAGAAACTGAGGAGATTCTGGGGTTTATTTCCTTACAGAACATTCCTTTTTCTTGGACATATTTCATGGGACACTAGGCATTGATCAATCATTCATGTTAAGGAGAATCTGAATTAGTATATGTGATGTTGGTTAGCTGTGTTTAAAGTACAGAATCAATATGCATCCTCCATGATTGCACAGCTTCACTGATCTTTAACAACCTTATCCATACAATAATAATGTTCCCAGGCTGAGAAATCATTCGATCGCAGTGCTATTTTCCAATCACTCTGGAAGCTAGGTGGGAGTTACAGTCCTTTCTCTAGTTAGAATGTACTCCACTTATTGTACATTTCAGATCCAGCATGGATGAGGGTTCAGTCTTTTATCACTGATGAGTTAAAAAGCTATGTTGTTTAAGGTGGGGATCTCTGTCTTATGGTGATATTCTAGGTTCCATTTAATTCTTGTCATTCTCCCATTTCACAAGTATTTTGTTTCTCTTATTGTAAGCTATTTTGAGCTTTGTTGGGAAGGATGGAATACAAATTGAACTTGCACAAATCCTAGAGGAATCTTATTATAAAGCTTTAACTGTTTGAGGGAGGTGGCAATTCCTAGACTTCCATTAAGATACACCACTTCTATTTCTAATTCTGAAAAAAATTAAAGGAATTATGCTTTCAGTTCTACCTAAGGTCATGGCTCTAGTCTTTATGAGAGCTACAGAGCTTAGCTTTTGAAGCATTAACAGACAAAACCCAGTCCCATACAAGGAGTCTGCCATGGTACAAGGTTACAATTTTTGGATGTTCAGCATATGGCATATCTGCATGAAGTGTAACTTTCACACTTCAGTCATGTGGCCATTTCAACATTGTGGCATGTCCAGGAGTACACACATGCTTCTTGCCCTTTCTCAAACCCCTTTGAGATGGGGCAAGAGGCATGTGTAGGAAAGAAAAAATGTTCCCCATACTGCAAGTTTGCAGTGCAGGGAGGAAATCACCTAAAAAAAATGCTCCACAGAAGAGCAGAGCAAGGCACAGTTCCAGACCATGCCTGGATCCAGCAGGAGTCAGTCCTCCCAGAAGAGATGCTCTGGTTTTGGCTAGAGCATCTCTTTGGTGCTCCTGCTGCCCATGGACCCTGGCGCTGTCCATGGTAAGTGAGGGAATGGGGTTGGGGATTTATGGGGGTGGGTGAGAGGAGCGGTAGGGGGATGTGGGGCAGTTCAGAGAGTGGCGGGGGGGATGTCCCCGTGGCTGTTGGGGGGTGAGGACCTGGCTCAGCCCAATGTGGCTCGCTAGTCTTGCTTTGCACTGGAGCGGGTTGCGTGGCTCCTGGAGGTGCGCACAGAAGCTACACCTCCTGGAGCTGTGTGACCCACTCCAGTGCAAACCCAGACTAGAGAGTCGCACGGGATTGGGCTGGATCCTGGTGCATGCCACCTCCCTGCAGGTACAGTGGGGTGCTCACTGAGACCAGATTGGTCCTGCCACCCTTGGGGTCCGTCTGCCGCCTGGCTGGGCCAGGCCTATGGTGGAAGGACCCAATGCAGCATGTGGGGACCAGCCAGGTCCTGCCGCCCTGGGGGCCGCTCTACTGCCTGACTGGGCCATTCCCATGTTGACAGGACATGGTGTGGTGCACAGGACTGTGCACCACACTGGATCCTGCCACCATGCGCCCAGCTGGGTGGCAGAGGAGCCCCAAGGCAACAGTGGGGCTGGGCTGGGATGCAGAAAGACTGGGACCTGCCACCATGGGCCTGGACCAGCCAGGCAACAGAGGGGCCCCAGGTCTGGCTGGGCCCAGCACATAGTTCCCAAGAGCTAGGAGCTACAGCAGGAGGCTCAGAGCACCCCACTCCTGCTGTTGCTGCTGTTTTGAATGGTAAGTTATGGGCCCTGGCCAGGGGGGCTGGGGTCCTCCAGGGTGCCTGGGACCCTGGCTGGTGGGGGCTGGGTCATTCCATGTTCTGGGGAGGGTGTATCCTGTGGGGGCCAGGGGACCCACCCCTCCTGAGCAGCCCCCGCACAGGGTCCCCCACACCTACAGTCCCCCCAGCAATTGCTCCACACACCAACCCACATCCCTCCACACATGCACACCTGCCTTCCCCCACACCCCTTCCCACTCCCTTTCTGAAGACATCACATTCCCACATCACACACCCATCATGTGAGAAGAAAACCAAAAGCAATCATCAATACATATAGGTATTTAGAAATTATTTTATCATGATGATGGAGACACTGGTAGGCTTCCAAATCTTTTTAACATTGTAAACATACCATTGCCCAACTGATTGTTGTCTGTCTCGCTCTCTCTAGATATATATCTATGTATGTATGTGTTTGTGTGTCTATGTTAGAGTGGTCTTTCATTTTAATTATGGAAAAACATGGATTTGGGGTTATTTTTAAAAATGGATTTGGGAAGCTTCTGCAGCAGTCCATCTGGCACAACAAGGGGTAGTGTCCCCAAGTACCAAGTGACCGGGCCCCAAAAGCTCCTGTATATTTGTATCTTCCAGAGATTGTGGGCCTTAAGGCCCACCTAGTTACCTAAAACTATGTGAGGCCAACATTTGAAAAATAAAAAGGCAAGATTTTTTTTTTTGTGGGACAACTAATGAAGAAAAGGGTAGGAGTATTTTGAGGGTTATAGGTTCAAAATGTGAAAAGAAGTTCACTGGAGGGGGACACCAAGCAGAGCCTCCCAGCCCCCCCACCCACTGGTCTTCAAAGGCATCCAAGGAGCCGGTGGGCGACACTCACTGGTGCTCTGCTTAGAAACATGCATGGACAAGGAAGGAAAAGTTGCTCTGCAGTCTCTGGGCACCTTGCCAGCCAGACCCTCCTTTCTAGTCAAGTACAGGGCCCACTTGGCCAGGGCCAGGAGGAGGTTGACCAGGAGGTCCCAAGACTTGGTGGGGACCCAGATGGGGTGACCAAAGACAAAAAGGTGGGGCATGAAATGCAACCAGAACTTCAGGAGGAGGTTCTGAAAGTGGAGGTGGAGGAGCTGCAGCCTGGTGCACTCAAGGATCATGTGTGCCAGGGTCTCCCTCTCCCCACAGAAGGGACAAGAGACAAAGGTGGCCACGAAGCTCACAACATACACCCCATGGTGAAAAATCCATTGTGGAACCACCAGCTGAGGTACCCAGTGGCTCATGGGATGAGGGTGGAGTACAGACTGAGCCACTGGGATGCCCCAGCCAAGCCTTCACTGAGCAGGTCTTCCCACTTGGTGTCTGGGTGGGATGCAAGGGTGGCATGATGGACAGTGTGGTGCACAAGCATGTAGAGGTGGCAGTGATGGATGGTGGAAAATTGGACCAGTCTGGTGTCCTCCAACCAGCTCAGGTGGTGGAGCAGGGAGTGCTGCGAAGCTGGGCAAGTCACTGGCCTCATGACAAACTCTGGTGGGCTGGAGGACTTTGGGCGGGGGGGAAGGGGAGGCCATCACTTTGCAGGACTTAGTCAACAGAGGCAAGAGTATTGGGAGGTAGGGCAGATTTCACATCTCGAACCAGATAGCAGGTTGCACGTGCCAGGCCAGCACAGCAGGGTCCACCCATTCCCACCTATCATAGTCCAGGAGGTCTCCAATATGGGTGACACCAGCCAGGATCAACCTCTGTCACAACCAGGGCACCTCTACTGTCAGCACCTCCAGCTGGGGGTTTCAGAGGAGGGGATCAATGAGCAGGCACTTGAACTGAGAGCAGGGAGTCTCTCTTGATCCTCTGATTCAAATGCAATGGGGCTAAAAGCTGGAGTAAAAAGGAAGAAGAGGTGTAGATAGAGAGATAGCATTATACAGGGACTAGTATGGAGGAAATTGGTAACTGGAGCCTGGGTCATAGTGAACAATGATATAGGAGATAAGGAATTGGGGAGAGGGGGTGTAAAATAACAGACTGAATTTGGACCCAAGTGAAAGAGTCGGGGACTGGAAGGCTTTGGGAGTTGGAGGTGGTGGGGAGAGATGGATCACACAGAGGTTGGGAGAAGAGAATTAGCATTATACAAGGAAAGAGTGGAAGACTGGCAATGAAAAGAGAAAGCGATTGAGTCTTGGACAGTAAGCTCAAAGGGATGATTAGGGCTGACTATGGAAGGAGGTTGGAAGTGGGATGAAAAGTGTGGAGCGCAGAGACTGACTAGTTAGGTGACAAATGTTGGGTTTAACACAGAGTCATGGTAAGGAATAGACCAGGTGGCACAAGGATAAAATTAGAGGTTTAGGGCAAATGTGCAAGAATATACTTACTAGAGCATGTTTCCTTCTGGTGTCCAAAATGGCATCCAAGAACCCTGACTTCTGTTCCTTTGCTGGTTGGTATCTGTGAAGGCCACTGGAAAAGTATGGGTCTTATCCTTATCTAGGGCTGATTCACACCGAGGGTTCAACCTGCTAGTACATTCAGGTACTCTGGTTTCTCTAATAGCAGAAGGCAGTGTGGTGAATTAAAAGGTTCCAGCCTTGCAAATGACCCATGTGAGCCTAATTGAAGCCAAATGATGAAATTTCTTTTTGTTCAGTTTGCATTTAGAAAGTGGGGCAATCATGCACCCAAAGCTATGTTGACAAACCATTAATGAGGTTGCTAAATTGAGTGCTCAAAAATTCAAACATGCCAGAACGAAAGTTGCTTGTGCAATTTTACTGTGATACTTTTGTATGCATTAAGGACTGTTACAATGGTATATAACTGCATGAAAGGATACACTGTTTTTCTGCAAGACTTGCCTCATTCTCTGCAAAGAACAGACACTGTTCAAATTAATGAGGCACTATTCAATATTTTGGTGGTGTTGCTCAATGAGAGTCCCCGGTCCTTAGTTATTGCTCATTATTCAAACTCCATTGTAAAGACATAATTTAGTAATTGTTAACAGTGTTTCACAGATATTCATTTGTCATCACAAAGCACATTTGAGGTTAGAAGATGGGAAAGGGAGGATATATACAATGTTAAGACCTGGGATGTTCTTTGGGTTGATCTTGCCACATCTACTGAATTCCAGTGGTTTCCCTTTTGAAAAGGAATGGGTTTTGTGACTGCTAGGAGATCTAAATGGAAAATAAAAAGCCCTGTACAACAGCTTTTCCTGTATTATATCACTGCCATAATGAAGCAAGATGTTTTCTCAGCACCTTCTGTGGACTTCTTAACACCCACTGGAATCAAGGGTTCTCTGATCAACCTCCAGGCAAACTCCTGAAAGTTTGACATGTCATGTAATCTAGCTAAGCTTGCAAATTTCTTACGTAATAACTCAAGCCTTGCAGAGAAGCGTTGCTCTGCTGGTTTGCATCTCAGCTCTAATAAGTGATGTGCTCAGAGGGTGTGACTTTCTGTTGACAGAAGAATTCAGATTTAGTTCACAACTTTTGCTCTTGCATCCTTTTTTTCATGGCTCCTTGTGAAACCAAGACTATTTTTACAGCTGCAATTACCAGACAAATATGAACAATCAGAGGCAAGGTCAATCTGTGTGGAATCTGCATTTGCAGTAACCCCAAAAGGAAAGGGGCCATACAGACTAGATGAAAGACTGGATATGTACATTGTTCATTTCTCTTGTACTTCTATTTCTGCCCCTAATTTTAAAATATATATTAATCATAATGTAAGCCTGTACTGTTTCTACATGGAAAGATGTATTTAATGTGTGTGGGGGAACTGTACTGATTGTCTTATTGGGCTCCCTGGCTGTGTTGAAATGGTCCCAAAGAACAAAGGAGATTTAGTAGCATCCTATAAAACATGGATAATGAATACATGTTAAACTGAATTTAGAATAAAGAATGATGATACCACAAGGGCATCCTTAGAGTAAATCTCTTTAAGTGATACTATAAGAATGGCTCACACAAAAGTAGCCAGCATGGATCAATGTATTAGTCCCTGGTAATGTTAGGGCTACCATATTTACTTGAATCTAAGATGAGATGTTTTTTCCAAAACAACATTGGGAGGGGAGAAGGAAGTATCCTCTCGGATTCAAATATCAATCTGGGGCAGGGGGCAGCTCAATGTGGCTTTGGCTCCCAGCTTTGAGCTGAAGCTGAACCATTGTCTGCCCTGGGATGAGGTTGTGCATGTGGCCAGAGTAAGGGGCTTGCAGTCAGTGGAGTGTGGGGAACACCACATGGTGGGCAGGGGTTAGGCACACTGGGTTGCATCCAGACAAGCCCACACATGCCTCTTGCAGCATCTCAAACCCCTTTGAGACACTGCAAGAGTCAGAACAGAGCAGGAACAGGAAAAAGTTCCCCCAAGGCAAGTTTGCAGCAGGAAAAATTAGAGCCCTGGATATCCAGGGGTAAAAAAAAAATGGAGCTAAAAAAAGCATGGCATGGTCCTGGTCCCTGAGGCACTGGAAGCTGGGTCCTCCACAGAGATGCTCTGGCTGCCAGAGCATCTCTGGTTGTCTCTTATCCTGCTGCTGAAGCGTGGTGCCTTTCCAGGCAAGGCAGGCAGTGTGCCAGAAGCAGGGCTCCGGTGCTAGAAAGTAAGGCATTGGGGGGGCTGAAGGAGAGGGGAGGGGACTATGGGGGGACCCCCCTGGGCCTGCTCACTCCCCCAGCTCCCTGATCTCTTCTCCATCTGGCCCCACCCTCACCTGCCCTTTGAGTCCCACTATCCCTTCCCTGCCCATCCCCATCCCAGGCCTGCTCCCCAAACCCCCTGATTCCTGCCCTTCCTGGCCCCATCCCCCACCATCCCCACTGAGGCTTCTGGTCCCTACCCCCCCCAGCATCCCCTAAATAAACAAAAAAAAAAAAAAAACCCCAACCCCCCCTGGCACTTACTGGCAGGTCTAGCTGTCATCTTAGTCACTTGGGCCCTGTCCATACAGCACAGGGCAGGGTGACAGCCCCAGCAGCTCTGGCCTGGGCCCTGCTGCCCTGTGCTACCCTGTGTTGCACAGGGTGGTCTTTGCCAGGAGGCTTCAGAGCCTGCAAAATCCTTGCTCATTGAGTAGGGGCTTCCCCCCCCTTTTTTTAAAGTGCCAGCGCCTGGAGTTGGGGGGGGGCAGCTATGGGGGGCTGAGGGTGTAGGTGGGGGATGGGGTCAATCAGGGCATCCATTGGCAGGTCTGGGGGATTGGGGGGTGGGTCTGGGTGGGGCAGCCATTGGGGAGGCTGCAGGAGCCAGTGGAGGATGGGGCCAGGTGGGGCAGCAATCGGGGGCCTGGGGTGGGTCATGTGAGCCCTGCAGGGGGGGTGGTAGCTCCTGCAGGGGCTATTTGGCCCCTGTTGGAGCTGCTGTTACCCCTGTGCAGAGGCTGTAACCCCTGTTGGGGGCAGCAAAGCATATAGGTATTTAGAATTAATTTCATTATGACGATAGAGAAACTGGTAGGCATCCAAATTGCTTTAATATTGTACATATATCAATAAAACATGCCCAACTGATCACTGTATCTCTCTCTCTCTCTCTCTCTCTCTCTCTCTCTCTCTCTCTATATATATATATATATATATATATATATATATATATATATATATAGTGGTCTTTTGTTTTAATTGTGGAGGAACATGGATTTCAAAGTATTTTACAGAGTGACTTCGGGATTTTTTTATCTGGGATTTTTCAGTTTTCCAATAGGGAACACTAGAATTCCTGCTAGGGAGGCCAGTGGCAGGACCCTGCCTGCTCAGAGCTGGCATCTTGGATCCAGCTGAAGGTGCCTGACCTCCTGGTCAATTGAGGCCAGGAAGACATGCTTTGACAGTTCAAAGAAGGCCACCACACTGGGAATATCTTCTGGGTGATTGCTACCCAGATGGCCAGGCAGGGGCACACATGGCAGTACTGCTACACAAAGGTCAACCCTGCAGACGCAGCCCACTGGCAGCTGGCCCCATGTGGTTCTGGCAGGTACACAGCAGGTCACAACCAGGCAGCAGCCCCCACTGCCAGACTGCTGCAGTGAGTAGAGGGTGCAGGGAACTCTCAGAGCTGCTTCAGCATTCCAGCTGGCACAAGGGGTAGTGTCCCCAGGTACCAATTGTCTGCGTCCCAGAAGCTCCTGAGAGTGAGTAGCCCTGAGATACTTGCCAGTGTAGATTTTTGTACTGATGGGGCCAGGACAGGGCAGGGTTTTATGCTGGCCCCGGGCTCTAGCTCCCCCTGGCTGCAGATCTGGGAGGAGGCAGCCAGGGTTATTTTGTCCTAAGTGGCACAACTCGCTCCACAACAAAGTGCAAGTCTGAGCATGTGTGCTGAGGCAAAAATTTTCACCATTTCTATTTGAGCTGCTGCAAGTGCATGTGCTTACATTTGTGGATGAACCCATGGTATGCAGCTTGGGGGAGACTATCCCATCTGTTTCCCCCTCTCCACCCCACTGCTTACCTTCTGCTCTGGTTCTAGCCATGACCTTGCCAGGCCCAGAGCTTCTGTCTCTGTTTCTGCCTGGCCAGGCAGGATGAAGCTAGGTTGGAGCCACTGGTTCTGCTGCTGACTGCCTTGGAGTTGGAGCAAAGCAGCAAAAGTTAAGTGGCATGAGGATGGAGTGGGGCAGGCACAGAAGAGGGACAGGTGGCAGGGGTCAGGTACAGGAAAAATAGGACTTGACAAATCATAGGTTGGGTTTCCCCTACATTCTTTTTACTAGGTAAATATTTTTTCCGTCACTTCGATAAAACCAGCTCCTTGAACAACTGGTAGTTGCCAATATGCAACTTTCAGCAAAATGCTAGGGGGAATGAATCTGATGGCATAGCACTGTCAGCCACTGTAGAATTTCTGTCAGTAAACCTACCTACTTTAGTCATACCTGTGCTGAACTGAATTAAGCATTTTCTCATGAACTGGTGTGATCTTTTCACTGTTGGCTTTTGCAGTAGTGGCACTGGTGGCCTTACGGAGACTGTCTTCATACTCTTCAATGACTTGAAGTACAGGTAGGCAGTGAAAGGGTCTAAAATAGCTCTAGTGAAGTCCAGAGTATGGTAGGATTTTAATGTGAAGGAGATGGATACAGTGTAGTTAAATGTTTTAACAAGGCCTATGTTGTGTCTCCAGGATCTGGGGGTTGTTTTCCAGCAGAAATTGTTTTAGCCCAGTGATTCTCTAGCATGGAGCTAACCAATAAGAATATTTTGTCTGAGAGCTAGAAATATCCTAGCAATGATGACATGTGGGTCACTTTATTATCTGTTTTCTGAGATGGCACTGAGAAGCATAGAAAAACATTCTCCTTCATAATGAGGAAATCCACTACTGACGTTAACAGCAAAAATCTGAATAATGTATAAGACCAAAAAGTGCACACTAGTTATCTGTGTGCTTTGACTTCAGTAGTCATTCTGAGTAGAATCGAAATATTTTTCATCATCTGGTTACAGTTGACATAGCCATGAACTTTAGAATGCTTGTAACATACTTTAGTCTTGAATACTAAAATGGTCACTACATTAGAGATTATTACAACATTTTCATTATTGGCTGTTGTCATTTCTTCTTTAGGAAATATTTCTTGCTTCTTTACTTGTGTTGGCTGATGGCTATGGCCAGTATGGTGACATATGGTATGGATAATTACAAATCCCCAGGATGCTAAGAAAGCCAGCTAGTATACACAGTTTTTTTTTCTTTTACTTTTTGCTGCTAATTTATATTCAGACTTCATAATTCATTTACACATGTGTGATGTCCTGACACTTGTGTGATTTGACAAATCCCCTGACACATTTTGGAAATATCTGGGGATCTATACAAGTATCATTATTATTTGCTGAGCTATTAGTCTTAAGGAAAAAAAGAGGATGAGAGACAGCCAGAACATATTTCTAAAGACATTTCTTAAAGACAGGATTTGGATATATGTTTCAATAGATTTTTTTTAGTTCATCAAGGCACATATGGCTTCCCACCCCCTTTTTATTTTAAGTAATACTTAATTGGAGGAGTTTTCACTGAGGAGGTAATACAGTATACTTTTTGTTTTATAAATAAGGGAAAATCTGATTATTTACCTTGCTGTCCAGCTACTTAGAACTCTAATAATGTGTACAGGGAGTGTTGCCTGAAATGAAATTATTTAACTTGGACATTCCTTAGACCAAGTTATGATCAGTTATATGGGTGCAACAGTAGAGGGAGAGGGGGAATCTATGTCTACAGAATGTGTCATCTTACCTCCCATTGGACAGGATACATGAATAGTGTACTTGAGAACAGTGCTTATCCACTCTTAAATAGTAAGGCAATAAATGGACAGGGTCTCAAGTACCCTGTGCATAATTGTTTCATAGGATGCACAATAAAATATTGTGTATGGATATACCCCTAGTAAAATACACACTGTAAGTGGAAATGGTGAAACTGGTTTTGCAAGCTCACAACAAAGCCAAAACTTCTTCTATCAAACTAAAAGCATTAAAAAATGCATGATCTGCTAGTTTTTAAATGATAAAAGAAAATAGTTTTGTACTGTGTGGCAGAGCACCTTTGGGTGTCTGCTACTTTAAGAGCATGAAGCAGCAATTGGCACGTGTGGCCCCAGCTCTGATGAGTGGCCATTTTAAGAAGAGGCTAGCAGGTCTGGAGTCAGTAGGCTGCTGCCCGGCACTGAGGAAACAACATCTCAACATCAGTGGAGCTGCTGCTCTGATAACACTAGAAGGTAAGGGCAGGAGCTTTTGGGGAGGCTCTTGGTCCTGGGCTTGACCTAAAACTGTACCCTGCTGGAGAAGGGTATCCTGGTGTGGCTCCTAGCGGTGTGGAAGACCCCAGAAAATGCCCGGCCAGTTACCTACCTGGTGAAAGGTGAGGAGGGGCACCTTAACCCCATCCCCTGTCTTCAGGTGGGTTATTTATCATCAGTGACAGTAGAGGGCCAGGCACACCCCAGTGTGGCACCTGAGCCCTTGTGGGGTACAAGACCTTGGGGAGTACATAGTGGGTGCAGGCATGGCTGTGGCCACCTGAGCCCATGTTGGGTACAGGACCCAAGAGAGTGAGAGTGGTGGCCAGGCACACTGGTGAGTGGCATCTGATCCTGCAGGGGTGTTTGACCCCAGGCCCCAGCCTAGGGGCGGAGTATGTGCCTCAGTGGAGGCAGAGGTGCAGAGCAGGGTGCAGAGGGACACCTGACAGCATGTACCAGAGGGGCAGTTGGGAGGCCCCAAAGAGAGGGGTGAGTCAAGAGGGGTAGTACTGAGGCCCTGTAAGTGTGTGTAGGGGGGATCCTTAGCACCTTTCACCCTGTGAGGAAGGGGCATGAAGAGGGTCCCCAGGTGAGCAGGGGGCTTGAGAGTAGGTCCTGTTAGCATGGGGACTGACTTAGGTCCAGGTAAGCCTTCAGGCTCCTGGGGCCACAGGTGGGCCAGAGGCCAATTGGGTGAGGTGGCTGAGGAAGAGCTGCAAGTAAACAACAGGGAGAGGCAGGAGCCCCTGATTTAAGAGCATCTGGGTGAGAGACGAGAGGCAAACTGCCCAGTGCTCTCTCGGCTGAGGACTGCAGGAGAGGCCCTAGAGGCTGCACGCTTGCTGTCTGGGGAGTGCAGGGAAACAAGCCCAAGGACCCTCCAGGTGAGGGCAGGGTGAGTGTGGCCCCAGGAAAAAGGAGGGGTGCTATGAGAGTGGCCCCAAAAAGGGTTGATATAAGAGAGACCATGTGAGAGGCAGTGGAGTGAGAGTGGCCTCGGTGAGAGGGAGGCGATACAAGCATGGCCCGTAGCGGGGCAGAACGCAAGAGGCCTAACACTGTGCTGAGTTGGACCTGGCCTCAGGCCAGAGCAGAGCACAGCTGTTGGAAACATCAGTGAGGCTTGGGATGCAGTACAGTGGTGGTTGGAGCTGCATACCTAGGCCCAGGAGAACAGGGCATTCAAAGGGTAGCCTCCCACCTAATTAAGACCCTAATCATTTAACAACAAGGCATGATGGACAAGAGAGGCAGGAAGCATGCCCAGAGGCAGGTTGGAAACTAGCACTGTGGCTGGTTGGTGAGTTTGCCACACACTGATTTAAGATTACATCTGTTATACTTCTGATTCTCTGTGTAAGATATCTGCTTGGGTATAACTGAAGTCAGGGTTATTGTTCCTTTTTGTTTGTGTCTTCAGGACCAGGATTTCTTCAGCAGGCCAACTTCTGCTTATCTGTCTGTCTCAACAAAATACTCATGTGTTTAAAGCAAAACAAAGAACCCCCAAACCACCCTCTAGTTATTACACTTGGATTCAACCTCCCTGCTAGGCATATTGTAATGGCCAGTGCTATGCGTGCCATTACATGAACTTGTGCTGAGTGTTGAATGTTGTTTTGTTTTGCCACCTGTACAATAATAGAATTAAATTCTATAATTGATGCTTTATTTTAATGTGGTGGAAAGGTACCACTCTAGGGGGAAGTACAGATTATTACTAAAACTAACTTTCCTGTATGCCCTCTCTGCTTATGTATACTTAAACAGGAGCAACAGTAAAATGTATCTATAAGAGAACCTCACTATAAGAAACTTGGGGTAGAAGAACACTTGTCCCAAGGACATTTTAAAGTGCCTCAATGGAATAGAACTAAGTATTCTAGTATGACTCTACTGCTTGTTTTGGTAATTATGGGCCTGTACAGAAGTTACACTTATCACATATTAAGCATGCTGAAAGTGCTTTAAAGCTGAAACTGAACAGATGTTCAGAGTACATAGGTATCTGCCATTTTTAAAGCATTCTAAGTTGACCCAGGATTGATGTGGTATCAGACTAAAGTGCCTTAGATTAGAGCTCTTTATGGAATGTCTGTACCACATCCCATCCCAAGTTGAGGTAGGTTGCATTATGCTGGCATCTCTTACTGGGCACCTTGCTAGGCTCAGGTGGTATTTGTTTGCTCCAAGCTTGCACCAACCCAGCCCTGCCCCTTTACTGTCACAAAGGAGCCTTTTTCTATCTCTTCCTCACACAGTCGGGCATGGGGGAATGGGAATAGAGCCTCTCTGCCATGCAGATCTCCACCCCTCCTCAAGCTTGCAGGCATGGGTCTTGGTCGGTACCAGGCCAGGTCCATATGGCAGAGAGGCTCCTCCACCCTTCCCTAGCCACACTTTTCAGTGTAGTGAAAAGCAAAGCAGCTTTAAGCTGCAGCTTGTAGGTGCACCGGGGGGAATGGAGCCTCTCTGCCTTGTGGACCCAGGTCATTTCCCACCCCCTAACCAAGACTGATGCCTACAAACTTGTGGGAGGGGGAACAATGCAGCAAGGTCTCTCCTCCCCCACCCCTGCCACAGTTCCTAACATGGTGAAAAGCAGTACAGCCCTAAGCCACAGCTAGGGGAACAGAGCTTCTCTCCCATGTGATTTGTAACCCCTTCAGCTTGATCAGTCCCAAGCTAATCTAGATTGCTTTGCGTGAAGTGCTATACTTAAAGTGTTTCTGCCTCAGGCTTTTTGAATATCTGTACTTAGCTTATGTGTCTTGGAGAACATGCAGATACTACACTTATATTGACCTAACCAGGGTTAAGTTAATTTAAATGTCACTCTGTACTTAGGTTCAGGGAGATTTTATCTAGGGCAAAACATGGCCAGCCTGATCTAAATTAGTTGATCTGAGGTGGTATACTAAATTAAAATTGAGCTAACTCAATGTACTGAACATCTGGACAGAATTAGATTGCAGCCTGTACATGTTCAGGTCTGGGAAAGCTAAGCTGCTTTCCCCAGCCCTTGGCTTGCACTTTTTCCTATGCTCCTGCCCCCCCAAACTCCGCACACTAACCAGGATATTTTTAGCTTCTGAAGTCTGTCAGAGACCCATCATCCTCCCACTCCCCCTGATCTCGCCCACCCCTCCAGAAACTCTGACTTGCTTAAATCATGTTCCTTATCTGCTCCTGGGATCACTGAATGTTTACACAATTGGGACCCAATCTATGATCATATGGCTAAGTAGATTGCATCCTGGGAACATATGAACATACTGTAGCAAAACCCCCAATTTTTCTTTTCTTTTTAAAATGCATTCCCTCCCCCTTCCCCAACCACGTCTGACTTTTTCTCTCCCTCTCTATTCCCTATAGGTAAGTGAGCTCAGACTTAGGATAAGCTTTAACATTTTTATTTTGGTAGCAAGTTCTTGGTTTTGGATATCCATTGTTGTATATTGTATTATTAATCATTTTTTTATTGATTTTTATCGTTTCAAATGGATATTGTATGGTTTAGGCCTGTGTTTGTAAGTGAACCAAAGTCATGTGAAGTCTCCATCTTGTGTCCTCTGCCTGGGGATCTTCTGTTTCGCAACTGTATGAGTCACGTATCCCTCCCATGTAAACTGGTTCCCAAATAAATGAGTCTGATTGGAAATGATTGAAATACAATGGTAGCAGGCCTCCACTGAATGGCCTGTAACAACTAGGCCATCACCTCGCATTGATTCATCCAGGAACCACAGACCTCACTCAGGAACAGAGACAAGAACCCAGTATTTGAAAAACAAAAGACCCTGCAGAACCAGCAACTCTCACCATTACGGACACCCAAAACTGCACATCCCTGCATGGAGCAGGCATGCTCAGTATGCCAGGGGCTGACCCTTGCCTGGGCATGCCTCCTGTCACTAGGGTCACACAAGGGCTGCCCCTAAAAAAAAGGGGCAATGAAGACAGACCCAATGGGACTCCCTCTCCATCTGGACCAGCACCATGTCACATCACTTATCCACCCAGAGACCCTGCCGGCGACCTGCCTCTGGACAAAACCTACTGGAGAAGGATCCCTTTCCAGCCTGGGATAGGTAGATATTACCTGCACGCCTCCTACAATTTGGACTCTCTGTCTCACTCGCTCTCCTCCTGGACTTCAGGGGACTTCAGGCCCTGCACCAAGCCTCTCTAACCCCTGATGCCATTGGGTGGGTGGGTGCAAGGGAACCAATAAGACATTGTGCCTCCATCTCCTCTTTTCAATAAAACCACTGTCATTTGCAACCCTGAGTTGGGTCCTGTTTTACTGAATCCCAGTCCCTTCCCCATCTTAAATTCCAGCCTCATTCTCTCGCTTTCAGCTCCAGCCCCGCCTCTCTGCTAGTTTCCTGATCTCCCCTAATTCCATCTCCCCTTTTCTGCAGCCTCTCCTTCCTTTCATGCTGTCCCTGCTGCCTTTCAGCCTCCCGTGCCATCTACAGGAGGATGGCAGGAAAGTCTCTTCCCTATGACTTTCTGCTGCCTTTCTCTGCTTTCCCACTGTCCTGTTGCCTTTCAGTCTCTCCTGCTGTTTTTTCCTGTGATTTTTCTGCTCTCTGTCTCTCTGTTTTCAGACTTCCCCCACACCTTCTGTAGTCATCCTCCCCCTCTCCCCCACAGCTCCCCAGCTCCTCGTGGCTGTGCTGGAGCCTTTCTCCGGCAGCTGGAGCCTAATGTCACTCTCTGGAACTTCTCTAGCTGCCCCAGAGCCATTCTCTGACTCCCCACACCCAGAACCCAACTTTAACACCCATATGTTCCCTTAGTCCCATTTTCCCTCTCCCCACCTACCTTTTCAGCTCCCCTGTAGTTCTGGCTCCAGTCCTAGCCTCCGTGCTGGTATCACTCTCCTGTTCTGTAGACTTTGGTTGTTGACTTTTAATCAATTAAGATCAATTAACCTAAAGCTACTCCCCAAGCCTTAGTTCTTCAGCCCATGCCCATCTTGTGTATCAGTTCTATTTCCAGTCCTGGTGACTTTCACTCCCAGCAACTTTCACTCCCTACACTTCTACTTTCTTAGCTTAATCTTTCCCCAGGTATCCCAAGTACACCAAACACATATATACATGCACATACATACATCTCGACACCCAATTTAGGAACTCACCTGTATGTATGCATAAGTGGGTGGTATGTGTGTGAATTAGTGAATACACACACACACACTGATATCTATATATGTGGAATATGAATTATTAATCCACATATGTGTATTGGATGTGCAGGTGTTGGTAACTGATTCTGTCTAAATTTGGTGTGTTTAGCGAGTATGGGTTTAAACTGGTGATAGGTGTCCATGAACCTAGTTTTTTTGAACGTGTGTGCATCCGAGTTGCTAGTGTGTGTATATGTGTATATACGGCATTGCGTGCATGATATATGAATTAGTGATCTGTGTCTAACTCTTGGGGTGTATAGCGTTTGTGCTTGAATTGATGATAGGTATTCATGTGCCTAGACTGGTTTGGATGTGTATGTGCCTGAGCTGGTAGCATGTGCAGTTGTATACCATGCCCTCCTGTCTAACAGCGCAATATTGAGATCCTGAGCATTGGCCTAACCAGTAATAAGGCAGGTGACAGATTTAAAAACAAAAGTACCAACAGCCAGTTGTCCTTTGTCCACTGACAAGAGTATCACTACATAGCCCTGCCATGTCTGTATTAAACCAGAGTCAACAACAAAATTTAAAAGGTCAAAGAGAATTGAGCATGTTGGATGTTGTCAAGGTTGTGTCACAGCAGCCTTTTCTAACCATCTTTTACTAGACTCTACAACTGAGGCAGATGGCAACTGGCAAGGCTTTTAGCTTCTCAGGGGAAGGCTCCTAGTCCAAGAGTGGGACATTAATTTCTTTATGGAAACTGGCAGCTATTCTTGGGGAGATACTGACAACTGTTTCTAGCAATATTTTCAGCACTTCTGTCTTTTCACCAAGCAAAGAAGGTATGGGCCTAACTGTCAATTTAATTTGTACATTGGGAGATATATATGTCCCAGTACCTGAGTTAAAAGACAGTAAAAAAATCTCAAGCAGAAAAAGCTTGGGAGGGATGTGCAGCCTTGAAAACAGGCTCTGCCACTGACATTTATCCTGCTTTCCAACAGGAAATGTTCAGCTCTGGAAGAGCATGCAAACAACCCCAGTCAACAAGATCCTTTGCCATCCCAAACAGTTTTGCTCATCAAACTTTTGCAGATAGCATGGTAAACAAAGATGTTTTGCTTTATGCTGCATAGCCACAACCTAAGACATCAGAATGTTTCTCTTGAAGTCTTTCAGTATGCTGTTAGAGTGAAAAATTATCAGGTGAACTAATTTGAATTTTAGGCTATATCATTTGATTTTATACATTAAATTTAGCAACACTTTCTGATCCAGCCTGAAACTATGCAAACTCTTCTTAATTTTTTTTTATTGTGGATCTATTTTTCTTGCAATAAATGTGGAGTTCTGCTGGTATTGTGATTCATTATAATCACTGAGAGTGTAAAAGCCTTTCTTGTTGATTGATGGCTTTTGAAGTACTCAGCACTTTAAGCAATGGCATAATTTTTTCTAATGGCTGGTTTGTAGAGAATAGTATTACACTTTAATTTTGGAATAATAAATTATGGAATTGAATATTGAGACAAATATAATTAAATCAATTTTGCTGGAATTAATTATATAATGAGATTGGCTATCCAGACAATTATTAACTAATTACATGAAGTGTGATTCTATTGAAGAGTCATGCATTTTTGTGTGTGTGTAATACTTATAATAAATGGTCTCTATACAGAAGACAGCACATACATAGAATAAACTAATATCCATTTATCTTCATGCTATGAATCAATGGCCTCTGTGACTTATAGATGAAAGCCATTTTTGGTTTGTCTTTTTTTAAAGATATTTGTTAACTTACATTCCTAGCTATCATAATTGCCGTACTTTGCTCGAGGCATTTTTAAGAGTTTTTCTATATCTACTTGGATTCTGCCTGCAACGCAAACAAAATATTAAATATAACACAAGGGACATAGAGGTGGTAAAAAGCAATATTATTCAGACTTTTGTTATTGATATCATTAGCACCATGCATTATGGAAACTGGGATACATAGCCTGCAAGTTATACAGATAAGATCAGCTGCTTATAGTTTCACTTCAGACGAAAACAATAAAAAAGTATTGTAAATAAACCTAGCCTTGGGCACTGCCTGTATTTTTAATAATTTTCTGTATTTGCTTATTCACTCACATATTTCATTCACCAGAATATTTGTGGAAATAGAAATGTTAGGAATGATTAGAGTGAATATGCACCTTTTTCATAGTTTCATAGTTTCTAGGGTAGGAAGGGACCTGAGCAGATCATCTAGTCCGACCCCCTGCCATGGCAGGAAAGAACACTGGGGTCAAATGACCCCAGCAAGATGTTCATCTAACCTCCTCTTAAACACCCCCAGGGTAGAAGCCTGCACCACTTCTCTTGATAGCTGGTTCCAGACCCTAGCCACCCTGACCGTGAAGTAGTGCCTCCTGATATCTAACCTAAACCTACCCTCTGCCAGCTTGTGACCGTTATTCCTGGTCACTCCTGGTGGTGCTCGGGGAAACAGTGACTCCCCCAATGCCTGCTGATCCCCCCTGACTAGTTTATAACAGGCCACAAGATCCCCCCTCAGCCTTCTCTTTTGGAGGCTGAACAGGTTCAGGTCCCGTAGCCTCTCCTCATAGGGCCTGCCCTGCTGTCCCCTGATCATACGAGTGGCCCTCCCCTGGACCCGCTCCATGCTGTCGACATCCCTCTTGAAGTGTGGCGCCCAGAACTGGACGCAATACTCCAGTTGCAGCCTGACCAGTGCCGCATAGAGGGGGAGGATCATCTCCTTGGACCTGCTCGAGATGCATCTGTGGATGCATGCCAAGGTGCGGTTGGCCTTCCTAACTGCCTCTCCACACTGCTGGCCAATGTTCATCTTGGAGTCAATGATGACCCCTAGATCCCTTTCCACCTCCGTGCTGACAAGAGGGGAGTTCCCCAACCTGTAGGTATGGTGCCGGTTGTTCCTCCCGAGGTTCCTCACCTTGCACTTGTCTGTGTTGAAACCCATCCTATTCTCATCTGCCCACCCTTGTAACCTGTCTAGGTCTGATTGTAGCCTGTTGCATCCTTCCAATGTGCCCACATCCCCCCACATCTTAGTGTCATCAGCAAATTTGAACAGGGTGCTTTTTACCCCCTCATCCAAATCGCTGATGAAGATGTTGAACAGTGTGGGCCTGAGGACAGAGCCCTGAGGAACCCCACTGCCCACGTCCTTCCAGGTTGAGAAGGACCCATCTACTACCACCCTCTGGGTGCGGCCCACCAGCCAGTTGGCGACCCATTTGACTGTGTGGGTGTCTACACCACAGCCCCCCAGTTTCTTAATGAGAATGGGGTGAGAGAGACAGTGTCAAAAGCCTTCCGGAAGTCGAGGACAACTATGTCCACTGCTATCCCTGCATCTAAAGATCTGGTGATCTGATCGTAAAAGGCCACCACGTTGGTCTGACAGGACCTGCCACTGATGAACCCATGTTGGTTGCCCCTAAGCATGTAGTCCCCTGCTGGCCCCTCCTGGATGTGTGCCAGCATAATTTTCTCAAACAGCTTGCCTAGGATCGTAGTTACTATTACAAGCAGCAACAGGTCACAGCCAGGCAGCAACCCTTACTGCCAGATTTCTGCAGTGGGTAGAGAGTGAAGGGGCCACTCTAGGTTAGGGCTATTTCAACAGTTCAGCTGGCAAAAGGGTCTAGTATTCCCAGATCAGTGGCAACATATAGGGGGTGCACGGGAGGCATGTGCACCCCTGACAGCACTGGTGCACACCCTGTCAGGCTGTGCTCCCTGTTTAGCCAGCAGGCAGGGTGGCAGGCAGGAGTACCAGTGCCTGCCCGCCCCCCCCCGCCCTGCAAGCACTGTCCAGGGAGCAGGGCTGCCAGCAAAAGTGCCCATGCTGCTTCTGGAAGTGACTGCAGGACTTCTGGAAGTGGTGTGGCTGCTTTTTTGGTGAGTGAGATTGGCCACAAGGGAACCCCCCCACCAGCGCAATTGGCCACCAGGGGACCCCCCTGGTCAGTGGGATCAGCCACTGGGGACCCCTCCAGTTGCATGTGCCCCCCCTGACTTGAGACACCAGTCACTCATATTCCAGATACCAACTGGCTAGGCCTCAAAAGATCCCTGAGCTTCTCACCAGAGCAGATTTTTATACTGCTGGCTCTAGCATCCCCTGGATGAAGATCTGGGAGGAGCTGGGCAGGGTCCTTTTGCTCCAAGTGGCACAATTTGTCCCACAGCAATGTGCACGTTCAGGCATGTGTGCTGAGGCACAAATCCCTAGCACAAATATATGGTGCTGCTATTTGAGTTGCTGCAAACGCACATGCCTGGATCTGTGGACATCCCCATACAGTGCTTACAGAAGTTACAGAAGGGCACCTTGATCACACTAACTTTTTGTGCTTTACACAAAGCACTTAAAGTTACAGAACCATTGAAACTAACAAATGTTAGGTGCTTGATGGTGGGGGCTGGGTGCCGTCCTGCACTGACCAAGGCCAGGAAGAAGGGGGCATTGTAGCCTGCTATGAAAGCCAGTCAGCCCACTCAGTCTAGCTGCTCCCCCTCCCCTGCCTGCTGGCCAAGAGCCCACCTGGATTCATTCCCCTGTGTGGGGGATCAGTGTGAGGGCAGCTTGTTGGGGGGAGGAGGGAGCTGCCTGGAGCACCCATACCTGCTGACTGCCTGCATAAAGAGAAGACTGTCTCCTCCTTAGCAGACCAGAGCCTTGACACAACCCTCATAGGGAACTGTATTCAAGTTCCTTAATGTGTTCTAATTTAGAGCACCTTCATTTACTACTCAGTTTAACAAGGGTTACTTCTTTGTGTGCTCAGGCATTTAAATAGCACTCTACAGCTGTGCATTGTGTTATGACATGCCTGTAGAGCACTTTTAGGGGCCAGATCACACTCAAAAATGTCAATTCTGTCTGTGCCTATAATCAGTTGAAAGTCATGTACTGAATTTATTTTATAATTACTGTGCTGAAACTGCTTCTATACATTTCACTCTATATTTGAAGCCTAGCAGATAATACTTTGGAGATCTCTGAAGGTTTTCAAGGTAACCACTAAATAGTTCTTTTTCTCAAAGCTATAGATGCTTGGAATCTCGTGAACAATATGTGGAACAATTGCTTTACTTGCCCACCCTTATCTAACTTCAAAAAAATGTGGCATCAATTTCAAAAGGCATGCAGTAAGGCAGCGGCCCTAGATTTTAGGAGGGCAAACTTCAGCGAGCTAAGGAGGATAGTTGGAGAAGCACTGAAGTCCCGGAGAGGGGGGAGGAGCCAGGTGTCCAAGGAGAGTGGTCGCTCCTTAAGGAGACGATCCTCCAAGCCCAAAGGAAGGTAATCCCAACCAGGATCAAAGGGAGCAGGAGAGCACACAAGCCTCCGTGGCTCACCAAAAGCATCTGGGAATGTCTCCTTGCTAAAAAGGAGGCTTACACCCAAGGAAAAGAAGGGGTCATCACCAGGGATGACTATACTGCAGTTGCTTAGGGATGTAGGGGGGTAGTTAGGAAGGCAAGGCAGAGATGGAACTGGGACTAGCTTCCCAGATTAAGGACAATAAGAAGTCCTTTTTTAAATACATAGGGGGTAAAAAGAAGATCCCGGGTAATGTGGGGCCCTTGCAGGACGCGTTGGGAAATTTGGTCGTCACACCAGACGGCAAAGCTAACATGTTTAACAATTTCTTTGCCTCCGTCTTCCTAAGTAGGGACCAGAACAGCCACCTCCCTCGGGCCCCGGGGGAGGCACACCTGGGCCATGGGTTAGTGAGGATTTAGTTAGGGAGCTTCTGGAGGGGCTGGACGTATTCAAGTCAGCCGGTCTGGATGATCTCCACCCTAGAGTTCTAAAGGAATTGGCTGAGGTCATTGCAAGATCCCTGGCACGGCTTTACAAGCACTCGTGGTGCTCAGGAGTGGTGCCGGAGGACTGGAAGAGGGCCAACGTGGTTCTCATCTTCAAAAAAGGCAGGAAGGAGGACCCGGGAAACTATAGGCCAGTTAGTCTTACCTCGATCCTAGGCAAGCTGTTTGAGAAAATTATGCTGGCACACATCCACAAGGGGCCAGCAGGGGACTGCATGCTTAGGGGCAACCAACACGGGTTCATCAGTGGCAGGTCCTGTCAGACCAACCTGGCCTTTTACGATCAGATCACCAGATCTTTAGATGCAGGGATAGCAGTGGACATAGTTGTCCTCGACTTCCGGAAGGCTTTTGACACTGTCTCTCACCCCATTCTCATTAAGAAACTGGGGGGCTGTGGTGTAGACACCCACACAGTCAAATGGGTCACCAACTGGCTGGTGGGCCGCACCCAGAGGGTGGTAGTAGATGGGTCCTTCTCAACCTGGAAGGACGTGGGCAGTGGGGTTCCGCAGGGCTCGGTCCTCGGGCCCGCACTGTTCAACATCTTCATCAGTGATTTGGACGAGGGGTAAAAAGCACCCTGTTCAAATTTGCTGATGACACTAAGATGTGGGGGGATGTGGGCATGCTAGAAGGAAGCAACAGGCTAAAATCAGACCTAGACAGGTTACAAGGGTGGGCGGATGAGAATAGGATGGGATTCAGCACAGACAAGTGCAAGGTGATGCACCTCGGGAGGAACAACTGGCACCATACCTATAGGTTGGGGAACTCCCCTCTTGTCAGCATGGAGGCGGAAAAGGATCTTGGAGTCATAATTGACTCCAAGATGAACATGGGCCGGCAATGTGGAGAGGCAGTTAGGAAGGCCAACCGCACCTTGTCATACATCCAGAGATGCATCTCGAGCAGGTCCAAAGAGGTGATTCTCCCCCTCTATGCGGCACTGGTCAGGCCGCAGCTGGAGTACTGCATCCAGTTCTGGGCGCCACACTTCAAGAGGGATGTCGACAGCATGGAGCGGGTCCAGGGGAGGGCCACTCTCATGATCAGGGGACAGCAGGGCAGGCCCTATGAGGAGAGGCTACGGGACCTGAACCTGTTCAGCCTCCAAAAGAGAAGGCTGAGGGGGGATCTTGTGGCCTGTTATAAACTAGTCAGGGGGGATCAGCAGGCATTGGGGGAGTCACTGTTCCCCCGAGTACCACCAGGAGTGACGGTCACAAGCTGGCAGAGGGTAGGTTTAGGTTAGATATCAGGAGGTGCTACTTCACAGTCAGGGCAGCTATGGTCTGGAACCAACTTCCAAGAGAAGTGGTGCAGGCTTCTACCCTGGGGGTGTTTAAGAGGAGGTTAGATGAACACCTTGCTGGGGTCTTTTCATCCCAGTATTCTTTCCTGCCATGGCGGGGGGTCGGACTAGATGATCTGCTCAGGTCCCTTCTGACCCTAGAAACTATGAAACTCCCATGGATTCCACTTGCCCTCTGTTCTCCCCATGGACCCATCCCCCCCGAGCTTACTTTTCACAAGCCCCCTGATCTCTGCCCATTCTCCCAGCCCCCCTATGGCCACAGTAAGTATCTACCCTTGTGTTACTGTACAGTAACTAATCAGGCATAAATTTGATACTCAAATGATGCAGGTATCAAATTTACACTCAAATTGATGCAAGTTGCCATATTTACTGCACTTGAAGTAAAGCAATGGAAATGTAGGTATGTACAGTCACATGGCCGATCAACCATTTTCAAAACACTCTGCAAAAGACACTAAAATCCTGGGGTCAAATTATCTTTCTGAAATGATTCAGTTGACCAAAAAAAAAAAATCTCAAATTTCTTTTCTGCCATGAAAAGGGGGGTCGGACTAGATGATCTGCTCAGGTCCCTTCCGACCCTAGAAACTATGAAAATGTCCAACGTGCTTTACCACACAGAACTGTGGAAAATGCTACTCACACATGTGCAAAAGTACTAACTTCCAGATATTTGGGTAAGACAAGTTTCACATTACTATAAAGAAAAAAAAATAGACCCAGGGATGCCCATCACAGTGACTGGTGCTTTTATTGGGAATGTCTATATGGCATAAGGTAGCATGGTACTAAGAAACAGTATGCCCACTCCATTTGCCTTAGCTCTTAAGCTCTGCAAAAGCCACAGCTTACTGATACACATAGAGAGGTACATGAACATGGCTAAAGCATTTCTGGTTTTGCAAGGTAGTCTCTCAGAGCCCTGCCGCTTTTTACACTTAAAATGTGATTAACCAGTTAATCCAGTTGTAACCTGGCCACATGTAAAAACAATTAATGGCATCATAAAGAATTAATGGCATCATAAAACAATGTAGAATAACTTTGTGGCTGATTCCTATCACATCATTAATGGAATATGTGGCGAGCTGCACCCCCTGGTGGGGAGACTCATCAGCTGGTGGGGCTGTCAGCTGCAGGTGCACTTCCATAGCTGGGAGCCTGAATAAACTGATGACTTCCATCCATGGGAACATGGTACTTGCTGGTGTAGGGGGAGCCTAGGATTGCAATCTCAGGCTCCTCCTGCACTGGCAATAAGACATGTTGGGATCTGATATTCAACTCCACAGTCATGTCTCTTGCCATGCATGTGTGGCATGTCAGCAAGTGTGACATGTAGATCACACACCAGATCATATAGCACCTTTATCTGTACATCTGGCAGGGGCCTCAGCCATACAGATATACTACTAGAGTCCACAGTTTTTTCAGGTAGAGCTGACTGGGAAATTTGAGATTTTTTTTTTGGTCAACTGAATCATTTCAGAAAGATAATTTGATTTCAGCAGAGTTCAGGTAGTACCCAGGGAGACATCTAATCAGTTTCCTGACAACCTGGCTATCTAACTCCATAGCAGTTCACATACAAGATAGTTTTTGAATAAAGGATTAACTCAGGATGGCCTACATCAGGTTGGTTTTCATGCCCCCAGGATTTTAGTGTCTTTTGCAGAGTGTTTTGAAAATGATTAATCGGCCATGTGACTGTACATACCTACATTTCCATTGCTTTACTTCAAGTGCAGTAAATATGGCAACTTGCATCAATTTGAGTGTAAATTTGATACCTGCATCATTTGAGTATCAAATTTATGCCTGATTAGTTACTGTACAGTAACACAAGGGTAGATACCTTACTGTGGCCATAGGGGGGCTGGGAGAATGGGCAGAGATCAGGGGGCTTGTGACAGAGACCCCCACATGGTGTGAGGCAGTGGGGGGCAGCAGGAATCACACCCTACTGGGCAGGAGCTGGTGTATGGGAGCATGTTTTTTTCAAGGAGCCAGGAGCTGGGGCCAGGTAGGGCAGCCATTGAGAGTAGGTGGGGGATGAGGCCTGTCCAAGTCAAAGATTCAGCTGATTCAGTTGAATCAATTTCAGGACAGTGATTCGAATCACCAAATTGAATCACTGTCCCCCAAACTGGCCGAATCTGAAGTGAATACTAGCTGCTTCGCACAGGCCTACCAGACACCTCAGAAGCCAACCCAAGGGATAGGTCCTTTCCCAAAGAACATATAAACTAAAATTGAACAAAATGTAATAAATGAATTTCACAAGCAGCAGGGGGTAAGTAGAGGGTTGATGATTATGATAATAACCTGTGGTTACTTGGTAAGGCATGTACATATCAAAATGAGGTTTGTTTTACTTGACTTTTTTTTGCAGTTGAGGCTTCAGAAAGCTTAGAAGACAGCATGAACTTTCAATGAACTCTGGTTTTATTGGGTGCCTAATGGCAGAGCTGTAAGGCTTTCAAGCCATACACAATTGAAAAGACAATGTATAGTTGGTGTGTCAGAAAACATCATTCAGAACACATCTTAAAAAGGAAATTTATCAAGAGACATGCCCTAAGCTCTAGAATAATCGGCACAAACAGGTTCTTATGAGCAAACTAGAAGGGGAGAAAAAGGGGTGAAATGAAATTTCTATCAGTTCGAAGTACCGCAATCAAAACTAAATGCATGCTTCACACAAGGTTGTAACGATAAATTTGGTCTTGGGGAGTTTAAAGCAAGAACAAAACTGAAACTTTTTAATATTAGCAGAATGTATTTTATTAATTATTAGCCTCCTCTCTCTTGCTGAGAAGAAAAAAGAGCTCTTTTTCTCCTGCTGGATTTTGCTTTACTTCCCATAAATGTTTGTGAATGGGGATGGGAGATATAGTATAATAATCCTCCTTGAAGTGCATATAATTAAAAATGGACTGTAAAACATTTTCCTGTCATACATTGTTTAGACAAGACTCTGAATTTCTCAAGAAAAATGGCATGTTTCTAATAAAAAGGCAAAGGTTATGAAGTTGAAGTATGTGGTTTTTTTCCTCATTTCCTCATTAGTAAAACCTAAGAATGTTAGCTCCTCAAAAGCTTTACAATAAGCTGATGTAAAAACCCTTCAGAATGGTTTTTAACAGCCTTGTGCTCAGAGCAGACCTAGGGAAGTATAGACATTTTAGGACTTTTAATGAACCACAGTAGCTTGGATAGCTCCTCCTTTGCTGAAGCTGAAAACATAGGAAGCCTAAGGTCATTGCAGAAAAGTAGAATTAATCAGTGTCACCCTCCTAGAACTTGGCAGAAGATGAATGGAGAAATCAAGTCTCTTTAGTTTGACTAATATTAGCTCATGAGTTAAGATACCAAATTAGGACATTCTGGGAGTCACAGCTTAATTCCTGCTCCCCCTTATATCCCCATGGAGCCAAATGTGTTCTTTTTAGTGTTGTTTTTCATTGTCTCCCAGCTGTGCTACATTCATAGTGTCTAGTGCTCTTCAAGGAGTTGCCCATTCATTTCCCTTCCCTTACCTACCTAAAGTAGGAAGAAGGTGCAGTCTCCTAGCAGCTACCCTCCTCTTAAATGTCTCTTTTCTGCTGATTTTCGTGAGAATAGAATTAGACATCTAGGACAGGAATGTCACCTAGTGTAAATCAGTGCAGTTCCACTATAGTAAATAGAGTTATTCATTTACACAAGTTGTGATATTCTGGTCTTTTAAACTTAGTATAAAACCTACATAACACTGAAAAATTATTCCATTTTTAGGTGAAGAATTGAATTAATGATCATTTATTTCTAATAATATGCAGGCTGTTCAAGACCTTGGAGGCTTGGACAGTAAAGAAATTCTTCCTTATGTCCAGCCCAAAATGGTCTTGCAGTAGTTTATAACCGTTCGATCTTGTCATCCCTTGGGGAGCTCCGGTGAACAAACGTTCCCCCAGATACTGGTGAACACACCTGATAAACTTATAGGTGGCCACCAGATCACCCCTGAGCCTGCGCTTTTCCAGGCTAAAGAGCCTCATGGCTCTCAGCCGGTCAGCGTAAGGTCCATTTTCCTGACCTCCTGATGGTAGAAAATGGGAATTATTTCTCTTCCTCTCAAAGAACTGTGACACCCCCCATAAGTTCTCAGAATTTTATAGCTGAATTTGGGGGAAAATTCTGATGGAAACTTCAAATCTGTTTTAAGCATCTCTAGCTTTGCTGAGGACAGGGAAACAAATAGCAAACAACTTTGACATTTTTTGTGTATTATTATAGTGCTTTTTTAAAGCCACATTTCAGAAATATTAACTGCATTGTTCCTTAGAATACCTGATTTGGCAAAGTGTGTAGAATATTTTGGTTATGGGAGAACTGGGATGGGTGGGGAGAAATGGCATTTACTTTACTTCTTTTAATTAAAAAAGTACTGTTTTAAATGTATAAGTTGTCTGTCATCCTTGTACCATGCTGAGTTTAAATATGACCTTTTCTATTGTGTATATACAAGATTTGCTCTGTTTGTAATGAGCATTTTAGCGTCTGTGGCATGGGATTGATGGATATACATACTGTACTCCATGAAAACTGAATAATTCCACAATGTTCTCTCTGATTGTTTTAAAATGGATAGTTATGAAGAATGAGAGTATTAAAGAATAAACAGGGCTCTTGAAAGACTACACATCAGGAACACAGGATAGATTTTTGCACTAGTTAGGAAAACTAGTTTTCTTTCCATGACATATGGCAATTGGGAAGGAATGGAATCCTACGCTTTCATCCGTATGGGGGCTACTAACTGTGTGCCCCTCAAAAGTATAGTGTTGTCTTCTTTTTGGTGCTTGTCCAAGCAATGATGCTTCCCTGGGGAGCACTGCTTTTGGGAGCTTCCCTTGGGTGGTCTAACTGCACATGCCAAGGGGCCAGGCTTAAATGGCACAGATGTATCCTATGTTAGTGATGGAGGAGAAGAAAACAATAAAGGCTGTCAAAGCTCAGCTTTTGTGTGTGCGTATGTGTGCGCGCATGGCGGGGAGGGGTTGGTGGTTTTATCTGGAGCACTAATGAACTTGCTAAAGTTCAAATGTACAAAATGGTCTGGAAATCTTGTGAGGTCAGAACTTCTGGCAGGGCCTACTACAGCACAGTAGTTGATTCTGTCCTGAGCAGTGCCTCTCTATGGAGCATGGCATTTTTCCCTGTTTGATCCTTTTTCTTTTACCTGAGTGCAGGGGCACAAAGAGATAAATATTTTCTGAATGACATCAAAATTCTCATCCGACTGTTGGGTCAAACCTAACATACATTTTAGTACTGGTATTTCAAACAACAGTGAAAATCAACTGTAGAATGTTCTTAATTAGGCATGCTAATTTACCCTACAAGTAACTTGTTTTGTCTGCCATTTATTTAGGGCCTCTCTCAGATTTTATACATTTAATCTTGGGGATTATTTCAGTAAGAGAAGTAGTCCTTGCTAAGTGGTACTCTCCTGTTGAAGTAAAGGCTGTATTGTGCTATTTGTGTTTCAAAGAAAAGTCTTAACTTTATATGTATGTTTATAAAGCTTATCAGGCCTTTGTATGCACAACATTTTTTGCTCTTTCTTACACTGCAACTGCATGACTGTTTGCATGAGTGGGATTTCTGGATGCTTTAAAAGTATGTCTGGTGCATTAAACTAAAACTCCTTGGACTTAGTTTACTCTTTGGCTATATGGAAACACAAAGGCACTCAAAGCCATGTAATGAGCCTCTTTGTCCACCAGATGGTGCTGAAACATTTTTGCAGTTCACCCCTTTAAATTGCTTTTGCTTTTGAAGTTGCTTCTGCTCCCCCCCCCCACCGTGCAGTTTGCTGGCTCCCTTCTCCCACAGCTGTGTGGCAGGGCACAGATATAGACTAGTGGGGGGGGGGGGGGCAGTGCTGGATGGTCCCACTCCCCTGTGGCACCGACCAGTCAGGGACTGAAGTTAAATTCATTTGAAAACCTAGTGTGTGCAAACACTGGTGCAATGCTCCAAAATAAACATTTAATTTAATGAGAATTAAAACCCATGGAGTGTACAGGCACCAATAAATATTAAGTTTGGATTTTGAGAAAAGTTTATTGAAGCTCTCAGTATTAACATATCATATGCTGTTACCTTTTTTATATTCCTTTCCAAAAGGAATGTTGAATTTTCTTGTTGATAGAGCCTGCTCATCAGTATATTAGAGCTCCCCCTTGTGATGCAGAAATCCAGTTGTATCCTGCTGAAAGCAACATTTTGGATGGTATTTCCTTCGCTCTGTTTACTGAATGTGCAAATGCAAGAAATCCTTGTCAGAAGGACATCGCAAACATAAGCAGGCAGTAGCCAGTTCCCTATCTGTTTATCCCACAATGGCTGCAGCAAGCCAAATTTGTGGATGTTGCTGCTATCACTGGGAAGAAGACAATGAATTTGGCATACTTCTGTTGCATTTGATCTGAAACATGATAGTTTAGCAAAAATAAATAATAACTTTTTAAAGTTGCCAGGTAGTCACAAAAACTAGACCTCCGACTCAGACAAAATGAGTTTCATGAATACCAGACTAACATTAGAATATTTACTTAACTATTTTTTCTGCTTTTCTGTATTTTCTAGCATTCCCCCCAGAAGATTGTGAAATTTATCTGGCTTGTGGTGCTTTGAATATAGATGATTTAATACAGAGTAGTACTGGAAGTCTCAGGAGACAGTCTGATTTTTAAATATGCATCCCAATTCATCAACAGTTTAATTTGTTCTGAAAATTGTGCTGCATATTTAAAATGCTGGTTTTAGGCAAAGTGTTATTGGTAAGGTTGTCAGTACAAATTATTAGAATGAGAAGGTGTGTAACTTGACTTTTTTCCTAATATGTAATTGTCATAGGATAAGGTCTTCAGGGATGGCCATGATATCCCTAGGTCCCCTTGACAGTGTCAGTCTGGCCCAACAGGCACCCTCTCTCAGCTGTCATGTCTTTGCTTGTAATATAACATAAGGAGGCTGCCCTTGATCTTACTGTCTGGACACAATCCTGCTGGACCCCACTGAACCTCATGAGTTATTGGATCCTATTTTGGATCCTGCTCAAAATGGGTGCCTCCCAGGACCCTCTGCCTTATGGGCTAAATACCATACCACCCCTTTACCACACCCCAAGTCTCGCAGATGTCATACCAATGTTGTCTCCCTGAGTTGCAGCTTAGTCCAATCTCCACAACTGCACCCCCCTGGCACTAGGGTCTGCTCACCCTGAACACTGCATCCATGTTGGCGCTGGGTCTTCCCATATTGTAGGGGGTCCCCAATAAGGCCTCCTCCTTCCCCAATAGCCTCAGCCCACAGGTTTTAATCAAACAGCAAACAAAACATGACCCCCTGGGCTATAACATATCACCAGTGTTCAGGGTGTGCTCTGCCCCTTTTAAAAGAATCCAATGCCTTCCCAGGCACTAAGTATCTAGTAGGCAAGGGTACCTCATTAGTCCTAAGAGCAGCATATCAGGTAGTTGCAGCATCTCTGAGCCATTCCTCCCTGGAGGCTCCTTCCCTTTCAGCTCCTGGCAGGGAACTGAATTCTCTAGTCTCAGCCCTGGGGTTTATATGGGGCCAGGGCCCTGCCTCTTCCGGCCAGCTGACCAGGTGCAGGTGCAGGCTAATTTTCTCCTTAGCTTGTTGCCATGATAACCTGTGCCTGGGCTCCCGTCTGGATCTTTGGGCTCTCTCCCCAGGCAATTTCTGCTCTTACAGGAGCAGGCACCTTAGTGCCCTGCAACACACTTCTCTGCCTAAGACCCGAACTCACCAGGGCGGGTTGTCCCTCATATCCTTCATTTTAGGCTTCTCATGTTCTCGCTCTTGGCACCCAACAACTCTGGAACATGAAGGTGGAGGTTTTCAGGCACCTCCTGCTTGCCTTTTACCCAAGGATGCACCATGTGGGATTTGATGGCAGTTACCCCACCACAGGTAGTCCACCCACATTAGCCCACCTTGGTAGGGTTTAAATTTTAGTCGGACAAGCTTCTTTCCTTCTAAGATCAGCAATGTCCTCCTACCCTACCCTCTCGGGGGACTTTCCCCTCCTTCACTATATTCATGGTCTTTCAAACTGAGCCCTGACACAAAACAGTCCCAACATTCTCTCTTTTCCCAGGAGAGCTCTCATCTACCTGTTGGGGTGCATTCTCCCCCTTGTCTCAGGCTTGTTCATGTTCAGCCCCAGGCAAGGGTACCTCATTAGTCCTAAGAACAGCATATCAGATGGTTGTAGCATCTCTAGGCCATTCTTCCCCAGAAGCTCCTTCCCCTTTAGCTGTTAGCAGGGAACTGAACTCCCTAGTCCTAGCCCAGGGCTCTGCCTCTTCTGGCCAGCTGATGAGGTGCAGGTGCAGGCTAATTTGCTCATTAGCGTGTTGCCATGGTAACCTGCACCTGGGCTCCTGTCTGGTTCTTTGGGCTCTCTCCCCAGGTAATTTCTGCTTTTACAGGAGCAGGCACCTTAGTGCCCTGCAATAGTAATGAGTTTAATGTTCATGAATAATGTCTACTGCTTTCAATACTGCAAATTTGGTCCTCTGGTTTTTCATGGACTTAAATGAGACCTTGAACAAATGGTGGGGAAAATCATGGAGGAAAATGAGATAAAATCCAACGTGCATTTCCTAAAGGTAGGTTGTCTCATTGATAAAGATGAATTCAAACTGGATCAGGGCTACTAGAATGATCAGGGAAATAGAGCATCTATCATATGAGAGACTAAAAGCTTGTTTTGTTCAGTGTAGCCAGTCTGAAAGTATATATGATTACAGTGTATAAAAACATTGTGGGAGAAGGCAAAATGAGGGACAGAGAAGAATTAAGGAGTAAAGGTGATGTTTTTTGTGGACCTGTCCTTGGGCTTGCATGCACTATGAAAACTAATATTTTAACAATAGAACAGCATGAAAGTCAGTGCCAGCCTTGTTCAGAGAGGTCCCTCTTAAGTGATGAGTTGGGAGGTCAGTTTGATTCTCCTTCCACTATTCATCTTCTCTGATAAGACTCCTAACAATGCAGTGGTGATCTTTTGATATGTGTTCAAATACAATAAAAGAATGGTTTGAGACCACCATGAATTTAATATTATCTACTTAATAGGAGTTTCCTGGTAATGTTTTTGTTTGCTGTAGACCTGGGCTGAATGTAACTTGGCAGCCGTAAGATAAAAGAGTCCAGGATCTTTCCATTTCTTATGACTTATCTATTATCTGGCTCTTTCATGATGTTCTAACCCTTAGATTTCTGTGCCTTCAAATATAGAACACATTTACATTTAGTATTTGTAATTGCTTTGTCACTCTTTGTGATGCATCTAAAATATTATATCCAAAAAATAGCATGAGTGTCTCATTAAGGTTGAGAAACTGAGCACTTAGAGGTAGAAAAGAGAAACAAAGACAGCTTTACACTTGAAAAATGGCAGCATATAGATGACCCTTACTTAATGGTCATCTATTTTTGCACACTTTGAAAGTCTGATCTAGAGAGTCAATTTTGGGGGGGACAAAACATGGTTTTTCCATTTTGTATTTTAACACGTTTTTTCCTGAAAAAAAGTTTTTGAACTGAAGTTCTATTTCATTTTGCCTTTCTACATGAAAAATTGGGGAAATTTTTCATTTTTAAATGTTGCTGCCCTTTCTCTTATACTGATTGTTTTCCTCCACTACCCTGTTCCCCCCCCGGCTTCTTTTTTGTATTGGCAAAATGGGAATAGGAAAAAGATGTTAGTGGTACTATTGTGGCCCTCCTGCTTTCTTTCTCCCACATGTGGTAGGAGCTATTTTGTTTGTTGTTGGGTGTTTAGTTGCTGTGGTGTGTGAAGAAAGTTAGTGTGGAGATTGTGGATCCTTCCAGTTAAATATTTACTATTCAGATATTTGTGGTCACAGTAGACTGACCTGATGACATTAGGAGGTTCCTTCCTTTTTTGTGTTCCTAAATAGAAAAGAAAGAAAAATAAACTTATCTTGGTGTTGCAAAAATGATCAATAAATTATAAATTTTAAATACCAAATTATCTTGCATGTCACATGCACCGGAATAAGATACACACCTTGTTTTGGGGAAGCAGAATGGATTAAAAAAAATTCCAGAGTCATGGCTGAACCTGGGATCCTGACCACATGGGTGAAAACTGACTGTTGCTGCTAAGCCAAAACTACAGTTTGAAGTCTGTTACAGCTCCTGCTGAGGTGGAAGAAGTCAGCTGTTTAGCCAAAAGTTACTGCCAATTCAGCAGCAGCAGTGAGAGGGTTAAAACTAGCTGTGATGCTGCAAACTGTCCTCTGCCTTTCCCTCTTTGTGACCACAGAGAGAAGCCAAGCCCCAGCCACCAATACAGCATCCTTTTGCTTTTGTTCTGGTGCAGAAATCAACTTCCTCTTCTTAAGACACTCACCCTAATTTTAGAAGGCTAATTTTCTGGGGAAAAGCTGTGTGTGGTACATGAGTGAATATGGTAAATGAAAAGTTGTTCCAATTTGAAATCCACACAACAAGTTTCTCCAAATGTGAGACTTCTTTTTTCCAGCACCACTTAGATCGTCTGATCGAGAAGAAAAATGTTCATCTGAATTCTGCAGAGCTCAGACATATCTGATATGAAATCTATTCTATTTTTATTCAAATTAATTGTTTTGGTTCTAAACCATTGTACCAGGGTAAATATGTTGAAATGTGGTATACACGTGTCATCCAGGACAACGTCTGGAAACAATTTACTGAGGGTGGTGATATGCAAGAGAAAACAACACAGCTTTACTATGAAATCTTAAGTTGAACATATTGGCTAGGGACAGATATTTAAAAAGCCTGAGCCTAAATTGATTCAATCTTTGCAGGCTAATCTAACCTGGCTAGGCTAAATCACTTTGTAACTCCAGAGACACCCAAGAAATGCAGGCACATGCCTGCAGTGGCACAGGCTAGAAGCTGTGGGGCACTAGAGCAGCCCTCCTTTCCCTTACACACAGGCCCCAGCAGGATGCTCTGATTAGCTCAGAAGGAAATTAATAACAGTGTTTATCACCCCTAACTCGGTGTTTATCACTCCATTAAGAAAACAACAGAGGGACATTACCAGCCAACTTACCTTCAAGAGTAAATTGGATGCTTATCTTGCTGGGATCCTATGACCCCAGCTGACTTCCTGCCCTTTGGGCAGGGGGCTGGACTCGATGATTTCCCGAGGTCCCTTCTAGCCCTAATGTCTATGAAATCTATGAAATTGTTGATTCTACCTGTGACTCAGCATGGACCATAGCCAACATGTGGTCTTCTAGCTAATACACAGATACCTCTCAGCAAGGCAGAGGAGAGGGGGGAAATCCTGCTTAGCAGGAAGGAGGGAAGCAGTCTGCAATCTCTACCAGAACTGTGGGCAGGAAGCGGGGGGTAGTCCTGCTGTGGAGCTGAGAGCCTCGCCCAGCCCAGAGAGCATGCTAGGGTGCTGAGGGTATCTAGTTTATCTTAAACCAGCAAAAGATCTGGGACAGACATTGCATAAAACAGTTTGACACAAATCAGTTAAGTCTGATACTACATTCAACCAAGTTTATCTTAAACTGGTTTCAGCCATTCTCAAACTGGTTTAGGCACACTGAACATCTGTTCTGTTACAGGTTTAAACCAGTTTATGAACACTTAAACTGTCTTATGTGTAATGTCTGTCCCTAGTCATGAAGTTGGAAGCTGGGAATCTATAACGTCAATAAAATGCACACAATGAGGAACTCCACATTTTAGCTCTTCAGAGTGCAATTGTGCTGTAAGATAGATTTTATATCATGAGCCTTAAAATCTTGGACTTTCATTTTTACAACACAGTATTTCCTATTCCTTATCATATTCAATATAATGCAAACTGGATTTTTTTTTTTGTCTTCATGTATATTAAGTTAAAGGGTAAGAAATATATTTTTGGACTTTGGTTTTTAACTATCAGATATAACAATCAACTGAAATAAAATTCCAAAATAAATATTGCAGCATCTGCTGTCTTCTCACCCCTCTTCACTCTGGCTATTTTTCTTAGACTTTTGATGCTTTGCACCTGGAGATTTCTTTTCTTGCAGATATTCAATACCTATGAGCACACCTTGGGATCTTGTTCAACACAGAACAGCTTTTAGCCATTTCTTCCCCTCTTTTTTTTCACTTGTATGCCGTACTCCTGTACTTGTTGATATCATTCAGACAGGTTATGCAAACCCTGTCTTATATAAAAAGGGGTTAAGATCATCTCTGGGCTTAAGCCCTACTCTGTGATACCTACAAGATATGTCATGCCTGTAGAGGAGTGTGGCTGAGGGCAAAGACTGTTCACATGATCACAGTGAGTCTGAGTCTCCTGAGTAGAAGGGGGCCACAGCTTCTACATGTGTCTTTGAGTGTAAGTGATTTGCCTGAGCTCTCTGAAGTGTATTGCAGGTTGCCAGAGGCCTCTAGAAGGAAAGACAGCACATTACTGGCTTCCATTTCTTACTTTTTAATTGTTTCTTGTCATTCTTCAGGCCTTTATAACCCTGAAGGGGGATAAACTGCTCAGCAGGAAGGTTGGATCTTTCTTCTAAACCTGGACCTGTGCTAACAATTGTCTGTTGTCAAGGGGCCTATCACACCCTCTAAGTTGGTATAAGAGATCAACCTTTTGACAAACAGTACACGATCTTTTGAATCCTGCTACAATGATGTTTAATGACCCTTTTCCTCTCTGCTGGTTGTGGTGTTAGAATGTTAAACAGCATTAACCTCTTACAATAGAAGCATATTTTCCATCCTTAACAAAAAATGTACTTTTTTTAAGGGTACCGTAGTTACATTTATTGTATTGTATTGTATTGTATTGTATTGTATGAGAAACCAGTAATGGAGGCACATGGGCCATTGTGCCATATATAACAAAAACAACCATGAATACAAAAGAGAGGATTAAAAAGAGAAGCTCAAGGTATTGGGAAGGGATACAAGTTCTCATGCCTAAGATCACAAGGTATCAGATTTCAGAAAGGTTTCAGTAAAAGTTTCTCCAGGATCAGGTTATTCCATAACAGCTTACTCTTGAGATTCTTCCACTTTCCTCTGAGATACCTGCTAGTGGCACTAAATTGGTCTCTGGACAGGCTGTTTGGCTCCATTGGCCACTAGTGCACTAAATATGCACTTTTCATATGTGAAAAAAAGTTTCCAACATAGAGAATGTTCTAAAAATAGTTACTCCAAAGAGGTAGTGGGTGGTAAAAAGGTGTCGAGGGTTGTGACCACACTGTTCTTCTTATACTTTTCTGGTTACAGCTTGATTTGAAGGAGTTAAGTGGGATGGAAGGAGGAATATTTGAAGGGGGATGCTCTTGGTATGGGAACGGTCAGTCACTTAGGTACAGAAATATATCATTTTCCATGAAACAGATGTTACAATCCATGTGTTTCTGCTTTTCAAAATGATGAATTTGTTCCTAGGTTTTGTTGTTTGGAGAGGAGTGTAGGGCAATTGTCATGTTTCTGTGTATTATTCTATATTGCTTTTCTTCTCTGAAGCTGTTTAAAGTAATTTTTGTTATATTGATTAGATAAAGACTTAGGACATTTATATAATTAGTGTGATCTCATCAATTAAACACATTTTAAATTCAAATAATCAATATGATTTCATTCCTCCTGTGTTTGCTGACGCATTTCATGTCAGAGAAACAAAATCATGTGCATACCATATTATGAAGTAGAAATTTGACTGGTTCCTCTTCCTTCAAGAGCCCCAAACCGCAGAAAACCAACAGGAATTTTTAGTTTCCACCTGTGAAATGGAAGGAATGCATGGCTAGGAATCCTAACTATTTTTAAATTTTATTTTATTTAATTTTTGCCATTTGAAGAGGCTAGAAGCAAGTAGTGTCATTTATGCAAAATAATTTGCATACCAAATAGAAACAAAGCAGAGTAAGAGTATTTTTCTTTTGCCCTGATCCCAGAGAGCTGGCTGTCCCCAAGGCTTAAGGTAACTCAGGACAAAAGTCATTTAACACACAAATAACAAAGAGGAATAATAAGTGTTTCTACAAAGTATTTTTCTTTTAAACATTTATTTTTTCCAGTTAAGTCGTTGTGGCAGGGAGAGAAAGTTTAGCAAGGGCTAATAGCTACTTCCTAGCACTTATAGCCATTGTCTAGTTCCTAGCAATCACAGAGAAATAACCACAGCCATGTGAAATGTTTGTCTTAATTGTCAAAATTACATGATGCCTTATAATGAATCAAAGCTTTCTCTCTTTTCTTTAATTGTGCTGTTAGAAATGTTACTTTTTAGATATTTTTTGAAAAATATTGCAGAACCCTTTAAGAATTGAGAATAGATCACTGTAGTTTGAAAGTTGGTATTATAGGATAAATTTTGTCTTGACAATCTCCAGGATTCAGAGAGCAAACAACTTCTTTATTATAGCACTTTGAAAAGAAATCTGCATTGGCTACACACTGAATTTTTCCATCAATTCCACAATACCAGTTGACTGAGCTTCATAAATAGCCTGTATTGCTGGAGAGAGAAACCTCAGTATTTTCTGACACTTAGTGCCAATACAAAATATAGTTCCAGGTGGAGAAAGAAGCCTATAAACTTGTCATTTCCAAAGTTCATACACAAGTTTTTATGATAGTACCATCAACAGCTGAGTGATAGACTTTTGAGAGTAACATCTAACTTTGAAATGCTCAGTAAGTAAGCTGTCTATGACAAACTGTTACTATCTTTGGCATATACTTCAGTCTGTCATGATTGGAAGGAAGGCATGCTCCTGCTCTGAGCAGGGGGTTAGACTAGATGACCTCCTGAGGTCCCTTTTAACCTTAATTTCTGTGATTCTGTGTATCAAAATTGGCTTGTCCATTCACCATACTCCTCACAGAAACCTGATAATATACTCTACTTAGTTTTCCTTGCAAGTATAAACTAGTTAGTTTGAAAATTAGCAAGCAAAAAGATTTTTTAAAGCTTTTCTTGTAAGGTTTAGTTTTAACCTAGTCATGTAGGCTAAAACTAAAAACGATTTTTTTGGGTCAAACTCTACTTTGTCATAAAGCCATTTTAACCAATAACAGAACTTCAGTCCATCTTTACTCATGCTTGTGTCCCTATTGGTGCATGAAGTACTCTACTTGAGAAAAAGGAGTTCTGTTTCAGAGCTGCTAGCCAAGGGAGAGAAAATAAAGGGTAGGGCCAGACACTGTTTGTCCTTGGACAAGTTGGTGATGTGTTTACATACATCACCCTTGTAATTAGGTTCAATGAACACCTGAATTCAGTGTTGCTTTTTCACCCTTTGATTCAATGATGCATTCTAGAAATAACTCCAGCTGGATTTTGCAATATCCCAGGATATGTTGTTACTACATCTTACCCCAGAAACTTTTTTAGGATTTATCCAAGGCAGGGGACATGGACTGTATAGTTTCACTTTGTCTTGGAATAAAATGGCTTAGACTAGGATAAATGTGACATCTGTTCTATCCCAGTCTGTAAGTTGGAAGTGGAATTGTATTTTTCTGTTTTTTTCCCTTTTATTCCATTAGGGAATCTGTGTCCAAGATTTTTTGAGTCCAACCACTAGTAAAGTACTTGCAATCATTCTCCTTGAGATTGTTAGGAGTTTTCTTCTCCTACGACAGGATATGAGTAAGTCAAGATGGAAATGAGGATTCACTTAGATGCTTTCTTTACATAATTTCCTTCTGAAATTCTTATCTAGTGTCTTAGGCGAGCACAAGATTATCCATTCTTAACTGACCTTGAAAAGCAAAAGTGTATTGGACTGTGCCAGCCTACACAACTTTGGTATCATTGTTTCCTTTCCTCTGTAGCTCGAGTATACATGGGTATGTATTCCCTTTTCCAATTGAAGGGGAGTTTTAGCTGGCAGGTGTACTGTGAATGAAAATGCAGACTACTCACAGTTTCCCTCTGTCCCAAAGAAGCCAGGCCAGGACAATCTGGAACTTATCTATATACAAATGTATTATTATTTACATAAGTGGGTAAAAGATAAACAAATATAAACATATGTACAGGTATGTAAGTATATATTCTGATATATAACTATAAACCTCATTCTCTATAATGGTTTACCACCACTGGGGTTTCAGGTAAGTGACAGGTAAACATAGGTAAGTAATAGCAAGGGGTCCCAGTGGATCCCCCAGGCAGGGTTATAGACTCCTTTAAACTACCAATTCACAAATATAGAAATACACAAAATATAAGGCACAATATTACAAAATGTAAGATGCATCAGCTTAGTCTAAACTTAACTCTTTAAGCCCCCAGGGCCTCAGGCTGATCCTGGAGCATTAGCTGCACTCCAGAAACCAGTAAGGAGTGTGGGGGCAGAAATTCCCCCAGTGCTCTTGCCTTGAGGCCCTGGCAGGGACACCACCCAAAATAATGCACTAGGAAGGGGCTGGCTGGGGTGTTTTCACTCCTGTGGAAAAGACCCTTTTTCCCAGGTAACTCATGGCTCTGGAGGGGATCCCATGGGTGGTCAGCACCTCCTTCATCCCACTGCTCATTTGTGAAGCCTTCAGGGCCGATGGCTCCCCTTGGGCCACCACCCACTGGGGGCCCTGGGAACCGTTGTGTGCAACCTTCTGTTAGGGGATGGAGGCCTGGGCTGCCTCATGTAGTGCTGGGGCTTGGCCCACTCCTGGGCCCTCCATGCAGCACTGTCTGCACAGAACCACTGGCCCCATGCCAGCGGCTAAAGACCTGAACTGCCTCAAGCGGCTCCAAGAGTCTTGGCTCATTGGGGACCCACCCTTTGGTGAAGCCTGCACCGAGCCCTGGGTGCTTACGAGGGCTTGGGGGCCCAAGCTCCCAGGGCCTCAGACCTGCGGTGCACTGTTCATGCACTGAAAAAGCCTGGGCACTTGCCAGGGGATGGGGACATGAACTGCCCAATGCAGGTCCCAGGGTCCCAGTCCACACCATACATTGCTCATGCACTGGAAGCCGGGCCTCAAGCGAGGGGTGAAGACCCAAGCCATCTTGAATGGCTCCAAGAGTCTGGGGCTTGTGTGCCTGGAGCATTGGACTGGTGTGGGGAGTCTTCAGAGCTCTTCTGGGTACTAGTTCCATCTGCTGGGCAGCTCTTCCTAGATTTTCTTTTTCCCTGCTCTCTCCTTCATCCCCCAATGCATATGCTGTGTCCTGGGCACGCTGCTTCTTTTATACCTTTCAGAGGCTCTGCCTCCAGATTGCAAATGGACCAATCCGGTTGAAGCAAAGTGCAGGCTTCAACTAGGTCTGGGGCTCTTCGCTTTGCCCCAGGTAGAGGCAGAGCAAGCCCCTCCCACCAGTTACCTGATTGCTGGGTGTATTCCACCAATCACAATGAAGGTTCTCTGAGTCCACATGTGCCAGGCTGTTATCAGTAAGTCCGCCACACATTCTATCCTATTTCCTGGACTGGGAAAAATATCTGTGCTGCATAAACTAGCATCAAATTATTGCATTCAGAAAATATAGTAATTACAAATGGTGTACACATGGCTTGGAATTTATAATTTCTGACTAAAATGTGGATGTTTAGAACCTTGATCAAAGATCTCAATTATTATAAACAAGCTATTAAGCATGCTCAGTGAAGTCAATGATAATTAACTGCAATTTAGCAAATCAGCTTTCATTGAGATTTGTGCATATTTTTACATGTTGAACAGATGATTAAATATGCTTCATCTTACACTTTGTATAAGTACGTATGTTCATACAGTGTATAGATAATATTTCAGGAAAATGAACTACCACATATAATGTACAATGCTTCTGAATAAAAAACGTCCTATTTTTCTAAATTTGTATATTAAAGCAGCATTTTTATTTTAATATCGGAAATAGAAAATTCTGCCTCTTTCATTTTGAACAAGTGGTTTAAGTTTGCACAGGTAACCCTCTTGACTCATTGATATTGGAGTGAAAATCCTCTGTGGGAGGCTGTCTAAATTAATATTTCCTCGGACGGAATGTAATATTAACAGAATTCCCCACGGCTTGACCAGTAGAGCAAAAGATAGGCTGGTGCTTATTGTCTGCACTGCAAGCTGTAGTTAGAGAGATTTTTACAGTGATTCACTATAAAAGACAAACTGCAGTTTTTAAATGAGTTCTATTAATTAAATGATAGAACCCAGTGGGGTCTTTGAGCCTGCCAGAATGAAGGGTGGAAAGAGTGGTTCATACAGTGTCTGAATCAAAATATCTGTGCCAGAATTTAACACAGTAAAGGTTTGGATTCCTTTGGGGTTCTTTTCTTTTTCATTTTTGTGCATCTTCCCCCTCCCCACCCTCCCTCTCTTGCTGAAGCTGGAATTTAAAGCAGGAGTACAAAAATACTGGGAGAGAGACTGATATCCCTGATATCTGCCACTAGACAACAGGCAAAAAAACTGAGATGTTTTGGGGGAGCTTGTACCTAATGAGGTTTGATATTACAGTCATAGGAAGTCTAGTTAGGTTTAGATAAACATCCAAACTTTGGGAGCTTATCCGAACTCAGCTAAACTTTTTGCAATCCTGGCATCATAATACCCTGCTTAGATACAAAGATGGTCTCATTATAAGGTGTTTTGCCCTGTAAGTTAACAAACCAATATTATTTTTGTACATAGTCTAATCTGACTTGGCAAAGATAGCAGACACTGTGAAGAACAGTGTCTGCTCAAGTAGAAGTCCTTAACAGTAAATGTGATTCCTAAACTGCAGGTTAAGTCTGGAAGTGGACAGAAAGGCAAGGTATGGGGACATAAGCCCACCTGGAATCCCTCCTGGGACTTCAGGAGAGTGCATGGGACAACATGAGCTGTGGCACTCTTTGCCAGAATACATGAAGTACATGGTGGCTAAAGCAAATTTTAGGGTGGGTTATTTAACTAGCTGCTGACTTTGCCATAATCCAGTGAGACCAGATTCACTATCAACTTCTGTAGTTGTATAAGATTCCATGGGGTCTGAATGAATGTGACAGTGGTAGGTATTATAGGGCTTGCTACCACTGCCCTGAGCTCATCTGCCTATAAGTGGTGACAGGGTGGACTTTGGCTCTGGATCACCTGGTCTGCCAGGAAACGGATCTTATGTTTTCTCATCTGCCATGACTTCAATGACGTATATTCCCAGGAGGCACAGCCCACAGTGATCCTGCTGGGTCTCAATCCCTGTTTCTTCTGTGGGGCTCCAAAACCTCCCCTTTACCCCAACCTAGCCTCTCCAGATGGTGTTCACAATATTCTTCTGCAGCCAGGTCACAGTGCTGCCTATTGTGGTCTTATTGTTGGCCCTCTACCCCCAGGGTGACCTTGTGTCTTTATTAGGTAAAGCCTTCTAGGACTGGTCTTGGTCTGTGCTCAAAAAAAAAAAAATCAAAAGAAACAGCAAAAACCAAAGAAACTCCTGGCTGCTTCTCATCTTTTTTGTCAGGCTCTGTCAATGTCCCTTTTACCCAGGATCAGGTTCTCAAATCCCAATCACCATAATCAAGACAAAATCCCTTCTTAGTCCAGTCTTTGCTATGTGCTGGCCTGCCCTGCACCCCTATGAACATTCACAGTCTCATTGGGGTCTCCCCCATGCGCAGGAAGGCTCTACCTGTGGCTGTAGTTTTCCCTAAGGCCCTCCTCCGGATCCTCTGTTGAAAAACTCCACTCCAAAGATTACGACGGGTCTTGTGGACTCCCTGGCTCTGGATCCTCAGCTGCAGCTCTGCTCTGGAGATTACCACCAGCAGTGGGTGTGCAGGCCTCTGCCTGCCTCCTGCTCAGGGTTACTACCACAGCATTCCTCAGGCACGTTCCACAGTCTTTGGCTGCTGAGACACTCAGCTGCTCTTCTCTCCCTGGGGCCTGCAGGGAACTGACCCCTCTCTGCCCCTCTCCAGGGCTGGAAATACCTTTGGGCAGCCTTGCTTCTCCAATCCTGCCTCTACACAAACGCTTGTAGTATGGTCAACAAGCAGAAGGAACTCACCCTCCTGCTGGCTGACATAAGACCGGACATAGTGGGGATTACGGAAACGTGGTGGGACACAACGCATGATTGGGCGGTGAATGTCAAGGGCTATAGGCTGTACAGGAGGGACAGGATAGGAAAGAGAGGTGGAGCCGTGGTGCTCTATATTAAGTAGGAATGCACATCCTCGTTAATTAGCAAGGAGTCAGGGGAGGGGCACTCTGAAGTGCTTTGGGTTAGAGTACAAGGCAGTCGAGGGGAAAGGCACTTAACGGTAAGAGTCTACTACAGACCTCCCAACCAGGGAGAAGAGCTTGACCAGGAACTCTTGGGTCAGCTCACAGAAGTAGTGAAGGCTAAGGATGTGGTAGTCATGGGGGACGTGAATTTCCCGGACATCTGCTGGAAAGAACAGTCAGCCAGGTCTGAACGCTCACGCAGGTTCTTGGCCAGAGTGCAGGACCTCCATCTAACCCAGGAGGTGCACAGCACCACTAGGGGGGACGCCTTGTTGGACCTAGTGCTGGCCCCGGATGATGACCTGGTGAGGGGGCTGCGGGTGCTCAACCACCTGGGCGACAGCAATCATCGCCTGCTGGAATTCACCATACAGCACAAGGTGGCAAAGGCATGCAGTAAGGCAGCGGCCCTAGATTTTAGGAGGGCAGAATTCAATAAGCTAAGGAGGATCGTTGGAAAAGCGCTGAGATCCCGGAGGGGAGGGGAGCCAGGTGTCCAAGGAGACTGGTTGCTCCTTAAGGAGACGATCCTCCAAGCCCAAAGGAAGGTAATCCCGACGAGGATCAAAGGGAGCAGGAGAGCACACAAGCCTCTGTGGCTCACCAAAAGCATCCGGGAATGTCTCCTTGCTAAAAAGGAGGCTTACACCCAATGGAAAGAAGGGGTCATCACCAGGGAGGATTATTCTGTAGTTGCTCGGAGATGTAGGGGGGTAGTTAGGAAGGCCAAGGCAGAGATGGAACTGGGACTAGCTTCCCAGATTAAGGAGAATAAGAAGTCCTTTTTTAAATACGTAGGGGGTAAAAAGAAGGTCCTGGGTAATGTGGGGCCCTTGCAGGACGCCATGGGAAACTTGGTCATCACACCAGACGGCAAAGCTAACGTATTTAACGATTTCTTTGCCTCCGTCTTCCTACGTAAGGACCAGAACAGCCACCTCCCTGCTGGGACCCCCTAGGGCCCCGGGGGAGGCACACCTGGGCCATGGGTTACCGAGGATTTAGTTAGGGAGCTTCTGGAGGGGTTGGATGTATTCAAGTCAGCCGGTCCGGATTATCTCCACCCTAGAGTTCTAAAGGAACTGGCCGAGGTCATTGCAAGTCCCCTGGCACGGCTTTACGAGCGCTCGTGGTGCTCTGGTGAGGTACCGGAGGACTGGAAGAGGGCCAACGTGGTCCCCATCTTCAAAAAAGGCAGGAAGGAGGACCCGGGAAACTATAGGCTGGTTAGTCTTACCTCGATCCTAGGCAAGCTGTTTGAGAAAATTATGCTGGCACACATCCACAAGGGGCCAGCAGGGACTGCATGCTTAGGGGCAACCAACACGGGTTCATCAGTGGCAGGTCCTGTCAGACCAACCTGGTGGCCTTTTACGATCAGATCACCAGATCATTAGATGCAGGGGTAGCAGTGGATATAGTCTTCCTGGACTTCCGGAAGGCTTTTGACACTGTCTCACCCCGTTCTCATTAAGAAACTGGGGGACTGTGGTGTAGACACCCACACAGTCAAATGGGTCACCAACTGGCTGGAGGGCCACACCCAGAGGGTGGTAGTGGATGGATCCTTCTCAACCTGGAAGGACGTGGGCAGTGGGGTTCCGCAGGGCTCGGAGGTGGAAAGGGATCTGGGGGTTATCATTGACTCCAAGATGAACATGGGCTGGCAACGTGGAGAGGCAGTAGGGAAGGCCAACCGCACCTTGTCATGCATCCACAGATGCATCTCGAGCAGGTCCAAAGAGGTGATCCTCCCCCTCTATGCGGCACTGCTCAGGCCGCAGTTGGAGTACTGTGTCCAGTTCTGGGTGCCACACTTCAAGAGGGATGTCAAGAGCATGGAGAGGATCTAGAGGAGGGCCACTTGTATGATCAGGGGACAACAGGGCAGGACCTATAAGGAGAGGCTACGGGACCTGAACCTGTTCAGCCTCCAAAAGAGAAGGCTGAGGGGGGATCTCGTGGCCTGTTATAAACTAGTCAGGGGGGATCAGCAGGCATTGGGGAAGTCACTGTTCCCCCGAGCACCACCAGGAGTAACCAGGAATAACGGTCACAAGCTGGCAGAGGGTAGGTTTAGGTTAGATATCAGGAGGCGCTACTTCACGGTCAGGGCGGCTAGGGTTTGGAACCAACTTCCAAGAGAAGTGGTGCAGGCTTCTACCTTGGGGGTGTTTAAGAGGAGGTTAGATGCACATCTTGCTGGCATCGTTTGGCCCCAGTATTCTTTCCTGCCATGGGTAACATATTGCTACATGGCAGCACTATGAGAAAGGACTTGGGAGTCTTGTTAGGTCACAGACTCAATATGAGTCTGCAGTATTTTGCAGCTGTACAAAAGGTAAACATTATTTTGGGATGTATCAATAGAAACATTAGGTACAAGACATGAGAGGTGATAGTGCCTCTCCTCTCTACTTTGCATTGGTTAGACCTCATCTAGGGTATTGTGAGCAGTTCTGGGAGCCTTTTTTAAAAAATGGGCATGGAGAAGGTAGAGTGCAGGGTTTGGCAACAAAAATGATCGAGGACTTTGAACGCCAGTCATATGAGGAGAGGCTGAAGGAGTTATGCACATTCAGCTTGCAGAAAAGGCACTTAAGAGGGGACATGATTGGAGTGTTCAATTATTTGATGGACTGCCATAAAGAAGAAGGAAAGCACTTTTCTATCTTACTGCAGAGAGGAGGTTGCGGACTAATGGCTTGAAGTAGCAGCCAAGTAGATTTAGGTTGAATATCTGGGAAAACTTCACTATGAGAATAGTGAGGCAGGGGAATAGATTACCTAGAGAAGTTGTGGACTCTTCATCACTGGAGGTGTTCAAGAAGAGGTTGGGTAGCTACTGGTTGGGAATGATCTAAGCATAGCTATGTATGTTTCCTACCATGGGTATTTCCCATGCTTCTGGGCTTTGCCTAATTCCCCCTCCCCCCACACTTTTTCTGCTATATGTGTCGGGGGGTGGGGGTTAAACCTCCTAGAAGCATTGGGTGTTGGCTATAGCAAAAGCTGGGGACTTCAACTGGTGCCAATTTTTCTGCTAGGAGCAAAGCCAGAAGTTACGGGCTAGAGGGTCTTGACCCTCTGCTCAGGATCAGATGAACTGCCATATTTAGGGTCAGGAAAGAATTTTACCCCTTGGTCAGATTGGTATGTGGAAGTTGTTTGCCTTTCTCTTAGATGGCCCTCTACCCAGGACCTCTTGAGAATATATTGACAACATTTTATAGAAACAGAACATTGGCTTCTGTAGTTCCTTTTATCTGTGCCATGTTAGAGCTCTAAGTCTACACTGTGTTTTGGTTCAGGGTAGTCTTATGTATAGTGTAGAATATGGTTGTATGGGATCATTTGGATAGGAGTGATCCTGCTTTAAGCAGGGGGTAGGACTGAATAACCTCCAGAGGTCCCTTTCAGTCCTAATTCTCTATAACTGTGAAGGCAGCATGACATTTTGCAACATCGGAAGTTTTCAGGAATAGGTTAGATAGACTCCTCTTCAGGTATGGTTTAGACCTGTTTGACCCTACCTTGTGGTGGGAGGGAGGAAGGACTGGATGGCCTGTTGAAAACCCTTCCCACTTCACATTTCTATGATTTTAAGAGTGTCCTTTGGTTTATCTGGCAATTTTAAAACATCTTCCTGAAAGCTAACAATGACTTGCACAGCATGTGCTGACCTATACACCACATTGTGGACAGGTGATAACTTCCACCTCTCCCCCACCAACCTAAAAATGCAAAAGACTACACTGTACACATAATACAGGGGGTGGATGAACAAAAGAATGGATCACAAATAATAGTTCTAATGCACCACTGGCAGGTAGGCCCTTATTACTCCTCACCAGTGTAAGAATAGATTAGAATGACAGTTTTGTAGGCCAGCAAAGAGGTTGTGGATTGTCGCAGAGCACCTCCATGCTCTGCTCCTAAAAAGAGGGGAGGTGTGTTGCAGAGCATGCAGGCGACCTGCTCCTTAGAGTGGAAACAGCTAGGGAGAGAGCCCTAACAGTGAGTGGGGAGCCCAGCTGCTGGTTACCAGGGCAGCCAGAGTAGTAATAAAGAGGCACAGGTGCTGGTTGCTAGGGCAATTGGTAGGGGTCAGCTGACTGGAAGGGGCAGGGCTTGGCTCACATTAAACCCAGGCTGAGGCCAGGTAGTTGGTTCCCTGTTGGCAGCCATGGGGGTAGGAGTTCTGCCTGAGTGAGGAAAAAGAAGGGGTCTGAATGACTGCACAGTGTGATGCTAGTGAGAGAAGAAGAAACCCTGGAGTGGCTCAAATGTTGCTATAGCCAGATGGCTTAGATTTGTGTTATAGCTGAAGGGCTTGAGTTTTCTGTTTACTGTTTACAACTGGTGGTTTGGGTGAGGCTATTTGGGGTTGGAGGAGGCCTCATAGGGGGCCCACAGCGGTGTGGGAACCCCAGCCCCAGGGAGGGGGGCAGTGAGAAAGGTGCCAGAGAAGGCAAAGCATTTGGGGTGCACTGACCCTGGTTCCAGTGAGGGTGTAGCATTTTGCATCCCTAGAGCAAAGGGGCCAGGCACAGCTACAGCCACCTGAGTCTATCTGTGGGAGTTTGAGACCCTGTGGAGGAGAGTTGGGGCCAGGCATGGTTATGGCCACCTGAGCGAGAGAAGCCCCAGAGCAAAGGGGGTGAAAGGCAGCTTCCCTTTAATATTTATAAGATGAAGACATAGCGGGCAAGAATGAGGGTGGTTTAACACAAACTTGGTATGGTGGGGGGGATGAAGGACATGTTTATTCCAGAGTAATTTGTTTTTTGTTTTTTTCCTGGGTGAAATGGATGCAGAAACACAGTGCCTTGGGCTGTATAAAACAAGCCAGTCTGGTAAAATACCTCTTAAAGAGCATAATTATATAGTGGTAAAAATTACACCTGTCTACCGGTTTGGTGTCTGCTTTTCTAGTCAATTTAATCTTGGGGTGCTGGTTTACTTAGTGCAAATTAGCCCGCCTTGCTGCCTAGTGATCAGCTTCTAAAAGAAGCAGACATGACCACATGGGATATTATTAATTATGGAGCAACTTTACCATAAAGTAAACTCCAGAATAGATTTTTGTGCGGAAGGAGGGAGCCATAATCTTTGTCCTCCTGACCATACCTGGAGGAAGTGAGCTAGGACTGCTCACTGTTTGCAACCTTGACAAAGCAGTGCCTCTGCTCTAGTGAGACTATGGCTAACAACTTGCAGAGGCCAGCCAGGCTTGTATCTCTTAGGGCTGTGCAAAATTTCAATGGACGTTTCATTTTGAAGGTGCTTCAACATATTACGAGCTCAAAACACTGAAATTTGAAACAAAATGAAAGGGTTCAAAACAGCTTTGCAATGAAACAAGTGCACTCAAAACATTTTGAAAATTTCAGACTTCAAAGCTGGGCTTGCAGGGAATACAAACCAAGGAGAGGGAGGGGAACAGGGTGGAAGGACTCCTAAGATTATTGACATGTGTAGCTGGCCATTGACTGTGATCCTCCCCTGAGGTCCCTTCCAATCCCAGTGCTTTGGGGGAGGGATGAAGAAGGAGCATAAAAGCATTGTTTGAAATGAGCTTTCTCAGCTGAGCCTTTGTCAGCGTACTGAGCTGTGTCCTCCAGGAGCGTCAGGAAGACTCTCACTTCCTACTTGTGAGTCTGTTCCTAGCAAGTGGGATCCAGTCCTTTCCGAAATATCCTAATACCCTTTCCTAATCCATTGCTTTCAATTTATTCCTCCCTCAAAATCTTTTTGTTCTTGTTATTCTCTGTAATTCTGTCTCCACATGAAAGAAACCTGTTTTCCCTGACAGTCTGCATTGACTGTACAGGAAAGCACAATATATATTACAGAACATATTTATATATTACTTTACAGAAACACGCACAGATTTTCCAGCACACCAAACATAAAGTGTGCTGGAAAGGCAGGTGACCACTCTTCTGCCTGGGGCAGAAGAGAGGGCAGATGGAGAGCTCTAAGTGCCCCCACCTCAAAAAAACCCACAAACTTAGCAGCCTCTTCCCAATAAGTAGCAGCCATTTTGTTTCTGCTGCTAGTGGCATGAAGGAGATGGGAGCACTGTCTGCATCCTCTCCAATAACACCTGCCATAATAACAACTCCAAGCACCATCACCATGTCAACAACAAGCAGTACCAGCATTATAGTGTCCTCCACCCCAATTTCAATTCCCAGCCTGAGGCTTCCAGTTCCAGAGGGAGAGCTGGATCTGGATCTGAGTGCCATAGCAAGGACAATTCTGGGGAAGGAAGAGGAATCATCTGAGTTTGTGCTTCATGTCCTTGAATTTTCCCCTAGAGCCAGATCTCCTTCCCTAGAAGGCACTTTGGAGGAGGTAGAGGTTGTGGAGGTAAATGGCTCAGCTGTGACTCCTTCTCCCATTGCTGTGCCTCTGCATGCTAAGGAGGGGGAAAAGGCAGCATCCACACATGCACCCACACTCCAAAAGTGAGGTAGCAGTGTGGTCTGGGATCATTTTGAGCTGGCAGATGATCCCACATATACTATCTGCCTGCACTGCCAAGCCAAAATGAGCTGGGGCAGAGGAATGAAATGCATGAGCACCATGAGGATGCTGATGCTTTTCTGTAAGCACCACCCCCTTGCCCTTGCTCGTTCTTAGCCTGACAGCAGTGGGTGCACACCCCAAAAGAAGTCCTCCTCACACTCCAAAGCCTCCCCCCTCCCCCCGCCAGCAGAGGCAGACCACCCTGGAACAATGGGGGAAAGGCTGGCACACGGGGGATGCATTCCCACGGTGAACAAAGTCATCCAGAGCATTGGGGAGATGTTTGCTGTAGATGGCCAACCCTTCTACTTTGAGCAGCCAGAGTTCAGGTGGCTCATGTCGCTTGTGGCCTCATCATACTAAGTGCCTGCATGTGCCATCTTCAGCAGGACAATGGTGCCTTCCCTGTATGAGGCAAGCAGGCAGTACTTGAGGGAGGAGCACATGCAAGGCAGGTCCGCAGGTAGTCTTACACTTTTCATCAGACATCTGGAGGAGCTGGGTGGAGATCATGCCTAACTCTCCCTCACAGGGCACTGGTGTGATCAGATAGGCCATAGGTGGGCTCTCCTTTAAGCCAAGGTAATGGATGAGTCCCATATGGTGAGGGAGATAATGGGGGCCATGAACCGCATGGTGTAGAGGTGGCTCATTGGGCAAGGCAAACTCACCTGTGGGTTTGTAGTCACTGACAGTGGAGCCAATATGGTCAAGGCCATCTGTGATGTCAACTTTGTTGGCATCCGCTGTGTGGCACACAAGTTGTATCTCATAGTGAGGGATGCCTTACAGGGGGACAAGGCTGCCGGTAAGAGCCTCAGCAGTGGTGATGGTCTCCTAAGCCAGGTGATCCCTGTAGTGAGGGAACTTGAAAATGCAATGAACAAGTTCCAGGGGATCAATGGTCTTGGCTGGGGCAAGCCACTGTCACCAGAAGTACAGAGACTGGTGAGGTGGCTGAAGGAGGGTATGAAGAAATGACTACATCCAGTATGGTCCATGTGCTGGTGGCTATGTGTGACCGAAGGGTGAAGGGGAGTGTATGCAGCAGCAAAACCCCGGATCACTGGATCCACTGTCCCATGCCAGCCACCAGCCAGTCTCCTCCTCCACCACAGGTGCTGCCAATGTCTGCCAAGGGCATGACTTCCATAGTGAGGTCTGGAGGCACTAGACCCCACCATCAGCAGGTAGCACTCAGACCCTGGTGGCTACCTGTCTCACCGAGGATATGGAGACACTGCTGTGCAATCCCTTGGCCTACTGGGCAACCTGCATCCAGATGCGGCAGGATCTGGGAACACCTGTCCTGTCCTGTCCACCAACCAGTATTCCAAGCAAGTGGGTGCTCAGCATTATTGGGGACGTTGTGACACCTCACTGCACCTCTTTGGGTCCTGGTTTGGCAGAGTAGCTGGTGCTCCTTGAGGTGAACCTGCCACTGCTGGGGTTCCCCAAGCTCCAGGTGCAGATGGAGTGAGTGCCACCCTCCTCACATTGTCTGCACCTATTTCCTTTTGGTTTCTGGTTTCTGAACCATGTAATGCCATGCTGTCAAAGCTGGAGGTGGCACTCACTGCATCACCAGCCAGCAGGGAAAGAACATGCCCCTGCAGAGTTCTCATACCAGGATGAACTTAGAGGTATGGGATGGGGCCCTGTGGGCTGGATAGAATGGTTTGGTGGGCTGGATCTGGCCCATGGGCCATATTTTCCCTGCCCCTGCACTAGGGCTGCTACAGCAATAGTGGCAGCAGTAGCTGTGGGAGCTGGGAGGTTTTGCCCCTCCCTGTCTGCTTCTAGGCTCTCTACCTGTGTTTTTTCCATGCATACAGATCTAGCCACCACTCTCACAGTGGTTTGATCTCGGGTGAACTCTGGAAAGTTAAGTTAACTTGAGCTATTTAACATAGTTTAGAGAGAATCCTCTCCTGGAGTGGTATCAATCTTAGATGCCTAAAGGGTACTTAGCACTTGTTAATGAGCCTAATGTTTAGTCATTCATGTTTAAATATTGTTAAGGTGGTCTAATTGCAATATATGATTTCACTCTAAAGGGGAAGAAGAATAGTATGAAGAATACATTATGGGAGTGGATACCAATTATTATTTGTGCATACTTTTTTTTACTAAAAATACATTTCACAAAATCTACCTCTTTTACCAACGGGGAACTGGAAATATGATTGATTAAACTTATTCCTCAGAAATGTTTTATTTAAAATATGAGGTCTTTCCTTAAATAACAGGAAGTGTACTTATGTGTTGTTAGGTGTTAAGTCTGTTATTATAGTTACCAAAGCCCTGATCATTGAGTTTGTTGGTAATGTCCCACTGGAGCCCAGAAACAACTCACTCTGAACGCAAACTTACCTGACTTGTGAACTATGTTGTTGGCATTTGTGCAGACTTAATTAGAGGGGGAATGCAGAACATGCAGAAGGAGAGAGAAAAAATATATACATTTTTTGTTAGTTGTGTTGTGTATTGTGACTGCATCAGATAATAAAGGAAGGTTCTGAAATGCAAAGTTTTTCTTCTTCCTTTCTGGGGTCCTGATTCTATAAAGTGGCACAATAGCAGCGATCCCCCTGAGCCTGTGCAAGGCCTAATGCAATCTATCAGGCTCTGCATACTACCAAAGGGGCTGAAAATACTGCACTTGATTCCAGGATAAGGCTAAAGACATCAAGTACTTTCTGAAAAAAATGGGGGTTTAGGGAAGAACCTTATCTTTGTAACAATTTTGGTCCCTAGCCTTTTCTGGCAGAAGGTTGCCTTTTTATGTTACATGATTCTCAGCGTGTCTTTCTAGTGGTTTGATGTGGGCTGGTTGCTATGACTGTAAATTGGCCTCTTTTCAACAGATTGTCACATTTTCTCTGCTTCAGATTAGCAAGTACTTTGATCTCCTGATAGATTTTTTTTTTACTTTGCCATCTATTTCACTTGGAAAAAAAAAAGTCTTATATATAAATAAGTTGATGAGAATCTTACATGTTTACCAAAGTATTTGGCCACACTGGCCATATCTACATAAGATACTGTCTGTGCAATTGTTACTATGCAGTCATTTGTACTTGCATACCCAAAGTACTAAATTGACTGCACAGTAACTGGTGTTACTGCACCGTAGTGTCCCTGCATGGCTTCCTGGTGATGCTAACTGTGCAGTAGCTCATTACTACTGCGCAGTAGCATCACATCATGATTTGTGCCACACAATGCTACTGCGCAGTAGTAATGAGCTACTGCACAATCAGCAGCTTGTGTAGATGTAGCCACTGAGTTATACTGTGTAACTCAAATGTTATCAGTGATGCAGGGGATTGGAGGATTTGGGGTGAAAATAAATGGAATTTTGGTCTCTTGATTTTGTGTATTTAATTATTTATTTTCCACCAGCCTTAGGCCTAACTCTAGTTGCCAAACTATTGTGACAATCAGTCAAGCCTCACTGTTCTATGATTATAACTCTAATTTGTTCATTACTGAGAAGAAAAGATAAAATCTACTCTTGCTGAAAATATGAACTATAGGGATTATATGTTGGGCACATGGTGGAAAAGATGTGCATGTGTCTGTTGCATTCTATGCATTAAGAACAAAGAAATATTCTCTCTTATCTCAAAATAGTCATTTGTACTTAAAATTGAGCAGCGTTTGTAGGGGAGGGGAAGCCACTTTTTATTTCCCTAACTGAGCTTGGAATATATATTACGAGTACCATTTATTGAAGCATACCATATTCTTTTTTATTAATAGAAAATGAGAAGTATCATAACATACTAAGATGTTGGGCTGTCTATCCTGTGGTAATGATGGAAAAATAATGGAAAGTCCTTTTGTCTAAGACTAACAAGGAGCTGTATTAGAGTAAGAAAAAGTAATATGTTTATCAGTTTCAACCTACAGACTCCACAATGTGATTTCTAACTCTTCCTGCTCTGTAGAACTGTAAATGCCCTCCCTCCCCCCGTCTCCCACCTTGTTTTTCCAGATAAAAGCTATTATATAATTAACTGTTATATTTGAACCAGGGAATTCCAAAATAAAATGACTCCAACCACAGGTTTGGATAAGAGTGCTGCAATGATGCCTAACACTGAAGATATTTGGAATATGAAAATAAAATTATGTATTAGTTGCCATCAGTAGATTCAACAAAACCAAAAATTTGCTTAACTTCTAATGAGTACATTGATATATTTCACATGAACACTAAGTTTTAGTAACACATGACAGGCTCAGATGAATAATAAGTACCAGTCCATTCTGGCCATGTTCTGATTTTGAAGAATGTTTTGCCCAACATTTACTTACTCAAATCCAAGACATTCCTCCCCCCCACCTCCCATTTAACATGGTGGGGGGAAGCCACTGATCTTGGATTTGAGTGGCAAGTGGCTCTGGTTCTGGCAATGACTCGGAAGCAGGGCAGAAGCCACAGCTGCTGCCTCCTTTTTGCCACCTCTGCCCTCTGCCTGCTCCCCCCTCTCTCCTTAACCTTGCTCTGGCTCTGGCGTGGATCTGGCCCAACTTCAGCCCAGGTCACAGAGCATGTGCTTGCTCCAGTGTGAACCCAGCCCAGTAACAGCTGGTGCGCAGTGGTGGCAGCTCTGGCCAGGCTCCAGAGCCTTGGCTGGAGCTGCTACCACAGCCTAATAGGGGCACACAGACATGAAACATTACTAGGTGGTATATTTGTTAATAAATATAACAAATTTATATTTTTTCCACATATAGAATATAATTATTGGGGGATTGTCTTAAATTCAGAGGCATCATGGCTAAAATTACCGATATGCTGCTGAACTGGGGTTCTTCCAGTGATTGTTATGGGCTTTGTTTTATAGTTTGGCAGACCTTTTTGTTGCACAGTCTTGCTTTTTTTTCCCCTTCCAACTCAATCTCACTACAGGAGGTAGACAGTAAAGCTGGAACACTCAAAATTATATTGTACCCTGGAAGTTTGAAATCTAAATCTAGCTAAAGGCCTTGTTTTGCACAATCAGAAAAGATGGCACAGAGCAGAATATTTGTTTTATGCTATCTCTAAAAGCAGTAGGAGTTCTTGGGTGCCAAAACACCCTGCTGGGACAGGGATTCATCCAAGACATGAAGGCAGAAAGGCTGTACTAAAATCATCAGCACCTTCCTCTCACCCAGGAATTTACCTGGCTAGATCCATCTGGTAAATGACATAACTAATAACCCAATAATCTCAGTCACAGAGTTGTATCTTTACAGTGTTCAAATGGCCAATAGGTTTACAGATGCATACATACTTGTTGAAGTATTTCTTCCATGTCCAATATTTGGGAAATTCCTTCCAGTGTGAGGAACTTTCCATAACACAGACAGGAGTGGTATGCCTGCTGACTGGAGAAACTAATAGCTCCATGATCTAGGAGACTTTGGTTCATCTACAAATCCATATTAATGCATTTGAATAAACTCTGGGACTTAATGCTCTGGGATTTAATCAAGCTGGGTGCACATCTGCACATGAACCCAGGAGCACAGCACTGAGCTGGGTTGGAACAGCCCTGGCTGACAGGGGACTCAGGGTGCCAGCCTGGGGCTGCTCCCTCTGGTTTCGTGTGCTGTGGAAGGGCTGGCTGGGGCATGATGGTGCTTCAGTGTGGGGCGAGCTGCCAGGCAGCCCCCACACTGAAATACCCTTGTGCCCCCAGCCAGCTGGGGCAGCATCTACATGTGCATTGCTGCGTAGGTTTTTATTTTGCTGCAGGATTGTACTTGTATTTACAAATACTATCCTCCTGCAAAGTAAATGAGTTTACTCCAGCCTAACAGGGGTACACATGTAGACATGCAACATTACTATGTGGTAGACTAGTTAGCTGTGCAGCAAAATGTCTCATTTAGATGCACCTTGTGGGTACATCCACACATGCAGACATGTGCACTTGCAGCAACTCAAATAGGAGCAGCACAAATTTGAGTCAGGGATTTTCGCCTTGGTGCATGAGTGCAGACATCACTCTGGTGTGGGGCCCTGGGGCTCAGCCTGGACTTTGCCACAGTTTGGGATGAATTCAGGGGAAGTAGGGAGCTTTCCTTGTCATGCTGGAGAGGTGTGCTGACCTTCCTGCCAAAGAAGGGGGATTCCCATGACCTGAGGAACTGACGTCCCATGCCCGGACTACAAGGAAAGCTGTCTCACTGCTCCTGCAGGCTGTGCTAGTGGACATGATCCATCCTGACCAGACATGCACAGCACCAAGACATTTCATCTTCAACAAGCTGTATCTGGTTTGGGACTTCCTGGAACTAATGTGTCAGGACGGCCTGTCTTTCACCCTCCTGTTGCTGGACCAGGAGAAGGCATTTAACAGAGTGGATCACAGGTACCTCACAGGCCTTTGGCTTTGGGCCCACTTTGTGCAGGATCTCCAGGTGCTGTACACCTCTGCAGAGTTTTTAGTCGAGCTCAATTGGACCCTGATGGAACCTATTCCATTCAGGCAAGGGGGTGCATCAAGGCTGCCTGTTGTCAGTCCAGCTGTATGCCTTGGCCCTGGAGCCCTTCCTTGTCCTACTGAGAAGGTGGGTGATGGGATTGGTGCTCTGGGAGCTAGGGGTGCAGCTGGTCCTATTGGTGTATGCCAGTGACATGCTTCTCATGGTCCAGGACCTGGGTGACCTGGCATAGGTGGAGTCCTGCCTGGCATTGTACTTAGCAGCCTCATATGCCCAAATTAACCGGGTCAAGAACTTTGGCCTGATTGTGGGTGATGGGTGGCACGTGGGCTCACTCTGCCCCTGCTTCATGGGATCTGCTGGAGCATGGGGTCACTGATCTACCTGTCCTCCATGAATCTCTCCCTGCCAGAGAACTGGCACCAGCTGGAGACAAGGGTGATGGAGTGGATCTGGGAATGGGCAGGACTGCTGCACTGTCTTTCCCTGGCTGGGAAAACACTAGTGTTGAGCCAGCTAATCCTGTTCATGCTCTAGCAGTGCTTAAACATCCTGCCAGTGCCCCCTGAGGTCCTCCAGAGATGGGCGCTGGAGTTTTTATGGCCAGGATGGCACTGGGTTGCTGCAGAGGTCCTGAGCCTCCTCTTGTGGGAGCACAGCCAGGGCCTGGTTTGCCTGTGCAGCCAAATCCTGATGTTCTGCCTTCAGGCCCTGCAGTGACTGATATACGGTGCTGGTAGCCATGAGGCATGGGGCCACCTGGAGCGCACCTTCCTCTGCCACTTCCAAGGGCTCTAGTACAATTGGCAGCTCCTTGGCCTGCGGTATTTCTCCCTACAGGACCTGCATGCTGTCAGAGTTCTACCAGGACCTCCTCCAGGCCTGGAGGCTGGTCTTCAACTCCAGGTCCCCTGCAACACTCCTCCAGCGTGCCAACCTGCTAATTGAGCCCCTCCTCTGGAACCTCCAGCTGGAGGTACTGATGGCAGAGGTGCCTTGGTTGTAACAGAGGTTGGTCCTGGGTGGTGTCACTTGTATTGGAGACATCCTGGACTACAATAGGTGGGCGTGGGGGGACCCCACTGCACTGGCCCAGTGCATGGGTCTACCTATGACATGTACAACCTGCTGCCTAGTCCAGGGGGTGAAATCTGCCTCTACCTCCCAGTACCCTTGCCTTTGTTGACCAGGTCCTCGTAATGGTGGTCTCCAGCCTGCTGTGTCCTTCAGTCCACCAGAGTTTGTTGTGGGGCCAGTGCCTTGCTCAGCCTCTTAGCGCTCCCTGCTCCACCATCAGAGCCAGCTGAAGGACACCAAACTGGTCCACTTCTCCACTGCCCATTGTTGTCACCTCCATGATCATGTACCACCAAGCTCCCCTTGCATCCCACTCAGACACCAAGTGGCAGGACCTGCTTGGCAAGGGCATAGCTGGGGCACCCCAGTGACTGAGTCTGTACTCCACCTTCATCCCACAAGCCACTGGGAATCTTAGGAGGTGGCTCCTCCATGGAGCTATTGCCACAGTTGTGTATGTGGCAAGCTGTACAAACACCTTGGTCTATTGCCCCTTCTGCAGGGAGAGGGAGACCCTGGCTCACACAATGCTTGAGTGCATCAAGCTGCAGCCCCTCCACTTTCAGAACCTCCTCCTGAGGTTGTGGATGAACTTCAACCCCACCTTTTTATTTTTGGACACCCCGGCCACAGCCCCACCAAGTCCCGGGACTTCCTAGTTAACCTCCTCCTGGCCCTGGCCCTGGCCCTGGCCCTGGCCGAGTGGACACAGTACATAACCAGGAAGGAGGCTCTGGCTGGGAAGGTGCCCAGGGCCTGTTGCGCCATTTTCCTTTCACTGGTATGCACGTTTCTGGGTGGAGCACCACTGAGTTGTGTCCCCTGGCTCCTTAGACATTTCTCAGGACTGGTGGGCATGGCCTGGGGAGCTCTGCTTGGTATCGCCCTCAGGAACACTCACTTTCATGTTTTGACCCCTTAGCCCACACAACACTCCCATCCTGTTTTTTCCTCTGTTGTCCCCAGAATTGTATTGTTTCATTCATCCATTAGCCCCCGTACAGTAGAGGCTACTCGTTAGCTGGGTGGGCCTTAGGGCCCACAGTAATTGAATTAGACAAGTAGACAAGATCTTCTGGGGCCCAGCCAGGGGTACCTTTGTGCCAGCTGAACTGCTGAAGCAGCTCTAACCAAAAGTTCCCTGCACCCTCTACCCACTGCAGAAGTCTGGCGGGGGGGCTGTTGCCTGGCTATGATTGGCTGCCACTTGCAAAAGCATGTTGCCTGAAGACTGTGAACCTGACAGACTCAGATGGAGATGGCAGGGACACAGCGGAGGCATCTGTACCTCTGGGCTAGCTGCCAGTGGGCTGTGGCTGCATAGCTGGCACTACTGCCATGTGTGCTGCCGCCCTGCCATTAGGATATCTACTGCCCTGAAAATGTTCTCAGTGTGGTGGCATGATTTGAACTGTTAAAGCATGTACTCCTGGCCCCAAGTGGCCAGGAGGTCAGCCACCTCCAGCTGGGTCCCAGGTGCCAGCCCTGAGCAGGCTCCTCTGCTTGGGTCCTGCCATTTGCCTCATTAGCAGGAATCTTGGTGTTCCCCATTTAAAAACTGCAAAATCTCTGATAAAAATAGTCCAAATTCACTCTTTAAAATACCCCCAAATCCATGTTCTTCCACAATTAAAACAAAAGAACACATATATAAATTAGGAAATAGAGATTTGGGGGGCTGATGCCAATATTTAAGATATCAGCCGATACGAATCCAATACAGCTGACATCAGATGGTAAGTCCAGTGTAGTGGAAGGGTTGTGTGGTGGAGAGGAAGATCAATGTCCCCCATGGTGAGGGAGGGGACAGTGGCAGGCAGTGCCCAGGTGGAGCAGGCGGGTGGGGGTGCAGGATGGAGAAGCAGCTTGTAGGGTGGGGGCACAACTAGGATGTGGGGACAGCTGCCCTTGCAGCCACAGCTCCTGCCAGCAGGTGCCATCCTGACAGCTGGGCACAATGGGTGTGTAATGGGGGGAAAGTGGGGTTTGCAGGAGGGGGGTGGGAATAGAGGTATGTGGGGGGACTGGGTGTGGGAGGGACTGTGGGGGGGGGATGTTCAGGAGGGGTGGGTCCCCTTCCCCCCCACAGGGCACGGACCCCCGCATTGAGCACATGGACTGCCAGCCCTGCAGGGCCCACATGCACCCCCCATGATCACCATCAGCAGCAGCAGCCAGTGGGGTGCTCAGGGCCTCCTGGCACAGCCCCCCAAATGGCATAACGCAGCACAGCTCAGCCTCGGCTGCCTGGCACTCAGTGTTGCCTGTGCCATACTGCATGGTCCTGGCCTTGATCAATGTGACACAGTGTGCTTTTGGACAGCTCCAGACCACTCAGGGTGTCACCTGGGGTCCTGTGCCACTCACAGAGACTGCCTGTCATGCCATGCTGGGTCCTGCATGCATGAAACTAGTCTGGGCAGGGCCTGTGCATGTAGGACTTGGCCCAGCATGACAGGCAGTCCCTGTGAGTTGCACAGGGCCCTGGGTGACAGCTCAAGTGGCCCAGAGTTTCCCAAGGCACACGGTACGATGTTGAGCTGGGCTGGGTCCACATCATATGGCACAGGTTGCACTGGCTGCCAGGTGGCCGGGGCCAAACCATGCTGCCCTGTGGCATGTGGGGCAGGGGGGCTGTGCCAGGAGGCCCAAGTGCTGTAATGGAAGTACCTTAATGGCCACTGCTGCTGCCAGTGAGCTGTGGGACATGCAGGGTGGCATCTGGGCCCTGCAGGGGGTGGACAGGGGATCCTCCCTTCCTGAGCTCCTTTTCCCATGGTCCACTGCAACCTAACAGTCCCCCTTTTCCAGCCACCCCATCCCCTACTTACCTGGAATGGAGCCTGGGTCCAGGTCACTGTAGCTTGCATCATTGTTTGCCCTGCATAGGCAGGTAGCATTCTGCAGCATTGGGGCAAGGGGCAGGTGTAAAGATACTCTGGCCATCTACCAGAGTCTCTTTGGAGGACCTGAGCCTCTGGTTGCTTCAGGACATGGTCCAGGACCATGCCTTGCCTTTTTTCTGCATTGTTCTTGTTGTTTTTGTTTTGTTTTGGGGTTTTTTTATACCTGGATATCCAGGTATCAAATTTTGAGCCAGTGCTGCAAATATGCAGCACGGGGAACTTTTTTTTGTTCCCAATGTGCCTTTTGCTGTGTCTCAAACTGCTTTGAGATGCAGCAAGAGGCATATGCAGGCTCATCTCGTTGCCTTACCATGTGTGGCTCAGATGTACCAGCCTTGGAAATAGTGGTAAAACTGGGCTGCATGTGCCCTCTGTTGCCGTCAACCATACTGGAGACAGAGGACAAGACTGGAGATGGGGAAGCACCCTCAAAGTGGGATGGGGATTTGATGAAGACGAATCTTCCCAGAATTATGCCATTAGTTCTTCTGGCAGGCCATGCTGGCATTAAATTCAGAAATAAAAATCAGGGCAGGAACATAAAAAAAATATATAGTCATGGAGTATAAAGTGTTTTTCTTACTGTATCATAGTAAGTCCTGCTTATATATGGCTATTTATCCAAATTGCTCCTAAACAACAGAGCTGCAGGTGGCTGTCAGGGGAATCCTACTTATTTAATTATTTTGCAAGTTTCTGAGGAGAAAACTGCTCAAATTGCAAGCATTTCTTTATCTCTGGAAGAAAATCTGCAGTGTGATTGATGCAACTTTTATTTAGGGAAGTATGACATTCACTGGGTTGAGAGACTTTAATTTTGCAAATGCAAAGTAGTTTGCTTCTCACTGAGTTGCAGCATGGCACAGCTGCTCACAGGCTTGCCATACCAGCTTAAGAGGAAACCACAGAACTGAAGGCAGATTGTTTGCCGCATTCAATTTTCAACTTCTAAAGAGCTGCAGTTGATTATGGAAAACTATCATGATAGAAAGAAGTATGTGTTTTCTTAGTGGAAATATTTCATTGACATTTTCCTCTACAATTAGTCTATTTCAAGTATTCAGAAGAAGTAAAACTCATTATATCTTGTGATTTACAGATCTAAAAAATAAACTATGGTATGAAAGTTAGATAGCAATGCATTTTTACTTGCAATCCAGTTCTGATCTGAAGGAAAAAAAATCAATTACAACATAAGGAAATGCTAGCTACAGCACAGTTGATCAGCATGAAAACAATATATTGTTTAACTTGAAGAATAATTTTTTCAGTAGGCAGTAGTATATTGGGTCATATACCAGCTAACTGCATTAATGGTTATTCAACATGTATTAGGATCTAAAGTTTTCCTATCAGCTTTGTTTTATGGATTTGAGATAAGCAAAAGTAATGAAGCATTGTTTTGGCTGTAATGCTGAACTATTACCTCTCACGACTGCATTGCATTGCATTGGCTCCAGGTGCAGATTTTTGCTGATAATGCATCATTTCTACAACGGACACCAAAAAGAGGACAATGTGTGAACAAAAGGGGTCTTGTTTTGGATCTTTTTTTCTAAACATAGACTGGAAACAACCCCTGGAGATTTTAATGACATTATTCAGGTGGGGGCATTTGTGTGGTCCATGAAAAGTACAGGGAAAATAAGTAGAAACTACTAAGAACAGCATACTGGAATTTTATATAAGTAGCCACACTCTTTATGGATACTTTAGTACTGGATATTACTTGACAATCCTCTTAACAATTAAAGCTTTCGAAATAAAAAAATGTATTTTGTGGATTAGTCTCTACGTAACAATGTTTTGAATTAAGGTGGTGTAGCCATAGATTCTTAGCATAAACTGTGTTTTTTTTCATATTGGCAGAATGAATTAGATGGTGATTTTCTCCAAATTTAGGTGTGAGAACATTTAAAAAGTTTGGCAGCTTTATCATTAGTACCAATTCATTCTATGGTATTTTTCCTCTATAGTTCTCAAGGCACATCCCACCTAAAAATACATAAATCCTCATTGTCATGAGGCGGGGTCCTAGGAGCGGCCGTGATCTCTCCTAACGCCCCCTACTGTGCCAAGTTGGTGTCAATGCACCCTCACCATCTCACCCGTCATGTCTTTGATGTAAGTAGTGTTAAGGGAGGCTGCCTTTTTGTCCTCTTTGACACGGTACCCCTGATGTATCCATGTCTGTGCTCCATCTTAGATGACTCCGTGCACTAGAGCCTTAGGGGCTACGCGTGGCTCCTACCACCCCTATACCCCCCACCCCTCGCAGATGTACCAGACATTGTCTTGTCAATTCTCCCCTTGGCACCCTTACGTAATGGCTTGCATCCTCACGGATGCTCCCTGGTTTGTCTCAATCGCCTGTGCCCTCATGGGTGCACACTGGGGCCTTCTCCGTGACCGTGCCCGCACTTGGGCCTTATCTGCGATCACACTGGGGCTCCTCACCTGTGCCCACTCTGGGGCTCCTCACAATTGGGGCTCAGGTGGCCATAGCCGTGCCTGGTCCCTGAATCCCCTCTTCGGGCCTAAAAGTTCCTGTGGGACTCAGGCAGTCTCGGCCTTACCTGGCCCCCAATCCTCTGCACCCCTTCTCAGGGCTGGGGTCAGTGCACCCCTGAATGTTGTGCTCTCTCCGGCACTGGGGTCCCCACCCTATCATGGAGCCCCTATGAGGCCTCTTCCAACCCCTATTAGCCTCACCCAGTCCTCCAGTCTTATAAAACTACAAAACAGAAAACTCAAGCCCCTGGGCTACAACATATACTCTAAGCCAGGTGGCTAACCATCATTCAACTTCCTACCAGGGCTTCCTCCACCCAGTATCATTGAACTGAAGTGCCCTGCGACATACCTCCCTCCTTAAGTTTGAGACTCACTAGGAGCAGGACACGGAAGTGTCCTGTGACACTCATAGACTGAGTAGCACAGATTTGCTAATTTCTCTCTCAAATGGAGACCTAACACTTTATAGACAAATGAGGAATCAAAAGTCACTTCTAGTCTTTAGCTAATATGCAGGGTCCAAGAAGAGTAAGGTGATCTGACTTGAGAACAGGATTTATCTCTAAATGTGCAATCTTTGACATTTTAAATCAGTGGATGAGGGACATCACAATAAAAGGCTGGCATTCGAAAGTTGCTGGAAAATGTTGGTGGAACAGTACATCATTTTAAGACATGTGAAGAACTCTGTGGTTCTCCTGCTGATTCCATTTAACCTTTTAGCTTAAATCCATACCATTTGAAGAGATTTGACAAATTCATGTGTTTCTGAGCTTTACCAAAAGCACTAAGTTAGGGTAGTACTTTTGCCTGATTATGATTTTCCTGAAGATTTTGGTACTCTTATTTCCAGTAAAGTCATGAATGTTGGAGGAAAATGGCAACAATTCTCCTTCCACAACAAAGAGCAAAAATGAAAGGTGCCTGCATTTCTCAAGAAATCTTTAAAAAAACAAAGAAACAAGACAAAACACGCACAACTTGAATAAGTCTACTAAAAATGTTTTCCCATCACTAAAACTAGTCAGGAATTTAGATAAAATATTGTTGCAAACAGAAGATATTGTCAGACAACCTGGCTAGATCTTCAGGAGTGATGTCTATACATACCAGAAGGACAATTTCAGTTTATATTTTTATTTTATGTGTATCTATCTATCTATCTATCTATATATATATATTCCCTTACAGTTTTCTGTTTCCAGTGGAAAAGGAGTTTCTCTGTTAGTTTTGTTTAACTCTGTTTTGAAAGGGGTGATGAGAATTGTTTAATTTACTATCAACCCCCTCTACTACTTGTTGGCTATTTGTTCAGTCTGAATTCTTCTTTTAAAATCTTGTTAGGCCCTATAACCTCTTCAAGATTTGCTTAGATGACAATTTCATACAGCTGAAATAGTTTCAAAACCTTTTCCTCTTATAAATCCAGCATTACTTTGTTTTTACAGGATTAGTTTTCATGGTTACCCATTTGGTGGCAGACACTGTTGATGTTCTGCCAATTCAGGCTTTCATTGGAAGAAAACAGCAGTTCTATATAACACTTTCAGATTAAGATGAGCTTTAAATGTACTTCAGTAATATGGTGTAAATCACATAGTTGTCAACAGACCTGCCAACATATGTTGGCCTCATGTGACTCAAGTTAGAATAGTTGTAAAAAAGAACTATATAAAAATTTTATAATTATTTTAAACTTCAATGAAGCAACCTCTAATGAACAAAATAAGAGTGGGAACTGAAACAAAAATGAGTTTTTCTCTTCCTTGGAATTGAGAGTTTTTTAGTTGTTAAAATCCCTTAGTTAAAAAACTTAGTTTTTTACAGTTTTTCTAATATTTGTTTCTTGATGATCTTATGTTTTCAATGGTGGCAATGGCAGAGGCAACTGGGCATTGTGGGGTTTTTTCTCCTTCAAACAGAATAGGATTAATGCAATTCCATGAGAGACAGCAGATATAGCTTTGAACTGTACCTTTCACTCACAGGATCTTAAGACTTCTGAGGCATTTTTCATCTTGAATATTGACACAGTTAATCATAACTTTTCTGACTAGAAGGTTAATTCTTTAGAAGAGGAACTATTTGCAATTATAAAGAACAAAAAAGAAGTTGTCATAAAGGTATTACTTTAAGTAATTTTCTATGATATGTAACAGCAGCAAAAATAGGAGAGAGACTGTGATGGGGCACCTTTGGTACTGTGTCACTTTAAGGTCTGAAACAGGCAGCCAGCAGATGCAGGCCAGCCCTGATGAGGTGGCCATTTTAGATCCCAGCTCTCAGGCCTGAGGCAGGAGTTTTCTCCAAGAAGCCAAGGGAGCAACAACACCTGGCTGACTTGCTGCTCACAGAACACCACGGAGGTAAGGGAGGAATTACAGGGATGGCAGGAGGTTTCTATAGGCCCAGTGGGGTCCCAAGCCCCAGAAAGCAGGATAGGGCCTAGTAAGAGAAAGGCCTAGCAAATTGGCTAACAGCTTGTGGACCTGCACAGAGGCTAGGAAGCCCCTGATAAGAGCTGGCAGGGGAGAGGCCTAGGGCTCAGGTGAGCCCAGTTGAGAGAAGGGCTGGTTTATTCAGGGCTCTAAGCAAGCCCAAAGGGAGGTGGCCAGAACAGGACCCATGTGTTCCACAGAAGACAGCAGAGGTTAGGTTATCTCTTTGCTTGCTCATTTGGTCAGTGTAAGGGGGCTGAAAGGCCAAAGGGTGATTGAGCCCACCATGAGGGACAGCCTAGGACTGTGGAGAGCCATTTGGCACCCTGTGGCCTAGAGGTGAGGCCAGGGCCTCAAACAAGCCAAAGGTCTTCTTGAGGGGGAGGACATCACAGCTGGCAGAGGGTAGTCAGCATGCACACTGCTATGAAGGTAGCAGACAGTGGAAGAAGGCTGCCATAGAAGACCTAGGAGTGAGAGCAGCCCAGGAACAACACATAGTTCAATAGGGATAAGAGCAGGGCAGGTAGGCCTGCTTGATGCTGGGTAAGACCTAAAACTGCACCCCGCCAAGGAAGGGTGGTCTGTTGGGGCTGTCCGTGGCAGGACAGTCCCCCAGAAAGGTTTTTTGCCTCCCCAGTGAAAGGTGGGTAGGGGTACTTGATAATCCCAGCCCCCACCAGCTGGTGGATCATTAACATGGGAGGATAACAGGGCCAGGCATGCCTATGGCAGAAGCAACTGAGCCTGGGGGGACGGAAGACCCTGGTGGTAGTGGGGCTGGGTACACCTATGGAGAGGCACCTGAACCCATTGGGTGTAATACCCCGATGCCCCAGCATAGGGGTGGAGTGTGGGCCCCAGTGACCAGGGCAGAGTAGTCACCACAGAGAAGGGGTGGAGTACTGAGGCCCCTAGAGAAGGAAGAGTGTGTTAGAGGCCTGGGGAATGTGACTTATGTGGAAAAGCTGAAAGAATTAGCATTACTTAATCTGGACAAGAGACGATTGAGGAGATATTTTATAACAGGCTTCAAATACCTGAAGGGCAGTTATAGGCCAATTGCATGTGTGATGGCAGTTTAATTCCCCTAAACTGAAATAGTGGGTTTTTAATTGTGATTATTAAAAACCCACCATTTCAATTTAGCAGCTTCTGTTATAGTGAGGGGCCTGATCCTTTTTCCTGTGAAGCCTCCCTGTGGCCAGGGAGTTTGCTGCCAGCAGGCCCTGAGCAGAGAGGGGCCCTGGACCTTCCCTTCATGGTGACAGTACCTTCTGGGGCCATCGGATGGGCTGCTAGTGGGCCAGGTGCTGGCTTCAAACTGGGGCAGCATCTGACCTGCTAGCAGCCCATTTGGGCAACCCTGGCCGGTGCTGCTACCCCAAAAGGAAGGACTGAGGCCTTCAACAGCTCAGGAGATGTTCAACCTGCTGGCAGCTTGCTCCCTGGCTATGGTCAAGTTCCACTGGGGGGGGAAAGGATTGAGGGGGGGAAGGATTCGGTCACTCACTGCTTTTTTCCTTTTCCCTCCCTCCCCCCCCCACCAGGGCTTCTAGCACCCCGTTCACTGTTGCTGCTGCCTGGGACTGCCCAGGAATGGGCTGGCTTCCCCTGGGGCAATGCAGGAAGGCAACAGGAGGTCAGCTGGGTGTGCTGGTGGCTGGAGAAGGTCACAGGGATGGTGCAAAGGGCACTGGAAGCCCACCAAGCCCAACCTTCCTCAAGCCCACCTGGGCTTCCAGTGCCCTGTGCACCATCCCCACTACCTTCTGGGGCTGCCAGTATACCCATCCACCCTCTTGCTGCCTCCCCATGCTGCCCCAGGGGCAGGCTAGGTATGCTAGTGGCTGGAGAAGGGAGTGGGGATAGTGCATGGGGCACTGGATGTCTGAGAGGGCTTGGGGATGGGTGTATCACTGAAATTTGTTAGGTAACAAACTAAAATACATTGGAATGTGTTTTAGTTTGCTATGTAAGAAAGCCATTTATATTGCAATATGCTATTGCACATGTACAGTGTAACAAAATTAAATTGCAATACGCCGCCGCATGTGTAATGTGTGAGACAAACCACTAAAAAGGACAATTTTGTCATGTATGCAAGTGCCCATATAGAGTATCACAATGGCATTTTTCTATGGCTGTTGGGACACAATTGGGAGAAAGGACTTCAAAATGCAACAAACAAAATTTAGATTGGACATAAGGATGAACTTTCTGACTATAAGGGTGGCAGACATTGGAACAGGCCACCTAGAGAAGTTGTGGGAAGTTATGGTTCACCCTTGCCCCAGAACTTGAGTATGCCCCTTGAGTGTGCTCCAGAATAAAAGCGGGAAAGTTGTGGATTAATTGGAGTTAAGAAGGTGTGTGGAGAAGTTGTGGAGTCTGGAAGAGTAAAGGCTGAAGACATCGGAGATCAAAGTAAGAAGGGAGAGGGTGGGAATGGGAACTTTCTCCCTAAAAGGGAAACCCAGGTTTCCCTGTTTGCAAAGGGCTCTTTGCAGGCTGCCAGTCTCAGCCTACAAAAGCCACTTGAAGACTGGGGAGAAGTAATAGGCAGAATCCACGGAGCCCAGCCGGCCCATGGCTTGTGTGGGCCCCAGGGTAGGGGACTCTGTGAGGGGTGGGGGTGGTTCTTGGGTGGGTGTCCAAGACCAAATTGCAATGTGTGGGGTTGATGGGTTTTTGGGTGGGTGTTGTGGGGGAGGGCACACTCCCACCCCATCCCATGCCATGCACGGCTGCAGGACCATCAGCAGCAACTTGCAGGCCTACATGTAGTGCAGGGTACAAACCCAGCCTGATGCTACATGCCCTACCTTGCATGGTCCTGCCTGAAGTGATGGCATCAGGCCAGGTCAGCACCCTACACCATGTGCAGTGGCAGGAGCTGAAGGAGCAAACCGGGGTGGGGGGGGCACACTTGCCCAGTTCTTGCCTGGCATGGTCCTCACGAAGGTGGGGAATGCGGCATCCAGCCAGGTCATCACCTTCAGCTATATGCAGCAGGGATGCTCTGCACAGCAGGGGTTGGGGCAGGAGTGTGCCTCCCCCCCATCCATACATGGTGCAGATTGGCCCACCTGAGATCCCCAGTGGCTCATAGGAGGAGGGTGGAGTACAGACTCAGCCACTGGGGTGCACCAGCCATGCCCTTGCTGAGCAGGACCTGCCACTTAGTGTCTGGGTAGGACGCAAGGGTGGCACGATGGACAGTGTGGCACACAAATGCATAGAGGTGGCAGCAATGGACAGTGGAAAAGCAGACCAATTTGGTGTCCTCCAGCTGGCTCAGGTGGCAGAGCGGGGAGCACTGTGAAGCTGGATGAGGTGCTGGCCCCATGACAAACTCTGGTGGGCTGGAGGACATGGGGGGTGGGTAGGGACAGGGACAGCTGCTGTGCAGGACCTGGTCAACAAAGGCAAGGGCATCAGAAGGTAGAGCAGATTTCACCTCCTGGACCAGACAGCAGGTTGCATGTGTGATGAGTAGACCCACACCGAGCCAGTGCAGTGGGGGTCCACCTGCTCCCACATATCATAGTCCAGGATGTCTCCAATATGGGTGACACCAGCCAGGATCAACCTCTGTCGCAACCAGGGCACCTCTGCCATCGGCACTTCCAGCTGGGGGTTACACAGTAGGAGCTCAATGACCAGTTCAGTACCTTGGCCGACTGTTGCAGGGAACCTGGAGGTGAAGACCAGCCTCCAGGCCTGGAGCAGGTCCTAGTAGAAATCTCACAGGTCCTACAGAGAGAAGCCCCACAAGCTGAGGAGCTGCCAGTTATATCAGAGCCCCTGGAAGTGGCAGAGAAAAGCATGCCTCAGGTGTTCCCATGTTGCATGGCTACTGACACCGTATAGCAGTCACTGCAGGGCCTGAAAGCCAGTACCTGGCTGTGCAGACAAACCAGACCCTGGCTGTCCTCCTGTAAGTGGGGGCTCAGGACCTCTGCAGTGACCCAGTGCTGTCCCAGCCAGAAAACCTCCAGCACCCATCTCTGGAGTCCTGCCAGGACCTCAGGGGGCATAGGCAGGGTGTGTAAGCAGTGCTAGAACATGGACATGACCAGTTGGTTCAGCACCAGCACTCTTCCATGCAGGGAGAGACATCTCAGGAGCCCTGCCCATGCCCAGAGTCACTCCACCATCCTTGCCTCCAGCTGGTGCTAGTTCTCTGGCAGGGAGGGGTCTGTTGGGGACAGGTAGACCCCCAAGTAGAGGAGCAAGCCTATGCTCCAGCAGATCTCATGGAGTGCATCTGGGAGTGAGCCCACCTGCCACTCATTGCCCACCATGAGGCCAAAGCTCTTGACCCAGTTGACCCAGGCAGAGAATGCTGCTGAGTACAATGCCTGGCAGGCCTTCACCTGTGCCAGGTCACCTGAGTGCTGGACCATGAGGAGTACATCATCAGCATATGGTGACAGAACTAGCCACATTGTCAGCTCCTGGAGCATCAACCCCACCACCCAGTTCTGTAGGAAAATGAGGAAGGGCTCCAGGGCCAAGGTTACAGCTGGCCCAACAGCAGGAAGCCTTGATGCACCCCTCTCCTGAACAGGATGGGCTCCGTCAGGGCCCAGTTGAGCTTGACCAAACACTTTGCATAAGCATATAGCATCTAAAGAGCCCACACAAAACAGGGCCCAAAGCCAAAGGCCCACAGTGTGCCTGTGAGGTACTCATGATCCAATCTGACAAATGGTTTCTCCTGGTCTAGGGTTAGGAGGGCAAAAAACAGGCCCTCCCAGTGTACCAGCTCCAGGAGATCCTGAACCAGGTACAGGATGCAACATCCGGGCACTGTGTATATGTAGTTGAGATGGATCACATCCATCAGCACAAACCACAGGGGCAGCCAGATGGCCTTCACTGCCACCTTGTAGTCCATGCAGAGGGACGTGGGACACCAATTCCTTAGGTCATGGGGATCCCCCTTCTTTGGCAGGAGGGTCAGCATGTCCCTCCAGCCTGAGAGGCAGAGCTCCCCACCCCCCTTGGATTCAGCTCAGACTGCAGCAAGGTCTGGGCTGAGGATCTCCCAGAAACTCCAGTAGAACTTCGCAGTCAGCCCGTCAAAGCCCTGCACTTTCTTGCCAGGCATCAGGTAGAGGGCTGCCAAAAACTCATCCAGGGTGAGAGGAGCTTCCAAACAGTTCTGGTCACCCATGCTGACCTGTGGGAGTCCTTCCCACAGAGCCTGACAGGCTTCAGCATCAGTCGGATCCAGGGAGAAGAGCTCTTCATAGAAGGCCCATGCATGCTTGTGCATCTCACCTGGATCCGTGAGAGGGGTGTTGTCACCCGACAGAAGGCAGGTGATGTACTTCTTGCTCCCCGCCTCCTCTCCAGGGCATAGAAGAAGCAGAAGCCATGGTCCATCTCCCAAAGGAGCTGGACATGCGAGTGGACAAACACACCATGGGTGTGGTGGTCATCTAGAGCATGAAACTATTCCCACCTCTCCTGACACTCTCCGCAGAGGGACGGGCTGGTTAGGTCAGTGGCCAGGTGCCTCTCCAGCTCTAGCAGTTCCTGCTCAAGCTGCTCCTGGATAGCCTCACTCTGCCAGGTATGCCCCCAAGTATATGTGCAGCAAAAAAGCCGAATGCAGACCTTCCCCATATTCCACCCTCTACAAGCTGAGCCTGTTGCTCCTGCCAGGCCAGCCAGAACTCCCAGAAGGCCTTCCTGAGGCCCACATCCTACAGCAGACTGGCACTGAAATGCCAGTAGGCTGACCCCAGATGCTCAGGCCCTAGCATGGCCTGGGCCCAGACAAGGTGGTGATCACTGAAAGGGGTTGGCCAGATGTCATAGAAGTGGACCCAGGCAAAGTGCAGCAAAGAGATATAAACCCAGTCCAAATGGGAATGGTATGCCTGTTCTTTTCCCACCCTCACATAGGTGAGGCAGGGAGGGTCTGTAGGGTGACAGGCATGCCAGATGTCTACCAGGGAGTATTCTGTCTAGATCTCCCCAAGGACACCAACGACAGCCTGGTTCCACTCCCTGTGATGTTAAAGTCCCCACCAAGTGCTTAATTCTTTTAGGCATACTGTGAAAAATCATGAGGAATGCTTTCTTCAGAGTATTTATTTGTGATATAGGTATGAATGTATTACAATTTTTTAAAGCTTATTGCATATGCTGGAGCTCTTACTGGTTGCAGTTTGAGGTAAATGGAGTTTTATACCTTTTTCTCTTAAAACACACACTTTAGAACTCTTACCATTCTCTCCACTAGGGTTTTGTAGTGGCACATCACTTAATTAGTGGCTGTTTTAACAGGCTCTGACATTTGCTAAGGCATATGAAATTAAAATCTCTCTCCTCAAAGCTACTTGATTTTAAAAATACTATAATTAGAGTTGAATACAACAGTTAGGGTGCACACATTGCCTGTCCTGGAAGAAATGTGTGACGGGATGCAAAATAATATATAGGAGAATAATAATATATTATTATTAATATATAGGAGAGTGCAAAAAATTAAAAACCAAAATTGCTTGTATTTAGATTAGTAATAAGTGCCAGAGAACACCACCAGCTAAGGTACAATAGTTAAGTAGTCTTCCAATCTAAGAAAGAATATGTTCAGGGAAGGCAATGGGGGGCTCCTGGGCAGGCCTTGCCTGCAAAATCCACCAGTTACTTGTGGGGATGAACTGTTAGGTTTTTTAATGTAATTGATTCCCTCTTGGATTTTCAGATTCGGGGCCCCTCCCTTACCTTATGTGTATGCACATTTTAAAATAAGTTACTGAATTCTTCATAAATGAATTTGCATCATTTTGGAAAATTCTAGTTGATTCTATTATCTGTTCCCATGTAGAGAAATTGTATAAATGGCTTCCCAGTCAAAAATCTGGTGTGGTCAATCCTGGTGTATTCAGAAATCAGCCAGCCTACTTGTCCCTTACCACAACGCCTCCTGTGCTGAGAAAAATCTTGTATAAACACTTTCCTCCTCTGTGTAGCTAGCCTGAGTCCACCCAAATTAGGGAGTTAGGCTTACAATAAAGCTTGTCATTGTGCTTCCAAAGAACAGCCAAAGGTTAATGCGAAGTCAGCTAGAGTATGTCCTGGGTTTCCATTACTCTCCCTCCCTTTGCCTTTAATCCTAGACATAGCAAAGTGGGGAGGTGAACGGGGCAACTACCTCAGGCACCAAAGTGAAGGGGCACCAACATGTGCTGCTCAGCCCGCGTAAGGCATAGGTTGGAGCTGCGAGCAGCTTGCTTGTGGGGGAGTAGGGGGACAGGGGTAGGGTGGCTCCCGCTGCTGTACTCCCAGGCAAGCATGGGTGGGGGGCATATGCCCTCTGGATCTGTGAGTGGGACGAGGGTGGGCTGCCTCTGTGAGCTTTGCCTCAGGCCCCAAACTTCATTGCTTTGGTACTGATCCAGGATATTTTATTTGTCTAGAGACAAATTAATCCTAGATATTTTATACGAAGTGAAAGTTCAAGTTTGAATGTTACAGTACAATCCACATATAAATCTCAAGAGGTCTTGAAAGTAAACAAAAAATGTTGGAAACCCGTAGACGGCCTGCATAATCCTGTGTTCCAAGTAGAAAAGGTGAAACTCTCATAGCTGATGTCAATTCCTTTAAAGCTTGGAGCAAACATTTATGGAAAATTATTTTTGCTCAGACCTCCTTACTTACGTCAGTCACTTCAATTAGACTTTTGATGACCTCCAGCTAAGAACTCTTTTGAATAAGTATGCTAGATATGTTAAGGTCTATTCCCCCAAAGCAGTTCTCAACTCAAATGTTCTTCTATTCATTTCTCTTCCATGCCTCCTCCCCCATTCCTGATAACTGTTTTCTTGCCTTGTATATCCTTAAACAGTTTTAGGTAAAAACTAGTGAAGGGCACTTTTGATGAAAAACATAAAAACAAGACTATTGATATAAAGAAATCAGCTTGTACTCCTCACTCCTCTCTACTGTAAGAGTAATCAAGATAAGCCTACTGCATCTGTTGCCCATTTTAAACTAATTTATTTAATATAAATTTTGCTATAAGGGATTAAATCTGCAACCCCTAAATGCAACCTTATAATGAGAAGCAGCATTCAGATTTATGTCTCTGCATTTGCTAGGGTCTTCACAGCTGTGCTACAGTGAATTGCTAAATTCCCAGTACTGCTGACTCAGAGGAGCAGAACAAAGACACCTAATCCTTTCTTAGTTGAAGCACAGGAGATTCCAACAGTTACAATCCTAAATGACATAAAACAACATAGGTAAGGGTATACATAGCTTGCACCTTTTCATTTCTTATTCATCAAAGTTGCTCCCATTCTCTCAACCCATTAGACACCATCCAAATGTAATGTTCTTTATTAGACAGTGTAATGTTTTATGCTGAATTTCATGAACGTAGACTCTAGTAGTTAAATGTTTTCCAAGCATAATTATCATGGAACTTCTTTTCCCTTCAGTAGCTCACTAAAAAATTAAATGAATAAATGATGTATTAAAAATTAAAATATTCAGCAATATGCAAAGCAAAATGCCTTTCTTGTGATGCATTGTTTTTAATAACTTTGCTATAAAACTGCTGAAAAACACCTAACAGTGTTAATTTTCTAATAGTATCTAAAATTAGGTGTGCTGCCTTGATAAACTGAATCCTAAACCAGTGTTTATAATTGTGATTGCCCATACAGATGACTGACTTCATGGTGATGGTAACCCTTTTCCAAATATTTTTTTTAATTATGGAAAAAATATTCAGTGAAAACATTTTGTAGTCTGAGTAAAACAATTTTCAAACAAATTTGCATAAATTATTTACAACTTTTTCATTTTTGTGTAAGTAACGTTATCTAGAACAATGCGGTCATGATTTAGAAGGTATATTTTAGCATTATAGAATTTTGAGGACATTTAAGTGGCTACGGAAATTCTATCATTGTACAGAGAGGGGGTTAGCCTAATTAATCAGAAGTCAAAGAAGGTAGGGCAGGGTGGTATTTTAGGGTGGCTATATATGTGCTCTGATGCATTCTAATTGGAATGTGTCAGAGCAGACTCCAATTTACTGAGTCTCTAATTAAAACACTCCAGCATGCCTCATGGTCACATATATTCAGCATCCTATATTTTACAATGGTGAGGGGGTGCTTTAACTGAAATTTGTCAAATAAGCTTCATTCCCCTGTGATGTATTATGTGTACACAGATATACACAAATAGTAACCTTAGGAATCTTTTTATATTGTTAAAGCTAACTTGTGATGAGAATAAATCTGAAGGAGGGAAGAATTACTGGGGGGGGCAGTTATGAGGGGATTACTGAGAAGCCATTGGGTCACTGGAATAGGAAGTGTGAGAATAGAAGAATATTACGATCTAGTAACAGCAAAGAGAATATGTTGCAAGGCAGAGTTAAAGCCAGTGGATCATATCATTCTTTGAACAAATCGATCAGCTCCTATTCAGAGAAAGAGTTAAAATAGCATGGGCTACAGAAGTTCTGCCAGTATTGATTACATAAATGGGTTTGTTGGTCATTAGAAAAATGCAAATAAAAAACAGTGCAGTTTGGCCAGGAGTATGGCCAAACTGAGGGGGAGGGCCATGGAGTTGCCCTAAAAGGTGCTTAGCAGTTCAGTAACAAGTGTAGTTGTAGTGTATACAGATTTACAGCCTGGACAGTTGATATATTCCGGTGCAATCAACCTAAGCTCATGTGAAAACAGGAACAGATAGAGAAAGTAAATCATTCTGATCAAAGTTATTGCTAGTAGCCTATCATAAAATTAACCTAAGAAAGAATGAGTATTGCTAGTCTGCAATTCAAGATGGGATACCTGTTTGCTCCAGGTATTTGTTTTCTCACTACCTCATGGTAAAGCAGCGTAGTAGCTCCTGCTTCACAGGAACTGTGAAGATTAGCTGCTTGTTTTTCTCTCTGCATCCAATATGCAAAATTACAACTATGCAAATGCATTGGCTGTCTAGGCCCCGAGTGTTGCTACAAAAGGAGTAGAAGGGGGTAGAGAGTGCAAAATGGAGGTAGACAAGGAATGAGTTAATTGAACAAAGAAGGGGAAATGGGGACCAGACTATAATGCAGAACCTTGTTCAGGTAAGACTAAGAAGAGAGTCATAGTTAGCTATGATACCGTAATCAGCTTTCCTGAGAGAGTTATATTGGAATTGATCAGGACTGCACAGAACCAATGAAGGTATGAAGCAATTAGGAGGACTCAGTTTTGGCATGCAGTAAATATACAGAGCAACAACAAGTAACATGATTCAATAATGCACAGAATGGTTAGAGATGAAGCAGTTAAACTGATAAACAGATATTCACTGAATCAATTAAGGAATGAATCAATTATGGAACCAATAAAATACCATGGATTAATTACAGAGCCAGCCTAAGTGGTATGTTGGGACACTAGCTCTGTGTGCCAGCTGGACTCCTGCAGCAGCATACCAAATCCACTTTTTAAAAATACCCCAAAATCTGTGTTCTTACACATACCCACGATTAGCTCCATCGTGCTAGAGACTCCTGGGAGATTAGAGATTTAACCGCTGATTCCATCTCCTGGGAGGAGCAAACTCCTTCACCCCTCCCTCCCCCATCAGTCCGGACTGCCGGGAAGGAGGCGGAGCTGCAGCACTGGGGAAAACACAAGTCCGCCTGCTGCTCACTCTCGTGCTGCTTAAGCAGGGCAGGGCGGCATGTGCGGATGGAAGGGGAAGGGGAAGGGGGAGAGGGGGGGAAGGAGTTCGCTACTCCAAGCCCCGCCAGGCGAGCAGCTATGGATAGGAGGGGGACTCGGCAACAGACACAAACTCAGAGAGCTGGTGTTGCCGGCTCGGCTCTCCGCCTCTCCTCCCCTCTCTTGCTCCTAGCAGTGGCGGCAGCTGAGTCCCTGCTCTCCACAGCGCTGCGAGCCAGGCAGGCAGTGCTGCTCTCCCCCTTCCCCTCGTTTTGCTGGTGGAAGGGCTGGGATCAGCCACATGGCAAAGAGCAGGCAAAGGGGAAACTCCCACATGCACACACCCGGTGTACTGGCGGCTCCGTTCAGCATGGACAAAGCCTGCGCAACTCGGCGCGGCGAGACCTGGGCCAGCCCGGTTTAGCACGTGTAAAGACGGAATCGCGCAGCTGCAGCCAGGGCGCAGCCACGCTGCCTGGTGCTACTGGTGTCTCCGGGGGGGCCCGTTTTGAGCCCTTCCACAAACCTACTCACAGACCACACATCCCCCTGATAGCCGCCCCCCACTAGTCCCCATAGCCACCTCCCCATCCCCCCTTCCCCCGTGTCCCTACTTACCCGTGGTAGGGGTTTATGCTAGGGCAGCAGGACCACCATACAGATGCTCTGGCTAAAAACCAGAGCATCTCTCTTGGAGGACAGATTCCTGGGTTATCTTGTGGCATGGTCCAGGGCTGTGTCCTGCGCCACTTTTTTCACCTGGGGTATTTTTTTTGACCCCTGGATATCCAGGGATCTAATTTTGCCCCATGCTGCAAATTTGCAGCATGGGGAATTTTTTTTGTTCCCACCCATGCCTATTGCAGTGTCTCAGAAGGGTTTGAGACACTGCAAGATGCACGTGCACGCTTGTCTGGATGCACCCCAGGGTAGTTCTGAAATCTGAAGGAGGAGCATGTATTGAATTGATTCCTTAACGAGCTTGGCTTGATAACTATATAGAAAAGGCTAGATCTCAGCACTATTTTCCAAGAACTTCATCCCTACATGATATATAAGACACTTGCAACTTCCTAGGTTTCCTTTTCTTATTTATATCTTCTGAACAGACTTCTAGCATGGCTATAATATTAAGCAGTTTCTCCAAACATGCAACTATAGCCATGAGTTGGGAAAAATGCAGATGCAGTGCCTAGTGATAATGGAGCCTTAACCTCTTTAAACATTTTGAGTGCATAGCATCCAAATTTTGGGTTGCATTTCTGAATTCTCCAAATACACAGGTATGTTAGCAATCCTGTTAGGTATTTAGGGGTGGGGGAGAGAGAGAGAGAGAGATCTTTGAACAGGTTCTGATCCCCAGTTGTACAACCCCATTTTTTATGGATGGGCAGACCACATCTCATTTTGGTTTAATTTGGAGGTAAGTGTACAGTATATCCCTGATAGTCCAGAGGAAAACTGAATTGGCTTCTTCCAACTCTCTTACACACCTAACAATGTAGGGAACAGGACCATTAGCCTGACCTAAACTTTACTATGACTAGATTGTTTCCAATACTCAAATGAGGTTGATTACAACTTGTTTTAAAAAGTCTGTTATGCACTACTATCACCATACTCTCAGGATAAGTCTGATCTCAGAAGGTGATTCTACAACTTTCCAAGACAAATTGTTCCACCGTCCTACTTTTCTATCAGTGAAGAATTTTGTCTTGGGATCTGATTGAAATATGTTTAAATGCAATTTAAAGCCATTTTACAGTGAGTAGTACATTTAAATAGTTCTTTTCTTTTTTGCCCCCTAATTTGCCACCCTGAGCCTTTGTTCAGAAGGGTGGCATATAAATTGAATAAATAAATAACCAAATTCAGAGTTAAAAGCCTAAATTATAGTAAAACTACATAATCTCAGTTAGTAACTTTTCTCTCTTTTTAAAAGAAAATTACTCTCACTTTTGATTCTCAAGATATTTTACTCATTTACAAATTATATGAATTGTGTTAAAACACTGCCAACATAAATAATAACTTTTAGTTACATTTTCTAGAACCTTAGCACAAATGGCACCCTGAATTGACTATATAAGTCTTTTAATCTTTATTAAAAAAAAAACTAATTTGAATGCAATTTAAGTGATCAGCACTTGAAATTTGACTCCATGTGTTTAAATAAAGATGTGGGACCAGGGATCTGGTTGAGTTGCAGCAGGAGTTTGTGGTTGTATTTAGGAAGGAAAAATGGAAAGTAAATTCTAAAAGAAGAGTATGGTAAACATTACTGTGTTAATACCACTGATTTAAGTGCAAGAGGCATGGATTTCTTAGGATGATCTCTTTTATTGGGCCAGGTATGGAGTTGGGAGAAAGTTAGACAACTTTCAAATGCTTGTCTTTTGAGACCTGATGAAGAATGTCCTACATTCAAAATGTGTCTAACTTCTTTTCCTAGCTACATAGCTGGTCCAATAAAAGATAATCACACTAAGAAATCCTTGCATCTGGATCATCACAGCTATAACATCACTCTTACACTATTGATTTCAATATCATAATAGGCATAACTTGACTCATTCCATTTTACACTCTGTTAGAAAAGCAGGCACCATTTTGTTTGTCAGCAACCATAAGAAAATATGTTAATACTGTCATATGGCTAAGCAGCCATTTTTCCTGAAAAGATATGTAATCCGGGAGGCAGAGCTACCCACCAGCTGCAGCCAGTTATGAATCCCTGGGGCCTCTGCCTTGAAGCCCTCCTTCCTAGAATGTGGAGAGTCTCCCTACAGAAAGACACCTGGAGCCTCAAAACCTTCAATTAGACAACACTCAGTACTTAACTATATACAATTTACTTACATAGGGAGGTAGAAAAGACCATAAACATTAATATATATGTAAAAATATACTAATAACTATTATACATATGTAACAGCAGTGTGAAACCCCAAACCACCTCTTCTGGAAATTTGGGAGCAGTCTTTGGGGAAGGGTGGAGGAGGGGGGTTAGTGAGAACCTGTTACACTGAACTCTCATGTTGGTTCCTAGATGAGTTTCACCCTATGTTGCTTGTAGTGACATTGCACAACTCTCAGCAATGAATATCACACTGGTCCTGGATGCAAGTAACAACCCAGTCTTTTACACACACTCTCTACCCTCCACAGAAGAGGCAGCAGAGTTCTGACTCACCCATATGGGTAAGCCTCTTGAGACTCTTACACTCTAGAGTGTAGCAGTTACAGATGATCCTTAGATCCATCTTGTACCAATCACCCTTCCTGCAGGGTGGGTGGAGTCAACCTCCTGTGGCCTGAACCCGGCTCCTCCCCCTCCAGCAGCAGCTTGGGCTAGCATCCTGTAGCTACTACCTGACTCCTGCACCCCTGAGAGTGGTTTATGTCCCCTTTCACATTTAAGTGAAAACCTGAAGTGTTGTGGTCCCTGCCTGCAATCTCGCTCTCTAGTGCTCAGAAATCAATGGGAGCACACTCCCTTCCATGGGACGGGTGACTCTTCCAACCTCCCCCTCATGGGCAGGCTGCAAGCACCCAGGGAAGGCTCTGGGGCTACAGTTCCTTCCCCCGTAACAACCAAGGATATGCTGAAAGCCCCATCCAGACTTGACAGGCATTGTCTTGCTCTGTCTCCCAAAACCTGATGGCCCTTAGAGCACTGCCTCAGTCTCTGCTGTCCTGCTCTTGCTCCAGCTTTGTCCTGCTGACTTCAGACCCTTGGATCTGGTCTCTGCTGTCCCACTCTTGCTCCAGCCTTGTCGTGCTGACTCCAGGCTCTTTTGGGGCTTATTTGATTTTCCCTCTGGGTTAACTCACCCCAGCTCCTCAATGCCCATGTATTTCTCTCTCCATCACTGCATCATGTGCCTTCTTTTATCCCCTCAGGGAGTCACACCCCCAAATAACAACTCATCCAATCAGGAGTTCAGCGTGAATTCTGCAATCGCCTTGCGACACATCCATGGATCATGGCTAGTCCATTTAGAAGTTTGGGTTGAATGGTACAATCGCACAGAACTTCCCGTGTTGCACAAGGTTGAAGCATAAGCCCAACCAGACAAAGAACAGGCTGTAAGGGAGCCTGATTTAACTCTGTTACAGGTATTTATTATAAAAGAAAGTGAGAACTTAGTACATTGGGGTACAAGGCAGAGTAGGTAACTATCCTTTTTTTTTTTTTTTCTGCCTTTCTCCGTATTAGTGGGTGGTGGCCTTTTCCTTGGCTTTCCCACCTGTCTTAACAACCCTTATTGCAGGAGAACATTGGCCATCATAGGGTGTTGTGCCTTGTGGTTGTGTCAGGGTTGACTGTGTAGTTTGACTAATAAGTTAGATGATGAATTTACATAGAATAGTTTGGACAGGAATGATTCTGCCTCTGGTGGAGGCTGTGACCTCTGAAGGTCCTTTCCAGCCCTACTTTTCTATGATTCTATGCATCTGTACTGCTTATATGAGCTTAATGCTTTACCTTGAGAAGAAAATTCAAAAACAATTCTTGCAAAAAGTCATAGAAAGTGTTAGTTTACACAGGTCTTAATTTGTTATGCTACTCCCACAAGGTTCAGCACACTAAAAAAGATACAAATGAATGGTGCAAGCAAGAAAATTTATCTCACTTCCTCGAAATGTTCCCAAAGAAATGTGAAGTGGAGGGGCTGTATGCTTAGCCATATGCATAGCTGTTTTCACATCAGATAGAAGTTGAAGTCTCCCTTTCCATGGAGTTAGGTGCAATTTTATCTTGCTCTTTTGTGCCAAAATGAATCAGACTACAGCATGATCCATTTAAGACAACTCAAAGGCAGGAAGCCATTTCCAATGTGTAAATGGCAGCAGCCATTTTCCAAATCCCACTGATTCAATATTTAAGGCACTGTTAAACTGATTTAAGAAGACCTATTCTCCTGTGGGAGCAGGCTGTTTTCAGCCTTTGGCACTTCATCAACTTTGGATACTTTATTAGCCAGAGTTTACAGTGGACCTCTGCTCAGCTGTGTGCACCTTACTAAGTTTCCGTACCTTGTTACTCAGCTTCTTGCCTTTTAATAGCAGCCTTGACTTTGACAGACTCTAGACAGCTATGGCATCTTGGGCCTGACACCTGCTCCAACATGTGCTAATTAGTCCAGCACATAATAATTAATTGAGTCTTCTGGAGTGTGCTAGGGTGCAGACAAAAGTGACATTTTTTGCCTGATCTGGCCACTGAAAGTGGTCTATAGCCATGACTAAACATGAGTGCATGGCTGCAGACTGCTTTAAAAATGGCTGATTGGGCGAAAATCTGAACCCTCATTGCATGAAGGGTCAGATGAAGACGTTTCAATACAGTGTCTTCTGTAACTTGCCAGCCTGAGCTCTTTTCAGAATGGGAGGGGGGAAATGGAATGGAGAGAATTTGTTTTGGGTTTTTTTAAGCACCCGCTGGAGGTCTCTTCCCCCCCTTGCCATTTTGAAGTGTGGGATGCTAGATACACAAGATACTGCAGGTGCTTTAATTAGTGCAGCTCCTGAGTTGGGGAGGCAGGCTCCAATTCACGCCCCCCCTCACCCTCTAGCGCTGGCTGATGAAAAGCTAGAATGAGCTCCTTCTGCGCCCGTCCCATTCTGAAACAGGGACAAGATGGAAGAGGGGAGGAGCCATTGCTAGGGGAAACTGGCTGCAGCCTCCCAGTGAGCACCTAAATTCCCCTCCCCCCTGGAACCAATAGTGAACGTCTGTTTGGTCTGGGGAATCATTGTAACTCAAGACACTTCCTGCAAAACATTCTCAGTTACAGCAGGGAGCTTCACTTCTGTCTGTGCCCCTAATTATCACACTCCAACAGCCTCCATATCACATGTATTTAATATCCCCACACTTCAAAATGGTGACGGGGTGCTTTAACTAAAGCTCATTGAATGAGCTTTAATTAAAGTGCCCCTGCCACCATTTTGAAGTACAGGATGCTGGATACACAAGATGCTTAGGGTGCTTTATTTAGAGTGACTCCCAAGAGCCACTCTAATTAAAGTGCCCCTCGCCCCCCAGAGCATGTGTAAAGCCACTTCTCATGAACAGTGGTCAGGTGGGTTAGAAGGATTAACCACCCCTACATATCATGGAGAATTTTCTGATTCCTAGATTAATCCACTATATGGGGTTTAGACTGTGATGACATCTTCAGCTACCTGATATAATAGGAACAATGATAGCTTATGTTTGTACCACAGTGCAATTGTGCAACAGAAGCACAGCGTTTACATCTACAGGTTGTACTCACAAAAGGGAATCAGTCTGCATCAAAACTTGGCTCATAAAGTGCTTGGAACTGTGCATACTATTTTAGACCAATCACTGTTGAATTATCTTTCTGTCCCTCTTCCTATTAAATTTACTTGCATTTAATGTCCTTCTTGTTTATTGTTCCCCATAGCCTTACTTTTCTTGGATGATTCACACTAGAAATCACTATTTGCTGCATGATGAATATACAGGAGCGATCTACTATCCTTGCATATCAAATAAATAACCTGTCTGCTATCATAAGAAATTTAATTTTAACACTGAACTGGGATGGTAGGTAGCGCATCCCACCTACCTTCCCAAGTATCCAGTCTATGTATATTGAATATTAAAACTATTCAATATCAGTGTAAAAGTTTTGGACTGAAGACAGACACTGAAAGCCCTGCTACCTGATAGCTCAAAGGCAAGTAAATAGCTGAAACTGTCTGTGGCATAGCAAATGTTGTGTTTGCCACTGTAAGAGGTTTAGGCAGGCTGTGAAGCTGCCTGCAGGTGTGGCCTGGCCCAACTGGGTGGTCAGATGACTGCAAGGGGGCACCTGATTGGATGAGGGCTAGGCAGCTAGGGTATAAGCCCAGGCACTAGGAGCACAGCCAGATGTTCCACATCTAGGGAGCCAGTGGAACAACATCACCCAGCATGAGGAGAGCAGCTCCTGGAACACCTGGAGGTTAGGGTATGAACTGTGGGAATAGAGGAGGTTCTTTCAGGTTCTGGGTAAGACCTGAAGTTGTACATTGCTGAGGTTGGATGGTGTGTGGGGATGCCTGTGGTGGGGCAGTCTTCAGGGAATGCCAGTGAAAGGAAAAGATGGGACACCACAAAGCCTCATCCCCCACTGACTTGTGGGTATCCTGTGGAAGGGAAAAGCTAGGGGAGCACACCCTGATATAAAAGCACAGGATCCAGGTCCACTGGGGGGGGGGGCTGAGGCAGGGTCCAGGCTCATGGAGTGTGCCCTGAGGCCCAAGGGTTTAAAGGTTCAGAGACTGAGTGTGTGGCCCAGAGATGGGACAGAGTGAGTGTGGTAAACAGAGTTGGTCTAAAGGGCTGTGCAGAGTAGGGCCTGAGTAGAGTAGAGTGGACTGATGGACTGCACAGAGTAGGACCTAAGCTAGAATAGTGTAGACCCAGGAGGGGCCAAGGTGGCTGAGACGCACACAGTGGTGCCTGAGGCCAAAGTTGGGCCACAGGCCGAGTTTAATTCAGAAAAGGCCGGAGAAGTAATAGGGGATTTGGATGCTATGTGCAAGGCATGGGGCATGGTATTAGGTGAGGTTCAGAGCTGTGTAATTTGCCTAGTACACCAGGCCCACAACTAGGGCAGCCTTCCATATTTAACAAAAAATCTTGTAACATCAAAGGCGTGGCAGATGAGTCATGGAAGACTGCCCTAGGCAGGGGGCAGGCCAATGATGTGTGTGGCACAAGGACAGAAATAGTAGATGGCCCCCCCCATATTACATTTTCCTACCTAAATCAAATGGTTAGAGAGTAGCTTTACTACTCCTCCATTGGTGATACATGTACACTGAATCATCTGGTGTGCCCTAGATGATTTCAGTGACAATGGCGCACATACATTTGGACAGTTGTCATAGTTTTGGCTTGATCTTAATTCACTGAGGTTGCAATTGCATATGTACAGTCTTTGCCTTCTGCTCTGTTCTTGTGCAGAGTTCTGCTCCAGAAATGACTACATTCAAATTGAGAAGAACTGATTCTTGTGTTTAGCTGAGTATTTCAGGGTGCTAGATCTAAGGGAAATTTACTTAAACTCCATTTCAGTTTTCTGGGCTGCGAAATGATACATTATTACCTCACCAATAAGTTAATGGATTACTTGCAACACATTTTGGACTCAAGTGAGTATGGTGCTGTCAAGTATCCAGTCTGTGGAACTCTTCCATCTGGATGCTGAGGCAGAGTGTGTTGCAGAATTCAGGGCCCCTAGCTCCCAATGGAAATGGCCATCAGTGGCAGAGGGGTGAGTGAAAGCTGTGCCGACCCAACCGTGCTTGCCTTGTGGGTGTACAGCCACTTGGTCCTGCCACAGCCACCACTGGATGCATTGGTCTCGCACCTGGTGGCCCCACAGATCTGGCCCAGAAGGAACCCTAGAGTCTAATCCAGCCCAGGGTGAATCTGACATTTTTAATTTAGTGGAAAGAATTAACAGAAGGGGCAGAATACTCTTCCTCAGTGAAGAAGAGTATGTGGTTAGTTGGAGCACTACCTATTCATAAGGTTGTCTAATTCATGCCATTAAAAGGCCCTGTGTTCAAATGCTGCTAGAATTTGTTTTTGTGCATAATTTAAATATTTAATTATCTCTTATTTTTGTCTGATAAAAGAAACTGTGCTGATTGGTGGAGAACAGATCTGGAAAACAGGGAGAAGTAGCTAGCTTTAAGTCAGACTTTTATATATACACAGACTACACTCTACACCCCACACTACTTGATCCTCTCTCTCTGCTTCTATCTACAATGAAATAATACACTACATATAAACTCTTACTAGAGATGTTAAACAGATGCTCTTGGTCAGGTGCCCCAACTACTGTTACAAGCCTTTTTTTTCCACTCTGAGAATAGGCATTACTCAGGAAGCTGGAGGGCCTGTGTTTTGCTCTTCAGATGTTGAACAGGACTGTGTTTATGACAGGTATAAAACAGTGGCATTACTAAGAACAATTATAAAACTTGTTGGTCCCAGCAGTCAAAAACCTGAGTAGATTTCAGCTTGACTCCTCAGATCTCTCTGTCCACTTTTCCTGCTTTCTCGTTTTCTTCACATTTCCTTGCTGCTGTCATTCTTGCCCCCTCCCATCTTGGCTACAAAAGCAGATTGTCACATCTGAAACTTTTTGGATTTCCTACTGTTTTCTTGTTTTTTGACTATAGAAAAATAATAGAGCTATTCATCTGTTGCAAAGAATGTAGAAAGACCAAAACAGCTCATACTGGCTTTAACACTATGGATTCCTATTTAAATCTCTAGGTTTAACTTCTGAAGCATGTTTGTACACCAAAATATACTATGTAAGTTTGTACACATTGCACCCTGGACAGGATCTCAAGGCACGCCAGGGTGCTACAACACCCTGATTGAGATTCACTGTTTTAGACCCTCTTTCCTTTTCCTTATAAAAGTCAGAGTAGGCTAGTAAAGTCTTTCTGGAGCAACTCCACCTCCTTGGAGGCTTTCCTTCTCTTTTCCCTTTTGGATTTCACTCTACATTTCAATGAAGTTCTATTCAAAGGGTTGTACTGCTAGTACGATGCCCTCTGTCTGTGGTACTTGTATGGAATTTACCATAAATAATAGCCTCTTAACATCCCTATAAAGTAGGTAAGTGCTATAACACCTATCTTTATACCTGGAGACTGAGGCACAGAAAGAATCAGTGCCACATCCAGGAAGTCTGTGGGAACGAATTTAGGTCTTCAAACTTCCAGACTTGTTTTCTATAACTGGACTTATCCTGCCTTTTTACATATCATGTGTTATTACTTAGATATGAATGGAGAAAAACAAGTTCGAGGTTTTTTTAAGAAGAAAATTATACATGCTTCTTTGGAGCTTACAACAATTCTGTTTAAGAGCAGGCAGTTTCTATGCAGTGCCCCCTTAATTTTAATTCTATTGTAAATTATTTCAACTACTTATTAACATTATTGAGCATTTATTCTTTCATTCCTGCCTATTTTGGGATTTTTTTTAATTATTCTAAATTCTGTGTAGGAGTCCAATTAAATTTGTTTAATGAAAGAGTATATATATAAAAAAGTAAAATCCATGCTGCAGAGAAAAAGGGGCAAAATGTAAAGGATGAAGAAAACCATCAATAGAAATATGATTCTTCAGGGACTGTTTTAATTTCTTAAGAATGAAAAATAAAAGCTGTGTATAATGTATTTTTAAACATATGTATTCAAATCAAATACATATGTATTCTTTGTATCCACAGGGAGTAATACCACATCACCATTCATTCCTGCCAAGGGCTTGTTCTTTTATTAATTCCAGTGTAGTCATGTCTGTACCAACCATGTTCAGCTATCTCTAGGCTGGACTAATGTTGGTTGTATATGAATTTGTTTTGGTATTCTGCTTTCAGTTTGTCTTCTGCATCATCTCCACCATTGTAGTGGTAGTGTCAAGGTACAGCTGGGATGTAGGCAGTCAGGGTGGGACCATGGGGGATCACAAATCAGGGGATCAGAAACATACAAGGTTAGGAAAAACAAGTCCCAGATGAGAGTGAGGTGTCAAGGGACCAGGAGGAGGCAGGTCAGGAAGCCAAGGTCTTTAAGGGACTGGGACACAGTGGTCAGCCTAGGTAGAACCACAGGCCCAGAGGAGTCAGGAACATGAGCAGGAATCCTAAACCGCTCTCCCGAGCCAGAGACTCTGAAGCAGGCAGCTATAGATATACAAGACCAGGGACATGGGCTGTCAGAGACAAAAGCCTGGAAGCACACAGAGTCAAAGAGTTGGCAAAGGTAGTCTGGAAGCACAGGGGTCTGGGCTGGAGTCTGGAACCAAGAACAGGCTGGCAGGAATCGGGAACAAGGATGAAGTCAGGAAGCAAGACTTAAAGCAGGCATCCCCATTCAGTAGGTGACTGGAGCCAGATGGGGTAGTTAGGCCACTGGTAAGTAGGTCTACTCAGGTAACAAGGGCCAGCTGGTGTCAATTTAAGTAGCCTATTGCCCTGGTTCTGACAGGTAGTCAGTCCCATACCTAATGTCATATCTTTTCCTTCTAAATTCTTTACCATGCCATCTTTTGAAGAACTTCCATCTTTTCATCTTTTGGAGCTTCTTCTGTACCATAGACTATGATGCTTACAGGATATACTTTTTTTAAAATAAATGTTCAATTTCAACATATATTTCAAAAACATTTCAACATAATGTTTTTGTCAGTGTATAATTTTGTTAACTTCTCTGCAGCACTTGTGCTATAGGAGCATCTCATTTAAAGCTCATCCTTTATAGATGCACTGATGCTGATCAAACTTCCCAGGTATGCAAAAATCTTCTTGTTCTACAATTTCACTACTGTTTTATGTTATATAGGGTCTATTCTTCTAAATGCATCTTTTAAGTTTGTTGGGTCCTCCCCCCCCCTGCAGCCTGGATGGTCTTGGCATTTATTGTACGGTTAGGTAAATTGCACCAATTTTACAAAGTAGCAAAGTATGGCATAATTAATTCCAGACTTGACTTCATCCCAGCCATACAGTTGGTCCTATAAAAGATATCACTCACAAAAATCCTTGTCTCTAACTTAATGAATTTCAGTGTGAATGCTACAATGGTGTCATTGTAAGAATGGAATGTCTAGTTAAGCTAACCCTAGATCATCAATGGCATGTCTGACAGCACAGCTAACATTCTTAATGTCCATTTTAAGGACACAATGAAAAGCAATAGTGTTTGTATGGTCTCATGTCTTTCACAAAACTTTCACATGACCTCCTTGTACATAGATGTTTATAGTTGCTGTTATCATACCTGGAACATAATAATGCTTCCCTCCAACCAAATCAAATGCCTTAGTAAAGTCAAGGAAAGCACCAATGCTATCAACTTTGCTATTGTTTTCCACCTCCACCAGAAACTGTCAGGTCAGGAATAACTGCTTTAATGTTGTTTACAGTACTATGCCTATTGTTAACCAAGGTGAGTCTATCCCTGTACAATGATAACAAACTACAACACCATCATGCGGCAGGCAGTTTTCAATATAATTAACTTCTGATATTTGGAAAGCTTCCCATATATTCAGTTAGAAATTTCCCCATGCAGCACTGCACATGCAAGTATGGTATCCTGTATGCAAGTCCCCAGTTCTGCATTGAGCCACAGGGGCAGAATATTACATCCATGCTCAGCAGCCTTTAAGCCAACTGTCCTCTGTTTATAACATGGATCACAGTGCAGGATCAGGGTCTTATTTTGTGTAACTTCATTAATACTGATAGTACTCCCAGTTTTGTCTGTACACGGTACTGGTGAAGACAATGAATACAGCATGTTTTTATAAAGGTCTATGCAGGTGGATTCCTTCACAGCATTAATGATAAAATATAAAATATTTACAAAGTAGTAAGGATCCAAACTTCTGGAAAGCAATTTAACTCATTTGGAAGTTGAATAAAGGATCAAGGAATAATTTCATTCTGTCTAAGATTGCATTTATATTTTAAAAGCCTAAAATTTCTTCCTGGTCCTTATTAAAAGTGACACTTTGTGACTCACTAGCCCATTTCTTTCTTGGCTATGGCTAAATTTAATGGGATGCATGGATAGAATTTTGTTCCAATGTGTTTCAGTTTCCCTGAAATATCCAGCTATGTTTTGGGGTTTGGAGTAGGATTAATGGGTATTGGGCTGGTAAGGTCAAGGGAAGACCAGCTAAAATATTGCTGCCAATTGAATGCTTACATAATTGAAACATTATAACTAATTCCTGCACTGTAACTGAACTAATAAAATCCAGTGCTAGCCACAGTCATAATAGATTATTTGCAAAAACACTATCTTCCTCACTTCACTTTTTAGTAGTCAAATGTCCCACATGATGATCACCACAGACAGCACCTTAGCAAAAAGAAAGAGGTGGGCAGATGATTTTTAATCCTTTGGACAAAATTTTGGGCTTTGGACCGAGAGAAGGCACATTCCAGAATGAAAAAGCCATCTCAGGGAGCCAGACGGCATTGCCTTCTCTTCCGTATCAAAGGAGCTCCACCTGAAATGCTTCTGTTTTATGGTATAGGGGCAAAGAGTGATCAGTGACTTCTTGGTTACTTAGCAAAGATGGAGGACAGGGAAAACATTGACAATTATCTAATGCCAAGTTAAGTATTCTATTCAGTCTCTCATTCATCTTAGTTTCATTTCACATTTCAGTACTACAAAAGAGGCCTGCTCCAGTCCCTGGGTTGTTTGATCTCAATTAAATAACCTGATAAACACCTGTGAATATCAGTAGAGGCAGGATCAAGGGCTAAAATAGAAAGACATTACATTAATTAGTGGCATCTTGGAAAATGGGGCTGCCAGGGACCTTAAGAGCTAGTTCATCTTTAAACTCCAAATCAGGACTAGACTCTTTCCAAGAGATTTTTATTTTTGAATGCACTTCCATTAGCACATTCTTTTGGGCTAGAGACAGGCATTACACACAAACTGGTTTAAACCTGTAACAGAACAGATGTTCAGTGGACATAAACCAGTTTGAAAATGATCTCAAACCAGTTTCAGCCAATCTGGTTGAATGTTGTATTAGACCTAACCGATTTGGTTCAAACTGTTTTATGCAATATCTGTCCAGGACCTCTTGCTGGTTTAAGGTAAATCAGACTCCCCCAACATCCTGGCTGTGCTCCACAGAAGGGCTGGCCCCTCCCCTCTGCTCTCTGGCTGCAGCTCCAGCAGAGACTGCAGGCTTCTCCTCCCCTTTCCCCTCCCCACAGCCTTGATAGGTGTCTGTGTCTGTGTATTAGTTAGCAGACAACATGCTAGCTATGGTCTGTGCTGAGTTAATAGGGTAGTAATAGGATACTGTTATCAATTCCTTGCTGGGCTAATCAGAGCATCCCTCAGTTCAGCCCTAGGCAAGGGAAGGTAGGGCTCCTCTAATGCCCCCTGGCTTCTGCATGTGCCTGCATTTCTGGGATGTCTGCCTGGTTACAAAACTGATTCAGCCTAGCCAGGTTAGGCTAAGATTGAATCAATTTAGGCTCAGGCTTTTTTAATGTCTGCCTCTAGCCTTGATGTTTGGTGCCCTGAACTAGATACAGTGTACCAACTGAGGTTTCACTACAGCTGATTAGACTGGAAGGATTATTTCACATATGTTCCTTATAACACTCCTATTGATAGAACCCACTGTGGAGTTTCCTTTTTTGTGCAGCCATATAATATCATTTATCTCATCTTTAGTTTGTTATGCACCATAATCCCTCAGATCTTTTACTACAGAAGTGAAGATTAACTCATCATTCCCCTTCTTACAATTGCATATTTGAGTGTGGCTACCTAAATGTAGCATTTGTACTTATCCACACTGCATTGTTTCGGGGCATTCCTAGACATTCAAGAAACTTCTCAAGGTAATTTTGAATTCTCATTTTTTTCCTTTAGAGTGGTTGATAATAGGTCTGAGATGATCATATAGGTCGCATTATATGTCTAATTATAATAAACCTGTGTCATATTGCATTTGTTTCCCACTGGAGCTTGCAGGATTATACACACACACACACACACACTTGCACACACAAGCCTTATTCTATCTATCCATAACACTCTATTCACACTCTGATTGGCTGTCTCGGCAGCCAATCACAGTGTGAATAAAGTATTAGGGAAAGCAAGTGCCATGACAGTGGGGACACAGGTTGGGGCTGGCCTGGCTCCCCCCGCCCCCCAGCTCCATGGAGGAGGTGGTGGCAGTGCTGTGGCTGTGGCATGAGGGGTTGGGGGTGCTATGGCTTGGGGAGCAATGGTGGGAGCAGCCCTGGGCCTGAAACCAAACCTGAACTGCTGGGGGGAAACAGGGTTGGCCCTGAATTTGGAGGGGGTGGATGAGGGGCTCTTTTCCCGATGGCCCCCCAGGGGGACTTAGGGGGAGTGGTTTTGGCTCTGGCCATGAAGCAGTGGGGAAAAGGTGTGGGAGCAAGGCTGGCCTCAGGCCTCTGTCTCTGCCCAGCCACCCCCAGCAGGCAGCGGGGGTGACAAAGCATATGGGGGGGGGCACTAGACTTGTCCCCCCTGCTCCTTGAAGCTGTGAAAATGGAGAGTGTGGGGTGGAGGGGGATATGGCCAGTGCCACTGGCCATGCTCTCCCCCTGGGCCTGCAGGTGGCAGTGACGGAGCAAATGGGAAGGCGGGGCCAGTAAACGGAGGGTGTGGGGCAGCCTGGCCCAGCCTTGAACCAGTGGGGGGGAAGAGGGGGAGTGAGCACAGCCCCAAAGTTCGTGGGTGGGGTGGGGGTGTATGCAAGTCTCTGTCCCCAGCCATTCCTCCCCCGCCCGTCATTCTTGACCAGCAATTGGCTAGTATTCTATACATGTAAAGAAACACATGCTCCTTGTTTTTAGAATTTATAATAATGGAAACATATTCAGTGAATTTGTGAATGTTTCCCTGTTTTGCATATAAACTTACCAGTTTCTGTTTTCAGCTGTGTTCTCATCCATGATCGTTACATTTTACACGTGTATTTTTAGATCTGACCACCTGTTTTAAAAAAGATATCTTAGTGTGCCTCTTCTCAAACATTGTTTTTCCTCTTTAGCTTTTACAGAACGAAATTCCCACATTAGTTTTAAAACCACGAGGCTGATTGTAAAAACAAGTTTTGTTAAGAGCTGGTAAAAAAATACACAGAATTGGGAAATAATACAAGTTGAAATGCACAGCAAGATCAATGCCTAATTTATGGTCTGCAAAAGCTATGCCAATACTGAATATTGTCCTTAGCATCCACTTCTGAAGGTTGCATGCTTTCTTTGTGGTATGCCCTTTCTCCAAGACCCATGCAGCAGGCAATGTATCTGAGACAGTGTCTTTAGCCTCTGGTGTCATATCTCCTCCTATACTGCTGTTTGTCTCATTCACTCTTACGCTTTTCAGATTGTTTTGACAAGATGTCTTTCTAACATTTGAGATACCTACTCATCCTGAACCACATAGGTGTTTCTATATAGATGAAAAGTACTGTCTATTTCTTGTGTCATGGTCATTATCTTTTTCAAAAATATTCACTATTTTTGGTGCTGGGTTGGATCAACAGTTTGGATACCTGTTTTATTTGTCATGCTTTTAACATTTTATTTGCGATTAAACATCCCCTTTTCCATGGCCACCTATTCTTTGCTACTGCCTGCAACCATTCTCGTGGTCATTAGCTGAAGAATTTAAAGATGCAAATCTTCTTTGCACTTGAGTTTTTAAAAAGAGAACTTATTTTAAACCAACACATAAATAAAATCTCTCTCAACTTTATTTTTTTTTCTTTATGGATATTGACACCTTCATTCCATTATATTATAATACTTGAAAATGTGTGTTCAAACTCAGTTTGTCTTGGCTATGTTGTTGATACTACACAGGTACCATTGCGACAGGACAACCATATCAGAAAAATTGCTTCCTTTTTTTTTTGTCCCCACTATTGACAGATTGATTGACAGATTGTTCCAGACCTCATTTTTCTGTTGCTTAATTTCCAGCCTAAATTTATCCCTGGACAATTTTTAGCCATTTGTCCTTCTGACAGTGTTGTCTTTTATCAGATATAGCTCTTCTTCTTCCTTTGTGTTTTTCTCACTCCTTCACCCCTTACGCTGCCGTGTTTCAATAGAAGGAAATCCTAACATATCACACAGCCTTTGCTTTGCTACATCCATCATCTTTAACTCTCTTGTGAAACAGGATTTTTATTCAGCTGGTTATCTGAGTAGCCTTTCTCTACAGCTGTTCCATACTGAATTCATTTTTCCTGAACGTGGGGCAGCAGAATTCTATATGATATTCTAGAGAGTGTCTCATGTGAAAGTTCAGTTGCATTAAAGCTTCCTTGTATCTTCTGGAAATTCTTTTTCTGATCCATACTAGGATCATATTTGCATTTTCCACATCACATTTCACATGATGATGATGATGATGATGATGACAATGTGGCTTTTAGTTGTCCTATGATGTATAAATATAACCAGGTCTGATTCCTCCTCTGAAATTCCCCATTGATAAGGACTGAAGTTAGAGCATAAATTCTTAATATTCATTTAAGTCATGCATTTTTATAGCTGAATTTCATCTCATTTTTATTACTTATGTGTTGAGGATAAAACAGTTCTTCCTCTATATCCAAATAGTCTTCTGTACTGACGTCATCTCTCAACTTGGCATCATTTGCAAATATTGTTAGTACTTGCCTACTACTTGTGCTGAGGTCACCCGTGAAGATAGTTAAAAGCATGACAAGTCAGGAAATGCAGATCCTCTCCCTCCCTCCCCTTCCCCTCCCCCTGGTTAGGTGGGTGTTTACTTGCAATGATCTGGTTTCTACAGCAGGGGAGGATCCCTGACTCCTGCCCACTCTGAGACCCTAGCCTTTCAGTCCCTGACCCTCTCAGGCTATCTGTGACCCCTGACTCAAGGAGTTAGCATCTAGTTTTGCTCCTGAGAGGGATTTAATCTCTTGTTGGTGAGCAGTTCCACGCAGTAAAACAGACAGTTCCTTTTGAATGAGGCTGTTTACTGGGGCAGAGATCACACAGCCAACAACTTTCTGGCTCCTCCAAATGCTTAAGCAGTCCCTCTGTCTTCAATCCAGGCCTGAGCCTCCAAGGTTAGCTCAACTGTCTCTTCTCCAGTCTGCTCACCCACAAGTCCTCAAATCCATGTCAGTGGTCTCTGTCCTCAGAAGCAGAATTCCTGCTTGTTCACAATCCTTGCCCATGGTCATGCTCATTTCAGTCTCTTGCACTTGATACCTGTAGGCAATCTGCTCCAAAGGATGTGTGCAGAGCCTACTTGAACCATAAACATGGCTATGAAAACCTTATTGATACTGAAAATCTATCTCATCTTGTCCTGTAGGTAGGTAGTACTAGCACTTAGCAGGGACCCTATTAACCCTTCTTTCTCTGTGTACTAGTTTTTTAGGTATAATCTTGCATGTTTCAATTTAACAACATGAAAATATTTAAACCAGAAATATTACAATAAACACTATAGTCTAGCACTTAGAGTTATGCTTCCTAAATTCTTTTAAGCTTCAGAGAAATATTGGCATACAAATCTATGCCATCAGAAACTGTTTACCTATCCTGTGAGATCTTGATATTGCCAAAACATTATGTACTGAGCTAAATTCAGCCTCATGTATGCAGACCTAGTTCCTCTGATTATGGATTAGTGCTTATTGCTTCTATTATACTCAAAATGTTTTGCTGATATTGTTAAAGCTGTGTAAAAATTTTCAACCACATTTTTTTCCACCAAAATGAGGTTTCATCAGAACTCCAAGTTTAGCCAATAAATGTAATTCCAATATTTTTTTTTTTATACAAAATATTTATATTAGCTATCTAAACAGTTTTGATTTTTAGTGTTTGAACTTTGGTTCTTTGGTTTCACTTTGTCCTTTTGTTACTTGCCTTGCTTTATTTGCACTGCAAATCTAGTCTGGGATAGAAAAGGCAGAAGAAATAAAGAAAGCACTTAACCATTCAATTCTGGGTGGAATGGGGTATTTTCTCCTATATTTTACTTCTTGACCTTTTTCCTGTTTTTTTTTTTCCAGTGGAAAATCAAGGAGTGAGTAATAGAAAAGGGAGGAGAAAGGATTCACTAAATGCTGAAACCAAAAGTACAGAATTGAGGCATGATTTTTTGTCAGATTTTTTTAATGTTTTATTGAGCAACCTCAGCACATGGCAAAACTGAACAAGTACACATTCTTTAGAAGTAAAGCTGGTATAAAGATGCAGTACAGAAATTGCAGTGATAAAAGCAGAACAGGATGAAGGTCTATTTAAAGAATATCTACTATTGCAGTTTTGGTATTATCTGGGTAAACAGAAGAAAATCTCCTAGGACTGTCTGACAAAGGAGGGAATTTTTTATTAAAAGTTGTCTCTCTCTCTCTCTGTTTTAAATCAAGGCTGAAACATACAAAAACATTCTTGTTGTGTGAAAAATTGCTTGCACTGAAATAGTTGTGTACTTCAAATGATTCAAACTGCTAGATCACTGAGCTCAAAGGGTAGTAATCAATGGCTCAATGTCTAGTTGGCAGGTATCACGTGGATTGTTCAATATCTTCATCAACAACATAGAGGATGGGATGGAGTGCACCTTCAGTAAGTTTGCAGGTGACACCAAGCTGAGGAGAGTAGGAGATTCTGTGAATCCTAGTCCTGCTCTCCAGTGTATTTAGACAAATTGGAGGATTGAACGAAAAAAATCTAATGAAGTTAAATATGAACAGATGTAAAATCCTGCACTTGGGAGAGAACAATCCCATGTACCAGTACATGCTAGGAACTGGCTGACTAAGCAGCAGCTCTGCAGAAAAGGACCTGGGGGTTACAGTGACCAATAAGCTGATATGAGCCAAGTGTGCCCTTGTTGCGAAATCTAGTGACATACTGGGCTGCATTAGTAGGAGCATTGCCAGCAGATTGAGGAAAGTGATTCTTCCCCTCTGTTTTGTACTGGTGAGGCCATATCAGGTGTACTGTATCCAGTTTTGCCACCCCCCCCCCCGAAAGGATGTAGACAAATCAAAGAGAGTCCAGCAGAGAGCAAGGGAAATGGTTCGGGGGCTTGGGCACATTATTTATGAGGAGAGGCTGAGGGAACTGAGCCACCAATGCGAAGTTGCAGCTGGTAAAGCAAACCAGACTCTGGCTTGCATCTGTAGGTGTTTCTCATGTAAATCCCAGGACATCATCCTCCCGCTGTACTTGGCCTTGGTGAGGCCACAGCTGGAGTACTGCATCTAATTCTGGGCTCCACAATTTAGGAAGGAAGTGGAGAAGCTTGAGAGAGTCCAGAGGAGAGCCACACACATGATCAGAGGGCAGGAGAATAGGCTTTATGAAGAGACGCTGAGAACCATGGGACCCTTCAGCCTGGAAAAGTGAGGCTTAGGAGTGACCTGGTGGCTGCCTATAAGTATAACAGGGGTGTGCATCAGGATCTGAGGGAACATCTGTTCACCAGAGTGCCCCAAGGGACCAATGGTCACAAACTCCTCCAAGACTGTTTTAGGCTGGACATAAGGAAAAACTTCTTTACTGTCTGAGCCCCCAGAGCCTGGAAAAGGCTCCCTCCAGAGGTGGTGCAAGCACTTCCTCTAGACTCCTTTAAAAAGCGTTTGGATGCTTATCTTGCTGGGATCCTTTGGGGCAGGGGGCTGGACTCGATGATCTCCCCAGGTCCCTTCCAGCCCTAATGTCTATGAAATCTATGAACTGGGCTTCTTTAGTCTGGAGGAGAGAAGACTGAGGGGGGATTTAATAGCAGCCTTCAGTTACCTGAAGGTTGGTTCCAAAGAGGATGGAGCAAGACTGTTCTCGGTGACGGCAGATGACAGAACAAAGAGCAATGGTATCAAGTTGCAGCAAGGGAAGTTTAAGTTAGATATTAGGAAACAAGAAGGTAGTAAAGCATTGGAACAGACTACCCAGAGATGTTGTGGAATCTCCATCCCTGGAGGTTTCTAAGGACTTGCTGAACAAAGTCTTGGCTGGGATGATATAGCTGGGGATAGTCCTGCTTTGAGCAGAGGGTGGGACCAGATGACCTCCTGAGGTCTCGTCCAACCCTAATTTTCTATGATTAGAAGCCAGTTCAAACAAAGGAAATGTATTCTATGAAGAAATTTGAAAATATTGTTCTAAGTCTGATTTTGAAAATGGAGATTAATCATTCTCCCTATTAAAAACAATGAAACAGTAGCAAGTGTGCTGCAGGGGGAAAAAGCTCATATATAAATCATAGAAAGGAAGAGGGATTGAAGGGACCTCAGGAGGTCATCTAGTCCAATCCCCAATGCTCAAAGGAGAACAACTCTTTGTGTTGGGCAGCAGCCAGCATTAGAAAGAAACAAAGGGACCAAATGTGAGCATCTATTTGCCTTATCTAGAATGGCAAATCCCATGTTGTTGTTAGCAATGGAGAGATGGGAGATTATAAAATGTGAGATGCTCTGCAGTTGGGACTGGGGGGGGGGTGTGTGTGTGTGTGTGCGCATGCGTGCATTTAAAGATTATTAAAGCAGTTTGTTTGACTGTTTCCATTGAACCATACAATATGTTTCTTTCCTTGTCAGTGTGGTATATTGTCTCATTTATTGCTATTACCTTACCAGTTTAGTAATTGCTAATATATTTGTTAACTTACTAAACTGAAAATAGACTAACGATTACTATTGAGTAATTTAATGGAAATGTCTTAATGTTTCCTTCATTAACATTCCCAACATTATTATATTGTTCATTTCATTTCACTGGAACATTTTTTAAAACAGTGTTCACTGCTATGATCTCACGGACAAAATTTCTTTTTGGAGGGCCTCTTTAAATAATGGGCATCACAAATGTCATTCCAGCTCTTTTTTTGAATTCAGAATAATCACCTTAATGTCACTTAATGGTAAATATTAAGGAAAAAACATTTCACTCCAGCCAGCTCAATGTGCTTCTCTTGCTCCCTGATCTTACCTTTTTCCCTCCTGTGTTCTGGATTTTTGAGGTCCTTACATAGAATGTGAATCAGTCTTTTTGTCTAAAATCGAATCTAGTCCTCTCCTCACCAAAAATGTCACCTTTTTATTTTTACTTGTGCAGAAAGAAGCGTTCTGTTAGAGAGTGCTGCTGTCTCTAACCTTAGTTTATTTATCACACAACCCCCCTAAGCAAACCCAGATTCAGAGTATTTGCCTACATCGTGGTGCTGTGCTATGTCTTTGTTAGGAAAACTTCAGAAAGATCCTACAGATTATAGCCAACACTGCTACATTACATTTTGTGCAATGTTTTGATGATGTAAAACTGTACAGTTTTTCAGGGGATTCCATTTATGTAGTGGGAGCACTTAAGGGTATAGGTGTGGGGGAATAATTATTTTTTTAGCTTTATTGTCTTTAGTGGTACAAGCTGTGAAGAATATGGGTGACTGCCGGTACAGGGGAAATGGAGAAAGGACAGGTTGACTTTCTGCATAGTAGTAATAATTAAGAACAGTCGTGCCCAAATTTTTTGGGTTGTGGGCTGAATGAGTGGTGTTGGGCCAGTCTGTTGGCTGGATCTAGTGCATAGGATGGCTCCATGGGGTTGATACAGTGTGGCATCAGCATGTAGATGTGATCAGGTTCAGGGCCTCAGGCCTGTATCTGAGATCAAGCCCCAGCTCCATGTGTGCTAGTTTGGATCTGCTGTTCTGGCCTCACCCCTTGCCTGCCAGATCAGGTTAGCCATCCCAGCCCTAGCCCCAGCCCTGTGCACACTGGATTAGGCCCACTGCCCTGCTCCTGACTCTGGTCATGTACACCAGATTGGACCTGCTGCCCCAGCCCTGGCCTCAGTCCACACATTTCAGATTATACCTGTTGCCTGGCCCCTTGTATGCTGGATCAGGCCTGGTGCATAGGGCCCTGATATCTGGCCACATAGCAGGAAATTTGCTGGTGGGGGAAGTGTGGCAGAAATCTGGTGGTGGGGAAGTGTGCCACTGCTTCTCTGCTGCCAAATTTCTGGACCTGTGGGGAGCACTGCAGACTAGATGACACAGCTCCATGGGCTTAAGGTTGAGCATTACTGGCTAAAAAGGATTTTAAAAAATGACTTTGATCCTAGCAATATACAAGCTTGGGAATAAATTGTTACTTTGCAATGATTTTATGTCACTTCATTGTATTGATTAAAGGGGGACTTTCATACTTGTAATGTGTTATAAGGAAACCATTTAATTTGCTATATGCCTGTTTATTATACTTTGAATAATGGCCTTGATCCTAACTACTAACCTTTTCCTGTTGCTTGATTCAGAAGTGATGCCAAAACAGCTTGTTGCCATGGCAATTACCATCCTGTTACCCCTGCAAAGTTGTTTCCTGCTCAGATGAGAGGTGCAGGTGAATGTGCAAGGGGAAAGGCTTTTTTTAAAGCAGTCCCCTCCCCCACAAAATACAAGTTTTCAATAACTGCTAAATGTTCAGTAATATTTCATAGGTATGAAAGCCCAGATTTAATTCCTAAAATGTGTAGTAATTATTCTACTTTCTAAGCATTAATGGTTGTAAGAGGGATATTCTGTTGTGCTGAACACAGGATGGGGAGTCAAGAACCCTGTCTCTTTGCAGGAGTTTGAGCAAGCCAGTTTTTCCATCTAGCACTTTAACTTAAGCAATTATGGAAGCATTTTGAAGTATAAAGGGCTACAAGCACCAAATATTATTTTTGAAGCAAAGACAAGCTAGAGAAGTTAAATGATACTGCTTACTAGAAAACTGGTAAGTTTAAAGCTAGAGATTTAAGTAATTTTAGCTGCCATATGAACTCTTCATTCTTCCTGCTTATTTTTGTAATTTTTAAGATCCTCTACTCCTGTTTCTGAAAAGGTTTCTATTCTTTCCTTAATGTGATTCTTATATTGACAGTGTTTCTCCTCCCATTCCCACCAAGCATTGTCTTAAATATGCTGCAGAAATAGAGGTTTATTCACTTTCCATTAGAGCTGATCAGATCTAATGTTCTCATAATAAGATTGGTAATGAAAGGGTTTTAATTTTTTTATAGATAAGTATAAGTGACCTCAAACTTAGGATAAGCTTTAAACATTTTTATTTTTTTTGGTACAAGTTTTTGGTTTTGGATATCCACTGTTTTATATTGTATTATTATTTGGTTTGTATTGATTTTTATTGTTTCATATGGATATTGTATGATTTAGGCCTGTGTTTGTAAGTGACCCAAAGTCATATCAAATTTCCATTTTATAGGTCAAACCTACAGCTTCTGTCCTCTGCCTGGGTATCCCAGTTGCAACAATATGATTCATTATACCCCTCCCATGTACATTGGTTCCCAGATGAATGAGAAACAATGGTAGCAGGCCTCTACTGAATGGCCTGTAATGACTGGGCCATCGCCTTGCATTGATTCATCCAGGAACCACGGTTCTCACCCAGAAACAGAGACATGAACCCGGCATTTGAAAAACAAAAGACCCTGCAGAACCAGCAACTCTCACCATTACAGACACCCGAAACTGCACACATGCTCAGTACACCAGGGGCTGACCCTTGCCTGAGCATGCCTCCTGTCACTAGGTTCACACACAGTCTGCCCCTATAAAAAGGGGCAGTGAAGACAGACCCAGTGGGAATGCCATTTCCATCTGGACCAGACCAGCTTCACATCACCTATCCACCCCAGAGGCCCTGCTGGCAACCCCCTCTGGACAACAACTACTGGACAAGGACCCCTTCCAGCCTGGATAGGTAGATATTACCTGCATATGTCTCCCTACTATTTGGACTCTTTCTCTCTCTTCTCCTGGACTTCAGTGGACTTCAGCCCCTGCACCAAGCCTCTTTAACCCCTGCTGCCATTGTGTGTGTGGGTGCAAGGGAACCAATTTGGCAACCCTGAGTTGGGTCATGTTTTACTGAATCCCAGTCCCTTCTCTATCTTAAATTCCAGCCTCATTCTCTCTGTCTCAGCTCCAGTTCCCACCCTCTCTGCTAGTTTCCCCATCTCCTCCCAATTCCATCTCTCCTTTTCTGCCACCTCTCAGCCTCTCCTTGCTTTCCTGCTGTCCCTGCTACTTTTCCTGTGACTTTCTGCTTCCTCTCTTTCTGTTTTCAGGCTTCTCCTCCACCCCGCCACAGCTTCCCAGCTTCTATTAGCTGTTTTGCAGTTCTCTCCAGCTTCCAGCACCTACTGCCACTCTCTGCAACATCTCTAGCTGCCCCAGAGGCATCCTTTGGCTCTCCACATCCAGAACCCCTCTTTAACAGCCACACTTTCTCTTAGTCCCATTTTTTTCCCCTCCCCATCTACCTTTTCAGCTCCCCCATAGCTCTGGCTCCAGTCCCAGACTCTGTGCTGGCATACTTTCCTGTTCTGCAGGCTTTCAGCATTGTCTTTTAATCAATTAAGATCAATTAACCTAAAGTTATCCCTGAGCCTCAGTTCTTCAGCCCAGACCCCTGTAGTCTACCGGTTCTAATCCTGGTCCCGGTAACTTTAACCTCCTACACTTCTACTTTCTTACCTTAACCTTTCTCCAGGTATCCCAAGTACACCAAGCACATACATATATACATATCACAATACCCAACTTAGGAACTCACTTGTGTGTATGTGTAGGAAGGTGGTATGTGTGTAAATTAGTGAATACACACACAATATAGATAGATATAGATACTCTGTGTGTGTGTGTGTGTGTGTGTGTGTGTGTGTGTGTGTGGTATATGAATTAGTAATCCACATATGTGTATTGAATGTGCAGGTGTTGGTAACTGGTAACTGATTCTGTCTGAATTTGGTGCGTTTAGTGTGTGTGAACCCAGACTAGTTATTTTGAACGAGTGTTTATCTGAGTTGCTGGTGTGAGAGTGTGTGTGTATGTGTGTATGTATATGTATATGTGTGTGTGTGTATGTGTGTATGTATATGTATATGTGTGTGTGTGTGTATGTGTATATATGGCATTGTGTGCACGATATATGAATTAATGATCTGTGTCTAACTTTTGAGGTGTATAGTGTATGTGCCTGAGCTGGTAGTGTGAGTGTGTATGCCTAATAGGGGTGTATGCACCTAGTGAGTGTGTGCTTAATTGATTTGTATGTGTACACCACACCCCCCTGTCTAACAGTGCAATATTGAGATCCTGAGCATTGGCCTGACCCCTCAGGGCAACAAGTGTTTGGTGTGGTTGGAATATGACTCCAAGTAGACAAAGTTAAAGAATCCCTGCTTAGTGATCCCTGGAAGATGTGCCATTTAAGGTGTAGTAGGATCTGATGTATGATCTCCACAATCGTGCTTCCTGCCATGCCATATGTGCATGGCAGGAAGCATGATTGTGGGGCTGAATATGAGATCTCATGAAGCCATACTGCTGGCCCAGGATCAGATCCTGGACTCCCCCTGTACTGATAAGTAGCAAGCTCCCATTGCTGGGAGCTTGGATCAGTTGATGGGGATGCACCATGAGCCTCCAAAGGTTGGAGCTTTCAGCTGATCAGAGCTCCCAGCTGCAGGGGCACAGTGAAGCCTTTGACTCCAGCTATGCCCTGAAGCCTGGGAGCCCTGATCTGCCATTGCTCCCAGCCAAGAGTGACAATGCATCCCTGTGCCTGGGAGTGACAACTGATCATGGGTTCCAGCCTTGGGGGCCCATCCTAGCCTTTGACTCTGATGGGCCTGCAAGGCTGGGTGTGGCAATCAGCAGATTGGTGGTGCTCTTAGCCTCTGAAGCATGTGGGAATTGAGGGTTGCAATGCACTCTGGAACCTGGGAACCCTGGCCACACCTTCAATTAATAGTGTGATAGGAACTAGCTATAAAGTTGTCACAGTTTTTTGTGTACTAACTTTGTTGTATATTTTCTTGATTTATTTATTAGTTGCATTAAAGTATGCTCTGGTAATTGCTTAAGACATGATTAACTGGTTATTCACATCCTAAGTGTAATTTGTGTCAGGGGTTTAAACAGCACAGGATGACCTGAATCAACTGAGACCCATAGCATCAAGGATAATAGAAAATTCTTCCTGTGTGTCCAGTAGGGCTGTGCGAAGCTTCGGTCCCTGACTCAATTTGGCCTGATTCGGTGGCCAAATCTCCAAACCTGAATTGAATTGGAAGATCCTTTAATCTCTCCAAATCACATCAGGACCCTCTGAATCAGTTTGGAGAGATTCAGACATAGATGCACCTTTAAATGTATTTTCTACATACCTCTAGGTAGCAGGTGGCTCGTGAATGCTGTGATGCTGTGATATAGAGTGTGCCACAGAAGTGCAGGGGGCTCCCCACGGTGCTCAGCAGCATACCCGGAAGTAGACCAGAAGCACTTTCGGGTCTGCCAGGGAGCACACGGGGGGCCCCCGTGCATCTCTCTGGCACTACAACTGGTGCCTCATAGGTCGGGGGAGCACCTGGGTTCCTCCTGCAGTCAATTGCCAAGCCGAGGGGACACGGGGGCCCCCTAGCATGCTCCCCAGTGGACCTGGGTCCACTTCTGGGTTCACTGACGAGTATCTGGAGGACTCACCTGCACTCCTATGAGACACTCCATCTGCCTCAGCATCGCAGCATTCACAAGCCGCATGAGTACCCTGAGGTATGTAGAAGAAACATTTAAAGCTGGGTCTATGTCCAAATCGCTGATTCTCTGAATCGGCATTGAATCTTCAATTTTGGATTCAGGTGAATCAAATTGGGGACATTGATCCGAATCAACGAATCAAATCACTGTCCATGATTTGGACCAAATCTGAATCAAATAGGGCCTACTTCACACACCCCTAGTGTCCAATAGTTCCATAAAGGGCCTCCTGTTCATTCACTAGAACTAAGCCTGGTCTTTCCCTGGAGGATGGTACAAAATATAGCACTAAATAGGAACTAACAGTTGTAGAAAACATGAATCCAATTCAAATATAAATGTTAGAACTTGCAAGATGCTTTTAAGGGTTCCATGCAGCATTAATGCTCAGGTATGCAAGCACCTACACATGATTAACAAGAAAGGTTAATCCAGAGGTTTCAACTGGTGTCAAAACCATTCTGATGTGTTGTGGGATTTCTGAATTCTTTGCAACAGAACCCCTTTAAATCAGCACCCCTGCCACCAAATCAGACCTTTTAAGTCAAGGTTTTTTGTGGACTATGTCCACCCCACAAGTTTGTAGTTTGGTGATCCATGTCCAAGAATAAGTTGTTTCTATTCACAATCTACAGTGATTGAATTAATTTTAATAGAGAAACAAGTTCTTAAAGCACTTGGGGTACATTTCTTCCTAGAAGATGGTTGATTTTTCTAAGATGGGGGACTCTGGGTTTTCTATTGCTATTATTAGCTTGTTGATTTTACATTTAAATAGCTGTTTTGCAAGATCCCATTATTTACCAGCTGTGCAACAAAGAAGAGCTAATGTGTACTTAGGAGGGGAAAAAAGCTTGTTATTTATGTATGTATTAAACATCTGAAATACTAATATACTTTGAAAATTACATTGGCTGTTCTCACTGAGGTATCTGCAGTGACATGATACAGCTAAAATGCAGATGAAGAATGATGAGAGTAAAAGCTCATTATGCAGAGGTTTTATCCATTAACACACAAATACTGCAATGGAGCATTCCTATTTTTTGCCTCTGTATTTCTCAGTTTATGCTATATCATAGCTCAGGACCTTACAGTAAAAAGCCAAAGGTAAATCTGGCCTGCATGAAAGAGCATGCACAAATTATTTTCTTTGGGCTGCATAGCTGGAAATCAAAATCATAGTATTTTGAGATTTAAATAATTGTTTGTTCTTGATCTGAATCAGGCAAAATTGATTCTGCATAAATCCACCCCATCTTTCTTTTTTGAAAAGGTAATAGTCACAGCAAGGGGAAAAAAGGACACAGAGACAGAAGAGCTGGTTTCTTAACTGTCAGTAGTTTTATCTTAAGATAAAGTTGAAACATTAAAGGCTGAAGGAAGAAGGCCAGGGGGAAAAAAAAGCCCCCCCTCCCTCCCCCCAGAAAAAAAAAAAAGAAAAACCCAAACAGTGTAGACAACAATACACCTGGAGGGTAACGGGCAAGAATTCTAGAGCTTCTCTTACACAACCTATGGAAAATATATTGAGCTAATATCTTTTCTTCAGTTATATCAGTACTGTTCTACTGCAGTGCTTCTCAGCCAAAGGGAATGAGATCCTTTTAAAGGTGCTGCACAACATAAGCACTCTTACATACTCAAACACCTACATATTCTTCAAAAGATAAATCTAGGGATTTTGAATACAAAGCCATCATGTCAAAAACATTTTGAAATGTTGTGTCTTTCTGAGTTCCTTGCAACAGAACCTCTTTACATCAGTATGTACCTCCTTCCCCCTACCCCCACATCAAATCAGGCTCTTGTGGGCCAGATCCCAGCTGTTTCTTGGTCATATCCAGCCTGTGGGCAGTAGGGTACCAATCCTTATCCTGGACTGTTTCAGTAATTCTACACACACATGCCAAAAAAGGCATTGTGAATTGTTTTCACTTTGCTTCTATAACAAACAAACAAACAGATATATGAAAAAAGAAACTTCAAACAAACCTGACAATTAAGGATCCAGGGGCATCTATACGTGAGGGTGGAGGCTGCCCCAATGCACTGGAATACCAGTGTCTCAAAGCTGACTCAATTAATCGAGTCTTCTGGAGCGTGACAATTACAGTGCTCCAACAGCTTCCTGCGTCTCATGCATCAGCACCCGCACTTTTGAAAATGGTGGTGGGGGTGCTTGAACTAAAGCTCATCAAGCAAGCTTTAATTCAAGTGCTTCCGCCACCATTTTGAAGTGTAGGGATCCTGATACACAAGACACGTGGTGTTTTATTTAGAGCGGCTCTCAAACCCGCATGTCCAGAGCATGTGTAAAAGATTTAAACTGCTGGATAATTTAAATTGCTAACTGCTGATTCAGTCTCTGTGCTGAAGAAAACTTGCTCTGACCTACAAATATGTTGCACAACCCAGTCTCCATCCATCAAAAATAATTGATGTCAACTCAATTTTATGTCACAATAAAAATGTTTAAGAACATTTTAAATAAAGTCCTAATACTAAAATTGTGGCAGAAATAAAATATCCGTAGTGTTCATAAATTAAGAGAGGCCATTAATAGACCTAAAAAGTACCTGTCCTAGATTATGGAAAATTGTTATGTAATGTCAAATGTTTTGTTATAAAAATATGAAATGCCCAAACTTTTGCTAAACCTTCTATATATCTTGGATCTTGTAAAGTATTTTAGTATGGTAGATCCAAAAGCTGTTCCCAGGAGTTGAAATATTCTCAATTTGTGAAAACAAGCCATTTAAATATGTGCTGTAGTCTAAGAGCACCACTTTGTAATGCTGCTCCATACATTTGATCCTCATTCATCATGAGAACAAATGCTCTTGCTATTTGCTAATGCTGCTTAGCATCTTCTAACCAGTTTACATGAAAAAACACTGCATTGCCATGAGCCTCGGCCAGCAGTCTTTACTCAACCCTAACTTTCCCATAAGTATGTGCAGCAGATTGGGTCCTTTAGTATTTGGTCATTTCTTTTTCCAATGAGGGCTATAACAAGCATTATTCTCACCTTGTTAGTATAATGTCCCCCTCGCAGTCCCAGATGGAGTGGAGAGCAATTGCTGTCTCTGAAGAAGCACTCCATGCCTTGCAAGATCATAAACTGAGTAAACACTGAACATTTTGACTCTTAATATTAACTAATTTTCTTGAATGCTAAAAGGACTAGATGTATCTGTTTTTGCTTTCACACATGCACAGTAATTTCTTGCAAGGAATATGCACCCATGTATTATAGATAGGGTGATCATGCTTCTCAATTAGGCTGGGGCAGTCCCAGCTAGCCAGCCAGTGAAAGTTAAAATGAGTGTCCCAGGTGCAGGTTGGGGAGGCATAAGGCATGAGCTGTGAAATAGGAAGCACTAGCAGACAGCAAAATTACCCTAAAATAGGCTAGCTTGATTAGTGGAATGACCATTAAAAATGGAAGATGATTGTTAACACCTGTAAAGTAAAGAACAATGGGTGATTAATGGGCCATTGATGCCCTTAGCTGCCTAAATAGAAATACCAGAGCTGCACTGCACCACCCCATTCCTGCCTTTGCCTGAAGCGGGGAGGGGCAATGTCCCAGCTCTCACATTGATCCATATGGTCATCATAATTATAGATCAGTATTAAGCTTGTTGCCGGCACAAGGTGCCCGAGGGAGGCAACAATTGGGTTCGTTGCCCGGTGTGCGTCACGCCAAATAAACACACTGGGGGGAGAAGTAGACAGAGTTTATTTGAGCTCAAGTAAAAGGTGCAGGGAGACTGTATTGTCTCAAATCCTGCACACCTAGCCCTGCAATAGTATTTTTATACCCTGGTCAATTTTCTGCAGTGATTTTCCAGTAGTTGGCCCCCCTCTTCCTCCCCTTTCCCTCCTCCCTTCTCTCTCCGAGCAGTGCCCTTGCATTCCACAGATAACAGTTTCAGCTTGCCTGTTTTCCAGAAGGACAGGAGATTACAGGAGCCAAAGAAAGGGTTACAAAGGTTGGGCAAGGGGGGGCCCTGGCTCGCCTGGGCCCAGAGCAGAGGGGCTTCATCGACACTCGTGGTCTTCCATCCCTCTGAGTTACCTAGGGTTGTGCCCAGTGACACCAACAAGCTCTTTAGTCAAAAATCTCTAGGGTGTAGCTGAGTCTTTTTATGACTTCTTCTCTAGTAGCGAAGTGTAGGAGGGCACTGTCCACAATGTTCAATGTTGACCTATACTTTTTCTAGGACAATAAAATCTTGGATGTATGACTGAGTAGATTAACAGATGCTATGTTAATCACAATTCAACCACATCTTTACCATGAAAGCTATCTTTTAACTCATCATTCACCTTCTTTTAACATATGCTTTTGATAAGAACCAGGGCAATAAATATTGATTTGTATTACTGATTAAGAGGTTATGTGGCAAAAACTATAGCAAAACTTTCATTATGAAAAAGCAAAGTCTTTCTGATGATTTGCTGTGCACCTACTAATTGCTAAACTCTGCTTTAAAGTGGTTTTATGGTCTATTCTAGCTTTAATACATCTCCCAGAGGTAGCAAATCTATTCCAAATGTAAGCATATCCTGCCTCCAGTTGGGTTTGAGAAAATGTTTAAGGTTAAAGAATGTTTCTTCAGAAATTTATTATACTCAGCAGATATTTATAATTATTGCAGGATATTTGTAACTTCAGTTGGTTTAGCAAGGTTAACTGTTTACATACATCTGGAAAATATTCAGCTCATTTGTTATCCAGATTTTAAAAATACATATAAAGTATGCACTTTTAACAGGCTGAGTTATGATGATACCTTTTAAGATATTGTTTGAGGAAATGCTTATTCATAATTGTTCCAATATTTAGGCATTTTCAGGCTATGTATATATAGTGACTTTAAAAGTTATGACTGTGTACCAAATTGTTTATTAACTTTTTGGTTGAGTGGTACCTCCACTATGGACTATTTTTCCACTGAGAGAACACATACCTGAATTCCTGTGAGTCAGAGTGAGGATTTTGTACACTATCAAGCTCAAAGATGTAGGTATTAATGCTTTGGGAAAATCAGGTGGTACAAGTATGGTCTGCAGCTATGAACATGCAAATTGCTCTACACAGGTAGCCTTTCTATAAATTTTGCACCAGGTGCATCTTATCCCCCAAATTGTTGCCCTGTGGGGTCAGGCCAATGCTCAGGTTCTCAATATTGCACTGTTAGATAGGAGGGTGGGGTGTACAATTTTACATGCACACACTCAAAAATAGGCGCATACACACACACTAGGTGCATACACCCACACACTATCAACTCAGGTGCGCACACACACATCCAAAATTACCAGCCTAGATGCACACACACCTATCACCAATTCAAGAACCTATACACTATACACACCAAAAGTTAGACAAAAATCAGTTGTTGATACCCATACACCCAATACACATACACGGATCACTAATTTGTATATCACACACAATGACATATATGTATATTCACCAGTTTACACACAAACCACCCACCTACACACACATGCAGGTGAGTTCCTAACTTGGGTGGTCTGGGATGTATGTGTGTGCTTAGGGTACTTGGGATTCCTAGGGTGCTTGGTGACTATGGGAGGGGGAATAAAGGGTCAAAGATCTCCAGAAGGAGGGGAAAGAGGGAGAAGGATGGGGGTTAAAATGAGACAGTGAAAGTGCCAGGAGCGAAAGTTGCTGGGGACAGGATTAGAACCGGTAGACTGGAGGAGAGCTGGGGTTACTTAAGGTCAAGTGGCTCCAGGGTTACTCGAGGTCACTGGTGCAAGGCGAAAAGCCTAGTGGCAAGGAGATAAGAGCCAGGAAAGAGAGAGAGGCAGACAGCTGGGAGCTTAGGGCTGGAAACTGAGGTGGACAGCTGAGAGATAGGGGCTGGAAACTGAGGTGGACAGCTGGGAGATCAGGGGGCAGATAAGTGGTGGCAAGGGGGAAGCAGTCAGGAAATAGATGAAAACCCACGTCAGGGTTTCAAAATAACAGGTTTAATAAACAGACAACACACTACACAGCCCCTTGAAGTTATTGGTACACACACACACAAACACACAATGGTAGCAGGAGAAAGAGGCTCAGTAGAAGGGTTGGAGTCCAGGCAGGGAAGAGAAACAGCCCAAGTCCTTGGTTTAAGAGAGAGTTGGGAGGATAGCTACCTATCCAGGCTGGAAGGAGGTCCTTGATGGCTTGTTGGGATATTTGTCTGGCAGGTGTTGTCCAGAGATGGGGGTCACCGGCAGGGCCTCTAGGTTGATAGGCAGTGTGATGTGAAGCAGGTCTGGTTCAGGTGAAGATGGCATCCCCACTGGGTCTGTCTTCACTTTTACAGGGGCAGACCTTCTGTGACCCCAGTGTCAGGGGGCCTGCCCAGGCAAGGGCCAGCCCCTGATGCATTGAGCATGTGCATTCCAGTTCAGGACATGCAGTTTCAGGTGTCTGTAATGGTGGCTTGGGTGGGATCTGCAGCAGTTTTTGGCTTTCAAATCTTCAGCCAGGGAGGGTCAATGCAGGGTGATGGTTGGGTCATGAACTTGATGGTTCGGTCATTCAGAGGGAGCTATTTTTAGACCTACTGCCATTGTATCTCAAGCACCCTCATTCATCTCCACCCATTCATTCACAAACCAAGTTACATATGAGTCATACAGTTACAATAGGGTATGCCTGGGCAGGGGACACAAGATGGAGACTTGACAAACAAAATGGAAACTTGACATGACTTATGCTAACTTACATATGTAGGCCTAAATCATATAGTGTCAGTAAAATAATAATATAGAACAATCAATATAAACATAATAATTATACAAGATAAAACAGTGGATACCCATAACGGGGCACTTATTTGAAAAGGAGGAGAAAAAAGCCACCAAACAAATACAGCTTGCTACCAAAATAAAATTCTGAATCTTTTCCTATGTCTTAGCTCACTTATACTTATTTATAGGGAATAGAGAGGGAGAGAAAAAGTCATAAATGATTGGGGAAGGGGAGGGAATGTATCTTTAAATAAATAAAAAAAGAACAACTGGGGGTTTTGCTACAAAATTACTAAAACTCATTGTGACAATTTGGAGAATATATTTTTGTACACAGAATCATAGAAAATGAGGGTTGGAAGGAACCTTAGGAAGTCATCTAGACCAACCACCTGCTCAAACCAGGATCATCTTCAAGTATTTCATACTAGTCAAGGCTTTGTCTAGTCGGGTTTTAAAAATCTCAAGGATAGAGATTCCACAACCTCTCTGGGTAATAGAGCTGTGTGAAGCTTCAGTCACTGATTTGATTTGGCTCAATTCGGTGGTCAAATCTCTGAATCTGAATCAAATCAGGAAACCCTTTAATCTCTCCAAATTGAAACAGAACTCTCTCAATTGATTTGGAGAGATTCAATGATTCAGATGCAGACACAGCTTTAAATGTTTTTTATACATACCTCAAGGTACCAGGTGGCTTGTGAATGCTGAGATGCTGGGGCGGATTAAGCATGGGGGTGGGGGGAGGGAAGGGGTTTCCCCAGGACAGTCAGCAGCAGACCCAGAAGTGGTCCAGAAGCACTTCTGGTCCACTTCCAAGTCTGCTGGGGAGGATGTAGGGGGAGCAGCCCCCTGGCTCAGCAGTTGGTACCTCCTGGGTCTGGGGGGGCACCCAGGATCCCCCCACAGTCAGTCAGTGAGCCAGAAGGGCATGGGGGGGCAGCATGCTCAGTGGTGGACCCAGAAGTGAACTGGAAGTGCTTCTGGTCCACTTTTGGGTTCCCTGCCGAACACATGGGCCTCCCTCCTCCCCTCACACTCCTGTAGGACATCTGCCCCACCATCACAGTGTTCATGAGCTGCACCTGGTACCTCATGGTATGTAGAATAAATATTTAAAGCTGTGTCTATGGCCAAATCACTGAATCTCCAAACTGACACTGAATCTTCAAATTCGCATTTGGCCGAATCGAATCAGGACAGCGATTCAGCTCATGACCGACAAGTGGGAGGAGTGAGGAAAAGAGCACCTGGGCCCCTAACACATTGCTGACTGACTTGCCAGCTTTGTGATGGGTAGTGAAGGTGATCAGCTTGTGGTCACTATCACCCAGCTTTCCATCAATTCTTAGGTCACTGACTAGATCATCCCCTTTGGCCAGAACCAGGTCCAGCAATGCTTTACTTATTGTTGGCCCATAGAATTATTTAGTCAGATAGAACTGGTCCACACACTGATCAGATTTGGCTGAGTGCTCTTACCATGAGATGTCTGGGTGGTCTCTCATTACAATCATGCACTGAGAGTGTGCAGCCTCAGACAGTTCCCTGGCGAACTCCTGGTTCAATTCTTGTTTCTGGTTAGGAGGTCTGTAGTAGACTCCTATCATGGTGTCACCTGTGCCACGTTCCCCATGTATTTTAACCCAGAGGGATTCCAGTCATCCTCCCTTGGTGCCAATGTCAATTTGCAGGGACATGTATCTTTCCTTGACATAGAGAGCTACACCCCTACCCCTTTTATCTGCATGATCTCTTCTGTACAGGGTATAGCCATCTATACCTATGGCCCAGTCATAGGTGGAGTCCCACAAGGTCTCTATTATTCCTATGAGATCATAGTATTTCTTGCTTAGCAGGAGGACCACTTCCTCCTGTTTGTTCCCCAAGCTTCTGGCATTGGTGTACAGACATGCAAGTGTCCCATTGGAAAGCCTAGGCTTCCTTGCACTTCCAGGTGGACACTGTTCCATGACTGGGGTAGGCATGGATTCCCTAGATTACCCTAACCTGCTGGTTATGCAGTAGTTGCCTAGTGGGCTTGCATTGGCAGTTTTCCAGTGAGCTTAGTTTAAAGCCCAGTCGAGCAGGTCAGCCAGTCTGGCTGAGAAGATCCTCCTCGCCAGTGGAGTGAGGTGGAGGCCATCTCTTACCAGCAGACCACTGCCTCTCTCACCAAAGAGTGGACTGTGATCATGGAAACCAAAAACTTCATGATGACACCAGCACCACAGTCTTTGGTTGACTACCTCAACACATCTCTCCCTCCTCAGCCCATGACCCACAACTGGGAGGAGTGAGGAAAAGAGCACCTGGGCCCCTAAAACCTTAAGCCCTACTCCCAGAAAACTGTAGTTTCTCATGACCTGGCTGGGATTGCTCCGAGCCATGTTGTTCATGCCCACATGGATAAGGAGCATAGAGAAGAGGTCAGAGGGCTGGATAATCTTTGGGATCCTCTTTGCTACGTTCTGGATGCAGGGTCCCGGGAAGTAGCAGCCCTCCTGGGCTAAGGGGTCAGGGTGGCAGATTGCCCCCTCAGTAGGGAGTCTCCCATGACAAGTACTCTGTGTTTCATGTTAGGGAAGAGTAGGGATGGGTGATTCTACCTGTCACTGATTCAGGCTAAACCCAAATCCAAACTGAATACAGCCTGTTTCACACACCCCCTACTAGGTAACCTATTCCAATGTTTTACTACCCTCTTAGTGGAATTTTTTCTAATATCTAACTTAAACTTCTCTTGATACAACTTGCTACAGTTCTGGTTGAGGTTATGAAATTGGTGTATCACTGAATGTTTCACTGGATATTGAATCAGTTATTTGTTGTCAGAGCTGTATTGTTAATCTCTAGGAATACTAGAAGGTTGTTAAATCTTGAGGGGAAGGCTTTGAACAACAAAATGGCTGAAGTCTACAGAAACTGGTCCAGTGAAGTTTGCAAGAAGGGAGAAGTAGAATTTCTCTAAAAGAAGAACAAAAATGATGCAGGCCCTTAAACACTATAGAGCTTGAGAATGTATAAAAGCATTGCATTTATATAGAGAGAAACACATTTAATCTGGTACATGGTACAAAAGCTAGGTGTTCAAGTGTTCACAATCCTTAGAATGTCTAAAAATGGAGCATGCAGTGGAAATTAAACCTTGTTGGATTACATTGAAGCCTAGTCTGATAGAGAATATACTTGTTTAATGTATGCTTTTGCAGTTCCCCTACTGATTACAAGTACCCCTGTTGGCCATCACCACCCATTGTGCATTGCTTCCACCTCCTTCAGTACGACATTTTGGTACTCAGGCTACACTCCATTGTTCCAGCTGAGCATGGAGAAAATCCCAAACCCTGACTGTCAGGGGCCAAGGAAGTCCAGGTCTTCCCTCAGCCCTGCTTTCCAGTCAGGCTGCTGGAAGATGAAGGGGGCTGAGGTAGATGTCCTGTGCATAAGACTGTCCTCTAGACACACACAAGACCCTGTAACAGGGAACCCCAACTCTCTATTGACTACATGGTGAGAGGGAACAGGAGGGAAGAGTAGGGTCCACAGGGGAACGAGAATTTTGTGGACACAGAGGACACCGAGGACACACCCCTACTGGGTAACCTAGTTACCACCGAGGACACAGAGGAATTTTGTGGACACCACAGCAGCCAGCACCAGCAGGAACCCAAACCTTGAGGCCTGGGACTGGTAAAAAGCTGAAGAGGGCTTTTGGGTAGGGAAATCTAAACAGTTTGTTGGGTTGAACAGGAACCCCTGGGCATATCTTCAAAGGCAGGGATCAGGTGATTGGAAGGGGCAGGGCTCAGCTGCATATAAGCCCAGTTTCTTGGCTGGAGATGGCAGCCCATGCCTGCAGGCTGCATAGGAAGAAGTTGGAGAGAGTTGGATGCCAGGGAAAAGGAGATACCCCTGGGGCTGGGGAATTCATGTTGGCTCCTTATGACTGAAAAAACTGTTATGATTCTGAGGGGATTTTGGATGAGTTGTTTCTAGATAATTAACTTTTTGTGTTTTAGTTATCTTTTATGTATTAACGTTAACACTAGAGGATTTGATGGTGGTACAGGGGAGGTCTGGAGGCCAGAGGGCATGGTGCTGTCAGGGCTCTGTGTTTTGAGACCAACTTTGGTCACAGATGCCTGGGTCTGAGGCCCAGGAATCCAGGGTTGGAGGCAGTGGACCTAGGTGGAGGGGGCTCGCCTAGAGATAAAGGATTGAATCTCAGACAAGGGTTTGGGGGCCTGAGAGGCCCAGTGTCCATTTGAGGCCCAGAGGTACCTTCCAAATGCCAACTGAGAGTTATCTGCAAGGGGTGTGACTGTGGGTGTGGCTGAAGTCCATGATTATGGGCCCTAAGGCATGACTAGTACTTTTTTGAAGGTGAAGTACAACTCATAGAGTTTGGGCAGAGTAGCCCCAAGGATTGAGGTAGTAGGGAGTAGCTCTTAGGGCTACAGAAAAAATAAAGAGGCTATTCCAGACTCTGGAGGCAGCCTCCCCTTTAATATATTAAGATAAAGTTGTGGCAGGTGAAAGATGGGAGCTGAAGGAGGCCAGGAGAGCATGGACAGGAGAGTCTGATCATAAAGGGGCATCAGATGCTGGGGAGGTCAGATTCCCTGAGCCTGTTACAGACCCCAAAACCCTATCCCAAAGTATCCCAAGATTTGCACACAAACCCAAAAACACAGCCCAAAAGACCCTCAAGGCTCCAGCGTAGACTCAAAGATCATAGAAATCACAAATCCCAAGACTCAGTCAGACCCAAAACCCCAGGGTGGATTTGCAGAAGACCCCAGAATCATGGGCACTTCCTGTCCAGCCAGCAAGGATGTGGGTGAAGTGGTCTTGGTGGTCAAAAATGTCCTGTATGATGGAGAAGAAGCCCTTTCAGTGGATAGGGATATGGTTGCTGCTGACAGCCCCCATGGAGTTAGAGAAGCCTATCCAGCAGAAGCTTGCAGGTTGATATAGGGAGTGGTCCCATGCCAAAGAATAGACACCTGGATCCTAGATAGAAGTCCTGTTCCAGTGCAGTTATCACCTAGGTCATCTGTGGACAGGCATGTGCAATGTCCCACAGCCCCCTTTAAGTCATACAGAACAACAAGAAAGATATGCTGCTGTTCCTGAATACCTTGGTTTGTGAGCAAGGGGAAGGGATCTGTGGTGGGATGGGAACAGAGAAACTGATGTGCTTGCAACTAACAAGAGAGAGGCCACGCTTAGGGTTTCTTCCTCAGGAGCCTTGGAATAGGGAGGGAGGGGTTACTATGGCTGGAAGTGTCTAAGGGTGGCGGGTGTTTCCACTGGTAGCCAGTCAGTCAAGACTTCCCTGTGAGCTTGGCTGCTCTTAGAAATCTCCAGCAGCTCAGGGTCTCCCCATCTGTGGGCCATTGCTACTATAGGCTGCCTGTGTATCTCCTCCTCTGAACACTTTCACAGTGCTCTACTGATTCAGGTTTAGACCACTTAAACAAAATCATGCAACTTAAATTGGTTTGTCTGAACACTGGTATGCAGCCTGAGAGACTTGAGGAACTTATAGAATGTACAGAGATAGAAAAGCTCGGATGGGGGAAAGGACCAACTTGTGCAGTGAATTTCTAGCTAGCTAAAAACCAGCCAGTAAAGGTAGAAACAATCTAAAGTGAGGAGAGAAGATGTGGGGGTGTGTATATGGAGAAAGTATGATTTGGAGAAGAGACCCAACCAGTAGATGAGATTTTGAACTCCTCTAAGGGCTCTCACCTAACTGCCAAAAATATGCTAGAACGCAGCAACAACTCTAAGACAGGAAAATGCATATACATATTATTGTTTTGTCTAGATCTGCATATGAATCTTTGCTGTATCTAGCACTATATATTTTTTAAAACTTTTGTTCACATTAATGCTCTGGCTCCAGATGCAGTCTGGGGTGCTCCCAGGGTGCTTACACCTTCAGGTGTGCCCTCTAGCATGCCCTTCAACATTGTCTGCTGTTTGACACTAAGAATGGGCTGAGATGCTTCAAAGATCACCTCCCTTGACTTATGGCTCCTCAGCTTTATGTTTCACTGGGTCTTGCCAGCTATTAGCAAAGGAGATTTTGCCAGCTACAAGAATCATGCCCTTGTCCAGTCAAGGAATCAGAAAAGATAGATCCTTCCGTCTGTGCCAGAGGCCTGCCTGTATGGTCAAATGCTCTAAAATCAGTCATCACTGACAGTAAGTGGGTTTTAAAAGGTAATTAAAAGATTTATTGCAGAATAACTGTAAGCATAAAAAAAATCAGTAACCACATTCTGAGGGGGAGAGAGAGAGAGAGATAAAGAATAAGCAAGGAACAGAAAATATCTGAACTATGACTTGTTCTTACCCTACACCTTAAACCCAAGCATGCGCGTCTGTCTAACTCAACACAACAGCTTAGAAAACAGAATCTGCTTCTGACTTCCCTACCACGACCTGCAATTTCTCCTGTCAGCCTGCTTTACTCAGCCAACCAGCTGAGGGCCGGTAGCCTCCCTTGTACCCAGGAAGACTAGTGACTAAAACTTTTTCTCAAGACAAAGCTTAAGGCTAGGTACAGCTTTCCACACAAACTGATCAGAATTCAAACCAAACCCATAACCATATAGAAATTTTGGGCACTATAAATAAAACTTCTGGACTAAAAATGGTGGAACATAGTCCTGGATCAATGTGCACTCGAATTTATTTGAATTAGGTTAGTCCAGAGCGTTGACCTTCTGTACTAGATTCCCTATTGAATCAGGACTCACATGCACATGACCTCCAGGCAGCCTGGACAGCAGCTCCCCACAGATAAATCTGGCAGCAGGGAGGGAATGGAGGTTCCTATAGGGAGGCAGGGAGGGAGTTGGACATGGCTAGGGTTGGGGCTGGGGCTGGGGCTACTGCATGGGGACTGGGGCCCAGGACTTGAATGCATGGCTGCAAGGCCCAGGCGGGGAGTGGTATGAGGCCACAGGTGGCTTGTCCAGGGGGTGTGGGTGGAGGGAGGCTGGCTCCCTGCTGCTGTGCACACCCCTTGGGGGACATGGGGGGCATGTACCCTCCAGATCTGTGCACAAGACAGGGGCAGGCTGCCCACTGCAGGCTTGGGGCTTCCTGCTCTGCTGCCTTCCCCTTGGGGCCTCTGCGGTCCAGTGGGTGGGACCTGGCGTGGCAGGGCAGAGTGGGGCAGGGTAGCTCAGTGCCACTGCTTCAAGCCCTGGGAAGGTGCCTCCTGCCTGGCTGGCAGCAGTGGGGTTGGTGGCATGGAGTTGTGTCCCCTTGCTGTTGCCAGGTGGGCAGTGGGTGCCTCACCATGGTGGTGCAGAGCTCCCAGTGGTGGCAACAAGCTTCCCTGCTCTGCCCTGTCATGCTGGGTCTCACGCCCTGGGCTGGGGGGCTGTGGATGGGGAGCAAAGGGCACTGGCGTGGGTGAGGGGTGAGGGGCACTGGCAGGCCATGGGGAGCTGTGGCTGGGGAATTGAGGGGCAATGGCATGGGCAGGGTACCATCATACCAGGGCTGCTCAGTGCCATAAAGCGGTGGTGGGGACAGCTGCAGCTGGACCTGCATCTTGGTGAGCGAAGGGGGCATGGAAAGCTCTGGTTTACTATGATAAAAATCCCAAAATCAGTCACCAGAATTCATAGATATTTTGAATTTATGTTGTTATGATGATAGAAGCACTGCTACGCTAGCAATCTGCTTTAAAATTGTAAATATATCATAAAACATTGTGTTGAACTCATACCTCATATATATATATGAGAGAGTGGTCTTTCATTTTAATTATGAAAAAGCATGAATTTTGGAGTTTTTAATCAAAGAATTTGTGTTTTTTATCAGAGAATTTCTCATTTTTAAACCGAGAAAATTAGGATCCCCGCTAATCACCTCTTTAGAGCCATGTGACACTTGAAACAATATGCTATAGAAGTATTGTTATTCACAATGACCTTTATTGAAAAAGATTAAAAAAAAATTATAAGTGAAAATTATCTTTTCCTTACTTAAGTACAGTAGATAAGTATTTTTTTATGATGAAATTTGGAAAAATGATGTGTGAGAGAGAGATGAATTTCCCAGAATTCCCTGAAAGGGTATTCATTGTACACAACTGTACAATTTAACCCTTTATTTAATGTGTTCCTACACTGGGCCCTTGCCATGGTGGTTTACCTTAGTAAAGCTATGTTGAAGTTGAACATTGTAACTGAAATACAGAATCTGCATGTTGGGTATATAACATATGACAGCAGACCGGAAACATTCCTTGAAAAGAACTGCTAAACAGCATGAAAGGCTTCAGAAATAAAGTGACTGACTCAACTTGACAGAACAGTTATTTTTTAAAGCAGCTTTTGATGGTGTTTCATACCTGAATTTTAAAATGCAAGAGATATTCTTGTTGTTAGTTAGTATATGGCTTGTATGAGTTATTACAATAACACAAATAATATATACATACTTTTTTCAAAGGAATCTGATGTTTCACATAGTTTTGTAAAATAAAGGAGATTTTTACAGGAAAATATTTCCACGCACTCTTTTCTAGATCAACAATTTCTAATGGCTCTTCTGCTTTGCCAACAAAGTTTTTATAGCTTCTGGCCTGAGTCAGGTTTATAAATACAGAATTTCTGCACAGCTCAGTTTTAAGGAATTTATATTTCTCTCTCTCCAGTGCATGGCACCAGTACTTATTGTACCTGTCATCTTAGTAAGTGTGTATACCAGGGAATATGGCAGGCAAGGTTCTTTGAGTAGATGTGATATCTGAAAACCTTTTCCCAACTAGTCAGTTGGTCTAATAACAGATACCTACTCATATCACATCTACTCAAAGAACCTTGCTTGTCTGTGTCCTTGGACCATCATGGCTATAGCCAAAAACACAGCTACTAGGGAATGTGAAACTTAGGATGACACTTTGCCATGATTTGAATAAGTTGACCAATGTGGAAAGCTCTTACGGAAAAGAAACTCCATATTTGTATAATTATTGGAAATGAGGACTAAATAATTCATTGCCCTGTTCTTTTATTTCCTTGATTGTTACAACTCTTGAGCCTTTTATAATTCATTTCAAAATCTCATCCTCAGCACTCTGTTTTATTTTTTTCTAACCTGGTAAAATGTGCTTTTATTTCTCCCTTCCAGAAACCTTACACAAAAAAGTCACAGGTCATTGCAAAATAGGCGGAGCTGAAGCAATTTAGCTCTGCCAGACATAGATGGCCAGGTGTGATGGTAGGAAGGTTTCTCTAAGGGAAAAAGAACATGGACAGTTGGTAGGAATTAGTAGGCAGTAAAAGAAAATGTTTTGGATTAGGGATTATTTATGTGTGATAATGACAAAACTGCTGTGTTGTCACAGTTTCAATTTTCAGATGGTGATGGAGTTTATTTAGAATTACAAAAAGGCCTGCATCCTACAAACATCTCCTTAATTTTACTGCTGTGATTTGTTCTAACTGCTTGACCCTTATCTAAAATTGCTGTCTTATGTTCTGCCCCACCAAAGCAACTTCAATCTGTTTAGCTTTCTGGAATTTTCCCTCAATCTGAAGGGCACTTCTGTTTCTGTGTAATGTCAGGATATCTGCTTTTTACTTTCTCTGACATAGGAGGTCTAGTTGAGCCCATGTTGATACTAATCAGCACAAGTTTGTGACTAAGCATACCACAAATGAAGAACCAGAGTTTGCTGAGAGACATGCAACGTCCTGCTCTGGCTCATGGTGCTTCATAGGAAGTGCCATGAGTTAGAGCTACAACCCTCCCCTGCCACCCAACATATTTTCAGTGTGGGGCGGCGGGGAGGGATTGAGATGCACTTTGGAGCCAATCCAGGAGGAACCGCCTGCCTGTAGCACCCTAGCTCTGGTGTTGACAGCCCTAGGAGCACGGCTGGGGTGTATCAGCCCAGCCCCAATCAAGTACAGGGACAGACAGGTGTGTTAATGCTTTGGAACACCTTCATCTGAAACTACATTACATGAGGGTTAAGTTGTCACACAATCAGACACTTTTAAAGTGTTCAGCAGCCATGCACTTCTGTCAGGGCATACCTGTAGAGTGCTTTCAAGGGACCGATCATACAACAAATGTCACTTCTGTCAGTGCCCAAATTTACGCTACCCCTGACCCATACTGATCACCAAAGAGATGATCTTAAGGTGATCTGTCCCTTAACATTTTATAATGACAGTTTATCCAGTCTAGTTACAGAGCTGGAATAAAAGGCATTTAACATTGTATGTTGTATCTTACGCTGGAAATCATCCTTTAATGGAATGTTTTTCTCTCAAGCTTCTCTTGCACTTAAACTCCATGTAAGCCCAAATATTTTACTGAATTTTAGCGCCTTAGATTTTAAATCTACCTAAATGCTGGAGTTAGGAATAGCATATTATTTAGAGCCTGTGAAGAGAAAAAGAAATATTGTAATAAACAGTCATATTAGGAGAGGAAGAAATATTATCTTTACCTAACTCTGCCAGCCTTAAAATTATGTCTGTTTGCAACATGGTGTGAAGATTAGTAGGGGTGCTTTACCTTTCAGTAAAAACCCCTACAAAATGAAAACTCTTTAGGAATCAATGTACCAACTTAAGCAAGTGCTGAAGAGATTGAAGCCATTAACAAGTCTCAGATTCAAGTAAAAAGCAGTTCATCTCCTAGATTGTGCCCACATGTTGCCTTTCATGAATATAGTAAATCACACAGACCTCCTGCCACTCTAAGCAAGACATAGAAACCTTTGAAAAGCACTAGACTGTTATTATGAACTGTAGCTTGTTGGTAGGTTTTTAAAGTGGCTAAGCACAGTTAGCAAAACATTCTACCCAAAGGGTGGCTTCTCATTCCCCACTTATATATAATAACCATGCGCTGCAGGTTCAGAACCTGAGGCACTGTGAGAAGGTTCGCTTTGCCTTTAAGAGAGGGAGTAAGATTTCCTCTAGCTATGGGTCACAGAGTCTGTTGACTGCAGACTAGGGCACAAGTTTTACGAGTTGTAATAAAGAAGCTTTTATTTTTGTTTACTTACATGCTGATGATTGAGATGCGTAGGCACAGCAGCTTGATTAAACACTTTCTGTTTCAACTGTCTGGGTTACAAAGCAGACTGCTAATTCTCTCCTCGTTCGTGGATCATAAATTGAGTTGATGCACAGGGAAGGGGTACGCTGGGACAGTCGGTGGTGGAGAAGCGATGTCACGGTTGGCTGGACCACAGCAGACAGGACTGATTGATTGAGTCCTAAAAATGGCTTCTGCTGTGGTTTGGGCTGGGCATGGTTTTTAAAGGTTTTACCCTTTCTCTCCCCCCGTCACTGTTGACGTCAGATGGTATGTTGTTTTTTTGCGCCCCTTTCTGGTAAGGGGGGTGACTGGGTGAGAGACTTTGTGCTTATGGCACTATAATCAGGTGGAGTACAAGACAATATATATATATAATATCTTTCCCTTCTTCCACCCTGAGTAGGAGAGAATAAAAAGTTTGGTTTAAAATTTATATTATCCCTTTCCCTAGGAGCTCAGCTGTCACTGAGATATTTGAGTCCCCCCTGCCACAGGCGAGGTAGGCGCTGTGAGTTTATCAGCCGTTAGGCTGCTGGGTTCGGGATCGAGGAGGCAAGTCAGGAGTGAAGTAAAGGTAAATTTACTTATAGCTTAGCATACAACAGTTAACAGAAAGGTTAATGCAACAAACAGATAGTATAGTAATAAAGAGCTAATAGTGAATGATAACAACAGGTAGACAGACTGACAATGAGTTCTCACATGGGGTTGGCAACTTATTAGCAGTCCCTCTATGCCAGGTGCACGCCAAGTTATTCCAGTGAAGTTAGGCATCCCTGATCAATGCTGTCTGAGGGGTCACTGGGAAGGTCCCTTGGTCAGGATCCAGTCCTCGCTCATACTGGGAGTCCGGGGTCCAGGCATGGTACAGTGATGGTCCTTCTGTCCCGTCCTTCTAACTGGTTACTTGACATGCCCATTCCTTTATGCCTTATTGTAACCGCCAGGCTGGGGGGGGTTCCCCCGTGAATAGCTGCCTGAGGGTGGAGGACCACCTCTGCTCACCCTGGGATGCCGTTGACCCGGAGTAGATGTTGAGTCATCCAGTTCCTGCCCTGGTTCTCGCCCACCATGACTTGCTGTTAGGTTCAGTAGGGCGGTTCCTGGTTACTCCACAGCCCGGGATCCCCAGCGGTCATGTTGCGGGGCTCCACCACCCCTTGCACCCCGGCCTCACGCCTCCTCGGGTGTCCTCTTCTAACAAATGCCCCGGCTCCCTATCCCGAGGCCTGTCGCCTCACCGGCCTAGCCGACCCTTATCCTCGGGCTCCTTGTGCCCTGGGCGTTACAGGACCGGGTCCCGGCCAAGACGGGGTTTCCTCTACGGGCCCCTGACCGGACCTCCCCAGCTATACTCCTCGATGGGCTCCTCCTCTAATGTGAGGAATCTGGAAAGCTAACACTAAGTCTTTAGCCCGGACCTTCCTAGGTCCCTTACGGGCAACCCTTCTCTTGGTCTTTGGCCACCGGTGGCCGACACTGGTCTATGCCCTACTGCGCCTCGTCGGTGCCCTCCTGGGCCGACGCCCCCACCCCGGACCTGTAAGCCCCGCGTGTCGCGGGTTCACAGTCCCAGAACTCTTCATCGCTGGATCCCTCGTCCTCCAGGCCTGTCTGCCTCTCCCCGCTTGTTGTGATGGGGCTGGCTGCTGTTGATATTCTCCCCTCCGCTAGGGTGGGCTGGAACTCCCCGCCGGGGTCCCCCGTCTCCCCTTCGAGCAGGTCCGCCATTTGGCTATGGCTGTCGCTCTCCAACCCTTGGGCCAGGCGGACGGCAGCTTGCCTGCCCCTGGCATCCCTTGACCCTCCTCTTGAGGGGCTTGGGGCCTGTCCCCCTCTGGGGTCCTCACTCCCGGTGGGTGCAAGGTTACCTGCTCGCTTCCCCCTGGGATCCTCTGCCTTGGCAGCAGAGAGGCTTCTCCCCGGATCCCGCCGCCGTCCTTCCTCGGCGTCCGCTTTTATTGCCAGCCTCCGACTGCCGGCACCGGCGCTGGCTTCCAGCCGCGCTGGCGTAAACAAGCAGTGGATGTCCCGCTCGGGCTCGGGCTCTGCCGCTGCCGTGGGTAAGTCCCGTTCTGGCTCCCCGGGACACTTATACTAATCTGTTGGCTTTAGAGCCACTCACAATCTTGCCCTATAGCTGTTACCCTATGGGATCAAAAGGTGTTAGAAATTATCATGAAAGGTTACTGTCCAATCTCGAGTTAACCCAATAAGCAAATTATACAACATTACTTTGAGGTTTGAAATTAGCATTACCTGCCCAAGCTCAACCCCTTGTTTGTTATTCCTTGGATTCCTAGGAATGTGCTAATTATATTAGGTGGTCAGATCTTGTTACAGCTGACCTTTAAAAAACTTGTTAGTTCAGCTAATCTTGTAGTTTGCTATTTTTGGGGCCCACGATCAGTGCAAACAGTTAGATTCAACACTTTGGTTAAATTGTGACAGACAAATTCCACTTGCAGGTTGCAAACTTGCAAGCTTTGCATTAGCTAATCTTAACTGCTAAACAATTGCCTGGATGTCTCCAAGAGCATACATTTATTGCTCATGATAGTAATCCCTTGGGTTCTGGCCACCCCTTCTTCACCCCGCTTTTATCTTTTCCTTTATTTGAATAAAACTCACTGCATCTAATTTGGGAGACATCCCCTACTCCCAAACTAGGTTTTAATAAAACAACTTCTGGTCACAATCTGTTGATGAGTGACATCAAGGCTAAAATTGTGTGGAAGAGAGAAGCAGCCTAGAGTGTAAGAAGGGAAAGTTCTTAATGTTTTAAAATCATAATTAGACTTCAAAAATTACTTTTTACTTTGTACTTCTCCATTCTGTGCTCAGATATACTTTTCAGAGGAGAAAATGATGATGTAGAAGATGATTGCAGGCAGAACTGGCCTGCCAATTCCAAAAATAAAAGCCAGATATTTAGAACCCAATAGTTGGGTAAGTGGTAGGCTCCTGCAGTGACTTCTTGGGTGGAGGCCCTTATATCTCATAGTCCGCATAAGGGGCATAGACAGAAGTTACATTATTCACATGAATGGTCCTCTGAAAGTGCTTTACAGCCATGCCATGACACAAATCATGCAAGAAATTAACCCTTCTTAAATGAGGTATCAGATGAGGGCATTCTCCTTTAGAGCAACTTGTGTTCCATTTTTTGCATGTTTGGGGCTGGGCTGATGCAGCCCAGCTCCACCCTTGTGCTTTCAGCAGGAAGGGCAAGGGGAGGAGAAAAGGGAAAGCCAGTAGCAGTGAGCAGCCAGCTATACTTTGCTCAGCCTGAGCTGGAGGGGGAAGTGGATCGGAGCCCTCCCCCCAGCCCCTTGCAGGGTCCACAAAGTGGGGGTGGGGTGGGGTGGGGCTCTGATCCAGCCCCTGCCCTCCCAGCGCAGGCCAGGCAAAGCACATCCAGCCTCTCACTACTTCTGGCTTCCCCCTCCCTCCTCTTCCCCTCCCTTCCTGCTGACAGCCCCAGAGGTGAGGGGAAGGGAGTCTGCGAGATGGGCATCTTCTTGGCTGGGTGCTTGATTTCTCCCCCCCCCCACTGACCCAACAAGTGAATGTCTGTTGGTTTGAGGTGGGTGCCCAGAGCATTTTATGTACAGTGCTATGAGTTAAAATGGGGGCTGAACATTGGTCAGTACCCAAGGTGTTCCTTCTATGACAGTTAAACAACCTTAACTGGTAGGGACATTGAAACTCTGGCCTTCAACCTTGATTTTTCTCCTAAACATCCCATTCATCTCAGTGGGAGTTACATCAGGCTAACAACAACCTCTCTGTAAAGGCTTTCCCTTCATGGACTCATTGGTATGAGTGCTTCACAAACTTGAACTAAAAATCAAGTAGTCAGTGTAACATGTACATGAGCTGCAAAGAGAATCCATAAGCAAACTCCTTTCAAATCTGATGAGTATTAAAATTAAATAAATAAATAAAACAAAAGGTAACAATTGAGCAGATGGGATCATAGGGAAGTAGGGGTGGAAAGGGCCTCAAAAAGTAATCTAGTCCAACCTCCCTGATCAAGGCAGCATCATCCCTGACTAAACCATTCCAGCTAAATGTCTGTTCCACTGGCTGTTGAAAAGGGATGGAGATTCCTCAATTTCTCCTGATACCCTGTTCTAGTGCTTTACCACCTTCATAGTCAGAAAGTTTATCCTACACACCAATCTAAAGTTCCTCTGCTTCAGCTTGAGTCCATTGTTCCTATTCTTGTTTCCTACAGCCATAGAAAAAAAAAACTATCTCCATCCTCTCTATAATCATCTTTCAGATATCTGAAGACTGTCATCAAATCTTCCATATGTCTCCTCTAAATAACCCTAGTTCTTTCAGCCTTTCCTGCTGGAGGAAATGAGCAAAGTAAGCATAGTAGCAATCTTAGAATAAAGAAGAGATCTTGTCAATTACAATAACACACACATTTTAGAGGAAATGTTAAAAGGGGAAAAATATGAACTCTAACACAAGCTTCAGAAATCCTTTAACTTGGCTTCCATTTGTTAAAGTACGTTTGCATCTTGTCACCTAAATTAATTAAATTAGCATCTTCAGGTGCACTGAAGGAGCTATCACCAAGTCATTATTAATGGCAATGTTTCCAGTTGAAAGGATTTATCTAGTTTGGTACAGCCTGGATTTGTTAGATCCACTATACATAACATCTCAGTCTATAAGGGTCCATTATATATTTTAGTCAGTTACTTAATCCAATTCTTATTTTGGTCCTGCTGTGTATCATTTTACATATTTTATAATGTATGCTCCCTGCCCCAAAGAGTTTACAGTCTAAACTAGAGTGTAAAATATGCAGTCTGCAGGCCAAATCCAGCCCAATGATAGTCCCACTGGACTATCAGCAGCCTAACAGAATTTGTGGGGTAGGGCTAGGAGACATGGCCTGCCACAGAATTTAGGTCCTCTGAACTGTTGATGGAAGGCCATTAGCACACACATCTGTATGTGCAGATACAGCCCTTGCTCGCTCTACATTTGTTGGATCCCTGCCTCTGTCCCCAGAATTCTGCTGCCTCTTGAACCCCCTCATGACAGACCCCTGCTGCCAACAATGGACCTGCCATAGCTGCTGCTGGCCCCTCAGATCTGGCTCACAAGAGGGCTTGAGGTCTGGATCCAGCCAGAGGGCTGGGGTAGGTCTGATAAGGTTGGGAAGGAACAAAGGAAATACTAGTATTCCTATGTTACATGTGGGAGAATTATGAAAGAGTAAGGTCTAGATCCAATAAAGGATGTAAGTGCATTTTAAGAACCTGAATTAGAATTTACATTCTAAAATGATTCCCCTTGTCTTCTCAGTAGCTTTGGAGTCACCTAAACTCACAGTGCAATGCACTGTTTGGCCTAAAAGTTCTCTATGTGCCTGAAGTTCTGCCTTCTGCATGTGCCCAGGACAGCCGTGTGTCTGCTTTGGGATCTTTAAAAGAAATGGTGTCTGTTTCTTCTGAGGTGTCTGAGTCCCACTGGCACTCTCACAGGGACCTAACAGTGCAACTGGTTACTTTCCTTTAAACCAGGGCTGCTAGAGGAGAAGGTGATGGTGTCTCCCTTTTAATAAAAGCCTAGGTTGGAGTACTAACCCAGGAAGTGGGACAGCTGCATTCAGCATCCTCCTCAGCCTGATGGGGTTCAAACCCATGTCTCCATTTTGTAAAAGAAGGATCTGACAGGTTAAGACCTTGTGAAGGAGCCACACAAAATGAGGAATGGAGACATAACTTTAGGAAATGGCTAGCTACTGCCCATTATCAGAATCCTGTGACAATGGTCTGCAATCAGCTTTCCATGTCTGGCTGTGTCCACCTGTCAAAAAATCAAACAAAGAAATTATGAGTACATGTATTCACATGCATGTTTTCTGCATTTGATAGAGCAACTGAAACAGTCTGTGCACAGGTAATGGCTGTCTAACTTTGGAGAAGTGTTGAGAGTGGTGGATTCCTCTGTGAGTGTATAAGAAAATCAGAGCAAAAATTAAGCAGCAATGCAAATAATCTGTAGTTACTAGAATACCTTTTGGGTCTCCTTCCTGCTGGGTATCTTTTGTTGGCCCTACTGCCTCCAGCAGATGATGCTTTCCTCATACTCTAGCAGTATTTTTAAATGCCTAGCAGCATTTTGAAGTGTGTGGTCTGCATGCATAATGAGCATTATACTTAGTTATGACCTGTTTGCAAATGAGAGTTGAAGCCCTGGGTTTTTTGAAAGCCAACCTGTTAGAAGAGACAGACATGTTCCTGTAAGGTCTGGGCTGGTTTGCATGTGCTTTTCATTATTGCATTGTGATAGGAAAAATGAGAAGAAGCCTGGCTGCCTAGCAACTGTTTTGCATTGGCCAGTCTATGGGGATATAGTCAGGTTTGACAATGAATGCAAAAAGGAGATCTGATGCTAGTAGAATAATTTTCCTAGGAATTTCAACATACTAAACAATTCCATAACATATGACCATGAGTTAAAGGGGAAGTCCTGGGATCTTTCTTCTCTCCCACAGCACTCCTTAATGCTCTTTAGGGAAATTGTGGAAGAATGGTGACCAGTACCAGGATCACCTCATTTTGTTAGAGATCAGGACAAGAGTAAGGAAGAATGGATACATAAGAACTTTCTTATTACTTCATATTGCAGGTCATTGACGTAATTCCTTCACCTCTTGCATACTATCTTTGAAAACTATGCACCTAAAATTGGTGCCTACTTTGATTTTAGAGATTCTTCTGCTTAAGTTTTTTTTTTCTGCAGACAGACGCACAGATTTTAAAGTGTTGTTTAGTAAGCACAGAAAAATGTTCCAGATTCCAGTGTCTGTGCACAACTGGCTGTTTTAGAATTTTCCTGTTGACCTGTGAGGGCTGCAGTACATTCCATAGCTATTAGGAATGGAAAAGATTAATTAGTCACTTGTTCCACTCCGTGTGGACCAAATCAAAACTGTTCTAGAATATAATCTAATTCTCATAACTCAAGCATTGAGAATTTCACCATTGCCCAGGAGAGATGATTCAACAATCTCTGGTAATGGGATTTTCTATACTAGTCTATATTTTGCTATGCTCAGTTTCATCACTTATATTACTGGGGATGCACTGTTGGCCTGCCTCATTTTTCCTGTCTGTTTTTTGTTGGTGAATGTCAAGACTGGAATGAGGATCTTTACTTAAAAAAATAAAAGAAAAACAAAATAGAAGGAACTTGGTGGTATGTCCATATTATTGTATAGCACGAGGCTTGAACTAATAATCTCAAGCAAGATTATAGCTATTCCTTTTTTGTCATAGGTACTTCCAGTTCCAAGTAGTAGTAGATGGATTGGGCTTTGCAGGTTGGCTACTAATGGATTAGTAATTGGTGATATGGGATCTGTGTTTGTAGGTAAATTGTTCTGTTTCCATAAGTGCACAGGCCTGTCCAAAAAGAGGGATTACAAACAACATAAATGACAGAACTTTCAGAAACTTAACTCTTCACCAGCCCCCAACACCCAGGTCAGGGACAGACATTCAAAAAGCCTAAGCCTGAATTGGTTCAGTCTTTGCAGTTAGTTTAATTTGCAGAGATTGAACTGATTTGCAAGTGAATAGACATTCACTTTTGATTCAGGACATGCAGGCACATGTCTGCAGTGGCTCAGGCTAAAAGCCAGAAGGTGCCAAAGTGAGCCCTCCCTTCACTTCCAGAATGCTGAGCTGAGAGGAGATGTGGCCAGGCCCCAGCAGGATGCTATGATTAGGCTGGGCTGTACAGTTCCCAGCTGGCATATGCTTGAAGGGGAAGCAGCCATTGCCACGCTTTTTCCAGCATTCTGCTCAATGGGTGGGAAGTATTGTCAGGCCCTGGCCCCCAGCTAGCACTCTGAGGCAAAAGAAGAGTGGAGGGGGAGTAAGGACTGCTTGTGTGCAGTGCATGTATCTGTTGATGATACTGACCTTTTCAATCTTCCTCTCCCTGCTACTTCATGCAGCAAACTGACAGGCACTCACAGGTTCCATACATTGCAAACTAGGTCATTTCTCACACCTCTCTTTGTCCTCTCTTGGACACTGACAGATTGAAACAAGTAAGCTAGTAGGGAGCTTATCAGAACACAAAGCCTATCAGCCCATCAAGAAAACAAAGCCTCTCAGGTTAGTTTAAGCTCTTCTTAAACATCTTTTTCCAAGGCTTTTGTAAGGAAGAATGGAGGGACATTACCAATGGAACTGTTGATTACCTCCAAAAAGCACTAAGCAGACCCAGTTCCATCTGCCTTTGTTCCAGTGAAATTGGAGACACACACAGATACCTCTCAACATTGGCCAGCATAAGGGTGGCATGGCCAGAGGCTGGCTGATGTCTGTGCTGCTGGGGTCCCTGCTGTGGGAGAGGGGGGATCCCTGCTTGAGCAGTGAGTGAGGGGAGAGTGGGGTAGGGGGAAGTCAGGCAGGCACTGCTGTGCCTGCAGTCTCCACCTCCTTCTCAGCCAGCCAGAGCTTCAGCTAGGGAGGAGAAGGGTGGGGCCATCCCTGCTCTCTGGAGCAGACAGCCCAGCTTAGCCCAGGGCTGAAAAGCATTCTTGGGGACTGTGATTTAACTTGAAGCAGGAAGGGGTCTGGGACAGAAGTTCCATAAACAGGTTTGACCCAAATCAGTTAATTCTGATCCTACATTCAACCAGGCTTATCTTAAACCAGTTTCAGCCATTTTGAAACTGTTTTATGTGAACTGAACTTCTGTTCTGTTACAGGTTTAAAAGATAAACTAGTTTCTGATCATTTAAACTGGTTTATATGTAACTTGTGTCCCTAGCCCCTCAGACCAAGTGCCTTAATGGGGAGAACAAAGTCTCCTGCTGTACATACAGTTTATTGCTCTTATCAAAACCTGATGCTACCAGAAATAGCCAAGAATTTTGTTAGCTTATTAAAGAAAAGTTAAGACTATGTAATTGTATTATTTGGCCATAGAAAAATTAGTGGACAAATGGAAGCAAAACCCTAAATTTGCTCTGTGACTGTGGGATTATTCACCTGGGCTTCAGACTGTAAGGTAGAATTTCCTACAGTTGGGCTTTTCACAAAACTTACAGTAATTATGAACTGCTTTTAACTGAACCACATGGGACTTATTCTTCTGAAATGTCCAGGTTGCAGCCAGTTTTCATATTTCACTGATGATTTATTCTAAAACAATGGACCCAGTGCTGCTTTCTTTGAAATCAGTGTGACTTCTTATAGGATTATAGTGAGAGAAGGATTTGAAACCTGAAACTTACGAAATTACATTCTTCATACATTCTTGCCTAACTCTTGGTAGATAATGCTGTTAGTAGACGAATGCCAACTATAATGCAATAAACTTTTGCCTGTTTAGCACAACTACTAATCCCTTGATCATAGTCCTATATTTCTTTTTGGTAAATATATCCTAGCCTTTTTTGTTAACAATTGTATGAAAATGAAAATTGAGCAGAAATAGAAGCATAAAGCAGTCCGCTGTCAGCAATCACTATATTGATTAGTTCATTTGTATTAGATAAAGCAATAAATTGTGGTTGCCAAACCAATAAATTAAAAACTACTTGTATCTTCCATCTAGCAAGTTTTATGAAAGGTTAGGCTAACAGTGAAGAGGCTGGTGTTGAACTAGTACTATGCTCTTTCTGCATCCATTATGGTCCAGTGATGATTATGTCAGGGTCCTGATTCAAATTCATGATCAATCCTCTTGAGATTGTACAAATAGCAAGGTATTGTTTTCTCATCTATAAAGTTCTCATCCATTTTTTTAAAAAGCATGTATTTATTTATATATTGTATTTTCCAACCACACACATTCTGTTTAATTGTAAATAATGAAATCTTGATCCCTGGAAGAAGAGGGATTTATCAAAAAAACCCAAAACAAAACAAAAAAGAAGTAATCCAACCACACAGGGTGGAATAGGTCCCAGAGTGGGTCTGTATAGTGCAAAGCATTGCTATGCGTCGGGTACTTTTCAGTAGGTCTAGACATAGAAGGTGACACAGACCAATAAACTCTCATTCTCACCTATGCTGCTTCCAGTTTCAGAGCTGGTGTATGAAGAGCTAGTAAGGAATATCTCTGCATATCACTATTTTGTGCCCTATAGATAGTTATCTGGGAAGTCCCAGACCTCTGCTTGCCATGAAGCTGTACTTTGTGACATCCTTTTTAGCAGTATGTGTAGAGGCTGGAAATATGACTGACACCTGAAACCAGGCACACACAGGCCTGTAGTTCCATGACTATGTGGAGACTGACTTCTGTTCCTATAATTCACATAATGGTTTTTTGTAGTTTAAACCCTGGTCTGACAGCAGGGTTGACAACCCAAACATTTTTTTTACGGCAATCTGCAGACTTTTTACAGACAATCATATTATTGCACTGACCTGTTTTAAATGATATCTATTTTACATAATATAAATGTAACCCTTCTGTCAGGACCTGGATGGCAGTAACAAGGGCCACGTTCAGATGCAGGGATTTTTAAACACAAACCATAATAAAAGAAAAAAAAGTTTAGTTGTCAGTAACAAGTTTGCAGATTGTCAATAAAAAATTCTTGGGTTGGTAACCCTTTTTGACTGCAGTGGTCCATCCCAGGGGTCCCCTAGTCCCCCACAAAATGATACCCCTGATCCCACACTGTGCTCCCCACTAGCCTTACTCCTGCCAGCCTGCTGCTTCCTGGGGCACAGACCTCCACCTGATACCTCTGACCCCTTCCAATCTCATAGCTCTGTCCCAATTCCACCATCCCCTCCCTACCCTATCTGGGTCTGTACATTCCTGTCTACCTACAAAGTAAGCAGTGTTACAGAGAAGTGTTACAGAATGGGTATACAGAGCAGTATTGGCAGCAAATAACTGTGGGGAAGGGTGCTATGGAGGCTGTTGGCCACAGAGCCCTGAAGGATTCCTCTTTGGAGGGTGTTGAGCTTGGTATTCCTGTTTGAATACCAAGTGGTACTGTTGTTCTGCTCCATCTGTTCTTCATCATCCGGCCTTGTTTAGATGGGATCTTCAATCAAGCTTAGGGTTGCTTAGTTTCTTGTACAGACAACTCTATTATTTTAATGGACTTTATGGACAGGCATATTTAACCTGTATTTTTAAGCACTATGTGTACACTGACTCTCAGCAAGCTATTTGCAAGATCAAAATTTTGGCCAAAAGATTTCTAATTGACCCTGTTCAACTGGGCTTTAAACTAAGCCTGCTGGGGGTTGGGGGGATTACTGCCACTGCAAGCCCACTGGGCAACCTTTGTAAATCCAGGCTAAGGCACTTAAGGGAACCCACCTCTACTCTAGCCCCGGAACAATCCATAGGGAAGGTAGGGGCCCCCACTTACCTGGGACACTTACCTGCCTGTACACCAATGCCAGGAGTTTGGGGAATAAACAGGAGGAACTGGTCCTCCTGCTAAACAAAAATGACTATGACCTCATAGGGATAATGGAGACCTGGTGGGATTCCACCTATGACTAGGCCATAGGTATAGATGGCTATACACTGTACAGGCACAATTGTACAGATAAAAGGGGTGGAAGTCTATCTCTACAGGTCAAGGACAGATGCATGTCCCTGCAAATTGGCACCTAGGAAGGATGATTGGAGTCTCTCTGGGTTAAAATATGTGAGGAATATGGGCAAATCCAATCAGTCGCAAAGCTTCCTCACGCGTGTTCTCTACCTGACTTAGAGAAGTCCATGGGCCGGGAAGAGGTAAAATGTTACTGGACCTGGTACTGGCCAAAAGGGATGACCTAGTCAGTGACCTAAGAATTAATGGAAATCTGGGTGATAGTGACCATGACCTGATCACCTTTACTATCCATCGCAAAGCTGGAAAGTCAGTCAGCAATACAGAAGTCCTTGACTTCAGGAAAGCTGACTTTGATAAGGGACTGCGACTCGATAGGAAGAGGAGTCCAAGAGGAGTGGTTTCTCCTCAAGGGAGCGATCCTGGCAGCACAAGGGATGGCCATCACATCTTGCAGGAAGAGAAACGAAAGGGGACAGCAACCCCCTTGGCTCAGCAGGGAACTTGAGGACCTCCTATGCCTCAAAAGAGAGACTTATAAAGGATGGAAGTCTGGAATTACCACCAAGGAGGGGTACTCAGCATTGTTCCATACCTGCAAGGAGCAGATCAAGAAAGCCAAGGCTGGAACTGAGTTCCATCTGGCTTCACATATCAAGGATAACAAAAAGTCCTTTTTCAGATATGTAGGAAGTCATAAAAAAGCAAGGGTAACATTGGACCCCTGCTGAACCAAATGGGACAGCCGATAACCGACGCCCAGGAAAAGGCCGATCTGCTTAATGTGTACTTCATGTCAGTCTTTTATCAGTCCAATGGGGCTGCTCTGCCTAGCAAGACATGGGATGGCCAGGGTGAGGGCGTATTTATACCCAGCATTGATGTTGATCTAGTAAAGGATCACCTTGAGATGCTGGACAGCTTCAAGTCAGCTGGTCCTGATTGATTACACCCTAGAGTACTCAAGTAGCTGGCAGGTGTCATAACCCAACCATTGGCAAAAATATTCAAAAACTTGTGGCACTCAGATGAAGTACCTGAAGACTGGAAGAAGGCCAACGTGCTACCCATCTTCAAGAAGGCGTGGAAAGTAGATCCCATGAATTACAGGCCAATCACCTTGACCCCAATCCCTGGTAAGATTCTGGAAAAAATTATCAAGGAAGCCCTTCTAGATAAGCTGGCTGAGGGCAACATCCTGAGGGATAGCCAGCATGGGTTTGTCTTAGGTAGGTCTTGCCTGACCAATCTCATCTCCTTCTATGACCAGGTGACATATCACCTGCACAAGGGAGAAGAGATTGACATCATATATCTGGAATTCAAAAAATCCTTTGATCTGGTGTCCCATGACCTCCTCATGGAAAAATTGGCCAACTGTGGCCTCGGCTATACCACAGTCCAATGGCTGGGAAATTGGCTCCGAGGTTGGACCCAGAGTGTAGTGGTCAATGGTAGTGAATCATTATGGTGCTCCATGACCAGTGGTGTCCCCCAAGGCTCTGTCCTTGGACCGGTTCTCTTTTACATCTTTATCAACAATGTGGACATTGGTGTCAGAACCTTACTGGCTAAGTTCGCTGATGACACTAAACTTTAGGGCATAGCATTCACGCCGGAGGACAGGCTAGTGATCCAGGCTGACTTGAATGAGCTTAGTAAGTGAGCGGACACAAACCTGATGACATTTAATACCAATAAATGTAAGGTACTCCACCTTGGGGGGTGGGGAGGAAAGCCCACAGCATACTTATAGGATCGGCAGTACTATGCTTGCTAACACCACTCCTGAAAGAGACTTGGGGGTCATGACTGACCACAAGATGAACATTTGCCACCAATGTGATATCGCAGCTGGTAAAGCAAACAAAACTCTAGCTTGCATCCATAGATGCTTCTCAAGTAAATCACAGGATGTCACCCTCCCACTGTACTCGGCCTTGGTGAGGCTGCAGCTGGAGTACTGTGTCCAATTCTGGGCTCCACAATTCAAGAAAGATGTGGAGAAGCTTGAGAGAGTCCAGAGGAGAGCTGCATGCATGATCAGAGGGCAAGAGAACAGGCATTATGAAGAGAAGCTGAGAGCTATGGGACTCTGCAGCCTGGAAACATGCAGGCTCAGGGGGGACCTGATGGCTGCTTATAAGTATATAAGGGGTGTACATTAGGACCTGGGAGAACATATGTTCACCAGAGTGCCCCAAGGAAAAACAAGGACCAATGGTCATAAACTCCTCCAAGACCATTTTAGGCTGGACATAAGAAAACATTTCTTTACTGTTCAAGCCCCCAAGACCTGGAATAGACCACCTCCAGAAGTGGTGCAGACACCTACTCTGGACTCATTCAAGAAATGCTTGGATGCTTATTTTGCTGGGATCCTTTGACCCTAGCTGACTTCATAGTTTCATAGTTGGTAGGGTCGGAAGGGACCTGAGCAGATCATCAAGTCCAACCCACTGCCATGGCAGGAAAGAGTACTGGGGTCAATTGACCCTGGCAAGGTGTTCATCCAGTCTCCTTTTAAAGACCCCAAGAGTAGGAGCCAGCACCACTTCTCTTGGAAGTTGGTTCCAGATCCTAGCTACCCTGAGAGTGAAGTAGCGCCTCCTGATATCTAGCCTAAATCTATCTTCTGCCAGCTTGTGACCATTATTTCTTGTCACTCCTGGTAGTGCTCGGGAGAACAGGGACTCCCCCAGTGCCTGCTGGTCCCCCCGACCAGTTTGTAAATGGCCACTAGATCCTCCCTCAGCCTTCTCTTGTGGAGACTGAACAGGTTCAGGTCCCTTAAACTTTCCTCATAGGGCCTGCTCTGCTGACCCTAATCATGTGGGTGGCGCTCTTGTGGACCCTCTCCATGTTGTCCACATCCCTCCTAAAGTGTGGTGCTCAGAACTGGACTCAGTACTCCAACTGCGGCCTGACCAGTGCTGCATAGAGGGGGAGGATAACCTCCTTGGACCTGCTTGAGATGCATCTATGGATGCATGACAAGTTACGGTTGGCCTTCCTGATTGCTTCCCCACACTGTTGGCCCATGTTTATTTTGGCATCAGTGATGACTCCAAGATCCTTTTCTGTCTGCACTGACAAGAAGAGAGTTCCCCAGCCTGTAGGTTCTTCCTTCCCATATGCAGTATCTTGCACTTGTCAGTGTTGAAACCCAATCTGTTCTCATCCGCTCACCCCTGTAACCTGTCTATGTCCAATTGCAGCCCATTCCTCCCTTCTGGCATGCCCACTTCTCCCCACATCTTAGTGTCATCTGCGAATTGGAACAGGGTGCTTTTTACCCCCTTGTCCAAGTCGCTGATAAAGATGTTGAACAGTGCGTGCCCAAGGACTGAGTCCTGCAGAACCCCACTGCCCACATCCCTCCAGGTCAAAAATGACCCATCCACCACAACTCTGAGTGCGGCTCTCCAGCCAACTAGCGACCCATTTGACTGTGTAGGTGTTGAAGCCACAGTCCCCTAGTTTTTTAATGAGAATGGGGTGAGAGCCAGTGTTGGAGGCCTTCCTAAAGTCCGGAAAGACTATGTCCACTGCTACATCTACGTCTAAGGATTTTGTGACCTGGTCATAGAAGGCCACTAAGTTGTTTTGACAGGACCTGACTCAAATGAACCCATGTTGGTTGCCCCTCAGCATAATCTCCTCTGCTGGCCCCTCATGGGGCAGCAAGCTGGACTTGATGATCTTCAAGGTCCCTCCCAGCCCTAACATTTATGAAATCTATAATTAATTCCTTTTTTTCCCTTTATTTTGATTCTTTGCTGTTTAGTCATTTTAAGACATTCTCAGTTGAAAACTGCAGCTTTTGGAAGTGGAAATGTTGTTGCTAGCTGACCTTTTGCCATTTTGCTGTATATCTAACTTGAGCTCTGGAATGGTGGTTGGGGAAACTATGCTCTAGGTAACACTGAGGATTAAGGAACCCATTATTGCTTTTTGCAACTAGGTGTTGACTCCAGTATTTAATTTAAATTCCCTTTCAGGAGCAGGCCTGAGAAACTGGAGACATAGTGGTTTTTTTGTGAGAAATGTGCCCTCACAGGTAGTTGGGTATTCTTGTCTTTGATAACTTCTGGTGCACAGTTTTTGGGGGTACTGGAGATACGTTGGCAGGTTTTGCATGTCTTGTCTTGAGTGGTCCAGATCCATTCAGTGTGATTTTGGCTGTAGGATGTTGGCTTCTGGTGATGAGGTTAGCAAGGTTTAGTGCTTGTTTGAATTTACAAACCAGTTTTCACAGATGGGCCTATGAACTTCACTTTGTCAACCTCCTAGATACATAAACTCATGGACTCAATATAGCCACTGGATTTATGATACAATACAACCTGCCTGACATCTTTCTCGCCAGGTACCTCTCCACTTTTACCTGCTACATTCCCCTTCCCCCTGTATCCCAGCCTGTCTCTCTCACCCTCTGACACCTCTATTTCCATTTTCACTGACTGGCTTCCTTGCCTGCATTGCATGCCAGCCTCTGGCTTCTTTACTATTCCTGCCATCCAGGAAGAGCACACACACACCAACTGGATGCTTCCTCAGCCTGATAAAGGGTTTTTAAACTCAAAAGGTTGCAAAAAAGAATTTCTCCAACTGTTCTGATAGTCTAGTAAAAGATATCAGATTGACCAAAGGAACCTTGTCTGGACTATGTCCTTAGACCAACATGGCTACAACCTACACCCCTTAACACAGACAAGTGACACAAGTTTTGCTTTCAGCAGCTTGAGGTGCAGTTTCACAGAAACCCCTGCACCACTCTGCCTGAAACCTGGCAGGCCTCCCTCATGCCCACACGAGGAGCTATGTATGTGGCAGGACATGACAGCCATTTAATGGCCCACTCTCAAAGCTAGAGGCAGCAGTTTAGTTTCCCACCAGCCAGCAGGGTAAGAACATCTCCCTGCTGAGCTTCCATGCCAGGAAGAACTTGGAGGTATAAGGGCTGGGGCTATATGGGAAAAAGGAGGCCACATATCATCCTGGGTACGACCTAAAACTTCACCCTGCCAGCGTATGGAGGCCTGGGTGGGACTGCCGGTGGTGCAGCAGCCCCAGGAAATGCCAGGACCATGAACCTCCCTGGTGAAAGATGGGTTGAAGCAGGAGGCACCTGATAACCTCCAGGCACCACACAGTCCTGGCTGGTGGAAAGTCCAGACCTGTAAGATCTTTGAGAGGCCTTAGGCTTACTGGTTGCAGTAAAATTGTGAGGGTGAGAACAGGGGCTACCATCTCTGCAGTTTTCACCCTGCTGTGCCTTAACACACACACACACACAAAGTCACAAATGTTTTGAGTTTTGCTTGTCAGCACCTTGAAGTACAATTTCCCAGAAACCCTGCACCTATCTCCTTGAAACTTGGGATGCCTCATGCCCTCAGAAGGGCCACCATCTCTGCTGTTTTAATCCAAATATGCCTTAACACAAACAAGTGACATGAGTTTTGCTTTCAGCAGTTTGAGTTTAAGTTTCCCAGAACCCACTGCATCTATCTCCTTGAAGCCCAGCAGACCTCATGCCCTCAGAAGGGGTTACCATCCCTGCTGTGGTCATCCAAATATGCCCCAAATGATAAAGCTACAGGTATTTCAGTGATTCCCCATTATAGTCTATAGCCAAATTTCTGGATCTCTCTGAATCAGCACTGAATCTTCCGAAGCCAATTTGGCCCAATCAATTTGGGACAGTGATCTGAATCTCTGAATCAAATCACTGTCCTCTGAATCGGCTGAATCCAAATTGAATACTTCCTTATTCACGCAGGCCTACTGTTCAGTATATAATAGTTTATGAATTGGTTTGGGATCCTATAAGGTGAATATAATAAATATTATTTTGCAATCACAGTTAATGAACCTGTAGATTTTTTTTTAGTCTAACAACTTGTATCTGCTTTTTTACTTTTTAATGTTTAGCTAAGATTAAAGCATTAGACCAGCTGCTACTTTGATGTTAACAGAAACATTGTTGTGGGGAAGCACGACGGATAATTTCTCACAAATAAATAGTTTACATAGATGATTCCATTGTACAAAAGTAAACAAAAAGGGAAGTAGAACCAATCATCCCCATTCTGCATATACTACAGTGTACACATGATTTGAAGAGAAGTATTTCTTAGTATCTAAAACAGTCTGTTCTTAATTCCTTCCTCACATGTTAGAAACATAAGACTTACATCCAATTATTATTTCCAATATATTCAAAGTACCCATGCCAATCACAAACATAGCCTACCTTCCATGTCTCAAAATGAAAGTTAGTATAGTGAACTACTAGTAATTGTTTTCTAATAACTATGATATGTTTGGAGGATTGCATCCTGTTATACATACAATAGTCAATTACTCATTCAAACAGCATCTATTGTAACTGAATAGAATTGTTCGTAACTCATTAAATCTGTCAATTAGTCCTCCCTCATAAGCTATAAACCTCACCTTGGTTCATCAACTTTCCATTCACAGGCAAACCACTTGATTTTTCTCGTCTCATTTTTTATTCATTCCCTTTTTTCCCTATCTCTTCCTCAGTATTTTTTACATAATATGACACAGAATCATCTTATTCCTTCCTTCCCTTTTTTCTTCTTCCCTCTTTTCCATGGACTTGTGATCTTGGCTCCTCTAATAGCTCTACCATCTTTCCAAGGAGGAAAGGAAATGGGATGGGAGATCTTTCCTGGGATGCCTATTGCAGCCTAGTGTATATGCAGAGTCTTCACCTGCTGGGCTCTTTCCATTCTCTCAGCAAGGCAGAAAAGTAGGAGAACCCAACTGAGAAGCAGAAATATCTGAGTGTAGCCAGAAATGAGAACAGTTTGCCATTGCTCAGATGCTGTTACTACTAGATTTTACTGACCTTAGATATGACCAAACACATTGCTGCAATCCTTGTGTGCTGCAGCTTGTGTCTTACACACTACGTGAGAGAATTTTCCACATTTGGTGGCTTTTTCATTTTTTAAACCTGCCCTTGTTCAGTCACTGGTTATGCTGCCTTGGCCAACTTGGCAACTGTTAAAAATACATTAATTAAAACAATTGCTAGCTAATACCAACTCTTTATGAACCATTTATCACATTTTTCCATATACAGCACACACTTTTTTTCTCAGAAACCACCTACTAGAAATCAGAGAGCACACTGTATGTGAGATATATGGTTGGGGGTGATAAAAACTGGTTCTGCCACTTACTGGGTAACACAGAAAGTAAAATCTGCAAAGATCTACAGGGAGCAGAACAATGTATAGGCTTGACCCATGGGGCTGCTATTCAGTTATTTACTACAAGGACATTTCTTTTTTTGCCTTCATTCTGCCTTATAACAAAAGGTGTTTATTCTATTCTGTGGGTGTGTTATTTGTGAGAAAATATGGTAATTCTCATTGTTGGCCATTAATAACTTGGAATTATTTGAAATAAGAGGGCTGAGTGGAGGGGAGTTTAAAGACATTCTTTCAAAGAAATTAAATTCAAATCTTGTTTGAAAAGAGTAGATAGCAGGCTAGTGTCTCATTTGCAAGCACAACTTACATAAGATGTGTAAATTATGTCTAGGCCTGATGTCCAAAGTGCTTCAAAACCTGCAGTGAAGCCAAAAACTATCTACTGTCTGCTCAAAAAACTATACAAAGGTCTTAAATAGTAGTCCAAACATATGCTTGTTCTGAGGAGTGAAATGTATATCAAACTTAAAAATTGAAAAAAAAGACCAACAAAGCAATCAATGTGAGGTCTCGGTTGGCAGGGCTAACCGCACCTTGTCGTGCATCCACAGGTGCATCTCAAGTAGAGCCAAGGAGGTGATCCTCTCCCTCTGTGCGATGCTGGTCAGGCCACAGCTGGAGTACTGTGTCCAGTTCTGTGTGCCCCATTTCAGAAGGGATGTGGACAACATTGAAAGGGTCCAGAGGAGGGCCACTCGCATGGTCAGGGGGCAGCAGGTCAGGCCCTACAAGGACAGGCTACAGGACCTGAACCTGCTCAGCCTTCACAAGAGAAGGCTGAGGGGGGACCTGGTAACTGTCTATAAACTCACTAGGGGGGACCAGAAGGGTTTAGGGGAGACACTGTTTCCCCTAGCACCCCCTGGCATGACAAGGAACAATGGACACAAGTTATTAGAGAGTAGATTTAGATTAGACATCCGCAAGAACTACTTCACAGTTAGGGTGGCTAGGAGCTGGAACCAACTTCCTAGGGAAATGGTGCTGGCTCCTACCCTGGGGATCTTTAAGAGGCTTGATGACTACCTGGCTGGACGCATTTGAGTCCAGTCTTTTTCTCCCGCCCAGGCATGGGGTCGGGCTTGAAGATCTACAAGGTCCCTTCCGACCCTACTTCTATGATTCTATGATTCTATGATTCAATCCCGTTTAAAATGCATGCAGTTAAATATATATAAAATGTAATGCAATGCAGGAATCTTACATTTAAGGCTGCAGCAAAAACTAGAAAAGCAAGTGTGTTTTATGCAGCATTTGTTCAAGTTAGTGTCTTAATATTTTATCCAGTCTTTTTTTTCTGTATCTCAGCTCTTCTTATTAAGTAGATAGTGGCAGGTTTGTAAATGAAAATTACTTTTGGATGATGATGAGGTTCTAAAGTATCTAAAGGATGCAGTAATTTATTATCTTTTGTAAGGTTATAAATGTTCAATTCTGTCTTTAAGGTATTGCTAGCAATAAGAAGCAGAGCAGAGGAGCACTTCACAGAAACTCCTAGACTCCTAAACAAAATCTCTTCAATTTTAAGAGGAGCATGGACAACTATTGTACAAGATATGCCACACTCTTGTTTTGGGGCTCTACCATTAACTGAGTTTGGGAGTTGATTGAAAAATAACAGTAGCATACTTTTGATTATTTCATTTTTATTTATTATAATTATGTATATAATAAGGATTGAGATATATGTATGTGTGTGTATATATATGTATGTATATGTATGTGTGTGTATACATATATACATGCACACACACACACATATACACACTCTTATTTTTTTTGGTGAAACAAAAACCTGAATCACTTCCTTATGGTTCAGAATGTTTTTTGTTCTAAAATGGAACCTTGTGTTTTCAGGTGTTGGTCATACACTAAGTTTAAGAAAGACTATCTTCACAGAAGGACAGTGGCAATGGCAGTTCCTATTTTATTTACTAGGGCACTGGTTAATGTACTGACTCAGTATGTGAAAGATCCAGCAGTTGTGTAACTAGGGTGGGGCAACAGGAACAACTAACCCAGGCACCAACTTCCGGGAGGGAGGAGCAAAAAAAGATGGTTTCTGCTGGCAGTCTTGCATTTACATTCATGATCAAGGTGGTAACCACTATGTACAATTGATAGAGCTGTTGGAAAAGACTTGGTACATTTATAACAAGAGTGGGCCCTGTGGCAGATGTCCAAGGAGAGTGGTTGCTCCTCAAGGAGGCAAGCCTCTAAGCCCAAAGCAAGGTAATCCCAACCAGGATCAAAGGGAGCAGGAGAGCACTCAAGCCTCCATGGCTCACCAAAAGCATCCGGGAATGTCTCCTTGCTAAAAAGGAGGTGTATACCCAATGGAAACAAGGGGTCATTACCAGGGATGACTATTCTGCAGTCGCTCGGGGATGTAGAGGGACAGTTAGAAAGGCCAAGGCAGAGATGGAATTAGGACTAGCTTCTCAGATTAAGGACAATAAGAAGTCCTTTTTTAAATACATAGGGGGCAATAAGAAGGTCCCGGGTAACGTGGGGCCCTTGCAGGACGTGTTTGGAAATTTGGTCGTCACGCTAGACGACAAAGCTAACATGTTTAATGATTTCTTTGCCTCTGTCTTCCTAAGTAGGGACCAGAACAGCCACCTCCCTGATGGGCCCCCCTTGGGCCCCAGGGGAGGCACACCTGGGCCAAAGGTTATCAAGGAACTAGTTAGGGAGCTTCTGGAGGGGCTGGATGTATTCAAGTCAGCTGGCCTGGACGATCTCCACCCTAGAGTCCTAAAGGAATTGGCCGAGGTCATTGCAGGACCCCTGGCATGGCTTTATGAGCACTCATGGTGCTCTGGTGTGGTCCCGGAGGACTGGAAGAGGGCCAACGTGGTTTCCATCTTCAAAAAGGGGAGGAAGGAGGACCCGGGAAACTATAGGCCAGTTAGTCTTACCTCGATCCTAGGCAAGCTGTTTGAGAAAATTTTGCTGGCACACAACCATGAGGGGCCAGCAGGGGACTGCATGCTTAGGGGCAACTAACACGGGTTCATCAGTGGCAGGTCCCGTCAGACCAACCTGGTGGCCTTTTACGATCAGATCACCAGATCTTTAGATGCAGGGGTAGCAGTGGACATAGTCTTCCTGGACTTCCGGAAGGCATTCGACACTGTCTCTCACCCCATTCTCATTAAGAAACTGGGGGACTGTGGTGTAGACGCCCACACAGTCAAATGGATTGACAACTGGCTGGAGGGCCACACCCAGAGGGTGGTAGTGGATGGGTCCTTCTCAACCTGGAAGGATGTGGGCAGTGGGGTTCCGCAGGGCTCGGTCCTCAGGCCCGCACTGTTCAACATCTTCATCAGTGATTTGCATGAGGGGGTAAAAAGCACCCAGTTCAAATTTGCTGATGACACTAAGATGTGGGGGGATGCGGGCATGTTAGAAGGAAGCATCAGGCTACAATCAGAACAAGACAGGCTACAAGGGTGGGCGGATGTGAATAGGATGGGATTCAACACAGACAAGTGCAAGGTGATGCACCTGGGGAGGAAGAACCGGCACCATACCTACAGGTTGGGAAACTCCCTTCTTGTCAGCATGGAGACGGAAAAGGATCTTGGAGTCATAATTGACTCCAAGATGAGCATGGGCTGGCAGTGTGGGGAGGCAGTCAGGAAGGTCAACAGTACCTTGTCATGCATCCACAGATGCATCTCAAGCAGGTCCAAAGAGGTGATCCTCCCCCTCAATGCGGCACTGGTCAGGCCACAGCTGAAGTGCTGCATCCAGTTCTGCATCCATGTGGACAGCATGGAGAGGGTCCAGAGGAGGGCCATTCGCATGATCAGGGGACAGTAGGGCAGGCCCTATGGGGAGAGGCTACGGGACCTGAACCTGTTCAGGCTTCAAAAGAGAAGGCTGAGGGGGGATCTAGTGGCCTGTTATAAACTAGTCAGGGGGAATCAGCAGGCATTGGGGGAGTCACTATCTATGGGACAATTGTTAAGTGCACATTAAGTGTGTGACCTGAGGTAGCAGGGGAGGGGAAAATGGAATGAGGCTACATTTACATTTCTAAGTAAAACCTGTAATGGGTGAGGGATTGGAATACTTACTAAAAGGCAACAGACAGAGACACTGAACGTGTGAGAGTCATGAGAAGCATGGAATATATGACTAACTTGAAAAGCATGCCATTGTCAAAACAAGGTTCTTTGGGTAAAACTGATATCTTTTATTAGACCAACTAAATAGTTAGAAAACAATTTTTAAGCAAGTTTTTGGGTTCAAAACCCTTCATCAGGCTAAGGAAATTTCAGTAGTTGATGTGTGCACTTCCTGGATGGAATGAAAAGTAAAAAAAGCCAGAGGCTGTGCTGGTATGCATACAAGACAGGCAGTCAGTGAAAATGTAAATTGAGGAGTCAATGGGTGAGAGACAGACTGGGTGGCGGGGAGAGAAGGGAGATGAATAGTGCAGAAGTACTGGGGAAGTCAGCTGTCCGGCAGACTATAATGTGTCAAATCCAATGTCTATAGTTAGTCCATGATTTTTAGTGTCCAGGGGGTTGATGAAGTGGAGTTCATAGACTCATCTCTGGGAAGTGTTTTGTAAGTTCCCTTTGAGGATCAGGAGAGAGAGTGGTGAGAAATGTGCCCCCACAGGTAACTGGGTATTCCTGTCTTCGATAGATTTCTGGTGTGCATTCATTCTGGTGCGTAGTTGTTGTTTGGTCACACCTACATATTTTTCATCTGGGCATTTTATGCATTGGATGAGATATATTACATTTATATACTCTTTATATTTATATTACATATATATATATATATATCCTCCTAGCCACCATAGACGTTACCAGCCTCTATACCAACATCCCACACCACGATGGCATCCAAGCCTGCCTTACACATCTACAGGAACAAGATTACAACTCAGAATACAGACCCAAAGATATTACTGACCTTATACACTTTATTCTTACACACAACAATGTCAGTTTTAATAACCAACACTGCCTCCAGATGATGGGAACAGCTGTGGGCACCAAAATGGCCCCACAGTATGCCAACCTTTCTATAAGCCACCTGGAAGAAGACTTCCTCAAGAACTGCACCATCAAACCTTTGCTATACTTAAGATATATTAATGACATCTTCATCGTTTGGGCTGAACACCTGCAATCTCTGATTGAGTTCCATCAGAAATTCAATTATCACCATCCCTCCATCCAACTCTCTCTTGAATATTCCAGCAACAACTTCTCCTTTTTAGACACGATGATCAATATCCAGAATGATAAATTACAGACCACATTATACAAGAAACCCACAGACCAACATACATATCTGTACAGAACCAGCAATCACCCTAAACACACCAAAAAAGCTGTGATATACAACTAAGCCCTCAGATACCACTGAATTTGCACTGAAGAGAACACCCAGGATTGCCACCTCACCAATCTTAAAAAGGTTTTCACCCAACAAGAACACTCCTCCAGAGAGATAGATCGTACGTTTGAAAGAGCCACCTGAATACCATGTGAAGAACTGCTGCAGTACAAAAGAAACCTCCCCCCACAAATTGTACACCACTTGTTATGACATATCACCCCTCTCTCAAACCTGTACGGAAAATCCTCAAACAACTGCAACCCATACTATAAAGAGACCCTATTCTTAAAGAGATCTTCCCAGAGCCACCCGTCCTACCTTTCAAACAAGCACCGAACCTCGCCAACCTCATCACCAGAAGCAAAATTCCTCAGACCCAGAACACACTGAATGGATCCAGACCATGCCATGACAAGAAATGCAAAACCTGCCAACATTTCTCCACCACCCTACACCTCATAACAGAGCCATCCACATTCCTGGATCTTACAGCTGCACTTCCAGAAATGTAATATATCTCATCCAATGCAGATTTTCCAGATGGAAAATACGAAGGTGAGACCAAACAACAACTGCACACCAGAATGAACGTACACTGGAAATCTATCAAAGACAGGAATACCCAGTTACCTGTGAGGGCACATTTCTCACAAGAAAACCACTCTCTATCCAATCTCTCAGTCCTGATCCTCAAAGGGAACTTACAAAACACTTCCCAGAGATGAGTCTATGAACTCCACTTCATCAACCTCCTGGACACTAAAAATCATGGACTAAATATAGACATTGGATTTGACACATTATAGCCTGCCTGCCAGCTGACTTCCCAGGTACTTCTGCACTATTCATCTCCCTTCTCTCTCTGCCACCCAGCCTATCTCTCACCCATTGACTCCTTAATCTACATTTTCACTGACTGCCTGTCTTGTATGCATACCAGCACAGCTTCTGGCTTTTTTTTACTTTTCATTTCAACCAGGAAGAGCACACATCAACTGATGAAACTTCCTTAGCCTGATGAAGGGTTTTTGAACCTGAAAGCTTGCTTAAAAATTGTTCTCTGACTATTAAGTTGGTCTAATAAAAGATATGAGATTCACCCAAAGAACCTTGTCTGCCTATGTCCTTACAGCAACACAGCTACAACCTACACCCTTGTGCCATCGTCAAGACACCCAAGGGGGAGAATGAGGTGTAGATCACCTATAAAAAACTAGGAAAAGATAAAGCCTTTGGGACTGCCCGCACCAGCTAAGACCTCCTGCGGATTTCCCAGAAAGACCTTCCAAATGCCTGCCTGACACTGCCTTCAGGATTATGTAAGATCTTTGCAAGGCTTTCTTTTGTCTTTCTGGCTTGTGACATTGCATTTTGAGTTAGGCAGAGTTTGTACTGATCTGTGACTATTGTGTCTTGTCTTCAGTGAAGTTTTTCTGTTGCTTCGTCTTATGCTTGAAACTGCAAATTGATGTGATCAATAAAGACTCTCTTGTCCAAACATTTAATGTTTTTAGTCCACTACCAAAAGTCAAATATTCTGCAGTCAGTATGTCCTGTTGTACCTATTTCCATTTTGGATATAATACTTAAATGTATGTGTGTACATGTGTGTATATGTGTATATATGTATCTGATGTGAGATTGTGAATGGCTACAGATGATTAGGGGTAGGATAGTCACATAGGAGATCAGAGTCCTCAGTTCAAATCCAGTCTGATTGAGACCCAGTGGTGTACTGATGGGGGAATAGGGGGGCATGCCCACAGGTGCTGGCTTGGGGTGTGGGCACTATCCAGGCCCTCCAAGGGGTACTTGGCCCCCCAGTGGCACATCCAGCTCTGCCAGTAGCACGTCTGATTCCGCCAGCAGCAGTTCTATTTCTCCTGTCTGCATTTCTGGGCTCAGCAATCGGCCACCAGGGCGCCTCCCCCCACCTTAGCAATTGGCCGCAGATGCGGGGGGGCAGGGACAAATGCAAATATTGGGTACCGGATGCCAGAGACCCATGGTACACCACTGTTCAGAACAGGGATTAGAACCAAGCTTCTAGTATGAGGAATGACCCAATGCCCTTTTTTGGATTAGAAAATATCTTCCCAATTCCAGTTCCCAATTCAGGGCCAGGATTCATGGCACACAGGCTTGGAAGGTGGTGTGTTGTTTTCTCCAAGCCCAGCATATGGCTGCTGTAATCAGGAGGGGGAAAAGGCTACTTGTGTATTTACTTCCTAATTCTGGGGGCAAAATCCAAAAATACTTACCTGTTTCTTGTTTGCAGTACCAAGAAGTCCATCAGAGTCTAGAATAAGGAAGAAATCAACATGAGGAATCATAGTAATTAGTACTTTTGTTATACATTGTTAATTATCTGAGTGACATGCTACTCAGAAAAAACATCGGTGTAAAAATAGGACATTAATTTACAGGTCTGATTCTTGTTTGCATCTGCTGATATTAGCAGCCAAACTCAGTTTTTACTGCTCTTAGCAGTGCAAGAGCAAGACAACAGAGAACAAGTTGATGGCATCTTTTCTGCTGCATCATCAACAGACTTGTTTACATAATTCCAATTCAGAGGCCTATCAGTTATGCCTGTGTAAACCCACAGAAAGCCAATGACATTGAAAGCAAAATATGAAAATTGGGGAATACCACAGAGATAAGGGAAAGCAAAATTTAGCCTGGAGAGCTAATGATATTTGAGTGAGAGAAAAATCTGGGGTCTTTGAACCCAGGTTGCCTTTAAAGGTCTTTTGAAACAAAAGCATATTTAATGTAGAAATCTTTAATAATCTTCACATGGAACCCCATGTTCAGCTTTTTTTTTCAGAGTAAAGTCCTTTTTTAAATTCTTAGATCACAATTAGTTCAGTGATGTTAAATAAAAATTTTGCATATATTGGTGAGATGACATTTACCGTGCAAATGAATGCCCGTTATATAGGGAAATAGGGAACTAAGTAATCAAAACACTTGATTTATTAAATAGGAAGGTGATGTTTGGGAAGCTCAAAGTTAGAAAAAATAAAGCATCCCAGTGTGGCAGGGCACTGTTGGTGCCTGCCACTTTTAAGGGCTGAGCCAAGCAGCCAGCAGGTGCTTGATTGCATCAGCCATTTTAGAGAAATGGCTGCCTATATAAACAGAGCAGTTCACTGCTGGCAGGCCAGGCAGAATGCTACATCCTGGAGGTAAGGGCAGGAACTGTAAGGGATGGTTTGGAGGCTCCTGGTCCTGGGCATGACCGAAAACTGCACCCTGCTGGGAGTGGGTGACCTGGTGGGGCTCTCAGTGGTACAGGAGCCCTCAGGAAATCCCAGGCCAGTTACCACCCCAGTGAAAGGCAAGTAACCTTGGCCCTCACCTTTGAGTGTGCTATTTGAACCATCTGATCCAGGGGTCAGGTAAGCTTCAGGAAGCACCTGAGCCTGCTGGGGTGAGAGACCCCATGGGGCCAGGCACACTTCATGAAACATCTGAGCCAGGAATGGGGGACCCTGATCCCTGAGTGCAGGCAAGATGTGTAGACCAAACTCAGGGACTCAACTGGTCAAGGCTGGGGCCAGAATCTGAAGGGTCAAAAGGGCCACAGGCACACCATGAGAGATGCCCATATAGAGTGAAGAAGCACAGGGCCCCAACTAGCCTGAGAAGGGGCCAGGGCTTATAGGGAAGCCAAAGGTCCCATGGAAGGGGTTACAGCTCATAGGTGAAGGGGACAGTTGCGTTAACTGCCTGAGATGCCATTTGCAAGGCTTGGGCTGTGGTGTAGGGGAGGAATGGAGCTGCAGATAGTTCCCCCTGGCATTGGGGCAAGAATGGCCAGCCTCCCACCTAATTAACACCTCAATTATGTTCCATCAAGGCATGGCAGAGGACACAGGTGGGCGTTGTGCCCAGAGGCAGGTGGGGAAACTAGCATTGTGGTTAGTCTGGGAACCCCACTTTGCCACACCCACTAAATAGCATTTGGCATAAGAACCTGCAATAGGATGGTAGCAAAAATAGCAGTTCTGTTTTGAAAATGATTGTTTCGAGGAATCTATTTTTGTGCCACACTAGTAATACTGCGTAAAATACCTTTGTCATGGACATCATAATATACATTTGGAATTGTCTGAAGGCCATCAGAGCATCACTTGATCACAACAGGGTTAGATTTGGTCATCAGTGTGTATGCTAAATGGTAAGGTTCAGACAGTTGCTGAATATTTGTTACTTTCAAACTATCAATGATTAATAGTGTTGTTACTGTACTTATTCACAACACATTTTTTCCATTTAATTTATCCTGTGTTAAGGGGGCACAATGCTGTTTGATATATGCATCTTGTTGCATGACTGATAGAAAGATATCTGCAGTTTAGTTATCTGTGTTAGTAGATGCCTGTGAAGTTCTATTGTAATCATGAGTAGGCAGAACCTGTATATTTTTTTTGTAGTTATTAAATTAGACATGAATAGATACTCCTACAGAATATTCCTCAGAAAATAAATATAAATATGGTTTCAGTGGATTATTTTTGTGTTCTGCCTTATGGTGTGATGCAAGTTGCCTGGTTCAACCATTCTAAAAATACGCTGAGATAGAAGGCAGATTGTTAATATAAAAAATAACATTAAAGGACTCCAGAGAAGTGCTGTCAGTGGAATGTTCTGACATTAAGCATTAAGTCATTAAGTTCCATGGAGAAATGAAGATATTGTCATTTTCACGTTGTTAACTTGGGGTATAATTTCACAGTTCCTTTTAAGAGTTGTGTTTGTGTGAGACTCCCTATGCACAGTAATGAAACTGCCCTCGAGCATCTATCATAAAACCTGCAGATGAGGAAATTGGTGAATAGTTACTGGCCATCAATCACCAACAAGTTGCTAAGAATTTATGAGCTAAATTTTGTCTGAATTACTTCAAACAATTTCAACATGTCTGTTCAAAATGCCCTAGAAAGAAATTAAAATTATCACTGACACCTAGCTAGACATATTGAAGGTTCAATGGACATCAGATGTCAATAACTATTTGATCTTGAGCTCTATATTTCCTATTTATTTATATGATTTATTCCTCCTGGGTTCTTAAACAGTGCTATTACATTTTAGTCTCACATTATCAATATTGGACATGATTTTATATTATAATATTTGGACACTTTATTACACCTGTATCTGGATTATTTGACTTGAAACAACACTATGTTAATCCAGTTTTATACCAGTTGAATTCAGTGGTTGGCATAAAACTGAACTATTAAAAGAAATAAGTTGTTTTGTATTAATTTCCACTTAAAATGGGCAGAGCAGAACAAATTATTAAAAATGCTTTTAACTATAGTTGGCCTACTAAGAGAAAGCTAAAGAACCTCTATTATTCTCTCTCAGAAAAAGTTAGGCCAATGTCATCAAGGTCAAGGTTTTGCAATCTTCACTTCATAGACTGGTTTGGTTTTGAAAATTTCTTCTAAGTTAATTTAAACATTTGTTTGCTTGGTTTTGTTCAGAAACAAATTTTTCTTTTAATTTTCATCTTGTTTCCTGTTAATAGGGTCCGTTTAAGAATAAAATAACTCATTACATAGGATGGTCCAAATGTTAGTGATGCCCTCTCTCTTCTGCATGGGATTGTGCATAAAGTGGTCTGAGTGTATAGAGGGCAAGAGATTGTATCAGGAACCTCATTCTACACACTTGTACATGAGATAAGTACAATGACAGTCCTTCTGTCCTATCAAGAGAATAGTACAAAGACAGACGTTAGCTACATGAGGCTAATGATAAGGCATAACATACTGAAACTGACTGAGGACTGCAAAGTAATGGTCCTATCTTCCATACACATATCAATCAGTCATCATTGTCACTGGCAATCCTTCAGTTGGAGGATGATCTCTACCATGGGTCACTGATGGGTCCAGTCCTCGAGCCACAGATTTGTGCGCAGAAGTTGCAGATCTTTCTGCAGAGGAGGGTAGGCTGCAGACTGGGATAGCTGTCTTTTCCCTCCCTTTCTTCTCTGTTCTTTGCTTTGAGGGAAATATGTTTTGCCTTGAAATGGACTGCCACTTGGTTGAGGTTGTGGTGCCATTAGAGTTGATTAGCAGCCAACTCCTCTGAACTCTTGATGTTGTTGTCCATTTTACTGAGGTATACTTTCATTGTGTCTTTGTGGTATTTTGTCTGGATACCATGAATTCTCAGGCTGTCATTAAGCTTGGCGTATCATAGTGCTTTGAGTTGGAAGGGACCTAAACAGATTATCAGGTCCAACCCCCTACCCCAGGCAGGAATGGGTGCAGGGGTCATATCACCCTAGCCATATATCTGTCCAGCTTCCTCTTGAAGACCCCCAAGGTAGAAGAGAGTACCACCTCACTTGGGAGCCCATTCCAGAGTGGCAGCCCTAACTGTAAAGTAATGTCTCCTGATGTCCAGCCTGAACCTTCTCTCTAACAATTTGTGGCTGTTATTCCTAGTAACCCTGGATGGTGCCCGGGGGAACAGAGCTTCCCCCAGTTCTCACTGGTCTCCCTGGTGAGTTTGTAAATTGCCACCAGATCCCCTCTCAGCCTTCTCTAGTGGAGACTGAATAGGTTCAGGCCCTTTAGCCTCTCCTTATAGGGCCTGCCCTGCTGCCCCTTGACCATGTGAGTGGCCCTCCTCTGGACTCTCTCAAGTCTAGCCACAACCCTCTTGAAGAGCAGTGCCCAGAACTGGATGTAGTACTCCAACTGTGACCTGACCAATGCCACATAAAGGGGAAGGATCACCTCCCTGGACCTGCTTGTGTTGCATCTGTAAATGCACGACAAGGTGCAGTTAGTCTCATCGCTTCCTCGCATTGGTGGCTCATGTTCATCTTGGAGTCAACAATGATTCCAAGATCCCTTTCTGCCACCGTGTTTTCAAGAAGTATGATCCCCAGCCTATAGGTGTGTTGCTGGTTCCTTCTCCCTAGATGCAGTACCTTGCACTTGTGTGCGTTGAATTCCATCTTATTCTCATCTGCCCACCTCTGTAATTTGTCTAGGTCTAGCTGGATTCTGTCCCTCTGTGCCAGCGTGCCCACTTCACCCCACTACTTGGTGTTGTCAGCTAATTTGGACAGCGTGCATTCCACACCCACATCCAAATCGCTGATCAAGATGTTGAAAAGTACAGGCCCCAGGACCAACCCTGGGGGACCCCACTGCCCACATCCCTCCAGGTTCAAAATGACCTTTCCTCCACCACTCTCTGGCTGTGACCATCTAGCCAATTTGCCATCCATCTCACTGTGTAGGCATCAATGCCACAGTCACCTAGGTTTTTTTTAAGAGAATGTGGTGGGAAACCATGTCAAAGGCCTTCTTGAAGTCCAGGAAGATGACATCCATCCTGACACCCTCATCCAGGGACTTTGTGACCTGATCATAAAAAGAAAGGAGGTTAGTCAGGCATGACCTGCCCTCACTGAACCCATGGTAGTTGCCCCTGAGCATTAGCTTCCCAACTGGGCCCTTGTAGATGTGCTCCTTGATAATTTTCTCAAAGGTCTTCCAAAGGATCAAGGTAAGACTGACTGGTCTACAGTTGCTGGGGTCCTCCTTTCTCCCCTTCTTGTAAATGGGGACCACACTGGCTCTTTTTCAATCCTCTGGTATCTGGCCAGTGCCCCACGAGCACTTATAGAACTGTGCCAGGTGCCCCCATCAATTCCCTCAGCATCCTCCAGTGAAGGGCATCTGGACCTACTGATTTAAACATGTCCAGCCCCTCCAAAAGTTCCCTAACTAGGTTGTCTCTGACCCTAGGCATGGTGGTGCCTCCCCTGGGTCCATCTGCAATTCTAGTGGGGGAGATGTCCCAGTTTCTGTTCAGGAATATGGAGGCAAGGAATTCATTAAAGAGGTCAGCTTTTTCGTTTGCCACAATCACCAGATTGCCAAGCCTATCCTGTAGGCCCCACATTACCCGGTATTTGAAAAAGGACTTTATATTATCCTTACTTCTGGTTGCTAGCCCTAGTTTCATCTCTGCCTTGGTGTTCCTAACAGCCTCACTGCAGTCCCAAACAACAGAGGTGTAATCCTCCTTGGTGATAGCCCCTTGCTTGCACTGTTTGTACACCTCCTTTTTTGCCCTCAGGCATCCCTGGATGCCTTTTCTGAGCCTTGGGGGCTTCTTAGCACTCCTGCTCCCTAAGAGTAGAGCATCTGTTTTGGGAGTCAGGAGTTGGGCATCCACACACAGGCTGTGTCTACACATTATGTGGATGTTTGGTTCCCTGGGGACAACTAGCAGTGGTGCACCTTGGCCCCAGCAGCATTACCCAGGGTTTTAGGGGCCTCCCAGGGCTGCACCAGTGGTGATTCTGCCACAAGGAGCCTGACTGGCAGCTACAGCATGACTTTGGGCAGCCCAGCTCCACTTTTTAGCAGCGAGCACTGCCTGTGCATGTGCTGCTCTGCTTTTTTTCTCTGCAGATTTTTTTTTTTGACCCCTGGATATCCAGCTCACCAGAGTTTGTTGTGGGGCTGGTGCCTTACCCAGCCTTGTGGCACTCCCTGCTCCACCACCTGCACACACCCCACCCACCTGCACCCCACACACCTAGTGTGCTAGGGGCTCTGTTCAGCATGTACAAAGCCAGCAGTGACATGGCACTGTGAAACCCAGGCCAGCTCCACTCAGCATGTGTAGAGCTTGGTCTCGCAGTGCCACTTTGCTGCTATATGTGGCTGCAACTAGGGCACAGCTGCACTGCCTGATGCTGCTGGCACTGTGGGGAGTGGGCATGAGGGGCAGGCATGCACTGCCCCCCACTCGAGCCCCTCCACAAACCCACCCACAGACCACACCCCCCTCAGCCAATCTCCAGACTCCCAATATCCCCCTGCCATGCCCCATCCCCACTTACCCATGGCAGCTTCTGGGTCCCAATCCTTGCAGCACTTCTTGTGGGTCCCAATCCTTGCAGCCCCAGCATGGTAAGGGTTGATGGCCCATGTGCTGGGGCAGCAGGAGCACCATAGAGACACTTTGGCCAGAAACCAGAGTGTCTCTCTTGGAGGACTGACTTCTGGGTTACCTCAGGACACAGTCCAGGACCATGCCCTGCTCTGCTTTTTTCACCTGGGGTATTTTTTGATCCCTAGATATCCAGGGGTCTAATTTTGCCCCCACACTCCAAATTTGCAGTACAGGGAATGTTTTTCTGTTCCTGCAGATGCCTGTTGCAGCATCTCAAAGGGGTTTGAGACACTGTAAAAGGCATGTGCACGCTCATCTGGATGAGTCCAATGAGACCAGGACTTCACTTCAGGGAACCTGACCACTAAAAATAGCAAACTCTTAGTAAACTTTTGGTAGGAAAAAGGCATCACCTTACTTTTTAAAATGTATTTCTGTTGTAATCAGAGCAAAGACTTCAGTCTCAGGTTCCAAATAGAACTCGAGTAGGATTTGGCTTTGATATTAAAGTGATTCTGATCATATTATGACTTTCAAAGATCATATTAAGACTTTCAAAATCTCAAACTTGAGAGAGAGACAAAATTTCAGCATTTTAGTTGTTGAATTTCAAAGCCCTTCTGCTGGAAAAGTGCATCTCTCATACCCTGGAGCTATTTTCATCATTTTTCCCTTCCTTAAATCTCTACCTCTCATTTTATTCAGGTCCTAATATTTTCTTTTCCTTCTGTTTTGTTTCAGGCCTTGGAGACTGATTTACTTTTAAGTGTTTGGCCTTCTGAAGCATGAGGATATGTAAAAAGCAGGGGGAGGCGGGGAACGACACCAAAATAATCCACAGCTTTCCAGTGTGTTCACATTGTTTTTAATATATTGGATCCCAGTCTGTTTTTCCCTAATGGACATATCCTTAATCCTTCTTAAGGACAATGGGAGTTCAGCTTCACATCAATGTGAAAAGAGACTATTGTGCTTTTTATTAAGGTGTCTTATTAACTCTACCTGACATATTTTTAAGGAATTAATCAAAGGAATGTTTTATCTTTTTCTAGTCAACTTTATAATGAGCAAAACACATCTTACAGCAGAAGGTAAAGCATATAAAAATCTTTAGGCCCTGATCTTGCAAACACTTGTACATGTGCTTGCTTACTGTTGTGAGTAGCCTTGTTGGTTTCTGTAGAATGTTTATGCTGTAATGTGTACATCACATTGATTTAACAGATTTTAAAAAAAACCAAAACCCTGACACTTCCTATACCCACATGTAAGCACAGACTTGTTCCAACTGGATTTCCTTGTCTTGTTTTTACTTTCCTTAAAACTCCTACTTTTTATTCTGTCCATTAAACTTTATCATTTTCCTGTACCTATTTAGAAGGCTTAGTTTCATTTTTAATTTTTAGTTATAATTAAGCTGAGGATGTCACACACTTAAATATAGTGATAAAGTCTAGCACTGTCCAGCCGTCTGTATTGAACACCATTTTATTTAAACTTTTAGTAGTTTCTGGCTAAAGATCCATGACTAGAACTTTTAAAGGATAATTAAGGAGTGTTCTAGAGGCCTCACTCATTTGATATTTTGGAGGAAATATTCATTAGTGGAGCAGTGCAAAAGTCTTGGATTTGTGGTATGGCTCTTGGATATCGTCTGTGATCTTAGCCAGTGAGGTTTTTACCCCCACATCCAAATCATTGATAAAGATGTTGAAAAGTATTGGACCCCTGAGGGACACCACTGGCCACTTCTCACCAGGATGTCACAGATCTGTTCATTAGAACTGTCTGGGTCCTACTATGCAGCCAGCTTCCTACCCACCTGTCATGAAGTTAAGCCCACAATCCTCTAATTTTGCCATGAGAACAACACGGGATCCCAGATCAAAGGCCTTTTGGAAGCCTAGGTATACAATATCAACCTCCTCTCTCTTATCCAGATGGTGTGTTATCTGGTCATAGAAGGAGATGAGACTGGAGAGACGAGACCTGCCCGCAATGAAGCTATGCTGGCCATCATTCAGAATCCTACTTTCTGCAAACCTATCACACATAGACTCCTTGATGAATTCTTCCAGGATTTTCCTGGGATAGAAGTTAGGCTAGCTGACCTATAGTTGCCTGGGTCCTTTCTCCTCCGCTTCTTGAAGATTGGCACAGCATTGGCTCTCTTCCAGTTTTCAGGGACCTCCCCTGAGTACCACGGGTTTTGGAAGTTTTGCCAGAGGACCCGTGATGACTTCAGCCAGGTCCTTCAGCACTCTCGGATGAAATTCATCTGGTCCTGCTGACTTATGTCTAACTTTTCTAACTGATCATGCACCAGCTCAACATCAATGGTAGGAAGGTGGTCATTCCCACCATTCCTATTCTTCACCCTGTCTGGCATGATTTTCCCCTTAGTCCGAAGCAAAGTAGTCATTCAGGAGTTCAGTTTTTCTCCTGAGTGTTGGCAACCAGCTGCCCTGAGTTGTTAAGCAATGGCTTCACACTTCCATTTTTTTTCCTCTTGTTCCTTACATATTGAAAGAAGGACTTTTTATTGTCCTTGATTTCCATTGCTAGTTTAAATTCAGTTGCCACCTTAGCCTTTCTCATCTGTTCCCTATAAGTACAGGCCATTGTTGTATAGTCCTCCTTGGGGGCTGTCCCAAGCTTTCATTGTTTGTATGCCACTTTCTTCTTGTTCAAAAGGACCGTGATATCCCTATTAAGCCAAGAAGTTTCCTCAGCCCTTCTGCAACCTTTCCTCTGCATGGGAAAGGACTTCTTTTGCTTCAAGGATCCTATCCTTGAGAAATTACAACTCTTCATGCACTCCTTTCACCTTCGGTCCCCAGGCCTGGTCCCCAGTGCTTCCCTTACTATTACCCTGAGCTTGTTAAAATTCACTTTTCTGAAGTCCAAAACTTCAACCCTGCTAGCTGATTTGCCTGCCCTATAATGGACAGTGAACACGATGGTTTCATGGATGTTGTTGCCCAGGCTACCCTCTATATTCAAGTCACTTACCAGATCATCTCCTTTGGACAGAACCAAGTCTAGGAGAGCATTACCTTGGGTTGGCCTGTGCACTTCCAGAGTCAGGCAGAGCTCTTCAATACACATCGGGAAGTAATGCAACTGATCCAACTTTGCCAAATGTTCCTTCCAAGAGATGTCTGGATAACTGAAGCTGTCCATGACAACCATGTCCTGTATGTGCACAGCCTCTACCAGTTCTTGAGAGAACTCAAGATCAAGTTCCTCCCCCTAGTTTGGCGGTCTGTAGTATACACCTGCAGTTAGGTCTCACTCACCGTTCTGTGTAGGACCTACAGCTATGTTTCAATCATGTGAGGAGTCCCACCAGGTCTCTGTAATCCCTAATACTCTGTAACCCCTGCTAGATCCCTAGTAGATAAATCAGACCATTTTCAATGGACCATGTAAGTAAATCGCTCCTGAAAGCAAAATGATATTGTTCATGTCTATGTTATGGAATGTCCATTCCAGCATAGCTTGTCTTAAAATCATGTAATCTGTTTGTGTTATAACCTCATTCTGAATCTGATCACCTTGGCTCATATTTGGGGGTGTGACAATTTGAAGAAGAAAGAAAGGGAATTCAGGGAGGGTCTGTACTTATTGCATACCTCCCAGAAGCCATTCCCTCCTTTCCATAAAAACCATTCCTCCTTCCCCGCATTAATTGCTGTGACAAAGTCCTGATATGTTTTCTAACCTGGTACCTTTATTCCCTCAGAATAAGAAGTAGCTCAGAAGATGTTGCAGAGCATAATGTAACTCTGCAGAAGTGAATTAATTTAAACTACTGATGAATAGAATAGGAGGAAAATTATTCAGCTTAACTGCCCAAAGTTAATCATTTAAGTTAATACAGGGGACTAAATATGAACGGATTATCAGGTGTTTTTCAAAATTTACAAAAAAACCAGCCTAAATTAAGCATAGGTGGTTATTGGGAAATAACTATTTTAACTGAATTGCACATTTTTTATCATGACAAGGAAAAATCGACTTTTATAAAGTACTGGAATGAAATAATTCTCAGATCATATACATCAGCTAATAAACTTACAACTTTACTTTGAACTCATTAGGAAAAGTGAGCATTAAAGTATAAATAATCAATATAAGCTTATAAATGTTTATGCTCACAGCAATTTAGCTTTAGTCTATATATTGTAGCTTTCCATGGAATGATAATTTGTGCCATTCAGAAATGTTATTTTCAGAATGAAAATGAACTATTAACAAAACAAACAAATCATTTCAAAATGCACTGGAGACAAAAAAACCTGACTACCACAATCTGATCCCTGACTTTGTCAGCTAATAAGTGTTAAGTCATTATGCACTGGCCCGCAAAAATTCACCATCTATGTTCTCTGTCCCGGAGCACGGGGTGACACTGGCAGCTCACCTGCGGCAGGGGACGACGCCCCCGGGAAACCCACACGGCTCGTGAGCCAGCTTTGTTCAGCTGCGGCTGGCCAGTGACATCAGCACCAGATGCCAGCCAGTGAAGATAAAAATGGTGGTGGTGGAAGGGGCGGATGGCCCCGGAGAGGGGAATCCATTGGCTGTGGGGAAGAAACGCGGTCACCAACGGTTTCCTGAGGGAATCAGACAGCTGGAACCAGGAGTGCCAGGGAGAGAGAGCCAGTGGCAGCTTCTGGTAACCAGTGGAGAGCAAGAGGGGCCCAAACCGGATGAGGACGAGTGGGAGCAGCTGCAGAGGGCATGCAGGATTCAGGTGAATGACCGGCTCGGAAGGGTGCTGAGGATACAGACGGAGGATCGGGACTGAGGCGGAATTGCTGCCTGGACTGAGGGCACCGGGTTAAACTGGGCTTAGAGCCCCAGGGATAGGGGTTGGGAGCTGACTCTGTATTCAGAGGGGCTCAACCCTACATGTATAAGGGATAGGGGCCAGGGAAGAAGCTGGATGGGCATGACGGGCCACAAGATTCTGCTGAGTCGGCTCAGGAAGGTGGTGTGAGGCTGGGATGCAGGGGTGGTGGAGCCCCACGTGCATCCGCCGGGTTGGACCCGGGCAGCAAGGGACCTGCTAGGTGACTCCCCCATTGACGGTACATCAAGACGTGGCAGGCGAGAATGGGGTCGGCGACATGGGGGAAAGAACAACCTCGTTGCCTTCAAGGGCCCCAAGGCTTTGCTGCAACAACAGGGCCGTACCCTCAGGGTAAATAAAGCCCGGCGGGCACATTCTCACATGGTACTTTGCTTTTTATTTGTTAATGCTCTGCTCACTCTACCAGGCTTCAATTTCCATTCAAGTTATTGAAGAAATTTCTGACTTAAATGGAAGCCTATTGAAGCCAAGAGAGTCTAGAGTATTATAGGTGCCAGATCACCTCCAACAAAACCTGCAAGCTAAGATTTTCAAAGAGAACTGAGAGAATAGTAAGTCCAATTCTCTGAATTTTATTAGGAATCAGGAACCCAACTCTCCTAGACTCTTTTGGGGTCCTCGTCTTTAATCTACTTCTGGAACTTGTAAAACGTCAGGAAGTTGGAAAGCATTTGTGTTGCTCAGTTCCTATGATGCTTTATTTGCAGCTTTATATTTCCCTATATGTATCATTTATAGTTGTCACTCAAGCATTCAGTTATTCTTTTTGTTAACAACACCATAGACAACTTTTTATTGACCATTAACAAAATGCTTGTTTATATTTCATTTTTTAAAAATACACTCATGTAGCAATTCCAGCTCTCCAGAAATTCCAGTTAATAGAGTATTCTGGTTGGTGAAGTACTGGATAACAGAAATTTTACTGTAATGACATTTATTTAATCCTCAAGGATCAGTGTGTTTCATTGTTATATAAGTAACCATTCACCCAGTTATGAACAAACATTGCACTTTTAAATAGTAATTGTCAACATTTAGTTACTGATTGTAACACAATAATATTTTGAAATAAGGCTGATTAGATTACAAAAAGCAAAAATTACACTGGTCAGTTAAACAGCAGAAGCACTCCTTTTATAGAAAGAAAACACCATATTTAGATAAAAATAATTTTAAAAATAGTACCAGAAAGGCTTGTCACTGTGTAAAAAGCTTTCAAAGCTTTCTGTGAGGCTTTATGTACCCTTTACAAGGAGACTTTAATACCTTGTGTGACATGACATATGGCATGCTTATACTTGAAATGTTTTAAAGTAATGTATTTTAATTAGTGATGTGTGGGAAGTGCAACGCAAAATCCGCAGGAAACACAGATGTCACTCTAATGTATAGTTATAAATTCCTAGGAACACAAAGTTGTTAAGGGCCGTTGCTCTTAAACAGTTTTACTATTTATTAATCTAAAGGGAACATAGTGATAATTGTAAGATATGCTGTTTACTTTTAACCTCAGCAAATTTGCATAAAACTCAAGGAGTTGTACTGTTTTAATATAGACATTAAAAGCTATGTTAAAAATGTCAAACCACATTTATTAGTTCTCTACAGTCTATTATTTTCTGTGATTCACTGTAGCAAAACCTTCCTCTTCTACTCACTGACATATTTATGGATCATATGCAGTCTAAGTAGGTTAAATTTCTATCCTTGCTAGTTGGAATTCAAAATATGAGGTCTTACATACAAACAAATGTTGTGTCCCTGGAGAAATAGTAATATTACTTATTAAGGTAAGCAGTTCTGGATCACTTCATAAAAGCTGAGATTATTTTGGAAATGCCTGGATAAAAGACAAATTAGTTTTGTTGGTTCGGAATAGCTAAGAACAGGAGCAGCCTCTGTTGTCAAGTACTCATGCAGCACAAAAGGCATCTTAAAATCACAGCAGGTGTCTTCTCCTGCTCTTCCCCACCCCCAGACGTAGAAGATTAAAATGTCACCCAAGTAGTTTTCCATATGTGGAGACAACCAGTTATAATCAGCAACAGCAAAAAATGAAAACAGCCTTAGTCCTGACACGTTTATACATTCCTCATAAATTCAACCTTTTTTTTAAGTGTCTGTCATCTTTCCTGCCCCTTCACCACCTTTCCACCCCACACAATAAAACAAGTTTAATAATGTGTGTGTGTGTGTGCATGTGTGTGCATATATATATATATATATTTTTTTTTTTTTTTGTAATGTAGCATTAAATAGCATAACACTATTTAAGTGAGAGAGACATCTCAACTTATAACAATGGTGGAGCCAATGTATTTGGATGTGCCATAGTATTCAAAAATAATCAAGGTAACATATACAAATACTTTGGTCCTGGAAGAAAAAAAATATTAGGGATGTAGCTTGTACTAGCAAATATACAAAATAAATAAAATATATAAAGTTACTTCAGTTAAATGCACATACAAAACTTGAAAGAATGTACTCCAGTTAATTATGTTGCAGGAAACACAGGTAAGACAGATTTGCATATAGCTCATTCCAAATCATACTTTTATGATTTGCTTTTATGATGCTATATTCTGAAGATCTTCAACTCCCATTGAGTGCTTAGGAAGTAGTTGGAGCTGTGGGTTCTCTACTTCTCACAGGAGAGGGCTACAGAGAATGAGTCTATTATTGGAACATCCTTTTACTTACAATTAGAGAGGTAGAATATTGTAAAATACACACTTTTTAAAACCTCTTTCCACATCTTTTGTGGTATATGCCTGATCAACCTGATTGCCTTCCATGATGGCTAGTGGACTGGCTCAGTGGATGCAAAGAAAGCAGCAGAGTGGTATACCTTGACTTGAGCAGAGCTTCTGATATGGTCTCCCACAGTATTCTTGCAAGCAAGTTAAGGAAGTATGTGTTAGATGAAAGGACTTTAAGGTGGACAGAAATTGGGCTCAATGGGACTGTAAGGTGGCTGGATTGTTGGGCTCAACGGGTTGTGATGAATGACTTGATGTCTAGTTGGCAGCCAGCATCCCTAGGGGTCACTCCTGGGGCCAGTTTTGTTCAATATGTCCATTAACAATCTGAAAGATGGGATGGAGGTTTGTGGATGATACCAAGTTAGGGGGAGTAGTAGATGCATTGGAAGATAGGGCTAGGATTCAGTGTGACCTAGACAAATTGGAAGACTGGGCCAGAAGAAATCTCATGAGATTCAACAAGGATAAGTGCAAAGTCCTGGACTTAGGATGCAAGAATCCCATGCACTGCTACAGGCTTGGCTAAACAGCATCTCTTAAAAAATGGACCTGGGGGTTACAGTGAACAATAAGCTGTATACAAGGCAACAGTGTGCCCTTGCTGCCAAGAAGGCTAACGGCATATATGGCTTCATTAGTAGGAGCATTGCCAGCAGATCAAGGTAAGTAATTATCCCCCTCTATTCTGCATTGGTGAAGCTACATCTGGAGTATTGTGTCCAGGTTTGGGCTCCCCACTATAGAAAGGATGTGCATAAGTTGGAGAGAGTCCAGCAGAGAGCAATGAAAATGGTTTGGGGGCTGGGGCACATGACTTCTGAGGACAGGCTGAAGGTATTTAGTCTATGAAGGAGAAGATGTAGCAGGGATTTAATAGCATCCTTTAACTACCTAAAAGGTGGTTTTAAATAGGATGGAGCTAGACTGTTCTCAGTGGTGGAAGATGATGGAACAAGGAGCAATAGTCTCAAGTTGCAGCAAGGGAAGTTTAGGTTGGATATTAGGAAAAAACTTTCTCACTAGGAGGGTGGTGAAGCACTGGAAGAGGTTACCTAGAGAGGGGGTAGAATCTCCATCCTTGGAGTTTTTTAAGACCCGGTTCAACAAAAGCCAGAGCTGGAATGAACTAGTTGGGGATGGTCCTGCTTTTAGCATGGGATTGGACTAGATGACTACCTGAGGTCCCTTACAGCCCTAATTTTCTATTATTCTATATTTGGACAGAGGTAAAGATTCAACCAAATTGTAATAGTTCATTCTCCTGAGTCTTTCCAAATGTGCACAGTATAGGAAAATGGATTAAATACACTGGCTGATGCTTTCCCTTAACCTGAGGTTAGAATGTTCTTTGTACAAAAATAAAGTATGCTGAGCTGCAATTGTCTAAAATGTTATATTCATGTCAGGTGGAGTCTTTAGACATAGAGGAGAAATTCTGATTAACTCTGTGCCAATTCAGCTTCCTCCTTATCTGCAGTGTTATCAGCCCCACCTATAATTAAAACTGTCCTACACTTCCCATTGTAAGACCCTTTTTATCTCAAGTTAAAACCTTACCTTATTTGGCTCTAAGGAAGAGCTATAATTTTCAGAGAAAGTTTAAGGGAGGGGTGTCTCATTTGTGGAGGAAGATGGAACATGAGTAGTGAATAATGCAAGGAAATACAAGAAGGGTATGGATGGTCCCATCATAAAGATATCTAATAGTTTCCCTGGAGAACTGAAGTGCAGCCTTGTCTCTGCATTAGGTTTATTTATACAATAGTAAGTCATTTAAACTTAAGGGTCTTGTTTCACATTGCACTGAGCTGTACAAATCTTGACAGGTGTTAATACTAGCTCAAGTTTGGGGCATTTGCATTTCAGGCTAGCAGAGGCCTGGAGGACTGAAAGGTAAGATTTCCCTTCCCCCCCAGTCCTATTTTGGGTTTACCCCACCCATTTCCCCAAGGCATCCCCTGGGTCCCCCTCTGACTTCTGGGGTCCCTCCCCAGGGCCTCAGGGTTCTCTCTGCCCCTACCTTTCCACCGTCCCTGGGGCTTTACTTACTTGTGGCTGACTGCACTGTCTGTCCCAAGAGAGCAGATAGGGAAGGGTTAACTTGCCTGCCCCTTTGCTGCTGCTGCTTTTCTGGCCCAGAGAGAAGCAGCCCCAACAGCCTGGCTGGCAGTTTAACCCTTCCCTTCCTGCTTCCCCAGAACATACAGCACCAGCAGCCACAAGCAAGCAGGGGGTGGGGTGGGTGAGAGTGAATGGGATGATGGGGAGGGGGATACAGTGGTTCTGATCCAGACCAGTGGGGAAGAGCGGAGAGGAGGAATGTTTACACTGAAGTGTATCCTGGCAGGTGGCTACACCTTATTGTAACATGATCTGGGTAGCACTGATCGGAGATAATCCTTCCCTGAAAGGACATAACTTTGAGCTGTGTAAGGAGTGCTTAAAGCCAGTTTTAGGTGTTAGTGTCTGGACAATCCAGGGGTTAAGAGCTCCAGGAGACACCCAAAATGACCCTATAATAAGGCTCTACTAGGTGATGACATTGTGCTGACCCTGAAATGTTGAAGTAAGATGTTCCAGTAGTGCTGTATACGCTCAACAGCAACTGAAGTGAAGTGGAAGCTGTTCTTTGAACCTAAACCACTGTGTGTAAGGCTTCTGTACTTCAGCTGGATAACTGGGTCAGCAACACTCAACCACTAAAGCAAGGCCAGCTGAGCCTGAGCCCACTAATTGGTCTTAGGGCTGCTTTTAAGGAGTTCTTGCAGCATTTAGCCCTCTGGCATTAACCTCAGCCTGTGGGTAACTCTTACTTAACTTCCCTGCTGCTTGCTTCCACATCCCTGCCTGTATACCCAGTCTCTGAACTTTGGAACCCCATTTTGACCTTCCCTTGCATCCTGACATCTGATTCTGGTAACTCCGCTGGCTCTAGCCACTAGGCCTAACACTTCTGTGGACTGTGATGCTATGCATTATTAAATACTCTCAAAATGCCAGGTCCTTAGTAAATTGAACCGAACCTTCAACTTTTTGGATACTTTTGGCCTGAATCTCTCTGTCAGTTTTAATGTTCCTCTGATCTCAGAGGAATGCTGTAAAAAAACAAAACAAAACAAAACAAAACAAACCAGAATACTATAATGAATACTGTAGGGAAACCTACATAGAAATGAATAGTTCTGTCATCAGCACAAGGTTTATACAGTATGCTGTAAATAAGGGTGACTGTAAAATGAGGAAAAGGGTGGTACTTAAATTGCTAGCCTAAGGAGTAACCCATTGTTATGAAACAAAGAATCTATACTAAAACTCCTCAACTGTGCTTTTATTTATAATGGCAGCAAAAACTATTTGACTTTCCTCCTGAAGCTGTAGTAACAGGCTTCTTCGTTTCAGCAGGTCACCACAGCAGATCAGTTTATACAAGGGTGCTTGTAAATCATTTCCTATTTTTACAAATTGGACAGCTCTTAATGTTTGTGCAATGGATACCACTACCTTCAGAGGATTTAAGCTGTTCATTTTGAATTGTGTAGTGTTGCAATATTAGTCTTGTCAGATTTATGTTTATGTTACAATTGCCCCAGAACACCTGGAGAAGCACTCCTGCATTTTACTCTGCTATAACCTTAAAAGGCATTGTACGCTACATGTTTGCTAAAGAATTGTTTTGCTTCTCCAAGGTGAATTTTTATTTTATGCTATGCTAAACTCAGTAAATTAGATGAGTATAGCTTGCTTATGTTCATTGTAATCACTTAAGAAGGATATTAAATATATCAGGGTTGCCTTGTGGTGGGAAAGGATTGTTTTTAAATGTTTCTCCAGCCACTGTAGATGAACATGAAAATATTATTGAACAAAGCAGTTATTTTAGTAGGACGTTGTATGTAAGTGTTCATGACAAAGTTCATGACAAAGTCTTTTGAAGACACAGTTTATAGTATGTCAGTGCTTTTAACTTTGATTCAAACTGTTGTATTAATCTAAAATCTTCACTGTCTAAAAATCTTTATAGATTTATAAAGCTTCCATTTAGTTTGCTTGAACTAAATAAACCAATTTAGATTAAAGTAGTCTCTTTAAAGATTAATGGGCAAACCTGAGTTTTGTGTTGAAGTGTTAGGAAAAAATGAAATAACGTGCATGTGTAGAGTGATACTTGGTGGAAGTGGGACAATTTTACTTCAGTCTTCTCAGTAATGATTCGTAATTGTTCTGCTCTCTGTCAGCAAAAGACTCATTTGTGAAAGGTATTCTGTGATACTTTTTATTAAAGAAAAATAAGCATAACTTTATCTAACCAGGAAATGCATTCCTAGTGTAATCTACTGGCTATTGTATAGGTGCATTGCTTCTCTTTACCGCTTGAAATGTCATATTTCTTTAAGTTTATTTCAGTTTACAAGCCCTTGCATTTCTATGTGGGGGAGCATCTTCTAATAGTTCAAGGGCATGAAAATCTGGGTTTAGGGAGCCAAAGTGTCTGTTGATGCTTTGTGTCCACAACTTAGCTGTTATGTCTGCTTGTTGTCTTGAATTCAAAAGGAGAGTTTTCCTAGATAGTGCCTTTGTAAACCCAGTGGATGGTGCTGGGTAGGAATTCTTGGCCAGCTGGCAGCAAACAGCTCTGTATAGCCAGAACACTGCTGTGTGCCAGCGACTTTGAGTGCTGTGTGTGGACATTTGTTGCTTGTAGTGTAAGCAGTTGCCTCCATTTTATTGGAACTAGGCTGACACTGACCTGGCCCATTACAAACAGAGTAATGGGATGTAACAAGGAAACTAGAACTTGAGGTGCGTTTGCTAGCGGTTCTCCTCCAAAACATTATCTCCCATAACAATATATTTAAACTGTTAAGCCATGATAGTAATACATGCATTTAATGTATTGTCGCATGGTGACAGCCAATCTTTTCTGAAGAGCCAACTCAGGGAGAAATTAGGGTAGGCTGGCAACTTGCAGTAGTGATTCTTAACCAGGGTCCCATGGCACCCTGAAGTGCCTTGAGATCCTTTCAGGGGTACTGCAGGGTGCCATGCAATGTTAGCACTGTTAGGTGTGCAAACATGATTCACAAGATAAACCCAGGGGAATTCCAGATAGGAATTCATAGTGTTAAAACCATTCTGACCTGTTGTGCTGAGTTTTTTTGCAACAGACTAATTGACTAATTGATTTTATTACTTCTTTTTTGCAGTTGACAAAAGAGTGAAAAGTAAAAGCTGGCATTTTTTGAGGGGTGACTTGAGCTGAATGAGGGATGCTTTGAGTCTTAAAAAAATGTTGAGAACTGCTGCTATAGAGACTGGTTCAGAGGGGCATAAGCTTTCATAAGCAAGAACCCACTTTATCATATGTTATGGATGGGCTTTTATGAATGAAAAAAAGGGTTCTAAAATGGAGAAGACTCTAAATACAAAGGGAAAGGATGGGTGGAGGGGGACACTACTGGCAGAGCAAAAATTTGGGTTTGAAAAAGTCCATAAAGTTAAACAAGGCAGTTAATACATTGAGGGAGAGAAGAATAAATCATTGGAGTCTCTGAGACTGTTTAACACAGTCTAATCTGTATATGAAGTGAGTTCTGCTCACAGGCTGATCAATGTATCTATACCAGTTGAAACATTCGTGGGCAGTGATTTCACTTCACAGTGCTAGGGTCGTATGCATTATAGTTCATTGAATACATCCACACCCATACACGTCTACAGCCTGATTCTGTCTAGGATCATAGTGTTCAAAACACCTTTATCAGCTGTTACTGTTTTCAGCAACAGGTGCCTTGTTCGCTTCTTGTCCTTTTTCCTTCAGTGAAATAATAAACCTTTACTTTCATTTTCTTCATCCCACATCCTGCACAGCCAGTTCTTACTTCTACCATTTCCAAGTTTGGTTAAGGTGTTTTGGCTGAAAAATCCAGCTCTCAGGGGGTTAAGTTAATCCAGTGGTGTCCTATTTTCTCTGCTTTTAGTTGCTATTTTGATTTTCCTATTAATTTACTCTTCTCATCTGTTTTCTCAGTAGATTGATTGCTGTCACTGTTTCATTTAGCATGCGTATGACAGCTTCATGTTTCCAAAGTTAAATGGCCCATCTAAGAGCTTACACAGAGGCTAAAGATTCAGCTAGTAGTCTAGCTACATGCATGTGAATGGAGGTTTGTGGAGTTTTTTTGTTTTGTTTTTTGGCCTTCTCCTCTTTGGCCTAGCGATCCAAGCCTTCCTCAAGTTCTGGTTGCTAGTTCATATGCTAGTTGTTAGGATTCAGGGTCCAGACAAGAAACGCTGTGAGGTCAAGGTGGACCCAGCATTTTTTGCCTTTGTTTTACCTGTGTGGAAGATGAGACAAAGGGCTTGAAGTGGGGCTGAAGTTTCCTGCAGAAGGGGAGGCCAGTATGCCACAAGTTCTGAGCAAGGACTGTGCACTTTACAAGAGGTGATTATTTTGAGATGACAGTTTCTAAATAAGATGTTTGGAAAGGGTCACCCCATGAACTATTTAAATTAAATTGTACAACAAAATTGAAGTCAGATGCTGAAGGTTTAAATTTCACTTTTTTGAGAATTAGCCACTCAATACTGAGAGAGACTAAGAAAAAAATCTTGTCTTCACTAAGGTATACCATGATGTAAGCCCACAATATTACACCCAGTGAAAGATATAGATGATTCTCCACTGCCATAGCCAAGTATCCCCTTCCTGCTGAAATTTAGAAATACATCTTTTCCTATATATAAGACATAATATGAAAAGGAAATGCATCTGAAAAATGAAATCAATCTGCTGTCATGAAGAATGCTATCTATTTCAAAATGAAAGGCAACTGTCTGAAATGGTTACAATAACCTATTTGTTATCATTGGCAGCTATCATTACCATTGTTCATCAGGAAGCAAATAGCTGATTATGTTTGAATACTGTTGTATCTCATTGTGTACATACTGAGAGTGTGTACACAAAGAGAGTGTGAAAACACAGTAGTTAGTATGGAGGAGGATCTGTCTGGCAGTTTTTTGCCTATTTTATATATTATGTTTTCAGAAAGGTGAGAATGATCTTGATTGATGGTTCCTTCTAATGTTAATGTTCCCAAAGTCACCCAGCCTGACAGAAGACGAGACACTTTTTCCAATAAAGCAGATGGACAGAATTACAGTACATGGAATTCTAAGTTTTAGAATATAAAAACCAGGTATTCCATGCAATTTTGTCTCCTTTATTTTTTAAAAAAAAGTCTTCATTTTTTTTCCTCAGGCTGGATAACTTTGGGAACATGTATATAATGTCATGCATCTAATGTTCATGAATATTTTGCTCTCTCAAAGAGTGTGCAGGTGCCAGGGCTCAGCTCCTTCAGGGCTGTGCCCATGTGTGGGGCCCACTGGGAAGGTATGCAGGAGCCACAGCTGGGCTTTGCCCATGCACTGGGGATTCTCCCGGGTTCTGTGTCAGGCCTGTGGGGTGCTTCATCACAGGATGACGGGACATGGCATGGGGACGTGGGTACCCTAGTGCCAGGGCTGGTGCAGAGACAGAGACTGCTCCCCCTTACAGCCTGGCTGTGTCTCTCAGGTGGCTGGAGGGAGAAAGGGGGCAGGGCTGGAAACAGGCTTTACTGACTCCAGTCATGACAGCCCAGGGGCTGGACCTGTGCTCAGTTGGAGCACGCAAGTTTGGGCTGAGGTTAGAATACTGCCCTGTGAGGAGTGGGGAGGAAAGTGCTGCAAAGCCTCACAGGATGCCAGCAGAAGGTCATCTAACCTGAGTTGTGATGGGATCTGGTACAGGCATTCAATAGAGTGCTCTAACCTAAAATGCTTCAGGCTGGTTCCACATCCATCCAGGTCCTAGATCAGGACCCTCCATTTTTTAAATGCTCTGTGTGTGGTGAACTTCTGTTCAGTTATGGCTCAGTAGAGCACTTTCTGAGTGCTTATTGTACAGTAAATTTAACATCTGTACCTAGCCTAAGTTATTTTATATCTGTTCTTTTAGAACAGGGGTAGGGAATTATTTTGACTGGAGGGGAGCTGTTGAGGGCTTTGCACACAACATCTTTTAGAAGATATAATTTTAATAAATTATAGAGAAAAAACAAGTCGTATACTAAAAATCAAACATCAGTAAAATATTTTAATTGTATTGCATAAAATATTTTGATCTATTTTTCTTTGAGTAGTATATATAGAAGTGATTGCATAATAGCTGAAAATAAAGCCTTACCCATATATTGGTGGGGGGGTGCGTGTGTGGGGAGCAGGTATGTATGTGTGTGGTGGGGGGGAGGGAGCTACCCACATGCTAGGTCCCAGGAGCTAGCCAGGAGCAGAGGGATGGAGTGGTGGGGACAGAGCGTGTGTGCAGCAGAGCTTGCTGGGCCAGTGCAGTGCAGGTATGGTCCGTGCCCCCTCCCCAGCTGGCCAGCAGCTGCTACTGCGGTGCTCCACAAGGGCAAAGCCCCACCCGCTACTGCCTGGAGCACACAGTGACACACTTTTCCCTGTGCCTACCAGCCCTGGATCCAGCCAGCATCCAGCTTCCTGGCTGGGCTGTTCCTGGTGCAGCTGCAGTTACCTGGGTGATACTTGGTTGCTCCACCTCCAACAGATCCTCCTTCTGCTACACTGCTCTGGGCAGGGTTGGGGGGTGAAGCTGTAGCTGGGTAGGTCCTGCCCCACTATGTTCAGTTCTGGCTCCAGCTCCCAGCCACCTTCCACCCAGTTGGCCACCCACAGGTGACTGCTCATAGCACCGGGGGATGGATTGGGTCAAAGATGGCTGGGGCTGGAGCTAAATTTAAAAACAGTCTGCAAGGTGTGAAATAGCTGCTCCTGGTAATTTAACTTCTAACAAGCAGTAGAGCTGAAGCTGGAGTTGTTCTTCATGATGGATCAGTTGGTAGGCCAGATCTGGCGGACAGGCCTTATTTTGTCCACCCCTGTTTTAGAACATAGCAGTTACTGCTCAGTACTGAGTTTGTGGCTTAGCAGAAACCAACCTCCCAACCAGAAAATAGAAGATAAATAGCTTATTTGCCTAAAAGTTGTACAAAGTTTTGCACAGCTTTAATACATGTTTGTCATCCCTGTACTGTCACTATCATGCTAAAGAAGTAATAAGAGCTGTTGCTGCTTGGTAATGACTATATTGCTTTGAGTTAAAGTGGAACGTGCTATAGATTAAATTCTGCTCTCCTTTTATACAGCTGTATATCTGGAATATAATTACTGGATACAAAGAAGCATTTGAAAACATAAAATACTGAAACAACCAAATTTAGCCCTCTTATTCTGAAACAGGAAAAGAATTACAAGTTGTGTGTGTGTGTGTGTATGTATGTGTATGTCCTATAAATACAGAGGGGTGTCCATGTAGAGAAGCTTATCAGAATTGCTTTTCTTGACTCTATTAAAATGCATGTTGCTGTGGGCAGCAAAGCTCAACACTTTTTTATATTGTATTTTCCTGGTGCATTATAGCAAAATAACTTTGTTAGAAGTCGTGCGGTCCTGTAATCTTCACCAAAGTGAAAATAAGTCAGTTTCTTTCATAATATCTATTCAAGTGAAAGATGAACCATGAAAGTAGATGGCAGAGGCAATTTTTTTGCTCTTAAAACAAATCTGGAAATTGAAATGGTCTACAGTGATACAACTTTTGTTTGGTTCCAAATTCTGTGGCAGTCTCCATACTCTACACTGGTTAACTGAAAGCTTCACCATCACTGATTAGTGTGACTGCAGTTTTGATTGCATATGTGCTGACTTTATAAAGTCAACATTTATATTGATTGAGTGGGTATAAATTTTGATTAAGCAATTGAAGAGTCCTATTGAAATCTGACAGGTGGGCATATATACACCAATTGTCTAAGAGTTGTAAGGACCCCAGTGAATGGAAACAAATGAGTTTAACACAGCTCTAGTTCTGTTCTTTTAGACACCAGTTTATTATTAAAGAACATGGCTAAGTCACATAACAAATTTGAACCGTATGTTGCATTTACATTACATAAAACCTGCTAAAAGGAAACAATTCATTTTAGTCTTCCATGTGCATAGGCTGTGCCTCTTACCAGTGTTCCTTTCCTAAGGTCCTAGGCTGTCACTATGTTCATTTTTCTCCTTAATGGTAGCTGTGTTCAGTATTTTTTCACCACTTTTACACATAATAGTTTCTACATGCAAATCACAAATTATATTGGGACCAAATGTTCAGGTATAAGCTCATCCTAGTCAGATAGACCAACAAATGGAATTGTGTGTTTGTACACAGTATGCATCAGAGTTTAGAAAATAAAGTTTTTTATTATTATGAATTGTATGGCTGCAGTAGGCTACTGAAACTCCTCTACAGGGTATAGGTGGTGCAATAACAATATAAAAATAAAGCCAAATTACTGTACCAAGGGTACACACAAAATAACACACAAAAATAAATATGTATATGGATTCCACATACCTTTATAATAGCTTGATTTATTACCTCTAAAATATCTAGCCAAGCCCCATGAAAATAGAAACAAATTCATAATGCAGCAGCAGCCTTGACAGAATTTCCTGTTTGCCTAAGCATTGGATGTGTCTAACGATATAAAACAAACCATTTAAATCAACAGTACATAAGGCAGGCAGTCACTTAAATCATGCAGATGGCACTGCCCATTTGCCAAATCCCATTGTTATCAATATTAAAGGCACTACTTAAGCTGATTTAAGCCTAACTGCCTGTCATCTCATGGAGCAATAGCTGCTCTCCACTTTTTAAACCTCATTAACTCTTGTTCAATTGAAAGGTAGTTAGCCATATTAGTCTGAAGTCTTCCAAAGTCAGGGCAAGAGTGACACTTTATAAACTAACTATAAAGTTAGTTTGAATTAGTCTGTAAAGTGACACTGTACCCTGTTTTTATGATGTTTAGTATAATTTTATGCTGTTCTTACTTGGAGCTTGTGCTTGCTCTTTACTGGGCTGTTTGCCTCTCATTAAGTCCGATTTACGTTGTTACTTGGAGCACCTGAACTGTAACAGGAACCTACCCAAAATTGTACATTACAGACTGCTCATTAAAATAGAATGTTTTAGGCCAGTGAGAAAACAGTTAGTGGTGTTATAGAAAGGATGTGCATGATTTATATTCTCTGATGTTGAGATTTGTTTTATTCCTAGAATGGCAATGGGATGTCTGGTTGCCTCAACTTATTGGTAGTTGAAAACAGATGGTTATGACATGAGTTTAGGCACATGTGCAGTGTGCCAGCTAGGTCATTCCCAGGTACTTGTTACCCACCCACTCCCACATGCATGCCCCAATTCTGCAAATACATCAGTGGAAATGCTCTGGGGCATTCCTCTGTGCTACTCATGAAACCTCAGTCTGCGTTCTTGAGCAGCAATTGAAGGCCACCATAGATCATCTGCATATTTCCAAATTTGGCAGGCTTGGAGCACACATTTTGAAGCACCTGGTATGTGCATGTGTGTGTGTGAGAGAGAGATTGTGTTTTGGTACCTCTCTAAGGCAGAGGTGGATCCAGGGTGGGGTGTACTGGTGCAACTGGATATTCCTCCCTTTGATTCCTGCTCCACCCCAATTTTATCAGAAGCCTGACAGTGGGAGCAGTGTTTTTGTTAAGGCAGCACTGAGGGAGTTGCCTAACTTCATGGCTCATAATCCACCTAGTTCTTTCTAAACTCTTTATTCAGCTTCATTCTACAGGTGTTAAATACATTCTGTCCTTTTCCAGTGGTTTTGATGATCCAGCTGGCCTTTCTTCTGCAATTATGCTGTCTGTTGGCTGCTCCTGATGAAATCATTACTATTTCACACCTTGCAGACTTTTTAAATCTGGTTGAAAACATGAACTTGGGTGTGGAAGTCTTAACTCAGGTGAACATCAACTTAAGTGTGGAAAACTTTTTCAGTGAAGCACTGCATGTGCTACTGTCAAGATGCTCAAGGTGGTTTGATTTTGTTGAACCTGAAGAAGATGTACCTTTTAATTATAATGAAAACAGGACTAAAAAATATAAATCAAAAGATATTGTTTATTCCTACCTTGTTGTGGTTTTTGTTGTACATAATATGTAATATGACCAATTTAATGCAAATTTCAATCATGTACCTGTTTTTTGCTTTGATCTAAAACCAAAGAATATAGCCCTAGGTTCCTTGCATATTAGTAAAGCTTCTAGTTGGCTGTGTGGGTTTTTTTGTTTTGTTTTTTTTTTAACCTGGAAAAAGAAGTCATGTTGCATGTGATGATGTACCACACCATCTGCTCCCTCTCCACCTGCTTTTTAAAATCTTAGGTCTGTCCATGATCTGAGGCACATTGCAACTATGCCCTTTGGGTATAAAGTCACTCCACAGGCAACAGACTTTTTTGGGGTTCTTTAAGGGTTACACAAGGTATTTTTTTTGCTAGTCCTGAAGAAGGTTCTGTGAGGGGGGAAAACAGGAATTTATCCATATTTTACTAATGAATTGTTAAGAAAAAAAATAGTTTTGTTACCTTTACCATTAAATATCAAGAATTTCTTTTTCCATATCTGCAAACCATTTGTCCTTTTAAGGACATAATTAACACGACTGTTCATCACCAAGGACACATTTCAGAATTATACATTAGACTATAATTTGTATTAATATAGCCACGATCTAAACCTTATAAAACCTAAAAGAAGGCAAGGTTTTTCCTGCAGCCCAACTTCATAGGTTTAGACATCCGTTTCAGATGAACCTGAGTAGGAACTTTATCTTGGTTCATTAACCTTGTGGAGATGGTTCATCATATTGTGATAATGCAGCCAGCATTATAATGTCTGTTTATCGGTGTATATATAGAAATTCTGTTCGGGGTAAAATTGTCATTGGCTACAGTACAGGGTTTTGCAGCTGGATAGTATCTGTGAAGTCTGTTCTGCCAGAATCTGTCATTTCAAAAGTATCCATAAATGTAGCAGCTGCCTACAGGCTGTGCCCATGTAAGTACAAGCACAAGGAAGTAGAAAGGGTCAAGAACCTACAGGCCCCAAAGTTTTCTGCAAGTTCGTATGTCCTTGGGTATGTTTGATACAGAGCACTTGCATCAGGAAACTTCTGTGAATTGGTGCTGATGAAAGTAGGACCTTCCACAGCTGAAATGTGATTATTCAAGGTGACAGGGTTTAGATGGTTTGAAAGTAATAATCTGACACCCCATTTGTACCTCTTTTTTATTTTTTTGGAGGGGAAGGTTATATATCCATATAACCTCAGTGCACATGTTGTGATCCATATATCCAATAAGGATTTAGCCAGGCTGTTTCAGACATGTTTGCAAGAACTAATCTAAATTAAGGTTGTTCTTGAGTCTGATGTGGTATACAAGAAAAAATGCTGTAAGTGTTACAAAACAGGCAAACTTATAACCAAACACAGCAAGACATATACCAATACTCCTTGTTACATCTGTACTTTGTTATCCACTGACACAGTTGAGAAGGAATGGAGTTGTTTCATTTCTTGCCTTTCATTCCAATTACTAGCTACTTCTTGGTGGCAGTAGGTTCATTTTTTGGTTAGAGTCTTTTGAAATTTTGAACCCTTAACAGCTTGCAATCAATTGGGTAAGGCTAATAATTTGCAGCAGTGTTTGGGGGAGGAGGGGTGTTGGCATAACAAACACAGATAAGCTATATGAATATATTTCTTTTCTGTTCCGGACTTGTATTTGCCATAAATTATTTGTGTAGCTTTTGTGTCCCTCCTGACATTGCCATGTAAAATGATAGTCTGAAGCACTTTACTGAGTATTGGATAAATTTCCCCCAGTAAAATCCCAACCACAGACAGACAGGATGTGTGATGTTTGAAGGGGTATTCATTAAACATAAATTAATTTATAAAATCCCTCCTTGGAAAAAAATTATAAAAATTTATAAAATCCCTCCTTGATCTCTTCACATACAACTGATTTACATTTTTTAAATTGCTTATTAAATAATGGTATTTTTAGATACTCAAAAAACAAACAAACTCACCAAACAGTAGGAATAAAAATAATGTAGGATGTCTAAACGGAAGTTTTAGCCACTGGAACTTAACACAGCCTTCTAATTTATGGTATTATGGATCAGTTAGCATAATGTTTGATATGTAACTTCACTGCATCTTTCCTCTTAATCCCCATGATCCTAAATGTGAATATAGGCTGTGTTGCTTATTACCTTGCCATCTGGGTAAGGGCATCTCAATGGAACTGGAACAGGCTTGTTCCAGTAATATTATTTGTACCCTTGTACTGTTGCTCAATTAGGCCACTATCATAAACAGTTAAGCCAATAGGGTCAAGTACAGATAACTGTGGATTAAGATTAAACGGAGGTTAACTTGATTCAAAATGGCTGTCTGATATCAGGTTAAGTCATGATGGCGGGGTGAGCCAGGGATCTGGGAGTCCAGCAGGCTGGAAAGGATTGGGGGTCTGCCAGGGGATGGGGGTCAGGCACGACCCAGGAGGAGTGGGGGACAGGTGTGACCGACAGGTGGGGTGTGTCCTCCCCCCCAGTATACCCCTATCCCTCCTGCTCTTCCCCCTACTGGGACTTACTTGTTCAGCTCTGGCAGCAGCAAGTGCTGATAAAAGCGACTGCACCCAGAATGGCTTGTAGGATGGGGATTGAGAGGGCTGGCTGGCTGGCTGGTGGGGGGAATCAAGGGGCCGGGGAGGGGGCAAAAATGGATTACGGGGAGGGAGGAGTGATAAGAGCATCTCGGGACTGGGACCAGTGGCTGGGGTTTTCCCACTCCTGGGGCTGTACAGGAGAAGTGGATAGAAGTTCCATGCATTATTTTGACTTAAATAGAATAATCTGAAACTACACAGATCCAGGTTTATTTTAAACTGGAATCTGCAATTTTTAGACCAGTTTGTGTGCAAGGAACTTCTGAATAGTTACAGGTGTAGACTGATTGCTGGTCTCTGAGACCAAGTCTGTAAGTGTAAACTTGGTACCAGGACAAGCCAAGTTCACATCAGGTGGACATTTAGAATCTGATTTAACCTCCCCAGATGTCTGTACATAGCCTGGAGTGTTGCCATTACTTCAGTGGGCATAAGCTAAAGCCCTTTGTAACCACAGAATGTCTAGAACTTCAAAATCCATTTAATTAGGCACTAGTAATTCTTTTTTAGGTAAAAAATGGCTGCCTGTCCCTTTTTCAGCCTCTGGGGCCAGGGAGCATGGCCCCCTCCCCTTGCGGGGTCTGCTCCCTGCTGGGGTCTCTGGCGCACCAGCTGGAGGAGCTCCAGGCCACAGTCCAGAGACTGCGTGCCATCAGGGACTGTGAGCAGGAGATAGACTCCTACTGCCAGGTCCTTCTCCCCCAGGAGCCGCAGGGGAGAGCTCCGTCTCCCTCCGCGACTAAGGAGGACTCTGGGACCTCCCACTCTGCCCAGTCAGGGGCATGGACCAAGGTGGTCAAGGGCCCCAAGGCCCGCCGCACCAAGGCCCCTGCCCCGCCAGAGCTTAGCAACAGGTTCGCACCTCTTGCAGCCCCAGCAGAGACCAAGCAGTTGCCAGCTCCCGCAGGCAACCCAGGCTCGACCGCAGCTACTGGCCCCGCTCTCCCCAAGACAAAGCGTAAGGTGTTTGTTGTGGGAGACTCCATCCTGCAGGGCACTGAGGGGGCAATCTGCCACCCCGACCCCTTAGCCCGGGAAGTCTGCTGCTTCCCGGGGGCCCGCATCCGAGACATTGCAGAGAGGATCCCGCAGCTCCTCCGGCCCACAGACCACTACCCCATGCTCCTTATTCATGTGGGCACCAATGTCACAACTCGGAGCACCCCCAGCCAGGTCATGAGGTGCTACAGGGAGTTGGGAGTGGGGCTTCGGGGTCTGGGAGCTCAGGTGGTGTTTTCCTCGATCCTCCCAGTCTCGGGCTATGGGCTGAGGAGGGAGAGGAGGATCCACGCGGTGAACCAAAGACTGCAGCGCTGGTGTTATGGGGAAGGCTTTGGCTTCCATGACCACAGCCCGCTCTTTGGAGAGAGAGGCAGCGAGCTGCTGGGAAGAGATGGCCTCCACCTCTCTCCCCTGGGGAGGAGGCTCTTCTCAGCCAGGCTGGCTGACCTGCTCCACCCGGCTTTAAACTAAGCCCGCTGGGGGATGGGGGGACTACTGCCCCTGCTGGCCTGCTGAACGGCCCTTGCAAAGCCAGCAGACCAAGGCACTTAAGGGGGCACTTAAGGGAGCCCACCCCTGCCCCAGCCCTGGCACAATCTGTGGGCAAGGCAAGAGCCCCCAAGGGCACACTTGCCTGCCTGTACACAAATGCCAGGAGCCTGGGCAACAAGCAGGACGAGCTTGTCCTCCTGCTCAGTGCAAAGAAATATGATGTCATTGGGATAACGGAGACCTGGTGGGACTCCACCCATGACTGGACCACGGGTATAGAGGGCTATACCCTATACAGGAGGGATCGTGTTGACAAAAGGGGCGGGAGTGTAGCTCTCTATGTGAAGGAAAGCTACATGTCCCTGCAAGCTGATGTTGGCGACTGCCATGGACAGCTAGAGACCCTCTGGGTAAAAATTTGTGGGGAATTCGGCACAGGGGACACAACGGTGGGAGTCTACTACAGACCTCCCACTCAAAGTCCCGAGCTTGACCAGGAGTTCGCCCGGGAACTGACTGAGGCTGCTTGCTCCAGGACCTTGGTTGTCATGGGTGACTTCAATTACCCGGACATCTCGTGGGAAGATCACTCAGCTAAATCTGAGCGGGCGCAAAGCTTTTGCTCATGCGTGGATGACCTCTACCTGACCCAAGAAGTGTATGGGCCAACGAGAGGCAAAACGCTGCTTGACCTGGTACTGGCTATGGGGGACGACCTAATCGGTGACCTAGTGATTGATGGGAAGTTGGGTGACAGCAACCACGAGCTGATCACCTTCACCATCCTCCGGAAAGCTGGCAAGTCAGTCAGCAACACAGAAGTCCTTGACTTCAGAAAAGCCGACTTTGACAAGCTCAAGAGGCTAGTTGGTCAGGCCCTCAGGGACCATGACCCCAGGGAGATGGGAGTTCAAGAAGAGTGGTTGCTTGTCAAGGAAGCGATCCTCAGTGCACAAGCTAAATCTATTCCAACACGGAGGAAAGGCAGCAAGAAGGCACAGCAGCCCCCCTGGCTCTCCAGAGACCTAGCGGACCTACTGTGGCTAAAAAGGAAAGCCTACAAAGGATGGAGGATGGGATTCACCTCCAAGGAGGATTACTCCGCGCTGGTCCGGTCCTGCAGGGACCAAACCAGGAAAGCCAAGGCTGCAACTGAACTCCAACTAGCTTCAGGCATCAAGGACAACAAAAAGTTCTTTTTCAGGTATGTGGGGAGGCAGAGGAAAAGCAAGGGCAATGTTGGACCCCTGCTAAACCAGATGGGGCAACTGACAATTGACGCCCAGGAAAAAGCCATCCTATTAAATAGGTACTCTGAGTCAGTCTTTCATCAGTCACACGGGATGCCCATGCCTGCTATGGGACAGGGAAATCTGGGTGAGGGGAATCCCCTACCCTCCATCAATGCTGACCTCGTGAAGGAACACCTTGAGAAGCTGGATACCTTCAAGTCAGCTGGCCCTGACAACCTGCACCCCAGGGTACTCAAGGAGCTGGCGAGCGTCATAGCCCAGTCCCTGGCACGAATCTTTGAAAACTCCTGGCGCTCTGGTGTAGTGCCCGAAGACTGGAAGAAGGCCAATGTGGTGCCGATCTTCAAGAAAGGGAGGAGAGTGGATCCGGCTAACTACAGGCCCATTAGCCTGACTTCTATCCTGGGGAAGATCTTAGAAAAGTTTATTAAGGAGGCCATCCTTGAGGGACTGGCCCAGGCTAACATTCTAAGGGACAGCCAGCACGGGTTTGTTGCGGGTAGGTCTTGTTTGACCAATCTCATTTCCTTCTATGACCAGGTGACCTATCACCTGGACAAGGGAGAAGAGATTGATGTCATATATCTTGACTTCAAAAAAGCTTTCAATCTGTTATCCCATGATCACCTCTTGGCCAAACTGGCCAGTTGTGGCCTTGGCTCCACCACGATCCGCTGGCTGGGAAATTGGCTTCGTGGTCGGACCCAGAGGGTTGTGATTGATGGCAGTCACTCATCATGGTCCCCTGTAACCAGTGGGGTCCCTCAAGGCTCTGTCCTGGGACCCATACTGTTCAACATCTTCATTAATGATGTGGACATTGGAGTTAGGAGTGGACTGGTCAAGTTCGCCAATGACACCAAACTTTGGGGCAAAGCATCCACGCCAGAAGATAGGCGGGTGATCCAGGCTGACCTGGACAAGCTCAGCAAATGGGCAGACGAGAACCTCATGGTGTTTAACACCAAAAAATGCAAGGTTCTCCACCTTGGGAGGAAAAACCTGCAGCACCCTTATAGGCTCGGCAGTGCTACGTTGGATAGCACTACAGAAGAAAAAGACTTGGGGGTCATCATTGACCACAAGATGAACATGAGCCTCCAATGTGATGCTGCGGCTAGTAAAGCGACCAAAATGCTGGCGTGCATCCATAGATGCTTCTCGAGCAAATCCCGGGACGTCATTCTCCCCTTGTACTCGGCCTTGGTGAGGCCGCAGCTGGAGTACTGCGTCCAGTTTTAGGCTCCACAATTCAAAAAGGATGTGGAGAAGCTTGAGAGAGTCCAGAGGAGAGCCACGCACATGATCAGAGGTCAGGAAAACAGATCTTACGATGACAGGCTGAGAGCCATGGGACTCTTTCGCCTGGAAAAGCGCAGGCTCAAGGGTGATCTGATGGCCACCTATAAGTTTATCGGGGGTGACCACCAGGATCTGGGAAAAACCGGAGGTGTTTCAAGCACCTACATTGAACACCTTCAAGAGTAAATTTGGATGCTTATCTTGCTGGGATCCTATGACCCCAGCTGACTTCCTGCCCTTTGGGCAGGGGGCTGGACTCGATGATCTCCCGAGGTCTCTTCCAGCCCTAATGTCTATGAAATATGTAATCTTTGAAATATGTCTGATATTGGGCTTGATCTTCAGCACCTATTTTGAATGATAAGAAAATGTTATGTTCTGTTTTACATGACACTGGAAGAGATGTCTTTGCACACTAAGTTTAATATCTGGGTATTACATGGCTCTAGCTGCACACTGCCATCTGTTTAAGGAGTACTCAGAACCCTGTCCAGTTAACACTACTAGCAGATCAACCAAAAGGTAAATATTTGCATTACCCACCAGCAAATTCAAAATGAGGATTCTGCTTTACATGAAAGTTACCATGAGAGCCTTGGGCCCTGCCTAATTCAACTGAGTGTTTACTTTGCTCTACTTCATAATTTATTGCTTTGTTTGTGGGATTCAGTCTCCTTAGTAAGGACTAATGAACAGATCTTTGTCAAATCTTTGCTTAAAACTTTATCAGATCCATGCACTTTATTTTCCTTTTGCATAAGAGAATGTGAAATATATGTAAAAACAAAAAAATATTATCTAGAGGTTTGTAAACTGCACCCTTTGCTTGCATTGAGGAACATCCCTTGTTTTGCAGTTTCTCAGAATTCAATTAAATTGCAGTCTCTAAAACTATTGCAGGATAGTTGTTACATTTTTAGTGTTGTTTGATTAGGTTAATTATCATTATATTATTTTTGAAGTATTAGTCAAATCCTGATAATAATGTAGTTCCAGTCTATCATGACTTTCTCAGAGTTCATAGCCTTGATTTTTTTTGAAAATGAGCTCATACTGTAATTTTACAGGGTGCTTTACAAACCTAGGTTAGGCAGCGGCTCATCAAGCTTAAACTGGTACTGATTACTTGACTTATTAAGCTACCCTTGTTTGCTCAGAAGGCTTAGTAGGAAACCACTTTGACAATTTATCCATGATATGGGCTATAATCTTTCCTATGACAAAGTCAAACAAATGCCTAGAGCCTGGGAGAGATGGAAGTGGGTTAGACTGACCCAACTTCAGCCACCATAGGAAAAAATACTTCACTTAGAGAATAAGAAGGGCTGGAGGTTAAAATAAATTCTCATCACAAAATTCAAAAGGAACTTGAAGTGGCCAAATTAAAAATCAATACTCTTGTGGGGATGTCTCTAGGTAAAATACACATCCTTGGCAACAGTGTCCTTAAGCATGCTGTGCTGTTCCAAACAAGCTGCCTCTGAAACCAGAAGCGGTATAGCTACAGTTACATGGTCAGACTAACTGACAGTGGGCAAGTCTACACAATTTATACGACTGAATATAATCTAGAGAGCCAGAGTAAAACTTGAAACCATCTATACATATGTTTAAGACAAGTAATTTACTCCATTGGTAGGTACCACTTGTATCTGACTGGACTATCCAGCAGCGCAGTAAATTAGTCTACTGAACCCTAATTCCTGCATACATGTAGATGGTGATGCTTTACTGTGCAGCAATTTAGTCTGCTATGCTGTAAAGCATCTCATGTAGATGCCCCCAGTGTTACTTAGCAGTGCTAATTAGTCTGCCCCAAGTACTGTGCAGAGATGGTTTGTTGTTAGAGCTGATACAGAATTTTTCAATTTTAATCTGTTTTGAAAAAAATTGACAAAACTAAAACTGTTATGGGAAGAAATTAGGTTAAGGAATCCTCTGACTAGAAGTCTGTTTTAAAGTTAAATATCCCATTTCTACACTTTTTTCTTTTTCTTTAAATGTAACTTCATTTTCAGGCTTTTTTAATTAAAAAAAAAAAGGTTGATGTAACTGCACATGATGTCACACTGACTACAAGTGACATTTTTTCCTTTTTGTCAGTTCAGAAGATTGAGACTAAATTTTCATCAGGATTCAGGATGGCAAAATGTTTCAAAATAACTTATGGATGAGAGAACTGCTTCCTATGCAGTTCTTTAAATTTAAAGATTTACCTCAACTTTGTAATGAAATAGCAGAGAATATAAATAAATCAGTAAATGTAGACACTGCCATTTAATGCAACTCTCTCTCAACTTGCTTTAATAAAGATCTCTGTATTTTACATTTGTGACAAACAAGACTGCGATGCCAAGGGGAAAATCCCAAAAGTCTCAACAGTGGCAGACTGCTGCAGTGGGTAAATTTTGTTAACTAAAGTAATTGAAAGGGGATGTATGGAAACATATTACAAATCTCTTTAAATCATTTAAGTAGGGGCAGAGTTTTACCATCTTTTATTTTTTAAACCAAAGCCAAGGAAGATTAAAAGATACCATAACACCCATAGATGTATAATATTTTATTTAATTAAACTATCACATTTTAGTCTACGAGTCCCTTGCATTGAGACAGAACTGGGTTAATCACTGTTTGGATTTTATATGAGAGAAGAAAAGGAAGAAAAGCATTAAAAAGATAGCATCTGCCACTTGTATTTTTATGAGGTTATTGAAAATAAAAACTGGATGCTAAATTCAGATATTGTCTGAATAATATGAACTAAAATATAATCTCAAAAACCTATCCATTTTAATACTGTGAGAGAAACTTGGATTTAACATTAGTTTGAGCTAACAACCTGAAGAATGGATTGTTTAAAATAAACACATTTTGGTCTTCTTTCCCATACAGTTAGTACACTTCATGTAAAATCTTACCATTATTTGAACACACAAATAAAATTTCCCTTTATCTTGCATAAGGTACTTCTGAAAAATCAGGCAAGTGGGAAATAGGTTAACAGTGTAGGTTATCTTAGGTACCTTTTAAAGTTGTGTATCTACTCTTCACTGGTACTTCTAATACATATTTTCACTTTTATCCTATTAATCATTTAGCTTGTCAAGGACCACCCCTTTTTGGTCCATGGAAATCTTATCTCCTTCTATTGCAAGAGTGGGCAAAATACAGCTCATGGGCTGCATCTAGCCTGCCAGGCACTTCTTTTTCCATCTAGCCCACAGCACCAATAAATTGTACTTTGCCCAGCCCTTACACCCATGAGGGTGGGAACAAGGTGTCCACATGTATACAGCCCCTCCAACATACCCTACTGCGCCTCACTCCCACCCTTGTGGGTTTATGGGCCCTGGCCAGGCAGCAGCAGCTTCTGGGCAGGGCTGCTGCTGCCACTGCTACAGCCCCTGGGGACTTGCTGCATTTCCCAAACCTCTGGCTCACTCTGGGCAGCAGGTAGGGAAGTAGCTGGAGCTGGAGCTGGAGCGTGGCGCATGGGGCCAGGGCTTGTGGCATTGTGGAAGCAGTGCAGAGCTTGGCTGGGCAGGGTGTGGGGGTGGGGGGGGAATGTGGGGAACCCCCCAACACTTCCCCATGGTGTGCAGCCCCAGCAGGGACCACCAGCAGCAGGTAGGGGCACTCATGCTTGGTGCTGATGCTTGTTCTAGCCAGCACTGCACATTGCAGTGAGAAGCACAGCTCCCCGCTGAGCTGTATTTATCACTGGCACTCCCTGCACCCATGTAGCATGGGAAGGAAGCCCCAGGCACTGGAGCTGGCTGGGGCAGGGAAGGCAACTAGCTTCCACTCATGGGGCTTCCCTCCAGTGCTGCACCAGTGAGGGGAGCACTGGTGATGCAGACTGCCTGGCAGGGGCTGTGCTCCTTGCTGCGATGTGCAGCACTGGCCAGAACTGGGCACCAGTGCCCCACCTGCTGCTGCACTATGGGAGGAGTTTGGGGAGGGTCCTCGCACCCCGCCCACCCATCCTCACACCCCACAAATGCCACATACCCATGCCTTACCCCCACAACTTCCTACATATACACAACCCTCCAACATACCCTATGCCTCCCACATGCACAACCACACATCCGCACAGCCCACCATACATGCACATATCCCACCATACTCACAATATTAAAGACTAAGAATGTATTTTGGGTTATGGGTCACCTCCATATACAGTACAAAAACAAATCGTGACAAAAATTTTTTTTGTAATAAAATTAAAATATGTTATAGTCAGTGTTTGAGTAGTAGTGTACGATTTCACTTTTTTTTGGTTCTGAGATGGCAAACCCCTCCTCCCAAAAGGAGCATTTCCAGGGGGGCAAGGGGAGGGACTTCTGGTGACAAAGTTCAGGTGTTAGGAGTGTGACTTCTGGTCCCACGGTGGCAACTGGGGGTGGGGCAACTGTCAAGGGGCAGGGCTACCCATGCAGCCCTCAAAAGCTCACTAAACCTCATTAAGCGGCCCTCCACCAGAAATAATTGCCTGCCCCTGTCTTTAAAGAATATGGCTAACAGTCCTATGCTGGGGTTCCAAAGTATTATGCAAACTAGCAGTAAGAAACTGTGCTACAGCTGCGGTGGATTTAATCAACAGAACTTATTTCTAGATGTTCATTTTTAAAGAAAGGGGAAAATAAACTTGGCATAAGTAAAACAGTTAATTCAGAAATTAGATTTATAACTAGACACATGCTGTATGCATAAACCTTACATTCACATGATGTGTACATTTTGTCTTGCCAATAAGCAGCAACCTACGGAGCCTTAAAGTTGCTATGGTAACTAGAGGTGGGCTGAAGCACTGGAAGTCATTCTGGTACCATATGAAAAAGCATCCAATTCTATCTGGCTTTTAATTAGCTGATCAAAATTTCAGAAGCGGGGGAAATAGTGTAGTGTGTTTTTTTTCTTTTCCCCTTCCCCCTCCCCCCATAGTCAAAAAGACCCTAGTAAATCAAATGTCTCCATAATAACAACCTTTTTATTTTATTTATTTATTTATTGGTACCTTGGAAGCTTTGACAATTTGATCTGGAGATTTCATAATGAGGGCCTCTAATTTTACCCTTCTGAATTTTCAACTAGGACTTTAATTTAGCAATTAAAATCTGGTGTCTCCATAAATCAGTGGAAGGGTACCATAAACTGCAAGTGCAAATGGGACTCTTTAGTCTGGAAAAGCGTAGGCTCAGGGGTGATCTGATGGCCACCTATAAGTTTATCAGGGGTGACCACCAGGATCTGGGGGAACGTTTGTTCACCAGAGCGCCCCAAGGGATGACTAGGTCGAATGGTCACAAACTCCTGCAAGACCGTTTCAGGCTGGACATAAGGAATAATTTCTTTACTGTCCGAGCCCCCAAGGTCTGGAACAGCCTGCCACCGGAGGTGGTTCAAGCACCTACATTGAACACCTTCAAGAGTAAATTGGATGCTTATCTTGCTGGGATCCTATGACCCCAGCTGACTTCCTGCCCTTTGGGCAGGGGGCTGGACTCGATGATCTCCTGAGGTCCCTTCCAGCCCTGATGTCTATGAAATCTATGAAATGAGAGCTGCTTAAACAAGCCTTGAACCCAACCCTGAGCTCAAATGTTCAGCCATTCTGACTTGAAAGCATACCATCTTTCAAAATGTACCCACCCAGAAAGTTCTGCAGACCAATCCATGGACATGTGTGGGCTTGCCAGTATTCACTTGTGTTCACATTTGAACTTGCAGGGCATGACTGGATGCCAGTATACCATAACTTGGGCCTATAGTTCTGTAGCAAAACCCCCATTTTTCTTTTAAAATTCATTCTCTCCCCTTCCCCAACTATTTCTGACCTTTTCTTTTCCTCTCTTTTTGCTATAGGAAAGGATAAGTGAGCTACGGCATAGGATAAGCTTCAGCATTTTATTTTGGTAGCAAGTTGTATTTGTTTTGTTTTTCTCCTTCTTTATATTGTATACTTATTATGTTTATATTGATTTTTACTGTTCTATATTACCATTTTACTGATACTATATGCTTTAGGCCTACATATGTAAATTAGCATAAGTCATATCAAGCTTCCATTTTGTTTGTCAAGTCTCCATCCTGTCCCCAGGCCCAGTTGTGTAACCCATGACTCACACCTACCCCACCTATGTAACTTGGTTCCCAAACGAATGGGGATGAATGAAGGTGCTTGAGAGAGGATGGTAGTAGGTCTAAAAATATTTGCCTCTGAATGACTGAACCATCAACACCAATACCTGGACCAGTGACCCAGCCCTTGGAACCACCCTCACCATTCAAGAAACAAAAGATGAGGCAACCCACCATTGTGCCAAGCCTGCACATGCTCACTAAGAACACCTGGAGCCCTCTGGGATAGGACTGACATTGCCTGGACAGGTCCTCCCCATAGGAGATCAGAGGTACTCTGCCCCATAAAAAGGGATAGTGAAGATTGACTCTTTGAGATGCCCTCTCCATATGGACCAGCACCATGCCATACCACCTATCCACCCAGAGGTCCTGCTGGCAACCCCCCTCTGGACAACACCTACTGGATAAGGTCCCATTTCCAGCCTGGATAGGTAGCTATCACCCCCCACCTCCTCTTCAACCAAGGACTTGGACTCTACTTCTCTTCCCTACCTGGACTCCAGCCCTTCCACTGTAGCTCTTTCTCCTGCTGCTGGTGTGAGTGCCTGTGTGTGAACCAATAACTTCATGGGGCTGTGTAGTGTGTTATCTGTGTAATAAAACTGTTATTTGGACCCCTAAGTTGGGTTTTGCTTTACTATGGTTCAGCCCTGCTCCAATCTCTGCTCCTCGCCCCTCTAACTTTTGTCTCATTTCTCCCTCTCCTGCTTCTGGCTCACTGCCACCTCCAACACCTGTCCTGAGCTCCTCTTTGCCTCCAAACCCCCTGTTTCTTTGCCACTGTCTTATCCCCACTGCCTTTTCCTTTTCCCCTAAGAAACCAGGCTTCTGCCTCACTTTCTTTCCTGGCTGTCTCCTCCTTGCCACCACTTATTTGCCCCTCGCCCCAACATCTCAGCTGTCTGTCTCAGTTTCCAGCCCCAGTATACCTTAAGTAAACCCAAGCCTCAGTTCCTCAGCCAGCTTCTCTGTAGTCCACTGGTTCTAATCCTGGTTCTGGCAACTTTCACTCCCTACACTTCAACTCTCTCTCTCACCTGAACCTTCCCCCAAGTATCCCAGATACCCTCAGCACACATACACACTGTACCATCCAAGTTAGGAACTTACCTATGTGTGTGAACTGGTGAGTGTATGTATATATATAACATTGTGTGCATGATACACAAATTAGTGATCCATGTCTAACTTGTGGGGTGTATAGTGTATATGCTTGAATTGGTGATAGGTATGCATGTGCCTGGGCTGGTTTAGTTGTGTGTGTGCCTGAGCTAGTAGTGTGTGTGTGTCTGTGTATGCACCTAATTGATTTTTGTGTTTGTATATGTGCAATTTTGTCACAACCTCCTGTCTTAATAGCGCAATATTGAGATCCTGAGAGTTGGCCTGACTCCACAGGGCAACAGTCCAGTACTACAAAGAAGTGCTTTCTGTGGACTACAAGTGCTTGGCTGCTTTAAATACTTTTGCAGTTTCCATTTTATATAAGATATAAAATGAGAAAAGAATTATGATGTCTTTTTTTGACAAAAGCCATTACCAAGTACAGTACTACAGATACTGTATTACAAGATACTAATATCTGTACAACATTAGTGCTGACCTAGCACCTTGCATCCATCCAATCATCCATTGTTTTTTGTTGTTCTGAAGCAGGTGTATGATTCTTAGCTTGTTACATTTTTTTGGTTTGTGGACGAAACTAGGTAACATTGCACTTGCTTCAGTAAGGGACCTACTTCTTGTGCTACAGTGAAATATTTCATGGTTGAAGTATATGCAAATCCCATCCTTGTTTACTACATTGAAATGTGTTTTTTGGTTGAGACCTGGACTAGAAAGGGACACTAACCAGGTTGGTGTTAAACCTCCTAGAAATTGTATGGGTTTGGGTGATCTAAATAATGTTAATCTTGCTAGTTAACTATAGGGTTACAATTAAATTATCACTGTTATTGTCATGCTGTCACAACACCCTGCTAGCTGCTTCCAGTTTTGTCAAGTGTTGAAATAAACACAAACCTTATTCTCTGAAGCGCACAGAAGAATTAAGTTTCCTTTTTATGTTTCAGTCCACTGAATGTCCAGTAAAAGGCAGGAAGACAGGGGAAACAGACAGTGCATATGAATACAACGGCAAAATAATCCTAGCACCACAGGATTGTAGTTGGAAGATTGCCCAGCTGAGCTGTTGACATTTTAACAATATTGCAGCTCATTTTAGGGAGCTGCTAAGATTTTTTTCATTGCAGAGAGACCTTTAAAGCAGGTTGTGAAGGATTCTTTATCACAGAAACTTCAAAGAAACCAGATTCTAACCAATTGCATCAGTGTCCCCAGAGTCCCTGTGTACTCAGTGCTTGTTGCTGCTTGTTCTAATGCAATAGGTGAAGAAAAGGGTCCTTTCTCCTCTGGCAAGCTTTTTTGCCAATTATGTGAACCCCTATTACATAGAAAATGTGAGTGAGAAAAATAGACTAATTTTAAGAAATTTTGAGGGAATGTTTTATTCATTCAAGAAGTTAAAGATATCAAAAAACTATGAAAGTTTAATATTGGTGGTTTGCTGAGAGTGGTCCCCATTTTCAGGGTAAACTCCCTTAGATTGGTCTCTTTCCATAGCTGCTGAAGTATGTGTCCACAGTGCTCTGCAGGTCAGTTCCTCTTTGTCTATGGTTGAAGTAAATGTTCATGTAGATGATATGGGTGGTCCCAAGTTGTACCAAAGCATAGTAAAAGGATCTGTAATGAGTCTTAATACAATCTAAGTGAAGAGGCTAGTATCTGAGATTTGAGTTTTGGGAGGGGTTGTGCTATACACTTTTAGGCTAAGTACACATAGTCAAAAAGCCCGAGGCTAAACCGATTCAATCTTCAAAGGTTAGTTGAAGCTGTGTAGGTCGAACCGGTAAACAAGCGAACAAACATTCACTTTTGATTTTGAAAATGCAGCTCATGCCTGCAGTGGCCCGCACCAGAAGCTGGGTGCATTTCCAGAGCTTGCCTCTCTGATCAGCTGGAGCAAACAGTTTGGGCCAAGGCTAGCCTGCCCACCATCTGAGGTGGGGTTTGCATAGGTTGTATAAAGCATCCTGAGATGCTGGGGGACTGAGTTAACTTGAATCTGGAGGCGGTTTGGGACAGAAGTTCAATAAATCCATTTAATCTAAATCAGTTAAGTCTGATACTACATCCATCCAGGTTAATCTTAAACCAATTTCAGCCATTTTGAAAGTGGCTTATGTGCACTGAACTTCTATGGTGTTACATATTTGAACTAGTTTCCGATCACTTATACCAGTTTGTGTAATTTCCTAGCCTTAGTTCCTAAATAGAAGTCAAATCTGTCAAAGCCCAATAGAAATGCTCAACTACTGATGCTAGGTGTGTATTATCGTTAAGCTCCAAATTTTAACTCACTTTCTTGAGGAAGAATTTGAATCTCTTTTTCCCACCAGAGTTTTCCTTCCTTTTATCAAGAACTAGAAAGCTAAGTTGTTGCATAGTTACTAATTCTAAGAAACAATAAAGCTGGGAACCAAAACTGCCTATTTTCTGTAGCAGATGAACTTTGTCTTTCCTGTGTTTATTTTTATATGAAAATGTTTTTCTCCACCTGCTGGCTACAAGGTAAGAACTGCAGGGTTTCAGATTGAAAAAAAATTGTACTGTATGTCTGATTACACCTGTATAATTCCAAATGGTTAATGTGGCAATGTGACTTTTTAGAAATGCAAGTTTATCAATTAGTAAAAAAAAAAATGTACAGAGCAGACTACTGAATTTATTCAATTCAGGAGATAGGAGGTATCTCAGTAGTAACCAGGTAATGTTCCCCAGGTACATTTCTCTATCTTAAAAGAGAGATGTTCCCATCCCAACTTGTCATAATAAGATGTTTTGGACCATTTCAGAACCTTCAGAGGAATCAAATGCCCACATGTACTGATGCTTTAGGTTACAGAGGCAGAAAATGTGTTTAGTTTATAAGGTGGGATAGTGATATATTGTGCAGAGTGAACTGTAGATGTAAATATTGGGTTAGATATCCTGTAGAATTATGGAAGGCCTGCCCTGGCTGGCATACCTCAGCTTATCAGACTGATTATAGTTCTGGTAATTGCAGACAAAAGATGCAAAGATGGAGGTAGCCACTACTGGGTCCAGCCTGCGTTAGTTTAGAGTTCTAGTCCAGTTATTAGGGTCTATCTCTACCAACTTTAGCATGGTGGATAGCCAGTGGCCAAAATATTCAGTACAGTGGAAAGGCAGGAATAAAGGACACCAGACTTTAATTGGGTTTGGAGTGCTGCCCTACAGTGAGGTTACGCCAGGCTAAGTATAGAAGTGAAGCATTTCTTTAGAAAGAAATATTTTAAGGAAACCTGCACCATAAGGCAATTGGCACAGCCATATGTACTCTGATATCTGTAACATATTCCTACTAAGTGGTTATGATATTGCAGATGCTGCAACTTTTAATGTGCCCTTTGTTCCTTCTACTTGAAGCCAAGTAGTAAAAGCTAGGACTTCAGTTTAATGTTCCTTGCAGATGCAAAGATGGTACTGGTATGACACAGATGCAGCTGTCCTGCAAAAGTGAGGACAACTTTTCATGTCCTTGTGACATGGTATTTAGCAGAATTTGAAGATTTGTTGGGATCTGACAGGGCCACACCACAAATGCTTCTGCTATGGGCTATGAGAGTGAATGAAGAACCCTCTGGAGCTCTTCTTCATATGTACTAAAATGTGTAAATAGCCCAGTCTGTAAATCCTCACATCTAAATTGGCTCTCTTAGATATGTTCTACATGCAAGAGTAATTCTTTGAAAGCAGCCAGCATGTCATACTGAAAAATATACTCTTGAAAGGCCATGACATGTCTGTGCAAGCTGCTTTGTGTCCATGATTATCCCCTTTAGGAGCGTAAAGTTACTTGGAGGAACCCACTGCACTATATATGAGACAAATGAATGACTGGTGAAATCCAAAGTAGAATACCAGTGACCATTATTGATGGAGAAGCACAACAATCGTTCAGGCTGATGTAAAGAGCCTTTGTCTTTCAGTAATTCATTCCAGATGATCTTATTAATAAGGACAATCTGTGGATTTTATTAAAAGCCAAGGCTTTTCTATCCTTGGTACATATGGAACTATGTATGAAAGTGAGTACAGTTCATTTTTTGATTTCTGTTTGCAGTCATGATTCATTAGTTTGAAATATCTTCTGTGCACTACTTGTTTAATTAGTCTCTAGAAGCCTAACTTAAGATTAAGTGTAAAGTTGGCATATGAGAAGAAACACGTGAAGTCAATTAACATTATTAAGACACTATCAAGTTCATTTGGAACAGTTGAAAAAGGAAAGGCTTTTCTTTCTTTTAGCAATTTCTTTTGCGGGGGTGGAAACTGTATGCTGAAGGGTAGAAGTTCTGCTGACCTAAAAGGAGGAAAATGAAAGGTTGCTCAAAATAATTACTATGTTATACAACATAGCCTATTCCTTACTGGCTGAATAAAATATTGGTAATGCTCTTTAGAGTTTTATTATGATATTTGGGCTTCTCCCTGGATTTATTTCAGTGTGTTTTCTGTAGGTAACTATATTAATTTATACTTAAAGAATAAAATGGATGGAACTTACTTGGTATCTAGCCTGTTCTCCACTGACGTTTCTTATTACTAGTTTTTTGTTGTTTTTTTACTTCCTTTGAATTTCTGGAAACTTCTCAATTCAGTGGTCATTGCCCCTTACTTCTTGCTTTGAGGAAAGCTGTGGAGAAGATTATGACAACAGGTGTATCCTAGAAGTATCTTATTTCCTCTCTTTCAGGGGTGTACTTGGTAGCCGTGTTTGGTCTGAAACAAAAAGACATACAAAAAACAAGAACTCTTGGTTCCAAAATGATACCTTTTATTAGACCAATTGGAAAATGGCAAGAAAATTGTCCTTTTCTGCAAGCTTTTGGGATCTGAGTCCCTTCGTCAGGCTCTGGGAAAAGTATAGATGGTAAAAGATGGTAAAAAGTCCCCATAGGTAGGAAATAAACTTCATTTTTCAACAGAGGGAGCTGAAGATGGAAGGCTGTCCCTCTGGGTCCATGTCCCAGACCAACATGGCTACTAAATACACCCCTGAAACATGGAAGATGCTGAATTTTAGCCAATTTTGGGTTTTAAGCTTCATTGCAGAACAACAAGGAAGTTTTTTTTCCACCTCCCTGCCTGCCATCTGACACCTCCAGGGCAGGAATTCTACCTGATCAGCACATCAAAGAGCTACTCAGCACAGCTCACAAAGACACTCTCATGGACCCAGAGGGACAGCCTTCCATTTTCAGCTCCCTCTGTGCAAAAATGAAGTTTATTTCCTACCTATGGGGACTTTTTACCATCTTGTACCATGTACACTTTTCCCAGAGCCTGGTGAAGGGACTTCGATCCCGAAAGCTTGCAGAAAAGGACAATTTTCTTGCCATTTTCCAGTTGGTCTAATAAAAGGCATTGTTTTTGGAACCAAGAGTTTTTGGTTTTTGTATGTCTTATTTTCTCTGGACATTTGGACCCCAGACCTTAATATACCATAGTGATGATGTTAGATAGTACTAATGGATACTTCCACCTCAGGGCAATGTCAATCAGATCTTTATGCTTGTTAGCTGTTTTGATACAATTGAACATGAGATGTCTTCCTGGCAGTCATGTCGATCACCTAACAAAATGGCTTTGATCATCCTCTCATGAACAAGTATAACCTTGAATTGCCATTCACAGGAAAAGTCTTTTTACCCATCTTGGCTGGTGTTAAAGGGGCTATTTCAGGCCTATTTTATACATTCAGAGCAAAACTTTTATACTGAAGAGAAACAGTAGGCCACATCTTGTTGGTATGAAGTAGATGGTTATATGCTTCCTATATGCATAAAAATCCCCTGAAAAATGTTGATCCAGCTTAAAGGTTTTATTTAGATACTTTTTTAATTGGTGTAAAGTAAAACAGCTCATTCTGATTTGATTTTGTTTATGAGATGAGTTAAGGAGAATACAAGTATTGGCTCTCAAAATAGGTTTTTTGAAGGAACAGTGATATGCAGAATCTCAAGCAGCATTTTTTCCCCTTTTTAGAAACTTCCTAAGTTCTGAAATGGAAAAACTGCATTTTTACCAGTTTAAGTATTGGGCATGCTGAAATGTTCTATACTTCTGTTGTTTAAAGGAATCATTTTTAAGACCATTTGAAGTCTCTGGAAGACATCCGGTGTAATGTTTAAAATAAAGTTGTATACATTGCAGGTCTGAATGGGAGGAATTGTTAGTTTCAATGTTTAGGAACTTAAGCCTATATGTGGAGTGAGCACCCCCTTAAGGGAAACAGATTTTACCATAAAAATAGCAACCTTTTTCTCCTTGAAGTACTTTTTTGAGACGATATTTGAATTGTTTTTAATTAAAAGGGGGAGAGATTAAAAGAAAATAAAGGAAGATATGTACCAGGAATAGCGCTGTCTGTGTATTCTGTATACTGAAAAAGGCAAGCACGAATATGTCTTTCCAGTTAATATGAAGGGAAAACAGAAATAACTGAGCACACACTCAAACTTATGTAGAACATGGAATTCACCTGTGTATTGTATCCAATTGAGAGCATCCATAACATTAAAGACTTTATTTTCCATTCTTTTTATTCACCATCACAGCTACAACATCACTGTAATGCTATGAAAATGAAATACTACATTTTAATCCTTAATTTTACCGATGTTTGCTGTTATTACTAATCTCACAAAGGGGAAGTTTCCAGCATAATTGGCAACATTAGGATTTCTATCACTACACCTAATATGATGAATTTTTCTCTGTGGTATTTCCTGTGGTGATCTGAGCAGGGAGACGCATGCTTTTAATACCTGCATTCTACATTCTTCTGTTTCATTGTTTCATTTAGCTAGTCATAGGCAACCATTTATCAAAAAAGCTAGTTGTCAAAAAAATACAAAGGGACCCCCCAGTAGTATATAATTAAATAAGTTCATTAAGCTGGTTTTATAATTTGTACTATTTGATGGTGCTTAAAGAATTTTGGGGCAGGAATTAGAGGTCTTGTAGCATGTCTAAACAAGTTCGCTTGCAAAATGCCACAATTTTTGACCCATTCACCTACGCAATGATTGCACTTAGAGCTGGGTCAGAATATGATTTCCCATCCCATGGCAGTGTTTTAATATCTTGAAAATTATTTGAACATTTGACAAAAAAGAATTTGCCATAGAAAATGGATATCCACTTTTGGTCAGAAAAAATTAATGAACAAGCCAGTTTGGAGAGAGAAATAATTGTTCATCTCAAATGGTAAACTTTGGTGATTACAGATAAATAGGACCAAGTGCTACTTTACATAAGAAAGTGCTGCCACAGGGGGAATTCAGTGTGATCTCATTCTGTTTCTTCCAGGGATAGAGTTCTTCCATATTAGGTTAAGATTCTCAATCTTATTTAGGTACATATAAATGATATAACACATGGTGTGACCAGCATGCTAAATTTTCATTTTAATGAGTTATGAGTGTGATGTGGGGATTTTTAATGTTCTTGTTATAGAAGTGGCCAGAGTGCATCATAATACTAGTTCTTCCTGGTCTTCATCTCATTTCTCTTATTGTTTTTTGGCCCAATCCAGCAAAAAAGAACAGATCCTGATCTTAAAGAGATGATATATTTAATGTTTTGTATGTGTGTATACCCTAAAATGTCTTTCCTGGCCTCTGAAGCCATTAAGAAATGATGAATGCAAGTGGCTCATCTCTACTCAAATGTTCATGGGCTTTTGGTGAAGGTGTTACTTCATATTACGATAGGCTACTTAGCTGATATACGTATTCAGCAGGTTAAGAAATTGCTCCTTGCATATGTCTTGCATTGCAAGACTTCACTGCATATGCAGAGAAGTGTACTGTCTCCCAGGAACCAAGAGTGGGGACATCACAGGGAAGATCACTGACCTTATCTGGCCTTCTGACTACTATCCTATGGTCCTCATCCATGTGGGAACCAATGACGTGGCCCAGAGTAGTCCGGACCAGATTATGGATGACTACAGGGCTCTGGGGGCCAAGCTTAGAGAGTTGGGGGCCCCTCCAGCTGGCTTTAAACTAAGTTCATTGGGAGATGGGGATCCACAGGAGCAAGAGAAAACACAACCAGATGTAGGACCTGCCCAGGTAAGAGCTCAGGTATATACCAAGGGACCAGTTGTCTCTCAGGTGGGGGGGGGGGGTGCCCAGGGCTCTCTTGGGGGGATTCAGGTCCCTTGCTTCACTAATGCAAGAAGCATGGGGAACAAGCAGGAGGAGCTTGCTCTCCTGCTTGCAAGTAGTAAAATCGACCTGGTTGGCCTAGTGGAAACATGGTAGGATGAAACATTTGACTGGGCATTAGACATAGAGGGCTGTAGGTTGTTTAGAAGATATAGGAAGGGGAAAAAAGGTGGGGGAGTTGCACTCTATGTTAGGGAACAGTATACCAGTTCTACCTTCCAAATGGGATCTGAGGAAGGCTTAACTGAGACCCTGTGGGTCAAACTTCAAGGAGGGTGGGGGGAGAGGGATCTGGTGGTAGGGGTTTACTACAGGCCACCACATCAGGAGGAAGAGCTGGATCTGGAATTCTCCAGGCAGCTGGGGGAGGCCGTGCGTGCAAAGTATAGTTGTGGTCGTGGGTGATATGAATTACCCTGACATCAACTGGGAGGAGTAGTCGGCCAGGTCTAGCCACTCACAAAGGTTCCTGATGTGCGTACAGGACCTACACCTCGTGCAGAAGGTACACGTCCCCACTAGGGAAAATGCATACTGGATCTGGTGTTAGCCTCTGGGGATGACTGGTGGGGGATGTGCTAGTACAAGGGAGGCTAGGGGACAGTGATCATGAAATGATCCTGTTTGCTATTCAGGGAAAGGTGGGGAGGGTAACTAGTACAGCACAAATACTTGACTTTAGGAAAGCCAACTTAGATGTGCTCGGGGCAGTAGTCAGGGAGGCACTCAGAGCCCAGGGTGTAACTAATATGGGGGTCCAGGAAAGGTGGTCCTTCCTCAAGGAAGCTATCCTTGGGGCCCAGCAGGATGCAATTCCTCTGCACAGGAAGGCAGGAAAAGGGTCCAAGAAGCCTTTATGGCTGAGCGCAGATATCCAGGCTGGTCTGAGGACAAAGAAAAAAGCATACTGGCAGTGGAAGCAGGGGGCAGGGACCAAGGAGGAGTACACCTCCCTGACCTGAGCTTGTAGGGGTTTGGTAAGGGAGGCTAAAGCAGCACTGGAGCTTAGATTAGCTTCTGGGATTACGGATAACAAAAAGTCCTTCTTCAAGTATATAGGTGGCAAGAAGTCTCAGGGTAACATTGGACTCCTACGAGGCAGGGCAGGGCAGGACAGGGTAGTTGGTGACGGATGCGTGAGAGAAGGCAGAACTCTTCAACAAGTTCTTTGCCTCCATGTTCCTGTCTGCTGACAATGGGGTGCTCTCGGGTGATAGCGTAGAGAGGCCCAGGAAGGATGCAAGTCCCCTGACTGTTAGTTCAGACCTAGTTAATAATTACCTGGAGGGCTTAGATGTGTCCAAGTCAGTGGGACCGGATGACCTTCATCCGCGGGTGCTGAGGGAATTGGCTGGTGTCATTGCGGAGCCATTGGCACGGCTGTTCGAGGACTCCTGGTGCTCAGAGGACTGAAAAAGGGCCAATGTGGTCCCTATTTTCAAGAAGGGAGAAAGGAAGAACCTGGCAACTACAGGCCAGTCAGCCTCACTTCTATCCTGGGGAAGGTCTTTGAAAAAATTATTAAGGGCCACATTTGTGAGAGCCCTGCAGGGGAAGTGATGTTGAGGGGTAACCAACATGGGTTCATGCCAGGCCAATCCTGCCTGATTAACCTGGTCTCTTTCTATGACCAGGTAACAAAGAGCTTAGATGGGAAGGAGGAAGTCGTTGTCATCTTCTTGAACTTCCAGAAGGCCTTCGACACAGTGTCCCACCCAATTCTGGTGGGCAAGCTGAGGGACTGTGGCATTGACAATGCACAGTCACATGGGTGGCAAACTGGCTCCAGGGGCACACCCAGAGGGTGGTGGTGGATGGGTTGTTGTTGACCTGGGAGGGTGTGGGCAGTGGAGTCCCCCAGGGCTCGGCCCTTGGGCCAGTGCTGTTCAACATCTTCATTAGCGACCTGGACGAGGGTGTGGAGAGCACCCTGTTCAAGTTCACTGATGACACCAAGCTGTGGGGTAAAGGGAATACACTGGCAGGCAGGGACTGCATCCAGGCAGACCTGGATAGCTTAGAGAAGTGGGTGGATCTGAACAGGATGCGGTTCAACAAGGACAAGTACAGAGTGCTGCACCTGGAGAGAGGGAACCAGCATTATGGTTATAGGTTAGGGGCTGACCCTCTCGGCAGCACAGAAGCAGAGAGGGATCTTGGAGTCAGGATTGACTCCAGGATGAATATGAGTCACCAATGCGATGAAGCAATAGGCAGAGCCAACAGCACCCTGTCCTGCATCAACAGGGGCATCACTAACAGGTCCAGAAAGGTCTTCCTCCCCCTCTATGAGGCACTGGTCAGGCTCCAGCTGGAGTCGTGTGTCCAGTTCTGGGCGCTGCACTTCAAGAAGAACATGGAGAACCTGGAGAGGATCCAGAGGAGGCCACTCATATGGTTGGGGGCCTCCATGGCCAGCCCTATGAGAAGAGGCTGAGGGACCTGAATCTCTTCGGTCTCCACAAGAGGAGACTGAGGGGGGATCTTATGGCTGCCTACAACCTTACCAGGGCCCACCAGCAGGGACTCGGGGAAAGTCTGTTCACCAGGGCCTCCCTTGGAGTCACCAGGAACAATGGCCACAAGCTGAGGGAGGGTAGGTTTAGGTTAGATATTAGGAAGAACTACTTCACTGTAAGGGTGGCCAGAGCCTGGAATAGGCTTCCCAGAGAGGTAGTGCTGTCACCTTCCCTAGAAATCTTCAAGAGGAGACTGAATAGGCACCTGGCTGAGGTCTTATGACCCCTCCTACCCCCAGTGCTCCTTCCTGCCCAAGGCAGGGGGTCAGACTAGATGGTCTGTCTAGGTCCCTTCTGACTCATTGATTCTATGATTCTATGTTTTAATTATCTCCTAAGTCCTGGAAGAAAGACTTTTATGGAAACTTGTTTCTTCCTTAAAATCTATTTATACAGCTGGACTTATGTGAATAAGAGATCCCAGTGGAATTAGGCATATATAAATTGTAACCTAATGCCAAGAAGGAAGGAATTATATATAATTCCTTTTCTTCAGCTGAAAAAGTTTATTTTAATAAGAACCATTTTTTATGTTGACTTAACATTACTAAGGTGGCACTTGTATATTGATCTAACTTCAGATATATGATGGCTTAATGAAAGCAGAAGTGTATTTTTAATATTACTTGGAAAAAATGAACTTTTGCAATACTGTCACCTTCTGGGATGTAAATATTTTTTTAGGCTGATATCATTTATTGAACCAATTGTGTACCTGGGAGAGTTATACAAGCTTTCAAATACAAGACCACCTTCTTCAGTCCACCTAAAGCTTGTTTAACTTTATCCCACCTGTGCAGTTCATCTAATAAAATATATTACCCTAAGAAATCCTTGACTATCAGATAATTCCTGGACCTTCAGGGGTACAACTAGTACTACCTTCTGAGATGAAAAAAACAATGCATTGTATAAAAGTGAATAAATACAATTGGGATGCTCTTGGAAGATGGAATTTATGACAGGCTAAATTCAGTTTACAAGAGACAATGTACTTCTATAAAGCATTACAAGTGTTAAGGTCTATTTATTATTTGTACTACTGTAGTGCCTTGAATAAAGTCCTGATCAGAGATCAGGGTCTTAGTGTGCCAGCTAGTATACAAACAGAACAAAAAATGAGTCTGAATTCTAAGGCAGGGGCTTATTGGGAACACTGTGCCATATCAGGTATGTCAGTGTGTATGTGTCTGTACTTGTATTTGCTTGTGTAATAAAATAACTTGTACGATTAAAATGCGCAACACCCAGGTTGCTTGGGGAGAGTGAGGGAGATGGTATACCCCATCATAATATGTGATAAGTCTGAAATATTGAAGTTCCAAAAATCTTCCTGTTTCCAAAGAAATGTATATTCTTTAGGTCCCAGTTAAAGGAATTCAGTACTTAAACCCAACTTTCTTGCATCCCTTATGCTTGATTGGAAAATAGGCAGTGGCATAGTTTGGTGGCTCATGATGAATGAAGAAACACACATAGCAGTCAGTACTAAACCCTTTTGTTCATGGTAGTCACTACAGTGATTTAGTCATTTTAGTATACAAAAATACAGAGTGGGAAGTAGTGATGTTAAATTTGGTTACTATAGCCAGAAAACTACAAATTTCTCTATAATCTCTGTTCAGTATGAGCAGTCAGAACAGAGAAGAATTTGATTTAAATCTTATGCTTCAGGCAAAAGCCTAGTACATTTAACTTAATCTCCATCTAATTTTCTCTGTAATGTTTGAATGACATCAATATTTGAGTTAGACCTCTGTCTAATTATTTTTTCTGGAGGAAACCTGAGAATTTGAATGTGTTAGATTGGGGAGGTATAAAACTAGACATTTGAAATCCTGATGATTTTTTTTCAATACAGAAACAAGTTTAATTGTTTGAAAAAGGGAAGTAGTAGTGCACAGACTTTTGAAGATGTGGACAGAATGGCATATTTTAACTTAAAGATTGTCAAAATATCATGATTTTACCAATATGATTAAAAATAATTCCCATGGCCTATGTGGTATAGTATTGCTGCAACTATCCTGGGTGAAATTCACATGGAAGCATTTTGGAAGGCTTGAAACGATTAGTCTAACAATAGATTTAGCCTAATGTTCCAAAGTGAAGGTTACATAGTAGCTTGGAACAAACTTGCTCCCTTTCTTCACCGACATGCTCAAATGAGGTGCAGTGTATATTTACTGGGTTTGAAAGCCAACTGGAGAACATGGAGCTAAGCTGCATAATTTTAGAACCCAAGATCTACATCAGAAAGTAGTTTCTTATTTGTGGCACTTGTGGTCTCCAAAGCAACAAAATATGAGTGCTTCAGGTTTGGTGTACTCTTCCCTTCAGTCCTCTGAGATGAATAGAACACTATTCTACAGATGGGGAACTAAGGCAGAGACCACCTTTCTCAAGGGCAGTGGTTTGCAGGACTAGTAAATGAACCTAGGTATCTGAGGTCCCATACAAGTACTGTAAGCCTTGAAGTATTCTTCGTTTTCATCCTCTAAAAAGATAATAGTTGCCCAAAAAGCTTATGTAAACACTATAGGACTTTCTATATTTTAATAATATAAAGCCAGATATATCATCCTGGTTTAGTAACTTATTGCGCAGTTTAGTAAATACAGGTACTAACCTGTACAGGAGCTAATGCACAGTAGGGCTTGTGTAAATGCTAACTGGCAACAAATTTTCTCCTGGTCAGCCAGACAAGCAGGGGGCCTGGTCCTGGCACTGCTCAGGTTCTGGCCAGCTCTGGGTTGTGCAGAGCAGTCTCTCTGCAGCCTGGAGCTGACTGGGACAGGTCCCAGCCAGCCATGGACTGCACAGGGAAGCCCCCCTGAGCACAGGGCTTGTCCCCATGTGCACGGGGCAGGAGATCCCTGCAGTGATGTCTGTCTCCTAGTTCCATGCACATTAGGAGCCCTCCTGATGTGTACAGGGCCAGGAGACAGCTGTTGCTGCAGCTAGCAAAGCTCTCTTGGCCCCATATACATGGGGACCAGCCCTGTGCTCCCTGCCAGCCCCTAGGCTAGTACCAATGGGGATCCTGGAGCTCCCCCTGGCTGCTGCAGGGGAGCAGAATGGTGCAGGAGAAAATATGGTTGCAAGAGGGATCACTTGTAGACATGTTCTTGGGTAGGCTTACTGTGCAATATTTTTATTGCAAAATAAGCCTACTTTGAGTTAATAATGTGTAGACATGCCCATTGACACTATACTTTATCACTGTAGACCTAACTAGGAAAACTTGGAAGGGGAAAGGTAGTAAAAGACATTAAGTCAAATTATTCCATCACTTTAGGGAAATTTCAATAACAGGTCTAAGCAACACAAGGTTGGAGATCCTATTTGGTTTGTATTTCATTTGTTTGTTTCCAGTGTTTCATTTTTCTACTTTGTGATGTTTTGAATTATTCAGTGTAATATCTTAATGTCTTTTAAAATAAGATCTTTTGTTTGCATTCAAATGCTAAGGTTATGGGTACCTTACAACTGCTAAAGCTAAATAGACAGACTCTCTTATAAATTGCATGGATATTTTGATACATTCTGCAACCATGATCTAAAGTATTAAAACTTTATTGTGCAGTCTAGTAACCTGTGTTCTGAAAGTCCATACAATGCAAAGAGAACAGTCTGCTCTTTGGTGAGAGAGGCAGTGAGCTGCTGGGAAGGGAGAGCCTCCATTTCTGTTGGGGAGGAGGCTCTTCTTAGCCAGACTAGCTGACCTGCTCCACCAGGCTTTAAACTAAGTCTGCCAGGGGATGGGGGCACTACCAGCACTGCTGGCCCACTGAGCAACCCTTGCAAAGAGGCCAAGGCACTCTAGGGATCCCACCCCTGCTTCAGCCCTAGAATACTCTGTGGGCAAGGCAGGGGCCCCCAAAGGAACACTTGGCTGCTTGTACACAAATGCCAGGAGCTTGGGGAATAAACAGGAAGAACTTATCCTCCTGCTTAACACAAATAAATATGATGTCATAGGGATAAAGGAGACTTGGTGGGACTCCACCCATGACTGGGCCATAGGTATAGATAGCTATACCTTGTACAGGAGAGACCGAGTGAACAAAAGGGGCAGAGGTGTAGCTCTCTATGTCAAGGAGAGCTACGCATCCCTGTAAGCTGACATTAGCACCAAGGGTGGACAACTGGAGACTCTCTGGGTGAAAATCCATGGGGAACACAGCACAAGGGACACCATGGTGGGAGTCCATTACAGACCTCCTACTCCAGATCAAGAGCTTGACCAGGAGTTTACCAGGGAATTGGCTGAGGCTGCACATTTCTGGTTCATGGTTGTCATGGGAGATTTCAAGTACCCAGACATCTCATGGGAAAAGCGCCAGCCAAATCTGAATGGTCACAAAATTTTCTCACATGCATGGATGACCTGTATCTGACACCAGAAATCTAAGGGCTGACGAGAAGTAAAGTACTGCTTGACCTGGCAATGGGGAATGACCTTATCAGAGACCTAACAATAGAAGGGAAGCTGGGTGACAGTGACCATGAGCTGATCACCTTCATCATCCGCCGTAAAGCTGTCAAGTCAGTCAGCAATACAGAAATCCTTGACTTCAGGAAAGCTGACTGACAAGCTCAGGAAGCTTGTAAGTGAGGCCCTAAGGGACCATGACCTAAAAGGGTGGGCAGTTCAGAAAAAATGGTTGCTCCTCAAAGAAGTGATCCTGGAGGCACAAGCAAAGTCTATCCCATCTCAGAGGAAAGGCAACAAAAGGGCACAGCAGCCACCATGGCTTTGCAGGGAACTAGCGGACCCCCGTGTCTAAAAAGAAAGACCTACAAAAGACGGAGGATGGGATCTACCTCCAAGTAGGAATATCCTGCACTGGGCTGGACCTGCAGAGACCAAACCAGGAAAGCAAGGCTATGACTGAACTCCAACTGGCTACAATTATCAAGGACAATAAAAGTCCTTTTTTAGATATGTGGGGAGCTGGAGGAAAAGCAAATGGAACATTGAACCCCTGCTAAACCAGATGGGACAACTGAGAACCGACACCCATGAAAAAGCCAACTTGCTAAATGGGTACTTTGTGTTGGTCTTTCACCAGTCCTAAGGGACATCCCTGTCCATTATGGGACAGGAAGGCCTGGGTGAGGGAGATTCGTTACCCTCCATCAATGCTGACCTTATGAAGGAACACTTTGAGAGGCTGGACACCTTCAAGTCAGCTGGCCTTGACAGCTTACACCTCAGGGTGCTGGTGAATATCATAGATCCGTGCCAGGGCCTGGGCTTCGAGAACTCCAGGTACTCTGGTGAAGTGCCTGAAGATTAGAAGAAGGCCAATGTGATGCCTATTTCAAGAAGGTGAGGAAAGTGGATCCAGCAAACTACAGGCCCATCAGCCTGACCTCTATCCTGGGGAAGGTCCTAGAAAAGATTATCAAAGAGGCCATTCTCCACAGACTAGCCAATGGCAAAATCCTGAGGGATAGCCAGCATGGGTTTGTCATAGGTAGGTCATGCTTGACTAAATTTATATCCTTTTACAACCAGGTGACCTATCTCCTGGAAAAGGGGGAACAGATGATATCTTATATCTTGACTTTAAAAAGGCCTTCAATCTGGTAACCCATGATCACCTCTTAACAAAACTGGCCAACTGCGGCCTCAGCTTCTCCATGATCCACTGGCTGGGGAATTGACTCCATGATCAGACCCAGAGGGTGGTGGTTGACGGAAGTCAATCATCATGGTGCCCTCTGACCAGTGGGGTCCCTCAAGGCTCTGTCCTTGGACCTATTTTTTTCAACCTCTTCATTAATGATGTGGACATTGGAGTCAGAAGCAGACTGGCTAAGTTCACCAATGATACCAAAGTTTGGGGTAAAGTATCCACACCTGAGGACAGGGGGATAATCCAAGCTGACCTTGACAGGCTTAGGAAATGGGCGGCTGAGAACCTGATGGTGTTTAATACCTAAAAATACAAGGTTCTCCACCTTGGGAGGAAAAACCTGCAGCATGTCTACAGGCTCGGCAGTGCTACGCTGAGTAGCACTAAGGATGAGAGGGACTTGGGGGTTAGGATTGACCAGAAGATGAACATGAGCCTGCAATGTGATGCTGCAGCTATTAAAGCAAGCAAAACACTGGCTTACGTCCATAGATGCTTGTCAAGCAAATCCCAGGACATCATTCTCCCCTTGTACTCAGCCTTGGTGAGGCCTCAGCTGGAGTACTGTGTCCAGTTTTGGGCCTCACAATTCAGAAAGGATGTGGAGAAGCTTGAGAGAGTCCAGAGAAGAGCCATGCGCATGATCAAAAGTCAGGAAAACAAACCTTACAACAATAAGCTAAGAGCTATGGGACTCTTTAGTCTGGAAAAGCGCAGGCTCAGGGGTGATCTAGTGGCCACCTATAAGTTTATCAGGGGTGACCAAAAGTAGCTGGGGGAACGTTTGTTCACCAGAGCACCCCAAGGGATGACTAGGCTGAATGGTCATAAACTCCTGCAAGACCATTTCAGGCTGGACATAAGAAAGAATTTTCTTACTGTCCGAGCCCCCAAGGTCTGGAACAGTCTGCCATTGGAAGTGGCTCAAGCGCCTACACTGAACATCTTCAAGAGTAAATTGGATGCTTATCTTGCTGGGATCCTATGACCCCAGCTGACTTCCTGCCCCTCAGGTGTGGGGCTGTACTTGATGATCTTCTGAGGTCCTTTCTAGCCTTAATGTCTATGAAATCTATTAAAGGTATGATAGTTTCTGCTCAGCCTACCTCCTCCCTTGGGTCCTCATTCTCATTGTATCCCTTTCACTGAGACAGTCCTCCCCTTTTAGGTTTATCATCCCCATCCCAGTTTTCCTTTCCATTAAATCCTACCCTCAGTTGGACTCCCATCATCCCAGTCTGTTTCTCCATACTCCCAGTCTCTCAACCAACTCTCTGTTCCTTCCCTCCTGACTGCAGTCTATTACTTATCCTCCTTTCCTCAATTTGCCATTCCCAGTGGACCCCTGATTCCCTCCCTAAACATTTTAGGCAGCCCCCCCCACCGCTCCCATTTTAGACTTACATTTGTATAGGATGGTTTAGATAAGGATAATCCTGCCTTAAGTAGAGGGTTGAACTGGATGACCCCTGAAGTCCCTTCCAGCTCAACTTTTCTATGATTTTTCCTCCTTGGCAACTTCCAGTTTTCTCTTCCATCACCTTCCAGTCCCATTTTCTGTGGCTGCCTGATCCTTGTCCCAATCAACATTCTCAGTTCCCATGTCTACTACTGGTTCAGCCCTTATTCTCTCTGCACTTGAATGAAGCAGTTTCTTCCTCCACACTAGGTCTAGTGGGTGAGAAGGGACTCATCGAGAATATGGTATAATCTTCTTCATCTCTTTCGAAAGATCCAGCATGGGTTTCAAAAGTCCAAAGCTGCAATTACAGGGTAATTCCTGTTTAGTTTAGGCTTGGAGCATGCCCAGATCAGAGATTTTAGCTGCATATGCTTTACAGAGTATATGCAGACTGCAGTTTTTAAAGGCTTATTTGCACCAAGTTTAATTGTTTTCATGGACATAAGGCCTGTTTCGTGTGCACAACCTCACATTTTGCTTAAACTTAAGTCCCTGCTCCAAAGTGTTGTATCACTCAAGCTTTTCAAATAACGCAGAATTTCAAAAGGAGAAAACAACTTATTTTTCCTTCCTCATTTTCAAGTCTCTGAACTATTTTGGCTGAATAAATATATGCGGTGGTAGTATTTTTTTTAAACGTATTATATATAAAATAATCAACTTGATGTAGACATCAGCATAACATTTCAAGACAAATAGGTATGGTTTGGTAAAATTGTGAAAAGTAAAAATAGGATCTAAATAATGGGCACTGTCAAGCAAACTTAACAATGTTTTGTGCTATAAAAAATTAGTTTAATATACATAATTCTTGTGGGGGGGGGGTTCCTGTTTCCAACTTTTTGATGCATGAGTATTCATGTCCTTATCCTAACCATCTGCTTACTTTTATAAACAACAGAAAAAAATGCCTGTTATGTGTGTTGTGTGTTCCTCCTCTGGAAAATTTCAGTCAGTTTTATCTCTGTTACAATTTGTATTAGGAGATTGGAAGCATCTATCCAGTGACAATTGTGTAAATTTTAGCAGCTTCCCCATGATTCACTATACAATTGGCTGCTATCAAGAACAGTTCAAATAAAGTCATTATTCATTTGGAATTATTTAAAGTTTATAAACTAATACAATGAACACAAAGGTTTCAGAAGCTTGGAATAATTTGTCATTTTTTTTCTCCTTTGTTTTTTCAGAAGTTGTTTGCTTTCACCCTTCCTTTCAAATTTTGCTCGGGATTCACTGGCAAAAGAAACACATTTGTAAGGAAAAAATCTTTCAGAGTTTGGGTCATGCTCATCTGTAATCCATCACAAGGATGTGTACTTTGTAAATCTATCTTCTAAGAATTAGAGCAGCATAGCAGTTTGATCATCGTGAGGAAGAATTTAGCTGATGATAATGAATTTTGATTTAAGTTTAGGACCTAATAAAAACCATCATTTTCATAATAAATGTTGACCATTAGAGCTAGTCAAATAATGAATATGCATCTATGAATAATTAAATTTACTGATGAACAATATGAAATATATTATTCTGCCATTTCTGTTTGCCACACAAGCAAGTGTATTGGTGTTATGACTAAGTGGCTTCTTCCTCATGAGCAAATTATTGATGAGAGAGGAATACTGCAATTAACTAGTTTAAAAGAAGGATTTAGGAGGAGAATGAGATGTATGGGTGAGAACCTACTCAGTTTCAAAAAGTAACTGGTCATTTTACCATGGACATTTTTGTTCATGGTAAAGTAATATATAAATAGTGTTAATGCATTCAGGCAGGGAGATAAAATAAGATGTAGGTGAATTTTTTTGGATAACCTTTTTTTCCCCATGGCTACTGAAAATAAAGATTTTGACTGACTGAAATTGTTGCAAAATTTGTGTTGATTTGGTCAAACTGGACAATTGTAGGACAATTAATGTTTTGTTACATGTTTCTAAAGGAAACTTATTTAAGAGAGATTTCCTTTTCATTTTACTTCAAATTGTTAAAATAGCAAATGTTTAATGTGGATTTTTAACAAAATGTTTTAGTTTGGGTTGAATAAACCAATTTCTCCTAAAACTGTTTTTCCCTGCTCTTCCTGTCTGTCGCTGGTAGGTGTTGTAAGGCTTTGGGGAACCTCTTTCTTGGCGCCTTGCTTCCCAGAGACGTCAGGGTGAAACATGGTTTCAGTGCCACTTAGATGGTCTGGGCACTGCCCCTTTCTCGCCTGCCATATCTTTAATGTTATTTTTGGGGAGGCAGTTCCCTGTCAGTGGCCTGGAGGGGTCTGGACCCTGGGGTGTATTCGTAGGGCTCCAAACCTCCTCTTTACGCCCCCCCCCCTTACTATGTCCTCAGCCTGAGTAGATGCTGCCCCCGTAGGTCTTCCCTACACTGCCCGCCTTAAAAGGGCTGGGTCTTTCTGGCCATTAACCTTCAGGGGTCCACCCCTCATCTTCGGGCTGGCTTCCCCTCTTCTAAAAAATTAACCTGCCCTATCCAGGGTCAACTGCAACTTAACTGAAAATGCTGGCTTCTGCTGATGGAGCTCCTGAGATTGTCTCCCTGTCTCTCAGGGCACCTTTAACCCCTCAGAGAACTCGTACATGCCCTCTCCTCTAGTAGGTGTGAGTACTGGGGACTCCCCTGTGTCCTGTTTTTACCAGTTCTTCTAGCCTCCCTCCCCTGGACCTGAGGTCCAGTCATCCTGGTCCTTCCAACCTATGTCACCTCTCTCCCTGTTCTTGGGGCTCACAGTCCTCTGTGCTCTGCCCACTCTGGGGATGTCTGAGGATGGCTGTGGGCTTGAGGGTTTGTCCTCAGCCATGGTGCCTGAGCTCCTGGTTGGAGCCCTGCCACTCCCTAGCAGCATCCCTTCTAGTTGCTGTCCCTCAGCGGGGTTCCCTTGCCCTTGTCTGCCCCCAGGACTGCCTTCTACCTCACTGGTCAGGGTCCCCTGGTGGATGGCTGGATTCCTTCTCTGGGTGGCTGGAGCTGGAGCCTCCCAGTTCCAGAGCTGGCTTTTCCCAGCCGGTGTTCTGCTCCTCTCTTCTTGGCATGGCTCCAGCTCATTCCCCAGCTACCTTTTGATCAGCTGGTGCTGCTCAGAAGCCACTCCCCAGCCCTCGCTGACACACAGGCTCTGGCAGCTGTGGAACTGCTGAGCCTGCACCGGTCTGCACCTGCATCTGTCTCCCCTCCCAGCTGCTGATTGTCCTGGCTCCTAAGGTAAGTGCCAGGGCACATTGATCAGGGGTCTGAGTCATGCTGGGGGGGGGGGCAGTCCTACCTCCCCTCTCACACTGTTCCTGCTCCAGGTTGTGTGTGTGTGTGTGTGTGTGTGTGTAGAATTGACCAAGCATCTTAAAATTGACCAAGCAGCACTGTGTTGGCTATTTGCCAAAGATTCAGGGTCTTGTTACTGTTGACTGGGTTACTGCTAGCTTGGAGTCTGCAGCAATTGCACTTTAAGGCTAAAAACCTTCTCTGACTGTGTCCCACCTGCACAGCTGTGTCTTGCCACTAGAGGCCTGGTGATCCAGGACAGGCTTCTATCCCTGCTCTATGGGCAGGCGTATGAGAGATGAGGTGGGGTTGAGGGCAGGAACATACAACTGCTGATGCCACCTGCCACCCCTGAAGCATGACATGCTTCCAGGAAGTATGTTAGTGGCTCACTGTGGTGAGGTAGTATCTTTTCCTAATCTTCCTTCCTCCCCCCACCCCACTTCTGCCATCACTGAGGCACTCCCACCAGCCATAGCATGGTACTGGCTCTGCTGTCCAGCCTGGTGAGGTGCTGATGGCTTCATCTCTGCCTAGCCTGGGAGTATTGCACTGTGCCAATCCACTGGTTTAATCCCAGCAATGTTATCTGCCTTGCCTGGGGCCTGGTGTGGGTACAGGCAGCAGGCTGGTAGCATGCTGTGACAAGACAGTGCCTCCCCCTCCTTCTCCTCCACTTGTGTGCAGAAACACCAAATAGGGGAGGGGCCACTGCATTTTGGGATACTGGAGGACTTCAACTTGAGTGACAGCTGCAGGGAGTGGCCACACCTTAATGGAACAACAGCAAGGTCATGCAGACCAGAAATAATCCTGTCCTGGAGTGGCATGACTTTGAGCTGCATAATGAGTCCTTTAAGTGACTTAAAGGTGTTAATGTGTGGCCATTTCAGGGGTTAAGCATGCCTAGAGCCACCTAAAATGACTATGTAACAAGGTTCCTCAGTTAATGACACAGCTCTCTAAAAGACCATGTTTGAGAACAGGGCTTGAGGAGCTGATGAGGCCTTTATGAAGAGGAGGCATATCCCACATCTGCTTACTGTGGGATTTCTTGCATTTTGATTGTGTTTGTCTTTGAAGCTTTTTGGTTGTGTGCCTCATGGCTGGCAACTTTGTGGAACTGTGGGTCTGAACAACCTAGTTCAGTCTAATTCAGGACCCTTTTTTTTTTCCACCTGGCTGCCATGACTTTTCCCTGCCTCTGTCTTCTGATCATGCAGCTGCATTGTGACTGCAACTCCCTGCCACCTGGCACAGATGCAGGTGTAAAGTGAAAAGTCTGCCTATACCTGAAGCACAACTGTATGGGAAGCAGAAGAAATTGTAGTCTTCAAGTGGAGTTACTTGAAATGAGTTGAAGCAATTTAAGCTTATTGGCAAGATGAGGGTAAGGCAAAGGCAAGGCAAACATCTTCAACCCTTTAAACCTATTTCTCTGAAATCTCTGTTCATATGGGTAGTGTAGGATGCCTGAAATTACCTGTTCACCTTGTTTACCTGCTTGTTGCAGATGCTGAAGGGAAGTCTTTTGCAGATACTGAACTTGGTTTACCTGCTGAGGGAACACTTGACTTGGTCTGTAAGTGAGTGAGAGGATCCCATCCTGAGAGGAGTAAAAGCAAAATGGTCTATCACTTGCAAAAGTGCATGTGAGAGAAGCTGTGAAGGAGTAAGGTGTCTCTGATCCTGTAACGTGAATACCTACCTATCTTGGGAATTCTGGATGTTTTAAATACTTAACAGTTTAAAGTGCTTTAACATTTATAAGGATGACCTAGAGAAATTGTGGAGCCTCTATACTAAGATTTTTTTTTCCCCTTCAGGAGTAGGACAGACACTTGGTTGGTTTGGCTTGGTTGGGGACTTAGTTGGGCAATCCTGCCTTGAGCAAGGGGCTGGACTAGATGATTGTGCAAGGTACCTTCCAGCCCTACCTTCCTATAATGATATTATAATTGCAATAGACATTAATACTTTGTATTCTCATTCCACTTTGGGAAAGACTCATAACAATATTTTAAGACGACCTCAGGCCTGAGGGCCAAATCTAGCCTGTAGAACCACGTTATCCAGCTTGTGGCGAGCTTTGCAGGCCACATGACATTGTCTAGTGTGCCAGGTCACTCTAAAGCCTGATCTGACATGTGGAATGGAACCAAAGTTGGGCCATAGCTGGATCTGGTGCATGGGCATGAGTTGGGCTATGGCCAGGTTTGGCACATGGGGTCACTCTATAGTCAGATCTAGTGTGCTGACCCCATGCTGAATCAGGCCTGTGGATTTCCCCACTCGTGTGATCTGGCCTGCAGAAAGGGTCTGTGCTCCATGGCTGGGTCACAGGAGTGCCACTGTTTTAAACTATTGAGGTTTGTTTTGAGACTGAGAAAATTCACACTGTTCTGTCTCTTTCATTGAAATTACTCTGCCATACCATCTTCAATTGTAATAGCTGCATATTGATATATGTAGATCTTCAATGCTTATCATATTCTTGGAAGCTCCAAATAGAAAAGTGTTTCTACGTTCCTTAAATTTGGATTCTAAATGTCTGAAAGGACTTGCGTATTTTAAAGGGATTGCCTCATATTAAACTCCACTATTCTGGAATGTATTTTTTGCAGTCATGTTAGTGCAGCTGAAGCTTGAGTTTTGAAATTATGTTGGTTTTTGTATAGCATCAAGGCTTATCAGTTGCAATGATTTAATGTAAGCAGAGTTATTTTCAAAAGTCATCCCAGTAATGTCAGGGAAGCTTTATTACATAGTTGGCTTTTTTTAGCCTAATTATTGTTAGTGTCATTATACAATATCACAATGTACTGCAGGCTGCTCTTCCACTTGGGCTTTTGTTGTCATCTTAACTGTCACATTCCTGTTCTGGTGATGGCACAGAGCTCTGTGTAACTTATTTGCATCCCAAGTCATTATGAAGTGGATTGCAAGAACTGCTCTCTTTCTCTCTCCAGAGAATATTAGGTGGCAGCAGGCTCCAAATCATGAAAAGCTTCCAGAAAGAACTTTGTCATAGGCTTCCACAACCTCTCTCATTGATCCAAATAGGAATGAACAGATGAATATAAATGTATGGTTTGAAGGCACAACAAGATGACATGGTGAATAAATATGTTTAAAATTCCACTAGGCCATGTAATAAATTATAAATCAATCCATCAGTTTTTAGCTCTTATGCTAAATGTGATGAGTGGTGGAAAAGAGGTTGCTTATTTCCATCTACTGAGACTGTGGCTTGCTTTGCTGTCTCAAAGAAAAAGCTGTACATTTCCTTTTGCATCATACCAAAGACAAAGGAGGTATACGCAATGGAAATTAAAACATATGTATCCTCTCCTGGCAGGCTGTTTTTTCACTTAGAATTTGAATTTTAGAATGTATCTTTTTCTAAAATGCTCCTTGGTTGATCACAAAGTACATGTGACCTGGTATGGTTGGCTTATTCATAGAGATTGTCAGTATGAACAGTTTTAAAACAAATTTCCTTGATACCATACGTACCCCAGCTAAAGCATGGAACATTTTAGGGTCTATTTTAGCTTATTATCAATTCTTTGTTTAATTTAGTCACATAACTGCCTGTAATGACTTCCTATAACTTCAAGATCATCCTTATAAACTTCTAAAAACAAATAACTTTGTTCTAGCAATCATGATGGGTTTAATTCAGGAGCAGCGTTTTGTACTCTCCATAAGTTTATGTGCACTTTGGTTTTCTTCTGGTGTATCTATCAGGAGACAAATTAGCTGCTGTTGCATATAATCTGGTTCTGAGCTAATTTTATGCAGCATCAGCAAGAGAATGGACTATGGCAAGCAATGCCTTCTGCTATATCTCTTCTTTCTTCCAGAGTTAGGGCAGAGAGGACAGTACTTGGCAAAGCCTCTTGGACATTACTGCAAAACCTATGGTAATCATCACACCTCAAAGACATGGGTGAATTGGGAAAAGTCCAGCAGAGAGCAACAAAAATGAATAGAGGTCTATTCATTTCTGATAGACACTCAAATACCAGAAAAAAAAACATGATCCCCTCCCCCACTGCCCTTTTCCCCTACACATCTACCACATAGGTATTTTCCAATCTAGAAGAGAGTGGGGCTGTGTCTGGAAACTTGGTTCAGTAAAATGACTGGTATGAGTTTGGGGACTGAATTGTGATTAACTCAAGTTAATCCTACTTTTATGCAAAGCATTGTGAGATCTTCAGTTTTTCAGATTTTTGGTGGTTCTTTGCTGCTGAAGAACTTCCCATTAATAGTATAGTTAAGCACTGAGTAAGAGGGGAAAAGGATCCTTGCGGTTGAATTGCCTAGCTTCCACACTTTGACATAGGTATTCTTTTTGAATATCTTCCATCCATGTGGCAGTGAGGCCTGAAAACATCTGTATACATGACAAGGTCACTGTCAAAGGGAGAGAAGTACATCTGTTTGCCTGTATCAATCATTACTCAACTGCTTAATTTCCAGCTGTGTTGTATCTTAAACTCTGAAACTATCCTTTTGCTTTCAGCACTTGAGATGGTGTATACAAGTCTGGCATCTCTAACTCTTTGTTGTGCATTACTGAGAATAAATTTAGTCAACGCAGGCTATTCATACTTCTGTTCTTAGTTTCTCCCTCCTCTTCCCTGTGTTTGGTGAATTGGGCTGTAAATAGACATCTCATTTGACACTGGCCTCAGTTTGACCTAGATCAAAATAGATGCAACATTGTCATTTTCCTTCCGAGCTGCATTTCTGCTTGTCCACCAGTGAGTGAACACAGCCAGGACAAATTGTCCCAGGAAAAAGTGCAATAACCTTACAGACATACAGAGTGGGACAAAGCCTGGCTGACCAGAGCCATGCCAGGTTTTGGACGGTACATGCTGCTGCCACCTGAGCTCCCCTGATTTTTTTTTGGGGGGGTGAGTTTTTGTATGGGTAGTTTTTACCTTTGCATGTGCAAGAGGCAACCCAAAGGTTTTTTTATGGAAACTCTTAATTCATTGGGACAAACATAAAAGTGTAATAGTCCTTTTTGATAATAAATAGAGGCATGAATTTCTGAATATAATTTCAGTGTGATGATTGTTTTAAAAAAAAGGCACAAGCTATTGCTTATGAGATGGAAAAATATGTTTTTACTTCATATGGATGATGTTCAAATCTTTTTTGCAGTATGTCTTTAGTCAGTTTTATAGCCTATAGCATTCATAGATTTCATAGATTTCATAGACATTAGGGCTGGAACGGACCTCGGGAGATCATCGAGTCCAGCCCCCTGCCCAAAGGGCAGGAAGTCAGCTGGGGTCATAGGATCCCAGAAAGATAAGCATCCAATTTACTCTTGAAAGTGTTCAATGTAGGTGCTTGAACCACCTCTGCTGGCAGACTGTTCCAGACCTTGGGGGCTTGGACAGTAAAGAAATTCTTCCTTATGTCCAGCCTGAAACGGTCTTGCAGGAGTTTGTGACCGTTCGACCTCGTCATCTCTTGGGGTGCTCTGGTGAACAGACGTTCCCCCAGATCTTGGTGGTCACCCCTGATAAACTTATAGGTGGCCATCAGATCACCCCTGAGCCTGCGCTTTTCCAGGCTAAAGAGTCCCATGGCTCTCAGCCTGTCATTGTAAGATCTGTTTTCCTGACCTCTGATCATGCGCGTGGCTCTCCTCTGGACTCTCTCAAGCTTCTCCACATCCTTTTTGAATTGTGGAGCCCAAAACTGGACGCAGTACTCCAGCTGCGGCCTCACCAAGGCCGAGTACAAGGGGAGAATGACGTCCCGGGATTTGCTCGAGAAGCATCTATGGATGCACGCCAGCATTTTGGTCGCTTTACTAGCCGCAGCATCGCATTGGAGGCTCATGTTCATCTTGTGGTCAATGATGACCCCCAAGTCTTTTTCTTCTGTAGTGCTATCCAATGTAGCACTGCCGAGCCTATAAGGATGCTGCAGGTTTTTCCTCCCAAAGTGGAGAACCTTGCATTTTTCGGTGTTAAACACCATGAGGTTCTCGTCTGCCCATTTGCTGAGCTTGTCCAGGTCAGCCTGGATCACCCGCCTATCTTCTGGCGTGGATGCTTTGCCCCAAAGTTTGGTGTCATCGGCGAACTTGGCCAGTCCACTCCTGACTTCAATGTCCACATCGTTAATGAAGATGTTGAACAGTATGGGTCCCAGGACAGAGCCTTGAGGGACCCCACTGGTCACAGGGCACCATGATGAGTGACTGCCATCAATCACAACCCTCTGGGTCCGACCACGAAGCCAATTTCCCAGCCAGCGGATCGTGGTGGAGCCAAGGCCACAACTGGGCAGTTTGGCCAAGAGGTGATCGTGGGATACCAGATCAAAAGCTTTTTTGAAGTCAAGATATATGACATCAATCTCTTCTCCCTCGTCCAGGTGATAGGTCACCTGGTCATAGAAGGAAATGAGATTGGTCAAACAAGACCTACCCGCAACAAACCCGTGCTGGCTGTCCCTTAGAATGTTAGCCTGGGCCAGTCCCTCAAGGATGGCCTCCTTAATAAACTTTTCTAAGATCTTCCCCAGGATAGAAGTCAGGCTAATGGGCCTGTAGTTAGCCGGATCCACTCTCCTCCCTTTCTTGAAGATCGGCACCACATTGGCCTTCTTCCAGTCTTCAGGCACTACACCAGAGCGCCAGGAGTTTTCAAAGATCCGTGCCAGGGGCTGGGCTATGACGCTCGCCAGCTCCTTGAGTATCCTGGGGTGCAGGTTGTCAGGGCCAGCTGACTTGAAGGTATCCAGCTTCTCAAGGTGTTCCTTCACGAGGTCAGCATTGATGGAGGGTAGGGGATTCCCCTCACCCAGATTTCCCTGTCCCATAGCAGGCATGGGCATCCCGTGTGACTGATGAAAGACTGATGCAAAGTACCTATTTAATAGGTTGGCTTTTTCCTGGGCGTCAGTTGTCAGTTGCCCCATCTGGTTTAGCAGGGGTCCAACATTGCCCTTGCTTTTCCTCCGGCTCCCCACATATCTGAAAAAGGACTTTTTGTTGTCCTTGATGCCTGAAGCTAGTTGGAGTTCAGTTGCAGCCTTGGCTTTCCTGGCTTGGTCCCTGCAGGACCGGACCAGTGCAAAGTAATCCTCCTTGAAGGTGAATCCCATCCTCCATCCTTTGTAGGCTTTCCTTTTTAGCCACAGTAGGTCCGCTAGGTCTCTGGAGAGCCAGGGGGGCTGCTGTGCCTTCTTGCTGCCCTTCCTCCGTGTTGGAATAGATTTAGCTTGTGCACTGAGGAGATCGCTTCCTTGAGAAGCAACCACTCTTCTTGAACTCCCATCTCCCTGGGGTCATGGTCCCTGAGGGCCTGACCGACTAGCCTCTTGAGCTTGTCAAAGTCGGCTTTTCTGAAGTCAAGGACTTCTGTGTTGCTGACTGACTTGCCAGCTTTACGGCAGATGGTGAAGGTGATCAGCTCGTGGTCGCTGTCACCCAACTTCCCATCAATCACTAGGTCGCCAATTAGGTTGTCCCCCATAGCCAGTACCAGGTCAAGCAGCGCTTTGCCTCTCGTTGGCCCATAGACTTCTTGAGTCAGGTAGAAAGCTTTGCGACCGCTCGGATTTAGCTGAGTGATCTTCCCACGAGATGTCCGGGTAATTGAAGTCACCCATGACATCCAAGGTCCTGGAGCAAGTGGCCTCAGTCAGTTCCCGGGCGAACTCCTGGTCAAGCTCAGGACTTTGAGTGGGAGGTCTGTAGTAGACTCCCACCGTTGTGTCCCCTGTGCCGAATTCCCCATGAATTTTTACCCAGAGGGTCTCTAGTTGTCCATGCCAGTCACCAACATCAGGTTGCAGGGACATGTAGCTTTCCTTCACATAGAGAGCTACACCCCCGCCCCTTTTGTCAACACGATCCCTCCTGTATAGGGTATAGCCCTCTATCCCCGTGGTCCAGTCATGGGTGGAGTCCCACCAGGTCTCCGTTATCCCAATGACATCATATTTCTTTGCACTGAGCAGGAGGAAGAGCTCATCCATCTTGTTGCCCAGGCTCCTGGCATTAGTGTACAGGCAGGCAAGTGTGCCCTTGGGGGCTCTTGCCTTGCCCACAGATTGTGCCAGGGCTTGGGCAGGGGTGGGCTCCCTTAAGTGCCCCCTTAAGTGCCTTGGTCTGCTGGCTTTGCAAGAGCTGTTCAGCGGGCCAGCAGGGGCAGTAGTCCCCCCATCCCCCAGCAGGCTTAGTTTAAAGCCCGGTGGAGCAGGCCAGCCAGCCTGGCTGAGAAGAGCCTCCTCCCCAGGGGAGAGAGGTGGAGGCCATCTCTTCCCAGCAGCTCGCTGCCTCTCTCTCCAAAGAGCGGGCTGTGGTCATGGAAGCCAAAGCCTTCCCGATAACACCAGTGCCGCAGTCTTTGGTTCACCGCGTGGATCCTCCTCTCCCTCCTCAGCCCATAGCCTGAGACTGGGAGGGTCAAGGAAAACACCGCCTGAGCTCCCAGACCCCGAAGCCCCGCTCCCAACTCCCTGTAGCGCCTCATGACCTGGCTGGGGGTGCTCCGAGCCATGTCATTGGTGCCCACATGAATAAGGAGCATGGGGTAGTGGTCTGTGGGCCAAAGGAGCTGCGGGATCCTCTCCGCAATGTCTCGGATGCGGGCCCCCGGGAAGCAGCAGACTTCCCGGGCTAAGGGGTCGGGGCGGCAGATTGCCCCCTCAGTGCCCTGCAGGATGGAGTCTCCCACAACAAACACCTTTCCCTTTGTCTTGGGGAGAATGGGGCCAGTAGCTGTGGTTGAGCCTGGGTTGCCTGCGGGAGCTGGCAACTGTGTGGGCTCTGCTGGGGCTGCAAGAGGTGTGAACCTGTTGCTAAGTTCCGGCGGAGCAGGGGCCTTGGTGCGGCGGGCCTTGGGGCCCTTGACCACCTTGGTCCATGCCCCTGACTGGGCAGAGCGGGAGGTCCCAGAGTCCTCCTTAGTCGCGGAGGGAGACGGAGCTCTCCCCTGCGGCTCCTGGGGGAGAAGGGCCTGGCAGTAGGAGTCTATCTCCTGCTCACAGTCCTTGATGGCACGCAGTCTCTGGACTGTGGCCTGGAGCTTCTCCAGCTGGTGCGCCAGAGACCCCAGTAGGGAGCAGACCCTGCAAGGGGAGGTGGCCATGCTCCCGGGCCCCAGAGCCTGAAAAAGGGACAGGCAGCCCCTGCAACCAAGAGCCAGGGGCTCCGTCTGTGTGGAGCCCGGAACCATGGGCTCTGTCTGGGTGGCCATCTCTCAGGTGCCCAGTGGAGGGGCTGCAGAGCCCGAGGGGACCCTCGGGGTGCGGCGCGTGCCCATCCATGTCATTCCTCTGGTAGGCTAGCTACGGTTGGGGCTGGGTAAGGCTGGGGGGGGTCGCAGGCAGGGTATCGTGCCCTTCCGCGCCCTCCCCTGCATGAACTCTGCGGTAACTCGGGCGCCTGTTTACGCAGCCTGGTCGCTGGGCTCCCTGCGGGACTGGGCCAAGTAGGGGCCTGGGCGGGGGCTTGACCCGGCCCGGCACCAGGCAGCGGCCTCCTCCCAGCAAACGAGGAGTTAACCCCTTCCCACCACGAGCTTGCTTACCTCCGGCTGTGCTGGGGGTTGGCAGGGGGCTCGGCGGCTGCTGAGGGGGTGTCTGGGGGGCTTCAGGGGAGTGGGGGCGCAGCAGGCTTCACCCGCGCGTCTCTCACCGCTCCAGAGCCTACGTGAGTGTGGTTTTTTTTTTTCCCCCCCCGTTTGGCGGGCCCTTTTAAACTACGCGCATGTGCAGTGGGCCTGCTGTTGGGGAACGCTGGCTTCTCAGGCCAGGGGGGCCCTGCCTGGGATTTGGGGGGCCCTGCCCTACAGGAGGGGGACTGGTGAGTACCCCCTCCTTCACTCCTCTCTCCCTGGGGGGCTGGGCCAAGTAGGGGCCTGGGCGGGGGCTTGACCCGGCCCAGCACCAGGCAGCGGCCTCCTCCCAGCAAGCGAGGAGTTAACCCCTTCCCACCACGAGTCCGCTTACCTCCGGCTGTGCTGGGGGTCGGCAGGGGGCTCGGCGGCTGCTGAGGGGGTGTCTGCGGGGCTTCGGGGGAGTGGGGGGCGCAGCGGGCTTCACCCGCGTGTCTCTCACCGCTCCAGAGCCTACCTGTGTTTCAACCTGTAGTTTAAATCTGTGTTTCAACCTGTAGTTTAAACTCATCCTGGAGGCATATAGATGTAACATGGAAGAATTCAAAGGAAAGCAAATTTAGAAAGTCTTTTTTGTCTGAAGTCAGTATCATCTCTTTTCATAGTATAGAGCCTCATGGTTCATGTACAGAAAGTCGATTACATACACTTATGTATATATAATGACAATAAGACTATAGATTGCGATAGTTTTTATCAGTGATTTTACAATGGTGTAATTCTGCTTTGTTTAAGTAGAAAATTGGGTATATTCATTCTATTTCTGGCCCTTTCTTCCCTCCTTCTAGCTGGTACTCTTCATGCTGCAGTACCTAATGGCACATATTAAAGGGAAAATTCTATACTGACTTGCACCCATACAAACCTACTAGTCATTAAGGCATAGGGCACAGGAATCAATGTGGAACTAGGCAAAATGTAGCTGACATGTCCTTGGTGTAGGGTATTTTCAGTCTTTGCATTAATTAGTACATTTTAAAGCAAATGAAATTTGGCATTGGTTATGCAATCAAATGGAAGATGTGCCTTGGTATGAAAAAATATCTTCATAATCCTTGGGTTTGTCCTGAACAAAGGTACTAGTTTGGGGGCTTTAGAAAATGTACTACAACTAGTAAACATATTATTATAAACCACAGGAAATATCACTTATACTGAAGATGATGTACCATTTAGAAACTTGGTAAACCTATTTTTATATGGCCTAGAGATGGCCTTTACTTACAGACATGAGGGGAGGAGACATGGAGAGAGGAAATAGAACTGCAGGAGTACTGTTCTACACTGAACATCTGGAGCTACAGAGAACTGAATGTAATTTAAGAGTTGTGAAATTCTGGGAGCAGAACTGACCAGGATTATGAAGGTGCAAAGATGGTACAAGGCTGTCAAGTGCAATACTGCCACAGGAAGTGAGATTCTTATGTTATCTGCAAACGCACATTTGTGCTACAAGTGAACCAACAAAATCCAAAGCTCCACTTCTTGCGAAATTAAGATCAGTGATGATGATAACAAAAACTACCTAGTAGCCTGTGTTTGCCTCAACCAATCAGGAAAACAACCTGGCATGTGGAGATGAAATGGTAGTAAATAAGGTAACTTACTGGAATGAGTCTGGTAGATGGTATCAATGGATTCTGATTTTTTTTTTAAATGGGGTTTTAATAATTTTCAGCCTGACTTCAAGCTATTTAGTTGGTAGGCATTATTTATTAAACTTTCTTCTGGGTGATTAGCAAGGAGCAAAAACATTTAAGACACAGGAGACTGTGGTGTCTGAGTGTCATTAAACTGATTATAAGAAAATTGCAAATGTGACACTTAAATTCTGGGAAAAGTAAAAAAACTGAAAAAGATGGTAATTGTATGAGGGCAAAGGAGAAAAGGTAGTCATCTCAGATCAAAATAAGTAGCAACATTATCCCTGAAGTTAAAACTGCTAATTGACTGTTTATTAGAAATAAATGTTACAATGACAAGGATTCTTTTTCTGAAACGAGGATTTCTCAGGTCTTGAAGCCCGTGTTCACTTTGCAAGCTGAAATGGTTGTGGTATTCAAACAATATTATTCTATATCTTTAAATCTTTTTCATGTATTAAGAGAAACAAAATAAAACCCTGTTGTGCTTAGTTTATTTAACTCTTGCAATTTACTATCCTATTGCCATATTCCATTTATTCAACTGTTTAAGAAAAACCTTGTTCACTGAGATTATTTTGAATAAGGTTCAGCATGCTCTTGGCAGTTGATAGCATTGGAATCAAGTGTTTTCTTATACCAATTCAGCCTCTTTAACAGAGGTTACTAATGCTAATCACATGTAGATAGCTTTGAGTTTTAGAAAAGAGTCAAGGATTTATTTGAACCATTAATGTTCTTTTTGAACAATTTTTGGAAGAGTGAGGAAATTTGAGAAGACTGACAAAAGTCAGCTCCATGCCAGTATTTGAAAAGGGTAAACAAGATAATCTAATCAAGTATAGGCCTGTCATTGATCTGGGGCAAGCTATTGGAAGAGTTGATATGGTAGTCAATCAAATGAGATTAAATGAGGGAAATACCAATGCAAATCCATATGTGATTATAGCATATTGTCAAACATGATCTTTTCTATATTACAAGTTTGGTTGATAAAGGGGAAAGTAATACAAATGATATAATATACTTACACTTCAGTAATGTGTTTACCAGATGACATTTTGACCAGGAAACTAGAACCATTAAAAATTAATGACATGCAGTATATGGATTAAACTCTGGCTGAGAGGTCGTAAAATGTAATTGTAAATAGGGAACCTACCATCAAGGAAATGTTTCAGAGGTTCCTGGCAGACATCACACTTAAGACATGATAAACCAGTTAATCATGTCTTAAATAGTAAACTGGCTATATGTTCATTCAATTACTGTTGGGATAAAATGGGGAATAAGCACAAAGTTATTGCACAAAAAATGGATAGCAACATTGTGGCTGGTTTCCATCACACCATAAATTGAATGTGTGGCCTGTGCTCAGCAGCTGACCAGCATATGCAAACTGGGAAGCACAGCAGAGCCTCAAGAGAGAAAGATGTGCTCCTGTGGCTGGTAATCCTGATCAGCTAACTGAAGCTGCCAGCTAAGGAGGTGCACCAGAGCCATGGTCTCTATGCACTCTTGTGACTGTGAGCCTGTGGCAGGGCGCTGTTGGTGCCTGCCACTTTAAGGACTCAGCCAAGCAGGTGCTTGATTGTGGTGGCCCCGTTAGATCTCTGGCTGCCAAAATAAACAGAATAGTTCACTGCTGGCAGGGCAGGCAGTAACATCTCTTGGGTGCAGGGCCGCTTGGAACATCCTGGAGGTAAGGGCAGGAGCTGTAGGGGATGGCTTGGAGGCTCCTGGTCCAGGGCATGACCTAAAACGGCACTCTGCTGGGAGTGGGTGGCTTGGTGGAGCTCTTGGTGGTGCAGGAGCCCCCAGGAAATGCCAGGCCAGTTACCACCCTGGTGAAAGGTGGGTTAGGGTGCCTTTATAACGCTAGCTCCCACAACTGGGTGGGTTAGCCCCTAGTAGGGTCCAGAGGCTGGACCTAAGAGACAGAGTGGGGCTAGTGGCTCAGAGGCCTGATGTAAAGTACCCTTGACTGGTCAATGCTGGGGCCAGGACCACAGCAGTCAAAAGGGCCAGGGGCCCACTATGAGGGATGCCCAGAGCTGAGGGCCTGGGGTTCTGACTAGCCTTGGCGGTGAGGCAAGGGCCTGTGTAGCCAAAGGTCCCAGGGGGAACATGCCCAAGAGGGGAAATAGTTTCCAGGGAGGTAGGCAGCCTGAATGAAGGTGGAGTAGACTACCTGAATGGAGGGATCTTAGAGGGGTCCTGATTGGAGGATTCTGGGTCCCAGTGTGGGGCCAGTGACGTTAACGGTTGGATGACATCTGCGAGGCTTGGGCTGCATTGTAGGAGAGGAACAGAGCTGCAGATAGTGCCCCTTGGCATCGGGAAAAGACCTAATTAAGATAATTAATTAACAACCAGGCACGACAGATGAGAAGGTGGGTGGTTGTCCCAGAACAGGTGGGTGGGGCATCGGTAGATGGGCCCCAGAGAAGGCCCCCTGTTACGGAGCCCCAGTCAGCTGACTGGCACTCTTAGCTGCAGGAGCACACTGGATTCAAGTGCTCCATGTGTTTCCACAGCTGGGAGCTCTGATCATCTGACAGCTGTTCTCAGCTGCAGGAGTACATGCAAGCCAAGGTGTCCACATGCTTGCATCGCTGGGTGTGTCAAGGGAACAGCAAGTACTTGGCTTACTCTTTGCCAGTGCATGGCAGCCCAGGCTCATTATCATGTCTTATGTTCCAAAATAAGAACAATCTTATGTAAACAATGGAGATGTGAAGGATTCTCAAAGAAAAATCACCATAATATTTACTATCCTATTTTAAGAAACAAAATGGGGCATCTGATCTTGGCAATGTGGAGGGTTTGGCACTTCTGTATTGGATGATTTAAGTGGATTTTTTCAGGGAGCATCATGATCCTGGGCCTCCCCCCAAATGGGCAGTGAGAGTGATTATCCTTTGGGGCAACTTATTAAAAATTATGATGTTTCCTCTAGAACTGGAGATATTTTAATCAAGATTGGATGCTTTTCTAAAAAGGTATGCTGCAGTTCCAACAAGAATTAATTCAGAAAATTCCTCTGACCTGTCACACAGGAAATCATCCCAGATGATCAGAATGTTGCCTTACAGACTTCTTTATAAAAAAGTAAAAAGATGGATTCTGAAGGTATCATTCATTATCCAGATACTGGTGATGGATCAGTTGGTCATCCATGATGTCTGAGAACAGATTATAACTAGGGCTGTGCAAAACATTTCAGTTTTGGATTTGACCATTTTGAAGGGCAGTGATTCATTTTGGATCACTGTTCCATTTTGATTCAGCCAAATCTATTTTGGAGTTTTGACACTGTTTTGGTGACTTGACCTTAGGCTATAATGGGGAATCACTATAATGCCTATAACTTTGTAATTTCTTGCCTGATTCAGATGGAAATTGCAGGGATGGTAGCCCCTTCTGAAGGCATGAAGCCTACCAGGTGTCAAGGAGATAGGTACAGAGGTTTCTGTGAAACTGCACCTCAAACTGTTCAAAGCAAAATGTGTGTGTGCGCGCGTGCGTTAAGGTGCAGCAGGATCAAACCAGCAAGGATGGTAGTTTGTAACAAGGGGCCTCCCTGGTGCCAGTTAAATCTCTACCTAACCACCTGTTTCTGGGCCAACTGCCCACATCTCTTTTTCTGCCATGTCTTGATGGAAAACTGAGATGTTTCCCAGGCAGGAGGCTGCCCATTTAGGTGTCTTGGGGTGACACCCATTCCGCATCTAACACTAACCTCCCCTAACACTGTGGCTCCACCTTAGGCCCTGGCCCCACCTGGAATCCTGACCCTCTTACTTTGGGCATTCCTCCTGGTGAGCTCCTGGACCTTTGATCTCCCTTTGGGTCCTGGCCCCAGCACGGACCAGTAAAGGGTACTTCTGATATCTTTTATCCCCTGTTGCTCCCTCCTGTTTGCTCTTCCTTCAGGTCTGCTGCTTCTCCACTTACCTCAGGGCTTTGGCTTCCATCCCACAGTGAACCTAGTTTGAGAAGCATAAGCTAAGTACTACTCCTGATGCAGGGTTTGTTTAAAAAAACAAAACAAACAAACAAAAAAACCACCAAAAAATGCTTTGCCAGAAGAAGTAGTTCATTACTTCAACCCAACTCTGTTCTATCTATAAATATGTCACTTCCTTGGAGCTTTTTGGCACTTTTAGCTAAAACTGATTAAATCAGCCAGAAAAGAGCCAGAAAAGCCCCACTGAAGCACCTGATCTTTACAGATGTTGGGGTGAGCTCAGTTGAAGTAATGCACTGCCTTTTCCAGACATATGCATGGCTTGCTGTGGAAATACTCCGAGTTTAAAGTAAAGTGCCTTTTAAAAAAAATCTCCAAGCACCCATAGTGAAGTACAACAGACACTAAAAAAAGAGTTTAATTCAATAGAGATAACTTTTGTGTTGCTTTTTCACCTTGCAATTTCCAGTTGAAATGTGGGAATCAAACTAGAAATCAGAAGCAAACTTAAAAGTGAAAATGCTACTAACCCAGCTTAATATTACATTGCAATGTTAGGATTGGAGTTAGGTTTGCAGACAGTCAAAGGGGTTCCCCAGATATGGTTTTCTTCTATAATCTGTATGCTTCGATAAGGAGTGGATTTTCAAAACAGATGTGTTCTGAAGTAGTCACATTTGCACCGTTCTTCATACTATTTTTGTGTATATTAAATTATCATGATTCAAGCATACTATGATGTATGGCAGGACAGGGTCAACTGGTATGGTAGTGCCATTTGATGCCACAACCCCTGCTGCCTCCTGTTGAGAGGGTGGGACCCAAGTGCTCACCTGACGTGCCTTGATGTTTGGAAAATGGTTGGGAAGCTGCTCAGGGCTTAGAAAGAATCTTCTCGGTTGCTGGGCCTCTCCCTCTTGATGTCTCCAGGCACCACATACCTTGAGGGCTGCATTTGTGGCCTCCAACCTCTTCTACAGCTATGCCTATGCCTCACAGATGTTACCAGTTGTTATTGCTATGGAGCTATTTCCCCCCACTCACTGCTTGGTCCTTCAGGCTTCAGAGTCTTTGTAGAGGCCTTATCCTTCTCAGCCTTGCTCCTTTTATCTAGATGGGTTCTCTGGGATCCCCATCTCTGAAGCTTTGACTTCTGGGTCCAGCCCGCTTGGCTTCCACTAAGTGGAAGCCAACAGGAGGTTCACACCTCCTGTGTCATTTGTGTCAAGATGTCCTTACTACCCTTGGCAGGGCTCAGAGCATGGTTGCCTCTCCAGGCACATCACCTATGGCTTCTTTTTCACCATTTTTGTAGCCATGCCCAATACTCTGGTAAAACTATAACATAAAGGCAGGCTATCACCTTAACCAAAATCTCCCTGCTCTCAGTAAACAAATGTCATAAAAGAAAAAAAGGTTTAATAAAACTGTTCCTGCTTGGGGTAACAAATGTGAAGGAAAGGCAAGCTATTGCTTTAATCAAAACCTTCCCTCACTCTGGGTAAATATTTTCCCCTTATCTATCCCCAGGGTGCTGCCTTATCTGAGACAGGTGAGTCACAGGCTCACACAAGTGTTTGCCCTTCGGGTTAAATAGCCAGTCAGTCCTCCCTGGTTAGGTCTTCAGTCCTCAGCCCTTATCTTGGCTGCCTGTTTGCTGATGCAGCAGGCTAGTCAGCAGTGTTTTCCTCTCATGAATGTTAGATTTTTCTATAATACTATGATTTCTAGGACACTGTACTTAGAGGCTGTAATTATTAGCACTATACCACCACCATACAATGTTTTCCCATTTGGTAGATGAACAATTATGCTTATTATTTAGGGACAAGCCAAGAATCTGCCTTGTCTTGTTCTGGGTACTGTGTAAACATAATAATAGGCAATTCCCACTCTGAAGAGTCTGCAGACAAAATAGATTAAAATTATTAACATATTACTAATTCTACTAAAAAATATGACATGAAAGCAGTGTTTGAAAACTTATAGGGTTAAATTTTGCTCTGTAACAGTAGTGTTAAACATGGAAATATATACTAAAGTAGTTAATAGTGCCTCAAAGACAACTTTAAAAAATCTGAAACCTATTGCTTTTCCACATTTGTATTTGGTTGACCTGAAAATTTTTATTGAATATACACTTGGCCAAAATATTCACCAGAATTTAATACTATCTAAAGCTATTTATTAAGTCTCAGGGATCCAAGTTCTTTCACTGACCACCTCATTTATCTTTGCTATCCAGTCAGGAAATATTTTATTTTATTGCTTCTTGTTTGCTTTTCTAAGGTTTTCTTAGACTGTCATTGCTTAGATTTGAATAAATCTTTCTTGTCAAATCAGTAGATTTGTGTCTTTAAGTAGAATGCCAATTTTACCTTGTTTGTACCCTAGGGCTCCCATCCTTGACATTTTATCTATTAGTGCAAACCTTCTATGCTGGGGTGGGCAATGTTTTCAGGCTGAGGGCCAGAGTGATCCAGAGGTCAGATTGTTGTGGGGGAGAGGTGCTAGGACTTACAAACTGTTGCCTCTCTTCCTTATGGCAGGAGGGGAAAGCTTCTATTGCCAAAATCCCCCAACTCTTTGGGGGAAAGCACCAGCTACAGATACTCTCCCAGTGCTGCTGCCTGCAAAAACAATCGTGGCAGGCACTGTCTCTCTGCAGCTGCTGGGAAGAGTGGTGGCAGATAGGTCCTGTTATCCACCTGCTACCACATGCCCCTTCCCTGTGACGGGGACTCAAACCCTAACTTCCCAGGTCAGTTGTCTGACTGCAAGAGACAGGCAACACCAGCAAGGTCCTATCTCAAAGCTCTTTATTGAAGCATGCACACAACAACAAAGAGCAGCCCGTCTCCTCCAAGAACCAGCCCCCCTTGATAATAAGTAAGCAAGTTTATATAGACAGTTCTGCGTCACAAATTCTACACTTAATTGACTCAACCTCTATGGTTAGTTAAAAACTTTTAGTGCGCATGACACGATACAGTAGGTGGGAATTTCCCACTGTAAGAGAAAGCAAGGTATCAGGTTAGTGTGAGAAAACTTCTAATTAGTTCAAACTGGCTTTTGGCTACATACTGGTTTTGATATGTTAAATCAGGGGGGAGGATTGCATCCCTGATTGTTTCAGCTGTGTCTTTGAAGCACTGAGTCTGCTTTGTAGATTTATCTATGGTCTTGTTAATTTCTACAGCTACACAATAATAGGCTTTGAGCAGTTCTTACACATAAGTATCTTCCTTATCATCAAATATGCAACTTTCTTTTCAGCACGGTTACTTATGCTTGTGGGTTTAAGGTAGGTTCAGTTTGTACCATCCCTATTTATCGATTCACGTTCCAAATGTCATCCTGCATACAGAGAGTTCATGATTATCCTGTTTATGGCCTCTCAGCAGTATTTTTCTTTGTTGGCTTTTGGGCCTGCTCTCAAACATCATATCTATCACCTGTTTGACTTTAACTGGGTAAATCTAGCTGCTGAATCCCCATGTCTTCATGCCAGATCAAGTGGCTCTGTAGGCTGGATCTGACCCTCATACCATAGGTTGCTGACTCCTGTTCTAGGCCATGCAGGACCCAATTTCAAGTGAGGATTAGGACCTAAATTGTGGGATTTTAAGAGCATATCAAATGTCCAAAATCTTTATTTAGAAGCAGTTCTGTTAAGTCATAACATAATTACTAGGGAGCTATTTAAATCACAGTAAGCTTTACCAATTTTCATGGGTTGAACATGGCACAAAGAGAAAATTCCATAGACCTTTCATGAATGTACTTCAGTGGTCCCACTCCTCAGCGCTGATTGATGGAAAGGCCCCAGAGGCAGGAGGGATGATGGGGTGGTGGCCATCTTTTCTGCTGCCCTTTGAGCTGCCCCACTAGCTGTCACCTTCCTCTCCCAAGTGGGCTGTGAGGCAGGGCTACAGCACTAGCAAGGACCACTGGTTTCCACTGGAGAGCTAGCACATTATTTTTATTCGTTTTTTGTTGGTGGTGTTGATTTCACAGACAATCCTGGATTCTGTGGCTTCTGCAAAATCAGTGAAACCACAATATAAGTAGACCTCTAATAATGACTTAATCTTGCATAATTGCAGATTGTGTTGCCAAGAGCATCTGTTAAAGTAAAATGCCTTCTCTGATTTCGGTACAATTGCTATGGATTTACACCACTGTGTTTTATGGTAGTTCATTATGGTAGTATGATGCCACTTCAAGAGCCTTCAAATTTGAAATATTTATCATTTGGCTACTATGTTGTAGAATAATTTGCATCTTTGCCACCAAACAAGATAAGAAACAAAATGTTAGACAAAAAAAATTTCTGCTACTGTAAAAAATTTAAATTTAAATGTAAGTTCAGCTTCAAAACAATTTGTGGATAAAAGTTTAATTTGTCCTGTGACACATACTTCAGAAATTCTGGGTATATAGTAAGTTAGCTGTGTGCTTCTGTAACAGGGGATCCCTACCCTTGTTACTGGAAGAGAGAGCAGATTAAGTGCTGCTTGCAGAAAACCTGCCTGCAAGAAACAGCAGGTAGGAGTATCAGGGGTAGGTGTTGATTGGAAATCAGCAGCACCTGGGCTCTGTTGAGAGAACCACATCAGCTGACCAACAGCAGAGGAGTTGACTTGCATATAGAGCCTTATCTCCAAGTCAGAGTTTCACAATATTTAAATCCAGATGATACTAGGGGTGTGCAAAGCAGGCCCTATTTGATTTGGATTCAACCCAAATCAGGGGCAGTGATCCAGACCACTGTCCCTGATTCGATTTGGCCAAATCCAGATTTGAAGATTTGATGCTGATTCAGAGACTCAGTGATTTGGTTATTGACACAGCTCTTGAATGTTTTTTCTACATACTTCAGGGGTACCACCGTGGTTTGTGATCACTGCAACGCTGGGGTACATGGAACATCCCACAGGAATGCAGGGGGCTCTCCACGTACTCGGTGGTGAACTCAGAAATGGACCAGCAGTACTTCTGGTCCACTTCTTGGTCTGCCAGGGAGAGCGCAGGGGGCTCCCCCAAGTCCCCATGGCTCAGCAATCAGCCATGGGGGGGACCCTGGGTGCCCCCCAGACACAGGAGGTACCAGTCACTGAGTTAGGGGGAGTGTGTGTGTGTGTCTCCTAGGGGGAGACCTGTGCACTCCCTGGTGAATCTAGAAGTGGACTGGAAGTACTTCTAGTCCACTTCAGGGTCTGTTGCTGATTGTGCTGGGGAGCCCACTGTGTGGGACATTCTATACACCCCAGCATCGCAGCATTCATAAGCCCCTGCTATTTAAAGATATGTAGAAAAAGCATTAAAAGCTTTCTCTATGTCCAAATCTCTGAATCTTTTCGATTTGATTCGGAGAGATTAAAGGGTCCTCTGATTCAACTCAGATTCACAGATTCAGCCACCAAATTGGGCCAAATCTCCACCGAATTGAATCAGGGACTGAAGCTTCACACAGCCCTAATACTGACCATCTAGTAGATGCTCTTCACACATAAGATGGTATAACCCTTGCTCTGGAGAGTCTACACACCAAACTTGGGGCCTAAAATATTCTGTTTTATCTGGGATATTAGTGGCATAACTTCCTCTTATTAATGATATAATCAAGCCAAAAGTTAGAATTATTTTTTAGTGAAAGGAATAAGTTGGTCCCCATTATAAGATGACTATCCTGATTTAAAATTAATAAAACTAGAATTACCGATTATTTAAGAATTGAGTATTCTGGTGAAATTCAACCAAATTGTTAGAACAACCACACACGAGAGTCACTTTTTTCTGCTGGAACTGCATGAAAACTAAAATATTTCCTTATTGGTACAGTCTGACTTGCAAAAACAATGTCTATCAACACTTAGAACTCCTCAATATATTTTTACATGGTGTTTACAACTATTTGAATCACAAGTTTGTACCCATGATCAGGGCAGTTTTCTATGGCTATGCTGAGATGAGTGGGTAGGAATAATAGGAATAAAATTGATGTAGTGAGAGCCTAATCTTTTTGTAGGTCATAGGCCCACTTGTGAGCTTCTATTCTCCAGTGCCCACCCCTACAGCTTCCAGTCCATGTACTCTACTTGACTTTCTGTGGATCCCATGACCCCCTAGTATGGAAATACTAATATAGTGCTTAATCATGTGCAGCCAAAATTAACACATCAAAGATCTGCTAGATTGTGGGTGAAAACGCATTAATAGTTTGACTTTTAAATGCCTAGAGTTAGTATTAAGCATAATATGAAGTAGAAAGCTAAGCTTTGGAGCCCAACAAATCCTGAGCACTTGAATTGCCACATCTGCTTATATGGTACGATGATATAAATGGGACAGAGAAAATACTTTCCATGGCTGGTATCTAATGTAGTCTTAAACTCCGGTAATTTATAGTTAGTGCATCTACATGTGCACTTTACTGCAGAGTAGATTAATTAGCTCCACAGTAAAGCATCACTGTCTACATGTGTGCCTGTATAAGGGCTCAGTAAATTAATTAACTTTGCTGAAAGAGATTACTATCAGGGACAGCACTACTTTACAGCAGAGTTATTAACTGCAGTAAAACACATGTGTAAACGCTGACCTGGGCATAAATTGTGCCCAAGCAAGAGGGGTTCAGACGCCTGCCTGCTGCCTATCTACAGTACCCCTCACGTTATGCAACTCTTGTGCACCAGCCAACCCACTGACCATCCTCCACCACCACTCAAAAAGGGGGGAGGGAGGAGCCAGCCCCTTCACCACCCTCTGCCACCACCCAGAGCCTGGGGTTGACTCTTCCCCCTCCTCCCCCCCCACGGGCCTTCTGTCAGCTTGAGCCTACTCTGCCTTGGCTCATAGCGCTGTTGTCCTGGGCACAGATGTAGAAGCTACACCTGGGAGTAGTATACTCCAGCTCAGACAGGTCCAGGGTTTATCCCTTCACATGAATTGTACATGTAGATGTACCAATGTATACAAATGTTCACTACATTTGGTCTACTATCATGTGGCTTACTTTAAGCTGCATGATCTTGAACTGGAAGCAGTGTGTTCAGGTGTTTGCTGTGCTGGGACCCTGCAACTACCAGTAACGTGGGGTGGGGTGAAGGCTAGTGGGTTTGCAGAGAGGGGGGGAAGGTTGTCCATCTGGGATTGGGGAGGGTCAGAGGACTAAAAACAGTGTGGTTAGTAGGGTGTAGGGGTGTGTAGGAAAAATGCAGCCCTGGGGCTGAGACAACTGGCTGGGATTTCTCAGCCCTGGTGCTGCATTTTGAACATGTAATATAGGTTCACTGGATCAGGTTAGTAGACTATTCCTGATCTACATTAGGTGAACTAACTTAGATTAGGCTTCCTATATTTGGCTTGATTTTAAGCCCCACAATCTCTGCACATACACTTAGGTCCTGGCTAGACTTGTACTTTGTCTAGTATTGTGTATACTATACTTTGTCTAGTATTTGACATTACAAATAACATTAAACATGTTTGCTATCTTTACCAGCAGTCTTTATTAGGAAAAATATTTACTGTTCCTAGGAGGCTATTTTTAACTTCCCATATTTTCCCTACAAAAAGTTATTTGTGTATAACCACTAGATGCAAGTATAAACTTCTTTAATAATTTTATTGCCTCTTATACAGCTCAATGTTTCTTCTTTTGGCAGGTTTCCCTGAAGAAATTAATGGCATCTACTGCTATTAGTTTCTGCCTGCCGAAATGAACCCTGCAGTTGTTACTGAAGTATGCAGGAAAAACAAAGGACTAGTCATGTGTTGGGCTGTGTGTAGACTAAACAAGGGGTGTGTATGCACAACACTTTAAAGCAGGCTAAATGCTTTTCACCACTTTAATGGTGTCCGTGTTTGCATGCCCCAGCAGCATATTGTGCATTAATTCCAGCCACTGTAGGAAATTTGGTGGCATAATGTGCCTTAAATGATTTGGGGTGCAGCAAACTAAAACTCCTTTGACAAGTTTTAGTTTGCTGTCCCTACAGCTGTGGAGTGAAGCACCAGGCTCCGTGCAGCTCCACACATCTGCAGGAAGCCCTGCAAGCAGCCTGGCAGCAGCCTGGGAAGGCAGTCTCCACCCAAGAAAAGTGCGAGCCTGATCTTTCCCCTCCCATCTCCCCACAACCTCCTGGAGCCTGCCTGCCTGTCTGCTTGAGGTGCACGGGGACTCTGTGCTTCCCTCCACAGCTGCAGTGCTCCCAGAACTGGCCAAGCCGGGTGCCTGTGAGTGGACGCCACCGGGGGGGTGGGGAGTGCCACTGCCGCAGAGGGAAGCACCAGTTTCACCTTCCCCCCACCCCCCCAGCTCAGGGACTGCTGTGCCTGCTGCCAGCTCATTCTTCCCTCCCTGACAGAGACACAAGTAAGTAAGCAGGGTGTGTGCATGACGTGGGGGTTTAATCAGCCTTAAATTGAAGCGGTGTTTTTTAAAACCCACCACTTCAATTTAGGGCCCCCATTTTGTCTACATACACCCTTGGATTCTAAGATTCAAGGCTTCATGACTTTGAAAAAGAAAATGGTTGTCAGCAAAGTATGAAGGTATGGGCCAGAAAAAGAAAAATGAAGCTGCTATTCATAGGTCCATGACTCAGCTGATGTATTCTGATTTATTCTGTGAAAAGCATTGGTTTATGTACACACATGCACACGTATGTGTGCACATAATTATACCTGGTGTCTGAGCCTGTAGATAGCATTAAGGGGAAATTTCTCATAGATATTGAAAATTTTGGAGTTTAATGTTTTATGGAACACTGCATGAAATAAAGATCAGATTTATAATATTGTTTGAATAAACCTTGTATATGCTCTCTGTATAGGATGTCATTTCAATGCAGTAAGGTTCTTGTTCTTGTCTTTTGTTTATCAAGCAGGTAATCATCTAGTTCTTGAGTACATGTGAAGATTTCTCTTGTACTTTTCCCCTCAGAATGGCTCTATATTTTGGCTTGTACCATGGAATTTATAGTATCTCCCTCTGATTAACATCAAGTTTCTATGCTTAAGCCAATCCCTTTCTCTTCTCTTGCTTGCCATATCAATGCCACACAGTTGTCCCAGGAAAACATGAATTGCAAGGAAAGAGAATCCAAGCAAAAGAAATGTGGGAAGCAAAGGCAAAGTTAAATCCATTTCAGAAATTTTCTTATGAATATTACACAGATATAGGAGGTAAAGCCTTATTACCATCTACTCATATCTTCAGAAGAGGCCTGATCCTTTCTCATTTATAGAGAGATACTTATTTTGTGAGAGATTTCCTATTTTGACCATTTATTTGCATAAAAACTTACCATAATTTAAACTTTACCTAGGCTCAGATCCTACTTTATAAAGGAAACTTAAATTCAAGACATTCAAAAGCAATTAGTATTTGTCAGGATGTAGTATCAGGCTTTTTCAATTAATCTTGAGTTAGGTAGCATTATTTGTAACATTTTAACTTTTGCTCAAAAACTGAGTGGCAATTTTCCCCTATCAAAAACATGCTACCATTTTGAAGATGGAATCCTGCTGACCTCACACAGCTATTAGTGAAGCAAGAAAGGAGATGGTTATCCTTCTGAGATCATCTGGACATTTCATTGAGTTAATTTTATGGCATTGCAGGAGTCTTCAGCATTGTTGGCACTTTGCTCTCTCTTGTTCTCTCTACCATGGCATGCCATTTAGTTTCTGTAAGATTGAAATATTTGCCCTACCTGACAACTTTGGACTTTACCCAAGTTGTATGTACTTCATCCATTTTTGAGATGGTTGAGATCAATGTAAGATGTTTAGGTAGAATTTAGCAGCACGCAGTCCACAAGTCAGACTGAATGATGTAATAGTGTCCTTTGATTTCTACAGAACTGTGAAAGTGAGACTAAAACTACATGTTTGTTTGCAAACACAGAAAAACAGTCATGTTCCAGTGGTCAGAAATGCCTCAGGAAAGTGTTATTATCCTCCCACTACCATATTGCCACTAGCCATAGGGAATATAAAGTCAATCAGCTTTGAAGTGGATCGTTCCAAGGATTCTGATTCTTCTCTCCCAGACCCATTTCCTTTTGTTCCTTTCCACTTTCTAATGCTTGGTACTTTGTGTATCACAATGTGAAATACAGGCAAGCATTTGCAGTTCCAGTTATTGGACAAATGCCAGTCTGCCTTGTCTCATTTCCCTTGCTGCCAGGACTACCTTTTGCACATGAGTTCCTCACTGAGCTTTTCTGAGCCCTAAAATCACTCTGCCACCAGCCCCAGTTTTATTTATCTTCCATACTGAATCCACTGACAGGGGTGACTCCAATCCAATAAAATATCTAGACAGGGGTCATTAATCTGAAGTGAGGCAGAAGGCTTTGCAGGTCCTTAAAAACTAACCAAGAGGCATAATCTACATGTAATAATAAAATGCTTATAATGCTAGCAAATTGTTTGAAGACAGGTATTTGGGGACCTCCTTATATCTTGCTCTTTCTGCACTATAGCTCTGTTTATCATTTGACACTGCATAGGAACCTACAGAACACTTTCAGACCAGCTTCACAATGTCTGTACATGCAAAGGCATTCTTCTTATTCAGTTCCTTCATGTTTCATCCAGAAACTCCTTTGGAAAATGTCACCTCCTTTTTGTTAGGTTTGATAGAGCAGGGGTCAGCAACCTATGGCCCATGGTTAGATTCAACCTACAAAGGGATCAGATACAGCTCAGAAAGGTCTGCCTCAGTCCTCATTTTACTAAGGGTGTCCTGGTCCCCAGCCATTTTATCTGGTCTGCATTTTGCTAATGGTATGGTGAGTACTAGGATTGGGCAAAGCTTCAGATGTTGATTCAATTCGGAGGAGATTCAGCCTGATTTGGTAGCCAAATCTCCAAATCAAATTGGGGGACCAATAAAAAGGTCTGAATTGATTTGAAGCAGTCCAAACATTCAGAAAAGATGTGGAGAACTTCAATGATTTGGGCAATCCCCACCTGCTGCAACAAGAAGCTGGGTCTGGACTCCATGCTGGTAAGTAGGAGGCTGGAGAAGGGGAGGGACCATGGGGGGGACCCCTGCCTGCTCCCCCAGCCGTCCCTCATGGCTGCCCCAGCTCCTGGTGCTTTAAAAAAGAGCCCCCACTGACCAGGTGTTGCCCAGCAGGGGGACAATCTCTGCTGTCCCCCACTGCCCCACACTGCATGGGGGACTCTGCCATGAGCCTCCCCCCCCCGAGTGTCCCAGCCCCCCATGGCTGCCTCACATGCCCCAACTCCAGCCCTTTAAGAAAAAAAAAACTGGGCCTCACCAGCTCTTGCAACAGACTTAGGGCCTTGGGGGGCTTGTGGAAGAGTCCCCCATGTGCCATGGGGCAGTGGAAATGGCCCCCTACTGGGCAGGAATGGGTGAGTCTGGGAGTTTGGGGTTTTTTTCCCTTAAAGGGCTGGAGCTGAGATGGGCAGGGCAGCCATGGGTGGGGGCAGTGCTGGGACAGCAGGGAGGGTTGGGGGGCTCATGCAGAGCCCAACACGTAGTGTGGGGCAGCAGGGGGAAGGAGGATCATCCCCCACCTGGCAGCACCTGGTGAGTCAGGGCTTTTTTTCCCAAAGTGACAGGAGCTGGTGTGGGTGGGGCAGCTATTGTGGGGCTGGGAGAGCGGGTGGGGGATGGGCCTGTTTGATTCAGAGATTCGGCAGCAGTCGAATCTCCAAATCAGATTTGGCTGAGTCAATTTGGTATGGTGATTTGAATCACTGAATCAAATCGTTGTCCCCCAAATTGGCTGAATCCAAATCCAAAGCAAATATTAGCCTCTTCATACAGGCCTACTGAGTACCTCTGGCCTTTCCAGCCAGATGTTCAAGTCTGTGTTCTTGATCTTTCCCACTGCAGTCTCTGCTCACCATTGCTGTAGAAGCAGGAGGGGAATGTTAATGCTAGCCAGTCCACTAGTTGCAGTTTGCATTAGTATAAACTTACTGACCTCTATTATAGACAAAAAACCAAAACCAATAAAAAGCTTACAGTCTGATCTGAGGCAAGGAATACAATGACAGGGAATTGTCCTGGAGCGGGGATGAGCCAGGCCCCGGTGTCATGGTTGGTTGGGGTGGTAGATCAGATACGATACAGGCAGGATTACTGGTGTGCAGATCTGAGGCACGGAAGCGTATGGTTTCAAAATACAGATGATTTATTAGACTTACGCTTTGAGGCATAGGTAGTGATGCTTTCTTCAGTTACAATTAAACAAATGCAAACAACAAACAATGGAGGGGTCTGTTGGCCCACGGGGTTCTCAAGTGAGCCCTTGCTTTCTAGCTGGAGCTAGATGTGGCTGCCCAACTTGATAGTCCCAGGGCTGGTCAACAGCTCATTAAATGGAATAAACAAACAAACAAAACTGTAACTCGATGGACAGAATGAACGTCATGACACCAGTCCAAATGGACAATGGATGGTCATTGACAAAGCCGAGGTCGAGAGCCAGGATGTGATGCAGCGGAGATATGATCAGGGTAAGTAGGGATGAGCCGAGTCGTAGTCGATGATGGATGCCGAGGTCAGTCAAAAGCCAGGTAAGTGAAAGCCGGAATCAGTATCGAAGCCGCAGAGACGTAATCAAAATCGAGATCGAGGTCAAAGCCAAAAGAGTCTGGTGATCAGGAGAATCAATATGAGGAGAAATGAAATCGAGGATATGAATCGTTGCGTGAGGTTGTGAAGAGAACCGGGGATTGAATCCCAATATCGCTCTCTGTCTTGCAGTCCCTGGTGAAAGCAGCCTCTGCTACAGGTAGCGCACGGTCTTTCACCACTCTCTCACCAACAACGCCCACACAACCCACACCAAGGTGGGGGCTCACACACTAATATAGCAGCCTCTTGGCCAATCAGGCTGCTTACCTTTAGAACTTTCTGGTTCAATGATGTCATGCTCCTAGTGGACTAAGCATGCGTCAGATCAAGCTTTGTGTGGTAATTGAGCATGCACAGGGCTGAAAAGTAGGTTATACTTGATTGACAGTCCCAAGGGTTGAGCAGGGGGCAAGCTCTGACTGCACTGTGGAATTTTCCACTCCCTTGAGCTGTCTGCGCATGTCAAACTTAACTCCTTGTATTGGCAGCATACATATCTAAAAATTTACTTTGACAGGAATAAAAAGGAATAAGTGATAAAGGGAATATTTCATAAGAAATTATAGGAACCTGTGGTTACACTGGGCAATTTGCAGATTTCAAATCAATGGTTAGTTTGCTTATGATAAATGGCATATTAACAATATTGGCAATCCCTGAACAACATTAGTTCCAGAATAATTTCTGCATTCAGTATCTTGCTATGAAAGGCAAGGGTTTTACTAATCTTTTATTGAACCAACTGTATACTTGAGAGGGAAGTTTGACCAAGTTTCAAGAATAAATTGCCATTCCTAAGGTCCTTCATGCACACCTATGATAGAGAAATATTCAGGTGTAACACCTGTGACTCCTTTTCCTGGACAGAAGGAGCTTTTAAGGGACCTAAGGAAAGGCAGTTTATGCCCCAAAATTTACCAAACCTCTCTCCGAACTATAAAGTTGGTCCAGCAAAAGATGTCACAAAAGCTACAAGGCTGTAAGCCAGTATCTTCTGACTAAGGTAGAACTGGAGGAGATTCAGAAAAAAATGGACATACCAACATTTAAGTTTAAAAATAAAGACATAAATGGAGGTAATTCACCCCCTTCTTTTCCAAATTATTTTGTCCAGCAGTGGAGGCAACATGCACAATTAAAGCATGTTTAAATAAGCACAATTAAAGATATCTTGTAAATTTCAGTCTACCAGAGTGATTAGTAGCTTCGTTTTCAAATCCAAAGGTTTAACTAAGAATGCTTAATGCAAATAGGTGTTCTAGATTCAAGAATTTGTAGCAAAATGATCATTCAGTACGTATACTTCAAAGACCAACCCTGTTAATACTAGTCTCTTTCTTCAGAAATGAATACCATTTACTAATGAGGCAGATATCCTGGAAGATACTAAAGGATTGCTAAGACTGATAAGCAGGGGGGACAGGGTCATGTGTATAACAGTCTATATCATTTCAAAGTAACAGTGTAGGAGCCAGTTAGGAATACAAACCCTGACAGAAATACGTGAAGTACAAAAAGTCTATTTTGCAACATGTTTGCTGTACTTAATAAGCCATTAGCAATCCAGGGTCTCCTTAGAATTGATTCCCTCCCCCCTCTACCCCATTTAACTTTAAAGTACCTTTCATATTAAGGCTTTGATGCAAGAATGAGTTGAAATAGTACAATGGGTTTTGTACATAGAAAAGTCTTCATTATCTTATGAGCTGGACTTGAATGTCAGTCAGTATAGCAGTTGAAGTATAAAACACATGAGTAGAAGACAAGCCAAGCCTTCCTATCCTAAAGTTACTATGGGGATTAGGGTTTCTCAGCTAGTGAATGAAGTCTCACCCACAAAGGTGAAATATTTATTTTCATGTGCATCTCTGATAGATGGGCAGTTAAGTGTAATACCCGTGAATTCCTTTCCAGGACAAAAGAAACCTTTGATATGCAGGTTCACTGGCCTAGGTGAACAACTGCTGCTGTTTACAGTACCTTAATGTCTTTAAAAGAAAAAAAAAGAGAGAGAGCTAGTGAGTTTCCATCTGTGCCAAGGGCGAGCTCTTGTATAACATTTTTCCTCAGTATCTCTCAAAAATAGTTTTATAAGGAAAGCATGTATAATTATCCCCATTTTAGTGATTACTTTTTTAGTGACTTCACTGGGACCAAGGTTGCATTTGGGATTGAGATTTAAAGGGAGTGAAGAGATGGACTGAAGTGACAGCTTTCCAGAAGATTCAGTTAACTACTTAAGTTTTCCATTTCTTTTTATCAAAATTATGAGCATAATGGAAAAATCCTGCTCGGCTTCCACAAGCCATACCCAATAAGTTGCCAGTTGTGTAAGACTGGAAGGCTGACTTTACATTTTGTTATAGGAAGGACACTATAAAGCATTGGAAAATTGCTAAAAACAGCCAAAAAACCCGAGTGGTAAATGCACTTGCAGAAACACATTAGCATTAATATAAGTTCCCTTGTAGACTCCTACAGCAAGGTATGTTTTTTGCTTTTGAATTCTCTTTCCACTTTGCAGAATTTTACCTGTAAAAATTGTTTCCAAAATGTTAATCACAAAAGAAGCTCTCAGGACCTGAGATTTCAGTGTCCTAACAACCTGTTTGAAGTCACAATTAAGAAGTATGTTGAACCTTCTCTCACATGAACTGATGAGAAAGCCAGACTTGATCCTAGGAGAAAGATTTTTCCCTTAACGAAACTGTTCAATTAAAAAATAAAAAAGAGAGAGAGAAAGAAAAACAAAATGCACACGAACAGTTGAGAGTGTTATAGGTGAAACAGAAGCTTCAGAGAGTGTTGAGACCAGAGCATCAGATTTAATAGTATTAAAAATGTACCAAGTTCTGATGTAACTGACTGGGGAGCAGAGTATGTACTCTTAATTGGAGCAAAAGGAGTAAGCATATCTTGAATTGAATCATTTGGAACAAAGAAAGGTTTCCAAAGATAGATGTCTGTGTTGGCTCCTACTGCTCTGGAGATTGCTACTGAAAATATGCCCCAAGCTTAATAGTGACAGATCTTGAGAATAGTGTTTAACCATACTCAATTCTAAGCACAGAGTACTTAAAATGGGAACGGGGGTGCAGGGGTTATTTTGGGATGGGATCTCTGTAGCCAATGTTGATGTGTCAACTGAAGATTTAGGGTCTTACATGGAAATTATGGGTGGCTCCTGGAGCTCTTAACATAACTGGTTACTGTCTTCACATAACCAGTACTTAAAACTAGTTTTAAGTGTTAATGTGCCTCAAAATTATGCCACTCCAGGATTATCTCTGATCCATGCTACCCAGCTCATGTTACACTAAGATGGAGCACTATAGGTTACGCCTTAGTGTAAGCACCCACCCCTGCTGCTGGCCTGAATTGGGTTCAGTGCCCTCCTGCCCCACTTCTGGACCTACTTGTGGCTGTCTGTGCTCTCTGTCCTGGGGGAGCAAGCAGGGAAATGTTCACCTATATGCCTAGACACCACTGCTGCAGCCACAAGTAAGCAATGCCCCATTGGTGGGGGGAGGCAGAGGGGAACCCTGAGGGGCAGGGAGCGATCCTTAGGGCCATGAGAACAAGGGGAGCCTAGGGGTGGGGGAAGGGGGGGAAGTCTAGAATGGGAGGCAGAGATTTTTACCTTCAGGCTCCAGCTCATCTTAAGCATGACTACTCCAAACTTGAGCTACCACTGACACCCACCAATATTTGTGCAACTCACAGTATAGAAGTGTAACAAAGCCCTTTGCTCTGATTAGACAAGATTCTGCAGCTCCTTCATTCCTGTTTTACATAGACTTTTGGGGTTGAGTGAACTGTAACCTAGTGCAAACTTCTAAGTTTTGCTTCGTTTGAAAATGAAAACTTGAGCATGCAGAACTGCAAAATGTCTCTGGATTACTAAGTTGGATCTTCCTTGACTTCTCCACAGAAGGCAGGCATCTTCATGATTTTCAGTTTTACCAAATGTGGTGACTGAGGTTGACAAGATTCTTTGGGTAAATCTGATTATCTTTTATCAGACCAACTCAAATAGTTGGAAAAATTCTTCTTTGCATGCTTCTGGGAACAGATACATTTCTTCAGAGGATGGATCTACAGTTGGTCTGTGCTCTTCCTAGATGGGATAGTGAAGCAGCCAGAGGTCAGTAGGTATGCAGGAAAGCTTGTTAGTGAAAATGTAAATTGAGGTAGTCAGTGGGTGAGAACCAGGGAGGGGGAGGTGGGAAGGGGAAATATATGTAGCTGTAGTTAATGCGTGAGAGGGGTGGGCAGGGGAAGAGAAAGGGAATGAAAATAGCTAGTAAAAAAATGGAGATGTTACCTGGATAGTCAAATGTTAGGCAGGTCATAAATATGTCATAACTCCAATGTCTATATTTAGTCCATGAATTTTTGTATCCAGTAGATTGATGAAGTGACGTTTGTAGGCTCATTGTGGAGGTGTAGGTATAAGATCCAGCAATGTTGATGGTTGTGTTGAGGGGTGAAGTAATGGCGGGGGGTGGAGATGTTGGCAGGTTTTACATTTCTTGTCATGGCATGGTCTGGATCCATGTTTTGGGTCTCAGCTCTACATTTTAGGGGCTGTATTTCTCTAGGGTCTTGGGCAACCTTTCTCTCTCACAGTGCCCGAAGACGTCTTTTCTGGGGCCTTGTCCTCCCTATATTCCCTGAAGCGGGGTCCCATTGGCTTACTAGTGGCATGAGGAATCTTCTTCCTGCCCCTGCCTGGGCATCATGACTGCCAGCTGCGGGGATTTTCCCCAAGTAACAGGGCTCCAGTCAGGAACCCTGTTATAGTTGGCTTCTGTCCTTTTAAATTTCCTGTAAGAATCCTTTGGGTAAATGAAAGCCTATTTGGTTTTGACACCTTGACTCCGCATTCAAACCCCAAGCATCAACATGCTTTTGAAAATGACATTAACAAAAACATTTACAAAATTAGTACCCTAGATAAATACTTGCCTCTGTCAGTTTAGGCCCTTCATCGATTCATAGATTGTAAGACTGGAAGAGACCTCAAAAGTTCATCAGGTCCAGCCCCCTACACCAGGCAGGAAAGATAACCGGGGTTAGGTGACCCCAGCAAGGTGACCATCCAGTCTCCTCTTGAAGCTTTCCATGGCAGGTGATTGTACCACCTCTGGAGGGAGTTTATTCCACCGTCAAGACACTCTAACTGTAAATAAGTTTTTCTGAATGTTGAGTCTGAAACGGTCTTCCAGGAGTTTGTGGCCATTACTCCTGGTTTTCCCTAAGGGTGCCCTAGTGAACAGTTGTTCACCAAGCGCTTGATGTACTCCCCTGATGTAGTATTAAGCTTCTACCAAGTCCCTTCTCTGCTTTCTGTTTTTCAGGGCAAAGATTCCCAGGTCCCTCAGTCTTTCCTCATATGGCTTGCCATGCAAGTCTGTAATCATATGGGTGACCCTTCTCTGGACTCTCAAGTCTCACTTGGGAGCCAGGAGCAGGGAGGAGAGGAGGGATCTGGGCACATGTGTGTCCTGAACACATGTGTACCCCTTACCTGACCCGAGGTGGATGCAGCAAAGCCAGCAGCAGGGGCAGCAACAGCTGATCCACCAAAGGTAAGTGGGGCAAAGGGAGCCAGCACAGCTGAGCCAGATCCAGAGGGGAAGCACCCAGATCCCTTTTAGCTGAGCTGGTAGGGAGCTGTGTTCCCAAGCCATGCCGCACGAACAGAGTGTGCAAACAGGTGTGCTCTTCAAGAGAGCACTGGCATTTGTGCTGGTGTTCACACTGGTGGGTGGGCAGGAAGGGCCAGGAGGGAGACCCCTGCAAGGGTAGAGTGAAGGCACCACACAAAAATACAGATATACAGCAACTTATATAATGGTGTCGACGCAAAGGGCTGCTAAGGCCCCTGCCCAGGGGACGCTGCCTACCTGGGGCTTGTCTGAGGCCTCCACTCAGATAGAGTACATGGGGGAGCTGTCATCCACCTGCCCCTAGCTTGTGGGGTATGCCCAGCATGGCCAGGAGGGGCAGGAATTGAGGGACCCCACAGTCATCTTGCAGATGCTCATCTTAGGGCCCCAGAGGTGCAGGTGAGTTAGCTCCAGGAGGAGGTTAGCAGACTGAGGGGAATCAGGGGTGGAGGATGAAATTGATGGTTATTTCCTTCCCCTGCAGGCCCATGCACCCAAGGAAGAAGCACCCTGGGAGGTACCATCCACTGCAGAGTGGTAGATGGTCACCTCCAGAACCAGGGCTGCTCACAGCAAAATAGTACCAGTTCCTTCAGTCCAGCTGGAGAACAGGTGTGAGGCCCTGGCGACACTGCAGAAGAAGGAAGGGGAGGAGGAAACCTCTGAAGAGGAGGCAACTCCACACTCTCCACATTCTGAACAGGCTGAAGGAGCTAAGCAGACCCAGAGGAGGAAACCTCGAGTGATTGTCATAGGTGACTCCATCCTGAGAGGTACGGAGGGTCCCATCTGTTGCCAGGACCCCTCGACACGCGAGATCTACTGGCTGCCTGGAGCAAAGATTCAGGACATGACAGGGATGATCCAGGACGTGATCCAGCCCACTGATTTACTACCCCATGGTCCTAATCCATGTGGGTACTAATGATGTGGCCAGGAGAAGCCCTGATCACCTGATGACGGACTACCATGCTCTGGGGCAAGTGCTGAGGGAAATAAGGGTACAGATGGTATTCTCTTCTCTCTTGCCAGTGAGCAGATGTGGAGACCTGCATCAGAGAGACCAACTGATGGTTTTGGGAAAGGTGTCTCGAGGCAGGCTTCAGCTTCCTAGACAACACAGGATGAAAGACATGGATGAAAGACGTGCTCCGGTGAGATAGGCTTCACCTTTTCCCCAAATGTAAGCATGTGTTCTCTTCTAGGTTGGCGGATCTCCTCAGATGGGCTTTAAACTAGGCTTATTGGGAGAAGGGAAAGATGAGGGCAGAGGAAGCCTTAGACCACTAAACCAAGCGTCACCCACAATAACAGTCCAGGCTAGACTGACAACTAGCAGAACAAATACCCAGATAAGCAACAGGGGCCTGGGTAGTACTGAGATTAGGGAGCCAGTTTACACATCCTCAGGAGGCCTCAGATGCCTCTACACAAATGCTCGTAGTATGGGGAACAAGCAGGAGGAACTTACCCTCCTGCTAGCTGACACCAAACTAGACATAGTGAAGCTCACAAAAATGTGGTGAGATGCAACGCTGATCCACTGGTCAGTGAATATCAAAGGCTATAGCCTGTACAGAAGGGATAGGACAGGGAGGAAAGGTGGGGGTGTGGTGCTCTACATCAGGGAGGAATACACATCCTCATCAAGTAGCACAAGGTCAGAGGAGGGGCACACTGAAGTGCTCTGGGTTAGAATACAAGGAAGTCGAGGGGAAAGGGACTTAATGGTGAGGGTCTACTACAGACTACCCAACAAAGGAGAAGAGCTAGACTGAGAATTCTTAAGTCAGCTCATGTATGTAATTAGGTTAAAGGATGTGGTCATCAGGGGTGACCTGAACTTCCCAGACATCTGCTGGGAAGAGCCGTCAGCCAGGTCTGAGTGCTTACGTAGGTTCCTAGCTGAAATACAGGACCTCCATCTAACCCAGGAGGTATACATCTCCACCAGCAGAGATGCCTTGTTGGACCTGGCGCTGGCCAAGGGTGACGACCTGGTAGGGGGGCTGCGGGTGCTTGACCATCTGGGCGACAGTGATCATCACCTGCTGGAATTCACCATCCAGTGCAAGGTGGCAAAGGCCTGCAGCAAAGCAGCAGCCCTGGGCTTCAGGAGGGTGGACTTCAATGTGGTAGGGAGAATAGTTGGGGAGGCACTGAGGTCCTGGAGGGGAAGGAGCTGGTGTCCAAGAAGAGTGGTTGTTCCTTAAGCAGATGATCCTCCAAGCCCAAAGGATGGTAATCCAACATGGATCAAAGGGTAGAAGAGGGTGCAAAAGCCTCCATGGCTCATCAAAAGCATACAGGGAACATCTCCTAGCTAAAAGTGAGGTGTACACCCAATGGAAGGGAGGGGCCATCACCAGGGAGGACTGTAACACGGTTGCTCAGGGCTGTAGGGGAGCAGTCAAGAAGGCCAAGGCAGAGATGGAACTGGGACTAGCTACCAGGATCAAGGACAACAAGATGTCCTTTGTTAAATACATATGGGGTAAAAAGAAGGTACCGGGTAACGTGGGGCATCTGCAAGACACGCTAGGAAATCTGGTTGTCACACCAGATGACAAAGCTAACCTATTTAACAATTTCTTTGCCTCCATTTTCCTGAGCAAGGACTAGGTTACCCCCCCCAACCAGGACTCCCACAGGCCCCAGGGGAGGCACACCCAGGCTTAGGGTCAGTGAGGATCTAGTTGGGGAACTTCTGGAGAGACTGGATGTATTTTAAATCAGCTGGTCCTAATGATCTCCACCCCAGAGTGCTGAGGGAATTAACAGAGGTCATTGAGGGACCCCGGCATGTTTTTACGAGCACTCGTGGTGCTCTGGTGTGGTGCCAGAGGACTGGAAAAAGGCCAATGTCATTCCCATTTTCAAAAAAGGTAGGAAGGAGGACCCAGGAAATTATAAGCCAGTTAGTCTTACCTCCATCTTGGGTAAGCTTTTTGAGAGAATTATCATGGTGCATGTCCATGAGGGGCCAGCAGGGGAGATTATGCTTAGGGGCAACCTAAGCATAATCATTAGAGGCAGGTCCTGTCAGACCAACCTGGTGGCCTTCTAGGACCAGGTCAAAAAATCCTTAGATGCAGGGGTAGCAGTGGACATAGTCTTTCTGGACTTTAGGAAGGCCTTCAACACTGTCTCTCACTCCATTCTCATTAAGAAACTGGGGGACTGCGGTGTCGACACCTACACAGTCAAATGGGTCACTAGCTGGCTGGAGGGCTGCACCCAGAAAGTGGTAGTGGATGGGTCATTTTTGACCTGGAGGGATGTGGGCAGCGGGGTTCCGCAGGGCTTGGTCTATAGCACTGTTCAACATCTTCATCAGTGACTTGGATGAGGGGGTAAAAAGCACCCTGTTCAAATTTGCAGATGACACTAAGGTGTGGGGGGAAGTGAAAACACTAGAAGGGAGGAATAGGCTGCAATTGGACCTAGACAGGTTACAGGGGTGGGTGAATGAGAACAGGATGGTTTTCAACACTGACAAGTGCAAGGTGCTGTACCTGGGGAGGAAGAGCCAGCAGCATACCTACAGGCTGGGGAACTCCCTTGTCATCAGTCCAGAGGCAGAAAAGGATCTTGGAATCATTATTGATGCTAAAATGAACATGGGCCAACAGCGTGGGGACATGGTCAGGAAAGCCAACCATACCTTGTCATTCATCCACAGATACATCTCAAGCAGGTTCAAGGAGGTGATCCTGCCCCTCTGTGTGACACTGGTCAGGCTGCAGTTGGAGTACTGCATGCAGTTCTGGGCACTGAACTTCAGGAGGAATGTGGACAACATGGAGAGGGTCCAGAGGAGGGCCACTCACATGATCGGGAACAGCAGGGCAGGCCCTGTGAGGAGAGGCTAAGGGACCTGAAGCTGTTTAGCCTCCATAAGAGAAGGCTGAGGGAGGATCTAGTGGCTGTTTATAAACTAGTCAGAGGGGACCAGCAGGCATTGGGGGAATCCCTGTTCCCCTGAGCACTACCAGGAGTGACTAGAAATAACGGTCACAAGCTGGCAGAGGGTAAATTCAGGTTAGACATCAGGAGGCACTACTTCACTGTCAGGGCGGCTAGGATGTGGAACCAACTTCCAAGAGAAGTGGTGCTGGCTCCTACCCTGGGGGTCTTTAAGACGAGGCTAGACAATCACCTTGCTGGGGTCATTTGACCCCAGTACTTTTTCCTTCCATGGCAGGGGGTCAAGACTTCATGATCTGCTCGGGTCCCTTCTGACCCTACCATCTATGAAACTATGAAGTTTTACCATGTTCTTGTTAAAGTGCGGTGCCTAGAACTGGTTCCAGTACACCAGTTGGGGTCTCACCAATACCAAGTAGAGCTTAAGAAACACTTCCTTGTGTTTGCTGGAGATGCATCAATTGATGCATGCCAGAGTATTATTTGCCCTATTGGCAACAGTGTCACACTGCTGGCTTATATTCATACTGTGGTCTATTATTACCCTCAGGTCACTTTCATTCGTGCTGCTAGTCAGTTTGGCACTGCCAAGTGTGTAGGGAGTTGTTTGTCCACAGGTGGAGCACTTTACATTTCTGAGGGTTGAACTTTATCTGGTTGACTCACCCAGCTTGATAGCCTGTCTGGATCTACCTGTATTTGTAGCCTATCTTCAAGTGTAACCACACTTACCTATAACCTGGTGTCACCCACGAACTTGGCCTGTGAGCTCTTCACTCCCACATCCAGATCATTGATAAAGATGTTGAAAAGTATTGGACCAAGCACCGACCCCTGTGGGACACCACTGGCCACTTCTTGCCAGAACAACAAGTATCCATTCATTAGGCTCTCTGGGTCATACCCAATAGCTAACTGTCTCACTTTTAAGTCCACTATCCTCTAATTTTCTCATGAGAACATCATGGGATACCATATCAAAGGCTTTTTGGAAGTCAAGGTATACAATATCAACCTCCTCTCTCTTATCCAGGTGGTGAGTTTCCTGATCATAAAAGGAGATGAGGTTGGGACAGGGAGAGAGTGAGCATAAGCTCTAGGGTCTGATCACAGCATGCAGGGTTTGATCCAGCCTGCAAATTGTCCCTGTCCCACTCTTTTGCTCCAGGGGACCAAAACGTTGAGCACCACTGAACTAGAACCTTGGACAATAACCTTATATCTCTTTTGTATCCTATTGCTTCTGCTACCCAATATCTATACTTTATGAAAACACCACATTCAATTTCCTGTGCCAGGGAACAATAGGAAAAGGTCATGGCCACAGACAGGTGTTCAACTCTTGAGTTTGCAATGGTCTAATAACTTCTCAATATCTAATAAAAATGTCACCCTGCCTGTCTTTTCCTTTCCAGTCCAGGAAAAAACTCACCCTACCATTGGGTATCTACTGCCATCACCAACTACAAACCACAGCATCCTTTTTCACTTACGTTCAGTTGGAATTGACCTATTTTCCTGCTTATCCATTCTCATAAAATGGGCTGTCTCTTCTCTGATTTCTTTTAAGGATACCAAAAACATACCCATATGGAAGGGATATGAAAAATGCAGTGTATTTTACCATTTTTGTCCATGTATAAAATTGGGCCATCTAGTGGCTATAAATTATATAAGTGTTTCCTCCCAGATTTATAATGAATGTAATGTCTACATGGATCAGGAAGACAGGAGAAAATTAGATGCCCGTTTGAAAAGTGGCTCTGAACACTTCCCCTGGCATCCTCAAGATTTAATCAATACAGGGCATGTCTACATGAGATACTAAATGTACATTAGACTAATTCTAGTGCTCATTAGTGCATCGTGCAAAAAGCATGATAATGTGCTAATATGCAGCAGACTTATTCTAATGCACAGTAGCATCACAAAAAAACTGTCCATCTGTGCTAATGCACTGTAGCACCAGCACATTAAGTTACATTAAGTCATATTCATAGTTTCATAGTAGCTAGTGTCAGGAGGGACCTGAACAGATCATCTAGCCTGATCCCGTCCCACAGGCAGGAATGAATGCTGGGTTCACAAGACCCCAGACAGATGATCATCCGACTTCCTCTTGAATTTACCCAAGGTAGGGGGAAAGACCACTTCCCTGAGAAGTTGGTTCCAGATATTGGCCACTGTAACTGTAAAATATTGCCTTCTGATCCCTAACCTAAACCTATTCTCCATCAGCTTATTACCACTGTTCCTTGTCACCCCAGGTGGTGCTGGGGGGAAAAGGGCTCTACCTATTTGCTGTTGATCTCCCCTGATGAGTTTGTAGGCAGCCACCAGGTCCCCCCTCAGCCTCCTCTTGCTGAGGCTGAACAGGTTCAGGTCCCTCAGTCTCTCCTCATAGGGCCTGCCCTGCTGCCCTCTCACCAAGTGGGTGGCCCTCCTCTGAACCCTTCAAGTGCGGTGCCCAGTACTGGACACAGTACTCCAACTGCGGCCTGATCAGTGTTGTGTAGAAGGGGAGTATCACCTCTCTGGACTGGTATGAGATGCACCTTTGGATGCATGACAAGGTATGGCTGGCCTTGCTGGCTGCGGTCTGGCATTGGCAGCTCATGTTCATCTTGGAGTCAATAATGACTCCAAGATCCCTTTCTGCCTTTGTGCTTTCAAGGAGGGAACTCCCCAGCCTGTATGTATGCTGTAGATTCCTTCTCCCAAGGTACAGCACCCTGCATTTGTCTACGCTGAACCCCATCCTATTCTCGTCTGCCCACTTTTTTAGTCTGTCTAAATCTATTTGCAGTCTCTCTCTCCCTTCAAGTGTGTCCACCTCACCACACATCTTAGTTACAGGTACTAAACTTAATGTGCTGTAATTATGGTGTATTAATGAACATGTAGATGTGTCTACACAGTAAATTTTTAATACGCCGTAAAGCCTAGGTGCCACAATACTGTATTTTTTGGTGTAAAGGTATCTATGTACTTTTATTTATACTGCTTTAGAAGAACAAAGGACTCCAGTTCAAACTGCTTATTTATGTTTTAAAAAAATAGAAAGACATTCTTAAAATGTCAGTCCTTTTTGCAATTAAAATGCAAACAATGCCATTTTGTAGGCTATATCTTTCTTCTGTATTTTTTAAAGCTATTCCCAGCACATGGTACATTTTCTTTTTTTCCTTAGAGGTATGTATGCTGTGTTTGCTGGAGAAATATTTTTATTTTTAGAAGGAGAGAATGAGAGCAGAGTATCGAAGGGAAATGGGGTGGGAACTAAGGGCAGTGATGTCACAAGTAGAGTTGTCCAACCCCACAAGAGGCTAACTTTTAAAGATAGGTGCTATTTTTAGAGCAAGGCTACCATCTTGTGGCCATCTGTATACAGCTGGCAATTTAAGATACAGGATTATTAGCAAAAGACACAAAGGAATTGCTAAAAATAAAATCCCGTTCTGCTTCTATTTATGTTAGTCTCATCAGTCTAAGCATTATTTCACTGGGCATCTGTAACAATTTACTGTGTAGTGGTGTGACAGAAGAAAATAGCATTTATGTATAATTGAGCTTGGTGTCTTGTAAAAATTAAAACTCTACAACAGGTACTCCATTAGTGATTGTTGTGGATGTTCCCAAAGGTAGGATTAATTCTGGAGTTTGTTGTTCCTTCCCCAACCTAGATTCCATACTGGGGTGTTTGATTTGTATTTATGGCTAGTGTTAAACTACATTCAGTTTTATCATGTTTATGTATTTAGTAGAAAACTGTATTTTTATAAAGTGACTTAAGGTAAGCAGTGGGTTGCTTACCAAATCAAGTGTCAAGAATGTTCATCTCCAGGCAATGGCTGTCTACATGTTGGAGAAGTCCTGGTATGGGTACATGCTGAGCAAAAAAGAAACAAGTCTCTAGTATATACACACAGGTCTGGTATGCATATTGATCACCCAGTAAAGTAGCAAAACTCTCAGTGTTCACCTGAGTTGAAGTGTTACCCTCAAACAAAGGAAAATGTCTCAGTTTACATGGCAATAACTGGACAGTTTCATAAGGGAAATCTGGTTAAAGGGTCATAATAATGCTGCTGACTTTCTAGTTCTGATAACTTTGAACTAAGGAAGGCTACCTAGCCTTTCAGGCAGATGCATAGCTGGAGGTGGGAAGTTATCTGCATAATACACATGGTGCTTGAGAACTGAATAGAAAAGGGAGGTGGAGAGATATTGTTAAAGTATTTAAGAGGACCCTTTTGAGGGAAAATTTTGTCTAGAAACCCCGGGCTTTAGGTGGATCATATAATGCCCCAGCTAGGAAAAGCTGAGATGGTCTGCTAGCAGTTAGCAGGGTCAATGACTGGGGAAACCAAATGAAAGAATCTCTGAGATGCTGATTAGAAAAAAAGGGTAAACTTTTGTGTCTTTATTACACAGAAGATTGATCATACAAGAAAAGTAACTACTAGGTTTGGAGGATAAAATGCAAAATAATCTTATTTCTGTTTTTTGTACCTTACTGATTTCCAGTAGGTAGAGTATTTTTTTAAAAGTGATTGACAGTTACAGATATTTTGTTTCTACAGAAAAGACAGACCCTATATTTCATATTTACCACATTTTTGGTGGAGGGGGAATACTTACCGGAATTTGTGATGGGGTTACACCTTTACTTAAACTGTATAATCCAGTATAGATGCTGGTCTTGACTGGGATTTTTGTTCAGCAGAAGAATATACTGAGGAAGAAGATTCAGTCTGCAACCAAGGACAGGCAGCTGGAGTGGTGGGAAGCAGGTCTGGAGCTTTCTGGAGCAACCACCTGGCCCCAAGAGATATCACAGTAGTACTAAGAACCTCAAAATCATAGCCAAGATCAGGGCCACACTGTATTGTACAAACATTGTGAGAGAGGTACATTCCAGAAGAGTTTGTCTGAACCGGTCAGAGAAATAACGGGATAATTATTATCATAGTCTCTCTTATATTGGGTCCTGTTACATATCTTTAATAACTGATTTACATAAGATCCCATAGTGTCTGTAGCAGAGCAATCAAGTTTGTTTTCCAAGTCCCCAGCTAGTGATAGAACCATTATTTTCCAGAAATGCACAAGTAGGGCTTTGAGGTTTTTGTTTGTACCTGAAAGTAGTTAAACTCATTACTAACCAGGGCTAGGGACAAACAATATACATAAACCAGTTTAAGTGATCAGAAATTGGTTTAAACCTGTAACAGAACAGATGTACAGTGTACATAAACAAGTTTGGAAATGGCTGAAACTGGTTTGAGAGAAACCTGGTTGAATGTAATATCAGACTTAACTGATTTGGGTCAAACCAGTTTATGCAAGTCTGTCCTAGACCCGTTGCTGGTTTAAGTTAAACCAGATACTCCCAGCATCCTGGCATACTCTCTGTGCTGGGCAGGGTTCTCTGATTCACAGCAGAGTTGGCCCTGCCCTCCCCGCCCCCTTGCTTCCTGGCTGCAGTTCTGGCAGAGACTTGCATGCTGCTCCCCCCTCTCCTCCTCACCACTCTCTGCTAAGCAGGAATTCCCTTCTCCCCTCTGCCTTGCTGCCGAGAGGTATCTGTGTATTAGCTAGCAGACCACACGCTGGTTCCAGTCCATGCTGTGACAAAGGCAGAATTGTTGGCCTGAGGGTTCAGGCCAATGTTCAGGATCTCAATATTGCGCTATTAGACAGAAGGGCATGGTGTGCAACTGCACATGCACACACAAGAATCAATTAAGCACACACTCACTAGGTGCACACACCCTACCAGCTCAGGCACATATTTTGTTTTTCTTGAAATGTCTAAGATGGCTCACACCTTGTGACATCCTGGGCCTGATTGTTTCCTTTGCCTCTTCTTCTCTTACCCAAAGTTTGGTTAAGCCAATGCAAGCAAATCTTATACCATATTACCGTGAACCAAGAGACTGACAGGTCAGAAACACCAAATACTTATGTTGATGGGCAGCTGAGCTTCCCTCAACCCTTTCCATTACCACCATGCCAATTACCTTTTTTGGATCCCTGCAGAGTGAAACTCTTGTCACTTGCATTATTCTACTACTACCCATTTCCATTCCATCCCCACCCTCCAGGCCCCCGGGATTAAGATTTGCGGCATTTCCCCTGAAATAGCTCATTGCTTAGTATATGAGATAAAAGCATCTATCTCCTTTGGTAGTGTTTTAATAACTTTTTTAGTTATATGCATTCCCAGAGCTCCTTGGATGGGACAGTTTATATACTTTAGTTTTATTTTATAATACCAACAGATTTGTATTAAATTCAAGTTTTATGGTACACTAAATTAAAACTAAATTAAAGTATGGCCTCCAGGATTTAGTTTGACAGATATGTTCATGAGAATCAAAATTCTAGAGTTTAAATCTGTTTCCTTTGGTCAGGTTTTTAAGGATGTTCAGTGGTTACCAAATATAGCATTTGCATTTGCATCTGGTCTGAAAAATCCTTTCTTAATGATCATGAAAGTTACTATCCTCTAGGAAATATGGATATTTAGTTATTTGAGGTAGGGATATTTTGTGCCAAATTTTAGAAATTTCATGTGCATATTTCTGTGCTCATTGCCACAAGTGAAAAAAGTTGTGATATGATTTGTCTATTCTTCATAAATATATATAGTATACTACCATCTAAATGTCACCACTGGGATTGGCATCATAGTAGTATTTGAACATAAAAAATACAATCACTGGCAAAAGTCTTTGCAGTGCTGAGATACAAACAGGGTAGGAGATGAGAATTCAATGGACATATACAATTGAATTGATCAGTGTGTTAGTAGAAGTTACAAGTTTATATTTCATTTGACATTATTTTTTACACAAATAAATGTCAGGCTCTAGATTAGTGGCAGCCTATTCACTGCATGTTTCTTCTACAATACTACATTTTATATGGGAAATATTATTGGCCAGTTTTATCACATGAGAATTGCCTAGCTGAATGCACATTTTGATAAAGAAGTTGACAGCACATCAGAGGAGCTACTCAGTGCCTCTCAAGATAGGGTATAAATAAATTGACTCTTGATAGTAGCTTGAGACTGTGAATACTAGGCTGCACTTGTGTGAATTTTTGTGAAAGCAAACATGTTCAGCCATTCAGTATAGCTTTTCATTTGAAATCTGCTGATGAGTCTAATTTTGTACTGGTTTTTACTATACGTCATAATAGTAAAAACACATTTTAAATTAAGGAAAATGGGAGGAAGATTTTGTTACTTGGCATTAAATACAGCAAATGTGTGCTGGAATTCACAAGCAGAAGCAGCCCTTTGAGTTTACATTTCTTTCTTTCTTTCTTTCCCATGTTGTATGGAGAAAAAATAATTTAGATTAAAAATGCCAGAGGCAAGAGGAAGGGGTGTCTGAACTTTCTTCTCACCATGATTTTCAGCTCTCCAGTCATGTTCTCAGGAACATTGTGCTGAACATCTGCAGTACACTGGTCACAAGGGAGCCCTAGTAATGTGTATTCTGTTCAAAAAATGTTTTGGGTAACTTAAAATAGCCATCTCCAAATCTTGTCTGTAGATTATGCTACAAACTGTGAATGCCTAGATTATATAACATTCTAATAGCACCATCCTATTTCAGTATAACTGTCTTTCATCTTTCAAACAGTTTTAAGAATTATTAAACCAACAATGAGTGATGCTTCATTGTCTAGTTTCATGTGTCTGACTTGATACATTTAGGACCTGAATTTTGGAAGTGATGGATGTTTGATGGAGGCCAAGTAAATGGAAGCTGCAAATGCTTGTTACAGGTACATGGTGGGCGGGATGGGCAAAATTCACAAAGGGATATTGGTGATGAAGGCAATGCCACACTTAGCTCTGAGGTGCTCAGGTGTTGGAATGCAATTCACAACAGCCAGGAGGTTCAATGGCATCAGCTTATGTTAAATGTTAGATGTCTATATAGCTCACTATTACTACCACTACTATTACTACTACGTCTTTGGACTTGCATGAAATTTTAGGTACCTTAGTTGCACTTTGGGCATTCAAGTCCTGTTTTGGATCTGACTCTCCATATATACCCAAAAGATGGCACTCAATCAGTCAACCCTTACAGGGTGTGTACTTTATAAACATTGCTTACTTGAGCAGTGATCCCTAGTATACAGCTGGAGCCTCAAACAGTCTAGCACACAGTAGTGCTACACAAGAGTTTGAGGCAAGAAATTAATATTTTCTCATTCAGCTGAATCTTGAAGGGAAGTTTAGATACCCAACATTCAGTTCAGCTATTGGAGCTAGCATCTCTTATTCCACAAATAGTGTAATGATCTTTGGCCTCTATTTTGAAAAAACCCTCCAAGAGATATCATCTCAGATGAACACAGGGTGTGTCTGTTCTGCAGCTGCTCTTGAGTTAGCTGTGAATGTGCTAGGTCATACATTTCTTGCAGTATAGCATCATACTGTGGACCTTAGCATGAATTCAAAACTTTCTTGAAAAGCAGAGTAAATATTACGATGGTTATCCCATACTGAACTCTGTACTGCTGCTGCTAGATTGTTTCTGTAAGTTGTGTTATCTCATTTAAAGTGACTATACTTAGATGTACTCAGTGTGCTGAGAACATTAAGATGGGATATAGGTTTAATAATGATTCAAAACACTCTTTGTTCTTTTTAGAAATCTGATGGATTAGTAGTGCCCAAACCAAACTTTGTATGAACTCAAAGGCTATGAAATACCAGGTTACTTGGATTTTCATTTGGACAACTGCTTAAGATTTGTTTTTACATAGGTGTTACTGAATTAAATGCATTACTTTTCTACTGCTTTAGTGATGTGCTGTATTAAGATATTTTTATTAAGAATTAAATATATGTCAAATAACTCTTTGTGATGACAACATCCTGTGAAGAATGTTAGGGTGACAATAATTTATATTTGGGGGAGCACTGGGTTTCCAGCTGAATACAAAGGCTTTTTCCTGTGTCTCAGCAAAAGCTGCTGGTCACAAGGCAGGATAATATATTAAGACTAAGCTTGCAAATGCTTAGGCAAGGAGTTTTCTAAACCAAGTCATAGTGTTAGAGCCCATTGTGTAAGAAGCACAAGATGCAGCCCACCAGCTATCATCAGGAAATAAAGCAGAAGCAAGGCCTTGGAAATGGTGCTGAAGTCAGTAATGAACCAGAAAGAATTAGTGATTGACCAAGAGTACCTGAGTTCATGGCCGCATGCATTTGGTCTTAGCAGAGAGGCTTGTAAATGAGAGGAATGCATAGGTAATTTTATGCTAATGAAGTAAACAGTAAACAGAGGTGGAGCTTGTGATGGGAGGAGAAATGGGTGGAACAGGAGGAAGGACAAAGGTGAAGTGAATGTTAATGAACCTGAACTAAAGTGTATAAATTGTTCAGAGTGGTTTGTTGGTTTTTTAGGAGCCAGTCCAAAGCTGCCTCCATTCTGAATACAGGTGTTGTGAGCAATGTGTGGAAGTAGCATTTGCTCCTTGCTTGCTCTGGCTAATGACTAACAGGACCCATGAGTGATTGGATCATTCTCTCCCTAGTCATTGGGCCCCCATGGAGTTGGGGTCTAACAAAGGACAACTTCTGATCTGAAGAAAAACCCCTCAGATACATAACAGTGTTAATCTACATGCACAATTAGCATGTAGTAATAAACTCCAGCACAGTTTACACCACAGTTTATTTCTCCTGGGTGCAGTATTTACTCATGTGTCTGGGACCATAGTGCATTGAACTGGGGCAGAGCAGCTCTGGACTGGCAGGGAGCCCCACAGGGTCAGAAAGCTAGCCTGGGGCTGTTCCACCCTGGCCCAATGTCTTGTGGAGGAGCTGTCTGGGATGTAAGAGTACTACAGTGATGGGCTAGCCAGCAGGCAACCCCACTGTCTTAGCCAGCCCTGGTCACTTTCTACACATACATTTCAGTGCATGTAACTACTTCACTATAGAATAGTATTTGTCCTAGGCAGTGCTATCCTACAGCAGAATTAGTTAATTTATTGCACCCTAATACAAGCACAAGTGTAGACAGTGACACTTTATTGCAGAGCAAATTAGTCAGCTTTGCAATAAAGTGCAGGTGTAAATGTACCCAGTAGGTCTTACACTTACTTGAAGCTCCTTAGAGATGGATAAAGCACCGGTCAGTCATAGCAGGTGGTATTTTTTCCCACGCTTGAAGACTTCACCAGTTCAATTTTTCTCCAGCAATATTTTAACCAGGTCTACAAGAGAACCAAAATAGAGCCCTTTTAATTATTGATTTTCAAGGCGCAGTTTGTATTCTACCTCTAAGTATGTAACCCATTGTTACAAACAGCCTCTGTGCCAGGGGCCTGGTGAGTTGCTAATGTAATTCCCATCTTCAAAAAGAGCTCCAGGGTTGATTATAGGATCTACAGACCACTTCCATCCCTGGAAAGTTGGTAGAATCTAGAGTAAAGAATACAATCAGCAGTCACATGATCTGCTGGGGAAAAGTCAGCATGGTTTTTCTAAAGGCAAATCCTCCTTTGCCAATCTGCTGGAATTCTTTGGGGGTGTTACGCATGTGGACAAAAAGTATCCAGTTGATATATTTGGACTTTAAATAAGCTTTTGAGAAGGAGTTAGATTTTTAAAAGCTTTAAAAATCTGGGTTGCCACAGGGTTAGAGGGAAGGTTCTTTCATGGTTTGAGAGTTGGTTAAAAGATAGAAAGCAAAGGGTAGGACTAAATGGTCACGTTTCAGGATAGAGAGAGGTCAAAAGTAAACTTTCACAGTGATCTATACTAGGCCCAATTTTGTTAAACATTTTCATCAGTGATCTAGAAATGGGGGCATCCAGTGAAACCTCCAAGTTTGCAGATGATATCAAATAATTCTGGGTATTCCAATCTCAAGATGGCAGAGAAGATGGTCACGTTTCAGGATAGAGAGAGGTCAAAAGTAAACTTTCACAGCGATCTATACTAGGCCCAATTTTGTTAAACATTTTCATCAGTGATCTAGAAATGGGGGCATCCAGTGAAACCTCCAAGTTTGCAGATGATATCAAATAATTCTGGGTATTCCAATCTCAAGATGGCAGAGAAGAGCTGCAGAAAAATCTCACCAAGCTGAACGAGTGGGTAAAAAAGCAGCAAATAAACATCAATGTACAAGGTAATGCACATGGTGGCAGTGGTGGGGATGGGAGGGAGGGGATCATCTCAATTATATATACAGGCATACCTCGGACATATTGCGGGTTCGGTTCCAGACCACCGCAATAAAGCGAATATCGCAATAAAGCGAGTCACACAAATTTTTTGGTTTCCCAGTGCATATAAAAGTTATGTTTATGCTATACTGTAGTCTATTAAGTGTGCAATAGCATTATGTCTAAAAAAACAATGTACAGACCTTAATTAAAAAATACTTTATTGCTAAAAAATGCTAACCGATGGAAAAATGGCGCCGATAGACTTGCTCGATGCAGGGTTGCCACAAACCTTCAATTTGTAAAAAACGCAATATCTGCGAAGCGCAATAAAGCAAAGCGCAATAAAACGAGGTATGCCTGTACACTATTCTGGGTTCTGAACTAGCTGTTACAGCTCAAGAAAATGAGTTTGGAGCTAATGTAGATCTCTAAAATGTCATGTTAATGTGCAGTGGCAACCACAAGAAGGCAATAGAGAACAACATCTTGGTATTATAGAAATTCATGGCACACCCACATCTTGAATAATGTGTGCAGTTCTGTTCTCTGCATTTCAAAAAGGATGTATTAAAATTAGAAAAGGTACAGAGAAGGACAACTAAAATTATCAGGGGCACAGAGCAGTTGCCATACCAAGTTTGACAAAGGCTAGGACACTTCAGTTTGAAATGAAGAAGGCTGAGGTTGGATATGATAGAACCTATAGAATTATGATGGGTGTGGACCAACTGAACACAGAACTGTTGTTCACCAAATCCTAGTATACTAAGACTGAAATTAGTAAATGATAGGTTTAAAATTAACAAGAGAAAACACTTTTTTTAATGTAATGTGGCTGCTTGCAGATGTTAAAATTAAATAAATAAAACCAATGTGCTTTACTACAAGAAGCAGTGTGTTGCTTCCACCCGGCAGTGCAGTGTCAGTATAGATCAGGCACTTCAGTGGGGCTTTTTGGAGCTTTTATCTAATAGCTGCTTCAGTCATAAATGCATGAAGATGTTTCTGCTAACTGCAACCTGTTCATATTACAGGGAAATTGGTCATGCCATATTTGCTGGGCTGACGTACTAAACTTTTCATTCTCCTTGAAACAGTTACCCTTAGAGGAGCAAAAGAAATGGCAACCCAGATGTAGAAGATCAAGTCGATAGTAGAAGGCTGCTGGGTGAAACACTGGTATTGGGATTCCCATTGTAGATGATCTGCAGACTTTCTCTGTAAAGAAAAGGAGAAGCAAATTTATTTTAACTTCCTTGAATACTACTTTTATTCTAATTAGGCAGTCTGTAGATCGAGTCCCCTACCACAATGGCTGCTTTTGTTTTTTATGGGTATGATATACTGATTCTCTATCAGTTGGAGTAAAACTTATTATATTACTATGCAATATAAAGGGTTCACATGAACTTCTTCCATTTGATAATGTGAATTAAAGATTAAAGGAATTACTGCTATGAAACAGCTTTGTAATTATTGGAAACTGTGAAGTCTTCAAGGTTATGGTTATTTGCAGTCTGCTATGATTGACAGACCTGTCATCTCAAAGAAGTTGCAACAGGAATAAGATCCATCATAATGGATCTGTAGGATCCCTGACTAGAAGAAAAAGAGACTTTGAGATAAGAAAAGTGATTTTTTTCCCCTATTATGTTCCAATTTTAAAAAAGCAATACAGTATTTATACAAATAAAAACTGATCATGTTTCTGCTGTCTGTATGGCTTTGATTTGCTTTTGCTTCTTCCCTAGCTGTCCTTCTTTAAATGCAGTTTTCAGTCTATTAGACATTTCATCTATCTAGCTGTGCATTAGGTGCCTAATGGTTACATTTGAAAATTGTGGGTTTTTTGCTTCTGGAAACTAATTAGATTTGCCTCAATGATTTTAACTATTTAGACACTTAATATTGTTTCATTATGCAGTATTACCTTGTTTTTCCTTCATTAGCCAAATTGAAAAAAATAACTGGAAATTTAAGGGATGCTACTTTATAGAGATAGATATATATATAGAGAGAGAACTATCTATCTATCTGTGCTCATGCGCACACACTCATGCACTCTTTTTTTACTATTGTAGTCTTAGTATAAAACTGTTGAGAGAACAGTATTTATTTTGTGTGATCACTAAATTAAAATAAGTTATCAAATGTATGCAACCTTGTGGGAGTATCACATGAAGAGTGACATCATCCCTTCACTAACTACCAGCATTTCCTGTGACATTCCAAAATAAGTATAAAATATGTTCAGTTCCATAAATTGGAACTAAATTTTGGTTATTGTGGCCAAAATATTTGAACTCCGGCACCTAGTGAAAGCCATTTAGCTTGTTACTAGTAATTTAAAAACAACCAACCAAACTAATAAAAAACCCTTTGTTTGCTTTCAAGAGAACAAAGGTGAGAACATTCATATAAGAATACTATTTCAGTTTTAATTCATTCATTACAGACAAATTTTGAATGGAAAGTCCTAATTAGTATCCATTTGAGGTAGTGTACACTTAGTTTATGCATACATGGTTGCGCTATCTTAGCTGCTTGTGTACTCAGATAATTCCATGTGTATATTGTAAGTTACCACATTGCTGATTTGCAATAATACATTTTCATCCATCTTATAATTAGAGTGTACTAATGTACAAAAACCTCTCTTTACAAGAATACAAATGCCATGTTTTGAACTGTTGTGCTTTAAGGTCAGTGCTGGAAGAGCCCTGTAAAGTCTTGCTACAATAGTTTAAGGCAGCATTTGAGTCCCAACTGTTGGTGTGAAATGTCCATTGGATTTGGTAAGTTTAACCCCCCATACAGTAATAACAGATGTACTCTACTAGAAGCTCCTCCTTGTTGGGAGAGGAAAATTAACATGTTTTCCCACTCAGCCTTGAAGCTGTTATCAAGATCACTAGAAAACTTCCTTAAGCAATGCATTCAGGGGTAAATAAAATGCTAGCACCCAGTTTAGACTTGGATTAAACTGCACCAAAAATTATCGTTAAGCAGTCCCATATCATCACATAAACACTGAAACTTCTCTAATTACCCTATAATTATACAATCTGTAAACACATAATTACTGAATCCATGGTTATCATCAGCTGTAAAATCATGGTCTTGTCTCTGATATTGTGCCTTTCACTTAATCTTTGATTTGGGTAATGTACTACTATTAATATGCCTGGCACAATGCTGGCTACTACTAAAGGAAGAGGGAGTTGTTTTTAAGGCTGCTGAAATAAGCCTGTATTTGTAGGTTACAAGATGATTTGGTTGATGTTTTTCCTCTTCTCTTCCTCCTCCAGGAGGATTATCATAGAATCATAGAGAATTATGGTTGGAAGGGATCTCAGGAGGTCATCTAGTCCAACCCTCTGCTCAAACCAGGACCATCCCAACCAAGGCTTTGTATAGATGGGTCTTAAAACCATCAGGGCTGGAGAGTCCACAAACTCTCTGAGTAACCTGTTCCAGTGTTTTATTACCTTTCTAGTGAAAGAATTTTTCCTGAAGTCTAACTTAAACTTTCCTTGTTGCAACTTGAGACTATTGCTCCTTGTTCTATCTGCCATCACTGAGAACAGTCTCGCTCCATCCTCTTTAAAACCACCCTTCAGGTAGCTGAAGGTTGCTATTAAATACCCCCAGAGTATGTTCAGCTCCTGTCCATTTTACAGAATCAAGGGAAACTGCCTGAGAAATGAACATAATTATAAGGTACCATTTCATAATGTCTTATTTATGGTAAAAAATAATGTATGGCCCTTGGAATGATTGCATACTTTTCGGGCCAAATGCTTAGGTTGTTCCTCATGAATGTATCTGAGTCAGTCCACATTAGAGAAACAAAGGACAGCATTTTATACTTGGTAGATGGTTACTAATTGTTAGCAGCATATTCCTTTGTTCTTTTTAATCACATACTAGTAGGAAACTAGCTTCAAATTACCCCCAGTCCTTGAAAAACAATTTATATGGAATAAAGGTGTCAGCCATGCATCTTGATCAATGTCACCACCTACATAGCTTAATGAAAGATGTAATTACAGTGCCAAGTATCATGCAGTTTCTAGGGGCAAACACATTTATTTTAGGGGCTTTTTAATAAAATAATCTTTCACTAGATTAACAAAAAGATGCAAGTTGCCATTTCCGCAAAAGAGAAAAAGATTTTATACTTCCAGATTTTGTAGATTAGATGATTTCTTTATATCCCAGAGTGGGAAACGACTATTGAGTAGGCCTCTGCGAATAGGGAACTATTTGGTTCGGATTCAGATTTGGCCAGTTCAGATGCCAGTGATTCAATCTGGAGCGCTGAATCACTTTTCTGATTCAATTTGGCCGAATTGGCTTTAGAAGATTCAGAGCAAATTCAAAGAGTTTTGGAGATTTGGTCATAGAGTATAATGGGGAATCAATGAAATACCTATAACTTCTTTGTTTTTTAGATGATTTAGATATAGATTGCAGGGGTGGTAGCCTCTGCTGGGAGCATGAAGCCTGCCAGGCTTCAAGGTGATAGGTGCAGGGGTTTCTGGGAAACTGTTCCTCAATCTGCTGCCAAGCAAAACTCATGTTGTGTTAAGCCACAGTGGGGTGAGCACTGCAGGGGTGGTAGCCCCTTATGAGGCTACAAAACCTGCCAAGTTTCAAGGAGATAGGTGCAGGGGTTTCTGGGAAACTGCACCTCAAACTGCTGACAAGCAAAACTTGTGACGTAAGTGACACTCTGTGTGTGTATATGTGTTAAGACAGTGCGGTGAAAACTGCAGACCTGCTATGCTGTGGCCACAAAGCCTGACAGCTGTCAAGGAGATAGGTGCAGGGGGGGTCTGGGTTCTGGGGCCCTGCACCTCTGGCTGCTAACAGGCAAAACTCGTGACATGGGTGCTTGTGCAACTGTCTCTCTCTTAGGGTGCAGGGGGGTGAAAAAAACTACTGCAGGCCTGGCTACTAGGCCATGCTGTGGCCACAAAGCCTGCCATCTGTGTCTGTCTTAGGGCACAGGGGGGTGAAAAAAACTACTGCAGGTCTGCCTGCTAGGACCTGCTGCAGCCACAAAGCCTGCCAGCTGTCAAGGAGATAGGTGCAGGTGGAGTCTGGGTCCTGGAGCACTGCACCTCTGGCTGCAGGCATGCAAAACTCGTGACATGGGTGGGTGACACTGTGTGTGTTCGGGTGCAGCCTTCCTGATGCTGGGGCCTCTGAACAGCATGGCAGTGTGCCCCAGTGAGGACGACTCCACCCCTACAGCCTTGGCTCAGTCCAATACTGTAAACAGCAGCAGGTCAAAATAACTTCGCTGGCTCAACACCACTAGCACCAGCAGCATCGATGGTTAAAAGTAGCCAAACTGAACATTTAGGCCCTTCTTTCCTCTCAAGTAGTTGCACCTAGTGCCTGTCCGTTAGGTGCGCCCTCACTGTGCAATTGTGTGTGTATGCTTGCGTTCAGGTGTGACCTTCCTGGCACTGGGGCCTCTGCACAATCCAGCAGTGTGCCCCAGTGAGGTTCCCTCCTCCCCTACACCACTGTAAATGGCGGCAGATAAAAATAATGTAGGTGACACAGCAGTCAGCACCAGTAGCACCAGCAACATCTAAGGCAGCCAAACTGAATGGTCACAGAGCCTTTCTTTTTATAAAGGAATTCACAGCAAGAAGTACAAATGTTGTGTTGGATATATGTTACTCATGGTGTGTGATGGCTTATCTTGTGTTTTTATGTTTATATGTTTATTATGAAAAAACCCTCAATAGTTAGAGAAATCTATTTTAGGAAGCTTTTGGGTTGAAAACCCTTTTGTCAGGATGAGGAAGTACCTGCAGTTGATGTGTCTCCTGGTCCTGGATGGAAGGAATAGTAAAGAAGCCTGAGGCTGGCCTGGCATCCAATGCAGGCAAGAAAGCCAGTCAGTGAAAATAGAAATGGAGGCACCAGGGGGTGAGGAACAGGCTGGGGTTGGGGGAGAGAAGGGGGATGTAGCAGCACAGCTACATGGCAGAGCTGCTAACCACCAGGCAGAATGGTATGTTAAAAGTAACATTGCAAGACACTTAGGCAAGCATTTTCCTAACAATATAATAATGCAGTAAGGTATATAGTTCATTGTGTAAAAGAACCAGCATGCAAATCACTGTCTATTGTTAGGAGATGAAACAGATTCTGCTTATGAATACTTATGTTAAGCCAACCATTTGCTTATGCTAAGTAACCATCTTAACTGTGTCAACCATTTTCAAGTGAGTCTGTGTGCTGTGAATGAGGTGAAGTGTTAGGAATTTGGAGATAGTATAACTTGGGACTGAAAAACAGACTGGAATGTGGAAGACAACATGTAACTGGTAACAGAATCCGAGATAAACATATGCAAAAAAAGGTAATGGCGATTGGTAAACAAGCTTTTCAGAAACTCCCAGGTTTTCTTCAAATTCTGCCCAAATGACCAAAAAAAGTGGAGTCAGAGTCCTAGGCATGTGCTCATAGCAAAAAGACATGTAAATAAGTAAAATACATAGGCAATTCCATGCTAATGAAACACACATTAAACAGAGGAGGAGCTTAAAATGGGAAGAACTGAGGGTGGAACAAAGGATAGATGTTAATGATTATAAACCAGGTGTATAAATATGGAAAAAAACTAATGTTCACTGCCGCTCCCCGGTTTGTTGGAGCTTTGTCTGAAGCTGTCTCCATTTCAAATAAAGCTATTGATGTGTGCAGGTGATGGCATCAATCCATTGTCTCCCTAGTCATTGGGCGTCACATGGAGCTGGGGTCTAACATCTTGGTGTAGTTGGCAGGATCAACACACATTTGGAGGGGAACTGGTCCATCCTGTCCTACCAGGGTAAGGCCTAGCAGTGTACTAGGTTGTCTTGGGCCACCCTGGCTATCATACCCCATCTTATTCCTTTCCTCAAAAGCATGGCAGTGGGTTCAGAGGCTTTTCCTATGTGTGTGTGGGGGGGAGGGGTCCAGGGGACCTCAAGGATTTTATTGAGAGTTGGGTTAAACAGAATTGGGGTCCATTGCAGGGGCCCCAGGAGAATCCATCTAGCCCAACTTGGATTATGGCCCAAGGGTGGGCTGAGGGAATTTTAAGTGAAAAATCACAGAAGCAGGCCTTCTATAAAGCAACTGCCCTCCAGGTTTTAGCTTGGGGTGTTCAGGATTTCACCTTCAGACTGCTGACACCTAAGAGAGAGAGCCTCAGAGTGGAGCCTGCATTCTGGCCAGATGTACCTTGAGTCTGATGACAGCCCTAGGTTTAGTAGATATAGAATTGTTTAATTGTTTGTATTGTTGCTTTTTCGTTTTTACTCTGTATCAGTAAATTCACCTATTATCGATTGGTAAGTGTTGTAGTCAGTCTAAGCCAGGCTTGTCCAACATACGGCCCACGGACTGCCATGCAGCCCGCCAAGGCATTTTCTGAGGCCCGTGGTGCTGCGATGGGAAATGAAAGTAAACACTGTTTACTTTTGTTCCCACCCCTTGTCCCTCCCCCAACCCCTCAGCAGCTTCCAAATGGCTGCTGAAGGGCTGGGGAAGGGACAAGGTTCCCACATGCACTGCATCAGCTTGATGTTGCCAGCGTGGTACATGTTGGAAGAGGAGTAGCCATGTGCTACTTGGGAGAGAATGAGCCCAGCTGAAGCAGCAGGGGCTCAGCTGCACTTTCCCCCTACCTGTGCCAGTCAGTCCTGAGTGGCACACGGCTCTGTCACCACCTCTTCTGGCTGGTGCAGACCTGACTGGGTCCGTCCCATCCAGAGCAGCATGCAGCTGAAGCCAGATTCCCACGTGTTGCTGGGGATGGAAGGAGGCCAGCCAGGTCAGCACTGGCCAGCAGAAGCAGAGGCAGAGCTGTGTGTGACTCGGGACTGACCGGTGCAGGCAGGGGGAAAATGCAGCTGAGCCCCTGCTGCTTTGGCTGGGTCCATCCAATCCTGAGTGGCACACAGCTCCACTGCCGCTTCTGCTGGCTGGTGCAGACCCAGCCAGCTTCCTCCCATCCCCAGCAACACGTGGGAAGCCAGCTTCAGCCACATGCTGCTCTGGATGGGACGGACCCAGTCAGGTCAGCACCAGCCAGGAAAAGCGGCATGCAGCTGAAACTGGCTTCTCACATGTTGCTGGGGATGGGAGAAGCCCGGCTGGGTCTGCACCAGCCAGCAGAAGTGGCAGCAGAGTCATGTGCCGCTCGGGACAGGATGAGCCTGGTCAGAGTGGCAGGGGCTTAGCTGCATTTTCCCCCTGCCTGCACTGGTCAGTCCTGAGCAGCACACGGCTCTGCCTCTGCTTTTGCTGGCTGGTGCCAACCTGGCCAGCCTCCTCCCATCTCCAGCAGCACATGGGAATCCAGCTTCAGCTGCATGTTGCTTTTCCTGGCCAGTGCTGACCAGGTTGGGACCATCCCATCTGGGGCAGCATGTGGCTGAAGCTGGCTTCCCAGTGCTGCTGGGGATGCCAGACTGGGTCAGCACTGGCCAGCAGAAGCAGTGGTAGAGCCTCCTGCCTTTTGGGACCAGCTGGTGCAGGTAGGGGGAAAGTGCAGCAACATGTGGGGAAGCCACCACTTCATAGGGGACGGGATGGGTTGGCTGGGTTGCATCAAGGAGGGAAAGCTGTGGCTGAGCCTCCTGCAGCTGTGCTGTATTCTTCTTTAAGCCTGAACAATATGCTCAAGAATACAGCATGAATGATCTGGGCTCCAACATAAATTTGGAGCAGGTAAAAATCTTTGTAAAAATACTGTCCAGTGTTTGGATTGTGTTTGTTTCTGTTTCTCTTTGTGTGGGATTGGGGGGTTCAACTTGTTACAACTTGTTAAAGATGTGTTGCTAACACGTTATTAATTCAATAAAAGTAAATCTTCTTGAAGTTTATTGTCAAAAGTGCCCATATTTGCTGCTTTGATTAGTTTCCACTCTGGCTGATATCTTTTCCACATTTGATCTATCGACTTGCATTATGCTTCTTTCATTCATTGAGAAGTGAGTAGAAGCTGAAGTGTTTATTTTAGTCAAGTGTTTGGTATTATTTCATTGTTGATTTTATGTTGTTTTTATTTTGGATTTTAAATCACATTTCATTTTCACTTCCTGTAACTTCATTGGTGTCAAAGATCACGTAGCATCACTTCCTGATGTGATGCCACTTCCTGGGAGGTCTTTGAATATGGCTCACCGGCCCACTGGGTGATAAAAAGTTCATGATCCAGCCCCATATTTGAAAAGGTTGGACACCCCTGGTCTAAGGATTGTGCCTGTCCAGAACAAAGGTATAGGTACCGAGTTCAAATCCAGTCCAACAATTGGCAACTCCACCAGGACACAAGAGTAGTAACTTGACCAATCAGGGAATTTGTTAATGCAAAGTGAGATGTTCTAGAGGGGTTAGCTGAAACTTGTAGTGAGGTAGAGCTATATAGTAATTGTGACTAAAGTTATAAGTATTCTGCAGGAGATGTTGTTTGTTATTGCTGACCAGGAGACTTTGTTTGTCCAGGTCAGGCAAAGTATGGACATAAGTATATACTGTGGTCCATTTGGAATTAAGTAAGAACCTCCTGTTGTGTTTACAACAGGAACCTAGAAAGCAAAGAAAGTCATCTCTCTGCTAGAAAGGCTATGTGAATGAACAGGGTCCTTAGGAAGAGCTACAGGGAGAAAGAACAAAAGCAGGTATGTGCTTGCTTTAAAGTTTGTAAAATGTAGGTTACTGGTACAGGTTATAGCAGGGCAAAGTTTTATGCAAGCAATACCGCTTCAAAGAGATTAAAAACAGTTAGAGAAACGTAAGACTCTGGGATCCTGTGTGCACCAGAAAACAGAGGCAGAGGGCACAGAAAGAGAGAATGAATGTTACTAGACATCTGCTCAGACAGTGGCAGAGAATTTGTGATTAGAGGTAAGGGGAAACTTGGTTCCCCTCTTCCCCACCCCCCCAACTCTCCAGAAACAGTGAAGGGCCTAGAAAACATAGATATTGTTACAGAAGCATAACAGCTTGTTTGAGGAAACATCAGACTACAGCTGTGTAAACAGAGATCAGTGCCCAGCATTACTTTGAGTTACTCTGGGCAGGGAAAGAGAAGTGAGCTTATCAGAAGCATGTTTTGTTTTTTCTCTGCAGAGGCATAGTTTGAAGGTTTACTTTTTAAGGTAGGAAGAGTTTTCCTAAAGGAATTGTGTGTAGTGTGTAATTTGTCACCCACAGTCTTTCAGGGGAACTTTCTTAGTCCTAAAGTGGAGCTTGCTAGGCTGTACAGCTGGAAGAGAGAGAGATTTAATGGATGGATTAGTTTGCAGAGAGCAAAGCAAGAAGGGGCTACTAATGAGAATGAATTGTGAAGCCTGTAGCTGAGAAAGAGTTATGGTTAATATCTGTTAAGAAAAGGAACACTAGAAGTCATGGATGGCCTTCTGTTGCTCCACCAGCCTTTTGACCATCAGGTATGTAAAGTTCCACCAAGTCTCTACATCCTGTATGTTTTTGTGCTGCAGGGTGTTCAGCTCAGCCTGTTTCTCCCACAGTATCTTGCCCCCCTAGATGCTGCAGTGGAAGTAGCCTACCACCTTCCTGCATTTTGAAATCAGCTGGCTTGTAGCAGTAGTGGTGGTGGCACCAGCACCAGCAGCCCTGTCTCCCTCCAAGGCATCCCTGATTATGAGGTGCAGCCTGTGTGCCACAAAGTTGGCGTCACAGACAACCTTCACCATATTGGCCCCATTGCTGGTGACCATGAACCTGCAGGTGAACTCGGCCTGCTCAACAAGCCACCCCTGTACCATACGGTTCGTGGCCACAATGATCTCCCTTGGCATGTGGGATTCATCCAGCACCTCGGCTTGGAGGAGAGCCCACCAATGGCCTGACTGATAACACCAGTGCCCTGTGAGGAAGGCTTGGGTGTGATCACCACTCCAGATGCTTCAGATATCCAAGGTGAAATGCAAGGCTACCTGTGACCCTACCTTGCACAGCTCCTCCATCAAGTACTCCCTGCATGCCTCATACAGAGAGGGCACCACTGTCCTGCTAATGGTGGTGCATGCGGTCACTTGGTAAGACGGGGCCACAAGCACCATGAGCCATCTGAACCCTGGCTGCTCAACTAGGGAGAAGAGCTGGATATCCAGAATAAACATCTCCCCAGTGGTCTGGGTGATCTCACTCACCTTGGGAATGCACCCCTCTCTGTCTGCAGCTTTCCCCCAGTGCTCCAGGGTTGCCTGCCTCTGTTTTGGGCTGATGGGGGCTTTGAAGCAAGTGGGGGGCTTCCCTTTGGGCATGCTCACACTGGTTCCAGGCTGAGCCGCAAGAAGGGCAAGGGGGTGCTGCCTCCTGAGTTGCACCGGCATCACCATGGCTGATGTGCCTTTGGCAGTGCTGGCAGATAGTAAACCTGGGATCATCTGCCAGCTCAAAATGCTCCCACACTATTGTTGCCGGCACAAGGTGCCTGAGGGAGGCAACAATTGGGTTCATTGCCCGGTGTGCATCGCGCCACTAAACACACTGGGGGGGAGAAGTAGACAGAGTTTATTTGAGCCCAAGTAAAAGGCACAGGGAGACTGTCTGGTCTCAAATCCTGCGTGCCTAGCCCTGCAACAGTGTATTTTTATATCCTCATCATTTTCTGCAGTAGTTTTCCACTAGCTGGCCCCCCCTTTCCCTCCTCCCTTCTCTTTCTGAGAGGTGCCCTTGCATTCCACAGATAACAGTTTTTAGGGAGTTTCAGCTTGCTTGCTACTCATCCTGTTTTCCAGTATTACAGGAGGTTACAAAAGTTCAAAGAAAGGGTTACAAAGGTTTGGGGGGGGGGGACCTGGCTCGCCTGGGCCTAGAGCAGAGGGGCTTCATCGACACTCGTGGTCTTCCATCCCTCTGAGTTACCTAGGGTTATGCTCAGTGACACCAACACTACGCTACTCACCGGCTTCTGGGTTGAGGGTGGGGATGCTGCCTTATCCCCCTCAGCAGGCTGAGGCACAACAGCAGGAGGAGCTGCCTCAGCTGAGCCACTTGCCTGAGCCTTCACAACCTCAACCTCCTCCGAGGTGCTGCTTTCTGGAGAAGGAGAACTGGGTCTAGGGGAACTTTGAGGGGGGTGGAGCACAAACTCTGATTTCCCCTCAGTCCCCAGAATTGCTTGAGCCAGGGCACTCAGGTCCCCTGGTTCTAGCTCCAGCTCCTCCTCTGGTAGTGGGAGACTTATGCTGGGAGATGACATTGGGGTGGAGGAGACAGTGATTCTTCTGCTGGTGCCCACTTCTGGAGTTAGGGGAGGAGGTACAGGTGCAGAGACATCAGGTACGGGAAGTGCTCCCACTTCCTTGCTTCTATTGGCAGCAGAAGCCTCACGGCTGCTTGGGAAGTGGATGTTTTGGAGGGGGGGCAGAACCTGGAGCTTTAGCTCTCCCCCACCCCCTCTCCCTCCCCTACCAAATGACCTGGCACCTGCCTTTCCAGCACACTTCATATTGATCTTTCCTGTGCTGCAAAAGGTGTGTGACTATGTGTGTCTAACTTCTTCTGGGTTCTTCTTTTTCTTCTGGGTTGTGTGATTAGTTTGCTTTGTGTTGTGTCTAGTGGACTGTGGTGACCTAATGGAACTGAGTATTGACTACAAATAATAACTAATACATTGGTGTGTTGTTCTTTTGTGATGTTGGGGTTTTTTTGGGGATGTGTGACTATTAGATTGCTTGTGTTGTGTGTTAATAAAGTTCTGTGTCGTTCTTCTGTGATGTTGGTTCTTCTTTTCTGGACTCTGGTTGGGTTGGGTTGGGTGATTATTAGATTGTTTTGTTTTGTGTGTAGTGGATTGTGGCGGACTAATGAATCTGATTATTGATTATGAATAATAACTATGTTGTGTGTTGCTTTTCTGTGATATGAGGTGTGTAATAACTATATACAATCTCTTCTTTTTCTATGAATATGTGACTACTTCTATGATCTGTGCAAGTGTGTGTAATGTGTGCTTTCCTGCACAGTAATGGATCAAGCTCAGTGCCATGGAAAACACTGAGCTTTCTTTTTTAAAAGTTTGCAAAAAAAAAAAAAGGGAGAACAAATATGAATTGAAAGAAATGAATTGGATAAGTTTTAAGTAGGGAGATTCTAACCTAAGCTAAGCTATATCCTATCCAATCTTTTCTAAGAACAAAAATAAGCAGGCAACTGACTGACTATGTAGCAAGCCAGGCAGTCCAGTATCTTTCTGATACTGTTGCTCACTCAGAACCAGCTCACAAAAGACACAGCAAGCCTGCAGACTGAGGCTGTTATGCTGTTTCTATGTCCCTCCTCTGGATATTGTGATTGGAAAGGCAGTCAGAGACAAATCACGCTCACTGGCCAGCTAGAGATGTCAGTCCTGCCCCCACGCCGCTCCCTATTTTAAGTTTCTGTTTCCCCATAAAGACAGCCTTCCAAATCACCAAATCTTTTCTGAATCTTTTCTGAATCTTTTCCAAATCACTTTGGAGGCTCCAAATCAATTTGGAATGTTTTAAGCTTCTAGCGATTTGATTCAGATTCTGAGATTCAGCCTCTGAATTGGTCCAAATCTTCTCCAAATTGAATCTCAATCCAAAGCTTCACACAGCCCTACTACTGAGACAAACAGAGGGGCCCAGCATTGAGTTGACACCCATGCTGCATAAGGTGCACACCAAACTGGGCCTGCATGCAGGGCACAGGATTCACCCTGCATGTGGTGCTTGTCTTGGCCAGTCCAGGATGTGCTATCCTTGTTGTGCCTATCCAGTCAAGCTGAGATACATGCCACATGTAGCACCTAGTCTGGCCAGTCTGGGTCCTGCACCACATATGGCATAGATCCTGGACCAGCTTGAGTGAGTGATACTTAGAGCACACCCGCTGAATTGGTTGGAGCAGGTACCATGTATTATGGATCTGCTATGCAGGGGGAAGAGGGGTTCTATGGGCCCAGACTGAACCTGGGGGAGGCAGCTCCTTACCATTCATCCAGCCCATGGACTGGTACCACATGACAGAGTTTGACACTCATAACTTGTAGAATTAATAGGATACCTACAGGGATTCTTGTCTTTATTCCACCAAAGAGGTTGACTCTGGCTTATCATGGGAATGAATTTTGACAGTCTAAAATGTTAAAATTTAATCTCTCAAAGTTGGAAAAACTGCAAATTAAAGTCTAGAAGATCTAAAGAAAAATAAAAGCTAGTTCTTCCAGTACTTAGGTCTGTTTTCTTTAGTGGATTTAAACATATGCTGGGGTGATATGATCCTGGCACCCGTTCCTGCCTGGGGCCGGAGGTCGGACCTGGTGATCTGTTTAGGTCCCTTCTGACCCCAGATACTATGATACTATAATATGTTTGTTAGGGTGACCATCATTCAGACTGTTGGGGAGCATTGAATCTGCAGCTGGAATAAGGCTTTAATCTGTGTCCCAGCAAGGCTTCTAGTCACAAGAAAATGATGTATTAAAATAACCTTACAGATGCTTAAGTAAGTAGTTTTAATCATATAATAGAATGGTTGTGAAACACATATATAAGATTTGTCTGTATTAAGTAACCATTTTTATTGTAGTAACCATTTTTTCTAGAAAAAGCAACAATTAAGTCTGTGTGTTGTGAACCAGCTACAGCAAGGAACGAGATAAGATAAGGGGGCCCAAAAAGAGGGAGGATGGCACAACCCGGAACAAGAAAACAGATTGGAAAGTGAAAGATAGCATGCAACTAAGGTGAACAGATGCAAAAGGTGGATAGGGATTGGTAAAGAAACCTTCAGAGTCCGCCCATTGACCGAAAGAAGAGGGTTCGTGGTGTTAGACATGCTCTCATAGCAAAAAGGCATGTAAATGAATGAAATGCATAGGCAATTCCATGTTAATGAAATAAACAGTAAACAGAGGCAGAGCTTCAGATGGGAGGAGAAATGGGTGGAACAGAAGGCGGGACAGGGGTGGAGTGCATATTAATGGCTATAAACCAATGTGTAAGGAAAAGCTATTGTTTGGGACAGGACTCCATCTCTTATGGTGTGAGGCCCCTTGTCTGAAGCTGTCTCCATTCTAATAAAGCTGTTGCAAGCAACGTGTGCTGGTGTTTGCTCCCTGCTCTGCTCTGGCTAATGAGTAACAGGATTCATGGTTAATTGGACCGTCGTCTCCCTAGTTGTTGGGTGCCTCATGGAGTCAGGGTCTATCAATGCTATTTTTTTTTTACCTATTACCAATATGTAAAATCACCTCTGGTATTGTAAGACTTCATGTTAAATTCAGTGAGATCTGTCTACCTCAAAATTGTCCCCTTAACAGGCCTCTTGGGTTATTCAGCCATACAGCATTTTTTATATATTTTAAGACGTACTTCATTGGATATCCAAGTGATGTAAAGGAGATTTCAACAGTATCTTCTATTTAACACCTTCCATTTTTTCCCAGGTAGGACTTCAAGTTGAACTTAGTTTTGTGGAAATAGAACTAAACACTAAATCATGAATTTTTTTTTAAACTGTGCTGCCAAAAATCCACATATCTCATTAAAAGCAAAGGAACTTCAGATATTCTGCACTTTTGGGGGCATCAGCCATTTTTTTGTGTGTGTGATTCCTGAGGGATTTGGAATTGAACAGCCTTTCTTAATGTTCTTCCATGTTGTTGAAGGCATGGTTAGATGTTGTTTCCAGAAATACAGCTTTTACATAGGTGCCAACATTTTTTTTGTTTGTTTGGGGGGCGGGGGAGCTGCTAAGATGGTGAACAAGTAGAAAGTATTAAGCATTTCAAATGACAGCCCTCTTCCTGAAGCGACACAGTGCCCTTGGAACCCCATGTACTTGATTCCTCTGAGCCTTCTAGAAGGTATTTAATCTAAATCAGGGGTAGGCAACCCTCAGCAAGTGTACCAGAGCACGGTACATAAAGTGAGTTTGTCTGGCACATGTACATTGGAGTAGATAGCATGGTAGCTATGAGGGACTTAATCCTTGTGGCTATGCAGCTTCAGCCCCTTCCCTGCCATCTGCCTTGAAGTGCGTGTGCACCCACTGCCAGCAACAAGCCAGGCTGGGGCACCGTAGACCCTGACGCAGCTGCTTGCAGCCTCCCTTCCTCCTGCTCTGAGCAGCCTGGGCTCTGTGGCAGACAGCAGGGGCCTGCCCAGAGCCCAGGCCAGCTGTGGAATGCAGCTAGGAGGCACCCTAGCTGCACTGGGCTTCACAGGTCCATGACCCAGCTTGTTGCTGGTGGTGGGGGCACACACACCTTGGGGTGGATGGAGTGGAAGGGGCTGGGGCTGCACTGGCACAACAATGACTAGGTCCCCCATGACTCCCCTGCTGTCCACCCTGACACACTAAGATCTTACAAGTTGAGGCTGTGAGTGTTTTTGGCACTCTGCTGAAAATGTTGCTGATCCCCTGATCTAGATGATTATTGGAAAAATAAAGTTTAAATAATCTTGAAATACTTCAGTATATTACCTTTTTGTGGTACCTTTTTACTGTAATGTAAATTAAATATATTTGATAAAAGAATGCTGTAAGCTTCAGCGCTTCTATATGCTAGTGCCAGAATTCACAGGGCTATATTTCAAAAGCCTCCATTCCTTTTTTGGGGCCAAGGAATTCAACCCCTGTTTGCACATCATAAAATAATGGTCAGTGAGAAAATCAGAGGAGCTCCAAGGCTACAGGATAGGGCCCATGGTCAGATGGGGTTAACCCCTATAAAGTGGGAGGAGATGGCTGAGTGGGACCTGGGCCGGGTCTCACCCCGCCCAGTTCCCTACTTTGCCCAGCCCTCCAGGGAGCTCTGCAGCCAGAGCCATGTGAACAGGCTGTGCAAACAGGCACACCTGTCTGCCGGCGTGTGAGTTAGCATGGAGTTTGTGCAGGAGGGTGCGTGGGAGGGCCCGAGGCCCTACCTGTGAGCCCCCTAGGGTAGGCAGACTCAGGCCCAGCCTGCCTACCAGTGACATGCTGCGGATGGGCACTCACTGCACCCCTTGGGTCCCCTCAGGGTCTGCGCCACCCCCCCCAGCACCTTTGAGATGGCCACCCAAACTGAGCCCATGGTTCCGGGCTCTACACAGACAGAGCCCCTGGCTCTCGGCTGTGGGGGCTGTCTGTCCTTTTTTCAGAATCTGGGACCTGGGAGCATGGCTACCTCCCCTTCTGGGGTCTGCTCCCTTTTGGGGTCCCTGGCACACCAGCTGGAGGATCTCCAGGCCACAGTCTAGAGACTGTATGTCATCAGGGACTGCAAGCAGGAGATAGACTCCTACTGCCAGGCCCTTCTCCCCCGACAGCCGGAGGGTAGATCATTCTGTCCAGTCAAGGGGATGGACCAAGGTAGTCAAGAGCCCTAAGGCCCACCGCACCAAGGCCCCTGCCCAGCCGGAGCTTAGCAACAGGTACAAACCTCTTGCAGCCCCAGCAGAGCCTGCTGAGTTGCCAGCTCCTGCAGGCAACACGGGCACAAGAAAAAACGCAAAGTGTTTGTCATGGGAGACTCCATCCTGAGGGGGACTGAGGGGGCAGTCTGCCGCTTCAACCCCTTAGCCCGGGAAGTCTGCTGCTTTCCAGAGGCCCGCATCTGAGACATTGCGACAAAGATCCCTAAGCTCCTCCAGCCCACTGACCACTGTCCCATGCTCCTTATCCATGTGGGCACCAATGACACGGCTTGGAGTGCCCCCAGCCAGGTTGTGAGGTGCTACAGGGATTTGGGAGTGGGGCTAAAGCATCTGGGGGCACAGGTGGTGTTCTCTTCAATCCTCCCAGTCTCGGGCTATGAGCTGAGGAGGGAGAGGAGGAGCCACATAGTCAACCGAAGACTGTGGCACTGGTGTCATCAGGAAGGCTTTGGCTTCCATGACCACAGTCCACTCTTTGGCAAGAGAGGCAGCGAGCTGCTGAGACGAGATGGCCTCCACCTCTCTCTCCTTGGAAGGAGGCTCTTCTCAGCCAGACTGGCTGACCTGCTCCACTGGGCTTTAAACTAAGCTTCAGCTTAGTAGTGCTATAGGATCAGCAGTGCTACGCTGGCTAGCACTATGGAAGAAAGAAACCTGGGGATCATCACTGACTACAAGAAAACATTTGCCTTCAGTGTGATGCTGCAGCTAGTAAAGCAACCAGAATGCTGGCTTGCATTCATAGATACTTCTCAAGCAAATCCCAGGACATCATTCTCCCCTTGTACTTGTCCTTGGTGAGGCTGCAGCTGGAGTACTGCATCCAGTTTTGGGCCCCACAGTTCAAAAAGGATGTGGAGAAGCTTGAGAGAGTCCAGAGGAGAGCCACACGCATGCTCAGAGGTCAGGAAAACAGACCTTACGATGACAGGCTGAGAGACATGGGACTCTTTAGCCTGGAAAAGCGCAGGCTCAGGGGTGATCTGATGGCCACCTGTAAGTTTATCAGGGGCGACCACCAGTATCTGGGGGAATGTTTGTTCACCAGAGCACCCCAAGGGATGACAAGGTCAAATGGTTATAATCTACTACAACACCGTTTCAGGCTGGACATAAGGAAGAATTTCTTTACTGTCCAAGCCCCCAAGCTCTGGAATAGCCTACCGTCAGAGGTGGTTCAAGCACCTACATTGAACACCTTCAAGAGCAAATTGGATGCTTATCTTGCTGGGATCTATGACCCCAGCTGACTTCCTGCCCTTTGGGTGGGGGCTGGACTCGATCTTCCAAGGTCCCTTCCAGCCCTAATGTCTATGAAATATTCAGTAAAATTAAACCTGTCATGTTCAGAAAGTTTTAAATCTCTGTTGAAACCATCTGTTCTCTTCTGACATGAAAAGAGAAGCGCATCACAAAGAGTTTATGGATATTGTTACTTCCCTGGTCCCTCCTTCTTCTGACTCCCATTATGCTTTAAAAAAGAAAAAAAACTACATCTATTTTTCCCACAGCCCTTTTCAATGCTTTCACTGTGGAGATTTGATATTGGATAAAATATTTTGATCATGTCACATTTATTGTTATTTCAATACTAATAAAATGTAAAATAAGGGGGCAGAGCTTTTAAAAAATGAGTTTGATAAAAATTGTAATGGAAAATTTGGGATAGGATTTTGATAAGTAAAAACAGACAGGTATTATAGTTCTTCTAACTGCGTGCAGAAAAGCCATCAATCCTCATGATGCAGAGCTTTAGCTCCTTATCATCTGATGCTAGTAAGAAATTCAACTCTTGGACCTATGACATGTTACATTTCAAAATTAATTGGATTATGGTGGTAGATTTGCATCTTCCAGCTATCACTGGCCACAACCAGCAGACCATAGGCCTAATCAGTCAATCTGGAATCAGCATTTCTATCAGTCATGATGGAAACAAGTATTGGGGCTTGTACAGTTACTAGAATTATGATGGTATTACAGCTGCAATGGTAATTCAGAATTTGATCATATTTTACTGGGATATTGAATCAGTCTGATCCAGACCCAGGCTGTTTCACTTACTTATTCCTTTTGATCTGTCCTCTATCAGGACAGTTGATACTTACACAATGTGGTCGGTGAACTTATTGTAACATAAATAGGGATTTGTTTCCAGATTGTTTCCACTGGTGGCACCTTCATACAAGCCTGAATATTCCTGGATCATTCATTAGACATTGTGGTGGCCCCTTTCTACTTCCTCCTTCCCCACAGGATCAAGTGAGAGTGCAACGAGAAGTGGAAATTGTTAGTGAAAACATGCAGTTGACCACTGAACCAAAATGACAATGGAGTTCTGCTGGGCCTCCTAGGACAATGGTGACTCCTAGTGGCTGAAATGATTGTGATTGCAATTTGTAGCTGCCACCAGCAGCTGTTTTTGTTTTTCTTTTTTTGGTCCCCACCCCCAAGTTGGCAGTTAGGATGTTTGTCCCTTTTGCACTGCTTCAGTTATGCCAGTGCTGCAGTTGCACTGTAAACACAATTTGTTTGATACTTACATTTCTCACATCCTTGTTCTGTCCATCAGGTCATCAGCATTCATTTCCTGTTTTAAAGCAGAATAGACCTTTGTAACTTTTTGCCTTTTCTCATTTTATATTTCTGAACTGTAGATGTCACTCTAGGGCTGCCCTATTTCTATGCCTTATTAGTGGTGTAGCACTAACAGACTCAAACAGTCTGTTAGGTTCTGGGGAAAAAAATATCCAGAATCAAGTATTAATGCTCAGAGAGGTAAACATTTTACAAGTAGCTACAATTTAGCCTGGAAATAAGGGAAATGCAGTTAAAAATCAGTTGCTGTTGGGTTTTTTTTATTATTGCTATTATTTATTTTTGCAGTTTTTAAGTTTACTACATGGAAAAAATAATAAATTTTCCAACATTCAAATTAATTGAAAATCTTAATGTATTTTAGTAAATTTAGTTCTGGTAGATGCTAACCCATTCTAAATCCTGGGAGCTTATGGATCTCAAAACAGGCCTGGGAACTTCCAACTTCCCTTTAATTGCCTTCATGGGTCAAAGAGAAGTGCCAGTACTGTAGACAATACTATCGTCCCCTACCTGTCAAAGGAATCAAACTCAACCATAACCTAAAAAGATCACTTGTAGCACAGTATTTTCTTCTCCATCTATTGAAATCTTGGTTAAGTTAGGTGCTTCTGCATATAGATAACTGAAACATATGGATAACTTCAGTGAAGCTAGTAGAATGATATAAGCTCAAAAGTATAATAAAAACATTACTTTATGTTCTTTTAAAAATTATTAAAATTGCCATGGAAGAGCATAAGTCGCATTTATTTTAGTTTGACACCCCTCATTGTTTTTTCAAAATAAGTACAACAAAGTGGGTTGCCGCCTCTACATAAAGTTCAAGTTTTTACTGAAGTCCAGAATTCCCCCCATGCACCATTAACTGTCTCATTCTAACACCTAAAATTGCTTTTTTGAAATCTGACCAGTTCAGATACACAGTTACATGAGTTTCAAAGTATTTGAGATAAGAGTTTGCAAGGGGTTGTGAGTGCTAAAGAGAGAAAAATCAAATCTGAGGTTTCCTTAACTATGTATTCCCTTTCCTTAAAATGGAACAGGTATGAACTCTAAAGGGCAAATTAAATGGGAGAAGAATACTGTGGGGGGGGGTTGGTTTTGTGTGTTGTTTTTTTAGTGTCATGTTTTTGTATATATTGACTCAGAAAAGAACAAATATGTGAGAAATATGTTATATTTCCACTTATGGTAGGCTGCTTCATAGTATTTTCCTAATCTTGATTTAGGTATGTCCCTCTTATCATCCAAGATGGCTAATCAACTAGTCAGGGCTTTAAACTTACTTTGCTGGGGGGCAAGGAAACTCCAAGTAGAGCATACCTGGGGACTGGCACACAGGAAAGCTCCCACGTGGAGGACACTAAAATAACTGTCTTTGAAAATGCTAATGGAACAGTTCTCCCACAGCATCTCAGGAAATCAAGGGATTCTGAGCTGGTGCAAAACCACCTAGAAAAGCTAGACATAAGTCAGCAGGACTAGATAGATTTCACCCGAGGGTGCTGATGGAGCTGGCTGAAGTCATTGCAGAATCCCTGGCAAAACTGTCAGAAATCATGGCAAACAGGGTAGAGATCCCTGAGGATTGGAAGAGGGCCAACATTGTCCCCATCTTTAAGAAAGTGAAGAGAGAGGACCCAGGCAACTATAGGTCACCTATAGGAAGTTAAGCCAATCAGCCTAACCTCCATCCCAGGGAAAATCCTGGAAAAATTCATGAAAGAATCTATGTGATATGCTTATTGAGGGTAAGATTTTGAACAACAGCTAGCATGGCTTCATCATGGGTAGGTCTTGTCTTACCAATTTCATCTCCTTCTATGAACAGGTCTCTTGCCACCTGGAAATGGGAGAGAAGGTTGACATTATATACCTAGACTTCCAAAAGGCTTTTGGTCTAGTATCCCACAATATCCATGTGGAAAAATTGGAAGATTGTGGGCTTAACTGTTCAACAGTTCAGTGGGTAGAAAACTGGCGGCATGGTAGGACCCAGAGAGTACTCATGAATGAATCTATGTCATCCTGGTGAGAAGTGGCCAGTGGTGTCCCTCGGGGTCCATGCTTGTACTGGTGATTTTCAACATCTTTATCAGTGATTTTCATGTTGGGGTGAAAAGCTTGCTGGCCAAGTTTGCAGACAACACTAAGATATGGGGGAGTGTGGTCATGCCAGAAGATAAATTGCAGATACAGGTGGACCTGGACAGGCTGGAGAATTGGGTGGACTGGAGCCAGATGAATTTCAACACTCAGAAGTGTGTAGTGCTCCATCTGGGGGCAAAAAATCCCCAACATACCTACAGGCTCAGTGGTAGCAATTTGACTTGCACCACAGCTGAAAGGATCCTAATGCTAATTATTGACCATTGTATGAACATGAGCCAGCAGTACAATGCTGTGGTCAGCAGGGCAAACAACACATTGGCATGTATTAACTGTTGCATCTCATGCAAAACTAAGGAAGCGATACTTTCACAGTACTCCACACTGATGAGACTGCAGATGGAGTACTGCATCAAGTTCTGGGTGCCGCACTTCAACAAGGATGTGGAAAAACTTGAGAGGGTCCAGAAAAAAATCACCCATATGATCAGGGACTTGCAAGGCAAGCCATACAAGGAGAGGCTGAAGGACTTGGGCCTTCAGCCTACAGAAGAGAAAGCTAAGAGGGGACTTGGTAGCAGCTGACTACTACATCAGAGGAGTACATCAAGAATTCAGTGAACAGCTGTTCAGTAGGGTCCCCTGGGGAAGACCAGGAGCAATGGATACAAACTCCTGGAAGGCTGCTTCAGGCTCAATTCAAGGAAAAGCTCCATCACAGTCAGTGTGTCCAAACTGTGGAATAAACTCCCTCCAGTGGTGGTGCAGTCGCCTACCCTGGAAATCTTTAAAAGGAGACTGGATATCTTGCTGGGGTCACTTGACCCCAGTTAGCTTTTCCTGCCTAGTGCAGGGAGACTGGGCCTGATGAGCTACAAAATCCCTTCCAGCCCCTAACAATCGATGAATCTACCAGAGCATGATGTGTGTTCTCAGAGAATTAAAGTAACCTCTGTATGGCTTTATGCTATGATCTTTTCCTTATGAGAAGATTGTCAGCTCTGTAAAATTGATGTAATATAGCTAGAAAACTACAAAAGTTATTCCTTCATTAGAGTCCATACATAATCTCTAATTTCATGTTCATGGGAACCAGGCATTTAAGATGATCCAAGCCAATTAATTTATAGTAAATTTCTGTAGAGTTATTTGATTTAGAGTGGAAACCTACCTTATTCAGTTATACAAAATCCACAGGGAACATTCTTAGCTGAGAACAGCAAATTTTGAACAACAGTTTAGCAAGGGTGGTCATTATTTGGGCCTGAAGGCCACTTAGGGAGATTCAGTAAGAGGTTGCAGGCTGGATCAGCACCCCCCCTCCCTCCCAAAACAGCTCATCAAAACTTCCTAAGGGGCTCTGCTCCACTCTGGGCCAGTTGGCTGGCATGTGGCCACAGTTGGGGGGGGGGAGTGGCATCTGGGAGCAGAACAGGTTGTTAGAGCTGAGGATAGAATTATGGGGCCTTGACTGCATGAGGCCAGAGCCCAGAGCAGAAACATAATCTAGTCCCTGCACGCCCCTGTGATGGGCACTAGTTTTGTAGTCAGGGGCCTGTGAGGAGAGGATCATGGCTCTGCTCCAGCTCCCAGCCTGATGCTGTCACCACCTTGTGATCCTGGGGTCCCTATGGAGACCAGCCAGGACCCATGTGGTCAAGGCACATGGCTGGGTGGATGGGATCGGGCCAAGGGTGGAGGCAACAAACTGCATCCAAGAGTGGGATGGGTGGGCAGGGCTGGGTTTTGGATCTTGGGGTTATGATAGCATCGTGCCGGGGCCCAGGGCAGTGCCATGATCCACTTTCTGCAAATCACTGCCTACAGAATGAGGAACCATTGCAGCTCTGCCCTGGGACCTGGCCCTGCACTGTTATCACTCTGATCCCACCCTGTGGTCCCAGCCCCACTTGAACATCCCACTCCCAGATGCTGCTCCTATCTTGCCCAAAGCCCCATCCCATCCACCTGGCTATATACTCTGCCTGCTCTGAGGCAAATGGTTCAGGGTGCCCAGGTGGTGGGGCCAGGTTTGGCAGCAGCAGCAACTGGAAGAAGCTGCTGCCACTGGGGCTGCTGGGAAGAGAGTCCAGCCACCATGCTGTCCCAGCCCTGCTGTGTATCTGGGGGCAGTGGGACCAGATGCATGTGCCATAGCCTGGGCTGTTTCCTGTGCCTGAGCTGGGGGAGACTAAAGGCCCCATTGTAAGTTGGACAAAAATCTCTTGGTGGTCTGGATCTGCCCACTGGGCCATATTCTGACCATCCTGTAGTATAACCACACCAACCTCATCCTGTTTTTTTTAACTAAAAGAAACTTGTTTTCCAGGAACATAGGGCATGGGTGTGCTAGCGGATGGGCTCTGATACCAGCATGCTAATCTAAAAGCTGATCCTGAGACTGATTTCTACTACTCAAGGCTCTTAAACTTGGGTAATAAAACTTTACTTTTCTTGCTTAGTTAAAAAAATATATGGCATTGCTGATGGTATCTAGAAGCATTTACAAAACAGCTTTTGAGACATTTGGGCATGACCAAGCATGGTGAGAACAACAGTTTGTGTAGTACTGAAATTAGGATAGGCTTTCCTTTAATGGAAGTAAAAATAGCTTTCAAACAATAACCATTTGTCATTTATTTATAATCTCCCTCCTTTCAGGATGTACCAGTCAGTCAGAGTTCACTGTAATGTTATGTAATGAGCCCTACCTGCATTTAGTCTGTATATCTAGATTTTTAAGGTGCCTAAAAACATTTAAAAATAAGGCTTTTAAATTTTATTGGCCCTCTTTCATGCCCCCGCATGCCCCAGAGTTCTAGACCTCTTGCAGGATCATCATGCCTAAGATGTCCTCATGCATTTGGGGATCTAGATTTTGACATTTACTTTTTCTTATGCAAAACCTCAAAGTGAAAAGTTCTAATAATGAAAAGGAAATGGAAGATTAGGGACTTTAAAGTTAGAGTGTAGTTCTCCAAATGAAGGAGTGGGGGAGAATTTTTTATAGAAGGTATTTCAGTCTTAAGCATTAAAAACCATGAAGTCTGTTAGCTTAGAAATGGCATTTGAAGGTCTGTTTTTTGGGAATTGAGATACATGCATTATAAGGGGTCAAGATGGGCAGCAGGGGTTAAATGGATTTCTAAAGAGCTTGGGAGATGCATACAGCGTCTCATGGCCCTGAAAGCAGATGGGCTGTCTAGCACAAGGCCAACAAGGGCATATAGTCTAGAAAACAGTCTGGGAACCAAAGGAAGTATATACCATACTGTCCTGTAACACAAGATAGGTGACACTAGCTACAAGGTCCCAGAAAGCGGCGGGGGGGGGCTGAGTCCCAGTTTTGGAGGAACAGACCAAATTAGGAGAAGGCCCAGAAGGCTATGTGGACATTTGACCATAGAGAAACAGCCAATGAGACAGAGCGACAGATGAAGAGTCATCAAGGGGGAAGGAGAATACTAAGCAGAGACTTGAGATTAACAAAGAGTCCCTCCTTTTGTCCCATCCCTCCCTGTCCCTCACTCTTCCTCCTGGTCCCTCCCTTTGTCTCATCCATCCCTCCCTTTGTCCCATCCCTCCTTGTCCCTCCCAGTTCCTTCTTGACCCTGTCTGTCCCTCCTTCTCTTCCTTGAGAAGGGTCCCCAACCCCATTCCCTGGGAAGGGTCCCCAAGGCCACCATGGAGAGAGGGCATACCAGCAGCCCATCTCATGCACCCCACGGGAGGGGGGCTTTAGGCCTCAGCATCCGACCTTCAGACTGCTGACACCTAAGAGAGAGAGCCTCAGAGTGGAGCCTGCATCCTGACCAGATGTACTTTGACTGTAATGGCAGCCGTAGGATTGGTCGATATAGAATTGTTTGCATGACCACCGGGCTTTGATTAACCGCTTTTGAGTGGTTTTTGATTTGCAGGTAGGTGTCAATCACCTGTTGGGATCTTGTCTGTGCCGGAGTAGCTCTCTTCTCTCCATGTCCCCAACCCTGTCCTCACCTGCCACGGCTTGATGTTCCTCAGTGTGATGGGATACCCCCATGGCCCAGGATCCCCTGGCAGTCACTCACGGGGCTCCACCACCCCTACACTCCAGCCTCACGCCCCCTTGGGTGCATCCCTCACCTGTTGCTCTTGATTCCAGCTGTGGGGCAACGCCCCTGGCCTGCCTCTAAGTGACCACAGCTCCCAGCCGTGGTGTTCACTGTCAGATTCAGCCTCACGGCCCTCCTTGCTTACCCCCTCCCTTCAGGGGAAGGAAAATCAAAGAAACTATAAACTCACAGAGGCTTCCCTTCAGCCTCAATCTGCAGGGCACACTCCCCTAGCTCTCTACCCCTTAGCCAGGGTTGCCTAAACAAATTAAACAACCAAAATGCTGACTGCCTGGTGTCTCCCTACCCTCTAACTGGCTTACTCTGAGCCCTTCCTGGCTCCCTTCTGGCCTGACCCAGCCTGATCACCTCCAGCGTTTCTCTCTCCTGCCCATCATTCTATCAGTGCCTGGCGGCGATGCCCACCCTGATTGTACCCCCTTGGGGCTCTCCTCCCTGACAAAACTGTCTCTGTGCCCCGTCATCCCAGCACCCCACCTGTGGGTCACTTCACTCCTGGGTGCTCTTCCAGCTGCATCCTCAGGTGCTGTGTCTCCCATTCCAGCGTTGTCTGATGCAGTGTCCAGTCGGGATGTCTGGCCCTGTTCCGTCCATGTCCCTGCTGGCTCTTCTGGTTTCCCCAGTCTTGCAGCAGAGGCTCCTCTTATCATCGGCAACGGTTGCTGCTCCTCACCTGGGCTATCCTCCCCCTCCACGCCACAGCCACCATTTTTATCACTGCCGGCTGGCGTCCAATGGTGATGTCACCAGCTGGCTGCAGTTGAACAAAAAGGTGGCTAACGAGCCGAGTGGGCTCCTCCCTCCACTTCGTGCATGTCCTGTCCTGAGCTGTAGGTGAGTTCTGTTCATTACTTTGCCTCCTGGGACAGTTTGTATTGGGTTTTTTTTGTTATCACCCTGTATCAATAAACTCACCTATTATCAACTGGCAGGTGTTGTGGTCAGTCTGAGGGTTGTGCCCGCCCAGAACAAAGTTTTAGGGGCTGGGTTCCTAAAATCCAGTGTCATCAAAGTCTAGCAAGGGAAAATGCAACATTTATACATAATAAGCAAGTGGCATAAATTCCAAATTGTGTACATTTTTGTTGCTGAATTACCAGAGCTCTAGCCATGAAAAATCTTGGCATTGGCTCATACTCTTATCATTTAAATATCCTATAAGCTCCAGAGTCTTAAGGAGGGCACTGATGAAACAGAAGTAGAGAAGTTAAATGATCAGGATCAGCATTTATAAACACTGGAAACTCTTAACAGAGCTTTTCTGGTAGGATATTCTAGAAACCTGAAGGGAACAGAAGCTTCCACTGTTTAATTGAGTGTGATTTTATTTCACTAGAAAAGTTGTTTTAAAAAGTGTGTTAGGAAGCAATATTGCATTTGGGGAAATAATTTGATGCAACTTCAGAGTCCCCCCCCCACTTTGAAAATAGATTTCAGTCACCAGAGCACTATCTAATAGCACAACCTAAGCTTGATTTATTATTGTGAATAAGGAAAATAAAGGGAAAACCCGCACAGAAAAGTCGATGATTTAGTAGGCATGGTGTCAAGATCACAGCAGGTGGAATTAACCTGTGACACTTGAGCTATGGTAAACAACTGCAGTGATCAATACTGAAATTAATCAACTTTAACTAAGTAAATGAGGAAACAAGTTTGCTACAGAGTTCAAATAAGTATCCTAAGCAGCAGTTCTTTGTCCTGCTGAAAGGCAAAAATATGCAAGGATGTTCTCTTATTTTTTGATTAGTTACAAGGGATTTGAGCAATTAGCACACTGCAGATGTTTGAACAATTGGGAAAATTATTCAAACATATTTATTTAGAATAAGTTTAATGTATAACACTTAGGGGTGCTTATACACATGCCAGGGGTTTAATTCTCCCTAAATTGAAATAGTGGGTTTTTAATTGGTGAGTTTTTGTGTTAATTAAAAACTCACCATTTCTATTTAGGAACTTCTGTTACTGTGATGGAACAGTGATGCCCCCATCTGCTCATGTTCCCACTCAGCCTGCCACAGGCAGGTGCCATTTAAAAAAGAAAGGAAGTGAAACGCGGTGAGGGTCCCAACCCTTTTTTTCCTTCTTTTCGCTGGAGCATGCCTACCTCTCTTGCGGCCAAGGAGAGAGCTGCCATTGGGCCCTGAGCTTAGGGGGGCCCGGTCCTTTCCTCCATGGCAGCAGCACCCCCTGGACAGCACCCACCCACTAGCAGCCCACCCAGGAAGTCCCAGGGAGCATTGCCACCATGAAGGAATGAACTGGGCCCCCCACCCTCCTCAGTTCAGAAGTTGCATGAACCAGCAGCAGCTCACATGGGCAGACTCTGCTAAGAAAAGAAAAAAGTGGAGAGGGGCTTGATCCTTTTTTTTTTTTTTTTAAGTGGAGCCTGCCCACATCTTCTGTATCTGTGGAGTGAGTTGCCAGTGGACCGAGCAGTGCCAGTGCTTCCCTCCACTGTGGAGACACCCGCTGGGACCACCTGGGCAGGGTGCCGCTGGATGGATAGCACCTCTGGGGTCCTGCTGCCATGGAGGGAAGAACTGGGGGCCCTCACAGCTTAGGAGCTGCTCAGCCCACCATCAGCTCACTTCCTGCCCACAGGAGACATGGGCAGGCTCTGTTGGCGGTGAGGGGAGGTGCGGGGGGAGACAGACAAGACCCTCGATGCTTTTTTTTCCCTCCTTCTTCTTGGTGGAGCCTTCCCATGAAGCTTCCACTGATTCATGCAAACCCAGAGCTGTGGGGATCCCAGTGCTTCCCTGAATGGTGGCAGCAGCCCCATCTGGGACTTCTGGGTTGGGCTGTTAGCTGCACAGGTGCTGTCCCAGCTTGGATGTAGCACCTGCTGAATCTAATGGTGCACAAGGGACTGGAAGCTCAGATGTGATCAGTGAAGCTATGGCTTGGTGGACTTTCAGCACCCTGTGCAGCATCCCTGTCACCTTCCTGCCACCTGGGACCACCCAGAAATGAGCAGACCTGAGCCTGAAGCAGTGTGGGAAGGTGGTAGGAGGGCATCTGGGTGTGCTGGTAGCCAGAGACAGCAGCAGGGATGCTGCACAGGGCACTGGAAGCCCCCCAAGCCCAAGCTTCCCTAAACACACCTTCTGGCACCCATGCATTGTCCCCACTGCCATCTCTGGATGTATGGCCCGTAGATTCATAGATCCATAGATTGTAATGCCAGAAGGGACCTCAGAAGATCATTAGATCCAGCCCCCTTCACCAAGCAGGAAAGATAACTGGGGCTCAGGTGACCCTAGCACGGTGACTGTCTAGTCTGCTCTTGAAGATTTCCAGGGTAGGCGATTGCACCACCTCTGGAGGAGCTTATTCCACAGTCTGAATACCCTGACTGTGAAGAGGTTTTTCCTAATGTTCAGCCTGAATTGATCTTCCAGGAGTTTGGTGCCATTACTCCTGGTTTTTCCTTTGCTACCAGGTCCCCTCTCAGCCTTCTTTTCCTTAGGCTGAAGAGTCCCAGATCCCTCAGTATTTCCTCATATGGCTTGCCATGTAAGACCCATGTAAGATATGGGTGGCTCTTCTTTGGACTCTCTCAAGCTTGTCTACATCCCTTTTAAAGTGTGGTGCCCAGAACTGGACATAGTACTCCAGCTGTGGTCTCACCAGTGCTGAGTAGAGTGGAAGAATCACCTCCTTGGTTTTGCTGGAGATACATTGATTGATTCATGCCAGAGTATTTGCCCTACTGGCTACAGTATTGCACTGCCAACTCATATTCATACTGTGGTCTATTATTACCCTCAGGTCCCTTTCATGTGTGGTGCTAGTCAGTTTGGTACCATGAACCTGTAGGTGTGTTGGGGGTTGTTCAACCCCAGGTGGAGCACTTTACATTTCTTGATGTTGAACTTCATCAGGTTCCACTCCAACCAAGTTGCTGGCCTGTCTAGGTCCACCGGTATCTGTAGCCTATCCTCAAGCATGACCATACTCCCCCATAACTTGGTGCCATTTGCAAACATGGCCAGTGAGCTCTTCACCCCCACATCCAAATCATTAATATAGAGGTTAAAAAATACTGGACCAAGCACCAACACCCTGTGGGACACTGCTGCCCACTTCTCACCAGGATGACACATATCTGTTCACTACAGCTCTCTGGATTCTATCCTGCAGCCAGTTTCTCACCCACCTGACTGTCTTGGCGTTAAACCCACAATCCTCCAATTTTCTTGCAAGGACATTGTGGGACACTTGATCAAAGGCCTCTCAAAAGTCAAGGTATACAATGTCAACCTGCTATCTCATGTTCACATGGCGAGTTTCCTGGTTATAGAAGGAGATGAGGTTGGTAAGTCAAGACCTGCACATGACAAAGCCATATTGGCTTTCATTCAGAATCTCACCTTCTGCAAGATTATTGCAGATCGACTCCTTGTTGAACTTTTCTAGGGTTTTCCCTAGGATGGAAGTTAGGCTGATTGGCCTGTAGTTACCTGGGTCCTCCCCTCCACCCTTCTTGTAGATGGGCACAACACTGGAGAAGTCCCTGAGGACTGGAAGAGGGCCAGAGTGCCACAAGTTGTGGAAGAGTTTTGCCAGGAGTTCCGCAATGACTTTGGACAGCTCCTTCAGCACCTTTGGATGACAATCATCCGGTCCCACTGACTTGTATACATCTATGTTTTTAAATTGGTCATACACCAATCCTATGGCAATAGTAGGAAGGTGATTATTCCTACCATACTTATCCACTACTTTACCTGGCGTGGTTTTTGCCTTTGTCCAGTGAAAGACTGAGGTGAAATAGTCATTCAGGAGTTTAGCTTTCTCCTGGGTACCAGTAACCAGCTCTCCTGAGTTGTTCAGCAATGGCCCCACACTCCCATTTATTTTCCTTCTGTTCCCTATGTACCTAAAGAAGGACTTCTTGTTGTCCTTAATTCTTGTTGCTAATTGAAGTTCGGTTGCTGCTTTAGCCTGTCTTATCTGTTCCCTGCAGATGTGGGCCGTCATGAAATAGTCTTCCTTGGGGCCCACCCCGAGCTTCCATTGTTTATAAGCCTATTTTTTCTTTCTCAAGAGGACTGTGATTTCCCTGTTTAGCCAAGAGGGTTTCCCAGCCCTTCTGCTACCTTTTCTCCACATGGGAATGGAGTTCCTTTGTGCGTCAAGGATTGTGTCCTTAAATAACAACCACTCTTCATCCATACCCTTCACCTATGGTCCCTGGTCCTGCAGCACTTGCCCTAACAGTGACCTAAGCTTGTTGAAATTTGCATTTTTGAAGTCCAAGACTTCAATTCTGCTATCCAATTTGTCTGCCTTACATTGGACAGTAAGCATGGTGGTTTCATGGTCACTGTCACCCAGACTTCCCTCTATATATTCAAGTCAGTCACCAGGTCATCTCCTTTGGCCAGGACAAAGTCTAGCAGAGCATCACCTGTGCTTGGCCCATGCACTTCCTGAGTTGGGAAGAGCTCCTCAACACAGGTCAGGAAGGATCATGACTGATTCAACTTGGCTGAGTGTTCCTCCCAGGAGATGTCTGGATAATTAAAATTGCCCATGACAACCATGTCACGTGCATGTGTAGCCTCAGTTAATTCACAGGTGAACTCTAGATCGAGTTCTTCCCACTGGTTTGGTAGTCTGTAGTATACACCTACAGTTAGTTCTCTGTTGTCATGCCCCTCCTGCAACTTGACCCAGAGAGTTTCAAGCTGTCCATTTTTGGAGCTGATGTTGCCCTCCAAGTAGGTGTACTTCTCTTTCACATAGTAAGCAATGCCTCCACCTTTCTTCCCCACCTGGTCCCTTCTATGCAGGATGTAGCCCTCTATAGCTACACTGGAGCCATATGAGGAGTCTCACCAGGTCTCTATAATCCCTACTAGATCATAATGTGTTCCCTCAGAGCTGTGTGGTGTACATGGCCATACAGGGCTGCTCAAGTGCTGCCAGGCACACTTGCATGGCTGTGCACACCATTCAGCTTAGAGAGAACACTGATCATAATGTACAATGGAGAGTAGGGGGGGTAGCTCCTCCTGCTTGTGCCTCATGTTTCTGGCATCAGTATATAGGCACCTGAGGCCCTCATCTTCCTGTCCCACTGATGGAGAACTATTCCCTTAGCTCCTGCAAGAGTGTCTCTACCAGTGTCCTATCTACAGGGCTTATGTGTATGCTGGTCCCTGGATATGTATGAATTGGTGAATCACCATCCCCCCACAATCTTAGTTTAAAGCCCTGTCCAGAAGATCAGCCATCCTGGCCATGAACAGGGACTTACCTTTCCTCATGAGGTGGATGCCATCCCTTCCCAGGAGTCGTTTCTCCCTGAAGTGCATGTCATGGTTAAAGAATCCGAAGCCTTCTCGTTGGCACCAGCATCGGAGTTGCCAGTTCACTTCCTTTTTGCATCCTTCCCTTCTGGGACCATAGCCTGAAACAGGAAGCACAGAAGAAAAGGCTACCTGGGCCCTCAACCCCTTGAGCCCAGCCCCCAGAGCCCTGTAGCTGCTCATGACCCAGTCTGGATTACTCCTGGCCATGTCATTAGTTCCCACATGGATGAGAATGGGATAGTAGTCAGAGGGCTGGACAAGCCTGGAGATTCTCTGCTACACCTTGGATGCAAGCCCCTGGGAGGCAGCAGGCCTCATAGGCTAGGGGGTCCGGATGGCAGATGGGTCCCTCAGTGCCCCACAGGAGGGAGTCCCCCCCCACCTACCACCTTGTGTATCCTGTTGGGGGGTGGTAGCAAGATGCTTACATTCCTCTTCCTGGAGTGTCACTATTGGAGCCTCCTCATGTATGGGGAGGGAAGCATACCTTTTGTGCAGGGCCAGGGGAGGAGCAGCCCTGGTTCTGCATTTCCTGGAGCATGAGGTGACTGTCTTCCAGGTTGCTCTGGGTGGGTCTACTTGGTTAGCCATCATGTTAGACCCATCGCTGTCTTTTTCTTTTTTCTTCTGGAGAAGCGTCTGACAGCAGCCATCAATGAAGTCTTCATGGGCCTTGATGGTGGGTAGCTGAGGTATCTCCTCCTTGAGGTCCCACATCTGGTCCTCCAAAGGCTCCACCAGGAAGCACACCTCCCAAGTGGGGGTGCCCCCATGCTCAGTTCTCAGCAGCCATGCTATGGAGCCCTCACAGTCCGGGGCCATGGGCTCTGTCTGGGTGAAGGTCTCAGTGATGTCAGGATGCCTTGTACATCTTATGAATATTGCTGTGATTTGTTACATAGCAAACTAAAATACATCAGATGTGTTTTACTTTGTGATGTAAAAAAACCTGTTAAACTGAAATATACCACTGAAGGTGTAGACTGTTAAAAAATTTAATTGCAATATGCCATCGAATGTGTACACTGTAACACAACTAAATTGCTAAAAAGGGCAATTAAACCACTAAATAGGGAAATTTCAACAAACGTACAAGGACCCTAGGATTGCAGGCCCAGTGTGTATCGTACTCCAAGGCCAGAGGGACCTACTGGGCTTATGAGGAGAAGAAATCATCCATTGGTTTCAGCTGTGTTGGAGCTGTTCAGCCACAAACCCCAAATAGTATTTAGAGTATTAAGAAGAACATGTTTTTGACTCTGAGGTTGGGACTGGTATTTCACCCAGATGAAGGAGCTATTTTGGGGAAACAGCTTTGAAGAAGTACCTGTAGTTTTTGAGATCATTGCCATCCCATTTTCCTTGCTGAGCCCCAAAACAACCACCCATTCTCCATGCTAAGGGATATGTGTAACTTTAAGTGTCATTATCACGATTGGAAAATTGCTGAAGTCCTGTTTATTTCCATACACTACAGCAATTTTAGGCAGTGCTACTTTTACTAGGGAGAGACATTGCATATAAATTGATTTAAGTGATCAGAAACTGATTTAAACTTGTAACAGAACAGATGTTCAGTGCACATAAACCAGTTTGAAAATGGCTGAAACCAGTTTGAGATAAACCTGGTTGAATGTAGTATCAGACTTAACTGTTTTGGGTCAAACTGGTTTTTACAATGCCTGTCAAAGACCCCTTTCTGGTTTAATCAGACTCCCTCAGCATCCCAGCATGCTCTCTGGGCTGGGTCGGGCTCTCTGCTCCACAGCAGGGATGGTCCCTCCCCTCTGCTCCCTGGCTGCAACTCTCATCGTCCCCCTCAGCACTCCCTGATGAGCAGGAATTTCCACTTCCCCTCTGCCTTGTGGAGAATTGTTTATGTATTAGCTAGCAGACCACATGCTGGCTATGGTCTATGGATCAAGAGGTAGAAACAACAGGTAGAATCAACAGGTAGCTGGTAATGTCCCTCTCTTGTTTTCTTAATGGGGTGATAAACACTGTTCTCAATTCCACACTGGGCTAATCAGAGCATCCTGGCCATGCCGCCCCCTCCCCCCAGCTCAGCCCTGTGGAAGGGAAGTGAAGGCTGTTGTAGCACCCCCCAGCTTCTAGCCTTAGCAACTGCAAACATTTATTGGCATTTCTGGGATGTCTGTACAGTTACAAAGTGATTTAGTCTAGCCAGGTTAGACAAACCTGCAAAGGTTATCAAGTCAATTCAGTATCAGGCTTTTTGACCGTCTATCCCTAGCCTTTGTGCCTAGTAGTTTTTCCACAGGCCCTTATCTTTTGTATGTATAATGTGAACCTAGTTATAACATTCAAATGCTTTGAGAGTTTTTAAAAAACAATCCAAATATAGGTTTTGATTCTATGTACCTAACTTAGGACAGGATTTTTATATTTTTATTCTTACTGATAACATGAAGTGAATGTTGTGGGAACACCATGACAAGAAAAGATAAGTCTTGCAGGGCTCTATCTGGAAGGTGGTCAGCTTTGTAGTGTTGCCAACTCTGTTATTATGAATTTCACAATATTTGGAGTGATTTATTGAATTCCCAACTATTAGAGTCATGCTCATACATGATGCTCCAGTTTTCATTAAAAGAAAAGTATGCAAACTTCACAGCTGAAGTATGCAAACTTCACAGTTGCACAGGCAACTGGAAAATTTGAACTCTAAAGGCTCAAAAGCTAGAGGGCAGATAAATCTAAAATGTATTTTAATCTTATGACTTGTTAAGGCCTGAATCATGATTTCTGAATACTTCAAGTTGACAATGCTGGCTTGATTATTTTAAAAAGATGTTTTAAGTCTAATGTTCAATGTGGACCAGACAAATGGTCTATATGGTCTTTGCCCACTGGATTCAATTTTGATAATTATATAATTGTGGTTACATAGGTAGCAGATACCTAAGAAGTTACAGATTTTTATGATGAATGATTTTAATTTAAATTCTAGTTTATAAGTAGTGTGCATAGTGATGTGAGCTCCAGGACAAGATGCTGAAGATGATCTGTGCTGATTCTGCAACAGCTGGAGGCTCTTGTTTCAGGTAAGGTGAGTTACAAAAGCAGAGAAAGGCCACAAATCCAAGGAATGTCTTGGCTTCTTGAAGCTGATCTTACATAGTAGTCTTCTGCATTGTGTAACCTTAAAAAGGACAGTCCAATACCAAAAAGGCCCCAACTGACTGACTGTCACATTATCCAAACGAGTATAAGAAAGTGAATTTTCTTATGAGGTAAAATTGCCCCCTTTGTTGCACAGATGTAGCACAACTGAAGTTGTGCTAAATTTATATAGAACTTGCATATTCAAAACTCTCAATACCTTTCCTAGTTTTTCATATGTAATCTTTAAGAGTCTTATTTCTCTATTTTCCTTTAGTATCTGTCTCAAAATAAGTAATAACTAAACCAGTGGAGGCTAGTGTTTTTGGAAGGTGTTCCACCAAGAAATCTTGCACCTTCCTCGAATGCCACTCCAATCCCCTTCTGCTGCCAGATTTGCTACTTTGCATTCTGCTTCCTCCCTTGTGCTCCCTACCCCATCTACAACACTGTTTTCTGCATCCTGCTGTATTCACCACTGCGCTACTTGTCTTTTCCCTGATCCTCCCTGTGCCACACACTCAAATGGCCTGTGCCACTTGTAGCACATACTTTGCAGGCTGGCAACCCCTGAACTAGATGCTTATGGTACTAGCATGGCTGACTGTCCCTGCCTGAAAGAAGCATCTTGGTCTTTTATATTGAAACAGAACCGTAAGTAAAAACATGGGACAGCCAGTTTATGTACACTGGTATTAGAAAAAGTCTGCTTTACTTAAGGTGATGAAAGAGAGAGAAGTGAACAGTGTAGTATTCAAGACTGCTCTCAAGTTTTATTTCTGGTGGTTCTACATGGACAAAGTGCACCAATTTATACAGTAATAATAAAAATGACATTTTCTTATTATTTGGAATTCCTATTACAAGTTCTAGCATCTTAATGACTAACCAGTGTTCCTGAATGTTAACCATATGTGTACTGCAGCTCAAAAAATACAATCAACAGAAGCAGTAACTAAATTCTGTTCAAATAATCTTCTTGGTTGTGTAAAGACAACAAAGATCTAGACTTTGTTTTAAGATCCCTGTTGGACTGGCAGAGTTATTAGATACTTATAAAGCACTAATGTTCCCTATGCAATGCAGGAAGGTAATTAGGCACCTTATTAATTGGATTAATAGTAATCAGTACAAGCAGGGAAATGTTTGGGTCTAGCTGATAGAAAATACCAGTGAGTGCCTGTACATGAGGTACATGAGCGCACAGGCTGCTCTGCTGTGCTGTGATTACAGTGTGCCAGATTGATTAATTAAGTCTGCAGGAGCATGGCAATTACTGTGCTCTAGCAACCTCCTACATCTCATGTATCAGTATCCCCATGCTTCAAAATGGCAGCAAAGGATTTCATAGATTTCATAGCCATTAGGGCTGGAAATGACCTTGGAAGATCATCGAGTCTAGCCCCCCACCCGAGGGGCAGGAAGTCAGCTGGGGTCATAGGATCCCAGCAAGATAAGCATCCAATTTGTTCTTGAACGTGTTCAATGTAGGTGCTTGAACCACCTTCGATGGCAGGCTGTTCCAGACCTTGGGGGCTCGGACAGTAAAGAAATTCTTCCTTACGTACAGCTTGAAATGGTCTTGCGGTAGTTTATGACCATTCAACCTTGCCATCCCTTCGTGCTCGCTGTCACCAGGCTTCCCATCGATCACTAGGTCGCCTATTAGGTCATCCCCAGTAGCTAGTACCAGGTTGAGCAGCGCTTTATCTCTCGTTGGCCCATAGAACAAACATTCCCCCAGACACTGGTGTTCACCCCGATAAACTTATAGGTGGCCATCAGATCACCCCTTAGCCTGCACTTTTCCAGGCTAAAGAGCCCCATGGCTCTCAGTCTGTCATCGTAAGGTCTGTTTTCCTGACCTCTGATCATGCGTGTGGCTCTTCTCTGGACTCTCTCTCAAGCTTCTCCACATCCTCTTTGAATTGTGGAGCCCAAAACTGGACACAGTACTCCAGCTGCGGCCTCACCAAGGCCGAGTACAAGGGGAGAATGACGTCCTGGGATTTGCTTCAGAAGCAACTATGGATGCAAGTCAGCATTTTGGTCACTTTACTAGCTTCAGCATTGCATTTCAGGCTCATGTTCATCTTGTGGTCAATGAAGACACCCAAGTCTTTTTCTTCTATAGTGCTAGCCAGTGTAGCACTGCCGAGCCTATAAAGATGCTACAGGTTTTTCTTCCCAAGGTGGAGAACCTTACATTTTTTGGTGTTAAACACCATCAGGTTCTCGTCCATCCATTTGCTGAGCCTCTCCAGGTCAGCCTGGATCACCCACCTGTCTTCTGGTGTGGATGCTTAGCCCCAAAGTATGGTGTCATCTGCGAACTTGGCCAGTCCACTCCTGACTCCAATGTCCACATCATTAATGAAGATGTTGAACAGTATGGGTCCAAGGACAGAGCCTCGGAGGATCCCCCTGGTCACAGGACACCATGATGATTGACTTCCATCAATTACTACCCCCTGGGTCTGACCACAGAGCCAATTTCCCAGCCAGCAGATCGTGGTGGACCCAATCCCACAATTGGCCAGTTTTGCCAAGAGGTGATCATGGGATACCAGATCAAAGGCTTTTTGGAAGTCAAAATATATGACATCAATCTCTTCTCCCTTGTCCAGGTGATAGGTCACCTGGTCATAGAAGGAAATGAGATTGGTCAAACAAGACCTACCCGCAACAAACCCGTGTTGGCCTTAAGATGTTGGTGTAAGCCAGTTCATTAAGGATGGCCTCTTTAATGAACTCTTTTAACATCTTTCTCGGGATAGAAGTCAGGCTGATGGGCCTATAGTTTGCTGGATCCACTTTCCTTCCTTTCTTGAAGATAAGCACCACATTGGCCTAATTCCAGTCTTTGGGCACTACATGAGAGCTCAAGGAGTTTTCAAAGATCTGTGCCAGAGGCTGGGCTACGATGCTTTCCAGCTCCTTAAGTACCCTGAAGTGTAGATTGTCAGGGCCAGCTGACTTGAAGTTATCCAACTTCTCAAGGGGTTCCGTCACAAGATCAGCATTAATGGAGGGCAGGGGATCTCTCTTACCTGGATTGCCCTGTCCCATGGGTGGGCATGGTTGTCCCATGGGATTGATGAAAGACCGACATAAAATACACATTTAATAGGTTGGCTTTTCCTGGGCGTCAGTTGTCAGTTGCCCCATTTTGTTCAGCAGGAGTCCAATGTTGCCCTTGCTTTTCCTCTAGCTCCCCATATCTGAAAAAGGACTTTTTATAGTCCTTGATGCTTCAAGCTAGTTGGAGTTTAGTTACAGCCTTTCCTGGTTTGCTCCCTGCAGGACCGGACCAGTGCAGAATATTCGTCCTTGGGGGTGAGTCCCATCCTCCATTCTTTGTAGGCCTTTCTTTTTAGCCTCAGGAGGTCTGCTAAATCCCTGGAGAGCCGGGGGGCTGCTGTACCCTCTTGCTGCCTTTCCTCTGAGAGGAAATAGAATTAGCTTGTGCATTGAGGATCACTCCCTTGAGGAGCAACCACTCTTCTTGAACTCCCCTCTCCCTGGGGTCATGGTCCCTTAGGGCCTCACTGACAAACCTCCTGAGCTTGTCAAAGTCAGCTTTTTTGAAATCAAGGACTTCTGTGTTGTTGATTGACTTGCCAGCTTTACGGTGGATGGTGAAGGTGATCAGCTCGTGGACGTTGTCACCCAGCTTCCCATGAATCACTAGGTCAACTATTAGGTCATCTCCAGTAGCCAGTACCAGGTCAAGCAGTGCTTTACCTCTCATTGGCCCGTAGACTTCTTGAGTTAGGTAGAGGTCATCCACACAGGAAAGGAAGCTTTGTGACCACTCAGATTTTGCTGAGTGATCCTCCCATGAGATGTCCGGGTAATTGAAGTCACCCATGACAACCATGGTCCTGGAGCATGCAACCTCAGCCAATTCCCGGGTGAACCCCTGGTCAAGCTCTTGACTTTGGGTGGGAGGTCTGTAGTAGACTTGCACCGTTTTGTCCCCTGTGCTGTGTTCCCCACAGATTTTAACCCAGAGGGTCTCCACCCTGGTCACCAATATCAGTTTGCAGGTATGTGTAGCTTTCCTTAAAATAGAGATCAACACCCTCACCACTTTTATCTACATGATCCCTCCTGTACAGGATATAGCCATCTATACCCACGGTTCAGACATGGGTGGAGTCCCACCATGTCTCCGTTATCCCTATGACATCATAATTATTTGCATTAAGCAGGAGGATGAGCTCCTCCTGTTTGTTCCCCAAGCTACTGGCATTTGTGTACAGGCAGGCAAGTGTCCCCTTGGGGGCTCTTGCCTTGCCCACAGATTGCCACTGGGCTGGGGCAGGGGTGGGCTCCCTTATGTGCCTTGGCCTGCTGGCTTTTCAAGGGTTGTTCAGTGGGCCAGCAGTGGCGGTAGTCCCCCCATCCCCCAGCATGCTTAGTCTAAAGCCTGGTGGAACACATCAGCCAGTTTGGCTGAGAAGAGCCTCCTCCCCAGGGGAGAGAGGTGGAGGCCATCTCTTCCCAGCATGCCTTTCTTGCCAAAGAGTGGACTGTGGTCATAGAAGCCAAAACCTTCCCAATGACATGAGCTCCGCAGTTTTTGGTTCACTATGTGGATCCTCTTCTCCCTCCTCAGCCCATAGCCCGAGACTGGGAGGATCGACAAGAACACTACCTGTGCCTCCAGACCCTTTACCCCCACTCCCAAATCCCTGTAGCACCTCACAACCTGGCTGGGAGCACTCCGAGCTGTGTCATTGGTGCCCACATGAATAAGAAGCATGGGATAGTATTCTGTGAGCTGGAGGAGCTTAGGGATCTTCTCCGCAATGTCTTCGATGCGGGCCCCTGGAAAGCAGCAGACTTCCTAGGCTAAGGGGTCAGGGTGGCAGATTACCCCTTAAGTCCCCCTCAGGATGGAGTGTCTTATGACAAACACCTTACATTTTGTCTTGGGGAGAGCGGGGGCGGTAGCTGTAGTTGAGCCTGTGTTGCCTGCAGAAGGATGCTGGAGCAGTAAGAGGTGTATACCTGTTGCTAAGCTCTGGCGCGGCAGGGGCCCTGGGGCGGTGGGCCTTAGGGCCCTTGACCACCTTGGTCCATGCCCCGACTGGACAGATTGAGAGGTCCCAGAGTCTCCCTTTGGCCTGGAGGGAGACCGTGGTCTACCTTCTGCCTCCCGGGGACCTGCAACTAACTTTAGTACCAAGTCCTAATGCACATTATATTTAGTCACACTTAAATGAACGTGTAGACACAGCCTGTAATGAGTAAGATGGGTCTACTGTTACAATGACTTATTCCTGCTCTATTCAGTGATTGGTTTCTAAGAAGTGTAACAATGCAGTAGGCAAGCAAATCTTAGTACAGGAGGAAAACTGGTGAATAAATGGCATCTCCAGTAAAGCTTGATGTATTTTGCATACTAATGCCCCAATCAGAATGCTGCCGTTTATAGGGTTTTGTTTTTTATTTTTGTTTTTTAATGTCGCAATTCTAGGAGATAGTGGTTATTTTAAAAGTTTAATAATGCTTAGTTCCATTGTTTCTTACAAAAAAGCCATATAATTTACAAATACATATGACAAGCAGATGCTAATAGTCTTATATGCTAAGAATGTTTGTTTTCCACATAGGGCATGTGTTACCATACATCATTGCTAGTATATAAATATACTGGGTATTTGCATGAAGTGAAAATTAAAGTTAGAATGCTGAATTAAAAGATTATACAAATTCTTGTAAGCCTACAACACCATGAAGCAACCACTGAAAAACCAGTATGCTAAAAACCAGGAAAAAGCAAGCAATCTGCTTCCAAATTGATATAACAATATTAGGACTATTTGGGCATATCTACACATGCATTTAAACATGACTACATTTAATGTGCATTGGACTAATACGCATTAAATGATTTTTGGCAGGTGTCTACAAATGCAGAGATTTGGCACTAAATTTAATCCCAAGTCCCTGCAACCCTGACACGTACCTCTGTGGCCACTGAGAGGAGCTCCAGACTCTGGCCACTTGTCTGCCAGCAGTGTTGAAGCCAGACCCAGTTGCCAGCACCTGGCAGCCATCTGGAAAACTCTAATCCCTGGCCAGCCCCTTCCCTGCCCAGAAACCATGTACCCAGCACAGGGACACCACACAGCAGCTCCCTCCTTGCCCACCCTGCCTCCCTATGTCAGGACTGCCTTGCCCCTTCCCCTGTCAGTGATGCCCAGCACCTTGCTGCTCAAGCCCGGCCCCAGCCAGTGACAACCAGTCACCTGCTGTCCATGGTGCTGGCCCTGCTAATCCCAGCAGGCCCCACTCCACCCAGGCCCCAACACAGCCATGCACCCACCAACAGGGGCTAGGGCACTGGCTGCAGGAGGCCCTGCCCAACCCCTTTCTCCTGTACTTCCAGCTCTAGCCTGCCTGCCCCACCATGTACACCCCCCTTACCCCTGGACCACACACAGCACTACTCTCAGTATATGCATATGGGTGAAAAAAAAAACCTTTATTACCCTCACAACATCCAACCCCAACCCTTCTCCCTTCCCCTCTGAACAAACAGAACCCCCTCCTCCTCTCAACCAACAGAGTCTTTCCACCACCCTCCTCACCCACCAACAAAAACCCCCCATTTACAAAGGGAAAACTATATACAAGGGGGGAACTCTATACAAGGGGAAAACTATTTAGAATATTTTAGGTCTTCAAGCTGAGAGTGGGGGGCATGTGGTGGGGTTAGGGGGGGCAGGGCCATGGGGAAAGTGCCCAGCACCCCAGCCCCTGGCTGTTACCTGGGAATGGGTTCAGGCCAGACCCTAGCAGCACAGGAGACCTGGAACTAAAATTAGTGCCAGGTCATGTCTACTCACGCATTAATATGCATTAACTAATTGTGCCTAAATTTGATATCTGCATTTTCAGATATCAAATTTAGACATGATTATCCTAAGTTAATGTTCATTAAGGATGCACACATGTAAATATGCATCTGTAATGAGTATTAACTTAGGCTAATGCACATTAATGCATCTTGTGAAGATGCAGCACCTGAGGCTTAATCTAATGGAATGCTGATGCATCCTGATGTTGCCATTATACCACTAAGAATCTGAGGAATGGTGACATGTTTTGAATATAAGCAGATTGCGAAGTATCTAATGTTCATTTCAAGATAAATACATGGAAAAAGATAGGCAAACTAGATTAGGTCAAAAAGCAACACGAGATGTTAAGATTGTGCAAGTTTATACATACTTGCCCTAGATTATTCTCTAGCATAAGGTTTTGTGCATTCAGTATTTTGGCTATAAGTACCTTTCAAAGCCTTAGCAGAGGCTATGCTGAACATTCTGAACAGCACGCTGCACAGACCACAGGGTTTAAGGGCATATGTGTAGCTAAAGGCCCCTGGCGCATGTTATACTTATTGTGCAATTAATTATTTAATTGCACAATAAAATTAGACATGCTACATGTGCAAAGTAATTGTCACACAGTAAAAGGGCCACTGAGTCAAAAATGACCAATGAATTACAAACATGTTACTTGAAAAATGTAGACCATCTTTATAGCTAGTTTCTATCAAGCTTTAATTTGAATGTGTGGCATGGTACATGTAGGATGACAGTATTTATCCAGGTCCTCCAGTATCCCAGGGTAGATTGCTTGTGTGCGCACCCTTGCTTGCTTGCTCACTTACTTGACCCCTCCCCCTCCCCTTCTCCTTAATGTAAGGACACTCATTCTTAACTGCTACCACAGGGTGCGGTAGCAGGAGATGTCAAAACTCATTGAGCCTCCTGGCTCTCTTCAACCTGCCTTCAAGGCTGCTTCTTTAAGAAGCCATTAGCACCTCTGTGAAACCCAGGGTGTAGACAAACACTCAAGTGACTTGCTGTATGTGTCCCAGAGATGGAGGAGGAATTTTGTTCAGAATCTGTGGGCAGGACAAGCATATACACAAAAGCACGTCATAAGGTCCCTGGAGAGTTTGAGCCCTACCACTTCTGTCCCACCCTGTCCTCCCACACTTTTACACAGGTCTACCCCATCTGCACAAGGGTTGAGAGCAGCTTTTTCACACAGGAGGAGCCTAACTGACTTCTCATTCTCAACACAGCTCCAGAGAGGAATTTTCAGCCCCTGCCAGCAGCTTTCCAGCTCCTCTTGCTGGTGAGCACTAACAGAACAAGTTCCCAAGATACCTTTGTGCCTTCTGGGTAACTTGTCCTTTGAACGAGACTCAAGATATATGGCATGATGGTTTCTAATGAGTAATATTGCCTGTTGCTTGATAAAGCGACATCTGCCAGGGCCATTAGTTATGTATTTCATAAACCCTGTTGGCCTGCTTCTGTAACGGACAGTCCTCTTACATTTCTCCAACTCCCATCATATGTTTCAAGAGCTGAACCTTTAATTCTGACCCATAAACACAGCTGAAAACCTAAAAGTGGCCATTTTGGCAGCATCTGATGAAGTTTGATTTTATCTAACTAGCAAAGAAGGCTTTTATTTTTTTACAAAGATAAATTTTATTGAGTTGAGTATATGCCTGTCTTCACTCTGCCTTTGACTGGTCAGTTTTTGCTGTAAATATAAGAGTCCTTTCCCATTTTAGATAAGCTAGTGCACAATCTAGTTGCTCAATTTATATATCATCCAAAGTTCATTTAATGATAGGCACCTGTAAACATACATCCTGTTAACTGAGAATGTAGTTAGTTTTAAAGGCTTACTTAGTTTTTCTTTACCTTTGAGTGGCAAAATTTTTTGACCAGTTCTTTATATGATAATTTTTTTTTTCTTTTGGAATCCTGCAAAATGTAAAACTGAGTTATTTCAGATAAAATTGTTTTACTTTTCCACAAGTCATCTATATCATGTAATAATAGTGACTCGGTAAATTTGTAGCATGGTTTATTTTGTTATGAATGATACTACTACCCTTCATACCAGAAATACTTTAATAAAATACCTTTCATTTAAATATATATAGGTTTAGCTGTCTCCAATATATTTCTTTGGTAGTCACATTTAAATTTAATGGGGAAAAATCTGTTTTTTAGATAGTGGATCTGTGAAAATGAATTGTGAAAGCTTATAATACTTTTTGAGAGGCTGTATCTCAAAGCTACCTGAGTTTGTCCATCTTTGGCCCTGATCTGGTAATGAAATCCAGGAAGCCAGACCCCATATGTGTCTACAAAGCTCACTGCAAGTTTTAAACTGTGGTTTTGGTATTTAATCGGCCTATCTAAAAATCAAATTTCTAATAATAGTTAAAAACAAACAAACAACTTTAAGGCCAGTTTTGTTCTTTCAAGAATGCAAATCAACTTTTTTTTATGTTATTGGTATTTTAAAATTGCTGTTTAATCAAGTTTAAATTGAGCTGTTAAAATGTTCTTGCTACCTAATTGCAGATAATAGAATGTAATTATATGTTTGTGTAGTTGATTATACAGTTACTTCCATCATGCTGCAAAAAGGAAAATGAATTGTTAAGTACTGTACCTGATGAATATTGCTATCATATGTTATGTGGTAGAGAACAGGAGATATATACATCCAGAGTATATCTCTAACTCTAAAACTAAAGAAGGGTCATTGAAATAACCAAAGGATATATTATAAGAACTGTCACTGAGGTAGAGTGTTATGTATATCTATCTACATTCTGTAAGCATGAATATGGTGTTTCCCGTATATCATATGTATTCTCTTGGAACATCCTAGGAAAGAACATGGTAAGGAAATAAATAGATTAAAGGGTTTGTTCTTTGTATAGAAAGGAAGTCTCCATATTATCATCATTATACCCAGTTCATATTAGCTTATATCGTAATTCAAGCAACATCAGGCAACTTCCTAATCTGGTTTATAGTCCAATAAATACATCACATATATCACAGGTATGATGCTATTTAAACTATCCTCTGTATCTGACTACATTTCAGCTGGTGGTAACAAGTCCTCATCTTTGAAGGTAGGGATTACTGTTATAAGGTGCTTTTAGAGTAGTATATGTGCATGATTGAGCAAGTTTTGTGTACAGTCTCCTGTTTTTTTACCCTAAAACTATAAAAAATCAAGGACACCAAGTTTTAAGTATTTGACATGAGAAGAAACGAATGTGGACTCTGTTCACTTCTGTGTATCAGGCAAAGATGAAATATTAAGGAAAAAATAAATTTATAGTGGTACCATTAAAAAATCAAGATATTTCAGAGGTCATGACACAGTAGTAAGTGAAATATCTAAATTGGTTTTTAGTTAAAAAAATATTTAAAAGTTATATAGTAAAAAATCATCTTATACTATCTGTATCTGCAGTAACAGTCATCATAGAGTTTTCTGACACACATTCTTCAGCAGTGATGGTAGATATTCCAGCTATTCTACTAAGTAGCAATGCATTTTTCTCTTGTGGCTGTGAAGACCAATGTTAGACTTGCAGTTCCTGCCACAGCCATCACAGGAGTACATGGCATTAGGGAAACAGCCTGTACTGACAGGCTGTTTCATTTGGTCAAGTTTTTGGAATAAGTTGAGTGACCATTTCTTGTCATGATATTGGACTCCATGATTCAGAAGGGAGGACCACTCTGTCCTGTCTCTTAGTATGGCCTCCCAAAGGTTTGAGTCAATTCTAAAAGCCTTCATATTCTGCTTGCCAACATCTTTGAAGCACAATTTTGGGCACCTTATTTTTCTCTCCCCACCTGTAATTTGCCCATATAGATGGTACAGTAAAAAGCCAGTCATTTGGGAGCATCACCTTAAGCTGGGAAGCCCCCAGATAGTAAGGTGCTGACCTGCCATGGTCTGCCTGCCTCATTTGGCGTGTGAGGCTAGACCAAAAGTAAAAAACAAAAACAAATTTCAAATCAAGTACAAGTAAACAAGAAAAGAAACCTTAAAACCTTCTGGCTGAGAAGCTGGATTGCGGTCCTTTTGGATGCTCCCATATTCCATCCTATGAAGATGGCCAAGTTGGCTTAGATGCTGCAGTTTGAATAGTGCATTGATGGTTGGAAATTTGACTTTGGTGATAGCCTCTGTGTCCATGATTCTGCCTTGCTACATGATGTCAAGGATGCATGGTAAACACTGTAGGTGGAAGCTTTTCATCTACTCTTCTTAATACACATATGTTGACCATCTCCCACTGCTACACATAAGGACACTGAGGATGTAGGCTTTGTACAAAAGCAGCTTAGTTCTGATTGTGAGTTTTGCATTGTTTCAGACTCATATGGGGAGCTTACTCAAAGTTTCAGCTGCTTTTTCCAATGAGCAAATGTTAGCTCTTCATCCAGCAATAGGTTGTTGCTCACTGTGGATCCATGGTAGCAGAGCATGTTCACAGGTTCGAGAGGTATGTTATCAAGGCTGATAAATAGTGACTGGCAGAACTCCTGTTCTGGGACCACAGTCTTCTTGATGCTGATGGCCAGGTAAAATATCCTGCAAGCATGGGGGAGGTGATTCATGAGTATTTCTCGTTTGCCTTTCTCATGGGTGGTGAGTACAGCATCACCAGCAAAAAGAAGCTCCCTAGTAAGTATGTGCCTCACTTTTTGTCTTGGCCTTAAGATATGATAGTTTGTAGAGTTTTCCCCCTGATCCTGCCTCCCTCCAAGCAATCAAAAGCATAGTGCAGCAGCATAGAAAAGAATATCCCAAAGAGTGTGGGTGCCAGAACACAACCCTGTTTCAGTCTACACTCTCTTCATCTCAAACTTGCAGAGACTGATCCATCAAACTGAACTGTGGCCTGCATGTTTTCATGAAAGGAGCATATCATGCTGGGGAGCATCCAGTCTTTACCAGGACCTTGAACAAAATCGCTCTGCTGAAGGCTTTTATCAGGTCAACAAATGCTACGTACAGTGGCTTATTTTGTTCTCTTCATTTTTCTTGCAGTTGGTGTAAGGAGAACATCATGTCCACTGTTGATCTCCCTGCTCTGAATCCACACTATGATTCTGGGTAGACACAGTGAAGAAATTGTTGCAGGCATCTCAAAATGACTCTAGCAGAAGCCTTGCCTGTGGCACCGAGGAGAGAAATGCCCCTATAGTTGTCGCAGTCACCCTTGTCTCCCATGTTCTTATAGACAGCAATGCTAGTGCCATGCATGTCCTGGGGTACTTGACCTTCATTCCAGCAGCATACTAGGAAGTGATGAAGATGTGGTAGCAAGCTAGCCTTTCCGCACTTGAGAACCTCAGCTAAGATGCCATCCTCCCCTGGTGCTTTTCTATTGCTAGAAAGATTATGTCCTTCCTAAGTTATTCAGCTATAGGTTCTTTGTCTAGCTGTACCATTGCACGTAGAGTCAGAAGTTGATCCAGTGTCTCTTTTGAGATGTCTGTTTCATGGGAATAAAGCTCTAAGTAATGTTAGACCCCATGTGATATCTGCTTGTTCTTGTCAGTGGTTTTTAGTCTGCCATCTTGAGACTTGAGGGAGGCAACTTTAGTCACAGTTAGGCCAAGTGCTTTCTTCAGGCCATCCCACATAACTTGCAGATTTCTATGTCTGAGGCAAACTATATCTCTTGACATAGGTTAGACTAGTACTGGTTTGAGCAGCATCTGGCTGTTTTCTGTAGCATTGCCCTAGCATGCTTCAGATTAGCCTTGGAACACCCTACTGAATACTGGTTGTGTTTCAGGTAGGCTGTATTATTGGCTTCAACAAATGGTAGCATCTCTTCTGATATTGGCATCATGAACCACCTTGACTATATTGGCCCCATTGTTGGTGGTCATGAATCTCATGATGCAGGGGTGGTTCAATTGGGCAGGGTGAGCTCACTTGTTGTGTGGGACCTATCCATCACCTCCACTTGAAGGAGAGCTCACTGATGCCCTGACTGATCACACCAGTGCCATGTGAGGGAATGATAGGCATGATCTCCACCTTGGTAACTCCAGATATCTGAGGTGAAGTGTGAAACTACCTTCCACATCTCCTCCCTCAAGTACTCCCTGCATGCCTCATACAGGGAGGGCACTGCCATCCTGCTGAAGGTGGTTCATGCGGGCACTTGGTAGGAAGAGGCCATGAGTGTCATGAACCACCTGAACCCTGGATGCTCAACAAAGGAGAAGGGCTGTCCATCCAAACAAGCATCTCCCCAATGCTCCGGGTGACTTTGCTTGCCTTGGGAATACACTCACTCCCCTTTGTCTCTGCCTTTGCCCCACTGGTAAAGGGTGGCATGCCTCTGCTACTGGGGCATGAGGGTTTTGGAGCAAGAGGGGAACTTCTTTTTGGGGATGCTCCCACTGGTGCCAGGCTGAAGAAGAACAAGGGCAAGGGGGTGCTGCCTCCTGAGATGCAGCAGCATTGATATGGTGGTGACATGTTTCATGTCCTTGCCCCAGCTGATCTGCTTTTGACAGTGCTGGCAGGTAGCATACCTGGGATCATCTGCCACCTCAAAGTGATCTCAGACTACACTACCTCCCACTTCTTGGTTGATGGTGGGGATCCTGCCTTATGCCCCTCCTCACCAGGCAGAGGCACAACAACAGGAGAAGATAAGCCACCTGCCCTCACAACCTACTCCAAAGTACCTTCCAGAGGAGACCTGCCTGTAGGGGAACTTTGTGGGATGTAGAGCACAAACTAAGATTTACCTTTCTTTCTCAGAATTTCGTTAGCTGTGGCACTTGGCTCCACTGCTTTCATATCTGGCTCCTCCTCTGGCACTGGAAGGCTCATGCTGGGAACTGAAATTGGGGTGGAGAATGTCATGCTGGTAGTTATTACTGAAGTTAATGCATGCTGGTGCTGATTACTGATGTTAGTGCAGGTGGTGCAGATGCAGACACTGGTCCCACCTCCTTGCTCCCACTAGCAGCAGAAGACTCATCGCTGCCAGGAAATATGCTTTTGGGGGGATGGGAGGACTTGCAGCTCTCCCTCTGCCCCCTCTCCTTCCTCTGCCAGGAGACCTGCCTTTCCAGTGTGCTTCATAATGTTTGGTGTGCTGCAAAATGTGTGTGTCTGTAATACATGTTGTGCCTTCCTGCACAGTGATGACAGGCTGTCAGGGAAACCACAGAAGGAGAGACTAGCTGGCTACCAAGAGACTAGATAGCAAGCCAGAGCCTTTCAGATGCTGCTGGTCCCAGAGACAGACAGCTCACAAGATCACTTCATAGACAGACTTATATGTTCTGTCTATGTCCCTCCCCCAGTATACTGCAATTGGAAGGGAACTAAGGAAAAGAGCACAGTCACTGGCCAGCTACAGATATCAATGTCAGAGCAGTCTTTCCCATCCCTTTTCTCAGTTTCTGTTCCTGTCTTCTGAATCTCCAAATATTTTCTGAATCTCCTCTGAATAAATTTGGAGGCTTCTGATTTGATTCAGCCCTTTTAATGGGTCTCCTGATTTGATTTGTATTTGGAGATTTGGACACCGAATCAGGACGAATCTCCTCCGAATCAGATCAGCTACCAAAGCTTTGCACAGCCCTAATACATAAGTGCTTTGAGGAGTTCAAGAAGTCATTGGCCATTTTAATTCATTTTTCCAATGCCATAACATCCCAGGCAGGTTGGCCAAGAGTCATGATCTGTGCCTACTTAAACATTAAAGTCCCCTAGGAGAGGAAGTCTATCATTTGATGGTAGATGTGCAGTGACTTGGTGCAGGGCATCTTGAAATTACCTTTATTATCTGATTTTGTCTAAGAAATTGGTGCCTAGGGGCTAAGGATGTTAACAAAACTGTCAGTTGACCTCTATAGCCTGAGTGAGATAACATGATCTGATGTTCCAATGGAGGTCTTGATGGCTTTGACCAACATGTTGCAAACTACTTATCCAACTCTATGTAGGTGAGTATCTTCTGCACTGCTGCCTTCCCAGAAATAGAACCTGCATTAGCCAATCTTGTCTCCTGCAGGGCTGCAATGTCAATGTTAAGTTCTCAGTCAATCAATGAAGTCTTCTGGACATTGTCCATCATCTGTAAATTGTCATTCATGCTAGGACACATGGCTCTGCATTCCAGCTTTTCAGCCAACAGGTTTTTAGGTTTCTTTTCTTGTTTCCTGGTACTTGATTTGCCATTTGTTTTTTTTTTTACTTTTGGTTTAGCCCCACACACCAAGTGAGGCAGGCAGACAATGGTGGGTCAGCACCTTACTAGCTGGAGGTTGCCCAGTTTAAGATGGGTGGTGGCTGACCAGTACAACACAATTCATTCCTCTCATTAACAAAAGACTAGAATACCACAGGTCACTATACCAACTCAGCTGAGCTTATGACCCGTGACTGCCCCCTTCCGTGGAGCCCATGCAAGTTGCAAAGATGCAGTGTCCTCTTATTTCAGTTTAGTCTGCAATGGCCTGGGCAGTTGATAGGGAGACACTTGAGTTGCCTATGTATCAATGTCCCCTTCTAAGCCTAGCTCATTGATCCTAAAAGATCATCTGGAACCAGCTTGGCTGCAGGAGCTGCCTGTATGAAAATCTTTAATCCATCTGCCTTTTCGGGCTCCACTCCTAGACTGGTTGCTTGCCAAGGCTGGAGACCCCATTCCACCCTGCCATGGCACTCGCCTTCTGGTGGCATTTCCTCCACCAGGGGTAAGGACTAGTACCCCTCTATAAGTTGCTCCTCTGCTCAAAACCATTGGTACCATAAAGGTTGCTAGGCTATTCCCCACTACCCAACTCTGTGTTGACAGCTACAGGTAGTACCATATACTGTTATAACAGTAGCAGACCTGGGCTGGTCTGACCTGACAGATTATACAGTTAATGTCATTAATTGAACATCTTTAAATGACTAGAAAATTAACATTTTATATGCTTCTCTCAGATCAGTAAATTAGAAAGACAGTGTATTAGTGATGCAACAAAACTTTTGCATGTGGTAATAGCTGCATAAACATATTAATAACATTCCCAAAGAAACAATGATCATAGAGAGCATGTGTACTTAATTAATACCAATAAATGTGATAGAAAATTAGAAGGAAAGGAATCCTTTAGTTCTCCTTTGGTTTTTATTTCTTTTCATATTCTTACTTTTTCTTTTAGAATACTGTGGCAGGTCATAGCAATTCAGATCCGAAGGCAATTTTTTTCTGGGGAATTGCCAAAATAAAAAATAATAACAAAAATAAAAAGGGAACCAAAATGCACAGAATTGAAGCCTAAGAAGAAAAATCCAAAACACATGTCAAAATACATGTCTAAATATATGTCATTTGCAACATCCAAAAAAAAAATGGTATTAAGAAAAGCTAAGCTATGCAGAAAAAAGTATTTGGCTGCTGCCTGTCACTAGAACTTTATTAGTACATTGCAACAAAATGTAGAAGGTTAAATTCTGCTGCAAGATGCTTACACAGGCTTCTCATTGATTAAAGAACCTGGACATCTGCTGAATGAAAGAATTTGGCTCATGGCATATTAAAGTTAAAAGGCGATATCAAATATTTTTTTTATGCAGAGTGTCCTACTGATTTCATTGCCAAGTTCTACTTAAAAATATTGGTACCATATGGCATTCTGCTGCTAAAACACCCAATCTCTATATCAGCTATTGAGAGCATTAGCTGGCAGAACAGAGGGAGCACATAAGGAATCATGGAGGAAAATTAGCTGAAAGTGCATCTATTATGGAAGCTAAACCAGTGCTTAAGAGGTCTTTTGCTTTTTTGTTTTCCATTTAACACATTCATTAGGGCTGTGTGAAAGAGCACCATTCCATTTTGACTTCTGTTTTGATGTTTCAGTGGAACAGTGTTCGTTTTGAGTTTCCTCTAATTTTGAAGCAGCTGTTCTATTTTGTCAAAATTGTTTCACTGTTTTGACACTGTTTCGATGTTTCAACCATAGGCTATAACGGGGAAGGAAAAAACTGCCTATAACTTTGTCATTTCTTGCCTGATTTGGATTAAACTTGCAGAGATGGTAGCTCCTCCTGATGCCATGAAGCCTGCCAACCTTCAAGATATAAATAGAGGGTTTTCTGGGAAACTGCACCTTAAGCTACTGATGAGCAAAACTCATGTACGTGTGTGTGTTAAGGCACAGGAGGGTGAAAACTGCAGGTGTGGTAGCCCCTTCTGAGGACATGGAGCTTGCCAGTTTTCAAGGACATAGGTGCAGGGATTTCTGGGAAACTGCACCTCAGGCTGCTGACAAGTAAAACTCATGACATGGGTGACATTGTGTGTAGTAAGGTACACCCTTACTGGTGCTGGGGCCTCTACATGACATGGTAGTGTGCCCAATGAGGTCTTCTCCCCTACAGCCTCAGTCTGGTCCACCACTTTAAATGACAGCAGATAAGCACTGCAGTGCACTGCAGCACAGTAGCACTAGCTTCTCAGGCAGCCAAACTGTCATAGACTAGAGCCTTTCTTTCCTTTCCCTCAGGAGCTTCTTCTCCAGCAGCTGCCAAAGAACTCTCCCTGCCAGCCCCGGGGCTTAAATGTGCTCAGGGCCCTGCATCCTTCCAGACTGGGGACAGGTGCTAGGAGTGTTGGTCTAAGGACATGTCACTGTCAGACAAGGTCCTTTGGGTCAATTTGGTATCCTTTAGTAGACCATATGAATAGTTAAAGAAAACCAGGGCAATGGGGGGTTGTGTTTTGATTTTATGGAGAGGGGTTTTCCTTGATTGTTTGATGGGGCTCAGGGGCTTATGGTTAATGAAATGAGAATTTTTATAAAAGAATTGAATGGTAGAAATAGAGATGTTGTTTTGGAAATATTAATGACGTGTTACTTGTGGTGTGTGATGGGTTATGTTGTGTTTTTATGTTTATATGTTTATTATGAAAAAAACTTGAATAGTTAGAGAAATATATCTTAGCAAGCTTTCAGGTTGAAAAACTTTGTCAGGCTGAGGAAGCACCTGCAGTTGGTCTCTGTGCGTGCAGTTCCTGGATGGAAGGAATAGTAAAGAAGCCAGAGGCTAGCATGCAATGTAGGCAAGAAAGCCAGTCAGTGAAAATGGGAATGGAGATATCAGGGGGTGAGGGACAGTCTGGGGTGGGGGGAAAAGGGTAGCATCACAGGTAAAAGTGAAGAGGTATATGGGAAGTCAAATGTGTGGCAGGCTGTAGTGTGTCATAAATCCAATGTCTATAGAAAGTCCATGACTTTCTGTACCTAGGAGGTTGATGCAATGCAGTTCATAGGCCCAGCTCTGAAAAGTGGTTAGTAAATACAAACAAGCACCGAACCTTGCTAACCTAATCTCATCACCAAAACTAAAACTAACTTTCTACAGCTCAAAATACAAAACCTGTCAACAGCCTCCAGTACCCCCACAAACCTCAGACCAGAATCTATCAAGGACGAGGAATACCCAACTACCTGTGGGGGCATATTCCTCACAAAAAACCCCACTCAGTCTCCAGTCTCTCAGGCCTGGTCCTAAAAGGGAATTTACAAAACACTTTTCACAGTCCCCTCCAGCTCTGAGAGTGGGGCATTCCATGGCTTTTAAAAAATGAAAAAAGGAAATAGGTGCAGACAGAACTCTATCTGCACCTGGAGCTTGGGGAAGCCCAGCAGTGGGAGGTTTACCTTGAGGAACACCAGCTGTTCCACCAAACCAGGATACAAGCAGGTGTGGTTGGGGGGCACTACATCCCCAGTAATGCTGAACACCCTCTCACTCAGGACACTGGTGGGTGGACTGGACAGGTGTTCATGGGCAACCATAGCCAGATCTGGTCACATCTGGCTGTGGCTTGCCCAGTAGGCCAAAGGGTTGCGTAGCAGTGACTCCATATCCTTGGCAAATTAGGATCCACCAAGGCCTGAGTGCTACCTGCCTGATGGTGGGGTCTAGTGCCTCTGAACCCACCATAGAAGCCATGCCCTTGGCCCACATTCGCATTGCCTGTAGTGGAGGAGGAGACTGGCTGATGGATGATGTGCTAGTATGGGACTGTGGATCCCCCTCTTCCACATTCTCCTGCTTCTGTCCTTCTGCCTCCCTGCCTCCATGACTCTCTTCACCAGATCCTCCATCCACTGATTCAGGCTTTGGCTACTGCATATGATGCCCTTCACCCTAGGGTCACACACGGTGGCCAGCATGTGGACCATACTAGACTGCAAGGGATCAAACCATTTCCTGATGACCTCCTTCAACTGCCTCACCAGTGCTTGTATGCTGGGTAACAGCAGCTTGCCCCAGCCAGGAATATTGGTCCCCTGGAAACTCTTTACTTGCCTCTGAAGTTCTCTCACTATGGGGACCCTTGGCTAAGGAGAGCATCACCAGCGTTGAGGGTCTCAGTGGACTTGAGGAAGGGCTTGGGGACCACCAAGATCTGGGAGATGGTATCCCACACCATCCCAATCTCCCTGAGCATGGCCATCTCCTGGATGGCCTTCTATTGCTCCAGCAGCTTCTCTAGCATCAGGTATGTGGAGTTCCAGAGTCTCCACATCCTTCATGAATTTGTGCTGTAGGTTGTTCAGCTCTGTTTATTTGTCCCACAGCATCTTGGTCCCCTTGATACTCCAGTGGAAGAAGCCCTGTCCCCCTCCAAGACGTCTCGGACCATGAGGTAGAACTAGTGTGCCACACAGTGGATGCCAACAGAGCATCATGGACCACCTTGACCATATTGGCCCCATTGTTGGTGACCATGAACCCACAGGTGAGCTCACCCTGCCCAACAAGTCAACCCTGCACCAAGTGGTTCATGGACCCCATGATCTTGGTTGCTGTGTGGGACTCATCCATCACCTCAGCTTGAAAGAGAGCTCACTGATGGCCTGACTGATTGCACCAGTGCCCTGTGAGGAAAAAGTACACGTGATCTCCACCCTGGCTGCTCCAGATGTCTGAGGTGAAGTGTAAGGCCACCTGTGGACCTTTCTTGCACAGGTCCTCCCTCAAGTACTCTCTTTATGCCTTATACAGGGAGAGCACCATCGTCCTGCTGAAGGTGGTGTGTGCTGGCATGTGGTAGGATGGAACCATGAGCACCATGAGCCACCTGAATCCTGGCTGCTCAGCAAAGGAGAAGGACTGGCAATCCAGAGCAAGCATCTCCCTGATGCTCTGGATGATCTCACTTGCCCTTGCAAAGTGCTCCACTTTCTGTCAACCTTTCCCCCACTGTTCCAGGGTGACTTGCCTCTGCTTTGGGGGGATGGGGGCTTTGGAGCAAGAGGGAGAACTTTCCTTTGAGCACACTCCCACTGGTGCCAGGATGAGAAGCAAGGGCAAGGGGTTGGTGCCTTCAGAGATGTATCGCATTCCCATGGTGCTCATGTGTTTTGCTCCCTTGCTCTGACTGGTTCGGGCTCAGCAGTGCAGGCAGATAGTGTATGTGGGATCATCTACCAGCTCAAAATGATCCCAGACCAGACTACCCACTCACTTCTGGAGGTGAGTACATGTGTGGATGCTGCAGTTTCCTCCTCCTCAGCAGGCAGAGGCACAGCAACAGGAGAAGCAGACTCAGCTGAGCTGCTTGGCTCCACAACCTCTACCTCAACCTCCTCCAAAGTGCCTTCTGGGGAAGGATACCTGGCTCTAGGGGAAACTTGAGGGGTGTGGAGCACAAACTCAAATGATTCCTCCTCCTTCCCCAGAATTTCACTTGCTAGGGCACTCAGATCCAGATCCAGTTCTTCCTCTGGCACTGGAAGGCTCAGCATGGGAAGTGAAATGGGGGTGGAGGAGACTGTCATGTTGGTGCTGGTGCTGCTATTTGTTGTCATGGTGGTGGTGGTGATGACTGGTGGTCTTGGAGGGGATGCAGTCTCAGGCACAGGCAGTGGCACTGGCACTGCTCCCCTCTGCTTGCTGCTTGTGGAAGCCTCACCCCTGTCAGTTGGACAAAAGAGGCTGTGTCTCAGTTTTGAGGGGGAAATTACATCTCTCCCTCTACCCCCTCTTCTGCCCTTCCCTGAAGGCTGGCCACCTGCCTTTCCACCATACTTCATGGTGTGTTTCCTAGTATTTTGTAAATGTATCTGTGTTTCTATATAAATTATCTAAGGTGTGTAGTTTTCTATGCCACAAGGTATAAATGTATAGAAATAAAATATAAATGTATTTCCCTTCCTATATAAATTAAGTTCTATCCAATATATATCCTATCCAATATAATTATAAAATTGAAAAGAATAAATCAAGGAATATAATAACCCAAAGGGTTTCTGCAAGATGGAAGATGTGTTGAAGTTGTGACTGGCTACAAAGCTTCACTGAGACAACGCAATACATTTTAAAGCATAGTCCTGCTGTTCATATTTTGGCTGCTTACAATTCCACAGTGGGTGATGAGGATAGGTCTCCCTGCAGCTACTATTCAGGAGAACATTTTTTTCCAACAGGTAAAAAAAATGCCTGGCCTAGCTTTTTCCCCATATGCTGTTTTTGCCATCCAAAAATTTGGTTGACTTTGCTATTTGTATTCTAACAACAGCTACGGTCCCTAACTGAAATTGAAGTCTTAGGATGCTAGCAAATACTAAGTACAACAGTTCTTGATCTAAAGATCCTGCAACTACAAAAGAAAAGAAAAAAGCAAGTTAGAAAGTGTCTGAGGCAGAGATTTGCCCAAGGTAATCTGAGACAGAGTATGGTACTGAACTCAGAATTCTTATGTTTCCCATTGCTCAGTCATAACTGCAAAACCTCACTGTATATGGTAGTTATTGTCAATCCCATTGTTTACCTGTGCACCAAGCCAAGGGTGCTTCTGTTATCTAGTCACAGACATGTATATGATTACTTTGAATTTATTCATTGTTTGTAGCAGTGGGCATGATTTGGCTTCCTACTTCCCCTTTCTCAGTAAGAATGAAAATAACATTGTGCCTTGGTGCTCAGTGTTTGTAACTGGTGAGTCAAATATTTTTGCGGGATATATTAGTATATTCCTTGACACTAGTTGAACCCTTAGGGTGTGTCCTGACGAGTGCACGTGTAAGGCTGCATGTTTCCCATAGGACAAATAATGGCATATATTTGTACCACTGCTATTTTTCTAAAGGCACATCCCTGCATGTGTGCTTTGGTGTGCAGCATATTGATCTGGGTGAGGTAAGGCAGGCTGGGGCCAGCACCTGTGCTGGCTTCAGCAGCCTTACCCAGAGTTCTGAGGGATTCCCAGGGCATTAACAGCACTGAGCTAGATGCTTAGAGCCTGGCCAGCAGCCAAAGTGTGGCTCTGCCTAGCCAGATTCCATTTCTGGTGGTGCGTGCTGTTGCCATACCCCTTTTTTTAGAAGTTTTTTTGATACCAGGTTCCCCTGCTAATTAGCAGCCAGGTGAACTGTTGCATGTCTACCATGTGCAGTTTGCAGCGCATTAGATGGTTTGAGGTGCCACAAGCCACATGTCCACACTCGTCAGGACAGGCCCTTATAGTCTATTAATAGATGTAATGCAGGATTGAAATTAAAATATACAACTTAACTTTATTGGATAAACAATGAAAATTCAAAAGAACAAGCATCTTCAGGAGATTTTTTCCGTGTTGCTTTTATTTCCTATTCCGTCTTATTTTGCTTGATGATGGTAGGCTGAATTTATGAAAAATAGGAAGGAACCAAAATGAAAGTAGGCTGAATTGTCTGATATATTTGCCATACCCAAGATATCCTACCTCAGCAGCTCAGTCATGAATCTTTCACATTTTGTATAATTTTGTCATCAGAGCCTCAATTACATGATAGATTGCATCGTACAATATTCTATTATATGTTGTATTAGGTTTTAATCAGTGTCTTATAATATCCTGTGTGAACAATGATATAAGGTCTACGGTTTTGATTGCAGTAGTCTGGAAGATGGCACATAAATCATTTAATCAAGGGAAATGTAAATCAACTAGTTTTGTTCCTATTCAAATCACAAATAAAATCTGCCATTATAAAGAATGAAATTCTTCTTCTAGTTACTCTAGTATAAATCAGAGCAAGTCCAGTGAATGTGGAATTTAGTCTTAAAGCTACATCAGGCTGTATTGAAAGTAATCCAGAATCATTTCAAAGCAATAAATAAATAAATAAAAGAAAAGGGGAAAAAAAGAATAAAAAAAGTTTAATAGGACAGAGGGCAGTATTTAGAGCTGGATGGGCAACTGACGTTTGCTTGGTGAACTTTTCAGAGCAAAACTAAACTGTCTGGTTTTATTGGTTTTTCGTTCATTTATTGTTTTAATAATGGAGTATATCATGCATTTTTAAGTACAATTCATCATTGAATTCAATAAAGATCTTGGCTTAACAAACTGTGGTACAACATGTCCCTTAATTTACTATTGTATGATTTCCCTAGTTACTGTTGCAAGCATTTTTTAACTTGTCATTTTTTTTTTCAGGTTTGAATTCGGCTAAGCAGGATAGCATGCTTTTAGCTTGTGGCAACAGCTCCTACCAGCAGGAAGGCTGTATAAGTTTTGACCCTATACTCAGTGCTAGATCTAGTTAAATAATCAGAAAATATGTTTATGAACACAATTAAATCTGGCTTGCACCGTTGTTTAATCATGGCAGTTCCCCCTTTTTCTGGTGATGATGGAAGCTTAATACCCAAGTTTGGGAAGGAGGTTTTATTCAAACAACTAGGCAGCTATTGGTGTACATGCGTGTGTTCCTGCAGACCCAGGATGTCATCCTCCTGCTGTACACGGTGAGGCCACACCTTAAGTACTGCATCCAATTCTGGGCTCCACAATTTAGGAAGGATGTGAAAAAGTTTGAGAGAGTCCAGAGAAGAGTCATGCACATGATCAGAGGGCAAAAGAACAAGCCTTATGAAGAGAGGCTGTGAGCTATGGGACTATTCAGCCTGGAGAAGCGCTGGCTCAGGGATGACTTGGTGGTAGCCTATAAGTACATAAGGGGTGTACATCAAGATCTGGGGAAACACATGTTCACCAGACCACCCCAGGGGAAGACAATATCCAACGGTCACAAATTCCCTCAAGACCATTTTAAGCTGGGCATAAGGAAAAACTTCTTTACTGTCTGAGCCCTCAACGCCTGGAACAGACTCCTCCTAGAGGTGAAGCAAGCACCTACTCTGGACACTTTCAAAAAAGCATCCAGAAGTTTATCTTGCTGGGATCCTTTGATCCTAGCTGACTTGCTGCCCCTTGGGCAGGGTGCTAGACCCAATGATTTTATGAGTTCCCTTCTGTTGTCTATGAAATCTCTGAAATCTCTGATTTGGATTATGCACATTCAGTGTGTCTTCAAAACTAAGTAAAAGTGCAATTGCAACATGGATAGACATTTCTCTGACCTAGGTGTAATGAGTAACAATGGCAGTAAAAATGTGCTGGAACTGGTTTCTAGCATGTGCTGGCAACCAGAGCACAAATACTCTGGGAATTTTATGGTTATATTCTAATTGCTACCATATGTTGAGGCCTGTGCTGCTATGTCTATTACTATTCTTACCATGGCCAGATGGATTAGAGCTAGTACAGGCATACCTACCCATACTGCAATCATGTCTTCATTTGACTCTTTAGTAATAGCTTTGTAATATGTAAGTATATTCAAACTGTGAGTTTGCCTTGCCCACCAAGCATCAAGATCAGGAAGGCCATGAATTGCCAGTCACAACAACCATGGCCAAAGTGGAAATTCAATATATGAAAGTTGCTGCAGTATCAGAAGAGTCCTTCATGTAGGTATTGTCACCATCCCTCAGCAACTGAACATACAACAAATATCTGTGGGGTAGTTAAATAATTATGCAAACCATAGAGGGGACAGGACTGATATCTGGCAAGGATGTGCAGACTAAGTAGCAAAATGGATGCACTCTGGTGTGATAAGCAACCAGGAATGAGGAAGAAGCAATCTCCTGAACAGTCATCATGGAGAGTTCTGGGCAATCAAGAATCTCCTGTTAGAGGAGATACAGAAGAGCCATAGCAATTACTTGTGATGGAAAAATTGTGTTTAAGCTCAATTAGACAGCCAATGCTTAGAGTCTCTACCTTACTTTCAGTGAAGAAGTCATGGTTGCTTATCACACGAAAAGGCGTCCATTTTGCCACTTAGTCTTCACAGCCTTGCCAGATATCAATCCTGTTCCCTCTATGGGCTATAAATTGCCAGTCACAATAACCATGGCCAAAGTGGAAATTCAATACATGGAATTTGTTGCAGAGCTCAGGCTGGGAGATAAGGATTTCTCAGCACTGGCCCCATGATTGCGAAGCTGGCGCTGGGAGATAAGTCTCCCAGCCCCCACTCCCCAATCATAATGGAAATAAGGGTGTCCCAGATGCTGCTCCCTGATCACAGTCCTGGAGCAGGGGGCTTGGAGACCCCTGCTGTAGAAGCAAGGGAACATAGTCCCCACCCAGGCTCTGGGGGTAGAGCCCAAACTGGCAGCAGAAAGCTCCTGGGGGCAGTGAGCAATCTCCTATCCCCTGGTAGCTGGCTGACTGGGAGCCAGCTGGGAGCAGATTTACTCCTGGTCAGGCTTCTACACAAGCACTACTGTGTCTTGACTCATTACTGATCAAATGTAATTGTGCTTTTTACATTTACTGGTAGCAAATTTACTCATGATTAGTGAGGTTTACTGCACGGTAAGTGTGCATATGTAGAAACACATGCTTTACTGCCCAGTAAACTCTGCTACTGCATAGTAAATTTTCTCATGTAGATGTGTATATACGGACACACACACATGCAAATATATGTATTTATTTATAGAATGTAGTCATGCAGTAGTCAGTATATCGTTTTCATAGTAAAGTACAATTTATTTTATGTTCTCTGCAAGTAATGTTTTTTGTTATAAAATGATTTAATACCAAAAATATAGCATGGTAGAGTTTTTATTAGTAGGGGAACTAGGTGTTTTGTCAGCCTGGTAGATTGGTGCTAATATTGAGCTAAGTGAATCAGCAGTATATTTCTGCCTAAATGGTCATTAGTGTAATTGGTAACAGTCGTGACATTTAATTTCAACTTTGGGTTTCAGAGTTGACAACTGATCGAGATAAAGGGGCACTTGCTTTATATCCAAGCTAATGTTTCTGGATGCTTGAAGAGATGGGAAGATAACACTTCATCCTGTTATACCTGATGCATGTTTCCTAGGGTAACTTCAAATCTGGAAGTGCTAAAAACATGCAATCCTATTCTGGCTTCTTTGAATAGCTTTGCACAACACCTAAGTAAAATCTAGATTTCATGTAAAATTCTGTTGTTGTGAAATCCCCAAATGAAGTACCTAATCTATAGACTGTAAGTCATTAAGCAATTATCAATATGTATATATAAATACACACAGGGCATATTTACCAAAATCCAAGGTAACTGAATTTCAGATGATCCCCCCCAATAATTAGATTTATTATAAATTTTCATGTATAGAATCTAATAATTGGAGGGTTGTCTTAAACTTGTCCTTCCCACTGCAGTAGTGGGGCAAGCAGTGGAAGAGAGGCAAGCATAGGCATAGAGGTACACAGTGGGGTGGCAGGTGACAGGGATGTCAAGCAGCTTGACTTCTGCCTCATACCCCCTGTTGCCTGTCCCCATGCCTGCAACCCTCAGTACCTGCCCCTGCAGTGCTGCCCCCTCCCCACCACTCAGCCTCCCCTGTCACTCTGGCCTGGGACACAAGACACATAATGTTTCTGGCTCCCATCCAGGCACACGGTGGTTGTTGGAATGGTGAAAACTCAAGCCCCAGCCCCAGGACTGGGTGAGAGGCTGAGCAGGGCCAGAACTACCTCCACCACTGCTACTGCTGCCTTGCTGGGTGGGATCCAGAAATGGAGCTGGAGCCAGAGCCCTATCGTAGGGTCAGCAGAGGTGGCAGGGGAGCTAGTGTGGGAGGCAGTGGCTGCAGCTGTAACTCCAGCCTCGGTCAGAGTCACAGCCATAGCTACTGCCACCGTTGCCACAGATGCTGCAACTACCACCTGCCTCTCATGTTATATTTACATCCAGCACAAGGACTTCTTTTCCCATGCTAAATGAAAGAAAAACCCTCATCTTGGATCCGAGTGAATACAGGTTATAGGGAAGCAACAAGCGGCTTATGAATAGTTTGTAAAAATAAAAAGAGCTACCTACAATAGTATAAATATCGTACCAAGTATTAACATGTACAAAAAGTCACTCATTTCTATAAAAAATATTCCGAATATAGAACCTCTTGAAATTCTATTTGGTATTGTCGTCTTATTGCTCTGTGTTCAATAAAATCATATGGATCGTTGATTAAAAAGGAAACAACTTATATATTCATTAAAGGAAATGAATTAAATATTAACATTGAGCACAAGCAGAAAGCATTTAATTTTATCAAACAGAACCTTAGAACTTTACATATGTGACAACAACAGTGGCGTTAATATGAGGCAGTTGTTGAAAATGCACTGCAGGTACTCACTTATGTATGTTTCTTTGAGCTTATCACATGACATTTCTTTCACAATTAGCTTTGATTGAGATAAGGGGCTTGTTTGTCCAACAGACAGAAGCTTGAACCACCTCTGACTAGGATTTGGTAAAACTAAAATTAACATGCAGCTGTGGGGCTATTCCAGTGATGCAAACACCAGGTGGAAGGGTGGAGGAAACTTTCAGACTACAAGATGCCTACTAGCCTGGCCACAAGTAGGGGAATCGTGTACCAATGAGGACCTGGCTAAGGCTATAGATCAAGCAATAGCACGTGCCTTTTTCTGGACCCAAATTTGAATACGGTAGCAGGACACAAGAAAAGAAAAGATTTCACAGTTTTTAAGTCAATATTGACTGCATGTGTAATGCGAAAAATAAATGATTTATATAGAAATACCAAGTAGGATTTAAGAATGGCCAAATTTTATATTGATAAATCAAATACAAACTTTGGAGTAGTATTTTAGGATGTAAAATGTTGGTTCTGCTTAAAATATTACATGAAAATAATTATAAAATAATTAGTCAATACTTTCAATGGGCCAGATTCTATAAATATTACTGGCATTTAATATCCTACTTGGAATACATCCCAATGCAATCAGTGGGAATAAGAGTATCAGAACGGACCCCAAAGCCAGGGAAGAATCTATAATACTGACATGAAAAATGTGGACAAATTGCTATATTTTTCTGCCTGCTAGTATCTCATTTTAACAAGTCACATAGCTTTTGTATCAGAAGACTGCATTAGCCATTTTGGCTGTCCAAATCATAATCAAAACTTGGTCCATTTATTTTGGATTATTTTCTGGTTCAACGAGGAAATCATCCTGTTATAGGTCTTATTTCTGTCACTGTAATAATTGTGTTGTGTTTAAAATAAAGTGTAATGCTATAGCAAAAATGGGTTAACATAAAATTTGGATATATTAATAGATGATAGTCCTCACCTCTCACTGACTTATGTCACTGGTGAGACCACCATTCTTTGAAAATGTGAAAAGGAAGAAGAGAGCCGCAAGGGATTCAGATAGAAAAAAATGACAATAAAACTCAGGAAGATCAATCTATTTGCTTAATTGAAGAGAAGACTGAGTGACTTAATCTTAACCTATAATCTAGAAAAAAGGTCCCTTTTTTTCTCCAGTAGAAAGAAGAAAGGGAAAATGGGAAGGACCCTCTGAGAGGAATAACTAGGACTGGGAGATCCTACATTTACAGAAATATAAGGGGAGAGTTACATCAGCAAAGGGCAGAAGCACTGTCTCATTTGGTGCTGATGTATATTTTAGCCTCTTATCTGATTAAGAATAATTCTTCATAGACTGAAGCAATTCATAAAGTATTTTCAGAAATGAAAATGTTGCTGTAATGATGCACCAAACACTTGAATAGCAGTTTTAGGCAAAAGATCTGATGTATAACTTGTTTCTGTGGGCACTGTCCAAAAACAGATATTTGCTCCCCTTCTTTAATACTATACTACATTAAAGTAGCATGTCTGTTCTCAAAGAGAATGCATTTGTAGAAACTGATGAGTGGCTCTTATGTGCATAATTACTGAGTGTATCTGTGCACTCATACACATGCACACACATATGTGTGTGTGTGTGTGTGTGTGTGTAATTACATAGAATTTAAACCTGTATTAACAAATATTTTGACCTGGATTGCAGACAAATATAATTAGCTGAGGTGATTGTATGTATATCATGTGCATATATAGATCATTTATCCATCTAAAAACACCATTCAAACCTACAAATATATATTCTTTGAAATTCAACTTCTTCTTAAGATAAAAATGTGTATTTTTATAGGTTGATGGTACAATGAACCCTGAAATGCTACTTGTCCACTTTTGAGATATAGGAGAAACTAATACGTTATTTATTTCATGATCTTAACTATTACATATATATGGTTTCTAGACAGATTTTGTGCTAGTGAAATTTATGTAACATTTATTAGGCATATGTAATACAACATGACTTGATGAGCTGTACACACTTTTATGGACAGCATTTCCAGGTAAAGAAGTGTCTTTTCTCAAGAGCATGCAGTTTCAAGCATAGTAGTGCAAAGAACTGCTCCTATGCACTAGTATAATCTTAGAAGGCAAAGATAATCCTCAAAATATACAAGTAAACAGGCATTTATTTTCCTTTAATAAATAGACTGATTTAGTTTAACTTCTGCTCTATAACAATAAGTGAAACTACAAACCGTTATGAGGTCAACATTCTTCCTTTCTTTTCTTAAAATGCATCTATAATCTCCTTTTCAGGGCTATGTGTATACTCCTCCTCTCTTGTATGTTTATAGTTTGAGACAGGACACAGTACAACGTGTCTTTAAAAAACACATTGCATTATTTCAAGAATGAGTGAACACATTACTAATAAACAAGTGAAGAACATTGAAGCAGATGAAAAGAAACATGCATACCACCCTCATATTACCACATTTTACTGTTTTCATTTGAGTGAGGTTTCTTATAATTTGTTTAATATAACTGCAAGTTTGAATTAGAGTGTTTGGGTACAATGCCAATGCGTAAGGATGTTTCAGTGCAAATTTTAAATACCTAGTGACAGCTGTGGTGTTCAAAAAGAAATCCAGCTTGAAAGGGATGATGTCATATTGAATGGGAAATAAACATAAATATGCCGCAGGCAATAGCACACCTGAGGTATCTAGGAGGAATTAATTTTTAATCTATATTGCAGTAATGTGAAATATGTGCAGGCATTGACAGTCATCTCAGATGCAGATGAAATCACTTAAAGGTAAAAGTATAGCAATAACAATAAGGAAGGTACGTAGTAATGGAACTCTTCAAAACCAAGCACATTTATGTTGCTGCATTGCCAAAGGTGTGATGGTGTCCTTTGAATCTAGTTTACATGGTTTTTTTTTTTAATTACAATAAAGCTGTAATATATTAGATCATTCCTAATACAAGAAAAAATGTTTCTTAAATCTCCAGGATTTCTAACATGAAGCCAAGATAATGTGATGATAAAAGTTATTTTTCTTCTCTGGAAACTAGATTCTGTCATTTTTGCTGACTCAATGGTAGATAGATTTTTTTTTTTTTGCATGTGACATCTAAGAATCCACTGTTGCAAAAGGAATGTTCCCAATGTTACATTCCCAAATCTTGATGCTTAATTCCACATTCAGGTTAAAAAAAATCAGTATCAGACATTCTCCTTCTACCTAATAGCTTAATTTTCCTATCTACATCTCATAGATTTCATAGATTTCATAGACATTAGGGCTGGAAGGGACCTTGGGAGATCATTGAGTCCAGCCTCCTGCCCAAAGGGCAGGAAGTCAGCTGGGGTCATAGGATCCCAGAAAGATAAGCATCCAATTTACTCTTGAAGGTGTTCAATGTAGGTGCTTGAACCACCTCTGCTGGCAGACTGTTCCAGACCTTGGGGGCTTGGACACTAAAGAAATTCTTCCTTATGTCCAGCCTGAAACGGTCTTGCAGCAGTTTGTGACCGTTCGACCTCGTCATTCCTTGGGGCGCTCTGGTGAACAAACGTTCCCCCAGATCCTGGTGGTCACGCCTGATAAATTTATAGGTGGCCATCAGATCACCCCTGAGCCTAAGCTTTTTAAGGCTAAAGAGTCCCATGGCTCTCAGCCTGTCATTGTAAGTTCTGTTTTCCTGACCTCTGATCATGCACGTGGCTCTCCTCTGGACTCTCTCAAGCTTCTCCACATCCTTTTTGAATTGTGGAGCCCAAAACTGGACGCAGTACTCCAGCTGCGGCCTCACCAAGGCCGAGTACAAAGGGAGAATGACGTCCCGGGATTTGCTCGAGAAGCATCTATGGATGCAAGCCAGTGTTTTGGTCGCTTTATTAGCCACAGCATCGCATTGGAGGCTCATGTTCATCTTGTGCTCAATGATGACCCCCAAGTCTCTTTCTTCGGCAGCGCTATCCAACATAGCACTGCCGAGCTTATAAGGATGCTGCAGATTTTTCCTCCCAAGGTGGAGAATCTTGCATTTTTCGGTGTTAAACACCATGAAGTTCTCGTCTGCCCGTTTGCTGAGCTTGTCCAGGTCAGCCTGGATCACCTGCCTATCTTCTGGCGTGGATGCTTTGCCCCAGTGTTTGGTGTCATCGGTGAACTTGGCCAATCCACTCCTGACTCCAATGTCCACATCATTAATAAAGATGTTGAACAGTATGGGTCCCAGGACAGAGCCTTGAGGGACCCCACTGGTCATAGGGCACCACGATGAGTGACTGCCATCGATTACAACCCTCTGGGTCCGACCACGGAGCCAATTTCCCAACCAGCGGATCGTGGTGGAGCCAAGGCCACAACTGGCCAGTTTGGCCAAGAGGTGATCGTGGGATACCAGATCAAAGGCTTTTTTGAAGTCAAGATATATGACATCAATCTCTTCTCCCTTGTCCAGGTGATAGGTCACCTGGTCATAGAAGGAAATGAGATTGGTCAAACAAGACCTACCCGCAACAAACCCGTGCTGGCTATCCCTTAGAATGTTAGCCTGGGCCAGTCCATCAAGGATGGCCTCCTTAATAAACTTTTCTAAGATCTTCCCCAGGATAGAAGTCAGGCTAATGGGCCTGTAGTTAGCCGGATCCACTCTCCTCCCTTTCTTGAAGATCGGCACCACATTGGACTTCTTCCAGTCTTTGGGCACTACACCAGAGCACCAGGAGTTTTCAAAGATCCGTGCCAGGAGCTGGGCTTTGATGCTCGCCAGCTCCTTGAGTACCCTGGGGTGCAGATTGGCAGGGCCGGCCGACTTGAAGGAAACCAGCTTCTCAAGATGTTCCTTCATGAGGTCTGCTTTTATGGAGGGTAGGGTATCCCCATCACCCGGATCTCCCTGTCCCATAGCAGGCATGGGCGTGCCATGGGACTGATGAAAGACTGACGCAAAGTACCTATTTAATAGGTTGGCTTTTTCCTGGGCGTCAGTTGTCAGTTGCCCCATCTGGTTTAGCAGGGGTCCAACATTGCCCTTGCTTTTCCTCCGGCTCCCCACATATCTGAAAAAGGACTTCTTGTTTTCCTTGATGCTTGAAGCTAGTTGGAGTTCAGTTGCAGCCTTGGCTTTCCTGGTTTGCTCCCTGCAGGACTGGACCAGTGCAGAATAATCCTCCTTGGAGGTGAATCCCATCCTCCATCCTTTGTAGGCTTTCCTTTTTAGCCGCAGGATGTCCGCTAGGTCCCTAGAGAACCAGGAGGGCTGCTGTGCCTTCTTGCTGCCTTTCCTCCGTGTTGGAATAGATTTAGTTTGTGCATTGAGGATCGCTTCCTTGAGATGCAACCACTCTTCTTGAACTCCCATCTCCCTGGGGTCACGGTCCCTGAGGGCCTGACCAACAAGTCTCTTGAGCTTGTCAAAGTCGGCTTTTCTGAAGTCAAGGACTTCTGTGTTGCTGACTGACTTGCCAGCTTTACGGCAGATGGTGAAGGTGATCAGCTCATGGTCGCTGTCACCCAGCTTCCCATCAATCACTAGGTCGCCGATTAGGTTGTCCCTCATAGCCAGTACCAGGTCGAGCAGCGCTTTGCCTCTCGTTGGCCCATAGACTTCTTGAGTCAGGTAGAGGTCATCCACACATGAGAGAAAGCTTTGCGACCGCTCGGATTTTGCTGAGTGATCTTCCCAGGAGATGTCCGGGTAATTGAAGTCACCCATGACAACCAAGGTCCTGGAGCAAGCGGCCTCAGTCAGTTCCCAGGAGAACTCCTGGTCAAGGTTGGGACTTGGAGTGGGAGGTCTGTAGTAGACTCCCACCGTTGTGTCCCCTGTGCCGTTTTTCCCACGAATTTTTACCCAGAGGGTCTCTAGCTGTCCATGCCTGTTGCCAACATCAGCTTGCAGGGACATGTAGCTTTCCTTCACATAGAGAGCTACACCCCCAAAGCTGACCTGTGTTCCACAGACAAAATAGCAATAGAATTCTGTGGGCCCTGTCCAAAAACTGAGATATTTTCTCCCCTTCTTTAATACTACAGTAAATTAAAGTAGCATGTCTGTTCTCAAAGAGAATGCATTTGTAGAAACTGATGAGTGCCTCTTATGTGCATAATTACTGAGTGTATCAGTGCACTCATACACATGTACACTTATACACATACGCACATATGTGCGTGTGTGTGTGTAATTACATAGAACTTAAACCTGTATTAACAAATACTTTGCCCTGGATTGCAGACAAATATAATTAGCTGAAGTGATTGTATGTATATCGTGTGCACATATAGATCATTTATCCATCGAAAAACACCATTCAAACCTACAAATATATAATCTTTGAAATTCAACTGCTTCTTAAGATAAAAATGTGTATTACTATAGGTTGATGGTACAATGAACCCTGAAATGCTATTTGCCCACTTTTGAGATATATGAGAAGTTAATACATTATTTATTTCATGATTTTAACTATTACAAATATATGGTTGCTACACAAATTTTGTGCTAGTGAAATTTATGTAACATTTATTAGGCATATGTAATACAACATGACTTGTTGATATGTATACACTTTTATGGCCAGCATTTCAAGGTAAAGAAAGGTGTCTTTTCTCAAGAGCATGCAGTTTCAAGCATAGTAGTGCAAAGAACTGCTCCTATGCACTAGTATAATCTTAGAAGGCAAAGATAATCCTCAAAATATACAAGAAAACAGGCATTTATTTTCCTCTAATACATAGACTGATTTAGTTTAACTTCTGCTCTATAACAATAAGTGAAACTACAAATCATTATAATTATGAGGTCAACATTCTTCCTTTCTTTTCTTAAAATGCATCTATAATCTCTTTTTCAGGTCTATGCGTATACTTCTCCTCTCTTGTATGTTTATAGTTTGAGACAGGACACAGTACAAGGTGTCTTTAAAAACACATTAGAATTTAGGCACTGCAAGTAATTTTACTTCTGAACAAAATTTTCAGCTATAAACTTTAGCTTGAACTTATAGTTATCTAAATAGCTTAGTGTTCAACTGAAGTCTATTATCTATTTATTGAAGAGGTGACCTTATGGTATAAACAATTCACTAAGTTAATTTCATAGCAATGCTTTAAAAACAGAGAAGTATATAAACCATTTCTTTCTGACATTAACAGTCTTGCTTTTCATGTTTTGACACCAAGCAGTTTATTAACTGGTGTAGAAAAGATGCATGGCTAACTTCAGTGTGAAGTTTGCAACTAAATAAATAAACAAAAATTAAAAAATGGAAGCATAAAATGGGAAACAAATGTGTTTAATGTTATGGCACACTCCACATACTCTAGGAAATAAACTATATGGATTATCATATATTTTATAGACATCAGGGCTGGAAGGGACCTCATAAGATCATTGAGTCCAGCCCCCTGTCCAAGGGGTTAGAAGTCAGCTAGGGTCAGAGGATCCCAGCAAGATAAACTTTGGGATGTTTCTTGAAAATGTCCAAAGTAGGTGCTCGCACCACCTCTCAGGGAAGTCTGTTCCAGGCCTTAGGGGCTTGGACCGTAAAGAATTTTTCCTTTATGTCCAGCCTAAAGCAGTCTTACAGGTGTTTTTGACCGTTGGACCTTGTCATACCCTGGGGTGCTCTGGTGAAAAGGCTTTCCTCCACATGCTGATGCAGACCCATTATGTACTTACAGGCTGGCACCAAGTCACCCCTGAGCCTCTGCTTCTCCAGGCTGAATAGTCCCATAGCTCGCAGCCTCTCTTCATAAGGCCTGTTCTCTTGCCCTCTGATCATGTGTGTGGCTCTTCTCTGGAGCCTTTCAAGCTTCCCCATGTCCTTCCTAAATTTTGGAGTCCAGAATTGGATGCAGTACTCCAGCTGCAGCCTCACCAATGTTGAATACAGTGGGAGGATGACATCCTGGGTCTTGCTTGAGATCCATCAGTAGATGCAAGCCAGAGTTTTATTCACTTTTCTAGCTGTGGTATTGCATTGGTGGCTTATATTCATCTTGTGGTCAATCATGTGGTCAATCTTTCGATCATAGTGCTAGCAAGTGTAGCATTGCTGAGCCTGTAAATGTGAGGCAGGCTTTTATTCCCAAGGTGGAGCACCTTGCATTTCTCCATATTGAATGCCATCATGTTTTCATCTGCCCACCTTGCAAGCCTATCGAGGTCAACCTGGATCACCAGCCTATCCTTAAGTGTGGAGACACTTCCCCAATGTTTGGTGTCATCAGCAAACTTGGCCAGACTGCTTTTGACACCAGTGTCCAGCTTGTTTATGAAGACATTAAAGAGCACAGGTCCAAGAATGGAGCATTGAGGACACCACTAGTCACCGAGTGCCCTATTGATTAGGTTCTGTCAGCTCCCACTCTCTGGGTCCATCTGTGGAGCCAGTTCCCCAGCCATCAGACTGTGGAAGAGTTAAAGCCACTGTTGCCCATTTTTTCCATGAGGACATCATGGGACACCAGGTCAAAGGCTTTTTTAAAGTCCAAATATATGACATCAACCTCTTCCCTTTTGTTCAGGTGATATATCACCTGGTCATAGAAGGAAATGAGATTGGTCAACCAAAAGCTACCCACAACAAACCTGTGCTGGCTATCCATCAGAATGTTGCCTTCTGTTAGCCTGTCAACAATGGTTTCTTTGATAATTATTTCCATAATATTCCCAGGGATGCAAGTCAAACTGATTGGCCTGTAGTTACTTGGATCTTCTTTCCTCCCTTTCTTGAAGATGAGCACCACATTGGCCCTCTTCCAATCTTCAGGTACTTTTCCCAAGTGCCACCAGTTCTTGAATTTCCTTGCCAGTGGCAGCACTATGATGTCTGCTATTTCCTTTAGCACTCTTCAGTGGAACCTATCCGGACCATCTGATTTATGGAGGTCCAGTGTCTCAAGATGCTCCCTCACAATATCCACACCAGTGGTGGGTATATATTCATCTTCACCCCGGTCATCCCGCATCATGTTTGATGGGGTGGTCCCTTGGGGCTGGTGAAAAATCAAAGTAAAGTAATCATTAAGCAGATTGGCTTTTTCCTGGGTGTCAGTAATCAGCTGCTCAAGCTGATTTAGTAGAGATTGAACGTTGCCCTCATGTTTCTTTTGACTCCCCACATATCTGAAGAAGCACTTTTCATTGTCTTTGATTCATATAGCCAGATGGAGTTCAGTTGCAGCCTTGGCTTTTCTAGTTTCCTCCCTGCAGGTACAGACCAGTGCAGTAAACTTCCCCTTAATGGGGTTTTCCATCTTCCATCCATTATACGCCTCTTTTTTTAGATGTAGGAGGTCCATGAGTTCCCTATTGAGCCAAAGGGGTGTTGAGCCCTTTTATCACCTTTCCTATGGATGGGGATGGACTCCCATTATGTTTCTAGGATCACTTCCTTAAGGAGCAACCACTCATTATGAACTTCCCTTCCTGTGAAATCATGGCCTTGCAGAGCCTTAAGAACAAGGATCCTGAGTTTATGGAAGTCAGCTTTCCTAAAGTCAAGGACTACTGCATTGCTGGCTGACTTGCCAGCTTTGTGATGGATAGCGAAAGTGATCAACTCATGGTCGCTGTCACCCAGCTTCCCTTTGATTGTTAGGTCACTGATTAGATCATCCCCTTTGGCCAATACCAGGTCCAGTAGCATCTTGCCTCTAGTTGGCCCATAAACTTCTTGGGACAGGTAGAGCTCATACGCACATATAAGGAAGACTTGTGACTGATCAGATTTGGCCAAGTGCTCATCCCTTGAGATGCCTGGGTAGTTGAAGACTCCACTGATGACCATGCACTGAGAGCATGCAGCTTCAGCCAGTTCCCTGGCAAATTCTTGGTCAAGCATTTTTTCCTGCTTTGGAGTTATGTAGTAGATTCCTACCATTGTATCCCTTCCACTATGTTGCCTTCATATTCGAACCCAAAAGGTCTCCAGTTGTCCTCCTTGGGTGCCAATCTCAGCTTGTAGCTCACATAGAGAGCTACACCCCGCTTTTTTCAGCAGGGTATAGCCATTTATACCAGTTCTGTTTAGCAGAAGGACCAGTGCCCCCTGTTTATTCCCTAAACCCATAGCATTAGTGTACAGGTAGGTAAGTGTGCTGTTGGAGGCCCTAGGCTTCCTTGTACTCATGGGGAAGCTCGATTCCTGAGCTGGGGTAGGAGTGGGTTCCCCTGAGCATCTTAAGCTGCTGTTTTTGTGGTTGATGCTTGGTGAGCTTGCTCTGGTGATTGCCTGCCCATTCCCTGACACGCTTAGTTTAAAGTCTGGTTGAGCAAGTCAGCCATTCTGGCTGAGAAGAGCTTCTTCTCCAGGGGAGTGAGGTGGCAGCCATCTCTTCCCAACAGACCACTGCTTTTCTCTCTGAAGAGAGGACAGGTTGTAGAAGCTGAAGACTTGACTGTAGCACCAGCGCTGCTGTCTTCTGTTTACTGCCTTGGTCCATCTCTCCCTCCTCTGCCTGTGACCTGTAACCAGAAGGACTGAGGAAAAAATAACACCTGCACTCCCAACCCCATGAACCCTGCTTCTGGAACCCTGTAGCCACTCATGACCCATATGGGATTGCCCTGAGCCATGTCATTTGTGCCCACATGGATAAGTAGCACAGGGTAGTGTTCAGAGGGCTGGATAAGTTTTGGGATCCTCTCACACATCCCAGATGTGGACTCCCAGGAGGCAGCAGACCTCCCAGGCTAAGGGGTCAGGATAACAGATAGCTCCCTCTGTCCCCCTCAGGAGGGAGTCACCCAGAATGACCACTTTGCATTTCATCTTATGGATGATAGCTGGTCATGTTTCTTCATCAGCTCTACTGGTGCTGAAAGAGGTTCGTACCTGTTCTGACCCTGGTACAGTGAACCTTGGGGCTGAAGACAACCTTTGTCAAGCCCCCTAGCTGGACAGTATGGGATTGGGTCTTGGCCTCCCTGGTCCTGACAGGGGACCTAAGTCACTCTTCCATCCTGGGGTGAAGGGCCTGGCAGCAGGACTCAATTTCCTGTTCACCATCCCTGATGGCACACAGCTTCTGCCCTCTCTGGGAGAGCTTCACTCTCTGGGATTCCAGAGATTCCAATCTTGAGCAAACCTCAAAAGAGGAGGTTGCAATGCTCCTGATTCCATGTGCCTGGAGTCATGCCAGTCAGTCTCTGCAGCTGAAATCCAGGGGCTCTGTCTGAATGGAGGCCAGAACCATGGGGTCTGTCTGGTTGGAGGCCTCAGAAGTACTGGAAGGGAGGGATCTAGCCACAGTGGGGAACCTCTGAGTGCGACACGTCCCACCCACCATTGTGCCAGTAGTAGTTAGGGTACTACTGTGCCTACTGCTCTCTTGAGGTTCTCTGCCTAGGACCTTGGGCCAGTCCTATGCAAACTCCTATGCTAACTCACACACCGGGCCTATTTGTGCATGCCTGTTTGTGTGTTCTGTTCGAGAGGCTCTGATCGCATGGCTCCCTGCAGGACTGGGCAAAGTAGGAGCCATGGGGCCTAACCCTCCTCAGCTCTTCTTAGCTGCCACCCCGAAGCTGGGCTAAGTCCCTCCCACCATGGCCTCTGCTCACCTCTGGCTAGGCTAGGGGTTGTTGGGGATCCTAGGGGTCCCAAGGCTTACTTATTAATCTTAAGTGAATCATGACAGACTGCAGGAGGCAGGTATATCTGAATGTGTAAAATGTACCCAGAGACTACACGGTTAGCACTTTCTTTAACAGCTGTATCTAACTTCAACAATATTATACAATTTGTTTTACTATTAGTCCTTTAAGAACAAGCGACCCATAGCTTCTAACCAAAACATATACCCTCCCTGATCCTGCACATTTGCATATAAATACTCTACTTTTCTTATTTTGCGATCTAGAATTTCCCTTATATTGACATTCATACCTGGCGGTTTTGGGCAGCTTCCTAACAGTTTAAAAAATGATCTGGTTTTTGACAGTATATGTCACAAGAAAGCAAGGTTAAAAAGAAGATTTCTTTATATAGTACTGAAGAAGGTGAGGCCTGTAGCAGTCCTAGCTCAATGTAGCAACAAGTTCTGCAGTCTAGTTTCAGCTCCTAGCCTCTATCCCTTGTCCACCCCCATTAGTCATTGTCTTACTCCACAGCTGTTGTGGGAGTTTACAGCCGTAGAGTGACAGGCTGTCTCTCAAAAATTGATTTGTAGCATACAGTTTTGTGGTTTTGGTAACTCTTGACTGGCTGGTGTATTTTATACCAGTTAAAGCTATTTCACAATCTATGATTTTTGTTTCTCAAGATAAGATTAAAGCAAAAATCCTACCTTTCTCTTACTTCTATTGTCAAACTGTGGGAAGTGGGCAGATAGCGGATGCTGCCTAGTCAAAGAATCATAGAAAATTAAGGTTGGAAGGGACCTCAGGAGGTCATCTAGTCCAACCCCCGTGCTCAAAGCAGGACCATCCCCAACTGCATCATCCCAGCTAGTAGTGCTGTGACTCATTAGGTATTATACTGCATGGACTTTTCCTGGGGGGTAATTATGTAAAATACATTTTGGAATTAGCTGCATCCATGCATTTTAACAGCAGACAGTTATGGTTCATTCCTGTCATGGAGGGAGGGAAGCTTTTGAGCTACACCAGAATAAGGTAGTCAAAGACTGGGGGAGGGAAGAGAGGAGAGAAGAAGGGTGATACTTTCTTTGTTTTTCCTTTGTTAAGAATCTACCCCAAAATAGTATGTGGTGTGATCAGCTACATATGTGGAGCCATAATTTACAACTGAGAATCTGAGGTTGAGGAGTATAGAGAAGAGTGTAGTTATTAGCCCTTGCTTCAAAAGTGTTATAAACATGCTCATTGAATTATTTTGGGCAATAAATCTCAGGAACTCTAGCACCATGACAGGCAGCATCCTGGTCAGCTCATGAATCTTTTTCTAATCAGCATTCACTAGTTTTTCTTTTTCTGTGGGTTAAATAAAATGTGTTTAATTCCTGTATGTATAGAGGCATTTTTTCAGTCTTGGTTGAACTGATTTTATCATTTATTTATAGCCACCTTTACAGTAGTCTTCACAGAATATTTAATGGACTATTTTCCTCTTGGAATACAAATTTCAAATTCTACTTTCATGTAAAACATCCTTTTCTTTTGCTTTGTTTCTAAAAGTTAGTTTTAATGAAAAGTATAATTAGAGCTGGCTAAATACCCATTTATTTTATGTGAATATTAATTTGAATTAAAATAGATACGATTTAGTCCAGTTTGACCCCTTTTCTGAACATCTGGGTTTTATTTATTTAAGTTTTATTGCCAGGAATGCTCACAGAAAAATTGCATTTCCTGTTCTCAACTGTGAATGCTGGTACCCACAGTAATCCTTACTTGCCATGCCCCACTTCTGCCATAAAATCCTCATGTCAGAAACTCTTTGGGCCAGAGTGTTTACTACCCTTGGCAGGAAAAATCTGACTTGTTTTAACACATCACAAATTGAAATAAAAACAAACTTATATAATACAAATGTCCTGAGTGTCCTTTAATGATATGCTTGATTGTGTAGACCCTCACTCAGGCACAGTAACAAAATGAGGAGCTGGTAAGGTGGCCCTGGGCACTGATTAATGGAGGTGGTGGATACAGCTAGCTGCTACTCTCACTGGTACAGGCTTCACTGTGTGGAGCAGGGGAAAGAGCAAGGTAGACATTAGAGAACCTTTAGGGTCCTGGCAGCTATATGCTGAGGGGAAAGAGTAGGGTGAAGCAAGGAGGTACCCCCCCACTAACTTAAGCTTTTTATTCCTTTGCTAGCATGACAATTGGGACGACCTTGGGGGAGAGGGCAAAGGGTGCCTCCGTGGCTGGGAGAAAAGAGTTTCCCCCATAGCTGCCAAGACCCTTTCACTACCCTGGCTGCCCCTCTTGTCTCTTTCCCCCTCTCAGTATCACTGGAGCCTGCAGCTATCAGGACCATAGACCCCCTTGTCTCCACTACCCGGCTCCTGGGTTTTGTTTTAGGAAGCCTACCTGTGGGGTTTTTCTTGTTTATTGTAAGCTGCTCTAAGCCTTCTGGATAGGGTAGGATATACATTTAATACATAAATATTTGTTCTGCCTGGGAAGTTGCTGAATAACATCCTGTTGTTCAGGAAAAAATCCTGAAGTAGGCAGTGGAGGCAAATAATTTATAATGGGACAGATTTGCTCCATTTTTTTTTCATTATGGAGAAGAACTTTCAAGACTGTCTTACATTTTTAAAGGAGATTACAGTTATTTTTCTCCATATACTGTGGCAGAGAATTTCCTTACTGAACTTGTGCTACAATACAAAGTGACAGGGTGCTGTTACTAGTTTTGCAGTACAGAATCTCTTCTTTTCTAGTTAAATCATTAGACCTGGAAATTGCACAACATTATGTCCAATTTTATAATGCCTTCTTTAAACCAATTAATTAAAAATATTTTACAGCGTTGTAGTAGATTTAGGAAAGAGATGATGTATTTCTATATATCTTTCACTATATTTAAGGTAGATATTATAATGTTAAGCCTCAATCCTGAAAAAATGAAATATGGTTTAAATTTGGCATATTCTGAATGTACTAATCATAGAATATTAAGTTGACTGCTTACTGAAAATTGCTTCCCTCAATTACATAGTTATCCTTCTGCTAAGGACTAGCAGGGATTTCCCTCTGGAGAAGAAATTACTGTAGTATTGAAGAGTTTGGGAACAGTCTTGGTATAATTTCTTTTATTTTGATATAAAGCGTATTCTGAAACAAGATGGTCAGACAATAGTCATGTAAATCCCTTTATTTTTCCTCAGGAAAAATCAGCAAAAAATATCATTTCTCTGTTCCTAAAGAGTATTCATTACTCCAGAATCGACTAGATAGAGAAGATAAGGTAGAGGGCTTATTTATTGCAGCTTTCCAAAATAAATAACAAAATTAACTAAGCTGTTTCTGAGGCCTGATCTTTATGGCCTAATAGGCCCTTTCTAGTCCTGTGCTCCTATTTCTCCAGATTGAATATTCGTAAAAATAACTTGTACATAATTATTTATTTAAGTATTTAAGCGTTTATTCCCAGACCCTCCACTCCAAGATTTTCTCTCTTCTGAGAAAAATATGTTTTGATGCATAAGTAAATTCTGAAAAAAAATAGCCTTGGAAATGTCAAGCTGGTCAGGTCCACCTTAATCTGTCTTTATAAGTAGCCATGGTAATTCTTGAGGAATGTGTACATTGGACGTCCTGCATCTCCATTATCCCTTGGCTGGCCTGAACTATGATGTCTGCCTTGGCAGAAATGAAGTGCTACAATAAGTAACGGGTATCCATGACAATAGAAGAGCAGAAGAGGGGAATGAGTAGTCTAGCCACAATTTAGTTAATGTTGATATAATATGAAAGAAAAGTTTTTGGATTAATTGATAGAATACAAAGATTTAAGCATTCTTATTGTCCCCTGAAAAACAGTTTTTTGTCAACCACATTTTTCATCAACTCACATTTTAAGTGGAAATGACCAGGTCTTCTAATAAAATTTTTAACAGTCACTTGTTGACCCTGCATAACAATTTACAAGTTTAATAAAGTATAACAAAGGCTGTCATCTTCCAATACAAAAAGCAAACAATAACTCAAGTAGGTTGTGTCCAGATGAGCAAGCATGTGCCTGTTGCGGCATCTCAAAGCAGTTTGAGACACTGCAAAGAGCATGCTAGGAACAAAAAAATGTTCTCTGTGCTGCATGTTTGCATCACGGACTCTAATTTTGATACCAGGAAATCCTGGTATAAAAAAAAAACTTGGCTGGAAAAAAATGGCACAGGGCGTGGGATGTGCTCTGAAGCAGTCGGAGGCTGAGTCCTCCAGAATTATCAATCTCTATAGCTATTGTGTGCCCCTGCTGCTCCAGCATGCTGCCTTACTGTGCTAGGGAAAATAGGAGTGGGGCAAGGCTGCAGCAGTGGCTCAGACCTAGGCATTGTCCCAGAAAAGCACGGGCATCGGGGTGGAGGGACTGTGGGGTATACTGTGTGCGGGGGGTGGGGGGCTGTGTGCAGTGGGGGATTGTGGATGGAGGGGACTGTGGGGGACTGCTTGGGAGGGGTGAGTTCCCTGCCTGCCCCCCTGCATGGTGCAGAGCCAGCTGGGTCATCAGGGCACTCACACTTCACTCCTAGCAGAGACCCCAGGCAGCACACAGTGCCACCTCAGACCCAGCAACTGCACATGGCATTGGCCCAGACACTGGTAAGCACCTTCAGACAGGACCAGGTCACTCTTGCCATTACCAATGGCTCCCAGCACTACACGTAGATGCTACACCCTATTGGGCCAGGCTGGGTCCTGTCTGTATGTGTTCTGTGCACCATTAGGCTGGGCCATCTCCATGGAAGCAGGACCCAGCCCAGCCTGAGAGGGTGAGCCTTGCATGTACGATGCTGGCAGCCTGGGTGACAGCAAGATCTTTCTGAAAGTGCTCACTAGGGGGTAGGCTGATACCATGCACCATGTGCAGGTGCTGGGTCTGAGATGGTTCTGTGCACTGCTGGAGGGCTCTGCCAGGAGTGGGCTATGAGTGCCCCTATGGCACAGTTCACTGCTGCTGGCGATGAGGGGGCTGTGTACCATGCAGGGGGGTGCAGTCTTCCACACAAGCCCCACATCTACCCCCACACCCCTTCCCCCTCAACCCCATATCCCCCTAAAAAATCTCACAGTCTGCATGCCCAGCTTTCAAACATGATGGCACCTGTTGGAGCCCTGCCCCATGCCTGCCCCATGCCCACAATGGTGCTGGGACATGTGGCCCAAGCCTGGGGGGTATCTGGTCCCAGGAACCAACTGGGGGGTGATGGGATGGGGGAAGTGTGGAGGTGGTAGCAGGGGTGTGTGGGTGTGTGTGAGAGAGAGAGGGAGGTCAGGTATTGAGGACTGCTCTGAGTAAGGGAGGCTGACAGAGCCAGACTTAGAGCTCCTCTGCCCCCTAGAGCAGCCTGTGCGGGGGGGAGAAGGTGGGGAGAGGCCAGCCTGGAAGCAAAGGGCTTGCCTAGCCCAGTCCTTGAGCCCCAGTCAACGGCTTCCCAGAAGCAGCATGGGGATTTCTGTGGCCTGGACATGGGTACAGGGAGCAGAACAATAAGGGCTGGCACTGTTTACGGCCACAAAGCAGCAGGTGTCACAGCTGCAGCTGGACTATTGTCCTGGTACTGAGACAGAGTTTCTGTCAGGAGGGAGCTAGTGGGAGGCAAGCAAGGGCTGTGGATCAGGAGTGAGCAGCAAGGGCAGGGGCAGGGCACTGGCATTAGAGAGCTGCTCAGTGCCCCACATCCTGATGACAGGGGCAACCTTGATTTTTCTATGATAAAAAAGCTAAAAGCAAATGCCAAAGTGTATACATTTTTAGAATTCATTTTATTGTGATGATAGAGGCACTGAGAGGCTTCCAAATTGCTTTAAAATTGTAAATATATCAGTAAAGCATTGCTCAACTGATCTCTATATATAATGGTGTTTAATTTTAATAGCGGAAGAATACGGATTTTGGGTATTTTAAGGGGAGAATTTGGGTTCGTTTTTTGGGGCCTTTTTATCAGAGAATTTGCAGTTTTTAAACAGAGAACACCAGGATCCCTGCTGGTGAAGCAAGCGGCAAGACCCTGGCAGAGGAACCTGCCCAGCGCCAGCACCAGGGACCTGGCTGGAAGGCATTTTGTGTCCAGGAGGATGTGCTTCACCAGTTCAAAGTGAGCTACCGCAATGACCACATCTTCTGGACAATAGCTGCCCAGATGACAAAGTGGGAACACCAGAAGACATAGCAGCAGTGCCACATGAAGGTCAACTGTGCAACCATGGCCCACTGGCAACTGGCCCAGAGGTACAGGAGGCTATGATGCAGTGCCCATACTACAGCCCAGGTGGCTATGCAATCCCCATCTGGGTCTGGCAGGTGTGCAGCCATGGGGCAGCAGGTCTAAGGGGCTGCTGCAGATGGCAGCAGGTCACAGCCAGGCAGCACCCCCCACTGCCAGATTGCTGCAAGTGGGTAGAGGATGCAGGGGCCACTCTAGGTTAGGGCTCCTGCAGCAGTCCAGCTGGCACAGGGGGATAGCGTTCCCAGACACCAACTGACTGGGCCTCAGAAGCTTTCTGAGCTGCTCATGAAGGCAGCTTTTTATACTGTTGGGGCCAGCACAGGTGTTGGCTGCAGTTTCTAGCTCCCCCTCGCTGAAGATCCAGGAGGAGCTGGGCAGGGTGAGTGTGCCCTGTATGGCATCATTTGCCCCACACCAAGGTGCATGTTCAGGTAAGTGTGCTGAGGCACAAATCTCTGGCACAAATTTATACCACTGGTATTTGAAATGCTGCAAGTGCACTTGCCTGTATGTAATGTTTAAGTAGAATTTAACTATTGTGTAATAATGGAAATATTTAAAAGTATTTGCTAATGTTTTGATGCTATTTTGCATTATCCAAAAAAAAGTTTATATTATTCTGAGAAGAAAAAAACCTTATTTATACAAAAAGTTCTGGTCATAGAAATAAATCACCACCCAAATGTCAAAAGAAAATGCATGGGATTGAAATGTTTGCCATATGTAGAAGAAAATTAACCCCCCACTTTTTAAACTCGGAACAGTCTTAACTATGTTGCCTTCAAAATATGCTTGTTTGTTTTCCCTGTAATGTAACAACTTCTAAATACCCTCCACTAGTAATGGCTTTATAAATATTTCAGTGAGAGGCTGGCATTTTATTTTTGTAGATCTTCTTGTAATTATGTTGCATTGCAAAATGTCAGCTCCCATCTGAAAATGTGAAGTGAATTAAACGTATAGGCAGCTGCTAATGTCATCACCTCATCTATCCAAAGGAGTGTGAAGTTTTTTCCGGCTGAAATGTAAACAAAGAGTAATGCATACATCCTCTGTTCAGAGTCTGGACTGAAGAGGAAGGCTAGGTACATATAGATAGGTAGATTGGAAATGTGAAGTAAATTATCACTTTCAGGCATCAGAGCTGTTGTAGAGCTGCAGCACAAAAAAGAATTCTGCCCAACAGCTACTGTAACTCCACATGCGCCAATTGACTGACAAGAATTCATTGAGCTGAAGACCTCCTCCCTCACTCCCTTAAAGTCATATTTCCTATAGTGTTATGTAGGGAAGTGATGCTGAGACTCCGTACTATACAGGGTATATATGCAGTCCATGAAGTGCACATGTCCAGGTGGCCATATTGTCTGGATTCCCTGCTGGAGGAACCTCTACCAGTCCACTCCCCTTAAATGGATTGGGTACCAAAGAAGGCAAGTTAATTGCTGGTAGTTGATTCTCAAAATCATTATAGGCTAGCCATAAACATCTTTAGTCTGTGTTTGGCTATTAGGATAGTTAACACACTCAGTAGATTGCAGATGTTCAGTTAAAGGGGCCATGGGATTTGAGGTGTGATCCCAACAATTGTGCTTCCTGCCAGGCTACACATGTATGGCAGGAGGCACAACTGTTGGTCTGGGGATCAGGTCTCTAGCATGCCATATTACCAGTGTAGGGAGAGCTCAGAATCCTGGCCCAGCAAGTAGAAAGCAAGTCAGCAGATCTCCACTCCAAGCCTTGGGGGGGCTCTGGATTCCTTGACTCTGATGTGTCCTCAAAGCTGGGTGTCCCAATCAGCTGAAGCCCCCAGCCTCTGGGGTACAATGGAGTGAAGGGCTCCACTGTACTATGGAAATCACAAATGAACAGAGCTTCCAGCCTTGGGGGTGCATCAGAGCCCTTAACTCCAATATGCTCCTGAGGCTGGGAGCCCTTGTCTCTGATGTGCCCCTGAGACTAAGAATACTGTCAGTTGATTGGGTCTGGCTCCCAGCCTTGGGAGAACATGGGAGTCAAGAGCTCCCATGTCCTCCCAAAGCTTGGAGCCCTGATGCGCTGATGCCCACCCAGAAGTGCAATTTGTTACACAATAGAAACTAGCCACAAAGCTGCTACACAGTTTGTGTAATAACTTTATGACTTATTTCTTGTTTTATTGCACAATTAATTGCATTAACATGTAGCTGGGTTACTCCTTAAGACATGATTTACTGGTAATGTCTGCCAAGGGCCTAATAGTAATATTAATGTAACTAGTGAATTACGTTTCCTTTTCTGTTTTCAGAGTATCTCCAAACAGATGTATTCAGTAGCCAATCTTATTTTTTGCTGCTCTTCCTCTCAGTCAGCTGATTTTTATGTGCCGGCTGCCAGCTTTTGTGGGCAGGAAATGTTTTATTCTCTGTCTGTAGTGTGCCTAAGAGCAGTCTAATTCTGATTAGCATTTTAGACATGGCTACAAGACATTTTTTCTGGAATGTTTAAACATTCTTTGAGTTCATGCTTAGTATTTGATATTTTTGCCTGCTCCTCATTTAGAGGGAGTAAAACTTCATAGGCCTATATATTTAGAAAAGCTTTCAAATGCAGTGTATCTCCATCATGCATCACATTCAAAAGCTTGTCTAACTTTATTCCAGCCATGCAGTTGATCCGATAAAATATACCACCATAAAAAAATCCTTACCTCTCACAATTTCTGAACCACCATTGCTATAATGCTACCTACCAAAATACACAGCATTGTACTGGGAAGAAATATTAGCACATTTTGTGTGGATACCTTTTAAGAATGTTAGATGCAAGTTGTTACATTTGCCGGGGGATTGCAGAAGGGAATAGCTCAACAGCAGGCTGAGCACTGCTCTCTGAATAAACAAGCATTATCATTCTATAAGCTTAATTCCTTGGTCTTTTGAGAAATACATATAGTACCAGGAGTGGGGTGTGAAGAAAGACAGAAAAATGGAGCCTCTCATAATTCCAAAGGAATTAAAGCTGTCCAGGAATGCAGCAGAAACCTGGAAGAAATTTAAGCAGAGCTTCACATACATATGATGGCCAGTGGAGCTACAGAAAAGGAAGATACACTCAAGGTAGCTTTTTTTCTTTAAATATAATAGGCCCAGAAGCGCTGTATCTTTATAATAGCTTATAAGTGTCAGATGCAGAACAGAAAAGCTATGACACAGTAATAAAAATGTTTGAGGAATATTGTATACCTAAACAAAATGAAACCTCTAAATGGTATAATTTCCACATGAGACATCAGAAAGAACGTGAGACAATAGAGGAGTTTGTCAAAGACCTCAAACAACTGAGCCAGACATGCACCTTTCGAGACCTAAAACCGTCCATGATCAGCAACCAAATAGCATTGGGTATAAGGGATACAAGCCTCAAGACTTGGGCAGGAGTTGTGTGTTATGGGGCAAGGTGGGACTAGCCCTGTATGCTGCTGCCATGTGTGGCCAAGAAAAGACTGCTAGAGAATCCTAAGCATAATTTGGAAAAGGCAGTTAGAATGTGCCAAGCAGCTGAGATAACAAATGCTGCAGCAGCTGGAGGAATAAAAAAAACAGAACAAGTTGAACTAGACAGGATTACAAGACTTCAAAATCCTAAGGCAACACGCAGACAATACAGAAAGGAGGACCTTACTATGAAGCAGGTAAGCAGAGGCCAAACAAAATTGCTTGAAGAAACAATGGTCAGCTGCAGATGCTGTGGAGGTTACCACAAACCCGTGCAATGCCCTGCATTTGGTAAGTGCTACAACAAATACAAAATATTCAATCACTTTGCAAAAGTTTGCAGAAAGGAGCAGGAGCCCAATGTTCAGAGGGAAACAGAAACCTCCAGGATGATCCCTGCATCACGTTCAGGATTGTTTGATATGAATTTCAAATGTGATAAGTGCACAAGAGACTGTCATTCAAGAATGGGCTCTACAGCCACACTTGTGCATGTTCAGTGAGCTGATGCCTCAGTGCAATTCTGTTGTTTTATGAGATAGAGATGCCTTCTATCAGTTGTCCCAGGCTTTGTTACGGAATTGCGTGAGTGTACATAGAGAAGTTTACTGATTTAAAATTCTGTTGTGAGACTACACACATTACCTTTAAAATTTTACTTTTTATGAATATTAGCTTCAAGAAACAATTAAACAAGTATTTGCTGAAATGGAAAGAGTGGTACTAACATGATGAAAAGTAATTTTCTTCAGTTCAAGTCAGGGATGATTCTGCCTTAATCAGAGGGCTGGACTAGATGCCCTTATGACAGAGGCAAGCATAATATGCCCCACAGGCTGGATCTGCCCTGCCAAGAGATTCCACCTGGCCTGCAGAGCCCCTCCATAAGCCAAAAGAATTCTCATGGGCCCTAGCCCTCAGCTTTCTCTCTGAAAGTCAGAGCCTCCATGAAGGTGGTGCATCTCTGGTTCCTAACCAACCAACCCCCACCCCAGCCCATCTTTACCTGCCCCCAGTCCCAAGGGAGGGGGTACTAGAGGCCAGAAGCTTCCACTTGGGAGATAAGGTTCTTTGGGTAAATCCGATATCTTTTATTAGACCAACTCAAATAGTTGGACAAATTCTTCTTAGAAAGTTTTTGGGCACAAACACTCTTCATCTGCCTGAGGAAGAGGCTTTTGCTTGGTGACACTGTGGCCATTTACCAGCTCTCCCTCCTTTCAAGAGTGGAAATTAAGGTAAGGGCCCCATTGGGGGGCAGGGACTCTTGCTGGGGGATGTATGGGGAGCCATATATTGTGGGGCTGGGCTGGTCCTACATGCTGCCACTACATGATGCCAGGAACTCGGGCAGGAGCACAGGAACTGCACGCTCTGGGGCTAGGTTAGGCTCAGCCACATGCTGCAGGGAATCGTGGGAGTGCCATGGGGCTGGGTGGGACTGGCCCTGCAAGCTGCAGTCTTGTGTGGTCAGAGACTTGGGTGGGAGCTGTGTGTTATGGGGCCAGGTGGGGCTGGCCCTGCATACTGCTGCCATGTATGGCCAGGCACTGAGGCAGGAGAGCTATGGGACTGGGTGGGCCTGGCCTTGCACCCTACCACCACGTGCAGCCAGGGACTCAGGCAGGACTGCTATGGGGCCAGGTAGAGCTGGCCTCATGCCATGCCATCATGTGAGGCTGGGGACTTGGGTGGGAGTGCTATGGGGCTTGGTGGGGCTGGCCCAGCACACTGCTGTCACATGTGGCTGAGGAATTGGGAAGAAGCTATGTGTTATGGGGCCAGGTGGGGTTGGTCCTGCATCCTACCACCATCTGCAGCTGGGGACTGGGTTGGAAGTACAGGGAGCTGTGTGCTATGGGGCTGGGCTGTGCTGGCCACATTCACTGCCACCATATGCAGCATCATGGACTTGCACACTCCAAGGACTCTGAGGACCTACATGCCCTTTCCCCCACACTCAGACCCTCCCACACTTCCCACCCTCCACTGTACTCCCCCACACACCCACAGCCTCCCACAGCCCCAAAACACATTTAAACACCCCCACCACACCCACACCCACACCCCTCCACACCCACACATATACCCACAGTCTTCCTGACACAAACACCCACCCTCTCCTACCATATCCACACCCACATACCTACTCACTAATCACATAACCCCACATGTACACCTCTTAACCCCTCCCACACAATATACAAGAGTAAGACTGTATTTTGAGTTATTATGCAATCACCTCTACATACACTATGCTAAGTTTAGTTGATATTTGATTTTTTTGTGTATTATTTTATTTTATTTTCCAGTTCCAAAGGAGTATTTCTGGGGCAAGAGGAGGGACTTCTGGTGGCAAAGGTCAGGGGTTAGGGATGGGGCTTCTGGTCCCAAGATGGCAACCAGGGGCAGGACACTTGTCAATGGGTGGGGCTACCCTTGCGGCCCTCAACAACTGACCAAAGCTTAAGCAGCCCTTCAGCTGAAGTAATTGCCCACTCCTGCCTTCTGAGGTCTCTTTCATACCTATTTTCCTATAAACCTATGTGAATACTACTGCAAATCATTTTTTCTGTTTGCTCTGCAAGTGAGAGAAGAATATATTCTTTCTTTTCAATTGCTTAGAAAGTGTGTTCTTTAAAATTACTTGGGTTTTCTTGTGTCTGGCTTGGAAAATGGTAGAACACTTCAAAAAGTAGTTCTACAAACAGAACTTTGCTGGAAAAATTGTGAACATTGGTGTGGTGCTGGTCCACATTCCTGTAAGAAATGAACTATAGTAATGACCCAAAACAATACATTTTGATGTGCATTTGTGTGTTTTGTCCTCTGTAATGGAAAGTATATAAAACTGTTAGTAAATAGATACTATAACAGCTAGTGTGCAGCAAGCATTCCAGAGAGAGATTTGAGACAAAGCTGACAAATTCGTGTTTTCTTTTAGCAAAAAGATTGTATGACAGTCAGAAGCGAGTATTATTAGAGGGCAAAGGATCAGGAAAGCAATCGGTAGATAAGCAGATAAAACAATGGTGGAACTGTATCACATATTGGATGAATCTCTGAATTAATGATCAAACAATGTTCTGGAAAGATGGAAGGGACTTGAAAAATGCTTGTGCATTGTGCTATCACCAGTTCCTCATATTAAAGATTATCTGCTGTACCTCCTATAAATCCAAAGTAACAGCACTCACCAGTATTACAGAAAAAATAACAGCTAACAAAGCTTCAGAAATGTATCATCTTTGACTAGGCTAAACCATGGCTCTTTTGTCAAAATTGTCTAATCAGGTGAATGTAGCGTAATATTTGAACTATTTTGTTAAACTGTTGAATAATGCAGATCATTAGTACAAAGAAAGCATCCTCCTCTGAAGCAATAGCCTTATAATTTTTTAATAAAGTTCAGGACAACTTCAGATGCCTTAAATTTGTTTTAAAAATTAATGTATTTCACTTGGTGAAGCATTAATTCTATGGTGTTAACAGATTTTTTTTTATGCAAAGGGATTCATAAATTATTGGTGCAGATCACCTTTTCAGTCTGCTACAGCATGGGAAAGAGAGATTTTTGGCCAAAATGTGATCTCTCTTACAGGGATACAAATCCAAAATAATTCCAGTGAATTCATCAGCAAAAGCATTCTGGATGACACTGAGGCAATTGAATAGAATGTTGTTCATTTTTCTCTAGAATTAGGCCACACAGGCAAGCCAGAATAAAATAGTGTGCTTGTTTCATACCCTAACTGAAATGTAATAGCTGTTACTCTCTCTACTATAATAAGGGGCTGCAGGAAGACAAGGAGACACCATCCGAGCAAGATAGGTGACAAAAGCAAGGAGTGCTAAGGTAATGAACGGGGGTCCAGACAGACTCCCTAAAGGGGGGGTGGTGGCACACACAGTGTTGCAAAGCCTTAAATGCCTATATACCAATGCTCTCAGTATGGGGAATAAACAGGAGGAACTTGCCTTCAGAATAGCTAGTTCAAACCCAGATGTCATAGGGCTAACAGAAACGTGGTGGGATTCATCCCATGACTGGGCAGTTAGCATTAAGGGCTATAGGCTTTACAGGCGGGATAGAGAAGGAAGGAAAGGTGGGGGTGTGGCGCTCTATGTCAAGGAGCACTACATATCCAGTGCCAGCAGAATGGGGTCAGAGGAACGGCAGGCTGAAGTGCTCTGGGTCAAGATTCAAGGGGGCCGTGGGGAGAGTGATTTGATGGTGAGGGTCTACTACAGACCCCCCCAACCAAGGGGAGGAGCTGGACCGGGAATTTTCAGGCCAGCTTGCAGATGGCAAGGCAAGGGATGTAGCTGTCATGGGTGATTTTAATTACCGAGACATCTGCTGGGAGGAACAGTCAGCCAGGACAGACTGTTCCAGGAGGTTCCTGGCTGAGATACAGGACCTCCACTTAATTCAGAAGGTGCACGGTCCCACCAGAAGAAACACCCTCTTGGACCTGGTCCTGGCCACAGGTGATGACCTGGTAAGGGGCCTCTGGGTTCTTGACCACCTGGGTGATAGCGATCATCGCTTACTGGAATTCACCATCCAGTGCAGGGTGTCAAGGGCCTGCAGCAAGACGGTAGCCCTAGACTTTAGGAAGGCCAACTTCAACAAGTTGAGGAGACTAGTGGGTGAGGCGCTGGGGTCCTTGAGGGCAGGGGAACTCAGGATGAGTGGTCATTCCTTAAGGAAATGATACTCAGGGCATGAGGGGAGTCCATCCCAACAAAAAGCAAGGGGGGCAAGAGTGCCCAAAAGCCCACCTGGCTCACCAAGGGCATCCAGGAATACCTGCTTACCAAAAAGGTGGAGTACACCCAGTCGAAAGGGGGTGCAATCTTCAAAGAGGAGTATACCACCTCTGCTCGGGCCTGTAGGGGGGCTGTCAGGAAAGCTAAGGTGGAGTCATTATTGACTCCAAGATGAACATGGGCCGACAATGCGAGGTCACGGTTGGCAGGGCTAACCAGACATTGGCGTGCATCCACAGCTGCATCTCAAGTAGAGCCAGGGAAGTGATTCTCCCTCTCTATGCGACACTGGTCAGGCCACAGCTGGAGTAGTGAGTCCAGTTCTGTGCGCCCCATTTCAGGAGGGATATGGACAACATTGAAAGGGTCCAGAGGAGGGCCACCCGCATGATCTGGGGACTACAGGGCAGACTACATTGAAAGACTGCAGGACCTAAACCTGTTCAGCCTTCACAAGAGAAGGCTGAGGGGGGACCTGGTGACTGTCTATAAACTCACTAGGGGGGACCAGAAGGGTTTGGGGGAGACACTGTTTCCTCTAGCACCCCCTGGCATGACCAGGAATAATGGACACAAATTATTGGAGAGTAGGTTTAGATTAGACATTCACAAGAACTACTTCACAGTTAGGGCGGCTACGAGCTGGAACCAACTTCCAAGGGAAGTGGTGCTGGCTCCTACCCTGGGGACCTTTAAGAAGAGGCTTGATGTCTACCTGGCTGGACTCATTTGAGTCCAATTTTTCTCCTGCCCAAGAGGGAGGACTTGAAGATCTACAAGGTCCCTTCCAACCCTACTTCTATGATTCTATGAATTAGAGGGTTTTTAATTGATCACTATGTTGGGATGGATTCCTTTGAATATTTAGTAATATTTAGTAAAGCCAATTTAGTAATTTAACACATGGTTTAAACTGAATTATTAAGAATGAATGTTTTTCCCTTCTCCCCACTCCCAGTATGCAGGAAGTCAGGAAACTGTATAATTGTGTAGAGGTTTTTCTGGTTTCTTTTTCATCCTTACAGTCCTTAAAAGTATTAAGAGGCTTGGAGGGCAATCATTCTGGTAAGAATTTGGTCATAACTAACAATCTTTTGTTTAGTCTTCAGTTTTATGTTTGCCACCAGAAGCCCCTCCTCTTGCCCCAGAAATACTCCTTTTGGGGGGGTGCCATCTTGGAACTGGAAAATAAAATAAAATAATACACAAAAAAATCAAATATCAACTATAACTTAATTTTATTTCAAAAAATAGTTTTGTCCCAATTGAGCCAGGAGCAGGAAGGAAAGGGGGGATCCAGGCACACATGTGGCCTGCACACATGTGTTCCCCCTTACCTGACCCAAAGTGGAGGTGAACGCAGCAGCAGCGGAGCCAGAAGAGGGGGCAGCAGCAGCTGATCCCCCTAAGGAAAGTCGGCAGAGGGAATGGATGCAGCTGAGTCAGATCTGGAGGGGAAGCCCCCTGGATCCCTCTTAGCTGAGCCAGTAGGGAGCCGCACTCCTGAGCTGCGCTGCGTGAACAGAGCATGCAAACAGATGCACTTTGTAAGAGTACACTGGTGTTTCCATTTGCGTTTGAGCCGGCGGGTGATTAGGAAGGGCCAGGAGGGAGACTCCTACTAGGGCAGGGAGAAGGCATCGTACTAAGCCATAAGCAAGCAGCAACTCTTACAATGGTGTCAACACAGACTGCTGCCAGGGCCAGGGCCAGGGCCCCTGCCCGGGGGGCGCAGCCTTCCTGGGGCTTGTCTGAGGCCTCCACCCAGGCAGAGCCCATGGGGGGGCTGGCGTCCCCCCACCCCTTAGCCTGTGGGAGTTGCCCAGCAAGGCCCGGGGGGCAAGGATTGGGGACCCCAACACCTGCCCTACAGGTGCCTGCCTTAGGACCCTGGAGGCACAGGTGAGGGAGCTCCAGGAGGAGGTTAGCAGGCTGAGTGGAATCAGGGAGGCAGAGGATGAAATTGATGGCTATTTCCTTTCCCTTCAGGGCCACACACCCAAGGAAGAAGCACCTCGGGAAGTGCCCTCCACTGCAGAGTGGCAGACAGTCACCTCCAGAGCCAGGGCCACTCATAACAGAGCAGTACCAGTTCCTTCAGTCCAGCTGGAAAACAGGTACAAGGCCCTGGCAACTCTGGAAGAGAAGGAAGGAGAGGAAGGAACCGGAGAGGAGATAACTCCACACTCTCCACGATCTGAGCAGGCTGAAGGAGCCAAGCAGTCCCAGAGGAAAAAAACATTGAGTGATCGTCATAGGTGACTCCATCCTGAGAGATACAAAGGGCCCCATCTGTCACCAGGATACCTCGACATGTGAGGTCTACTGCCTACCTGAAGCGTAGATTCAGGACGTGAAGGTGATGATCCAGGCCGTGATCCAGCCCACTGATTACTACCGCATGGTCTTAATCCATGTGGGTACTAATGATGTGGTCAGAAGCCCTGATCACCTGATGGCGGACTACCATGCTCTGGGGGGTGTGCTGAAGGAGATAGGTGCACAGGTGGTTTTCTCTTCAGTCTTACCAGTGAGTGGACGTGGAAGATGGCATGTGACATGCATCGCAGAGAGCAATGGGCAGCTTCAGGAATGGCGTCTCGAGGCAGGCTTTGGCTTCCTCGACAACTACCCGCACATCAGGACAAGACACATGCTCGGATGGGATGGGACCCAACTTTTCCCTAAAGGTAAGCATGTGTTTTCTTCTAGGTTGGCGGATCTCCTCTGGCAGGCTTTAAATTAGGCTTGTTGAGGGAGGAGGAAGCCTTGGACTGCCAAACCAAGCAACATCCACAAGCACAGGGCAGCCTAGACTGATGAGCAGAACATACATGCAGGTAAGCAACAGGGGCCAGGGTAAAAGTAAGTAACTCAGGTCTGACTGCTCACATACGTTCCTAGCCTGAATACAGGACCTCCATCTAACCCAGGAGGTACACAGTCCCACCAGCAGAGATGCCTTGCTGGACCTGGTGCTGGCCACTGGCGATGACCTGGTGAGGGGGCTGCAAGTGCTTGACCACCTGGGCGACTGTGATCATTGCCTGCTGGAATTCACCATCCAGCACAAGGTGGCAAAGGCCTACAGCAAGGCAGCAGCCCTAGATTTCAGGAGGGCGGACTTCAATGGGCTAAGGAGAATAGTCAGGGAAGCACTGAGGTCCCGGACAGGAGGGGAGACAGGTGTCCAAGAACAGTGGTCGCTCCTTAGGGAGACGATCCTCCAAGCTCAAAGGGAGGTAATCCCAACACAGAACAAAGGGAGAAGGAGGGCGGAAAAGCCCCCATGGCTCACCAAAATCATCCAGGAATGTCCTAGCTAAAAGGGAGTCACACACCCAACCTGGTGGCCTTCTACAACCAGGTCACCAGGGAGGATTATACTGCGGTTGCTTGGGGATGCAGGGGGGCAGTCAGGAAGGCCAAGGCAGAGAGGGAACTGGGACTAGCTTCCCAGATCAAGGACAACAAGAAGTCCTTTTTTAAATACATAGGGGGCAAAAAGAAGGTTCCGGGTAATGTAGGGTCCCTGCAGGACTCATTAGGAAATTTGGTCAGATGACAAAGCCAACATATTTAACGATTTCTTTGCCTCCATTTTCCTGAGCAGGAACCAGAACAGCCACCCCCCCGGATCCCCCTTAAACCCAAGGGGAGGCGCACCTAGGCCAAGGGTTAGTGGGGAACTAGTCAGGGAACTTCTGGAGGGACTGGATGTATTCAAATCAGCTGGTCCTGATGATCTCCACTCTAGAGCACTGAAGGAATTAGCTGAGGTCATTGTGGGACCCCTGGCATGGCTGTACGAGCACTCATGGTGCTCTGGTGTGGTGTCAGAGGACTGGAAGAGTGCCAATGTGGTTCCCATCTTCAAAAAGGGGAGGAAGGAGGACCCGGGAAACTATAGGCCAGTTAGTCTTACCTCAATCCTGGGCAAGCTTTTTGAGAGAATTATTCTGGCACATGTCCACGAGAGGCCAGCAGTGGGAAGCATGCTTAGGGGCAACCAACACGGGTTCATTAGAGGCAGGTCCTGTCAGACCAACCTGGTGGCCTTCTACAACCAGATCACCAAATCCTTAGATGCAGGGGTAGCAGTGGACATAGTCTTTCTGGACTTTTGGAAGGCCTTCGACACGTCTCTCACCCCATTCTCATTAAGAAACTGGGGGACTGTGGTGTCAACACCTACACAGTCAAATCGGTCACCAACTGGTTGGAGGGCCGCACCCAGAGAGTGGTGGTGGATGGGTCATGTTTAACCTGGAGGGATGTGGGCAGTGGGGTTCTGCAGGTCTCGGTCCTTGGGCATGCGCTGTTCAACATCTTCATCAGTGACTTGGATGAGGGGCTAAAAAACACCCTGTTCAAATTTGCTGATGACACTAAGATGTGGGGGGATGTGGGAATGCTAGAAGGGAGGAATAGGCTACAATCAGACCTAGACAGGTTACAGGGGTGGGCGGATGAGAGCAGGATGGGATTCAACACTGACAAGTGCAAAGTGTAGAGGAACAAACCTGTAGAGGAACAACTGGCACCATACGTACAGGCTGGGGAACTCCCTTCTCGTCCACACCTTGTCATACATCCACAGATGCATCTCGAGCAGGTCCAAGGAGGTGATCCTCCCCCTCTATGCAGTACTGGTCAGGCCACAACTGGAGTACTGCATCCAGTTCTGGGCACCACACTTCAAGAGGTATGTGGACAACATGGAGAGGGTCCAGAGGAGAGCCACTCGCATGATCAGGGGGCAGCAGGGCAGGCCCTACGAAGACAGGCTACGGGACCTGAACCTATTCAGCCTCCACAAGAGAAGGTTGAGGTGGAATCTAGTGGCCTGTTACAAACTAGTCAGAGGGGACCAGCAGGCATTGGGGGAGTCCCTGTTCCCCCAAGCACTACCAGGAGTGACTAGGAATAATAGTCACAAGCTGGCAGAGGGTAGATTTAGGCTAGATAACAGGAGGCGCTACTTCACTGTCAGGGCGGCTAGGAACCGGAACCAACTTCCAAGCGAATTGGTGCTGGCTCCTACCCTGGGGGTCTTTAAGAGCAAGCTAGATGAACACCTTGCTGGGGTCGTTTGACCCCAGTATTCTTTCCTGCCATGGCAGGGGGTTGGACTCGATTATCTGATCAGGTCCCTTCTGACCCTACAAACTATGAGACTATGAATACAGTTTGGCAGTGGATTAGGACTGAAACAAATACTCTTAAAATCATCCTATTATAGTGGTATGGAAATCTGCCCTTTTGTTTCCAATAACTTTATAAAGATTTCTAATTAATCTGGAAAGCACTACTATCAAGTCATATCTCACTGTCACCCAATCAGGACAATGTGTACCTACAGTAAGAAACTAGAGGATATTAAAAAAAGGTTTTTAATAAAAAAACACATAACATAACACATGAAATTAAATAAAATTATATAAATTATCCTTGGGATGATTAGTAGCCAGTATGCTTTTTTCTTTTCTTTTTTTATTTAAAGCACTGGCTGGTAAAAGTAATCATTCTTAACAGGCACTCATCCCTTAACTGCATCACTCATTAATCTTTCAGCATCAGGGATGTTTTCGCCTAATAATAAAAGTCAACACCAGCTGCTTTCATAGAGTGGACCCTGTGGGTCAGGCCAACTCTCAGGTTCTCAATATTGTGCTGTTAGACTGGAGGGTGTAACACAATTGCACATATATAAACATGCAAATCAATTAGGTACATACACACACACACTACCAATCCAGGCACATACACATCCAAACCAGCCTAGGCAGATGCATACCTATCACCAATTCAAGTACATACACACTACACACCACAAATTAGATAACAATCAGTTGTCAATACCCCCACACTCCATACATATACACAGATCACTAATTCATATATCACAGACACAATTACATTTTTTATATATATATATTCACCAGTTCACACACATACCACCCACCTACATGTATGCACAGGTGAGTTCCTAACTTGTATGGTACAGTAAGTATGTGTGTCTTTGGGGTACCTGGGATACCTGAGGGAAAGTTAAGGTGAGAGAAAAAGTGTAAGGAGTGAAAGTTGCTGGAACTAGTATTAGAACTGGTAGACTAAAGAGAAGCAGGGCTGAGGAACTGAGGCTTGGGGTTACTTAAGGTCAAGTGGCCCCAGGGTTACTTGAGGTCACCGGTGATAGGGAAAAACCCTGGTGGCAAGAAGGAGACAGCCAGGAAGGAAACTGAGGCAGAAACCTGGGAGCTTGGGGCTGGAAACTGAAGCTGAAAGCTGGGAGCTTGGGGCTGGAAACTGAGGAAGACAGCTAGGAGTTTGGGGGGCAGCTAGGAGTTTGAGGTGGAAAGGAGGAAACAGTCAGAAAACAGACAAACCCAACTTGGGGTTTCAAAATAACAGGTTTATTAAGCAGACAACACACTACACTGCCTCATGAAATTATTGGTACACACACACACATGTGTGCTCACATGCATGCACTCACAATGGCAGCAGGAGAAAGAGACTCAATGGAAGGGTTGGAGTCCAGGTAGGGAAGAGAAACAGAGTCCAAGTCCTTGGTTGAAGAGAGGGTTGGGGTGATAGCTACCTAGCCAACCTGGAAAGGGGTCTTTGTCCAGCAGGTATTGTCCAGAGGGGGATTGCTGGCAGGGCCTCTGGGTTGATAGGTGGTATGGCATGGTTCTGGCCCAGATGGAGAGGGCATCCCAAGGAGTGAATCTTCACTACCCCTTTTTATAGGACATACTACCTTTGATCTCCTATGGGGAGGGCATATCCAGCCAATGTCAGTCCTGTTCCAGAGGGTTCCAGGTGTTCATAGTGAGCATGTGCAGCCTTGGCATCATGGTGGGTTGCCTCATCTTTTGCTTCTTGAATGGTGAGGGTGGTTCCAAGGGCTGGGTCCTTTGTCCTGGTATTGGTGTTGATGGTTCAGTAATTCAGAGGGAGCTATTTTTAGACCTACTGCCATTGTCTCTCAAGCATTGTCTCTCATTCATCCCCATTCATTCAGGAACCAAGTTACATAGGAGGGGTAGGTATGAATCATAGGTTACACAACAGGGCGTGGGGACAAGATGGAGACTTGACAAACAAAATGGAAACTTGACCTGACTTATGCTAACTTACATATATATGTAAGCCTAAATCATATAGTACAGTAACCAGTACACTCCTGCGAGGAAGAGGAGTGGCACAGCCAGAGCAGCACTGGCGAGCAGGGCAGGGGAAATCTTTGAGCCCCCTGCCAGAGGCAGAGCAGGGGGAACACTTTAGCCCCCTGTAGGAGGCAGAGAAGGGGCAGTACTGAAGCTCCCTGTGGCAGATAGACCAGGGGAAGTGTTTGTGCTCCTTGAAGGAGGTGAAAAGGGGCAGTGTCTGAGCCCCCTTTAGGAGGCTGGGGAAAAGGAGGTGGCTCCATGTCCCGCTCCACCCCAGGAGAATATTTCTTCTAAAGAAAACAAAAGAAAAGAAAAGGGAAAAAATCAAAGAGATAGGGAGAGAAGGTTGAGGCATCAAGGTTGGAAGGGCAAGAGCCAACTGAGCCCACTTGGATGTGGGTTCCCCCACCTGAAGCAGGTGGCAAGCAAGCCTGCAGGGTTAAAACCACCATCACCTATCTGGTTGGCAAGTGGAGGGGGTGTAGGGGAGGCGGAGACCCGTGAAACATCGCACCGAATAATCATGAGTACTGCCATTGTCAGGGATCCCTCCCAAGATCTCCATTGAACCCCCTCTCTTGATAGCTTAACATCAAAGTCGTGGCAGGAGAGTTGAGAGGAGGGGCTACATACCCAACAGGCCATGCTACCCATAAGGCCCCCAGAGAGCACACTTATGTATAAGGAATAGAGAGGGAGAGAACAAGTCAGAAATGGTTAGGAAAGGGGAGGGAATGCATTGTAAAAGAAAAGAAAAAAGAAAAATGGGGCGTTTTGCTACAGTAGTATTGCAGTCAAATTTTTAATCTTGTTTAAGAACAGAAGATGTTAAGACCTCGTTTAGTTTGTGTTGCGCTCAGCACTGCTTTGTTTCATTGTACAGATGGATGCAAGCCAGAACAAGGCATCCAGCCTGCCCACTACCACTCAGATGCAGCCTCAGTTTTTTTCTTCACCATTTCATTAATGTGGGGAAAGCCAAGAAATAAAATGAACATTGATGCAGTCCTTCCCTCCAGTAGATACCTGTTTTGAGTTTACCTTAAGGTGTACATGGATTGTGTGGCATGGTATGCACAAACGTTTTGGGGAAAGGACCTGGGTATTGTTTATTAAGCCAAGTACTTGAAAACAGAGATTCATTCTTATCTATGCAAGAGTTCTTAGTCTTGTGTTTAAAAATGTACATCTATTTAGCTACTCTAATAAGCCATTAATACTAAACTTAGACAAGTTTTGTACTTTAAGTAGAGATGACCCAAAGCCATAGAGATTAGAAGTGAATCCAGATTCAAAGTCCTCAGTAAATCAGTGGTGTCAGTAACAGAGGTTCTACTTTAGTCTGTTCCAGAGATAAGGGCTTTCTGAGAAGTTTAGATGCGAGTATAAATTGATATACTGGTTGTCACATAGGCTATCTGGATCTAAGTGTGTGATTAACAGGCTCTCACTACTATAAAAGAATTTTTTAGGCAGTGTTTCTTTTATTGCTAGGTGGTTTCATATATACCTTACCATTGACTACAATAGTGTGATTGCAACACATGACCCAGAACCTGTTTCTTAGGGAGTAAAGGAAAGGGAGAAGGAAGAACTGTGGCAGGTGACCAAGAAACTCCTGCCCCTTTAAGAAGAGCCAGCAGACTCACCCAGCTGGGGCAGGAAAGCAGTCTGCAGGAAGGGCATGCTGGTTTTTGATTAACAGGGAAAACCCAGCATGGAGCTGAAGGAGTCGCATGAAAAAAATGGGATATGGCTCCCAGTCATATAAGCCCTGGGCTGAGCCAGACTAGGTAGTCAGGCTCTGGGGGTTGCTATGGGAAGATCTCCAGGGCAGGATAGCTAAAGAGGAGCTCCTAGCTGATGCCTGGACTATGTGTGGAGTACTGTAAGTGGATTATGGCTGAGTTGCACAGGAGTAGGACTTAGGGTGGTGGGGGAAGCTGAGTGATACAGCCAAGGAGCTGAGGCTGGGGCTCTGACCAAGCGGGAAAGGGGCATTATAGTCAGAGACCTTATTTCTGGGTTAAAGCATTATATTGGTGGTTTGTGGAAGGGACTATGGGGTGGTTTTTAGGTCCTATTGCTGCCTGAGGGACACATGACTACCTTGAACCCTGCCAAGGGTCAGGCATAAGGTGCAGACTGGGGCCAGAGGGACCAGAGCCCAAAGAGGGGCAGAACCCGTGACCAGAAAGCCCAGAACCTGAAGAAGGGCAGAGAGCCTAGACAGGGACAGAATATAGGGCCAGGCTGGGCAATTATTTCAGGTGGAGGGTGTCTTCTTGAGTTTTGGCAAGCCATCAAGGGCCGCATGGCAGGCAGCCAGTGGCAGATAAGTATAAATTTTCTAAATTTTTTAGGGAACCCAGGGACTAGATAAAATGGCCTGGCAGGCTGCATCTGATCCAAAGGCTGCATTTTACCCACCCCGATCTAGGGCCAGAGGTGCCAGAGCCTGAGACAGGGCAGAGAGACTTCCCAGAGTAGGGTAGAGACAGGACCAGGGGGCCCAGGATTAAAGTAAACTGGATAAGAGCTGGTTCCAAGAATCCAGGTCCAGTACAGTGGGTCTGGGCTAGAAGGCGAAGCCAGAGAAAAGGAGTAGAGGCTGAAAAGGCCAAGGCTCCAACAAGGGAATGAGGTTACAGTGACACCAGTAAGTCATGGGCGTGACTCTATGGGTGGCTGGAGATCACAAATTTAGCCCTTAAGGCATGTAGGACTGGAGAGAGAGTACTGAGACAGAGAGAAAAAGAGACCAACTAGACTCACCAGCCTCAAATGGGAAGCCTCACCTCCTAACTTTAAAAACAAGATGTGGTGGGTGAGAGGAAATGGGGTGAGACCCTGGGAGGTTGGAGCAGGAGCTTGACAGGATAGGGATGGCCAAAAAGGGGGCATGATAGCAACCCCAGGTGCCTTGTCTGTTACAATGATTCTATCTCCTTTTTCTTTCTCCAGTTTTCCTCTCTCCTTTCACTTCTGTTCAGAGGTGCAACTAGTGGTTTTTGCACCCTGTGCAGAAATGGAAGGGAATAGCACCTGACAGCAACACGGGAAGGAGGTGGGAAACTAGGGTGGGGGAGAGGGAGGAATTGGTAGCAAGCAAAAGAAGGTCTTACCTGCCATTCTGCTACCCCTTCCTAGTGGGCTTCAGAAGCTCTGCATTATGCTACCCTAAATTAGGCTACTGGTTCTGTTTCATCTTAAGGCAGTTATAGGACTTCAGGGTTGAGAGAGCGAAATGACAAAATTAAGACAGTTCTAGCTGAGGGATGGGTGGAAAGGGCTCTGTATACCACCTAAGAAGCCAGTCTGCAGCATTTGTAGTGAACTATGACAGTTGCCACTGAGAAGTGATTCTGTTTGTAATTCAAGCAGTGTTTTGTCCTTGATGCACTAGTAATGCTAAAGTGGGTAGAAGGCAGTGTGATGACACGTCTGTAAAATCTAATGCATATGTGTACTTGCAGTAATTAACCTGCAATAAGTTACTGTGGTGCAGAGCAAAGAGATTCTATAGGTTAATTGTATCAGCCTATGTGACTCATTAGTGTAATTAATAGAGCCCTGTTATTTACCCTGAGGAGGGAGTTGATCCCAGATGAAATATAGTGACTGTCTCATCGAAAGCAAATGTAATGAGATGAAAATGTGCAGTAATTTGCAGCATTGTTAGACTTAAGATAACAGAACTGGAGATTGTGGGGAGATGTCCAGGATCCTGATTAAGCAAAATGTACCCGTAAGCATTTATTGAGACCATTATATGTTAAGGAATGCAAACTTAATTTAAAATTATCTGTTATAGTAATAGTTTATTATTAAAAATATCAGGTCACTGATTCCAGAAGTTTAAGAAATACTCTATTTGAAAACAATTGACAGAGAAGTATTTTAAAATACATCCATAGTAGTTAAATAGGTTTATAATTATGTTGTGTTTGTGTCTGGAAATGCAAAACAAGCAAACAATGTATGAGGAATGACTTGATGAAGCCACCCATTTCTGTCTTCACATGTTAGGAAAAGAAGCATAGAAATGATGCTTAACTGGCCTTTAGGTTGCAGTTATTGTGATCTGGGTTTCAGATGAAAAGCTCTAATCAGCTTTGTATTATTAGGGCTGTTGTGCATTATATGCAGGCTTGAGAAAACATGAAATAACTTGAGGTAACAATATAACACCATAGTTTTTAATATAATATACACAGGAGGAAATAATTAACCAGCTCCTTGATAAATGTAGATACAGATCATAAGACACATTTTATGTTTTCAATCACTAGGGGCTTCAGCTTACCTTATAGCAGATAATGATGAGGGGGGCACATGCTCCATGGGCTGCAGATCAATGGGTTCCCCTCTACCATGTGGGCAGCAAGAGCAGCAAAGCCTCTCTCCCAGGCACATGTACACAGCTCGTCTCTTGAAGCGTGGGAAACCTGGCTCTCTACCTGCCATGAACAGTGGGCACTGATAGATGTGCACTCCTCACTGTAAATCATGGTGCTATGCAGATGTTTTATGTGGGTCCAGAGGGCTGAGGAATTCAGGTGCAGTTTGCAGCAGCTGTGTGCCTGCAGCTGGTCTCCTATAGCCCTGCCCCTTCTCTCCTCCCAGTTCCAGTGTTGTCTTCAGAATGTGAGTGGGGAAGAGAGCAAAGGGAGCCCCCCTTGGTCTGGGGTTTGACCTGCCTGTGCTTGACAGTGGAGTGGGTGGATCATGGCCCCCTGATTTTGGGGCTCCAGTCTGCATGATCAGCCAACCTATTAAATAGGTACTTTGCGTCAGTCTTTCATCAGTCCCATGGCACGCCCATGCCTGCTATGGGACAGGGAGATCCGGGTGATGGGGATCCCCTACCCTCCATAAATGCTGACCTCATGAAGGAACTTCTTGAGAAGCTGGATACCTTCAAGTCAGCCGGCCCTGATAATCTGCACCCCAGGATACTCAAGGAGCTGGCGAGCATCATAGCCCAGCCCCTGGCATGGATCTTTGAAAACTCCTGGTGCTCTGGTGTAGTGCCCGAAGACTGGAAGAAGGCCAATGTGGTGCCGATCTTCAAGAAAGGGAGGAGAGTGGATCCGGCTAACTACAGGCCCATTAGCCTGACTTCTATCCTGGGGAAGATCTTAGAAAAGTTTATTAAGGAGGCCATCCTTGATGGACTGGCCCAGGCTAACATTCTAAGGGATAGCCAGCACAGGTTTGTTGCAGGTAGGTCTTGTTTGACCAATCTCATTTCCTTCTACGACCAGGTGACCTATCACCTGGACAAGGGAGAAGAGATTGATGTCATATATCTTGACTTCAAAAAAGCTTTTGATGTAGTATCCCATGATCACCTCTTGCCCAAACTGCCCAGTTGTGGCCTTGGCTCCACCACGATCCGCTGGCTGGGAAATTGGCTCTGTGGTCGGACCCAGAGGGTTGTAATTGATGGCAGTCACTCATCGTGGTGCTGGATGACCAGTGGGGTCCCTCAAGGCTCTGTCCTGGGACCCATAATGTTCAACATCTTCATTAATGATTGGACATTGGAGTCAGGAGTGGATTGGCCAAGTTCGCCAATGACACCAAACTTTGGGGCAAAGCATCCATGCCAGAAGATAGGCGGGTGATCCAGCCTGACCTGGACAAGCTCAGCAAATGGGCAGACGAGAACCTGATGGTGTTTAACACCGAAAAATGCAAGGTTCTCCACCTTGGGAGGGAAAACCTGCAGCATCCTTATAGGCTCAGCAGTGCTACGTTGGTTAGCACTACAGAAGAAAGAGACTTGGGGGTCATCATTGAGCACAAGATGAACATGAGCCTGCAATGCGATGCTGTGGCTAATAAAGCTACCAAAACACTGGCTTGTATCCGTAGATGCTTCTCGAGCAAATCCCGGGACATCATTCTCCCCTTGTACTCGGCCTTGGTGAGGCTGCAGCTGGAGTACTGCGTCCAGTTTTGGGCTCCACAATTCAAAAAGGATGTGGAGAAGCTTGAGAGAGTCCAGAGGAGAGCCACACGCATGATCAGAGGTCAGGAAAACAGATCTTATGACAACAGGCCGAGAGCTATGGGGCTCTTTAGCCTGGAAAAGCGTAGGCTCAGGGGTGATCTGATGGGCACCTATAAGTTTATCAGGCGTGACCACCAGGATCTGGGGGAACGTTTGTTCACCACAGCGCCCCAAGGGATGACGAGGTCGAACGGTCACAAACTGCTGCAAGACCGTTTCAGGCTGGACATAAGGAAGAATTTCTTTACTGTCCGAGCCCCCAAGGTCTGGAACAGTCTGCCAGCAGAGGTGGTTCAAGCACCTACATTGAACACCTTCAAGAGTAAATTGGATGCTTATCTTGCTGGGATCCTATGACCCCAGCTGACTTCCTGCCCTTTGGGCAGGGGGCTGGACTCGATGATCTCCCAAGGTCCCTTTCAGCCCTATGTCTATGAAATCTATGAAAATCAGGCACTTTTATATTGCTCTGTAGCTGCGTTCTTCTGTTGGGGCATGGCTGTAGAGTGCTTCAGAGGCCTGAACATGCAAAAAGCTGCCACTTCTGTCAACGTCCACTGTGTCCTCCCACTTCCCAGCTCTACCCCCAGGAATGGAGCAGGAAACAGAAGCCAGAGGTTTAAGGAAGAGCATGGAGACCCCATCCTCCACAGCAGGAGGAGCCATGCAAAGAGTGACTACCATGTGCTAGCCCAGACATAAATTCCCATTATTAAGCAGCTGTTATGCGTGAGAAGTTTGTTAGAGTTTGGGGTCAACTTTAAAATAATCCGTTTTCTGGTTTACACCCTTGTACTATTTTTAGTTTTATTCATTCAGTTTGTTGCTTTAGAAGATGTGATCGATGTTACTTCATATGAATGGCAGCCACCTTATGTTCAGTGTATTTAGGAAACTAGGGTTGGATTTACCAAACCCTCTTAAGGGAAAGTATATTACAGCTTTCTACACGAATCATTACACAAACTTTTTTCCTTTGAGAAAAAGAAATTGATGGTGCCACTACTGGTCTCCTTTTAGGTTTTTTGTGTAGGAGACACTTTACGTGCATCTAGATGTACCAATTCAAGGCACTTTAGCCTGATTTAAGGTGCATTAAGGGCTCATGTCTACATCTGCATCCTTAACTTGCCTTAAAAAATGGTAACTTTAGGCTAGTTACACCTAAATTTGATGCAAAGCAGGTATCAAATTTGGACACCTTTAGAATACCTGAAGTGCCTTAACACATGTATGAACTTGGCAAAGTGCATTAACACTGTGTATGTAAACTAACTTGGCACTATTTTTAGTTCCAAGTTGATCTTCACACCACATTACTGCGCTTTAGCACGTGCATGTGTAGACACCCACTTAAATCACCATAATGGATATTAGGCAAATGTACATTAAGGTTAGGCATGCATAAAAGCCCGTGGAGACATGCTCTTTGCGTCTAAAAGTTGTTTTACTTAGTGCTAAGTACATGTACTGAGTCCTTTTCTAGATAATGCTATCCACTTATAGGGGTTTGCTTGGCTCCCTTTTACTGCATTAGAGAGGAGCTTCCTGTAACATCTACTGCCATTCTAGCAGACTTGGTCTCTCTGAGACATGGAAGATGCCTAAATGAATTTAGGCCCTCATATGCAGTTGCCCTATGTTTTGAAAAAGGTAATGGAGCAAAGGAAGAAAGTAAGTGCTTCTCTGGGTTTCATGTGATACAAACCATTTTTATAAAGACAATATATTGTACCATCTTGTATTTGCTTGCTTTTTGAGGAGTGACTAAAGTCCTTGTCATTTAGCAAGTAATTGTCTACATATTGCTGATGAACAATTGTTCAAAACTTCAAAAGATATACTTCTTCAGTGCCTTCCTCTGAAACATTATAAATAAGCTTTTGCACAGTTGTCTCTGAACTTCACTGTACAGAACCGGAGCTTTCTCTGAAAAGTAAATGAGACTGACAGCACTTCCAGTGTGCAAAAGAAAATGTACAAGCTGTTCAAGGATGTGTGAAAATGCAGATTGAGTCAATATTACAGAAATAATTCATGCAGAACAAGCTGTAATGCTATGACAAATAAATGAGGAGTGAATGTGGAGGAATGACTGTATTATTGATAGCGAGTCACATCATTCTCTTTTAGCACTTACATTCTCCACCCCAATGTTTCATAGTTACTTAGTAGAGTCAGAAGGGACCTGAGCAGATCATCAAGTCTGACCGCCTCCCATGGCAGGAAAGAGTACTGAGGTCAAATGACCACAGCAAGGTGATTGTGAAGCCTTGTCTTAAAGAACCCCAAGGTAGGAGCCATTACCACTTCTCTTGGAAGTTGGTTCCAGATCCTAGCCACCCTGACAGTGAAGTAGCACCTCCTGATGTCTAATCTGAATTTACCCTCTGCCAGCTTGTGACCATTATTTCTAGTCACTCCTGGTAGTGCTCGGGGAAACAGGGACTCCCCCAGTGCCTGCTGGTCCCCTCTGACTAGTTTGTAACAGGCCACTAGGTACCCCTTCAGCCTTCTCTTGTGGAGGCTGAATAGGCTCAGGTCCCGTAGCCTGTCCTCGTAGGGCCTGCCCTGCTGCCCCCGGATCATGCAAGTAACCCTCCTCTGATCATCGAGTCCAGCCCCCCACCCAAAGGGCAGGAAGTCAGCTGGGGTCATAGGATCCCAGCAAGATAAGCATCCAATTTGTTCTTGAAGGTGTTCAATGTAGGTGCTGGAACCACCTCCAATGGCAGGATATTTCAGACCTTGGGGGCTCGGACAGTAAAGAAATTCTTCCTTGTGTCCAGCCTGAAATGCTCTTGTAGTAGTTTATAACAATTGGACCTCGTCATCCCTTGGGGTGCTCTGGTGAACAAACGTTCCCCCAGATCCTGGTGGTCACCCCTGATAAACTTATAGGTGCCCATCAGATCACCCCTAAACCTGCGCTTTTCCAGGCTGAAGACCCCCATAGCTCTCAGCCTGTTGTCGTAAGGTCTGTTTTCCTGACATTTGATCATGCACGTGGCTCTCCTCTGGACTGTCTCATAGATTTCATAGATTTCATAGACATTAGGGCTGGAAGGGACCTCAAACTTTTCCACATCCTTTTTGAATTGTGGGGCCCAAAACTGGACACAGTACTACAGTTGCGGCCTCATCATAGAGGGCGCAGTGCGAGACAGGGCCGCGGAGAGCCCAGGGAGGACCAGGGGCCAGATTATAACTGATTGGCCTGTAGATCCCGGGTATTCTTACCTCCCTTTCTTGAAGATGAGCACCACATTGGCCCTCTTCCAAACTTCAGGTACTTCACCTGAGCACCACGAGTTCTCAAATATCTTTGCCAGTGGCTGCACTATGATGTCTGCTATTTCCTTTAGCACTCTTTGGTGGAACCTATCCAGACCAGCTGTTTTATGGGGGTCCAGCATCTCAAGATGCTCCCTCACAATATCCACACCAATGGTGGGCATATATTCATCTTCACCTGAGTCATGCCGCATCATGTTTGGCAGTGTGGTCTTTTTGGGATTGTGAAAAACTGATGCAAAGTAATCATTAAGCATATTGACTTTTTCCTGGGTGTCAGTAGTCAGCTGCTCGAGCTGTTTTAGTAGGGAGTGAATGTTGCCCTTGTGATTCTTTTGACTCCCCACATATCTGAAGAAGCACTTTTTATTGTCTTTGATTCACATAGCCAGATGGAGTTCAGTTGCAGCCTTGGCGTTTCGCGTTTCCTCCCTGCAGGTACAGACCAGTGCAGTAAACTCCTCCTTATGAGGTTTTCCATCCTCCAACCATTATATGCCTCTGTTTTTAGATGTAGGAGGTCCATGAGTTCCCTGATGAGCCAAGGGGGTTGTTGAGCCCTTTTACCACCTCTCCTATGGATGGAGATAAACTCCCATTGTGCTTCTAGGATTGCTTCACATAGAGAGCTACACCTCTGCACCTTTTTACAGAATGATCTCTCCTGTACAGGTTATAGCCACTTATACCAGTGGTGCAGTCATAGGAAGTGACCTATGACGCCTATAGGATCATAGTAACTTCTGTATAACAGAAGGACCAGTTCCTCCTGTTTATTCTCCAAATTCCTAGCATTACTGTACAGGTACTTAAGTGTGCCATTAGGGGCCTTAGACTTCCTTGTACTCATGGAGAAGCTCTGTTCCTGGGCTCGGGTAGAAGTGGGTTCCCTTGAGCATCCTAAGCTGCTGGTTTTGTGGTTGATGCTTGGTGAGCTTGCTCTGGTGGTTGTCCACCCATCCCCTGGTGATCTTAGTTTAAAGCCTGGTCGAGCAAGTCAGCCATTCTGGCTGAGAAGAGCTTCTTTTCTAGTGGAGTGGGGTGGAAGCCATCTCTTCCCAACAGACCATTGCCTCGCTCTCCGAAGAGTGGACTGTGGTCATAGAAGCTGAAGCCTTCATGGTGGCACCAGCACTGTAGTCTTGTGTTTACTGCCTCAACTCATCTCTCCCTCCTCTCCTCATAACTTGTAACTGGAAGGATTGAGGAAAAAGCCACCTTCACTCTCAACTTCCTGATCCCCACTCTCAGAGCCCTGTAGCCACTCATGACGCAGCTGGGATTGCTCTGAGCTGTGTTATTTGTGCCCACATGGATAAGGAGCATAAGGTAGTGATCAAAGGGCAGGATAATTTTTGAGATCCTCTCAGCCACATCCCAGCTATGGACTCCTGGGAGGCAGCAGACCTCCCAGGCTAAGGGGTTGGGGTGACAGATCACTTCCGCTGTCTCCCTCTGGAGGGAGGCACCCACAATGACCACTCTGCATTTTATCTTAGAGCTGATAGCTTGTTGTGTTTCTTCATCACTTGTAGTAGCTGGCAGCTCTGCAGGCTCCACTTGTGCTGCAAAAGGTTCATACCTGTTGCAGGGGGGTGGTGACCCTGGTACAGTGATCCCTGGGGCCAGAGACAACCTTTGTCCAGCCCCCTGGCTGAACAGTATGGGGGTGCCTCTTGAACCCCCGGCACCTATGTCACTCTTCTGTCCTGGGGTGACAGGCCTGGCAGTAGGAGTCAATCTCTTGTTTGTCATCCCTGATGGCACACAGACTCTGCACCATGGTTGGAGGTCCACTATCTGGGATTCCAGAGACTCCAATACAGAGCAAACCTCACAAGAGGAGGTTGAAATGCTCCTGTTCCCATGTGCCTGGAGTTGTGCCAGGCAGCCCCCCGCAGCTGAGAGCCAGAGGCTCCATCTGAATAGAGGCTGAAACCATGGGCTCCATCTGGGAGTACTCAGAAATACCAGAGGGGAAGGATCTAGCTGCAGGGGTGGACCTCAAGGTGCGATGCGTCCTACCCATCATTGTGCCAGGAGTAGTTAGGCTACTACTGTGCCTACCACTCCCTCTAGGTTCTCTGTCCAAGGCCTCGGGCCTCTCCTGTGCACCCTCCTGCACAAACACCCATGCTAACTCATGTACTGGGCCTAGAAATGTGCCTGTTTACACACCATGTTTGCAAGGCTCCAGTCATGAGTCTCCCTGGGAGTCTGGGTGAAATAGGTGCCTGGGGGGGGCATGACCCTCTTCAGCTCCTCTCCGCTGACTCCCCACAGCTGGGCTAAATCCCTCCCACCATGGGCCCCCACTTGCCTCCAGATAGGCTGGGAGTTGTTGAGGGTCTTGGCATCCTGTTGGAGGTTCTGGCAGGTCCCAGGGCTCATGGGGTGCAATAGGCACCCGTGCATCTCACTTTGAAGGTGGGGGCAAAGTGCAGCTTCTGGGCCCCCGGTGGGCCCTTTGAAACTCTGCACATGTGCAGTAGGACCCACTGGCACTGCACTGCTTTAGTGGGGTTGGAGGGTGCCTCCCCCATCGCTGAAGGAAACAGGTGAGTGCCCCCCACCTTTCCTTGCCTCATGTACTGGGCAACACCGGTTGTGTGGCCCCCTGGGGGCTGGGCCAAGTAGGAGCTGGGGGGGAGGTGTGACCCTCCTCAGCTCCTCTCAGCTGCCTCCCTGCAGCTGAGCTCCAAAACACCAGGTACTCTTGTTGAATTTGGTGAGAGGCTCATGTGCCTAACAGTGCAGAAGATCCTCTGCATTTGTATAGGGTTTTTTTTACATCTCCTAAGTCCTTGCTTGTAGCCCTCATCTTACCAGGCTTGTTGAAGCCCTGGTCATTTGTTGTGAAGGAAAACCTAATGGGCTAGATCCCAGATCTACAAAGTTTAGAGCAAGTGGGAATCAACTGCAGTGTCAAGAAATTATTTCTGACAGTTGGCTGTAGTACCCAGAGGAACTGATTTGTCCCTTTCACTGCAATATGGGAAAGCACTAAAAAGTAGGCCCTGGGGTACAATGCTGTTGTGTACAAATGAAGAGTTGGAAAAGATCCATGTTGTCATTATGTCAGGTAGGTACTAAACCTTGCAGAATAACTTGCTACCATGGAGATCAGAATCATTGCCTTAAAACACTTCTGGCCTGGCATTCTTGGAGTCTGTTTTCGCTTCAATTTATCTTGCTATTCTTTTACAGAGGCTATTCACAAGGAACAACAGACTGCTACTCCTGCCGTGGCAACTCAGGTTTCATCAGCAATTTCCTGAGCAAAAAAAACCATCCTTGAAAGGTGAGATTCCCTTGGAGACCTTGAAAATGTTGGTTATGTTGTTTTCTGTGGCACAACCCTGTATTTGTATCGAAAAGGTTTTACCTTTGGCTATAATACCTGCAGTAACTGTGAAAGCTAAGGAAGGAAACTCATTATGAAAGTAGATGAAGACATTCTCTGGCATGGTGTTGGCTGTTGTTTTCAAATGCAATTTAGCCCAAAGATTCAGAGAGGGGCATATTGGAATTTCCAGTTTCCAATGGAATGCAAAACTCTTGGTTCAGAGATGATACCTTTTTATTAGATCAACTAAGAAATCAACAAAATATATATATATATATATTTTTCTGCAAGTGTTCAGGCATATATGGGCTTCCTCGGGTTCAGGGAAAATTAAAGATGGTAAAAAGTCCCCATAGGTAGAAAATAAACTTCATTTTTGCACAAAGAAAGCTAAAGGTGTATGTCTGTTCCTCTGGGTCCATGAGGGTATCTTTGTGATGTGTTCTTTGATGTGCAGATAAGGCAAGATTTCTTTTGAATTTGGATTATATTTTGGGTTTAACTAATTCTTGAGCAATAAGAAATATTTATACACCTAGAAGTATGTAGGCACTGTGCTTTTATTCCACCCTGCTTCTATTTCAGTGAAGAAAATCAGTTTCCCAGCTTAAGACATGCACCCCAATTATGGGGGAGCCAAATTAGTGGGAAACAAAGGAGTACATGTTATGCAAGAAATACAGTTCTATTTTCCATCTAACACCTCTCTTTGGCACTGAGTTCTAACTTGTACCTAGATCAGTTAGTGAACCAGTGCATTGGTCTGTTTTACTGAGATAAAGATTATTTACTTAAGTAAACTAATAGATAAAAATTTCTGTTGACTGATTAAAAAGGGACTATAGACTTTATCATGCACTAAATCTTTGAAAAAATCCCCACATCTATTTTCATTTGGTATTATTGGCTCATGTGTCAGTGAAGGTCACTTCCTTCATGTCTAAATGGTACGTGTGCTGCAGGTTTGGTGCAAATCTAGTGTTTGCCTTCTGTTCTACTGACAGAGTCATCATTTTGTATCTGATATTTGTTTGTGGCTTAATATAAATACTTCCTCAATGGTTTCAGGATCCTCTTAACTGTTTACTTTTGACTGAACCTTCTGTTGGATAAGAAACTTAGAATGTATAAATATTTAATGTATGGGCAGTGATGGGGGCCTCAAAATGCTCTCCTTAATTGCTTCTAGACATCTTACATACTTGTGTGAGTTTTTCTTCATGATCAGTTTTACTGAGGGGTCTCTGAGAACTGACTTGAGCAGGATTCAGTGTGGAGGAGCTCTGTGTTTTAATTAGAAGGATGCTACTTTTCTGGAGAAAAGTGAAATTTGAGCTTTTCCTGTACTACAGAAATGCAATAGAGCCTATGTCCATTATTTTTTTTTAGTTGTTAATTAGTCAACAAAGGTACAGTATAACCTCATAAATTCAGCATCCTTGGGACATAGCACCTGCCAGAAATTTGAAAATTCCAGATTTTTGAAACATAAGGAAAGTGCATAGCCTCAGGACAATTTTCTTTGCTACTACACTATAAGCATAATTGAATATTGTTCCAAACAATAGCTGTGGGCTAGTGAACAAAAACAATGGCAGTCAGAGAAGTGCTGGACTAGTGGAGAAATTTCTGGATTATTGAGAAGCTATTTTTAATGCTATAACATAGTGTACTGTATTTTTTAAAAGTGCCAGATTTTTGAGAATTCCAGAATTTGGAAAGCCAAATTTCTGAGGTTATACTGTATTTCTTTCATGGGCTACAGCCTGCATCCTGAAGGTAGCTGGATGGCTCCTATTACTGCAGGAACCATACAGGCTTGAGCCTGGCATTGCCTTTTCACAGGGCCTTGAGTCTTGTCATGACAACACCTAAGAGAAGAAAAAAAGGGATGCTTGAGTGTCACATGACTGGCTTTTTCAGAACACCATTCTTCTTTTCTTTTGTTTTTTTTTTGAGCATACAGCAAATATGTAGAAAATTTGGAACATAGGTAATCTCAAAGCACCGCTTTGTGTGTAGTCAACAAAGATAACGGTCATATCAGTCACAAACTCCTCATTTGTAATACAGCACACTGGTACTCATGATCTGTTGTGTATTTGAAGATCAAACAAAGTCAAACAGTTGCCCTTGAATAATCCCATTAATTGTCTGTCTTCGAGACCTTTAGGTATCTAAGTCCCTTCAAGGGCCTGGCCCTTAGTTCTTGGAGGTCTAAAATACCAAATTGTGTATTTAAAAAGATTTCTGGAAAAATTAAGTAAAAAGAACATAGTTAAAAGAATGCCTAAAAACTTGATAGTGTTTAAGGCTCCATTACTTCAACCTATGTGTCTCATAAAGCACTAGGGAGTGACTTAATACTACATCATAAAGTGCTGGGGGTCATTCAGCCAGTAAGATCTCCCAAATGGTGGGACATTGCTAACACGATCTTTTAGTATATAGTGGGTGCCACCTTATGCTATGGTGCTAATGCTTAGCTGACTCCATTTGCTGGCCAGTTCTGGTTTAAGATCATGCTAATGGGGGCAGGAGGAGGACACTCCTTTACAAACAGAACAAATAATTCAGTTGTGTAAGAGGCTTTTTTGGTGTTTGCCACAGAGGCTTTGTAAATAGCCTGGGACATTCAGGCAGTCAGATCTCCACCACTCAAACCCAGAACCACATTCAACTCTGTCAGAAGGTTCAGTCATTCCCATTGACCACAGTGGAGGGGGTTGAGCTAAATTAAATGGACCTTATCTCTCCTAGTGAAAAAATGTTAATGCACTTCTTTCTTAACCTTAGGTCTGGGAATAAGCTCTTCAGGTTGGAGCAGTTGACTGGCTTCAAAAATCTTCTGCTAGAGCCTATAGATTTTATTAGCACTGTCAGAAATACACAACCAGCTGTGGAGAACTGAATACCTGGTCAGACTCCAATGGCAGCACAGAGCCAGAATGATGCTTTCGGAGGCAAAACTAAGGAATAACAGGTCCTGGTGTAAGCATGATTTTTGCCATCTCCTCAGTAAAATCACACACACACACACACACACACACACACACACACACACACACACAAATGTGTTCTTTTCTACTCACCACTACTACTGCAACTTCATCTTTTGTACCTTTCTCTCTGCCAACTTATCAATACAGAAGACCCTTGCCATTCATTCTGTTGTGCAGATCCCCATGAATAGTGAAATCCACAAAAACTAACGGGGGCTCCCTGTCAGACCTTACTCACACCCTCTCAAGAAGCTAGAAGTGCAGTGCTCTCCCTCAGTGCCTGGGGACTGACCACAGATGCTTCTGGGGGAGAAGATGCCACCACTGCTGCTGCCTCCCTCCCCGTCTGTGGTGTTCACTCTCCGCCTGCCTGGCTCTGCCTTCCCCCTCTGCCCACCCAGCTCTGCTCTCTGCTCTGCTCTTCCCCAGCTCTGCCCTCCCCTGCCCCATGCAGTGCTCCGTGCCTGTTTACACAGAGGCAGGAGCTCAGTGCAGAGCCAGAGGGAGCTGTGGTGGCACTCACCCCTACCCACCCAGTTGGCGCAGCGCACCGTGAATATTCAAATCCATGAATAGTGGATTTGTAAATAGGGAGGGTTTCCTGTACTATTGGTCTAAGTTAAATCTCTCTCTTATCATCAATAGACAGGATTGCTAATTAATTCAGCCTTTCTTGTCCCCTGGCATACATAGATCATTCTTAATTATTTTGAGTTTCAGGAAGGAAAGTTGAGCACTTTATATTGTTATGGAGATGGTTTAAAATAATGCAATTGTACTACATACATCAGAAAAATTAGACGGTAAAGCATTGTTATGAACAATCAATAATTTAGCCAAACTTTCCACTATAAGTAACTTCTATTTTATCTTTTTTTTATTTTAGACATGCTCTAAATGCATGTAATTGTCAAGCAAGGTAACAGAAAAGTACCTGTTATGTCACTATTTAACTTCTTTGTGCAACTCTTCATCAGTTGCTCATACAAATGTCTTCTGTGGAATTAAGTTAAACTTTGTGATGATTGCATCCAAACTACAAAAACAACTTGACAATCTGGCTAAAAACATATCCAAACAGCCATAGAACACATTCACTTTGAAATATATCTTGATGTCTCACACAAACTTTCTTCCTTCTAAAATTCATCAAAATATTTTTTCCCTTTCTATGTTTCAATTCAAACATAACCTCCAGATCCCACTTGTCCAACTTTTTGATGGCACTTTATTTGTCTTCTTCCAAATAATTTCAAAACAACATGAGTGATTCTGTTATATTGCAAAGTAATGCTGTGGATTTGTTTAGGCATGCATCTTTACATTGTAGGCTGTTAGAGACAGAATTTATGGTTTCCAGAAGTTTTGGCTGAAGCACAACAAGAAATACAAAATTGAATTTTCTAAGATTTTCTTTAAATGTTTAGCTTGACGTTTGTTGACCTTTCACCTTGGAGAATTATTCTGGAAAGAGTGATTTGGTGCTTTATTGGACAATACTGCCTTCAGAGTAATGTTACTAGCGAGCTCTGAGATATAAGCTAATTCAAATAACATGGCTCCTTGCTTTAAGCTGTGTTTATTTCAAGTATTCCCTGAATACAGTGATTAAGTGCAAAGTTCAAATTGTGGGCAGCACAGTATATGTATTCTACGTTTGGCTATCTCATAGATATTCTTGCCTGCAGTCCAGAATAAACTTTGTTCATATTTTAGCCCTCCTCAAAGCACCATTCCTGTAGCCGCCAGTTGGTCTCCGCGATGCATGTTTCATCCTGTCTGCCTCATCCACTCACTGGCAGGATAGAAGAGAAAACCACGTGTGTGCCCATCTCCTTCAGCACGCACCCCAGAGCGTGGTAGTCCTCCATCAGGCAATCAGGGCTCCTCCTGGCCGCATCATTAGTGCCCACATGGACTAGGGCCATGGGGTAATAATCGGTGGGCTGGATTACGGTCTGAAGCATCCCTTTCATGTCCTGAATCCTCGCTCCAGGTAGGCAGTATATCTCGCATGCCGAGGGGTCCCGGCGACAGATGGGGCCCTCCGTACCTCTCAGGATGGAGTCACCAATGACGATCATGCGAGGCTTCTTCCTCCTGGCCTTCTTGCCTCCTTCAGCTTGCATGGGACGCGGTGTGCATGGAGTTGCCTCCTCCCTGGTTTCGTCCTCTCCGTCCTCCTCCTCCAGGGTTGCCAGAGCTTCGTACCTGTTCTCCAGCCGGACTGGAGGAACTGGTGCTGCCGTGTCTCAAGCAGCCCTGGCACAGGAGGTGACCGTCTGCCACTTAGCAGTGGAGGGCTCATCTTGAGGTGCATCCTCCTTAGTCATACAACCCTGCAGGGAAAGAAAATAGCTGTCAATTTCTTCCTCTGCCTCCCTGATTCCCCTCAGCCTGCTAACCTCCTCCTGGAGCTCCCTCACCTGCACCTCCAGGGCCCTAAGGCGGGCGCCTGCAGGACAGGTGTGGGGGTCTCCAGTCCCTGCCCCCCCAGGCCTTCCTGGGCAGCTCCCGCAGGCTAAACAGTGGGGTTGGGGGATGCCAGCCCCCCCTGTGGGCTCTGTCTGGGTGGAGGCCTCAGACAAGCCCCAGGAAGGCCGCACCCCCTGGGCAGGGGCCCTGGTAGCACTCCGTGTTGACACCATCATAGGAGTTTCTAGCTGAGTTCAGGTCCTCTGGCCTGCGGTAACACGAGTTGGCATCTGGGCCCCTCCTGCTCCCCCTCCAGTGCGAATGCTGGCGCAAACGCCGGCGTGCTCTTACAGACCACACCTGTTTGCGCAGCTCAGGAGTGCGGCTCCCTACCGGCTCAGCTAAGAGGGATCCGGGGGGCTTCCCCTCCGGATCCGGCTCAGCTGCGTTGGCCCCTCTGCCCCACTTACCTTAGGGGTATCAGCTGCTGCTGCCCCCGCTGCTGCTCCCTTCACCTCTGCTGCTCTTGCCTCCGCTCCCGGTCAGGTAAGGGGGCACACGTGTGTAAGACACACGTGTGCCTGTGTCCTTCCTCTCCCCGCTGCTCCTAGCTCCCAAGGGGTAGTACTGTGATGACTTTGGCCAGTTCCTCCAGCACTCTTGGATGGAGTTCATCCAGTCCTGCAGACTTATATATGTCTAATTTCTTTCATTTGATCACATACCAGTTCTACAGCAATAGTAGGAAGGCAGTCATTCCTGCCCTGCTTATTTTGTACCCTATCTGGCATGATCTTTTCCTTGGCCTGGTGAAATACCAAAGCAAAGTAGTCATTCAGGAGTTCAGTCTTCTCCTGTGTGCCAGTAACCAGCTGTTTTCAGTTGTTAAGCAATGACCCCACACTCTCATTTGTTTTCCTCCTGTTCCCTGTGTACCTAAAGGACTTCTTGTTGTCCTTGATTCCTGTTGCTAATTTAAGTTCAGTCACTGCCTTAGCCTTTTTATTTTGTTCCCTACAAGTGTGGGCCATTGTTATATAGTCCTCCTTGGGGCTTGTCCTAAGCTTCCATTGTTTGTATACCTCTTTCTTTCTTAGGAAGACCGTGATTTCACTGTTTAGCCAAGAGGGCTTCCCAACCCTTCTGGTAACCTTCCTCCACATGGGAATGGACTTCCTTTTGTGCTTCAAGGATCATGTCCACTCTTCATGCACTCCTTTCACCTTCAGTCCCTGGTCCCACAGTACTACACCTACTAGTGACCTGTGCTTGTTGAAATTTGCATTTTTGAAGTCCAAAACTTCAGCCTTGCTATCTGATTTGTCTGCCTTGTGATGGACAACTCAGCTGTAGAAATATTTTCTCAGGTGAGCATTAAATCAGGTATGGAAATAGCTTACAGTGAAGCATTGGATATACCATCAGGATGTTCAAGAAGCCTTGATTTTGTTTTATGAAGCTGAAATTTAAATTTAATAACTACAGACAGAGCTGGTCTCAGAGGTGGACAGTGTGGGAGACCACCCAGGGTGTTGTGGTCAGGGGGGCAGCTCTCACTCTCTCACTCACCGCCCTCCCCCACTGCTCGTGCTGGGCAGGAGGAGGTGGCAACTAATCCTGGGAGCTGAGCAATGGATCCCTACCTCTCCAGCTGTGCCCAGACCTGATTACAGCCAGCTAACTGGGCAACAGGATAAAAAGCCCCAGGCTGGTGGCAGTGGCCACTCTCCACACACCCACCGATTCCACCCCCCCCCAACACACAACACACACACAGTGCCAGTGACTTGGGTGAGGCACCAGGAGGTAAGGTGCCAGGGTAGGGGGGCACCAAAATACAAGTTCACCTAAGGCACCATTTTACATAAGGCCATCTCTGACTACAGGACTAATGAAACAGCATCTTTTAGTAATTTTTGTCTGGCTTTTTTTGTGTTTTTAATACACTGTTTATGACATAGCAAAATACTGCACATTCCAATAAAGCTGGATTTGTCTTTGCTTTGATCATGAATTGTATAATATTGCCCATGGCCCTTACCATATTACGAAAGCTTCCAGTTTCTTTTTACCTTGAGAAAATGTGCTGTGTTTACATGTAATAATGCATCAGACAAGCTGCACGCCTTATGCAAAATCCTAGGTATGCCCCCTGGCCCTATATTTTCTGCTTAAACCCTGGTTCAATTAAACACAGAAAGGGATATACATAATTGGGCATATGTCCAAGTCCCATTGAAACCAGTTGGCCATAAAGAAACATGAGTTGCAGAAACAGCTCTTCGGGTCACCTATAGAGAACTTAAAATAGAAGGACTGTACCATTGAATTTGACTTGCTCTGTAGGTAGCCATTGCAAAGAATGGAAAGCTGCCATGATTATTTCTTGATGGATTGTGTTGCTGGGGAGGAAGGTGGTGGCAATATATGGATATCTTAACATGACTACAGTGGACCTGACCATAGCCTGATTATCTACACCTCATGGGTTAGTACACAGTACATGTTATGCTAAGGTGGGACACAGCACTTGAAGATTACTGCAACATTTCAGTCAGTACCTCTGAAGCTCCCAAAGGCTGCGCTGTCCACTTTTCTACAGGCCACCCATCCCAGTTGTATGGCTGCCACCCATTGCTATTTGGAAACTCATTATGTGGGCCACATCCATTTAACTCCATAGCTGTGCCTTAAGGAAACCCTCCAGAATTCTCTGTAATCTACTATGGGAATCAAATCTCTCTTGAGTTCATATTATACTTGTGAAATGAAGCACGTTTTCTGTGGAAGGGAAATTTAGTCACCATCTCATGGACTGGAAGTGTTCAGTAGAATTACTCACATGAGTAAGGACTGCTGGATTGAGCTATATCCCATATAATTTGTTTTTTTCCACAGTGGTCTTCTACGTCATCACATATATTATCCTAAAATGCCAGCTAACAGTTTCAAAAGGATTCCTCCACTGGTCTCTTCTGTTATAAAGGGCTACTTTTGGCTTCCAAGTGAAACTAGCCACTGCAAATCTGTTTGCCCTGCTGGTTACTGCATTCATATGATTCTTACTGCACTGGACAGTGGTTGTGAATGATCCTATAGCTATTGCTATTATTCTTGCATTTGGGAAGAGACAGGCCTTCTAGACAAAGAGCATCTTTATGAAATATATTAAGGGTCCAGACATGTGACAGGTAAAGCAGCATAACTTGGCCTTACATCAGCATAGAACTGTAATGGACACATTATACACAGCTCTACAACAGTGTATGTTACTCAATTTTGTGTAAAATTACTCTCCCAGAACATCAGAAGTAACTATCCAGCAGTACAAAGGTACAAATAGTCATTAAAAGGTCATTTATTTCTTAGGCTAGCCCTTTACCAAATGCAAACTATGATGGCTCTGGGACACCTGCCATCTGGGACACCCGTACGTGTCATGGGGTTTAATCCTCATTAAATTAAATAGATTTATAAAATTGAAACTTGTTTATTTCAGAGCATTGTGTCAGTGTTTGCACATACTAGGCTTTCAAATGAATTAAGCCTGGTGTACAATTTCCTGGAAATTCCAGCAGGGGGAGCTGAATACCAGTCTACCCTGGTGTTGTCTTCCCTACTGAATTACAGTATGGGGTGCATGTTCACCATTAAGTAATATACCAGTAACTCCCTCCCGCCTCAGTCCCTGCTCTCTACCCCAGGAGCCTCAAGCTAAGCACCCTGTCCTGCTGAGCCACAGTCAGACTGAAACCCTGCCACTTGCATGCCCCCTAGGCTCTGGTGTTGAGCAGGTGGCCCATGGTAGGGATTCCCACACCAAGGCATGTGCATCATCCCCTCCCATACCCCCGAACAGTGCTAACTCCCATGTTAGAAAATAATGTAAATATATATATATGTTTTTTTAAAACTATATCAGAAATATAAATTTCTATGGGGTATGAAGACCAGGTGGTGCTCCTGCTCCTCATTCTTCTCCACCTTGCCAGTGGTGATTATGGCTGGTGGTGGTTTGTGGAAAACAGACATGTGTGATTAACACTTATTACAAAAAATTAATGGGGTAATGTAGTACATTTCAGGGGGGACCTAGTGCCAGAGCAACATCAAGGCCCTAAAATGTGCTTTTCATCAGGCCAAGGATGAGAACTCTCTTTCTGTACAGGGCACACAATTGCTCCTTTCTACAACTAGTTGTCCATCATTCTCTCCAAGGATGTAAGCGAGACTTCCTATCTCCAGTCATTCAGGGCTGGCACTGTCCTGGAGATGACACCTATGGAAGGAGCTCTTCTGAGTGTCCTGAAAGGGAAGCCATGACCTTGTCAGATCAGTGGGGAAACTGCTCCATGGTGCTGGATGAGAGGGGTGCCCAAGAAGAGGTGATCCTGATCATGACCCCAATCTTCCCTTCAATTCCACAGACTAGCACAGATGAAGAGGAGGAGGAAACCTCTTTGGATGCAGTTTCTGTTCCTGAAACTCAAAGAGTTTTGGTTTCCAAGATGCAAGAGGATGCACAACTGGAGACTTGTAAGTATCGTGGAATGGGCATTATATGTGGGCCACTCTGGCAGGCACTTTTTGGTTGAATGTGGGTTGGATATCTAAGGAGGGTTAGTGCATGTAGTGCTGGAGGTGGGTCACCATGCTCTTTTGGGGGTGGGTGAAGGGTATTTCAACACTCCACAAACCTAGTGTTTTCCTTCAGTTGTTTTCAGCTACCACTGGCAATACCTAACCAGGAACATACCTCCAAACCAGTGACTTGTAAGTTTTGAGGAATATGAATTGTTTCCATGTGCTCCACTCTGGAAGGAGCTGTTTTGGTGCCTACAAACAGTTCTTCCACAGGGGTAGTGATGGGGGAGTGGCAAGCATGGGTGGGGGTCATGTGCCCCTGGATCTGGGTGTAGGGTGAGGGCAGGAGCAGCCTTTGCCCCGGGTGCCTGGCAACCATCACATAAAAAAGGGGTGGGGAGTAAAAGGGAAATGAAAGCAGTCCACCCTCCCCACCCCAAGAATGCAAGCAGTTCATTCCTGGACTAACCTTACCATGCTCAATTAAGGGCTGCTACCTGCTATGAGTCTGTTGTGTATCTGACTCTGGGGTGACCTATTGTGCAATCATGAATGGTGCAGCAGGGAGCCAGCATGTGGCACAGGAAAAAAAATTCAGCAGCTACAGGCTGCATTCAAACTTTGTTGATATGGACCACAACACTGCCTGCAGGTTGTAAGTGCTGGGGAGTTAGTGCATGTAGTGTTGGAGGTGGGTCACCATCCTCTTGAACACTTGGGGGATGGGGGAAGGAAATTTGATCACACCATGAACCATTTTTGTTTTCCTTTTCTTACCAGCTACCACAGCCAGTGCCAGCTGGAGATGTGCCTCCAAACCTTGGACCCCAGCTTGCACTACAGCACAGCACTCATGAGATTATCACCACAGGCAGCAATGCTCCAGAGAGAGCACGATGGAATCTTTGGTTGAAGTAGCACAAACCTAAGTGGCAGCCACAGATAACTGGTGGGACAAAGCCCAGGAGGTACTTAGGTCTGATGAGGACTGGGAGAACCGAAGCAAGACAACACAATTGAATTCTGGAAGCAACTCCTAGACTGCACAGGGCAGTGTCTGGACCTGGCTATGCAGTGCTGTGTAGATGACACTAGATTTGATTAAAGATGTCCTGCAGTGCATAAACAAGCACAGCATCCAAAAGTGGGTACTGCCTCAGAAAGGGCACAGTAACTCTGCTCGACTTGCCTCTTTCCAGGAGGTAGCCAGGAGCATTACAACTGAGTCTCTTCCCTGAAATACAGTGCAGTTAGCTGAGAGGTGCACAAGTGCCAGCAGGGCCAGGCAGGTACCACTGTGGTTCAGGGAGCAAGGAGAAGATCAGCCGAGGGTTTGGGGGTAAACCAAACGGCAAGAAGCCCAAGTAACCCACTGCTTCCATTACTTGTGTTTGTGCTCCTTAGATGTGCAATAAAGCCACATTTTATCCTGTCTGTGTGTCTCGCTTCTTAATCAGGAAGGAGCAAAAATGCCTACCTCTGAAGGCGGAGGGGGGAAAAGAAAACCCCCAAGCATTCCCTGGCTAGGCTCGGACCCAGTGCAATGGTGGGTGGTGTTGAAGGTGGGGAAGGAGGAATAGACTGTTCACAAATCTCTCTCACCTTCTGCTGTTTCCAGGAGAATAGAGAAGAAGCTCAGCCTGAGAAGGTGCTAATTGGCTCTTTGAAATGTAAAATCTTCCTTATGGCAGGCAAGGTCCTTTGAGTAGATGAGATATCTTTTATTAGACCAACTGCGTAGTTGAGGAAAAATTCTTAACAAGTTACAACCAAAAACCCAGCAAACATTCCTTATGCAATTCCAACCAGCACAAAAAGGATTGTGGGTAGCCCTTGAGACCTCCTTGGCATACCCTTCAGTACATGGCTCTCTTTTTACCTACACCTCTTTTCAGTGTTCCTCTGTAAAGAAATTTGCCACTTTGCGCCAAAACTAAGGGGATGGGAGGGAGGAAAATATGCATATTTCAGGCACCCTGTTGCCCTGAATCTGACTCTGGGGCAACCCTCCTTAGGCAATCCCAGCCAGCACAAGGGAAAAAAATGTGGCTACAGCTGGGTGCATTCAGTCCAGATCAGAGGGAGGTCATGGGGTAAATGTGCTGTTGTTACCTTGGCCAAGGCAAGGCAGGAGCAGTCAGTGTGGGGGGAGGTGTTGTGAGGATGTGGGTCTGACTATGTCAGCTGAGACTTTTGGTGCAGTTTTGTTGGGTTTTTGGGGCACTCTTTTGGCACAGGGTTTTGGCACTGTTTTGCAAACAATTGCCAGGATGGCACCAGCATATCTGCACCAACAGGTTTTTTTTTAACTGAAATGAGGGTGGGGGGTGACCTTTTCCTGACCCACTGAACAGAAACCCTATAAACTGTGGTCAGGACACTCGTATGCCACATTGATCTGAGATGTCTGAGGGTGAGGAGAGAAGACAGCAGACCAGAGGCAGAAGAAGACAGCCAGCCAGGGCATGTAAGACTAGGGCAATGTGGTCCTCTGAATGTCTTGGATGTCTCCAAGGAGAGTTGCCCAGCAGGGGCAAAATAATTCAGCACTCGAGTGCAGGCTGAAGTCCAATATGAGAGCTGAATTGCAAGAGGGCATTGTGACAGCCTCCACAACCAGCACCTCTATCCATTGGAAGTGACATCCCAACATATGAAATGACACCTGAGATTCAGCTAGGCCACAGGGTGGGGACAAATGGGTGAATGCAGATAAGTGATACAATACGTGGGGGGGCACTGTTTACTTCAACTTACTACTAATGGGAGGAGGATTCAATTGTCATGCAGGAAGGGGAAGGGCAACGCGCAGCATGGAGGCTCTGCTTGCTGGTGAATACTGTTCAGGCATTCAGGGCAGGCCCTTCTTGGTGGTTTTTCCAGAAACCTTCCTACACACTGGTCTAATCCCCCTCCCCTCCCATCCCCATCCCCATTCCTTCCTTCCTGTTTTCAGTTCTGATTCCTACACTGCTGCTGCCACCTTGGTTAGGTTCTGATTGCTCTTTACTTGGTTGTTTGCATGGTGGGTGGGGAGGAGGTTGGCAGTTCTAGATCTGTGTGCTTCCCTGCTGCCTCTGACCCACTGGTCATGTGGGTGCTCTCTCTGCTTGCAAGTAAAGGCCAATATATGTCAAAGTGGTTAGCTCCTGCTTTTCCCCGACCTGTCAGTTGGTTGTTAATAATGATAATTATAACGTTTGATGATAAATTATGATAAAATGATAAAGTATGATACAATGATAATGATAAATTATGACAGTTACACTCTTAACAGGTCAATATTATTCTGCCAGTTGCTGTAAAAAGGTCCCCTGAAAACCTTTTTTTGAGGCTAAAATTTCAGAGACCACCAGATGATCATAATGATAATGGTTTCAGCCTTTCTCCAAAGAGCACCCAAGGTTATTCAAAAGAACCTCCCTCTTCTCCTCAAGGTGAATAATTTCTACACAGGTACGGCATCAATCTACATCATAGCAAAGTAAAAGGGAACATCTTTACCTTGTAAGAACAATAAGCCCAAGTAGCTTCTTTTCACATGCTTCTGTGAAGTGTGCTCTGTCATGCATCAAGCCCTGTGTCTGCTCCCTTGCAGTGGGCATTTCCTGGAACTGCCTTTGGGAAGTTCAGCCCTCTGTCTCTATTGGCCTTTCTTTCTGCCTCTGCTGCCTCCCTTGGCTGTCCGGCAAGTGGTCTTGAGGTCCTCTTTCTGCTCAGTGTCCTGTGGTCAGGGAGGGCGGCCCTCCTTGCTTAGTGATAATAATAATTATGATAATAATAATAATAATGAAAATTAAAACATAATAATAATGATAGTGATAATGATAATGGATAATGTAGCAGTGCACCATTGGAGCCTGCCACTTTAAGGGCTGAAGCAGGCAGCTGGCACATGCTTGATTAAGGTGGCCATTTTTAAACTTGGGTAAGGCAGGCAGAGGCAGCAGTTTGTTGCCTGCAGCCAAGGAAGCAGCATCATCTGGCTGAGTGGCTGCTCACAACATCTTGAAGGTAAGTACAAGAGCTATGGGTATAGCAGGAGGCTCCTGGTCCTGGGCATGACCTGAAACTGCACCCTTCTGGGGTAGGGAGACCAGGAGGGACTGCCCATGGCAGGGCAGTGTCACTTAAATTTGAAAGCTAAGTCTGAAGAATTCCTAGAGAGCAGTTCGTCTGCTGGATTATTTTCAATCTGAGTTATTACTAAACTGTTTAAATGTAGCTCCTTTATAAATGTTGATTTATAGAACTTTTATGTGCTAAGTGAATTACTTGCAAGTAAAATAGAGATTAAAATCATTCAGGGTCAGAGGAGGTTAGACACAAGTTTAGAGCTTGGGAATTCCTAGTCTTTAGTCAAACACTAGTTTAATTTTAAAGTAAAACGCTTAATTTATCCTGTGTTGGAGTTTCATAGATTTTTAGGGTCTGAAGGGATCTCAGTAGATCATTGAGTCTGACCCCCTGCCTGGGGTAGGAAAGATGACCCCAGCCAGGTGCTTGTCCAGTATCCTCTTAAAGACCTCCAACATAGGGGAGAGCATCACCTCTCTTGGAAGTCTATTCCAGATTCTGGTCAACCTTACTATAAAAAAGTTCTTCCTGATGTCTAATCTAAATCTTGCTCTCTGTCAGTTTATGGCCATTGTTTCTAGTTATCCCGAAGGGCACTCTGGTAAACAGAGTATCTCCTATTCCTTGCTCTCCCCCCATTAATTTATAAGTGGCCACAAAATCACCTCTTAGCCTTCTTGTGGAGGCTGAAGAGGTCCAGGTCCCTCAATCACTCCTCATAGGACCTAACTTTCAGGCCCCTAACCAAAGGAGTGGCCCTCCTCTGGACCCTTTCAAGGTTATCCACATCCCTCTGGAAGTGCAGCACCCAAAACTGGACACAGTATTCCAGATTCAGCCTCAACAAAGCTGCATAGAGGGGAAGTATCATCTCCTTAGATCTGCTCATGATGCACCTGCTAATGCATGACAGAGTGTGGTTAGGTTTACCCATCACTTTAGGGGACATCCCTGGCCCATTGGGGGTGCAAGACCCTGAAAGGAATAGTGAAGGCCAGGTAAACTTTGAGAACCTCCTGAACCTGATAGGGTGGAAGACCCTGGAGATGAGGCCAGGTTACTTTCAAAAAGCTCCTGAGCCTGAAGGGGTGGAAGACCTTATGTTCAGAGTGAACAGTTGAGGCCCTGGGGAAAGGGTGCGAGTTGTGGGCCAGGCACACCTGAGTCTGCAGGAGTGTTTGACCCAAAAGTATGGTGTGGACTAGAGAGTGGCAGCTGTGAAGCTCTAGGGGTGGGGGGCATGAGTTGGGATGCTGAGGGCAGAGGCTTGAGTGGAGGCTCTGCTAGCATGGGGGTATGAGTTAGGTACTGGTAAGCCTTTGGGCATCTGAGGCCACAGGTGGGCCAGAGGCTGATTGGAGGGTGGGAGAGGAAAAGCTGCAAGGATAACAAAGGGGCAAGTCATCAGCCCATTAATGGAGAGCAGCTGGGGGGAGTTACCCAGCTATGAGACCGGGGCAGGATCAGCATAGCATTTTGTGAATCGCCCAGCATTCACTCAGATGAAGGTAGTGGGAAATGTCAAAAGGCTGCATGGTTGCTGGCCAGAGAGTGAGGATTAGCAAGCCTGAGGACCCTCTGTGTGACAGCAGGGTGAATGTCGTCCCAGAGAGAGATGGGGTGGTACAAGTGAGGCCCAGGAAGGGTGGGATGAAAGAGACCAAGAGCTGGTAGAGAGTGAAAGGCCTCTGTGAGAGGGAGGCGGTATGAGTGTGTCCCTAGCAGGGCTGAGCGAATGAGACTTAATGCTGTGATGAGTTGGGCCTGGCCTCAGGCCAGAGCTTAGCACAGCTGTGAGCAACATCTGTGAGGCTTGGGATGCCGTACAGGGGTGACTGGATCTGCTTCCATAGGCCCAGGAGAACAGGGAATTCAAGGGGCACCCCTCTGCCTAATTAAGACTGTAATTACTTAACAAGGTGTGGCAGGAAAGATAGGTGGGTGGTGTCCTGAGAGGCAGTGGGAGACCAGCACTGTGGCTGGCTCAGTAGCTCCTACTTTGCCAAACACCATAAGACAGCCAACTGAGGGCATCTCTGGACAGTTTAGTGTCTCTTCTAGCGTCTCTTCCAGTGTAGTGTAACTTCAGAAGTTATCCTATAGTGTAATAGTCAAGCGTTGAGCTCCTGCATGGAGCAGGAGGAGGTGCTGGATTTCCTCAGTCTTTGGGAGAGGGAGCTAGCCAGTCTGAATTCTTTAGGGACCAGAGGTATATCTATATGCACAAAAGTTGCAAAAAGATGCATGCCAGGCATAGAAAAGGTGCTTGGTCAAACAGATATTCCAGTAGGCAAAATAACAAGTGCCTTCTTCTACATGCCACCCTAGGATGGGAACTTAACAGGGTTATTATTTCAGTTTTGCCTGCCTACTAGGAAAACCTGTGGATCTCTTGTCCTCTGCAGGACATTCCTGGTATGCCTTCATAATTACAACAACAAACTGCTTTCCCTACTGAGAAATAGCATTCTGGGGTCTTTGGCTTTTAAGTACACCATTGTTGCCCACTTCTTGACTAACAGTGCTGATTGTGTTAAAGTACTTGAAAGCAGGAAAAAATTCAACATTCAAGTCGAGGGTTGCCTGGTACATAATAAAATTTTTGTAAGTACTGCTCATTATCATGAACCCTGCAAAGCAATGTAGTCCTACCAGTCTGTGCATCTTTAGGTAATAAGGCTATCACTTCTGCTATAAGCCTGAAACTCCTGGGTATTCACTCCAGTGCCCATCTTGGTCATCTGCAAATCCTTTCTCCTGACTGTCCAGTATATCTGCTTCTCAGTATTACCACTGAGGTAATTCAGATACAAAATAATGTGTAGATAGTTTGAGAGCACTTCAGAACCCATGTTGGTTCTGGGAAAGGAGGCTATAGTGTGATTACAGACACTTAAAATGGCGGACATGGAGGCTGGGGGAAGAAGTCAGTGTGATTAAAAGATTCCATTCTTCCCACTACTTCCACAAGGTGACCTGGACATCCAATAATGTGCCCCTCCCCTGTTCTATTATGCATTGAGCTGGATGTTGGGGTTAGGGCCATTGGAATACTTTGGCACCATGTGCTTTGCATTTTGCCAACATGGCTGTTGGCAGTGCAGACACACAGTGTTAATAGAAATTCAGTGATGCATACTTGTTCTGGTGGCTTAGCAGGACCGACTGCTCTTTTCCATTGAAAACTCTATTGACAAACTTTTCTAGTATTGACAAGGCCCTGTCCTAGCTATTGGCCTGTTTATACTAGCTAGTTCTGAAATTGCAGATGTATGTACCACAATCTATCAAATCTCTCAAATGCAAAATGAGAACAAAAATAGCTTAGCACTAATACAATATTAATATTGAGAACTGAAACACTCAGGAAATTATGAAAGTTGATCCTGCAAAACTAGCTCAGCCACAGTCCACATCCTCTCTATCTTATGGTTTGCATTAATAACAAACAATAATGCAGCACATGAAATTTCACATTTAACAAACAGGAATACAAATTATTAGGAACTGCAGTGTGGCTGAAGTAATGATATGGGAACAACCTTAATGTGATGAACTTTCTGAATTTCTGGAGTGCTTAATGTCTCAGTAGTATAATAAAGCAAAAGTAAGTCTTCTCTTCCTCTCAATTTAATTTCCTCAGTCCCCTGCCCCTTCACAAAATTTTTTTTTTTTTCTGTTGGGGTGAACATATACAATGTGTTGGGATAATCGGGCTTATTTTTCCCTATCCTGATGGTTTTTAATTATAGCCAAGCACCTAATATCCATAGCAAAAGATCATACCAATCTGCTGGGGGGAGAATTTGTAACTATGGTGTGAGCTCTTGACCTTTGGCCTCTGTTTGTCTGTTATCAGGCAAGTAGGTAAATATGAGATAACTGGCCCCTATTTTAGGTATTTCCCTGATACCTAATAGAGATGGTTGTAAAAAGCAAGAAGTTCCATTTTGCTCCTGAAGAATTTTGGTAGTTATTTATTAACATCATAATTCTGGCTAGTCTTGAGAGACAAATGGAGAACCCAACCAACTTGATTTTTTTTTCTGTGGCAAGGTGACAGACTCTCTGGGCATGGAGAAATCAGTAGATATTTTAGCAAGGCCTTTCACACTGTACTCCATAACATTCTCATTAGTAAAGTAAGAACTTGACCAGATTAAAGTACTTATGGTAAGTACAAATAGACTAGCTGAAAGTATGTAACTGTTTGGATCATCATGCTCAATGAGTAATCATTAATGGCTCAATGCCCATTAAGATGAAATATAGAGTGGGGTTCTCTCATGGGTTTGTACCAGTATTTCATAACATCTTCATTAATGCCACGTATCATAGGATCCAGTACACGCTTAACAGATTTGTAAATGAAACCATGTTGGATGGAGTTGTGGGCACTATGGAGGTAGGGCTAGAATCCAGAAGGACTTGGATAAATTGGAGGAAAGGTCCAAAATTGTTCAAATGAAATCCAGAAAGTAAAGTGTGAAGTATTGCATTTAGAGTGGAAAAATCGGGTGCACAAATATAGACTGTGGAATGATTGGGTAGGCAGCTGCACTGCAGAAAAGGACCTGGTGGTTACAATGGTCAATAAGCTGAATATGAGCCAACAGTTTTCTCTTACTGTAGAAAAGACAAATAACAAATGATGCTGTATTAATAGGTGTGCCATTTTCAAATTAGGGGAAGCAATCACCCTGCTCTATCCGTCACTTATGAGACCTCACCTGAAGTATAGTATTCACTTTTCATAGTTTCATAGTTTCTAGGGTCGGAAGGGACCTGAGCAGATCATCTAGTCCGACCCCCTGCCATGGCAGGAAAGAATACTGGGGTCAAATGACCCCAGCAAGATGTGCATCTAACCCCAGCAAGATGTTTTGGGCTTCACACTTCAGGAAAACCATGAACCAATAAAAAGAGTCCAATGGAGAACAACCAAAATAGCTAGTTGTTTGGGAAACATGATTTCTGAGGAAAGCATAGAAGAAGAGAAGACTAAAGGGGGACTTGATAACAACTTTCTAATACCTGAAGGACATTTATACAGCGCATAGGAATAGACAGTCTGCAGCCACAGAGGACAAGATGAGGAATAATGGTCTCAAATTGCAGCTGGAAAAATCTAAGTTGGATATTAGGAATATCTTCTTTACTAGGAAGGTAGGTAAGCATTGGAACATTGTGGAACCACTAGTCTTGGACATTTTTGAGACCAGGTTAGACAAACACTTGATTGGAATAGCTTAATCAGGGATGATGCTGCCTTGAGCAGGTGGGTGGCTTAAATGGCTTCCTGGCTTACAGCCCTACTTTTTATGCTTAATTTTTAGTCCTTTTATGTATTTGTAACAGGGGAGCAGATATGCTCCCTGTTATGGGAGGAAAGGGGATGTGCCCTTACGAGCAAAGAAGAAAACTTACCCACAGCTGAATCACAGCAGGAAAGGCAGAACAATACTGGATACAGGGAACCCAATGAAGCCCTGCCCGGGTCCCAGTAGAACTGCATGTGGAAGAAGGGACCGGGTGGATTGGTTCACAAGAGAGGAGCTGGGAGGTAAAAGGCATGCAGGAGGAAGAGACAGATTGCCACAGGGCATGGGCCAGCTGGAGAAGACAGTGTCATGGCAAAGGGCAAAGCAAAGGCGACAAGCTGAGCAATGCCGGTGGCAGGTACTCACCAAAGCCAGAGGAGCCAAAGAGATGTCCAGGAAAGAGCATGTGAGTGGTGTGGCAGGAAGCCACCTTTGTTTCTCCCCAAAATCTCTGTGCTGTGATGATTTGATTAGGATGGGCCCAGCAGAGGAGACGCACCTTTACCCTATCTCTTTAGGTAACCTGAGATGAATACATTCCTGAGGGAGGGAGGAAACCTGCTCCCTCTGCCTATGTGATTGGTATCAGCTACCTAGGTGAGGGGCTTCTACCTGGTGGGCTAGAGTCTGCCTGGCAACTAGTGATGTAATGCAAATTGGTTGGCTGACAGCCAACAGGTGCTGGCCTCCACTGGACCTAGTGAATGAGGTCACAGGGGTTATATAAGTTAAGACTGCCCAGGAGGAGGTGGCATCAGCCATGCGGGGGGCTCAGACTTAGAGAGGAGCTTTACCATCTGAAACTGGCTCTCTCCCCCATAACTCATGAGCTAGGAACGGCCTGCCTCCAGAGGGAATCTCCAACAGGCTCTGGATGATGCTTTTGAATAAGCTACTCGAGATCTGGTTAGATATATAGCTGGCAGTAACTCAGCTGCATGATCAAAAGGCTACCTCAGTCAGATTGTTTTGCTCTATGGGATTTCTACGATATTGCTCTATCTTGTACCCTATTTTCACCCTACCCCCTGTAATCAATAAAGTCCTCCTTTGTGACCAGTGTAGGAGACTTATTGATGGGTAGGTCTAAATTATGCCTAGGAGGTCCCTTAGGTCTGCGGACTAAGGGAGACTTGCCTTTTTGGCCCCCAATTTGGGGAAGTGCCCCAAGTGCTTGTACTGGGTTGAGTACCCATAGGACTATTAGGCCTGTGTTTCCCTGAGGACACAGGGCCGAGAGACTCCCTTCTCAGGGTGGTGGCAGCTTACGTTACCCCCAGGCTAGCGAGTGTGCTCCAGGAAGGGGGTCAGGTGGACGTGAGGCATGCCTAGGGAGGCACTCGGAGCCTGGAAGGTGGTTGGACGCAGTGAGGCGGGTGGCTCAACACAGGAGTGCCCCCTACTGGCCCACCACAAGTGGCAGTCAGGGTGAGTGCCAACCTGGGGAAGGGTCTGCCAGGGGCCGAAGAGACTGGAGGAGCCAGAGTGAGGAGCTGCAGGGCTGCAGCCAAACTCCTCAACTTTCCTTAGCTGGGGAAGGGGAACTCAGGGAAGAGGATTGGCAGCCAACAAAGGAATGATAGGCAGCTGCCTGTATTAGGGTCACAGCCTCTGGGATCCCTTAGGATTTAAAGGACCAGTGCACACAAAGTGATGAGCAGAGGACAAGTGTTTAACCCTCACTGGGGCTGTGAAGCAAACAGCCCAGTGCAAAGGAGGACTGCAGAATGCCATCTCCCTGCAGAAAACAGTGGTGGGCAAAAAGACAAAGAGGGATGTCATGACCATGAGACTCTTCTAGATGGAGAGAGGGACAAAGCACCCAAAGTTACATCAAGGGCCTGGACAGCACAGGTTTGGTGAGGACAGGGTGAAGGGGAGGTAGAAACCCTGTGAAGAGACTACAGTCAGTATCCTGAGTCATCTTAAGGAGAACACCACTCAAAGTCTGTGCTTTTTTTCTCATTATATCTATTTTTCCATCAAGGCATGGTGGGTGAGTAAGAAGAGCATCAAGACTATGCGTCAGGGAGTAACAGCAATACCTATGGCACCAGCACAATGCTCACAGTGTGTCATGATGTTTTTGGCCTAAACTCTATTCTATGACTTTGAGTTCCATAGCCTTAGTATGGATTGTATAACAAAATGTTTCCACTCCTTGGTTTGGAATTTTTGGCCCCTGAACATCCATTTGGTTTTCCCTAGAATCTGGGCTTGTGTTTTGCTAACAAGAATCACCACTGAAGTGAAATTTCTAACGCAATAGAGTACACTGAGTTCATGTAATGTGACACCGATTCAACACAACCTGTTTGGTCATGAATAACCTGTACAGCTTCTGTAAAACTTGGCTAAGATCACTTGCTCGTAGAAACTAAGTACTTGAATTCAAGGAACTGTCATGAAATCAGCCAAGCCAAATATTGAACCTTAACAATCTTTCATTTAGAATAAATCTGCTATTCTTCTGCTGGTTGTTGCATCATGGCCTCTTTCATTCTTGGGTTTCTTGCTGCTGGTGAATTGGTAATAAGGTTCAAGGACCTTGCTGTTGATGTGAGATGGGAGCAGATGTTGGGTATTATACTGATCTCCTAGACAGTAGTTCAGCTATATGGCATTATACCTCTTTCCTTTCATAGTTCTTCCAGAAGTAAGAAATACAGTCTTTGGGGCTGGGCAGGTGTAAATATATCAACTACCATCAACCTTCCATTGGCTCAGGACCTTCATGGTGACCCCTGTAATATCCTCAGCTTGTGAATGCACATTCTATTATTACATGTGATATAATAATTTGGTTTTTTTGGAGTGGAGGTGGGGGAGCACTCAGAACATCTATAAGCTTTGCAGCTTTAACTCTTTTCTGCTTTCAGCCTACTTTAAAATAACTCATTAATTTATGAGTAAAAGAAGTTGAAATTCAGTTTAATACATTTAAACCTAGTTATAGTTTTATAGATTTCTTAGTTGAAGTAATTTCTTTACAGTTTCAGGATTCTTATAGGCATTAGCATAAGTCAAGTTACTGTTGCTTCCTTACAAGTTGCATATTCACTGACAAATATTTAATTCCTTAATACTAATAATTTTATATTGAAATGACTCCTAATGTTAGTATATAGTAATTCATAATTGGCTATATTTATGCATACAAACACATACTACTTATAGCAATAGCATTAGATGGTAATATGAGAGAGATGTCTGCAAGTGTTGCATTTAAATATATATATTTAAAAGTTTATGGTATTTCTGTTTATGGAGGATTATTCTGCACTGGTCCGGTCATGCAGGGAGCAAACCAGGAAAGCCAAGGCTGCAACTGAACTCCAACTAGCTTCAAGCATTAAGGACAACAAAAAGTCCTTTTTCAGATGTGTGGGGAGCCAGAGGAAAAGCAAGGGCAATGTTGGACCCCTGCCAAACCAGATGGGGCAACTGACAACTGAAGCCCAGGAAAAAGCCAACCTATTAAATAGGTACTTTGTGTCAGTCTTTCATCAGTCACACGGGATGCCCATGCCTGCTATGGGACAGGGAGATCCGGGTGATGGGGATCCCCTACCCTCCATCAATGCTGACCTCGTGAAGGAACACCTTGAGAAGCTGATACCTTCAAGTCAGCCGGCCCTGACAATCTGCACCCCAGGGTACTCAAGGAGCTGGCGAGTGTCATAGCCCAGCCCCTGGCACGGATCTTTGAAAACTCCTGGCGCTCTGGTGTAGTGCCCGAAGACTGGAAGAAGGCCAATGTGGTGCCGATCTTCAAGAAAGGGAGGAGAGTGGATCCGGCTAACTACAGGCCCATTAGCCTGACTTCTATCCTGGGAAAGATATTAGAAAAGTTTATTAAGGAGGTCATCCTTGAGGGACTGGCCCAGGCTAACATTCTAAAGGATAGCCAGCACGGGTTTGTTGCGGGTAGGTCTTGTTTGACCAATCTCATTTCCTTCTATGACCAGGTGACCTATCACCTGGACAAGGGAGAAGAGATTGATGTCATATATCTTGACTTCAAAAAAGCCTTTGATCTGGTATCCCACGATCACCTCTTGGCAAAACTGTGGCCTTGGCTCCACCACGATGCTCTGGCTGGGAAACTGGCTCCGTGGTCGGACCCAGAGGGTTGTAATCGATGGCAGTCACTCATCGTGGTGCCCTGTAACCAGTGCGGTCCCTCAAGGCTCTGTCCTGGGACCCATACTGTTCAACATCTTCATTAACAATGTGGACATTGGAGTTAGGCGTGGACTGGCCAAGTTCGCCGATGACACCAAACATTGGGGCAAAGCATCCACGCCAGAAGATAGGCGGGTGATCCAGCCTGACCTGGACAAGCTCAGCAAATGGGCGGACGAGAACCTGATGGTGTTTAACACCGAAAAATACAAGGTTCTCCACCTTGGGAGAAAAAACCTGCAGCATCCTTATAGGCTCAGCAGTGCTACGTTGGATAGCACTGCAGAAGAAAGAGACTTGGGGGTCATCATTGAGCACAAGATGAACATGAGCCTGCAATGCGATGCTGCGGCTAGTAAAGCGACCAAAATGCTGGCTTGCATCCATAGATGCTTCTCGAGCAAATCCCGGGACGTCATTCTGCTGGAGTACTGCATCCAGTTTTGGGCTCCACAATTGAAAAAGGATGTGGAGAAGCTTGAGAGAGTCCAGAGGAGAGCCACGCGCATGATCAGAGGTCAGGAAAACAGATCTTACGATGACAGGCTGAGAGCCATGGGACTCTTTAGCCTGGAAAAGCGCAGGCTCAGGGGTGATCTGATGGCCACCTATAAATTTATCAGGGGTGACCACCAGTATCTGGGGGAACGTTTGTTCACCAGAGCACCCCAAGGGATGACGAGGTCGAACGGTCACAAACTGCTGCAAGACCGTTTCAGGCTGGACATAAGGAAGAATTTCTTTACTGTCCGAGCCCCCAAGGTCTGGAACAGTCTGCCAGCAGAGGTGGTTCAAGCACCTACATTGAACACCTTCAAAAGTAAATTGGATGCTTATCTTGCTGGGATCCTATGACCCCAGCTGACTTCCTGCCCTTTGGGCAGGGGGCTGGACTCGATGATCTCGCGAGGTCCCTTCCAGCCCTAATGTCTATGAAATCTATGAAATAAACAGAGTTTAAAAAGAAAATCCTAACTATACACATGCGTAAAACTGAAAAAGGTGTATCGAAGGAATCAGGTTTCAGTTAGATCTCTCCTAGAATCCTTTGTATGAGTTTAAATCTGGATTTTTATTTGAAGTGAGATACCTAACTTAAGAAGGTGCCTGGTTCCCTTAGAGGACACTCTGCTGAGTTTATCTACAACTCGCAGTTGAAGACTCCTACTAAAATCATAACATCTAATATTTGCATAATCTTTCTAGCATTACATAAATAAATCATATAGAACATTAGAGTAAAATATGCAGCCAAACTTCATTCCTAAGTTTGCAATGGGACTCGAAGGTGATAAGAACAGACTCGTTAGCAATGGCGTAGGGGTATTTTTCTTTCAGGGCTGCCACGAAGGTCCCCTCTACATGTTGCACTTAAGGCATGATTAACATGATAAGTTGTGATCCAGCTACATGTTCAACCAATTGAACATGATATTGCATGATAAAACAAGTAGTAAGTCACAACGTAGTTCCAGAAAAAATATGTACTAACTTTGTAACTTGTTCTAACAACATTAATTGAATGTGTGATCAAGTGCCAACAGCTGAGGGGCTCCCAGCCACAGGTTGCAGCACCCACTGCCAGTCCCACAGCTTACAAGGGTCACTGCAGTGGCAGCATTGTCAACTGTGGGTCTTACAGCCAGGAAAACACTGCCCTGTCTGTAAGCCTCATGGATTGCGGAGCTTACAGCAGGGGTAGCACCCTTGGCTGCAGGGCTCACAGCAGGGTCAGTGGGGAGAATGATATTGCCACTGAACTTGCTCAGGTGTTGGGCTCACAGCAGTGGCAGCATTGCCCATGCTACCACCATTGCAAGCCCTACAGCTCATGTTGGCTGTGGGGACAGTGGAGGGGCTCCACTTACAGCTTGCTTCTCATCAGGAGGAGGTGAAATCTGTGGTTTTAAATATGGTGCCATTTTTGCCTCCTGCCACTGATTGGCTGAGGGGCCTCAGACAGCCCTGCTGTTTGCCGTTAACTGGCAGGGAGGCAAAAATGGTGCCATGTTTAAAACCACAGTTTTAGCTTCCTTGCTGATCAGGAAGGAATGATGGGGCCGCTGGTAATTGGGGGGGGGGGGCACAAAGGGCAACGTGCACATGGGGGAACATGCAAAGTGAAAGAAGGGGAAATGTAAGATGCACACTCTCTACTTCTGCCTTGAATTTGGTAGCTCCCTACTCGTGACATTTGGGTCTCTAGGTAGCAACAGAGTTCCCCATGTTGCTCCTGCTGCAAGCCTTGTAACATGCGGGGTTCACATCAAGGGCAGTGGGGATAATGCTCATACATCACAAGGCTTGCAGTGGGGGCTGGGCTCTCCTGACTGCCCCTGCTGTAAGCCCCATAGTCAAGGAGGTTTGCAGCAGGGCCAGCGTTCCCAAGACTTCCTCTGCTGTAAACTGTGCAGCCCATGTCAGCTGCAGGACTTGCAGCAGCGGCAGCACAGGGAATGCTGCCCCTGCTGCAAGCCCTGCCAAGCCCTATCAGCTGTGGGGCTCACAGCCCAGTCACCTCCTGCATCAGCAATATAGTGCAGTGGGATCTAATGTGCAATGTGTGGACCTCTCATCAGATCCCATTGCAAGTTTACGTGCACCTGTAGAGGGGCCCTAAGAGGAAGAATCAGAAATTTTACATTTATTAAACACATTATTAATCCACAACTAAAAATTATAGCAACTATTATTCTCCAGCACCATGCAGACTATAGTTCTTATATTGAACTCTCATTAATTCAGCATTCAGAGAATAATGCAAATGGTGAATAATCCAGTAGTGACAGTTATCAGTGATATGAGAGGAAGGCAACTGGAACAGCACCTTCAACTACAGTGGAGAATCACCCCACTGGAAAATTAAACAGAGTTTGTTTAAGTATTTCTTTAGATTTAGTAAAGACACAAGCAAACCTTATGTAATAAGAGCACACTGAAAAATGTATAATATTTTAGGTAACTAATGCTCACCTCAGGAATTTGCTTATGGAAAAATGCCAGTTTAGGGCATATGTAAGAGGCAATGATTTCTTATCTGTAATGGTTTAGAAATTATGCTACAGGCAAGGTTTTCTCAGAGCGATATCTTTTATTGGACCAACTGTGCAGCTGGGATACAGTGAGATAATGTTTTGACTGCAAGACATTCTTTGTCTAACTACATAGTTGGTTCAATGAAAGATACGCTAGAGGCAAGGTTTTCTTAGGATAACTTCTGGACCATCACAGCTACCCCATATCTTACATTACCAAATTAGGGAATAGTAATTTTCAGGATTAGTAATATCTTTAAAGTAAGAGAAATGAATAAGAGGAAGTGCCATAATGTGTCTTATTTCAGAGTTTTGGCTGTGAGTGACTGCAGGTTAAAAATGGATTCTCTGTTTTCTTAAGCAAACGTAAGCTTGACATTCACTTAAGAAACAACTATATTTAACTTTGGGCAGCTATATTTTAAAAACATTTTCCTCTAAATGAATTATAAACTAATTGGATTTATTATCTCTAGAGTGATAAAACACCAATTGCTGTGCTAAAATATTTAAGTGATTTGAGTGAAACTAGTGGTATAATAGATTTACGCTAACGCCGCAAATAACATGAATGTACTGGAGTCATCTCCATTTCCTGAGAGAAATATTCAATACATGTGAGTTAAGATTCTTGCTTTTTTTCAGGGTTCCAAAGAATATGCAGGTTGTGATACCTGAATATGCACACAGTTTTTAATAACAGAAGAATAAAAATGTTGGGATAAAAACTACCCTAAGGTAAAAATGGTCTTGATTATTTTGTTAACCAATGACTTAACGTAATACTGTTTCTGGACCTGTTCATAATTCTTGGAAGGTTACAGGATACGAGCAATGGGGTTTTTTTTCTCAAGTTACTGCTTTTTTGTATGCTTATTTTTCTCATGCTGTGACCATAAAAAAAATACATATTAAGGAGATCATGGTAACTCCCTATGAAATGGTATTATCCTAGCTGCTCAAATGCTTTTTACTACTGCTAAAATAGGTTGTGTGTAAAGCATTCTGTCTCGGGGAAACATGACTGTAAAAAAATATTAGTATCTATTTAATGGCTTTTACTTTGCCATATTTTACCCCCCGAAAAAGGGCAGAGACCCACCGATAGAATCACTGGATTTAGTGTCAACCTGAGTTGTACCTGACTATCAGGAAGTTAACCATAGCTAGGCAGTTAAATACCTGGCAACAACTCTAAAACTGTCAGCCTGAATAAATGCTTTTCATTTAAGGAAAATGAATCCTGCTTTTTCTATGGGTCAAATTCATAACTTCCTTAAATTCAGTAGTTGCTTGCTTTTAGTTTGTAGACTATATAGTATGAAATCTCAATGGAGGATGACGTGGACATGAACACATAATTATTTAGCATTGTATTTTTTGTTAATTTAGGTAATGCCTCACCTATGTCCATAAATACTTGGAAATAAATGAAATTAGATAGGTGATCCTGTGAATTATACAGAGCAAGTACTTATAAAGAATATCCATGGATTGCAGTATATAGATATTTTTCTGCATTAACTAACTAGTATGTTGACCTTATTTAATTTTAAAATGACCAATATTGATCCTAGTTGAGTTATTGCCATTTGTTCTTTTTTGTATGTGTGACATTTGCAATGAGTGTTTTGCTATATTCTCAGGCTTGTCCTATTGTTCCAGTTAAAAGTTGATCCTGCATTATACACAGTCACAGATGCCTTGAGGGAAGTGCTTGCTTTTGACCCAAATGGCCCCTCTAAATGTGCAAGTAAAGGCACAATGTGATTTAATACGCAATCCACTCAATTGCACCTCTTGCCAGGCCGCACAGTTGTGTGGATCATGCATAAGATCCCATTGCTGGTGCAGGGGGAACTCCAGACTCAGGGGTGTACATGCCCCTTCCCCTCCTCAAGCTGGGAGCTTTGATCAGCTGATGGGGCCCCCAGCCACAGGGGCCCCTGGCCACATATTCAATTAATGGTGTAAGAGGAAGAGGTTACAAAGTTGTTATACATATTTTGTGAAATAACTGGGTATGTCTATATGCCATGCTTTAATGAAGATTAGCCTAATTTAATGTGTATTATGTGTGCACATCTACACATGCACGCCTTTAATGTGCATTAAAATGGTGAAATTAGGCTAATTGTGCCTAAATTTGATACTTGCAAATGCAGGTATCAAATTTAGATGTGATTAATTAAAGTACATTAATGCACATGTAGACATGCCCTAGCACTAACTTTAGTGCTAGGTCTGCCCAGCCATTAAGGGCACATGGCAAGGCTGCAGGAATTTCTCACTAACTTTAGTGCCAAGTCCCTGCACATGTACACACCTGTGCATTAAGCTATTTTTTACCTTAGCTTAATGTGAATTAAATGTAGTTGTTTTTAAATGCACGTGAAGACGTGCCCACTCTGTAGTATATTCCTTTTTTATCATGCCATTAATTGAATTTATGGCTGGGTGACCACTTAAGTCATGATTAACTGGTTAATCGCACCTTAGGTGTACTGTGTAGATGGGGCTGTAGCCCTGCAGAGTCTCTCTGAGTATCCCATGAAGCCAGCTAATCTATAATTTCTAGAGTGGTGGTAGTCCATGGCTCCTTAGGCTCCAAGATCCTGGTGTTTCAGTCCCTGAGTCTGCCTGGTTACTTGGGGCCCTCCCCTGGTTAATTGTGGCCTTCCATTTCAGTTCTGTGGAGAGGGACTCTACCTCTTCAAAGAGGAAAGGTGTGCAATCAAAGTCCCCAAACACCAAAGGAGATGGCTCCTCTTGAGCAAAAGATGTGTATTAAGCAACTGCAGTACAGCAAGAAGAGTTCTTACTCCCCTACAAAGAGTTAAGCAGTTCCTCAGTTTCCAGTCCAGTCTGTACAGCCTCAGAGCACCTCAGAGTGCATTCAATTATTCTCCCTTCCATTCTCAGGCTATTCCTCTCCATTTCAGGTCATTTCCCCCATTGTTCACCTTATCTCAGTACTATTCTCTGGCCTGAGCAGTACTATAAAGAGCTACTTGATTGGCCCCTAAGTATGCTAGTCAGGATCATCTGCTCCATACAATAGTACCATATTGATACAATTATAAGGTAATTGTGCATATACATCAACTGTGATTTTAATGGTTGTTTTTGTGGGGAAAACAAACCATTAACACTTAGTATCTTTTCTGCTGCTAGGATGTAAACCTGGTAGAATCTTGTGACAAAAGCATTGGAACTAAAGGAAGGCAATGGGAGTAGAAACATTCATTTTTTTAGAAGTGCACTTTTCTCTCTTAAATGAATCAAGTCACATCTTAAGGGGTAATATCATTTCTTGCCTGCACAGCTCTGACTTGCCACTAGAGAGTTGTGAGCAGGAATGTGTTTGGGAGCCAGGATACCTTAGATCTATCCCTGATCTGAAGGAGCTGGAAGTGGTGAATTCTGAGAAGCTGGAAGACTGCTAGTTGCTCATTTTTTATCTCCATGCAAAAGACTGAAGTTATCCTAGGATGAGCTAGGTAGCATGTGAGTTAACCCTTGCCTTAAGTGGCATAACTTTGAGATGTTCAGAGGGCACTTAGCATGAGTTAATGAGCTTTAATGTGCAGATGCTCACCTTCTAAGCACCTTTAGTATGGACTAAGTATAATGTGTAACTTCATTCTGACTATCTACAGAAAGAGTCAAATCATTTATAACGATGCAGCTCACACGTTACTATTACCAAATGGAAGCAATGGCCCTTAGTTGCCTTACATTTAAAAGATAATGTTAGGGTCACAATATCGATTTTGGGTGTTGGGGTAATGATCTAGATTTTGGGGAGTGCTGGGTGTGCATCTGAATAAAAGATTTTTATTCAGCTGCACATATTAAAAGCAACTAACTTGGCTAATGCTTAAGTAAGCGGATTCTTAACAAAAGGATGGGGTACAAAGTTCATGATGTGTTGTGTAAAAATAGGTTACAGACCAACAGTTATCATTAGGGGACAAAAGCAGAAATATGGCCTTGGAGATGGTGCTGAATTCAGCAAGAAAACCAGAAAGAACCAGAGAGAAACCACAAGCTACTGAAAGAAGATAAGGGTCAAAGTCTTAAGCATGCACTCTTAGCAGAGAGGCATGGAAATGAATTAAATGCATAGGCAATACCATGCTAAGGAAGCAAACAGTAAACAGAGGTGGAGCTTGAGATGAGAGAAGAAATGGGTGGAACTGAAGGAAGAACATAGGTGGAGTGAATGTTAATAAGTATGAACCAAGGTGTATAAAATGTGGAAAGAACTAATGTTCACGGTGGTTTGTTGTTTTTTGGGAACTAGCCCAAAGCTGTCTCCATTCTGAATAAAGCTGTTGCGAGCAATGTGTGCTGGTGTTTGTTCCCTGCTTGCTCTGGCTAATGAATAACAGGATGCATGAGCAATTGGACCATTGCTTCCCTAGTTGTTGGGCGCTGCATGGAGTTGGGATCTAACAGATAACATTTTAAAAAACTTTTTTAGTAGTTATCATATTTTGTACTGACCAGCCAGTTATTTTCTTCAAGTTTGTTGGGTTTTTCTACGTCTTAAATGTACAGGATCATACAGATTGCACATTTTAGAAGGTAATCTGTCAGGTAGTGTTGTGCATACTGCAACATAATAGAATTTAGTCAGCTGCATAGCTTTACTGCAGCATAAAATGAACTGTGTTAAAAAAAATTACAAATCAAGAGCAGACTGTTAGAAGAAAAAATTAGGTGACAATGGGGTCAGATTACAATATATGTTATAAAAGCAGAAATGGTTCAAAGGGGTAAGGAACACAAGTAATGAAACAAGGCAATTTGAGATTATTGAATTAAATGGATAGTGAGTGTCTAGCAGGAAAGAGAAATTACATTTCAAGGCTATGGAAATCAAAGGAGTGAAACTGGTAAGAGGAACAAAGGAAGATCAAGGTTATCCTTTTTTGTTTAATCTCAAGGATCCACCGAAAATGGTGATTCATCTTTTATGACCTTGATGAAAAAAGTACTAAGAATTTGGTATTTTACTACTGTACATAGTTACTCCCTCACTATTGTTTGTATGGTGAAAGAAAAGCTACATGATCATGACAATGAAGAGGCAGGTTCAAGCTCCTTAGATCCTTACGGTAAGTATTACATAGAAGGAGAAGAATGATGTATGCAACATGTAAAGGGTGCATTTTAGGTACAAAGTAATCAACTACCTGACTGCAGGCACCTCCCATGTTATTGTGCTATAGTTGAACTCAGCAGTCAATTCAGAACAGCACTTCACTTCGCTATGTTTTACTCTGATTTCTAAATTACAACTGCTGTGCTCTACAGTTTAGTTGCTTCTATATTACTTGAAGGGAATGGAGAAGAGGCTATGTTTTGTTTCCCCTGCTTTCAGGAAAAGAGAGAAATTATACGCAGTTATGTTTACAATTATAAGCAGCTGTGCTTAATTCTGAATAATTATCAGAAGTGTTATGTATTTATTTAAAATAATATTTATGTATCTATGTTTGGAAGCACAATTAATTTTCTGTAGTACACTACAAAAAGGAAATGGCCTGATTTTACTCTTAGCTTAAAAAATCTCATTACCATTAGCAACTTCTTGGTGGGGATGGGGTGGAATCTGAGACAGAAAAGCACACTAGTTGCTAAATTTTACTTCAGGTTAAAACAGGAATCCAGATAATGTCATTTAATAATCTTTATTTTCTAGAATTATGGTTTCCCTTATGGAACCATTAGGGTTTTTTCAGTCTTTTTATTTCACTTTGGAGACTAAAATGGATTCCTTCTAAATTTTGGGGGGTTTTAATATTATTAAGTAGATTCTAAAGTTGAGCATGCAATAAAGGCTTTGGGTTCATATGTGTTTAGAGAATATTAGAATAAAGTAGTTGCCATGAAAAATAGCTTGTTGTTCTTCATAGTATCTGTTTCCCACAGACACTTGAAAAAAATTATTAAATAAAGTATACTTGTTTAATCTAAACCAAATTCTGGTTCCAGGTGTCCCTGCATATTTATAAATTTAGTCAAACTTTCATTTAGACCTCACTTTCACTGTTGGCCTCAGTGGGCATATCCTCCACATGCAGGGGCATGAGCTTTCAGAGGAAAAAAAAGCACAAATTTGTGCTACTACTTTTTGTTGCTGCTACTCCTCTGCACATGAGCTTTGGTGTGGGGCAAAATTCTCCACTTTGGGGAAACTGCTGTTTATACACTTCTCCCAGCTTCCAAAGTGCAGGAGAGGCCAAGGCAGAATTAGAGAAGGGGAGATATTGTGGCCAGCAGATAGTGTCTCCCGGGAGAACTAAGCTTCTGTGTCTGGCAGTGCACACTCCTTTTTTTTCCAACCGCTCCAAATTTGCAGTGCGGAGCACATTTTAACAGCTGGGTATTTGGCTTGTGGTGCTGTAACAGGGTTTGTTTTGCCACAAACTGCACATACCTGTATGTCTGGATCTGGCAAATAGGTTCAACTCAAAACCTCTATTCCAAAAGCCCTAGAAATGCAGATTTCGATTTGAATTTTTAAATGGAATCTGTCATTCTTTATAATGGATTTTTTTTTTTTGGTAAAACTATTGCTATTTGATTTATAACCCCTCTCCTTGAGTTTTCCAATTCTTAGAGCAACGCTTTTAGCTGCCAGAGAGCCTACCAAGATGACTGCAGGTAAGGAAGCTATCTTAGCTCTCTGCCCCATTGCCAGTATTCATGGAGATAAGGAGATAGGTTGTGGGGGTTGGCAGGTGTCTACATGTGCAGAGACTAAAGTGTGTCTTGCTAGGCACCTTCACTATTGGTCACACTCGCTCTATCTGCCTAGGGTCCTGCTCCAAGTCCATAATAGGGGAACCCAAGCTGCCCTTGCAGCATGTCAGGGAAGCCCCTCAGGCACCCTGTTCCTGGACGCGCCCTGCATTACCAAAACTCAAATCCCCGGCTGGTACTGGAAGCCCTGCCTGGTCTGCTAATGGGGCTTGTGCAAAGCTCAAAATAAATGTAAGCAAAAGAAAAACTTATCTGCAGCTTTTTCTCTGTTGTTCCAAGGCAGCAGATTTGCTGTTTCCCCCTTCTTCCTGAGGTTTCTCCTGGGAGCAGCTACACCAGCTCTTGCTCTCTCCTCGCTGCCCCGACCTTTCCTTCCTTCCCCCTCTTATCCTCTTCAGCTTCTAGTCACCTGACTTGACCTTTTAAAAGTGCCCAGTGTTGCTGCACAAGCATGTGTACAAATGTCACTTCATTAGAAACCCTTTTTACTCCTTATTAGCTCCTTGGGGCCTACATGCAGGCCTAGCTGCTTGGTCAAACCCTCACAGCAAGGCATGTATGACAGACCCACAATGGTATGGGGGGTAGAACTACCACTGGGGAAGATTTCTAGGGATGATCTGCTGGCTGCTTTACAAGGCATACAAGACTACAGCCCTGCAAGCACAATGTACTCTGCTTCCAGGACCACCACTGCAGGCAGCCCATTTGTCCACCCCAAACGCTGGAATCCCCTACCTGCCAAGTGTGATGGGGATTGCTGCTGCTTATGGGGATTCATTCATCATTGTTACCTCTCTTCTTGTCTCTGCTGTTAAACATACCATTCAAATACAACCCAGGCTTTTGAGTGGCAATGCCCTGACATGGGCTTCCCCACTTCTGGAAGTAGCAAATAGCCTGTTCAACAAACTCAATGACTTTATCCCAACCATGGCCCAGATCATTGGAGACCTGCGTACTGCAGTGAGAGCTCTCCAGACCCTCAAGCAGGAATGCCAAACAGTATTGAGATATGCTGCCACATTTAGATAGCTGGTTGGTGACATGAAATGAGGCAGCCTGACACTTCCACTTCTGCCAGTGTCTTCATGGCTACATGAACCACAACAGGAGTGTGGGGCTGTATCTCAGCCTCCAAGGCTGGTGAGGGCCATGGAAGAGCCAACATTGCCTCCAATTGAAGCCAAGCAAATTGACATGATGAGGGACTTCCCACAGAAGAGAAGGCTCAGCATTGCTCCGAGGGCCTCTGCCAGTATTTTAGGGAGTTAGAGCATTTTGCCAAGACCTTCCCTTTAGGGAAGGGGATACCTACCTCTTCTTCAAAAAATCTCCCCAGCCCTGCCTCACTAGAAGGGTATGTTCTGGACTTGCCATTAACTGTTCAACCAGCCCCTCTGTCCAGCATTAGGCTCTCAACCACCACAAAGCCCTGAGACTCACCCTTGCTAGTCACCCTTTGCCTACAGCACTGGTCTGGGGTGGACATCTCTGATCTGGTTCTCTGACACCAGAGCCTCCTGTGATTTCATGGACTTGACCTTTGCGGAAGAGCATCAAATACCAGTCAGAACCCTGATGTAGTGGGAATCGTGGACAGATCCCCTGTCTTTTCGGGCACCATTGCCATCAAGATGGTAATCTATTGATACTCCTAGCAGAACTTTCAGTAGTCTCTTTGCTTTGACTTTATCCATTCCCCTCACTTTTCAGTTATACTAGGAATGACTTGGCTATCCTTACATAATCCAGGCATCTTGTCAGTGTTAAGGGAGCTCCACTTCATCTCACCTTTACTGCTCAAGCTCTGATTTGGCTCTTCAGACTGGTACCCAGGCCTGAGACAAGGCAAAAGATCCCAGGTTCCTCGCTCCAAACATAGAAGATTTATGGCCTGTCTTAACAAGAAACACATGTCCGAACCTGTCCCATGTCTTCCTGCCAAATACTGAGACCTGGCAGACATAGTTTCACAGTTTCTAGGGTCGGAAGGGACCTGAGCAAATCATCTAGTCCGACCCCCTGCCATGGCAGGAAAGAATACTGGGGTCAAACGACCCCAGCAAGATGTTCATCTAACCTCCTCTTAAACACCCCCAGGGTAGAAGCCTGCACCACTTCTCTTGGAAGTTGGTTCCAGACCCTAGACGCCCTGACCGTGAAGTAGCGCCTCCTGATATCTAGCCTAAACCTACCCTCTGCCAGCTTGTGACCATTATTCCTGGATGTGTTGCCAGCATAATTTTCTCAAACAGCTTGCCTAGGATTGAGGTAAGATTAACCGGCCTATAGTTTCCTGGGTCCTCCTTCCTGCCTTTTTTGAAGATGGGGACCACGTTGGCCCTCTTCCAGTCCTCCGGTACCTCACCAGAGCACCACGAGCGCTCGTAAAGCCGTGCCAGGGGACTTGCAATGTCCTCGGCCAGTTCCTTTAGAACTCTAGGGTGGAGATCATCCGGACCGGCTGACTTGAATACGTCCAACCCCTCCAGAAGCTCCCTAACTAAATCCTTGCTAACCCGTGGCCCAGGTGTGCCTCCCCCAGAGCCCGAGGGAGGCCCAGCAGGGAGGTGGCTGTTCTGGTCCCTACTTAGGAAGACGGAGGCAAAGAAATCATTAAACATGTTAGCTTTGCCATCTGGTGTGACGACCAAGTTTCCATGGCGTCCTGCAAGGGCCCCACATTACCCAGGACCTTCTTTTTACCCCCTACATATTTAAAAAAGGACTTCTTATTGTCCTTAATCTGGGAAGCTAGCCCCAGTTCCATCTCTGCCTTGGCCTTCCTAAGTACCCCGCTACATCCCTACTGCTCCCCTACATAACTACAGAATAGCCCTCCCTGGTGATGACCCCTTCTTTCCATTGGGTGTAAGCCTCCTTTTTAGCAAGGAGACATTCCCGGATGCTTTTGGTGAGCCACAGAGGCTTGTGTGCTCTCCTGCTCCCTTTGATCCTCATTGGGATTTACCTTCCTTTGGGCTTGGAGGATCGTCTCCTTAAGGAGCGACCACTCTCCTTGGACACCTGGCTGCCCTCCCCTCTGGGACCTCAGCGCTTCTCCAACTATCCTCCTTAGCTCGCTGAAGTTTGCCCTCCTAAAATCTAGGGCTGCTGCCTTACTGCATGCCTTTGCCACCTTGCGCTGGATGGTGAATTCCAGCAGGCGACGATCGCTGTCGCCCAGGTGGTTGAGCACCCGCAGCCCCCTCACCAGACCTACTTCCTCCATATTGTCCTTATGATTGTCCCATTGATCTTTGCCAGGAGCACAAATGCCATTTGGACACACTTATTCCCTTTCTGAACAAGAACTCAAGGTTCTCAAAGAGTATATTATGGACAACTTCCATAAGAGGTTCATCAGGCCTTCTACATCCCCAGCCCATATCCCAATATTCTTTGTGGCTAAGAAAGATCCCTCTTTCCACCCCTGTACCAACTACAGGGCCTTAAACAGTGTAAGGTTTCATAACTGTTACCTGATGCCTCTAATGAATGATTTGAGAGGCTTTGACCGGCCAAGATTTTTTCAAAATTATATCTATGAGGGGCCTAATCCATAGACGGTGAGGATGAGTGGAAAATCATGTTTCGGTCTTGCTATGGGTACTTTAAATACCTGGTTATGCTCTTCAGATTCTGCAACGCCCTTACAACCTTCCAACATTTTGTTAATGATGTGTTTGGAGATATGTTGGACTGGTTTGTTGTAATTTATCTTGATGACATTGTACTTTTCTGATAATCCAATCCAGTATTCAGAACATATGCATCAGGTGCTACTCAGGCTCTGAGAGAATCATCTATATGTTAAGTTAGAAAAATGTGAGTTTGACAAACTCATACCCACACCTACACTGGCAACGCTTTTAGTGGAATTCTTTGCAGACCTCCCACGTTATGAGAGCTCTTTCACAGTCATGGTTATAGTGGATGCAGCTACTAAAAGCAACCATTTTATCCCTGCCCAATCTGTCCCCATCATTTGTGAAACTACCGACTTATTTCTGAGGCATATATTTCACCTACGTGGTTGTCCAGCTCAGGTGTTCTCCAATAATGGCATCCAGTTTGTTCCGCGCTTCTGGCATGAGTTCTATAAGGCCCTGAGCATGAAACATTTTTATTCATCTGCATACCATGCTAACCAACAGACCCTGGAACAATACCTCAGGTATTTCTTAAACTTCCATCAGCATTGTGTATCTTTGCTTTCCCTTGCAGTTAGCATATAACAACATTGTCTATATGTCCACAGGCCAGACCGCCTTTTTCTCCAACTATGAATCCCATCCCCAGTTCCATCCAACCACCTACCTTCCCATGGTTTTCTGCAGTGAATGACCTTATATTGCACCTCCATCAGGTGTAGTATGAACTAAAAAGCTCATTGTGAAGCTGTCAAGACCATGTATTAAGACCAGGATGACGGATAACAACAACTCAACCCACCATTTCAGTTACCAACAAGGTCTGGCTCTCTTCAAAAAATATTAATATCCCAAGACCCTCAGCCAAGTTGGACCACCGGTATCTGGGCTCAGTTAAGGTAGTGGAAAAAATACAACCTGTTGTTGTCAGAGGTGTTGAAGATACACCCCTTTTTCCATGTATCTTTACTCAAATCTTCCATAAAAAACCTATTTCCTGGCCATCTGAGCCCTCCCCACCAATGATAGGGGAGTCTCAAAGAATATATTGCAAGGTTTTAGATGCTAAATGTGTCTGAGATTAACTTAAATCACTACATGATTAACTGGGCCTGGCTATGGCTCTGAAGAAAAATATTAGGAAACAGCCAACCATATTCATGCCCCTGAACTAATGCAAGCTTTCCATCAGAGGTACTCAGAGAAGCCCAGTTTCAGGCCTTCTGGAAGATGGCCATATAAGGGGGTCTGAGATGGTGCTGTCAGGGCCTTTAAGTCATGTCTGGCTGGGCTTAGCATCTGAGCCCTCACACCTGCCCTTGATCCCTGGCCAATGAGAGTGCCCTACTTCTCCATGAAGGTGAGCACCAGTATTGGCTACTGCAAGCACTTCCCACCCTTTTAAGCCCACTGCAGCCTCAGGTTGCAGGTACAAGTTGACACAGCTTCAGTGTTCCAGGAAGCCCCATATTTGCAGCTCCTTCCAATTCTCCTCGCTCCTGACTTAGCCTTGGCTTTTCCTGAACTTGACCTCAGATCTCCCTGGTACAAGCCCTGATTTCTCATCTTGGCCCACTTCTAGATTACACCTGTTTGATGTTGCTGCCCTGTCCTCCTGAAATTTGGTCCCTGTGACCTCAGCAACCCTGGCTCAGCACGCTGATAATCTGTGCTCCCACATTGCAGACCAGCCTAGGTCCAGGGGCCTATGTCCTGGCCAAACCTTACTGTAAGTAGCCATGCTTTGTTGAGATTGGCCACTTACAATTAGAGGAGCAATCTTTTGTTTGCCAGTTCTTAGGGCCTAACAGTTTGACACAGTAGGTAATTGCTAACAGAGTGTACTCCTCGTTTTGTCTGCCATGCCTTGATGTATATACCAAAAAGGAGGGAGGATCCTTGATCTAATTCACCATTAACTCCTAGTGATACATTGTTTATTGAGATTCTACCTCACCTTTCACCCTATCCTTGTGCCAAATTGATGTTACAGGTTTTACTCAAGTGTTGTCTTTGGGAACACAGTATTCCTGTCCTCAGAATTGGTTTATATTATGGCACAGTCAATAGCCTACTTTTAACTCAGTCTTTGGGGCTTAAGTAAGTTACACCTAGCTGGGATCAGCCCTATAGTGTCTTCTGTTGTACTTTTACTTAAAAAAAAAAAGTCCAAAGGGGGCACCCTTATCGAAGGGTCCCAGAGGGGTATCCTCCTTCCATTGCAATTAACTCATAGATTTCATAGACATCAGGGCTGGAAGGGACGTCGGGAGATCATTGAGTCCAGCCCCCTGCCCAAAGGGCAGGAAGTCAGCTGGGGTCATAGGATCCCAGCAAGATAAGCATCCAATTTACTCTTGAAGGTGTTCAATGTAGGTGCTTGAACCACCTCCGCTGGCAGCCTGTTCCAGACCTTGGGGGCTCGGACAGTAAAGAAATTCTTCCTTATGTCCAGCCTGAAACGGTCTTGCAGCAGTTTGTGACCGTTCGACCTCATCATCCCTTGGGGCGCTCTGGTGAACAAATGTTCCCCCAGATCCTGGTGGTCACCCTTGATAAACTTATAGGTGGCCATCAGATCACCCCTGAGCCTGCGCTTTTCCAGGCTAAAGAGTCCCATGTCTCTCAGCCTATCATCATAAGATCTGTTTTCCTGACCTCTGATCATGCGCGTGGCTCTCCTCTGGACTCTCTCAAGCTTCTCCACATCCTTTTTCAATTGTGGATCCCAAAACTGGACGCAGTACTCCAGCTGCAGCCTCACCAAGGCCGAGTACACGGGGAGAATGACGTCCCGGGATTTGCTCGAGAAGCATCTATGGATGCAAGCCAGCATTTTGGTTGCTTTATTAGCCGCAGCATCGCATTGGAGGTTCATGTTCATCTTGTGCTCAATGATGACCCCCAAGTCTCTTTCTTCTGCAGTGCTATCCAACGTAGCACTGCCGAGCCTATAAGGATGCTGCAGGTTTTTCCTCCGAAGGTGGAGAACCCTGCACTTTTCGGTGTTAAACACCATCAGGTTCTCATCCGCCCATTTGCTGAGCTTGTCCAGGTCAGCCTGGATCACCCACCTATCTTCTGGCGTGGATGCTTTGCCCCAAAGTTTGGTGTCATTGGTGAATTTGGCCAGTCCACTCCTGACTCCAATGTCCACATCATTAATGAAGATGTTGAACAGTATGGGTCCAAGGACAGAGCCTTGAGGGACCCCACTGGTCACAGGGCACCACGATGAGTGACTGCCATCCATTACCACCCTCTGGGTCCGACCACGGAGCCAATTTCCCAGCCAGCAGATCGTGGTGGAGCCAAGGCCACCAGTTTGGCCAAGAGGTGATCATGGGATACCATATCAAAAGCTTTTTTGAAGTCAAGATATATGACATGAATCTCATCTCCCTCGTCCAGGTGATAGGTCACCTGGTCATAGAAGGAAATGAGATTGGTCAAACAAGACCTACCCGCAAGAAACCTGTGCTGGCTATCCCTTAGAATGTTAGCCTGGGCCAGTCCATCAAGGATGGCCTCATTATTAAACTTTTCTAAGATCTTCCCCAGGATAGAAGTCAGGCTAATGGGCCTGTAGTTAGCCAGATGCTTTCTTGAAGATCGGCACCACATTGGCCTTTTTCCAGTCTTCTGGATCTACACCAGAGCGCCAGAAGTTTTCAAAGATCCGTGCCAGGGGCTGGGCTATGACACTTGCCAGCTCCTTGGGTACCCTGGGGTTCAGATTGTCAGGGCCGGCTGACTTGAAAGTATCCAGCTTCTCAAGATGTTCCTTCACGAGGTCAGCATTTATGGAGGGTAGGGGATCCCCATCACCCGGATCTCCCTGTCCCATAGCAGGTATGGGCATCCCATGGGACTGATGAAAGACTGACACAAAGTACCTATTTAATAGGTTGGCTTTTTCCTGGGCATCAGTTGTCAGTTGCCCTATCTGGTTTGGCAGGGGTCCAACATTGCCCTTGCTTTTCCTCCGGCTCCCTACATCTCTGAAAAAGGACTTTTTGTTGTCTTTTATGTTTGAAGCTAGTTGGAGTTCAATTGCAGCCTTGGCTTTCCTGGTTTGCTCCCTGCAGGACCGGAGCACCGCAGAATAATTCTCCTTGGAGGTGAATCCCGTCCTCCATCCTTTGTAGGCTTTCCTTTTTAGCTGCAGGAGGTCCGCTTGGTCCCTGGAGATCCAGGAGGGCTGCTGTGCCTTCTTGCTGCCTTTTGTCCATGTTGGAATAGATTTAGCTTGTGCGTTGAGGATCGCTTCCTTGAGAAGCAACCACTCTTCTTGAACTCCCATCTCCCTTTTTGTTGTCTTCTGCCTTCCAGCAGGGCAGCAAGGATCTCCCAGCATGCTGTTTGCTGGCCATCAGGCCACCATTCCCTATTTGCTGGGTGCAGGTAGGTTTTGAGACTCCTCTGAGTCTGTGTGTGGAGGAGCAGCTGGTACTTCCCTCCTTGCACCCCTGCCAGGGCAAGCTCAAAAAGGATCCAGCTTCTGGGTCACCACACTCTCTTCCCCCAATTCTCCATCCTCAGCTGGGACAGGGCACATCTTTATGACATGATCAGCTGTGCATCAGGCCAGCTGGAGTTGGCATGACATGATAAATCATGGTGGCTGCAGTGTCAGGGATTTTTTTCTTGTAACTGGAATCCAGATCATGGAAAACTATGATCAAATGCAAGTAGCAAATGCAAATAGCAGATGTACTTACAAGTAGTTACTGCATAATAGCACACATAGCAAATGTGCTCCTGGTTAGCTGGGCAGCAGGGGGCAGGTGGTTGTTCCCTTCCCCCCAGGAGTTGCCTTTTGCCACTACAGCCTGTTCAGGGACAATGTCTCCCTGCAGCAGGAAGCTCCCAGCACCAACTCTGCAATTTCAGGCCCAGTGCTGGGAGATCCTTATCTCCCAGACTAGGTCCCACAACCATGGAGCTTGGGCTGGGAAATAAAGATCTCCCAGCCTGGCCCTACAACCACAGGCCTTCTTTGGGCTTGGAGATAAGGTGCAGGAGCTGGGAGCAAGTCCCAGCCCCTCCCAGGAGACAGCTGTCTCCTAGGCTATCACATAGGGGGAGCCTAAAGCTCCTCCTGGCTGCTGTAGGGGCCTATTGCAGAGCTGCAGGGAGTGAAATCAGACTGCTGCAGGAACATCAAATCTGCTCCCACATCCCTGCCTGTGTAGACATGTGCCCAGGACAGTTTATTCTTGGGTAATTTACTTAAGAGTAAACTGCTCCTGGATTATTTTCATGTGTATATGTGCCCATAGATACTACACTAGTTATGGAAATTAAGAGGTGAGTTATTTCCAAGAATAATTTTTTTTGTGTGAAAATCACAAACTGTTAACATATACCTCATGAGGGAAAAAGAAGGGTAACCTTCTGAGTATTTTTTATAGAGACTTATTAGTAAATGTCAGCTAGTAGGTAAAGATACCAGCATGATATATGGTATCGAAGGATATTCTGAATTAATTTAGTATAGGCTACCTTTTGGACTGTTTTTTTTAAAGATATCCTTGTGCATATTGGAATGAATGTTTGAACAGGAATAGTTAAAAAAAAGTATACCTCAGCTATCTTTCCTCAGTATGTTTATGGCCCTGCACAGCTATCACTGTATTGTAAATATATTGTTAAATATGCCCAATCTGTAACACAGAGTGAAGGTCCTCTAGTTCTGCCTTGTACTCTTCCTGATTGTGAAGAGTTCTGAAAATCAGGAAATGCAAAATTCAGCAATAGTCCAACAAGAGCAACATAAGACTTAATAAAGTGCCGAAAGAAGTGATGGATTCCCTATCTTCTGATGTCAGAATTACTGGGCTAGAAGCAGTCATCTTGGACCAGATTTTTCCATCTGAGGCCTATAAGCCTGCTTAGCTGCGATATGGTAGCCATTGGTTCATTCACCTTGTGGGATTCTGCTGAGAATGACAATGCTCATATTTAGATAGCATGTGCAGTTGTTGCATAGCCATAGCTGCCCAGTTGCGTGGATGCCCATAGCTGTTGCTTAAATATCTTAAGACTTATTTCAGCCTTTGACCACTAAACCTATGCTCATATCCCAGTTAGTGAGTTTGGCTCCTAACTGGTATCTGGGTTCCTTAGCTACGGGGCAAGACTGCTCAATTTTGGGTTTGTTACTGATCCCTGATTGGAAATTCTAATTGGTTACTAATTAAGTTCTATTATAGGAGAAATGCTTCAACATTTGTTATTGAAGAACAGTTAACATGAGAATAAAGTTGCGGGCATCAAAGTCCTCACATATCATAGGTAGATGCATAATTATGTGCTTGAAATCATAGACGTTAAGGAGGAGAAAACAACCAATGCAGGTAGGACACACTTCAAGCAAACTAAGAAACATCTCACTATTTCAGGAAGAAATGACTACAAGTATTTGGAGGGAACGGAGCTTGTCTGGCATCAACTGGGGACCTATCAACCATCACATTATACATACCAGTTCCTGAAAATGCCAAATATGAAGTGTTATAATCTGACAGAGGATCATGACAAAAAGGACAGAGGACTTCCTTGTATTGGGTAGTTGTAAGGTAAAAGTATGATATAACAACCAAAGAATGAAAAGAGAACTAGTGACATGATAGGATAGGAATTATTGACCAAAATATTGAGAAACTTACTGAATTAGGCTTTCTTTCTGGCCTACTTCTTGAGAGTACTCTATTCCTTCCTCAGAGCAAAATAAATAGAGAACTTGCCAAATGGCAAAACAAAACAAACAGAAAAAATAGATCCACCACATTTCCATTAACTCAAGATTCAGGTCTTGTATTAGAGTTGCAAAGGTACATTGCCACATTGAAAATAGAATTTTAAATTAATATTAGCAAAGGAAATCAAGAGAATAAAGTTGGGAACATAAAAAGGACCATGAGTAATTCCACCTTAAAATGATTATGAAAGAAAGAAAAGAAAGAAAATGAAAGAAAATGAGTTCTACTCAGAGACTAGGTGATTCAACTGCAGCTGAATATTAACCTAGATAGAACAATACCTGGGTAAGGTTGCTTATTCTTATCTTGAGACCTGAAGAAGAATTCACTGCTTGTTTAAATCTATCCTCAACCATGCACTTGGTTCAATAAAATATATCACCTACAAATATAGTTTCATAGTTTCATAGTTTCTAAGGTTGGAAGGGACCTGAGCAAATCATCTAGTCCGACCCCCTGCCATGGCAGGAAAGAATACTGGGGTCATATGACCCCAGCAAGATGTTCATCTAACTTCCTCTTAAACACCCCCAGGGTAGAAGCCTGCACCACTTCTCTTGGAAGCTGGTTCCAGACTCTAGCTGCCCTGACTGTGAAGTAGCGCCTCCTGATATCTAACCTAAATCTACCCTCTGCCAGCTTGTGACCATTATTCCTGGTCACTCCTGGCAGTGCTCGGGGAAACAGTGACTCCCCCAATGCCTGCTGATCCCCCCTGTCTAGTTTATACCAGGCCACAAGATCCCCCCTCAGCCTTCTCTTTTGGAGGCTAAACAGGTTCAGGTCCTGTAGCCTCTCCTCATAGGGCCTGCCCTGCTGTCCCCTGATCATGCAAGTGGCCCTCCTCTGGACCCTCTCCATGCTGTCGACATCCCTCTTGAAGTGTGGCACCCAGAACTGGACGCAATACTCCAGCTGTGGCCTGACCAGTGCCGCATAGAGGGGGAGGATCACCTCTTTGGACCTGCTCGAGATGCATCTGTGGATGCATGACAAGGTGCGGTTGGCCTTCCTTACTTCCTCTCCACACTGCCGGCCCATGTTCATCTTGGAGTCAATGATGACCCCCAGATCCCTTTCCGCTTCCGTGCTGACAAGAGGAGAGTTCCCCAACCTGTAGGTATGGTGCTGGTTTTTCCTCCCGAGATGCATCACCTTGCATTTGTCTGTGTTGAAAACCATCCTATTCTCGTCCGCCCACCCTTGTAACCTGTCTAGGTCTGATTGTAGCCTGTTGCATCCTTCCAATGTGCCCACGTCAACCCATATCTTAGTGTCATCAGGAAATTTGAAAAGGGTGCTTTTTACCCCCTCGTCCAAATCACTGATGAACATGTTGAACAGTGGGGGCCTGAGGACCTTGCCCTGCGGAACCCCACTGGCCACGTTCTTCCAGGTTGAGAAGGACCCATCCACTACCACCCTCTGGTTGCGGCCCACCAGCCAGTTGGCGACCCATTTGACTGTGTGGGTGTCTACACCACAGCCCCCCAGTTTCTTAATGAGAACAGGGTGAGAGACAGTGTCAAAAGCCTTCCGGAAGTGCAGGAAGATTATATCCACTACTACCCCTGCATCTAATGATCTGGTGATCTGATCGTAAAAGGCCACCAGGTTGGTCTGACAGGACCTGCCACTGATGAACCCATGTTGGTTGCCCCTAAGCATGCAATCCCCTGCTGGCCCCTCCTGGATGTGTGCCAGCATAATTTTCTCGAACAGCTTGCCTAGGATCGAGGTAAGATTAACCGGCCTATAGTTTCCTGGGTCCTCCTTCCTGCCTTTTTTGAAGATGGGGACCACGTTGGCCCTCTTCCAGTCCTCCGGTACCTCACCAGAGCACCACGAGCGCTCGTAAAGTTGTGCCAGGGGACTTGCAATGACCTCCGCCAGTTCCTTTAGAACTCTAGGGTGGAAATCATCCAGGCTGGCTGACTTGAATAAATCCAACCCCTCCAGAAGCTCCCTAACTAAATCCTCGCTAACCTGTGGCCCAGGTGTGCCTCCCCCAGGGCCCAAGGGGGGCCCAGCAGAGAGGTGGCTGTTCTGGTCCCTACATAGGAAGACGGAGGCAAAGAAATGGTTAAACATTTTAGCTTTGCCGTCTGGTGTGATGACCAAGTTTCCATGGCGTCCTGCAAGGGTCCCACATTACCCGGGACCTTCTTTTTACCCCCTACATATTTAAAAAAGGACTTCTTATTGTCCTTAATCTGGGAAGCTAGTCCCAGTTCCATCTCTGCCTTGGCCTTCCTAACTACCCCCCTACATCCCCGAGCAACTACAGAATAATCCTCCATGGTGATGACCCCTTCTTTCCATTGGGTATAAGCCTCCTTTTTAGCAAGGAGACATTCCCAGATGCTTTTGGCAAGGCATGTAGGCTTGTGTGCTCTCCTGCTCCCTTTGATCCTCGTTGGGATTACCTTCCTTTGGGCTTGGAGGATCGTCTCCTTAAGGAGCAACCACTCTCCTTGGACACCTGGCTGCCCTCCCCTCCGGGACCTCAGCGCTTCTCCAACTATCCTCCTTAGCTTGTTGAAGTCTGCCCTCCTAAAATCTAGGGCTGCTGCCTTACTGCATGCCTTTGCCACCTTGTGCTGGATGGTGAATTCCAGCAGGCGATGATTGCTGTCGCCCAGGTGGTCGAGCACCCACAGCCCCCTCACCAGGTCATCACCCGTGGCCAGCACTAGGTCCAACAAGGCCCCTGGTGGGGCTGTGCACCTCCTGGGTTAGATGGAGGTCCTGCACTCTGGCCAAGAACCTGCGTGAGCGTTCAGACCTAGCTGACTGTTCTTCCCAGCAGATGTCCGGGAAATTCAGGTCCCCCATGACTACTATCCTTGCCTCACTTATTTTCTGTACTATCATGGTTACAACATCATCCAACACTAGCAAGATAGAGCAAGAACTGGATAAGTCAAGAGATATGGTGTCCCATCAAATAGAAGAATTCTGAAAGAAACGCTGTAAACTTAAGACCAAAGGAATACTTAGCAGTGGGTGACTACCAGAAAGGAGACAAAACAGTGAAAAGTGATGCAAGAAAAGAGAAATAGAGATGTGCTGAATGCTTAGTGACTGAACCTGCTGCCAAGGTAGAAAATAATTTACAAAGAAAGTAAAATCCTATGAGAAATTTCAAAAGAACAAATGGTTCAATACAAATTAGAGATGGAAAAATGTTTACTGCAAAGGGAGAAGAGAGAAATAGATGTGAAAACATTTCTTAGAATTCTGACACAGATCCAGTCTTACCTCACAACATAAATGCTGAAAGTATTTGACACCATCACCTTAAAACTCCTTATTGAAGTCTGAAGAAAAGGAGACCTTTCTTGAAGAATAAGTATGTGGGATCATTGTGTCTGTGTCATGGGGAAGTCTTCTGTAGTCTAATACTATTTAGACTGAAAGAGGCAATGAATGCAAAGCTAATCGAAGGCCAGGTTGGATTCAGTTTCAAATCTGAGACTTGCCAAAATGGTTTATCTTTTCCTGAACTGCTGCATGTCTGTAAAGGCAGAGTGTGATCATGTGTTCTTGGAAATTTGGGTATTGCTTAGATTGGTTTTCAGTGTGGCATGTGCCTTAACTATGTCATCTACTGTTTTCAATTTTTAGATATCTTAATTTACAGCTTAATTAGGAAATTATTTACCTGAGAAACAGATCTTATGATTCTTGTCTCACACTGGCGTTAGCCTGGAATAGCATTAATGCTATTGTAATTAAAATTGAGCCTCATATCTTCCTTCAAGAATCTCTTAGCTTTTTAAGCATTTAATAAGTGCCTCAAATTTATAACTTAAAATGAAGATTGTTCACCATTTTGGTATCTCTAACTTAAATACCATGTCTGGGATATATAAAACTTGTGGTTTTCAGTTTTCATAACCAATTTCTTTCTTGAACACTAACAAGTCAACTACTTTATGGGGATTCAAATAAGAAACAATTAAATGTGTATCTTCTGTTTAAATTTAAAGTTTTACACAATTTTTTTGTTCAAGCTGCTAGCTAATCCTGCTGTGTCTGCTTGTCAGTGTCTATCCCAACCATGCATTTAGTCTAATTAAAGATCTCACCTGCAAGAATTCTTACCTAACAATGAAATATAGTAATTTAAAAATAGGACCAATTAATATATAATCTTTGATCATGATACTCTAATAGCAATAATCCCCAGTGTTTGAAGCCAACATAGCGGGGAAATAGCTGGCTGCTTTTGGCTCTTGCCTTTATCTCATATTGCTTTGCTATCTAGTCTGCTGCCTTTTAATATTATTTTTTTACCAATTTACACAAAAAGGGCTTTTATGACCACTTACAAAATGGCTAGTAATTAGTTTCTCATTTTAAATATCTCTGCTTCAGTGGATTTAGTGTATCAGTTGGCATTGCAACAATTATTTAATTTGCAGGGATAAATGTGATTACATAATATTTACATAATTAGTATACATAAACAGGAAAGATAACTCCATGGCACAAATATTGTGATTCTGATACCTTAGTATCAGAAACACCAACTGTATGTAATTAAAACACATTCAGACCCGAAGGTGAATTGGGTGCTGGTGTTTTTACTTACTTATTTACCCTTAGGTAGTCTGTGCTTTAATTGATTGATTTTTGATAATGTGATGTTAATGTATAACATGTTTCCTCTGTGTCTTGCCTTCTAGTTGTTAATTATATTATGGTAACTTGGGACATGCATAGCAAAAGACTGAACTTGAATAATAAAAAGTTTAGTACTCTAAGATTTGCTCTAAGTTTCTCCCAGTTTTATTTGGGTTTACAGCAGAGTTAATTTGTCAGTTTTTCTCTACCAAGGGAATGATTCCTGAGGGTGGATTCTTAAGGCTGAATATTGAAAGCAGCTTCACCTCTGCCTTCAAATCTGCACATTCAATTTTCCATTCAGTTACAATCATTGGACATGCATATTAAGTGCATGTACACTTAAATCCTTTATTTGAAAATACAAATGGTATTTGCCCATGACAATACAGATTCTTTAGTAGGCAGGAGATTTAAAAAAGGAGTCATACATTTGGAAGTTGCTTTGGAAAATGCTGGACTTAAATTCTGAAGGAATTTTCAGAAGTATGTAAGTATATAATACATATGCAATATCTTAACATAATACTGCTACGCATTCAGTTTTCATCCAAGCATGCCAAAGCATCTGTTAAACAAGAATTTAAATAAGCCTCATGATAGTTTGAATGATATTTCTTCTATGAGTTAAAACAGGCAAAAATGATTTCTATGTTGTCTGAGGCAGAATTAGAAACCAAACACAAATCTTCTTTCAGTAATGTGCTTTAATAACAAGAAGAGCATAGCTCACGGGAAAGGAAGATGCTTTAAAAAAATAGAGTGCTAATTTAATAGTACAACATATGTAAATATAGTATAATATATGCAAAGGTAAAATCTAATTGTAGGTGGGTAGGAAATTGTTTTTTGCCACACTACAAATGTTGAGATTTCAAAAATTATTTTATTCTCCTTTGTGACAATACTAAGACCTTTCAACACTTTTTTGCAGAGATACACCCCTTCAGAATAGCCGATAGTCATAGGTTTATGGCTTCTGCTTCTTCTCATGTCCTCTTGTCACAATTATAGATTTTTTTTCCAGTGCTGGACATACAATATGGACCATATTCAGGCACTTGAAAGATCCTCCATACTGTGCAGTTCTTTCAAGAGCCAGGAAACCAACAGATGCTCCACAATCTATATTTTACTTCTGTAGCATGCATCTGGGTCATTAAGAGGAATCCCACTTCTTTATCTTGGATGCCTATACATGAGATGCTACATCACCGCAGCAATGTACTACAATGACATAGCTTCAGTGGGCACAAACAATAATGCCATAGCTATGTTGTTTTAGTGATACAGTCTTTCACTAGAATGCGTCTTTACAGTGATGTAGCAGCTAAACATAACCATGTGCTGCCAGCACAGGGCAGTAATTGCTCTTACTACTCCATCTTTAAATGATGGGACAATAACAACGGTGCCGTTGTCTTTTTATCTGCTGATTCTTGTTTGAAGATATAAAAATCTCTAGGTCAATCAGTCCTTTTCTGTGCCTGCAGAGAGTTGTTTAATGAAGTTTGTGGGCTAATCTGAGATGTGAAAGACCTGACCTTGTGATCCCAGACAAATGTTACACTTAAGACATGACTAATTTGTTAATCGCATCTTAAGTAATGACCTGGCCACTTGTCCAATAAATTAACGGTAGGATAAAACAAAGAGTAAATCACAAAATTATAACACAAAATATATGGAATAACTTTGTGTCTGGTTCCTATCATGCCTTTTAATTTAATGTTTGACCAGTGTTTCTAGTGTTTGGAACACGCTGGGAACCCTTCAAGCCTTCCTTGAGTTTCAGAGTCTGAGAATCTCAATTATGGGAACCTTTGGTTGCCACGCACTCCCCCAGCTGGGAGTGCCAGTCAGCCAACTGGGAATCTCAGCCAACCTAATAGAGTGTATTGAATGGTAGGATTCCTGATTGGTTCCTGACTTTGTCCTTACTGTATAAAGACTATGCTATTATTATCCAGGGTCCTAAGTGATATAATTGTACTGAGGAAAAAGTTATTTATTTTAATATTAGGGTTGTTAACTTCTCTTAATTGTTTATGATTTACTATCCCACCAATTACTCTTCTGTGGCCAGGCTGGTTGTATAGGTAGGATGAATGTGGAATATAAAATCATGGTGAACTAACCAACAATTCTCCCTGGAATTGGCAAATTAAGAAAAGTCACCACATCGGGCATAAGAGGAACAGTAATTAACAGTTAATCCCTAACACTTGCCATTATGTTCCCTAGTTGTCCAGTTCATTAGAACGTGATGTATGGTCCCCAGCAAAGGTGCACTTAACACTTAATTAAATTTGGTCAGATTTGCTCTAAAAAAGGCCAGTATCTCTGAATTTCCTGGAATCCATCTGGGTGTCTGATGTGTTCTATTTCCGACCATGCCAGGTATCCATTTAGAGCACGTAGTTGTTGGCAGGCAACTTAACTATTGGTCAGGACAGTATGCTTGCTTTTCCTTTCCTGCATTCTAATGGATAAGTCTTATTAACCTTAATAGCTCATTCAGATGATAGCTCACTATTATGAACATGCAGTACTTGAATTCCAATCATAAGCAGAGCAATCTGTGCCAGTTTTCTCAAATAGTTTATGCCTCATACCTGTAGTCACAGAATAGCTGTTAACCACTCCACCCTAGAGCACAACAAGGAAGTCAAATATTTTTTAAGCTACCTACCTATTGTGGAAGCCTTGAACTTGTTGTCTGTTAGTATTGCATCTACTTAATAAGACCCTTGTGCTCTTCTACAAGTGTTGTACTCAAAAGTAATTGTCTGAGCCATTTTACTAATACATACTATCATGCATGCTATTTCATTTAACTGACCTAAACATTCTTTTGCAACAATATTTTATGTTTTGAAGCATGTTAGTATGTCCCTCCCCCCCCCCACCTTGCCCCTGAACAGTTCTTGGAACCTAGCACCTAGGTAACCCCCTTCACACACATGAGCACCCCCCACGCACACACTCTTCCCCACACACACCCTCACCACCTCTGCCCGCTAGGGCAGGGATGTGCACAGAGTGGATCACTGTTCATCCCCATGATCCCAGCCTCACCTGTGATCTCAGCCTCACCTGCCCATCACTCCCAAACACTGTTTCCCCCTCCTCCCCACCAGCAGCCTATGGGGAGTTTTGGTGAGTTATTCCATGGAGGTGAAGGGGTGCTGATCTGCCCCCTGACAGTTCATCAAAACTCCCTAGGTGGTTCTTGGTCCCAAATAATTGCCCACCTCTGAGATAAATGCTGTCTCTGCCATTCTTGACAAGACCATACTTGATGTTTTTTTGTCGTGCTTCTCTGAAATTTGCTTTTGTTTTGCCCACTCAGGGACTAGATGTCTTATTGAAAATGGAGTTTCTTTTTTCATCCCTGCTACCTAAATTAATAGTTTTTTCAAACATGGATTTTGCATTTGGGACTGAACAGGGGACCAAGCTGCATGGAACCTTAAATATTTACACCACCACTTAATACTAGCAGTTTCTAGCAAGGGCAAGAGTCAATGGATTATTACTAGCAAATATCAGGATGGTTGAGAATTAGTTGATTAGAACATAGAAGTTGTATGTCCAGAAAGCTTTCATGATTTTTTTCAAGTTCTCATCTAAAACTAGAAACATTCTTGGTTTTCAGATTTTTTATGAAAAAAATATGTCAAGGAGAGCAAATTCTTTCCATGACACTTTAATTGAAAACTCAATTTTTAAAATATTTTGACATTTCTTTTGGCCAACCTTAATAAGAGCAACACAAATAAAGGAATTTTCTACAAACATATATTCATATCACTAATGAATGGTCAGGGAGTAGAAAGAGGCTCTTACAAGGTCTGAAATGTGTGGTGCGCTTAATGCAAGTCTTATCAGGCAGAAAAGGGTAAGTTAAAAAAAAAGAACAAAACAGTTGTTTGTCTAGTATAAAGACATCACTTTTGAACCACTATTTACCTACCCACACTGACAGAAATAGACCCAGTGTCTATCGCACAGGGTTGTGAGTATGTGGGAGGTAACCATCATAAAACCAGAACTGTAAACAAGAATATAATGTTTATGTGCCAGGGAACTAAGTTTTCACTGTCTCAGGAGGAAGCAGTTCAATCAACCTGTAACAAAACTGACTTGGTATGCAGTTTTCTGTTTAGAATGATAGCAAACAAAACTCACATTTGCCCTTTGGTGGTAGGGAGAAGAAGGAGAACAAATCTTAGATAGGGTTCCATCCTCCCTTCTTCCCTTCTCGTCAGTGCAGAGGCAGAATGAGAATCTTGGAGTCATTATTGATGATGAAATGAATATGGGCCGACAGTCTGGAGACACAGTCAGGAAGGCCAACCGTACCTTGTCATGCATCCACAGATGCATGTCATGCATCCACAAATGAATCTCAAGCAGGTCCAAGGAGGTGATCCTCCCCCTCTATGTGACACTGGTCAGGCCTCAGCTGGAGTACTGCATCCAGTTCTGGGTGCCACACTTCAGGAGGGATGTGGACAACATGGAGAGGGGCCAGAGGAGGGCCACCCACATGATCGGGGTCAGCAGGGCAGGCCTTATGAGGACAGGCTCAGGGACCTGAATCTGTTCAGCCTCCACAAGAGAAAGATGAGGGGGAATCTAGTGGCCATTTACAAAGTAGTCAGGGGGGGACCAACAGGCATTGGGGGAGTCCCTGTTCCCCTGAGCACCACCATGAGTGACTAGAAATAACCGTCACAAGCTGGCAGAGGGTAGATTCAGACTAGACATCAGGAGGCACTACTTCACAGTCAGGGCGGCTAGGATATGGAACCAACTTCCAAGCAAAGTGGCGCTGGCTCCTACTCTGGGGGTCTATAAGAGGAGGCTGGATGAACACCTTGCTGGGGTCGTTTGACCCCAGTTCTCTTTCTTGCCATAGCAGGGGGTCAGACTTGATGATCTGCTCAGGTCCCTTCTGACCCTACCCTACCAACTACAAAACTAATTTTTAAACCAGTCTGTGTGATGAAGTTCTGTAATGAGTAAAGACCAGTTTTGTGTGCCAAACCTCTGTTCTGTTACCAGTAAAAGTGCAATGTCTGTACCTGGCCTTTAAGTCTACAAGGAACAAGTATTTACCTTTTTATGGTATTTATCCCTGTAAGTAGTAATTGTCTTAAACACAATTCACAATAAATCTCAAAATACTGTCATCTTTATTTTGGGAAATAGAATAAACACCATGACTTGGTTTTATTATATAGGATAGCAGAGACAGAAAGGTGACACCTTAGAGACTAAATGGTTCAAAGATGCATGAGTTTTCATAGTCAATAACCTACTTTGTTAGATGCTGAACTCCCATTTATGATTTATGGTTCAGAAACATGGACTACATATGCTAGGCACATCAAGATACTGAACAGCTTCCACTTGAGATGTCTGATTAAGATCCTGAAAATAAAGTGGGACCACAAATATCAAACACAGAGATACTTAATAGGGCTGTCAGAAGCTTTGGTCCCTGATTCAATTTACCAGAGATTCGGCCCAATTTGGTGACCAGATCTCCAAATCTGAATCAAATTAAGAGATGCTTTAATCTGTCCAAATTGAATCGGAACCATCTAAATCAATTCAGAGAGATTCAGAGATTCGGACATAGAGACAGCTTTTAAATGTTTCTTTTCTTCATACCTCTAGGTACCAGGCAAGTCACAAACGCTGAGATGCTGGGGCAGATGGAGCGTCCCACAGAAGTGAAGTGGACTCCCTAGTGCACTTGGCAGCAGATCCAGAAGTGGACCAGAAGCACTTCCAGTCCACTTCCAGGTTCACCAAGTACCATACTGGGGGGTCCCCCCACACCTCTCCAGCTCAGCAACTGGTGGCTTCTGTGTCTCGGGGGGCACCTGGGGTCCACCTGTGGCTGACTGCTGAGCCAGAGGAGAGGTGGGAGACCCCCTGTGTGCTCCCCAGTGGACCCGGAAGTGGACCAGAAGCACCTCCAGTCCACCTCCAGGCTTGCTGCCAAGCACGTGCACTGCCCCCCCCCGCCCACAGTCCTGTGGGATATTCCATCTGCCCCAGCATCACAGTGATTATCAGTAACACTTGGTATGTAGAAAAAACATTTAAAGCTGTGTCTATGTCTAAATCACTGATTCTCCAAATCAGCATTGAATATTGAGATTCAGATTCAGCCAAAGTGAATTGGACAGTCATCCATAGATTTCATAGACATTTGGGCTAGAAGGGTCCTCGGAAGATCATCGAGTCCAGCCCCCCTGCCCAAAGGGCAGGAAGTCAGCTGGGGTCATAGGATCCCAGCAAGATAAGCATCCAATTTGTTCTTGAAGGTTTTCAATGTAGGTGCTTGAACCACCTCCGATGGCAGGCTGTTCCAGACCTTGGGGGCTCAGACAGTAAAGAAATTCTTCCTTATGTTCAGCCTGAAACGGTCTCGCAGTGGTTTATGACCATTTGACCTCGTCATCCCTTGGGGCGCTCTGGAGAACAAAAATTCCCCCAGATCATGGTGGTCGCCCCTGATAAACTTATAGGTGACCATCAGATCATCCCTGAGCCTGCACTTTTCCAGGCTAAAGAGCCCCATGGCTCTCAGCCTGTCGTTGTAAGATCTGTTTTCCTGACCTCTGATCATGTGTATGGCTCTTCTCTGGACTCTCTTAAGCTTCTCCACATCCTTTTTGAATTGTGGAGCCCAAAACTGGACGCAGTACTCCAGCTGCAGCCTCACCAAGGCTGAGTACAAGGGGAGAATGACATTCCAGGATTTCCTTGAGAAGCATCTATGGATGCAAACCAGCATTTTGGTCATTTTAGTACCGCAGCATTGCATTGCAGGCTCATGTTCATCTTGTGGTCAATGATAACCCCCAAGTCTCTTTCTTCCAGTTCTCCCTCGCCCATTTGCTGATCCTGTCCAGGTCAGCCTGGATCACCCACCTGTCTTCTGGCATGGATGCTTTACCCCAAAGTTTGGTGTCATTGGTGAACTTGGCCAGTCCACTCCTGACTCCAAGGTCCACATCATTAATGAAGATGTTAAATGGGCGTCCCATGGGACTGATGAAAGACTGATGCAAAGTACCCATTTAATAGGTTGGCTTTTTCCTGGGCGTCAGTTGTCAGTTGCCCCATCTGGTTCAGCAGCGGTCCAATGTTGCCCTTACTTTTTCTCCGGCTCCCCACATATCTGAAAATGGACTTTTTATTGTCCTTGATACTCAAAGCTAGTTGGAGTTCAGCTGCAGCTTTGGCTTTCCTGGTTTGCTCCCTGTAGGACCGGACCAGTGCAGAATAATACTCCTTGAAGGTGAATCCCATCCTCCATCCTTTGTAGGTTTTTCTTTTTAGCCTTAGGAGGTCTGCTAGGTCCCTGGAGACCCAGGGGGACTGCTGTGCCCTCTTGCTGCCTTTCCTCTGAGATGGAATAGACTCAACTTGTGTGTTGAGGATCGCTCCCTTGAGGAGCAACCAGTCTTCTTGAACTCCCCTCTCCCTGGGGTCGTGATCCCTTAGGGCCTCACTGACAAGCCTCCTGAGTTTGTCAAAGTCAGCTTTTCTGAAGTCAAGGACTTCCGTGTTGCTGACTGACTTGCCAGCTTTACAGTGGATGGTGAAGGTGATCAGCTTGTGGTCGCTGTCACCCAACTTCCCATCGATCACTAGGTCGCTGATTAGGTCATCCCCTGTAGCCAGCACCAGGTCAAGCAGAGCTTTGCCTCTTGTTGGCCCATAGACTTCTTAAGTCAGGTAGAGGTCATTCATGCATGAGAGGAAGCTCTGCGACTGGTCGGATTTTGTTGAGTGATTCTCCCACGAGATGTCTGGGTAATTGAAGTCACCCATGACAAACATGGTCCTGGAGCATGCGGCCTCAGCCAGTTCCCAGGCGAACTCCTGGTCAAGCTCAGGACTCTGGGTAGAAGGTCTGTAGTAGACTCCCACCATTGTGTCCCCTGTGCCATTTTCCCCATGGATTTTAACCCAGAGGGTCTCCAGTCTTCTACCCTGGTCAACTTGCAAAGACATGTAGCTTTCCTTAACATAGAGAGCTACACACCCACCCCTTTTATCTACATGATCCCTCCTGTTCATATAGCCATCTATACCTGAGGTCCAGTCATGGGTGGAGTCCCACCATGTCTCTGTTATCCCTATGACATCATAATCATTTGCTTTGATTAGGAGGACGAGCTCCTCCTGCTTATTCCCCAATGTCCTGGCATTTGTGTACAGGCAGGCAAGTGTCCCCTTCGGGGCTTTTGCCTTTTCCACAGATTGTACCAGGGCTGGGGCAAGGGTGGGCTCCCTTAAGTGCCTTGACTTGTTGGCTTTGCAAGGGTTGTTCAGTGGGCCAGCAGTGGCTGTAGTCCCCCCGTCCCCCAATGAGCTTAGCTTAAAGCCTGGTGGAGCAGGTCAGCCAGTTTGGCTGAGAAGAGCCTCCTCCCCAGGGGAGAGAGGTGGAGGCCATCTCTTCCTAGCAGCTCGCTGCCTCTGTCGCCAAAGAGTGGGCTGTGGCCATGGAAGCCAAAGGCTTCCTGATGACACCAGTGCCACAGTCTTCGGTTGACTATGTGGCTCCTCCTCTCCCTCCTCAGCTCATAGCCCGAGACTGGGAGGATTGAAGAGAACACCACCTGTGCCCCCAGACCCTTTAGCCCTGCTCCCAAATCCCTGTAGTGCCTCATGCCCCAGCTGGGAGCACTCCAAGCAACATCATTGGTGCACACATGAATAAGGAGCATAGGATAGTGGTCTGTGGGCGGGAGGGGCTTTGGGATCTTCTCTGCAATGTCCCAGATGCAGTCCCCCAGGAAGCAGCAGACTTCTCAAGCTAAGGGGTCAGGGCGGCAGATTGCCCCCTCAGTCCCCCCCAGGATGAAGTCTCCCATGACAAAGACCTCACGTTTTGTCTTTGAGAGAGCAGGGACAGTAGCTGCAGTTGGGCCTGTGTTGCCTGTGGTAGCTGGTAACTCACCAAGCTCTGCTGGAGCAGCAAGAGGTGTGTACCTGTTGCTAAGCTCCAGCCAGTCAGGGTCCATGGTGGAGGGCCTTAGGGCCCTTGACCACCTTGGTCCATGCCCCTGACTGAACAGACTGGACAGAATGGGAGGTCCTGGAGTCCTCCTTTGTCCTGGAGGGAGACAATGGTTTACCCTTCTGCTCCCGGGGGAGAAGGGCCTGGCAGTAGGAGTCAATCTCCTGCTCACAGTCCCTGATGGCAAGCAGTCTCTGGACTGTGGCCTGGAGCTCCTCCGGTGGTGTGCCAGAGACCCCAAAAGGGAGCAGACTGCACACAGGGAGGTGGCCATACTCCCCGGCCCCAGAGCCTGCGTGGAGCCCAGAACCATGGGCTCCATCTGGGTGGTGGTCTCTAAGGTGCCCAAGGGGGGGCCCATAGAGCCCAAGGGGACCCTCAGGGTGCGGTGCGTGCCCATCCGTGTCATGCCTCTGGTAGGCTGCCTACAGCTGGAGTGTCTACCCTAGGGAGTTCACAGGCAGGGTCTTGGGCCCTCCAGTATCCTCTTTTGCATGAACTCCATGCTAACTCATGCACCAGCAGACAAGCACACCTATTTGCACAGCCTGTTCGCACAGCTCTGGTCGCATGGCTCCCTGGGGGGCTGGGCAAAATAGGGGCCTGGGCAGGGCTTGACCCAGCCCAGCTCCATGCAGCCACCTCCTCCCCACTCAGTGAGGGGTTAACCCCTTCCCACCACGGCCCTGCTTGCCTCCAGCTGTGCTGGTGGTCAGCAGGGGGCTCCACGGCTGCTGGGGGGTGTCTAGGGGGCTTCAGGGTAGCGGGGGCATGGTGGGCTTTCACCCACATGTCTCTTGCCACTCTGAATCAATGAACTGAATCACTATCCCCAATTCAGGCTGAATCTGAATCAAATATGGTCTGCTTCGTGCGCCCCTAGTACTTAAGCATGCAGAACTGACACACATAGAAACCACTACCAAGAAGAGGAGGTTGTAATGGATTGGCTATGTCAGATGAATGGGAGGAGCTTGTATCCCCCAAGAATATTTTGTATAGTGAGATTCAAGACAGCTCTAGAAAGTGGGGTCACCCTCTGTGGTGGTACCATGACGTGTACAAAAATGATACAAAGTCATTCAACATTAACATAGAAAGCTGGGAGAAGAATGTAGAATCCTATCCAATCTGGCACTTGTTCAGCTCAAAATGAAGTGGCTTTGACCCAGAAGATGGAAGCAAAGCAAGCAAGAAAAAAAGCAGCATGTTGTAATTTGAACCCCAACTTGGACAACATGTGGACCTATGAAACGTGTAACAAGCTGTCTCTCCCTCAAATTGAGCTTTGCGGCCACAAATGGATTCATCAGGCATTTGACTAAACCTCTTATGTGTACACCATGATCCAAAGGACCATCAATTGCCTACTAAAATCTCATCTAGCATCTGCTACAGTAGGTTGTTGCCTACAAAAACTCATGCCTCTCTGAAGCAGTTCATCCCTAAGTGTCCCTGTTCAAACTTCTGCCTCTTTTCACCTCTCTGTTATGCTGTTTATGAGAGAAAACAAACATACCTGCTTACCTTAAACTCACCATTCTGTCTTGAGAATAAATTAATCTGTCAGATGTAGATCAGATATAAAAAGCTTGCACCACATCTTAGTCTCTTTCAAAGTAAAATTTCTTCCATTCAAGTAGAAATATTAGCAGTCAGAGACAAGGGCAAACTGAATTTTCTTTTCCAATAATGCTGTTGGTCAGGGACCATGACCATTGTTAAATAACTAGCCAAACATGAGTAAATTTGGTTATGAGAAAGAATGGCTTACAAAGTTTAACAGCTCTTTCAAGCAAGATTTGTATAACTTCTGTTTTAATAGATTTAAAATCAAAAGCCAGGTTTACATATATTCATTTCCTATATATTTTCAGCAGTAAAAAGCATCAAGTTAAGGAAAATGCAAATTTCAAGATCAAATAAAGTACCTTTTCTCAAGTGAATTTTGAAATTTAAGGGAAGCAAACGAGTTATTTAGTGACTGTCACCACTGTATGTAGGATTGAGGGTAATGCCATATTTAAAATATTAATTATTTGGAGATTATACACACTGAGCACTGTCTGATGCTGAAATTGTGATGGGGAAGCCATCCTTCCCATTACCTCCAGCTACCTTAATCTGTTTTTAATGTTGTTAGTATATCTATCAAATTGTTAGAAATAGACTGTTTTGAGCATTTAACTTAAATCCTTTTAACATTTACCTAGAATTTTTAAATGTTTAAGTAGTAATTTTAATTATGTGTAGTAAAATTATATTAGTGTGTTGCTGCATTACAGGGACTATTGTGACTTTTTCATGTGGTCATACAGGCAGTAAAGGAGCATAAGCTTCAGGGGGGATTGATTAAATCAGTGCTTAAAAGGAGATCTTCATAACAATTTTGAGAGTGGTGTGAGACACACAGGTGAAATTCTATCATGCCCCCATACTTTGAAGACCCCCCAGCAACCCCCAGCACAGCCGGAAGTAAGCGGGGCCCATGATGGGAGGGGACTAGCCCAGCCCAGCTGCAGAAGGCAGCTGAGAGGTGCTGAGGAGGGTCTCGCCCCACCCTGGCTCCTGGTTGGCCCAGTCCCCTAGGGAGCCACATGAACAGGACATACAAAGAGGCACGCTTGTCTGCCTGGTGCATGAGTTAGTGCAGGAGTTCACACAGGAAGGTGAGTGGAAGGGCCTGAAGCCCTGCCAGTGAACCACTGGGCTAGGTAGTCCCATCAGTAGCCAAACTGCCAGAAGCACAATGTGGATGGGCACACGCTGCACGTGAGGGTACCTTCTGGCTCGTCAGAGGTCTCCACTAAGATGGAACCCATGGTTCTGGGCTCCAGGCAGATGGACCCTGGCTGCAGGAGCTGCCTGGCACATTTCCAGGCACATGGGACTTGTGAGCATAACCCCTTGCAAGGTCTGCTCCACTTTGGAGTCTCTGGGGTACCAGATAGAGGAGCTCCAGGCCACAGTCCAGAGACCGTGTGCCATCAGAGATGGCAAGCAGGAGATTGACTCCTACTGCCACGCCCTTCACCCCACGATGGCCAAGGGTCAACCAAGGTCATCCTCCAGGACAAGGGAGGACTTGAGAATCTCCCACACTGTCCATCCAGGTAATTGGACCAAGATGGTCAATGGCCCCAAGGCCTGCCACACCAAGGTCCTCTTCCCTCTGGGGCTTTACAACAGATATGGACCTCTTGCAGCTCCAGTAGATCCTGCAGAGCTGCCAGATCTTGCAGGCAAGGTAGAATCACCCATCCCTACTCTTCCCTAACATGAAACACAGAGTACTTGTCATGGGAGACTCCCTACTGAGGGGGCAATCTGCCACCCTGACCCCTTAGCCCAGGAGGGCCGCTACTTCCCGGGACCCTGCATCCAAAACGTAGCAGAGAGGATCCCAAAGATTATCCAGCCCTCTGACCTCTTCCCTATGCTCCTTATCCATGTGGGCATGAACGACATGGCTTGGAGCAATCCCAACCAGGTCATGAGAGACTACAGGTTTCTGGGAGTAGGGCTTAAGGTTTTAGGGACCCAGGTGCTCTTTTCCTCACTCCTCCCAGTTGTGGGTCATGGGCTGAGGAGGGAGAGATGTGTTGAGGTAGTCAACCAAAGACTGTGGTGCTGGTGTCATCGTGAAGTCTTTGGTTTCCATGATCACAGTCTGCTCTTTGGTGAGAGAGGCAGTGGTCTGCTGGTAAGAGATGGCCTCCACTTCACTCCACTGGCGAGGAGGATCTTCTCAGCCAGACTGGCTGACCTGCTCGACTGGGCTTTAAACTAAGCTCACTGGAAAACTGCCAATGCAAGCCCACTAGGCAACTACTGCATAACCAGCAGGTTAGGGTAATCTAGGGAATCCATGCCTACCCCAGTCATGGAACAGTGTCCATCTGGAAGTGCAAGGAAGCCTAGGCTTTCCAATGGGACACTTGCATGTCTGTACACCAATGCCAGAAGCTTGGGGAACAAACAGGAGGAAGTGGTCCTCCTGCTAAGCAAGAAATACTATGATCTCATAGGAATAATAGAAACCTCGTGGGACTCCACCTATGACTGGGCCATAGGTATAGATGGCTATACCCTGTACAGAAGAGATCATGCAGATAAAAGGGGTAGGGGTGTAGCTCTCTATGTCAAGGAAAGATACATGTCCCTGCAAATTGACATTGGCACCAAGGGAGGATGACTGGAATCCCTCTGGGTTAAAATACATGGGGAACGTGGCACAGGTGACACCATGATAGGAGTCTACTACAGACCTCCTAACCAGAAACAAGAACTGAACCAGGAGTTTGCCAGGGAACTGGCTGAGGCTGCACACTCTCAGTGCATGATTGTCATGAGAGACTACCCAGACATCTCATGGTAAGAGCACTCAGCCAGATCTGATCAGTCTTAAAGCTTCCTCATGTGTGTGGACCAGTTCTATCTGACTAAATAATTCTATGGGCCAACAATAAGTAAAGCATTGTTGGACCTGGTTCTGGCCAAAAGGGATGATCTAGTCAGTGACCTAAGAATTGATGGAAAGCTGGGTGATAGTGACCACAAGCTGATCACCTTCACTATCCATCACAAAGCTGGCAAGTCAGTCAGCAATGTGTTAGGGGCCCAGGTGCTCTTTTCCTCACTCCTCCCACTTGTTGGTCATGAGCTGAAGAGGGAGAGATGGGTTGAGGTAGTCAACCAAAGACTGTGGTGTTGGTGTCATCCTGAAGTCTTTGGTTTCCATGATCACAGTCCACTCTTTGGTGAGAGACGGAGTCCTCAACTTTAGGAAAGCTGACTTTGACAAGCTCAGGAGGCTCACTGTCAAGGCCCTAAGGGACCATGACTTGACAGGAAGTCAAGAGGAGTGGTTGCTCCTCAAGGGAGTGATCCTGGCAGCACAAGCATTGTCCATCCCATCTCAGAGGAAGGGTAGCAAAAGGGCAAAGCAACCCCCTTGGCTTAGCAGGGAATGTGAAAACTTCCTATGCCTAAAAAGAGAGGCTTATAAAGGATGGAAGGCTGGAATAACCACCAAGGAGGAGTACTCAGCACTGGTCCGTGCCTGTAGGGAGTGGACCAGGAAAGCCAAGGCTGCAACTGAACTCCACCTGGCTTCACATATCAAGGATAATAAAAAATCCTTTCAGATATGTAGAGTCAGGAAAAAAAGCAAGGGTAACATTGGACCACTGCTGAACCAAATGGGACAGCTGATAACCAACACCCAGGAAAAAAACAACCTGCTTAATGGGTACTTTACATCGGTCTTTCATCTGCCCAAAAGGACTGCCCTGCCTAGCATGATGTAGGACGGGCAGGATGAAGGTGTATTTATACCCAGCATTGGTGTAGACCTTGTAAAGGGACACCTTGAGAGGCTAGATAACTTCAAGTCAGCTGGCCACGGATAGATTACACCCTAGAGTACTCAAGGAGCTGGCAGGTGTCATAGCCCAACCACTGGCAAAAATAGTCAAAAACTTGTGGTGCTTAGGTGAAGTACCTGAAGACTGGAAGAAGGCCAATGTGGTACCCATCTTGGAGAAAGGGCAGAAAGTAGATCCCAGGTATTACAGGCCAATCAGTTTGACCTCAATCCCTGGTAAGATTCTGGATAAAATTATCAAAGAGATAAGCTGGCTGAGGGCAACATCCTGAGGGACAGCCAACATGGGTTTATCATGGGTAGGATTTACCTGACCAATCTCATCTCCCTCTATGACCAGGTGACATATTACCTGCACAGGGGAGAAGAGATTGATGTCATGTATCTCGACTTCAAAAAAAACCCTTTGATCTGGTGTTCCATGACCTCCTCATGGAAAAATTGGCCAACTGTGGCCTCGGCTACACCACAGTCCAATGGCTGCAAACTTGGCTCTAAGGTTGGACCCAGAGAGTAGTAATTGATGGTAGTGAATCATTATGGTGCTCTGTGACCAGTGGTGTCCCCCAAGCCTCTGTCATTGGACCAGTTCTCTTTAATGTCTTTATCGATGATGTGGATATTGGTGTCAGAAGCGGATTGGCTAAGTTTGCCAATGACACTAAACTTTGGGGCACACTGTTCACACTGGAGGACAGGCTAGTGATCTAGGCTAACTTGGATAAACTTAGTAAGTGGGTGGATACAAACCTGATGATGTTCAATACCAATCAGTGTAACATACTCCACCTCAGAGAAGAAACCCCCCTGCAGCATGCTTATAGTGTTGGTGACACTATGCTCACTAGCACCATAGCTGAAAGAGACTTGGGGGTCATGATTGACCACAAGATGAACATGAGCCACCAATGCGATGTCACAGCTGGTAAAGCAAACAAAACTCTGGCTTGCATCTGTAGATGCTTCTCAAAAAAATCTCAGGATGTCATCCTCCTGCTGTACTTGGCCTAGGTGGGGCCGCAGCTGGAGTATTGCATCCAATTCTGGGCTCCACAATTCAAGAAGGATGTGGAGAAGCTTGAGAAAGTCCAGAGGATAGCCACATGTATGATGACTGAGCAAGAGAATAGGCATTATGAAGAGAGGCTGAGATCCATGGGACTCTTCCTAATGCTCAGGGTCAGGGGGGACCTGGTGGCTGCTTATAAGTATATAAGGGGTGTAGGTCAGGATCTAAGGGAACATTTGTTTACCAGATCACCCCAAGGGATAACAAGGACTAATGGTCATAAATTCCTCCAAGACTGTTTTAGGCTAGACATAAGGAAAAATTTCTTTACTGTCCAAGTCCCCAAGACTGGAATAGACTCCCTCCAGAAGTGGTGCAGGCACCTACTCTGGACTCATTCAAGAAACGTCTGGGTGCTTATCTTTCTGGGATCCTTTGACCCTAGGTGACTTCCTGCCTCTGGGCACGGGGCTGGGCTTGATAATTTTAACTCTAACATCCAGCTCTAACATCTATGAAATTTTAATCAGTGAGCAAGAAACCTTTATAATCAATTTTAATTTTGGTTTTCATTGATACTTTTTAGTCAGTTGACTATGGACTACCTGTTGATAACATACAAATATCCTTTATACGAGTGACTCCCTATTTCATATTATTCACAAACATATTATTCATAGCTACACAAAACTGAAACTAAAACTGAGGTTGACAGGGACTGCAAAGTATACTTGCTCAGTATTCTTGCTCACAAACCAGTAAAAATTGGGGACCATGGCTTTACATTTGGCCTTTTATTGCTGAGTGGGAGGATACACTATATCGCTACATACTTATTTAAGCTAAACCTTCACTTAGTCAGGCTAAATTTTTTGTATCAGGAAATGGGGAAGAATTATTTTTAGTGGTGTTTAGTCTTGTGATGTTCCGTTGTTGGGAGTTCTTTAAAATTTCAGTAGCTAATGTGTACTGCTTTAATCTAGTATTAAATATAAATAGAATTAGAGAATTAGAGAAAAATAGGACTAGAAGGAACTTCTGGAGGTCACCTAGTCCAATCCCCTGCTTGAGGTAGGATCATTCCTATCGAAATCATTCTAGACAAGTGTTTGTCCAACCTGCTCTTAGAAACTTCAAGGATGATTTTACAAAATCTCTAGGAAATCTGTTTCAATGCTTAACCATAATGAGAAAGTTCTTCGTAGTAACCAACTTAAAATTCCTTTGGTGCAATTTAAAGCCATTACTCCTTATCCAATCCCCTGCAGCCACAGAGAATCATTATAGTTTCATAGTATCTAGGTCAGGTGGGACCTGAACAGATCATCTAGTCTGACCCCCTGCCACAGGCAGAAATGTACGCTGGGTTCACAAGACCCCAGACAGGTGATCATCCAACCTCCTCTTGAAATGCCCAATGTAGGGGCAAGCCCCACTTCCCTGGGAAGTTATTTCCAGAACGATATCACTCTGCGTTGGCTGGGAATTGGACTCAGGTCAACTCCTTGGAAGGAAGTTACGCTCACCACCAACGCATTAACCACCATCCTCTTTATAACCAATCTTTGGGTATTTGAAAACTGTTTTCAGCTCCCTCCTCCAATCATCCCTTCTTCAGATTGACTTATGCAACATAGTATTTGGGGATAACGTTGTTCTGCAAATAGTGTTCTACAAAGTTTAGACCTTAACATGGGCTGTATGTTACACTATTTAATTTAAATAGTACTCTTTTTTTTAAAAAGAAGAACAAAAGTGCAGTTAATACAAATAAAATTAAAATCTAAAACATTTTACTTTTTTCATTTAAATAGTTGACTTTTATCCACCCTAGTGAGTCCCCATTTTGACCTTCCTCTGTGGCCTGTCTGATAGCTCTGGGCACAGTGGGAAAGTGTAGAATTGACCCCCTTAGCTGCCTGAGAATGAGTGAGCAGCATGTGTGTGTCAAATCATGACTGGCTTTTCAGTCTTATGGCCAGTAGAGCTGAGCCTTGACAAAAGGATAAAAATGCTAACCCTAAAGGGTTGTATTTTCTTTTCTGCCATTCCATGCCCCAAATGAAGGGATGGGCTGCCAGAGAAAGAAATACAATGGAGTTCCAGTTCTCTCCAAGAGCTATGTTTAGGATGGCACAACTATGTGGACTATCTATTCTGCAGGGCTTGATGTGAAGTTACAATCTTCCTCTTACTGGATAAAATGAAGATCTGGTCCAGAGGTATACCCAAGATGGTTTTAAACTAATTGGCCTCTGTTCAGCAATGTGCTGCCAGTATCTGACCTAGGCAGTTTAAAATTAGCTTGGGTATGTCTACCTGGGAATTGGTAATCAAATAAATTTCCCCCATGAAAGTTTGACAGATGAGGTGTGATATCTTCCCCCTTCCCTTCCTGAAGAAACAAAAATAACCCAAATTTGACACATTTACTCGGTCACTCAACAGCTGTGACAGTTTAACCTTTTCAGAGGTCAATAATAATAGTCAAATCATTAGTATATTCTTGTTAGCAAATGTCACTGTCTCCTCCATGGCATTTCCCTCAATCTTTAATTAGCAAATATAGGTAATGGAGCTAAAACAATTATTGCCACATTAATGTGAGTTCATTTCTAAACTGAACTAGCTGTCTGGAATCTTGTATCAGATTGTACGCTGCAATAGTTATCAGCAATAAATTTTTCTCATGAAAAGGCAGCCAGGAAGCTAGATTAAAAAAAAAAAAGTATAGGCCTTACAGCCCCTTTCATTTTACATTTAAGATATTGGTTATATCTTGGGCTAGATATTTGTTTTATTTCCTAGACTGGGTGATTTCATCATTTTATAGTTAGTGAAAACATTTAAGGAAGATTCAATAAGGTTTAAGAAGCTGAAAATTATAGGCAAGTTAATGTTTGAACAGGGAATTTTCACAGCTAGTAGCAATATGTGTTTCAGGTCAAAGTTGCACAGCTCAGTGCTATGTAAAAAGTCATCCTCAATTGAAATCTTAAATTATACGAAAGAAGATTAAGAAATATCTTCTTTAGTGTTTGTTGCCAGAAAAATGTAAAAGAACAAAGAAAGATGGAAAGTAGGAGACACTATTGTGATTCCCATATTTTCATGTGTGAATAGGAAAAGCCAGTAAACAATAATAGGGAAATGTAGGGAAGGGAAATATAGAAATATCCAAATGTAGAGGATGGAGAACAGAAGAACATAAAGAAAGAAGCATATTGCTAAGAAATCTCCAGGAAATGAGTAAGTGTTGCATTAAAATGACTGGAAGTGATTCTTCCACTCTAGTTATGAGTGGTAAAGCCTCCTGGAGTGGTGTGTCCAGTTTTTGGCTCCTCACTTTAGTAAAGGTTATCTAGTTATAGCCCCAAAACTAAATTCATATTGTGCATTATTTTTTAGTAATTATTGTGGGTACAAAGCAGCCTGGCTATTGGCAATCATATTATGGAAATGGAAATTACCACAAACAAGGGTAAAACAACATTTTCAAATTCAGGGAACCAGATAATCTCCATCTCACAATTATAAAAGAATTTACAAATAAAATAGCAGATTTGGATTTTAAAAAATCTAATATATCTAGTACAGGAGTGGGCAACATATGGCCCGTGGGCGAGATCAAGCCTGCCAGGCCATTGTAGCTTGTCTGTGGGGCCCCTAAAAAATTTTAAAAATGAATATTTATCTGCCCCTGTCTCTTGTCAAAGATGACAAGAGCCAAGGGCAGTAGGACACAGGGGAAGCCATGACAGGATCCTCCAACAGCAAAGCCTGCCTGGCCCCACCCCCACAGCTGGAAGCCCCTGCCTAGGAGGGGCTTCTGGCCTGGAACCATAGGGCTGTTCGTGGCTGCACCGGCACAGGAAATTCAGGTAAGAAGTTGTGGTGGGGGAGGCAGGGGAGGACCACAGGGATCACCTCAGTCCTCTGGGCCAGGCTGACTCCTGCTTAGCCCCCAGCTGTCGAGGTGGGGAGGATTGGAGGTGACTGGCATGCATTGGGGCCTGCACCAATGTCCTAGGGCCAGTACTAGTGCCAGTGGGGCCCAGAGTCAGCTGGTAGGAGCATGGGGTGTGGACTGGCAGGGGTCTATAGAGCCAGGCTTGGGTGTGCCAGCAGGGAGAGGGGGGACCTGACCCAGCTCCAGAGAGTCCCTGCCAGCTGGGACCCTGTGCTCCTGCCACCATGCTTTGGGCCCCATCAGTGATAGCCCTGGGACACCAGTGCAGGCCCTGTGCTCCTGCCTCGCTGACACTGGCTCCCACATGTCTGCTTACTCCCAGTGCCCCTGCCCCAGCCCTGTGGTACAGGCGAAGACCAACGTGCAGCCCCGACCCCATGCTCATCTATCTGGACTGAGCAGCAGCAGTGGGGAACAAACTGGTGCTCAGCGTGGGGGAAAAGCGGTCCTTCTGCCCCCTCCCCATAAGTGGTGCTTCCTGCTGCAGCTGTTCACAGCCTGTACAAGGCTGTCCTGCCTCTCTGCTGTTACATCACTGCCGCATGGGGCAGCAGTGGCAATAGAGAGAAAGTACAGGCAGCCCTGCATGGGCTCCAAGCAGCTGCAGAACAGGGCTGCTCCACATGGCCACTGCTGCCATGCTGGGCAGCACAGAGGTTGCAGTGAAGCACTCACACAGCCACCTAGCATGGTGCAGGTTCTGGGCAGGCAGCTGCAGCAAACACTGCCCAGAAGTGGAGCAGGAGGCCCTCTTTCCTAAGCACTGAGCAGCAGTTTCTGCCCAGCTGCTGCTGCCACTCAGAGCCAGGGGACAAGCCTGGAGCTGGTGCAGGGCCCAGGCTAGTAGTGGTGGTGGGGAACAAACTGGTGCTCAGCATGGGAAAAAAGCATCTGCTCCTCCTTCCCCTTCCTGTGGCCAGTGCCTTGCACCAATGTCCCGGGACTTCCAATCCCAAGATGGTGACCAGGGGGTGGGGCACTTGTCATGGGGTGGGGCTACCCACGTGGCCCTCTACAACTTGTCAAAACTCGGTAAGTGGCCATCTGCCCGAAATAACTGCCCACCCTGAATTAGTACATCTATCAAGTTGCATATTTACCATATGATTTGAGAAGAGCAAGTGTAATAACTTGCTCTTCACCAATCATATGGTAGAAAAATGATCTGAGCTAATACAGGCCCTTAATCTAAACTCAATAATATACAATGCTTTAGAATCCTATTCCATGATTCTGTAGGAATTTCTGATGGTGTTGTCTTGCTACTTTGCTCTTGGGTCATATTGGTTTCTGAAAAGCCACTCATTAATTTCATGACAAATAGTTTATACACCACAAAGAAATTGCCAAATTTCAGTCTCAGCATGCACACATGGATTGTTGTCATCTTGGTGAAACTATTCCTTTCCAGGAAAACCTGCTTTTCATCTGGTCCAAGGGTTGATGTAAATGTCCATTGATTTTCTTGTTGGATAGGTGCAAGGAATGATGCATATAAAAGTGAGACTAAACAGTACAAGACATATTTGCAGCAAAGTAGCTGTAAATATTTTGTTTTTTGTCCATCTGGACATGTCTTGTCATAATCTTTGACTGTTAACCTGAGTCTTATGGGAAATTAGGATTAAAGCATCATTACCTTTTTATTCTAAAGATGTTGCTTAATTATGTATGAGACTCAAAATTTTCTATTACCAGGATATGCAAACAGCTTGAAACAATAGTTCTGTATACATCATGTAATCATCCCAATGAGGTGTCAACTCTCCATCCAAATTAAAGTTCAAGTATGAACTCTGTTAACTACTTTGATGTGCAACTTAATCATTCTAATAGGGACATCACATTAAAGCATTTATACACCATTACTGGGTGGATAAATTGGGTATGGTGTACGTAGCTGTTGACTTGGGTTATAAGATAAGGAATACACGCCTCTCTCTCTTCTCTGACACATAAATTTAAGTTATCCTCATCTCTAGCAAAAAGGGGGAATGGAAAAAATATGTAAAATGTTTTCCTCAGGGTACCAAATACCTTATAACTATTGGGTGCATTTACATGTGTGCTTTAATGCTGAGTACCCTATTTTACTGTGCATTACAGTATCACAGCAAAAACCATGCTAATATGCTAACATGCAGTAAAATTAGGCTACTGCACATTAAGCATCACTAAAACATGTCCTTTTCCTACTGTGCATTAAGGAAGCCTAATGTACATTTAATACATTAGTGCACCTCACATTAGATAGTACTTTTACACTTGCTCCAGGGGTTTCATAGTTGGTAGTGTCAGAAGGGACCTGGGCAGATTATCAAGACCTACCCTCTGCCTTGGGCAGGAAAGAATGCTGGGGTCAAATGATCCCAGCTAGGTGATTATCTAGCCTTCAGGGTAGAAGCAAGGACCACTTCCCTTGGAAGTTGGTTCCAGATCCTAGCTGCCCTGACTGTGAAGTAGTTTATAGACAGTCACCAGATCCCCCCTCAGCCTTCTCTTGTGGAGGATGAACAGGTTCAAGTCCCATAGCCTCTGCTCATACGGCCTGCCTTGCTGCCCCCTGATCATGTGAGTGACCCTCCTCTGGACCCTCTTGATGCTGTCCACATCCCTCCTGAAGTGTAGCACCCAGAACTGGACACATTATTCCAACTGCGGCCTGACAAATGTCACATAGAGGGAGAGGATTACCTCCTTGGACCTACTTGTGGTGCATCTGTGGATGTATGACAAGATGCGGTTAGCCTTCCTGACCACGTCCCCACATTGGCAGCCCATGTTCATTTTGGAATCAATAATGACACCAAGATCCTTTTCTGCCTCTGTGCTGACTAGAAGGGAGTTCCCTTGCCTGTAGGTATGCTGCTGGTTCTTCCTCCCCAGGTGCAGTACCTTGCATTTGTCAGTATTGAATCCCATCCTGCTCTCATCTCCCATCCCTGTAACCTGTCTAGATCTACTTTCAGCCTGTCCCTCTCCTCCAGTGTGGCCACTTCTCCCCACATTTTAGTGTCATCCACATATTTGAACAGGATGCTTTTCACCCCCTCATCCAAGTTGCTGATGATGTTAAGCAGTATGGGCCCGAGGACTAAGCCCTGGGGGTCCCCATTGCCCACATCCCTCCAGGTCAAAAATAAGCCATCCACAACCACTCTCTGGGTGTGACCCTCCAGCCAATTTGTGACCCATCTGACTGTGTAGGCATTGACACTACAGTCACCTAATTTTTTAACGAGAATGGGATAAGACAGTGTCAAAGACATTCCTAAAGTAAAGAAAGACTACATCCACCATGACACCTGTATCTAAGGATTTTGTGACCTAGTTGTAGAAAGCAACCAGGTTGGTCTGACAGGACCTAATGAACCCATGTTGGTTGCCCCTAAGCCTAATCTCCCCTGCTGGCCCCTCGTGAACATGCATCAGGATCATTCTCTCAAAAAACTTCCCCAGGACCAAGGTAACACTAATGGACCTATTGTTTCTCAGGTCTTCCTTCCTTCCCTTTTTGAAAATGGGGACCACATTGGCCCTTTACCAGTCATCTGGCACCTGGCCAGAGCACCATGAGTGTTCATAAAGCTGTGCCAGGGGTCCTGCAATGACCTCTGCCAATTCCCCCAGCACCCTGGGGTGGAGATCATCTGGACCTCCTGATTTGAACACATCCAGCCCCACCAGAATTTCCCTAACTAGGTCCTGTATGACCCTTGGCCTGGCTGTGCCTCTCCTGAGTCCATCTGGAATCCCAGTGGGGGGGATGTCCTGGTTCATGCTCAGAAAAATGGAGGCAAATAATTTCTTAAATAGGTCAGCTTTATCATCTGGTGCAGCCACCAGATTGCCAAGCATGTCCTGCAGGGGTCCCACATTACTCGGTGCTTTCTTTGTACTCCCTATGTATTTAAAAAAGGACTTCTTAGTATCTTTGATCCTGGTTGCTAGTCCTAGTTCAGTCTCTGCCTTAGCCTTCCTACCAGCTCCCCCTACAGTCTTGAGCAATAGAGGTATAATCCTCCTTGGTGGTGGCCCCTCCTTTCCACCAGGTGTATGCCTTCTTTTTAGCTTTCAGATGTTCCTGAAGTCAGTTCAATGGATTTTGCTTTTAATATGCTCATGACTAGAGCTATTTTCCTGTGAGCATCTTGAAGTTAATAGTTGAGGTCAGGAAATTGAAAGGAAACCAAGAAAAATGGAGAGGAAGTAGAGAATACAGAATAGGAGACTGTAGAAAACACCACTCCTCCGCACTTTATAACAACTATGCCTTGCTCTTATATACAACTTTTCACCTCTAGTTTCCCCATGCATAGAAGTATCATTTCACAACAGGTGAAACTTGAGGGACAGAGAGCACTGAAGTGATTTGTACAAAGTAACCCAGCAGACCAGTGGAAAAACCAAAAAAAAAAAAGATTGTATGTCTCCTGAATACCAGTACAGTGCTTTCTTCACTGGAGCATCCTCTTTCTCTGCAATTGCATGTTTAAACTAGTGGTAGAGGTGAAATGGGGGAACATGGCTTGGATATAAGGGAAGTCATCTATAGATCTGAAGCACTTACTTCATTACTTGGTCTGACATATATAAGGAAATGAACCCTGGCTTTTAATTCTAGTCTATTAATTCTAGATTGTGTATATTGTAAGTGTTTAAGGAGACCATGATCCAAGTTACTACAAAAGTGTAGGCATTCAATTAGGAGAATGCTTTGCCACAGAATAATGGCCTACGCCAAATCTGAATCTTTATTAGTGCTCTGTTTTACCTGAAGGCAGAAGTAATAAAGTTGCCTATTTATTATCCTGATGGTAACAATGTATTTTAGCCTTAACTGTGAAAAAACTTGTGCATCTTTGTAATGAATATTATGAAGTAAGTAGTGGACATCATGTGTCTTCTAAACTCCATGACTGACATGTGTAGAGTAGGATTTTCAAAGACATGATGTATTGATCCATTTCTCTTCTCATCGACTTCATAACACCATTTGCAATGTATCAGTAGTAAATCTATAGCTTAGAAATGTAACTGTTTTGAGAAATAAATTACATTGTGATATATTAGAAAAACATAAATTAGAATTAATAGAAAATCAGCGTTATAAATTATTCATAAGCTTTCAAGCACAGCTAGAGAACATGTTCCAGAATGCTCATAAGTTCAGTATATTAAAAGGATATTGCATAGACATTTTTATTTATTGCCCCATGTTTGTGGCAAAATCTTTCACAGTGAATTTCCTATCATTTTAGCTGATAGTAAAGTTCAGAAAGGAATATATAATGCTTTTGGATTTGTATCTTAGATTTCTGAATATTTTAAATCTGTATCAAAAACTGTCTTTATTTTCATAAAAATAAAATAAAGCCTATCACTGCACTGATGTGAGTAACAGAACAAGGGGGGAAATATGATGATCAATAAATACTCAGCTTGTAAATTTTTTCTTGGACAATTTTAAATTCCTCATGCACAGCAAACTTACACATTGATTAATAGCAAACTTTCTATAAGGTATTGCCCAAAGAAATCAGTGAGAAATTAATGATGTCCAATTGTCTTGGAAATCAGGCATATAAATGTAAATGAATGAATTACTGATATCTTTAAAGAAGTATATTACCATTTCTCTTTCCATATGCAAAATGTCCTTTGTAAAATGATAAAAGTTACCAAATGTTAGACTTACACTGCTTTCAAATTGATTCCAAATGAAAAAGAGTACTGGCTGTACAAGAATGTATTTTTTCTGCCTCCTTTTAAAACATGCAATATTTGCATATGTCCCTAAAAGAAAGATGTTCACAAGAACTACAATTACATAATAACTTTTTAAAAACCTCATTTAAGTGCTTTGCATGGTATCTCATCATCATTTCAAATCAGGAAGGAAGAGTTCTTAAACCCAAAAGCTTGATTAAAAAAAAAAATTCCAGCTATTTAAGTAGGTCTAATAAAAGAGATCAGATTCACACAAAGGACTGTGTCTGCCTATGTCCGTAGACCAACATGGCTACAACATACACACCTATCATACTGGGAGACACTTTATTACAGGACCTGTGCTTTGTATTGCAAGTCCCTTTATGAAGTAGAGTACCTATTTTGTGGCATGGGCTCTGCCTCTTTCATAATGTATTTTCAGAAGCTAAGGCAGCCTATGTCTATAGTGCAGTAACTGATCTATTTGGAGCCTATGTAGATATACCTGAGTTAGCTTTAAACAAGCTACACCAACACAGACATAAGTTTAGTCTCCAAAATTAACCCAAGAAGCTAAAGTAAGTATTTAGATGGTTTGCTGAGCTGAGCTCTGTGCTGCTACAGGCATATTGTTAGCAGTACCAATGCTAGCTGATTTAAAGTCAAGGTGGCAAGAAGTATTTTGAGCAAGACAAAGATTTACTGGAAAGATGACATTAAATTCAGAATTGTGCTACGGATTTTGTTTTTCAAGGATCAATAATTTTCATAGATTTCATAGACATTAGGGCTGGAAGGGACCTCGGGAGATCATCGAGTCCAGCCCCCTGCCCAAAGGGCAGGAAGTCAGCTGGGGTCATAGGATCCCAGCAAGATAAGCATCCAATTTGCTCTTGAAGGTGTTCAATGTAGGTGCTTCAACCACCTCCTCTGGCAGCCTGTTCCAGATCTTGGGGGCTCGGACAGTAAAGAAATTCTTCCTTATGTCCAGCCTGAAACGGTCTTGCAGCAGTTTGTGACCGTTCGACCTCGTCATCCCTTGGGGTGCTCTGGTGAACAGACGTTCCCCCAGATCCTGGTGGTCACCCCTGAAAAACTTATAGGTGGCCATCAGATCACCCCAGAGCCTGCGCTTTTCCAGGCTAAAGAGTCCCATGGCTCTCAGCCTGTCATTGTAAGATCTGTTTTCCTGACCTCTGATCATGCGCGTGGCTCTCCTCTGGACTCTCTCAAGCTTTTCCACATCCTTTTTGAATTGTGGAGCCCAAAACTGGACGCAGTACTCCAGCTGCAGCCTCACCAAGGCCGAGTACAAGGGGAGAATGACGTCCCGGGATTTGCTTGAGAAGCATCTATGGATGCAAGCCAGTGTTTTGGTCGCTTTACTAGCCGCAGCATCGCATTGGAGGCTCATGTTCATCTTGTGGTAAATGATGACCCCCAAGTCTTTTTCTTCTGTAGTGCTAACCAACGTAGCACTGCCGAGCCTATAGGGGTGCTGCAGGTTTTTCCTCCCAAGGTGGAGAACCTTGCATTTTTCGGTGTTAAACACCATGAGGTTCTCGTCTGCCCATTTGCTGAGCTTGTCCAGGTCAGGCTGGATCACCCGCCTATCTTCTGGCGTGGATGCTTTGCCCCAAAGTTTGGTGTCATTGGCGAACTTGGCCAGTCCACTCCTGACTCCAATGTCCACATCGTTAATGAAGATGTTGAACAGTATGGGTCCCAGGACAGAGCCTTGAGGGACCCCACTGGTCACAGGGCACCACGATGAGTGACTGCCATCAATTACAACCCTCTGGGTCCGACCACGAAGCCAATTTCCCAGCCAGCGGATCGTGGTGGAGCCAAGGCCACAACTGGCCAGTTTGGCCAAGAGGTGATTATGGGATACCAGATCAAAAGCTTTTTTGAAGTCAAGATATATGACATCAATCTCTTCTCCCTTGTCCAGGTGATAGGTCACCTGGTCATAGAAGGAAATGAGATTGGTCAAACAAGACCTACCCGCAACAAACCCGTGCTGGCTATCGCTTAGGATGTTAGCCTGGGCCAGTCCCTCAAGGATGGCCTCCTTAATAAACTTTTCTAAGATCTTCCCCAGGATAGAAGTCAGGCTAATGGGCCTGTAGTTAGCCGGATCCACTCTCCTCCCTTTCTTGAAGATCGGCACCACATTGGCCTTCTTCCAGTCTTCGGGCACTATACCAGAGCACCAGGAGTTTTCAAAGATCCGTGCCAGGGGCTGGGCTATGACGCTCGCCAGCTCCTTGAGTACCCTGGGGTGCAGGTTGTCAGGGCCAGCTGACTTGAAGGTATCAGCTTCTCAAGGTGTTCCTTCACGAGGTCAGCATTGATGGAGGGTAGGGGATCCCCCTCACCCAGATTTCCCTGTACCATAGCAGGCATGGGCATCCCGTGTGACTGATGAAAGACTGATGCAAAGTACCTATGTAATAGGTTGGCTTTTTCCTGGGCGTCAGTTGTCAGTTGTCCCATCTGGTTTCGCAGGGGTCCAACATTGCCCTGGCTTTTCCTCCGGCTCCCCACATATTTGAAAAAGGACTTTTTGTTGTCCTTGATGCCTGAAGCTAGTTGGAGTTCAGTTGCAGCCTTGGCTTTCCTGGTTTGATCCCTGCAGGACCGGACCAGCATGGAGTAATCATCCTTGGAGTTGAATCCCATCCTCCATCCTTTGTAGGCTTTCCTTTTTAGCCACAGTAGGTCCACTAGGTCTCTGGAGAGCCAGGGGGCCTGCTGTGCTTTCTTACTGCCTTTCCTCCGTGTTGGAATAGATTTAGCTTGTGCATTGAGGATCGCTTCCTTGAGAAGCAACCACTCTTCTTGAACTCCTGTCTCCCTGGGGTCATGGTCCCTGAGGGCCTGACCGACTAGCCTCTTGAGTTTGTCAAAGTCAGCTTTTCTGAAGTCAAGGACTTCTGTGTTGCTGACTGACTTGCCAGCTTTACGGCGGATGGTGAAGGTGATCAGCTTGTGGTCGCTGTCACCCAACTTCCCATCAATCACTAGGTCGCCGATTAGGTCGTCCCCCGTAGCCAGTACCAGGTCAAGCAGCGCTTTGCCTCTCGTTGGCCCATAGACTTCTTGAGTCAGGTAGAGGTCATCCACACATGACAGAAAGCTTTGCACCTGCTCAGATTTAGCTGAGTGATCTTCCCAGGAGATGTCCGGGTAATTGAAGTCACCCATGACAACCAAGGTCCTGGAGCAAGCGGCCTCAGTCAGTTCCCGGGCAAACTCCTGGTCAAGGTTGGGACTTTGAGTGGGAGGTCTGTAGTAGACTCCCACCGTTGTGTCCCCTGTGCTGGATTCCCCACAAATTCAGCTGTCCATGCCGGTCGCCAACATCAGCTTGCAGGGACATGTAGCTTTCCTTCACATAGAGAGCTACACCCCCGCCCCTTTTGTCAACACGATCCCTCCTGTATAGGGTATAGCCCTCTATACCCGTTGTCCAGTCATGGGTGGAGTCCCACCAGGTCTCCGTTATCCCAATGACATCATATTTCTTTGCACTGAGCAGGAGGACGAGTTCATCCTGCTTGTTGCCCAGGCTCCTGGCATTAGTGTACAGGCAGGCAAGTGTGCCCTTGGGGGCTCTTGCCTTGCCCACAGATTGTGCCAGGGCTGGGGCAGGGGTGGGCTCCCTTAAGTGCCCCCTTAAATGCCTTGGTCTGCTGGCTTTGCAAGGGCCGTTCAGCGGGCCAGCAGGGGCAGTAGTCCCCCCATCCCCCAGCGGGCTTAGTTTAAAGCCCGGTGGAGCAGGTCAGCCAGCCTGGCTGAGAAGAGCCTCCTCCCCAGGGGAGAGAGGTGGAGGCCATCTCTTCCCAGCAGCTCGCTGCCTCTCTCTCCAAAGAGCGGGCTGTGGTCATGGAAGCCAAAGCCTTCCCGATAAGACCAGCGCCGCAGTCTATGGTTCACCGCATGGATCCTCCTCTCCCTCCTCAGCCCATAGCCGGAGACTGGGAGGATGGACGAAAACACCACCTGAGCTCCCAGACCCCGAAGCCCCACTCCGAACTCCCTGTAGTGCCTCATGACCTGGCTGGGGGTGCTCCGAGCCATGTCATTGGTGCCCACATGAATAAGGAGCATGGGGTAGTGGTCTGTGGGCCGAAGGAGCTGTGGGATCCTCTCCGCAATGTCTCGGATGCGAGCCCCCGGGAAGCAGCAGACTTCCCGGGCTAAGGGGTCGGGGTGGCATATTACCCCCTCAGTGCCCTGCAGGATGGAGTCTCCCACAACAAACACCTTTCGCTTTGTCTTGGGGAGAGCGGGGCCAGTAGCTGCAGTCGAGCCTGGGTTGCCTGCGGGAGCTGGCAACTGCGTAGGCTCTGCTGGGGCTGCAAGAGGTGCGAACATGTTGCTAAGCTCCAGCGGGGCAGGGGCCTTGGTGCGGCGGGCCTTGGGGCCCTTGACCACCTTGGTCCATGCCCCTGACTGGGCAGAGCGGGAGGTCCCAGAGTCCTTCTTAGTCGCGGAGGGAGACGGAGCTCTCCCCTGCGGCTCCTGGGGGAGAAGGGCCTGGCAGTAGGAGTCTGTCTCCTGCTCACAGTCCCTGATGGCACGCAGTCTCTGGACTGTGGCCTGGAGCTCCTCCAGCTGGCGTGCCAGAGACCTCAGTAGGGAGCAGACCCGGCAAGGGGACTTGGCCATGCTGCCGGGCCCCAGAGCCTGAAAAAGGGACAGGCAGCCCCCGCAGCCAAGAGCCAGGGGCTCCGTCTGGGTGGCTGTCTCTGCTGTGCCCAGTGGAGGGGACCCTCGGGGTGCGGCGCGTGCCCATCCGTGTCATGCCTCTGGTAGGCTGGCTACAGCTGGGGCTGGCTATGGCTGGGGGGGTCGCAGGCAGGGTCTCATGCCCTCCCTCGCCCTCCCCTGTGCAAACTCTGCGCTAACTCGAGCGCCTGTTTGCGCAGCCTGTTCGCACGGCTCCGGTCACGTGGCTCCCTGGGGGGCTGGGCCAAGTAGGGGCCTGGGCGGGGGCTTGACCCGGCCCGGCACCAGGCAGCGGCCTCCTCCCAGCAAGCAAGGAGTTAACCCCTTCCCAGCATGAGCCCGCTCACCTCCGGCTGTGCTGGGGGTCGGCAGGGGGCTCGGCGGCTGCTGAGGGGGTGTCTGGGGGGCTTCGGGGGAGTGGGGGCGCAGTGGGCTTCAACCGCGCCTCTCTCACCGCTCCAGAGCCTACCTGAGTGTGGTTTTTTTTTATCCCCCCTGTTTGGCGGGCCCTTTTAAACTACGCGCATGCACAGTGGGCCTGCTGTCAGGGAACGCTGGCTTCTCAGGCCAGGGGGGCCCTGCCCGGGATTTGGGGGCCCTGCCCTACAGGAGGGGGACTGGTGAGTACCCCCTCTTTCACTGCTCTCTCCCTGGGGGGCTGGCCCAAGTAGGGGCCTGGGCAGGGGCTTGACCCGGCCCGGCACCAGGCAGCGGCCTCCTCCCAGCAAGCGAGGAGTTAACCCCTTCCCACCACGAGCCCGCTCACCTCCGGCTGTGCTGGGGATCTGCAGGGGGCTCGGCGGCTGCTGAGGGGGTGTCTGGGGGGTTCAGGGGAGTGGGGGCACAGCGGGATTCACCCACGCGTCTCTCACCACTCCAGAGCCTACCTGATGTAGGCTCATGTTTCATGTTTTTAAGAGTAATATCTCTAATTACAAAATACTATTGCTATGCTTATGCTAGTTTTTCTTCCAGGTTTTGATTGATGGTAAAAACCAAAATTCCAACAGATGGACTTCAGGGAAAACTATCTATTAATTACTATTTGTACTGCATAAGTTGAGTTGAGCCCAGATTTGAGATGTCACAAGAAGGAATCCAGACCGGATTAGGCCCTCTGACTACTACCCCATGGTCCTCATCCACGTGGAAATGAATGACACATCAACTACTTGGTGCTGGGAGCCAGGCTCAGAGGTTCGGGGGCACATCCATCTTACAGGTCAGTGGTCATGGGCAGCACCACAGCAACTGTGTTAGAGAGGTCAACTTGCAGCTTCAGAGCTGGTGCCATCATGCAGGGTTTGGATTTTTTGACCATAACCCACACTTCCAGGATAAGGCCGTATTTGGATGAGATGACCTACATCTCTCCAAGAGGTAAGAGTCTGTTCTCTTACAGATTGGCTGATCTCCTGTGCAGGGCTTTAAACTAGGTTCATTGGGGGACGGAGATGCTGATGAAAGAGCAAGGCCAGGAACCAAGAGCCAGGCATGGGAGCAAGCCAGGTAAGTGCCAGGGGCCCCACCAAGCATCAGGGTGGGGAACCTATTGTGGGGCTTAGATGTCTCTATACTATTGCTAGGAGCATGGGGAACAAGCAGGAAGAACTTGCACACCTGCTTGCAAACAAAGAATTCAACCTGGTTGGGCTAACAGAAACCTGGTGGGACCCTACCCATGACTGGGCAACGGGTATTGAAAGCTACAGGATGTATAGACAGGATAGAATGGGGAAAAAGGGCAATATACATCTTTTGTAGTTAAGTTGAGCCCAGAAGAAAGGCAAATTGAGGTACCGTGGGTCAGATTACAAGAGGGTCAGGGAGAAAGGGACTTGGTAGTGGGGGACTATTACAGACCCCCACACCAGGGAGACAAGTTAGACCTAGAATTCTCAAGACAGCTCTCAGTGGCAGTGTGCTCAAAGGACCTGGTTATCATGAGCGATCTAAACTACGGGCCCATCAGCCTGACCTCTATCCTGGGGAAGGTCTTGGAAAAGATTTTGAAAGAGGCCATCCTTAACAGACTAGTTGATGGCAATATCCTGAGAGATACCCAGCACGGGTTTGTTGCAGGTATGTCTTGCTTGACCAATCTCATTTCCTTTTACAACCAGGTGACCTATCACCTGGACAAGGGGGAAGAGATTGATGTCATATATCTTGACTTAAAAAAAGCCTTTGATCTGGTATCCCATGATCACCTTTTGGCAAAATTGGCTAACTCTGGACTTGACCTCACCATGATCCGCTGGCTGGGGAATTGGGTCCATAGTAGGACCCAGAGTGTGGTGCTTGATGGAAGTCAATCGTTCTGGTGCCCTGTGACTAGTAGAGTCCCTCAAGGCTCTGTCCTAGGGCCTATACTTTTTAACCTCTTCATCAGTGATGTAGATGTTGGTGTCAGAAGTGGACTGGCCAAGTCTGTCAATGACACCAAGCTCTGGGGTACAGCATCCACACCTGAGGACAGGAGGGTGATCCAGGCAGATATTGACAGGCTCAGGAAATGGGTGCATGAGAACCTGATGGTGTCTGACACCGAAAAATGTAAGGTTCTCCACCTTGGGAGGAAAAACCCGCGGCTTGCTTATAGGCTCGGCAGTGCTGTGCTGGTTAGCACTACAAATGAAAGGGACTTGGGGGTCATGACTGACCACAAGATGAACATGAGCCTTCAGTGTGATGCTGTGGCTATAAAGTGAGCAAAATGCTGGCTTGCATCCATAGATGCCTCTCCAGCAAATCCCAGGACATCATTCTCCCATTGTACTCGGCCTTGGTGAGGCCGCAACTGTGTCCAGTTTTGGGCCCCACAATTCAAAAAGGATGTGGAGAAGCTTGAGAGGGTGCAGAGGAGAGCCACACGCATGATCAGAGGTCAGGAAAGCAGACCTTATGATGACTGTCTGGAAAAATGCAGGCTCAGGGGTGATTTGGGTGTTCACCAGGATCTGGGGGAATGACTATTCACTAGAGCGCCCCAAGGGATGACAAGACCAAATTGTCATAAACTGTTCCACAACCGATTCAGGCTGGACATAAGGAAGAACTTTCTTTCCTGAGCCCACAAGGTTTGGAATAGACTGCCACCTGAGGTGGTTCAAACACCCTTGTCTACATGCTGGCTGCCATGTGTAACCTGAGGATGAAGGGCAGCATATGCAGCAGCCAGAGCCTGGATCAGTGGATGGAGGTCCTGGTGAAGGGAGTCAGGGAGGCAGAATGGCAGAGGCAGAGGCAGGGGAATGTAGAAAAGGGGAATCCACCATGTCATATAGAGGCCCCAGTGCCAGTGAGGGTGTGACTTAACACACACACAGTCATACATGTCACGAGTTTTGCTTGTCAGAAGCTTGAGGTGCGGTTTCTCAGAAACCCCTGTATCTATATCCTTGAAACTTGGCAGGCTTTGTGGCCTCAGCATGTGCTACCATGCCTGATGTTTTCACCCCCCAGTGCTTTCACACTGTCAAGTGACATTAGTTTTGCTTTCAACACTTTGAAGTGCAGTTTCCCAGAAACGCTTGCACTTATCTCCTTGACCCTTGACAGGATCCCTGACCTTAGAAGGGACTAACCTACCTGCTGTTTTTATTCAAATAAGGCAAGAAATCACAAAGTTATTGGCAGTTTCGTGATTCCCCATTATAGCTTATAGGTGAAACATCAAAACAGTTTCAACAAAACAAATTGGAACGTCAAAACGAAACACTGTCCCTCTGAAATGGCAAAACAGAAGTTAAAACAAAATGGTTCTGTTTTGCAAAGCCCTAGCCCTTATGCTTGTAAGTATGTAACTTGTTAAACAGTATCCTATGCTACCCCAGGCAGCAGCCAGAAGAAGTCTCAATCCCTCCTGCATCTCCATTTTGGCCTTTGAAAATTCTCTAAGAAGTTATAATCAGCCTACCACACATAATCAGAAGTGTCATTCAGTAAAGCTACCTAGGCATCTAACTCCAGCTGTCTGTCAATTAGGTGCACTGAGTCAGGAAGATGGTCTTCTCTGAGGAGGAAAATGCCAGTAATTGTAAGCTTCTCATCTAAGCTGTCAGGATCTAGGTAGATCCCAACATGATGGCTATGACTGAGCTGAGGTTTTGCATTGAGCCTTGGGTGTGGAATAGGCTTCACCTCTGGTGGTATGTAATACTTCCCCTTGAAAGAGAACCACAGGATCACTTTCCTGAACTGGATGAATACTTTTTGCAAAGATCATAGGCCAAATCCTTTGATAACTCATAGGTAGAATAGGATCTGGGCCAATTTTTTTTATAATTCTTTTTTATGAGATGGAAAGTGATACTGAGTTATTGCAGTGGGAAGGCAGGAGTAATTAAGGGGAAGCTAGGTGAGAATCAGCCATGCAATAGATAACAATACCTTCAGTGCAGCCTGTGATTTAGACATATACTTCTTCTAGGTATAGATTTTATTGCATGAGTAGGGCCATGTAAAATGATTTAATTAGGCTGACTTAGTTGCAGTTTATGAAGACCTTAAATATCAGGTTCTTATGTTTTCCAGATTTGAACCCACCCTCAACAACTCCTCTAGCATCTGCCTTCTTTTGAACAGATGCTACAGTCCCTGACATTACCTTGACTGTTTTGAGGGTAAGGAAATACACTCATTCCTCTGCCCCCAACAGACTAATGGAACACAGACTCTTTTGAAGATGACAAAAGCATGCAGTCTTTGAAAGCAGTGGTAGCATAGGGACCCACAGTACCTGTAGGAAGCTAGGATGAGACGCTACAATAACTTACATCTCAGCAAGTCAACAGCCATTTTAGACGGTCTTTCACAGATGATGCAGAGATCTGTTCTTTCAGTCCGCATGAACATATCCAGAGACACCTATCTATACACCATATATTTCTACTTTGACATTAAATTCATAGATAGGAACAAAGATATCCCAGTGATTCGAAAGCTCCACCACTGTGCTAAAAAATTAGAGTGTTTTTTATATTTAGGGACATCCAAAATAACAACTAAATAATTCATCCCTCTGTGGTTCATTAGGTTCCAATAGAAATAATGTGAAGTCTAAGAAAGGTGGTATCAAACAGTTCTGTCTATATTTATTTGTAGAGACATTACACTATTCTATTGTAATAAATTATAATGAATTAGCTTTTTTAACCTCACCAATAGGAACTGGTATGTCTGGTAATGGTACATTCAAAATCAGAACAGATAAAATAAACTGAGAGAGATAAACAGAAGAGCTAAGCCTTTGCTAACTTCCTTACCAGTGTATTACCTTGATATCTTAGTGAATTATAGTTTTTGCAGTGAACAATGTTGTAACTGATTATTGCTGCCTTATTCTTGGGCATGATTAATGGTGACTGATAGTACATTAGTATTATGCAGCTGTTGCTTACTGTTCTATGCCTTTTTGAGCAGTTTATTATAAAGCGAAATTGGTACAAAAGACTCTTTACAGCACTATGTATTTCAAACTGTTACTACTTTCTGGTATTAGTAAGTGTTGAGTTTCCTCTTGCACTGGAGAGAATCCACACAACCTTGGTTTGATTCTTCATGGGTTTTAAGTGCTTGCAGCTCACTGGCATTTCAGTAAGACTGGTGGGTGCTGAATATATTTGGGAACTAGACCTCAGCTATGTTCAGACTAAACTTCTAGGGTGGATAGTTGACTTAGGTGGCAAACATAAAAACATAAGTTTCATCTTAATTTATTTTCCCTTAAATTTAGCTGTTCCTAAAATTCCTTTGCCAGCCTGCTCCTAATGAAACAGTCCTGGGTGGAGCCATGAGGCTGCACCTGTGATAGTGAGTCTACAGAACTTCAGCTTCATGTGTGTGATTTTAACACCTGCTTCCAGCATTGTGGCAGGGATAAGAATGTGCTCCTCCTATTTCACCTGCAAAACCCTCTAGAATCCAACTCTAACACAATAATGAATTTTTGTGATGAGAGAAATAGGTCAAATCGCCTTGCCTTTTTCATATTTGTAGCCTCAACCAAAGCTGACAAATGGTTGAGTTTTTTTGGTGGTGCAGTGTAGTTTGAGTTTTAAACGTCCCTGTGTCTCATGCTTGCCCTGATTTAAAAATGCCAAATCTCATTTTATGTACACAAATTGAATAAATCAAACTGGCATGTAAAATATCTGAATAAATTTAAATTAATACAAGTATCCCCAAATATTCCCAAAAATGTACAAAATGGCTCATGATGATCAGTGAATTCTTTTGAATATTGAATGTTGAGATCTTGCTCTTTAAAGGGCTAATGATTGAAATATTTCAGGTCTAGATTACCAGTAAAATGTGATATAATTGTGTTTTCTGAGCATCTATTTGATATTTACATACCAAAAAGATTGATGACATTTGAGATAAATGGTCAGTGGGCAATGATTCCTGATTTGTTCTCTATGGACAGATTTTGGACCTTAAGTGCACATATTGAGAAGTACCTATAGACCAAATCAGGTCACATTTATGAGTCCAATGCAGTAGCACATTGGCCTTCGAGGAGGGAGGCAGAATGTCAGTGTACACTGACTATATATGTACACTGCATATATAGCTGGTTCATAGAATCATAGAAGTAGAGTTGGAAGGGACCTTATAGATCTTCAAGTCTGACCTCCCACCTGGGCAGGAGAAAAGACTGGACTCAAATGAGTCCAGCCAGGTAGTCATTAAGCCTCTTCTTAAAGATCCCCAGGGTAGGAGCCAGCACCACTTCCCTTGGAAGTTGGTTCCAGCTCCTAGCCGCCCTAACTGTGAAGTAGTTCTTGCGGATGTCTAATCTAAACCTACTCTCTAATAATTTGTGTCCATTGTTCCTTGTCATGACAGGGGGCGCTAGGGGGAACAGTGTCTCCCCCAAACCCTTCTGGTCCCCGCTAGTGAGTTTATAGACAGTCACCAGGTCCCTCCTCAGCCTTCTCTTGTGAAGGCTGAACAGGTTTAGGTCCTGCAGTCTTTCAATGTAGGGTCTGCCCTGTAGTCCCCAGATCACGTGGGTGGCCCTCCTCTGGACCCTCTCAATGTTGTCCACATCCCTCCTGAAATGTGGCGCACAGAACTGGACACAGTACTCCAGCTGTGGCCTGACCAGCATTGCATAGAGGGGGAGGATCACCTCCCTGGCTATACTTGAGATGCACCTGTGGATGCACGACAAGGTCCGGTTAGCCCTGCCAACTGTGAACTCGCATTGTCGGCCCATGTTGATCTTGCAGTCAATAATGACTCCAAGATCTCTTTCTGCCTCCATGCTCTCAAGAAGGGAGTTTCCCATTTTATAAGTGTGCTGCTGCTTTCTACTGCCTAAGTGCAGCACCTTGCACTTGTCCGTATTGAAAAGTATCCTGTTTATGTTAGCCCACTCCTGTAACCTATCCAGATCTTGCTGCAATCTTTCCTTCCCTACTAGCGTGCTCACCTCACCCCAAATTTTGGTATCATCAGCGAATTTAAACAGGTTGCATTTCACCCCATCGTCCAAATCGCTGATGAAGAAATTGAACAGTGCAGGCCCAAGGACCGAGTCCTGGGGGACTCCACTGCCCACTTCCCCCCAGGTTGAATATGACCCATCCACCACCACCACCATTGGTTCATTCAATGGATCTAAAAAATGATGTGCAAAAAGCTCCTGTAGACCTTAGCTATAGCTGGATCCTGTTGAAACTTTTGGAAACCTATTCCAGCTAATCTGGTTTCATATAACATGCTGTTGCTGCTTCTCATGTTTTTACACCACATCTGACCATGTTGTTTCACGTGCTTATGCTCATTTATGTATATCCCCACTTCTTCATCAGTTTCTTGAAGTGTCCAATTCCAGTATGTAGGTGGATGAGACACTGTCACCTTTGCCGTGATTTGTCAGCCCACTATGGTAAGGACTTGGCTGCTGGAATGTGCATTTTTTTGCTGTCAGGTATTTTCTTCAGTGTCTCACTCTATATCTGTAGTCATGTCTCCTTGGGTGTGGTATTGAAAGATTGGGTGTTGGTGAGGAAGCTCCTGTGTGACTTCGGGTATTTGTGTGCTGCATGAATAGTCATGCAGCAGGTGCTACATCTTCAGTTGGTCTTGATCATTTTATCCTGCTGGCCGCGGCTTATCTAAAGTCAGGCACAGTGATGTCAACCAGAAGGTATATGCTATTTAGGCTGGTGGGTTTCAGATATCCTGTGATTCATTGGCAGCTGTCATTCAGAATATAGGGTAAAGACACTTAGTGTGTATGGATCTCTCTCATACAGGGCATGCATTCTCAGTAGAAGAAAAGCTGAGAGCCAGAGCAGCAATTCAGATGGTTGGGGGGCTAGCTCTCCATTTCAAACTGGTGAGCTTATACAGAATGCTGTTCTGAGTGCTCACTTTTGCTTTTGTCTTCATGATGTGTTCTTTCTATGAGAGGGTAAGAACTAGGTGACTCCTAGTGTGGCAGAGCACAGTCTGTGCCTTCCACTTTAAGTGGTTTGAGCAGGCTGTGGAGCAGCTGGCAGGTGTTGTGTGGCTTAACAAAGCAGTCACATGACTGCAAGGGGGCTTCTGGGTTGGAGTATGGGACTAGGGAACCTCAGTATAAACCCAGGCCCTCAGAGCTGAGACAGCAGTTGCTGCAGGGTTGTTGCCAGAGTAACATCACCCAGCTGGAGATTGGCTGCTCCAAGAACATCTGGAGGTCAGGGTAGGAACCGTGGGGATGGAGGAGATTCCTGAAGACGCAGTGTGGGGTTCAGAGCCTTGTGAAAGGGGCTGAGTGCCTGTGGCCTGCTGAAAGGGGCTCAGGACAAGCCCAGAGAATAGTTGTATGCAGAGGGGCTTTGTGAGAGACCAGGAAGGTTTGAAGACTAGTCCTGAGGCATGACCTGAAACTACATCATGCTGGGGCTGGATGGTGTGGTGGGGTTGCCTGTGGTGAGGCAGTATCCAGGAAATGTCTTCCCAGTGCAAGGACAGTATGGGACACTGGAAATCCTCAGCCTCCACTGCTTTGTGGGTGTGGAGGGGAAAATCTAGGGGGGGGGGTCACACCCTGACAGAAAAGCACAGAATGAGAGGATTGTGTGGAGGGGCCTTAGAAGGTGGACACATATGGGAGAGAGGGCTAGCTACTCAAGAAGCTCACCAGAAAGACTAGGTGCTTGTTTGAATGTACAAAGCACTTTTCAGAGCTGAGTCGTGGACTCAATACACACAGTGGAATTCTGGCACACTGTGATCTGCCAGACATCTGACACCCCAGGCACCTCTGCACTTTTACCTGCACTACTACATCCTCCTTTCCCCTCTATCCCCCACCCCAGCCTGTCCCTCACCCCCTGATGCCTCCATTTCTATTTTCACTGACTGGCTTTCTTGCCTGCATTCTAGGCCAGGCCAGTCTCTGCCTTCTTTACTATTCCTTCCATCCAGGACCAACTGAAGGTACTTCCTCAGCCTGACAAAGGGGTGTTCAATCCTAAAGCCTCCACAGATACATTTTTTTAAATACTCTTTTCTTTCATAATACACATATAGACATAAAAACACAAGATACGCCATCATACACCATAAGTAACATCATATGTCCAACACAACAAAATATCTTTACTTCTTTATAAAAAGAAAGGCTCTGTGACGGTTCGATTTGGGTACCTTTAATACTGTTGCTGATGCTACTGGTATTGAGCCAGCTAAGTTATTTTACATGTTGTCATGTAAAGTGGTGGACAGGGAGTGAGGCTGTAGGGGAGGAGGAGACCTCACTGGGGCACACTGCTGTGTTGTGCAGAGGCCCCAGTGCCAGGAAGGGTGCACCTTAATTCGCACACAGCGTCACCCACCCACATCACCAGTTTTGCCTGTCAGCAGCCTGAGGTGAAGGGCCCCAGAAGACAGACTCCCCCAGCAAGACACACACAGAGCTGGCAAGCTTTGTGGCCTGAGCAGGGGTCACCACCCCTGCAGTTTTCAACCTGCTGTGCCTTAATACACACAGGGTCATCTGTGTCATGAGTTTTACCTGTCAGTAGCTTGAGGTGCAGTTCCCCCCAAACCCCTGCACCTATATTCTTGAAATTTGGCATGCTTTGTGGCCTGAGAAGGGGCCACCACCCCTGAAGTTGTCACCCCCTTGTGGTGTAACACATAGATGTGACATGAGTTTTGCATTCAAGAATTTGGGGTGCAGTTCCCCCCAAGCCCCAGCACCTATCCTCTTGAAACTTGGCAGACTTCATGCTGTTAGCAGAGGCTACCATCCTGGCAGGTTTCACCCAAACCATAGACAAAACAACAAAGTTATAGATATTTCATTGATCCCCCATTATACCCTATGGCCAGATATCTGAGGCAGCTCCAAAGAGAGTATCTTTCTCTAAAAAATGTACATTTCCTTTTAGTTTAATTAAGACAACACACTTTCAGCTGAGTGCCACTCAGGACATATTAATTGTGTGTTTGTAAGTAGGAATACAAGCCAGCTGACATGCTTTCATAAATGGATGATTTCATGACTGAATTCAAGCTTATATTTCATAGACACTAGGGCTGAAAGGGACCTCATGAGATCATCGGGCCTGGTAGGGGCTCAGCAGGGCCCCAAAGGGCAGGAAGTCATCTGGGGTCGGATCACCCCAGCAAGATAAGCATTTAAGTGTTTCTTAAAGGTATTCAGAGTAGGTGCTTGCACCACTTCTGCGAAGAATCTATTCCAGACTCTGGAGACTTGGATGGTAAATAAGCTTTTCCCTATGTCCACTCTAAAACAGTCTTCCAGCAGTTTGTGACAGTTAGAACTTGTGTTCCCTCAGGGTGTCCTGGTGAAGAGATTTTCTCTCAGTTCCAGATGCACACCCCTTATATGCTAAAAGGTACCACCAGGTCACCCCTGAGCCTTTGCTTCTCCAGGATAAAAAGCCCCATGCCTATCAGCCTCTCCTCATTTAGGCCTGTTCTCTTGATGTCTAATCATGCTAGTGAGTGTAGTACTGCTGAGTCTATAAGTATTAATACTTGTAATTACATATTAATTATAATACTTGATTATAATAGTATAATCAGCATAATACCTCTGTTGAAGTGGAGTACCTGGCATTTCTCCAAGTTGAATGTCATCAGGTTTTGATCCACCCACCTTTTGAGCCTGTCCAGGCCAGCCTGAATTGCCAGCCTATCCTCTAGAATGACCACGCTTCCCCATAATTTGGTGTCATCCATGAACTTAGCCAGTCCACTTCTGATACCCAAATCCAGATCATTTTTTGAATATGTTAAAGAGGACTGATCTGAGTATTGAGCCCTGGGGGATCTGTACACTATGCACCATGTTGACTTGGTTCCATTGACTATTACTTTCTGGGTATGACCACAGAACCAGTTCCTCAGCCATTGTACTATAAGTTTGTTGAGGATGCAGTTCCCCAATTTTGGGAGACCAAGTCAAAGGCTTTTTGAAATCTAAATATATGACAGCAACTTCTCCTTTGTCCAGGTGATGAGTCACCTGGTCATAGAAGGAAATGAAGTTGGTCAGGCAAGAGCTACGCACAATGAAGCCATGCTGGCTATCTCTCAGAATGTTGCCTTCCATTAGCCTGTTGTTGCTGATTCCTTTGATTTTATCCAAGATCTTCCCTGGGATTGAGGTCACACTGGTTTGCCTGTAGTTAACAGGGTCTTCCTTTTTTTCCTTTCTTGAAGATGGGGACCACATTGGCCCTCTTCCAATCTTCAGGAAGCTCTCCTGAGCACCATGAGTTCTCAGATATCCCGACCATTGGTCATGCTATAATGTCAACCAACTCTTTTACCACTATTGGGTGCATTCCATCCAGGCCAGCTGACTTGTGGGTGTCCTGCCTCCCAAGTTGTTCCCTTACAAGATCTTTGCCAGTTATAGACATATGATTGTCCTTACCCTGGTAGTCCTGTGTCCTGTCAGGCAGTGTGATTCCCTTGGCTTGGTGGAAAACTGACACACAGTAATCATTGAGGAAGATAAATTATGGAATCTCCATCCTTGGAAGTTTTTCAAGAGCAGGTTAGACAGACACATGGCTGGAATGCATTAGTCAGAGACGAGTCCCTTGAGCAGGAGACTCAACTAGATGATTTTGTGAGATCCTCCCTTTCAGACCTACTTTCCTATGATCAAAGGAAAGACTCAGTGCAAATACAACCATCTGCTCTGAGGGACTGAGGAGGCCTGTGAGCTAGAAATTAATAAATTGTAAATAGAAGTCCTTGTAAGACAAAAGAAGAGCAGTAGATGGGCAGTCTACATATTAATGGTCTGGCTGATTACATGTTTGCCTACAAGATCTGTTAAAATAGTAATGAAAAAGTACATAACTTTTACTGCTTCGGGGACAAATTTCCCAAAGCTTTATGAGTTTGTCAGTAACTGGAAATACACAAATTAAAGACAAGGAGGTAATTTACTGTGGTATGACTTGTACATGCATACAATTCTTATATACTGAACAAATCTGAATCTTTCATTCAAGCAATTCAACAGTAGTATTTATTCCTCTGTGTATTTGTGAGCTTTCTTTCATGACATTACTCACTAAAAAGGTAACAAATCTAGCTATATGCCAAATACACCCATCTTAAATCTTAGCACAAGTGTTCTAAAAATGTGCTATTTATACCCACTTCTTACTATCTCCTAATTCTCCAGTGTTTTTAAAGTGCACTACTTGTCTGCTTAGGTCTTAGGCTTTTTTCCCTGAGGACTAGCCAATTGTGATAGACATTAAGGTAAAAGTAGTAAAAGAGGAAATCCTATGTCATCAAAAATGTATGCTTCTACCCATAATAGAATGAATTATGCTTTCATAACTTAGGCTAGAGCTTGCAAAGTACAGACTTTGGAAGGCAGTGCTTCTCAGCTTTAGAGAACACACACTGATGTCTAGCCTTCTTCACAAGAGACTTGCTAGGGCTATGTTGTGCAGGACAAATATATTTATTCAATGCCCATGATTCTTAGATATATTTTGTTGCTTTAGGCAATCCTCCCTCATGCAGATCCTCCAGATGCCTGGAAAATTTCAAAGATCTAAAAAGAGCTAGAAACCAATAGATAGTTAAGATACAGAGATTTCTGCATGCTAGGTTGGTCAACATCGGCTGTGTCTACACTTGGGCATTTAATGTGCATTAGTCCAAAGGCATGCGTGTCTACATGTGCACACCCTTAATGCACCTTAAAAAATGGTGATTTTTAGGCTAATATCACCTAAATTTGGCACCTGCATAAAGCAACTATCAAATTTAGGTGCGGTTAGTTCAAGTAGATGTGTTCAAGTTCAAGCACAAGCACATGTAAATACTTTAATGTGCATTGATGCAGGGACAGTGTTGGGTCTGCTGAGCCACTAAGGGGCTGGCCACTTCTCCTACAGGGCTGGGGTGCTCTCTGGCAGCCCCTAGCTGCAGGCTGTAAAAGCCTACCTCCATTTTGTGCCTTGGGCACACAGCACAAAGAGCCTGAAGTAGCCAGTGCTGTCTGCTGGAGCCCACCAAGCCCTGTGTTCCCCCCTGGGTGCGACCCAGGTAGCCTCTGGCTGTCCTGTACCATAGCTGTTCCTTGGCCACAGGTGAGTGTTGGAAAGGGTTGCAGTCTGCTGCATCCCTTGCCCAGCCCTGAGATTCTGCCCAGGGCTGCTGGTCCTGCTCTCTATGACAGCAGGGCAAGCACCTGCTCCCTGGTGTTCCTCACCCACAGCTCTCTCTTTTTGTAGGCACTGTAGTGAATAACTGTGCTGTGCAGTTCACAGTCCCTGCCCATGGCCTTGTCTTGGATGCTGCTGACAGCTCTCCAGGGACAGCATCACAGAGACAGCTGTGCAGGGGCTCAGAGATCCAGTGTGGGGAGCATGTTCAGCATGTTGTCCCCCATCAACCCCCAGCTCCACCTGCATGTTGACCATCATGCTGAGTCCCCAGGCCCCTATCTGGACCTGGGAGTGGTGTGTGACCTTGTGGCATTCTGGGGTGGGGCCATTGTCCAGAGGCAGTTTGTGTGGGTTGGAAGCTTGAATACCCACATTTATGAGGCCATATCCGGCAGGATGCATATGTAAGGCCACTCCCAGATGGCACAGCCTTGCTGTGTGAGGGCCAAGACCTTGCGAGCACAGTAGGTAGCCATGACCAACTTCAAGCAACAGTTCAGACATATCGAAAAAAAACATGCCCTTCATATGGGAGCTGACTCACATTTTGGTGCCCTAGGAGACAGGCTGCACCCCTGCAAGTGCCACAAGCAGGGGCAATCTGCCTTTGCCTGCATCCTGTTGTGATGCATCCAGTGCTATGTCACTAGAGGAGGGGGCCTCAGGCCTTCAGCACCCCACCCCACCTACCTCCTGAATGTACTGGCAGCTCAGGTAGCCCTGCCTGGCATCTGCCTTGCCCTTGGCCCAGCCTTACCTCCCACCATGAGAAGAATCCAGCCACTCCACCAGTCACCAGCTACCAGTTTCTCCTCAGGAGGGGGCCCTGACCAGGCACCAGCCTGCTTCACACTGCAGGATGTGGACACTGGGTGCAGCTAGACACCTTCACTGATGGTTAGCTCCATGCCAAGCTACCAGCCTTGCCAGCCCCAATTGCAATAAGCTCTGCACTGAAGGAGGGCTGTACCATTGCCTGGCCCTGCTCCTGACCATGGCCCCTGTCTCCACTCCCTGCCCAGCCTACCTCCACTCCCCTGGCCCCAGGTCCCACCCTCCTTCATTCTCCTACAGTATGCAGAGAGTCAGTAAACAGTTTAAAACATTACTGAACAGCCCATGTCCCCATAGCTGCCTGGGCACTGGTGTCTCACACACTCAGGAAGCCGTTGATGCTGGCAGTGATGTCTTCCTTAGCAGCAAGGAGCAGGGACATGTAGCACTGTGAACAGGTAGCCTGTCAGGTAGTGGTGAAGGTTACAGGGTAGCCTGGGATTGTTCCACATGCTATCATAGCTCAGAGTCCTGAACCAGGAGTGCAGGTGTGCCCAGGGCACCAGCAGGATCAGCAGCAGGGCATAGTGGCTCAGACAGCCCTCTACCTGCACAAACAGCACATTGCACACTGCCCAAGGCCACACAGAAGGGGCATGCTCTTGTTGCAGCAGCAGCAGCACAGTGAAAGCCGGCCCCATAGGACATCCTTAGAGAGGCTCCCTGTGAAGAGGATGGGAATGGCTAGCCTCTTGCCTTAGTTATCCAGGAGTTTCTCATGCCCTGAGCATGTGCGCTGTGGGCTGGGATGAAGCACAGCAGAGTGGTTGGTCTGCAAAGAGAGGTGGGGGAGCAGGATCTGGAGCTGTGGCAGCACATGCTGCCAGCAGCCTGGCTTGATCCACCCTGGGGAGAAAGCAGTGGAGGCAGGCTGCCTGCAGCCAGAACCCAGAGGCCTACCAGCCCCAGAGGAGCAAGAGGGTCCAGGGGGCTGGACAGGAATTTGCCTGGACCCAGCCCTGCCTAGACAATTTACCATGGTCCTTGGGCACCTGTGTATAGCCAACCTTCAATCTGAGGCTGGGCAGCACAGGGTCCCTGGTTCAAAGCATCATACTCTGCCATGTTGCAAACTTGCACCTCTTACCTCTGCCAAACCGACATCTGGACATGGAGATGAGGCTGCAGGGCCCTACAGGAGTGCTGCATCAAGGTCACTGCCAGTCACCACAGGAGCCACACAGACCTGCTGGCTGTGCCAGTGGTGCACCAGGGACTGGATACTCCTGCTCCAGTGGCTGCTGTTGGTGATGGGGCACTGGGTGGTTTGTGACCAGGTGTGGGAGCTGGCCTGGAAGGAGAAAGATGTCACCTGGAAAACCACCCAGGAGGAGTCAAGGGACTGGGTACAAAGGGAACACTGGGCCTGGCTAGAGGCCCTGGAGCACTGCTCTGTGGAGCTGCTCCATCAGCAGGTGACCAATCAGAACCATCCAGTGGAGGCCACATCCTGGTGCTCCCATGCCTGACTCCTCAACCCTGGCCCTGGCCCTGCAGGACACCATGTTCTTACTTGCCATGCCGGAGCAGGTCCCCGCCTGGGCCTCGGAGGAAGGCCTCCACCACCTCCTGCCCAGAGGAGCCCCTAACATTTACCATGGCCCCTGGACCTGAAGAGGAACTGTCCATATCCAGGGTGCTGGTTGCCTGCTTCTGGGCTCTGGGCCCTTGTAACAGGGGGCACCTGGTCAGGGCTGATCTCAGTGTGGCCTGCCCACCTGTTCCTGGGCTAACTGCCCACATTCTCACCTGCCACATCTTGTTGTTATAATTAATGAATAGATGTTAATTAAGCGGGAGGCTACCCATTTTGTTCCCCGATGCCAGGGGGCTCTATCTGCAGCTCCTGTCCTCCTCTTAGGCAGTCTCTTCCACCATCATACCAGACAACATATCTCCCTGAGCTGGGTCCCCTTCAGGTGTGATCCCCCCACCAGGACCTTCAGTTACTAGCCCTGGCCCACCTCCAGGCCACTTGGGACCCCAGACCCTCAGCTCTTGGGGATCCCTCGCAGTGGGTCCCTGGCCCTTCAACCCTTCCAGTCCTGGCCCCAGCATGGGCCAGTTAGGGGAAACTCAGACAGACCTGAGTCTATGGCCTTTTTCTCATTCTCTGAGGGTCCACCCTCTGGGCCCTCCAAAACAAGGGTTAATCCACCCAGTTGTGTGGGCTAGGGTTTAAGGTGCCCTAACCCACCTTTCACCATGGTGGTACCTGGCCTGGCATTTCGCAGAGGCTCCCACAACACTAGGAGACCCACCAGGCCACCCACTCCTGGCAGGGTGCAGTTTTAGGTTGTACCCAGGACCAGGAGCCTCCTTACCATCCCCTACAGCTCCTCCCTTACCTCCAGATGATATCAGCAGCCCTCTGGCCAGGCAATGTTGTTGCCTGACCTCCAGCAGCAGAACTGTCCTAATTTATGGGCAGCCCTGAATCTAAAATGGCTGCCTTCATCAGGCACCTGCTGGCTGCTGCCTTCTGGCCCTTAAAGTGGCAGGCACACACAGTGCCTGTCCACAGCCCTGTGTCCACAACCACAGCCCCCCACTCCAGGACTCAGAGAAAGATTGATACCTTTGCACATAGTTTTCAATTTTGGAGGACTGGTCTTACTTGCATGTCTTCGTTCTCCAGGTGGGGCTGGAGCTGGTGCAGCAAGTCTTCAGAGATGACCCAGGTCATCTGAAATATGTTAACCCACTGATCATCATCCCATTCCTGCAGCATGAAATGTTGCAACCAGTCCCAGCTGGTGTAGTGAGTCCAGAGGTGGTGGTGACGGTGGTCCTAGTGGGGGCATCCTGGAGCCCGGGTTCACTATGGCTGGTGGCAGCAGCTCCATAGCAGCAGGGGCCCTGGAAGGCCATGTACCAGTAATTCAGAAGGCAGCCAGAGCAGGTGAGGGAGTCAGGTGGCACAAGGTGACTGAGCGCCAGGTGCTCAGAATGGCAGTGGGCAGCTGGGGCAGTTTGAAATTGTCTCTGCCTGGGCTCATGTGGTGGAGACCACCCCAGCAGCAGGCAGCTCCTGGGGGCAGGGAGTCCCTGCTGCCTGGCTAACCAGGAGCCCATTTTCTCCCAGTCAGGTGTCTACATGTGCACTACTGTGCAGTAAGTAATCTTGATTAAAAGTAAATTAGAAATATACTTGTGTGCTTAGTAAGCAGGTTCACATGTAGACAGTGATGCTTACTGCACAGTAATTAGCTCTAATATTGAGTAAAGTGTCTTGTGTAGATGCACCCACTGCCCCTGTTTCCAGCTGCAGGCAGATGTTGGCAGCTGCAGCCAAAGTCTGGAGTGCACTCTTCCTCCCCCAGCTGTTGCAGTAGGGAAGAGAAGGGTAGAAGTGTCCCTGGTTTAAACACTGTGCCTGGGAGTGGTTTATTCCAGCTCAAACTGCTCTGGAGTTTATTGCTTTAGATTAATTCCATGTGTACCTGCGCTCATCATAATCACAGTAATATGTTTACTGCATAGTAATTTGCTCTAATCTTGAGTAAAGTGTCTTGTGTAGATGCACCCACTCCTCCCCTTTTTTTCTCCTTATCCTGGGAAAACTTCAAAATGGTCACAAAATCATCCAGTGGTAGTGCTTTCCAGCAGGGGGAAGAAGGGCAGGAATCCTTGCATGTCTCAAAACCTTTAGTTTCTAAGTAGACAGCAGAATATTATTTTGCTGTCTGCCCTGCTCTTCCCTGGAAATGGGGGTGGGGGATGAGTGAAACTTTGGGACACTGCAGGACTGAGAACCCCCTGTCATACTGCTTGAGGGTGCAGATGTCTCAGGAAGTGCTTTATAATGAAGCGGTTTGAAACTATTCTTGTTTTGAGGGTCATTTTTTGAAGCACTTCAGGCATATAAATCTGTACCCTTACTTCTTAAAACATAATTTAGATGCAGTGCTTCAAAAACACTTACATTACTTCAAGCAGTATAGCTCTTCATGGCCCAACAAGCCCACATGTTTCTCCTGGTTCTAGTTGTTTTCTTTCTTATAGAATAAATTCCTATTTCTAAGAACATTCCTTGCACTTTGCTTTATTAAATCATATTCCAATTCTCTTATATCAGTACTCAAGATAATCCAGTTCTGCCAATAATAGTCCACTCCTCCTAAGTATTTATAATGTCTTCCTACTTGGTTCTCTCTCTCCTTCTCTCATCAGTCTCCACCTGTCATAAAACATGGAAATAAGTGACTTTCATATTATGTTATATTCAGTGAATAAAGCAATAGCTTGGCTTCTTGCTTCATTAATTTTAAAGACCACAGCAAAGAAAGCTGGAAGCCCAGTCACTCCACATCTTGAAAGATGAAAGCTGTACATATCTTAGTGTTTGTTGGCTTGGGTCTTCCCCCATGTAGAACCAATAATGTTCAGAAAGAAAACAGCACTTTGCATTATAGAATCTCTTTTTCTTAAGAAAAATCTTTTAAAAAAATTACTTCAGTTACTATAAAATTTAGATATTGCTCTATCTTTTAACACAGCAGAATCTGTCCCTATAAAGTTTTCATGACTGTGCTTTGTACATTAGAACAAATGCCTTATTTTTGGACATACTGCCAGCTGTGCTCCTAGGGCCTGGGCTTATATCCTGGCTGCCCAGCTTTCATTCAATCTGGTGGCCCTCTTGTGGCCATGTGACCACCTAATTGGGCCTAACTGCACCTTCTGGCTGCTCCACAGCCTGCCTAACTACTTAAAGTGGCAGGCACAACTTGTACTCTGCCACACTTATATTCATGCTTCCTTGTGTTGACTTTCCCTATCTGTTCTAAACATTGAGCTTTATTACTGATCATTGTTGCAAAACTAAACTTTAAATCTCAAATACTCTTGATACTTTTAAACACAAAAATTTGAAAGAAATATATATATATATATATTACCTGAATATACTATTTAGCTTGTACTTGAATTGGCTAAGTGTTATCAAGTTAGAGAAGAGCAAGTATAGTCATCTACTGAACTGGCCAACAGCCTGTGACCAGGGAGCCAGTGAACAGAGTCTGCAAACAGTAGAAGCAGTTTGCAGGCAGCTCTCAGGACAGTTCCTAGGCCAGTCTGTGTGTAGTAGCAAAGCTCCTTACCATACAGTGGTGGGGATGTGTCATACCTCCAGCTTCCCTCCTCAGCTCCAACTGGTGCTTCCTCCCTCTTCACCACTGAGGCCTCCACCCAGATGGGGCCCTTTGTTCTGGCCTCCACCCAGATGGAACACCTGGCACTTGGCTTAAGGGGCTGCCTGGCAAGGTTTCCAGCAACTGGGAATGGGGGCAAGGTCACCCCCACCTGTGGTGTATGCTCCTTAGTGAAGTCCCTGTAGTCCCAAGTGATGGAGCTCCAGGACCAGGTAGGCCATTAGGGCCTACAAGCAGGGCAGGAGATTGATAACTACTACAGTCCGGCTCTTCTTCATTCTTCAGGAGAAGAGAAGAAGATGGAGGAGGTGGACAACAAGAAGGTTAGCTGAAAAGACCCACCTGGAGCTACCTGGAAAACAGTCATCTCAGGCTCCAGGACAGGGCTAGGGCTTCCCCTCCCCTTGCATTGCACAACAGGTATGCTCCTCTCACCACTCATAAGGAGACTCCAATGGAGAGATTGGAGGAGGAGATGGGTAGTCAGGGAACTGCCCATGAGGTCTTCTGTCTCCCTGACGCCTGTCTCTGGTATGTGGTAAAGAGAATCCCTAGGCTTCTCCACCCCTCTGACCACTACCCCATGCTCCTCATCCACACAGGCACAAATGACATAGCCAGGAATAATCTGGGTCACGAGTGACTGCAGGGCTCTGGGAACTGGACTCAGGGGTTGAGGGTGAAGGTAGTCTTATCCTCTGTGTTCCTGGGTGCAGGCCACACACCTAGGAGGGACAGATGTGTTGAAAAAGTGAACTAATGACTCCAGTGATGATGCTACCAAGAGGGATTCAGTTTCTTTGCAGCACACACTTCAGGGAGAGAGGACTCCTGGGAAGGGACAGCATCTACCTTACAAGTAGAGTTAAGTCCCTGTATTTGGCCATGGTGGCCAATCTTATAGATAGGGCTTTAAGCTAAGATTGCCAGGAGATGCGGAAACACTGACTGAAGGATTCCCGGCAATCTTAGAAAGCTCTGAAGTTGTGTACACTAGATGAGCCACTCTTGCAAGAGATGAGGGAGTGGTTCTCCCTCAGCATGACAGGAAATTGAAGGTCTCAGTTGGAGGATTTGGGTGCCTATATACTAATGCCAGGAGCATGAGGAATGAGCAGGAGGATCTAGCCCCCCTACTGTCCAGTGGGCATTACTATCTAGTAGGAATTGCAGAGACCTGGTGGGACTTTTCACATGATTGGAACGTAGCCAGAGAGTGCTACACCCTGCACAAAAGGGACTCAGTGGGGAAGAAAGGTGGAGCAGTACACCTCCTTGGAGGCTGACATTGGATCCAAAGAAGACTGGTTTGAAATCCACTGGGTCAAATTACGGGGGGGGGGGCAGTGTTGAGAAAGATCTAACTGTAGGTGCATACTACAGGCCACCAAACCAAAGGGAGGAGCTTGATCTGGAGTTCTCTTGAGAACTGAGAGAGGCCACATGCACATGGGACATGGTCGTCATGGATGACTTCAATTACCCAGCCATCTCTTCAGAGGAACACTTAGCTAATCTGGATTGTTCACGTTCCTTCCTGATCTGCATCAAAGAGCTCTTTCTGGCTCAGGAGGTGCATGGGCCAACCAGAGGTAATGCTCTCCTAGACTTGGTTCTGGACAAAGGAGATGACCTGGTGACCAACTTAAATATAGAAGGTAGCCTGGGTGAGAGCGACCATGAAACCATCACATTCACTGTCAGTCACAAGGCAGACAAATAAGCTAATAGCTAGTTTTTGGACTTCAAAAAAGTGAATGTCAACAAGCTCAGGGTAATAGTAAGGGAAGCGCTGCAGGACCAGGGATCAAAGATGAAAGGAGTGCATGAACAGTGGTCATTCCTTAAGGACACTATCCTTGAAGCACAAAAGAAGGCCATTCCCATGCTGAGGAAAGTTATCAGAAGGGATGAGAAGCCCTCTTTGCTTAATAGGGATATCATGGTCACCTTGAACAAGAAGAAAGTGGCATACAAACAATGGAAGCTTGGGACGACAATGGCCCACACTTGTATGGAACAAATTGGAAAGGCTAAGGTGGCAACTGAATTTAAATTAGTAACTGAAATCAAGGACAATAACAAGTCCTTCTTTAGGTATGTAGGGAACAGGAGCAAAACAAATGGAAGTATGGGGCCATTGCTTAACAACTCAGGACAGCTGGTTACCAAAATTGAAGTCCCGAATGACTACTTTGCTTTGGTATTTCACCAAACTAAGGGGAAAATCATACTAGATAAGGTTCAGAATGGGCATGGTGGGAATGATCACCTTCCTACTGTTGATCTGGAGATGGTGCATGATCAGTTAGAAAAGTTAGACATTTAAAAGTCAGCAGGATCAGATGAACTTCAACTGACAGTGCTGAAGGAGCTGGCTGAAGTCATCATGGGACCTCTGACATATCTCCTTCAAAACTCTTAGCACTTGGGGGAGGTCCCTGAAAACTGGAAGAGGGCCAGTGTTGTGCCCATCTTCAAGAAGAGGAGGACAGAGGACCTGGGCAACTATAGATTAATTAGCCTAACTTCTGTCTCAGGGGAAATCCTGGAAAAATTCATCAAGGAATCTATGTGCGATACACTTGCAGAAGGTAGGATTCTGAATGGCGGCCAGCATGGATTCATCATTCTGAATGGCAGCCAGCATAGATTCATCATGGGTAGGTCTTGTTTTACCAATCTCATCTTCTATAACCAGGTAACTCACCACCTGGATAAGAGAGAGGAGGTTGACATTGTATACCTAGGCTTCTAAAAGGCCTTTGATCTGGTATCTCATGATGTTCTCACAGGTTAATTGGAGGATTGTGGGCTAACTTCTCAACAGTTAGGTGGGTAGGAAGCTGGCTGTGGGGTAGGACCCAGAGAGTTCTACATGAACAGATGTGTATCATCCTGGTGAGAAGTGGCCAGTGGTACCCTCAGGAATCCATCTTGGGGTAGTACTTTTCAAGATCTTTGGATGTGGGGGTGAAAAGCTCACTGGCCAAGTTTGTTGATAACACCAAATTATGGGGGAGTGTGGCCAAACTTGAAAATGGGCTACAGATACAGGCGGATCTAGACAGGCTGGCAAGTTGGGCAGATCAGAACCCAATGAAGTTCAACATTGAGAAGCGTAAAGTGCTCCATCTGGGAACGAACAATCTCCAACATACTTACAGGCTTAGTAATGCATGAATCAACCCCACATGGGAAGGGAGCATGACTTGATGTTAACCCAGCCCTGTGGGGGGAAAGGAGGCATGGCCTGGCCCTACAGGGGGTAAAGGGGACATTATTCAGCCCCATGGAAGAATAGGGGGCATGGCCCAGGCCTAGGCTGATCCCATAGAGAAAATGAGGCCCAAACCCAGCCCCATTCGGGGGAAGAAGGAATGGCCTGGGTCTGGCCAGGTCCATGGGGTTTAGGGTTTGGGAAATTGGCAGGTGGGTGGGTGGCCTTACTAAAGGACACCACTCCTCCACTGCCAAATTTCCTGACCAGTGGAGAGCCCTGCACATCAGATGCAATCCATGGGTTGCATTTGGCCTGTGTGTTGGAGGATGAGCGCCCTTAATTTAGTCAATTAAAATAGACATTGGGCAAACTTTAGATACTTATTTTCAAAGTTGCGTTCCAAAGAACCCATGCTTAGCACATGCCTACCCCTGGAAGCATGCAAAATTTGTGAAATATCTTTCTGTTTTGCCTGAAAGATCCCATGCACCTGCAGTTCTACATCTGTGCATGTACAGCACTACACAACTTGCCCATTTCCAGAGTTCCTAATCAGAAGGTTTTTATCTAAATGTTGGGAAATGTCACTATCATCAGCTTCACCTTCTCTCTCTTCTTGCAGCTTTTCTTAAACAACAGTGGCATTCTCTTTTAAACAATAAGTGCTTATTCATATGGAAGGACTCTGAGCTTTATATTCTGAGTGGATGAAGTTGACTTCTTCAGGAACCTAAGCTCCAAGGGAGTGAGTGGAGCTTGTGTTTCTTACTGACTAGCTTTAGTCAGTTTCCTGTTTTGAAAAATGGTTGGTTTTTTGTTTGTTTGTTTGTTTTTACATTACCTGTCTGAGACAGCAAGCTCCCCCTCACTAATAGGTGTGGAACTCTGGGCTTAGACCTGTACTCCTTTCACCAGGCACCTAAAAGTCATGCTTTTTAATGAATCTAGCCATTGGAACACTAGAGCTGAGAGGAGGTGAGGTAGGCTAGATTACCTAGTGACATTATGGACACTCGGGGTGTTTTAAAGCCTCCCTGCAAGCATTGGGTGCTGGCTTTCATAGATTTCATAGACATTAGGGCTGGAAGGGACCTTGGGAGATCATCAAGTCCAGCCCTCTGCCACAGCCCCCTGCTCCTAGTCAGCTAGGGTCAAAGGATCCCAGCAAGATAGATCCAAATGTTTCTTTAAAAAGTCCAGTGTAGGTGCAGTGTACTTCTGGCTATTCCAGGCCTTGGGGGCTCAGACAGTAAAGAAGTTTTGTCTTGTGTCCAGCCTGAAATGGTCTTGGAGGAGTTTGTGACCATTTGACCTTGTCATCCCTTGGGGTGCTCTGGTGAACAGACGTTCCCTCAGTTCCGAATGTAGACCCCTTATATACTTACAGGCAGCCACCAGGTCCCCCCTGAGCCAGCACTTTTCCAGGCTTTCATAGATTTCATTGACATTAGGGCTGGAAGGGACCTGGGAAGATCATTGAGTCCAGCTCCCTGCCCCAGACTTCATCTAGGGTGTCCTGATTCTCTTGCTAGGATAAAAATTGGAGGATGCTGGCTAAGGGGTCTTGCCCCTCCTCACAGGCTCAGTCTGATTGCCATATTTGAGGTCAGGAAAGAATTTACCCTATAGTCAGTTTGGTATGAACTGTGGGGGGTTTTGCCTTTCTATGTAGCAGGGGTGTGGCCCTCTATGTGGGACCTCTTGAGTATCTATTGATAACATTTTATAGAAGCAGGGCTTTGGCTTCTGTGATCCCCTGCCTTATCCGTGGCAGGTTAGGGTGTTAGGTCTATGTTGTGTCAGGGTTGAGGATAGTCTTGTGTAGACTTTAGAATATGGTTTTATGGAATGGTTTGGCTATGGGTGATCTTGTCTCAGACAGGGGGTTGGACTAGTTGACTTCTGGAGGTCTCTTCCACCCCTATATCTCTATGACTCTATGGGTATGTCTAAATGTGCCATTAATGAATAGGAAGGTTAACACACTTCAAAATAAGGTGCAGTAAACTGTGCCCTGGTAAGGGGCTACATGTGTGCCAGCTTGAGAACAAACTTGCTCCCAACCAGAGCAGTTGAAACCAGGGATGTTCCTGCCCTCCAGCTATGCTCAGCCCTATTACAGCAGCCAGGGAGAGCTCCAGGCTCCTCCAGGTGTCATCCCAGGGCTGCCAGGAAAAACAAGGCTGGTCCCAATCCCCACATGGTAGAGGGAGAGCTGTTCTGGCAGCCAGAACTGCTGCATTCCAGTCTTTTAGGGATCAGACCCAATCCCCACATGGCTGACAGAGGCATCCCTGCTCAGTGGGGATGCTTGGTGCGGATTCTGCCTGGAAGTCTTATGGGGATATGGAGGGTCAGGAGATGCATCATTGCCTGGGGGGAGATGCTACCTGGCACCCATGTGGGAATCAGGACTACCAGATCTCCACATCGCTGACAGAGAAATGACTGCCCCTGCAGGTGGTACAGCTCTAGGGGCGAAGCATAGGGGGTGCACCCCCTGAGAGTCCTGGTGCATCCCCTGTCAGTCCATCCTCCCTGCTTAGCTGGTGGGTGGGGGGCAGGCAAGAGCACCAGTAACTCCTCTGAGCACTGGCTGGGCAGTTGGGCCACCAGCAAAAGCGGCAGTGCTGCTTCTGAAAATGGCTGTGGAGCTCCAAAAGTGGTGCGGCCACTTTTACAGTGAGTGAAATCAGTGTCCCCCACAGGCAGTGGGACTGGCTGCTGGGTGACTCCCCACAGCCAGCGGGATTGGCTCCTGAGGGACACCCCCCCCAGGTCACTGACTTGTGTTGGGGGGCATGTGCCCCCCCGACATAACAGGCACTAGACAACCATGCACAGCTCCCTACCACATCAAGGCTGCCTGGGGCCCCTGCTGCCTGGGATGACCAGGAACAAATTGCTCCCAGTCAGTATCTGTACATTACTATATATTAGCTAATGCATAGTAAATTTATTACATGTAAATATATGCATTAGCCTGTTTTACTGCACAGTAGTTCAGAACACGGTTACATAGAGACACTCTACTGTGCAGTAGATTAGTCTACTAGGGTGTGTGTAGATAAAACAGGGGGCCTAAGTTGAAGGTGGTGTTTTATAAAACTTCAACTTAGGGCTGACTAAATTCCTGTGTCATGCACACACCCCGCTGACTTACCTGCCTCTCTGGCGGGAAGGCAAGGGCAAGCTGCTGGTGGGCAGATTGGTCTTTGGGGGTGGAGGGCTGATGCTTCTCTCCGTGGCAGTGGCAGACCCCCTCCAGATGGCACTTGCCCACAGGCACCCGGCTTGGGTGGTCCTGCAGAGCACCCCAGCCACAGAGGGAAGTACCCGGCCCCCATGCAGCTCAGGCAGGCAGGCTCTGAGGGACAGGGAGGTAGGGACAGGAAAGATCAGGCTCAACACTTTTCTTGGGTGGAACCTGATTTCCTGGGCTGCTGCCAGGCTGCCTGCAGAGCTGTGGAGCTGCACAGAGCCCAGTGCTTCACCCCGTGGCTGTAGGGGCAGCAAACTAAAACTCCTTGAAGCTGTGCCCCAAGTCATGTAAGGCGCATTACACCACCAAATTTCCTACAGTGGCTGGAATTAATGCACAATGCACCACTAATGCATGCAAACACAGACACTTTATGTAGATATGCCCTATGACTATGACTGTGATCCTTCTTCTTTTAAAGTCTGTAGAACACCCCCCTCCCTTTAGCACATATCCCCCTTTAAATGACAATAGTTATTTACCTCAACTGATTTTAATAAAAGACATTTATAGGAAAAGATCGCATCTTAGCAAAATATTGCTCAGTTTCTAATATTCTTCATGGTGCAGATATCAAAAACCATCTATCAGCCAGCTATAAGATTACTGGAAAACTATTCAAATGAAGTAGTGCTGGATAATATGCCACTATACTTTAAAATTACATGGTGCCTGAGCACTGAAGCCTTATGCATTATGTTTATCAGAAGATCTTGTTATGGATATTAGATTGTTTCAAGCTGCTTATCTACATCTACCCTTATTTTTTACTGTTAGTGAGCAGTAACATTAGGGTTTATATATGGCAACAAAACTCTTCAATGTTTTCATTTCATTTGTATTTGTAAAGTAGATTTGTAGCAGCTGTGCAATTCAATTCCATTTCTCTGAGACTTAATCCTGTGTCCTGCTGTTTACCCACATTTTTGTGCTTGAGAAGTATGACAGAACTTGCCCAATTATCTTCTCTTTTAACTATAACTCTTTCTTAGTAAACGAGACTGAAAATCTGGGTAATGAAATATGCATTTTCTTTCCCAAGCAAAATGTCATATTTGGACCCAATGCTTTTATTGTTATAAACATGAGTATAATTAATGATTATTCTTTTATTTACTGTTTGCTTACTGATGAAAGATAGAATAATAGACAAAGGTTAGTCTTTACCTCCCACTGAATTTTAATCCCAGTCTTTTCTCTCTCTGCTTGGAAAAATAAAGACATTTTGTTTAATGAGATCATCAGCAAATAATAAATTATTTTGCCTATGAGTTCAATGGCCCTCTCCCTGCTGATTTCTTGTTTTTTTTCTTTAGAATATCAGCTCTTTGAAGTATTGTTTTTCTTCTGTTTATAGAGGGGCTATCATACTTTGGTTGATCATTAGGGCTGTGTGAAATTTCGATGGGTGTTTTGTTTTGAAGCTGCTTCAATGTGTTTTCAGCTCCAAACAGTGAAATCAAAATAAAATAAAGGGCTTCAAAATAGCTTCAAAATGAAATGAGGGGACTCAAAACATTTTGAAAGTATCTAGACGTTTCAAGTTTTGAAGCTGGACTTGCTGCAGCTAAAAAGAAACTAGGATGGAGGGGGAAGAGGCATAGCCTGTGCCAAGCATGGGGAAGAACCCAGTGCCCAGCCACAGCTGGCAGCGGCAGCACTGGGTTCTTCCCAGTGCTTGACACAGGTTGTGCCAGGCAGACTCAGGTGCTGGTGCTGGCCCCAGGTGGCAGCAGCAGCCTGCTATCATCATGCATGCAGATCCAGGGACCCATACCTCTCAGGAAGAGTCCAGCACAGCCCCAACAGCCTTCCCAGGGGTCACAGGCCCCCAGATCTGCAGGATGACAGCATGCTGCCACTGCCAGCAAGTGATAGGAGTTTTGCTTTGAACAGTTTGAGGTGTAGTTTCGCAGAACCCCCTACACCTATCTCCTTGGAGTGTGGCAGGATTCATGCCTTCAGAAGGGGCTACCATCCCTGCAATTTTAATCCAAATCAGGCAAGAAATGACAAAAAAGATATAGGCATTTTCATGATTCCCCATTATAGCCTATGGGTGAAACATCAAAATGCTTCAAAACAGCAAAACAGTATCAACTACCTGAGATAAAACAGTGCTTTGAAATGACAAAACAAAACACTGTCCCTTTGAAATGGTGAAACAGAAGTCAGAACAAAATGGTTCTTTTTCATGGCCCTAGTGATCATGCTGTATAAATAATAAAGAAAGCTGATAGGTGAACATTTAGACAAATTAGGCTTGCGTGTATTTTTACTCTGTGTTTGCTATATTCTAAGATCTATTGCTTTATAATTTGGAATATGGATTTGATATATGCCATTTTGAGAAGCTTCTATTCACTTTCATAGTGGGCCCTCACATACTTTTATAAATGAAGTTTCAGCCATGGTCTGGTCTTGGTTAATTCTATGAGGTCACACCTTAGGTTTTCCCTACACAAGTTTTCCCATTTCCTTTGGGCTAAGGGAAGCAAGGCAGGAGATACAGGTTCTGGTAAGGTAGCAACAGCAACTCCCAGTTCTCAAAGGTCTAATTGTATCTTGCTTTCCCCAGTATTGGCCTTTAGGCTCTGGGTTCTCCCACATTCTTTCTTCTACCCTATCACAGCTTCTCTGTTCTCTGCATGGCTCTTCATGCTTTTTGTGCTTGTGATCTGCCATTTCCTTTTCATATTCCTCTATCATGGGTTTTTTTTGCTCCCAAGCTTGTACAAACTCCCATCCCACCCTACTACTTCTCACCCTACCCCCATTTAAAAAAACAATAAAACTTGGGACATATGCTTGTACATTATCTCCAATCCTTCATCCGTTTCCCATTATTGTGTAATGCCAGTGGGCTGTCAGTCCTGATGAAGGCCTTAGGACACTACCGCCATACAAATAATTAGCGGTAATAATGATTACAGTGATGAGCGCACTGGAAAGTGTTGCTTCCTGAAATTAAATGTTAAATAGCTCAACGAGGCAGTTGTACAGATCTCCAAGAGGATAATATGACCAAGTCTTTAGGTGTCCCAGGCAACAGGAAAACATCACTGCTAACTACTGCTTGACACTAATTATACCTGTTGGAAATGGGTATCATCAGTCCACTCTCACCAAGATTGATATTGTGAAGAATGGTGCAGCTGCCATTGCACCAGAGAAAGAGAATGCATGTTCCATGTCAAATATTGAAGTTTGACTGCACAATGAATTTGAAACAGCAGGTAAATAGTAGTATAACTTTTGAGGTGACATAAACCAATTGCCCATTTTAATAAAAATGCATCTGGTAAGTTTCTTGGATACTGTTGCTGGGTAATGAGACTGGAAACACATATCCAGACATTGTGGAATTGTCTTCTCAATGGAGCATGGACACACTGTAACGAGATGCTCACCACATTGAAGGTTTGGAAAACCACTTGCAGGCAAATAGTAACCGGAGGGGCAGGGAGGAGCTGCAAAATGCAGCCCGTGGGCCAGATGCGGCCCATGAGGCCATTCTATCTGGCCTGTGGGGCCCCCCCAAAATTTAGAAAATTAATATTTATTTGCCCCTGGCTGCCTGTCATGTGGCTCTTGATGGCTTGCCAAAACTCAGTAAGTGGCCCTCCACCCAAAATAATTGCCTGCCCCTGTAGTAGCCTGTCTGGTGGGGAGAGTGGGGACAGCTGGAAATGATGACCTGCTAATTGAGGGTGGAAGCCACAAAGAAAACTCCAGAAGAGGGTGGAGCCAAGACCTAAAATTTTTCCTCTCGTTGTTGTAGATCAAAGGGGTTTTGGTTTGTTTGTTTTGTTTACTGGAGGTTGGTTGTTTTGTTTATTGTGGTTTCAAAGTTGTTTGTGAAAGGAATAAAACTGGTTGAGAACCTGAAGCCAGAGAATGCTAAAACTCTGATTTCCCTGTTCTAGATAGCAGATGAAATGCATGCACTTGCTTACACAATTCCTGGCAGTTACTTGAGACTTGTAAGTCCTTTTACATTATTGCCAAATCTAAGGCTAGATTTCCCTTGGGAGGAAGCAGAAAGGCACCCATTCTCAAAACTGCTGCTCCTTACCTGAATGCGCAAGTTTCAGATCAGTTTACCATGTCTATTTTAGGGTTAAATTTTGTGCAATTGGTACTTTAAAATGGTATGGATTTTTTTTTCCGTTTTTTGTTGTAACTTCCAAGCTAATTCCTTAAAAACTCTGGAAATAAATAATTGATGCTCTCTCAAGTGAAGGCACAGATAACCCATCTTGGTTTACATACCAACTGTGATTTAAAACAGTATTTACTCTGGAGCTCAAAAAAACCCCAACATTTTTATGCGGTTCAGGTTTTCATTATAAAATATGGTATCTAGCCAATCTGCTCAACCCTTTAAACATAGTTTTGCAAGCATTTTCCCTAAATGAAAAGCTAGAGGATGGGGGAAGAAATCAGAAAGAAATATCTAAGTGAAAAATATTGCAAGTTTTATTCAGCTGGATAGCTAATAAAAATGAACACCTCATTATATCAGCATGCATTTATGGAAAAGGACCCTTACAATTAAAGTCTAATGATGATCAAAACAGAAAAGACCAAAAAGCACGAAAGAGACAAAGATAATATAATACATTTTATTATATGTAATGGATTGTTCTGGAAACTTCATTTCATGTTACACTGCTCAACATTAAAATATAAAGGAAAAACCTTCTAAGATAAGACTCTAAGTGTTTCAAGAAAAACAGAAAAAAAGAAATACATATGAGAAAAGCCTGTGTTATCTCTTAAAGTAGGGATTTGTCTTTATGACACAGAAACATAGAAAAATTAATGTTCTGTCCCTGTTACAACCTACACGTGCATTATAAGAGCAGTGAGAGAGAGACTGTATTTAAGATTGAAACGACACTTCCATTTCCAAATCTCTATTTCAGTCAAATAACTATATCAAGGAATTACCTCTTGGTCTGAAATTTCTCATGTTTAGTCTCAACCCTGAAATTAATTTAAGTTTATAAAAGTTGATGAAAGCTTCCTATGAATCCATTTATCATTTTTTAGTTTCTGAGGTCCCCAGAACTAATTTTTTGCCCTATCAGTTAAGAAACATTATAACAATGGTTTCTGCATAAGGAAAAAAACAAAATTGACTTTATATAGATGGTATGTCATTATGTTATATTTTGAGATGTGAATTATTTGAAAAGTCTGTGAGAATTTGGCTTTGAAAGTGCCAGTGTAGGGATAATTCTGGCAGGTGCCAAGGGGAATATAGTTGGCCCCAAGGTTTCATCATACCAACCACATTGATAGGTCTGGAATGCAGTATGTTGCAATTCAAGAGTGATTTAAGCAAGAACTGAATGTGATTTTGAGAGTAAAAGTGTTATCCAGCTTCATGGGTGAAGTATTGAATAGCTGGAATAGTTTTTCTAACTCAGAGATGGAAAAAGTGAGGTAGATTATGATTATCTGGATGCATTAGATATTTTTCCATATCACCTTTGGAAGTTCTTTTCCCTTCCTTCTCTTTGGTCTGAGACAAAGTTCCCTCTAAGGTGTGCATGTGCACAGTCGCACACAAGTAAAAGTCTGGCCACACACCAACTTTTTCATGCTGCACATCCACCACAAAAGGAGCTGGGCTGCAGTGTGGGACACTTTCTAAAGGTAAGCTCCTCCCCAAAATGAGATGGAGGTGGAGGTGGTGGCCTGGCATGGGCTCCTCCAGCTCTGGGGAACTACTCCGCTCCTCTGCATCACCTCGGGGAGTAAGGAGGCACATGAAATCAGGGCTGGGGAGTGGAGCACTTCCCCAGAACCAGTGGAGCCTATGGAACAGTTCACCACAGCCAGCAGAGCCTCACTCAGGGCAGGCAGTGACACCTCTTCAAGGTGAGGCAAGGCAGGGATGGAGACTGGGATGGGGGCTGGCGCAGCATCCACTGGCTCTGGGGAACTGCTCTGTGGGCTCCGCCGGCTCCAGGGAAGTGCTCCACTCAACAGCCTTGATGCCACGTGCCTCCTCACTCCCCGAGGTGATGCAGGCAAGCTGAGCAGTTTCCCAAAGTCCATGCCAGCTCCCAGGCCCCCAGCCTCTGCTTCCTGCCTGGGTGAATAGTGAAGAGCTTACCTTCAGTGTGGTCCATGAGCGTGCCTCTTCAGTCCTGCCTCCCCCTTTCGGTGTGGCGTGGGACACTTAAAAAAAGGTGATTAGGAACAGTCAGTGTGGATTCACCAGGGAGCACGAGAGCACACAAGCCTCCATGGCTCACCAAAAGCATCCGAGAATGTCTCCTTGCTTAAAAGGAGCTGTATACCCAATGGAAGGAAGGGGTCATCACCAGGGATGACTATTCTGCTGTTGCTCGGGGTTGTAGGAGGGCAGTTAGGAAGGCCAAAGCAAAGATGGAATTAGGACTAGCTTCTCAGATTAAGGACAATAAGAAGTCCTTTTTTAAATACATAGGGGGCAAAAAGAAGGTCCCGGATAACGTGGGGCCCTTGCAGGACATGTTGGGGAATTTGGTCATCACACCAGATGACAAAGCTAACATGTTTAATGATTTATTTGCCTCTGTCTTCCTAAGTAGGGACCAGAACAGCCACCTCCCTGCTGGGCACCCCTCAGGCCCCAGGGGAGGCACACCTGGGCCAAAGATTAGCGTGGAACTAGTTAGGGAGCTTCTGGAGGGGCTGGATGTGTTCAAGTCAGCCGGCCCGGACAATCTCCACCCTAGAGTCCTTAAGGAATTGGCTGAGGTCATTGCAGGACCCCTGGCACGGCTCTATGAGCACTCATGGTGCTCTGGTGTGGTCCCAGAGGACTGGAAGAGAGCCAACGTGGTTCCAATCTTCAAAAAGGGGAGGAAGGAGGACCCAGGAAAGTATAGGCCAGTCAGTCTTACCTCGATCCTGGGCAAGCTGTTTGAGAAAATTATGCTGGCGCACATCCATGAGCGGCCAGCAGGGGACTGCATGCTTAGGGGCAACCAACATGGGTTCATCAGTGGCAGGTCCTGTCAGAGCAACCTGGTGGCCTTCTATGATCAGGTTACCAGATCATTAGATGGAGGGGTAGCAGTGGACATAGTCTTCCTGGACTTCCGGAAGGCATTCGACACTGTCTCTCACCCTGTTCTCATTAACAAACTGGGGGACTGTGGAGTCGACACCCACACAGTCAATTGGGTCACCAACTGGCTGGTGGGCCGCACCCAGAGGGTGGTAGTGGATGGGTCCTTCTCAACCTGGAAGGATGTGGGCAGTGGGGTTCCGCAGGGCTCGGTCCTCGGGCCCGCACTATTCAACATCTTCATCAGCGATTTGGACCAAGGGGGTAAAAAGCACCCCGTTCAAATTTGCTGATGACACTAAGATGTGGGGGGATGTGGGCACACTAGAAGGTAGCAACAGGCTTCAATCAGACCTAGACAGGCTACAAGGGTGGGCGGATGTGAATAGGATGGGATTCAACACAGACAAGTGCAAGGTGATGCACCTGGGGAGGAAGAACCGGCACCATACCTACAGGTTGGGAAACTCCCTTCTTGTCAGCATGGAGATGGAAAAGGATCTTGGAGTCATAATTGACTCCAGGATAAACATGGGCTGGCAGTGTGGGGAGGCAGTCAGGAAGGCCAACCATACCTTGTCATGCATCCACAGATGCATCTCAGGCAGGTCCAAAGAGGTGATCTTCCCCCTGTATGCAGCACTGGTCAGGCCGCAGTTGGAGTACTGCATCCAGTTCTGGGCGCCGCACTTCAGGAGGGATGCAGATAACATGGAGAGGGTCCAGAGGAGGGCCACTCACATGATCAGGGGGCAGCAGGGCAGCCCCTATGAGAAGAGGCTACGGGACCTGAACCTGTTCAGCCTCCAAAAGAAGGGTGAGGGGGGATCTAGTGGCCTGTTATAAACTAATCAGGGGGGATCAGCAGGCATTGGGGGAGTCGCTGTTCCCCCGTGCACTGCCAGGAGTGACCAGGAATAACGGTCACAAGCTGGCAGAGGGAAGGTTTAGGCTAGATATCAGAAAGCACTACTTCATGGTCAGGGTGGCTAGGATCTGGAACCAACTTCCAAGAGAGGTTTTCCTGGCTCCTATCCTCGGGTTTTTTAAGAGGAGGTTAGATGAACATCTTGCTAGGGTTATTTGACCCCAGTATTGTTTCCTGCCATGGCGGGGGGTCGAACTAGATGATCTACTCAGGTCCCTTCTGACCCTAGAAACTATGAAACTATGAAACTAAGCCATGCCTGTCCAACCTGATTGCCTTCTGTCTCAGCCAAAACTAAGCATAGGTGCCGATGACACAGAGCTAGAAGCTGAAATAAGAAAGCAATAGGCGGAAAGTCCAAACTGTCAAACGGAAAGTCCCATCTAGCAAACAATCTAAGTTACGCATGCTCAATCATGCACAAAGCACACGGCCAGTGCGTGATCAACCAGAATATTCCATACAACTCGCATTGTAATTGGCTAACCACGACATATATAAGCCAACATAATTTCTGCCCAAGGCAGAGACCTGCCAGAACACGCCTTGAGCCTTTTCACAAGCTGGCCACTTGTGAACATCTCTCCACCACCATCATCTCCCGGCGTACCCCCGCCCTTGCATGCTCGAGTTTAGATCCGATTAGTGATTCGTCCGCCTAATAGATATCGACTGGTTTTGTAGGTGTCGTTTGTAACTGAGTTTGACCTGCGCTGCACTGTTTCTGGTAGTGTAAGTAAAAATAAAACATTTTTCCGCAACCATACGAATATAAGCCGCCTGACTCTCCGCCACTCATCCCCACCTGCTCAATTGTGTCGGCCCAGACTGTGACCAACCAACTTGGTCGCCACACCTTCTATGATGAGATGACTGGCTCTGTGGATGCAGGGAGATTGGTAGATATGGCTATGATTTTAGCAATGCAAAACTCTAGAACTCTTGGTTCAGAGATGATACCTTTTATTAGACCAACTAAGAAACTGAAAAAAAGTATCTTTTTCTACAAGAATAAGATGGTAAAGGAAGCTGAAGGTTCAATTCTGTTCCTCTGTGTCTATGAGAGTGTCTTTACAAGTTACTCTTTGATGCGCGGATAAGGCAGGATTCCTTCCCTGGTGGTGTCACATGGCAAACAGGCAGGGAGGTTCAGAAATCTTTCTTGTTGTTCAGCAATGAAGTTTAAATCCAAAATCAGCTAAAATTTGGCATCTTCCATGTTGCAGGGATGTATTTGGTAGCCGTTTTGGTCTGAGACAAAAAGAAATGCAAAACTCTAGAACTTTTGGTTCAGAGATGATACCTTTTATTAGACCAACTAAGAAACTGAAAAAAAGTATCTTTTTCTACAAGAATAAGATGGTAAAGGAAGCTGAAGGTTCAATTCTGTTCCTCTGTGTCTATGAGAGTGTCTTTACAAGTTACTCTTTGATGCGCGGATAAGGCAGGATTCCTTCCCTGGTGGTGTCACATGGCAAACAGGCAGGGAGGTTCAGAAATCTTTCTTGTTGTTCAGCAATGAAGTTTAAATCCAAAATCAGCTAACATTTGGCATCTTCCATGTTGCAGGGATGTATTTGGTAGCCGTTTTGGTCTGAGACAAAAAGAAATGCAAAACTCTAGAACTTTTGGTTCAGAGATGATACCTTTTTCTTGGACTAAGAAATTGAAAAAAATTGTCTTTTTCTACAAGTTTTTGGGCACACACCCTTCCTTAGCAAGGATGTAGATGAATTGAAAAAAGTCCAGTGAAGGACAACAAGAGTGGTGAGGGGGCTAGGGAATACGACTTATGAGAAAAGACCAAGGGAACTTGGCTTGTTTAGTCTAGAGAAGGGGAGACTAAGAGGGGACTTAATAGCAGCCTTCAACTACCTGACAGGAGGGTTCGAAAAGGGATGGAGCTAAACTATTCTTAGTGGTGGCAGATGACACAACAATGGTCTCAAGTTGCAGCAAGAGTTTAGGTTACATTTTAGGAAGAATTTGCTCACTGGGGAGGGTAGTAAAACACTGGAAGAGTTTATCTAGAGAGGTGGTGGGATCTCTATCATTGGATGTTTTCAAAACCCAGCTAGACAAAGCTTTGGCTGTGATGATCTAGTTGGGGATGGTCCTCCTTTGAGCAAAGCATTGGACTAGATGACCACCTGAGGTCCATTCCAACCCTAACTTTCTATGATCCTATGATTTTATTGGCACAGGAGGGGTCAGTAAGTGGGTTAAAGGAGCAAGTGGGGTCTATGAGGGACTTGGGGGGATTGGTGGGCTAGTGGGGTGCATGGAGGCTTAAAGAGATTGGGGGAACATCAGATTCCACAAGGTGGATTGGAAGGGAAAGGAGGGCTAGTAGGGAGACTGGGACTAGTGGGGTCAATGGCGGTAGGGCTTGATAGGGTCTCAGAGAGTTTGGGATGACAGGTGGAGTCTTTGGGGGGTTGTGGGGATTGGGGGGGAGAAGTGTCCATGGGGAAGGTTTGGAATCAGGGGGGCTACCAGGGTCTTCAGGTCTTGGGGGGAATTGGAGGGGGGTGGGGGTTGGGGGGACCATGGGTGGGGTTGCTGGGGTCTGGGAGGGTTTGGTGGGATTGTGGGGACAAGTGTTGTCTGTGGGTGGTTGGGAGGATTGGGGGGGGGGGCCTAATGGGGTCTACAGGGCAGTTTCATAGATTCCATAGACATTAGGGCAGAAGATCATCGAGTCCAGTTCCCCGCCCCAGGGGTAGGAAGTCAGATGATCCCAGCATGATAAACATCCAAATGTCTCTTAAAGGAGTCCAGAGTAAGTGTTTGTAGCACCTCTGGTGGCAGTCTGTTCCAGGCCTTGGGGCCTCAGACATTACAGAAGTTCTTCCTTATATCCAGCCTGAAATGGTCTTGGAGGAGTTTGTGACTGTTTGATCTTGTCATCCCTTGGGGCGCTTTGGTGAACAGGTGTTCCCCCAGATCCTGATGTACACCCCTTATATACTTATAGGAAGCCCCCAAGTCCCCCCTGAGCCTGTGCTTTTCCAGGCTGAAGAGTCTCATAGATCTCGGCCCCTTGTCATAGGCCTGTTCTCCTGCCCTCTGACCATGCACATGGCTCTGCTCTGGACTTTCTCAAGCTTTTTAAAATCTTTTTTAAATTGTGGAGCCCAGAATTGGATGCACTACTACAGCTGTGGCCTCACCAAGCCTGAGTAAAAGGTTGCTGGGGTCTGGAAGAGTTTGGCAGGATCAGGGGGGCTAGCAGGGTCCATGGGCTCTCTTCCCCCTACCAGGACCAGGGGCTATTTTAAGCCTCTTGATCTTCCCCCACCACTCCCACCTTCAGATGAATAATTCCACCCTCAGTGAACCATCCTGCCCACCCCTCATCCCACAAGGACTTATTTTCTCAGCCCTCAGCATCAGCAAACACTGGTAAAACAAGCATCAGGAGCAGCTTGCAGGATGGCAGGTTTAGCAGGCTCAGAGGGTGGGGCTAGCTGGTTCACAAGAGGGGATTGTCCATCTAGGAATGCAGGGGGGCATTTTCTGTATGAGCTAACCTCTCCCTGGCCCCTGCCCCTCATGTCTATATGTACCCTTAGTGGCCATTTGTGAATGGTAGGATCATGCAATCTTTCCTCATTTTTGGCTTATTCTCAGTTAAATCAGGATGGGCAAAATATGGCCTGCAGGCTGGATCTAGCCCACCCAGGGGTTTTGTCCTGTTTGCAGCGGGTCCCCTCAGTTCCCCTCCAACCCAGGCCTGGGCCATGTGCATGCAGCCACTTCCACCACTACCGGGCATGCAGCAGGGCTGGAACAGCACAGCAGCCAGACTTGTTTCATAGCAGCCCCAGCAGTGGTGGCTCCTTCCACCTGCCACCACCACTGGACCCAGCACCACCACCTGGGCACTCCAGCCCATTCACCCCACACCCAGCACTGATGGCAGGACCCATGCAGGCAAGGTTCATGGCTTGGTGGATGGGATGGGCCTGTGGGTGGGCAGGGAGTGGCATCTGAAAGCAGAATTAGTGACAGGGCCACAGGATCATGGGCTAGGATTGTGGGACAGTGACAGCATGATGCTGGGGCCTAGGACAGAGCTGTGATCCACTGTTCATCTGTCCCTGTGATGGGTGCTGGTTCTGTGGGCAGGGGTGTACAGGGAGCAGATCTTAGCTCTGTCCTGGGCCCTGGCCCCATGCTGTCACCACCCCAAAATTCTGGACTCAGGCCCACCCATCCCACTCATGGATGCATCTTCCCAACCATCTGTAGGCCCATCCTATCCACCTGGCTGTGTGCCCTGCTTGTGTGGGTCTTAGTTGATCCCCAGGATCTTGGGGAGGTGACAGCATGGGGCTGGTGCCCAGGCCAGAGGTGTGATCTGCTCCCTACATCCCTCTACCTGGAGAACCAGCACTTGTCACAAGGTCATGCAGGGACCAGATAGTGGCTCTGCCCCAGGCCCTGGCCCTGAGCTGTCATTGCCCCACAATCCCAGCCCTGCATGGCTGTCCCACTCCCAGGTACCACTCCCCACCTGTCTGCAGTCCCAGAGCTACTTAGGAAGCTACTTAGGGAGTTTTGGTGAGTTGCTGTGAAGAGGGAGTGGGGGTGCCCTGACCTGGCACAGCAGGGGGCAGAGGACTGCTGACACAAACTGCAGCAGCTCACCAAAATTCCCTAAGTGGTATTTGGCCCAAATAACTGTTCACCCCTGAGTTAAACAGTTGATCCAAGGGTTTTTGGATTTACTGTTCTAAATTATTATAAATATAGGTTACACTTGGTAAGAATTTATAGGGTGGGTGGTTAATAATGATATATTAAACTACTATGGACTATATAAAGAGAGAGAGAGAGAGAGAACCTATGGTAAGAATATGTCATAGAATAAGAGTTCAATGTTAGAAAGTACTGCTAGGAATTGTGCTACTTCATAGCTATGTGACATTAATAGGAAGCTCCTTCTGGAAATGGTTTCTAATAATTCAGCACCAAGAAAAGAACGTTTATGTTGGAGGGGGAAAAAGGTACCAACCCAGCAACAACAACAATCTCCACCCTCACCATCACCAAGATAAAAAACCTACCATCAGACACCACTTGTCCCTCCAATCCCACCACCACCATCAAAACAAAACAACAAAAAACAGTTACAGACAATGGTACCACAAGGTAATGCAGACAGCTTCTGGCCTATATCCAATAAGGCAATAAAAGGCAATAAAGAGTAAAAGACAATTGAAAACAGAAAGAGCAGATATTTCAACACTGGCCTGTTGAGATTTTGTGCCTAACTGCAGAGATTGCCACTTAGTGTTATGCAATATCTACACAGTGTTTATGGAAAAAAGTGCCCTTGAATACCTTATTACAAGAAGACACATCTACAGAATGTTATTAAATGAGGCAGAGATGAGCTGGCAAAGAGTAGAGCCAAAATTCAGTGAGATCATGACAACCAAGTTTAACACAACATGTAATTGATGAATGATGAATGATACTCACAAGAGATGTAACCTTAGTCAGGCATTTTAGAGGAGGAAATTGCCTTAGAAGTTCTAAGTGGAAAACACTCGATGCATTCTTGGGAAAGAAGTTTAGCTCTCTTACCCTGCTTACAGCTTTGTTCCAATTCATAGTGGAATTGAGATTCTAATCTTTCTTATGTAAAACATTGTTAAGATCCAGTTTCTGCTATAAACTGGAATAACATTGTTACAATGCCAGGGGGGAAATGTGAAACAAGTTCCCCGGTCTTGTCTTATATTGGCAATAGAGTCTAAATTTACTTTTCTTCACATGACCCTGCTTCTTTCCTTTCAAGGATCCTTTAAAGTTTTAAATACAAGCAGAAACAGCTCTGAATAATATGAAGGATAGAGTGATAATCAATTGTATTTTCTTTTCTTGTTTATATTTCAACAGTCTTTTTATTTGCTATAAGGAGAGTACTACATGGTAACCCCAGGAACCAGAATAGGGTACCAGAGTTATGGTACTCCTCTGAAAATCCAGACTGTTATTTAAGTACATAGATGCAGATCTGTGTACCTAATTCTGGTCCCCATGTTTGACATTGTACCTTACAATTTTCTACCAACTATATTTGAAATGTGTTCAAAATAAATACCTTTTCACCAATGATAAGTACCTTTGCCCATCGCAAAATCCTTTTGTTTTCTAAAACGTGTTCAGGAAAATAAATGCTTAAAAACACTGAAATAGGTTCGTATTTAAATATCATGCTAATAAATGATATTCTAGGGGGTTAATTTTGACTATCCATGAGTGAAGCATCAAGAGTCTGACACCTAAACAGCTTGTTGCATAGAATGAGGCAAGATGGCCCAAACATATATGAGAGGCATAATGATTAGGGTTTGTGCCCTGGGCAGCAAGGGTAGCAGCAAGGACTGGGCCAGCTGTGGCAGTGGCAGTAGCTGGTCTTCTTGTGCCCCTGTAAGCAGGTGCCTTGTTATGCTCAGGAGAGCACACTGTTCATGAGTAGGAGAAACGTGCTGTCCATCTGGATTCAAGGGGCATACACAGAGGTGACTTAAGCAGACATAACTGTTCTCTTCAGTGGAGTTAAGGAAGTCACCTACTGGTATTTGGAAATGCCAGTTATATTGATCCATATGGAAGTTGCATCAGATTGTCTCTTCTCTCCAATTGCTTTTTATGGGGCTACCCATTTAAATTCCCATCAGTCCAGTCTTCATGATTCATCAGAACCAAACTGATAAAATAGGTACCTACTCCTGGCATACAAACTGTAGGCATAGATGGACACAAAAGGGTGATAGGAATATATAATTTCTCAAGCAAATGCACACCACTCTAAAAGTTATACACGTGCACCTGTATATTTCACCCAAGCAGTTACCTCTACATGCTTATTTGTACACTTGTATGTGTGGTTCAGTTCTCTGTTCAAACGTCACCTTTAAACCCTAAAAAAACAGGTGGGGGGGGAGCAGACCATGAAATTGTGACTTTTAGCTAGATCCGTCATCATATGTTTTTGCTGTCAAAAGAAATGTTACAAACGCTCTGCTAGGATGTTGGGAAGAAATAGGGAAAGGGATTAAAGTAGTTTGAACTGACATTTAATTGTATCTTTCCTATCACACTCACCATAGGTCAGCATGGAGGCACTGAGATTAAACAGAGATTCAAAGAAAAGCAAAAAAAAAAAAATCATTTTAATATCATCTGTCCTTTTGAAGTACTATATTCTCTTTTAGAAATGCAATAGTCATTGAAGTAAAATATGCCTTAACCTGAAAGTGTTGGTCTGTCTCTGATCAAACTTAAAATGGCTTTCTGCAACCTATATTTAATTTCTATGTCACTGTACTTTCTCAGTCAAATCTCTCTTCTTTCTTTTTTTTTAATCTTCCAACTGTTACAGTTGTATTTTAGCTGATACCTATGGCAGGGGGAAAAATGGAAAAATCCTTCCTCCCTTTTGTAAAGATCTTACCATTTAGAATAGAAAAAACCAACAACCAATCAACTGATATTTGTGGATGAAGCAATTGAGGGATCAGTAAAAGCATGAGGATTGTGTATTTGACCAAAGTCTTATGATTTCCATTTAAATTGCTATTTTTTCCTGCAAGACTTAAAAGGATGACAGCAAATCTTATACACTTCTTAGACACAGACTCATGCACTAAGACAGGTTGCCAAATATGTAAGTTAACACCAATAAGTCATCTAGAGAAAGGCATTCTCCCACCTTCATTATTTCCTCTATTGCCAGATGTCTAAGGAGAATGTTATTTGGATAGTCTGAGTAGGATTTTTCCCCCCTATGCACAGTTTACCCCCATGTACAGAATTTCACATAAAAATTAATTGTGCCTTGAATGTTGCCAGTTATCAGAAACAGTTGCTTACATCTGTTGTTTAATATATGCATAAGCATACATATATTTAAAGCAAAATCCAGTTTGATTTGTGAGGTTATATTGATCAAATATCCATGATAAAAAGGTCAAAACTCAGTAAGCATTCAGTTCTATCACTTGGTTTGTTAATGTTTTACCCATAAAAAAGGATTATATGGTTTTCTTTGCATGTCTGTGTATAACAAAATTAGGAAGTTAAAAACACTGTTGTTTTCACATTCTTAAGCATCAGGGCTACTTGTTTCATTTTCCTGCCTCCATAGCACTTGGAAAGCACAAACCCATAGAAGGCACCCTTAAATTATTATAAAGATCTTGATAGTCACTTATTAGGAAGAAGCCAATATAGCTTTCCTGAAATGCCATGATTGCTCAAATACTCTTGCTGCCAATATAACCAAATAATGAGGTAGCAAAGATGCTTCTTAATGTTGTGGAGAGCTCCATTTTTTATATGTTGAGATAATTAATTAATGTGATAACTCTCAATACTTCCTTTAGCATATTTTTCATGCTATATGATTTCCTGTGCCGTACTCTGAGTAATTGGTAAGGTCTCACTGGGAATATATTATTTTTTCCCCTCCCAGTTTTCTGTGTTCACCCATTCCTTTGATCTTTGAGAGACATTCTCTCTCCCTCTCATTTTTATATCAAATGAAGAGGATCTCTGAGAACTGAGAGATCAAAGGACTGTTGAAACACAAGGGCTAGAAAATCCACAAAGCAGTAGAACAGCTGTGAGGTGAAAAGAATAGTGTTAGTCAATTAATGGATTGTTTTAAATTCTTCATTTAGAAATAGAAAACAGATAAAGATGAGACTGAACATATTTGTTATGGGGATACAAGAGATGGAGCTTGAAGTCTCCAAGTCAAAGTACCTGAAGATTACCAAACATTAGACACTGGTCCTTGCTTTTGCCTCCCACAAAAAAGTCCTAGTTTTGTGAAATATTTCAAAGTTATTTCAGAGATTTTTCTGAAGCTCAACTTGTTTTTTGAAAAACAGTTACAAAAGTATCCAGCATAAAAAAGTATTTGAAATACCATAGTAATTAATAAGTACTTGGTTGATAAGATTTATCATAGTATTGGCTTAATAACTATTGAGAAGCCATTTTAGTTTTGCACCACTGATTTTGATATTTCATTAGTATAAACTTACGTGACAGCATGGCAACCAGGACATTTGTGACTATAAAATCTCAGGGATATGACCATCCTAGCTATATGCAAGAAAGTTGAAGTTTATTTTCAGAAGCTCTTGATACAGTTTTTTGAAGACTAAGGGTGCGTCCAGACAAGTGTGCAACTGCCTCTTGCAATGTCTCAAAACCCTTTGAGAAGCTGCAAGAAGCACTTGTGGGAATAAAAGAATGTTCCCCATGCTGCAAATTTGCAGCACAGGGCAAAATAAGACCCCTGGATATCCAGAGGTCCAAAAATTCTCCGGGTGAAAAAAGTGGCACAGTGCTTTGGGGCATGGTCCTGGACCATGCCTCAAAGCAACCAAGGAGTTGGTCCTCCAAGAGAGGTGCTTTGGTTTCTGGCCAGAGCATCTCTATCATGCTCCTGCTGCCTCAGCATGTGTGGCATGAATGCTTGCCATGCTGAGGCAAACATAAATGCAGCAAGGACCAGAACCCAGGAGCTGCCATGGGTAAGTAGGGACATGGGGTTGGGGGGTGGGTTTATGGGGGTGGGTGGTCATGGGGATGGTAGGGGGATATCAGGGGTGTGGCAAGACGGGTGTCAGGGGTATGGGGAGTGGTAGGGGGGATATCGGGGATATGAAGAGTGGTGGGTGGGTTTGTGAAGTGGCTAGAGTGGGGGCTGCCCACCTCCCCCCCCCACTTGCCCATTCCCCACAATGCCGGTGGTATCAGGCAGCATGGCTGTGCCCCAGCTGCAGCTGGGCTTTATATATGGTGGATGGAGCCGGCCTGGGTCTTGCAGCACCGCACTGCCACCAGCTTTGTACATGCTTAATGGAGCTGCTAGCTCACCAGGTGTGTGGGGTGTAGCTGGGTTGGGTGTGCACATGTGGGAGCTTCCCCACTGCCTGCTTTTTGCTTTGTGACTGAGCCCAGCCCTTCAAGGGCAAGGGGAAGGGTGAGATCAGCACTGCCTGCCTGGATCACAGAGCTATGAAGGGCAGGGAATCAGCTGCCACCTCCAGCTACAAGAGAGAAGAGAAGGGATAGGGAGCTGAGCCGGCATCACCAGCTCTCTGAGTCTGTTGCTGATTCCCTCTCCTATCTGTAGCTGCTTACCTGGCAGGGCTTGGAGTAGCGAGCTTCTTCACTCCCCTCCCCCTTCCATCCACACTTCCCTCCATCTCAGCTGTCTGGAACACAGAAGCAGGGACAGGAGGAGTCACTGGAGGCTTGGGCAGCCCACCAGTTCCACAGCAGCAGCTGTCCCTGCTTTAGCATTTTGGGCAGCAGGGAGGGAGGGGGAGCTGCAGCATTGGGAAGAATGGAGGTCTGCCTGCTGCTCATTCTTGTGCTGCATGATTGGGGCAGGGGAGTGTGTGGGATGGAAGCAGGTAGTGAAGGAACTCAAGACCCAGGCAAGTTCCATTCATCATACATAAAGCCCGGGCCATGCAGCTAACAGGAACCGTGCCTCCCAGATGGATCCAAAGCCACAGTAGCAAGCCATGCCATGCCGAGTCCCACCACATGCTGCCTCCCTGCACACACTGTGGGTCTAGCAATGCTGCCACCAAAGACAGGACCTGGCTGCCGCACAGGGATAGTGTGTCACTCCAAGCTGGCTTCTGCCACCATATAAATGGCCCAGCTTGGCAGAGCGAGTGGCCCCAGTGCTGGCAGGACCTAGCTCGGAGTGACACACTGTCCCTGTGAGTGGCGCTGGCCCCCAGGTGACAATGCAAGCAGCCCCTGGGCTGCAGAAGGGTGTGTGGCACCATAACAAGCTGGGCCGATCCCGTGATGAGCAGCACAAGCAGTGCCGGCTCTGAGCAGCTCAGGGCTGCGCTGCGCCCTGGAGGGACTGGTAGCACCAGGCCCTGAGCGCCCCACTCCCACTGCTGCTGCAGGGGATGAGTTGTAGGGCCTGCATGGGGTGGGGGGCTGGGACCCTGCAGGAGACAGCTGGGGCCCTGAGGCAGTGGGCAGGGGGGACAGTCCATGTGCTGTGGGAGGGGCTGCACCCTGTGGGGGCAGGAGACCCATCCCTTCTGAGCAGGCCCTCCCACACAGTCCACCCACACCCACATTCCCTCCCCAATCTGACCTGCATCCCCCCATATCCCTCCATACCCACCGACACACCCACCCACATGCCCACCTGCATCCCCCCACATCCTTTCCTACCTCACTCCTGCAAACCCCACATCCCCCCATCACACTCCCATTGTGTGAAAAGAAAACTAAAAGCACACATCAACACAAATAGATATGTAGATTTTATTTTATTATGATGATAAAGACACTGGTAAGGCTTCCAAATTGCTTTAACATTGCAAATATATCAGTAAAATATTGCACAAGTGAACCATCCCTCTCTCTTATTTATATATTTATAGAACAAAAGACTACTATATATATAAAATATATATAATACATATTATATATAAAAGAATGTGCGTATATATAGTATGTATATACTATATGTATAGTATAGTATGTGGTCTTTTGTTCTAATTGTGAAAGAACATGGATTTGGGGGTATTTTTAAAAAGTGGCTTTGGGATGCTGCTGCAGCAGTCCAGCTGGCACAAAGGGCTAGTGTCCCCAGATACCACTTGGCCGGGCCCCAGAAGTTTCTGTCTATGTGTTCATTCACTTACTGTGGGCTAAGGCCCACCCAGCTAACTAGTAATCCCTTTTCACAGGGCTTCTGAGCGCAAGTAGCCCTGAATTACTGGCTAGGGTAGATTTTTATACTGCTGGGGCCAGCACCAGAGCTGGCCTGAGGCTTTAGTTGCCCCTGGCTGCAGAGCCAGGCAGGGTTATTTTGCCCCAATTGGCACAAGTTGCCCCACACCAAAGTGCATGTCAAGGCAGGTGTGCTGTGGCAAAAAGCCCTGGCTCAAATGTGTGCCACTTCTATTTGAGCTGCTGGAAGTGCATGTGTCTACATGTGTGGACACACACCAAGACAAAAAAATGTCATTTCAAGTTTTAATTGATTCAAAAGCTGATAGTGAATACATTTCCAATGTAAATCAGTTTAAGAAGAATCATTTCAACTTAAATCTTTTAACTATTTTAATGTTTTCTTTCATGCTGCATTCAAGTCAGGTATGTACTTCACTCTTCCAAATATCTGAATTTTAACGGAAAAAGGAAAACCTGACTTAAAATATATATAAAAAATTCCAAAGAAGTGCCATCAGTCATCCTTCAGTGATGTTTTAAAGCTCTTAATATACCCCTGAAAATCAAAAGTGGAATTCATAATTGGCTTTAGTTTGATAAGACTGCTATGGAGAGGCAAACAAGATGTGGGTAATTAAACAGGTAAGAAAAGATGCTTTATTCAACTGTAAGGAATTTCAAAAACTTTGTGCATATAAAGGACTAAGTCATTTTTAATCTACACCCTTCTGCATGTAACAAAAATCTAAATAAAACAATACACTGAAAGCTGAGAGAGAAGGATTATTTGTATCCATAAAATGTATGACAAATACAACTTGGTTGCCAATCAAATGTTTTTAAGAACATTAAGACTGTAAATAGACCATATACTTACCTCACAATAATTAGACGATTATAAGCAAATAAAAACCTAGGTAGCTGAAAGACTGGTTTATCTAGGTTAAACAAAACTTTGAAAGTTCAGGAAAAATGTGCAGATGAATCACTTCATATGTGAAAGTTAAGGAGTTTCACCTTTGACTTTCTGGATATGATCTGTTCCCTCTTAGCTTAGAGTGCATTTCAAGTCTGAATCAGATTCGCGCCTCCTAAATCAAATGAAGTCTTGAATGAACCAGTGTATAAATATGCGAATTGCATCTCTTTGATACCAGTGTATGCTCCAGGTTGGATGAGGATTGATTTCTAGCAGAGAATATGTGCCCCAGTCCCAATGTTCGTCATGGCAGATAATGTCTATGGCAGATAACCAGCTTTTATGTATTCTATAACCTTAGAAAGCAAATGAGTGGCAAGGGTTGTACTTTTAGATGTTTTTTGTCAGAGACATTTTGAGCTATATAATTCAATGCTCAAGAAAATAAATATTTCTCTGTTTTTTAAAATTGAGGAAGGTTATACGTGTCTGTAAGACGGAGCCCAAGGCTCCTGTTACTTTGAGATAAACTGCATCAGGAATGTCCACAGGTATGTGCAGGCCATTGAACATGGACTGGTTGCAAAAGAGTAGACAGCCAGGATGTGAAAGAGGAGCACGTGCCTACTGCAGAATGAGCTGCATAGCAATAGGACAAAGCTCCAGGTAGGCAGAAGGGGAACAAGTACAGTTCAGTTAGAAAAACAGCCATAGGCTACTCATTAAAATGAGAGGACACACCTGCACCCAATCAGGGGAACACCTGACCAAAAAAAGAGGAGCTCAGGGGATATAAACCAAGGTCCTAAAGCTGAGCTCTTGTTATGGGCCTGATCTCTGCAAGGAGCAGAGCTCCTGCCAGCTCAGGCTGGCAAGAAGTAGAAGCTGGAGGACAGATGATGTACTCTCAGGAGCTAAGAGAACCAGTGAGTGGGGAGATGGATTTGGTAGCAGGGTGGTAACCTAGAGGGAATTTTAGGTTTTCTGTTACAAGTGGTTTGTTTTCATTTTTATTTGTTTCAACTGGAAGACCTGATTGTGGCTGTAGGGGTGGTTAGGAGACTATGGCGCTGTAGAGGCACTCAGGGTTTTGAGCCCTCTTAAGGGGCAGTGAGCCCTGAGAGAGAGAGAGAGATGGAGGGACTGAGAAGCTGAGCCAGAGTAAGTGGGCCCAGACTAGACATCTACAGCCAGAGTAATTAGCAGGCTAAGACCAAGAGGGCTGATGTCACTCTGTCATCCATCTTCCTGTACAGGCATCTGCAAGGCATGGGCATGGCTGCAGAGGAGGCTGTAGGCTATGACTAGTCCTTAAGGTTTAATTAGGGCCACTAAGATCACATGTAGTTCCAACTGGGTACATGATCCACCTGCAGGGAATAGGGCAAGGTTCTGTTAGCAGACAGAGGACCCAGGGACTGAAAGTTTGGTTAGGTCTGTTAGACACAAGGGAAATGACTCCAGTACTCAGAGGCAGTCTTACAATAAACATGGACATTGCACGTGAGATGGAAAGGAAGGTATACAGGAGTGTAGGCAGGATTAGAGTTGTCCCCAGAGGTCACCACAGCTACCTTCAGAACCAAACCTGCTACTCTCTCCATAACTTAAATCTAAGAACTGGTACATAGTTAAGCATGAAATATCATATAAGGTCTGGCATTGTAAGTGTGCAGTATATTTTCAATCTATACTAGAAAGCTTGGCCTATACTGCCAGCTAAGAGTAAAGTACAGGCATCAAGGGCGAAAATCAGGAAGGCTTAGGCATGATTTGAGATGCAACTAGCAAGGGATGTAAAAGGTGAAGATTTTACAGGTATGTCAGAAGTAAGAAGACCAAGGAAAGTGCAAGTCTCTTACTGAATACATAAGCATATTTAGTAACTGATGGTGCAAATGTTCTTTAACACCTTTTATACTTCTGTCTTTATGAATAAGGTTGGCTACCAGATGACAGCAGGGATCAGGGAAAAGATAAACAGCATGGGGTACTGCTAGAGTAAGAACAGGTTAGACATGACTTGGAGAAGCTGCATGTTTCATGTTGGTAGGACTGGACAGAACTGTAGGAATTGGCTGAGGTAATTTCAGAACCATTTTTCAAGAATATGAATTCTTGAAGATGATAGCCAGAAGCAAGGTGAAGTCTCAGGTGACTGGAAAGGGCAAATATAGTACCCATCTTTACGAAAGGGCAGAAATTATAGACTTCTTAGTCTAACCTTAATACCAGGAAAGATCAGGTCATCAAGGGGTCTCTTTCTATGCATCTGGAGCAGAATAAATTGATCAGGAACAGCCACCATGTATTCACCAAGATAAAGTCATACCTGATCAATCTGATTTCCTTTTATGATGAAGTGTCACACCTCTGGATAGGGGAAGAGCAGTGGATGAGAGATGCTCTGATTTTTTAGTAAGCGAAGTGTCAAACTTATAACACTTTCATTCATAAGTTAAGGAAAACAATAAATGTACTTTAAGGTGGATACATAACTGGTTGGTTCATCATGCTTAATGAGTAGTCATCAATGGCTTGTTGTCTATTTCAGAGGAAGTATTGGCGGGGGGGGCTCCCCAGGGGTTTGTTCTGGGTCTAATGTTGTTTAATATCTTCATAAATAATTTGGAGGATGGGATTGAGTGCATACTTAGCGAATTAACAAACAACATCAAGTTGGGTAGCGTTGACAACATTTTGGATGTTAAGGTCTAGGGTTTATAATGGCCTTGGTAAATTAGGGGAAAATGTTCTGAAATCAGTCAAATGAAATTAAATAAGGACAAGTGCAAAGCCTTGCACGTGGGATGAGACACTTGAATGCACAAATACAGAGTAGAGAATGATTGTGTCAGGTGCTTATATACATCAGGGAGGCTGATGCTCCAATGTGCTACAGAGTCGATTAATCAAGTCTGCTCGAATATGCTAATTACTGCGCTCCAGCAGATCCCAGTATCATGTGTATCTGCATTCCTATGTTTAAAAATGGTGGCAGGGGCACATTAACTAAAGCTTACTTGATGGGCTTCAGTTAAAGCAGACCCAGCACCCTTTATTTTTATTTTTTTATTTTTATTTTTTTAGTGCAGGGATGGGATGCTTTGGGTGCTTTAGTTAGAGTAGCTCTGAGACCTGCTCTAATTAAGTGCCCTCCGACTCCTGGAGACCCTCGAGAGGCTGCTATACTACAGAAAAGGACCTGGGGGTTACAGTGGACCATGAATTGAATATGAGCCAACAGTGGACTCTGCCCTAGTTGCAAAAAAGGCCAAAACCTTAATGAAATTTTAATAGAAGCATCACTTGCAAGTATAGAGTAGTAATTCTCCTGCTCCATTAAGCACTTGTGAGATCTCATCTGGAAAATTTTATCTAATTTTGGATCCCACACTTTAAGAAAGATGTAAATGAAGCAGAGAGTTATTAGCCCCATTTCCCAGGCCCTTAATAATTTCAATAAGGAATTGGCATTGTTTCAACTGGAAAAGAAGACTAATGGGGTGGATTTAATAACCATTTTCAACTACTTGAAGGGTGATTACAAAGAGGGTGGGCTACTCGCTGTTGCCTCAGGAGATAGGACTAGGATCAATGACCTCACACTTCAGCAGAGGAAATTAAGGTTGGATATCAGGAAAAACTTTCTCCCTACTGTAACTGTTCTATATTATTTCAATTTTATATTATATTTCCTTTCTTTTCTGTGTAACTGCCGTGCGGCACTCTCACATTTATGTAACCTTGAGGCCTTTGCTGTTAACCAAAGCAAGCGCCTGGTACCGCTTTTTGCTGCCTTGCAATTTTTACTGTTAGTCTAAACAAGTGCCTGGTACTATGCTGTGCTGGCAGTAGGCCACACACCTGTACTCTGACACTTTTTAAATAAGAAGTAAAATTTACAGTTTTACAGAAACGAAACTTATGTAGAGAATCTGCCTAGTAACTATTATGTAAAAGAAATTATCCTATCTCTGTATGCTTAGCTTATATCGTAGTTAGTGTCATAGAGGCAGTCCAACGAACATCTATAAAAGAGGCAAAAAAGCAGGAAGCAGCAGAGACGATGACCGGAAAACTCTGTAGGCCTAATCATCCTACAGACTGGTTCCTAGCCTCCCCACCTGCGAAGACAAAGGCCTTGAAAATCCAACAACTGACAATGATTCACCGTGTTACAGTTTTGTACTGTATATCCCATTCATGAGCCGTTGACCAGTTCTGGGACTATGAAGCCGACAGCCGCACCTAGCTTTGGACTAGCTCCACTGTTGGAGAGCAAGGGCTGGCTCTGGAACCTCGTGAACCAAAGGACACCCTATAGATTATCCCATTCATGAGCTGTTGACCAGTTCTGGGACTACGGGGCCAGCAGCCGCGTCTAGCATTGGATTAGTTCCAGTGTTGGAGCGCGGAGGCTGGCTCTGGAACCCCGTGAACCAACAGACCCCCTTTGTATCCAGCATATTGTAACTGAAGAAACACCGGAGACTCCACTTCTCGACTGCCTCTCATCGTAGCTTAGACAGCATATCTACGCTCGCTATACTTGTATTTACTGCAGCTTCGTTCCAACCGGCCTCCCCTCTTATTCGTAAGAGGGTGAGGCCAGGTGAGTGAATAAAATCTTTTTGTTTTACCTTATATCTACTCTGTAATAACTTCTACTACTAACATCCCATCTCAATGAGCCGTTGACCAGTTCTGGGACTTAAGGAGTCGGCAGCTGCACCTAGCATTGGACTGGTTCCAGTGTTGGAATGCAAGGGCTGGCTCTGTAACCTCATGAACCAACGGACACCCTATAGATTAAGGAACACTAACAACTTACTCTAAGCTGTCTACTTGTGCCAACTCGGCGAACCTCGAGGGCAGCTATAAAGCTACCTCAATCCCGCCCCACAAGCCGCGCGCTCGCACAGCTCCGCAAAGCCCGCGGCTCCCCTAAGCAGTGCCGGAACCGCTAGCCCGGCATTCTGCCACACCTACGAGGGAAGTTCAGTATTGGAACTGACTACCCAAAGACATTATGAAATGAGCATCCTTGGACACTTTCAAAAGTGGATAGAAAGATACTTAACTGGGATAGTTTAGGGATGACTATGCCTTGAGCCAAGGAGTTGGACTAGATGACTTCCAAAGTTGCTTTCCAATACCACTGTTCTACAATTCTACAGAAAATAAAGGATAAAAAAATTACCGTGAAAAAAGGCAATGGATGTAATATTCTCAATTGCTGCTAAATCTTTATATGCCTGTAAGCCACAGTATAGCCTTACAAATGTTTATCATTTTTCCCTTGTAAGACCTCTGAATTATGCTAGTAGTGTTAACCTCATACTGCCCATAATGTAGGTGGGATTTAGGCAGAACTTAGGTGTTTGAGTTTAAAATTGCGTTCCTGAATCCATCTCCATGCTGTTGCTGCCTAACACTGAAGGCATCTACTTCACAGGCATTGTAGTGTTTTACCTTTAACCTTCTTCATTTGCTAACATTATGCTTCAGCGACTGCCCAGAAGTTCCTCACACTTGACTGGTCTGAACAGTTTGACTTGTGATATAGGGGCAGGGTGCTCTTCCTAAATTCCAGAAGAGGCTAAATCCAGCTGGAATGCTTAGAGCAGTCCACCATAATTGGGTTGCTGCTTTCTTCTGAAACAAGAAAATAAGTTAGGGACTATATCCTTTTTATACAGTCGATTGGCAGCTATGGCATTTCCCCAAGATGTGGATGGCACAAGTTCAATTCCATCCTTTCCTCAATGGGGTTCAAACTCACATCTCCTACCACTTTGAGAGCACTCTAATCCCTGGACCATTGACTATGCAGGAATGGGAGCACTGTTTAACCCTCGAATTGAAATTCTACCACTGTGAGGGAGGGCGATAAATAATGTCCCAGACAAAGGATGCAAGATGGACCATGACACTGCAGGCTAGTTTTTATGGGTTCTAGTCCCTTCTCCAAAAGCTGTCTATCCATTTTTCATTACAGTGGACCAAAAAAAAAAAAGTCACAACACTATGACTTGTAGTTAGATCTTTCTGCTTAATTAGTTTGTGTATTTCTTTATCTATATATAATTAGTGCTTAAATGGCGTCCATTTATTTAGTAACACTGCATATTTCCCCCACAATTAACATTTTTCACTCAAACTGTAAATGGGAAACTAAAGCAACTCATCTGGTTATGCTATATTTTTGGTTATGCTAAATCTAAATTGGGTTATATAAACTGAGACATCTAACATAGGTACCTATTACCACATGTTGTGTCCTAAGCTTATTTCACAGTTCTTAGGCAAAAATATAACTCAAAACTATGCCCTTAGTTTCTGATTCATTAGCCTGATCTTTGACACATAATGTCATATATTCAAACTTCTTCTTAGACTCAATGGCTGCATACATATAAGTGTGGACATCTGGTTCCCTGGGGACAAGTAGCAGCAGTGCAATGCAGTGCAATTTACACCTGATAAGTTAATGTGCAGTAACACAAGTGTAGAAGCTTTAGTGTGTGTGTGGGGGGAGGGGGAGGGGGACTGGCTTGGGACTATTTTAGTCCCAAGTCAGTCCAAAAACTGCATTACTGCATTTTAATGCCTGCATGTATAGATGTTGGCCTCAACCTGGTTACTGAGCAGTAAATGCATGTGTGGATCCGCTCACCGTGACTTCTTTTCTCCCATTGTTTTTATATCACACTTTATCTGGCTACCTATCACAAAGCAAATGTTAAATCTTACATTCCACAAAACATTTGGAATGTAGCCACTGCTTCATTTACCATTGCTTGGACTGTAGCAAGTTCTTTTGACTCTCACTGGGCTGCTGGAAGGTGCAAGCACTAAAGTACATCAGCATATATTTAACTCCCTTTTAACCATTTTAAAGGGTGTAGTCAGTGTGCAGAACCTGTCTGGTTCAGAATTTCTCATCAGCTCTTGAGTTGTTTTTCATGGCTTCCAAAACAAAAAAAACCCCAAATCTTAGGCGAGCAAACATTTTTCCCTTATGTCTATGTTCCTAGATCTAATACCATGAAATCGGCACTTACAAACTACCCAAATCTTCTTATTCACTTCTTGTTTATAATTGCTATCTTTTTAACACTGTTAGTGAGATGCCTGTTTCAGTAAAGACACTTTAGTTATGCAGCCCACCCCCAAGCTTTTCAGGTAAACTGCACCAAAACTGTTAGAGAATGTAAAACTCTCTAGATTAATTGTATGCAATATTAAACAATTAACAGAAACCAACTATTTGCATTTTAATAACATTGTAACCATCTGGTGAATGAATCCATTAATCTTGATTAGCTTGGTATTAGAGGCTGACATGTGACGTTCAGTGATGTGTGCACTGTTAAAGAATAGTTTAAGTCATGTTTGGCATAATTTGCTTCAGCAAAGGAAAGGACTACAAGGAAATAGTAAGCCAGGCTTGATTAATATTATACAAGAGTCTGATCTGTAGTCTCAGTAAAAAGTAAAACAATTGAAAATAACAAAAATAGCCTTTTGTTTAAACAATATTTGGGGTTGTGACATCAAGCAACTCAGATAGTTCATTCCTGCCTTAAGGCAATGATTAAAAAAGCACTGCTGTGTTAGACAACGGGGAATGTTACCACTAGGTTGGTGCATCCTGAAGTAATCGGGGCTGAAGATAGCTAAAAACAGCAGCTGATTTTACAAACTTGAAACGTCATGGAATTAGATCTTGGCTCCTCTGCTCAGCACAGAAGTCAAGCCTGCCTTGGACTTCTCACGTGAGGGAGATCAAAGAACTTCCATAGCCAGACAGTTTGGATGTGACAGAGTTCTTGGATCTCTTTTCCTTTTCTTCTCTGACATTCATAAGCTGGATCCTTTTTTCCCTTTTAAATAGTGCATAGCATATTATTCTGGATCTTTTACTTCGCTAAAGTCTTCTTTGATGTAGATGGCTGGTTTCAGCAACACATTCTCTGATACTCGGAATTTGACTTGACTTGTGAACATGATCCAGTGTTGGGTTTGGGTTTTTTTGTTTATTTTGTTTTGTTTTTTACTTCTGATTGTGCCTGAGTTCCCTTGATCATGGTCTGCTTCTCTTTTCGAAGGTACTTGTGACAATACACCAGTGTTAGATATGCATGACACTTACTTTACCCTGGCTAAAACCATTCCTCAGCCAGCCAAGGAGCGCCATTTGAAGTCCATACTACCTCTCCCCTCATTATTAATACTTAGGAAAGAAGCAGGAAGTGACAAACCAGTCATACCTTTCTTTAAACACTGTGTACCTAAATCGCTAAAATCCAGTCAACCTGAGATTAATATAATTCACCCCTGGAATTTTGGGCTGTTCAGTCTATGGGTTCAGCTATTCTACACAAGTAAAACCCATAGTTAGAGGTTATATGAAGTTCCACTGCCCCATAGAGTGATCCAGAAGACCTACCTGCTTGGGAAGCAGCTGTCTAGAGTAGTTGTCCTCAACCTTTTTTGTACCATCTCAGGCAGGTCCAAGGAGGTGATCCTCCCCTCCTATGCGACACTGGTCAGGCCACAGTTGGAGTACTGCATCCAGTTCTGGGTGCCGCACTTCAGGAGGGATGTGGACAACATGGAGAGGGTCCAGAGGAGGGCCAGCAGGGCAAGCCCTACGAGGAGAGGCTAAGGGACCTGAACATGTTCAGCTTCCACAAGAGAAGGCTGAGGGGGGTCTAGTGGCTGTTTACAAACTGGTCAGAGGAGACCAGCAGGTACTGGGGCGGGGGGGTCCCTGTTCCCCCGAGCACTACCAGGAGTGACAAGAAATAACTGTCACAAGCTGGCAGAGGGTAGATTCAGGCTAGATATCAGGAGGCGCTACTTCACTGTTAGGGTGGCTAGGATCTGGAACCAGCTTCCAAGAGAAGTGATGCTGGCTCCTACCCTGGGGGTCTTTAAGAGCAGGCTGGATGAGCACCTTGCTGCACCCCACTACTTTTTCCTGCCGTGGCAGGGGGTTGGACTTGATGATCTGCTCAGGTCTCTTCTGACCCAACCAAATATGAAATGTTTCTGCTGGCTCAACTCTAGCCTGGGCTTGTATCCAGTCTAAGCCTTGGCCTCCTCTGGGTTAGATGACTCTACAATCAGCCTGGCCTCACTTGCAGGCTTCTCCTTCATAGTCCTAATTGCCATCCTGCCACAGCTTGCCTCCAGCTACAGCCTGCCTGCTCTTAAAGTAGCAGGAGCTCCAAGCCTCCTGCTACACAGGTTCATAGCTTCACATATTGCCTAACTCCTTACGATCTCTGTTGGGGTACTGCTTCCTCTTGGAGACAGGACGGAGTATCTTGTGTTCTCTAGAGTATGCAGTAAGAGAGGAAGGGCTCCTTATCTTGTCCTTCTCAAACTGACTGCATACCCATGCACAAGTGGGGCTGTGCGAAATAGAAGCGTTCTGTTTCGACCTGTGTTTTGATATTTTGACAGAACAGTGTTTCATTTTGACTTGCGTTTCAAGTTGAAATGGCTGTTCCGTTTCGTTCCATTGAAACGTTTTGCCGTTTTGACCCTGTTTCGATGTTTCGCCCACAGGATATAATGGGGAAGGGCAAAACAGGCTATAACTTTGTCATTTCTGGCCAGATTTGGATGGAACATTCAAAACAGTAGCCCATTCTGATGGCATGAGGTGTGCCAAGTTACAAGAAGATAGGTGCAGAGGGTTCAGAGAAACTGCACCCCAAAACCTTGAAAGCAAAACTCGTAATGTCACATGTATGTGTTAAGCCACAGTGGAGTCAAAACTGCAGGGGTTGTAGCCTCTGGTGAGGCCACAAAGCCTGCCAAGTTTCAAGGATATAAGTGCTTGGGTTTAAGGGGAAACTGTACTTCAAGCTGCGGACAAGAAAATTAGTGACAGGGGTGCTTGTGCAACTGTGTCTATCTTGGGACATGGTGGGGATGGACAAGTGGACTACTGCAGGCCTGGCTGCTAAGCTACGGTGTTACCAGTTACCAATGAATCATGATCTCACTCAGGGACCAGTTCAATACACGGTACCTCGCTACTACATAACTTAATGAGCATGGATTAACACCTACAAAACCACAGACTAAGGAGAGGAAATAATAAAGACAATCAACTGCTGTAAGATGGACACAATCAGTTGCACAAGCACCCACGTCATGAGTTTTGTCTGTCAGCAGCTAGGGGTGCAGGGCCCCAGAACCCACCTGCATCAACCTCCTCAACAGCTGGCAGGCTTTGTGGTCTCAGCAGGGGCTATCAGGCCTGCAGCTTTTACCCTGCTGTACCTTAACACACACACTGCTTCCCAGTTCAGTCCAAAGCCATGCTAACAAGTTGCACCAGGCCAGCTCCCAGCATGTGCCTCCTCCCTGCAGATGCTATGGGTTCCACAGGCAAGACATGGCTGGCGTACAGAGAGAGTGTGTTGATTCAAGCCAGCTCCTGCTGCCATAGAAGTAGCCCTGCCTGGTGGCATGACCAGCCCCAGTGCTGGCAGGACCCAACTCAGAGCAACACACTGTCCCCATTAGTGGTGCCAGGTGACCGTGCAAGCAGCCCCTGGGCTGCAGATGGGCATGCAGCACCACAGCAAGCCAGGCTGGGCCAGCAATGAGAGGTACAAATGGTGCCATGTCTGAGCAACTTGAGGCTGTACCACACCACAGGGGGGTGCTGGCAGGAGGTGAGTTGTGGGCCCTGTGTGGAAGGAGTTGTGGCCCTGCAGGGTGATATAGACCCTGTAGGGGCAGCTGGTACCCTATGGGGTGCAGTCCATGTATGGTGTGGGGGGGCTGCACTCTGGGGGGGGAAGGGGACCCACTCCTCCTGAACAGTCCCCCCAGATCTACCCACACACTGACCCGCATCCCCCCATCCCTCCATACCCACCAACCCACATGCCCTCTTGCATCCCCCCACATCCCCTCCATCACAAGCCTATCATGTGAGAAGAAAACCAAAAGTACACATCAACACAAATAGATATTTAGATGTTATTTTACACTGGTAAGTCTTCCAAATTGCTTGAACATTGTAAATATATCAATAAAACATTTCCCAACTGATCCATCACTCTCTCCGTGTGTGTGTGTGTGTGTGTGTGTGTGTGTGTACAGTGGTCTTATGTTCTAATTGTGGAAGAACATGGATTTGGGGGTATTTTTAAAAAGTGACTTTGGGATGCTGCTGCAGCAGTCCAGCTGGCACAAAGAGCTAGAGTCCCCAGATACCACTTGGCCAGGCCTCAGAAGCTTCTGCCGAGGTGTCCATTCAATTCCCTTGGGCTTAGGCCCACCCAGCTAACTAGTAGCCCCTTTTCATGGGGGCTCTCAGGAGCTTCTGGGGTAGTAAGTAGCCCTGAGCTGCTGGCTAGGACAGCTTTTTATACTGCTGGGGCCAGCACAAGTACTGATTCCTGGCTCTAGCTCCCCCTGGCTGCAAATTTGAGAGGAACCAGGCAGAGTTATTTTGCCCCAAGTGGCACAGTGTGCCCAACACCAAAGTGCGTGTCCAGGCACATGCACTGAGGCAAAAAGCCGCAGCTCAAATTGACACCGCTTCTACTGGAGTTGCTGTAAGCGCATGTGTTTGCGTGTGTGGATGTGCCCATAAATGCAAAGTTTGACTTATGAGTGGTACTGGTCACCTTAGCATGCACGTGCACATGCACAACCACATGCACTCAATCATTCAAACCTGTCATTTAAACCCATGTAGTATAGCGTGTAGTAGCTGATGCTGTGATTATGAGAGCACTGGTACCTGTCCGAGGCCCTGGAGTTTGCTGTCAATGGTCAGCTTCCTTCAAGGTGATGTCTTCTGCAAAAGGGGGTTGCCTGCTTGTCTTTCTGTCTCAATAGGTCAGGTGCTGGATGAGAGGGTGTCACTGAGGGTCATGCTTCACTGCCTTTTTTTCCTTTCTGGCAGACTTGTGTGATCTCCCAGCATCAACTTGGCTGCCCAATCCAGAGATCACTGTTCTACATGGGTTTTGAGTAGTACATGACAACTGTTGGTCACAGGGAGCTCTGCCTGCTGGAACCTGAAGTTTCAGGAGTCTACCTTTGATTTATTGATTTAATGGCTGTATTGTCATGGGTTAGGGGAATAGTCAGTAAGGTGGGTGCTCAGTACCAGGAATCAGTTCCTTGGCTTCATTAACCTAAAGTGGCTTTTAGAGTGGAGTTTTGTAATGGCAAGTTCCTTTGGCTAGGCTATTGTTATTTAATTACCTACTGATCATCATACACTAGCTTTCACTCAAGGGACCATCATCAATATAGCAGATTTTATCACTTCACAATTACAATTTCAATGCAGTTTTTAACAGTTGTCCAAGGTGTAACTTCATTCTACAGGGAGTCTATTCCTTAAGGGTTTAAAAGTATAAAATACAAAATGCCATGGTAAAGACGAGACAGATGAAATATAAAAATGCACTGTGAGAAATATATAAAAATGAAGTGTGAGGTAGTGAAGATCACAAGTTACTGGGGACAGTAAGTGAGTTATTAGCACTGGAATATTTACAATCTTTGAAGTGGATATTTTAGTTCTTTTGTTTTCTTTAGTGACACTAAACTTAATTGATATGTAGATGCAGTTTCCAGGTTTCTCCTACAAAAAGCCACTTTAGCTTTCTGGCTTGCTCTGAGCCTTGCCACACCCATGCGATGAATGTGCTAGGTCTCTGCCAGTAGTTAGAAGGGAAAAGAAATGCACAGAATGGGGGGAGGGGGAGTTCAGGTAAGAATGGGCTTCTGTTATGTCATTGTCCAGATGGGAAATGTACAAAGGGGGCTTTCTGCTACATCCTCAGACTTCTGACATCCTGTTTTCAGTTGCTTTTCTTATCTCAGATCTACCTTTCCACCACCTGAAAACAGGTTTTCTCTCGTCTTGTATCACCCACACTGGCTTAGGTAGATATAAGTGACTGAAATGTAATTTAATTTGACATTCACATCATATCTGAATCTTGACCATCATGTGTTTTTTTTTGTATGCTCTTGTGCTTCCTTTGTATATTAATAGGGGCTGTCTTATGCACCATTTGGGTATTGGTGATGAGTCAACTTATTGATATTCCTACATCTGGGTTTTATCACCCTAGCAATACTTTAAATAATCAATACTTTAAATTTGTGCTTAGTGTACTATCCAGGTCTCCATGAAATCCATGATATAAGGGACCCCATTAATAACATGTCTGAGCATCTCAGTCCTTTTAAACATATTCAGCCTTGCAATAACCCTGCAAGGAAGAGAAGCACTATTATCCCTATATACAGATAGAGGTAGAGAGTAACTAAATGATTTTTCTGAAGGTCATGCATGAACCTGTAACTAAACAGGGAATCCCTTACAGGTTCTCTAGAGCCCTAATCACAGAATGAGCTATCCCTCTTGGGAGCTCCAAAAGATTCACTGAGAGTTGAATCAGAGACTTACAGGCTTCTTTTGAGAATTTACATAAGGTATTTGCATGAATTGAATAGAACAAATTCTCATATACACACATCTTTTCCCATTCTGTGAATGAGCATGACTAGTTTTATTAACGAATTACTTCATTAATTGCTTTGTTCCTGTTGCTGTTCCTTTTTAAAAAATTTTCCACTAAATATCTAAAAACACTGCCATGCATGTTTGATATCAACAACTGCCCAAATTTCACTAATCAAAAGTATTTGTATGCTACTTGTTTGCCATTCTCATAGTAATAACAAATGAAATAACAAGTTCCAGAATAGAAGTAATTTTCTTGGCTGGAAGAAAAGTACCCAAGACTTTGTTACCTGTATAGTATGGTTGCTTTCATATATCCATAAAGCCCCAAACAAGCAAACAAAAAGATTTGAGGACTGAAGTTGTATGAATCTGTTGAAGTTTCAGTATGTTGAATCTGTTGCTTTGCCTTTGCTTCAGAAATACAATGCTCTTACTTCCTTTTGCCCTTGGCCTTGCTTTTATACTTTTGTTTCAAAGTAGCAGATCCTTTTTTACCTATCTGGTAAATGATGTGGCTTTGGATTTTCTTTTAGTAACGCCTTTGCCCTTCTTCACTTCAAAGTCATTTGGTGTAGACCCAGAAATATGACATTACTTTAAGGTACATAACCCACACGGTTGTGCTTCAGAGGACGGGATGAATCTAATTTACACTGGCCACATCTATATGAGCAGTGGACTGCACAGTTACTGCACAGTAATTTAGTATTTTTTATGAGTTACTGTGCAGCATGACTGCACAGTATTGTTGCCACATGTTGTTTTCAGATGCTACTGCACAGTAGCAATGACCTACTGCATAGTAGCTGGTTGCTGCTGCACAATAGCATTGCATCGTGGTTAATGCCCACCAATGCTACTGTGCAGTAGCTTAAAAATTAGGGGCATCAGAAATGGAAATTTCTCTGAAGTTTCAAACCTGAAAGGAAATTTGAAGCTCTTTCATTTTCTATATTCTCACTATCTTCTCCTTGTTGTGTGTCAGAGTGATTTAACATTGTTTGTCATTTCATCTTTTATTTAGAGAAGATAGTCATAGATCGTTTAAAGAGAAAGTAAGAAATAAATCTGTAACAATGTCATTTCCCTGTTATCAAGTGATAATATCATGCAAGGTACTCTCTTTACCACCGGCAAATACAATTGAATCCATTACTTCCAAAGAAGCATAATGTCTGGCAGCATACAGCCTATCATGAATTCTGTAGAGAAATTGAAAACACTTGTAATTTGCTCATTGTGGAGTTTTCAACACTTCCACGCAAATGCAGTGTTTTGACTGGAATGTTCTGTGTAAATGAAAATGTAATTTGACTTGAGTGTGGATTTTTCTTTGGTGTCTAACAGATTATGACTGAATTTTAACTTCTGGGGATTAAGGTTGGTCACATCACATTATTTATGATTACCTGATTTGTTAAATTTGCTTTAAAAGGTCAGGAGGACTGATTTTTTTAATTTTTATTTTTTTAACATCATTTTTGTGGGGAGTTATGTTTGCATTGTTTTCATTAAACTACTCAAGCTATTGAAGCCAGGTCATGACAATTTTTGCCAGAAGATCAGTCCCAGGAAGCCTGTGACTGCTGAAGGACCTCAGAGGTAATTTTCTATGGCTCACCACTTGCTATTTTTATTTTTTGATAACCACTCACTCAATGGTCCAAGCTTCTCCTTCTTCCTCTCCCCCTCACAAACTTATTTTTTCCTATCTACCAGGTGCTGCAAATATCCTGAAGTCAAGGAGCTAGATAAAGAGAAACTTTGAAGGAAGTACACGTTTGACCTTCACAGAGCTTATTATGGCTAATTCAGGAAAGATTTGAATGAACTTTCAGTAGCTGGGTATGTACTATAAAATTGTCTTTTCCTTTCCAACCCAGCATAGAATTTCATTGGAGCTCATTTAAATTCAGGGACTCAGTAAAATGGGATTCTGCTTTTTTGCAGTCTTGTATGGAATATAAAAACTCTCACTGAGAGCGAGCGTAATAAATTATGCATGAAGAAAATGTAACAAAGTTGAAATTAATATATACACTAAAGACGTCTGAAAATGAAAACATCTGGGTTTTCTAATGAATTCAGTTTTCTATAGCTGACTTGGGGGGAGAGGCAATTAAATAAGGTATTTAAAAATAAAAATAAAAATATAAATATAAACAAGCAAAAAACCCAAAAGGAATGCAGAGATATATGACATAGGAGTTTGAGTACTACAAAAGTTCTGTTGGCATTAATTTGTGGTGGTTGCCTTCCTGATGAGAGGACTTGGTATCAGCATAGACCAGGGCTGTGCAACTTCTAAGTGTCTGAGGTGGTAAATGCCCTGTGGACCGCATTAGCAGGGGTTACAAGCTTATGGGCCACACCGGGATGAGCTTCTTACCACCTGGGCTAGAAGTCCCTTACTACTGCACCATGCACTTGTGTTCCCCACCCTTCCCAAACACTGCACCATGTGTGCATGTAGCCTCTTCACCACTAGGCTATTGAGCTAAAACTCAGGAAGGGTTTTAGCTCAATAGCCTCTCTTCCTGTTCAAATGTACTAGTCCTGTGGGGTTTATTTGTTTTGTTTTGCTTTTGTGGCTGCAATGCTGGGACTCTTCCTAGCCTTGCAAGCATATAGCTCTGAACACCTACCCAGCAAGAGTATAGCCCTTTAGAATGTTCTCAGTGGGCATGTGCAAGTTTGCGCTCCCCCAGATGAATTTCAGTCAGTATGTAAATGCCAAAAATGGCAGTTAAATGGCAGGTGCACTGCCTGTTAGGCACAGGATATGAACTAGGATTCTGCCCTTAATGTCTAACTGATCACCAGCTGAAAAAGAAGCATCTAGAAGTTTGTCCAGCCCATACAATGATAACAGCAGCTCTAGTGCCTGGTGCCCTACTCTGTTGTATCTTAGGAATCTGTGTTGAGAGGGAGGTGTTTTAAAACAGTTATCTGGTCCTGTTTTGCTCATTACTAAGAAAAAATGTTAGGTATTGAGGCAAAACTTTCTATTGGAAAATGTATCTCCCTCTCACGCCCAAGATATCCACACAACTTGAAAGCAGTCCAACTGTTTTTCATTGTGTTTTTAAAAGCCTTTGGGCTGAAACCAAGCATGGTAAATAACCAGTCAAAGAAATTTGCATGAGAAATATGAGTACATGAAGATGTGAGGTTGGAATTGAAGCTGAAATTCATCCTCATTACAGCAGATACTACCTGTATTTCCCATAGAATAATCTCTAAAATGGAACTGCAACAGCCACAGAAATGTTGAATTTTTATTTATTTATTTATTATTATTACAGAGAACCTAGTGCTAATGTAATTGAGAGGAACGCTCCCAATTTAATTCTTGGTGATTCTAACATTCTTTCTATGAATCCATAGAGTTAAGTATAACTATCTCCAGTTGTCATTGAAGTACACAGTAATGAGATAGGTTAGGAGCACATAGTTTCATTATGTTACTATAAAACAGATTAAGTAGCACACTAATTACTGTTAGATTTGTAGAGACTTGTAACAAAGGCTTTTGGTTGCACTAGCTACTCTTTCCATGATGCTTGGAGAGTGTAGTTGGAGCCCCTGATTCCATTACTGAGTAAAGAGTATGAGTTAGAGGAGGAGGGGGATGAAGTAGTTCCTTTAAGGCCAAAATTTACTGGAAGGGGCAGAGCCAGGTGCTACATAAACTAGAGCGTGAGAGGAGTGGGGCAATCCCAGACACTGGCCATGTCTACATGAGTGCGCTGACTGTACTTGAATATACAACTGTGTAGTCATTTAGTACTTACATATACAAGTACTAAATAACTGCTCAGTAACTGGAGTTACTGTGCAGTAGCATTGCCAAATGGCTTTTTAGGTGATGCTGACTGTGATTTTGCTCATTACTACTATGTAGTAGCATTGCATCATGCTTGGTGCCATGCAACACTACTGTGTAATAGTAACAAAGTACCGTGCAGTCAGTGTCTTGTGTAGGCAGCCAGTGTGGTGGAGAAATCCTCCCAAGAAGGACTAATGCACAAATGACAAAACATGAGTAGGTCCAGAAGGGCTGGAGCTGGAGGTTGCCAGATAGTTACAAGGGAAGGCCTGGAGGAAAAAGTCACCGTGGAGAGTTGATGTTGTTTATTTGGAACTGAAACACATTTTTGCTTTTTTCTGTTATTTTTATTATTATTTGGGAAAGATATATTCCTGGCCGCAGCGGCCTTGCTGTGAGGCATGAAATGGCTGGGAAAGAGAGAGGACATTTAGGTATAGTTAGTAGCGTATTGGTTTAAAGGGACTCTGAGACTGATGGGAGGGTTAATGGGTGAGTTAGAAGAACCTGATAAGCCAGAGAAGCCAAGTTAATTGATGAACCCAGAAAGAAGGCAAATAGTTGCTATGGGGCTCACAGGCAGTCAACCTGACTGGGCCAAACTTGAGAAACTCCAGCGTAGAGAAAACCACCTGGGGTATTGTTCTGACAGATCTAAGGGCTGACTTGCAAATTACTATTTAAAACCAAAGTGTGGCTGGCAAAACCAGGGATGCTGGAATGAAAATCAGGGCTGAACTGGCCACCAGAGGGCCATGGTCATGTTAGAACATTGGAACTTTTACAGAGAGGCATTATGAAGCAGCTTCATTTACTGTTTCTTCTCCTACTCTTGACCAAGCAGTAAGTCCAACGTGATTTCAAGATGTCTTTCAATTACTTTATGCTTAGCTGACTTTACCTATACTATGGCAGTAGTTGTAGTTTGAGAAACAAATCTTATGTACTCTCTTTCCACAAAGTTAAGGTGTTTGGGTTAGGTTTTTTTTGTGATTGGTGGTTTTTTTCTCATGATCAATGTATTTCATGCTCTCAGTATTAGTAGAGTGTTTCATTTATTTTGATCTGAAGCAATGTTCATTTCTTCGTTTATTTTGTATTTATCCACATGCTGATTCATCAAGCAATTCCTAACGGTAGAATTAAAATCTTGACAAGTTGATAACATCTCTATGCCCATGAGTAGTAACTATTATAAATTTTAATGCTTAAAAAGGCACCTGTAAAATTTAAGTTTTAGCTTTCTTGTATAATTCAAAGGTATTTTGGAGCAATTCAAGAAGCATGTCACTTTCTTTTTAGTCATTGACAAGAATTAATAGAGAATGGGAGTTGGGAGACGTATTGGTTTTTCTCTTTTCCTTTTTTCTATTGACTCACCATTTTGAAGTGGGATTTTCATTTATGTAAAATGCACATAAGGATTTAATCATTGAAGTATTACATGCTGCAACATCTAACCTGTAGGTACCTGGTTCTTGGGCTGCAATCAAGGGCCTTGAGTTAAGCTCTTATATGAACTATGTGGGATGCTAGATGACTAAGATGGGCCTCTGTGATAAGCCAATATAAAATGTTGAAGAGAAGTGTGCGTCTTTAAGCTATGTCCCTCTCTTTGACTTGAGTACCTGTATCTGATCAAGATTTACAGCTTTCAATGTTCTTTTGGGACTGCCACTTTTGACTTGAAAGACTGGCTCAGTCTTTTCTTTTAAAGCATAGAGGAGTGGGCAGGTGGAGCCATCCTTTTATATGACATCCTAATGTTAAAACACTCAAGAGGTGAGAGCTAGGTTGAGTTAGGGCAGGGGTTTTCAACCTTCTTCAAAAAGTGTACCCCTTCAGTCTCAAAGTTTCAGCTCATGTGCACCTTTATATTTTTTCTTGTTTTTAAGGGTAGGAGACCCAAGAGGTGGGAGGAGTCTGGCATGCACATTGGCAGCAGGTTTTTTTCAATTTGCTGAGTTCTCCAAATTTCCCTTTAATTTATGCCCAATATTTATAGATAGCTGGTTTGAATATTCTGATTAATTATCTGATTGGTTTTATATAAGTTTCTTTGTTTCACTGAAAATTTTGGAACTGGACTAAACCAGTTCTCTTGTGGATTTAGGTGTCAATAAATTAGGATTTACATATTTGGGAAAGCAAGAGGGAGGGTTTCTTATCTCCTCTCCTTCCTCCTTCCTTATTGTGGAGTGCTGCTCAACACTGGCCTGTTTTTGTTTTATTTAGTTTTTTTACCTTGGTTTATGGTGTTGTTTTACAAGGCTGCTTTTGTGTTTACAAATTATCTGAGCATCTTAACAAAAATATAACTATTATAGCAAAATAATATCTAATACATTTAGTTACATCAATCACTACTTCATATATTTTAAGATAAAGCTATGATATCCTTTCAGGCTTTGTGCCTTGTTTAAGTTCGTTTGATGGCTTCCATTACTTCCTGACCAAGTTAGTTGTCACATCTGCAAGGTTCACACTACAGGCACTCAGAAACAGGCTTTGGGGCCTTCTGCTTAGCAGCACTTTTATAGCTTGGTTTAGGCTCCTTGAAAATGACTAAGGCTGGCAACATTACCCACCCCTGAAGAAAGTTTTATCATTGGAATATGACTGGTATTCTGGAAGCACAAAAAAAAATTTACCTTACTCCAACACAGTGTATAGGTCCATGTGACTTCTAAAATACTTCAGTCTGTGTTGGGAGAAAAGGTATTGATTCATATGAGCTATTATATAAAACATATAGAAACTAGGACTGAATGGGATCTTGAAAAGTCATGAGTTCTTTTGGGACATGGGGGCAAATTGCTATATATATTAGGATTTTAAATATAGTTTAAAAATATGCCTATTTTCTAGTGAAGACCAGGGCATAGAGTAGCCACAGAACCTTCTACTTAGTTTCTGTCCTCTGAAATTGTTCTGTGTTTATGTCATTTTGAGACGTTAACTGTATCTTTGAGCCTTGTGGCCTCTGTCAGGAAACACTGCCCAGGTAGGGAGTTTCCATATTCTCTTCATAGTGTGAGGACTCATGTTCTATGCCCCTTAAGTCCAGGTTTTTAAGACTGCAGTTCTCCTTGTAATTCGCTGTGATCATACATAGAGTTACGTCATAGAAGTTGGGTGAGCTATCTCAGGTATAGAAACAGGCTGAACCAATGACCTTCATAAAATGGAGTACCATTTGGACCATAGTATTATAGGGAATATATAATGAAATACATGTCACTGCATGGCTATGTCATGTCACGTCAACCCCATGTATTCCTGGTGGCCAAAGAATGGATATGCTCAAGCACATTCAGCCCATCTGCTCTCTGTTGTACGTGCCCAACCCAGATATGTGTACGAGAGATGGAAGTGTTGAAAGCAACTATTGGAATGCAGTAAAACTGCTTCACTACTGCATTTTTGGGTTTGATGAGAATGAGTAGGAGCATGTAGGCAGCAGGGCTGTGTGAAGCTTCAGTCCCTGATTCAATTTGGCAGAGATTCAGCCCAAATAAGTGGCCAAATCTCCTAATCCAAATTGAATTAAGGACCCTTTAATCTCTCCTAATCAAATCAGAACCCTCTGAATTGATTCAGAGAGATTCTGAAAGATTCAGAGATTTGGACATAGATACAGCTTGAAATATTTTTTTCTACATGCCTCTAGGTAGCAGGTGGCTTGTGAATGCTGTGATACTGGGCGCATGGAGTGCCCCCTGCACTCCTGTGGGATGCTCCATCCATCCTAGCATTGCAGCATTCACAAGCTGCACTATTATCTTGAGGTATGTAGAAAAAATATTTAAAGCTGTGTCTATGTCCAAATTTCTGGTTCTCTGAATCAGCATTGAATCTTCAGATTCATCCGAGTTGAATAGAGGACAGTGATCCAGATCAACAAATTGAACCACTGTCCCCAATTTGGGGTGAATCTGAATCCATATGGAATAGGGCCCACTTCACACACCCTTAGTAGGCAGGGCATGCTTGAAATTGGCCTTCCCCAAAAATGCTGGGGATGCAATGCAGATATACTCTGTATCTCCCTCTCCCAGATGAAAGCTGTGTATTTAAACCCTTCCCCAACTTCCTGTCTTCTTCAATCAGAATATCAGATATGCCCAGAACACCTGTCTATGTATTGTATTATTTACCTACAGTAAACCAAGAACCAACTGATACATAACACTTATGGCACTGACGTAAGTCATTTTGAGTATTCCATGTGCCGGTGATGTCTTTCACATCTTTATATAGCAGTCTTTGGAGATTACATGCTTCCAGGGTCCTACATCTGTCACAGTTACTTAAATTGATTTGTGCAAAAAGAAATGGTTTTGACTATTATACCTATATGTGCAAAATGGTTTCAGAGTGTTACTTAGGAGTTACTGAGCTATTACATATTCCCATGAGTCATGTAGATAAATGTCTGAGAAACTCATTGAGAATATACCCTGTACTTCTGAAGTTAAGATTTAGATTTCTAACTCTATCTTTAAGTTTAGCGATGAATTTTAAGAGATTATACTTGGAACTTTTTATTTAGTGCTTTTTCAAAAAATTGTAGAATTCTAAGCAAAAAAGTTGATCTAGTGTAACTTTAAATGCTTTGAAATTCAATAAAAAATGAAGACCGCTAAAAATAATGTAAAGAGTTTGATGTTGACCACATAAGCGGATGCATCAAACATGCATCAATTATTTCCGAGACCAGATGAGACCATTAATGCACATCTAGTCTGACCTCCTACATAATACACAGTATAGAATCCTACATATTAACTTCTGCAGGGAGCTATTCTTTTCTACAATATGCATGAACCTAGTAACTTGATTACCTCTAATTTTATATTCCTAATGCAATTGCAAACCATTTCAATTCTATAGAAACTGTTTCAAGTGAACTGTTTAATGTATAGTATTTAGGAAAGCCAGCTGACTTTTTTTCAGGTCATATTGTTCTTGCTGTTTTTATAGCTCGAAATGTACACATGACCAGATAGTATATTTGTACTTAGAAGTATGTTAACTTCTCTAGTCAAAACTCTGGAATATCAGATGGCTTTGAAAGAGCCATCCATGATATTAGCCAAGACTTACATATGCTAGATTATTTTTTTCCATTTCATTCACTAAATGTCAATGATCAAGAATGCAAAGAAGTTCTTCTTTGCATAATCATATGCAATAATTGCTACTTTCACCAGAACCTAAACTGCTCTTATTGGGTGTGTGTGCGCGTGTGTGTGTGTCTATATGCAAATGCATGTTGAGGTCCTAATATACTTACTCATCCTCTCTCCCTCTCTATCAATATCTTGCAATGTTTGTGCAATAATCTATTATAAAGTGATTCCCTAGAAGACAAATTAAATTTCTATTTTGACCAGGAGATCATTCTACGTTTCCCTCTGTAGGGATTTTATAATAAATTACTGTCATTTAGTAAAGCATCCCTGTTGTTTGAACCCTACTAATGAGCCTGGGAAGATATCCAGTCAACAGTACTGCAAGAGTAGTCTAAATGCAGTTGCATACAAAAGGAGGAGAAAGCAAGCAATGAATAATAAATTATTAAAAGGTAAGATTTGTACTTAACCATCTACTTTTGTCAAGAACAATATGCTCAAGAATAACTTGGCTCCAATGTAGAAATCTTTAATGAAGTATGTAGTAATTTTCCCCTACTATAATTGAAGTAGTAAATTGGTAGGTAAATTTTAAGCCACCAAAGAACTGGGGGGCTGCCAGAGTCTCTTTTGTGATTATACTACCTAGATGTGCTAAAGCACTATACAGAAGTTATATGGGAAGACGTTTGGTTTAGCCTTGTAGATAGAAGGTCTGAAGAGTATGTTGAAAAGAATCAGGGTAGGAGAAAGAGGAGGAGGTAAGAACACATAGCACAAGGTCTGAGAATGTGTACTGTTTCTGGAGAGAGGGTAATGGGCCACTTATTAATGAGGTAATAGATGATTGAGTCAATATACTGTTTAAAAGGAAGAAGAACAGGGCTATAAATAGAACAGCAAACACTTTTTCTTATTATCAGGTATTTTGATTTTTTGCAACCTAAATAATGTACTTTTAACATAGTTTTCTTATTATCGAGAAGGGTCCGGGCAGCTGGCTGAGCCAAGCTCATGGTCTCCTCGGTCACGATGGGTTGGCCGGGTGGGGGGCAAATTGGATGCGAACAGGTTGGGATTAGCGGCGGTTGAGTTGGGGTGGCACCAAAGCTTGATGGTTTTAAACAAACAGATTTATTGACTTAAGCTTTGGTGGTGCAGGTACAGATGCTGCTTCTTGTTACAGTTATACAAAAAACAAGGGGGTCTGTCCACTCACGAGGTTCGGCAAATAAGCCCTTGCTCTCTACCCCTGGGACATGCCCAGGGATAGATGTGACTGCCTGATGCCTAGTCCCAGAGTTGGGAGACAGCTCATGAAGAGAGATAATGGACAAACAAAACTGTAACTGAACACGGAGAAAGTTTGTGGTCCAGTGGGTAGCCAAAGTCGGTAGCCGGTCGAGAGATAGCGGGAGTCCGATGAGGTGATCTGAAGTCATAACCAGGTCGAGCAGGCTGAAGGTCGAATGCCAGGTCAAAATGAAGAAACGGTATCGATGCGAAGCGAGAGGCAGGCGAGAAGGAGACCGGTAGGCCTAAGGACCTAGCTAAGAGACAGCACTGTGATGAGCAGTCACTATCTCTAGCCACGCGGGTTGTCTCTGAGACAGTCTCTGGCAAGCCAAACAAGTTTTAAAGCAGTCCTGTGGCCAATCAGGCTGCTTGACTGAGTGAATTTTCCAGAAGGGTGACCTCATTCCAGTTAGTCTCTGAGCATGCCCAGCTGCAAGCTCTGTGAGGCAACTGAGTCTGCGCCAGAGAAAAACTAGGTCAGGCCTGAGTGACAGGTTGACAGGTCATGAAAAGGGCACCTGCAAGGCCTGTCGCCATGGCGCATGCCTGGTAGCGTCTGTCTTGGCAGCACACACAGAGCAAATTTCTCTGACACTTATATGTACCATATGTTGAAAAACATAGAAAATAAGGTTGGAGGGGACCTAACATGGACATCTAATTCAACCCCCTGCTCAAAGCAGGATCATCCCAGCCAAGGCCTTGTCTACCCAGGTCTTAAAAACCTCTAGGAATGAAGATTCCATGACTTGTCTGGGTAGCTTGTGCCAATGCTTTACTACCCTCCTCATAAAATAAAAGTTTTTCCCACTATCTAACCTAAACTTTCCCTGCTGCAACTTCAGCCCTCTGCATCTTGTTCTGTTACCTGCCATCACTGGGAACAGTTGATTTCCATCCTCTTTGTAACCATCTTTTAGACAGTTTAGGGGTGGGGCTTGGTGGAATTGTAAGCCACCTTGCCTGGGTCAATGGTGCCAAGGAGGATAAGGCTGATTGTGAGCAAACTTGTGTGGGCCAGAGTTTCCAGGAGGCTAAGACAAAGCACAAGACAGGGCTGAAGGGCCCAGAGACAAAGAGGGCTGAAGCCAAGAGAGCCAGATCTGAACCAGTGAGCCAAGACTGTAAGCCTGCAGCTAGATAAAGTGTGTTGGGGGGTGGATAAAGCCAAGAGGGCTGAGACCTCTACTGTAAGACTAAACTGTGGGCAGTGTATTGTCTGCAAGACATGGGTGTGGCTGTAGGGGTGGACAGAGGCCACAAATAGTCCATAAGGTGACTGGTGCCCTGGGGCACTAATAAGGCTAGAAGAACCACAACTGAGTCTCAGGGGCAAGGTGAAATTAGACTGTGTGCTCACTCAAGGACCCTGAGGGCAACCTCCCTTTTAACATTAAAAGTAATTCCATCAAGGCATGGCAGGTAAATAAAAAGGGAGGGTATCCTGAGGAGTGAGTGTGGATGGCAGGAGTCTGGGGATGACTAGGGACATCGTGGACACCCTTGGATGCTGGGACCCGCTACATTGTCCATGTCCTTGCTTTAGTGGGTCTAAAACTGGACAGAGTACTCAGATGTGACCTCACCAATGCCAAATGGAGGGGCAGAATCACTTCCTTTGATCTGCTGGTTGTGCTCCTACTAATGCATCCCAGTATGCTATTGGCCTTCTTCACAATAAGGGTATGCTGTTGGCTCATATTCGTCTGATTATCCTCCAACTCCCAGGTCCTTTTTCTACAGAGATGCTGCTTAGCCAGTCAGTCCCCAGGCTGTACTTGTGCATAGAATTCTTCTGTCTTAAATGCAGGACTTTGCCTTTATCCTTATGAAAATGCATTGAATTTTCTTCTCGTCCAATCCTACAATTTATCTAGGTGTCTCTGGGTATGTCCCAATGAAATGTTGTGATTTGTCCCCTGCCACATCCCTATACATGCTCTCTGGAGCACAGCAAATTGACCCAGGTGGGGTAGGTGAGATGGAAGCCAGCACCTGTGCTGGCCCTAGCAGCCTTACCTGGGGTGCTGGGGGCCTCCCAGTGCATTAGCAGCACCAAGCCAGTTTCCCAGTTTGGCTGGCAGCTAGAACATGGCTGTGGCCAGCCAGGCTCCATTTTTGGTGGTGCACACATCTGCTGCATGTACTGTACCACCTTTTTTAGCGACATTTTTTTTGACACTGGATATCCTGGTGTTAAAACCCCCTGCTGTGCTGCAAATTAGGAGTGTGGCAAGTGGGCACATATGTGCTACGTGTGATTTATGGTGCCTCAAGTGGGTTTGAGGCACTGCAAACTATATGGTGCACTTGGTGGGATGCACCTTCAGGGCACATCTACGCATGCACTTTACTGTGAAGTAGACTAATTAACTGTGCAGTAAAGCATTGCTGTCTATATATGCACTGATGTTGGAGCAAGGTAAACTAATTAATTCCAGTGTAAGATGGTACTGTCTGACACATTACTATATTACAGTGGGTTAATTTACTGTACTGAAATATGCATGCAGTCACCGTCTACATGTGCAAATTGTATCAAGTCAACTCAGCCGGCTATACCCCAGATTAAATTGCTGCTGTCCTGGGCCCATGTGTAGATGCTGTGCCTTGGAGTAGTTTTCTCTGGTTCAGACTACTCTGGAGTCTAGTGCTTTGCATTAATTTCACATGTAGATGTACCTTCTGCATCCTAGCCATATCCTCCACTTAGTGGAACACTCCCACAAAAATTTAGAAGGTGAATATAATGTGGCACCCAAATAAAATCTCAGGGGGAATTACCATAGGAAGAATGGCATTGTCTAGTGTGACTAAAAGGAAGCCAGGGACAATACCATTTTTCTTAGTAGGTCTTGCCTCCTTGGAGAAGTATACAGTACACTCTTAGTGTTTGCCCAAACCACTTCTTCAGCATTCTTGGAGTTGCAACCAAGAAGCATGGCCTTACCTACCTGTTCCCTGTCAACATGCTAAACCTAGAAATATAACTGTGAAGCCATTGCAAGGATACCCCTTGATACCACTCTCTTGAACTTTGTCTCTGGAATGGTTGAAAGGAATGGTGGGGGATGCCCCAAAGTGGCTCTGCCATATTTCTGGGTTTAGTGTGCATAAAGCAGGTGTAGGTAGGTGAAGCCACTGGTTCTCAGCAGCAGCCTTGAGTGTGCCAGAAAAGCAAAGTAGACTACACTGCCAGTTGTGTTTTAGGGTAATGATACTTGAGCCAGCTTCTAAGATTGGTGTGGGGTACCAGATGCAGAATAGCTGCAGCAGCATTGCCTAATTTACCCTGCTTCTCAATTATTAATTGACACTGCTCTATGCTACTGAGGCAAGACTCTTTTCAGTTACTTAACTAGTACATTTCAAGTTGACACTACAATGCAGTCTGCAGTGCAAACATAACTTAGTGTCCTGTAAGAATGCCTTTGTGAGAAGTATTCCACTTTGATGGTGTAAACTACCTTTCATTTTAGGTTCATTAAAAGTGTCCACACAGGGAGTTAGCACATGTTAGGCAGTATGCTGTAAATTCATATCCTAGCTTACTGGAAACTAGCTAACCCATACAGAAGTCCTAAAATTGTCGTATATCTGTGATAGAGTGGCTTATCACTGGGAATGGAGAAACCCAGAGGCTTGGTTGGTAAGAGGCTAAATGGGTCATTGGTATTAATTTCCTTTCAGTTTCAAGAGAAATAGGAAGGGGCAAAGTGACTACAGGCTGTTCTTCACATAATTGGATTCTTCTCTTTTCAGAGTTTAATAGCATTAGCTTGGGGAAAATGTGCTTTATTTGGTTCTCATTGAGCATAAAGAGTATCTTCAGCTGATTCATTTGCTTTAGTACTTGCATAACACAGAGGGGGTCTAGTCAATTATTGAACAAGCCCAAACATAATGAAATTGGAATCTCTGATAGGTTCTGATTATATATATGGTACAAGGTAAGAACATGTAAGAGGCTTGAGTCAAGTCTGGTTCAGTAACCCCCATTCAACTTATGCAAATTTTGGAGCAATTGCAGCTTAGGAGTGATTTTAGAACACTGGCCAGATATCATTTGCCTGTAAGTGTTATATTACCTCAGAAATCATGTACAGTCTGCTACAGGGATTTGACAAAGGTGTTCTGATTTTAAATCTTTAAGGAAAAATAAAAATAGTATTTTTCACAAGATTCTTTGTTGAATAATGTTATTTTTCAGGAATCTTTTGCTCACAGACAACTTTTTCTATTACATTGTTTTGATTTGTTTTGTTACTGGCAAATGAAGTGTTGGCTAAAATTCTGCTGTTTGACTTTTTGCCAAATAACTTTTCAAAAACTTATTTGAAGCTCAGTAGTTAAGAAACATTGCTTCCTCAGTGCAGCCCGGATGGAATACCTCACTGTTATTGCCTCCATTTGCTTATTCAAGGTTGATTCTAATAGCATCCCACAGTGAAATCATAAACAAGTCTTCATTTCTGCAGCCCCAGAAACTGATTTTAGTTACTTTATGTCAAATCTTCCCACTGCAAACGGTAACATTTCCCCCTTTCTACTGTCAATGCTAGTCCATATTTTCTGCTCCCTCTCCTGGTTGCTATCTCCCTAAAAAGAACATCTGGAGCCCTGGGTAGTAGTAGATTCGGGCTATCCTAATGTTCCTTCAGAGTCCTCTTCTTTCACCTCTTGCTTTAGGAAACTATGCTTCAAAATAATCACTTTGCCCCTGCTATTGACCTTTGCTTAAGAGGCTGATTTGAAAATCAACCTTTATTTTATTTCTTTCTCTCTCTCTCTCTCTCTCATCTCCATGTCACAAGCTGTTGTTCACATAGTATTGTCTTATTAGTTCCGTCTGCCACATATCAGTAAGACTAGGTGAGTATATGCTGAATATGCTTTTCATGATGCAACTTTTCTCTCAAAGCTATTGCTGTTTTAAAAGTTATGTGATTATGACTGGGTTCATCTACATCAAAGGTAGGCAGTGTTTTTTGACCAGAGTGCTGAAAACCCCCACAATGCCTACCTTGGAAGGTGCCGGAGTGCCAGCATGCCAGAAAAACAACATGAGGGCAGGGGGTACATGGCAGGATGCCTTGCACCCCAACCCTGCTGTCCCTGCCCCCCAGCTGGGGCTCTGTGGTTGTCAGCAGCTACCCTGGCTCTGGGTAGCTGCTGGAGCCCAGGCTGCTTCCAGCAGGGCTCGCAGTGTCCCAGATGCCTGCTGGGAGCAGCCCGGGCTCCTGACTGACAGCAGCTACCCAGAGCCAGGGCCGGTTGTAGCTGGGAGGCTGCAAACAGCTGTGCCAGCCTCCAGAGCCCCAGCATCAGCTCTGTACCAGCACATGCATGCGCGCCTTGGAGCACGCAGTGGGGGACAGGCCAGAGGCAGCACAACCCCAGTCTCCCCTGCTCCTGGCACAGAGCTGATGACTGGGCCCTGGAGCCCAGTGCAGCTATTTGTAGCCAGCCTGGGCTCTCAGCAGCTGCAGCAAGCAGGTAATCTTTTTCTTCCCCCTAAAATTAAAAGATAGCCTCTTACTGACAGTAAGCAACGTGTATTTCTCGCTGACAGTAATGTGTAACCACGAAACCAGTCTCAACTAGCCCAAGCTTGCTCTGTACCATGTTTTGTAATTTTCTAACAGCAAGGGAAAAAACCCAATGTGCGCGCAACAATGTAGCAATGCAATGCTTAATGTATAAATACCAAGCTGTAAACTCAGTTCGGGGGGAACTCTCTGTCTTTGTGACACTGAGTGGCCCCCCTCTGCAGAGAAATCATCTTGCCAACATTCCCTCATTCTCTGCCTATTGATCGCGGCTAAGAATGAGCCCAGCAAAAGGGACGAGTTCAGTGCTCCTCGGTGTATGATCACACCCTTCAGTGTATGGGTGCTACACAATAGCTGATCAAATTTCCCCAACACTAGCTCTACATTGTAGCACCCTTGTGCTCCAGCCAGCCCCTCTGCTGCCCAATGCCACGCCCCGGAGCCCAGGGCAGATCCCTGGGGCACACTGCCAGGGCGGCTCCACCCCAGCTCATACTGTTGCAGCACAAATATAAATACTGCACCTGGGAGCAGCCAACTCCAGCACTAAATACACTAGACGTTATTATGTAGGATTAATTGTTCATGTAGATCGGGGTTGGCAACCTTTGGCACACATGCCGAGCATAGCATGAGAGGCCATTTTGCTCAGCACACCACGGCCAGCCCTGGCTCTGGGTAGCTGCTGACAGTGACGGAGCCCAGGCTTCTCCCTACAGGGTTTGCACTGTCCTGGCTGCCTGCTGGGAGCAGCTCAGGCTTTTTCAAGGGTCATCTGCTTTTTATGATTGTATTGCCATTTTCTCTTATACTAGCTAGCAGGCATCGCCTGCACTGTAGCATCATCATGCCCCAAACAGCACTGGCCACTGCCTACATGTTTTGACATGTTAATTACTCCACCCTAGGATAGTACTTGTCCCAGACGGTACTATCCTATGATGGAGTTAATTAATTTACTCTGCCCTAATATGGGCGCACATATAGATGGTGACACTTTACTGTGGAGCTAATTAGTCAACTCTGCAGTAAAGCTCATGTGTAGATGCACCCACTGTGAATGGGAGGGTGGGTGGTCAATCAAATTCTCTTACTAAAATGTAGGTTGCTCTATGAAAATTTATGAGAACCACAGCATTAATAAGATAAATAAAGGAGCAGTTAGAAGGCTTTTAAGCTTTACAGTATTAGTCCAACTGTTTTTGGAACCATGCATAATTTTGTAAAAGAAAACAATCCCTACAAGAATATTTTAAATTGATAAGGTGTCTTTATTATGAGAGTCATGTAGGAGAAGCAAAATATATTACAGAGTCTCTCCTTACAGCTGAACTTTAGTCCTCACACAGCTGGACAGCCAACATCTGCTGCCAATTCAGCAGTGGCTATGAGAAAGTTAACGCTTCAAATGGAGTGTCAGATACCGCCCCCTCCCCCCCCCCGGGTATTTGGCTAGACTCCATGGAAATGTTTTATCAGTGAGGGATATAATACTTGGAGGCGGGAGGAGTTCTTTTTCAGGTATGAGCCTCCATTAAAAAGAGCCAGTCATTTTACTATAAATCAGAGTTGAACAGATTATTCACTTAACATAATCTTTGCATTATCTGGTGTTGTTTGCAATCTTGCAAACACGGAACATTAGCAGCATTCTTCAAATAAGTTTTTCAGCTTGTGGTGTTTTGTATGATTACTATAACACTCCCAAATACTGGATATATACTTCAGTTCTGAATATTATACTTTTCTAAACTTTATAGGAACGGACCCTAAGGTTTCAGGACAGTGCCTTCAAGGTGTTATTTCAGACACTTCTGAGAATGGTGACTGAGAATATCTTCCACTAGAAAGGGTCCCAGAGGAGTATCCTGATACACAAAAGATTTTGTTTTCTAATGTTAATTTTACTGATATAATACTCTGGTATTAGGGCAGAATGAACTCTGGCCTGCATAGTTCATAGTTCATAGTTCATAGTAGTTCATAGTTTCATAGTTCATAGTAGCTAGAGTCGGAAGGGACCTAGGTAGATCATCTAGTCCGACCCCCTGCCTTAGCAGGAAAGACTCCTAGTTGCTGAAAAAGCAGATGGTTCTAGAGAGACCCCTATATTTCAATCTTTTCCCTACTCCACGGCTGAAGAAGAAAGAAATGGAACAAAAATTAGCTTTCTCCTGGCCAACCCCGCATCCCTGAAGAGGTTACTACCTAATATTTAGAAGGCGTGTTTGCAAGTGCGGCTGAATGCGCAGTTGTTACTGTTAGGATGGTAAACCTTGCATTTTCCTGCCCTTTTCTCCTGCTGTTTCTGCTAAGCCCTTGCATTCATCTTGCACCTGATGCACTGTTTACTTATGCTTGCATTTTCCCACCCTTTTCTCCGCTTCTTTCCCCCTGCTGTTTGCAATCTGCTCTTTCTCCCACTCTTTTCCCTTGCTGATTTGTGCTGAGCCTGAACACTGAAAGGTCTTGGTCTTGCAGCTGATGCCCAAGTTGGACATTTAACCAGGCATAAGACTTAAAATGCTGAAGTTAGCAGAAATGTAATGTTTTACATGTTTGGTTACTTAGGGGCTTTGAATAGTTAATCATTTGTCTAATCATTTGACTGTTTGTTTAGTTGTGGTATAGAGGAACTTAAACCAGACAGGGGAGGAAACCAATGGTATATTAAGAGGGAAAATATAAAGTAGGCTTTTAAGATGATTAACCGCAAGTGACCAAAGGTAGTAGGGGTGAAGTAGGGGTGACGACCTCATGCAGGCACGGAGCGGAAAGTTCATGGTAATGGGCTAATGCATAGCCACTTTCATGTAATTTCATGCAGGAGTGGAGCCGTGGGCGTAACGGGGAAACTGGGTATGGCTTAATGCTAATAAGTGTGGACTGGAAAGTATAAATGTATGAATGCAACATTTTGTACCGCTCCTCAGTTTGGTGAGGACCTGTCCGAAGTTGCCTCCACTTCAGTAAACTGTTGAATGCAGTGTGTGCTTGTGTTTACCCTCTGCTCTGCTCTGGCTAATGAGTATCAGGATCCCATGGGCAAATGATTTGTCAGATTCCCTGGTCATTGGGCCTCGCATGGGGTTGAGGTTTAACAGTTACTTCAGCAAGTACTTTAGCTCTAGCAAGTACTAAATGACTGCACAGTAACCACTGGTACTGTGCAGTTTCAGCACCACACAAGTTGCTTCTGACTATTGTGCAGTAGCAATGAGTTACTGCTCAGCAGCAAGCATCAGGGTTTGTGCCCACTGACACTATGTTGCTGTAGCTCATTGCTACAGCAGTGTAGTGTCTCATGTAGATGTCACACTGTTCCTGGGTGCATGTTGTTGGGAGTGAAAAAGAGAAAAAAGCAAGCATCAGGACTCTGGGCTTCAGCAGGAAGAACACTGGACCTCAAAAAACTATGATCTATTTCAAAATTGAATTATTTTGAGTATTAGAACCCAAACACATCTATATCTAACACCCTTTAGTAGTATGTGATGGTGTTAATTTCATGATCCTACCTACAGCTAACTCATCAGCTGCCTCTCCCATCCCATCTGAAATAAAATTTTCCCAGCTCTTTCAACTTGTATTCTAGAAAGCTTTCCTGAATACTACGTTCATGCTGTGACACTGGATGGTCAGCATAAATTGTTTTCATAGTCTTTAGAACAATATTTCTATTTCCCAAATTACTCTGCACATTTCCTCAGTTCATCTGTGCCACACCCTCTTACTTTGAGCCTTTGCTACACTTGCTGTGGCATGTTAGTAGAAACCTTTCCAAAGAAATTTCAGACCATGGGTGAATTTACAATGAAGCAGAAACAATATTTTAACTCCTGAAGTTTCCTTATATATAAGTGAAATATTGATTAATAGAAGGATTATGAGACTTTAGATCTAGTTGTAATTTTTTCCTGAATTATTTTTCTATTGAATAAATTCCAAAAAACAATGTTTTTTTTATGGGAAAATTTCAGTTTGCTGAATATTGTTTATCTTTCCATGAGGAAAATCAAAATGAATTATTTTCTTTTGGTCCAGTTTATCCTGAATCATAGTACTGTCTTGATTATCTGACCTAAAATGTTTTATTTTGAGTTAGAAAAAGGCACTTTAAAGCTTTATTGGCCTATCAGCTTATTGCCTTAGAGTTGTGGTTTGGAGACCCCATTTTTTCCAGTAGTGCAGAAGGGAGCTTAGCCTATGTCCCATAATGCATTTATAGATTTCGTTGCAACTAAACCGTGTAGTGTGTCCCGGGAAGTGTACCTTGGGCCAAACTACAATATGGAATGCAGTTTAATGTTGAATTGATTCAAATTAAAAGGAAATATTGATTTTTTTTTTTATGTCAAGAATGGCAAAATGTTTAATTGTTATTGAAGATAAACACATTTTGTTTTTTTCAATAAAACCCATTTTGTTACTTTCTTTTAGTTTTTTAAATGAACCTGTTAACTTTTCTTCCTGATTTGTGTTCAAACAAATGTTTAAATGTTGATTTCATAGAGGATGGACATTCCAAATCTCACTCTACTCTGCCTACATTTGTATGTCTAAACAGATTTTTCAATGCCACTCGTGGTGCCCAGAAATATTATTATAATGGAATCAATTTACTAACAAATGACCATCAGTAATGAAGTTGAAACGTAGTGAACGCGACTGAATTTATGATTCTCTAGATATTTTAAAGGGGGTTGTATTTGAATAATTTTGTTGTAATTTACATGATATATATGGCCTAACTCCTATAACTCTTCTGAAAACCCAGAAGTGGTAACCTGTGCTTACAGTTTTATGTAGATTTCAGGATTCAGTGACCATAGAGGAGTGAATGATAAAATTAATGTGGAAATAGTAAGAAACTTGAAGAAACTTGAGATTTTGGTGCATATAATTAATTATACAAAAAATACACTTTCTTTCCTGCTGGTGTCAAGGCAAATGTATCATTTGACTTCTAATAGTTTCTACTGTAAAATATGTTTGGATTTATTTTATATCTTTTCTCAGCCACTGTGATTGGCTTTCTACCAGTCTTTGTGATTGTAAATAGACATTTCATTTGAAGTGGTCTTGATTTAATTCAAGACAAAACCTGGGACAAAAGTGCAGCAGCACAGTCCTTTACCCACATAGCCCTTCTAAACTACATCGCTGCTACATGGGACACATTTGTCTAAGCAAGAAAGGCCAGGCAGATGCTCCCAGGGCATCCAATCCTGCCTGGGAATTCTCTGAGGTTAAGCAGAGACAGTCGAAAAGTCTGGAGCTGAATCTATACAATCTTCACAGGTTAGTCTAAACTGCATAGATTGAACCAATAAGCAGGTGAACAGACATGCACTTTTGATTCTGGAAGTGCAGCCATATGCCTGAAGTAGCAGAGGCCAGAAGCCAGAGAGTGCTAAAGAATGCCTCCCTGCTTGGCTGGAGCAGACAGCTTGGACAGCTAGCCTGCTCACCCTGCAAGGGGTTACCACATGCATCCTGGCCTCTATTTGTGCATGAATGCAACATTTTGTACTGCCATACACATAAAGTCAATGTCTGTTTCTACCCTTTTGCTATTCACTCCCTTTCAAGGAATTGTAGCATTTTATTTGATTACATCAAGTGAACCATTTCAGTATCTTTTGCTGTGCTATCAGGCACTACCAAATTGAGCAACTTTAATAATTTCTGATTTTTTTTTCCAAGGGATTTTAGCAAATTATCCACAGGATACTGGGCAAAATGGACCTGTGGTCTTATCCAGTAAACAGGAATTATTTTAGTCTTAACAGGACCTGAGCCTCTAGCTCAGCCAACAGTATAGATCTCCTTTTACTTTGGTTATCAAATGGTATTTCAAATAACTGAAAATTAAATTAAAAACAGAAACAAATAAGTAACTTCTCCCTCTCTCCGCATGCACGCACACACGACCCTGCACTCCCCAGACCCAAAAAACAACAACAAAAATCATTTTGGGTCATATGAAACATTCTAACCAACCTGCTATGAACTATTTTGTTGTTCATTTTTAAACATTAACATTTTTTAAACGAAAAATGTCAATGCAAATGTCCTTTTTTTCTTGAATTTCAAGTAAAAATGCTTTGATCATTTTTTATTTTGTTTTAAGTTTATAACTGAAACAAGTTTTCAAAATTGATGTAAATTCCTGAAGGGTTTTGGGTGACCCAAATCTGTGTTTTAAACAAAGCTGTGCCTGAAAAAAAAAATCACTTCAGTCTGGAAATTATGTGAAGCTTTCATACAAGTCTATTTTAAATTAGTTTTTCTTATACTTCAGTAGTCAAAATGTTTAATGAGGATTCATTTAAAAACAATGATCAAAGCATTTTGATTTGGGAGGGGAGGCAACCCTGTATATCCAGTAGGTGCTCTGTAGACCATTAGTATTCCACAAATTACGGTTTATAGCTGCCCTTAATCCACGTTGGTCAAACTGCAGCAGAGGAGCTGCATCCATCCATGTGTCAGCATCCCTACATTTTTGTGAGATATACAATACGTGTGGGCTCCAGATGGCACAGTGTTTCTTCAAAACAAACACATTCCTTACTTTCGCCAGTTCCTTGCTGAAGTATTACAATATTCAGAATGTGTCCAAGTGGTTTAGAATTGGTCATGTGACCCTACAGGGGTGAGCTCTGTTTTTTCTCTTGGCTATTCCATAGTTTCTGGTTCCAAAAGGTAGGTGTTTGGTGGTGCAAGACAGTAGTTCTGCCAACACAGCTCATTTAAGGGGAAAGAATCATTACTGAAGCCATTTTACTACCCACCTCTTTCACCCCTGGAGAGAAACTAATTAGTGTGATTTCTCAAATGCAAGACATGATTTATATGCTCATATTTTTGTCTCTGTATCTGTTTAATAAAAATAAACATAAGCCAGGTATTGGACCAGATGGGACTTGGCACTAGTATGGGGGGAGAAGGCTGCAGAGAGCAGCTGGAGAAATATTCAGTTCCTTTCTCCCTCCCACACATGCTGCACAAGATTTAGGCATACTATAATAACAGTCTGAAGACTCAGGAGTGCACTGAGGTTGCTCTCTTTTTGATCCCTCAGAGAGCTGCAGATCAACTGAAGGAGAAGCATAAAGGTTGTATAATGTTGCTTAGTACAGGGCTAGCTGGGAGTGATTTGGCAGTAGGCTGTACCACAAGCAGGGACAGGGCACGCTAACAAGTTATGCAACAGGAGGCTTCTGTGCCTCTGAGTTCTGCCTGAGGTTCTGGCACTTGCAATGAATGCAGTGTGATTTATTTATTATGTAACTGCAGGCAGTGTAGGGTAGCAGGAGTAAAGCAAACCTATGCCTGAGAATTAGAGCTGTTTTTCTTTGTATGGATAAAACTGAAAGCAAATGAAAATGTGCTGTTTTTGTATATGAAAGTTTCAACTTTTAGTTACTCAAAATTGAAAAAATGCAGCTCATGAGGGAAAGCTTTCTAGTGTTAGTGAAGAAAATTTGCTTTCCAAGTGATTATTCTTTTTGTTATTTTTTAAGATGTGGGAGGATGTTTTCTGCATAAATTCCTGGTTTTGTGAGCATGGCACTTTCTTGTTAAAAACAAAAACCTCTTAAATTATAACAGACAGTGGATCATCACTACTCTATGACTCACTGAACTTTTCGATGCGTTGGTGTGTTTTTGTGCCTTTTGGCATCAGGACTGGTATGGAAGAGAACAATTTGGTAATAACCCTCACTTGCACACTTCTTCAGCAGAACCACAGGCACAGAGGCCATTCAAGGCCCAATTCCACCCCCTCCCCCCTTTCTCTTGGAACCCTGCAGTGCTAATAAATTGCAGGCTTCTCAGCCCAATGCATCTTATGTACGGGCATCTGGAATAATGGGATTGAATACGTTATCAGAGGATTTAGAATAATATATATTACATGTGGTTTCCTTTCATTTTCCTTCTGTTGGGTTTTTTTGTATATATAGAATAAACTTGGATCATATTTCCAAGCATTCCTCTGAGGTCTTGAAGATTAGAAACTCTTTACTGGAAGCAGATCTTGCATGAACATCTGGCCCTTGAAGCTGATGGTGGGAAGTAGACATGAGCGGATAGCACTGTCACTTATAAAACTGGCCCTTCAACTAAGTAGTGGCTTCCAATTTTTAATTTTTCTTCTCTAAAGGCAAGATGCTATTTGGTTTTAGTATGAGCACAATGTTGGGGAAAGATGCTTAGAATCTTTCACTTCCTGTTTAGACAAATTCTGGGAACTCTTGGGCTTCTATGGCTCTGCAGAAGCCATATCTTGAGCCTTTTCTTAGTCACATGACCTAGTCCAGAAAAAGTGAGCACATGGAACCGATCTCATGTTTGGTATCTAGCAGAACACATTGCATTTCAAAAGTTGGAATGTACTATGAGGGGAAAAATATAAGCACAAAATAGCAAGGAGTAGAGGGGTGGGAAATCAATTCTTTTGTTGATTATAATGTGATTGGAAAATGGCATGAAATTAATCCACTTCTTTGACAATATCAAAATTGTAAACTATTTTTCTCCCCTTTTGGATAAAAATATGGTTCCATTGTTGCACAAAGGCGGTTCATTTCCCTGGAGGCAACGCAGAGATCACAGACACACAGACATCAGTCAGCACAAAAGGATATATTTGTTTGCAAACAAAGGTCAGAGAGTGGAGCTTTGAAGCTCAGATCACCTCTGGCAAACTAAATGCATTTTCAAGAGGTATTTATCTTCTCTCTCCTGGGCACGTGTGCAGACACAGGAATTCTTGCAGCTTACTTCCGTTTCATCCAAACATACATGTAACTACATCATTACATACATCGCATGTATAGTATAATTAGCTATTTAAGTATACGGGGCGGAGAGGTAAATATGCAATAGTTCATTAAGCGTGCTCAATGCTACAAGAGTTCAAAAGTTTATACCCCAAGGCCATACAGCTAAATTCCAGTCTCTGTAATCAGTATGAGAAAGTTTAAGGAGGATGGGGGAGAGGAGCCTTGGACAGTATTTCTTTCTTATCAGGAGCAAGATGCTAGCTGTGCATTTCTAACAATATCAAGAACATGATTTCAAAAACAATATCTCTTTCATTGTCTGACTACTGCCTCTTCCAAACTAAGCAAATATTATGCTAATGGTCATAATCACTTTCACTGTTTTTTTTTTCCATGTAATGAACAGGATGGTTGGCAAGTTTTCTCACATGTAGTTAACTCTGGATTTGATTGGGAGGCAGAATCCAACCCCAGTGGATGTGTCTTGGTCTTTTTATACTGTTTCTTAGTGCTCCCACCTTCATGATTTTTAAAGGAAACCAAACGTTATGCTACTTTATTGTGGGTCTGATCTATCTATATATATATATTTTTATTTTCTTCTATGTTTAGTAAGCTAAACTATGTTTAGCTACACTAAAAGCCTCGCTGGATTATGTAAGTCAGGAGTATGAAAGTCACCCCTAGCCAGTGTAGTTATGCTGGTCAAAGTATTAATGTAGATGGAGTTACATAAGCAATAGTCTAGGGAACTAATTTAGGCTATACAAAACATTTCTCTCCACCCCACACTAGTATAATCTGGGGCTTTGCAAGAATAGGTCTGCTCCTGTAGACTAATTAATGGAAGGGAAAGATCATGTAATAGAATGCTGATTTATTAAGTAGCTTCAGATTTCTGAGGCAATTTATTCTGTAGCACTTACTCAACCTAGGTGTTTGCTCCCTGCCACATCAGTCTGCCATCATTGTCTTTTCATATGTGCATCTCTACCACAAGACAAAAGAAGAGGAAGGCAACATTTTGTTCAATTTTTTGTGATGCCATTCCACTGAAGGCAGGATTCCAAGGCCCTGCATAGACCAGCACATTCCTTTCTGTAATTTCCATCATTTTTGAACAGTGTATCTATCCCAACATAGCTGCATGCAGTAGGCTTTTTGCTGTTATGTGCTAAGGGAAAGTAGCCTGTTCACCTTTGGCAACTAGCTACCTTGGAATGAAGACAGAGGAACCCTGAACTGGTACAATTTACATAGATGGAAGCTTGCCTCTGATTTTTTTTTTAATTTTGTTTTTCCAGAGATAATTCTCCTCTGGGATGGAGAAGTTGGATCGCCAAGATTGTGTAATTAGATCTGTCTCTCTGTCTCCCTGTCTCTCTCACACACACACACTATATGTATGTGTATATATAGGTGATGTCATGGACTATGCAGATGATACATTTACACTAGCACAAATAACATTATGCCTCTGTGTGTGTGTGTGTATTACATAGGTAGATAATGCTAGTTGTGCTAGTGTAAATGTATCATCTGCATACTCCATGACATAATTTTTTATGTAACTTTTTAAATTGCTGTTGACTCAGATGAGGTTCTCTAAATCCACTAAAGCTTCATAGAGTCATACATATAAAGATTGTATGCAAGGTCATGCCGTCATCTTGGCGCTGTGATGATCAGCAGTAATTTATAGACAGAGAATGGCTATCCTGTTTTTCTGGTGCCAGATTACTGCACTGCCCAAAGAGGATCCAAGGTCAGGTCACAATCTACATTTCAAATTCTCTCTGTGAGGAGAGACAGAGTAGACTTTGTCGGGGGGGGAAATAAGCCTACTTGAAGAAGGAAAATCTCAGTCACTATCCAGTGATTCCCTTCACTTGACTAAAGAATGAGGTGATTTCCAGTGAGAACAATGTCTAGCCTCTCTAATAAAAGGACAGTTCTCCCTGACAAAGGGAGAGAAAAAATGGAAGTAAATCATCTTCCCTTTTCTTGGTGAATTTCCATTTCCCTTATTTTCCTTCAGGAAATACCTTGTAGCAGCAGCACATTTCTAGTGCTGCTCTGTATTCTAGTTGCATGTGTTGTTTCATTTATTTGCATCAAATATCTTCCTGACTTCAATTCTGTATCATGACAATGTTTTTATTATCCCAGTTCCTTCGAAATTGCCATATAATACTTAATGGTAGCTACTGAAGAATTACAATGGGGAACTGGAATTCTCAGAAGACTTGTGCTGGTATTCTATATTATTACATATAGTATCTCTAGATTTAATCTAAGTCTTGAGCAGTAGGAATAAATGTTGTCAAAATTTAGTGGGCCAGATTTTCTGCTTTGCTAGAAGCATCTTTTTCTTCACAGCCAGATTCTACCTTTGTCCTACCTAACTGTCTGGCAGAGAATTTTTCCAGTGTCTGAGTTATCTTGACTAGCATACAGCAGTAGTGCTTATTCTTGTCATGACTGTGCCCCACAAGTTGGTGATGGGAACAGAGCCAAACATGGGTACATTGTACCAATTTACAGTTATTGTGTGGTCCCTTAGAATCCATAGTTCATTACTGTAGGCTGGTTCAACACTGAAGAGTCTGTAACGTATGCCAACATCACACAGATGTGCCATTTCATCCCCAGGATTCGATGCAAGCCCCGCTGGTGAAAGCTGTCAAGGGTCTTAACGTGGCATTGATAGATGATCCAGGTTTCACTGCAGTAGAGAAGGGTGGTCAACACAACAGTCTTGTAAACCAGGACCTTCATTGATATCCAAAGATCTCTATTTTTGAAGACACATTGTCACAGCTTGAAGAAGGCAGCACTGGTGCAGTTGACTCAGTGCTGGACTTCTTTATCAATAGTAGCCCATTAAGAGAGGTGGCTGCCAAGATATGGAAAGTGCTCTACATATTCCCGAGCCTCCCTGTCTACATAGATAGCACAAGGGATGCTCAGGTGGCCTGGGGAGGGCTGGTGGAGAATCTTCATCTTCACAATGTTCAAGGACAGGCCAAATCTCTTATATGAAGTGTTGAAAAGATCTAAGGTTGTTTGCATATCCTGTGCAGAGTGAGCCATCACACAGCAATCAACCACAAACTGATAGTTGTGGATGTCCTTGGTGGTGAGTTTCATTTTTGCCTGGAAGCATGCAAGATGGAAAAGCTTCCCATCCAGTTGATACTGGATACTGATGCCAGATGGTGGGTCATGTTGGATGAGGTGGATGATGATGGTCAGGTAGACGGTGAACAGGGTCAAGGCACTCACACAAATCAACCCCCTCCAGTTTGATTTCCATTGCTTTGAACAGTGGCAATTGCTTGAGGGAACAGTGGTGGTTGACAAATGACATAGATATGGTAACAGAAAGTGCAATCAATTCACCAATTCATGATCTCCTCGAGAGGCAGTATGCAGCCTTATCATCTGGCAAAGCCATCCATGAACTCGACGAAAGATGGCAGTGAAGGCTGAGGTCCAGTGATGCATGCATGACATGAAGAACCCCCTCTGATCACAGGACAGCTCCCGGCTGGGAGGACAATGACCCCATCGGTTTGCACTGGAAGGAAAATTTCAAACTCCTCCTTAACCAGGATTCCACCATATCAGAGGAGACCCTCCAAGCTGTCCGCAATGTCCAATGGTGGATTCCCTTGGTGATCCAACAACCATTGGAATGCTGAAGTGGGCTGTCCAACAGATGAAAACCAACAAAGCCTGTGGGCCACATGGTATACCCCCAGAGGTCTACCATGCTGGCAGCTTCCAACTCACATCGTGACTCCACCAACATATCCTCCACCTTTGGGCTGAAGAGGCATTCAAGGGATCTCAAGAACACAGCCATCATGACCATCTACAAGATGGGGGACAAATCTGACTGTGGGAACTACCTGGGGATTTCCCTCCTGTCCATTGGAGGCAAGATCCTGTCCTGAGTGGAAGTTCTGAAAACGATGCCTTCCACATCCAGACTGGGGTCAAACAACTTGGTAGTTCACATTCTCTTCTTTACCAAAAACTGGTGTTTGGGCTTAGACTCTGATAAAAAGCTACTGTAAGGAAGCCTGGTATGTGAAGCTTACCCATCTCCACTAAAAGCAGAGAGAGTAATATGCTCTATCCAATTTCTAGCCTCAGGGTTGGGGGAGTTCAATTCTTATAACTTTAGCCTCTTCATTGCCTGGTGAAATGAGGATGCCAAGCAGAAGTGTTTTGTGGGGAGGGCAATGAAAATGATGTTGTGCCAGTGTGGGTGATATAAGATGAGAGTAAACCTGTTTTCAGGTGGTGGAAAGGTGGATCTGAGATAAGAAAAGCAACTGACAATAGGGTGTCAGAAGTCTGAGGATGTAGCAAAAAGCCCCTTTTGTGCAATTCCCTTCTGGACATTGATATAACAGAAACCCCTTTTTACTTGAAACCCCCTCCCCACATGTTGTGCATTTCTTTTTCTTCTCCCTATTGTCAGAGACCTAGCAAACTCATTGCATGGGTGTGGCAAGGCTCAGAGCAAGCCAGAAAGCTGAAGTGGCTTTCTGTAGAAGAAACCTGGAAACTGCATCTACATATCAATTAAGCTTAATGCCACTAAAGAAAACAAAATACCTAAATTATCCACTTCAAAGACTGTAAATATTGCAGTGCTAATAACTCACTTACTGTCCCCAGTAGCCTTTTATCCTCGCTATCTCACACTGCATTTTTATATATTTCTCATAGTGCATTTTCATATTTCATCTGTCTTGTCTTTACCATGGCATTATGTATTTTATGTTTTATACTTTTAAATTCTTCAGAAATGTACTCTTTGTGGAATGAAGTTACACCCTGAACCATTTTTAAAACTGAAATTGTAATTGTGAAGTGATAACATCTGTTGAGTTAATGATGATCATCAGTAGACAATAGCCTTGCCAAAGGAACTCCATTTTAAGCTAATCAAGCTGAAGAACTGATTCCTGGAACTGAGCATTCACCCTATGGACTATTCCTGTAACCCATGACAGTACAACCATTAAGTCAAGGGTGGACCCCTGAAACTTCAGGTACTAGCAGGCGGAGACCCCTGTGACTAACAGCTGTCAGGTACTACTCAAAACCCACATGGGACAGTGACCTGGAGATTGGGTATCCAAGATGATGCTGGGAGATCACACAAGTCTGTCAGAAAGAGGATAAAAGGCAGTGAAGCGTGACCCTCAGTGGCGCCCTCTCATCCAGCACCTGACCTACCGAGACAGAAGGACAAGTAGGCAACCCCCTTCTGGAGAAGACATTGCCTTGAAGGAAGCTGACCATCGACAGCAGATTCCAGGGCCTCAGATGGGTAGATATACTGACACCAATGCTCTCACAGTCACTACAGCAGCTACTGCACACTACGCTACATGGGTTTGAATGGCATGGACTTGAATAAGTGAGTGCAGGTGTGTGTGTGTTAAGATGAGCAGTACCCCTCATAACTCAAAGTTTGCATTTATGATTTTCTTGGTAACTTCTTGTCCTGTCCAATAAACTAGAATTTATTGTGATCCCATGAGTTGGTCCTTTGTAGCCAACAGAATCTCTACATATATGCTTACTTTCATCAACGGGAATGTCTTCTTACTGATTTTTTTTTTCTACTTGGGTGTATAGAGTGGAAAAGAGGTTACAGTACTGTCTGTGATCTGTAATTCCCCTTACATGGGAATTTTAATGATTGTTTTTATGTAGCAGACAGTCCTGTACTATGTCCCTTTCGTAGTATGACCACTGTAGAGAAATGTTCTCTGCTTTACACCTGGTGATAGCATCCCCCAAGCTTTTCCACTTCCTGTACCTGCCAGATCATAAGTTTCTTTTTTATGCTGAACATATCTATGAAAAGGGTGGAGAGATAAGAGTCCCTGTGCAAGGTTTGTACAGTTGTTTACTAGGAATCTGATGCTTAATAAGTTGCATGTGAAAGTGAATGACTTAATGATCTAATCATTTGTTGCTCTCAAGTATTCTAATAAACTCTCAAGCTTACATCACATAAAAGTGATGTAATGCAACAAAATCAATGATGGTCCAATTTAAACTGAACCACAAACTCAGCATGATCAGAGAATAAAAGATCAGAGACTTAAAAGAGTAGCAATTTACTGCATTATTTAACAAATTCAACTCTTTCAGATTTCCAATTTTAATACATTTTATAATGCATGTTCTGAGAAATCTACTTTCTTGTTAGTCCTTTATAAATGGAGGTTTTCATATCAGTTTTACTGAATATGCTTCAATTTATGCTTCATTTTTAGTTTTTCAATCAATAGTTTCTATGAAAGGTGACTTTAAATTGCATTATGTTAATCTACTATCTTACTGCGGGTAAATTATGATCAACCCATTACCAAGAGGAATTATGCATTTTTAGAAATGAGCATTTGGAAAAGATGGTGCTATATTATTTGCAAGGGGAGGGGGGGTGTTTTAAGATGATAAAACAATTATATCACATCACCAGGGAATCAGAATATCATCTAGGTTGATGAATCACATCTGTGAAATGAAGGTTCAATTGTTGCACATTTTAGTTAAGGTCAAATCATAATAGATAGTTGTGAATCCATTAACCTCTTTTATTTTTGATGCACACAAACGCTGCAGATAGAAGTGATATGAAATACCCATATGAAAAGTGACATCCCAAAAATGGACAACCTAGGATATACACAGAAGTGATTCTGATTATGTTAATTAACATGACATTAAAAATGTATATATTCAAAGATCCTTCTTATTCTTAAAATATGTTCCAACTGTGTGCAGCATAGCTTGGTGCAAACAGAACTGTGTTCATGCACATTTTCACTGCTGTGTTTCTTTGGGAGGATTATCAGACTGACAACTGAAGCATATTTTCATTTATGTCAAGTACAGGTTATGCACACTAGGGCTGTGCAAAACAGCACCATTGCGTTTCTACTTCTGTTTCAATGTTTTGATGAAACAGTGTTTCGTTTGGAGGTTTTTTCCATTTCAAAACCACTGTTCCATTTTGTTTCATCAAAAGTGTTTAGCTGTTTCGATGCTGTTTCAATGTTTCACCTATAGGTTATAATGGGGAAGCACAAAACTGCCTATAACTTTGTTATTTCTTGGCTGATTTAGATGAAACTTGCAGGGATCATAGCCCCTTCTGAGGCTGTAAAGCTTGCCACGTTTCATGGTTTTAATTCAACGTTTTCAAGGTGCAGGAGGTTCTAGGAAACTGCACCTCAAAGTATTGAAAGCAAAACTTGTGTCACTTTTACGTGTGAAGGCACAGAGGGAGTGAAAACTGCAGGGATAGTAGGCTGAGGCTATGAATCCCACCAAGTTTTAAGATGGGTGCGGCAGTTTCTGGGGAACTGCCTCAAGCTTCTGACAAGTAAAACTTGTGATGTGTGACTTTGTGTGTCTGTTAAGGCATGCCCTCTATGTGACACAGTAGTGTGCCCCAATGAGGTTGCTGCCTCCCCTACAGCCTCGGCTCAGTTCACCACTTTAAGTGACAATAGGTAATAAAATAACTAAGTGAGCACCAGCACAGTAGCACCAACAGCATCTCAGGCAGCCATACTGACAGAGTCTTTCTTTTCTCTTCTTCAGAAATTTCTTCTCCAGTTTGTGTGTTAATGTCTGCCCCCACTGTGTGACTCTGTGTGTTAACATGAACCCTCACTGCCACTGGTGGCCTTCACTGGCTTAGCCAGCAGCAGCAGCCTCCTGTCATCTGGCAGGCAGATTGAGGGGCCTGCCCACAACCCCTGGAGGGCTGTGAAGGCTCTGCCAGACTCCTCCTGGGGGTGCAAGACCCTGAACTGCCTGCCAGATGACAGAAGGCTGCCACTGCCAGCAAGTTTTGCCTGAGTTGTCAACAACTTGAGGTGAAGTTTCCCAGAAACCTCTGCACCTATCTCCTTGAAACTTGGCAGATGTCATGCCCTCAGAAGTGGCTACCGTCCCTGGAGGTTTCACCTGAATCAGGCAAGAAATGACAAAGGTATAGGCATTTTCGTGTTTCCCCATTATAGCCAAAATGTTGAAACAGTGTTGAAACAGTAAAACAGGTTTGACAAAACAAAATGGAATGGAACACTGCTTTCAAAATTAAATGAAATGCAAAACAAAACACTGTTGTGTTGAAACATCAAAACAAAAGTTGAAGCAGAACTGTGCTGTTTCGCACAGCCCTAATAAATATATCTCTCCTCCAATGTAAATCCGACAATGTATGTGTGCTGCAAGGTATAAATGTATATAAATAAAATATATGCTTCTTCCTGTATCAGTTTGATAACAAATGTGTGCTGCAAGATATAAAAGTACTAAATAATATAAATATATCTCTCTCCCTTCATAAATTTGAAAATGTGTGTGTGCTGCAAGGTATAAATGTATATAAATAAACTATAAATGTATTTCCCTTCCTATATTAATTAAATTCTATAGCATAATATCCTATCCCATTCTAATATTACAAAAGCCTAAGTCTGTCTGTCTGTCCATGCATAACGCTTCATTGGCGCTCTGATTGGCTGTCCTGGCAGACAACCTGTCAGCCAATATCAGCTCTGCATTGATGTAGTGATTATTCTGAAGACTGAATAAACAAAAGACTATCTCTGGCCATGAAATGTCTGCTGTGATGATTTATTTAGGTATGTGAACATAACTACACAAAAAACTTAACTTAGACTACAAAATCATTGATGACTTTTCAAGAGAAATACGGTGATGGCTTTTATGGATAAAAAATTAAATATACTGTTGATTTAATACTAGTCACCTGGAGGGGAAACACTTAATTTTCTTTTTTTAAGTAATTTGTGGTCTCTTTCATGCTTTTTAGTTTGATGCCTGCCAATTCAGTTGATCTGAGTATAAAGTTTAATCTGTATATTAATTATGGGTCAGATTCTTGACACCTTGAGTCGTAATTTTTGCCAGTGAAAAATGCCACCAATTTGACTTGCCTGTTTTACAGATGGTATGTTGACACAGAAGATGAGTAAGAAGAAATAGAGGTAATGTTTAGTCATGCCTTCTTCCTATGAAGTATACTTTTGAAACTTGAAGTTTTAAAAATTTAAAATATAGCTATGCAGTGGAAAGATGTGCTGTTAAAAGCAAGACTTGTAACAATTCTCTTCTGTAATGATTAAAAATTAACTTGATGTTTACAGTAGTAGAACGTGCTGCAAAAAGTGGAATACTGTACACATGACAATTCCAGCAGGGTCCTGCTATTTCTGCTTACCCTCTTGGAATCTCTCATTGTAAGAGTGACTACTTTGTGTATGTGTTCTAATGTATTCCAATCCACTTTTATAGTGGATAAGAATAGAAAATTGATATACAGTGATTAAGTTTGTAATTGCTAGTCTGTTTAACATTAAGTATTACTTTGCTCCGTGTTAGCTTATACTTAAAATATGGATGATGTCACTCTACACATAAGTGAGATCTTTAATTTAACTTTTTCAAATAGTAAAACTTCAGGAAAGGCAAATATGCCTGAGCTGAGGACTAAAACTGAAATTATAACCATAATAAGCTTACTTGTCTTGCAATGAATGTTTTATTCGAACAAGATGATATCAATTTCGATTTGCATTGATTTATATAAGCATGCAATAAGGTTTCCAAGAAAATTGGACATTAAACCCAATTAAATAGGTTGGTAAACGGATTTAAGCACAAAGGTTGGTTTATATCAGAATGAAAACACAATTGACTGAAGGAATAATAGGTTATTTTAAAACCAATCAAATGCTTTTAATGTTTTTTGCCATTAGCTAAAATCCTGATTTTCTTTTTGTATACCTTCAGGGTTTATTACTAGAAATGGAATGATCCCAAATCTGAACAAAGATATGTAAAGCATTTTTCATAAAGGCTTTACATCCATAAAGCCCTTTTTATTCTCTTTAATTACAGACAGTGCACTATGTAAAAACATATGCTTTTGAACTTTGTTTAATTGTGAAAGAATTCCATCGGCTTTAATGATCTCTAGATTACACCAGTGGCTCTCAACCTTTTTAGACACAAGGCACCCAAAGTTGTCAGCTTTAACTTTTCACTCAATTTTTTTGACTAGAGGGAAAAAAACCAGAATAATTGTTCTGTTCCAAAGATCTCAGATCACAACAAGTCGGAATGATTTTAACAATATTGATTTGAAATCTCTGGGTCATGTTGTGAATCAAGTTTACATGCCTACCAGTATTTTTGGTACCCTGCAGCACCCTTGAAAGGATTTCAAGGAACCTCAGGGTACTGTGACACCCTGTATGAGAATCTCTAGATCAAACCTTTCACCACATGTGGATCATGGCAACATAGTCGCATGGGATGATGAGCTACCATCATTCTAGCAACATCATTTAAATGCTTAAAACCATTTAATCTGTAATGCAATAGAATTTAGCCAGGCTGCCATTCTGGTTCACAACTGATGTTTAGCAGCCCAAATCCAGGCAACTAGAAGTCTTCAGGCCAGAATGGAATCCTGTAAAAATTTCTGACTACTTAAAGATTTTATGACTACTGAGTAAGAAGGAGTATGATTGTATTTTAAAGTAGTAGTAGGTATTGCTTAGATGGTTGAAAGAGAAAATAGAATCTACACCTTTGTATGGAGAAATGACACCAGCTTTCGGAACTGCACTGAGAAAGTGGAGTGATAGCAAATCCTCTGGATATCACCAGCAGTATGTGGACCCCACTGGCTGCACTCCTGATCTCATAGTTTCATGGTTGGTAGGGTGGGAAGGGATCTGAGCAGATCATCAAGTCTGACCCCCTGCCATGGCAGAAAAAAGTACTGGGTCACACGACCCCAGCAAGGTGTTCATCTCCCCAGTAACCCAATTCTCCAACAATATGGGAAGAACAGATAAAATGAAGTCTGTTTGTGCATTCAGGATTTTCAATATGGAGAACAGATCCTCTAGTCCTTGAGCTAAAGATATAACATTTTGTCTCACAGTGGCAGTAAGATAATATCTTTTCAAGGGCTCATACCTACTGAAGTGATATTTTTACTTGCTGTTATAAAAAAAGTAATCTCTGGACTCTCTGGTCAGAGATCTGCCTTAAGTTTCATCTGTATTATCACCTCTTTCAATAACTGGTATTGATAATTCTCTGCATTTCACAGCCCTTTTTTAAAAAACTCTCAACTTGCCAGAGAAAGGACAAAAATACATTGGTTTCTTCTCTTATGGACATTGTTATTATATACAGCAGGGGCATCAAATAAACTGCTTATAAGCCAGAACCTGTGCATGGAGCCACTCTTTTTGGCTCCTAGTAGGCCAAGGAAATGTGGGGGTGGTCCTAGCAGGAGTGTGAGGCCTGACACAGTATCCAGGCCTAAGGCGACCCATGAGGTATGTTTACCAGAAGTAGAAAAATGAGTGAAGGCTTGGTCAACACAGCCGTACTTGAGCTACTGCCACTAGCCAGCAAAATTCAGCTAGAATTTTGGACAGGTTTTATCTACACACAGGCAAGAATTTACTAATCAACACCATTTAAGAATTATTTAATAATGTTTTTCAAATGCAGAATTTCAGATTTGTGGACATACTAGAAGATTGAAGAAGTAGAGTTTTTCTGAATGTAAATGTGAGTTATGGAAATAGTTATGGTTTGAGTTGTTTGTTTTTGCAGGGGACACTTTTGCAACAAACCCTGATCTCTGTGAATATGTAATGCAGATGACTAATGTTAGCTGTAGGTTGTTCAAAACTATTGACTTGGATTATTCATAATTTTCCATGTAGTCGTATGCATATGTTCTAAGTGAATCACTGAAACTTCTTAAAGAGAAGGATAAGGAATGAGAGAGAGAGGAAAAGAATATTCTTGGTGGTGCTGGGCAAGAGGATCCTGGATTCTGATCCCTTTTCTAGTCTAGAACCATGTCCTGATGATTATATAGCCTTGTGATTAGAAATCATGTGGAAAGCATGAGTTTTAAGTTCCTCAGTTTGAGGTCTCCTAGAATGCAGGTCACTTCCTGAGACAGTTCTCTATTCATAATGGTGATAAGGACTGGGTATGTACCTTGCAGGCCATCTTCCATTCATGGCTTGTATTAGTTTTCGTAAAGTCTGATCTTATGCTGCAGCACCTGTGAGTACAGTCCACATTTTATCAGAATCTGGGCACATGTTCTTTAATGGATTGACATGCACAATGTCTAATTCTGGGTTTGGTTCTACTTTTTGCTGTCAAAAGCTCTACACAAGGTATGTGCTACCGCTGACTCTCTTTTGTTGGTTTATATTCTAATCTTAAATTATATAATTGCACTTATTTGTTTAATCTTGAATCTTGGAGGTGTGTTAAGAAGCCACTTTTTTGCTATTAGCACTAGTGGCTTGTGATCTGTTTCTGTTGATACCAGTCTGTCATATAGGAACACATGGAACTTTTTACATCTGAGCACCAAAGCTAAAGGTTCTTTTCAGTTTTTGCATACTGACACTTGGTTCTGGTTAAATCTCTGGAACCATACACTGTGTAACTGGTGCATCACATATTTCTATATCTGTGCTGCCCCAAGACCCTCCTTAGATATATCTGTAGAGTTTTGTCTCACATTTGCTGTTATTGAATCTAAGCACTAGAGCTTCTTGCCTTTTGTAATAACTGTTTTAGTTCCTAAACTCCTTTATTGAGATGTGCTTCCCATAGCCAGTGTTTATTTTTGTGCAGTAAAGGTTTTAGGTTGCTGCAATTTTGTGCCCAATTAGGTGCAATCTTGCACACAAAGTTTACCATACCCAGAAGCTTTAGCACACCTTCCATCTGTGAGAGTGGCATATTAGCAATTGATTATACCCTGCTGGGATCTGTACACCTTGAGCAATTAATTTCTAAACCAAATATGTTGTTTCTCTTGCTATAAATTTTCATTTTTGTCTGTTTTAATCCTGCTGGCAGAACCCCTTTCAGAGTCCTCAGCTTCTGTTCATGTTCATCTAGTCTACATCCCTATATTAAAATATTAAATATAAACTATAAATATAATATTATGCACATATATACATACCCACATATACACACATATACATGTGTGTGCATGCGCACACACACAGACACACTTCAGTACCTTCAATACCATCAAATATTTGTTGTATCTATTTATCAAGCACTTCTAGTGCTGAACATAACCCCAAAGCCAATCTGCGAAAGCAGAATCTTCTATATAAAGTGTTGAACATTCATAGGTGTCTGCTATTTTTTGCTAATGGAAATGCCAAAACCCAGATGCTTTATCTAATGTGAAAAAATATGTTGCTTGGGCCACCTCTCCAAAGATGGTTTTTTTAGTAGGAATGGGAAAATGCATTCCATCTTCTTTTGTAATATTACTAAAGAATGAACTCACCCCATCAGTTCTTCTACTTCCTCAGTAATATCCAAAACAACCGTTTTCTCTAGTTCTGCTTTTAGGCTTTGTTTTAGAGCTAAAGGATTTTTGTGGGGAGCATGTATTGTGCGAGTATAAGGTTCAGAGAGCTCAATCTTATATTCTTAGTTCAGCTTCCCTAGTCTATCAAATTCATCCTGAAACTTATCTTCAATTTTACTGTGCCCCTCTATAGTATATATTCTCTGAATAAAACCCAGTGCCTGGCAGGTCTTCAGCCCTAACTTAGGTACATGTTTTCCTGATATAACCACAAACTGGATTTTTTTATTACCATTTTTTAACATTTACCTCCAGCTCATGTGTGCCAACAATAGGAATCAATTCCCAACTGTAAACTCAGTCTTACCTGCTTGCTGTGAATACTTGCTTTTGTTGTCAAACACTTTACTGTAAAGTCTGTTATAACATTAGGTTGGGCACAAGTGTCCAGTTTAAAAGGCACAGGAGTTCTATTTATTTCCAGTATGATATTCCAGTCTTCTGATGATGATATATCTTGTACAGTTCCTACATACAGGTCTTCATTGTTTCTCCCAATGTTGCAATTCACCTCACTGTGCAGTGCTTGTATGCTCTGTTCCTTTCTGCACCTACATTCTTGTATGCACACTCTTGCAACATGGATCAGTCTTTTGCATTTGTTGCAGTGCTATCCAAAGCAGGACAATGCTATGGTCAATGTTTGTTACTACAGCGTGTACAGTTCTTTTGGTTGCTTTTCTTAAGCTCTTCTTGATTTCATTCCCTTTTTGTCTCAGTTGTTTTCTAGGAGGGTTATTTATTCCCTTATTATCAGCAATTTCTGTATCTGGTTTTCCTTTCAAAGACTTCATTCTTGTCTGGGTGTTGTCTGCTGTTTTCTACATGCCAAGTGTTTTTTTTTTCTAGCCTAAGATCAGGATCCTTTAGCAGCCTTTTCCTGAGCTGCATGTCTCTGAATGCTATTACTTTCTGATCTCTGAGTCTGAAAGAGTTCTCCAAAACTATAGTATTGACTCAGAAGTCAAAGATTCTTTTCAGGTTCCTCAAAGGATTCTTCCTCTTTTGACCCTATATAGAAATTATCTTTTAAAATTCTCATTCTTTTCTTGGAGTGCAGTACTCCTCACATTTTGAGCACCATTTCATTATAAGCCCGCTCTGTCTGGCTCAGTTGCAGACTATTGTATACATCCAGTTCCTCAGCACCTGCTATATTCAGAAAATAGCTACCTTGTGATCACTTGACTTCCCAGTGGCTCCACATGCCCTCATGTACAGGTTGAATTGTCAACCTCTCCATAGCTGGAGTATTTCAGCTTTGTTGGAGCCCAAAGCTCACTCCACACAATGCAGTCACCTATTTTCAAGCACTTCTGGTACCATGTTGCGTTGTAGGTTCAGTTCATTGAGACAAGATCCACTTTTACAAAGAGGTCTCCTTATTCATTTTAACAGCACCAAGACAGCCATGAGACTTCTTCTTTGGCTTTCACTCGAACTCTGTCCATTTTTGTCTATGTAACAGTGAAATCTTGGAGGGGAACTCCAAGACAGCCTAACCCTTAAAGGTATATAATCCTCACCTGAGTTATCTGACCTTTTACTCATGTGAAGCTGGGAAAATAACTCCATAATCTGGCTCATGTGTGTCTGGCTAATGTGTGGAGCATGGCTTTCCCAGCCTCCTTCTCGAACCTACAGAGTTTTGAATTTGGTGGTGCTGTCTTCTTACCAGCGATGTCAAAGCCATTTGTTGTTCCCTTGGCAGCTGACAAAGGATACTTACACAAGTTAATTTTTGCATGATTGGGCCCCAAATAGTGCTCTACAGCCATTCAATGACATGCATGTATGGATGCAGAGCACTTTTAAAATGGCCAGTTAAATAAAAAAATTAACTCTCCTCAAATGAATTATTACATGAAGACACTCTGGTTTAGAGAGCCTTGGGGAATTTGTGTCTTCTATGGTTAAATATTGCACATTGCAGGCTGGGTTGATGCATCCCAGCCCCAGGGCTGTCAATGGGGGAAGGGTTGAGGGGAAGGAGCGGGCAGCACAGAGCTGCCAGCAGGGGTTTGCTGCCTGGCTGGACATAGAGGGAGGGGGAGTAAAACAGAGCCCCACCACCTCATGGCCCTCCCCCCTCACCAGATACCCCAGCTGGGGTACTGGAGGAGCCAGACTAGGACCATGAGGTGATTTTAGATTTAAACACAAGGTATCGTTCCTTACCTTTTATCTTCTATTGGAACACTAGCAAGTTGCCCATCAAGAACAATGATGGGGACAGAGCACCTTCATGACATCGGGGACAGAGGGGGTGGGGGGGAGCGCGAGGCCACTGCTGCACTCCCACCACCCTGTGCCACCACTGCCTCCAAGGAGCAGGGCACAGGTGTGGGGAGTGGGGGAGCCAGCAATGCTGGCCTCACCACCCAGCTCCATCCCCATGAACCCCCCCACACGCACTCCATCCTCTCTGTTATGGAGGCACTCCATCGCCATCATTCATGATGGGCAGTTCGCTCCATGTGCAGTACTAGCTTAAGCCACGCCCCACCAGGAGCCACGCCCCACCACAAGCATTACAGCTAGAAACACAGACAGATGGACTAAGCCCTTTATATTTATAGCCTAGTTGTAGACAGACAGTTATGCATTTTAGCCCCTTCTTCAAATGTTTATATAGAGGTGTAATTGTACAGTTGTGACTGGACAGTCACCTTGCTGGGGTTCACTTGACTCCAATTGTCTTTCCCTGACTAGTGCAGAGGGACTGGACCCAATGATCTACAAGGTCCCTTCCAGCCCCTAACAATCTATAAATCTATGAATATGCATGCTTGATAGGACTAGGACTTGATAGTGCTAGGACTTTTCAGTGTGTTAGCACCAGCATCTATATGTATCATTGGCAGTACTTCAATGTGGGGGTTGAAGGTACAACTCCCTAATGTGGATGAAGGTCATAACAATACTTCTAACAATGAATCCCTTTTTGGAGTTATATCACTTAAAATTTAGTTAGTAGTGTTACAAAAATTGTGCAGACCAGTTAAGATAGTTTCATAGTTTCATAGTAGCTAGAGTCGGAAGGGACCTAGGTAGATCATCTAGTCCGACCCCCTGCCTTAGCAGGAAAGAGCACCGGGGTCAGATGACCCCGGCAAGGTGCTCATCTAACTTCCTTTTAAAAATCCCCAGGCTAGGAGCCTGCACCACTTCCCCTGGAAGCTGGTTCCAGGCCCTAGCCACCCTGACTGTGAAGTAGCGCCTCCTAATATCTAATCTAAACTTACCCTCCGCCAGTTTGTGACCGTTATTCCTGGTCACTCCTGGCAGCGCACGGGGGAACAGGGACTCCCCCAATACCTGCTGATCCCCCCTGACCAGTTTGTAGCAGGCCACAAGGTCCCCCCTTAGCCTTCTCTTGTGGAGGCTAAACAGGTTCAGGTCCCGTAGCCTATCCTCATAAGGCCTGCCCTGCTGACCCCTGAATGTAGATGTAGCAGTTTCCATATTTCATGGTGTATAAATCAGGTTTTGAAGCATAATTTTTGTTCTGAAGCACAAATTTGACTTGTACAATGTGCCACATCAAAACATTGGGGATGGTGCTAGCCTTGGTGCAGCCCCATCCCCTGCAAGCTGGTGCTGCCTCAGCTGCACCAACTCCACTTCAGGGGATGGGGCAGTGATGACAGTGCAGAGCCAGATGCAGGGGAGCCCAACATGGGCTCCGGGTGGCTGTGGCGGGAAAGGCCCAGCAGTGACAAAGACGATGGGCCACTTTTTCCCCATGCTGATGAAGGACAACTGGTGGGGATGCCAATTAACTAATTAATCCAAAGGATCATTAATCCACAGGTAGTCAGATTCAGGGACATTAAGTAAGTTAATTTCCATGAGCATTGATCTACTGCCCAACCCCACTCAGAGTTAGAAGAAGTAGCTATGCACTGTAACACAGGTAAGTTGAGCAATATAAGCTGTATTACACAACAAAACCCGCACAACAACTACCCGACGTGATATTCCCGCAACACCTGAGCTGCAACACAATAAAATACACCTGACGAAACAATAACCCAACGCAAATCCCAAACCCATTGCCACTCGTCACACAACCAATCAACTACACATAACAAGGAGCTTCAGTCACTACACAGTTAACTGCTGTGCAACCTTACAGGCAACCCAGAAACCAGAAATGGCAGCAAGAATACTCTGGGCCTCTGACAGTCCCTGAGGATTTCTAGCTTTTCCCTGCTTAGGAACTCAGCACCTCAAATAGGGAAAGGGTGATACTTTACCGAGGTGTATCTTCCACAGGTGAAGCCCAAAGGAAAGACCATGAGACAGGTTAGCCTCAGTGAGCTCAACCCCAACAACTAAGTCACAGCAAAGAACCTGCACTTGACGAACTCCCACACCCCAAGAGCGTGGAGTCAGGACAGTCCAGCCTGAGTGAGAGCAAGACCAAGTATCCTGAGCTCTCACAGAGCACCCAGAGTTGCTCCTGGATGCTCTGGACAGGATTTACTGATCATGCCATGTGTCACTCACCCAATGGTCCAATCATCGCCCATTTCACAATACCCAATCAAATTCAAACCTTGGCAATACTTAGAAGGACCAATCAATTCAAACTATTTCAAACCAATACAAGCAACATTATTATAATTAACATATCGGCATTGATAAACAATTGCATTACCATTATATCCTGTGCATGCCCAGACCTTAAAAGTAGGTCATGACTTCATCAAGTTTGAGAGTTTAAACCCTCTAGAAACTTCTCACTTCTAGTCAGATGGTGCATGCATGGACTTCCACTGTTCTACACTGAGGAACAGTTTCTGCCCAGCTGCCACCACTGCTCAGTGCTGGCAAATCCAGAGGAGACATGGGCTGGGCTGGTTTGGGGCTATGTACCCCACCAGTACCACAGGGCTGGGGCCAGTGGTGTAGGAACCACTGCTGCCTGGGCTACCTAGAAGGACAGTCCAGCTGTGGTGCCACTCCAGCCCCACTGTGTTGCCCAGGGGCCAGCAGGATGCACCACGGGCAGGCAATGCCTGGACCAGGCAGGACCGAGGGACCCACTGTGAGGTGGACAAAGACCTTTTCAGGCTGGATGCGGCCCGTGAGCCATATATTTTGTCCATTAATTGCTAATTTGTAACAAAAGCCATTCTTTAAAGTGATAAGTACTTTCAAGAAGGTGTAGAGTCTTCAGAACTCATTTTTAAATTAAGGGTAAATAAAAGCAGTGAGTGCATAGCAGGATTAGGCCTAGAGTGCTTTAATTTTCATAATGTCCTTATGAATCTCATAAGGAGTTACCACTGATTTCAAAGGTATCAGATGAAATCCCACATTTTTAGTATTAATTAGTGCAATTATATTATACCTAGTCCATATATAATGGACTGGGACTAAAGAGACATGGCTCTGGTTCCTATTTCTGCTTAGTGGCAGAACACAGGCCCTTCCCTTAGTGACCTACCATTGCCCTCCACAGTTCCTGTTTCCTCATCTATAAAATGGAAATAATTATGTTAACTTCCCTTGTAACACACTGTGTAAAGCACCTGTGGCCATGCTCCAAGATTCTAAATAGAACACATCAGAACAGACTCAGTTAATTGAGTTTTCTCCATGTTCTCATTAGAACACTCCAGCGTAGCCTCATTCGCATGTGCATTAAGCCCCTACATTTCAAATTGGCCATGGGAGTGCCTTAGCTAAACCTCATTGAATGAGCTTTAGTTAAAGCACCCTCATTTGGAAACATGGGGGACTTAATACACATGACAGTGAGCCATTTGATTAAAGTGGCTATCCGGGAACTGCTCTGATTAAAACACAGCCCCTACCTCTGAGCACATGTATGAGATCTACTGAGGAAAACACTGAGAGAGAGCTGGCAATATTATTTATTGTTTTATTATTTGCACAACACTTCTGACTACAGAAGAAAATATAAATGTTGAATTTCTAACATTTTATGTCCATTTAATTAGGTGAAAAATCATTATGGTAAATTTCTTTAATTGTATAATTTTCCTGGATAATTCAAAGTTGTTATATGTACTGATAATTTATTACAACTTTATGTTTGGATGAAAGATTTAAAAATAATGGAAGCATGTTTAGATTTCATATGAGTAGGAACTTTATCAAAGCTTTTACTGAGTTAACACCTATATTACCTTTTGAGGTAGGGGCAGGGATAGTATCATTTAATTTAAATCCTGATTGAATATATTTTGTGACTTTCTAAATTATTTCTAATTACAAAAGCTGTTTCCATAATGACAATTTATATCTTCATTTCATACTAAATTTCATTCCATTCATTCAGGTCATTCCATTTATCTACCTTATTTGTTACTTGAACAGAACAGAAACTGCAGAGCAGCTTATCTTTCACAGCTCTTTAGGAGGAAAAAAAAAGTGTTGAAAAGGATAGATTAAGATGTTTAGTATGCAGCCAGTTCAATTACCAGGAAATATCATTTAAATTTCTTCTCTTTAATAAAAATACAGACCTTTGAAGAGACTGTGTAAGAAAATAACTACAGAATCAATTGGGTTGTCCTAGAAGAATTCAGCAAAATACATAAAATATTATTTAAAATATGAAATAATTTTAAGTTTAATTTTAAGACATATTTTTGCTATGTACATGAAACATAGATGTCATAAAAGCATATAAAAGATTTCCAAATAATTTCTAAAGCTTAAAGAGCATTAAAATTTTAAGTTGTTTCAAAATCTTTCTCAATTTTTCTTTTATTATGCTGATTTCTTCATTAAAGATGGACTTTTATGACTGTTCCTTTTATTTTGCATATCACTTTAGATCCATTCACACTACAGTTGTATAATTAAGTCACTCGCAGTAGTCTTTTTCTCACTGTTGTACTTAAATATAGTTCTCTTGTTTCCCCGCCACCCCTATAATACAACTTAATAATTCATCCAATACTTTTGACAAGTCTGGCCATGTGGAAAACTGTTTTCCTCTAGAATTAGATTATGCATAAAATGATTTACATACACGGAGCTGTCTTGAAATTAATATACGGAATATAAGCCTTTGCCACGTGAAGGTAACGTTATGTGATTAAAATATCATTAATCCCATAGGGTTTGACAAGCTCACTTGCACTCTTTGTATGCAGTTATAAACTTGCAACTAATTATAAATACTTAAAAATAATAAAAACAAAAGCTATCAAGAATATTTGTTTTCTTCTACTATGGAAACTCACCTCGCCCCGTGCTTATCCTGAACTAAAATGTGTTAATAGGAGGGTCACTTGCAAGTCTAGGGAAGTCATCTATCCACTCTGTTCAGTACTGATGAGGCTTCATCTGAAGTACTGTGTCCAGTTTTGGCACTATATTTAAAGAAATATGTAGGTGAATTAGAACAGTTCCAATGGAGAGAAACCAAAATGCTTACAGGTCAGACAATGTAATTTATAAGGATTCCTAAAGGAACTGGGATTATTTAGTCTGGATAAGAGAAAACTAAAAGGGGATTTGATAGCAGTCTTCAAATATCTGAAGAATGTTTATATGGAGGATGGGACTGGACAATTCTCTTGAATTGCAGGGAAAGCAAAGAAATACAAAACAAATCTATTCCTCTTGGGGCCCAGCAGCCTTGGCTTTTTTGTATCTCTCTACTCCTTCCTCTCTGCTCCTTCCTCTCTGCTGCTACCCTGCAACTGAGTCTGTTGTCCCTTTATGGGGCAATTAACCCATGTAGGTAAGCAACTTATTATGCACGCAATTCATCAGTCCTTGAAATGAATCTTTTCTGGTTTGAGAGGGCCAGAAATTGACCATGTCTAAGGAGGAAAATACTTCATTCCATCTGTAACATGAAATCGATAGGACCCTAGCATTATGGTATAAGAAAGGCACTTTTTTTAGTTTGTGTTTCAGAAGATTCTAAAATGTTTTTTTCCTCTTGCTTTTTAGTCTATGCAGTTGGATTTAACATTGAGAAAGCCTGACTTTTTGCAGAAGGTTACAAAAATTTCTAATACAATATTAAAATAATTCCCAATAGAACTTTCGAAATGGTGATTTCTGTAAAATGTATGATAAATATTAAATTCATGACAGCATGATGCAATATAAAGGGTATATTGATACTTGTGTGACATGGCCTAGATAGCTCATTTGTGAATAATGGTGTTCCAAGAACAGAGACCACTGATGGTTAAATTTTACCTGGCACTCTTTCCCGTGCAACATTAAAAAGTACACCATGGAAAGAGTGTACTATAACCAATAGTCTTAGCTTTTAGTAGAGAAGTTAAAAATGATAATTTTTACTGTTCATTTTATTGGTAAATTTTACTTTGGCTATCACATCAACAACAGAATTATTAACTAGATTTCATTATTGGGTTAAATGATGTCCTCTTTAAATCAGTAGCTGTAGTAGCAGAGCATGTTGCAGCAGCTAGGCAGAACACAGGAAACTAGCCTTTCCCACCCAACCCTATCCAAGTATAGTATCAGACTATGGTGGGAGTGGAAGGGAAGGGATGGAGACCTCCATGCAGCAGGGGTGTTCACAAAGAGCTACCCTTCCCCCAATCGCAACAGGAGTAGACTGCTTATGGAGAGCTGGGAACCATCCCTCTATCCATAGAGCATATGGTTTGCCAGAAACTGCCCCTCCACAGGCTGCATTGTGGTGGAGCCAGAAGACCTCAGTGCAGTAGGGAGCACTCATGCTCATTTTCCTAATCCTTGTGATTATACAATAAGCTCCATTCTTTCATACATTACAGACGGTGCACAGGTATCTGGGAATTCTCAGCCCCAATCTCAAGGCGCCATTGAAAATATTTGCTCTGCACTTAAAGTGTTGCAAGGAGTAATCTTGTTGCCTTCTGAACTATATGATTAAACATATATGTTGAGGCATGAATGATTTTTTAGTTACTGACATAAAGGGAGTGGGTGCTGATGCTTGACAGCATGTCCACCCCAGATGTGAGAATTTCTATTCACACCTCTGGTTTTGTCCATCATTTGTTAATGTGATTTTCTAAAGGTACCAGAATTTAAAATAATATGTAATTTAGGCACCAATAATGTATAATGTTTTCCTATTTTATGTTTAGAAAGCTTTTTTAGAATATACTGGTGCTTTAAAACATTTATCATAGCTTTCTAATCACCAAGTTTTCCTTTTATTTCTCTGATATTGGAGTGAAGTCATAAAGTAACCATGTCCTCAGATAATTTTTATTTTTTAGACATAATAAGGTATTCTTTAGATTAACTTGTCCTTTGATCCATTAAGCAGAAGCCGAAGTTATTAGGCAGCTTAAATTAACCTGCTTAGCCTTAAAGAGAATTTGTTAGGTAAAATATTTATTTTAACTTCCCAAAGACCTGTTACTTTCTTTTCAATCTTAATATTCATATAGCAAAAAACAACATGCAATTCAAAAGCAATATTCTTTAGTTGGCCACTGTAGTGATTCTGAGAGTCTTGCATTTGACAATGAATCTGCTGTAGTGCTTTTTAATAACACACATTCCATATGAACTTTTAACATCAGCAGAAAAATGAAACCATCAGCAGCTAAAAATTTGAATATGTTTCATGCACAGTAACACATCTTATTCATCATTGTTATGTCCAACATCTATTTTAAATATTTATGTTAGATTTTTAAATTGTTGGCTTTACAACTTCCTTGTCATAACCATTTTTATATAGCTCTAAAATGCCTGAAAATGTAGTTGGTATTATAATGAGCTCAAAAATGAGCGTGGACTGGAGAATGTTTCATGGTGTTTTCTAAATATAAAACTCAGTACATCATCTTCAGTTTTCTAAAATGGTTCTTCTTAATAAAAATTTCATTTGAGTACTTAATATGACTTGCAGATGAAATGTTTGCTTAATATGATGAAACATTTTGAAGGGACTGCCAATGGAGCCTGAAAAATGAGACTGCCTACTGGAATCAGGGCCATTTACTTCCCCAGACTATTTATTATGTATGTGTATTGTGGTAGCATTGGAGTCCTAGCTGTGGACCAGGAGCTTATTAGGTCTGATAATCTACTGAATGGAACAAATGGCCTTTACTGGATGGAATCTATAATCACAGTAATGACGTTTAAATTGTATGTGCTGTCCTGATTTAATCAATGATTTAGATCCTGGATGTAACTGCATAGGGTTTAAAACTTCTCTTTTACAAAAGCAGCAAAACAGGCATAGAAATAACTTGGTTATTTAAACTGTTTGTTCAAAATGGGGTTTGTAATTCACTATTTTTTTTTTTTTGGGGAATGAAATTTAGTGAGTCTCACTCAAAATGAGTTCTTCAAAAACATCATTATGACCAATCTCTTTCAACTAAAGCCACTGGTTGACTTCAGAGTGGGGAGAGTTAAACTAATGTGTACCACTTGTGTAACTCCCAGCCTTAGAATCTGATCCCAAACTTACCAGCATCACTAGGAGTCTTTCTAATAATTCAATTGAACTTTGGCCTTATTTGGACTGCTGGACAAGGCTGAATAATGTTTAGTGCTACACTGGCTAGCACTATGAAAGAAAGAGTCTTGGGGGTCATCATTGACCACATGATGAACATGAGTCTGCAATGTGATGCTGCGGCTAGTAAAGCAACCAAAACACAGGCTTGCATCCATAGATGCTTCTCAAGCAAATCCCGGGACGTCATTCTCCCCTCGTACTCAGCCTTGGTGAGGCCGCAGCTGGAGTACTGCGTCCAGTTTTGGGCTCCACAATTCAAAAAGGATGTAGAGAAGCTTGAGAGAGTCCAGAGAAGAGCTATACGCATGATCAGAGGTCAGGAAAACAGACCTTATGATGATAGGCTGAGAGCCATGGGGCTCTTTAGCCTGGAGAAGTGCAGGCTCAGGGGTGATCTGATGGCTACCTATAAGTTTATTGGGGTGACCACCAGTATCTGGGGGAACGTTTGTTCACCAGAGTGCCCCAAGGGACGTTGAGGTTGAATGGTCATAAACTACTACAAGACAGTTTCAGGCTGGACATAAGGAAGAATTTCTTTACTGTCTGAGCCCCCAAGGTCTGGAAGAGCCTGCCATCAAAGGTGGTTCAAGCACCTACGTTGAACACCTTCAAGAGCAAATTGGATGCTTATCTTGCTGGGATCCCTTTGGGCAGGGGGCTGGACTCGATCTTCCGAGGTCCCTTCCAGCCCTAATGTCTATGAAATCTAGTGCAAGAAAGATTGTTTTTCCACTGTACAATATTTTCCTGTTAGATTTGTTTTCTTTCCCTATAGGGCCCCCACCTTTGTTGCCGACGTGGCTGCTGGTGTCTGCAGGTGGTCATCGCTCACCTGTCACCACCCCCCACTATTGTCACCGACACCAGCGTCTGCGGGTGGTCCCTGCTCACCGCTGCCAACACCAATGCTAGTGACTGAGGGTGGTCCCTGCTTGCTCCTCACCATCATGGTGCCCCCTCCTCCAGTGTCAGAAGGTACCATTTTTTCATGATAGTTCATGTTCATTGTCTCAATCTGTCTTTCCAGCACTTCTCTAAAATGCCCTTTGTATATCACTTTTTTCCTCTACACTTGAACTGGACAACTTCCTCAATGCCGTCCAATACAACCAGGAGATCATTAGGAGTCCACAGGAGACATGTCCTTTCCTCTCAGCTCTCCTTCAGTTCAGAGCAGGTATAAAAGGGAAAGTACAGCTTCACTCTGGTTAGAGCACTTACTTCTCATGGATGGTATGTACACCATCTGGTCAGTACTAGGCGTGAATTCTGTCACTGAGAATGGAACATTTAGAGATTTTTACCTGTTAGCTCTGGAAAATCCTTACTGCATATCTGTGAACCTGCATTTTTCCAAGGTTTAAACTTGTCCAAATGTCATGGGGATGATCACAGATATATTGACTACCACTTTTCGGCTCTCCTTCAAAACACGCAAGGTTTTCAATGGAAAGGTCAGTAGAATTGTTTTTAACAGTGAAAAACATATTTTCTGTGCCCTTATTCTTGGGGGAAAGGCTATACCAGCTTGCCCCCAAATTCAGCCTGAGCAAGATGCTCAGTATGGAAAGATGTCATCTTTGACCTTAAAATTTGGCAAAGGCATAATAGGAAGCATGGGTTATCCTTAATAATAAAGGATGCTACCAGCATTTTTCTACTGTGTAGCAAATGTGTTTAAGTCTTCTGTACAGAAATCCATATGTTCGGGCTTTCTTGTAGCCATACTGCAGGCTCATCCTGAAAAGAGCTAACAAAAAGGTATTTGTTAAAATATTTCATAATGATTTTTTTTCTCAATGAATCAAAACACTAAGTTAGGCTGGCAACCTATTTATAGGTTGAATTATTGTTTCTGTCCTAGCAATAGTGTAATAAGGGATTAGGTGTTTTCTAGCTTTGGGTGTCTTCTTAACATAAGAACATAAGAACTGCCATTTACTGGGTTAGGTTGTAGATACATCTTGCCCAGTATCCTGTGTGTCAATGGCACAAAATTGATGCTGAAAGGGAGAGTGAACTGGGTATGACCAGGATTTTTTTCCATTGCTCGTCTCTCACTTGTAGTTTCCAGCATCTGAGGTCTAAGAAGTTCTGATTCAGAGGCTAAGTCCCATGCTCAAAAGTTCCCGATTCCCCTTTCCTCCAAGAATTTGTCCAATCCATTTTTGAATCTCAGTAAACCGTGAGGAGGTGGTTGAAGGAGGGGGGAGGGGACCATGGGGGGACTCCCACCAGGCCCCATCCCCTGCTTGTTTCCCCAGCCCCCCCTGAGCACCCCACAACTTCCACCCACTCTCCCAGCCCCGTTAATGGCTTCCCTGCCTGGCTGCAATGTCCTGGCACTTAGAAAAGAAAAGAAAAGAAAAGAAAAAAGCCCTGTACTCACCAGATGTTGCAGCAGCCATCAGGGTCCCTGGGAGCTCATAGCAGAGCTCCTGCATACAGCATGGGGCAGTGGGGAGCAGTGGGGGATGGTGGAGATTTTCCCCCCCCCCATCCCAACCTGGCAGAAGCCAGTGACTGTGGGGTTTTTTTTGGGAGGCGTGGTGTTTTTTTTTTTAAAGCATTGGGATGAGGCAGCCATTGATCGGAGCCATTGATGGGACTGGGAGAGTGGCTGGGGGATGGGGCCTGTTCAATTTGGAGATTTGACTGATTTGGCTGAGTCTCCAAATCAGATTCAGCTGAATCGATTCGGCACAGTGATTGGAATCACCGAATTGAATCACTGTCCCCTGAATCTGCCAAATCTGAATCTGGAGTGAATACTAGCCACTGTGCACAGGCCTAATAATCAGTGATGCTTTACTGCAGAGCTAATTGGTCCACTCCCAAATAAAGTGCATATTTAGATACATCCTTGTATTCCTTTTAAATTGACTACCTACTAATTTCATACCCTTAGTTCTTGCATTGTGAGAAATAGTAAATAATAAAACCCTATTTACTTTCTCTTCACCGTTTAGTATTTTGTAAACCCTCATCGTATCCCCCTTTAAGTTCCTATTTTCTAAACTGGCCTAAACTGCATAGGCCTAACCTCTGTAGTCTCTCTTCTTATGGAAACCTCACCATACAACTAATCTTCCTGGTTGCCTTCTCTGATTCTTTTATATCCTTTTCAAGGTGTGGGGACAAGAACTGAGATGAGTATTCAAAGTGTAGACCCACCCTGAATTTATAAAGGGAGAGTACATTAATGGCAGCCACTGCTAATGCTAGCCCAGGTGCCACAGCTCCCAAAACCATGCCACTCAAAGTACAGACTCTGGCTGTTAGTGCCTCTACCTGCTAGAGTAGTGGTCAGCAACCTATGGCCCATGGGCCAGAATTGGCCTGAAAAGAGGTCTGATCTGGCTTGGAGAATTTTGACCTGTCACAGGGGATTGCTGGCGTGGAGTTGTGCTGTGCTGCCAGCCTATCCATAGTACTCCCCTCTGCTGCAGAACCTGCTGCTCTTGCTGCAATAAGGTTGTGAATGTTCAGTGAGGGATGTGCAGAAGTGGTGAAGCAGAGTGAATGTAGGCCATTGGCCATTGTGGGAGGACTGGGTAAGGGAGGGCGGAGACTTCTGGGCTGCAGCTGTGGTCAAATCACAAGCTCCGGGCTGCCTTAGCAAAAGACTGCTACACCCCATACTAGACAGCTTATACAGCACTATTTCTGCTTAGGGAAATCCCAGTAGTCATCATTTGGCAGCACAAATCATTCTCTTTGAGAATTAAGTGCTATATCAAGAGGTCATAAAATGATTATAACATTAAACATTTCATATACACACTCATGATGAAGTGGATTCTTTCTGCCTAACAGACAATATTTTAGAGATAAACTGAGCAACCTAGACTGAGGTCATGTATTTAAAGTTTACTTGAAAGTAGAATACTTTGTGTCATTGCCTATTAAGAGTTATGGTAGTAACTTCCATTGCATTTTAACTGTGGTCTTTCAAATTCAATTGACAAAACTGATATCAAATTGAGAGAGTACTTTATTTGGAGACGAAAGTTGTTCTTTTTTTCCCCTTGGACCTATACAAAAGACATATTTCATGCTAAACAATCTAATAAATTACTTTGCCCAGTTCATCTTTTGCTCTAATATTTTAAAGGAAATGACATTTAGGGAAGCATATCTCATCTGCCAAGCAAGACGAATGAGTTCAGGATGTACATTGTTCAGTTCATTTATAAAGGACCATCTGCATCAAAAAAAGCAAGCCAAGTGTACTACAGCTAAACTGTTTTATGGTATAAACAAGTACATGATGAAGTGTCTTATCTCATAAACACATTAGGCTCCAGGTAGCACTCAACCCAGTTCTAATACTCCAAATATATCTATAAGCATGAATACAGAGGGGTCTGTTTGTTTATTTTTTTTGTTTTTTGTAATCTAAATATACTATGGATATAGGGGAAAACCAGGAAGATGGAGCTGGCTTTAAGTCACTCATAAGTCACTCCACTCACTTTGGAATCAGGCCAGAAGTGAAGAGCAACTATGCTCTTGTTAGCATCTATATCTAAGAGAAGAGCCTGAGCAACATTTGTTTATAGGGCAATGCTTGAGGCTCATTCCACATACGAGGACTACTACTGTCCTGGCAATGACTTCTACTGCAACTTTTGGTGCCAGAGTCCACTAGTCTTTGAGGTCCTGAGATTGCACCTGGTTGTTGTTTTTTTGTTCTCTTCCCACTAACACACACCTGGCAATTTTAGCTGTTATCTAGGCTAGTGGGGGCCAACCCTTTCAGCAAGTGTGCTACAGGATAAGTCCTTCACCTTCCCCCATTGCCACTCTAGTCCCCTTTCCCTATCCAATCTGCTGTTCTGCTTTTTGCTCCATGCACTATGTGCTGCTGTTTTCCCATTTCCTTCCCCAGTCTGGTGTTCACCACACACAGAGGCTGCTTGTGCCACTTACATCATGCTTGCCGTAGGTTGGCTACCCCTAATCTAGTTCACATGATAACAGGACATCAGGCTAGGTCATTATGATGACGCCTCTTGATCTTAAAATATTTTTACTCTTTCACAGGTGGTATTGAGCTAAGTGTCTTTAAAGTTCATAGGAAAGTAGGGCTGAAAGGTAACATTTTGTCATCCAGTCCATTTGCCTACACAGATTTGTTAAATTCTCTCATTTTTAACCCTTTCCTCCATGCTTTTCTGATCCCTACTAATCCCCATTAAGAAAGGTCAATTTGGGTGTGTCGACATGAGACACTTAATGCCCATTGGACTAATTCTACTGCACATTAGCTGGCAAAAGTATTAATCTGCACTGATGCACAGTAGATCAGTCCAATGGGCACTAAAAGCACAGTAGGTTAGACCAATGGGCACTAGAAAGTGTTCATCTGTGCTAATGTGCAGTAGCATCCATTATGGCACATTAAGTTTAGTACCTGTTATTACAGGTACTAAACTTAATGTATTATAATTACAGTGCATTTAATGAACTTGTAGATACCCCCTTTTTTAGTATGACTTACTTCCTTTCATGACCTTTTAAACTTCTTACAAGCAACTAGTTGCAGCCTTAAGGTAGTTTTTTGTTTCTGGCTGTAGCTTGCTGTGTCTAGTTCTCTTCCAGCTGGTAAGTATTCTGAACTCCTCTTATTCTTTCTCATTTTCATTCTTGATAAGGCCTATGATTGAGAAGGGAGGTTAAACAAATTTTTGTCAGGGAAAGTTTTAACAAGGCTGAGGTTGCCATGAGCAGGGGTTAGATTAGGAAGTCACTTCTAGCCGTAATATTCTATGACCATACGAATTATTATTCGTTATTGGTGTGATCTTATGTCATGTAAGCCAAGGTTCTAGACTGATTAGAATGGGTACAAAAACAACTATAAGTATGATAGGAGATAATTAGAGCCTTTTCCCCTAACATTAAGGGCTTGTTTGCATCACCGAAAAAGCACATCAAACTCTACTGTATCAAGAATAACTGCAGAAGGGTGACCCAGAGTATCCTCATAAGAATATGTCCAAGCTTGGAGCGTGCCCAAAGAACAGTCAGGCCAGGACTCATTGCTGCCATATTGCAAGAGATTTACTTTATATTTAATGCATTACCCATTGTAGCAGGATGGCATCCTAGGGTCGCCGTGCTCACCCATAAGGTGCCCTCTGTACCGTGCCAAGCATTGTCTAAGCACCCTTGGAATCTCGCTTGCCACATCTTTGATCTTACGTGTTTATTGTAGGGAGGCTGCCCTTCGTTCTCTTGGCTATGGTTTTCCTGCCAGAGCTGCCTCAGTCTCACTGGCACTTGGGTGTCCTACAGCCCTGCCTTGCTCCGCACCCTGTTGACGCTCTGTCCCTTCCCAGTCTCATCCCGCTTGGGCTCTCTGGAGTCCCACCTCACCCTGTACTTCATGGTGCTCAATGTTGGTCACTGCCCCTCTCTCTCTGGGGCATCTTGCTGTCCACCCTCTGGGCTTCTCGCTATCCACTCTCGGGGACTTCTTGCTCAGCCTGCACCCCCCGATGCTCAGGTTCTCCACGACCTTGTTAGTTCTGCCTTCCAGGCTACTTGGGGTCAGCCCTGTCCCAGTACTATGCCTTTTCCTGGCACCTGGCACCCGCCCTGCACTGTCCTTTCTGGCAGTTTGGGAAGCACACTCCCTCTGCTGCACCCCTTTTGGCTTAACAGTTGCTGCCCCTCTCTCTGGGGCTTCTCAGCAGTGCTGCCCCTCTATCTGGGGCTGGCGTCCAGACTCTACTGTGGTTCCCCTATGAGGCCTCCTCCATTCCCTTATAGCCTTGCCCGAACCTCTGGTCTAACAACAACCAAACACGAGCCCCTGGGCTATAACACAAATCTATGCCTCATAGCTAAAACATCCTCCAAACCACACCACAGCATCTCTCACCCATGTCCCTAGCTGCTCGCCCATCCAGGCCTTTTCCTTTCACTCATTCAGGGCCAAGCACCTTCCTCCTTGGCCGCCAGCCTTCCCCCCTCCTGGCCTTTGGCCTACAAATTACGTAGGAGCCAGGCCCTGCCCCTTTTGGTCAGCTGACCGGACAGATGTGTGTCCTTAGCTCCCTCCAGTTGCCCCTAGCAACCAGCACCTGAGCCACTACTCTGGCTTTTCAAGTAGCAGGCACCTTAGTGCCGTGCTACACCCATCAACATAGTATGTGATTACCGTCTACATAAAATCATTTACAATACTATTGAATTTCATGGAACATTTGACATTTGCCTCCCCCCTCCTGCCCCCTTTCAAGGTAGAAATTTAGCATCAAAGTTTTTAAAAATATATTTTTTTACACCTCTTTTTTTAACTTAGTAAATGTAGAAGGGAGTCTCAATAATATGCATAATCTTTTTTGAAGAAGATTTTCACTGTTGCCTAAAAACAAAAGGCAGGTTCTTTATCTGCCTGATATCCCCTGGGGCTGCATCCAGATGAGAGTGGCCATGTGGTATGTGCCACTGCAGACATACTACACGTTCTGTTGTTTGCCACCTTGAGGGGTTTTATCACCCTGAATACCCATGGAAAAAAATGTGGAGTGGCACTGTGCTCCACTTCCAGCCAGGCTCTGTGTGGCAGAAGCGATGTGGCTGTAGTCCCGGGAGGCCCCCAGGACCTAGGTAGGTCTGCTGGGGCCATCCCACTGCTGGCTTGAGCCTCCTGTATCCCACCTGTGGTAACTTGCCATGCACCACAGCACACGTGGCACAGGCATTCCCCAGGGAGACCTAGCAGTGGCACAGGGTGAGATGCTACCAGTTGTCCCGGGGAACAAAACATTCACACCACATATGGACACACCCTGGGAGTTTGTAGTCTGAACCCTTCAGTCAAGAATGCTTTATCCTTAGCTCTCATGTATACTTCATCCTGGGCTCTGTCATCTGTGTTGTCGTACACAAATACAACTACTTCGCCCTCACTACATCCAGCTCCTGTCCACATACACACATACTTGCTCTTAGTCAGGATTTGGTAATGACTTGCACTTCATCATTACAAGTCAGAATGATAATTGAAGACCAAGCAGCATGCTAAATACTCTTCCACTACAGCAGCTACAGAATCATTTAATAACTGATATTATATTTTTTTCCATATAACTATTCTGCTTTCCATGCAGAAAAAAATGTTCATTGCCTACTGTAACTGAATACAATTCATTATCTGCTGACAGCAAGCCCTATCTACCACAGAGCAACATCATTTATTTTATTTGTGGCTGTATATTGTTAGCCACAGTACTTAATGATAAAATCAGGCTTTTTCTGGGGTTCAATTGATCATGTGATACAGAGTGATTCTAGCAAGTTTTGTATATTAATTCTGCTGACAAACAGGGAATGTTACCAATTTTCTAAGCAGAACCATACAATCTGTAGATAGGCAATGCTATGTCTAAAAATAAATAATTGTGTAATTACCAAACTATTCTAATCAACAGACAGGCCTATTGGCTTTTAACAATGTTATATTAATAAGAAGCTTGAAAATATAGGTCACTTGAATGAGTCGTTTTTAGTTTTAGCTGAAATATTCACAGCAAAACTTCATTTTTGTTAGAAACTCCAAATTATGAGAAGATATGGAAACAGGTCTGCAATTCATACATCTCGTTTTCCAGGCTGGGTTAAGTTTCAAAGAAATCTGTCAGTTCCTGAATTGCTAGCAACCTAGACAGGCTACAAGGGTGGGCGGACGAGAATAGGATGGGTTTCAACACAGACAAATGCAAGGTGATACACCTCAGGAGGAACAACTGGCACCATACCTACAGGTTAGGGAACTCCCCTCTTGTCAGCATGGAGGTGGAAAGGGATCTGGGGGTCATCATTGACTCCAAGATGAACATGGGCCGGCAGTGTGGGGAGGCAGTTAGGAAGGCCAAACGCACCTTGTCATGCATCCACAGATGCATCTCGAGCAGGTCCAAAGAGGTGATCCTCCCCCTCTATGCGGCACTGGTCAGGCCGCAGTTGGAGTACTGCATCCAGTTCTGGGCACCACACTTGAAGAGGGATGTGGACAGGATGGAGAGGGTCCAGAGGAGGGCCACTCATATGATCAGGGGGCAGCAGGGCAGGCCCTATGAGGAGAGGCTACGGGACCTGAACCTGTTCAGCCTCCAAAAGAGAATGCTGAGGGGGGATCTTGTGGCCTGTTATAAACTAGTCAGGGGGGGATCAGCAGGCATTGGGGGAGTCACTGTTCCCCCGAGCACCGCCAGGAGTGACCAGGAATAACGGTCACCAGCTGGCAGAGGGAAGGTTTAGGCTAGATATCAGGAGGCGCTACTTCACGGTCAGGGCGGCTAGGATCTGGAACCAACTTCCAAGAGAAGTGGTGCAGGCTCCTCCCCTGGGGGTGTTTAAGAGGAGGTTAGATGCACATCTTGCTGGGGTCGATTGACCCCAGTATTCTTTCTTGCCATGGCAGGGGGTCGGACTAGATGATCTGCTTAGGTCCCTTCCGACCCTAGAAACTATGAAACTATCAGGATACATCATTAAGAGTATATCAACATTGTAATAAATATTAAGATACAGAGCAAACTTTTAACAATGTAGCTTCAAACTTGGGAAACTAAAAGGGGTTGAGCCCTGAGAGTATAAGCTGTTTGCAGGCTAATTTACCTTGCCAAGGAGATACTTAAATTGTCATATGAAGTTATGTGTTGCCACTGTTTGACCCTTGTGAGTACCAAACATAGCTACAGCATTTCTATGATATACTCTTCAATGCAGACATACCCTGGGATGACTTTGTAATCAAAACTCTGATCTGTAAATAAGGGGAGAATGTATTTTCCCAAGTTTTGTAACATGAAACTGGGTGGAACTGTAATGCCTTTGAGTTTTCACAATCCTCAAAATTGAACTAAAGATGTGTGATCTTTTGGAAGACAAACACTTTTCTCATGTGAAGTTAAAAGCGGCCTTTTTTCAAAAGTTCTTGTATTTATTCATTGTATTTTACTAGTAACAATTTTTACTGCATACATTCTGTGCAGGTATCTCGATACATTTTACAGTCATTAATTCAAATTCATCAAATATATTGGCTACATTTCGTTAACAAAACAAAATCAAAATGCTACTCTAACTGATGCTTTCTCCTTTGACTCAAAAACTACTTTCCTTTGTCATCCTTGGGTGAAGACTGGTACTGAAATAAAATACAATTTCAAGGGGGATGTACATACATGGGTGTCACACCAAAATGCTCAGGAAAGTAAGACAGTAGCTGGTACTTCGGGTGTGGTTTGGAGGCAAGCATGAGATTTAGAATGCAATGATGCCTTATGATTTTCCTTCCTACAATATATGCTACTCACTCTATTACTTACTGCTAATGAAACATTCTCTATATTATCAGACGTGTTCTTTATTCTGTGATGGTATCCTCCTGGTATTGTATTGAGATTGTTAAAATAAATAAATAAGATCCATTTACAGGATTTTTTTTTCACCTTTCAAAATAGAACTGTTTAAAGATAACTGTGAAACTTGTTTGGAAAACTATGAATAAAGAAGTAAATGATCAGCAATTTACCATTGGGGTTTATCCTCATGTTTTACACAGCTTTTTACTGGTGTAAAATGATGCTTTCCACAGTGATGACTTCTCGCTACTCTTTGCATTGGAGACTGATATAAGTTCAATACACGTGTGTGTGCACACAAGTTTACATATGCTTAAAAGCATTTGCGGGGGGAGGTTTCAGTAACAAAGTTAGCACTGGGTTATCTTTTCAATTATTTTATAGTAGGTATTGCTGAGGACAGTGCATGACACTGTGTCGGTGTGCAAACATTTGCTATACTAAATGTGAATGTCTCATTAGTTTCAGTTATGCTAAAAGAGTGACAAATTAAGTTGTTCAGGTGGGTGATTACTATGATCCTTGTTGAGGGAAACCTTTATTTTGTCATGTCTGCTCCCAGCATGTCTTTATATTCTAAAAATCTGAGACATTGAATGTCTATAAATTATCTTTTCCTCAGTGTCTCTCTTTTCCCACTGATGTAATTTCTGTTACTGATACAAGACATGTGGGTGCACTTTCTATGCCTCCTTTGATAATAGTTCTCCCACCCCTTTCTTGGTTACAATCATTACTACCAACCTCCTGCTTGTGTAAATTGTAAAAATCTGAGAGGTAGTGCCACTGGAGTCAGTGATGTACTGACACTTTCCATTGAAATATAACTTTCTGGTATATTGTATGAACAATGACCTGTCCTGTCAGGTTATTATCTTTTTCAAAATAGTGGCCAAGCAGAAATAAGAACTGTTGGTTTCATTTGTAAAAGACGTTATCCAGTCTAGTAAACAGGCAGCTGGCTGAGCAATATGCACACAGGCAGAGGTCTCTGTTTCACAGGTGTTTTGTTTCATATTTGTCAATTACACGGCAAAAGTAAAGTGTGTTTGTTGTTAATCAACATAAATGTGTGGGGTTTTTTCCTGAAGATTTGCTTTGGCAGCATGATATATGAAAACCTTTGTAAGTTTAGGGAAAGGATACTTTAAAAAATATCTGGTATCTAATGGGCATGTGTAGATGAAATGAAGCACATGTATGCACAACACTGAAGTGGATTAAATGCTTTTTCACCACTTTAATGGCATTGGTGCTTGCACGTGTTGGCAACAGTGTATTGTGCATTAATTCCAACCACTGTAGCACATTCAGCAGTGTAATGTGCTTTAAATGGCTTTGAGGTGCAGCAGCCCAGGAAGGCAGGCTCCACCAAAAGAGAAAAAAAAAGTGGCAAGCCTGACCTTTTTTTTCCTCCTGGAGCTTGCCTGCCTGAATGAGCTGCACGAGGAGTTGGTCCTTCTGCAGCTGTGGTGGTCCCTGTGACCGCCTGAGCTGGGTACCTGCAGGTGGGTGCCACCTGGGGTGGGGTGCCGCTGCCTCAGAGGGAAGCACCAGCTCCTCCTGCCCTGCAGCCCAGGGACCACTCCACCTCCTGGCAGCTCACCCTTTCCTCCCTGCTGCCGCAGAGGCAGGTAAGACATGGGTATACACAACATGGGGGTTTACTTCACCCTAAATTGAAGCAGTGTTTTTAAAAACCCACTGCTTCAATTAAGGACAAAGTACACCCCTGTTTCATTTACACACGCCATTAGATCTTGTTGATCTGCTACTAAGTATAGGGGAGGAGTAACAAATAAGTGGGCATTGACTCTAGCTGTTTAAGGACAAAGATCATTACAAACTTGGGTTCTGAAGACTGGAAGCACCACCAAGGAGGAATACTCTGCTCTGGTCTGGACCTACAGAGAGCAAACCAGGAAAGCCAAGGCTGTGATGGAACTCCAGCTAGCTACAAATATCAAGGACAATAAAACATCCTTTTTTAGATATGTGGGGAGCCAGAGGAAAAGCAAGGGCAACGTTGGACTTCTTCTAAACCAGATCAGACAACTGACAACTGATACCAATGAAAAAGCAAGCTTGCTTAATGGGTACCTTGCATCAGTTTTTCACCAGTCCCATGGGACACCCCTGCCCACTATGGGTCATGGAGGCCCTGGTGAGGGAGATTCCTTGCCCTCCATCAAAGCTGACCTCATGAAGGAACACCTTGACATGCTGGATACCTTCAGGTCATCCAGCCCTGTTGGGTTACACCCAAGGGTACTCAAGGAGCTGGCAAGCATCGTAGCTCATCCCCTGCGCAGATCATTGAGAACTCCTGTCACTTATAAGTACCTGATGATTGGAAGAAGGCTAATGTGGTGTCTATCTTCAAGAAAGGGAGGAAAGTATCCAGCAAACTACAGGCCCATCAGCCTGACCTCTGTTCTGGGGAAGGTCTTGGAAAAGATTATCAAAGAGGCCGTCCCAAGAGATTAGCTAACGGCAATATCCTGAGGGATACCCAGCATGCAGGTAGGTTTTGCTTGACCAATCTCATTTCCTTTTATGACTAGGTGACCTATCACCTGGACAAGGGGGAAGAGATTGATGTCATACATCTTGACTTTAAAAAAGCCTTTGATCTGGTACCCCATAATCACCTCTTGGCAAAACTGGTTAACTGAGGCCTCGATCACACCATGATCTGCTGGCTAGGGAACTGGCTTCATGGTAGGACCCAGAATATGGTGGTTGATGGAAGTCAATCATCGTGGACCCCTGTGACCAGTGGGGTCCCACAAGGCTCTGTCCTAAGGCCTATACTTTTTAACATCTTCATCAATAATGTAGACATTGCTGTCAGAAGTGGGTTGGCCAAGTTCACCACCAACACCAAACTCTGGGGTAAAGCATCAACACCTGAGGACAGGAGAGTGATCCAGGCAGACCTTGACAGGCTCAGGAAATGGGAGGATGAGAACCTGATGGTGTTTAACACCAAAAAATGCAAGGTTCTTCACCTTGGGAGGAAAAGCCTGCACCATGCTTATAGGCTCAGCAGTGCTACACTGGTTAGCACTACAGATGAAAGGGACTTGGGTGTCATGATTAACCACAAGATGAACATGAGCCTTCAGTGTGATGCTGTGGCTAATAAAGTGAGCAAAAAACTGGCTTGCATCCATAGATGCTTCTTAAGCAAATCCCAGGACGTCTTTCTCCCATTGTACTTGGCCTTGGTGAGGCCGCAGCTGGAGTACTGCATCCAGTTTTGGGCTCCACAATTCAAAAAGGATATGGAGAACCTTCAGAGAGTCCAAAGGAGAGCCATGCACATAATCAGAGGTCAGGAAAACAGACTTTATGGTGAAAGGCTGAGAGCTATGGGACTCTTCAGCCTGGAAAAGCGCAGGTTCAGGGGCGATCTGGTGGCCACCTATAGGTTTATCAGCGGTGTTCACCTGGATCTGGGGAAATGTCTGTTCACTAGAGCACCCCAAAGGATGACAAGATCGAATGGTCACAAACTATGAATGCCGTCTTGAATGTGTTTGAATTAGAAGATAAAACCACGAACAAGTGAAATTGAGCAACTCTGCTTAAAAAAAAAATCTAATTTTTTTACATAAATACTTGAAAATTTAACACTTATTAAAAATCCCTCTCAAACTATGTACATATTTAAAGCCTTTTAAACAATGTTTGGCTCCAGTTTTATTTCCCAATTCCGCATTGGTCCATACAAGCAGGAGCGTCATAGGTAAGACATTTTACTTGCCATTCGGGGGTACATCTACGCAATATGCTTAACTGTAAAGTAGTATAGTTTACTGCACATGTGTCTATATGTGCACATGCTTACTATTCAGTAAACCATGCTAATCATGAATAAATTTGATACCTGCAAATGCAAGTCGGAAATATAATTTCGATTAATAATAGTGCAGTAGCACTTGTCTAGACACTTGAATGGGAGGACATTTGTTCCTGGTCAGCCATCCACCAGGGGGCAGGAGATTGCTTCCTACCCCTGGAAGCTGTCTGCTGCCAGGGAGGGCTTCACCACCAGAGCCTGGGCAGGTACTATGCCCCCTGCCCAAACCCCTGCTCTGAGATTGCGGTCAGGGTGCAGGGGTTGGGAGATCCTTAGAGCTGCCCCTGGTGGCAGCTGGGGCTCATTGGAGGGCACCAGGAATTAGGAGTAATTTGCTGCCATAAGTAGCAAATCTGCTCCTGCTTCCCTGCATGTATAGACACCTGCCATGAGGCGTTTACTCACAAGTAGTTTACTGATGAGTAAACTGATCCAGGATCAAATGCATGTGTCGATGCACCCAGTATTACTGGTGAAGTCTCATCTGGAATCTGAGGTTGATTTTTGGGCGCCACACTTCTAGACCAATTGAAGAATAGCCAGAAGAGAGACCAGAACAAAACTGCTCAGAGGTTTACAAAATATGACCTATTGGTAGGATGACAGGTTGAAAGAACTAGATTTGTATAATTTAAAAAAGAGAAGGATTGATAATAGTGTTCAATATGCAAAAGATTACTGAAAAAGTAGAGTTATAAACCATTCTTCTTGTCTTGGAACAAGAAATAACAGACTTAAAATGTAGTAAGTTAGATGCAAAATTTACAACTATGAGGTGATGTAAGCACTGAGAAAAGATGACCCAGGGAGGGCATGGAATGCCCATTATGGGAAATCTTCAAAAGCAGGTTAGGCAAATAAATACCTTTCTAGGATTATATAGATATAATTTATCCTGTAGTTGATTGATAGAAGATGGACTAAATAACCTCTGAGGTACCATTCTACTTAGTTTTCTTAGGTGAATCCAGGAATCATTGTGGTCTCTGAGCTCCATCATATAATCTCCGTGCAGATGAGTAATGCTATTTATTTTAGTATAGTGGCTCAGGGGTATAACTGCTTTCAGAACTGGGGCCTTGGTTGATTGTTTCAGCAGTTTAGAGCATTGTCCTTGTATGTAAAATAAATAGACTACATTCCATTCTCTAATGTTAGCTGTTCATTTTCAATGTCCTTGGTCCAACTTTGCCAGTGTCCCTCCTTCATTAAGCAGTGCACTTTGTAGTTAGCTGCTACTTTCCATTTTTGGTTGTGTGCATTTAAGTACAGATATCAACAATTTATCAGGTTGTGTTTATGCTTCTGTTACTATATCTGTTTCTCTTTCTTGCATTACAAAAAAAGCCTTAATAATTGACTGTAGCTCCAGCTGCATGTGGCAAAGAATATGCAGTCGACTAAAAATTAAATGTGTGTAATTGACACTTGGATGTGACGGTGATCTGCACACATGAAAAACAGGAAAAAGTATTAGTATGAGATGCAGAGGATTTTCATTTTGTGGAAAAAATCAACACTTCTCTTTTCAGGTACAACAAATAATGTCTGGCAAAGAATAATGCATAAACATCCCATCTTTTATATGACAAAGTCTAATATTAAAGTAATGGCTACATATTGATTATGGTATGAATATGAAGTACAATAACTTTTGCTCAGCATGCAATCATCTAAATGTAGGTTATAAAGCAGAGGTGGGCAAAATGATGGATCTGGACAGCAACCAGACTCCATTTCCCAGCAGCCCCTGACCTCACGGCTGTGGCTGGTCTCCATGGATACCCCAGCCACACCTGTGCTGTGTTAGCACAAGGCTGGGGTTGCCATAGAGGCTGGCCCCAGCCACACTGCAGGGCACGTGGTGCTCTGGAGCTGCTGGGATCTTGTGGCAGTTTGGTCTGAGGCCAGGGCACACTCCTGTTGCCCTGTGAAGTCAGGCCAACTCTCAGGATCTCAATATGGTGCTATTAGACAGGAGGGTGTGACACATTTGCACATATACAAATTCACAAATCAATTAGGTGCATACACACACACACACTACCAGCTCAGACACATACACATCCAAAACAGCCTAGGCACATGCATACTTATCACCAATTCAAGCACATACACTATACACCCCAAAAGTTAGACCCAGATCACTAATTTGTATATCATGCACACAATGACATGTATATATAGGTTGTATATGTGTGAACTGGTGAGTGTGTGTGTGTGTGTACATGTGTGTAATATATATATACATGCACACACACACACTCACCAGTTCACATGCATACAACCCACCTACATATGGGTAAGTTCCTAACTTGAGTGTTGTGATGTGTGTGTGTGTATGTATGCACTTGGTGTACAGGGAAAGGTTAAGGTAAGAAAGTAGAAGTGTAGGGAGTGAAAGCTGCTGGGAGTGAAAGTCACCAGGATTAGAACCGGTAGACTAGAGGGGCCTGGGCTGTAGAACTGAGGTTCAGAGGTTAATTGATCTTAATTGATTAAAAGACAATGCCAAAAGCCTGCAGAACAGGGAGTGATGGTGGCACAGAGGCTGGGACTGGAGCCAGGGCTATGGGGGAACTGAAAAAGTAGGTAGGGAGAGGGAAAATGGGACTAAGGGAAAGTATGATGTTAAAGAGAAGCTCTGAGTGTGGGGAGCCAGAGGATAGCTCTGGGACTGCTAGAGAAGTTGCAGGGAGCAGCAGTAGGTGCTGGGAGCTGGAGAAAGGCTCCAGCTGCTAGAGAAAACTGCAGGACAGCCACGAGACAGTGGGAAGCTGTGGGGGGGATGACCAGAGAAGGTGTGGGGGAAGCCTGAAAACAGAGAGACGGACAGCAGAAAATCCCAGGAGAAGTGGGAGGAGAAACTGAAAGGTAGCAGAAAGTCACAGGGAAAAGGCAGTAGATGGCACAGGAGGCTGAAAGGCAGCAGGGACACCATGAAAGCAAGGAGAGGCTGAGAGGTGTCAGAAAAGGGGATACAGAATTGGGAAGAGATCGGGAAACTAGTGGAGGGTGGGGGCTGGAGCTGAGAGAGAGAGAGAGAGAGAATGAGGCTGGAAGTTAAGACAGGGAAGGGACTGGGATTCAGTAAAACATGACCCAACTCGGGGTTGCAAATGACAGTGGTTTCTTGAACACAGGAAATGGTGACACAATGTCTTATTGGTTCCCTTGCACATGTACACACACACACACACACACACACACACACACAGGTATCAGGGGTTGTAGTGAGGCTTGGTGCAGAGGCTGAAGTCCACTGAAATCCAGGAGGAGAGAGAAAGAGAGAGAGAGTCCAAATTGTAGGAGGAGGTGTGCAGGTGTGCAGATATCTACCTATCCCAGGCTGGAAAGGGGTCCTTATCCAATAGGTGTTGTCCAGAGGGTGGTCACCAGCGGGGCCTCTGGATGGATAGATGGTGTGGCATGGTGATGGTCCAGATGGAAAGGGCATCTCATTGGGTCTGTCTTCACTTCCCCCTTTTACAGGGGCAGCCCTTGTGTGACCCTAGTGACAGAAGGCATGCCCAGGCAAGGGTCAGCCCCTGGTATACTGAATATGTGTGCTCCATGCAGGGATGTACATTTTCAGGTGTCTCTGATGGTGAGAGTTGCTGGTTCTGTGGGATCTTTTGTCTTTCAAATGCTGGGTTCTTGTCTCTGTTCCTGGGTGAGGTCTGTGGTTCCTGGATGAATCAATGTGAGGTGATAGCCCAGTTGTTACAGGCCATTCAGTAGAGTCCTACTACCATTGTATTTCAATCATTCCCAATCACACTCATTTGTCCGGGAACCAATTTACATCGGAGGGATATGAGACCCATACAGTTCCAACATGGGATGCCCAGGCAGAGGACACAAGATGGAGGCTTGACATATAAAATGGAAACTTGACATGACTTCGGTTCGCTTACAAACACAGGCCTAAACCATACAATATCCATATGAAACAATAAAAATCAATATGAAAATGATGATAATACAATATACAACAATAAGAGTCAATACAAACCTAATAATAATACAATATAAAACAGTGGCTATCCAAAACCAAAAACTTGCTACTAAAATAAAAATGTTAAAGCTTATTCTAAGTCTAAACTCACTTATGCTTATCTATACAAAATAGAGAGGGAGAGAAAAAGTCAGAAATGGTTGGGAAAGAGGAGGAAATGTATTTTAAAATAATAATAAAAGAAAGTAAAACAGGAGGTTTTGCTACACTCCAGGCAGGGGCATTTAGGCAGTGGATCATGGCTTTGCTGTGGCTCCTTGCAGCGGTGACAGCCTGGTCCCGAGCCAGGGAATATGATGTAACAAAAATATATCTGTTTAAGCAATAGAAATTGATAGTTTGTTGTTATGCAATAATCACAGGGCTCAAATTAGACTTAGTTTTGCAATTGAGTTTAAATTTAAGAGCCACGTTCTCTCAACAACTTCAGATGAATTGTTATTAAAAAAGAACACAAGCCTTGAAATATCCCCATGCCATCTGGGTTTGTAACTATATAAAAATCTCACTGTGTTTATATAGTTATGGTGGTTGAGACTGGCTGAAGGCCCTTGTTGTTAATTTGGGTACTTTCTGGACTGGTGGTAGAATTTTCTAATTTCAGATTACCTTAGAATCTACTTCCTCAGGTAATATAACAGAAGTGAAGGCTAGTGAAGTTTAGAGAACTATACTTTTCAACTACTTGATTTTTTCCCCCATTTTAGATTTTTGTTATCTGACAAATGAGGGTAATCCCATGTCCATTTCCAATTCCATTTCCATAGGCAACCTTTCAGTAGAGTTTCTTTAGTGCTACCTATTGTGAATAATCTCATGTGTTCTATATATTTTTAAATCTTTTTTACCTTATCATCAGTGGACAACAGATAAATTTATTACAGTAAGCTTATATTTAAAATGTAATTCCTAAAGAAGTGGGCAGTTTGAAGTACATACCCTTGTATCAGAAAAATTCTCAGGTCAGAATACCACCCAATCAAGGGGAAGAGCTAGACCAGGAATTCTTAAGCTGGCTCACGGAGGTAGTTAGGTCAAAGGACGTGGTCATTACGGGTGACTTGAATTTTCCAGACATCTGCTGGAAAGAGCAGTCAGCCAGGTCTGACCACTCACATAGGTTCCTAGCCAGAATGCAGGACCTCCATTTAACCCAGGAGGTGCACAGTCCCACCGGGGAGATGCCTGGTGCTGGCCACGGGCGACGACCTGGTGAGGGGTCTGTGGGCGCTCGACCACCTGGGTGACAGTCATCATCACCCGCTGGAATTCACCATCCAGCGCAAAGTGGCAAAGGCCTATAGCAAGGCAGCAGCCCTAGATTTCAGGAGGGCAGACTTCAATGAGCTAAGGAGCATAGTTGGGGAAGCACTGAGTTCCCGGAGGGGAGGAAAGCCAGGTGTCCAACAAGAGTGGTCACTCCTTAAGGAGATGATCCTCCAAGCCCAAAGGGAGGTAATCCCAACACGAATCAAAGGGAGCAAGAGGGCACAAAAGCCCCCATGGCTCACCAAAAGCATCCAGGAATGTCTTCTAGCTAAAAGGGAGGCATACACCCAATGGAAGGGAGGGGCCCTCACCAGGGAGGGTTATACTGTGGTTGCTTGGGGATGCATGGGGGTAGTCAGGGAGGCCAAAGTGGAGATGGAACTGGGACTAGCTTCCCGGATCAAGGACAAGAAGTCCTTTTTTAAATATGTAGGGGGCAAAAGGAAGGTACTGGGTAACATGGAGCCCCTGCAAGACACGCAAGGAAATTTGGTCATCACACCAGATGACAAAGCTAACCTATTTAATGACTTCCTTGCCTCCATTTTCCTGAGCAGGGACCAGATCAGCCCCCTGCACAAGGCCCCCCTCAGGCCCCAGGGGAGGTGCACCTAGTCCAAGGGTCAGGGAGGATCTAGTCAGGGAACTTCTGGAGGGACTGGATGTATTTAAATCAGCTGGTCCAGACAATCTCCACCACAGAGTGCTGAGGGAATTAGCTGAAGTCATTGTGGGACCCCTATCATGGCTTTAGGAGCACTCATGGTGCTCTGGTGTTATGCCAGAGGACTGGAAGAGGGCCAATGTGGTTCCCATCTTCCAAAAAGGGAGGAAGGAGGACCTGGGGAAGTATAGGCCAGTTAGTTATACCTTGATCCTGGGTAAGCTTTTTGAGAGAATTATTCTGGCACATGTCCATGAGGGGCCAGCAGGGGAGATTATGCTTAGTGGCAACCAACATGGGTTCATTACAGGCAGGTTCTGTCAGACCAACCTTCCATGACCAGGTCACCAAATCCTTAGATGCAGGGGTAGCAGTAGACATAGTCTTTCTGGACTTTCAAAAGGTCTTCAACACTGTCCCTCACCCCATTCTCATTACAAAACTCAGGGACTGTGGTGTCGACACCTACACAGTCAAATGGGTCACCAAGTGTCTGGTGGGCCACACCCAGAGAGTGGTAGTGGATGGGTCATTTTTGACCTGGAGGGATGTGGGCAGTGGGGTTCTGCAGGGCTCGGTCCTCAGGCCCGCACTGTTAAACATCTTCATCAGTGACGTGGACGAGGGGGAAAAAGCATCCTGTTCAAATTTGCTGATGACACTAAGATGTGGGGGGATGTCGGCACGTTAGAAGGAAGGAATAGGCTACAATCGGACCTAGACAGGTTACAGGGCTGGGCAGATGTGAATAGGATGGGATTCAACGCTGACAAGTGCAAGGGGATGTGCCTGGGGAGGAAGAACCAGCAGCATACCTACAGGCTGGGGAGGTCCCTTCTTGTCAGCACAGAGGCAGAAAAGGATCTTGGAGTTGTCATTGATGCCAAGACGAATATGGGCAGGCAGTGTGGGGATGCAGTTAGGAAGGTAAACCGTAACTTGTCATGCATCACAGATGCATCTCAAGCAGGTCCAGGGAGGTGATCCTCCCCCTCTATGTGGCACTGGTCAGGCCGCAGTTGGAGTACTGCGTCCAGTTCTGGGCGCCGCACTTCAAGTAGGTTGTGGACAACATGGAGAGGGTCCAGAGGAGGGCCACTAGCATGATTGGGGGCAGCAGGGCAGACCTTACGAGGATGGGCTGTGGGACCTGAACCTGCTCAGCTTCCATAAGAGAAGGCTGAGGGGGGGATCTAGTGGCCTGTTACAAACTAGTCAGAGGGGACCAGCAGGCATTGGGGGAGTCCCTGTTCCCCCGAGCACTACCAGGAGTGACTAGAAATAATGATCACAAGTTGGCAGAGGGTAAATTCAGGTTAGACATCAGGAGGCGCTACTTCACTGTCAGGGTGGCTAGGATCTGGAACCAACTTCCAAGCGAAGTGGTGCTGGCTCTTACCCTGGGGGTCTTTAAGACGAGGCTAGACAATCACTTTGCTGGGGTCATTTCATCCCAGTACTCTTTCCTGCCATGGCAGGAGGTCAGACTTGATGATCTGCTCAGGTCCCTTCCAACCCTACTAACTATGAAACTATAAAACTACTACCAATAGATCTGGACTATTTGGGGTCTAGTGGGCATGATTGTGGTTATTGTGAATGGTGAGACATTTATCTGTGCCAGGGTCTGTTCCTAGGACCTATGCTGCCCGAAGGAGCAGGTGAGTCAGGAAAGCACAGAGCCAAAATGGCTTCTTGCCATGTCCCTGTTCACTAGCCCGCTAATTGCAGGTCAGAGTAGTACATGTTACAGAGGATTTTAACCCTTAACATGCCAGTACTCATAGCATGTGCTGACTTCTAACACCAACTAACATTTCTTAAATGTAGCATGTAGCAACTGTAATTGGCAACTACATCTCCTGGGAAGAATCTTAATTCTCCTTTCTGGTGTCCCAGAGAGTTTTCTGATAACCTTGATGGCCATATGGGTTAAATTCAGCTAGTTAGGAAACAACCAGTAACATGAAACTCGGTTTTCTAGCCAAACAGCTGTGGCCTCGGCTTCACCACAATCCGCTGGCTGGGGAATTGGCTTTGTGATCAGATCCAGAAGGTGGTAGTTGGTGGAAGTCAATCGTCATGGTGCCCTGTGACCAGTTGGGTCCCACAAGGCTCTGTCCTAGAGCCTATACTATTCAACATCTTCATTAATGATGTGGACATCAGTGTCAGAAGCAGACTGGGCAAGTTCACCAATGACACCAAACTTTGGGGTAAAGTGAACACACCTGAGGACAAGAAGGACAATCCAGGATGACCTTGACAGGATCAGGAAATGGGCAGATGAGAACCTGATTGTGTTTAATGCCAAAAAATGCAAGGTTCTCCACCTTGGGAAGAAAAACCTGCAGTATGCTTACAGGCTCAGCAGTGCTATCCTGGCTAGATCTACAGACGAAATGGACTTGTGGGTCATGATTAACCAGAAGATGAACATGACCCATCAATGTGATGCTGCAGCTAGTAAAGCAAGCAAAAAGCTGGCTTGCATCCATAGGTGCTTCACAAGCAAATCCCAGGATGTCATTTCCTGTTGTATTTGGCCTTGGTGAGGCTGCAGCTGGAGTACTGTGTCCAGTTTTGGGCTCCACAATTCAAAAAGGATGTGGAGAAGCTTTAGAGTGTCCAGAAGAGAGCCACATGAATGATCAGAGGTCAGGAAAACAGACCTTATGATGAGAAGCTAAGAGCTATGGGACTCTTAAGCCTGGAAAAGTGTAGGCTCAGGGGTGATCTATGAGGTGGCTGCCTATGAGTTTATCAGGGTGCTCATCAGGATCTGGGGGAATGTTTGTTCACTAGAGCATCCCAAGGAATGATGAGCTATAATGGTCACAAACTCCTCCATGACTGTTTCAGGCTGGACATAAGGAAGAACTTCTTTCCTGTCCATGCCCCCAAGGTCTGGAATAGACTGCCACTGGAGGTGGTTCAAGCACCTACTTTGAACACCTTCAAGAGTAATTTGGATGTTTATCTTGCTGGGATCCTATGACGCCTGATGACTTCCTGCCCCTGGGGCAGGGGGCTGGACTCAAAGATGTTCCAAGGTCCTTCTCAGCCCTCATGTCTATGAAAGTCTATGAAATCTATGAAACATGCTAAAACATTTCCATCTGAAATGTGAAGAGAGAAGTATAAAAGCTTATTATGTATCGCATGCTTATTCAATGACAAAAGATTTAGCACAGGTTTAAAGTTTTTCTCCTGTTACTGTGCTTCAGCATCTTGAGGAGGAAGGGGTTTTTATTAATAAATAACTTTTTAATTGACAATATTACTTACCATTCTAGCTAATGTCAGACCCTGGTCAAGATGCAGCAACATCTGCTCTCACTTTGACAAAGAGCTATCTGCTTTTATTCTAAAACTTCCTATCAGATCTTTGGTTACACAGCTAGGAAGTTAAACTAATCTGGACCAAAAGAATCACAAAAGAATGAAGAGAAGGCCCATATAGTATCTATAGCATTGCTATAGCATCAGCTATTGTTACTGAATACTGTTAAAGAAGAGAAAATGGAGTAAGGAGAGAGAATATGGAGAAGGGAATTGAGGAAATACAGTGATATAAAGACGTATTATACATTGCTTTGATCTCTGTATAAATTGTTCTAATACAATATTTAAAAATTAAGAGGTTGGAAAAAACTGCACTTCAAATCTGTTTGCAATCTTTTAATCTGGGAATGCTCATAGTCTATTTGCAATCTCTAGGAGAAGAAAAAAATGAAGTGTTAAAATATATATGTTGTTGCTTCAGTTCTTTTGTTTGAAAGCTCTTAATAAACATAGATTTGGGGGCTAAATATCTTGATCAGGCAAATGCCCATAAGGGTAATCTCTATGAGCTCTTCATCTTGTGACTTGGGGATCTCTTAATTAAGAAGAACTCAATGACAGTTTGAGTTGTGTTTAATTAGGTGGTAAGAGACATCTCAATATGAAAAAAAGGCACCACTTCTCAACTGGAAAAAGGTCATGCTCCTTCACAACACCCCTAGGGAACCCGCTGCTTTGAAAAGGGGAACAGCTGTGTCAAAGCTGACTGGTTGTAGAGGGGCTAGTATGGCGTTGCCAGATGTACAATACATATTGTATTTGCAAAGTGCATTTACCCCTTTTATGATTTCTCCTAGAAATTGTGAATATGACCAAAGTTATGAAATTTTGGGAATAGCGAACTGTGCTTGTGTTTGATCAGATATGAACACTTTCTTGCTAATTTCCATTTTCAGACCATTTAGATTGTCTTTCTGTCATCCATCACTCTCACTGACTCAATCACAGATGTTACACACGACTGAGCTTCTAATGGTGATCCTGTAGCAACACAAGATAGCTATTCTGAAGAGGAATCTGGGTGAGATAAAGTGCTGAGAGGAGATGGTGACTAGTGATTAAATAAATTTATATTTATAGCAATATGATAATTTATTGAGGTCAAAATATGTTTGCACATTAGTAAATATTTATGATGTATGATCCTTGTTTGCTGAATCTAATAATCTATCAAACATGATATTTCTATTTTTCAAATCTGGGATTCTGAATTGCAGTCCCAAAACTGCAATATTGTTATAACCCACATCAGGATTATAGCTTTTGAGTGCATTCCCAAAGGATTAATTGTGCATTACATAAAATAGATTATGAGTAGCTTTTGGGAGATGTGCAGGGGAAAACAAGTCAAGGTTGTCTGTAGTGCTCCAACTCCCTGGCTTGTCAAAAGCTGTTCACAATTGCAATCCTTGTGAGCAAAGATTCCTTCTTTGGAAATGGACAGTGGAGTTGCTGGAGAAGGGAAAGCTATCATTCCTTCTCTTTCTACACCAGCTCAAATAATAATATTGCCTTATTGAGGGAAGTTATCTGTATCATCCTACCAAACAGAGCAGAGAACCCGGCCCATTTCTTTGCATTCATTACTCAAACAACTACTAAGAGAATACTGTGTCCAGTTCTGGTGTCCAGAAAGGATGTTGGGTGGAAAAGAAGCATTTTTAATCTATAAGAATCTACCATGAGAAAAATAAATTTGATATGAGAGATATTCAGGCTTGAGGTATAACAGACTCAATGCCTGCAAGTTACAGCCAGATAAATTCAAACTAGAAATAGAACATCTTTAAAAAATTGGAGGTTTTGAGCCAAGATTGTGGCAGATTTTCCATTGCTGGCATTTTAAAAATCAAAATTATATGTCATTTTTTCCTATGATGTATGCTCTAGTTTAAAAAGGACTTACTTCAGAAAAGTCTCATGTAATTGTTAGAAATATTATTAAAAATGTATAATGAATAGAGTGTTGTTAGAACTGCACAGTTTGTATCTCGTACCTGATAAAAAGAAACACCACCAAGGACATCGCTCCCCTCTTGGCTAATTTACTATCTTTTTCCTATACTAAATCACACATACCTTCAACCTTCCTCTTCTTTCTCATGTAGATTACAGAAGCTGTGATTTAATTGGCTGTGTCCTTGGAGGAGAGAGAGATTTGAACTTTTGGTAACCTGGAGAGCTTTCTAAGCATGCGTAATTAGCTAATGCATATATGCCTATCCGCCCCGCATACTTAAGTAGTTAATTATAATGGACATGCGACGTATGAGTGACGTATTTACATATATGTTTGTATGAACCGGAAATAAGTTGTAAGAGTTCCTGTTTCTGCACACGTGCCCAGGAGGGAGAATATATAGAGCCGGCTGAGAGGTTTCTTCAGTGGTGGAGTGGTCTTTTGTCTTCACTCCAACCCTATTTGCAAATATACCTTTTGTGTTGCTAAATAATGTGTGCCTGAGGAATTATTATTCGCGAGCCTCCAAAGAAACGAACCGTAATTTTTACATCATAATCCATGAGTTTCTTCTTTCCCCTGTGCAGGGAGTAGCTCTGACTGAAATTGCCCTTCCTTAAATACAGTTCATGTAGTGTACAGGAGCAGGGTAACATCACTCTAAACCAGGGCAAATTGGCGGATCCAGCTAGTAGCTGGACTCCATTTCCAAGCAGCCCCTACCTGCATCGCTCTGGCTGGTTTCCCGGGAGACCCAAGGAGCAGTGAGGCCAAGGTTTCATGGAGGTTTCCATGGAGATCAGCCTGAGCAGCACTGTCAGGGCACGCATCTGGGCAGGGAGCTGTGTAAGTGACACTGAGGGCTGGAGCTGGGTCAGAGCTGCAGTCTCCTGCCTGGGCTGTGTTGGCAGCAGGTTGAAGCTCTGTCCTGGCTCTGGCCCCACTGGCACAGCCACAAGATTCCAGCCCTGGCCCTGGAGCAGCTCCTCACCCAGCTATGCTCCTGCCAGCACTGCTCGAGCTAATCTTCATGGAAACCCTGAGCCTGGGCAGTCATGGCCTCACTGCTCCTGGGGTCTCCATGGAAACTGGCCAAAGCAATGTGGGCAGGGGCTGCAGGAAAATGGAGTCTATTGTGGGCTGGACTTTGCCTGTCCCTGCTGTAAGCACTTTGCAAGTCCTCCACCACTGCACTTAGAGAACCTATACATGTGCTGCATGTGTACTCCAACATGTGCTAATTGGAGCAAACTCAATTAATTGAGTCTCCTGGGGCATGCTAATTAGTGTGTCAAGCAACCTCTGTGTCATGTCTATTCAGCATCCCCATTCTTCGAAATGTTAGTTGGAGCACTTTAACTAAAGCTCATTGAATGTGTGTTGAATGTTTATAAGGCTTTTGGAGCCACTCTGATTAAAGCAGCTCCCCCCCCACGCAACCCAGAAGCATGTGTATAGATGACCTTACTGTGCTCTGTGTTTCTTAAGAGACTACTAGTAGTTTAAGATGGCAGCAAATATGTGGCTTGGTGTGTTTGTGTACGGTTCATACACCTGGTTGTTTAGAAGATAACTGCAGCTTGGTTTATTCTTATTATATTAATGATGGGATAGTTCTCTTGCTGTCTTTGGAGCATTGAACTTCTGATTCACCCTTTTTTTTCAGTACTGTGTGTAAAGGGCACAAAGTAATACTGTCCTTTGATTTCACTTGAGGTTCCTGGTTTTCATAAAATAGAGATTTCATATACAACTATTATGCCATCTTTTGTTTCCTTTTTTCCCCTAAACTAAGTAGTCCTTAATTCCTGTTACTCTTCTGATATTGGAACCCTCTCCATGGTCTAAATCAGTTTTGCTGACCAACTCTTGACATTTTGCTATGTACTTTTTATGATGGGGAAACCCCTGCTTGAACTTATTATCAAAGTTGAAAGTGGGCCTCCACTTTAGTTAATGACATATTATTTTCATTGCTTTCTTTCCTTTTTTATGCCTGAACAGTTTGTTTGCATTGCTGGCTGTATACTTTAAATTCTTTCTGTGATCTATTTTTAAGCACTTGGTAAATATAGAATCAATCAATGTGTTCAATTTGTTTCTTCAAAGCTGCATAGCTACCTTGCTTTTTCTCCATATTGAATTTCATCTCCCATTCTATTGTCCAGTTGTATAGCTTGGGTAGGTTTGCTGAGGTTCCTTATGGCTCCTCTATTAATCTTAAATAAGCAAAATACCTCCTTGGGTCAGTTTGTATAGGAAAATTGACACACATTATTTCATAACTCAATGGGCAAATATCAATGACACAGCAGTGAGGGAAAATAGCCTAGTTCTATAGGCAACTCTGGCTTTGCATAATTTACACAATGCTTTTACAGGACTTGCATTACTTACTGAAAAAGTCCATCACTAATGATAAGTAATATCTCTGTGTAAGCAGTTAACTAAAGTAATATATGAGATGTGATTGTGAATATTCTTTCTTATTGAAGAAAACTGGACTACTTCTAATACCAGTATATAACAAATGAGTTGAAATGTTAATGGTGGCCTTTATACGGTACTCTTCCCCTCAAACCTTGCAGTGTAAATTTCCATGCCAAATTCTATCTGAGTGTGTATTTAGGAGTAAAAAATATTCAGTAACATTGTTGCACAGACTGGATATACATACTTTGTATCAAGTCATTCAAGCATTACTAGCCATTATGGCTGTGTGAAATTTTGGCGGCCATTTCATTTTGGAGTTGTTCTGGGCCATTTCAGCTCCTAAAACACTGAATCCGAATGGAAACAGAAGGCTCAGAAATGTCTCTGAAGTGAAACGAGCCATCCAAAATGTTTCAGAAATGTTCAGAAAAATTTCAGAGTTTCAGCGTCGGGTTTGCAGGGAAAAAGTTGTATGCTGCTCCCCCATGTGACTCATCTCCACAGGGAGCAGAGATCCATGCCAGGGGTCTCCTCGCTGCTGTTGCCTAACCTGTGCTGCCCCCATTGTTGCCCTGTGGGGTCAGGCCAACTCTCAGGATTTTAATATTGCACTGTTAGACAGGAGGGTGTGACGCAATTGTACATATACAATCAGACAAACCAACTAGGTGCATGCATACGCGCACACACACACTGTACCAGCTCAGGCACATACACATCCAAACCAGCCTAGGCACGTGCATACCTATCACCAATTCAAGCACATACACACTACAAACTAAAAATTAGACAAAAATCAATTGTCAATACCTGCACACTCAGCACACATACACAGATCACTAATTCATATATCATGCACACAATGACACATACACACACACACACACACAACCCACCTACACATAGGTAAGTTCTTAACTTAGATGGTACAGTAGGTATGTGTGTGCTTGGGGTACCTGGGATATTTGGAATAAAGTTAAGGTGAGAGAGAGTGAGTTAAAGTGTAGGGAGTGAAAGTTGCCAGAACCATGATTAGAACCAGTGGACTAGAGAGAAGTTGACTGAGGAACTGAGGCTTGGGGATCAAGTGGCCCCAAGATTACTCGAGGTCACTAGTGCATGGGGGGGCGGGGAAAGAAGCCTGGTGGCAAGGAGGAGACAGGCAGGAAAGAGAGAGCGACAGAAACCTGGGAGCTTGGGGCTGGAAACTGAGGCAGACAGCTGACATATTGGGGGGGGGGCAAATAAGAGGTGGCAAGAAGGAGACAGCCAGGAAAGAAACTGAGGCAGAAACCTGGTTGCTCAGGGGAAAAGGAAAAGGCAGTGGGAATAAGACAGTGGCAAAGAAATGGAGGGTTTGGAGGCAGAGAGGAGCTTAGGACAGGTGTTGGAGGTGGCAGTCAGGCAGAAGCAGGAGAGGGAGAAATGAGACAGAAGTTAGAGGGGTGAGGAGCAGAGATTGGAGCAGGGCTGAACCATAGTAAAGCAAAACCCAACTCACAGGTCCAAATAATAGGTTTATTAAACAGATAACACACTACACAGGCCCATGAAGTTATTGGTACATGCACACACGCATGCACTCACAATGGCAACAGGAGAAAGAGAGTGGAAGGGTTGGAGTCCAGGTAGGGAAGAGAAGCAGAGTCCAAATCCTTGGTTGAAGAGAAGCTGGGGGGTGATAGCTACCTACCCAGGCTGGAAAGGTCTCTTTGTCCAGTAAGTGTTGTTCAGAGTGGGGGTTGCTGGCAGGGCCTCTGGGTGGATAGGTGGTGTGGCATGGTGCTGGTCCAGATGGAAAGGGCATCCCAAGGTGTCAGTCTTCACTACCCCTTTTATGGGGCAGACTACCTCTGATCTCCTATGGGAGGGCCTGTCCTGGCAATGTCAGTCCTGTCCCAGAGGGCTTCATGTATTCTTACTGAGCATGTGTAGCCTTGACACAATGGTGGGTTGCCACCTTTTGTTTCTTGAATGCTGAAGGTAGTTCCAAGGGCTGGGTCATTGGTCAAGGTATTGGTGTTGATGGTTCGGTCATTTAGAGGGAGCTATTTTTAGATCTACTGCCATTGTCTCTCAAGCACCCTCATTCATCCCCATTCATGCAGGAACCAAGTTACACAGGAGGGGTAGGTGTGAGTCATGGGTTATACAACCAGACATGGGGGTAAGGTGGAGGCTTGACATTACAAGATGGAAACTTGACATGACTTATGCTACTTACATAAATAAGTCTAAAACAGTAATCACACAATAGAAAAGCAGTAAAAAAATTCAATAAAAAACATAAAATAGTTCAATAAAAAACATAAAATAGTTTTATAATAATTCACTATTATAAAATAGTGAATATCTATATCAAAATAGCAAGGCACTTATTTGCAAAGAGGGGAGACAAAAATGAAACTTACTACCTGAACTAAAATGTTAAAGCTTATCCTACATCTTAGCTTACTTATACCTATCTAGGGAATAGAGAGGGAGAGAAAGTCAGAAATGGTTGGGGAAGGGGAGAGAATGCATTTTAAAATAAATTTAAAAAAGAAAAACTGGAGGCTTTGCTACATCATGACATGGGCCTGCATGGGGCGGGCAGCAGTGGTGAGGAGACCCTGGCACGGAGCTCTGTTCCCTGAAGAGCCAGGTCACATTGCAGGGCAGTGTTAGTCCTGCTGCGCAACCTGGCTCCACAGAGACCAGAGATCTGAGATAGAGCGGGCTGGATAGAGGCAGTGAGGAGACCCTTGTGTAGGTACTCACCAGTCCCCCTCCTGTAGGGCAGGGCCCCCCAAATCCTGGGCAGGGCCCCCCTGGCCTCAGAAACCAGCGTCCCCTGACGGCAGGCCCACTGCACATGCGCGTAGTTTAAAAGGGCCTGCCAAACAGGGGAAAAAAACAAACAAACAAAAAAGAAAACACACTCAGGTAGGCTCCGGAACGGTGAGAGATGCACGGGTGAAGCCCGCTGCGCCCCCGCTCCCCCGAAGCCCCCCAGACACCCACTCAGCAGCCACCGAGCCCCCTGCTGACCCCCAGCACAGCTGGAGGTAAGCGGGCTCATGGTGGGAAGGGGTTAACTCCTCACTCCCTGGGAGGAGGCTGCTGCCTGGTGCCGGGCCGGGTCAAGCCCCGGCCCAGGCCCCTACTTGGCCCAGCCCCCCAGGGAGAGAGAAGAGAAGGAGGGGGTACTCACTAGTCCCCCTCCTGTAGGGCAGGGCCCCCCAAATCCCGGGCAGGACCCCCCTGGCCTGAGAAACCAGCGTCCCCCAATGGCAGGCCCACTGTGCATGCGCGTAGTTTAAAAGGGCCTGCAAAACAGGGGGAAAAAAAAACAAAAAACACTCAGGTAGGCTCCGGAGCGGAGAGATGCGTGGGTGAAGCCCGCTGTGCCCCCGCTCCCCCGAAGCCCCCCAGACACCACCTCAGCAGCCGCAGAGCCCCCTGCCGACCCCCAGCACAGCTGGAGGTAAGCGGGCTCATGGTGGGAAGGGGTTAACTCCTCGCTTGCTGGGAGGAGGCCGCTGCCTGGTCCCGGGCTGGGTCAAGCCCCTGCCCAGGCCCCTACTTGGCCCAGCCCCCCAGGGAGCCCCGTGACCAGAGCCGCACGAACAAGCTGCGCAAACAGGTGCTTGAGTTAGCTCAGAGTTCACACAGGGGAGGGCGCGGGAGGGCACGAGACCCTGCCTGTGACCCCCCCAGCCATAGCCAGCCCCAGCAATAGCCAGCCTACCAGAGGCATGACATGGATGGGCACGTGCCGCTCCCCGAGGGTCCCCTCGGGCTCTGTGGCCCCTCCATTGGGCACCTCAGAGATGGCCGCCCAGACGGAGCCCATGGTTCCGGGCTCCACGCAGACGGAGCCCCTGGCTCTTCGCTGCAGGGGCTGCCTGTCCCTTTTTCAGATTCTGGGGCCTGGGACCATGGCCACCTCCCCTTGCGGGGTCTGCTCCCTACTGGGGTCTCTGCCGCGCCAGCTGGAGGAGCTCCAGGCCACAGTCCAGAGACTGCGTGCCATCAGGGACCGCGAGCAGGAGATAGACTCCTACTGCAAGGCCCTTCTCCCCCGGGAGCCACAAGGGAGAGCTCTGTCTCCCTCCATGACTAAGCAGGACTCTAGGACCTCCCACTCTGCCCAGTCAGGGGCATGGACCAAGGTGGTCAAGGGCCCGAAGGCTCGCTGCACCAAGGGGCCTCCCTCGCCGGAGCTTAGCAACAGGTTCGCACCTCTTGCAGCCCCAGCAGTGACTCCTCAGTTGCCAGCTCCCGCAGGCAACCCAGGCTCGACTGCAGCTACTGGCCCCGCTCTCCCCAAGACAAAGCGAAAGGTGTTTGTTGTGGGAGACTCCATCCTGCGGGGCACTGAGGGGGCAATCTGCCGCCCCGACCCCTTAGCCCGGGAAGTCTGCTGCTTCCCAGGGGCCCGCATCTGAGACATTTCGGAGAGGATCTCGCAGCTCCTCCAGCCCACAGACCACTACCCCATGCTCCTTATTCATGTGGGCACCAATGACACGGCTCAGAGCACCCCCAGCCAGGTCATGAGGCACTACAGGGAGTTAGGAGAGGGGCTTAGGGGTCTGGGAGCTCAGGTGGAGTTTTCGTCGATCTTCCCAGTCTCGGGCTATGGGCTGAGGAGGGAGAGGAGGATCCACACAGTGAACCAAAGACTGCGGAGCTGGTGTCATCGGGAAGGCTTTGGCTTCCATGACCACAGCCCGCTCTTTGGCGAGAGAGGCAGCGAGCTGCTGGGAAGAGATGGCCTCCACCTCTCTCCCCTGGGGAGGAGGCTCGTCTCAGCCAGGCAGGCTGACCTGCTCCACCGGGCTTTAAACTAAGCCCGCTGGGGGGATGGGGGGAACACTGCCACTGCTGGCCCGCTGAACGGCCCTTGCAAAGCCAGCGGACCAAGGCACTTAAGGGAGCCCACCCCTGCCCCAGCCCTGGCACAATCTGTGGGCAAGGCAAGAGCCCCCAAGGGCACACTTGCCTGCCTGTACACTAATGCCAGGAGCCTGGGCAACAAGCAGGACGAGCTCGTCCTCCTGCTCAGTGCAAAGAAATATGATGTCATTGGGATAACAGAGACCTGGTGGGACTCCACCCATGACTGGACCACGGGTATAGAGGGCTATACCCTGTACAGGAGGGATCGTGTTGACAAAAGGGGTGGGGGTGTAGCTCTCTATGTGAAGGAAAGCTACATGTCCCTGCAAACTGATGTTGGTGACTGGCATGGACAGCTAGAGACCCTCTGGGTAAAAATTCGTGGGGAATATGGCACAGGGGACACAACGGTGGGACTCTACTACAGACCTCCCATTCAAAGTCCTGAGCTTGACCAGGAGTTTGCCCGGGAACTGACTGAGGCCTCTTGCTCCAGGACCTTGGTTGTCATGGGTGACTTCAATTACCCGGACATCTCGTGGAAAGATCACTCAGCAAAATACGAGCGGTCGCAAAGCTTTCTCTTGTGCGTGGATGACCTCTATCTGATTCAATAAGTCTATGGGCCAATGAGAGGCAAAGCGCTGCTCGACCTGGTACTGGCTACGGGAGATGACCTAATCGGCGATCTAGTGATCGATGGGAAGCTGGGTGACAGCGACGAGGAGCTGATCACCTTCACCATCCGCCGTAAAGCTGGCAAGTCAGTCAGCAACACAGAAGTCCTTGACTTCAGAAAAGCCAATTTCGACAAGCTCAAGAGGCTAGTCGGTCAGGCCCTCAGGGACCATGACCCCAGGGAGATGGGAGTTTAAGAAGAGTGGTTGCTTCTCAAGGAAGCGATCCTCAATGCACAATCTAAATCTATTCCAACATGGAAGAAAGGCGGCAAGAAGGCACAGCAGCCCCACTTGCTCTCCAGGGACCTAGCGGACCTCCTGTGGCTTAAAAGGAAAGCCTACAAAGGATGGAGGGTGGGATTCACCTCCAAGGAGGATTACTCCATGCTGGTCCTGCAGGGACCAAACCAGGAAAGCCAAGGCTGCAACTGAACTCCAAGTAGCTTCAGGCATCAAGGACAACAAAAAGTCCTTTTTCAGATATGTGGGGAGCCGGAGGAAAAGCAAGGGCAATGTTGGACCCCTGCTAAACCAGATAGGGCAACTGGCAACTGATGCCCAGGAAAAAGCCAACCTATTAAATAGGTACTTTGCATCAGTCTTTCATCAGTCACACGGGATGCCCATGCCTACTATGGGACAGGGAAATCTGGGTGAGGGGGATCCCCTACCCTCCATAAATGCTGACCTCGTGAAGGAACACCTTGAGAAGCTGGATACCTTCAAGTCAGCTGGCTCTGACAACCTGCACCCCAGGGTACTCAAGGAGGTGGCGAGCGTCATAGCCCAGCCCCTGGCACGGATCTTTGAAAACTCCTGGCACTCTGGTGTAGTGCCCGAAGACTGGAAGAAGGCCAATGTGGTGCCGATCTTCAAGAAAGGGAGGAGAGTGGATTCAGCTAACTACAGGCCCATTAGCCTGACTTCTATCCTGGGGAAGATCTTAGAAAAGTTTATTAAGGAGGCCATCCTTGAGGGACTGGCCCAGGCTAACATTCTAAGGGACAGCCAGCACGGGTTTGTTGTGGGTAGGTCTTGTTTGACCAATCTCATTTCCTTCTATGACCAGGTGACCTATCACCTGGACAAGGGAGAAGAGATTGATGTCATATATCTTGACTTCAAAAAAGCTTTTGATCTGGTATCCCACGATCACGTTTTGGCCAAACTGGCCAGTTGTGGCCTTGGCTCCACCACGATCCGCTGGCTGGGAAATTGGCTTCGTGGTTGGACCCAGAGGGTTGTGATTGATGGCAGTCACTCATCATGGTGCCCTGTGACCAGTGGGGTCCCTCAAGGCTCTGTCCTAGGACCCATACTGTTCAACATCTTCATTAACGATGTGGACATTGAAGTCAGGAGTGGACTGGCCAAGTTCGCCGATGACACCAAACTTTGGGGCAAAGCATCCACGCCAGAAGATAGGCGGGTGATCCAGGCTGACCTGGACAAGCTCAGCAAATGGGCAGATGAGAACCTCATGGTGTTTATCACCAAAAAATGCAAGGTTCTCCACCTTGGGAGGAAAAACCTGCAGCACCCTTATAGGCTTCGCAGTGCTACGTTGGTTAGCACTACAGAAGAAAGAGACTTGGAGGTCATCATTGACTACAAGATGAACATGAGCCTGCAATGCAATGCTGCAGCTAATAAAATGACCAAAATGCTGGCTTGCATCCATAGATGCTTCTCGAGCAAATCCCGGGACGTCATTCTCCCCTTGTACTGGGCCTTGGTGAGGATGCAGCTGGAGTACTGCGTCCAGTTTTGGGCTCCACAATTCCAAAAGGAAGTGGAGAAGCTTGAGATAGTCCAGAGGAGAGCCACGCGCATGATCAGAGGTCAGGAAAACAGATCTTACGATGACAGGCTGGGAGCCATGAGACTCTTTAGCCTGGAAAAGCGTAGGCTCAGGGGTGATATGCTGGCCACCTATAAGTTTATCAGGGGTGACCACCAGGATCTGGGAGAACGTTTGTTCACCAGAGCGCCCCAAGGGATGACGAGGTCGAACGGTCACAAACTGTTGCAAGACCGTTTCAGGCTGGACATAAGGAAGAATTTCTTTACTGTCCGAGTCCCCAAGGTCTGGAACAGTCTGCCAGCGGAGGTGGTTCAAGCACCTACATTGAACACCTTCAAGAGTAAATTGGATGCTTATCTTGCTGGGATCCTATGACCCCAGCTGACTTTCTGCCCTTTGGGCAGAGGACTGGACTCGATGATCTCCCGAGGTCCCTTCCAGCCCTAATGTCTATGAAATCTATGAAATCTATAAAATCTCTGCTCTGTGTGGAGCCAGGTCACATGGCAGGGCAGTTTTGGTCCTTGTTTTGTGACTTGGCTTTACAGGGAACATAGATTCAGGGCAGTCAGGGTGAGCAGCAGCAATGAGGAGACCCCAGCACAGATCTGAGCTCCCTCCAGAGCCAGGTTGCACAGCAGGGCAGTGCTGGTCCCTGCCTTGTGACCTCACCCCACAGGGAGCAGAGATACAGGCCTGCACAGGGAGGGCAGTGGTGGTGAGGAGACCCTGGCATTGATCTCTTTTCCCTGCAGGGGCAGGTTGCATGGAAGGGCAGTGCTGGTCCTGCTGCATGACCTGGCTCTGCAGGGAGCAGAGATCCAGGGCAGTGCAGAGCAGGCAGCAGCGGCAAGGAGATCCTGGTGCAGATCTCTGCTCCCTATCGAGCCAGGTCATGTGGCAGGGCAGTGCTGGTCCCTGCTGTATGACCTGGCTCCACTGGGAGCAGAAATCCAGGGCAGCAGTGGTGAAGAGACCCAAGTGCAGATCTCTGCTCCTTGCGGAGCTAGGTTTTATGGCAGGGAAGTGCTCGTCCCTGCCGTGCAACCTGGCTTTGCAGGGAGAAGAGACCCACATTAGGGTCTCCTTGCCACTGCTGCCTGCACCATGCAGCTCCACATCTCTAGGACAGTGCAGGGCAGGCAGCATCAGCAGGGAGACCCCTGGCACAGATCTCTGCTCCCTATGGAGCTGAGTCACATAGCAGGGACCAATGGGATTGATCATCATTCTACACTGCTTCCCTGCCCCATGACCCAGTATGGCAGGGATCAGAGATCCACACGGGGGTCTCCTTGTGTGCACAGAGGGCAGCAGCTCTCTCCCTCCCTGGACAAGCATCCTGCTTCCTGCTGGGGTCCTGCAACCCCCACCCAGCTGGGTAGGGCTGTGTGAAGCTTGTGACCTGTTGAAAACAGATTTAGTGGAGATTCAGTGGAGCCAAATCTCCAAAACAGATTCAGCTGAAATGAAACAGGACAGTTATCCAAAACACCAAAATAAATCACTCCTCTGAAATGGTCAAATCCAAAACCAAATCAAAACACAGCCATTTCGCACAGCTCTACTATCCATGCTTTCCATGTTCTGAGCATTTGGTCAAGAGGAGGATGGCATTAAAGTTGGCCTTTCCCACTCCTTCCTTGGTAATTGGTTCTGTTTTGTTCATTATTGGCATCAAAAGATGGGGCATGAATGCTGATGACAGTGCCTCCCCACCCATTTAAGATGGAGAGTCATGAGGTGCTCCTTAATTCTGATAGGGAACTCATTAAGTTGTCATCAGTCTTAATGGCAAAACCAACTCTGAAAAGTCAGAATTCTCCTTCCTGTTTACCTTTCCAGCTGCCTCTTTGTTCTTTGAGCTGCCCATCTCCTGCTCACTGGGTCTCGCTCAGTACACCAGTGTCAAAATTATGTAGCCTGACTTCTTAAGCCATGGTTGTGGTGGGGTGTTCTGGGCATTCACTATTAGAATTATCCATTGGGGGTCCTAGTGTTCCAGGTCCTGAAATTGATTGTGTCTCTTCATTGATTTCAACTATAGCAAAGGTGACTTCACTGGACATGGTTATCCAGTCAGGAAAAAGGTAGGCAGACTATTTTTAGGGTACTTTTTATAGCTCCCTCCTCATGTGGGGTGAGCAGAGCAGATTCTGAATAGGACTGTGCAGTTTCAGTTGCAATTTCTGAATCACACTCTTCCCTCATCTGAGTACTAGACAATCTTCTTGTAACTACCTCATTTATACCGATTCATGTCTATGAGCTTCTAGGTGATCACAATCCTGCTCTTGTTGTCACTAGCTGGTCATCAAAGGGATTGAAAAATATGCTGGTAAAGCCATTTCCATGGAAGACTCCTGTGCATGATTTCTTTTGTGGAGAAGCTGCTGCAAATCAGCATCTACTCAGCCCTTGACCGGATGGGACCTTGATCCAATGGCAAGAAGGCCAAGACAATTGGTGATCTCATTCAATTGCAACCTTCATCTGCCTTCACAGATGTTGAGATTCTAACATCTTTTTTCTGTCTGCTCCACGATTGAGGACTTGTAGACCCATGGCTTGGGGCTGGACAGGATTTTATAATGGTGACCTGTACTTGCTATATCATGGCACCATCAAAAGATATGTGTGACTTTTCAGGAGGGAAAAACAGGTACAAAATATCATGGCAACACCTGCAATCTAAGCATTAGTGATAGACTATGTCATTGTTCATGCCTGGGATCATAAAGATGTCCCATAACCCAAGCTATGCTAGGACCTGACAAGTATTAATTGTTGGACTGATCACTGTGTTAACTCATCTACTCGGTTATGTCATTCAAACTGGCTCCCAAATAATGCCTGTAGCAGAAGCAATGCCAACAAAGGATCATTGTCAAAGGACTCAAAGACCCAATCAGCTGAGACCTCTTTCACTAGTATTTCAATGAAAAACTGGCAAATTTCATTCAACAACAGTGAGAGAATGTCAGCACTTGGTGTACCTTCAGATCTACCATCATCATGTATGGGAAGAGGCACTTGGATTTTTTACCAGGAAACATCAAGACTGGTTTGATGAGAATGATGAGGAGATCTAAGATTTGATCACCCATGAGTGCAAGGCCTTTTGTGCTTGGTAGAATTACATCAGTTCCAAGCAAAATAAATTGAATCACCAACAAGCCATGACAGAGGTCCAAAGAAGGACCTGCAATATTAAGAACAGATTGTGGGAAGACAAGGCAAAGGAGATTGAACATCTTGCTGACATCCATTATATGCATGGTGTTTTAAGTGTCACCAAAGCCATCTTTAGTCCAAGCACTTAGGGACTAACCCCTTTGAGACCTAAGGAAGGAGGAGACCTGATCAAGGAAAGGGGAGCCATCAATGCCCATTGGAAGGAGCATTTAGAAGACCGTATCAATCAAGACTAGTGTTGACAAGACTGCTCTCAACTCCATCCTGCAACATCTGTTCAGAGACAATTTTGTAAGCCCTCCAACCTTTGATGAGGAGAGGGAAGCCATCAAGCCAATGAAGCACAAGATATCTGGAACTGATGGAATCTCCACTGAAGTATTCAAGCTGGGTGGAGAGGAGCTGACATCACAGCTCCATGCCCTCACCTTAAGGATCTGAAATGATGAGGAAGTTCCAGGTGAATTTAGGGACACCAATTGATCATGACAGTCTTCAAGAAGGGAGAGAGGTCTGTGTAAAGTACAAAGGGATCACCTTGCTGTCCACAACAGGAAAGATCATTGCGAGAATCCTTCTGAACTGTCTCCTTCCACTTGCTGAAGAGCTTTTCCCAGAATATCAGTGTGGGTTTAAGGTATCAAGAGACACAACTCATATGATCTTTACTCCTCACCAGCTGTAGAAAAAATGCCGGGAACAACATACACTTCTCTTCATGACTGTCTTTGACTCTGTCAGCTGAGAAACACTGTGGAGGATCCTTCTAACCTATGGATACCCACAGAAATTTATCAATATTCTTTGCCTGCTCCATGATGGTATGTGAGTACAGTTTCTCAGTTATGAATCTATCATAGATCCCTTAGAGGTTAAGATGGGGGTTAAACAAGGCTGCATCATCGCTCTAACACTCTTCTCAATATTTCTTACTGCAGTGCTACATCTGACCACGAACAAACTTCTAGTCCATCCTGACCTCAATCATTAAAGCACCATCAGCATACTGGAGCACAGAGTGCGCTGACATAGAAGCAGCCTTCAAGCAATCATTGACATCTTTATAGAGGCAAAGAAGAAAATGGGACTGATACTTAACTTTTAGAAGACTAAGGCCCTCCATTGGCCAACTGTTAATGAACAGCCCCCGCCTCTAGTAATTCAGAGTTATGGTGAGACTCTGTACAACATTGAATAGTTCCCATATCTCAGAAGCCATCTCTTGCAGAAGGTTGACACTGATGAAGAACTCCAACATCGCCTGAAAAGTGCAAGTGCCTTCAGACACATGAGAAAATGGGAGATTGAAGATTGTGGCCCCAGATCCTAAAAGAAGCACATGGTTTATCAAGCAATTGTGTTCCACATGTTATTGTACAGATCTGAGATGTGGATAGTGTGGACAGTGTACAGGAGACACCATGTCATTGGAGAGTACTATCAATGCATCCTTTGACTACAGCGTGGAGACAGACACTCCAACATTAGTGTTCTCCCACAAGCAAACATCATAAGCATTGAGGCAATGGTAATCCAGCATCAACTTTGCTTAGCCAGACACATCATCCGGATATCATATACTAGACTCCCAAAGCAAGTTTTATTCTCCCAGCTCAGTTAAGGCATGCTACCAATAGGAGGGCAAGGCAAGTGCTTTAAGGACATCCTCAAGGCCAATTTGAAAAAATGTCACATTGACTTCAACTCACACAAGACTATCACCCAGGACCACCCGAAATGGAGGAAGAGTCTGCTACAAGCATCTCAGTAATTTGAAAGCTTACAACAAAAACAGGAGACGGAAAAGTGGGAGCAGCAGAAAACAGCGTCACAGATCAAATCAAGAATCCAGAGCTATTCACCCGCCACAGAAACATGTGACTGAGTTGCAACAGCCTGTCAATCTCAGATTTACCTTGGCAGCCATTTTCAGACTGTCAAATAAAGCATTCATGGAAGACAATGATCTTTGACTGTATGGGATTGCCTGTCTATATCTGTACTATAGCTGTATCTCCATGCTTTTCTCACAGTATCCTAGATGAACAATTTTCCCATAGTTGTTTTACAGGTAGGAGGTTTGTATGAAATCTGAAGTGGCGTGGAGAAGGCCAACATTCCTAGTACCTCTGACAGACTGAACTGTGGGAAATTGCTATTGAACCATCCAGGTTTGGATAAACTTTCATCCATAGCAAGATTCTCATTGACTTCAATAGGCATTTGAGTAGCCCTTTTATGTACAATATTTTTTTAAATGATTCAAAGTGCCTTCTGTGCAGGTAAACAGTTCCTTTGTGTGGCTACTACATTTCAGATACAATAATGACAACAAATGTATTTGTCATTTTAAAAAAATGTGTAAGGGTTTCAGGGTAACATTCAACATAAAAATGATATATCATTTTTACTTTGAAGTGGTAAAAAATGAATAAGATGAATCATTCATATTGGGTCAAATTCACCAGAAGTTTCTAGCTGCTTTGCTATTTGAACTCTGGTGTTTTTCAGCCTCTTCAGTCTCCTTCGATCTCATTTTTGTTCTTTGTAGATCATAGACCTGTGTTGGGTGTTCTGAATTTCACAGTTAATGTGGCATTGAGATGTAGTGACCACAATGATACTGTCAATTTATGGCATACTTGTGGAGACTGCAGTTTAAAAAAGCTTAAACTAATATTCTGACCACCTCTTCCACTTGAGAAACAAGTCAATAAATGATGTCTTTTCCTCATGTTTTACCTGATACGGCTTTATTTATGTGAAAGCAAGGATCCCAAAAAACATCTCATCTTACCATTAATTTGGGAAATCCTATTTGAATGTCAATATACCATCGACAGTCTCCTAATTTTAAAATTCTATAAAGTTACAAATAAACAATTTAAGTGGTATTTTGTTTATGCAGGAGGCAAAAACTTGCACAGAACATTAAGTGAAAGTATTTTTACTTTAGCTTTCGAGACAGTGCATAGGTGGGAGATTGCAGTACAAAGTAGACTCAGTAACAACATGTAAAAATATATATTATTTAAACACAATATCAGCACTCAGCTTTTCCTCTATTAATTCCATATTCAAAAGAAAAACTTTCAGGCATACAAATACACAATACTGATACAGTTGTGAATTATGTAATGAATAAAAGAGAGATCTTAACCAGTGTAAAGCATATCTTCATTTAATACATAAAAAATGTTAGATTATGGATCATATGGATCTGCAAGTTTTTCATGAGTAAAGTTCTTTCTTTAAGAAATACAAAGCTTTAAGGATAAAAGGTTTGGTTTTAATATTTAGCGAAGGGTTTATTTTAAGCTTTAAGACCTTTTCTAACTTTGAGGACAAAGCAGAAAAGAAATGAATAGCAGTCGACTATGAACTTTAATTGTAAAAATAGTTAGCATGAAGAAACTCAAAAGGAAAGGTATGAGAAAAGAATATTGTAAGAAAAAATGAAAAAAGATCTTTTGATAATCGTACAAAGCTTTATTTTACGATAAGTAATTTGGTGTGTTAAGACCAGATATATTCTATTCAGCAGTTACATTCAACTTGAGACTCAAGTGGATCTTTTGAAATCTTCTGTAGAGAACTGGATCATTTTACATTTTGTAGACTTAAGAAAGGAAATGTAGATTAATGCTAATTCATTGTCCTATGCATCATCATATGCCAAGAAGTAGGAAGAAAAATCTTGGTATTAATTTTTTCTTTTTTTCTTTTTTTTCTTTTGAGGTAAAATTCTGAAAATCAATGTAAGGGCCTTGTGTCACTGAATAAATTCCTTCCCACCTTCAAACTGTAGAAGGCAGGTGAGAGTGCTACTTTGCAGACTCTTCTGCAGTGACTTTTCAACTATTTAAGTAGTAGCCCTTGTAGTTCTATATCCTTTCATGAATATTTCCAAGTGCAGAATATTTAGAGAGAAAATGGCTTTATAGTTAAAACTATTAGACTTGGAGGTAGGGTGTAGGAATTGTTAACTATTTAACTCAGCTTGTAGATTCATTTTTCAATATTGATCTGGAACAGTTGATCTTTCTCTGATTTAAGAAATTCTAAACCTCTCTATAAAACAAAGATTATAACTGTTTATTTTTCTGAGTCTTTTCTTTTTTTTCATCCTAAAAAGCAGGAACTCCCTTATGGGCATGTATGACACCAGAGCATAATGGCATCCTGATCTTAATCAGGTCTTCTGATCAGTAATGCAAGTGAATAATAATTCAGACCTAATAACCAAAAACTATGGGATCTTTATAATTTTTAACAAAATTTCACTTTTAGTTTTTATCTTTTGGAAAATAATTTCCAAAGCATGTTTTAGACACCCTCATTTTAACTGCACTATTTGCTACTCTATAGGTGCCTGTACATATGCAGGACACCTGCTCCAATGTGTTCTAGTTAGAATACATCAAAGCAGATTTGATTAATCAAGCCTGCCAGAGCATTCTAGTTAGAATGTTCCAGCAGCCTCACTGTCATGTGTATTCAGTGTCCCTGCATTTCAAAATGGTGGCGGGGCGCTTTAACTAAAGCTCATTGAATGAGCTTTAGTCAAAGCAGCCTTGCTGCTATTTTGAAGCACAGGACACTGAATAAATGAGGCACTGCAGGTATTTTAATTAGAACATCCCTCCCCCTACATCCTGGAACACATCTACAGATGCCCTATGGTTTGGTTTAGGTCTTCGAAAACTTGCTGTAGTTATCCAACTTCCTGAGGCAGTAGAGAGAAGAGGATCGAAACCATGCAGAAAATGTGTTAAAAATAGATCTGGAAATTATATCATAAGTTCTTGTATTTAGATCTCTTAATCTTTATGTAATTAAACTGAGAGGAAGACTTTGAATGATGGTTATATATAACACTTTCCCCCAAATATGTAAAATGGGTTGGGGGAAGTAATTATATAAATCAGATTTCCCTTTGACTTAAGATTTCTTTCTTAAATTTCTACCCTGAAAACATGGCATTTCTATCTGATTTGAAACAATGTCAGCATAAAATGCCTAAATGTCAAGATATTTTCACTGAATCTGTACTAATGCAACCCGGTCTGCTTAGTCATCCATAATTAAGCATGTATGGGCAAGTGAAATAATTTATATCCACAGTCATTTTCAATAAATAAACTAGTACAAGTAGAAACAACAAGTAATTGTATAATATGTATTATTTTTTGTAATGTTCAGTAATGATTTGTGGCTGCAAGAATGTCTTTACCAAAGATGTGTACAGTAAACCAAATAGTTTCTGCAGTCATCTCACCAGAGAAGAACAGAAAAAGTTCTCTATGGGATCTTCAGCAGACAAGGTTCTTTGCATAAATCTGCTATCTTTTATTAGACCAACACAAATAGTTGGAAAAAATCTTCTTTTTAAGCTTTTGGGTAACAAATACCCTTCCATTGAGCTGAAGAAGTGCTGAGGAAGTATCTGCTGCAGATGGTTGGTGCTCTTCCTGGATGGATTAGTAAAGCAGCTAGAGGCCAGTACATATGCTAGGAAGTCAGTCAGTTAAAATGTAAATTGAGGTGGTCAGTAGATAGTGGGGTGTGGGGGGTGGGAAATAAATGTAGCTGTAGTCAATGAATGAGAGATTGAGGTGGGGAGGGGGAGGGAACAAGAATAGCTGGCAAAAAGTAGAGGGTTTACCTGTGGAGTCAGATGTTAGGCATATTATGTGTCATAAATCCAATGTTTATATGTCCATGATTTTTTGTATCCAGTACATTGACGCAGTGAAGTTCATAGGCTTGTCTGTGCTTTAGTAAATTCCCTTAGAGGATTAGAACTGAGAGATTGGAGAGAGAGAGGTTTTCTTGTGAGAAATGTGCCCCCACAGGTAATTGGGTATTCTCATAGTTGATAGATTTTTGTTGTGAGTTTATCCTGGTGCACAGTTATTTAGTTTCTCCTACATATTTTTCAGCAGGGCATTTGGTGCACTGGATGTGATATATTACATTTCTGGAAATACAGGTGTACAATCCAGGAATGTTGATGGTTCTGTTGTAGGGTGTAGTAATTACAGGGGTGGTGGAGATGTCTTGTCAGATTTTACATTTATTGTAATGGCAAGGCCTGGATCCATTTGCTGTGTTTTGGACCATAGGAAGTTTGCTTCTGGTGATGAGGTTAGCAAGGTTTGGTACTTGTTTAAAGGCTAGGATATGTGGTTCTTGGAAGATCTCTTTAAGAATTGGGTCTCCTTCTAGTATGTGTTGCAATTGTTTGAGGATTTTCCATATAGGTCATAAGCAGTGGAATGCGATTCATGGGCATTTTTCTTCTGTACTGCAGCAATTCTTCATGTAGTATCCAGGTAGCTCATTGAAAAGTGCAATCTATCTCTCTGGAGGTGTGTCCTTGTTAAGTGAAGGTCCTTTTGAGATTTGTACAATCTTTGGTATAATAAAAGATATTGGATTTACCCAAAGAACCTTGTCTGCTTATGTCTTTGGGCCAACACAGCTTCAACCTACACCCCTGAAATTATGGGACCTTCAAAATCCATTTGATAATAGAAAAAAAATCTCAACCTGGATCAGCAGTTAGCCATTTTTCAAGTCATGAGCCATTTGTAGACAAATAATTTTGGGTGACCCCAATACAGCAGTTATTATTCTTGTGCCCACAGTTGATGGGACAGGAACATACCATAGAGCAGCTGTGATGCAGGTAACTGGCCATGTGTCATAACAGTGGGTGAATAGTTACAGGTCCTCAGCTGCCTCTTGGTAACTTTTCCAACTTTTTTCTTATTCCATGATGAAAAATAAATTGGAGAATGTTTTACCTACCCCTAAATGAAACAGGGCTAATTTGCCCTGTGTTGGTTCTCACATCCTGTGGGGTACTTATGGGCACAATGCTGTAAGTCTTCTCCTACTGTGAATGGTGGGGAGACAGGGTAATTGGAGGCTTGGGGGACATAAAGGCTGTGATACCTGTCATACCCGCTTCTATTTGGGAACTTCTGAGCTACATTTTTTGTGTACTCTTTCCAGTGTAAAAATATTTGCTAATATCCAGTAGGCAGGGTTAGGGTGTATCAATGATGTTTCCCTGTTAGCCTGGAAAGTGTAAAAAGAAAAAGTATGGCCTGCTTCCTTTCTGCACATGTCAAATTCAGAAGTGATATGGGGCAGATGAAAGGGGAGCAAGGCCAGGTGGTAGTGTCATCCAGAGATAGAGAAGATTCCAGGAATGCTTCCAGGAGTGTGGGATAGATGTACTCCTAAAAGATTCTTCTGGTTCTAGAGCTATTACTAATTTTAACGGTATTTCTATTCTTAAGTATAGGAAATAGCTCTAAAGCTGGAGGGAGCTGGTAAAGTGAATCCTCTGTATTAATATATTTACTGTATCTTACTACATACCATTTTGGAGTTTTATATAAAAATTATACCAATCATATTGTATTCATTATGCTATTTATCTCTTAGAGGCATTTTATTTGCCCTAATGAACTAATGTTAATGAAGTATACTTCACAAATTTATATGATAAAGGAGTTGAACAATTTTTATCCTGTTCTCCTCTGGCAGAATAACAGAAAAAATGTACAATGTAAAAGAGGGCATTCTGTAGGTATATGTAGACTCCCAGGGTTATTTACAATAGCTATAAGTCTGAAGTAGGGCTGTGCAAAACAGCACCATTTCGTTTAGACTTCTGTTTTGCCATGTTGAAGGGACAGTGTTTTACTTTGTCATTTCATTTTGTTTCAAAGCACTGTTCCGTTTCATTTAGTCAAAACTGTTTTGCTGTTTTGACACGTTTTGACATTTTGCCCATAGGCTATAATGGGGAATCATGAAAATGTCTATAACTTCGTCATTTCTTGTCTGATTCAGATGAAGACTGCAGCGATGGTAGCGCCTTCTGAGGGCATGAAGCTTGCCATGGTTCAAGGAGATAAATGCAGGGGTTTCTTGGAAATTGCAGCTCAAACTGTTCAAAGCAAAACTCATATCACTTGCCAGCAGTGGCAGCATGCTGTCATCCTGCATGCAGATTTGGAGGCCTGCACACCCTGGGAGGGCTGTGGAGCTGTGCCAGACTCTTCCTAGGGGATGTGGTCCCCCAGATCTGCATGCGGGATGATAGCATGCTGCCCAGCACAGCCCATGCCAAGCATTGGGAAGAAACCAGTGCTGACTCTGGCTGCAGCCAGCAGCAACAGCCCGCTGTCATCCTGCATGCAAATCTGGGGGCCTGCACTGGGTCTGTGCAAGGGATGACAGCAGGCTTCTGCCCCCAACTGGGACCAGTGCTAGGTACAGCCTGTGCCAAGTGACAGGAAGACTAATGCTGCTGCTGGCCCCAGCCAGCAGCGGCAGAATGCTGTCTGTCATCCTGCATGCAGATCTGGGAGCCCGCGCCCCCCAGGAGGGGTGCAGAGCTGTGCCAGACTTTTCCCGGGGGGAACGGTCCCCTGGATCTGCCTGTGGGATGACAGCATGCTGCTGCTGCCAACTGGGGACAATGCCAGCACTGGGTTCTTCCCGGAACTCAGCACATGACAGCACCAGTCTTCCCCATGCTCAGCACAGGCTGCGCCCAACATTGGTCCCAGCTGGAAGCAGCAGCCTTCTGTCATCCCACATCATCTAGGGCCCCATGCCCCCCAGGAAGAGCTGGCAGAAGCTATCAGAGAGCTAGGAGAAGATCAGGGAGCTGGGGAATCCGACTGAGAACTGAGGGAATATTCAGGGACCTGAACATTCCCCCAGCTCTCTGATCACTTTCCTAGATCTTCCCAGGGGTGGAGGCACAGGCCCCTGCATCTGTGTGGTGTGTTTCAGCAGTCTGCCAGTACAATTTCAGAAGCATCCTGCTGAAACCCCATGTGCAGATCACAGAGCTGGGGAATTGAATAGGGAGCTAGATGTCAATATCAGACCAGTTCTTCCCCCTCCCTCGTAGTTTCTGTTTAGCTGCAGCAAGCCCAGCTTCTAAACTTTCAAAATGTTTTGAGTGCCTTAATTTAGTTTTGAAGCTGTTTTGATGCTTTTTGTTTTGTTTTGATTTCACTGCTTCAATCTCAGAAAGCATCAAAACGGCTTTGAAATGTAACACCCTGTGACAGGGTGGGACCTAGGGGTGCCGTGAACTCCCCTAGCGCCCCCTACCGTGCCAAGTTGGTGTCAACACACCCTCACCATCTTTTCTGCCACGTCTTTGATGTTAGTAGTGTTTAAGGGAGGATGTCTCTTTGTCCTCTTTGACACGGTGCCCTGATGTATCCCTGTCTGTACTCTGTCTTAGGTGACTCGGTGCACTAAAGCCTGACTCCATGCAGTGCCCAAAGACTAGGGAGATGCCGATCCAATTACTCATGGGTCCTGTTACTCATTAGTCAGAGCAGACAGGGAGCAAACAGTACTTGCACACAGAGCTCACAGCATTTTTATTTAGAGTGGAGACAGCTTTGGACTAGCTCCCAAAAAAACAACAAACTGGTGAGCTACCCTGAACAATAGTTTTTCCCCACATTTATACACTTTGGTTTATGCTTATTACCATTAATTCTACCCTTGCCCCTTCTTTTGTTCCACTCATTTCTCCTCCCATCTTAAGCTCCACCTCTGTTTACTGTTTGTTCCATTAGCATGGAATTGCCTATGTATTTCATTCATTTACATGTATTTTTGCTATGAGCATGTGTCTAAGACATTGACTTCTTTTCTTCAGTCAGTGGGCAGACTTTGACCAAAACCTGGAAGCATCTGGAGGCTTCTTCACCAATCACCATTCACCTTTTTGCATATGTTCTTCTCAGATTCTGTTACCAATTACATGTTGTTTTTCACATTCCAATCTGATTTTCTGACTCAGGCTGTACCATCTTCACATTCCTAAAACATCAACTCATTTACAGCACACAGACTTACACCGTTTCACTTGCTGCTTTTTCCTCAGAAAATGGTTGACACAGTTAAGATGGTTACTTAGCATAAGCAAATGGCTGGCTTAGATATCATTTTGTCTTGTGGTTAGCAGCTCTGCTAGGCCACAGGTTAAAGCCTTTATTCAGCTGCAAATCCAGTGCTCCCCAAGATCTAAATATTGTCACCCTAACAGATAATAACTTTATAACTTGTTTCTATCATGTTTTAACTTGCATGTATAGCATAGATATGCCCCCATGACTGGGGCTCCCACTCATGGGGCTCTCAGCCACAGGGGTGCACTGCTGTAGCTGGAATTTCCATCAGCTGTGGGACTCACAGCCATGGGAACTTGCTACCAGTATGCCAGTTTAGGGGGAGTTTTACAACAATGAAACTTGGAAAACATTCAAACAGCCCAAGATGGAACTCATCTAAGTTACGTGGTTTTCTGTAAGTGGTGTCATTTAGAACAGTAGTGAACAGAACATTCGCCCTTTGCTAGGGAGGAAATCTTAGACCAGGTTCTGCCATTTTTAAACCAGTCTCTGTGTCCTGAAATCTTCTGTTATGGGTATAGACCAGTTTATGAACACTTATATTGGTAAAAGTTTAATGTCTATACCTGGCCACAATGTTCCCCTAATTTTCTCTGTTCTAGGCTAAACAAACCTGATTCCTTCAGCCTCTCCTCATAGGTCATATTTTTGAAACCTCTTAATCTTTTATTCTCCTCTGGACTTTCTCCAATTTCCCTTCATCCACATATCTGCTGTTCTAGCGCAAATTTGAGTAAGCATGTAATTCTTTTTCAGAGCACATAACTGAATACAGTCTGTCGATTTGGAAGTACTGTTTCTAATAATCTTCCCTTGTGTCATTTTAGTGGAGTGAAAGACTCTTACTCCTGACACACATTCATGAATCAATCTATATTTTTCTTCTTATCAGGCCCATAATCTTTTGTTATAACAACCTGTTTTATATAACCAAAACATCACTTTATCCATTCAAGGTTAATACTTTTAATATCTTCTTTTAGATATTTTGCAAGATTCAACTATAATTTCTGCTAATAACTATGTTGTTTAGAGCTATAATTGTGAGGTTTTTTAAAAAATAGTTCTAGAATGAAATAAAAAAATATTACTTACAGGTTAGTTCATAACTGACTAATTACAAAATGTATTGTTCCTTTTTCTGGAGTAGCATTTGATATAACAGCAAACAAAGCTATTCCCTGCTACTCTTAGAGAAACAGTATTGATGTAGATGAGGTACTGATGTGATTCAATACTGACATTGAAGTGTACATTAATGTAATTCATGTAATTCAGTTACTCGTAAACTAGAAGAGCATTGGATTGATTCATTTCTTGTGCAAGTCTAATGAAATCAAATAGCATGAAGAATACATTTTGCCTTTTGCTTCTGCCATTGCATCATAGCTGCAGTATCTCATCCAGAATACTACACTACATTTTTCCAGACAGGATTTACTTTCTGAAAACCTCCTCATATCTCTTCAGATGTTTTATGATCTTATCCTTTAGAAATGTCTCGTTTTCTGCATAGCAAAGGTCAAGCTCATAATTTCCCATCTCCTCCCCATCCCCTTTTTCTTTCATAGGAGTAGGGTCTTTTGGTTATTTGCAGTCTCTTAGCAATCCAGCCTCAAAGAACTATTAATATGTTTTCCAGCCATCACCTCCTTCACCATTTCAAGGTGTTACCTGTCACTAATGGAGCTTTGGCTGTTTTCAGGGTTGGTTGGGGTGGGCTTTTGGAGAGGGGTGTTGTTTTTTTGTTTGTTTAAAAATCTTCAACAAGACTTTTCCTTGTGAAGGTGTCAAGACTTTCAAGACTTCATCATGATGAGCCAATGCCAAGTATATGGGCTAACTCAGACAGCTGAAGATCTGAGCATCCCTGCTAACATTTTGAGCCTACTGTACAAAAAGTTTTCAAAGGGGGGAAAAAATCTAGGGCATTGGTCTAGGGCATGGTGCACATCTGTGGCCAATCATGGGGACATAGCTGTGCTATACATGCAAGTTAAAAAATGATAGCAACCAGCTATAAAGTTATTATCCATTTTCCAGTTCTAACTTTATAGCTGGTTTAATATATGTAACATGTTGTGGAAGAAACCAAACTTCGCATTGTGGTTGAATCAGAACTGACAGAGCCAGCTTTTCTTTATTTAGGGCTATACTGTGATCACAGGGAGAATTCCATACAGCAAGGGGAATCACCCACTTGTCTGTTTCAAAGAATTTCTCAGACTCTCTAAGTTTACAAGTGTATTTATACTAAAGACAGAGAAAGAGATAAAAAATACACCTTGGAGAAATAAAACAATAGTAAATTACACAGAAACTTAGAAAGTTTACTTAAACAACTATCTATGCATAGGGCAAGATATCAAGATAACCCAAGGAATGCAGGAATGCGGATTCCTTATCTCAGAACATTTGAATTAAGCAGTATCAGCACATCTGGTCTTTGTCTGTTTTTCTAGTCAAGTAAGCCAATTACTTCTACAATGTAGAGGGAGGTTCAGCATAGGTGCCTAATATTATACACCATGAACAGTCTCACTGACTTTGATCATGATGTATTAGCAATTTCTGATTTATTTAGTACAGCCAAATATGGTAAAAGCCTTTTCTGAAGTTAGGGCTGTTTTTGAGCTACTCCAGTGTTGGCCCTCATGTTCTTCTTAAAGAGACATGTTTTGAGAGCAGTATAAAATAAACACCCTCTTGAGAACAATCCCAAAAGGTACAGTTCAACCAAGTTCTTTATTAGGTGCCAAAAATGTAAGCTTGTGAGTAGTGCTGGTAATCTCATTGCTGTACATTTCCTGATTAGACCCAATAAATTAAAAAAAGAAGAACTTTTCTGTCATCGGTTAATCTATCAGAATGCCCAGATGAGAAGGGAAGTGAGTATCAGAGTAGGATTTGCATTTTCTGGAGGATAACTGAAGCAGTACTCTAACTTCAAATTACAAACCTTAAAGGATACATCTTCAACCTGACTCATTGTAAGATATCAAAATAGGTGCATGGAATCCCTAAGAGCATAAACGAATTGAGACTTAGTGGCTGTATCTACATGAGACACTGACTTGACTGTGCAGTAATGGCCTTACGGTACATTAGCATAGCCCAAATGGCTTTTTCATGACACAGTACTCTGTAGCCCGAGACTACTGCATAGTTGTGTTGTATTGTGCTTCCTGCCATGCAACACTACTGCACAGCCAGCATCTTGTATGTGGCCACTGTGTCTGATTTCTGCTGATACTGTTCTACTTGTCCTGAAGAATTTCTTTCCTTCTTGTGTAGAAATAAGTGATATTTTGGAAGTGTTTGAGAAGACGAGCAGAATTTTAAGTGCTCAAAGATTGCAGATTTTTGTTTCTTCTATGTAATTTGACAAAACTAAATGCATTTCTAAAAGTGGAAATTAAGTGTGCTAAATGTAAACTGGTAATAAAAATACAAAATATAAGAATTAAGTCCTGGAGGGGTTTACATACACCTACTCTTAAAAGATGCATGTCAGGATTGTTGGGTACTGCAATTAATGAATGACTACCCTGAAGTCTTCAAGACAGCAGGGAGAAATGACACAAGCTGGGGTCCCACTTAGGGGTTATATATAATCAGTTTTTTTGTTAACTTAAAGACTAAAGGATAAAACAGAAACATTTTTAGTCTTTCTCTGTGTTTTTCAAAAAATCTGTTTCTGTTCCTCCAGCCACCTCCCCCATTTTCTAATATATTTATCGTCATTTTTCTTTTTATCTTTATTCTTGAAGTGTAAAATAGATTTATTTACATGAAATCATAATCATCAGAAGACAACATGAAGAAGAAGGATAGAACTCCAGTATTTACAGTTTGATAATGGGTAGGCAATAGGTAAGGTGAGACTTCTGCTGTTGATCACAATAATGCAAAATATTTTTAAAGAAATTCTCTGTACCCCTAACTTGTACCAAGCATTTCCTTCTTAGCACTGTTGCTTCATCCTACCTCCCTGCTTTCCCCATGGTGTCACTTGTTTTCTTTTAAATAAGTGGTTCCATCATACAAGCTGAAGTGCAAAGGATACAATGTGCTGTAGGACTGAGACATGTCAGGTCAGGCTGTTGTCTTTTACTGTATGAATGGGTAGCTCTGATCATCCTTTCTTTCTTTCTTTGTTCTAGACTTGACCAGAATACAAAACATCAATTATATGATCAGTCAAATTGACAGAATATGCCCATGTGTGCTATACCAACTGTGCTTTTGAAATGTTTTTATGATATGATAATATTAAAGGGGAGAGAGGGAGTTCTTATTTAAAGAAGCGTGAAATTCTGTTTCAAGCTGTGCCTTAATTCTCAATAACAATAAAACAGTTTTAAAATTTGAAATGCCACAATGAGAATTTGGCAACAAAATAAGCATCAGCTATTATACAGGTGTTAAATTTTTTTTTACCTGAACTAAGCCTGCACCCAGTATATTTGGGCATCCAGTGTATCTATACATGTACTCATTGTAAGATCTCAAAATAGGAGTATGGAGTTCCTAAGAGTATGAACAAACTGAGACTTAGGGGCTGCATCTACACAAGATGCTGACTGCACAAGTCATTACTGTGTAGTCATTGGTGGGGAAGAGGTGACATTTTAATAAGAGTAGTGGGGACACTTCAACTAAAGCTTGCTCAATGAATTTTAGCTAAAGTGCCCCAGTCACCATTTTGAAATGTGGGACCCTAAATACACATGATAGTGAGGCATGCTGGGGGTTTCTAATTAATTAAGTCTGTTCTAATTAAAACACATCTTAACATATGTATAGACAACCTCAGAGCCTGTGGCAAATTCTGGATGAAAGTGGATGCTGTTGGATTTTTGCCAACTAACAAAATTGTTCTAATCTTATTTCTTGCTTGCTTCATTAGATTTTGCTAGTCTAAACCATTTGTAAATTGGTTATCAATGTGTGATCAATTATGTGAGACAAAAAATGCTTTCATTTTCAAATGTGATTATATATAGCATTTTCTTTATACTGTACTCCATTCAGGAGACTAGAGGGTAGTGGTTTGTGTGGGAAATAATTTCAAACTGAAAAAATATGGCTGCAAAAACTTATAATGTTTAATCAGATGTAATAGTGTGATAAAAAAAAGTCATCAGTACCAACTCAAAAAACTATCCAGGGACAAGGAGATAACCATATTTTCTTTGTAATATATGTAATATCAATTTTATGGAAAGCCAGGATATGATATCCCTTCATCATTATCTACATACAATGAATTGCTTTCCCTCTTTTTAATAAATAAAACATCAAAAGGGACACACTGTAATTTGTTAGAGCTGATATCACCTTACAAATTTGTATAAAGGCGGTATTTTTCTATATTTTTCAGAAATATTTTATTATATACAAACTATGATGAGACCCTTTCAAATCATTTAGCATGCTTTTTTTCCTTATGCAATTCATTGCTGCTGAATGAAGTTAACATATTGTCCAGTAGTGCAGTTGATCTAATCTTATTACTAGCTTGGGGTTTTTTTCACTTTGGTTAGTCTACACTGTTTGTAAATTTGTCTTTTATTTCTTATGTTACAACAAACATAGTAAAAAAAAAAAGAGGAAGTTTATTTTTACCATAAAACTTCAACTAACAATCATTCAACACTTAAAGGCAGTGTTGAATGATATCTTGAATTAATCAGAAGTTTTTAAGTGACTCGTAACCAGATTCAAAGGAGGTTAGACAAGAGGAGGGATCCATTGATAGCTAGTGAATAAAACAGTCATAAATATATTTGTGGTGGAGCACCTTTTGGGATGTTCGCCACTTCAGGGCTCTCACAGGCTCCGTGGGGAGCCTGCTGTGGAGTGGCAGCCAGGGAAACCTTCCTCGGTACCATTTAAAGGGGGAATATGTCTGGTAGGGCACTGCGGGTGTCTATCACTTTAAGACCCGAGCCAAGCAGCCAGCAGGTGCATGATTGAGGCAGCTATTTTAAATCCCTGTCTGCCTTTATAAACAGCTCAGTTCCCTGCTGGATAGCAAGGTAGCAACATTGCCTGGTTGTGAGGCTCCATAACAACCTGGAGGTAAGGGAGGAGATGTAGGGGATGGATTGGAGGCTCCTGGTCCTGAGCATGACCTAAAACTGCAACCTGCTGGGAGAGGGGGGCCTGGTGGGGCTCTCAGCAGTGCAGGAGCCCCCAGGAAATGCCAGGCCAATTATCACCCCAGTGAAAGGTGGGTAGGGCCACCTTAACCCTAGCCCTCACCTTTGGGTGGGTTTATGTAACACCAGAGGTAGTTGGGTGCCAGGCATGGCTGCAGCCACCTGAGTCTTGTGTGGGGTGAGAGACCCTGAGGAGAGAGAGTTGGGAGCCAGGCACAGCTAAGGCCACCTGAGCCCTGTGTGGGGCACAAGTCCCAGAGAGACCCCGAGGTGGGAGAGTGGGGGCCAGGCATGGCTGAGGCCACCTCATCCCAATGGGGAGTGAAGCCCTCTGGCCTTGCGTGAGGGGGGAACTGATCTGGAGCCTTGTGTGAGGGGGCCAATGTGGAACCCCAAAGAGGGGGAAGAGATGAAGATCCCGAGTGAAGAGGAGAAGGAAAACCAGGCAGTGTGGAGCCCTGAGTGAAGGGGGCAATGTGGAACCCCAGAGAGGGGGTGGAGATCAGCCCTCTGGTTTTTCTTCTCCTCTTCACTGGGGCTCAATGCCTGGTATGTTTTATGTATAAGGTTGCCCCTGGAAGGGGCCAGAGTAAGTTTAAGCCTAGTTGGGGAATTGGCTGGCCACTACCCTGGTGAGGGTCACGGGAGAAGCCAAAAAGATGGTACGTCTGCCACCCAAGGGATGGGTTAGCTAAGCCTATGGCCTATGGGAGTTGCTCCAAGAAGAATCAGGGCAGAATAAGTTGTTGACATGAGAACGAGACCCTGTGAGCAAGGGCGGAGTGAGTGAGGCCTGAGTGAGAGGCAGCAGTATGAATGGGTGTATGACTGAGGCCTGACGGCGTTGCCTAAGCTTGCTCCGGCTGTAGGCCGGGAGCATATTGTCATCTGAATGCCATCTGGCATGGGGGCAGTAAATGGACAGCCTCCCACCTAATTAAGATCGATTTTAATTAATAACAAGGCATAGCAGGTGAGTCAGGTGGGGGTTGTGCCCAAGGGCAAGCGGGGCAACTAGCACTGTGGCTAGGCGGGGAGCACCACTTTGCCACGGTATCCTCTAACACCACTGAGACATGCCCCATACATATACTCTTTCTCTAAAGTTTTTACAACTGCCACTCTTGGAGACAGGATTGCTGAGCTACATAGATCATTGATCTAGGCCAGTGTGGTATTTCTTATGTTCTATTATATGTGAAAGCTTATTTCACTTATAAGCTGGTGAATCTTGACTGACTGTATTGATTGGAGTGACACCATTGACTTCAGCTCAGATGATCTGAATTTAAACAGGAATATCTGAGAAAGGAGTCTAGCTTTAATGAAGTTTTAATTCAAAATCTAGCTTTACTAAACAAATATTCATTAGTTTATTATTCTTTTTGAACTCAAACTTATAGCCTCTTTGGTAACTGAAAGTGTGAATTTGATTACCCCCTGACCTTTCCCTCCCCTACACCAAGTACATTCTAAAGCTAGTTCTGCTAGAGAAACAGAGATTGCAGCCTTTTGATCAGGAGGGAGATATTCTGCCCTCCTTACACTAGAGGAGTAATCTTGTTTAGTCAGCTATTCCCTCCAAATCAATGGGACCACTGATGAAGTAAAATATTTTTAATGTGAACAAGCATATCGCAGTGTCATGCATTATACAAAGAGGAGAAAAGGAATCCTCACTATCTTTGTTTACCATGCATTAGCCTCTCCTTAACCTGATTCTACTTTTTTATATTTTATTTGCATCACATTGGCACTACATGTAATTACAGTGTTTTGGCATTGAGTTGTTGGTCCCTGTTGAGATTGGAGTATATTGCACTAGGTACTATACAGGCATGCAGTATGACCCTATACTCATGTAGTTCCTAATCTGAACAGATAAGATATATCAAGGGTCAAATAAAGGAAGAGGAAAGCAGTCTGGCAGATGAAAAGGCAAAAGTCAAAGTAATCATGTGACTTACCTCCTGTCTCATCTTGGTTATGGCAGATACTGAACTTCCTGTCCTTCTCAGTCTCTTTCATTACAGCTGATGTACTTATGGCATTGTGTTTAGCTATGTGATAGCTGAGGAATATTCCAGACACAAAGACCAAAATATCTCTCTTGTATTGCCCACAGATGCTGGGCAAAGCATTCTGAAGCAACAAAGTTTGACTTTAAAGCTGATCATTCACAGTAACATAACTACATTGCACTGTAGCAAAATACAGCTGCCAGAGCATTAAAGACTCTTAAAGCCATTATTAAAATTAACAAAAAAGTTGTTCACAAGAGCACCTTGGGTTAAGTGAGTTAGTGGGAACTGTCACAGTGCTTTCATTTCATAGGTACTGGAGGGCCATTCCTGCATCACATCATCCTTGCCCTCATCTTCAAGGCTCTTCTTAGAAGGAAAAAAAAAAAAGTATGTCTCATGAGGGTGGAAATCAAATGCATACAGGGAAAAAGAAAGAAAAGGCACAGCATTCAGCAGCTACAATATTTCACAAAGGTATCAAAATCTTTAGCATGTAGCCAGAAATAAATACTTGATGGGTCCTAATATCATACTCCATCCAATGCTCCCAACAACATTTTTAAATGGAATACTAAATCACTCATTATTGTCTTCCTGCATTTAGACCATTGTGCCAGCTACTGCACAGTAGCACCAGTTACTGAGTGTTGATTTAGTACTTGGTTATCCAAGTACAGTAATCTCTCTGGTAACTGGCACCTTACAAGCCAGCATGCTCTGTTAACCAGCATGCCGGCTTGTAAGGAAAAGTGAAACCGGAAGTGCCCACCATGACACTTCTGGTTTCTCTGAGCCCCCACAGCCCGAGGCAAAACAGCCTGTGCTGCCGAGCCTGCACGGCCCGGGGGCATAACAGGCTGTGCAGGCCCACCTCCCTGTCCCATGGGGCCCATAGGGCCCGCAGGAGGGGTAGCAATGCTGCAGGAGGGGCAAAGGAACACCCCACACACGGTAGGAGAAGCAGCAGCCTGGTCCGCTCAATTCACTGGCATATTTTGTTATCTGGCATGCCTCATTCCTGGGGGATGCTGGATAACAGAGCTTTTACTGTACTAAAACTAATGTGCAGTAACTTTGGTGCATTAATCAACATATAGTCACACCCAGAATCTTGGTATTTTATTAATGTAGGAGAATATCACAAATGCAGTGGTTGAGGTAGAAGCCAACTGTCAATCATACTCTCTTGTGGCCTTTTCAAAAGCAGTTAGGTACACATTTGTATCTCAATCCCTGTTTTGAAAAGGCATAACTAATAGGACTGTGTGAATAGGGAATTATTTGATTCGGGTTTGGATTCAGCCAATTTGGACACCAGCAGTTTGATTCAGAGCTCCAAATCAGTTTCCCATTTCAGTTCAGCTTTGGAGCCGATTCGGCCATAGGGTATAATGGGGAATCAATGAAATATCTATAACTTTGTATTTTGTCTGATTTGGATGAAACTTGCAGGGGTGGTAGCCTCTGCAGAGAGCATAATGTCTGCCAAGTTTCAAGGAGATAGGTGCAGGGGGAATCTGGATTCTGGGGCCCTGTACCTCCGGCTGCTAACAGGCAAAACTCATGACTGATGTGGGTGCTTCTGCGACTGTGTCTGTCTTGAGGCACAGCAGGGTGAAATCTACTGCAGGCCTGGGTGCTAGGCTCTGCCAGACTATAAAGACTGCCAGCTGTGTGTGTGTGTCTCTTAGTGTGCACGGACGGGTGAAAAGAACTACCACAGACCTGGCTGCTGTGGCCTGCCAGGCGGTGAACCTTGCCAGCTGTTAGAGATAGGTGCAGGGAGAGTCTGGCATCTGGGGATCTGGGGCCCAGCAACTCTAGCTGCTAACAGGCAAAACTGTGTGTGTGTGTGTGTGTGTGTGTGTGTGTGTGTGTGTGTGTGTGTGTGTGTGTGTGTGTGTGTGTGTGTGTGTTCAGGTGCACCCTTCCTGGTGCTGGGGCCTCTGCACAACACAGCAATGTGCCCCAGTGAGGCCACCTCCTCCCCTACAGCCTCAGGCCTGGTCTACCACTTTACATGAGAACAGGCAAAATAACTAAGGTGGCTCAACACCAGTAGTATCAGCATCAAAGGTACCAAAATGGAACTGTCACAGAGCTTTTCTTTTTATAAAATAATTGACAGCAAGAAGTAAAAATTTTGTGTTGGACGTATGATGTTACTTGTGGTATGTGATGGCTTATCTTGTGTTTGTATGTCTAAATGTTTATTATGGAAAAAAAGGAGTACTTGAAAAAAAAAATGTCTTAGGAAGCTTTAGGGTTGCAAAACTCTGTCAGGCTGCGGAAGTGCCTGTAGTTGGTACTCTATGGAAGGGATATTAAAGAAGCCATAGGATGGCCTGGTGTGGAATGCAGACAAGAAAGCCAGTCAGTGAAAATGGGCATGGAGGTGTCAGGGGGTGAGGTACAGCCTGGGGGTGGGGAGGAAGGGGGATGTAGTAATGCAGGTAGAAGTGCAGATGTACCTGGGGAGTCAGATGTCCAGCAGGTTGTAGTGTGCCAGAATTCCACTGTCTAATCTATATTGAGTCCATGAGTTTCTGTACCTACCTACGAGGCTGATGAATTACAGTTCATAGGTCCAGCTCCATTGTCGGTGACCATGAATCCATGGGTGAGCTCAGTCTGCCCAATGAGCCACCCCGTACCATGTGGTTCATGGCTCCCATGATCTCCCTTGGGACTCATCCAGCACCTCAGCTTGCAATAGAGCCCACTGACAGCCTGACTGAGTGCCCCAGTGCCCTGTGTGGGAGAGGTAGGTGTGATCACCACCCTGGCTGCTCCAGACATCAGAGGTGAAGTGCAAGGCTACCTGCAGCCCTGCCTTGTGCAGCTCCTCCTTCAAGTACTCCTTGCATGCCTCATACAGGGGAGGCACCATTGTCCTTCTAAAGGTGGTGCATGCAGGCATTTTGTAAGATGGGGCCAGAAGTGCTATGAGCTGCCTGAACCCTGGCCGCTCAACTAGGGAGAAGGGCTGGATATCCAGATCAAGCATCTCCCCAATGGTCTGGGTGATCTCACTTGCCTTGGAAATGCACCCCACTTTCTGTCCACCTTTCCCCCACTGGTTCAGGGTGGCCTGCCTCTGCTTTGGGGGGAAGGGGGCTTTGGAGAGAGTGGGAGACTTCCCTTTCAGCATGCTCACACTGGTGTGAGGTTGAGCAGCAAGAAGGGCAAGGGAGTGCTGACTTCTCAGATGCAGCAGCATCCCCATGGTAGAAAAGAGTTTCACATCCTTGCCACAGCTGATGTGCCTTTGGCAGTGCTAGCAGATGGCAAATGTGGGATCATCTGCCAGCTCAAAATGCTCCCACACTTTGCTACTTGCCCACTTCTGGATTGAGGGTGAAGATCCTGCCTCCTAGCAGGCTGTGGTTCAACAGCAGGAGGAGTGCCTCAGCTGAGCCAGTTTCCTCCACAACCTCAACCTCCTCCAAGGTGCTGCTTTCCAGAGGGGACCTGGGTCTAGGGGAACTTTGAGGGGTGTGGAGCACAAACTCTGATTCCCCCTCAGTCCCCAGAATTGCTTGAGCCAGTGTGCTCAGCATCCCTGGTTCCAGATCCTTCTCTGGCTGTGGGAGGCTTTATACTGAGAGATGCCATTGGGGTGGAGGAGACAATGATTCCATTGCTGGTGCCTACTTCTGGACTGAGAGGAGGTGGTGCAGGTGCAGGAATGACAGGTGCAGACACTGTGCCCACCTCCTTGCTTCCACTGGCAGCACAAGTGTCATGGCTGCTTGGGAAGAGAATGCATCTATGTTTTGGGGGCGGGGGGGACTTGAAGCTGTAGCTCTCCCCCTACCCCCTCTCCCTCTCCTGCCAGAAGACCTGGCACCTGCCTTTCCAGCATGCTTCATATTAATCTTTCCTGTGCTACAAAAGGTGTGCATTTGTGTGTCACTGCTTCTGTGTTATGTGTTTTATTCCTTCTGTGTTGCATGCATGCACTGGACTCTTCTTTGATTGTTTGCTTCAGTAATAAGAAGTGCTAAGAGCTATGTAAAAATATATATGCTGTCTGTCTTCTTCTATGAATATCTGATTTTTCTTCTTCTATGTGTGTATATTTCAAGTGTGGGTGTGCATGCAATCTGTGCGTCTCCCTGCACAGTGATGGATCATGTTGGCAGGGAAAACACAGCTTTCTTTTTTCAAAGTTTGCAAAACAAAAAACAAAAAAAAAAGAGCACAAATATAAATTGAAATAAAGGAATTGAATAGTAAGAGTTACTAAGCTGTATCCTACCCAATCCTTTCTAACAACAAAGAGGAGCAGGCAAGTTCAACTGCTGACTAAAGCAAACCAGGCAGAGCTGCTTACTACAGTACCTTTCTCACACTGTCCCCCAGACAGAAGCAGATTACAAAAGGAACAGCATGCCTCTAAACAGAGGCTTTTATGCTGTTTCTAGGTCTTTCCGCCCAGACACTGTAATTGGAAAGACAGCCAGAAAGAAATCCTGCTCACTGGCCACCTAGACATGTCAGTCTTTTCTCCCCTGCTCCCCCTCCCTCTTCTAAGTGTCTGTTTCCCAACACAGACAGCCCTCCAAAGCTCTGAATCTTTTTTCCAACTCAATTTGGAAGCTCTGAATCGATTTGGAAAGCCTAAAGCGCTTTGAATCATCCAAAACTTTTCCGAATCTGAAGCGCATTCCGAAGCCTCGCGCAGACCTAATAACTAATATGCGTCTCAGCAGTTATTGCCACTCTATAGATGGTAGTATAACATTCTTAGTATTTGTTTGAATTCTTGCTGTGTTTGGTGATTTTATTATAGGAGACAGTGACTGAAATATGAAAGAACAGCAACAAACATATAGACTGATGATTCATTTGGCATATAGTATATGTGTTACTCTGTAACATAGAAAAGCATTCTAACATACTTCCCCCTGTGTGGTAGCAAAGACCAAAATATATGACAAAGCATTTGTTCTTGTTATCCCATCTAAGACTGAGAGAGCCTGGCTCAGGTTCTACTGTGATTACTGTAGCATAGATAAAATGTCTTCTCAATTTGTGGCGTGTTTTTGGAACTTTAATTAAGTTGCATCTAGTTTAGAATGTTTCAATATGAATTTAATGGTTTGATCTCTGTCTTCTAGAAAGTAGCGGCTTGACTCCATTTTGTAGTGCTCCTGGCCTGACACAGGTGAATGAATTTTGTATGCCTTGGGCGCATCTTACAGACTAGTATACTGGATTTGAGAAATAATAGACAGCAACTAATGTTAAGCAGTAAGAAAAAATACAGGAGATGAAAGTTAGGATGTTTAAAAAAAAAAAAAAAGACAGTAAAAGGTAAGGCAGACATGTAGGATGTCAACAATCCATTTTGCCTATGTATCTGCAGGATGTGAGTCTGTTAAAACAAGTGCTGCGGCAGTTTGGGCATAGCCCTTGGACCAAGCAGGCAGTATCCCATGCCCACACTGCAGACTTGGAAGACAAATTTAAGAATTATACACAGATATATAATATGTCACCTAACTCTACTAAGAAAGAAGCTGCTGCTGTGTGACTTTTATGGGAAGCTACTAAAAATCTTTTCCTCTGTTTGGCTAACTGCCAGGAGGCACTCAAAGAGAGAGATACACAGCTCTCACAGACTGTGTGTGAATTGGATACTCTAAAAATTGCAGCAGGAGGCATGCAATCACAGTCGAAAACCCTTCACAATGCCTTAAAACAAACTACAAAGAAAATACAAGACTTGGGACAGCAACAAAGGAAAAGGTAAAATTAGAAGAGGTCCAATTTCTACAAGGAATGGTAAAGAAATTAATGCTAGAGAAAGGACAAGCACAAGCAAACCATGTTCAGTGCAAACCCATGTTTAAACATCTAAAACATAAGTTAGGATTTGCAAACAGGCAGGTTGCTGCTGTCACTACTGGGGATATCCCAATAGACACCCCAATTTGGACCTAGAAATATTCAATGACAACTGGGACACAGATGCATGGGCTAATTACCCACCTGCATTGGCTGCCATAGAAACGCATTCAACCACTGAAACTAGGGTACCTGTACTGGATGGGGAGGAAGAGGGAATAATTACTGGCTCTCAAACTACTACTACTGTTATCCCCTTAATAACCACCGATTTAAGGGCACTAGCTACAATATTAAGGCCCTTATTTAAAGCCACCTTCAATAAAAGGATAGTACAGGCAAGCCAGATGGCTATTAAGGAAAACCTGATGGTAGAGGAGATGCAGTGTGTAATGTCAGCAGGCGTGAGTCCAGATCTTCAGGGTATCATCTGGAGATTCAGCAGAATGACCCAGATTCCCTATGTGTTGGTGTTGTTCGGACACCTCGGTGGTGCTATGGGATGCCGATACTTACTAGTTCAAATGGCTACCATAATGCAAGAACCTGATGAAGATCCTGAAATGTTTTTGACCTGTTAGGGACTCATGCAGATAATGGCAGGAATTGTAGTTCCTCAGGCCAAGGATGGAGTTTTAGACGATATGTGGTTCCCAGCAGAGAACCTATGAGACTGTGTGCGGCAGCTATGCAGTCAATGTATGCAAACCGATTTGGTATCTGGGATGATGGACATCCCAATACCTTGGGGGAACTAAGAGATGGACTCCAGCAAATAACACTACACACGGCTCCTCCTAACATAACCATCAAGAGGGGGAGAGCCCCGATAGTAACAGTAATAGATCAGGTCACCTATTCCAATGAGAGTGGTGGAAAAGGAGAATGGGTGACAGGACAAGGAAGAGGTAGGGGCAGAGGGAGAGGTAGACCAGATGCAAGACCCTCGGTTGAAAGTAGCCGTGCTCATCTTTATGAACCATGGCACTGGCAGAGAAGTGGGACAGAGCGCCCATGTCAGCTCTAACCATGAAAGCATTTGAATTATTGCAGGCTAGCTCTAAGCAGTGGGAGGGACACAGTATAATGGGAGTGCAGATAAATCCCACAGCACCCTCATTCCCACCACCTCCTCCCCTTACACAATAGAAGGGCCCACTGGATGAAGAATGGCCTGATTATGTAGGAGCCCAAAAGTGGCATTCATTGGCAAAATCAAATGGGATCCTGGGGTGGGGGTGGGGGAGACCATATATCTATGTCCAGCAGGGAGATAATGCTGCTAATAGATTAGCAGCATTAATAGATACAGGGGCTGAAGTTTAATTAACACGAGCCACTCCAACAGAAGGAATTAAGGCAATGACTATTGTATTGTGATCTTCCCAGGGAAAACAGAGTACAGGGGAAAAATGGTTGCATGTTCCCTTGACTGCACAAGGTTTTAAAATTATGGGGAACTTGATCTATACTACCGAGATGTTGGAAATAATGATTCTAGGATCAGATTGGTTATTTGAGAACCAGATAATAATTGACTTTCCCTGAAGTATATTGTGGAGAGTGGAGTCACTTCCCCTCCAACCTTGGCAAAATGACATTAAAATGATTGTCACAAAAAAGGCATGTGTGGTGGTAACCATTGCAGTGGAACAAGCCAATAAATGAAGAGAGAAATTTCCAGCAGTTCGGACAATGCAAAAAAACTATGTGTGGCAAAATTAAAGCCTGTGTAAAAACTGTGGGGGAACAATTTCCCATCCCAGAAACAATATCACTATTGCTAAAAGATATAATTTTGTATTTAAAGGCACAAGGGGTCATTAAAAAGATTAACTCCCCATTTAATTCTCCTGTATGGCCAGTATTAAAGGCAGATGGATGCACTTGGAGGTGAACAGTGGATTACAAGAAAATCAATAAAGGTACTGTGCCCATGGCGCCAATTGTAGCCAATATGACAGAAGTAATACCAATGGTGCAAGCTACCTCCAAGTATTTCTCTGTGATAGATTTAGCTAACAGTTTCTTTGCCATTCCTCTCCATCCAGATTCACAAGATAGATTTGCATCTATGTCAAAAGACCAGCAGTATACCTTCTGTCAGGTGCCCCAGGGATTTCACAATGCTCCAGCCACCTGTCATCATGACATAGTGAATATGCTAAACCAGTTAGATCCACAGGATAAGTCTCAAGTGTTTTCATATGTTGATGACATTTTGATCTTTAGAACAACTGAGGGACAAGTTAAACAAATAACCAAAAGGGTGGTAGTCCTCATTCAGGAAACAGGTTTTACAGTTAGTTTGGACAAGGTTCAGTTAGTCCAAACTTCTTTAAATTACTTGGGGATGGTAATTGGCAATGTGGGAAAACAGATCAGTGAAAAGTTCAAGCACTAATAGATATGCCAGCCCCCACTGCTGTTTATGCCCTATGCGTTTTGCTAGGAAGGTTCAACTTCCTTCGACCACATATTTATAAATATGCTGAAATAACACTTCTGCTATGGAAACTACTGAAAAAGAAAAGTCAATGGGAATGGGGTTCTAAGCAAGAGGAGGCTTTATCACTCTTGAAGCAGAAAGCCTTGACTGCCCCAGCCCTCCATTTCCCTGATGAAACTAAACCCTTCACTGTGCATTTGGCTGCCAATGATGTAGCGCTGGCAGCTGCTCTACTAAAAATAATGATGAAAATTAATTAGCACCTGTAGCATGTGAATCTAGGAAATTGTAGAGAACAGAATTAAATTTTGATCCACGCAAATGAGAATGCTTGGCAACCGTTTGGGGCATTCAGGCCTTTCACTGGAACTGCCCCCATAACCATTCAGAGCTCACATAAACCCCTCAAGTATGTACTAATTGGGCAACTTGTAGGGGGAAAAGTTTCCAACACCTGTATGGCACAATAGACCCTCACTTTGATAAGACAGTTTCTAAACCAGACATGTTAAGTCATTCACTAATTGAAAAGGGAGCTAGGAATGCATGCCCTGAGGTCACTTTGGAACAAAGAATCACCTTAATGGAAGCTTCCCTTGTAAAAGATTTAGATGTAAGGAGGCAAGAGAACCACTTTTGGTTCACTGATGGGAGTTCCATGACGATCAAGGGCAAGCAATATAACAAATATGCTCCCATCAATTTAGGTGAAGAAATCCTTCAAGGATACCTTAACCATAGCTCTGCACAGCAAGCAGAGCTACCTGCTATCTATCAGGTCCTAAAACACTATGAAACTGTGCCTCAGGTTATCTATATTTATGCCGATAGTGATTTCTATGTAAAAGGGATACAATATTGAATGTATGAATGGAACCAAAACAACTAGAAAGGGGCAGATGGGAAAGACATAGCATACTTGAAAGAGTGGAAGTGGATCTATGAGTGGGTTGAAAAATATCCCGGTCGGCTAAAAATTAAACATGTAAAAGCTCACACAAAAGGTATGGACTTAGAAGCAACCTGGAACTAACGAGCTGACAACATGAAACTACTGATATCTCCATTGTAACTAGGAGTCAGAAAAAACATGAATGTTATAACACTAATTCTAGTTATAATTCCATCAGAGTTCCAGAGAAAATAGAGAAACAAGAATTAGTCAATGTTGTGCATCAGTTTATGCATCAAGGTGTAGAAGACACCCTCAAATGATTAAAACAAGTGGCTGATTGGGAAGGAATGAAAGATGAGGTGTAAACTTGGATTTCTAACTGTGTCCAATGTGCTATGACCAAAGCCCTACGACCAAACCAAGCATTTCTGATGTGCCAGAGATGACAAGGGCCTTGGCATTGGCTGCAAATAAACTTCATTGACAAACTCACAAGGAATAAAAAAGGATTTCAATACCTTTTAGTCATCAATAATTCATTTTCAGGGTGGGTAGAAGCTTTCCCAAGTAAAAATAATAGTGCATGCACAGCTGCCAAGAAAGTCTTTAATGAAGTAGTATGTAGATTCGGCACCCTAGAAATTATTGATTCAGAGAACATGGGAGCCTTTGTAGGAGAGATGTTCACTATGATGCTGCTGGCCTTGGGGATAGCTCAGAAATTTCATATTACTTATCAGCCACAATCCTCAGGACAACTGGAATGGATGAACCACACTATCAAAGAAGCCCTAAGGAAAGTAGTCATCAAGATGGCAAAGACTGGCCCCAGAGGCTGCCTCTAATCCTAGCATCAATATGCAGCAGTGATTGATTGCAAACAGGGATACAACCCTACCAAATATTATTCAGACATTCTATGAGATTAATGATAGAGTCTGATTATGATGGGCAAGTTACTGAGCCACCAAAAGTAAGTCAGCATTATTACTTTCAATGGCTAAAGCAACTGCAAGAACATAAAAGCACATTGAGATGTAAAGTAAATCAGGCTCTTGAGAAAATGATCGTAAAAGTGCAATCAAAGGAAGTATCACAGCTCCCCCTATGGGAGACTGGAGATCAAGTGATGTACTTAAAATTGGGAAAAAAAGTCTCATGCCCTCTAATGGTTGTTTTGTATGTAGTTTGTTTATGCATGATGATGAGTATGATAATCATTGTGTATTTGTATGAATGGTGTCCCAGGACCTCTATGTCTCATTCATGTAATCAATACATGTGGCATTTTTCCTTATCCCCTTTATAAAGTCTAACTTGTGATTTAAGCAACTGGCAATTTGTGTAACAAGTTTTCTCAGTCATTGTAGCTTTGTCACCTGTTAAGAGATTTTTCTTCTTTTATATGTTTTTGGTAAAAAAACTCCAATTTTGCTTCCTTATTTTGCCACTCTGCTGATTAATATCTTAATCAAGTTGCCTTGAATTCAAAGGATCTATTTGTGGGGTTACTAGTCGTGGAGCATATCTACACCTGCATTTATGCTGGCTTAAATGTACTGTGCAGTAAGTGGGAATAGACCAGTTTCTACACATTCAGGCATTAAAATGCATTAACACTGTTAATGTTAATGCTAACTGTTCGACCCTGACTCCATGTGGCACCCAACGACTAGGGAGATGATGGTCCAATTACCCGTGGATCCTGTTACTCATTAGCCACAGCAGAGCAGGCAGCAAATACCAGCGCACATTGCTCACAACAGCTTTATTCAGAATGGAGACAGCTTCAGACAAGGGGCCTCATACCATAAGAGACAGGGTCCTGCACTGAACAATAGTTCTTTTCACATTTTATACATCTTGGTTTATACTCATTAACATTTACCCTGCCTTGTTACACCTTTGGTTCCTCCCATTTCTCCTGCCATCTCAAGCCCCTCCTCTCTTTACTTCATTAACATGGAATTGCCTATGTATTTCCTTCATTTACATGTCCCTGCTAAGAACACGTGTACTACCATGAACTCGGGTACTCTCGGTCACTTGCTGGTTCTTTTTTGTTGTTTGCTGATTTCAGCACCATCTCCGAGGTTTGGCTTCTGTCTTATCTCCTGACAATAGCTGGTGGGTTGCAGTTTGTTCTTACATAGCAAATCATACATTTTGCACACTATCCTTTTGTTAGGAAACTGCTTGCTTAAGCATTTGCAAAGTTAGTTGCTTTTAATATATCAGCTAGCCTTGTGACTAGCAACCTTTGCTGAAACAAAGGAAAAAGCCTTCATTCAGCTGCACACTCAGCACCCTCATATTTTGTATCATTACCCTAACATCCAAAATCCATATCGTTACCCTAACACTAACTTTAGTCCCAAGTTGGTCCAGACACACAGTATTACTGTGCAGTAAGGCATCTACATGTGCATTACTGTGCAGTAACTAATTGGGCGTAAATTTGATACCTTCATGATGCAGGTATCAAATTTGGCTCAAGTTAGTGTAATTTGCTACATTTACTGTGCAGTAAACACATGCCCATACTACATAGTAATTTACGTTACTGTGCAGTAAATGTGCATGTGTAGATGCACCCAATGGGCACATCTTCATGAGATGCTACTGCACAGTGGTTACTGCACATTTATTTAGTACTTGTATAATCAAATAGTAAATAAATGAAGAGTAACTGGAGTTGCTGTACAGTAGTGCCAATGAATGTCTTTAAATGATGCTACTTCACAGTAGCATATTAGCACTGTTGGTGGTGTGACCCCAGCCAGATGCTTGTCCAGTCTCTGCTTGGAGACACTCAAGGTAGGGGAGAGCACCACTTCCCTTGGAAGCCCATTCCAGATTCTGGCAACCCTAACCATGAAGAAGTTCTTTCTGATGTCCAATCTAAATCTACTCTCTATCAGCTTGTGTGTGGCCTTTGTTCCTGTGATGGAAATTAAACATACAAAGTGAGAACGATAGCAAGTTAAGCCAAGGACCCAAACATTCCATCTGATAAGTGACAGTCTTGAAGAGGAAAGTTTGCTTACCAGCCTGTATTACCTCTGTATTATGTTTTAGGTACTTCTAAAGATCTTCTCTTTTTGGTATCTATACACAGCAGTACCACAGAATAAGAAAGACATGTAATATATGGAAATATATTGCCATGCAAACTATTTGCAGATGAGCTTCAAAGTAAGATGTTTTAGTGAAATTATTTGATAAATTTGAGATCGCTGTAATCTATTTGCAGACATTTTATGAACAGTAATTGAGGTGAAATGCATTCATTTTTAACTATTTTTCCCATCTTTGTTCATTATTGGTCCAGAGGCTAAAAGAAGAGGAAGAGAAATAAAAAAGGAAAAAGAATGTTTCCCCCCAAAGTTTAAGAGCTTTGGACTAAATTGTCTCTAGCTTTCCTATTGAGGGTTACATATGAGGCATTAGGAAATATTTCTGCACTTTGTGGAAAGATTAAAGATAATTAGAAGCAGGAGTACCAGGGATAAACTATCCAAGTTCATCCAGATAGGCAGTGTCCTTAAGAATAGCAATGAAGAAGCAGATGCATAAGCAGCTGTCTTTTGCCCCAACTACTAGGTTCCTTAGACACGTTCTCAAATTCTTGCAATGTTGTGATGGAATCTGATTCCTAATCCCAAAATTATACCTTTTGCCATTTCACATGTACATGATAGGAGGCATGATTTGGGGATTAGATTCCAGTTGCACCCTTTCGTTATGATCCCAGGCTCCGTCTTTACTGGCAAAGTGAAAGCTGGGTGCCCATAGCCCTGCATGTGGGTTTGTGTGCAGGCAGCTCTGCAAGTGCTCTGTGGAAGGGAAGCCCATAAGCTTCTCCCTGTGTGGTAAGTTCAAAAGTGGTGCTCATAGTCCCATAGGCAAGGCTACAGGTGTGGGCTTTGCAAGTGCCACACCAAAGGGGTTTCATATATGCTAGGGTCAAAAAGGACCTCCATGGATCATTGAATACAACCCCCTGCCCATGGCAGAAAAACTGCTGGGGTCATATGACCCCAGCCAGGTGCTTGTCCAGTCTCTGGTTGAAGACACTTAAGGTAGGCACCACTTCCATTGGAAGCCCATTCCAGATTCTGGCAACTTAACCATGAAGAAGTTCTTTCTGATGTCCAACCTAAATCTATTCTCTATCAGCTTGTGGCCATTGCTCCTGGTTATTCCAAGGGGTGCCCTGGTAAACAGAGCATCTTCTATTCTCTGCTGCCCACCCTGGTGAATTTGTATATTGCCATAAGATCCCTTCTCAGCCTTCTCTTGCACAGGCTGAAAAGGTCCGGGTCCCTCAGCCTTTCCTCATAGGGCCTTCCCTGCAGGCCTCTAGCCATATGGGTGGTCTTCCTCTGAACCCTCTCAAAGTTGTCCACATCTGTCTTGAATTGCGGCACCCAGAATTGGATGCGTGACTCCAGCTGTGGCCTGACAGGTGCTGCACAGAGGGGAAACATCACCTCCCTGGACCTGTTTCTGATGCATGACAAAGTGTGGTTAACTCTGCTAATTATTTCATCACATTGATGATTCATATTCATCTTGGAGTAGACTATGACTCCAAGATTTCTTTCTGCTGATGTGCTGCTGAGAAAGTAATTCCCAGCCTATAGGTGTGCTGGTGATTCCCTCTTCCTTGGTGCAGAACCCTTGCACTTGTCCTTGTTGAACTGCATCCTATTGTTCTCTGCCCACTTCTCTAACCTGTCTAGGTCTACCTGGATTCAGTTTCTTCCCATCAGTGTGTTTACTTCAACCCATAGTTTTGTGTCATCTGTGAATCTGGACAGAGTGCTTTCCACACCCTCATCCAGGTCGCTCATGAAGTTATTGAACAGCACTGGCCCAGGGACCAAGCCTTGGGGGACCCCATTGCCCACATCTTTCAATACTGACCCATGCACCACCATTCTTTGGGTATCACCCTTAAGCCAATTTGCCACCCACGTGACTGTGTAATTGTCTATGGCACAACTGTTCAATTTGTTTATGAGAATAGGATGGGATACTGTGTCAAAGCCATTCTTAAATTCCAAGTAGATGACATCTACCTTGACTCTTGCATCTAAGCATTTTGTGACCTGGTCGTAGAAAGAAACAAGGTTGTAGGCAGGATCTATCTTCTATGAACCTGTGCCTTTCAGCATTGTTATCCGCTGGACTCCTGCAGATGTGAACCTTGATAATTTTTAGTTGATTGAGGTTGGGGGCTCCAGACCCATGTTTCTGACCTGGGTTTATCTGGGCTGGGGCTGATAATTGTCAGCCACAGCCACAGTTGGTTTTGAGACCCATGGCTGTCTGGGGCCAGGGCTGACAATACACTGATTCTTAGCCCTAGCACCACAGCAGCCCTGGGGCTAGTCTGAGTTGCACATGGTTTTTAAAAGTCCGGGGAAATAAGGACATCAGGTAGACGTTCCTCATAAGTTGGCATTTTAAAGGGCCTTGCCCTGCAGCCTCTCCTCTTGCAGGGACTGCAGAGAAATTCAAACAAGGCTGCAGGCATGGGGTTGCCACATTGCTGGCAGGGAGAGCCCTTTGACTCTCCCCCACTGGGAAACCTTGTAACCCACTCCCATGAAAACCCATTTTTGCCATCAGAACTGGGGCCTTTCCAGTTGAAATACCAACTAGATGATTGTCAACACTGGGATTCTACAGGGTACAGAGGCATGGTACATATTCAATTTATGGCACCATACAAATGAGCCACAGAGATGTTCCACACATTTCATGGAATAACTTCATGGCTTGTTTGCCACTTTATGGTGCCATATATCATCTGAATGTGTAGTACTATTACTATTTATGTCACAATTACCATGTTAATCATGCCATAAATATAATGTGTGCTGGGGACCCTAGTGTCTTCAGCTATGGCAGGAAAACATGCTACATTACTGTATGGGAAATTGAAGTGTGTATTGCTTCACCACAAAGCAGTTGTGGCATAATTCCTTTCTGGGTTTCCTAGTGGGTGAAGAGGTTCTCCACTACCCTTAAGTTAGCCAACAGCTAAATGTTATAATATTGGCCATTGATTTTAGAAGGGGCAACAGATTTTGTGCAATGACATCAGGGCTTATGTTATGGGAGGGGCAGGACCAAGACTTTCCAGGAGGGTTGTGGCTACACAAGGAAGCACACAACCCTGCCTCACAGATCAAGGTGGATATGCATATTCTCCTATTTCTTTAGTGGTCTATTACTATCATTTAAGACTATTCCCGAGAGAAGATTTGAGGCCCAATTCACCTTCCAGTTCTGATGTAATTTATGTTAGTGCAAAATGGATGTGACAACAAGTCCATTCTTACTTACTGGCTGCTTATGTACAATTTGTACTGACCCAAATTCTAATTCACTGCCTGTTGAGGTCAAAGAAAGACCCCAATTATCCCACTTATTCTTTGTTATGTATAGAGTAAATTATGTGTTAAAGGGACCACAGAATATAGTGAATATAATTCCGGAGTGTGGGATGTGCAATTGTCTTTAACTCTTGCAATCAGAGGGAGAACATAAATGGGAAAGGGAACAGAATGAAGAATTATTTTTCACTTCCTTCTCCCTGTTGTACAAGATATCTAATGGCAACTGGTCCTGCACTTAATTCAGATGATGTCAATAGCGGAAACCTTACTGCTGCATCAGACCCTTCTTTCTCAGTTAAACCCGTGGCATTCCAGTAGTGATGAAAGCATCAAATATCTTGCACACACTTCTGTGCACTTGCATTATTCATAACTATTCTTTTCTTTGTTGGCTCGGCACCATCAAAAAAATAAAAAAAGCAAGGACGCTTTCAAAATGTTTTACAGCTTAGTGAAGCTGTTAGTATGCTCACCTATTGAACAGGAACTAAAGCAGTCATATTGAGCCAGCACATTAAATATTAAAGATAGTTATTCTTACCCAACATGATGGGTTGCAAACTCTTTATTGAAAATCCAGCATAATGGTCTTACCTCTTGACATACAGGATAAAGTAATGGCCCTGATATTCATTTGTGGCTGCATCTGGTACATGTCTTCCATCAAGTGGAATAACAAGTCATATTAACAAAAAAACAAACAAACAAAAAAACCTCTCTCCGGTTCTGAGTCCTTTGTTTTTTCTCTTCCTACCATGAAACTAATCTTAGACACACATGGCTCTGTAATCTAAGGTTGTTGATGTTATCTCTGACTGAGAATGATAAATGTCACTAAAAGAGACCCCTCATACAAAGCAACATCTGGTACTTCAGTTTTAGAAATACTCCACAGAGATTATTTTTCACATGAATAAAACATTCCTAATCAATAAGAAATTGGAAGATTTAAACGTCCCCAAACATTAAAATGCTTAATTGAATTTCTAGAATGTTGATGTTCTGTTGGGTTTTTTTCAAGGGAAGACTCCAACTTTGGGATTACATTATATAGGGCTAACTACTACTTGCAGAATATTGTAGGACAACCTGCTGATTATGGCCTTAATCCTGGCCAAGGCCTTACAGTGTTTATGTAGATTTGTTTTTAATTATCAAATGTTAGTTTAAAGAAGTTGTGGCTCTGATCTCCGTAAAGCTCCTTATATTTGCACTTGCCCAACGTTTGTAAAATGATAAATAAATTGATTTATTCCTATTTTCCAGTATATTTTCTAATAAGCTTCCTGTCAGCCCATTCCCAACTGTAGCATATCATGTCATTTTAATGTGAAGGAGACACTCCTAAAAAGGCATGCTTTTAGAGGCAAAGTCCATTTCTGTCCTTGAACACAGAGCTTTTTCAAGGCTTTGGATAAGACCGTGTGTTGGATTCTGCTACCATAACAGACTCCTTCCATAACTTCAGAGCCATAGCTGGGCATGTACATCCTCTGTAACTAAATATTCTTATTTCAGCTTCCATTTTGAAGCTTTCCCATTCTTCTGGTTTGTTCTTACAATGCACTATGTCCTTGTGATTTAATTAGCTTACACATTTTACTGGTTTTCCTTCTCTACTTTCCCATTCATTTCATTTGATTCTTATACCCCCTTTTGTATTGTGATTTAATTAAATTATACATTCTGTTTAGATAAGGATCATATTTTACTCAGCTTTGTCAATAGTAATATGTAAAATGTCCTAATGTTGCTATGCTGGTTTTGACACGTCAAAAATCTTAGTGTTTGTGAGTTGTGGGCTGCTGGCACAACTGTAATCTGTCTTGATGTACCTCTGCCCAGCCTTTGCCTAGTTTTTACTGACACAGTGCTTAAAATGCCCATTTATAGTGGCACCTCCCCATTGCTAACAATTATGCAACTGAATGGCTGGATTTGCACAATGGTGGAGCTGAACATACAAATGCAGAGTGTAGCTACTCTTGTCATAGATTTCATAGACATTAGGGCTGGAAGGGACCCCATGAGATCATTGGGCAGGAAGTCAGCTGGGGGTCAGGTCATCCAAAGGCTTCTTGGACATGTCCAAAGTAGGTGCTTGCACCACTTCTGGGCAGAGTTTATTCCAGGCATTGGAGACATGGCCATTAAAGAAGTTTTTTCCTTATGTCCAGTCTAAAACAATATTCCAGCAGTTTGTGACCATTAGACCTTATCTTCCCTCAGGGTGCCCTGGTGAACAGACATTCTTTCAGTTTCTGATACACACCCCTTATATACTTATACGCTGCCACCAAGTCACCCCTGAGCCTTTGCTTCTCCAGGCTGAAGAGTCTCATGTCTCTCAGCCTGTCCTCATAAGGCCTGTTCTTTTGACCTCTAACCATGCTCCTCTGGACTCTCCCAAGGCTCTCCGCATCCTTTCTAAAGTGTGGAGCCCATAACTGGATGCAGTACTCCAGCTGTGGCCTCACCGAGACCAAGTAAAGCAGGGGGATGACTTCTTGGGTCTTGCTTGAGATATATTTGTATATGCAAGCCAGAGTTTTATTTGCTTTGCTGGCTGCAGTATTGCATTGGTAGCTCATATTCATCTTGTGGTCAATTATGACCCCCAAGTCCCTCTCAGTCCCATAATTGTTCTGGGAATAACCCAAAATGCCATTTGCTAATGTTTTTGGTTTGTAGCTTTCACAAGACTAAGAATTCAAAAAGTATGTCAAATGTCAACCACAGCTACTTATTTGAGATTCAACTGTTAATAGCTGGATATTGTGTTAAGTCAAGTAAAAATGTGATACACACTGGGTTCTTAAATTATGAAGTATCCTTCTGATAGTATGAAATGTTTTTCTTCCCCATGTCAGAGCAAAATTTTGTATGTATGCTGATAACACAGAGAGTTAGATCTGAACATGCGCAGACAAACCTAGCAAGCGGAAAATTCCACTGCATGCCCAGCATGTGCCCCCTACTCGACCCTAAGGCTTGTCAATCAAGACTGCCATAATGCATATGCTCAGTTTACTCAGAGCATGAGGTAATCTGACCTAACGCACATGCTCAGTTCACTGACTGCATGATGTAATTGGACTAGAAATTTCTATGAAGCGAGCAGCCTGATTGGCCACTAAATTCATATAAAAGGCTTGTGAAACCCCCCCGGGGGGGAGAGGTGGTGTGTGTGTGTGTTTTGGAGGAGAGACTGTGCTTGACCTGTGAGCAGAGGCTAGGGACTGTTTCACAGGGAGAGAACGATCCTTACAGCAGAGGCTGCGGCTGCAGGGGCTACTCCTAAGGAGGGCTTCTAGCCCACTGGTCTCTTCCTCGCTGTGATTTTGGCTGTTCGATTCCTCTTCATTTCCTGTCTTGATCTTTTGGCTCCCAGACTGATTCTGCCACTGACCCTGACCACGATTTCGATCAGCCCGACTTACTGAGGTCACGGCTTTACCTCATCGTACCCGGCACTGACCTTGGCATCGTTCTCCATCAACTCCGGCATTGATTCCACTTTGGACTGGCGTCACAACGTGTTACAGTTTTGTTGTTCGTATCCCTTTAATGAGCTGTTGACCAGCCCTGGGACTAGCGAGTGGGCAGCTGCACCTATCCTTCAGGGTAGAAAGCAAGGGCTCACTCGGGAACCCCGTGGGCCAACAGACCCCTCTGTTGTTCGTTTTGGTAGCGCTGTAACTGAAGCACACTTCTTACCTACGCTACAGAAGTGTAAATAAATAAAATTCAACTATTTTTGAAACCGTGCAATTCCGCGTACCGCTCAGACTCCTCGCTGCTAATTCCGCCTGTTCCGTATATGAACCCTCAGCCCACCGTGACCTTGGGGCCTTTATTCCCCGACACCCCACAGCACATCCTGGAACTCTCTGGCAATGTCAAGGAAATGTTGGTCTTGTAAGCCTGACATTCCATGGAATATGTCCGACAATACTCCTAAAACTATTCTATGCTTCTAAACCAATAGATGGGATACTCTCTATTCTGCTTATTTTCCCACGTATTCCCAGTTATCCTAATAATAGTGTTCGACAAACTGAATGAAGAAAGTGGCTACATGGAGGAGGCAGTCTGCTAGACTTAAATGCATCGGTTTTGTTATAAATAGTGTACTGTTCTGAAACAATTACTAAAGAATTGTAGTAAATGTAGACATAGCAGAGTCAGCAAATCAGTGAAAGAATGTGGTTGCAGATGGCACTAGGATGTTGTGGAGATGGCATGTAGAATAATCTCTTACTCCAGTGCCTCAGGGCCTAAAATGCAAACATAAAGCCAGATGTAATCAAGTGCATCTGGGGTGCCTTTCTCTGAGCTCTCCCCCTAGACTTCTCCTGTGCTCTGCTGGCTTCTCTCAGTTCCCAGTGTCCTGTACTGCTTCCCCACTCAGCACAGGGAGCTGCTTTAGCTAACAGTCAGGATCAGTCTCCATTTCTCCTGTACTGGTTCTCTCTGCTCTCCTGCATGACCTTTTTCCTTCAGCTTGCCTAGGTCAGACTGACTCTTCTGCCTTTGGCACAGGGCTTATACAGCCCACAGCCTGCCTTGTGTGGCTTCTCAGAAGCTTGCCTTCAAGGCACATTCCTCAATTCCTCACTTCTCAGGTCAGGGTCCCCTGTTACACAGCCCTATTTTTATATGATTTGGAGCCTGAATACACAGGGCGCTTATATACACAAAGTGAGGCTGCTCTGGTGCACTGTAATTGCAGTACATTGGAGCAGACTTGATTCACTGAGTCTGCTGGAGTAATTACCATGCTCCAGCAGACTCCAGTGTCTTGTGTATCGGCATCTCTGCAATGAAAAATGGCAGTGTGCATGCTTTAACTAAAGCTTGTCCAATGAGCTTTAGTAAAAGCACCCCTGCCACCATTTTTCAGCACAGGGGCACTGATACATGAGATGATCCAGGCACTTTAATTAGAGTGACTCTTAGAGCACACTCTTAGAGCTACTCTAATTACAGCACCTCCCCCTCCCCACTCCCAAAATGTGTGTATAAACATCTGAAGTGAGAGCATGACCCAAATGTACTTAACTGTGCATCCATCCTGCTAGTTGATGTGTTTGGGAATGTTATTACCTAAACTTCCAACATGCCTGTTCATCCTATTGGGATTTCTAATGCTCCCTAGTATGCTTGCAGGGAATGGTTCTGTCCTGAGGGAGAATTTATTCAAATTCTTTAGCTAAAACATTTTCAATTTTATAGCTTTTTACTTGAGTCTAACCATGATTAATACTGTGGGAGTAGTAACCAAGTGATTTGATCCACTTTGTCTTCCGTAATTGTTGATACTATGAGACTGGTCACAGTAATCGTATATTGTTTTGGTTCCCTGATCCTCTGAAGGATACTTTAAGTAGGGAGAACAATGGCTAGCTAACTTTGTTTTAACAAAATCCCACTTGTCCTGTGTATTTTCAAAAAGCAAAAAGATGGGGCAGAGGGGGGAAGACGCTGTCATAAGTGAACAAAAGAGATGTTAAGAGCCTCAGTGTATGTTTAGGAGTACTGTTCTGAAGTATTCACAAAACCTTTCTTCTCATTTTGATTAAAGCAGTCCTGCAGGAATGTGGAGGCTGCGGTATCTTTATTAAGACTGTGAAAAAAAATCTTGGATCTTCTTTTAAATGTGAAAAATTGTTATCAAATTACTATTAATAGTGTGTTTCCTTGCAGTAGGGATTGACCATAAATTTCCAGCAGATACCTGCTGGAAGACATCCATATCATTTACATGTCAAAAAATGTCAGTTTTTCACCAGTCCCATGGGACAGCCCTGCCCGCTATGGGTCCAGGTGAGGGAAGATTCCTTGCCCTCCATCAAAGCTGACCTTGTGAAGAAACACCATGACAGGCTGGATACCAAGTCAGCCAGCCCTGATGGGTTATACCCAAGGGTACTCAAGGAGCTGGCGACATCATGATCCTGAGACATCATTCTCCTGTTGTACTCGGTCTTGGTGAGGCCACAGCTGGAGTACTGGGTCTAGTTTTGGGTTCCACAATTCAAAAAGGATGTGGAGCATCATAGCTCAGCCCTTGGCATGGATCTTCGAGAGCTCTTGGCATTCTGAAGTGCCCGATGATTGGAAGAGGGCCAATGTTGTACCTATCTTCAAGAAAGGGAAGAAAGTAGATCCAGCTAACTACAGGCCCATCAGCCTGACCTCTGTCCTGGGGAAGGTCTTGGAAAAGATTATGAAAGAGGCCATTCTTAACAGACTAGCTGAGGGATATCCAGCATGGGCTTGTTGCAGGTAGGTCTTGCCTGACCAATCTCATTTCTTTTTAGGACCAGGTGACTTATCACCTGGATAAGGGGGAAGAGATCGATGTTGTATATCTTGACTTTAAAAAAGCCTTCGATCTCCGGCGTCAGCTTCACCACGATCTGCTGGCTGTGAAATTGGCTCCGCGGTTGGACCCATAGGGTGGTAGTCGATGGAAACCAATCATCTTGGTGCACTGTGACCAGTGGGGTCCCTCAAGGCTCTGTCCTATGGCCTATACTATTTAACATCTTCATCAATGATGTGGACATTGTTGTCAGAAGCGGACTGGCCAAGTTTACCCATGACACCAAACTCTGGGGTAAAGCATCCACACCTGAGGACAGGAGGGCGATCCAGGCGGATCTTGACAGGCTCAGGAAATGGGTGGATGAGAATCTGATGGTGTTCAACACCGAAAAATGCAAGGTTCTCCACCTGGGGAGGAAAAACCTGCATCATGCTTATTGGCTCAGCAGTGCTATGTTGGTTAGCACTACAGATGAAATGGACTTGGGGGGTCGTGGTTGACCACAAGATGAACACGAGCCTTCAGTGCGATGCTGCAGCTAGTAAAGCAAGCAAAACACTGGCTTGCATCCATAGATGCTTCTCAAGCAAATCCTGAGACATCATTCTCCTGTTGTACTCGGCCTTGGTGAGGCCGCAGCTGGAGTACTGGGTCTAGTTTTGGGTTCCACAATTCAAAAAGGATGTGGAGAAGCTTGAGAGGGTGCAGAGGAGAGCCACGCACATGATCAGAGGTCAGGAAAACAGATGTTATGATGAGCGGCTGAGAGCCATGGGGCTCTTCAGCCTGGAAAAGCTCAGGCTCAGGGGTGATCTGATGGCCACCTATAAATTTATCAGCGGTGCTCATCAGGATCTGGGAAAACATCTGTTCATCACAGTGCCCCAAGAGATGAAAAGATTGAACAGTCACAAACTCCACTGTGACCAATTCAGGCTGGACCTAAGGAAGAACTTCTTCACTGTCCCAGCCCCCAGATTTTGGAATAGACTGCCACCAGAGGTGGTTCAAGCACCCACTTTGAATGCCTTCAAGATGCATTTGGATGCTTATCTTGCTAGCATCCTATGATCCCTGCTGACTTCCTGCCCCTGGGGCAGGGGGCTGGACTCCATGATCCTCTAGAGTCCCTTCCAGCCCCACCCCCCCCCCAAAAAAAAAAGAAAAAGAAAAACAAATGTTCATGCATGCTCAAATAGTTTGTCACAGCCGATGTTTCAGATTTGGGATGTATTTGCATTCTCTTCTAAAATACATATGTACTGTTCAGCAGAGAGCAATGAAGAATCCTACCATGATTCCAATTGCTTTCATTTTTTTGTTGTACCTGATGTTTTCAGTCTATTTATTGATTGTAGTGATATCAGTAGTGAAAGCAGACATTTGCAGCTGTGCTGTGAATGTGTCCTGATCCTTCATTTCAAATGCAATTCTTAATATATATGCAGTGACCTCTTTGTGTACAGGCATAAAACTGGCAAAAACTGGGTATGTGCCACCAAAAATCACATGTCATGTACCAAATTTCAGGGCAGTAGGAGAGGAATGATCAGAGGCCTAGTATCACTCTGCCCCAACTGAGTAGCTAGCATTCCTAAGCTATCATGGGGGAGTATTGTAAAGTGATCCTGAAATAGGCCAGTAATAAAATTTACTATTTGCCCTCCCAAGCCAAAAGGTAAACAAGAAATTCCAACACAGTTTCTTTCTTGTGACCTGATCCTGGCACAGCATCTTCAGTGCACTTATGTTACCGCCCCCCGCAACCTAAACTTATACTTCAAAATAGCTAACACTGATTTATGCCTAAATCAATATGATGAAATACAAAAACATGCTGAACACTCTATTGCTCATTCTTATTTTGTATGAGCCTCTTTTGCCATCCAAATAGAAAGATATAGTTCAATAACAGACTAAAAACCTGAAAAAGATCCTCGCATGTTTGTTACAAATGTAATAAATATCTTGTTTATTCTGATTTGTTTTTTTCCATTATAGTTCCTTTTTTATCTTTGCTGTAATTGATTATATGTTTAGAGGATTCTTTTGTAATCCCCTGGTTATCTGAAAAGTTCAGGTACAATAAGACCAATCCTGGTCCCTGCCCTCCTCCTCCCCTCGCCTCAAGCTGATGGAAAAAAAATGTCTTTTTCAGTATGTTTTCTATTTTCTGTCACAAAATTTGACATTGTGATATTGGACCAAAAAAACGCACCCTACATAGTACAAGTTGTATTTCTTATTTTTCCAAATGTTGGAATTGCAATCATTTAAAAAGGGAATGATATCCAATACTTTAAAAAACCCAGAGATTTCTTTCTGGTCATAAAACGTGCATTTTCTGTTTTATTTTCTTCCCTCTCTGTCTGTAGGTAATCCTCTATGCGTCTTGTGCAGGTGTCATAGAAGGGCATTTCGGACCAGGTGTTGCCTATCCATTACTGCTGCAAGCACTTTGACTAACTAGACAAAATCTAGTCATGATTGTCTCTCTCCACCCACCCCAGCATCCAAGAATGTCCAGAGACTGAATCTGTTTTGTGCCTTCATCAATACATCACACCATTGTAGCGTAAGTAACTGAATGAAGAGAAACATCTTTAAGTTACTGCAACACTGTATAATGCTATTTTAGATGGGATGAAGAAGGACACATCTGTAGCTGCTATTTGAAGACGTCACAATAAAAACTAACTATGATTCAGAACCTCTTCAAGATTTCTTAATTCTCTTTTAATAGCTCGGAGTACCAGTTCCAACCTCTGTTTCCTCTCTAAACAGTAGATGGGTGTACAAAAGAAAGAGCTGATGGGGCAAAACATACCCTGGGGTGCTAATGAGGATCAGAAACTGATATCTATGTAGATCACTGATTCTCAAACACAGAGCTGTGGCACCCTAGGGTTCCTTGAGATCCTTTTAGGGGGGCCATGCAATGTTAAGTGTTAGGTATGCATACATGAATTACAAGAGAAACACAGAGATTTCAACTAGGAATCCTTAGTGACAAAAATATTCTGACTTGCTGTCGTCTTTCTGAACTCTTTGCAACACAATTGCTCTGTTGTTTTTCTGTAATCAAGAAAAAAAAGTGAAAGTTAAAAACAGGTATTTTTGATGGTTGCCTTAAGTGTACTGGTTCTTTAAAAAGCTTGAGAACCACTGATGTAGAGCATGGCTTGTTCTCTATTCATTCTTTTTTCATATCGTTTCCAAAATATGCTACAAGACATTTGCTTTTATTTGGACATTATTTCCATATTGTTGTTCACACTTACTGTATTGGAATAAGATGCTTGGGAAGATATTTAATATTTTTCTGTACTGTTTTGAACGCAATTATCTGTGTTATGCCCTAATGCACAGGACTTGGCTTCTTGGGCTCCAGGCTTGTCTCACCCTCCCGGGCTATTTTCTTTGCTCCACCCAGGCTCTGCCCCCCTTCCCCATTTGCCCTCACAGGCACTTGCCCTTCTCAGGCTGTGGGCCCCTGGCCCCACTCACTTCTCTGGGCTGTGGCCTCTCCAGCCCTATCTCTACCCCTCTTAGGACACATGGAAACTTGCACCCTGCTCCTACCTCATGTGTCTTCCTGGCACTCTGGGACCTCTTCTCATGCCCTTTTAGTCCCACCCAAACCACTGGTTTAAGCTATAAACTAGGGGCGCACCTAAGATTTTCTTGGTGGTTACTAATAGTTGATTACTAACCAACCATATCAGCTGATGCCAAACTGATAACCAATATTTAGTAATAATGCAAGGCATTTTAAACCACTGACATAAATACATCTTTTTTTGGTGTGCTCTAGCCATCTCCTGAGTCTCATGTATCAGTGTCCCTGGACTTAAGACTGGAATTGGGGACACTTGAAAAAAAGTTCCTCAAATTACCTTTAGTTCAAGCTCCCCTACTGCCATTTTTAAGCATGGGATGCTGATACATGAAACCTGTGGCACTTTAATTAGGTTAGCTGTTAGAGCTGCTCTAATTAAAGTGCTGCCAACCCCAGAGCACATGTAAAAGTGCTCAGGACCCCTGCCTGTTGCACCAGTTAGGGCTGGCCTAGCAGTGTCTGTGACTAGCTGTACGGAGCTCTCCAAGTCCCTGCTTTTCTGCATGATTCCCTTGAACTCCAGTCCAAGGCAGCTGCCTGACCCTCCCCAGCATGGATGAGGGAGAAGATGTGAGCCTTTCTGGCTGCCCAGGGCTGGGTGGTCTTGGGATCAGGCTCCCCAGACTCCTCCCTCTGTCTAGGGCAGGGCCACGAGACCATTCGAGTCCTGGAGAAACTGGGCCACTCCTCCTCCACAGTGGGGCCTCAGGTCCCGGGAGCTGGATTCCAGTGGGGGAAAGGGCCCCTTCCCATCCTGGTGCTGCCACTGCCAGAAGCAGGGCAATTCCAGAAGCCCCACATGACCTGCCTGGGCTGAAGGTAGGGTGACACTGACCTGCTGTGGGCTTGGGTCTCCCCATCCTGCTGCTTTTGCTTTGGGAGCACCAGCCCCCAGCTCCGCTCCCCCTCATTATGGGGGCCTCGATCTGCCCTCCCATACCTCCCCCTTCCATAGACTTACCTATAGGGATCTGTTCTCAATGTTGCCTGGCTGAATTCCTGGCCATGTACATATCTGCAGGCACACACATGCATGTGGCGCTGTCCTGCTCCTGGTAGCTCCATGCAGCCCCTTGCAGGCTAGAATGATGCCAGCTTGTAAGGGGAAACCCACCAGGATGCTGCAGATCTGAGACAAATGCTGTCCTAAAGTCATGCACCCAGGGATTAAGGACTTGTCCCAATTAAGAATGGGTGGTCATCATACCTGAGGGGCCAGGGGAGGACACTGTTGTGTACAGCAGTGGGAGAGCAGCTGCCTCAGCCTTTGCCAGGCTCTGCCCTGACCCCCCTCCCTGGCCGAGCCACACTGAGCCAGGGAGCTCTGCCCATCCCTCCCCACCCCAATCATGTCTCTGCAGCATTTGCCATCTTTTATAGTGCCTGTCCCAGCCTGCAGTTCACACTGTGCCGGTGTCCAGGATACCATGCCAGCTGCTTTGCTCAGCTCTAGCTCAGCCAGGCCCAGCAGTGAGGAGACAGGGGATGGGAAATGGATCTGGCCCTCGTATCTGGATCTGGCCCTCCACACTCAAGGTCATCCGAGCTTGCAGGAGGGAACTCGGGTGTCCCTGGGCCTCAGCCCCACAGGGGAGAGGGTACCCAGAAGACTTAATTATTGGTAAACATGATCAGCTATAGTGGCCAAAACAAGCCAATTAATGTAATTTCCCTTTTATTAGAACTAATATGATAGGCAACCTTTATATCAGTGTACCTCTATTATAAACAAAATCCTAAACCTTCCAACTGTAACATGAACTGTCCCAATCTGGTCATATTTCCCTGCTAGCCATTTCAGCCTTACTTGTAGGGCTCCTCTCAGCTCAGGAGACAGCCAGGCAGTCCTCTACAGCTTCTCAACTTAGCACTTTCCCCTCCAGCTTGCAGGGCCAGGCTGACTGCTTTGCCTGTCTCCCAGGCCCTGCCCCTCTCCAGTCAGGTGACCTCCCTAGCTACCCACAGGTACTTTCTGATTGCTGGCATCACCCCATAGTAGCTTACTGCTGCTGCAGGAGTGACTTGTCTGTCTGTCTGGACTCAACCATGCTAACCATCAACCTATTTCAAGGTAATCTGATGCTCTGCAATATGCCCTCCTAGCCTGTTTTTTCTCTTGGCTGACTATTTTCTTTGTAATTAGCTTCTCCTGCTGGTCTTTTGTCCTCAGATAAGAGGAGCCTTCTGGCTCTCTCTTACAGCTAGGTAGAGTTATCCTCTTCTTGAAGTGGTGTAACTTTGACATATGTAGAGCACACTTAACATGAGATAATGTTTTAGCATGCAGACCTCACATTTTAAGTGCTTTTTGCATGGTCTAAATGTAAAATGTGACTTCACCCTTAGATTAGCAATGGAACTACTTTGGGGCCAGTGTGATCATCTTTTGTCTACAACAGCCTCTACTACTGAAACATCATGCATCGCTAGGAGGAAGGCTGAGTGGATTTATTCCTTCCTTCCTCCTAACTTGTTTACTTTGAATTTAAACCCACTCTTTGTGCTTGGATGCAGGAAGTCCCTGCTGAGACCATGGACTTCACATCTGGAAGTGCCAAGCCTTGCTTCCTACTCTCTTCCCCTTCTAACTAACATAGCTGAAACATGCTGATTTTTGTGATACTAAGGTCTTCCTATACTCATCAGTTTTATAAAAATCAAGGTAGACTAGATTTGCTCCTTTAAAAGAAAAACCATCTACAAATTTGATACAGTTGCAGGTACCTTTATTAGTACAGTTGTTATGATTTATCCATATCTTAATTCCTGTATTTCTATTAAAAATGTGCCTGTGTCTTTTGGGAAATGAAATTCTTTCATGGCTCTTTTTACAGAGACAATAGAGAAAGAGAAAATAATACTTTAATGGATCGGTGACGTGATACCTTCCTGTTGATGGCCCTAATGTAAAGCCCTTTGAAGTCCAAAGACTTCTACCTGTCCATTGGGCTTTAAAGATGCTGGGATACACAATTTACACAACACATGCAAAAGAAAAACAGGATTCATAGGTAATAAAGAAAGATAGATGAGATTTGTCCTTTATATTATCTTGTGTTTTCATTGGTTGTAGATGATTCAAACAGTGCATTAATGAATCAAGCCTCATGTTTTAATAGCACTAATATTTTACTGTAATTATATTTGTGTTTTATATTTCATGCTCTACAATTATTTCTGTTTGCTGGCTGAAAGATTGGTAATTATAATAATCTATTCCGTGGACACAGTTATTGCAGCTGCCAACTTCTGCAAATAATGATAACAATAACAATAACAATCCCCATGGCCTGATGCATAACTGCTGGAATTGCAAAACTGATCACACCACAATGAGGTTATAATTAAAATAACGTGTTGAAAATCAGTGACTGTGGGCATGCCTACATGAGATGCTACTGTGCAGTGGTTACTACCCATTTATTTAATACTTGTGTAATCAACTACTAAATAAATGCACAGTAACCAACGTTACTGCAGAGTAGCACTGGTTAGCAACTTTACGCTGCTTCACAGTAGCATATTAGTACTGTTACATGCTACTGCACGGTATTATTTGGCAACTGTGCAGTTAGTGTCTCATGTAGATGCACCCTGTGAGTAGGTATCAGATTTGTGCTGAGAGAAAAGCCTTTTTCCTGGCACAAAAAAAGATTTTTACTGCCATTTAAGGGCTTTCTTGCAGAAGAGAACTGGCTTTTCTGCAAGACATCAGATCTGTTACCTGTAAGGAAGATCTCCTTATAACTCAAATGGTTGCTGCTTTTCTCAAGTGTGAAAGACACCCAGTATCCCACAGTCTTATGCTCGTCCTCCCAGGAAAAGGGAGGTAGAAAAGAGCACTTGGTCCATGTTAGCTTGCCTAAGGGAAGTTGTCAGGGAGCATTATGAGGACCTCACATGGAAAAATCCTCCCCACATCCATCAGCTGATTGGTAGGAGAAGCGGGCAGTCTCCTGCTGTGGGAACTCTCCTGTAGCCCCAGGTGGGATGTTACCAGGAAGAATGGCCTTTGGCTACTCCCTAGTAGGCCTGGAAGAATGTGGAAGGAAACCTTACAGCCACAGAAGAATGATCTGTCTCCACCCTCTGCCCCCCAGCACTTCCCATTCCACTTAGGGGCAGGAGACAGCTGTGTGGTAGCTACAAGACTGCCCATGCTAGGAAACTTTGGGAGAACAGTCCCTCAAGCGTGCATGTCTCCAGGTTACACCTGGAGGAATGAATGGAGCAGGGTATATTCTTCTACAAGGAAAACTAGGAAGGGTCTCACCCAGGGAAATGGGTTCCCAGCAATCAGCTGATGGGGGTGGGGGGGCATTTTCCAGGGTTTGAAACCTTTCTGGGGCTGTGTGTGGCTACTGCTACTTTTCAGCAGTTGTCTAAGGGTAGGAAGCAACCCTATAGTGTCCCCTGGCTGGAGAGCTCAAACACATGTACACTCTAGCTCCTGGGCTATTTTTCTACTGGTACAAATTTCAGAGGAATTCAGGGAAATGTCTGCTCATGGCCAGTTCTGGAGTGATGTTGTAGTCATGATGGTCTAGAAAATGTGAGAAGGGCAAGAATTTTTTGAGTAGTATCTTTTATTGGACCAAGTGCATGGTTGGGATATCCTGAGATAACCTTCTGAATAAAATTAATTCTTCAGGTTTGACAGAATATTTTTAAAGTCATATTTATTTAAAGTGGATTATTTTTCCTACCCATCCACATTTTCAAAAACTTTGTATTTCAAAGAAGATGTTCTACCTTTGTAAATTTAATTTAAGCCTTGATTTTGCCTTTTTCCCCCTTAATGTTTCTCATTTTTATTCTCCTTTAATAGCTATTTTAAGACAAATGCAATATTATGCAAAATGTGCATTAAAATCTCAAACAAGATGTCCATATGCTACTATTATTTCCTTCAAGTTTGGCTTGTCCTATGTGGGTATCAAGAGACAAACAGCTTTTAACTTTTGTAAATTATAGTCCTGTCATATTTTTTTCTGTAGCATTTTGGAGATGATTAAAATGAAATAATCTTTACTTTGCTTACATGGGCAAACAATTGTTTGTATTTCCCTCCCCTTCCAAGCACTTTCTGTACAGCGAGTGGAGTCCTTCCCCAGGGTTATATTAGTCGTAGTTACAAATGATGAAAAGATGTTGGCACATAGTGACATCTGAATGAGTTTAACATCTTTTTGTACTTTCTAAGGTTTCAAATACTATTACAGCCAATTTTGAAGTCTACTAAATTCACCTGCAGTTTTCTCACTTGATTGGTGAGCTGTGTGCTGCAGTAGTACAGAAGTTGTCAGAGACTGGAACTGCAAGCATACTTTACTATATAGCATAATAGTACATGTCCTATGTATAAACAATGCCTTTGCTTCAAGGAGGTTCACACAAAATATTACCGCACTGTCTTGTGAATCCTAAATTCTTTCTTTTTTTATGAGAAATGGTCAGACTCTGAGGCTATTTGTGACAGTTAAGTTTTCTCCATTCACATGGAGCCTGACTTTGTGATGAGGTAGCGTTCTGGAGTAAAACACTTCTCAGCTGCTGATTTGAAAGTGCTTTACAAGCATGAGTATTATTAAGTATCATTACCTCAGAGAAACTGAGGTACACATGTTGATTTAGTTGATGAGGGCCACAGTGAATAAGCAAATAAATCTGGAGTAAAACTCACCTCCTGTCACTTAATTTTGTATCCTGCAAGCATTCAAGAACATTGTCTCCTCCTGGTGTCTCAGTAAATACAGCTATCTATTCATCTAGTCATTCCTAGTTTCTGAAGTATTTGGGGCTTATATGTTGTTCAAAGATGTCTCTGTCAGCCTGTGCTGGGGAAACTGCAGGTATTTATGTGCTAGAGGATTATAAAATACTGTAATAATGGCCATGTTCCATGCTGCAGTCTGAGAGAGAATGTGTTTCTGGGCACATATATATTTCATGAGGGCTGCTTCAATAATGGGCTGACATTACATTATTTGAGGCAAAATAAAGAGATAAGAAAAATGACTACCACCCACATATCATTACCAGTACTTTTTCATAGGAACAAGCAATAGCATCTCCTTGGGATACTTTCATAAGCAATTGTCCATCAATTTCACAGTGTTTTAAGGGACAGTGAAATTACTGCTTTGCAAAATAGTCACCAGTATAACTAGGATACTGAAAGCTTAATGACAGAGAATAAAGAATTGATGTTTGAGATAAACTTGCCCATTTACTCATCATAGGTTGCTTTTTTCTATTCAAGTGTAGTAGCTTTATCTAACCTTCCAAAACTAAAAAGTTGGAGTATGCACAAGGTCAAAAGCTAGTAATCATCTGGCCTTCAGACAGACATCACAATCAATTAGTGAGATACATGAGTGACCACCAAGGAAAGCAAAAGATTTGTCTTCTAGGAATGGAGGACTTTAAATAAAATTTGAACAAAATTTATAGTGGAATTCCCTTCCAGATGCCTTGCATGTTACAGCAGAATTTGTCTACTGAAGGTGATCCTTTGTGTGGAAATCACAAACATAATATTATACATTGCATGCTGTTTCAAAAGGAATTAAATGAAACTTTGGCACAAAAGACACTTAAATTGGTTCTTGGTGGTATTCTCTCCAGTGCTGTTACACAGATATAGATATATTTTCAGAAAAAGGATTCTTGTCACAGTTAACATAGAATACATTTTTTCCCATGCTGAACACTATTAGGCTTTTGATATTGCTAAATAGAGCTGGAATAATAGGCAGGATAAATCTTTTAACAGATGATGGGATGGCAACATTTATGACAGCTAACCCTGACTTTTACAGGTTTTTTCCTGGAAGTATTTTATAGAAAAACATTGTATTCTTGAAACTGGGCTGTTTATTTTTAATATATATATTTAAAATATTGAGTTAATCTGTCTGGTATCAGCATACGAAAACCATGGAACTTGTTTGTAGAAATGATAAGGCTAGTTTTTCAAAAGGGCACAGTAGCCAGAAATTCATACAGTGAAATGGAAGTCCAGATTTATTTAATTTGTTGACCACTTCTGAATACCTTTTCTCTTATTTTGGCGCATACATGAGCCCCAATAGCAGATGTGCTAAAACCTTCAGAAAATTGTAGGTATAAGGACTAATCCTGCGATGGACTGTACAACAGAGACTACCCTCACTTCCTGAACATTCAGTACGAGTTAAAGGTGTTCAGCACATCACATGACTTGGCCCCTAATGATTTGTTCAAGGAGAATAAAACCTATCATATTTACTTGACTATAAGATGAGCCTCCCTCCCAAAGTCAGCATGGGAAAAAAAAGCCCCTCATTTTATATTTGCATATGAAATGAGGAAGAGGGAGGCAGTGGAGGCAGCTGATGCACCTCTCTGACCCTTGCCATAAACCCAGGACCAGAGTCAGACCCACAGCAGCTTCCTGCAACTCCTGCTCTCTTCTCCCCGCTAACAGGTGCAGCTGGGTTCTCGCTTGGGCTGAAGTCTCTCCTGGGCATGAAGTACATGGGAATTCTTTTCCCTGACTGGCCAATCAGCCTCACCGACACTGCTCCAGTGGCCAGACAAGGGTTGAGATTTCACATGCTGTGCTCCAAGACAGAGCAGCCTGAGCAGTGTCTGACAGTAAGTGGGTAGAGGGGAAGAGTCAGAGATTGGAGGAGTTTGGGGGAGAGGCAGAGCATGGGGAGAAATGGGGGAAGAGGCAGAGGTTGTAAGGACCTGCAGTAGGGGGTGTAGGAGCAAGAAGGCTGCAGGATAAAAATGGGAGGGGCAGAGGGCAAGGGGGACACCTGACCCCCCAGTTCTTTCCTTACTGCAGCAGCTGTGGGAAGGTTAGCCAACCTCCCCATTAATAACTAACTAATAGTTAGTTAGATTCTATACCTGGAAAATTATATTATATTGTCTTATATATGAGAGAATACAGTATTTTATTCTTGCAAATGTTTCTTTGCCTTATACATGCAGGTTATATATCAAATTCTCTAAGTGGTAAAAGGGTGGACGTTAAATAATGCATATCTCCCTACCTCCTTACATATGTACGTGCACACATACACGATGCATGCACACACACACACACACACACACACAGAAAAGACATACAGTGCATATCTATTGTGATGCCAAACTTTGTAACTAAAATGTATTCCAAGCAATCGGTTATTACGTGGTCCATACAATATTTAAGGTCTCTTTGGGGTCTGAAGTGGTACATATTTGCTGACCCCCATATAGCTGAGTATCATTATAGTAAATTAAAAAGATTTTTTTTCAATGTGATCAGCATTGTGCTAATCAGATGTGCTTATAAAAAGGTGGAACAGAAGGGGTTCAGCAATGCTAGGTTTTTATCTTTGCAGTCCCTTCCAAATCATCCACATGGTCAGGTTTTATGGAAGTTGAACAGCTTTTGAGTTCAAAAGGACTGATCTCTGTGTGTGCTTGCCAAGGGATTCATTCTCAGCATATACTGATAGAATGAAAGTGGCAGGGGAATGATGTATCATTTTAGATAAGGTCACAAAGTAAGGTATGAGTTGATGTATAATCTTACCTAGCTGCCTTATTAAAATGATAAATTGCTAATAGTACATGAACATCAAGTCTTCTAAGGGATATTTATAGCCACTCTTATGCTAGATTTGTCGGGCTAGACTGCAGTTTATTGTATTTTTGTACCTCCTTGCAGACCAGCTTTTTTTGTGAGTTGGAGACCTTGGGTACCAAGCTAGAGAGTAACAGTAGCAGTGATCTGCCTTGGAGGTGGGAAGGAATAGAACAGAGCCTTGTCCTCACCATTATAGCAGCCAATAGCACTGACTTGGGCATATGTTGCATATTTCTAAAGGATGGCTGAGCATGTGTTTTAACATGAGCTTTCCCTAAAGAAACTACATCTCAGTCACCCAGGTTGTATTCTGGTCTTCCCTTGTAGGGGAAATCCCATGCCCAAAGACTTGTCCCTACTGCATATAGAGATGTCTATATAGACATATAGAAAGTCTGTCACTTAAGTATGTAGGCACAAGAGACCAAGGAACTAAGTCTTTTGGCGTGGGATTTTCAAGAGCATCTAATTTTTTAAATCCAAAGGGGTGTGTTTATATTATTATAGTGAGACAGCACACTTTTCCCTTCTGACCCCCCAGATATTTGGCTTCTCTAGCAAAAGCTTTTCAAGGTAATTGCTGTTAGAGATTCTAGAGCATCTGTTCCTGTATGTGATAGTTAATGTCTCCCATGCCCTTTATTATCTCCCATAATTTCTGGTGCTCTCTTCTGATCCACTGTTAATTTAAACTTTACTGGTGCTTTCATATACTGAAAGCTTAGTGTGGTCCAATCATAATGTATCAATGTTTATTAGATTAATTTTGTCTAATTTAACAATTTCTATAAAAAGGAATCACTTCAGAAATATTCCTTTTGTATCTTTCCCCTTAGGAGATATAAAATCAATGTTATAGATGCTGTGTACTAATTTGGAATGTCACTGTGCATATCGCTACAATGATACTGAAGCATTTATTATTTTTCCCTCTGTATTTTTCTCATTATAAAACTTTGTGACTGAAAATGATTTCAGATATGCCTCAGAAAGGAAATAATTATTTATTATAAGGAAACTAAATATATTAATGGATATGGCAGATGTGTGTTATTAAAGACACGCTAACTAAAGTGATTGTTACTAGTTAGTCCTAGACCAAAGACTACCAAATACATGGCAGACGTGGGCTGCACTACAGCTCATTTAATCTTGCAGGTTCCCCTGTGTGCCCTCCCTACCCCCCCCCCCACACACATTGCTGATTGGTGGAGGGGCCTCCTCTGCTCCTGATCAGTGGAGAGGTGAAAACTGTGGTTTTAAATATGGTGCTACTTTTGCCTCCTGCTGCTGATTGGCCAACGGGTCCCTCTTTCATCTTTAATTTTCCCTGAGCCTGAGGAAGGCTGTGTGTGCCCAAAAGCTTGCAGAAAAATATTTTTTTTGTGTGTGATTTCTTAGTTGGTCTAATAAAAAAATATTATCTCTGAACCAAGAGTTCTAGAGTTTTGCATTTCAATCACAGTTTTACATTTGCAGCCTGTAAGCCTTATTGGAGTATGGATTAATATATCAATTGATCAGTGCATTTACAAATTGCACAGAAGCCAGGAGAACAGAATAAACCAAACAAGGCCAGTGAACATAAAACTAGGCATACCATATTTGGGTTGCACAGAAATGCTAGAAAAGTAGGTCATTAGTTTTAAAGGTGCCTCCAAGGCCAGCAGATGAAGAGTGAAATGATACAACCAGTACAAAACACCAAAACAAAGGTGAGTGATCTGGCAAACAAGGGTTGCTATCTGGTGGGAATGTTTCACAAATTGGTGAAAAGTAAGAAGTAGACAATGTCATCTAAAGATATTTTAGTAATTGCAGTTTGAATAATTCACACAGGAAAGGGGATTCTTTTTCAATGGTACATCTTTAAGCCCTCTCTTTCATTTAATCACATTTTGTTATATACAAACAGAATCGAGTCTAAGCCAGCAAAGCAAGTGCATGTATGTGCACCTCCATCAAGTTCTGTATCTAGATTGCTATGTGTAGATACAGATATTTGTCTCATTAGCAGGACAATTTAAGAAAGGTAAAATTTGTGAGCAAATTCCTTTAAATAGAAAATGTTTAAAAATATTTAACTAGATACCCAAAAATAGACATATATTTGAAAAGAGTTTGCACTGATTAAACAAAAAAGAAATATCAACCTGTATTAGGCAGCAGTGAAGCAGTTCTGAAAAATAAGAAAACAGTACATGAAAACAGAAATAGAGGGCAGTGATACTATTCAGTATACATCAAAATGTAAGAACAACAACATTAGTAAGAAAAAGAATTAAAGGGGAGAAAATGGACTATATGATAGAGTTTTTTTCAAATATGTGGGGAAGAAAAAAATACGAGAAATTATATTAGTCCATTACTAGATGGAAATAGCAACATTGTTAATAATAATAATGTTAAAACATATAAGGGTTCAATAAATATTTTTGTATAAGTCACATAAGGTAGTGAAATATAGAATTTCAAGAGGATGTTAGATTGAAACTACTAATACGAAGCATTTTCAGTCAGCAGATCTTGATAATTTCGTTGCAAGAGTTTTAAGAGCTCTCCAGGGAGCATTATGACTCCTTAATGCAGATTTTTTTTTCAATAATTCTTGAAGCACAGGGAAATTCCCAGAAGACTAAAAGAAAGACAAAGCTATGTTTGTTTTTGTAAAGGGTAAATGGAACAACCTTGATAAATGATAAGCCTGTCATTTTAAGTGATCCCAGGAAAATAATGTAAACACTGATGTGGGACTTGATTTAATCAAAAATTAAGGCGTTACATAATTCATGCCAGTGACCGTGGGCTTATGGAAAATATATCTCTTTGAGTTCACCTGATGTGAGATCAGTTTTGTTCACAAAAGGTAATATATTTGTGAAAGGAATTTAACTAAGTATTGCAAAACATTTTGATAATGAAAAGGTATGCTATCAATTTAATACAGTATGCATTAAAATAATTTTAAACTGGCTAACAGACAGGGCTTTACATTGAATTGTAAATAGGGAATCCTTGTTGAACAGCTGAGTTTCAAGCCAGAATTCCTGTCCCAACTTTATTTATTTTTAATAAGCAATGTTTGAAGAAAACATTAAAATGTTGTTATTGATAAAGTTTGTACTTGAAGAAAAATTTGAACGAAGTTTGGTATTACAGAGGACAGATAACTGTTACAGAGTTATAGGCTAGGGGCAGACATTAAAAAAGCCTGAGCCTGAATTGATTCAGTCTTTGCAGGTTAGTTTATAGGGGGTTGGTTCTCCAATACCTAATTGGATTTGCTTTTTGCATTTGCTTAAAACATTGATATAATCCTGTTTTGTCCAAGGACTACAAATATCTGATTACTGTTTCTAAAATTGTAATAGTTAAAATGAATGATTCTGTCATGTTCATAGACAAGACACCATTGGACACTTGTTGAAGCCTTGAGTAAATTCCTTACCCTTTTGATATACAGTGGAGTAGCAGCATATGCGCATTTAATTTATGCGAATTCAACTATACGTGCTTGGCGTATAGTTGAATAATGATTTAAATAGTGTGGGCGATTCCTCCCGCCATTCCACTCAATGAGTGAGCTGTTCCCTCTGCTATTCCCTCATGTTTTTTCCCATGTTGCGCCTCATGTACATACACATCACAGGTGGGGTGGGGCTTCCCAGTCGCTCCTCTCGCTGTCCCCGGGACAATATATTTTGATTATATGCAATTTTCGCCTTATGTGCTGACTTTAGAACCTGATCCCTGCATAAGATGCAACTCTACTGTATACAGAAATGGCTTTTACATCTTACTCTATTAGACTACAATAATAATTACTCACTTGGTACAATTTCATGGGTACCTTGTAACAATATGTATTGCCTTTGTGCACAAGAAGAAATATTACCATGATTACTGCTGTGGCTCGTACCAGAGACAGTGAGTTAACATGATATGGTGAAACAATGCACTGAATATAACAACGAAGTGGAGCGCTTTTATACAATAATAGCAGCAGGGACACCTTTCTTGATCTTTCTCAGGGATGTATGTGGCTTCAAAGGTACCCTGCCTTTCTAGGGGAATGTATATCTTACTAGGACTATTGCATTTTTTTCTGAATTGGGTCTCTGATTAGTTACCTGCTTGCCTTAATGGATTAATGTTGTAAACAGAATGGAGACACCTTGCTGAGAACTACATTTTTTTTTAAATACTAAGGAGAGGAAGCACTAAAAAAATTTTAGACTTATGGACTTGACAGCTTTTAAGAGGTAATGCTTTCATTTACCTTGTTTAACTGATCTGTCCCTGGGAAAAAAACCATGAAAATTTTTTAAAATTGGATGCCTCTAATTGGAAACAATCTGAGAGAGGCCTTTTTCAGAACTTAATGGGTTTGTTTTATTTGATTTGGATTTTCATGCTGTATCTTCCATTACAATTGTATCATATGATATTAAATGTTCCACCTATTCAGGCCTGAATAGAACAGAGTCTAAGCTTAGACTGTAAAACAAAAACTGATTGAGGTGGTCCTTTCCTTCTGTGGCATCCATCACTTTCTGTAAGATATCCCAAGTCTAATAGTAGTACTTCTTCCTCTTCCAAAGTCCTTGAAAGAAGTTGTTGTTGGTGAGAATTATTTTGGATCAAAAAATAATGCCTTTGAAACTATTTCAGATTCCCAGATTCATGTTCTTATTTCAGGTGGAAAGCTATGAACAAGGCCCCACCATTAAAGTCTGTCTTATCCCCTGAACAGTCAGCAACAGGTTTAGTTTTTTCCCCCACCATTGTTTATACTGGGTCAGATCAATAGTCAGTTTATCCTATTGTCAGTGTCTCTGACAGGAGCAGGGGCCGATGCTATAGTTATTTCACCTGGAGGGCCACTTAACAGGTTTTGGTGAACTGTTGAGGGCTATACACCAAATCTTTCAGAAGATACTTTTTAACAAATTATAGATTAAAAAAACAAATCTCATACTAAAAATAAACATCTATAAGACATTTTAATTTTATTTCCAATGATTTTCCCTTATTTACATTTTTTGAGGCATAATAGTTCAAAATACAGTCAAATTCTTACATATTGTATGTGGGGGTAGGTGTGTAAGGGATGGGGTGTGTGGGATGTGTATGTGGAGAGGTGGGTGTGTGGAGTGGAGTGTCAGGGTGTGTGTGTGGGGGGGGGGGCTGCCTGTTCACTAAGTCCTGGGAACCAGTTGAGGGTGGAGGTAGGTGGGAGGGGCAGGTGATAAATGCAGCAGAACTTGCCTAAGTAGTGCAGGTGCAGGTATGATCCATACCCAACTGTTGGCATCTGGCCCATAGCTGTCCTAGTGACTCCCCAGATTGGGCTGTCTTGCCTGCTCCTTCCTGCTCTGTCTGGTGCACACAGTTACCTAGTGGGGCTGTTCCCAGTGAGGGTGTAGTTGGCTCAGTACTGCTCAGCTCCCCCTACTTCCAGTAGCTCCTTTTCACCTTCTGCCCCTATTGTGCCACTCCAGGTTGGGGGAAAACTACAGCTGGCTGGCTCCTGTCCCAGTGAAGGGGCTCCAACTTCTGGCCATCTTCCTGCCTGACACAATGAACAGGCACATGTGGGTGGCCAAGTGATTTCATAGATTTCATAGACATTAGGGCTGGAAGGGACCTCGGGAGATCATCGAGTCCAGCCCCCTGCCCAAAGGGCAGGAAGTCAGCTGGGGTCATAGGATCCCAGCAAGATAAGCATCCAATTTTCTCTTGAAGGTGTTCAATGTAGGTGCTTGAACCACCTCCGCTGGCAGACTGTTCCAGACCTTGGGGGCTCGGACAGTAAAGAAATTCTTCCTTCTGTCCAGCCTGAAACGGTCTTGCAGCAGTTTGTGACCGTTCGACCTCGTCATCCCTTGGGGCGCTCTGGTGAACAGACGTTCCCCCAGATCCTGGTGGTCACCCCTGATAAACTTATAGGTGGCCATCAGATCACCCCTGAGCCTGCGCTTTTCCAGGCTAAAGAGTCCCATGGCTCTCAGCCTGTCATCGTAAGATCTGTTTTCCTGACCTCTGACCATGCGTGTGGCTCTCCTCTGGACTCTCTCAAGCTTCTCCACATCCTTTTTGAATTGTGGAGCCCAAAACTGGACGCAGTACTCCAGCTGTGGCCTCACCAAGGCTGAGTACAAGGGGAGAATGACGTCCCGGGATTTGCTCGAGAAGCATCTATGGATGCAAGCAAGCATTTTGGTTGCTTTACTAGCCGCAGCATCACGTTGCAGGCTCATGTTCATCTTGTGGTCAATGATGACCCCCAAGTCTTTTTCTTCTGTAGTGCTAACTAACGTAGCACTGCCAAGCCTATAAGGATGCTGCAGATTTTTTCTCCCAAGGTGGAGAACCTTGCATTTTTCGGTGTTAAACACCATGAGGTTCTCATCTGCCCATTTGCTGAGCTTGTCCAGGTCAGCCTGGATCACCCGCCTATCTTCTGGCGTGGATGCTTTGCCCCAAAGTTTGGTGTCATCGGCGAACTTGGCCAGTCCACTCCTGACTCCAATGTCCACATCATTAATGAAGATGTTGAAAAGGATGGCTCCCAGGACAGAGCCTTGAGGGACCCCACTGGTCACAGGGCACCATGATGAGTGACTGCCATCAATTGCAACCCTCTGGGTCCGACCACAAAGCCAATTTCCCAGCCAGCGGATCGTGGTGGAGCCAAGGCCACAACTGGGCAGTTTGGCCAAGAGGTGATCGTGGGATACCAGATCAAAAGCTTTTTTGAAGTCAAGATATATGACATCAATCTCTTCTCCCTCGTTCAAGTGATAGGTCACCTGGTCATAGAAGGAAATGAGATTGGTCAAGCAAGACCTACCTGCAACAAACCCGTGCTGGCTATCCCTTAGGATGTTAGCCTGGGCCAGTCCCTCAAGGATGGCCTCCTTAATAAACTTTTCTAAGATCTTCCCCAGGATAGAAGTCAGGCTAATGGGCCTGTAGTTAGCTGAATCCACTCTCCTCCCTTTCTTGAAGATCGGCACCACATTGGCCTTCTTCCAGTCTTCGGGCACTACACCAGAGCGCCAGGAGTTTTCAAAGATCCGTGCCAGGGGCTGGGCTATGACGCTCGCCACCTCCTTGAGTACCCTGGGGTGCAGATTATCAGGGTCGGCTGACTTGAAGGTATCCAACTTCTCAAGGTGTTCCTTCACGAGGTCAGCATTGATGGAGGGTAGGGGATCCCCCTCACCCAGATTTCCCTGTCCCATAGCAGGCATGGGCATCCCGTGTGACTGATGAAAGACTGACGCAAAGTACCTATTTAATAGGTTGGCTTTTTCCTGGGCGTCAGTTGTCAGTTGCCCCATCTGGTTTAGCAGGGGTCCAACATTGCCCTTGCTTTTCCTCCGGCTCCCCACATATCTGAAAAAGGACTTTTTGTTGTCCTTGATGCCTGAAGCTAGCTGGAGTTCAGTTGCAGCCTTGGCTTTCCTGGTTTGGTCCCTGCAGGACCGGACCAGCGCGGAGTAATCCTCCTTGGAGGTGAATCCCATCCTCCATCCTTTGTAGGCTTTCCTTTTTAGCCACAGTAGGTCCGCTTGGTATCTGGAGAGCCAGGGGGCTGCTGCGCCTTCTTGCTGCCTTTCCTCCGTGTTGGAATAGATTTAGCTTGTGCACTGAGGATCGCTTCCTTGACAAGCAACCACTCTTCTTGAACTCCCATCTCCCTGGGGCCATGGTCCCTGAGGGCCTGACTGACTAGCCTCTTGAGCTTGTCAAAGTCGGCTTTTCTGAAGTCAAGGACTTCTGTGTTGCTCACTGACTTGCCAGCTTTACGGCGGATGGTGAAGGTGATCAGCTCATGGTCGCTGTCACCCAGCTTCCAATCAATCACTAGGTTGCCGATTAGGTCGTCCCCCGTAGCCAGTACCAGGTCAAGCAGCACTTTGCCTCTTGTTGGCCCATAGACTTCTTGAGTCAGGTAGAGGTCATCCACGCACGAGAGAAAGCTTTGTGCCTGGTCAGATTTAGCTGAGTGATCTTCCCATGAGATGTCCGGGTAATTGAAGTCACCCATGACAACCAAGGTCCTGGAGCAAGCGGCCTCAGTCAGTTCCCGGGCAAACTCCTTGTCAAGCTCAGGACTTTGAGTGGGAGGTCTGTAGTAGACTCCCACCGTTGTGTCCCCTGTGCCGAATTCCCCACAAATTTTTACCCAGAGGGTCTCTAGCTGTCCATGCCGGTCGCTGACATCAGCTTGCAGGGACATGTAGCTTTCCTTCAGATAGAGAGCTACACCCCCGCCCCTTTTATCAACACGATCCCTCCTGTATAGGGTATAGACCTCCTTGCCCGTGGTCCAGTCATGGGTGGAGTCCCACCAGGTCTCCGTTATCCCAATGACATCATATTTCTTTGCACTGAGCAGGAGGACGAGCTCATCCTGCTTGTTGCCCAGGCTCCTGGCATTAGTGTACAGGCAGGCAAGTGTGCCCTTGGGGGCTCTTGCCTTGCCCACAGATTGTGCCAGGGCTGGGGCAGGGGTGGGCTCCCTTAAGTGCCCCCTTAAGTGCCTTTGGTCCGCTGGCTTTTCAAGGGCCTTTCAGCGGGCCAGCATGGGCAGTAGTACCCCCATCCCCCAGCGGGCTTAGTTTAAAGCCCGGTGGAGCAGGTCAGCCAGCCTGGCTGAGAAGAGCCTCCTCCCCAGGGGAGAGAGGGGGAGGCCATCTCTTCCCAGCAGCTCGCTGCCTCTCTCGCCAAAGAGTGGGCTGTGGTCATGGAAGCCAAAGCCTTCCCGATAACACCAGCGCCGCAGTCTTTGGTTCACCGCGTGGATCATCCTCTCCCTCCTCAGCCCATAGCCCAAGACTGGGAGGATCGACGAAAACACCACCTGAGCTCCCAGACCCCTAAGACCCTCTCCCAACTCCCTGTACTGCCTCATGACCTGGCTGGGGGTGCTCCAAGCCGTGTCTTTGGTGCCCACATGAATAAGGAGCATGGGGTAGTGGTTTGTGGGCTGGAGGAGCTGTGGGATCCTCTCCACAATGTCTCGGATGCGGGCCCCTGGGAAGCAGCAGACTTCCCGGGCTAAGGGGTCGGGGCGGCAGATTGCCCCCTCAGTGCCCCGCAGGATGGAGTCTCCCACAACAAACACCTTTCGCTTTGTCTTGGGGAGAGCGGGGCCAGTAGCTGCGGTCGAGCCTGGGTTGCCTGCGGGAGCTGGCAACTGTGTGGGCTCTGCTGGGGCTGCAAGAGGTGTGAACCTGTTGCTAAGCTCTGGCGGGGCAGGGGCCTTGGTGCGGCGGGCCTTGGGGCCCTTGACCACCTTGGTCCATGCCCCTGACTGGGCAGAGCGGGAGGTCCCAGAGTCCTCCTTAGTCGCAGAGGGAGACGGAGCTCTCCCTTGTGGCTCCCGGGGGATAAGGGCCTGGCAGTAGGAGTCTGTCTCCTGCTCACAGTCCCTGATGGCACGCAGTCTCTGGACTGTGGCCTGGAGCTCCTCCAGCTTGCGCGCCAGAGACCCCAGTAGGGAGCAGACCCCGCAAGGGGAGGTGGCCATGCTCCTGGGCCCCAGAGCCTGAAAAAGGGACAGGCAGCCCCCGCAGCCAAGAGCCAGGGGCTCCATCTGCATGGAGCCCGGAACCATGGGCTCCGTCTGGGTGGCCGTCTCTGCGGTGCCCAGTGGAGGGGCCGTAGAGCCCGTGGGGACCCTCGGGGTGCGGTGCGCGCCCATCCATGTCATGCCTCTGGTAGGCTGGCTACGGCTGGGGCTGGCTATGGCTGGGGGGGGTTGCAGGCAGGGTCTCGTGCCCTCCCGCGCCCTCCTCTGCACGAACTCTGCACTAACTCGAGTGCCTGTTTACGCAGCCTGTTCGCGGGGCTCCCTGGGGGGCTGGGCCAAGTAGGGTCCTGGGTGGGGGCTTGACCCGGCCCAGCACCAGGCAGTGGCCTCCTCCCAGCAAGCGAGGAGTTAACCCCTTCCCACCACAAGCCCACTCACCTCCGGCTGTGCTGGGGGTCGGTAGGGGGCTCGGCGGCTGCTGAGGGGGTGTCTGGGGGGCTTCGGGGGAGTGGGGGCACAGCGGGCTTCACCCGCGCGTCTCTCACCGCTCCAGAGCCTACCTGAGTGTTGTTGTTTTTTTTTTCCCCCCGTTTGGCGGGCCCTTTTAAACTACGCGCATGCACAGTGGGCTTGCTGTCAGGGAACGCTGGCTTCTCAGGCCAGGGGGGCTGTGCCCGGGATTTGGGGGGCCCTGCCGTACAGGAGGGGGACTGGTGTGTACCCCCTCCTTCACTCCTCTCTCCCTGGGGGGCTGGGCCAAGTAGGGTCCTGGGCGGGGGCTTGACCCAGCCCGGCACCAGGCTGCGGCCTCCTCCCAGCAAGCGAGGAGTTAATCCCTTCCGACCATGGGCCCACTCACCTCCGGCTGTGCTGGGGGTCGGCAGGGGGCTCGGCGGCTACTGAGGGGGTGTCTGGGGGGCTTTGGGGGAGTGGGGGCGCAGCGGGCTTCACCCGCATGTCTCTCACCACTCCAGAGTGGGTAGAAGGCAGCAGGGAGCTGGAGCTGGAGTCTTGCATTCTGGGGCAGGAACTGCCTGGCTGCCGCTTCCACCCCATCTCCCCAGCTTGGCTGGGCATTTGCTTTCTGGCACATGTCCCCATGGCTTTCCTGTGCTGCCTGTTGCCCAGAGTGGCACAGCAGGGGATGAAGGAAGAGGAGCCACTGGAGGCTGCAAGAGCTGAGCAGTACCTGGACAGCTGCAGCTGCATTGGGAGTAATCCTTCTGAGAAGCTGTACACACTGGCCAGGGCTGGGGCAGGTGTGACCATGGGGCTGAGCCCTGCCCGCTCCCACTCACACAGCTCAGGCTAAGGCAGACTGCTATGGGCCAGATAAAATCAATTGGTGGGAGTGCACCCATGGGCTAGATCCAATCAGTTGGAGAGTGAGATCCAGCCTGCAGGTCATGTTTTGTGCAGCCCTGCTACAGAGGGAGAACATTGAACTGCATATAATTAGAGTGATCTATGCCCCCTGGAATACCCTTCCTGGTATCCAGCATTATTGGTTGAGAGATACCACAGCAAACACCTCCAGTTCTCTATTCAGTGGCCATTAGTAGATTTATCATCCATGAATTTATCCAATCTCTTTTTGAACCTGACTATGCTATCTGCTTCTACCACCTACTGTGGTAGAAGCACATGAATTCCTTGAGTTAACTATGCATTATGTTTAAAAAATAAAAATTAAAAAAAAAGTACTTCCTCTGGTTAGTTTTCAACCTGTCACCTACTAATTTTATTGAGTTCTCCCCAGTTCTAGTATTCCCCTGTTTACTTGGTCTACACCTTTCATGATTCTATAGACATTTATGATGTTCCCCCTCAGCCTTCTCTTTTCCAAACTGAAGAACTGTAGCCTTTTTAGTCTCTCCTGGTATAGCAGGTATTCCATGCCCTTGATCATTTTGGTTGCCCTTCTCTGTACTTTTTCTAATTTTACTATATCTTTTTTGAGATGCAGGGATCAGAACTGCACACAGTATTCAAGAGGTGGGCACACCATGTATTTGTATAATGGCATGATTATATTTTCAATTTTGTTTTAAATTAGTATTTTTGCAGAGATATTTACTATTTTAAAGATAGCTGAAGTCTGTCTATACTACAGTTTAGTGTAGATAGACCTTAAACTGGTATAACACATAATTAGAGACATGTCTATGAAAACGCTGGGCTGTCTGCTGCTTGGAATGCCAATTCTGTTTTCTTGCCTTAAATTAGGTCAAGATTTGGTCTTCCATATCTCAGTAGCAATCTATAAAACGTGTATGCTATGGTAACTCAAGTGCTATAAAACGAAATAGTCAAAATTATTTAAGTTTTACCCTCAGTGAAGCCAAAGTAGACTGAAAAATGATCTGGCTAGTAATGATATGTAATTTCCTATGATGAAAGGCTCTATACAAATGCAAATTATTGAGCTACAAAAATACCCTTGTAACAAAAGAAAATATTTGCTAAAGTCTGTCTAGACTTTAGTAAAGTATTTGAAACATTGCACCTGGGAAGTTGCTAGTTATTCAGGAAAAAATGTGTATTTGTATGTGAACTGTAGTTAAGATAGCTAAGCATCTTTGTCAAGGAGAGGTGGCAGTGGGTTCCAGTGAAAGGGGAACTATCAGACCTGAGGGAGATTATTACTGGAGTTATTCAAGAATTGGTTGGGGACCAATTTTATTTAATATTTTTATATTAAATAATTAAAATAGGAGTCTGTGAATACAATTCACTTATGACAAAATTGAAAGGTATCATCAATACAACTGAGAATTGGGATGTCACAGAGAAAGAATTAGATGACATTGAGAACTTGAGTAATAGAAATGGGATGAAATTTAATAGTACAGAGTGTAAGATCATGCACATAGGGATTATTAGGAAGATTTTTGGCTATTAACTGGGAGCTCATCAATTTGAAATGACAGAGAAGAGCACATTAGTTCATCACAGGATGACTAGGTGTTACCAATGTGAAGTGGTCATGACAAAGAGGAATGCAATCCTCTATTGTATATTTTGAGCTATTCCACTAAGGTTAAATACATTTTTAATACTTTGTAGAAGACCCTGGTGAGATCTCTTTGGAAATACTGTATATAATTCTGCAGACAACGTTCTTCAGGTAAATCTGATATCTTTTATTAGACCAACTTAAATAGTTGGAAAAAAAATTCTTATCAAGCTTTCAGGTTTAAAAACCCTTTGTCGGGCTGAGGAAGCATCTAGTTGGTGTGTGCATGCTCTTCCTGGATGAAAAGAATACTAAAGAAGCCATAGGCTGGTAAGCATGGAAGAAAGCCAGTCAGTGAAGATATAAATTAAGGAGTCAGTAGGTAAGAGACAGGTTGGGGGGGGTGAAGGGGGATGAATTTAGCAGGTAAATAGTGGAATGGTACCTGGGGAGTCAGTTGTCAGGCAGGTTATAATGTGTCGTAAATCCAATGCAATATATAATTCTGGTTACCCAACGAGATTTATTCTAAGTGGCAAAGTTGCAAAAGAGAGCTACTAGAATATTCTGAGAGAACTTGGCTCGGTTAGCTTACCAAAATGAAGGCTGAGAGGGTATATGGTGACTATCTCCCTTTATGTCAGGGAAGCAAATGAGCTATTTAAGTTTAAAAGATGATACTGGTCCTAGAAAAAGTGGACATACTCTGGCCCTGAATATATTTTAGGTGGGAAATCTGAAGAACATTTTTAATCATGATAACAGTCAGTTTCAAGAATACCCATCCAATACAGGAGTGGGCCAGGCAACTTTTTTAGTTTTAAAATGGAGCTAGATCAAATTATGAAAGAGATTATATGATATGGCTGCCCATTATAACAAGGGTTCTGGTCTCAGTTACCTAAGAGGTACCTCCCTGTCCTGTGTTCCTAAAGCATTTACATTCCATGTAGGGAGGGGGGTTCCATCTTAGAACTAGAAAAAAACTAAATCATACACTAAAAGACAAACACCTACTATAACATGCTTTAATTTTAAAAATATATATATTTTGTCATAATTTGTGTTTGTGGATTGTGTAATAACTCAAAAATAAATTCTTAGTCTTTTATATTGTGTTGGGGTTTGGTTGGGGAGTGTATGGTGATGTGTAGGAGGGGTGTGGGAGGGTTGTGAGGAGGTACAGCTGTGTGGCTGGGGGGCATAGGGTATGTTGAGGGGTTGTGTTATATGTGGGGGGTTGTTGGGGTAGGGTGTGGCTGTGTAGCATTTGTGGGGTGTGAGGGAGGGGCCCAGTGCTGCACATTGCAGTGAGGGGCACAGCCTCCACCAGGCGGTCTCCTTGGCCAGTGCCCCCTGTTGTGCACAGGCAGCCCCTGCACTTGCACAGCATGGGAGGGAAGGTCCATGGGTGGGTCCATGGGAAGGGAAGGCAGCTGGCTCAAACATGTGGGGCTTCCCTCCCATGCTGTGAGAGTGCAGAGGCTGCATGTGTGTGGCAGGGAGTGCCAGTGATAGAGACTGCCCAGTGATGTACAGCTCTGGGCAGAGCTTCATACCTTCAGGTACTAGTGTGTGCACTGGGCATGAGTGCCCTAAGCACCCCTACCTGCTGCTGCTCCTGCCACCACCTGCTGGGAATGTGTACCATGGGGGAAGTATGTGGGGGAGTCTCCCCATACTCCTTCACATCCACACACTGCCTCCCTGAGTTCTGCACTGGCATGGGCTCCAGGCCGCTGCCAGCCCCAGCCCCAGCCCCAGCCCCATGCTCTGTGCTTCTTCCCAGCTATAGCTCTGCCCTTGTCACCACCATTTCCCTACCTGCTGCCCAGACTGAGCAGGACACTGGGGAAGCTGAGTGGGTCCCTGGCAGCTGTGGCAGCTATACCTGGAAATGGTTGCTGGCCAAGCTGGGCCCTTCTGCCGATGGGAGCGAGACTCAATAGGGTATGTTGAGAGTGTATGTATACGTGGGTGCCTCACTCCCACCCTCATGAGTGGAAGGGCTGGGCAGGGTACAAGTTTTTGTTGGGCACCACAGGCTGGATGAAAGTGCCTGGTGGGCTGGATCCAGCTTGCAGACTGTATTTTGCCCGCCCCTGATTTAGCACCTCAGAAATATCAAGAAGAAAATACTTTACAAATATGGGAAAAAAAAAACAAACCCAAAACTGGAGACAAAACAAGATCACTAGAGAAGCTTAATTTGCAACCCTTTTGTGAAGTTACTTGCTCCTTACTATATCATGATGCTGTTAATATTGCTGTTCTCAGTGACCCATTTGGTGGCATCACTGTTACTGCTGGTACTCATGATTGACAGTCTTAGTAAAAAGGGTAAGAGATGAATAGATAATGAGCCTGAACTTTTCCCATCCCTAGAAGCAGTCCCCTTCAGGTCAGGATTGAGATACATTGATGGGACAGTATAAGGAAGCTTACATTACTACTCTCAATACAATATTCATTTTCTTGATTCATCAGTACAGGAGTTCAAACTCCACAGCTGTCAATCTGACAACTTTTATTAACACTAACATTTTAAAAAATAAATAGAATAAAAAGCCATCCCATAATTTCCATTTGCTGCTTGTTCATATGAAACAGAAAAATAAATATGTAAGATGAGAAAGTTCTTTCATAAGTTTCTAAACATCTTTCACAAAAACATCCCCTTTTTAAAAAGCATAGAATATTGATGTCAGCTTTTTACATTTAGATGAGGTGACTGGTTTAATACTTGAGGGACTTAATCACTTGGGAGGGTTAAGAAGCTTAATATCTCTGGCTAGAGTGATGAAAGCTTACTGTTGCATCAGAGACATACACCAAGGGCTCAGGGCTCAAGGGGTTCACCAGGGCACCCTTGGGGAAAACTAGTAATAATGGTCATAAATTGCTGCAAAGACCATTTCAGGCTCAACATTAGGGAAAACTACTTCACAGCTAGGGTGTCCAGACTGTGGAATAATCTCCTTCCAGAGGTGTTGCAATCGCCTACCTTGGAAATCTTCAAGAGGAGACTGGATGGTGACCTTGCTGGGGTCACCTGACCCCAGTTTTCTTTCCTCCTTGGTGTGGGGGGCTGGACTTGATGATATTCCAAGGTCCCTTGTAGCCTTACAATCTGTGAATCTATGAAAGTCTGATGACTTTCTCTTGAAGGCTCTCCCTTTCAAAAACCACAATCATAGTTATCCACCAATCAAAGCCTTGACTGCTGTTTTTCCATTAGATTCTACATAACCTTTTGTCCACTTTCTGGGTTGGATAACTATGTCACTAACACAACCAAGATTTCTTCTTTCTATTTTATCATTAGAACAGAGGCCTGCAAATGATTCAGGCTGTGGCTTTGCAGTAGCAAGAAACCTTTTTGCCTGTCCCACCCTCAAATGTGAAGCTCCTTCATATGGCAAAAGCCCCTTTTGCAGTAGTTGTCCCCTTTTGGGGATGCTTTCTCTTTTCTACCTTTTCTTCCTTCCTCTCTCTCTTGCTTTTATTATATTATTATTATTTTTATATAAGATGTACTTGTAGTGAAAATAGAGCTTGTAGATGCTTTTACAAATGTACTTTAAGTTTAAAAGTAAGTTGTACCATGTAACAATGTTAGCGAGGGCAGGAATCTCTGTATGGAGTGGGTCACTGAATGAATCGTGGTTGATTGTGTAACGCAGTAGCTAGTCTAGATAAGCAAGTGTAACAAGTGGCAGGTAACACCTACAAAACTACAGACTAAGAAGAGGCAAGAATCAATACAGAGCCAGGCACTCCCTGAAACGTCACTGTTAAAGGTATGGAAACCTTGGTTTGAATTAATCAATGCTGGAAACAGACCCTTGGGGTTGAAATACCCCCTGATCAACCACTTCCAGAGCTCTTTTCATCATGGCAGTGAATCAATAAAAATTCATTAACAGACTCCCAAGACTGCACATACCTGTGGACATGACCCCTGGGACTGACAGCTGCCATCCAGCAACTACCAAGAGGGATGTCCTTTGAGATCAAAGACCCCTGGATTGGGTAAGCCCAAGGATTGGGGAAGTCACCAAAGTCTGCCAGAGAGGGATAAAAGGCAGTGAAGAATGACCCCCCAGGGCACCCTCTTTGACCTGACCAGCACCCTACCTGTTCAGCCAGAAGGACCAGCTGGTGACCCCCTTCTGAAGCAACATCGCACTGAAAGAAGCCTCAACTGGCCATCAACAGTGGACTACAGTGCTTGGGGATAGATATATCTTGACATCAGTGCTTAGTGTTAATAGCTAGCTGCTGTGAGTGAATGTGTGTGCGTTTGAGGGGATCAACACCAAGGTTTATGGTCTGTGTTTTGCATCCATCCAATAAACTAGAATTTTATGATGATCCTGTGAGTTGGTCCTTTGTAGCCAACATTGCTACCATTTTCTTGTATTTGTGCCTATCTTCTCCCTTATTTTCCACTGAAGTAGAATCATCTTGCAGTCTCTAATGGATTTAACCCTAGACCCGTCTGATGCACCTTCTTTGAAATCTGTAATTATTATTCATGTATATTGCTTTCCCCTTGTTCTTAACACATGTTCAGTCTGCACATCCCACTCAGCACTTCACAATTTGTTTTGTTAACTCACTGGAACTTTCAACAACCCCTTTTGCAGCAGCACTTAAGACCAGAAAATGATATTTCATTTCCAGATGTAGTGTTTTGTTCTGGTCCTCAAAATTATTTTTATTATTTTTTTAACTTGGACATATCCTGAGCCTAGACAAAACAACTGGTTTTACAATCTTTTCAAACAATGTTTAATTGAATCAAATCTACCTTAGAAGACTAATGTGACCCATATATACTAACATGTGGAGTGTTCAGGAGACCACAGTGTTTAAAGCCACAGATAGAAGATCGGTAATGTAAGAATCCCACCACTATCTGATGTCACACATTGGCAGCAAATTAGTTGTCTGAAATGGTAGCAAATAATCCTCACAGTCAATTCCTACACAATGCTGCAGTGGAAGGCAAAATTCTTCAAGACCTTAGTTAATCTGACCTGGAGGACAGTCCCTCCCTGAAGTCAAATCGGGGGATCAGCTGTACTCTGAGATTAGAATGAGGGTGGCCGAGCAAAACAGAAACAGGTGTGTTCATATTGGCAGTAGACAAATGGACACATCTAACCTAGTGTCACATTTACAACTGTAGCCAATAGCTGATCCTTCAGAGGAAGGTGAAAAAATCATTATCTATCTGACCAGCTTTGAACTAAGGAAGAGAAGTGACCAGTTGAAGACCTGAAACATGGGATTGGACTGTCACCTCACATACAAAAAGATTAGTCCTTATCTCTGGAGACAAAGCAGAGGTTCCATTAAGTCCGTGGCATGGAAGCACATATAAATTCGTATATGGGGAAGTTCTTTGTTCATTCTGTGTGGTACCTCATTCCATAAAGTTCCAACTGAGTTCCATATCAACATTCCATTTGAGGCATAGTGCATCCAAAATAGTATTTTCCTGCAAAAGTAGTGCCCTTCACATCAATGCCACCTGCTGCAGAGCCTTTACATAGCACAGTAAGTTGTAATGAGGCTAGATCAGAACCCTGGACCCCGCCAGTCTCAATCAGAAGAGGAGGGCAATTAATCCCCTGAACAAGCATCACCTGCAGCAGGCCCAGAACAGTGTTCTGGTCCCTGTTGAGCTGACTGAGGGAATTGGGGCAGTCAATCCTCTTAAGCCATGGGAAGCAGGCCCCACCTGCTCCCACCCTTAAAAGAGAAACCCAGCCCTCAGTATCTTTGGGCAAATGTGGAAAATCTTGCTCCTGCTCTTCTATGCATTTCCTTGTTGGTTCTCTTGTTTGTCATTCCAACTCTGACTTCAGTTTCCAGTTCTAAAGAACCCTTGGTATCCCCTGATTTCTGGTTTCCTGATCTCTGGTTTGACCTCTGGCTTTTGGTTTCTGATCCTTGTTAACTCTCCACTTACCCTGTCTCCAGCTCTGGCTTTTGACTGCAATGAGCAGAATGCAGGGACTAGCTTGGTTAGGAATCCAGGAGGTCAATCCAAGAGTGGGGTCTAAGAGTGAACTGAGTCAGGAAGCCAGGAGGTCAAGCAGGAAGTAGAGACAGAGAGCAAGCTGGAGGAAAGAGAAAAGTTGTCTTAGGCCAGACTGAACCCTTTTGCCTGTACATGTCCTGTTTCCAAACAGGGGTTTATGTGGGGTAGCAGACCTGGATGAGTAGCTTTGTTGGCCAGACTGAGGTCCAAGGTTCAAGGCTGTAGCCTGACACAGGATCCACTGTTAGCCTGGGAGCTAAATTGAGTGTGGAAAGGATGGCCTACAGCAAAGTTAAAAGACAAATTCAAGCCATCTGTTACACATGGACATGAACTTTCTGCCTGTATGGGAAGTCCCCTCTGTGGTAACAGTCCATCACAAGTCCTTGATGCTCTCCATGTTGGACAACCAGGAATTATTTCCACGGAAGCACATGTGAAAAATTGTTTACTGGTCAAAGATAAGTACTGACATGGACTAAACAGTAAAGAAATGTGAGCTATGCCACACAACTTTATATGCATCAACTAAGGCATCAATCTCATGAGACTTCTTTTGGTTCAAACCTCCAATATGGCTACTTCTCTCTAAATCCTAGCTTTACTTTCCAGTGTATCTATTATCCCTCCCCACCCAGCTGGGTGTCATCTGCAAACTTGGTGAGGGTGTACTGCATCCCATATTCCAGGTCGTTGATGAACATGTTGAATAAAACTGTCCCCAGGACTGACCCCTGCGGCACTCCACTTGATACCAGCTACCAACTAGACATCAAGCCATTGTTTAGTACTCTCTCAGCCTGATCATCTAGCCAGTTTTCTAGCCACCTTACAGTCCAGTCATCCAACTAATAGTTCCTGAGCTTGCTTATGAAAATGTTGTGGGATACAGTATCAAAAGCCTTGCTAAAGTCAAGGTATATCACATCCACTGCTCTCCCCACATCCACAGAATGAATCATCTCATCATACAAGACAATCAGGTTGGTTAGGCATGGCTTGCCCTTAGTGAAGTGATGCTGACTCTTCTTAATCACCTTTCTTTCCTCCAAATGCTTGGCAATGGATTCCTTGAGGGTCTGCTCCATGATTTTTCCAGGGACTGAAGTAAGCCTAACCGGGTCTGTAGTTCTCTGGATCCTCCTCCTTCCTTTTCTTAAAGATGGGCAATATATTTGCCCCTCTTACAATAATCCAGGACCTTTCCCAACTGCCATGAGTTTTCAAGGATAATGGCTAGGAGCTCTGTAATCATGTCAGCCAACTCCCTCAGCACCCTCACTTGCCTTGTGCCCAATCCTATGGACATATACGTGTTTAACTTTTCTAAACAGTCTCTAACCTGTTCTTTTTTCACTATTGGCTACACACCAAATTGTGCTACCCAGTGCAGTATTCTGGCACATAACCTTGCCTGTGAAGACTGAGGTAAAAAAGGCATTGAGTACTTCAGCTATTTCCCCCTCATCTGTCCCTAGGTTGCCTCCTTCATTGAATAAGGGACCCACACTTTCCCTGATCTTCCTCTTGTTGCTGACATACTTGCAGAAATCCTTCTTGGGCTCCTAGATAACTGCAACTCCAGTTTTAGCCTTCCTACTTTCATCTCTGCATATCCAAACAATACTATTGTGTTTCTTCCTAGTTGCTTGTCCAAGTTTCCACTTCTTGTAAGCTTTCTTTTTGTGTTTTAGCTCACTGAAGAGTTCCCTGCTAAGCCAAGCTGGTCTTCTGCCATACATGTTAGTCATCATTGAGATGATTTGTTCCTCCACACTCAATAAAATTTCTTTAAAATACAACCAGCTGTCCTGGACTCATTTCCCCCTCAAATCACCCTCCCAGAGAATCCTGCCCACCAGTTCTCTGAGTGAGTTGGAGTCTGCTTTTCTAAAGTCCAAGGTCCATACTCTGTTGCTCTTCTTTCTTTTCCTCAGAATTCTGAACTCAGTCTTCTCATGGTCAAGTTGCCATCCACTACTGCATGCCATCTAGCTGCCCAAGTTGCTGTCCACTACTACATTCCCCACCAATTCCTCCCTGTTTGTGAGCAGCAGGTCAAGAAGAGCATGGCCCCTAATTAGGTTCTCCAACACTTGCACTAAGAAGTTGTCCCCAAGACTTTCCAAATGCTTCCTGGATTATCTGTGCACTGCTGTATTGCCCTCCCAGAAGATGTCAGATGAAAACTAGAGCCTGTGATCAGGAAACTTCTGCTAGCTGTTTGAAGAAAGCCTTATTGATCTCATCCTCCTGGTTTATGGCAGATCTCCACCATGACATCACCCTTGTTGCTCTCCCCTCTGACCCAGACGCAGATAATTTCAGTAGGCTTGTCTCCCATTTCATACTGGAGCTTTGAGTAATCATACAGCTCTTTAACATAAAGAGCAACTCCTCTTCCTCTTCTCCCCGGCTGTCTTTTCTGGACAGTTTTTATCTATCCATGACAGTGTTGATTGCTATCCCACCAATGTCTTTTATTCCAATCGCATCATAGTTTTTGAACTGTGCAAAGACTTCCAATTCCTCCTGCTTGTTTCCTAGGCTCTGTACATTCATGTACAGCCACTTAAGGTAGCTAGTTGTTTCCCCTACTTTCTCAGGAAGAATGAGAAGGCCTCCTCTGTTGGCCTCTCATGATTGTGCTTCTTCCAGGTCACCCACTTCCCCACTTGCATCAGGGCTTTTGTCTCTATCCCCTGGCAAAATGAGTTTAAAGCCCTCCTCGCTAGATTAATGAGCCTGCCTGTGAAGATACTTTTACCTCTCTTTGTCAGGTAGATCCCATCTCTTCCTAGCAGTCCTTTTTGGAACAGCATCCCATGGTCAAAGATGCCAAATCCCTGCTGACAACATCATCTGTGCAGCCATGCAGTGATCTGCAGGGTGTGTTTACTCTTGCCCAGGCCCTTCCCCTCGACCAGAAGGATCAAAGAGAACACCACCTGATCCCCCCTTCCCCTCACCCCGAGCCCTGTAGTCACTTTTGATCTGTTCATGGAGTATCAATGGTGCCCACATGAATAAGCAGCATGAGGTAGTAGTCAGACTCCGTGACATCTCAGATCTGGGCTCCAGGCAAGCAGCAGGCCTCCCGCAACTACAGATCAGACTAGCAGATGGATGCCTTCATCCCTTACAGAAGGGAGTCTTCGATTACCACCACCACCCATTGCTTCCTCTTGATGGCAGTGGGCTCAGTCCTCCCAACCTTGGGGAAGCTTCATCTGGCCTCTTCTACCAATGGACTATGGTCCTCCTCCTCTCTTGATAGGGTTCCGTATCTGTTCTCCAGGCAAACTGCTGGAGGTGAAGATGAAGACTTCTGCTTGCTGCCAGAGATTGCAAGCTTTCAGCTTCTACCTCCATGGGAGTCCACATCCTATTCCTCCTCTAGTGCTGTCTCTGGTAGTCCTTCCTCCTCATTACTAGAGGTCTCCTTTAGCATTGAATTGATGAAGTTCTCATGGCAAAGGATGCTCCTCCTGTACCTCTCTTGTCTGCTTCTTGAGGGACATCACCAGAAGACACAGCTCACATCACAGACACTCCACCACCTGGCTGTCACCAGAAAGAACCTGCAAGCTTCAGTTACTACAATGAAAAACCAAGACGTGGGTGAAAACCTCTATGGTGAGCTTACTGGACAGGCACCTCACAAGTACAAGCAGAAGAACAGCTGGCAGTGGCAGTGGCTCTGGCTTCATGACATCTTCCAGGCATTTCTTAATCTGCCCCTCTTTTTGAACAGGCTTTCAAATGCAAACTTTCCTGTGAGCTGGCCTTTTCACTTCTCCTTGGTCCCAAAAGGTTTTCTTTTCCCTGCTTCTGCTCACCAAGCTTACAGTGAAGAAAGGCGAGACAGGTTTTACAGGCTCCCCTAGTGAACTCCACCTCACTTGGGACTCTAGTTAAGCAAGAGGCTTAAGTATTGGTATAACTTCTGAGTTTTAGGTACTTATACTAAATATATGTAAGTTAGCTACCCCTAATAAAAGAAAGGGGTTACCATTAAGCTCCCCTGAAAAGATCAGGGTGGCAAAATGACTTGAGAAATGTTTGCAAACTTCCCCGTTTTCTCCCCCTGTTCAGTTGGTTAATTCCTTGTCCTGGAATCTTGGTCTTTTCAGGCAACTCCCAGTAGCACCCCCAAGTCCATTAACACAGACTAAAGTAGCCTTATTTCCATGAATGCCATGTGCCCCCAGAGGCTGGTGGGGGGCATGATGAGCTCCTGCAGGCAGCAGCAGTTCTGTTGGTGGTGGGATCATGGTGGTGGCAAGCAGTGAACTCCCACAGGCAGGTTCAGTGCTGTCAGCAGCAGGGGGAGGGCATGGCAAGTGCAGATTAGTGGTTGGTGACCACCCACAGACACAGCAAGCAGCAGTGGCAGTGGCCAGCAGTGATTGCGAACCACCCGTAGATGCAAGGTGGGGGGTGGTGAGCAGCGACCACCCGCAGGTGCCACCAGCAGTGTTGATGACGCCTTTTTGCAGGGGGTGCACTGCTATGCTCAGAGGGTGCACATGCACCTCCTGCCTGTCACCAGTGCTTATTTCATAATCAGTGAGAAATGGGCTGGAGTTAATGAATGTGTAAATATGAAATAACATTTCCTCCTCATATAGGAGTTAGCCATATATGAGAGGAGACTCCTATGAGCAAACAATCTCCTCTGCTCCTGTAGTACTCTGTAGCCTGCAAGGTACAGAAGCATCTTTCAGGGTATTTCTGTGGCTTTTACACCAGTGTTAAGAAGCATTTATATCTAAGTGAATGCAGATTTGAACTGTGATAGTGGGTAAGAGATGTGTGAAGAGCTGTTCCTGTCTTATTGGTTCCACTTGCAGCAGTAAAGGTCTATGAAGTCTGACCCCTAAATGTGTACCTATGGATTTTATTCTTGTCATTTGAGATGCATAACAGGAATCCCCTGCCAGGGATCCCACTGCAGTTGTTCTTTTATCAAGTGACAGCTCAGTACCTGAAAAAATATCAGGAGAAAAGTCTGTTCATGACTGTCCTGTTGGCATTATTCAAATTATCACTGTTTTTTAAACTTATTAATTACAATTTTCAGGTATTTCAACTACTCCTAAATATTGTAGTTTGAAATGCAGTTTTTGTCTTAGATTTACATTTTTTTTTCAGACCAGATAATGTCTTGTATTCACTGTCTCTGGTATTCCTCAGTAATATATTTGCCTTTGTATGTGTAACTGCAGGAATGTGAATATGCTAAGCATGCATATTCTGAATATTAAAAAAAAACTTCTAAATGTTATCTTGTTCCCTGATGTTATTCCTGCTCCCTGACAAGATATTTCACTGATTCAGATAACTTCCACAATAATACTGTGCCATCCGATACATGACAAACTACCTTTCTATGTTATTCGTTTTTTTGCTTTTTCCTTCACCTGCACAAAGGAGGAGATGATATTTAACAAGATAACATCCCTTCTTTTTGAAAAGCAGGGATTCCTGCTGAGGAGCTCAGGGCTCCCTGCCTTACTGTCATCCCCCAGGGACTCTGTGGTTCAGCAGGCAGGGCTGGGCATGGGAGGGTGGAGCAAGATAGGGAGACTCAGTGCTGCTGCCATGACTGCAAGGACTCCTGGGCCAGTCATGCCACCAAGGTGAGGTATCTTCTGCACACCCAGCAGCAAAGGGAGTCACAAATCCATACTGCTGCTTCCACCCCTGCTGCTGCCAGGTGGGCAGAGGACACCTCATTTTAGTGGCATGGAAGACACAAGGATTTTTGTGGCAGCACTGGCAACACTGAGCCTCCCCTTCCCGCTCTGCCCTCCTGCACTGGTTCTCACCTGCTGGGCCACAGATCCTCCCAGAAGGAGGGCAGCAGAATCCCCAAACCCTGCAGAAGGCAGCCTGTATCTTGCCTTGCCCCCTACAGGCTCCACTTGTCTCCACTCCAGTCATGCCATCTGTGGGGTAGCAGTGGGGGACAGACATTGGACTCCTCTCAAGCTGCAGCAGCTGCTGCCTCCCATGCATAGCAGCCTGTGCTTGGACACTAGTGGCTGGTTGCAGGTGGCTCCCATAAAGCAGAAAGTGGGTAGGATTTAACTGCTGGCTCCTGTAGCTCTGGCAGCTAGGGGGCCATTCTGGCAGGGCTGGGGAGTGGCAGGGGACTCTGTCAGAGAACAGCACTGGCAGGGTCAGGGGGATGTAGATCAGGAATGAAGGGCACTGGCAGGGCTGGGGGACTGTTACTTGGAAGTGAGGGACAATGGTGTGGCACCAGCATATCAGGGCTACTCAGCACCACTAAACAGTGTGGGGGACAGCCACAGCTGGACCTGTGTCCTGGTTAACAAAGGGTGTAGGGGAAACTTTGATTTTCCATCATAAAAAAACAAACAAAAAAACCACAAAATCAAAAATTGCCCTCAGGCCAGAGTGTATAGGTATTTAAAATGTATATTATTGTAATATTTGAGTCACTGGTAGGCTTTCAAATTACCTTAAACTTGTAAATATATCAGTAAAACATTGTGTTCATCTGATACCTATATATAGTGGTGTTTCATTTAAATCACGGAAAAATGTGGGTTTTGGCTCTTTGAATCAGATAATTTTAAATTTTTAAGCAGGGAAAACCAGGATCCATGCTCATGAGTGCTAAGATTATGAAAATAATAATAATGCAATTGATTTACAGCTCCTTTGCCCATTAAAACAGTGTACAGTGTTGGTGCCAGGATCAAGATTCTAGACTAAGGCACTTTCCAGCGTTTTAATTTAATCTTAGTCACTTCCCCCTTGAAAATATACTGGGCTGTCCTTTATTACACCTAAATTATAGTTCTTGCCTTCATTTAAAACTGGCCTTGGCAGATAATGAATGTATATGTTTGAAGTAGGCAGACGAGGTTCTTTGGGTAAGTCTGATGTATTTTATTAGACCAACTAAATAGTGTGAAAAAAAATTCTTAAGCAAACTTTCAGGTTTAAAAACCCTTCATCAGGCTGAGGAAGCATCTGCAGTTGGTCTTTGCTCTTCCTAGATGGAAGGAATAGTAAAGAAGCCAGAGGCTGATATGCATACAAGGAAGCCAGTCAGTGAAGATGTAAATTGAAGAGTCAGTATGGGGAGAGAGGCTGGGGTGGGGTGGGGGAGGGATGATGTGCCAGGTAAATAGTGGAGAGGTGCCAGGTGAGTCAGATATCAAGCAAGTTATAATGTGTCGTAAATCCAATGTCTTTATTTAGTCCATGATTTTTTGTATCCAGGATGTGGATGAAGTGAAGTTCATACGCTCATTTATGAAAATTGTTTTGTAAATTCCCTTTGAGGATTAGAACTGAGAGGTTGGAAAGAGAGTGGTTTTCTTGTGAGAAATGTGCTCCCACCAGTAATTGGGTATTCTTGTCTTCAGTAGATTGCCAGTGTGCATTCATTCTGGTGCACAGTTGTTGTTTGGCATCTCCTACGTGTTTTCCATCAGGGCATTTGGTGCATTGGATGAGAGATATTACATTGCTGGAAGTGCTGCTGGAAGGTCCAGGAATGCTGATGGTTCTGTTGTGGGGTATAGTAATCGCTGGGGAGGTGAAGATAGGTTGGCAGGTTTTGCATTTCTTGTCATGGCGTAGCTTTCTTTACTATTCATTCCATCCAGAAAGAAAATAAACCAACTGCAGATGCTTCCTCAGCCTGATGAATGGTTTTTAAACCTGAAAGCTTGCTAAGAAAAATTTTTCCAACTATTTAGTTGGTCTAATAAAAGATATCAGATTTACCCAAAGAAACTTGTCTTCCTATGTCCTTAGACCAACATAGCTACAACCTACACCCCTGCATGTTTGAAGTATGAATGTTAAATATGCTATGTGGTTATATTAATGAGAATAAAGCTGCCATAGGCTCTTAGTTGCTTTATCCAAAAATGTTTTGCCAGAGCAAAAAGTCTAGTAAGCAGAATTCATTATGGTATGTAATAGTGTATTCATCTCCCTATCTGCTGTGTCCGTTCTCAGTGAGTAGTGGCTGCTGTGTTTTTACTCTTTTCTTGAGAGGCCTTTCTAACAATAATATAAATTCAGTTGCTCAATATTACCAAGGATACTATGTAATTTCTAGCACTATTACTTTGAGAAATATTTCCCTATATGATGCTCTTTGAAATGCTGGTAGGTACAGTATATCTATCTGCACTTCTGCTGTACTACTACAGTTTGAGAACTGACACCTTTCTCAAAGGTGTGGCATAAGTTCTGTGGCATCAGAACTGATTGTGGTCAATAACTTCACTCCAGCAAGTCAAATCCAGTCCTTTTGTAGATGAAAAATATGTTCAAGCATAATGCATTAAAAGTTAAAGCTTCCTTTTGTTACCTGATCTTCATTTGAGGTACTATAATACTAACCTTCAGTTCTGGATAAGATTTTTGCTCTTAACAATGGGCTGTACATGCCACCAACTTTGATTTTTGTGGGGAGTTCTGCTTGAAGATAGGTGGTATGATATAGCACAGAAACATTTAATTAAGGAAAGGAGGGAAAGGCATGATGACAATTTTAAGGTCATGGTATAAAACAGCATTTATTTTGTTTAAAAGAAAAATGTTCTGAGGAACAAAGCCAACATATTCACTGTGGCTACATCCCATGGAAATTGAATGGACCTAGGAATCTCACTTAAAGTAAAATATCATAATGGAATCTTTGTTCAGACCCAGTATTTTGTAGTTACTGAGTTATTTAATCACAGCAAGAAATTGATAGCTGAGTATATAGAATATCTTAAATGTAACAATGGTTGAAAGAAAGTTAACAAATATTTATATAGTTGGATGAGTCACAAAATAACACGTTCTATGGCTATCCGTGGTTCCATATTGAATAGCTAGACTGAAATTAATTTTACCTTGGCCGTTGTGGTTAACAAAAAAACCCAGGTAGCTGAATTATAGGATGGTATTCAATGGAGACTCTATATTATTCATCATTTTATTTATCATTTTCTCAGGATAAAGTAGAATTTAAAAATATGATGAAAAGCTGGTTGTGTTTTATAGAAGAGCACTCAGATCAGTATTCAAGGACTAAAAATGTCCCAAACTATTACAGAATTATGATTAAACCTTTCATTTTTATATGAAAAGTGCAACTCATAGTTACCCTAGCATACTCTGGATTAACATATATTCTTTTGTGTTTCCATTAATACTTATTTTTCCCCAGTGGAAGAATTGGAAAATCACTTCTAATATTTTGTTTCTTTCAATATGAGTGTTGTTCAAGGGCAAATGGTTGTGCTTATTTTAATAGAAAAAATTAATGGTAAGAAATAAAAAGCATAGGCAAATAATCCATTACATAGATATTACTTCTTTAAACTCTAAAATGTTGAATAGTTTAAGAAAACTTCTGTTAGAAAAAAAATCCTTTAAAATCCCTTAACCAGTTGCAGTGAACATTTGGAATACTATAATTTCAATATTTTTTCCTGCTTTTCACTGATTTATGTTCTTTTTTTTTTCTTGTGTATGTGATTGTGTGTATGTGCGTGTGTGTGTGTTTCCAGGTTTAGATGCTCTAAAAATAATCAGTGTGAAAATATTGATGATATATGTACTGGAGAAAAAGAAGATGAAAGGATAAAATAAGAGGTTTAAGAAAGAAGTGACTAGGTTCTTAGTTGCTTTACCTAACATGCAGTGTTGGCTAATACAAACAAGTAATAAAAAATAAAGGACAAATTTTATGCACTTTATTTTTAAATAGAAGTTTGCTTCTAAATGGGCACAGAGGGAAACTATAGCTGTAGTATGCTATAATGATTATGTCTGTAGAATTGATTTGTGCCAATAGGCACAATGGAATTATATTCTGGGTAAGGTTACAGATTCAAATCCATTTTATTGTATATTCCTCCCTTTCCCTTTTTTCCTGTTCTGAAATTATTACCCCATGCACCTTTGTAATCATCCTAATCTTACCTTCAGTCAGTCACAACATTCAGCAGTATTGGAGAAGCAAATGAGCACCAAACATATTATCAATAATAAATAATTCTAAAAACACTGTGGAAAAAATACAGAAAAAATGGCAAGCTGTATCATATCTGCAGAAGGAAACTCTAAAAAGAATAATTAACAGGAAGAAAATGAATCTAAACAAGATGTTTCATTAGCATCTTCATAGCCATTTGAAATTAAGTACATTTTAACTAACATGAAACAGGTACATCTTAATTACACTCTGTTTCACAAACCAGATTTAATTTTAGCATCTGTTTTTCTGTGTATCAAATAAAACATCATGGATTTAATGCACTGCAGTTCTACTGATGCAGCCTTTTAACTCTCTTATATTGCTATAGTTAAAGTTCCATTAGTGAAACTATAACCTTCTAGTTTATAAAAAATGATACTAAACAAAGTGTTATGGTCTACTGTGCTGTCAATTAAAGCAAACTCTGCCTTAGTCATAAGCATAATTCAGTGTAATAGCTGCAAAGAGGCTGTTACAATTTACTATATTGTATCAGTAATCTTTGTAAGAACAAATATAAAAGTATAGCTATAGTAGTATATCATCTCCTTGGTCCAATAAGTTATCCAGTTTTCAGGTTTTTGACATTTGTTCCTCCTAAAATGATACTAATTGGGTACATGGTTATTTACACAAGTGTCAATACCCTAGTCCCAATATTTGCATGTTGGGAAAAATCTCAGTCTACACACCTCAGATCTGATTGGTCAAGTGCCTTGAGCTGTTCCTCCATTATTTGTAAGACTTTTTTTTTCATAGAATCATAGAAGTAGGGTTGGAAGGGAACTTGTAGATCTTCAAGTCTGAACCCCACCTGGGCAGAAGAAAAGACTGGACTCAAATGAGTCCAGCCAGGTAGTCATCAAGCCTCTTCTTAAAGATCCCCAGAGTAGGAGCAGTATTGTAGGAACAGTATTTTTCTACAAAGGGACTTAATTGCTCCTACTGGTGAACACTTATAAGAAAGAACCTTTGGTATATTTAAATAATTCAACCAGGGATTGTCTTTGGATCAAAGACTTGCCTGATGTTGGGCATTTGTATCTGTCAGGATGATCATATTTTGAGAATTGCTATAAGGGCTTGTTTTTGCTAATTGTTTTTGTTATGAGCATAAATTTAGTTTTACTTAATTCTTCAGTCTGCAAGTTAGAGAAAGTTACTTTGAGCACTTACTAGATTAGATTCTGTCACTAATAAATAGCGTTTGATAAGGAATTTGCTTGGCATTAGCATTTAAGAAACAGGCCAAGATATACTGTCTCTGCTGACCATAGACTCATAGAATTAATGAGTCAGAAGGGACCTAGACAGATCATCTAGTCTGACCCCCTGCCATAGGCAGGAAGGAGCACTGGGAGTGGGAGGGGTCATAAGACCCCAGCCAGGTGCCTATCCAGTCTTGTCTTGAAGATTTCCAGGGAAGGTGAGAACACCACCTCTCTGGGAAGCTTATTCCAGGCTCAGGCCACCCTTACAGTGAAGTAATTCTTCCTAATATCTAACCTAAACCTATCCTCCCTCAGCTTGTGGCTATTGTTCCTGGTGACTCCAAGGGGGGCCCTGGTGAACAGACTCTCCTCTTGCAGAGACTGAAGAGATTCAGGTCCCTCAGCCTCTCCTCATAGGGCTGGCCACAGAGGCCCTCAACCATACAAGTGGCCCTCCTCTGGACTCTCTCCAGGTGTCTATGTTGCCCTGTGGGGTCAGGCCAACTCTCAGGATCTCAAAATAGTGCTGTTAGACAGGAGGGTGTGACACAATTGCACATATGCAAACACACAAATCAGGTACACACACACACTTAGCAGGAGAAAGAGACTCGGTGGAAGGGGTGGAGTCCAGGTAGGAAAGAGAAAGACAGTCCAAGTCCTTTGCTTGGGGAAGGAAGGTGGGTTATAGCTATCTATCCTGAGCTGTGAGTTGATCCTCGATAGCCAATCGGGGTCTTCTCCAGCAAGGTGTTGTCCAAAGTGGGATTGCTGGCCGGACCCCTAGGTGGATAGGTGGTGTGGCATGGTGCAGGGCCAGGTGGAGAGGGCATCCCACTAGGTCTGTCTTCACTGCCCCCTTTTATAGAGGCAGACCTTCTATGACCCTAGTGGCAGGGGACATGCCCAGGCAAGGGTCAGCCTTGGTGTACTGAGCATGTGCATTCCAGGTGAGGACACGCATTTTCAGGTGTCTGTAATAGTGAGTTGGCTAGTTTCTGCAGCAGTCTTTGTCTTCCAAATCTTGAGGCAGGGAAGGTCAATGCAGGGTATCATTGGGTCGTCCAGTTGATGGTTTGGTCATTCAGAGGGAGCTATTTTTAGACCTACTGCCATTGTCTCTCGAGCACCCTTATTCATCCCCATTCATTCAGGAACCAATTTACATAGGAGGGGTAGGTATGAGTCATAGGTTACTACATACTTATACAACAGGGCATGAGGACAAGATAGGAACGAGATGGAAACGTGACATAAAATGGATACTTGACATCACTCATGCCAACCCACTTTGCAGGCCTAAATCATACAATGTTAAGATGAAACAATACAAATCAATGCACAAATGATAGGAATAGAATGAGTTAGGCTCTGGAGTTGTGAGAGAGGCGTGGGTGAAAGCCCTGGGGGGCCCTGCCTGTGAACCCCCCAGGGTAGACAGTCCCAGCTGTAGCCAGCCTACCAGAGGCATGATACGGATGGGAATGCATCACACCTTGAGGGTCCCCTTGGGTTCTGCAGTCCCTCCTGGCACCTCAGAGACAGCCACCCAGGCGGAGCCCATGGTTCCAGGCTCCACGCAGAAGGAGCCTCTGTCTCTTGGCTGCGGGGGCTGCCTGTCCCTTTTTCAGGCTCTGGGGCCTGGGAGCATGGCCACCCCCCTTGTTGGGTCTGCTCCCTTATGGAGTCTCTGGTGCGCCAGCTGGAGGAGCTCCAGGCCACAGTCCAGAGACTGCGTGCCATCAGGGACTGTGAGCAGGGGTTAGACTCCTACTACTGGGCCCTCCTCCCCCAGGAGCCGGAGGGTACACCACGGTGTCCCTCCAGTGTAAGGGAGGACTCCAGGGCCTCCCATTCTGTCCAGTCAGGGGCATGGACCAAGGTGGTCAAGGGCCCTAAGACCTGCCGCACCAAGGCCCCTGCTCCACCGGAGCTTAACACCAGGTACGCACCTCTTGTTGCTTTAGCAGAGCCTGCTGAGCTACCAGCTCCCGTAGGCAACACAGGCTCAACTGCAGCTACCGCCCCTGCTCTCCCCAAGACAAAACATAAAGTGTTTGTTGTGGGAGACTGTATCCTAAGAGGGAACGATGGGGTAATCCTTAGCCTGGGAAGTCTGCTTCCCGGAGGCGCGGATCTCAGACATTACGGAGAGGATCCTTAAGCTTCTCCAACCCACAGACTATTATCCCATGATTCTTATTCATGTAGGCACCAATGACATGACTCAGACCACCCCATCCAAGTCATGAGGTGCTACAGGGATTTGGAAGTGGGGCTAAAGGGTCTGGGGGCACAGGTGGTGTTCTCTTTGATCCTCGCAGTCTCGGGGTATGGGCTGAAGGAGAGGAGGATCCACATAGTTAACCAAAGACTACGGCGCTGGTGTCATAGGAAAGGTTTTAGCTTCAATGACCACAGCCCGCTCTTTGGTGACAGAGGCAGCGAGCTGCTGGGAAGCGATGGCCTCCACCTCTCTCCCCTAGGGAGGAGGCTCTTCTCAGCCAGACTGGCTGACCTGCTTCACCGGGCTTTAAACTGAGCTTGCTGGGGGACAGAGGGACTACTGCCACTGCTGGCCCGTTGAGCAACCCTTGCATAGCCAGCAGGCCAAGGCACTTAAGGGAGCCCACCCCTGGCCCAACCTTGGTACAGTCTGTGGGGAAGGCAAGAGCCCCGAAGGGGACACTTGCCTGCTTGTACACAAATGCCAGGAGCTTGGGGGATAAGCAGGAGGAGCTCATCCCCATGCTTAATGCAAGTAATTTTGATGTCCTAGGGTTAACAGAGACCTGGTGGGACTCCACCCATGACTGGACCATGGGTATAGATGGCTAAACCTTGTACAGGAGGGATCGTGTAGATAAAAGGGGCGGGGGTGTAGCTCTCTATGTTAAAGAAAGCTACGCATCCATGCAAGCTGATGTTGGTGACCAGAATGGAAAACTGGAGACCCCATGGTTAAAATCCATGGGGAACACGGCATGGGGACACAATAGTGGAAATCTACTACAGGCCTCCCACCTAAAGTCTACAACTCGACCAGGAGTTTGCCCGGGAACTGTCTGACACCGCATGCTCCATGACCATGGTTGCCATGGGTGACTTCAATTACCCAAACATCTCGTGGGAGGATCACTCAGCAAAATCTGAGCGGGTGCAAAGCTCCCTCTTATGTGTGGATGACTTCTACCTGATTCAAGAAGTCTACGGGCCAATGAGAGGCAAAGTGCTGCTCGACCTAGTACTGGCTACTGGGGATGACCTAATAGGCAACCTAGTGACCAATGGGAAGCTGAGTGACAGTGACCACGAGCTGATCACCTTCACTATCTGCCATAAAGCTGGCAAGTCAGTCAGCAACACGGAAGTCCTTGACTTCAGGAAAACTGAGTTTGATGAGCTCAGGAGGCTTGTCAAAGAGGTCCTAAGGGACCATGATCCCAGGGAGAGGGGAGTTCAAGAAGAGTGTTTGCTCCTCAAGGGAGCGATCCTCAATGCACAGGCTAAGTCTATTCTATCTTGGAAGAAAGGCAACAAGAGGGCAGAGCAGCCCCCCTGGCTCTCCAGGGACCTAGCAGACCTCCTGTAGCTAAAAAGAAAGGCCTAGAAAGGATGGAGAATGGGATTCATCTCAAAGGAGGATTATTCTGCACTGGTCCGGTCCTGCAGGGAGCAAACCAGGAAAGCCAAGGCTGCAACTGGACTCCAACTATCTTCAAGCATCAAGGGCAATAAAAAGTCCTTTTTCATATATGTGGGGAGCTGGAGGAAATATTGGACCCCTGCTAAACCAGATAGGGTAACTGACAACCGACGCCCAGGAAAAATCCAACCTATTAAATGGGTACATTGTGTCAGTCTTTCATCAGTCGCAATGGATGCCCATGCCTTCTATGGAACACGGATGTCTGGGTGAGGGATATCTCCTGCCCTCCATTAATACTAACCTCGTGAAGGAACATCTTGAGAAGCTGGATACCTTCAAGTCAGCCAGCCCTGACAATCTATACCCCGGGGTACTCAAGGAGCTGGCGAGCATCATAGCCCAGCCCCTGGCATGGATCTTTGAAAACTCTTGGTGCTCTGGTGTAAAGCCTGAAGACTGGAAGGCCAATGTGGTGCCTATCTTCAAGAAAGGGAGGAAAGTGGATCTGGCTAACTACAGGCCCATCAGCCTGACTTCTATTCCAGGGAGGGTCTTAGAATAATTTATTAAAGAGGCCATCCTTAATGGACTGGCTGATGCCAGCATCCTAAGGGATAGCCGGCACGGGTTTGTTGCAGGTAGGTCTTGCTTGACCAATCTCATTTCCTTCTATGACCAGGTGACCTATCACCAAGACAAGGGAAAAGAGATTGATGTCATATATCTGGACTTCAAAAAAGCCTTCTATCTGGTATCCAATGATCACCTCCTGGTGAAACTGGCCAATTGTGGCCTTGGGTCCTCAGCGATCCACTGGCTGTGAAATTGGCTCCATGGTCAGACCCAGAGGGTAGTAATTGAAGGCAGTCAATCATCATGGTATCCTGTGACCAGTGGGGTCCCCCAAGGCTCTGTCCTTGGACCCATATTGTTCAACATCTTCATTAATGATGTGGACATTGGAATCAGAAGTGGACTGGCCAAGTTCGCTGATGATAGCAAAGTTTGGGGCAACGCATCCACACCAGAAGGCAGGCAGGTGATCCAGGCTGACCTGGACAGGCTCAGCAAATGGGCGGACGAGAACCTGATGGTGTTTAACACCAAAAAATGCAAAGTTCTCCACTTTGGGACGATAAACCTGCAGCATCCTTATAGGCACTGGCTAGCACTATGGAAGAAAGAGACTTGACCACAAGATGAACGTGTGCCTGCAATGCGACGCAGCGGGTAGTAAAGCAATCAAAACACTGGCTTACATCCATAGATGCTTCTCAAGTAAATCCCAGGACGTCATTGTCTCCTTGTACTCAGCCTTGGTTAGGCCACAGCTGGAGTACTGCATCCAGTTTTGGGCTCCAGAATTCAAAATTGATATGGAGAAGCTTGAGAGAGTCCAGAGGAGAGCCACGTGCATGATCAGAGGTCAGGAAAACAGACCTTATGATGACAGGCTGAGACCTATGGGGCTCTTTAGTCTGGAAAAATGCAGGCTCAGGGGTGATCTGATGGCCACCTTTAAGTTTATCAGGGGTGCCTAGCAGTATCTAGCAGAACATCTGTTCATCAGAGTGCCCCAAGGGATAACAAGGTTGAATGGGCATAAACCACAACAAGACCGGACATAAGGAAAAATTTCTTTACTGTCTGAGCCCCCAAGGTCTGGAACAACCTGCCATCGGAGGTAGTTCAAGCACCTACATTGAACACCTCTAAGAGCAAATTGGATGCTTATCTTGCTGGGATCCTATGACCCTAGCTGACTTCCTGCCCTTGGACTGGGGGCTGTACTCGATTTTTCTGAGGTCCCTTCCAGCCCTAATGTCTGTGAAGTCTATGAAATCTATAATACAATATAAAACAGTAAAAATCAATGCAAACATAACACTATTTATAATATTAAAAGGGGCTTATTACAATGTGAGAGTATAAGAACTTGGCTTACCTAGTATTACTTGTAATCACTTGTAAGCGATAGGGAGGGCAGAGAGAAAGTCAGAAATGGTTAGGGGAAGGGGAGGCAGTATATTTTTAAATAAGAAAAAAAGAAAAACTGGGGGTTTTGCTATACCTCAGACCTGGATGTATCTTGATTTGATAAGGTTTTCTTAAGGCGATGCTTTTATTATGCTGGGGAAGTCCTATGGGAGGTAGCATACCATCTTTGGAGGCTGTACTTCTGTATGCAGGCAATCAAGAAGTTGATGCTAGAAAGCAGTGCAAATTTCATTGGTCAGATCCCCATTTTTTGGAGTAATACAAATTAATACTGTTTACAGAACATCTGGTTCTTAGGAAAAGTATTCCATGTACATAATATTTTAAAACAGTACATTTAACTGGATTGTCACCCAAGAACTTCATGGCAGAGGCTAAGTCATGAGAGAGCCTTTGTATTTTGATAAAACATATATGGATGCTAAGCTGATTCTGTGATTGTTCTGCCTATCACTTTCCATGGTAGCAAGTAGAGCTGTGCGAAGTTTCATTTTGATGCTGTCTTGACTCATTTTGATTTCACTGTTTCTAACTTGAAACAAAATGAAGGGCTTCAAAACAGCCTCAAACAAAACAAGGGCAGTCAAAACATTTTGAAATGTTTTGAAGCTGAAACTGGGCTTGCCCACAGGGAAATGAAGTAAGGAGAGGGAGAGGGAAGTGTGGGGAAGGACACAGTGAGTTTGGCTGCTCTAATCATTGTAGAATAGAGCACTAAATCCTACTAATTTCTCCTTTAGCCTGGTTCTTAAGGGCTGTGGCAAATTTCCTAGGAAGTTTTATGATGGTTTTCTGATATATTTTGTTTTTTGTTATGAGTTCTCCAGCAGATATCCTCAAATTGTTCCTTATTGTCCTTGATCTATCCAAAGATTATTATTTTTGGAGAAGGCTAAACATGCTTTTAACTCAATAATGGGTCTTCTTTTCCTGGTAACAGTTATAAATTATAGTAATTTATAAAGTACTGTTTATGTAAATATTTAATGAACATGCCCCTTGAGTGGGGCTAAGCTCAGCACTTTTAGCCCTAAATTTTATCTGTTTATCCTTCAATATCGATTAATTTCCTTTTCACATAGAAGGCAGGGCAGAGTGGCATCTTAAAAACGAGTTAGTTTTTAAGGTGCCACCTTGCTCTCCCTTTTGCCTGACTTCAGATCAACACAATTAACTGACACACTTCTTTCTTTCCCTAACATTACTGCATTTGACAACATATCAACTTGTGCTCCTATGTCCAACTTAAAATGACTAAATGTCCCATTTGTGTTTAGGATGATAACCTAATTACTTTCTTTTGCAATGTTGCCCATTGCTTCAATGAGGACTTCATCCCAGGTAATGACTTAACTGCACATCAACTATTCCATTGTAACTTCCCATGTGCAAACTCTTTCCTTATGATAAATGGAAGCTAAACTATGCTAATTTAGTTCTCATAGGAGGCCCCCCTTCTGCCTTTTATACTGTGACAGGTTGTCTATTTATCCATAGCCTTGAGCATTGACACTTCCCCTTGTGGAGTGTGCTCATCAGTGCAGACCCTGGCATGCCAGATTAGGGAGCTCCAGGCAATGGTGCAGAAGATGTGCACCATTAGGGAGGCAGAGCTGGACACCTACTTCCAGGTTCTCCAGCAAAGGAAAGACGTGGAAGAAGTAAGGATGGCTGGCAGCACCAGGGCAGAAATAAAGAGCTACCATGAATTCCAGCCAGGGGTTGCTGGATGAAGGTAGTCTCTGGCCCAAGGAGGCACTGCACCACAGTGGCTGCTCCCCTGGAGCTGTACAACTGATATGAACCTCTCACATCAGCAGAGCCAGTTGAGAGCCACTGGCTGCAGCGTGTGAGGATGCAGGGTCCCCAGCAACTACACCTAAGAGAAGGTGCAGAGTAATCACGGTAAGTGACTCCCTCTTGAGCAGGACAGAGGAAACAATCTGTCACCCTGACCCATTAGCCCACGAGGTCTGCCTCCTGGGGGGCTCATGTCCAGGATGCAACTGAGAGGATCCACAAACTCATACAGCCCTCTGACCACGACCCTGTGCTACTCATCCACTTGGGCACAAATGACATGGCTTGGAGCAATCCTGGCTGGACCATGACTGACTACAGGGCTCTGGGGGCTGGGCTCAAGGGTTTGGGGGAACAGGTAGTTTTTTCCTTGATCCTTCCAGGTCACAGGCCTTGAAGGGAGAGGTGTATCAGAGAGGTCAACAGAAGACTCTGGCGATGGTAACATCATGAGGGGTTTGGCTTCTTCAACCATGGTCTGCACTTCAAGGACAGAGTCAGTGGATTGTTGGGGAGGGATGGCCTGAAAGGGTAGAAGCTCTTCTCAGCCAGGATAGCTGACCTACTTTGTAGCAAAACCCCCATTTTGTTTTGTTTTTTTCTTTATTGCATTCCCTCCCCTCCCCCAACCATTTCTGACATTTCCCCCTCTCTATTCCCTATAGATAAGTATAAGTAAGCTAAGAAGTAGGATAAGCTTTAACATTTTTAGGTAGTAAATATTATTTCTCTCCCCTCTGCAAATAAGTGCCTTGCTATTTTCACATAGATATCCATTGTTTTATAAGTGATAATTATTATGTTTTTATTGATTTTTTTTGCCTGCTTTTATATTGTGTGATTACTGTTTTAGGCCTATATATGTAAGTTAGCATAAGTCATGTCAAGTTTCCATCTTGTAATGTCAAGCCTCCATCCTATCCCCATGCCTGGTTGTGTAACCTATGACTCATACTACCCCTCCTATGTAATTTGGTTTCTGAATGAATGGGGATGAATGAGGGTGCTTGAGAGTCAATGGCAGTAGGTGTAAAAATAGCTCCCTCTAAATGACTGAACCATCAACACCAATACCTGGACCAATGACCCAGCCCTTGGAACCACCCTCACCATTCAAGAAACAAAAGATGAGGCAACTCACCATTGTGCCAAGGCTGTACATGCTCAGTAAGAACACCTGGAGCCCTCTGGAACAGACTGACCTTGCCTGGACAGGCCCTCCCATAGGAGATCAGAGGTCTGCTCCATAAAAGAGATAGTGAAAACTGACTCCTTGGGACACTCTCTCCATCTGGACCAGCACCATGCTACATCACCTATCCACCCAGGACCTGCCAGTGACCCCCCTCTGGACAACACCTGCTGGACACAGTCACATTTCTGCCTCTCTCTCTTTCCTGACTGTCTCCTGCTTCCCACCACTTATCTGAACCCCCAATATCTCAGCTGTCTGCCTCAGTTTCCAGCCCCAATCTACCTTAAGTAACCTCAAGCCTCAATTCCTCAACCAGCTTCTCTATAGTTTACCGGTTCTAATCCCAGTTCTGGCAACTTTCACTCCCTACACTTCAACCTTTCCTTAAGTATCCCAGGTACCCCAAACACACGCATATATACCATACCATCCAAGTTAAGAACTTACCTATGTGTAGGTGGGTTGTGTGTATGTGTGTGTGTATAGACCTCCCAACCAAGAGGTGGAGCTGGATTGAAAATTTGATAGGGAACTGGCTGAGGCTGTACATACCCAATGCTTGGTCATCATAGGGGACTTCAACCTCCCTGACATCTCATGGAAGGAGCACACAGCCAAGTCTGACTAGTTGCATAGCTTTCTTGATGAGCTCTACCTAAAGCAAAGGGTATATGGGCTGACTAGAGAAAAGCCACTGCTGGATCTTGTTCTGGCCAAAGGGGATGATCTGGTGAGCAATCTGAGGATTGAGGGGAAGCTCAGTGACAGTGACCATGAACTAATCACTTTCTCTGTCTTATGCAGGGTGGGCAAATGTCTCAATAAAACAGAAATCCTCAATTTTGGGAAGACTGACTTTCAGAACCTCAGGAGACTGGCCAGCCAGGCACTAAGAAACCATGGTCCCCTAGAAAGGGGAGTCCATGAAATGTGTCTGAGAGTCCTGAAGGAGCTGGCCGACATCATAGCACACCCTATGGCAAGGATATTTGAGAACTCATGGCACTCAGGAGAAGTACTGGAGGAGTTGAAGAGTCAGTGTATTCCCAATCTTCAAGGAAAGAGGAAGGAAGGAAGACCCAGGGAATTACTGAACAATCAGTCTGACATCCATCCCTGGAAAGATCCTGGAGAAAATTATCAAGGGCTCCACCAACAGCACACTAATGGAAGGCAACTTTCTGAGTGCCAGAAAACATGGCTTTGTTGTTGGAAGGTCCTGCCTGACCAACCTCATCTCCTTCTATGACCAGGTGATGCATTGCCTGGAGAAGGAAGATGAGGTTGATGTCATATATTTGGATTTCAAGAAGGCCTTTGACTTGGTCTCCCATGATGTCCTCATGTCGAAGCTGGAGAACTGTGGCCTCAACCATCTCATGGTTTGATGTCTAGGGAATTGGCTCTGGGGTTGGACCCAAAACGTTTTAGTTGATGGGAGCAAATCAACTTGGTACAATGTGACCAGTGGTGTCCCTCAGGGCTCAGTACTTGGGCCAGTACTCTTCAACATCTTCATAAATGACCTGGATTTGGGCATTGGATGTGAACTGGCAAAGTTTGTGGATGATACTAAACTATGGGGGAAGGCAGTCACACTAGAGTATAGGCTGGGCATATAGGCCAACCTGGACAGGCTTGCAAGGTGGGTAGACCAAAATGTAATGGCATTTAACATAGAGAAGTGCAGGGCACTCCACCTTGGGAGAAAAAACCAGCATCATATTTATAGACTTGGCAGTGCTATGCTTACTAACATCATGACTGAAAGAGACTTGGGGGTCTTGATTGACCACAAGATGAACATAAGCCACCAATGTGATGTTGTAGCTGGCAAAGCAAAGCAAACTCTGGCACACATCCACCAATGCATCTCAAGCAAAACTAGGGATGTTATCCTCCTGCTCTACTTGGCCTTGGTGAAGCTGCAGCTGGAGTACTGCATCCAGTTTAGGGCACCACACTTCAGGATGGATGTGGATAAGCTTGAGAGAGTACAGAGGAGAGGCACCCACATGATCAAAGCCCAAGAGAGCAAGCCTTATGAGGAGAGGCTGAGGGACATGGGACTCTTCAGCCTGGAGAAGAGAAGGCTCAGGGGTGACTCGGTGGCAGCCTACAACTATATAATGGGTGTGCACCAGGATCTGGGAGAACAGTTGTTCACCAGGGCTCCCCGAGGGATAACTAGGTCTTATGGCCACAAACTTCTGTAAGGCTGATTTAAACTGGACATAAGAAAAAACTTCTTTGCAGTCTGAGTGTCCAGAATCTGGAATAGAGTCCCCCCAGAGGTGATGCAAGCACCTACTTTGGACTCATTCAAAAGGTGTTTGGATGCATATCTTGCCGGGATCATTTGACCTCAGCAGACTTCCTGCCTATTGCAGGAGGGGCTGGACTTGGTGATCTCGTGACGTCCCTTCCAGCCCCTAATGTTTATGAAATTTATATGCTGCTGTGTTGCTTTTGGGGGGCTCCAACTATGTGTTCTATATGTGCTTCTGTCTAGGGTGTCTTTTCTTATTGTGTAAAATAACTTTTTATCCTGTCTAGTAGGGGTCTGCAAAGTGGGCCCTATTCAATTCAGATTTGGATTTGGCCCAAATCAGGGACATTGATTAGACTCGTTGATTTGGATCACTGTCCCTGATGCAATTCAGCTAAATCTGAAGATTTGATGCCGATTCGGAGAATCAGCAATTTGGCCATAGACACAGCTTTAAATATTTTTTCTACATACCTTGAGATACCAGCACAGCTCATGAACACTGCAATGGTGAGGCAGATGGAGCATCCCGCAGGAGTGCAGGAGGGCCCTACATGTGCTCAGCAGCAAATCTGGAAGCAGACCAGAAGTACTTCTGGTCCACTTCCAGGTCTGCTAGGGAGCACACTCTGGGACCACCCCCAACTCCCCTGGCTCAGAGATTGGTCACAGGAGGACCCCGGATGACTGCCCTCCAGACCCAGGAGGCACCAGTCGCCAAGCAGGGGGCGTGGAGGTAGGTGGGGCCTGCACAGTCTCCAGCAAACCCAGAAATTGACCAGAAGTACTTCTGGTCTACTTCCAGGTCTGCTGCTGAGCATGCTGGGGAGCCCCCACACTCCTGTGGGACACTCCATGCACCCCAGCATCACAGCATCCACAAGCCACCTGGCACCTAGAGGTAGAAAAAACATTTAAAGCTTTCTCTATGTCTGAATCTCTGAATCTTTCTGTATCTCTCCAAATTGATATGGAAAGTTTCAGTTCAATTTGGAGAGATTAAAGGGTCCTCTGGTTCAATTTGGGTTCAGAGATTCAGCCACCGAATCAGGCCGAATCTCCAAATTGAATCAGGGACTGAAGCTTTGCACAGCCCTATTGTCTAGTGTTTAAGCACACCCCACTCTCTATCAGGTTTAATCTGGATTGAGTAAATTTGTCAAAGATTAGATCCAAGATCTCTAGTAGTCTCTCTCTGAGTCTTTTGGCTGAGATCCCAACCACAATCTAGTCTTCAAGCTGTGCCTGCAACATTGTTGTTGTGAGAGAGAGCCTATGATATCTATGTTCCTTACTGTTTGTGCATTAATTGTGTTCCTGTTGTCCATGTTCATTATTTGCTAGTTTACTGGATCCGATAATAACAACTCAATTAATTGTTAATGAGACTGTCATTATATAGAGGGTCTCATTTGCCTTCTCAAGTTAAGCTGCAGACATGGGTTGGCTAGAGTTAGGGTCTACCACCCCTAGTTCAAGAAATGTCATTAGGCATTCATTGTAAGGATTAACAACCTTTATTTCAATTGCTGTGCTTTCTTTTTACTCATGCAACGCAGCCTCACTGTTATCAAAAGGAGACCTTCTGTCTGTCTTCCTTTTTTGCTGATATCATCAGTTTGCAAATATAGAAAGAAGAATGGTTTAAACCTCTTTCAGTTGTTTTTCCTGTTTCCCCACATCTCTGTTGGTGATTTAACTTCTCTGTTCTTCTATTTGATATTTTCTAAGTTCCTTTGTACCCCTGGTACTATGTGGAATTCAATCATCACTTGCCAGAGACCTCCCTTTTCCCCTTTATGGCTACATTAACTTCTTCCCTCACCACCAAAAGCAATGGTGTCAGTGGAGCTCAGTCTGTCCATGATAGAACTGAAGTGTATGGGTTGATCTCAAGCCTTCTGGTTAAAAATACCCAAAATGGTTCCTCCACTTCTGCAGCAAGAAGTACACTTGGGTCACTGCCTTTCCAGGTACTGTGACTTGGGGTGTATATCTGTGTGCAGAGAGGTTGCTCCAATGCAGTGTAATTATTGCACCCCAGCAGACTCCAGCATCATGTGTATTAGCATCCCTGCACTGAAAAATGGTAGTGGAGATGCTTTTAACTAAGGCTCATTCAGCGAGCTTTAAAGTGTCCCTACTGCTATTTTTCAGCATGGGGACGCTGATACATGTGATGCTGTGGGTGCTTTAATTAGAGTGGTTCTTGGAGCTGCTCCAATTAAGGCATACCACCCCCCCACACACACACACACTCCCGGAGCACATGTATAAATGCCCTAAATGTGTCACAGCCAGCACTCTCTTGTAAGCATTGCATCTGCCTGCACTCATTTCATACAGCAACATAGTACCAGTCATGTGGAGGCTCTCATGGTCTGGTCAGACTCTTATGTGGATCCTAGGGAATATTTGTACCTCTGAAGCATAGGAGGAGATAGGCACATGCAGTCTCAAATCCACAGCCTCTATCTCTGTACTATCGTCTCTGGAGTTGTTTTCCTTAAAACCCAACTGTCAAGGGAACCCAAGGCAACACATAGCTATCATTGACAGGCACATAGTTTAATATGTGAGGCCAGCAAAACAATGGGGCATGTGTAGGTGACACAGGTGTTAATGTAGACCACCTGAAAATTTTAATTCAGCTTTTTTTTGGTGTGGTGCATTTTTGCTTGCATCTGTGTTTGCACAAACAGTGCTTTTGAGTAACTTAAGCCCCCATGTGTCATTCCCCACAGATTTCAGTAGGGGGAGTCAAATACTAATTTACCCCCTTGAATGTCTTTCCTAATGTATTACAACAGAAAACACATGTAAACCACACAGGCTCCCCAGTCCCTGCTCACAGACTATCACTGGACAGTCCTGACTCTCTCACTGGGAGTCTCCCCTGGGCATGGTCATGGTCGCCCCCAAATCCTTGTCACTTCCATCTGCTTATGCTAATTTGGTCTGGTCTCTCTCTGTCTGTACGCGACCCAAAGATCCCATCCCAATCTGAAAGACAAGCCATACGAATCCTCCCCTTCTCTTCATTTTCTTCCCATCCCACCATGTTACAAATATGTTTTTTTCTTCATTAACTATACCTTCGATGATAACTTCTATATCATAAGAGTAGTGGATGGGGCTATGATATCATAAAGGTAGCAGGTGGGTGGGTGCTTATTGTGAGCTCTTCTGGCTTTTTTTTTTTTTTTTTTTTTTTTTTGAACCCTCATATTCCCTGCCCAGGTACACTGTCAATCTGTTTGTGTAGTGCCACGTACAGGTTTTGGAAGTGTGTTGTGAATTGTTTTATAAATGTTTTTCGAATGTTTTTCAAAATGTTGTTTGCTATTCAGTTTGGTCCCTCCCTGCACCTAGAGCATTAATAGTTATCTTTCTCACCCATGTGTGGGGGAGCCTTATTCACATGTGAGTGACAGTGCATAATGCTCCCTCCCCCAAACCACTCACAGTCTGGAAACAGCAAACCCCTAGCCCAGTCCAGATTTTCTCCCCCTTCCCGACTGTCTTCCCTTCCTCCCCCATCTGCAACACCACATGCCCCTGTAGAAGACACAGATTTTAAGTGTAAAAAATTGTATTTATTTATAGAACAAAGCACTAGGTGTTGTTTTCAGCAATATATCCTGCCAGATAATCGCACGTAAGAGCCGCCTGACCAGCCTCTCCTTGAGGATATCTCCTTGTTCCCTGTGCTGCTGCCCTACATCTCTGTCTTGCCACTGCCTCTTGCAGTTCTTCTTCCCATGAGTCCTTGAAAACCTCTCCGCAGCTCTCACAGATATAGTGCAGCACACAGGCTGCCACAAGAAAGGCCATTATATTTTCTTGGTCCATCTTGAGCCATACACATAAGCACCCTTCATCCTCCTTTCAGTCAGCCAAACACACATTCCATGGCCATCTTTAAGGGTCTGGGAGCACAGGTGGTGTTCTCATCGATCCACCCAGTCTCAGGGTATGGGCTGAGGAGGGAGAGAAGGATTCACGTAGTCAACCAAAGACTGTGGCGCTGGTGTCATTGGGAAGGCTTTGGCTTCCATGACCACAGGCCGCTTTTTGATGAGAGAGGCAGGGAGCTTTTGGGAAGAGATGGCATCCACCTCTCTCTGCTGGGGGGGAGACTCTTCTCAGCCAGACTGGCTGACCTGCTCCACCGGGCTTTAAACTAAGCCCACTGGGGGATGGGGGGACTACTGCCACTGCTGTCCCACTGAGAAACCCTTGCAAAGCCAGAAGACCAAGGCACTTAAGGGAGCCCACCCTTGTCTCAGCCCTGGTACACTCTGTGGGCAAGGCAATAGCCCCCAAGGGGACACTTGCCTGCCTGTACACACATGCCAAGAGCTTGGGGAATGCCAGGAGCTCAATGCAAAGAATTATGATGTCATTGGGATAATGGAGACCTGGTGGGACTCCACCCATGAGTGGGCCATGCATATAGATGGCTATACCCTGTACAGGAGGGATCGTAGATAAAAGGAGTGGGGGTGTAGATCTCTATGTTAAGGGAAGCTACATGTCCCTGCAAGCTGATACTGGCAACCAGGGTGGACAGTGAGAGACCCTCTGGGTTAAAATTCATGGGGAACATGGCACAGGGGACACAATGGTAGGAGTCTACTACAGACCTGCCACCCAAAGTCCTGAGCTTGACCAGGAGTTTGCCCGGGAGCTGGCCTGAGGCTGGATGCTCCAGGACCATGGTTGTCATGGGTGACTTCAGTAACTTGGACATCTTGTGGGAGGATCACTCAGCAAAATCTGAGTGGTCGCAAAGCTTCCTCTTATGCGTGGATGACCTCTACCTGACTCAAGGAGTCTACGGGCAGCGACCACGAGCTGATCACCTTCACCATCTGCCATAAAGCTGGCAAGTCAGTCAGCAACATGGAATTCCTTGACTTCAGAAAAGCCTACTTTGACAAGCTCAAGAGGCTTGTCAGTCCGGCCCTAAGGGACCATGACCTCAGGGAGAGGGGAGTTCAAGAAGAGTGGTTGCTTCTCAAGGAAGCGATCCTCAATGCACAAACTAAGTTTTTCCCATCTTGAAGGAAAGGCAGCAAGAGGGTGCAAAAGCCCCCCTGGCTCTCCAGGGATCTAGCAGGCCTCCTAAGGCTAAAAAGAAAAGCCTACAAAGGATGGAGCATGGGATTAATCTCCAAGGAGGATTATTCTGCACTGGTCCGGTCCTGCAGGTAGCAAACCAGGAAAGCCAAAGCTGCAACTGAACTCCAACTAGCTTCAAGCATCAAGGACAATAAGAAGTCCTTTTTCATATATGTGGGGAGCTGGAGGAAAAGCAAGGGCAACATTGGACCCCTGCTGAACCAGATGGTGCAACTGACACCCAGGAAAAAGCCACCTATTAAATGGGTACTTTGCATCGGTTTTTCATCAGTCCCATGGGTCGCCCATGTCCGCTACGGGACTGGGAGGTCCGGGTGGGGGAGATTCCCTGGCCTCCATAAATGCTGACCTCATGAAGGAACATCTTGAGAAGCTGGATACCTTCAAGTCAGCCGGCCCTGACAATCTACACCCCAGGGTACTCAAGGAGCCAATGAGTGTCATAGTCCAGCCCCTGACACGGATCTTTGAAAACTCCTGGCGCTCTGGTGTGGTGTCCGAAGACTGGAAGAAGGCCAATGTGGTGCCTGTCTTCAAGAAAGGGAGGAAAGTGGATCCGGCTAACTATAGGCCCATTAGCCTGACTTCTATCCTGGGGAAGATCTTAGAAAAGTTTATTAAAGAGGCTATCCTTAATGGACTGGCTGAAGTCAACATCCTAAGGGATAGCCAGGACGGGTTTCTTGCAGGTAGGTCTTGCTTGACCAATCTCATTTCCTTCTATGACCAGGTGACCTATCACCTGGACAAGGGAGAAGAGATTGATGTCATATATCTTGACTTCAAAAAAGCCTTCTATCTGGTATCCCATGATCACCTCCTGGCAAAACTAGCCAATTGTGGCCTTGGGTCCACCATGATCCATTGGCTGGGAAATTGGCTCCGTGGTCAGACCCAGAGGATTGTAATTGATGGCAGTCACTCATCATGGTGCCCTGTGACCAGTGGGGTCCCTCAAGCCTCTGTCCTTGGAGCCATATTGTTCAACATCTTCATTAATGATGTGGACATTGGAGTCAGGAGCGGACTGGCCAAGTTCGCACCAAACTTGACACCAAACTTTGGGGCAAAGCATCCATGCCAGGTGAAGGTTGACGTGGACAAGCTCAGCAAATGGGCAGACGAGAACCTGATGCTGTTTAATACCGAAATATGCAAGGTTCTCCACCTGGGGAAGATATAATTACAGCATCCTTATAGGCTCAGCAATGCTATGCTGGCTAGCACTACGGAAGAGAGAGACTTGGGGGTCATCATTGACCACATGATGAACATGAGCCTGCAATGTGATGCTACGGCTAGTAAAGCGACCAAAACGCTGGCTTGCATCCATAGACGCTCTTCAAGTAAATCCTGGGACATCATTCTCCCCTTGTACTCAGCCTTGGTGAGGCTGCAGCTGGAGTACTGCGTCCAGTTTTGGGCTCCACAATTCAAAAAGGATATGGAGAAGCTTGAGTGAGTCCAGAGAAGAGTGACGCGCATGATTAGAGGTCAGGAAAACAGACCTTACAATGACAGGCTGAGAGCCATGGGGCTCTTTAGCCTGGAAAAGCGCAGGCTCAGGGGTGATCTGATGACCACCAGGATCTGGGGGAACGTTTGTTCACCAGAGTACCCCCAAGGGATGACGAGGTCTAACGGTCATAAACTAATGCGAGACCGTTTCAGGCTGGACATAAGGAAGAATTTCTTTACTCTCTGAGCCCCCAAGGTCTAGAGTAGTCTGCCATCGGAGGTGGTTCAAGCACCTACTCTGAACACCTTCAAGAGCAAGTTGGATACTTATCTTGCTGGGATACTATGACCCCAGCTGACTTCCTGCCCTTTGGGCAGGGGGCTGGACTCAATAATCTTCCGAGGTCCCTTCCAGCCCTAATGTCTGTGAAATCTATGAATCCTGCAAATGCTGAGGCAATAGTTAAGCCAGCTTCTGCCAGTCAGTGACACTCCCTCCATAAGGCTTCATGAGCCAGGGGTTTTGGGAGTAGGCGTTATCCGCTAATATAACCGGGGGTACAGTGACACTGCAGATCACTGTCTCCTCCACACTGGGTGTGTAGTGTCATTTCTCCTGGAACGCAGACAGAGAGGAGTTTCTGAACATGCATGCATCATGCATGCTGCTGGTCCACCCAGTATAAATGTTCATGAACAAGCCCCAGTGGTCTACCACAGCTTGCAGTATCGTGGAGGCATATCCTTTCCTGTTTGTGTAAGCTGTCCCGCTCCCTGCAGGGCACAGCACTAGAATATGAGTGCTGTCTGGAACCGCCATGCAGTTCATGAACCCCTTCTCATTAAAGCCATCTATGCTTTGTTACAGGTTCTCCAGGAAGATAATTTTGTTTGCAGCTATCTCCTTAAGCAGCTGGCATGCCTCATGAATTGCCAACCCAACAGTGCAGCCAGCCACACCAAACTGGTTAGCAATGTAGTGGAGGCTGGATGGGCTGGCCAATTTCATGATGACCATTACAACCTTCTTTCTTGTGGGATGGCAAGAAAATGCTGGCTGTAGACTACCACTGGCCAAACTTTTGACCTCCCTCCATCTGATAACAGTCCACATGGCAACTTTCCAGTAATGCTATGACTTCATAAAAGTTGCGTGGTCATCAGTAACCAGGAAGGGCCAGTAACCTGGCTGCCTGCCTGCCTGCCTCCCTCTGCAAACCAGTAAACCTAGCTCCAAAAGGTGCTGAATGCAGGATTCTTTGCAAAGAAAGCATTGAAAAAAAAATCATTTTAGCATTGCATCTCCCATAACAGTACAGCCAGCAAAGAAAAAAAAGAACCTGTTTTGGAGCTGTGGCAGCAGGCATTAACCCCAATTCCTCCCCCCAACCCTTGGTGACCATATCATATGCATTATAATGCATTTTAAAGATGTACTGAATTGTCTTTAAAGACTTGCTAAAGGCCCTGTGTGGTCTATGTATGGAGAGGTTTTGCAGATTACCTGCTTGCTGCTGGGGGTGAATGGGATTGTTTAGTCTTTTTTCTTACAAGATATGCTGGCTGCACCGCAAGGTAGCTACTACTTAACTAGCATTCAGCCTTCTTTCCCTCCGTTAATAGTCCACCTTGAAACTCTTCGCAGTAATGCCATGATTAAACCTTCCCCTCCACCCCAGTGCAGCATCCCTACCATGCTGAGGCAGGCATGGCCTCTGAAAACCAACCCAGCCACCCCAAAGAAAACATAACACATCTATAGAACAAAAATAAAATGCTTTACTCAAAATACTGCAGCAACAATAACTATATGCAACTTCAAAATATAAAAATAAATACAAAATGTAAAAAAAAAAAAAAAAAGAGGGTGGGTTCAGCACTGTACTCTTCATTGGGCTGTGAGCTGTTTACCATCCCTGGCAAGTTCCACCTACAAAAGTTTTCTGTGAGGAGGGGGGAAAAGGGAAGAAGAGGAAAAAGAGGGAGGTTTGGCACACCGTCAAAAAACCAGACCTTTGCCACCAGCACCACCTCTCACCACACGCACGCAGGCACTCGCGCGCATTCGGTGGGACATATTACCTAAATATCACCTGGGATACTTCATAGCCTGGTGTTGGGTCTGGCAGACAGTGTCCTGCTGCCCTTGCACTTTTGGTCAGGGCTCTGAAATGGAATGTGATGAAGTTCATAAAGTTTGCAGTATTGAAGGAAATCATGTAACTCGCTCCCTCCATGGTTTCAAATTACTTTAAAAATAACTTACCATTATGTTGATGCTGCAGCTGTTGTCAGGAGCAATGGCCACTGCACTGGCAGCACATGATGGGAGTCACAGGTGGAGGGTACCTGGGGCAGGTGGGAGTACAGAAGGGTACATTGATGGGGGAGAGGACATAGGTGGTTGGGGGGGGTGGACAATTAAGAGGGGACAGACAATTATATGATTATTTAAAATAGAAATAATAATTGGTCTCGGGAAAAAAGTAAACAGACTTATCCCGACCTGACCTGACTGCGTGCTATGAGGGAGAAGTGAGGAATGGAGGGTAAAAAAGAACACACACTGGCACCTACTGGCTAGAGGCTGGAACACAGCACCCCTTTGTGATGAAGGGAATTAATTAGAAGTCTTTGGATTCTCTGATTGTTTGCATAGACAAAATCCACAGTTGGAGCGGTGTAATTGGAAAGCAACACCAATTAAAAAAAATCTCAGAGTAATGTTAGTTCAAGGTGCTAAATGGACTTTAAAGTGGTAGGAAATCCCTAGTCATGCAAACACAAACACTGTTGCATCAATGAAAATGGGAAATTTTGTTTCGTCTACACATGCCCATAAGCACAAGTGCAAATTCCCAATCAGTTTCATTTCACTATAATATGTAGACCTATTTCTGGAGAAAGTTCCTTTTTCAGAAAGAAAGCAGTGGTCAGGCTTAGGCAAAGCCTAAGTACCCAAGTATTAATAAATCTTTGCTGATGCCATATGGACTGGATCTGATGACAAAAAAACACAAGTAAGATTCATTTTGCCACATGTCAACAGGAGTAAATTAATTCTTTTTTTTTCTTTTGACTACTAATGTGATCCAGATGGCTTCAATATGCCTATTCAGAATGTACCTCTCTTTAATGATATATTTTGCATCTGATGTCCTGCTTTCATCTTTTCCTCTCCTTTTTCCATCTTTCCTTTTAATCCATTTTCTTAATACTTCAGTTTTTAAAACCACCTTAAAATAGGGCCATTAATAGTTCTTCACATTACTTCTATATTCGCTAATCTTGCATTTTTATGCACAAGACTTTCTTTGGTTATCTTATGCATATTTTTACACCACATATATACAAATATTCATTTTATTTTGAACAGAATTATTTTGTAATTTTCAGTATATACTGATTTTGTTTATTTGTTAGAAAGAAATAGCAGAATATGAGTGTGTGAACTTTTCCCATACATTTGATATTTTTTCTATGAATTTAAAGTTGTACAGTAGAAGTATAAAGATATTCAGTTTTACTTCCTGGGCATCAGTTGTGTGACAGCTACCTTCCAAACTCCAGGTACATGTAATGGCATGTGTTTAGAAGTTCTGCTGCTTTTAACAGTACTATCCATCTTTTCTAATTTTTTGGCCTATAAAGTTGCATAAATATTCCAAATGGGAAGTTATTTTATATGAAGGAATCCCCAGCTTACATTGAATACAAAAGCTAGTTCTGTACTTCCTTTTTTATGTCTACTTCCTTTGCTTTAGAGCAAAAAGTGTGGCAAGTATATTATGTGGCAGGGAGGCAACTGCCTGCTGAGTTGGGACAGCTCTCCCAGTTACGTAGAGATCTGGACTCATCCCGATCTCCATGGGCTCTTATACACATGCATGGAGGCTGCTCCAGCACTCCATAATTACAATTTGCTGGAGCAGACTGAATTAACTGAGTCTGCTGGAGCATGGTAATTACCGCAGTCCAGCTAACTTCAGTGTCAGCATCCCTGCAATGAGAAATGGTGGTAGGCCGCTTTAAATTAAAACTCACTTAATAGGCTTTAGTTCAAAGCACCCCACTATCATTTTTCCACTCGGGGATGCTGATACCTTTGACTCTCTGGGCATTTTAATTAGCACGGTTCTTAGAGCTGTGCAAATCAAAGCTCCCTACCCCTGCCTCCCAGATCATATCTATAAATGCCCCGTGTGTCTGGGAAGGAGATGCCCACTGAGCTGGAACAGCGCTTCCAGCCGCATGGAAATTGGGATGTGTCCTAGCATCCATAACAACTGTCCCTTGCCCTGCAGAGATCAGAACCAGTACTGTACTCCCTGCCAGCCCAGGGCTGCGACCCAGGGGAGCCTGGACTCCCTCTGGCTGCTGCAGGGGGGGCAGAGAAGGGCAGGAACAGCCCTAAACTGAACTGCTTGCATCAGCCACATCCACATGGGTATGGACATTTGGTTTCTCAGGGAAAACTAGTATTGGGACACCTTGCATGGCAGATTTCCCTAGGTGGGGTAGGGGAGGCTGGGGCCAGCATAGAGCTGGCTCCAGCAGCCTTACCTGGGGTCCTGAAGCCTCCTGGGACTGCAGCCATGGTGATCCTGCCTCTTGGAGTCTGACCACCAGCTGGAGCATGGTTCCAGCAAGCCAGGCTCCAGTTTTGAGTGGCATGCATTGCTCTTGGATGCGCTGCTCTTCTTTTTTTTGGTGTAGGTTTTTTTGACCCCTGGATATCCTTGCAGCATGGAGAACAGCGGAATGTGTGGTATGTGGCATTGCAAATATGTCTGCAGCACCACATACCACATGGCCGTGCTTGTCCAGGCATGGCCATTGGGGACACGTTTTCTGGCCAGAAATCCATGTTCAGGTGCATGTGGGGGCCCAGTTTAATGTACCAAAATTTAGGCTCATTATGCACCCTGAAGGTCCTTTTCTTTGGTTGATTCTTGTAGGTTGTTGCTTTAAATGTATGGTATTTTTTTTAGCTTTGAGTATCCCTTCCAGATTTTCCTGTTCTGGAGGTACCAAAAATCCAATCTCCCTCTTTCTTTACCAGTATTCCTTGTCATTTTGACTCGCATAGCAGTATCTTTTCTGGTATTGACTGGATTGGATTTGGATATCCACAAGATCTTACAGATCAGAGTTGCTTCATAAAGTAGTCAATTATTGCACAAAACCATGAACCTTTTCCTACATTAGGGCTAGTAGCCTGTACTTTCTTCAATCCACGTTTCATTTTAATTCAGACAAGAAATAGACATGGCATATTCACTGCAACTCACAACAGCTGATGACTTTGTTTATTCCTTTTTGCTGAAGTCGATTTTTACCTATAAATCCCCCAAACCCATAAAAATGCCACTGTTAGCTGCTTACTGCTTATTATTTGTTCACCTACTAATGCAATATGATCCTGCTTTACAGATATGAAGATATATCATGTATGTAAGAAATAACAATTTCATGCAAACCGTTTGGTAAATTCTTCTTGACATTGAGCACATGTTCTCTTTGTATCACTTGGCATGTTTTCCCAATAGCGCTATAATTCTGTTCCTGTGCTAAATAGCAGTAAACTCTTCTTTTTACTGTCTTTGGTGATGTCAGTGACTTTTAAGTTATGGTCCAATTTTCCAAGTCACTGCTATCATAATTCAGCTGCATTTGGTGCATCCAGAAAAAGGAAGAAAGATATTAGTTATAATAAGTTGCTCATTTCAGAGCTCGTTGAATAATGGGAACATTTTTCTTGAACAATTATCTGTGATAAAATTGCCAAAATTGGCAATGGATATTATTCACAATGAATTATTCAGCAGTTGTACTTTCTATTATGCTTAATTATACTAGTCTTCCTGTGTGCAATAGAAGTCAATTTGTATAAAAATTGTGAGACCCTTATTCACTGAACAGGCTTTAAGAGAGATAAAATCTGATTCTGTTCTTTCATGTGCTGATGAAAGTCTGATCAAAATTAGGTTTGGATTCTTACTCATTAACCCTGCATAAATGGTAAAGGCTGGAGTTTTCCCATGAGCATTCTCTCTATAATGGTGCAGTGTTATAATGGGTGTGCAATACTTTTAAGACTTGATTCACTTTAATAAGTTGTTTCCCAAATCATTAATTCTTTCCTTTTCAATGTCAGATGTTTTCTGGGGGGATGATTTCCTTTTTACTAACTGATGTTATTTCTAATTTGTAAAAGAAAAGGAGGAGGTATGTCAAATTTCATAGATTTCATAGACATTTGGGCTGGAAGGGACCTTGGAGGGGGCAGGAAGTCAGCAGGGATCATAGGATCCCAGCAAGATAAGCATCCCAATATGTCTTGAAGGCATTCAAAATGGGTGCTTGAACCGCCTCCGGTGGCAGTCTGTTCCAAACCTTGGGGGCTCAGAGAATGAAGAAGTTCCTTCTTATGTCCAGCCTGAATCTGTCACAGTGGAGTTTGTGACCGTTTGATCTTGTCATCCCTTGGGGGGCTCTGGTGAACAGATGTTCCCCCAGATCCTGATGAGCACCACTGATAAACTTATAGGTGGCCATCAGATCATCCCTGAGCCTGCACTTCTCCAGGCTGAAGAGCCCCATACCCCTCAGCCTCTCATCATAAGGTCTGTTTTCCTGACCTCTGATCATGCATGTGGCTCTCCTCTGCACCCTCTCAAGCTTCTCCACATCCTTTTTGAATTGTGGAGCCCAAAACTGGATGCAGTATTCCAGCTGCGGACTCACCAAGGCTGAGTACAGTGGGAGAATGATGTCCTGGGATCTGCTTGAGAAGCATCTATGGATGCAAGCCAGCATTTTGCTCGCTTTACTAGCTGCAGCATCACACTGAAGTCTCATGTTCATCTTGTGGTCAATCATGACCCCCAAGTTCCTTTCATCTGTAGTACTAACCAGCGTAGCACTACCGAGCCTATAAGCATGGTGCAAGTTTTTCCTCCCCAGGTGGAGAACCTTGCATTTTTTGGTTTTGAACACCATCAGGTTCTCATCCGCCCATTTCATGAGTCTGTCCAGATCCGCCTGGATCACCCTCCTTTCCTCAAGTGTGGATGCTTTACCCCAGAGTTTGGTGTCATTGGCAAACTTGGCCAGTCTGCTTCTGAAACCAATGTCTGCATCATTGATGAAGATGTTAAACAGTATAGGCCCTAGGACAGAGCCCTGTGGGATCCCACTGGTCACAGTGCACCAAGACGATTGGCTCCCTCTGGGTCCTACCGCGGAGCTGATTCCCCAGCCAGTGGATCATGGTGATATCAAGGCCACAGTTAGCCAGTTTAGCCAAGAGGTGATGATGGATACCAAATTGAAGGCTTTTTTAAAGTCAAGGTATACGACATCTGGGTAGTTAAAGTCTCCCATGACAACCATACCATTGTGTGGCCTCAGCCAATTCCCTGGTGAACTCCTTGTCAAGTTCTTGACTCTGGGTAGGGGGGTCTGTAGTAGACTCCCACCATAGTATCCCTTGTGCTGTGTTCCCCATGGATTTTAACCCAGAGTGTCTCAAGTCATCCACCATGGGTGCCAATGTAAGCTTGCAGGGACGCGTAGCTTACCTTGACATAGAGAGCTATGCCCCCACCTCTTTTGTCCACTTGATCCCTCCTGTACAAGGTATAGCCATCTGCACCCCTGGTCCAGTCATGGGTGGAGTCCCACCAGGTCTCTGTTATCCTAATGACATTGTAGTTATTTGCATTTAGCAGGAGAACAAGTTCCTCCTGTTTATTTCCCAGGCTCCTGGCATTTGTGTATAGACATGCAAGCATCCCCTTAGGGGCCCTTGCCTTGCCTACATTTTTTTCTGGGGTTGGGGTGGGATCCCTTATGTGCCTTGGCCTGCTGGCTTTGCAAGGGCCACTCAGTGGCAGTAGTCCTCCCATCCCCCAGCAGGCTTAGTTTAAATGATCTATTTTGGAAAAAAGGCAGGAATTTAAGTGTTCCAGTCACTGCAGTCTGGATAAATATACACTGTAACTGCTTTAAAAGGGAAGAGGATGTTGTTGCTTGGGAGAGCTGTTACAATCTGTTATATCTAAATGATCCAGTAACAATACAAATTAGCTAAATCATCCTAACTTTGACTCAGAATGAAGCAGTGTTAAAGTTGTAGCAATTTTGCCACACTACCTTTTGGAAGTACTAAACCAAAAGTACTGTGTCATACATGTGTCAAACGGCTCTTTTTAGCAGCTACTACACTGTAGCAGCTTACTATACCAGGGGAAAATGTAACACCTGCTGTGAATTTTCCATTTATACTAGAGAGTCTGGTTTTTACTCTTACCTCTTGGATTCCCTGACTTGGCTACTTCCATGGTTAAATGTGACTCTTTCCCACCATGTCTTGATCTAATTCAATGTTATCAGTCGGGATGTGTTACTAACACAGAAGGATACCGGCAATATAGATTGATTGATCTCTCACTTGCAGCTCTTTCGGACAATGCCCAGAATTTTATCACCAATTGAATCCAATTTGAATGTGGCTGATCAATTCTCTTGATTATAAAATAAAATCCTTTTTTTTTTCTCTTACAGTTTCTGTCATAAAAGTCATACAGTCTGTGACTCTTTCAAACTGTTTTGTTCACTTTCAAGGACAGTTAGTTGCAATTATTTAACACAAAACAACATGTATAAAAGTAGGTAAAGTCAACTTTTAGAACTTTTTATTCCAACAGATTGTGGAACACAAAGCCCTACTCGAATCTCAACAAGACCAAGAAAACAAAGCCAGGTAAGAATGAACTTGATGGTAATAAAATCCTCTGCAAATCTTCCTCTCTCTCCTTCTCGCAAGAGTTGAATCCCTCTCCTTCAGACACAGCCAGTCCCCACACCACAGCTTCTCTTCCTCCGGATCTCCACTCCATATTTTTTTATCTTGCACGCCACACCCCACCATGCCACTCCACCGCCTTCCAACTTCAAAGAACAGTTGCTCCAGAAGCGGCATTCTCCCAGCACAATCTCAACCCTCAGTCCCCTCATCTCTTTTTTTAGCCACTACCTCATCACACGTCCTCCCCCTTAAAATGCTGTTAGTTGCCTTTATTTTTTTCAGCACCTCATGGTGGTCATCTCCAGTAGTGTCAGTCTTCAGTCAGGAGCTTTTGTTGAATGACAATGGGAGAGGAAGTCAGCCACCACAATGGCATGACCCATCCTAAATTCATATAAAAATGAAATGGTTGTAAGGTGAGGGCCCAATGAGTGATCCATACATTATCAGTCTGAGTGGTTTTTAGCCACTTCAATGGGGCATGATCTTTTATTAATTTTAACTTGTGTCCTAAGAGGTAGTAGTGAAAATATTTCACCCCCCCATTTAATGGCCAAGCACTCTCATTCAGTTGTTGTGTACCTTTGTTTTTGGGGTTGTAGCTTCCTACTGGTGTAGGCTATAGGACATTCCATGCTGTGCATCTCTTGTGTCAAGACTGCACCTATGGCTTTGTTGGATGCATCTGTTTGTCTACAAAGGAACTGTTGAAGTCTGGAGTGTGAAGCACCACTTCCCCACATAAGGCCTGATGTGTTTTTCTGAAAGCTTCTACCTGTTCCTCACTCCACTTAAATGGCCCATTACCTCTTTCCTTTAGCAAGTCCATCAACGAGGCTGTTACTTCAGCAAAATGCAGAATGAACTGGTGATAGTAACTAGCTAATCCTAGGAAGGCACTCATTTGTTTTCGGGTTTGGGGTGGTGTGTAGTCTCAAATTGCCTTTATCTTGTCTGTTAGAGGACTAATAAATGCTTGAACTACCATGAAATGTAAATACTTAGTCTCAGCTTTCCCTAGTGCACATTTTATGGGATTCACTGTCAGACCAATTAACCGTAACTTGTGTAGGACTGCTCGTAAGGCTTCTAAATGTTGCTCCCAGTCATCGGTATAAATAATGATATCATCTATATATGCCATGGCATAGCATTGGTGTGGGGCTAAGACCCAATCAATCAGCCGTTGGAACTTTGCTGCAGTTCCATGTAAACTAAACGACATATGTTTGAATTTATACAGCCCCCATGGTGTACCCAAAGCAGTTTTGGCTTGATATTCTTTTTGCAAGAGTATTTGCCAGTACCCTTTAGTCAAATCTGGTGTTGATATGAATTTCACCTGTCTGACTCTCTCTAATAATTCACTAATTTGTGGCATAGGGAAAGCATCAAACTTTGAAATAATATTCAATTTTTTTGAAGTCTATAGACAGCCATAGGGTACCATCTTGTTTGGGTACAACTACTAGGGGGCTCCTCCATGGACTTCAGGATTCTGTTATTTCTCCCTGAAACAACTTCTTATCTATCTCCACCTTGATAACTTCATATCAGTGACATGGAACTCTCCTCCATTTATCCCTTATCGCTTGTCCCTCAGGAGTAACTATATTGTGATTTATTCCCTTCACATAACCAGGATTCTCATTAAACACATCATTGTACTCCTGTATGATGAGTGTTAATTGTTCTTGTTTGGTATTCAATTAGTCTCCACATTTTACCCCTTTATTTGTTTTGCTTTCACTCTGTAACCTAATGGATTTTTTACCTAAATCTGGCACTCCCTGAGTGGGGTCACCAATAGTTCTTCTGATTTGTTCCACGGTTTCAATAAATTAACATGAAAAATTTGTTTTTCTTTCTCATGTAGCATCTCATAATCAACAGGGCCGACTCACTCAGTTATTTTGAATGGCCTCTGCCAACGTGTTAAAAATGTACTCGTAGCACTAGGTAGAAGAACTAAAATTTTTTGCCCATCGTGTAATTCCCTCTCTTAAGTATCCTTATCATAGTAAGTCTTTTGTTTCTCTTGTGCTTGTTTAAGATGATCTTGGGCTACCTCTCCAACTCTTTGTAACCGTTTCCTTATTTCTCGGACATATTCTGTTGGTTGTGTCTCTTGGGATCCCCCTTTCTCCCAGACTTTTCACACCACATCCATGAGACTCCTTGGCTGATGTCCATAAACTAGTTTGAATGGAGGAAACCCTAAGGATGATTGCAGTGCTTCTCTTACCACAAACAACAATGGTGGTACTATTAATTCCCACTTTCTAGGTTTTTCTTGGGTGCACCTTCCCAACATACCCTTAAGAGTCCTGTTAAATCCTTCTACCAACTCGTTCATTTGTGGATGATATACAGCTATTCATAAGTGCTTTATCTTTAATACCTGACACAAACTGTGCATCACATGAGACATGAAGTTTGTGTCTTGATCCATAATTATTTCTTTAGGTATACCCACTCTAGATACCTTTATGTACAATCACTGGACCCCAAGTTGCAGAAGAACTGCTCAAATGGGTATTACATTTGGAAATTGAGTGGCATAATCAGTCATGACTAGAATAAACTGGTGCCCTACTGAACTTTTTGGTAATGGTCCAATTACGTCTCAGGCTATTCATGAAAAAGTTTCCGTTACAATCAGTGCCCATGGTGGAAGAATCTGGGGAGGTTTTTGCAGACTAACTTGCTCACAATTTGGACACATTTGACAGAAATCCTCCACTTGCTCATATATCTGGGGCCATTTTGTATGTTCCCAAGTGCCCCCCCCCCAAGGGATTAGTATGAGCTAGTTTCAATAGTGGGCCTCAGTATACTTGGGGAATCGATCGTTGTGGTACCTCTATTCCATCAGGTTGTCTCAATTGTATCCTATACAACAAGAATTTTCTCAATTCATACCTAGACAAGGCATGACACCGTTCAGGAGATATTACCTGTTCATCTCACTTGACCAATTCTGATTGGATGATGGATCGAAACAGGTCTTGTCCCTTTTGTGCTTCTCTGAAATACATGCTGCTTGATACGCTCTCTGTATAAAAGCCTTCTGCATCTGGTGGAACCTCCATTTCTTCACCTACCAGACCCTCCTGTGTTCTCACTGTATACAATACCTGATAAATTTCCTCCCAGTCTCAGCCCAGAATCATCAAATAAGGAAGATCCCTTGATAAACCTATGGGCATCTCCCTTGTCCTGCTGAGAATTTCAACCATATATTTTTTCCATGGATATGTTGAAGGTTGTCCATGCATGAAGATCATCCGTACAGCATCTACTTTTGGTGCCCCCTCTTGAGGAGCTAGATCTGTTCGAACCAGGGTCTGTGCACAACCAGTATCTACTATGGCTTTCATCCTTTTTTCTCTGACCCATGCCCAAATTGAGGGTCTCTCCATTGATCCTTCACGCCCAAATTTTCTGATGCTGCAATCCATCATCTCAACTGAACCATTATCTCTGTTGTCATTCCTCGGTATCCACGTGTCTAATACGGATTCCCTTAATCTCTGCATCGGATGAGGGTTGTGTGTACGTTCTCTAGCCATATGTCCTATCCTTCCATATCAGAAGAAGACGATTGTCATTTTTCTCTCATTCCATGGTTATTTATATTGTTTCTTGTGCTGTGGTATTTGGTCCTCCTTTTGGACCATGCTTTCTGTTGTTTTCTCCTTGTGCACTATTGAAATCTTCTGCTAGTCGCAGCACTTATGTGGATGATTTTGGGTGATGGCAGTGCACCCACCATTGCATATTTTTATCCAGATCCACTAAGAACTGTTCTAATAAGATCTGGTCTCACAGATCCACTTCAGAAACCTCCTGTGGTGTCAACCACTTCTCTAGCAGATCAGACAAATGTTGAAGTAAGATCCAAGGGGATTTATCTTCCTTTTTTCTTTTGCATGTGAAATGTCTGTCTGTACCTCTCAGGATTCATGTCCAATCAGTACGTAATTTATTTTTATACCTTAACATAATCCATCACTTCTCCCAGAAGCATCACTCAATAAGCAGCTTGTGCCTTTCCTATCAGGAGCACTCCTAACTGACCATCCCACTGTCTTTGATCTAAACCCAAGGACAATGTAGCTCTCTCAAAACTCTCCAAGAATGCTTCTGGGTCATCTTGTGGGCTCATTTTAGGAACTTTTAATTCAACTTGGTTATGCTGTGTCTATGCTTGTTGCTGTAGCCACTTTTCCTTGGGTGCAATTTGGTGAGCTGCTTGTTGTTGCTGTTGTTGGAGAAGCTGGCTTACTAAATGTAAAATTTGTTGCAAAGGCTCAGGATTACCCATGGTACCTGGTTGCATCTCCATGTTTTCTCTTTTGCACTGGCTGTCATCAATTTCCTGGCCAATGCACCACTGTGAAATTTCAATTTGTAATAGAGAGTCTGGTTTTTACTCTTACCTCTCAGATTGCCTGACTTGGGTACTTCTGTGTTTAAATCTGACTCTCGCCAACCATGTCTTGATCTAATTTAATGTCATCAGTTGGGAGGTGTTACTAACGCAGAAGGATACCATCAATATAGATAAAAAAAAATTTGTCTGATTGATCTCTCACTTCCAGCTCTTTCGGACAATGGCCAGAATTTTATCACCAATTGAATCCAGTTTGAATGTGGTTGATCAATTTTCTTTATTATAAAACAAAATCCTTTTTTTTTTCCTTATAGTTTGTCATAAAAGTCATATAACCTGTGACTCTTTCAAACTGTTTCATTCACTTTCAAGGACACGTAGTTGCAATTATTTAATACAAAACAACATGTATAAAAGTAGGTAAAGTCAAGTTTTAGAACTGTTTGTTTATATATAAAAAACTAAAAAAAAAAAACCCTTCAGTCTCTTGCTGCTTTTTTCCCCAATGGATCACAGAGCACAAATCAGCTCTACTTGTATCCCATCAAAACCAAGAAAACAGAGCGAGGTAAGAATGAACTTGAACTTAAAATCCTCTGCGAGTCTGCTGCTCTTTCCTTCTTGCAGTTTCTATCCTCATCTCTCTCCTCGAAACAGGCAGTTCAACAGTTCTCACTTGTTCAAAGACATCCAGTCTTCCCTTCTGGTTGAGTCCTTCTCCTCCAGACTGAGTTGTCTCCTGGGATCTCCCCATCCCAGTTCCCACACCGCAGCTCCTCTCCCTCTGGACAGTTATTTTATCTGTTGGTATGTACATTTTAATAGCTCTTGGAAGAAATCCTTTTCTGATTGGCTGCTTCTCATTTTGCCTGTCTCTGCAAGGAGATAGCCAATAAGAATTGCTTTCCTCAGGACAGCTTATTCTTGCAAGAGAGGTGAGACTTCTGAAGGGTCAAATAGAATCGATGCGGGACAACAGAATTGATCAAAACAATAGAGGACCAGGATTGATTTAAGGATATGGGACAGGGAAAACCCACAACTTCTTAATACTGGAAATGGGGGGAAAAAAATCTTTTTCTGTTATGATTATTGCTGAAAAGTTTTGTTTTTAGTGTTCAGGTTTGTTTGAGCTTCTCTTAGTGCCGCTTCTGAGATGTTATAGGCAGAAACATAAATCTTAAACTATGTTTTGCAATTGTTCTCTCTCCCGTTTTAACAGATTAAGAAACTGAGGAAGTGGCTTCCTACAGTGTCGCTACTAATCAAGGTAAGCCAGATTACCCTTTTCATTGAGCAGTAAGCATTGCCTACTATGACTGTTTTGAAACCCTTCAATATTTATAAAGCAAAATATTAGTAAATCTAAATAGGCTAAGTAAAATCAAAAGGTTCATCATATCACTGAGTAAGAGTTCATCTTCAGTAGAAGATTCTCCCATAAAACAGGGGAGAAAGGTATTTTGATTCAAACTCTTCTAATATTAATTTTGCATAAAAAGTTTTGCTAAATATATATATTTTAAATATATTATTAAAATATTTTCTAAAAATAATATAACATAATTGTGCTAAAAACAGCAAATTGACCAAACAAGAAAGAACATTTATCCATGAGGAGTAGATTTCTACACTGTCATGTTCAAAGATCCTTATATAAAATGGAAGTTTATGTTATGAACTAAATTAGTTTCGGAATTAAGCAAGTGTTAGAATTTGGGATTTGGTTAAGGATTTTTATGATCACTTAGATTTATGCCAGATGATTTTATAAAATGTTGGTCCTATCAGCTGAATACAACATGAAAGCAGACATTCTTGTGGCAATCTGTCTGAATTCAAAATGGGAATTAGTTCTCTATCACTTTCAGGATTTATCTGTAATTAAAGTGCTATGGAGGGCCTCAGTTCTGGGCTTTATTTTGGTCTCAACATGATACAAATAAACTCAGACTTTTTTGTTTAGCATAGACTTAGAATAGAGACCACATAATAACTTGATTTAATTCTAAAGAAAAATGGCCAGTCAAAACTCTATAGTCCAATTCATAATTCTTACCACTTATTAAATTACATAAAGGAATAATTATCTCCCATGTTCTGAAAAGAAAATACTAGTTACCAGAGTATTATTTCCTGATACTTGATTTATGTCTCTCTTCTCTTGGTCTGTATGGTAGTTCAGCCTATTGATATTGTTGGGCTTTATATTTTTGCTTATCAGAAGAAGAAAGTGAAAGATTCTTCACTCTCATTCTTTTGCTAAATGTTTAGTATTATGTATTTTCAGCATGGTATTATTACATTTGACTCTAAGTGGTAACTCCAAAATAGTATATATGTGACTGAATTTGAGATTTATACTTCCATAGTGGAAACTTATTAGGATTGTGTTTATTCTTGTCATTCGGAATGGTTGCTTTTATATTCTGAAAGAGTCAATGTCATAAAATGGAAAAGTCATACACTAAGAAACAAGTTAGATGAGATATAATAGAAATAAGACACATTCTTGGAACATAACTAAATGGTGAGTAATATATTTCTTTTGTGCTGAATATTGTCTTTTAATCCAGGACTTTTTGCCCTTTTATTACTTGTTTGTTGTTTAGCGTAGTGGCAAATGACAAATATAAAAGCTAAAGAGAATAAGTTGGAAACCTATATCAAAGAAAGAACAGGGATTATATATCACTTGGAATTTGAAATCAGTGTAGAGGTCAAACAAGAGAAGTAAACAACACAGCTTTAAATTTCTAACTTTAAGACTTAGTTCTAAGTGAAGCTATTTGGAAACTTTCCAGTGAAAAAGGAGATACGTTGCATCAACATTTTTGCTGCTTTCCCATTTTCTCTCCCTTTTTTTTTTTTAACCATTTACAGTCCAAACCTGTTGCATTCCTGGGGCAAAGGGTAGGATTTGCTGTTATTTGGTAACAGGTAAAGGATTAGCCTGATGATATCATGGCTTCATCCCTTAACACTGATACTCATTGGGTGCATCTACACATGATGTTATGTTGCTGTAGCAATGTGCTATGGTTATGTAGCATCAGCATGCAAAAACCCACTTCAGTTATTTTGCCATAGTGACACTCTCCCTCAGTATGGCAACAGAGTGGCTAAAAATAAAGGTGTACCTTGTGGATGGTCCAGTATGGACTGTTTTGTACTTTCCAGAGGAAGTACTAAATGATGGCACAGTAACAATGCCATAGGGGCATATGTAGATGCACGCACTTGAAAGTAATTTTGCCATTTTTCTGTTTGGATTAAATCTTGTTCAAAGTTCTGTTCACAGTTCCTAAGTACCTGAACTTATTTTATTTCTGCTGCCTTTCTGACTGCATCAGTAGGAGTATCTCTACCAAAATTTAAGGTCCATTTATAGCCTTACTAATGGAACCAAAGTTTTTCAAGTGCATTAGATCAACTGCTGGTAGGCATGCAGCAGATGGAAAACAAACAGCTCTTCTGCCAAAAGTATTTATATGGCTGAATAAAAAAAATAATTTTCTCATCTAAGCTTTGCTATCAGATAGGAATTTCCTTTTTTGCCTCTTGAATATGGTAGTCACTTAATCCTAAATCTAGCTATTCTGTTTCAACAACAATCAGTTCATGGGCCAGAAACCTACTTTTGTAACTTATGACTCTGCAGAAAAATGCATTATTGACATTAGGTTCATGTTCAGAAGAAAGTAAACTGTTAATATCTCTCTTTATAAATACTTAACTGCCTTCATTAGATTTTTTTAAAGCTGGCTTATAAGATGTATTATGAGACTGATCCTATTGGACTCAATGCAAAATTCCACTCACTGCATCACTTTGCATTTTTTTATTTGCTTACTTGTTTGTTTATTTTCCTTAAATATAATACATGATTGGCTAGTAGAGGCAAATACAGTGTCTATCAGTGTCTACAGTGCCTGTCATCAAACATATGCCAACAGAATTCACTGGGGATTTGAGTTGATATAGTTAAAGTGAATTTGGTTTTTTCCAGCTTGAAATAACTTTGCAAAAATGATATGTACAATTAAGCAAGAAAATCATATTTTGGGTGAGAAGAATTAAATCAACTACTGAATAAGTTCATCAAATATGCTTTTATACCTGGAATTTTTTTTAAAGTATTGAAAGTTACATTATACTAATGCTGTCAAAACCTAAAACACACACTACATATCATAGAGAGCTTGACACTCTTTTGAGGAATTTTGACTGATACGCATAATCCAGGATAGTGTTGGAGTTCATTTTGAATGTGGAGGCGGGTGGGGATTAAGAACAGTAGTTGTATTTCTTGATGGAATACTGTAGGCTGCTGGAGCCTACTATATGGAGGTTACCAACACAATAATATCAAAAGCAACTCCAATGAAATGAATTGGAACAATGGCATAAAAGGCAAAATGAAAGGTCATTTCAAGCTCGGTTCAAGGCTTGCAATTCAAGAGAAGGTTTCTGTTGACATAAGAAATGAGGAGACAACACTTCATATAGTTTATGATAGTGGTAGGATTTGAAGGCTGATTGATAGCCTTGGTGTGAAGCTAGAAGTTTTAAATTTAAAATCTGTCAACAGGAAGGTTAAGGCTTATATTTTATGAGATGTGAGGACAGGAGGCTACTGGAAAATATTATGTATGTGAGTAGTGGGCTTGTGCATTTACTTTGTTCATTAAATAAGCATTTCTTTACAACATCTGTAGAAGTCTGACCTCATACAATAAATACAGATAAAAAAGGATTCAGTTATGTTAGTGAGTGAGGCAGTTAGCCATTTTGTCAGAAGGTCCACAACTGACCTACCATACTCAATGTAACCCACAGAAACAGTCTGAAAAAAACCTCCTTGTGGCAGCGAGATGCCCCCACAGACTCCTGAAGGGAAGGGGGCAGTCCCTGTGGGCCCCAAGTCACACAAGCAGCCCCCCCTGCCATGGAAGCTCACCTCTAGGGGCACAGCTGGAGCCAGAGCTGGAGCAGGAGCTGTTATGCCAGCTGTTTAATCATCTGTTCCCCAGGCAGGGAAAAGCTGAGCCAATCATGGTGGCTGGAACAGCCACTGTGGGAAGATTTAAAAACCCCACCGGGACCCAGGGGGAGAGGAGTGAAGGATCAAATATAAAAGACCAGCATGGAGCACTCCAGGCAAGCTGAGACTCTCTTGTGGGGAGCAGGAGCAGTGCAGCCAGCTCGATGCCAGCATCCAGAGCAGGAGAAGCTGAGCCCCTCCCTGTAGTAGGCTGGGAGGGAGGAGGCAGTCTTACGGCCCTCTTCTCTTCAGTGGTCTATTTTTTGGGGGGGTAAAGAGCAAATTAAAGGCATCCCATCCAGAGGTGGCATGGAGTATGCCAGCCTACAGAAGCCTAGTTCGTCAGCATCCAAGGCAGAGATGCCAGCCATCGGGACAGCCAGGCTAGTCCACCAGGATCCACACTGATGGTGCTCCCCCTGGCAAAAGGGGTCAACTGAGCATGGTCAAACCACGCAAGTGACACCCATCCAGTTGGCGAGTGGACAGGGTGTAGGGGAGGTGGAGCCCCGTGGAACATCGCAAGCAGACAGTGAGTACTACTGTCCCCGGGGTCCCTCAGAAAAAGGATCTCCACAGAACCCCTCCCTTTCATTCAATATCATCAAGTCGTAGCAAGGAAGTTGAGGGGAGGGGCCCCATGCCAGACAGAAAGTATGTCACCCGATGTAAACCCCACCTAAGACAACTTTTATCACACTCCTTTTTAGCAATACATTGTTCATTATCAAAATTAATATTTTTGTGTCTAATATTTTCATTGTGGAAGATATCAGACTGAGATGCATTCAAATAAAAGTTTCCATAAACTTTTAATTGAGAATATTCACAAACTAAGAACACCCATATGATATTCATTACTCCCTTCAGTATCCTCAGGGCTCTATCTTTGGTGGACCTTCTCCAGAACACTTTAGAAAGTATTCTGCATTGCCATTTTTTCCTTGGGTTTTTCAGAAACAGCTAAGCAGATGAGCTAAGGTTTTATAAGAAATTGAGGTGAAAATGGAAAATCTTTTGGGGAGTATTGTAACACAGCATTTAAAATAAACAATGAAAACCAGTTTTGTTTTCATCATCATTTTAATAGTGCACTAGAGGTGCCTGGTCTAATAGTATTTCAGCTCTGAGCTTTCAAAATGAGCACCATGCATTAATATCCATTAAAATAATTAAGCATTTATTCATGCAGTAACTGGTGGACAATATTTTGCATGGGTCCATGATTTATTTTACAAATACACACAGTTTCATGCAAATATATAATACATTATATAAGAAAGGGTTTCCTCTTTCTCTTTGTGCAGTTTCACACTTCTCAGAAACATCTAAAGAATGCTGTGCTGATAGAAACATAGTAAATATATGTTGTTCTTACAAATATAGATAGTATGAAATCAGCCAATGGACAGTTGGCATAACAGCTGAAAAATATTATTGTACACATGTAAATATAAGCCAACTGCTTTTCAAGTGGATACTTAAATTCATATTCATTTAATCTCCTTTATTAAGGTTTGATCAGAAGCTGTGACAGTTAATACTTTAGTAAATATCCCTCAGTTCTTTTGTACTTAAGGGATCAAAAATGTGCAATAGTCCTCAACAAAAATAGTCTTCAACAGATCAAAAATGTGCAATTCTGATATCATATTAAATGTTTATCAGACCTTGAGGATGGGTACATCATACAAGTTTTAAACTTCTTTCTTGCTAGTTTTCTGATAAATAGAAGGAATAAAAATCCTTTGTTAATCATGCATTAACGGAATGTAAGGAATTAATGTAGCAACATTCTGTAAGCAGAGCTACAAGAATATGCTTGAATAGGATGAAATGTAGTCCTCTGCAGAAGGAATGCATAAAACTTAGCCATCCTATGTTGAGGGCTTAAATAGGACTTAACTGGGTGTGTCTATATGCAAAGCAATAAACTCTGGAGCTTATTACTCCAGAGTGTGTTGCTCCTGGGCACACTGTTTGAACACATGCCCAGGACTACAGCACACTGAGCCAGGTCAGGGCAGCCCTGGCTGGCAGGGGGCCAGGGATCAGCTTGCCAGCCCATGGCTGCTTCCTCCGGGCTCAGCCTGATGCAAAAGGGCTGGCTGCAGCATGAGGGTACTCTAGTGCATGGGTAGCTGGCAGGCAGCACCTTTACTGAAGCACCCTTGTGCCCCAAACAGCTAGGACACTATCTACATGTGTGCTTCTACAAGGTAAAAAACCCCCTGCAACAGGATAGTACTTGTATTTATACACACTGCCCTACTTTGGACTTAATTAGCTTAGCCCAGCCTAAGATGGGCACATGTGTAGACATGTAACATTTAGTGCAGAGCTAATTAACCTACTCTGCAGTAAATGTCCTGTGTAGATGTGTCTACTGTTGCCTACATCATCTGCTGGTTCTCTGCTGTATTTCTTCCATACTGACTGGCAGTAACTATTTGGGTGTTGATCTGCATTGGTTTCTTTGTACTGTCAGATAGATAACTTCTACAGAAAATGGTGGGCTAGTTATATATTCTACTATCTAGTCACTTACTTTTAGTTAGATGTACTTATATTTGCTGAATGTAGAAGCTGTTGGAGAAATTTCACAAAAACAGATTCTATCTTGGATGTCTGGGGTAGTCTTTCTGTGCTCCTTATGGTTCTAAAACACCATTAGAACAGTCTTCTTGCACTTCTGGGGTTCTAATTTGACCTTTCACTCCTGGCTGGTATCAGGAAATTCAGAAATGTAAGAAAGTTGCCTGAATTGTTGAAAACTTTAGGTTTGTTTCCTCTCAATTTTATTACTTTTATTAGGATCTCTTAAGCTCTGCCCTCTTTTAGCTCACCAATAACATATAGTAGTGCTTCATTTACACATATTGTGTAGTACACTTCAAAGAGAGATTGTGCATTTTGCAATGAATTCTACTGTGACTCCAGAACTGAAAAATGCTACCACTCCTGCTTTATGATGCTATAAGGAAATCAAATGATATTAACTTAAAGAAGACATATCCATGCACTTCTAGTGAGCCAAGCTACACAGCTCAGTGATAGAATGAAGCGTATTTCATTATGTGGAATACACATGCATCTTGTCATATCACTGTGGTGTCTCTGCAAACTTTTTCCATCTAGTGTCTCCACATTCAGTACAGTTGGGACTCAATTCATATGGTATTTTTTGCATGATTTCAGTTATTTGTGGTCAATTAATTGTCGAACCTTTATTTTTGTACATGGCGCAGATTCACTTTTAAATGGTGCAGCACGTTTGCCAAGATGTGCAGATGAATCTAGAATTAGTTGGTTGCTTCTGCCCGCCCCACCATGCTGCTCTCAATGTAGCTGGTAAATGTGTTGTGAAAGGGGAAGGGGGAGGGAAGGAGTGGGGGGGCAGTTCAATGCCCCTTGCAGTGAGGGAGGGAGTAGGCCAGGGCTGGGGCATGCACTGCCCTGCTGGGGTGGGTGCCAGGCTACAGCCCCTACTTGTCCTGGGGGAAGAGGGGGGACACAGCTCCATCTGCTGTGTCCACCCCAGCCATTCATGGGGGGGGCATGTGCCCCACAGATCTGCATAGGGTAAGGTGAGCTGGAGGTGGGGCTATGCAGGGCTTTTCTTGGCAGGGGATGATCTGAGTGGCAGCAGCACTGTAAGGGGGTTACTGGGGGAGGCAGCTATGGTGAAATTGGGGATGTCTGCAGCCCCCCTAAAGCTCCCTCCCAGAGCTGCCACCACCCATCCTAAGCCAACCCCCACCAAGAAAACCAGGCACAGCCCCAGTTACAACCAGTAGCTGCAGCCCACCCTCCACCCCACCCCATGCAGATGGGGCACACCCCCCTGTGCAGTGATGGGAGCTGCCCCCCCATGCCCTCCAGATGAGCTGCTGCTCTATCTTATTCCCTTCCCACCCCAAATGAACAGTGTGCGCCTCTGCCCCACTCCTCCCTCACCACAGGGGTTGTTGATACCCCATCCATGTCCCTTCCCCCCCCTTACACCACACTAGACTTACTAGCTGTATGCACCTCTCCAATCTGCCAAGCTTTGCTCCTCATTGCCTGCATGCTTATTGGCCAAATTATCAGCGGCATCTGGAACCTAAACCCTTATCTCCCATAGACCCTTGATATCTTCTTATGTGATTTGTAATGTAACCACTGTGTTAATTAAGGCCCAATTGTACAGCTTTACCTAACACTGTGATGGCACCTGCAGTACATCCAGATAAATACTAGAATGCATATCTGCCATGCAGTATAAATCTGCTAGGTAATGATACATTATCTCAGTCCCATTTCATATTTTTTATGACATTACTCATACCAAATCATTTTTAGTAACTACTGCCAGGTTTAGAGAAGTAGAGATAATGCTGTGCTGTAGGCCTAGTGCATCCTTTAACTTCAGAGGGATAGCTAGGAATTTTGAAGTCACAGGGAAACCTTGCCCATTGGAATCTGGAATTAGATCACTTATGCAGACTGGTAAAGTATCTTTGCTAATGAAAAAATTGTAATTTTCCCAGAAACAGATGTACAGGCAAGAGATGCCAGACAGCAGGATCATTTTTTTTTTGAGTGATTACAAAAAGCATGGAAGATTATAATCCTAAATGAAAGGACAAAAAGGGTACATCTACATGTCACCCTACAGCAACATAGCTATACACTATGTCATTGTATGGCATGCTATGGAAATGTAGCAATCATGTGGGCCTACACATGATCAGCAGCTATGTTGCCATAGTGGTGTGCTCTCCTGGTATAATGCTCTATGGAAACATGTGATCGCCTGGTATAATCCTCTATGGAGACATAGTTTCATAGTTTCTAGGGTCAGAAGGGACCTGAGTAGATCATCTAATCTGACCCCCCGCCATGGCAGGAAACAATACTGGGGTCAAACGATCCCAGCAAGATGTTCATCCAACCTCCTCTTAAAAACCCCCAGGGTAGGAGCCAGCACCACTTCTCTTGCAAGTTGGTTCCAGATCCTAGCTGCTCTGACAATGAAGTAGCGCTTCCTGATATCTAACCTAAACCTGTCCTCTGTCAGCTTGTGACCGTTATTCCTGGTCACTCCTGGCGGTGCTCGGGGGAATAGTGACTCCCCCAATGCCTGCTGATCCCCCCTGACTAGTTTATAACAGGCCACTAGATCCCCCCTCAGCCTTCTCTTTTGGAGGCTGAACAGGTTCAGGTCCCATAGCCTCTCCTCATAGGGCCTGCCCTGTTGTCCCCTGATCATGCGAGTGGCCCTCCTCTGGACCCTCTCAATGCTGTCCACATCCCTCTTGAAGTGCAGTGACCAGAACTGGACGCAGTACTCCAGCTGCGGCCTGACCAGTGCCACATAGAGGGGGAGGATCACCTCTTTGGACCTGCTTGAGATGCATCTGTGGATGCATGACAAGGTGCTGTTGATCTTCCTGACTGCATCCCCACACTGCCAGCCCATGTTCATCTTGGAGTCAATGATAACTCCAAGGTCCTTTTTTGCCTCTGCACTGAAAAGGGAGGGAGTCAATGATAACTCCAAGGTCCCTTTTTGCCTCTGCACTGAAAAGGGAGTTCCGCAGCCTGTAGGTATGGTGCCGGTTCTTCCTCCCCAGGCGCATCACCTTGCACTTGTCAGTGTTGAATCCCATCCTATTCATGTCTGCCCACCCCTGTAACCTGTCTAGGTTCAATTGTAGCCTATTCCTTCCTTCTAGCATGCCCACATCCCCCCACATCTTAGTGTCATCAGCAAATTAGAACAGGGTGTTTTTTACCCCCTCATCCAAATCACTGATGAAGATGTTGAAAAGTGCAGGCCCGAGGACCAAGCCCTGCAGAACCCCACTGCCCACGTCCTTCCAAGTTGAGAAGGACCCATCCACTACCACTGTCTGGGTGCGGCCCTCCAGTCAGTTGGCGACCCAATTGACTGTGTGGGCATCGGCACCACAGTCCCCCAGTTTCTTAATGAGAACAGGGTGAGAGACAGTGTCGAATTCCTTCCGGAAGTCCAGGAAGACTATATTCACTGCTACCCCTGCATCTAATGATCTGGTAATCTGATCATAGAAGGCCACCAGGTTGGTCTGACAGGACCTGCCATTGATGAATCCGAGTTGGTTGCCCCTAAGCATGCAGTCCCCAGCTGGCCCCTCATGGATGTGTGCCAGCATAATTTTCTCAAACAGCTTGCCTAGGATCGAGGTAAGACTAACTGGCCGATAGTGTCCTGGGTCCTCCTTCCTCCCCTTTTTGAAGATGGGAACCACGCGGGCCCTCTTCCAGTCATCTGGGACCACACCAGAGCACCATGAGTGCTCATAAAGCCGTGCCAGGGGTCCTGCAATGACTTTGGCCAATTCCTTTAGGACTCTAAGGTGGAGATTGTCTGGGCTGGCTGACTTGAATTTGTCCAGCCCCTCCAGAAGCTCCCTAACTAGTTCCACGCTAACCTTTGGCCCAGGTGTGCCTCTCCTGGGGCCCAAGGGGGGCCCATCAGGGAGGTGGCTGTTCTGGTCCCTACTTAGGAAGACAGAGGCAAAGAAATCGTTAAACATGTTAGCTTTGTCGTCTGGTGTGACGACCAAATTTCCCAACGTGTCCTGCAAGGGCCCCATGTTACCTGGGACCTTCTTTTTGCCCCCTATGTATTTAAAAAAGGACTTCTTATTGTCCTTAATCTGAGAAGCTAGTCCTAATGCCATCTTTGCCTTGGCCTTCCTAACTGCCACCCTACATCCCTGAGCGACTGCAGAATAGTCATCCCTGGTGATGACCTCTTCTTTCCATTGGGTATACGCCTCCCTTTTAGCAAGGAGACATTCCCGGATGCTTTTGGTGAGCCATGGAGGCTTGTGAAATCTAACTGGTGCCACATGCGTGGCACAGTAACTGCCTGTACTGTGCCATTCTTTAGTACTTCCAAAAGTCCAAGAGGAAGTACTAAAGAATGGTGCCATAGCAACATCACTGTATGGTAACTTGTAGACACACCCAAAAGGTGCTAGGTTACAACACAATCAACCTGAAAATCATCACAGTTTACTTCATCCCCTTAGCCTTACCATGATTCAATCTCATGCTCCTGTAACAGATGCTGAGAAAGGAGAAACTGAGTGATTATCTGGCCAGGTGAAAAACTAACTAAGATGGAAGATAGAACCATACTTGTACTCCCAGTGGTAGATATTTGTTCTAAGGAGGCAAAATTGAGGTTATTTTGTGAGAGTGACTGGAACTGTAATTCTTCATATCCTGATTTTTCAGAGGTTCATGCCCCTCACCATATGTAGTTGCTTTACAACATCAAACTTCTAAATTATTTATCACTGATGTATGAGAAATGATACTATTAACATAAAGCATTCTGTAGCCTAAAGGTAATCAGAACAACTGTGCATTTTGCATTCTCTTCTATTAATTGAAAAAGCAAAAAAAAAAAAAAATCCATTTTTTTGGTACTTTATATTTGAAGGCCTGTAATATGTTATATATTATCTTGATATCTATTTTTGCACGCTAGTCTACTTCTATATGGGTCATTGCATTTTAGGATACCATGAAAGGGTGCAAGCATGCTGGGGCATGGAGGCATGTGCAAGGCATGACAATGGGGACTTGCACTTATTCTGGGGGTCTTGAAGCCTAGGGTGGGGCATGGGGGAGGGTCCACAATGATGCTGCAGGGGGCTGTGGTGCCCCATGCCTAGCAGCCAACCAGGGGTGACTCACCTATTTGAGCCAGCTCGGGAGTCTTCAGCAGCTTAGGAAGCCTGTGGGGCATGCTGGGAGGTATGTGAGAGTGCCCCCTACCTGCTGGCCTTGGCCAGGGTGGGCAGGCTCCAAATCCCTCCCCACTAAATGGCAACCATCTGTTCAGTTCATTCCCAACCTATCCTAGCACACTTTAAGTAAAGCACAATACTTAGACTGCTTTCACCTCAGGTTATTTGAAGGTCTGTACTTAGCCTTAGGACCCTGTTACACCTCATGCTGTAAGCTGCACAAGTGTTAATCCCTGTTAGTACTAATTTAGAGTTGGGAGCAGTCATACCCTTAGTTGAGACACCTTCTCTGACTGCCCCCCACCTGCACAGCTATCACTTGCCACTACAGGCCAGGTGAGCAGGGGCAGAACTAAGAGCTTTAGCTGTGAGTTGCCACCAGAGGGCTGGTGAGCCAAGACGGGCTTCTATCCCTGCTGTATGGACAGAGGTGTGAGAGATCCTGGGGAACTGGAGGACTTCAATTTTGATGGCACGTATGTAGGGAGTGGCCACACCTTAATGGAACAGGAGATGGGCAGTGCAGATCAGAGCTAATCCTGTCCTAGAGTGGCATAACTTTGAGCTGTATAACGGGTATTTAAAACCACTTTAGCATGTTAATGTGCAGACAATCCAGGGGTTAAGATCTCTAGGACTCGCTCAGAATTACTGTGTAACAAGGCCCCTACTGGCACACAAGGGACTATCATGGAGCAAGGTTGGACAGCAGCAGGGGTGATGCGTAGGGGGTGCATGTGCACCCCCTGAGCATGGCAGTGCACTCACCCAGTGTCTGTGGGTGGCCCACAGTCCCTGCTGGCCACCACTGACACTGCCAGCAGCAGGTGTGGGTGGTTGCCGCCCTCTGGTCAGCACTCATCCCCTGCCCAGTGCCAACGGCATCTGCAGGAGCACTGTGCTCCTGCCACCACCGTCCCTCCCAGCCACTGGGAGCATGAATCATTCATGGACAGCAGAAAATGGATATTTATTTCCAATTTAGGTTAGTACTGGTAAACTGAAAGGTGCTAATGGCTCAGGCAAAGCTTGCACCCAAAGACAGTACCTGTACTTAGGCCTCCTTTAAGACTGACTGGAAGGTGAAATTAAGCCTCATTTTTATATATCTTCAGACAATAAGAACTACTACCTGAGGTACAAAAGAGCTTATGTGTGTTTAAATTCTGCCTGATTTCCATATTTGGTACCCATATCAAAAACTGAGATCCTTGAAACCTCTTCTCAGCTGCCACCTAAACCTAGAAGTGACTGAAGTAATCTGATAGTTCAGTTTTCACTAGTAAACTAAGCATTGAACTTTGTCTGAGTGGCCATGCCTAATTCATCAGTGATCTTGGTGCAGTGTCAACACACAAAAGCTGTAGGTGGAAAAGAAGTGAGCCAGACCCCCTGAAAGCCATGAGATTGGTTTACAAATAATGAGATTTGAAACCAAATTAAATACATATATATTTATAATAGTTTTTTTGATCCTTTAAAAAAATGCTGCCATGAGACTTGTATTGAGGTGAATGGAACATTCCGGATCGGGCACTAAGATGCAGTAATATCTGGCTAGAAACACAAAACCAAGATGACATTGAATGACTGTGACCAATTTGCTAGTTTTAAATGCCCTGGTTCTCAGCAATCTCTTCTTCTCTAGTATGGATTGGTTAGTAAGCTGTCTAGATAACTTTCTGAAAGCAACTATAAAGGACAGCATTACAAAACAAAATATATTTGAAAGAGAGTTTATCTTTCATTATATTTGGAGGCAAATTCAATCATGAAGTATAAGCCTTTTTGATTAATATCTTAAGGTTGTTTATTAGCAGCTACTATTGCTAATATAGTACTGTATATCTTATTTGGCTTATATACGGTTTCCACTTTCACTGTGTTTATTGTTCTTCAGCGTACTCAAATTGCTTTTTCCTTCTATATCTCACCTTATATTTGTTCTGTCAGTACAGTAATTGTTTGTTTCCTTGTATGGTTTTATTTATATTTTTCAATAAAAAAAACTTAGCACATACCAAAAAATAAGATTAACTGTGAAATTATAAAATTGGAACAAAATTAACAGTGCTTTAGCAGGAAAATATTACTGTTTCTAACCAGTGTCTTGCTTAAACCATTCACTAACCCAAGACAACAGAAGTGTCCACAGTGCAAATAAACAATGCATCATAAAACCAGGAAGGCACAATTTCCAAACAGATATTAATCTTTTATTATGCTGGTTATTGATTTATTAAAGGGATATGTTATCTTATCAGATATGTTACAGAATGAAACATGACATGGAAAGGGGAAAATGAAACAACAGAAGCTAAAAGAAATAATACACGATGCTCTGCTAAGAAAAAAAAAACATTAGAAAAGGGATCTTTTACTAAACAGTATTAACTTTATGCAATGCAGAACGCTTGCTCTTCCTCTCAGATTATCACTGATTATTGCCCTCTCCCAACCTGTCCTTTGAAAGTAAGTAAATAAAATTCGGGTGACCTTGTTTTCATCTTGCATGTTTAAAAAGCTTTCAGGTGAAGTGTCTGGGTGTGCATGTGTCTAAAGTGTGTAAGATTATGTAGTTTCCCATATTAACGCCTCCTTTCTTATCCAATGGCCATATTTTCACAATATAACACCTACCTTTTCCCAAAAAACAGGTGCTGGAAATTGGAATGTGTGTTACATTCAAGGAAATACAGTAAGGACAGTTTGTGCCACTCACCCAGCAAAACTGAAAGTAAAGTCTGCACCTGGTCCACAGGAAGGAGAGCAATGAGTAGGCTGGTCTCCCTAGTGTGACAACAAAATCTTGTATTGATGCTGCCAATGCAGAAAGAATGAGGGAGAGACTAGCATGCGCAGAACAGCTCCTGAATGGAAAATCCCATAGCATGCCCAGCATGTGCCCTCTGGGTGACCTCAGGAGCTGTCTATCAGCAATGACCTACTTTCCCCACAGGCGCATGCTCAAACTGTGTCAGCTTCTGATGGAGAGCATGCTCAGTCAGAACCTGACATGAGGTAATCAGGCTAGAAATTTCTATGTGGAGAGTGTTCTGATTGGCCACCAAATTCTCATAAAAGTTTAGTGAGCCCCTCCCTCTGGGGGAGACCCTGACCCAGTGTGAGTGCAGAGACTGCTGTTAGCAGAGACTGTCTCACAACTGGGGAGACCCGCGTAGCTGGAGACAGAGGCTGATCTCTTTCAGGGACTGTCCTCCAGTTAGGCTCTTGGGCTTATCGGTCTCCTCCCTCATCTGGTGTTTTGCATTATTCACTCGGTTACTGTATTGATCTGTTGGCTTACCTACCTTCTCTCTGACCTTCGACTACGATTCCGGTTCACCCCTTTGGACTCTGGCTACAACCTCGGCTCGACTTACCTGGCTTCAGACCTCGGCAATCACCTCAGCTACCTGACCGTTCCGTGGACCAGTGAACCTCAACGAGTTACAGTTGTGTTTCGTTATTTGTTCCTCTCCTAATAAACTGTTGACCATCCCTGGGACTTATCCGACAGGCAGCCGCACCTATTCCCGGGCTTCGGCACCGGGAGTAGAAAGCAAGGGCTTGTCGGTGAACCCTGTGGGACAAGTCCCTCTGTTGTGCGTTGACATTGCTACTGTAACTGAAGAAGCTCCGTACCTGCGCTCTTCTAAGCGTAAGTCAATAAACCCATTTTGTTAAAAGAACCCCCAGCTTCCGTGTCGCTCAGAACTCCACCGCCGCTAATCCCACCTGTTCCATGTCCAATTGCCACCACCCGGCCACACCACCGTGACCAAGACCGTGACCGTGGCTCGCCAGCTCCGGACCCTTGACACCTAGATGCTTCTACTCAGTTACTTCCTACAAAGAAAAACATTTTTTCTTCATTCAGTCTTTAGAAAAACAAGGTGTGTATCTTATTCTGGGATTCAATGAATATAAGGAAATATGGCGTGCTATATTTTATGCTGACATCCATAATCCAGTGTTGCTCACCTTTTTTAGTTTCAAGACACCCCACAGAAAATGCAAGTCCTTAGTTTTCATGAGTTTTTTTCACTGTAGATAAAACAAAGAGCATTTTATCTGTTGCAAAGAACTCAGAAAGCTCATAGCAGGTCAGACTGTTTTTAACACTAAGAATATTATATTTTAAATCTCTTGGTTTACTTTCTGAATCATATTTTCATACCTAATGGTGCTAACATTGTGTGGCAACTCATGGAACCTTTGAAAGGATCTTAAGACATCCCACGGTGCTGCAGCAACCTGGTTGAGAATCATCACCAAAATCATATCCCTTTTCAGACTGGATTGTAAGCATTGGGTGCATTTTTACAAGCAATTACAGTGCCTGAATGAACTGCAGAGCTTATTGCTCTGGAGTTAATTGCTTCTGGGTGCATACTCAAATGCTGTGCCCAGCAGCATTTAACTCTAAAGTAATAATCTCTGCAGTTCATTCAGGTGTGGTATGTGGACACTGGGTGGAGCAGCCCTGGTTGGCAAGGGACTCCAGAAGTCAGATTGCCAGCCCAGGTGGCTTCCCCCGGCTCAGTGTGCTGTGGAGGGCTTGGCTGGGGCACAAGGGAGCTTCAGTGCATGGATAGCCACCAGGCAGCCTGTACACTGAAGCACTCAAGTCCCAGCCAGCCAGGCAGCATCTGTGTGTGCATTGCTGCCGAGCTTTTTATTTTTCAAAAAAGTCATGTAATGCCAAGGTTTTTAATGCACAGCTAATTAGTCAACTGGACAGTAAACATCTTGTGTAGATGTGCCCAGTTTGTGGCAGGCTATATTTTTTTCTACTTAGTTTGCAAAGCCTCAGAATACTTCCTGGAAACAAATAGAGGCATTAATAGTGAATTAAAAGAGCAAAAAATGTCAGCAAACTAATGCCAGTTGCATCACTGGTACAAAACTCTCATAAAGAAGTCTCAGGTTCTAGAAGTAGAGTTATTTGTGTTATAGTAACATCTTGGAAACCTAATCAAGCACAGGACCCTGGGTATGTTTACATATGCACTTTAATGCATATTAGCCTATTTTAATGAACATTAAAGCACCACAAAAAATGCTATTTACTTAATTACCTTAATATAGCATAATGTGCATTAAGCATCACTTTAAAAATGTGTTCTTTAGTTAATATGCATTAAGACAGGCTATTGTGCATTTGCTTAATACTTCGCCATGGAGGTACTAGATTTAATGCACAATAAGTAAAGCATGTTAATGCGCATGTAGACACCCCCAATATACAGAGCACTTCATGTAGAAAGAGGCCACAACCTATTATGCAATACAGACCAAATGGAATTTTATTATACCCATTTTCATAGATGAGGAACTGAGGCAAAAAACTACATTACCTGACCTAGGTCACATGAACAGCCAGTAGCACTGAATATTTTCAACATTTTCTCTTAATTAAAGTATTATTTCCAGTGTATAATTGACTGAGTGTTTTGTCAGTCTTTATTACCTAACCTACAAACTGTATAAGAGTTAGCCACAGGATCCAGGTGGCAGCATCATGCAGCGGAGGGTCTGGCTGGGGTGCGAGTGTTAAAAGTGCAAGGCCATGCTCCAGCCAGCCCCTGTTGCCATCTACACATACATTTCAGTGCAGTTACTGACTCCGCCATAAGATAGCACTGTCTCCAATGATACTATCTTATGGCAGAGTTAATTAATTTACTGTGCCCTGGTACCAGTGTACATGTAGACTGTGATGCTTTACTGAAAAGCTAATTAGTCCCCCAGTAAAGCACACATGTAGATGCACCCAGAAACAGCTAATGGCCAGAAGTTGAATCCCCTATGGTTTACCAGAGGAATCTATAGTGATTTTCAAATCAAACTATAGTCAGATGAAGCATTATATTCCTTATGTAATGCTTCTCCCCAACCCCACACTTGGCTAAAGTATGCAAAGACCGTGCTGTAGAGCTTCACTGGGAATGAATACCTGCAGACATAAATGCGTTGAAATTTATTAGTGAAGAGTATAGAGATGGATGTAGACAGGATGCATAAATGTGCATGCATTATCACTGGCCTTATTATTCTAGGTGTTTATAATGAATGGAGAACTGGACACAATGGTTAGAACACAGGAGTACAAATGAATCCTCCTATATCAGCCATCCACAAACTTTTTCTAGTTTCAACCCTGCTTTCACTGATTTTTTTTTTTAGTCAAGCAGGCACAGATATCCTTGTTTCTGTCCTGCAATTAAAAGGGGGAAGGGACCTAAAATGTCTCTGCTCCAAAGTAACAGTATCTGTGCCCTCTTTTACTACATAGGGGCCATGTCTACATGAGACACTGATTAAACAGTTGTTACTACATGTAGATGCACCCCCTGGACACATCTACATGAGACACTGACTGCATAGTAATCCAATACTACTATACAGTAGCATCACATGGCAAAACTGTGATGTGATGCTACTGCAGAGTAGTATGAGGCTACTGCACAGTAGCACTGATGAATGTCTTTTTTGTGATGTTACTGTGCAATAGCCTCATACTACTCTGCAGTAGCATTGTGTAGCAGGACACTAATGTGCCTGCTCCTTTAGAGGCAGAAGGAACCTGGCCACAGAGCCCTATAGGCTAGGCAGAGCTCCACAGCTGCAGGTTGCCTGAGCAACAGCTTGATGGGGTAATCAGCCAGCACCTGCAGGCAGTCAGATGACTGGAAGAGCAAAGAGCCCTAACTATATATAAGCTCATGGCTGGAGCTAGCAGGGTTGACTCTCTCTCTGGAGACTTCACGGGAAGGGACTGGTCTTAGAGAGCTACTGTCACAGGATCAAGGGGATGTCTTGTGACTAATGGAGGGTTAAGGAGCTGCCAATCACCAGAGGCAGCTCAGGTGCTGGTTGCTTCAGCAACCAGATAGGTCAGGTGACCAGAAGGGGGCAGGGCCAGGTCTTTATAAACTGCCCAGGCCTGTGCCAGAGGGCAGTTCCCTTCGAGCCGGAGTCTTACTCTTACTCTTACTCTTACTCTTACTCTTACTCTTACTCTTACTCTTACTCTTACTCTTACTCTTACTCTTACTCTTACTCTTACTCTTACTCTTACTCTTACTCTTACTCTTACTCTTACTCTTACTCTTACTCTTACTCTTACTCTTACTCTTACTCTTACTCTTACTCTTACTCTTACTCTTACTCTTACTCTTACTCTTACTCTTACTCTTACTCTGCTGCGATGATGTTGAGGATCAGGACACCCTAAAGGGAGGTAGGATTGAGAGCCCTTGAGGGGCTTGGAGTTTACGTTATGAGCAAGGAGGCTCTGTGTCATTTATGTTGTAGCCAGGTGGCTCAGGTTTCAATTATAGTTACCCTGGAGGACCGGGTGAGGCTGTAGGGGTGACAGGAGGCCTCATGGGGACTCCCCAGTAGCTTGGGGGTTCCCAGTGCCCAGTAGGGGTACAGTGCCACAGTGGGCACAGCACAAGGAGTGCTGGAAAGGTGCTCGCTGAGTGGGGGTTGTAGCCCCAGCTGTGAGAGGCGTGGCACAGGCCCCAGAGTGGGGCAGTGAGCGCGAGAGGTGCGGCACAGGCCCCAGAGGGGGAAAGGTGCCCCGGGAGCGGGTGTGGGTATCAAAAGAGCCCCCCCCCCCCAGGAATAGGTGGGGCATGTTCTGATTATTAGGAACCCAGTAACAGGTGGGACTAAAAAGGACCCTAGAAGGGTTCTGCAGTATTGGGGAAACTGAAGGGCCTAAGGAGCCAGGTAAGGCTTCAGCTGCCTAAGCCTAAGTGGACCTCAAAGACTGACAGGACCCCGAGGGGTCAAGTAGGCCAGGTAAGGCTCAGGCCACCTGAGCTGAAGCAGACTTTTATAGCATTGGCAAGAACCCAGTAGGGTCGAGAGGCCAGGTAAGGCTCCATCCGCCTGAGTCCAATCCGGTATCCACCAGTATTCAGACACTAGAGTGACTAGCAAAGGTTTAGGAAGACAGCCCAGGCGGCGTGATAACCTTGGGAAGTTTGGAGACGGGCGTCGGGGCGTGGTGAGCCCCAGGGGCACCAGGGAGTGGACAATCCCGGGGTTGCTGGAGAAGGGCACCAGGGTAGAATGAGCCCAAGGGGTGCCAGCGAGGGTCGGTCAGAGGGTCCATGACAGAATAAACATCCAGGAACAACTGCGAGGCTTGGGGTGTGCTAAAGGGGAGGTAGGAGGCATGCATAGTCCTTAAGGCAAGGGGTGCACACAAGTACCCCATATGGAGTAGGGGCAGGGACATTCACACCGTTCACCGGGGGTATAAAGACAGCCTCCCATCGAAACCTATTTATCATCAAAGTCATGGCGGGTGAGAATCCGAGGTTGCTGAGTCCACCTTACGTGACGGTAGGGGGCGCTAGGGAGTACACAGCCGCTCCTAGGCCCCACTCCCTCACAGCTACCTAGAGATGTTTGGCAGCCTGCTTCGTTGCTTACAAGGCCTAAGGTTGCAGGAGCCTACAAGGTACCCAGGGCTAGGAGATGCTCTGTCTTAGGATGGAAGTTTGCCTTTTTAAAGGGGCGGAATGCAGTCTCCATTGTTATTGTTGTGTTGTAGCACAGGGGCTTATGTTTGTGTTAATGTTTATACTGGTAGTTTTGGCATTAGGCTATAAGCGGAGGAGGAGGCGGCCTCATTAGTGCCCAGTGGGCAGGGCACCGTATTGTGTACAGCCCAGTGCCAGAGGGGCTCAGAGAGCTCGGCACCAGAGGGGTTCACAGATGTGACAATAGTAGTATAATGTCTTTGAGGCATGGGACATGGTAAAGGGAAGGTTGGAGCCATGTATTATGCTCTTGGTATTAGGGCATAAAAGGGGCAGCCTCCCACCTAGGAACAACTTATTACTTGCATTAAAGTTGTGGATGGAGAAAGAGGTAGGTGGACTGCCCTAGACAGGTGGGTGGCCCAACATTGTGACTAACCTTCAGACAGCCTCCATCACACATTGCATCATCGTTTTTGCCCTGGAGTGCTTTTGCACAGTAATATCAGACTACTGCTCCATCAGAGTCTCATGTAGACATGGCCAGGGGGTGCATCTACGTGTGCGCTTTACTGCTGAGTTTACTAATTGGCTCCACTGTTTACATGTGTACCATTATTAGGGCACAGTAAATTAATTAACTCCACCATAGGATAGTACTGTCAGGAACAGTACTATCAAGAACAGTACTGTTCTATGAAGGAGTAATTACATGTGCTGAAACACATGTAGATGGTGACATGGGCTGGCTAAGGCATAAGAGTGCTAAAGTGCAGGGGCTGCATGCTGCTTAGCCCCACACTTTAGCATCCTTGTGCCTCAGGCATCCCCTCTGCCACCCAGAGCCCGGAGATGACCCCTCAGGACCTCTTCCAGCCTGGGGTTACTCTGCCTCAGCTCTAACTGCTGTGGTTCTTAGTGCCCATACAGATCCTGTGCTTGGGAGCAGCTGACTCTGGCATAAATTGTGCTGAGAGTTTATCATGTCACCTTAATGGCATGTGTAGATGCACCCAGGAAGTGAATTTCCATGGGTTACTAACATTGAGCAATAAACTTTGATGCTTATCATGCCAGAGTTTATTGCTCCCAGGCACTGTTTGCATGTGCACCCTATATATGTCTACATGTACATTACTGCACACTAAAGAACACTGCCTCAGGATAGTACTTGCATTTACAATTACTAACCTGATGTGGAGCTAATTAGTTTCCTCTGGCCTAATACGGCCACACATGTAGATGTCAGAACTTTACTAGAGGGCTAATCAGGCAGTTCTGCAGTAAACATCTCTTGTAGATGTGCCCAGGGAGAGCCAAACTGGTACAGGGCTATGTTGCTCTGGTTTATCTTTCACTTACTGCAGGGTACCTGCAGGCACAGCAGTTACCTCAGAGCAGCTGAGATGCAATAAATCTCCAGTCCCTGTCATTTAAACATACATCAGCTGTTCATAGGCCTGGAAGAATGAAGGACTCCCTGGCATTGCAACCCCTAGTTTGGAAACTTTACTAGCTTCTCTTCCCAGTCCTATACATGACTCACTGGGCTTGTCTGCATGATATGCTGACTGTGCAGTAGTGCATCACAGCACTAACCATGCTAATATACTACTGTACAGTATTATTAGTCTACTGCACAGTAGTGTCACTTAAATGTTTGTTAGCACTACTGCACAGTAAAGCTGGTTACTGTGCATTTGTTTAGTACTTGTTTGTACAAGTACTAAAGACATGTGCAGTAAGCACTGCACAGTAGCATCTCATGTAGACACACCCACTCTGTAGCTTTGAACAAATACAATAACTTCTGTCTGCCCAATCTGTACCTATGTTAGATGGCTAAAACAGTGTTTCTTCCTGCAACTGAAGGGGATCACAAACGAGACAGCTCTGATCCATTAAACCCTAAGCATTTTCCCATTCTTGGTCATACATATTGGGCAGAAGTGCCATTGATTCATGAGCTAGCAGAACACAGAAGAAAAAATGTAGTAGATACTATGCCTCTTGAACAAAAGTCATGTCTGTGGAGGATGATGCTGGTTGTGTCTGCAAGCTACCAGGTCAGTCACTGAAGTAGCACACATGGTACTGGCATAGTCCATCTTAACATGGACCTTCAGCAGACTGTTATACTACCAGGACATGGAAGTCAGACTCAAAATAAGAGGTAAAATTTGGAACCAGAGTCAGAAGTTGAGCCAATGTCAAGACCCAGGGTCAAAAGGTGAATTCAGGAAACCAGGATTAGGATCAAAGTGTTCTGGAACAAGATAGCTGTTACCCTGAAGAGCCTGTAGACAATTTCTGTAGATGGACTGGGAACTTGTAGCAAATAGGAGGGATATAGGTGACCAGCTAGATGCACCCCAAATGGTCAATCAGCACAGGCACGGCTTTAGGTATGATACCAACAGTCTAAGGTATCATCTCACCCTCTGGGGTGAGAAACTGTTCAGCAGTGGAAATAAAGTCCAGTCCTAAACAAGAAACCTTCACTTTCTATTTCTCTAAGCGTGGGTATCAAGCAGATACTGAAAGACCTTAGATTACTTGGGCTTTCCAAATTGGCTGCACTATCTTGTTGCTGTTCTTTCTCTTTCTTATACGGTGTATGTTAGGGCTGTGCAAAGCTTTGGTAACTGATTGGGTTTGGAGGAGATCCAGCCCAAGTCGGCTGAATCCCTGAATTGAATCAGGAGACCTATTTAAAAGGTCTGAATTGAATTGGAAGCCTCTTAATTAATTCAGAGAGATTTGGATATTTGGAAGGCTTGCAGCAAGCAGAAACTGAGATGAGGTACGGGGGTAGGGCGATTTTTTTTTTATTTTTTTTTTTATATATTATTTATATTTATATTTATATTTATATTTATATTTATATTTATATTTATATTTATATAAAATGGAAAAGGATGGGAGGTGGGGAAAGACTGTTCTGATATTAACATTTGTAACTGGCCAGTGACTGCGAACTTTCAGTTCCCTTCTAATCACAGTGCTCTGGGGGAGGGATGTAAAAACAACATATAAATCGGTCTCTGAAGTGATCTCTGCTTTTTGTGAGTTGTCTCTCTTGGAGCAGCAGTGTCTGAAAGGCTCTGGCTTGCTAGCTAACCTCTCTTTATAAGTTGTAGCCAATCCTTTCCTACCCTTGCCTACAATCCCTATTGTTACCCCTATCCATTCCTTTCAACTTATTCTTCCCCCCCAAATCCTCTTAGTTGTTCTTGTTAGTCTGTCTTGATCCTTTCCCCCACAAAAAGAAATCTGTATTTTTTCCTGACAGTGTGACATCACTGTGCAGGAAAGTGCAACATATATTACACACACATTTTGCATCACACCAAACATTATGAAGCATGCTGGAAAGGCAGGTGCGGGGAAGGGGGAGGGGGCAGAGGGAGAGCTCCAGATTCTCCCTGCCCCAAACTAGACACTCTCTTTCCTGGCAGTAATGAGTCTTCTGCTGCTAGTGGGAACAAAGAGGTGGTAGCAGTGCCTGCACCTGCACCACCACCACTAACACAATTAACCAGAATTAGCATGATAGTCTCCACCCTAATTTCAGTTCCCAGTGTGAGCCTTCCAGTGCCAGAGGAGAAACTGGATCTGGAAGTGGAGGAGCTGAGGACCATAGTGAAGGAAACCCTGGGGAAGGAGGGGGAATCTAAGCTTGTGCTCCACACCCCTCAGTTTTCCTAGGGGCAGGTCTCCTTCTCTGGAAGCCACTTTGGAGGAGGTTGTAGGAGCAGGTGGGTCAGTTCCCCTGTCATTGTGCCTCTGCCTGCTGAGGAGGGGGGTAAGGCAAGATCCCCACCCTCAACCCAGAAGCAGGGGGAGGGAGGGTGCAGTGTAGGATCATTTTGAAGTGGCAGATGATCCCAGGTATACTATCTGCTAGCACTGCTGAAGGCAGGGACATGACACAACTATGACTCCAAGATCCCTTTCTGCCACTGCTGATGAGAAGGTCATCCCCCTAGCCTATAGGTGTGTTGGTGATTCCTTCTCCCTAGATGCAGGACTTTGCACTTGTCTCTGTTGAACTGCATCCTAATTTTTTTTTCTGCCCATTTTTTCCAACCTGTCCAGGTCCACCTGGATTCAATCCCTTCCCACTAGTGTTTTTACTGTACCCCATAATTTTACATTGTCTATTAATTTGGACAGATTTCTGTCCATGCCCTCATCTGAGTCGAGGATGAAAACATTGAATAGAACAGGTCCAAAGACTGAACCTCGGGGGATCCCATGCATCTTTCCATGTCAATACTGACTAGCCCACCACCACTGTCTGGGTGTGGCCCTTAAGCCAATTTGCCACCCACCTGACCATGTAATTGTCTATGTCACAACCGCTCAGTTTGTTTATGAGAATAGGATGAGATACTATCTTGAAGGCCTTCTTAAAATCCAAGAACATGTACCTCAAGTCCTGTATCAAAGCATTTTGTGACCTGGTCATAAAAAGAAACAAAGTTAGTCAGGCAGAATCTATCTGCTATGAACACATGCTGGTTGCCCTTCAGCATTATTTTTCCTGCTGGGCTCCTACAAATGTGATCCTTGATAATTTTTTCAAAGGTTTTCCCAAGGATAGAGGTGAGACTAACTGGTCTATAATTACCCAGATCCTTCTTCCTTTCCTTCTTGAAAATAGAGACCACATTGGACCTTTTCCAGTCCTCTGGGACCTGACTTGAGCACCAGGAGTGCTCAAACAGTCACACCAGTGGCTCTGCTATGACACAGGCCAATTCCTTCAGCATCTTTGGATGAAGATCATCTGAGCCTGCTGACTTAAACACATTCAGCTTCTCCAAGTGTTCCTTTACTAGGACAGTGCTGACTGTTGGTGGGCTTGTTTCTCCTGTGCCAGAGGAATTGCAATTGGGAGATTTGTCTTGATCCATGTTCAGGAATACAGAAGCAAAAAACTTATTGAAGAGTTCAGTCTTGTCTTTTTTTATCTGTCACCAATTGCCCTAGCCTGTCCTGTAGGGGTCTGATGTTACCCACTACCTTCTGTTTGCTACCCATATACCTGAAGAAGGACTTTTTGTTTTTAACTTTTGTCTCCAGCCTGAGTTCCATTTCTGCTTTGGCCTTCCTAACTGACTCCCTGCAAGTGTGGGCCAAGGAGGTATACTTCTCCTTTGTAGCTACCCCCTGCTTCTACAGCCTGTATACCCCATTCTTTGCCCCTAGGCTTTCCTGGATTTATGCCTACCTCTCCCTCACAGGGCACTAGTGCAATCAGTCCGGGTGTTGGTGGGCTCTCCTTCAAGTGGAGGTGATGAATGAATCCCACACACAGCAAGGGAGATTATAGTGGCCATGAACCTCATGGTGCAGAGGTGGTTCATTGGGCAGGGCGAGCTCATCTGCGGGTTCATGGTCATCAACAAAGGGGCCAGTATGGTCAAGACCATGCATGATGCCAACTTTGGCATCTGCTGTGTGGCAAACAAGTTCCACCTCATAGTCAGGGATGCCTTGAAGGGGACAGAGCTCCTGGTGATGACACTCACTACCAGCCAGTTAATTTCAAAACACAGGAAGGTGGTGGGCTACTTCCACTGGAGCTTCAAGGAGGGGAAAGATGCTTGGGAGAAACAGGCAGAGCTGAGCATCCCACAGCACAAATTCATGCAGGATGTGGACACTTGGTGGAACTCCACATACCTGATGCTAGAAAAGCTGGTCAAGCAACAGAAGACCATCCATGAGAGTCTTGGTCAGGGAGATTGGGATCAATGGCACCCTTAACAAAACAGAGTGGGATACCATCTCCCAAATATTAGTGGTCCTCAGGCAGTTCCTTGAGGCCACTGACAGCCTTAGCACTGGTGATGCCCTCCTTAGCCAGGGGATCCCCATAGTGAAGCAGCTTGAGAATAAAATTGAGATGTTCCAGGGAACTGATATTCCTGGCTGGGGTAAGCTGCTTTCACCAGAAGTGCAGGCACTGGTGAAGCAGCTGAAGGAGGGCATCAAAAAAATGGCTGGATCTGTTGCGGTCCACTATGGTTCATATGCTGGCAGGCATGTGCAACCCGAGGGTGAAGGGTCAGCAGCAGCAAAACCCTCGATCACTGGATGGAGGTGCTGGTAAACAAAGTCAAGAAAATAGAAGGGCAAAAGCAGGGGAAGTGGAAGAGGGGGATCCACTTTCCCATGTCAGCACTCCAACCAGAAGCCCATCTCCTCCAACACAGCCACTGCCAATGTGGGCCAAGGGCATGGCTTCAGTTTTGGGATCCAGAGGCACCAGACCCCACCATCAGGCAGGTAGCATAGTGGGAGCGTGTCTGCTATCTGCCCCCTCCTTCCTCAATACTCACCTGCCATGATGAAAGAGACGGAAAAAATGAAGCGATGTTAAACAGCACTATACCTATAGGCTGGGGAACTCCCCTCTTGTCAGCACAGAGGTGGAAAAGGATCTTGGAGTCATCATTGACTCCAAGATGAACCTGAGCTGGCAGTGTGGGGAGGCTGAAACTGGTTTAAGGTAAACCTGTTTGAACATAGTATCAGACTTAACTGATTTGGGTGAAAGCAGTTTATGCAATGTCTGTCTCAGACCTCTTCCCAGTTTAAGTTAAATCAGAGTCCCCAACTATCCCAGATGCTTTGCAGCTCTGGGTTGTGCTGTGCTGTTTGCTCCAGGGAACAGAGCTGGTCCTGCCTCTTTACTCCCTAGCCAGAGCTTTGGCAGAGACTGCAGGCACAGCAGGGTCTTCCTGGCTTCACCCTTCCCCCCCCCCCACCTTTTACTACTTACTACTCAAGCAGGGGTTCACCCTTCCCTCCCTCCCATCTCCCACAGCCTGGACCCCAGCCACATGGATCCAAGTCACTTGGTATGCTAGCTAATGCTGAGAGGTGTGTGTGTGTCAAATTTCACTGGGTTGAGCAGACAGAACAGTATCTGCTTAAGGCTTTTTGGGGGGTAATGAACAGTTCAGCTGGTAATGTCCCTCCATTACTTCCCTGGAAAAGGCTGTTTAAGAAGAGCTTGAACTAATGAGAGGTACTATTGTTTTGTTGATGGGCTGATAAAAGCTGTGTTATCAGCTCCCTGATGACTTCCTCTACTGTTAGGTTTGCAGACACTATGAAGAAGGGGTGTGGGGGAGAAGATTGAAAAGCTCAGTGTCAGCAATCCACTGCACATACCCCATTTGCCTCAGAATGCTACCCTTGGTCCGGGATCTAGAAACTCTCCCACCCCTTCAGCAGCAAGCATGAAAAAGCCTGGGACAGTGCAAACAGAGTGGGAGTTTACACCCTTTCTTAATCAGAGGTCCTGTTGGGGCCTGGCCAAACTCCCTCCTCAGCTCATCACTATGGAATGAAAGGGAGGGCTGCTCTAGATATGTGCCTGCATTTCCTCAGTCCAGAGGGAATGTCTTTATGGTTGCAAACTGGTTCAAGCTAGACAGGTTAGACTAAATTGCAAAGACTGAATCAATTCAGGCTCCGGCTTTTTTGAATTTCTGTCTATAGTCTGAGTGATTTTTGAAAAGAAATTTCATTATTTGAGCTAAACCACTCACTCAATGCTGATTGTGCCATGGCTTTCCTCTCTACCACTCTCAGTTCCACGGGCATGAAAGGCAGTCATAGAAATATAATATTATCCACACTTGCCATCCCTTTCTTCCCTGCCCTCAGTAATGGTACTTTCCCTTTCTACTGCAGGTTTTCTGTTCAGCTGATTCATTTTCACTGTACTGTTTTTGTTTTTGTTTTTTTTTTCTAAATGCACTCTGGCTCTCAGCAAACACCTAACTAGTATCTGAATTATTTGTAGAATTTATTACTGCTATTATGGTATTTCCAAGAGACCCCAATCCTATTTTGAGGTTCCTATAATATTGGTCACTTTACAGTCATGTAATAAGAGGCGGGGCTTTGTTTTTTTCGAAGTACCAGGAGCTGGGGTGGGCAGGGCAGCCATTGCCAGGCTGGGAGAATGGGCAAGGGATGGGCCTTGGTGATTTGGAGATTTGGCAGGAGCCGAATCTCTGAATCAGATTTGGCCAATTTCAATTCAGAGCAGTGATTCGGATCACCGAATCAAATTGCTGTTCCCCAAATGAGCTGAATCTGAATCCAAAGCTAATACTAGCCACTTCACATAGGCATAATAACTAAGGGTAGAAAGGAAATACTGGCAAAACAACAGCATTTCAGTTGCAGAAGAACAAAGATATTTCTTCTTTTTTTCTTGGTTGTCAGTTCAACACCCAGAGACCAATCCAACTTTGAATATAGCCCTTATTCTTCCTTTCACATATTTGGTCTGGTCTTCAGGCTTCCTTGAGAAGAAATAATGCCATAGAATTGTATAATGTATGGTGAGGAAAAAAACATTTTGTCCATTAGAATATTATTTACAAAATAATATTCAATTTTTTTAGCCAACTCATTTACAAGTGTAAAAAGGGCACAAAAATATAATGAGAAAATTGGAAAAGAAAAACTACAGAAGTAATAAACAAAGAAAAGCATAGTTGGAAATTAAACTCAGCAGGGAGTTTAAACTCCCCCTTGAACTCCTGAACTCTTTATTATTGGGAAGGAGGTGGAGGATTTAGCACAACCTATTTGAGTACAATAAGAACAATATGTGAGGACACTGCTTAGCTGCCCTGACATTCCCACACCTATTTCAGTTCTTGGACACATTCCATTTTCATTAAATTGTTTGTATAGGAAAACACCTATTCCTCCCTGATCAAAACATCTTCCTTTCTCAGCTTTCTGTTGAAGAGAGGTTTCAACAATTAACTGTCCTTGGAGTGGGTCTGCTTAAAAAAGTTTCTAACAAAAATTTGATGGAAAATTAGGTTTGACCAAATGATATTCCCCCTACCCCCCCCCAAAAAAAAATTAAACCACAGTAAATATAAAGTTTTCATTAAAATAATATTTTAGAGAGAAGATATGTATTAGAAATAGTTCTATAGTACTCCTGTGATTCATAGTTCATTGTTTTACGTTCCCATTTGCTCTGTGGACAAGACTCCCAAGCTCATCTCATTTTTATTTCCTCTATTGCACTTCTTGCCTTCAAGAGGAGAGACCAATAAATCATGTGTGGTGTGGTCAGATGATGGAGCCCAGCTTGTAGAGGAGAATGTGAATCTAAGATATCCTAACTATAATTTCTGTGTGGCACTGAGGCAGAATATCAGGAGCATTTCATTATTCAAATTCCTAAGAAAGTCAAATTCCCAATTTGTCATTGGAAAAATAAGACAACCAACTTTAGTTAGGCAGTGGGCCTATAAATGCCATTAACTTTCAATGATATTTAATACTTTTTTGAAATTTTTGGACTTGGGTGTTTTTAATAAATGGTAATCCTAGTGCCACAGTTTTCCACCTTCTTCAGCTTTGTTTATTTGGCTTATTTAGATTATAAACTGTTTGAGACCATTTCTTGCTATGCATATCTGTAGCACCTAGTAAAATAAGATGGAAAATTGGATGTTAGGGCCTCATAGTGTTCTCTGCCTCCAAAAAATCTTATGGGTCACTTGAAAACTAGTATATGACAGAAACATGATAGGAGACTCTCAAAAAGCTGCCCAGTGTAAGGAGAGCAGATATGAAGCTATACTGTATCTAACAATTCTTTTTTTTTAAATTTTAAATAGGTACTGCAACTCCATCTATTGTCTTTTTAAATAAATCAGCACTTCTCTAAATGATGGTAATTAAGTTCCCAAATAGAATATTAACCAAGGTTGGAAAAGGAGAATTAAAGAGCCCATAATTTGATGATAATGTGATGTGCTGAGGAGTCTTTTGAAACTCGTAGCCTTCAGTACAATTGTCTGTGATGGCCAAAGCTGGGAAGTAATTTGTGGGAAGTAGCTCTCTACAGTGCCAATCTATTCATACTTTTATGCAGAGAGATTCATTCTGTAGGATTAATGAAAAAATGCTGACAAATGAGGTTAAATTCTATTGTGTATATAAGGATTAAACAATAACTTGCTTATATTTAGAATGTGAAGCTGGCACTTGGATGTTAATATAAAGTCAAATGATTCCTGATTGGTTACTGTAAATCTCTAAAGGAAAGAGAACACACAAGAAAAAGGACTAAAATTATGCTGGCAAGGAAAAAATGTCACCTGGCTACAGCACACAAAAGAATACATGTTAAAGAGATAAATTAGCCAAAGTCCTTTGTAGAGGCTCTTCGTATTTTATATCAAGCGCCTGTCTCCATTTGCCTTGGTGAAATAAAAGGTCAGTCTGTAAGCAGCACCCTGTGAAATTGCCATGAATATATTGGTAGGCAGTGAAAATGGATGCAACTCCACTAGCATTAACAAAAAGAAACAGTGGGGCATTGTGCTCACCAGCTACTGATTAGCAAAGAGGTTTATTGATTTTTATTTTTATTTTTGCTCAAACACTCTTTATTTAACATCTTTACAGATATATTGATATCTGTTAAACCACTCCTTTCTCCCCATCTTCCACATCTCAGTTAGAATTAATTCCTTTTTTTCTGCTCTGAGGTGACCCATATTAGCTCATCTTGCTGTCTACGTAAAAGATAAAGCGACATGTTTAATAAATGAGGGGTAAAAAGAAATGTCCGAACATTTGGCTTAAAGGGCTTGTAATAATGTCCGAGTCAAATTCTGTAGCTTTGACAAACATTAGCTCAGACTGTCAGTGGGTGTAAATCAGTTGGCCTTGGCACTGCTGAAATTATAACCCTAACTGGCCAGATTCAGACATGTAGGCACATGTGGTTTGTGGTGCCACAATCCTTTCACAGTGCCACAAACTGTACATGTTGCACATGAAACCATGCACAGAGCTGTGGGGGCAAAATTTGCTACTTTGATTTCCCAGTACCAACCCCTCCCCCCCAAAAAAAAAAACCCTGGAAAAAATGTGGCACAAAACATGCCAAAGTGCAGTGTACAAATGATGAGGTGGGGGAGCAGACAGCCCAGGATTGCCTGCTTCCTCATCTCCGTGCACTGTGAATCCCCCACACTGAGGCAGCCTGTGCCCCAGCCAGCCACTCTCCAGCTGGCTGGGATACAGTGTCCCTCAAGATGTGGGAGCAGGCAGCCCTGGGCTGGCTGCTCTCTTGTCTCTTCATGCCTCATTGCAATATCTGTGGTACAGAGCCCCTGAACTGAGGCATGTGGAGACAAGGGAGCAGACAGCCCTGGGCTCACTGCTCCCCTGTAGCCACACTGTTCTCCAGCCAGCTGTGGAGCAGTGTGGCTCAGTGTATGGGTTTCTTGTGCCTCAGTGCAGGGGCTCTGTAGAGCAGCTCCCATGCTGAGGCACATGGAGACAGGGGAGCAGGCAGCCCTGGGCTGCCTGGTCCCCTGTCTTGAGGCACTCTGCACTCATGGGGTGCCTCAGCATGAGGGCATTGCAGTGCGTGGAGATGGGAGAGCAGGCAGTCCAGGACCTGCATGGCATGGAGCTGGCTGCCTTCACTGCTCCACTGCATGGGGCTTCCCCCGGTAGCATGGGAGTGTGGGAGCTGCACAAGGACCCCAGGTGCCCTACACAATAGAGGTGGGGCACCTTGGCTGTGCTCCATGAGTCGCTTTTCTAGTGCTGGCCAGAGCTGCACACCAATGATGGCAGTGCCTGCACCAGCCATGAACACGACAAGTGCCTCTGCCTGCTGCTGCTGCCGGTGGGGGCTGTGCGCCATGGAGGGGAGTGGGGGGGAGGGGCTCTCCAAACATGCTCACCGTCCCTCACACCTACACCCTGCCCACCAGAGCTCCATGCTTCCTGCTGCCCTTCTGGGAATGGGCTCTGTGCTGCCACCAGCCAATGCTCTATGCTCCCACCCAGCTGCAGCTCTGCCTCCATCTCCTCCTCCCCACCTGTGCCCCTATCTTACCTTGTGCCTGGAATGAGCAGGACTCTGGGGAAGCCCAGCAGGTCCCCCAGTGGTGAGTACAGGAACTGCATGGGTGCCCCAGGGAGCCCAACATGATGGAGGCAGGTGGGCCTGCCTGTGCTCCTTGGTCCCATGTGCAGGACTGGCCAGAGCCTCACACCACCAGTGGCACTGCCTGTGCCAGCCCCAAGTGCCCCCACCTGCTTCTGCTGCTGGTGGGGGCTGTGCCTTGGGAGAGGGTGTTTTGGGGGGTCCCCAAACCCTCCCACCCTCCCTCACACCCACACCATGCCCACCCAAGCTCCATGCTCCTGCTGCTCTTCTGGGCATGGGCTCTGCACTGCCACCAGTCATAACCCCATGCTCCATACTTCCACCTAGCTGCAGCTCCTTTTCCTTGCCCTTGCCCCTGCCCCTGCCGCTTCGCTACTTGGTGTCCAGAATAAGCGGGACTCTGGGGAAGCTGAGCAAGTCCCTTGGGAGCTGAAGTATTGGCAGCAGCATCCCCACCCAGAATCTGCATGCTAGCTGGGCCTGGCCTTTTCTGTCCTCATGGGTGGAAGAGCTGGGTGGCGTACAATTAGGTAGTGAGCACCCATGGACTGGATGAAATTACCTGCAGGTTGGATTCAGCCCATGGGCCATATTTTGCCGTCCTCTGCTTTAACTTATAAATGCAGAATAAGACAGTCTTCAGATGGTAACAAGCTAATAACTATCTGAATAGTCTTCCATTTTAAGTAACTATAAAATGAAAATTGTGGTTAGTGAAATCTATTGTGGTATGCTGTAACAGAGGTTGCTAAAATATAGTCATCCTGTTAATCGGGGATTGGTCAGACTAACTAGCCTTCTTTCCATCTTTAAAGCTAGTTTATCATGAACACAATATTTTGGGTGGGTTGTGGAATATCATGCATAGATGTTTTCATGAATGTTGTCTCCATTTTTGTTAATGTTAAATGTATATTATATTTGGATCAGGAATCGCACCTGACCTGTCAATCTGATGCCCACTAGAGGGAGGAAGTTATATCCTTAATATTCACATACTACTTGAGAATTCAATAGAGGAATGCGAATGGCCAGATTAAAGACAAGAATTTAACAGTTGCTATGGTAGTAGGTCTTTGTCTAAAGATTCCCAGGGCCTTTGAATGATTTAGGCCCCTAGCTGGCCTAGCTGGGCAATGCAAGCTAGCAAGATGCTGACAGAAATCTCCAGCAGTAATCAGACTGCATTTTTATGGATAAGATACAGGAATGAGATCATATATTGTTAATTCTCCAGTTGTTTTCCATATCTCTGTGTGTCAACACATGTTATTGGTTCTTATGATTTCTCTTGGTTTTTTAGAAGGAAAAAAACATTTTTTGCTAATTCTCATAATTCATTGTCAGTGGTAAATATGATTTCAGAACATTTGATTATACAGGTAGGTTTCTCCTGTGGGTGAGAGGCCCTATAATTTCGAGCACAGCAAGACAAATGGTGTGTGATTCTTAAGCTTGCAAAATCCTTTTTGCTAAGAGTTTAGCAAGGCACAGGTTGACAAGAGACAGGTAGGGCAGAAGCTACCTGGGCCAAGGATTTGGCTCCTGGCATGTTTCAGTTTTATCTCAGTGTTCAAGTAGCAGATAGCAAAGAGGAGTTGGGGCTGAAGGACAGCCCTGAAAGTGTTTGTGCAGCATGAAGTGTGTCACTCTGGTCTTGGCTTTTGAGCAATCAGTATTTCATATATAAGTTCAAATAATTTGATTTCTTGTTTATTTAAAACATTAATCCTCTTTGACTTTTTGGAACTGAAATCTGCATTCTCCTCATATGTGAAGGATCTTGTTTTACGTGAGCTCATCAGTGCATCAAACAGAAATGGGGATTTGAGCGTAACACTTTTTTTTTTGGGGGGGGGAGGGAGCCAATAGTGACGACAAACTATCAAAACTGCCAATTTTAACCTTCTGAAATCAGACAAAAATTTGGGATGCAATATATACTTGTTCAAATGCAGCCTATTGAACAATTGTGTGCCCCGGGAAATAGTGATATTTTTAGCCTCACTAAATGGCAACATCCAAATTGGAAATTTTACATTCAAGGTCTTTAAATGGTATAAAAGCTGAACCAAGACTATATTTCTGCATGAGTTTTCATCAGCAAAATGCATAGAATTGCAGTGCCCCTGAAAAAATGGACTGCAATGGGCTGTAATGATGTATCAGACAAGTAATCTTTGGAAGGTAGAAACTTGTCTGTGATCTACTTGTTTCTGTGATCTACATGTCAAAGTATGTTGGCAGTGATATGGCAGGACTTGCTCATTTATTAGACAAAGATATGAAGGTGGCAGGGACATGAGTTCACTGAAGAAGATAGGTCATAAAGGAATGGAATGTTTTCATTTTTAGTGCGTTTGGTTTTTTCTAGTCCATAGCTTATTTTGTTTTATGTAGAGTCAGCATTGTTACTTTAAAGTGACTGGCATACATGTTCCATAAGGAGAAATGAAGTGCACTTTCACACCCCTTATCAGTCCCATAAGGCAATATCCTGTTTCTCTTTCATTTAGCATTCTGATATGTGATCAGATCTTCTTCAGCTGGTGTTAAATAGTATAACTCCATTGAAGAAGAAAACTGATTTATACCAGAGAGCAATTTGGAACATGCATTCTGCATGGACTGAGAGTCACTAGTATATTCTTCTTAACACCTGTAAATGGTTCTATGTCTTAGCGGACTCTGAGTACACAAAATGAGCACTGGTCAAAGAGTAGCTTGTTAAATCTAGAACTAGCCAGAATGTTTTAAGTGTTATTTCATCAAAATCATATTATTTCATAGAGACACAGCAGTTTTGATGAAGCTTTTGTAGGGAAGGGTTTTATGTATGTATGTATTTTGGTCCATAGAGTGCTGCTGGCTTCTGATGAGAGACCAAATAAATTCCAGATTTTAATACAAAGAATGGACCTTTTGATAGTTTGTTTTCTAGGAAAATTATTGAAAAGTTTGTTATGCTCATACAGAATCACAATACATTCTGAAATCTTCAAAGTTGGCAGAAAATGAAATTTTCGTCCATCTATATCTCCATCTAGCTAGAATTGTACATGGAAAATATGAAGCTATGGTGGTAAAAGGGAGATGCTTGCTCTTGGAATTTGTTTCCTCTCCAATACTTCTTAGTGTTGCATAACATGTGCATTCAGATTATAAATTTGATCCTCATCATTCTGAGGGTCTGTTGGGCTCTTCAGTGCAACTGTGTTGCCGTTGTTATATGGGCATCCATTTAACAGAAGTCTGTGTTCAACTATTCTTTCTTGTTCAGCTAAGACCTGACCAAAGCAGTTTATACTTTTGGTATATCCAGGTTAATTTACAGAAACACACTATTGAGAAAAGAGGCACATGTCCATAAAAAAGCTCTCCAACTATCTGTCTGCACTTTTGAAAGGAACGGTAACAACCATTTTAGTAGATTTTATCAAGAGATGTGTTACTAAAAGTGATAAAATCCACTAAAAATTTCTGCCTTGATACTCAGAAGTCCTTCAGGGATTGGTAATAGCTAACCTGACATTGTCTGTATGCCTATGGTATTTCTTGTTAATAGTGTTCTATTGAGGTCAATTACACTTTTATAGCCAGAGGAAACCTAATGAGATGAGGGGGGGGAAAAAAAGATATTTGTGTTTTTATATTGTTGCGCCACGTGAATTTTAAAAAAATAATATCAAGGGCTTTGAAATATTTTGTAAACCCCATTTTTCTTCACTAGTCATCAGGTGAGGGGTATATTCAATTTCTGTGATATCTTCAGCAGTAGCTACTGAAGTTTCTCATGTCTCCAAAAAAACTGTGATGCTATTTCATAGACATTAGGGCTGGAAGGGACCTCAAACAAGCATCGAGCCCAGCCCCCCGCCCAAAGGGCAGAAAGTCATCTGGGGTCATAGGATTCCAGCAAGATAAGCATCCAATTTACTTTTGAAGGTGTTCAGTGTAGGTGCTTGAACCCCTGGCAGGCTGTTCAAGACCTTGGGGGCTTGGACAGTAAAGACATTCTTCCTTATGTCCAGCCTGAAATAGTCATGCGGTAGTTTACAACTGTTCAACCTCCACATCCCTTGGGGCATGTGGCAGGGCAGCCCCTAGGGGTGCTGTGGCCTCCCCCAGTGCCCTACTTACCCATGCCAACTTGGGTCTTGAATGCACCCTCTGTCTCGCCCGCCATGTCTTTAATCTTATATTATTAATGGGAGGCTGCCTTCCTGCCCACTATGGCACGGTGCCCGCCTTACTATGCCGGGACTCTGCCCTATACGCGCCCTCCCCCAGGACTACTCTATATGCGTACCCGTTCCCGGGACCTCCTTCCTAAGCTCGCCCCCTCCTGGAGCCTTACTCACTATCCGTGCCCCCTCCTGGGGCCTGCTCAACCTAGTGCACTCTACCGGGCCTCTCACCCACAGACAGTGCCCCACTGGGGCCTGCTCAATGTCTGATATACACGCCCCCTCCCGGGGCCTGCTCCAATATTCGCGTGCTCCCCTGCTTGCACTGGGGCCCTCTATGCTCGCGCCTCGCACGCTCCCCTGCCCGCACTGGGGCCTTCTATACCTGACTTGGGCTTCCCAAGGTTGGGGCTCAGGTGGCCTTAGCCTTACCTGGCCCCCAGACCCGCCTTCTCAGGCCTACGCCCCACTGGGGTGCTTCCCAATTGGGGCTTGTCCCAATATCACCCTGCTGTGCTGGGGGTCAGGATACCTCACTAAATGCAGCACCCCTGTGGTGCTTGGAACACCCCCACCTTACTGGGGAGCTCCTAATAAGGCCTCCTCCACCCCTACAGCCTTGCCTGGTCCTCCAATCATAACAATAACCCCAAAACCAAAATCTCCCTTTCCTGGGTTACAACACAACTTCCAACCACAACAGAAAACTCCCCCTTCTGGATTCCAAAACAACTTCCACGCACCATGGAAAACCCCCTCCCTCCGGGGTTCCAACATCAGTTCCAGGCAAAACCTGACTCTCACATATCTACTTATCAGGGTCTCCTCCCCACAGTACCGCCAAGCAGCTGCTCTCCAGCCACCAGGCTTCTCTAATGTTCTGCTCAGCTTGCTCACACAGAGCTCCCTCCTTCCCTCAGGCTGCCAGCAGGGGAACTGAACTCTGGCATCAGCCTACTCTGCTTATAAAGGCCAGGCCCTGCCCCCTTGTGGTCAGCTGACCCTATCAGTTGTCATGGCAACTGGCACCTGCTGCCCTGGTGAGTGGCAGCTAAGCCCCTCTTTCAACTAAGGACTATTATTCCTACTATCAGTAGCAGGCACCCTAGTGTCCTGCTACAGGGCACTATGGAGAACAAATGTTCCTCCACAAAATGGTCACCCCTGATAAACTTATAGGTGGCCATCAGGTCACCCCTGGGCCTGCACTTTTTCCAGGCTAAAGAGCCCCATGGATCTCAGCCTGTCACAATAACGTCTCTTTTTCCTGACCTGATCATACACATGGCTCTTCTCTGGACTCTCTCAAGCTTCTCCACATTCTTTTTGAATTGTGGAACCCAAAACTGGACGCAGTATTCCAGCTGCAGCCTCACCAAGGCCAAGTACGAGGGGAGAATGACGTCCCGGGACTTGCTCGAGAAGCATCTATGGATGCAAGCCAGCTTTCCTAGCCGCAGCATCGCATTGCAGGCTCATGTTCATCTTGTGGTCAATGATGACCCCCAAATCTCTTTCTTCTGTAGTGCTATCCAACGTAGCACTGCCGAGCCTATAAGGATGCTGCAGGTTTTTCCTCCCAAGGTGGAGAACCTTGCATTTTTCGGTGTTACACACCATGAGGTTCTCATCTGCCCATTTGCTGAGCTTGTCCAGGTCAGCCTGGATCACCCGCCTATCTTCTGGCGTGGATGCTTTGCCCCAAAGTTTGGTGTCATCGGCGAACTTGGCCAGTCCACTCCCGACTCCAATGTCCACATCGTTAATGAAGATGTTGAACAGTATGGGTCCAAGGACAGAGCCTTGCGGGACCCCACTGGTCACAGGGCACCAGAATGAATGAATGCCATCAATTACAACCCTCTGGGTCCGACCACAAAGCCAATTTCCCAGCCAGCGGATCGTGGTGGAGCCAAGGCCACAACTGGCCAGTTTGGCCAAGAGGTGATCATGGGATACCAGATCAAAAGCTTTTTTGAAGTCAAGATATATGACATCAATCTCTTCTCCCTTGTCCAGGTGATAGGTCACCTGGTCATAGAAGGAAATGAGATTGGTCAAACAAGACCTACCCGCAACAAACCCATGCTGGCTATCCCTTAGAATGTTAGCCTGGGCCAGTCCCTCAAGGATGGCCTCCTTAATAAACTTTTCTAGGATCTTCCCCAGGATAGAAGTCAGGCTAATGGGCCTGTAGTTAGCCAGATCCACTCTCCTCCCTTTCTTGAAGATCGGCACCACATTGGCCTTCTTCCAGTCTTTGGGCACTACACCAGAGTGCCAGGGGTTTTCAAAGATCCATGCCAGGGGCTGGGCTATGATGCTCACCAGCTCCTTGGGTACCCTGGTATGTTGATTGTCAGGGCCGGGTGACTTGAAGGTATCCAGACTCGCAAGATGTTCCTTCATGAGGTCAGCATTAATGAAGGGCAGGGGATCTCCCTCACCCGGACCTCCCTGTCCCATAGCAGGCATGGGCATCCATTGGGACTGATGAAAGACTGACACAATGTACCCATTTAATAGGTTGGATTTTTCCTGGGCGTCAGTTGCCCCATCTGGTTTAGCAGGGGTCCAATGTTGCTCTTGTTTTTCCTCCGGCTCCCCACATATTTGAAAAAGAACCTTTTATTGTTCTTGATGCTCGAAGCTAGTTGGAGTTCAGTTGCAGCCTTGGCTTTCCTGGTATGCTCCCTGCAGGACCAGACCAGTCCAGAATATTCCTCCTTGGAGGTGAATCCCATCCTTCATCCTTTGTAGGCCTCTCTTTTTAGCCTCAGGAAGTCTGCTAGATCCCTGGATAGCTAGTGGGACTGATGTGCCCTCTTGCTGCCTTTCCTCCAAGGTGGAATAGACTTAGCTTGTGCATTGAGGATCACTCCCTTGAGGAGCAACCACTCTCCCTGAATTCCCCTTCCCCTGGGGTTGTGGTCCCTTAGGTCCTCACTGACAAGCCTCCTGAGCTTGTCAAAGCCAGCTTTTCTGAAGTCAAGGACATCCGTGTTGCTGACTGACTTGCCAGCTTTACAGCAGATGGTGAAGGTGATCAGCTCATGGTTGCTGTCACCCAGCTTCCCATCGATCATTATGTCACCAATTGGGTCATCCCCAGTAGCCAGTACCAGGTCGAGCAGTGCTTTACATCTCATTGTCCCATAGATTTCTTGAGTCAGATAGAGGTCATCCATGTATGATAGGAAGTTTTGCAACCACTAGGATTTTGGTGAGTGATCCTCCCAGGAGATGTCTGGGTAACTGAAGTCACCCATGACAACCATGGTCATGAAGCATGTGGTCTCAGCCAGTTCCTGGGTGAACTCCTGGTGAAGCTTTTGACTTTGGGTGGGAGGCCTGTAGTAGACTCCCTCCATTGTTTCCCCTGTGCTGTGTTTTCCATGGATTTTAACCCACAGGGTCTCCAATCATCCATCCTGGTCACCAACATCAGCTTGTCGAGATGCATAGCTTTCCTTAACAGAGAGCTACACCCCCGTCCCTTTTATCTACTCAATCTCTCCTAGCCATCTATACCCAGGGTCCAGTCATGGGTGGAGTCCCAGGAGGTCTCCTTTATCCATGTGATGTCATAATTATTTGTGTTTTAAGCAGGAGGATGAGTTCCTCCTGCTTATTCCCCAAGCTCCTGCCATTTGTGTACAGTCAGGCAAGTGTCCCCTTTCACCTTGCCCACAGATTGTACCAGGGCTGGGGCAGGGGTGGGCCTCCTTAAGTGCCTTAGTCTGCTGGCTTTGCAAGGGTTGCTCAGCGGGCCAACAGTGGTGGTAGTCCCCCTGTCCTCCAGGAGGCTTAGTTTAAAGCCCCATGGAGCAGGTCAGCCAGTCTGACTGAGAAGAGCCGTCTCCTCCCCAGGGAGAGAGGTGGAGGCCATCTTTTCCCAGCAGCTCGCTTCCCCTCTCACCAAAGAGCGGGCTGTGGCATGGAAGCCAAAGCCTTCCTGATGACACCAGCACCACTGTCTTTTTGGTTGACTACCTGGATCCTCCTTTACCTCAGCCCACACCCCAAGACTGGGAGGATCGAAGAGAATACCTCCTGTGCCCCCAGACTCTTAGCTTCACTCCCAAATCCCTGTAGCACTTCATGACCTGGCTGGGAGTACTTTGAGCCGTGTCATTGGTGCCCACATGAATAAGGAGCAGGGGATAGTGGTCTGTGGGCTGGAGGAGCTTAGGGATCTTCTCTGCAGTGTCTCAGATGTGAGCCCCTGGGAAGCAGCAGACTTCCCAGGCTAAGGGGTTGGGGTGGCAGATTGCCCCCTCAGTCCCCCTCAGGATGGAGTCTCGCACAACAAACACTTTATGTTTTTTGCCTTGGGGAGAACAGGGCTGGTAGCTTCAGTGGGCCTCTGTTGCTTGTGGGAGCTGGTAACTCAGCAGGCTCTGCTGTGCCTGGAAGAAGTTTATACCTGTTGCTAAGCTCTGGTGGGGCAGGGGCCTTGGTGCGGTGGGTCTTAGGGCCCTTGACCACCTTGGTCCATGCCCCTGACTGTACAGAATGGGAGGTTCTGGAGCCCTCCCTTGTCCTGGAGGGAGACCATGGTCTACCCTCTGGCTGCTGGGGTAGAAGGGCCTGGCAGTAGGAGTCAGTCTCCTGCTGACAGTCTCTGATGGCATGCAGTCTCTGGACTGTGGCCTGGAGCTCCTCCAACTGGCACACTAGAGACCCCAGTAGAGAGCAGACCCAACAAGGGGTGGTAGCCATGCTCCCTGGCCCCAGAGCCTGAAAAAGGAACTGGCAGCCCCACAGCTGAGAGCCAGGGCTCCATCTGTGTGGAGCCTGGAACCATGGGCTCTGTCTGGGTGGCAGTCTCTGAGAGCCCAAGAGGACCCTTGGGGTGTGGTGCGTGCCCATCCACGGCATGCCACTGATAGGCAGACTGGGCCTGAGTCTGGCTACCTTTGGGGGCTTGCAGGCCAGGCCTCAGCCCTCCCACGCGCCCTCTAGCACAAATTCTGCGTTAACTCGCACGCTGGCAAACAAGCGCACATGTTTGCGCAGCCAGTTTTTGGATGGCTTTGCTGTGCTGGGGGTTGGCGGGGAGCTCTGTGGCTGCTGTGGGGTCTCTGGGGAGTTCTGTGAGGGGGGGGGCAGGGATGCAGAGGGCTTTCGCCTGCATGTCTCTCATTGCTCTGGAGCCTAACTGAGGCTTTTTTGCTGTTGGCAGGCCCTTTTAAACTACACACATGCGCAGTGGGCTCTCCATTGGGGAAGCTGCTCTCGGGCAAGGGGGAGCCCTGCCCAGGATTTGGGGGGCCCTTCCCTACTGGAGGGAGACTGTTGAGTACCCCCCACCTCTCTCTTTCCCTGGGGGGCTGGGCCAAGTAGGGGCCTAGGTGGGGCGAGACCTGGCGTGGCTCCACTCAGCCGCCTCTTCCCACTCACTAAGGGTTAACCCTCTCCTACCACAGGCCCTGCTTACCTCCAGCTGTGCTGGGGGTCGGCGGGGGGGGGGCTCCGCGGCTGCTGGGGGAGTCTCTGGGGGGCTTTGTGGAAGCGGGGGTGCAGCGGGCTTTCACCTGTGCATCTCTTGCCGCTCCAGAGCCTATTCAATGTGTCTGTTAAAATACAATAACTATAGCCACCAGATGTATTATTCTTTTATGTGATGTATGTCTATGCTACTGATTATATTGAAGAGAGAAGGTGGTGCCAGTGTTTCAGGCTATGATTCCTTCAGAAGAGCTGTGGCTTTACTTTTCATAAACTCTGACTTCTTCAGCTTGAGAGAGCAGCAAGCTGTGTAGACAGATGGGCAAGAATGTAATAAGCAAGTATTTGATGTGTATATATTACAAAATGGGGGACCAAGGCAGGATTCTGTCTGAAAATGTTTAACCAATCCTAGGATCCTAAACCAGTGATTCTCAAACTTTTTAATTTCTAAGCACCACTGAATAGATTGAAGGCATGCCAAAAAAAAAAATCAGCTTTTAGCTTTCACTTGAGTTTTGACTGCAGAAAATAATAAAGTAATTTTTCTGTTGCAAAGAACTCAGAAAGACCACAACAAATCAAAAAAATTTAATGCTATGGATTCCTGTTTGAAATCTCTGTGTTTATCTTGTGAATCATGTTTGCATATTTAACAGTGCCAACATTGAATAGCACCCCACATTAGCCCTAAGAATCTCAAAACAGCTGAGTGTGCTGTCACTGGTCTATGCATACAAACACAGGCATTTGTTCAGTAGAGAAAAAAACCCTTTTCAACAACATTTTGGTGGGACAACTGTAGTGGCCTTTATTGCAATGGACAGAAAGCGCATTATATTTTCAACCTCTCTTCCCATCCTGTTAGAGAGAGAAACAAAATAGAGGACCATCATGCTCCTTTTATGAATGAGGAAATGGCCTTTAATGATGACATTGCTACCTAATTAGTAGATGGGCTGTTGGGTTTCCTAGACAACCCCAGCCATAACAGTAGTGGCTAAAATATGGCAATTAAAATGGAAATCTCTGTGGGTCTGTGAAAGATTCAAAAAGCCCACCAGTGTGCTGGGGAAAATGAATTGGCATTATCTGCTATGGGACCCTAGAGTGTCCTATTCACATACTGTATTTTGTGTTATAGTGTTCAAGCATCAGTTTTAACTATGATCCTTGGGAATAAGTTAGTATGTTCATTAGATGACTAAATCCTGAAAATACACATGGGACCAACCCTAGCTGCTTTATGCTGACAGCCTTTGAAAAGCTATATCTGTATTCAATGGTAGCAACCCTTAGGTCTGGCTCTTCAGGCTTTCCTTCAGTTTCAGTTGTTGAATGTTTAGTCATGAACTTACAGACCTGTGTTATTTCCAAGTTAGTCATGACCTGACCTAATCAGACTAAATTTGCAGCAGTAGGTTTTGAAACCATGGCACAAACCCATGCTTTTGAAGTGCACAAATCTCAGGACAGTCAGGGCTTTTGGACGTAAACCAAGTCAGTCTTTGAAATGCCACTTACCACCCAGCTCTCCGTTGGCAGCTGACACCCACCTGACTACTTGTACTCTTACAAGCTTTTAACTATTATGAAGGATAATACTTAATTTTGCCTTTGTTCTCCGACAGCCCACTGCAGTTACTGACTGTTACTAGCAGATGGAGGATTTACTTACTCTTGTATTTCTTGTAGAAAGTCATAAGGCAGGTGCTGTATAGTTAGTTATTAATGACAAACAATAATTTAAGGGAAAAATGGAAAATGCTGTATTTTAACTTCATGCAAAGTGCCCCGTTGTACAAATAATAATATTTTTAAAAATAGAGTGGCCGTAAGAGAAGGTAATTCACTTATTTTCATATGCATAGATTTCACAGGTTGATGTACACATCATCTCTTCAGTACTAAAAGATTGTCCTGGTTCTTTCCAAATACTGGTCACCAGAAGGTGATATTTTTCCATGCTGTTTTATCATACCTAATGGTTTATGACCATCTACTCCCTCAGAAAAAAACTAAGGTAATAAAATAAAGAGGAGAACTAGTTATGCTATTCAGCCACTTCACAACCAATATTGTAAATCATCTCCCTGTCAAGATGCCTTGCAGGACAGTTGCTTAGGAGCTCTGCAAGTTGAGTTGAGCCTGCTTTCAAAGTAGAATGTAGAGAGTCTGAGGGCAGTTGGACCCGTGAATAGGAACAATGATGCTGATGTGGGGTGGGAATGGTGCAAGGGTGAAGAACCAGGTCGAATGGAGATAAAAACAACACATAATGCCTACAAAAAAGAGAGATACTGGAATTGATGTGTATAACACCAGCACTTACATTGTGCTGTGAATGGGCATTTGAAAACTGTAAAATAGGCCCTGAGACAAAAGCCCTGAAGCTCAAGAAATGGAGCAGATGCTGCTGGAACTAGGAAAGATGGGCTCTTAATCAGTGGTTTTTTGTGTTTTTGTTTTTTTGTTTTTTGGTTTTTCCAACCATGGTGCCATGGCACCCTGGGGCGTTGTGAGATCCTTTTAAGGGTGTTGCAGGGTGCCATGCAATATTACCACTGTCAGGTGTGTAAACACCTATGTGTAATTCAGAGGTTAAACCTAGAGATTTCAAATAAGAATCCATGGTGTGCAGAATGTTCTGCAACTGCATTATTTATTATTATTACTTATTATTTTTTCTGTATTCAAAAAAAGTTAGAGCTAAGAGCTGACATTTTCTCAGAGGTGCCCTGAGTCAGAAACGGTTGAGAACCAGTGCTGTATACTTTAAAGGGTGCAAATAAAGAGATAAGGGAAGACAAGGTGTAGCTAGGGAAGTTGTACATTCTTTGTACAACTAAGTACCTAGCACATTTGTAGACACTATATAAAATAAATGCTTAACAGAGCTCGAGAGGGGTTCGGAAAGAATCATTTTGGCATACTTATAACTTGGTAGAGTTGAAAGCTTCCTATTCTCCAATAACCCTATAGCAGGCACAGCAAAAATGGTAAGAGTTCAATGAGCCTGGCTGCCATGAAACACCATAACATGACATGAGTTATATTATGGAAAATACCAGTGAGAGGGAAGTAACATCAGTCAACACAACTTTCTTCCAGACAATGTGGCTATTCAAGGAGAGTTGTACTCAAATGGTCTCCCTCCCTTCTCACATGGTTTTTAAGCAGGAATCTTAAAATCAGGCTGGAAAAGGTCAAGAGTTTGGAAGGTCAGGGATCTGGAACCTCCTTGGATGATCAGTTTTGGCTACTTTTGTATTCCAAGCAGGAGGGTGAAGCAGGCTGAGTTTCAGAAGGTTGGGTAAGATGATCTATCTTTGTTTTAGAGCTATGTTTAAACCTTGGAAATGTGGCGAAATGCCGAGCTAGCGGCTCCGGCACTGCTTAGGGGAGCCGCGGGCTTTGCGGAGTTGTGCGAGCGCGCGGCTTGTGGGGCAGAATTGAGGTAGCTCTTAGCCGCCCTCGAGGTTCACCGAGTTGGCACAAGTAGACAACTTAGAGTAAGTAGTTAGTGTCTCTTTAATCTATAGGGTGTCCGTTGGTTCACGAGGTTCCAGAGCCAGCCCTTGCGTTCCAACAGTGGAACTAGTCCAAAGCTAGGTGCGGCTGCCGACTCCTTAAGTCCCAGAACTGGTCAACGGCTCATAATTGGGAAACACAAAGCAATACTGTAACACAGTGAATCGTTGTTAGTTGTCGGATTTCTGAGGCCTTTATCTTCGCTGGGATACGCCCAGGCGGGGAGGCTGAGAACCGGTCTGTGGGGTGATCAGGCCCACAGAGTTTTCCAGTTGTCGTCTCTGCTGCTTCCTGCTTTTTTGCCTCTTTTATAGATGTTTGTTGGACTGCCTCTATGACACTAACTATAGTATACAGATAGGATAATTTTCTTTTTCATAATTATTGCTAGGCAGATTTTCTACATAAGTTTCATTTCTGTAGAAATGACACTTTTAGATAAGAAATGAAATTTACAGAATGCGCATGTGTAGCTTAATGCCAGTGGAGAAAAGTACAAAGCGTTCATTTTGATTAACAGTCGACTTCAAGGTTACATAAATGTGAGAGTGCCGCGCGGCAGTTATACAGAAAAGAGAAAATAATATAAAGTCTTTGCTAAAAACTATAAAACAGTTACAGGAAAGACAGTGGAGGACAGGAACCCAAACACCTCACTATTACATCACTATTTTAAGTGGAAATCTTGTTCCTGATAGGAAAATAGGGGTTGGTCTGGGAGAAGAACACTCTATAACATTTCCTTTGTACTTGAGACGACTGGATGGTGCAGTACATCAAAACTTAGAATATGGCTATGTGCATGAATCTGTGGATAATACAAGAGTTGTTCTCATCTGCATCATTCTTCCCCTTTCATGAGTAAGGAATTAAATTAAAAATGAACCAAATAATATCTCAGCATATACTTTCAAAATAATATAATAACACACTCCCCTGAATAAATATTTTGCTCTGCTAGTAGTGTTTAAAATGCACTTCTTTATTAAAAATGTTCTTGCGTAATTTTTTTCCCTAGAATTTCATGCTTATATGTTCAGTTTACGGCTAAAAGTAAAAAGTCTAAGTATGGTATTTTTGTTCTATACTTCTTGCATAGCTTTTTATAATTTCAGCCTTTGCCAATGTTAGGTATCAATCTGTATTTTAAATTTGAATTAAAGGCTAAAGCAATGTGCCAGGTAGCCAATTATATGATATTTGCCTTGTGGGAAAGAAAATAAGCTATCCTTTGAATCGCTATCTATAGCAAACGGTACAGTGCTGTTTCTTTATACAAAAATGCCTGTAGTATTGAACTCTACTTTAGTAAAATGTTCCTCATTGGCTACTTTATTTGCTTTATCTGCTACACTTGGGAAATATGATAAAAAGGTCAGCATAAGAAAGGTGGGATGCCTAAGATTAAAAAACCCCCAACAACAACAAAAAATGTGTTTCCATTCTTCTCTCTGTCCTTTTTTTTTCTCTTTAATATAATGTATGGATGTGCAATATTCTTTGCAATACATTTCTTCCTTCCAGCTTCTTGTTTCTTAGTTTAATAGTTAGCAATTTTCACTTTAGTTTCTTCCAATAGCTATTTATATTGAACTCTGGCTCAAACTCCTCATGTTTGAAGAAAAAGTTTATCATTTAAATAATGAATGAGAGACTGTAGCAGGGCACTGTGGTGTGCCTACCATTTTAAGGAGAGAAGCTGCCTGAGAGCCAGCTTCCAGGTGGTATGGGAGCTGATTGTAGGCTTACCTGACTAGAAGGCGATCAGGCAACGGCTAGATGAGCCCAGTGCCTGAGCCAGCATGAGGAGGGGAGTTCTCTGCAGCAGGGCAGGACTCCTCCTGAAGGACCCAAGAAAACAGAGGAAGCAGAAAGACTGCAAGCCTGGGAACTAGAGAATATTACCTAGGGCAGAGAAGAAAGGGTTTTTGTAGCCAAGGGGCTGGGGGGTTTTTTTTATGTTAAGTTTGAGTTACAAGCTTTCAGTTCCTATACACATGCAGGAGACTGCTCCAACATGCTGGAAATCCAGGGCAATCCAGTGCTGGGGCATGGAAATTGATGCATTCTGGCAGCCTTGCACGTCATGTGTATCAGTGTCACTGCACATCTCCACACTGACAAAATGGCAGTGGGGTGCTTTGAAATAAAACATGAGCTTTTAGTTCAAAGTGCCCCAGCATCATTTTTTCAGCACGGGCACATGTGGTGTTGCTGATGCATGTGACATGTGAATGCTTTTAATTAATACAGCTTGCTAATTTAAGCACCCGGTGCTGCATCTAAAAGGACACGTAAAAATGCCTCTTAAGCCTGCTGGAGCCAGGCTTAAGGCCTATAGAGAATATCCCTAGCCTAAAGGAAGAGCTGAGTGAGTATAAAGGGCAAGGGGATAGTTCCTATCAGGGTAGAGAAGGGAACTGAGCAAGACACTGACGGTTTTCTAGCCCAGAAGACTGTTGGAACAAGGGAGCAGAGCCCACCACCCCAGAGAAGAGGCTGAGTGGAACACAAAAAATTTCCCAAACCAGAGTGATGTCAGGAGGGACTAGGTCTCAGGACCCAGAGGCAGATGGCAGAGAAGGACCCAGAGAGTCTGAGAGTCTCTAGAGGGCTCAGGGTAACAAACAAACAGTGAAGTGATAACACCTGTGAGGATTGGATTGTGATACAGGGGAGGAATGGAGCCACACAATTTGCCCTTCAGGTTATAGCCCCTGCAGGGCACCTATTTCAGTGGTTGAGGCTAGTGGGGTCCAGGAGGGACCTGTTGAGGAGCTGATTGGACTCAGCCTCTCTCTAAGGCCCATGGGAAGCCTCCCTTATTTAACTTCAATAAAAATAAGGCCTGGCAGGTGACAGTTAAGGGAGGGTCAAATTAGGGAGAGCCAAGCAGGAGTCATACAGATACCAGGAGGTATCTTGGCCACTCATATGGCTTGAACCTGCTACAGAGAAACACTTGCATTTTATCACCAAGTTACTGACTCCCTATTCCTTTTTTGAGATTCATCACAGTATCTTAAGATCTCAATTTATGCTGCAGAAGATCTGTTCTTCAAATTTTTGAGAATAGATGGTGTTGTGCTTAATGCAAGGCTTCAATTAATGCATATCTCCTGATATTTAGATCTAGTTGCTTGTTGTGCTAGAGGTTTCCTTTGAGACCTTTACCAAGTCATTTAATATCTCTGTATCTCTCTCTCTCTCTCTCTCTCTCTCTCTCAGAAGGTACAGTATAAAGCGCTATTAAGCTTTTTGAAGCAGTGATAGTTTCTCATTATGTGTGTCTCCAGTGGACCCCATCTAATGTTTTTGGATTTCCCATAATATACATTTGACACCTGGAAGATCTTTCTATTAGAGAGGGCACATTTCCCTCAGGAGAAATCAAAGGAATGCTTGTCTGTTTGTAATTTCTTTCAGGAGAACAAGATATATCGGTAAAGCCTGTATGTGGCCAAAGGGAGCTCAAAGATGTAGAGCAGCTTTGCTGCTTTATTTAAATGGTGAAGGTCTTGTAGCCCAATAAAGTGTATTTCAGTTTTTATGCTGATCCACAGAGAAGTGCAGATGTAGCTAGTTTGAAAGTACAGGTAATCATTGTTCCTGCATAACTTTGGTATGCACTGCTGAAATTCTTTGCTGTACTAGAGACACTGGCCAAATTCACACACTTACACATGCACTTAACTGCAGAGTAGGCTAATGAGCTGCAGAGTAAAGCATCGCCATCTATACTTGTAATGCTATGAGGCTAATTAATAAACTAATTCAAGCTGCTATAAGATAGTATTGTCCCCAACAGTACTATCTTATGGTGAGGTAAGTAACTGCAGTTAAGTGCACAATGTTGTTGGAGCCAAATGGTTCTGAGTCCATGGTCTCATCACCTAGCCTCTGTGGCCTCATATGCATGTGTATCTTAAGTAGGTCAGAAGATGAGTCTTCTCTGACCTCTAAATTAAGAGCATGTGTACAGTTTCTGGAAGTTGCTGATAAATGGTGTTGACATGTACAATGTCAATACTCGAGATCTCAATATTGCACAGGGGGACATGATACGTAATTTTATGTACATACACAAACAGTCTATTGGTTCATACATGCACATACACAAAAACACACTTCTGTGGCTGTGCATTAACACTAGAGGCATTTGGGGTAACTTGGGCTCAGGGTTTCTTGGGGTCTTGCTGCTGGTCTTATGGTCAAAGTGCTGGGGTTACTCAGGATCAAGGTGCCCTGGGGTTGAGGCAAGGGAAAAAGCCGGGTTTTTGGAAGTGGTAGGGAGCTGAAATAGCATGGAGAGGGAGAGACTGGAGTAGGGCCAGGAGGTCAGTAAGACAAAAACCAAACTCCAGGGTTCCAAAATAAGAGTTTTATTAAACAAGCAGCATACTACACAGCCCCATAAAGTTATTGGTACACATATACACACACGTAGCAGAAGAAGAAAGGCTTAATGGAAGGATTTGAGGTCCAGGTATGGAGAGAGTGTTCAGGTCCCTTGCTTGGGGGGGGAAGGAAGGTGGGTGATAGCTACCAATCCCAGGCTGAGAGTTGATCCTTGTTGGCTATTCAGGGTCTTCTCTAACAAGATGTTGTCCAGAGGTGGGTTGCCAGCAGGGCCTCTGGGTGGATAGGTGGCATGGTGTACTGCTGGTTCAGATGGAGAGGGCATCCTAAAGAGATCACAATCCACCGTACCTTTTTTATAGGGGTGGACTACCTGTGTCTTCTATAGGAAGGACATGTCCAGGAAGAAACAGTTCTGCCCTAATGCATACATGCAGATCCAGGTGTCCTCATTTTCTGGTAGAACATAGTCATGGGGTTGCTGGTTTTTGAAAGGTCTTTGTCTTCCAAATGTTGGATTTCTGTAGGTCCCTTATCTTTCAAATACTGGGTCTTGTCTCTGTTCTCGGGTGAGATCTGTGGTTCCTGGATGAGTCAATGCAAGGCAATGGTTGGTTGTTAAGTTGATGGTCAAGTAGTTTAATTGATCATTCAGTAGAGGCCTGCTACCACTGTACCTCAAGCAGCCTTATTCATTCCGGAATCAATTTACATGAGACTGGTTAGACATGAGTCACAGTTACAACATAGGTTATACCCAGACAGAGGACACAAGATGGAGGCTTGATATTACTTGACATTACTTTACAGACATAGGCCTAAATCCTATACATTCAATATAAAACAGTAAAATCAATACAAACATAATAGAAAACTACTTACAGTATAAAAGGGGCTTGTTACTATAAGGGAATATAAGAACTTAGCTTACCTAATACTACTTATAAGGGATAGAGAAGGCAGATAGAAAGTCAGAAATGGTTGGGGAAGGGGAGGGAGTATATTTTTAAATAAGAAAAGAAAACAAAAACTGGGGGTTTGCTACAATGGTACCCAGTGCAAACCTCAGGGCCATTCGCAGAGCCCTGGCTTGCCATGTGCACCACTCTTTTATATTAAAAAAAAAAAAAATCCTCCCCCCCCCCCCCCCCCCAACCAACAGGTGTGTTGGAGGTGTGTGTGCATGAAGGAGAGAGAGTGTGGGAATGTGTGTGTGCAGTAGTGATGTGTTAGGAGTGTGTAGGAGAGAAGAATAGTGCTTTCTTGAGGGTAGAAGAGAAGGAAAAGGTGTGCAGTTTGTCCATAGAAGTGATTCTGTGGACAACTGGTGCAGTGGTGTGCCTTATGTTTGTCTGGTGCTGTTGCTTGGCCCATGTTCTGTTCTGCAGGACCTGACCAGCAATAGAGAGCACCTCAATGGAAGCTGTCAAACTGGACAATCTAGCAGAAGTCCACACCAGTTATTTAACTCCAGTATACCTCCATCCTTTTACCTCTGGTGATCTGCAGCTCGGGGCTGTTTGAGTCAGCTCCCCAGACTTCTTTCCCTGGGTGTGCCTTGCACAGAAGTAGTAGCTTACAACACTCTGGTGTAACTATTACCTCTCTCCTCAGGACATAAAGGGATAGGCAGCCTGGTTCCTTTAATGCCAGGTGAAATTTACCTAGGTCATTCCTTCCACACATACATTTGTGTATTCATTAGGATTGTTAAGGTTGTTATTAGGAATTTGTTGTTGTTAGGAAGTACGTAAGGCTGTTATGATTCAGTAGGTTAAGAGCTGTTTGCTTCTGTTAGCTTTTTTTCTCTCCTGTCATTGCTGTTGAAACTTGCCATTTATTCATTTCAGTTCATTTTCCCTTGTTTGTAAGTTGTTGTATTAATTAGCCCTAGCATAGGACAAGTCACTGGGCTAGTAAGGCAGTGATAGATATGTCTAGCTAGTTCACCAAACATGGGAGGGGACAAAAACTACCCCCACTGGACCAGGTGATTTAGGTCAACGTTGCATTGATTGATCCATTTTAATCAGATACTAATTAAGTTCGGCTCCAGCAGTGTAGATGCTGACCACAGGCATACATTTCACCTGGTCAGTTCAGCCTGCAGTGAGCCAGACTCCTGCCTGCTCCTAGGCACACGGCTCTGCGCTTTGAGCCACCTCACCACCCAGCCATCCCTTCCACCAACCAGCACCACTACCTGATCCCCTTTAGCCCCTGGCCCTGCCAGAAACTGCTTTACCTTGGTTCAAATTGCTGCTGTCTCAGGCACACATGTAATTGCCCAGGAATAGTTTACCATAGCTCAAAGTGCTTCAGAGTGTATTGCTTCAAATTAGTTGCACATCTAGATGAACCCACTGAGGCTAATTTCATGTATTAGCTGAAGAGTTCCAAGAGAACTGGGGGTATTATCCCCAGTGCTTTAGGTTTGGGTTGAACCTTTAGCAACAGTCTTGTTTTGGTGTTTGGGAAGGCAGTTGTAAAGGAGGTTGGAAACTGCCATACCATGAACCTATTGCCACTTTCAATTAGAGATCAGGGTGCACCCTTCCCATGAGGTCATGGGAGTTTTTGCAGTCATTTGTCTCTGAAAGTTAGTGGACATAATACATCAAGAAAGCTTTCATGGTAAAATGTGTGGTCATTTTAGACTCCAATTTTTTTGAGTTAAGGGTTTTATTCTATGTTTTGTACCTAGCATGGTGGGATCCATAACTAGTCTCCTACATTATACTACTCTGAGGTGGTGAGAATTATACTAAAGTAGCCTTTCATCATCCATTATCTAAATATTTATGCACAAAACAAGTGGGGTGTTCATGTGGATATTTATAAATAGCAAACAAAAACATACTATAAGCAAACACATTTTCTAAAATACTTTGTGCCCATTAAGCCCAATGTTGGAAAAGCCTGAAAACCTCAGAACTAAATGGCACTTTTAATGAGTTTGGAGGGACAGGATTGCTTTATATATTGCACCTTTCTAATGGTGCAAATTTGAAAGGTGTCCAAAAGAACAGTATTCAAGTGAGATCTGGGACCCTAAATCTGCCCTAGTGTTGTGAATGGAGGGAAGAGGATGCTAAACAACCACAATTAGAACATACAAACACAACCTTGTCCCAATCATCCTTTCGTCTTTCCAAAATAGACACATGTTTTTGAGAGAATCCAATGGAAGTTGTTCTAAGATGAATATCTTGTAGTGCTAACATTTCTCTGGAAATAGTCCAGCTTCCTTTAGCTCTGTCACGACTTTTTGCTGTTTCTTCTCTACAGAGTAAATCAGGGATGAAAACTTTTCTGTAGACTTTTTTTCTAAAGTGATAATTTGGTTGTCTGACAAACAGAACACTGTTGAAAGTGATACTGCCCTAGCTGGCACCTGAGCTCAATACAGGGAAACAGACAGGTTTCTGTGTCCAGAAACTCTTTCCCTGCCAGCAAATGCTATTAAACTGTAGAACATGGAAGGTAACAACATTGGAGCCAATTTGAAAATAATAACAGTATTACTTCAGGTTGTTTTAACATACTCAAACCTTGTGTTTTTAGCTCCTTTTAGTGTATGACTGTACCATACAGATTTGACAAGGAAACAAAGATTTATCTCGCCTCCTTTTTAGAAACATGATTTAAAAATTATATACACAAATTCTCTTTCCATAGCTGCAAAATCTTAGATGCATTTACTGTATTCCTATATTTTCCTTGTGATATACTGTTGTCATATGCAGGAAGCCACTACAGATCATAGTCCCATTATTTGTGGTCCCCCTCTGAATCCTGCCACTGTGCAGTAGAACAGCTTTTCTCTTGATGTCTTTTTAACAATTCAGGCCTCTAACCCTCCCTGTGCACCCTCCCCCCCGCCCCCCCCCCCCCAGCAATAACTAGTGATGTTTTTTATATGATTGTTAGGCAGAATTCTGTTTTGGTGCTCTTTCTTTGAGCATTTAAGGAATCCACTAGCAATATATTTAGACCCTAGTTAGGCTTATCTAGAGGTCCAGCCAAGCAGGCATTCAGAGGATGTAAACTACCAAAAAATGTGGTGTAACCAATCTAAGCTAGTTTGCCATGGTGTCTTATAGCACAGTCCTGGGTCTGGGAAGACCCAGCCACTCACCGCAGACTTGGAGTTGTGCTATTCCCATCTACTCCTGATCCTGACTAGCTATTCTTAGCTCCTCTAACCCCTCCATGGACCTGTTAATGCCCCGCCCCTGATCCCACCAACCCCCCCCCACCGACCTGATACTCCTATCCCACCCACCACTCTTCCAATCCCAAGTTATTTTCATCAGGTTCCTCATGTGGGTCTCAGGTGCAGCAAGCAACTGTATATACTGCCCCTGGGAACTACCTAAACATAGAACAGGTATGGTGAACAATTGTACTCACCCTTAGTTTTATAGCTAAAGGTGCTATTAGGGGCTTTTGTCCGATGTCAGCACTTTTTTGTTGGTTGGTTTGGTTTTTTTTATCAATGCTTAGTGATAATGTAGGCTATTTTGTGTTTGTTTAAAAAAAAAAAAACTATTTTGGTGGGACAATTGTAGTTGTTTGTTATGCAGAGGACTTCTAGCTTCATGTCTCCATGCCATCTAAACTGTTTGGCATATTGAAAAATATCACCAGTCCCCTTGAGATCCTAAGGGATAGGTGAGATCTTTTTGGCTGGGCATAACCCAAATGAAAAGGTAATTTCATAGACATTAGGGCTGGAAGGGACCTCGGGAGATCATCGAGTCCAGCCCCCTGCCCAAAGGGCAGGAAGTCAGCTGGGGTCATAGGATCCCAGCAAGATAAGCATCCAATTTACTCTTGAAGGTGTTCAATATCGGCGCTTGAACCACCTCCGCTGGCAGACTGTTCCAGACCTTGGGGGCTCGGACAGTAAAGAAATTCTTCCTTATGTCCAGCCTGAAACGGTCTTGCAGGAGTTTGTGACTGTTCGACCTCGTCATCCCATGGGGCACACTGGTGAACAGATGTTCCCCCAGATCCTGGTGGTCACCCCTGATAAACTTGTAGGTAGCCATCAGATCACCCCTGAGCCTGCGCTTTTCCAGGCTAAAGAGTCCCATGGCTCTCAGCCTGTCATCGTAAGATCTGTCTTCCTGACCTTTGACCATGCATGTGACTCTTCTCTGGACTCTCTCAAGCTTCTCCACATCCTTTTTGAATTGTGGAGCCCAAAACTGGACGCAGTACTCCAGCTGCGGCCTCACTAAGGCCGAGTACAAGGGGAGAATGACGTCCCGGGATTTGCTCGAGAAGCATCTATGGATGCACACCAGCATTTTGGCTGCTTTACTAGCCGCAGCATTGCACTGGAGGCTCATGTTCATCTTGTGGTCAATGATGACCCCCAAGTCTTTTTCTTCTGTAGTGCTAACCAATGTAGCACTGCCGAGCCTATAAGGGTGCTGCAGGTTTTTCCTCCCAAGGTGGAGAACCTTGCATTTTTCTGTGTTACACACCATGAGGCTCTCGTCTGCCCATTTGCTGAGCTTGTCCAGGTCAGGCTGGATCATCCGCCTATCTTCTGGCGTGGATGCTTTGCCCCAAAGTTTGGTGTCATCGGCAAACTTGGCCAGTCCACTCCTGACTCCAATGTCCACATCGTTAATGAAGATGTTGAACAGTATGGGTCCTAGGACAGAGCCTTGCGGGACCCCACTGGTCACAGGGCACCATGATGAGTGACTGCCATCAATCACAACCCTCTGGGTCTGACCACGAAGCCAATTTCCCAGCCAGCAGATCGTGGTGGAGCCAAAGCCACAACCGGCCAGTTTGGCCAAGACGTGATCATAGGATACCAGATCAAAAGCTTTTTTGAAGTCAAGATATATGACATCAATCTCTTCTCCCTTGTCCAGGTGATAGGTCACCTGGTCATAGAAGGAAATGAGATTGGTCAAACAAGACCTACCCGCAACAAACCCGTGCTGGCTTTCCCTTAGAATGTTAGCCTGGGCCAGTCCCTCAAGGATGGCCTCCTTAATAAACTTTTCTAAGATCTTCCCCAGGATAGAAGTCAGGCTAATGGGCCTGTAGTTAGCCGGATCCACTCTCCTCCCTTTCTTTAAGATCGGCACCACACTGGCCTCCTTCCAGTCTTCGGGCACTATACCAGAGCGCCAGGAGCTCTCGAAGACCCATGCCAGGGGCTGGGCTATGATGCTCGCCAGCTCCTTGAGTACCCTGGGGTGCAGGTTGTCAGGGCCAGCTGACTTGAAGGTATCCAGCTTCTCAAGGTGTTCCTTCACGAGGTCAGCATTGATGGAGGGTAGGGGATCCCCCTCACCCAGATTTCCCTGTCCCATAGCAGGCATGGGCATCCTGTGTGACTGATGAAAGACTGACGCAAAGTACCTATTTAAGAGGTTGGCTTTTTCCTGGGCGTCAGTTGCCCCATCTGGTTTAGCAGGGGTCCAACATTGCCCTTGCTTTTCCTCCGGCTCCCCACGTATCTGAAAAAGGACTTTTTGTTGTCCTTGATGCCTGAAGCTAGTTGGAGTTCTGTTGCAGCCTTGGCTTTCCTGGTTTGCTCCCTGCGGGACCGGACCAGCACGGATTAATCCTCCTTGGAGGTGAATCCCATCCTCCATCCTTTGTAGGCTTTCCTTTTTAGTCACAGTAGGTCCGCTAGGTCTCTGGAGAGCCAGGGGGGCTGCTGTGCCTTCTTGCTGCCTTTCCTCCGTGTTGGAATAGATTTAGCTTGTGCACTGAGGATCGCTTCCTTGAGAAGCAACCACTCTTCTTGAACTCCCAACTCCCTGGGGTCATGGTCCCTGAGGGCCTGACCGACTAACCTCTTGAGCTTGTCAAAGTCGGGTTTTGTGAAGTCAAGGACTTGTGTGTTGCTGACTGACTTGCCAGCTTTATGGCGGATGGTGAAGGTGATCAGCTTGTGGTCGCTGTCACCCAACTTCCCATCAATCACTAGGTCGCCGATTAGGTCGTCCCCCGTAGCCAGTACCAGGTCAAGCAGCGCTTTGCCTCTCGTTGGCCCATAGACTTCTTGAGTCAGGTAGAGGTCATCCACGCATGAGAGAGAGCTTTGCGCCCGTTCAGATTTAGCTGAGTGATCTTCCCAGGAGATGTCCGGGTAATTGAAGTCACCCATGACAACCAAGGTCCTGGAGCAAGTGGCCTCAGTCAGTTCCTGGGCGAACTCCTTGTCAAGCTCAGGACTTTGAGTGGGAGGTCTGTAGTAGACTCCCACCGTTGTGTCCCCTGTGCCGAATTCCCCACGAATTTTTACCCAGATGGTCTCTAGCTGTCCATACTAGTCGCCAACATCAGCTTGCAGGGACATGTAGCTTTCCTTCAAATAGAGAGCTACACCCCCGCCCCTTTTGTCAACACGATCCCTCCTGTACAGGGTATAGCCCTCTATCCCCGTGGTCCAGTCATGGGTGGAGTCCCACCAGGTCTCCGTTATCCCAATGACATCATATTTCTTTCAACTGAGCAGGAGGACGAGCTCGTCCTGCTTGTTGCCCAGGCTCCTGGCATTAGTGTACAGGCAGGCAAGTGTGCCCTTGGGGGCTGTTGCCTTGCCCACAGATTGTGCCAGGGGTGGGCTCCCTTAAGTGCCTTGGTCCGCTGGTTTTGCAAGGGCCGTTCAGCGGGCCAGCAGGGGCAGTAGTCCCCCCATCCCCCAGCGGGCTTAGTTTAAAGCCCGGTGGAGCAGGTCAGCCAGCCTGGCTGAGAAGAGCCTCCTCCCCAGGGGAGAGAGGTGGAGGCCATCTCTTCCCAGCAGCTCGCTTCCTCTCTCTCCAAAGAGCAGGCTGTGGTCATGGAAGCCAAAGCCTTCCCGATAACACCAGCGCCGCAGTCTTTGGTTCACCGCATGGATCCTTCTCTCCTTCCTCAGTCCATAGCCCGAGACTGCTGGATCAACGAAAACACCACCTGAGCTCCCAGACCCCGAAGCCCTGCTCCCAACTCCCTGCAGCGCCTCATGACCTGGCTGGGGGTGCTCCGAGCCGTGTCATTGGTGCCCACATGAATCAGGAGCATGGGGTAGTGGTCTGTAGGCCGGAGGAGCTGCGGGATCCTCTCTGCAATGTCTCGGATGCGGGCCCCTGGGAAGCAGCAGACTTCCCGGGCTAAGGGGTCGGGGTGGCAGATTGCCCCCTCAGTGCCCCGCAGGATGGAGTCTCCCACAACAAACACCTTTTGCTTTGTCTTGGGGAGAGCGGGGCCAGTAGCTGCGGTCGAGCCTGGGTTGCCTGCGGGAGCTGGCAACTGCGTGGGCTCTGCTGGGGCTGCAAGAGGTGCGAACCTGTTGCTAAGCTCCGGCGGGGCAGGGGCCTTGGTGCAGTGGGCCTTGGGGCCCTTGACCACCTTGGTCCATGCCCCTGACTGGGCAGAGCGGGAGGTCCCAGAGTCCTCCTTAGTCGCGGAAGGAGACAGAGCTCTCCCCTGTGGCTCCTGGGGGAGAAGGGCCTGGCAGTAGGAGTGTTTCTTTTGCTTGCAGTCCCTGATGGCATGCAGTCTCTAGACTGTGGCCTGGAGCTCCTTCCGCTGGTGCGCCAGAGACCCCAGTAGGGAGCAGACCCTGCAAGGGGAGGTGGCCATGCTCCTGGGCCCCAGAGCCTGAAAAAGGTACAGGCAGCCCCCGCAGCCAAGAGCCAGGGGCTCCGTCTGTGTGGAGCCCGGAACCATGGGCTCCGTCTGGGTGGCCGTCTCTGAGGCGCCCAATGGGGGGGCCGCAGAGCCCAAGGGGACCCTCGGGGTGCGGCGCGTGCCCATCCGTGTCATGCCTCTGGTAGGCTGGCTACAGCTGGGGCTGACTACTCTGGGGGGGTCGCAGGCAGGGTCTTGTGCCCTTCCCTGCATGAACTCCATGCTAACTCAAGCACCTGTTTATGCAGCCTGTTCGCGCAGCTCCGGTCGCGGGGCTCCCTGGGGGGCTGGGCCAAGTAGGGGCCTGGGCGGGGGCTTGACCCAGCCTGGCACCAGGCAGCGGCCTCCTCCGAGCAAGCGAGGAGTTAACCCCTTCCCACCATGAGCCCGCTTACCTTCGGCTGTGCTGGGGGTCGGCAGGGGGCTTGGCGGCTGCTGAGGGGGTGTCTGGGGGGCTTCGGGGGAGTGGGGGCGCAGCGGGCTTCATCCGCACGTCTCTCACCACTCCAGAGCGTACCGGAGTGTGGGTTTTTTTTATCCCCCTGTTTGGCGGGCCCTTTTAAACTACATGCATGCGCAGTGGGCCTGCCATCGGGGAAGGCTGGCTTCTCAGGCCAGGGGGGCCCTGCCCGGGATTTGGGGGGCCCTGCCCTACTGGAGGGGGACTGGTGAGTACCCCCTTCTTCACTTCTCTCTCCCTGGGGGCTGGCCCAAGTAGGGGCCTGGGCGGGGGCTTCATTGTTTGTTTATAATTTGGGGAAAATAAGCAGAAGAATTAGCATAAGTAATATCGTTGCATTTGGGGATTTTTTTTTTTTTTTTTACCTTTCTTTTGCAGGTTAACTTATTTCTGAAGAGTATTGTTAGCTTTATATCCAGCTAACAACAGAGCCAGACAATCTCTGCAATCACTGCAGCTACTTCCAGGAGTGGCTGTTGCCACTTCTGGGAGCAACTGCAGCAATCAGTCAGCGCTTGCTCCCAGAAACGGCTGCAGCCACTCCTGGAAATGGCTACAGTGACTGGCCACAGCAGTCACAGGATCACCTGAGTGGGGGACCCCCACTCCCTGGGCAGCAGGACTGGTTGCAGAGGGACCATGTGCCCCCCAACTAAGGTGACACCAATTGCCCATGTACTTCCCTGTTTCCCATTTCTTTTCTCTCTTCTCTCCCCCACCCCTACACTGCCACCCCATTGCAATTTGTTGTTGAGATTTGTATTGCTATCATACAATTTGTGTGGAATATACCTGGAGCTTTTGAAACTTAATAGGAAGGTGTATTTTCCACAGATATGTTCCATGATTTGTGCTAACCATCAAATTATTACTGGGGGAATTTGTGTTAATTGTATTAAAACAACAACACTGAGCATTGGAGTGCTTCTACTGGTTTCACTGTGAGCAGAGTTAGTCTAATAATGCATTTATATTAAAATTCTCCTGGGTCCTTGTCTGAGAGAGTGATTCTGTTTCCATAGGCCATTCCATTGTAGCTGAGATTAAGTATGGATTTCCCTGAATCTGTGACAAGGCAACTCCTGATGTAATGGCGTTATTTTTTTTAGTTAAGTAAAACTGGAAGTAGTTTTTCCCCCTTATTTGACATTCAGAACTCATTGCTTGTTTGTTTTTGTCAGGGATTTCAAGAAAGGAGCGGGTTACTAAAGGTGTACATGCACAAAAGAAAAGCTTAAAGGAATCCTGACAGAAACAAGGAAAAATGGGAATTCACAGGATACCAAAGATTTAACTTTTATGATTTTTGCTTATAAATGTATATATAATTAAGGCACAAAGATGAAGGAGCCTTTTAAAATCCAAAGAATAAATTTAAATAGCGTTCCAGAATTTGTCGCTCTGCACTGATGAACTGTATTACTACTTATATGGTCTGCAATTTTTCTTACCACTTTTCACTAGGAACTGTGTGGTGGAGCACCTTTTGGGGAGCACACCTTGTGGCAGGGGCTGCAGTAGGCTGGGCCAAAGCCAGAAGAGCAGGCAGCCAAGCAACCTCCCCCCCCCCCCCGAATGTCATTCTAAGGTGGGAGGTGTGTGTCAGAGCACCTTTTGGGGGTGCTTACCACTTGAAGGCTCTCGCAGGCTCTGGGGGGAGCCTGCTTTGGAGGAGCAGCAGGGGAAACCTCCCTCAGGAACTATTTTAAGGCACTGTTGGTGCCTGCTACTTTAAGGACTGGAACAAAGCTGCCAGGAGGTGCTTGATTGTGACAGCCATTTTAGATCTTTGGCCGCCCATGTAATCAGGGCAATTCCCTGCTGGCAGGGCAGGCAGTAACATCACCTGGCTGTAAGGCTGCATGTAACATCCAGGAGGTAAGGGCAGGAGCAGTAGGGGATGGATAGGAGGCTTCTGGTCCTGGGCCTGATGTAAAACTGCACCCTGCTGGGAGTGGGTGGCCTGGTCGGGCTCTCAGTGGGGTAGGAGCCCCCAGGAAGCTCCAGGCCAGTTAGCACCCTGGTGAAAGTTGGGTAGGGGCACCTTTACTCTAGCCCTCACCTTCAGGTGGGTTTACATAACATCAGAGGTAGCTGGAGGCCAGGCATGGCTGTAGCCACCTGAGCCCTGTGGGGTTTAAGACCCTGAGGAGGAAGAATGGGGGCCAGGCATGGTTGCATCCACCTGAGCCCTGTGGGGTGCAAGACCCTGAGGAGGAAGAGTGGGGGCCAGGCATGGCTGCAGACAGCTGAGCCCTGTGGGGTGGAGGACCCTGAGGAAAGGTAGTTGGGGCAAGGCATGGCTATAGCCACCTGAGCCCACTGGGGTGGGAAGCCCCATGGCCCCAGTGAGGGGGGTGGTGTAGAGCCCCAATGAGAGGGCAGAGATGAAGAGCCCCAGTGACGGGTAGGAAACCAGAGGGCTGAGAGCCCAATAAGCTTATATGTATAGAGTTGCCCCTGGAAGTGGCCAGGGCAAGCTTAGACCTGGTTGAGTAATTGGCAGGACACTACCCCAGTAAGGGTCGTGGGAGAAGCCCAAAAGATATGTCTGCCACCCAAGATGCAAACTAAGTAAAGTGTATAGTTTAAGGGGCCTGCTCCAAGAGGGAGCAAGGCAGTCTGAGTTGTGTGAAAAAGATGCTGTGAGAGGGGGGTGGAGTGTGTGAGGCCCTAGTGAGAGGAGGGCAGTATGAATGTGTGTGTGACTGAGGCCTGCCAGTGAGCCTTAAGCTTGGCTGCAGGCTGGGAGCACTTTGTCATCTTGATGGCATATGCGGGGCTTGGGCTGTGGTGTAGGGGAGGAACACAGCTGCAGATAGCGCCCCTTGGGATTGGGGCAAGAGTGGGCAGCCTCCCACTGTAATATCGCAATTAATTAACAACAGGGTGTGGCAGGAGAAACAGGTGTGTGGTGTGCCCAAAGACAAGTGGGGAAGCTAGCACTGTGGCTAGTTGGGGAGCCCCAATTTGCCACAAACTGAAAAAGGAACTTAGGAAGAAAAAAGAAGGAATATAATATTTTTAAAAATGGATCACAAGAGCAAAAAGAGACTTTTGGTATACAAGGCTGATCTCCATACAAGGAAATACTCTAGATTTTTTTGATCAGGCCAAAATAAAGACAACTACTTTAAGAGGCACACATTAGTCAAAAACAGCCATAGAGATTAAGAAGTAGAGGTTATGCTTAACAAAATTGATTAGCTTTTTTGAGAAAATGGCAATGTAACCTGGCAAGAGCATAATGGGATACAAGCTCTTCTGAAAGCCTTCTGGAAGTCAATATACAGTTGTACAGAAACTAAGAATTAATGTGGAAATTTAGTAACTTAAAGATCATAGTGGTAAATAAATACAGTTTTAGTCATCAAGGAAATGATAAATGCAACCTAAAATGACCCAGTTTTGCTCACAATGTGCATGGATGTTCTAAAGAAAGGATTCAGTAGGGGAGCATCTTAGGGCTGTGTGAAATGGCAGCGTTCTGTGTTTCAATGTTTTGATGGAACAGCATTTTTTTTTTCCAGATTTTTGTTTTGTTTCGAAACAGCTGTTCCATTTTGATCTGTTGAAACGGTGAAACTATTTTGACATTTTGCCCATAGGATATAATGGGGAAGGACAAAACAGCCTATATGTTTGTCATTTCTGGCTTGATTTGGATGAAGCATGTAGGAATGGTAGCCCCTTCTGAAAGCATGAAGTCTGCCAAGTTTCAAGCGTCTCTCTATCCTGTAAACCCATAAGCGAAGTCCCACACAACATATTGGTTCAAATCAGTACGCTGGTGGGGTGAGGTTGAGCCCTGTTTGTTTTTACAATGATCAAGATTTTTATTCCTTTTTAATATGTTTATTAAAACTCCTTACTATGCATATAACAATGCTTAGCTTTAAGAAATACCATAAACATTAAAAACACAGTAACTACATATATTAGAAACAATGCTCCAAACGCACTTCCTTCCCAAGCAATGCTATAAGAATTAGTATTACAAAAACAGTTACTATTACAACTAAAGGTTAAATTGGAAACACTACTATTGTTTCTCATGGTATACTTACAGTCCTAGAATTCCAAAAAAACAAATTCCCAAGGATACCTTCAATTTTTAGTTATGGTTTTAGGGATGGTCTCAGCAGTGATGGGAATAAGTCCCCTTCCTTCAGTCCCACTTGGGCACTCCTCAGCTTCAGCATGAATGGGAGTTCTTGTTCACGGAGAGGGTGATTCATGTGATCAGTCTGATCTGGCCTACACTTGCGATTCTTCCTTCGGTGTTCTGTGTCATGGTGCGGGGATCTAGGATCAGCCGTGATCTCCCTAACGCCCTCTATCATGCCAAGTAGGCGATTCAGCACCCTCTTTCTCACCCGCCATGTCTTCTTTGTCTAAATTTTATAAAAGAGGCTGCCCTTTGTCCCCTTGGACATGGTGCTATGGTAATCCTGTCCCCTGTTCTATATGGAGTGACAGGTGCACCCCAGCCTTATGGGCTATGCGTGCCTCCAACCTCCCCTGTAGCACACCCCAAGCCTCGCCGGTGTCTGGTCAGTTTCCTTCCTGTGCCCTAACTGGCGCTCCTGGGCTTGTCACGCAACCGGCGCCCCTCTGCTTTCTGCACCCTGACTGGCGCCCCCGGGCTTGTCACGCAGCCGGCGCCCTGACTGGCGCCCCCGGGCTTGTCACGCAGCCGGCGCCCCTCTGCTTTCTACGCCCTGACGGGTGCCCCTAGGCTTGTCATGCAACCGGCGCCCCTCTGCTTCCTGCGCCCTGAATGGCGCCCTGGGCTTGTTAGCCCTCTCGGGCCTGCTCAATATGTCTGCCTCTCTTAGGCCCGCTCAATATGCTCGCCCCTTCCTGGGGCTCCTTCACATACAGACGGTGCCCCCCTGGGTCCTGTCTCTCCACGCACTCGCCCTCCCCGGGCTTTCTGACCGCGGACTCGCCCTCACTGGGCTTATCTTTATAACAGCACCTCACCCTGGGTTTTGCTTCACGTATGCCCCCTGGGTCTTAACATGAACCCCCTCCGGGCATCTGGCTGGTGCCCACACTAGTCCTCTTAGCAGTTGGGGCTCAGGTGGCCTTAGCCATGCCTGGCCCCTCCACAATTGTCGGTTCCCCTTCTCAGGGTTGGGGCAGTGCACCCCTAAACTACGGTGCCCTGCTGGCACCAGGGCCTCCACCCCTGTGGAGCCCTACTGAGCTTTCCTGATACTATCTCTCTGGGTTGGGGTTGGGACACCCCCAAAGTGCAGCGCTCTCTCCAGCGCTGGGAGCACCCCGGTTTACTGGGGAGCTCCTAATGAGGCCTCCTCCACCCTACAGCCTCACCCAGTCCTCCGGTATAACCATAACTAAACAGAACCATAAGCCAATTGGCTGTAACACAACAGTAAGTCTCCTGGCTATAACATACAATCTAGGCCCACTCGGCTTTCCTGCAAAATCTCCCCGGTAGGGTTCTCTCCCCTCGTACCATGGTGCAGCTGCTTAGTAGCCCGAGCACCTATGCTCGACTCAGCTGCAGGGCTCTGGCTCCTGTTCTCTCATCATAGTCACAGGGCACCGGAGTGCCCCTGTGACATTCTGCAAGTGAGGTTACCTCCAAATTGGGACTATAGGTTACAGGTTATATACTGAGTGAGTTGCCGTCTTGGGCCCCTCCTACCCAAATGTGTCACTACTCCCAAATTGGGCTCGGATCTTACTCAACAGATTTTTTGTTGGGTAGGCAGTTTGTCTTCTGCAACGGAATTTTTTGGCTGACTATTCAGTTTATTTTAAATTCTTGAGACTTTCCACACCATGTGATGACTTATCTTTCCCAACCCCCTTTCAAAAGCTTCTAGGGTTTGATCTCTCAGAATGTTTGCTTAAGTGTCGTTTTTCTTGTTCTTAGGTTAACTTGTCAAAGGCCTCTAAAGATAAGATTGAGAACCTAAGACTTTTAAACAAACTTGTTGCAGGGCCAGGCAAAGCAAGCAATGGCCTAGATAAGATGATAAACCTTGCCTTTTGTCTAAATTGGCTAACGGGCAGTTAACACAAGAATTCAAACTATTACATTCAATATGACAGCAAGGAGATAGGTGAAGGGAGTTCAGGGAAACTTCACCCCAAAGTTTTGAAAGCAAAACTTGTCACATATATGTGCCAAGCCACAGTGGGGTCAAAACTGCAGTCATGTTATCCCCAGCTCAAAACAAGACATTATCTCAGGGATACAAACATTGTGGTGCTAGACATGTTCTATTTGTATTTATTAGAAGATACATTATTGGGGGTACTAGCGAGAAGAATAGACATTGGGAAAGCAGCTGAGATCTTCATATAGCTTACGCTTTCCTCCCTTTGGTAGCTGTTCTAGCTCTCATAAGCACTTGTCAGACTAGGTTATGTCTCAAGTGTCTTTCAGGCTAAATGACAGAGAAACTTAAAATCCACTTGTGGTGTAGAAAAGAGAAATCCATCTTTGAGCACAGAAGACCTTGTAATAGAAATATTCTTTTTATTACTTTGCAGTTTTCTCATGATAAATAACTTCTGAAGTGGAACAGACCTCTCATTGCTTTTATTTTCTTTACAATTTAATGAATTACTGAGTGGAACGAACAGAAGAAGAGTTGTTCAAGGGGTAGTTAAAAAAAAAAAAAAGGATAATAGTCTGAAGTTTAAAGATTGAGAAGGTAATTATGCATTAATGGTAAGGTGAACTGAACTGTGGAATAACTTGCTTTATGGGAAGCTGTTGAGGCACCATTTTAAAGATGCTGTAAAGCAGGCATGAAGAGGAAAGGCAAGCTGCTATGCTGAACAGATGCCTGGTGCCAGAACTCCACTGTAGGTATCCACTGTAATGGGACTCCATGCAGGCTTAAGAATCCAACAAAGTAGAATTTATTGCAGGATCGAGGCCTCTAGGGTGGACGTTTCTTGGAAGAGATTGAACTGGCCCACTGTACCCCATGATGTAGAAAAACTACAGAGCTAGGGAGGAAAATTAATTTATTAAACACTTCATTCCTCTCCTTTATACCACAGGGAATTCTGAGGAACTGATAATACAGGAACTGGCTGAAACTGAGGCTAAAATGTCTGGTTAAAGCAATCTTAAAACTCCTTGACTGAAAAATTCTCTAATTTGAGATAACCAAATATAATAATGAACTTGAAACTACAGTTGAGACAAATGAGTAGAAAATACTTCCAACAAAATTTCAGAGTATATTGTTTCTGTTTAAACAGGAAAAAGACCCATGCAGAAAAGATATAGATAGGCTTTAGAAATGAATGGTCAGAAAATGAGACCAAAACATGTGATGGATAAAAACAGAAGTGTGTGTGGGGGGGCAGGGTACGGCAAAGACTCTCATGATCTGGGATGAGAGAGAGGAAAATTGAAGTTTGCTGTTATGTTATATTTTCCAAAAGGAGGAGATAACAATTCACAATGGTCAACACTGCATTTAGCCATGGTGTCACTTTGCAGAGATAAGAAACACTTTTATGTACACTCAGTTTTGGCTCCAGAGCTTAAGCTGAAAAGTAATTAGCTTGTGCAATCAAGTCACAGAAACCCTTCAGAAGATATTAGTACCAACTTGTCAAACAACAATGAAGCACTAGATTTGGAGTCTTTAGAAGCAAAGCAGAGCAGGATCTCTGGGTAGCATGTAGTTCACTGCTTACTGGTTTAGTGATTGACAGATTATATAAACTGAAAGCCTGACTACGTGTGTCAAAAATAAAGATTAGCTTACTATCAGACTGATTCATTTATATCCAGGATCTTTTTCTGAGTCTAGACCATCTGAGTCTGTGCCATAAATAATGAATGGAATTCCACAGCCATACTGGTATAAATTATAAAGAATACCAAAGTGTACTGTGTTTCCCATTATTGCTAGTAAAATATTTTCCCCACAATTATAACAATAAATAACAGGATTTACTGTTTCCTGTAAAGGCCTGAAACTCATGAAGTTGGAGGCTGATTTAGCTGAACCCACTGCTCTCAATTTTCACTATTTTTGTTAGTCATACAGTTTGATGTATTTTGTTTAAAGTCCAGGTACTTGGAGTATGGTGTGTAACAAATGGAGGGGGGGATGTCTTGCATGATTTCTTGAGTCTATTTTATTGATGTGGCTCTTGTAATCTGCAGGTAAAGGTAATGCCAAGCTGCTTTTTTTTTTTTTTTTTAAGCTTTATCATCTTTATGTTTATATGCATTGTGATATTTGATACTAAATATATTTCTTATATGTCAAAGCAGGACCAGGACTGCACAACATAGAATCATAGAAAGTACAATTGGAAGGGATCTCAGGAGGTCATCTAATCCAACCCCTTGCTCAAGGCAGGACTAACTCCAACTAGATCATCCCAGCCCAAGCTTTGTCTAGCTGGGTTTTCAAAACCTCCAAGGATGGAGCTACCTCTCCCTGGGTAACCTGTTTCAGTGTTTTAATACCTTCCTAATGAGAAAAGTCTTCCTAATATCTAACGTAAACGTTCCTTGCTGCAACTTGAGACCATTGCTCCTTGTTCTGTCACCAATGAGAACAGTCTCACTCCATCCTTTTTTCAAACCCCACTTCAGGTAGTTGAAGGCTGCTGTTAAGTCTCCTCTGTCTCCTTTTCTCTAGACTAAGTAAGCCCAGTTCCCTTGGTCTTTCCTCAGAAGTCACATGTCCTAGCCCCCTCATCATTTTGTCACCCTCTCTTGGATTCTTTCCAATTTATCCACATCCTTTCTGTAGTGGGGGACCCAAAACTGAACACAGTACTCCAGATATGGCCTTACCCATGATGAATAAAGGGGAATAATCACTTCTTGTTACCTGTTGGCAATGGAACTACCTACCAATGTAGCCCAGTATCCCATAAGCCTTCTTGGCAGCAAGGGGCCACTTGTGGCTCTCATTCAGCTTATTGTCTGCTGTAACCACCAGGTCCTTTTCTGCAGAGCTACTACTTAGCCAGTCAGTCCCCAGCCTGTAGTGGTGCATGGCATTGTTCCGTCCTAAGTGCAGAACTTTGCACTTGCCCATGAAGTTCAACAAGGACGCATCCACACATGCAGGTATGTGTGCTTGCAGCATCTCAAATAGGAGTGGCACAAATTTGAGCCAGGGATATTTGCCTCGGCACACATGTCTGGACATGTACTTTGATGTGGGGCAAGTTGTGCCACTTGGGGAAAAATAACCTTGCCCACCTCCTTCAGGATCTGCAGCAAGGGGGAGCTTGGGGCCAGCACCTGTGCTGGCCCCAGCAGTATAAAAACCTGTCCTGACAAATAGCTAAAAGCTACTTGTTCTCTGGAGCATCTGGGGAGGAGCCTTTTGGAGGAAGTTGGCCATGCCCCATCCTGTCCCAGGCTGCTGCTGCAAGATTGGTCTCAAGAGCTTCTGGGGAGTAGATCACCAGGACCTTTCCTGCCTCTGGCTGGTCCTAAACCTTCTGAATGTGTACACCTCTGAAAAGGACCCAGAGTTGATGGACTTCTTCCACCTAACATCCACTTACATCATAACCCTCAGTCCTCATGAGTCCTGGTCCTTAGTGGAGACTTTAATGTCAACCTGGACCTGTGGGACCAGTCAGGTGGGGAATGGAACCAGGCCACCATATGCATCCATGGGGAGATCCTGATGGAGTACTAAGTACTCCCTGATGCATGTCTGCTTTGTCTGTCACTCTGACAGCCCTCTTCCCTTCACTATGTGAGGGTGAGGGAGAATCAGGCATGCCGCTCCTGGTTGGTCTGAATTTATATCTCATTGTCACATTTTGCCCAGGCCTGCTCCTCCAGTGTCCAGCCCACCCCCTTCACTGATCACCACCTTATCTAGGCCCAGGTCACACTAGGGCCTGGGCATTTGGTGTTGGCCCACTGGCATTTTAATGCCAGTCTGCTGAAGGACATGGGCTTCAGGGAAGCATTCCAGGAGTTCTGGATGGCCTGGTAGGAGCAACGGGCAGGTTTCCCCTCAGCTCAGAGATGGTGGGATGTGGGGAAGGTGCTCATCTGACTCTTTTGCCACTACTACACTTGGGAGCACACCTGGCAGAGGGAGGTGGTCCAGGAGCAGCTCAAGTGGGAAGTTCTGGAGCTGGAGAGTCACCTGGATGCTGACCCAACCCACCCATCCCTCTGTGGAGAGTGTCAGAAGAGATGGGTAGAGCTTCACACTCTGGGCAACCACAATGCCTGCAGTGCATTTGTCTGTTCAAGTGTCCAGCTCCTTTGGGAGATGGAACACAGCTCACACTACTTCTACATCCTGAAGAAAAGGTGGGGGGGGCCAAGAAATACATTGCCTGCCTCCTGGCAGGAAACAACATCCACCTCACAGATCCAGGTGAGATGTAGAAGGCTTGTGTGTGCTGGTACAAAGAGCTCTTCTCCCTGGATCTGAATGACACTGAAGCCTGTTGGACCTTGTGGGAGAGACTCCCACAGATCAGAAAAGGCAACTGAGACCAGCTGGAGACTCTTCTCACCTTGGCTGAATTTTCAAACAATTAGAACTATTAGAGCTCCCCCTGACCTTTTCACTAACTAGAATGTGGGGGCACCTGCCCCTGCAGCCATAGCTCCCAGCAGCAGGTTTCATCCTGTCTGGCAGCTAGGCACAATGGGTATGTGATGGGGGAGGTGGGTATTGCAGGAGGGGGCTAGAAAGCAGTGTGGGGCAATATGTGTAGGTGGTAGGGACGTGGGGTGTATGGGTAGGTGGGGGATTGTGGGGGAACTGGGTTTGGGGGGGCTGTATTTGGGGCTGCTCAGGAGGGGTGGGTCCTCTGCCTCCCCTCAGGGTGCAACCCCCACACAGCACATGGGCCCCATGGCCCACATCCCTCCCCCCGCATGGCCCCAGCCCACCCCCCACAGGGCCCACAGCTCACCAGCAGCAGCAGCAACCATCAGAGTGCTTAGGGCCTCCTGGCACAGTCCCCTCGTGTGGAACAGGGCAATGAGGGGCAGTGTGCCTTATCCCCAACTGCCTGGCACAAAGCGCTGCCTGTGCCACATTGTGTGGGCCCAGCCTGGCCTGACACCGTGCTCTTTTGGACAGCTCCAGGCCACTTGGGCTGTCACCTGGGGCCCTGTGTGTGACCACCTGTCACACCAGGCCAGGTCCTGCCTCCATGGAACCAGACCTGCCCAATGGTATGTGGGGCCTGTGCACATATGACCCAGTCCAGTGTGACAGACAGTCCCCATGAGTGGCATGGGGCCCCAGGTGGTGACACGGAGCTGCCCAAAAGCGCACGGTGCCACACCGGGCTGAGCCCATATGATGTGGTGTAAGCAGTGCCATATGCCAGGGGGCCAGGGATGAGCCATGTTGCCACCCGCTGCCCTGTGCCACGCAGGGGTACTGTGCCAGGAGGCCCTAAGTGCCCCAATGGTCACTGCTGCTCCTGGTGAGCTGTGGGCCCTGTGGATGGGGCATATTGGCCCTGCAAGGGGGCAGGTAGCAGACCACCCCTACCAATTTGTCCCCCCCATGGTCCCCCACATCCTCCAGCCCTACGTCCACCCCCAACTTACCTGAAAGGAACCTGGGTCAAGGTATCTGTAGCCTGCATCACTGTTTGCCCTGCACAGTCAGGCAGCATGCTGCAGCATCAGAGCAAGGGGCAGGCATAGAGACACACTGGTCAGCTACCAAAGCATTTCTGTGGAGGACCAGAGCCTCCACTTGCCTCCAGGAAATGTCCTGGACCATATCCCTCCCCCCGCACGCCCCCTGCCCTGCTTTTTTCTGGTTTTTTTTTTTTTTTTTTCTTCTGGGTGTGGCTATCCCAGTATCAAATTTTGAGCCTGCGCTGCAAATATTCAGTGCAGGGAACTATTTTTTGTTTACGGTGTGCCTCTTGCCACATCTGAAACTGCTTTGAGATCTGATCAGAGGCATGTGCGGGCTCCTCTGGATGTGCCCCATGTGCTTCCTTTTGGATTTTATATTTGTGTTTTTGATTGTTCCTCCCAAGGTGCTGACCCTTGCATTTGTCTGCATTGAACTTCAGCTCTAGACCAACTTTCCAATCTGAGATTCTTCTGAATTGTGCTTGCAATCCTTCCAAGTTTTGTATTGTCCACAAACTTCCTCAAGAAGGTTTTTATGCCAGCATCCAAAGCATGAATAAATGCATTGAACAGCAGTAGGTCTATGGCAACCCGCTGTGGCACTCCATTCAAAACCTCCTGCCATTCTGACATGGACATGTTAATAATTACCCTTTGCTTGCTGCTATTGAGCCAGTTATCTATACATTTTATAGTAATTCTATCTAGCACACATTTCTCCAATTTCTTTATGGAAAGGTCATGTAGGACTTTGTGAAAAGCTTTGCTGAACTCCAGATGCACTATATTCCCCTCATCCACCCAAGTAGTTGCTTTGTCAAGAAAGGGATCAAGTTTGTTTAATATGATTTATTTTTCGTAAGTTTATGCTGGCCACTGGTGAGCAGCCTTTCTACATCCATATGCTTGCAAATGAATCTATAATAAATCTTTTCTGTTCTCTTTTTAACCATTTAACTGCCAGTACTAATTGTGATTTCAGAGCATTTAACTAGACGGGTTTGCCCATTCTCAAAGGGCGATCCATCTTTTTGTAAGTGCATGACTGGACAAGGGTGTGATTCTTATAGCTGGAAAAACTCACTCTACTAAGAAGTGAAAATACCTGGATGAGACTGGTGAAGATGAGGCACTGCAGGTCAAGAATTTGGCTCTTAGCATATCTCGGTGCATTCTTAGTGTTCCAGAAGCAGGCATCAGGGAAGTGTTTGGGGCAGAACATCATCTAAAAGGTGTAGTAGCATCCCAGGAGTGTGTCTCAAAGATACACAGACTGTATCTGGGGCTGCAGCATGTCATAAGTGAGTATATGTTGTTCTCAGATTTTCTTTTGCTTGTTTTGTTAAAGTTAAAGTTTTCAGAGTTACAGAGAGAAGCTGATAAAGACAAAACCTAAAGAACAACAACCAAAAATCTCAAAAGTACTACTTTTTAAAATCTCATTATTGGGGAAATTACTGAGAACTACCATGAAGAGCTGTAATGTAATGTTTCCAAAGTCATCTTGCTGTTTCACGTTTATTTAATGAGATATACCTCAAAGTCTTTAATATATAGCATGAGATATACCTCAAAGTCTTTAATATATAAAGTCTACCATTGACTCCAGTGTCTAAGGCTCTTGATTGAACAGTAGCTACTAGATAATTTGTGTTTACATTTATACAAGGAAGCATTTGGAGACCTTGCATAACACACTATAATACTTAGGCATCAAGGACCAACACCATTTACAGAAGAACTTGGGTTTTTAAAAATATAATAATAATACTAAATATACTATATTATTGATTATTTATATTCTGGTGATGGCTATATGTGCTAGACACTGTGCAAAGATAAATGAACATGCCTGGCATGTTTCAGTCTAATGAATTTGTTTTAAAAGATATAAAAAATCCAGCCTACTTTGCTATACCTAGAGCTAAAGATGTAAGTGTTTATGGAGGAGTTTTACTTCATAAGTTACATACACCAGGGAATGGAAGAATAGTTGATGGAGTGCTGGATGGTAAAACAGATCTTTATGGGAGTGGGGTTCTGGTAACACAGAGTCAGTATTAAATCCATTAAAATCTATCTAGTTTCACCAGCGTATGCAAGATCAAAGTCAGGCACAGGAAAATAACCTTTAAAATGCTTTTCAAAGCAACAAATAGAAAAATCAGTAGTACAGCTACTTTCTAGGCAAAGTAGTAGCTACCATTCTCTTCATAATTATTCACATATATCCTCCTTTTATTTCTCCTGGTGAGGTTATTATATTGAAAATTATTATTAGTCTTTATCAGAACATCTAAAAATTCTGCTGTATCAGACAGACTGGAAGAAATACCCCTTACCAGAGCATTGTTTCCAAATACTTTGTTAATTACCTGCTTGCCACCCCACTCTGCTCACATGTAGAATCATCAACAGACAGTAAGGACTTTGAATAAAAATGTTCAGAGGGGTGACATTTTTAAAAAAAAAAAAAGATCCAGCTGCAAAACTGTTTAATTTGATCCAGATTTTGTGAATAACTGCCCTCATGGGAATAGTCCCACTGAGCACAATCATATTATTCATGTGAATAATGCTATTCATATGCATAAGTGTTTTCATAATCAAGGTTTAATTTTGACTTCAGCTAATGGAGTTTCTCCAAATCTGCACCAAGTATCTTCGTAGATCAAAACCTGCCATAGTGGGTACAGCTACATGAGATGTATATTGTGGAGTTGCCTAATTAGCTCCACAGTAGAATTTCAGCATTTACATGTGTAGTACTATTAGGATGGAATAAACTAATTAATTGTGCTGTAGAACAGTACTGCCACACAAAAGTACTATCCTACAGTGAAGTTGCAGACTAGGGGTGTGCGAAGCTCCAGTTGCCAATTTGATTCAGAGAAGATTTGGTCTGATTCTGCGGCTGAAATATCAAATCTGAATCCAATCACAAGAACCATTATAAGCTCTGAATAGATTTGAAGCATCCAAATTGATTTGAAAGATTCAGTGATTCAGAGATTCAGAAGGCAGTCTTGTAGGGAAACAGAAACTGAGGAGAGGGAAGGAAGCGGGGGGAAGACTGCTCTGATATTGACATCTGTAGCTCTACAGTGACTGTGATCTTGCCCTGAGCTGCCTTCCAATTACAGTGCTCTGGGGGAAGGACATAGAAACAGCTCATAAGGCTCTGTGTGAAGCCTCTCTCTGCCTTTTCTGTCTGTTGGGAAGCACTGGTGTGATCAGTGAGGGCATCAGTGGGCTCTCCTTCAAGTGAAGGTGATGGATGAGTTCCACATGGCAAGGGAAATCATTGTGGCCATGAACATCATGGTGCAGGGGTGGCTTGTTGAGCAGGGCAAGCTCATCCGTGGCTTCATGGTAACCAACAGTAGGGCCAATATGGTCAAGGCAGTGGCTACCTATTTCACAGAGGCCTCAGTGGCTACCTATCTTGTTGAGGGCGTGGAGCCAGTGATATGTCGCCCCTTGGCCTATTGGGCAACACACAACCAGACGTGGCAGGATCTGGCCACAGTTGCCCAGGAACATCTGTCCTGTCCACCAACCAGTATTCCAAGTGAGAGGGTGTTCAGCATTGCTGGGGATGTTGTGACACCCCACTGCACCTCCTCAAATCCTTGTTTGGTGGAGAAGCTGGTGTTTCTGAAGGTGACCCTCTTGCTGTTGGGGTTCTACAAGCTCCTCATGTGGACAGAGTGAGTGCCACCCTTCTCATTCTGCACCTATTTCCTTTATTTAGTTGCTTTCACAAGCATTTAATGCCTTGCTCTCAGAGCCGGAGGTAGCAGTTTAGTGTTCCACTAACCAGCAAGAGAAGAACATCTCCCTGCTGAATTCCCATGCCAGGACAAACTTGGAGGTGTGGGCTGGGGCTGTGGGTAAGGAGGAGACCCCAGGTCCTAGGTATGACCTAAAACTGCACCCTGCCAGGGTAGGGAGGCCTGGTGGGATTGCCACTGGTGCGGCAACCCCAGGAAATGCCAGGACTGTGAACCTCCCTGGTGAAAGGTGGTTAGGGGGCACCTGATAACCTCCAGCCACCATATGCATGCAGAGTCCTGACTGGGGAAAGCCATCTGCAAGGCATGATGAGCTGCAGTGTAGGGAAGGTATGGCGCTGTGGAACGGATGCCAACGGAGGGGCCTAAATGGGCAGACTTCCACTTGGGTAACATCTGAATTAGTTTTCCATCAAGAGCAGGAGGCTCACAATTCTGACTGGCCTGAAGGTGGGGCCAGGACCTAAAGGGGAGCCAAAGTCCCAGAGAGGGGACCACAGCTAGAGTGGTATGTAATCTGCGAGGCATGGGCCACAGTGTAGGGAAGAGATAGAGCTGCAGATTGGATGTCACCCCTAGACATCAGGGACAGACTAAATGGGCAGCCTCCCACCTGGGTAACATCTGAGTCAGTTTTCCATCAAGATGTGGCAGGAGAAAGAGGGGTGGGTAGTTGGCCTAGAAACAGGTGGGCAGGATGAGATCTAACAAGTACTGGGAAGGCCCCATTACAGGCTACCATCCCTGCTGCATTCATCCCACTCTGCCTTAATGCACACAAGATGGACAAGGTTCTTTAGGTCAATCTGGTATCTTTTAGTAGACCAACTGAATAGCTGGAGAAATATATCTTAGCAAGCTTTCAGTTTTAAAAACCCTACATCAGGCTGAGGAAGCATCTGCATTTTATGTGTGTGCTCTTCCTCGATTAAATGAATAGTAAAAAAGCCAGAGACTGGGCTGATATGCAAAAAAGCCAGTCAATGAAAATATAAATTATGTCAATTTGTGTCACGGGGTGAGAGACAGGTTGGGAGTGGTTGGGGGAGGAGGTACCAGTTAAAAGTGGAGAGGTACCTGAGGAGTCAGATGTCCAGCAGGTTGCAGTATGTCAGAATTCCAATGTCTATATTGAGTCCAATAGTTTCTGTATCCACTGGTTGATGAAGTGAAGTTCATAGTCTTGTCTGTGAAAAGAGTTTTGTAAATACCCTTTCAGGATCAGGACTGAGAGTTTGGAGAAAGAGTGGTTTTCTTGTGAGAAATGTGCCCTCAGTGGTAATTGGGTGTTCTTTTCTTTAATAGATGTCCAGTGTGCATTCGTTCTGGTGTGCCGTTGTTGTTTGGTTTCTCCAACCTATTTTCCATCAGGGCATTTAGTGCTCTGGATGAGATGTATAATTTTCTGGAGGTGCAGCTCTAAGATCCAGGAATAGCAATGTGTCTGTTGTGTGGCATAGTAATTGTGGGTATACTGGAGATATGTTGGCAGGTTTTGCATTTCTTGCCATGGCATGGTCTGGATCCATTTAGTGTGTTTTGGGCTGTAGGAACTTTGCTTCTGGTGATAAGGTTAGCAAGGTTTGGTGCTTGTTTGAATTTACAAAACACTTTTCACAAGCGAGCCTATGAACTTCACTTCATCAACCTCCTAGATACAAAAACTCATGGACTCAATATAGACATTGGATTTGTGACACACTATAACCTGCTTGACATCTGACTCCCCAGGTACCTCTACATTTCTACCTGCTACATCCTCCTCCCTCCACCCCTCCCAGCCTGTCTCACACCCCGTGACACCTAAATTTACATTTTCACTGACTGACTTTCTTGCCTGCATACCAGCCTCTGACTTCTTTACTATTAAATCATGGAAGAGCATGCACACCAACTGTAGATGCTTCATCAGCCTCAGTCTGATGAAGGATTTTTAAATGTGAAAGCTTTTCAAGCTATACTTTTCAACTATTCAGATAAATAAAAGTTCTAATAAAATATATCACATCTACTCAAATAATCTTGCCGTCCTGTTCCTTAGATCTATAACCAGAAACCCAGTTAACACACACAAGTGACACAAGGTTTGCTTTCAAAAGTTTGAGGTGCACTTTCACAGAAGCCCCTGCACTTATTTCCTTGAAACCTGGAAGGCTTCATGCCCTCAGAAAGGGCTACCACCCCTGATGCTTTCATCCAATTCTTAAAAAAAAAAAGACAAAAGTTGTAAGTATTATAGTGATTCCCCATTATAGTCTATGGTCAAATCACTGAATCGTACCAAATTAGCGCCGAATCTTTTGAATCCAATTCAGCCGAATACATTTGGGACAGCGATCTGAATCACCAAATTGAATCAGTGTCCCCTGAATCAGCCGAATCTGAATCAAATATTGACCACTATGCACTGGCCTATTATATAATGCTAGCTAGCCCTACAGGGCTAGTGCCCCAGGCAGCCATTCTGCAGCACCTTGACTCAGGTTGGAGCAGCCCCAGGCTGGCAGGATGACCCATGGGGCCCCCTGCCAGCCGGGGCTTCTCCACCCTTGCTCAACATGCTGTGGTCCCAGGTGCACATGCAAACGGCATGCCCAGGAGCAATAAACCCCATCATGAACTGTACTGGAGTTTAGTCAGGTGTGCTAATTGCACGTGCAGACATGCACAATGTGTATTTAGACCAGGGGCAGGCAAAGTCCAACATGTGGGTTGGATTTGGCCCACAGTGGACTCTGTTTCCCAGCAGCCCTTGCAGTCTGTTCCTGTAGTCTGTTTTCACGGAGACCCCGGGAGTGGTAGGGTCAGGACAGCGTGGGGGCAGGATTTCCGTAGAGACTGTCGCAAACAGTGCTGGCAGAGTGCTCAGCTTGGCAGGGACCTGCTCTGGGGCTAGGGCTGGGGTTGGGGTTGGGGCTGGGGCCAGGGCCGGGACCAGGGCCAGGGCTTTGGGATGATGACAGTGTGGGCCAGAGCTGGGGCACAGCTCTTCCCTGGCTCCAAACCATTCTCTCACTGCAGGAAAATTCTGCCCCTAGAGCAGCTCCCTGCCTAGCTACATATCCTGCTAGTGCTGCTTCAGCTGGTCTCTATGGAAATCCTGGCCCTGTGCTGTCACAGCCCCACTGCTCCTGGGGTCTCCATGGAAACTGGTTGCAGTTATACAGGTAGGGGCTGTTGGGAAATGGAGTCCAGCCACTGGCCAGATCTGCCATTTTGCCCACCCCCGATTTAGAATGTATAGAACTTGATATACCAATTTTACACTGTTGTACTTCCTCCAGTTTCTTCCTTATATCTTTATGTTTTATAATGGAGAAAAATCAGATTTGAGTTCAAATGAAGCCATCTTCAGACAAAGATGCTACCCTCTCATATAAACATGTCTCTCCACAGTCCCACTAGTACTTCTTCAATTTTTACATATCATGAAAAAGGCTTACATATGGAAATACAGCTGTTTCATATAGAATGCAAAATAGTGGGATATGAATATGTTTCATAAATGCTTTATTTTTAACTAAAATATGTGCTGAGCAATTTTTTTCTGGGCTGGACCCAGACTGTAACTGGAGCTGGTCAGGAATTTTTCAGTAAAAGTTTTAACTTTTTCAGATGAAAAATTATATCTACAAATAATGAAACTTTTCCTCAGAATGTTTTTGCTTCAATAAAGTTTTGTTTTAGAAAAGCTAGAGCATTAAGCTGGGTTTGGGGGGGAAAAGTTCCTATGAATCACCAGAATCTGTTGGTGAATCTGGAAGAAGATGTCTCTTCCTCTCATATGTAAAAAACCTTTGTAGGTTCTCAAGCTTATCCATCCTGATGCAGACTGGAAAACATTTTTGAAATTTTAAATATATCTGTCAGATGGGAATGCCAGTTCCCATGTACCCATATACTCTTGTACCCATAGAAGAATACAAGGTTTCAGCTGTTTTCTGTCACCATTCCTGTACCTGGGACTTATTGTATTTATTCAAATCCAAGACAAGGTTTTTTCCCCTCCATTTAACATAGCCAGAGCTGCCAGATTGGATAAGTGGTGATGGAAGGAAGTGGGCAGGAGGATGAGGGGAGTAACTAGCATAAGGGGCAGAAAAATGTTATAATATAAATTAAAATGTATAATTGTTGATGTATAAGATCTAATAATTGAGGGTATCATCTTAAAACAAAGTCGTCTTAGATTCAAGTAAATATAGTAATAATGAGCAAATAAATAAAACATTTTCATTTGTACTCTAGCATACAAAGTTTATAAAGCAGTTGCTGTTTTAAAACATTAGCCTGAATGCAGTATTCAAGCAACAATCTGTCTTTAAAAACCATGAGGATAAAGCATTGGTTAGTTGATAATACTGCTTCACTCAATGCTGAAGAACTATTGGGCATGCTTGTTTAAAGTGGTATATTTGATGATAGCAAAGGAAAAAGATGGGTCAAAGCTATGATAAAAACAGTGAAAAATAATTGAAGTTTCAACTATGTTCATTCAGATTAATAATCCTTTTTGCACTGCTCAACACTTGTCCCCCATCATAACCACATCACACACATTAGGCACCTCAGGGTGCTGGTACTCCTTGTAGAATGGAAACTGTTATACACTCTCAGTAGTGACTTACATTGTTAGAGAACCCCTTCAATGCCTGATCTACTAAGGACATCGAGTTGTTGAAGCATTTTCTAGATGTTGGCTTTTTATAGTTAGATAAAATTCTCCTAGCTTTGGAGGCCCATCAGCCAAGATGGTGAAAATTGCACACATTTCTTTATGTGAACAATTACTGTCTGATGCAGACTGGAAAACACTTTTGAAATCTCAAATATATTTTTGGATGGGAATGCTAATTGCCATGTACTCAAATATTCTTCCCATAGACTCCCATAGAGAAGTTCAAGTATAAAACTGTTTGTAGTCACCATTCCTGTACCTGGAAAGTGCCATATTTATTCAAATCCAAGAGGAAGACTTTCCCCTCCCCCCATTTAACATGTGGTTGTAAACTCACGGTAGTAGGGTTATTGAAGAAAATATACAACATTGGGGGTTTAAAAAATGGCTTATTTTAATAATCCCCTATTATAGGACACATTGGAAACTGAATAATATGAAATATCTATCCTTAGTACATATTTTATTACTCAGCATTAGCTATTTAATTATATTTCATTTTCATGGGCATCAGATTTGTTAGCCTGTAAGCTTCTATTTTGTTAAATGCAAATATGTTGCATTCATTATGCACTGTACTGGTAGCACCCATGAAGCCTCTGAGAGAGTGCACAAGCACAGGCTACAGTTGGAAAATCAAGGCCTAATGGCCTATACTTATAGATGTTAAGTGCATGAGTAATTGTATTGACACAAATACATTGCAACTGCTTTATTTGCATTTACTGTCTACACGGTCCCACTTTCCTATGATCCTGAGTGGTCCCATCAAAGTTAAATTTACTTACATGGGATAAATGAGAAATAAAAGGACAAAGAAGTGCTTGGAATGTATAAACCGTTTAGGTTTTTTTGCAAAGTACACAAAACAAGACAGGAAGGGGAAAATAATTAAGATATTTTCAAAATCTGCCTGCTAGGCTGCATGAGGACACCATTTTGTAAGACACAGTGTAACAGGTTAAACCAATCATGGTTAACAAGGGCATATTCTAGCATGAGTTTATCCATGACCACAAATCTCCTGGTAATCATGTTAGTATATGTGTTGGTTTCCATTTTCACTGAATCTTATGCAAGTTAAGATTACTATATAAGTATTTTAAAATTAGTTTCATAGAGATACAGTCATAATTTGATGATTAAATGGTTGACTAGCTAGTTCCGCCATTCATCATGTATTACACCTATGTTGAATCAGAATAGAGGCCAAAGTACATAATTAGCAAACACAATAATTGTTAGAGGATAGGTGCACAATTCAGAAGGATCTTGATGGACTGGAAAGCTGGGCTGAAGCTAACAGGATGAAATTCAATGCTGAAATATGCTAGGTGTTACATCTTTAGAAGAATAATCAAAAACACGAATACCAAATGGATAATGCCTGACTAGATGGCAGTACTATGGAGAAGGATCTGGGAGCCCTGGTAGATCACAGACTTGATATGAGCTTGCTGTGTTGCAGTTGCACAAAAGCCAAACGCAGTTTTGGGATGCATCAATAAAAGCATTAAATGAGAGACATGGGAGGAGACAGTGCCTTTCTAGTCAGCACTGGTTAGGCCTCATGTAGTGTATCATGTGTAGTTTTCATCTCCACATTTTAAAAAGGTGTGGAGAACCTCAAGAGGCTCCCAACTTGCCTAAAAAGCACATGAGTGGAAATGACAGCAGTCTTCAAATACTTGAAGAGCTGCCATAAAGAGGGAGGATGGGAGGATGATGCAGACCAATGGTTTAAAGTTGCAGCAAAGTAGGTTTAGACTGGATATGAGGAAAAGCTTCTCAGACACAGACACAGCTGCAGCATCACATGCTACATGTTCTGTTCTTCTCTGCACTGCAAGGAGCATTGCGAACGGGGGTCATCATGTGGTGACAGCATGCACCAACCAAAGCTGAAGCCTGGCCGGCTGGACAGGCTTCGCACAGAATGATTGCCACTGCTTCAGTCCCAGGAGGTGCCCAGGACCCAGTGTTGGCCCCAGCCTCCCCTACCTTATCTGGGGGAATGTGCCACATGACATGGGCATTCCCCAGGGACAATTCGCAATGGCACAAGGTGCACCACTGCTAGTTGTCCCCAGGGAACCAAATGTCCACAGATGTCTGGATGTGGCCTATGAGTATTTCCCATGCTTCTGGGTCTTACTGATTTCCCCACACCCCTACCACTCCCCACACACACTTTCTGCTACTGGTATCATGGTGTTGTTAAGCTTTCCTTAGAGGCATTGGGTGTTGGCTGCAGCTGAGGGTGGTGATTTTGACTGAGGTGTGCCAATGCTCATGCTGAGACTTAGAGCCAGCACTTCCTGGCTAAAGGGTCTTCACCCTTTGTTCAGGGTCAGACAAACTGCCATATTTGGCATCAGGAAGGAATTTTATGGATTGTGGCAGTTTTTGCCTTCTTCTGTAGCATAGGCTGTGGCCATTTACATGGGATCTCTTGAGTGTATATTAACAATCTTATACAGAAGCAAGATGTTGGGCTGCCATGGTCCCCCTGCTTAACCTGTGTCAGATTGGGGTGTCATGTCTTTTCTTGTGTCAGGGTTAATAATTTTATTAAGAGGTTAAATTATAGATTTATATAAGATAGTTTGGATAGGAACAATCTTGCCTCAGGCAGGGGGTTGAACTAAATGACCTCTGGAGGTCCTTTCTACACTTACTTCTCTATGATTATCTTTCAAAATCCATAACGACAAAGTGATATTGTAGTTTCTCTCATAGGCATATGACTCTTTGTCTGCCTGTACTCTTGTAGAACTTCTCTGTCCTTCATAAGTTGAGAAAACTCTCAAGAACTCTACCAGTAAGAAACTTCAGCAGTTAGTCCATGATTATTAGAGCCCTGCCTGCTTGTGTTGCACATGACGTTCCAGTGGATTGATACAGGTGTGTTCAGTATGCACCAAAGTCATTTTATAACTGGAGAAGTGTTCAGTCACAACAAAAACAATCCATCAATCAGCTGTATGTACAAAGGCTTTAAGTGTTTGTTCAATATTATAGACAATAAGGTAATTAAAATACTACCAATGATTGACGCTGTCATTTCAATTAACTTAATTTAGGATTTATTCTTGGGAATGAGTTTGGATATTTGCAGTAATACTCTGTTTTACATTAAATGCTTTGTAAGAATTGAACATTTTTAGTAGCTTCTAATTTTTTATTTCTGAGGTATGGGCATAAAATACAGGAAGTAGCCACAAGGTGTAGTAGCAAGGGATATTTCCATTAGCAAATTGGGCATAACAGCTTTTAGTCATGACATGATCAGCATGTTAAAGACCTGCACCATAGCTGATTGTAAGCTTTTCCTCAAGATCCAAATCCCATATGTCAAACAGAATTTACAACCTTATGTGTAACAACACCATCTGGGTACTCCCAATATTACAGATGGGATGCTTAAATGAGTGTGATTGATTTCACAACACATCATTCAAATAAGACATTCATTAAATCACACTTCATGCCCCGGCATGATCTGAAATGAAAACTGCAACATGTTATATAATATGTTCTAAGGATAATCTACTAAAATAGTGCACAGTTGGCTTTTTCCAACTACCCTTACTTTAGGGAGTAGCAATATGGACCTTGGGATAATGCCATGGTAGTTTCCTCTGGAACTGGGATGGGCTGCAATGTTTGAATGTAGCCACAGGCCTTCACTTTGTTTAGGTGAAGGGTGTGGGTTTTGAGCTCTGATTATAACTTTACAGAGCAATGTCTGGTGTTAAAAAGTTTGCCATCTAGGTTTTAACTGAGGATTTAAAATAATGTCTGCTTTAGTCTGTACAAATTGTACAGTGTTTACATGCCCAGTTGGTGGTGATGCCTTACTACATCCTGCACAGGAGTAGAAAAATGGAAAACTCTTCTAGCATGAGAAAAGCAACAATGACCAAAACACAACAAAACAAAAAACAAACACTCCCCAGATCACTGTGTATCTGTATGGAGGACTAGAGGATGGGAAAGAATGGCTAAGAAATGGTTAGAGCCCAGAAACTATACAGCTAAGATCTAGCCATGTAGATTCTCCATAGAAGAAATTCATTCCAATCTAGTGGGTGCATATACACATGCTTATTAGTACAGAGCAATCAACTCTGGTGCATATCGTACCACAGTTTTTCACTCCTGGACATGCTGTTGAGCTGAGTCAGAGCAGCCTTGTTTGGTAGGAGGCCTGGGGTGTCAGCCTGCCAGTCTGAGGCTGCTCCGACCTGAGATCTTGCCTAAGCATCTTACAATGTTACTTTTAATATATTATTCTGCGTGGTTAGCAGGTTTTATGGGCCACATGATGATATAGCCTTGTATTCAGCTGCAAATTCAGTGTTCCCCAAGATCCAAATACTGTCACCTTAACAGAATTAGTCTATTGTGCATTAGCAACACCTAAAATGTGTGTGCCAGCAGTACTGAGTGGTAATGCCAGTTACTGCACATTTAGTCAGTATTTGTTATTACAAGTACAGCAAAAACTCTGTTATCCAGCACCCATGGGAAGTGGGGTGTGCCAGATAACCAAATATGCTGGTTACAGAGAGGCGTAAACAGGCGTCTTTGCCTGTTTGGGCCACCACCCACTCCTGCCCCTCCCTGGCATCAGTGTGCCGGGGGAAAGAGAGGGGGGCCCTCCACAGGCTGCTTTGCCCTGGGCCATGGTCCATCGTTGGCCAAAGGGGGATTTGGTGAAACCGGAAGTGGAACTTCCGGTTTCGTTTTTGCTGCATCGATTGGCATGCTGATTAATGGAGCATGCCAATTAGTAAAGTGCTGGATAACAAGGCTTTTACTGTACTAAAATAGACACACAGTAACCGCTGTGTATTAATGCACATGTAGATGTGCCCTGCTTACCTTAAAAAATGTAACTCACTAACTTATTCAGGAAACCCTGTTTCAAATAAAGACAGTGCATAACAACCAGCAAACTGGTACATAGAAAAGAAAAGAAAATCACATCAATCCCTAAATCATTATGTGTCTCTGTGAAGGGCTAGAACGGCTAAGAAACATTCAGAGTGGAGCCTAGGAACTATACAACAAACACCATTTGTTTACACCTTAAACCAGAACTGATTTTCTTCCTCTTTCTTCCATCTGAAGTATAATTTCATAATTATGGGAATTTAGTAAATATAGGTCATTCACTAGTTTATTTTGTATCTGGATTTAAAACCAAACACTCATTCATGTTCTTTTATAACCCAATGGTATGTACTCATGGTGTACCTGAAGCACTGCATTTCAGTGTTGTTAGTTGGAAAGGTGTCATATAATTGTACTTTAATGAGTCAGGGCAAGCTTTTAATGGTTGTTCCATTTTGTCTCCTTAAATGTTTTTCCATTCAAGAATGATAAACCCTCACCCTATGCAGCAGCACCACTGCAGTTTAGAACTTTTACTGTAGCTTGCCTACTGCTTTCATCTGTCAGTGGAGTGAATTAATCTACCTGCAGGGAAATCTAAATCTTTATTTCAGCCCTAGTTACTAGCTTCACATACATATTAGAGGCTACATATCAGGATGCAAATGTTGCCCTTATTCATATTGCATTAAATCCAGAAATACTCCAATAAATTATTTTCAGGCTTCTACCCGGAAAAGTGAACAGGATTTGTGCATTGCCCTTAGAGCAGAATATTGATCCACCTGAAATGTTTACATCAGTCATAATTCATAAAAGTCTTGCTTCATGAAAGTCCTACAGTGGCCTGAGTTGTATCATTTGCACAGAGCCCTGCATGCAAGGCATGGCAAAACCAGTGTCCCAGTTGAGGCTGTGCCTCAGAAAAGAGTCTCAGGATGGGCAGTGTATATTTGAATCTCTCCTTATGGATGGAGTGATTGCTACCTGCAGTGCAGTAATTCCTTCTGTTTTAGGGCTGCTTGTGCAGATTCAGCATTCCTACAGTGTAGAGACTATACATGTATGATATAACTGGATCCAAGCATGACTTAACGCAATTAACGTCTGTTTTCTAATCCATAACTTATCTGGATGCAACTGTCAAGCCAAATGAGGCTCTCCAAATTGTGTGCAGTAATCTGTTTTCTGTTTTTGTTTTTTAAGCATAATGGTGCAGCCTCTGGACACTACAAGTCCCAGCATGCTCTGACTTAGTTTCATCCCAGTGGTATTAGTTAGGACCTCTATATCTGTGCTTCCATACTCAAGAGTGACTGCAATAGAGTCTTATGCAAATTAGATGAAGTATTCAAGCTCTTAACAAGTTGATTTTGTTTTGTTATTTACGGTAATCTGGTGTGTCTTCTAGGGAGACCTCCATCCAGCCTTGTCCCACCTACAGCATTCTGGCATGTTGTGTTGTGGAGCTGTATTAGTCCCTGTGGCATCATGAATTTCCCTGCACCTACTATCTTTTTTGTGCTTTAGTGTTCGTTTGACCCTTCTTCAAGATTGCCTTCTAGTTTGAGTGAAAATGATATCTTTATTGTCAGCCATACTCTGGGGCAAGAACACATGCATCTTCTCTGAGCTTGTCTGCACTTAAAGGAGGTTGTCAGTATCTGTATATATGTACCTATATTGGTAAACACTCCTACCAGAGACAGAGAGAACAATATTTGGCCATTATATCTGCAGTTACACTAGGGACTTTTCAAGCAAAACTGTTTTAATGAGAAGAGAAATTTTCCCTCTCTCATTTCTACCTGATATAGGCAAAGTACGTAATATTTCTAGTGTAGAGCATATGTCTGTAATGTATTCAAATTCTGAGTATTCTAGTAAGAGGGCAGAGAAACTCCTACAAGAAGGGAATAATTCTGTATAATGCCATCAAGGATTTCTCAAGACTTATATCTTTGATCTATAGTTAAGTGTAACCCCTAGGTCCCTTTCTACAAAGCTGATGCGTAGCCAGTCAGCCGCCAGCCTGTATCAGAGCATAGGATGGTTCCATCCTAATTGCAGGACTTTGCGTTTGTCTTTCATTGTTTACTACCCTCTGAGCCCTATGATCCAGCCAGTTTTCTATCCACCTTAAAGTCCATTCCTAAGCCTTCCTAAAGTCAGGCCTTCCTAAAGTCAAGGTATATCACATCCACTGCTCTTCCCACATCCACAGAGCCAGTCATCTCATCATAGAAGGCAATCAGGTTGTTCAGGCATGGCTTGCCCCTTGGTGAATCCATGCTGGCTGTTCCTAGTCACCTTCTTCTCCTCCAGGTGCTTAGAAATAGATTCCTTGAGGATCTGCTGCATGATTTTTCCAGGGATTAAGGTGAGGTTGCCCGGTCTGTATTTCTTTGGATCCTCCTTTTTCCCTTTCTTAAATATGGACACTATGTCAGCCTTTTCTGCATCCTCTATCACTAGGTTGCCTCCACCATTCAGTAAGGAACTGCACTTTCCCTGATCCTTCTCTTGTTACTGATTTATTTGTTGAAACTCTTCTTGGTACTCTTGATGTCCCTTGCTAGATGCAAATCCAATTGTGCTTTGGTTTTCCTGACTTCATCCATGCATGCCCGAGCAATACTCCTGTGCTCCTCCCTAGGAGGAGTAACAAGTAATACATAATTTATTCACATAAATAAATCCAAATTTTATGGAGTTGTATTTAGTTATCAGAAAACAAGTACAAACACTAATACAATGTAGAACAACTACAGATTAGTAATTTCTGTAAAGTGTAACCAACATTGTTTACAATGGTCCTGAAAACTGAGCCTATTAAAATACATGTGTGGAGTTCTATATGTATTATTTGTCAAAGACTTCCAGGTCAAATTAATTTTTAAAAATTCTATTCACAGCTTTGACATTCACAATATTCATGGTGTGATGAATATTCCCTACGCACCACATATATTCACCTTGTTACAGCGCAAATGCTGAACTCGCATCTTAAATACTCTTACAGGAAACCCTTGGGAGCTCCTCGCTTGGCGCCACCAGGCTCCCACCACCACCGCCACACGGCCGCCATCACCAATGCAGCCATGCCCTCCTCTGCCATTGGGACTTGTGCTTTTTGTGAATGCAGATGGTATTCATGAATGCAGTGCTGTATTCGTGGGTTTCGCCATTTGCGGTGATCTCCAAAACATATCACCTGTAAATGACAAGGGTCTCCTGTATCTCTGTGTGTTTAAAAAAAAGTTCCAGCCCTGCAAACTAATCATAAAATTCTAAATAGAAACTGAATTGTCTTTGGTTCACACTTCACCACCAGTATAAAATTCAACATTTGAAACTGAGCTCATAGTTCTGATGATGATGCATTAGCTGTGATAGAATCTGACTCAAACCACAAGGAGAAAATTGCTAACATAAAACAAACAAATAAATAAATAAACACCTTAAGGTCATCAGATAAGATTTGTAAACTACACAGGAAGCAGTCCTGTGGATTAAAATAATGTCCGGTGTACACATCTAATTGTACTTCTCTTTGTTACCTGTTCATTACTTACCCAACTTTTCCCTTTGGGAACAAAAAGTATCAAGTAATATAGTGTCTGTAAAAATTTCCAAGATTGATCTCGAATGTCAACACTGCAGCATTACAGATACTGAAAACAACATTTTAGCACATCATTAGTCCTCTTCACAGAAGATTGTAGTCTTGCTACAGGCAAGGGAAGACAGTTTAGCTGACACCTTCAGCCATAAATGGGCCCTTTTCAGTCACAATAGTTCTACTCTGAGTGCTTATACTCTTACAGATATTCTGCACATTTTTTGATTCATACTTCTAAGTGCACTTCTATAACCTCAGTGCTGTATTGCCTAGCTATCACTTTATGCTTTAGCTCAGAAGTTATTCCCTTTCTCATTAATTTTGTCACAATTAACTAAGGCATAAAGCATGATCAAAACTTTAGAGATTTTTACATGAAGACACCCTAGACTTCTGTATATATTTGATGCCATTGTTAAAAGTTTTTTAATTAGTTCCTGGGTTTTGTTTTTCCAGCTATTTTTAACATTTTGGGTAATAATATGAATAAGTGTAGTTTGTCATATTGCGCCGCATCACGTTCTGTGTGACTGTTGGAGCACCTAAGATGTTATAACAACCCTCTTTCACTCTGTACTGTGTTTAGCTAGTTTTGTGCACTCTGCCACTTGAAGCCTTGTCCAGTCTTTAATACTGGTTCCCCAGCTTTTCTTGGGTGTACCTCTTTTTCTCTTTTCCTTGATTGTGCCCTGCATTATGGTGTTGGCAAGGGTATCCGGCACAGGCGAGGCGTAGGGAGGGTATGGGGGCATGTGCCCCCCCCCAAGATTGGCTGCTGCTGACACTGCTGCTGGTGTCTGCAAGTGGTCACCCTTTACTACCCCACCCCCTTGCCACTGACACCACCACAGCCACCTGTGGGTGGTCACTGTGCCTCCCCAGCCTCAGGAGGCATGAGTCATTCATGGTGTCCAGCCTTCTCATGATGTGTCCAAGCCATTGCAGCTTCCTTCATTGCACAATGTCCAAAACTGGTTCGTACGTTCCAATTTCTTTACTGATTTTCTGCTTGACAGACTCGTTGGTCCAGTACTCAGTGTACTAGACATGCATCAGTCTCCTAAAGCAGCATATTTCAAACACCTCAATTCTGCTCTCTAACTTCTTATGAAGCATCCATGCCTCACAGCCATAAAGCATCATTGAGATGCAGTTCTTTTAAACTGTATAAAAAAGTTGAATTGACATAAAAGAAATTCTGTCCTGGTGGTCACTGTTGGAGACAGCTACAAGGATGCTTCCTGAAGACCTCTTTGCAAACTCTAAGCTACAATGTGTTCTGGGAGTGAGAAAATTGTCAGGGATTGGACTGTAATGCCCTGATAATTTAGTCAGGACTGCAGGCTAGAAGGAAATCCAAGGTGCCTTCTGTAACCTCACAAGCTAGACAACCCTGCAGGGTCAAAGTTACTTCAAAGGCCCCTGCAGAAATTAAAGGTATCATCTTTGCAATTCCTGGGGTTGTGAGTTCTGTGCTAGGTGCCTCTATCTTTTAGATTTGTCTGTCCACATTCAGATGTGTAATAATGTTATCATTATCTTTTGTGTTATGGCCCTGATCCTACTATAATTGAATTAAATAGAATTCTTTTTCCATTGTCAAAGGGAGTAAAGTCAAGACACACATTTAGCAGGGAGGCAGGAGTCAGTGCCAAACTTTATTGAGCAGCCAGTGCCCCCACAGCTACGTGGGTATAGGCCTTCCACATGCTGAGGAACATGTCAGTGTTGGCAGCTATGGCCTCCTCAGCAGCAGGGGGCAGAGACATGCAGCCCAGCCACAAGTATCCCTCAAGGCAATGGCAGAGGTTGTGGGGCAGCCTGGGCCTGTCCCCCACACTGTCATAGCTCAGGGTCCCATACCAGCTTTGCAGGAGTGCCCAGGGCACCATGGCAGTTAGCAGTGGGAGGGTGGAGTGGGTCAGGCACCACTTGAAATGTGCAAATTCCTCCTTGTGCACCACCCATGATAAACACAGCAGAGGCATACTTAAGGTGCAGCACCAATGTGCTGGGGCATTGGCCCCAGGCCACCTTCCTGAAGAGGCCCCCTGCAGAGGGGGTAGGGGTGTGGGCATATCCTTGTTGAAGGCATCCCGGATCCCTACACACCCCGAGCCTGAGTATCAGGGGCTGGGCAGCAGCGCAGGAGAGCAGTTGGACTGCAGGAGGGGTCGTGGGGGTGTGGCATCTACAGCTTCAGCAGCAGGTACTGCCAGGAGTCTGGCCTGTTCTGCCCTGAGAACTGGCCAGGGGAGGCAGGCTGCCTGCAGCCAACACCCAGCAACCCGCTGACCCTGGGGAGTGACTAGGAATGTAGGGGCTTGGCCAACAGTCTCCTGGGCTTGGGTCTGCCCATCCAACTTACTAGAGTCTCTAGGCACCTGTGCACGTCTGACCCCCATTTGAGATAAATGTCACCAACTCTCACAAACAGTTTGTCTTATGGCTCTACAGGGCCCGCAGCAGCAAGATAGGGAGATGCCACCCCTGGCAGCCAAGATACAGCCTCAGGATTACTGCTGCCCACAGCTGGGGCCCTGAAGATGCTCCAGCTCCACCAAAGGAGGACTGAGGACAGGATTCTCCTGTTGGAGCAGCTGGTGACAACATTGTGGGACTGACTGGAGAACTCATGGGCCAGTGGGTGGAAGACGTGGCCAGGGAGGGCAAACAGGACCAGTGAAAGGAGCTGTAGGTCTGGCAATTCTGGGCTGAGCTCCTGGTCCTGGAGCACAAGTGACTCCAAATGCTGCAGAAGCATAATGCCATCCTGGGCTGGGCAGTGCTGGCCATGGACAATGACCGTTGAGTGCTGGACACTGTTCTGCCCCTGGCAGTCATGTTCGTGCTGCCCTCTGCCTGGCCCCTGACCTTAGCCCTGCATTCCCCCTGGCAGCTGCCTGACACCCCACAGCAGGCCCCTTTCTGGGTCTGGGAGGATGTCCTCTAGCACCTTCAGCCACCAGGAGCCCCTGGCCTAGCCCCAGCCCTGGATACCCTACCACCCAGCCCCACTGCTTTGGCTCAGCTACTCATGCAGGTGTGAAGCTAAAGCTGCCTGCAGTTATGCCAGGACAGCATGCTGGCACTCCACCTGCCAGAGGGAGAGCTGCCCATGCCAGGGAGTGCCGGCCTCTGTCACCCCTGGGTGAGCCCCGCGCCCACTATACTCACCATGGCATCTGGACCCACAGGGGAACAGCTGAAGGCCAGGGAGCTGGTCACCTGCCCCCAGGCTCTGGCCCCTAAGCACCTCCACCCCATGGCCTCCCACCCCAGGACAGCCCACACAGGACATTATCATTAAAAAGTTTTCATGGGGAAGAAAATTGTTTTATTTTTGGTGGTAGGTTGGGTGATGGAAGGCTTTGCATGGGGGGCAGGTCTGTGTGCTGAGGAGGGAAGTAGCTCTGTTTGTTGGGGAGGGAGGGGAACTTTGGTTGATGTGGGAAAAATAAAAATTGTACTTTTGACACGTCTACAGTGAGCATGGTATAGGAGGTGGGCAGATAGGGCTTGGGGTCCATGGGTAGCAGTGCAGGCAAGCTAGAGTGAGGAGTGCTGGAGGAGGTGGTTGGCCAGGGTCTCCAACACCTGGTACCCTGGCCCCCACTGGCAAGTGTGCAACTCTTCTGGGGCCAGAGTTGGGGAGGACTGCTGGGGCCAGCAGGGCCAGTACCATGGTTAGCAGGAGCACAGGGTGCTGATTGTCACTGCCAGGGACAGGAGCAGCCATGGTGCAGGGAAGCAGAGTGGGCAAGGAGAGAGCTGCCATGTACTGTTCCTGTGGTGGGCATGCTGCTCTTGGGCAGGGAAGGGTCTGGCCAGAAAGCAGGGTTGGCTTTCAGAGATGTCTGCCAGGTGCTTGCAGTTGCAGCTGAAGCCTGGAGCTCCCTCTGGTGGTAGTTGGGGCCCATTGCAGGGCTGCAGGAAACTGCAAAGAGCAGCAAATCTGCTCCCTAATCTCTGCATGTATAGGTGCTTGCCTGAAAGCACTTACACCAGGGTAAACTCAGGCAAGAACAAAAGCATGTGACTTTTATGTAAAGTCACCCAAAATGAATGTGATCTCGTGTGGACATATAGCAATTGGTACAATGGGGTGAAGCTGTTTCATAGCTATGGAATCAAGAACAATTTTATCATAGAGTAAGTGATCCCGAAGGTATTCATTATAGAAGACCTTCCCTAAAACAAGATGATGCTCCCCTGATTTGTTGCTAAGAGACAGATAAAGATGCACAAGTGTGAATTGAAGAACATTCTGCCTCCCAAAATTCATACAGTATGGAAATCATAGAATCATAGAACCATAGCAAAACAGGGTTGGAAGGAACCTCCAACCCCCTGCTCAAAGCATAACCATCCCCAACTAGATCATGCCAGCCAAGGTTTTGTCTAGTCAGGTCTTTAAAAACCTCCTAGGATGGAGATTCCACAACCACAATGGGAAAACTGTTTCAGTGTTTTACTTCCTCCCTAGTGAGAGTTTTTCCTAATATCTAACCTAAATTTCCCTTGCTGCAACCAGAAGTTATTGCTCCTTGTTTTGTCATCTGCCATCACTGAGGGCAGTCTAGCTCCATCCTCTTTGGAACTACCCTTCAAGTAGCTATTAAATCCCCCCCCCATCTTCTTTTCCCTGAACTAAATAAGCCCAGTTCCCTCACCTTCTCCTTATGAGTCATGTGCTCCATCCCCCTAACCATTTTTGTTGCCCTCTTCTGGACTCTCTCCAACTTGTCCACTTTTCTGTAGTGCGGGGTGGGGCGCGGGAGAGGGGCTGGACAAAACTGGACACAGAACTCCAGATGTGGCCTCACCAGTGCTGAATAGAAGGAAACAATTGTGTCCCTTGATCTTTTGGCAACAGTTCTATGAATGCAGCCCAGTATGCCATTAGGCTTTATTGCAACAAAGGCACACTGTTGGCTCATACTCAGTTTACTGTCCACTGTAACCTCCAGGTCCTTTTCTGCAGAGCTGTACCTTATCCAGTCAGTCCCCAGCCTGCAGCAGTGCCTGGGATTGTTCCATGCTAAGTGCAGGATTTTGCACTTGTCCTTGTTGAACTTCATGAGATTTTTTTAGTACAATCTTCCAATTTGTCTAGGTCACTAAATCATAGACCTAACCTCCAGCACATCAGCTACTCCTCCCAGCTTGCTGTCATCTACAAACTTGCTGAGTGTGCACTCTATGCCATCTTCCAGGTCATTGAAACCAGCCCCAGGACTGACCCCTGGAGCACTCCACTTGGTACTGGCTGCCAACTAGACATTGAGCTATTGATTACCATCTTCTGAGCCCTGTGATCCAACCAGTTTTCTATCCACCTTACAGTCTGCTCATTCAACCCATATTTCCTTAGATTGCTTGTAAGAACTTTGTGGGAAACTGTATCAAAAGCTTTGCTAAATTCAAGGTATATCTATCCACTGCTCTCCCCACATTGGAAGGCAATCAGATTGGTTAGGCATGATTTGCCCTTGGCGAATCCATGCTGTTTATTTCTAATCACCTGCTTCTCTTCCAAGTGCCTAGAAATGGATTCTGTGATGACCTGCTCCATGAGTTTTCCAGAAACTGAGGTGAGGCTGACTGGTCTGCAGTTCTCTGGATCCTCCTTCATCCCTTTTTTGAATATGATCATTACATTTACCCTTTTCCAATCATGCAGGACCTCTCCTAATCACCATGCATTTTCCAAGATGACAGTCAGGGACTCTGCAGTCACATTGCTTAACTCCCTCTTCTCCCTTTGGTGCATCCCGTCTGGCCCCACGAACTTGTACACATCCAGCTTTTCTAAATAATTCCTAACCTGGTTCTTGTGCCACACTTGACTGCTCACCTTGTCTCCAAAGTGTGCTGCCAGGTGCAGTAGTCTGGGAGTTGAACTTGCCTATGAAGACTGAGGTGACAAAGGAATGGATACATTACCGTTTTCTGCATCCCCTGTCAGTAGGTTGCTTCCCCCATTAAGTCAGGAACCCACACTTTCCCTGATCCTCCTCTTATTACTGCCATACTTACAGAAACCCTTCTTAATACCCTTGATGTCCCTTGCTAGCTGCAACTCCTATTGTGTTTGGCTTTCCTGACTTCATCCCTGCAGGTCCGAGCAATACTTTTATACTCCTGATCTGGAGAAGGCATAAGGGGCATTGCCCTACTGTTCCTGCCCCTCCCATTGACTGAAAGGGGAGAGGGAGGGGAGAAACAGCTGCCTGCTGTTGTCAATCCACTCCTGAGACTGAACTTCTGTGTCTGTGGTGTGGTTGGTGATAGGGAGAGTGGGGTGGATTGCCATGTTGCTCCCTCCACTCAGGAGCTGAACAGCTGCTTGCTGCTCCTTGCCCGCTTACCTAACGATGGGTCCCTAGTATGAGGAATTGAAGGCAGGGCAAAGGTTGACCTGCTGCTTCCCTCCCATCCTGGATTGGTCCAGAGGGGAAGGCAACAGCCATCACTGCTCCCTGCCTCTTCCCAAAACCAGGCGTTGCCCAATTTATGGGCTGGGATCTTTTCTTCACTGCTCCCTCTACTTTCTGCCTAGAGACTGGGAGTGGGTTGAAGGTGTCTGCTCCCTGCTGGTTCTCTAATCCCAGTCTGGGGAAGGCACAGGGAGTCTTTCCTTGCTGATCCATTTTCCCCATGCCTTCTGCAGACAGTGATTAGCCTGGTCTGGTGATAGGGTGCAGAGTAGGGGAGAGAGGGCAGCTGCAAGCTGAACACCTGTACATTCCCTCTTCCTGAATGATTTCTGCGGATAACATTTTCTCAGAATTTTCTAGCACTAGAAATGAATGCCTGTTCATGGCATAGGACTCTCTCTTGTGTGTGCTCTGAGTAGAACCCTTGCTGATAGTCTGGCAATTAAAATGTTTGCATTAGAGTGGTGAGGAGTAGTGGAAGGCTGGGCTATGCAGAGGGTAAGAGCTTATTATTGCTTTTCATTATTCCAACAGCTCAGTTGATAGTGATGAACTTTGTGAAACTTAGGACATGGATAAATAGTTTCATTCTTGACCCTTTATATGCTGCTGATGAAATAAGTCCTGCCTATTCCTTGTTTCAGGGTCACACCAGAGACTGCAATTATGCAAAGTAGACCGCTTAGGAGGTAGTCTTAAATGGTTCAGTCACTAATTGTATCTTTCTTATTTTGTGGGTGTCAAGTGTGAAATGTTGGGGCTAGATCTGCAGAAATAAGTATTGACTCCTTACACTTGTTCCAGAAGGGAATAAGCATATAAAATAAGTGATTTTTAATACTAAGCAATCTTAAAATTAGATTTTAATTTGGACAGAGTTTGGTTCTAACATCTGTGCTTCAGTTCCTTACCTGTTAAATCCCTCAACCACAAGGTTGTTGCAAAGATCAGTTAATTTAAATCTGTGAAACATTCAAACATTGGGATGTCATTGTAGAGTTTCTTCCTAAGTATTTACTGCATTTTGTAGTAGTACAAGGTTTGCACAATGTATAGTAAATATATCTTGTCACTTATCTTCAATGAGTAAAGAGAAATATTGACTAAATTATTCTTTTCCTGTAAGACAGGAGTCCTGCAAGGCAGTAGTAGGGGATGCGAGGGAACAGTATGAGACCATGTAATTAATATATCTGGGAGGCTAAATTAAAATGGCCTGACCAGCCTTACCTCTGACATTTCCTAACTTTGGAGAAGTTGCTTTTTATAAACTTTATAGTCATTTTACATGGCAGTATTTTAATGTAATGTGTATTTAAATCAGTAAAGTTACAAATGTAGTTCAGTCACTGGTAAACAGCTTTAACAGAGATCATTAAACAGAAGATGCTCTTCAACAAAATTAAAATGATTGCTATTATTTTTTATCATTTCACTGACATTTGTCATTTGTTTCATTTGTATTTTCCATAGGCAAGCACAAATACTTTTTTAATGTCAAGTTCCTTCTATCCAAATTATGTAATTGCAACAAATGGTATCTCCTCTGTTTTAGCTGAACAAGCAGCTTGCTGTGTCTCCCTATAACTCTTCATATGTCCTGCGGTTAAGTGTTGTACAAAAATTGTATTTTGATGTTTTTGATGCCTCTGGAGTTCTGCTTGATAAGGTATTTTAGTACTTGATTTCTGGCATTCAGCCCATAGCCCAAATATTATTTGCATAGTATTCATCAAATCTTTTACTTGCTTACATATTTTCTAAAACAAAAACAAAAACAAAACCAACAACAGGGAACCTTCAATTCTATATTTTTAAATGAATTTCCAGCTCATAAATATTATTAAGAGGGGAATGGTATTTTGAGATCAGTTGTTTGAAACATAAAGACAAAATCAAAATTACCTTTATGATTTGGGGAATATGCAAACTAACATACAAAAATAAGTTCAAGGTGGCAATCTGGCTTTCATGTAAACTCTTAAACTCCTTCAGTAGGGAATTGACATTTAAAAAAATAAATTTCTAGTGAGCATAAAGCTGGTACAATTCAATGTAAAGAAAGATGCCTACAAGAAGGCCATTTGGTCCCCACAGCACTCTGAATATTGTTTCTGTGTACCGGATATGGTCTCTTCCTGTTTCTTAGAGGAGATCCTACTTCTTCCGTGTCACACAGGAGCAGAGTCATGCCCTGAACATGTTTCCTGGAGTGCACCATGTCTGTCTCAGCTTCACCTCAAGCTAGCATCTTTTATTTACCTTATTTTCACTTGAGGTAAATTCCTTGAGACTGAGCATACACTGAACCAAGGATGAAATATATATTGTTTTTCTTCAAAGAAAGTGTCCCGTGTACAGATTCTAAATCTGAATGATGAAAGGCTGAAGTTTTCTACTGCTTCTGCTAAATAGAGATCAAAATGGTGAGACTTCCAAGACTCAAGGGACTGTAACTAAATGAGCACAGCTCTTCGTCCTTCACATCCTAAGAAAACTAGAACTGATACAGAGTCCAGTAGCCCACCTTCCAGCTGTTTACCGTGAGAATATCAAACCCATTCTCTGCATGCCATTCTAGCTTTCCATAGATTATATAAGTTTTTGCAATCTAGGCTCAGGGTATTCAGGATCATTTCAAGCTATGAATGACCATAATTGTCAACTCTGCATCTCTGGAACACTGGACAAACCTGAGGAAGTCATAGCATTGCTAAGAACTAGTCCAAAACTTCAAAAAGAACTAATTTCTTCAACCCTCACCATTTTTTTTGTCCTAAAAGTAAAGTACATTTTTCTTAAGTAATCATCACTAGCACAATACTTTTAACCTCTTCTCTCCAGTTTTCCTCCCATTAGGTTAAGATGGGGAGAGAGCCAAAAAAATAGGCTTAATACAGCCTCCAACATGGGTTCCAATGCTACAGTAATAACTACAGTTTAAAAAAATGAATAAAAATATTCCAGCGAAAAATGAAATAGCTCCAAAGATGTGACCTAGCGTAAGTAAGTGTTGAGTCCTCAAGAGGGATCAGAACCTAGCGGCAGGTGCTCAGCAGCTAGTAGTCTACTTGGCTGGGAGACTAGGAGTCAGCTGGAACTGATACCAGCTAGTGAGGGAGAAACTAGGAAGAGGGTTTAAGAAGTCCAGAGGAGAGTGCAGAGAGGAGGCTGTGGTGCTGAGGGAGGAACACAGAGTTTGGGTTCCCTCTCAAGAGTTGAAGGAAGATACCTGTTTTTGTTTGTTTGTTTATCTCTTTGTTCATTTATTGTTTGTCAGCTGGCTTGTTACCTTGTTTCTTCTGTTTACTGTGGAGACAAGGTTACAACCATGTAAAATAGACTGGCTGGAAACCCTGAATATACAACTGACTGGCCTAGATAAGTCCTCTGATCTCAGCGAAAAGCTTCCAGTATCTTGATGCTGACCTGCCATGATTTAGATAGTACTACATTCTCTACTGGACAGCTTCTCATCCACACATGAAGGGAAGTGCAACAATACCATCCTACTTGGTCCTTCCAAATATTTGTTACTACTGGCCATCATACACTTTTGTCTCTTCTCCCAAAGGTTATGAGGGTCATGATTCATTCTTTCCTTCTCAGATCAGAGCCAGAGGTTCATTATGGACAAAGGTATGCCCATCTGAAGAAATACCTACATAGTACAATATAATCTTCTCTAGCATGTGTTGGAGGGCTAGGATAAGATGAAACATGAGGTGGATTCTCATAATAATTCACTCTACATCTCTTATACATCAACTAAAAACAGCATTATCTTAGTCCTGTCTTGGTGGACATGTCTACACAAGATGCTTTGAGTGCAGTAGATTAATTCTACTGTGCATTAGCATGGTGGCAAAACCCATGCTAATACACAGTAGAATTAGTCTACTGTGCAGTAGCATCACCTAAAATGTGTGCTGCACTAGTGCTACTGTTCAGTAGCATTGGTTACTGCACTTTTAGTTTAGTACCTGTTATTGCTAAACAGGTACTAAATTATTAATACTATTACAGTTACTAAAGTAAATGCACAGTAACCACTGTGCATTAATGCATGTGTAGATGTCCCCAGTGTGTAGCAAAATCACCACCAAGAAGACAAACAGAAGTCTAACATTGAATTCAGGCCTTGTTAGGGTATGCTAATGGGAAGACACAAATGCTTGCAAGAATATGCTATGTTTGTGGCATTACCTCCTATAGAAGACAGCCTCTTAACAGAATAAACACATGTCTACATTATGGTTCTTTCTAGAATCCTTCCTGCCTGGTTTCCAGGTGATCACAGCAGCAAAAAAGTAAGCAAAAGTGTCCAGTTTCATTGCACCCAGCTAGAAGATTATACTCTATCATAGGGCTTCCAAGTGATGGTGCACAGGTCACATGCAGCCTGTGAAAGCTTAATTTTCTCCCCCTGAGATCCTGCCTGGCTGTTGCTGTCCGCATCACTCTGGGCTATTCATCCATCCTCCAGCCTTTGCTGCCTACCCCCACCTCAGAGGCAGGGGGTGTGGGCAGTGCAGTGCAGCATGGCTAGGGGAGCCTGAGGCTATGCAGGTAAATTGGGGAGAGTTGGGAGCACACAATGCACAGTACAGTAGATATTCCTGCATGGTGTACTTGGTGACTGCATGGCACAGCAGCTATTTTAAACACTCTAATAAACAAGAACTCTTCAGCATACTTGAATAACTATATCCTGGCATGAATAAATGATCAAACTTTGGATCTTGCTACTAAGGCTGTGCAAGATTTTAACGTTGTGTTTTGTTTCAAAGCTGTTTTGATGCATTTTGAGTTCAAAACAGCAAAATTTAAACAAAATGAAAAGCTTTGAAACAGCTTTGCAATGAAACAAGGGCAATCAAGATGTTTCAAAAGTTTCAAAATGTTTCAATTTTGGAAGCTGGGCTTGCTTGCAGCTAAACAGAAACTAAGGAGAGGGATGGGGGATGACTGCTCTGATATTGACATCTAGCTCTCAGTTAAATTCCCCAGCTCTCTGATCACTTCCCCCACCTGTCTGATCATTTCGGCAGCTCTTCCCATGGGACACAGGCCCCCAAACTGCATGTAGGGTTTCATTAGGCTATGGCTGCAGGCTGGGGCCAGCAGCAGCCACTTGGTGCAGCCCTCGCCGAGCGCTGAGAAGACTGCGGTGCTGCTAGCCCCGGCCTGCAGCGGTAGCTTACTGAAACCCAGCATGCAGACTGGGGGCCTGCACCCCCACCAGGAAGAGCTGGAGGAATTGAAGAGGGAGCTAGAAGAATTGAACAGGGAGCTGGGCAATTGATCCAGAGCCTGGGGAATTGAGCCGGGGCCTGGGAGAATGTTAAGATCCCTGACCATTCCCCCAGTTCATGGTTCAATTCCCTAGCTCCCTGATCTTCCCCCAGCTCTCTGATCACTTCCCCCAGTCCTTCCTAGGGGGTGTGGGCCCGCAGATGATGTGGAATGACAGCAGGCTGCCGCTGCCAAATGGGGATGGTAGCAGCTTGGACTATTTCCCCAACTGGCAACAGCAGTCTGCTGAAACCCTGTGTGCAGATCCAGGGACTGCACTCCCCAGGGAGAGCTGGGGGACTGATCAGAAAGAAGGAAAATCAAACTGGGAGCTCTGGCTGACAGGTGGATCTTCCCCAGCTCCAGGACAGTGTGTGGTACCCTGCTGAGCCACACTGCACATGCGTGATGGTGCAGCTGCCATGCAGGTGCCAGGCTAGGGGGTGATCTCCTCTGCTCCATGCTGCATGGTGGGGAGGGAGGCTCTGCCATGAGCACCCAGAGGTCCCAATCACCACTGCCAGAACTGGTGAGTGAGAGGCTTTTTTTTCTTTTTAAAGTTCTGCACTCACCGGCTGCATGGCATGCAGATGATAGCATATTGCTGCTGTTGACTGGGGCCAGTGCAGGCATCCAAGACTGGGAAGAACCCAGTGCTGGTGCTGGCCCCAGCAAGCAGCAGCAGCCTGCTGTCATCCTGCATGCAGATCTGGGGGCCCGCACCTCCCAGGAAGGCTGCAGGGTTGTGCTAGACTCCTTCCAGGGGGAACGGGCCCTTGAATCCATGTGCAGGATAACAGCATGCTGCCACTGCCGGCAAATGATACGAGTTTTGCTTTGAACGGTTTGAGGTGCTGTTTCACAAACCCACCTAAGCCTATCTCCTTGAACCTTGGCAAGCATCATGCCCTCAGAAGAGGCTAGCATACCTGCAATTTTCATCTGAATCAGGCAAGAAATGACAAAGTTATAGGCATTTTTATGATTCCCCATTAAAACCTATGGGCGAAACATCCCAATCTGTTGAACCAGAGAAACAGTTTTTATGAAACAAAATGGAACAGTGCTTTGAAACAGTGAAGTGAAATGCTATCCCTTTGAAATGGTGAAATGGAAGTCAAAATGAAATGGTGCTGTTTCTCACAGCCCTACTTGCTACTTCATTCTCAGTCACATCTGCTTCAATGACACATATGGAGCAGTTTTCAAAGTTGTTCATGCTATTTGTGTCAATGGAACATGTCATCATATTTTGAAGGAATTCCCCTGAATTACAGAGATTCAAATGAGATAAAATTTTGGTAATAGATTTGTACATGCAGTTTAATTTCTGACTGAGCCATATTTAAATACACAGTATCAATACAAACCTGGGACCTTTGTTCCTTATTTCAGAGATTTTTTTCCCCTTTTCTTTTAAGCCCATTCTGCACCTGGCTGTTGGGTGCATTCAGTAGAGCCTCTCTCCCAGCATTTGAAAACCTACTTTATACCATTTAAAAAGGTAAACAGAGCTAAAAATGAAAAAGAAGATGTTTCTTGTTTAATAGAGCTCAGATTTTCAGAGGCCCATCTAGATTAAACATTTATTTGTGTATATTGAAATCAGTCTCACTGCCAGAACTTTCATTAAAACGGCAGAGAACAAGTCAAAGATAATTTGATTCCCTTTAGACAAGTTCATGCAAAAGAACTTAATAAGTAACATTTTTACTGATTATAACCCACATTACTTTGTGCCATTTTCAACCTTACTGAACAGCATCCAGCATCATTATATACACACAGTAAAGTGGGCATTTCCTTTGCTACTCTGGAGATTTCTTTACTCCTCTGTATTAATTGTGGTCTGCATGCACTTGTACAACAGTCTCTTCCTCCTCTTTTAATGATGAGAATCCCAAGTGGGGGGGAGAAGTATTTGTTAACATTTTTTATTTGACAAGCACTGTGCCTTAAACTGATCTGTATATGAAGCATTGGCTCAAGGGAAGCAGTTTGATATTCATGTGATGGCTCAGAATTATAGGGAAAATGTGAAATACATGCACAGAATACATATATGTATGTGAGATTTGGTTATGGGTTTTAGTAAGAGTATGAAGTGGTCAGGTAACTCACTGTTCTTTACTATGGTGTAATACAGATCATTCCAAATGAATGACATTTAAAATCTTTATATTATGCCATATATCTTTGATGTCCTGTTCCTGAAAGATCTATGAGGAATGCTTTAGTTTTTGAGGGTTTTTTAGGATTATTTCTTGAATCTTTCTACCTCTAAAGCCAGATTCTACACTTACGGGGCTCTGCAGGGATCAGAGGAGCCATCAAAATCTTTATGAGCAACTAAATTTTTTTTTTCCGTACATACATTATTGTGTGATAGAAATCAGAGAACCAGTATGAGGACTTAAAGCAAATGTTATGCATCTTATTGAAAAACTGGGACTCTTCTTCTCCTGACATAAAACTGTACTTTTTTTACAGCACACAAAGCAAAGAGATAACACACTTTACAGCATTTGTATGTTTCAGGAATAGAAAAAGCTGTTGTTGGCTCAGGGCTGAACCTTGCAAGTTCAAGGCCTAAGGTGGAGGTAGGATATTCTCCCCTGACACCTCCTTTCCAAAAAGATGATAACAGCATTTCCTAATAGGTTAATTTGTTTATTCTCCCCAGTCTGACTGTTTGAACCTGCACAGGATCATGAAATGTTACAAGAAGTGGCCAGGAGACAAACTTAGAGATTATTTGTAGAACTAGTTGCATCAAAAAATCAACACATATGCTTATCCTATGTCTCTTCCATGCCCTCACACAAATGTATCTGTATATATATAATTCACTTATCCAAACATGTTTAATGGGGTAATAATGGACAACTCTGCTTGGCATATTTGGCTTAATCTCTTTGGGCCACATTTTATTGCACTTAGGTGCAGAGATGGATTTAGAATGTTAACTGCAATTCTCTTTCACTCTGAAAACAGCTAATGAAAACGGTGGGTTGCTGCTTCTTCTCCTCTTTCCCACTTTCTGTGATTCAGTGGCCGCATTTACAGGAGTGGTGGACTGCACATTTATTACTGTGCAGTCATGTAGTATGCAAGTATATTTAGTACACAAGTACTTGCATACTAAATGATTGTGCAGTAACAACTAAAGTAATGTCCCCGCCCAGTTTTCTTTCCGATGCGACTGCACAGTAGCTAATTGCTACAAGCTACTATGGAATATCTCGTTACTACTGTGGGCTATCATCACGGAATGGTTAGTGCCTGGCAATGTTACTGCAAGGTAGCAAGAAGCTACCATACAGTAACTCATATCTACTTCACGGTAGCGTCTTGTGTAGATACGCCCAGTCTTAAGGGTAAGATGACAGCCTATTACAAAAACAGATGTATTCGTGAATTTTCAGGACTTGAACAGGGTGGAATAGAATTGAACTTGGATGCCTAAATCCACTTGGATGCTAAAGAAGTGGAAAGGAATCTGTTCCTTTTTGTTGGCAATAACTTCAATCAGTTTATACAGAATGTAATGTAGGACAGAACTTAACATTACTGGGATATTGTGAACTATTTTATGAAGGAAGTTCACCTTTTTTGGATGAAAATCAGTGCTTTAACTGCAAAGTAAAGCATATGCTATTAGTCATGAACACTGTGTAAGTCTCTAGAAAGCCAGAATAGTGGTAAATTACAAGAGAATGTATCCAGTACTTTACTGTGATCAATAGGGCTGAGCATATTCATTTTATCTGTTCCCTCTTCATTACTCCATTGCTGAAATCTGTCCAGTCCCTCAAGATCATCTATAAGTGGGCCAACATATTATTACCACATAATTAATTTCCATGTAATGATCAAATAAAATAACAGAAATAGGAATCCTAAACTTTTGGGCTTGCCTGAGTCTCCCTCACCATTTTAATAATTGTGCTGTTTTTTGGTCAGGTTACTTGAAAACAAAACACAAAGACAAACAAACAGCAAGAAAAAGCTTGGCCTAGTATTGTTTATTCAAAATGTAATGAGAATGCTAATGTTGCAGGGAGTTCTAATTGTTTAGCTGGAAAGGGCAAACATGATTTACATTAATTTGAGCACCTTAATAACTAATTAAAAGCTCAGCCTTGAAGCTATGCTTTTAGACATCTTTGCACTTTAATGTGACAGCAAAATATTGTTAGTCACCCTCTTGTGTGAAATTTTCTTCTGATTTATTGACAGTATAAGGGCATTTTACAATCTAAAGCCTAATCAACCTTAACCACCCATTTTGTTCTCAGCATGGCTCAAAGCTTTTACTCAGTGGCTTGCTGGAAAATATTGCTTGTGAGAGAGGCCTTTTTCCTTTGTAGGTCACTATGATTTTGTATTAGGCCAATTTTTGCCAGTGCATTGGTCAAAGATTTTAAAGATTTCTCATCCATAAAGTTCAGAGAAAAATGTGTAAAGAAAGTAAATGAAAAAATCTATTGGTAGAAGACGAATGATGACAGAAAAATTAACTGGGATTGGAGTTATCAGAAAGCTGTGATTGTAAAACTCAGTATATCATGTAGCTCATTTCCAGCTATGTATGAATATATAACGTATTAGAATGTGAAAAGTCATATACTGACACCTTCTTTACATCTTCTAGCTGTAAGCTTCTAAAGTCCTATATATTCTCACATTCACCTTGTTTATGGGAAGATTGAATGAAAGGAGGAAAAAGATTTTTCCAGAGTTATGGCCTTATTTAACAGGGACAGAACCTAATCTTCAGCTCACTCATCCTCTGTTTCCAATTCAAGTAGAACCTATAATTTTAACCCTTTCACAGCTGTAGTATCTTGGCTACTCAGCCAAAAGTTGAGACTGTGGCTGCTGCTGAAGACTGGAATCTGTGGGTAAGTCTAGGAATTTGAAAAGAGCTAAAAGCAGTCTGCAGGTTTGTGAAATAGTAGAAAGACATCAGTAGTAGCTAACAGACAGCAAAATTGCTGAAGAAAGGGTGACTCAATTCATATAACTTCAAAACCATTAAAAAGGAGAGAGGGTCTTTGTAATAAGATTGATTACTATGAGCCAGGAAGTCATTTGACTCCCTCAGTGCTGTCTGAATACAAATGTCACCACTACTTTGGTTGCAGCAAGAATGAAGTAGGCTGTGACTCCATCACTGCAGCCCTCTCTCCTGTTGGACCCTGCCACTCCCTCCAGCAGCTGTTGAAGATATGAGAAAGTTCTATTTTGGGTAGAAAAATAAGTTCCCCTACTTAGGAAATACATCTCAATTTTGGGAGGCTGATTTTGGGGAAAGAGGTGTGTATGGTACTGGATTTATGATCAAAATACCTTGTTCTGGGCAAACCAAAACCCTCAGCCTGACCATGACCTCTCCATTCAATAATAGATTAATTTTACTGATACACACTGATAGCAAACAAGAATAATGGAAACAATTCTATATCTACCAGTCCTAGAGCTGTCATCAAAGGGAAGGTACATCTGACTAGTTTGCAAGTTTTATCCCGACGTTCTTTCTTGAATGTGAGATGTCAGCAGCTTAGAGGTTGAAGGCTGAGGCCCACTCTTCCCCAGTAGGCTGGGTGAGACAAACTGCTGGTATATCTTCTGTCTATGGTGGCCCTGAGTTTGCCTCTTGGAGACCCTTTGCTACTCAGAAATCCCTCCTTTTGCATCCTTTTCCTTTTCTGATGAATCATCATTCCTGGGCATCATTGATTGGTTTCCCTGTGGTAGTCACATTGTCCACATTCTTTTCTGTCAGCATTTTCCTTTGTTCCAACAAACCCATCACATGCACACATCCTAATTTGGTTATTTACCAGTTTCTCCTAATTTGGTCCGTCTACCAAAACCAGAAATCCCAAGAGTTCTGCAGTTTGGCACTGTGACCTGCAAAGTCACAGTATCTCTGTCTGGGTACACTGTTCATATTATGGAACACTGTGGTACAGGTCTTCAATTTCCCAGCCTATGTGTCTTCTTGCTGCTGCCTGTGTCAGACATAGTGGACCTTGAAGGAAACTTTGTCACAAACAGGCTTTAGAAATTAATTAACCCTTGCCATTTCCCTGGACCATTGTTCCAATGCATATCTACTTTACCTACAAGCCATTTCCCAAAAGCAAACCTATCTCTAAATATCATTTTATAGCCATTAGTACAAGTACATAATAATATTATAACAGTATGTCACTTCTGCCCTAGTTAAGTTAGATAACCTTTTTCTGGTTAAAGGTTGATCATCTAAGTGTTCAAATATGCTTACTATAATTGCCTTGAAATTGGAAGTGTTACCCTAGATGGCAATGTCCTCAGCCTTGGTCGTGTTGCTTATGTTAAAGTTAAAGTTGCACATGCTCTATAGTGTTCAAAACCAGTAGGTTTGAGACTGTCTGAACTTTTGGACAATGTCCCATTTAAGAGTTTTGAGCATGCTGTAGAGGAGCAGGTGGAATTAGAGGAAGAAATCCCCATTCCCTCCCTTCCCTTCAGCATCTGGAAGGCAAACTGCCTTACCAGTGAGGGGACAAGCCACAGGAGCAGCTGAAACAGGACAGCTGGAGAGCTTGCCCCAATGCAGCAACCCCAGGGAGCCCCAAGATAGGTCTGGGGACATGAGGGGAACAAAATCCTTATTTTCAGAGCTCTACCAGGCTGACGTGCAAGCCGTCCCAGAAAGGAAAGCCCAGGCTACAGGGACACTCTGGGAAGCATAACTGCCCCCCTGGGAAACAGAATCCCTTGGAGGGTAAAGCTTTATTTGGGAACACCAAAGCTGAGCTAGGTCATCCCAGGCAGTTCAGGGGAGGAATCACCTGATTCCAGTTCATCCTAAGTGCTTCACATTAATACAGGACAGACAAGCTGCAGCTGGAAACCATAAGCTGGTGCTGATAGGCTAGGAGTACACAATGGATAGTTCAAAAGGATGCAGGAAGTGGTGAGAGGGGAGACCTTACACTGTAGATCAACAGAGGCAAGAGTGAGGGAAACTCCTGCCCATATTTCTTTATTTTTTGTTTCTAATGGATGGTAGAGACAAAGTTGACCAGAAGTTGACCAGGAAGATATTGAGAGCATCTCCAGTCTGTAATGCATTAACAGGAGGAGCACTTACTTATACTGGAGGACTGTGGTGGGGGTACTGGGGTTGCCTTCTTCTATGACCAGGTAACATATCACCTGGACAAAGGACAAGAGATTGATGTTGTATTGGAAAAATTGGCCAACTGCAGCCTTGGCCACATCACAGTCCAATGGCTGGGGAATTGGCTCCAAGATCAGACCCAGAGAGTGGTAAATGATGGAAGTAAATCATCATGGTGCTCCGTGACCAGTGGTGTTCCCCAAGGTTCCATCCTTGGAGCTATACTTTTTAACATCTTTATTAATGATGTGGACATTGTTGTCAGAAAAGACTAGCCACGTTCGCTGATGACACCAAACCTTTGGGCAAAGTTTCCACACCTGAGGATAGGCTGGTGATCCAGGCCAACCTTGATAGGCTCAGAAAATGGGAGGATAAAAACCTGGTGACATTCAATACTGGAAAATACAAGGTACTCCACCTCAGAGGTGCGGGGGGAGGGAACCCACATCACGCTTATAGGCTCGGCAGTGCTATTCTTCCTAGCACCATGGCAGAAAGGGACTTGGGGGTCATGATTGACCAGAAGATGATCATGAGTCACCAATACGATGTTGCAGCTGGTAAAATGAGCAAAAATCTGGCTTGCATTCATAGATGCTTCTCAAGCAGATCTCAGGATATCATCCTTCTGCTGTACTCATCCTTGGTGAGGCCACAGCTAGAGTACTGCATCCAATTCTGGGCTCCACAATTTAAAAAGGATGTGGAAAAGCTTGAGAGAGTCCAAGTGAGAGCTATGGCACATGATCAGCGTGCAGAAGAACATTGGAAAAATTTCATGATTTGGGAATAGACACAGCTTTACATGTTTTTTCTACATACCTCAAAGTACCAGGTGGCTTGTGAATGCTGAGATGTTGGGGTGGATGGAGCATCCCACAGGAGTACAAGCCCCCCCCCCGTGTGCTCGGCAGTGGATCCACAAGTGGACCAGAAGCACTTCTGGTCCACTTGTGGGTCCAGTGGGGATCACACAGGGGACCCCTCCTACCCACCAGCTCAGTGACTGGTGCCTCCTGGGTCTGGGGGACACCTGGGGTCCCCCTGAAGCTGATTGCCAAGGCAGAGGGGCACAGAGAGGGTTCCCCAAATGCTCAGTGGTGGAGCTGGAAGTGGAGCAGAAGTACTTCTGGTCCACTTCCATATTTGCCACTGAATACTCAAGGGACCCTCCCGCACTCCTATGGAATGCTCCATCTGCCCCACCATTGCAGTGTTCATGAGTCATGCCTGATACCTCAAGGTATGTAGAAAAAAATATTTAAAGCTGTGTTTATGGCCAAATCGCTGATTCTCTGAATCAGCATCAAATCTTCAGATTCTCATTTGGTCAAATCAAATTGGGACAGTGATCTGAATCAACAAATCAAATCACTGTTCAATGAATAGAATCACAACCCCCGATTTTGGCCAAATCTGAATCCAAATTGAACAAAGCCTGTTTCTCACACCCCTATTAATTTTAGGCTCGGCATTGCTAAGTTGGATAGCACTACAGAAGAAAGAGACTTGGGGGTCATCAATGACCACAAGATGAACATGAGCCTGCAATGCAATGCTGTGGCTAGTAAAGCGACCAAAACGCTGGCTTGCATCCATAGAAGCTTTTCGAGCAAATCCCGGGACGTCATTCTCCCCTTGTACTCGGCCTTGGTGAGGCCGCAGCTGGAGTACTGCATCCAGTTTTGGGCTCCACAATTCCAAAAGGAAGTGGAGAAGCTTGAGAGAGTCCAGAGGAGAGCCACGCGCATGATCAGAGGTCAGGAAAACAGATCTTACGATGATAGGCTGAGAGACATGGGACTCCTTAGCCTGGAAAAGCGTAGGCTCAGGGGTGATCTGATGGCCACCTGTAAGTTTATCGGGGTGACCACCAGGATCTGGGGGAACATCTGTTCACCAGAGTGCCCCAAGGGATGACGAGGTCGAACGGTCAGAAACTCCTACAAGACCGTTTCAGGCTGGACATAAGGAAGAATTTCTTTACTGTCCGAGCCACCAAGGTCTGGAACAGTCTGCCATCGGAGGTGGTTCAAGCACCTACATTGAACACCTTCAAGAGTAAATTGGATGCTTATCTTGCTGGGATCCTATAACCCAGATGACTTCCTGCCTTTTGGGCAGGGGGCTGGACTCGATGATCTCCCAAGGTCCCTTCCAGCCCTGATGTCTATGAAACCTATGAATTAATTAGCTAAGTTGCATATCCCCAGTCAACAGAAGTGTTTGATACTGATGTAACAGGTCATGTCTCACTAGGAGGATCTGATCTCGTCCCACTACCACTGTATGGAAGCCAGGATTGATCAGGTCCTTTCAGGCCTCGCACTTTATGGGCCCCACAGAACTGGGTGGAGTGGCTGTGGCCCCTCCTACAGGGCTCACCTGGTGCTGTCAGCTCCACCCCATGCCACAGAAAAAGCAGAGATCCACTCCCTGGCATGGGGGAGACGCCCGCGCATGTCCTGCCTTTGCAAGGGTCCCACACGCCCCGCATTGTGTTAAGGAGGCCCTGGACAGGCTGTTTTTCCCTGGGCAGAGTGGCTGTGGCCATTCCCACAGGGCCCACCTGATGCTGGTGTCTTTGCCCTGCATCACGGAAGAAACACAAAGACAATTCCTTCTCTCTCCCCGCCTCCCCCTGGCATGGGGGGGGTGAACCCAGCCCATGCCCTTGCTTTGTGGGTGTCCCATGGGCCCTGTGCAGTGTTATGGGGATCCCACAGTCTGATTTGTGCCAGGCCCTGCACCCCCATTGGGTTGGCCTTGGAGCTTTGTGTTGCTGGTGGTCTGACTCTTCTTCTCTTCCCCAGTTTATGCACTTGGAGTGTTGCTGCCCCTAGTGTGATGTGAGGCCCTTTGTGTGCTTTCTATGTGATCCAAGAAGATCCTGAAGGTAACTCAGACTTAAAACTAAAGGCCAGGAAATACAACATTTTAGCGCACATAATCTCTATGTGTGTAAGGGTACTGGTCATGGGTAGGAGAGAGATCTGTGGCATAGAGGCAGGGCCAACTAATTGGGCTTGAGGCAAAGCTGGAGAGGCTTACCTAAATGTAGGAATATAGAATCTGCATGATGAGGTATAGCAGAGTGCAGAGTCTGAATCTTTGTATGGACCAGTAACATAACCCAGGATCTGTGTGACAGTCCAGCAAGTTCTGCAGAACTCATATATCTGGAAAGTAGGATTTGCAATGCAGAATAGACCTTGTAGAGAGAGACTCCAGTTTGTGGAAAGCAGCTCTAACTGAGACATTCAGGATGTGTCTCTTTCATTCTTTTAGTTTGGTTTGGTTTGGTATTTTTCCTCAAAAAGGTCTAGGCAGTCAGGGAAGGGAGAGGGCTTTTGCCTGTCTTAATCTAAAACCCATTGAAATCAGTGAATGTAAAGAATCCCATTGACTTCAACAGACTTTGAATCTGGTTTGGCATTTTTGTTTGAGATTAATAGGCCAAATCCTTGGTTTGGTATGTAGCCTATTTGATATTCTGTATGGGAAACCTGCCAGCCAGAGAAGCCTACCTCTGACCCCGGACTGTCAGAAGACATTGCCTCATTCCAGAATTCTTGCAGTGCTAAGGATCATCCCCTGCCCACTTAATTGCTGACAATAGCAACCACAACTATTTCAGTTTTGGTTACCTTTATTAGATTAAAAGATCTCCATGTGTTCTCCCTTGCTGTAAATCAAGCGTTGAAAAAGAAAACAAAATGTTTGACAGGGAAATTTTATAAATGCATGTCAAATAGTAAGAAGAAATATTGCCTTGAGTAAATCCTCAGAGCAACTGCATTCTGCAATGTGTAATGTGTGTATCAACATTTTGTGGAGAAGTGCAAAATATAAAATAAGATTATGAAATGGATATGAAGCATTGCTTTTTTATCTGCCCCTTTTTTGTTTGCAATACATTTTCTTTTTTTCAGATTTTTACTTATTAAGTCCTGTCTCCCTTTCCTCTCTATTTCTCACTTATATATCACCCCTATTTTATATCTTTATTTTCTTCTTAATATTTTTTGCCAAAATTTCTCCTTGAATCTATATTGTCTCTCCTCTTTGAATTCTCCCATCTGTGGCTTGTCTTAATAGTGCTCTCCTTTGTACATTTTAATCCAACACCATGTTCTTTCAGCCTCCTTTTGCTATTGTTGTTGCAAAACTTCCTATGCTATCTGATCTCTTTGTCCGTCATTTACAATTTGAGAAGATGTGTGTACTTGGCTTAAGTTACCTAACTGATTTAATGGAGGAATTAGACATGGTACATATTATGGACAACAGTTGCTCATTTGACACAGTGTGGTTTCTTTCTGATCTGTTGGCTGCCAAGTGCTGGGTTACTACATGGGGCCCCTACATACTGAAAATAGTTCTGTTTTTAGGGTATCTAGGCTACAGGGGGACATATCTACATGAATTGCTACATCACCACAGCAACAAGCTATGATGACATAGCATCAGCAGGCACTAACTATTATATGACCACTACTGCATAGTAGTAACAAGTCACTGTGCAGTAGCAATGAGCTACTGTGCAGTAGGGTTAGAAACAACCCATGTGCCACTGGAACTGCACAGTATCGACAGATACTGCACAGTCATTTAATACTTGCTTGCTAAATCCAATCCTGCAGTTCCAACTGAGCACTCTTCCAGGAGTTGAAGAAGGAAGTAAGACTTCCCTAAACTATAGTCTACATGTTATTCTTGTTGTAATGATACCTTTTGGCTTTAAAAACTAAGAAAACATCTGACTGAAATGACTTCACATCCAAGGCTCAAGTATCAAGTGGCCAAACCACAACAAATGTCTATGGGTTCTCTCTCTGGCTTTTGCATCAATTAGGAAAGGATTAATGAGTGAAAAAGGAAAGTATACATGCATGGGAAAGTTTGGAAAATGAATTAATGTACAAAGGACAGCACGTTAAAGAAGTCTCATTGTGAGGGCTCAATAGGATCCCACATTTGTAGATGAAGAGGGAGCTGAGCTACAGAGAAGAGCCTCTCAAATCTTTTTAGCACCATCACACCATTAAGAAATCTCATTCTAAATTATAGAAATATCTCATCCTGTTCTTCACCTACATAGACTCCCTTCCTTGCTGCAGTGTTCCAGAGCCAGTTGAACTTTAGAGAAATGCTTAGCAACACTACTCAGACAGAAAATCATATTATTTATAGGTCCTGGAAAGAACAGAAAGGCAAAAGAACAGGAAAAAAGGAATCTTCACATTGTACTTACAAGGCAGAGTATAAAAATACAGATAGAAGAAAAATTCTTTTCAGGTGTAACAGATTGCATTCCAGGGTTTATGAATGGATTTGCTGGCTTTTCCCATAGTGGCTTGCTGTCATTCCAAGACTTTGCATCCATTTGTGTGGTAAGTAGCCTACTTTAAACTCTTAATATCTTGAGTATATGTTGACATCTATTTTCTCCTAGTAATCTGACTTCCATTCATAATACTTACATTGCGTGTGTTGACACGTTCATTGCTGCACTGTAGTTACCGCTAATTAAATTTAGTACTTGCACAACCACATAGTAAATCAATGTGCAGTAACTGACATGTGGGTTTTTACAGATGGTAACTGCACAGTAGCTTAATACTACTGCACAGTAACATATTAGCATGGGTTTTGTCCAGCATGCTACTGCACAGTGCTATTTGGCTACTGTGATATTAGCGTCTCTTGAAGGTGCTCCCACTGTGTATTTTGGTAGGAATTGCTATAAATGATACCAACAAGCATGTCTTAAAATAAAGATGTTTGCTTTAGCATCTTTCAAATATTGTTTTTTTTTTACTTTGTAATGAGACATCTACATAGTAATAAATATCACTTAGTAAAAGGAAATAATCTATTACAGTTATTTCAGGCTGCTTTGATGAATTGCTGGTGTCTGGGTAACTTTTATCCACTCCTAAAGATGCTTCGTTCATTTATTGTTTTTTGAAGTGGTCCTATATATATATATAGTGGATAAATGTTATTTGTACTAGACAAGTGCATGCAGAACAAATTCAGGGATAAAAAACATCCATATTTTGATAGGTATCTCTATGCATTATTTATGATACAATATTTTAATTGTGCTTCAATACCTATTAAAATATTTTTTCTCAGTAGTTTCTGCAGTGATCAACATCTTACTCAAAAGTGTATGTAAAATGTGATGGGTCACTTCAGAGGGGTTCAAAACAACACAGTCTTAGAAAGAAATATAGATCTGTAAATACAATATTTGAAGTGATAGTAGAATACACCGTATATTCATTTTACATTATTGAAGTCCATATGCCTTGTTGGTAAAAAAAACAAAACAAAACAAAAAAAAAAAACAAACATTTATGAGTAGGAATGAAAACACTGCAGTATTATGATTATGAATTTATGTGTGCAGCTATCAGTAAAGTGGTAAATTACCATAAATTACTATGGTTAATTAGGAAAAAAGAGTGTAAGAATCCTTTTTTCATTCTGCTCCCTCAACACTTTTGTGGGTTATGAGTTTGTGTGGTCTTTCCTAGGGTTTTGCAAACACAGATTGAATTTCAAACACACTGGGCACATCTACACAAGATACTAAATGCTCAGCAGACTGATTTTTTTGCGCCTTAGCACATCACATAAAAAGCTATGCTAGAGTGCTAATGCGCCATACAATTAGTCTACTAATTGTGTGTAGTAGCACTATTTACTGTGTATTGCATTAGTACCTGCTATTAGAGGTACTAAACTGAATGCACAGTAACTATGGCACATTAATGCACCTGTAGATGCACCCACTGAATCTTAAATCAAAAGGGAGTATTGTAGTTTGAATATTTCACTAAAGTCTAGAAGAGCATATGCACCCTGAATTCAGGAGAAGAATCTTTACATGTCTTAAGTGTCACCAGATACTTCTTTCACTTAGTGGAACGGACACTAAGTTTAATTTATTTGCATAAAATTATAGAGTTGAACAAATGATTATTTTTTTAAAGCTGGATTAAGGAAGGTGTCTTTAACAAAAAAAGAACTTAATATAACGTAAGCACATAAATTCCACGGAATTTTGCTTATCACTTCAGAATTACTTCTATGGTTGAAAGCACATCTAGGACTTTTTGCATTAACTTTAAATACTTAAGGATAAACTAATTAAAAACTAACCTGCAGTGAGATGAATGAGAATGGAGAAAGTGAAGTATATACACATGACACATTTAAAATGCTCTTGTTCTAGACAATCTTAGTGGACAAAGCTTTTGCTAATCTGGATTTTTGTACTTCAGTATTTCTAATCATATTGTATGTGTAGTACTAGAATATCTTTGAGTTTTTATTTTGTCCTCAGGGATGTGCTTTTAACTAAAACATTACTGTGCTTTTAATTAAAAGATTAATGTCTGACATGCTTCATGAAAGCAAGCACCAATCATAATATTCAATGTCTGTAAGAGTTTACTGGATTTGGTGGACTGAAATAAAGTTTCTGCAATCAAAATCATAGTTTAGATTTTCCATCTAACACAGGTGAGAGAACCATTTATTTCAATGATAGTTTTTTCCCATGTAGACAATGACTGCAGAATCAGACTGCATACATTATTGCCTTTCATGTTTCAGGAATACCACTTTACACTTTGCAGTTAAGGAGGTCAGCAATAGCTCTTTCGTGACTGATTAGCTATTTTTATATGAAATGTATTAGGGCTGTGCAAAGCTTTGGTAGCCGATTCAATTCGGAGGTGATTCGGCTCAATTCAGTGGCCAAATCTCTTAATCCAAATCAAATTGGACCCATTAAAAGGCCCAAATCAAATCAGAAGCCTCAGAATACATGTGGAGAGATTCAGAGATCCAGAAGACTTGCAGCAAACAGAAACTGAGAAGAGGGAGGGAGATGGGGTGATCTTCAATATATGGAAAAGTTTGAAGGGAGGCAGAGAAAGACTGCTCTGATATTGACATCTGTAGCTGGCCAGTGACTGTGATCATTCTCTGAGTTCCCTTCCTTAACACACACAAGTGATACAAGTTTTGCTTTCAACAGTTTGAGGTGCACTTTCAGAGAAACACCTGCACCTATCTCCTTGAAGACTGGCAGGCTTCATGCCTTCAGAAGGGGCTAACATCCCTTCTGTTTTAATCCAATTCTGCAAAAAAAAAAAAAAAGTTATAGGTGTTTTAGTGATTGCCCATTATAGTCTATGGCTGGATCTCTGAATCAGTGCCGAATCTCCAAATCTGAATCGGCCGATTGAATTGGGACAGTAATTTGAATCACCAAATTGAATCACTGTCCCTCCAAATCAGCCAAATCCAAATCTGAAGTGAATACTTGCTGCTTTGCATAGGCCTAGAATGTATAGTTAGTAATTGGGCAAATTCTCATAAGAGTTTCATAGTTTCATAGTTTGTAGGGTCAGAAGGGACCTGAGCAGATCATCAAGTCTGACCCCCTGCCATGGCAGGAAAGAATACTGGGGTCATACGACCCCAGCAAGGTGATTATCTAACTTTGTCTTAAAGACCTCCAAGGTAGGAGCCAGCACCACTTCACTTGGAAGTTGGTTCCATATCCTAGCTGCCCTGACAGTAAAGTAGTGCCTCCAGAATCTACCCTCTGCCAGCTTGTGACCATTATTTCTAGTCACTCCTGGTAGTGCTCGAGGGAACCGGGATTCCCCCAATGCCTGCTGGTCCCCTCTGAGTAGTTTGTAATAGGCCATTAGGTCCCTCCTCAGCCTTCTCTTGTGGAGGCTGAACAGGTTCAGATCCTGTAGCCTGTCCTCGTAGGGCCTGCCCTGCTGCCCCCTGATCACGCGAGTGGCCCTCCTCTGGACCTCTCCATGTTGTGCATGTCCCTCTTGAAGTGCGGTGCCCAGAACTGGATGCAGTACTCCAGCTGTGGCCTGACCAGTGCTGCATAGCGGGGGAGGATCACCTCCTTGGACCTGCTTGAAATGCATCTTTGGATGCATGACAAAGGTGCTGTTGGCCTTCCTGACTGCATCCCCACACTGCCGGCCCATGTTCATCTTGGCATCAATGATAATTCCAAGATCCTTTTTTGCCTCTGCACTGAAAAAGGAGTTCCCCAGCCTATAGGGATGGTGCTGGTTCTTCCTCCCCAGGCGCATCACCTTGCACTTGTTAGTGTTGAATCCCATCCTAGTCTCATCTGCCCACCCTTGTAACCTGTCTAGGTCCAATTGTAGCCTATTCCTTCCTTCCAGCAGGCCCACATCCCCCCACATCGTAGTGTTATAAGCAAATTTGAACGGGGTGCTTTTTACCCCCCCATCCAAGTCACTGATGAAGATGTTGAACAGTGTAGGCCAGAGGACCGAGCCCTGTGGAACCCCACTGTCCACATCCCTCCAGGTTGAAAATGACCCATACACTACCACCCTCTGGTTGTGGCCCTCCAACCAGTTGGTGACCCATTTGACTGTGTAGGTGTTGACACTACAGTCCCCCAGTTTTTAAATCAGAACAGGGTGAGAGACAGCATTGAAGGCCTTCTGAAAGTCCAGAAAGACTATGTCCACTGAGTTGTAGGCTGGGATGACTGATCCTGGTGTCAGGATTTTCCTTGTAGGTCCTTGTGCTCTGCATCTCTGTGTTAGTTCTCAGAACTTCTCAGACCTTCTGTCATATACTCTTATGTATCCTGTATTATAGTCATGCGCGCTCTTTCAGGGGTCCATTTAGGATTTTGAAAAGCTGGGGTAGGGATGGTGAGGTGCATCATCACATACAACACAACAAATATTTTTCTCCAGTTAAAAATAAACTAGAAGCTAATATGTTAAGGACCTAAGACTGCATTATTCAGTTTGAGAGTGAAGCAAAAACAAATATAACTTAATTGGAAGGAGTTAAAAACAATTTGCAGGGTTGTGAAATCAGAGATTCAAGAGTAGCTATTAGACAGGAGAATTGCAAAACAAAGGCTAGCCTAATTGGTGGAACATCAAGACTATTTAAAAAGAAGAGAGGGTCCTTAACACATGTGGAATGAAGAGTTTAGAAGGGATCGGGATCAGACAGTTTACAATGAACCATTAAGTCAACTGACTCACTCAGCGCTGCTTGACCAGAAATGCTGCTGCCACTGCCTGGTAGTTGAACTTCGTGTGGAGCAGGAATTAAAGTGGGCTGCACAGGGTGTTAATTACAGAGAAGTTTGGGAGGACTGAGTCCCCCCTGTATTTCTCCTTCCAATGAATTGGGTTTTGTTTTTGGCAGCCTCCTCCCGCCCCCTCCCCCCCCCCCCGAGTCAAAATGTAATTTAAACTCTCGGGCTGCAAGTGCACCAGTGTATTCTCCCCTGGGTCTACCCCTGGTTTCTTCCTTGCTTTCCTTTGCTGGCCTAATGAATTTGGCAGTCCTGACTGCCTAGTGGCCCAGCTTCATGAGGCGATTTGGAAGGTGTTTCCTCCCTGACTAGTCTGCTGCCTGATGTTCATAGAACTGTCCTGGGAAATGCAAAATGTAATTTTGAGTCCTGTCAGACTAAGGAGGGCCTAGAATCCAGTTCTCCTACTTCCTGAATAGTTGCTGTAATCACTAGACTATTCGGCCAGCAGTGAGCATTGCTGAACCCTCTCCTGGATTCAAGGATGCCCATGAGGTACTGCACTTTCAACTGAATTTGACTCTGTGGATGTCAATCACTTAGCAGATCAGGAGCTTAAGTGGAATATAGGCACCTCAGCATCAGTCTAAATTGCAACATCACATTGGTGGAAATTAAGCACTTAGATGCTTGACCTGGACTACTTCTAAGCATGAACAAAACCTAAATACACACAACTGGAGATTTTTATTGTCAAAATGGAAACGCCTAATTATCTCAGGAACTTAAATAGTTTTACGGGCACAGGAGTCGGAGGAATCTGGTCATCTTATCTGAATCCTATGCCTGAATTTCATCTAAATTTATCATCTGCCCCAAATGTGATCTTTCTCCTTACAGAAATATTGAGGCAAATGGATTCATGAGCTGTCTGGGCAGATGATCTCTGTTTTAGCTGCTCTGCCTGGTTAACACTGGATGTTTCTGATGAGGCATGAGAAATGGCCTGGGGAAGTCCCTCAAGAGCTTGCATTGGGTCCCCATGATGGAGAAGTTTAGGTTTGTAATCCCTTATTTTTGCAAAGGCGGTCTTGCAAATGTAAATGATTATAAATTGATAGCTAGATTTAAAATGATTGATGCACAAACTGTTGGAGCTTCAGCACAGAGATAAAACACATGCAAACTTACGTAGGGACTATTGGTTAAATGCAGTTCCTGAAGAGCCACCTTGCTTAGAGTCCTTGGGCTGTCTTGTGCCCAGTAACATGATAAAGGTGAAGTTATTGTCATAGGGAGGGTGAAAAGCAGTTTCACAAGCCCGTCAGAAATGGCAAGTCGGATCAGCCACAACTTTTATATACCTCATTGAGGCTAAAAATGAGCCAGCTGATGACCATTCTTTTAACAATAATATTTAGATATTTATTTAGGCCCTTCCCAGAGAAAGTCTATGGGAAAGAATTTACCATGAAGAAGCAGAGGTTGCCAAGAGAGTTCCCTAATATTGCTGTTATGGGATGTATGGAGGAATACGCACCCTGATGCCCAGTCACATCAGCACAGGAAAAAGAGAAAGAGTCAGCCTAGACTGCTCCAGGGGAAGGGAGTACTGCAGGGGCAGGCCAAGGCTACTGCTGTGAGTGAGGACACATTTTCCTAGAATTACATTTCTGTTGTCTCTTTGATAAAGTACACACAATGATGCAGCTTGAAGGAGACTAATGTGACCAGACGCATGAACTGAATAGTAAAGCAAATGTAAGGAAATAACACTTTTTTCAAACACAGGCAGAATTGTGTAATCAGTCACAAATGACAAAGACTATATTGCTTTCAGAAATACATACTACAAAACAGCATTAACATTCAGCTTCCCAGACCCCTGGAGGGTATTTTATTACACTCACATGAGAAGAAAATTGGACTTATATGTTCAGCACAAGACAAGGCTCTCTTCTTGCCACTTGCTGAATGACAGAGAAAAAGAGAATTACTAGTTTTCTGTGCTTTAAGTTTCCAGTTCTTCTTCTTTAAACTGTACCTGGAACTACCTGTCTTTCCTATGGAGGTGCTTTGAACCAACCCCAGGCTACTCAAGGAGCTGCCTAGCTGGTCATAACCCAGACCCTGGCATGGATCTTCGAGAACTCCTGGTGCTCTGGCGAAGTGCCTGAAGAGTGGAAGAAGGCCAATGTGGTGCCTATCTTCAAGAAAGGGAGGAAAGTGGATCCAGCAAACTACAGGCCCATCATCCTGACTTCTATCCTGGGTAATGTCTTAGAAAAGCTTATTAAAGATGCCATTCTCTACAGACTGGCTGACGGCAACTTCCTGAGGGATAGCCAGTACAGATTTGTTGTGGGTAGGTCTTGCTTGACCAATCTTATCTCCTTTTATGACCAGGTGACCTATCACCTGGACAAGGGAGAGGAGATTGATGTCATATATCTTGACTTCAAAAAAGCCTTTGATCTAGTATCCCATGATCGCCTCTTGGCAAAACTGGTCAACTGTGGCCTCAGGTCCACCGAAATCCGCTGGCTGGGGAATTGGCTCTATGGTCAGACCCAGAAGGTGGTGGTTGATGGAAGTCTTTTGTCATGGTGCCCTGTGACCAGTGGGGTTCCCCAAGGCTCTGTCCTTGGACCATATTGTTCAACATCTTCATTAATTGTGTGGACATTGGAGTCAGAAGTGGACTGGCCAAATTCACCAATCATACCAAACTCTGGGGTAAAGCTTCCATACCTGAGGACAAGACGGTGATCCAGGCTGAGCGTGACAGGCTCAGCAAATGGGTGGATGAGTACCTGATGGTATTTAACACCAAAAAATGCAAGGTTCTCCACCTTGGGAGCAAAAACCTGCAGTATCCTTATTGGTTCGGCAGTGGATTACAGATGAAAGGGACTTGGAGGTCATCATTGACCGCAAGATGAAGATGAGCCTTCAGTATGATGCTGTGGCTAGTAAAGGAAGTGAAACACTGGCTTGCATCCATAGATGCTTCTAAAGCAAATCCCAGGACATCATTCTCCTGTTGTACTTGGCCTTGGTGAGGCCGCAACTGGAGTACTGTGTCCAGTTTTGGGCTCCTCAACTTAAAAAGGATGTGGAGAAGCTTGAGAGAGTCCAGAGAAGAGCCATGCGCATGATCAGAGGTCAAGAAAACAGACCTTATGATGACAAACTGAGAGCTATAGGACTCTTTAGCCTGGAAAAGAGCAGGCTCAGGGTAGATCTGATGGCCATCTATAAGTTTATCAGAGGTGTTCACCAGGATCTTGGGGGAAGATTGTTCACCCTATCGCCCCAAGGGTTGACAAGGTCGAACAGTTATAAACTCCAGCAAGACCATTTCAGGCTGGACATAAGGAACAATTTTTTCACTGTACGAGCCCCCAAGGTCTGGATTAGCTTGCCACGGGAGGTGTTTCATGCACCTACATTGAACTCCTTCAAGGGAAATTTGGATGTTTATCTTGCTGGGATCTTATGACCCCAGCTGACTTCCTGTCCTTTGGACAGGGGGCTGGACTCGATGATTTTCCAAGGTCCCTTCCAGCCCTAATGTCTATGAAATCTCTGAAACATTTTGCCAAGTATTTTGAGATTCTTTGAGGGAAGGTTCTAAATACCTAATAAATACCCACATATTATTGCTAAATAATTATTGTTTTTTACAGATCATATTAAGTTCTTGTCCACTTGATTGTAGTAACGAATCCAGATAAGTATGTTATTCTTCCCCATTTCTTATACTTTGATATCAGTCACAGCATTTTCCAGCTTGTGAAGCCTCACTTAGCAGGTTTGTCCTTCACTTGGTTTTTATTTCTTCTTCTTATTTTTGTGTGAAGTTTACTAATCCAGACAAGACAGAATGTCAAACTTCCTAACTCAAACTACATGCTGCCAGGTACATAGCACATTTCCCTAGTCTATTATGTAGTTAGATTTTTAATATAAATTTTCTGAACAATAGTCAAATGCACTTGACCTTAAAACCCTGACAGTCTACCAGGTAAGTGTGCTTGATCAAAAGATTCACTCCAACCTTTTACAGATTCCTTGATGACATTCAGCACTATGTATAATGTAAGACACGAGTATAATCTCTCATGTGATAAGTGTCACCTCTTATGTGATGCAATGAAATGCAAGGTGGATTTCAACAGTAGAGTTTTCTCTAAGATTTAATGGTAGCACTAAAATAAATTAGTGCAGCATATTCATCTTCTGAATCAGGAGTTATTTGTGACTATAACCTCAGAACTTATACAATTTATTGGATAACTAAAAACCCTTGTAAATTAAACAAATGCTAATCAAAACTGATAACCACATATATAACCACATGCTATTTAGTATATATATGCACACACACGGAATAGCATGTGTGTTATATATGTGTTACATTCAGAGTGTGTGTGTGTGTGTGTGTGTGTTGGTGGTTATATATATAATTATCAATGTGATTAGCAATCCTTTAATTTACAAGGGTTTTTAGTTATCTAGTAAATTGTACTAGTTCTGGACACACACACACACTATAGTGATCTCTATAGTGATAGCTATATATCCTATAGTGATCTAGGATGCATATGAGTGATATATAGATATTAGAGCTATGTGAAACAGCACTGTTCCATTTTGACTTGAGTTACAAGGTTTGACAGAACAGCGTTTTGTTTTGAATTTCATTCATTTGAAACCTCTGTTCTGTTTCGTTTTGTTGAACAACAGTGAAGCTGTTTTGACATTTTACCCATATCGTATAATGGGGAAGCTCGAAACGGCCTCTCTTATCCGGCAGGCAGATGGGGGCCCATAAACCCATGCAGGGCTGCAGGGGCTGTGCCAGTCTTCCCAGGGCTGTGGGCCCCCAATCTGGCTGCCAGATGAGAGAGGCTGTTTCGAGAAGCTGGGTGCTGCTTCCTGGGACTGGGGAGCTGGGGAAGGGAACTGAGCCCCATCACTCAGTTTCCCTCCCCAGCACTACAATTGGGCTGGGGATAGGTACTCAGGTCAGCTGGGCTGAGTTCCTTTCCCCAGCCCGATTGTAGGGAACTCAGCTCAGCTGGGCTGAGTTCCTTTCCCCAGCCTCATCCTAGCACTGGGGAGGGTAACTCAGCTCAGCTGGGCTCAGTTGCCTTCCCCAGTACTATTATAAGGCTGGGAAGGGGAGCTGAGCGATCAGGCTCAGTTGCCTTCCCCAGCCTGAATCCTGCGCTGTGATTGGCTGCCCACAGCCCAGCCACAGAAGGTGGGGAGAACCAGTGTTGCACTCCTGGCTGAGTCATATGGGGCTGGTTTTCCCTGTCTCCCACCTGGCTGCTGGCTGCTTTGGTACTTGAAACATTTCAAAACTTTTGACATGTTTCTACTACCCTTGTTTTGTTTTGAAGCTGTTTTGAAGCCCTTCATTTCAATTTGATTTTGATGTTTTGAGCTTGAAATGAGTTGAAACAGCCAGCGAAATTTTCACAGCCCTAATAGATATATCACTGTCTGTGTATTACCGTGTTGCTCTTTAGAACTATTGGAAAAGTAAAGTTTTTTACAGGTTGAAGCAGTGGTTCTCAACCCCCAGGGAACTCTCCATAACTTTTTAAATTTAGTGGCACCTCAGTTAAAAGCTGCTGTTATATTGCCTCAGCTTAACTCATTAATTCTCAATTAGGGAATCATTTAAGTAAAATGTTGTCAAACAGTAGGACAGGAGTAAGTTGGAATGTCATGTTTTAATGCAGTGTTCTCAATCAGCACCTCACTGTACCCATTGGTGTTGCAAGACCTTATTAGGAGTGCCACAGTATTGCTGCTGCTGCTTCCAGTCAGATGAAACTGCCTCTTGCACCTCATGTGGACCTAGACTAGAAAGCAGCTGTGCCAGGAGTGGGCATTCCTCCCTGCATTAGGTTTAGCTGATAAAAGGTCCTGTCACAACTACTTTGCAGCATGGTTCCACCTGAGATATGGTGGAAAACCTGTGTCTTATTATTTTGGAGGATAAAAATATAGCAGTGTTAGGCACAGTGTACCTATAGTGGGATTTTTTCTCTTTCTTTTTTTCCTCATATCCAGGAACCAAAGGAAAGAACATTCAGTTTTGCCTTTTGATTCAGACTTTTCTGCAGTTATTTTAACTAGCATATCTTAGTTCAGAATGTGATTTTTAATAGATTTAAAATTGTACGTACATTCTGAAGAATGTTAACATTTCTACAAACAGTAATTTGTATAAGGTGGCTATGAGATATGTCAGTGTGTCAAATCTGCCTGTGTGACTGTAAAGTAACTTTTTGTTGAATCTGCTAATGCCCAGGCTTGTATAACTTTACTTTAAGTTTACAGTACATTATGTACCCATCAGTCTGGCAGCACTCTTTCCTACACTTATGGCTAGAGTTATTTATTTATGAAGGTCCTAGGACAAACATAATGGTAATTCAGACCCACTGGCAGTTAATAATCTTAAGGTTCTCAGGAACCTCTAAAACCTAATAAAATCAACTGTGGAAAAGAAGATTGCATACTTGTCCACTCCCAGAATATCTGTGCGCCAAAGTCAAAGAATAAGTTGTTGTGCTTTTGAGGCATCTTATTCATAGAATAGGCAATTCCTCAAACCAACAGCAATTCCAATCTGTTATCAAGTAAAACCAGCATTTATTAAGCTGTTTACAATTCTACTGACTAGGACAGAATTGTATTGCACCTAGTCAAGAACCAAAGTACAGCTTTCATCTAACTCTCAGTTACTTGACTGAAGTGTAAGAATGATTCTTTTACCCATGAGGGGCATATAAGTGCACTCCTTATAGGCAGAAGATTCTCCTCTGGATATGCATAGGCATTTCCTTATTCCAACAACCAGCACCTTAATGCTTCCAAAGGAGAGAAAATAAAATACCTCCTACACTTAAGTAACTCAGAGTTAGTCTCAAGTTGTATTTTGTCCTCCTACTAAAAGAAATAGAATTCTGCCTGAGAAGTACACCGATGGAAGTAAAATATACTTTCTAAATAGCCCTAGCAGTAATTTAAAACAAATAAAGCAAAAAAAAAAAAGTCATGCAGTCGCTCAGCTATAATGTAAGCTTTTGCTACTTTAATTGCCATCACAAAATCACTGAACTCAGGGTAACTCTTAGATCCTTCAAAAGAGGCCTGAGATTTTATTAGAAGGAACATATTAGTAAAAGTAGAATCTTAAAAAGTTATCTTTATGCTAATATTGACTAAAAAATATTCCTTTTTAGTCCCATCCTTATGCATTAGAAATGGGCAAGAACTAGAAATTCAGGGCTAATCTAGATTTCAAGATCTCCCTAGTCCAAAGACTTTAATTTGTTTCACTATGGCTTTCTTTAGGGTCTATTTCTGTGTATCCAGATACAAATGTTTTCTTCATTCGAAGTAATAAAATTTCCAAATGATTTTGTGTGTGTGTGTATGTCTGTCATTGTAGGTTGTACCTGCCTGGTTTCAAACATCCAGTCTCATGCTCTGCGTCCCTGGATATTCGAAGTTGTTCGCCCATCCGTCCCTGTGGTCTCACCGAGTTGATGTCGTCAACCTGAATCACCTCTCCCCATTCTCACCGGCCACAACTTGATCTTACTACAGTGGTGGGGATTGACTATCAGGGCTCCTTGTTCCGGGGACCACAGGACGTTGATCTTCTGCAAGGCTCCTCCTCCCTCCTACCTCACCCTTGCACCACACCTCTATGGATCTTGATGTTTGTTGGCCTCGTCCCTCTGATCATTGGGGCCTGGGATCCTCTGCCCAGTCGGCTTTAGGAATTCAGCTAGCTCATCCCCACCTGCCAGATGCTAGCTCTGACCCAGCTACTCCCCATCAGTGCTATACACCTCCCCTCCCCTCCCACAGTGTGTAACAAAACACAACACAAGTTAAAGCACTGGCAGTAACACCAGATCCTAAGGGCCATCCGTTGTCCCTTTCTATGACTGTACTTATCTCCCGTTCTACTGGTCCAGTTGCCAGCTCTCAAGCCTCAACCCGCCTAACGTTGGCCTGGGGGAAGCCTACAGTGCTACGGGTGGGTCCCCCCGATGTGTCCCCCCGCAGCTCTTCTTCAGGGCTGCCTGCACCCTCCATAATCCCACCTGGACAGGTGATCTGGAGCCTGTCGCCTCTTTATAACCTCTGAGGGCTCCTCCAGGTCTTGAAGTTCCCCCACCCTTCTCGGCCACTGCACCTTGACCTCGCTTCCTCATCTCCTTCTTTGCTGCCGGTGATGGTCTTCTCCTGGGGGACCCTGCTCTCTCCACTGGGGCTGCCAGCTGCAAGCCCCCATGCTCCTTTGCTCTGAGGGGATTCAGAGAGAGCTTCTTTCTCCAGCACTCCACCTCCTCTTCCCCCTTCGGGGTTGCGTTCTGCTGTTTTTAAAGTCCCCAACTGATTTCTTCCCCCCCAGCTCTCAGCTGGCCATAATTTTATAGATATGCAGCTAACGAGCCACTCATGTCCCGCTGCCACTTTCGGTTTCACTGCGGCACTCCCTGAAGGTGAGAACTTGTCTATTTGGTTTTCTGTCCTTCCTTTTCCCTTTCCGCCCTGTTCCTGCTCCCCAGGTTCCTCCCAGGCTCCCTGGGATTTTCCCCTCAGCTGCTCCCCGGGACATGGGTGATACCTATTCTGGCTCGAGGGCAGGTGGCCTTTCTTGAAATACTGTATACTTTCTTTGTTGACAATTTACTCAGCACATTGCTGAAGTTAATGTACCATATATTGTGGGTTTGCCTCAAGAGATTTCAGCTTGAACATATGCGTTTATGTACGTGTGTGTTTAGAAATGCTGACTAGATACACTTAACCTATTCACAGTGAAGAACTAGAAGAATATACTTGGTAAGATGTTCAGAGTAACTATTTTTGATCAAATTTAAAATGGGAATAGTGATAAAAACCCACATTTCAGAGTCTTTCTATAAGAAATATAGTGCATATGCTGACATGTAAATAAAAGACAGTGTTAAGTATATCACTGTGATTCCAAAGACAGAAAAGCATTCAACAGACAGTAAGTCAGAATTCCCATATTTACTCAGAACAAAGATAATTTTAAATCTAAGATTATCATCCAATAAGTAGAAGGTTGGGGTGGGGAAGGTAGCATGGGCAGAGGCTACAGGGTGCAGGCAGATGTACAGCTCTAGGTTCAACCCCAAATCAGGGCTGGAGTCAGAGCCTCAGCAACTGCAGCAGTCACCTTGTAGCAAAACCATCAGTTTTTCTTTATATATATATGTATGTATGATAGATATGCATTCCCTTCCCTTCCCCAATTATTTCTGGCTTTTCTTTCTCTCCCTCTTTATTCCCTATAGACAAGCATAAGGGAGCTCAGACTTGGGATAAGCTTTAACATTTTTATTTTGGTAGCAAGTTTTTGGTTCTGGATATCCACTGTTTTATATTGTTTTATTATTAGGTTTGTATTGATTCTTACTGTTGTATATTGTATTATTATCTTTTTTGTATTGATTTTTATTGTTTCATATGGAAATTGTATGGTTTAGGCCTGTGTTTGTAAGTGAACCAAAGTCATGTCAAGTTTTCATTTTGTATGTCAAGTCTCCATCTTGTGTCCTCTGCCCAGGCATCCCCTGTGTTGCAACTGTATGTGTCACGTACCCCTCCCCTGTAAATTGGTTCCCAGATGAATGAGACTGATTGGGAATGATTGAAATACAATGGTAGCAGGCCTCTACTGAATGGCCTGTAATGACTAGGCCATCACCTCGCATTGATTCATCCAGGAACCATGGACCTCACCCAGCATTTGAAAGACAAAAGACCCTGCAGAACCAGCAACTCTACCATTGTACCCCACCATCACAGACACCAGAAACTGCACATCCCTGCATGGAGCACACATGCTCAGTATGGCAGGGGCTGACCCTTGCCTGGGAATGCCTCCTGTCACTAGGGTCACACAAGGTCTGCCCCTATAAAAAGGGGGAGTGAAGACAGACCCAATGGGACTCCCTCTCCATCTGGACCAGCACCATGCCACACCACCTATCCACCCAGAGGCCCTGCCGGTGACCCCCCTCTGGACAACACCTACTGGACAAGGACCCCTTTCTAGCCTGGATAGGTAGCTATCACCCCCACCCTCTCTTCAACCAAGGACTTGGACTCTGCTTCTCTTCCCTACCTGGACTCCAACCCTTCCACTGAGTCTTTTCTCCTGCTGCCATTGTGAGTACTTGTGAACCAATAACTTCATGGTTATTGTCTGTGTTATTGCATGGTTATTGCATGGTTATTGCAGTTTCTGGTGTCTGTGATGGTGGGGTACAATGGTAGAGTTGCTGGTTCTGCAGGGTCTTTTGTCTTTCAAATGCTGGGTGAGGTCCGTGGTTCCTGTGTGAACCAATAACTTCATGGGGCGGTGTAGTGTGTTGTCTGTGTAATAAAACCTTTATTTGGACCCCTAAGTTGGGTATTGCTTTACTATGGTTTGGCTCTGCTCCTCTAACTTCTGTCTCATTTCTCCCTCTCTTGCTTCTGGCTCACTGCAACCTCCAACACCTGTCCTGAGCTCCTTTCCGCCTCCAAGCCCCTTGTTTCTTTGCCACTGTCTTATCCCCACGGCCTTTTTCTTTTCCCCTGAGCAACCAGGTTTTTGCCTCAGTTTCTTTCCTGGCTGTCTCCTACTTGCTACCACTTATCTCCCACCCCCCAAATATCTCAGCTGTCTGCCTCAGTTTCTAGCCCCAGTCTATCTTAAGAAAACCCAAGCCTTAGTTCCTCAGCCAGCTTCTATGTAATCCACCGGTTCTAATCCTGGTTCTGGCAACTTTCACTCCCTACACTTTAACTATCTCTCACCTGAAACTTCTCTCAAGTATCCCAGGTACCCCAAGCACACACATACACACTGAACCATCCAAGTTAGGAACTTACTTGTGTGTATATGGGTTGTATGTGTGTGAACTGGTGTGTGTGTGTATGTGTATATATATATATGGCATCGTGTACATGATATACAAATTAGTGATCTGTGTCTAACTTTTGGGGTGTATGTGCTTGAATTGGTGATGGGTGTGCATGTGCCTAGGCTGTTTTGTATGTGTATGTGCCTGAGCTGGTAGTGTGTGTGTGTGTTCACCTGATTGATTTGTGTGTTTGTATATGTGCAATTGTGTCACACCCTCCCATCCAACAGCGCAATATTGAGATCCTGAGAGTTGGCCTGACCCCACAGGGCTACAACCTCTCCCCTACCCCCACATGTGCTCAAATCCAAGGCAAGGGGCTTTTCCCCTCATGTTAAATGGGAAAAAACTCCTTGGATTTGAATGAATATAGTGATGTCTCCTGTTCAACTGTAATTAAACTATATTATTTATAGGGGTGGATTATATGATTTTATACTATTTTTCCCCCAAGGAATCCCTGTCTTCCCTTATAGATCTTTATTTTACAGCTTAAGGAAAGGCAGCTGTTCAATATTTTTTAGATTTATTTGGTATGTAGCTCTGTACTCCTATTAGGTATGCAAGGCAGTATATGGATGGTAGAGAAAATAGTTTCCTCATGGGCTTTCAAATAGTGTTCACCATCATCATAAATCAACCCAGGATCAGAAGATTTGTCTTCACAATGCTATGGGATGCCAAGTGTTTCACAAAGAAGGACTAAGCAGTAAGAGAATAAGAGCAAAATTGGCATTGGTCCCACTCAGTTTAGACACTGCAGTCATTGATCTATTGACCTGAAAAACATGATCTAGGTGCTTCAGAGCACTCAGCATTTTTATGGCAGTCTGTGGTATCTACACATGGATTTTCTCCAGCTTAGACTTCATGTGCAGTAAGCTACTGCACAGTGGATACATTTACACATACCCCTACAGTGCCATTGTTACTGTGTCACAATTCAGTACTTTCTTTTGAAAGTATTAAAGTAAATAATGATGCAGTAACAACCTGTACTGCGCCTTCTGGTGGTGCACAATTATTTTAGCCACTACATCACCGTAGCAACAAGCTATACTGAGGGAGTGCATTGCTATGGTGATGTAGCTGCACTGTCATGTTTTGTTCCCTCTGATTCTACACCACTGTAGTACACTGCTATGGTGACATAGCATTGCATGTAGATGCACCCATTAAGGGTTTCTGCATAGGTATCCACACATGCAGCAATTAGGGAGAAAATTTGCTGCCAGGTCCCTGCAGCCCTCCAATACACCCCTGATACCACTTTGGGGAGCTCCAAGATCTGGTTGCAGCTGCCAACACCCTGGCAGCCATCTTTAAAAGCCAGACCCACTTTCTGGGCAGCTTCTTCTCTTGCTCAGGACAATGTGGCAAGCACAGAGGCAGCATGTGGCAGCTTTGTCCATGCCCACTCTGCTGTTTGGGCAGGCCAAGGGCTGCCCAACTCACTTTGTCCTCCTGATGATGATCCTTATGATGCCCCAGGTACACCTGCATTCCTGGTATGGGACAATGAGCTTCAACAGTGTTGTTCACACCACTGACCAGCAAATAGTTCTCAGGAATCATTAAAGCACAATTAACCCTTAAATGGAACGTGAAATATGAACACAGACTACTCAGGTGTCCTAAAATGAAAGTCTAACTTTATTAATACAAGTATTATCTTAGCATTTTCTACATTCAGAGGGAGAAAAACACTTAGTACAATGATCTCACCCAATCCCAGTTGTTACTTTGCTTCACAAAAAAGATGGCCACTCAGTTCCTGAAGCAAAGCGTGCGTCGTTGGCTGGGATGATCCAGACAGGTGTTGAAAGCCGAATTCATGATGAAAACGATAATGACGACAACACACTTAACTTTCTTGCTTCCTCCTTTTATGCTTTTTTTTAACTTGGCTCCTTTAATTACTTCTTGCTTGTGGACTGCTCTCTGCAGTCAGCATATTGTCCATATTTTATCCTGTCAGCATATTCCTTTGTTCAACAGCCCATTACAAGCAGATCTCTTAATTTGGCCTTTTTTCCAGTGTCTTACTTTAATTATTGATCTCTTTTATCATCTTTTATGAACATATCCAATCATTTCTTCCCTCTGATTCAGGTGTTTAGTGCCAGCTTCAGTTAATTTGAGCTAGTAACAAAACTATTACTATGTTGTGTTACAAAAACTTCTCCCAGTGATAGAAAAAGAAAAGAAATATCATATGAGCAAACTCAAGGCCATAAACTGCTTGCAAGAAACAAGGCCAGATGATATTGCAAAAACCAGAAAAATGAAAAGTTCAGAACAATGAGGCTATACAGAACTTTAGACTGAATATAAAAGAAAACTTTAAACAATACTATAATTCACCACTCTATAAATAGGTGCAACTTTAAAACAAAACGTGACAAGCTACCATACCAGTGTTCAGGCAGGCCCAGGCTGCCTTGCAACTTCCGCTGCTACCTGGAGGGCTACCTGTGGCAATATTACATATCCCTGCCCTCTGCTCCTGAGAAGGACATCACTGCCAGCATCAACACCTTTTTTGGGGTGTGAGAGGCTTGTGCCTGCCTAGCTGTGGGAGCATGGGTTGCTCATTAAAGTTTTGCACTGCATTCTTCCTCTCTGTGTGCTGTGTCAGGAAGCCTGGGGACAGGGAAGTGCAGGTGGGCTTGGTAGGGATGGGTGCAGGGGCCATGGCAGGGCAGGAAGGGCCCCCCTCTCAGTGCAGGGCTTACCACATGTCTGGGGCTGGTATGGCTGGTTGTGCAGCATGGTTCTTTCAGCAGGCAAAGGTATCTGGCTGTGCCTGGTGTCTTTAGCCTGCATGTTGTGGTGAGCAGGTGCCCAGCTGGGCCCCCCATACCTCCAGAGAGGAGCTGGCACTGCTGACAGCTGGCAATGACATGACTACCTAGTCCTTGTGGCTAATCCTGGGGAATGGAGTACAAAACTTTATTGAGCAGCTCATGCCCCTACAGCTAGACAGGCACAGGCCTCTCACACTAGGGTGAGGATGCCAGCAGTGATGTCCTTCTCAGCAGCAGGGGGTAGGGCATGGTCATAAAAGGCATGGTCTTATGGGCATGGCCAGACCAGTGATTGTGGTTGGTCATGGCCATCCACAGTGCCTGCAGAGCCTCAACCTTTATATTGTACTGTCACACCAACCAGTTGTGCCCTTGCTACTGCATCTGACTCATAAATATGGGTGTTTGAGCACCCACCCTGCTCAAGCTGGCACAGCATCTCCACACCACCCCAGAGTTCCATGACATCACCAACCTCCTCCTGGGTGTATGTACATGGGTGGTACTGGGCCTGGATGGGGTAGAGGATGCAATGCTGGGTCTCACTCCAGCTATCTGAGCCCCCATGTGTCTATCCCTCTGTTGCTAGTTCTGGGAAATTGCCAGCAGTGCCCAACACAGTGGCATAGCGAGAGAATGACAGCCACATGGCAGAAGCTGTGCCCTGAAGTATCTGCAGATACCGGGCAGGTTGCCAGGAGTGTGCAGCAAGCAGGTGCTGTTGGACCTGCTGTATAGAGTTGGATGAAGGTGGCCCTGGGGGCTTGCAGGCCTGGACAGAGGCTGCAGCAGGCTGCAGAAGGCTGCTGGCTCTGATGAAACTACTTGGGCTGCTGCATGGCACAGCAGTGGTTACCAGCACCACTGCGGTACTGCCAGGCAGGCACAGCTGAAGTGTAAACTGCCATGGGGGACACACAGGACCTGCAGTGCCCTCAGGCTCCCTGTTGTGTGTGCCTCAAGGCACAAAATGTCTGAAGGGTTTTATAGCCTGAGAGTTGGAGAGGCTCCTAGGCTGCAGCCCTGGGACAGGCCTCAGGCTGGCCCCCTAGTGGTTGGGGAGAGCCAGCAGCAAATTTGCTGCAAAGTCATGTCTACATCTACATTACTGCATATTTACTAATTGCACTTAAATTTGCCAGCTGCATTTGCCTTTACAGGTAGCAAATTTAATCCCAATTAAGGGATTTTAATGTACAGCAAGTACACACACATGTAGACACACGCACACATACTGTGCAGTAAACTAGGCAATTTTGCAATAATGTGTCTCATGTAGATATGCCCCATATGTTCAAGGCAGTTTTGAACATATGATAGGATAAACGTTGACTAATCCTCATGCTCTCACTGTGAAAGATTTTAATCTGGCCATTTTAAAACATGCCAGCTGAAACAGGAGCCAAAGCCATATACATCAATATCAGGATTAGAATTCAGACCCTCCTAACTTTAGCTTAATTAGATCATATTTTCTTATTGATAGAAGTGCTGAGCAGCTGTGAGTCCCACTGGGTTTAGTTGCAATTGTGAATGTGTAACACTTAGGCATGTTAGGCTCCAGTGTTCCAAACACAGCAACCAGAAAATTGGCTAACATGTCTTGAACCTTCGCACTGAATGTCCCCAACAGATGAAAGGACAGGCTAGTATTCTCTTGGGTAATATATGCCTGCTTTAGTTAGATAACACCATTTTATCACCTATACCTTCCAGCTGCATTCCCTACACAACTTAGTTCCTGCCACAAAAGAGACAGGTGTCCTATGAACAGCTTCATTCATTCCTTAGCAAACTCATCCTGTACACTGAATGACAGTGGGGACGTGTAAAAATATAGCTTGTGATGATATAATTTCAAATATATCCTGATGCACAGGTACAATAGGTTATATGACACTTGCAGAGGCAACCCTAACTCTGATACATATAAGCTATCTACCCAATGTTTGATTCAACAATATTAATATTGTTTTAAAAAGGGATGAAAGATTACATTTTTAAAGCAAGTTAAGTTCAGTGAAACTGACTTTAACTAAACAGAAGAAATCCTACAAAAATAGGAAAAAGCTTATTAAAGGTATATAAAAAAAAGCCAACCGTGACCATATCATTATCATACTTTTCATCTTGAAGTATAAGTGCAAACAATATTGACTTTCTTGGCAGAATATCAAATGAAATTTGGGAACCAAAATGACAAGTTTCTTCTTTCCTTCTGCTTGAAGTTTCTTGGAGGGCATTTTGTTTTACTGGTGCTTAAGTTTATAGAGTTTCTTTTTTAAAGGAATATAATTATTTGAGTGAAAGTTCTCTTGCAATCTTAGGCTGGAGGCATAGCATTCACTTCTGTTCCTCAACAGGAATTGATGTGAGTAGAGAAAAGCATACAGTATTGTGTGTTCTTTTTCTTTTGATTGTTTGATTCTGTAAAACCTAAAATGGAATTTCTTTTCATTTGAAAGTTCTCCCAATGCCATTCAACTATGATGCTCTGAAGATAGAAGGGTGAATGGAAAAAAAAAACCCTTTTAATCTGAAAATGGTAAGAAAAAAGGTCCAATAGTTAAGTCCAATGTACATGGCCTTGTATGTTGATGTAATCTAAGACATCCAGTTAATCATGAAGTCTATGTTTGCCCATGTTATAGGAGGTTAAGAAGTGTCAGTTCCATGCTATGATAGGAAGAGTAGTAAGACTTCATGCATGGTAACCTCATAGGTACAGAGTTATAAGGTGGCAAGACAATCTTAAACAATGGTTTTAGCATACTGTGTGCAATTGGTGGGATTGAGTCAAAGGCATTAAAAGTCTTTGTCGGTTAATGACTCTGTAGGTAAGATTCAGTTCATCCCCCTAGTCTCACTTCTGGCTAGTGGTCTTCACGTTGACAACGGCCCATGATGTACTTGACATAGATGCCCCTTAACTATCAGATGGTATCAGATACTATCAGGCATCTTACCAGTTTCACAGGGTATTCTGCAGGCTCATAGGACACTTTTGCTACTTGGGTCTTTTGAACTAAAGCCAAGGAGATAAAAGATTAGGGACATAAAACATCAGCCAAAGATGAAAAAATGTCTTAGAAATTTCAAAAAATATATGAATTTGAAAAAATATAGTGGACTGGCCACCTCAAGTGTATTCATACAGGAATGTCTCTGGGTGAACTTATAGTTTACTAGCAAACTGCCCATCAAGAATGATGGGGGGGTGGAGACAGAGGCCTGTGTCCAGCCTCCTCACCCCTGCCTTGGGCCGGGGCTGGGGCCATTCTCCCCCTCCCCACCTCCACTTCAGGCTAGGGTGGGGGCCAGGGCCGGGGCCTGGGCCAAGGCTGAAGCCATTCCCCTGCTCCACTTTGGGCCAGGGACCCCTTACTTCCCCACTTTTCTCCTCCCAAAGCAAGGAGTTTGCATTTAACTACAGGAGTACCTGAAGTCAGGAAGCATGCAGGTAACTTACCTTCTTTAAAAGAAAACTGAGTGACAAAACAGAAAATCAAGCTGTCACACTGAGTAGAATACTGAAATCTATCATCCTACAAAAACCTTGCTGTAGGACTAGACACATTGTGCACTTAAAATACCACCTCAACCTAGAAGATCTCTGGGCTGTAGCTTAATATAGAGCCTTGATTCTGTAGAATCATTCAATTCATTATAATCATGTGTGGCAGTGCATTTGCAGTACCTGTCACTTTAAGGCCTGACACAAGCAGCCAACAGGTGCTTGATTGTGGCAGCCATTTTAAAACACTTGGCTGCCTATATAAATACAGCAGTTTGCTGCTGGTAGTGGAGGTAGAAGCAGTGTTTAGCTGAGCTGTAGTAGGAGCAACCAGGAAGTAAGGAATGTGGATAGCTAGGAGGCTCTTGGTCCTGGGCATAACCTAAAGCTGCACCCTGCTGGTGTTGGTTGGCATGGTGGGGCTCCTGGTGGTGTGAGAGTCCCCAGGAAATGCCAGGCTAGTTACCACCCTGGCAAAAGGTGTGTTGGGGTGCCTTAACCCCTAGCTCCCACAACACTGGGTACAAGGGGCCATGCATGACTAAGAGAGTATAAGATCCAGGTGGAGACAGGCACAGTTGCAGCCACCTGAGCCTCCATGGGGAAGGAAAACCCTGGAGCCCTAAAGGTGGGGTGGTAGTGTGGGCCCAGAAGAGGGTTGAGTAGAGCTAAAGTGCATCCCAGAGGGGGTGTGCTGAGTAGGGCTATGGGACAGTCTGAAGGGCAGCACATGAGCCAACCCCCTGGAATGCAAGTTGAGAGAACTGTAGAACCCCAGAAAGGGAGAACAGAGGGGTGGGAGTCCAATATGTGGGGCTGGGCACCCAGTGTGTGTTTATGTATGTTTATGTAAAGCTGCCCCAGGAGGGGCCAGGGCAACCTTGGCCCAGGTCAGAAACTCAGCTGGCCATTAACCAAGTGAGGGTCATGGGAGAGGCCCAAGAGACTATATCTGCCACTCAAGGTTTGAACCAGATAAAGCCTATGGCCTATGGGAGCCTCTCCAAGAGGAAGCAGGGTGGAATAAATTCTCTATGTAAGAGATTGTATGAGACTCCCTAGTGAGTGGATGGTGGAGTGAATGTGTGTGTGAATGAGGCCTGACAGCAAGGGCTATGCTTGGCCTGGCTCCAATGTGGGAGCATAATGTCACCAAGGATGCCACCCATGAGGCGTGGGCTGCATTCCATGAGAGGTTCAGAGATGCAGATAGTGTCCCCTGGCATCAGGGCATGAAATGGGTAGTCTCCCACATTTTACCACCTACTTTGAGAACAACAAAGTTGTGACAGGTGAGCCTGGGCAGACAGCCCCATAGAGACAGGTGGGTGGGCTGAGACGAGGCCTAGCCCTGAGTTCTGCTCCCTGTCACATCATGTACCTAAATTCAATGCATATGATATTTTAAATATCAACCAAAAATGTCTTCTAGTGACAACCATCCAGTAGCATCTGAAACAAGATGGAGATACATTATAAGCAAGTCATAGTTTCACTTGAAGAGGCTGATAAATCAATGGAACAAAATGAAAGTTTTCTAATTAATATACTTACCTGGTCTATGGGACAGAAAGGTGGAACACCACTGACATAAGATAACACCAAGGAATTGTGATCCCTTGGTTCAGTGTGCAGATCCACTGATTCCCTGCTGTGACTTGATCCATTGATGATAATCTCTTCTTTCTTGGAGCGTTGCAGATAATTATGTGATATGCAGTATGCCATTCCATACTTTAGGGCCTTGGCTACTTTTGTGCTTTCTCTTTTGTTACCTGATAAATTGTTGAAATAAAGTCCCTCTTACCTGTGTGCTCAAAATTGTGTCTCTGGTCATGAGGCAGAAACTGCTCTTCTACCCAAAGCATGTAGACATTTAACAGTGTGGGAGTCCTGGCTCTACCTCTCCCCTATTCGACACAGCCAGATACACAGAAGGGAGTAAGTCACTCCACAAAGGAAAGGTATTTACTTGTTCCCCAGAAGGTGGTAGGTCAGGAGAAGAAGTGTAACCTTATAGTTGTATCTAGAATGCTGCATGTCCTTGTGTTCTAGCTACCACCCTTGCAACTTAAGTTGGGCAAAACCACTTGTGATAATCTGCAGTCCTTGCTATATACTTACTGTAACCTGCATTACCTCGAAATGCTCCAGTTAGATTTCTGGTACTGGGAATTATGGGACATAACCCAAGATGCCTAGCATACACAAACTGGAGCTGCTTTAGTTATTTGGGTTTTTTTAGTGTATCATGGGAGAATTTCTCTCCTTTACAACCTTCTGTGCAGAAGTCATTATGCTCACTATCACATTTAGCCATGGAGTTCCCAGTTCTGTTCAATCACTGCTTGCCCTTCCTACCAGTGGCCTAAGCTATGGAACCACTATTGAAATAGCATCTGCTTATTGCTAAACCTAGTTACAGATTAATATAGAGAAGGCTGAAGTACTAAATGCCTTTTTTACTTCAGTCTTCAGAAATAAGCTTGGCTACTAGATCATGGGTGCATTTGGCAGATGGGGAAGGAGAAAAATAGCTTAAACTAGTAAAAGAACAGGTTATGAATTACTTAGAAAACCTAAATGTTTTCAAATCAGCAAGACTAGATGGGATACACCTAGGATACTAAAGGAATTAGTTGAGAGAACTTCAGAGCTGATGGCTATCCTCTGTGAGAACTGATGGAGGTCAGGTAAGGCCCCTGATTATTTGTAAAGAGTAAATATCATGCTCATCTTTAAGAAAAGGAAAAGGAAGGATCTAGGGCAGATCAATCAATCTGACCTTGATACCTGGAAAGATCATACAGCAGGCTTTCAAGGAATCTAGTTTAAAGCACCTAGATGAGAGCAAGCATTGATTCACCAAGAGCAAATCATGTCTGACCAACCTGATATCTTTCTCTGATAAGGTGACTTCGATTACCCAGACATCTCATGGGGGATCACTCAGCAAAATTCGAGCGGTCACAAAGCTTCCTCTTGTGCATGGATGACCTCTACCTGACTCAAGAAGTCTATGGGCCAGTGAGAGGCAAAACACTGCTTGACCTGGTACTGGCTACAGGGGATGACCTAATCGGCAACCTAGTGATCAATGGGAAGCTGGGTGACAGCGACCACGAGCTGATCACCTTCACCATCTGCTGTAAAGCTGGCAAGTCAGTCAGCAACATGGAAGTCCTTGACTTCAGAAAAGCTGACTTTGACAAGCTCAGGAGGCTTGTCAATGAGGCCCTAAGGGACCATGACCTCAAGGAGAGGGGAGTTCAAGAAAAATGGTTGCTCCTCAAGGCAGCGATCTTCAATGCACAAGCTAAGTCTATTCCATCTCGAAGGAAAGGCAGCAAGATGGCACAGCAGCCACCTTGGCTCTCCAGGGACCTAGCAGCCCTCCTAAGGCTAAAAAAAGCCTACAAAGGATGGAAGATGGGATTCATCTCCAAGGAGTATTATTCTGCACTGGTCCAGTCCTGCAGGGAGCAAACCAGGAAAGCCAAACCTGCAACTGAACTCCAACTAGCTTCAAGCATCAAGGACAATAAAAAGTCCTTTTTCATATATGTGGGGAGCTGGAGGAAAAGCAAGGGCAACATTGGACCCCTGCTGAACCAGATGGGGCAACTGACAACTGACGCCCAGGAAAAAGCTGACCTATTAAATGGGTTCCTTGCGTCGGTCTTTCATCGGTCCCATGCGACTCCCATGCCCACCATGGAACAGGGAGGTCCAGGTAGGGGAGATCCCCTGCCCTCCATAAATACTGACCTTGTGAAGGAACATCTTGAGAAGCTACATACTTTCAAGTCAGCCGGCCCTGACAATCTACACCCCAGGGTACTCAAGGAGGTGGCGAGCGTCATAGCTCAGCCCCTGGCATGGATCTTTGAAAACTCCTGGTGCTCTGATGTAGTACCTGAAGACTGGAAGAAGGCCAATGTGGTGTCTATCTTCAAGAAAGGGAGGACAGTGGATCTGGTTAACTATAGGCCTATCAGCCTGACTTCTATCCTGGGGAAGATCTTAGAAAAGCTTATTAAAGAGGCCATTCTCAACAGACTGGCTGATGGCAACTTCCTGAGGGATAGCCAGCATGGGTTTGTTGTGGGTAGATCTTGCTTGACTAATCTCATTTCCTTCTATGACCAGGTGACCTATCACCTGGACAAGAGAGAAGAGATTGATGTCATATATCTTGACTTCAAAAAAGCCTTTGATCTGGGATCCCATGCTCACCTCTTGACAAAACTGGCCAATTGTGGCCTTGGGTCCACCATGATCCACTGGCTGGGACCCAGAGGGTTGTAATTGATGGCAGTCACTCATCATGGTGTCCTGTGACCAGTGGGGTCCCCCAAGGCTCTGTCCTTGGACCCATATTGTTCAACATCTTCATTAATGATGTGGATATTGGAGTCAGGAGTGGACTGGCCAAGTTTGCTGATGACACCAACCTTTGGAGCAAAGCCGCCACACCAGAAGACAGACAGGTGATCCAAACTGACCTGGACAGGCTCAGCAAATGGGCAGATGAGAACCTGATGGTGTTTAACACTGAAAAATGCAAGGTTTTCCACCTTGGGAAGAAAAAACTGCAGCATCCTTATAGGCTCGGCAGTGCTACGCTGGATAGCACTACAGAAGAAAGAGATTTGGGGGTCATCATTGACCACAAGATGAACATGAGCCTGCAATGAAATGCTGTGGCTACTAAAGCAACCAAAACACTGGCTTGCATCCAGAGATGCTTCTCAAGTAAATCCTGGGACATCATTCTCCCCTTGTACTCAGCTTTGGTGAGGCTGCAGCTGGAGTACTGCGTCCAGTTTTGGGTTCCACAATTCAAAAAGGATGTGGAGAAGCTTGAGAGAGTCCAGAGAAGAGCCACGTGCATGATCAGAGGTCAGGAAAACAAACCTTATGATGATAGGCTGAGATCCATGGGGCTCTTTAGCCTGGAAAAGCGCAGGCTCGGGGTGATCTGATGGCTACCTATAAGTTTATCAGGGGTGACCACCAGGATCTGGCAGAACTTTTGTTCACTAGAGCACCCCAAGGGATGATGAGGTCGAAGAGTCATAAACTACTGCAAGACCAATTCAGACTGGACATAAGGAAGAATTTATTTACTGTCCGAGCCCTCAACGTCTGGAACAGCCTGACATCGGAGGTGGTTCAAGCACCTACACTGAACACCTTCAAGAGCAAATTGGATGCTTATCTTGCTGGGATGCTATGACCCCAGCTGACTTCCTGCCTTTTGGGTGGGGGGCTGGACTCGATGATCTTCTGAGGTCCCTTCCAGCCCTAATGTCTATGAAGGTGATAGGCTTTGTGGTTGTGGGAGAGAGCAGTGGATGCAATACATCTTGACTTCAGTAAGGCTTTTGACATGCTCTCTCACAATGTTCTCACTAACAAGCTAAGGAAATACAGACTAAACAAAAGTACTGTAGAGTGAATACATAACTGGATGAATCATCATATTCAAAGGTTGCATCTACATTAGTCCCTACAGTAATTTTGCTATTGTGCCATCACTTAGTACTTCTTTTCAGAAGTAATAAATGACAGTGGAGTAACAGCTTGTACCATGCACATGATGCATGGTTATTTTTAGCTACTACATCACTGTAGCAATGTGCTATAATAAAGGAACACATTGCTACATAGCATTGTGACATAGCATCATGTGTAATAGTCATCAATAGTAAAATGTCTAGTTTGGAGGAGGTATCAAGTGGGGCTGGGGTCTCCTGGATATGGTGCTGTTTAATATCTTCATTAATGATTTGGATGATGGAACTGAGGGCATGCTTAACAAATTTGTGGATGACACCAAGTTGGGTGGAGTTGCAGATAGTCTAGAGTAGGGCTAGGATGCAGAATGACCTAGATAAAATGAACAAAGGGTCCAAAATCCATTAGACCGAAATCGACAAGGGAAATGAAAAGTTCTGCATGTGGGATGAAATAAGACTACCCCTGTGCGCCATCCTGTATTTTCATGGCTCAGAGTCCCTGGGTGGGAAAAATATTTAATGTTTCCACAATGGTGGAATATACAGCTGTAGAACTAGGCAGGATGGCATGGTCTACAGAACCACTTGGACCTTACAAATGTTGTCTGTATAAGTGGAGTGCTACACTCCAAATTTTCACAATGAAAGGATCACAGATACTGTTAGATTCAATGCAGAAAATGTACTCATGGACACTTTGGGGCAAAATCCAGCCAGGCAAGGGAAATGAGGAATGTACTTACATTCTGGTAATAAACAGTGGTGTTAATTGTAATTAGAGTAAAAAAAAAAAAATTTCAATGCATAATCCTGCAAGGGCAGCCAATTATAATCACATTTTTTATTTGGTTTCTCTGAACAGATGTACAGTGTATTGCTATAGGCTTTTATTTCATTTCTTCACATTGTAATGAAAGGCTGATGTAATCAATTTTAGATTTGATTTTACTATGCAAATATAAACTGTCTTTGTTTATAATTTAAGGGGTTCATGTAACTTTGGAGCCAGTGATTTATGATAGTTTATAACTTTTAAGAGAACGTTTTTACTGAATATTTGGTTTCTTATTCTTACAAAAGTATACTTCAAGCAGGTATTGTTGCACAGGGAAATAAAATAAATATTTTTTTCCAAGTACATGTCAAAAAGAAGAAATAAAAGGGAACAAGAATACCAGAGCCTGCTAGCTTCCTATTTGCAAGAGGAAGTCCTATGTGTCTGTTACAGTAATTGTGGAGATGTGCATGGATCAGGTGCTGAATATTCAAAATCAGTGAATATTCAAAATCAAAAGCTAAGTATGCATAATATATGATGGTTTTGGTTAAGCTCAAGGAGCATGCTTGGTAGTAGCTGTCTCAGTTACCAGAGGCTACCTTCCTGTCTTGCGTTCTCCCATCAATGTCTCTTGCCCACATTGTGCCTTTTACTCATTTGTTCATCCCAGCTCATTACCCACCCAACCCCAAAGTTGTCCAAATTCTGCACTAGCTGTAAGGCATGACATGGAGGAGAGCCCTCCAGAACTCAGTGTCCCCAAGCAGCTGTCAAGATAGCTGGTGCACTCTTGGCTACCATACTTCAGTCATTCTGTGAGCACACAGCCCTGATCCTCTTGTTTCCAGTCTTTGTCTATAAATCTTTCTGGTACTCTTCTTCCATACTGCATGCCTTACCCTTCCTTTGTCTTTTGCTCTTCAGTCATCTATATGATCTTTATCACCAGATCATCCCAAACCTTCTTGTGTCTACTATGCAGCTGCACTGTTAGGTCACCCATCTTCTTGCATGGGTTTTTTTTTATATCCAAAAGGGAAATGCCTGCCAGTTTTCATCTAATATTTTGCATCAGCAGAGGGTCACAATTTTACATCTTTTCATCATGTTTGACTGGTGTGTAGTTTTTTTCTTCATGGTTTTATAGAAGGAGAAAGTTGCCCCTATTCTCTGTTACTGAGTGCAGGGTGAAGGCTACAGTGAGGCAGACTGGAGAAATGTAAGCCTGTTTTGAAGAGAGGCAGGCAGCAAGTGCAGGCCAGAGCGAAGCAGGCTGCAAAGTAATGAGCCTGCTAATTAGTAAGGAAAAACCCTTGTGCTCCTTTAGGGAAGGGGATCCTGGTGACTGGAAGGGATGAAGCCAAGCAGAACATTTAAACAGTGCCAAGGCTGAGGAGTGACTTCTGACAAAATGAGTCAGAGGAGCTCACATAATGATGAACAAGGCCCTGACAATGAACTGGACCCACGTGATGCACCTAAATGGTCACTCTGGTGGTCTGAAGGCAGCCTTCAAAATCTATGAAAATATCAAAAGTTGTGGTAGGTAAGAAGGAGGGAGGTGACTGACAGACTAGGTAGAGAGCCTAACAGTTGTCAGTGGGCTGCTGGAGGGAGTAAAGTACCGCGGGGAAGCTGAGGTCTGTTATACTTGTGCAAATGTTATAAGATGAACTCAGCTTGTAGTAAAAAGAAACATATTTTGCAAGTGTGTAACTGGCTAAGGAAAGAGATGGGGGAGTGGCTGTGTCTTAATAAGGGCTCTGGTAATGGCTTTATCTTCTACCTGTTGCTCAGGCTGGAAAATACATTGGCAATATATTTAAACATACTGAAACTATTAAGAAGTAGTAAAATGGCATTTCAGGCTAGTGGTGGGTTCAATGTAGAGAGATCTTTTGAAGAGGTTAGTGACAGAATCATTTATCTGCTAGATAACCAGGCTGGCCAATGGAGAGAATACATATAAGGGTACGCAGATGCATAATTTAGCAATATTTCTGGATCTCTTGTACATGCATGGACACATAGTTAATCCAGTCATTGGCTAACACGTAGTTAGCTAATGATTAAATTAACAATGCATTCCCTGGTCATGCACTTACTAATGAATGAGAACACTAATCAAGTGCCAAGCTTGTTCTTCTAATTAGGTAATATCTGGTGCCTGAATTATCTTTGTTTCCTAGATCTTGCTGTACCATAATTTTAGTTTGTTCTTTATAATTTTTTCCTGCCAGAACTGAAAAACCAGGCAGATAAGGCTTATCCCTGCTCCAAATCCCCTAATGCCCCCTGGTTAGTTCTAATGGCTTTCCTGAAAATGACTGACTGAGGGCAGGAGGCAGTCTCACATACCATCTCTTCAGGAGGCTTAACTGAATTAACCCTTCCAAGCCTGTCAGTCAGCATGTGGCCCTGTGCAGCAGAGCATATTCATAGCTCCTCTCTATAAAGGTTCTCAGAATTTACCCACAGTGCTTGTTATCCCAGGCAGTGTGCTGGATTGATTTTGAGTTCCAGCTCCATGAGCTGGTCTTAGGACTTCCTGTTGGTTTCATCTTCCTCATCTCTGTAAAATCAGTCCCTGTGCATTCGGAATAGGAGACGGTGGCTGCGTCTCCTTAAGATACTGATGAAGAGTTACTGCACAGTTGGGCCAAGGAACAGCTTTTTCATAATGCTGACTGTGCAGTATCATTATGTCACACCTTCTGTCATGTGAAGCTATTGTGCAGTAGTCACAGGCTACTGCACAGTCAGCATCTCGTATAGATGCGGCCACTGGGTTCTGTTCCTGGAAGACTCATAGCTTGTCTCTCAGTCTACATCCTGAGCCTTTCAGTGCACCTGCTTTTACTGTCTCCCCCAACCCCGCCCCTTACTAACACGAGTCTGTGGATGTCCATCAACTGTACTGTCTGTCTCATAGTGGATATTTTATGCACTCCTACTAAAATAGTGTGCCAGAGAACACTGCTACCAGAGACTAGTAAGAGTCCTACTGCATGTAGCTGTCACCATCCAGAACTTGTGTAAAGGTCTCTGATTTGGTGGAGGTGGGATGAGCAATGTTGATGGTAGAACAGGCTATGGTGCAAATGTAGAGTTAAAAGCTGAGCAAGAGTTTATGAAAAGGTTGGAAGCTTTTAATGCTTTGTGGTTGAGTGGGAAATGAGTACGTAGTAGGAAATTGAATGTGACAGTGGAGAACTCTCTATGAATGCCTCTGTTGTATTCACACTGGAACATGGGCCAGTAAATCAAATTACTGCTTGCAGCCCCAAACTGAGCTTCCCAGCCAGGGACGGACAGGCACATGTGCATGTTGTGAATGTGGATAATTGGGAGTATGGGCACATATGTATGACGTAAGAAGTTTATAATTTAGACCTATCCTGTAACAGTTCATTTCCTGGTCTTTTGTTGAGACAATGCGGTGTGGCTTTCTCCCTTACTCAGAGCAAACTAAAGTTTCAATACAGCCAGTAGTTAAGGGTGTTATTTTGCTGTTCCAGTGATGCACAATAGCAGTTGTATTATAATTACTTGTTAGTAAATATCAAATAATCTTTGAAAAACTGTGAGTATTTTCTACATCAAAGTAACAGGTCTTTATTTTTTTTTCCCTGCAGAAAGCTCTATAGCCATAATCAGGCATTCCAGTGAGATCTTTTATGTGTACCTCATTTTGTCTTGGGGGGGGGGGCAGCTTGTCTTATTTTTATATACATATATATATAAAAAAAAAATGAAGTACCTAACAACCTTTCTTTGAGTTACATTTGTCCTCTACTACTGACAATAGTAGACAATGCTCAATTCATTGTGCATCCATAAAATTGCAGATGCTGTTCAGAAAACCCCAGGAGGCTTAATATATCTTCTGTTCTTTCTTTAAAGAGACCTACAGGAAAAGCTTACTCTTGATTTTAAGCCAGAGAACTAATGATTCAAAAATAGACTAAGTGCAATAATAGTATCTGACACTACAGGTTGACTGTATTCAGTGGTTCTCAACCTTTTTTGTATCAGGCCCCACTTATAAACCTTGGCTAGTCCTGACCCAGTGCCTCCCAGTGTGTGGGACAGGGGGTGGGTTGTGTGGGGTGGGGCTGGGCAGGCCCCACGCAGCCCCCTGCAGACTGGAACTCTGGCAACCTGCAAGGGAAAAGCCACAGTTTCCCACATTTTTCTCCTTTTAAAGAATCTATTTTTAAAGGTTTTGTTGATTTCATTTTTAAAGCTTATTTGTGACCCTTTTATATATTCTTGCAATGCACTTCTTGGTCGTGACCCATGGGTTAAGTATTGAAGACCATGTGGTGTTGAGGCCTAATTGATTCATCACCCACACACACCACACACTTTTTTTGTGTGTGTGTAGTCTTAGGAACTGACTCTTGCTACACATGCCAAATGCAGCACTGGAGCCTTAACATTCTACCTGTCCTCTAAGAAGGTAGTGACTTTTTCAGGAACTTGATACTATTCAGGAGTATTCAAAATGGTCAGAGTCTAATCATGTGAGTTTAGAAGCCTTTTTGACATATTTTCACTTTGTAGTCTCCTCTAAACCACTCAAATATATCAGAAGTAATAACAGATAAGATTTTGCTACTTCACAATGCAATAAGACATGAGAGCCATCTTTTCTTTTTATTGCTTTTGTATAAAAGTCATACTACAAGTTGTCTTGTCAAGGGGGAAGCATTGGTTGGGAGCCTGGCTAGCCAGTTTCTGGTGGAACCTAGTTTCATGCTTTGAAAGATATTTAAATTTATTTACTTACAATTTAATTTTTATTCCATCTAGAGCCTTGGAAATAAACATCTTTAACAATACTCCTAAAATAAGTTTAGTCTACAGCATTTATTGATGAAAGGTGAATTCATCCTTTCATGTCTGAAAGATATTTTTTATAAGCATATCATTTTAAGGCATTTGATCATTTCCTTACATTCTTCATTCTTCTAAATTCTTTGGTTATTGAATGAAGATTAATTTGAACACTCCTTTTATGAGAGGATGAGGATTTTTTTTATCAAGAAGATGTCATTTTACACAGGTTTTAGTTTTATATTTTCAGGAGTTAATTAAGTCACTACATGAATGAGCTGCAGCCTGAATTCAGATCAATGTAACTTGGCAACAGGTCAGACAAGAAAAATATAGACCCAGCTGAGTAATATCACCTGACAACTTTTCTAGATTCAAAAAACTGTATTCTATTTTTGTTAGAGATGTATGTAGAGCTATTTTTGTGGTAGCAGTCAACCCCATAATGAGAAGTTTTTAGGATCCTAAACAAGATAGTAAACTGAAGATAACTTTAACTCAAGTTGCACATAAAGCAATGATATATCAATTCAGTATGTGTTTAGACCAATAAAGAGCTTGTCCAAAAATAGACTTGGAATTCTTGAGGCAGCTCTCAGAGGCCGTACAGTCTAGGGATGCAGTTGTCGTGGGGGACCTAAAGTGCCCTGATATCTGCTGGGAGGAGCAATCAGCCAAATCCAACCATTCACATAGGTTCTTAACCTACATGCAGGACCTTCACCTAATGCAGGAGATGTACAGTCCCACTAGTGGGAATGCCTTACTGGACTTGGTGTTGGCTACAGGGCAGGACCTGGTGGGGGAGCTGCAGACTCATGTTCACCTTGGGGACAGTGACCACCAATCAATCGAATTCATCATACAGTGTAGGGTGGGTAAAATAACTGGTAGGGTAGAAGTGCTTGACTTTAGGAAGGCTAACTTCAGTGTGCTTAGGAGTCTAGTCAAAAACGCACTGCAGGAGAACAGTATTGGAGAGATGGGAGTCCAGGAAGGGTCGTCGTTCCAAAAGGAAGAGATCCTTTGGGCACAGAGGGAGATTATCCCAGTTTGAGGGGAAAATGGGGAAAGGAGCCTGTTAGACCTCAACTCCGTGTGATGACTGACTGGGGAGACAAAGGATTGATGCACACATTGCTCTTCAACAGCTTTATTCAAAATGGAGACTGCTTTGGGCGTGCTCCCAAAAAAACTGGAGAGCTGCTACAAACATTAACTCTTTCCATATTTATACACCTTGGTTTATGCTCATTAACATTTATCCCACCTTTGTCTCTCCTTTGTTCCGCCCTTATTCCTTCCCATTTTAAGCTCCACCTCTGTTTTACTGTTTATTTCACTAGCATGGAATTATCTATGCATTTCACTTATTTACACGTCTTTTTGCTATGAGTGCATGCCTAAGACTGTAACCTCTGCTTCTCATAGTCACTTGCAGTCTCTTGCTGATTTCCTCACCATCTCAAGTTCTTGCTTCTGCTTTATCTCCTAACAATAGCCCGTGGTATGCATCCTGTTCTTCTTACACAATAAGCTATATATCTTACAAGGCCACTATATTGTTAGGAAAATGCTTGCCTAAGCATCTTGCACTGTTGCTTTTAAATTCCATTCTGCCTTGTGGTTAGCAGCTTTGCTAGGCCACAGGTTATACCCTTTTATTCAGCTCCAGATCCAGTGCTCCCTAAGATCCAATACTGTCGCCCTAACAGAGCGAAAAAACTTTCTTGGATAAATAGCGATATTCAGGGGAACCTAAGGGCAAAAAAGAAGGCATATAGGTGGTGGAAGCAGGGGGAAGCTGCCAAGGAGGAGTATACCTACTTGGCCCGTCTCTCAGGGAGGTAGTTAAAAAGGCCAAAGCAACTTCAACGCTGAAGCTGGCAACACAAATTAAAGACAATAAAAAGTCTTTTTAGGTATGTAGAGAGTAAAAGGAAGGCGCATGGCAACACAGGGCCCCTACTGAATAAGGAGGAGCAATTAGTGATGGGGAAGAGAGGGGAACAAGACTTAGCAATTCAATGAATTTTTTGCCTGTATGTTTCATAGTTTCATAGTTTCTAGGGTCGGAAGGGACCTGAACAGATCATCTAGTCCGACCCCCTGCCATGGCAGGAAAAAATACTGGGGTCAAATGACCCCAGCAAGATGTGCATCTAACTTCCTCTTAAACACCCCCAGGGTAGGAGCCTACACCACTTCTCTTGGAAGCTGGTTCCAGACCCTAGCCGCCCTGACCGTGAAGTAGTGCCTCCTGATATCTAACCTAAACCTACCCTCTGCCAGCTTGTGACCGTTATTCCTGGTCACTCCTGGCGGTGCTCGGGGAAACAGTGACTTCCCCAATGCCTGCTGATCCCCCCCTGACTAGTTTATAACAGGCCACAAGTTCCCCCCTCAGCCTTCTCTTTTGGAGGCTGAACAGATTCAGGTCCCATAGTCTCTCCTCATAGGGCCTGCCCTGTTGTCCCCTGATCATGCGAGTGGCCCTCCTCTGGACCCTCTCCATGCTGTCAACATCCCTCTTGAAGTGTGGCGCCCAGAACTGGACGCAATACTCCAGCTGCGGCCTGACCAGTGCTGCATAGAGGGGGAGGATCACCTCCTTGGACCTGCTCGAGATGTATCTGTGGATGCATGCCAAGGTGCGGTTGTCCTTCCTTACTGCCTCTCCACACTGCCGGCCCATGTTCATCTTGGAGTCAATGATGACCCCCAGATCCCTTTCCACCTCCAAGCTGACAAGAGGGGACTTCCCTAACTTGTAGGTATGGTGCCGGTTGTTCCTCCCAAGATGCATCACCTTGCACTTGTCTGTGTTTAAACCCATCCTATTCTCGTCCGCCCACCCTTGTAACCTGTCTAGGTCTGATTTTAGCCTGTTGCATCCTTCCAATGTGCCCACTTCCCCCCACATCTTAGTGTCATCAGCAAATTTGAACAGGGTGCTTTTTACCCCCTCATCCAAATCGCTGATGAAGATGTTGAACAGTGCGGGCCCGAGGACCGAGCCCTGCGGAACCCCACTGCCCACGTCCTTCCAGGTTGAGAAGGACCCATCCACTACCACCCTCTGGGTGTGGCCCGCCAGCCAGTTGGTGACCCATTTGACTGTGTGGGTGTCTACACCACAGCCCCCCAGTTTCTTAATGAGAACGGGGTGAGAGACAGTGTCAAAAGCCTTCCGGAAGTCCAGGAAGATTATATCCACTGCTACCCCTGCAACTAATGATCTGGTGATCTGATCGTAAAAGGCCATCAGGTTGGTCTGACAGGACCTGCCACTGATGAACCCATGTTGGTTGCCCCTAAGCATGCAGTCCCCTGCTGGCCCCTCCTGGATGTGTGCCAGCATAATTTTCTCGAACAGCTTGCCTAGGAACGAGGTAAGACTAACTGGCCTATAGTTTCCCGGGTCCTCCTTCCTGCCTTTTTGAAGATGGGGACCATGTTGGCCCTCTTCCAGTCCTCCGGTACCTCACCAGAGCACCACGAGTGCTCATAAAGTTGTGCCAGGGGACTTGCAATGACCTTGGCCAGTTCCTTTAGAACTCTAGGGTGGAGATCATCCGGGCTGGCTAACTTGAATACGTCCAACCCCTCCAGAAGATCCCTAACTAAATCCTCGCTAACCCGTGGCCCAGGTATGCCTCCCCCGGGGCCTGAGGGAAGCCCAGCAGGGAGGTGGCTGTTCTGGTCCCTACTTAGGAAGACAGAGGCAAAAAAATCATTAAACACGTTAGCTTTGCCATCTGGTGTGTTGACCAAGTTTCCCATGGTGTCCTGCAAGGGCCCCACATTACCCGGGACCTTCTTTTTACCCCCTACGTATTTAAAAAAGGACTTCTTATTGTCCTTAATCTGGGAAGCTAGCCCCAGTTCCATCTCTGCCTTGGCCTTCCTAACTACCCCCCTACATCTCCGAGCAACTACAGAATAATCCTCCCTGGTGATGACCCCTTCTTTCCATTGGGTATAAGCCTCCTTTTTAGCAAGGAGACATTCCCGGATGCTTTTGGTGAGCCACGGAGGCTTGTGTGCTCTCCTGCTCCCTTTGATCCTCGTTGGGATTACCTTCCTTTGGGCTTGGAGGATCGTCTCCTTAAAGAGCGACCACTCTCCTTGGACACCTGGCTCCCCACCCCCCCGGGACCTCAGTGCTTCTCCAACTATCCTCCTTAGCTCGTTGAAGTCTGCCCTCCTAAAATCTAGGGCCGCTGCCTTACTGCATGCCTTTGCCACCTCCTTGCACTGGATGGGGAATTCCAGCAGGCGATGATTGCTGTCGCCCAGGTGGTCGAGCACGCACAGCCCCCTCACCAGGTCATCACCCGTGGCCAGCACTAGGTCCAACAAGGCATCGCCCCTGGTGGGGCCGTGCTCCTCCTGGGTTAGATGGAGGTCCTGCACTCTGGCCAAGAACCTACGTGAGCATTTAAACTGTTCTTCCCAGCAGATGTCCGGGAAATTCAGGTCCCCCATGACTACCACATCCTTAGCCTTCACTACCTCTGTCAGCTGACCCAAGAATTCCTGGTCAAGCTCTTCTCCCTTGTTGGGAGGTCTGTAGTAGACTCCCACCATTAAGTCCCTTTTCCCTCGACTGCCTTGTACTCTAACCCAAAGCACTTCAGAGTGCCCCTCCCCTGACTCCTTGCTAATTAACAAGGATGTATATTCCTCCTTAATATAGAGCACCACGCCTCCACCTCTCTTTCCTATCCTGTCCCTGCTGTACAGCCTATAGCCCTTGACACTGACCGCCCAATCATGCATTTCATCCCACCACATTTCCATAATCCCCACTATGTCCAGGCTGGTGTGAGTTCCTCCTGCTTGTTGCCCATACTATGAGCATTTGTGTAGAGGCATTTGAGGCCTCCTGTTGGTGTGTGTACTGACCCCCTAGTCCCAGAGTTACCCTGGCCCCTCTCTTTTACCTGTTTGTTCACTTCGTTCATTGGTCTGGGCCGGGCTGTAGTTGTGGGTGCTGTTTGGTCTGGCGGTCTGATGTTTCCTCCACCCTCATCTTCCCCTTCCCCCGATGAGCCTAGTTTAAAGCCCGCCAGAGGAGGTCCGCCAACCTAGAAGAGAACACACGCTTACCTTTAGGGGAAAGTTGGAACCCGTCCCATCCCAGCATGTCTCTCGTCGTGATGTGCCAGTCGTGGCTGAGGAAGCCAAAGCCCTCCTCAAAGCACTTTTCCTGTAGCCGCCAGTTGGTCTCCGTGATGCACGTTTCATGTCATCTGCCTCGTCCACTCACTGGCAGGATAGAAGAGATCAAGGGCTCAGGGCTCAAGATAAGTCTCTTAGTGGATTCTTAGATAGGCATCGGAGAGACACCAGCCTACCAACTGTTGACACTGACTTGGTGCAGAGTCACTTGGATGGACTGGATGTGTTCAAGTCAGCAGGCCCAGATGAGCTGCATCTGAGGGTACTGAAGGAATTGGCCGGTGTCATAGCAAAACCACTGTCACGGCTGTTTGAGTGCTTGTGGCACTTGGGTCAGGTCCCAAAGGAATGGAAAAGGGCCAATGTATTCCCTATTTTCAAGAAGGGGAGGAAGGAGGAACTGCATCCAATTTTGGGTGCTGTACTTCAAGAAGGATGTTGATAGACTCAAGAGGGTCCAGAGGAGGGCCACCCAATGGTTAGGGGCTTACAGGACTCTCCCTATGAGGAGAGACTGAGGGGCCTGGACTTCCTTAGCCTCCACAAGATAAGGCTGAGAGGTGATCTTGTGGCTGCCTACAAACTCATTAGGGGAACACAGCAAGGGATCGGAGATGCTCTGTTCACCAGTGCACCTCTTGGGGTAACAAGGAAAAATGGTCACAAACTGACGGAGAGCAGATTTAGGCTAGATATCAGGAAAAACTTCTTTGTGGTAAGAGTGGCCAAAATTTGGAATGGGCTTCAAAGGGAGGTGGTGCTATCTTCTACCTTGGAGGGGAGGTGGGGGGTGCTTTAACAGAAGGCTGGATAGGCATCTGACACCAGAACTCTTTCCTGCCTAGGCAGGGGGTCAGACTCGATGATGTGTTGAGGTCCCTTCTGACCCTAGCACCTAGCATCTATATCATCTAAAATTATCCCCAGAAATAGCTTCTTTTTTTTCCCAAGGGTAAAGATTTAGCTGTGCTGTGGCATATATCTGGTAGAAGCCAGTGCTCACCTTTTGATTTATTCCCCGGCCAGTAAAATGAAATGATTCAACTTGGAAAGCTGTAGGTTATCACAAAACAGATAAACTAATTTGATATGAATTTCTGGGAGGTGTGAAGGGAATAAATCATGTGGCTGGATCCTGATATATGTATAAATGATAATATATCCTATTTGAGATGAAGAAAATTAACATAATTTAAAGCAGCTCTGTTCTTTTCTTGTTTCCTAGACATGGATGACCTTTCACTGTGTTAAGGGATGGAGATTTAGTTTTCTGATCCCTTATTGGTAAAAAGGAAACATGAAGTGCCAGTTGCAAAAAGGCCCCTTAACTTGTTTTAAGGTTTTCTGAAAGGCCATTTGAAACAATGATTTAAAGTGTTGATTCAAGTGTCTTAATATGTTCCAGAACCTTTATTAAGACATTTTTAAAAACAAGATTAGAGCCATTTGGTCTTTCTTACTGCTACTCTGAAAAAGTGACCTAGGATCATCTCTGTGATCATCTCCTATTCACCATTTTTTGTTTCTTTTTGGAGCATGAACTGCCAGCAATCAAGCACTGGGTATTGTGAGAACTGCCAGTTAAAGGGAAACAGTCTCAACAGAAAATGGGTATCTGCAAATGCTCTGTAATGTAGCATAGGACTGGTAAAAAAAACTAGCTTTTAGCCTGCTTCAAACACCATGAGAGATTAAAGGGAACTACTGTCTTTAAAAAAGCTCTCCTATGTTATTGTGTGGAGGTGTCTCCCAGTGTTGTTTTTTCATTGAATGTTTTCAGTCATGAATGTGTGTCTTTAAGTGATAGCTTATATTATCAAAACACAAGTTATTATTTCTTAACTCAACTACTAAATAGTCCATCTTTACTTATGCTATATCACCATGGTTTGTGATTTTTTTTTTTTTTGCATGAGCCAGAATAGGAGGGAAATGAATGTAGAACATAAATTCCCTGTAAAACTCTCATTATATGGGCTGTATTGAAAGGACTTGAGTATCTATTGGTTAAGCACATCAGCATGTAACTTATAGGTGCCTGTCCCTTGGTATAGAGTCCAGAACCATGTGTTCGGCATCTAGTTTCCACATACAATTTAGAGAGAGTTGGAGAACTCTAACCCCGCCCCCCCAACAAAGCAAAAAATGGTATGTGCTTAACTTGAGGGAGCAAACAGGGAATGCTAAGCACAATGGCATGTCTGAACTCCCACGCGCTTCCACAGCATAGATGCTGGAGTTTATGGTGCAGACAGATGCTATCATCCACCTGATGGATTTAGCATGTAGAATCCTCTTGTAAAAGCAGCTGCTTTATATGTAGTCTTTCAAAGGACTAAGCTGGGCTTATTCTGTTATTGCCTAAGAAGAAGAGAAAGTAGTGAATGTGCTAGTCAAGTTTTATGTAATGGTGTACAGTGTTGGTTTTACAGAACTCAGCAATGTAGTAAGGGGATCAGGTTTAATGCCCTTCCCAGCCAGAAGGGTTGCACATGCATATCTACCATGTCCAAGAGTGCCCTCATCACCCAGAAATAAGCTAGATAGGTTAGGTGAGTGATTATAAGGGCATCCTCCAACTGTCAATTTGAATGACTGTATAGAAAGGAATCCATGGGGCTAAAACAGTAGAGAACAGGAGAACATGTAAGTCTAACCATGTAGTCTGAATGGGAGAGAAGAAGGGAGTTTTTCACTCCTTTTCCTGTTCCAGGAGCTGTTTCTATATTTTACAGTCAACAGGTATTAGATAATTAGTGAAGTGTTTTTTGTAATGGGGTATTTTAGTGTATTTTTATTGCTACTACTGAAAATACAATTATGCATTTCCAAAGGGTGCTAAATTCAACTCTCAGACTGTCTGGTTTATTGGGGTTTTCTTTGTTTGTTTGGGTTTTTTTAGTCTAGGACCCCGACCTTTCTCTCCACAGAAGTCAACAGATCTTCTTTTGACTCAGTTTATGTAGAATCAGACACTGAGCTCATAGCTTTACACAGCTACTTATATAATTCTTAATGAGTAAATTAACAAGGTTTGTTTCCCACATCAAACTGTTATTTGACCCATCTGGTACTGGATCAGCACAACTAGGGACATTTCTTTTCCAGAGACCCTGATACAGGAGGAATGTTTTTCTAAAGCAATGAAAGGACAATATTTTCCTACTATTTGCATGGGATTCAAAAGACATTTTAAGATTTGTAATAGCTTAAATGGCTAATATTCATAGAATCATTGGACTGGACAGGACTTCTAGAAGCCATCTAGTCCAACCCCCTGTCTGAGGTAGGATCATCCCTTTCCAAACTATTCTACATAATCTGTAATCTAAGCTCTACATAAGACTACCATCAACCTTGATACAACAGAGACCTAGCACTCTCACCCTGCCACAGGTAAAGCAGGGGAACCATGGCAGCCAATGTCCTGCTTCTATGAAATGCTGTCAATGTATACTCAAAAAATCCTGGGTAGGAAGCCATGTCCCCCACAACAGAGGAAGGCAAAAACTACCTCAGTCTATATGAATCTGACTAAGGGATAAGATAGCTTCCAGATGCCAAATATGACAATCGGTTTGACCCTATGTGGAGATACAAGGGCCTGTAGCCAGGGAACCTAGCTTTGATCCCAGGAGGATTGACACACCCAGTCAAAATTTTTAGCCCTAGCTGTAGCTTGCACCCAATGCCACTAAGGGAGGCTTAAAAACACAATATAGACAAGTAGCAAAAAGCATGAAGTTGGGGGGGCTGCAATCGGTAAAGCCATGAGTAATAGCTATAGTAAAGCAAAGAGATAGCTATACCTAGATCAATCCTGACTAGTGACTGTCCAACTTCTTGAACACCTCCATTGATTGAGAGTCCTCAACTTCTGTAGGCAATCTATTGAACTGCCTCGCTATTCTAAGAAGCTTTTCCTCCTATCAAATCTGAATTTACTTTGCTGCAACTTCAAGCCATTGGTCAGTTTCATCCTATCTGCAGCAAGAGAAAGGAGGTGTTTTCCCTCTTCCTTATGGCAGCCCTTCAAATATTTGAAGACTCCAATCATGTCCCCTTCCATGTGCTTTTTCTGCAAGCTGAATATATCTAGCTCCTTCAGTCTCTTCTTATATGACTTGTTTCCAAGACTCATTGAGTCTGTGATCTAACAAAACTCTAAAGTCCTTTTCCATGGTGCTGCCATCCAGCCAGGCATCACCCATTTTATATTTGAGTTTTTGATTTATTCTTTTCAAAGTGTAGCACCTTGAATTTATCCACTTTGAACTTCATCCTGTTAGCTGTAGCCTAACTTTCCAGTCTATCGAGATCATTCTGAATTCTACTCCCATACTTCAACATATTCACAGTCCTTCCCAGTTTTGTCATCTGCAGAAGTGCTCAAGAAGCTTTCTGTGCCAGCATCCAAACAAACATGTTGAACAGCACCAGGCCTAGGACAGACCCCTGTGGGACTCCACAAAAAACCTTCTTTCATTCTGACACACAATAATTAATTCCCTTTGTTTGCAGGTATTAAGCCATTTATCTATCCACCTTTTTATAGTAGTTTTATCTAGCCCACATTTCTCAAATTTGTTTATGAGAAGGTTGTACAGGACCTTGTCAAAAGCCTTGCTGAGATCTACATACACTATATCCACAGTATTCCTTTCCTCCACCACTGGGGCAGTGGTGTGAAGGATGGATAAGATTTGGCAGTCTCTCTGTGATGTCCTGAATTTGGGATCTGTGCAGGCAGAATACCTCCTTGGCCCCTAAATCTTGACAACAAACTGGTGCCTCTGTCTCCACAGAAGGGAGTCACCAGCCACTACCACTCTTCCCTTCCTCTGGGGTGCAGTAGTCCTGGAGCCCCTATCCTTGGGGCCTTGCACTTCCTGCTTTCATGGCTGCTATCTCTGCCTCATGCCTGCAGATGTCTTCTGCTCTGCCTTTTTCCTTAACCATTCCACCACAGAGTGCTTGAAACTGCTTTGACCTCTTCAAGCAAGGTTACAGTACCAAATGCTACAATATGGCAGAACATATTACTTGTCTCAGAATCCATCTTCCTGTGTAATTGCTAACAGGGACTGTTCTGGATTCATTGGTTTACAGTTTTTTGGGTTTTTTTTAGTGAAGAGCTCTGTAAATTTTGGCAGAGTCAAACACCTGCAATCTAAACGTACCTGTTTATTGAGCGTTTCATGGCTGTTTGTGGGGCTTTTTAATCTAGTAAGTGTTCTAAATTTTCCTTTCCCATTTTTTTTTTACTTGTGAAAAGATGCTTTGGGATTTTTTTAATGCCTACTAAAATGAATTGGCACATTCTGAAGCCAGATCAACTCCTAGAAGCTTTTCTAAGTTATAAAGAAAGCTAAGGGGGATGATGAAAGTAATACTTATCATGTATTGAACAGAAGTTTATTATTTACCTACAGCATCAATTTTAAGTTTTTTAAAGTGGGCCAATCAAGTACTTCTTATAGTTCTAGGTTTTGAACTACAGGCAGTTCTCTACTTAAGATGTTTTGAGTCGCAATGAATTGCACTTCCATCTAAAAATTGAAACAGGGTGTCAGTTTATATGATGCTTGATCTGATGTAATGCCATGCCAGCAAACAAACTTCCAAACTTCTTTGGACACTTTCTTTAAGAAAGCAGACAAGACACCAGAGCAACCTGCAACCAAGACTCCTGAGAAGACTCTGGCCAACAGCCCTTCAAAAAGTTGAAAGAAATCCTTCTAAATCAACATGATAGCTACTTACAATATAAATACATTACTGTAGCTATATTACTCATCTCTAATTGATTGAGTACAAAATTCTGGGTTAATTTTGGTGAAAATAGGGTATGGGGTCTTGATTTAGGAACCAATTCCCCATTTATAACATTTGTTTTTTATGAGAGAAATTGGTTCTGGGTTACAACGTTTCGATTTAAGATGCAGTTTTCAGGAACCAATTGTCAGAAGTCTGAGGACTGCCTGTATCTCAATTTGGAGACTCCAGAATGTGCGACCCAATGCATGGCTGGGTGGTGAATATCAAGGGCTATAGGATGTACAGGAGGGATAAGACAGGGAGGAAAGGTGGGGGTGTGGTGCTCTACACCAAGGAGGAATACACATCCTCATCAAGTAGCACTTGGTCAGAGAACGGGCACACTGAAGTGCTTTGGGTTAGAATACAAGGCAGTTGAGAGGAAAGAGACATAATGGTGGGGTCTACTACAGACCACCCAACCAAAGCAAATTGGATGCTTATCTTGCTGGGATCCTATGACCCCAGCTGACTTCCTGCCCTTTGGACAGGGGGCTGGACTCTACGACATTCTGAGTTCCCTTCCAGCCCTAATGTTTATAAAATTTTAAATCAGCAACCAAGGGGAAGAGCTAGACTGGGAATTCTCAGGTCAGCTCATGGAGGTAGTTGGGTCAAAGGACGTGGTCGTCATGGGTGACTTGAACTTTCCAGACATCTGCTGGGAAGAGCAGCCAGCCAGGTCTAACCACTAATGTAGGTTCCTAGCCAAGATACAGGACCTTCATTTAACCCAGGAGGTGCACAGCCCCACGAGGAGAGATGCCTCGGCCTGGCCATGGGTGATGACCTGGTAAGAAGTCTGCGGATGCTTGACCACCTAGGTGACAGCAATCTTCACCTGCTGGAATTTACCATCCAGCACAAGGTGGCAAAGGCCTGAAGCAAGGCAGCAGCCCTGGACTTCAGGAAGGCAGATTTCAATGAGATAAGGAGAATAGTCAGGGAGGCACTGAGGTCCCGGAGGGGAGAGGGGTCAGGTCTCCAAGAAAAGTGGTCATTCCTTAAGAAGATGATCCTCCAAGCCAAAGGGAGGTAATCTCAACATGGATCAAAGGGGACAAGAAGGCGCAAAAGCCCCCATGGCTCACCAAAAGCATACAGGAACATCACCTAGCTAAAAACGGAGGGTATACCCAATGAAAGGGAGGGGTCATCACCAGGGAGGACTATACCTAAGTCCAAGGCAGAGGTGGAACTGGGACTAGCTACCTGAATCAAGGACAACAAGAAGTCCCTTTTTAAATAGATAAAGGGTAAAAAGAAGGTACCGGTTAATGTGAGGCCTCTGCAAGACATGCTAGGAAATCTGGTCATCACAATAGACTACAAAGATAACCTATTAAAAAATTTCTTTGCCTCTGTTTTCCTGATCAGGGACCAAGTCACCCTACCCGCCCCATGGGACCCCCATAAGCCCTAAGGGAGGCGCACCCAGGCCTAGGATCATTGAGGATCTAGTTAGGGAACTTCTGGAGGGACTGGACGTATTTCAGATATGTCCTTTTTCAGATAGATGGGGAGCCGGAGGAAAAGCAAGGGCAACATTGGACCCCTGCTGAACCAGATGGGACAACTGATGCCCAGGAAAAAGCCAATCTATTGAATTGGTACTTTGCATCAGTCTTTCATTAGTCCAATGGGATGACTCTTCCCACTACGGGACAGGCAGGTCCAGGTGTGGGAGATCCCCTGCCCTCCATCAATGCTGACCTCGTGAAAGAAGACCTTGAGAGGCTGGATACCTTCACGTCAGCCAGCCCTGACAAGCTACACCCCAAGATAGTCAAGGAGCTGGTGAGCATCATAGCCCAGCCTCTGGCAAGGATTTTTGAAAACTCCTGGTGCCCTGGTGTAGTGCCCTAAGACTGGAAGAAGGCCAATCTTCAAGAAAGGGAGGAAAGTGAATCTGGCTAACTATAGGCCCATCAGCCTGACTTCTATCCTGGGGAAGATCTTAGAAAAGTTTATTAAAGAGGCCATCCTTAATGGACTGGCTGACACCAACATCCGAAGGGATAGCCAGCATGGGTTTATTGCAGGTAGGTCTTGCTTGACCAATCTCATTTCCTTCTACGACCAGGTGACCTATCACCTGGACAAGGGAGAAGAGATTGATGTCATATATCTTGACTTCAAAACAGCCTTTGATCTGGTATCCCATGCTCACCTCTTGACAAAACTGGCCAATTGTGGCCTTGGGTCCACCATGATCCGCTGACTGGAAAATCTGAACCACCGTCGGAGGTGGTTCAAGCACCTACATTGAACACCTTTAAGAGCAAATTGGATGCTTATCTTGCTGGGATCCTATGACCCCAGCTGACTTCCTGCCCTTCGGGTGGGGGGCTGGACTCTACGACGTTCTGAGTTCCCTTCCAGCCCTAATGTCCATGAAATTTTAAATCAGCAGCTCCTGACAATCTACACCGCAGAGTGCTGAGGGAATTGGCTGAGGTCATTGCAGGACCCGTGGCACGGCTTTACAAGCACTCGTGGTGCTCTAGTGTGGTGCCAGAGGACTGGAAAAGGGCTAGTGTAGTTCCCATTTTCAAAAAAGGGAGAAAGAAGGACCCAGGAAACTATAGGCCAGTTAGTTTTACCTTGATGCTGGGTAAGCTTTTTGAGGAAATTATCCTGGCGCATGTCCATGAGGGGCCAGCAGGAGAGATTATGCTTAGGAGCTACCTAAGCATAATTATTATAGGCAGGTCCTGTCAGTCCAACCTGGTGGCCTTCTATGACCAGCTCACAAAATCTTCAGAAGAAGGGGTAGCACTGGACATAGTCTTTCTAGACTTTAGGAAGGCCTTCAACGCTGTCTCTCACCCCATTCTCATTAAAAAACTAGGGGACTGTGGACACCTACACAGTCAAATGGGTCAGTAGTTGGCTGGAGGGCCGCACCCAGAGAGTGGTGGTCGACAGGTCTTATTCAACCTGGTGGGATGTAGGCAGTGGGGTTCTGCAGGGCTTGGTCCTCCAGCCTACACTGTTCAACATCTTCATCAGTGACTTGGACAAGGGGGTAAAAAGCACCCTGTTCAAATTTGTGTAAATGTCTTATTTTATTTCTGTATAACTGCCGTGCGGCACTCTCATATTTATGTGACCTTGTAGTTTTGGCTTCTAATCAAAATGAAAGCTTTGTACTTTTCCATGCTTGTATTAAGCTGCACATGTGTATTCTGTAAGTTTCATTTATTATCTGTAAGTGTCATTCCTGCAGAAATGAAACTTATGTAGAAAATCTACCTAGTAACTATTATGGAAAAGAAACTATCCTATCCCTGTATGCTTAGCTTATATCACAGTTAGTGTCACAGAGGCAGTCCAACCAACATCTATAAAAGAGGTAAAAAGGCAGGAAGTAGCAGAGACGATGACTGGACGACCTTTCAGACTTGATCACCCTGTAGCCAGTCCTCAGCCTCCCTGCCTAGGCATATCCCAGCGAAAACCAAGGCCTCGAAAATCCGACAATCGACAATGATTCACCGTGTTACAGTTTTGTTATGCACCATCCCGTTCATGAGCTGTTGACCAGCCCTAGGACTAACTAGTGAGTAGCCGCACCTATCCCGCAAGGGGTGGAAAGCAAGGGTTCCTGGTGAACCCTGTGGGCCAACAGACCCCTTTTGTATCCGGCATACTGTAACTGAAGAAACATAGGAGACCCCACCTCTTGACTGCCTCTCTTCGTAGCTTAGACAGCATATCTACGCTTTCTATACTTACATTTACTGCAACTTTGTTTCAGCCAGTCTCCCCTCTTATTCGTGAGAGGGTGAGGCCAGGTGAGTGAATAAAACAAATTTTTACTTTACCTTATATTTATTCTGTAATAACTTCTACCACTAACACCCTATCTCAATGAGCTGTTGACCAGTTCTGGGACTTAAGGAGTTGGCAGCTGCACCTAGCTCATCGGGTTAGAATGTAAGAGCTTACTCCGGAACCCCGTGAACCAACAGACATCCTACAAACTTATTATAGAAAACTAACGCTTACTTTAAGTCATCTACTTGCGCCAACTCGGCGAACCTCAAAGGTGGTCATAAAGCTACCTCCAATCCTGCCCCACAAGCCACACGCTCGCCCGCTCCGTAAAGCCTGCGGCTCCCCAAGCGGGCGGAATTGCTAGCCTGGCATTCCGCCACAATTTGCAGATGGCACTAAGATGTGAGGGGATGTGGGCACGCTACAAGGGAGGAATAGGGTTCAATCAGACCTAGACAGGTTACAGGGGTGGGCGGATAAGAACAGGATGGGATTCAGCACTGACCAGTGCAAGGTGATGGACCTGGGGAGGAAAAACCAGCACCATACCTACAGGCTGGGGAACTCCCTTTTCAGTGCAGAAGCAAAAATGGATCTTGGAGTCACTGATGCCAAGATGAACATAAGCCAGCAGTGCGGGGATGCAGTCAAGAAGGCCAACCATACCTTGTCATGCATCCATAGATGCATCTTAAGCAGGTCCAAGGAGGTGATCCTCCCCCTCTATGTGGTACTTGTCAGGCTGCAGTTGGAGTAGTGCATCCAGTTCTGGGCACCACACTTCAGGAGGGATGTGGACAACATGGAGAGGGTCCAGAGGAGGGCCACTTGCATGATCAGGGGGCAGCAGGGCAGACCCTATGAGTGGAGGCTCAGGGACCTGAACCTGTTCAGCCTCCACAAGAGAAGGCTGAGGGGGGATCTAGTGGCCATTCTTACAAAATATTTGGAGGGGATGAGCAGCACTGGGGAAGTCCCTGTTCCCCCGAGCACTACCAGGAGAAACTAGAAATAACGCTCACAAGCTGGCAGAGGGTAAATTCAGACTAGACATCAGGAGGCGTTACTTCACTATCAGGGTGGCTAGGATTTGGAACCAACTTCAAAGTGAAGTGGTGCTGGCTCCTACCCTGGGGGGTCTTTAAGAGGAGGCTAGATGAACACCTTGCTGGGGTTGTTTAACCCCATTACTTTTTCCTGCCATGGCATGGGGTTGGTCTTGATGTTCTTCTCAGGTCCCTTCTGACCCTACCAACTATGAAACATTGGAAAAGATTTGCCCTCAACTCTCTTTGTCTTCCCTTCAGTTTTAAAAGTTTGGTTAAAACTATTTCAGATAATAAACTATTATTGTTTCAAGGATATTTTTATAATCACTTGAAAGGCTACTATTTTCTTAAAGCACTCAATCAATTTAATTGGTTGATGTAGTAATTTAGTGAAGTAAATAAAACAAATCTTCTATTTCATTCAGTCACTAGATTCGAGGCCTTAAGCTCATGTTCTCATAGATTGACTCATAGATAGGGGTGGAAGAGACCTTTTAGAATACCGTTTCCAGCCCCCCCCCCCAACTCTAGGCAGGAAGACAACTGGGGTTGTGACCCCAGTGAGGTGACTGTCCAGTCTCCTCTTAAATCTCCAGGGTAGATGACCTCTGGAGGCAGTATTTTTTGCAGAGTGTGGACACCCTGACTGCGAAGGAGTTTTTCCTGGTATTAAACTTGAGGCAGCCTTCCAGGAATTTGTATCCATTGGTCCTGTTCTTCCCCGGGGGTGCCCTAGTGAACAGTTGTTCACTGAGCCCCTGATGCACTCCACTGATACAGCAGTAAGCTATCAAGTCCCCTCTCAGCCTTCTCTTCTCTAGGCTAAAGAGGCGCAAGTCTCTCAGCCTTTCTTCATATGGCTTGCTTTGCAAGTCCCTGATCACTCATTCTCACTCTTTCTTTCTCTCCTCTCTAATTATGTTTGGAAGCAAATGTGCACATTTAAAACAATGTGATGAAGGACTATGTAAATGCACTGGGGTGATTTTTTTTTCTTCCATGTTGAAGACTATTTTATATTTTGATTTAACCATCTCAATGTATTTTTGAGTGCAGTAGAAAGTTATGTAAAAATATGGCAATTTGCATATAAAAGTACATTTTAGGTTGAATATAGCTTTAGTTTTGGTGTATGTGCATGGTGTTCTGAAATGCAAATCACTGCAAGAAAGGATAGAAAGTGATGATGAGAGTACTAGATTTCACCCAACATGGATAATGGGATTATTAGTATCCATCAAGTTGACAGCAGGTATAGAAGCAAAACAAAATACTAGGAGATAGATATTTATAATGCACATTCACCAGTTTGAGTAAGTAGAGAAAGAAGAGAGACTCATTCAAAACATTACCAAAAATGGAAGGGAAAATTCTTGCAACAGAAGTGTTTTTGCAGCCACTTTGGATATGGCAGTAGACTGGGAGTAAGGAATTTTTAAGACTGGTTTGTTTTATGACAAGAAGGTTCACCTGCATGTACCTCTTTTCTCCCTCTACCATGATGTTTGTTTTGTGAATGTGAAGTATAACATTTCCAGGTTATAAACAATCTCTTGCCAATTAAACCCTCACAATGAAATCCTATCAGCAACACAGTTGCCAAATCTGCATGGTACACTTGGCATGTCCAGCAGCATCTGTGGGCATGGAATGTCACTTTGCATTATGCAAGCTACCATGTAAACCAAAAGTGGCATAGTAGCATCTATGGAGCATACTGCTTAGGCTGTCACTGCTAGGTGTTGAGGCTAGCTAACTAACTAGCTGGACTGCAGCATAACGTGGCTTTGCTGTTTCCAAGTTTAAGAGCAGCACATGAAAAGAATGTTAAAGGATGCCACTGCTAGGCACAGTGAATTTCCTATGTCAGGGCAACCTGAGTGTCCATTCTCACTTTTTTTCAGCAGAAAAATATGAGGTGTTAGTTCTTGTTCATTTTTATATAAGACAATCTTTGTTCATTGTACTTCTTATGCCCATTACCTCAACTGGTAAGCTGTGATCAATTTTCCCACTTAAAGATACTTCATCTATCCCCTCTTTCCTATCAGTGAAAAGTTGTCTGGCTGTGCTCTTGAAAATTCAGTGGGTAAACCAAGCTGTGTTCAGTGATGGAATCTTATTATTGCTATGCTGACTCTCCAGGCTCTTGGGTTCACTTACTTTTGTAATTTTGAGGCCAGTTAAGTCGGAGCACATGCAAAGAGATCCTCCTAAAAACAAGGGACATGTACGATAAAAGGTATTCTCATGCTCTTTATTCCATCAACAACATGTGAAGCTTTGCTCATTGGTCAGGTCATCCAGAGGAAGAAGAGGTGAAAGACTAGAATAATCAACAAGCGCTGTTGCCAGTATGGAATCTATTGACAGACCTCCTATGCATTATAGGTGCTGACCAAGCCTCCACCACTGGGCTCCAGATAACTGGTAAGCATGAAGTGAGTTTGCTTCCAGAAATAAAGCAGACAAAGGCCACATACAAACATTCATTTTTAGTAATGGAAATTTCACCCCTCCTCACCCAACTAGAAATGATTCTGGCAGAAGGAGCAGTACAGACATTCAGTCTGCAACAGCTCCCCCTGTTCCTTGGCCTCCATGAGACCAGGGTGATCCCAGTGTGGGAAAGCATTGGCTGCTCCAGTCTCCCCGTTCCCATGGTGACTAGAGGAGTGCAGCAAAGCCTTGTGTCTACTTCTCATTCTGGTGACTTCAGAGTGAGAAGCAGGCAAGGAGCAGTACTGTTCCCAGTGCCTAAGAGCTGAACAGGCAGAGCAACATGGCAAAGTCTCCTTCCCATGCCAGGCACTCTAATATGTGATCAGCTGCCAAGGAGTAACTGTTGGCTGTTTTTCTTCCCTCCCCTCCTGCTCTATGCAAGGGGTAGGAACATCTGTCCCTCATGCCTTCTTCAAACCAGGTTGTCCCCAATCTCTAGAATGCATAAGAACCTTTCCTTGTAGATGTACTCCTAGTCCCTTGGAGTTAAGCTGTGGTAAAGTGCATGCAAACATTTGTTTTCCTAGGACTTCTGCCTGGTTGAACTTGGGTTATTTTTTCCCCAAAAAATGGCCACTTCTGCTTCAGGAGAAAAAACTGGAAAATCTGTACATTCATGGCTTCTCCTGGGGGAGAGGTGATTCTCCTGGTAGAAATGGAATGTCTCTACAGGGCTGAAGTTTAAACTCTTTACTCCCCTTGAGTAATTTTTGTTAGCCTGCATGTATGGGAATTGCCTTTTAGTTTTCCAAAAGGACACACCAAATTTACTGTATTAATCAGATTCTTCTGGATTAAAGCAGTAGTGCTGTTCAAAAACTGGTATAAAATATGATTTAATCATTGCCTCTGAGTCATCTATGAAGTAGTTTTTTTGTTTGTTTGTGTGAAGAGATAGGGAGGTGGAACAAGAACCACAACTTGTAAGAGCAGCAAGAATTTTAAGGAGGAACTGTTTAGAGGGCAGTCTTATTGCTATACACCCTTAAGTTGAAATATGGTGAGATGAACTGAGATACTGTTTCACCATATGTGGGTCTAAGAGCAGAAGGTACCCATTGGCTAGGTTCAGACATTACACTTTTATCAGTGTAAGTGATCAGAAACTGGGCTATAACTGTAACAGAAAGGAAATTCAGCACACAAAACCAGTCTAACTGAAAAGAAGTTTTAGCACACAGATTAGTTTAAAAATGGCATGACCTGTTCTAAGCCATTTGTCTTTCCCCTCCCCCCAATGAAGGGCAAATGTGCATTCTGTTTACTACCAATCTAACTTAGGTGATTTACAGAAAACTATGGGCACATCTACACATACATTAATGTGCCTCTTCTAATGACAGATGCAGTTCTTTGTGTAAATGTGATATCTTTTATGAAACCAACTAAATAGTTGGAAAAACTTGTTCTACACAAACTTCACTTCAAAAGTCTACTGGATACAAAAAATCATGGACTACATATAAACATTAGATTTATGGCACACTATAACCTGCCTGCCATCTGAAAACCCCAGGTAACCTCTCTCTATTTTACCAGCTACATTCTATCACTAGGTCAACATCCTCCCTCCCCCGCACCTTCCCCCACCTACCTATCATCTTGCGTGGCTTCTGATCCTTACTGCCATACATTTGTATTTTCATGGACCTGCATTTTGCGTATTGGCTTCTATTCTGTCCAGAAGACAAAACAACAGCAGATAGTCCCTATGCCTGAAGAAGAGTGTTTGTGCCCGAAAGCTTTTGAAGAACATTTTTTTTCCAACTATTTCATTGATCTAATAAAAAATATCACCTTTACCCAAAGAACTTTGTCTGCCTATGACCTTAGACCAACATGGCTACAACCAATATCCCCTTTTCTAATGCACATTATATTTAGTACCTCTAATGTGAGGTACCAAACTAATGTGCATTAGGATGCACAGTAGCACATTTGCATGCCTTTTTTAGTGATGCTTAATGCACAGTAGACTATTTTACTGTGCACTTGTATAATTTCATGGCTGCTTATGTGATGGTTTAATGCTCAGTAAAATAGTCTACTGTGAATTAAAGCACATGTAGATGTGCCCATGTAACTTGGATTGATTCCACCTCAGGCTTTTTGAATGCCTGTACATAGCTTTAGGTCCTATGGATATAATGGCTAGAGCCTTGGCTGAGATCTTAGGCTGCAAGCTAACTCCTTCCAATGCAAAATTGGCTTGTAGTAATTCCTCCTAGTGTCAACTTTATAATTTTGGCTTAAATACTTGGTATATCAGTTTGGAAGCTGATTATGTAAGCCCACCAATTTATTATTGTTAATGATTTATTGTGTACTTCTATCTTAATTGTCTCAGAAAAACTTTTGTTTATATGTCTGGTCGTCTTTTCTTTTTTTCAGTAAAAAACAAATGGATCTGATTTCTTTTGCCAAACTGCTAATGTTCTTTCACAAGAATTGAGGATTTGGGTAACCTCAGAGACAGAGCTAGAAATCCATTTGCCTGTTTCCTAATTCATGTCCTAATATCACGCACCTGCTTTGAAGTACGAGATGTAGATTTTTTTTCCCCATTCACTTCTCGGGTCTATTAATTTAATGTAAATGGTTTTATACAGTATCCCTGTTCTATACTTCTCTCCCAGTAGGGCTGGGAGTATACATGAAGCAAAAGCACTATTAATAGTACACGTGCACATACATAATTGTAAAATTAAATGTGTGTAAAGACTATGCTATTTACTTTCCAATTCATTGCATTCCACTCTAAACTAAGCATAGTATTCTCAAAGGTGTTAGTGATGTCATCCTAACTGTGTTCTTGAAACAAATCACAGAATTACAGTGACGTATATAATAGCCAATCAGAAAAAAGTTATCCTTCCACAGCACTTAATAGCTGTTCTGATTAATAAAACAAGCTTCCATCTGCATAATACAGATCCATACGATGTCATCAACCTAATACCTTTGGTCATTAAACTGGTTTCTCAGTAAATAATTTGGTCACATTCAGGGTTTTGGTTCACATTTTCAAAGCTGTTTGTGCTTCTTGCCCAAGTTATGAGGTACCAACTAATGTGGCCCTACTTTTTCTAGAATAGCCAATTCTCTCTAGAATAATATAAAAGCAGAGTCTGTGAATGAGGGAGATGGCATGTTTTAAGCAAATAAATCTAGAGACCAGTATATTCACAGACCTCAGAGCACTTACAATGAAGTATAAGACTCATTTTACATGGCATCATTATCCAAAAAGTTTCAGTCCCTGATGGCTTGAAGGCAGACTAAGGTGAGTATTCTTGGTGACATACAGGCATTATATTTCTGTGAAGAGAATCACAGTTCTCCCAAAGAAGCATATAAGTGTTCATTCTGGGTTTTTGGTTTTTTTTCCCCCTAGGGGATACATGTACCTCTGGGAGAAATCTTCCAGGTATCAACCTGGAAGATCTCCCTTGCAGGGGTGACTCTCTTGAAGAATGAATACATGTGTACTCCTATCTTGAGTCTGGGAGGGAATTGGAGCAGCAGGAAAAAAGCCCACACCCATTCCACAAGCCAGGGATCTGGGGAGCAGCTAGGAGCTTTGTTCCACTGCTCTGTTCCCCTCTCCTGCTCCCCAGAGTTGGGGGAATGGGTGGTGGTTGCCACACCATGCTCAGACCAGGGACACTGGTCTTGGGAGGGCAAAGAGAGCAGGGGAGAGGGTGCAACCGCAGGATGAACAACTATACTGCTCCCACTCATGGAAAGACTTCTAGTAATGGAAACTTCTGAAAAAAATTGCACTGCTAGAAGGCTGTCGATTATAACACTAGCATATCTATTATCAACCTATACTTGAAATGTGAAATAATGCTGAAGTGATGTGAAATAATAGCCTTCTGGGCTATTGAATCTAGTCCCCTGCATTCCTGGGCAACTGTTTATTGGTCCACAGTCACCTATTGAAAACATCACCCTCAGCTACACAGGACAATATCCAAAACATTAAGAACACTCTATAACATGTCACTGGTAAAAGCTGGACAGGTACAGACACTACCTAAGTCCTGAGACTGCAATGACCGAGAAGTATTTGGTTCAAAAGATCCTAGGAAAAGCACTGTGCTCTGTGCCACAGAGGAATGCAAAAACTCCACAGTCAATGCCAGTTGTATCTAGAGGAAATATTCTTCCTTACCCCTAACATAGGAAATTGGTATGACTTCCCTAGCCAAGAGCTTCTGGGTTTTCTACAGAGCAGATTACACATTGGAGTTAGCTTGAGAGTGCAAAACTTGAAAGATTGCACGTTCATGCTCATTAACTAGGGCTAAAATGCCACACACACACTTGACTTCCCACCCTTGCAGCCTACTTTGTTCTTCCCCAGCCTCAAGCCAAAGGGACTGGCTTTACTGGGGGCTTGGGTAGGGCCCTCCCAGGTCCCAGCAATCTTCTACCATGCACAGTTTATTGAAACAAGTGAGAATCTAGGGTCTTCCTTTTATCTCCTTTAACTTCAATCAAATACAAATACTTTTAAATAACTAATCTTTACATAAAACCTCCCATGTTTATCCACCTCCTGTCATGCTGGTCCATGCTGTTCCGCAGCCCCCAAGAGAGCAGGGAGAGCCCAGGCATCTGAGCTCAGACATGCCCCTGTTCACCAGCCTGCTAATGGCAAGTTTGATCATAGTGCACATTAAAGAGGGTCTTAACCCTCAATGTAATACTGATCATTAGTTTATAATAACCTTAACACCAACTAACATTCCTTACAGTCAGCATCTACAAACTCAAACATGTAATCTCACCCTAAATGGAGGAAAATGGAGAGGAGGAATGAATTGAAAAACATACTGATACGATTGTCACTTCATACTCTATGAATGTAGATTAGGTAGAAGTTAAGGAGTCAAATCCAGTACATATTGTACAGTTATGAGCATAAATTGTTTTAAGGTTCATATTTTCTGTGTCGAAATCACTGCGGTCCTTGCTTTCCACATACAGCCATGCACTGGGTGCTGAATGAAAGTGTACCAGTAAGACATGCTAGTCCAGTGGTTTTTTAGACTTGAGGCACCCCTTCCGCCTCCCCCTGAAAAATTCCAGCTCTTAGCTTTCACTCATTTTGACTACAGAAAAATAGTAAAGCAATTCTTCTATTACAAAGAACTCAGAAACCACAATAGGCAAGTGTTCTGACACTTTGGAGTTATATTTGGAACCTCTGGGTTATCTGTGAATCATATTTGCATACCTAACAGTGCTAACACTGCACGGCACCCAGTAGCATGATTGAAAGGAACCGCTCTAGCTTGAGCCTCTGGAACTGGTGGTTGTGTTGTGCAGAGGCATTTGTTGCATAATCATCAGTTAGAATCCAGACACTGAATATAGCAGATTCTTGTTAGACTCTTTGACCGCATCCAGATGAACACATAAGTGCAGTATGTGGCACCATGGACACATCTGCAGTGCCACATACTGCACATTTAGCTATTCTCCACACTACAAGGGGGCAGTGTGATGGGGATTTTGACCCCTGGCTATCCAAGGGTCAAAAAACTTGTGCAAAAAAGAAGGGGGGGGGGTGCGTGTTGGGGCAATGTGCACTGCGCAAAACCGGAGCCTGGCCAGCTGGAGCCATACTCTGGCTGCCAGCCAGGCTCTGAGCAGCAGAACTGCCACTGATGCAGCCCTGGGAGGCCCCCAGAAGCCCAGGTAAAGCTGCTGAGGCCAGCCCAGTGCTGGCCCCAGCCTCCCCTACCCCACCTGGGGTAACCTGCTGCCCACCACAGCATGCATGGCACAGGTGTTCTCCAGGAACAACTAGTGGGCCACCTTGTGCTGCCACTAGTTGTCCCTGGGGGACCAAATGTATGTGGACATGGCCTTTGGCACTAAGTGACTTCTGAGCAATACAAGGTGCCCAAGGTAAAATAAGCTAAGGAAATACCTTATTCATGCCTGATGGGCCAGCAAGGACTCAAGCATATGCCTGAAGACAAATAGAACATGCTGTTTTACACATTCAATATACTTTTTTGGGGAGACAGCAATCAAAGGAAACAATTAGGTTTGGGCTTTAACTGGAAAATCCAGTACTTTTCTATCGGTGTAGAGATGCTAAGATCTACCTAGATGCTATTTTTATCCAGGGGGAAAAACAGTGGAAGAATGTGTCCAGATATTCTAACCAGATTTGGAAAGAGCCAGAGGCTTTAGGTTAAAGCTAAACAAACAAAAGTATAAATCAATGGAAGGGAAATAACATGTCTACAAAAACAGTTCAGCAATGTTGTACAAAGTAGAGAAAGTTAATCAAAAAATGACATGAGACCACTGCCAATATGTTGGATCCTACCAATGAGGAAAGAACACAAATTCCTTGAAAGATGAATCATGTAAGGAAACGTATGTTGAATCTAGCTGCCCAAACCAGAAACCTGAGAACACTAATATAATAGTAACAAAACAGCCAGCACGAAAAAGTTCCCTACAGACCCCCAAATGAGGATATTGATGTAATCTGCTAAGGGAACAGCTAAAATGGGAAACTAGTAGCTCATGTAATAGGTTTGCTAAGGAAATCAGAATGTCCCTAAGGTCAAAAAGAAGACAAGTGCCTTGCTTCAGGCCAGGGGTGTCAAACCCATCTAGCCCCACTACGCTGGATGAGTGGTATGGCACCACACATGCCCTGGAAATGCCAGAGCGGGTACCATATGTGATGTGGGGCTATCCGGCACATCATGCAAGCTGCTTGTGGGTCACCTCTCAGAAGGGCAGCAGTAGGGACTGGATGATATAGCTCCATGGGCCAGATGGCTCATGGGGCATAACTTTGACACCCCTTCTTTAGGCCATGTTTGTAAAACATATGTCTATTGAAGACCTGTGTTTGCTGATACTGACAATAAGCAATTTCTTGCCCTTGTCAAAGAGGGTCTGGAATATGCGCCCTGAGAACAGAGGTTTATATTTTCCAGGAAGAAGTGTATGATTGGTAAATGGGATACAAAGCTGGGAGAAATCTGGTAGGTAACGAACTTTTAGAAAATTCCTGTATGAGCTAATTGGAACTGATTATTGTGTTGTGCAGAGACTCATGCTAGATAATTCTTATCAGTTAGAACTTTTGTAGTTATTCAAGCAGCAAAATTATTGTTGATTAAAACTATGTGAGTGTATGTAAATATATACATCTCAAAACCTACCATGGGAACAGAGGTTGGGACAACTTTCTACCCCCTGTATAGGAGTCTGGACACTTCTCTTCTGACTGCCATGGCCCTTTCCACAGCCCAACTTTAAAAGATGAATAACACTAGCAATACCAGTGATACAATCCTTATCCCCTTTGGCCCTTCTCCCCTCTTTGTTCACTATGTAGGATCAGGTATAGTATGGCTCCAAATAAAAAGCAGTATTCTATTTTATTGTAATTGTAAAGCAGCCCCTGGCACTGTAAAGTTTAGCATCTTTGATGAAGTAGACCTACTAATTATGTTACAGAAATATGCATTCCTTATACTGTTTCCATATACTGGTACTACACATGCAGGAAGTATAACCAAAGAAACATATTCATTTACCTGAAACACAAAAGAGGAATGGCTATTGAAAAGGCTATAACATTCTAAAGCCTCATGCATTTTTTCCATTGTTGAGCTACAATAACTGGGACTGACCGTGACCCTTCATTTCCTATAAGCTGATTTCTGAAGCAAAGGTGCTATTGATGGGTAAAGCACTATTTTACCCATCTGACAGAAACTGAAGTTGATTTTAAAGTGGCTTTTAACAGTTTGAAAAGAAGAGAATGTTTGAAAAGGCATTGGAGAACATTTATGGGGCAAGAGGGCAGATAGAGAATAAGTTGATGCAGATGGGAAGGGAGCAAACAGGGAGGTGAAGAATTCAAAGTGAGAAGTAAGATGTCACAGAGGAGATGATTTTGCAGAGGAACAGGCAGATTGCAGAAAACTGATTAGGTATAAGCTATGTAATGTGGAGGCTTGAAAGATGTCAGAAACAAAATAAAGTTTAGAGATAAACAGGGAAATGATTGGGTGGTTTAAGTGACAACATATAAAGCCAATTTGATCTGGGAATACAGCATTGATTCAGCTTGTCCAACAGTATGGACCATTGATGAAATTTATGAGGGAGAAGCTGAATGGAAATGTTCTATTGAAAGGGATGAAGCTCTGACAATCTCCACAAATTGAACATAAACTTCCAGCTGCTAGTATCCTAAATGGATAATTTCCTGAATTCCCATTTGGGAATTGTAATGCTATATATGTGTGTGAAACAAAAAGATACATTAGTATGTAAGAGCAAAGCAGCATATTGTAAGCATCAGCCAAGCCTTATCCAACAGCAAAGAAGGAAAAGAAGACTTAGGTAATAGTCCACAATATAGTAGCATAACAGTGTGTGTATATGGTGGGTAGAGGGGTGATGAGTGGGCACCAGCCTTGGGCACTGACTTAGAGGGGGCACCAGGACAGCCTCCACACTGCAGGAATCTTTGCCACAGCAGGCACAGCCTTATGCCCCATAGTGTATCTGTTGGGAAGGGGTGGGGGGTGAGCGAGGTAAGTAGAATGGTACTGCCCACAGGAGACTTTGCCATGGGTGGTGCAGGCTTCTAGGTGCAGGACAATCTGGAAGAGGAGTAGGAGTGAATAGGGCACTAGGAGCAGCCCCTGGGGAATGTGTGCTACCAGACTGCTGAACCAGTGTACAGGGAGCCTCTCTCTTACATGCAGCAGCCTAAGCCTATGCTGCTATTGCTTCACCTGTAGCTGTACAGGTAGCAGCTGCTGCCCAAATACAGACAGCAGGGGAGGTAAGATTCTGCTCTTCCTTTCCCAAACCTTCTGGTGCTCCCCAGTGGTCAGCATAATTTCTCTCTACGCACACTCTTGCTTCAGGCCATGGAAGAGCTCTCTGGCTGTTTGCCACAACATCAAAAGAGGTCAGGCAGGGACAACCAACCAAGTGTGATGCTCAATATTGTATCCTACTCATAGAGAACATTGATCAATAAATACCTAAAATATAAAATGTTGGTCTTCTATTTGTCCCTCTTGTTTCAATAGGGGAACTTAAGAACAGTGCCTTTTCATTCTATGTTGCCTTGTTCTGAGCAATGAACATGAAAGAAACAGAATGCTATATTAAAGCAGGGGTTTTCAACCTTTTAAAAAAAAAGTAGACCTGGCGGCCGGATGTGGAGTTGGGGGTGGGGTGCAGCAGGATGTGGAGTGGTGGCAGCGTGGGGTGGTGGATGGCGGTGTTCTGTCTCTGCCCACCTGGACGTTACACCCTAGGGCCTTCCCTAGTACCCCCGGGGGTACGAGAGCCCCCAGTTGACAACCCCTGTACTAAAGCATCTGTGAGCTGTTTCTGTGTGATGGGGGATGCTGGCTAAACACAGTTAAATGCATCTCCTAGTGCACCACTAATCTGCAACAGCAGTATTAGACAAAACTAATTTGGAGGCAAAGTTCAGATGAGCTTAGAAGCTTATTTTAACTATCTCTTATCTTTTGGGTGTGCAAAATTAGGGCCCTAATCAGTAATATGAACTTTACAGAGTTATGTTCCATCCTTTCAGTGAAGTCCTATGTGGCATTTAACTGTGCTGGCAGTCTTTGCACTGGCCTTCAATTTCACCTAATGCTTTAGTCTGACTTTTGACTTGAAACATCAAAGCCTTTGTATGACTGCTGTATTATGGGAAAGAACTTTCCAAAATTTCCTATCTGTCTTTGGTCCTTTTTCTTGATGTATAAAAGTTACATAATTGAATCAGAAAAAAGGGGGAAAAAACACACCATACAACTTAGGGGTAATCAGTTAACAAATTCTGAATACAAAATGTCACCATGAACTTTTTCACCAATTATCCTTCAGAGTATAACATTCTTTTTCCCCCCTTTTAATTACTGAGCAGATTTGAATAGCAAATACAACTGAAAAAATAATTATCTTCTCTCAGACATTCTGCAAGCAGAAAAAGATGTTATATTCATTGAGTAAATTATTCATTATGAAGAGATTTTTTGCTTGGTTAATTAATATGCTTTCTTTCTACAAGATTCATGCAGTATATTATAAATTCACAGTATTTAGAATGTGAGATTATATTCTAGTTTCATTTTTTAAGTATGTCCCATATATAGTTGTCTCAGTTTTCACTAGAAAAGTTTTTGTATTTAACCAGTATAAAAGTTGTGGAAATTTAAGACACTTATTTTTCCTTCCTATCATTGTTGATGACTTGTAAGTAAAAATAGTGAATTACATCTCTACTTTCTCTTTCATTTTTTTCCTTTTATTTTGTTATGTGGTTTTTTTTTAATTATTATAGTGTAAAAGACACAGTGCTGTCTGGGATTCTTTTAGTTGGATAGTCTACCAGTAATATAAGGTGCAGAAGTTATTTCTTAATACAACCAAATGACCATTATGTATCAAAATCAACATAAGTAAATCTTCCGAAAATAACAAATATCCCATCTTCTCTCTTGGTCTCTGCATTCATTCTTCTTTTCTAAGAATTATTGGAGGGATCTGCCTTACTGTTCATGACAATAGTCATGAACTGTACTACTGAGCTGTACTTGTGGGCTAGGGACAAAAGTTACAGATCAGTTAGCTGAAGTGATCAGAAACTGGTTTAAACCTTTAACGGAACAGAAGCTCAGTGCACATAAACCAATTTTCAAATGGCTGACACTGATTTAAGGTAAACCTGGTTGAATGTAATATCAGATTTAACTGATTTAGGTCAAACTGGTTCATGAAATTTCTATCCCAGACCTCTTCTTCCTGGTTCAAGTTAAATCACAGTCTCCCAGCATTTTGCACCCCTGGGCTGGGCTCTGCTGTCTGCTCCAGATAGCAGGGGCAGCCCTGCCCCTCTGCTCCCTAGTTGGAGTAGTGAGGGCTGGCTCACTGGCCTCTCCAGGCAAATCCTGGCTGGGGCCAGGGAGGGAGGGTTAAACACCCCTTCCCCCAAGTACAGAGCTGCTGTGCCCTGCTAAACTTACTGATGGCTGCAACTGTGGCCTACAGATCCCAGAAACACTTGGAAGCAGGAAGAGGAAGTGATGAGCAACCCTGTAGAGTCCTGCTGCTGTGCTTATGGACTGGAAATCCTAGCGACCTTGGGGACAGCAGGAAAAGAAAGCAAACCATAGCCCATGCTGGCTATGTGTCAGAGAGCTGTGCTCTAGCATCCCCTGGCTTCTGGCTTGAGCCATTGCAGGCACGTGGCTGAATTTCCTGAATCGAAAGTGAATATCTGTTAATTTGCCTATTGGTTTAATTTTTGCAGCTTAGACTAACCAGCAAAAATTGAATCGATTCAGCCTCGGGCTTTTTGACTGTCTGTACTTAGTCATGGAGAGGGGTTCCCTCTAAGTTGCATGGCATGCATGTCCATACAGGCACACTCATGCCTCACTGTCAGGTGTGCCTGCATGGCTGCACATGCCGCACAGCTCAGAGCAGGGGTAGGCAATGTGTTTTGGCTGGAGTGCTGAAAAAACCACAACATCTATCTTGGAAGGTGCTGGAGTGCCAGCATGCCAGAAAAACAAAATAGGGGGTGGGGAAGGCAGTACAACCCCAGCCTCTCCCCTACTGTCTGCTCTGGGGCACATGTGCAGCTACTAGCAGCACAGAGCTGATTACTGGGCTTCCTGCTGGCAGCAACTGCATGCACACCTCAGAGTAGACAGCAGGGATAGGGTCTGAGGCAGCGCAACCCTCCCCCACTGACCTCTCTGAGGTGTGTACACAGTCACCACCAGCATACAGTGTATGCTGGGGCTCTGGAACCCAGTACAATTGTTTGCATCCTGCCCACTACCTACTGCAGTTACCCAGAGCCCAGGATGGCTACAAACATCTGCACCAGGCTCTGGAGCCCAGTCATCAGCTTTGTGCCAGCAGCAACTTCATGCATGCGTCAGAGTGGACAGCTGGGGCGAAGCTGGAGTTGTGCTGCCTCAGGCCCCTCCCCCACCATCTGCTCTGAGGCTTGTGTGCACCCGCCCATATGGAGCTGATGCTAGAGCTTGGAGCAGTGGTTTGTAGCCTTCTGGCTTTGGCAGGCCCAGGCTCTGGGTAGCTTCTGCCATCCATGGATCCCAGGCTGCTTGCAGCCTCCCAGCTACCTACTGGGAGCAACCCGGGCTCCGTGACTGGTAGCATCTGCCTAGAGCCCCAGCTGCCGATGGCATGCTGAGCAAAATGGCTTGACGTGCCATGCTCAACACTCATGCTGGGGGTTGCTGTTGATGTTTTCTGTCCCCTCTAAAGTGTAATTCCCCAATCTAGCATGTATGCTCCTGAGTACCCAAAAGTTAGCTCAGCTGTTCTCTCTTCAGTCACATAACCCTAAGCCCTGAAATTGCTCAGTTGCTGCTTCATTTCAGACTCCCCGACTCACAGGCCACCAGTTTTTTTGACTGCTCTATTCATTGTCATGCTTATCTCCCTCAGATTCCCCAGAGGCCTCCTGGGTCTCACTTTCAATCCCACCTTGTTGAAGTGTCAGCAAAACTTTTGAATTCCTTGTTGATGCTGAAGATCTATCTTGTCTCTTCTGACATGCAGGCAGCTCTGGGACCTAGTACTGGGTTTGCACTCCAAGCAGCTCCACCAGAGCTCAATCCAGCAGTGGGAGGCAGTGGAGAGCCAGTGGTGGAACCACTCCAAGCACAGCCATGGCTCGTAGCACAGCCCTGGCCAGTGGCTTTCCGTTGCCTCCCACCACCAGGCTCAGCTCCATTGGGGTGCAGAGCCTTCCGCCCCTGGGCTGTACTCACCAGGACTGCACTCCGAGAGGCTCTGCCACTGGCCCTCCCGCTGCCTTCTGCCACTGGGCTGAGCTCCATGGGCCTGGTGGAGCTGCTTGGAGTGCAGCCCTGGTTCCGAGCGCAGCCCTGCTGAGTACAGCTCAGTGGCTGGAGACTCCACAGCCCCATAGATTTGAGCCTGGCAGTGGGAAGCAGCGGAGAGCCATTCAGAGCACAGCTGTGGCTCTGAGTGCCACCCTGACCAGTAGCTCCAGAGTGAAAGGACACTGCAGCATTATGCCAACCCTCCCACCACCCAAAAAAAATAAAAATAAAAGCAAACCTACAAGACATGCTAAGCACTGTTCCTATGAATTATGTGTAGGACCTTCAGATGTCATCTGTGAATGCCAAGTAATTTTCATACTCTAATAACATGTCATTCAGTTGCCCGCCATGTGTTATGATGTGATTTGGCTAATTTTAATATAAGTTTTTTGAAAGGAAGGACCAATAGTTTCCCAGATTTAAAGGAAGGAACAGCAGTAGTTTGAAGATCCCTCCCCATAATGTAAATATTAAAAGGCACAAAGTAGAGTTTGAAGTTGGGTTCCTAACTCCTTTTTGTATCTTTAGAAGATATACCTGTTAGTTTTTGTTTTATAACGTCTTTGATGCACTGGACTTTTATAATAAACGTTCCATGACATAGGCCTATGTTAGAGAAACTGATTGTATTTTAGTGAAGTGGAACAAACCCAATGACTGCTACAAAATTATATATGGGGGGGATGAATTCTGCTCTCAATTACCTGTTTGAATTCACAGTGACCATTACTTTGGTGTCATTTTGGACCAATATAGCAACACATGTTTTTGGTATATCATCTTAAAACTTTACCAAATCTGAAATGGTAGTACTCTTCCATAAATATGTATACTGATGTGGCTGGGCACTGGGGCAACTGCCACTGTAGGGACAGTGGCAAGTTTTGGTTGCTGTTGGATTGCAAGTGTAATCACACCACCAAATTGGTGCCTGGAGTATCTACTCTGGTTGCGTCACCCTAGTTACATTACTGCTCCCATATTAGTCAGAATTCACTCTTACATTGATATACATTGGCTAAAATCAAGGCATGCCAGCTTAAAGTAACAGAATTGAAATTAGCTCATAATGCTAAATGTGCTGTACTTTCAAGGCTCTGAACAAGGCCAACACTCCTCCCAAGGTTATTTTCTTTTTCAATATATATCCTAAAGAAAAACCTGTTGCTTTTTAATTAAGGTTGTACATTACAACTTAAGAAGAATTTATAGTTACACCATTTCCAAGGAAATAATTATAAAAGACATAAATGCAAGTGAAAGTTGTTGTAACAGTTCTAACATGCTCATACAGGCTATTCAGTGAGTGATCATAGCATAAGTAACCTTAACTGTGCTATTTGCTCTATATTCCTAACTAAAAGCATGATTTGAAAGTTTGTAATTTTTCCTTTAATGTTAACTGGAGTTACAAGAACCTGGACCTAATATCTTCATTTTGCTAAATTTTGTTTGGCAGTACTGTGGCAGGGCACTGTTGGTGCCTTCCACTTTAAGGGCTGAGTCAGGCATCCAGCAGGTGCCTGGTGGTGGCAGCCATTTTGAGACCCTAGTATATAAGGACTGCAGTCTGCTGCTGCCATCCCAGGCAGAAACATTGCCTAGCTGAGATGCAGCAGGAACAACCAGGAGGCAAGAGCAAGAGCTTATGGGGATGGTTAGGAGGCTCTTGGTCCTGGGTATGACCTAAAACTGCACCCTGCTGGGGATGGGTGGCCTGGTGGGGTTTCTAGTGGTGTGGGAGCCCCCAGGAAATTCCAGACCAGTTATCACCCCAGTGAAAGGCGGGTTGGGGCACCTTAATAACCCCAGCTCCCACAACCAGGTGGGTAACTCCATAGTAGGGCCAAGAAGGAGGACTTGTGTTAGAAAGTAGGCTAGAGGCTCAGAAGCCTGACTTGAGGCACCTTCAATTGGTCAATGCTGGGGCCCAGACCAGAAGGGTCAAAAGGGCCAGGGGCCCACCAGGAAGGATGCCCAGAGCTGAGGGACTGGGGTTTCAACTGGCCTTGCAAATGAGGTCAGGGCCTGTGTGGCCATAGGTCCCAGGGGGGTCCCACTGTAGGCTGCCTGATTGGAGGGATCCAGCTGGGGTTCAGATTGGAGGACTGTGGGGCCAGAGATGCTAAGAACTGTGATGCCATCTGTGAGGCATGGCCTGCAGTGTAGAGAAGGTCAGAGCTGCAGATAGCACCCCCTGGCATCAGGGCAGTAATGGGAAGTTTCCCACATTATACCAACAGTTTATGGAACTCCAAAGTTGTGACAGGTGAGATTGGGTGGATTGCCCATAGAGGCAGGTGGATGGGCTGCCATGAGATCTGGTCCCGAGAGCTGCCCCCTGTCACAAGTACAAAAGGCCAAATCTTTTTAAACAATCGTATAATTGTAACTTTAGTATTTCTGCACACAGTCTGAGTGGGAGTGAGAAGATTATTAACACTTTACCGGTATGGTGAATGTTAAGTTTCTTACCTAACAAAGAAAACTGAGACTTACTTTTTTCTAGGCCCAAGACAACAGGCAGTTTTATTCAGGAACAAACAAGCCCTAACTGGGAAAAAGAAAGTAACTCTGGAACAACAGAGGGTGGAGTTCTAGCTCTCAAGCTCCACCCTATAATAATAAGGACTAACACTTTAACCCTATAATTGCCCAATTACTACAGTCAGTGTTTCATTTTGAGTCATGGTTAAGGTTACTTACACAATGGTAATTGAGGATGCCTCTGCAGATAGATTGTGTGTTTAAAGCTGCTCTCATTTTTTTTTTTTTTTTTTTTTTTTAATGTAACCACAGCTTGTTTCCTTTGGTACTTTAACATTTCTGTTTTTTAAAGTCATGTATTACTTGGCTATATTAACTATAACTCTGCTCTTTCCCTTAGCCAAAGCAACTATTGGGATAGTCCCACTTTTAGTTCTGTTTTTCTGCTTTGGCTCCCCCTCAGTCGTTTTTTCCCCCTGTGATCTGATCCAGCTGTTAGAAATGCGCAGCTTGCATCTTGCACCTGATAAGAAAGAAATACTACCCAAGGCTCCTTTCTCCCCCGGTCCCACCTTAGCCTTTCTCATGCTGATTGCAGAAGCTGGAATTCAATTGACTGTGGCCTTGGGGTATGAACTTTTGGCGAACTGTTGTAGTTTCTGGGCATGCTTAATAAGCTGTTACATATTTACCCCTCCGCCCCGCATACTTAAGTAGCTAATTATACTATACATGCGATGTATGTAATGATGTAACTACATGTATGCTTGTATGAAATGGAAGTAGCTGTAAGAGTTCCGGTGTCTGCACACGTGCTCAGGAGAGAGAAGATAAATTCCGCTTGCAAACACAAATAGTTTGTCAGAAGCTGATTTGGGCATCAATGCCCCACTCTGACCTTGTTTGCAAACAAATACATCCTTTTGTGCCGGCTGATGTTTGTGTGTCTGTGATCTTTGCGGGCCTCCAAAGAAACGAACTGCTTTTTGCAACACAGCTCCTGTTTTCAGCCTGGTTTTTTTTCTGTAACTCTTGCCCTACCTACTCTGCTTATATGGATGAGCAGCCTGTTCTTTGGGTTTAGACTGCCAGTTGCCCTTTCTCCATCTTCCAAATCCACCCCTCACTTCAGTGCTTTTCTGGGGCCCACATTTCCCTGTTGTCCCTTCCCACTGGCAATTTTGGCTATACAGGTAAAATCACTTACTTTGAAATGGTGATTGTTTAGTGATTAGAACTCTGTACATTTTAGTCTAATATAGGCAGGAACTTTCAAGAGCAACAAGTGACTTTGAACCACCAATTAATTGGCCTCACATCCAGAAAGTGCTCAGAATCATATAAGGTGTTGAGTTGGCTATCTGGAGGATGGAAATACTGGGGGCATCCCCACATGCAGGAGCAGGAGCTTGCAATGACAAAAATAGTAGCAGTACAAATTTGTGCTGTTACTTCTTACTGCTGTGCACTTTGATGCAGGGTAAAATGACCCACTTTTGGCAGTCTGCCCTTTCCCTGCTTCTCCCAGCTCTCAGCGTACTGAAGGGCCTGAGGTAGAATTAAAGGAAGGGAGAAGCTTTGGCCAGCAGCCAGGGCATTTCCCTGGAGGACCAAGCTTTCCTGTCTGCAGGTGCATGCTCCTGTGTTGTACACCACACTGCTTTTTCACAGTGTTTTAATGTGTCAGGTTTGAGGTTTGTGGCGCAGCAGAACAAAGAGGTTTGCAGTGCTACAAACTGCATGTGCTTGTATGTCTGGATCTGGCCAATGAGGCTTTCCTGTCTAAATCAGCAGTTGGAGATCTGATATGGATAAGGCTTCAAAAACTTTTAAATAAGATATTTCTTTGTGAAGCAACATGTGCAGCCATCTACATTTCACATATCTTGGACTTGTAAGATACTGTGAAAAGAGCAAGGAACCTTGAAACACTAGTGCTTAGGCACTATATGGTAGTATATTCCTAGGGGAAGTCTTTTCATTGCATAAACTTCAAATATATTATTTTTAAATAAAAAAAGATGATGAAAGGATAGAAAATAGAAATTATGCAGAAAACTAAAGGCAGCATTCTCTATAGAGCTGTCATTTCTCCATGATCTGTGTGTTTAGTTAATACATAAGAAGCTGCTTGATGACTGTTTAGTAAGTTGGTGTGGTGGGATGCAACTAAACCATATTGCAGGTCACACCTATTCAAAATATTGTTAAATACCTTACCCCTCATCATATGTAGCAAAAATGCTTGAGAACCAGCTCTTTTATACCAGTACCTGTTTCTTTATTTCTTTTTAATTTTTATTTTCAATCTTCTTTATTTCCTGGTATTTAAGTTCACTGTGCTACCTTTTCAGCATCTATGTATTAGAATCTTCTTCTGATACAAGATCACATTTATTGCAAAGCTGTATTGTAAAACTGGAGGAGTTGTCTGTACCTAGACAGTATAATCTGCCATATGAATCAAAGATCAGAGCAAATATTGTTGTGTGATTTTTTTTTTCCTTCTTTATCACTTCATTATCAATTAGTTATTTAAAAAAAATCAGGGGCTTTTCACAGATTTTTTTTTATGGTCTTGTTCTAATATCTGTCAGGATTTTCAGAGTGTAAGATATACCTGAGGGTTTAAAAAAAACAAACCCAAACCCCCTTTTTTTTTCTTTTTATTAATGGCTTCACCCATTTACTGATATTGTATAACATTTTTGATACCTTATCTTTTGGGTTTAATGTGATTACAATTATTTTTCCTACCATCCCTAAATGCTAAATGAGATGTATAAAGTCACTTCTTCTTGTGAGATTAAATACTTCATTTGCACAGTATTTTCTGTATTCTTCTAAGAAATGATTCTTCTCTTTCATTATTTTCTTAGGTTTGTGTAAGTTTTAGGTGTTGAACATGATATTTGGCCCCAATATTTGCACCAGTGTAAATGAAGCCAATGCACTAACTTGAAATGATCCCAGTTTCTTTCTTGTATAAAACAGCAGTACACAGAGCTATCCTGAGAGTACTTTTTGGCCCAGCCACTCTCCCTTCATCTTGTATGCACTCTCTTTTCCTGCCCCCTCCCCTTTTTAACTTACTTTTAGTGCCAAAATGTAGTCTCTATAAAAGTTGAGAGAATCATGAAGTAAGTCTCTGTAAATAACACAATCTCCATTTTAATATGTTCACACCGGAGTGTAAATTGAGCCTTTTGTGTTCTCTCTCTCTCTTCCTTCCCTCAAACCAGGAGGATAATTTGCATGACTGGAATATTGAAACCACTGTTGATAGCCTGACTGGAAGTTAGGGTAAAATAAGAGAAGTGGTAGATATTACTCCTTTTTTGCTGTGTTACTGATAATTCTGTAGCACTGGGACTAGAGTAGTACAGGTCAATGTGCTAACCAGAGTTGGCCTTGGGGAAAATGATGCCCTGTATGTTGTTATTTTCCTCTCACCCATTCCCCTTGCCCTGCCCAATCTACCAAGTGGGTGATGGGGGGGGGGATGATTTCATGGATTATTTAGAGGCACAAGTAAGCCTCTTAATGCAAAATAAGAAATGCTGAAAAATGTAGGTCTGTGCAGAGCTTCAGAATTGAAGATAAGCACCTTAATGTTATGTAAGAGTGAAAGAGGGCCCAATAAAAGCATGCATAGAGATCATTAAAATGCCAGGCTAGGAAAAGTCCATCCCAAACCCCTTACCATCTACATTTTGAAGGTGACACAACAAATTAAGCTAATAAAGAACTTCAGATGATAAATTAAGAGACAGCAAGACCCTGTGGCAGTAAGATCATAAATATGTTTCTTAACAAATTTTTGTCATATTTCTCATTATTTCCTTATAAAAATGGAGGCTAAGCATACAAAACAGTGTGTCTTAGTGACTTCTTTTATACTGAGGGAGTTTTTAAAAGGAAAGATTTAAAAGAGAAGAGTGATAACTTGGACAACTGTAGCAGGAAAACATTTTAACTGTTGCATTGTGAATATACTGTAGGGAAGCAAGCAAAGTATTTGGGAGGTCAAACAGGAGATGATTTGCATACTAATATCAAGAACTGATCAGAACATGGGGCTGAGAAACATCTTTTTTTTACATATTCAGAAGGTGGGTTTGATAAGGCAATAGCGATGCTGATATTGATATTATATTTTTCCCTGTGCAGCCAAAAGTCTAAGGAAGAGTGCTGGCATGCTAGCCAAGTAGGGCTGGGCAAAATTTCACCAAGTGTTTTGTTCTGAAGCTGTTTCGATGTGTTTCCAGCTTGAAACAGCAAAATCAAAATGAGGGGAAAAAAAAAATTTAAAAAAGCATTGAAACAGCTTCAAAACTAAATGGGGGCTAAACATTTTGAGTTTTGAAGCAGCCCAGTGGTAGGAGGCAGAGGAAAGCCACGGCTGCGCTCTGAGTGGCTCCACAGCCCCATGTAGCTCAGCCTGGCAGGGAGCAAAGCCCTCACTTTCCTTGCCTCCCACCTCCGGGCTATACTCTGTGAGGCTGGCGGAGCCAGTTGGAGTGCAGCCCCAGCTCTGCCTGTCTCCCACCACCAGGCTGGGCTCTGATCTGCTCTACCACCCCATGGAGCTCAGCCTGGTGGCAGGAAGTGGGCAGAGCTGGGGCTGTACTTCACCACCTGCCACCGGCTAAGCTCTGAGTGGCTCCGCAGCCTCACAGAGCTCAGCCTGGCACTAAATATAGTTTGAATGTAAAGCAAAACTATGAATTAATTGTCATCATCAGATTCAACAAGGAAAAATTAAGCTTAGATTCACACGTACACACTCACCTAATATATTCAACTATCACGCAAATATGATCTCTCTCCCTTGTTCCAGTTGTCCAGAGAAAGCAATTCTCTTACAAACTGGTCTCTGAGGTGAATCACTTTTCACAAAGCAGGATATGTAGAAGAAAAAGCTGTTGGCTAACCCAAGAGCATTTTTATTGTTTAAGCAATTGTATTTCTCTTGATATAAATAATTTTAGTATCGCCCAGGTGGTTTTAAAACTTCTGCACAGCTCATGAATTGCTCTGTAGAGGGGGGCTTGCTAGCCTGCTTTCATTGGTAGCTCTAATTTTAGTCAGCATAAAAGAAAGCTGCTGCTGATACAAAAGATACTAAAAACAATTTGAACTGAGAGATTGCTTGGGTCTATCAGTGGAAAATGTTTTGATGTATTCCTGTTTGGTCATTTCAAACCAATTTATTATTCTTACAATGACTATCACAGATGGCATGCTACAAAATTCAGCTCTCTGCCTAGTCCTGATTATTCGAGTAATTTCCAAAACTTATTTTACTGCAGACATTTGCTATCTTATGTTTCCCAATAACAAGGTACAAAACAGCTTTAACTTCTTCAACGCCACAGATAGTATACACCAGGGGTAGGAAACGTTTTTTGGCCGGAATGCTGAAAATCACCACAATCCCTACCTTGGAAGGCGCTGCAATGCCAACATGCCAGAAAAACAAACCAAGGGCAAGGGGTACAAGGCAGGATGCCCTGCTTGTGCCCCTGCCCCCCCAGCCCTGATGCCCTGCATGTACATGGAGCTGATATGATGCCGGAGCTGTGGAGCCCAGTGCAGCTGTTTGCAGCCTGCCTGCTGCTTGCTGCAGCTGCCCAGAGCCCAGGCTGGCTATAAACCATTGTGCCAGGCTCCAGAGCCCAGTCACCAGCTCTGTGCCGGGAGCAGGGGAGAAACCAGGGATGTGCTGCCTCGGGCCCCTCCACCACCACCTGCTCTGAGGCACGCGTGCACACACTGCTACAGAGCTGATGCCTGGGCTTTGAAGCCCAGCGCAGCTGTTTGCAGCCTCCCAGCTGAAGCCAGCCCTGGCCTGGCTATGGCGTGCCAAGCAAAATGCCCTTGTGTGCCATGCTCGGCATGCGTGCTGGGAGTTGCTGACCCCTGGTATACACTGATGGGACACATGCAGTATTGCAGTTTGATATTGAGACTTTGTTTCCCCCCCAAAAAACTGATGTTGCTTTTTTAAGACTGGCAAGTGGCTAGGCATTAATAATAGGCTATGAAACTAGTTTGGAAGCAAACTGGTTTATGAACATATGTTAAATACTAATACTCATTCCAGTAATACCTAACTTTATTTGGAACTGTAGACACAAAGGGGAAAATACAGGCCAATCCCTAAAGAGCCCCAAAATGGAACTAGTGTAATGAATTGCTTTTACTTCATGTTAATATATATATGTAGATAATAAAAATACATTTTATTCATTTTTAAAGTTTTTGCTTTCTACTGAAGTATAGTTGCTCATAATGAAGTTACAGATTCATAGTGAAATTTGGTTCTGAACTAGAATACCTATTTTATATAGAACTGGGTCATTTTTTGTATAGATAGTTTATTGTCCAAAACCGGGGATTTGATTGCTAATTCAGCTCAATTTTTAATGTATGGTGCTGTCTAGAAAACGATTTAAAGTTTTGCAAAACTGACAGAAGACATAGTATTTTTCCTTTTTCTGCTTCAGCTCAGCATAAAACTTCTGGGAGGCCAGGGTTTAATTCCCACCTTCTCTGCTTGAAAGGATTTGAACTTGGACATTCTAACAGAATACAGTGCTAAACACAGTGCTACAGGACTTTTGGGGAAGGGTATTCTTATTTTCTCCGATTAATGCTGTTCCATTTTTTACTTAATTTTAATATTCATTGGAGCAAGGGCTTAAACCTAGATGTCTCACTTCACACGTGAATATTGCAACCACCAGACTTAAGAATCATTTACTCTCTGCGGCTCAATCCATATGCAGGTATTCCATGTAAAGAAGAACAGCTGCAGCAGAAGGAATTGTGGCAGATGCTGATAAGAATACCCTATAGTCTCTCAGGTGAAGGAAAATCACCTAAGAGATTCAGTCTCTATTTGATACAAAACTGTATATCCCCACTATATAGCATATAAGCCTTTAAGAAAATTTAAATTTGGTGCAAGCCATGTCAAGTTTAGGAAGTACAAGCTTTCCATGTTGAAATTAATTTTACCCCTAGAGTCTATATAGCTGGCTTTTCACAGTTTTGTGGTCACCCTCCTCCATTGCTTTTTCACTTATTTGCTTGGTTATTAAAAAAAATTGACAAAATGGAAAATAAGCATAGAGCTAAATACTGTTGCAAGGGAATCCACTGTTCAGTCTCTTCTGGTCAATTTGAATGATATTGTCATAGGTAAGTAGAGTACAGGGATATTACTATTACCGAGGCATAATAAAGTCCCCCCTGCACTTATGCAGTGTCTGGAACTGTGCTGTATGCAAATTGGTGCTCTCTGCTTGAATAATGACTGGCCTCCATTTGGAGAACAGGAGTTTCTCTAATAACTGCCTAGTTATGTCTGTAATTGTACAGCAGCTATGCAGATCTCTCTAATCTGGCCATAGATTTCTTTTTGCTATGTCTGGTTGCTCTTCATTTTGAAGTGACTGGCCAGCAATAATTATAATATTACCCTTGGGACCACTTATCCTTTTCTCATTCTCCTTTTTCTCATTTCACTAATACAGTAACCTCCCAGTTTACATGTCCAATATAATGTTAGTATTTACACTCTTGATTTACTATGGGAAAATCTGCCTGTCCCTGGCAACTGAATTGTTAAGACTTGGCCTAATCCAGATACAGATCTGACAGTCTTAATTAATAAGAAGTATTGAATAGCCCTGTGCAAAGTGGCTAATATTCACTTTGGATTCAGCTGATTTAGGGGACAGTGACTTGATTTGGTGATTCAAATCACTGTCCCAAATCAGTTCAGCTGAATCTGATTCAGAGATTCCGCTGCTGCTGAACCTCTGAACCAGCGAGGCCCATTTCCATACCCCCCCCCAGCCTGGCAATGGCTGCTCCACCTGCCCTAGCTCCAGGCACATGGCGGGGGGGGGGAAAGCCCCGACACATTGGGTGCTGCTGGGTGGGGGGCAATCTCTGCTGCCCCCAATGCCTCATGCTGCACTGGGGGGCTCTGCATGAGCCCCCTGACCTCCCCCTTTTCCTCCAGTCCCCTATGGCTGCCCTGCCCACTTTGGCTCTGGCCCTTTAAGAAAAAAAAACAAACAAGAAAACCCCTGCACTCACTGCTCCTGCCAGTGGGGAGCGGCGGAGCAATCCCTGCTGCCCCCTGCTACCTCCCACACCACATGGGAGGCTCACAAGTCCCCTGAAGGCCTAAGGCCACTGCAGGAGTGGTAAGTCCTGGAGCATTTCTCGGTTTTTTTTTCTTAAAGGGCTGGAGCCATTGATATAAAAATCGCGGTTCGTTTCTTTGGAGGCTCGCGAATAATAATTCCTCAGGCACACATTGTTAGTAACACAAAGGATATATTTGCAAATAGGATCAGAGTGAAGACAAAAGACCACTCTGCCCCCGAGGAAAACTCTCAGCTGGCTTTTATCCCTCCTCTCCTGGGCATGTGTGCAGAAGCAGGAACTCTTACAACTCATTTCCGGTTCATACAAACATACATGAAATGACGTCACGTCATCCCTCGCATGTGCATTATAATTAACTACTTAAGTATGCGGGGCGGATAGGCATATATGCATTAGCTAATTACGCTTGCTTAGAAAGCTCTCCAGGTTACCAAAAGTTCAAACCCCTCTCTCCTCCAAGGACACAGCCAATTAAATCACAGTTTCTGTAATCTACAAGAGTAGAGGCAGAGGAGTTTGAAGGTATGTGTGATTTAGTGTTACAAAGAGATAGTAAATTAGCGAGATGTCCTTGGTGGTGTTTCTTCTTATCAGGTACGAGATACAAACTGTGCAGTTCTAACAACACTCTATTCATTATACATTTTTAATAATATTTCTAACACCATGGTGGGTGAGGCAGCCACTGGGGGTTGGAGGGATTGTGAAGAGCCCCCCATGCAGTGTGGAGAAGTGGGTGGCATCAGGAATTGCTCCCCATCTGGCATCACCTGGTGTGCACTGAGGCTTGTCTTTGAAGGGCTTGGAGCTGGGGTAGGGGGGCCTGGAGGAGTGGGTGGGGGTTGAGTGGCTGGGGGATCAGTCAGGGGATGGGGACTGGTAGGGGTCCCCCCCATGGTCCCCTCCTGCCTCCTCAAGTCCCCCTCTCCTGCCCCTACTTACCAACTCTGTTTGGCTCCCTGCTACAGCCATCAGGGACTGCCCGAATCATCAAAGCTCTCTGAATCTTTTCTGAAAATACATAGAGCTTTGAATTGATTCAGACCTTTTCATTGGTCCCTTGATTTGATTTGGATTTGGAGATCCAGCTACCGAATTGGGCTGAATCTCCTCCGAATCGAATCACCACCCATTGCACAGCCCTAGTAATCAACAGTTACCAAAAATGAAATACTGTTTTTTCTCATTTTGCCTTTATACAAGTTTAGTTGTTTTATTGAGACTTTTTAAGTTTCATTAAATATTTAAATGCTGAGATGGCATCTTTGTTCTGCATCAATCCTGCTCATTTAAGAGCGAAGAAAAGTGTTGTTCCCAATGACAGTATATTTGATATGTAATTCTGCTCTTCTGTATTCGTGTTCTTGCTAGTGCATACTTGTTAAAAGCCATGGGGAAGAATGTTTAAAAGTTATGAGATGATATTGCACATTGGCTTCTACTTTGTCACACCAGACCTCTTTAATAGTGTGAGCCCTAGAAAGTAGGTTAAAACTTTCTTAAATAGTTGCAGAAGCAAAAAAAATCATAGAGAAATATCTGGAAAAAAGAGGCTGTCATTTTTTTCCTCTTGCTTAATTTACCACATGTGACAAATACCTGTTTGTTTATTTATTAAAACATTACACTTACACATACAAAGTAAGATTCTAATTTGCCATTTGGAATTTTTTTGTTACTTTGTTCTAAAGCCACTGGAGTTACTTGTCTATTGATATTTGTCACTTGTTTCCATCTCTCCCTCACCTTCAGCTTTTTTTTTCTTTCCCTTTTTGATGTTTTGTAGCTGCAATATTTGCATGTACAGATGGTTATCTCCACATATCAGTCCTGACATGATAAATCTATCTATACAGGTTGCATTCACTTTTTTTATTTGCCTCTCCTGAGCCAAGCCTATCACTCAACGATGAGCTACTGAAAACAGCTATGTGAAGGTAAATGAACACAAAACCAAGATTGAAAATAATAGAAGAAATAGAGAGCCAGCTGAGAGATTATCATTCCATACATATCAGACTATACCTTTTCAAGGGTATCAGCAAGTAATTTACAGTTAATTCTGAACACATTGGCACAACTGATGGCAACTGATTATTAACCTAATTATGCCAAAATGTAAATAAATTTGACAAGTTGTATTGACAGACTAGGCATCTATTACTATGACTTCTAAACTGTAATGACATGTAGAATATCATATGCCACATGGACATTTCCATGTGCAGTTGCTTAATATGTTTGCAAAATTAATCTAATTATGCATGAAAATCAGATGCAAAATTGTGGACCTAACCTTTTTATTAGAAACTCAAAGTTTGGTTTAGTCTCAGTTCTGAACCAAGAATGAAGAATTTCTATATTGTTCATATTATATGATGCATCCCTATGTTGTAATACACAGGATATACCATTTGATGAGAGAGCAAAATGAAGTTCATCTACTGCATTAGAACATATAAAATTTACATTCAAATCTATCCTAATATTTTTCCAATGTTTATACATGGTTTACTACATTTTCAAAGATGAAATAGTGATTGAAGATGTTTCAGTTTTGAGGATACCGTACTGATTTTTCTTTCCCCCTTGATTTTTCAGAAGTTGTAGAAAACCTGCCTTCTATAAAATTGAGTAATTTTTAAGTTGCATCACTTGTAGACTAGAAAAAGAATGCAAATCTCTCATCACATTTCAAAATATGAGGCTAGGAATTCAAAATTTGTATTAACTAGTAATTGTCTATATTCACACCTGTAATCTATTTTATTTATTCTTACCAGATATATGTAATCTAATGCCTTTCAAAAGATATAAATTATACCTATTATACTGTGATTTCATATAATGCCAAAATAAATGATTAGTATACATAAGTATGCCCATTACTATGTTCAGATGCCATGTGTCTTGGCTCATGCATTGAGAACTTCCTGACTATAAAGGGAAAGAGGACCTTTCACTAAGTGATTATCTGTCCTTCCTAAATATTTCTTCAACATTTGATGGCAATCATAACTCTTTAAAATTTTATTGTAAGTTCTCTTTCTGCTTGCACATATTACTCTGTATCTGCTGAAATTTTCTTTTTCATCCACTGAATGTTTAAATAATACCTGACAACAGTCTTGGATTAAAAATAGTAAATGTAGCCAGGAACTCTTTTGTGGTTCCTCCTGTAGTTCCTCCTTTGAGGAACTCTGCAAGGTTCATGAAGTTCTGTGAAATTAACCACAGTTAAATGGCTGTGGAGTGTTAGTAATTTTGTTACTAATAGAGGTAGTACAGAAATGGGGAGTCACCCAGATAGTCATATAGCTCTCCTATTCTGGTAATGGACAGCCTTTGTATCTCAGAGTACACAAATAATCTTGATGAAGTTGTTTACAAATAGTCAATAGGGGATTCAAGGCTCAAGGGGTAAGAGAAGGAGATATTTTGTCCTCTGACATCCAATCAGGCCTACACAAGTTGTGCCTCTAACATTTGAGAAACCAAATTACATCAGAGGGAGGAATTTTCTAGGAGGAGGCTGAAGAGACTCATGCATTTTCCCAAGGAGCTTGGTGATTAAGACACTCATCCAGGACATCATTGGCAGTTAGCTATAGGTCAAATCTCTTGTCAAGAAAGTACCATAGCTATCATGATATAAGCTAGGTCAGGACGTAGTCATCCATCCTGTTGAGACTGGAACTTCTGGATAGAAAAGAACACAAGAGTCATGAGGAAGGAAGTCAGCAAATTTGACACTTACTTTGTAATCTAGTGAAGAGGGCACATACCTGGGAGAGAGCAAGAACTGGTTTCTACTTTCCACTCTGAGTACCTTTCATACATTTTATCGAATGTCTTCTTAATACTAAGGTTGTGAATATCTCCCCTACCAAATCACTTCATTTTACTACAACAGGGCCTGTACCCCATTACTGAGAGAGAATGCTGGAAAGAGGGGGCAGTGCCTTTGTAAATAGCAGGCTGCAAGAGCTGAGCCATAGACAATTAATTGAGGGAGGCAGGATAACAGTAGAATGTAGCACTACTAATTAGGTTAATAGGAAACTACAGCTCCTTGTTAAGATCCAGTAACTGGAAGGGGAGGAGCAGAGGCACACATAATCCAGCCACAGAAGTTGGAGCTTGAGACTGAGTCCTGCCTTGACTGTAACAGGATCCTGAATACTTTGGAGACAGTGAGTTCTGCAGAACTTGGTGACAAGATCACATACCCAGAAGAGAAAGAAGGTCAGCAGACATTGAAATGAAGGAGACTGCAAGGGACTGCTTATCAGGTAAGTGATTAATCCACATCTTGTTTATGTCCATGAGGCATGAGCCTGACCATGGGGGAGGCTGGAGGCTGTGATTAGTACTAGAAAGGCACAGACTGCTTGGTTGCAGGACACTAAATGTCCTGAGACTAAGGTAATGTGCTGCCTCCCCTGATACAGACTCCTGTACCCCTCCACACAGTGAGACAGAGATAGTGGTCTACTAGAATCCTAGAGCCTGGGATAGGGGAGCCAGAGGCTCAGAAACTGAAGGGGCATAACTAAGAAAGTCTCAGACTTTCCACACCATTTGCAGGTCTTTCAGGTAACTGAGTCCAGCAGGATGTGTGGAAGTCCTGATAGCTCAAGCTGTATTGGGGACTTAACCTGATTTGAGGACTATGTGAGCTGTAGCCATATACCAAGCAAAAGAGACAGTCCCCCAGCAGAAGAGAGGTCTCAGGCCACTGTTCTGGCCAGCTGAGAGCAGTCTCCCCATCCAATCATATATAACATCAAGGTTTAGCAAAAAAGGTGGGAGAGTGTACTAGGTGCCAAAGATTGGTAAGCAGGCCAGAGCACCACTAAGGAGAGACAGGCTGACATCTCAAGCCTGCTACACTTACTTTCCACAATGTTTCTCATTTTGAAAAAATTAAGTTTTTGTTATTAATTTACCCTGAGATTTTATACTCAGATTCAGTTTTAAGAGTCTTTGCCATTCTTCTAGAGTGTGGCTGATTTACCTTTTTAATTAGTTGTCTCTGTGTTATTGGACTTCATAAGTTTTAGAACAACATCTTGGAAATAGAGAATTATCTTTAAATGTCAACCTTGGTTTAGTGACTCTATCAAAAGAAGTACCATATATAATGATCCTAATGACAGGTAAATATGTGATAAATGCTTAGGCTTTCTGACAGTTGATTTTTCTCTAGTAATATAATCATTTCTCAACTGTTTACAAGAAACTAATGTCTGATGCTTGAGCTCTAATCTCCACATAAAACAAAATCTGCAAAGTGTGTGGATGACCTCTACCGACTCAAGAAGTCTATGGGCCAATGAGAGGCAAAGCGCTGCTCGACCTGGTACTGGCTACGGGGGACGACCTAATCAGCGACCAGTGATCGATGGGAAGCTGGGTGACAGTGACCACGAGCTGATCATCTTCACCATCCGCTGTAAAGCTGGCAAGCCAGTAAGCAACACAGAAGTCCTTGACTTCAGAAAAGCCGACTTTGACATGCTCAAGAGGCTTGTCGGTCAGGCCCTCAGGGACCGTGACCCCAGGGAGATGGGAGTTCAAGAAGAGTGGTTGCTTCTCAAGGAAGCGATCCTCAATGCACAAGCTAAATCTATTCCAACACGGAGGAAAGGCAGCAAGAAGGCACAGCAGCCCCCCTGGCTCTCCAGAGACCTAGCAGACCTCCTGCGGTTAAAAAGGAAAGCCTACAAAGGATGGAGGACGGGATTCACCTCCAAGGAGGATTATTCTGTGCTGGTCCGGTCCTGCAGGGAGCAAACCAGGAAAGCCAAGGCTGCAACAGAACTCCAACTAGCTTCAGGCATCAAGGACAACAAAGTCCTTTTTCAGATACGTGGGGAGCCAGAGGAAAAGCAAGGGCAATGTTGGACCCCTGCTAAACCAGATGGGGCAACTGACGCCCAGGAAAAAGCCAACCTATTAAATAGGTACTTTGCGTCAGTCTTTCGTCAGTCCTATGGGACACCCATGCCTGCTATGGGACAGGGAGATCCGGGTGATGGGGGTCCCCTACCCTCCATAAAAGCTGACCTCGTGAAGGAACATCTTGAGAAGCTGGATACCTTCAAGTCAGCTGGCCCTGACAATCTGCACCCCAGGGTACTCAAGGAGCTGGCGAGCGTCATAGTCCAGCCCCTGGCATGGATCTTTGAAAACTCCTTCCAGTCTTCGGGCTCTACAACAGAGTGCCAGAAGGCCAATGTGGTGCCGATCTTCAAGAAAGGGAGGAGAGTGGATCTGGCTAACTACAGGCCCATTAGCCTGACTTCTATCCTGGGGAAGATCTTAGAAAAGTTTGTTAAGGAGGCCATCCTTGAGGGACTGGCCCAGGCTAACATTCTAAGGGATAGCCAGCATGGGTTTGTTGCGGGTAGGTCTTGTTTGACTAATCTTATTTCCTTCTATGACCAGGTGACCTATCACCTGGACAAGGGAGAAGAGATTGATGTCATATATCTTGACTTCAAAAAAGCCTTTGATCTAGTATCCCACGATCACCTCTTGGCCAAACTGCCCAGTTGTGGCCTTGGCTCCACCATGATCTGCTGGCTGGGAAACTGGCTCCGTGGTCAGACCCAGAGGGTTGTAACTGATGGCAGTCATTCATCATGGTGCCCTGTGACCAGTGGGGTTCCTCAAGGCTCTGTTCTGGGACCCATACTGTTCAACATCTTCATTAACAATGTGGACATTGGAATCAGGAGTGGACTGGCCAAGTTTGCCGATGACACCAAACTTTGGGGCAAAGCAGCCACGCCGGAAGACAGGCGGGTGATCCAGGCTGACCTGGACAAGCTCAGCAAATGGGCAGACGAGAACCTGATTGTGTGTAACACCGAAAAATGCAAGGTTCTCCACCTTGGGAAGGAAAACATGCAGCTTCCTTATAGGCTCGGCAGTGCTACATTGGTTAGCACTACAGAAGAAAAAGACTTGGGGTCATCATAGACCACAAGATGAACATGAGCCTCCAATGCGATGCTGCAGCTAGTAAAGTGACCAAAATGCTGGCTTGCATCCATGGATGCTTCTTGAGCAAATCCTGGGACGTCATTCTCCCCTTGTACTCGGCCTTGGTGGGGCCGCAGCTGGAGTACTGCGTCCAGTTTTGGGCTCCGCAATTCAAAAAGGATGTGGAGAAGCTTGAGAGAGGTCCAGAGGAGAGCCACGCGCATGATCAGAGGTCAGGAAAAGTTTATCAAGGGTGACCACCAGGATCTGGGGGAACGTTTGTTCACCAGAGCGCCCCAAGGGATGACGAGGTCGAACGGTCACAAACTCCTGCAAGACTGCTTCAGGCTGGACATAAGGAAGAATTTCTTTACTGTCCAAGCCCCCAAGGTCTGGAACAGTCTGCCAGCGGAGGTGGTTCAAGCACCTACATTGAACACCTTCAAGAGTAAACTGGATGCTTACCTTGCTGGGATCCTATGACCCCAGCTGACTTCCTGCCCTTTGGGCAGGGGGCTAGACTCAATGATCTCCCGTGGTCCCTTCCAGCCCGAATGTCTATGAAATATAAATCCAATTTTATAAATTTGAAAAGAGAGAAAATATTTTCAACAAACTCTAAGTAGTGTAGTAGGGTTAGTGACTAATGTAGCAATGTTGGATTACTTTCCCTTCTTAGTAGCAAATGTATTGAAATACCTTAAACTATTTTCAGCTATTGGACTACTAGATTTAAAATGGAATGTAAAGTCAGAATAAATGCATGTGTTTTATGTAATAGCTAATCCAGGAGTGGGGAAAATTTAGCCCAGGGGCTGGATTCAGCCCACTGGGCCACTTTGTCTGGCCTGTGGGGCCCATAAAGGATTTTTGTGTGTGTGTGTAATATATATAATATCGTCTCCTGGCTGCCTGTTGAAGATGACAGAAGCCAGGTGCAGTAGGACCCATTGGGAACCAACAGCAAGATGCAGCAGCCCAGTCCTGCCCCACCCCCAGTCATTTCCTTCCCTTCCTACCTACCCCTGCAGTGCTCCAGCACCACGTGGATCCTGGCTGTATTGCTGGATCAGGGAGCGTGTGTGTGTGTGTGTGTGTGTGTGTGTGTGTGTGTGTGTGTGTGTGTGTGTGTGTGTGTGTGTCATAGGGTGAGTTCCACATGCACACCCCACCATACACATGAACCCACCCCTGCCATACATGCAAACACCCATGCCCCCTCACACCCCCCAGCCACCCTCCTCTCACACACAGACCCCCACATCCACACACTTCCACTTGTTCCCTCACCCCATACCGACACCCCCCCATCTCACATACCTCCATACCCACAGCCTCTACCCCTCACCATATACAAGAGTAAGACTTCATTTTAAGCTATTATATACTATCCCCTCTGTATGCTACACAAATACATGTAAACCACTTCAAAAATATATTTTTAAATCCAATTAATGAATGTTGTAGATGTTTGCTTTTTAGAATATAATTTGGTATTTTTCTGTTTCTGAGATGGCAAAATCCCTTGCTGAAAGGAGTACTTCTGGAGGCAAGGAGGGAGATTTCTGATGGCATATGTCAGGGGCAGGGGGCAGGACTTCCAGTCACAAGAAGGCAAACAGGGGCAGGGCACCTATCAAAAGGTGTCCCTTAACAGCTTGACAAAACTCAGTAAGCAACCCCCCCAGCTGAAATAATTGCCTGCCCTTAAGCTAGTTCATCTCCCTGCAGAAAATCTGTTGATATCTTTCCAGTATATTTTCAAACAATGGAATTTATGTATTGTCCTTCAAGAGACTAGCTTTCCTACTTTAATAGAATGGAATACTTTTCAGGAATTCAACTGAACATTTTTTTTTTCCAATAATGCAAACCTGTCGCTTCTAGTTACTTGCCTTTTATTCTAAGTAAGTCTTTGGTCTTTTATGTTTGTGTCCTTCAAATGTATTGATTACCCATTCTTAGAATTATTTTAATCTTTCTTTATAAGGTGGCCATTTCTTTTCTCTTATAACCTTTTGGAGGTGATCTCTGAATTCCCAACAGTTTATAAAGGGGTATCTGGAAAATAGGTGCCAGAATCGATTCTATATTTGGAGTATATACTATCAGAGTTGCCAAAGAGCAAGTGTTGCCTGTCTTCTCTGTGATGAGGTCTCTGCATACTCCATGTCAAACTGTATTGACTTTTCTTGCTGTCACTTCACACTTCAAATTCACAGTTCATTATCACAAACTCAACTCTTTTGGCATTTCTGAAGATATCCATAAGGCGGGCTTCTTAATAACAGCTTGAAATGGTTTCCCTTCCCCTCGCGCCAACCCCCCCCCCCCCCGCCACTCTTGCATCTTGTTCTCCTAAATTTTCTGTTTAGCTTTCAGGAAGAATGACCTTGTCATAGAACCTTGTGAAATGTCCTCAGTTGCCACTGATTCCAGAGGGAGTTGAAGATGCTTCACATATTCCAAATGGCAAGGAAATAAAAGCCATAGATGGTTTTTATATAAAATTTCCTTCCTCCATTTTTGTGTTTTCTACAAATCTTATTAGATTTTTTTCTAGATCAGTAATGAAGATAATTTGACAGCTCATCTTTTATATAACTTTTCATACTATTTTTCACTTTTTCTCCAGCTCCACATGTATGTCTGTTTCAGTCATTTGAACTGAAAAGTGATACCAGCATTTCAGAAAGTGCTATGCCTTAACTAATATCCAAGTAGTATGTTAATTTTTTTTTAATCCACTTATAACATAGATTTATGCCAACTTGGAGAAAAGAGTAGGGAGGAAAATAAGAGTATTGTTCAGGCATGCAGGGATGAAATCAGGAAGGCCAAAGTGTAACTGGAGTTGTAGCTAGAAAGGAACATAGAATCATAGAAGTAGGGAAGGGACATTGTAGATCTTCAAGTCTGAACCCCTGCCTAGGCAAGAGAAAAAACTGGGCTCAAATGATCCCAGCTAGGTAGGCATCAAGCCTCCTCTTAAAGACCCCCAGGGTAGGAGCCAGCACCACTTCCCTTGGAAGTTGGTTCCAGATCCTAGCCACCATAACCGTGAAATTGTTCTTATGGATGTCTAATGTAAACCTACTCTCCAACAACATATGGCCATTATTCCTTGTTATGCCAGGGGGCACAAGGGGAAACAAGGTCTCTCCCAAACCCTTCTGGTCCCCCCTAGTGAGTTTTATAGGCTGTCACCAGGTCCCCCCTCAACCTTCTCTTGTGAAGGCTGAACAGGTTCAGGTCCTGCAGTCTCTCATTGTAGGGTCTGCCCTGTTGTCCCCAGATTATTCAGGTGGCCCTCCTCTGGACTCTCTCAATATTGTCCACATCTCTCCTGAAGTAGGGCGCACAGAACTGGACACAATACTCCAGATGTGGACTGACCAGTGTTGCATAGAGGGGGAGGATCACCTCTTTGGCCCTGTTAGAGATGCACCTGTGGATGCATGACAAGGTGCAGTTAGCCCTGCTAACCATGACCTCTCATTGTCGGCTCATGTTCATCTTGGAGTCGATAATGACTCCAAGATCCCTTTCTGCTTCCGTGCTTTCCAGAAATGTGTTTCCCATCTTATAAGTGTGCTGCTGGTTACTACAGCCCAACTGTAGCACCCTGCATTTGTCAGTATTGAAGTGCATCCTGTTTTTGTTAGCCCACCCCTGTAACCTATCCAAGTCTTGCTGCAGTCTTTCCCTCCCTACTAATGTGCTCACCTCACCCGAAATTTTGGTATCATCAGCAAATTTAAATGGGGTGCTTTTCACCCCATCATCCAAATCACTGATAAAGAGATTGAACAGCAAGGGCCCAATAACCGAGCCCTGGGGGACTCCGCTACCCACTTCCCCCCAGGTCGAATATAACCTATCCACCACCACCCTCTGAGTGCGACCCTTCAGCCAATCTGCAATCCATCTGACTGTGTAGGCATCAATGCCACAGTCACCCTATTTTTTTTTTAAGGAGGATAAGGTGGGAGATGGTGTCAAAGGCCTTGCTGAAGTCCAGAAAGACTACATCCACGGCAACACCTGCATGCAATTCTTTTGATCATAAAAGGCAATCAAGTTGGTCTGACAAGACCTGCCCCTAATGAAACTGTGCTGGTTGCCTTTGAGCATCATCTCTGAGGCCGGCCCATCGCAGATGTGCTCCATGATGATCTTCTCAAAGAGTTTCCCTAGGCTTGAGGTAAGACTGATGGGCCTATAGTTGCCCTGGTCCTCCCTCCCTCCCTTTTTTAAAAATGGGGACCACGTTGGCTATCTTCCAATCATGGCACCTGGCCTGAGCATCATGAGCACTTGTAAAGCTGCGTCAAGGGCCTTGCAATAACCCCTCTAGCTCCCTCAACACCCTGGGGTGGAGAGCATCTGGATCCACTGATTTGAACACGTCCAGCCCCTCCAGAAGCTCTCTAACCCAGTCCTCCCCAACCTGAGGTCTGGAGGCATTCCCCTCGAGTCTATCTTGCATCATGGTGGGGAAGTCCCGGTCCCTGGACAAGAAAATGGAGGTGAAGGATTGGTTAAAGAGGTCTGCTTTCTCCTCTGGTGGAACCATGAGATTGCCCAGAGGATCTTGCAGGGGCCCCACATTTCCCAGTGCTTTCTTTATCCTCCCTATATATTTGAAAAAGGACTTTTTCATTATCTTTGATTTTGGATGCTAGTTCTAGCTCTATGTCCTCCTTAGCTTTCCTGACAGCCCCCCTACAGGCCGGAGGAGAGGAGGTATACTCCTCTTTGGAGATGTACACCCAGTGGAAGGGCAGTGCTGCTGCCTTTTTGGCAATCAGGCATTCCAAGACACCCTTGGTGAGCCGGGGGGCTTTCGGGCACTCTTGCCTCCCTTGCTTTTTGTTGGGATGGACATGCCTTGGGCCCTGAGTATCGTCTCCTTAAGGAACGACCACTCATCTTGGGCACTGAGTTCTCCTGCTGTTGAGAACTCCAGCACCTCTCCAACTGATCTCAACTCATTGAAGTTGGCCCTCTTGAAGTCTAGGGGTACCACCTTGCTGCAGGCCCTTGACACCCTGTGCTGGATGGTGAATTCCAGCAAGCGATGATCGCTATCACCCAGGTGGTCAAGGAACTGGAGGCCCCTAAAGGAATCCATTTCTAAGCACTTGGAGAAGCTGATTAGGAATAGCCACCATTGATTAACAAAGGCAAGTTATGCCTGACCAACCTGATTGCTTTCTATGATGAAATGACTGGCTTTGAGGGTAGAGGGAGAGCAATGGATATACTTTGACTTTAGCAAGTATTTTCATACGGTCTTCCACATTATTCTCACAAGCAAGCTAACGAAGTATAGGTTGAATGAATAGACTGTAATATGGATAGAAAACTGGTTAGATGGTGAGGCTCAGAAGGTAGTAGTCAATGGCTCAATGTCCAGTTGACAGCCAGTATCAAGTGGAGTGCCCCAAGGGTTGGTCCTGGGGACAGAATTACTCAATATTTTCATCAATGGCCTGGAAGATGGGACAGAGTGCACCCTGAGCAAGTCTGCACATAACACCAATCTGGGGAATGGGGAGCAGTAGATACACTGGAGGGTAGGGCTAGAATTCAGAGAGACCTGGACAGATTGGAGGATTGAACCAAAAGAAATCTCATGAGGTTCACTAAAGAGAAGTACAAAGTTTTGCACTTAGGATGGAACAATCCGATGCGCCGGTACATGCTGAGGACCAACTGGCTAAGCAGCAGCTCTGCAGAAAAGGAACTGGGGGTTACAGTGGACAGTAAACTGAATATAAGCCAACATTGTACCTTGTTGTGAAGAAGGCTAATGGCATTCTAAACTCCATTCATAGGAGCATTACCAGCAGATTGAGGGAAGTGATTATTTCCCTCTAATCAGCACAGTGAGGCCATATCTGAAGTACTATATCCAATTTTGGGCCCTTGGTTACAGGTAAGAATTGGACAAATTGCAGAGTTAATCAGAAGGCCAAAAAAATGGTTAGAGAGCTGGGGCACATGACTTCTGAGGAGAGCCTGAGGGAACAGGGTGTATTTAATCTGCAGGATAGAAAACTGAGGGGGAATTTGATAGTAGCCCTTAACTACCTGAATGGTAGTTCCAAAGAGGATGGAGCTAGACTCTTCTCAGTTGTGGCAGATGACCAAAGAAGGGATAATGGTCTCATGTTGCAGCAAGGGAAGTTTAGGTTAAATATTGGGAAGAACTTTCTCACTAAGAGGGTAGTAAAATATTGGAACAGGTTACCCAGACAGGCTATGCAATCTCCATCCTTGGAGGTTTTTAAGATTGGCTAGGCAAAGCATTAGCTGGGATCATATAGTTGGGGGCGGTCCTGCTTTTAAGCAGTAGGTTGGACAAATGACTTCCTGAGGTCTCTTCCAACCCCACTTTCTGATTCAATGATTCTGCACCTTGGAGTTTAGTCTCCTTTGTTGGTTAAATTTCCTTTTACACTTAAGCCATTTAGGCAAGCTGGTAATAAAAATACTTTTGTCTATCTAAATGGAAGGGAAATTTCAGAGAAAAATACCTTAAATGTAAACGGGTTCATCAAATTCGATGCTCTTTGAACTAATATAGTCATTGGGAAAAAAAATAAAACAAAAACCCAGTACTTCTGTGATATAGAACACAATATCCATCTAAAATGCCAGCAAATAGATAATGTGTGAATTTACATTTGCATGATAGTAGGATGCAATCTGTAAATGTAATTTATCTTTCAGAGCTGAATTAACAACACCACCTACACTGAAAAGCACTGAAGTTGTATTAATCCATGTAGAAATTTTCTTAAACTAAGGATTTTCTATGTTCACATTTCACACACTTATTTCAGCATTAATTGAAGAATTGCACACATCTTAGGTTGGAGACTGATCTTGTTTCTCTGGGCTTAGGGCTTAAAAAGTCTCTCATTGAAATGTCTGCCCTTCCCCCCCAGCTTTAGTTAAAAGACATTGGAATCCTAACAGGCACAGCAAATTTTGGTTCTGCAACACTATATGTTAAAACAGACCCATTATTTGTATATGTGGCTGTTAACATTAACCTCCCTTGGGGCAAGATTGGACACCAGAATCATTGGTAATAGTATTTTCCTTACCAAATGTATCAAAAAAAAAAAAAAGAAAGAAAAGGAGACTTTTATGGTAAAAACATTTTTATTGCTTTTGCTTAAACTCCAGTTAGTTTAAATAAGTGTCTTTCATTATTTATTCCAAGTACATATTACCAGAAAAGATGCCTTTCTAGAACATTTTGTTGCACATGCTGAAATTAGATTTTCAGTAAATGTATATGAATATTTACAATGGTGGAGAAGTACAGATTTTATAATAAATATCTGATATAGAAGAAAAATATTTTGATTTTAATAGAGGAAAAAAGAAGAAGCATGTCTCCAGTAAACTAGAAGCTAGATTCTAATCTTGACCTCTTGGGAATCTGTTTTTTCCAGTAGATATACACAATGCTCATATGTCCAGAACAGACAGACCTCTAAAGCCAGTATACAAGCTGAGGTTATACTTAATGTCTTTCTGTCTTGGTTTTCTGAGAAATGACTGCATGAGCTGTGAGCGCTCATGAACTTGTGGAGGAGTTAATTTCCAAATTTAATTCTAAATGAACAAGAAAGTAAATTGGTTTTAATGGAGCTACTAGGTATTAACAGTACTGTGAAAGAATGTGGTTCTAAAATTTTCAGTCCACTGCTCCTGTCAAATCACTGTTGTATCTTCATCTTATGAAGAAATTGAAGACTAATATCTGACTCTCAAATAAAAGCTATTTTAATTGTTTATTCATTTTTTCATTTATTAATTGACTCTTCAAATTTTAAACGCATTCAGTCATGTAAGTAACCAAGCAGAAAAGCGCTTCAATTATAAACACCAGTTCTAGCTGTGCCAAAGTTGTTCCTATTAATGTAGGCATTATTGGAGAATGGAGGCTATGGTTGCTTGCTCTGTTGCTTACCTAAAATGGTTATTTTGATCGATCCTCACTTAAATAAAATGAAAGATTCAGTATGGAGGGGTTTTGTTGCTTCTTTTTAGAATGAAAAGATGTGTTCTATATAATCATAGAAAATAGGGTTGAAATGGATTTCAATGTAATCGGTACCTCGCAAATAAACCAAAGATATTCAACTGCATAATCAAAACCGTAAAGAAATAAGGATTGTCAATGGATGCAATGGATAATGGCTTTTGGAAGCAAATATCAGGCAGTGGCAAAAAAGAGAGATGGGGGATTGGGATTGTTCTGTGTCATTCTGCCACTAACTCCTTTTCTGATGTTGGATAAAACAGCTGCCCTGTACTTCAGTTTCTCCGGCACTAATTGAGTATGTTGTAACACTTGCACAAAAGAAGAGGTGTAAGACTTGATGAACATTTGGTAAAGAGCTTCCTTTAGTTTAATGATAAAAGCATTAATAGGTAATATGTTAGGTGGTGGTGGTATCGGGTTGTGTTAGTTCTGAAGAATCCTAGTCTATTTAGTCCCAATGGGTGCATCTACACATGCTATTAGCATGGAGCAATAAACTCTGGAGCATATCGTGCCAGAGTTTATTGCTCCTGAGTGCTACATTTGAATGTGCACCCGGGACTGTAGCAGATCTGCTATGATCTTGGTCGCACCCTGGGGGTCAGCCTGCTAGCCCAGGGCTGCTCTGACATGGCTCAAAGTGCTGTGGAGAGGTTGGCTGGGATGCGAGTATGCATCAGTGTGGGGTGCACCGACAGGCAGCCATAGCACTGAATCACCCTTGTGCCCCAGCAAGTGTTACTGCGCACTAAAGAACACCACTGGAGGATGATGCTTGTAAATACATGTATTTGTATTTACAAGTACTATCCTGCACCAGAGTTAATTAGTATCCTGTGGTCTAATAGAATCACACTTGCAGATGTTGAAACTTTACTGTGGAGCTACTTAGGCAGCTCTGCAGTAAATGCCTCATGTAGATGCACACCTCGTGACTCAAATGAGTTCTGATGACATTGCTGCTTTGAATAAGAACAAAAGAAAGTTGACTCCAAAGCAAATGCTCTCTTATAAGAAAGCTATACTGTTTAAAAAAAACAACCAAAAAAACCCTTTTTTTAACATATATAAAATGCGGTACTCTCAGAAACACTCCACAATGAGGGTTTTTTTTTTTGTATGTGCAGGGTTGTAACTTCCCTTGGAAAAATATGTAGAAATAAATCTGAAATTTGTTTCCTCAAAATGTTAATAGGAAAAATAAATGTAATCAACAGAAGGATTTATGGAGCTCAGTGTTTGTCTGAAGTTTAATGGAAGCTTTTTCATATCAATCCATTACTGATTTGACAGTATTAATGATTGGTAGATCCCTCATAACAGAAACTGTAAGCCAGATGGAAAGGGTTTAACATCTTTGTGACAAATAAACAGCTGACAGAATCCCTTGATCATGTTTTATGACATCGATTTCACCAAACATGGTCTACTTTACTTGAAAATGTCAGCAGCTGGAATTGGGAACAAGCTGGTGACTAATAAGTCTGAATTAATTACTGTCATTAATTTTAATTGGGATTCAAAATTATCCAATTTAGTGTACATCTAAATTACTAATTAAGTTTCACTTGATATACATATCATAGATGCATTATCAGTAATTGCTTTGTATGAGATAAAGAACTGAAAATTGGAACAAAAGAAAGTGTAAACTGTATGCATTTAATTTCACTGGTCTCTCTTTTTTGCTGTTTTAGTAAGATTCTTGTCCAGAATTGGATGGATTGAATACATATTCATGTTTGCTTATTTTTTCATATTAATAAAAGACATACATTTGCTTAAAAAGGTGTAGGACTCCTGAAATTTTTAATAGTTATGCACTAACTAAATCTGCACTATTTATTTGTTTGTTTTAAGTATGTTTCTAATGTTCCTTCATGCTAACATTCATGGAGCCATATTTAAATCATATTGAAGCTATACTCTGGGCTTATCTAAAGAGTAAACTTTATCATAGTTCATAGTAGGTAGGAGTCAGAGGGGACCTGAATAGATCATCTAGTCTAACTCCCTGCCACTGGCTGAAGCACACACGGGGATCACACAACCCCAGACAGGTGTTCATCCAAAATCTTTTTTTGAATTTACCCAAGGTAGGAGCAAGGACCACTTCCCTAGGAAGTTGGTTCCAGATCCTAGCTACCCTAACCACGAAATAGTGCCTCCTAATCTGAACCTGAACCTGTTCTCCAGCAGCTTCTGGCCATTGTTCCTTGTCACCCCAAGTGGTGCTGGGGGGAATAGGTCCCTTCCTATTTGCAGCTGATCTCCCCTAATGAGTTTGTAGGTAACCACCAAATCCCCCCCTCAGCCTCCGCTTGCTGAGGCTGAACAGGTTCAGGTCCCTCAGTCTGTCCTCACAGGGCATGCCCTGTTGCCCTCCAACCAAGCGGATAGCCCTACTCTGAACCCTCTCAAGGCAGGCAATCATATCTGGAAGGGATATACAAACAATGCTGTGAAAGAGTAAACAGCGATGTGGGAAAAAGAGCCAGAGAGCGCTGCTTCTGGAGCTATTACCATATTAGGGTAGAAGCTCCGAGAAAAGAAAGAAGAGGAAAGGAGTCCCAGGAAGGGAGAAGAAAGAAAGAGCGTCTGAAGGAGAAAGTGAGGGAGAAAAGACACTTACCTCAGGATTTTTCTCACCTCTGGAGAGAGCCGAGCTCTGAGAAAGAGGAGCGGATCCCTGAAGAGGCACCGGAGATGAGGCTGGCGCCCGCGCTGAAAAGTAAACAAATAAACAAAAAAAAGAGAAGGGTGAATTGACTCAGTCCCACAAGCCTAGTGAAAACAACTGAGTGCTGACCACAGAGATTCAAGGCTTCAGGCATGCACCAGATGAAAGGTACACACTCAGGAAAAGTAAAGAGAGAAATAACAAGGCTTGAAGAGAGAAGCCTGCTCTAAAAAAATAAATAAATAAACAGACAAACTAGAGTTAAAGGGACTTTGTTTATTAACACCAAGTTCAGTCTAGCCAAACTGATAAAAGTTAAATAAGAACAGTATGTAGATAGAATTAAAAAGTTGATATAATTGTTTAAAAAAAAAAAAGGACCACTTCTGTTTAAAGATAATGAATGTTTGTATAGTGTTATAAAGAATAAAGGTAAAGATGCATCTGCATCTGCGTCTGATCGAGTGAAATTTTCCTCTATGATACTGGGATTCCTAATAGAGACACCCAAACAGCAAAATAAAACAACAAATAACAACCCTCCTGACAAGTGACATCATAAAGCACAACATATTATAATAGCATCCAAGATGTGGCAGGTGCGAAAGTCAGGGTACTTGCAGCTCTTTAGGAGATTGTAAAAGGATACAGAGAGGCAAGGTCCACCATCACAAACACAAAACTGGGAATGGCTGCAAGCACATTGCAGGATGGGAGCACAATTCAAAAGGATCTTGGCAGATTGGAAAGCTGCACTGGAGTTAATGGGAGGAAGGTCAATGCTGACAAATGTAAGGTGTGTTGCCCTCTGGGGTCAGGCCAACTCTCAGGATCTCAATAGTGTGCTGTTAGACAGGAGGGTGATGCAATTGCACATGTACAAACACACAAATCAATTCGGTGCACGAGCGCACACACACTACCAACTCAGGCACATGCACATCCGAACTAGGTACATGCATACCTATCACCAATTTAAGCATATACACAATACACCCCAAAAGTTAGACAAAAATCAATTGTCCATACCCACACACTTACTACACATACACAGATTACTAATTCATATATCATGCACATTGTGTGTGTGTGTGCGCACACTCACCAGTTCACCCACATAGAACCCACCTGCACATACACACTAGTAGACTAGTAAGTTCCTAACTTGGATGGTTTGATATGTATGCGGGTGCTTGGGATACTTGGTGAGAGGAGAGTTAAAGTGTAGGGAGTGAAAGTTGCCACAACCAGGACTAAAACCGGTGGACTAGAGAGAAGCTGACAGGACCTGAGGGTTGGGTTTACTTAAGATCAAGTGGCCCCAGGGTTACTGGTGCAAGGGAAAAAAAAAGCCTGGTGGCAAGGAGGAGACAGCCAGGAAAGAGAGAGAGAGAAACCTGGGAGCTTGGGGCTGGAAACTGAGGCAGACAGCTGACATATTGGGGTGGGGGGAAGATAAGTGGTGACAAGGAGACACCCAGGAAAGAAACTGAGGCAGAAACCGAGGAGCTCAGGGGAAAAGGCAGTGGGGATAAGACAGTGGCAAAAAAACAGGGTTTGCAGGCAGAGAGAAGCTCAGGACAGGTGTTGGAGGCGGCAGTGAGCCAGAAGCAGGAGAGGGAGGAATGAGACAGAAGTTAGAGGGGTGAGGAGCAGAGATTGGAGCAGGTCTGGACTATAGTAAAGCAATACCCAACTCAGGGGTCCAAATAACAGCTTTATTAAACAGACAACACACTACACAGACCCATGAAGTTACTGGTTTTCTCTCTCTCTCTGTCATTCACAATGGCAGCGGGAGAAAGAGACTCAGTGGAAGGGTTGGAGTCCAGGTAGGGAAGCAAAGCAGAGTCCAAGTCCTTGGTTGAAGAGGGGGTGTGGGTGATAGTTACGTATCCAGGCTGGCAAGGGGTTTCTGTCCAGTAGGTGGTGTCCAGAGGGGGGTCACTGGCAGGGCCTCTAGGTGGATAGGTGGTGTGGCATGGTGCTGGTCCAAATGGAAAGAGTGTCCCAAGGAGTCAGTCTTTACTACCCCTTTTATGGGGCAGACTACCTCTGATCTCCTATGGGAGGGCCTGTCCACACAAGGTCAGTCCTGTTCTGGGGGGCTCCAGGTGTTCTTATTGAGTATGTGCAGCTTGGCACAATGGTGGGTTGCCTCATCTTTTGTTTCTTGAATGTTATGGGTGGTTCCAAGGGCTGGGTCATGGTGCAGGTGTTGGTGTTGATGGTTCAGTCATTTATAGGGAGCTATTTTTAGACCGACTGCCATTGTCTCTCAAGCACTCTCATTCATCCCCATTCATTCAGGAACCAAGTTACATAGGAGGGATAGGTGTGAAGCATAGATTATACAGCTGGGCCTAGAGACAGGATGGAGACTTGACAAACAAGACAGGAACTTGACATGACTTATGCTAACTTATTTATGTAGGACTAAATCATATTGTACCGGTAAAACAGTAATATAGAACAGTAAAAATCAATATAAACATAATAATTATACAATATAAAGAAGGAGAAAAAACAAAACAAATACAACTCGCTATCAAAATAAAATGCTGAAGCTTATCGTATGTTGTAGCTCACTTATACTTCTCTATAGGGAATACAGAGTGAGAGACAAAGTCAGAAATGGCTGGGGAAGGGGAGGGAATGCATTTGGGAAAAAAAAAAAGAAAGAAAAGAAAAACTCAGGATTTTGCACAGGGGAAGACTAACTAAAAATAGACATACAGAATAGTTCACACCGGGCTGAATGGAGACACTATGGAGAAGGATATGGGAGTCTTCAATATGAATCTTCACTGATGTAGCTACCCAAAAGGTGAATGCAGTTGGGATTCAAAAGTGAGTGCAGTTTGGGATTCATCAACAGAAGCCTTATGTGCAAGATACAAGAGGAGATAATACTTCTTCTACTCAGAATAAGTTAGGCCTTACGTAGAGAATTGTTTGGAGTTTGGGGCTTCACATATTAAGAAGGACATGAAAAAGTTTGAGCAAGTCAAGAGGCAAGTGATAAGGGGCTTGGAGGTCAAGTTGTAGGAGTAGAGATTGAAGTAAATAGACATGTTCAGCTTGCAGAAGAAGCATTTAACAGACAATATAATAGCAGTCCCAGTCTTCAAATGCATGAAGGACTGTAATAAAGAAGAGACAAAACACCTTTTCTCTTTTACTATTGTGACTAGGACATAGCCTAATGGTTTGAAAGTGCAGCAAAATTCGCTTAGATTAGATATCAGGAAGAACTTCTTCAGTGTTAGAACAGTGAGATAGTGGAATAGACTAAGGGAAGCTATGGCCTCTTTGTCACTGCAGGTGTTGAAGTAGAGGATGGACAGTCACTTGTTGGGAAAGATCTAGATACAGTTATGCCTATGCTCTACTATGGGTATTTCCCATGATTTGGTCTTTACTCATTGAAGCATGGGGCTGGGAGGGTATTTTGTCCCTCACTCCTACCTTTCCTTCCTTCTGTTACTGCTACCTGTCTCAGGGCTGTTTTTAAGCCTCCCTCAGAGGCACTGGGTGTTGGTTGAAGGCAAGGCTGTGGAGTTCGATTCAGGTAAACTGGGAGGTTTCTGGCTAGAAAGTGTTACCCCTATTCTCAAGATCAGAGCAACTGCCTGATCTGGGAGCAGGAAGGAATTTGATCTCATGGTCAGATTGGTACTGACAGTGGAGGTTTTTGCAACTTTCTTTCTCAGATCTCTTGAGTGTATATTAACAACCTTTACAGCAGTACAACATTGGCCAACATGGTCTCCCTGCTTTACCTGTGACAAGTTAGGGTGTTATATCTTGTCAGCACTGGCTATTTAGTTTTGCTAAGAAGTTAGACAATGGATTTATATAGGATAGTTTGGATAGGGATGATCCTGCCTCTGCTGGGAGGTTGGACTAGATGACCTCTGGACATCCTTTCCAGCCCTTCTTCACTGTATAATTCTATGATCCTCAAACTCCCAAAGCTATACATGGGGTCTCCTGTGCTGGAAGAAGTATACCAATTTCCATGTAGCACTTTGAGGGTCTAATTAGTTCTGCTGACAGACAGTGCTAGTTATTATACTCCAGTGTTATAGGCTGACAGTGTCACACAGATGCAGCTACATTGCTTTGAATACAAGAGGCACTCTATGCAAAGCAGTGACACATATTTGAGGGTGATACCCCTTGGCATGGTAAGCTTATCATTGAGACATGACATTAGATTTTATTAACAAGTCAAACAGTCTATCATCCAATTATAGAGTAGAAATGACTTATAAATTGGTTGACTAGTCACATGCCACAAATACATATAGGGAATTATAAAAGAATAGCTCATGAATAATAAATATGCTGAATTGTATCTACATATTTGGTTTAATGAATGTAATTGAAGATTTTTTCTAACAGTTTATAGCAGTAGTGCTCAACATTTTTCTCTAGCAGGTCAGCTGGGTGATACCTGGTCTGATCACAGGCCAGATGGTGGTTCTGATACAGCACTGGGTGGCTGGTGTGGCAGGCACCATCTAGCCACACAGAGGGGTTGGGGAGAAGCCCAGCCCAAGTCTAGCCCTGCAGGGGGTGGGGCAGGGCAAGGGGTTTCACCCAGTCCCACGTAGGGGAGGGGCATAAAGGGGAAATGGCACTGCCCCATGGGAGGGAACAGGCATGACTCAGCCCCATCCCAGCCCTGTGGGGGTAAGAGGGCTTGACTCAGCCCCACAGCAGGAAAAGAGGTGTGATCTGGCATCAACCTGGCCCCACAGGAGAAAAGGGGCTTGGCCTGGGTGCACAGGGGAGAAGGACATGGCCTAGCCTCACAGGAGGAGGAGGCATGGCCTGGCTCCAACCAGCCATGCAGGGCATGGAGTTTGGGAATTTGGCAACAGAGGGGGATGGCCATATTAATTATCCCCACTCCCCTGCCAAATTTCCTAACCTGTGGGGAGCCCTGTGGGCCAGATACAATTGCTCCGTGAGATGCATTTGGCCCATGGGCCAGAGGTTGAGCAGTCCTGGTGTATGAGGTTCACTCATTTTGTTTGATCATCAAAAGTGGAAATAGTGGTTAAATGTATTGAATAACTTACCTTTAGCACATAGCTTGTCTCACAATTCTTATAGATACTATGAATACAGTAACAGAAAACTTCAAAACATCTTTGTTTTGAAGATTGGACATGTTGGACAGGTTGAAAGTGAGGACACACTTTCAGTTCAAACTGATTTCTCAATATTAGTCATGTCATATTGAGGAGTTGAGGATTATTTTGATTTATAATACTTTAGTGTTCGGAAAAATTATGGTTTCTTATGTCAATTGATCCTCTTCTCATCACCTCCCACCTCAATTAACCATTTGTTCATTTCCTTAAACAGGAATTGATACAGAAGTGCATTTCAGTTCTATTTTGTTGTCTTGCATCTGAACTATAAAGGTCTGAATCATGTCAGGTTATAAACCCAGACAAGCTTAAATCTCCAAGTTTGAAGAGGCTGGCCCTCCATACCTTCTCTTTGGTTATAAGTTTTCTGCTATTAATATTGCAAGAAAAATGTGCATGATTTAGACAAACATTTGAAGATGAAAATAAATTTAGAAAATGTATTTGTTTCAGTTTGTCTTCTGCTTTATTCCTTTGATATTGCTGGTACTTCAAAAAATTTTAAAAAAGAGTCAGATTCACTGTTGCTGTGGCCTTGTCCAGATGAGCATGAATGTTTGATTCCCCAGGGACAACTAGCAGTGGCACATGCATGCTTTGGAGTGCAGCAGGTTATCCTGGGTGGGATAGGAGAGGCAGCCTTACCTGGGATCTTCACCACTGTCTCCATGACTTTTTCTAAAAGGAGATGAACAGGATTATCACAATTTATTCAATATGATTTTACCACCATCTGTTCTAGGGATACATAGCATCTTATCTTCCCAAAGGAATAATTGGTTATTTCAGCTAGTAGTTCTCCTGATTTCTGCACAAGTTTTGACCAGCTGTTTCATTTTGATTTTGACTTTACTGCTATGAACTAGTTTGATGTACTTCTAAAAGGAGCCTATAGAATTTTTATATATAGATAGATGCAGACACAGATATTTTATATAATGCTTTCTAATATATGTATTACAAAAACAATGGAAAACTTTCACTATGAATGAATTCATATAAGCTATTAGACAGTTAAAATGCAGAGGTCCCCAACATTGACTACAGTCCGACTACTAAAGATTGGCAGTTTCAAACTGACAGACTTTTTCTAGAAGTGTGTAATGAACCTCGTACTCATGGAATTACTTCTGAGCATAGTATCAGCCTAATATGACCAATTCACGTTGTCTCTGCTTTAACTGGATGGTGCTAAACAACACTGAGCCTTTTATCATTTATCACATAAGAACCAAACAAATGAGATCTCTGAAATCCAGAAAAGATGGATAACATCTAAGGCATGCAATTGCTTTGGGTTGTGATTTTTCTTTTTCAAAAGAATTTGACTCTATTGAATGCAGGCAGTTTTTTAACTCTCTGATACTGTGGGCTTGCCAAATCCATAGTCAGGACATCTGGGGACTATTCTATGAGAATTCCAGCTCCAGTGACTCAACCACTGAACGTCATGGATTATACATGTTGTTTGATTCCGTTCCCAATTTTTATAAAAATCTCCAATCTTGCATTCACAAGCGATTTAGTTATCCTGAACTTGACTCTGTGTAGATGCACCTAAATGATTTGGTGAAAACAGCCTTCAACTTGTACCTTAAAGTGAACCAAGTCAAAACCAAAAGTCATAGTCTGTGGGCAAGCCAGGGCAAAAGAAAGCCTTTGCAATTTGGGGATAAATTTTAAAATGTCTAGGTTCTGAAATAACCAACAATAAAACTGACATTCATTATCTTAAGACAAAAAAACAAAAAACCCTTGCCCGCTGCCATAATTCCACACACACAAACAATGACATAAAATTGGCGAGCAAATTAATAGCTTTTGACAAAATTAGCTTGCTTCTTGTTGACAAGGAAGAAGTTGGACAAGAATCTTAGTTGTGTGTCCCTACATACTAGAGCAGGAGTGCTCAATCTCCAGTTCACAAGCCAAATGTGCCTCTTAGAGCCATCACATCTGCCCCATGGGGCTCCACACAGGTCTGGAAACTTGGTGGTGACAGAGTGGTGGCCATTAATATGGCCACCCTCCCCCCACCAGCTTCCCAAGCCCAAAGCCCCATGTGGCTGAATGGTAGCTGCTGTGCCAGTCCCAGGCATTCGATTGGAACCACCACCCAGGGCCTTCATAATGTAATGTGAAGAGATGAGGTGATTAGGACATGATCTTTGGCAAGAAAGCATTTGATATTGACACACTTGTGTATGCTTATTGAATGAGAAGTAACAAATACACAGTTCTTTCAATAACAGGAAGCTGTCCTAAATCTGGACTGCCTTCTTTCCTGCCTTGCTGAACTTTATTTTGTATTAAGCAATCAGTGAAATTCTCAACCTACTTTTACCTCAGAGTTACTTCTCCAGACCCAATTACCAAATATGATATATAATATAACATAATAAAAAATTTACTGTAGACTTTTACCCTAAAGATATGCTTTATCTGAAATTACTGTCTTTATTATTTCTAATTATTTTCTTTCATTAACATAATTTCATTGTTTAATTATGTAACCCTCAGTGCCTTCTGTCTTAGTACTATTAATTTGAGGTAGAAAGAGCTTGGAAAGAATAACATGGATGTAAATAAACTAATTCTTGCAAACATCCTTAATCTTAATTGGAAATCAGAACAATGTCACTTTCTTTGACCTTTAGTAATCAAAATATGATTTCTTATTTTGGGAGGAAACTGAGAAATAGAAATGGATGTCCATAATTCCAAAAAGTGAGATGTGACAGAACATGTGATTAATGGCAGAGCCACATTACATATGAAGCAAATAGTTTCAAAGAGTAAACTTGGGACAAGTTAGTTTAGCTATAAGCTGGGTTCTATGGCTTCATTAGCTATAATAGAACTTAGAAGGTTGCTTGATTTCAGAAAAAAATTATTCTCATGTATGTACACTTGTTTTTATGAAATGTAATTGTGTTGCTTTTTATTGCTGCCTGCTGGTTTTAGACAAACAGGAAAAATACAGGAATAAAAGGGAAGTGATGACATGATATGCTGAAACTATGTGAATTTAAAACCACTTGGGATATATAGCAGAGCAAAAAGTAAGAATGACCTGGGAAGTCTTCTGATAGTGCTTCAAAACTCCAGAGAAACAGGGAAAGTAGCTACTGGTCCTGAATGATAGGAAGTAGTTTAAAGCCATATAAATATGAGTGGTCCATGGTAGGATAACACCATTCATACTAAGACTAGGGTTGGAGGTATGCAAATTGGTGGAGTTAATGTGTTTAATCTAAGTCTTAGGTCTTTTATTAATTCTAACTGAACTGTTTTTCTCTTTGCTTAATGGTTACCCTCTATAGTAGACAATAAAGCAAAAAAGACAAAATTAGAAGATTAAAATTTAGCAAACGGGGGCATGTCTAAATGAAACATTTACTGTAGTGTAATTAGCTCTACAGTAAATGTCTCACATTGACATGTGCAGGGCTGTTAGGCTGCAGGAAACTAATAAATTCCACAGCAGGGTAATACTTGTAAATACAATTACTATCCTACTGCAGAGTTATTTACTGCACAGCTATACATATGTAGATACTGACCTGGGAGTAAACTACTCCTAGTGAGCCAAGCCAGCAGAGGGCCATACTCCTACCTGCTGCCTAGCCATATGGCTTGGCAAGTGCAGGAGCTTCATGGCCCAGCCAGCTCCTCCTCTGCCTGATGCAACCATCTGCTGCCTGGGCCTGACCCACAGTATTCCCTGTCAGCCTGGGCCTGGCACCTAGGTAGCTTCAGCTGGAGCCTGAAGTTCCCCTGTCTGCTGCAATGCACAGAGCATCCCTGTCCTAAACTTCTCCCCCTCTCAATTTGCTACTCTCCTGGTTGCACATGCAGACACTGCACCTAGGAGTACTTTACTGTGGAGCAAATTGCTCTGCAAATTATTAATATGCATTATTTGCATATGTAGATGCAGTGAGACAGTGGTATCCTCTTTGGTTTTTACCTGAGTCCTCAGTGGTGGAGCAGACAGATCAAGAAAGACTACTTCACAATAGCTCCAAAGGTGGATAAAGGTTGCAGTGGAATAGAAAATTCCAGTCGCCTAGGAGTTCTTGCTGTTAGATTAAGATTTCCTTCCCATGAAGTATCATGTGGTTGCTGATGTGAAATGGCATCCCCATGTTAAAGGAAGACATGCACAAGCATCTTCCTTTAATAGCCAGTCCTATGGTGATGGGCAAATGGCAATGGGGGCAGGTGCTAGTGTTTACTGGAAGCCTATAGCCATAAACCTACATGGAGGTCATGGTTTTATGATAATTATTTGTTAATCCAAACTGAAACTGATGTGCAAGTAAGCAGCTGCATTCAAGACTAAACAGACCTATTTAGAATTCACTATGGTCACTTCATATGATGGAGAGGCTAGAAAATTTTCCCTAAACATAGGGAAAATTTTACCTAAGTGAAAATCTGTGGTCCAAATCAAGTAATGAAGTTTTCAACCTGGAATGTCTTTACTAGGGGTGTGCAAAGTGGGCCCTATTCAATTTGGATTTGGATTTGGCCCAAATCGGGGACAGTGATTTGATTGTTGATTCGGATCACCATCCCTGATTTGATTCGGCTAAATCCAAATCTAAAGATTTGATGCTGATTTGGAGAATCATCAAATTAGGCAGACACAGTTTTACAAGTTTTTTCTACATACCTTGAGGTAGCAGGTGCACTTTGTGAATGCTGTGACGCTGAGGCTGATCCCACAGGAGCAATGGGGCCCTGTAGGTGCTCGGCAGGGAAGCTGGAAGTGGACCAGAACTACTTCCAGACCACTTCTGGGTCTGACAGAGCGCGCACTGGGGCCCACCCCCTGCACCCCCCTGGCTCCAGGTCCACGTGGGGGAACCCGGATGCCCCCCCAGGCCCAGGAGGCACCAGTCACCAAGCTAGAGGGGTATGGTGGGCTCCCCCAGCATGCTCCCCAGTGGACCTGGAAGTGGACCAGAATTACTTCTGGGTCTGCTGCTAAGCATGCTGGGGAGCCCCCTGTGCTTCTGTGCCCCAGCATCACAGCACTCATGAGCCCCTGCTACATAGAGGCACGAAGAAAAAACATTTAAAGCTGTCTCTATGTCCGAACATCAACATCTTTCTGAATTTTGAGATTCAGCCACCAAATCAGGCTGAATCTCTGCTGAATTGAATCCATGACTGAAGCTTCGCACAGCCCTAATCTATACCCTGATGGACAACCCTAGCAGTGACCAACTGGAGCAAAGGAAAGCTCCAGAGAACTTGCACAATTTGATATTGACATTACTCCATTTAATGAGCCCAGACATACAGGAGAATGGCAACTCACAAAGCATGGTGATAACTCACTTTTTGTTAAATGGAAAAGATGAAAGACAGATACATCCACAGTATTGGCTTCACAATGTCCAGTTGCCATCAATGAGCATCTCATGATCTTTCATCTCCATCTGACTAACCGGCAGAATGAAGAAATCTGAGGACAGCTGAATGGATCATTGTTTGAGATGTTCCATCATATCCATTCATATCACCCCAAAATGACATAAGCAAAAGAAGTAACCAAGGAAGAGGTTCACCATTGAGTGCTTGAAAGACTTTGCTAAATGTGATCCTCTCTACAGCTGTGCTTTAGTGAGAATCTCTCAGAGCTCTGATGATCTTGACATTGCTGATCACCAGGGGCCCATACAGTGGGGAGCCTGCACTGATAAACTGGAAATCCAGAGCATAACAGCAGACTTGTGTCGGAGTAAGCCGGACAGAATGAATCGGGCCCCAAGGTCACGGTGGGCCGGGGTGGCAATCGGATACAGACAGGTGGGATTATTGGCGTGGAGTCAGGAGATATGGACCCGTAGTGGATTTGAACAAAGATGAATTTATTTAACTTATGCTTTAGGCTTAGGCAGCGATGTCTTCAGTTACAGTATTAACAACAGAGAACAACGAAGGGGTCTGTTGACCCACGAGGTTCCCCGACAGGGCAAGCCTGTCAGATAAGTCCCAGGGCTGGTCAACAGCTCATAAACGGGGGTAAACAGACAAACAAAACTGTAACACATAGGTCAATCATCAGGGTTGTGACGCCAGTCCAATGGACAAACGGATGGTCGATGATGAAAGCGGAGGTCGAAAACCAGGTAAGTAGAGTCACGTTGAGGTAACAAGGGTGATCCGGAGGCGAAGTCAAGGCCAAAGCGAAAACAATCCAGTAACCGGAGAATCATCAGTATAAGGAGAATCCAAATCGTAGTCAAGGATGGCAAATAAATCAATGGAAAGCCGAATAATCAAAGCCGCAATCACTATCAGTTAAGGACACAGAGTGCCAAATTGAGGGAGGAGATCAATAGGCCTAAGGGCCTGACTGAGATTCAGTCCCTGGAGCACCAGCCTCTGTCTCCAGCTAACGTGATCTCCCCCCAAGGGAGGGGCTCACTGAACTTTTATCTGAATTTAGTGGCCAATCAGAACGCTCTCCGCAGAGACATTTCTAGTCATATTACCTCATGTCAGGTTCTGACTGAGCATGCTCTCAGTCAGAAGCTGACACAATCTGAGCATGCGTCTGTGGGGAAAGTAGGTCAACAATGATTGACAGGTCCGCAGGTCACCTGTGGGGGGCAAGGGCTGGGTGAGCCTTGGAACTTTCCACTCACAGAGTCCAATATGCATGTCAGTCTCGATCTTCTGTGTTGGCAGCATCTAATCAAAATTTTGCTCTGACAACTTGATTAATTGAGTCTGCTGGAGCACAGAAATTGTTGGCCTTTGGCAGCCTCATGCATAATGTGCATCAGCATTGCCATGCATCTCTGCACTGACAAAATGGTGGTCGGGTGCTTTGAAATAAAACACATCCAATGAGCTTTAGTTCAAAGCACCCCACTGCTATTTTTTCAGTGCAGGAATGTGTGGTGATACATGTAATGTCCAGGCACTTTTAATGAACTCAGCTTGGAAATTAAAGCCCCTGAAACAGTGTCTGGGAGAGCCTCAAGAAAGCATCCACAGCTGATCACTGGCAGTGCCTTAGGAAAGGTATATAAAGAATCTCTAGGCTTCTCCACACAGAAATTTTGGGATTGGCTCAATGAGAATGACAGGGAAATGTAAGATCCCATTGACAGAAAAAGAAAAGGCAGAATAAGATCAAATCCATGCAGAAACAAGACACATTGCCACAATAAAGGTGAGACCCGAAGGAAAACTTGAGAGGGCGAAAAAAATAAATGGTGGGAGGACAAAGTAAAAAACATTCAAAAGTTTTCCAACAGCCCTGACATCCATAGGTTTTTCAGCTCAACCAAAGCTGTCTATCAGCCAAGCACACAAGGAGCTGTCTCTCTGAGGTCCAACAATAGAAAAGTACTCCTTAAAGACAACTTCTCTGTTAATGCACAAGGGAAGGAACCCTTTCAAGAGTTCCTGAATCAAGACTAATTTTGAAATCAATACCATCATAGCCATTCCATAAGACTCCATTAAGACTACATTGCAGATCCACCAACTTATCAAGAGCTAACATTGATATCCATTAATCAGGTGAAGAATGTGGGAACATTGGAAGGATTTAACAGGCTACAATCAGACCTAGACAGGTTACAAGGGTGGGCGGACGAGAATAGGATGGGTTTCAACACAGACAAGTGCAAGGTGATGCACCTCAGGAGGAACAACTGGCACCATACCTACAGGTTGGTGAACTCCCCTCTTATCAGCACGGAGGCGGAAAGGAATCTGGGGGGTCATCATTGACTCCAAGAGGAACATGGCCTGGCAGTGTGGGGAGGCAGTCAGAAAGGCCAACCGCACCTTGGCAAGCATCCACAGATGCATCTCGAGCAGGTCCAAGGAGGTGATCCTCCCCCTCTGTGCGGCACTGGTCAGGCTGCAGCTGGAGTATTGCATCCAATTCTGGGCACCACACTTCAAGAGGGATGTGGACAGCATGGAGAGGGTCCAGAGGAGGGCCACTCGTATGATCAGGGGACAACAGGGCAGGCCCTATGAGGAGAGGCTGTGGGACCTGAACCTGTTCAGCCTCCAAAAGAGAATGCTGAGGAGGGGGTTTTTGGCCTGTTATAAACTAGTCAGGGGGGATCAACAGGCAATGGGGAAGTCACTGTTCCCCCGAGCACTACCAGGAGTGACGAGGAATAACAGTCACAAGCTGGCAGAGTGTAAGATATCAGGAGGTGCTACTTCACAGTCAGGGCGGCTAGGGTCTGGAACCAGCTTCCAAGAGAAGTGGTGCAGGCTTCTACCTGGGGGTGTTTAAGAGGAGGTTAGATGAACATCTTGCTGGGGTCATTTGACCCCAGTATTCTTTCTTGCCATAGCAGGGGGTCAGACTAGATGATCTGCTCAGGTCCCTTCCGACCCTACAAACTATGAAACTATGAAACAACAAAGCATGTGGTCCTCATGGAATACCAGCTGAAATTTATATGCAATGTAGAAAAAAAGCAATCTCACTAGCTACATGTTGTAATTCTGAAAGTCTGGAAATATGAACAGATTCCCAAATCACTTGAGAGATGCAAAAGTCATTACGGTATTCAAGAAAAAGGACAGCAAACAACAGCAATTAGTGTTATTTTTGTACTTCTGTCCATAGCTGGGAATATCCTTGGTTACATTTTACTCAGTAGACCCATTTTTGTCTCTGAAGAGATCTACCCAAGTCTCAGGATGGTTTCAGACCATGAAGACATAGAGTATATATTTTCCTTGTTTCTAGACTGCTGCTAGAGAAGTACCATAAGCACTTTATACATTATTCATTGACATGACCAAGGCCTTTGATTCAACCAACAGAGAAGCCCTAGGAGCCCTATGGAAGATCCTGATGTGAGCTGGATACCCCCCAATATTTGTTACCATTATCAGACTTCTTAATGATAACATGGCATCAACTATCCCAAGCAATAACTCAGAGATTGACTCCTTCACTTTTAGTATGAACACTCTCTCCAATCTGTATCAAAGCTATTCTGCTTCTCACTGTTGACAGACTTCCATAGGGAGTCAGCATCTAGTATAACATGCACGGGAATCTCTTTAATATTGACTGGTTATGTTCCAAAGCTAAAATAATGCTTCTATTACTGATCTTCAATATGTTGATGATAGTTATGGGGGAGATCTGAAGAACTCCAGCTCATTTTTGATGACTTCTGTGGCTTGGACTCACTGGGTATGTCTGACATACAGATAATCCAGGAGTAGTTTACTTTAGAGTAAAATACTCTGGAGTAAATTCTCCTGGGCACATGTCTACATGTGCAGGGATGTGGGAGTAGATTTTCTGCTCCTACTCAATGCAGCCCTGCAGAAGGCCTCTGCAGCAGCCAAGGGGAGCTCTAGGCTTCCCCTGGGTGTTAGCTCAGAGGTTAGCAGGGAGCATAGGGCCAGGACACGTCCATCTTCTGAAGGGGACTGGGGCATTGCTCTTTGTCCCTGGGAGCTGCCTGCTGCCAGGAAGGGCTCTACCATCAGAACCACCCAGCCCCATCTTCCAAGGTGTAGCACCTTGCATTTGTCAGCATTGAACTTCCTTTAGTTATCTCTAGCCCAGTTTTCTAATCTGTCAGTATTCCTCTGAATTACTGTCTTATCCTCCAACATGTTCACAATCCTAATCCTTTTATTTGGGAATAACCCAAAGAGATGGGTATCTTCACAAAATTTATTAACACATTTCTTGCAAACTGTTAACTTTTCTAAAGCCTCAGAAGATTGGTAGAAGGGCAAGAACTTAATAAGTGTGACTGTTCTCATGTCTACAGGCTGGACTTTTTAGATCACATTTAAACCAAATTGGCTGTGCATTGTGAGGAAAAGTGCATGCATATTCTGTGGATAAGTAGCTCTTAATTCTCTTCAGCTGACAAATAAAGATCTCATTGTTGCTTATGGCACTTCTCTTGCAGTCAGTCATCATCGTGCCCTGTGACCAGTGAGGTCCCTCAAGGCTCTGTCCTTGGACCTATGTTGTTCAACCTCCTTGTTAATAATGTGGACATTGGAGTCAGAAGCGGACTGGCCAAGTTTGCCAATGATACCAGACTTTGCGGTAAACCATCCACACCTGAGGACAGGGGGGCAATCCAGGCTGACCTTGACAGGCTCAGGAAATGGGCAGATGAGAACCTGATGGTGTTTAACACTGAAGAATGCAAGGTTCTCCACCTTGGGAGGAAAAACCTGCAGCATGTTTATAGGCTTGGCAGTGCTACACTGGCTAGCACTATGGACAAGAGGGACTTGGGGGTCATCATTGACCACAAGATGAACATGAGCCTTCAATGTGATGCTGCGGCTAGTAAAGCAAGAAAAACCCTGGCTTGCGTCCATAGATGCTTCTCAAGCAAATCCCAGGATGTCATTCTCCCATTGTACTCAGCCTCGGTGAGGCCGCAGCTGGAGTACTGCATCCAGTTTTGGGCTCCACAATTCAAAAAGGATGTGGAGAAGCTTGAGAGTCCAGAGAAGAGCCATGCACATGATCAGAGGTCAGGAAAATAAACCTTATGACGAAAGGCTGAGAGCTATGGGACTCTTCAGCCTGGAAAAGTGCTGGCTCTGGTGTGATCTGATAGCCACCTATAAGTTTATAAGGGATATTCACCAGGATCTGGGGGAACGTTTGTTCACCAGAGCACACTAAAGGATGACAAGGTTGAGTGGTTATAAAGTCCTACAAGACCATTTCAGGCTGGACATAAGGAAAAACTTTTTTACTGTCCAAGCCCCCAATGTCTGGAATAGCCTGCCACCGGTGGTGGTTCAAGCACCTACTTTGAATGCCTTCAAGAGAAATCTAGATGTTTTTCTTGCTGGGATCCTATGACTCCAGCTGACTTCCTGCCCCTGGGGCAGGAAACTGGACTCGATGATCTTCCGAGGTCCCTTCCAGCCCTAATGTCTATGAAATCTATGAAATAGGGCATTATTCACTACAAGTTGATTTTTCCCTCTTTCTCCTCCTCCCTCCCTCTGTCCTTTCACTTCTCTCTTATGAGCACATACACACACACACACACACATGCGCATGTGTGTGACAAAACAAGGAAAGACAAAGTTTTACTAGAAACCAGTGGAAAACCTAAGTAATATGATAGAATAAAGTGTGGTAGATTTATAAAGGAACTCTGGCAACAGAGTTCTAACACTTTCAGTCAGTTTTGAAGATAGTCAAGAAGCCCTTCCCCCTTAATCCCTACCTCCAAATTATGAGTCATGAAACAGCAAATGTTGCCTGACTACATTGAAAAAAAATCAAAATAGGCTTTGAACAATATATACACTGTCATTAGTTACATATTGGACCTCAATATCACTGTAAATGAATGCATACAGAATTACCTCTGTTCAATGATTTCTACATAAATTGTTTTCTGGAAACATTAATCTTCTCTGAGGCATTATATGGCTCAGAGTAATTTACCCCATGAATATGGTGGCGGTACTAATTTATTATACCTTCAAGTGGTAACAATGATGCCTTAGGAAGGTCAAATCATCATTCCCATTACATACTCCTATAAATTGCTTTTTATTGTTACTTGAATTTTACAAGGAATAGGTTTTATGGGGTGAAGACCAGATTTTTTGGGTGAAATGATACCTATACACAGCCTAGAGTTTCAAAGTCTGACTTTAAGAGCATAATTCACATCTCAAAAAGTGATGTAGGCACTTAAGAGCATAAGTACCCACACTGCTTTTATATATGAGATGTAGACACTTTAGATCAGGCATCCCAATGCTGAATGTAGCAAACTCTAAATGTCTTACAAATTGCTTATTAGTTTATTTTGCAAAATTAACATAAAGAGAGAATAAGAAAGTTGTATTAACATTCATTTTTGCAGCTACATTCTTTATAATATAAACTATTGAAAGGAAACACAGCTGAAAGATGTCAGCATGGGCTTGGAGTTAGGAGATTCTGGTTCTAATTCCACTCCAACAACTGACCAACTACCTGGCACTGAGCAAGTCATCACATCTTTCTGTCAGTTTCTCTGTTTTTTTTAAAAAGAGAGATATTGAAACTACAGGGGTGCTGAGTGGATTACTCTTCCAGCAATTTTAACACCGAGGGAAGCAGCATACCCTGGCTTTGATAAATTCTGCTCAGTTGTTCCCATGCTAGAGGCCTGGAAATACATTATTGAAGATACTCTCTGAGATCCCTCCACACTGGGTATATCTACACATGCAATTAGAATGTAGCAATAAACTCTGGTGCAGTTCACACCAAAGTTTATTGCTTCCAGTACTGCAGCATGTTGAGCTGGGTTTGAGCAGCCCCAACTGGCAGGAAGCCCTGGGGTCAGCCTGCCAGGCCAGGGCTACTCTCTTCTGGCTCAGCATGCTGCAGATGGGCTGGCTGGGGCACAAAGGTGCTACAGTGTGGGAACTAGCCAGCAAGCAGCCCCCTGCACTGTAGCACCCTTGTGCCCCAGCCAGGCCCAGTCACTATTTACAGATGCATTTTGGTGCATGTAACTAGTCCATTGTAGGATGGTACATGTCCCAGGCAGTACTATCCTACAACAGAGTTAATTAATTTACTGGTCCCTAATACATGTAGGGTACATGTGTAGATTTTGAAGCAAAATCTCAATGCTCTCAAATGCATTGAAGACTGGGTCAGAGGAGTGGCAGACTGAGTGCTCTGAGTCAGAATGCAAGCGGGCTGGGGGGAAAGGGACTTAACGGTGGTGGTCTACTACAGACCACCCAACCAGGGAGAAGAGCTAGACTGGGAATTCTCAGGTCAGCTCACAGAGGCAGTTAAATAAAAGGATGTCGTCATCATGGGTGAGCTAAACTATCTGGACATTTGCTGGGAAGAGCAGTCAGCCAGGTCTGATGGCTCACATAGGTTGCTAGCCGTGTTATGGGACCTCCATCTAACCCAGGAGATGCATAGTCCCACAACGGGAAATGCATTGTTAGACCTGGTCTTAGCCACAAGCGACCACCTGGTGAGGGGACTGCGGGTGCTCGATCACCTGGGCGATAGCGAACATCTCCTGCTGGAATTCACCATCCAGCTTAGGGTGGCAAAGGCCTGCAGCAAAGCAGCAGCTCTGGAATTCAGGAGGGCGGATTTCATTGAGCTGAGGAGACTGGTCAGGGAGGCACTGAGGTTCCTTAGGGGTGGGGAGCTGGGAGTCCAAGAAGAATGGTCGTTCCTGAAGGAAACAATCCTCCAAGCCCAAAGGGTGGCAATCCCAACACAGATCAAAGGGGCAAGAGTGCTCAAAAGCCTCCGTGGCTCACTAAAAGCATCCAGGAACATCTCAAAGCTAAGAAGGAGGCAGACACCCAATGGAAGGGAGGGGCCATCACCAGGGAGGACTATACCTCCATTGCTCAGGATTGTAGGGGTGCTGTTAGGAAGGCCAAGTCAGAGATGGAACTGGGACTAGCAACCCAAATCAAGGATAACAAGAAATCCTTTTTTAAATACATCAGGGGTAAAAAGAAGGTAATGTGGGGCCTCTGCAGGACACGCTTGGAAATCCGGTGGTCTCACCAGATGAGAAAGCCAGCCTATTTAACAATTTCTTTGCCTCCATTTTTCTGAGCAGGGATCAGATCATCCCCCACACTGGGATCCCCGATGGTCCCATGGGAGGCCCAGCTAGGTCCAGGGTCAGAGAGGACCTAGTCATGGAAATTCCTCTGGGGGACACCCGCAGATGCCACCAGTGGAGACGGAGCTGGCAAGCACCCACAGATATCGCTGGCAGGGACAGAGCTGGTGAGTACCTGCAGATGCCGTCAGCCACATCAGTGGTGGGGACAGCCATGTCAGGGGGGGCACATGTCCTCCCATGTCCCCCCCCACCAGCTGCCTATAACTCCATGTATGTGTCTGCCCACTTTCTTTGCAGACCGTGCTACTGGGAATGTGGAGGGACAAAGAGCTGTCTTTGGGCAGAGAAAGGCAGCAGCAGTGGCACCAATCCTCAGAGGAGCAGCTGGAAGGACTGCTGAAGTATTTGGGGCAGGCACAGGTTGCAGAATGGGGGAGGAATGCAAAACTAGAACTCTTGGTTCAGAGTTATACCTTTTATTAGACCAACTAAGAAATCACACACAAAAAAAATCTTTTTCTTCAAGCTTTCCAGCACACATGCCCTCCCCAGGCTCAGGAAAAATGAAAGAATGGGGGAGGAAACCATTTACATAGAAAGGATCTTGCGGCACGCTTCCATCACTCTCACAGCACACTAGGGTCCTTTTGGGAATTACTGATCTAGGTGTTATTAATGATGATTGATAAGCCCCTTCAGCAGAAATAACTAATAATTGTGTAAGGTAGTGCTAACAGTACCTGTACATGGACATGGATATTCGAAGATGTTTAAATATTGGCAGAGTGTTGTGGTTCAGGATCTGCATTTCGAAAATGGCTAGGAATTCTAGTTAATCACCTCAAAATACCTTAAAAAACACTGATTTTCAGGGAAGGGTTCTCAACAGTTTGTGAGAATATGTTCTCTTTGATCTATCAAGTTGGACACCCCAAAATCTTTATTTTTATGTAAAAATTTAGGCGTGCCATTCTGTGCACCATACATTTTAAATATTGTCTTTTCCCCTGTCTTTATTACTTTGCAGTCAGGACTGGTATGAAGGATTCTTCACTTGCATTCTGTGTTTGATAAAAATATACAGACATAGTAGAATTTGGAAAGCAATAGGACTGTTCATTCCTTCTACCTGTGGGGGCTTCCAAGGGGGAGGAAGCCAGAGAATAGAGAAGTCTGGGTCAGCTACCTCTCTGCAGCAGTTAAAAAAAGCCAGCTGGAATCACTTAAGAAAATACGGTGCCATATTCTTCTATGTAACTCTCTTATGCAAGTTCTTTCTCCATAATTTTCTTTTCTCTAGTCTTACCATTTCCCTCTTCTCACTCCCTTTCCTTTCACTTGCCATTATGGAGAAGATAGCATGACAGGATATGGAGTTCTTGGTTCAGTAATCAGTGCGGTATTTACATAAGACATTTGCTGTCTAATTAGTTGAGCAGTTAAGTCTCTATGTCTACACATGGTCACAGGAAATCTAATTCCTCCAGAGGTTCGTACTTGTAAATACAAGCACTATCTAGTGATGAGTTCTTTAGTGCTCAGCAACACACATGTAGATACTGATGGGGCTGGCTGGAGAATGAGGGTGCCTCAGGGCCAAAGATGCCTGCCAGCTTGCCCCACACTGGATCACCCTTGTGACTCATCCAGCCCCTCTGCAGCACATTGAGCTAGGTCAGAGAAGCCCTGGACTGACAGGTTGACTCCATCATCTGCCAGGGCTGCTCTGACCTGGTTCAATGTGCTGCAGTCCTGGGCACACATTCAAATGTGGTGTCTGGGAACAGTAAACACTGGCCAATATTGTTCCAGAGTTCATTTCTCCATACGGAAAGCACATGTAGATGCACCCAGTATTTATGATATGTGGGATCAAGTATTTGCAATATGCATATTTGGAATACAAAATAAACTCATGCGGTATATCAGGTATCTGGCAATCCTATGCTTTAGAGCTTCTCTTTGTTACATTTAATGGGCAATTAGCCTCTTAGGTACAGTTTTCATCTTTCTCCAAAGCATTGGGACTTCAGAGACAGTTAAGGCTTCGACTTTTTTTATGGAGGTGTACTGATGCTTTTGTTAGTATTTCAGGAAGTCAGGTTTTTGTCTAGAAGGTCTTACTCATGCTCAGGATCATACTGATTTGAAGTTTGGACTGAATTTCCACCTAAATCAATTGGCAATAATAGTGGGGGTTTTGTTTTCATCTGTAGTGTGGGGTATTGGTCCAACACCATTTTCTTTCCCCTGGCTGAAGCATATAAGTGGTTGTGGGAAGTATGGTAATTATTCCATTTGTCCCTCTCCTTCTAAGTAAAAGGGACAAAAGGACATAGGAGTGGAGTTCTTTTTCTTAATTTAGGAAGCTGGAAATCCACATATCTCTTCCAAGAAACAGATTTTTCAAGCCAAATAAAGAGATGGGAAGATGTGTTTTCCATTTTAATTTATCTCATACCTGTGTTGCCTTTACCAGTTAGCTACAGTGTCAATAGTGAATTCATTGACTATTTCAGTATTAAACTCAAGCCAGGCTTGGGAGAAACTTTTAAATTGTATATAAGTATATAACCTTGTATTCAGTATTTATAAATTTTGATAGGTAAGATTAATGTCCAAATCTTTTGAACCTAAATAATGCCTGTATATCAAAATACTCATGTCTTAAATGTTTACTTGTAGAAATTCTTTTAGGAGCTGATCATAACATATTCAAGCAAGAACCCCTGGTAGCTATTGTCATAAGATGGAACAGATAATAAAAAAGACACCTTTTTACAATTCCAGCATCCTCTGTGAATTAAATTTTTTCTCTCAAAGAATCTTTTATTGCCACTCAGGAAGGACACGAGGGATGTTTTCCCATTTTTTAGTGGAAGAAGAAATAGCCAGTTACCAGGATTTGGGGGCTACTCCTTCAAGATATGGATAATTTAATTTGAGCTAAGGATGCACAGCGTATCTTGGGATGCATAGCAATTAAAGTTTAATTCTCCCAATCATGGATATATTTGAGAATTTAAAACCTTTCAGACTCTTTGAATTATTTCCCAGAAGATTTTTGAGAAAAGGTTCAGCTCAAATAATAAATTAATAGCTTGGACTTTTATATTTACCCAGGTAATTTAAACCTATTAAGCTTGTAAGAGTTAACTAAACATCTTGGGCAAAATTTACAATGTAAGATTTTTATACTTGTTGACAACAGAGACATATGTAAATATATGAAACTTTAAATCAAATTCTTCCAAGTGTTAAAAATAAATATTCCAAAAATGTGTTGAATTATTCTGACTCAAGTCTGAAGTGGTTATAACTTTATCAGATCTTAGTTTTTCTATCCCTTCCTATAAGCTCTACTATCTTCTTCCTGAGGCTAGGTACTGCCATTCAAAAAGTCCAAGGTGGAATCAGTTTATCAGTCTAAGTTTATGTGGTTTTCTGTAAGTGGCATTTGGATCAGTAGCTAACAGAACACATATTCGCCCTTTTGGAGTGGGGGGGGGCAAATCTTACACCAGGTTCTACCATTTTAAAACCAATCTATGTGTGTTGAATTTCTCTTCTGTTATAGGTATAGAGAGGTTTCTGATCACTGATACTGGTAAAAGTGTAATGTCTGTATTTGGCCATAGGGCTTATAATGGCACAAATTGCAACTCCATTTACTTAGACCACTACGAGTTGTATCAGAATCAAACCAATGCAGACATTGACTGAGTCTTCCTTTTTATGCCTTCTATTGTTTTGCCTAACCAAACAGTTAAGCTTTGTAGAATTCTTAGAGTGTGAATTAAAACTATAGTGACCAAGTTATGGCCTTTATGTGTATCTATACAAATGTATAATTTCAAGACTACTAGTGTGCCTGACCAGTCAAGTACAAGGATACAGACAATTATATAGGGCAACAACAACAGCAGCAACAAACCCAAACCTCAACAAACAAAAATCTAATGGTAAGTATTGTGATATTATCTTTTAAAATATGTTGTTCAGTTTGGAAAGCAATTCATTTTTACAATTCTCAGCAATTCTGTGCTCTGTTTTATTTTTGAAACTGTGAAATTCCTCATCTGTGATCTTTGTACTGAAAATCTTGAAATAAAATTAAATACTTTTTTCAAAACCAGGCAAACACCAAAATAACCAGCATTTGATGGTAATCATCATATATTGTTGCTTTACAGGCCTTTTGGTAGATCATATAATGTAAATCACTTATATGTGCTAGTAACATTGCTAGTAATATTGTTTAATTTAATGAGGGCCTAATTCTCATTTTGAAAGCAGAACTCTTAACCCCTTCCCCATTCTTCAGTATGTGTGCAACCGGTATAATGGATCAGTGCATCTAAATATGGGAGAAATAAACTTTATTTATTAATACTAATATTTTATTTTTAACCTAAAAGATTTAGGATTTACTAATATCTGGGGGAAGGGGAGCAGTTAAGCAAGAAAGTAGCTTGATTAATAAACATACCGAAAACCAATAATACAATAAGTTATTGTGCAAAAGACATTGAAGATAAAATCATTAATATCATGGAAAGCTTGAAGGTATTCAGTGTGGCAAATTGAAAGGTGACATAAATAGTGATACACCTTATCAATAACTCTGTAAATCACATGTGCCTGCCTAATCATTTTCCTTTAATATGGTCTCTGACTGGCTGCTTCTCTTGTGCCACCCTAGTGTGTTTCTCAAGATACAGTACAAACTTTCTTACTTATTTGACCTGATTAATCAACATGTAATTAACAATCATTTGTGTCACCTGTTGGGAATCAACACAAAGCCTTTTGTGAGGCCTTGAGGAAGGAAGTCCCTTTCCCTTCTCTGCACTTCCCTCTGCTTTCCTCCATCTGCAAAATAGGGACAATTCTCTGGATCTCTTCTTATTAAACACTTTGAGATCAACAGATGAAAAACTGCTATATAAGAGTAGATATGCAAGTCCAAATACAGAGAGATGGTTGGCACTTGTAAATCCTATTGATGACCATGGTTGTTGAGGAACTTTGTAGGTGCCTACAGAATCTTACAGTATTGAGCTTTTGCTATTTGTTGCCAATCACTGAGATGATCCCGATTACAAGGTTTTATTAGAGGTGTGATTGAAAACTTTCATCCATTGCTAATACTGTAATCAAACCTCTTCTGTTGCTTCTCAAACAGTTGCTTCCAGTTGAACAACTATTTCACAACTCTAGCACTGTTTCTTGCAGTATCAGATCAGTCCACCGATCTTTCTTCAAAGCTCAGTTTCTTCTTTTAACAAGATAGGAATTAACTTTTTGATAATCCTGAGCATAGTAAAATCTCAACTCCAGAGGATTTGTAGTGGCGGCTGGCAAAACTTCAAAATGTCTGCTTTCCTCCTGTCTTTGGCTTTTTAATCTGGAAGGGCATATTTATTTTTTCTTGTCTGATTTGGAGCATTGGGAGCTCAGTTAAGTATTGGGTTTCAAGATGTATACGGTATATAATTGTCTGTAGTGCTTTTTTGGACTTCTAGTTTTGCATAATGGTTATTTTGAGGCCTATTTTGTTTCAGTTTTTCACTCAGTTGGCAAAATATTTAATATATTTTGTATATTAAATACTAAATATGCAATTTAGTATGTGAAACTGTTAGGGAGATCTTCCATTGTTTCTTTCTGTGGAACAATAATTAAAAAATATATAGAACTACATAAAATTTTTGATACATAGGTATGTGCAATAAGATAACCTACATAAATAGGTATAAATATTCTCAAAACTTTATCCGCAATATAAAAGGCAACAATATATTTATATCTTAAGATATCCTTTAAACTCAACACTTATTATTATGCATTCAAGAAATGTCTAAAATACACACAATGCCAAAGCTAGTTTTACATCTCTCCTGCCCAGAAAAATAAATTTACAAATGTTTGGAAATTTTCTAAGAGTTCATGAATTAATTATGAACCTTTCATGAAATTAAAACCAGGCTTTGTACACTTCTGTCAGAATAGGCATTGTTTTATAAACCAAAGAGTATGGTTTATAGAACACGAGTGTGTGGAATTGTCTATCCTAACTAAAATTTATATAAAGAATTCCATAAGACTTAGTTAAACTCTTTCTACAACTTATAGGCAAAGTATGCTGGAAATTCTGCATGGAATATACTTTAATTATTCTAAATAATTATTTTTTTCACTTTTTCAAACTAGATTTTATATAAGTAGAATATTATGTACCTATTTCCCCTCTCTTCATACAATATTGTGAATGGTATATACTCTGTTTTTATTCCTTGAATTTTTTTTTTCCCCCTTCCTTGTACACATCTGTTTTTGCTGGAATTTTTGGTCAGGAATGAATGACTTAATGCTTAATGAAGAGGTCAGCAAATGGTTTGGGTCTGGGAAAATACTTTTATTCAATTCAGATAAAACTGCAAAGCTTATGATGTGTACCTGAAGTATCCGTTCTTATTTTTTTTTTACCAAAACTGATTTGGATATCTTGCACAAATAGGCTTTCTGGAATTTGCAATGCTTCTAGTTTCCTGCTGTTCTCAAAATATGTTGGACTTGTATCTCTCACAACACTGAATTTCAGTATTTCCAGTCTGTCACAGCTAGAAATTATAGATATTTTGGGCAAGATAAAAAATAAGAAAACTTAGTTAAGCATTGAAATAAGTAGACAGAATGGTTTAAGCCATTTCTCTGAATTCAATCACTAGTGAGTACTTACCACTTTGAAAATAGTTATCTGACATTAGAGCTTTATATCAATGGACTGAGTATTATATGAATGTAGGCTTACTTGAATTTCAGATGATAATTAAATCATTTTGAGTATAATGCCTAAACCTGATTTGGGATCCATGTGTGCAAGTATTGCTTGCTGGGAGAAAACTGGAGGCAAGTAAGTTGGGTTGAAGCCGGGGTGGGAGAAGAGGGATGGATAAGTGGGGAGGGGGAGGAGCAGGGTAAAAATAGCCCAGTGAGGGTTGGGGCAGTATGAACTTCTCAACTCTGGGGTGGTGAAGAGTGGTTGGGTTTTTCCAGCCCTGGTTCTGTGCTGGGAGAATGTCAAAGTGTTTGCTAGGTTGGGTTAAACCTTGCTAGGTAAGGTTAACCCCATCCTGATATAAAGTTACTTCAGGTCTGACAATAATTAATTTTAGATGGGGCGCTCTATTTTTAGGGTGACCTAAACCCTGAAAATGCCTGCACACCTTGGCATTTAGGTCACCCTAACCCTGGTTAAGGCAATCTAACTGTAGTATGTGTACATACCCTAAGTGATTTCCTTGCCTACAACAGAAGAGCTGTGGATTAACATGGTACTAGAGCAAAGATAACAGTTTGAAATTTTACTAGCCTAGTTTGAAGTCAGTTTTACTCGTTTATTAGTAAGTTCTATTTTTATTAATAGTGAATTCTTTTCCAATGTTTTTAGCGTGGTTCTAAAATCATGAAACTATTTTAAAAGCTGCATTGCATAAGGTGCTAGTAATTTAGTTAAGAATCAAAGAAGAAGCTGTGTCAGTAACTGCTTGATGCACAGGTGAGCAACAATTTGAGATTAGGGTTAATAATTAGGTTAATCTCAGACTGTTTTTTCACCTGTTGTTACCTGGTAAAAAGACAGCTACCTTGGTTTCTCATTTGATATTGTGTGCTTTCTCTGGGCCTACTGCCTTTCAGGCAGGAAAATCTAAAAAGACTTTGTGGGCTGTGCTGTTTCTGCATTCTCATTCACATGCAAACTTCATACACAACTGCACTTGGGCTTTCATGTTCCCTTTGAAGTGATTTTAAGTGCAAAGACAAGCAAGCCAAAAGCAAGGTATGTTAATGCTTTTTCTAATAGGGTTTTATTAATTGCACCTGTGCAATGGATTCATGGATGAGTTGTTTTCTTGAATCTAATATCACATCTGAATGTAATTCTCTGATGACAACCATAGAATAGGTGGGAAAAGCTCACCTAGGACACCTACTCATGTAAGAAATGAAAATTTAACTGACACTAAATAATGAGATGAAAATAAAATGGAATATGTAAACTCTATTTGAGTTTTGGAGCTAAATAAACTTCAAAAATACCACTATGAACAATAGAGCAGAACATACTGAAGCAAAAATATTTCCTTCCATGTGATTGAGGGGGAAACAATCCAATGGCACTTTTCTCCTCTGTACTGTCATCTGAGCACATAGAATGTGACATTCATCTTTAGAATAATTCACTGTGTGTACAGCAGTAGAAGAGTAGAAAATATTAGGTAATGGTAATTCTTTCTTTTTTAACTTTTAAAATAATTCTGCTAATTTAAAAAAATCACTTTTCTTTTCAAAATCAAGACTATTGTTAAAAGCAAGCCCCCAAAATAATTACATCAGAAAGAGTTTCTTTTTAAGGAAAACCTCAATTTTGTTAAGTCTACCCTACCCATGTTTTTCTAAACAGAACTGAGATGTTGTACTGATGCTGAGAAGTAAAAGACTTTTCTGAGAAGGAAATAATAAGGTTATGACAGTATTACAGAGAAATGTGAATGCCATAGAGAAGTCAAATTAACTTTTCTCTAATGACAAAATATATGGTTATCAATCTCTTTTTGTGTGCCTGTTTGCAAAAATAAATAAATAAAGCTTTTGCAAACTTCAGTTTATTGAGAACATTTTTCTTGGTCCAGTATGCATCCAAGTCAGATCCAGATCTCTGATGAAAAGGTAAACCTCAGTTCTCACTATTGGAGGACAGAAAGGCTGAGAATAGCTGTTCTTTTAAAAAGTGTTAAATGCAAACTTATCAGTTTTTATGGAAATAAAACTTTACATATAGTGTGGTTAACAATCTTTGAATATATATCCATCATTCATAATAGCTTCGTGATAACCTAGCAGGGAAATTGCCCTTTACAAATGTTCTAGATTTTTGCCCTGTCTTAACTTATATGTTTTACTGAACAGTTCATTTGAAAATTGCAATTTAGTATGATGGAAAATTTATCCATGTTAATATTCTAGCTTTAAAAAGTGCTCTATCCAATGTCTTAATGAATACTCCTTGTTGCTGCAAAATATAGAAGAATTTTAGCATAAGAAGATAAAATAACAAGCTGGTAAGGCATCATTCTGGATTTATACAATGATACCTGTTTCTATTCTTCTAATGACATGTTCGTTTCAGGTCTTGTTGAAAGGAAGTTTTATTTCATGCATAATGACTGGAAAAGTGCCTTGTCTGAATAGATTTATCACATATCATAGAGCATTTTTGCTACCATGTAATTGCCATATGCAAAATATGGTTTGTTTTCTGTTCTCATTCCAGGAAAGGTAGAAAAGTAAATGGCATATGCTCTGCTATTTATGAGGAACACTGTTTTAAGAGACCCTTCCAAGAAATCAGTAGGAAGCATCTGAAAAATAAACTCAGTAAAATCATAACTTGTTTTTACTCTCAAGGCTGGCATGCTGTCATTTGTTGGTTGAAGGTGAAGTTAGAGCCTAGGTGAAGTTAAAGTCTTTTTGCACCAAGCATGCAGTTTATCATATCATGTCAAGGGCCCTGGGCTCCCTTAGTACATCTATTTTTCTCTTCTGTTGGATTGATTTGCTTGCACTGCTGCCAACCCACCTCTTTCCTTAATTATTCCACCGGCAATAGTGCCTGTGTGTATGTTTCCTAATGTTGTATTAACTTTTGGAAAATGAAGCCACTTTCATAATCTGAATGTCCATAATTTGTAAAAAAAGACACAAATAAAGAGAATAAAGGAAAAGACACAACTTTGCCATAATCTTGTGGTTCTCTGTTTGCATACATTTCTGATGGCTTTTAATTTTTTTTGGTCCCTTGTTGCAGTTGTGAAAAGGTAAGTGGAACTTAAATTCAAATGTTTAAACTGCCAGTTTTATTTTCCATTTCCTCTATCCTGCTTGGGATGTCATTGAAACAATTAAGTACACAGTCAGAGAGAAAGCAAAGTCAGTGCATCTTTCTTTTCAGCAAGAATGTCAGATGTTTTGCTTTACTTTTAATATTGGTCATTCTAGTGGAAGCAATCCTGGCCTCTTGAACTGAATTTGATCTCTGCCAGCTATTTTAAGCAACAACAAGATGGGGTCATTGCTTACAGAAAAATATTCATCTATGGATAAAAATATTCCTCCCCTGGATAAAGCCCATTAGGATTGGCATGAGGAATCACCCTGCTTCTCTTGCCAGTCTCAGGGCACAAATACAAATCCCTACATTATGTAAAATACCCTCATACAAGTTGATCCTGATTATTTATTTTGGATTATGAGTATTCATAACTTTTTCATTACTATCCATATCACTGCTATAACATGATTTTAAAACTACACAATTCAACAGAAGTCAAGAATATAAGTCAAGTAAATAGAAAACAGTTGGAATAAAATTTTCTTAATTTTGATATATATGCTCTTCCTTTCTACATAAGAACTGGAGTTTTTTCACATGCAACTTTTTCTACTGAAAAATGGGATTTCATTGAACCAAAAAAAGAGTTCTTTTATAAAGATAATATTTTGTCTGTTTACTGTAAATTTTAAATAAAACTTCATTGAATTGATATGTTACTTTTATATTTTTTTTTGAAAAGCAACATATATATGGTTTGGAAATTTCAGATTCCTATTTTTCTCTTTTTTCATTACTTGTAATAGGATAAATGATTACTCCGGTTTATTTCTTCCTCTGTTTCTCTTCCAGTCTAACTTTTAAAAGCTTGTCTAAAAGAGGAGGTAGGGGGTGGGGGGATGTAACTTTCCTCATGTTTTGAAAATTTATAGATTGGCAAGTTTGAATGAGGAATGATAGAGCTAGTTTCATTTTTCTACTAGACACTCTTTCCCAAAGTTGGAAAAGCTGTAGAAAGATTGAGAGGAATGGGAGGGAAAATAAGGAAAGAAAATGAGGAATAAAAATCTGTAGATTCTATATATTCACTCTTTTGCAACCAAACCGTAGAGCTACTGGGCTGAAAAGCCCTTCAAAAAATTATATCAAGCACTGAATATTTGGGATTCTGAAAGCCAAATTGAAGACATACATTTTCCCCCCAAGAAAAATGTTTTATGATCTTCTTTAATCTTCATTCTAAGAAATGTACCCACTTTGCTCTGTTGATGGTAGAGCAGTTCTTCATCTCTTTTTGAGGAGGAAGATTGCATTACCTATTTAACAATTTCATTGCCTCCATTTTCCTAAGCAGGGACCAGATCAGCCCCCCCACCGGGACCCCCTCAGTCACCAGGGGAGGTGCACCCAGGCCAAGGGTCAGTGAGGATCAGACTACATGATCTGCTCAAGTCCCTTCAGACTGACTCTACCAACTATGAAAGTATGAAATTATTACTTCTAGTGATTTTTATGTGGACCATTTATGTAGTTTATCTTTGTCTTTTTACCTGAAATGGAACAGTCTCTAGCTACTTCCAGGCTGCATGTGCAGGCTTCCCCATGCAGGCCAAGGCTGGCCAGGAACTGTCCTGGGCAGGGGCAGATCCCAGCCAGCTCCAGGTTGGGTGGGGAACTCTCCCTGTGCAGGGAACTCCCACTCTGTAATTCCTCATTCCTCCCTGCTGCTGGGGCAAGGGGACATTGTCCCCTCCCAGGCTTCACTGGCAGAGCTCCTGCTACATCAGCCAGCTCCTAGGGACAGGGAGCAGTTCTCCCATTCCCTGCTGCCCAAGAGCAAATTTGCTCCTGGTCAGCCACCTACATGTGCTGTACTGCATACTAATTATCCAGCAGTTAATTTGCTGCTTACAAATGCAACTAGCAAATTAAGTGCTGAGTAGAGTAAATTACTGCACAATTAGGGTCAGCACATGCAGATGGTGGCACTTACTATGCAATAATTAGCTTTACTGCACAGTAAAGCATCTCATATAGACGTGCCCTCAGAATTCTTTCAAGTCATTTAAAACTGTTTTGAAATTATGAAAAGGGAATACAAGAATTGTAAATATGATAGCATATAATTATTTCCCTTGCTATTAACTATGCTAGATGAGAATGATTTTATTTTTTTCTGAACATCGAAATGTTGACAAAAACTGAACAAGTTTCACAATTCCCACCCATTAAATTTTTTTCTGATTGCCTAAAGCAGAGCTAGTCAGCTGGTGGTCCATGGGTGGCACATGGCACACAAGGGATTAAGTTGTGTCCCCCAGGCTCTCACCTGGCTGTCACTCTCCCCATCACTCCAGTTACAACAGCAGCCAGATTCCTTTAGTTCCTGCCACCTTCCTTTGCTGCTGCTTCCTGCCCTTGCCCCAGAGGGCAGATCAGTGTGGCACAGCACAGGCTTGAGGGTAAGTCTTGCCTGTGTGCAGGGATAGGAAAATTACACACATTACTTTTCTTATCAGTTTGAGACTGGGGAATGTTGGGTGCATTTATTGCTGGGATTCCATTTATTGTCTGTATCACTAGCTTTCCCTGGGAATTTATAATGAAATGGAAAGGGGAGTATCTCTATGGATGGGAGAAATTCAAACATATATAACTTAACTTTTACTTTTACTAATGGAAGGCCAAAAGTCTCAAAAGTGATTAAAGATTGTGGGTGCCCAACTTGAGATACCATCAAATTGAGTTTCAATCCCTTTCAAGTTGTTTAAAATCAAAGAACCCAAATCAGTATTCATATTAGAAAATTCTATATGTAATTAAGTAGTACTTTTAAACATATCTTTGCTGAATATTTTCTGGATTTATCTTAAAGAATGTACACGCATACACATACATATAATAGATGTATTTAGAAGTCATCTTCAGTAGGATTCCAGTATTGGTTAAATGAACTGACTTTATCAGCTAGGAGCTTTTTCCAGGGAAGGAGAAATCAAGTACACAATGCAACAGTGAACAGCAGTTGGACGCTGCTAATTATAGTACCACATCATGGCTGCATATTTAGATCTTTTCCCAGTCCCTTCAAAATCAAACTCATAGGTCTGCTAATAGAGTTAATATCATCCTAAAAGCAAGCATATGGTGTTATTGAAGTAAAACTATGAAGTGGGGCTGTGAACAGATGTTGCCCTTGTCATGGCGGAATTTTTTTCTAGTGCTGGACAAAGTACATGCATGCAGATGTCCTCACCACTTGTCAGGAACAAAGCTCCCCAAACGTTTGTAGAATAAGACCTACTAAGTGTTTGTCCCACTTTATCAAGATGGATGTGTGAATGGTTGTCCCAGTGTAGTCTCATGTGGCTGGTGGACCTGTCAGTCCCCCAGGCATCCCCCAGTCCTGGCCCCTCTTAAACTCTGTTTGACCACTCTGGCCCTGACTGCAGCAATCTACTTGCTGGAGGTGTCAAGACCCAGGTGGCTGCCTCCACCTGTTAATTGTCCTGCTTGTCATTTCATGACCACCACCAACATGAGACCAGCATTGGAGTCTGCATCCTCTGAATATCATGAACCACTGCATACTAGGGATATGCAAAACAGCATTATACCATTTCAAAGGGCCAATGTTTCATTTCACTGTTTCAAAGTACTGTTTCACTTTGTTTCATCAAAACTGTTTCACTGTTTCAATGCTGTTTCAACACGTTTTGTCATTTTGCCTATAGGCTACAATGGGGAATCATGAAAATGCCTATAACTTTGTCATTTCTTTCCTGATTTGAAGGAAAACATCGGGGATGATAGCCCCTGCTGAGGCCACAAACCTTGTCAAGTTTTAAGGAGATAGATGCAGGGATTCCTGGGAATCTGTGCCTCAATGTTCTGATGAGCAAAACTTTTGTCACTTCTGTGTGTTGAGGTAGAGCTGTGTGAAAACAGCGGGTGTAGTAGCACCTGCTGAGGCCATGAAGTCTACCAAGTTTCAAGGAGATGGGTGCAGGGGTTTCTGGGAAACTGCACCTCACACTTGTGACAAGCAAAACTTGTGACATGTGTGACTTCGTGTGTGTTAAGGCATGCCCTCACTAGCGCTGGCCTCTACATGACACAGTAGTGTGCCTCAATGAGGCTGCCTCCTCCCCTACAGCCTCAGCCTGGTCCACCACTTTAGATAGCAACTGGTAATAAATTAGCAAGTAGCACCAGCAGCATCTCAGGCAGCCAAACTGTCACAGACTATAGCCTTTCTTTCCTTTCCTACAGGAACTCCTTCTCCAGCAGCTGCCAGAGAACTCTTCTTGACAGCCCCAGCCCTGGGGCTTAGATGTACCCAGGGCCCTGTGTCCTTGTGGTCAGCTGGCCAGGGACAGGTGCTAGGGGTATTGGTTGTAGCTGTGTTGATCTAAGGAAATGGCACCGGCAGACGAGGTTCTTTGGGTCAATCTGATATCTTTTAATAGACCAACTGAATAGTTGAAGAAATATATCTTAGCAAGGTTTTGAATTGAAAAACCCTTCTTCAGGCTGAGGAAGCACCTGCAGTTGGTGTGTGTGCCTCCCGACCCTAGCAGGATGCAGTTTTAGTAATCATGCTCAGGACCTGGGGCCTCCTTCCCTATGGCCCCTGCTCATACCTCCAAGTTAGTCCTGGAATAGGAGTTCAGCAAAGACATGTTCTTCTCTTGGCTGGTAATACAGTGAGTGCCTGCTCCAGCTCTCAGAGTGGGGCACTAAATGGTTGTGAAACTCAAGAGTTAAAAAGAAGAAAGTGAGGAGGATGCAACTTGCCCCATCTGCATGTGGAGTTTAGGGAATCCTAGGAGGGGGAGGTTCACCTTCAGGAGCACCAGTTGGTCCACCAAACTGGGATCCAAGGAGGTGTGGAGTGGTGTTACTACATCACCACCAATGCTGAACACCCTATCATTTGGAACACTGGTCAGTGCACACAACGGGTTTTCCCGGGCAACTGTGGCCAGATTCGGCCACATGGGGCTGCAGTTTGTTCAGTAGGCCAAGGGGTCACACAGCAGTGGCTCCATGTCCTTGGCAAAATAGGCAGCCCCCAAGGCCTGAGCACTACCTGCCTAATGGTGGGGTCTGGTGCTTCTGGACCCCACCATGGAAGTCATGCCCTTGGCCCAAGTTGGCAGCACCTGTGGTGGAGGAGGAGACTGGATGGTGTGCTGACATGGGACAGTAGACCCCCCTCTTCCATGTTACCCCACCTCCGCCCTTCTGCCTCCCTGATTCTGTTCACCAGCACCTCCATCCACTGTTCAGGGGTTTTGCTGCCACATACACTGATGTTCCCCTTCACCCTAGGGTCACAGATGGCAGTCAGCATGTAGACTGTACCGGACCTCAAGGGATCAAGCTATTTCCAGATGGCCTCCTTCAGCCACCTCACCAGTGCCTGCATGTCTGGTGACAATAGCCTGACCCAGCCAGGAACACTGATTGCCTGGAACTTCTACATTTGATTCTGAAGTTCCCTCACTACAGGGATCACCTGGCTAAGGATAGCATCACTAGCACTGAGGTTCTCAGTGGCCTCGAGGAAGAGCTTGAGGACCACCAAGATCTGGGAGATGGTATCCCACCCCTGCTTGTTAAGGGGGGTGCTTATCCTGATCTCCTTGAGAAAAGCCATTTCATAGATGGCCTTCTGTTGCTCCATGAGCCTCTTGAGCACTGGATATGTGTAGTTACACTGAGTCTCCACATCCTGCATGATTTTGTGCTGCAGAATATTATCTCTGCCTGTTTGTCCCACAGCATCTTGCCCCCCTTGATGCTCTGGTGGAACTGGCCCGCCACCTTCCTGCATTTGGAAATGAGCTTGCTGGTGATGCTGGTGCCATCACCAGCAGCCCTGTCCCCCCTTCAAGGTGTCCCTGACAATGGGGTGGAACTTGTGTGCACCTCGATTTGAAGGAGAGCTCACCAATGGCCTGACTGATCTCACCAGTGCCCTGTGAGGGAAAGGTAGGCATGATCTGCACCCTGGTTCTTCCAGATGTCCAAGGTGAAATGTAAAGCCAACTGTGGACCTGCCTTGCACATCTCCTCCCTCAAGTACTCCCTGCATGTCTCATACAGGGAGGGCACCACCATCCTGCTGAAGGTGGTGCATGTGGGCACTTGGTATGATGGGGCCATGAGTGCCATGAGATGCTTGAAACCTGCCCACTTGACTAATGATAAGGGCTGGCCATCCATAGCAAGCATCTCCCCAATGCTCTGGGTGATCTTGCTTGCCTTTGCACCATGCCCCACCTTTCTGTCCACATTTCCACCACTGTTCTGGGCTGGCCTACCTCTGCTTTGGGGGGACAGGGCCTTTGGAGTGAGAGGGGGACGTCTTTTTGAGCACAATCCCACTGGTTTCAGGCCAAGGAGGAGCAAGAGCAAGGGTGTGGTGCCTGCAGAGATGCATCAGCATCTCTGTGGGGCTCATATGATTCATTCTCTTGCTCTGGCTGGTTTTGGCTTGGCAGTGCAGGCAGATAGCATATATGGGATCATCTGCCAGCTCATAAAGATCCCAGACCACACTACCCCTTCACTTTTGGGGTGCAGGTGCATGTGTACAAGCAGTCATTTCTCCCTCCTCAGCAGGTAGAGGCACAGCAACAGTAGTGGACTCAGCTGAGCCACTTGCCTCCACAACCTCTACCTCAACCTTCTCTGAAGTGCCTTCCAGAGAAGGAGACCTGGCAGTAGGGGAAACTTGAGGGGTGTGGAGCACAAACTCAGCTGATTCCTCCTCCTTTCTCAGAATTTCCCTTGCTATAGCACTCAATTCCAGCTCCAGCTCCAGCTCTAGCTCCTCCTCTAGCACTGGAAGGCTCAGCATGGGAAGTGAAATGGGGGTAGAGGAGACTGTCATGCTGGTGCTGCTTGTTGTCATGGTGTAGTTGGAGAAGAGTTATGGTTGGTGCTCTTAGAGGGGATGTAGCCTCTGACAGTGGTGCTGCTCCCCTCTCTTGCTGCCAGTAGAACCAGAAGCCTCATTCATGCTAGTTGTAGGAAAGAGGCTGTATCTCAGGGGGTTTTTTGGAGGGGGGACTTACAGCTCTCCCACTACCCCCTCTTCTACCCCTCCCTGAAGGCTTGCCAGCTGCCTTTACCACATGCTTTATACTGTGTGTCATAGTGTGTTTGGTGTGCTGGAAAATCTGTGTGTTGTTCTGTAATGTAATACGTATTTATATAATATATGTAGATAATTGTAAGCATGTATGTATTTATGTAATAAATAAAATATATAAATGTATGTATGTGTCCCTATATACATTCTATATTATAATTCTCAATATATGCTGTTCTTCCCTGCACAGTGAATGGAATGCACACAGTGAGAGAAAACACAGATTTCTTTTCTGGGGGAAAAGAATCAAAATAAACTAAGAAAAACAAAAAGAAGATTTGTGGGGAGGAATAAATTGAAAGGAATGAATATAATAATAAAAGGGTATTAGGAAAGCAAAAGACATTGGATTCCACTTGCTAGTAACAGGCTAGCAAATAGGAAGTGATAGCCTTTTCTGATGATGCTGAGCTGCTGGAAGATGCAGCTCAGTAAGCTGGCCCCAAAGCACAGAGAAATCTCAGTTCAAACAATGCTTTTTATGCTGTTTTTCCATTCTTCCCCCAGAGCACTGGGACTGGAAAGGACCTCGGGGAAGGATCACAGTCATTGGTCAGCTACACATGTCAATATCTGAGCAGTCCTTCACCACAGTTCTCCCTCCCCCTCCTTAGTTTTTCTTTAGCTGCAAGCAAGCCAAGCTTCCAAACTTGAAACATTTTGAAACTTTTAAAACATTTCAAGTCTCCTCATTTTGTATTAAGGCTGTTTTGAAGTCTTTCATTTCATTTTGATTTTGCTGTTTCGAGCTTGAAATGAGTCACAATGGCATTGAAATGAAACACCTGTCAAAATTTTGCACAGCTCCACTGCATACCTCCAGGACATGTTAGACCTATACAGGACCTCCGTACCCCAACATACCCATCCACCTTTTCTCTACCATGGCCCTTCAGTCTGAGTCCAGCACCCTGAACATGGTGGAGTAACTGAACCAAGAAGGAGGTAGCATTCACTGCCATTTGGGGTTAAATCAAGACTTAGCAGAGGTTCCAGTCAAGTCACCAGCACAAGACTATCAGCTGATCATCAAGGATATGGCAACCCAGGCTCATGTCTGTGACTGGACACAGTGCCAGACCAAATGCAAGTTACTGAGGCAGCAGTTAATGAAGACATGGAACAGCAACTGCATGTTGGGTTTACTTGGGGTGATGTGCACCCACTAAGAGGAACTCCTCCACATCTTCTTGGTCAGTGAGCCTGGCAGGTCTGAAAATTCAGTGGATGCAGTGACCGATGCCACCAGCTAGGAGCACAAGACCTCAGAGACAAGCATGTACCTGTTGCAGGCCAGCAACAAGTCCTAGTCCATCCAGCTGTGGCTGGCCAGGTACCAGAGCTGCTTAGACTCTGGAGCGGACCTAGTCAGACAACGAGATTCAGGAGCTCCCACCATGTTCATCAACCCAGACAGCTGTCACCCAACATGGACACAAGAGCCCCACAAGACTCCGCCTTTGGCAGGAATGTTTCCGGGGGGAAGGTAAGTACTAGTTCACTGTTACAAATGGGCTTGATGTGCACTGTTTGGGGTTGGGCCTGGACTGTATGGTGTTTAGGGAGCTACAGTTTGAACCTTTGCTGATACTGCATAGCTCAGTTTGGGGAAGGCCTTGCCATGGCCCACTTGCCCCATCCCCCATGCGAAGTTTTGAAAAGCACCACTGTAGGTAAAGTGGGTGATCAGGATTGCTTTTGGGGGAAAAGTGTCTAACAGTCACTGTGCCATCTTTAACCATTATTGTGCTGTGTCCCACTTTAGTTAGGCAGTGATTGACACCATTTAAATTAATTTCTCACTTAACTACTCAGCCACGCTCCTACCAGAAATACAATACCTTCAAAGCACAAGAACAGGGAACCTTCTTTCAGGCCCTGGTCTCATACCCACGGTTTTAGATAAGGTAGTGGTCTTGGCTTCATGCCCAGATGGTAGGTCACATTCTCCCATTCCTAGTCCATTTTTTCTTCAACTTTTGACTTAGCTTTAGCTCTGAGAAAGTAGCTGGAAAGACCGTTATTCCACCAGTACACAACTTATTAGAGATAGCTAAAGAGACATTATTACAGGCAAAGCACTGCAAGCTAGTGAGAAAGGAAATGAGAAATAGAGCAGCTTTTAAAATAATCATGTGCACCCCTTGGAAAATTGGAGCAGACAACCATGGCAGTTCAGTTTCCCTGTACATGGATATAGTATGGGTTGTACTGTTTCAGACATTTCTAAATACTGATTGGTTGTACCAACCTGCATGCCTCTACATGCTAATGTGAGTCCTGAAAGTCAGTCCAAGCTCCCTCTCGCCCCTCATAGTTTCATAATTGGTATGGTTGGAAGGAACCTGAGCAGGTCATCAAGTCCAACCCCCTGCCATGGCAGGAAAGAGTACTGGGGTCAGACAGCCCCAGCAAGGTGTTCATCCAACCTCCTCTTAAACACCCCCAGGGTAGGAGCCAGCACCACTTTGCTTGGAAGTTGGTTCCAGATCCTAGCCGCCTTGACAGTGAGGTAGCGCCTCCTGATATCTAGCCTAAACCTACCCTCTGCCAGTTTGTGACCGTTATTTCTAGTCGCTCCTGGTAGTGCTCAGGGAAACAGGGACTCCTCCAATGCCTGCTGGTCCCCTCTGGCTAGTTTGTAAATGGACACTAGATCCCCCCTCAGCCTTCTCTTGTGGAGACTGAACAGGTTCAGGTCCCTTAGCCTCTCCTTATAGGGCTTGCCCTGTGGGCCCTCCTCTGGACCCTCTCCAGATGTTGTCCACATCCCTCCTGAAGTGCGGTGCCAAGAACTGGATGTAGTACTCCAACTGCGGCCTGACAATTGTTGCCTAGAGGGGGAGGATCACCTCATTGGACCTGCTTGAGATGCATCTGTGGATACATGACAAGGTATGGTTGGCCTTCCTGACCGCGTCCCCACACTGTTTGTCCATGTTCATTTTGTTCAATAATGACTCCAAGATCTTTTTCTGCCTCTGCACTGGTGAAAAGTTAGTTCCCCAAACTGTAGATATGCTGATGGTTCTTCCCCCCAGGTGCACTACCTTGCACTTGTCAGTGTTGAAACTCATCCTGTTCTCATCCACCCACCCCTGTAACCTGTCTAGGTCTGATTGCAGCCTATTTGTCCTTTCTAGTATGCCCACTTCTCCCCACATCTTTGTGTCATCTGTGAATGTGAACAGGGTGCCTTTTACCTCTTCGTCCAAGTCGCTGATGAAGATGTTGAACAGTGCAGGCTCAGGGACTGAGCCCTGCAGAACCCCACTGCCCACATCCCTCCATGTTAAAAAAGACCCGTCCACAACCACTCTCTGGGTGCTGCCCTCCAGCCAGTTAGTCACCCATATGATTATGTAGGTGTCGACGCCACAGTTCCCTAGTTTTTTTTTTTAATGAGAATGGGGTCAGAGACAGTGTTGAAGGCCTTCCTAAAATCCAGAAGGACTATATCCACTGCTACCCCTTCATCTATTTTCATATATCTTTTGAAGTTATATATCTTGACTTCAAAAAAGCCTTTGATCTGGTATCCCATGATCACCTCTTGGTGAAACTAGCCAACTGCGGCCTTGGGTCCACCACAATCTGCTGGCTGGGAAATTGGCTTTATGGTCGGACCCAGAGGATTGTAATTGATGCCAGTCAGTCATCATGGTGTCCTGTGACCACTGGGATCCCCCAAAGCTCTGTCCTTGGACCCATATTGTTCAACATTTTCATTAATGATGTGGACATTGGAGTCAGGAGCGGATTGGCCAAGTTTGCTGATGACACCAAACTTTGGGGCAAAGCATCCACACCAGATGAAAGGCAGGTGATCCAGGCTGACCTGGACAGGCTCAGCAAATGGGCGGATGAGAACCTGATGGTGTTTAACACCGAAAAATGCAAGATTCTCCACCTTGGGAATAAAAACCTGCAGCATCCTTATAGGCTTGGCAGTGCTAGGCTGGCTAGCACTACAGAAGAAAGAGACTTGGGAGTCATCATTGACCACAAGATGAACATGAGTCTGCAATGCGATACTGTGGCTACTAAAGCGACCAAAACGCTGGCTTGCATCCATAGATGCTTCTCAAGCAAATCCTGGGACGTCATTCTTCCCTTGTACACGGCCTTGGTGAGGCCGCAGCTGGAGTACTGCATCCAGTTTTGGGCTCCACAATTCAAAAAGGATGTAGAGAAGCTTGACAGAGTCCAGAGAAGAGCCACGCGCATGATCAGAGGTCAGGAAAACAGAGCTTATGATGACAGGCTGAGAACCATGGGGCTCTTTAGCCTGGAAAAGCGGAAGCTCAGGGGTGATCTGATGGCCACGTATAAATTTATTGGTTGTGACCACCAGGATCTGGGGGAACATTTGTTCACCAGAGCGCCCCAAGGGATGCCGAGGTCGAACGGTCATAAATTACTGTGAGACCGTTTCAGGCTGGACATAAGGAAGAATTTCTTTACTATCTGAGCCCCCAAGGTCTGGAATAGTCCTCCATCGGAGGTGGTTCAAGCACCTACATTGAACACCTTCAAGAGCAAATTGGATGCTTATCTTGCTGGGATCCTATGACCCCAGCTGATTTCCTACCCTTTGGGCAGGGGGCTGGACCCAATGATCTTCCGAGGTCCCTTCCAGCCCTAATGTCTATGAAATCTATGCAATCTAAGGATTTTGTAACCTGGTTGTAGAAGGCCACCAGGTTGGTCTGACAGGGCCTGCCTCTAATGAACTCATGTTGGTTGCCCCTAAGCATAATCTCCCCTGCTGGCCCCTCATGGACATGTGCCATTATAATACTCTCAAAAGGTTTACTCAGGATTGAGGTAAGACTAACTGGCCAATTAACTGGCCTATAGTTTCCTGGCTCCTTCTTCCTCCCTTTTTTGAAAATGCAACCCACATTGGCCCTTTTCCAGTCCTCTGGCACCACGCCAGGGCACCATGACTTCTCGTAAAGCCGTGCCAGGGGTCCTGCAATGACCTCTGTTAATTTCCTCAGCACTCTGGGGTAGAGGTCATCAGAACCCACTGATTTAAATATGTCTAGTCCCTCCAGAAGTTCTCTGACTAGATCCTCACTGACCCTAGGCCTGGGAGTGTTTCCCCTGGGGCCTACAGGTGTCAATGGAGACAAAGAAATTGTTAAATAGGTTAGCTTTGTCATCTGGTGTGACAACCAGATTTCCTATTTTGTCTTGTGGAGGCCCCACATTACCCAGTACCTTGTTTTTACTCTCTATGTATTTAAAAAAGGACGTCTTGCTGTCCTTGATCTGGGTAGCTAGTCCCAGTTCAATCTGTGCCTTGGACTGCCCCTCTACAGCCCTAAGCCACGAAGGTATAGTCCTCCTTGGTGATGGCCCCTCCCTGGGTGTACACCTCCTTTTTAGCTAGGAGACATTCTCAACTGCTTTTGGTGAGCCATGGGGGCTTTTGCTCACTCTTGACCCCTTTGATCCATGTTGGGATTTTCTCCCTTTGGTTTTGGAGGATGATCTCCTTAAGGAATGACCACTCTTCTTGGACAACCAACCCCCCTCCCCTCCGGAACCTCAGTTCCTCCCCAACTATTCTGTTTACCTCATTGAGGTTTGCCCTCCTGAATTCCAGGGCTGCTGCCTTGCTGCAGGCCTTTGCCACCTTGTGCTGGATGGTGAATTCCAGCAGGTGATGATTGCTGTCACCCAGGTGGTCAAGCCCCCACAGACCCCTCACCAGTTGTCACCCATGGCCAGGATGAGGTCCAACAAGGCATTTCCCCTGTTGGGGCTATGTACCTTCTGGGTTAGATGGAGGTCCTGTATTTTGGCTAGGAACCTACGTGAGTGATCAGATCTGGCTGACTGCTTTTCCCAGGAGATGTCTGGAAAGTTCAGGTCACCCATGATGGCCATGTCCTTTGACCCAACTACCTCCATGAGCTGACTTAAGAATTCCCAGTATAGCTCTTCCCCTTGGTTGGTGGTCTTTAGTAGACCCCCACCATTAAGTCCCTTTCCCCTCGACTTCCTTGTATTCTAACCTAGAGCACTTCAGTGTGCCCCTTCTCTGACCTTGCGCTACTTGATGAGGATATGTATTCCTCCTCAACATAGAGCACCAAAACCCCACCTTTCCTCCCTGTTCTATCCCTCCTGTACAGCCTATAGCCCTTGATATTCACTGCCCAGTCATGCGTTGGGTCCCATCATGTTTCTGTGAGTCCCACTATGTCTGGGTTGGTGTCAGCTACCAGGACGGTAAGTTCCTCCTGCTTGTTCCCCATACTACAAGCATTTGTGTAGAGGCATTTGAAGCCTCCTGAAGATGTGTTCACTGGCCCCCTAATCTCAGTACTTCCCTGGCCCCTGTTGCTTACTTGGGTATTTGTTCTGCTCATCATCGGTCTAGGTGCTCTATCCCAGTGAATTCAATACATGCAAGTCTGAGTCCATGTGGGGTGTTGGGAGGAAGGAGATGATGGAAGACCCCCTCCTCCTCTCCCCCACAGCATCCCTGAATGATCCTTCTATACACAATGTACCGCTGATACAGTTATGGCAGGGGCAGGCAAAATGCAACCCACAAGCTGGATCTCATCTGTCAGGCACTTTCATTTGGCCCACGGGAGGGTTACCATTCATCGAGCCAAACATGTGGCTTCCCCTGCTGCACTCTCATGGAGATAAGCCCTGTCCACTCCCACCAGGGCAGTGTGCTGCACTCCTACCTTCGTGCATGGAGGGCTCTGGCCCCAGCCCTGGCCAGAACTTAGCATCTGGGAAATGCTGCTGCTTCCGCTGCTGCAGTCACCCAGGGAACTGCTCAGATCCCCCAGCCCCAGAGGCTCCTCCTTATGTCCCTGCTGCAACATTCTGGGGAGCAGGTAGGGAATCAACAGTTGGTTGGGGAAGTGTCAGATGAGCAGGAGCCCAGAGCCCAGAGTGGGACTACAGAGATCCACCCCCAGCAAGATGGCAGGAATCCAGAACCTGGGGTGGCCCAGTTTATTGCATAAGGCTCCCTGCAGCTCTGGCCAGGTCAAGAGAGCTGCATGTGAAATGTGCCTATTGTAAACAGGTCCCTCTTCTTGCTGCCATGTGCAGCTCTGAAATGGCTGGAGCTGCACATTGCCAGGCAAACCCACCCGCATGGGCCACGAGTGCCCCAAGGAGCCACCCATTGCTGTTGGCAGTGACTGTGTGCTATGGGAGGAGTGTTTGAGGAAGGACTCCCACTTGCACAAAATTGGAAATCCTGGCTTTGTTACCAGATTTGCCCATCACTTTGGTGTGTGCTCATCTATTAGGGGTATGTTTCTGGGGCCTCTGTAATTCTATCAATGTGCTGCTTGTCTTACTTGTGTTTCTATATGGAGCTGTATCTCTCCTTTCTTCAAGTCCTCACTCCCAATGCTATCTTGCAGGACTCTCTTTCAATGGGACTGGGTTCCTCCAACCACCAAATCGGTCAAACACAAATATGCACACACACAGAGAGATCAACAGGACACACCTGAGCCAGGCTGGGTTATTTAGCATTTACAGGCTGACACCCTCATATGCCTTGAACTCAGTTCATCAGGGTAACAATAAAATGCAGTCAGACACAAGCAGAGCAGAGCACATCTGAGTCAGACCACACTATTCAGCATTGATAGGCTGACACCCTCATGTACCTTGAACTCAGTTCATCCCTTATTTCAGCAGGACAATAATAAATGCAGCTAGACACACACATAAACACATGCTAACCGATTATGTCTGAGCAGACTGGGTCCAATCAGCACTTTCAGCTGATACCTTCTTGTGCCTCAGAACTCAGCTCATCACAGTCTCTTGTCACAATAGTCCTAGTAGTAACCCCCTTGATGAGCAGAACCCACTGTGGATTTGGGCATTACAGGGATCTTTGGCTTAGGTAAAAGAAGCATTGCTGCAGAGTGAATGGGAAGGTTAAGGGGAAGAAAGAGTAGGTGAGGTTCAGAGAGAAAGTATAGCAACCAGCTTGACGATAAAAGTTATTTATTGCCAGGTATATGAACTTATGATGATACCGGTAGTAATAGCCATACAAGAGACAAATGAATAGTTACAATATTACATGGTTTCAATTAGGTTTTTGGCGAAGTCTACCTTGAGTTTGATTAGCAAAAATCAGGTTTAGAAAGCTGTGCCTGGAGTAAGAGAATAAAAGTCAGGTTCCTGGAGGCAGAGAGAGAGAGAGCTAGGGTCTCACCACTCAGCAAACTTGAACCAGTCGAGTTTCCCAGGTGTTGTTGGAGCTGGCAGACAAGCAGAGTTGTGAGCATGATTAATGGAGAGATTCCAGGCAGAAAAGGAATGGAACTGGTGCAGCTTTGGAATCAAGCACCAGGACAGAAACTTGAGCTTGGGTAGGATTTTTTGTAGAGAATTAACAGTGGTTCAAGGGAGAACACTAGGTTGGTTTAGGGGCAAACAATGGCTCATATGCTGGATTATAGGAACTGATCACTCCTGGCCATGGGTGCCATCACCCTGAGGGATCTCACAATACAAACAAGCAGATTAAATGTTTTGGATACCAGTAGAGGAATCATTACTAGAATTGGTCTGATAAATGCTGAGATGGGTGTGTGTAGATGTGGGTTGATTAGTATTTGGAGCAAGGATTCTCCATCATGAAGTGCTCCCCAGCTTTTCTGATCCCAGAGTTCAGTATGGTTCTTGCCTTGGAATCTCTGTTCTCCATCCTGAATGCTAATGAAGGTGCATGCCTGTTCCATCTCCCATTTAAATGAGTTGTCATCTGGTTCCATCTCAGATGCAAATGATACCAGGGAGTTGTTTTACTATTATCATCCTTGTCTGGAGGGCTTTAGGTGAGTCTCCCACTGCATCTTTCTTTTCTTTTGTAAGTCCTTCCTCTAATTAGTTCTTGTTCAGGCAGAGGTGGGGAGGGGGAGAGTTCTTCATGAGTCAGACAGGCTGCATACTGTGCCATGATTCCCCAAGAACACGTAGCTGAGAGGTAACAGCTGCTATGGCAGAGCTCCTGGGTGGTAGAGACCAGGCAATGGAGGGACAAATAATGTGCCATCACCAGTGCTTGGCCATAGCAAAGCATGGGATAAAGAAGTTAGGGCACCCCCCATGTGGCTTGCCGAGTGGTATGCAGAGGCCTAGAGGTCATTGCTGAATGCACACAGAAACTGCTCAGGGAGGCATATATGGTGGACCATATAGAGGACAGTCAGTATATGCTGGGCTGTCTGTTCTCCTTTGCCACAGGGGCACAACGATAAATTTGTAAGGCCCATTTTATATTTGATTTTATTGAAAGCTCCATAGCCTGATCACAGTCAGTTCAGGTTTATCCCTGCCTTATGTGGGAGTTTATGACCAGGACGGTGTGAAGATGGTAGTTGTATGTAGTTGTGTAGTGAGGTGTGGTTGTTATTCCATTGCTGCTCCCTCCTCCTCTGGGGCCATGATGACAGTATGGTGTTTCCGGCTTCCTCTATAATGTTTCTGGCACAAACTGGTAGGGGTTTTCTGCGTTTTAGATGTTTCTGCATTGTTTTTTTTTCTATAATGTCATGTAGTGTATAGTCTTCCTGCTGGACTTTTATTGGCAAGTCAAGCAGTATTCCAGACCTCTTGATGTTATGAGGAGGGATTCCTGCCAAGACGAACATGTTTTCCTGTTCTGCGCATACCAGACAACCACATATCTACATAGTTATATATGTCTTGAACCTGTGGAGAAAGGGCATTCTTGATACTAACTACATTGAATTCACAGGAGTCCCCAAAAGCAGGGGCTTGAATAAGCATCCCCCCCTCTTACCCCCCATCTATCAAGAAGCTGGACCCTAAAACCTAAACATTTGTCCAGTAGTGCTTGCTGGCACTTTGGGATGTACTATGTGCTCCTGCTATGACTACACAGGGCCCACAATATGCCTGCATTCATAGGGGAATAATCATACAATCATAGAACCAGAAAGGACCTGTAAGATCCTCAAGTCTGGTCCTCTGACATGGGCAGGAAGTTACTGGGCTCAGATGAGGTCAATAAGGTGCCCATCCAGCCTCTTCTTCAACACCGCTAAGGAAGGTAACTGTACCACCTCCGCTGGGAGTGTGTTCCAGATTCTGTGTTTCACCAAAAGCTTTGTAAAAGTTGTAGATTTTTTTTTAACATTGCATTTGTTTAATTTGTTATATTTGTTTCCTTGTTTGCCCTTTTCCACATTTTTGTTGCTACATCTAATTAAAGTTCTACCTGTTGTCAGAATTAAGACCATGCTATTTAAAAAAAAATGAGGAAAGAGGGGTTGTTCACAGATAGCCAAAAGTTTTCCTTCTTCACTGTCTATCCCCCTTCCCCCTCCCTCACACTGAGAACCAACTTTGGCTTTGGGGAAAGGGGTGTCTTTAACTATCACAGTGCCATCTCTAACCATCACTGTTTTGCGTGTCCCACTTCAGTTAGGCAATGACTGATGCCATGTAAGTTGCCTACTTAACACCCTCAGCACCCCTTCACCAAAAAAAACCAGCAGCAACCCTACAAAAGGGTTGGAACTCAGCATGCCAGAATTCACCCTCAGAGCTTGAATTCACACCTCATCGCCTCCCACCAGCACAGCCCGAGAGCACTGCTCATTTCTTGGCTGTCTGTTTATCCCCTAATCCCAAATTCCTAGAAACACCCTTCCTTTCACCAAATGCAGCCCTGCATGAGGCACTGATTCCTCTTGAATCGGCGGGGTGCACTTGCCCCCCCCGGGGACAGCCAGTGACTGGGATGGGGAATCCCCTCCATGGCCGATCCCACTGACCTGCAACTGGCAGTGATGTGCCACTGGTACTTCTGAGTCAGTGGGATCAGCTGCAGGGGTACCACTGCTCCTGGCACATTCCCTGGCCAGTGCTCTCAGGGAGGACACCAGCACTCTCGTCTGCCCCCCCTGCCTGGGAATGCTGATGTAAAGGGGTGTACCAGCACTCTCAAGATATGCTTATGAACCCCCTATTCATTGCTACTGCAGCCCTGGGAGAAAGGATCAGCACCTGGATGAGTATTTTCTACTCCCTACACCCAATATGACTCCCTGCATGTGCATACACACACTTAACCCTACCTACCTGCCACATCTGCCCCCTACACTAGAGATGACCACATGAGCCCAAGGCAGAGATGGAACTGGGACTAGCTGCCCGGATCAAGGACAACAAGAAGTCCGTTTTTAAATACATAGGGGGCAAAAATAAGGTTCTGGGTAATGTAGGGCCCCTGCAGGACACACTAGGATATTTGGTCATCACACCAGACAACAAAGCTAACATATTTAATGATTTCTTTGCCTCCATTTTCATGAGCATGGACCAGAACAGCCAACCCCTCCCCCCCAGGCTCCCCTCAGACCACAGCGGAGGTGCACCTAGGCCAAGGGTTAGTGAGGAACTAGTTAGGGAACTTCCAGAGGGGCTGGATGTATTCAAATCAGCTGGTCCAGATGATCTCCACCCTAAAGTACTGAGGGAATTAGCTGAGGTCATTCCGGGACCCCTGGCACGGCTTTACAAGCAGTCATGGTGCTCTGGTGGTGCCAGAGGACTGGAAAAGAGCCAATGTGGTTCCCATCTTCAAAAAGGGGAGGAAGGAGAACCTGGAAAACTACAGGCCAGTTAGTCTTACCTTAATCCTGGGCAAGCTTTTTGAGAAAATTATTCTGGCACATGTCCACGAGAAGCCAGCAGGGGAGATTATGCTTAGGGGCAACCAACATACGTTTATTAGGTCCTGTCAGACCAACCTGGTGGCCTTCTACAACCAGGTCACCAAATCCTTAGATGCAGGGGTAGCAGTGGACATAGTCTTTCTGGACTTTCGGAAGGCCTTCGACATGGTCTCTCACCCCGTTCTCATTAAGAAACTGGGGGACTGTGGTGTCGACACCTCCACAGTCAAACAGGTCACCAACTGGCTGGAGGATCATACCCAGAGCGTGGTAGTGGATGGGTCATTTTTGACCTGGAGGGATGTGGGCAGTGGGGTTCTGCAGGGCTCGGTCCTCAGGCCCGCACTGTTCAACATCTTCATCAGCAACTTGGACGAGGGGGTAAAAAGCACCCTGTTCAAATTTGCTGATGACACTAAGATGTGGGGGGATGTGGGCATGCTAGATGGGAGGAATAGGCTGCAATCAGACCTAGACAGGTTACAGGGGTGGGTGGATGAGAATAGGATGGGATTCAACACCAATATGTGCAAGGTGATGCACCTGGGGAAGAAGAACCAGCACCATACCTACAGGCTGGGAAACTCCCTTCTTGTCAGTAGAGAGGCAGAAAAGGATCTTGGAGTCATCATTGATGCCAAGATGAACATGGGCCGGCAATGTGGGGATGCAGTCAGGAAGGCCAACCGCACCTTGTCATGCATCCACAGATGCATCTCAAGCAGGTCCAAGGAGGTGATCCTCCCCCTCTATGCGGCACTTGTCAGGCCACAGCTGGAGTACTGCGTCCAATTCTGGGTGCTACACTTCAGGAGGGATGTGGACAACATGGAGAGGGTCCAGAGGAGGGCCACTCCCATGATCAGGAGGCAGCAGGGCAGGCCCTACGAGGACAGGCTACAGGACCTGAACCTGTTCAGCCTCCACAAGAGAAAGCTGAGGGGGGATCTAGTGGCCATTTACAAACTAGTTAGAGGGGACCAGCAAGCATTGGGGGAGTCCCTGTTCCCCCAAGCACTACCAGGAGTGAGTAGGAATAATGGTCACAAACTGGCAGAGGGTAGATTTAGGCTAGATATTAGGAGGTGCTACTTCACGGTCAGGGCGGCTAGGATCTGGAACCAACTTCCAAGAGAAGTGGTGCTGGCTCCTACCCTGGGGGGTCTTTAAGAGGAGGCTAGATGAACACCTTGCTGGGGTCATTTGATCCCACTAGTCTTTCCTGCCATGGCAGGGGGTCGGACTCAGTGATCTGCTCAGGTCCCTTCCGACCCTACAAACTATGAAACTATGAAACCAGGTGTTAGGCTGACAGTGTTTAATTAGATAGATGACATCATTGTACAATTTACCACTTTTAGCCTGAAATCAGCAAAAATGATCAGCCAGCACAACTCGAACAATGATGGCATCCATGCCATTTCCAGCAAGCCTAGAGTCACCTGAAAGTGTACTCCACAGGCATCCTGCGGCTGCTGAGCTTACAGTTGAACAGTTTTTCCTGTGTACCCAGGGATCCAGTGAATGGCTTCATCAGTAAGCAGCCCAGTGGGTAGGCAGTGTCTTTGATTAGTACCAGAAAGACAGACACTCTCTCAACCTGGATAACAGGTAGGCTGGGGCAAACTCCCTGTGCTCCATCAGCTTGAGGAAGCAGCAGTTCCTAAGTGACTGCACATTGTGCATCATGGCTGACCAGCCAGTATTCACACATGTAAAATGACCACAGTTACCTGTAACATAATCGAGAAGTGGTCTTACTGATGGATTCCTGGCCATGGTGGTCAGGGGCAAGGATGATGACATGTGTGCTGTTGATGACCTCAGTGCAGTTGTAGAAACTCAGGCTTGCAAATCCATCCATGACCTCCTGCAGGTCAGGAAGGAAGGCATATGAAATATTAAATATAAATATTGTTGAAGCTAATAGCCACTTGATCACCATTAGCAATGAGTTCAACTACTGAAGTTAAATTGCATAGTCAGTGAATCTTCATCAGCTTATGTAAAATATATTGAATAGCTTACTGCCTCTTTGTTTCTGTTTGCACTGTTTACATAGAGAATTAATTCTGGGAATTTAAAATAGTTATGCACTGTTTATTCTGATCTCTCCATTTATATATAAAAATATGTCAATGCAACACACATTAGACACGTGAAAAAATAAATATTTTAGCTATAGAGAGTGATAATTGGTTTGTCTAGGTATTTGTTAAACATATTCTACTGTAATAAATACAGGAGTGTAGGTAGAGTTTTAAAGAGCGATGCTGATAGAATGCAATGCTTTCTTTATGTCATCTTTATTAATAATAATAAAATACCCTAAGCTTGCAAAACTCTTCATAAAATATGTAAAACAAAAAAATCAAAAAGACAAGACATAACACCTTGGCCTGAGGAGGCCTTAACTCAGGGGGAAAAAATCAAAGTTATGTTACCTTGTATGGTAGTGAAAAACCAACTTCAGGGGTGCCATCTGGTTTTACACACACATGCACCATATTTTCTCATATACCACATGCCCCTAAATAAGGCACTCAGCTTGTTTTTGGAAGGCTGAATTTAGAAAAAGTGATATTTACAGAGTCGTGGCATAGAGAGAGCTTTTTCATGGAGAGGTAGTTCTGCAAGACTGCTTCCAGCTGCCCTTTCAGGCAGCAAACAGAAAGAGGTGGAGTCCAGCTGAACTCTTTTACAGCTGCTCTCAAATTGACAACTTGCATGCTCATTTGGTTGCTCAGCCAAAAACTGTTGACAATATGAACACAGCTGTGGAAGACATATCACTGGCCTCTGCTCATGTCTGCTGCTTGAAAGAGAAGCTGGAAGCCATCTTGCAGCTTGTCTTCTTGATTCTATTCCAAGGAAGAAACACCCCAGTTTTAACACCCCAGTTTTAGAAGACTGATTTTGGGGGAAAAGGAATATGTATTATGTGAGTAAATACAGCATATATGTATTGTAAAAATCCACAAATTTTTAAATAAATCATTCCTTTCTTTTTATTTTTTTAAATTGCCCCGGTAGCACCATACAACTGGGCAAACCACTTTAAAAGGACATGTGTAGAATAAGATATTACTCTGTGCAAGTAAGGGTATCATAATATGCTCTTTTTATTATATTACAGGTGAACAAAACACTTGGAAGATGTGTAAAAATCTCAAGATTCTACATCTGACAAATGAAATATTCCCAACTCTCATGATTTTTGGCATTGTTCTTAAAGTCTACACTTTGGGAATGTGAAAAAAACTCTTTCTTTTATATATATTTAAATAAATATAAAGTTATTTAATAAATAATTTTATTTATACACACACACACTAAGTTTTTCAGGTAGACTTTAAGAACAACACCAAAAATCATGAGAGTTGGCAATACTGCAGTTCTCAGAAGTAGAATTTTGGGATTGACACTGCAACTGTCAAATTTAGCACGGCAAGGAGTGAAAAAGGTCATAAAAGGAAGTGGGTAGGGAATTTGGGTAATTAATATGTAATTTGTAGAAAGAATAAGGGTAGTAAAATATCAAGAGATGCTTTCTGTTATGTACAGAACATGGGGAATTCAAATAAAAATACAGCTGTGACAAGCTGCAAAGCACACCTGTCAAAAACCAAAACACACTATAGTGTATGTAGCTGTGCAGATAATTTCAGTGAATCACTGACTGAAACTTTTACAGAAACACACACCATTTGTCTCATTTGTTCTTGCTATGAATACAAATAGTTAAGTGCAAATGTGTATGATTTTATTAAGCAAGTAAAACCAACTTTGTGGGACAAAATAGACTCATTGATTAATTAATAGCAGGTATCTGCTCTGTGACACTGACCCACAATAAAATGTTTGCATGCTCTGAAGGAAGCAATGGTGTCTGCATCTTATTTAAAGGTATTTTAAGAATTGTTTTGTACCGGAAGTCAAGGAGAGGGAAATGTAGAATTGGAAGGTTAAACAAAATAAGTGCATCCTGCGATGGAGGGAGGAGGGGATCAGAAGAAAAACAAGATATATAGGAAAAGTGTTAACTTACTAAAGGAAGAACTGGTCTGAATTTTTTTCTTTGAAGTATTTGTAGCAAAAATTGCTAAAATATTTTAGCAAAAATGGAAAATGGCTAAAATAATAACAGAAGTATTAGACCTTTACATTTTTTAGTGAATCAAAAGATTTTGATTTGTTTATTTTTGGGGGTGTATAAATGTTATTTCATTTCAGTATTGATGAAAAAAATAAAAATTCCTCTTTGAACATTTTAAGTGACTGCCAACAATTTTTACTTTTTTATCCTTTTAACTTCAAATTAATATTTTGGAGGTTTCAACGGAAAAACTAGATTTATTAGTGTGGGAAAATTTCTGGAAAGAAAATAGAACTTTAAAATGTTTCTGAAAAAAATATGTGGTGTTATTTGTGAACGGCAAACCATCAAAGGAAAGGTTGAGACCTACACCTTGCAGAAGAAAAAAACAATTAAGGTGTGTGGGGGTATATCAATCTGAAAGGATGGCATTAAGAAAAGAGCACACACCTTTTCTTTCTCACTGCAGAGGGAACAAGATGTTACTTTTGGCTGGAAATTGAAGAAATGTAGTTTTCGATTGAATATCAGGAAAGGGAAGTTGTGGAATCACTGGAGCTTGTCAAAAAGAGGTTGGATAAGCATTGGTCAGGTATGATTTAGAAGTAGCCAGGAGATCCCCACACACACTTTGTTCAGAGACCATGAGAAGACGTCTGCATTCCAAAGCCGATGGAAATTCTCCTGGTCAGTAACAGGAAAATGAAGCAGAGCTCCACAGCCTGCTTGGTTATGGAAAAAGATTAAGGAACTGGCACAAGTTTACAGAACAGACGGGGTAATAGAAAAGGAGGTTTGGCTTTTCAGTCAGGGTATATGATTTCATAGATTTCATACATTTTGGGATCAGAACAGACCTATTAGATCATTGAGTCCAACCCTCTGCCTTGGGCAGGTGACCCCAGACAGGTGTTTGTCCAATCTCCTCTTAAATACCTCCAAGGAAGGGGATAACACCACCTCCCTTGGAAGTGTATTCCATATTTTGGCAACCCTCACTGTAAAGAATTTTTCCTAACATCCAATCTAAATTTGCTCTTCTTCAGTTTGTGGCCATTGTTTCTAGTTACCCAATGGGCACCCTGGTAAACATCATATCCCCTGTCTTCTGCTGCCCCACCCTGATGAGTTTGTAGATGGCCACAAGATCACCTCTCAGCCTTCTCTTGCAGAGACTGAAGAGATTCAGGTCCCTCAGTCAGTCCTCATAGGGTTTTTACTGTAGGCCTTTAACCAGAGGGGTATCCCTCCTCTGAACCCTTTCCAGGTTATCTACATCCCTTCTGAAGTGCGGTGCCCAAAACTGGATGCAGTACTCCAGCTGTGGCTTGACCAATGCTGCATAGAGGGAAATATCACCTCCCTAGACCTGTTTGTGATGCACCTACTTATGCAAGAAAGAATGTGGTTATCTTTACTTATTACTTCATCACATTGGAAACTCATGTTCATTTTGGAGTCAACTGTGACCCTGAGATCCCTTTCCACAGTTGTGCTACTTAGAATGGTACTTCCCAGGCTATAGATGTGTTGATGATTCTTCCTCCCTAGGTGCAACACATGGCAACTTATCTTTGTTAAACTATACCCTATTCTGTTCTGTCCACTTCCACAGCCTGTCGAAAACCTCCTGGATTTGCTCCCTGCCCTCTAGTTTGTTTACCTCACCCCATAGTTTGGTTTCATCTGAAAACTTGAACAGAGTGTTTTCTACTCCCTTATACAAGTCACTAATGAAGATATTGAACAGTACTGGTCCCAGGACAGAGCTGTGGGGGACTCTACTGCTCACATTTCTCCAGGTAGAAACCGATTCATCCACCACCACTCTCTGGGTGTGTCCCTTAAGCCAATTTTCCACCTGCTAGACTGTGTAATAATCAACATTGCAATTGTTAGTTTATTTATAAGAATTGGGTGTGATACTGTGTCAAAGGCCTTTTTAAAATCTAAGTAAATAATATCTACCTCTATTCCTTCATCCAAGCATTTTATGACCTGGTCATGAAAAGAAGCCAGGTTAGTCAGGCAGGATCTGCCTGCTTTGAACCCATGCTGGTTGCCCCTTAGCATTATTTTACCCATTGGTCCTCCACAAATGTGATCCTTAACAATTTTCTCAAAGGTCTTGCCAAGGATAGAGGTGAGGCTAACCAGCCTATAATTACCTGGTTCCTCCTTCCTCTCCTTCTTAAAAATAAGGACCATACTGGTCCTTTTCCAGTCCTCCAGGACCTGTCCTGAGTGCCATGAGTGCACAAACAGTCATGCCAATGGTTGCGCTATGACTCCAGCTAATTTCTTAAGTACCCTAGGATGAAGATCATCAGGGCCTTTGACTTTAATACATCCAGCCTCCAACTGCCCCTCTACTAGGTGAGAACTAACAGTTGGTAGGTTGGTATCTATCTCACACTTACCTAATGATATATGAGATATTTGCAGTCCCCAGTTTGCAGTGCAAGGTGGAGGGCATCTGGCTATACTGATTCAGGGCTTTTCTGGTCATCATGTGGTACTGGAAATCTTTCCCCCCACTCTTTTGTTGCTATGATTATCAGGGTTTTCCACCTTCCTCAGAAGCATTGCATATTGGCTGGGGATTTCGGCTACTATGTACCATAAAATATAAGCATAAGCATACATTTATGCTTTTACTGGGACTTAAATAACCAAGAGGTTCCTGGATAGGGGGTATTTCTTATTTCCTCAGGGTCAGACTTCTTACCACATTTGGGGTCAGGAAAGAATTTTACTCCATAGTCAAATGAGCATGGGCTGTAAACTTATTTATTTTCCCTCCTTTGTCATGCATCCTCTGCCTTGGACCTCATGAACATATTTAGCAAACTACTTTGTGTCCTGGCCCCTCTGTGCCAGGAAACATACAAATACTTATATTAGAAAAGTAATAGCTGGGTCAATATTTATTACTTCCCAGTGTGCTAAAGTTATACAGAGTTCTTTACCAGGTGCATAATAAACTAAGTCCACTTTCTGAGAAATAAACTTTTTTGTGCATGTGGGGGAAGGGGGAATATTGCAAATAGGAAAAATGACATTGAGGCCTTCACTGAAGCACATTTATCTGAAAATCAAGATAATTTTCATTCTATTACTGTCTGCCCTGCCAGCTAAACAAATGACAATACACCAAATCTACAACACACTTCAAATAGTTCAGTCATGTTTGTAAATCCAAAACATAAACTGGTGCAAAGGAAAGAAGGATGCTGCTATAAGAAACAAGTCATGATTCTAACAAAGATCAGGTGGTGTTTGACACAATGATTCCTGGAGTGCAATATTCTTCGTGTCTTCTGTCAGCACGGTATAAGTGAGGCAGTGGGAAAAGTGAAACTGTTTTCACTGCAGTCAATATTGACAGGAAGGAAAAGAGACAAAGTTCAGAGATCTTTTGAAACCTTTAAAACTAATAAATATCAAGAAAACCTGTCTCTTTGGGAGCACACAGTAAAAGTCTATGGAATTGATTTTTTCTTTTGATGCATTCAAACAGATTCACAGTTCAGGATGTAGTTCAGAATGAAACCTGAGAAACTTTGGTCAGAAATGACATGCTTGGCATTTGAAACAGGCCCCAGGCATTTCAAGAAAGTTTCATATTTGATTGAATTATGGTGATAGAGTATAGTTGAAATAAAGTGCTAATTCAGAGATGCCAAAGGTTGTACATGGAAAATCTGTTCCCACATAAAAGATTTTGTGTATTCAAACTTGCCATTAGTTCTTAAAAACTGGGTTTAGTTGAAGGAACAGTTGAATTAGTTCAGTTATGAAAAGGAATTTTTTATTATATACCCAAACATGCTCATTTGTACTCTGTTCTGTTAAAAATAATGGCCACCAAACTAATACATTGTGGATTCAGTTCCAAAAGTCACAGATGTAACTTCCAGTCTCATTTTTTTCTTTAGGTGTGGACGGGCATGTCTATAAGTGAATTTATGCCATCTAAGATTTACTGCACAGTAAATTTCTGTGCAGCAAGTGGGATTAAGCCACCATCTACACTTGTAGGCCCTAAAGCACATTAACACTGTATGTGGACTGCCTTGTGTAAAGTTAGTCCCAAGTCAGTCCATACAAATAGTGTTACTGTGCAGTAAGGAGTCTACACATGTGTTACTGCACAGTGCACAGAAACTAATTCGGTATAACATTCATGCTCAAGTTAGCGTAACTCACCATATTTACTGTGCAGTACACATCTACATGTGCCTGATATGTATTTTCTCTCATACAGAGTAAATATGGAAGCCTCAAAAACAAGAAAGACAAAATCCTGACATCCACAACCGGAAAAAAAGGTAAGTTATATGAAGTTTTGTGATGCATTAAACTTAGTTGTGTAAGGTCTTTATTCAGATGATCAAACATTGAGGGTATCAGTAAAATAATATAATTTTAAGATGCATTTTTATTCTTGATAATAAGATCCTCCTAAGTCAGAAGAAGATTTTAAAAAGTTAAAAAATGAAGTACAAAATGTACACTAGGCTCTAGCTACTTACTATGGATTGTATTTGTAAGTAATACTCTGGATTGTATTACTTACTAGGGATTGTATTCTTTGACACAGTAAAAGAACATGTGTGCTTCCATGATTTGAGAGCTATAGCAGCTGTACCTTTTGCTGCTAGAGTGGTTGCCTGAGTTAGCCATAGGACAGGGATCAGACTAAGGAAAAAACCATTAATGCTCCATCTTGGAGTGTGTGCTTGGATATTGGTTAACACCAATATCCTGTAAGGGATACAGCTGTTGAACTCCCAAATACACCTTGAAAAGATATAATGTATGATATTGATAAATGATGTCAGTCATGTGAAAAGGATTGGAAATTGGGAATAGGGAATGTTTTGGGTTTCTATAGGTCCAAAATATGCTGAGGAAACTAAATACATGTTTATAGACACATCAAAACCTTGCAGCTATTGGGATGGTCAATAAGGGTGCTGACAGACATGGAAAAAAATAATGCACTTTATCAGAAGAAGCAGCACATTAGTTCAGCCCAGCTCTGCAGCATCTATATAGATTGGACACTTAAGTGGTGCTTTTTGGCACTTTTATCTAATAGCTGATTCAATGAGCTGTTAGATAAAAGCACCATAAAAGCCCTGCTGAAGCACCTGATCTATACAGACGTTGGGCAAGCCAGATCCAACTAACACAATGCCTCTTCTGGGCATCAGCATGCCGTTTTGGAGTTTGTTTGTCTTTTATGACTGTAAGCAGCTTAAATGGCTCTCAGATTTAGCAAACCCACAATATTTTACTAAAAAAGAAAGACCACAATGCATGAAATATGAACAGGTTTAACAGATTCTGTAATTATCAACAATTCTGTATTATCAACAATTACTTGCTCTGAAACCATCAATAAACATATCTAAAGATGTAAAAGAATTGCAAAATATTGATCCCATTAATATCCATGGATTCATTGCAACAACAAGCAATGAAATAAAAGATGCATTCCATGAAGAATTTGCCCAAAGATACGATAGTCTTCCAAAGTACATAATCAAAATTGTCCTAAGTGACTGCAATGCCAAAGAAGAATATAATTTCCTGACATAACTAATTAGTTTTGCCACCTTCTAAATTACATCTGTGAAGAATACCAGCTTTCCTCATAGGAATATTCATTTGTATATGCTGGCACCCAGGAATGAGTTACTATCAATCTGATAATTGTTATGAAAATAAAGTTAACAATTCAAGACACAAGAGCAACATCCAGAAACCTAAGGGAGTTTCAACTATTGTCATGTTAATGTAATAGCGTGAGAGAGACCTGCTGCAAAAAATAATAAAATGAAATACATGATCTGAAGATACAAAACAGAATCCCTGAGGAATACAAAATAAGCCAAGAATGTCAAGTAGTCATTAAGAACAGATTTTGAGCTTTATAAGATTGTTGTGTGAAGGTTACAGTGTATGTTGATAAGCTATAGTAGTCTTTCAGAGATAGGGTAGAGAAACCTGCAAAAAACAAACAAATAAAAAGCTACAAGAATAACCTCCCAATATAAAACATAAAGGATGGCTTGATGATCATTGTAAAAAAAAAACCCCAACAATTGATCAACATGGAGAAAGGATATCAACTAGGAACATGTCTGATACGGGAAAAATGTAAATATATTATGTACTATTACTCAGATATGTAATTATGGAAAGATGGAAGAAGCACTTTAACAAGCTTTTTAATGGAGACCATCAATAAATGGCTATTTTTTAGAAAGCTGAGGTGTTTGTAAAACTCTGAACAGAACCATGGAGAAATCAAAACACTCAGGAACCACCGATGCCAATTATTAATTAATGTTATCACCTTATTATTGATAATGGGGATAAACAATTTCATTGGATTGAAGGTTTAAAGAAGTGCAAAGGAATGGAATGATGGGGTCATATGCCCTATTTTAAGGAAAGGGTAGAAATTGGAATGTAAGAAATATCATAGTTATCTCCCTACTCATTACAGTTTAACACAATCCTATTTTGGCCACTTTTATGTATGCCTACCTCTCACACGAAAGTGAGACTGAGGAGTATCAATGTTGGTTTAAGAAAAACAAGTATGCTGTGAAGCAAATATATTCAGTTAGTCAACTATTTGAGAAAAGAAGGGAATATAATTGAAATATATCATTTTTGGTTTTTTTATAGATAGTATATTGCAAAATGTTCCCTGGACCACAATGAAATGTAAAATACCTGATCAAATTATTGGGAGGGTAAAAATCTGTGGTTTTGATTCAAAACTAGAAAATTCACCATTTGACTTCAACACACTACTTCATTTCACAGACTCTTCCTTCCCTAGCTCCTTTTTGTTCTAAAACGTATCATTTAAAGCCCCCAAAAGACTACAGCTTATTTTTTTTCCTGGTTCCAACTTATATACAGGGGTCATAAGTATAAGGCCTCTGCACTCAGGTCAGGTAACTATATCAGCAACACTTAATCCCCTAAGCAGGGCCAGCTGAGCTTTAACCCATGGATTGTTCCAGGGCTGCTTTTAAGGAGCTCTTGCAACACTTGGCTTCAGTTGTGAGTGACTCTTACCCACATGACATCCCTGGTGCCTGCTCTAGTATCCCTGTCCATGTACCTAGTCCCTAAACTTCTGAACTGGTTTGACATCAGCTCATTTACTGACCTCAACTTCTGGTAACCCCTCTGGCTGGCTCATGAACCATAGTGTTGACCCCAGCTCACTTCCTCACATCTAATTCTGGAAATCCCTTAGCTTACCTCTCACCTATGGATGCTCTATAATTTCCCCCAGCTCTAACCACTAGGCTGAATGCCTCTGTGGACCCTGACAATAGAAGTATGAAAATAAAAGAGCATCACACTCGGTCAAAACAAAGTTCATCATGCCTGATATCTTTTTCTGATAGTGGCTGCTTTAGTGGATGCTTTAGAGCAGGGGTTTCAAACACACCTTGCACCTTGAGTGAAATTCAAATTGCGAGGCTCCTTGCAAGCTAGATCCAGACCAGGGCATAGGGTGGTTCCATACCAAAGCATGTAGTAGTAGTGCCACCTCTGGCTCTGGTCAACTCTGTCTCTGATCCACAGCATATAGCACAGCTCTAGCTCCTGCAACTGCCCCATGCCAGAGCTGGATCTGCAACCATGTGACATGTTGGTAGCTCTAACTCTGGCATGGGACATACGGCAGTGACCCCAGCATTGGGCTAGTGGCCAAGGAGGGTTTGGTGGTTGGATGATGACCAGAGCTGTTTAAGCCTTTGTTTTCCCTCCTGCCACCAGTTACGATATCCACTGGGAACAAAGGACCCTGGTTTCAGTGGCAGACTACTCCTTCTGAAGAAGGTAATTAGGAATCATCAGCATGGATTCAACAAGGGTAAGTCATGTTTGACCAACTTGATTGCCTTATATGATGAGATAACTGGTTCTATGGATGCTGGGAAAGCAGTGGACATAATACATCTTGACTTTAGCAAGGCTTTTGATACTGCATTCTTGCAAGCAAGCTGAAGAATACAAGCTGGCAGGCTCAATGGGTAGTAATCAACGGCTCAATGTCTAGATGGCAGTTGGTATCAAGCAAAGTGCCCTAGGGATTGGTCCTGGGGCAATTTTGTTCAATATCTTCATTAGTGATCTCGAAGATGGGTTGGATTTCAGCCTCACCTAGTTCACGGATGATACCAAGCTGGGAGGTGTAGTAGATACAGTGAAGGGTAGGGCTAGGATTCAGAATGACTTAGACAAATTGGAGGCCAAAAGAAATTTCATGAAGTTTAATAAAGACAAATTCAGAGTCCTGTGTTTAGTACAGCAGAATCACATGCACTGCTACAGTCTGGGGACTGACTGGCTAAGCAGCAGCTCTGCAGAAAAGGACCTAGGGTTTACAATGGACAATAAAATGGATTTAAGTCAGTAATGTGCTCTTGTTGCCAAGAAGGCTAACAGCATACTGGGCTTCATTTGTAGGCACATTTTGCCATCAGATCTAGGGAAGTAATTATTTTACTCTATTGTGCACTGGTGAGGTCACATCTGGAGTACTGTGTCCAGTTTTGGGCCCCCCACTATAGAAAGGATGTGGACAGGTTGGAGAAAGGCCAGTGGAGGGCAACAAAAATGGTTAGGGTGCTGGGGCACATGACTTCTGAGGACAGACTGAGGGAACTGGGCTTATTTAGTCTGCAAAAGAGAAAACCAAGGGGATTGATAGAAGCCTTAAATTACCTTAAGGGTGGTTTCAAAGAGGATGAAGCTAGACTGTTTTCAGTGGTGGCAGATGACAGAACAAGGAGTAATGGTCACAGGTTCCAGCAAGGGAAGTTTAGGTTAGATATTAGGAAAAAAAATTCTCACCAGGAGTGTAGTGAAGCACTGGAACAGGTTACCTTAGGAGGTGGTAGATTCTGCAGCTTTAACTTCACAAAGGCCTGGCTGGAATGAGCTACTTGGGGATGGCCCTGCTTTGAGCAGGGTGTTGGACCAGATGACCTCCTAAGGTGCATCCCTTCCAAACACTAATTTTCCATGATTGTATGCTTCTGTGATTCTCTAACCATGGCTCCCCCGCTTCAGCTTCGGATAGGCTGGCATGCTGGATAGATTGGTTTTGCAGGCTGGATCTAAAAAGATCATACTTTTCACACCCCTGCTTTATAGGGAGAGTGTACAAAAGGATATAAGAAACAGGGCATATGTGAAATTATTTGTCCCCTGCCATACCATCCCAGATCAAAGAAGTCTTTATGTGTTGCAACCCTTGGTTTCCCCCCCGCCCCTTTGCTAACTGTGGGGGATATCTATGTTAATAACCTGGTTAGTAAATCCATTTACTGTTTTGGTTTTTGTTTTTTTCTGTCTTGACTTAACTCTCTCCAAAGATTCTTATTTGGGGTTAGGGATGTCTTATAAATCCATAGGAGTTTGGGTCTCATAGCAATGGCTGAACTAGGTGTGTTGGCTACGACAGTTCATTGGAATGGGTCTACCTGAGCAATGCAACAATGCAGATATGCTAATGAAGTGGTCTGAATGGAGAATCAATTTGCCTCAGACACCTTTTCATATATTTTGAGTTTGGAACAATGGAAAGTTACCAGAAACTGAAGGAATAAACCAGATGTAGGAAACTTTTAAGAAAGTGCTTACAGGGGGAATGAAGGAGTAACACAATGAGATGGGTAGCACTGGGAAAGAGAGAGAGGCAGGTTTGCATAGTAAGAATAGTAGGGGATGGTTTTTCGACAGGATTGATGGAGATCAGAAAAGACGATCAATAAGGTATCTGGACTTTACAAGGATGCTTTAGAAATGGGTGAGCTGGCATAATAAGTATTCAGATTGCATGTTGTGTAACAATCTCAATTCTGAGCTTGTTCTTTACTGAGAAGAGCAATGTTGTATCCATTGGAACTCTGGGCAAAGATAGTTATGTATGTTTGATTGCCATTATCTATCACTGAAAAGTTTAACTGAAAAATTTAACTGAAAAATTAAATTGTAAACAGAAAACTCACATACTGGATGAGATTCTGGAAAAGGGTGTATTTATGGGACAAGGAAACTGAGGAGTCAGTACTAGTCCCAGGGACCCAAGCAATTGGATCATGAGGTCTCAGCTCTAAGGAGGGAGTACTAGATGAATTGTCTGCACTACAAAAATATGCTTAGGAATCCCAGCTCCTGGAGGCTTAATAGATGCAGAGTAGCTGGATCCCTTGAAGCTGCTCAGTCAATGAATCCAGCTGAGGGGGAGCTTGGTCAGATTGTCCAAGATCCAGAGGTCTCTAAAATGATTATGCAAGGGAGGACTTTTTCCTTTTTATTCCTCTGCATGATTCAGATAGCATTTGAGCCTTAATTTGTGTTACAGATTGTGGCTCTTTTTTGCAGATCGCATGGTTAAAGTTCTGCTCTGATTTCTATACTTTGAACTGTGCTTAATTGCTACCCATGTAATTTCTAGCTCTTATAAGGCATGAGACATGGTTTTTAGAAAAACAGAAAATAAATCTGCATGTTACATTTGGAAAGTGAAATCACTTTCCCAGAAAGTCTGTGACATTCCTTAATGCCAGACTAAACAGCAACCATCTGCATCTCGTCAGAATATCTAGTTTCAGGTGTGGTTCATCCCTTTATTTAGTAAATGCATTCAAAATATCATTCAGCTTTTTTTGTAGCTGGCATGCTAAATTACTGTTCTTGTCAGCAGAGGCCATTTCTGTCCTGAATATAACAAAGGAACTTCTTGCATTGTGGCTATGAAATTCTTAATAGCCCCCTTCTTCCCTCCCACTGACCCAGTTTTTCTTGTAGTAGCTTCAACGATGCTCATCTACAGTTCTTTTTAGACTTAGTATGAGTGCTGATACCTTTAGGCCAATATTTTACTCAAATTTAAAACAAGGCAATACATTGTGAAGAAATATAATACTCTGTTTTGTTAAGGTGGCAATGGTAATAGATCTAGGAGCAGCAAGATACTAGGAGCAGGTAGCAGCAGTGAATCTGGAGGAGGCAAGGGGTCCAGTATGTAGGTTTGGTGCCAGTGGCAAGAGGTGTGATGGTAGCAGTGGGTCCAGGGGAGGGCTTTGAGTGTTATGGTAGTGAACCAAGCTTGTCACTGGTTGCCATGGCCAATGGAACCAAAGGTCCCCAAATTCTATCACAGACCATGTCCCTACTTTCAGTGGCCTTTGAAGCTCAGCAGGCCAAATTGAGCCACTGGGCAGTATATTTGACACCCCTGATTTAAAGAAATTGTCAACAGTTTCAAATGCACATATATATTTTTAATGGTGTTGCAGTTTGCATTGCATTCTTCAAAGCCTGGGTTTTGTGAAGACTATGTTGGCAGTTCCCCTTCCACATGTTCTATTCAATAAAAATTAGGATTGTAAAATAATATTCTTTGGCCATTGATTTAACCTGCACATCTGATTTCAGTGGGATAAATTCTGCTTTTATTATTTTTTTACAAACAAACTCATTGACAACTTAATACATGATTTGGACAGGCCTCCAGGTGCCTCTAATGGGAATACTCAAAGGCAAGCTGGTTTGAAGCTCAGAATGGACAAAGTGAAAATACAAGTAAAGACAGAAATCTGGGGTTTCTGCAATGCTGGCAAAAAAGCATGGAAGGAAGGTACTGGAAGGAAACATGGAAGGAAGGTACTGGAATATGTATTAATAGTCTCCCTGGGAGACTATAGATGTGGATTTTAAAAGTAAAAAGAACAAAAGAAAAGAGGCAGGGGAGGGGGGCACCTGCTGCAACCAAGTGTACATTCTGTATGTTTCTGACAGCACCCTGGAAGGCATCCCCGTGAGCTTGACACCTTTGAATTTTAATTTTATTGCAGCTAGTTTAGGGGAAAAAGAGAAACAGATCAATGAGTTCTTGCTGGTGCTATTTATCAAAAGTATAAGCCAGAGCAAACTTTCATGAAGTCTACTTGGTTGGGAGAGAAGATTCCAGCAAATCAAGTTTTAGTTTCAAGCTTCCTTGAGAAGCTGATTTTTAATAAGATTAAAAATTTACATTCCCTACAGCTTCCCTAATTAAATATTGGAGGTGTTATTCATGTCCCCTGTGCTCAAGAAGTACATAAGACAGGGGGTTGGGAAAGGTTAACTCTTATTTCTTTGTTAGTCAATCATCTGTGGTTTCCTGTGTGTTGATACACATGTTCCTCCTAGTGTCCTAGTAACTGGAATGCTATTATTAGCGCAAATAAAGCTATTGGCATATACTACTAGCTCACTTGAGGATGCCTGGATGGGAAGTTTACTTGATTGTCAGGTGTTTAGAGGGTATGAATAAACTGATTCAAATATTGCAGCTGTGTTTTGAGCAAATTAAAAAAACCTGAGGAAATGAGCATTATTTAAATTCAAGCATATCGTATGTGATAGAAGAAATGTGATTGGTTCTTAGTTGTGCATTACCTATAATGAGGTATGGGACACTTCTTGAGCATAATTGTCTAGGAGAGTTAATTAACTCCAGATGGTCATTAATTCCTCTGGAAAGCCCTGTTGTTTTACAAAGTTTTATTACCATTATGTAATTAGTGTGTGAATGTGTGTGCACATTGCAAACACTCTTAAGAGTTCCTCTTCTTTTTAGTTAACAGTATATAACAGAGATACAGGATGGACTACTTTTAAATGTTTTTACATTTAGCAATAGAAGAGAGACTTTGAAAGATACAGAAGGCAGTTAGACACCTAAGTGGCTTTGAACATCTTTGCCAGAATTCCTCTATAATTCTCAGACTTTGAGAAATCATTGTAAAACTAATGACAGAAACATACCAGTGCTTGTGTTAGCTGCTGATGTATTGTTAAACACAATTTCTTGTTTATACATAAATTTAATACAAAAATGTAATAAAAACATCATTATTTATGAGGTAAAGCTAGTACCTGAATGCTGCAACATACCAGATTTAAGGTTTCTCATTCAACTTAAATTCTGTTGCCTTGTAAAAGGGAAGGAAACGGAGATTTTTTTCATAAAGAATGTGCACAAATGGCAAGGTGTCAGGGCCAACAGAGGGCGTTACTGGCCCAGTGCCTGCTGCATGTGGTACTAGCAAGTGGCAGTCAGCCTTCCTAATTATGTCCTGGGTCCAAATGCACTGGATGGGAAAACCTCACATTCTTCTCTCCCTTCCCCTTTCCTGAAACTCCTAGCTCTTCCCCACACAGTGTCTGTTGCTAGTGTTTCAGCAGTTATTTAGCTGTGGCCTCAAAGATCTCATGCGGTTAGTTCCTTTAGCTAGACTGGCAAAGCTATCTTGGAGAATACAAGTGAGAGGAGGAAATGGTGCTTTTTAAAAAATAATTTCCACTCAGAATTTGAGGAATAATTTAGCAGGAGAAAGAAAAGGCATTTCTTTCATTCAAGAGCACTTCACTGACTAAATTCCAAATGTCAGCTGCAACCAATGGTGGCATGCAAATTTCTCAAAAAAAGTAGTTTCACAATACTTTTTGTAATGGTAAGTGTTAGGTAGCCCAAATATAGGAACTGTTGCCAGTTTACATGGCCAGTATAACCAACGTCCAGTATGTGTTGTAAGTATAGAGCTATATAAGTTTGGGGCAAAGTGTTTATGTGTATGGAATGAAAATTCAGTCTTATGTTGCTCCAGTATGATGCTGAGATGTACCATGACTGCCCTTCACATACTATCTTCCAAACTGGAAGTAGTGTAGCCAGTTGTGTGTAGCAGCATGGACATACAAATCAACTTGTTTGAGCAGGAGAGGCGTATCTCAATGGTGTGCTCTCCAGGTGTATTCCAGGGGTAATGGATATGTATGTGCATGTGTTCCCTTAGGGCTCCTATACATGTGCAGGTACACACACACACGTGTGTGTGTGTGTACATATATATACACACACACACACACATATATATATATATATATATATATATATATATAATCCCAGTAGTGCATTAGTCCTAAATTTGAGTATTCCTGAGCTGCAGGGATAGAAATGTACGAGATAATGGAAGTATAAGGAAGAATAAGGATGGCAAATTAGATGTTCCAGTTTATCCTGTCTTATATGAGAGAACAAAGGCTTATTCTATTAAATGGAAAGGCAGCACATCCAAATGCTAAAAAGAAATAGTCTGACATATTTTATAATTGGGCTGTCAAACTCAATGCCACAGGAGATCACTAAGGCTATGAGTTAACTATGATTTAATAAAGGATTAGGTGCCTGTGAACGAGCCTATTGCTCGCCTGTCGGTTTGGTCCCAGTGTCCGTTCTTTTCTTATAACCAGCCCCTCCTCTGTTCAGTCTGCACGCGCCGCACTCACCTGCCACGACTTTGATGTTTTTCCTGGTCCAGTTGGATTTCTGTGTGGTGCGTGCAGAAGTGTCCGGAATCGAGACTGGTGGTCCATGGGAATTCTGAGGGCTCCTCCTCCCCTACACCCTCACCCGGTCCTCCGGGATGAGCGTCCTTATCGCTCTTCTAAGCAATCTCAGTCCTCCCTCACCAGAGGTGCTGAGGGATAAGGTCCCTGGTACTTCGGACCTTCATCTACAAAGTTCCTTCCATTTCCTCCACCCGGTCTGCTCCTCTCCCTGTAGCTCTTCCAGGGGAAGGGTCCCACGTCCCTCCCCTGCTCTCATATAGTGGGGTCACCACCTGGAGTCCATATGCCTTGGCAGGCACTGGGGTTCTGTTCCCCCCTTTGCCCACCGGACTCTGTGGCTCCTGCATGCCCCCGTTGCCTGACTCACCGCCGGATGCCTGCTTCCTCGCCGGGTGTCCCTGCGTCGCTTTGCTGCTGCTCCAGAAAGTCTGGGCTCCCCGCTGGGCGGAGCGTATCCGCTCCTCCACTCCCTTGTCAGTGGCTGGTGGCCACGCCGACAGCTTGGGCTCCGCTGCTCCGCATTGGGCGGAGTGGATCCGCCCCCCTGCTCCCTGGCCGGCGGCTGGGGACCACGCCGGCAGCTCGGGCTCCACTGCTCCACGCTGGGCAGAGTGGATCCACCCCTCTGCTCCCTTGCTGGCAGTCAGCGTCCGCTCCGACACTTCCAGTCCCACTGCTCCCCACTATCCTGGGCTATCTTTTAACCGTCCTGCCTCATCCGGGTACCTGGATCGGGTAAGTGGTTGCTCCACCCCCTGCGCCCGGGCCGAAGGAGCCTCCCGGGGTCCCCTAGTCTGGGTAACTCCCGGACAGTGCCCATATGGACAATGAGAATATCCATAGCAGTATTAGGATTCAAAATATATGGAACAGATATAATGCCTCATACTTCATACTTCAGGTAATAAGTCAATCTCCAACCTAAGGAGAAATTTCCCCTGTGGAAAAACCTTCAAATGCTTTTCTGAAAGCATTTGCTAGTGAAATCTTGGCAGAATACTGAGTTTTTGGATCACTAGTTTGACTACTTTGCCTTATTCATATTTTTCTATGGATTTTGTTTTAGTCTAGATGAGAGGGGAAAAAACCCACAAATAATTCTGAATTGCCTACTGGTTCTAATTATATATAAAGAGCTTAGTCCGTCTGTGTATGTGTGTGTGTGTGTGTGTGTGTTTATAATCCTCTTGGGGTGTGTGGCTCTCAATGGGGCATGGCTCTGGCCAGTGCTGTGTCAAGAATGCCCACCAAGAAAGATGGGTAGGGCAGGAGGGGATGGAGCACTGCCACTCACCACCCCGAGCCACTGCTGCCTCCTGGGGGCGAAGTGTTGTGAGACTGGACACTGGGGGCAGGGGGTAATGCATGGCTGAATGTGCACAGGGTGGTGGATGGTAGCAGTAGCTGCTGCATGCAAGCTTACCCCCTCCTTGCTCCTGGGAGGTGGTGGTGGAGTGGGGTGGTGGGTGGCGGTGATCTGTCCCTCCTGCCATTCATCACAGGCAATCTGCCAAACATGACAGGTGGGGTGGGTAGATGGAGACAGAACACCATCACCCTGCACCACCACTGCCTACCGCTGATTATAAAAATAGTGTCCTGCAACAGAGTTGCTATTTTATTGTTGGGGGAAAAAACCAGCTAGTTTAATGTTAAACTGTGATATGTGCCTCTCCATGTAAATGCTAACGAATGTTAAATAACCTAGAAACAGATATTTGAAGCCAGCTAGACTGAGAAGTGCAGGGCCAAAAAAAGAATAGGTTTTTTTTGTTGTTTTGCTGCATGTGTGCATGTAGTCACCATGACAGCCAGAAGATGGAGTGTTGTACTAATGAGCAAAAACTTCCCTGTTATTATTTTTCAGTCTGAACTTCTGTCCATTCTAAGAGAACTTATAAACTATGAAAACCTATATAAGAACCTGTTATCCAAACAAGTTCCATGGAACAGGGACTGTGGCTTGCTCTGTCTTGTACAGCACCATTCATATTGCCAGTTCATCTCCAATACAAGAAAACTAAAATTAGTAAAAAAAAAAAAAAAAAATCAGTGAGGACAAAGCAGACTGTGAGGGGGAGGTTAAGTGCAGAAACATCCATATACTGAGTACCCTGATTCAATGCCCACTGATGTTATCAGTGCTGTTTCCACAGATTTCAATATGTATTAGATAAAGCCTGAAGTAAGCAAACTAACAAATTTCATATAAGCAATTCATATAGAGAGCTTCACTTGGTTTGCACAGTGTGGCACAGTATTATCCCGAAAAGAGAAATTATTTTCTGGAATAGTCAGTGATGAAGTCTGTGTTATATCAACAGTTTGAAAACAAGTTCATATTAACAGCTGACAAGGCCGTCTGTTATTTGAAGATGATAGTGAGCTGATCATTTGGTTGCAGAAAGGAAAGAGGTGGTAATGGCAGCCTGCCACTGTTGAGACTTCTGGGATTTTACCCTTCTTTGGCATTGCAGTCTTTTTTGGAACGTAAAATGAATGTAAAATACAGGGTGTGAGAGAGTGCTTATGCTAAGCAAGGCCTAGCATTAAGAACAATGCACTAAAACTCCCAGAATGCTTCAAGGAGGTTGAGGAGTCAGCGATTGACATTCTGGTAATCACTTTCTGACCCTTAGATTGAAATGTTGACCTTCTGACCCTTGGACAATGATAAAAATAGCAAGCAAGCAGCTTATATTGTTAAAACAGGAAACCGCATGGCTAAAGTGCAATGACGAAAAACAACTGCATATTATGTCAGCCTTGACATTTTAACCCTGCTAAAGACAGCAAAACAAATAGATCAATAATGTATTTAGGTTATTAAAAATTAACTTAAGGACTATAAAGGTCATTAAGAATTAACATAAGAAGTGTAAAAATTATAATACAGAGCATATCACCTGAAATTATAATATTGATAAGTTAACTAAATAACCAATAGAAGTAAGAATTAGAAATGCATATGTATAGGTGTTATCATATATAAGTAATAGTAAAGTTATGTTAGATGCCTCACTGCCAACATGGGGACAGTTTTGTATCTTTTGTCTAAAAAAAGATAAGGGACTCCTTTTAAAGGAGCTGTTGACCAGTTCTGAGGCTACTGAATCAGGCAGCCGCACCTAGCCTCCAGGTTAGAAAGCAAGGGCTTGATTTGGGAACCTCGTGAACCAACAGACCTGCTTTAGTTTATGGCTTTGTGAAACAATAAAAGTTTTAAATTGAACATCCAAGTCTGAGCCTGTGCTTAATTCAGTCCTTATATAATTCGGCATCAAACTCACACACAAGGATCTTTATTAAAGAAAGTTGAGAGAGAGTTGTATTAATGGTAGTGTCTAAATTTACTTATTTATTCACGTTCTCTGCTATTTTATTCCCTAATAATTAAAAACAAACAAACAAGACTATGCATCTTGTTGAAAGAAAAGTTCAGACAGTTTTAGTATTTGCTTACCTGGCTAAGAAACACAAGATTCCTTAAGAAATTAAATCCTTGCTGCTCTTGCAGTTAAGAAGGAAATGCTTGACATAGTGCTTTTAGTGAGAATAATCAATAGAATTGTAAAATTAATGAATGAGAGGCAGCAACTCTTCCTGTCTGTGCCCAAAAACCAATGTTAAATTGTATTTTACAAAAAAATAGTTTAAATTTATAGTCTTCTGGGAAAACTTTATACTACTTTTTTACTGTATGAGCAAGCATTGCCACTGGAGCTAAACTGACATTTAATTATCCATATAATATCATTTTTCTCTAACAGTACTTATGCTGGCTTGATATGTTAGTAAGATGGACTGTACGTATTTCAGTTGGCTTAATTAAGAAAATTATGCTCACTGAAGCACTGAGAGACTCCAGACCTATAATTCTGGGGCATTTATTGTAAGGTGATGGATTATACAGTAAGATGTTTTGCTAGGGTTGGGCACAGAGTCAAATTTTCAAACTCGGGATCCAGACATTAGGCATATACAGAATGCAAATATTTTACATTTGTGTGTCCCAATAGAAATTGCTATTGAAATTATTGTTTCTTACTTGATTAGAGTAAGTCAAGTTCAGGAAAAGGGCAATGGATCGTTTTGTCAATGGGTTTCTTGTTCAATAAATGACACCAACAAAAAAGAGGTTAGCAGAAAAGGAATGAACGATTACAATAAAATCTACTGGAATGTCTAGTGGGCTCCTAAAAATATCCTAAATGCCTAATGTAGGTGTTAAAATATATATTTATGTCCTAAATTTATATCTCTAAGTTTGAAGATTGATCCCAGTATGCATTTCTAGTTTAGCATTATTTTTTTCAAAACCAGGCTGGTCAGTAATGACCAAATGTGTATAGTAGTAGTAGGTCTAATGTTTTGAAAAGGGGGTAGAGGTCGTGAGTGAGGGAGGGTCTACTGCTTGTGCACTTGGTATTGGTGCCAGGCTGAGGGATCAAAAGGGGTGTAAAACTGCACCCCTTCCCCAGATTCTCTGCTGACTACATCTGGTAGTGGTCTTTTGGCATGTTGATGTTTATAAAATGATGTTTTTCACAAAAACTTGTATACAAGTTGGTTTATATGAGCAAAATAGCAAGGGATTGAACAGACATGCTAAAATAATCAAATCTCTACTAACTGACCCCTTCAGTTCAGGTTTGGGAAACACAGGCAGTGCAGACCCATCCGTTTTATTAGCCACCCTTTACCTGTTCTGAAACAAAAGGTATAGCTTTTGTCTATAAAACTGACTTTTCAACACTTCTCCAGAGTACTGAATTCGCTTGAAGACCAGGGAAAGATCACTTTATTTTGGTAATTATACACAGGCTGAATCTTCAGTAACAGCTTTCTTGAGGTAGCTTTCTATCTTTCCTGCCATCCTAGCAAAGAGCAGGGAAAAAGATTACTCTTGTGAGTAATGTGACTAATGTGGCATTAAATTGAAGCAAGATAACATTTAAGTTGCCTGAAATGGCACAAAGCTATTCATCAATAGACTTTATTAAAACAGACCAACCAACTTCACTGAGACTGAACACAGACATTGGCTACTTAGGCAACCAGAAAGCATAGAAAATAGATGTCCTGTGCCCTCTTCTCTCATCTTTTCATGTACATCATTTGACCTCCTTTATTTCTTGGTGGTAGCAGCCTCTCATTGTAGTGTTCCTTTACCCTGTGCATCATTTATTGGCAATTGCTGTTAATATTATTATCTAGGTTGTAGTTTGACTTGGCGAGTGGTACTCCATTGTGTGAGGCATCTTGCAAAAATACGATGCCAAAAAAGTTCACAAATACAGCTTAATATAAAAGAGAGTTTATTTTAATATTTAAAAAAATAATTTTAAAAATTCCATGAAGCTGCATGCAAGAGTAAGTGGAAATGATGTAAGGTTTTTTAATTTAAAGGGTGAAATCTAACTTAATGCTTGCAGACAGTAGCTGATTGATAGCTCTGAAAAATAAAGTCTTTGGTTCACCTTTCAGTAACATTGGCGGTAATACCATGCTAGTTTAATTTAAATCTATTCTGGAAGGTGTAATAGTAGCTTTGTTTACATGTTTTGCATTTATAGTGCCATTATCAATAAAAGTGCCAGTTATGATGATGCGTTTTGTGGTGTGGACACTCATTTGCTGGTTAACTGGATTAACACTAATAGCATTAAGTAGGCCATAAAAACTGTGAAATAGTAGATTTGAGCCAGATTCAGATGGCTTTGTATCTCAGTGGTGATCTCTTCATCTTTCCCAGTTGTGTGGCTCATGCAGCTGCAGCATGTGCAACAAAGAAGATTCTATTGAAGGGTTGAACCTGCAATTTGCATTTCAGCACTCTTCTGTAACTCCTTATGTGGTTCACTTAGCTGATGATTAAGAGGGTTGTATCAGTGTTTAACAGGAACCACGCAACCTGTTCTGACTTCATAATAGCCACTGCATTCTTATTTCACTGGAAATTCTGATTTCATCTTTTTATTTGTATTTTTAATTGAAGAAACTCAATCTCTTTGCAAATGTTCAGATCAGCTCTGAAAAGAGAAACAGGTTTGTCACATAACTTGCCCACCAAAAAGAAGCATATTTAGTTTTAATAAGTACATGCTTCTTTTTCTTAGTAGTCACAGGATGAAATCTGAAGATACAGGAGGGCCAAGATTTCACGCACAATAGCCAGCATTTATTATATGTAAATCCACTTCATGTACAGCCAGACTCTCCTCTTTGAGGTAAAAAACACTTCCTGCACAGTAGGCTTGACAGCATATGTCTAAAAAATGTTAATATTAGAAGCAGAAATATTTGCCCATTAAACAAAACAAAGAAAAGAGAGAACCCATGAGCAACCTGTTGCAAGCCGTCCCAGGGAGAATTGCATGTGCATCTTCCAAGTGTGCCTAGTTAAGCTGTGAAAATATCTCAACGAGTGTGTGCAAAGCAGGGTGATGTGCATGTTCTGCTGCAGGTGAACAAATCCCAGCTTGTGTATATAGACTAGGGGGATCTATTTTTTCAGGAAGAACATGCAGCTAAATAAGTATACATATTTGTCTATGTTCATTTGAAAACTCATGGCTTTGTCCCTGCAGAGCAAAACAAAGAGTCTATTTTTGTGCACTGTTGTCAGCTCATCAGTAAAGGTGATTCTTTGCTAAGCTTTTAGTCCACTTGAAATGTTTTTGTCCTTGTTTATTAGGTAATTAAGCAAGAGTCTTACTCCTTAGTAACTGCCATTTCTTAATTAGGAAATTAATTGAATGCAAAGTGGTCTCACCATATATCACTATTTGAAGCAGGAAAATTTGGGCATGTGATCATTAATTCTATAAAATAGCCCTGTTCATTATAAAGTTATGCTCAATTTATCTAGATTTTTTGGACTTCATTAACAAATGACTGATCATTGGACATTGTTTTTCAATGATGCACTCTGACCACTAACAATTGTCCATCACAAATTCATAGCTTAATAAACAAGAGTATTTTCTGTATTGCCAGACTCTACCTTCCCCATATACATACATGAAAACCCCCTTTTTTAAAATGTGCTACATTGGAATAACTTTCATTTGGAAAGCTAATAAAAAAAGACAAGAGGAGCAGATGCTTGCTTTTTAAAACATAATAAATTACACAAAATTGTTGGCATGGTAAAATTTCACTAGGACAATACAAAAGTTGTTAACTGAAATTGAGAGCTGGCATGATGCCATTGACTTGAATGGAATTATACTCATATTAAAACTGGCCCATTAACTTCTGCCAGCTTTTTGTTAAACATAAAGATGTACATTTTGCATTCAAACATTTTATCACCAAGATTAATAACTTCTTTCTTATAGCATTAAGAATTCAAGAAGATAAGAAGAAATGGCTAGTAGAATGGAAAATGTGTAAACTCTTTAAAAAAGAAAAACAAAACAAAACAAAATATAATTGCTGGGTTAGTGGTTTATGCTGTGCAGACGGAATTCAGATCCTGACTTGGATCTACTACAGATACAGTGGGACTGGATGGCTCAGAAAACTGGTTTTGTGATCTAGAGTACTTAGTTCTAGGTCAGTGTCTGGCCAAAGGTAAACACTGTTAATCACTGCTGAACTGTAGAAAATACAATGGTGACACAAATTCATTACAGTTCTCATTAAAGTAGGTGCTAATAACATTCACAGTCGCTAAAGAAAAATCAGTGATTAAACAGGATGGTGCCACTGTGTCCAGAGAGGATTGGTGGTGGTGGCATTCCCTGTGTTGAGATTGAGGGCCAGTAATCCATCTCTAAGGTGTCTAAACAGAACTTTGGCAGAATTTAGGTGCCTTTGAGCACCATTGTTGCCCCCATGCTAAGCCTTGAATTTCTGCTGAGAAGCATATACCATTCATTCATTCCCCTGTCTAGATGCACCATGTCCCAGGAATGAGGTGAATTTGACATTAGGGTGATGCTGAGTACATGCCAAGAGCTGCTCTCAGGTTCACTGTCTCAGGTGTTCATCCTCAAGTGTCTATTTGTTTTTTTTGGGGGGGAAAAGGGGGGATCAGGATTCTGCCTACTGGTAAGTGACTATGGTTGAAAGTGTAACAAAATGAGATGGATACTTTCAGTAGAACATATCAAGTTCCCTAGAGGGAAAACATTTGTTTTTACGGTAGACTCAAGGTCTGTTTTTTTTCACTGCAGTACCCCAGTCTGACTTTCCATTCTGCTTTCCATTCCTTTTGCACAGTACCCAGTGACTACACTAAATGCAAGGCAATAGTGAGTGAGGCCCATATTTCTAGAATATCTACTTATTCCAGCATACCTTTCTTAAAGGCACTTACTTCTACTGCTCATTGGCTTGTTGTAAGAGGTAACATAACTAGTTGCAGACCTGAAATTGTAATGCATGACACATTTTTTCTTTACCTGTTCTATAAAACATAATATGTGATTGACTATCCATTTTGTAAAAGGTAACAGAATGTACAATTGCAGTTTATAACAAGCATGTTGCTACTGGAACTGCATACTTGAAGGAATGTCAAAATATTAAAATTAAGACAACAAAATGTAATGCTGACATGTAAGGAGCAAAACATCAGTACTTCATTTGATCTTGTTTAGTACTCAGTCAAAGCTTGAAATACATATATACATGTTTTCACAGCACATTCTTTACAGCTATTATGGTTAAGCTACATGCATTTAGTGGAAATGGTGACTAGCACTGATCAAAATAAAATTTTCCCACTCATGGATTTTGCTTAATTCTACAATATCAATATAAAATTCTTCTGGTATGGTGTCAAGTGTATGCACCTGACAGAATGCTTCCTCTTTTTAAAACTAGAAAAGGGCTTGCCAAATGCAACACAACATCTGGGCCCATGTTGTCTGCCACACACGCTACATACACTCTCTCACTTAGTCATCTTGCCAAAGAAAATTTTGCTCTGAGATGTCTTTTTCTGCTCACATTCCTTCATGCCTGCTGCATGGATGACCCCTTTGGGCGTGTCCAGACAAGCATACACATGCCTGTTGCCCCATCTCAAACCCCTCTGAGATGGGGAAAGAGGCACATCCAGGAGTGAAAAAAAGGTCCCTGTGCTGCAAGTTTGCAGTGCGGGGAGAAAATGAGACCCCTGGATATCCAGGGGTCTAAAAAAAATGAAGTTAAAAAAGGCAGGGCAGGCAACCGGAGGCTGGGTCCTCCATGGAGATGCTCTGGCTGCCAGAGTGTCTCCATTGTTGGCCCCTCACCCTGGTGCTGATTCACACGGCCTGCCAGGCCGCATGTTCAGCACCAGGGCTCCAGTGCCTATAAGTAAGGAGTCAGCAGGGCTGGAGGGGGGGACCATAGAGGGGGCCCCTGCCAGCTGCGCCCACTTCTCCAACTCCCCTGATCTCTGCCTTGCCCAGCCCCACCCCCTACCTGTTCCCCTGACACCCCCGATCACTTCTCTGCTCGGCCCCTCCCCCATCTTCCCCTCCGACCCCCCCCATCACTTCCCTGCCCATCCCATCCCCCCACTTTCCCCTGACCCCCCAATCACTTCCCTGCCCAGCATCCCTGTAGTTTAAAAAAAAAAAAGCCCCAGCACTTACCGACAGCTGCAACTTCCGTCTGGCTGACTGGGGCCCCGCCCACACAGTGAGGGGCAGAGGGACAGCCCCAGCAGCCCCAGCCCAAGCCCTCCTGTCCTCCACTACCCTGTCTTTCCCAGGATGGCTCTGCCAGGAGGCCCCTCCACCCCTGCTTCTAAGGTAAGTAGAGGACTTTTTCCCATTTTTCTCTGGGTTTTTTTCTGTGTTTTTTTTTTTTTTTTAAAGTGATGGTGCCTGGAGTTGTAGGGGTAGCCATGGGGGACTGGTGGGGCAAGTTGGGGGGTGAGGCTGAGTGGGGCAACCATTGGGGGGCTGCAGCAGCTGGCAGGGGATGGGGCCAGGTGGGGCAGCAATTGTGGGGCTGGAGTGGGGCATGTGGGCCTTGCGTGGGAGGGTGGTAGCCCCTGTGGGGAACATTTGTCCCCCCTTTTGGGGGACTGTAACCCCTTTGTGGAGGCCATAAACCCTGTGGAAGGTCAGCAGAATATATATTCATGAATTCATGAAACATGTATTTAGAATTCACTTTATAATTATGATAAGAGACATGCTTTAACACTAGATATGTCAATAAAACCTTGTCCAAATGATCACAGACTCTGTCTTTCTCTCTCTCTTTATAGTGGTGTTTTTTTTTACTTGTGGAAGAACATGGATTTGGGGGTATTTTCCAGAGTGACTTTGGGATTTTTTTTTATCAGGGATTTTTTAGTTTTCCAATAGGGAACACCAGAATTCCTGCTAGGACCCTGCCTGCTCAGAGCTGGCACCTTGGACCCAGCTGGCTGTGGCTGACTTCCTGGCCAGCTGGGGCTAGGAGGACAGGCTTTGACAGTTCCAAACAGGCCACACCCAGAGCATCTTTCAGGTGATAGCTGCCCAGGTGGCCAGACAGGGGGCACACATAGCAGTAGTGCCACACAGAGGCCAACCCTGCAGGCATAGCCCATTGGCAGCTCGCCCGGAGGGGCAAATGCCTCTACTGTCTGTGCAGCCCCCATCTGGGTCTCACAGGTGTGCAGCAGGTCACAGCCAGGCAGAAGCCCCCACTGCCAGACCCCTGCAGTGGGTAGAGGATGCAGGGAACACTTGGAGCTGCTTCAGCAGTCCAGCTGGCAGAAAGGGTAGTGTCCCCAGGTACCAATTGGCTTGGCCCCAAAAGCTTCTGAGAGCTAGTAGTCCTGAGCTACTTGCCAGGGCAGCTTTTTATACTGCTGAGGACAGCACAGAGGCTGGCCCCAGGCTCTAGTTCCCCCTGGATGCAGATCTAGGAGGAGCCAGGCAGGGTTATTTTGCCCCAAGTGGCACATTTTGCTCCACAACAAAGTGCATGTCCAAGCATGTGCACTGAGGCAAAAAGCCCCAGCTCAAATTTGCACCATTTCTATTTGAGCGGCTGCAAGCGCACATGCTTACATGTGTGGATGTGCCCTTTGGGTGTATTCAGCTCTGCACCGTGGGGCTTTCTGATTTCTGCTGCCCTACACTTTTGGATAGTCTTTTCTAAGGACCAGTCTTCCTTGCACAATTGCTTTTTTTTAATGCCATGTCTTCAATACAGCAAATAATCCTATTTCTAATCAGACAGTCTGTGAAGTTCTCAAAAGCATAGTTCTTCAGTGCAGTAAAATACTGATCTAGACTATCTCCTGTTGTTTGTCTGTACATACAAATCTCTGTCCTTTAAGGGCTTCATCCTTTTTTTTGCATGCACCACTCCTCAAGTGTGTTTAATATTACAATTCACTGTACATTTTGGTCATCTTCAAAAGCCAGGTTTCTTTTCCAACAGTATGCACAAAGACAGATTATTTGACCTTGTCATTTTCTTTGACCTTTGCCTGAATACCTCCAGTTCTATGCTACATTGCCCAACATCGGAAGGATTGCAAGACATGACTAACTATCCTGTTAAGTCTGCAGGCAGATCACTTACAGAGGCTCTTGTCCTTCCATGTGGCTGTGTTGCTCCACTTGCTCTCAGTTTCCAACTTCTTTTTTGAGTTCAAACTCAAATTCTTTTGAGGTCTTTCTCATTCACCACTCCTGACACTAGGTAGTGTTCCCTGAGCATATTTACACGATGCTTTACTGCATGCTTTACTGTGCAGCAAGCATCCGCATCTACACATTCAGATACTTGCTGCATAATAATTGGCTCTATTCACAAGTAGATTTGCTACCTGCATATGCAGGTAGCAAATTTACTTAAGATAAGTAACTGAGCAGTAGCGCACATGTAGACCGCTGACTGGGAGCAAATCTGCTCCTGGGCAGTAGGGGGCAGGAAATTGCTTCCTATCCCTGGGAGCAACCTGCTGCCAGGGCGTGGGATAAATATCCCTTTGCCCTAGCAGCATGGGGATCCCAGCCCCAACTCTGCAATTGCAGGACTGGCATTGGAATATCCTTATCCAGCCCGAGTCCTGTGCTGGTGGGACCTGGGCTGGGAGATCCTTATCTCCCAGAGCCATTGCCACAATCATGGGGCTGGCACTGGGAGATCATTCTCTCCCTACCTGAGCCCTACAGTCATGGGACCCAGACTGGGAGATCTTCATGGAGTTGTCACTGGGAGATAAGGATCTCACAGCCTGGATCATGCTACTGGAGGGCTGTGGCTGGGATAGAAGGATTTCCCAGCCCCTGCTTCCTAATCATGGAGCAGGGGCTGGGGAGCCTGTTCCCTGACCAGCTATGCAATCAAGGAGCTAGGTAGGGAACAGGTTATCCAGTATGTTCCTTGCACAGCTCTGCAATCATGGAGCTAGTCAGGGAGCAGGCTCTCCAGCCCCCATCCTGCTATCACAGAGGCAGGGGCTGGGAACCATCGCAGTCAAGGGGAGGTCCCAGCCCCGATTAGGTGGAGGAGGAATGGGGTTTGGAAAGAGCTGCAGGGGTGGGGCAGGTCTCAGCCCCCTGCACCATTGAAAGCAGGGGTCGTACATCTAGGGTGCTCACTCCTAGATGCCCTACCAGGAGATTGAAACAGGGGGCTGGGACCTGTCCATCCCCTGCAGCTCTTTCCCAGTCCTATGCCCCTGACTGGAGAGCCAAGGCCAGGAGTGCCCTGCTGGCTTCCATGAGCAGAAAATCTGCTCCTGAGACCCTGCACATGCAGATGCCTGCCCGGGAGCATTTGCTCATGAGTAATTTACTCACAAGTAAACTGCTCCCAGATCAAGTGCATGTGTAGACATACCCACTGACTTCAATAAACACAGCATACATGAAGAACAACAACAAATTTTAATTGTGGAGCACTAAGCAACTTCTGCAGACCCTTTCTCTGTTTTAACTGGCTCATTTACTGAGGGACCAGCTGTCAATACCCAACCAATCTAGTCTAAGTAAGGGAACATCTCCAAATGATAACTTCTATCACCATATGGTATAAGAGAAAATACATTCTTTTTAGAAAGTTACAACTGAAATACTGGCTGCTAAATGATTCACAGAACAGAAAAACCTGTAAGCTTTGCCTATAGCAGACTACTTCTGAAGTTAGATTGCAGGGGGAAAAAAAGGAAGTTGCTTGTATATTTATATCCACTTGGCTTCTGGTTGCTCTGCATGTCTTTACTCAGCAGCTATATACCTATAATGTGGTAGTCAGCAGAATGCAGAGGCATGTCTATATGTATTTTTCTGGCAGTATTCAGGAAGTAATAGAAGTCTTTTCCTCTCAGGATTGTTTTACTGGGTTCTGCCAGAGTAGTTTTGAATTTGAACCTTCTTATAGTCTACTGTCATCATGAATTTTGCAAACAAAATAATCTAGTGTCCTCAAGACCTTAGCAGGTAGGCAGGTAGCAGACAGAGGCTCTGTCTACACCATCGGGACTGCTGCTGTTTTAATTATGACGGCAGCACTGAAGTGGGTGTATTCCCAATCGCTGATCAGCTTTGGTGACAGAAGGAGGATTTTACATTAGTTCCCCCAGAATTTTCTGGAAGAAGCTATTTTATACTGGCAGAACGTGGGTGTCTCTACATGTTAATTCATGCACAGTGGTTACTACTAAATAAATGGGCAGTAACCAGAGCTAGTGCACAATAGTGCTGACGATTGCCTTTTTAGTGATGCTACTGCTCAGTAGCCTAATAATACTGCACTACTGTGTATTAGCACTGTCCGTGCTGTGGCACACTACTGTTGAGTGTTATTAGCCTACTTGACAGTTAGTGTCTTGTGTAGACATGCCAACTAGGGGTTTTGCTGGAGGAATGATGTCCACTACAATGGATCTTTACCTATACCCTGCTAAACTAACTCTTTGAAAGACAGGAAGCAGAAGTGGGAGAATCCATCCTTAAAAGAACTGAATTAGTGCTTATCAGCCTGGGAAAGTGCATGTCCACAATTCAGCCTCCTCTATGAAGATGACCAATGACTGTTCAACTTTCATCATATTTACCTTAGTTGGAGAAGCTCAGTCATGAGACCTCAACTTCTTATACATTTTAGTGGAATGATAATTAGCTGCTTGATGAATTCTGCTCACCTGTTAAGTTCTTTTTTACACATGGCTGACATCCAACAACAACAAGCAAAGTGTTTTACCATGTATTTTTGACTGTGCTTTTCAGACTGTTTTAGTCACTTGTGATTAGATGTGCTTACTTGCCAAAACAGTACATGCTTACTCAGGGATTGCTTTTGACTGAATATTCCTCAGAGGGAATCCCTGTATTCTCCAAACTTTCTTTTTTCACCAGTAGCCATAAGCCACCTTGAAACAAGATCACACAACATTGAAATCACCATAGATTTCAACCATAATCCATGCCTGGATGTTTGATTATTTAGAGATGAGGTTTTATTTTGGCCCTGCCTTCACTTTTTAACTTTCCAGAAAACCAAAAGTCTGTTTGAATTATCTTAATTTCTGAGACGTGCCACCAGCCAGTTAGATGGATCAGGGCCCATGTATTATAAAGATATTCCATCTGTTAAGCATATGGTCATTTCTGTTAGGCAGTAAAGTTTTCTTTTCTGAATTATGCTCAGCTTCTTATTAAATTGCAAAACAAGAGGCATGGGGCAGGTGTCCTGCTTTCTGCTTTTGTTTCCTAGCATGCTTCTGTAAATTTAGATACAAATCCTATCTTGAGGCCTCAAATGAAATTGAATTTGGTATTATCCAATTTGTGGATATCACAAAACCACTACACAAAATTTGGCACAATCTAGTATGGTTTGGAGACTCTTGCTTTGTGACATTCCAAGATTACACTGGCATATGTGCCAGAATTCAGCAGCACTTATATATACAAGGAAACTTGCATGACAAACACCTGGTCAGTCTGTCTTAGTTCAAACCCATATTGTTAGTTTTTCATGTTCATAAGCGCTAAACTCATTGACAATTTAAATACAAAGTGTTTAAGATGCTTAGTTCCAATGCCATTTGTTAAGAGTGTTTGGAGTGTGATGACAGAACATCCATATAAATTATCTGCATTGGAAATAAATTAAGCTGTTGCTATCAAAATATTTTATTTTTATAGTGAAGACATATGGGTAAGTTTCTGTGGCTTGTATTTTAAAATGTAATTGTATATTTTTCTTGATGGCAGTAGCAGATGGGTAATGGATGGACATAGGTTTTGCAGGAGAGTCATGTGATTTCCAAGGGCTCCAGAGAGCTTCATCATTCATGCAAGTAGGAAAGTTAACAGGAAAAAATGCTAAACCACAGTCTTAATTCTAGGCATTAGTTGCATGAATCAGAGGAACCAATCCAAACTCCACTGAAGTCAATATAAAGATTCCCATTTGGATGAAACACATATTTTCAGAGCCATTCTTATTTTGGCAGCTTCATATAGATTACCTCTTCATAAATGCATGAACTGGGTTAATCATGTTTAAAGACTCCCTTCACACATTCCATACAAATTTATAACCTCACTCAGGAAGAAAGCAAGCCTTTTAAATAAATTCATATACCAAAGTAGAATTCTGGTATAAGGTGCCCAAGAGTTTTAATGTCTACGATTTGCAAATGCTTAGCCATCAAGAAATGCTTCCACCTCAGCAAAAGTTAGGTTGGCAGAAAGAAACCATTTAGGATGGATGGAGGTGGCATACTATAGGTCAGGGGTTTTCATTTTTTTTAGTAAGGGTACCTTCAGTGACCATCATCCTGGGATTTCATAGATTTCATAGACATTAGGGCTGGAAGGGACCTCGGGAGATCATCGAGTCCAGCCCCCTGCCCAAAGGGCAGGAAGTCAGCTGGGGTCATAGGATCCCAGCAAGATAAGCATCCAATTTACTCTTGAAGGTGTTCAATGTAGGTGCTTGAACCACCTCCGCTGGCAGACTGTTCCAGACCTTGGGGGCTCAGACAGTAAAGAAATTCTTCCTTATGTCCAGCCTGAAACGGTCTTGCAGCAGTTTGTGACTGTTCGACCTCGTCATCCCTTGGGGTGCTCTGGTGAACAGACGTTCCCCCAGATCCTGGTGGTCACCCCTGATAAACTTATAGGTGGCCATCAGATCATCCCTGAGCCTACACTTTTCCAGGCTAAAGAGTCCCAAGGCTCTCAGCCTGTCATCGTAAGATCTGTTTTCCTGACCTCTGATCATGCGCGTGGCTCTCCTCTGGACTCTCTCAAGCTTCTCCACATCCTTTTTGAATTGTGGAGCCCAAAACTGGACACAGTACTCCATCTGCGGCCTCACCAAGGCCGAGTACAAGGGGAGAACGATGTCCCGGGATTTGCTCGAGAAGCATCTATGGATGCACGCCAGCATTTTGGTCGCTTTACTAGCCGCAGCATCGCATTGCAGGCTCATGTTCATCTTGTGCTCAATGATGACCCCCAAGTCTTTTTCTTCTGTAGTGCTATCCAACGTAGCACTGCCGAGCCTATAAGGATGCTGCAGGTTTTTCCTCCCAAGGTGGAGAATCTTGCATTTTTCGGTGTTAAAGACCATGAGGTTCTCATCTGCCCATTTGCTGAGCTTGTCCAGGTCAGCCTGGATCACCCGCCTATCTTCTGGCGTGGATGCTTTGCCCCAAAGTTTGGTGTCATCGGCAAACTTGGCCAGTGCACTCCTGACTCCAATGTCCACATTGTTAATGAAGATGTTGAACAGTATGGGTCCCAGGACAGAGCCTTGAGGGACCCCACTGGTCACAGGGCACCATGATGAGTGACTGCCATCAATCACAACCCTCTGGGTCTGACCACGAAGCCAATTTCCCAGCCAGCGGATCGTGGTGGAGCCAAGGCCACAACTGGGCAGTTTGGCCAAGAGGTGATCATGGGATACCAGATCAAAAGCTTTTTTGAACTCAAGATATATGACATCAATCTCTTCTCCCTTGTCCAGGTGATAGGTCACCTGGTCATAGAAGGAAATGAGATTGGTCAAACAAGACCTACCCGCAACAACCCATGCTGGCTGTCCCTTAGAATGTTAGCCTGGGCCAGTCCATCAAGGATGGCCTCCTTAATAAACTTTTCTAAGATCTTCCCCAGGATAGAAGTCAGGCTAATGGGCCTGTAGTTAGCCGGATCCACTCTCCTCCCTTTCTTGAGGATCGGCACCACATTGGCCTTCTTCCAGTCTTCGGGCACTACACCAGAGCACCAGGAGTTTTCAAAGATCCGTGCCAGGGGCTGGGCTATGATGCTCGCCAGCTCCTTGAGTAGCCTGGGGTGCAGGTTGTCAGGGCCAGCTGACTTGAAGGTATCCAGCTTCTCAAGGTGTTCCTTCACGAGGTCAGCATTGATGGAGGGTAGGGGATTCCCCTCACCCAGATTTCCCTGTCCCATAGCAGGCATGGGCATCCCGTGTGACTGATGAAAGACTGGCGCAAAGTACCTATTTAAGAGGTTGGCTTTTTCCTGGGCGTCAGTTGTCAGTTGCCCCATCTGGTTTAGCAGGGGTCCAACATTGCCCTTGCTTTTCCTCTGGCTCCCCACATACCTGAAAAAGGACTTTTTGTTGTCCTTGATGCCTGAAGCTAGTTGGAGTTCAGTTGCAGCCTTGGCTTTCCTGGTTTGGTCCCTGCAGGACCGGACCAGTGCAGAGTAATCCTCCTTGGAGGTGAATCCCATCCTCCATCCTTTGTAGGCTTTCCTTTTTAGCCACAGTAGGTCCTCTAAGCCTCTGGAGAGCCAGGGGGGCTGCTGTGCCTTCTTGCTGCCTTTCCTCCGTGTTGGAATAGATTTAGCTTGTGCACTGAGGATCGCTTCCTTGAGAAGCAACCACTTTTCTTGAACTCGCATCTCCCTGGGGTCATGGTCCCTGAGGGCCTGACTGACTAGCCTCTTGAGCTTGTCAAAGTCGGCTTTTCTGAAGTCAAGGACTTCTGTGTTGTTGAGTGACTTGCCAGCTTTACGGTGGATGGTGAAGGTGATCAGCTCGTGGTCGCTGTCACCCAACTTCCCATCAAACCCTAGGTTGCCGATTAGGTCGTCCCCCGTAGCCAGTACCAGGTCAAGCAGCGCTTTCCCTCTCGTTGGCCCATAGACTTCTTGGGTCAGGTAAAGGTCATCCACGCACGAGAGAAAGCTTTGCGCCCACTCAGATTTAGCATTTAGATTTAGGGATGTGGCAACACAGGATGATGGTTGATGGTGCTCTGTCCTCACCCGCCCGCATGCATCACCTAGAGCCTTCCCAAGTACCCCGGGGGGCATGAGTGCCCTTGATTGACAATCCCTGCTATAGGTAGTCGGTGACTTCCAAAAAGAGTTGTATTCTTGCTAAAATCAAGCACCTATGTACATACAATTCACTGGGTTCTTTTTAAATACTTTCCTTTTATATGTCATAATTGTCATGCCAAGTATTAATTTTTATGCTTGGCTTTCTAGAAGTATATGTAAGTAGTGAGTAGAACCCTCCACCACTGGTTACCTAATTCCCTTTCTAGTGAAAAGATGAGTTTTGCCTTTTGTGATAGTGGAAGTCAAGTTAAATTGTGTGAAAATAGAGACATGTTTTATAAGGATCACTGTTCTCATATTCCTAAACCAGGTTCTATCACATGTATCATCAAAGGCATCTCTAGTGAAAGAGTCTAAAGAAATATTACTGAATATTCCATATGGCCAAATCATGATGGCCTTACTTTGTTTCTTGATCCCTTACCTAAGTAAATTTTAATTATTTTCAGTAGGAGTGTTCCTGGAGAACCATCAATAAAAACAAAGTAAAGATGTCAAAAAAGATTTGATGTATTAATGTTAAAATTGGAATGCTAGTGATAATCATTGTTGCAGTATTCACTTTTTCAATTTTATTTTAAAACAGTTATAAAAACAAGTCACTAAAATGATAAGATTAACATGGAATTGCTAAGTTTGAGCCTGTGGTTCTGAGTTTTCATAAAGAGAGGAGATGTTTTAGAAATTTTGGATCAAAATACATGGATTTCAAAAATATCCTTAGTTCTATGTTGCTAAATTCAGAGTTATGTTTTACATCTATTTCTGTGCCTTGGTGCCTAAAGATAGTGATGTACTCAGAGGATCATCAGAATGATTTTTTATAGTACATTGGTCCCCGCTACATTATTACTGCTAATTACCATTTGGATATTAAATGGGCTTCATCATTCACAGGATACAACTTCTTAAACTTGAAATGTAAAACAGTGTTATGGAATGTAACAGTGCACCATCTGCTAACACTATGGTAATCACTCTTGAATTATGTTATGGGAAACAGTGAAGTTATATTTGCTAACATGATGATGTTTGAAACAAGACAGAGTAAAGTGATACCTTATAGACTGCCATATTTATTTGAATCCAAAAGAAGGGTTTTTTTTCCCATTCAACATGGTGCAGGGGGAGAGAAGCCTCTGCAATAGATTTCAATACTGGAGCAAGAGCTGCTGCTACTGCTAGTGCCTAGTCAGTGCCAGGATGACTTGAGGTGGATTATATGGCAGGAGAGGGAGTGCACTGAGGGGAAGATCACACAGTGTGTGGGGGAGTGTATGGTGTATGTGTGCTGTGGGGGAACAGTGGAATCTAAGCAGTGTGTGTATGGGGAAAGAGGGGAAGCATGTGGGAGACACTGCATGGTGCTCAGCCTAGATAACCCAGAGGAACACTATGTAATGTGGGAAGGGGAACCATGGGGGAGACCTCACTACAGGGGCCAGAGCCAGAGCTGCCACCACTGCTGCCTGGTCAGGGCCAGAGTCACCATTTGCTTTGTGCTCTGGGTCAGAGCTGAAAAGAGAAATGTCCCATTGTGTAGATGGTAGTGGAGGGAGCAAGTGTTTGGAGGGGTCAGGCTCCAGGCAGACCAGGTATAAGGGGCAGTTAGTGTGGGGGGAGGTAAGCATTGTGGGATAAATTACTTGAGGAGCAAGTGCCAGGGATCAGATGTGGGGCAAGGGTAAGGGTCAGGCTGCCTGCCCCCCACTTCTGCTTTTCCTGCTACTTGCCCCCCTGCCACTGTTTTCCCCACTGCAATGCGGGAGGGGCAGGGAATAGATTTAAGGCCCTCCACCCTGCAATGGATAGAGTCTATATGGAAAACTAACAAATTTATAATTTTTCATGAATAGAATCTAATCCCTGGGAGGTCATCTTAAATTCAAAAACATCTTGTATTTAGGTAAATAGAGTAATTCAGAAAGGCATAAACGTTCACAAGCAATAGCGTACTTCTGCCTTTTGCTTGACTTCAGACGAATATAGTTAACCGTTTCATTACAAAATCCATTGTGTCAAGAGCATGTTTAAGTTGTCACAGCTGATGATCTTTCTCATGAATATATGCCAAGCACAAAAAGATATTAAGAAGATGAGGAAAAATAGAATTAATTTAAATTCATAGGGTTGAGAGACTTGGTCATTAGAGATATTATTGTAACCATCTGCTTGATGCTACTTTGTCCAAATGGGTTCACCTTAGTTGACATCTGAAATGGCATTTCAAAAATAAGAATGGTGGAATGTTTTTGAAGGCTGGATTGTTGAATGAGTTAGGGCCAAGTGAAAAGCCTGAGCTTGCCTGAAATAGCTGGTACCTCAAATGGCAGTTGACAAATTATTGTAGAGAAAAAAAATCCTGTTTTTTCTGCAGGGTGATAAATTGGGAAACCTAATGTATTTCTTTCATCATTAGCTTTCTTATTTAATGCTAACCATTAAACCAAGTAAAACAGAAACCTATGTATCATCAGAAATTAAAAATAAATTAACATATTATTTCCTACTACTTGATATAGGAATAAAGAGTAATTGGAGTAGTTAAAAGGAAGCTCGGCTTCAGTTGGTCAAAATTAATAGTTTATTACCTCTTCAATTCTAATAACCATTGAAGAAGTTAACCAAGTTACTGAGCAGCAGAAAAATGGAATGCCTGACTACAATAGACAGCAAAGGTGGAAGAATAATGATCCCCTTTAAAATCACTTTGATATCATTATTGCTGCAAATTAGGATTGAATTCACTCTTACTGGTTCACATCAGCACTATATAATCAGACAGCTCAGGTTTTCTTACAGAGAGAATGGTGTTTTTAATGGGTCTTTAAAACCTCTGAATCTAGCAAGGGAATATCTTTAAAAAAATCAGTGTTGTGATCTAGATAAGTTCAACATTGAGCAACGGCCTAGATTGTATTCCTTGATGCATGGGGAGCTGAGGGTAGAATTTGGAAAACACAGAAAAAATGCAGAAATAGTGTGTATAAATCCCTGTGTATAACCATAAGGAAAACGTAATTCAGTAATCTGTAGGCAAAACTTAATGAATGACAAATGCTTTAGGCCAGTCTATGCTTTATAACCAATTAAATGATACATTTTTTTATAAATGTAGATTCAATTTGTCTAGCAAATTTCTAGTTCATATGTTGTCTTAATTGGTGTGTGATATTCCATACTCCTATAATCAGCCTTCCCTCAGGTATCTAAGATATTATTTCTCTTGAAAGTATTTTGATAGAGTTTCTTTCTTTTAATTTTTCTCCTGTGGGTACTCTACTTTTTTAGAAAATGCAGAAAGATTATAACTGGATGGTAAAGCAGTTTGCTAGCAATTAAAATTTGTGCTTGGAGCAGTAATACAGAATCTTGCTTCTAGTGCTAACTGTTAAAAAACATCCTTTAAAACAGTATGTGTTTTTCCATATCCAGGTTCTTGCACATCCAAATACTTGGATTTATAAGTGCAAGCTGCATACTTATGCACTCAGATAAGTATACATTGTTTAAATAAGTGATGAATAAAAGTTTTAATAAGCATTAATAACAGAACAGGCATGGTTTGCAAATCCTAAGTTAACAGCAGGAGAAAAAGTACTTAGGGGGAACAGAGAGAAGCTTATAGCTACAATGTCTAATGCTTTGGCAGGTATGTAAGGGAGAAGAAGATATGATAAATAAGGCAATGAAAGAACAAAGAAACTTTTATAAGTAAAGGTCCAAATGTGAAAGTAATGTGTTGACAATTTTGTAGCAACATGGCATCAAAGAAGAAGGATATGATAAAAAATTATTCCTCATTGAGAATCTGTCTGATATATCTTGGTTCCACTGCAGAGGATACAGGGTTTAGCATGTAGTTTGGTATAAAGAGAAATCAACCTTGCTTGTAATGAATGCTGGATAAGGGTTGTGGCATTGGCTTGACTGAATGGAGTTCTGTGTTCTGAAAATATTTTAAGCATGATTAAAACCTGACTGGGTGATGGAATCAATGTCAAACTGAAGAAAGCTTCATTACTTTACAGCAAGTCAGCAAGGGCTATTAGGCACATTCTATCAAGCAAAGAACCAAGCCCTGATGGATTCAACACAGGTTTTTTTCAAGGCTTCTCATACAGATCTATAATCAATTGTGCCTGAAGCTTTTTGTGTCATCTGATAAACTGATTCTCTGCTCTTACACTATGCCTGAGGTAACTCCTTAAATATAACATTGGATTGTTGGTTTCTATGGCTTCATTTCTCTAATAAACTGTGGTGATTTTGGTTAAAATTCTCCACATGTGAATGTCAGACATTACTGCGCAGTTCATGGTTGCAGGTGAAACTGAGTTCCATAAGAGGATAAATTTATAGAGCTCACTTTTTCTTCTTTTTACTATAGTAAACATAGAAGAAGCTTCTTGATGCCTGGCTGCTTTTACCTTCTCACTCAATATAGAAAAGATCTCTGTGTCATGTAGTGCTTTCTTTGCACATCCTTATAGAAAATGAAATTCAAGAATGCATTTGCACTCTGTATTTCTGACCTATATACAACTCCCAAAGATAGGGAGGAAACAGGAGAAGAGCCTTTGAACGGCCAAAAATCTTACCTACACTTGTAGAATAAGGCATGTTTCTACAAAGGTAATGAGCCATGAAATTCACATTCCTTACCGTTTTTTCTTAACAGTGTGTGTAGTGCCTACACTTAAGTTAGTCCATTAAGGGACCCTCTTTTCAATTGTTCATGATTTGAAAAACTTGAAATATATGGGGAGAAAGTTTGAAAGCTTCTTTATTTCTTGGGTTGGTCCCTTTTCCCCTTTCTTCCTCCTACTGGAAAAAAAAAAAACACTGGCTAAAACAGCTGACCAACTTTCCAATAATATGATTAGGGGAAAATGTTGGTTTTACAGGAAAGTGTTTAAGTTAGGTGGGCCAAGGCAGGAGGTGACAGAAGCTAGGATGGGACTCAAGGAAGCAGCAGAAGAGGTTTTGTAACCACTAGTTCACTTTTCTCTAGATTTTTAGTTGATTGTTCTTCAGTTTCCAATCTCTTTTCCTGTCTAGGAAATAGCCCTGAAATCCACTAAAGAAATGGTATGTCTCTGTAGCCTGGGCGTACGCAAGGTATGTACCCCCCTTCTCTGAATTGAAGGGGATTGTCAGCAGGTAAAGGTGCTGTGGGAGGGAACTGTCAACTGCACACAGTTTCTCCTCAGTTCTCTATAGAGTCAGGTCAGGACACAACTGCTTAACTATATACAGGTTTATTAATTAATAAAATTAAGTTATATACACACACATATACACATATCTACAGATAAGTAATCACTTATTCAATGATACAGGACTATATTATATACATGATTTATACCTTCTATAGATCTTCAACCCACACAGATAAGCAGCAGATCTGGAACTGGTAAGTATAAGCAAACACAGGTAAATGCAACACGTCAACAGGGATAAATGCAATTAACTATTTAGAGTCCATGAAAGAGCATTGTCATGTATACAGTAGAAATCAAAGATAAAATACACTTCTACTCATATAATAGTGAAACCTCAACTGACAAAATATATGATGCAAATGACAAAATGTGAGGTGCCCGCTCACCCCTCCGGGTGTTGAAGGTGCTACTATAGTAGGGTCTCCCTATCCAATAAGGGGAAGCCTGGCCAAAGCTCTGCCCGGGGAAAATGGGTCAATGCTCCAGGCCCCTCCAATCCCTCATGGGCTAGGACGGGACCCCCTACCTCACAGGGGTACCTGCTGGCTCTCTCCCAAAGGGCTCCCTCCCCTGTGGGATACCCTTGTTCCCAACACTCACAACCCCATGGTTATGGGAGGGTGCTCTGGCTCTGTGGGATGGGCACCTCTCCTGGCACAGGGTCTAGCCACTGCCCAGGGCTCTCTCTCCCATCCTGAGGCCTGCTCATGGCCCTGCGCACCAACCCATGCACCATTTGGCTCACTGCTTATGGCAGGGGTTGGAGGCCTGGGCCGCCTCATGCGACACCAGGGCTTGATCAGCTCCTGGACCCACTGGAGGGTACTGCTGTGTTGGCAGCCTGGCTGAATGCTAGGGGTTGGAGACCTGAGCTGCCTTGAAACAACTCCTAGAGTCCCAGCCAGCTCTTTGACCCACTGTGCAGGATCTCTGCATTGCACTCTTGGCCACCTTCTGGGTTTGCAGACCTGAACCACCTCGAGCAGCTCTCAGGGTCTGGGGTTCATGCACCACTCCCTGGCCACCTGCCAGGGTTGCAGGCCTGAGCTGCCTCGAGTGGTTCCCAGGGTCTGGGCTTCATGCACCGATCCATGCACTGCTCCCTGGCCCCCTGCCAGGGGATGCAGACCGTGAGCAGCCCCAAGGTATGAACCCTATGCACTGCTCCACATACTGATGGGGCTGAGGTGTCGTTCCTGGCAAGGGGGGAGGGGGGCTCTTCTGGGCACTCCTTCACCCACTGGGCAGCTCTTCTTAACCCCTTCTTCCTTTGTTGTCCCATGGCTCCCTTTATTCTGTGCCCCAAGTCTTGCCGGACCTGGAAAATGCAGGATTCACTCAGGTCCTGATTAGGGGATGGGCTCCACCAATCAAAATGAAGTTTTTCTGAGCCCAGGATGTGCCAGGCTGAATCAGTAAGTCCGCCACATATCCATCCCCTGGATGTAGGAGCTGTACTCAGAAGGTAGTTACTCATCTGGTTACTCTGTTACCTCAAATAGCAGATTGTACTGGTGGATTAAAGATTCAGACTCTGCTGATGACCTAAGTTCAGTCAACATAATGACCTCTATTTTTTTTTAAATTTAAATGTTAAATCTAAGAAATATCCAAAAATACATTTTAAGACAATGTTAAGGTTGCAGGGTCAAGTGTTGGAAGATTAAGAAATGCTTGTATTGAGGATGCCCATGTTTGTTTAGTTTAGCCCCCTGGGATTAGTCTTTGATGATGATAGTCTTTCTGAAAGCAGGGTCATATAATGGAAAATGGCAATGGAAAATGGCAGGCTATGATAATTATAGGCAGTGCTGGTATCTTTGGTATACCAAAGATTTTGTCTTCTCTGATATAGCTCCCAGGAGTTGTGAAGTAGGGAACTGCTCTTATCTTCATTTTACAGCTGCTGAATAGAGGCACTGAGAGATGCCATGCTTGGTGTCACATAGGAAGTCTGTGGCAAAGCAGAGAATTGAACTCTCTCAAATTTCAGGCTCATGCAGTGAGCACTGGGCCATCTGACTGCACACATGCTGCACTATATATTACCAAGCTACTGTATGGATAGACAAGAAGAGAGAAATATGTTTGCTACCTACACATCATTAGCAAAAGTACAAAGGCTGAGATCCAGTTTAACAGGTAAGTGTCCTGTTGTGTTCTTGAAAAATATAATCCCTTTTGCCACTACTACCTTTTTAATGATTTTTTTTCACTTTTATTGATTTGGAAATCTCCTGTTCAAACTTGCTGTCTGGTTTTTTGGGATAAAAAATGTAAGTATCAGTATAATAGCAAAAAAGGTAACCTAGACTGATTAAGCCTGGATGTTATAAAATCAGAAATGTGTAGTGAGACCCAATGTTATTTGGAGAAAAATCCATAATATCCTTTATTAGGAACTTTTCTGAGGATACTGAAAAACTAGACAGTTACCTGAAAAAACAACTTTCTCTTTCAAGGACTTTAACACTTCACTCATTTCCATTATCACTTTAGATCACCTACAGAGGAACCACATTTATTATTGCAGAGTTAAGCCTTCACCTTATATTTTAATAGTGTATAATGTTCTTTATTCTTGAGCACAAAATAGGCCAAATTCTGCTCTCAGCTTAATCCATACAAATCACTGGTATCAAGTCTGCTTTTCTCATGAATCACAAATACGCACTGGTAGCAGAATCTGACCCATAACCACCTTCAGAGTCAATAAATGCAGAAGGGTACATTTTTTATTCTGAGCAAGGCTGCAGAATAGAAAATGTGATTTAAATTAGTTTTTTTGTGCCTAATAGTGCCTGGCATGGCTTGGCAGACCTACCCAGCCTCAGCAAGACATGATGACTTAGGGCAGGAGAGAGCAACCCTATTGATGTACACCTTAAAGTGGTGTAGGCATGCAAACAAGTTAGTATGAATGAAAGGAGGACATTGTTTTTCATTACATTACCTGCTCTATGGTAACTGTTTTCATGTACCATTCAACTGATTGTGAAATTTAACCCATGTGGCAGTTGTTAGACCCCAACTCAGTGCAGTGCCCAATGACTAGGGAGACGACAGTCCAATTACCCGTGTATTCTGTTACTCATTAGCCAGAGCAGATCAGAGAGCAAACACCAGCACACATTGCTTGCAACAGCTTTATTCAAAATGCAGACAGCTTCAGACTAGCCCCCACACTAATGGAATATGGGGAGCCACACTGAACAATAGTTTTTTCTACATTTATACACTTTGGTTCATGTTTATTAACATTTATTCTACCTCACCCCTCCTATGTTCCACCCATTTCTCCTCCCATCTCAAGCTCTGCCTCTGTTTGCAGTTTCCTTCATTAGCATGGAATTGCCTATGTATTTCATTCATTTACATGACTTCTTGCTATAAGCGCATGTCTAAAACCTTGACTCCTTTTTTTTGGTTAACGGGAAGACTTTGACTAAAACCTGGAAGCTTCTGAAGGCTTCTGCACCAATCACCATTCACCTTTTTGCATATGTTCATCTCGGATTCTGTTACTATTTATGTGTTGTTTTTCACATTCCAGTCTGTTTTTCTGTCTTAGGTTGTGCCATCTTCCTCTTTTTTTGGGCCCCTGTATCTTATCTCGTTCCTCGCTGTAGCTGGTTCACAGCACACAGACTCACACAGATTTACTTGCTGCTTTTTTCTTAGATAATGGTTGACACAGTTAAGATGATTATTTAGCATAAGCAAATGGCTGGCTTAGATATCATTCTGCCTTGTGGTCAGTAGCTCTGCTAGGCCACAGGTTAAAGCCTTTGTATTCAGCTGCAAATCCAGTGCTCCCTAATAATCTAAATTATTGTCACCCTAACAGCAGTTTACTTCTCAGTGAAAGAGGATTAAGTTAATGTGGGTTTAGCTTTCAGTTAACACATGGTAAGAGGGTGCATGTTTTCGGTAACCATAGGGATCATCTCCCAGTGTCCAGGAGGTATTTTTTTGTTTGCTTGCTTTAGTTGTTAAAAGACTCAGCATGTGAGACAGGAAGAGGAGGGCACTTACCTGTCCCCTTCTTCCGTGAGGAGGGACCCCAGCCCCTGAGAATGGCATAGCACCGCTGGCAAGCCCTTCTGCACATGTGCACAGTTTAAGAAGGGCCCAGCAATGGAAAGGCCACAGTTCATCCCAGCTACGGTGTGAGACACACAGGCAGAAACCTGCTGCAACCCTGTTGTACCTCAGGACCCCCAGCAGCACCCTGACCTGGACCCCCAGTGCAGCTGGAGGTAGGTGGGGTCCATGGCATGGGAGGATCCTAGTCAGCTGCAGGGCAGCTGAGAGAAGCCAAGAAGGGTCATGCCCTCCCCTGGCTCCTACTTCACCCAGACCCCCAGGGAGCCATGCAACTGAAGCTGCATGAACAGGACTCACAAACAGGTGTGCTTCTAGGTCTGGCACGTGAGATAGCATAGGAGTTCACGCATGAGGCCAAGCAGGAGGGCTAGAGGCCCTGCCAGTGAGCTCCAAGGGAAGGTAGTCACAGCAGTAGCCGGACTACCACTGGTACAATGTGGATGGCCACATGCCGCACCCCAAAGTTCCCCTTGGAGTCTGAGACCTCCCCCTCTGGCACTTCTGAGATCTCCACCCAGATGAAACCTATGGTTCCAGGCTCCACACAGATGCAGCCTCTGGCTCTCAGCTGTGGGGGCTGCCTGGCATGATTCCAGGCACTTGGGACTGGGAGCATGGCCACCTCCCTCTCCGAGGTCTGCTCCACTTTGGGGTCTCTGAGGCACCAGATAGAGAAGCTCCAGATACTGCATGCCATCAGGGATGGCGAGCAGGAGATTGACTCCTACTGCCAGGCCCTTTACCCCAAGAAGGCCAAGGGTAGACCAAGATCACCTTCTAGGACAAGGGAGGACTCAATGATATCCCACACTGTCAAGCCAGGGGGTTGGACCAAGGTAGTCCACGGTCCCAAGGCCCACTGCACCAGAGTCCCCCTCCCCTCTGGAGCTTTGCAACAGATATGAACCTCTTGCAGGCCCAGTAGAACCTGCTGAGCTGCCAGCTCCTGCAAGCAAGGTAGGATCACTGCTGCTATCATCCCTGCTGTTGGGGGAAAAATCACTCCTTTAAACCAAATTACAAAGCAGACCCATACACCTGCTTCCTCTTGGATCTCTCCCCAGAAAGGTATGGTGGGTCTTTGCCCTGTCCATATCTATCACCGGTTTAAATTAATAATCACTAAAAGAATGGCTTAAGGTACATGAATAAAACATTTTATTAATTAACACATTTTGGGACAAACAGTAAAGTTAACTACAAATATAAACACACTGAAAATTCTATGAATCCGAACTTTGTTAAGACCAGAGAGATTCAGAGAAAGATTTATTTATTGAAGGCTCCACTGGCTTTTGGCTGTCTCCCCTTTGACCCAGTACCTGAAACTTACTTACTTCTGTGTGGGTTACTGGTCACTTACAGGGTTTCGGAATAGTGACAGCCAGTAACCAATCCCACCCAGGAGGGTTGATACTTACACCAGAATCAGGGGAGCCACTACTATAACACTGTCGTGCATCTGATGGGGAATTGTATGCAATGACATATATCTATTAATTCATCAGAACTTGGAATGGTCCATAAAGCATTTATTTTTAGTCTCATTATGAATTTATTTATCCTTCTTTCAGTGTAAATAATAGGGCTAATTGTTTCTACCTTTGCCTTTATAACTGTAGATACCTTAGCTATTACAACTTTTTGATGGGGGCAGTATTCAAAATGTTCTAATAACAAATCTGATAGATAATTTTCCATTTCAGTAGCAATCCTAGATATTAAATGTCTTATTCTGATGGGAATTATCCCTGAATATCCCAATCAGATTATTTCACTTAGTATGTTAGAGGAGACTGGATAGGCACCTGGCTGGGGTCTTATGACCCCTCCCACCTCCAGTGCTGCTTCCTGCCCAGTGCTAGTTCCTGTCAGACTAGATGATCTGTGTCTAGGTCTCTTCCGACTCATTGATTCTATGGTTCTATGTTTTGCACCCAACTGTGCTTGTGTACAAGTTAATGCGAGACCTGTGTTGTTTTGGGCCTTTTCAAGTGTCCTGATCATCAGTAGCTGTTGTAACTGGGAAACCTCGTACCAAGTTGGGAGTACCCTAGCATTGTTTAAAGCCTGTCTTCCAGTGATGAAGTTGTAGGCCTCCATAGCTCTCTTAGCTGTTGGGCAGCCCTTGACAATTTATTCATCGTCACGCTGTGTTTAATATTCCCAATCCAGTTCCAATACCCCCTATGACACTTCCCATGCCTCAGGTTTTCTGGTAGGGTCTGTCCAATTCTATGGCATTTGTCAACCAATTTATCTAACCTTCAGCTAAGGTGGGTGTGAATGACTTACATTCAGGTTGGATCATGGAAACACTATCAATATCTATCTGCATCTTTACTTGGTGGATCATATATATAGGTTCAATAATTAATATTTTTTATTCTAGACTGCACATATGATAAACCTGCTTCAAATAAGGTCAGGATCAGTTCTACCATTACCCCCCCCCCCAAAAATGGCAAAATTTTTACACTGCATTATCTACCATGGGATATCCACCACCAGCCTGTATGATCTGAAGTAGCTTCTATATTCCATTTACCATAAGCTGCCTCATTGTTCATCACTTTGGTGGAATGTATACAATAATCATCATTAGTATACTTGGTCCAATAGTAAATAGAATCAAGATCTTTCTGATTGAACAGTATTTTTTCAAGGAGTAGATCAATAACAGTGATTAAATATTTCTTAGATTGCAGATCTACAATTACAGGAGATTCATTAATCACTATGAATTGTACATAGATAACATAATAATGGTTATCAGTTATTTTTTTAGGTATCATCCAGATTACGCATGATTCCATACCTTTAGTGTTGTTCTTAAACTGGACCAAGTCAGGGTTATGAGTATACGAGTGCAATCCAGTAGCAGCAATAATTCCATACTTGTCATTGCCACAAGTTATAACTAGTAAACCCTTAACTGTAGCTGACCACTCACAAATAGACTAATATTTACATCATTGTGCTAGTCTTCAAACCCATTGTGCAGAACCACCTTCGTTCTGCCGCCATGCCTGAAAGATATCTATTCCTGATCAATCTTGATCATTATCCAACTGACAGGTTATCGTTACATTAGTCACCCTATACAAATATACAATAGGAAGTCCTCCCATGCTGACATTATCATACAGTCCACTCAACAATCTCCTAGAGTCAATATCCCAGATTATTCTAGACCAAACCACCGCTTCAGTCATAACAGATGAAATTAGGAGATTTGCTTCAGTCTCATCTTCTGTATGCTGTCATTTATAAATATTGTCAACAGGAGAGTCATTAAGAATATAGCTGTTGCATCCATCTTCATGATTAAGGGTCCTGTAAATATGAAGTAAATATACATATTCTAATATCACTCAATAATCTTTCTACAATTTAAGTTGGGATGAATGGAACCACTTTATACCCCTTTCCCAGTTTTTCCTGACTTCTAACCAATAAACAGCGGGGCTTGTCTTATCAACAATGTCATAGGGACCATCCCATAAAGGTGATTAAGCAGTGCTTGGATTCTTTAAAATGTCTGACCATGACCTTCTTGCCTATTGTTCACTCAATGATCTTTAAAGGTCCGAACCACTTCTTTGTGATTTGTATGTTATGTCCCAAATTCAAAGCAACTTGATTCTGTACTCATTTGATTTCTGTTAACATAGAATCTACACACTTTGATTGACACATGATTGGTTGAAAATCAGTTGGCACATCACAAACCAAAAACCAGGACTCAGGCATTCACTGTGTTTGCAAAGTGTGGTGTGAATCCATGAGAAGCAATGGTGCCTCTGATTGCCGACAGTATTAAGAGTAATTTTGCATTCCTATCTTTTCCATTGCTATCTGACTTTTCTTAGTGAAGTTTTAAGATGGTATGGTTTATATCATACAGCCTACCATCCTGAGGATTCAGGTGATAGGCTATATGAAAGCGTTGCTCTACGTTCAATGCCTTCCAGTTTCTTTGTTACTGCTCCAACAAAGTGGGGCCCTTGGTCTGACTCGATGATTACTGGCATTCCCCAATAAGCAAATACCTTGAGAAGCAAAACCCTAACAGTGGCTAAAGCTGTACACACTCGCCAATTCCTGTGCATGTCAATGTCAACCAATTTCATGAAAGGAAGATCCTGCTTCTGCAACTCAATCATATCAACTGTTTCTGCAACTCAATCATATCAACCCAGCCAGGTCATGAGTGGGCCTTAGCGGGTTGGAGGCACAGGTGTTTTTTTTTCCCCCTATTCTCCCAATTACAGGTCATGGGCTGAGGAGGAAGAGACAGATGGAGTTAGTCAACCAAAGACTGGGCACTGGTGTCATCGTGAAGGCTTTGGCCTCCATGATCACAGTCTGCTCTTTGGTGAGAGTCAATGGTCTGCTGAGGAGAGATGGCCCCTACCTCACTTCACTGGCCAGAATAGCTGACCTACTTGACTGGGCTTTTAACTAAGCTTGCCAGGGGATGGATGGACAACTGCGAACAGTGTAGGCAGACAGATGGGAAGGGGAAGGGCTAGAGTGGGCTTTTCCCTCAAGCAGGGGGCAACTCTGGGATAGTTCCTTGGGGTGGTGTTGTCTGCCACCCCAAGAGCCCCAGGATCCAAGTGGGAGGGTCAGTAGGGGTCAGGGCTGCCAGCAGGCACTTCCAGGCTAGCCAGGATGCCTGATTGGCTGTAGGGACAGCCACGGGACATTCAAGCTGCAGGCTTTAAAAAGCCATGGTTTGTAAGAATCCTTGGCAGTTGGGGGTCAGGAGTGGTCAGGAGCGGAGGGAGCAGGGAGCACATGTGCCCCAAACAGACATGTGCCCTCTTATCTTGGCAGCGGCAGCAGAGGGGGCAGCAGCAGCTGATCCCCCTAAGGTAAGTGGGGCAGAGGGTGTGGCACAGCTGAGGAGGACCCAAAGGAGAAGCCCTTCAGAACCCTCTTAGTTCACCTGACAGGAAGCCATGCACGAGCAGCACAGGCAGGCAGACAGGAAGGGGGAGGGTTAGAGTGGGTTTTTCCTCTCAAGCAGGGGGCAGCTCCAGGATAGTCCCTTGGGGTGGTGTTGCCTGCCACCCCAGGAGCCCCGGGATCCCAGCGGGAGGGTTGGTAAGGGGTGGGGCTGCCCACAGGTACTTCTGGGCTAGCCAGGATACCTGATTGGCTGTAGGACCAGCTGCAGGAAATTCAAACCATGGACTTTAAAAAGCTGTGGTTTGTAAGAATCCCTGGCAGTTGGGGATCAGGAGTGGTCAGAAGTAGAGGAAGCAGGGTGCATATGTGCCCCACATACATGTGTGCCCCCTTACCTTGGCGGCGGCACCAGCAGAGGCAGCATAGAGGGCAGCAGCAGCTGATCCCCCTAAGGTAAGTGGGGCAGAGGGTGCAGTGCAGCTGAGGCAGATCTAAAGTGGAAGCCCTTCGGACCCCTCTTAGTTTGCCTGACAGAGAGCTGCGCTCCCAAGCCATGTGTGAACAGTGCGCGCAAACAGGCGTGCTGTGTAAGGGCACGCTGGCATTTGTGCTGGCTTTCACGTAAGGTGGGCATGCGGTAGCAGCCCAGAAGGGCACCTCCAACAAATGAGAGCAGTAGACTCAGCTCCACGGACATGGTGCAGATGCTGAGTGCAACTTCTAGGGACCCTGCCCTGGCTCCACTGCTTGCCCTGGGCTCTTCTGAGGCCTCCACCCAGATGGACCTCATGGTAGGGTCAGTGGCCCCTTGCCCCCCTGTCTGTAGGGGAGGCTTGGTGGGGTCCTGGCAGATGTGGGGGGAGGCTGGTGGTTCCCTTGCCTGTCCATCTTGTGCTCGACTTAGGGCTCTGCAGGGCCAGGTGAGGGAGCTCCAGGCTGAGGTGAGCAGGCTGAGGGAGATCAGGGCTGCAGAGGATTAAATCAACTCCTATTTCTGTTCACTGCAGGCCCAGTCCACTATACAGCCCCATCAGGAGACAAATCCAACACAGGAGTGGCAGAAGCTGTCCAGCAGATCTATAGCTGCTTGGGCTACAGTGCTGCAGGCTCCCTGGGTACAACTGGGGAACAGGTATGAGGCCTTGGCAGCCATGATGGAGAATGATGAAGGGGATGCCTCCAGCAGGGGCAATGCCACTCCCCACATGACACAGATGGCACATAGAACAAACACCAGGAGGAAGAAACCCCGGGTCCTCATCATAGGGGACTCCACACTACAGGGACTGGAGGGTCCCATCTCCTGTCCTGACCCCATGGCATGTGAGGTCTGCTTCATGCCTGGGGCACAGGTTCAGGACATCACAGAGAAGATCCCGGTCTACATCCAACCCACAGACCAGTACCCCATGGTTCTCACATGGTACCCACATGGGAACAAATGACACAGCCAGGGGCAACCCAGACCGCATCATGAAGGACTTTGAGGCTCTAGGGGCCAAGCTTAAGGAGACAGGGGCACAGGTGGTATTCTCCTCTATTCTCATGGTGAGTAGGTGTGGACGGTGACATGAGGCCTGCATTGGCGAGGTTGACTGGCGGTTATGGAGTTGGTGCCACCGGGCAGGCCTGGATAGCGACCCATGGTTTCGTGCAGAGGACTTGCTTGGGAGGGATGGGCTACACCTCTTTCCTAAAGGCAAGCATGTCTTCTCTTTCAGGTTGGCTGATCTTTTACAGGAAGCTTTAAACTAGCTTCGCCGGGGGACAGGGCTGCAGGAAGACTTAAGGACACCTCCCGACCAAGACAGGTGACATACGCAAGGAATACCAAGGTACATAAAAGGGGTCCAGATAATCTTGAAAATGGTGGGGTGGCACATGCAGCAATCCAAGGCCTTAAATGCCTCTATACAAATGCTTGTAGTATGGGGAATAAGCAGGAGGAACTCACCCTCCGAATAGCCTGTTCAAAACCAGACGTATTAGGGCTCACAGAAACCTGATGGGATTCATCTCATGACTGGGCAGTTAACATTAGGGGTTATAGGCTTTACAGGTGAGATAGAACAGGAAGGAAAGGTGAGAGTTTGGCACTCTACATCAAAGAGCAATACACAATCTCTACCAGCAGGATGGGGTCAGAGGAGGGGCAGACTGAAGTGCGCTGGGTCAGGATAGAGGGGGCTTGTGGGGAAAGGGACCTAATGGTGGGGATCTACTACAGACCTCCCAACCAAGGGGAAGAGCTGGACTGTGAATTCTCGGGTTAGCTTGTGGAGGCACTTAAGGCAAGGGATGTAGTTGTCATGGGTGATCTACATTACCTGGACATCTGCTGGCAGGAGCAGTCAGCCAGGTCAGGCCAAGATACAGGACTTCCACTTAACCCAGGAGGTGCACAGTCCTACCAGGGGGAATGCACTGCTGGACCTGGTCCTGGCCACAGGAAACAATCTGGTAAGAGGGCTCCAGGTTCTCGACCACCTGGGCGATAGCGATCATCGCTTGCTGGAATTCACCATCCAGCGCAGGGTGTCAAGAGCCTGCAGCAAGGCAGTAGCCCTAGACTTTGAGAGGGCCAACTTCAACGAGTAGAGGAGATTAGTGGGAGAGGTGCTGGGGTCCTCAAGAGCAGAGGAACTCAGTGCCCAAGATGAGTGGTTGTTCCTTAAGGAGACAATACTTAGAGCCCAAGGGGTGACAAACCCAACAAGAAGCAAGGGGGCCAAGAGTGCCCAAAAGCTCCCCCCCCCCGGCTCACCAAGGGCATTTGTGAATCCCTGATTGCCAAAAAGGAGGTGTACACCTGGTGGAAGGGAGGAGTATGCCTCCACCGCTCTGGTCTGTAGGGGGGCTCTTAGAAAAGCTAAGGCAGATACCGAGTTAGGGCTAGCATCCAAGCATCAAAGATCATAAAAAGTCCTTTTTTAAATATATAGGGAGAATGAAGAAGGCACTGGGTAATGTGGGACCCCTGGAGGATATGCTTGGCAATCTGGTGGTTGTACCAGAGGAGAAAGCAGACCTCTTTAACAAATTCTTCACATCCATTTTCTTGTGCAGGGACTGGGACTCCCTGACCAAGATTCCAGACAGACTCAGAAGAAATGCTGCCAGGCCTAAGGTCATGGAGGACCAGGTTAGAGAGCTTTTGGAGGGGCTGGACGTGTTCAGATCATCAGATCCAGATGCTCTTCACCCCAGGGTGTTGAGGGAATTGGCAGGGGTTATTGCAGGGCCCCTGCACAGCTTTATGAGCACTTGGGGTGCTCTGGCCAGGTGCCAGATGACTGGAAGAAAGCTAACATGGTCCCCATCTTTAAAAAAGGGAAGAGAGAGGACCAAGGCAACTATAGGTCTTATTTCAATCTTGGGTAAACTCTTTGAGAAGATTATCAAGGAGCACATCTGTGATGGGCCAGCAGCAGGGATGATGCTCAAGGGCAACCAGCATGGTTTCATTAGGGGCAGGTCCTGTCAGACCAACCTGATTGCCTTCTATGATCAGGTCACAAAAGCATTGGATATAGGTGTCGCCATGGAGGTAGTCTTTCTCGACTTCAGCAAGGCTTTTGACATGGTCTCCCATGCCATTCTCATTAAAAAACTAAGTGACTGTGGCACTGATGCCTACACAGTCAGATGGATAGCAAATTGGCTGAAGGGTCATACTCAGAGGGTAGTGGTCAACAGGTCTTTTTCGACCTGGAGGGAAGTGGGCAGTGGAGTCTCCCAGGGCTCAATCCTTGGGCCTGCACTGTTCAATTTCTTTAGTAGTGACTTGGACAATTGGGTGGAAAGTAGCCTGTTTAAATATGCAGTCAGAAATATGCACAGAAAGCACCTGTGGGTAGCTGATGATACCAAGATTTGGGGTGAGGTGGGCATGCTAGTAGGGAAGGACAGATTACAGCAGGACTTGGACAGGTTACAGGGGCGGGCTAATGAAAACAGGATGGGTTTCAATACTGAGAAGTGCAGGGCTCTGCACTTGGGCAGTAGGAACCAGCAGCAGATTTATAAGCTGGGAAACACCCTTCTTGAGAGCACGGTGGCAGAAAGAGATCCTGGAGTCATTCTTGATTCCAGGATGAACATGATTTCATAGATTTCATAGACATTTGAGCTGGAAAGGACCCCAGAGGATCATCGAATCGAGCCCCTTGCCCCAGGGGCAGGAAGTCAGCAGGGATCATAGGACCCCAGCCAGATAAACATCCAAATGTGTCTTGAAGGCATTCAAAGTGGGTGCTTGAACTGCCTCCGGCAGCAGTGCAATGCAACAATGCGAGGTCACAGTCAGTAGGGGTAACCGTACCTTGTCATGCATCCATAGATACATCTCAAGCAGGGCCAAGGAGGTGATCCTTCCCCTCTATGTGACTTTGGTCAGGCTGCAGCTGCAGTACTGCATTCAGTTTTGGGCACTGCACTTCAGGAGGGATGCGGAGAGGCTAGGGGACCTTAACCTGTTCAGCCTTCACAAGAGAAGGCTGAGGGGGTACCTGGTGGCCATCTATAAACTAACTAGGGGGGACCAACAGAGTTTGGAAGAGACCTTCCAAATGGCAGACTACCATGCTCTGGGGGGCATGCTGAAGGAGATAGGTGCACAGGTGGTATTCTCTTCTGTTCTACCAGTGAGTGGATATGGAAGATGGCATGAGATATGCATCACAGAGACCAACTCATGGCTTCGGGAATGGTGTCTTGAGGCAGACTTTGGCTTCCATGACAACTACCCGCACATCACGACGAGAGATGTCACATGGGATGGCCTCCACCTTTCCCCTAATGGTGTTCTCTTCTAGGTTGGCAGATCTCCTCCAGCGGGCTTTAAACTAGGCTCATCAGGAGAAGGGGAAGACGAGGGACGAGGAAGCCTTGGACTGCTAAACCAAGCAGCACTCACAAGTACAGCCCAGCTTAGGCCAACAAGCAGAACATATACGCAGGTAAGCAACAGGGGCCAGGGAAATGCTGTGATAAGGGGTCCAGTGCACAGTCACAGGAAGACTCAAATGCCTCTACACAAATGCTCGTAGTATGAGAAACAAGCAGGAGGAACTTACCCTCCTGCTAGCTGACACCAACCAGACATAGTGGATTCACTGAAACGTGGTACCCAACACATGACTGGGTGGTGAATATCAAGGGCTATAGGCTGTACAGGAGGGATAGGACAGGGAGGAAAGGTGGGGGTGTGGTGCTGTACATTAAGGAGGAATACACATCCTCACCAGATAGCACAGAGTCAGAAGAGGGGCACACAGAAGTGCTCTGGGTTAGAATACAAGGAAGTCGCAGGGAAAGAGACTTAACGGTGGGGGTCTACTAAAGACCACCCAACCAAGGGGAAGAGGTAGACCAGGAATTCTTAAGTCAGCTCACAGATGTAATTAGGTCAAAGGACATGGTCATCATGGGTGACCTGAACTTTCCAGACATCTGCTGGGAAGAGCAGTCAACCAGGTCTGACCACTCATGTAGGTTCCTAGCCCAAATGCAGGACCTCCATCTAACCCAGGAGGTGCACAGCCCCACCAGGGGAGACACCTTGTTGGACCTGGTGCTGGCCATGGGTGATGACCTGCTGAGGGGGCTGCAGGTCCTTGACCACCTGGGTGACAGTGATCATTGCCTGCTGGAATTCACCATCCAGCACAAGGTTGCAAAGGCCTGCAGCAAGGCAGCAGCCCTAGATTTCAGGAGGGCGGACTTCAATGAGGTAAGGAGAAGAGTCATGGAGGCACTGAGGTCCCGGGGTGGAGGGGAGCCAGGTGTCCAAGAAGAGTGTTTGCTCCTTAAGGAGACAATCCTCCAAGCCCAAAGGGAGGTAATCCCAACACGAATCAAAGGGAGCAGGAGAGCACAAAAGCCCCCATGGCTCACCAAAAGCATCCGGGAATGTCTCCTAGGTAAAAGGGAGGCATACACCCAATGGGAGGGAGGGGCCATCACCAGGGAGAATTATACTGTGGTTGCTTGGGGCTGCAGGGGGGCAGTCAGGGAGGCCAAGGTGGAGATGGAACTGGAACTAGCTTCCCAGATCAAGGACAACTAGAAGTCCTTTTTTAAATACATAGGGGGCAAAAAGAAGGTACCAGGTAATGTGGGGTCCCTGCAAGATACGCTAGGAAATTTGGTTGTCACAACAGACAACAAAGCTAACCTATTTAATGACTTCCTTGCGTCCATTTTCCTGAGCAGGGAACAGATCAGCCCCTCCACCGGGCCCCCCTCACGCCCCAGGGGAGGCGCACCTAATCAGGGAACTTCTGGAGGAACTAGACATATTTAAATCATCTGGTCCTGATGATCTCTACCCCTGAGTGCTGAGGGAATTAACAGAAGTCATTGCGGGACCCCTGGCATGGCTTTACGAGCAGTTGTGGTGCTTTGGTGTGGTGCCAGAGGACTGGAAGAGGGCCAGTTTAGTTCCCATCTTCAAAAAAGGGAGGAAGGAGGACCCGGGAAACTGTAGGCCAGTTAGTCTTACCGCGATCTTGGGTAAGCTTGTTGAGAGAATTATTCTGGCACATGGGGCCACGAGGGGCCAGCAGGGGAGATTATGCTTAGGGGCAACCAAAAGGGTCCATTAGAGGCAGGTCCTGTCAGACTAACCTGGTGGCCATCTACGACCAGGTCACAAAATCCTTAGATGCAAGGGTAGCAGTGGACTTTCTGGACTTTCAGAAGGCATTTGACATTGTCTCTCACTCCGTTCTCATTAAAAAACTGGGGGACTGTGGTGTCGACCCCTACACAGTTAAATGGGTTGGCAACTGGCTGGAGTGCCACACCCAGAGAGTGGTAGTGGACGGGTCATTTTTGACCTGGAGGGATGTGGGCACTGGGGTTCCACAGGGCTCGGTCCTCGGGCCTGCACTGTTCAACATCTTCATCAGTGACTTGGATGAGGGGGTAAAAAGCACCCTGCTTAAATATGCTGATGACACTAAGATGTAGGGGGAAGTGGGCACATTAGAAGGAAGGAATAGGCTACAATCAGACCTAGACAGGTTACAAGGGTGGGTGGATGAGAATAGGATGGGATTCAACACTGACAATTGCAAGGTGATGCACCTGGGAGGAAGAACCAGCACCCTACCTACAGGCTGGGGAACTCCCCTCTCATCAGTGCAGAGACAGAAAAGGATTTTGGAGTTATCATTGATGCCAAGATGAATATGGGCAGGCAGGGTGGGGATGCAGTCAGGAAGGCCAACCGCACCTTGTAATGTATCCACAGATGCATTTCAAGCAGGTCCAAGGAGGTGATACTCCTCTTCTATGAGGCACTGGTCAGGCTGCAGCTGGAGTACTGCATCCAGTTTTGGGTGCCGCACTTCAGGAGGGATGTGGACAACATAGAGAGGGTCCAGAGGAGGGCCACTCGCATGATCAGAGGGCAGCAGCGCAGGCCCTACGAGGATGGGCTGTGGGACCTGAACCTGCTCAGCTTCCATAAGAGAAGGCTGAGGGGGGGATCTAGTGGCCTGTTACAAACTAGTCAGAGGGGACCAGCAGGCATTGGGGGAGTTCTTGTTTCTCTGAACACTACCAAGAGTGACTAGAAATAATGGTCACAAGCTGACAGAGGGTAAATTCAGATTAGACACCAGGAGGTACTACTTCACTGTCAGGGCGGATAGGATCTGGAACCAACTTTGATGTGAAGTGATGCTGGCTCCTACCCTGGGGGTCTTTAAGACAAGGCTTGACAGTCACCTTGCTGGGGTTGTTTGACCCCAGTACTCTTTCCTGCCATGGCAGGGGGTCGGACTTGATGATCTGCTCAGGTCCCTTCCAACCCTACTAACTATGAAACTATGAAACCTTGTTCCCCCTAGCACCCCCCAGGGAAACAAGGAATAACAGCCATGAGTTGTTAGAGAGTAGGTTTAGACTAGACCTCCAAAGGCACTACTTCACAGTCAGAGTGGTAGGATCTGGAACCAACTTCCAAGGGAAGTGGTGATGGCTCCTACCCTGGGGGTCTTTAAGAGGAGGCTTGACGTCTACCTGGCCTGGGTAATTTGAGCCTGGTTTTTCTCTCCTGCCCAAGGCAGGAGGTCAGACCTGATGATTTCATAGATTTTATTATTTACAAGGTCCCATCTGCCCCTACTTCTATGAATCTATGAAATGGCCAAAGCAGGCCCACTAGGCAACCACTACAAAACCAGCAGGATAGAGTAGCCAAGGAAATCTACTCCTACCCCAGCCCTGGAACAGTGTCCCCCTGGGAGTTTAAGGAAGCTGAGGGCTTCAAATGGGACACTTATGTGTCTGTACACCAATGCCAGGGGCTTGGGGAACAAACAGGAGGAACTGGTCCTCCTGCTAAACAAGAATGACTACGATCTCATAGGGATAATGGAGACCTGGTGGGACTCCACCTATGACTGGGCCACAAGTATAGATGGCTATACCCTGTACAGGACACAGCATGCAGAAAAAAGAGGTAGGGTGTAGCTCTTTATGTCAAGAAAAGCTACACATCCCTGCAGGCTGACATTGGCACCCACAGAGGACAACTGAAGACCCTCTGGGTTAAAATATGTGGGGACCGTGGCACAGGGGACACAATGGGAGGAGTCTACTACAGACCTCCAAACCAGGAACAAGAGATAGACCAGGAATTCGCCAGGGAACTAACTAAGGCTGCATGGTCTCGGTGCATGGTTGTCACAGGAGACTTCAACTACCCCGATATCTCATGGAATGAGTACTTAGCCAAATCTGAATGGTCACAAAGCTTCTTCACGTGTGTGGATGAGTTCTACCTGACTCAAGAAGTCTATGCACTTTCAAGAAGTAAAGCGCTGCTGGACCTGGTACTGGCTAAAGGGGGTGATCTAGTCAGTGACCTAAGAATCGAAGGAAAGCTGGGAGACAGTGACCATGAGGGGATCACTTTTACTATCCATCACAAAGCTGGCTAGTCAGCCAGCAATGCAGATGCCTTTAATTTAGGAAAGCTAACTTTGATAAGCTCAGGAGGCTTGTTGTTGAGGTCCTAAGGAGCCAGGACTCAACAGGAAAGGGAGTCCAAGAGGTGTGGTTGCTCCTTAAGGGAGCAATCATGAAAGCACAAGGTATGTCCATCCCATCTCAGAGGAAAGGTAGCAAAAGGGCACAGCAGCCCCCTTGGCTCAGCAGGGAACTCATGGACCTCCTATGCCTAAAAAAAGAGGCTTATAAAGGATGGAAGACAGGGATCACCACAAAGGAGAAGTATTCTGCACTGATCTGTATCTGTAGGGACTGAACCAGGAAAGCCAAAGCTGCAACTGAACTCCAACTGGCTTTACGTATCAAGGACAATAAAAAGATCTTTTTCAGATATGGGGGGAGTCAGAAGAAAAGCAGGGGTACTATTGGTCCCCTGCTAAACCAAATGGGACAACTGACACCCAGGAAACAGCCAACCTGCTTAATGGGTACTTTGCATCAGTTTTTCATCAGCCCAAAGGGACCACCCTGCCTAGCATGACATGGGAAAGCCAGGGAGAGGGTGAAGTTATACCCAGCATCATTGTAGACCTTGTAAAAGAACACCTTGAGAGGTTGGATGCCTTCCAGTTAGCTGGTCCTGACAGATTGCACCCCTGAGTACTTAAGGAGCTAGATGTCATCCTCCCACTGTACTCAGCCTTGGTGAGGCCTCATCTGGAGTATTGCATCTGATTCTGGGCTCCAGAATTCAAGAAGGATGTGGAGAAGCATGACGGAGTCCAGAGGTGAGCCACGCATATGATCAGAGGGCAAGAGAATAGGCCTTACAATGAGAAGTGAGAGCCATGGGATTCTTCAGCCTGGAAAAGCACAGGCTCAGGGGTAACCTAGTGGCAACCTATAAGTATATAAAGAGTGCGCATCATGATCTGGGGGAATGCGTGTTCACCAGAGTGTCCCAAGGGATAACAAGGTCAGATGGTCACAAACTCCTCTAAGACTGTTTTAGGCTGGACATAAGGAAAAACTTCTTTACTGTCCAACACCCCAACGCGTGGAATAGACTCCCTCCAGAGGTGGTGCAAGCACTTACTCTAGACTCTTTTAAGAAATGTTTGGATGCTTATCTTGCTGGGATCTTTTGACACTAGCAGACTTTCTGCCCCTGGGCCAGGGGGCTGGACCCGATGATCTTCTGAGGTCCCTTCTAGCCCTAATGTCTATCAGATCTATGAAAACCCATAAGACAGGGCAGTCTACACACCACACTGTTTAGAACATAAAGCTCAGGCAGGCATAAGCCTTTCCTGGAGTTACTCTAAGGTAGTGAGACACAGCATTTCTTCCAGGGCTCAGGCTCTGCCTAAATGACAGAATGGAGCCTATTTTTATATATATATATATATTCATCCTCGAGGCATGGGAATTTTTGGCAGTGTGTTATCCTGGGTCCTGCAAGATGAGCTAATACTTGCACTTATGGGTAATGCTTATTTGGTGAACTAACTTTTATATCTGAATATGTTTTCATGTTGAGGTGTGAGATGCATAAATACATGCCCTGCCCCACTACTCATGCTGGGCAGGAGCCATTGGGAAACTTCAGTGACAACTAATCCTGGGGGCTGAGCAGCAGAGCCCACCCCCTCCCCATCTGCACCACAGCAGTAGGATAAAAAGCCCCCAAGTGGTGGTGGCAGAAGTGGTGGGTGCTGTCAGGTAGCACAGTAAGCGAGGAGGAGGGTGCTGAGGGCCAGGCCAAGGGCAAGATGGCAGTGCCCAGTGAAAAGGCTGTGCAGCTGAGCAGCTCCAGCTTGTGTACCAAGGGCTTTGACATCACTTCTGAAGACAAAGGTCATGAACAACCAGGCGATGCTAGGTGGTAGAGCCCTACCACTGGGCCTAAGCCCCCTGTGTGGGCAGCCCTGCCTGCTGTCCACCCACCTGAACCCTGCCACTTGGCAGCAGGCCACCATCTTGAGTCAGCAGACATGTCCTGTCCTGTGATAGCCTATGGGGTTCCCTACCACCTGCACCTACTGGGACACACGTGGCCCCTTATACACAAACACTCCCCCGCATACACACCCAACATACCCTCCCACGCTTTCTTAGACCCAACCCCCATTCCCCTGCAAACACAATCTACACCACCCCCTCATGCCCCAACCCTACCATTCCTCCAACACACATACACTAGACCACCCCCCCACCACTGCCACACAGTGCTGGTGGCTGGGAGGAGGTACCGGGGGGAGGCCCTGAGGTGGGGGTGCAAAATACTGTTTTACCGGGGGAACCATTTTCCGTAAGGCCAGTTCTGGCTATAGGTGAAGAATGGACTTCTCATCCATTCTCATTCTTTTTGAGTGCTGGTAATATGAGGTAGATGGTTCCTTACAACTTGAAGTAGGCTTCTAGAATGTAATTTTGCTGAGTAAATTCCAGGAATAAACTAGATGAAAATAATACTTCAGAGATGAAGCTTTAACAACATTTCTTCTGCTTTATTAAGCACAGTGTTAGGTTATGGTAGTTCATGCTTGAGTCCTTCACACTTTTGCAGTGTTTGCAGTTCTATAGCTGAGTGTTCTAGCCTGACTTTGCCCACTCAGCAGAAGTAGAGTTCCAGTTTTCAGATTCTATTAAGGGGCATGCCTCCCCTTGGGTTCCTATAAAGTCATTGGAATTAACTGTAACGATCCATGAGTTCTGATTAGATTTGGTGGGTTGAGTAAGTGCATTTGTTAACAGTATTTTGGACACAGGCTTAGACTTTGTTATTTTAGCTTCTGATCCAAATCAGATGTGATTCAGAATAACACCATACCTAGGGAGCTCCCAGATAGATTGTGACACAGGGATGAAGAAGACATTGCCTTGTCTTTTCCTTGCATGTAGTGAGATGATTTCGAATTGCAGAGCAATAATGAGGCAGTGGCTCCTATTATAGTCACAAGAGATACCATGTTTGTCCATTTAAAGACCAAATTTCAGTTACCAGGAGCCTACTTCTGCTGCCAATGAAGGTAACAGCAAAGCACCATTGTCTTCTGGGAGAGTGTAACAGTTCATAGTTTCTCCCTGCTCCAGGTGCAGTGTTTTTTGTATTCCCTACTCCACTCTAGCCAGCCCTTCTCCAGGTGTCCCTCCTTATTTTACCTGTCACAGCTCAATCTTATTCAGTGTGCAGGTCTCTGAAGAGAAAGAAAGCCATACTGATGGGATATGATTTTGCTGGATCTCCTGGTATTCCACATTCTTAATTTGGATTTTCTTCTCCCTGGTATGTATTTTGTTTTTCTTTCCCCAAGTGGATTCCTTCCTCTTAAAGCTTCAAAATCCATGTGAACAGACCCAGTACAAGATGGCCTTCCTTGTGGCCTGCTTGGCCTCCCTCTATTTTACCCAGCTTACCTGAGTCAGTTCCCCTGGGTCCCTTCTCTGCCTTCTCCCCATTCAGAGTCCTATGCCTTCCCTGCTGTTTGGGCCTTTTCTTTACATCTCAACGGGTATGGCCTCCAGACTGTCTTGTTCTCATTAAAATGACTCTTCCCACCCCACCCCCTTTTTTCCCTTGTAATAAGGATTGAAGGGACCTTGCTACAGGGAGCATGTCTTTAGTCTTCAACCATTTTTAATCCATTTAAGCTGAAGCAACAACTATGGATGCATGGTAGGAAATACAGAAAGTGTGACACTTTCTGGGGCCCATCTTTGCATTCATTTGTGGCTGATAATTTCAGGAAGAGAGAGGGATATGTTGGTATCATAGAAAATTTACTGTGGATTCATGTGAGTGGAAGATAAGTAGTTCAGAGGCAGTAGTTCTAAGACATATGGTGCACATTTTCTACCTCCTGCTGTTGGCAATAGTTAAAGAGAGAAAGCATCTTTAAAGTTTTGTGCTGCTAGTGTGTCTGTGTCTTAGATTTCCTAGCCCTGGAACAAACTAGAACCCCCCCAAAAATTTTTTTTAAAGATTTTTCCACTGGTAATGCTTGGTCAGGTCAAAGCAGAAAATGCTAGATGTTTTGAAGAAGCTAGAGAAAAACAGGACTACCTAGATATTCTAGTTAGAAGCCTCCATCTAAGAGATATTCACCCTAAACATTCCCTTTCTTAAATTTTATCCCATTATCTATTTTTAAACCTTATTTAAAATGTGAAAGAGGTAATGGACTTATTTACTCTCCCAATAGTTAATAATTCTGCTTGCTTTTGCCATTCACACCTTTCAAGACAACAGTCTTCATGTCTTGTAGTCATCATTTAATGAAGATATACATATTACATTTAATTTGGTTTTCTAGTGATTAAATACATCTAGAACTGGATAACTTGTTCCAGGTACACTAATACCAAAATCAGAGAGACAGGTACTTTGAAGGGTCACAAACATTTTTGGAATCCATTCTGTGCAGTAGAACTGTGTTTCCATAAGTAAGATGCAATTACAAAGGGAATTTTGTTTCCAGCCCCAAAGAAGGCATTTGAAATATTACAGTGCAATCATGTCTTCTTAGTGTTCAGACATTTTGCAACAAAAGCTCTGAGGGGTGTTAACTAATCTATTCATCTTGATAGATTTTTAACAATACAAGCATCATTGCTTTTACCTTTAGGTGTTGAAGTTTAGCATAAAAGTCCAACTAACATACATATCCCACAGTCCCAAATCTTTCCACATCTCTTTTCAGAAACACAAAAAAATAGTGTTCCTTTCATGATTGCCACAACCTTTGGCATTTCCCATATTGCAGTACCAAATTCAACTGTATGCTGCCAACTGAAAAGATAGAAATAGAGGAATAAAAACCAATATCTCAAAGTGCTGTAATCATAATAGGTTATATAATTGGACTAGAGATTCTTTTTTTTTTTTAAATTAATCTGAGACTGTCACTGGACTCCCAGTGCACCATTCTGGAGTGTTATAGAATGTGTGTGTCCTGATAGCCAAAAAAGTCACAGCACAATGACAAGTCAGTGAAAAAATGTTTTGCCCATTTTGAGGTCTTTGGACTAGCTCACAAGTTGCTTTATAGATCGAGGGTATGCTGATCTACCTCTGGATTACTCTGTCAGATGCACTGAAATAAGTCCAGAATTATATTGCCATAATTTAGAGCAGAAGTTGCTCCATGCCCCTTGCATGTGTGTTAAAAAGGTCAAAGTTATCCATTTGCTCATAAGTAACATGGTGGTTCCAAACCTATGCCCATTAAGCCTTTCTACTTCCTCTCACCTAGTCATGTATTCTATATGGTCATGCTGATATATGTATCGCACTACAATACTCTTAAACTTGAATTTATTATAGAATAAATTATATGCAGGTACTGTGACAGCTGTTGACCTTCAGCCTTATGCTGAACACATTTAATGTGAATTATTACATAATAACTTTGGCTTTATTGTGATTCATTGCTTAACTACACCTGCATGGACAAGGGATAAACCTTAATAATATTGTCACGCTGATACAGTAAATAATTTCTTCCTTGAAGGTAAAGTTAATATAATTTTATAACAAAATCTTACAACCTTACAAAACCTGATACAATTTCTTTCATATGGAGAATATTAGATTGACTTTTCCTTGTGTTAGAACAGAACCAACCTAAACAATGTCTTTCTTATTTAAGATTTGCTGTCCTACTTAGAAAACCATCTGGGAACTGGATGGCTGACACTGAGTCCTGTTATGAAATTGTCAATGAGTTCCATTTTTGTCACTTTATGTGCATTAAAGGCAAATCAGTCTTACTTTCCTTAAAAAAAGGGTTGAATATAGTAGTCTGAATTTCTACTTGAGATGGAGCTTTTCAAGTAATATGTGACTTTGAAGAAAGGTTAGGAACTTGTTTTACTGAATGATTGAAACTAGAACATGTGTAAGAATCCCTTTAACAGCATCTTTTGTCTTAATATTGTTAAATTGGTTTTCTTGTAGGATCTTGCATCTGTTTGATGATTTTGTTTGGCCATATTTAGTTTGCTTAACTGACTGTTTTTATTCTAGAATCTCACCCTGAATGTAGGATAATTATATTTCCCCAAAACTAGATTGTTTTTTGTCTGAGATAATCATGCCACATTTTGAGGCAGAACTTTTATTAGTCTGGTCGAATAGTTTAAAGGATCTCCTATGAGACCTCTGAAAAAGTGACCATTGTGTCTCAATTTTCCCTCTTCCCTTTTGTCTGTCTTCTCTAATTCAATTGTAATATTTCTGAGGAAGGGACTATGCATTACTAGGAATTTGGGTAAAATTGGGCTCTGATCTCTACTATTGTCACTGCTAGCAGAAGTTAAGGCAGTTGTGAAATTGTGGATTAAGGAATTTTATGTCCTATTCCCCAAACAGTGCAACCTGCCATGCCAGGTGTTGATAGCAGGTCACAGAAGTCTAGGAATTGGGCATAAAATTCCTCAGACTCCAGTTGCATGGCTGCCAATGTGGGGAAGCACCTGCAGGTAGAAAGCAGGATACTCCCTGTTCCCCAGCTGCACCCATGTGCACATAGAAGTGGCAGCTGGGGAGCCACAAGCTGTCCACTACCCAGATTTAATTTCCATGGGTGTCCAGGAACATAAAAAAGTGAACATATAGCTGGGCCTCTCAGCTGCACACCTGCTTTAAAGGCTGCCATGAGCTCAGTGTTAGGGAGACTTTCCCTGATGTCAGTACCCCAGACAGCTCATAGTGCCCCAAACCTTTGAAAAGTGGGCGTGCAGCTGGAAGACACAACCTGCATGCCTCTCTGTTTTTGTGAGTTCCCTAGGCATCATAAGCCTGACACTGGGGACAGACTCCCTGATGTTGGATTCATAGTGCCTCCAATAGTATAGCTGTGGGTACAGGATATCCCTTATCCTCCACTGCATGAACCAATTTAAAGAGGTATCTGATGTGTGCAGCAAGGGATGGAGAAGCTCCCTCATCCCCATCTGCTCACACCAAGTGCCTTTTTAAAGGGGCATATGCAGCAGTGGATAGGAGAAGCACTCATTGCACTCACCCATTTAAAAAACCACCCATTCCATACAGCTGCTTCCATCCACCACTGCTTCCATCTGGGTTTTTTTTAAGGGCACAAGCAGCAGAGAATGAGAGAAGTTCTGGGAACAGAGCAGTGGGTAGCTGGGTTTGGGATTCAGAGCTTCCCCCAGTCCTGACCCACCAGTTAGGTAAGGGAGCATTTTATCCTGGACTCCCCACAGCAGCCTGTTACCGAAGCCTGATGCTCACCTTACATCAGGATTTTGCACCAGGTGACTCTGATCTCAGTTGGGACTTAGGGCTGCACCCTGTGTTATCCTGAGGATCAGGCAAAATAGGGCTGTCTCAGACCCTGGAGTTTCCAGGACATGGGGTTGATTAATACTTAAAGAGGCTTAAAGAGTGGGGACTGAAAGGCAAGAATAAAGATTTTTAAGTTGCTGGACCCAGCAAGCCCACATCTCAATTTTGACAACCAGCAATTGTCAACATCAGAACCAGGGTAGCCCCCAGTCAGATTCTGGAGTGGGGCTGGCCAGGTCTTGATGCTGACAATCAGTTGCTTGTTGGCATCAGGATGATGGGGCATGCCACATGTTATATTTACAGTGCCATACAAACCAGCCACAGAAACGTTACATTTTTTGAGGAATATTTTGGTGGCTGTTTCTATCTTATGGTGCCATAAATTCAATGAACATGTGGCATGTTGCTTTTTCTGGTCCAATTGACAGAAATTTATGCCAAAAAATGTAGCATGTGTCAGGGATCTGTGTTACAAATAACTGATAATAAATATTAAACATTAGTTAAATGCACTGTAATTCACATTAACTTCCTTGCATGCTGTCTACTAATTTTATCCAACACATACTGAGACAGATACTTAGCAAAGACCAGTACAAAGGCCCATATGGTCATCATCAGCATGGAGATCTAATTTTCATATTCATTGCTTGGAGGCCCCTATATTTAATGGAGTATGTTTTGGTACTTTGAGATACCACTTAAGACCTTTTAATTTTGGTTTGTTGTGATGGTATGTCTCTTCTCATGAAGATCTATTCTTTCAGTTAAATAGAAAGATATCTTAAGTAGGAGGTGAACATCATTTTGGTTCATTACCACAAATATTTTGAAAGTTGGTACTGGAGACTGTTATTTACTATGATAGAAGCCTGTGCATGACTTGAGTGTGAGGAAGCTGGTGCACAGGAGCAGCAACCACACAAATTTCAACAAGGTGGAGATCTGGACCTGGTGGCAAGGTAAGAGAAGAGCTCCATCTTATTCTACTTCCACCTAAGTTGTGGCCTGAGATCTAATGGCAGCCAGAGAAAACACTATAAGGACACATTGAAGGCATACCTCAAGAAAACAGATGCTGACATCAAGAGCTGGGAGGAGCTGGCTGTTAACACAGTTCAATAGTACTTCAACCTCAATGAAGTGTCAGCCTACTTTGAGGTAAGACCCATAAATGATCCAGTGTAGAAATTATCCTAGAATTGAAGGATTAGTGATGAAGATGTACCTTTGAAGGGGCTTCACTTTTCTGCCCATACAATGGAGGTTGGAGTTGAAAATTAACTGAAAGACTGTATAATCTTTAACATAAAGCTCAATTAGTGTGTATTGGGAAGCCCAAGAATGTTGGTAATAATTCAGAAATTAATTACAACACCCCTGTCCTACCACATGAAATTCAACTTACGATATCCTTGAGCAATTATTGGAGCTCAGGGATTTTTGTCAAGATATGGCCACCTCAAAACATTGCTGCATCTGATGGAAGCAAAATGGAACACTAGTGAAAGCATAACAATTTCATGGAATTCTTCTAAAGAACAACAAAAATTATTCAGCATGAACAGCTAACAATGGGTGACTTCTATCATACTTGGTTAAAATGCCAATTGGAAGTAGCAAAAATGTCATCCCCTTTAGCTCTGTCTATAACAGCTTCCATACGAAAAAAATGAAAATAAATATTTTTGAAAGTGATATCTTTCTCTTTTGTATATACCTAAATCCCAGATATCAAGTCCTTCTGTCAGGAGAGAAAAAGCAAGGCAGCACTTCATTTAACCAATACATGGAAAAAATGGAATTTGCTTCATTTGGAAGAAGTTTTACTTAATGATATTATAGAATCAAAGGCACATATATCTAAAAGTGAAACATCAAATGCTGACCTGGATTTTTTTAAACCTCATGAAATATCCAGAGAGGAAAATATCTGAATAAATGAAAGCTCCAAAAAGATAAGGCCATATCTTGAGTCATTCAAGTACAGGGAACACCAAAAAAAAAAAAAAAAAATCATGACTGAACTGTATCAACTGGCAAAAAGCTGTAATGGCAGTTCCAACAACACAAGTGAGTGTTGAAAGAACATTTTCAGACCTCATTTTTTTTTTATCAGTACAGCAGTCCAGTATAACAGAAGATATTAGATGCTACTTCAGTTTTGGCAACAAGTAATTGTCTTGACAACACAGAAACTAGGCTTGTGTGAATAGAGAACTATTCAATTCTTATTTGGCCAGCAATTCAATTTGCAGATTTGGATCACTTTTCTGAATCGATTCGGCCAAATCGGCTTCAGAAGATTTGGTGCCGATTCAGAGAGTTTCGGAGATTTGGCCATAGAGTATAATGGGGAATCAATGAAGTATCTATAACTTTGTCCTTTTTTTGCTGATTCATATGAATCTTACAGGGATGGTAGCACCTGCTGAGGGCATGAGGCCTGCCAATTTTCAAGGAGATAGGTGCAGGAGTTTCTGGGAGACTACACCTCAGGCTGATGACAAGCAAAACTTGTGACATGGGTGACACTGTATGTGTGTTAAGACAGTGGGGTGAAAACTGCAGGCTTTCTAGGCCCTACTATGGCCACAAAACCTTCCAGATGTCAAGGAGATATGTGCAGGGGCATTCTGGGGACCTGCACCTCAGGGTGCTAACAGGCGAAACTCATGACATGGGTATTTCTGCAACTGACTGTGTCTGTCTTAGGGTACAAGGGGGTAAAACTGCAGGCCTGCTAGGCCTTGCTGCAGCCACAAAGCCTTCCAGCTGTCAAGAAGATAGTTGCAGAAGGGTTCTGGGGCCCTGCACCTCAGGCTGCTGACAGGCAAAACTTGTGACATGGGTGGGTGACACTGTGTGTGTGTGTGTGTGTGTGTGTGTGTGTGTGTGTGTTAAGGTGCGCCCTTACTGGTGCTGGGGCTTCTGCACAACACAGTAGTATGCCGTAATGAGGCCTCTTCTTCCCCTACAGCCTCAGTTGGGTCCACCATTTTACGTGAGAACAGGCAAAATGTCTTCATGAGTCAGCACCAGTAGCACCAGCAGCATCTCAAGTAGCTAAACTTTCATCCCTCCTTTCCTCTCAAGTAGGAGCAGGTGCATGTCTGTTATGTGGGGCCCTCACTGTGTGACTTTATGTGTGTGTGTGTATTTGTGATCAGGTGCACTCTTCCTGGTGCTGGGGCCTCTGCACAACACAGTACTGTGCTCCAGTGAGGCCATCTCCTCCCCTACAGCCTCAGCTCAGTCCACCACTTTACATGGCAGCAAGGAAGACAATCTGAGGTCTTTTTAGTAGGGCAACTGTATAGGTAGAGAAATGTATTTTAGCAGGCTTTAGGGTTGAAAAACCCTTTGTCAGGCTGAGGAAGCACCTGCATTTGGTGTGTCTGCTGGTCCTGAATGAAAGATAGTGGTGCTGGCTCCTACCCTGGGGGTTTTTAAGAGGAGGTTGGATGAACATCTTGCTGGGGTTGTATTATTTCCTGCCATGGCAAGGGGTTGGACTAGATGATCTACTCAGGTCCCTTCCGACCCTAGAAACTATAATACTATGAATAGTAAAGAAGCCAGAGACTGGCTTGGCATGCAATGCAGGTAAGAAAGCCAGTCAGTGAAAATAGAAATAGAGGTATCGGGGGGGAGGGACAGGCTGGGCGGGGGGGTGGGGGGAAGAGGGGCCTGGCAGCACAGGTTAAATTGCAGAGATACCTGGGGAGTTGGGATGTCTGGCAGGTTGCAGTGTGTCAGAATTCCACTGTCTATATTGAGTCCACGAGTTTCTGTACCTACTCCTAGGAAGCTGATGAAGAGCAAGTCATAGGCCTGGGTCTGAAAAATAGTTTGAAAATTCAAACAAGCACCTAACCTCATCACCAGAGCTGAAGCCAACTTCCTACAGCTCAAATTCAAATCTTCCAACTATCTCCAGTACACCCACAAACTGCACACCAGACAACAATACCCAACTACCTGTAGGGCACATTCCTCACCAAAAAAACACTCTGCCTCTAGTCTCTCAGGCCAGATCCTGAGGGGGAACAATTTACAAACCAATTTTCACAGCCAGGCCTATGAACTTCACTGCATCAGTTTCCTAGGTACAGAAACTCATGGACTCAATATAGCTTAGACAGTGGAATTCTGACACACTGCAACCTACTGGACATCCTGATTCCCCAGGTACCTCTGCAATTTTACCTGCGCTGCTACATCCTCCTCCCCTCCCTCCAACCCCAGCTTGTCCCTGACACCCTGTGCCTCAATTTCCATTTTCACTGACTGGATTTTGTGCCTCCATTGCATGCCAGCCATCCTCTGGCTTCTTTACTATTCCTTCCATCCAGGACCAGGAAACACATCAACTGCAGGTGCTTTGTCAGCCTGGCAAAGGGTTTTTCAACCCGAATGCTGGCATCCCCTGCAGCTTAACTGAGCTCAACTGGAGACTTACAACTCCACTGCAATCAGCAGGCTTCAGGCCTGTCAAAGACATAACAGGTCTGGGCTTTCCCCAGACAGGACTGTGTGCATGCATGCATTAGCTGGAGGTTATGGTAACTTACATTTGGTGTCTTGTTGCTTACATAAATAATTAAATCTTCTTCCTCTATCTGTGTGCCATTCTCTCACCATTTACCCTTTTATACACACTTATACATAAAGGCTATGCAACGTTCATTCAGTTCCGTCAAGCAGAAGGATACAAAATGGAGTTTTCAAGTTGCTTACAAGACAAGACTAACATAGTTATATTTCACTATTATTACACTCTATGTTAACATCAGCTACATTAGTTCAGTTCATGCTACATGTGGAGGTCTACTGAGTCTCTACATCCTGCATGATTATGTGCTGCAGGATGCTTTGCTCTACCTGTTTCTCCCACAGCATCTTGCCTTGTTTGATGCTGCAGTGGAAGTAGCCCTCCACCTTCCTGCATTTTGAAATGAGATGGCTCATAGTGGTAGTAGTGGCAGTGCCATCACCAGTAGCCCTGCCCCTCTCCGAGGTGTCTCTGACTATGAGGTGCAGTCTGTGTGCCACACAGTGGATGCCAACAAAGTTGGCATCATGGACAGCCTTGACCATATTGGCCCCATTTGTCAATGACCATGAACCTGTGGGTGAGCTCGGCCTGCCCAACAAGCCACCCCTGCACTATGTGGTTCATGACCACTGTTAGACCCTGACTCCATGCGGCACCCAATGACTAGGGAGATGACGACCCAATTGCTCATGGCTCCTGTTACTCATTAGCTAAAGCAAGCATGGAAAAAATACCAGCACACATTTCTCACAACAGCTTTTTTCAAAATGGAGACAGCTTCAGGCAAAGGTCCCAAAAAACCAACAAACTGAGGACTTGCCAGAAACCTTACCAATACCTCCACTTCCTTTGGTCACTTGCTGGTTCTTTCTGGTTTCTTGCTGACTCCTTCTTCATCTCCCAGGTCTTGTTCTGTTTTATCTCCTGATGATAGATGGTGGGCTGCATCTTGTTCTTCTAACACAATGGGCTCTTATACTATGAACTTGTAAGAAAACTGCTTGCCTAAGCATTTGCAATGTTATTTTTAATATATCATTCTGCCTTGTGACCAGCAGATTTTCTTGAAGCCACGGATTAAAGCCTTGTATACTGCTGCAAATCCAGTGCTGTCCAAGATCCAAATAGTGTCACCCTAACAACCACCATGATCTACCTTGCCATGTGGGACTTATCCAGCACCTTGTCTTGGAGGAGAACCCACTGACAGCCTGACAGATTGCGCCAGTGTCCTGTGAGGGAGCGGTAGGTGTGATCACCACTCTGGCTGCTCCGGAGGTTGGAGGTGAAGTGCAAGGCTACCTGTGGCCCTGCAGGTCCTCCCTTAAGTACTCCCTACATGCCTCATACAGAGAGGGACCCACCACCCTGCTAAAGGTGGTATGTGCAAGCACTTGGTAAGATAGGTCCATAAGTGCCATAAGTCACCTGAACCCTGGCCACTCAACTAAGGAGAAGGGCTGGCTACCCACAGCAAGCATCTCTCCAATGGTCTCTGTGATCTTGCTCACCTTGGGAATGCATGCCCCTCTGTCTGCAGCTTTCCCCACCACTCCAGGGTGGCTTGCCTCTGTTTTGGCAGGGCAAGGGCTTTGGAGTGAGTGGAGGAATTCTGTTTTGGCTCACACTGGTGCCAGGCAGGCAAGGGAATTCTGCCTTCTGAGATCCAGCAGCATTGCCTCCTTGCCCTGGCTGATCTCCCTTCGTAGATTTCATAGATTTCATAGACATCAGGGCTGGAAGGGACCTCGGGAGATCATCGAGTCCAGCCCCCTGTCCAAAGGGCAGGAAGTCAGCTGGGGTCATAGGATCCCAGCAAGATAAGCATCCAATTTACTCTTGAAGGTGTTCAATGTAGGTGCTTGAACCACCTCCGATGGCAGGCTGTTCCAGACCTTGGTGGATTGGACAGTAAAGAAATTCTTCCTTATGTCCAGCCTGAAGTGGTGTTGCAGGAATTTGTGACCATTCGACCTCGTCATCCCTTGGGGCGCTCTGGTGAACAAACGTTCCCCCAGATCCTGGTGGTCACCCCTGATAAACTTATAGGTGGCCATCAGATCACCCCTGAGCCTGCGCTTTTCCAGGCTAAAGAGTCCCATGTCTCTCAGCCTATCATCGTAAGATCTGTTTTCCTGACCTCTGATCATGCGCGTGGCTCTCCTCTGGACTCTCTCAAGCTTCTCCACATCCTTTTTGAATTGTGGAGCCCAAAACTGGACGCAGTACTCCAGTTGCGGCCTCACCAAGGCTGAGTACAAGGGGAGAATGACGTCCCAGGACTTGCTCGAGAAGCATCTATGGATGCAAGCCAGTGTTTTGGTCACTGTATTAAACGCAGCATCACATTGGAGGCTCATGTTCATCTTGTGGTCAATGATGACCCTCAAGTCTCTGCTTCTGTAGTGCTATCCAATGTAGCACTGCTGAGCCTATAAGGATGCTGCAGGTTTTTCCTCCCAAGGTGGAGAACCTTGGGAGAAAAACCTTGCATTTTTTGGTGTTAAACACCATGAGGTTCTCGTCCGCCCATTTGCTGAGCTGTCCGGGTCAGCCTGGATCACCCGCCTATCTTCTGGTGTGGATGCTTTGCCCCAAAGTTTGGTGTCATCGGCAAATTTGGCCAGTCCACTCCTGACTCCAATGTCCACATCATTAATGAAGATGTTGAACAGTATGGGTCCAAGGACAGAGCCATGAGGGACCCAATGGTCACAGGGCACCATGATGAGTGACTGCCATCAATTACAACCCTCTGGGTCCGACCACGAAGCCAATTTCCCAGCCAGCGGATCGTGGTGGAGCCAAGGCCACAACTGGGCAGTTTGGCCAAGAGGTGATCATGGGATACCAGATCAAAAGCTTTTTTGAAGTCAAGATATATGACATCAATCTCTTCTCCTTCGTCCAGGTGATAGGTCACCTGGTCATAGAAGGAAATGAGATTGGTCAAACAAGACCTACCCGCAACAAACCTGTGCTAGCTATCCATTAGGACGTTAGCCTGGGCCAGTCCCTCAAGGATGGCCTCCTTAATAAACTTTTCCAAGATCTTCCCCAGGATAGAAGTCAGGCTAATGGGCCTGTAGTTAGCCGGATCCACTCTCCTCCCTTTCTTGAAGATTGGCACCACATTGGCCTTCTTCCAGTCTTCGGGCACTACACCAGAGTGCCAGGAGTTTTCAAAGATCCATGCCAGGGGCTGGGCTATGACACTTGGCAGCTCCTGGAGTACCCTGGGGTGCAGATTGTCAGGGCCGGCTGACTTGAAGGTATCCAGCTTCTCAAGATGTTCCTTCACGAGGTCAGCATTTGTGGAGGGTAGGGGATCCCCATCACCCGAATCTCCCTGTCCCATAGCAGACATGGGCATCCCATGGGACTGATGAAAGACTGATGCAAAGTACCTATTTAATAGGTTGGCTTTTTCCTGGGCGTCAGTTGTCAGTTGCCCCTTCCGGTTTAGCAGGGGTTCAACATTGCTCTTGCTTTTATTCCGGCTCCCCACATATCTGAAAAAGGACTTTTTGTTGTCCTTGATGCTTGAAGCTAGTTGGAGTTCAGTTGCAGCCTTGGCTTTCCTGTTTTGCTCCCTGCATGACCGGACCAGTGCAGAATAATCCTCCTTGGAGTTGAATCCCATCCTCCATCCTTTGTAGGCTTTCCTTTTTAGACGTAGGAGGTCCGCTAGGTCCCTGGAGAGCCAGGAGGACTACTGTGTCTTCTTGCTTCCTTTCCTCTGTGTTGGAATAGATTTAGCTTGTGCATTGAGGATCGCTTCCTTGAGAAGCAACCACTCTTCTTGAACTCCCATCTCCCTGGGGTCATGGTTCCTAAGGGCCTGACCGACAAGCCTCTTGAGTTTGTCAAAGTCAGCTTTTCTGAAGTCAAGGACTTCTGTGTTGCTGACTGACTTGCCAGCTTTCCGGAGGATGGTGAAGGTGATCAGCTCGTGGTCACTGTCACCCAGCTTCCCATTGATCAGTTAGGGTCCAGAGCAGTGAGAGATGCACGGGTGAAGCCTGCTGCGCCCCTGCTCCCCCGAAGCCCCTCAGACACCCCCTCAGCAGCCGCAGAGTCCCCTGCCGACCCCCAGCACAGCCGGAGGTAAGTGGGCTCGTGGTGGGAAGGGGTTAACTCCTCGCTCCCTGGGAGGAGGCAGCTGCATGGAGCCGGGCCAGGTCAAGCCCCCGCCCAGGCCCCTACTTGGCCCAGCTCCCCAGGGAGCCACGCGACCGGAGCTGCGCGAACAGGCTGCATAAACAGGCACTCGAGTTAGCCCGGAGTTCGTGCAGGAGAGGGTGTGGGAGGACACGAGACCTTGCCTGCAAACCCCCCAGAGTAGTCAGTCCCAGCTGTAGCCAGCCTGTCAGAGGCATGACACGGATGGGCACGTGCTGCACCCCGAGGGTCCCCTCGGACTCTGCGGCCCCCCCCCATTGGGCACCTCAGAGACGGCCACCCAGACGGAGCCCATGGTTCCGGGCTCCACACAGATGGAGCCCCTGGCTCTTGGCTGCGGGGGCTGCCTGTCCCTTTTTCAGGCTCTGGGGCTCGGGAACATTGTCACCTCCCCTGGTCTCTGGTTTGCCAGCTGCAGGAGCTCCAGGCCACAGTCCAGAGACTGCGTGCCATTAGGGACTGTGAGCAGGAGAAACACTCCTACTACCAGGCCCTTTTCCCCCAGGAGCCGCAGGGTAGAGCACCATCTCCCTCCAGGACTAAGGAGGACTCTGGGACCTCCCGCTCTGCCCAGTCAGGGGCATGGACCAAGGTGGTCAAGGGCCCTAAGGCCCGCCTCACCAAGGCCCCTTCCCTCGCTGGAGCTTAGCAACAGGTTCACACCTCTTTTAGCCCCAGCAGAGCCTGCTCAGTTGCTGGATCCCGCAGGCAACCCAGGCTCAACCAGAGCTACTGCCCCTGCTCTCCCCAAGACAAAATGAAAGGTGCTTGTTGTGGGAGACTTCATCCTGCGGGGGACTGAGGGGCAATCTGCCGCCCTGACCCCTTAAACCCGGGAAGTCTGCTGCTTCCCAGGGGCCCACATCTGAGACATTGTGGAGAGCATCCCAGAGCTCCTCTGGCCCACAGACCACTATCCCATGCTCCTTATTCATGTGGGCACCAATGACACAGCTCGGAGCACCCCCAGCCAGGTCATGAGGTGCTACAGGGATTTGGGAGTGGGTCTTAGGGGTCTGGGAGCTCAGGTGGTGTTTTCATCGATCCTCCCAGTCTCGGGCTATGGGCTGAGGAGGGAGAGGATGATCCACGTTGTGAACCAAAGATTGCGGAGCTGGTGTCATTGGGAAGGCTTTGGCTTCCATGACCACAGCCTGCTGTTTGGCAAGAGGGGCAGTGAGCTGCTGGGAAGAGATGGCCTCCACCTCTCCCCCCTGGGGAGGAGGCTTTTCTCAGCCAGGCTGGCTGACCTGCTCCACCAGGCTTTAAACTAAGCCTGCTGGGGGATGGGGAAACTACTGCCACTGCTGGCCCACGGAGCAACCCCTGCAAAGCCAGCAGACCAAGGGACTTAAGGGAGCCCACCCCTGCCCCAGCCTGGGCACAATCTGTGGGCAAGGCAAGAGCCCCCAAGGGGACACTTGCCTGCCTGTACACTAATGCCAGGAGCCTGGGCAACAAGCAGGAGGAGCTCATCAGATACTGCTCCAACCTCCTTGCTTCCACTGGCAACAGAAGCCTCATGGCTGCTTGGAAGAGGATGCATCTATGTTGTGGGGGAAGGGGGGAATTTGCAGCTCTAGCTATCCCCCTACCCCCTCTACCCCTCTCCCTCCCCTGCCAGAAGATCTGGCACCTGCCTTTCCATCATGCTTCATATTAATCTTTCCTATGCTGCAAAACGTGTGTGTGTGTGTCTGACTTCTTCTGGGTTCTTCTTTTTCTTCTGGGTTCTGCAATGTGTGATTAGTTTCCTTTGTGATTATTGATTATGATAGTAACTAATTTGTTTGTTGTTCTTCTGTGATGTGATGTGTGACTGGTTCTTGCTTTTCTTCTTCTTCTAAGACTCTGGGTTCTGTGTTGTGTGGGTTAATCTCAATCTGATTTTCTATATTACTTCTGTGTTGTCTTTACTCTCTATGTAAACTTATTGTATATAATGTGAATCTCTTCTTCTATGAATATCTGACTTTTTCTTCTTCTATGATATGTGTGTGAGTGTGTGCGATGTGTGCTTCCCTGCACAGTGATGGATCACGCTGCTAGAGAAAACACTGAATTTTCTATTTCAGATGTATTGGGGAAAAAAACAAATAAATTGAAAAAACAATGAATTGGAAGTAAAGAGAAGTTAATCTAAGCTAAGCTATATTCTATCCAATGCTTTCTAACCATAAAAAGTAGCTGGACACTGACTAGGAAGCCAGTCCAGTAGCCACAGTACCTTTGAGATGCTGTTGCTCAGGCAGAAGCAGCTTAGAAAAGGGACAGAAAAGCCTGCAGACTAGGCTTTTATGCTGTTTCTATGTCCCTCCCCCAGACACTGTGATTGGAAGGGCAGGCAGGGAGAAATCTCACTTGCTGGCCAGCTGAAGATGTTGGTCCTTCCCCCTCTGCTCTTCCTCACTCTTCTAAATTTCTGTTTCCCCTCAAAGACTACCTTCAGAATCTCCAAATCTTTTCTGAATTTCCTTGGAGGCTCCAAACAAATTCCGAAAGTTTAAAGCTTCGAGCAAGTTGTTTTGGATTCAGAGATTGGGCCTCCAAATCGGGCCGAATCTTCTCCAGATTGAATCACAAACTGAAGCTTTATAGTTCTAACAGAAACCCATAATGTTGAAGTCAAATGCTATCAAGTAAGAAAAGGAACATAACGTGTATACTTTTTATATAAGTATTTATAAATTTTAAAAGTTTCTCCTTTAAAAATCTATTTCTTATTTTAAAATTAGCATAAAAGTAATTTACTAAGTGAAAGATTTGATTTGTACCAGCAGTTGAGCCACAATCCCCCCTCCCCTTCTTTGTTTTTGTTTTTTGGTGGCTTGAACTGGAACTAAACCTGATCTGATTGAGTGTATCTGAACCTGAATGTGAACCAAACCCAAATAAGTACTGGTTAAGTTCCCTGCTCATAAGTTCCACACTGAACTTTCCTTCCCACAAATTACTGTATAGTCTAACAATGAGAATCTAACCTCTTACCAAGACCAGCCACTTAATGTTGTAATTTAGTGAAGAAAGAAGAAAGGATGGTGTCTTTGAATGTGCCTTTCCAGACTGGCAGCATGGTTCTCTGACATGGCTGAACTGTACTCTGGTTCCCAAACTTTACAGGTATATGTATAGATATATAGGTATGTATAGATATATATATATAATTTTTTGAGACTGTCATTTTTAAAGGATTTTGTCACAGGATTTTGTTGATTTCTCCCTATGATTAGCAATCACTGTAATAAATTATCACATTTTATAAACACATGGGAATGGTGCAGCCCAGCTGCATACTTCATAATCTAAACAAATGTGATTAAGTTTAGGAAAGTGGTGCAAAGATGTCTGAGAAGTAGTGACTGGAAAATATTACTGCAGAAGAGGAAAATAGTACTGCTGCAGGATGTCTCCCTGTCAAGCATGATTATATGGTGTGAATGAACAGATAAAACTGTTCTGGGTATGAACAGTGTTTAATTAGAGTTTGGGGAAAGCTGAGCTCCTCCAGGGGGAAATTAGGAGTGACGGTTTGAAGCTGGGTTTGGCCTGTGCTTTGGGAAATACATTGCATCAGCAGTTACATTGCAATGATTTCAGGTTGCTGTTGCTGGTTGAAAAAGACAACGTACTATAGAGAAGACCGCCCCCCCCCTTCCTTTCCCCCCATCCCCCTCTTAGTCTCAATAAGATTGTTAAAAACCTGCTAATCTCCACCCTATCTCTAGTAACATTGGGACAGGGCATGGCAGTTTCTCTAGAATCCTATACCCAATTAAGGATGTTTCACTATTTACAGTCTGGATAACAAGCCACATTGAGAAGTGTTAGGTCCCTTTCTAGAGTCAGGTGATTTCAAAATAATAATAATTAAAAAAAATTCCTGCCTTTGTCCATGCAGGACAGAAGGTGGGGCTTCCATTCCCTTACCCAGCAGTTGCACTTGTGAGGGTGCTGGCCCAGGCTTTTCTAGGTGGACTTCAAGAAATACGTTTCAATGGAGAGGTGGTGTGGATGTTCCCCAGTGGCTTCCATGGGTGCTCCTTCAGCTTGTAACCCTCCCAGTCCATGAGGGAATATAGTTTTCCTTGTTTCTCTTTTGAGCCCAATAACTCTTGGACCAAGTACAGGCATACCTCGTTTTATTGTGCTTTGCTTTATTACACTTCGCAGATATTGCGTTTTTTACAAATTGAAGGTTTGTGGCAACCCTGCATCGAGCAAGTCTATTGGTGCCATTTTTCCATCGGCGCCATTTTTCCAACAGCATTTGCTCACTTCGTGTCTCATGGGAGGGGGTCAAAATATCAACATTAACAGGAGTTTGGAAGAAGTTGATTCCAACCCTAATGGATGACTTTGAGGGGTTCAAGACTTCAGTGGAGGAAGTAACTGCAGATGTGGTGGAAATAGCAAGAGAACTAGAATTAGAAGTAGAGCCTGAAGATGTAACTGAATTGCTGCAATCTCATTATAAAACTTTAACGGATGAGGAGTTGCTTCTTATGGATGAGCAAAGAATGTGGTTTCTTGAGATGGAATCTACTCCTGGTGAAGATGCTGTGAACATTGTTGAAATGACAACAAAGGATTTAGAATATTACATAAACTTAGTTGATGAAGCAGCGGCAGGGTTTGAGAGGATTGACTCCAATTTTGAAAGTTCTACTGTGGGTAAAATACTATCAAACAGCATCGCATGCTACAGAGAAATCTTTCGTGAAAGGAAGAGTCAATCGATGCGGCAAACTTCATTGTTGTCTTATTTTAAGAAATTGCCACAGCCACCCCAACCTTCAGCAACCACCACCCTGATCAGTCAGCAACCATCAACATTGAGGCAAGACCCTCCACCAGCAAAAAGATTACGACTCGCTGAAAGCTCAGATGATGGTTAGCATTTTTAACAATAAAGTATTTTTTAATTAAGGTATGTACATTGTGTTTTTAGACATAATGCTATTGCACACTTAATAGCTGTATAGTGTACAGCTATTAAGTACAGTATAGTGTAAACATAACTTTTATATGCACTGGGAAACCAAAAAATTCGTGTGACTCGCTTTATTGCGATATTCGCTTTATTGCCGTGGTCTGGAACTGAACCCGCAATATCTCCGAGGTATGCCTGTATTCCTTCTAACCATGGATGTTTAGAGGTTACAGGAGGTGGAGGAGGTAGGGTCTGGTGTGAAGGCTGGTTTAATGTGTAGGGCCTGAACAGGGATATGTAGAAAAACTAGATGGACTTTTTGTGTTCATGGAAATCGCATGTTGAAAGTGGCTTGATTGATTTGTTGGGTAGTGTGGAAGGGGCCAGTGCATCTGTCCAGTTTTTGAATGGGTCAGTGGGTACAAAGGTGTTCCAATGATAAACATGCCTGTTGGCCTACTGAGTAGGCAAGTCCTTATTATTATAATGGTCTGCCTGTTGCTTGTATGTCTCCTTCATTTTTTCTATGTGATGTTTTAGTTCCAACTAGACAGCCAGCACATGTTGCACCACACCATGTTTACAGGTTGTAGGAATTACTGGATAGGGTGTAGCTGGGAATGGAACCTAAACTTGGAAAAGAATGGGCTCCACAACTTTCATGTGGAATTATTTTAATAAATGTCTCTACCCTCCCCTCCCCCATGCACCCCTTACACTTGTGTGCTTGTCTCCTTCAGTTTCCATTCTGTTTCCTTACAGTTCAGAGAAAAAGTACTACAGCTGTATGATGTGTAACCAAGATTTGGCAAGATGCATTTGAAACTAGATCATCAGTGTAACAGAAACAGTTTTAAGACAATTGAGATTAAGAATAAAAGTCCACTAATTCAGAAAGCAGTAGTATTTACAGCTATTCAGTTTAATTTAATTCAATTGTCTGTTATTAATATAGACTAGTGGTGCTTACATTTTTGGCCCTGCAAGCCAGGTGAATGGCACAAGCCTGGTCTACAAGCTGAATCAGGCCCCATACCACCCCCACATACCAGGATCAGTCCTTTGGACTCGATGCTGCCTTTACTCAGTCCTGTGCTACCCCCACCCCACCAGGATTGGGATCTGGGGGCCTTATGCTGCTGCTGTCCAACCCTGTGAGCTGGGATTAGGTCCTGCACAATCCTGCTATTATCCTGCACCACATGCTCTTAATGCACTGTAAGCTTACTGCACAGAAAAAATACTGTGCAGAAAGCTTTCCCCAAGACTGCATCTACACATGAATCCATTGGGAACTCTTTTGGCCCCAACAGGAAAAATTCAATGGAGAGCTACTCCTATAGCACCCCAGGGGCACTCCATGCTTCCCCAGTTGCCAGCCCTGAGAGCACCAGGGCCAGACTTGGGCTCTAAGGGGTTGGGGGAGCTTTCTCACTTCTGGCAGCTACCTCTCAGTCCAGCACCCTGACAGTAACTGTTTCCCAGCCTCATCCCTGTTTGAGGGAAGGGGACAGTTTCCCAGCCCTGTACCCTGATCTAATGATTGGGGCACAGGGCTGGGTAATAACTGCTTGGGGAGGGGACAGTTCCCCCATCTCTGCTGCCTGGGCTGACCTGGAGTAATTTGTTTCTAGTCAGCTGTCTATATGTGCACTACTGCTCAGTAGCTACTGCATGGTTAATCTACTACCTGTATCTATGTTTAGTAGTTGTGCTGTGTGAAGCTTCAGTGCCAATTAGATTCAGAAGAGATTCAACTTGATTTGGCAGCCAAATCTCCAAACCTCCAAAGGTCTGAATCAAATTGGAAGCCTCTGAATTCACCTGGAGAGATTTTGAGATTTGGAAGCAAACAGAAGGCTTTTTTTTATTTGCTTTCAGAACCTTGAGGTACACTTTCATAAAAACCTTTGCACCACTCCACCTGAAACCCACAGGCCTCATGCCTGCGTGAGGAGCTACCATCCCTGCTGCATCCATCCTTCTCTGCCTTAAACTCATATCACTCATGTGTTTTTCTTTCAACAGTTTGAGGCGCAGTTTCACAGATACCCCTACACCTATCTCCTTGAAACTTGGTAGGCTTCATGCCCTTAGAAGGGGTTATCACTGGGCCTGGACAAATAGGGAAGTATTTGATTCAGATGATTTGAAGAACAGTGATTCAATTTGGAAGATTTGGCACTGATTCAGAGAAATTTGGTGATTCAGCCAGGGAGAGACAGGCAGTCAGACAGCTGCAGGTTCTCCTGCACCAACTCCAGCTGTGCCTGCTTCTCCCCTGGTGGGGGGAGTTGCAGGAGAAGCCCCCATGGCTCTCCTACCTGGCCCCAGCCCCTACTCAGCCTCCCGGCACTTAAAAAAAAATCAACAAAACCCGGCTGTAACAGTGGCTGTAAAGGCTCTGGGGCCTCCTGGCAGACTATCCTCCTGTGCAGGCCCCACTCCCCAATCACCCCCCCTGCCTGGCCCTGCCCCTGATGGCCTCACATCCCCACCCCAGCAGTCCAGGGGTGGGGAAAAAAACCCCACACTCACCAGCAGTAGCAGTAGCTGTGGGGGCTCTGGGCCCACCTGGCACTTAAAAAAAAAGCCACACATCCACTGGCTGCAGCAGGGCTTCTGAGTGCTCATGAGGTCTCAGGGCCTCTGAGGCCTCATGACAGAGTCCCCCCATACAGCATAGGGCAGTGGGAATTGCCCCTCTGCCTGGCACCCATGCAGCAGATGCCCCATAGTGTGAGTACAGTGTGCCACACGCTGCCTGGGAACTGAGGCTACTATGGCTGAATGCTGCCAGGCTCTGGGTGACTGCTGGAGCATATTCAGCTGTGGGACAGCACATGGCACCCTGCTGAGCCATACTTCACCCACATCATGGGGTAGCTGCCGCGTGGGTGCCAAGTGGGGAGGACAATTCCTGCTGCCCCTCACTGCCCCATGCTGTGCGGGGGGGGGGGAGTTCTGCCATGACTGCCCAGGGGCCCTGATCCCCACTGCCAAAGCCTGTGAGTGTGGGGCTTTTTTCTTTTTTTTTCAACAGCCGGAGGCTGGGACTGGGCAGGGAATGGGGCCGAGCAGGCAGCCATGAGGGCTTCTCCTGCAGCTCCCCCAGGAAAGTGGCAGCAGTGCAGAGCCCCTGCTGCCATCATTGCCACACCCGCATTCCATGACCCCGCAGACCCCTCCCCAAGTAACGCCCCCCCTGCCCTGGTGGGGCAGCTTGTCCCAGCCCCAATCCCTCCCTCCCCTATGCCCCTTCTCTCCCCCAACCCCAATAGACTTGCCAGGTGGAGGCAGCTGTTAGGTGACTGTTTAGTCTATGGCCAAATCTCTGAATCAGCTGAATCTTTTCTGAAGCTTTTCCAAATCAATTCAGATGCTTCAAATTGATTCAGAGCTTTTACTTGGTCTCCTGATTCAGTTCAGATTTGGAGATTCAGTCCTTGAATTGGGCTTGTCACAGGGGCACTTAGGTGCCCTGTTCCTAGAATAGGATTAAGGAGCTGCCAATCACAGGGGCAACTCAGGTGCCAGTTGCTGTAGCAACCAGGACGGTCAGGTGACTGGAAAGGGGCAGGGCCGGGCCTATATAAACAGCCCAGGCCAGAGCCTGGGAGGTAGTTCCTTCTGGGTGGCTGCAGGAGCAGGAGCTCTGTGAGAGAGCGGAGTAGGCCGAGAGAATGGTAGTAGCCTGACTGGCTACAGGATGATCAGGGCTAGAGAGCTGAGTGAGTATGGGCTTTGAGTTACAAGCCTGGAGGCTTATTGTGTTTGTGTTTTAGCCGTTTGGCTCATGGCTTAGTTATGGTTTTACCAGAGGACCGGGTGAGGCTGTGGGGGAGTGAGGAGGCATCACAGGAGGAGGCATCACGGGAGCTGCCCAATAATCTGGGGGGTTCCTGGTGCACACTGGGACCCAGTGAGCGGTGCCAGTGGGGCACAGCTGTTTGCACCAGTGAGGCGCGGTGTGTGAGGTGTAGAGACCCCAGCCCATGAGGGTGATATTTTGTCCAGTGTGGGCTAACGATGCAGGAAAGGGTCAAGGAGCCAGGCACGGCTGTGGGCCACCTGAGCCCCAAGCGTGAGAGGTGCGGGAAGATCCCCAGAGGGGGCAACAAGCGTGAGAGGTGTGGCAGAGGCCCCAGAGAGGTCAATGGATGCGAGAAGTGCGAGCGGCGCAAGAAATGCGGCACGAGTGCGAGAGGCATGGCATAGGCCCCAAGAGAGCGAGGAAGCACGAGAGGCGCGGCATGAGTACGAGAGGCGCAGCATAGGCCCCGAGAGGGTGAGGAAGCATGAGAGGAGAAGCACGGCATAGGCCCAGAGGGGCAAGGAGGCGCGGGAAGCACGACATAGGCCCTGAGAGGGTGGGGGACCCCAGAGGGTCAGAGGGGCGCAGGGTGTGTGACCAGCCCAGGACCGCCAGAGAAAGGGGCGTAGGTTGTGTGACAGGCCCAGGAGTCCTGGTAAAGGGGTGCAGGTTATGGGACAAGCCCAAAGGCACCAGTAGAGGGGTGCAGGTTGCACGACCAGCCCAGGGGCACCAGTGAAGGGGCACCAGGTGCGCAATAAGCCCTGGAGTACTAGAGAGTGGGTGCCAGGGCATGATGAGCCCAGGGGTGCCAGGTGTGTGACAGGCCTGGGGGTGCCAGAGAGGGGCACCAGGGCGTGGCGAGCGCAGGGGTGCCAGAGCGGGGCAACAAAGGGCAAGGACTTAATAACATCCGGGAACAGCTGCAAGGCTTGGGGCGTGCTGAAAGGGAGGAAGGAGGCACGCATTGCCCATAAGGCTGGGGTTGCACCGAGTCACCCCATATGGGACGGGATAGTTTACCATAATGCCATGTGGTAGGAGATTGGAGGCAGCCTCCCATAGAACCATATACATACCAGCAAGACGTGGCGGGTGAGAATAGGGGGTGCTAGATCGCCTAAGTGGCACGGCAGGAGGGGCACTAGTGGGTTCACGGCTGCCCCTAGGCCTTGCCCCATGACAGGGCTGAATCTCCTTTGAATAAGCTACCAAAGCTTTGTACAGACCTAACTATCATCCCTGCTGCTTTCATCCAAATCTGGAAAAAAAGGACAAAGTTCTGTGTATTTTAGTGATTCCCCATTATAGTATATGGCTGCATCTCCAAATCGGTGCCAAATCTCTGAATCTGAATTGGCCAAATCAAACTGGGACAGCAATTTGAATCGCCAAATTGAATCACTGTCCCTCCAAATTGGCCAAAACCAAATCCGAAGCAAATACTTGCTGCTTTGTACAGGCTTACTTAGTAGCCAACCGCACAGTAGACTAACTTACTGCACAGTGGATGGTGCACACATGTAGACCATGTGTCTTACTGAGCAGTAGATTAGTCTACTATAAAAAATCCCCAATGATATACATTTAGAAATTGCAAGCTCAGAGCAAACACTGAGGATTCCCTATAGAGCTGAGAGATGCACCTTTCTGGTAGCAATCTCATGTCTGTATGCTATTTTATTTTTGTTTGTCATAATAAAACCAGTACTTTTTATAGTTTTAAAAGAAAATATTTATATGTAGCTTTAATAAAGGCTAAGCCTTCATTTTAACCAGTAAACCTTTTTGATTCAGTAGGATAGGACAAATTGCGCTGGAGTTCAGGTCAAACTGTAGCAAAACCACCAGGTTTTTCTTTTTTTCCTTGTAAAATGCATTCCCTCCTCTTCCCCAAACATTTCTGACTTTGTCTCTCCCTCTCTATTCCATATAGATAAGTATAAGAAAGCTAAGATGTAGGATACGCTTTAACATTTTATTTTAGGTTGTAAGTTTTATTTTTCTCTGCCCTCTGCAAATAAGTGCCCTGCTATTTTGATATAGATGTCCAGTGTTGTATAAGTGATAATTATTATGTTTAAATTGGTGTGTTTTTTTTTTTTTTTTTTATACTGCTTTTATATTGTGTGATTACTGTTTTAGGCCTCTCTATATATAAGTTAGCATAAGTCATGTCAAGTTTGCATCTTGTAATGTCAAGCCTCCATCTTATCCCCATGCCCGGCTGTGTAACCTATGACTCATACTACCCTCCTATACAACTTGGTTCCTGAATGAATGAGGGTGCTAGAGACAATGGCAGTAGGTCTAAAAAAAGCTCCTTCTGAATGATTGAACTATCAACACCAATACCTGGACCAATGACCCAGCCCTTGGAACCACCCTCGGCATTCAAGAAACAAAATATGAGGCAACCCATCATTGTGCCAAGGCTGCACATGCTCAGTAAGAACATTTGGAACCCTCTGGAATAGGACTGGCCCTCCCCATAGGAGATCATAAGTAGTCTGCCCCATAAAAAGGAGTAGTGAAGACTGACTCCTTGGGAACACCATTTCCATCTGGACCATACCAGCTCCACGTCACACCAGAGGCCCTGCCAGCAACCCCCTCTGGACAACACCAAGCTGAAGGAAACCCCAATTGGCCATTGAGGACCCACTTTCAGCCTGGGATAGGTAGATATCACCTGCATATTTCCTCCTCCAATTTGGATTCTATCTCTCTCTTCCTGGACTTCAGCCCCTGCACCAAGCCTCTTTAACCCCTGCTGCCTGTGTGTGTGTGTGTGTGTGTGTGTGTGTGTGTGTGTGCACGCGCACATGCACAAAGGAACTAATTAAAATATCGTGTCACCATCTCCCCTGTTCAATAAAACCACTATCATTTGTAACCCTGAGTTGAGTTATTAATGTTGGGTTATTAATGTGTTTTACTGAGCCTTGGTCCCTTCCCTATCTTAAATTCTGGTCTCTCTCCCTCTCTCGGCTCCAGGTTCCCCCCATTTTCCAGATTTCTCAATTGTCTCCCCTTTTCTGCCACTTTTCAGCTCCTCTTTGTCCCTCTTCTGCAAGCTCTCAGCCCTGTTCCTGCCACTTTTTGCCTTCTCTTTGCCCCTTTTCTGCAAGTTCTCAACCCTGTTTCTCTCTGAAATCTCTCAGCCCTACTCCCAGTTTTCCTCTCCCCCATACCTCTCGGCTCCCCTGTAGTCTCCTTGTTCTGGCTCCAGCCTCTGGCCTTCTCTCTGGGATTGCTCCTTTGCTCTGCCAGCTTTTTACTTTTCAATTAACACCAATTGACCTTAAGTTACCCCAATTTCCCTCCAGTCTGTTGGTTCTAGTCCCGGCACTGTGGCAACTTATATCTCAGTCTCTACCAGCAGTAACCTGAAGTAACCCCAATTCTCAACCCAGCTCTCTCTAAGTCTACCAGTTCTAATCCCAGTCTTGGCAACTTTTACCCCACTTCTCTCTCTCTCTCACCTTAACTTTCCCCCAGGTATCCCAAGTACACCAAGCACCTACATACACACCAGAACACCCAAATTAGGAACTCACCTGTACATATGTGTAGGTGAGTGGTATGTATGTCACTGTGTGCATGGTATACAAATTAGTGATCTGTATACGTGTATTGGGTGTGCAGGTATTGGTAATTGATTCTGGTCTAATTTCTTTTGTTCTGTATGTGTGTAGGTGCTTGAATTGGTGATGGGCATTCATTTGCCTAGGCTGGTAATTTTGGATGTATATGTGCCTAGATTGGTAGTGTGTGTGCACACCTGGTGGGGGTGCATGCACCTAGAGTGTGTGTATGCACCTAATTGATTTTTCAGTGTATGCATGTGCAACTGTACACCATGCCCTCCTGTCTAACAGTGTGATATTAGATCTGGAGGGTTGGCCTGACCCCACAGGGTAACAATACTACTTGAACTTGAACTGGTTCAAACTCTTTCTTTCGTTCTGTTTGATCTCCCAAGCAGGGCGTCACCTTTTCCTGTCAGGGAACTTGAGTCTCCAGAAATGCCTAAACTCTCATTGCAATCTTTAAACAGTGAAAGAGACAGTGAGAAGGAAAGGGGTAAGCAAATATTGTTAAATTGCAGTTTACCTTAGCTGACTCTCTTTTATAAAGTATTTGATTAATTGAGACCTAAAATTCAGGAGTCTTATCTAGGCTTTCTTCACAGTCACAGATATAGTCTTCTCTTAGCTATAGTAGTTATTCTTTCTTTCTTTAATGAAAATTTAGATACTTATTTGTGTTATGTGAGGACAAGCACCTCAGCTAAAGTAGAACAGGCAAAGTGTAATATGTTTATATTTTCAATGCCTGAACCAATGTTGGTCAAATGTTTTAAATTTAATTTTGGGGCTAGGAAAACACATAACATTTTAGTTCAAATAGTAAAACTTTGACCAATCTACTAAGCTAGTATTCAGATAGTGGGCACTAGCACCACCCTTCCTTCTGTTTCATCAGTCATGTTATAAAACTAACACAGATGTACCTGCATTTTGTGAGGGGTGTGCTGCTAATGGGTCTGTTAGATGTGCTCTGTACAGGTCTACTGCACTTGCCTTAGGCACCTTTGCGGGTGCTCGATCACCTGGGTGACAGCGATCATTGCCTGCTGGAATTCACTATACAGTGCAAGGTGGCAAAGGCCTGCAGCAAGGCAACAGCCCTGGACTTCAGGAGGGTGGATTTCAATGAGGTAAGGAGAATACTCAGGGAGACACTGAGGTCCCAGAGAGGAAGGGAGGGGAGTTGGGTGTCCAAGAAGAGTGGTCATTCAATAAGGAGACAATCCTCCAATCCAAAAGGGAGGTAATCTCAACATGGATCAAAGGGGGCAAGAGGGCACAAAAGCCCCCATGGCACACCAAAAGCATCCGAGAATGTCTTCTAACTAAAAAGGAGGTGTACACCCAATGGAAGGGAGGGGCCATCTCCAGGGAGGACTATACCTCTGTTGTTCGGGGCTGTAGGGGGGCGATCAGGAAGGCGAAGGTGGAGATGGACCTGGGTCTAGCTACCAGGATCAAGGCCAACAAGAAGTCCTTTTTTAAATACATGGGAGATAAAAAAGAAGGTACCGGGTAACATGGGGCCTCTGCAGGACACGCTAGGAAATCTGGTCATTGCACCAGACAGCAAAGATAACCTATTTAACCATTTATTTGCCTTCACTTTTCTGAGCAGGGATCGGATCATCCCCCCTACCAGGACCCCCATAGGCCCCAGAGAAGGTGTACCCAGGCCTAGGGTCAGAGAGGACCTAGTCAGGGAACTTCTGGAGGGACTGGATGTATTTAAATCAGCAGGTCTTGATAATCTCCACGCCAGAGTGCTGAGGGAATTAACAGAGGTCATTGCGGGACCCCTTGCATGGCTTTGCAAGCACTTGTGGTGCTCTGGCATTGTGCCAAAGGACTGGAAAAGGCCTAATGTGGTTCCCATTTTTTAAAAAGGGAGGAAGGAGGACCCAGGAAATTATAGGCCAGTTAGTCTTACCTTGGTTCTGGGGAAGCTTTTTGAGAGAATTATCCTGGTGCATGTCTACGAGAGGCCAGCAGGGAAGATAATGCTTAGGGGCAACCAACATGGGTTCATTAGAGGCAGGTCCTGTCAGACCAACCTGGTAACCTTCTACAACCAGGTCACAAAATCCTTAGATGCAGGTGTTGCAGTGAACATCGTCTTTCTGGACTTTTGGGAGGCCTTCAACACTGTCTCTCACGCCATTCTCATTTAAAAAGTAGGAGACTGTGGAGTCAATACCTACACAGTCAGATAGGTCACTAATTGGCTGGAGGGCTGCACCCAGACAGCAGTGGCGGACAGGTCTTATTCGACCTGGAGAGATGTGAGCAGTGGAGTTACAAGTTATTTTTCATGGTAAAAGGTTTGGAATTAGGTTGTACTGAAAGCAAAAACAGGATCCTGTGTTAAAGTAACCATGATCAGTTGCACAAGAAAATTAAATCTATGCATTTAAAAAAAAGGGGGGGGGGGTTGTCAAAATCACCTTCACTGTAAGTTTTGATGTAAATGAACCAAACATTTTAAAGGGAGATTCCATTTTGAAAGCATTTCCCCCCCAGCATAAATTGTGAATAATTATTATTCATACACTAATTTGCTTTAATAGCCCTGAGTCACCAATATTCCACAATATTCCATTGAAACAAATAGGAAACTCTTATTAAATAACCAGAGATTATTTGATCTCTGATCAAATTAGTTGATTATTTGATCTCTGATCATTGCCCATGTAAGTACAAATGAAAGCAGCCCACGGACAGATTGGACATGGCTTGTAAGATCAATTTTGACTATTTTTATTTATATATATATATATATAACGTTAAATAGGTAGAAACCCTATCTGGACAGTTTTTTATGAATTTGTTTTGTTTATATAAAATTAGCCTTTTTCAGTGAATTTACAGATAGAAGTAAGCATAAATCAAAATGCAACTATCAACATATAGTCTGGTGCTATTTTGTTAATACTTAAAGTGTCCTGGTACACGGACTTTAAATGGCCAGGGTTAAAGTTATATCAGTGCATTATTAATTTATTGGGAATTACACAAGGGATCTATGGTCTTGTCCCTGAAAATGAATATTGTTCATTTATGGGTTTGCTATTGTTTTTTCTTTACACAATACTGTACAAATTAATGCAGGGATGGGCAATTATGTTTGCTGGAGGGCCACATCCATCTCTGTATCTCTGTCTCACTCTCTCTTCTGTTCTCTCTCTTTCTTCACTCTGTCTGTCTGTCTATCTCTGTCTCTCTCCTCTCTCTCTTGCTCTGTGTCTCTTTTCTTCCTCTCTGTCTCCAAAACCCAGCCAAAACTGTAGTTCATCATAAGCCCTTGTGCTCAGCTGTGGACCCAGGCAGGAGCTGCTGCCTTGTTGGGTAGGTGGCATCATCACCTTCAGCTAAGTTTCGGAGGGAGGAGGGAGAGGAAAAAGGAATAAGAGAGAGACGGAGAAGAGACATAGAGATATGCTGTCACTCTCTTGGCATGGCAGCAGCTCTTGCCTGGGTCCAAGACTGACACCACTGGCATTTTCTGGGTCTAAGCTCTGGGGAGGAGCTTCCACCAGCAGGTGATGCATCCAGGCTGCTGAACCTGCCCGCAGCTGACACTGCCACTTGCCCACTGTGGGGGAAGCTCTGCTTGGGTCCGCAGCTGAAGCCTGATCCTGCTGGGCTGAAGTATCCCCTCCCACCCCCACCTGCCCAACACCACACAGTCACTGGAGCAGCCAGATAGTGAGATGGTGGCTGTCCATCTGTGGGCTGGATTGACTCTATTGGCAGGTCAAATCCAGTCTGCAGGCCATATTTTGCCCACCCCTAACTTAATGGATTCTAGACATGTACAGATGTTCTTAGGACCCAATCTATAATCACACAGCTTATGCACCCATTTTCTGATGGTAGGAGTTGTACCAGAAACACCATCTAAGTAAGTCAGCGTGGGAGGAGAGGAAAGCGAGATCAGGCAGGGGGTGCTTGGTAGATCAGAGGGCAAGGCTGGTGGGTCTACAGGAGACCCAATGGCTCTGTGGGAAGGGAGCAAGGTCAGAGGGCTATAGATAGCCTGTCAGGGTGTGGGCCGGGGTAGAAAAATGCAGCCCTGGGTCTGGGGTGAGTGGCTGGGCTTTGCAACCTTAGGATTGCACTCCAAACATAGTTCAGTTAGACCGAGTTCAGATTCACCCAATCTACTTTGTTCACCTAAGGAGGTACATTAAGTTACATTGTGCTGGCTATTTTTTGCCTGATTTTAAACTGTCTGACTGTATGTACAGTCTGGCTCTTAGGTCGATTTAAATGTAATATCTGCATGTACCCAAAATGCTCTCTTGTGTTGAGAAGGCTGTGAGTTCAAATTCAAAGGGGTTTGCTGAAGCTGAATCAAACATTCAGTATGTGTGGGTATTTTACTTGTTTGTAAGGCAGACATGAATGCAGTCTCACCACTTAATTTTCTTTTCTCATCCAACTGTAGGATACATCAAACAGATTCTGCAAAATTATTCCCAGTGGGAAACAATACACTATTCAGCAGAATTCCTTGACTTCGCTACTGCATGTCACAATCTCAGCAGGTTCTTTTCTGCAGGGAAAATCACTTTCAATATTCTCTACCATATCTTTTTACAATAAATAAGCTGCTATTTAATGTTTTGCCATTGTTGATAATTATAGTCATGGAAATCAATAGCACTCCATAGGGTGGCTAATTTATATGTAAGTTCTCACTTTTCTATGGCATCTTGGTATGCCAGTGAACAAGGCTGATAATATAATTGTCTTTATTTGAGTGATCTTTCCATGAAACAATAAGGACTGATGCATTTCTTTCCCTGTGGCTGGATGAAAACCACTCCTACCTCTTATTTTTCTTAAGTATACCAAGAATTAAAACTGAAATCAAGAATGTACTTCTTGTGCAGAAGTAGGCTATAAAAATTAAACATTTGCCTTCTCAACAGAGCTATATGTGATTCTCAGAAAATCATTATTTAATTGGCCAAGTAAGACACACATGAAGCTAATAGGAGGTTTCCTGTCTTTTTCTTTCAAATCTCAGTGGGATCTATTTACAATCAGTTTAATACTATGAGAGAAGGTAGGATAGTATTGAAGATTATGGGGTGTGGTATACCAAACTCAAGTAGGTGGCCAGCTAATTTTATGGGCCAGCCACCATTTTCACAGGCTGAGCATGATGGAGGCCTCCCTAAGCCTCTAATTGGCCAAGGGGCCCCAGCAGTTCCACACCCACCCACAGATTGCCACATGGACCAAAACCATGGCGTAATTACCTTGACTAAGCCTAGGGAAGCTGTTAATCCACACATTATTACATTTGGATTAACAGCTTCCCTGGGCTTAATCAGGGTAATTAAGCAACATTTTTGGCCATTCCCAAGTGCCAGGCTCTGATTTTGGCAGGCTTGGGGGAGGGGGCAGGGTGGAAACCAAAAACCAAACCACCACAAACAAACAAACAAAACTTATCAGCAAGCAGAGAAAAGGGTGGGAAGCCCTGCAGTCTTGGAGCACAAGGGACTAATTATGGGACTTTCCTGTGTAGAGAAATAGAGGAGGCTCAGGAATTTCTGATCACTAGGACACTCATCATGTAGCTTTCAGCTGTAACACAGCAAGCTGGCAAGACTGCTGTCATTCTGCATTTTTTGTGAAAAGAATTCATGCAGCTCTTGTTTATGAGGGAAAATATTTTTAAAACAAAGAATGCAGAAAATATTCATCTTCAGGGCTGAAAACATGCATGTGAAATCTCTTTTCCAAAGGCAAATATCTGAAACAGTTAATACCCAATCAGGTTATGCTTAGGTGCAACAAACATGGGTTCATTAGAGGCAGGTCCTGTCAGACCAACCTGGCAGCCTTCTATGACCAGGTCACAAAATCCTTAGATGCAGGGGTAGCAGTGGACATTGTCTTTCTGGACTTTAGGAAGGCCTTTGACACTGTCTCTCACTCCATTCTCATTAAAAAAAGGGGGACTGTTGTGTCAACACCTATACAGTCAAATGGATTACTAACTGGCTGGAGGGCCGCACCCAGAGAGTGGTGGTGGGTGGGCCATTTTTGACCTGGAGGGATATGGGCAGTGGGGTCCCCCAGGGCTCAGTCCTCAGGCCCATACTTTTCAATATCTTCATCAGTGACTTCGATGAGGGGGTAAAGAGCACCCTGTTCAAATTTGCTGATGACACTAAGATGTGGGGGGATGTGGGCATGCTAGATGGGAGGAATAGGCTACAATCAGACCTAGACAGGTTGCAGAGGTGGGTGGATGAGAACAGGGTGGATTTCAATACTGACAGGTGCAAGGTGATGCACCTGGGGATGAAGAACCAGCAGCATACCCACAGGCTGGAGAACACCCTTCTCATAAGTTCAGAGGCAGAAAAGGATCTTGGAATCACTATTGATGCCAGGATGAACATGGGCTGCCAGTGCGGGGATGCAGTCAGGATGGCCAACTGCACCTTGTCATGCGTCCACAGATGCATTTCAAGCAAGTCCAAGGACGTGATCCTCCCCATCTCTGTGACACTGGTCAGGCTGCAGTTGGAGTACTGTGACCAGTTCTGGGCACCGCACTTCAAGAGGGATGTGGAAAACATGGAAAAGGTCCAGAGGAGGGCTACTCACATGATCGGGGGCAGCAGGACAGACCCTACGAGGAGAGGCTACAAAACCTGAACCTGTTCAGCCTCCACAAGAGAAGGCTGAGAGGGGATCTAGTGGCCTTTTACAAACTAGTCGGGGGACAAGCAGGTATTGGGGGAGTCCCTGTCCCCCGAACACTACCAGTAGTGACTAGAAATAACGGTCACAAGCTGGCAAAAGGTAGATTCAGACAAGACATCAGGAGGCACTGCTTCACTGTCAGGATGGCTAGGATCTGGAACTAACTTCCAAGCAAAGTGGTGCTGGCTCCTACCTTTAGAGGAGGCTAGATGAACACCTTGCTGGGGTCATTTGACCCTAGTACTGTTTCCTGCCATGGCAGGGGGTCAGACTTGATGAACTTCTCAGGTCCCTTCTGACCCCAGCAACTATGAAATCAGAAATTTCTATAATTTACTTGGAGATATTCAGAGAAATTTTTATGAAACACATTCTGTTAGAGTGTACATTTTTGCTTTGCAAAATAAAGGTGATTTTACTGTAGTTTTGTTTTGAAAGAAAACTCAGGGCAGAGAATTTGGAACAAAACATTTTTCTTTTTGAAATGGCTTTTTTTGTTTTTCAAACAAAATGTTAAGTTGAAGTGAAATGATTTGTGTGGGGGCTGGGGCTGGGCAGGGCAGCAATGGGAGCTTCTCCCATGGCTCCCTCTCCCTGGTCAATCTGAATTACCAAATCTCTCTGAATCAGTGCCTAATCTGAAGCTAATTCAGCTGAAGCTATTCACAATAGTGATCCAAATCACTGTCCTCCAAATTGGCTGTATCCCAGTTGAATAGTTCCCTATTTGCACAGGCCTAGAACCCAGGCATTCCATCCAGGAAGAGCATAGACGAAATGCAGATGTTTCCTCAGCCTGATGAAGGGTGTTTATACCTGAAATCTTGCAAAAAGAATTTTTCCAACTATTTAAGTTGGTATACCAAAAGATACCAGATTTACCCAAAGAACCTATTCCCCTGGCTGTAGACACTTTTGTGGTGAGGGTCTCCTCCATAATAGAATTAAATATCTGTTAGGCCACAAGGGGAGAGAAAGACCAGTACTCTGCAGCTTGGTAGTTATGGCATTCACTTGAGCTCTCTTCTTTTTACAAAGATTGTTTGAATTTTACATTAAGAAGTCTATATTCTAAGAAAGGCTCAATCTCATAGACAATCAGGACAAATAGAGAGAGTAATGCTTAGTTTGTGTATGACAGAAAGAATTAGATGGGAAGTAAAACTTTACATGTTTCTGTCCTTTAGTCTTCAACTACTTTCTGTGGCATAAAATGGGATAATATTCAATTTGTCTCCTCTCGGTTTATACTTAGATCTCTTTGAAGCAAGAAGTATGGGTATGTGTAGATGAAATGGGGGCCCTAAATTGAAGTGGTGGGTTGCACCCATCTGGCACTTACCTGCCTCTCTGGCGGCAGGGAGGGGAAGGCAAGCTTCTGGTAGGCAGAGCAGTCCCTGGACTGTGGGGGTGGGGGGAATGGTGCTTTCCTCTGTGGCAGCAGCAGCCCACCCCCAGGCAGCATCTGCCCATAGACACCCAGGTCGGGCAGTACTGGGGGGCACTGCAGTTGCAGAGGGAAGCACCGGGCTCCCACTCAGCTTCAGCAGGCAGGCTGCAGGGTGGCAGGGGTGGAGATCAGGCTTGCTACTTTTCTTGGGTGGAGCCTGCCTTCCTGGGCAGCTGCCAGGCTGCCATCAGGGCTTCCTGCAAAGCCCCTGAACTGCATGGAGTCTGGTGCTTTGCTCCATGGCTGTAGGGACAGCAAACTAAAACGCCTCAGAGGAGTTTTAGTTTGCTGTGCCCCAAGTAATTTAAGGTGCATTGTACCACCAAATTTCTTTACTAAACATGTGTACAGTGCTGAGCTTAGCATGTCCCTATCTCACTGAACTTGGTTCTCAACCAGAGTGCCTTCACAGCCTTTAAAGGGTGTCCCAGAGAGAGAGAGGAGATAAGTGAGATAAGGAGGTAAGTGTGGACTTTTCCCTGACATTTCTGCCCCTCCTTCCTAACCCCTCTTCAACCAGGTAAGTACTACAATAAATTAGTTTTTGAAATGAGATGCCACTGAATCAAGAAAAGTTATGAGAAGTTTCTCAAGTCTAAAATGGTTAAAAAACCACTATGTAACATTAATAAAACATAATTAGAAGATTAATTTCTCTCAAAATCTTGGCCAAACTTAGACTTCTAAGATGAATGTATGATTTCTGGCAATCAAGAATATGCCCCTGTGAAAGGAAAACAGATTGCTAAAGAAAAATCCAGCACCAACTGTATCAGCTTTTCATGCACAAATATACTAAGTCTCATCAGATTTTAAAAAATGCTATAATTTTTCCAAAATAGCTTGTTTTGAAAATTTATTTCATTCTTCTGTCTTATTTAGCAGCAACTCCTAAAAATTATTTTTATATTACATTTAAAAGCTTCTTAACTAATAGTCCATGACAAAGGGGTTGTGAAAGATGTACCAAACCCATCATTAGCTAAGGCAACAGCCATTTTCTAGGGGATTATTGATATTATAAGCCATACTTAAGGTAATGGATTGTGACAGGAGTAATATATTTTGGCTTTTAATTTTAGAAAAATATAGATTGAATAAGTGGTCGTTCTGAAAACTGATTGCTCTCTGGTGGGCAACAAATGTTATTTTTTGCTGTTTAAGCTGCAAGATACATGATCATAAATCTTATCAGCTTTGATTGTTATGTCAGCTGAACAACTATTATACAACAGAGTCTATTGAGCTGATAGAATTAGTGTGGTCCAAATAAAACTGTCACATCAACTATATGATTGTGAATGTATAGTATGATGGATAACAGATCAGCTTAGGTGTCTGAAATAACTTGGAACTGTAAGCAATTATATCTTGTTTTTATGTGAACATTTTTCTCTCTCAAAAGCCTGTTTGCCTGAAATTTGAAATTATATTGATATCCTGCAGTATAATGTTATTATGGTTTCACATTTGCTGGATTCAAAATTGTACACTCATGTCTATTTAGTTCTTGGCCTTTCTACTGAGTTAGGTGCCAATTAGTGCTAATTGTGTAGATTTTTTTTCTGTTATGGAAAATGGTCCACAATAGACAACGCAAATAAAATGAGAGCATCATCCCATTTTATTATATGCCACTTGGACTGGTTTCAGATCACAGGGACTAGCATAGTGGGGCTGTGGGTGTAGGGGAGGAGTTGAACTGAGAGAGAAAAACTCTGCTTGAAATGTTTCACCAGTCAGTATTGTACTTCTGGAAAACTTTTACCATTGCAAGACACTATGGTAAAACTAGTATATTTAGTATCATTTCATGCCTCATCTCATCCAGTGTCCTATATATGAAACATATGTCCCCTTGCAGAGGCAGGTGCACAATAGACATCTATGGAATCATATTCCCCAAGAGAGGCTTCTTTCACATGTATTACTTAGGATATGTTTATATGAAAATTAGGGGTAATTTGAGATAGCCTAAAGATAGATGTCTTGTTAACAACAGTGATGAAAATAGACACATAGACTTTATTAGAAATCAGGGTATATTTGCATTTTATAGAGTAACTGAATCAGAGGTGCTTGATACAGATTCTGTGAAGGGACTGTAGGAAGTAAAACTTCTAAATAGAAAGCAGTGATTAAAATACAGAAGGGGAAGGAAAAAAGGGAGGAACTGTTAGGACAATCAAGGTGGGTAGCAGAGATAAAAAAATACTGGAGAGATCTGGTAGGGCCTGTCTACATGAGTGTACACATGCCTCTTGCCCCACCTCAAACCTCTTTGAGAAGGGGCAACAGGCATGTGCAGGAACAAGAAAACGTACCCCACCGCAAACTTGCAGCACGGGGAGAAAATTAGACCCCTGGATATCCAGTGCTCTAAAAAAGTTGATGTTTAAAAAAGAGGAGCAGCCCTGAGGCAACCAGAGGCTGGGTTCTCCACAGAGATGCTCTGGCTGCCAGAGCATCTCTATGGTTGTCCCTTGGCCTGGTGCCAGTGAGTAGCGGGTCAGGGGGCTGGAGGAGTGGGGAAGGGACTATAGGGGGAACTCCAACAGCCCCCCTGCTGGGGATAGCCCCTCCCCCCATCAGCCCCCCTGAGGCCCCTGACACCTGCCATGGCCCCTCCTGCCAGCTCCTGACCCCTGCTGGGGCCTGCTCCTCCCCCCGCCAGTCCCCCTGAGGCCCCCGAACCTGCCGGGGCTGGTCTCCCCCACCAGCCCCCCCAAAGCCCCCTCCCCTTGCCCTGGCAGGCCCCTCCCCCCACCAGTCCCTCCAGGCCCCCTCCCCCTGCCAGGGATGGCCCCTCCCCCTGCCATCCGCCCCGAGGCCCCAACCCCTGCCCTAGCTGGCCCCTCCCCCTGCCAGCACCCCTCTCCCTGTTGGGCTGGCTCCTTTCCCCGCCAGTCCCCTGAGGCCCCCTCCCCCTGATGGGGATGGCCCCTGCCCCTGACAGTCCCCCAAAGCCCTTTGATCTCTGCCTCCCACCCCATATTTAAAAACCAAAACAACCCCCCTGACACTTAATGTCAGTTGGAGCTGCCCCGTGGCTAACTGGGGCCCCGCCTGCACAGTGCAGGGCAGGCTGACAACCCCAGAGCCCCAATCCAGGCCCACCTGCCCCTCTGCTGTCTTGAGCTGCAGGGGGGAGCTCTGCCAGGAGGCCCTGGAGCCCCCCCTACCCCTGCTTCTAAGGTAAGCAGAGGCTTTTTCCCCCCATTTTTTTCTGGGTTTTTTTTCAGGTTTTTTTTTAAAGTGATGATGTCTGGGGCTATGGGGGTAGCCATGGGGATCTGGGGGATGCAAGTTCAGGGGGTGGGCCTAGGTGAGGCAGCCATTGGGGGGGGCTGCAGGAACTGGTGGGGGATGGGGCTAGGTGGGGCAACAGTTGGGGGGTGTGGTGGGGCATGTGTGCCTTGCAAGGGGGTGGTAGCCATTGTGGGGGCCATTTGGCCCCTGTTGGGGGGCCATACCCCTTGTGTGGGGGTTGAACCCTTTGTTGTGGGGGGCTGTACCTCTTGTGAGAGTACTGATCCCCTAGTCTGTACCTCTTGTGAGAGTACTGAACCCCTAGTTTGGGAGCCAAACCCCCTGTTGGGGGGGGCATAGCCCATGTGTGGGGGCCAGCGCACTGTGGGAGTGCAGCAAAACATGTATTCATGAATTTATGAAATAAGTATTACAGTTCACTTTGTTAAATCAAGTCTCTTATCATAATAATACTGTAAGATATTTCAATAAAACATTGTCCAACTGATCACTGTCTCTGTCTTGCTCTCTGTCTTTATAGTGGTCTTTTGTTTTACTTGTGGAGGAACATGGATTTGGGGGTATTTTACAGAGTGACTTTGTGATTTTTTTTTTTATTGGGGATTTTTCAGTTTTCCAATAGGGAACACCAGAATTCCTGCTATGGGAGGCCAGTGGCAAGGCCCTGCTTGCTCAGAGCTGGCACCTTGCACCCATCTGGCTGTGGCTGACCTCCTGGACAAATGGAGCCAGAAGGACATGCTTTGACAGTTCAAAGCAGGCCACCACACCTGGAACTTCTTCTGGGTGATAGCTGCCAGATGACCGGGAAAGGGGCATAAATGGCAGTAGTACTCCACAAAGGCCAACCCTGCAACTGCAGTCCACTGGCAGCTGACCCAGAGGGGCAAATGCCTCTACTGGCTCTGCAGTCCCCATCCAAGTCTGGCAGGTGCACAGTAGATCACAGTCAGGCAGCAGCCCCTACTGCCAGACTGCTGTAATGGGTAGAGGGTGCAAGGAACTCTCAGGGCTGCTTCAGCAGTCCAGCTGGCACAAGGGGTAGTGCCCCAGGTACTAACTGGCTGGGGCCCAGAAGCTCCTGAGAGCTAGTAGCCCTGAGCTACTTGCCAGGGTGGCTTTTTATACTGCTGGGGCCAGGACAGGGTAGATTTTTATACTGCTGGGGACAGCACAGGTGCTGGCCCCGGGTTCTAGCTCCTCTGGCTGAAGATCCGGGGGGAGCCAGGCAGGGTTATTTTGCCCCATGTGGCACAATTTGCTCCACAACAAAGTGCATGTCCGAGCACATGCGCTGAAGCAAAAAGCCCCAGCTCAAATTTGCACAGCTTCTATTTGAGCTGCTGCAAGTGCACATGCTTGCATGTGTGGATGTGCCCATAGAGAGCCAAGAGCCTCTCAGCATCAGTGCCATATCTGAAAGCCTCCCTAGGGTCTCCAAGCTATTCAGTTTCCTATCCTACCATCTACACATGCAGATGGAGTAAATTAATTAACTCTGCCATACAACAGTACTGCCAAACACAAGTACAATTCTATGGTGGAGTTATTTACTCTGCCACAATGCACATACACACACTGATAGGGCTGGCTGGGGCATGAGAGTGCTTCAGTGCAGGGGTTGCCTGATGGCTGGCCCCGCATTGAAGCACCTTTGTGCCACAGGCAGCCTTTCTACAGCACATTGAGCCAGGTCAAAGCAGCTCCAGGTAAGAAGGCTGACTCCTGGGGCCCTCTGCCAGCTGAGGCTGCTCCAACTTAGCTTAACATGCTTCAGTCCTGGACACGTATGTAAACCCTGCACCTGGGAGACATAAACTCCAGTGCAAACTGTGTCAGATTTTATTCAGTCAAATTAATTTCACATGCAGACATGTGTAGTGAAGACAATGCAAATAATATTGCAGCATGATGCTACTGAATAGAAGGCTGGCAGAAGTTGACCCTTTGTCCTCAGTTCAGCTTCTATCAAGCATACTTTGGTGTGTAATTCAGCCATTTTTGAATAGGGGGAATGGCCTGAAACCTGCAAAAATGGTAAAGCATATAAGGTTGTGATGAGTATGTGGGCAAAGTACTTGTATCTTATTCTCAGAATTATAATTTCTTGATAAAACAAAGACACTAAGCACTTTATTTGCCTTGTCTTTCACAGACAAATTATTATGGCACTAACTTTAAGATCTTTACAAAGTAAATTGTATTATTAATCTCAGAGGGAAATAGCTAAAACATAGGGAAAGCAGTGGTTTCATTAGACTTAAGGCATCCCTTGGAAAATACCAGCTCTTAGTTTTGACTCATGTTTTGACTACGAAAAAATAATAGAGCAATTCTTCTGTTGCAAGTAACTCAGAGAGACCATAATAGAGCAGAAAGTTTTAGACACCATGGACTCATATTTGAAACCTCCGACGACTTTATCTTTTGATTTATATGTAGGTGTTAATAGTACCCCACAGGACCCTGAAAAGTATCTCATAGTACCTCAGCATTTCCTGACAGTCTTGTTGAAAATCACTGGGGTAGCACCTTTGTGGTAAATATACAGTCATAAAGTATCACTCAGCTTGTTGTGTACACTCAGTTGCTCTCTGCTCTAAACAACTAATACATTTTCTGGTTAGCCTCTCAAACCTGCCCCCTTCCATTCTTTCTAAAGTGAAAACTGATATTATCAATGGGATGCTCTGCAGTTAAGACCAGCAGATGTACCATATAAGCCACAAGGAATGAGTTCTGCCATGGCATTCTCAGCTGAACATCACTCTGTTGATCTTGCATCTGGCTTTCCTTTATTCATTTGGTTTACTTCCTGTCTTATTTAGGAGCTCGTGGCATGTGCCAGTGATGTCATGTGCCAGTGATATATATTTTGGTGATAAATAGAGTGAACAATTCTAGAACAGAGAAGGCTGTGTAACTCATTGAGACATTCCAGTTAAATGGATGCCCAGTGAAATAAGTTATTTACTAGACATGGGGGCTATAAATAACTTTTATATTTGTTCTGAGAATCAGTCAAACGTGGAAGTCCATATTTCCTCTCAGCTATGATTTGTCAGAATCTATTCTAATACTGGGGCCTGTTATCCAATGACCCATCTTTTTAAACATATTCATTATTTTGTAATATTGAAATGCACATTTGGCATGGAGCTTCTTGCTGCTTTCTCTGAAATCACAGATAAATATTACTGTCTTATGACTGCAGTACCTAGACAGCTGTAGAATGCCATTGCTTTCAGACAATGGTTAATAAAGACTTGAGATTTAAACTTTTCTGTGACTTTGTAAACCATGTATAATCCAAATCCCATTACTGAGAGAGAATCCTTTAAGGAATATGATTTTGTAAAGCCTTTCTATTCTAAGACTAAAACTTCGGTGCACAGGATCAGTTAGAACAGTTGAGCGAAGTGTAAATCCATCAAAGCATTTTAAGTTTTGGTTGTATTTTTTCTTGAACTTTTGATAAATAATTACTGATTTCACTCTGGGATAAAAGTTAACGTGCAAGCTAATGGCAAAGAAGTTTTTCTTTTTTGTGTTTTTCACCTTTTTTTTTCTATTTTTGTAAAGGTCTGTATTTATTGTCCTGAAGCCTTAAAAGTTTGTTTGGTTTCCCCCAGAACAAAATTTCATAAACCTTTAATAGAACCTGACTGTTTGGTATTTATAAAAATTGAATGGCACTGCATGCTCTCTAAAGTAAGCAATATATTGATTTGCCTCAGAAATGATGCCAGGAAATAAACACCTGTATAGCTAGAAATATCATTAATATTCATAATACATAAGAACACTGCTTGGGCTGCATTTCTGAAATAATTAAGCATATTGATGGATACAAGGCTATTAAAATAATTATCTTCACAATGTAACTATTTGCATTACCTCTGTGTACCTGCAACCCTCTCCCCCCAACTTAGCAAATACAGCATTTAGACAATAGTTGGTCCTTTGGAACATCAACATTTATAAAGCTAACACTATAACTCTCTAGTATAATCACATCCCTTGTGTATTGTCTTGGGATTTTAATTGTTTAACTGGGCCTTATGTTACATCTGACATTTTTTCTAATGATCTGTCACTCAATCAAATGTTGACCCTGGTAGCATTATTTCTACTCTAATTTTCACTTGAAAACTTACTGAATGCTTCTTATTTAAATAATAATTCAGTTATACTACCCAATATTTTTCTTTTCTACTCAGACTCAAAAGCAATTGAAAAATAATAGAATCATAATATCTCCCAACATGTCCTTGCATTTTGCATTGTAATGGAATTCAGTGGTTGGGAGGGAGCTGTACCAATTGTCTCATAGGACTCCGGCTAATTCTAGAGAATTCTGTCAGGGCTATCACCGGTGTTAGCCGTAGCAATGTTTGTAAAATATTTAGGAAGGACTTTGAAAGAATGAAGATAGTTAGCCATATTGCCCTGAAGTCAGGCAGAAGGCAGGGTAGGAGAAAATTCTTAAGGAGTTTACTATCTCAGTAAAGCTCCTTTGAAAATCTCAGCTGTCATGACCATGCACACAAGCACTCCTAATATTTTGCAATCTGTCAGTACCAATATCGTCACACGAACTTTGCTGACAGACATTCAATACAATGCTACAGAAAACAGGAAGTAAACAGATTGGGGCTGGCTAGGGCATGTGGGTGCTGCAGTGAAGGGGCTGCCTCCAAGCTAGCCCTGCGTTGTTGCACCCTCATGCCCCAGCCAAGTCCTCCACAGCACATTGGGCTTGAGCAAAGCAGCCCGGGGCTGGCAGGCTGAACCCCTAGGCCCCCTGCCAGCCAGCAGCTGCTCTACCCCAGCTCAAGTTGCCATGGTCCTGGGCACACGTATAAACTCTACACCCAGGAGAAATAAGCTTCAGCACAGACTGAGATGGAGTTTATTGCTACTTGCTAATTGCATATGCAGATGCACATGTAGATGCACCTAACTGTCTCAAATTGGTCTGAGCCAACTCTTTTGCTCATAGGAGAAGCACAGAAGCCATACATTTCAAGGCAGCAGTGGTCAATTTAACAATATTACTACAAATTGTAATCTGAATGAGAAAGACTAAGAGTACAGGGAAAGAAAAGATATTAGTTAAAAGGTAGGACAATACCATTTTTGTTTAGGGGTTTTGTCAAAACTTAGAGTCTCTTCACTGACTTCAAAGAGCAATAGAGCAGGCCCAAAAATATCCCCCTAATGCTTTGGCCCCATGGGTCATCTCTTCTCCATTTCACTCTTGAGGATCACTGATCAATTACAAAATTGTTTTTTATCCTTACTTTCAAAGAATGGTGGGAAGACTGAGCTACACCTTTTGAAGAAAATGGGGAGGCTAGCAATTTAGGGAATAATGTGAATCAGCAGTCAAACTTTCCCCCCAGCCTCCCCTCAGGGCAGTGATCTCTGTGTAATCTAGGGACACATCTACATGAAATGCTTTATGCTGCAATAAATTAATCTAATGCACAGTAAAGCAGCAACATCTACATGCATGTGCCATTTACTGTGCACTAAATTAGTCTACAGCACGGTTAGCTAGTACCTGTAGATACAGGTACTAAATTAACTATGAAGTAGTTACTGTGAAGTGGCGCACATGTAGATACTGACCAAAAGCAAAACTGCTCCTCGTCAGCTACACCAGCACAGGTCCAGCCTTGTGCCTGAGGCAGAACCATGTGTCTGGGAGTTCCTCCAGCCATGTGGCAGGGATGCCTCCAGACCACTGGCCTGTTTCTCCAGCTGCTGGCCCCCAGGCACTGTGCCCTCTGCTGTGCACACATGGCAACCTAGGGGAGGCTAGGCCAGGGATAGACCCTGTGACCTGCAGCTCCAGCTCACCCCAAAGGGGGCCACTGCTGGAGTGGCCAGGCACTGTGCAGCCAATGCCAGGACACTGCAGGCAGCCAAACTACCTCACTGCTACCAGGGACAGAGTAGGATTGTTGGGACTGCCTGCTACTACCATTTGGTAATCTCTGTGAAGGGAAGAGGGCTAGGAGACATGAGGGTATCATGCCTGGAGCCAGGGGCCTCACGGGGGAGTACCCCCCTCCCCTCTCCTCCTGCCCCTACCCTCCACTCTCTGCTATGCCTGGCTGACCTCCTCCATGACTTCTGGACTTTCCCACTACAACATTCAGGGAAGTAGGAAGCAATTCACAACTTTATTGCATCGACAGTGGTCTCCCAGGTAGGCAAGCAGGGGCCTGTCACATGCAAAGACATTCATTGATAATAATGGCAATCTCCTCCTCAGCTGTGGGGCTCAGGGACTTGAAGTATATGAAGAGATACTGCTCCAAGAAGTATTGCACATTGTGGGGAAGCACAAGCTTGCCTTGGGCACTTTCAAAGCTGAGGGCCCTGCGCCAGGTTCTCAGCTGTGCATGGGGCACCATGGCAATCATCAGCATAGCATAGTGGGTCAGACACCCCTTGGTGTACTCATACAGCTTGGCACACTGTGGTGATCCTCAGCAGGGGGATGCTTGGGGCTCAGGCCACATGTGGCAGGAGCCTTGGCCTGAGACACCTCTTCAGAGAGCACTGCAGAATGGAGGTGCATGTTACCAGCACCACATCCCAGCCAGGCAGGAGGGAAGGGCAGTAGGATAGTTGCCAGAGGGCAGGGAAGTAGGGTACCCCCTGACTCTGGGTGCCACAGGCCTGGCAGCAGGACAGAAAACTTCCTGGCTTGTAAGGAGGAGAAGTGGTGAGGTAGTTGGTCCAGCTAGCCCTCTGACATCTGCCTGCAGCCCAGCACCAAGCCCTCCAGTGGGCTTGGGATGAGGTCCAGAACTGCCTGCAGCAATCAGAGACCCCTGCACTTGCTCCTGAGTCAGGTTACCTAATGGCCTAGCCCCATATCTGGGCCACTGCCTGCTGCTCATCCAACTACCATTTTGCCCTGATGATCTTCTTTAAGCTGGGCCAGCTCCACACAAGGGCACTGTGGACTCCAGCCCCATGATGAAGAGGGAGAAGGCTAAGTAGGTTAGGCAGCATCTGCCCTTGTTGCCCTGAGGGGTCAGGCCAACGCTCAGGATCTCAATATTGCACTGTTACACAGGAGGGCATGGTGTACAATTGCACTTCCACACATAAAAATCAATTAAGCACCCATACACTCACTGGGTGCATACACCCATACCAGGCATACACACTCACACTAGCAACTCAGATACACACATGTTCAAAATAACCAGTCTAAGTTCATGCACACTACACACACTTAATTTATGAAACTTAAGCCTATACACACTACACACACCAAATTTAGACAGAATCAGTTACCAGTTACCAACATCTGCACATCCAATACACATAAGTGTATTACTAATTCATATACCACACATGCACAATCATATCTCTATATATGTGTGTGTGTATGTGTGTATATGTATATGTGGGTATTCCCTAATTCACACACATACCACCCACCTACACATACACACAAATGAGTTCCTAAGTTGGGTGTTGTGATGTGTCTGTATGTATGTATGTATGTATGTGCTTGGTGTATACTTGGGATACCTGGGGAAAGGTTAAGCTAAGAAAGTAGAAGTGTAGGGATTTAAAGTTACCACGACTGGGATTAGTACTGGTAGACTAGGGGAGCCTGGGCTGAACAACTGAGGCTCGGGGGTAAGTTTAGGTTAATGGATCTTAATTGATTAAAGACAACATCCAAAGCCTGCAGAACAGGGAAGCGATGCCGGCACAGGGTCTGGGATTGGAGTCAGAGCTATGGGGGAGCTGAAAAGGTAGGTGGGGAGAGGGAAAATGGGACTAAGGGAAAATGTGGGTGTTAAAGAGGGGTTCAGGGTGTGGGGAGCCAAAGGATGGCTCCGGGCAGCTAGAGAAGTTTCAGGGAGTGGCAGTAGGTGCTGGGAGCTGGAGAAAGGCTCAGGAGCTGCAGGACAGCCACAAGGAGCTGGGAAGCTGCAGGGGTGTGGGGGGAGGGATGACTACAGAAGGTGTGGGGTAAGTCTGAAAACAGAGAGACGGACAGCAGAAAATCACAGGAAAAGCAGCAGGAGAGACTGAAAGGTGGCAGGGCAGCAGGAAAGCAGAGAAAGGCGGCAGAAAGTCACAGGGAAAAGGCAGTAAATGGCATGGGAGGCTGAAAGGCAGCAGGGACACCAGGAAAGCAAGGGGAGGCTGCGAGGTGGCAGAAAAGAGGAGGTGGAATTTGGAGGGGATCAAGAAACTAGCGGAGAGGTGGGGGCTGGAGATGAGAGAGAGAGAACGAGGCTGGAAGTTAAGATAGGGAAGGGACTGCCATTCAGTAAAACATGACCCAACTCAGGGTTGCAAATGACAGTGGTTTCTTGAATAGGGGAGATGGTGACAAAATATCTTATTGGCTCCCTTGTATCCACACACACACCCACACACACAAAATGCCAGCAGATGTTAGAGAGGCTTGGTGCAGGGGCTGAAGTCCACTGAAGTCCAGGAGGAAAGAGAGAGACAAAGAGGGAGGGAGAGAGAGAGAGAGAGAGAGAGAGTCCAAATTGTAGGAGGAGGTATGCAGGTAATATCTACCTATCCCAGGCTGGAAATTGATCCTCGGAGGCCAGTCAGGGTCTCCTTCAGCTCGGTGTTGTCCAGAGGGGGTTGCCGGCAGGGCCTCTGGGGTGGATAGGTGATGTGAAGCTGGTCCTGATGGAAATGGCATTCCCACTGGGTCTGTCTTCACTGCCCCTTTTTATAGGGGAAGAACTTGTGTGACCCTAGTGACAAGAGGCATGCCCAGGCAAGGGTCAGCCCCTGGTGTATTGAGCATGTGTGCTCTATGCAGGGATGTGCAGTTTCGGGTGTCTGTAATGGTGTGGTACAATGATAGAGTTGCTGGTTCTGCAGGGTCTTTTGTCTTTCAAATGCTGGTTCTTGTCTCTTTTCCTGGGTGAGCTGTGTTCCAGTTTTTCCTATGAGCAGCTAGGGGTGTAGGGCCCCAGAACCCAGACTCCCCCTGCACCTATCTCCTTGACAGCTGGCAGGCTTTGTGGCCACAGCAGAGGCCAGGAGGCCTGCAGTTTTCACCCCCTTGTGCTCTAAGACAGACACAGCCAGTTGCACAATCACCCATGTCACGAGTGTTGCCTGTCAGCAGCCAGAGGTGCAGGGCTTCAGAACCCCCTGAACCTATCTCTTTGATAGCTGGAAGGCTTTGCGGCCTCAGCAGGGGCTAGCATGCTACCAGCTTTCACCCTGCTGCACCTTAACACACATACAGTGTCACCCATGTCATGACTTTTGCTTGTCCGCAGCTTGAGATGTAGTTTCCCTTAACCCCTGTACCTATCTCCTTAAAACTTCATCCAAATCAGTCCAGAAATGATAAAGTTATAGGTTGTTTTGAGCTTCCCCATTATAGCCTATGGGCGAAATGTTGAAACAGTGTTGAAACAGCGAAAGTGTTTTGACGAAATGAAATGCTGTTCTGCCAAAATGTTAGTCTAAATGGAATGGTGCCATTTCACACAGCCCTACTAATTAAGAGACTTGCAATGAACCAGGTCAAAGAGACACATTATACAAATGAGGATTGTATCAGATTGGCATTGACTGCGGAGCAAGCCCATGTTGGATATAGAGCACATATTGACCTGATGCAGTGACATGAATAAACCCATATTAAGCAAAAAAGAAAAGGAGATTGTCTATTAACAGTCAATTGTCTCAAATATTAGAGCTCACACTATTACAAAGTTAGTGTTTTCAGAAACCTCTGATTTAGAAGCAGTTTTCTAAGTTGGGGGCATTGTCAGCTATAGTGATTTTCACCTTGGACCCAGGAAGAACCACTTGGTTGAACTGGATGATTACTACCTGTGTGGATAGGAAATGTGAGCCTTATGCAGAAAAGCAGGAAAATTGTTGACAGCCTTAACTATACCATAAACCCTAACTATATGCAACCTCTCCTAGTGCTTGTCTATTCCTTTGTATTTTTCTCATTTAATTTTTTATAACTGTGGAACCACTATCACTATAATCTTTAAGATTCAGTTTCTGTGTAAAAAATGTAGCCAATGAAAAGCAAGGGTAAACTTTGGCACCTCTAATTTCTGGGGTGCAATCAAGCCAAAAAATATAAATTAACACAATTTATTAATTGGAAAAGAATGTTTAGTTTAGTTGCTTAGTCTTATTATACAAGGCATGGGAAGAGTCTAGCACCTTCTGATGAGCTCTGTAAGAACAGCATGCTGAGTGGAGAACTGATGAAAGTAGTCAATAAAAAAACACTAAGGAGATGGGTATTTCTGGAAGATGCTGCATGTCAAGTGTCTCCCCTCTACCTGGGATCCAAATACTTGAGCCCATTTTCCCCTTAAAGGAAAAGAGGGAAAAAGAAGAAAAAATTCTGATTAGGAATCAGCCCTTTCTTTCAGAACACAAGTGCCAGAACCCTTCCTGACTTTTACCCATTAATCCAGTGGTTAGATTCCTCATTCAGTATGTGGGAGATGGGTTCAGCTCTCTTTTCCACTTAAGTGGATTTGAATCTACACCTCCCTCCTTCCAGAAGAGTGTCCTAACTAGCAGTTTAGGCTATCTTGCATGCATATATGCATGCATGCACACAAACTCTGCTATCTCCTCTTCCTGTATTTAAGGGTTGACCAGGGCACATGTGATAAACCTGAATGGATCAAGCTAGTTCAGAGTTTTCCAGAGTGGAAGCTAAGGTCAAAGTCAGTCCATATCCAGAGTATTAAACCAAGGTTGTGAGGAGCAAGAACAGGACACCTAAACACACTGATTTTGGGACAAGGCCTTGCAAGGAGTAGGAGGGTTTTCTAGCCCTCCCATGAAAGACATTTAGCTCTCATTGGTTCATCCAGGTCACCTGGTCCCTGGCACACACCACAGTCATGTAACACCTGCTGAGACAATAGTTGAAGTGTTCTTTTCTTGAGTCCAGGTTGCCTTGTAGTGCTGCATGAGGCAGGGTAAAAGAGGGTAGCCCAGGTCCCCAGTGATGAGGGGTAGGTAGGGCAAGGATGTCCATGTAAATACTGGAGATCCCAGAGATATAACATCTGTTTTCTATCATCTTGGGGAGGGCAGAATTCCAGAAGACACTAGCATCATGGATAGTGCCCGCCCATCTGGCAAAGATGTAGGTGAAGTGACCTTGGTGGTAAACAACGTTCTCCAGTACAACAGAGAAGTAGTCCTTGTGGTTCATGAACTCCTGGGCACCTTGGAGAGGGGATAAGGTGGAGATGTGGGTCCTGTTGACAGCCTCCATGTAGCTGGGAAAGTCCATCTGGTAGGAGGTAGCAACCACATCCTATTCACTGAGAAGGAGGAAGTGGTTGGTGAGGACATTCTGGATGACTAAGCATGCCTCCCAGATAGCTGTTCCATCTATGGACTTGCCCATGCTGAAGTGGTTGTCTATGGCTGTTGGGTGTGGTAGTCTTCCAGATGGTGAGGGTAACCCGTTCTCCAGAGGGAGGGGTCAGGTAATGCTGATCCCATGGTGCTTAATGTGGAGCATTAACAAGAGAGGGCACTTGCTCCTTGTCTCATTTGGAAGCCTCTGGGCAGGGTGGGAAAGAGGTCCACTGCTAAAGACAATTCCTTAGGCTGGGAATTGGAGGCATGATTCCCCAACCAGCCAAACAGGGGTGACCTGGCTGCTCTAAACAACCTCCTGCAAACCAGGATCCACACTGCTCTCTTGAACTAAAGTTAGGTCACACAAATTAAATCACGTAATTTAGACCAATTCTTTCAAATGCTTTGTGAACACTTGTATGAACCCTGAGAATGCCTAACGAATAAAGCTGTGCAAGTAAGAAACACAGGGGAATGCCTTATATCTGAATCCTGAGATGGTTAGTATAAAATAGGCATAGAACTGTGCAGTAGGGCTGTGCAAAGCTTTGACTTAATCTTCGATTCAGCAAATATTAGACATATTCGACCTTGAAAAGTGAAGGTCGAGTCAAATAGCAGCTGGTCGAATAGCTGTCGAATCGAATACAGGAAGTTGAATATTAACAGTGCGAGTCGAATATTAACAGCGTGGGTCAAATATTCAACAAGGGTCGAATATTCGACTTGCCTATACTGGATTCCCTGGGGGAGGGGGGGCAAAGGAAAGTAAGGGCAGGGAGGTGGAGAGGGTGAAGGAGCACTTTCATGGCTGACGTGTGGCTGGCCTGTCAGCATTCTCTGAGGTCCCTTTCGATCCCAGTGCTCTGGGGGAGGGCCAGAGAAAATGCATAAAAAGCAGCAGTTTGTCAGCTCCCCTGCTTTCTCCCTTGAGGTCAGTTTCTGAGCTGCTGCTGTTCTCCAGCACCTCTGTGTCAGACCACGACAGCTGGAAGCACTGAACTTCAACAGATTCCCTGCTTGAAATGCTAGCAACAGGGATTTCAGAGAACTTAGTGCTTTTATTTTATAACTACTTTTCATATTAGTTTATGCTTATATTACATAGGGTTAGTAGTAGCCTTGGATCTATTCTATATATAGGAATTTAGTTTATATACATATATATTTTTATACTTCATTCATTCTTTCCACCACACCAATGCTTCTCAATATATTATCTACACACACAAACACATTTACATAACATCCAGAAATCTAATCCGCAGTGCACAGCACACTTAGAGGTTCCAGTTTACATACGAAGGAACACATTATGAAGTGGAGTGGAAAGGCAGGTTGCCACACTGGCCAGCCTGCATGAAAGGGAGCAAGAGGGGTTGTAAGCGGGAGAGCTGCAGTTTCTCCCCCCACCAAACTCAGACATAGCCTCTTTCCTCCTGCTACAAGGGATGAGGCTGCTACAAGCAGTAAAGAGAGGGGAGCAGTAGTGCCACCAGAGCCACTGCCTGTGCCTGAGACTCTCTCATGTCCAGACACAGCAGCCACAACCTCTCCCACCATAACTGCAACTGGCACAGCAGCGCACTTCACCCCTGTGTCACTGCCTATGCTGAGCCTTCCAGTGCCAGAAGAAGAGCTGGTGCTTGCTCTGGCAAGGGAAGTTCTGGGGAAGGAGGAGGAATCAGTTGAGTTTGTGCTCAACACCCCTCAGGTTTTTTTCCTTTCAAGCTATGAGGTCTTTCCCAGAAAGCACTTCAGAAGGTGCCTCTGTACAGGTGAAGGCAAGCGGCTCAGCTGAGTCCGCTTTTTCTCTTGCTGTGCCTCTGACTGCTGAAGAGGGGGAGAGTTCAGCAGCATCCACAGATGCACCCGCACACCAGAGGGAAAGGCCTAGTACTAGCATGGTCTGGGATCATTAAGAGTTTGCAGATGATCCCACGTTTGCTATCTGCGTGCACTGCCGAGTCAAAATCAGCAGGGGCAAGGGAACAAAGAGCATGACCACCTTGGGGATGCTGAATCATTTCTGCAAGTACCACCCCTTTGCCACAGGAATGGCTGCTGCTCACTCCACAGCCCCCAGCCCCCACAGCAGAGGCAGGGCATCCTGGAACACTGGGGGCAAAAGGGACCAGTTGCAAATACGAGCAAGGTCACACAGACCATTGGGGAGATGCTTGCTCTGGATGGCCAGCCCCTCACCTTTGTTGAGCGGTCAGGGTTCAGGCGGCTCCTGGCACTGTTGGCTCCATCCTACCAGGTGGCTGCATGCACCACCTTCAGCAGGACAGTGGTGCTCTCTCTATACAAAGCATGCAGGGAGCACTTGAGGAAGGAGCTGCACAAGGCAGGTCCTTAGGTGACTGTACATTTCACCTCGGACACCTGGAGCAGCCGGTGTGGAGATTTCATAGACATTATAGATTTCATAGACATTAGGGCTGGAAGGGACCTCGGGAGATCATCGAGTCCAGCCCCCTGCCCAAAGGGCAGGAAGTCAGCTGGGGTCATAGGATCCCAGCAAGATAAGCATCCAATTTGCTCTTGAAGGTGTTCAATGTAGGTGCTTGAACCACCTCTGCTGGCAGACTGTTCCAGACCTTGGGGGCTCAGACAGTAAAGAAATTCTTCCTTATGTCCAGCCTGAAACGGTCTTGCAGGAGTTTGTGACCATTCGACCTCGTCATCCCTTGGGGCGCTCTGGTGAACAGACGTTCCCCCAGATCCTGGTGGTCACCCCTGATAAACTTATAGGTGGCCATCAGATCACCCCTGAGCCTGCGCTTTTCCAGGCTAAAGAGTCCCATGGCTCTCAGCCTGTCATCGTAAGATCTGTTTTCCTGACCTCCGATCATGCGCGTGGCTCTCCTCTGGACTCTCTCAAGCTTCTCCACATCCTTTTTGAATTGTGGAGCCCAAAACTGGACGCAGTACTCCACCTGCAGCCTCACCAAGGCCAAGTACAAGGGGAGAATGACATCCCGGGATTTGCTCGAGAAGCATCTATGGATGCACGCCAGCATTTTGGTCGTTTTACTAGCCGCAGCATCGTATTGCAGGCTCATGTTCTTCTTGTGGTCTATGATGACCCCCAAGTCTTTTTCTTCTGTAGTGCTAACAAACGTAGCACTGCCGAACCTATAAGGGTGCTGCAGGTTTTTCCTCCCAAGGTGGAGAACCTTGCATTTTTCAGTGTTAAACACCATGAGGTTCTCGTCTGCCCATTTGCTGAGCTTGTCCAGGTCAGCCTGGATCACCCGCCTATCTTCTGACGTGGATGCTTTGCCCCAAAATTTAGTGTCATCGGCGAACTTGGCCAGTCCACTCCTGACTCCAATGTCCACATCATTAATGAAGATGTTGAACAGTATGGGTCCCAGGACAGAGCCTTGAGGGACCCCACTGGTCACAGGGCACCATGATGAGTGACTGCCATCAATAACAACCCTCTGGGTCCGACCACGAAGCCAATTTCCCAGCCAGCAGATCGTGGTGGAGCCAAGGCCACAACTGGGCAGTTTGGCCAAGAGGTGATCATGGGATACCAGATCGAAGGCTTTTTTGAACTCAAGATATATGACATCAATCTCTTCTCCTTGTCCAGGTGATAGGTCACCTGGTCATAGAAGGAAATGAGATTGGTCAAACAAGACCTACCCGCAACAAACCCGTGCTGGCTATCCCTTAGAATGTTAGCCTGGGCCAGTCCCTCAAGGATGGCCTCCTTAACAAACTTTTCTAAGATCTTCCCCAGGATAGAAGTCAGGCTAATGGGCCTGTAGTTAGCCGGATCCACTCTCCTCCCTTTCTTGAAGATTGGCACCACATTGGCCTTCTTCCAGTCTTCGGGCACTACACCAGAGCTCCAGGAGTTTTCAAAGATCCGTGCCAGGGGCTGGGCTATGATGCTCGCCAGCTCCTTGAGTACCCTGGGGTGCAGATTATCAGGGCCAGCTGACTTGAAGGTATCCAGCTTCTCAAGGTGTTCCTTCACGAGGTCAGTATTGATGGAGGGTAGGGGATCCCCCTCACCCACATTTCCCTGTCCCATAGCAGGCATGGGCATCCCGTGTGACCGATGAAAGACTGACGCAAAGTACCTATTTAATAGGTTGGCTTTTTCCTGGGCGTCAGTTGCCAGTTGCCCCATCTGGTTTAGCAGGGGTCCAACATTGCCCTTGCTTTTCCTCTGGCTCCCCACATATCTGAAAAAGGACTTTTTGTTGTCCTTGATGCCTGAAGCTAGTTGGAGTTCTGTTGCAGCCTTGGCTTTCCTGGTTTGCTCCCTGCGGGACCGGACCAGCGCGGAGTAATCCTCCTTGGAGGTGAATCCCATCCTCCATCCTTTGTAGGCTTTCTTTTTTAGCCACAGTAGGTCTGCTAGGTCTCTGGAGAGCCAGGGGGGCTGCTGTGCCTTCTTGCTGCCTTTCCTCTGTGTTGGAATAGATTTAGCTTGTGCACTGAGGATCGCTTCCTTGAGAAGCAACCACTCTTCTTGAACTCCCATCTCCCTGGGGTCATGGTCCCTGAGGGCCTGACTGACTAGCCTCTTGAGCTTATCAAAGTCGGCTTTTCTGAAGTCAAGGACTTCTGTGTTGCTGACTGACTTGCCAGGTTTCCGGAGGATGGTGAAGGTGATCAGCTCGTGGTCGCTGTCACCCAACTTCCCATCAATCACTAGGTCACCGATTAGGTCGTCCCCCGTAGCCAGTACCAGGTCAAGCAGCGCTTTGCCTCTCGTTGGCCCATAGACTTCTTGAGTCAGGTAGAGGTCATCCACGCACGAGAGAAAGCTTTGCGCCCGCTCAGATTTAGCTGAGTGATCTTCCCACGAGATGTCCGGGTAATTGAAGTCACCCATGACAACCAAGGTCCTGGAGCAAGCGGCCTCAGTCAGTTCCCGGGCAAACTCCTGGTCAAGGTCGGGACTTTGAGTGGGAGGTCTGTAGTAGACTCCCACCGTTGTGTCCCCTGTGCCGAATTCCCCACAAATTTTTACCCAGAGGGTCTCTAGCTGTCCATGCCGGTCGCCAACATCAGCTTGCAGGGACATGTAGCTTTCCTTCACATAGAAAGCTACACCCCCACCCCTTTTGTCAACACGATCCCTCCTGTATAGGGTATAGCCCTCTATCCCCGTGGTCCAGTCATGGGTGGAGTCCCACCAGGTCTCCGTTATCCCAATGACATCATATTTCTTTCCACTGAGCAGGAGGACGAGCTCATCCTGCTTGTTGCCCAGGCTCCTGGCATTAGTGTACAGGCAGGCAAGTGTCCCCTTGGGGGCTCTTGCCTTGCCCACAGATTGTGCCAGGGCTGCGCCAGGGGTGGGCACCCTTAAGTGCCCCCTTAAGTACCTTGGTCCGCTGGCTTTGCAAGGGCCATTCAGTGGGCCAGCAGGGGCAGTAGTCCCCCCATCCCCCAGCAGGCTTAGTTTAAAGCCCGGTGGAGCAGGTCAGCCAGCCTGGCTGAGAAGAGCCTCCTCCCCAGGGGAGAGAGGTGGAGGCCATCTCTTCCCAGCAGCTCGCTGCCTCTCTCACCAAAGAGCAGGCTGTGGTCATGGAAGCCAAAGCCTTCCCGATGACACCAGCTCCGCAGTCTTTGGTTCACCGCGTGGATCCTCCTCTCCCTCCTCAGTCCATAGCCCAAGACTGGGAGGATTGACGAAAACACCACCTGAGCTCCCAGACCTCTAAGCCCCGCTCCCAACTCCCTGTAGCGCCTCATGACCTGGCTGGGGTGCTCCGAGCCGTGTCATTGGTGCCCAGGTGAATAAGGAGCGTGGGGTAGTGGTCTGTGGGCCGGAGAAGCTGTGGGATCCTCTCCGCAATGTCTCAGATGCGGGCCTCCGGGAAGCAGCAGACTTCCCGGGCTAAGGGGTCGGGGCAGCAGATTGCCCCCTCAGTGCCCCGCAGGATGGAGTCTCCCACAACAAACACCTTACGCTTTGTCTTGGGGAGAGCGGGGCCAGTAGCTGCGGTCGAGCCTGGGTTGCCTGCGGGAGCTGGGAAATGTGTGGGCTCTGCTGGGGCTGCAAGAGGTGCGAACATGTTGCTACGCTCTGGCGGGGCAGGGGCCTTGGTGCAGCGGGCCTTGGGGCCCTTGACCACCTTGGTCCATGCCCCTAACTGGGCAGAGCGGGAGGTCCCAGAGTCCTCCTTAGTCACGGAGGGAGATGGAGCTCTCCCCTGTGGCTCCCGGGGGAGAAGGGCCTTGCAGTAGGAGTCTATCTCCTTCTCACAGTCCATGATGGCACGCAGTCTCTGGATTGTGGCCTGGAGCTCCTCCAGCTGGCGTGCCAGAGACCCCAGTAGGGAGCAGACCCCACAAGGGGAGGTGGCCATGCTCCCGGGCCCCAGAGCCTGAAAAAGGGACAGGCAGCCCCCGCAGCCAAGAGCCAGGGGGTCCGTCTGTGTGGAGCCCGGAACCATGGGCTCCGTTTGGCTGGCCGTCTCTGCGGTGCCCAGTGGAGGGGCCGTAGAGCCCGAGGGGACCCTCGGGGTGCAGCGCGTGCCCATCCATGTCATGCCTCTGGTAGGCTGGCTATGGCTGGGGCTGGCTATGGCTGGGGGGGGTCGCAGGCAGGGTCTCGTGCCCTCCCATGCCCTCCCCTGCGCGAATTCTGCACTTAGTCAAGTGCCTGTTTATGCAGCCTGTTCGCGTGGCTCCGGTCACGGGGGTCCCTTGGGAGCTGGGCCAAGTAGGGTCCTGGGTGGGGGCTTGACCCGGCCCGGCACCAGGCAGCGGCCTCCTCCCAGAAAGCAAGGAGTTAACCCCTTCCCACCACGAGCCTGCTTACCTCCGGCTGTGCTGGGGGTCGGCAGGGGGCTTGGCGGCTGCTGAGGGGGTGTCTGGGGGGCTTCGGGGGAGTGGGGGCACAGCGGGCTTCACCCGCGCATCTCTCACCACTCCAGAGCCTACCTGAGTGTGTTTTTTTTATGATTATGCGTACCTCTCCCTCACAGGGCACTGGTGTGGCCAGTCAGGCATTGGTGGGCTCTCCTTCATGTCAAGGTGATGGATGAGTCCCACACAACATCAGAGATAAGGGGGGCTATGAACCACATGGTGCAGGGGTGGCTGGGCATTGCATAGGCTGAGCTCACCCGCAGCTTCATGGTCACGAACAATGGAGCCAACATGGTCAAGGCAGTCCATGATGCCAGCTTGGCTGGTATTTGCTGTGTGGGACACAATTTACACCTGATTGTGGGGGATGCCTTGAAGGGGACAGGGCTGCTGGTGATGGTGCTAGCAACACCAGCAGGCTTGTTTCCAGATGCAGGAAGGTGGCAGGCTATTTCCACCAGAGCATCAAAGGAGCCAAGATGCTGTGGGACAAAGAACCAGAGCTAAATGTCCTGCAGCACAGAATCATCCAGGATGTGGAGAGTTGGTGGAACTCCACATACTTGATCCTTGAGAGGCTGTTGGAGCAACAGAAGGTCATCCATGAGCTGCCTTTGCTTGGGGAAATTGGGATCAGCAGCCCCCTAACCAAAGCTGAGTGAAATACCATCTCCCAGATCTTGCTGGTCCTCAAGCCCTTCCTTGAGGCCACTGAGACCCTCAGTGCTGCTGATGCCTTCCTCAGCCAGGTGATCCCTATAATGAAGGAGCTCTGCAACCAAATAGAGAGTTTCCTGGGGAACAATATTCCTGGCTGGGGCAGGCTGCTTTCAGCAGATGTGCAGGCACTGGTGAGGCAGATGAAGAAGGGCCTTAGGAAAAGGCTTGAACCCTTGGGGTCCAACACAGTGCATATGCTGGCCATCATCTGTGACCCAGGGGTGAAGTGCACCATATGTGGCAGCAAGACACTGAGTCCCTGGAGGGAGGTACTTCTTAAGAAAGTGATGGAGGCGGAATGGCAAGGGCAGGGGGAAGTGGAACAGGGGGATCTACTGCCTGAACCCAGCCTGCCATCCATAAGCCAGTGTTCCCCTCCACCACAGGTGCTGCCAATATGGGCTAAGGCCATGGCAAACATTAGGGGGTCCAGACCCACCAGACCCCAGGATCAGGCAGACAGCCCTCACACCGTGGTGTCTGCCTATCTTGCCGAGACTGTGGAGCCCCTGGACTGTGACCCCTTGGCCTATTGGGCAATCCGCAGCTCGATGTGGCCGGATCTGGCCACAGTTGCCCGGGAATACATGTCCTGTCCACCGACCAGGTCAAGCGAGAGGGTGTTTAGCATGGCTGCGGATGTTGTGACACCCCACCACACCTGCTTGGATCCTGGTTTGGTGGAGCAGCTGGTGTTCCTCAAGGTGAACCTCCTGCTGCTGGGGTTCCCCAAGCTCCAGGTGCAGACGGCGTGAATGCCACCCTCCTCACTCCATCTGTATCATGAGTTTTGTCTGTCAGCAGCCTAAGGTGCAGTTTCTCCCAAACCCCTGCACCTATCACTGGGAAAGTTGGCAGGCTTTGTGGGCTCCTCTGGGGCTAGCAAGCCTGCAGTTTAGAGCTCCCTGTGGCTTTCCACACAGAAGTCATAGGAGGTTTTTCTCTCAGGAATTTAGGGTGCTGTTTCTCCAAACCCTCTAAATCTCTCTTGTTGAAAGTTGGCAGGCTTTGTGGAGTCCTCAGAAGCTACCATTCCTGCAAGTTTGAGCTCCCTGTAGTTTGCACATAGAAGATACAGGTGGTTTGCTCTCAAGAATTTGGGGTGGAGTTTCTCTGCACCCCCTGAACCTATCTTGTTGAAAATTGGCAGGCTTTGTGGACTCCTCAGGAGCTACCACTTCTTCAAGTTTCATCAAGATCAGACAAGAAATGCCAAAGTTATAGCCTACTTCGACCTTCCCCCATTATAGCCTATGGGGAAGTCGAAGCAGCTCGAATATTCGACTGAGCTTCAACCTCGAGTTGAAGTGGACCCGCTTCAACTCAAAGTGGACAGCAAATTGAAGTGGGACCCGGTTTAATGTTTGACATGGCTGTTGAATCAAATATTACCCTACTGTGCAGTACTGGGCATCTTCAAAAGCACCTCAGTTTTGACAAAAAACAGGCTACAGGGGGAATTTTAATGTCACAAGTAATGTCTATTACTTATGGGGTAAGGTGGCTGTAACATAGAGGTTTGGAGGAAGTACAGCCTCTGCTTTAGGCACCTCAGTGCATTTTATGGGGCTTAAAGTGCTTTTTTATAGTCTCTTAGTCTTTGGATACTAACCTTATCAGTGGGCAGTACCAAGCTCTGCAATAACTCAGTTTCTCATGGTAGCAAACTGCAACCTCTGTTACTCACCAGCCCATAAAAGCAAAGGAAATTATTTCCTGTATGCTCAATAATTAATTAAAGCACCCCATGCTAGACTAATTATAACAGTGCATTAGTTAAAAAAATATCAAGGATAAGTGTATGCTAAACAACTTGAAGAGGTAAATCAAAGCAAACATTATGTTTACAACCCATTTCAACACAGCCTTAATTCTGGTAGGTGATCTAAACAGGGCCATTCTCTGTAAGTCTTTTTTATGCTTTGATTTGCATTTTAATTAGTTTCTCAAAACTAATCAAAAATGTCTACTTGTAGTTATGCTACATTTGGAAAATTTTGGAATTTCAGTAGGTAAAAAAAAAATCATCTTCATAGTATTATTTTTACTGTTTGGTTACAGAGAGGCAGTGATATCCAAAATAAAATAATTCAGCATAACTCCAAATTAATTTCCATCATCAGGGCTACAGCAGTCCCTATATTTACAAGCCTTAGCACATGTTTGCAGTAAAGTTCCTGGAACACTGGATGCAATACTGAAGAGTCACAGAGGTCTAGTTATATGAGTACACACCTCTCCTGTTGTGGTAATGTTAGAGGAGAGAAACATTTTACTTGTACCAGATGGTGATACTCAAAGTTTTTTGGAGAAAAAGATTCTGAGATCTGATTGTGACACATTTTCTGTACATGTTCACCTATGGATTTTCTAAGTATGGTATATGATGTATTTTGTTTTGTAAATTTTAACTTTTTGTTATCAGCCTTGATCTGATTCCATCCCCTTATTTGCAATAAGAAACATGGTCCCTCTGAACCAAGGTGTATTCTGCTGATGAAGTACTGTTTTTCTAGAGCTAGTTGGGAATATTTTTATGAGGCTAATATACAACTCTGTCCCTGAATAGCCAGAAGTCCTTAAGTGAGGGCAGTCCCCTAAATGGCCATGCTGAACCCTTTTATTGTAGACACTAAGCCTGTTTGAATAGGGAAATATTTTATTTGGATTCAGCCAATTCAGAGGACAGTGATTTGATTCAGATCACTGTCCTGAATTGAGTCAGACAAATCAGCTTCAGAAGATTCGATGCTGATTTAGAGAAATTTGGTGATTTGGATTGGCTGGGGAGAGGCAGGGGGAGCCACAGGGGACGCCCTCATGGCTGCCCTGCCCAACCCCATTCCCTGTCCCTCCCCAGCCTAGTCTAAGCACTTTAAAAAAAGAAAAAAAACCCCACACTGACTGGCTGCAGGATTGGTAACTGGGGCCTCTGGGCACTTGTGGCAGAGTCCCCCCATACAGCGGGGGGTAGCAGGGGGCAGTGCGAATTGCCCCCCTGGGACCCACGCAGCAACTGCCTCATGGCATGGGTGCAGCACAGCTCAGCAGGGCACTGCACGCTGTCTGGGAGCTGGGGTCATTGTGGTGAGTGCTGCTGGGCTCCAGGTGACTACTGCAGTTGCCCCAGCTCCCAGACAGTGCGCAGCACCCTGCTAAGCCATGCTGCACCCATGTCATGGAGCATTTGCCATACAGATGTCAGGTGTGGGGGCAATTCCCACTGCCCCTTGATACTGCCTCCTGTATGGGGGGGGGGGCTCTGCAATGAGTGTTCAGAGGGTCCAGTCACTGATCCTGCATCAGTGTATCAGTGTGGGGCTTTTTTTTTTTAAGTGCCGGGAGGCTGGGCTGGGAGGCTGGGAGGCTGGGCTGGGCAAGTGATGGGGCCGGGCAGCCATGGGGGCTTCTTCCACAGCTCCTCCAGCTGTGCTTACCTGTGCCCCTGTGGGGAGAGCCACAGGAGAAGCCCCCATGGATGCTCTCCCCAGCCCCATCCCCTGCCTGGCCCAGCTGGCTTGGGGGCAGGGGGTGGCACAATGCAGGCGCAGCTCACTATGGGCTGCAACAGGTCATAGGCCCCACTCCTATTGCTGCTATGCCTGCATCCTGTACCTCCCCCCGCTCCCTTCATCGAGTAATGTGTCCCCCCCACTCTAGCTGGGCAGCTTGTCCCAACCATGGCCCCAATGCCTCCTTCTCCCAAGCTCCTGCCCTCCCTCCTCCCTCAACCCCAATAGACTTGCCAGCTGGAGGCAGCTGTCAGTTGCCTGTTTAGTCTATGGCTGAATCTCCAAAGCAGCTGAAGCTTTTCCAAATCAATTCAGATGCTTCAGATTGATTCAAAGCTTTTAGTTGGTTTCTTGATTTGATTCAGATTTGGAGGTTCAATTCCTAAAACAGGTCAAATCTCCTCCGAATCAAATCAGCTACCAAAGCTTTGCACAGCCCTAGTAGACACATGTGTTCTGCATTGCCGGTTCTCCAAGCTAGTTAGACCATCATGGACTAATATGCACCTCATCTTTCATTCACAGGATTTTAGTTCTCAACCTTAAAAGCTGCCTTGATATAGAGTTGTTTTTAAACAGCTCTTGTTTCTTGTCTGTTGCCTGTTATATGAGCACAGTTCTCCATGAAGGATTTTCTTGGGGCCCAATTATTAGTCAACCGAAGTACATGGCCATATGCTCTTAGTTATGCATTCATAATCAAAGCACTTATGTCTGGCATATTTTCTTGTTGGAGGACTTCATTATCTTGGATTCTATTCAGACATTTCATTTTCATTACCTTTCTCTGACAACATAAATAGAAATAGTTCAGCTTCTTGATATGTAGGTGTAGGTCATATAGAACTCACAGACATATGGTAAAGAAGTCTTAAGCTTTCAATTTTGTTTGAAAATGTATGCTTTTCCTATTCCAGAAATATTTACATAATCTTCCAAAGGTGTTGTACCTTTACCATTTCTGCTGAAGACTTCATCAGTAATTTGACCTTTGTGTGAAAACAAGTTATCCAAGTAGGTGAATAAATCTGTGTTTGCATGCAATAAAAATTATGCCTGGTGTTCCCCCCTTTCTTTAAATGTTTTCTTAAAGGGTGCTTCCTTTATGTTATATCACCTGAAAGATCTGTCTGAGGCCATGTGTAGATGAAACAGGGGCCCAAAATTGAAGCAGTAGGTCATAAAAAAAAAACCACTTTAATTTAGGGCTGACTAAACCCCAGTATCACCACTCACCCCATTGACTTACCTGCCTGTCTGGCAGGGTGCGAAGGGCAAGCTGCCAGTGGGTGGAGCAGTCCCTGGGCTGCAGGAGGGCTGGTGCTTCTCTCCATGGCAGTGACGCCTCCCCCCCAAGCGGCACCTGTCCACAGGCATCCAGCTCGGACAGTCCTAGGGACACCACAGATGCAGAGGGAAGCACTGGGTCGCCTGTGCAGCTTGGGCAGGCAGGCTCTGAGGAGGGGAGATCAGGCTCGCCACTTTTCTTGGATGTAGCCTGCTTTCCTAGACTGCTTTCAGGTTACCTGCAGGGCTTCCTGCAGAGCTGCATGGAACCAGGTGCTTCACTCCGTGGTGTAGGGGCAGCAAACTAAAACTACTCAAAGGAGTTGCTGCACCCCGAGTCATTATGCTGCCGAATTTCCTACAGCGGCTAGAATTAATGTGCAATACATCGCCAAGGCATGAAAACACTGTTGCCATTAAAGTGATGCAAAAGCATTTAGCCTGTATTAAAGTGCTGTGCACACATGCCTCTCATTTCATAGACACATGGATGCTGGGTTAAATAGTCTCTACTAGCTATGTGTATCTTACAATAAGTAGGATCAGAGCTAGGTGCTTTGCCATGTGAAAGAAATGTGATTGATTTTTCAGTCTCTAGGATGGTAAGTTCAATGGCAAAAATGTAATTAATGGCATAAGAATGTAGTTGATGGATAGGTTTATCACTGATGCTGGTTTCCTATTGAGCATCCTATAGATGGTCAGACCTGTTTCCTAGAATTTGATTATTTTCAGTCAGAAGGGAGTTTTCATCTCAACCCCTACTAAGGATATAACAGCATGGATGAGCTCATATACTCATTTTAGCAATATCAAAAAGCTTTCATATTATTTTGGTTTAAATGTGTGATTGTAGCATCTGCTTTTTTGTTCCATTAAGTATTATACATGTTTCTCGATTTTAGATTTAGGCATGTTATGCATGTTGGAAAAACCTGTGTTCTTAAATGCTTGATGTTTTATTAGTCATCCAGGATAAATATAGGCAATATTTCTCATCAAGCAGTCTCTTTATATTCTCAGTATTTTCATTCAGCCAGTCTTGATGTTTCCCAACTATTAAACCTAGTGTGTTTTAAAGCAGAATGATATACAGCATCTCTGAAGTATTTCCATTCAGTTTAAATATTGCCAGAATAGCTTCCTTTCTACTGTTGTGCGTAGCTCTTGCTGTACCATAGCAGTCCTCTATTTAGTTTCTTTAGGGGCTCTTTGCATTGAGGTTAGGCAACAATCTGATTTAGTAACAACAGCAGTTCAATAGCAAAACCAACTTCAGCCTGTTGACAATCTTTTTTAGAATGAATTCCCCAAAATAAGGTATAGCCAATCTCCTTAAGTTAACCTGACTTTACAAAGCAGCTTTCATTTATTGCTGTGATGTGAACTGGTCAGTCAAAAACATCAGTCAGTCCTTCTGGTCAGTAAGTCTTCCTTTATTTTTAGATCACTGTGTTCAGAGAAATTAACTTAGTTTTCTTACTATTTTGGTGACTAAACTGGCATAAATGTCAACACATCATTTATGGTTCATAAATTGTGCTTTGATTTTGTTTTGGCTCACCAGGCCTCATCTCAATAAAATCCCCTGATGGTATCAATATGCTTAATTGTTTGGACTCATCCAAAATGTCTGCCTCCCTCTTTTTCCTTTTCCTATCAGTGTTTTTTATTATTGGTGATCATAATATTTTATAAACTCTCATTGTCCTTCTTACAGTTGAACTTACAGTTGGGTTAGGCCTCTTAGGCACCAATTATTTTTACAGGCCAGCTGTATAAAGAGAGGCAGACTACAGCATCCCAAGTTGCTTGTACATTCAGTATTCCAGGACAGATTGTGGCTTTCCTCCTGCATCTCTATGGGACTGATACAGCCTGACACTACTACCAGTTCAGAACTTTGGTTAAAAGGCACAATATATCATTCTGTATCAGCTTCCTTCCATTTCTTCATATCCAAGGCAATGTTCCACATCATATTGTGGAACAAATCCAACTTGTTTACTGATGTGTAGCTTTGTAGACTCCATTGTATGAGCAGATAAGGTGGAATTCAGCCTTGTTATCATACAACTAATATAATTATTCTTGGCAAATATAATACTATCTTGCAGTTCATAATAGATTTAAAAAATCTCCTTTAGGAAAAAAAAAGAGGAAGAATTAAGCATTCTTTAAATTACCCTTCTAGATCAATCACATTGGGAATTTAAATTCATTTTTATTCAGTGGAATTTTCAAAGAAAAGGAAAGGAATTTAGTGAGGTAAAATCATATATAATGTATAGTAGAAATGACATCTAATGAGTGCAAGGAATCTTTCAGTTGAAGAGAATTGCACAAAATCGCTGTGACAAGGACAAGCATCTCAAGGTAATAGGTATTGAAATTTCCCAGGGAATGTTTTTATTTTTATTCCTCTTTAAATTAGGTTCTCCAACACTCAAACAGAAGTGTGTGACAGGAGACAGGCATCCCAGACAAAAATCAAAGACACAAACAACACCTGATTCACCTTTCACTTGCAACTGAGTAAACCAGGAATGATTCAATGGCTTCAGTAGATACACTGGGATAACTAACATATGCTGGCATATAAAATCAGGCTGCATTACTTAAAGAGGGTATTTTATATTATTCATATTTTATAGGGACAAAAATTTGTAATTTTTGTGCCTGCTTTTAATATACAGGGAAGGGTAAAGTCAAGTAAATGAGAAGTGGGTAAAGGAATATCAGAGTATGGGGGAATAACAAAGAGAAATAAAAATAGTGATGAGCACTGTAGCTAGGTAGAGTATATAGTGGAAAGAACTGTATTTAATCTGAGTTGTACAGTGAGTAACTGAAATGTTTGTACAGTATTGCAAATGATATGGAGGAATTTAAATTAATAGTATAGGCCATGGAACTATATCTTACATCAGGAGTGGGCAAAATATGGCCCGCAAGCTGGATCTGGCCTACCAGGCTAGTCTATCTGGCTCATGGGGCCCCTAAAAAAATTAGTAGATTAATTTTTATTTGCTCCTGGCTGCCTGTCAAAGCTGTCAGGAGACAGGGGCAGTGGGAGTCAGGGGGACCCCTCAGCAGAACTGAACAGCCCAGCCCCACCCCACTCCCAGCCATTTCACTATCTTCCTACCTCTGCCCTGCTCCAGCACCACAGGGCTCCCGGCTGTATTGCATGGGGCCACACTGGTACATGTGTGTGCAGAAGCAGTGTGTGTGTGTGTGTGTGTGTGTGTGTGTGTGTGTGTGTGTGTGTGTGTGTGTTCATAAGGTGAGTCCCACATACACACTCCACCATAAATAAGCACCCAAACTCCTCCTCACGCTGCTGTACATGCAGACCGCCACACCCATACCCCCTCATACACCCCAGTCACCCTCCCCCCAGATACCCATACATCCACAGCCCCCAAATAACCTTTATGCACCCCCCATGGTATACAAGAGTAAGACTTCATTCTAAGCTATTGTGCAATCATCTCTGTGTACACTACACAAATGCAAATCAGGACAAGAATATATATTTTTAATCAAATTAATGAATGCTGTAGAGCAGGGGTTGTCAACTGGGGGTACACATACACCTAGGGATACTTGGATCAGTCCTAGGGAGTCCGCATGGGCAGGTGGGGAGCCTCCCAGGAGCAGGGCCAGGGTGGGGCAAGGGCAGCAGTACCCTTCTGAGGGGAAGCTTGCATGTGGTGACAGCTGCCCCTGCATTAGGGGCCCCCGCCTTGCCTACAAGGTGGGGAAGGTTGCATGCAGCAGTGGCCACTACCATATACCAGCCCAGTGAGCTTCTCTGCCCCACAGAAGGGATCCATTGCCCTCACCGTAGCCCAGTGAGCTTCCCCGCCCCACCCCCCCGGCCCTGCTCCTGGAAGTCAGTGGCATTCCGTCCCTACCTGCCCATGTGCTGTCCCCACCTCCCTGCTCCATTCCCCCTGCCACTTAGCATCTGGTCACACACTACCCCCAAGCCTCCTGCTTGGCATCTGACCACCGGGGGGGTTTTAGATGAAAAAGAAGTTGAAAACCCCTGCTGTAGATGTTTGCTTTTTAGAATATAATACGGTATTTTTCTAGCACTGGGATGGCAAACCCCTTCCTGAAAGGACTGCTTCCAGGGCCAAGGGGAGGGACTTTGGTTGGCAAAGGTCTGGGGTTAGGGGGTGGGACTTCCAGTCACAAGATGGTGACCAGGGGTGGGGTACCTGTCAAGGAGTGGGGCTACCCAAGCAGCCCCTGACTGCTTGCTAAAACTCAGTAAGTGGCCCTCCACCTGAAATAATTGTCTGCCTCATTGTATAGTGATAGTATAAACATGGTGGAATAGCTTGACTAGATCACAAGTACTGAAAGCTATGTACTACTCAGGAAAGCTATGGAAAAGTAAATAAAGTTGTATATTTTTAATGATGTGATAGACTGTACAAAAATTAATGGAATATCATTTATAAAGTATGTGCATCAAAATAGGAAAGAGGGTCCAATGTGGTACTGCTGGGAGTCTGCCATAGACCCCAGAATTAGATTTAGATTTATACTTGCATCTTTGTAATATTATTAAATGGATATATACTACATAATTAAAACTGTGATTGTTTTAGACTTTAATCTCCCTTGTATAGATAGGAAAATAAATGCTTAAATACAATATGGACCAGATATCTCTGGATGTGATATGGGTTGGTTCACCGAAATCACTAAACCAAGAAACACAATGTTATTTTGGACTTGATTTTGGTAAATAATGAGAAAATTATATGGAATTGGTCATAGAAAACAACATCAGATTGATTCAAGTTTAAATTAAATGGAAAAATAAACAAAAGTTAGTTTTATAAGAGTCTCAATTTCAAAAGAGACAAACTTAGATAAACTAATGGAACTAGTTAGTGGAATCAGTTGAGCAGCTTGAGGATTTCAATGTGGAAGGATGTTGGAATTTAAGTTAAAGATATGTGGAACTTAAATCAAAGGTTCCAAAATATATGGAACTTGTATCTCAGTCGAGGAGAAAAAAGCTTTCATGGAGACATTTTGGACTTACCTTCAAAAAGGATAGCAGAAATAAGCAGAGCCCATGAAAGTAATGAGAAAAAGAAAGCCGTCTCTTAGTGGTCAGAAAATACTGGGATAAAGGGCATCAATCTGGGTCTGAGAAAGAAATTTAAAAAATAACAGTGAAAGGTTTTTCAAACATATAAATAGAAAAAGACCAATAAAAGAAAAAGAAAGGGTCTTTAGTAGGGCTGTGCAAAGCTTCGATAGCTGATTCAATTCAGAGGAGATTCAGCCCGATTTGGCAACCAAATCTCTGAATCTGAATTGAGTTGAATCAGGAGACCCATTCATCTGTCCAAATTGAATTGAAAACCTCCAAACTGATTCAGAGATTCAACCATAGACTGTACAGGCAGGCACTAGGCAGCACCAGCGGGAACAGCTAGGGGAGCAGTTGGATGAGCCCTGGCTTAAGCTGGCAACTCCAAGAGAAGCTGTGGCTCATCCAGCTGCTCCCCCCACTGCACCCCCACCAGGGCAAGGCAGGCAGTGCTGGCAGCCCTGGGAGAAGCTGTAGGGGCTGGGGGGAATGATTGGAAGCTGGGGGAATGATTGGGAACTGGGGGAATGAACAGGGATTTCCCCCCAGCTCCAAGTTCAATTCCCCCAACTCCCCAATTATTCCCTCCAGCCCACGTGGCTTCTCCCAGGGCTGCCAGCACTTCCTGCCTTGCCTCGGTGGGGGGGCAGCCAGGAAAGCAGCCAAATGAGCCGTGGCTTCTCCTGGTTCAAACCAGGGCTCATTCAGCTGCTTCCCCAGCTGCTCCCACCGGCACTGCCTGCCTGTATAGTCTGTGGCCAAATAACTTCAGACTTGGCCGAATTGAATTGGGACAGTGACTTGAATTACCAGATCAAATTGCTGAATCCAAAGTGAATACTTTCTGCTTTGCAGAGGCCTGCTCTTTAGCAGTGAAGGTGGGCTTGAGATTGAGGAAAATCTTGGTTATGATCCCAAACCTAAAAGAACACCTCACTTCAGTTTGCATGGTGATTATAAGCATTGATTTTGTCGACAATATGGCAGCAGCATGTCAAGTCAAGATGTCCCTGTCCACTTGTTCCAAAACCTGAAATATGCTGGTGACCAATGGTCATCCCTAGTAGTCTCAGTCAAACATCATTGATGACCAGGGTCTCAAGAGTGGCTAAAGAAGGAAGCACCAGAGTGTCTTTATCAGTGTGTTTTCAGGTTTAGTGCATGGAAGCAAACCTTGCTGCCAGACAATAAACATACCAATGGGGAGAAAGGGAAGGACTACATCTCAGGTAGAAGCAAAATTCAGTGGACCCAAGTTGGAGGGCACAAGGTAATCTCCACCCCAAAATTTTGAAAGATTTAATATATGAAATCACTGGTCTGGCACAAAGAATTGTTACATCTATCAAGCTGTTATTATTGGAGAAGAGAGGAAAAAATATATATATAATTAAAATATGGGTGGGAAAGATAACTGGGCAACTATGAGCCTGCTCATTTGACTTCACTTGTTTGCAAAACTTTAGAACAAATTTTGAGTGAAAGACAAATTAAAGATATAGCAGTAAAATGAAAATGGGGTCAAAAGCAACATAGGTTATCAAAATAAATTGCACCCAATTAATCTGCTATATTCCTTGAGAAATATTCTAGTATATTCCTTGATAAATCCTTGATAAATGTACTATCAAAGGAAATACAGACAATATAATTTTGAATGTATTAGCTGATATAGTGCCATGTGGAAAATGATTAATTAAGTTAATAGATTCATAGATGCTAGGATCAGAAGGGACCTCAATATATCATCGAGTCTGACCTCCTACCTAGGCAGGAAAGAGTGCTAGGGTCAGATGACCCCAGCCAGATGCCTATCCAGCTTTCTCTTAAAGACCCCCAAGGGAGGAGAGAGCACCACCTCCGTTGGAAGCCCATTCCAAATTTTGGCCACCCTTACTATGAAGAAGTTTTTCCTGATATCATGCCTAAATCTGCTCTTTGTCAGTTTGTGACCATTGTTCCTTGTTACCCCAAGAGGGGTTCTGGTGAACAGAGCATCTCCGATCCTTTGCTGCGTCCTCAATCCCTTGCTTCATCCATGACAGCTAAAAGGGTAGGGCAAGCCCAGGGCTCAAGCAGATCAAACAGGCTTTGACTGGGGATATAATACAGCCCTGCACAACACCGCCTGGGATGGTGGCTATCGCACTGTAAGTTAACCTTTGATGGGATCTGGCATAGATGTTCAATAAAGCATTCTAGCAGAAAGCACTTTAGTTTAATACCTCATCCATTGAGGGTTAACCACCATTTTTAAAGCACTCTGAGAGCTATGAACATCTGTTTAGTTATAACTTTAGAGCACTTTCTGTGGATTTAAAATGTGCTGGGTATAATGTCTGTCCCTAGCCTAAATGATTAACCCAAGGTAGCACAAAAACTGTTAATGTATTTATTTTTTACCTGGTACTTATCTCAGTTTCTATACTTGTCTGTGATTATATCAGAGAACAGGAGTGACTGTAAAACACAACCTCATCTTGGTCTAGAAACATGCAAAACCTGTCTAATTTATTTTGCATAAGAAGAAATTGGAGGTTAATCATATGCTAATGGTGTGGCTCCTGAGAAACCCCACTGAGACTCAAATCAACTGGGCCAGTGCTGCAAAAAAAGTAATTGCACCCACTTATTTTCAGGCTTCATTTCCTCAAAGGGAAAGGGGCCTAAGCCCTAAGAGAGAGAGCTATTTTTCTCAATTGTATTTTCTCTTTTCAAATAAAGTTCCATTAAGTGTTCAGTGAGAAAACAGCTCTGAAAAGAGTATCGCCCATAAAATTATACTATCCAATTTTACCTTTTCACTGATGCTATTACTCAAAAATTAAACACATGACACAGCACAATGAAGAAACTGCCTCTGCCAAAAATTAGAGGTACTTTCCATGTGTAGTGCACTGACAATATTACAGACATAGTTTTAATATATTTAAAATAAATGTCTTCACACTATTAGACTTGGCACCATGTATAGTCAAATTATTTTGGTTCCGTTTCAAAACTACTGTAATTCTAATAACTATAAATTTGAATGAGGACTCATGAACTGTTGGGTTTATAGAATCCATGCTTAAGAGACTGAAAAAGATGCCAAAAAAAGGGGGGAAAAGCCACATGGGGAAAAAGGATTAAAACAGGGTAGGCACTATATGGAACAATGGAGCCACATTCATCTCTGTGATAGTGCAGGTTCCCAGATGTAGATCTCTGGCCCCAGGAACATGGGAGGTGTAGGGGTATGAGTAGGGTGGCCATCATAGAAGGGGAATGCCCTTGAAGGGAAAAATAGAGGACATAAAGGTGTTGGGTTTCGTACCAACAGTGGACAGAGGACAAATGAATGCTGGGGTTCCTGGCATGGGGCATGAGGAGAAGCAGTCACTTATCTCCCGGCACAGGGGCCAGGGTGCTGCAACACCCTTAGAGTTATCTTGTATACCCAGTTGAGAATTACTGGTTTCAGGCATTTAAGCTACTGCAGTTTAAATGAACCTGCAGTGGAGCTCATTAATGATGGTACCTGACCAGCTGATAAACTCTCTATTAATGCTTGTCATCCAAATACCTACATTTGTCATATACTTATGTATAGCATGGGCTGATAGCCTTGCTGAAATAAACTAGTTTCTTGTGAATCCTCTGATTAGGAATAGAATTCATGAGAAGATTGGTATTTACACCTTTTTTACAGAAAACCTTGAAACAGATACGAATCGTGTCTTTCTGCCAGCAGAAACAATTTAATTAAGGCTTTCTGTTTAGCAGAACACTTACGCATCAAAACAGATTCCCAAAGATTATAGTGTACTCCACTTCAACAAATATATTCATATGTAGCCCTAGTCATGAAGCAAACCATGTCAGAGAAAGTCTGTTTTATTTTAAAGACATGTGTGTTAGTGTCAGAATGTGAGCAGAGGGCTGCACCTGCATCCTACAGTTCTCTTACAACAGGTCCAGAGTAAACGCATAAAGAACAAAACTGAGGGAAAAAGCCTGCAACTGATTTTTTTTCCTAACATATTATTGTCTGATGACACAAATTGCAGCATGCTTTTATAAGTTCAGAAACTTATTTCAACCATTTAGTGAAGTTAAAGAACTGAATTTAAACATGTATATATTATCAAAATGGCAACTCTTTTGCTGTTGATCAGTAATAATATATTTTCAACAATTACATTCTCACACATCTGAGGATACCTCTGTCCTTCTTTCTTAATGCCTGAGTTTTTTTTCCCCTAAAATTGAAAACAGCATCTTTTAAGCATCTGAATAGAACTTCTGGGAAATAATACTCCTGTTATTTAATTAAATGATTCAAGGGTAATTGCTAATCAGAAGGGGAAAAAAACTGTTCAAACTCACTTTAATATATATGTACATATAAAATAGGTAAGGAATATTGTCTGTGGTTTAGAAATGTCTTTTATAGCTGTGGTATAGAAATGTCTTTTAGAAATGACAAGGAAAGTTTGAGGTGTCTGATCGCAGCAGATGTTTATTGCCAAAGTATAATATATACTTACAGTGTGCCTTCTGTTTCATTATGAGTTGCACACAGCCCTTGTGACAGCTCTGAAATACTGTGGACACTTCCGGTCCATCACTTTCAAAGATAAATTCAAACTGGAATCAGTGCTAAGAAGAGCTATGAGGATGAACTTAATTTATGACAGGATTAAAAGAGCTTGTGGCTTCCTTAGTACAGCATAATAAAGGCTGCAAGGGGTCATTATTGTTCTCTACAAATGCAGCAAGAGTAAGCACCTTGAAGGGGAGACAGTTAAAGGTCAAAAACGAATCCAATTTGTTATTGCAAAAACAAACTGATGTAACTTGATCATAAAGAAGTTTAAGTTTGGCATTAGAATGTTTCTAAGTATTAAAAGAGTCCAGTTCCTGAGCAGCATCCCAATGGGGCGAGAAGTGGCAGGACCAGGACAAAAACACTTGACTGCTGTTAAAATGGCTCAACAGATGTATAAGCCATATATGACGTGATGCCTGAAATCACAGGGGGGTTACATAAGATGTCCTGGGAAGCCCCTTCCAGTCCTGTGTGGTTATATGCCATATTTTACCGAATCCAATATGAATATGAATGCTTTTCAATAATGACGACCTTCAATAATTAGATTCTATATATGGAAAATGTATCATTTGTATTATTATTGTATATGTATAGAATCTTATTATTGGGGAGTCATCTTAAATTTGTCCTTCTTCATGGCTGAAGTTGGGAAAGCAGCAGCAGGGGGACAGGAGGTAAAAGGCCTCTTTGGGGGACAAATGGTAGAAAGCCTCTTTCCCTTGCCCCTTGCTCCCCCCCACCCACCCACTTGTCCCTGTCCCCCACTCTTGTGTCACCTAGCACCTGCCCCTCTGCCATGGTGTCTGAGTCCCCTGCTGCCAGCCCCCACCTCTGCAGCCACTGTTGTTCCCAGCAGCCTCTGTTCCTTGGTGCCTGCCCCTACCTGCCTGCCCTCTGCAGCCTTTTCCCACTTCCCCTGCCACTTACCATCCATCACTGCTCTCTGGGATGCTGAAACTGTTGCCACCATTGCCACTGATGCATGGCTGAGCTACCCAGTACTTCATGTCCCTTCCTGGAATGGGGGCAGAACCACAACTGACTGTAGGCAGCAGGTGGGGGTGGAAGAGATAGAAGGGGTGAGACAGCGACTGAGAGGGGATGACAGTAGGGGACAGAGTTGGTGGGCAGCACCTGTTGTTCTGACCCCTTGAATGTTGCATGTGGAAAAAAACTTTATCCTAGATTCAAGTATATATGGTAACAAAAAGATTAAATTATTTTGTAGAATAAAAACAAAACAAATTCATAATGCAAAGTTCTGGATACTGACTTGTTTGAACTTTCTTGTGTTGTTTTGCTGGAGGGCTTCAGGTGACTAGATTTTAAGGAGAGGTTCAAAATGGGTAAATATTTCAAGGCACAAAATGTCATGAAAATCCAGAACTTTCTGTCTTCTAGGAATTTTTTTTTTAAACAACATTTTCAAATTCAATTTTCATAGATTTTATAGGCATTAACAGCTGGAAGGGACCTTGTGAGATCATCAAGTCCAGCCCTCCCACCATAGGCAGGAAGTCAGCTGGAAGCAAGAAATACGTCCACATATAATTTTTAAGTCTTATAGTTAGAAATGGGTTTTTTTTCCCCCTATGTCTCATTTAAAATGCATGTTAATTATATTGAAATATTTTGATTTTTTTATTGTATTTTATTACAGCAATATTTTGCTGCACAGTATATTTAGATATTATGCCCATTCATACATAGTGTAAGCAATTGTCTGGCTTACTGTGTGCTGCAAAATTAAAGAATATAAAATACAGCCTAACTGTGCATATGCACTCAATTGACATTCACTGAGTTCCCACTATAATAGTACTGTTAATTAAAATATTAAGCTGCGGGTACTCAGTACCACAACTCACAGATGAAAATGTGATTAGCAGCAAATAAGTATAAATTGAATTAAAATCTCCTGGGAGCATCACAGTACTCTGTATTTAATCCAGGGACACAAGACTCTGGGCAGTTCCTGAAGCACTATGTGAGATATCCCTGGGACATAGGGATGTTGTCAAGGCCATATCAGTACTTTTTTTTAGATAACCACTCAAATAATACTGAAATGGTTAATGGTAAATGGCTTTCCATCATATTGAAAAGACTTGGAAGGCATATCAATGGGAAACTGGATGTTGACTCCTGGAAGAGGACAAACTGTAAAATACAACTATTCTGAGAGGGAAGATGACTGAGGAGGTGAGTTTTCACACCAATTCTTGGTAGGTCAACAAAATGAGAAGATTTGAATAGGCAAGGTAGATGTTTGATAGGGGAAATGGCATAGTCAGTTCATTTACCATCACACCCAGTAGCCACAACCACATACAGGGTGAGTCTGGAATCATAACTTTTGTTTCAGTTCAGAGGCTGGATTAGTGGCCATAGAGTTCTTATGTTTTGAGTCCAGATTGCAAGTGTTGGATTTTGTAGCTTATTATTTAATATTGCCTCTGTATATATTGTTTGTTTTCTCCCATGATGTGTGGTAGCCATTAGTTTCATCCATGCTAACTCTCTTTGCATTATTTTTCATGCCCATTGGTTCTTACATGTAAAAGTAGCAATATGTAAGGATGAACGTATCATATTCTCAGGCATCCTGGCAACAGTAACATAAAATTCCAGTGGCCAACTAGGTAACTGAATCTTGAAGGTAGTCAGCTCATTTTGGGCTGCAGTGCTATTTTAGGTCACAGTTGGCTTCCAGTGCTGTCTACTTCCAGGTCAGTAGCTAAGACCTAACTAAGCCAAAATGCATCCTGTTACAACTGTGTAAATGCAGCATAACTCACCAGAAACAGCTCAATTACTCTGAATGTACAGAGACATTACAGAACAGAATGTAGCTTGTAAACACTGGTTGTGAATGACTGAGCCTTTGTTTGTTTTCTGTCAGCTTTCAATATCTTTGCTGTATTGCAGGACAGAAAACAAACACAGAAATATGAAAGAAGGCAAGAAAGAAAGTAATGCTGTTTGACAGCGATGCACACTTTCCTTTTTGTATATTATTGCAACTTTCCCTTCTGTATAGTATTGCAGATGTGTGCAATATTATGCACAAAGCAATGATAATAAAACTATTGTTTTATGCTATGTTCTTCACCAGATCAGACCTAGCATGCTTCTGCGAGTTTTTATTCTACATGGGCTTTATTACTGCACTTAGGATAATATCAGAACATCTAGTCCTGTCACATAGATATTAGTCCTTGCATTGCCATGTATCACTACTGATCTATATAAAGAATCATTCCCTCTGTCACGTCGTCCATACACCACTTCTCTGATAGTGACTGACTTCATTAGGGTAGAAGGCAGGGTAGATTTTTACCATAACTAATTAAATCAGAGATGGAAAAGATGGAAAAGTTTAGTTCATCAGCTGTTAGGAAGGTTCTTCAGGAAGCAGGCAGGTAAGGTTTGGGTACACTACCAACTGAGTAGTTTGCAACATTGATAAACAGTTGCATTGCCATTATACACTGTGAAAGTAGGTCATGATTTCATCAAGGTTGAGAGTTCAAACCTTCTAGAATAGGGGTGTCCAACCTTTTTGAATGTAGGGCTGGATCACAATCTTTTTATCACCCAGTGGGCCAGCGAGCCATAGTCAAAGACCTCACAGGAAGTGGTATCACATCAGGAAGTGATGTCATGTGATCTTTGACACCAATGAAGTTGCAGGAAGTGACAATGAAATGGGTCTCGAAATGTAATTTAAAATCCAAAATACAAAAAAATATAAAAGCAAGAATGAAATAATACCAAACACTTGACTAAAATAAACACTTTTTCTTCTACTCACTTCTCAATGAATGAAAGAAGCATAATGCAAGTCGACAGATCAAATGTGGAAGAGTTATCAGCCAGAGCAGAAACTAATCAAAGCAACAAAATATGGGCATTTTTGAGAATAATCTTCAAGAAGATTTATTTTTATTGAATGAATAACTTGTTAGTAATACATCTTTAACAAGTAGTAACAAGTTGAACCCCCAATCCTGCACAAAGAGAAACAGAAACAAACACAATCCAAACACTGGACAGTATTTTTACAAAGATTTTTTCCTGCTCCAAATTTATGTTGGAGCCCAGAACCGTCATGCTCTATTCTTGAGCATATTGTTCAGTCTTAAACAAGCATACAGCACAGCTGCAGGGGACTCAGTCACAGTTTTCCCTCCCTGGAGAAGCCCAGCCAGTCCATCCTGTCCCCTATCAAGTGGTGGCTTCCCCATGTGCTGCTGCACTTTCCCCCTACCTGTGCAAGCTGGTCCCAAAAGGCAGGAGGCTTCACCACCGCTTCTGCTGGTGAGTGCCAACCCAGCCAGGCAACCCCAGCAGCACATAGGAAGCCAGCTTCAGGCGCATGCTGCCCCACCCAGCTAGGTTGGCAGTGGCCAGGAAAAGTAGCATGCAGATGAAGCTTCTCACGTGCTGCTGGGGATGGGAGGAGGCCGGCCAGGTTGGCACGAACCAGCAGAAGCAGCGGTGGAGCCATATGCCACTTGGGACTGACCAGTGCAGGCAGGGGGAAAATGCAGCTAATCCCCTGCCACTCTGGCCAAGCTCCTCCCATCCTGAGTGGTCACGGCTCCACCACCACTTCTGCTGGTCAGTGCAGACCCAGCCAGCCTCCTCCCATCCCCAGCAGCACTTGCTTGTGATGCATCTGTAAATGCATGACAAGGTGCAGTTAGCCTTACTGACCGCTTCCTCGCATTGTTGGCTCAGGTTCACCCTGGAATCAACAATGACTCCAAGATCCCTTTCTGCCACTGCATTGACAAGAAGGGTGTTCCCCAAGCTATAGGTTTGTTGCTGGTTCCTTCTCCCTAGATGCAGTACCTTGCACTTGTGTGCCAGGTGCAGTACCTTGTGTGCCAAGTGCAGTACCTTGCACTTGTGTGCGTTGAATTCCATCCTATTTTCATCCACCCACCTCTATAATTTGTCTAGGTCTAGTTGGATTCTGTCCTTCCCCTCCAGCGTCTCCACCTCACCCCACAACTTGGTGTCATCAGTGAATTTGGACAGCGTGCATTCCACACCCACATCCAGATCACTGATAAAGATGTTGAACAGTATAGGCCCCAGGACCGAGCCCTGGGGGACTCCACTGCCCACATCCCTCCAGGTTGAAAACAACCTATCCACCTCTCTGGGTGCGACCATCTAACCAATTTGCCACCCATCTGACTGTTTAGGTATCAATGCCATAGTCACCAAGTTTTTTTTAAAAGAATGTGGTGGGAAAGTATGTCAAAAGCCTTCTTAAAGTCCAGGAAGATAACATCCATCCCACCACCCTCATCCAGGGACTTTGTGACCTGGTCATAAAAAGAACCAGGTTAGTCAGGCAGGACCTGCCCTCAATGAACCCATATTGGTTGCCCCTTAGTATTACCTCCCCTGCTGGGCCCTTGCAGATGTGCTCCTTAATAATTTTCTCAAAGGTCTTCCCAAGGACCGAGGTAAGACTGACTGCCGGGGTCCTCCTTTCCTCTCAAATGACAGGAAGGCTTTGATGCTGTTTCTCAGATGAGTCTAACAATAAAGTTAATTTGGTGAACTAGTATAGCATGCAGAGCATTTGAGATAGGGACTAGTCTAAGCTTCAGTGGCAACTTGTCTCTTTTATGATTTCTGTTTTTAATTTTGTTCTGATCCTTCTGATGTTGGGCTTTGCAGCTGAATATTGGCCTGTAGCAGCAGGCTAACTTGATGAGCCTTCAGATGGATCCAAAAAAGGAAAAGTATCGCTTTTAAATTAAAATTGTGTATCTGCTTGTTGGCTGAGGTCCAAAATCTGGTTAAGGTTCTGTTTTCTGTGACTTTAGTGAGATGCAATAAAATTAATGTTCACGTGCAGTACATTCCAAAGGAAGTGTATGCTTGCTTTTTATTCATTTTTATATATTAAATGTAAAGCTAAATTACATAGCTGGCAGTGAAATAAAATTGGTGACAGACAGTCTGATGTGCCCAACTGTGCAATATGCCCAGCCCTACAGAAATTTTGAACAGAAACATGTGACAGGCTGGCTGGCAGTGACCTGGCCCAGGGGTTTGGAAAGGGCAAAAGATGATTAGAGGACTTGGGATTCCCTTTCTGCACCAATCAGGTCACAGAGACTCACCCCTGTGTCCCCTGATTGGCCCCGTGGGTCACCTGGAGGGGGATAAAATGGGCAGTATAGGCTGACTCAGGAGAGAAACTAGTGAAGGACAACAAGGAAGGAGCTTTAAAGAGCTAAGCCAGCAGGGCAGAAGAAGTGCCCCAGAAGAGCCTGAAAGAGTAGGACCTGTAGGCAGCAGTGGGACCCTCAGCAGTGCGGCATGAGGCCAGCAAGAGAAGCTCCCCACTGGGCTCCAGGATCCCCTTGGAGAGGCTGCAGCCAGTAGGAGAGGCTCCCCTCTCCTCCAGCAAGGATCTGAGCAGCAACCTGAGAGGTTCCCAGCTCTGTTTCCAGTTCCTCTACTCGGAGGCCAGGCAGCTTGATGTGAGGCTGGGGCTCTGGGAAGATCAAGACCCCTAGCAGGTTGGAGAGGTACCAGCAGTGGTGGCTGTGTGGCACTGTCTATGCCTACCATGTGGGAGATCTGAGTTCAACCTCTAGCTGAGGTGACTTGGGTAAGTGAGCTAAACAAGTAGCAAATCTTCTTGCAGTGGAAAGGGGCCATTGTGTTTTCTCCCCCTCCAGGTACCAAGGCCCTATATTTCCTTATCATTTGACATTTTGCATTTTGTGCCTTTTTATATTTCACCAACCCATATTGTTTGTTCTGCTGTTTGTGTTTTATATTTTGTTAACCCTGTTTTCTGTCAATGATTGTAAGTGTCTAACCTTTGTTGAATCCTGCTCCCTTGGGGCATTGTAGTGTCCACTATACCCTCTGATTTATGCCTGTTATGTTCCCAGTATTAAAATGTATATGGTTAAGTCCCCATTGCTGGTCTGGCTCTGCTCTATAGGGAAAGGAGAGTCCCTATGCCTCCCACAGTGCTTGTGCATGTGCTTTGTTCCCTTCATTTGGGGAGGGGGTACCTCTTGGAGTACCTCCCAGGTTACAAACATGTTTATTTCTCCTCTCTTCTTTCCTATTGATTAACTGGAAGATAAATGAGTCTGCAGCCATAGCCTGTCAGTACAGCACAGTGAAAATGAAATTGGTGCACCTAGTTCAAGACATTACAGAACTTAGGAAAATAAACACAACTTTTTCCTTATTGACCTTTTCAAGCCTGAGCCACATTACAAATTACAACAGCCTCTCGTAAAGTGAAATGAAAACTTCCTTCACACCTAAGTTAACAAAGACAAAAACAAGTTTCCCATGCATTAGTTCATGTACATGGTAAATGGCACAGCATATGATGAAGCACATTCTAAGAGAAATACAAATATCACTAAATTTAGAAGTATAAAGAAATTGATATAATATGCTTTCTGTCTACTACTCTTTGCCAAGCTCTTTCCCAGTTAATCAGCTGAGAACTGTTTCAGGCCAGGGTGCCAATCCTCATCACTACAGCTGGGTGGAATCATTATATCTTAATCTCTTGCAAAAGTTTAATTGCATCTAAATTTAAAGTTTTTTTTGGTGCACTTTTGGGCTGTTTTCATGGCCTAGTATGGAAACCTTGTGAAACTTTGTGCAATTGAGACTCAGCAACAAAGCCAAATTACCTATAAAGTTAGGATATGATTATATATTTTTATGTGACTAGAGAGAGACATCCAAATTACTCTTGAAGACTGGTAGTCTCAGTTAATAAATAATCAATAGACATATTTGAAAAGTTTGTTCTTCAATATTTGGTTTTGTTCAAGGCTGGAGTTCAAAGAAATACAAACTGGGTTTATAAAGAATCGGCACTTGTACTTTAACTGCTGGAGTTTGATATCTCTGCTATAATGATGGGTGTTCTGAAGCTTTCAAACACAGATTGTCTGAAATTAGCAGTAATGCTAGGGTGGGGGGTGATATGTCACCAGTACATGAGTACAAATATGGCTGGTAACAAAGAAACATTTTTTTTTCTCTGTAGCAGAGTAATTCTTCACAAGTACCTAAGCATGTTAGGTACTTGTGAATGTAGTGATCAAGCAAATACAACAAAGAAAAAATGGTGTTGCCAACATCTATCTTTGTAATAACATTTTAATTTATTTGTGCATTCAGGAGAAAGAGAGAGAGAGAAGATGGTTGGTTTCATATTTGGACTTGAACTCATGAGACACATCCACACATGCAGGCACATGCACTTGCAGCAGCTCAAATAGGAGCAGCACAAATTTGTGCAGGGGGGGTTGCCTCAGCACATGTGCCTGGAGATGCACTCTGGTGTGAGGCAAGCTGTGCCACTGAGGGCAAAATGACCGTGCCCAGCTCTGACTGGATCTGTAGGCAGGGGGGGCTACAGCCTGGGGCCAGCACACATGCCCTGTACATGACCAGAAAGGAGCTCTGGCTGGGAAGATCCCTGGTGACTGTGAGGCCATGTTCCTCTCATTAGTCTGCACATGTTTCTGGGCAAAGCAGCACTGGCAGTGTTCACCAGCTCCTTAGATGTCTTTGAGGACCAGTAGCCATGACCTAGTTCCCTAGTTTTTTAATGAGAATGAGGTGACAGGCAGTGTCAAAGGCCTTCCTAATGTCCAAAAAGACTACATCCACTGCTACACTTGCATTGGGCCCAGGCCCACTCCTCCCCTCCTCCCACTGCCACCGTCTCAGCCCTGTAGGCAGCAATGGCAGAAGGGGGAGGGGCAGGCCAACACCAGAGCTGGTGGCCTTGCCCCCACCACAGCATCCTGACCCTGCTTACTCCCCTGCACTGCTGCCACCATCACCTGCAATGAGTAAGGGGCGGGGGTGAGACAAACTCCAGTGGCCTTTCCTCCTCCTCTCCCCATAGCCCTGCTCCATCATTGCCACCTTCAGGAAGCAGAGCAGGAGGGTGAGGCCAGTGCTGCTGGCCTTGCCCCCCCAATTCCATTTGCTCCCTTGCCCCCCCCCCCATGTCCCCACCATCATGGCACTGCTTCATCACCAGCTCCTGTTTGAACACTTGTTCACATTCTGATTGGCTGTTTGTCAGCCAGTCAGAACTTGAATAAAGCATTACAGATGTAGACAGACAGACTTAATATATATATTTATATATGGGAGAGAGAGAGAGATGAGGTGAGCAATTTGGAAGCCTATCAGTATCTCTATCATCACAAAATACATTCTAACTATCTAATGCTTTGATGTTTGCTTTTGTCTTTCTTACTATAGAAAAATGAGCATTTCCCCCATATCCCTTCAGTAACTGAGATGTGGGGAAGACTGCCCCTGCAGTCACAACATCTGCTAGCAGGTCTCATCCTGTCTGGCAGCTGGGCACACTGGGTGTATGATGGGAGGATGTGAGGTTTGCAGGAGGAGGGTGGGAAGAGGAGTGGGTGTGTGTAGGGGTGGATCTGGGTGGGTGTGGGGGAAAATGTGGGGTTTGCAGGAGGGGGTAGGGGTATGGAGGGGGAGTGGGGGGATGTCAGGTTTGTGGAGAGGTCTCTACACACTCATATCCCCAACCCCCTGCAGCACCAACTGGGCTGTGCCAGCGGCAGTGCTACCAGACCCATGGTCTGTACGGGGAGAACATGCCTATCTGGACCTGACTCGATTCAGCCCAGCATGGCCCACTAGCACACCTTTTCACAGGACTGGGAAGTGTGGCTCTGGTATCCGCAGCTCTTGTCCAAGCATGTGCTTGCTGGGCAGGCTGGGCCAGGTCACATCAGGCCAGCTGGGCACGTTCTCAATGAGGGTCAGGCGACAATGTGCCATGGCCTATTGTAGGCACAGTGTGGGATGTGCATTGCCATCTGACCCTCGTGGAAAACATGCCTGGGGCAACCTGGCCCTGCTCACCCAGCTAGTGCATGCCTTTGCACAGGACCAGGAGGCACAGCTTTGGGACGTGTGGCTCCTTTCCAAAAGCATGTGCAAGCTGGCTGGGTCTCATTGGGCCAGGACCATTCTCTGAGGGTCAGGCAGCAACACGTGGCCCTGGCACTGTGTCTACAATGGGGCATGGCTCATCGCTGCCTGACCCTCATGAAGAACGCACCTGGCTGGCCCACACACCTTGTCTCCCATTATTAATTCATTTGTACATTCCCTAGTAAAAGTAAGTCTAAATAGTTGCCTCTGGGAGCTACTGTAATAGGAATGTAAGAACAGAGGCAAACTGTTGCTCTCACTTTCAAAACCATTCAGAAGTTTAGGGTAAAAGAGTTAAAATTTTATATGGGTTACCCCTGGGTTATACCTTTGCTAAATCTTACTATACTCTTAAAGAGGCTGTCTCTCTTTCAGAGGTTCTTTTTTTTAATTGTATGCTCAATATCCTTACATTCTTCAGCAGTAAATTGCTTAAACCCTTTGTGTGTTCAGATCCTGGTCTCTTGAAAGCTATGTTGCATACTGTTGTTTCCCTCCTGTATAATGATTGTCCAATCCCTCTATTTTTAATTTAATACCAAATTTTAATTTAATTTCTGTATACAGTCTCATACATCATTAGAGAAACAAAGTGAACAAAACATATTTTAAACAGGCTTTATTAGACTTAGGGTATCCTTCACATGTCTTGAGGAACCCCTCCATTACAATTAGCAAGCTCCTGCAGCCAGGAGCCCCATTAGCTCATCTGGGCTCCCAGCTGAAGAAACGCATGGTGCATCCCAGTTCATGTCAGAGGTGGATGAACTTCAGATGGATAAAGGGTCAACCCTATATAGCAAGGGTTAACCTGACCTTGTGATGCCTAAACAAATAGCAGCACCACTGTGTTACATCTGCCAGGGTCTTGGTTTCAAGTCTTGAGTTGTTTATAGTAAAGATTAAAACTGAAATAAAATATATTTTTTTTAAATTTATATAAACTATAACATATTTTGGATTGTCAGCTGGTGAAAATTTTCACAATTAAATTTGTATTTTAATGTAGGATGGGAATTTTTTCTTGAAATCTGAAATATTTCCTGGATAGAAAACCATTTTCCTGGCAATGCTAATGACAATACATTTATATTATGGAAGCTAAAGTTTTATATATAATAGCATACTTGTTCTGGTCTGTATAAGTACATAGTACAAATTGCCACAGATAACAATAGCTGTTACTGGCTACTGCAAACTGTACTGATTTTTCTATTTTTGTTTACATTGAACAATACTTTTTCTCTCTAAGTAAACATGCCTAATTGTCTAATTACTGTCCAGTCATCTAGTATTTGCTTATGCAAGTACTAAATAATTGTGCAGTAACAACTGTACAGTCTACTAGTCATGTAGACGTGGCTGCCGGGAACCCAAAATTGCAGAAGTGACTGGGAAAAAACCCCTTTATGACAAAAATACAAACTTCAGTACTTTGTCTTTTGTTTCCCTGCTGCATCTGTTCTGAAATACTGGGTAAAGTCCTGGGGCACTAATGATACGCAGGGCCAGATTTTTAGTTTATTGCTGGTAGATTTGAAACACAAACACGTCCAACTGTCACAGAAATCAGGGGTGACTTAGGTTTGTCCTTGCATTAGAATACAATTAATTATTGGTTCAGGACAATTTGAAGCATGTGTTTAAAGTGAACTTATTCTAAAAATGAAACAGTAAAATGTCAGTTCTTAAGAATATTCTGCACAAGAATTATGTAGGCAAATATAATAAAAAGATTGTATACACTTTAAATATTGAAAAGCATACATCTTGATTCTTAACCATTTTAGCAAATACATTTCTTTCTTTCCCACAAAAGTTAGCAGATTAGAAGTGATATTCTGCTTTCAGTTATAGCAGTTTATCTTTGGTACCCTCAATCATTTAAATGTTAAAATGGTGCAACTGAGAAAAGAATATGTTTTTTGCAATGTAGACAGACAGATGCAAGATGAAACACTAGAAAACAATGAGCTATATTTGGAGTCTATTGAGAAGAGTATAGAAACATATATAGTAGGGTAGGTCTTACAGAATATATTTACCTTGTCTGATAAATATATAGCATTTGCCAGGTGTCCAATTACTTGGAAACACTTTGACAAAACAATTTACTATATAAGAATAGAATTCCACTGAAACTGAAATTCTTTGCAAACTAGTGTTTATTTTGCCAAAATTTAATTTTGGAAGAATAAGACAGCAGACGTTTTAACAATATCGGAACATGCATATTTTTATAATGAATATTTTCATTTTGTTTTCCTTTTCAAATTACTTCATTTGCATGATTTAAGATTTTGTAGTTTATATTATAAAGTTAAATACAAAATGGAACTTTGCAATGACCTGAAGAGAATCTTTTTTGCAAATTTCCTTGGAAAAGAGCTTTGAAATCTTGGGGCATCATTTCCAGTTGAAACAAAAACAGGGTTTTTAAATCTAAAACTTGTCTGTGAAATGGAATTTCTGTTCTCTGCCCTCATCAATATTTGGACTGCAAAGAGAAAAAAATTATGGGTACATGCGTCAGTCACCAAGTGTTATTATTTTCTAAAATACTTTATTTTTATCTAAAATTTAAATCAAACATTGTGAATAACATTTTGTGAGCTTCTAGAAGATAATCAATATAATGACTTATATTTCAGATTACCTAGAGGTCTGCTGTATGTAAGCCAGTGGGCATGTCTACATGTTGAAATGCTCTGGCACATCTAAACGTATAAATTACTTTAGAATAAACCCATCCCTGCCAAGTGTCTACATATGCAGGGATCACAGGGCCAGGAGACAGCTGTCTCCTAGCAGGGGCTGGGAGATTGCTCCCTGCCCCTGGGAGCTGCCTGCTGCTGAGGCAGGCTCTGCTACTTGTATTAATAAAGATCCCCAAAGTTCTTCTCTTTATTGTGTCCCAGGAAAGATGCAGATGAAGTAGTCCTTATGCTTCAGCAAACATATGTAGGGTTCCTAGAACTTGTATGGGGAAAGTACAAAGGAAGGCTCCATAATGAGATAAGCTAACTCAATGAATGTTTAAAAATAAACAAATATGATGGAAGATAATGAGAACATATTAGAAAATGCAGATCCATGCATCAAGACTTCTGGAATATTATTCATAAACTGAAGCTGATGACATAGAAAAAGTAATTGATTGTGCAGTGGGGGGCGGGGGGAGGTAAGAATCCTGCAAAGCTAGTGCTGAGATAAGGAATTCCCAGCCTGCAGTCATGGTGCAGGGGAGGGAGGGCTGGGAGCTACCTGATGACAGGGTAGATGGATATTGTCCCTGCCCAGGCTCTGGTGGGAGAGCCTGCTCCAGCAGCAGGCAGGTCCTGGGGGCAGGGAGCAATCTGCTGCCCAGCTGACTGGGAGCACACTTACAGCAAAATAAGTAATCATGAGTAAATTTCCTACTTGTACTTACAAGTATAAAATTTACTCATGATTAGAGTAAATTACTTCACAGTGGGTGTATCTACACATTCAAGTAATGACTGCACATTTAGTTTCATTCTTGCTTAATGAAGTACTAACTAAATGCACAGTAACTATAGTTACTGCACACCAGTGCTGGCACATGGTTTTTTAGTGACACTTACTGTGCAGTAACCTAACACTACTGTGCAGTACTGTATTAGCACTGATTTTGTCCAGCACACTACTGCACAGTGTTACTGGCTACTCTGCATTAAGTGTCTCATGTCCAGTAACCATTTGCATGTGTAGACATTGACACTTAGTATGCAGTAATTTGCTCTAATTTGAAGTAAAGCATCTCATGTAGATGCTCTCAGTGATAGTCAAAAATCATAAAAGAATATATTTCATTGATAAAGCATATATCTCTATTAGGTATTTCAGAAGCATCATATATATTTGCATATGAAAAATGGGCAATTGATCACAAAGGTTATTTTTCATGTTCATTACCTGTTTTCTCATGTGTATGTAACAGAACTAATTTTAAAATGTATTCCTAATGCTTTTTAGTGAATTAGCAGCATATTCTTGGAATTATCCTTTCTCATCTTGCTCTTTGCATTGCTATAGTGTAACTTGATTATATAGAATACTGTCTATGACATTCAGAAATGGTCTGGCACAATCTCCACAAACACATGGGGAGTGCTATTAGATACACCAAAAGAAACAAAACTCTAGTTATCACCTCAGAGGAACTCTGTAATTATATTGGCTGTCAGCTTCCCCCCATACTACTTGGAACATGGTTTTGTGGAATCAGAAGTAAGGAATTGATAACAAGAAGATCTTTCATTGTAGATTTCAATGACTCAACATTTTGTGTGTTCTTAAAGTCAAAATGTCTCCTCATTATTCTTCTCATTAGCAACTCAGCCTGGCTAACACTACTGTTGCTAATATAAGGATCTGCGTATGTGCTTCAATTTAACTTTATTTCACCTTCTTAACAAATGTAGTCCTCTCCAAAGCTTTTTAAGCACAGGAAAATATTGGCTGTATTTAGGGCAGTTATTGCTGTTGTAGTTTTATGTAATTTCCAGACCCACTTAAAAACTTTCTTTTAAGGTAGTACTTTTGCTTTTCATTTCCTGACTATGAAATCTGTTATTTCCATTAATTTTGGATCATTGTTGCTCTCTGAAAACTGCTGTTAAATTTAGTCAGTATTGCTATGCTGGGTTCATAATATAGGTATACATCCACCCTTTATTAACAGTATTTCCTTTACAATAAATATTGAATTGTTTATGTAGACCTTATGTACCTTATTTTCTGAATGAATCACCTGAAAATAGACAGTTCAGAGAACTAAATTTCTGATTTGACAGCCCTAGCACTTCTTGGTAGAATAGATTCAAATCTTAATGTGGCTGATTTTCTGTGACAAATCATGAATACTGCAGGCATTGCTGGAGTATTAATACAAGTACTGATCAGTTATAGGACCCAGGCTGAGAAATCTTTATGTCAGCCTGAGCTCCACTGTTGTGGGGCCCCAGCTGGGAGATAAGGATTTCCCAACCAAGGCCTCATGACTCTGGAGCTTGGGCTGAGAGATTCTTCTCTTCCACTGCCAGCCCCATGAACATGGATCCGGTGCTGGGAGAGAAGGATCTCCCAGCCCCATGATCATGATTGTGGAGTGGAGTCCAGGTGCTACCTGCTGCAGAGGCAGTGGGACATTGTCCGCATCCGGGCTTTGGTGATGGAGTCCACCCCAGCAGCAGGCAGCTAGCAGGAGCAGGGAGAAGTTTCCTACCCACTACTACCTGCCTGACCAGGAGCATATTTACTCCTGGTCAGGTGCCTACATGTGTGCTACTGAGCAGTAAATAATAGAGAGTAAATTTGCTACTTGTATTTACATGATTAGAGCAAATTACTGTGCAATAGGCACCTGCACATGTAGATGGTGATGCTTACTGCACAGTAATTTAGCTCTAATCTCAAAGTTTTAGAAAGGAATGATCTTGCCTTGAATAGAAACATGTGGTTTGTGGTGCTGGAAACCCAGTGCTAGTGCAAAATTTGATACCCGGATTTCCCAGCAGGAAAAAAAAACAACAGCAAAAAAGAACCCCAAAGAAAAAGTGTTGTAAAGCCCCCTGTGCCCTAGCCATTGGTATACTTTAAGATAAGAAAGCAGGCAACGGACATCTCCTCTTGCTGAGGCACGTGGAAACAGGGCATCTACTTTAGCTGGCTGTTTCCCCTGGAGGGAACACTTGATTTAAGTAAAATTGTTCATCTCCACAGAGAACTTGAGTTCAGAGGTAATAATATACCACAGACTCAGTGGGACACATTTTTGATTGGTATGAAGAAGCTTTCAAAAGGCGCCAAGAATCTCATGTTCAGAATCTTAAGGACTCCCAAGAGAAACTGAAATCTCAAATAAAAGAATTAAAACAGAAAGGTGCACCAAAAGGGGGGCCCCCATCAACAGTACCATCAGCACCAAAACAACTTTATCCACAAATAACTGAGAATGAATCTGCATAAGATATAATTGATTTTTCTTAATGTGCCACCCCCATACCAATCCCAGGCACAATCTGAACCTGAAGAAGTCCAAAGTAACTAAATAGACTCTTCCTGCAGGATTAGCCCACCTCATCAGGAAACTATCACTCAACAACCATCACTTGACCCCGGGGCATGCCCATGTCCAACAGAGGCATGTTGTCTGTCTCCTGAAAAGGTGCAAATGGGGAAACTACAATCACAGTCCCTGTCCCATGGACCCCAGGAGATCTCCTAAAGCTTGTTAAATAATTTCCCAACACCAGAAAGGAACCCCAGAAATTTAGAGATGAATTAGAAACTGTAGTCCATTGTTATGATCCAACATGGGCAGATTTGAACCAATTAATGAGAAGTGTTCTGCCCTCTGAGGTCCGCAACTGCCTTATCACACAGGCTACTTGGCCTACTCAAGATCCTGGAATAGGAGATCACTTAGCAGATGCTCAGAGACACCTCCTTGAGGCTGTGCTTAAAATTTGCCCCAGGAAAACTGACCAGGCCAAAATTCATAACTGTAAACAAAATTAATGAGAATCCCCAGCAGACTATATGGACCGCTTGGAACTAGTACTTGAAAGACATTCTGGTATTGAAAATGCAACTGAAACTGCCCCAGAAGCAGTTGCTTCCACTTTTGTCCACAGACTTCTTTCTAAAGTCCAGGAACAGTTGTGCACAATTGCTGTAGGATGGCAGACTAAGCCACTTGCAGAACTAGTCACCATTGCAAATAATTGTACAAGAAAAGAAAAGGGAATCCATGGAAACTAAGCTAATGTCATTACAATTACAGACTTTAGGCAGGGGCAGAAGCCAAGGTTTCCATCAAAGACAGTTCAGAGGCAAGGGACGTGGTCTTTGGATGGGACAAAGAAGATTTCAGTCCCAAAATAATGACAGTTGCCATTATAGTGGCCAACCAGGACACTGGAAGGCTCAATGTCCTCACTGGCCTGGCCAGCCAGGGATGACATTTAACCCGCCACCACCTCTCACTCACTCAATTCTCTTTCCCCAATCAGGGAGCCTTCTGTTAGGCCAGCCTGAGGAATAGTAACATCATCACAGCCCCGCTTCTCCCACTTAATCAAGATGATCCCTTCATTTCCCGTGTGATAAATGGCATCTCTACAAAATGTTTAGTAGAGCAGTCTCAAGCTGCTCTACTCTTTGAGCTAAAGAATTTTCCACAACTCCTCTCTCCTCTGCTGTTGTAAACGCTGTAGGAATTTCTAATCAGATAGTTCCTCATCCTGTTTCCCAACCATTACGTGTTTCTCTTGGTCCTGTTTCTGATCAACATGCCTTTTTCCTTAGTACTTGTTCTCCTGTTAATTTATTAGGCAGAGATTTGCTTTGTAAACTTGGCTGTACTATCTATTGCTCTCCTAATGGTGTTTATTTAGATGTCCGCTGTGATAATGGAATGGCCGTACTTGCTGCTTTAGCTAGCTCACCTCCTGAGCCTGAGTTCCATGATCTTTCTGCGTTGCAAGAAGAAATCATAAAAGCTGTCCCTCCATTTCCCTGGTCCCAGCATGCTAATGAAATGGGACAAATCCATACTGCCCAGCCTGTAAAAATTAAATTAAACCCAGCTAAGCCTTTACCCAAAGTTGCTCAATACCATTTACATCCAGAAGCTGAAGAAGGTATACACCCTGTTATAACTGTCATTTTAAAGCAAGATATTGTAAGGCACAAAATGGCGATCGTGCCACACGCGCCCTCCTGTAAGCGATCAAGCCCAAGCTTGCAAAAACAAGCATGAATGAGAAAATCCCATGCTGGCACGGCAGCGTTCCCATATTAGGAAGCAAAAAGCATTCTCCATTCTGATTGGCTGACTCAAACTGAAACCGAATGGCAAGGTTTAAAACCCACACCCACCTGCCACTTGGCGAGACCGTCCCGGAGGCCACCACCTGAGTGCCACCGGGATCAAATTCACATGTAACTGTGAGCAGGCTACACACCTGCCTGGGCTGATCACCCATCATCTCCCACCACCACTCCCCAGGCGTAACTTCCAACCCCGCTATCCTGTGCATTTTGCCGATGACCATTTTGTAATGACTCGCGAATTCTGCGCCCATGCGACTGTAACAAAAAGAGGCGTAAGTAAATAAACTGCTTATATTTACCCATCGCGCGTTACGAGCCTTCCTCCTCCCTTAAAGCCAGATCGAAAAGAACAAAAAGGGGGCATGAGTTCTCCACCCCAATAGCAGTGTGATCGTGCCCCGACCCCGTGGCAGGACAGGTATCACTGTCCCAGCCAAGAGCCCTTGTAATACGCCTATTCTTCCTGTAAAAAAAACAAACAAAAAAAACCCTGGAAAGATTACCTATTGCTTTGTACAAGACCTTCATGCGGTAAATTATGCAGTTTTACCCACTTTTCGTGTTGTACCAAATCGAGCTACTATCTTGTCCTGTATTCCTCCTAATGCTTGTTATTTTACTGTTGTTGACTTGTGTTCTGCATTTTTCTTTATTTCTATACACCCTGATAGCCAGTTTTCTCTTTTCATTTATCTATCAAGGACTTCAGTATATCTGGACATGATTGCCCCAGGGCTATACTGAATCCCCTTCTCTTTTTTTCTCAAATTCTGAAGAAAGATCTAGATGACATGATATTTAAAGAAATGCTGTGCTTGTGCAATATGTTGATGGTTTGCTTTTGGCATCTACCTCTCTTAAAGCCTGTAAAAACAAAGAAGGCAGCACATCCCCCACCTTGGGGACCGTTTGTAAATTTACAATTAGATTTTATTCAAATGCAGAAATGTTGTTCTTATGAATATGTTCTTGTTATTGTATGTATGTTTTCTGGATGGGTAGAAGCCTACCCATGTGCAGAAGCTGACGCCATCACTGTAAGCAAAAAGTTGCTCAAAGACTTTATTCCAAGGTTTGGTATTCCTTTATCCCTAAACTCTGATAGAGAAATTCATTTTACTGGACAGCTAATGAAAGAAGTCTGCAAAGTCCTGTAGATCAAACAGAACTTTCATTGCTCATACCATCCACAGGCCTCGGGCTAACTGGAATGCCAAAGTGGCATTCTGAAAAATAAACTGGCCAAAATTTGTACTGAGACTCACCTAAAATGGCCAGATGCACTTCCCATAGCCCTTATGAATATGAGATCTACTGCAAACTGATGACTGGGCTTAGCCCACATAAAATTCTAATGGGAAGACCCATGAGGTTCCCCCGCTTGTCACCTGTTGCCTCCCACTTTTGCAACATACATTCACTTGATGATACCATTCTGGACTATTGTAAAGCACTAATGAAGTGTGTTAAGGCTTTTCATTCACAGGTACAGGCAGCTCTCCCCAAAGAACCAGATGAGCCATGCCATTCTATCCTGCCTGGAGATTGGGTCCATGTAAAAGTCCATCAACGGAAGTCATCACTGGAACCTCACTGGAAAGGCCCATTCCAGGTACTCCTGACCACCTACACTGCAATAAAGTGTCAAGGACTTCAGACATGGATCCACACTTCACGCAGTAAGAAAACATCAGCCTCGTTAGACCCAGAGTCTCCTCCATATCAATCTTGTAATCAGCCTCCATAGACTGATAGTGAGCCTAGCGCCTGCCAGCAGGAGAGCTCAAAACCAGTAGTGAGCCAAGCGTCTACTGATGAAGAGAATTTGCCACTACAGAGTGAAGAGGATGTGTCCAAACAACACCACTATGCTCTTCGGGACAGAAAAAAAGTTCTTCCTAGTTCCTGGTTCCCAAGGTGGAGTTGGTTCATCATGATTTGGATAGTTCTAAGTATTTCTTTTTGGGCCATCTTCTATGAACTTGACTCATCAGTTATGAAAAACTCTGTAAACCAAACTACATTTCTGCACCGACAAAGAAGATCATTTCCTAAAAATATGTTCTTGTCTTTAGTTAATCAAATTGGGATAGATGTAAATGTCTCTCGTTGTTAGATATGTAGTCATGTCCCCATCTATTCTACTGGAGAAATACCCGTGATACCGGTGCCCTTGAATGCAACTCAGATGTTAGCCCCTTACTATTCATATTTTCATGGGAATAAACCCTGGCAGAATGTAAGTTGCAACCAGTCTGATTATGTACAATTAACATATACCACCCCTGGAAAGTTTTGTTGGACCTGTAATTGATCCTGTGTTGCAGTAGGAGTCAGTAAATGTGAAGCAGAATTTAATACCCAAGGTGCATGGATCAATGGAGTTAGCGTGGAGTTCGCACGGGGGGAGGGCACGGGAGGGCACGAGACCCTGCCTGTGACCCCCGCCCCCAGACATAGCCAGCCCCAGCTGTAGCCAGCCTACCAGATGCATGACACGGATGGGCACATGCCGCACCCCTCGGGTCCCCTCAGGCGCTGTTGCACCTCCATTGGGCACCCCAGAGACGGCCGCCCAGATGGAGCCCATGGTTCCGGGCTCCACGCAGATGGAGCCCCTGGCTCTTGGCTGCGGGGGCTGCCTGTCCCTTTTTCAGGCTCTGGGGCCCGGGAGCATGGCCACCTCCCCTTGCGGGGTCTGCTCCCTACTGGGGTCTCTGGCACGCCAGCTGGAGGAGCTCCAGGCCACAGTCCAGAGACTGCGTGCCATCAGGGACTGCGAGCAGTAGACAGACTCCTACTGCCCGGCCCTTCTCCCCAGGGAGCCACAGGGGAGAGCTCCGTCTCCCTCCGCGACTAAGGAGGACTCTGGGACCTCCCGCTCTGCCCAGTTAGGGGCATGGACCAAGGTGGTCAAGGGCCCCAAGGCCCGCTGCACCAAGGGCCCTCCCTCACCGGAGCTTAGCAACAGGTTTGCACCTCTTGTAGCCCCAGCAGAGACTGCTCAGTTGCCAGCTCCTGCAGGCAACCCAGACTCGACCGCAGCTACTGGCCCCGCTCTCCCCAAGACAAAGCGAAAGGTGTTTGTTGTGGGAGACTCCATCCTGCGGGGCACTGAGGGGACAATCTGCTGCCCCGACCCCTTAGCCCGGGAAGTCTGCTGCTTCCCGGGGGGCCCGCATCCGAGACATTGCAGAGAGGATCCCGCAGCTCCTCCGGCCCACAGACCACTACCCCATGCTCCTTATTCACCTGGGCACCAATGACACGGCTCGGAGCACCCCAGCCAGGTCATGAGGCGCTACAGGGAGTTGGGAGCGGGGCTTAGAGGTCTGGGAGCTCAGGTGGTGTTTTCGTCAATCCTCCCAGTCTTGGGCTATGGACTGAGGAGGGAGAGGAGGATCCACGCAGTGAACCAAAGACTGCGGAGCTGGTGTCATCGGGAAGGTTTTGGCTTCCATGACCACAGCCTGCTCTTTGGTGAGAGAGGCAGCGAGCTGCTGGGAAGAGATGGCCTCCACCTCTCTCCCCTGGGGAGGAGGCTCTTCTCAGCCAGGCTGGCTGACCTGCTCCACCGGGCTTTAAACTAAGCCCGCTGGGGGATGGGGGGACTACTTCCCCTGCTGGCCGGCTGAATGGTCCTTGCAAAGCCAGCGGACCAAGGCACTTAAGGGAGCCCACCCCTGCCTCAGACCTGGCACAATCTGTGGGCAAGGCAAGAGCCCCCAAGGGCACACTTGCCTGCCTGTACACTAATGCCAGGAGCCTGGGCAACAAGCAGGATGAGCTCGTCCTCCTGCTCAGTGCAAAGAAATATGATGTCGTTGGGATAACGGAGACCTGGTGGGACTCCACCCATGACTGGACCACGAGTATAGAGGGCTATACACTGTACAGGAGGGATCGTGTTGACAAAAAGGGTGGGGGTGTAGCTCTCTATGTCAAGGAAAGCTACATGTCCCTACAAGCTGATGTTGGCGACTGGCATGGACAGCTAGAGACCCTCTGGGTAAAAATTCATGGGGAATACGGCACAGGGGACACAATGGTGGGAGTCTACTACAGACCTCCCACTCAAAGTCCTGAGCTTGACCAGGAGTTCTCCTGGGAACTGACTGAGGCCGCTTGCTCCAGGACCTTGCTTGTCATGGGTGACTTCAATTACCCAGGCATCTCGTGGGAAGATCACTCTGCGACCGCTCGGATTTTGCTAAGCTTTCTCTCATGTGTGGATGACCTCTACCTGACTCAAGAAGTCTATGGGCCAACGAGAGGCAAAGCGCTGCTCGACCTGGTACTGGCTACGGGGGATGACCTAATCGGCGACCTAGTGATCGATGGGAAGCTGGGTGACAGCGACCACGAGCTGATCACCTTCACCATCCACCGTAAAGCTGGCAAATCAGTCAGCAACACAGAAGTCCTTGACTTCAGAAAAACCAACTTTGACAAGCTCAAGAGGCTATTTGGTCAGGCCCTCAGGGACCATGACCCCAGGGTGATGGGAGTTCAAGAAGAGTGGTTGCTCCTCAAGGAAGCGATCCTCAGTGCACAAGCTAAATCTATTCCAACACGGAGAAAAGGCAGCAAGAAGGCACAGCAGCTCCCCTGGCTCTCCAGGGACCTAGCGGACCTCCTGCAGCTAAAAAGGAAAGCCTACAAAGGATGGAGGATGGATTCACCTCCAAGGTGATTACTCCGCACTGGTCAGGTCCTGCAGGGAGCAAACCAGGAAAGCCAAGGCTGCAACAGAACTCCAACTAGCTTCAGGCATCAAGGACAACAAAAAGTCCTTTTTCAGATATGTGGCGAGCCAGAGGAAAAGGAAGGGCAACGTTGGACCCCTGCTAAACCAGATGGGGCAACTGGCAACTGACGCCCAGGAAAAAGCCAACCTATTAAATAGGTACTTTGCGTCAGTCTTTCATCAGTCCCATGTGACGCCCATGCCTGCTATGGGACAGGGAGATCTGGGTGAGGGAGATCCCCTACCCTCCATAAATGCTGACCTCGTGAAGGAACACCTTGAGAAGCTGGATGCCTTCAAGTCAGCCGGCCCTGACAATCTGCACCCCAGGGTACTCAAGGAGCTGGTGAGCGTCATAGCCCAGCCCCTGGCACGGATCTTTGAAAACTCCCATGATTACCTCTTGGCCAAACTGCCGAGTTGTGGCCTTGGCTCCACCACGATCTGCTGGCTGGGAAATTGGCTCTGTGGTCAGACCCAGAGGGTTGTGATTGATGGCAGTCACTCACTGTGGTGGCCTGTGACCAGTGGGGTCCCTCAAGGCTCTGTCCTGGGACCCATACTGTTCAACATCTTCATTAATGATGTGGACATTGGAGTCAGGAGTGGACTGGCCAAGTTCACTGATGACACCAAACTTTTTGGGGCAAAGCATCCACGCCAGAAGATAGGCGGGTGATCCAGGCTGACCTGGACAAGCTCAGCAAATGGGCAGACGAGAACCTCATGGTGTCTAACACCGAAAAATGCAAGGTTCTCAACCTTGGGAGGTATAACATGCAGCACCCTTATAGGCTCGGCAGTGCTACGTTGGTTAGCACTACAGAAGAAAGAGACTTGGGGGTCATCATAGACCACAAGATGAACATGAGCCTGCAATGCGATGCTGCGGCTAGTAAAGCGACCAAAATGCTGGCGTGCATCCTTAGATGCTTCTCGAGCAAATCCCGGGACGTCATTCTCCCCTTGTACTCGGCCTTGGTGAGGCCGCAGCTGGAGTACTGTGTCCAGTTTTGGGCTCCACAATTGAAAAAGGATGTGGAGAAGCTTGAGAGAGTCCAGAGGAGAGCCACGCGCATGATCAGAGGTCAGGAAAACAGATCTTACGATGACAGGCTGAGAGCCATGGGACTCTTTAGCCTGGAAAAGCGTAGGCTCAGGGGTGATCTGATGGCCACCTATAAGTTTATCAGGGGTGACCACCAGGATCTGGGGGAATGTCTGTTCACCAGAGCGCCCCAAGGGATGACGAGGTCGAACGGTCACAAACTCCTGCAAGACCATTTCAGGCTGGACATAAGGAAGAATTTCTTTACTGTCCGAGCCCCCAAGGTCTGGAACAGTCTGCCAGCGGAGGTGGTTCAAGCACCCACATTGAACACCTTCAAGAGCAAATTGGATGCTTATCTTGCTGGGATCCTATGACCCCAGCTGACTTCCTGCCCTTTGGGCAGGGGGCTGGACTCGATGATCTCCTGAGGTCCCTTCCAGCCCTAATATCTATGAAACGGTTCCTGGGACACTGGTATTCTTTCTATTATGTCATTAATCAAAGGATTTTCAGGTTATTATTCAAAGATGATGAACTATAATACATGTGTATTTACTGCATTAGTTGGTCACTATTTTGTGTGTGGAGATGAGACCTATAAAAATCGTCCCTCCAGTTGGAGAAGAAAGTGCTATGTCTCCGCAGCGTATCCTGTCGTTACTATTAGATCTCACTCACCTAAAGGAAGAATTCTCAATGTTCGCAAAATTACAGAAAATCAAAGGTTTTGGGGTATAATGTTCCCCAGCTATGGCACAGGCTTAGCTATGTCTGAAATAAAGAAAGTTGCAGCATCTCTGGAAAAGATTGCTAATGCTACTGCTGATAGTTTTGATAAAATAAATACAGAAATGAAGGAAATAAGGCAAATGACATTGCAAAACCGACTTGCGTTAGATTATATACTAGCCAGCAAAGGAGGAGTCTGTGCTTTAATAGATAAAGAATGTTGTACTTTATATTCCCGATAATTCAGAAAAAATCCAGGATTTAAGTAAACATATTTGAAAAGAAGCAGCTAAATTGCTTGAGTCAGATAGTTGGAATTTGAGTTCTTGGTTTAGCTCTATTTTCAGTTCCTTAGGATCTACCATCTTTCATAGTTCGTTGATATTGTTTGTTGTTTTTATTGGAGTATGCCTGGTGTTTATGATAGTACAGTGTTGCTTAAGTTGTGCTACCAAACAAATGCGAAATAGCCCATCAACCAGAAACAAAGTATATAATTTGTATGTTGAAATAGCAGAAAGTAAAGAGAAAGAAAAACTAGAAGTTGAAAGGCTAATGGCTATAAATATCTGCCTGCATGTCTCTGTGATTTACCATTGTTTTGTTTCTCCAAGGCCGTATTTTTTTTCTCTTTCTCTGTCTTAAGTATAAATATGCTTGTAAACCTAGAGAGTCTGAGAAATCCTTTGAAACAGACAAGTGGGTGATTCCCCTTGCTGTATGGAATTCTCCCTGTGATCACAGTATAGCCCTAAATAAAGAAAAGCCGGCTCTGTCAGTTCAGATTCAAACACAATGCAAAGTTTGATTTCTTTCACAGCAGACACCCAGTATTTATTAACAGCGGGGACAAAAAGTCTGTGTATGAATTTAATTGTTGTTCAGCATATCTCTTGAGATTTAACTTTTGTGCTACACAGGGGGCATGTCTACACAAGATGCAACTGCACAGTTGTTATTGTGCATTTAGTTAGTATTTGTATTAGCAAATACTAAATAAATGCACAGTAACCGAAGTTACTGTTCAGTAGCACCAGTGAATGCCTTTTAGGTGACACTACCATGCAGTAGCCTAATAATAATGCACAGTACCATATTAACACAGCACTGTTTGTGCTGTGATGTTCTACTGCAAACTATTTTTTGGTCACTGCATAGATGTGCCCAGGATGCATCTACACCAGATGCTTTACCAAGGAGTCCAATTCTGGATACACACGTTCTTTGGCAACAGGGGCATGTTGTTGCATGGGGGAGTGGTATTCACAGCCCTGGGTGGGTCTCCTTCTCCTTCTGCTGCTGCCGCCATTCCACCTCAGTTTCAAGTCATTGGGCCTCAATGTGTTTGTGTGCCTTGATGGACCAATTGGAACCACACTGAACAGTCAGTAAAGTATCACCATCTACACATGCATGGGACTTACATAATTTAATACAGGATGCAGTAAATTAGGCTAACATGTCATTTCCTAATACTAGGAAATCTAGGTACAAGATTAATGGCACAGCTACTGCGCAGTAGCACAGGTGTAGATGTGGACTAGGAACAATTTGCTTACAGTCAGCCCAGGCAACAGGGGGCTCACTGCTACTTAGCTACACCCCAATACAAGTGGGGGGTGGAGATGGGCCAGCTGCAGGGGCAGTTGTCTTCCTGTCACATGGGAATTAGGATCTATCCCAATCCCCAAGTGGCTGAAAGAGCTGTCCTGGCAACTGCAACTGCTGCATCCCTGCCAGCTGGAGATCAGGTTGGTACCTGAACTCTCACAGCCACATGGAGATTGGGACCAGCCCCTGTGCTCCCTGCCAGCCCAAGTTTGGCACCCTGGGGAACCTGGAGGTCCACCAGCTGCTGTAGGGGGGCAGAGCAGGGCAGGAGCAGCCCTGAAATGAACTGTTCCTCTCGGGAACAAATTTGTTTGTAATGGGTGTACATTCACATGCATACGAGAATGCAGTTTAATATTACATTAATTGTACACATAGACATGGCAATAAATGCAAAGCCTGTTCTTTGGGATGGGGTTAAAAATATGATTTGTCAAACTCTCCAAATAGTTGGAGTGGTTTGAATGTGGGGTTTTGGGGTGAGATATTTTATTAAATTTGGAAGAACAAAAAGTGGTCTGGTTGTTTTCTTTTAATAAAGCTCTAAAATGAATGTTGCCCTTTTCATCTTAGGGGTTAAAATTAATCTTAAATTAATGACTAAATAAAATCCATATGATTTAATAATGTAGTAAGTGGGAGTATTCCAATTTTGAGTAGTACTTCACCTTTTTAGCCTTGTTTTTAGAGTTGAAGATTAAGCTGAAATCAGTCCATTTTTCAATTTCCCTGTATAAATCTTTGATTTATATTAAGGGGGAGAGGTGGAGAGGTATTTAACTTCCATTTCCATTGTAGTGAATGGCCCTAAAACCATTTTGATCAGTTTTTTTAAAGAAAGGAATGAGGCAGATCATTTAAAATGTATATCCAGATTTAAATTTACTTCTGCTATTAATATTAGAATTTGGAGACATCACCAGATAAGCTTATTAAAATCCTTTTTAAACAATTAATCTTTTATTAAGAATTGTAACTTTTACAAATGGCTTGTTGATATATATTCTACAGTTGAACATAACTTGGTACATTATTGAAATATGGAATGTGCAAACCTGGTAGAACGTTATTCTGTAATGCTTTCTGACACACAATTCTTTAAAGGCCACTTCTAAAGCTTTGGAGCTGCTTCGGCTGGATTGAAGTGGCAAACAATCCAGAGTGATCTGGATCTCTGGATCAGATCTCCGCCAGCCGAAGCAGCTGGATTGGATCGCTGCCAACTCGCACAGGCGTACTGAATAGCTCTGCAGTACAGGGGTTTTTTTGCCCAGGACATGTTGGCCTGTTTGGTGGTTTTCAGTGCTGATTCATCAAAATGGATATTGGCTTTTTTGGCTCATTCCCCAAGCAATATTAGGGACACTTGCCATGTTGCAATGCCTTATGGAACTTCTTACATGAATCTTGTTATGGAATTCTGCAAGAATTTGGCAGCAGTCTATCTGAATGACTTAGTTGTTTTCAGAAAAAAAACCCTGGAGGAACACAAACAAATGTCACCTTCTATCAGTTACAATATACAAAATATATGCAACCTAATAATACCATATGGATGTTTCAGAGGCTGCAGAACTGCATGTGTCCATATGTGATGACCTCCATTTTGGCCCATACTAGGGATTTAACCAAGGATCTCAAAGGTAAGTGTGATCTTGAGTGAAAGGAATAGATCTTATTGGGAACTATAAATGACTAACATATCTGTGTGCCCCAGGCACACGGGAGTACTAACAACTTGTACCAGCCTGTGTGTGTTTGTGTGTGCATGTGTACTGAGGTGACTTAATTACTTAATATCGGTACTTACTAATGGACAAAGCATTTGGCAGTCTGAAATGTTTCAGTCTTGCTGAAAAAGGCATAATACCATCCAGTGGCTAGAATGTGAAGCTAGGCAAGAGCAAAAATATATCAATTTCTAGAAAAAGGTTTATTAAAGGTTGAAACTACTTGGCAGAGGAGATGTTGGACTCACCATCACTTGTAGTCTTTAAAACAAAATTTTAGATCCCTAGTGTAATTTGAGTCCAATAGAGTTTTTAATGGAAAATTGGAAATCTTGAATCACTGCAAAAATATATTTATGCAGAAATGTAATTATTCTGTGATACATGTTGTTAAACATCACCCCCCCATGAGGCCCAATGACTAGGCTCACAAGCATGACCACTCATGGGGCAAACTCAAGCACACACTGCATTCAACACCTTTACTGAAGCGGAGGCAACATCAGGCAGGTCCCCACAAGACTGAGAAGTGGCCCAGAACATCAGTGCATTCATATATTTATACTTTCCAGTCCACACTCATTAGCATTAAACCATACCCAGCTTCCCCCTGTTATGCCCATGGCCCCACCCCTTCATCTACATGGAATTGGCTATGCATTAGCTTATTACTATGAAACTTTCCACTCTGCGCCTGCAAGAGGTCATCACCCCTACTACCTTCGGTCACCTGTGGTTAATGATCTTAAAAGCCTCCTTTATATTTTCCCCCTTAATTGGTTTCCTCCCCTGTCTGGTTTAAGTTCCTCTATTTCACAACTAAACAAATAGTCAAATAAACAATTTTTTTTTGTTATTTGTAAACAAATAAACTAAACAAATAGTCAAATGATTAGACAAATGATTAACTATTCAAAGCCCCTAAGTAAACAAACATGTAAAACAAACATTATACTTCTGCTAACTTTAGCTTTTTAAGTCTTATGCCTGATTAAATCTCCAATTTGGGCATTGGCAATGTATGTATCAGCTGCAAGACCAAGACCTTTCAGTGTTCAGGCTCAGCACAAATCAGCAAGGGAAAAGAGCGCGAGAAAGAGAGCAGATTGTAAAAGGAGCAGGGAAGAAAGGGTGGGAAAATGCAAGCATAAGTAAACAGTGCATCAGCAGCAAGACAAATGCAAGGGCTTACCATAAATCAGCAGGAAAAAAAGGGTGAGAAAATGCAAGACACACAGTGTGGGGAAAATGCAAGGGTTTACCATCCTAACACATGTATGACCATAGAGGTATACCTAAACAGAGCAGCTGGCACATATATTAAAGAAATTTCATGAGGTTGCTGCAATAGATGTCATTTTTGACAGCATAAGAAAAAAATCTAACTATATGTATTGTCCCAAATTATTTTTCTTCTATTTTAGATGCCTTTGTAAGTATTTCTAGTCCTTTCCTTGATTCAGAAACAAATGTGTATCAGGATTTAAAAAAGAATGTAAATGTTTGTTTCAAGTAGATTTACACACTATACTAATCTATATATTAAAGTCCTAATGCACCCCTCATCACAGAGGGAAATGGATCCCCTTAACACTGTGAATAAGGCAATGTGCTGAGAAGAAAAATCACCTGATGGGAAATTCATGGATGCACTGTGTAACAGTTTTATACAGGTAGAACCAGCTAAGCCAAAGCAGCTTTAAGAAATAACCTCCTGGTGGAGGAAACTTAACTCAGGAGTCACCATACATTGCTGTTATATATGCAAATAACTTATTATTTTTCTTTAGCATATAAGTGAGCTTTTATTTTGGGTAGAAAGTGTCACGCCCCATAACGCCAGTGCACCCTTGACCTGCGAGCCTGGGTTGGCATGACCGGCTTGGCGCGAGGAGGGGGATTTATGACTGGGCAGGTGAGTGATAACGGTGAGCAGGAGTCAGTATGATTTAAACACAGCGTGATGGTTTCACAAAAAAATTATTTTACTTATGCTTCTGATGTGCTAGAGGGTAGGCAGTGGAGTTGATTTATTCAGTTACAGCATGCAGATATCATGTTACCCAGCATTTACAGGGTGGGTAAGACAGTTGCTTCCGAGCGATTCTTATAAGCCATTGCAGTCTGCAAATTACTAAGAGCTCTTGATAAGAAAGATAACGTCAAAGATAAAGAGATAAACGGACTGGTAAGACGAGATGGGGTACGCCAAAAAAAAAAAAAATAAAAAAATACATAGGCAGAAGAGATAACATTTGTTGTGCACAATCTGTTTTTCTTCAGTGTATACACGGTTCTCCATTCTCTGCTTTGGGCGGAAGTTCTTTCAAAGTTATACTTTCCACAGGTGACCAATTACTATATGCCAATTATAAATAATTAATGAGTTGGCACTTGTGCTTTCTTTGTTTGCTCAGGTTTCATAAAAAGAGGGAGATTATTTTTACTTGGGTGGTACTGTTTCTGTTTGGTCACAGGATGGCGCGCATCGTATATTTAATTTTACAACTTTACTAAAGTCAGATAATCTCGTTACTATAGGTACTTTATCTTTTGTGTTGGGCCGTCAAGGTCAGTTTGTCTCTTTCGTATGAAAACTTAAGTAATTTGAAATGAGGCACAGATAGGGGTGTGTATATGCAACACTGTTAATACAGAGGCATAAATTACAACCACAGAGTTTGTTGTGTTAGCCTCTGACCTTGTGTCTCTGACCTTTTGCCATTGGCATCTGAAATCAAAGACTTTGATCTTTGACAGAAAGTACTGTAGTGATCCTAGTTTATTGTGGCAGGGGTTTTTTGGGCAAGGGAGAGAATGCTGTAGCAGGGGAAAGAAATGTACACTTGGCCTTCATCTGTCTATACTGGGTCGTACAGGAGAATGAAGGCAAATAAGTAAAGTGGCTTTACTTCATTGTGCTTTAAGGATTAAATTTAAGCTTTGTTCTCATGTAGAACTGATTTAACTCTTAAAGCAAAACAGTTCCTTGGGATCCAGAAGTTGGTACTGGGCTGAGATGCCTGAAGGGCTTGACTTCCTGCATATTCTTTTGACTGTCCCTGTTCAATACTAATTAAAAATATACTCAGGGTCTCTCATGTCATCTTCAAAAGTAAGAAGACTTGTGAAGGCCTGACTAGTATGATCTGGTAGAGGGGCAAGAGGATTTTCCAGAAGAACAAAGATTTTATAACTGACTAAATTCTTTGACAGGCATCTCTGGCAATGCTCTTGTGGCCAGAGTATACCTTTTTACTTCAGCCTGGATTTTGACACTGTCAACCATGATGTTCTCATAAGCAGGCTAAGAATCTAGATGAACGTATTCTAAGGTGCATGTGCACTATATAACTGTGATCAAAGAGTAGTCAAACTGGAAGGATGAGGTATCAAGCAGGGCTCCCCCAGGGATCTGTCATGTGGCCAGTACTATTTATTGTCTTTATTGATCACACTGAAGAGGGAATAGAGTATAAATTATGACACAAAGGTGATCAGGAAGTTCAGAAGATAAGATTAAAATTCAAAATTACTGTAATTAAATTGCAAAAATAGTCTGAAATAGAGTAAGTACAAAGTATTACACTCATATATAAATGCAGGTACAAAATAAGCAGGGATCCCAGTTTTCTTTGATAAAAAAGAATCACAAATTACTGGATATAACCAGCCCAAATCAGCTTTTTTCCATGATTAAACAAAATGCCATGAATGCGCGTGTGTATGTATGTGTGTGTATATATACGTGTGTGTATATACATTAGTGGTGTTTCATTTTAGTTGTAGAAAAATGTGGATATATGTATTTTTGGGGGGGGTATCTGAAAATTTGGGATTTTTCCTTTTTTTTTTTTTTTAGTCAGAGAAAACCAGGATCCCTGAAAATGAGGAATGAGTGGCTAGACTGCAGCACCACTAAAATGGATTTGAAGTAAACAAGATACTCCCATATTAACTTAATTCCAAGACAAACATTTTCCCCCCCAAATTAACGTGAGGAAAAAAGACTTTCCTCATCTCAGAATCGAGTGCAAGGTAGCAGGGGAGTCGGGCAGCTGCTGATCCAACTGTGGAGCCATAGCTGCTGACTTCTCCCCTGATATCTCTGCAACCTCTGCCTCTCCCTCCATAGCCTTGAGCCCCTGCCCCACTTCCCCATCTCTCCCCACCATCATGCCCCTCTGCACTGGTAGGTTCCATCTTTGCTCCAGCTTGATGCACTGAGCACAGGCCAAGCCCAGCCCTATAGCAGCAATGCTGGCTCCATGTTGCTGCTATGAGGCTGGGTTGGGCCTGTGCTCCATGCATCAGGCTGCAGTAAGTATGGATATGGAGCAGGGGTAAGGGAGGGGACAGGAATGTGGACGGGGGGAAACAAAGATTGTGGGCATGGACATGGGGGTGAAATGGAGAACAGGGCCCAAGGCTGTGTTGGGGTAGAAGTGGTGTCCCACCCCTTGCTGCTGATTGGTTAAGGAGACAACTGCCTCAGCCCCACTGTTCATTAGCTCACTAAGAGGATGTCCTGTATTCTGGGGATGAATAAGTGGCCACCTTAGATAAGGCAGGAACAAGAAGAGAGAGCAGTAGATTGGGTACAGAGCACATGGCAAGGATCAGAAGCAGAGCAGCTTATCAAACAGGGGGAGGGGATGAACCTGGCACTCACAGATGGTGTGAGGTCCCCCACAAGGCTGGTCAGACCCTACCAATTTAGGCAGAGATTATCCTCCTTGAGCATGGGTTTGAACTAGATGAAGACTTGGTCCCTCCTACCCCTACTTTACTGTATATTTACTTCTCAACTATTCTTTTGTATGTCATCTCACAAGGGCTATGCACCAGGGATGCAAATTCAGGTAATCTTCATGGGTAGATAAAGGCAAGGAAATCCCATCTCCAAAAATTTGGGGTTCTTTATTCAGTGGTGCATATAACTGACAGAGTCAGTATTCCTACTGTGATATAATACGCTAACAAGAACTTTAATAGGCAATCCTTTCATAGATTTTATTTTCCTTCAATTTTACCAGAAAAGGGAATGATCCAGCCCTTGTTGATTAGTCTAGCTCCTTAAAAGCTACATGCCTAACTTAGTCATGTGATTTAAAGAGATACAACACAGCTGTAAAAGCTTATGTTTACCCTCAGTAGGCTAAGATGAAAACATTTCAGGATATTTTGATCACTTTAGTTTTTCAAATTCATTTCTGAGTATCTATCCTTTATTCCCTACAAAAAGCAAATGTTATGATGTTACGAAGTAGAATATGCAAGATCTGCAAAAGGCAATGGGGTGGGGGGAGCACAAATATCCAGCACTCCAAGTCATCATCTAAAGACAGTCAGTTTCATAGATTAACTTTTCTGATTATGTTAACATGTGCTCTATATGCTATTTGGGGTGCCTGAAGAGCAAGGACAGTGGGAACTTTGCTGGACATGCTTTTGTTCCCATTTTCAATTTAAGCGCCAATATGTATATTGTTTCTTTGCTGCATGGTACAGTGAGGAATTTGAATGGAGCTATTGTGTTGTTCATGCAATCTACATACCTAATGTATTCATTAAAACCTCTTTCTAGTATATTATTTCTGTTAAGCTCAGCAGGATTTCCTATTAATATTTGATCGTTTCTTAGAAATTCAGCATCTAAGGTTTCTGAAAGTTATTTCCATACCTGTTAGTAAATTGATACCATGGTAGAAATAATATTGGCTGATGGCTTAATTTAATGAAGATAAATCAGTGCATTGTTTATAAGTTGCTGATCCTGTAAAATGTACTCTAAGCTGAATAAAGGTGACTTTATTCACCAGTTATCTGTTGTGACTCCAGAAGCAACTAACAATTCACAATCACCCCAAATGCAAGGGCTTCTTTTAAAAGGAGAGCAAACCTTTGCACCATCTTTATTTATTCTCATAAGTTCATTTTATTTTATTGCTATCACTAACATTTTGCAAAGCTCTTGAATTTTGGAAAACCTTAGCCTTTCCATTTATTTTACACAAATTTGGTTTGAATATGACTGCAGTGAATATGCAGTTTGAATATGCAGTTTGAATATGACTACAGTTCAGTCAAGGCCAAATATTGCGATATGGTCTTTCTCAGGGTATTTTTCTCTCTGAACCAAAGCAGGAAATATTATTAAATTTACAAGTCACCTTTTTTATATGCGTTTCCTATCAAACATTTATCAATTAAATTTGCATACCTATGATAACATTTGGTCAAGTACTTGGACTTTTGAGTGATTGGCATAACAAGCCATGAGAGGTTTACCCACTTGCACACTGACAAATAAACACCTCATGTTACATCTATATATTTTTGGTTTCCTCATTTGAAATACCTTACCATTGTATTTTCTTGTTTGTCTAGTCATCACCTTTGTTTCTTTATACCATGCTTACATCCTGCTTTACATCTTGCTTGAGACAGCAGTGCTTAATGGTTTTGATCTCTGTTATACAAGAGATCTTCTGCAACATGACTCAGGTGACTCTCTTGATCTAAGGAGTCTAACAGCTAAGATCCAGAATATCCATCTCAAATGATCTCATTCTCCTAAGCCTGGGCCCTCAGGCACTGACCTCAAGTGCCACCTATAACCCTCCCATCTTTCAGCCTATGGTCTGATTTTCCCTCAGACTACCATTGGATGCCTACAGGATCAGTCTTCACTAGGGATATTGATGGATTACCTCTCCCCCACCCTCCCTCCAAACAAAACTCTCAACCCTTAACCTCAGTCTTACTAGCACTTAACCTTGGAGCCATCTCCTCCTGGTTTATGGCATTATCACTGGCCTCAGTGATTCCTGATTAACTGTTATTTTAGCCCTTTGTGTGACTGTCACCTCAGATAGATGCTTTTTAACCCCAGTTGACTCTGGGCCCTGACTTTGACCTTAAAATGGCATCTGAGCCAACATACCAACTCACCCCATCACCACAAAAAGATAAAAAAAATAAAATGAACCCTTTGCCCTGTGCCTAATCATGACTTGGGATCCTGAAGACAGCCCCCACTCCCCCCCCCCAAACAAACAAACAAAATCTAATTAATTTAGACTTCATCCCAGCCTTGGCTGACTCCTGAAACCATGTATGGCGGTGGGGGCAACTGAGTTCAACATTTTTGTGACTGAGGGTGGGTCATCCAAAGTTAAAGGAAATAAGAAATAGAATAAGTTTTCAGAGTTCATCCAAACTCATACAGAGCTTGCTTTGGGGTCAAATGAGCCACAGGTCTTCATAATGATTTGATTTAGGGTGACCCAAAGTCAGGCTTAGATTCAGAGTGAGGTGCTACCTCTTACTTAAGGATCTTTTGTGGTCACAGTCAACGCAAAGGGTTAAAAGGAAGAAGTTTAACTGAGCTCTTTGCTAAGGTCAAAGGCTAGGATGAGTTTCAGGGTCAACAGTTTAGCCTAGCCTCAGGAGTTATGTTTTGTGGGTGATTCAAGGTCATACTCAGGACCAGGACCAGGGGAAGTTTTCCTCAGAGGGGTCTTTAAAGAACAAGGTTCCGGATCATGATTGTTTGTTTGACACACAGCCTCGGAGGCCAGCTGACTGTGGCTCAGAACAAGAACACACCCTTGCTCAGGGTTGTCTGAGGTTACAATCAGACCAGGGGCTGGAAGGAGAGGGTACTCAGGGTTCACTGAGGTCAGTACAGCAATGACACTCAGACAAAGGGCTGAGAGAAGAGTTAAGCAGGGGCCACTTGAGGTTGATGTGAATTCCAGGGATTGGGGGAATTTCTTTCAGGGGCTAACAGTAATCGACTTGAGGCCAAGGCTGATTAATTCATCTCCCAAGCTGGAAAAAAAGCCAGCTCATATAAATACAACCACATCTAACACATTAGCTAGTTTGTTATAGCTCTGGGGACTGGCCTTCTGTATTATTGTGTATATCTTGTGTATTCCTTTAGCCCTGTGTTCTGAATATGAACACAGCCTCCACTGACTCATAACTAAGGAGTTGGCTCTGTGGATAGGCCTCACCTCAGGTAATTCCAAGCTACACCAAGAATCACACTAGATGATCACAGTGATTCTTTCCTGGCATTAAAGTCTATTAGGGTCCTGCTACACATCGACATTCAAGCTGTATAGAAACCAGTTATAGAGTTGTTACACATTTTCAAGCACTAACTTTATAGTTGTCGGCCCTTTTTTATAACTGAACAGTCATTTTTATCATGTGATAATTGCTTTGCACATGTGGTTGGTCTAAATGTATTACATTATTAACCAGTTAATTGTGTGATAAGCACTTCATACTTATGGTTTGTCTTACTTTGCATGTGTGGGCAGTCCAAATTTATTGCATAACTGACCAGTTAATCAAGTAATATATGTAAAATGTAGCAAGAGCCTTAGGCACATAAAGAAAGGCTTATATCTCCCATATCTGAGGGACATATTTAATATAATAGAAATTCAGTCCCCTATAAATTATCTCACAAGAATCTGGTGATTTTTTAAATTATTTATTCTAAAAATACTATTTTTTGATTTGCAGATGAAACATAGCAAATATACTCAATATCTATAAAAGGACCTTGAGGTTCTCTTGAACACAGAAGACTGCTATCATTTTGGCGCACTAATTTCCACAGCCAATAGCATACAAAGAAGAATCATGGCTAATATCTCTGGCCCAAATGACCAGGTATGTCATTTGCAGAAGTAAGCTGGGAGCAGCCTTTGGCATGAGTCTAGAGCAGGGATCAACTTCGAACTTTTGAAGCTTTCACAAGACATCTTTATGAACATGCGGCTTCTAGTATGTGTGGCACAGATCATAAAAGGTAGTTTCCATTTAGTATACCTACCTTTTGGTATCTCAAGTATTCACCATTTCAAAGGAAACTCTGCTGAATGATTGAATGCAGGGTTTGGCTTCACTGACTTCACAGGCACAACAATCCAATTCACACAAACCCTTTTTCAAGGGATAAGTTCTCTGCCCATTTAAGCATCTTCTCAAGCTTGAGTTTGGCCTTCAAACTTAAAAGGTTTGCCAGCCTAGCTTTAGCAGGTATGAGTATGCAAAAATCCCACTCTTAATGACAAGGTTTTGTTGAATAAAACCTAATGTAGGTGTCATTTTTTTTATAGGCAGGAAAAGTACTTTTGTGTCCATTCTGCTTCGTTGTTTTAAACCACATGAGCAAAAGATCTCTTCTTTGTACAGATGAACTGTAGCTTACAAGGGTTTGTTACAACTACACACTTTCTGGTATTATTGTACTGGCAAACCCTTTTAAGTGCAGACAAGGTCTGGGTTTCCTTTGTCTCTAAATAGTGAAAACAACCTCTTGCTCCTTCAGCCAGGTCTGACATTCATTATATCCCTAATAAACATCAAAGGCCCTACTCCTCCTTCAGTCTGTCCTTCTAATACCCACTGACATTAATAAATAGCATTAATAATGCTAAAAGGCTAAAAGCTGCCTTTATGTGACTTTAGTCACTTGTCTCCTGAAAAAGAAATTGCATATAATTATTCTTTTTCACATTTGGATACTGCAAATGAGCTACAATAGCACTGGACTGTTGTAAATTAAGATCTAAAAAGCATTCCCTTAGGGGTTTAGCTATCTAATCAGTGATGTGAAATATCTGACAGCAAAAATGAAATGATTTTGAATGTGGCATTTGCTAAGTTGTCAGATGTTACTAAAAGGACTAATTCAATTGCTGTAACTAGTTTTTCAGTGGGAGATTGACTTTTAATACCATTGTATAACTTTGCATAACCCCCCTTTTGTTTCCCCAATTTAATTTTCTAAAATCACATTTCCAGTTACATATGCAATTTAGTATCAATTCAAAACAATTCAAATTCATTAATGTACAATAAAAAGTAATTATGTTAGAGATGTTCATTTAAACTAATAGCTTCTCATACTTATCCCATTAAGAGAGGTGCAAGGAGTTGCCACTGCTGCAAAAAACCCAACAATCCTAAATCCAATTATTATGTTTTATTAAAAGACTTAACATTATTTTAATTTCACTGCTGGATTACATTGTGCTGAGTAGAACAGGAATAAATGCAACATTATTTATGGTGATGACTAATACAGATCTGGACCTGAGATTTTTCAAGTAACTATAAAACCCTGTAACTTTTAGTGATCATTTCCAAATTTTTTATGCTTGCCTTCTGCCTCTCCCGATGAAAGTTTAATAGTTGTAATACACAATTGGATAACATAGTAAAGCATACCAGAATCAGACCCCAGTTTCTAATTTAGAGTAATAAAAGAGTGGGAGAAAATACCTTGGTTTGTAGTAAAGATCCGACATGAAATGACACTGCAAGAGCATAGTATTAGATTTCATTGTTATTTATACAGATTATTTACATAGTACAGCCAACATTTAGAGAATGGTATGGGTAAATAAAAGTGCTTTGTATTACGTTCTACATTTGAAAATAGGAATGGTGGACTGTAGCAGGGCACTAAGGTGCCTGCTACCTTGGAAAGCCGGAGCAGTGGCTCAGGTACTAGTTGCTGGGAGCAGCCAGGATGAGCTAAAGGCCCACACCTGGTGAGTCAGCTGACCAAAAGGGGCAGGGCTGACAACTATAAGACCCAGACTGGAGGCTGTAAGTTCTCTCTCTCAACTGGCAACCAGAAAGAAGGAGTACTGCTTGACTGAGGAAAGAGCTTGGCCCTGAATGTAGGAAAGAGAAAAAGGCCTGGATGTATAAGCTGCTAGTTACATGGGTGAGAGAGGTGGTGTGGTTTGGAGAGCGTTTAGCCAGGAGGATTAACTTTGCATTATAGCTGGGTGGGTTTTGTTATTGTTTGTTGTTCTTGTTACACCGGAGGACCGGGTGAGGCTATTAAGGGTTGAAGGAGGCCTCATAGGGGCTCCATGGTAGCATGAGGACCCTGGTGCCAGAGAGGGCACAACATTCAGGGGTGCATTGACACCCCCCCCCCCAGATACGAGAAGCCCCAGAAAGGGGGAAGAGATTGCTGATGCGTGCCAGGGAGCACGGTTGTGAAGCAAGCCAGAAGCGCCAGTGGGGCGCAGGAGAGTGAAAGTGACCAAACAACATCTGGTTCATCTGCGAGGCTTGGGGTGTGGTACAGGGGTGGTTGGAGCCAGACGTAGCCCATAAGGCTGGGGTGCCCGGAACCCTATTATAGAACTGAGCCGCAGGGGGAACCAGCAGAACCCTAACCAAGGGACTGAAAGGCAGTCTCCCTACAGAACTACAGAACATCAAAGATGTGGTGGGCAAAATTGTGAGGATGCTTTAACATTGAATTGGCATGGTAGGGGGTGCTAGGGGAGTTCACAGCCACCCCTAGGACCCCACACTGCTACATGGACTGACTTGACAGCTAGAAAATGCCCAACAAATCACGTGGTGAGCTAATCCTACAAGACCCTACCTTTCTTTCACCAACCCTTTCACTTTGTCCAATAATTGCGCAGACTGCTGCAAAACATAGACATGTGAGTATGTTGCTTCACTGATCTGCACTATGAATAACAAAGAAAAAAGCCTTAAGGTGGTATTATAGCTTACCTTTAAACCATCTAAAGGCACTTAAAACAAGAGCACACTCGTGCATCAAAGAGTGTTAACTCATTCCATGTATCCTTTAAGCAGTTTAAAGTTATGCCACTTGAGGCAAGGGTTATTTTTTGATTCATTCTACCCAGATTGAGATAAGGTATTGTTAGTCTGCTCCAGGGAGATAAAACAATCAACTTGCAGTCCTTCTACCCTCCTAATCTCTGCTGCCCAGAGCTGGTACTGGTCACAAGCCAGCACTCTTCATCCATTCTTCCTACCATGGGAATGACCCCAGCACATTATCCCCTAGCCAAGAGATTTTGGTGGAGCAGGGAGCCTATGGCAATCCTTCCCACCCTCCCCAGTGCCTCCCCCATGCATGGGTGGAGGCACAGTGGGAAAAGGGCTATAGCCAGAAATCCTTTTGTCTGCTCCCCTCTCAAATGTAAAGCTCCTCCATATGGCAAAAGCCCCTCTTAGTATTTGCCCCATTTTGGGGATGCTTTCTCTTTTCTAGCTTTTCTTCCTTCCCCTCTCATTCTTTTATCATATCATTATTATTTTTATATATGGTGTATTTGTAGTGAAAATAGAGCTTGTAGATGCTTTTACAAATGTACTTTAAGTTTAAAAGTAAGTTGTGCCATGTAATACTGTTATCAAGAGCAGGAATCTCTGTATGGAGCAGGTCCCTGAATGAATCTGGCTGGTTGTGTAACACAGTAGCTAGTCTGGGTAAGTATGTTAATGAGTGGCAATTAACACCTACAAAATCAGAGGTCAAGGAGAAGAAAGAATCAATACAGAGCCAGGAATTCCTGGAAACTTCATTGTTAATGATACAAAAGCTCCCATTTGAACTAATCAATGCTGGAAACAGACCCTTGGAACTGAAATACCCCCTGATAACCACTTCCAGAGCTCTATTCATCATGGCAGTGAATCGACCAAAATTCATCAACCAACTCCTGAGACTGCACATAAGTGCGGATATGGCCTCTGGCGCTGACAGCTGTCATCCAGCAGCTACCAAGAGGGATGTCCCTTGAGGTCAATGACCCCTGAATTGGCTATGCCCGAGAATTGGGGAGTCACCAAAGTCTGCCAGAGGAGATAAAAGGCAGTGAAGAATGACCCCCAATGGCATCCTCTGACCTGACCAGCACCCTGCCTGTACAGCCAGAAGGACCAGCCGGCGACCCTCTTCTGCAGCAACATCACGCTGAAAGAAGCTTCGACTGGTCATTAATGGTAGACTCCAGCACTTGGGGATAGGTATAACTTGTCATGATTGTTTAGTGTTCAGAGCTAGCTAATGAGAGAGAGAGAGTGTGTGTGTGTGTGTGTGTGTGTGTGTGTGTGTGTGTGTGTGTGTGTGTTTGAGGGGATCAGCACCAAGGTTTATGCTCTGACTTTTGCATCCGTCCAATAAACTAGAATTTTATGATGATCCTGTAAGCTGATGCTTTGTAGCCAACAGGGCTGCCTAGTACCAAGACCAGGAGAACTGAAGGAAGCATATTTTCCCTGCTCTCACTGTAGTTAAACCCCTGGTGTGAGTGCTGCAATCTGTCCCATACAGCAAGTATGTTAATCCTTAGCCTTGTGCCCTGGTGCGAGTGTTGTGGTGTATGCTGTTGAGTGAGAGTGCTGGTTCTCACCTCCATGCCTGAGCTGTGTCTCGCCTTGCCCATACCAGTCAGCCCACCCCACCCAGGGCTAGGACAGGAGCACTGGGGCCAGGGAGGAAGAAGGTAGCAGGTAGTTACTAGGGAACAGGGATCCAGTGTGTAGACAGAGAGGGATAAATTCAATTAACTGCTTGTAGTCTCTGTAGTGGGTGAATTGAATATTTACACCATCTGGTATAGGAGCATGGCACAGCCCATATCCAGATGGGCTCAGGACAGCCAAGAGAGGGTCATGAGGTCTCCTTGGAGTGGATCATTGATCTCAGCTCCCTAGGGAGCTGAGATCTGCCCAAGCAAGGGACTTTATGCAGTGAGTCCCCCAACACCACCCAGCCCAGGCATAGGGGTTCACATAGGTCATGATCTGTATAGCTGGACCCTCCATCCTTGGGCAGAGAGTAGATTATGGCTCTGCCATGGGCCCCAGCCCTGTGCTCTTAACTACCTTGCAATTCCCTGCAATTGCTGCCCTTGCCCACCATCCTGCTCCTAGATGCTGTTTTTTGCCTACCCATGACCCCATCCCATCTACCCAGCCAAGCGCACCCTGACCATGGGGGTCCCATCCTTTCTCCATGGAGACCCTCTCATCTGCTGCATCCAGCACCTCTAATATTGGTTGTGGAGTACTTGGGTTTGGACTGGATAGTATCAATTGCCGCCACTGTACTGGGCCAGGTCATCACCACCCCCACCAAAGCCCACAACAGCTCATTGAAATTCCTAAAGTGACTTTCCAGTCAAAATAATTACCCATCCCTGCCTAAACCTCTGACTGCTATAAAATTGTTTTAACTTTAAAGTGACATACCATTCCACAGATTTACAATGGTTTGAAAGTAACCTATAATAGTGCCTTTAATGAGGTGTAATCAACAAGGCCCACATTAAATATCTCATTAAGTAACAAGGTAACAAGCCTTCTAATGGTGCAAAGAGCTGAACAATGCCCTTCCAAAACAAACAAGGTGTCATGCTAAAATTTAAGTAGTATTTTTAATATATAAATCAATAGGTTGTATCAAATAGTTTATGATTCATGTATGATTTTACCCACCGGCCTCTTAAGTAGTTTATGCTGGATTCCAGCTATAGCTGAGCACCTGTATACTTTTAAAAGCATTTGAGATGAGAATAACATTTTTTTTTTTTCATCACAGCTTTGCTTTCTCTATAAAATAAGTTGGTTTAAACAATGGTATTTTCATTAGAAAGAACAATGCTAAAGTTGTTTTATTTATGTCTTTATTAGTACTCCAGTTGTATATAGAGACATGAATCAGATTTCAGTATTCCCTCACACACAACACAGGCATTTTCTGTTCCACACACAAATTTGGTACTCCAGAATGTAATGACTGGATAACAGAATGCATAGGGAGATAACAATGACTGCAAGTACTATGCCCTGAACAGAAGTGTGCATACAATGAGAAGAAAGGAAGGAATCAGAAGCTATAGAGAAAAATATGCAACTGACATCATTGAAGGAAAGATACTAGGCCTTTGTGTTGTTTAGTCATTTACATTAAAATAAAGGAATTGTATTGTTGGTGCAAAACGCTGCTTAATGAACCTACATTGGTAGTTAAATTGTATTCTATTTAAGTAAGTATCACATGGCTGCACAAGGTGCAGGAAAATGAAGTATCAGGCCTTGAAGTAGGTAAACAATTTCTTAGTTTGGCAGAAAACTATCCGAATCACCTTAAGGCATCAGTAAAATCAAATTCTTATTTAGTGCCACTCTAGCTACTTGTGACCTTACAGTTTCCACAAGCTGTTGCACTGTCCTATACAGTGTTATGCATTGTACATGGAAGACAAATTTACCAGTTCACTGATTATTACAGAAGGCACATAGCTTTTATTCAAGAGGGACTTTGGACAATTGACTGTTCAAAGACTATGAATTGCATTTGTTCATTATGGAGCATGGCATAATGAAAATGGAAAAAGTGACTTACGGTTTTTAGAGAAAAAATATAAGGGAGGAAAGAGCACAGCAAGTTTATCAGACAAAAAATAAAATGATGTACAGTTCTTTGCAATTGCATTCTCAATAAATGCAACATCATAATCCATCTTCACATGGTTGAACTCTTTTACATGATGTATTGGACAGCATTAAGAGATGGGCCTCAGATTCAGAAGACTAAGTGAACAGTGTAAGTCAGATGGAACAACCATAAGCAATGAAGAATTGTATGTGTATAAGAAAACAGCACTTGAGTTTTCACAGGACTACAAATTTCACTAGTTTATTCCAGTAGCCATTAGAATTATTTGGCAGTGGTGGATTCTTCTAACCTTGAAGAACTTAGAGCAGTTGATAATGTGAACTATTCAAATGACCTTTGGCTCTTTAGCATCTCTAATGGTACGACTCAGGGTTTGCTTCTCAAACCTTTTAGACTCAGACAAAAGAGGATTCAGGAGGGGCAGGGAGTGCAGTGGTGCAACTGGCTTTACACCTTTGATTCCTGGTCCACCCAAAGTGTAAAACAAACTGCACAGCCATGGCAGCAGCATTTCTATTTCAGGCAGCAGTGAGGGTGTTACTTGACATCATTGTTCATTATCATCTACCTGTTCCCTTCTAAACTCCTCATTCCACAGGTGTTAATGACCCTTTCTCCTTTTTTTAATGGTCTTAATGTTCCACTAATTAAGCTATCATTTATTTTGAATTCTACTGTCTTGTAGTTGCTCCTGGTAATGTAGCTTTTATTTCATAGCCTTGCAGACTGTTTTTAACTGTAGCTAAAAACATTAACTCCGGCTGTCAAGATGCTCAAGAAGGCTTGAATCTGTTTTATTAATCCGAAAGAGAGGTACATTTGATTCTAATGTACCCATTTTGAATATTTTTACTTAGCTTGAATATTTCCCCTAGTTTGTTGTGTTTTTAATACATAATATAGCAAATTACATATAGCAAATTAGTGCACATTCTAATAAATTTATATTTGTTTATGCTTCATTCGTAAATGGAATTATATAGCCCTCGGTCCCTAGAATATCAGTAAAGGTTCCAGGTTCCTTTCCTGCAAAAACCCCCCAACAACATGTGTTGTGTTATATATGATGATGCACCACACCATCTGCACCTCCCTTTCAAAATCCTAGAGCCACTTAGGACTGGGCAAAATTCCTGAGTTTCATTTTTGGTTTCATTTCAGCATTTCGTAGGGCTGTCTGAAATGGCTGTTTCATTTTGTTTCAGATTCCAGCACTTCAGAGGGACAGCGATTCATTTTGCTGTTTCAAATCACTGTCCCATTTCATTTTGGCCGAAACTTTTTTGCAGCTGTTTCAGAATTTCAACCGTGTTTCAGCCATTGGCTATAATGTTGAATCACAAAACTGCCTATAAGCTTGTCATTTCTTGCCTGATTTGGATGAAAAGTGCAGGGATGCTAGTCATAAAGTCTGCCAAGTTTCAAGGAGGCCATGAACCCTGCAGGAGTTTCTGGGGAACTCCACCTCAAACGGCTGACAAGGAAAACTTGTGACGTGATTTTCTGTGTGTGTTAAGGTGCAGTGGGGTGAAAACTGCAGAGATGGTATCCCCTGTTTTCACCCTCACAACTCCACTGCAACCAACAAGCCTCAGGCCTCTCAAAAACCTTATGGGTCTGGGCTTTCCCCAGCCAGAACTGTGCGGTGGCTGGAGGTTATCAGGTGCCTTTCACCAGGGAGGTTCACAGTCCTGGCATTTCCAGGGGCTGTCACACCATGGGCAGTCTCATCCAGGCCTCCCTACTTTGGCAGGTCATGCCCAGGATGATGTGGGGCATCCCCCTCCCCATATAGTCCCAGCCCTTATACCTCCACATTCTTTCTAGCACAGGAGCTCAGCAGGAAGATGTTCTTCCGCTGCTGGCTGGTGAGAAACTAAATTGCCACCTCCAGCTCTGAGTGGGGCATTAAATGGCCACCCTCATTAGCACCTGTCCTGCTACATCTCCCTGCTGAGCTCCCAAGCTAGAAAGAATGTGGAGGTATAAGGGCTGGGACTATATGGGGAGGGGGATGCCCCACATCATGAGGCCTCCAACTGGCATTGCCTGCCAGGTTTCAGGCAGTGATGCAGGGGTTTCTGTGAAACTGCACCTAAAACTACTGAAAGCAGAACTCATGTTCCTTGTATGTGTTAAGGGGTGTAAGTTGTAGCTGTGTTGGTCTAGGGACATAGCACAGACAGTTCTTAGGGTCAATCTGGTATCTTTTATTAGACCAACTGAATAGTTGGAGCAATTCTTCTTTGCAAGGTTTCAAGTTTAAAAAAACCTTTTGTCAGGCTGAGGAAGAATCTAGTTGGTATCTGTGTGTTCTTCCTGGGTGGAAGGAATAGTAAAGAAGCCAGAGGCTGGCATGCAATGCAGGCAAGAAAGCCAGTCAGTGAAAATGTAAATTGAGGCACCAGGATTTAAAAGACAGGCTGGGAGGAGAAGTGAGGTGGATAGAAGATGTAGAAGGGAAAAGAGGAGAAGTACCTGCTGCTACCTGGGGAGTCAGATGTCAGGCAGGTTATAGTGTCTTATAGCAAAAAACCCAGTTTTCCTTTATTTTACTTAGAAATATGACATCCCCTTTCCCTCAACATTTCTGCCTTTTTCTCTCCCCTCCACTATTCCCTATTGTGTTATATATATAGTTAAGTTAAATTCCTGTGTACATGAGATCTGTTTTATAGTAACCATGAGCTATTGTAATAGAGTTGTGCTGTGTGGGTTGGATTACTGTAATGTATTTTACCATATGGTTATTATGTCTTAAGTATCTCGGTGTTAACATTGTATGATTTAGGCCTGCAATGTAGGTTGGCATGAGTGATGTCAAGTATCCATTTGTGTGTCAGGTTCCCATCTTGTCCCCATGCCCTGTTGTATAAATATGTTGCAACTATGACTCATACCTACCTAGTTTCATAGTTTGTAGGGTTGGAAGGGACCTGAGCAGATCATCGAGTGCGATCCCCCTGCCATGGCAGGAAAGAGTACTGGGGTCAAACGACCCCGGCAAGGTGATTGTCAAGCCTTGTCTTAAAGACCCCCAGGGTAGGAGCTAGCACCACTTCTCTTGGAAGTTGGTTCCAGATCCTAGCCACCCTGACAGTGAAGTAGTGCCTCCTGATATCTAGCCTAAATCAACCCTCTGCTTGTGACCATTATTCCGAGTCACTCCTGGGAGTGCTTAGGGGAACAGGGACTCCCCCAATGCTTGCTGGTCCCTTCTGACTAGTTTGTAACAGGCCACTAGATCCCCCCCTCAGCCTTCTCTTGTGGAGGCTGAACAGGTTCAGGTCCCATAGCCTTTCCTCCTACGGCCTGCCCTGCTGCCCCCTGATCATGCAAGTGGCCCTCCTCTGGACCCTCTCCATGTTGTCCACATCCCTCCCAAAGTGCGGCACCCAGAACTGGATGCAGTACTCCAGCTGTGGCTTGACCAGTGCCTCATAGAGGGGGAGATCACCTCCTTGGACCTGCTTGAGATGCATCTGTGGATGCATGACGAGGTGCGGTTGGCCTTCATGACCGCATACCCACACTGCCAGCCCATGTTCATCTTGGCATCAGTGATGACTCCAAGATCCTTTTCTGCCTCTGTACTGACGAGAAGGGAGTTCCCTAGCCTGTAGGTATGGTGCTGGTTCTTCCTCCCCAGGTACAGCACCTTGTACGTGTCAGTGTTGAAACTCATCCTATTCTCATCCACCCACCCCTGTAACCTGTCTAGGTCTGATTGTAGCCTATTCCTCCCTTCTAGCGTGCCCACATCCCCCCACATCTTAGTGTCTTCAGCAAATTTGAACAGGGTGCTTTTTTCCTCCTTGTCCAAGTCACTGATGATGATGTTGAACAGTGCAGGCCCAAGGACCGAGCCCTGCGAAACCCACTGCCCACATCCCTCCAGGTTGAAAATGACCCGTCCACTACCAGTCTCTGGGTGTGGCCCTCCAGCCAGTTGGCAACCCATTTGACTGGGTAGGTGTCAACACCACAGTCCCTCAGTTTCTTAATGAGGACGGGGTGAGAGACAGTGTCAAAGGCCTTCTGAAAGTCCAGGAAGACTATGTCCACTGCTACCCCTGCATCTAAGGATTTGGTGACCTGGTTGTAGAAGGCCATCAGGTTGGTCTGACAGGACCAGGCTCTAATGAACCTGTGTTGGTTGCCCGTAAGCATAATCTCCCCGGCTGGCCCCTCATGGACATGTGCCAGGATAATTCTCTCAAAAAGCTTGCCCAGGATTAAGGTAAGACTAACTAGCCTATAGTTTCCCGGGTCCTTCTTCCTCCCCTTTTTGAAGATGGGAACTGCATTGGCACTCTTCCACTCCTCTGGCACCACACCAGAGCATCACGAATGCCCGTAAAGCTGTGCCAGGGGTCCCACAATGACTTCAGCTAATTCCCTCAGTACTCTAGGGTGCAGATCCTCTGTACCAGCTGATTTAAATATATCCAGTCCCTCCAGAATTTCCCTAACAAGTTCCTCACTAACCCTTGGCCCAGGTTCACCTCCCCTGGGATCTAAGGAGGGTCCAGAGCAGGGGTGGCTGTTCAGGCCCCTGCTCAGGAAAATGGAGGCAAAAAAATCTTTAAATATGTTAGCTTTGTCATCTGGTATGATGGCCAAATTTCCTAGCGTATCCTGCAGGGGTCCCACGTTACCCAGAACCTTCTTTTTGCCCGCTATGTATTTAAAAAAGGACTTCTTGTTGTCCTTTAATCTGGGAAGCTAGTCCCAGTTCCATCTCCACCTTGGCCTTCCTGACTGCCCCCCCTGCATCCCTGAGCAACTGCAGTATAATCCTCCCTGGTGATGGCCCCTCCCTGGTGATGGCCCCTCCCTTCCATTGGGTGTACGCCTCTCTTTTAGCTAGGAAACATTCCCGGATGCTTTTGGTGAGCCATGGGGGCTTTTGCATCCTCCTGCTCCCTTTGATCCATGTTGGGATTACCTTCCTTTGGTCTTGGAGGATCATCTTCTTAAGGAGCGACCACTCTTCTTGGACACCTGGCTCCCCTCCCGTTGGGGACCTCAGTGCTTCCTCAACTATTCTTCGTAGCTCATTGAAGTCTGCCCTCCTGAAATCTAGGGCTGCTGCCTTGCTCTAGGCCTTTGTCACCTTGTGCTGGATGGTGAATTCCAGCAGGAAAAGATCACTGTCGCTGAGGTGGTTGAGTACCCTCAGCCCCCTCACTAAGTCGCCACCTGTGGCCAGCACCAGGTCCAACAAAGCATCTCCCCTGGTGGGGCTGTGACCTCCTGGGTTAGATGGAGGTCCTGCATTTGGGCTAGGAACCTACATGAGTGGTCAGACCTGGCTGACTGCTTTTCCCAAAAGATGTCTGGAAAGTTCAGGTCCCCCATGATGACCACGTCCTTTGACCTAACTACCTCCGTGAGCTGACTTAAGAATCCCTGGTCTAGCTCTTCCCCTTGGTTGGGTTGTCTTTAGTAGACCCCCACCGTTAAGTCTCTTTCTCTGCGACTGCCTTCTATTCTAATGAGAGCACTTCAGAGTGCCCTTCCTCTAATTCTTTGCTAATTGATGAGGATGTGTATTCCTCCTTTAATGTAGAGCACCACGCCGCTACCTTTCCTCCCTGCCCTATCCCTCCTGTACAGCCTATAGCCCTTGATATTCACCGCCCAGTCATGCATTGGGTCCCACCATGTTTCAGTGAGCCCCACTGTGTCTGGGTTGGTGTCAGCTAGCAGGAGGGTAAGTTCTTCCTGCTTGTTTCCCATACTACGAACATTTGTGTAGAGGCATTTGAGGCCTCCTGTGGATGTGTGCACTGGCTCCCTACTTCCAGCATTGCCCTGGCCACTGTTGGTTACATGTGTATATGTTCCACTCATCGGCCTAGGCTGGGCTGTACTTGTGGGTGTTGCTTGGTTTGGCAGTCCGAGGCTTCCTCCTCCTTCGTCTTCTCCTTCCCCCAACGAGCCTAGTTTAAAGCCCGCTGGAGGAGATCCGCCAACCTAGAAGAAAACACATGCTTACCTTTAGGGGAAAGGTGGAGTCCATCCCATTCGAGCATGTCTGTCATAGTGATGTGTGGGTCGTTGTCGAGGAAGCCAAAGCCCGCCTCGAGCCACCATTCCTGAAGCCGCCAGCTGGTATCTGCGATGCCTGTCGCATGCCATCTTCCACATCCGCTCACTGGTAGGACAGAAGAGAGAACCACTTGTGCACCTATGTCCTTCAGCACACCCTGCTGAGAGTGGTAGTCTGCCATCAGGTGATCAAGGCATCTCCTGGCCGCAACATTAGTATCCACATGGATTAGGACCATTGGGTGGATCATCTCCTTCACATCCTGAATCTTTGCTCCGGGTAGGTAGTAGACCTCGTGGGTTGAGGGGTCCTGGCAACAGATGAGGCCCTCTGTACCTCTCAGGATGGAGTTGCCTATGATGATCGGTTGATGCTTTTTCTTCCGGGACTGCTTGGCTCCTTCGGCCTGCTTGGATCATGGAGAGTGTAGAGTTGCCTCCTCTCCTTTCTTCTCCTCCAGAGTTGCCAGGGCCTTGTACCTGTTCTCCAGCTGGAGTGGAGGAACTGGTACTGATACATTACAAGCAGCCCTGGTTCTGGAGGTGACCGTCTGCCACTCTGCAGTGGAGGGCACTTTCCAAGGTGCTTCTTCCTTGGGTGTGTGGCCCTTCAGGGAAAGGAAATAGCCATCAATTTCATCCTCCGCCTCCCTGATTCCCCTCAGCTTGCTAACCTCCTCATGGAGCTCCCTCTTCTGCACCTGGCAGCATTCCATGTCAACACCATCGTGGGAGTCGCTGCTTGTTTATAGCTTAGTGTGGTGCCTTCGCCCTGCCCTAGCAGGAATCTCCCCCCTGGCCTTTCCTGCTCACCCACTGATGCAAACGCCGGCGCGCTCTTACAAAGTGTGCCTGTTCACGCACTCTGTTTGCACGGCACGGCTCGGGAGCGCAGCTCCCTACCGGCTCAGCTAAGAGGGATCTGTGGGGCTTCCCCTCCGGATCTGGCTCAGCTATGTCCAGTCCCTCTGCCCACTTACATTGGGGGGATCAGCTGCTGCTACCTCCGCTGCTGCCTTCGCTTCGGGTCTGGTAAGGGGGCACACATGCATGCAGGACACACGTGTGCCTGGATCCCTCTTCTCCTCCCTGCTCCTCTCCCATGTAAATTGGTTTTCCTTGAATGCCTGAAACAAAAGAGTGGATGAGTGAAATACAATGATAGCAGGACTGCCTACTAAATCACCCCATCATACAAAACCAATACCTGGAACAATGACCCAGCCATTGGAACCAACCTCTGCTTTCAAGAAACAAAAGATGAGGCAACCCATCATTGTACCAAGGTTGTACATGCTCAGTATGAACATCTGGAACCCTCTGGAACAGAGCTGGCCTTGCCTGGACATGCCCTCCCCCTAGGAGATCATAGTAGTCTGCCCCATAAAAAGGGGTAGTGAAGACTGACTCTTTGGGACACCCTCTCCATCTGAACCAGCACCATGCCACACCACCTATCCACCCAGAGGCCCTGCCAGCAACCCCCACCCTCTGGACAACACTTTGCTGGAGAAGACCCCATCTGGCCCTTGATAGGTAGCTATCAACCCCACCCTCTCTTCAACCAAGGGCTTGGACTCTGTTTCTCTCCCCTACCTGGAGTCCAACCCTTTCACTGAGTCTCTTTTTCCTGCTACCATTGTGTGAGTGTGTCTGGGAGTGCTTGTGTAAGTGTGTGTGGGAGCCAAGCTGTACAGTACAGTGTTCATTTAATAAAACTGTTATTTGGACCCCTGAGTTGGGTTTTGCTTAACTACAGTTCTGGCTCTGCTCCAATCTCTACTCCTCGCCCCTCTAACTTTTGTCTCATTTCTCACTCTCCTGCTTCTGGCTCACAGCAACTCCAACACTTGTCCCATGCTCCTGAGGCTCTAGCTGTCCTGAGCTCCTCTCTGCCTGTAAACCCTTGTTTCTTTGCTATTGCCTTATCCCCACTGTCTTCTCCCCGATCTCTGCCACTTGCTCTTTAGTAATCAAGCACCCCAAGCATAGTTACCACAGGCACCAACACACACACATTGTCACCTGAGTCCATGTTTAACCTGTGTGTATGTATATGTGTATTGTGTATGATTTCATGTCATTATCATTAGAGCATGTATATGCTTGAATTGGTGATAGGTATGCATGTGGCAAGGCTGGTAATCTTGGACATGTATGTGCCTGAGATGTGTGTGTATGCACCTAATTGAATTGTGTGTCTGTATATGTGTAACTGTGTTGCACCCTCCCATCTAACAGCACAATTTTGAGATCCTGAGAGTTGGCCTGACCCCACAGGGCAACAGTGTCATAAATCCAATGTCTATATTGAGCCCATGAGTTTCTGTATCTAGGAGGTTGATGAAGTGAAGTTCATAGGGGCCCATCTGTGAAAAGTGGTTTATAAATTCAAACAAGCACCAAACCAAGCTAATCTCATCACCAGAAGCCAACTTTCTATAGCCCAAAATACACTGAATGGATCCAGACCATGCCATGACAAGAAATGAAAAACCTGCCAACATATCTCCAGTACCCCCACAAACTGTCCCAGAATCTATCAAAGACAAGAATACCTGTAGGGACACATCTCACAGAAAAAACACTCTGTCTCCAGTGTTTCAGTCCTGATCCTCAAAAGGAATTTACAAACCACTTTTCACAGAGGGGCCTGTGAACTTCACTTCATCAACCTCCTAGATACAAAAACTCATGGATTCAATACAGGCATTGCATTTATGACCACACTACAACCTGCCTGACATCTGACTTCCCAGCTACTTCTCCACTTTTACCTGCTACATTCCCTTCCCCCCCCCCACTTCAGTCTGTTTCTCACCCCCCTGATACCTCAATTTCCATTTTCACTGACTGGCTTTTTTGCCTGAATTGCATGCCAGTCTCTGCCATCCAGGAAGAGCAAACACATACCAATTAGATGCTTCCTCATTCTGACAAAGGGTTTTAAACCCAAAAGCCCATGCCTTGCACATGGCATCCCAGGCAGCTAAGCTCACCTAGAGCCTCACAACTCCACTGCAACCAACAAGCCTTAGGCCTCTCAAAGTTCTTACAGGTCTTGGCTTTCCCTAGCCAGGATTGTGTTTGTGTGTGGTTGCTAAAAGTTATAAGGCACCTCCTACCCACCTTTCATCAGGCTGATACTCGGTCCTGGCATTTCCTGGGGCTGCTGTTCTGCTGACAGTCAGTGGACAGGATAAGTGTTCCTGGGCAACTGTGGCCAGACCCTGCCACATCTGGCTGTGGCTTGCCCAATAGGCCAAGGCATGTCAGTCCAGTGGCTTCATGTCCTTGCTGAGATAGAGCTGAGGCTTTGGTGGCTACTTACCTGCCCCATGCTGGAGTCTGGTGAGTCTGAACCTCACCATTGAAGCCATGCCCTTGGCCCACATTGGCAGCACCTGTCATGGAGAAGACATGCTCATGGGAGTGCTGGCATGGGAAAGTGGATCCCCCTCATCCAAGTTCCCCAGAATGTGCCCTTCTGCCTTCCAGACTGTGTTCACCAGCACCTCTGTCCAGTAATCCAGGGTTCTGCTAGTGTACATGCTCCCCTTCACCCTTGGGTTGCACGTGGCCACCAGCACGTGGACTGTACTAGACCGCAACAGATCCAACTGTTTCTTGATGCCCTCCCTCATCCATTTCACCAGTGCCTGCACCTCTGATGACAGTGACTTGCCCCAGTCAGGCAAATGGATCCCCTGCAACTTCTCCATTTGGTTCTCAAGTTCCTTCACTATGGAGATCACCTGGCTAAGGAGGGCATCGCCAGCACTGACAGGCTTGGTTGCCTTGAGAAATGGCTTGAGGACCACCAAGATCTGGGAGATAGTATCCCACCCTGGTTTGTTAAGCAGGACACTGATCCCAATCTCCCCAAACAAGACCATCTCATGGATGGTCCTCTGTTGCTCCACCAGCCTTTCCAGCATGAGGTATGTGGAGTTCCAGAGAGTCTCCACATCCTGGATGATTTTGTACTGTGGAATGCTCAGCTCTGGCTGTTTCTCCCTCATCATCTTGCCCCCCTTGATGCTCCAGTGGGAGTAGGCCACCACCTTCCTGCACTTCAAAATGAACTGGCTGGTTGTGATGGAGCTGTCACTGGCAGCCCTTTCCCCCTCCAAGGGTGAGCAGGGGAATCCCTAACTATAAGGTGGAATTTGTGTTCCACACAGCAGATTTCAACAAAGTTGGCATCACAGACTGCCATGACCATGTTGGCCCTGTTGTTGGTGACCATGAACCAGTAGGTGAGCTCACCATGCCCAACGAGCCACCCCTGCACTATGCAATTCATGGTCCCCATGATCTCTGTTGCCATGTGGGACTCATCCATCACCTTGGCTTGAAGGAGAACCCACTGATGACCTGACTAATGCCACCAGTGCCCTGTGAGGAAGAAGTAGGCATCATCTCCACCCCACCTTCTCCAGATGTCCGAGGGGAAGTGAAAGGCCACCTGCAGACCTGCCTTGCAAAGCTCCTCCCTCAAGTACTCCCTGCATGCCTCATACCATTCTGCTGAAGGTGGTGCCACCTGCACCATGACCTGCCTGAACCCTGGCTGTTTAATTAAGGAGAAGGGCTAGCCATCAATGCCAAGCATCTCCCTAGTGCTCTGGGTGATCTCTCTCACCCTTGCAATGCACCCCCACCTTTCTGTCTGCCTTTTCCTCACTGTTCCAGGGTGCCCTGCCTCTGCTTTGGGAGGACAGGGGCTTTGTAGAGAGAGGGTGACTGCCCTTTGGGCATGCTCCTGCTGTTGTCAGGCCAAGGAGGAGCAAGGGCAAGGGGGCCTGGTGCCTGCAGAGATACATCAGCATCCCTGTAGCGCTCATGTGTTTTGCCCTGGCTGATTTTGGCTCATCAGTGCAGGCAGATAGTATATATGGGATCATCTGCCAGCTCGGAATGATCCCAGACCACACTACCTGCTCATTTCTGGGGTGCGGGTGCTTGTATGGATGCTGCAGTTTCCCCCTCCTCAACAGGCAGAGGCACAGCAACAGGAGGAACAGATTCAGCTGAGCCACTTGCTTCCACAACTTCTACCTCAACCTCCTCCAAACTGCATTCTGGGAAGGAGACCTGGCTTTAGAGAAACTTGGAGGGGAGTAGCGCACAAACTCAGATTCCTCCTTGGTCCCCATAATTTATTTTGCTAGGGTGCTCAGATCCCCTACTTACAGATCCAGATCCAGATCCAGATCCTCCTCTGGCACTAGAAGGCTCCAGCTGGTGAATGAAATGGGGGTGGAGAAGTTTGTCCAATGGTAGGTTTTCACCCCAACAGTCCTGCCCCTATCTGTGGTAGAGGCTTGTGTCTATCGATCTAGGTGTCATCAATCTCTGGAGCTCATCACCTGTCTGAGTGGCTTTTTCTTTTCCTTTTCTTCCTTTCTTACTCTATCTTCTACACCAGGACAGGTTTAGCACCTCTGCTAACAAGCCTAAGTCCACCACGATGTCTTGCTGGCGCCTCCCACATGTCTGTGATCTCACCTGCCACAATTTGTTGTTATGGGAGAAAATAGAATGTGTGTGGGTCTTGACACTTTGGCTCTTGCAATTTGTTTTAGTGTAGTGAGGGCTCCACTAACCCGTACACCCTCTTCCATCTTCACAGGGGAGATTACCCTCCCCATCACCAGGGAATGTTATATGCCATTAATGGCAAGCTGACCAGCTCTATTTCATGTGTGAGCTACCTTACTGAATCTTATTCTTGCACCCTTATTTTTTAATCTTTATTTTTGCAAATTTTATTTTTATAAATATGTTGTCACTTACTTAGGGGGAAAATGCTGGCTTTATGCTAATATAACTAAAATAAAGATTTGGTCTTTAGATTTAAAATGAACCATACAGTCCAAAGTTTGCTTCCTTTTCTACTCACATAATTCCATGTACTTCAAGGGAGTTGCATGAATGAGGCAGGATTGTTTTTATTTTATTTTATATTAGTTGATTTACAGTTGGAAAGCTGAAAACCTCCATAAGCAACCAGATCTTAAGGAGATCAGTTAAATATCAAGGCTGTTTTCAAAGATTTCTAACCTGTTGTATCTAGCAGTTCAGTATTTTGCATCAAGATTCTTCCTTTCCCTGTTGCAAGTGGATTGGAGAAGAGTGAAGCTACTCTGCCCACCACAGTTTTCACTTCTTGGTATTTTATCAGCTTTGAGAACTGCAACTGCCATACTATATTTTTCATGCACTTCCAGGTAAGTTCAACTTTAACCAGAATGCTGATAGAAAAAAAAATCTGAAGAATACCTTAAATCAATCTTTTGACTTTTGATAAGGGAATGCAGTTAAAGCCCTGCAATGTGTCATACATTGTTTAAATAAATATAAAAAATACTAGTAGCAAACATTGCTGAACACGTAAGATACATTTTACAGTTAGTATAGTATTAACTTTGCTTTTCACGTTGTGTTCCCCTATCTTGTAAATAGTTTAGCCTTAATGGTATGCTCAAGGAAGTGCACATTGTACAATATGCCATTATAAGTGGGGTTACTCTAAAGCCTTTCTTATAAAACTGTGTTAGGAGTTGGCATGTGGTTTAATATGTTCTCTATGGAAGGGAAGATCACCTGCCATTTCAAGTGTTTTCTTTACAGAAAAGAACAAAAATGCATGATTAGTCACACAAAGTTAAATTGTGTGAATAATACATAAGATTTTTTTCAGAACAAGCAAAATAGTTTAAATTATTGCATGAATACTGGACATTTATGGTGTCATGAGACCCACAAAGACACTGCAAATATGTGCCTCATTTCCAAATACACTATGCAAAAAATAACTGAATTCTTATTTATCTCAATATTGTCTTCCATATTTTACCTAAAAATCTCTTTCATGGACGTGTCAATTTCAGAACATAAACCACATTGCATGTGTTTACAAGGCCATACTTTGCTCACCCAACTGGGGTCAGTCAGACTACTGGTTTCAGTGCATATTTCAGAGAATGTTCTCACTGGTATTATCTGAGGTCATTGTTTCCAGCATCCATAAAAGTATCTGTTTTTGAGCATATGAATTAAGGTCCTTCTGCAGCACCCCAGACCAGTTCTGACTTGACAGAGAATCTCTGCCAGTGGCAACATTTCATTTCCCCTTCAAAACCCCTGCACACTTGAGAGACCTATGTTCTGGCTTCTCCTGGCTTGTTTAGGAGACAATATCATCTCTTCTTGTTGCTATGTATCAAAACAACAAATACACTCTACATTTATATTTGCAAATTCATCAAAAGTATGTGTTAGATTCAAAAGAGCAATTCCTAGAACAGGACCATCCACTTGATTATTTTTCTAGTAACACACTCAGGAATAAAAAAAACTGCTAATGAGCTAGTGCTGGTGGTAGGCTGGCTTCCTTCCCTTTGAAAGATTTCATCTCTGGATGACTTCCATGGTTTTCCTATTCCCCAGAAATGCCCAGGGTATGGAAATAATATATCAGATTCCTAAAACAGGCCTTCACTTTTATCAACTTAATCAGAGGCTCTAGCTATAAAAGGATGAGCAAATGCCAGGGGGATTAAAGTTCTTTATCAGGTAAGCTTAGTTCCCAAAGTTTGCATGTTTATCCAAAGATTTTCTGAATTACCCAAGCTACTTGATTCTGCAAAACTGAAAATATCAAGGGAAGCAGCTTAAACTCTCATGGCATTTCTGGCACATCAGCTTCTAATTCTTTCTGGAACTACTTTTATAAAGGCAAAATCCTGGCCTCACTGAAGTCAAAAGGAATTTTGCAATCAAGTTCACTAGGGCCAGGATTTTGCCCCATTGGCAGGCATCAGCAACATTTTTGCAGGGGTGGGGGGCAAAGGAGGAAGTGGGGAGGGCGTGTCAACAGAGCTTAGCTCTGAGGGCAAGTCACTTTCAACCCAGCCCTCCCTGAAGCCACCTGGGACAGAGTCAAAGCCTCATAGCCAGCCGTATTGCCACTGCCAGCACTGCTTCTTCCTGCTGCTCAGGCAAAGCTGCCCCAAAATGCAGCAAAAGGCATCTGTCTCTATGGACTGGATAAAAGGCTCCATGGGTCAGATCTGGCCTACAGGCTATAATTTGCAAACCCCTGCATAGGGTATACATATTAGGGCTCTGCAAAATCTCACTGGCTGTTTCATTTTGATGCTGTTTTAACTCATTTCAAGCTCAAAACAGCAAAATTGAAATGACACTAAAGTCTTCAAAACAGCCTTGAACTGAAATTAAGACAGCTGAGAAGATTCAAAAGTTTCAAAAGGTTTTGAGTTCCGAAGTTCAAGTTGGGCTTGCTTGCAGGAAAACAGAAAATAAGGAGAGGGAGGGGGAAGAGGGAGGAAGGACTGCTCTCATATTGACTGGCCAGTGACTATGATCCTTCCCAGAGGTCCCTTCCAGTTCCAGTGCTCGGGGGGGGCGGGGGGAGGGGGGCGGTAATGGAAAAGGCAGCACTGTTTGAACTGGCTGGGTTTCTGGCTTGGGGGTTGACAGTTACTGAGCTGTGTCTTCTAGCAGCTCAGGAGTGTTAGACAATGAAGGCTTCTACCAGCATTGATTTGAATGATTTCCTACTTGCTAGCATAGCCTAGCAAGTGGGATTCCAGAATACATTTTCTTTCTCTAGACCCTTTTATTATTATATTTATTGATTTATTCTTTTCAATTTATAATGGTATTAGATATTACACTATATATTTAATTTATATAGGAAGGGAGATACATTTATATTTTATTTCTATACATTTATAACTTATGGAATATTCTACATACCTTAGATAATTTATATAGGAAGGGAGATACATTTATACCTTGAAGCATAGACTACACACCTTAGAAACCCCTGCCTCTATCTCTGTGAAACCTGGCAGGCTTCATAGCTACAGCAGAGGCTACCATGCCTGCAGTTTTCACCCTGCTGAGCCTTAACACACACATGTGACATGAGTTTTGCTTTCAAGACTTTGAGGTGCAGTTTCCCAGAAATCCTTACAACTATCTCCTTGAAACTGGGCAGGCTTCATAACCTTAGAAGGGGCTATCATCTCTGTAACCTTCATCTGAATCAGGTAACAAACGACAAAGTTATAGGCAGTTTCATGCTTCTCCATTGTAGCCTATGGGCAAAATGTCAAAACAGCAAAACAGTTTTGACGAAACAAAACACTACAGCAGTTTTGAAATGAACTTGTTCCCCTTTCACACACACTCATACATAAAGGCTATGCAGAGTTCATTCACTTATGTCAAGCAGAAGGATACAAAATGGAGTGTTGCTTACAAGACAAGACTACCACGGTTACATTTTACTACTGTTAACTCTATGTTAACATCAGCTACATCAGTTCAGTTCTTGCTACAAAATGAAACTCAAAACAGAACACTGTCCCATCTAAATGTCAAAATGGGAGTCGAAATGGAGTAGTTCTGTTTTGCACATCCCTAATACCTATACGACGTGAAGCAGAGAGACTTCTCAAAACCGCCTATTAGCTTGGATGTAGGGTTATAGTAAGGTGGCTCTGATGGTTCTGGTTCCAGAGTTAGCATGCATTAAAGCTTACCCAGGTTTCTGCCCTGTGCTCTCTGACTTTAAGTAGGCATATTTATAGTATCTATTGAGAGTAAGATAATGACTTTGAAGATTTCAGTTCAGTACTGGGCTCTGCTATAGACTTGTAATATAACGTTGGGCAAGTTACTTAACTTCTGTGTGCCTGTATTCTCACGCCTGTAAGAATAAAGCAATAGTGCTTTATGTTTGGGATAAATCAGATCATAGAATTGAGCAAGATCAAAGTCCTCTAAGGTTAAACCAGCTCCTCGTGACAGCTATTTGCATTCATGTATGGATCTATCAGCTAAAATTTTGAAACAGATAGTTTTGAGAGGAGTGGAGGAAGTCCAAAATAAAGAAAAGAATCCGCAGATTTTTTGACAATCGGATATAGCAAGCCTGTCACTAACTTCAGATAATATTGCTGTGAGGCCTTCAATATTGTTAAATAGAATTGGTGATGATGAGTTTACAAGCAATTTGGGAATGTGGAAAATGTAGAATTGCACTCACTGCATGTAAGTGATATGAATCACTTCTAGCTGATATGAGGATAACATTTGTGAAATATTATGAAGAATTGATTTGCCTTGTTTTATGTACAGATATTTCTTCATGCAGCTAGCCTCTATGTAGGATCATATTTTCATCCCCCAATAAGGCAGAATTCCTAATTTTTATTAGTAATAATACAGCTCAAATGATGCATTCCAAATATTAGAAATATTTATTCCTCTCCTTTCTGGGTTACTCCTCATGCGCAAAAGCCATCACACCTCAAATCTGTACAGTCAGTCCTCCAGCCCTTTCTATGAACCTCACTCCTAGTGTAGTGGTTATTAGACAGTATACAACATGGTCATTTCATACATGTAGCCTAAAAATTGTGTTTGTGTTGCTTCAATAGCTTTCACTAATCACCCCATCTACCCATTTTTAGTTTCACCCTGGATTATTTTGGGAAAAGTGGGATCGTGTGTTTAAAGCACTGGATTGGACTGAAGATCTGGTTTCATTTCTCAGTTCTGCCACTGCCTAGCTTAGACAAATGGTTTAATCTTTTACTGTGCCTCATGTCTCCATCAATAAAATAGAAATAACAATCTTTCTTCTTTCCTGACTCTTTTCTGACCTCTTTAGACTATACATTTCTCAGAGGAGAGGCTATCTCCCCCAGTATTTCACAGTACTTGGCTCAAAGGAGTCAGGAACCTAATTATGATTTTTAGGTGCTATTGTAAAACAAATAAATTCTACTCAAGTCATATCATCAGCAAAGACTGTAGGCATCTTGAGATAGGGACATTGTATATTATATGGGTTCAGTGCAGGGGCAGATCCAGAATTTTCCAAAGGAAGGTGCTGGAGCAGTAACCGGCACTGAAAGGACAGCTGCACCTCCTGTTCCCAGCCACCTCTACCCCTGCAGGTGCAGTCAGATTGCACCACAGGAGCCTCCAGGGACTTTTTTAGGACTCTAAAGTAGCTGAAAATCCACTATCCCTTCCTCTTTGTGCTTAGAAGCATGAATTGTCCCCTTCCTGCTCACTACCACTGCTTTTCCCCCTGTTGCAGGGTCAGGGGAGAGCCAGAGCCAGCCCTGCTACACAGGAGCTGGACTCAGCTGGGATAGGCACTGCAGCAACAGCATGGCAAAAAGAGTAGTTTGCCACTCCCTGCCTACTCTCCCAAGAATGAGGCACAGGGAAGGGAACCCTTGGCTTATCTCGGCTGCCACTGTCCCCATCCCCAGCTGAGTCCAGCTCCTGTGCAACCAAGCTGAGATGGGCAGGAATAGTTCTGGTGCTTTTCCCACCCCTGGGACAGTCAGGAAAGCAGCAGTGGCAGGGAGGGGGGAGGAGACATACCTCTAAGCAGGAAGGGGAAGGGAAGAGAGATTTTCAGCTGCTTTAGGGGTTTAAAAAGGTCCCTTTAGGTTCCCATGGTGTGGTCCAATGCAAAAAAGCAGTGCAGCCACACCTCTGTACCCCCTTTGGATCCACGCCTGGTTCAGTGCCTAGCAGAACTGGGGCATATTAAAGACCATTACTGTCTCTCTAGCCTGGAATAAAAACATAAGCAATATCAATTATGACAAGAGCTTATTGGTTGTAAGTCTAACTGATACTGACTGTTTTATACATAGTTTTATACATAGTTTTGATTAGGTTAAATAACATAGGATGCAAATCTTCCAAAATGTAGCAGATGAACAGAAACCAAAGCTGTTCTCATTATACTGAGCTATGGGTCAGGGTGCAGCATAGTGCACTATCCAGAGCGCAGCACTGTTGTTAAGGTTGAGGGGACAGGCTGGTCTAAAATCCTATTTCCAGAACTATGTTATGAAAGGAGTTAAGGAGTAGACAAAGCAGAAGGGACTCTGCCTAGTCTGAGCTGGACTAGACCTTGGATTCACAGAAGGACAGTCTTAATGGAGGTGTTTCTTTGGCCCCCTTGTTTTCAAACGTCTGTCACATATATATATATATATACTTTCACATTCTACAAGGTTAACATTCTGATAGTTAAAATTTATCTGACCAAGCCAATGTTCCTTGCTTCCTGCCATGTTGTCCTCAAAGATGTTGAACAAGTTGCCTAGAAAACCTAGGCATTACATTACATAAAGCTCCTGGACAAGCTTTTAAAAAGTGGCACCATAATGGACTTGTTCTTCCACTTTGAAGTTCTCAATCTTAGCATTAACTTTTTAAAAACTTTTAAAATGTCTACTTAGCTTATATTCTCAGGGCAAACAGTTTTTCCTTCTCTCCTCCTTGGTTGTTCCAGAGGACAGTCATACTTGAGTTGTGGTACTTAAACATATATATAGCTAAACTGGTCTGAAAAAGTAAATTCATTTTAGAAAACATCCTAGCATTGGAGATCAACTCCAGCTGTGCCTTCCTTTTAGTAATTCATACATTTTACAAAAGGCAATTGTTTGTGGAGTTTCTGCATATCAGAAAGACTCTAACTTCCCTTAAAGCTGTTCTATTTCAAAATGGCATTTTTTCATTCTTCTTCTTCTGTTTCACCATACTTATTGTTCTGCTGTTGGTTTTATATACCAATGGTGCAACTGATCTTTTCTTGTGACCATAGCAACTGGATAAAATGTAAATATAGTAGGCATTTTGGTGAGAAAGATTGGAGTGGGGGGTGAAGTAATGCAAATAAATCATTTAAAATCAGCGCACTTGGAAAATTTTAAGTTTTGTGTTTAGTTTTGTTTTTTTTTTCCCAGTTCGAAATGAGTAAGCCCAGGGCACACATTTTTAATTAATAAAATTCATTCTTGCACAAAGACAATCCAAGCCATTTTTTTGCATGCCACCAACCAATCCCCAGGTGTTCACCTACCTTCAAAACTACAACTGCATGGAGATATTGCCTGTTTGTGTCTTGTGCCTGGGGCCTGGAAACATCTGAGTGAATTCTGCATCCTCTGGAGATGAGCTAGCATATAAAGTTAACTATAAGGTCACATTATTTAATAGTGCCTGACTTGTCTTTGCTCAATTGCTTCCCATGCCTACAGCCTTTTTTTCCTAGTTCTCCAAAGCAGACAAGTATTTCTGTATATCTTTTTGAATATATATAAAAAAATAGAATGCAGTTTAAGTACTGGTTCCTGGTCTGTTATGTTCTTAAAATGCAGGGGGATGTAATTTACATGACAGCAAGTTTTGCCTAGGAGCGGTGCAATTGACAACCATTGCAAAACAATATATCCTACTATATAGGTATCAGCTTATTAATACAGAGCTGTCCAAACTTATTAGGGGGGTACAAGCTCATGGGGGGGCAGTAGGGAATAGCGGACACTCTGTTTACCAGGGCGCCCCTCAGGGTTACTAGAACAAATGACCACAAACTGAAGGAGAACAGATTTAGATTGGACATAAGGAAGAAATTCTTTATAGTAAGGGTTGCCAAAATATGGAATGGGCTTCCAAGGGAGGTGGTTCTTTCCTCTACCTTGTAGGTGTTCAAGAGGAGATTAGACAGGCATCTGGCTGGGATTACCTAACCCCAGCGTTCTTTCCTGCCTCAAGCAGGGGGTCAGACCCAATGATCTACCAGGTCCCTTCCAAATCTATAAATCTATAACTCTTATGAAATCTCCTTGATCATGGAGTGTAGCCTGAAGGCTGACTCAGCTACAGAAAACACAGTGGTCTGGGTATCACATGCAGATGCTCTAGATCAATGATTCACAATCAGGGTGCTACAGCACCCTGGGTTTCCTTGATATCCTTTCAAGGGTGCCAGGGGGAGCCATAAAGGCATAAAGCCATATTAGGGTTGCAAACATGAGTCACAGGATAAACTCTGAGATTTCAAATAGAAATCCATAGTTGTGGTCTTTCTTTGCAACAGAAAAGCTGATCTAGGGTTTTTTTGCAGTAAAAAAGAGTGACATCTAAGAGCTGGCATTTTCAAAGGGGTGCCATGGATCTATCCAGGGGTGCCTCAAGTCTAAAAACCCTAGACACATTTAGAAAAACAAATGAAAAAAAAATAGGTTCAGGTCCTTTTTTGAGGAGTGCAGAGCCTGTGTGAAAATAAAACAAATTTAAGTTAAAAATCAAATCCACCTTTTCCTGCCCTCTACCCCCTCCATTCAAAATATATATGTTAGACCTCAGCTCCATGCGGCTCCCAATGAGTAGGGAGACAACAGATTGATGCCATTATTCATCACCTGCAGACATTGCTCATCAACAGTTTTATTCAAAATGGAGACAGCTTCGGGCAATGCTTCAACAAACTGGGGAGCTGCACCATATTTTTTCACCTTCGTTTAAACTCATTAACATTTACCCCACCTTTGTCCCTCCTTTATTCTACCCTTAGTCCTTCCCATTTTAAGCTTCACCTGTGTTTACTGTTTGTTTCATTAGCATGGAATTACCTATGTATTTCACTTATTTACATGTCTTTTTGCTATAAGCACATGTCTAAGACCCTGACCCCACTTCTTTTGGTCACAAAGTCTGGAAGCTTCTGGACGCTTCTTTACCAATCACCATTCACCTTTTCAGATATGTTTATCTCAGATTCTGTTACCAGTTATGTGGTGTTTTTCCACAGTCCTGTCTGTTTTTCAGTCCCACATTGTACCGTCTCCACATTCCTAAGACTTCACCTCATTCACAGCACCTAGACTTACACAGACTCACTTACTGCTTTTTCCAGAAAATGGTTGACACAGTTAGGATGGCTAGTTAGCATAAGCAAATGGATGGCTTAGCATAAGCATTCACTAACAAAATCTGTGTTATCTTCTAACGATACATAATGAGTTATTTATCTTACAATACTACTGTATTGTTAGGAAAATGTTTGCCTAAACATCTTGCCCTGTTACTTTTAACACACCATTCTGCCTTGTGGTTAGCAGCTTTGCTAGGCCACAGGTTGTGGCTTTTAATCAGCTGCAAATCCAATTCTCCCCAAGATCCAAATACAGTCACCCTAACAATACATATATTTATATGCATATTCAGGAAGATGAAAACAACAACACTATTCTGAAAAAAAATGGTTTGGAAAGGGATTGAGCATCCTCAAATTCAAGCTTCAGGGCAAGCCAAGTATATTCAGCAGTTTACAGGAACAGGCTTAAAGAGAATCCAAACTAGTTCAGAAGAATGATGTAGTGCATAATAATTGAATAGCAGGATTTTCATATGTAACTTGTCTAGAGTGCTTAATGCAAGGGGCACTGACTGGAACAGTAAGTCTAATATCTATGGCCATGGACACAAATTACACATAAAATGGTATAAGTGATAGAACACAGGGTCAAATCTCTAACACAACAAAAGTTCAGTATACATAAACCCCTTCCAAATTGGCTGAAACCCATTTAAGATACACCTGGATGGATGTAGTATCAGACTTAATTGATTTAGGTTAAATCAGTTTATTGACCTATTGTCCCAGATCCCCTCCAGTTTCAAGTTAACACACTGTCCCCCAGCATCCCAGGCTGCTTTGCACCTCTCCCTCAACCCCCGCTTGCAGGGTGGGAGGGCTTGTCTTGGCCCACGCTGTCTGCTCCAGCCCAGCAGGGAGGCATGCTCTAGCGCCCCCCAGCTTCTGGCCTGGGACACTGCAGGCATGTGGCTTCATTTCCAGAATTAAAAGTGAATGTCTGTTCACTTGCTTAATGGTTCAATCTATGCAGCATAGACTAACCTTCAAAGATTGAATTGATTCTGCCTTGGGCTTTTTGATTGTCTGTATTTAGCCTACATGTTCCAGGTCAGATAAAATGGTCTATATTTAAACTTGGACTGGTTTAGTGAAATTTGATGTAAGGTCAAACTTAGCCTCGTAGATGTTGTCTGTAGAAACCATACCACTCAGTACAGATAATACCTTTTTTAGGATTTAATCTTTTAATGAGAACATTAAACTTATTGTCATTTGGCTTCCCAGGACCCTGAAGATGCTTAGCACAGCAAACACATTAGTTCTCACTTCTGGTTCTGTTACTTGCTGCTAAAAACTGGTTCATACTCTGTTTTGTCCCTGGTCTAGAGTCTTTAGAGCTAATGGAAAGGCTAGGAGCATGCCTGGACTGTAATAAGAGCTGTAACTAGGTAGCCATGCCCTAAGCTAATTTTAACCTAGCTCAATTGAGTACTGACAGTAATACAGCTGCAGCAACCTGGGCTTCTGTATGGGGTAGTCACCTGAGTATATATCTAGGGTCCTAAGCAGACCTGTACTGCTCTGAAGTTTGTGTTGCTATGGCTACACTTCTGATGATTCCTGACTTACCTAGATGGAAGTCATAATCATATTCTTGGATGGATTTAAGTGGCCTTTGCTAAGGCCTTAAGTGCTAAATTTCTTCGTAGCTGCAACAAAGTACCAAGCAAACTCACAAATGAAGCATGTACCTTTGCTTTCATTTTTATTTTTCTTCAAGCCATTGTTCATCCAAATTTTTAATTTAATTGTTTTCTCTTAAACAGAAATTAACCTCTTCACTTCTACCCTCCAAACCTTAAAGAAGTTTGTATCTAAATAATAGTTTTGTGGAAAAAACATTTTCCCTCTCATTCTATATAAAGATGTATGTTGTGATATTAAAAAAGAAGGTTTGCAGAACAAGTTAGGGATTTAAAAAGTTTCACACTGGATCAGACCAAAAATCAGCCTGTTTCAGTATTCTGTCTTTGATAGTGCCAAGTTCCAGATGCTATAAAGGAAGAATAACAGATAGTATTATATGTTTTAAAGCATCTAAAAGCATAAGACTAATCTTTCTGCAACTATAGTACTTGTTGGTTGGAGAGGGGTACAGGAGGATTACTTTTTCATACTCTGAAAGAGAAAAAGAAAGTGGGAGGATATGCATTCATATATCAAAATAAGTATTAAATGAGCCTCTCCCCTCACTTCCTTTTTTAATATCAGGTCAAGAGAATCCCTTCCATGCAAATAATTTTAAGTAGCTATATTCAGGAGTAAAATTCAGCTATTATCTGGCTATTTGTGTCTACAGGTAGCAGGAAATAACCCAGTTTAACTGTTTGACTAATTAGCTGCAAAAATTAATTGTATTCTTTGGAATACAAATTTATTTTCCCAAAGTGATCTGCTGGGGTTTACACCATTTCTCTCATTAGCATTTTCCTTCATGCCCATAAAATGAAGAAGAAAGGAAAGAAGAAGAAAAAAATCTAAAAAGAAGTGCCTCAAAACTGAGAGTGAAAAGAAAGAATAAAAAAGAACAAGTTTCCAATGTGTTCTATGAACCTTCCCTCTCTAACTAATAGTAATTCTCTGCTCCCCGAGTTAGAAAGAGAAACTTATTTCTGTCCCTGCAAAGTCAGACAGCAGGAGATTTTTTTCGGGGGGGGGGAACTTCAGCAGAAGCACTGTCTCTCAACTTCAGTGGAGACACAAATTAGTTTATGGAATTACCAAGAGATAATGCAGTAGAAGCACCACACACTTATGGAGAACTTGGTATTATTTCTAACAGCATTGCTGTAGTTACACATTTCTTCAAAACTTGCATAACTTTGCAGTATCTTCACAGTTATCCCATGCTACCCTCGGGTACTACAGACTGTTTTTGAAGATAAAGATAGAGGAAACAGAGTAGAAGTTAACTGTTACATATTTTACATGACTCCTGATTTAGCAGAGATGAGAGAAACCCTATGGGCATATACAGGAGTTACATTAGATCGACCCAACTAAGACCCAGTAGATCTAAATGCCAAGATATTCTGGGGGTTTCAATTGGGCCAAAAAAGTTAGATGAACTAACTTAAATCAGAAATGGGTTAACCTAATCCAATAAGGGTAAATAGAGATAGCCAAAAAGGCCAAGATGGAATTAATTCAATCTTCACAGGTTTCTCTAAGTTGTTCAGATTGGACCATTAATGAATGGAACTCATGTTCACTCTTTAGTTGGGGAAGACAGGCAGATACTCAAACTGGCCAAAGCCAGAAGGTGGTGGGTGCCCTTGCACACCTCCCAGCATGCTGGACATTACCAAGTGACCCTGAAATCAGCCAAGCAAGGGACATCCCCCACTGGCTGCCTGGCACATGCCCCCAACCCCATGCTATAGCAAAACTCCCAGTTATTCTTTTTTTATCTTAAAATGCATTCCCTCCCCATCCCCAACCATATCTGACTTTTCTCTCCCTCTCTATTCCCTATAGATAAGCATAAGTGAGCTCAAACTTAGGATAAGCTTTAAACGTTTTTATTTTGGTAGCAAATTTTTGGTTTTGGATATCCATTGTTTTATAATCACTAGGTTTGTATTAATTTTACTGTTGTATATTGTATTATTATCATTTTTGTATTTATTTTTATTGTTTCATATGAATATTGTATGGTTTAGGCCTGTGTTTGTAAGTGAACCAAAGTTATGTCAAGTTTCCATTTTATAGGTTAAGCCTCCATCTTCTGTCCTCTGCCTGGGCATCCCATGTTGCAACAATATGATTCATTGTACTCCTCCCATGTAAATTGGTTCCCTCATGAATGAGAATGATTCGGCATGATTGAAATACAATGGTAGCAGGCCTCTACTGAATGGCCTGTAATGACGGGGCCATCACCTTGCATTGATTCATTCAGGAACCACAGACTTCACCCAGGAACAGAGACAAGAACCCAGCATTTGAAAGACAAAAAACACTGCAGAACCAGCAACTTTATCATTGTACCCCACCATTATAGACACCTGAACCAGCAATTCTCACCATTACAGACACTTGAAACTGTACATCCCTGCATGGAGCACACATGCTCAGTATGCCACGGGCTGACCCTTGCCTGGGCATGCCTCCTCTCACTAGGGTCACACACGGTCTAACCCTATAAAGAGGGGCAGTGAAGGCAGACCCAGTAGGAATGCCATTTCCATCTGTACCAGACCAGCTTTACATCACCTATCCATCCCAGAGGCCCTGCCAGCGACCCCCTCTGGACAACACTGAGCTGAGGAAGACCCCGACTGACCATCGAGGATTAACTTCCAGCCTGGGATGGGTAGATATTACCTGCACACCTCCTCCTACAATTTGGACTCTCTCTCTCCTCCTGGACTTCAGTGGACTTCAGCCCCTGCAACAAGCCTCTTTAACCCCTGCTGCCATTGTGTGTGTGTGTGTGCGTGTGTGTGGGTGGCTGCAAGGCAACCAATTTGGCATTGTGTCACCATCTCCCCTATTCAATAAAACCACTGTCATTTGCAACACCAAGTTGGGTCACTGAATCCCAGTCCCTTCCCTATCTTAAATTCAAGGCTCATTCTCTCTCTCTCAGCTCCAGTTCTCACCCTCTCTGCTACTTTCCCAATCTCCTCCCAATTCCATCTCCCCTTTTCTGCCACCTCTCAACCTCTCCTTGCTTTCCTGCTCTCTCTGCTGCCTGCTGCTTTTCCTGTGATTTTCTGCTGCCCATCTCTCTGTTTTCAGGCTCCCCCCCTGCACCTTCTGTAATCTCCCCCACCCCAGCTTCCCAGCTCCTATTAGCTGTCCTTCAGTTCTCTCCAGCTTCCAGCACCTACTGCTGCTCTCTGTAACTTCTCTAGCTGCCCTGGAGCCATCCTCTGGCTCCCTACTCCCTGAACCCCTCTTTAACACCTACACTTTACATTAGTCCCATTTTCTCTCCTCTCCCCATCTACCTTTTCAGCTCCCTCGTAGCTCTGGCTCCAGTCCCAGACTCTGTGCCAGCATGCTTCCCTGTTCTGCAAGCTTTGGGCCTTGTCTTTTAAACAATTAAGCTCAATTAACCTAAAGTTACCTCTGAGCCTCAGTTGTTCAGCCCAGGCCCTTGTAGTCTACTGGTTCTAATCCCAGTCCTGGTAACTTTAACCCCTTACACTTCTACTTTCTTACCTTAACCTTTCCCCAAGTATCCCAAGTACACCAAGCACATACATACATACATACATATCACAATACCCAACTTAGGAATTCCCTTGTGTGTATGTATAGGTGGGTGAATACACACATATATGTATATATACATATATATACATGTTTATATACATGTAAATATATGCATATTTTTACATGCATATATAAATATCATTGTGTGTGTGTGTGTGGTATGTGAATTAGTAATCCACATATGTGTATTGAATATGCAGGTATTGGTAACTGGTAACTGATTCTGTCTAAATTTGGTGTGTGTAGTGTGCATGAACCTAAACTAATTATTTTGACTGTGTATGTGTCTCAGTTGCTAGTGTGAGAGTGCGTGTGTGTATCGCTCTGTCTCTCTCTCTCTCTCTCTCTCTCTCTCTATATATATATGGCACTGTGTGCATGATATATGAATTAGTGATCTGTGTCTAATTTTTGGGGGTGTATAGTGTATGTGACTGAGCTGGTAGTATGAGTGTGTATGCCTAACAGGGGTGTATGCACCCAGTGAGTGTGTGCTTAATTGATTTTTATGTGTGTATGTGCAGTTGTACACCATGGCCTCCTGTCTAACAGTGCAATATTGAGATCCTGAGCAATGTTGCCTGATCCCTTAGGGCAACATTGCTGTCCCCCCTGCAGGGGAAGGAATTGGGGCCCCCCGAGCTGGGGTCTGCCAAGCTGGGTGAAGCCCTATGCTTCAGGAGGGGTTTCCCTGACCATGCCCAGCTGGGCCAGCTGCATACCCTGCCCCTGTGAGTCTCTCCCTTTGACCCACAAGAGGGAGGGAGAGGAGAATGAAGGCCCCTGCCCCCAAGTCTCAGTCCCACTCCCAGATGGGGTTTTCCCAGTTGGGTGATGCCATGCTGTGGGTGTGGGGTTCTATCCTACCCCCAAGGGCCAGGCGAGCTGCACAGTCCTACCCCCTTTGAGTCTCTGTCTTTGACCTGAAGAGAGGAGAGAGGAATGAAGCCCCACCTCCCCAGTCTCACCTCCTCTGAGCTGGTGTGTGTCCAACTGGGGGGAACCTCTGCTGCAGAGGGGTTTCCCTTCTCCCTGCCTAGTTGTATCACTTCTATAAGAGGAAGAATCAGGGCCTGATGCCTGGCATAAGCCTCCTAGACTGTCTGGGGCATCTTGCTGGCTTCTGCTGGTGCTGGGCTCTAGCAGGACATGCTGGGCAGCAGGGCTAGAGAGTTTCCTCCATGGAGTGTGTCCATCCTTGCTGCCCATGTGAACCTCGGCCCTGCCCCAAGCCACCTTGCATGTCCCTCTGGAGCCCAACATCCGGAAGCACCCAGCAAGATGTGCTAGGCAGCCTATGCGACTTGTGCCAGGCAGCAGGTCCTATTTGTTCCTTCTGTGGAGCCAGCCCAGCCAGGCAAAGAAGGAGGACAACCCCCCCATGGTGTGGGCCTCCCCCGAGTTGTGCAGGCTTCAGCTCAGAGTGGGCCAAAAGGAGAACATAGGTCTTTGTCCCCCCACTCTGCCCCTGTGGGTCTCATAGGGGACAGGGCTGTGTAGCTGGCTCTTCCAGCTGGGGGGAGAGAATCCCTGTCCCCCATGAAAAAGGGTTCTCCCTGGATGGGCAGACCCCAGCTTGGGGGGGAGCCTGGGATGGGGCAGGGGGCTCCTTCCCCTGCTTCCCCCCTGCTGCCCCACCAGGCTTAAAGATGCAGGCAGGAGACAGGGTTGGGGAGGAGAAGCTTTGCTGCCTCAGTTCTGTGACCAACCAAGGGGTGGGGCCAGCCAAACCTGGCCAGAGCAGAGGAGCACTGGTGGAGCCTAACCCACCTGCCCTGTAAGGAAGCATTAGCAGGGGGCTGCAAAGCATCCTGGGATGCTGTGGGACTGTGACCTAACTTGTTTGGGAGGAGATCTGGAACAGAAGTTTGATAGACTGGCCTAATCTAAACTGATTACATCTGATACTATATTCATCCAGGTCTATCTTAAACTGGTTCCACCATTTTGAAACCAGTCTATGTGCACCGAACTTTTGTTCTGTTACAGATTTAGACCAATTTCCAATCACTTATATTAGTTTCTGTGTAATTTCTTTACCTAGCCATAGTGTCTGCATGGATTCAGAGCAGAGCTCTGGAGCTAAGAAAGCCCAACCACCTACTCCAGCTCCAGGACTGTGTTCTTCCTAGTCCCCAACCTTAACCAGGCTATTTTTAGCCACAAACAAACTGACCGTCATTGCAGATCTGCTAGCCCCACCTAGACCCACCCCATTGCCTTACATTATATACATTGGATTCCCCACATGAACCCCAGCACCAACAGACAGCTGTACTTGCTGTTTCTGGTCTATGATCTCACATCTTACTTTAAGCTGTATGATAATAGATCAGGTGCAGTGAATGTTTGTGCACACCCTATAACAATGTCAGTGTGAAACAACTGGTAGTGATGGTTAAAGCAAACAAAAAAAGTTTTGTTCAGTTTAATTATGTAATCAGTGTTTATCCTTAGAACAAAACTATTTGTATCTGCTCCCTGTATTTTTAGTACTAAAACAGGGTTTGGTTTAGTTTTCTTTGCCAGGGGTGAGGGGGTGTTGTTGTTTTTAAATTACCCAATGCATAATTTACCTTTGGGGCTTGTTATCAGAAAACTTTAAAGGTCAAAATCTTAACAGGACTCATTAGATATTTTTCAATGAGTAATACAAAAAATTAAATTAAAAAAGGATCTTAAACAACCAACACCAAATTATTAGAATTTCATAAAGTGTACAAAAACACATACCTCAAACTGTAAACCATACTCATACAGGCATCTGAGACTAAAATACTGTCTGGAGTCTGTGGATCATATATTTGATAGGATACAGTAACCTCTGTGTTCAAAAACAATTACAGTGGGAACTATAGCCCTAGGTCCAGCTCTGCTTCTAGGCAAAACATAAATGAAAAAAATTGGAGTCTTAGTTTAATGTTGATCCACATGCTCAAGTTTCAGTTTATTTTAACTGTTTTTGCCAATCTGTAGTGACTCACAGCTGTCTGTATAAAAGTACTAGATTTGTATAGAGGTTTTGTGCCCTGAGCAGTGGAGTACACAGGGCAATGCTGGCTGCCATGCTGCTGGTAGTGGCTAGCCAGCCATCACCTGCAGCCCCAAGTATTATTTTGCCCCTCCTGGGCCGTGATGCTGCCCCAATCACCCCTCTCATTTACTGGATTTGTAAGTTTGGGGCCAGCCATTTTCTTGTCTATGGGAAACATCTGACAGGAACGTTTTGCCTTTTCAGACACTTAAGGAAATGAGCTTCCTACTTTATATAACTGCTAGTTGCACAGCTTGCTTTTTCATATTTTTAAATGACCATTATCATGAATTGAGATTTTATGGAAAACTAATCAGAACCCCTATCACTTAAAAAGCGGCAGGAAGATGTGTCTTATTTTGAATTTTCATTAAGCAGAAACACTATACTATGCAAGAAAGACATTTTGTGAGATAGCACATATATAAAGGCATTATAGCCCAGCCTATCATAAAACCTTGCATCTTTTTCCCTTTCACCCCTTTTCATGAAGCTTTATTCACAAATATCAATTGAAACCCATTGATTTAATTGGGAATTCAATTACTGCATAACATTTTAATATTATATTGGCAATAGTGGTAGTCATTAGTTAATATCTCTACAAAGACATAGTTGATAGCACATATATAAAGGCATTATAGCCCAGCCTATACTAATATAACCTATGGTGGTAGGGACCATCTTAGTAGCCATATGAGTGCAGGCAAAGGAAAATCTTTGCACATATCTTGATTTCGGAATTTTCAAGCCATCGCAAACTGTGAAATGTCTCTACAAGCTTAGATCTACTTGCAGAGTAACTAGCTTAAAGTAAAGGCAAATTCTTGATGGTCTGATTTTAATTTTTTTTTAGTATTATTATTTGCATTAATTTTCTTTTTACCAGCATAGCCTGAAATCCCATTGCTCTAGGGAAATAATTCCCTAATATATTTGAAAAATATCAGAAGATTTAGCAGAACCTTATCTTTGCCTCAACCTGGCATGTGAAAAAAAACCCCTAGCAAACAGAACTATGGCAAAAATTACTGTAAAAATATTCAGCACATGTCACAAACTATTTCAGATGGCAGCACAGCAAATATGGAGGTGTGTGTGGAGGGGAGGAGAAATAGTGCAAACAATTGATTTGCTTTACAAAGGTCTGCAACTGGGAGATATAACTCCACTGAAATTTGACAGCCAATTCCATTTTTATCTTTACAGACAAAATGGTGTTTATATTTCGTGCATGTGAAAAGAAAAGCAAATGTAATAAAAGCCACATTTTTTACTTTTTTTCCTTCTATTTCAAATCAAAGGTGGAAAGGCCTATAGCATGAACTTTTTCACTAAACCTGAAAGAAAGAAGCAAAAGTTAAGAGCTAATGAGCTTTTCGATACTGAATGACTGTAAGATATCCTGAGTCAGGAGCATTCTACAGTAATAACAGCAGAGGCTATTTCCAGTTTACTCTGATGCTGTGTTGAGTAAATGGAACATTCTGAAATTACTCTGGCTCAAAAGTGAGAATGAATCTGCTCATGTTGGTCTTTACAAGCCCACTGAATTCAATCATGTCAGGTTAGCCTAGGTATAGTGCTATAGTGATACGCACATAAATGCTGCAGAACGACAAGAATAAAATAAAGGATGGGAAAATTGCTTTGGATGAAATAAGAACTGTCTTGAACCTGTGCTCATTTTTGGAATGAAAATTGAATTCAAGCCATTTATAGAATCAAGTGCTTGGACATATTTTTGTCTCTTTTGCTTTTTAGACCTTTTATGGCTAAAACACTGCAAAGAAAAAGTCCCCTTTGTGGTCTCTCCAGGGGTGAAAGTTAGTCTATACAGGAATGCTCAGGAAAATTGTTCTGAATTCATTTTTACAGTAGATTGGTTACATTTACTTAAATCTCTATGCAAATACTTTCAAAGTAAATTCAGATAAAGCAAATCAAGTGCTTTAATCCTGAATGAGTATCCACTCAGGGATTTAATGCAGTTTAACTGAAGAGCCACCTGCTATAAAACAGATGAGGGATAGCTACATCTTTATCCACTGACATAACTTATATCAGTGTACAAAACTGATATAAGTCATACTGGTATAAACATACCATGTATTCAGGGCCTTAGTTAATTTAAGTTAACATTCCTGAGTATCCAAATGTCAATGGGTTTTTAATTTAGCAGAAAGTTTATTGATACAAAAGCTTATTATGAGATTTAGAGCCTGATGTGGCTTCAGTGGTTCAGATAAGCAGTTATGGATACCATCTGCTCTGAAATACCAGCTCTAAACCATTTTGGTCTATTATTATCCAGCCACAAACTTTGATTTAAAAAAAAAAATCTCTTCATGCTCTTAATTTTCTTATGATGACAAAAAAAAAGTAAAATGTTTTCCTTTGGGGATCCACTGCAATAATGGCTAACATGGGATTCAAGAAATGCATAAAGACAAGCTACTCATTGATTTACTGAAATTATATTTTTTTATATTCTTTCCTAGTTATGCAAATAGTCCTTATTTGAATCACTTCAAATGCTGTTAATTGAAAAACTATGAATCATGAAGATTAAAATGAAGACTCTTTTGATTATTTAAATTGTACCTCCAGTAACATATAACTGTATATTTCATCATATTTAATAAAAAAAGGTACAGGATAGTGGCTACAGATAATTTGAAGATGTAGACGGAAATATCAGAATACATGTAGGAGAAATTATGGAGCCAAGTATTTACTTTTAAAAACACTTATGCATGTGCTTAACTACAAACACAGACATAAATTAAATATACGCATAAACAGTTCCCTTTAATTAAGCAGTGATATGTTAAAACATATGCATCTATATCAGTCTTTGTAGGACTACCACACTAAGGGTTAGGAATGAGCCTTTATTGAATCACTCTATTCCAATCCACCTTTATCCTTGCATAAATTCAGGCATCAAGACTGTAGATAAAGGAACTTTACCTACATCATGAAAATATACACCATTTTTTTCCAACAATGAAGTCTTGCAGAAGGCAGTACTGAATAAGAAGCCAATCTTTGCATGATTCAATTGTGAAAAGTACCAGAAAAGTGTTATAAGTGAAATATTAACAAATTTTGAATGCAATTTGGTTTTAATACACGTGTTGGTAGTAACCATTAACACGCCGCTTTACTTTTTGAAGGTTCAAGTATATTAAATTATGAATAAGGATTTTTTAAACAATTGAGCAAAAATAAAAATATTCCTTTCAGTTCACTGAGTGCTGTGAGGATTTAAGAAATGATTTCTTAAAAAAGAAATGTTCTATCTGAAGGCAAAAGTATGTCAGTAATCAGGGATGGATTCAGTTCTTTACTCTCCCTATATGGAGTAGATATTTAAAAAAAAAATCAAGAATTAAGTCTGAGTTGAATGGCTGTGGTTTGTGATTTTTTTTTAGGAACTGGTATGCATGGAAGTTTCTACAGAAAACACTTCAATTTAAATAGAAAGGTTTATAACAGCTTAGTTTTAGTTTACTAGTAAGGGCTAAGGTCTCCAAACATTAAAGTTATACATAATAAAAGAGAGCTTTTTGCTGCTACAGTAACACTCAAAAGAAGTTGCAGTCATTATGAATTCATAGTCCCAGGGTTTCAAGTGTATGAAATATGAATTTTATGTAGCAGAACGGCACTCATCTGGATGGTATATAATCAACTTTACTGTCTGCCATAAACTTTGTATGAAATCACAATGCTTTTTTTAAAAGAAAGAAAGAAAGAAACATGATCTCTTTGAAACTTTTCCTAAAGTACTCTGAAACCCAAGATTTGGAGAATGCTCACAAAAGTATGATCAAATTCAATTAAAATTCCTAGCCAAGATGGCAAAGAATGTTAAAAAAAATTAGGGATATAGTGGACAAAGGCTCCCTCTACGTGTTATTTTTATGCTACGGTTAACATGTTAATCACAGCATAAATGGGCAGGGTGACATGTCCACTCAATTTCAGGTGCCATAAATTGGTCGACATGCCATAAAAATGTTCTGCATAACACATGGAACATTTTTATGGCTGCTTTGTATGATATCTTACATTAAAGTGTTACCAGGGATAAAAATCAGTTGATAGTTGGCCCTTGCCCCAAGGTTTATAGGGGATGGGAAGCTGAAAGTCTTCTCCGCTGAGCACTTTAAAGCCCATATCAAGCAGCTCTGGACTGGACTGCCTGGCATGGAGGATCAGAGGGTCCTGGCTGGGAGAGATGAAGGGCTTCCCCACCAGGGATTTTAAACCCTATGCTCCATAGCTGGTAAGGTTGCTGTGCATCAGGGAATAAAGACTTCTGCTGAGGAAAACTGAAGGGCTTCTCCTGCTTTAAATCCCAGCTGGGAATCTCTGATTCCTTGTGCTCATCAGCCTAACCAGAGCTGCCAGGCTCAGGGTTTTGACTATTATTACTATTATAACTTTTATTAAATCTCCTCTCAGTCTTCTCTTCTCCTGACTAAATAAGCCCAGTTCCCTCAGATTCTCCTCAGATGTACTATTCCCCGGCACCATAACTATTTTCATTTCCATCCCCATGACTCTTGCCAATTTGTCCCCGTCCTTTCTATAGTAGGGAGCCTAAAACTAGACACAGTATTCCAGATTTGACCTCACCGATGCCAAATAGGGGGGAATAATTGGTAATGCTCCTCCATGCACTGGCAATACGCCTACTAATGCAGCCCAGAGGGCATCTACTGTGCAGTTGGTACTGTGCAGTCATTTAGTATTTGCTTTAGCAAGTACTAAATGACTACACAATACTCTCCAGCACTGTGCAGTCCCAGCATTGCACAAGTTGTTTCTGACCCTACTGTGCAGTAGCAAAGAGCTACTACATGCTTGTGGCAGTGTCATGATTAGTGCCTGCTGACACTACGTCGCCATAGCAATGAGTTACATGGCCATAGCTTATCACTGCACCGACATAGCATCTCATTTAGATGTGTCCACTATTAGCTTTCTTTGCAATAAGGGAACACTGTTGTTTCTTATTCAGTTCATTGTCCACTGTGAATCCCAGGTCCTTTTCTTCAGAGCTGCTGTTTAGCCGGTTGCCCCAAGCCTTCACTGGTGCCTGGGATTGTTCTGTCCTAAGTGCAGGACTTTGCACTTCTCTTTATTGAACCTCATAATATTTCTTTTGGTGAAATCTTCCAATCTGTCTAGGTCTTTATGAATCCTAGCCCTATACTCCTGCATATCTACCACACTCTCCAGCATGGTGTCATTGACCCTCAACAAACTTGCTGAGGGTTTATGCCATCCCATATTCCAGGTCATTTTTTTAAAGATATTGAACAAAACTGGCCCCAGGATCAACCCCTGGGGAAATTCACTTGATACCAGCTACCAAGTTGACATTGAGCCATTGATTACTATCCTTTGAGCCTGATGATCCAGCCAGTTTTCTATCCAACTGATAATGCATTCATCCAACCCATACTTCCTTAACTTCCTTGCTAGAATGTTGTGAGACACAATATCAAAAGCCTTGCTAAAGTCAAGGTAATCACATCCACTGATCTCCTCATATCTGTAGAACCAGTCATTGCATCATAGAAGGCAATCAGGTTTGTCAGGCATGACTTGCCCTTGATGGATCCATGCTGATTGTTACTAATCACCTTCTCCTCCAAGTTCTTAGAAACCAATTTCTTGAGGACCTGATCCATGATTTTCCCATGGACTGAGGTGAGGCTGATTAGTTTATAGTTCCCCAGATCCTCCTTCTTCCCTTTCTTAAAGATGGGCACTATATTTTACCTTTTCCAGTCATCCAGGATCTCTCCCAAACACCACATGTTTTCAAATATAATGGCCATCAACTCTACAGTCACATCAACCATCTCCCTCAGTACCTTCAGGTGTATCACATCCAGTCCCATGGATGTGTACACATCCAGCTTTTCTAAATAGTCTCTAACCTGTTCTTTCACCTCTGTTGGCTGCTCACCCCCTTCCCAAACTGCACAGGAGAGAGGGAGGGAGGGAAGTGGGGACAGTGCTGGCAGAGGCACAGAGGCAATAAACCCAGAGGTCACAACAGCTAATTCAGGAAATAGGACTTGGATTTAGACTGAATTTAACACAATACTGTCTGTGGGTGATTTCTTTTTGTGCAATTTCCCATTCAAGTTATTTTTTTTAATTTGTTGCTCTCTAAGAACAGTTACTCTGAGGTCAGCAAAATAATGTCCAGGGATGGTAAAAGTGTTCTGCTACAGACTTGTCTGTCTTTCCGTAACTCATGTCAGGTTGGTGTTCATTCATTTTCACAGATAAGAATCACCTTGTCTCTCCAATGAAGACAGCAGAGGTGCGCTGTAAGCAGGTGCGCTGTAAGCATATATGACATTGGTAGAGTTGCAGGTGAATGAATTCTGGATGTTATATTCTATGTTATTTGGTCTTTACTGATGAGGGGGCACAACTGGCACCTGGGTTCCTTGCAAAGCCTGGAAAATGGGAGTTAGGTAGCTTTTGCTTGAGATAGAATATTTGAGGTGGGTGGCCGTGTGAAAGCTAAGACAGGATTGTTACCTATGGCTACCTTGAGATGGTTATCCTTTTCCAGGAGGGGTTGGAGGTTATTAATTATGTCTCTAAGATGTTCAAGCTGGGGGCTGTATGTGACAACCAGAAGGATTCTGTTGTCCTTATTCTGGAGTCAGCATAGTAGCAGGTCAGAGTTACATCTGAGTCTGGCTTTGTTGATTTGAGTGGCTATAATTTTTGGATGGTATTGTAATTGTAGGAATTTCTTCTCCAGATCTTTAAGGTGTGCATCCCGGTCAGTGGGATTGGAGCAGACATGATTATAATGTAGAGTTTGTCCATAGGTGATGAAACTAGTGTGTTTAGAATGAAAGCTGATGGTATAAAACAGTGGTGGTGGTGTCGCCATTACAAACCTTCACGCTGGTGTCTAGGAAATGAACTTACTGGGTGGAGTATTCTAGAGCTCTATGTTATAATCACATCACCTTGATGTAGATATTCCACTGTTGGTTTATGAGGCAAACCAAGCAAAGCAGCATAGTGTGCTTCAGATGACACTGCTGGACAAAGTGAGTTTCCTGCTCAGGAATGGACTAAATTCTTAAGTGGGCATTCTGAAAACATGCCACTTGTTACACGTATATTGAATAGCTGCATACATAGCACAGGCATATGACCATGGAGAAGGCACAGAGCTAACTTTAAAAATATGCTCATGTTATACATTTACAATCTCCAACAAGGCTTATGAGCAAATAAATATGAAGAAGTGACTAAACTGACCATCAAGGTTTCCCAATGAAAGGACAGGTTTAACATGTTGGTCCTGTTTTGTAAAGATCAGTGTTGCTTAGGAAATATAATCAATCTCCACCTGGGTACTCAGATCACTCCTACCTTTGGTTACACTTGCTGCCTTCATGCTACTTGGATCCACACACCCCCAGGAAAGCATTAGCTGTTGCATATTCCACAGCATATTGAAGAAATATGGACATGCCCTTGATTAAATTAGAAGAACCAGATTGTGCCCAGTTAGATCAATCTTGCACTGGGGGTGTAGTGCTGTTCTGTATCACCAGCAAGGAGTTCAAAGGTATGATTAGAGCTTGTGTCATTAAAATAGCTAGCCCAAGTACTGATGACAGCAAGTTAAAGTAAAAGCAAGCAATATTAGCAAGTGATTTTTTTTTGGATTCCTAAACAAGATTTGTCTAATATCATGAAAATTTCAAACAAAATAAATGATTTAGCAATCCATCTTTCCAGTTTTTAAGTCTTCTGCATATATCCTGCTCACCTCTGTAAACCTTTCTGTGCAGCCATAAGGGCTAGAAACATACAATATCTAAAATGAGATTTTTATATTTTCACATTCACTTGTCTCCTGAAGCATATTGTGTGAGAGGACAACCCTAGGAAAGGTTCCATGCAAAAACTTTTGGATAAACGTAAGTTTATATAGGAAGTTTATATGTGAGCTATGGCCATTAAAAAACCCAGCACAAATAAATATTGAAAATGAACCCTCTGATACTTTTTAAAAAAGGTCTAAAAATGCCTTGGAGCTTCAATTAAACTTCACTATACTTTTTAGAAACTGGGGTAATGGAAGCAAAGAATGAACTGAACAAATTCACACACTAGGTTAGAAATAAACCTGTTTCAGGGTACGAACAGATATAATTTTTATCTCACATTAAGGAGCTTAAAATGCAACATAAAATGAATGAGCAAATGATGCACAGCACTATCACTACACTACAACTCTGCTTTTGTATTAAAAATAAAAGCTGTGGATAAATAAAAATATCTTATGCATTTTAAAGAGAAGTGCTTCTGGTTATATCAGTCAGCTCCAACAGTGTATAGCAGAGGTCCAGTGAGCCCAAGAACCTCCCACAGAACTTGGCTTTACTACGCCGTACTCCCTGCCCCTATCCTAGGGATGTGCATTTTCAGTTTGCAGGACACGGGGGAATCACACCCAAGAGAGAAATCAGGATCTCTGCTTCCCAAGCCCTTTGCAGTGAGAGTATCCAAGAGTGTCAGCATCAGCAAATCTGAGACAGTATTGGTGGGAAGGAACTGCATCTGCATGATACTGACACAGTGCAAATTGAAAGCATTTTAAATGTCTAGACAAACACCTGAAAGGTAGGGCTGTGCAAGGCTTCGGACCATGTTTTGGTTCTAAAGAAGCTTCGGACACTTCGGTGTCTCAAGCAGCATGTCCAGATTGAAGTGCTGGCGTGGTTGGGCTTTCCAAAGTGGTTTGGAGCTTCCTAACTGCTTCAGTTTTTAGCCCACTACACCTTAACACACATCTATGTCATCTATGTCACAAGTTTTGCCTGTCAGCAGCTTGAGATGCAGTTCCCCCCAAACTCCTATACCTATCTCCTTGAAACTTGGTGGGCTTTGTGGCCTCACCAAGGGGCTACTACCCCTTCAGTTTTCATCCCCCATGGTGTATCACGTACATATGACATGAGTTTTGCTTTCAAGAATTTGGGGTCCAGTTCCCCCCAAACCCCGGCACCAATCTTCTTGAAACTTGACAGGCTTCATGCGCTCAGCAGAGGCTACTGCCCCTGCAGGTTTCACCCAAATCAGACAAAAAACAACAACGTTATAGATATTTCATTGATTCCCCATTATATCTTATGGCTGCATCTCCAAGGCAGCTCTGAAGCTGCAGAGCCACTTCAGCCAGATCGATGCCGGAACCTGGTCCGTAGCTCGGGATCAGATCATTGGCGTCCACAGTGGCCAGATGTAAAGTTGGATCGAATAGCTGCCTACTCATAGAGGCCTACTGAAGGAACTACTGGCTCTATTTCTGGTGCCAGAAAGGCCATAGACAGAAGGATGGTACATCTGAGTGAAGATTTTGAAAAGGGAGATGCCCAGAGACAAGGGAGAGAGAGAGATAGGAAGGACAAGAGAAACTTGAGAGAGAATAGCTGGTGTCGTTTATTCCTGACAGATTGCTTGGGCTTTGGGTTGTATTGCAATGGACCAATAAAGGTTATCTGGTTTTAAGAAAAGTTGACTGCCTTCTTGCTTGTTACTCCAGGAACACATAATGGCTCTGTAGAATCCCCCTCCAGATCTCTGAAAATAGCTTTCTGATGGATGCCACAGATAGCAAATGGGGAGTGGGGGGATGTGGTCAGGGATGAAAGGCCAGACCTTGGAGCCCAAGGAGCCATGAGCTCCCCACTCTAGAAGCTATATCTAAACCTCCTTTAGGAGGTACTGGATAGTTTGCAATGTCTGTGCATACCCTTAGTTTCTTAATGTAGTCTGTCTTTTAGACAAGTTAAAAACAAAAACAAAAAGGGAAGACTAACAAGAGGGTGGTGGCAGGTGAGGGGAAACTAGCAAAATGTTTGTTATAAAGTAGTGGTTTATTTAAATGACTACTTTTAGGCTTCTATAGGTTCAGGAATGTTAAGATTAGTATAACAAATACAAGTTCTTCTAAAGCTATATCATTTAAAAGTGTTATTCTGTAGAATACAGAACTGTCCCGTTGGTATTACCCAGGTGCTTTTCAAATTTACTGTAGATTTTAGCATTTAAGTGTCTTTTTATATAGTGGTGTGTTAAGCAACAAATTGCAATTGTGATAATGTTGCTGTGCTGCAACTAGTTAAGCACTGATTAGTTCATAGCTGAAAGTTTTTAATAACATTTGTCCATTTCTTCTTAAGTGTCATATTTTCATTCCAAGTATAAATAACCTGTATATTCTCCTTGGCCCAATTATTTGCTTTATTACAATACAGCTTAATTGGTTTAGAGAGATTAATCTATTTGTTAATTTAAATATTACTCAATATTAATGATTCTATCAAAAACCTAAGAAGGCATTTATTACTTCAGAGAGCAAGATCGGTATGGTGCCTATTTTAAATCCTAAATGAGCCTCACTGGTGTTCCTAAAGCTACTGAGTCACTGTAAACACTTCTATTCCAACATTCATAACCCCAAGGGTCCTCCTACACATTAACGATAAGAAAACCTAAAAGGGATAATATTCATAGGGATTTCAGGAGTCCAGCATTAATCACTGTTAACTTAAATAGAAGCTTGTTTGGCACAGTAGATGAGAGCAGCAAAGCTGTGATGTTGTGATTTCAAGGTCTTAAATCCCAAGGTGATCAGAAATTGAAATCAAAAGGGGGGAAGGGGAAGGCAACTGAGCTCTTCTGTGTAAAGCACACAACTGACAGAATTGTGATCTGTAAACTATTTCACCTCGTAATCACGCTATGGATATAAATGAATCTCAGAGCTAATGAAATCTGGAATTTCCCACTGTGGTCCATGGCCTCTTATCAGCTCTCATGCCTCAATTGCTCCATAAGCAGATAAGGTGGGAGACAGAGAGGTGTTACATCTTGAAGAGAGTGCTATAGCTTGTACCATTGTATAAAACTCATTGTTACACCCCCTCCCCCAGTGGCTCCAAACGAGAAATGGAGTGGTTTGTGCTGGGATTGTAAGCAGTGTACTTCTGAGGCAATATTAAAGCACTTTTAATATATGCTAGTTGAAAGGATGCACAGAATGGAGCACAATGATACCAAAAGCCAGGAAAGCTGGTGGAAAAATAAAGGAATGAGCAACCAACATAAGGGGATACAGACATGTTCTCAGCTTATCCATCCCCCATTTGACTACCATGTCTGGAACTGAGTATTAGAAAGGTAATTTATCTATTTGGCCTCTCACTTGCAATGAAAATGAAAGCACATCTCTACAGTGACTGCAGTATTTTTGATACTTTAATGTGGTGGGATGTCAGATTGCTCTGTGCCAGTTATACTGCACTCTTAGCTGTGAGTACAGGGGATGGAATTTATGCTGTTTGTCAATTATTTTCACAGTGATCATACTCCTGTGGTCATTTGAAGGGCCTCCTGCAGCAGGCAATTTGTCTGAAAATGGTTGTTGTAGCAACACTTCTGATAAATCTTTTCTGCAGTACAATCACCCCAGTCTGCCTAAGTGCATTGGCACAGCAATCCCTTGAACGTCTGTGGACAAATAATAAGAATCCACTGACTTATGGAGCACACTTCCCAGATTTATCTCTGTCTAACTATAAGTTATAATGAAAATATGGAAACATTTAAAAAAGGACAGCATCTTGAGAGATTCAGGATTGTTGCCATAATCAAAGAAATGAAATAGATCTGATCACAGCCATTGTTGTGGTGTTGCACTCCTGTCCATAGCAGGGAAGATCCTCACCCATGCTCTCCTCAAAAGAGTCACTTTCATTGCTGAGCATATTCTACCCAAATCCCAGCATGGTTTCAGACAAATCAGAACTACAGGAAATGTGATATTTTTTGCTAGACAGCTGCAGAATCATAGAAGTAGGGTCAAAAGGGACCTTGTAGATCTTCAAGTCCGACCCCCTGCCTGGGCAGGAGAAAAACTGGGCTCAAATGACTCCAGCCAGGTCGGCATCAAGCCTCTTCTTAAAGACCCCTAGGGTAGGAGCCAGCACCACTTCCCTTGGAAGTTGGTTCCAGATCCTAGCCGCCCTAACTGTGAAGTAGTTCTTACGGATGTCTTATCTAAACCTACTTTCCAGCAACTTGTGGCCGTTATTCCTTGTTATGCCAGGGGGCACTAGGGGAAACAAGGTCTCTCCCAAACCCTTCTGGTCCCCCTTAGTGAGTTTATAGACAGTCACTAGGTCCCCCCTCTGCTTTCTCTTGTGAAGGCTGAATAGGTTCAGGTCCTACAGTCTCTCATTGTAGGGTCTGCCCTGTTGCCCCTCGTATCATGCTGGTGGCCCTCCTCTGGACCCTCTCAATGTTGTCCACATCCCTCCTGAAGTGGGGTGCACAGAACTGGACACAGTACTCCAGCTGTGGCCTGACCAGTGTCACGTAGAGGGGGAGGATCACCTCCTTGGCCCTGCTAGAGATGCACCTGTGGATTCACGACAAGGTCCGGTTAGCCCTGCCAACCGTGACCTCGCATTGTCGGCCCATGTTCATCTTGGAGTCAGTAATAACTCCAAGATCCCTTTCTGCCTCCCCCGAAACCATGTGCTTTACTCAGCCAGCCTTTCAGCTGAATGCAACCAATAAAAAGGAGCCTTGTGAATTTGAGAGAGATAAACTGAATCTACTTCTAGAAACATCATTCAGTGCTTGTCTTAATTTGTAAATCTAGCATCCCAGGCAGAAACAAAGGCTCTTGGAAAGTGTATAGGGCGTATCTTCCTGATAGTGCTGGCTTGTGATTTATCAAGAACGTCAGGTGCCAAACTAATTGCTTATGTCTGAGGCAGTACCAACTGTTATGGATGTTTGAAGTAGAAAGGCATAGTCATGATTTGAAAATACTCTATGGGCCTGACCATCTACTATAAAATATTTATAACTGCAAAAACGCAAACAATATGACGTACCTGCATGCTTTCTTTGAAGTTGATGGGGCTTGTTAAATGCCCACATATACTCACAATTAAAATACATTGTAGACCAGGACCCAAGCTGATGAAAATGAGTCATGTTTAATTTGAACATTAAAAAAAAACCCCAACCCTACCCATTTTATTAACAATTGGATTGTTTTGACAGATCCCAAATCTACATGATACTGAACTGTTCCTGGGTTAAACATTTTGGGTGTTTTATCTTAATGCCTTTTTTGCTTTGCCAAAGTTATAAGATTCATCTATAATTACACTGATGAAAAAGTTAATAGACTCTTTTCTCTCTTTTTTGTTTAAAGCACCTCATTAAAAAGATTTGAACTCATTTCCTTTGCAACCTAAGATATTTATTTTCCACTACACTACACAATATTAATTACACTCATTGGAAATTTACAGCTGTTAAATTATCTAGAAGAAGGCTGTATTGTCTGATGAATGCCAATAAAGTGCATTGAGATGGGTCTGAACCAAACCTGGGATTCAAGTAACCTACAACTTTGTAGGAGCAGCTTGAAAACTGAATAAGAATTCTGCATCTCAGAACATCTTTACTGTCCACTGTTTTTTTGTATGGGTATAAACCATCTGGAACTCTCATAGTCTTCCTGCCTCCTTTTTATTCACTGTAAAAATTAAAAGTTGAAAAAAAGTTTAAGCAGTTAAAGAGTTGTTTGAGAAACACGGAAAACAAATATTAAAATTGTCATGTCACCTTATTTTTATCAAATATTAAAACTATTTCTATTTACTGTATGTATTAATATAGTAACCTAAATATAATAGATACATATACTAATTATAATAAATATAATCATCTATTAATAATTACCATTATTGTTTTCATTAAACATAAGCATTGTTTTCTTCTCTTCTAATCCAAACCTGTTACCTGATGAGGATAGCAAGAGAACTGCTATTAATGTAATATGTAACCACTAATAGGAATGTAGAACAGGAAGGGATCACTTGAATTACTGAATCTAGATCTCTTTGACTGCAAGTGATCAAGAACTTCTTTCCAGAGCATCTACAAGAATATCTACTTCAGCCTGGCATGTACATCACAGCCACAAAATGTAAGATAAAATAAGGGTACACTGTTACAAAAATAGAACAGGAGTAATGAAGGCATCACCAACACTTTGCCCACTGCAGTCGTGGGGAATTTGTCAGGTGCATCTACAGATATATAGAAATTCACAAGTTTTAATACTGGCAACAGCTTATTTTGAAGTTTTAACTGTTCATATGGGGAGAAAAAAGGAAGGAAAAGAACACTGACATAGCACTGACATCCTCTGTGCCTGTTAGAAGGAATTTTTTTTAAATTTTCTAATATGAATTAGCAAACAGTGCATTTTCTGCTGGGCTGTTGTCAGAAAAAATAATGTGCAGATACATTTAATATAGCAATGTTGTCTTGAGGTTTGCAACACTGCAGGCTGGAGGCTGCAAATGAGAGAGGATCAGTGGAAAAATCCCTATTCAGACCCTGTTCATCACTTTCCCTTTTGATATTAACTGGGCAAGAAGGATCTATGGTCTCACCCTGTACATGGCAGTTCTTATGTCCCTATGCTTTTTTCAAGTGTTGAAATAGCACTTTCTTCCCCTCTCCTCCCCACCCCTTTCAAATTACTCTAATTTGTATCCCACGGCTTGAAGGATTTAGTGTCATCCATTATGTGATTTTGTTTATTTCACTACTAATCACCAATTTTTAAAAGATTCTGGACATACAGACAACTTGCTTGGGCATGGGGACTTACCACGTGTCAGCTACGCTGATGTAGCTGTCCATGTTTGTGCTCCTACCCCATGGAAAAGAAAAGGTTACCTATGGTAATTTAACTTACTTTGAGGCATAGGCAATGAGGGGGGGTAATAGGGATTAGCCCCCTAATTACGGGGCGGCTGTAGGGCACAAGACAGCCAAGCCATGGAATTCCGGTGGCTGCAGTAGGGGTGGGGAGGGGTGCACACACAGTGGTGAGAGAGGGAATGGGGCTGGGGTTGGGTCTGGACCAGGCCCTGCACAGCCAGAGTGGGACGTGGGACTGAGCTGCTTGTCTGGGGTGTGTGACTCCTGCTGCTATGTGTGCCCTGGGAGGGCATGGGGGTGCATGTGCCCCCAGATCTTCATGGAGCAGGGTGAACTGCAGCTGCAGGCTGGGACTGGGTGCTGCACCAGGCTCTTCCTAGTGCAGGCTGGGCCACGCTGTCCTCGGGACAGAAGCAGCGGTGCTGGGAAGGGAAGTATGGGATGGGGCTTCAACCCCACCAAATTTGATGTAGCCTCCCCAACCCCCACTTCCCAGCACCCACCCTGAATGCAGTATGGCCCAACCCCCTACCACTGGCATATCCTGAGCCACCCCTCCCACCCCATGCCCCCTGGATGAGCTGCAACTCCTTCCCATGCCCCAGCTGTGAAGGACCTTCCCCAACCCCACTCCCTCTCCCTGCCAGCCCTTTCCCCTTCCCCCACAGACTTACCTGCTGGGGGCAGGAGTGCGTACATGCTCAGCCCCCTCAAATAATTTTTTCTCCCTCCACCTATGTTTGAGGACAAACCTGCCATGGATTACTATACACTAACCATGGGGTACAAGCATGCACACAAACACTTACTCTGAAACAGTTGTTACATTGTAAAACCCTGCCCCTTTACCCCACAGCTGGTTGTAATACAATTTGCCAATAGACTGGGAATGCAATGGTGACCATGGCTAAAAAGCACTTGCAATCCAGTGGTACTGTTGCCCTGTGGGGTCAGGCCAACTCTCAGGATCTCAATATTGCACTGACAGGAGGGTGTGACACAATTGCACATATACAAACACACAAATTAGGTGCGCACACACACACATACACATACACACACACATATACACACACTACCAACTCAGGCACATAAACATGTAAACCAGCCTAGGTATATGCATACCTATCACCAATTCAAGCACATACACACTACACACTAAAAGTTAGACAAAAATCAATTGTCAATACCCGCACACTTAGTACACATACACAGATAACTAATTTATATATCATGCACACAATGATATATATATGTATATACATTTATATACACACACACATATATACATATACATACATACATACACACTCACCAGTTCACACACATACAACCCACCTATACAACACACACAGGTAAGTTCCTAATGTGAATGGTACAGTGTGTATGTGTGTGTTTGGGGTACCTGGGTTACTTGGGGGCAGGTTAAGGTGAGAGAGAGAGCGTTAAAGTATAGGGATTGAATGCTGCCAGACCCAGGATTAGAACCAGTGGACTAGAGAGAAGCTGACTGAGGAAATGAGGCTTGGGTTTACTTAAGATCAAGTGGCCCCAGGATTATTCCAGGTCACTGGTGCACAAGGCGGGGGGAAGGGAAAAAAAAGAACCTGATGGCAAAGAGAAGACAGCCAGGAAAGAGAGAAAGACAGAAACCTGGGAGCTTGGGGCTGGAAAGTGAGACAGACAGCTGAGCTATTGGTGGGGGGGGGTGTGCAGATTAATGGTGGCAAGGAAGAGACAGTCAGGAAAGAAACTGAGGCAGAAACCTGGTTGCTCTGGGGAAAAGGCAGTGGGGATAAGACAGTGGCAAAGAAAAAGGGGGGTTGGAGGCAGAGAGGAGCTCAGGACAAGTGTTGGAGGTGGCAGTGAACCAGAAGCAGGAAAGGGAGAAATGAGACAGAAGTTAGAGGGGCAAGGAGCAGAGATTGGAGCAGGGCTGAACCATAGTAAAGCAAAACCCAACTCATGGGTCCAAAACACGGGTTTATTACACAGACAACACACTGCACAGCCCCATGAAGTTATTAGTTCTCACACACACACACACACACACATACAAACACTCACAATGGCAGCAGGAGCAAGAGACTCAGTGGAAGAGTTGCAGTCCAGGTAGGGAAGAGAAGCAGAGTCCAAGTCCTTGGTTGAAGAGGGGGTGGGGGGGTAAGAGCTAGCTATCCAGGCTGGAAAGGGGTCTTTGTTCAGTAGGCGTTGTCCAGAGGGGGGTCGCCAGCAGGGCCTCTGGGTGGATCGGTGGTGTGGCATGGTGCTGGTCCAGATGGAGAGGGCATCCCAAAGAGTCAGTCTTCACTACCCCTTTTATGAGGCAGACTACCTCTGATTTCCTATGGGAGGACTTGTCTAGGCAATGTCAGTCCTGTTCCAGAGGGCTCCAGGTGTTCTTAGTGAGCGTGTGCAGCCTTGGCACAATGATGGGTTGTCTCATCTTTTGTTTCTTGAATACTGAGGGTGGTTCCAGGTGCTGGGTCATTGGTCCAGGTATTGGTGTTGATGGTTCGGTCATTCAGAGAGAGCTATTTTTAGACCTACTGTCATTGTCTCTCAAGTACCCTCATTCATCCCCAATCATTCAGGAACCAAGTTACATAGGAGGGGTAGGTGTGAGTCATAGGTTACACAACTGGGCATGGGGATAAGATGGAGGCTTGACATTGCAAGATGCAAACTTGACATGACTTATGGTAATGTACATATATAGGCCTAAAACAATCACACAATATGAAAGCAGTAAAAAAAAAAATAATACAAACATAATAATTATCACTTATGAAACAGTGGATATCTATATCAAAATAGCAGGGCACTCATTTGCAAAGAGGGGAAAGAAAAATAAAGCTTACTACCTAAAATAAAATGTTAAAGCTTATCCTACGTTTTAGCTTACTTATACTTATCTATAGGGAATAGAGAAGGAGAGAAAAAGGTCAGAAATGGTTGGAAAAGGGGAGGGAATGCATTTTAAAAGAAAAAAAAGCAAAACTGGGGGATTTCCTACAGTACATACAGTAGTTACCAAATGCCCAATCTGTGCAGGCATTCAGGAGTTGAAATTGGGTCAAAAATTGGGTCACTTGAGTAGGTGAATTAACTTAGAGTGGGAACAGGTTAACCCGATTTATTCAGTTATACACATTCAGACCAGAGGCTAAAAAAGCCCGGCTCCTCACCCCAGCCCCAAGGCTGTGGTCTTTCTACTTCTTCCCCAGCCAAGACTGGGTTAATTTTAGCCTCCTGATATCCCCACCCTCAGACAGATAATCCCTCCCCGCACAGATCAGCTACCGCTCCTGATCTCACAAGAACTTTCCACCACCCAGTTACTTACACCAGGTCCCCACATGGCTCCCAGCCCCTGTGAATGCCTGTACACACCACTTCAGGTCTTTGATCATGTAGCTTAAATCCACGTGATCATAGACTGGGTCTGTGATCATAGTTTGGGTGCAGTAAGCATTCATACCTACCCTATAAGATTTGAAGAGGAGATCATTTTAATTATTGTCATTTTATATATAAGGCACAGAAAGGGGAAGCCCTTTGTCCTCTCCACTGAACTATGCAGTCTCCCTGGATCCCCTTCTGGGAACAGAGCACATAGGAACACAATGTGCTGTGCTTCAGGGAGGAAATAGAGCCAAAGTAGCCTCTGACAGTAAGAGAGGGGGGTGGGAGGGGAGGGACACAGCATGGGAAACAGGGGAGAAGGGGGAGAGATTGTGATGAGCTGGGGCTAAGAGGGTACAGATGGTATGAAGCAGGAAGGCTACAGGGCAAAGAAGTCAGAGGTGCAAAGGGCAGGGGGGCTGCCTAACCCCACCCTCCCCTGCCCCCAGCCACTGCTTCCCCTGCTGTAGCAGTGGGGAGGGTTGTGGGGACAAATCTAAGACAACCCTCCAATACTTAAGATTCTATACCTGGAAAATTATAACAAATGAATACATTTTCAATATATATAATCTAGTTACTGGGGGATCATCTTAAATTCAGGGATCTCTTTAAAACTGCAATCTTTCCAAATAGAAGCCAAAACAAAAACAGGCCATGCTACTTTGAAATGTAAAATATTGAAAATAAATCTAAATATGAATAACATTATTGACGTGTTAACTACAAGAACTTCAAACAACACAAACATTTTTAGAAAATTGTGATTTGTGTGGGGGAAATTTGTGAACAGGAAACAAAAGTGAGGTGAAATCCAGTATTTAAAAAATTTAACTTAGAATTCTTTGCACACCTACGGACAGCCGAAGTCTTGAGCGAATCTGAGCTGACACATGTCAAAACACAGAGAAACTCAGTGCTTTGTACTGAGTTTTTCTTTGTGGATTTAGTTTCATTTGACCACAAAATTCAAACTACAGGAGAAGAGAGGACAAGTAAAAAGGGGAGCATGTACTCATACACATCAAAGTGAAACAAAATGTTTGCACCAAGCAAGTTTCACTTAAAAATAACACTCCGAGATATCTGAAACAAATGCAGCAAGGATCACTAACTTTTAATGGAAAGAAAGGAATCTGAAATATGATTAATCTAAAACGAAGTTTCTTCAGAGATAGTACAAAACAACATTCAGTTACAAGAATCTTTGAAACATGCCGCAACAGTGGATCCCTGCTGTCTCCTGAAAAATGAACCTAACATAAGGCTTACCAAGTACATTAATGTGCATATAAAAATTGATCCTCATTAAGTATAAACATGGAGCTTTACGCATATGTGACTCTATGGCCATGTGTAGAGGAAATGAGAGGCATGTGCACAGGACACTTTAAAGCGGGCTAAATGCCTTTGCACTGCTTTAATGGTGCCAGTGTTTACATGCCTCAGTGGTGTATTACACTTTAATTCCAGCTGTTTAATCAGCCCTAAACTGAAGCAATGATTTTTAAAACCCACTGCTTCAGTTTAGGGCCTCCGTTTCATCTACATACACCTTATATCACCCTATAAAGATTTACTTACATGTTCCTGCTTCATTAATATTTTATGTGAATAATATTAAGAAAAAAGCTCCACATTCCTTTTTAATACTGAAAAGGATTCTCAGTCTCTTGTTTATTTATTATTTTCCTTTCACCCCCCACCCAAACCAGAAAAGGTGCCTCTCTAATTTCTGTGAGTAGAACCATTAAATAAAAGGGTATGTTAAGATCTATTTACAAAAGGGAAAGTGAGCCCTTCTCTCATTCTTTTATTATTCAATAGTAGCTGAAGGGTTTTTTTCACTTCAGATGATCCAGAAACAAATTCAGAAAGTGTGTTTGCACAGGTACAAAATGTTGAAAATCTTAGTCTAAAAATGGATGGGAAATGGGACAAACATGTTTAGAATAGAAAGCATAGGCTTATATGAAACTGTTTGGCAATTCAGGCCCCCATAATACTCCCAGGGACTGACACTTCTAGGCACTGTGCAGACTTGTTGAAGGGAGAGGGTCCCTATGCCAATCAATTATAATTTAGATGAACTGTTTTGTTCATTAACAGGTGGCCTGTACAAGTTCTATGTTTTCATCTCCTCCACCTCTCTGGGCATTTTCAGAAAAAACAAAGAAGGAAGAGAAATGTGCTTTAGAAATATGAACTACATTTGAAAGCTTGTCTAAGCCTATCCCAACCATGGAATTGGTTCAATAATAGATATTACTTAAAAAATCCTTGTCTGAAGACTATAAAACCATTTATCCTGCAGTACATTTACTTTTAACAATAATACAAGATAGAGTAGGCACTTAACGAAATTAAATAGAACTAAAGTTAAAGTGTCAGAAAATATTTCTATGCTATGCTACTTATAACTGACTCATAAAAGTCACTGACATCCAATTTATCGATTTAAGTATCTTTCTGTACTGTTTATGAACACTAGCTTCCTGAATCAAAGCCCACTGAAGTCAGACGAAAGCCTCCACCTGACATCAGAGGCCCTTAGGTCAGGCCATTTAATGTTTAGTGATCAAGAATTCCTAGTGATTTAAAAATCCTTTACAAATTATATGGTTTAGGAAATTAACTAATTGACAGATGTGAGTAGGAAGATGACTTATCCCATTGGTTTAATATAACATTATATGTACTTTATCTTTTTTTTCTGAAGCATATGACATTTAGTGCAGACACAAGAGGACTAGAGAGGCAGCTGGCCAGTTCCATTATGTCATTTTCTACATTCCTATCAAAAGATAGAGAAGAAGCAGTTAGAAAACCCTCTAAAAGAAACCAAAGACAGCTGAACTAGTGCTGGTGAACGCAAGCTTTGAAGATGACACTCTATTTAGTTTAAAATGCAAATAATGACTCTTTATTCAATGAAACTGGACAAATGAAAAATGGCTTCATGTATTCATGTAATGTTCTCCAAATACTCCTCCAGAGTTTTTATATAAATTTATATTTATATAGAAATTCTACTATAAAGAATTTATGAAACATAAAACATTAACTTGTTAAAGGATAGCATGGTTATGTTTATTTTGAATTCATGAAGTGATGGAGGAAAAAAATACTGTCTTACCTAGCTTTATGCAAATTTATTGTCTTAGGAGAAAAAACAAAACATCCTGACAACCTTTTAGATCATTTTAATGGCAGTAGATTTTCCCCTAACTGGAATCTTATTTATTGCTAATGCCCATCCCTGGAGAGAGATACAAAAAACTAGAACTCTTGGTTCCAAAATGATACCTTCTATAAGAGCAACTGGAAAAATGGCAAGAAAATTGTCCTTTTATGCAAGCTTTCGGGATCAAAGTCCCTTCATTAGGTGCTGGAAAAAGTGTAGATGGTACAAGATGGTAAAAAGTCCCCATAGGTAGGAAATAAACTTCATTTTTGCACAGAGGGAGCTGAAGATGGAAGGTTGTCCCTCTGGGTCCATCAGAGTGTCTTCGTGAGCTGCGTTGAGAGAGTACACTTTAAGGTTTAATACATTAGAAAACTGCTAGATGTGTGTGACCTAAATTAGGTAGTTCAGATTTGTCTGCTATAAACAGGATGCAGTATTGTATGTGATAGATAGATAGATAGATAGATAGATAGAAATGTATCCATTTAAGGAACTTTCTGTGCTGTTTATGAACATAACCCAATGAAGTTGGTCGAAAGCCTCCTTTTGACATCAGATGCCTTTAGATCAGGCCATTAAATGCTTAATAAACAATTATATATATGTTTTTCAATAGAATTTAAAAACCATAAATGAGATTAAACCCAAACACTGATTTAAAATTCCCAATAACTCTAGAATGTTTGCATCCAGTAACAAAACTATTCTTAGGCCCACCTCAGCACTACAAATTCATATGCATGAGACCTGGAGGTTACAGTAGACCATAGGCTGAATATGAGCAAACTGTTTGCTCCTGTTGGCATAAAAAATAGCACTCTAGGTTATATGAACAGGCATGTCACTTGCAAATCAAGGGAAATGATTCCTCTGCTCTATTACAGGCCTCACCTGAAGTACCCGATCTAGTTTTGGGCTCCACTCTTCAAGAAGGATGTGGATGGTTTGGAAAGAGTTCAGCCAAGAGCTATAACAATGATTAGGGACTTGGGAGGTAAGACTTATGAGAAAAGGTTGAAAGAGCTAGGGTTATTTAATCTGGAGAAGAGAAGATTAGGGGGAGATTTGATGACCTGAAGGGTGATTAACGAGAGGACAGATATAAACTATTCTCCAGTCATAAAAGACAAGACTAGGAGCCAACTGCAACAGTAGCAATATAAATTGGAGATTAGGACGATCTTTCTGACTAAGAGGGTGGCCAAGTATTAGAACAGGCTACCTAGAGAAGAATAGACACTTGACTAGGATGGTTTAGTCAGGGATGATCTGGCCTTGAACAGGAGGCTGGACGAAATGTCCTTATGAGATAATTCCAGCCTTGCTTTATTTTCTGAATTAAAGGATAGATTTTAAAATCCGTAAAAATCTGTTTTGTTGTTTAAAAATAAATTAAAACATGCAAAGTTAAATGTGCTGTCTGTGTTCTAAATGTCATTATCTTCAACTCTCTGTTGTCCACACATACATGCACAAATTGTTACTTCTTGGGCAAAGACTGTTTCTCACTACACGTCTGTACCATACACAATACAATGGACTCTGTGTCCTGGTTGGGGTTTCTGTATCTACCTTGATTCAAAGAATTCAGATAATAAAATTTGATAAAAGATTATTGGTACAGTATGTCACCAAGACACTAGCTGATGTGTGCATAAAACTGCAATCCCTACATATTACTTTGGACTGCCAAGGAATTCCTAAAATAGGCAATATTTGTCTAACATTCAGTTAATCAACTCTAAATAAGAAATGATGTGACAAGGCAAAATTGTGATCCCTTGAAGTTAATGGCAGAAGTAGGAGCAATATTACCCCAAATATTTAGCAATGCATAAAATAAACAAGATGACAAGCCATAAATCCCGCAAACTAGTTTTTCATATTACACCCAGTCACCATTGGTTTGGAGTACCTGCAAAAGTTATATATTTTAACACAATAAATTACTTTTATTTTTTTTTTAACTTCTTACTTGTTTTCCACAATAAAACCTGGAGCAATCCACAGGGGACATGTCTACACATGCAATTAATGTGCCTGAATTTACTGTGCAGGTGTCTCAGTGGATGCAGTCTTTCTGGACTTCAGGAAGGCCTTTGACACTGTCTCCCACCGCTTTCTCATTAAAAAGCTAGGCAACTGTGGCACTGATGCCTACACAGCCAGATGGATAGCAAATTGGCTGAGGGGCCGTACACAGAGAGTGGCGGTGGATGGGTCATATTCAACCTGGAGGGATGTGAGCAGTGGAGTCCCCCAGGGCTCAGTCCTTGGGCCCGCACTGTTCAATTTCTTTACTAGCAACTTGGACGTGAAAAGCACCCTGTTTAAATTCACAGATGGCACCAAGATTTGGGGTGAAGTGGGCATGCTAGAAGGGAGGGACAGGATACAGCTGGATGTGGACAGGTTACAGGGGTGGGCAAATGAGAACAGGATGGGATTCAATACTGACAAGTACAGGGTGGTGCACTTGGGCAGTAAGAACCAGCGGCATACCTACAGGCTGGGGAACTCCCTTCTCAAAAGCACAGTGGCAGAAAGAGATCTTGGAGTCATTATCGATTCCAAGATAAACATGGGCTGCCAATGTGAGGACACAGTCAGTAGGGCTAACTGCACCTTGTCGTGCATCCACAGATGCACACAAGCAGGGCCAAAGAGGTGATCCTTCTCCTCTATATGACATTGGCCAGGTCACAGCTGGAGTACTGCATCCAGTTCTGGGCACTGCACTTCAGGAGGCATGTGGACAGCATTGAGAGGGTCCAAAAGAGGGCCACTAGCATAATCTGGGGACAGCAGGGCAGACCCTATGAGAAGACACTATGGACCTTAACCTGTTCAACCTTCACAAGAGGAGGCTCAGAGGGGACCTGGTGATCATCTTTAAACTTACTAGGGGGGGATCAGTGGGAAATGGGAGAGACCTTGTGTGGCGGGCCAGTAGGGGGCACTCCTGCGTTGAGCTGCCCACCTCCCTGCGCCCGACCACCTTCCAGGCTCCGAATGCCTCCCTAGGGGCGCCTTATGCTTGGCCGACTCCTCTCCCAGAGCACACTCGCTAGTCTGGGGGTAACATTGCCGTTACCCCCACCACCCCGAGACGGGACTGTCTCGGCCCTGTGACCTCGGGGAAACACAGGCCTAATAGTCCGACGGGTATTCGACCCAGTACAGGCACTTCGGGCACTTCCCCAAGTCAAGGGGGTAAAAGGTAAAGTCTCCCTTAGTCCGCAGACCTAAGGGGTCTCTGAGGCATAATTTAGACCCACCCCTCAATAAGTCTCCCACACCAGTCAAAAAGGAGAACTTTATTGATTACAAGGGGTAGGGTAAACTAGGGTACAGGATTGAGCAATATCTTAGAAATCCTAAAGAGCAAACAGGGTGGCTGAGGTAGCCTTTTGATTACGCATCTGTGTTATTGCCAGCTAGATATCTAATCAGATCTTGAGTAGCTTACTCACAAGCATCTTCCAGAGTTCTCCAATTTTCCCTCTGGAGACTTGGGGTGAGAGAGAGAGAGCTAGGTTTAGATGGTAAGGCTTCTCTGTCTCCCCTGCTATGCTGCTGCTTCACCTCATGGCTGAAGAGAGAGCCTCCTTCCCCCCCCACCAACCTATATAGCCCCTGTGACCTCATTCACCTGGTCCAGTGGAGGTCAGCTCCGGTTGGCTGTCAGCCAACCAATTTGAAATACATCGCCTGTTACCAGGCAGATTCCAGCTCCCCAGGTAGAAACCCCTCACCCAGGTAACTGATGCCAGTCACATAGGCAGAGGGAGCAGGTTTCCCCTCTCCCTCAGGAATGCAGCCCCCTCAGGTTACCTAAAGAGACAGGCTGAGGTGTGAATCCTCTGCTGGCCCATCTAATCACATTGTCACAGGGCAGGGATTTTGGGGAGAAACCAAGTTGGCTTTCTACCACACCTTGTTCCCCTGAGCGCCTCCTGGAGTAACAAGGAATAACAGCCATAAGTTGTTAGAGAGTAGGTTCAGACTAGACATTAGAAGGCACTCATGTCATCACAGTCAGGGCGACCAGGAACTGGAGCCAGCTTTCAAGGGAAGTAGTGCTAGCTCCTACATTGGGGGTCTTTAAGAGGAGGCTTGACAATTACCTAGCTGGGGTCATCTGAGCCCGTTTTTCTCTCCCGCCCAGGGCAGGGGGTCCGACTAGAAGATCTGCAAGGTCCCTTCCAACCCTACATTTATAAATCTATTAATTGCATGTGTAGACATGCCCCCCTTGGATTGCACCAGATTTACTATGCAGTAAATTCTGGCACATTAAACTGTGTCCAGGCACATGTCTATATGTTTGCCTGTGTTGGGAGCAAATTTGAGCCTGATGGGAAGCAGTCAAGTCCAGGGGTGCTCCTGCCCTGCTGTGCCCCCTGCAGCATCCAGAGGGAGCTCCAGGATCCAGTCACAGCTGCCTGGGTGTTAGTCCTGGGCTGGCAAGGAACACAGCAGGTCAGTCTCAGGTAGGGGGCTCCAGAGGCAGCCTCAGGCTGGCATGGGGTTCCCTGGGGCAGCTTCAGGCTTGCAGGAGGCTTCAAAACCAACCTTAGGCTGGCAGAGGACATGGGAGGGCAGCCTCAGCCTGGCAGGGGGCTCTGGGGGCAGGCTGTGCCTGGCAGGGAGCTCCAAGGAGCTCTTTAGATTAGCATGGGGGTCGGGGGACAACCTCAGGCTGGCAGAGGACTCTAGAGCAGCCATAGGCTGGCAGCCTCAATCTGTCAGGGGCATGGGGGGGCAGATTCAAGCTGGCAAGGGGCATGGGGGGGCAGTCTCAGACTGGCAGGGGGCTCCATGGATAGCCTCAGACTGGCAGGGGATGTTGTTCTGGGAGCCTGTGGCCAGCACGCCATGGAAACTCCTTGCCCTCCACCTGGCAGCAGCAGCCAGGGCACTATGTCTGTGAGGTGTTCACTGACACCTCCTCCTGAACTCCCTACAGTAGGACACTTGGTCAGTAGCCCATGGATCCCAGACCTACAGTGCAATTAAGTTTGCAAAAAACACCAAATGTTATATTTCCTTCCACAACACAAGTGGCCCTCCCTCCCTCACAACAACAGACTCCTTTCTGTCCTCCCCAGCAACAGACCCACTCCTTCCCTCCTTCCCCAAAAGCAAACTCCTTTCCTCCCTCCTTCCCAACAGCACATCACTCCCTGACACCAATGTGCACCACCAATAAAGGACCTGCTTCCCACGCAACTATGAACAGTTTCAGCACCCTGGCCTCTGTGGACACCGCAGTGAGCCCGATGGACTGGGGGCTAGCCAGGGGGTGAGGGCAGGTGCTCTCTAGCACACTCAGCCTGCTTAGCCTCCTCCTTCACCGGCCTAGGACTAGTAGGGCCCACATGGGAAGCTAGCCCAGCTATGGCCAGCTGCTGCTCAGGAGCTGCTTGGTAGCCAGGTGAGTGGTGGAAGGTGGCTCAGGTTGGTGATCAAGCCACTGGGGGATCAGGTTTGGGAGCAGAGGAAGCAGGGCCCTGGGCCTCTAAAGACACTGTTGCACCTCCTCCCAAGCCTATTGGAGGCTGCTGGTGGCAAGGGGCCGAGCTAGAGGCTGGACATCAGACAGCATGAATGTGACTGCTAGGGACAGCACAGCATTGAGGACATGACAGTCGTCCTTTCACCTCCACTGCCCGATGCTCTACAGTATGCTGCTCTTGCTGGGCCTGCAATAATCTCTAAAAAAGGGTGAGTTGCTTCTCCTTGAGGACACAATGCTCCTGGTCCCTCTCCAGATAAAGGTGGCACAGGACTGTGAGTCTGCAAGCCTCTCCTCCACTACGGTGACCAGCCTCTCCAGAAACACCATGCAGTCCTCACTCTGGGGCTGGCAAAGGCAGTGCATGCTGGTGGTGGCAGTGTCCCTGAAACCACATCTCTGTCAGTGGCTGGTGGTTCTCCCACATTTGCAGCTGCTGGTCCTGCAGAGCAAAGACAGAGAGGCTCCTTGTGATAATTTGCAACATTTCAGATTCACATACAGGTGCCCAGGAATCATGACAGGTTGGCTTGGGGTGGGAGGCGGGGGCTTCCCTAAGCAGCTGCTGGCTAAGCCCTCCCTCCCTGCTTCCACAGCCAGGGCAGGAAGGATGCTTACTGCTTGCTGCAGGCAGCCTGCCTTCCCCATTACCTGCCCAGGCCAAGCCAGGACTGGCCCCTGCTGGCAGCTACCCCAGCAGCTCTGAACTAACTCCCCCTTCCCCCCTTCTCCTCCCTAAATTTTCTCCTATGCCACCGGGTCTGCAACACCTAGGTTCTGGGGATCAGGGGCTCCCACCCAGCTTGGACATGGAGCTGATGATGCCCCTCCTATTCCCCGGTGGCCCGCTCTGAAGACTCCAGGGCCCCTACCACATGTAGCCTGTGTCCCAATTGTGCCCCTTGTCAGAGTCACCCAAGTATGCCTTAATGAGCTGTTTGAGGACCCAAAGGAATGCTCAACCCACCATGCCCTGCTGCTGCTAATCATGCCCTGTTGCTGATAATTGCCATATTTATCAGCTGAGAACCTAACATGGGGCCCTGAGCTTTGACAACACTCCAGGTAAACCTGTGCTTCCCCACAACATGTGTTGCCACCTGAGGGGCATGGGCAAGTCAGTAGATGCCTTGGACTGGGTACTCCCCTGACCTAAATTAGCCTACAGGTCTACCACCACCTCTTGCCTTTCTCACCCATGACAACTTGTTTATAAAGTTAATTCATGCAATAGGAAGCAGTTCACCTTTATGTTATATAATCTCCCTAAAGAATAGGCTTGTCATGCACTGCAGTCTCAGTCAGAATTTTAGGATCTGACCATTTAAGGGCCAGCTGTGCTTGCCAGGTTCAGATGCCCTGTGTGTTTAAAGCAAAGCACCATTTGCTTGTAGCTCCACTACCCCTCCACTCCCTCCACATCCACAAGAATCAATAGAAAAAGAAGGTAACAGAAAAGACAGGAGCCATTTACTCCTTTCACAAACATCTGAAATCATTGCAGCTGGGAGACACTGCTCCCTCTTTCCTACTACCAGTTACAGCAGCTGCCTTTAATACATCTGCCAGTGTTCATGGCAGCCAATCAATTGGCCTCTCTGCCTGCTTCCACTCAGCTGCCCCTCAGGTAATTCCTCTCTACGGGGCTTCTCAGGTTTCTCCAGGATTCATTCCAGTCTGGGTTTTCTCCCTGACCCAGCAACAGGCAGTCTCTCCACTCCTTACTGTGCTGCAGGAAGCAGATAGGGCCGAGGGAGGGGTGCAGAGCCTTGCATATCTCTCCCTATACTAGAAGTGCCTGATCCTGGTGACCAAGGAGATTGTCAGTGCCATTCATAAATTTCTTCATATGTAATGAGCCCCTCACTGCCTAGCTGGGAACCTGCGGGGTGGTCAGTAAAGACCTAAACTGACTCATGCCTCCCTGAGTGTTGGGAAGGGGGAAACTCCAGTGGACAGAGGGGACCTTGGCCAGGCAGGACAGCAAGAGGAGGGGAAGGGAGGATGCAGCCTGTGGGTGGGTGGGTGAGCTAGCATGGGTGTAGGTGGCCTGATGCCCCCTCCCCACAGCCCTCCTTCCTGTGCATGGCTTACCAGGCAAGTGTGGCAGGTGCTTCCAGTGGTAAGACTCCATGCCTGCCTGTGGAGATGTGGTCCAACTGGCTGTGGTGTCCTAGGGCTCCGAGACATGGAGCCTAGCTTCCCAGGCAGTGGCCCTACCCCAGGAGAAGCTGGAGCCGGCTGGTGCAGGGGCCATCCTCAACCTGTCCTGTGTTGCTGGCATGATGTCAGGGTAGCTAGGGCAGGTGCTGACCCAGGCTGCTCAGGCTGCCAGGTAAGGCCAAGATGGGTAGCATGCCAGGACCTGGCACCGGAGGAATGAGGAGCCCTCCTTGAGTCCTCCTGCTCCCTGGGCCATGGCATAGGCTCTGGCAGTCTGTCCATGCTAGAAACAATGTGGTGGGCCTCACCAGGGTCTGCCAGGGCCACAATGTGTTCTAGCTGGTGAAGAAGCAGCATCAACCTACATGCAGCTCCAGACTGCCAGTTGTGGTCCCTGACATGGACCTACTGCACCTGAAGAGACTTCACCTTGATGCAAGACTGCTGGCATGCAATCCACCATGGCCACCTGGATATAGGCATTGGACCTTGTCACCTGCCACTGGACCTCTACATTGCCCCAAAGGTGATGAGGTCTGCTGTCTCCAGTCCAGTTTGGCTCATGGGCTGATATCTCTGCTGTTGAAGACACCAACATTGCAGCAGCTGACAGAGGCCTTGGGGAGTTAGCCAGATGCTCTATATGCCAGAACTGGGTGGCACATGTTCTTTCAGAAGGTGGAGCATGGAGCCCATGGGGACAGCTTCTGGCAGGAACCTGCAAGATCAGGCCAGGGGTCCAGAGGACAGCTTTGGGGAGCCAAAGAGCTGCTCCTGCCACTTGGGTGCAGAAACTGCCAGCCATGTGGCTCAGCACTAAGCAGGAGACTGATCCTCTCCTGGTATGGCTGATGGGGTGCAAACTGCACCTGACATCAGTGTCCACACATACATGTAGATGCATTCATTTCAGGAACTATTTTCTAGTACCTATATCTGTTGGTACTAGCAAATGGTGCATTAGACTAATCTAACACACAGTAATTGTCACGCACGTATAGACTGTGATGTTTTACTGCACATTAGATTAGTTTAATACAAAGTAAAGCACACATGTAAACACTCCCAGAGAATAAAAGAATAAGAAGACTTACCTCCCTAGCTGCTGCTTCTCAGTTACTTAGTACAAGGAAAGTTCTTTTATCTTCATTCTGCCTTTCAAAAATAAGGGGCAGACAATATTCCATGGAGTATGAGAAAATATGGTGCTATCATAGATGCTGCTATTGATAATCTCTTGGCAATGAACATTAATGATACATATGGAAAATCCTACCAAGTTATATAGCCAGAAAACAAAATAGTCTTCCAACATGAGCATATGGAAAAATCAATGGGAAGTCATAGCAGGGTATCTTATAAAGGAGAAACTGAAGGATAGAAAAAGACAAAGACAAATAATCAGCTGCCAAAAGAACAGGCCAGAGTTATCAAAGGGATTTAGAAATACTGATTTATGTTGCCTTAAACACTTTTTTTGCACATCACAAGACATTTCTACAAATGCAAAACAATACTACAAGAATGGATCAAGAACCAATTAGTGAAACCATCAAACACATCCTAAAACAATATAGGTAACATTATATAATTATATATCATATTATGATATCCAGAGAGCTCCTGTGAACTGAGACATCAAAAGAAAAATATTCTAAATATTTCTTAATCCAGTTATCTCCTCTATTACAGTTTGTCTATAAGGTAAAACAAATAGAGTGTAATTTCAATATCATAGTACATCAAATTAAAATAACATCTTTATTCATTTAGTTTTGTCTATTTTGATATGGGTATAGTTTATGCATCACCTTACTAAGATGAAGTGTGAAAGAGAAATGGATTAAGACAGTAGTGCTCATTCTTTTTGCCTGTAGGGCCAAGATGGGCAGTGTTCAGTCCATTGGCAAGCTGGATCAGGCCAGTGGCTCTCATCTGGCACCAATCCAGCTGTGTGGAAGAGGGCAGGAGCACAGCAATTCAGCTGCACAGCAGAAGAGGGTGGGCCTGACTCTAACCTGGCTGTCAGGGGTAGGGGGCATGGCCTGGCCCCATTTTAACCATGCTGAGGCTAGGGGCCCCAGTTCAGCACCACTGGGGCAAGGGAGTCTGGCCCAGGCCTGATCTGTGTGGAGGAAGGGAGCATAAGAAATTAGCAATGGAGGAAGGCGGCAATATTAATGGCTCCTCTCCACCAAATTTCGAAACCTGTGGGGAGCCCCGTGGGTCAGATGTCATGATTCCATGGGCCATATTTTGCTTGTCGGCTGGAGGTTGAGCACCCCGGATTAGGACATCAAAATACTTGGCATTTAGTATTTATTATAAACATATTATTAAAGAGCATCTTAATTCTCAATAGGATTCTGTGCTATTTATATTTTTTGCTAAAAACATGTAGTAAAATTATCTATTCTACCAGTTTACAGTGTAGAATAACAACATAGGGTACAATGGTATAAGAGAAAAGATCAAATGAAGCAGTAGGCAATAAAACAAAAGGAAAGAATTCTATTTCATTGTATCTCTTATTTTTTGTGCAAGGAAATCAAATACACCTAAGGAGTAGTTCAAGCTCTGAAGTATTAGCTCATCATGTAAAATTTCTCATTAATGGAGAGATCCATTTTTCTCTTATTTCTTCGAAGAATAAACAAGGACTCAAATATTAAGTAATCTCTGTCTTTCTTCATACAAGAACATATTCTGTCCAAATATATTGTCTAACACCACTTGCCCAAGCTAACTGCAAGTCTTCTTAGAGAAAGTCTCAGTCTAGTAATGGCCTCTTGTTTGTAGTTTTGTACCAGAGACAGGTAAGTTTCTGGCTAAAGCAGTGTTCTATTAATCTTAAAAATAATGAAAAGTTTGAGACAATCTCACTGTCAGCCTGTAGATGGATATGTTGCCAATTAATTCTTAAATTCATGTTTTGTTTTAAATATAGGGGAAACATTGGGTCAGTAACTCTCAGTACATTTCCCAGGCTATTTGTTTGGAGGAAAATATAGATGCTCTTCAAACAGCCAAACAAGGTTTATTTGGCAAAGGAGAGCCTTCCTAAATGCACTTCTTACGGATTCTAGTAAGATTTCATTTTCATCCAGTAGTTTAGAGTTCTTAATTGAGCTCAGAGTGCATGAATTAGGTAGTGAGAAAAGTTGCCTTAAAAATACTCAGAAAACTTTTAGGTTTTTGGGTCAGCATCCCAAAGTTCTGCTCCATACAATAAAATAGACTTTATATTGGATCTATGAACTTTAAGTGCTTCCAGAACAGGTCTTCTCCCTGTCTTATTGTAAAAAAATAAAACTGCCCAAGGTTTGTTTTGCTTTAGCATTACATTTTCAATATGCTTATTCCATCTTAGATTTTTGCTAAGGCAGATTCCAAGTTATCTAAAAGAAGACACTACCTCTAGTTTCTTTTCTTGTAAAAAGTAAACTTGTTTCTTCCTTTCATTCCCAAAAACCAGTACCTTGGTTTTAGCTGTGTTGATTTCTAAGCTATTTGAGGTACAATACTGCTGGAACCTTAACTTTTGGGCAAGTAAATCCGAAAGTAACTTTTGGAAAGCTATTTGTGATTGTAACAACACATCACTAATGTGTCACCTACATAAAGCAAAACCAGGACACAGTCATTCAAAATCATGGGTATATGGATTCGATTCCTTATTTTAGATCATTCAAGAATAAATTTAAAAAAAATAGAAGAGCAAAAAACATCTTTCTTATACCCCCAATCTCAGTTGAATAGGATACAGCAAATCCCATAATGAACCCTAGATGCTGTGTTTGAATAGTAAGTAATGATTAATTGTAAAAGAGTTTTATCCATTGATGTTATACTTTTAATCTGTCTACAGTATTGCCAACCCCACCATGCCAAAAATCATGAGATGAACTCTTTAAAAAATCAAGAGATTGGCATGTAAATCATGAGATGCTATTTTTGAAGTGTGTATATGTGGGGGGAGGGGGTTATTTGTGAAAGTACTTGGGGCTGTGGGTGTATGTGTAGGGTTTGGAGCCCAGAGAGGGAGAGTCCTCACACACCCTCAGAGGATGCAGGGTACTATGTCAGGAGTGAGAAACAGCAGCAGGGCTGAGCGGGCTGTGGCTTGGGAGTGAGAAGCAGACAGACAGACTCACAGAGACACTGACAGACACATAGACAGCACCCAGCTGGGAAGTGGAGGGAAAGGGTCAGGGGGAGAGGGAAGGAGTATGGAGGGCAGATCAAGGACCCCGTGTTGAGGGAGGAAGTGGGGCAGAACAGGGGCGGGGGTGAATGGGGCCCTGGGGCCAGGGCAGTTCACCCAGCAGCATGGGGGAGGGGCATGGCTTCCCACAGCATTGCACATTCCTGGGAGAGCCATGGGGGCACATGACCCCCGCAGGGTCAAGCTGCCTGCTGTGAAGTGGGGCTCTGTGCCCTGCTGCATTGCCCCAGGAGCTCATCCATGTGATGCCATTGCCACCCATCTGTGGGCAGGGGTCATGGGGCACACTGTGCTGTGGAGAGCTGTAGCCCTCCCTGTGTCTCTGAATGACCTGCCCTGGCCCCAGGGCTCCACTCATCCCACCATAGCTTCTGACTCACTCCCTCCCTCACCACAGGGGCCTTGATCTCCCCACACTCCTGCCCTTTCCCTCGCCCCCCACCCCTTTCCCTCCATTTATCAGCTGGGAAAATTCAGAAATCTGAGGGTTGGATTGGGAGATTGTGAGTTGGAGTTATTTTGACTTAGAAATCCTGAGTCTCACAATGGTTTTGTGACACTTGGCATTACTGTGTCTATAAAATCAAAAGATCCCTTGAGATCTATAAAGGCTACATAAAAATGATTTTGTCTTTTTATGTATTTAGATGCTAAATAGTGTAAAAGCAAGCAATGGTCCCTCATGGTCCATAATGTAGGTATATGATAAAGTTCTATAAAATCATGAAGCTTGTGGACCAAGTGAACAGGGAACTGTTGCTCACCAAATCCCAGAGTACTAGAACTAAGGGGCACCCCAATAAAATTAATACATGACAGGTTTAAAACATCCAAGAGAAAGTCCTTTTTTTTACACAAAGTTAACTGGTGGAATTCATTTCCACAGCAGGTGGTGGAGGCAGATAGTATAGGCAGGTCGCAAAAGTGACTGGATAAATTAATGGATCATAAATCTATATTAATGGTTATTGAATAGAATGTTGGCAGATATTTCTTCTGGCACCTCTAAAAAAAATAAATGGGTGCCCAGGAAGGTATTGAATAAGGCAGTGGCCATGCGTAGGGGGTGCACAGGCATACATGTTCACCCCCTGAGAGCACTGGTGCATCTCCTGACAGGCTGCACTCCCCACTTAGGTGATGGGTGGGGGAGAGTGGGCAGGAAGGAGCACTGATGCCACCCTGTGAGTGCCGGCCAGGGAGTGGGGGCACCAGCTGAAACACCTCTGACACTTCTGGGAGCACTGTGGTCAGTTCTGGGTCAGTGCAAATGACCACGTGGGGAGCCCCCTCTCAGTCGGCAAGATTGGTCAGCATGTGTCCCCCTCCCCCTGTCACTGTCTGATCACTGGGGGGGTATGTGCCCTCCCAACTCAGGTGGCACCAGTCACCCATGAAATAAGGCATAAATTACTGTAGAGGGGTGGGCAAAATATGGCCTGCAGGCGGAATCCAGACCACCAGGTAATTTCATCCAGCCTACAGGATTGTACCCTGCCCAGCCTATGTGCCTCATTTTAACCTGCATGTATGAGAGGGCCCCTGCCTTGTCCAGTGCACACAACTTTTGGGCAGGACCACTGCTGCAGCCACCAGGGGACCTGCTCAGCTTCTCCAGCCTCCAGTGGCTCCTCCTGTCTCTGCTGCATCACTCACTCTGGGAAGTGGGTAGGGAAGTGTCAGCAGTAGTGGTGGGTGGTAGGGGTGTTGCAAATGGGCAGGAGCACAGAGCATGGGTATGGCAGATGTGGGTGTGTGGGGTTTGTGGGGTGTGAGGAAAGGTGGACAGTGGTGTGGGGACCCCACCAACATGGCCCCCCATGTTTCACATCCCTCACTGCTGGCAGACTCCTGCCAGCTGTACATGATGACAGGGAGCAGGAAAGGCAGCTGGCTTCATTGCATGGGACTTTCCCCTCCCCCCAACCCAGTGATATGTGAGTTCCTGAAGCTGCACATTCACTACAGGGAGCCCCATATGACGAGGTAGGCCAGCCTGGCTTCACTTCTTGCTGCCACATGCAGCTTCTGGCAGCCGTGCCTATGTGAGCCATGAGCACCCCAAGAGCCTACTGCCTGCTGCTGCTTCCACTGACAACTGGGGCTGTGCACCAGGTGTGGGACTGGGTGGGAGTCCTCACACCCCTGCCCCCTCTCTCACACACCACAAACCCCACAAAGCCAACCCACACCCTGCAACATACCTTACACTCCCCACACACAGCCACACCCCCTCACACAACTCCCACATACCCACCCACACTTCACCATACACACATACTCCCCGCAACTACAACCCATACACTCCCTCCAATATACAAAAGTAAGACATTATATTTGAGCTATTTTGCAATCACCTCTATATACACCATGGAAACACAAATTACTCAGGACAAAAATATATTTGAAATAAAATTAAAATATGTTATAGTAGAAGTTTGACTTTTAGACGTTGGGTTTTTTCCTGGTTCCAAGATGGCAACCATCCTCTCCCCCTCCCAAAAGGAGTACTTCTGGGGGCAAAGGGGTTGACTTCCAGTGACAAAGGTCAGGGGTTAGGGCACAGGGCTTCCAGTCCCAAGATGACAACCAGGGGAAGGGGCACCTGTCAAATGGCAGGGCTACCATTGCAGCCCTCAACAGTTCACCAAAACTCATTAAGTGGCCACCCCTGCTCTAGAGCAGCATTTCTCAACCTATGGGTGGCAACCCAAAAGTGGGTCAAAAGAATATATGAAAGGGTTGTGAACAAACATGTAAAATGGATCAACAAACTTTAAAAATGGATTCTCCATTAAAGGAGAAAAATGTGAGAAATTGGCTTTTCTCTTTCAAGCTGACAGAGCTCCAGCTTACAAGGGGATGCTTGGAGCTCTCCATGCCCCAACATCCACCCTTTGCCCCACACATTGGGGGACTGGAGCTGGGGGTTGTGCATCAGGAGTGAGAGGCACTGAGTCAGGATTGGCCATCTATGTTTACAAGTGGGTCCTGGTCCAAAAGAGGCTGAGAACCACTGCTCTAGAGATATCTAGTTGAATGCTTTCTCTGTATCCACCTCTGCCACTGTCAGAGACAGGATACTGGGTTACAGGGACCACTCATCTGACTTTATATAGCACTTGTTATGCTCTTATGAATTGTCTTCTCCAGAACTAGCCTACTCTTCTCCCAAAATGTTATTTTCAGAAATCCACGTCTGAAGACAAAAATGTAAATATTGTCAGAGTATTTTGGCAGGAATACACTTAAGACTAATAGGGCAATATAGCAGGATCTCTCAATCACAATTTGTAAAAATTGGGTCTATTATATTTTTGTTCCAATGCTTTGGATAAATGCCTTCTAAAATACTTACAAGTGAATTCCTTGATGATTTCTAGGGGAAGAAAATCAATGTTGGGGCCTTTTAATTTCTCAGTAAGGCTATATATGACCTTGCTTGAGATTCAGAGATAAGCTAGTGATTAGGGCTGTTTGAAATTTCACTGAGTGTTTCATTTTGAAGCTGTTTCTATGAGTTTCCAGCTCAAAACAGTGAAATCAGAATGAAATAAAAAGCTTCAAAAAAGCTTCAAAGTGAAATGAGGGCACTAGAAATGTGGCATGTAAGTACTTCATCATCACCTGGAAATCAACTGTATCAAAGGCCACCATCAGTAGGGCAATGTTTCCCAACCTTTTCCAGCCCAAGGCACACTTATATTAATAAAAATCTTCTGTGATACACCTGATGGCACACTTTTGTGCCATGGCACACTGGTTGGGAAACGCTGCAGTAGGGCAAAATTTTTCCTCCTGATTTCCAGGTGAAGACCACTGACCAAGGCCATAAGCACAGTATCTGTGCTATATCCAGGATGAAAGCCAGACTGACAAGAGTCCAGGAAACCTATGGCATTCAGATCTGCCTGGAGCTGTCAGGCGACCACCTGTTGAACCTCCCCTTTTTGGGAAAGGTCATTGGGCATAACTAGCTTGGGAGTCAGTATCAAGTGATGTTTTCTTGACCAGGGGCAAAACAATCACAGACTTAAGATGTCTGGCATGCTCCCCTTCCACTGACAACCCCTGACAAAAAAGGGCCCTGGTATCGCCAGGATCCCTCGTAAATACAAGCAATTTTTCCTACAAATTCGGTGGCAAACAACTATCTGGGCAAACTCAATCACAGATGACTGAAGATGACTCAGTTTCCAGGCACAAAGTAGACTAATTAGGCCACACAGAAGAATTCCACTGGACAATACTTTGCAGATACCAGTAGAGAAGAAAACCTTCCTTGCCACCACCAGTGCCATGCCACAGATTACTGTTTGAGGAGAGAGGACCTGCTGGTGAGGTGGTAGCCCATTCTAACACAAGGTAAAGGGCACAGCTCTGAAAGGCCTTCTGTGGATTCCATCAGCTAGAATGCTGGTGCATTTTTTCCTGACACAAACTGGTTACCATTACCGGAAGTAAACATGCAAATTGGAAAAAACCACCTTCACCACGAGGTTTTTTCTCCCTTAAAACTAGCCTATTAAGGTATAATTATGCTATAAATCAGGAAACTTGCTACAATTCCTCTTATGAGTCAACACTATCAACACAATGCTTGGATTCTACATTAAAATTAAATTCCATTAAAAAGACACATCTTAACAGGACTGTCCTTAGGAATGTGGTGATGTATGTACAATTCCAGAGGGTCAGGGACAGAGATGGCTTTTCTTATCATTTTAAATAGAGCCCAGAGCTAGGCATCATCAGGAATGCCTCTTTCCCAGCAGTCCCCATGCATAAGCTCTACAAGGCTCAGTACTGTCATAGTCTCATTTAAAACAACCATGCAATAGTTAGGAATCGTGAAGCCACATAGGTTGCAATGCCAGAGGCATGCAGATTTAAACCTCTGTTTGCTCCTTTCTGCTGGCATAGTTAGTCAGGTTTGCCAGCTGTCTCGTTGTACTGAAGGATACTGAAGCCTAGATAAAGAACAGGTAGCTGAAGCTTAACCCAGGAAACAGTGATGTGAGCAGAGAAGAACACTTTCAAAATGTTGGCAATTCTCCTTGTCCTCATGCTCCACATCATCCTGTAGACAAGACAGTCAAAATGACTGTAGTCTCAGGGTCATTCTGGACTTGTCATCAGCTCTGGATATGCTAATGTAATACTTAAAAGAAAGGAGGGGAAAGAGTAATTTAAAAAAAAATTGAAGAAGCAAAAAGAACCCTCTCTCTGATAGCATTATGGCTAGTGGCTCATACATTCTTTACTTCCAGGATACATTACTATTACTTATTCTACCTGTGAGAAGGGCAATAATCAAGAAAGCTGCTCTAAACCATCAAACAAAACCTTTTTCTCAAACAGCAAAAGAGAGAAATAGAGAGTGAGACATAACAGCCATTTTACTCAGCTCCAACATCCATATATCAGGGGAGATTGTATGTTCACTGGGGAATGGAGAAAAGCCCGGAGGTAAATGAAGAGCCTAGAGACCTGAAAAAAAATCTTAGTAAGGGGAAGGATAATGACAGAAACCTTAGCAATGCTTTCAGGGATAGGATAGTCCATTAGATTCCTAAACTGCTTATATACTAATAGGACAAATATGGGGAACAAACAAGAATTACTGGAGGTCCTAGTGCAATCAAAGAATTATGATGCAACTGGGTTTACAGAGATATGATGGGATAGTTCACATGACTAGTACATGGTCATAGATGGGTGTAGCTTGTTCAGGAAAAATAGGCAGGTTGTTTTATATATAAAAGTGATGTACATTTATTCCAAGGTGCAGTATGAAGTCGTACATAGGCTTCTTGAAAGCTACTGGGTAGAATTCAGAGGGGAGAGCAGCATGAGAAATATCATGGTGGGTATATGTTACAGGTCTCCAAACCAAGAGGAGAAGGGGGATAAAGCCTTTTTAAAACAATCTCAGGAGCTGGTTCTCATAGGGGATTTGAATCATTGGGACATTTGCTACAAGGGAATCACAGCAGTGTATAAGAAATCCAGGCAAGTTCCTGGAGTGTGTTTGGGTTAACTTTTTTGATTCAGCTGGTAGAAGCCAACTACAGAGAGAGCTCTTTTTGACTTACTGTTCATAGGAACAGATTTAAGAAAGGGAAGAACTAGGATCCAGAGAACTACAGACCAATCATCCTGACCTCAGAACCTAGCAGAATCATGGAGTAAATCCTAAAGGAATCTATTCTGAAACACCTAGAGGAAAACAAGGTGATCAGGACAGTCAGTATGTATTCACCAAGAGGAAATAACACCAGGTCACTGCGATTTCTTTGATAAAGGGATAGGCTCTGCAGCTGCGGGGAGAACAGTGCCTGTAATATATCTTAACTTTACTAAGGCTTTTAACACTGTCTCTCACAACATTCTCATTAACAAGCTAAAGAAATACAGCCTAGACAAAAGTACAGTAAGGTAACTATTTAGATCATCGAACTCAGCAAGTAATTCTAATGACTCAGTGTCTAGTTAGGAGGAGTTATTAAATGGGTTTCCTCAGCAGTCTGTCCTGGGTCTTCTTCATTAATGATTTGGGTGATGGGATTAGGTACACATTTAACAAATTTAAGGACAACACCAAGTTGAGTGGACTGCGGACACTCCAGAGGACAGAGATAGGATCCAGAATGACCGGGATAGACTGGAGAAATGGTTGACAACCAATCACATGAGATTCAACCAGGGGGCAAGCACAAAGTCCTGCCCTTGGGGTAGAATATTGACTTGCATAAATACAGATTGGGTAATAAACTGGCTAGGCTGCAGTACTTCAGAGAAGGACCTGGAGGTTACAGTAAACCACAAGCTGAATATGAGGCAACAGTGTGCTCTTATCACCATAAAACATCAACAAATGATCAGGGGACAACAGGGCAGGCCCTATGAGGACAGGCTATGGGACCTGAACCTGTTCAGCCTCCAGAAGAGAAGGCCGAGGGGGGATCTTGTGGCCTGTTATAAACTAGTCAGGGGGGATCAGCAGGCATTGGGGGAGTCACTGTTCCCCCGAGCACCGTCAGGAGTGACCAGGAATAACGGTCACAAGCTGGCAGAGGGTAGGTTTAGGTTAGATATCAGGAGGCGCTACTTCATGGTCAGGGCAGCTAGGATCTGGAACCAACTTCCAAGAGAAGAGGTGCAGGCTTCTACCCTGGGGGTGTTTAAGAGGAGGTTAGATGCTCATCTTGCTGGGGTCGTTTGACCCCAATACTCTTTCCTGCCATGGCAGGGGGTTGGACTAGATGATCTGCTCAGGTCCCTTCTGACCCTAGAAACTATGAAACTATGAAATTCCTGTTTTGTATTAACAGGAGTGTCACTTGAAAATCAAGGGAAGTGATTGTTCTACTCCATTCAGCACTAGTGAGGAGTCACCGGGAGTATTGTGTCCCACTTCAAGAAGGATGTGGACAGATTGGAGACAGTCCATCATTGGGCAAAAAAAAACCCAAAATGAGCAGTGTCTAGGAGGCAAGACTTATTAGGAAAGGCTGAAAGAACTAGGGTTGTTTAGCCTGGAAAAGAAAGACTGAGAGGGAGTTTGGTAATAGTCTTAAAATATCTAAAGGATCATTATAGGGTGGATATGGGCTTTTCTCTGTGGCTGGGAGGATAGGACAAGGAGTAATGAGAAAATTTTGCAGAGGAAATTTAGGTTGGAGATGAGGAGGAAATTTCTAATTATGATGCTGGCCAGGCATTGGAGCAGGCAACCTAAAGAAACTGTGACATCTTCATGCTTGGAAATTTTCCAAACCAGGTTAGATAGACAATTGGATTGGGTGGTTTAATTAGGGGTGATCCTGCCTTGAGCAGGAGGCTGGATTAGATCACCTTGTGAGATCCCTTTCAGCCTTATATCCTATATTTCTTAAATACAACTTTTCAGATTAAAGTCACATATATTTTACACCACCTTATGCTTTTATTACTAACAAAAGCAAGATGGTTCATTTTTATGTATCCCTTTTGAAAAAAAATATTAAACCAAAGCTAAAAATATTCATGTGAGGACATCTTGTGGGTTGTTTATCTGTTATTGTAAGCTGAGTCTTCCTGGATAATGTGGGCAAGAAATCTAAATCTAACTCTTAAAAAGAACAGCAATAATAGCAACACCACCACCAACAAATTTCTTCTTCCCTTGTTCTAGAACTCAAGTAACTGGAGTTTCAATTGAGAGGTCCTGTTTGACACCCCAATCCAGTAATAATGCCTTATAATTAAAACTGAAAGGGAAACATAATCACTGATTTTTTCCCCCCCTTTTAACTCTAACGAAGTAAATTCCCAAAACATTTCTGCAGGAGTAAGTTTTTCCTCAGCTTTCAATTTCTTCAGTTATGCGGTTTAGTCAAAATGGTATAATCCAACTGCTGATAAAGGCACGAGAAAAGGCTATATGACACCATTGGGAAATCCTAACTTGAAGTTTTCCCTGTCAGTTAACTTTAAATTATATATAAATTAGACAATGGTATATAATCTAAATGTAACTTAATTTATATAATTTCTATATTTAATAAAGTGCCACTAACTCATTGAAGAACACCGGAAACATAGAGGAACAAATACTTTCTGTCACTTTTTGTTTTTCAAATTTTTCTAATTGGAAAATGGCAAAGGTCAGCAAAGTGACTTAAAATGTTGAAATGATCATAGTTATAATACTGTCATCTCTCAGCTCTTTTTTCCCCTTCCTCATATTCTTTTAGAAGATAGCAAGAAGAAAAAAGAATATAGACAAGGCTTCATCCCATTCTGAAAAAAAAATTAAAAATTATTGTTTTTAAAATGTAGACTTAAGTTGAATTTTTTTGGAGAAAATTCCATTTTTTTTGACAAAAACAACTTAGTCAAAAATGTTTCAATCAGCTCCTCTATGAACTTATGCACACGCTTATTTTTTGACACTATCTTTAGTAAAACTACTTGCATAATTAAAGCTATATATGGACACATCCCCATGAGCAGGAACATGGGTTTCCCTGGGGACAAGTAGCAGTGGCACTTGTTCCCAGGGAATGCCCGTGCCATGCGCATTCTGGTGTGCAGCACATTTCCCCGGGCGGGGGAGGAGGGGCTGGGGCCAGGCCAGTAACTGTGCTGGCCTCAGTAACATTACCTGGGGTCCAGGGGGCCTCCAGGAGCTGCAACCTTGGCACTTCTGCAAGAGGGAGCCTGGCCACTGGCCAGAGTGTAGCTCTGGCCTGCCAGGTTTGGGTTTTTGGATAGTGCATGCTGGCACCACATGTCCCACCCTGTTTTTTTTAGGCATAGGGTTTTTTGACCCTGGGAGGTCCTGGGGCCACCCCCCCCCCCCGGCACCGCAGCTCAGGGAACACCTGCATGTGTGGTGTGTGTGATGTGGCTGCATGTCCTCTCTTGTCTAGTCTGCTTTCAGAGCTTTCTTTATATTCTGGAGTTCTTAAATGCATGAGCAAAGAAAATAACCAAGTGAGTTTCACTTCTATTTCTAATCATTTCATGGTTCTCAGACATTAGCGAACAGTGGGTTGTAAATACCTGGAAAAAATTTAACCGAACAGGAACTCTATTTTGAAAAAGCACACAATAATTTAATTAAGATATTTCTATTAATACTGTAAATATATTAAATACTAATTTACTTTTTGGTCATAAGCAACCTGGCAATATCCTTTTCCGATATTAACCTCAGATTTAACTTTATTCATTTTCATCAAGTTCTTCCAAACATAATGAGGCAGTTTGAGAGGTTTGACAACTGATGTCTTGTAAAATTGTTATTAATACACTTGGTAGGGCATGACCTGCTTCTATAAAAATTAGCTTTGGATAACTTCAATTCAGACAAGAGTCATCCACCCACTTAAAAGACAATTAGCTGAAAGATATGGTGTATTATCACAAATTAACTCATTTGGTGTCTGATAGAAAGTTCATTCAAAGTCAGTGGAAAGCTTCAGAGGTAAATCAAAACCTGGCAGATCACTATTTTAGCATTAAAGGTCATAAATACTATTACCTTGTAATTTGAAATCACTTCAGTTTCAGTCTTACCACAACATTAGTCATAGTTTCATAGTTGGTAGGGTCGGAAGGGACCTGAGCAGATCAGCAAGTCCGAAAGAGTACTGGGGTCAAAGGACCCCAGCAAGGTGTTCATCCAGCCTCCTTTTAAAGACCCCCAAGGTAGGAGTCAGCACCACTTCTCTTGGAAGTGGTGGAACATGTTGTTTCCTCCTATCTTATTTTTATATATACTTTTGGCAGGTTTTTTTATTATTGTAAAACTATTTTAAAGTCCTGAGGAGGTGGGAACACTGATATAAAAGAAAAAGTTTGTTGAATCATTAAAAAACCAGAATGGACCCAAGAATTATCAGACAGCTCTGATCTCAGTAATCGTTTTGTTTTCTGCTTTGTTGCTCGAGATCATAACAAGAAGAAAACAAAACAAATAGATGATGTTGTAATAAACAACTTCAGTGAGATGCATCGCATCAAGAACTGTGCACTCCGCTGTGACAAAAGGAAATGAAAAATATCTTACTGGTCTTTATCAGTGTCCCTTCCCTGAAACATTTTAAAACTTTCAGGAATAGGTGAGGCCATCCTGTAGCACACATGCCACGAGTGCCTCAGGCAGCCTCTGTGCATGGTATATGGCAGATCACGAAGGGGGCACACAGCACAGCAGCAGATAGGACAGGAAGTACAAAGTATAGCAGAAGACTGGGTAGGAGAAGTGGCACTCAGGAGCACATGGGGCTTAATTTGTGGCATGCCTGCCAAGGTTGGCTTAGGCCATATCCTGTTCAAAATGATATCTGTTCAGTTCGAGCAATGTCAGCAAGCTTTCTATGTCTAATAATGACTAGTATTGGGTCTAAAACTTGGTTCATTATTTCCAGAGACAAAACTGAGCAGTTTTTCACCCTTGGCAGTAGAGACTGAAGTTATTTTTGCACTTTCCTTAACTTTAAAAAAAACTACAACTAGTATTAATTGTCTATAAGCACCATTTTTGATGAAACACTATACAGTTTCCTATCTTTAAAAATAATTAAAGTTTTAGGGGAACATTAGTCAAAAGCATTTGAAAGTTTCTTAGAAAAAAATATCTACATTACATTATGTTATTTTGCTCTAAGTAAATACATTTATTTTTCTTAGAAATCTAAATGATGCTTATTTTTAAAGTGTTGCCATGAGTACTACATTTACATGCTGTAATCAGAAAGCCATACACAAATAAACTGGGTATCCTTCCAGCATAACCATTCTTTATGTGTACATTCTTTTTGGCCTACCATTTTGGACTATGAAACCTAATCTCACTAGACAGGGCAAAAAAATTAAGGAAAAAACCAAACCAAAACAGAATATTAATTTTAGCAAGAGTGAGGAGATGAAGGAAGAGACAAAAGCAAGAGGAGAAATGTTACAACAGGGAAACATAATTACAGCATGCAGATGGCCAAAGAAGGCATTACTATCAGCCAAAAAAACAAATAGGCCCCTTTCAAAAGATGTGACATTCAATTCCCCACCCCCCAGTCTATCACTGTAAGTTATAATGAGTCCTGATTGTGTTGCCTAATCCGTAAAGGAAAAATACATATATTGTCCTTCAAAATGACAAGCTAGCTATTATTTGAAGGGAGAAATACAGAAATCACATTAGTGCAGGAGATTTAAGCTCATATAGTACAAATAACTATCTAGAATGACAGCTGGACAAAATGCAGCAATTCTGCTTGACAAGAATTTTTGTAAAAATGTTCTTCAGAGTTTTTATTTTGAATTTCAGGTTCAACTGAATCCTGCCAATGAAAGGAAATTACATTAAAACTGCCAAGTTCTTCTGATTTTAGCTCATCACTGAAGTTATTTCTTGGCTCAATATAGTACCCATACTTGTTTACAAGAATATTGTGAGATTTCATTTAATCTGGTGCAAATTTCACTGCTCCTACATAATAGCAATCAAGGGGACAATAGGTGATAAATATGATTCAGGAAAGGTAGATAGTTGCAAATTTTCCCCTTCGGGTCATGCTGCAGATGAAGCCAGGATCACTTCCAGAAATATTGAGCTACTTTGTGATTTATTGGCTAGCTGAAGAGTTTTAATTTAATTCTCTCTCATCATGCTCAAAGTATATATGAATGTGGGTGAGGTCTATTTCTTACATAAGTCATTTAATTGCCTCTGTGTTAAAGTTTTGGGAAAAATCTACTTTCTGTTGAGTCAAGCACTACCCCATCCCACTTTTTTAACATAGTTTCTGGAAAATACTGAAGTAAGCTGAGTTCAAGTCTTAGTGCAGACTTTTAAGGTCACCATCAGTCAATGCAGTTCTAAATGAACACATGACCATTTGAGTTAATGAGTCCATAGCAGTAAATGTGATGCCAACTGCATCGCTTCCTTGAATGTGGTTGGGTATAGTAACTAGCAGCTTTAAACACAAAGGCCCAATGAGGCACCAGTTTCAGATAGAACTTTGACTACTAAACTAGCTATATTTTGGTGATGAGTCTTCCTGAAGATGCAAGAGTATGAATTTTATATCATCCCATATTTAGTGGGGGATTGGACAGGGACAATTGTGTCAGACATTCAGTTCCAAAGAAAGCTATAGGCTTTAAGTCAGGGGTGGGCAATTATTTTGGTTGGAGGGCTGCTAAATGAGTTTTGGAGATGCATCGAAGGCCATAAGTGTAGCCCCAAACCTGACAGGTGCCTCACCTCCTGGTTGCCATCTTGTGACCAGAAGTTCTTCCCCTAACCCTTGACCTTTGCCACTGGCAGTTTCTCCCCTTGAACAGAAAGTATTCCGTTTGTGTGGGGGGGGGGACATTGCTTATATATTGTGTGTAGAAGGATGGGGAGATATGAGGGGCAGTGGTGTGGCTGGTCTCTGTGTGGAGTGTGAATATGGTGTGGGGGGGTGGTAATGGTGTGTGTGCATGTTGGGGTGTGCACGTATGTGTGGGATGTGTGTGGGGGGTAGAGTGTGTGTGGGTGTTATTGAGGTGTGGGATGTGGGGGGGGTTGGGGGTGTGTGGAGGGGTGTGGGTGTATGTGTGGGTGGGTTGGGTGCGCATGTGTGGGTGACTTCCTCCCTGCACCCAGCTTCCCCCCTTTCACTCTTTGTGACATAGCTGAGCCCAGCCTCTCCACAGATGGGAGGAGGGGGAGGGGGATTGACACTGCCTGCCTGGCTTGCAGCACCCTGCAAAAGGGAAGAAAAGCAGCTGCCACTGGCGGCCAGCAAAAAAAGTCCCTATGAGAGGGGAGGTGGGGGACTGGGAGCTAAGCCTGGCTCTCTTGGTCACTGTCCCACACCTGCTCAGTGGAGCTGCAGCCAAACCTGTGCTGGCTCTTGCTGCTGCTGCTTCCATCTTACATGCATGCCTGGTGAGGCTACACCAAACCCACACTGTCTCCTGCTGCTGTTCCTGCTCCTATCCCACCTGTCTGTCCCATGCCTGCTCAATGGGGCTTTGTGAGCAGCTAAGCTCCTTTATGCCCCACCTCCATCCATACGCTCCCCCACCCAGCCATGTACAAGCAGAACCAAAGTGAGCTGCAGGCAAAGCCTGCCCCACTCCCCTCAACACTGCAGCTTCCCCTCCCTACCTGCTGCCCAGAGCACTGCAGCAGGGAGAGAAGGAGGAGTTGCTAGAGGCCAGGGGAGCCCAGCAGTTTCCAGGGTAGCTGCAGCAGTGGTAACAGCAGCCCTGCCTGGAAGCTATACCTCCTGGCCAGGGCTGGTGCCCTCTGGTGAGGGAGGCTGGGAGTGCAGCACACATTGTCCCAGGACTTTGCCCCATGTAGAGCACAGCAGGGGCAGCCACCAGTGGGGCCGGATACAGTTAATTGGTGGGTGCTGGCCCACAGGCCGTATGTTGCCCAACACTGCTTTAAGTGGTACAGCATAGAGTCACAGTCCCATATGCACTGCAGAGTGCTTGTACTCCTTGATCCCTCTCTTGGAATGATTGTGTCTTAATCCAGGGAAATACAACACAGGGATAAATAAATAAAGCCCTGTATTTTAAATATTCAGAATTTCATCTGACTCAACAGCAATGGTAGTATTTCCACAAGGCCAGTTTTATTCTTTAGTACTGTTAATTACATTAAATTAGCTACTCTGTTAATTGACATGAATGTGACTTGATTCAGGGAAGTTGACTCTGCTAACAATGGTACAGTTAACATACACAATGGGTCATAGAAAGCATTAGTCCCTGTCAGTCTTTCCTGCAGCCATGCAGCAATCCCATGTTCATACCTTCTTTATTTTCAACTTGTGCTAAAAACAAAATAAGTTTGGAAGGCAGAAAGAGTTTGTATTTCTAATTTTGTACTGCATAATTTCTTTGATAAAAGCCCACAGTTTTTCCTTAAACTTCTAGCCTTTTTATTTGTGTTTTAAGTGCTGATGTCTAACAAAGCAGGGTTGTTCAGCTCACAGACTGCAAACTGAACACATCCTATGAGGAGTTAACTTGTGGCCCATAAGTTTCCACCCAGCCACCACTGGCCTACACTGCACCTTCTGCTGCTGCCAGGATCTCTGGGCTCCCTGCCCTCCTCTGGCCTCTCAGGCATTGGATAGCCTGTCTCAAAGCATCCAAATGATAAGCATTATGTCATCAGAAAGATTAGATTATGACCTTAAATGAGTTTACCTCCAAATTTCAGAAGTGCTATTAAATGTGTTACTAAAATATATATTACAGTTCCATCATTAGTGCACTCTTTATTTTTTCCCCATAAAAACACCAGCACATGTTTTTAGAATCATGAGACAGATGACTGAATAATCTAACATCTCATTTTATAAGAAACAAAATTGCTATTTTAACCAGAAGGAGCTCTTGTTTCAATTCTGCAAGCAGTGGTGCAATACAGTTTTCTTTACATAATCCATTGTCTACTGGCAATCTTTATTTTTACAGATATTTTGATGATTTTTTCCTTAGACAAAGATATCTGTGTACATGTCCACAAGAATAATCCCACAGGAATTATTTTCCCACAAAAAACAGTGTACCTTGTTAAATCATTTTTTTCCTAAAAGCTCTATTATATTCTTGGTGGAAGTAGGGGATGTAGAAGAACAGAACTGAACCTAGAATAAATATCATTTATCTTCACTGTATAGTTCTTGAGTAGTTTCCAATACAGCAAAATCATTATTGAAACAATAACAAATGCTGTACAAATATCAGAATAAGTAATAGCAGGTCATTTTTGTAAAATGTTCAACTATGTTGATCCTTCCAGTCAAGGGTAAGGTCAAGCTAGGAATAGATGAGTCCACCATACCATTGTTAGCAGAGACAACTTCCCTGAATCAAGTCACAGTCACGTCAATTAACAGAGTAGCTAATTTAATGTAATTAACAGTACAAAAGAACACGGCGCCTCTGGTATGACATTGGCCAATTCCTTCAGCACCCTTGGATGAAGTTCATCTGAGCTTGCTGATTTGAACACATCCAGCCCCTCCAGGTGCCCCTTCATTAAGTCTGGGCTTACAGTTGGTGGTCCCTCCTGTGTCTATCTATGAATAAACTGGAAGATTTGTCTTGGTCCATGTCTACATTATACCCACAAGATTCCTTCATCCACCCAGTAGTTACTTTGTCCAAAAATGAGATCCAGTTTGTTTGACACAATTTCATAGTAAATCCCTGCTGGGTGCTTGCGATAACCCTTTCCCCCTCCAGATGATTGCAAATGGACTTCCTTAAGATATGTTCCAGTACTTAGTGAGTACTGAGGTGAGACTCACCAGTCTGTAGTTCCTCAGGTCCTCCTTTTAGCCTTTTTTAAACAAGGGCACCATACCAGTTTCTCCTTGCCTCTCTCTCACAAGTTCATACATTTTATTACCAAAGGCTCCAAGATCACTGTTGCCAGTTTGTTCGTTACTTGGGGATGAAATTCATCAGACCCTGCTAATTTCAATTCATGAAAAGTTCTTTCTTTTGTTAACTAATCCCTCATTTTGTCCCCTTCCTTATCAAAATAATCTTTATGAGGGGGCTGGTTGCAGATTAATTTTTTTGTGAAAACTGAAGCAAAGTAGCTATTGAGTAACTTCAGTTTCATAGAATCAAAGAGAAGTAGGGGTGAAAGGGACCTCCAAAGGTCATGTAGTTCAACCTCATACTTGAGGCAGGATCATCTCTATATATATCATTGTATACAATCCATAAACTAAACTCTACATAAAACTAACATCAACCCTGACACAACATAGACCTAACACCCTTACCTGCCACAGCTAAAGCAGGGGAATCATGGCAGCCAGCATCCTGCTTTTATGAAATGTTGTCAATATATGCTCAAGAGATACCAAGTAGAAGGTGATGCTCCCTGCTACAGAGGAAGGCAAAAACTCCCACAGTCAGTACCATTCTGACCATGGGGTAAAATTCTTTGCCTCTTTTCTTAAGAATTCCCCCAGGATATTTCACATTAAACCCACACTTTCATGGTGCTTCTTTTCCTGGCCAACATACTTATAGAACCTCTTCCTTCTTCCAGTCTTCCTCTTCCAGTCTTTAACATGCTTCACCAGGGACAACTCATTATTTACATTTGCCTTCCTGATTTTGTCTGCAGGTTCTTGCTATTTCCTAGCAAGCTTCTTTGGGGACCTGCCCATTTTTCTATTGCCTATATGCTTTCTTTTTGCATCTCAGGAATCTTAGAATCTCCTTGTTCATCCACATTGATATCTTGCCATTCTTATATGTTTCCACTGTGTCAGAACAATTTCTTGTTTGGCCTCCAATACTTTGCCCTGTAAAAGCTTCCAGCTCTCCTGTGCTCTTTCATTCTTCAGTCTGCCTTCCTATGGCATCATGCCTATTAACGCCTTGAGTTGGTTGAAATCTGTGTAGTTTTTTTTTAATATAGCATTCTATCTCTATGGACCCAGTGCGTTCCCTGTCTCAGGCTTGTCAATTCTATCATATCATGGTCCTTTCCTCCCAAGTTTCCCAACACCTTCACATTCTCTAGCAATGATTCCCTATAGATCAGGACAAGATCCAAAATAGATGATCCTTTCCCTGTGTAGCTGTATGGGGACTAACTGCCTACACCCCTCTCTGCACAGCCAGATGGGGTTCCTATGTATCTGTCGGATTGGGTCCAGTGGCCAGATCCAGCCTACAGAGGGACCAAATTATGCCAGTTCAGCCTGCCTGAGGACAAAACTTGGGTACCACTGGCCTAAAGTAATGGCAAATTAAGCTAGAGAGTACTTAAAGAAGTTAAATATACTCAAGTCAGAAGGGTCAGATGGGATGCAACAAAGGGTAGTGATGGAGCTGGCTGAGATAATTTTGGAGGCATTAGCTATGCTCTTTGAGGAGTCATGATGGTGGGGTGAGGTCTTAGATGGCTGGGAAAGGGCAAAAAGAGGGTTCAAATTTAAGAAAGGAAAGAAGGAGGATCCAGAGAACTACAGACCAGTCAGCCTAACCACAATACCTAGCAATATCATGGAGGAGGTCCTAAAGGAATCCATTCTGAAGCACCTAGAGAAAGACAAGATGATCAGGACAGTCAGCATAGATTCACCAGGAGCACGTAATGCCAAACCAATCTGATTGCCTTCTATGATAAAGTGATAGGTTCTGCAGATATGGGGAGAATGGTGGATGTAATATACCTTGACTTTAGCAAGGTTTTCGACACTGTCTCTCACAACATTATTAACAAGATAAAGAAATATGGTCTATCCCTAGATAAAAGTATGATAAAGTGGTTACATAACTAATTGGATCACTGAATTCAGTGGGTGAGTCTACATGAGACATTTACTGTGCAGTAGACTAATTATCTGTGCAGTAAGTGTCTCGGCATCTACACATGTGCCCCTAGTAGGCTGCAGTAAACTAATTTACTCACAGAAGGACAGCATTTTTAAATACAAGTAGCATCCTGTTGCAAAGTAAAATACTCTGCAGCAGCACATGTGTAGATGCTGCCCCAGCTGACTTAGGCATGAAGGTATTTCAGTGTGGGAACTTCCCAGTGGCTAGCCCCACATGAAGCACCCTCATGCCCCAACCAGCCCCTCTGCAGCACATTGAGCTGGAAGGAGCAGCCCTGGGATGGCAGGCTGACCCCCTAGGCTACCTGCCAATGGGGGCTGCTCTACACTGGCTCAATATGCTATGATCCCAGGTACACATGCAGATGCGCCCCCGGCAGCAATAAACTCTGGAGCAATAAGCTCTGGAGTTATTTCTGCATATTAACAGGCACATGCAGTAGACCCAGTAATAGGCCTAGTGAGTATTTCTAATGGCTCAATGTCTAGTTGGAAGGAAATATCAAGTGGGCTTCCCCAGGGGTCTGTCCTGGGTCTGGTATTGTTCAACACATTCATTAATGATTTGGATGGTAGAATTGGGTGCACGCTTCACAAACTTGAGGATAACACCAAGTTGGGTGGAACTGGGGACACTTCACAGGACAGGGATAGGATCCAGAATAACCCAGATAGACTGGAGAAATAGTCTGCATTCAATTAGATGAGATTCAACATGGACAAGTAAAGTCCTACTCTTGAGATGGAATAATTTCATGCACAAATACAGACTGGGGAATGACCGGCTAAGCTGAAGTACTGTGGAGAAGGACCTAGAGATTACATTAAGCCGTAAACTGAATATGAGGTAACAGTGCAATCTTATCACCATAAAACAACAACAGATTCCTGGTTGTATTAACAGGAGCATCACTTGTAAATCAAAGGAAGTTATTCTTTTATTCTATTCAGCACTGGTGAGTAGTCACCTGGTATGGTGAGTCCAGTTTGGGGACCAACACTTCAAGAAGGATGTGCACACATTGGAAAAAGTCCAGTCCAGAGCCTGGGAGGCAAGATTTATGAGGAAAGGCTAAAAGAACTAGGGTTATTTATCCTGGAGAAGAGAAGACTGAGAGGGGTTTGGTAACAGTCTTTGAATACCTGAAGGACAATTGCAGAAAGGGTGGAGATGGGTTTTTCTCTCTGGCTGGGGGGACAGAACTAGGAGCAATGTGCTCAAACTGTAGCAGGAAAAAATTACGTTGATGAATAGGAGGAACTTTCTGACTATAAGAGTGGTCTGGCTTTGGAACAGGCAACCTAGAGAAGTTGTGGAAGCTCCATGCTTGGAAACTTTCAAAAGCAGGTTAGACCGACACTTGGATTGGGTGGTTGATCTTGGATGCTGCTGCCTTGAGCAGGGGCCAAACTAGGTTACCTTGTGAGATCCCCTCCAGCCCTACTTTCTATAATCCTATTAATATGAGGCCTACAGTCAAATGGGTTTTTGCCATTAACTATTAACCAAAGAGGATCAGTCACCAGTCTCTCAAAAGTATAAGGGAAAAAGAATCAGTAATAGTCTCTAATGAATCTAGTATATTCATTCTCCCCCTTCATCTCCAATTGACAATTCTGAACATGTTAAAAGATAAAGCAGGATGCCATGGGAAATATATATATATATATGTATATATATATATCTCCAATCCAAGTGTTGGTCTAACCCGCTTTTGAAAGTTTCCAAGTATGGAGCTTCCATAACTTCTCTAGGTTGCCTGTTCCAAAGCCAGACCACTCTCATAGTCAGAAAGTTCCTCCTCTTCATCCACATAATTTTTTCCTGCTACAGCTTGAGCACATTGCTCCTAGTCCTGTCCTCCCAGCCAGAGAGAAAAGCCCATCTCCACCCCTTCTATAATTGTTCTTCATGTATTCAAAGACTGTTACCAAACCCCTCTCAGTCTTCTCTTCTCCAGGATAAATCATCCTAGTTCTTTTAGCCTACCCTCATATGTATATATGAGGAAAGGCCCAGAGAACTAGGATTTTATATATATATAACCCCTCAGTTATGTCCTCCAAGCAGACAGTTAATTCAAGTACTGCCTTGCTTGAAAATATTAATACCAGGAGCAAACGAAACAGGAAAATACTGCCATCTCAGTATTGCACATAGTCCTTGTTTCTATATTTTGCAGCACTTGTAAAAAAGCTCAAGGCTTCTTCTTAGCTTAGATTTGCAATGCTTTTGGCTAGCAACATGATGAGAAGTTACAGTCAAGCGTTCCCTTGCCTAGCAGCGTAACATGTTATGGTACATCTGAGGCACTAGGACAGCCTAATGTTAACATATTTTAAGTCAGTACATCAAACTATAGCAGGATGTGTTATGAGCTTCTTCCCTTCCAGATTGTGTATGCTATAAATCAAAAACCTAAATATAGAAATTAGTCTCTCAAAATATTGGATATTTTGATGACTTACACAGTAAGTGTAACACTATATAGCCAAACATTAAATGTCAAGCCAGTAAGTTATGTTAATAACCCTGTCTGTAATATGTTTAGGAAGTCTGTTCCCCAGAATTTCTTTGACCTGATTTTATACCAGTGGTTCTTGGATCTGAATAGTGCTTGAGTCTGAATATTACCCAAGCGACCTCTGTACCAGTTTGTGCTCAGAAAGGGCTTCTGAGAAGTCTACATGTAATTTCATACTCATTGGCATGTCAACAGGTACATCTAGCTTGTCCCTACAATATTTCTTTGACAGACAGGAATCAAATGCTAAAAATGATAACAGAAACATTCATTTCTTTTATGCACTTCATGTTCCAAGCAAGCAGTTACTTGACCATATGACAACATGAACCCCTGACTGAAAGTCTCAATAAAACTGCCAGGAAATTGATATGCCAAATAAAAAACAAAATCTTAATGTTTAAAATGTATTTTGCATTACATTCATTACATGTTACTGCATGTATATATACATGTACTGGATGTTCCCTTTCATATGTATGTGTATATACATGCACATATATGCACACACGCACTTGCTTACACATTCACACATTCTTTTAAATACATAAATAAATAAATAACACACACACACACACACACACACACGCATGCATGCACATGCACACAAACACATATGTGTCCCAGGAACCTTTGTAGACATATATACATACACACTCAAACTAACCTTCTATGTTAGAAATAGCCACAGTTTTCTCAGATAAACAAAAAAAAATGCAAGATATCAAGATATTTTAGCCTTTAATTTATTTTATTTTCCACCAGGAAAATATGCAGGTCTAACTCTGCTAAAGGGAAATTATGAAGTCCTGGAGACATTTTCCTCACTAATTTTCCTCCTATGGATATAAAGCAGTGAGAGAACCCAAGGTATTGCTCTGTAGCATAGTCTTCCCCTGTATACATATTCCATGTACAGTTTCTTCAAGTTTCTACAAACCCACACTTTGTCTGGCCCTTTGAATGCTGTATCCACACACTTCAAATCCAGTAATTCTTCATCCTTGCAGGCATGAAGGAAGTAGTGAGGAAAGCCTGGTGAGCTATGTCCTTACAAAATCAAACTGAAAGTTTCAAGGGATCCTAGTGGACTTAACTTTAATTACCAGTACATTTCAATAGAAGTTGGAAGTTAATTCTTCTGAAAATCCCACTTTTTAATAACTATCTAGGATCAGATTAAAGACACCAGAAAACAGAGCTGGCCCAGTACTATGGAAAGGTATTCATAAAATCATTCAAATAACTGTGATTTTGCTTTGATCCTTTTTTATTGTTGTATATAGACAGTCATGAGCAGGGATTTTTGCTATGTAGTAGAGCAGTTTACTGAACACTAAGTGTCTGTGTCTACATGTGCAGATGTTTACTGCATAGTAAACTGCTCTAATCATGAGTAAATTTGCTACCTGCAAATGCAAGTAGCAAATTTACTTGTGAGTAGTAACTGCAGAGTAGTACACATATAGATGCTGACCAGGAGCAAATTTGCTCTGTGAGCCCCACCACTAGAGGGTCAGCCTCAGGCTAGCCCCATGGACCCAGGGTGCAGGGCCTCTCCTGCCACAGGTTAAGGCTGTCTCTATGCATGCCCCAGCTCCAGGCCCTTAAATCCTGTGGGGCTGCTGGGGCCCAGGGGCATATGCTGGCAGCCTATAGCTACTGCTGACCACTGCATCCCCTAGCACAGACCTCAGGGAAGCTGCAACAGTATGCCTGCACTCCAGTGCCACTCTCTGGCACCACAGTGCTGTGCAGCTGCCAGGGCCACATTGTCCATCTCTGCAGGGTGCTGCAGGCACCTGCCAAACCAGGCAGCACCCAAGTCCAGCTTCAGCCAGCTTGTGGTCACCTGGACCAGCTCCAGAAAACAGGTTCAAATCTCTAACACAACAGAAGTTCTGTGCACATAAACCCCTTTCAAAATGGCTGAAACCAGTTAAAGATAAACCTGGATGGATGTAGTATCAGACTTAACTGACTTAGGTTAAATAGGTTTATTGGACTTAGGTAAATAGGTTTAAGGGATCTATCGTAGATCCCTTCTGGTTTTAAGTTAACAGACAGTCCCCCTGAATCTCAGGATGCTTTGCACCTCCATGACAACCACCCCTTGTAGGGTGAGTGAGCTAGCCCTGGCCCATGCTGTCTTCTCCAGCCAAGCAGGAAGCCCTTCTCTAGTGCCCCACAGATCCCGGCCCAGGCCACTGCAGGCATGTGGCTGCATTTCCAAAATAAAAAATGGATGTCTGTTCACTTGCTTATCAGGTCAATCTTTGCAGGTTAGACTCTATAGATAGAGCCTCTGGCTTCTTAACTATCTGTACTTATCCTGGGCACCTTATTCCTGTCCTTCCTGGTCCTGGCCAACTGGACCCTGGCCCACCTGGAGAGCTACAGGAAGTGTGACTGAGCCACAGGGCTGGACCCTGCCTCCTTCCTCTTGGGCCCAGCATCCATTCAGTTTTAAAGCAGCCTGATTTTTTTCAGACAGCTCATAGTCAGAGGCTTCCAAATATCTGACAGTCTTACAGTGAACAGCCCCAAACTGTGCCCCAAATCAGTTGTGATCTTTCACTTTAGATACCAAATTCTCTGTGCTGAGCCTTTTTTTCCCCCTGGAAACCACCAATTGTCTTATACAATATTATCTCACATATGGCACACATGTTCCCAAAAAAACAGCTGCTGGGAATTTCAGTGCACATTATATGCAATAATAAAGTAAGAATATTTTCAACCAATTACACTAAAAAAAAAAAAAAAAGATGACTGCAGAAGCCTCATAAGGAACAGGCTCTGCTTCCTAGCTGCTGCTAAGAAAAGATCTTTTTTTCCTTCATTCTGCCTTTCAGAAACAAAGTACATAATATATGATGAGGTGCACTTTATATGCAAAAATATGGTATATGATTAAGTAAACAGCTACAGGTAAAGTTTCTAGTTTATGGCTTCAACTGCCCTTTTAAATGAAAATAGTCTATTGAGAAAGGAACAGCCTTAAGATTTAGAAAGGTCTCTTTAACTGTATATGCCTATTACCATTAAACATATATCAAGCTGAAGCCCCTGCATCAATGGCCTTGGCATACGTGGCCTTATGGCAGCTCATTCCAGTCTGCCACCTCCTGAGTGGCATTTTGGGGCAGACACACATGGCCAAAACACTCCATCTGGACATGGCCACATGCCCACTTCATGCCATCAGAGTAGCCACCCAAGGTCAGCTGACCTCTTTCCCTGTAAGCCCCTGGTCTGGGCTACAAGGTGTACCCTTGGATTGTGCTGATAGATTCTTTATATAACTTCCTAACCTCCTGGATATCTGACCTGGCTAGCCTCCTGACCTTGCACTCTACCTGATCCTCTGGAGCTCTGGACAGACCTATCAGTTCCCTGGACAGAACTCCTGACTTCTGACAGCCTGGCTTCTCTTGACCCTTAGGTGACCCCAGACCTGGCCGTCCATGGAATGGCATGACAATATAATGGATTATATTAAAAACTGACATCCTATATCTAACCATATTTTAATTGGAGGGGTTTTTTTGGAGTTGAGGGGAAGTGATGATGAAAATTTAATGCAGACAAATGCATCATTAATAAGAGGACAACTACCTCTTTTGCAAATTAAGTCTGCTAACATATATGTTCTGCAATGTACACACACTATTCTGCAATATATGAAGTATTAAATTGTACATGTTAATCTCAAATTTGACTGCTCAAATGAACAAGTGGGTTATTAAATGCAGATAGAGTATCCTAATCTGAAGTATTCAACAAAAATGGACTTCTGATAGTCAGACTCTACTCTATTGTTAGCCTCACACTGTTTCAAAATAAGGACAAAAGATCATGAAAAAGTAGGTCTATTTACTAAAAGATCATATCTTTAGTATAATTTTCAGTTTCATTGGATTTTTTTTTCAGTTGGCATGCTAACTGTTTGTTAACTGTTAGGAAATAAGTGGCATTACCATGCTGCAAAGTGAAAATGTAAATATTTAGAAATAGTGATACAAAGGTTTTAGGCTAAGCATTCTATATACTCTTATGCTATGCTAGCAGCACTCTAAAGTTACTGTACTGGGTCACTGGGATCTCAGCTTTCACTGAAAAATGAAAGCCTTTAGCTGTGACAATGAACAACATTACAAAATAGTTAACAGAAGATAACCAGCAGAGATGTCTACAGAAAATTAGGGACAATAGCTTTGAGAGCTGTAAACTTTCTGCTTTGTGACAGCCATTCAGATTTGTTATTTCTAGCATTGATCAACAAGTTTATATTAAGCTTTCTCTTGACATCTGAATTTTCAACTATTCCTCTTCAAGATTAATTACTGGTCAGTATTTCTTGTGCTGCAAGTCATGAATTATCAGACAGTCTCATATATTAGACTGGATGTGTGAACAGATTTCCACAAAATTCAACCTAAAATAAATCTCACAAGTCTAATACTTTATTATATCACAGTCCTCCGCAGCTCCTTGTTCTGGGCATGAAAAAGTGGAAGAGCTGAAATACAGTGAATTTTTCAACTATATTTCTAACCCAGTCAGGAGAATAAATAAAAAAGGAGTCACATTTCAAAAGAAAAATCTGTTCTTGTGAGATTTCTAGCCCAGTTTCCTAGACTCAAGAGGGTAGGTTGATGTACCTGCCTGAGGGTTTGAGTACTAATGTGATCTCCTAGGTGTTTACTTTAAACCATCCTCTAGGGGGTTATTCATCATTTATTAAGACATATCTGCATCACCTTTTAAATAATGGGCTGTAGGAGTGTAAGTCTTAAGTGCTTTATTGTGTTCTATATAACAATATTTTAATCAGGCTTTGTATGTGTTTTTAAATACAAAAAATGAACTTGCAACTTCAGTTTATGTAGAGAAAAATGTGTCTTCTAGTAGGAAAATAAGCAAGCCTGAAATCTGAACGAGTCAGAGTGTTGGGGCATCATAGGACATCCATACATGTGCTTCAGAGTGTGGTAGCGGTGGGGAGGGGAGCTTTAATTAGAACAGGTCTGAGAGCCACTCTGATTAAAATGCCCTCAGCGTCATGTGTATTTAGCCTCCTGTGCTTCAAAATTGTGGTGAGGGCACTTTAACTAAAACTCATTTGATGATCTTTAGTTGAAGTACTCCCACTACCATTTTGAAATGCAGAGAAACTGAATACATGTGACATGGAGGCTGCTGGAGTTTGCTAATTGGCATGCTCCAGCAGACTTGCAGCAGACTTCATTAATCGGGTCTTCTCCAAGTTTTGCTAATTAGCATGTGTCAGAGCAGAGCTTCATCACATGTATAGGTGCCCATAGCGATCACCAGTGACAACAGATACAGGTGAAAATTCACGGTAAGTAACACAATTTCCAGCTACCAAGCATGAATTGTTTTCTGAATGAGAAATCTATTAAATCAGAATATCATCATTGGCTGCTTGTTCCCAAAATAGTTCTCAACTTGATGTAGCACACAGATAGTATGTGATAAGGTAAGTGTGATGACTATAAGTGTTGTAGGGCTTGCTGCCACTGCTTTGAGTTCATTTTCCTACAGGTGGTGACAGGGTGGACCTCGGCTTTGGAGCACCTAGGCTGCCAGGAAGTTGGTCTTATGTTTCTCGCCTGCAATGACTTTGATGATATTATATTGCTAGGAGGCAATGCCCAAGGTGATCCTACCTGGTCTCAATCCCTGTTTTCTTCTGTGGGGCTCCAAACCTCCCCTTTACCCCACCCTAGCCTCTCCAGATGGCCCTGGGTAGTTCTCTGTAGCCAGATCTTAATGCTGCCTGTTGGTCTGTTATTCTGCCCTCAGCCACCAGGGTGACCATTGGCTTTGGTTAGGCATGGACCCTTCCAGTGCTGGCCTTGGCCTGCACTCAAATATCCAAAAAAAGAGAAAGCAAAACCCTCCTGCTCTCAGTTTCTTTGTCAGACTCAGTCCATGTCCCCTTCACCTGCGGTCAGGCTCTTATGTTCAAATCAAAACAACAAAAATAAGTCAGTCCAATCACTGCCCTGCACAGGCCTGTCCTAGCTTACTCATGAACATTCACAGTCCCAATGGGATCTCTCCCATGTGCAGTGAGGCTCTAACCTGAAAGAACAATTCTTCTGGCCTCTCCCAAAGATCTTCAGCTGTCACTCCACTCCAGGGATTATCAGAAGCCTTGTGTGTTCAGGCCTCTGTCTGCCTCCTTCTTAGGGTCACACCCAACCCACAGCGTTTCTCTGCAAGTTTCACAACACTTGCCTGCCAGGACACTCAACCACTCCTGTCTCTGCAGCTTGCAGGGAATTGACCCATTTCTGCCCCTCTCCAGAGCTGGAAATACCTCTAAGCATCCTCCCTCCTCTGATCCAGAGCAAGAAGCTGCTCTGGAAGTGTGGTGATTATTTCTCTTCCCATCTGGTCACCAGCTGCAGCCCTGCCAGCCTTCCATGCTGTAAGTGTTGCTTGCTTTCACTTTCACTGTCTGTTGCTGCCAGCTGCTTTTCTTCTCTTGACCTCCCCTGCCCAGCATTTAAGGCACCTCAGGGCTTTTGTTTACTCTCTCTCGCTCCTTCAAAGTAAGTTAAGGCAACAGTTTGTTTGGGTGATCAGGTCTCTGATCACAGGCAGCCAAGTATAGCATAGTGAAGAATAGTAGAGGGGAGGACATAAAAGAAATTCTCAAGGGTAGCAGACATGCTTAACAGAAGAAAAGAACATGATTGCTGGGAGATAGACGTCTATAAAAAGGGAGGAAATTAATTCTCACTTTTCTTCTGTGGAGGGAATTCAGGGCTTGGATAAAATATAATGTGCCACAAAACTTATATCAATTGATTTGAGCCCAGTTTTTCTCCTGCCCAGGCAGGGGGTTGGACTTGAAGATCTACAAGGTCCCTTCCAACCCTACTTCTATGATTCTATGAATGTTTAGTCCTTGGTTCTTAGTGTCTGGCCAGCTCATGAATTTGTTTTCACAAATTCATGCTTTAAAGGTGTTTGGGGGATTTTCCTTGAGCATGAGACTAACAAGGTCAGAGAGGGAGTGGTCGCTCTGTGAGAAATGTACTCCTAATGGTGTGTATGTGTACGTCTCTGTCCTTTTAAAGGGTGTTGGTTGTAGCTGTGTTGATCTAAGGACACAGGAAGACAAGGTTTTTTGGTTAAATCCAATATCTTTTATGAGACGAACTAATATAGTTGGAAAAATTCTTGTTTGCAAGCTTTGGTTACAATCACCCTTCTTCAGGCTTCCCTTGCCTGAAGAAGAGTGTTTGTACTCAAAAGTTTGCAAAGACAATATTTTCCAACTATTTTAGTTGGTCCAATATAAGGTAAGTTCCTTTTCTCAGCCAGGATAGACGATCTCTTAGATAGGACTTTAAACTAAGATTGCAGGGGGATAAGGAGCTGCCCAGGGGACCAGTATACAGGAAAGCTTCATCAACAATGAAACCAAGCAAACCACTCTTATGGGAGCTGAGAAAAGAGCTCCTCTTCAATGTGACCACCAGCAGGCAGGGACCGCATCCAGGCAGACCTGGATAGGTTGGAGAAGTGGGCAGATCTGAACAGAATGCGGTTCAACAAGGACAAGTGCAGGGTGCTGCACCTGGAGAGAGGGAACCAGCATTATGGTTATAGGTTAGGGGCTGACCCTCTCAGCAGCACAGAGGCAGACAGGGATCTTGGAGTCAGGATTGACTCCAGGATGAATATGAGTCGCCAATGCCACAAAGCAGTAGTCAGAGCCAACCGCACCCTGTCATACATCAACAGGGGCATCACTAACAGGTCCAGAGAGGTCTTGCTCCCCCTCTATGTGACACTGGTCAGGCTGCAGCTGGAGTACTGTGTCCAGTTCTAGGTGCCGCACTTCAAGAAGGGACTCGGGGAAAGTCTGTTCACCAGGGCCCCCCTTGGAGTCACCAGGAACAATGGCCACAAGCTGAGGGAGGATAGGTTTAGGTTAGATGTTAGGAAGAACTACTTCACGGTAAGGGTGGCCAGAGCATGGAACAGGCTTCCCAGAGAGGTGGTGCTCTCACCTTCCCTGGAGATCTTCAAGAGGAGACTGGATAGGCGCCTGGCTGGGGTATTATGACCCCTGCCACCCCCAGTACTCCTCCTGCCCATGGCAGGGGGTCAGACTAGATGATCAGTCTAGGCCCCTGTTGACTCATTGATTCTATGATTCTATGATTCTGTGACCAGTGGCCAGTGACCTCAGTAGAAGGACTTAGGTGACTTTACACCAGTGCTTTTCACTGGGCAGTTTATGATTTAGTAGGGATCATGGAGACCTGGTGGGACTCCTCTCACAACTGGAGCATAGCCATAAAGAGCTACATCCTTAAAAGAAGGGATTGGGTAGGGAAGAGAGGTGGGGGTGTTGCTCTCTATGTGATGACGCAGTATACCTCCCTACAGGCTGATGTCAGTCACAAAGTAAAACAGCTTGAAACCCTCTGGGTCAAGCTCCTGGGGAGGCATGGTGAGAGAGACCTGACTGTAGGTGTACAGGCCTCCTAACCAAGGGCAAAAACTTGATTTAGGATTCGTCCATGAAATAATGGAGGCCATGCATGCACATGACATGGTTGTCATGGGGGACTTCAAATACCCAGACATCTCCTGGGAGGAGTGCTCAGCCAGCTAGACCAATCACGATCCATCCTGAGCAGCATCAAAGAGGTATTTTTTTTACTCAGGAGGTGCACAGGCCAACTAGAGGCAATGCAATTCTTGACCTGGTTCTGGCCAAAGGGAATAACCTGGTGAGCAGCTTAAACATAGAGGGTTGTCTAAGGTTGTCAACCACTACTTGATAATGGCCTGCACTTGTAGAAAACTGATCAGGCAACCTAAGGCAGACACTGAATTAAAACTAGCTACAAGAATCAAGGACAACACAAATTCCTTCTTTAGCTACATAGGCTGTAAAAGGAAAACAATGGAAGTGAGGGATCGCTGCTCAATGCCTCAGAAAACCTGGTCACTACCACTCAGGAAAAAAAAACAGGACTCCTTTGCCTCAGTCTTTCACAATACCAAGGGAACAGCATGCTAGGTTGGGCACAGAATGAACAGGATGGGATTGACACTGGTCTCACCATTGCTGTAGAACTGGTGTACAATCAGTTCAAGAAATTAGATGTATATAAATCAACCAGGACCAGATGAACTCCATCCAAGACTGCTGCAAGAGTTGGCCAAAATAATCGCAGAGCCCCAGGCAAAGGTCTTTCAAAAATCATGGGCCTCTAGAGAAATCCCAGAGGACTGGAAGAGGGCCAATGCTGTGCCCATCTTTAAGAAGGGGAAGCATGAAGACCCAGGAAACTACAGGCCAATTAGCTTAACTTCTATTCCAGGGAATATCTTAGAAACATTCACCGATGAGACCATATGTGACAAACATACAGAAGGCATGATACTGAATGACAGCCAGCACGGCTGCATTGTGGGCAGGTCTTGTCTGACCAGCTTCATTTCTTTTTATGATCAGGTGATTCATCCCCTGGATGACAGAAAAGTGGTTGACATCATATATCTTGACTTTCAGAAAGCCTTTTACCTGGTATCCCATGAAGTACTAATCAGAAAACTGGAAGATATCAGGCTTAACTGCAAGACCATCAAGTGGGTGTGGAACTGCTTGTGGAGTAGGAAATAGAGAGTCCAAATAAATGGATCAATGTTATCCTGACAAGATGTGGGCAGCAGCATACCCCAGGGGTCAGTACTTGGCCCACTGCTGTTCAATATCTTCATCAATGACCTGGATGAAGGGATGAAAAGTCCATTGGCCAAGTTCTTGGCTGACACCAAGATATGGGATTGTGCAGACATATCCACAGATAGGCTGTAGATACAAGCAGATCTAGACAGGCTGGCATGTTGGGCAGAATGGAACCAGATGAAGTTCAATGTAGAGAAATGCAAAGTGCATTTGGGAAGGAAGAACCCACAGTGCACCTACAGGCTGGGCATTGCCAACCTGACCAGCACTATGAATGAAAGGGGTCTGTGGGTAACAATAAACCCCAGCATGAATATGAGCTGGCAATGCAACCCAGTAGCTGCTAGGGACAATAGAAACTCTGGCATTCATCAATCGATGCATCTCCAGTAAATCCAAAGAAGTGATTCTCCCACTTTACTCAACATTGGTGTGGCCACAGCTGGAGTATTGTTTCCAGTTTTTGGCACCGCACTTCAAGGATGTGCTAAAGCTCGAGAGGGCCCAGAGAAGGGCCACCCACATGATCAGGGGGCCCAGGGAAGGGCCATCCACATGATCAGGGACTTGCATGGCAAGCCATATGAGGAGAGGCTGAGGGATCTCAGACTCTTCAGCCTAAAGAAAAGAAGGATGAGAGGGGCCTGACTGTGGCTTACTGCTATATCAGAGGCATTCATCAGGAGCTCAGTGAAGAACTGTTCACCAGGAAGCCCTGGGGGAAAACTAGAAACAATGGCCACAAACCCCTGGAAGATAGCTTCAGGCTGAACATTAGCAAAAACTTCCTTACAACTAGGGTGTCCAGACTATGGAACAAGCTCCCCACAGAGGTGGTACAATCATCCACCCTAGAGGTCTTCAAGATAAGACTGGATGGTCACCTGGCTTGAGTCGCCTGACCCCAAATGTCTTTCCTCCTCATGCAGGGAGGTAGACCCAGTGTTCCTTTGTGGTTACTTGCAGCCCTCTGATTCTATGATTCCAAAGGTTGTCTAACTTTATCCCAGCTACATAGTTGATACAATGAAAGATATCACATAAGAAATATTTGCCTCGCACAACTTCTGGGCCATCATGACTACAACATCACTCTTACACTACTAAAGACATGAAATGGAACACAGCCTTGCCCTGGGAAAAAGTGCTTAACCTCCCAGCACTTCTCCTTTGTTACTACTATCAATGCACCCCTTAAAGAAGCAAGACAAACCAAATAAATGAATAAAAAAATCAGAATCCATAGTTCCTACACATGCCTTTCCCAAGGTGTGATATACCTGATCTAAACACCAACTAGGTACCAGAATATATTTTACTCAGCTTCTGAATTCTTTCTGCACAGGAGAAGTGACCCTCTACCCTTTTGATAGGCCTTGATCTCCCAGTAATCAGTTGCTTCTACTATTTTTTCTGCTAATTGCATGTCTGCTATCCCTGAGAATTTCTTTCATCTGCTCCCCTCTGCTGTTTTTTTTTACTAGGCTGCACCTGGTTCCTGTGACAAGAGACTTGAACAAAAATGTGTTGCATTCAAAAGGTTGTCTAACTTTATCCCAACAACATAGTTGGTCCAATAAAAGATATCACCTTAAGAATCCTTGCTACTTCCATAAGATGAATTCTAACTTGATGGTCTATGCTTATCTTATGCAATCAGACCGAAAAAAGAGGCTACTTTTTCTTGTCTTTTTTCTAGCAGTTAAGTTGATGAAAATGACTGCTATTTCCTCCTCTTGTCACTCAAGATGAACACCCCCCCAAATTGAAATGATTGTTGAGAAGGGTCCGGGCAGCTGGCTGAGCCAAGCTCACGGTCTCCTCGGTCATGATGGGTTGGCTGGGTGGGGGCAAATTGGATGCGAACAGGTTGGGATTAGCGGCGGTTGAGTCAGGGTGGCACAAAAGCTTGATGGTTGTAAACAAGCAGATTTATTGACTTATGCTTTGGTGGCGCAGGCACAGATGCTTCTTCTTGTTACAGTTATACAACAAACAAGGGGGTCTGTCCACTCATGAGGTTCAGCAAACAAGCCCTTTGCTTTCTTCCCCTGGGACTTGACCAGGGATAGATGCGGCAGCCTGATGCCTAGTCCCAGAGTTGGGAGACAGCTCATGAAAAGGGATAATGAACAAACAAAACTGTAACTGAACACGGAGAGAGTTGGTGGTCCAGTGGGTAGCCGAAGTCGGTAGCCGGTTGAGAGATAGCGGGAGTCCGATGAGGTGATCTGAAGTCGTAACCAGGTCAAGCGGGCCGAAGGTCGAATGCCAATAGGTCAAAATGGAGAAACGGTATTGATGCGAAGTGAGAGGCAGGTGAGGAGGAGACCAGTAGGCCTAAGGGCCTAGCTAAGAGACAGCACTGTGACGAGCAGTCACTATCTCTAGCCACACGGGTTTGTCTCTGAAACAGTCTCTGGCAAGCCAGTCTCTGTCACAGAGTTCCCAGGTCTCCCCCCCAGGGAGGGACTCAACAACTTTTAAAGCAGTCCTGTGGCCAATCAGGCTGCTTGACCGAGTGAATTTTCCAGAAGGGTGACCTCATTCCAGTTAGTCTCTGAGCATGCCCAGCTGCAAGCTCTGTGAGGCAACTGAGTCTGCGCCAGAGAAAAACTAGGTCAGGCCTGAGTGACAGGCCGACAGGTCATGAAAAGGGCACCTGCAAGGCCCGTCGCCATGGCGCATGCCTGGTAGCTTCTGTCTTGGCAGCACACACAGAGCAAATTTCTCTGACAATGATCAGTAAGCATAAATCATATAGGAGGAGGGTTTCTCTGAATCTTCCACTTGTCAGGGTTATAGCTGTGTAACTACTAGATCAGTAGTTTAAAGCCAAAAAAGCAAAAGCACAGTGTATCAAGTACAGCAAACACAGCAAGTAGGCATCACTCTGAGGAACAACTTGTCAATCAAATTGTAGATCTGGTGTGGATTCCTGACTTGGCTAGCCTAGCTTTGTTGCAGAAGAAGATAGATGCTAAGGTCCATCCATTGCTTCCCTCCCAGTTTGTCCTTTGCCTTCTTGATATGGATAAACCCTTACTATGATGCAAGAATTGTAGTCAAAATCAGAATCTAGATCTTTACAAAGACTGCAAGCAGAAGGATTTCAATCATCATGTTCAAACCACTTTCTACCTTTTTGGTGTTATTTCAAAACCAAAACAAGGAGGTGCTTGTTATTCATGGGCCAGTTTTTGACACCCTAATTCAGTGCAGGGCAGTCTTTTTGGCAGGCATGACACAAGGGAAGCCCCACCCTTGCCCAGAGTGCCACACTGATCCCCTTTTTCTGCCTAATCCATTGTTCTGCTCTCTCCCCTCCATCCTATCTATTCTCTATGCTCCCTGCCCTACCGGTGGCACAGCATGACAAGCATTGGCCATCCCTGCACTAATTCATGTTTAGTAATATCTTATAATTCAAATAGTCCCATGAAGTCAGTGGGCCTAAGTGAGGTATAAATCACTACACTGTGAGAAAAGATGTATTGTGATACAGTCCTGTATCTATGGGGAAGTTTCTTGGGTGTGGTAGTGTTTTGTGGGATAAGGGGAGCTCATAAGGTCTACAGGAAGGCTTGGGGGAATGGGGACTGTCTCTCCCACCCTCAGAGACAAGGGGCTATTTTTAGCCCCCCCATCCCTAGGTTTGTTGAGAGCTGTTGCTGACGGGCCTTGGGTACAGCCTGACTTCTGTTAACATGCTGTTATTGTGGCGGGCCAGTAGGGGGTGCTCCTGCATTGGGCCACCCACCTCCCTGCACCCGACCACCTTCCAGGCTCCGAATGCCTCCCCAGGGGCGCCTTATGCGCGGCCGACCCCTCTCCCAGAGCACACTCGCTAGCCTGGGGGTAACATAGCTGCCACCACACCAAGAAGGGACTGTCTTGGCCTTGTGTCCTCGGGGAAACACAGGCCTAATAGTCCGACGGGTATTCGACCCGGTACAGGCACTTGGGGCACTTCCCCAAGTCGGGGGGCAAAAAGTAAAGTCTCCCTTAGTCCACAGACCTAAGGGGTCTCTTAGGCATAATTTAGATCCACCCCTCAATAAGTCTCCCACACCAGTCAAAAAGGAGAACTTTATTGATTACAAGGGGTAGGGGGAACCTAGGGTACAGGATTGAGCAATATCTTAGGAATCCTAAAGAGCAAACAGTGTGGTTGAGGTAGCCTTTTGATCACACATCTGTGTTACTGCCAGCTAAATATCTAATCAGATTGAGTAGCTTACTCACAAGCATCTTCCAGAGGCTGGTTGAGTTTCCCCTCTGGAGTCTTGGGGTGAGAGAGAGAGCTAGGTTTAGATGGTAAGGCTTCTCTGTCTCCCCTGCTTTGCTGCTGCTTCACCTCATGGCCAAAGAGAGCGCACCTCCTGCTCCCCCCTAACCTATATAGCCCCTGTGACCTCATGCACCTGGTCCAGTGGAAGTCAGCCCCAGTTGGCTGTCAGCCAACCAATTTGAAATACATCACCTATTACCAGGCAGATTCCAGCTCCCCAGGTAGTTGCCCCTCACCCAGGTGGTTGATGTCAGTCACATAGGCAGAGAGAGAAGGTTTCCCCCCTCCCTCAGGAATGCAGCCAGCTCAGGTTACCTAAAGAAACAGGCTGAGGTGTGAATCCTCTGTGCTGGCCATCTAATCACGTTGTCACAGGGCAGAGATTTTGGGGAGAAACCAAGGTGGCTTTCTGCCACAATTATGTTTTCCTTTTCCCTTAAGAAAGACCCTGTTGGGATAATGCCTATGATTCTATTCTATACAATCATAGAACAAAATGGGGTGCAAGGGTCCTCAGGAGGCCATCAAGTCCAACCCCGTGCTCAAAGCAGGACCAACTAGATCATCTCACCCAAGACTTTGTCTAGCTGGGTCTTAAAAATCTCCAAGGATAGTTGATTACTTGTGAGTGGAGAAATTTTGCTCAACATGAGACCTCGAGGATGTGATTTGGTTTTCCAAGGTTTTTAGTGGGACTCAACATGAGTTTATTGGTTGAACCCCCCCCAATAAACCCCAACCCCTTTTTTTTTGCCAAATTGGGCTTGGGAGAAGGGTTCTATTTACACATTTTTTCTGTTCTAACAATAAAGCCATAGGAAAAAATGGACCTAAGAAAAATAAACCTGTTTTCTGCACATATACTTTGCAATAAACCGGAAAGATGAGAAACAAGGGAATATGATACTGTATAACGTGCTGTTTCAAAATAGTCTCTAGAGCAAAATGTAATGGTACCAACAGCTTTTTATGCATGCAAATTTTTAGTTCTGTTACAGTTAGTTGTTCTTCAGTATGGAAAGTTCAATGATGTAGGAATGATGAAGGTCTTCTGCTCTGAGGTGAATTTAATCCATGCTGTGTATCTGTGTGTGTAACATTAATACAAACATAGAGAGATTTAAGGAAAGCTAGCTTCTCAAAAAAAGTTTTATATTGACTACAATGTCCCTAGCTCAATTGTGGTTCTTAAAGTCAAGCAATACTCTTGTTTCCCACTTTAATAAAACATTGCCTTGTTTCATGGCAAATATGGCAGATGTGATGGGTACTGACATATGCTATGCAATCTGAATATATGTACACTGGCATTTCTGAAGCAGAAGAGCATAGTGCAATGGGATCATGTCAGATCTGTAATGATCAGCAGGGGATCCAAAATTTTATACAGAGAAGCAGGTCTTCATTGAGGTGGTTGAAGACATTGCCCCAACTCTGCACTACCAAAAGGGAACTGATTACTAGTGAACAACTGGGTTGTTCTTGTTGTCTTAGAGCTGGCAATCTCAGATCTCTGTGGCCAGTAAGTTTGGTGTTTGCAGATCAACTGTCTAGTTGGGCAACAAGGATTTGTGAGGTGATTTTTTTTTTTATTAAAGATTTGGATGGTGGCATAGAAAACATTGAGTTGAGTCTGCAGATGACACAACACTGAGAGGGATTGCAAACATATTGGATGATGCAAACGCAATTCAGAAAGATCTTCACAGATTGGAAAGTTGGGTTAGTGCTAACAGGATGGAGTTCAATGCAGACAAATGTAATGTGCTATACTTGGGAAGGAATAATAAAAAAAAACATTAAAAAATGGCTGACAACTGGTTACATGGCAGCAGTAGATCACAGACTCAATATGAGTCTACAGTATGATGCAGCTGCACACGAAGCTAATATGGTTTTGGGATGCTTCAATAGCAGCATTACATACAAGACAAGGGAGGTGATAGTGCCTCCCTAGTCAGCGCTGTTTAGGCTTCATCTTGGGTATTGTGTGCAGTTACATGGAAAAGTTAGAGAGGGTGCAGAGGTAGGCACTAAAGATGATCAAGGACTTGGAAGGCAAGTCATTTGAGGAGAGGCTAAAAGAGAGGAGGATACAAATCAACACCTAGAAGTTGCAGCGAAGTAAGTTTAGGTTGGATACCCAGAAAAAACTTCTTCACTGTTAGAACAATGAGGCAATGGAAAAACTACTTAGGAAGTTATGGACTTTTCATTATTGGACATGTTCAAGAAGAGGTTCGACTCTGTGGCAGGTTAGGGTGTTGGGTCTAGGTTATGTCAGGGTTGACACTAGTTTTGCGTAGAGTTTAGATAATGGTTTGCATGGGATGGTTTGGATAGGGATAATCCTGCCTCAGGCAGGGGGTTGGACTAGATGTACTTTGGAGGTCCTTTCCAGTCCCACTTCTTTGTGCTTCTTTTATTTTAAGGTCGGTATTGGTGGGGCAGAGAAGAATACCTAAGAAAACAGATGCCTTTCAGGGAATAGGGTGGATCCTAATTTGTACTTTGGCCTATGATGAAACTTGCATACGATAGTTTGCCCTCTTGAAAGAGTCAGCAACTATATCAAGTGCAAGGGGAACTGTTAAAGGAAACAGGGTTCTATGAGGCTTAGTATACCACTGGGGTAGACTTGTGAACCATGGTGTCGAATGTATGAGAAAGGTGCATGTCACTAAAGTGTGTCGAGCTATGTTATGTGCTTAAACACAGTGGGGTCTTTATTCCTACATAATGACATTATTAGCAATCTGAAGTTGGTGCTTACCACTATCTTAGGAAATGCTGCATCCTTTCTCCTGTCCCAGTCATGGAACACAACATCAGCACAAGGGGTCTAGTTAAAATAATTTCAGTTATATCCTTAGGCATTGCACGGCCGGGGTTGAGTTTGGCAGGCTGAAGGCAAGATGGAACTGCCCACAAAATCTTTTGGATGCTAAAATGCTGGATTATAAATGCTATCCATAAGACAGTGGCATGCTGTCACAACACTTTGAAAATGAATGTGAGTGACTAGGGGGGCTGCTGTAATCTTTTTGTGGCTTATTTTTATTTTATGAATTATAGCAGCCTATTCCTATGAGCTATTATTTTGAAATGTGAAGAAAGGCTGCTGTGTTCATTGGTGGTGCGGGTGAGTGGATAAATTGTACTTTGTGAATACGATGTCTGTTTTAGCTAAAGGATTTGCCTTATTAGATGTCTAGTGGTTTGCCTGCAAGAATTAATTTTATTTTTTATTTCAAAGGTTGATTTTATGGGTTTTGAATCATTAGGATTCGATGCAATTTTTGATTTCTGATACTTCAGATACTTTCTAGTTATTTATTTCTTTGCAACTATTTTGACAATCACCATTGATAGAAGGAAAATGAAAATGAAGTAGTATTTCAAAGAAAACAAAAAAAGAACATTAGAAGCAGAGTTGCTGCCTGTTACTGATTTCAAAGTGCACTTTATAAAGTGTAATACCATGCAAATGCAAAGAAATACAAAGCCAGTGACCCTACACTTAAGGGTTGAATGTCAAGCAGGGGACATATAATATCAAGTTGCATAAAGTTTCTACATAATGAAGAGTGAGAAAGCACTGAATGGATAGTTGGTGGAAGTGCTGAAAGATACAAAAACAGAGAACTGGGAATAACTGTGGAGAACTATCTGTATTTGTGCCCATATACCCATGCAAAGTGGGTGGTAAAAGTGTAGCACAGGTACATACCTGTATCCTCAGCAGAGCCTGTAAACTGAGGCTGTACTTTTTTTAAGTATGAGTATAAGCTATATAGGGGTGGGCAATAGGAGTTACAGTCATTAATATACACCAGAACACACAGAGTCTTTGGTGTAGCTGTACTCTCAATTTTCCCTTTGTATAATGCGAATAACAGAACATTGCTTGTTGTGGCTAGCTAGTAACTGTGCTAAAGATATAAGAATATGGTATTCTCCAAGTATTCCATCTTAACTTCTTCATGATGCATACTTGAGATAATAAAAAGCACATTACAGTGAATTTACTTGAATGGGGGACAACCCCCCCCAATAATTAGATTCTATATATGCAAAATGTATACATTTGTTATAATTTTCAAGGTACAGTATCTAGTTATTGCCCACAGACTACTATCCTATGTTCCTTGTCCATGTGGGCATCAATGACATGGCTTGGAGCGTTCACAGCTGGGTCATGAGGTGCTGCAGGGATTTGGGTGCGGGGCTAAAGGGTCTGGGGGCACAGGTGGTGTTCTCTTCAATCCACCCAGTCTCAGGGTATGGGCTGAGGAGGGAGAGGAGGATCCACATACTTAGCCAAAGACTGTGGTGCTGATATCATAGGGAAGGCTTTGGCTTCCATGACCACAGCCTGCTTTTTGGCGAGTGTGGCAGCAAACTGCTGGGAAGAGATGGCTTCCACCTCTTTCTCCTGGGGAGGGGGCTCTTCTCAGCCAAACTGGCTGACCTGCTCCACGGGGCTTTAAACTAAGCCTGCTGGGAGGTAGGGGGAGTACTGCCACTGCTGGCCCGCTGAGCAACCCTTGCAAAGCCAGCAGACCAAGGCACTTAAGGGAGCCCACCCCTGCCCCAGCACTGGTACAATCTGTGGGCAAGGCAAGAGCCCCAAAGGGGACACTTGCCTGCCTGTACACAAATGCCAGGAGCTTGGGGAATAAGCAGGAGGAGCTCATTCTTCTGCTTAATGCAAATAATTATGATGTCATAGGGATAACGGAGACCTGGTGGGACTCCACCCATGACTGGACCACGGGTATAGAAAGTTATACCCTGTACAGGAGGGATCATGTAGTTAAAAGGGGCGGGGGTGTAGCTCTCTAGGTTAAGGAAAGCTACATGTCCCTCCAAGCCGATATTGGTGACCAGGGTGGACAGATAGAGACCCTCTGGGTTAAAATTTGTAGGGAACATGGCACAGGGGACACAACGGTGGGAGTCTACTACAGACCTCCCACCCAAAGTCCTGAGCTTGACCAGGAGTTTGCCTGGAAGCTGGCTGAGGCTGGATGCTCCAGGACCATGGTTGTCATGGGTGACTTCAATTACCCAGACATCTCGTGGATCACTCAGCAAAATCTGAGCGGTCGCAAAGCTTCCTCTCATGGATGACCTCTACCTGACTCAAGAAGTCTATGGGCCAACGAGAGGCAAAGCGCTGCTTGACCTGGTACTGGCTACAGGGGGTGACCTAATTGGCGACCTAGTGATCGATGGGAAGCTGGGTGACAGCGACCATGAGCTGATCACCTTCACCATCTGCCGTAAAGCTGGCAAGTCAGTCAGCAACATGGAAGTCCTTGACTTCAGGAAAGCCGACTTTGACAAGCTCAGGAGGCTTGTCAGTGAAGTCCTAAGGGACAATGACCCCAGGGGGAGGTGAATTCAAGAAGAGTAGTTGCTCCTCAAGGGAGTGATCCTCAATGCACAAGCTAATTCTATTCCATCTCGGAGGTAAGGCAGCAAGAGGGCACAGCAGCCCCCCTGGCTCTCCAGGGGTGGAGTAGACCACCTGAGGCTAAAAAGAAAGGCCTACAGAGGATGGAGGAAGGGATTCACCTCCAAAGAGGATTATTCTGCACTGGTTGGGTCTTGCAGGGAGCAAACCAGGAAAGCCAAGGCTGCAGCTGAACTCCAACTACCTTTGAGCATCAAGGACCATAAAAAGTTCTTTTTCAGATATGTGGGGAGCCAGAGAAAAAGCAAGGGCAACATTGTACTCCTACTGAACCATCAGGGTGTCCTGTGACCAGTGGGGCCCCCCAAAGCTCTGTCCTTGGACCGATATTGTTCAACATCTTCATGAATCATGTGGACATTGGAGTCAGAAGCAGACTGGCCAAGTTCGCCGATGTCACCAAACCAGTCTGCCATCGGTGGTGGTTCAGGCACCTACATTGAACACCTTCAAGACTAAATTGGATGTTTATCTTGCTGGGATCCTATGACCCCAGCTGACATCCTGCCCTTCAGCAGGGGTCGGGGGGCTGGACTCGATCTTCTGAGGTCCTTTCCAGCCCTAATGTCTATGAAATCTATGAAATTTGCCTTGAATGTGTCCCTCTCCCATTGGTACAGCAGGGAAAATAAATCTGGGGGTCAGCTACTCCTTTGCTTTCTGCTTTCTCCCCAACATTTTCCCCCGGCAACCTCTTCCTCCTTCCCATGCTATCAGACCCTGTTCTCCCTGAGCACATGGAAGTGAGGAGCAAATCTGAAAACAGTAACCTTAAAATTAAACATGGCCACAGCAATTTGTATGTAGTACTGATATACTTAGTTTATCCAGAATTGATGCATGTTACCTTTTTTTTGAAACTGCTTCAAGTTTTAGCACAGATGCGCCATAACCACACTTTTAAGCAGCACGTTGGCACCTACTAATATGTAGTATAAACTATGTATGATATTAGTCCAAAATCTCATGATTTTGTACATAAGTCATTGGGCATAGGGTCCCAGCAGAATCAACAGAATTTCAAGCCAAGTGACCCCAAAGTTCATCACTGTTAAGTATGTATGTGTACTCCAGATATACCCCCTTTCCAAAAGATCCATATGCTAATTAGCCCCTACTCATGACTGGAACTGGGTGTTCTCATCCTATCCTGGGATGCTCCAAAATTTATATGCAGATGAAGCACAGGGCAAACTCATCCGACTTCACCTCATGGTTGGTGGGGCAACACTAATAATATGTATCAGGCTGAGAGAGGGGGACAGAGGGCTTCTAGGTAAACCATATGCAATGTCATCACTCACCATGACTTAAAAAAGAGTCAGCAGTGAGGGAAGCTGTGCTTAATGGGCACTACCATATGTCTTATGCAGATGAGATATACTGGCGGGAACAAGGATAGGTTAGTGTATTTGCCCAGTGTGGGCCATGAGTTTTCTAATCATTCTTAGTGTTCGTTGCATTTGATCAACTTCATAGTTGTTTTCCATTGCTGAGCATATGCTGCTTGTGGTAGCAGTTTTCCCCTGATAGACACTATATTGATTAATGATAGACCGTGTATTTAGTTAGATTTCGTTGCATGTGATTATAAGATGAGGGGCCAATTGGGGGGGAAAAAACTTGTCTTTGAGTAAACATGGTATTTTAGCAAACAGTAGTTGTGTCTACACATGATGCTACATAGTTCATCACTATGGCTGTGTAGCATCAGCAGGCACAAACCATGATGTGACACTACATTGCACCACTGGAACAGTCCACTTGTGGATGTTACTTCCTAAAGCAAGTACTAAATGATGGCACAGGAACAACTGCACCATGGGTGGCACGTGTTAGATGCACCTAGTGTTTCTCAAACACAGATCTAAGCACGCAACCAATAATAGAGAACAGGCAAGAGACCAAGCTACATTTCCACCTATGCTATATCATGTAAGGTCTGAATATAGGCAATAAGCTTAAAAATTGACCAATGCTTTCCACTGTCATTCAACATAATGTCGTACTAATGTCCCTGTCACACATATCATTCTAAAAATCATACCTTGCTCTTGAAAATGTGGTTTAGATGGTAAAAAATCTATGAAAGTAAGTACCTGGAAATGACTGGCAGTGTACTGCTATAAGCTTGCTACAATCAACATCTCATGAAGCCTGAGGAAAATGCTTCATATCTTTCAAAGGGTGTTTTTAACTAAAGGGAGAACTATTTGGGAAATTTACTCCGAACTGAATTGACCCTTTGATTTCTATCTTATGGCATTTGTTTGATTCAAGACGAACAGAAGTTCTAGAGACACCAAAGGCAAAAATGCCTATGGATATCAGTGCACTCAAGTACAGAAAATGAACTAACTCAGTGTACTGGCTTGCTTAGAAAACAATCTGACATTTTTATCTGCACATAAACCTAAAAGATTTTTTTTAACTTTTCCTATTGCCCCAGTCTGTGATGTGCACGTTACTGTTAACAAACTGTTTGTTTATCTCTCTCCTCCCTTTAAAATGTATAAATGATTTGGCTAATATGGGTAACAGTTTCTGTTTTATGCTATTAACATTCCAACTTGCAATGTAACAGTAGGACTAATGTAAAACCTGTGCCCAGTTAGAATCTTCTTGGATTCTGACCTGTAGCAGGTGATAATGAGGGGCTAAGGAAGTTACATCTCACCAATTACATTCTGTCTCTTTTGCTTCTTTAAACTAATAAGAATGTGGTGTCATACTCCCCTAACCTGCACTCCTCCCACATTAATTTCAGTTGCCTTTTTTTCTCAGTTGTTGCCTGAAGATTAGCGGACAGAATGCCAAAGTCTTGGGTAGGTGAGGCAAGGGGAAATTAAAAAGCAGTCCTTATAATATGGGATCATAGAGGGCGCTTACAGAAATTACATTTTTCCCATGATGAGTTCCCCAAAAGCGCTTTACAGCCGTAATGAAACAAATGTTCATGGCTGCAGAGTACTTTTAAAATGGCTGATCATGTAAAAACATAACCTTCATTAAATCAGCCATCAGGTGAAGGAGTTTTAGGGGTGGGGAGGTTAAATGTCTTGCAATTCCACCTGCATCCCATGGGGCTTTGTGCAGGGCTTTGCTCTAATCTAGGGCAGGCAGAGCTTGTCTCCTCTGTCTTCCATAGCTCCAGGCCATCTCTGCCTCTGGGCTATCATTGAAAGCCTCTCATCTCTGCCCTGACTCCTCCCTCCACCCCCTGTGAGAACCACAGCCTGGCTGAGGGGAGGGGAGGGGACGAGGGGAGACAGTATCTCTCCCTGGCTTTCCCTCCTCCAGACCAACGGTAGAACAGGCAGATAGCTGGCCTGGTTGTGCAGTGGGGGGGTTGGAGGCGGGGAGGAGCAATGGCTTTCTCTCCCTGGGTTTCCTGCTAGCTGCTGGAGAATGCAGGGCAGCCAAATTGGGCTAATTGGAGCCTTTTGTCCCGGTCCTGCCTCCTCCCTCTGGCCAGCTGAGAGCCACAGCCTGGCTGTGGGCAGGAAAGTGAGAATGGTGCCTCTCCCTGTCTTGCTCCTGGGACCTACCAGCAGAGCTAGGGGGACTATGTGGGAGAATGTGAAATCCAAGATGTTGCCTCTGTTGTTGCAGGGATGGCCCATTATGGACTGCAGGTATGGCTCATTAATGACCCATTATTCTCTACTTTACAGGTGTTAACAATCACCCTACTTCCCAGGTCCCACCACTCTGCCTCCCTGCCCCACACCCTGCACCCAGGACACTCTGCCTAGGATGACCATATATCCTGGATTAGCCTAGACAGTCTCAGACTTTGAAGGCTGGTCCTGGCTGGCTAGTGAAAATTAAAATGAGCTTCCTAGGTATGGGTGTGGGATGCAGAGGCAAATTGACAGGAGCTAGGAAATAGGAAGGCCTATTAATACTAACTCTTACTTCACTGGCGATTTTTAACACCTGCAAAGTATAGAACAATGAGTTATTAACAGGCCATTGACTTCCTGCAGCAACAGAGGGGGTGAGAGAAGGGGCAGCATGCTAGATTTCACATTGTCCCTTATAATCACCCTAATTTAGGCTGACACTGACAGCCCAGCAGCAGGCTACAGGCCCCTTTGGCTTCTCTGCACTCTAAAGAACATATCAGGGCCAGATTAATGCACAGGCAAACTAGGCACATGCCTAGGGCCATGAGCTATGGGGAGCCCTGGTCCTTCCCTTGGCAGGACCTTCCAATTGCATCGCCACCACAGCAGTTGCTTCTTAACAGTGCTGGGGTGGTGAGGGGGGTCTCAAGTTTGTTTGCCTAGGACCCACTAAAGGGTTAATCTGGCCCTGGAAGCCAGCAGGAATCCTAGAGAGCAAGAGAGACTTCATTCCCCACTCCCCCCACCCCCGGCAGTGAGACTAAGCCCCTATCTGTCCATTCTACTGGTTAATCCCATCCCCACTTTCCTCCCCACAACCAGGCTGTGGCTTTCTGCTGGCTGGAGGTGGGCAGGGATGAAAAGCTGTCTCTGACAGCTGAGGAGTGGGGCTATGACTATCCCCTTCTCAGCACTCTCCTGCAGAGTTGGGAACCTGAGGAGCACTCTGGGAGGTGTGACAGCACCCCTGCCTCCTGGCCTCGGATCCTATTCCCTCCCACCAAATGTGGAACACCTGTTAAATTTGATCACACTGTAACTGTAATCATTTTGTGTAAAGTGCAAAAGTTACAGTGTAATCAGGTGCCTTCCTGTCTTGTGTATATGCCAAGTGCCCTGGCAGAAGGGAAGGACAAAATAGAGGTTCTTGCTCTGTCAGAATTCTTTTCTCTACTGAATGTGTTGGTATCTGGGGATACTCATTCACTGCCTTTTTAAATGGTTCAAAACTAAAAAAAAGATTTGTCCCTGCACAAAGATTTGTGCACTGACAGTTGCACCATAGAACTCCATTCTCCTCTCCACCTGCAGGTACAAGCTGAGGTGGAGAAAGCTAGGACTCAGCCAACTCATTATTTGAGGAAAATGTTAGATTAGGCCCTGTGAGATGGTCAAATGGTGGGCAAAAAGACTGCTGGGATCACCTATGAGTAGGATAGTATAGGAAGCAGATTGCTGCCCAGTTTGAGGAGGAAAAGCAAGACAGTGATGGGAATTGAAGCACGTGATGCTATATTTGGGGGTGGGGGGGTGATTCTTAGAGGTAGGAAGGGAAGAATGCCTGAATTATTTAGCTGAGTTATTTAATTTTGGAGCAACGATTGGAGAGAAATCAGGAATAATGCTTCTTGATTAGGGGAGGAAGTATCTAACTAAAGCTTTGTCCCAAAACTTGTTACGCATAGCAACCGCTTTGGGGCATTTAGCTAAAACTGAACCAAACAAACCAGTTTCACAGATTGTAGTAGCTTGAAGAGTTATAGAGCAGAAGGACCAATGTATATACAATTTGTGTTGTACTGCACTTGCAGTACTTAGAGAAGAGATGGAAAAAGCTGGGGCTGCTCTACCTAGCTTCATTAAAAGGAACTAATTATATTGATTTACACCAGTGGAGATGCCTACTTGGCATGCTTAGCAAAAGAAATGGCAATAGTGAAAAAAAGAACAGATTTGCAATGCAAGAATCTTGCGTGTTCCTGAATTGTCTCCGGAGAAAGTAAGGGAGAAAGCAGATTGCTATCTTTACTGAGGACTACCTACGAGGCTAACCCAAGGATGTCCACAACCCCAAACCCTACCCTGAAAGCATCTTCAGGGCTTTGACTCTTACTTTGTTTGCAAAGCCACCCTGTGGTGAACTCCTCTCCTTTCTTTATATAATACACGTGTCACTGTAATAGTCACAAACAAATACATATGTTAGAAAAACCCTGTAGTATTTGCATCAGTTACGAGTGATATAGAAAGATCTTAATGTTCCATGAGCAGCAAAGAACTGGTTCAGAACATTGTTTCTCTGCTGGCTGTATGTTATCTGATTTGATACAGCAAAGGGGCTAGATTCTGTGCGTGCTTATCAGGAGGCATTGTGCAGAACGCTCAGCCTTGAGTGTAAAGTGATTTTTAAGCACCCTTAGAGCACTCTACCTGCTCCAGCACAGTGCTTATAAATAGAATGACCTTTGGGAACATATAGGGAGCAGCTTTAATTTATGATACTTCTCCTCCCTTTGGTTGCCTGGAGGCAAGCGAACATTTCGTGTGTGAAGAACTGTGGTTTTTCCCTCTCTACAAATATTCTTAAGAAAGCAAAGCAACTCATGTAGATGCACCCAAAGTAACTTTTGTTTACATATCAAAATATTAAAAAATATGCATTAGTATGTGGAAAAATATAGATAATTTTTTCTAGCTTTTACACTTCACATTCAAAAACTTAGAATTCTGACATATAGTTGATTCCAAATCTAATTACTTTAAAAGCCCTGTTATCCAGCACAAGTGGCAAATGTGGGGTGCTGGGTATCTAAAAATTCCAGTTTTCAGCCAGACATGGAGCAGGGGAGTGGGGGCGGGGGGGCAGGGCAGCAGGGGGGCAGCAAGTGAATGCAGAGTGGCGGCAGTGCAGGGTGGATGTTTTGACTGAATGTGGAGTGGAGGCAGTGCAGGGTGGTGGGAGGCAGTGGCCACTGCATATGGACTCTCCCCACATAGCCAGCCAGCCAAAAATTCCAGTTAGTAGAGTATTCTGGTTAGTAAATTACTGGATAACAGGGCTTTTACTCCACATGTTATTCATAATACACTAGTACTGTCTTTGGTTTGTTCCTAAAGTGTGGAAGTGTAGCAGACCATCATTATTGGGTTTGTTTAAATTAGAACATTTATTTTAAGGAAAAGTAGTTATTACATATGTTCAGCCAGCAGGGATTTTCCTTCCATAATAATAAAAAGCAGAAGTTCACAGAGAAAGGGCTACATTTCCTACAAATTAGAAAGCAACAGTTATTTCTGTTTGTTAGCACTTGTAAAAAGAAAAGTAATCTGAAGAAAAATGTATTTTATGGATCTCTACCTAATTAAAAAAGAAGCAAACAATGTTTTTGGCCAACAGAAACCATTCTTCTTAAAATGGAATTCATATATCCCAGGTTTCAGCCAAAATGGCCAAGGTACACAACCTCAAAACAAGATTTACTATAGAACACCAATTGCACTTTTACATCATTCTCTATTAACACGATCAATGCTTAAAGCTATTATTCCCTTAGAGATATCTTAACATGAAACTCTGTTTGGGAATGTGATATCATTTCAAAGTCTGATCTTTACATTTAAAAAAGAGAGCCCTCTCTGGGCTAGTGTGGATCATGATAGAAATTAATATGAAAGATGGAAACAATTACAGAATTCAAGACTACCTGTTAGCAGACCAGAAACAGAGAACCAGTTTAGATAAAACAATGACTGACTCAACCTACTCTACAACCAATTCTAAGAGCTTGAAATTATTGGCCAGATTTTTTGCTTCATTGAGCTGCCGCTAAATGCAGCACAATGTTGGGCTGCCATCAAAAAAGCTGCTTATGGCTTCTTGATTCTCAGAAAGGATGTAGATCTACCATGACCTAAAAACTTCTCTGAAAGTTAAACATTTCTGTCAAGTGTCTGCAAGATCAGAATCTCAGTAAGAATTAGGTCAAATCAGGATGGCAAGATGAACTTCAGGAAAATATCATTACATTTGTTTTGCTTTCAGCACTGAAATCGCAGTTTGTTTCTTTGCGCAAACTTGACAACGTCCCTATAATCTAAAGCTGCCCATCCTATGTACACTATTCTAGGCATTAGGAAAATCAATACTGCACTGTTAATTGGGTATTAGATGAGATAAATTATATAGAAAGAAGAAACACAGAATCTCAGCATGTCTTGAAAAAAATGCTTTGATATTCACCTTTAAAACAGAGTTTTTTTCAGAACTGAAGTGCATCATGTTGTGCTCTAATGCCTTCCTATGTAGAAACTGAACAGTAAATGCTGACTGAAGATGACTGAGAGGTTTTGTAGTTCACTGTTATTCTTTTGCAAAAGAATCTCACTGTTACCATGGCCAGCCCCTTGCTGACAGCCATGCCAAAACTACAACAGATGATTTGTAAAAATCAATAAAAGCAGAATTTTAGGCATTGACTACAATATTATTGAAGATTTGGTCCTCGTTTTCTTTGGCACTTCCAGTTAATTTATTATTAGGTAGTGATGTTGCAGCTCTCTTGTGATTTCCCCAAATCTAATCAATCAAACTGTCAGCATATTCTTGAAATAGTATACTGTTTTTTTTCTCTTAAGCTTGCCCTTAAGAATAAAATTTATACATTTATCTTCCTTCATTAAAACCTAAGGAAGTCATTAGAATCACTTCCCAAGTCTTTCTAGACACTTCACTTGAGACAATAATAATAGTAATAATGGACAGCAGATATTCAACACATAATAAAATGTCTAGGTTGTGGAAAGAATGCAGATGTAATTATGCATTTTGAAGAAGTATCCCTGTGCGAGCAATTCATTTTGCTAGCTTCTAATGAAAAAGCACAGGAACAGACTATACCACATTCTCTGGACTGATCTAGTTTGATTAAAGCATTATTTAAAGAAGCTTTTGATTGTATTTGAGTCAAAACATTAGTTCACTATGCAACATCCCACAGTAGAAAAAGAGAAGGCCTACTTATTATGGACAAAAACTCGCTGTTTCATATTTAAGTGTCAAGGCACTTTTCTTTATACATTTGATCTTTTTAACATCTTTGCAACCTTTACTATGCTTGCTCAGAAAGTAATCTATCTGCAGTTTCATATCTTAGGATAGAATTTTTTGTAAATTCTGTATAAAATGTTCTCCTAAAGAACGTTCCAAAGCAACTCTATGGCCTTTTTGAGAGTTACGTATCTCTGAATTACAGGTTAGAGGAAATGCTTTTTAGGCACTTGGTTGAAGACTATATGGGTGGATTTAAAATTCTGTATTTGCTTGCATACCACACGTACCTCCCATCCCCAAATTAGCCTTTGATGGTTGACCTTGAGGCTGATCACTGCTCCCAAGGTTACTTAAGGAGCACAGTGTACATCCAGTTCGAGAAACAGAATGATGCACACACTTCACTGTAGCCCCAGCCACTCAGGGCTGGTATAAATTAGCTACTTTGCCACATTTCTGGGGTTTGACACATGCCAAGAAGAAGTGAATACTTCTTGGTGGCAGTCCTAGACTCTTCATGGCACTTTCCCCAAGTGCTGGATCCATATCTAGCACCCTTCTCAGACAGCATAATCCCTCAGTCTCATCGCCAAACTCTTGAACTAGTACCATAGCTCTCTGTATTCTTTCTCTAATATCTCCTGAGCTTACCTGACTGCAGGACTTTTGGTTTATGAGTTATAAACTTGAGGAACAACATACTAATAGAGCAAGTAAACAGGTTTGGCAAAGAACTTTCTTGTGTGCACACAAGGGAAAACACAAATTTCATTATGCAAAAAAGCAGAAGAGTAACAGCTTTATGAAAAATGATATAATCCTAAAGAAAATATCCATGCCTAGACTGACTTTCACTTTTTGTGAGTCTCTGGGTTTGGTCCAAATTCTCTGAAAAAGTAAAGTTCTAACTATCTCAACTCTCTCCAGATGAATGTTCCATTTTGGGCAATGAAATAAGCTCCCTGCCCATTGAAAAAAAATGCTTTACTAAATAAGGTCTCTGTCACACTTGAATTAAATGTTTGCATAAACCAGGGGATTACAATCCCTGTTCTCAAGAGAGGTTTCTATGAAAGCTGTCAATTTAAAGCCTTCTCCCAGGTTCCAAGCATAGGGAAGTCTTTCAGTCTTTCACAGTTGATTGCACTTATATATATATGCTAGCTGCCGCCCCCACCCAACACTTTCAAGCCGCGCCCCGCTACAACTGTGGCCAAGGCCGAGGGAGAGGACGGGGACAAGGAGGGTTTCATATTAAATCACCTCAAACATTTAAACATATATATTTTATATATATATATATATATGGTACAATGTACCAATTCTGATCCCTGGGTTCATTTCAGATTTACATTTATGAAAAACAGCCCTACTAAACTATGAATTGGTTAGACTGGGAATTGACTTCGCTGCATTATCATAAACTTGGCTATCAGATAAAGGTTTTATCCAAGAGAATATTTCACCATATTCTGGCATGGGAAACCAGAAGGAGAAAGGAGTGATATAAAAGATGGGCTAGCTTGCTTAATTGAGTAGGTCATAAGTTTAAGTACGAGTAGTTCATAAGTTTATAAGTTCATAAGTTTAAATATATGTGTAATATGGAACATAATTTTTTTAAAGTAAGGAAACATAAGCGCTGATATGGAAGAAATCTATTCCGGGCCTAGGCTGAATCAACTGGAAGAGGAAGGCACCCTCATGATGACTTCAGTTGCGAGAGATAAATATAAGTAACAGAAAACATGTTATATAACAATGACTAACTTTATTGCGTGCGCAGCTAAACGTATATTGAGGAACATATAAATATGGAAGTTAAAAATCCCTCAGGGTAGCTCTCGGTCCTTAAGACGGGAGACTACCCTTCTGCAGAAGCAATAAATTTACTACTGGCACTCTTATGTCTCTTGACTTATATTATCACAGCTAGTGCCCATGACGTAAGACCAAGTTGTCCTTCGGTGTATGGGCAACTAACTTGATTTTGCTAAGAGGAGGGAACAGGGAATAGGCTCTGCTATTAAATACAGGTTACTAACTCCTTTATAATACCTGGGGACTTCAATGCAAGAGTTCAATGTAGTTTAAAGCATTGACCTGGTCTTGTGGGCAAACATGGAATTGGTAATATGAATGAAAATGGCCAGCAAGTGTTAGATCTTTGTGTAAATCAAAATCTATGTCATTGTAACCAGAATGTTCAGTACTCGTGACAAACTTCCTGATATGGCATGCCACTGCATTCCAACCTCCTCACCCTTCCTTTTGGACTCTCTAGGGCCTTCTTCCTTATGATTCTCTTTTCTGCCATGATTCCACGTTCTGAGCAGGTTGAAGGAGCTAAGCAGGTCAGGAAGAAAAAGCATTGCATGATCATCATAGGTGACTCCATCTTGAGAGGTACAGAGGGCCCCATCTGTCACCAGGACCCCTCGACACGTGAGGTCTACTGCCTACCTGGAGCAAAGATTCAGATGTGACGGGGATGATCCAGGCTGTGATCTAGCCCACCGATTACTACCCCATGGTCCTAATCCATGTAGGTACTAATGAGGTGGCCAGAAGACCCAATTGCCTGATGGCGGACCACCACGCTCTGGGGTGCGTGCTAAAGGAGATAGGCACACAGGTGGTTTTCTCTTCTATCCTACCAATGAGTGGACATGGAAGACGGCATGCGATGTGCATTGCAGAAACGAACTGGCAGCTTCGGGAATGGTGTCTCGAGGCAGGCTTTGGCTTCCTCGACACTAACTGGCACATCACAACAAGAGATATGCTCAAATGGGATGGGCTCCACCTTTCCCCTAAAGGTAAACATGTGTTTTCTTCTAGGTTGAGGATCTCCTCTGGCTGGCTTTAAATTAGTCTCATTGGGGGAAGGGGAAAATGAAGGTGGAGGAAGCATTGCACTGTCAAACAAAGCAACACCCACAAGTATAGCCCAGCCTAGGCTGATGAGCGGAACATATACACAGGTAAGCAATAGGGGTCAGGATAATGATGACATTAGGGATCCAGTGCACACATCCAGAGAAGGCCTCAATTGCCTCTACACAAATGCTTGTAGTATGGGAAACAAGCAAGAGGAATTTACCTTCCTGTTAGCTGACACCAACCCAGACACAGCGGGGCTCACTGAAATGTGGTAGGACCCAACGCATGACTGGGTGGTGAATCTCAAGGGCTATAGGCTGTACAGAAGGGATAGGACAGGGAGGAAAGGTAGCAGCATGGCGCTCTACATTAAGGAGGAATACACATCCTCGTCAATTAGCAAAGAATTAGAGGAGGGGCACTCTGAAGTGCTCTCATTAGAATAGAAGGCAGTTGCAGGGAAAGAGACTTACCGGTGGGGGTCTACTAAAGACAACCCAACCAAGGGGAAGAGCTAGACCAGGGATTCTTAAGTCAGCTCATGGAGGTAGTTAAGTCAAAGGATGTGGTCATCATGGGGGACCTGAATTTTCCAGACATCTGCTGGGAAGAGCAGTCAGCCAGGTCTGACCACTCACGTAGGTTCCTAGCCCAAATGCAGGACCTCCATCTAACCCAGGAGGTCACAGCCCCACCAGGGGAGATGCCTTGTTGGACCTGGTGCTGGCCATGGGTGATGACCTGGTGAAGGGGCTGAGGGTGCTCAACCATCTGGGTGACAGTGATCTTCTCCTGCTGGAATTCACCAGCCAGTGCAAGGTGGCAAAGGCCTACAGCAAGGCAGCAGCCCTAGATTTCAGGAGGGTGGACTTCAATGAGCTAAGGAGAATAGTCGGGGAAGCACTGGTCGGGGAGGTCCTGGAGGGGAGGGGAGGGGAGCCAGGTGTCCAAGAAGAGTGGTCGCTCCTTAAGGAGACGATCCTTTAAGCCCAAAGGGAGGTAATCCCAACACAGATCAAAGGGAGCAGGAGAGCACAAAAGCCCCCATGGCTCACCAAAAGCATCCAGGAATGTCTCCTAGCTAAAAGGGAGGCGCACACCCAATGAAAGAGAAGGGCCATCACCAGGGAAGATTATACTGCGGTTGCTCAGGGATCCAGGGGGGCAGTCAGGAAGGCCAAGGTGGAGATGGAATTGGAAACAGCTTCCTAGATCAAGGACAATAAGAAGTCATTTTTTGAATGCATGGGGGCAAAAAAGAGATTCTGGGTAATGTGGGGCCCCTGAAGGACACACTAGGAAATTTGGTCGTTACACCAGATGACAAAGCCAACATATTTAACGATTTCTTTGCCTCCATTTTCCTGAGCAGGGATTGGAACAGTCACCCCACCTCTGGGCCCCCCTTAAACTCCAGGGGGGGTGCACCTAGGCCAAGGGTTAGTGAGGAACTAGTTAGGGAACTTCTGGAAGGACTGGATGTATTCAAATCAGCTGGTCTGGATGATCTCCACCCTAGAGTACTGAGGGAATTGTCTGAGGTCATTGAGGGACCCCTGGCATAGTTTTACAAGAACTCGTGGTGCCCTAATGTGGTGCCAGAGGACTGGAAAAGGGCCAATGTGGTTCTCATCTTCAAAAAGGGGAGGACCCGGCAAACTATAAGCCAGTTAGTCTTACCTCAATCCTGGGCAAGCTTTTTGATAAAATTATTGTGGCACTTATCCTCGAGGGGCCAGCCAGGGAGATTATGCTTAGGGGCAACCAACATGGGTTCATTAGCAGCAGGTCCTGTCAGACCAACCTGGTGGCCTTCTACGACCAGATCATCAAATCCTTAGATGCAGGGGTAGCAGTGGACATAGTCTTCCTGGACCTTCAGAAGGCCTTTGACGCTGTCTCTCACCCCATTTTCATTAAGAAACTGGGGGACTGTGGTGTCGACACCCACACAGGCAAATGGGTCTCCAACTGGCTGGAGGGCCGCACCCAGAGAGTGGTGGTGGATGGGTCATTTTCATTTTGGAGGGATGTGGGCAGTGGGGTTCCACAGGGCTCGATCCTCGGGCCCACACTGTTCAACATCTTCATCAATGACTTGGTCGAGGGGGTAAATAGCACACTCTTCAAATTTGCTGATGACACTAAGATGTGGGGGGATGTGGGCACGCTAAAAAGGAGGAATAGGCTGCAATCGGACCTAGACAGGTTACAGGGGTGGGCAAATGAGAATAGGATTGGATTCAACACCAACAAGTGCAAAGTGATGCATCTGGGGAGGAACAACCGGCATCATACCTACATGCTGGGGACCTCCATTCTGGTCAGTGCAGAGGCAGAAAAGGATCTTGGAGTCATCACTGATGCCAAGATGAACATGGGCTGGCAGTATGGGGATGCAGTCAGGAAGGCCAACCGCACCTTGTCATGCACCCACAGATGCATCTCAAGCAGGTCCAAGGAGGTGATCCTCCCCCTCTATGCGGCACTGGTCAGGCCGCAGCTGGAGTTCTGGGCGCCGCACTTCAAGAGGGATGTGGACAACATGGAGAGGGTCCAATGGAGGGACACTTGCATGATCGGGGGCAGCAGGGCAGGCCCTATGAGGAGAGTCTCAGGGATCTGAACCTGTTCAGCCTCCACAAGAGAAGGCTGAGGGGGGATCTAGTGGCCTGTTACAAACTAGTCAGAGGGGAGCAGCAGGCATTGGGGAAGTCCCTGTTCCCCTGTGATCTACCAGGAGTGACCAGGAATAACAGTCACAAGCTGGCAGAGGATAGATTTAGGCTAGATATCAGGAGGCGCTACTTCACAGTCAGGGTGGCTAGGATCTGGAACCAACTTCCAAGAGAAGTGGTGCTGGTTCCTACCCTGGGGGGCTTTAAGAAGAGGCTAGATGTACACCTTGCTGAGGTCGTTTGACCCCAGTACTCTTTCCTGCCATGGCAGAGGGGTCGGACTTTATGATCTGCTCAGGTCCCTTCTGACCCTAGAAACTATGATGTTCTAGTTTTGTAGGGAGGCTGCCCCCAGAAGGTGGATTTAGGTTTTGGGGTAGGTTCTTGTCTGAATCCAGATCCCCCTAGGCTCAGCTCACTTTAATATAGCTGGGTCCTGCTGCCCAGGGTCTACTGCACCAGGATCCTCAGTTCTTAGGCTCCACTTGTGTTTGTATCTGGTGTTGCTCATGGTGCAGGTTTTCTTCCACCCATCTGTGGCACAAAGTCTTTTCCTCCAGGCAGTCTAGACTGGCTCATCCCTGGATCTCTGCTTCTTGTGATTTCTGCAGCCAGACTGCCCTTCTGGGCCAAACTCTGGGCTTTTGAGACTCTCCCTGGGCCACCTGACCCTTTACTTCTGCCCAAGGCCTGCTAATCACTGCCTACAGTGGCCATCTTACTTAAGGTCCTATTTTGCCATTAAGTCTATTCAAGGGGCTGGGCAGGCCAGCAGGCCCTAGGCTACCTCCTCTCTCTCAGTAATGGGTGGGGGCACTGTTATAGTTACCAACACCTACTTGACTGGGGAAATCTCAAGAAGGGCATCATAGTAACATCCAAGATCATGACACTGGCACTAACTAGTACTAACCAGGTGTAACCATATGAACAAAATCCTACATATGAGGTCTTACCAAATTCTGACTGTGACACTAACCATGTCTTCGCCTGCTGCAAGTCAGAAGTAATATCAAAAAGATCCATAGTAGCAAAATTACCAGATAGACAACAACTCAGAAGTGACTGTAACAACTATAGAGGTTGAGCATTGTCAAAAAAGTTGCCATTCACCTCATTTTCCCTAGGCTGCAATATCTAGGTCAAAGACTCTATCCTAGAAGTCAACATGGTTTTCACTCAGGATGCTCTGCCATTGATATTTTTTCAGTCAAACACTGCAGCAGAAGTGTAGCTACAATCAAATGCCACTGTATATAGCCTTCATCAGTCTGGCAAAGGCCTGCTATACAGTCAACAGACAAGGCCTTTTTACTTGTCTGAAGAAACAGAGTTATTCCCCCAAACTGGTGAGCATAAATCACTCATCACATCAAGGTATGAAGACAACTTGAGTGTATGAAAAGAAAAAAATGCCTTTGATTTCAACAACAGGGTGAAAAAGGGGTGTGTCCTAGTGCCCATGCTTTTTAATAGCTACTTTTCATTCCTGCTTCTTCATGTGTTCAAGAACAGCAATGATGGCATTTACCTTCAGACCAGACTAGATGAAAGTTTGCTCAACATTGCAAGACTTAGAGCAAAAACCAAGGTGAAAAAGCTGGTTCTGAGAGATTCCTGCTTGCTGATGATGTGGCCTTAGTTGCTTACAGGGAATCTTCCCTGCAAAATCTCTTCAGAAGATTCTCTGAATCATGCAAGAGCTTTGGGATGGCAATTAACTTCAAGATGACTATGATCTTGTACCAAGGGGTGAAAAAAACAATAACTGACATCACTCTGGAGGATAAATTTCTTGGTGTCATTGACAGTTTTTGCCATTTGTTCTACAATCAGAAGGAATCTTGATCTTCAGGCTGAACTGAGTAACAAAATTGGAAAGGCAGATAGGAATTTCAAGTTATTACAGAAATATGCATGAGATAACAGGAAACTAAAGTAGCTAAAGTAAAGAAGCAAATCTATGAAATTTGTAAATGGTCATCCCTGCTTTATCATTCAGAAACATGCACTGTGTGTGTTAAGTATATCAAGCGACTGAACAACTTCCACATGAGAAGTCTGTATAAAATCCTGAAAATGACGTGGGAAGACAGAATACCAGACGCAGAGGTTTGGGATCATGCAGAGTTGATACACTTAGGCTGACTATACACATGCTTGGGGGTGAAGGGCACGTTTTCATAGATTCATAGATTATAAGATTGGAAGGGAGCTTGGAAGAACATTGGGTCCAGCCCCTGCACCAAGCAGGAAAGATTACTGGGGGTCAGTTGAGGGGGTTGGATGACCCTAGCATGGCTCCTCTTGAAGATTTGCAGGGTAGGTGATTGCACCAGCTCCAGAGGAAGTTTATTCCACAGTTTGGACACCCTGACTGTGAAGAAGTTTTTCCTAATGTTGAGCCTGAATTGATCTTCCAGGATTTTGTGGCCATTGCTTCTCGTTTTCCCCTTGGGCACCCTGTTGAACAGTTGCTCACCAACCCCTTGATATACTTCCCTAGGATAGCAGTAAGCTGTTACCAGGTCCCTTCTCAGCTTTCTTTTCCTCAGGCTGGAGAGTCCTAGATCTCTCAGCCTTTCCTTGTATGGCTTGCCTTTTAAGACTGATCATATGGGTGGCTCTTCTTGGGACTCTCTGAAGCTTGCCCATGTCCTTGTTAAAGTGTGATGCCCAGAACTGGACACTGTGGTCCAGCTGCTGTCACCAGTGCTGAGTAGAATGAAGAATCACCTTCTTGGTTTTGCTTGAGATGCATGCCAAAGTATTATTTGCCCTACTGGCTACAGAATTACACTGTTGGCTTGTATTCATGCTGTGGTCTATTATTACCCCAGGTTCCTCTCATGCTAGTAAGTTTGATGCCACCAAGCCTATAGTTGTGTTGGGGTTTGCTCATCCCGAGGTGGAGCATTTTACATTTCTCAATGTTGAACTTCATCAGATTCTGATCTGCCCAACTTGCTAGCCTGTCTAGGTCCACCTGTAAATGTAGCCTATCTTCAAGCATAACCATGTGGTGTCATCCACGAACTTGGCCAGTGAGCTCTTCACCCCCACATCCAAATCATTAATAAAGATGGTGAAAAATACTGGACCGAGCACCAACCCCTGTGGGATGCTGCTACCCACTTTGCACCAAGATGACACAAATCCACTCACTACGACTCTCTGGGTTCTATCCTGCTGCCAGTTTCTCACCCATGTGACTATCTTGGAGTTAATCCCACAATCCTCTATTTTTCTCACAAGAACATTGTGAGATACTAGATCAAAGGCCTTTTAGAAGTCAAGGTATACAATGTCAACCTGTTCTCTTGTGTCCAGCTGGTGAGTTACCTGGTCATAGAAGGATTTTAATTAGGGTGGTTCCTGGAGAGCCACTCTATTTAAAACAGCTCACCATCAGGTATGTTAAGCCCCCTGTATTTCAAAATGGCTGCTAGATGCTTTATCTAAAGCTCATTCAATGAGCTTTAGATAAAGCACTTCACTACCATTTTAAAATGCACAAGAACTTAATACACGTGATAGTGAGGCAATGCTTATCCATGGGCTGGTGACGGGCTTCATTCAATAATTAAAACATAGACCAGACTCAATAAATCAAGCCTGCTACAACACATTCTAATTAGACCATTAATGAGTACATCTGTAGGCAGCCTTAGAAACCACTATCAGGAAGAGGAGGTTGCAATACATCATCCATGTCAGAAGACTGGGAGAAGACCTTATCCCAAAGAATATTTGGTATAGTGAGATTTGAGATAATTCTAGAAGCAGCATCACCCTCAAAGGTGTGCAAAAAATATATGAAGTCATCAAATATCAAACTAGGAAGATGGGAGTAGCACTCTGAATCCCATCATATCTAGAGAGAACATCTGGCACTGGGTACAGCTCAACATAAAGTGGCTTTGCTCCAGAGCATGGAAGCAAAGTGACAAAAAAGAAAGCAGTGTACTTTAAATTTGGACTCTGTTGCAGATAGTGCTATATGGCTTGGATGACATTTTACCCCCTCTGTTAGTGAGCTAAGGAAGTACAAAAATTACCTCATCTGCCCTTCCATGATATTATATTCTTTCCTGTCACGTCTTCAATGTTTCTGAATAGAATCAGTGGGACATTCCTGCCAAGAAAAAGAACACCCCCCCCCCACACACTGCTTTGGACCATAACACCAGATGGAATTTATGGGCCTCCTCCTTCCCCTACACCTTTACCTGACCACACCTGGGTTGAAATAAAGAAAGAAAAACAAAGCACAGCCACTTCCAGGGTAATTTCATACCCAGACAGGGCTCTCCCAATCCCAAATTCTGTGAGCTTTAACGGGTCCATATCACAGCCCATCAACTAGTTTCACTCATAATGAACTGCCCCACTGCAACTGTATACCATTAGGAACAGAAGAAGAAAAAAATCTCCTTTAGATGAAATAAGTACCAAAAAAAAGAAGAAAAAAAATAGAAAAAAACCCTGACTACTATACTTCCAGGCTGCAATGAGCAGTCCTTAATGAACAGTCCAGCTCTTCCCCATTCCCCATGTCCACACCGACTTTAGGAAACAGACTAGTGATTGACCATATCCTACTGCTTCAAATTCCCTCAGCAGCACTTCCTTTTGATGGGGATCTTCCAATCTCCATTCACCTTCTCCTTGGTGCTTAGATCCTGCCTTACTCTCAGCTGATCAGAACTGGGAGGAAAGCTCTCTTGCGTCTCCAGCTTCCAGGTGCTGGGTTCTCCCCTGGGTTGCCCCTCTCTGGGGCCAGAAGTACTCCACAGAGCACATCCCAGGCCAATCCGGAGTGAACACTCATTCCAGAAACATGGCTTTTTGTTGCACATGCCGGTGGTGATTCTCCAGTCTACTGAGGTAAGTACATGGGGGTTTACCCTTTTCCTCAGTGATTCTCTCCCTTTTGCTTTCTTATCTTGACAGACTCCAACTCAGACAATATGTAGACCTATGAAACTTGTAACAAGCTGTGTTGCTGTCAAATTAGACTTGTCATCCACAAATGGATTAATCTGGCATCTGCCTAGACCTTTCATGTATTGACCATGATCCAGAGCAGGGGTTGGAAACTGGGGGTATGCACACCCCTAGGGGTACTTAGAAAGTCTGTAGAGGGTACACATGGGTGAGCAGGGACAGAATGAGCCCTTAGGCATGGTGGCACCCCCCTGGTGCATTCCCATACTTTGCTTCTTACCCAGGAGAGGGGGAGGGGTGTGTTGGGTGCTCCTGGCCCCATACGGTACACTGCAGCACCACCCTGCCCCCCACCTCATCTTGCACTCTGTCCCTGCTCCCAGGAGTAGACCTGGGGGGGGAAGGGCATCAGTGCCCCTCTGCAGACCTCACGTGCACTGCCAAGCCAGCCAGACTGAGCAGGGAGGCTCACACAAGGCAGCTGTCACCATCACCATTGCTGCCACCATCAGCACGCCATGCAAAGCCTGTCACCAGCCCACGGAGCCACATGTGTGACGAGCCATGACAAAGCATCATGGGACATGGCAGCGGTGACAACACAGGGTGGTGATGGTCGCAGCCTTCCATAAATGCTGACCTTGTGACGGAACATCTTGAGAAGCTGGATACCTTCAAGTTAGCTGGCCCTGACAATCTACACTCCAAGCTACTCAAGGATGTGGAGAAGCTTGAGAGAGTCCAGAGAAGAGCCACGTGCATATTCAGAAGTCAGGAAAACAGACATTATGACTACGGCCTGAGAGCCATGGGGCTCTTTAGCCTGGAAAAGCGCAGGGTCAGGGGTTACCTGATGGCCACCTATAAGTTTATCGGGGTGACCACCAGGACCTGGGGGAACGTTTGTTCACCAGAGCATCCCAATGGATGATCAGGTCGAACGGTCATAAACTAGTGCAAGACCATTTCAGGCTGAACATAAGGAAGAATTTCTTTACTGTCTGAGCCCCCAAGGTCTGGAACAGTCTGCCAGCAGAGGTGGTTCAAGCACCTACATTGAACACCTTCAAAAGCAAATTGAATGCTTATCTTGCTGGGATCCTATGACCCCAGATGGCTTTCTGCCCTTTGGGTGGGGGGGCTGGACTCGATGATCTTGCGAGGTCCCTTCCAGACCTAATGTCTATGAAATCTATGAAATCTATGTTCAATACACATATTGGATTTCTAATTCACACACACACACACACACAATAATATCATCATATACCACACAGACACGATATCTATATCTATCTATATCTATATATAGATATATAGATATATATATGCATGTATGTATTCACTAATTTACACACATACCACCCACCTAAACTTACACACAAGTGAGTGCCTAAATTGGGTATTGTGATATGTATGCGTGTATGTATGTATGTATGTATGTGCTTGGTGTACTTGGGATACTTGGGGAAAGGTTAAGGTAAGAAAGTAGAAATGTAGGGAGTTAAAGTTACCAAGACCAGGATTAGAACCAGTAGACTACACGGGCCTGGGCTGAAGAACTGAGGCTTGGGGGTAACTTCAGGTTAATTGATCTTAATTGATTAAAAGACATTGCCCAAAGCCTGCAGAACAGGGAAGCAATGACAGCACAGCTACAGGGAGCTTAAAAGGTAGGTAGGGAGAGGGAAAAATGGGACTAAGGAAAAGTGTGGATGTTAAGGAGGGGCTCTGGGTGTGGGGATCTGGAGGATGGCTCAGGGACAGCTACAAAAGTTGCAGAGAGTGGTAGTAGATGCTGGAAGCTGGAGAGAACTGAAGGACAGCTAATAAGAGCTGGGAAGCTGTGGGGGGGGAGATTACAGAACGTGCGGGGGGGCCTTAAAACAGAGATGGGCAGCAGAAAATCACAGGAAGAGCAGCAGACAGCAGGAAAGCAAGGAAAGGCTAAGAGGTGGCAGAAAAGGGGGAGATGGCATTGGGAGGAGATTGGGAAACTAGTAGACAGGGTGGGAACTGGAGCTGAGAGAGGGAGAGAGAGAGAGAATGAGGCTGAAATTCAAGATAGGAAAGGGACTGGGATTCAGTGACCCAACTCAGGGTTGTAAATGACAGTAGTTTTACTGAACAGGGGAGATGGTGACACAATGCCAAATTGCATCCCTTGCGTGCGCACACACACACACACACACACACACACACACGCATGCACAATGGCAGCAGGGGTTAGAGAGGCTTGGTGCAGAGGCTGAAGTTCACTGAAGTCTAGGAGGAGAGAGAGAGAGTGTCCAAATTGTTGGAGGTGGTGTGCAGGTAATATCTACCTATCCCAGGCTGGAAGTTGATCCTCGATGGCCAGTCGGAGTCTCCTTCAGCTTGGTGTTGTGCAGAGGGGGTGGCCAGCAGGGCCTCTGGGGTGGATACGGACGTGAAGCTGGTTGGGTCTGGATGGAAATGGCATTCCCACTGGGTCTGTCTTCACTCTTTATAGGGGCAGACCATGTGTGACCCTAGTGACAGGAGGCATGCCCAGGCAAGTGTCACCCCCTGGCTTACTGAGCATGTGTGCTCTATGCAGGGATATGCATGTTTCAGGTGTTTGTAGTGGTGGGGTACAATGATAGAGTTGCTGGTTCTTCAGGGTCTTTTGTTTTTCAAAAGCTGGTCTTCTTTCTTCTCCTCAGTGAGGTCCGTGATTCCTGGATGAATCAATGCGAGGTGATGGCCCAGTTGTTACAGGCCATTCAGTAGGGGCCTGCTACCATTTCAATCATTCCCCATCATTCTCATTCATCAGGGAACCAATTTACATCAGAAGAATACAATGAATCATATTGTTGCAACATGGGATGCCCAGGCAGAGGACAGAAGATGGAGGCTTGATATATAAAATACAAACTTGATATGACTTTGGTTCACTTACAAACACAGACCTAAACCGTACAATATCCATATGAAACAATAAAAATCAATACAAAATTATAATACTACAATATACAACAGTAAAAATTAATACAAACCTAATAATTATAAAACAATGGGTATCCAAAACCAAAATTTTGCTACCAAAATAAAAATGTTTAAAGCTTATCCTAAGTCTGAGCTCACTTATACTTATCTATAGGGAATAGAGAGGAGGAGAAAAGTCAGAAATGGTTGGGGATGGGGAGGGAATGCATTTTAAGATAAAGAATAAAAAATAATCAAAAAAAAGAAAAACTGAGGGTTTTGCTACACACCTGCACACAGATCTGGGGGGCACATGCCTCCTGGGCCTGCACCAGGGTGTGCACAGCAATGGGAGATTCCCCCCCATCTCCCCAGATGAACTGTTCTCATGTCTCCATTCTACACTCCACCCCAGCTGTGCAGCACCTGCTCCTGCCCCTGTCCCAAGCTCACTTCCTCCCTCACCACGGTGGCCTCAATCTGCGCCCCCCCCAAAACAAGAGAAAACTATACAGAGGTACATGAGATGAAACTTTGAGGCAGAAGGGGCACACTTATTAAAAAGCTAAAAACTGCTGATCCAGAGGATCAACAGTTGCTACTTACATAGTACTCATACCAGAAGCAGAACACGCTGTTCTCAACAGACACTCCTTGTCAAAACCAGACTCATTTTCAATACCATGTGGCTTCCTTAGCCTAAAACAGAGGTTTCCATGCAGAAAAATGGCATTCTTAAAAAAAAATGGAGTTTATACATAGAGAGAGACATATCTTTGACTTGTCACAGATATGACCCTCAAAACAATTGCAGCCGGGGTGGCACTAGGGAGGACTTGGAGGCCTATAGCCACCTGAAAATTCACCTTAGCCCCCCTGTAGCCACCCCTCCCAACACTGCCCCATCCAAACCCCCCAGATCCTCCCCAGCTGCTGCCATCCACCCCATGCAGAAAGCCACCTGGGTTTCTCCCCAAAATCTCTACCCTGTGACAATGTGATTAAAATCTCTGTGCTGTGACCATTTGATTAGGATGGGCCTAGCAGAGGAGTCACACCACAGCCTATCTCTTTAGGTAACCTGAGCTGGCTGCATTCCTGAGGGAGGGGGGAATCCTGCTCCCTCTGCCTACGTGACTGGTATCGGCTACCTGGGTAAGGGGTTTCTATCTGGTAGGCTGGAGTCTGCCCGGCAACTAGTGATCTATTTCAAATTGGTTGGCCAACAGCCAACAGGTGCTGGCCTCCACTGGACCAGGTGAATGAGGTCACAGGGGCTACATAAGTGACGACTGCCCAGGAGGAGAGGGCAGCAGCCATGTGGGGGACTCAGAGGAGCATGACCATCTGAAACTGGCTCTCTCCCCCATAACTCATGAGCAAGGAACTGCCTACCTCCAGAGGTGAAACTTCACCAGTCTTTGGAAGATGCTTGTAAGTAAGCTACTCAAGATCTGATTAGATATCTAGCTGGCAGTAACTCAGATGCATGATCAAAAGGCTACCTCAGCCACACTGTTTGCTCTTTAGGATTTCTAGGATATTGCTCAATCTTGTACCCTATTTTCACCCTACCCCTGTAATCAATAAAGTTCTCCTTTGTGACCAGTGTAGGAGAGTTATTGAGGGGTGGGTCTAAATTATGCCTAAGAGACCTCTTAGGTCTGTGGACTAAGGGAGACTTTACTTTTTGCCCCCCGACTTGGGGAAGTGCCCCAAGTGCCTGTACTGGGTCGAGTACCTGTAGGACTTTAGGCCTGTGTTTCTCCGAGGACACAGGGCCGAGAGTGAGTCCCTTCTCAGGGTGGTGGCGGCTACGTTACCCCCAGGCTAGCGAGTGTGCTCCAGGAAGGGGGTCGGTCAGATGTAAGGCACTCCTAGGGAGGCATTTAGAGCCCGGAAAGTGGTCGGGTGCAGGGAGGTGGGCGGCTCAATGCAGGAGTGCGCCCTACTGGCCTGCCACAGAGCCTACTCTGCTCCTGTCCTCAGCCCACAGAGGGGCATTGAATTATGTACAATTTTCCCCAGATGTTTCCATTTGTTTATTTTTAATATTGTTCATTTTCTTATTTTTTCCTATTGATTTTCTGTGAATAAATGTTGCATTAGCAAGCTGCTGTAGAGATTATGTTAAAAACTAATGTGTTTGCACATATTTTTATTCTCCTTTTGCATACAACATAGATAAAATAGACGTTTCAGTGGGTACTGTTAAAAATAAAAAGTATTCTTGGCCAGAGGATATATAGTGCAGCTCCCCCCCTCCAATTTTCTGTCTAGCCCACCTCTGCCCCCCCGCCCCCACTGGGAAGAAGCTGGCACTACCCCTGATTCCAACTAATATTGACAGAGGAGTTAACAATGGGTTCATCAGAGCAAATATGTGATGCTATCTGAGGAAAGAAAGTGTTATCCCCTTATGACAGGGAGCCAGAACCCTTTCACTTTAAGCCTGCCACCTGGGACTGCAGCAAAGGAGCGCAGGCTTGCCATCTTGCAAAGGGAATAAACCGGCGTCTGGCTGTGGAGCCACATGACCAATAGAGGTGGGTCTTAGAGGGATATAAGCTGGAGGCTAGGGCAGTAGTCTGGCCCCTGGTGGCTGCAGGGAAGAGAGGTATAAGGAAAAGAGAGGCCTGGTTGGTCAGGAAGGAAGGACTCCAGAAGTTGGAAGAAAGTCCCTGCACCACCAGACAGAAAAGAAGTATTTTGGGATGGGTGTTGTAGCTCATTGCCAAATTGTGGTTTTGGCCCAGGGTTGGGGAACCTTTTGTTGGAGATCAGATATTCATATCCTTGTGTTTGTGTTTAAATACTATAGGACTACATTGTGGCTGTAGGGGTGGAGCAGACCATGGAGAAGGGTGCCAAGGGTATCCCAGGTTCTAGACACTTGGGGGCGGGGGAGAGAAGCGCTGCTATTAGCAGAAAGACTGTGATGCCAGACAGAAAAGATGGGTGGTACAAGCCCAGAGCCCAGAAGAGGTGAGATCAAGGGGACTGCAGGGCCCAGAACCCCTAAGGGGTGAGATCAAGGGGGTCAAGTGCTCCAGAGCCTTCAAGAGGCAAGGCTGGATCTAGGGCCTGGGAGCCTATGGTCTTGAGACAGTAAACCTCAGGTGGAGGGGTCCAACCAGAGTAAAGTGATTCAAGGCTATGGGGCTTCAGCCCAGACAACGTCCCAAGACCCAAAGCAACTCCTCCCCACCTTGCTCCCTAGGATTAGCCTCCCAGTCCAAAGCAGAACAGGCAAGACCACAGGATGTGACCCTGAGAGGCCAGAGGGGGTGAGCAAGTCAGGACCCAGGTGTAGACCCCAGACTCTGGCTCTGTTATTTATTGCACTGTGGAACATGTGTGTGTATGGCTAGAGGGCTTGAAAATTCCAGAAAGCATGAACATTTGCCCTTGATGATGCCATGACCCAGTTACATGCATTAATTCTGTGTGATACCTCCTGGTTACATAACTACTCTGGTGGAGAAAAGATGCAAATGTTGGGTGAGGTAAAAATGGTTCTTATTGGTCCATTAGTGATGGAAGGATGATTGAAGTGGTGATTCAGTTGGTGGTTGGTCAGCCAGATGACACACTCTTGGAGGGGGTCTGTGGCAGTGGCAGCCCAAAGGAGCTGCTGCCGCCACCACCTGGGCTGCTTAGAAAGGTGCAGGGCAGGCCAGGGGCTGCCCTGCCCAACCAAATGGGGGCTCTCATCTCTTATGGCGGGACTCGTCTCTTGTGGAGGGGGCTCAGCCCCACTCCCCTGAACTCGCCAATAATTTGAACCCTGTGTGTGACTATAGACTTGCTTGTGAACGTGGGGGCGTGCGTTCAGGCAATTCCTTAAGGGAGATGTTTGATTTGAAGTGAAAGGTGTATGTGCATATGAGGGGTTTACAATAAAGTGAAGGAATTAGGATTAGTGAGGAGATTAGTGAAGAGACTTACCACTTATCTGAGGGAGCAACTCCTTTCATGCATGGGTACACCTTCCACAATCCAGAGAGGATAATGTGTCATCCATCCCAGACTTTGAGGTGCCTAGTACCTGTTGAGGGAATGGATTGCAAAACTTCATCAGTTATAGTGGAGACTGGAGGAGCAGTCTCAACCACTGTAACAAGATTGTGTGCTGTTTACTACCACCCTGGTGTGACAGAGTGGTGGTTTTGGTTCTTTATATAAATTATAATTTGATATCTGTTGAATGATTCTGGTTTACATCTGTTAAGGTTGTTATTGTTGTGGTTTATCTTTTTGTTACAATATGCAATTAAGTTTTAACTTTATTCTTGTGTGGTATGGTTATTCAAACCAAGGTCTCTGACTGGGTCCAGGCCATAGGCCAATGCTCAGAGATTAAGGCCCTTAAATCCACTACATTTGATAAATAGGCCTAAGGGGTTATGGAGGCCTAACAATCCCCCAGACTCAAATAGTGAGAGCAAAACTCCTGTGGTCCTTTCTCAGGCAGCCACTAGGGGGTGATGCGGCTGCCCTAGCACTGGACCCACCACATCCTTCTAAAGCATATAACCATGATGCAGGAAAGAAATAGAACTGGTCATGTTTTGCAGCTTAGAAGTGACAGATGTTTGCTGTTTTGCTTTCCTTTGTTCAACTTTGGCTCTCTTTACCTCTATTTGTGGATCAGGTGGATCTTAGCCTTAACTGAACACAAAAGTATGTAAAACTTCACCAGCACAGCCTGACATGTTTTCTTTCATAACAATACATTGCCAAAATGCCATTCTTTGTTCATGTTAAGACTGAGAGCAGAACTCCTAAAGTGGAAAACTAGTACATCAAGTCAGGATACCACTTATACCTTTCCCTTAAAAGAAATCTGCTCTGTAATACATTCCTTTTTAAAGGACACTAAATGAAAGGGAAAATTGCTATAACTATAACAAAATTTACAACAATCAAAAAGAAAGATGATATGGCATACAAAGATAGTTTGTGTCCATGCAACTTGATGCTCAGCAACTGAATGCATGAAATGGGCAGGGCATTTTAGAAATGCCTCCATCCTGAGGTAAATTTAACTTTAAGAATAGTAGGTCTACTTGTAAATCCGTAGCATGATCACATGCCACTTGGAAAAATTTATAGAAAAGTTGGTCTGAATATTTCCTGTACTGGAAAAGGCTGTGTAGGACACTAAAAATTGTCTGGTGCCTCTCAAGTTCTCCATTCAAGGAAATATGCATTGTTTTTTACTTTGATTTTTCACAGAAGGATAGAGTTACAGGTAGGGTGACCATAGGTATGTCTACATGTGCAATTATGGCACCTGAATAAACTGCAGAGCTTATTGCTCCAGAATTAATGGCTCTCAGGCATGCCATTTGAACATATGTCCAGGAGCAATTAACTCTGAAACAATAAGCTCCATACTTTATTCAGGAACAGCATGTGGTGCCTGGGCAGAGCAGCCCCAGCTGGCAGGGGAACCTGGGGGTCAGCATGCCAGCCTGGGGCTGCTGTCCCTAGTTCAATGTGCTGCAAAGGAACTGGTTAGGGAATGAGGGTGTCCCCAACGGGCCTTTGAGTATCACTACTAGGTGTCTGGCTATTTGTGTTGGTGACCGCCCTCTTGACCGGGTGTGGGTGTTACCGTGGTCGGTTGTCTTCCAGCGTCACCGACCCTGCCTCTCGTCTGTCACGACTTGCTGTTACACTAGTGGGGCGGGGCCAGTTCACGGGTCCCTCGGTGGCCCGGGTCTGCCTCATCGGGTACACACGGGGCTCCTACCACCCCTATACCCCGGCCTCCCACCACCTGTGGCCTCCACTTCCCTGTGCCTGTTCTGCGATGATCCTACAGACTTCTCTAGCAACCTGTGTCTTCAGGTTTTACCTAAAGCCCTGGGGCCACCCTGCCCCGACATCGGGCCCTTCACACCCCTCTGTATAGATGCCTAGACTCTATTGCACTAGATACTACCACAGAACCATCACCCTATACACCCTGATCTACGTACTTCTTCCAAGAGCGTTCTTCTGTGCCAACTACCTCACTGACCCACCACCATCACCCTCCATCATGCCCAGGAGGAACACCTCCTGGATATATAGTGCTGCCCCCTTATCCTTCACTCGAAGTCCTCTATTCACAGCGGCGATCCCTCCCCGATCTCTCTCTCCCACCAGGTGATCCTCCTGTCTCTCGCTTCTCTTCAGCGATCCCTGCACCCACCACCTCAGCACTTCCTTCGTGGTGCACTGAATCATCCTGGGCGGTCTCAATGTTCCATGTCTCACCCGATCTGGCCCCTCGGGGTCTATCCACTGGTGATCCTGCCATCATTCCTTCTCTCTGTGCCACCGTCCTCCCTGGCACGCTGGCTCTTTGCTGTCCGCCCCGCTGGGCTAGTGTCAGGGACGGCTCAGACAGCCGCTTGTTCCCCTCACCATCCGCTGCCTCCGAAGCAGTGGCCACCATTTTTAAATCTCCCGGCTGGCATCTGACATCATCACCAGCTGCCGGCCGCAGCTGTACATAGACATGGCTGATGAGCCTCGTGGGTTCTCCCTCCACCACGGTGTTCCTCTCATCCCGCCTTTCAGGTAGGTCTTCCTGGCTTCTTCAGGTCCCAGGACAGAGGGAGCTTCAGCATGGAGCTAGCTGGCAGGCAACCCCTGCACTGAAGTACCCTCATGCCTCAGCCAACCCCTCCAGCATCTGCACATGGCCTGCTGGAGAGATTTTTTTACTCCACAACAGTACAGTACTTGTAAATTTTTACTTCACAGCAGCATTGTACAAGTTAATTTACAAGTACTATCCTGCTGAGGAGATAATTAGTTTACTTGAGCCCAATAGGGGCACAGTATAGATATCTTAGACATCAAGACGTTTACTGTGCAGCTAATTAGGCAACTGTGCAGTAAACATCTCCTGCACACACACCCCATATGCCCCACATTTACTGGGACAATCCCAGATTTCTGAGGCTGGTCCCAACCAGCAAATTAAAGTTAAAATGAGCATCCTGGGCTCAGGTCATGGAAGCAAAGTAGGGTGCAGAGGCAGAGCCCTAGGTGTTGTGAAGTAGGAAGCCCCATTATCACTAATTGTTACTTTACAGGTGATTGTTAACACCTGTGAAGTTAAGAACAATGGGTCATCAATGGGCCATTGACTCTGTGCAGCCTGAAAATGTGGGAGGCAGGTTGAGGGCAGGCAGATAGAGACCATCCCAGATTTTACATTGTCCCATAGGTCACTCTAATTATAGGCAAAACAACCCAGCCAAAATAAAAATATTTCAGGAAACCAAAGTAGGGGACTGGGGAGCTTCTGAAGTAAATTTGACTTTGTTATAATGGATTTTACCTCTACAGTGAAGCATGCTTTATAACAACAGTTCTCAATCAGGGTGTAGCTGCAGCCTGGGGTACCTTGACATACTTTCAAGGTACCGCAGGATTTCATGCAATGTTAGCACTGTTAGGTTTGCAATCGTGATTCACAAGATAAAGAGAATGATTTCAAATATAAATACATATTGTTAAATACATTTTGACTTGTTGAGATCTGAGTTCTTTGCAACAAAAAAATTTCTCTATTACTTTTCTGTAGTCAAAAAATGATTTTTTTCTGAGGGGTGTCTTGATTTTAAAAAAGTAGAGAAACAGTGTTTTATAGCAACATGTCTTATTTGTTCTTTATATGTGAAAGTGTTGACCAAATTTCATATTACTTTTCGTTAGATACTTATACTCCCTGGGAAGGTCTACTAAAAATTGCCTACTTCTCAGACTTGATGGTAAGGAAATAACTACATAGTCATAGAAGTTCTTTGAGTTGTACAGACAGCAGAAAGATTTTATGTCCTGGATACCTGTTATAGGATTATCATTAATTAGTAAACTAATTGCATGAGAAGCAAGGATTATTTGGGTGAAGAGTGGGGGAGTGATAGCTTTTATTAAGCCAGTTGCATGGTTGGGGTAAATATAGATAAACTTTCAAATGCAAGACATTCTTCATTGGATCTTGGAAGGGAACCAAGCAAATGCAGCTGACAGTAAAACTGTGAAGATAAAGGAGAGGAGGGAAACTGTCAGGTGGAGATGACAAATAATTAGCAGAAGAAAAGAAATTTACAACTGGGAGATCAAGACTTACCAAAAGGGAGGATAGTCATGCAGAGCAAGAATGAACCACAGAAGAATGAACAGCCAGGGGGAGCTGAATACAAGAATTACAGGGCTGCCTGCCCATGAACCAAAACCTTGTAGTGCTGGAAAGCCTTGTGTATATCAATGATCCTCAAAGCTATGTTGTTTGGAGTCTCACACTCCTGGCAGGGCTACCCCATGGCAGACAGGCCTGAGAGGAGTTTTCAGAAAGACTACAGTTCATGTACAGGCTTCTACTAGGGAAACAAAATGGTCCCATACTACCTTTAATAGCTCTGTAGCAATGGACCAATAGTGACAGCATCAGCAGACAATGCTGACCAATAGACAGCATCAGTAAATCCAGCAGTTTCCAGCCACAAATATGCATACAGATGGAGGTAGCTTGATGTTCATGCTGCACTTGAGTTGAGACAGGAGTATAATTTGGAAGCTGGTACTGTGACTCTGCAGTCCCCTCTAATCACTGTACATGGGAAGGGGGCTAAAAAAGGTGCCCTTAACCCAGGCTGTCTTATCTGCTTCTGGTTGGATAACTGCATCCAGTGGGATCACTCTCTCTGTTGTCAAATACATCATAAGGCAATGATTTTTACAACGTGGAATGTTTGTACCTTGAAACACAACCAAGGCAAATGATTAGGAAGAAGAACTGCTCATCATCTCCAGGGAGCTAGTGAGATCCATTATCAATATTGTTGATGTCGAACTCTGAGTAAGACGAGATGATTGGACAAAGGTTGGCTGAGGGAAGAGGACAGAGGCTACATGTTCTGGATGCTGAAACTGGCATAGGACATATATATTGGTAGCTTCAGTTTTGCTATCAAGAATCAGCTTGTTAATCAACTTACAGAGCTCCCTGTGGGCATCAGTGAAGGTCCTATGGTCCTTCATCTTAAGCTCAGCAGCAACCAGTATGCCACTGTCATCAATGCATACACCTCAATGCTTGATGCTGATGCTGATGTTAAAGACCATTTCTACTCAAACCTTGGCCATGTTCTGACTAATACTCCCAAAGAGGACAAGATTTTTCTCCTTGGTGACTTCAACACCAGAGTTGGGCATGACCTGGAACTCTGGAGTGGCACCATTGAGAAGGAAGGAGTAGGAAAGCAAAATCTGATGGAATCCTTCTCCTGAGCAAATGCACTGAAAATGGTGCTGTCATCACAAACATCATCTTCAGAGACAGTGACAAATACAAGACTATGTGGAGACTGTGGCAGGAAGCCACCTTTGTTTCTCCCCAAAATCTCTGTGCTGTGACAATTTGATTAGGATGGGCCCAGCAGAGGAGACGCACATTTACTCTATCTCTTTAGGTAACCTGAGATGGATACATGCCTGAGGGAGGGGGGAAACCTGCTCCCACTGCCTATGTGACTGGTATCAGCTACCTAGGTGAGGGGCATCTACCTGGTGGGCTAGAGTCTGCCTGGCAACTAGTGATGTATTTCAAATTGGTTGGCAGACAGCCAACAGGTACTGGCCTTCATTGGACCAGGTGAGTGAGGTCACAGGGGCTATATAAGTTAAGACTGCCCAGGAGGTGGGGGCAGCAGCCACATGGGGGACTCAGACTTAGAGAGGAGTTTACCATCTGAAACTGGCTCTCTCCCCCATAACTCATGAGTTAGGAATGGCCTGCCTCCAGAGGGAATCTCCAACAGCCTCTGGATGAGGCTTGTGAGTAAGCTACTTGAGATCTGATTAGATATCTAGCTGGCAGTAACTCAGATGCATGATTAAAAGGCTACCTCAGCCAGACTGTTTTGCCCTATGGGATTTTTATGATATTGGTCTATCTTGTACCCTATTTTCACCCTACCCCTGTAATCAATAAAGTTCTCCTTTGTGACCAGTGTAGGAGAGTTATTGAGGGGTGGGTCTAAATTATGCCTAAGAGGCCCCTTAGGTCTGTGGACTAAGGGAGACTTGCCTTTTCGGCCCCCGATTTGGGGAAGTGCTCCAAGTGCCTGAGCTAGGTCGAGTACCCATAGAACTATTAGGCTGGTGTTTCCCTAAGGACACAGGGCTGAAAGAGTCCCTTCTCAGGGTGGTGGCAGCTTATGTTACCCCCAGGCTAGTGAGTGTGCTCCAGGAAGGGGGTCAGCCAGACGCGGGGCACCCCTAGGGAAGCACTCAGAGCCTGGAAGGTGGTCGGGCGCAGGGAGGTGGGTGGCACCTCAAGATGCTGACCAGCAAAATTCATGGTATAACCAAAGGATTCATCACTGGCCATATGGATGGTGGTTTTAAATCCTTTCCAGAGTTTCTTCAGTTGTAGGCAGGGCAGAAAGATTTTCATGAAAACACTTACATATCTTTTTATCTTGAAGAGATGTGATGTTGAAAAACCTTTACATTGTTTTTGCCTGCTTTTGTTGTTTTGGAGATAGCCATATGTTCATAATGCATTTGAAAGCATGATGATCTTTCCAGCAGTCACTGGTTCCTTACATGGCTTGTGTGATAAGAACATCCATCCAATCATGGGTTCTAACAATAACATAGACTAGGATGTGTGAGTGCTTAGTAGGCCTGTGTGAAATTTTGCCAGGTGTTTCATTTCAACACTGTTATGACTTGTTTCAAGCTCGAAACAGTGAAATTGAAAGGAAACAAAAGACTTCAAAACAGTCTCAAAATTAAACAAAGGCACTTGAAACATTTCAAAAGTTTTTATCCTCCAATACCTTGCAAGGGATGTTTTGCTAACCCTCCTGTCATAGAATAAGTCTGGCATGCCTTCAAAAAATCAAGAACAGCAAGGCTATTAGTCTAGGTGGCATATCTGCTGAACCTGGGGGTCAGCATGCCATCCCAGGGCTGCTCCCCCTGGTTCAATGTGCTACAAAGGGGCTGGCTGCGGAATGAGGGAGCTTCAGCATGGAGCTAGCTGGCAGGCAGCCCCTGCACTGAAGCACCCTCATGCCTCAGCCAACCCCTCCAGCATCTGCACATGGGCTGCTGAAGAGATTTTTAATCCACAACAGTACAGTACATTTTTACTTCACAGCAGCATTGTACAAGTTAATTTACAAGTACTATCCTGCTGTGGAGTTAATTAGTTTACTTGAGTCCAATAGGGGCACAGTGTAGATATCATAGACATCAAGATGTTTACTGTGCAGCTAATTAGTCAACTGTGCAGTAAACATCTCATGCAGACACACCCCATATGTCTCACATTTTCTGGGACAATCCCAGATTTCTAAGGTCAGTCCTAACCAGCAAATTAAAATTAAAATGAGCATCCTGGGCTCAGGTCATGGAGCCAAAGTAGGGTGCAGAGGCAGATCTGGTAATTTTTCAAGGCTGGTAGCAAGGAACTGGTCCACAAATTTACTGTTTGAATTTGGAAGAGCAAGAAGCAGTGCTGGATTTAGGCACAAGCTAAACAAGCTATAGCTTTTAGTCTCACATTATGAGGGACCTCTAAGCATTGGCTGCTGGATCAGAAATGATCATGGACTGGCAAACTGTGGCCTCACAGAGCTGGGAGGAGAGACCGTGACTCCTTCTGCAGGGCCGGCAGTTGAGGTTTGGCCAACCCCTCTACCTAGGGGGTGGAAGTACCTTTACCTGTGTTCTGGCCAGAAATTCCAGCTGCAGGGGTCTGCATGGTGGTCCACAGTTTGCCAGGCCACAGCTACAGCCACTTCTGGTCCACAGTTTCCTGGACCACAGCATGGGAAGTTTGGTAACCCCTATCTTAGGGCCACACCCTGTCATAATTTGGCCCTGGTGAAAAGATACCTGGGATTTCAGGAATGCCAACATCATGACTATTACTCAAGAAAGGAGATAAGTCTCTATTCAAGCACTATCAAGATATAATCATCCTTTCCACAGCAGGGAAAATCTTTGCCCGCATCCTGAATTGTCATCTACCTCTTGCTGATGAAGTCCTGTTGAAACTGACTCTAATGGTGTATCAACCTCCACTATGCATCTTGCCTTTGAATCAGAGAAGACAAAGGAAAAAGTAGAGAAATCTCAGTTTAGGGCATACTCTTCCCATGAATAAGTGTGCAACTTCTGTGGATTGATCTGTGGCTCAAGAATGAAATCTTTAAGTCACCACAAGACCTATGAATAAGCTATGGTAGAGATGGTTCTCAAATGAGGGATTATTGACAACTACAGGGCTAAATTAAGTACAAAATATTCAAACTTTGCCCCCAAAGTTGCTAAATATAGAGGCCCCATTAATATTCAACAAACTTTTCAAGCTAAATGAGAATCAGATCATTTCTCCTCAGTAATAACACAACAGTTCATACTGATTTCAGATCCAAACAATAGGACAAACTGCCAATGGGAATTAGAGAGGGAAAGACGATGGTTGTCAACAGATTTGACACATTTTCCCATTTACTTTGTCCCGTAACTAGAGCCTTGAGATACAAACTAGTCAAGGTTCCCCAGGGTTTATTAGGGAAAAGGGCTCTGCAAAATTTCACTCACAGTTTCGTTTTGACACTGTTTCAACTCATTTCAAGTTTGAAACAGCAAAATTGAAATGAAACAGAGCTTCGAAACAGCCTTGAAACGAGTCAAAATGTTTCAAAGCTCAAGCTGGGCTTGCTTGTAGGGAAACAGAAACTAAAGTAAGGAGAGGGAGGGGGGAAAAGGGGGCAATGGGGGTGGGAAGGAGTGCTCTCATTATTGACTGTGTAGCTGGCCAGTGACTGTCATCTTTCCCTGAGGTTGCTTTCAATCCAAGTGCTCTGGGGGAGGAATGAAAAACTGCATAAAAGGCAGCATTGTTTGAACTGCCCTGCTTTCTGCCTTGGTGTTAGTTGAGTGAGGGTGCACCTTAACACACACACAGTGTCACCCACCCGTGTCACAAGTTTTGCCTGTCAGCAGCTAGAGGTGAAGGGCCCCAGAACCCAGACTCTTCCTGCACCTATCTCCTTGACAGCTGGCAGGCTTTGTGGCCTCAGCAGGGGCTAGCAAGCCTGAATCTTTCACCCTGCTGTGCCTTAACACACACAGTGTCACCCATGTCATGAGTTTTGCTTGTCCACGGCTTGAGGTGTAGTTTTCCCCAAACCCCTGCACCTATATCCTTGAAATTTGGCAGGCTTCATTGCATCAGCAAGGGCTAGCAAGTCTGCAGTTTTTACCCTGCTGTGGCTTAACACACACATGTGTAACAGGGATTCAGGTAGGAGCTCCCATTACTGGGATAATCATGGGAGCGGGTAGCAGGGTGCACAGGTAGAGCAGAAGTCACACTAGAGGCTAAGTCAGGATAATCAGCCAGATGTGGGTGATAAAAACCATGCGGAGAGCAAGCACAGCTTGCCTTCAGGCACAGAGAGGATAGAGGATGGATGACGTACTATGAAGGAGAGGAGAGAGAGAGAGAACCCCGATCTACAGCCTTGGAGAACCCTGGGATTACTTGTCCCCGGCAGGGACAGACAGATGTTAAGGCGAAAGGGGGCTTATCAGTAACCATAGCCAATCCAGTGAATCTGGGGAAAAGCCAGGAACCAGTGGGCTGAGGGGAATGCCAAGGGAATGTGCTCCAGGCTGGAGCTCTGGCAGCAAAAGCAGCCCAGAGCTATCCGCTCCACCAGGATGGATACAAACAGAACCAAGCCCTGGTAGGCAGAGACAAGAAGCACCGGAGGAAGCTCCCGACTGGGGATCCAGGCAGGCACAGAGAGTGTGCTCAGCTTGTTAATCAATTAGCAGGGAAGAGTTTCTTGCTACAAAGTAACCAAAGTTGTTCAGGATGCCGGGGATTCCCACACTCCTCCTTATCAGCCTTGCCAATGTTCCCTCGCTAATGAAGTAATTAGCAAGGTGAGTGCTACCCTGTAACCTCCCGTGGTGATATAAAAACTTGCACTGTGAGAGTATATTACCTGGGTGGTGTGCAGTGTTTCTCATTGCAAAAAAATACTGAAGATCTGTTCCTTTTTTTAATCTACGTCATAGCAGGTGAGTTCAGCAAGAGACCGAGCTAGACCCACCACGCACTATCACAGCATGACATGAGTTTTTTGCTTTCAAGACTTTGAGGCATGGTTTCCCTGAAACCCCTGTACCTATTTCCTTGAAACTTGGACTTGGCAGGCTTCGTGCCCTCAGAAGGGGCTACCATTCCTGCAAATTTCATCCAAATCAGGCGAGAAATGACAAAGTTATAGGCTGTTTCACGCTTCCCCATTATAGCCTATGGGCAAAACATCAAAACAGCACTGAAACAGCATCAAAACAATGAAACTGTTTTGACAAAACAAAATGGAACAGCAGTTTCAAATCAAAACAAAATTTGAAACAAAACACTGTTCCATTGAAATGTCGAAATGCAAGTCAAAACAGAACAGTGCCATTTTGCACAGCCCTATTAGGAAAGTCTTGTTCAGTGAAATGGCAAACTTGAGACAAAAGCCCTTGCAACAGGTATCATCTAGAAGATGCAGCCAATATCAAACAGCATATTTACCACTGCCTGCTGGGAAGTCCTTATATAATACAGTCTCTCTTACCACTAAGAATGGCTTCCTTACAGAGTGAAGTTGGACTTTTTGTCAGGCATTGCTTTTACCTCTTAGCCATTCTATAACCAAACTCATATCTGACTTTGGTAATGCTTTTAACTCAGTCAAACTGTCCCATCCTGAGGTTTAGGCAGGAGTGCAGGGACTGCTTCAATTTAGGCAGCTAACTCTCTAATTGCAGATAGGATGCAAGGTTACACAAGTGGTGACAGTCCTTCAGCGCTGCCCTATCAGGTCCCAAAAGGACAAAGAGGTTTTCCCACAATTCAAGGGAAGGGAGGGTGCAAGGAAGTCATAGAGTAGCTCAGAACAAACATCCCTAAGATATGTCCACAGAAATCCTAGTGAGACCAGGATGTCAATGTAGCACCAGTGAGGACATAGCAACTAAGGTAGAAAGTTACTATGTGGCTTTTCAAAGTGGGTTGAGGCTCTTCTGCATGCCAATAACCCACATTAACTATGTAATGAAGACATATCTATAGCTAGTAATTGGAAGAATATTACCAGGATAAACTTACTACCTGGAGGCTTCCATAGACAGTCACATATAAGGTATTCTGCCTTCTCATCAGTGCTGCATTCTTAATACATGTAGGTAATATTTCAAATCCTAGACCAGGAAAGTCTATGGTTATGAGAAAGGAAAATCTTTATGTAGGCATACAGGTAGGGATTTGGAGAGACTCTTTAGGTTTTAAAAATACAAACTATTTTGACAGAAGTATAATATAGATATATATTTCTTTAATAACAGCAATAACCAATAACAAAGATAAAGAAGCCTATAATTATTTGCTTCCTACTTGTTTACTGCTACTAGCTAATGTAGTCAAATGACAAATAAAAGTCCACACCATCATTAAGTTTTACTCTGTGTGTGTGTGTGTGTGTGTGTGTGTATGTGTGTACATGTGAGAGAGAAAGAGAGTGTGTGCGTATGAATGTTTCTATCAACAAACTAAATATCTTATTAAAATAAGGCAGCAGAGCAGGATGGAAGTAGAGTAAGAGGAAGGTCACTACACAAAAGGCAATTGGCTCCAGAGAGCAGTGAAAATAGATATCATAAAGTGAGCAAAGGGGAAGTCAGTAATAGCTGCCAAATTCTGCAGTGATTATTGACAGAGGCAATGAGAAACAGGATGCCAAGGACTTACCAATGATTATATGAGCATGTGGCTGCCAACAGTCAGAAAAGTGACAAGGCACTCAAAGAACCATGAGAAATACTGCAAAACTGAAAGCCATCATGACCACTATGAAGCATATGAAGAGCTATTCATTCTTGCTAGGACTTGTCTAGCAAGGAACAAATTCACTGCACAAAGAGCTGTGAAAGAAAATTCTTAACAGCAAAGACATTTTATGTTTGATACTTTCAAACAGTTAGAAATGGGAAAGATTTCATAGATTTCATAGACATTAGGGCTGGAAGGGACCTCGGGAGATCATTGAGTCCAGCCCCCTGCCCAAAGGGCAGGAAGTCAGCTGGGGTTATAGGATCCCAGCAAGATAAGCATCCAATTTACTCTTGAAGGTGTTCAATGTAGGTGCTTGAACCACCTCCGCTGGCAGACTGTTCCAGACCTTAGGGGCTCAGACAGTAAAGAAATTCTTCCTTATGTCCAGCCTGAAACGGTCTTGCAGGAGTTTGTGACCATTCGACCTCATCATCCCTTGGGGCGCTCTGGTGAACAGACGTTCCCCCAGATCCTGGTGGTCACCCCTGATAAACTTATAGGTGGCCATCAGATCACCCCTGAGCCTGTGCTTTTCCAGGCTAAAGAGTCCCGTGGCTCTCAGCCTGTCATCGTAAGATCTGTTTTCCTGACCTCTGATCATGCGTGTGGCTCTCCTCTGGACTCTCTCAAGCTTCTCCACATCCTTTTTGAATTGTGGAGCCCAAAACTGGATGCAGTACTCCAGCTGTGGCCTCACCAAGGCTGAGTACAAGGGGAGAATGACGTCCTGGGATTTGCTCGAGAAGCATCTATGGATGCACGCCAGCATTTTGGTCGCTTTACTAGCCGCAGCATCGCATTGGAGGCTCATGTTCATCTTGTGGTCAATTATGACCCCCAAGTCTCTTTCTTCTGTAGTGCTAACCAACGTAGCACTGCCGAGCCTATAAGGGTGCTGCAGGTTTTTCCTCCCAAGGTGGAGAACCTTGCATTTATCGGTGTTAAACACCATAAGGTTCTCGTCTGCCCATTTGCTGAGCTTGTCCAGGTCAGCCTGGATCACCCGCCTATCTTCTGGTGTGGATGCTTTGCCCCAAAGTTTGGTGTCATCGGCAAACTTGGCCAGTCCACTCCTGACTCCAGTGTCCACATCGTTAATGAAGATGTTGAACAGTATGGGAAAGCTTTGTTTTTCTCTTTCCTGTCCTCCTTGTGTTCCTTATCAGCGCCCACTCCTTTTTCCTTCCCCTTTCCTTCCCCTTTGGATTCTAATTATCACTTTCTATTTAACAGATCTGCTTTCTGTAGTCCCTTCATAGAATTTGAAGTAAGCTCTCTGCTTATTAAAGCTTATGCTATACATCTTGATTTAGTTTTATGAATGTGCAAAGCTACCATGCCTTCTGCTTGACTTCAGAATAAGATGACTAACTAGCTCTCTCCACTTTTAATAGTTACCATAGACCACGTATTCTCATTCCATTAGTCATTCATTTATTTAGTAATGTGATTTGATCTGATATAGGAAACTCTCTCCCTCTAACTATTTTTCAGCAAATTTCCTCCCTCTATGTAGTTATGTGGTTATATATGTATCAGTTCCTTAATAAAGGTATCATGGCAGATCATCAGAACAAACTAACTTCAAGTTATGTGCAAGTAATATTGATCAATTTGATTCAAATCTGTGCTGGAAAAATACTGGTGTGTAGTGCCAAATGATTAGTGAACAAGATAGCTCAAGTTTAGGGCTAACATATTTGAAATATGCAAATTTTCAAATCCAAAAAGGTTTGGTGGCAACCTGGATGGTTGGATACATTTGTTATTATGACTATTTCTAATACATAAGCACCTCAACAAAGCGATCAAACTAGGGTTCCTGTAACTTGCTAAGCACTATAAAAACACATTTGTCTACATGTACAAATAATTTGGGAACAGTTTACTCAAGAGTAAACTACTCCAAAGTAAACTTTCTCAGGCACACATCTACATGTGCAGGGAAGCAGAAGCAGATTTGCTGCTCCTGGCAGCAAACTGCTCCCACTCCCTGGGGACCAGCACCAGCCCCCTGCCACCACCAGGTGGAATTGGAGGCTCTGGCCATCTTCAAAAGGAAGCCCTGGCCAGCTGCATTTAAGGCTAGATGCAGTGTGCAGAGCATGGGGGCAGCATGTGGGGATTCTCTCACCACAGCCTCTGACTCCCCATGCCATGGCTACTCCAGGCCCTAGCTCTGGCAGCAACATCCAGTGCCCTGGGCCCCTGCTGGTTATGGTGCTGACCCTGCTGCTCCCCCCCCGCCCCCCCCCCCCCGAGGTTCCGGGTGAAGCACACATGCACCAACAAGGGCCAGGGTACTAGGTGTGGAGGTGCCAAAATCCCTTCCTGCATCCACACTGTAGCCTGCCTGGACAGCCACCCATGGACCACAGCACCACCATGCACCCCCAGCATCATGCTTACTGTGGAGTTCTCCAAAAAGCATTTTATTCCCCTCCACAGCCACAGACCCCCTTCCTTCCTGCCTCCCCAACAACAGAGATGTCCCTACTCCCTCCCCAACAACAGGCCCTGTCCCCTGCCTTCCTCCCTCCCCAGAGAGCCCCTCCACCACCCATCTCACCCACCACCACCAATAAAAAATCTTCTTCCCCATAATAACTATTTACGTGGTGTATGTGCCCTCCAGAGGTTGGGGAACTATGGAGTGGGAGTGCCTAGGGGGTGGAGCTCAGGGACAGGCAGCCAGCACCCAGGCCTCTGGCCAGTCTCCTGCAGTACACACACCACAGGGAAGCCAGCAGGCAGGGGGCTCAGCCACAGGTGTCAGCAGGCACTGCTCTCCCATTGTGGGCAGCTCCTGCTCTGTGGCTGCATAGAGTGAGTGGTGGGGCTGGGACAGGGGGGGAGGGGGCAGGTGGCAGGGGACCCAGGGCAGGGACTGAGGCAGGTGGTCCTGGGTGATGGAAGCAGCACTACACCTCTGCCCAGGCCCATCAGATGGGCCTGCTGCTGGGTGATGGGCAGCTACCAGGTGACAGAAAGGGCTGGGGACAGGGGCAGGGCAGCAGGTAGCATGAAGACAACCACCAAAACAGTATCCAGCACCTGCCAGTGACCTCCAGTGCCCTGGCCACCAGGGCAGCATACCACTCCAGGGCCTCAATGTTCCATTCCTCCAGGGCCAGGAGCCTCTCCCTGAACTTCTGGTCCACCTAATCCTTTCAGCAGGCCCTCTCCTCCTCACACTGGTCCTGCATGTCATCATGGGCCATGGCCTCCACCCACCAAATGTCCTACCAGACCACATCCTCTGGCCACCAAGCCTACATGTCCACCAGGTGGTCCTTGGCCACAGTAATCAGGTGGTTCAGCAGGCAGGTGAGGTCCTGAGTCCTCCACTGCTGGACCAGTGCATTCACAGATCCCCAGGGTGAGGCTGGTGGTGACCCTGAGCATGCATCCCACCTGCCAGCTGGTGGTTCTTCCCTGCACACAGCTGCAGGACCTGCACAGCAGGGAGACAGAGTCTGTTTGTGAGAGTTTACAACATTTTTGAGATAAGATGCTCTGGACCAGGAGACCATGTGCTGTGCAGTCTCTGATTGGAGATTGTGCATGAATGGGTGCCCAAGGACCATGATAAGTCAGCTGGGCAGGCCCTACCCCAGGCAGCCACTGGTTGAGTGCACCATCCCTGCTTTCTTGACAGGGGCCAGTGGGCCACTGAGTGCTGGCCACAGGCATCCTTCTTCCCCTGCCCTGCTCTCAGGCTGGGCAAGGCCTGGTTCTTGGCAGCACTTGCTTCTGTGACTCCAGAGGCACTCCTCCCCACCCCTGCTCACCAACCTGTCTCTTTACTGCACTTAAGCCCATGGCACCTGGGCTTAGGGGGAACGGGGCCCTCAGATGACTGGGATGCAGATTGTCGGTGTCCCACCCTCCCTGCTCCTCACTCTCCAGGGTGGTGCCCCAGGGCTAACCCCACCTCTGTACACACCCACTCTGCACCCCAAGTATGCCCTTGCTGAGAGTGTCCCAGGTGCTAAGGAAGGAGTTGTCTGTATGGACCAAGGGGTTCCTGACCCACTATGCCCTGTTGCTGGTGATGATCATCATGCACCAGGTGCACCTGCATACCTGGCATGGGACACAGAAAGCACAAAGCAAACCCGCATTCCCCCACAACCTTTGCCAGTGCCTGGAAGGCTACCTGTGGCTGCACTACATGTCCCTGCTCCAACAGCTTAGGAGGACATTGCTGCTGTCATAGATCAGTTCATCAGGATTAGAGAAACCAATGCAGAATGCATCAGCTGCTCAATAAATCTTGGCACTGTTTCCTGTGTGAAGTGGGGGGAAGGGAACCCTGGGGCCTGGGGAATGTGAACAGGTGGGAGAGTAGGGGTAAGGACCATAGCAGAGGGCAGGGCAATCAGGGCACTCCCTACAATGTGAGGCTTACCCCAGTGGCAGGGCTGGTGTGCCTGGTGGCCTGGGTCAGTCCCACTGGTGTCAAGGGTGTGCAGCTCCCAGAGCTATCCTGGGGAACAGGAGTATGGTGTCCAGCTGCCTGGGCAGGGCCCCCCTCCAAGAGGAACTAGAGCTGCTGGCATCTAGTGGTGCCATGGCTGGTCTGGACTCCTGGGTGGGGCTGAACCCATGATGCTGCCAGGGCAGGTGCTGGCCCAGGCTTCTAGAAATGCTTGATGACACTGGGGGTGAAAAGCATGGCAAATCAAGGGGCCCTCCCCCGGTGAGGCATGACCCAGGTACTAGGCCATAGCAGCTGCTTGGGAAGGCTGCCCATGCTTGAATAAATGGTATGGCTATGGCCAGGGTCCCAGGACACAAGGATCTTTTTCAGTTGCCATATAAAGGGAATGGACTTGTGGGCAGCCCCTAACCAGTGGTTGTGGTCAGCGGCAGTGACTCACTGTGCCCACAAGGCCTTGACCGTTATGTGGCATTGGCAAATTAAGCAGTTATTCCTCTACTCCTGCATGTGGCCTGACAGCTTCTTGTAAATGTGGGCATTGAAGCACCTGCCCCATGTGAACTAGCTGAGGACCTCTGCCTCACCCCACAATGTCACAAGGTCTGTTGTCTCCTGCATGGACCAGCTGGTGCCCCAGGACATGGCATATGGCATAAGAATGTCAGCATGGCTTCCTTGATGGCTCGCTGAGCCTCTGTGAAGCAGTCTCTAGTACTGGCAGGCCTGGGCAGCTGCCTGCCATGCTGAGTGCAGGGACACAGCATGGGACAGGCTGCAGGGCTCCAGCTGCAGGGTCCAGACAGGCTGCTGTGGGCTACCTAGGACCAGCTGCCATGGAACCCAGTGGCCACAAGTTTGCTGCAGGTGGGCCTAGGTGCTGCCAGGCCTGGCAGGTGCCTGCAGCACCATGCACAGCTGAAAGGCATGGGAGTGGCACCAGATTTCAGGCAAGCTGCTGTAGCTGCCTTGGGACCTGCCCTGGGGGACATAATAGCTAGTAGTGGCCACAGGCTGCAAGCAAGTGCCCTGAGCTCCAGTATCCCTACAGACTTTTAAGAGCCTGGAGCTGCAGCTGGAGCTGGAGCAGGCAAGAAATTGGCCCAGCCCTGGGGCAGGAGAGGGTCACCTGAGGTCGGCAAATTTGCTCCCTGTCAGCATCTACACATGCACTACTGTACAGTAAGTAAACTTGAATAAATTTGCTACTTGCATTTGCAGGTAGCAAATGGACTCACTATTAGAACAATTTACTGTGCAGTAAGCATCTGCACATGTAGGTGTAGATGCTTACTAAGCAGTATTTTGCTACTTTGCTCAGTAAAGCATCTTGTGTAGACATGCCCTGTAAATAGGTGTACTTGTTCCAAAGAACTATACAAAGCCAAATAAACTTACTTTATGTTGAATACAAATGTTCTTTGTCAGATGTGTGTATTTGATATTTAATGTGTACATTCAACTCTGATGCTCTTAATTTATTTTTGGACAACAGATTAGAAAATATAATTAAGCCGGATGATGTGAGTAACTAATGTCAAAGCTGTAATACCACCATGGAAAATATCACTGATACTCTATGGATTATCAGTTATTTGCTTGTACTTTGCACTGAACTTTGTGGAAATAGATTAATAAAAAAGGACCAAGTTGGCAAATATTTCACAAAGCAATAAAAAGCCAAGTACTATTTAACCAGCCCTAGTAGAAACATGTAAACATCTTTGTGAATAATTTAAACCAACATTTCGTGTTCAGCAAAATATATTGAAGCTTTCCATGCTTCCACTTTCATTTAGTACTACTGTTTTCAAATACCTTTGCAATAGATATTGAAAAATGGACATATAAACATGAGTATGATTGTGGGCCAGATCTTCAGCTGATGTAAATCTGACACTGCGGTCAAAATAATTATATTTATATATGCCAGCTGAAGGTCTGGCTCCAATTCATAGAATGAGTCAGAGGAGCGTACAGTAATGAGAAGATTATAGCAGAGCACAAGAATAGAAAGTTAAATCAATTAACTAAACAAAACAATCCCCCTTTTCTCTCATGAAATGCACAACAAGAACTAGTTTCCCCATTCCTCCCCCCACTCCCCAATATTAATTTCTTTCTGTAAAAGGTAGATGAGTAAGGAAAAATAGCTATTAAAAACAATGGACAAGAAGAGAAAGTATAAAAGTAATAAAAAGTAAAAAATGTGCTTGTAATAATCCTTACTAACACTGAAAACTCTCGTGGAACACTGAACTTCTCTCTATTGCAAGTGAATGATGTTCATTTTCAAACATGTTTTTCAAGGTTTCTATCTTGCAATAACTTTAACCTGCAGATTAATACTTTATGTTGCCAGGTATGGCATGTTGTGAAAAAATCAGTTTTCACTGGAAGATGACTAGTTTATCAGAGGAACAATAGAAATTTTCTGTTGCCCTTAAACTACTTCTTTTCTTGGTTCTAAATAATTTTACTTATTTTACTGATGCAACTGGTTAGCCTATTTATAATGCACAAATTTTTATTAAATGTTTTTGGCTTTAGAATATCTGAAGACCAGATTCTGATACCTTACTCATGTTTATTAGTACTGCACACTTCAAAGAGTTAATTTAGTTGTATTAGCCCTTGAGTAAGCTCACTACTCGGAGTGAGCTTATTCAAAAATCAGAGTACAAGAATAACTGTATAGTGGAAATTAGATACTCAAAGCTAAATGGAAGACTAAATAATCTAAAGTCAAATGCAGATACAATCAAATACTTGGTGCAGGCTGCTTCTGAAGATCTTCTTGTAAAGTATCAATAGAATTTGCTTCTGATTTTCTCCAAACTTTTTTGCACAAAAAGGTTTCATTCAATAAAAATGAATTGAAACACCTTAGTCAGTTGCATTCTACTAGGAAACAAGAGACTTAACCCCCTTCAGTGTGAGAGTAACCTAGACCACAAGTCTACCTCTCTTTGGGTGTTCAAACTACAAGCCGAAAGGAATCTCCTTCTATAGTGTTATACGTGCTGGTCTGATAGTCACATTTTTTTCTGAGACAAAAGTTTTGATACTTAAGCAGCATTGTATGCATTTGTATGAGCATGAATGATTCTGTCCCCCCAGGCATGTAGGTGGCAAGATTGCTGCCTACCAAGCAGGGTGAGAATAGCTAGGTGGAATCCAAGCTGTACACAAGTGGCAGAAAATGATACTATACAGTCTGTAGGAGCCTCTTAAATTATGTGTGTGTGTGAAATAGGAGATAGCTCATAATTAGTGGATGTGCCTACTGGATTACAGAAGGAATGGCAATACAGTGCTCTGGTGGGGTTGCTTAATGTTAGGGCCTTGTTACACCTTATGCTGTGAGGTGCACAAATGTTGACCAGCATTAGTGCTATCTTGGAGTTTATAGAGCAGTTACACCTTTAGTTTAGAAATCTCTGGCTGTCCCCCTCCTGCACAGCTCTGACTTACCACTAGAGGCCTGGTGAGCAGGGCAGGACTAGGAGCTGAGTCTGTGAGATGCCACTAGGGCTAGGGACAGACATTACACATAAACCATTTTAAGTGATCAGAAACTGGTCTAAACCTGGAACAGAAAAGATTTTCAGTACACATTAAAACAAGCTTGAAAATGGCTGAAACCAGTTTGAGATAAACCTGGTTGTATGTAGTTTGAATGTAGTATCAGACTTAACTGATTTGGGTCAAACCACTTTCTGCAAAGTCTGTCCCAGACCTCTTCCTGGTTTAAGTTAAACCCAAGTCCCCCAGCATCCCAGCATGCTCTCTGGGCTGGGCTCTCTTCACGACATCAGGGTTGGCCCTGCCTTTCTGCTCCCTGCCTGCAGCTCTGAAAGAGACTGCTGGCATCTGCCTGGATTCCCCCTGCTCTCCTTCACCCCTTCCTCCCTCTATTCCTTCCTTGGAAAAAGTTGTTTAAGAAGAGATTTAACTAATGAGAGAGGCTTTGTTTTTTTAATGGGCTGCTAAATGCTAACAACTCCATATGTAACTCTCTGCTCTGTAACTCAATGTCATGTTATCAACAGTGCAGGAGGGACTCCCTAATCAGAACATCCTGCCAGGGTCTGGCCACACCCCCCAGCTCAACACTATGGAAGGGTAGGGAGAGCTGCTCTAGCACCCCTCACCCCCGGCTTCTAGCCTGAGCCACTGCAAGCATGTGCCTCCAATTCTGGGATGTCTGGATGGTTACAAACTGGTTTAGCCTAGCCAGGTTAGACTAACCTGAAAAGATTGAATCAATTCAGACTCAGGCTTTTTGAATATCTGTCCCTAGCCTAGAGGGCTGGTAAGCTATGACTGGCTTCTATCCCTGCTCTATCGGCAAAGGTGTGAGAGGTCCTAGGATACTGGGGGACTTCCAACTTGAGTGACACATATGTAGGGAGTTGCCAAATCTTAATGGAATAGGAGCTGAGTAGTGTGGATTAGAGCTAATCCTTCTCTGGAGTGGCATAACTTTGAGAGACATAACAAGTGTCTAAAAATACTTTAAGATGTTAATGTGTGAATAATCCAGAAGTTAAGAGCTCCAGGAGCCACCCAAAATTACTGTGTAACAAGGCTCTTATTTGTTTGTATGGAGTGATCAGAGTCCTGGTCCTCCACATGCACAAGATAGGCTGTACTAGGGCTACTGTAATGTTGTTGGACTGTCCCTTTATTGAACAGTGGGAACACCTACATGCGACTCTGACTGAGCATTTCATACTGCACGGTCCTGGTGGCAAATAGTTATTTTTAGACACTATGTTGCCATTATTTCAGCTGATCCTGTCCTGCTGCCCATGTGACTTCTGAGTTGTTCACATGGAGTGGCTTGCAAGTGGCACCTTCCCTTTCCACTCCATCTGACCTGATCCCTGGGGAAGGTCCATGCATGCTAGGTGACTTCCAGACCCACAGCATAGGCAATCACAGTGCCATCCCCTCGAGTAACCCACCTGCTCATGGTAACAGTCCTATGCCAGCCTCCAAAAGCACCTCTCCCCTTCCCCAACCTCTAAAAGCAAAGCAACTCCTCCCCCTCTCCAACCCACTCTTGGTGTATTCAGAGCAGAAAAGCAGTGCTGGAAAGGCAAGGGAAGAGAATGGCAAGACTCTTCTTATGCAGCTAGGGTATGGGAAACCTCTTTCTGGGTCAGGTTATGGGTTAAGCACTGCATGAATAATCATGATAATCACAACTCATCTGCAGGTGTCATCTCATCATAGTGGAGCCACAGGTAGCATGTGAGCCAGACTCTCACTTTGAATAGCAACCTAGGCTTCCTCCACATGCTGTCAAGGCAGATGCTCCCCTTCACTTGTTGAACACCTTCCAGGGACTATGCCCTGAAGCATGGCGTATTGACTGGCTTTGCCCCAGGAATAATGGTAAAGATAATCGCCCTTGGCCTAGCTGACTTTTGATTCATCCTCAGGCTTGTTGAACATTTGTATGTGGCCCTAGAGTACCAAGTCAATTCAACAGCAATGTTAGACTTCAGCTAGGGAAGCTTAAAACTAAACTCGTTAGGTGAATAAAGAGGCAGAGACTTCAAAGGCCTCTACTATTTCCACCTCAAATAGTAACATGCCATTCACAATGTGACCATAGAAGAACAGCAAAAAGTAATTACTAGGATTCCTATAAGTGCAATAAGTTATTGAAAATATTTTAACAACAAAATTACATGGGTCATATAATAGATATATCCTAAAACAGCACCAAAAAAAACAAAGCCATTTAAAATTTATTTTAAACACTTGTGTGTGCATTTATTATTGTACATTATTATAACATGTTTATGCTGAGAAATGGTCTACGCATTTTTATGAAAATAGTGAAAATATATAAGCGTGCATCATGGTATAAAAGGAATCATAAAATGAGACTTGATGGTGTATATAAATGTATTCCAGTACCCCTAGCTACAATAGGAATTGCAAAAGCCTGCAATACACATAATTTAGATGCTTTTTAAGGATAAACTTGTGATTATTTATTGCTTAAGCAGGTTCCATATTTGTGAAAATGGAGGCAAGGATTCATAATAATGACTCGTATAAATGTATAATAACTGAAAGAAACACATCTGAGCCTTTATTGGCTTTTTATCTCAGTAAATTTTTGTTTCCGTGATAACTGTGGTCATACTTAAATGTACAAACAACATACTCCACTGTCTTATATACTGGTAACAATTTTGCTTTATTTTCTACCTAGGGGAGTAAGCAATAAATGTGCAATAAAACACAGAAATTATTTCCTCTTTACATGACTATAAAAAATAATCCCAGGAGATATTTCATGTATATGAGTAGAGTAGATAATTAACATTATCTATTTTTGCCAGGCAATTAATTCATTCAATTCATTCATTGATTGCATTACTTTCTATTAATTGCAATATCATTTAAATGAAAAAAATGAAGTCAATCATTCTTTTTTTTTTCTATTATCAGAAGTAAAGAAATGTAGTCTGCTTTAAAAAAAACAAAGCAAAACAAAAAAAAGAAAGAAAACCCAAGAAACTCTCCAAAGCTGGTCTCCCTGATATATAACTAACAATTCTAGCTGAATAACATTCAGGAATATTTAGGAGTGCTCAGCCTTTGCAGAACAGTACTAAATTTGACCTTTCAAATCCATCATTATTCCAATCCAATGACATTTTGTGGCCATCTAATCACTACATAACTCTGATACACAGTAATTGTAATTATGTAAATGATCAAAAACCCCACTACCAACAGATGCAAAAAAATCACATATGTTAAAGCATTAATATTTCTAAGCTGCTGAACAGAATTCTAAACATCTCTATTGGGCCTTGATTCTGCTATGATATGCTGAAGTTCAAAGTGTTGCTTTCTTTTTTTGAATGGTCTGTTTAATGGCAGTGCATATTTTGTCTGCTACAATGCCAATATTTTAATAAATCTTACCAATTTGATGACACATTTCAGGGGGAAAAGAGCTGAAAAAAAGCTTTAGTAATAGTTTCTTATTTAGAATTACTTAAAACTTCAAAAGCAGAAGTTAGACATTTGGAGATTTTCTTTGTCCTAGATTTGGTTACCTGCTGTTCAAAGAAAAGAGATAATGAATTCTAACAGTAAGCTGCTAATTATGACACAAATGCATGAGTGGATGAGAATCTAAAGCCTGCAGGGAAGTCTGCAAAAACCCTAACCATAAACACAGCCTTGTCCATTCTCTAAGCTTAATCCTAGGACAGGCTGTCTTTTTCTTCCCTGGTAATCCCTCACAGTCGAGGATGATTGTCTTTCATGCAGGTCTGAAGATGGCTGATGAGGTTGGGCTCATGTTTCTGTTTGGGGTAGATTCTTGATTCAGTCCATGACAGGTTGTTTCTGCCACTCTCACTTTTCTGTCTCCTATTGTCATCATAAGGTTTCAAAGTACTGAGATCCTTTCAGAAAACCCTTCCTCCATTTGTGGAAGTCCTGGGTCATAGTCTCTCAAGAGTTGATGTCGACGTTGTGTTTTTTCGAACTGGCTTTGAGGATGTCCTTGAAGTGATCTCTCTGCCCTTCTTTTGATCATATACCTTGACTGAGCTGGGAGACTAAAACTTGCTTCAGGAGTCTAGAGTCAGACATTTCGATAATGTCTGGCCAGCCCAGTAAATTTGATGTCAGATGATCATCACCTCACTGTTCATGATGTTTGCTTGCAAAAGGATGCTAATGTTGATATGTCTGTCGTCCTACTGGATTTGAAGGATCTTCCACAGGGAGCATTGGCAGTACTTCTCCAATGACCTGAGGTGTCTCCTATTTGTTATACACATCTCAGCTCTGTACAGTAAGGTGAGGATCACAACTGCTTGATAAACCACAAGTTTGGTTTTGGATTTGATGCTGTGATCTTTGAACACCCATTTCCTCAGGTGTTCAAAGGCTTCACTTGCACATTTGAAGCGATGTTGGATTTCTTCATTGGAGGTAATGTTGGATTTCTCACAGCCTGCTGTGAGAGAGAGCTTCCAAGGCATGGGAAATGCACAACATTCTCCAGAGTATCACCATGAATATGAATTACTGGAGCTCTTATTAAGATCTTGCTGATAGAGGACCTTAGTATCCTGAATGTTAAGCATCACTCCCATTTTCTTGTATCCCACGGTAAAAATGTTGATGATTACTTGAAGGTCTGCTTTCCAGTGTCACTACTGCTTTCAGGTATCATGACACCATCCTCAGTGTATTAAAGATTAACAGTTGGGGTCAGAGTGGTTTTGCTTTTGGCTCAGAGTCAGCTGAGATTAAACAGTTTACCATCCATCCATTTGGGAGTTTAGTTCCACTCCAACTGGAAGCTTGTTAGTGGTCAGCTATATTATTACAGTAAGGAAAATTGAGAAGAGTGTTGGAGGAATGATGAAGCCTTGCTTAACTCCTATCTTAACCTCAAAGGGATCTGAGATAGATCCATTACTGAGGATAACCATTCAAATACGGTCATGGAACAGGCAAAATATAGTGCCTAATTTCAGTGGACATCAATACTTCACAGGGATCTTCCACAGCACTTCTAAACTGACAGAATCAAAGGATTTAATGAGGTCAAACCAGGCCACATAGAGAAGTTAATGTTGTTCCCGGATTTTTTTCTGCAGCTGGCAAATTGTGAAGATCATATCAGTTGTGCTTCATGCCTTAAACCCCCACTGAGATTCCAGAAGGAGCTCTTCAGCAAGTGTAAGGAAATGCTTCAGGAGTGCTCTTGCAATAATCTTTCCTTTGGCGGACATCAAGTTCATCCCTCTGTAATTTCCACAGGCAGATTTCTCTCCTTTCCTGAAGAGAAAGAACCGTGTCTCCTCTTGTCACAATCATGGCATCCCTAAGGTGATCTGGGATTTCCTCACCATTCTAAATCCTTAACATAAGGGCATGGAGCCATGACTGAACAGCTTTCCACCCTGCTTCAACTTTTCACCAGAGATTACATCACCTACAAATGCCTTGCCATTCTCCAGCTGCTTTATGGCTTTTCTCACATCATCAAAAGTTAGAGAGATTCTGAGATATCTCTGACTGGGTGTTGTGGAATGGATTTGAAACCACTCTCATCAACATCAGAGTGTTTCATAGATTTTCATAGATTTCATAGACATTAGGGCTGGAAGGGACCTCAGAAGGTCATGAAGTCCAGCCCCCTGGGCAGGAAGTCGGCTGGGGTCATAGGATCCCAGCAAGATAAGCATCCAACTTGCTCTTGAAGGTGTTCAGTGTAGGAGCTTGAACCACCTCCAATGCCAGGCTATTCCAGACCTTGGGGTCTTGGACAGTAAAGAAATTCTTCCTTAAGTCCAGCCTGAAACTGTCTCGCAGTAGTTTATAACCATTCAACCTCACCATCCATTGGGACGCTCTGGTGAACAAACGTTCCCCCAGATCCTGGTGGTCACCCCTGGTAAACTTATAGGTGGCCATCAGATCACACCTGAGGCTGCTCTTTTCCAGGCTAAAGAGCCCCATGGAGCTCAGCCTGTCGTCGTAAGGTCTGTTTTCCTGACCTCTGATCATGCATGTGGCTCTTCTCTGGACTCTCTCAAGCTTCTCCACATCCTTTTTAAATTGTGGGGCCCAAAACTGGACACAATACTCCAGCTGCGGCCTCACCAAGGCCGAGTACAAGGGGAGAATGACGTCCCGGGATTTGCTTGAGAAGCATCTATGGATGCAAGCCAGCATTTTGGTTGCTTTACTAGCCGCAGCATTGCATTGAAGGCTCATATTCATCTTGTGGTCAATTATGACCCTCAAGTCTCTTTCTTCTGTAGTGCTTGGCAAAGTAGCACTGCCGAGCCTATAAAGATGCTACAGGTTTTTCCTCCCAAGGTGGAGAACCTTGCATTTTTCAGTGTTAAACACCATCAGGTTCTCGTCCGCCCGTTTCCTGAGCCTGTCCAGGTCAGCCTGAATCACCCTCCTGTCTTCAGGTGTGGATGCTTTGCCTCAAAGTTTGGTGTCACTGGCGAACTTGGCCAGTCCACTTCTGACTCCAGTGTCCACATCATTAATGAAGATGTTGAACAATATGGGTCCAAAGAAAGAGCCTTGGAGGACCCCACTGGTCACAGGACACCCTGATGGTTGACTTCTGTCAATTACCACCCTCTGGGTCTGACCACAGAGCCAATTCCCCAGCCAGCGGATCGTGGTGAACCCAAGGCCACAACTGGCCAGTTTGGCCAAGAGGTGATCATGGGATCCCAGATCAAAGGCTTTTTTGAAGTCAAGATATATGACATCAATCTCTTCTCCCTTGTCCAGGTGATAGGTCAGTTGGTCGTAAAAGGAAATGAGATTGGCAAGCAAGACCTACCCTCAACAAACCCATGCTGGCTATCCCTCATGAAGTTGGCATCGGCCAGTCCATTAAAGATGGCCTCTTTAATAAACTTTTCTAAGACTTTCCCCAGGATAGAGTCAGGCTGATGGGCCTACAGTTCGCCAGATCCATATTTCCTCCCTTTCTTGAAGATAAGCACCACATTGGCCTTCTTCCAGTCTTTGGGCACTTTAGGTCTTTGGCCAGAAGTTCTCAAAGATCCATTCCAGAGGCTGAGCTATGATGCTTGCCAGCTCCTTGAGTAGCCTGGGGTGTATATTGTCAGGGCCAGCTGACTCAAAGGTATCCAGTCTCTCAAGGTGTTCCTTCATGATGTCAGCATTGACGGAGGGCAGGGTTGAGAAGGTCTTCAAAATGCCTTTATCAATGGGCATTGATCACTCCTCTTTCCTTGATCAGATCTCAGCTGACCAAGAACAGGTTGTAACTCCAAACCTGTCTGTAAGACAATGAGAGAAAGCCAAGACATTATTTACAATTAAACTACACAAGGCAGATTCTTATCTTGTGAATAAGACAATTTCTGTAGGCTAGGTGTATGTCTAGCAAAAGTTCTGTCTCTTACACTCAGCTTTATTGTTCCAATTACTGCAAACTATTGTTCCAACAGAAATGCACATTTTTAAGAGGTTCAAGTTGCAAAAGAGGAAGTTTCTTCTTTTGTGAGAGTCCCATGGGAGGTTCTAAATGTCAGAAACTGAATTAGACCCTGACTGTCTGAATTAAATTTCAGGAGCAAAGAAGCTGTGTGTTAAGCATTTATAGAGCATTCAAGCATCCACCATTACCAATAAAATCAGAAGGGAGGAAATGATAACAAAAAAAGTAGAGAAGGCAATTTCCTAATGCAGTTTAAAAACTGAAGCTTTCTGTTTATATGCTCATGGGACACAGTGCCTTAAGTGGGTAAATCCCTTTGTCTAAAGAATGAATGTGGGAAAGAAAAGAACCACCTGGTGAGGTGTATGCGGGTGCTGGGCGACAACCACGGGGGCGACAGCAAACATCGCCTGCTGGAATTCACCATCCAGTGAAAGGTGGCAAAAGCCTGCAGCAAGGCAGCAGCCCTGGACTTCAGGAGGGTGGACTTCAATGAGGTAAGGAGAATAGTCAGGGAGGCACTAAGGTCCTAAAGGGGAGAGGAGTTGGGTGTCCAAGAAGAGTGGTCATTCCTTAAGGAGATGATCCTCCAAGACCAAAGGGAGGTAATCCCAACATGGATCAAAGGGGGCAAGAGGGCGCAAAAGCCCCCTTGGCTCACCAAAAGCATACAGCAACATCTCCTAGCTAAAAAGGAGGTGTACACCCAATGGAAGGGAGGGGCCATCACCAGGGAGGACCGTACCTTGGTTGCTCAGGGCTGTAGGGGGGCGGTCAGGAAGCACAAGGCCGTGATGGAACTGGAACTAGCTACCCAGATCAAAGACAACAAGAAGTCCTTTTTTAATTACAAAGGGGTTAAAAAGAACTGAGTAATGTGGGGCCCCTGCAAGACACTCCAGGAAATCTGGTCATTACACCAGATGACAAAGCTAACCTATTTAACAATTTCCTTGCCTCCATTTTCCTGATAAGGGATCGGGTCACCCCCCTCCCACTGGAATCCCCATAAGCCCCAGGGGAGGTGCACCCAGGCCCAGGGTGAGTGAGGATCTAGTTGGGAAACTTCTGGAGGGACTGGATGTATTTAAATCAGCAGGTCCTGATGATCTCCACCCCAGAGTGCTGAGGGAATTAACTGAGGTCATTGTGGGACCCCTGGCATGACTTTATGAGCACTTGTGGTGCTCTGGTGTGGTTCCAGGCGACTGGAAAAGGGCCAATGTGGTTCCCAGTTTCAAAAAAGGGAGAAAGGAGGACCCAGGAAACTATATATCAGTTAGTCTTACCTCAATCCTGGGTAAGCATTTTACCATGAGGGGCCAGCAGGGGAGATTATGCTTAGAGGCAACCAACATGGGTTCATTAGAAGCTGGTCCTGTCAGACCAACCTGGTGGCCTTCTGTGACCAGGTCACAAAATCCTTAGATGCAGGGGTAGCAGTGGACATAGTCTTTCTGGACTTTCAGAAGGCATTTGACATTGTCTCTCACTCCATTCTCATTAAAAAACTCGGGGACTGTGGTGTCGACACCTACACAGTTAAATGGGTCACTAACTGGCTGGAGGGCTGCACCCATACAGTGGGGTGGACAAGTCTTATTCAACCTGGGGGGATGTGGGCAGTGGGGTTCTGCAGAGTTCGGTCTTTGGGCCTGCATTGTTCAACATCTTCATCAGTGACTTGGACGAGGGGGTAAAAAGCACCCTGTTCAAATTTGCAGATGACACTAAGCTGTGGGGGGAAGTGGGCATGCTAGATGGGAGGAATAGGCTGAAATCAGACCTAGACAGGTTACAGGGGTCAGCGGATGAGAACAGGGTGGGTTTCAACCCTGACAAGTGCAAGGTACTGCACATGGGGAGGAGGAATGAGCAGCATCCTTACAGGCTGGGGAACTCCCTTTTCATCAGTACAGAGGCAGAAAAGGATCTTGGAGTCATTATTGATGCCAAAATGAACATGAGTGTGGAGATGCGGTCATGAAGGCCAACCATACCTTGTCATGCATCTACAGATGCATCTCAAGCAGATCCAAGGAAGTGATCCTCCCCCTCTATGTGACACTGGTCAGGCCGCAGTTGGAACACTGCATCCAGTTCTGAGTGCCACACTTCAGGAGGATGTGGACAACATGGAGAGGGTCCAGAGGAGGGCCACTCACATGATCAGCAAGCAGCAGGGCAGGCCCTATGAGGAGAGGCTAAGGGACCGGAACCTGTTCAGCCTCCACAAGAGAAGACTGAGAAAGGATCTAGTGGCCATTTACAAACTAGTCAGAGGGGACCAGCAGGCACTGGGGGAGTCCCCGTTCCCCCAAGCACTACCAGGAGTGACTTGAAATAACGGTCACAAGCTGGCAGAGGGTAGATTCAGATTAGACATCAGGAGGCGCTACTTCACTGTCAGGGTGCTGAGGATCTGGAACCAACTTCCAAGAGAAGTGGTGCTGGTTCCTACCCTGGAGGTCTTTAAGAGGAGGGTGGATGAATACCTTGCTGGGGTCGTTTGATCCCAGTACTCTTTCCTGTCATGGCAGGGGGTTGGACTTGATGATCTGTTCTGGTCCCTTCCAACCCTAGCAACTATGAAACAACCAAGGCAGTCTGCAAGTGAAGAAAAAGAATTTTAAAGAACAGACAGGAAGGAGAAACCACTATATCTCAGCAAACCAGTGAAACCAAAGGCCAGGTGCAGACATTACATTCTTAACAGAACAGTTCAGCACACATACACTGATTTAAAAATGGTGGAACCAGTCTAAGATTTGCATCCCCACCACTTCCCCAAAACCAAAGGGAGAATTTGTGTCCTGTTCGCAAGCTTACAAATTGTTGCACTCAGGCAGATGACTTTTCAAGCCAGAGATCTAGGCAACACCAGATATATTCCAACTTAAGAAAGTGGTTGGACTGAAACCAAAAATTATTTTAAGTTGCCCACAGTCCAAATGCTACACAGAATTTGGAGCTGCTCAATGCATTTTACTTTCTCAAGAAGTAGCTACAAAGGACTCCCAGCTTTCCCAGATCTGAGACAGATCCTTCTAAGTTGGACACTCCGAATTTCCAGGAGTTTGACTTTGGTGTTGCCCCACCAGGGACTTCCATTATCCCCAGCCCTGGGTAAAAGCACTAAGAATCCAGGCAGGATTGTGTTAGTCCTGCTTTGGGAGTAGTTGAATTTCTGCCAGACATTGGTGACACATAGGGAGTGCACGTGCACCCCATGAGATTGGCTGTGTACCCCCTTGGAAGTGCTAGCTGCAAAACTGAAAGTGCACTTTTGGTTATGCCACTGGCTCAATGATCAGTCCCTGGGCCCCCTGACCCCCAGCCAGTGATCGGCCACTGGGGACCTCCCCAACATTGGTGATCTGATGCCTAGACTTGGGAGGCACCCATGCTGCCAGATCAAAGATGATTTGAACAGAACATTTTGGGCTCAATCAGGCAGTGATTGGGTAGAAGTCAAAATATTCACAAACCCCCCAAACGTTCATGAATAGTAGTATCAATACTTTCTTCCTGAATTCATTTTTTGGAAGTATATTATTCATTTCTCATATTTAAAACATTTGTTATTCAGTCAAATAACACAAAATATCTATGAGTTAGTAAGGCAAAACAAATGGTTAACAGACAAAATGAATAATCTATGACTTAAAAGTAATTCAACCAAATTGTTCATTGAATAATGACACACAATATATGTGTTTGAATAAGATCAGGATTGATTCCTCAACTATTTTCTAACTAAAGAGAGGTAGTCAGCCATGTTAGTCTGTAGTTAGGTACAGACTAGCTCTACAGTTGGAAACATCATTAATGACCTCCAACCCCTCCTGAACAATGACAACCATCTCAAGGCATCTTTCCTTGAAAGATAAGCTTGTCTTGACTTACAGTAAGCCCCCAACCTTAAACTGTCTCTCCAGCAACAGACTACCTAGCTCCTATTCTTGCCAAGGCACCAGGATTTTCAGTGGACCCAGATGCTAGGTATGCCCCCTCATCAACACAGACCACTTCATCACTAAACGAAACAACATACATCATAATATCCTGGGTTTACTCACTTGTTTTTCTACCAATGTCATATATGTCACCATAAGTTTACAGTGCCCCTCTGTTATCTGCATTGGAAAAATGGGGCCATCCTTATGTGAAAGAATTTTCATAGATTCATAGACATTAGGGGTGGAAGGTACTTTGAAGATTATCAAATCCAACCTCCTGCCCCAAGGGCAGGAAGTCAGCTAGGGTCAAAGGATTCCAGCAAGATAAATATCCAAACATTTCTTGAAAGAGTCCAGAGTAGGTGCCTGTACCACTTCTGGAGGGGGTCTATTCCAGAACCTTGGGGCTTGGACAATAAAGAAGTTTTTCCTCATGTCCAGCCTAAAACAGTCACAGAGGAGTTTATGGCCATTGGTCTTTCTTATCCTATGCAGCACTCTGGTGAGCACACGCTCTCCCAGATCCTGATGCACACCCCTTACATACTTATAGGCAGCCACCAGGTCCCCCCTGAGCCTGCCCTTTTCCAAACTGAAGAGTCCCATGTCTCTCAGCTTCTCATCATAAGGCTTATTCTCTTGCCCTCTGATCACGTGCATGGATCTCCTCTGCATTCTCTCAAGCTTCTCAACATCCTTCTTGAATTGTGAAGCCCAAAACTGGACACAGTACTCCAGCTGTGGCCTAACCAAGGCTGAGTACAGTGGGAGGATGACATCCTGGGATTTACTTGAGAAACATCTATAGATGCAAGCCATATTTTTTGTTTGCTTTACCAGCTGCAATATCACATTGGTGGGTCATGTTCATCTTGTGGTCAATCACGACCCCAAGTCTCTTTCAGCCATGGTACTAGTGAGCATAGCACTGCCGAGCCTATAAGGGTGCTGTGGGGTTTTCTCCCCTGAGGTGGAGTATCTTTCATTTTTTGGTATTGAACGTCATCAGGTTTATATCCACCCACTTACTAAGCTTATCCAAGTCAGCCTGGATCACTAACCTATCCTCAGGTGTGGACGATATGCCCCAAAGTTTAGTGACATCGGCAAACTTGGCTAACGAGCTTCTGACACCCATGTCCACATCATTGTTAAAGATGTTGAAGAGAACAGGTCCAAGGACAGAGCCTTGGGGGACACCACTGGTCAGGGAGTGCTGTAATGATTCATTTCTATCAACTACTATTCTCTGGGTCTGACCTTGGAGCCAATTTACCAGCTATCAGACTGTGATGTAGCCGAGACCACATTTGGCCAATTTTTGTATAAGGAGATCATGGGATAAGCATCTGTCCAGCCTCCTCTTGAAGACCCCCAAGGTAGGAGAGATCACCACTTCCCTTGGAATTCCATTCCAGAGCCTGGTGTTACCTGTCAGCTCCATGTTCTTGGGGAACACTGACACAGAACACAGACTGTCTGACTCACAAAGAATCACCCCCCCCCAAACAGAAGCTGATTAAGATGCAGTGCGAGACACACCTAAATCCCTCCAGATAAGGGTGACAAAAGTGAAACAACTGCCCTAGGTCTCATTTGCATCTGAGATGGGAACAGATGACCATTCATTTACATGAGAGATGGAGAACAGAAAACCTGAAGCAGAGCCTGCAGTAAATTCTGGGATCAGCAAAGCAGGGAAGCACTGCATGATGGGGAATCTGTGCTCCAAATGCTCATCAACCCCCACACCCAGCTCAGCATTTATCAGACAAGTTCTAATCTGGATTTACAAAGGATTTTTCCTTCCCCACCCCCACACACACACCTCTAAGCAAAAGTAAGTTTATTGGGCATCTCGGGCCGTACATTCCCCAGTCCCACTATGGGAGGCCTATGTAAACTTAATTGGCTAAAACTCGGTTGCCAGGTTAGGGAATGCTGAGGCAATAGACTGAGTCAGAGGGGGTATGGGCAACATTTGAACAATGATACAGGGTTCATCACAGCGTCCAGCCCATTGGAGCCCTGACCACAAGTGTTGTCATACTTTTCCCGAGATGACTGGTAGAAGTCCTCTCCACAACAGGTTATGAACACTCCAAGAATTGCCTTAAGTCTGTTAAAAGACTGTAGTAAGATCTGGAAAAGCCATGCTAAACAGAGGCTTGTTCACAGCAAGTAAAAATCCAAAAACCCTGATGCTGCAATCTATTGTTTCTGAAGACACCAGGAGATATCCCATCAAGTATATCTGCTATCCATAAGAATGTCAAGTTGGCTCCCAAGTAGAAGTTTCCTGAGTATCAATCAAGTTCCTGAGATCTTCCACCCAGATAACCCCTTGTCAATAGAAAAGACAATTTGATTTACAGTATTCTCAATATTGAGAATGCTTGAAAGAAACTGAACTGGGGGTATAAAAATCTGTAAAAGAAGCAGCAGTGTGTATGCTGACACCACCCGCTTTCTTCTGGAGAGGCTGCAGGAGGCAGATCATCTCCCTTCAAGGATCGTGCTGAGAACTTTAACCTGTCAGCTTTGCAACCTGAGTGCCTTGGGCTGGTGACATCCCAGCTCGCTCTCTCTCTCTCGCTCTCTCTTTTTTCTCTTCTCTCTCTCTCAGCATAGATTTCTGAAGTTGAACTGTATTAGTTAAGCTTGAGCTAAGTTTCCCCAAATACTTAGTGAAACCAGGGTATATTGTGACTGTTTGTGTTTGTTTTTCCTTTGCATGTCTATCACTACTAGTGTCAATATATATTTCATCTACTTAGCAGTAAATAACTTTTATAGTCAAACTGGTGGTAACTGGGTATATTTTGCCTTCTTTACTTCTCTTTCCCCACTTGCTCTGCAGCAACGCCCCTCTTACCTAAGCTAAAGATCCCTATGAAGCCTAGAAATACTGTGGGGTCTGCTCATCAAGAGAGTAAAAGATTGGGATGTGCTGAGTTTGAAACACATAAGCTTGTACAGGCTGATTGACCCAGTTTGGCTCAGACGTGCCCTAATGAACTGAATGCTGGCCCATGAGGGTATGATCTGGACACCCAGCCAGATTCAGAGGTATTCTGTTTAATTGTGTGCTTGTGTCTGACTGTGGTTATTGTTGCTCTGATTAACTGATTCTTGGCATATGAGGGTGTCAGCCTGTCCATGATGATCAACCCGGCCAGGTCAGGCATGTCACGTTAATCTGTGTGTGTTTGTGTGTATGACTGATTTGGGGACTGGAGAAACCCAGCCCCACTGAACTGAGTCCTGCAAGATAGCACTATTGGGGGGTGAGGGCTTGCAGGGGAGAGAGATACAGCTCCATACAGAAACACAAGCAACACAAGCAGCACATTGATAGAATTACCAAGACCCTAGCCCTAATAAATGAGCACACCCCAAAGTAGCGGGCAAATCTGGTAACACTGGAAGGCCCTAACTGTAAAGTAGTGTCTCCTGATGTCCAGCCTGAACCTTCCCTCTAACAATCTGTGGACATTATTCCTAGTAAACCCTGGTGGTGCCCAGGGGAAAAGATCCTCACTCAATTCCTGCTGATCCCCCTGATGAGTTTGTAAATGGCCAGTTTGTAAATGGCCTCCTTTTGTGAAGGCTGAATAGATTCAGGCCCTTCAGCCTCTCTTCATAGGGCCTGGTCCACTGCCCCCTGACCATGTATGCAGCCCTCCTCCGGACTCTCTCCCCCTTGAAGTTCAGTGCCCAGAATTGCCGTAGATGCATGACTGCATCCGTAGATGCATGACAAGGTGTGGTTAGCCTTACTGACCACTTCTTTACATTGGCGGCTCATGTACATTCTGAAGTCAACAATGACATGAAGATCCCTTCTTGCCACTGTTTTGACAAGAGGGGTGTTCCCCAGCCTATAGGTGTGTTGCTGGTTCCTTCTCCCTAGATGCAGTACCTTGCACTTGTCTGCATTGAATTCCACCCTATTTTCATCCTCCCACCTCTGTAACCTGTCTAGATCTAGCTGGATTCTGTCCCTCCCCTCCAGCATGCCCATCTCACCCGACATCGTCATGTCATGAGCAAACTTGTACCGTTTGCTTTCCACACCCACATCTAGATTGCCGATAAAGATGCTGAACAGTACAGGCCCCAGGACCAAGCCCTGCAGGACTCCACTGCCCACATCCATCCAGGTCAAAAATGACCTGTCCACCACCACTCTCTGGGTGTGACCATCTAGCCAATTTGCCACCCATATGACTGAGTAGGCATCAGTGCCACAGTCACCAAGTTTTTTTAAGAGAATGTGGTGGGAAACAGTGTCAAAGGCCTTCTTAAAGTCCAGGAAGACTACATCCACCTCGACATCCTTGTCCAGGGACTTTGTGACCTTTTCATAAAAGGAAACCAAGAAAGTCAGGCAGGATCTACCGTCAATGAACCCATGGTGGTTGCCCCAGAGCATTACTTCCCCTGCTGGGCCCTTGCAGATGTGCTCATTGATGATTTTCTCAAAGGTCTTCCCAAGGACTGAGGTTGAATATAGTCGCCAGTGTCCTCCTTTTTCCTCTTCTTGTAAATGGGGACCACAATGGCTCTTTTCTAATCCTCTGGTACCTGGCCAGAGCCCCACGAGCACTCATACAGTCATGCCAGGGGCCCTGCTATGGCCCCTGCTTTATGCTGTACATGTGTTCCTGGAAAATGGCGCACAACCTGAATTTACATAAAGGGAATCCACTTTACAATGTAACAAATAGGGGTATGTTCCAAGTTCTCAATTGTACTGAACATCAGACCCATTTCTACCACTTCTAAAAGACAATTTTGGTACTCATGGGATGCTTAGAAGCCATAATGTCTTGCAGACAATGAGCTAGGAGCACAGATCCACACAAGAGACTATATTTTGGTGTGTGTCACTCCCAAAATGCACTACACAAAGCAGCTGACTGCAGGCTTCCACCACACCAATCACATAAGACTGAATTTACCTTGCATATAACAAATTTTTGGTATAAAAACAGTCATCACATAAGAGTGAATTTGCACATACAGAACCCACATAAAGCTAGGGAAACCTGTATTTAGTACCCCTGCTCCATGCAAGTCTTTTCATAGAATCAGATGGACTAAGTCATGGCCTATGAAAATTTGTGCTTCTCTGAATGAGTTAGGTTCCACACTGTCCTCCTTTTCGCCTGTTTACTATCTAAAAATGGACACCAAGTATTAATTGCAGTGAATAGTCTTGACCAACTATCATTGCAACTACTGGATGCATCTAAACATTCAATTAATGTAGCACAATAAACCCTGGAGCTGTTTGAACTGGAGTCAATTGCTCCCAGGTGCAGAGTCTGCATATGTGCCCAGGACAGCAGCAGTTTTAGCCAGGGCAGAACAGCCCTGGGCTGGCAGCAGGTTCAAGGTGGCATTGTCAAGTGATGGAGGGGCTGGCTGGAGGCATGAGGGTGCAGAACTTGTGGAGCCATTGGGCAGGGCAGCAGAGCGTCCCCACACTTTAGCACCCTTGTGCCCCAGTTAACTCCTGTTACCATCTACATGTGCATTTTGTCACACTTGATTAATCTGCCATAATTCATTCTTAGGGCACAGTTAATTAATATACTGTGCCCTAGCAGCAGCACACATGTAGACTATGATGTTTTACTATGAAGCTATTTCTCATAGAAAATTACGGTTCATAGTTTCAAAGAAGTAGGGTCGGAAGGGACCTAAGCAGGTCATCAAGTCTGACCCCCTGCCCTGGGCAGGAATGAATACTGGGCTCATATGACCCCTGGTAACTTTAACCTCATATGACCCCAGGTAGGTAATTATCAAGCCTCCTTTTAAACCCCCCCCCACAAGGTAGAAGCCAGCACCACTTCCCTTGGAAGCTGGTTCCAGATCCTGGCCATCCTGACTGTGAAGTAGTGCCTCCTGATGTCTAGCCTGAACCTCCTATCAATCAGCTTGTGGCTGTTATTCCTTGTTACTCTGGGAGGTGCTTGGAGGAACAGGGTCTCACCCATTCCCCTCTGGTCCCTCCTGGTAAGTTTATAGATGGCCACTAGATCCCCTCTCAGCCTTTTCTTGTGAATGCTGAACAGGTTGAGGTCCTGTAGCCTCTCCTTGTAGGGTCTGCTCTGCTGACCCCTGATCATGTGAGGGGCCCTCCTCTGGACTCTCTTGATGCTGGCCACATCCCTCCTGAAGTGTGGCACCCAGAACTGTACACAGTCCTCCAACTGTGGCCTGACCAGTGTCGCACTTTGAAGGCCCATGTTCATTTTAGAATCAATAATAACTCCAAGATCTCTTTCTTCCACTGTGCTTTCAAGAAGGGAGTTCCCCAGCCTATACCATATGCTGCTGGTTCTTTCTGCCCAAGTGTAGTACCCTGCACTTGTCAATATTGAATCCCATCTTATTCACATTCACCCACCCCTGTCCAGGTTCAGTTTTATCCTGTCCCTCTTCCCTGGTTGGAATTAACTAGAGTCCAGATTTTATCTGAAACTTGATTAGTTTCAAATTAGTCAGATCTGCATTAAAAACACACGTGTAAATGCATTCCATATGAAGCAGAGCATTTTAGGAATAAGGACAATGGCAACTATGTTTCTCATTATACCATGTAAACTAAAACCACACTTACATCTAAAAGCAGATCTTTTCCTTCCATCGCATGTGGACAAAATAGGTTTTATTCATTCAAATGGTGATACACCAAAAGTTATTACAGGTTTACAAGAACAGCTGACCCATTTTCTCTATTTGGCTTGTTTTTTTTTTAAACCATTTTATGAAGAGGCAAGCAAAGCTTTGAAAAATAGACAGTTATGGGACTCTGTCCTTTCCCTGTGTTTGACTTCTTACTTCATGATTTCAAGTCATCATACAGATAAAATATTTATACAGACCTCAGTCAGGTAACTTATGGTAATAGGAAAAATGATATTCCTGCTCCACTAAGGATACAAGAAACTAAATTAATGAGAAGATCTTACTACTTCTGAACATTACACAGTTTGGTTTTTCATGTTTATTTGACTTCTTATTTTTGTGTTTCAATGTACTGTGAGGATACGTCTACTTTCTGTGCTGCCATGTAGTACTGAAATATTCAAGATGGCATTAAGCAAGGGAGCTTGGGTACCAGAAACAATTTAACTGTGGTAACACAACCCATAGTAAATCAGCCCATGCCCACTCTATGCTACTATGGCTCGACTGTTTCTACTGCATGACATAGCTTGGGTATCCCTATACTGGATGGTAATATGCAATTTCAGTTAGTACCTTATCTGGCTTTTCCTCCAGAGAGTGTGCCTCTAGATTTTCTACTGTAGTTATTTATGACTACTGTCAAATATTTGTGCTATGCACATATAAGCTGCCATTTTCATATACTGTATTGACCCAATCTTAATTGGACAATGTTTTTCCTTTAGGACCATGGAATTTTAAGCAAACCAGGTAATAAACTTTTACTGGGTAAAATACTTCATTTTTTTGCTATAATAGAATTTTCTTTTACACTCAATAAACCTGTTTCTTCTGTATATGCAAATCATACTCGATATTGTCAATTTTTGCTATTTTATGCTGTTCTTTGATCCATGAGATTAGAATAACATCTCAGCTTCAATCTACATAAGAAGCATCTTTCTAAATTTTGTGATTCTAGGAAGGAGTTTAGAAACATTATTTCAAGAGCACTCAAGAGGCTACAAATCTAGAACATCAAATCAGTTTCTGAAAAATCTCAATTGGGGGGCGGGGGAGGGGCAGCAAGTTTATTGCCAGCAGGAAACATTTCTCATGATCATATCTTTTTATATCTTCTGATTTCACTAACCAAAATAATTTTTTGTACTTGCGACTGCTATTTGTACTGACAAAAAAACCTTATGTTTAGGAGAAGGTGCTAGGTTTCCTTCCTCCCCCCACCCCCATCAGAAAGATACAGAAGATAGATTCCAAGGCACAGAGCCTTTACCTCACCAGGCCAAAACCAGCTCAGGTTGACAAAAAACAAAAGGCAAATGTAAAAGGGGATTGAGAGCAGCAGTCCTCTTCCTAAGATAAGAATAACCGTACCAGTACTAACTGAGGGTTTTTGACAACTTTACAAGACCAAATGCAGTTAACCCCTTCTATTACTGCAATGCTCAAGTTTTAATTGAAGTAAATTACATATTGGCCATGTTCTCCTCAGGACCTATGCAAACCAAGGTCAGCAAAGTGACTAAATTATCATTTGACATTAGCTTTACCAGTAGAAAAACGCTTTTTCATGTATTTAATTATGGCAGGGTCTCCTTCAGGATGTGGAAGACCTATGCATACCAGTTATTTGAATCAGTAATGTTTAAACAAGTCAGGCAGATTCAATTCAAATTAATAAAGTCCTAATAAAGTGGAATTACTCTCAGAGTTATCCTAGTATTAAGCTTCAGAGAATCAGAGCCTTAAAAAAAAAAATAAGAGCATACAAATACTGTTATGCTGTTGTATCAAGGTGGTTACTGAGGGCCATATTTTCAAAGAAGCTTGCACATATACTCAGTAAAGTGTGTAGCGGCACATCCTTCTGGACACATAGGATGGTCCATTTAAAAAAAATAAATCTGTTCGTGTACCCTGAATGAAAATAAGGTAACAACAGTGATTAGTCAAGGGCTGATGATTAGATAGATTTTTACTGCAGACCAGAGGGAGTTTCTATGTCTCACTCATAAACCTTCCTCACTTGCTAAGCATCCCAAGGGCTGCCACAGCTCAGCATGTTATTGAAAGTGTTTCTTTGTGTTCACTTCAATGAATACTAGAAGGAGGTCAGGCAAAACAGTTGAAAAAAGCTGGAATAATATTATAAGCCCAGGCCACTATCATGTGACTGTCACATATACACAGTCTTTCACCCATCTATGGGGTGGCTTTGCAATCATGCAAAGATTTCAGAAGTTGGTCGTGTCAGATATGGACTTCAGCATGTTGAGAGAGGGGCTGTGCATTTTCATTAAATAAAAGACTAATAACCAATGACAGATCACTGTAGGTTTTCTATTTCCTTTAAATATCAATCCTGATAAAATAAAAACTGAAACTGGGAAGAATAATGAAATTATTTTGCACCAGCACAATTTTTGCTCATCATCCTTGATGTTTAGTGCTCAGACACACCCAAAATTTCTTCTTCAACCAAACCCCTCTCCCCCAGAAAACCCCACCCTATTCTTCATGCATCTGAGACTTAACACTCAGTTTCGCTTTCTCCTACACAGTTTTCTATGGATGAATACAAAGTGTCTGTAACTATATCCTTATAAACTCCAATTCCAACATGTCTCAAGCACTGTGTAATAAAGGGCCTACCTTAGGGATTCCCATAATACCCCCTGGTGGCCACTCATCCCCTGTCTCACCCTATCCTTTGAGCATCCACCCCTTGTACTCACCTGCCATGCCTTGGTATAATATGAACTTGTAAAAGGGAGGCTGCCCCAGGGATTCCTGAGTGATACCTCATCCACTCATGGGCAGCTCTCCAAGCTGCCCATCTGCATTTCCCAGCTACGTGCACATGTGCAGGTGCACACATGCATGTGGTACCCCCTGCATCCCACTTTCAGTAGCCCCAAACACCCCCTTGAAGGCTGGAAGGCTGCTAGCCTGCAAAGGGAGACCTGCCATTGTCCACAGATTTCTGCACAATGCTGTGAATCTGGGACAAATGCTGTCCTGGATTCATGCAGCCCAAGGTTGGGACTTGAGGTTCCTATTCCAGGAATGTCCCACCCAATTAGGGATGGGTGGTCACCCTAATGTTTGCCTTCCTCAGGATAGCCCCAGTGCCAGCTAGAATGTCTGCTGGATCCCCCTTTGTGAAAAGGGACAATCTCTCAGACGCAGTCACGGTACCAGCCCACCCACCTATATAGGGCAGTCTGCTTGGTCTCGCTTGCCATTCCTGCCATGCCTGTCCCTCCGGCCATGGAGGAGGGCAGTGGATGCAGGCACTGCTGCCATTTGCCCAGCCAAGGTGTGGGGGCATGGAATGTGGGCGCTGGTGTGGGAGTGGCAGCACTGGGAGTGGGGTCTATGCCCTGATGCTGCTTGTCCCCTTCTGCCTGGAGCAAACCATGCCTGCATTGAGCCCCATCCCTTGCCCTGGCTGGGCAAGCAGCAGCAGAGCATAGCCCCCACTCCCAGCAATACTATGCCCACATCTCCCTCCCTTCCTGAGTCCAGTAACCCCCCACCATGGCTGGGCAGCTTGTCCTAGCCCCCACCCCAATCCCTCCTTCACTGTGGAGGCATGGATCTGCCCCTCCACACACCCCTTCCCTCCCCCCTCCACCCACCAAAACAGACTTACCAGCTGAAGGCAGCTTTGTCCAATGTGATGAGGATTGCTGCCTGTCCATGGTTGAATTTCTGAAGCGGCATTGAATCGTTGGATCCAATTCAGCCAGATTGAATCAGGATACTGATTCGAATCACTGTCCCTTTGAATCAGCCGAATCTAAAGTGAACACTTGCTGCTTTGTACAGGCCTAGTTTGTACATGACTCTGACCTTCCCTTCTCATGTCCCAAGCCTCACAGATGGCATCCTTGAGTTGCTTTTTACTTCAGCTCATGGCTGGGCCAAACTCAGCCACTTGCTTGGCCTTGTTCACTCACCACTGCACTCCACCCCACTGGGCCTCAGACTGCCTGCCTCTCACTGGGGCCTCTTGCACTCTGCCCTCTCTCACTAGGCCTCTTATAGGCTGCTCCTCACTGAGCAATCTGCCCTGCATCCCTTTGCAACCATGTAGGCCATAAGTCTTGTCTACTTACACTCCTTGACTTGTCCTGGTGCAGTCTTTCAGACTACTCCCACAACCCTTATCTGAAAGGTGGCCAAACAATTCACCAAACACAAAGCTAACCCTGCCCCTAGCCCATCACTGGACCACTCAATTTCATTCCCCAATTAAGGCCAATTATTTGTCCTCTTGACCTCAGGGCTACTTGTGGCCTCAGGCATCTGAAGACTTACCTGGGCCTAACTGCCACCTTCCTGGGGCCTCAACACATACCCCCTTCTCTGGAGCCTGACCACTGCACCCCTTCACTGGGGTAACTACTCTGCTGTGCTCACTGGAGCTCACACTCCACACCTATGCTGGGGACTTGGTGTATTACACCCCCAAAGGCTCCAGTGCTTCTCCATACACATCACCAGCCCCACCACCACCAGGGTCTTACAACCCCATGGGCTCAGGTGTCCTTCCCATAAGTATGCCTGACCCTACTACCCTGTGGTCTTAATGACTAAACCAGGTCAAGGATGGGGTTATCAGGTGCCCCTATCAGCCTTTCACCAGGGAGGTAACTAGCCTGGCAGTTCTGGGGATCTGTCCCACCATGCACAGCCCCAAGAAACAACCCTTCCCTGGCAGGGTGGAGCTGTAGGTCTTACCCAGAAGCCTACCTACCCATAGTCTAATTCCTCTTGGGGTCCTGGATATTGAACTTGGGCTCTCTCTCTCAGGCCCAGCTCTCACTCTGACCCCATTCAGAGTTCATAGCAGCCTGCTTGCTGGCTGACACCTACCCTCTTCAGCTGTGATTCCTTCCCGCCTAGTCAAGGGGAACTTCAGTCCTTGTGGGGTCTGGCTCCACCTCCAGGCCAGTCAGGGTGCCAGAAAACTTACTATAGCCTTGGCCTGCCCCTTGTGTTGGACTTAATTATTCTTTGGCCTTCTGGCCCTGGCCCTCTTCATTGAGCAGTGTGAGGGATCAGAAAATCAACCTAGCAGCTGCTGACCCCCATCCTCCAGAGGGGTCCCTCTTAGGTCTCACCATAGAGCCCCTAGCTTTGCCCTTGACAGCTCTATTTGGGTTTTCCTGACCACTTTTGTAGGCCAAAAAACTGTTAGCCCCCTTGTTAGGTGGGGCCTTGTTCATACTAGTCCAAAGCCTTCTTCCAGGGGCTCTGGGCTGATAGGAACTTCCTACCATCCCCATAATTCCTCCCTTACCTCCAATCCTTTTTGTGATCAGCAGCTAAGTTGGCTGTTGTTACTTTGGCTACCAACAACAGACTACTAACTCAGCCCTAATGCCTGAGCTAAAATGGAAGCAGCTCAGTTCTCTCCACCAATTGCATGACCCAGCCTTTGGCCATGTGACCCTCTCATCAAGGCTCTCCCACACCTGCCAGTTGCCCTACTGTCTGCTCTTGCACTTAAAGTGGCAAGTGTGAAAGGTGCTCCACTACACCATGCTTTGGAACTCTTGCCTCTGCATCGTCAGACTGCTGAATAAGCTCAGGGCTTGAGCTTATATACATGCTAAGCCCTGTGCTCTTCAGGGCTAAATACAAACAGTCTGAATTGATTAAGTCTTTGGAGGTTAGTCTAAGCTGCAGAAATTAAACTGAAAAACAATTAGATGCACATTTATTTTTGAATCAGGAAATGCAGCCACATGCCTGCATTCACTCAGGCCAGACACCAGGGGGCAGTAAAGCACATGTCTCTAGTACATAGCTGGCATGGGCTGTTTGTTTGCTTCCTCTTCCTGCTGCCCCTCAGGTCTCTCAGATTTGCAGTCCAGAATCACAGCAGCAGGACTCTCCAGGGTGCTCTCACTTCTTTTTCTTGCTTCCAGGTGCCTCTGTGATTTGTAAACCACAGTTGAAGCCAGCAGTAAGTTTCAGTAAATTTAGCAGTGGGGCAGGTCTGTACTCAGGGAAAGGTGAGTTTAAGCCCTCTCCCTGGCTCCAGACCCCAGCCAGGGTTTTCCTGGAGGGGGGAGGCTTCCCTGCCTCCCCTACCCATTTTTTGCTGCAACAGACAGCACAGTCTAGCCCTGTCCAGGGCTGGAAAGCATGCCAGGATGCTGGGAGTCTGTGATTTAACTTGAAGCAGGAAGGGGTTTGGGACAGAAGTTTCATAAACTGGTTTGACCCAAATCAGTTAAGTCTGATACTACATTCAACCAGTTTAAGCCATTTTGAAACTGTTTTATGTGCACTGAGCCTCTATTTTCTTATAGGTTTAAATTAGTTTCTGATTACTTAAACCAGTTTACATGTAACTTCTGCCCTAGCAGCCATCACAAGTGTATTCATTCTGACCTTAAGGCCTTGCCTACCTGCCCTTGTAGCTGGTTAGCTGCTGTTTGCATCTCTTAGTCCCCAAAGCAGCCTGGTTTTCTGTCTCTTGCACCTGTTCCTGCTAGTTTTTTACTACAATTCAGCTAGCAGGTAGCTAGTACCTTAGCTGCTAGCTTTACGTGAGTCAGCTCCCTCTGCTATAGTTTCCTCTCAAGTAACAGGAGTCTTCTGGCTCCCTGTTACACACTGACAACTATCAAACCTGTAATGCACACATGTAGGCATTGCTTTTCTTCTGAGAATATGCCTTGGAAAATGAACTGATAAGAAGGAAACACCTGTACTGAAAGCCTAGCTCTCCGGATTTCTTCTTGTGTTAATTTAAAGGTCTTGGTACTTATTTCATTATTAAAGGTAAAAAAAAAAAAAAAAAGATGGGATACAGAATCTAGCAAAAGTACGCAAGGATAAACTAGAATGATACACTAGTGGGAATGCTGTAGTTCTTGCCCTAATTCATACAGCTGTACTTTCTTTTGTTTCCTATATATTTTTCAGTAAAAAAGTACCTCTCTAAATCTCTGAAGAACACTGAAAAGCAGGCAAAATGCATCAGCCAAAACCAAAACTGACAGATTCAGCTGAGTATATCAATTCTATCCTTTTTCCTGTTTTAAACATAAGCAAATAATATTTTCCTCACATTCCAAAGGAGCACTTGGTGCAGTATTCATCATAAATAAAGTATTCAGTGGATGCAGGCCGGATTACATTTTACAAATACTAGATGAATGGATAGACACCTAAAAACTTGCTCCTTACTTTAGACTGTATCCAACAGATTTTTTTTTAAATCCAGAACATACTTTAAACCATTAATGAATTGTAAAATATTTATCATGACTATTCCTCTGCTTATTCTCTATTTATACTACTTGATTTGTCATCTGTCTCGTGATATCCAGAATTTTACTTTTTCCACAATTAATTGACTCCTAAATTAATAATGTGCTTTTAAGAAGGTGGTAGAAATGTTTTCAGCCTAAGTATTGTTTTACAAACCTGTGCTTGGCTCCAAGATAGCTAAGAAGAGAAGGACATACCCAGCTTATACAATGCACTACGCTGTGCCTGCTGTGCCCACAGGGACAAGACCATGACTGTTTTTTCACCTGGAACTCTTCAGAGGCACCTGCTGTCAGAGACATCTCTGAAGTCAGAATCTTTGAATCAGATGTGGTGCTGAAGCTCTCATCAGCTGTGCCATTTATAGCAAGATGGTGATAAATTGTCCCCATAAGGCTCAGAAGTACTTCACCTTTCCACCCAGATTCAGGCCTACTCATACCACCCCCAGACCACCTACGGAAATTGTGTTGAAGATGCACCTCCTGCAGTACTGTCTAAATGAGTTTAGATGTGGAAAAAAATTCTACAGTGTGATTTATATAATGTGCACAATACTTTCCCTTTCCATGAATATTCTTGCAAACAGTTCTCTGGTAATTATTTTTAAACATAGAAATTAATAAAATCATAACTGTATTTTGCTTCATTTGCCAATTATATCAAATGTTCAGTTCTCCTTGAACCCAAGTCAGTAGAATACAGTCATCTATATGATCTATACTAAATGATAAATATTACCAGTATTTTAAAATGTTATTTAAGAACATTTAACTGCTATTCCCTATTTATATACGGCTGGGCTTGTTGATCGTCTGATATTCTGAACAACAAAAACTTGATACTTCATAGGTTGATAGCACTTTATCTTGTCATTTAAAACTGGCCAGATCCTTAGTTTGGTATAAATCAGCTGTAGGTTTATTGAATGATGGAGCTATACTAGTTTGTGTCATCTGAGAATCAAGCCTACCTTTTTTCTCCTCATATATCTTTGTCTGTATGATAGTCTTAAAAAGTAATACGAAGGTTAAGTAGAAGTGTGGATTGTTCCACATAGCAGCTAAGTGCCTAATGTTTGAATTGGAGCTGATGCTATCCTTGGTGTGCTGGAGCCCAGTCTAGTATGATGTGAAAACGGATTCCTTTTTCATAAAGGAACTGGAAGAAACAGAAAATGTCTTCCAAATCTTTGAATTCTTTCTATTGTAAGCTAAACAGAGGTTGTTGAATATGACCAGCTTCTACAAAAATCAAACTGCTTCCTAAGAACCTGAATATGAAAGTATCTGCAGTACATTCCTTCAGAAAGCTGTGGTTTTTAAATTTATTTTTATTTTGTTTGTTTGTGTGTTTTTCAAAATTCTGATGAGAGAAGAAGGGCAGTTCCTTTCCCCCATAAAGGAACATAATTATCTTGTTCAATTGTTCGGAAAGCTTAGTAGGGTGCTTAATAATCACAGAATGTAAGTAATTTCAGGATATATGTTCAATTTAGCATATTAGATCTCAGCAAACAGTTTCAGAATTATAAGCTTATCCAAACAAGCCCTATTTAAGTCACCTGAACCAAGCCAATGTATCACATGGGTTCATGGGATTTCGTGATACAACATGGGACAGGTTACAAGGGTGGGCGGACGAGAATAGGATGGGTTTCAACACAGACAAGTGCAAGGTGATGCACCTCGGGAGGAACAACCGGCAGCATACCTACAGGTTAGGGAACTCCCCTCTTGTCAGCATGGAGGCAGAAAAGGATCTTGGGGTCATCATTGACTCCAAGATGAACATGGGCCGGCAGTGTGGGGAGGCAGTCAAGAAGGCCAACCGTACCCTGTCATGCATCCACAGATGCGTCTTGAGCAGGTCCAAAGAGGTGATCCTCCCGCTCTATGCGGCACTGGTCAGGCTGCAGTTGGAGTACTGCATCCAGTTCTGGGCGCCACACTTCAAAAGGGATGTTGACAGCATGGAGAGGGTCCAGAGGAGGGCCACTCGTATGATCAGGGGACAACAGGGCAGGCCCTATGAGGAGAGGCTATGGGACCTGAACCTGTTCAGCCTCCAAAAGAGAAGGCTGAGGGGGGATCTTGTGGCCTGTTATAAATTAGTCAGGGGGGAACAGCAGGCATTGGGGGAGTCACTGTTTCCCCAAGCACTGCCAGGAGTGACCAGGAATAACGGTCACAAGCTGGCAGAAGGTAGGTTTAGGTTAGATATCAGGAGGCGCTACTTCACGGTCAGGGCGTCTAGGGTCTGGAACCAACTTCCAAAAGAAGTGGTGTAGGCTCCTACCCTGGGGGTGTTTAAGAGGAGGTTAGATGCTCATCTTGCTGGGGTCGTTTGACCCCAGTATTCTTTCCTGCCATGGCAGGGGGTCGGACTAGATGATCTGCTCAGGTCCCTTCCGACCCTACAAACTATGAAACTATGGTGGTATTTTGAGTTCAACTGCATTATCCAATCATGCCACCACTTAGAAAAGCTCATCCCCAGGACTCAAAAGGAAGAATATGGGCAGAAAGCCAGCCAAGAAGAAAGCAATACTCAGGAAGCGCATTATTGCCCTTTAGATGAGCATCAGTAGATCTCATTATCTTGTAGGTCAATTCTCCATTTGAGCAGAGAGTGGTGATAGTCAAGATATGTTCTAGCATAATTTGTTTACTTACAAAACTTACACAGATTCGCTTGTTTGATAGAGAGGTGACAAGTAAGTGTGCATAGATGGCAGTATTAATTATTAATTGAGCTTCAAATGCATTTGTGTCAAGATAAGTGTCAAGAATGATGGGTAATTTCTGCATATTTTTGTTTACCATGCATCATAAACAAAGTCAGCAAACCTTTCTGTATTAATTTAAAACATGCTCCTAATCACAGAAACTAAAAATAAGAAGTTTGATTGTTCCTGTAGATTTGCTTGTTCTCTTAATCAAAGTTTGACATTTTGGAGCTAGGGAGAGATCCCTACAGTATGTAAAAGCACTACAGAAGAAAATCTATAGTCCACTGACAGAAAGAAAGGCTAAAAAGAAAACTTTGTTGAATGAAACCATGTAATTACAATAGTCATATTCAGGAACTGATAAATGTTTTCCTGGTTTCCAGTTGGCTCTGAATAGTGATATAAGAAATCAGCTAGGTTTGCTGCCTTTGGCTCAAGCAAGTAAGTATGTAAACCCCAATCATTCTTTCCTGTTCTTGTCAAAAATTGTATTCATTTTTGCAAAATGTTCACTAAAAAGTGCTGATCCCTCTTCCTATGATCTTTTTAATGTATACATAACTCGACCAGTTTACTCATTTGGGGGTTTTGGAAAGTCTTGAATCTTGGCCCTTGCTGCTCTGATCATTTCTGGTTTTCAACCAATGAATGTCTAGTGTAAAATGGATTAACAGTCCTGACACATCTAATTACTCTACTACATTCTCATTTTGGAATCAGTATGTAGAAAACAGAGTGATGTGTTTCAGCACCATAAATTAGTAGTATGGGCATGGACAAAACATTCATGTGGACCAGTGATTCTCAACCAGGGTGTCATGGCATGTGCAAACATGATTCACCAAATAAACCCTGAGATTTTGCATAGGAATCCATAGTGTTGAAAACATTCTGACTTGTTGTGCTCTTTCTAAGCTCTTTGGAATTTGACCAGTTTTTGCATAGTAAAAAATTAAGTGAAAACTAAGATCTGGAATTTTCCAAAGGGTGCCTCGGGTCTAAAAAGGTTAAGAATCATTGATATAGACAAACAGGACATGTCTACATGATAACATGCTATGGTGCAGTAGCATTGCTGGGCACTAACTGTGAGGTGACACTACTGCACAGTAGCAATGGGAAAAAAACCACGTGGCAACAGTACTGCACACTAATACTGGTTACTGTGTAGTCATTTAGTATTTGCTATGCAGTAACAACTGTGCAGTCCATCACATGTGTAAACACAGCCACAGAGATGTATGGCATCTTTGTCGATTTAGTGCCACTATCTTTTTAGTTTTATTATTCACTCCAACTCGCAACAGCATATACTTTAAATAAACACATTTTTGGCTTTTACCAGAGGTTTTCTGTTTCTGATTTAGTTTTCTCTAAAAAGGTACATTTCATGCCTAGCTAAATACTGTTATTTTTTTTTCACATATTCTTGCCTCATGAACATGGAGGTCTCAAGGACTGGTGTCAACAAAATAGTTTTCAAATTAATTGAAAACTGTAGTCATCTTTGTAGTACATGTGCATGTTATGTACCAAGTACCCCATCATAACATTGATTGAGAAGTTAAAGGAAAGTTTCTATAAAGGCCCTACAAAGATTCTCATAACAACCATAAGACCCTAATAAATACTTATCAGGAAACCATTTTACTGCTCCTGTTCAAAAAGGTACATCAAGCATATAAATTAAATTATCTCACTGAGACTACTCACAAGTGCAAAGATAGGTATGTGCTGAGGTACCTGTCTGAACTGGGACCCAAATAAGGTCAATTACCATATCACCAAAACTTAGTGGAGTCCCAGCTGTCTGCAAAATTCTTTTTTTACCTTTTACTAGACTTTGAGAGCTACTGGGACAGGGCTTGGGACATTTGGATTCCATTTCTTACTTTGCAACAAACTTCCTGTGTGATATATTACAATACTTTAAAAAGGGGCAGTATGTGTCAGCTAGCCAATGTAGTGGTCTGTCCATTCTTTACCTACTCTAACTAAACATAAACCATAAGAATTTTTTAAATTTATTTTGAGGTAAATTACTACATTTGACTTTAATTATTTATGGGTTAGGAGTCAACAGATATAATAGACTGAATTTAAGTGCAGTGCAGCAGACATTTCCCCCAATCTTTTTAAATGGTATAACTATTTTGGCTGTCTGTGCTTTTTCCATCACCTGTAAATTGAATTTCCCTATTTCCTAAAGGGATATTATGAGGATAAATTAATTTGTATGATATTAGACATTAGAATTTAGATAAGTCATTTAAATGAAGAGCTTCTTAGCCAGTTATCGAACAGACTGAATTGTGTTTTTGTTTTCTTTTTTCTTTTTTTAGGTTTATCTGGATATTTACTGAAATGATGCTAAGGTTTTCTATATTTTAAGTTTGTATATCATTTATCTACTAAAATCTGTTGTGTACAAGCTTGTTTTCAGTAGATCCTCACTGACATTGCTTGCTACCTGTCAGACCAAACATTTTCAGTTCCAGTTCTATTTTTCTTTTAATTCTCCCATGGATTTTTGTAGGAAATCTCTTTTATTTTCAATCTGTATTGTTTCAGACCTTCTCTACATACAAGTATTGGGGGCTTGGTTCAGTTAGTGAAATACTGGCCATATGAGTCAGTGAGTGTCTACACAAGACACTTTACTATGCAGCAGGCTAATATACTGCACAGTGCAGTGTCACTATGTAACCATGCAAAGGAGCTACTGTACAGTAGATTAGTCTACTATGCAGTTTTTTACAACCTGTAAATACAGGTTGTAGATGTACTGCACAGTAGCACACTGTAACCTACATGACCAGGAGCACATTGTTTCCAGTCAGCCTAAGCAGCAGGTGGCAGGAAAACAGTCCCCTCCATTGGGAGCTGCTTGCTGCCAGGGCAGGCTCTGAACTCAGTTTCAGTGGGTTTTCAGTGGGGCCAGGAGCTGCCTGCTGCTTGGGACAGTAAGCAATGTCCCAGCCCTAGCTCTGATCACAAAGCCAGGGCCAGGAACTGCCTGTTCCTATGGTAGTTGTCCCCACCCAGGCTCTGAGATCAGAGCCTACCTCAGAAGCAGGCAGCTGCCAGGGGCACGGAACAATGTCTCAGCCCCCTGTCTGATTGTAGAGCTGGGGCCAGGAACTGTCTGATGCCAGGGGCAGCAGACATTATCCCAGCCCAGCTCAATGATCAGAGCAGGGGTTGGCTACCAGGCAGCTGCCTCAGGCAGGAGTGCAGGATGAGAAGCAGTTGCCTTGGAGGCAGGAGAGTTTCCCACACCCACTAGATCCTAGGCCTGACACAGGCCCCCACTCCCAGCCCAGGGCTGGCACCCAGGAGTACCTAGAGCTTCCCCTGGCTGCCATATAGTAACAGAGCAGGACATAAGTATCTCTGCTATGAACTACCTCCATCAGGAGGAAATTTACTCATGATGGGCATGTGTGTAGACATGCACTCAAGGAAAGCTAACTGCAGTATTTTACTGCACTTGGGAGCCAGGAACAGCGGGTAGAGGAGGGATCCAGGCACACATGTGTCCCGAACACACATGTGCCCCCTTACCAGACCCGGAGCAGAGGCGAACACAGCAGCAGCAGAGGTGAATGTAGCAGCAGAGGGGGCAGCAGTAGCTGATCCCCCTAAGGTAAGTGGGGCAGAGGGACCAATGCAGCTGAGCCAGATCTGGAGGGGAAGCCCCCCGGATTCCCCTTAGCTCAGCCAATAGGGAGCCATGTGAACAGAGCGAGCAAATGGGGGGGTTAGGGGGGATTGTCCCCCCAAGCCAGGGAGCACCCCTGGGGTTAACCCTTGTGGAGCAGTCTCAGGAGGCACCAGATCCCCCCAGCAGGGGAGCACAGGGGGTGGGATCGCCGGCAGGCACTTCCAGTGAGACCAGAGCACCTGATTGGTGGTTGGGGCAGTGGCAGGAAATTCAAACCGCGGCCTTTAAAAGCAGAAGTTTGAAGTAGCTCCCAGCACTCAGGAGCCAGGAGCAGCGGGGAGAGGAGGGATCCAGGCACATGTGTGTCCCGCACTCACGTGTGCCCCCTTACCGGACCTGGAGCAGAGGCAAACGCAGCAGCAGCAGAGGCAGCAGCAGCTGATCCCCCTAAGGTAAGTAGGGCAGAGAGACTGATGCAGCTGAGCTGGGTCTGGAGGGGAAGCCCCCCAGATCCCTCTTAGCTGAGCCAGTAGGGAGCCACATGAACAGAGCGCGCAAACAGGTGTGTTCTGTAAGAGTGCACCGGCAGGCAACCAGGAAGGGCCAAGAGGCAGACTCCTGCTAGCGTGGGGCAAAGGCACCGCACTCAGCCAGAAATAGGCAGCAACTCCTATGATGGTGTCAACACGGAGTGCTTCCAGGGCCCCTTCCCGGGGGGCACAGCTTTCCTGGGGCTTGTCTGAGGGCTCCACCCAGACAGAGCCCACGGGGGGGCTGGCATCCCCCAAACCCCAAACCCCTGGCCTGTGGGAGTTGCCCAGCAAGGTCTGGGGGGCAGGGACTGGGGACCCCCACACCTGTCCTGCAGACACCCACCTTAGGGTCCTGGAGGTGCAGGTGAGGGAGCTCCAGGAGGAGGTTAGCAGGCTGAGGGGAATCAGGGAGGCAGAGAATGAAATTGACAGCTATTTTCTTTCCCTGCAGGGCTGTACACCCAAGAAAGATGCACCTCAAGAAGTGCCCTCCACTGCTAAGTGGCAGACGGTCACCTCCTGAACCAGAGCTGCTCATAACACAGCAGTACCAGTTGCTCCAGTCCGGCTGGATTACAGGTATGAGGCCCTGGCATCCCTGGAGAAGAAGGAAGGAGAGGAGGAAACCGGGGAGGAGGCAACTCCACGCTCACCACGTCCCATGCAGGCTGAAGGAGATAAGAAGGCCAGGAGGAGAAAGCGTCGCGTGATTGTCATAGGCCACTCCATCCTGAGAGGTACAGAGGGCCCCATCTGTTGGCAGGACCCCTCAGCACGCAAGGTCTACTGCCAACATGGAGCAAAGATTCAGGACATGAAAGGGATGCTCCAAACCATGATCTAGCCTACCGATTACTACCCCATGGTCCTAGTCCACATGGGTACTAATAATGCAGCCAGGAGAAGCCCTGATCGCCTGATGGAGGACTACCATGCTCTGAGTTGCATGCTAAAGGAGATAGGTGCATAGGTGGTTTTCTCTTCTATCCTACCAGTGAGTGGATGTGGAAGACGGCATGAAACGTGCATCATGGAGACCAACTGGCGGCTTCAGGAATGGTGGCTCGAGGTGGTCTGTGGCTTCCTCAACCATCACGACGAGAGACATGCTTGGATGGGATGGGCTCCACCTTTCCCCTAAAGGTAAGCATGTGTTTTGTTCTAGGTTGGCGGACCTCCTCTGGTGGGCTTTAAACTAGTCTCATCGGGGGAAGGTGAAGATGATGGTGGACAAATCATCAGACTACCTGACCAAGCAACACCCACAAGTGCAGCCCAGCCTAGACCAGTAAGCGAAACATATACACAGGTAAGCGACGGGGGCCAGGGCAATGCTGTGATTAGGGGGTCAGTACACACATCCACAGGAGGACTCAAATGCCTCCACACAAATGTTCGTAGTGTGGGAAACAAGCAGAAGGAACTCACCCTCCTGCTAGCTGACACCAACCCGGACATAGTGGGGTTCAGTGAAATGTGGTGGGACTCAACGCATGACTGGGCGGTGAATATCAATGGTTATAGGCTGTACAGGAGGGACAGGATAGGAAGGAAAGGTGGGGGCATGGCACTCTACATTAAGGAGGAATACCCATCCTCTGCAATTAAAAAAGAATCAGAGGAGGGACACTCTGAAGTGTTTGGGTTAGAATACAAGGCAGTCGAGGGAAAAAAGACTTAACGGTGGGGGTCTATTACAGACCTCCCAACCAAGGGGAAGAGCTCGACCAGGAATTCTTAGGTCAGCTCATGGAGGTAGTGAAGTCTAAGGCTGTGGTAGTCATGGGGGACCTGAACTTCCCAGATATCTGCTGGGAAGAGCAGTCAGCCAGAACTGACCACTCATGTAGGTTCTTAGCCAGAATGCAGGACCTCCATCTAACCCAGGAGGTGCACATCCCCACCAGGGGAGATGCCTTATTGGACCTGGTGCTGGCCACTGGAGATGACCTGGTGAGGGGGCTGCGGGTGCTCGACCACCTGGGCAACAGTAATCGTCAACTACTGGAATTCACCATCCAGCGCAAAGTGGCAAAGGCCTACAGCAAGGCAGCAGTCCTAGATTTCAGGAGGGAGGACTTCAATGAGCTAAGGAGAATAGTTGGGGAAGAACTGAGGTCCCAGAGGGGAGGGGAGCCACGTGTCCAAGGACAGTGGTCACTCCTTAAGGAGAAGATCCTCCAAGACCAAAGGGAGGTAATCCCAATGAGGATCAAAGTGAGCAGGAGGGCACAAAAGCCCCCATGGCTCACAAAAAGCATCTGGGAATGTCTCCTAGCTAAAAGGGAGGCATAAACTCAATGGAAAGGAGGGGCCATCACCAGAGATGACTATACTGTACTTGCTCTTGGGTGCAGGGGGGCAGTCAGGAAGGCCAAGGCAGAGATAGCACTGGGACTAGCTTCTCAGAGTAAGGCCAATAAGAAGTCCTTCTTTAAATACATAGAGGGTAAAAAGAAGGTTCTGGGTAATGTGGGGCCCCTGCAGGACGTTAGGAAATTTGATCACAGCAGATAACAAAGCCAACATGTTTAACTATTTCTTTGCCTCCATTTTCCTAAGCAGGGACCAGAACAGTCACCCCCAGCTGGGCCCCCCTCAGGCCCCAGGGGAGACACACATAGGCCAAGGGTTAATGAGGAACTTCTGGAGGGACCGGATGTATTCAAGTCAGCCGGTCCAGACGATCTCCACCCTAGAATACTAAAGGAATTGGCTGAGGTCATTGCAGGACCTCTGGCATGGCTTTATGAGCACTTGTGGTGCTCTGAAATGGTGCCAGAGGACTGGAACGTGGTTCCCATATTCAAAAAGGGGAAGAAGGAGGACCCAGGAAACTATAGGCCAGTTAGTCTTACCTCGATCCTAGGCAAGCTGTTTGAGAAAATTATTCTGGCACATATCCATGAGGGACAAGCAGGGGAGATCATGCTTAGGGGCAACCAACACGGGTTCATTAGCAGCAGGTCCTATCAGACCAACCTGGTGGCCTTCTATGATCAGATCACCAAATCATTAGATGCAGGGGTAGCAGTGGACATAGTCTTCCTGGACTTTTGGAAGGCCTTCAACACGGTCTCTCACCCCAGTCTCATGAAGAAACTGAGGGACTGTGGTGTCGACACCCAGACAGTCAACTGGGTTGCCAACTGGCTGGAGGGCCGCACCTAGGGAGTGGTGGTGGATGGGTCATTTTCAACCTGGAGGGATGTGGGCAGTGGGGTTCCACAGGGCTCGGTCCTCGGGCCCACACAGTTCAACATCTTCATCAGTGACTTGGACGAGGGGATAAAAAGCACCCTGTTCGAATTTGCTGATGACACTAAGATGTGGGGGGGATGTAGGCATGCTAGAAGGGAGGAATAGGCTGCAATTGGAACTAGACAGGGGTGGGTGGATGAGAATAGGATGGGATTCAACGACGACAAGTGCAAAGTGATGCACCTGGGGAGGAACAACCGGCACCATACCTACAGGCTGGGGAACTCCCTTCTTGTCAGTACACAGGCAGAAAAGGATCTTGGAGTCATCATTGACTCCAAGATGAACATGGGCCGGCAGTGTGGGGATGCAGTCAGGAAGGCCAACTGCACCTTGTCATGCATCCACAGATGCATCTTGAGCAGGTCCAAGGAAGTGATCCTCCCCGTCTATGCAGCACTGATCAGGCCACAGTTGGAGTACTGCATCCAGTTCTGGGCGCCGCACTTCAAGAGGGATGTGGAGAACATGGAGAGGGTCCAGACCAGGGCCACTTGCATGATCAGGAGTCAGCAGGGCAGGCCCTACGAGGAGAGGCTACAGGACCTGAACCTGTTCAGCCTTCACAAGAGAAGGCTGAGGGGGGATCTAGTGGCCTGTTGCAAACTAGTCAGAGGGATCAGCAGGCACTGTGGAAGTCCCTGTTCCCCTGAGCACTGCCAGCAGTGACCAGGAATAATGGTCATATGCTGGCAGAGGATAGATTTATGCTAGATATCAGGAGGCGCTACTTCACGGTCAGGGTGGCGAGGATCTGGAACCAACTTCCAAAAGAAGTGGTACTCGCTCCTACCCTGGGGGTCTTTAAGAGGAGGTTAGATGAACACCTTGCTGAGGTCATTTGACCCCAGTATTCTTTCCTGCCATGGCAGGGGGTCAGACTTGATGATCTGCTCAGGTCCCTTCCAACCCTACCAATTATGAAACTATGTGTGCCTCTATTAGGGAGTATAAAACTAAGAAACTTCACAGCAGGGTAAAAACTAATAAGCTGTACAATGCACATGTAGATGATTCCCTGGCTGGTTGGGGCACAAGAGCACTTCAGTGCAGGGGAAACATGTTGGCTCCATGGTGAAGCACCCTCATGCCTCTCTGTAGCCCATATATTTCATAGACATTAGGGGCTGGAAGGACCTTATGAGATCATTGGTTCCAGCCCCCGCCTTCAAACACCATAGGTAGGAAGTCAGGTGGGATCAAGTGACCCCAGCAAGAAATATAGCCACCTGTTTTTTGAAGGAGTTCAAATTAGGTGCTCTTAGCCAGAGTGCAGACCTCCATCTAACCCAGGAGGTGCACAGTCCCACCAGGGGAGACGCCTTGTTGGACCTGGTGCTGGCCACGGGTGATGACCTGGTGAGGGGGCTGCGGGTGATGGGCCACCTGGGAGACAGTGATCATCGCTTGCTGGAATTCACCATCCAGCGTAAGGTGGCAAAGGGCTGCAGCAAGGCAACAGCCCTAGACTTTAGGAGGGCTGACTTCAACAAGCTAAGGAGGATCGTTGGGGAAGCGCTGAGGACCTAGAGGGGAAGGGAATCAGATGTCGAAGGTGAGTGGTTGCTCCTTAAGGAGACGATCCTCCATGCCCAAAGGGAGATAATCCCAACAAGGGTCAAAGGGAGCAGGAGGGCACATAAACCCCCATGGCTCACTAAGAGCATCCGGGAATGTCTCCTTGCTAAAAGGGAGGCATATACCCAATGGAGAGATGGGGTCATCACCAAGAAGGACTATGTTACAGTCGCCCGAGGATGTAGGGGGGCAGTCAGGAGGGCCAAGGCAGAGTTGGAGATAGGACTAGCTTCCCGGATTAAGGACAATAAGAAGTCCTTCTTCAAAGACATAGGGGGTAAAAAGAGGGTCCCGGGTAATGTGGGGCCCCTGCAGGACACGATGGGCAACTTAGTCATCACGCCAGATGACAAAGCTAACATATTTAACGATTTCTTTGCCTCTGTCTTCCTAAGTAGGGACCAGTTCAGCCACCTCCCTGCTGGGCCCCCCTCGGGCCCCGAGAGAGACACGCCTGGGCCAGGGGTTAGCGAGGAGTTAGTTAGGGTACTTCTGGAGAGGCTGGACGTGTTCAAGTCCGCTGGTCCGGACGATCTTCACCCTAGGGTTCTACAGGAACTGGCTGAGGTCATTGCGGGACCCCTGGCGCGGCTCTATGAGCACTCGTGGTGCTCTGGTGAGGTGCCGGAGGACTGGAAGAGGGCCAATGTGGTCCCTATCTTCAAAAAGGGAAAAAAAGAGGACCCGGGAAATTACAGGCCAGTTAGTCTTACCTCAATCCCGGGTAAGCTCTTTGAAAAAATTCTCCTGCACACATCCAGGAGGGCCTTGCGGGGGAATGCATGCTCAGGGGCAACCAACATGGGTTCATCAGTGGCAGGTCTTGTCAGACCAACCTGGTGGCCTTTTACGATCAGGTCACCAAATCATTAGACGCAGGGGTTGCTGTGGATGTAGTCTTTCTGGACTTCCGGAAGGCTTTCGACACTGTCTCTCACCCTGTCCTCATCAAAAAGCTGGGAGACTGTGGTGTCGATGCCCACACGGTCAAATGGGTCACCAACTGGTTGGAGGGCCGCACCCAGAGGGTGGTAGTGGATGGGTTCTTCTCGACCTGGAAGGATGTGGGCAGTGGGGTTCCGCAGGGCTCGGTCCTCGGGCCCGCACTGTTCAACATCTTCATCAGTGACTTGGATGAGGGGGTAGAAAGCACCCTGTTCAAGTTTGCTGATGACACTAAGATGTGGGGGGATGTGGGTGCACTAGAAGGGTGCAATAGGCTACAAGCTGACCTTGACAGGTTGCAACGGTGGGCGGATGAGAATAGGATGGGGTTTAACACTGATAAGTGCAAGGTGTTGCACATGGGGAAGAAGAACCGGCACCACACTTACAGGTTGGGGAACTCCCCTCTTGCCAGCACGGAGACGGAAAAGGATCTTGGAGTCGTCATTGACTCCACGATGAACATGGGCCGGCAGTGTGGGGAGGCAGTCAAGAAGGCCAACTGCACCTTGTCATGCATCCACAGATGCATCTCAAGCAGGTCCAGGGAGGTGATCCTCCCCCTCTATGCGGCACTGGTCAGGCCGCAGCTGGAGTACTGCGTCCAGTTCTGGGCGCCACACTTCAAGAGGGACGTGGACAATATGGAAAGAGTTCAGAGGAGGGCCACTCGTATGATCAGGGGTCAGCAGGGCAGGCCTTATGAGGAGAGGCTACGGGACCTGAACCTGTTTAGCCTCCACAAGAGAAGGTTAAGGGGGGACCTTGTGGCCTGCTACAAACTGGTCAGGGGGGATCAGCAGGTATTGGGGGAGTCCCTGTTCCCCCATGCGCTGCCAGGAGTGACCAGGAATAACGGTCACAAGCTGGCGGAGGGTAAGTTTAGATTAAATATTAGGAGGCGCTACTTCACAGTCAGGGCGGCTAGGGCCTGGAACCAGCTTCCAGGGGAAGTGGTGCAGGCTCCTAGCCTGGGGATTTTTAAAAGGAAGTTAGATGAGCACCTTGCCGGGGTCATCTGACCCCGGTGCTCTTTCCTGCTAAGGCAGGGGGTCGGACTAGATGATCTACCTAGGTCCCTTCCGACTCTAGCTACTATGAAACTATGAAACTATGAAACCACCTCTGGGGGGAGTTTGTTCCAGACCCTAGACACACGCACTGTAAAGAACATCATTCTTATGTCGACCCTAAATAGGACTTCCTAGATGTTATGGCCATTAGACCTTGTTATACCTTGGGGAGCTCTGGTGAACAGGTGTTCTCCCAGGTCATGATGCACCATCTTTTATGTAATTGTAGGCTACCACCAAGTCCCCCCCCGAACCTTCTCTTCTCCAGACTGAAGAGTCCCAAGTCCCTCTGCCTCTCCTTATATGGCCTTCCCTCCAGGCCTTGGATCATATGCATGGCTCTCCTCTTCACTCTCAAGCTTCTCCACATCCTTCATGAAGTTGGAGACCCAATACTGGACACAGTACTCCAGCTGCAGGACCAAGTAAAGTGGGAGGATGACTTCCCTGGTTTTGCATGACATGCATCGGTGGATGCATGCCAGAGTTTGGTTAGCTTTGCCAGCCACAGCATCACATTGGTGGCTCATATTCATTTTGTGGTCAATCAAGATCCCCAAGTCCCTTTTGGTCATGTTACTAGTGAGCATAGCACTGCCGAGCCTGTAAATATGCTGAAGATTCTTCCTAATGAGGTGCAGCACCTTAAACTTCTACGCATTGAAGACGATCAGGGTTTGGTCAGCCCACCTTGAGAGCATGTTCAAGTTGGCTTGTATCCCTAGTCAGTCCTGCAGTGTGACCACTCTCCCCCATAAGTTGGTATCATCTGTGAACTTGGCCAGTTCATATCTGACTCCTGAATCCAGATCATTAATGAAGATATTAAAGCATACTGGCCCAAGTACCCAGCCCTGGGGGACTCCACTGGTCACCCTGAGCCACATTGATTTGCTCCCTTCAACTAACACTCTTTGGGTCCAACCTCTTAACCAGTTGCCTAGCCATTAGACCATATAATGATCAAGGCCGCAGTTCCCCAGTTTACCATGAGGACATCATAGAGAACTAGGTCAAAGGCCTTCTTGAAGCCCAGATATATGACATCCACATCATCTTCCTTGTCCAGGGAACATGTTTCTTGGTCATAGAAGAACATGAGGTTGGTTAAGCGAGACCTGCCAGTCACAAAGCCGGGTTCGCTGGCATTTGGAAGTTTCCCTTCCATTAGTCTGGCATTGATGGATCCCTTGACAATTTTCTCCAGGATTTTTCCAAGGATGAATGTAAGACTGATTGGTCTATAGTTCATTCCTCCTCCCTTTCTTGTAAATAGGGATGGCATTGGCTCTTTTCCAGTCATCCAGTCGACCTCTCCGGAGTTCCATGATTTTTCAAATACATCTGCCAAGGGGGTTGCAATAATGTTTGTCAGCTCTTTCAAGACTCTTGGGTGCATTCTGTCTAGACCCATGGACTTGTGAATCTCTCAGGGGCCCAATCCTTTCCCCGTTCTTTTTCCAATTTCCCACATATCTGAAGAAAGACTTTTTGTTGTCCTTGATTCCCATAGCTAGCCTAAACTTGGTTTGTGCCTTGGATTTTCTCAACTGGTCTCTACAGGTGCAGGTGAGTGCAGAGTAATCCTTTTTGGTAACGCTTCCTGTTTTCCAGCTGGTGTAGGCTACTCTTTTGAGCTTAATGAGGTCCAACAGTTCCTCATTCAGCCATGGGTGCTTCCTTGCTCATTGACTGCATTTCTTGCAAGATGGTATGGCTTTGCCCTGTGCTTCAAGGATTGTTTTTGAGAGATGACCATTCCTTGTGTACTCCCTTTTCTGGGGGGTGGAGTATGGCCTCTAATTACCTGACTGACCAATTCTCTCAGTTTGCAAAAGTCAGTCATCCCAAAGTTAAGTACTTCTGTTTTACTGAGAGGTTTTCTTGCTCTTCAGTGAACTAAGAAAGTGACCAATTCATGGTTGCTTTCACCAAGCTTTCCCTCAATCTGCACCAGGTCCTCCTCCCCTTTGGCCAGGACCAGATCAAGCAATGCCTCTCCCCTAGTCACCCCATAGTCCTCTGGGGTTAGGTACAGGTCATCAATGCACATCAGAAAGCTACATGACCTGTCTGATTTGGCTATGTGCTCATCCCAAGAGATGTCAGGCAAGTTGAAGTACCCCAAGAGGATCATGCTTTGGGAGCACACGGCTTCAACTAGTTCCCTATTGAATCCCCAATCTAGGTCTTCCTCTTAGTGGGGAGTTCTCTAATAGACTCCTACACATAAGTCACTGTCCCCATGTTCTTCTCGTATCTTGACCCAGGAGGTCTCAAGATGCACTTCCTGGTTTGGAAACTCAATCTGCAGGGAGGTGAGCTAATCTTTGATGTAGAGACATGGAGCCTGGTTGGAGAAGCCTTTGGCTGCTCACAGACTGGCCTCCAGGTGCCCTGCCAGCCTGGGTTGCTCTGAGCAGGCTCCACAATCTGCACATAAGTAAACTCCAGGGCAATATGCTCTAGAGTTTATTTGTGCATATAGTCACAGACATAGATGTCCCCACTGTATTATTGATTTGCACGTGGTCCTAGGTAGATTTAATTTTTCCCTATTTGCAGGCACAGTGAATATACAGTATTTTAATTTAAAGACTAGAAAAAATATTTTTCCTGGTTTAAGTCAGCGAGACAACAAGACTGGTATTTTTAAACATCTGGGAATATACATGGCATTTTAAAATATTTAAAATATGTAGGAACAAAACTGGCCATTTTAATTATTCTGGGAACTATATCTATGATAATAAGGCATATTTTCAGATTTCTTTGTGCATATAGAAATGTGTGCCTGATTTTCAGAATGAAGCACAAAACTTAGATTATATGTGCTATTATGCTTTGTCACAGTGTATGGCCCTAGCCATCGGTGGCCAGATGTCCTATGGGTGTGCACCTTCAGGATCCTGGACCCTCTTGGTCTGAATGCTCAACCTAGATTGCCCACATCTCTCCTGTCATGTCTTGATGTTGAATGATCCTAAGTCAGGAGGTGGTCTACCAGGTAAGCGTTTGCCCTCTGGGGTCCACCAGGCCAGTCCCTCACCCCATTCACATGCCAACTGTATGGAATTAAGATGGTCAGTGTCAGTGTCTATGTCTGAAGTCAACCTGCATTCTGGCTTCATTGCCTGTTGGCTTGGGGCTATCTTTGAGCCAGGTCAAATGGACTGTATTGCTTACTCCCAAAGTAACAGCATTTATCTATGACTGCTAAGCAAAACTTCTAGAAATTAAATCAGATAGGTTTCCCAGTCCTGGGGCTCATTAAGACCAAGGATCCCAGTCTTTTAAAATAAATTAAGGTGCTAACAGCATTAGTTCCCTTCTGTCTGGGCTGCTTGGCAAAATCAAAGAAAGCCAATAGGAACACAATTAAAATAATAAAGAAAAATATTCTTCAGCCAAGTCAACTGGCCTGGGCATCTTTGTTTGCTTAGCTGGGCTATTAATGAAAGTCTCCCCGGATTTCTCACTGATTGTGCCAACCCTCTACCTGAGGGCAAGTCCTTAGCCATGCCTGTATTTAATTAGTCTAAGTCTAACCCCCTGGGACTTCTCCAAGGCATGGGGTGGGTCTCACCAAGTAATCCCTGGTCAGGGTCCAGTTAGGGCAGACTGTTAACCCCTGTTTCTGTTCCCACCCTACAGGGGTTATCAGTGTCAGTCAAGCCCATGTTCCCTGCTGGGAGCAGAAAGAAAAAAAGAAACATAAAAGAAAGGGGGAAAAAAAACCCTTGCTTTTACTGGGGCTGTTCCATCCAGTGCCAATCCTCCTCACTGACTATGGGGCCCAGCAAAGCTTCCCCAAAGGTTCCAGACACTGCTGCCTTTGTCAGGTGGTGTGCATTCATCCTATAGGGTCTGGCTGTGGTATCAGGCTACATTGCCTGGCCTGGCATCTTTGCTGCATGATCTGGCCCCCCTTCCAGTGGTTTCACCATGCTGGAAGTATGCCTAGGACCACAGCAGGAGCCAATCTGCAGGTACCAGGAGCTAATAATTAGTAACCCTTCCTTCTCCCTCACACGCATGCATAAATATCAAGTTATACATGAAGCACATATATATATAAAACTGCAAAAATTTGGATGTGTATCATACATGAAAATTACAAACAAATATATTTGCACACTCCTGAAAACCTTAATAGTTGGCACAGGACAAGATGAAATGCTGAAAACACTGATGATAGAAATGGATTTGTAATACTTCAGGAAAATATGATGGGTGATACAACACTTTATTCAAACTTATGACAACTACAGTAGAAAGTCAGGATCACTGTAGTTATCCTTCTAAGGTTTGGGGCAGTGGGAAGATTGCCTTCTAGCTTGTTTATGTACTATAAACAAGGCAGCAAGTGATATGCAATGTCAACAGATTGTTAGGGAACATTTTTATCAAACTGACCAAATTCTGCTATGCCAAATTCTACTAAGGAAAATGCCAAATTCTATTAAGGAAAATAGCAAACTTTAAAATATTATATGTAAAATTTTGTAAGCATTATTTTTAATGGAAGGAAATTATGTAAAAAAGAAAATTTGCGCATAGAGGTGTTTTTCTTTTGCCTGATAATTCAAATTATCTGCAGAAATTAAAACAGCCCCTCTTCCTTCTTGACAGATTTGGCTTCAATGTTAGCATATGAAAGGGAATACTTGTATAATCCCCTTACTGCTATCAGGAATTTTTAAGCAATTGATTCAGCTCCCATGTACTTTGCTAGCACTGCATCTGAGTTTACCATCTGCACTGAGGTCAGAATAGAATAAAATAGTCTTACCAGCCTTCAGGTTCCTTGTAGAGAAAAATATCTGAGGAGAAGAAGTCAAAGGTCAAAAGACAGAACCAAGCAGAAATGAAAAAATGCCTGAATAAGACAAACCAGTCTCAACTAAAGCTATTTGCTGTTTCCTGTTCCCTTCTCTATATAAAAGAGAATAAAGATGAAGGTCTTCAGAATGATAATGCTACAAATTGCCTCCTTCTTAGTGAACTGATCCAACCAGTCCTTCACCATTAAGTCTGAGAAGCAATGCTCTCAGAACTGGTAGCTGCACCTGCCCCTATGTATAACCCTGTCAAAGTCAGATTAAGAAAATACAGAAAGAAAAGGAATGCCAAGGATAGCTGGGGTTTGGGCAGCTGAATTAACATCTTACTATTTGCTTTGACTGATATTTTCATAGAGAAGTAGAGCCAGAAGGGACCTTAGGGGATCACCTGGTTAAACCAGGAATCAAACAAGCAACCTCAGTATTATTAGCACCACACTCTAACCAATTGCTTTATTAATAATATACTTTTTCATGATTCCTATCCTACAAATAAATTTTACCTCTTTTGTGTTTGTTACATGAATTATTATTTATATTGTATTAAATACATTGTACATTGATAATGTTTTCAGAGGCAGCTTGGTACACAACCCCATGAAACCTAGATAGACTGTGCAAAAATATGAACTAATTTTTAATCCACCATCTGTTGTGGATGATAAATGACATTACAAATAATGTTGACACTATTCCAACTGAAAGATCCAGGTGTGACAGATATGGAGTTTAGGCTGATGTTATAAGGATTCAACTATACCAGATTATGAACTCCAACTGCAAGCAGCTAAGTGAAGTTATTTTATATAGGTATTAGAATTTTCCTTGACCAAACTTCTACTGGATTGGAGGACTATTTATTAATATTCTGCTTTCTCTGCAGATTGCAACGGTCTAATTTCAATATGATTTCCATATGAAAGTAATACAATGGCTCCTCAGAGAACAGCACTAGGTAGCTGTATTGGTGTGAAATCAGACAAAAAGGGTAGATATGTACCTTATAGATTAGGGTGAAGTGACACATTAAACTTAGACCATATTAAAACTGTGGATTATTGAGCCATGTTAAAGTTAAAGCATACTGTGAGCAGTCACACATTAAAGGTTAATTTTTGCCTGCACAGCCTTGACCCACCACTATTTTATCTTTGTGGAGCAAGACTGAAGCTACCATAACATGAGCTAGGTAGTACAGCTCTGAGTCAAAACTTGCCTGAAGTGGCATAAATTTTGAGATGCTCAGAGAGTACTTAGTATGAGTTAATGAGCTTTCATGCGCAGAAACTCACTTTTAGTATGTTCTAAGTGTAATGTGTCACTTCACCCTAACTAAATCAGAGATGTAAAAGCTTTCATGAGCCTGAGCTAATTTCATCAGGTGTCCTCAAAAACAGGAACAGTAACCCCATGCTTGAAAGACAATAAGGTAATCAGAAAAGACAATGAGAGTAGAAATTGGTTTCAAGGACTCCCTTTCCAACAAGTTACAAAACTTGTTTTCCAAATTCGTATAAAAAGTAGTTACTTGATCCCTGAAAAGTAGAGCAGGCAACTTGTAGAAATGAGCTAAAGGCAAAAGTGACCTTGCCACGGAGAAAAGGTCTGAGGATGACACTATAAGGAGTAAGTTCACCAGGACTGCCACATAGAAGGTGGCTGGTGACGCTTTATTTCTAAATACTTGGTTTTAAGGTGGCTTTGCTTTAAACTAGCTGTTTGGTCACTAATTTAGCACAGCCTTGTCCCAGGGGGATAGAACTTTATGAAGAATTCTATTGTTGCTGGCACAAAGTGCCCAAGGGAGGCAACAATTGGGTTTGTTGCCCGGTGTCCGTCGCACCAATAAACACACTGGGGGGAGAAGTAGACAGAGTTTATTTAAGCTCAAGTAAAAGGTGCAGGGAGACTGTGTTGTCTCAAATCCTGCGCCCCTAGCCCTGCAACAGTGTATATTTATACCTTGGTCATTTCTACAGAAGTTTTCCACTAGCTGGCCCCGCCTCATCCCCCTTTCCCTTCTCCCTTCTCTCTCTGAGCGATGCCCTTGCATTCCACAGATAACAGTTTCAGCTTGCCTGTTTTCCAGAAGGACAGGAGATTACAGGAGCCAAAGAAAGGGTTACAAAGGTTGGGCAAGGGGGAGCCTGGCTCGCCTGGGCCTAGAGCAGAGGGGCTTCATTGACACTCGTGGTCTTCCATCCCTCTGAGTTACCTAGGGTTATGCCCAGCGACACCAACACTATGATTTTGTTGGCTACAAAGGACCAACTCACAGGATCATAATAAATTCTAGTTTACTGGATGGGATGTGAAGTTACCAATAAAATCACAAATGCAAACTTTGAGTTATAGGTGGTACTGGGCACCTTAGCACATACACACACACATGCAGTCACTCATTCAAACCCATGTAGTATATTGTGTAGTGGCTGCTGTTGTGATTGTGATTACTGGTATCAGTACATCTACCTATCTGAGGCCCTGGAGTCTGCTGCTGATGGTCAGCTTGCTTCAAGGTGATGTCTTCTCCAGAAGGGAGTCTCCTGCTTGTCCTTCTCTCATGGTAGGTCAGGTGCTGGATGAGAGGGCGCTGCTGAGGGACACACTTCACTACCTTGTATCCCTTTCTGGCAGACTTGTGTAATCCCCAAGCATCATCTAGGCCAGTGGTCTCCAAAGTGGGGTGCACGCATCCCAGGGGGTGCGCAAGACAATCCACTGGGGTGTGGGAAGAAAATATTAGAACTTCTATTTCTATTTCTATTTATATAAACATCATATATTGAGGGTGCATGCTCAAACAGTTTTTACTGGTAGGGGTGTGCGATCAAAAATGTTTGGAGACCACTGATCTAGGCTACCCAATCCAGAGGTCGCTGTACCATGTGGGTAGTACCTGACAGCTGTGCCTGTACCTGACAGCTGTTAGTCACAGGAGGCTCTGCCTACTGGTACCTGATGTTTTGGGAGTCCACCCTTGACTTATTGACTTCATGGCTGTATTGTCATGGGTTACAGGAATAGTTCATAGGGTGAGTTCTCAGTTCCAGGAATCAGTTCTTTAGCTTGATTTGCTTAAAATAGGGTTCCTTGAGCTAAGCTATTGTCTACTGATGACCATCATTCACTTGCATTCACTCAACAGATGTTATCACTTCACAATTACAATTTCAATGCAATTTTAACAATGGTCCAGGGTGTAACGGCATTCTACAGGAAGAATATTCCTTAGGAGTTTAAAAGTATAAAATATAAGATACAAAATGCCATGGCAAAGATGAGACAAATGAAATATGAAAATGCTCTGCGAGAAATATATAAAAATGCAATGTGAGGTAGTCAGGATCAAAGGCTACTGGGGACAGTAAGTGAATTAGGTTAGCACAGTATATTTACAGTCTTTGCAGTGGATATTTTAGTTCTTTTGCTTTCTTTAGTGACTGAGCTTAATTGATATATAGATGTAGTTTCTAGGTTTCTCCTACAGAAAGCCACTTCAGCTTTCTGACTTGCTCTCAGCCTTGCCACACCCATGCAATGAGTGTGCTAGGTCTTTGCCAATATTTAGAAGGAAAAGAAATACACAAAATGAGATGGGGTGTGCAGGCAAAAAGGGGCTTCTGTTATATCCATGTCCAGGAGGAAAATGTACAAAGGGGGCTTTCTGCTACAATTCCACCCTAATGATCAGAACTTGAGTTTTGAAAGGGGATACATTTGAAGATGAAAACACTTCCAGAATAGCACTTATTTGGTAAGTATGACATTAGGTAATTCAGACCCAGGTAAGAGCACACAATGGATGGCAGATTACACAAGTTTAAAATTAGGCAGAATGGAGGGCAGGGTTGTACCTTAGAGACTAACTAGTTCAGAGAGATATAAGCATTCATATCTGATATCCTATTTAATTAAATTTCTTAGACTGTAGACCTATAATTCAAAACTGAGCAATGCTGCAAACAGTTGTTGGTTTGTTTTTCTTTGGGGTTTTTTGTGGGATAAAGGCAACCATCTGTAGTTTGAGCTATAGAATTAACTGATGCAAATCCTCCTTTCTTGACACTACCAAATACTTCATCAAAACTATTTATAGCTGGTTCTCCAAGCTCTTGACTAACTTACCTATTTGGCCATGATGATAAATGTGGTTGTCAAAAGTCTCCTTTAACATAATATATATTCACTTCTAAAATGTATAGAGTTAGATCTTAATACCCGAAATCAGCTGCAGCTTTATCTCTTTTTCACACTGAATACTGTTATATTTCATATGATTCTCAGAAAAAAAATCTAAATATTTTTAATATAGCTTTTTGAAAAAGCATCACTCTTTGTCCATACTATTAATTAATGTTTACTATTTAAAAAAATGCTAAGCTCAGTATGCTGTTTATATTCTACTATTGTGGCTGCTTTTATCCTACCTATAATCTCAGTGCTATTTCCAGTTGGATAAGCTATTTATGATGCTCTGTGCAAAACTGTTTTCCAGTGTCAAAGCTGCTGAGTTTTGTTGCAGTTAGCTAGCATGCTGCAAATCTTTTGTATGTAGTGAATAGGTATGATAACTCCTAACATGCTCTCTGGATTCTTCAAGATTAAAGGTGGCATAGTAAACTGACAGAAATTTATGAGTCCAAATAAACAGTTTGATTCCTACCTTGTATAAATTATAGTGTATTGGGTTTCCCCAGTGCTGAAAGAGTAACTATTTTTTTGCTTCAATAACCAAATAAAAAGTGTACAAAACCCAATAATTTCAGTTTGACTTAAAACAAAAATGTTTTCCTTGATAAAACAAACAGAATGCATTGTTTGGTGATGCTATATATTAGCCCTTTTTAAATTAAATGTCTACATTTTAAAATTAAAATGTTTAATTTTGACTTTTCCAAAATTGTCATCTTTTTTGGCTGAAAATATTTGCTGAATTTGCAATAGATTTTCAAATCATTTTAGTCCCTTCAAAACTGCATTTCTTTTTAAAGAAAATATGTTCCAAAATAAATAAACAGTATTGCCCCAAGCTCTCCTAAGATGGCAGGGATATTAGTGCATGATATAATGACACACATAATGACATACCGAGTTTTTTAGTTTTCCTGCTCTTTTCTTTTCATCATATTGTGCTTAATTTCCTCCACTTGTACTTTTCTGTTTTTGTTCTCTCCACTTTCTGTCCTCTTTTATGCCTTTCTTCCATTTCTGAGCTTATTCTAATACTATGGTGGTGTGGGATGACCTAGTGCCAACAATTGAGAGGAAGAAACTAAACAATGGGCTGGTAAGAGAAGGAGTAGAAAGCTGAGGGAGAAGGGAGAAAGGGAGAAAATATGAACTTTTGCCCAAATACATGTGGTATCACTACCACTCTTTGAGAGTCCATCCATCAGCCTGAGAAATACGTTTTTAATAACTTTCAAAGATTTTATATTTAAAGGAAGTAATAAAGTGGTAAGGCAAGACTTTATTTAGAAACCTTTAAAGACTTTTCTGAGACAACTCTCTTTTTTTCAGCAAGTTCCCTGCTCATTTATCTACCTAAACTGGAGCTATTGAAACTAATGGGCTTTTTTTACACATGCATGTGCTACAGCACTGGGTGCTTTGAAAAGGCCCCTAAAAATGTAGTAAATTAATATTTATTTGCTTCTGGATGCCTGTCAACGATGACAGGAACTAGGGGCAGTAGGACCCAGGGGGAGCCAGCAGGACAGAGCACCCCAGTCCCACTCCACCCCCAGCAATTTCCCTGCCTTCCTGCCCCTGCACTGCTAAAGCACCATGTGGCCCTGGGCTGCATGACTGGACCGGGGAGCACAAACCACGGCAGTACCCTGGAACTACGAGTGGGAGTGGGGGGGTGTAGGCAGAGACAGAGGGTAAGTGTTTTTGTGTGTTAGTGTGTCTGTGTGTGTAGGCAGAGTCAAACAGTGTGTGGTAGGCAGGGGCAGAGGGTGTGGGAAGGATGGGCAGAGGGTGTGTGCATGTAGAAAGGGGAAAAGGTTGTTTGCATGTGTGGAGGTGGGGCAGAGGGTGTGTGTGTGTACAAAGGGGCAGAGGATGTGTTCATAGGGTCAGTCCAAAACACACACACACCATCATACACATGTACTGACACCCCCTTTCACACTGCAATACAAGCATACCCCCACACCCACACCCCCCAGCCACCCTCCTCACAGTACACAGCCCCAACAAACCCCATACCCAGCCATACCCTACATATCCAAACACACACCCACATGCTTACTCACCCTACACCTATCCACCCCCACAGACACACCTGTGCCCTCCCCCACACCCCACATAACCACAAATCCACAGTCCCCCACAAAACTATACCCACCCCCACAACATACAAGAGTAAGACTTCATTTTAAGGTATTGTGAAATCACCTCTATGTACACTACACAAACACATGTAAATCAGGACAACATTTTTTTTTAAATCAAAGTAATGAATGTTGTAGATGTTTTCTTTTAGAATATTTGGTATTTTTCTGGTTCTAATGTGGCAAAACCCCTTGCTGAAAGGAGAACTTCTGGGGCAAAGGGAGGGACTTCTGGTGGTGAAAGTCAGGGGCTCGGGGGTCAGACTTCCAGTCACAAGATGGCAACTAGGGGGTGAGGCACTTGTCAAGGGGTAGGGCTACCCATGCGGCCCTTGACAGCTTGCCCAAACTCAGTAAGCAGCCCTCTGCCTGAAACAATTACCCACCCCTGGGCTAGCCCCACAATCAAGCACCCTTGTGCCCGGAGCACAATGAGCCCATGTTAAAGCAGACCTGGGATGGCAGGAAGAGTGCTGTGGTCCTAGGTGCATGTGCAAACAGCATGCCCAGGAGCAATAATATGTGGTGCAAACTGCACAGAAGCTTATTCAAGCATGCTAATTGCATGTGTAGATGCACGCAGTGCAGGCAAAATTGCACCACTCCAAAGATGTCCTATTTTAGTGGCAAGTATATTATTCTAAAACCTTCCTCAGCTAACTAATAATAAATACTTCTATAAAGAAAGCTTTTATTCTGTCAGCATCTCTCCTGTGCTAATTTACTACTGTAATTTATCCTGGCTGGATTTTCTGCCTCTGCAATTGGTTCCTGGCATGTGTCAACAGCAAGTGCCTTACTATAGTAACTTGCAGGGTTTATGGCAGTTCTAAGTTCCTGCTGAAGCTTAATCCCTTGTGTCATGGGAAGACTAAAGTTTGACACCTTGTCACAGCATTCTTTGTTCATAGAATGCAACAGGAAAAATGTTGGCTTTCAGATCACTCATTTTTTCTTCCACTGACATTCAAGTCTCATTACAATAGTTTATCTCTCTCCTTTAAACTATAATGAATTCATTTAGAATGAATATAAATGCTGTGAGTAAATATGTTTTCCATTAATATTTCTTCTTGTTATATTCTGTCAACAATTGAGGCTAAGGCATTACAAAGAAAAAATAGATCTTGAGTAAGAAACCATAACAGGAGTGGTTTCAGATTATTTACCTTTTTGCTATGACTACATATCTAACATATGGTTCTATTCCAAGCCATTTGTTTTAATGTTAAATCAGAATATCCTCAGAATGAAGCAGTTCTCCTTTTTATGTCAATCCAATTTAACTAACATGGATTTTTTTTTCAGCTGAAAATTAATAACTCACAAAAAAATACCAAGTCTGAATACCTATTCTGAATCAACAAGGCAGGTGAAGGGACTGAAAGTGGGAGGGTATCATTCCAGGTAAAGCATCTAACTATTCTGAAAAGATATGAAATTTGCAGCTCAGCTCCTATCTGTGGTCCTAATGTCAACATCAGTCTGTGTGAACTCAGAATAGTCTTGAAAAAAAATCTCTCTCCCCTGGCACAAAGGAGAAGGAGATAAAAAGGACAGCCCCTCTATCCCTCATCCCCCTTTCTGGCATGTACAACAAACTAATTTACTTAGCTATTGCTGAGTGTCTCCATTCAAGTACTGAAACACTGTCACCAGATTACCAGTTAAAGCTGAATGTGAACTGAAGCCCTATACACCAGCATCCACAATCTTTGGGAGAAGGGTGAATTCCAGATTTGGATCAAATTCTTAGTTTGGGTTAGCATTTCTAACAGGACAGTGAGATATAAAGAAGAAAAATAGTGAGGTTAGGGCTTGTGAGAAAATCTTAGCCCTTGATCTGGAACAGTCAGAAAAGTCTATTTTGATCATTTAATCTTACCACTGGTAAAAACCTGTGGACTTAAAAGGCTTCCATGAAACAATTTCTGTTTGAAGCTCAACATAGCTTTTAAAGATATTTCCAATCTGGATTTCAAAATGCCAGTGATGGAGCAGCTGCAACCCTTGATCTGTTGTTCCAATAGTTCATTACCCTCATTGTTGGATAAGTTAAACCTTCTTTCTACTCTAAATTTATCTAGCTTCAAATTGCAGCCATCAGATCTTGTTATGCCTTTATTTGCAGGAGTTAAGAGCCCTCTAGTATTACATTTTTGTTCCTCTTAAAGTTACTTATACAGTCTGATCAAGTCACCCCCTTAACCTTCTATCTGATAAACAGAACAGATTGAATTCCTGGAGTCTTTCACTGCAAATTTTTTCCAGTCCTCCAATCATTCTCATAGGTCTTCTCAGAATCCTCTCCAATTTATCAGTGCCACAGGTTACAGCTCTTATTACATAAAGCCCTTATTTATTCTTGAAGTCTAAAATAGAGTTGGATAAGTGTTAAAATGCTCCATAAACCACAATATGTTCTAACCATGTGTTACATGGATGTCTGAGTAATGCATATGCAGTTAAATACTTAAGAGCTTTTAGTTGTTTTAGAAAGCGTGTTTATGTTAAAAAGAATAAGACCCCATCATTCGGGCGTTTATGTTAAAATGAATAAGACCCCATCATTCTTGGGTGTTTAGAGCAAGAAAAGTAGTTCAACTTGAGGCTGGCATGAAATGGCAGTTGCTAGTTTGAGATGCATTTAACCCTTCTAGGTAAACCTAGAGAATAAGGACAAAGGAGGTCTGTCTACATGAGACACTTTACTGCTCAGTAAGCTAATTTACTGTATAGTAAAGCATTAATGTCTGGAAGTGCAGGCACTTGCTGCACAGTAAATTAATTAACTTACTGCACCATATATACTGAGCAGTAGCACATGTGTAGAGGGCAACCAAGAGCAAATTTGACACCCATCAGCTCCACCACCGGGGGCCACCCTTGGGGTAGGCCCAGGGCCATGGGGCTTGGAACTTCTACTGCTTCAGGCTGCCCATGGGGCTTGGAGCTTTTGCTGGCCCCAGACTAGCCTTTAAAATATTGTGGTGACCCCTGGGGGCCTGTGCCACCTGATGTCTGCCTCTGGCCACTCGCAGCAGTGGCCCCAGATCAGCTGCACCAGCCTGGCTGGACCCCGGCGCTAGTCTCCAGGTCAGCCCCAACACCTGCCTTCCTGTCCCACCTTGTGTCCCTGCGCTGTGTACTGCAGGTACCTGCCCAGTAAGGCTTTGTGAAATTTTGGCAGGTGTTTTGTCTCAAAGCTGTATTGATGCATTCTGAGCTTGAAACAGCAAAATCAAAACAAAACAAAAGGCTTTGAAACAGCTTTGAAATGAAATTAAGACACTTGAAACATTTCAAAAGTTTCAAAACATTTCAAGTGTCAAAGCAGCACGGTGGCTGCATACAGGGGAGAGCCAGGACTGTGCTCTAAGTGGCTTCACCAGCTTCACAGAGCTCAGCCCTGTAGCAGGAGGTGGAGGGAGAGCCAGTGGCAGAGCCACTCCAAGCACAGCCCTGCCTCTGAGTGCAGCTCTCCACCACCTCCTGCCACCAGATCCACCTGTGTGGGGCTGTGGAACCTCCCACCACTGGGCTGTACTTACCAGGGCAGCACTCAGGGCAACTCCATCATTGGCTTTCCTGACGCCTCCCACCACAGGGCTGAGTTCCATGGGGCTGGCAGAGCTGCTTGGAGTACAGCCCTGCTGAGCACAGCCTGGTGGTAGGAGGCTCTGCAGCCCCATGGAGCTGAGCTGGGTGGCAGGAGACAACAGAAAGCCAGTGGCAGAGATGCTCAGAGTGCAGCCCTGGCTCCAAGTGCAGTTCTGGTCAGTCGCTCCCCCCTGCCTCCCGCCATCAGGCTGAGCTCCATGGGGTGGGTTGAGCCATCCAGAGCAAAGCCCTGTGGCAGGAGGTAAGGGACAGCCAGGACTGCACTCCATGGGGTCATGCATCCAGAACACAGTGTGCCCCAGCATGTCCTGGAGGGTGCCTCAGACTTCCAGGATGGCCTCCCTAGCAGTCTCCTTGCCCACACTGAAGAGGTTGCCAACATAGTGTAGCCTGATGGGTGCGGCTTTGAGTATGCCGATTCTGTCGGGTCTCTGCAGGGAGTGGCAACTTTAGGTGTGGCAACTCCTGGTGTGAGTTAAGCTGATCGAGGAGCTCCTGGAAGGTGGCCTGGGTCATACAAAAGGACTTCAGTAACTGCTCATCATCCTGGGTGCTCTGGATCATGTGCAGCCACCAGGAGCTCAAGGATGGCAACAGTGGCAGTATCCATATGTGAGTTGTCAGCATCTGCAGGGTAGCCCAGAGGCTCAGCAGCAACAGCATGGAGCAAGGGGCCTCAGACACCACAGTGAGCCTGACCATACAAATGCCCAGCATGGAGCATACAGCAAGGGCTGAGACTGACCTGGGCCAGGTGGCGGTCACCATGCTGGCAAAACATGGTAATCAGGGTGGAAAGCCAGAGCCTGGGGCATGGGTCATAGTTCCAGCAAGTGACGGAGAGAAGCGGAGGTCAAAGCCTTATGCACCCGCTCTTAGCAGAGAGGCATGTAAATGAATGAAATGCATAGGCAATTCCACGCTAGTGAAGTAAACAGTAAACAGAGGCGGAGCTTGAAAAGGGAGGAGAAATGGGTGGAACAATAGGAGGGACAGAGGCAGAGCAAATATTAATGATCATAAACTAAGGTGTATAAAATGTGAAAAGAACTATTGTTCAGAGCAGCTCCCCAGTTAGTTGGTTTTTTGGGAGCTAGTCCAAAACTGTCTATTCTAAATAAAGCTGTTGTGAGCAATGTGTGCTGGTGTTTCCTCCCTGCTTGCTCTGGCTAATGAGTAACAGGATTCATGGGCAATTGGATCCTTGTCTTCCTAGTCACTGGGCACTGCATGGAGTCAGGGTCTAACAATGTGGATCTGTGAAACTTGTAATAAACTATGTCATTCTTGAATTGGGCTTGTCAGCTGCAGATTCATCAGGCATCTGACTAGACCTGTTATGTGTACCCTATGATCCAGAAGATCAACAGTTGCTTATTGAATTCATCCAGCTGCTGATTATCTGTAAGCAATAAGACATCAAGGTCCCTGCACTCTCCTAAAAATGAGTTGCAACTAAGGTCTGTATTGGTTTAATGCTGGCAATAGGACTTGAGGCTTCTGCATAAGATGAGCAAGAAATTGTGTTGTCTTGTGAAGCTTTGAACTTTCAAAATTTTTCTCATCCACTTCTCTCACTTTCAGTATTAATTTCTCTCCTCTTTTCCTTCACCATTGACAGCCAATTGATGATTAGGGCACCTACCTAGAACTGAGAAAAAAATGTTCAAATACCTTCTCTGCAGTTCTCTCACACCTCAGGTGGGAGTGTCTAGTTTTTACCAGAAACCTAAGAAAATGTTCCTAAAGAAAAGGTGGAAAACTGGTACAGTTGAATGAAAAGCTTCTGTTCCAATCATCTAGTTAAAAAAACCAAAACAAAACATGTTGACCAGCTCTGTTCTCACTGTCTCTGTGACTCAGATGCAGATAAGTGCTCAGAGTGGCAGATGAGAGAGAGATCGGGTCTTCTGAAGACTTTACTGGGGAGGCAAACTGAAGTGTATCAGCAGCTGACTGTTACCTTTCTGAGACCTCTTGGAGAGAAAACATTAGTACCAATTTATTGTTGCGCTGTCCATTTTAAGAAATGTCTCCTTTATAATAGTCTTTCTTTAAAATATTTGTTGTTTAATTTTTTTCACTTTGCCTTTTTTGAGACAGGTTTTACAGTCCCTTTCATTTCCGCATTCTGCTTTTGTTTTCTTTTTCTCTCTTCTCTGATACTCTTTTATTCCTGTATAGTCTCATGCTGTGCAGCTCCTATTGCCATTGAGTCAAAAACCAAATGAAAGTGAAAAAAGCTCTTTGACCATTCTGCCATGGAAAAGATTAGTGAACATCTCTCTCCTTTTAATTGTATTTGTTATTTCCTTGGTGGGTCCAAGAATCAGCCTCTTTGCTCACTCCCATAAACCACTGACTAACACTTGCTTCCTGCCTCCTGAAGTAAAAAGAGCCTAACATTTCTGAAACAATATCTTGAAGCTACAATTGTGACTATTTTAGCCTGTTTTGGAAAAGATAGCTATAGGACAAGTTTATCTATGGCTTTTTTTTGCCAATAGGAAACAAAAATTAAACTCAGGTTTTTCCCAGCTGGGGAGGTACCAGTCTAATCAAAGTACATGAGGCACTGAGTAGAGTATTGGAGAAACAGGGGTAAGGAAAAAAGTATTTTGCCTGCAGCTCAGAAGCACAAGAGACAGCTGCTTGAAAGCTTTCTGCATTTCCTTCTTCATGCCATGGCAGTAGCTATTGCAACTGAACTTAAGGGCAGCTGACAAGGGCTACAGTTCCTGTATGTGATACACAGGAACTAGAATTGCAGACTTTTTTCCCCTTAAATGTTCAGACATGGTCTACTGAACGATGTTCCCCTTGTCAGATGAATTTTGTCTTGTAGCCTAAGGTTTCGTAATGATCTTAAGGGAATGTTCACAAATAGCAAGGCTAGAAGATAGTAATCTGATGTTCTAGAAAAAGCACAGCATAAGAGTAACTTAGAGAGAGCCACTATCTGACATTTGGCTTTATACTGTGGGTACTTTCATTTCCTCTACTTTGCCAGTGAACCACTTAGATATGAAAAAGAATTAGGAAAATGGAGGAAGAGAGGGTATATTTAGATCATAAATGGATTTCAGATAGTTGTGATGCTATTATGTAGATGCTAGAATACAGCACAACCACAACACTTCTATATAGTCAATAATTTCTGATGCTCTTTTTCCTTAGTAGTCTACAAAAAATATGCATTTTCAGATCCCTTAAATCAAGGAGGTTGAACACTAGTCCATAGGGTTCCTGCAGATAAGAATTTGGGGGTGGAGCTCACTACCAACCTCTGAAGTGAGAAGCCTCACTAGGGATGGATTTCAGTGATGGGGAGTGAGCGAGGGCTGTGTCAACCTCTCTGGTTCCCTAATGCCACTTATCCAGCTGCCACCACTACTCATCTTATCACAAGAGGTGGGTCTGAATCTAGCTCCCAAAGAGCCTAAGAGTCTGGAAGTCACCCAGGGAATCAAAATGGCTTAACAGCCCTGCCTTCAATGGTAAAAATGTAAGCATTTTATATTCCCCCATTCTCTCTCTGAACGTTCTAAATAATTATATTTAAATTTTTTTTTCCCTAATATCTAGTCTGCCACTGACTCCCTGTATAACAACAGGTAAAATCAGCTGTTGTGCCTCAATTTGCTAATCTATAAAATGGAAATCATGTCTACTCCACAACAAAGATAGTATATTTTATTAATGTTTGTAAAGAAATCAGATTTTTTTGACTGGCAAGGCTTTTAAAGCTGTTTCAAAGCAACTGAAGGAATGGAAAGACTGAATTTCAATTCCTATTGAGTGGTTTACTATGCAGAAATTATCATACTCCTTTTAAGTTAGTGAGGCTCCAAGACCTTAAGCAATACTTCCTACAAAAAGTGTTCCTAATGTGTTTGTAGAAGGGTGAAGCAAATAACTGGGGAGTCCTTTCACACTTAAATAAAATCATTTGTTTATACTGGGTACATATATTTTCTCTAAATATTTTGATTATGTCTATATTTTTTGGAAAACACCCTATAACTTTAAGTTTTCAGTTTTTCCCTTCTTCATTTCCCTGGAGATAAGGGGTTCTATTAACTGAAAACATAATTTATTTTCTATTCTCCAACCTGTTAAAGGAAAGTAATCTGGAAGGTTATTAAATTTCATTAGAGATGCATGTGGATACATTGATAAGACAGTTGTCTAGAGCAGCATCGGTGAGTCTCTCCAAAACACTGTATACCATAAAATGATGACAAGGCCATAGACAAGCTTTTGAACTAGTACTTAAGATTCTGAAGAATGTGCCAGTTTAAATTCTGCCACTGACTATGTATACTGCTCTCTTAAGGTTAAAACATCTTCCAATTCCAGTCCTTAAACTTGTATTGATGTAAAGGTCCTTAACAGGCAGCAAGCAAATATTTTCATCTTGAAATCTGAAAAATTACAGCTCTCTTAATTAGACCATGCAACAATAAAATCATTCAAGTTTTACATCTTTACCTTCCAATTGATTATTTTCCAATTTGCCTTGCTTTTAGTGCTGTACCACCAAGACAGAAGGGTTCCCCCCATCATCTTTAAAGCTTACCTTACAACTGTCATCTTCTGTTTAGTTTATGGTTTTTCCCCTCCTTGTAAAAAAAGTATTTGTAATACTGTATATTAAGGACAACATATATATATATAACATACTTTTACTATATTGTCTGAAGAAGAGTTACGTCAATTTCCTAACCCAGTTTTTATATATATAAATTTCTGCTGAGTAACTTCTTCTAGTAGACTACCTATAAAGTATGGGCAACAAACTGACAGAATCATGTCATAATACTAAATCAACATGCAAAGATTCATCAGAGGGAACAAATCCCAGAGACTTACATAAAAGGCAAAACGACACCTGATCATTTGAAAATATAGCAGTCAAACCAAGAGGTCTGTCTTCCTTTTTCAGGAGAGGCGGCATTGGCTGATGGAGTCACACTATAAATTTACTGACACAAACACAAAGGACAATGTTCGCAAACATGCTGAAAAAACAAACCTGATAATAAGATAGCACAACACTGATATATTTTCTTAGGTAAATGTAAAAGAAAAGAAACAAAGGAAAAGCACAGAACACTGCGGAGAGGATATATATTTTGTTCCTGAAGTTTATAACTCTGTATTGCAACTGAAAGGAAGTTCCCTAATGACCCTGTAATTTAAAGCAGAAAAAGCATCAACCCAGCTGATGAGTACTGGGTCTCATGATACTAATGTATAATGCACTTCAATGAAATGGGATGCTTGAAAAGGGACAGTTTACTCAGGGGTTCCTGAAGAAGAAATCCTAACGTCAGAGTGCAGGGACATCTTTCTCCAAGAACATCTGTCACTACAGGTAAGAAGTCAGAAACCTCATTAACTTTACCCATAAGCACAGGGGTGCCCTTATCCCATATACTTGCTGCAAAATATTCCCATTTTCAACTAATTAATATTGACATTGCCTGAAAAATTGACAGACCTTTTAATGGCTTTTCTTGGCTTTCCTCATTCAGACTAGAGTTATTCCTTTATATGTTTGGAATTTATCTTAAGCTTAAGGCCAAAAACATGTATAGTTTTGGAAAACATCTTCCTACATTCTAACTATAATTTTAACATATTTTAATAATTTTCAATATGACACAACCACCATTTTATTCAAGTGAAACAGTTAAATCTGAAAAATTATTGTTGAATCACAAGGATATTACATTGTAAAGTTATGGCATCATTATACATAAGGTAAAATTCCAGTGCCTTTGAAATCAATGGGACAACTGCTATTGACATCAGTGGGCCTAGAATCAGCCTATTTGGACTTGTCACATATGTAAACCTGCAAAACCCCTCCACATTTGGAAAAATGATGTTGAAAATTAGTAGGATACTACTTGTAAACAGAGTATTGGTTATCAAGGAATGTGTAAACGAGAAAAAAGAGAATGCTGGAGACATACCGCATTATATTTCTGATTTAATCTGTCAATTTATAACTGTAACACAAAGCCAGAAGGCTCCTGTTATTTGAGGGGAAAAGAGTAGCAGGCAAATTAGCTACAAGGAAAATAGCAAGCTAGGGGAAGATGTGGAAGCCAGGAGTGCCTATCACAGGGCTGGTCACTCTGCAATAATCCAGAAAGACAGAACCCTGTTTGGGAAGCATGGGCCCTGCTGCAGCAGTGAGAACAGCAGCAACAAGCTTCACTGGAGGCTATTCAGCAAGCTAAGAAAACACCTATGGCAGCCACATGGCCAAAAAATGTGGCTCAGCTTCAAGCCATCTAAGTCCAGAGCCTGAGCCACAGCAATCAGTCTGGCCCTGGAGACTGCAGTGGAAGGAGCTCCAGAGCAGGAAGGGCCAGGAGAGCTTCAAACTGAACTGGTGCTACTTTAGGAGAGGCAAACAGAATGCTGCTGCCTTGCAGAACAATGTGACCCAAAATAAGTGAAACCTTGGTTGAAAAGACAGGCAGCCACTGTTTACTTACAGACCCAGAATGGGTTAATTGGTGTGATAGCCAAAGGGCTTATTCCTTTATTACAATTTACCAGCTGTTTGGGACTAGCAGGGATGGTACAGAGGTCCCAGTAGTGCCCAAGGGCACCAGATTATCCTGATCCTGTCTAGGGCTAAGGGGGCCTAGGACACAGCATGGGCTTGAGCCTTCTAGGGTGGAAGCTTAGGGAAGAACTGCAATTTAACACAACTCTATCCAGATAGGGCCAGGGTCCCAGACAAAGCCAAGGCAGGCTTGTTGCCCAGAGAAGGGCAGAGATAAGGCCAGGAGGCCAGGAAGCAACATAATCAAGATGCAAGCCTATAAGCCAGGTAAAGTACAGTTTCATAGTTTATAAGGTCAGAAGGGACATGAACAGATCATTGAGTCTGACCCCCTGCCCTGGGCAGAAACAAGTGCTAGAATCATAATACCCCAGCCAGATATCTATCCAACCTCCTCTTGAAGATCCCCAAGGTAGGGGAGAGCACCACCACCCTTGGGAGCCCATTCCAGAGCCTGACAGCCATAACCATAAAGTAATGCCTCCTGATATCAATCCTGAACCTGTTCTCAATCAATTTGTGACCATTATTCCTTGTTATCCCAGGTGGTGCACAGGGGAACCTATTTTCCACTGGTCCCCCCGGTGAATTTATAGATGGCCACCAGATCCCTTCTCAGTCTTCTCTTGTGGAGGCTGAATAGATTCAGGCCCTTTAATATATCTTCGTAGGGCCTGGCCTGCTGACCCCTGACCATGTGAGTGGCCCTCCTTTGGACCATCTCAAGGATAGCCACATTCTTCTTAAAGTTTGGCACCCAGAACTGGATGCAGTATTTCAACTGTGGCCTGACCAGTGCCATATAGAGAAGAAAGATCACCTCCTTGGACCTGCTTGCGATGCATCTATAGATGCATGACAAGTTGCGGTTAGCCTTACTGACATTTGCAGCTTATGTCCATCTTGGAGTGGACCTGGACTAGAAGGCTCAGAAAGAGAAAAGTGATGGAGGCTGAGAAGGCCAAGCCCCTGACAAGGGAATGACTACATCTGTGAGGCATAGGTATGATGTAAGGGGTAGAGGTGCACTGATACATCAGTTGCATATTGGATCAGCACCAACAAGAGGAAAATTGACTGCATCGGCAATTGGCTTTTTTTTGGCTGATGTAGCCAACACTGTGGCTCATAATGGGGCTGGGGTAGGTGCTGCACAATGGAGGCAAAGCATGGGACGGAGTCATAAGCGGCTTTTCGGGGGGGCATGGGAAGTGGGGGGCAGCACCCACTGCTGCATGCATCCTGAGAGGGCATTGGAATCATGTGCCCCCAGATCTACATGAGGGGCGAGGGCAGGCTGCCATTGCAGGCTGGGGCTAGGGCTGCACCAAGCTCTTCCTGGTGGGAGGATGGGCCAGGCTGTGCTTGGGGCAGGCAGTGGCAGTGCTGCTATGGTGGGGCTATGGTAAATTTTAGGGTGGCTGAAGCCCCCTATGGCCCCCCTTCAGCACCAACCCTGAGTGCAGCCTGGCCCAGGCCCCCACCAGGAAGAGCTTGGCACTGCCCTGGCCCCAGCCCACAGTGTTACCTGTCAGCCCCATGTTCTTGGGGAACCCTGACACAGGATGCAAACTGTCTGACTCACAAAGAATCCCCCCCCACCTAAACAGAAACTGATTAAAATGCAGTGAGAGACGCACCTAAAACCCTCCAGATAAGGGTGACAAGAGTGAAACAACTGCCTTAGGTCTCATTTGCATTTGGGATGGAACCAGATGACCATTCATTTACATGAGAGATGGAGAACAGAAAACCTGAAGCAGAGACTGCAGTGAATTCTGGGATCAGCGAAGCAGGGGAGCACTGCATGATGGGGAATCTGTGCTCCAAATGCTGATCAACCCCCACACCCAGCTCAGCATTTATCAGACAAGTTCTAATCTGGATTTACAAAGAACTTTTCCTCCCCTCCCCTCCACACACCTCCAAGCAAAAGTAAGTTTACTAGGCATCTCAGGCCGTACATTCCCTGGTCCCACTATGGAAGGCCTCTGTAAACTTAATTGGCTAAAACTCGGTTGCCAGGTTAGGGAATGCTGAGGCAATATACCAAGTCAGAGGGGGTATGGATAACATTTGAACAATGGTACAGGGTTCATCACAGCGTCCAGCCCGTTGGAGTCCTGTCCACAAGTGTTATCATACTTTTCCCGAGACGACTGGTGGAAGTCCTCTCCACAACAGGTTATGAACACTCCAATAATTGCCTGAAGTCTGTTAAAAGATCTGTAGTAAGTCTGTAGTAAGATATGGAAAAGTCATGCTAAGCTGAGGCTTGTTCACAGCAAGTAAAAATTCAAAAACCTGATGCTGCAATCTATTGTTTCTGAAGACACCAGGAGATATCCCATCAAGTATATCTGCTATCCATAGGAATGATAAGCTGGCTCCTAAGTATGTGTTTCCTGAGTATCAGTCAGGTTCCTGAGATGTTCCAATCAGATAACCCCTTGTCAACAGAAAAGACAATTTGATTTACACTATTGAGAATGATTGAAAGAAGCTGAACTGAGGGTATAAAAATCTGTAGAAGAAGCAGCAGTGTGTGTGCTGACACCACCCACTTTCTTCTGGAGAGGCTGAAGAAGGCAGATCATCTCCCTTCAAGGATCATGCTAAGAACTTTAACCTGTCAGATTTGCAACCCTAGTACCTTGGACTGGTGAGATCCCAGCTCGCTCGCTCTCTTCTCTCTCTCTAAGCATAGATTTCTGAATTTCAACTGTATTAGTTAAGTTTGAGCTAGGTTTCCCCAAATACTTAGTGAAACCAAGCTAATACTGTAACTGTTTGTGTTTGTTTTTCTTTTGCATGTCTATTACTACTAGTGTCATTATATATTTCATCTACTTAGCAATAAATAACTTTTATAGTCAAACTGGTGGTAATTGGGTATATTTTTCCTTCTTTATTTCTCTTTCCCCACTTGCTATGCAACAATGCTCCTTTTACCTAAGCTAAAGGTCCCGGTGAAGCCCAGAAATACTGTGGGGTCTGCTCATCAAGAAGCTAAAAGATTGGGATGTGCTGAGTTTGAAACACATAAGGGGATCAGCTTGTACAGGCTGATTGACCCAGTCTGGCTCAGATGTGCCCTAATGAACTGAATGCTGGCCCATGAGGGTGTCATCTGGACACCCAGCCAGATTCAGAGGTACTCTGTTTAACTGTGTGCTTGTGTTGGACTGTAGTTATTGTTGCTCTGATGAACTGATTCTTGGCATAGGAGGGTGTCAGCCTGTCCATGCTGATCAACCCGGCCAGGTGAGGCGAGTCACGTTAATCTGTGTGTGTTTGTGTGTATGACTGATTTGGGGACTGGAGGAACCCAGACCTACTGAACTGAGTCCTGCAAGATAGCTCCACTGGGGGTGAGGGCTTGCAGGGGGAGAGATACAGCTCTGTATAGAAACACCAGTAACACAAGCAGCACATTAATAGAATTACCAAGACCCTAGCCCTAATAAATGAGCACACCCCAAAGTAGCAGGCAAATCTGGTAACAACAGTGTCAGGCTGCCCTCACCCCACATGCAGATCCAGGGGCCACATGCCCCCCATGCCCTCCCAGCGTGCATGCAGTGGCGAGAACTGCTCCTATCCCCACATCCCCCGGATGAGCCATGGCTCTGTCCCACACTCCACCCTACCACAGCTGTGCAGTGCCTGCCCCTGCCCCACTCCCTCCCTCACCGCAGGGGCCTCGATCTATCACCTCCATGCCCCTTCTGTCACAACAGACTTTCCAGCTGGATGCTACTCTGCAAGCAGCCCGGCTGCATATTGGCTATTGGATCAGTATCAGCTGATATGGCTTGTTAAAAATTGGGCATTGGTATCAGCCCAAAAAATCTCTATCAGGCTAGTAAGGAGAGATCAGAGCCACGTGATTAGGTCTTAAGGCTATACAGGTGCCCTGAGGTACTGACACCTCTCTCCTGAGAGTGCCCACTCATTTTAAAGGCAGAATTGAGACCGGAGGAGTCCAGGAGGGATCTGCTATCTATTAGACAGGTTGAGGCTTGTTCTAGGACCCTTAAGATGCCTACATTTCAATCCATTAAGGACATCAAGATGTGGCAGGTGAGAAGAAAGGGAGGGTATCTTAGAGGCAGAGCACGGCATGAGTTGGGTGATCAGGGATCATCTCACACACAAATCTGGTTCCAATTACACATTTTTTCAGTAGAGGATTGAGTCTGCTTGGATTGACAGCAAAATATGCAAAAAAGTTTTATGTTGCAGATGAGACATCTGTAATGCAGATTAGAGGGAATGCATTTTATCTTTATTTACTATGTGTTTATACCTATTACTTAAACACCATATACAGAGTTTCTTCTCTTCAATCTACTGTTATTATTAAGCAAAAAAAATTAAATAAATGTAAATTAGTATATGGCAAATGCCTAGAATTAGAACATTTATGATTATAATATAACCCAAGAGCTTTATATAACCAAGGTTTAGGTTGAACACACTGCTCCACAGCTTACCTTCCTCTCACTGGTATGGCAAGAGCCTCTGGTAACATTTCCAACTATTTCAACCCCTTGCAGCACCTACAGCTGAACTGTGGCATTACAGGATTCTTTTTTTGCATTATGATGAAATTCTTAGGTTTATACCATGTGTTGTCTTAAATTGGGCTAAAGAAACAAGTGTGACTAGTAGATTAAATTTGAGCTAAGTTTTGGATTCAAAGTGAATCATTACTAGAGTCTGGATTTGGTTCTAATAGTTCTCCATGAATTTAGATTTAGAAAAGTACACATTTCATATGATAACCTCTTCTCACAGAATTTCTGCCCTTTCAAGGGGAATCATTCCGATGATTTCAAAAGATTCAACATAATCTGAATTAGAAAAAAAAGACCATTTTAATTCTAGATGCCGTACAAAAAATGCAGAAACTGTTAGTGATCAGTCACTCATCCAAGCACAATTCAAAATAGCTTAGACACAGGTTCTGGCATTGGCTCATATCTAGTAATTAACATGGTTTGATATGTTAAATCTGTTATTACCATGTAAGGCCAAATTCTATTCTACCTATTTGGCATCTGAGTAGTCTTAGGCACCTAAGTGAGATGTTGTCTGAAAGTCTATTAATGCATCTATTTTTGTAACACACTGGGTATGATTAAATGAGATCCTATACTGCACATTAGACTAATCTAACATGTAGTAAAGCATCACCCTCTACACATGCACGGGACTTAATGTGCAGTAAATTAAGCTAATGCACTGTTTTCTAGTACCAGGAAATACAGGTACTAGATTAATGGCACATTAGCTACTGTGCAGTAACACAATTTGCTCCTGGTCAGCCCAGGCAGCTGGAGGCCTGCTGCTTCCTAGCTAAGCCCAAATGTGGGGGGAGCTGTCCCGAGGGCTGGGACAACTGTGTCCTAGCCATGCAAAGATCAGGTCCCTGGAGTGAACTGTTCTTGTTGGGAGCAAATTTGCTCCCAACAGCCACACAGTTACGTGGGGGGGGGGCACAATTTAATGCCCCTGAATTTTCTGTGAAAAAAATTCAGGTGTATTAATTGCATGTGTAGACGCACCCACAGTCATCTTACCTTTAAGACTGAGTCCTAGAAAAAGCAGCAAGGATGAGACAGCCCACCCACCTTTTCCAATAATGGATTTTCAGGGACCTAAGCAAAGTATAGAATCATACTCTGGCACCCAAAGTCCACTTACATGCCTAATGAATGGCAGAGAATCTGGCCCACAGTTATTAGAAGAAAAAGTACTGAAAAATTAGCGTGCCACATTAAGGACATTCTCCAAAACTGAATCTTAGTTTCAAACTGCAAGCAGGAATTAAATAGACTCCATTAAAAACAGGGAAGTTAGCCATAGAGAGCAAAGCACTGACTCCTAGATATTCAGAGGTTGAATAACCCCCTAGATGTGAACAACTCTGAGATGTAAAGAGTTCTTAAATCCCTGCAGAAAACAAACAGTTGCTGAAGCTTCAGGGTATTCAGCTTTACTGTTCACATGTATCATATTGTATTATGTTGGCTTGATCTGTGACATGGGATCAGAATCCAGGACCTAGAATTCAGAAACATGGTTTGGATCTTTCTCTGATAACAGTAGAGGTCATGAGCAAAGCATGAAAGGAACAAAACACTGATACTACAATGTGTAGCAAGAATCATTGCTACTTTCTGGAGTCTCCATGGGGCAGTCAGGGAACAGATAGGATGGGCTAATTACATAGGGACTCTTGAGTGATGAGCAGGCTATAAAAGCATACCACATACTAGGGTTCTGAAGTATACAATTAGTAAAGGTATCACCTAATTTGTATATTTTGTACCCCTTAGGAAGGTCAGAGGCAGGATAAGCAGTTTTAATAGTGATACACTTAGAAAGTGTTAGGGTTAGGCCAGTGAGTATTCCCCTGAAGACTGGACTATGTGGAATGCCACCCGACCAAAGCTCTGAGTTGAGCCCAAGCATAAAATGAGATTAGAACTGGATGACTGTTTTTGAAAATGATAACAAACTGCACTCTGTGCTATGATCTGTGGGACCATGTTCTTTGTTACTGGCAAATATTCAGAGGACCAGCAATTATTAGGAGTGTTTGCAACCTGGGTGCTTAAACTAACATTCATTAAACAAAATATTCAGCCAAAAAAATTCTGGATATTTGTTCTTCAATATTCACCATTTATTAGTCACTACATTAAAATTCTATAAGGTTTTACATGGCTCCATCTTTACAGAGGCAGGAAACTTCTCTATGTCTCACATGTAGTGTTATAATAACCTTGCTCCAGTGTTGCAACTTTTCACTTCTCATGTTCAATGAACAGACTGGGACTGTTGGTAAGATCAGCAAAAATGCCTTGGTCTCTAGGTAAGACTGAGATACTGAATGAGAGCTAACTGACTGTTGTTCTTTACAGATAGGACAGAAGTGATGTCAGTTGCTTGGGAGAAAGAATAAGAGGATGAAAATTTTAAGTGTCCCTTTTACTGAAGATACCTGCAATTCATTGGTCAGATTAGAAATGAATAGGTCAAACTGGACATGTGAAAGTCAGGTAAAAATAACAGACAGATCAAGTTTTAGACATCTGTGTATATCCAAGATGTTACAGTGATTCCTGTCAGAAATATCACCAATCACCATATTACCTTAGGTTAGACTATTCTTCATAAAACTACACTTTGAAACCACACAGTCAAAATAGGGCAGAATTCAATAGCTCAGTTGGTAAGCTGGTATCATTGCTGTAAATATTACCCCCTGATCTGTACTTACTGTGCAAATTTCCATTTGTAAACTAAGATGTTTGATCCTTATAGATTTAAGTATTTTATGATCTCACTGATGCCACAGGGGTTTTTCACAAGCATTTTACTAGGCATGTCTACACAGGATGCTACATCATCATAAAGATGAGCTATGTCTCCGTAGCTTGTTGCTACAGTGATGTAGTGCCAGCAGACATGAACCATGGGAACTGAGCAGTAACCTGGGAAAAAAAACTCATGTGGCATCAGGATTGTACAGTCACTCCAGTTAAGCAAGTGGATTTAGAATTGGGTTATGGAGCCACCTGAGGACTCACTAGTAAGATCCTTAATAGGAAGACAATCTTATTCATTCACAAGTGATCAACCATCAATTGATAAGCAAGTATGAAATGCTTAAGCAAGTACTAAATGACTGCACAGTAACAACTGCACAGTCTGGTGCACGTGTAGGTGTGCCCACTGTGAAAAAGACAAGCTGTGCAGTAAAGCGTCACAGTCTACATGTGTGACTATGGTTAGGCTGCAGTAAACTACTTTATAACAGTGTAAAATAGTACTGTCAGAGACTGTTCTATATCAGGAAGACCGTATCTACATGTCACCCTACAGAGACATAATGACACGCTACATTTGCCGTACAGCATGCTACAGCAATGTAGTGATCACATAGGTCTACAGGTGATTGCCAACTATGTTGCTATAGCACTCTCCCAGCATAATGCATCACTACAGTGATAAAGCAGCAAAATCTAACTGTGCACCATGTTCATGGTTCAGTAACCACCCATACTGTGCTGCACTGCAAAAGGAACTATTAAAGCATGGGAACGTGTAGACACAATCAGACATCACTATCTTATGCCAGGATAATTGACTATAATTATATGCACATGTAGACACTGCACCTGGGAGTAGTTTACTCCAGCTCAAACTGCTCCAGAGTTTATTGCTGCTCATTAGTTGCATGTGTAGATACACCCAATGGGCAATAATCACTCAGATGTGCTCAGTGGGTGACCTGCTTTTAACTGTCAAAGCATGTCATCCTGGCCCCAAATAGTCAGGAAATCAATCACCTATTTTGCTCTCCAGCTGGGTCCCTAGTGCCAGCCCTAGGCAGGCTCCTCTGCCTGGGTCCCACCACTTGTCTCACTAGCAGGAATCCTGGTGTTCCATGTTTAAAAATTGCAAATTCTCTGGTAAAAAAATCCCAAATTCATTCTTTAAAATACCAAAAAAAATTTGTTTTCCATGATTAAAACCACTATTAATACCACATTATTAATTACCATATTGCCCAACTGACTGATTGATCTCTTTCTATATATAAATCCTGGTGCTTCCTGTTTAAAAATTGTAAAATCTCTGATAAAAAATCTGAAATTCACTCTTTAGGCTTTGGTGTTTGCTTTTGTTTTTTATTATCAAAGAAAAATCAGAGATTCCCCTGACCCCTTCACTAACCAGGATGTGGGGACAGGTGCACCTGCAGCCACAGCTGCCACCAGCAGGTCCCATCCTGTGTGGCAGCTGAGCATGCAGGATATGAGATGTGTGTGGGGGGGGTGGATGTGGGGTTTGTAGGAGGGAGATTGGAAGAAATGGGGGGGTAGGTGTGCGGTTCTTGGGTGTGCGTGTGGTGAGGGTGAGGGGGGTTCAGTGGTGGATGTGTAGGAGGTGTGGGTATAGGGGGATGTGGGATTTGTGCCTGGGTATGTGGGGTGTGGGGGGGACATGGGGTTGGTGTGTGAAGGGATGTGTAATGTGTGGGGAGTGGTGGGAGGTGTGGGGGTGATGTAGGATGTATGGAGGGATGTGGAGTTTGTGGGTGGTTTTGTGAGTGGGTTGTGGGGGGCCCCACATGCCTGTCTTCCTACCCACCCTGTGTGGCACTGGCAGCAGCAGCCAACCAGGTCATTGGGGACATAGCAGCTAGTTTCCCAGCCTGCTAGTGCACAGCTTTGGACAGGACTGGGAAAGCCATGCACTACCAGGGTGGGCCAGGCCAGGTCTGTTCAGCACAGAACTCACATTAGGCAGTGCCACATTGCTACGAAATGTGCCTGCAGCCAGGCCATGGCCCCAGTGATCCAGCTGGCTGCTGCTGCCAGCACTGCAGGAGGCAGGTGGGTAGGACAGGTGTGTGGCAACCCGCATTCAAGCCTCCTGACACACCCCCCACACCCCACCCCTATAACCCCTCCCACCCCCACATCCCTGCTAACGTACCTGGGACAGCACATGAATCCAGGTCATGCTGCTACCTTTCCCTGCTTCTATTTACACCAGCAAGCTAAGGGAGCATTCTGGGGCTGCAGAAGCACCATAGAGATGCACTGGCCAGATACCAGAGTATCTCTTTGGAGGACCCAGCCTCCGAGTTTCCTCAGGGCACATTCCTGAACTGTGCCTTACCCACTTTTTCTGTAGGTTTTTTTCTTTTTTTTTTTTGGAAACTTTAATTTCCAGGTATCAAATTAGAGTCTGCACTGCATATTTGCAACACAGGGAAATTTTTTCCATTCCTAGCATGCCTCTTGCAGTGTCTCAAACTGCTTTGAGATGCCACAACAGGCACATGTGCACTTGCCTGTCACACCCAGGGAGATTAAAACAAATCATATTGCTGAATTCCAATACAAAAAGTTTCCTGAGGTCCCTTCCAATCCTGATTTTCTATGGTAAGTTAAAAAAATAAGATGATACTGGTATTTATTCCTATAAATCTTGTTTGCTTTTGTATTTTTAAGGAAGAAATGAGTTGCTATGGTTTTCATTTGAAATAATAATACTTTGGCTATAACTTTTAGCTCAAGGAAAGAAAGAGGGGTTAAACACAAAGACGAGGCTTTTGTATTTGAATATGAAAGCTTTGGTAGCACTTTCTCAGGTGTGGTATTATGTGGGTTCAAGAAGTTCAAATATGTTATTTTGTACACCTATGTTTTTTCATTTTTAATGGGGCTTGAGTTGCACATGTGAAACATGTACTTGCAAGGCAGTGAAATACAGAAGTCATTAATCATTTGCTAATAAACTGCCCCCACAAAAAGATACATCTCAGGTATCAGTTTTTAATGGTGATCAGCATACAGTCTCCACCAAAAGTGCACAGCTCTTTAAAGTATATGTAATTAGGTATGACAACATATTGTTCTGCTGTATCTGTTGCTCTATTGTAGATAAACCAATGAATATCCAAAGGATTTTTAATTTAACAAAAAGAATACATGTATTAAAAAATCTAAACACGTTTTACAATTGAAAAATTCCTCATTTTAGAATTTTAGGGCACTTACACACATGCATCAAGGCTACTTCGACATACTGTAATAACAGCACATTGGAGCCGACACAATTAATTGAATCTGCTGGAGTGTGGTAATTACTGAAAAATGGTGGTGGGGGCACTTTAACCAAAGCTCACAGAATGACCTTTAGTTAAAGTGCTCCCACTACCATTTTTCAGCATAGGGAGACTACTACACATGATGCTCCAGGCACTTAAAGTACCTTCCCCACCCCACACCCCAGAGCACAATAAATACAAATATAAATGCCCTTAGAATTTCATTGCTTTAAAACAGGAATATTTTGCTCTCTCAATATTGGAAGCATTTCTCAATCAATTATTTTACCCATCAGAGTGAAAAAAGTAGTATTCAAAAGATCAGTATAGAAGACAGAAGAATGAAAGGGACAGACAACTAAGATAAAACCTGGGTTCATCTACACATGCAATTAATGCAACGTGATAAACTCTATCACTGTTTGCACTACAGTCAACTGCTTACAGGCTCAGCATCCACATGTGTGCCCAGGACAAAAGCAATATGAGCTGGGGTGGAACAACTCTAGACTGACCCCACTCAGGCCCAAGCTCCAGATAGCAACATCAGGTGGCAGAGAGGTTGCTTGGGACATAAGGATGAAAAAGTTCCGACTGTAGGCAGCTCCTGCACTTCAGCATCCTCATGCCCCATATAGCTCTTGTCACCATCTACGCATGCATTTTGACAGAGTTAAATACTCCACTGTAAAATAGTACTATCCTCTACAGTACTATCATATGGCATAATTAATTTACTACACCCTAACACCAGCCCACGTGCAGTTAATCATGGTTAGGCCACCAGGGGGAGACAGAGGCAGAGTCCAAGTCACAGATCAAGTCAGGTCCTAGAGCCAGAGATCAAATTCAAATTTGAATTGGTGCCACAACATTTTTGTTTATATCAGATTTTGAGATGTTTAGTAGGCTGTCTTGTATCAGGCAGGCTTTTATGAAGGGCTGCTTTATGAGGTTTGAGGCTTGCCTGCTTTAAATAATTATTGTACAATTGCTAGATGCTTGTATCATAACCACAAAGATAGAAAACAAACAAATTAGTACATTGCAGAACTCCTGAATGATTAATATAATTTTTCCTCCAGAGTTCTGTAATTCTAAGAAGGCTGATTACAAGTAAAATCATTTAATTAGCTTTAAGTTGAAATGAAACATAACTTTGTGTCTATTAAATATTTATGTACACCACAAAAATACTGTTTATTTAATTGCATCATGAGACACCTATTAATGTGACATGTGGGTAGTGCATATTTAATTTAAAATATCAATTCTACTTTCACTTTGGATAAAATACAGAAGCACCATTTGAAGGACTGGTCAGAAGTTGCTTTCCTGGGAAGCCAGAAATGTGAGTTCACATACCTTTTGCTGAGAAGCCTCTAGAATCCAGTAGATCTTCAGCTTCTTCAGAAAGTGTTCTGACCAGTAGGATACTGGGCAAAAGGTGAAGGGACTAAGGTCCTCTTCCAGCTGCTCTTCTGCAAACCTCCCAGAGTTGAACATTTGCTTAGTATAGTTAGTCTTCATCATGAATTGAGAATTTACCCAGAGTACATGCTTTTTATAGGAATTTAGGTGGGGATAAACATTTATGTAGTTAATTCATAGATTAATCATAGCCTGCTCAATTGACCAAGTCTAGTCTCCTAGGCAGGGCCAACCCATCCTATCCTGTGAAACCTGTGGCTGCAGGGGGCCCTACAACCAATGGGCCCCCTGCATCCGGCCGCTCATCAACCCTCCCCACTCCTACACTGGCTTCACGTCTGGCTGCTCAACCCCCGCCACCATCACTGACACCACTGCCAACGGTTTCTTTGGCTGCTCATCACCCCTCCCCCCCCACTGCAGGGGGCCTCAAAAAATTGTAGGCTGGCCTTGCTCCTAGGGCTATTTCCAGGCCATAGTACTTTTAGACCCTGACTCTATGTGGCACCCAACAACTAGGGAGATGACAATCCAGAGCAAGCAGGGAGCAAACAAATTGCTTGCAACAGCTTTATTTAAAATGGAGACAGCTTTGGACTAACTCCCTCACTTACATACAGCCTGTGAACACGGGGAGCCACCTTAAGCAATAGCTTTTCCACATTTTACACACTTTGGTTCATGCTCATTACCATTTATTTCACTCTCACTCCTCCTTTGTTCTACCCATATCTTCTCCCTTTCAAGCCCTGCCTCTGTTTACTGTTTGCTTCATTAGCATGGAATTGCATTTTACTCATTTACATGTCTTTTTGCTATGAGCACATGTCTAAGACCTTGACTCCTGCTTCCCTTGGTCACTTGAACTGTGACCAAAGCCTGGAAGCTTCTGGAGGCTTCTTTACCAATCACCATTCACCTTTTTGCATATGGTTATTTCAGATTCTGTTACCAATTACAGGTTGTCTTTCACATTCCAGTCTGTTTTTCAGTCCCATGTTTTACCATCTTCCACATTCCTGAGGCTTCACCTCATTCACAGCACACAGACTGACACAGACTCACTTGAAGCTGGCTGACACTGTTAAGATGGTTACTTAACATAAGCAAATGGCTGGCTTAGCATAAGTATTCATAAGCAAAATCTGCTCCATCTCCTAACAATAGCTGTTGGGCTGCACCTTGTTCTTTACACAGTGGGCTCTATACTTTACAACACTACAATCTTGTTAGAAAACTGCTTGCCTAAATGTTTGCAATATTAATTTTAATATATCATTCTGCCTTGTGGTTGTAGCAAAACTCCCAGTTTTTCTTGTTTTTCTTTTAAAATGCATTCCCCTTCCCCAACCATTTTTTTACTTTTTCTTTCCCTCTCTATTCCCTATAGAGAAGTATAAGTGACCTAAGACATAGGATAAGCTTCAGCATTTTATTTTGGTAGCAAGTTGTATTTGTTTTGTTTTTTTCTCCTTCTTTATATTGTAGAATTATTGTGTTTATATTGATTTTTACTGTTCTATATTACTGTTTTACTAGTACTATATGATTTAGGCCTACACATGTAAGTTAGATAAGTCACGTCAAGTTTCCATTTTGTTTGTTAAGTCTCCATCCTGTCCCCTGGCCCGGTTGTGCAACCCATGACTCACACCTACCCCACCTATGTAACTTGGTTCCTGAATGAATGGGGATGAATGAGGGTGCTTGAGTGACAATGGCAGTAGGTCTAAAATAGCTCCCTCTGAATAACCAAACCATCAACACCAATACCTGGACCAGCACTTGAAACCACCCTCATCATGCAAGAAACAAAAGATGAGGCAACCCACCATTGTGCCAAGGCTGCACATGCTCAGTAAGAACACCTGGAGCCCTCTGGAATATGACTGACATTGCCTGGACAGGTCCTTCCCATAGGAGATTAGAGGTAGTCTGCCCCATAAAAGGGGTAGTGAAGACTGACTCTTTGGGATGCCCTCTCCATCCTGACCAGCATCATGCCACACTACCTATCCAGTGAGAGGCCCTGCCGGTGATCCCCCTCTGGACAACACCTACTGGACAAGGACCCCTTTCCAGCCTGGATAGGTAGCTATTACCCCCCACCCCCTCTTCAACCAAGGACTTGGACTCTGCTTCTCTTCCCCACCTGAACTCCAACCTTCAACTGAGTCTCTTGCTCCTGCTGCCATTGTGAGAGTTTGTGTGTGTATGTGTGTGTGCATGTGTGTGTGAACTAATAACTTCATGGGGCTGTGTAGTGTGTTGTCTGTGTAATGAAACTGTTATTTGGACCCCTAAGTTGGGTTTTGCTTTACTGTGGTTTGGCCCTGCTCCAATCTCTGCTCCTCACCCCTCTAACTTCTGTCTCATTTCTCCCCCTCCTGCTTCTGGCTCACTGCCACATCCAACACCTGTCCTGAGCACCTCTCTGCCTCTAACCCCCCTGTTTCTTTGCCACTGTCTTATCCCCACTGCCTTTTCCTTTTCCCCAGAGCAACCAGGTTTCTGCCTCTGTTTCTTTCCTGGCTGTCCCCTCCTTGCCACCACTTATCTGCCCTCCCCCAATATCTCAGCTGTCTGCCTCAGTGTCCAGCCCCAGTCTACCTTAAGCAAACCCAAACCTCAGTTGCTCAGCCAGCTTCTCTGTAGTCCACTGGTTCTCACAACTTTCACTCCCTACACTTTAACTATTTCTCTCTCATCTTAACCGTCCCCCAAATATCCCAGGTACCCCAAGCACACACATACATACTGTACCATCCAAGTTGGGAACTCACCTGTGTGTATGTGTAGGTGGGCTGTATGTGTGTGAACTGGTGACTGTGTGTCATTGTGTGCATGATATACGAATTAGTGATTGGTGTCTAACTTTTGGGGTGTATAGTATATGTGCTTGAATTGGTGATAGTTATGCATGTTTCTAGGCTGGTTTGGATGTGCATGTGCCTGAGCTGGTAGTGTGTGTGTGTATGTGTGTATATGCACCTAACTGATTTTTGTGTTTGTATATGTGCAATTGTGTCACACCCTCCTAACAGTGCAATATTGAGATTCTGAGAGTTGGCCTGACCCCACAGGGCAACATGGTCAGCAACTCTGCTAGGCCACAGGTTACAGCCTTTTATTCAGCTGCAAATCCAGGGCTCCCCAAAAGCCAATATTGTCACACTAACAAGTGCCACTCAGCTGTCTTAAAAGTGGGAATCTGGGATTGGCAGTCAATTGTTAATTCACTCATTTGACCAAAAATTACAAAGGCTTGTCTAGGTGGACACTTGAGTCTTAGAGAAAGTCTGTGCAGGGATTTGTCTAGGGTTTCCTGTTGCATTACTTAATATGACTTAATGTTAGTTAGCAATGGGCCATGCATTGGGAAGGTCCACAGTTAAGAACAAGTTAGCAAAGAACCACCAGAATGAGCATGAATCATCATTACAACAGGGAAGAGTAAATGTATATTAAATAAAACACTGCTATTTTGGTTTGGTAGCATATCACAGCCACTTACAACTACTGAAAATTATCACACACAATACAGGGTAACAGAGATCAGAAAAGGGGGAGTTCTAGGAGCTGACGATAAGAATATCCAGCAGACCTTAAAATACTGATAACCAATAAGATTGACAAGAGATGTGAAGAGCCCTTCTAAGTTGGGTGGGCAGTCTGGTAAGAATTTGATTTCACTTAAAATTTAGGCAAAAATCAACACTTTGCATGGAATGATTTTATATTTACACAATCACATTCCAGTGAAAAATCATTCCCCAAAAAACTCTGATTAGCCTTTTGAAAACTTTTTAGTTAACAAAACCAACAGATAATAATCTCTGTACACAAATGGTGCAACCAAACTATCAAAAAGATGTTGAAATGTTTGTAAGGTTACTTTCTGAACAAGAAGAGAAGTAGCTGTCACTCAAGTAATCTACTTGCATATTCAAAAGTATGTGTATTCATGTAACTTAAAAACAAATCAGCATATTTCAAATTACAGTTTCTAAGTGGAGCTAATAATACGAATTATTACTAAGTGGTTATTTTTTATTTTAGTAATTTGCCCTATCTTCCATTAGATTTTCATCTTTAAATTCATTCTGTGCTAATTTGTATACATTTTATTGGAAGTAGAAGTAAGCAAGCAGAATTCTTTTGTAATATATACTTCTCACTATCTTTCAAAATATTGTGAGTTGCTTATTTCTTCAAAACTTAATATATAAACCAAATAAAATTGTACAGAGATTCAAGTGACTACTCTCTGCATCTACAAATAACCTTTGGCCACATATATAAATTTTAATGCCCATAATCATCATGCCACAGAATCAAGGGCTTTTGTGTTTATAAGAATTTTGGCATCCTATTTATTGATTATACACTAGGGAATCTTTTCACTTGATTTCTATAAATAAGTAGAAGAACAAATAACTGGACAATTTTCACTAGAAAGCATAAGCAGAAGATCAAATTATTATTGTTCTATATAATTTACACTGTGGCACAAAGACAGTATGCACGGTGTGCATGATAGTATCTGTAACCAGCAACTAATATATGAAGAGGGTTACTCTACAGTTTCCAAAGCTTCACACTGGCAACTTATTTTCACTGACAATTAACAGCAAGAAGAGACACATCAAAAAGTGTCAAGGGGAAATTGAGATTTTGATAAAGTTCCAGCTGGTTTTAAATGGCTTTGACACTTAATTAAAAAAAGCTGATTTTTTGTTTAATTTTAAACACTATTATATTTTAACATCTTTGTGCTGTGCAACAGCATTTAGTCCCTTAGGGCCCAGCATATTCAACAATGCTTATGAACCCATTTCATAATGTGAAACACAATTCAAAGCCAAATATGCCTCCATTGCAATGGATGGTAACTATGGTATTTCCCAAATCCCAGGAATTAGTGTTAAGAAAGACCCATGTCACACATTAAAAGTATGTAGGCCTAGAATTTGCTCCCTATTAATATTTTTCCATGAAACTGCTGGGAGCAGGGGAAGGTCTGGTGTGCTAGAGTTCCAGGACACGCTGTCACCATGGTGTAAACATACCTTCAATTCACTGATAATTAATAAGCTGAAGGGTCGCAGGGATAAGATTCAATTTCTACTCAGTCCTTACATAAATAGAACCTCTATTCCCTGCAATGGAAATTTAATCTGAAAAAGGCCCAAAATCAATAGTCTAGATTTCATAACACATCAAGGTGGGAGTTATCTCTATGTTGTTAAACTGCAGTGCACCAAAAGTTACGTTTTAGAAGATTCTAAAGAAAATGAAACTTTTATTGTTATAATTATGCATGTGAATATCTTCAGGCCTTCATTTGAAAGAACTGAAAGATAACCTTGAATTTTGACTATAACAATAGGACCAATACCTACATAGTATGAACTCTAAAAATGTATTGACTACATTTATCATTGTTTTCACTTCTAAACGCAGAAGCAAAAAATTATGTTGGGGCTGGCTGGATCATCTTCTGCCTTCTACAGGAATAACTGAGATTAATGTAATCAAGGAAGTGAAGAAAGGAATAAATTAGGATGCCTACTTTTCTTGCATGATTTTTGGAGAGACAGAGGGATAATCATGTGCATCACTGGTAATGGGATAACATTTAATCATCTTTTTACAGGTGCAAATTAAAGATGGGCAAGATCAGAGTACAGAAAATTATTTTCTGCTTCCTTGTTGCATAAATCATTGTTTCATAAACATCTTGTATAACCCTTAATTCTTTACATCCATTAGGAAGTTGTTTGCTTTGTTTGTCTGATTCTTCAGTTTTGAGGTAAAATAGCATCAGGTACCAAACTATTTCAGACTGCAGAAGAAAATGGGGAGAGAAGGGAGAAACAGAGCAAAGACAGGATTAGGGCATTCCTCCAAAAACATAAAATGGAAAAATAAAAACTTCCTTGAATGTTTATTGTGGGAATGATGAAAACACAAAAGACTGAAAGATATATTGATAGGGACACAAGCGAACAAGCTGGCTGTCTATAGGCAGAAGAGTTATTACAAAGGATATGGGATGCCTGCTTGGAGAAATCAAAAAGCTTTTAAATTTTTAAGGACATGTTAGCTAAGCAGTTTGGTCTAATGGAAGAAAGCCAGGAAAAAAAAAACAAAGCACAATGGCAAATAAGCACTGTCAACATCCTTGGCATTTAGATATTCAGTTTCTGGCTAAACAGACTATCATGGGCAAAATATTTAACTTCTGCCTTATTAGAAACAGAAATACCTGGAAGAATTCTTTGCATATGCTGGATAATAAGATATGAACCACCAAAACCCAACAAATTTAAATTTTGAGTAAATTCTTATGCTGCTGCATGAGTTAACGTGTTTTGCAGTGAGTGATAATGAATAAAGTCAAAGAGCGACATCACAACTAGGATCATCAGAGTGAATCACAAGAGAAATACAAGAAGGCAGGATTTGTTTCACTGCTTCATCCGATTACCCAAATTTACATAAACTAAGAAAGTAGATAACAAAGCAAGTGGAAATATTACTTCTTAGCCTGTATCCTGCATTTTATGCTGAGACAATACCTGACCTGAGATACATTAACAAGTTATACAGCTTAGTGAAAAAAAATTCATTTCATCCTTGAAATTTTGATCCAATCGCCTGCCTAATTTACAGAGGAATTAGGATTCCCAGCAAGCATATTTTCATCTTCTCTTCACTGTTTGAGAAAAACTAAACCATAGGAATACAACACAGTTTTCCTAATCTCATGAATGCCCGGCGGGCATCTCCTACTTTCACTGTTTCCACTGAGCACCACCCCACTACTCAGTTTTCTTCCAGCAGTTGTCATATCTTCATTCATTCCCTAAATACCAGGGTACATCATCCTTAATCATGTCCCTTCCTTGGGTCTTGACCCAGTCTTGGATTGCCTAATTTTCCTCTCACTTGCTCTGATTGTAGCTTGAAAAAGAGAGCAAGCAATACAAAACCAACAATAACTAAGCAAAGAAGGAAAGTGCAAGTGAACTTGAAAAATCCACTTTTTCCTCAGTTCCTTCCCACCTGCTTCCACTCCTAGTATCACCATGCATAGGAGCAGAGGCAGTTCTTAACCTATCTCGAAACTCCTTTTCTGCTTCCTTTCCTGGGTCATTTCCTTATAATTCACATGTAGCCTGTGGACATGGAATTGGAGGCAACAAGCATCCTGGCCTAACTGGTATCTTGGTCTAACTGGAATAGTAACTTACCCCAATTTGTCACCCTCCTTGTCATGGGTGACTGGTGCCACCTTAGTCGGGGGGGCACATGCCCCCCACAGCGACCAGTCAGTGACCAAGGGGGACAATCTCACTGACCAGTGGGAAGGTCCCCTGATGGCAAAACTCACCAACCAGGAAACAGCCATGGTGCTCCCGGAAGTGGCCACGGTGCTGCATCCGGCACTCCCACTCCCCACCCAGTGCTTGTGGGGTGGAGCACTGGTGCTCATTCCTGCCCACCCCCGCCCATCACCTAAGTGGGGAGTGCAGCCTGCCAGGGGTGCAGCAGCACTCTCAGGGTGTGCATGTGCACCCCTGTGCACCCGCTACATGTCACCACTGCCCACTGTGGTTCCCAAAGCCTGGATATACCCAAGACTTCTGTTAATGCACGAGGCTCTGTACCCTCCCTGAAGCCTAAGCAGCTGGTTGACAACACCTAACCAGCTATTCCCCTACTTAAAGCCAGGGAAATGAAGAGGAAGTGCCTGGACAACAGAGTTCTTTCTGCTCCTGGAATGTGCTCTGGCAACTCTGCTTAACGCCCAAGTCCTTCGTTCCTAACCTCACTCACCTTTTGATCTCTTGGGTACTGACTCACCTCATTTTTGGACTCCACTCCCATCTTGATTTCTTGGTTCTCAGACCAGCTCACTACTGAATTTCACTTGCCTCCTGATTCTTTGGCGACTGACTTGACTTGCTGCTAGATTCTGCTTGCCCACTCCAACCCCAGCTTCAATGCCTTCCAGTCTGGTCTGGCCACCCACAGCCTGGCATTGATACTCTGCAACTCAAGTTCAGTGCCTCCAGTTTATATGTCCTATACTGACACCTAGGAACTAAAATCAATAAAGGACAGATTTTTGAGAAAGCCTGGTTCAGGCCTGCTAAAAGCAATAAAGCAATAAAGCCTATGTTTATATGGCAAACTTAGTATGTCCAACAGCGGTACCCTCAAGTACACTGCTTCTCCACACAATCTGACTCCTGAAATGGAAACAGGTTAGTTAGATCTGTAATGTATTACTGGGTGACAGTGCCAATAAGCCAGCTGAAGCACTACATAAATACATCTGACTGCTTTAACTTCAAGATGCAGCATGTCTGAGGATGACACTGAACAGCATGGTAGGTATAATATTTGTACTGCATTCACCTAATACAATACTGGACACTTAAAATAACTTAGTCCATATTGCTCTCTGTGTCTCCATTCTCCTCCAGCCTTCTCCTGTCCCCACCATATAATGTGCTCTGATAACTTTGGTTCCCATCCCAAAGTTCCAGCTATCATTATATTAGGCTTGCCGCATGGAACTGGCCAGTCATTTGCAGCATTTCACAAATTACAAAGATATAAGTAGAGATCATGACTTGACCAAATACAGACAAGTTTGTGCAAGTTCTTTCCCCAAAAGATTTCTTAAGGCAACATGGAGAGGACTTGGCCACCTTAGAGTGTAAGCAAATTGAATAAATAAACAGCTAACACAAAAAACCCTGTGAACTGTATATATCCTGGGGGGGACACACATACAGTCTCTCTATAATGCAGGATTAACACATGACAGAATCTTAACATTAAATCACTATTCTATCATGTGCAGAGCAATAAACTTACCCAAAGTCAAAGCTACAAATCCCTGCCTGAATTCAGATGTGAGCAGTCTTCTGTAGTTGAAACTTTACAGGGCAAGTATATAGCATACTTAACAGAACATCACTATTCTACACTCAGTATGAGGAATGAACATATACAGATTAAGTTCATCATTATTTTATTGATTTTTAATTGTAATGAAAAGATCTGAAACGTGTGTATGCATCTATATCAAGTACATACATATCTGAAATGCATATATATCTATATTAAAGGAAGTATTTTTTTTTTACACAACACATAGATAACATGTGGAATTCATTGCCACAAAAAGTTGTAGAGGTAGATAGTAAAGCCAGGTTCAAAAAGGGATTTGACCAAGTCATGGATGATAGACCCATTAATAGCTATTAAACAGAACAGTCTGCAGTATATCCTTAGGCACCTCTAAACCAACGATGGTGTATGCCAGGAAGGATACAACAGGGGATAGATCACTCAGTATCTGCAGTGTTCATATGTTTTCTCTCTAAAGCATCCACTCCTGCTGCTGTCTGAGACAGGATGGATCATTGGTCTGATGGAGTATGGCCTTCCTGGTCATGTCCCCACATGCAGGGGTGTGTGAATGCAGCGGCACAAAAAAGTAGTGGAACAAATTTGCCTGCTACTTTTTGCTGCTGCACATACCCCTGCATGTGTACTGTGGCGTGGGGCAAAATGACTTGCCTCAAGCAAACTACCTACCCCACATTTCTTCTGGCTTCCAGCATGCTAGAGGAGCCAGGTTGGACCTAGAGGAGGGGAGACTTTTAGGGCCAGCAGCCACAGCATTTCCCTGGAAGACTCAGTCACAAGTTGCTTCGGCACATACTTGGAGCATGTGCTATACCGCTTTTATCTGCTGTGGGTTTTTTTGAGACTGGGAGTTCCTAGTATGAAATTGGTAGCATGGAGCATGGTATCATTTGTGTCACATGTGGTTTGCAGTGCTTCCAACAGGCTTGAGGCACCACAAATCCTTTGGGCATGTCCAAACAAGTGCAGTAATGAAATATGTGGCTCTGCAAACATGTCTGCAACACCAGTTACCGCATAGTCCTGTGTGCTCTGCACTGCAAGGGTGCACTGCCCAAGTGTGTGCTGCACTGGGTTTTTTTCCATGGGTATTTTTGACCCCTGCAAATCCTTTGAGATGCCGCAATAGGTATATGCTTGCTCATCTGGATGCGCCCCTTAGGTTCTTATTATGAATAATAAGCAATAAATGTAAGGGGAACAAGGGAAGATTGAGAAATAGAAAAAATAAGTGTGCAAGAAATACTAAGCCCACTAAAGCTGGCAAAAATATCCTAAAAAAACTTTCTAAATTGCTTTAAACTTTTCAACGTAGTTATACATGCAAAACATGAGTGTTTCCACAGATGCCAATTGTGGCATTTCATTGTTCCAGGATTCAACATTTAAAGATGCCCTGTTTTTTTCCAGTGGAGTAAAACAGTTCTGCATGTTACTACTAAGGCCTGCTTTAGAGATGCAACCTGGGAAGAATTCAATATGAGTTCCTTGGGCATATACCCAAGAAAACACATTTTGGCAAAGGTGCCAGTGCTGTGTTCAAAGTTATACACACACACACACACACACACACACACACACACATACAGACACAGCTATCTATAAATATATATATCTAGATCTATAGGTATCTCTATATGTAGATAGATATCTATAGATCTAGAGATATTGATACTACTAGTACTTCTAGGACTAATACTTCTGGTCCACTTTCGGGTTTCCAGCCAAGCATGCAAGGGGGGCTCCCCGCACTCCTGTGGGATGTTCTATTCACCTCAGCATCACAGCGTTCAAAAGCTGTACCTGGTACCTCGAGGCATGTAGAAAAAACATTTAAAGCTGTGTCTATGTCCAAATTGCTGATTCTCCGAATCAACATTGAATCTTCATATTCGGATTCAGCCAATTTGAATCGGGGACAGTGATCCAAATCAACAAATTGAATCACTGTCCCTGATTCGGGCTGAATCGGAATTGAATACAGCCTATTTCGCACACCCCTAATAGATATCTATATCTATATCTATAGTCACACACACAATACAGACCTGTCCTACCCCATTTCCATTTCAGCATGCAGCTTATGTGGAGAAGCAGTGTACTTGAGGGTACTGCTATTGGATATAGAAAATTTGCCATGAAGGCATGCATACATACGAACATACTGATACGTATCTACACACACATACACATGTGTGTGTGCGATTTAATGTACCCCTGCCACCATTTTGAAGCATGGAACATCGAATACACGATATGCTGTGAGTGCTTTAATTAGAGCATCCTCTCTCACCACAGAGCATATGTAAACACACCCTCAGAGACTAACACATTCAGAAATTCATAAGCTTTCTTGTGTGACAGTCTACTTCATCAGATGCTCAAGCTGTGTCTATTTCTTTCTCAGACTTGAAGAAGAGTACTTTATGCTCTAATGCCTGTCTAAAATCTCTCCAAACAATTTAGTTAGTCCAATAAAGTATAATCAGCTCCCAAAATTACACTTTCTTAAAGAAAATTACCCTTGCTTCAAGCACCTACTCTGGACTCCTTTAAGAGACATTTGGACATTTATCTTGCTGGGATCTTTTGACCTCAGCTGACTTCCTGCCCCTGGGGCAGGGGGCTGGACTTGATTATCTCCTGAGGTCCCTTCCAGCCCTAATGTCTATGAAATCTGTGAAAATGTCATAGTTTTAATTTCAAGCAAGTTTTGTAATATTTAATTAGGAATTAAATGCTCCAGTATTTCATGAACAACTTTATACTTGTTGAGCTTGTGTTCTTCTTCTTTTTCCTATGGCTAAGACAAGCAATGGTAGAGAAGGCACAGGTTATTTAAGGTGTATGTTGAGGTTTGATAGCCAGTTGATGACATCCATGCTGTGTAAGTAGACTGCTTCAATCCCTCCATGATATGCCAATTTAGGGCAGGAGTTTGCAATGTGGCTCACTAATTGCATTTCACCTCATACGCAGTTCAGCGGGTCTTTGAAGCCCCATTTTTTTCAATACAAAGGCCTGTACAAATGTGGTTCCACGCAGTCCCATATTTACATTTCAGCTGGAAACCCAGAAGCTTGATGATCAGATCTCTGACCACTGTTTTATTTCACACTGTTGCTGCAGACTAGATTTTGCTGACCAGTGGCTCTCAGTGTCCAGACTGTGCAATGAAAGTTGGAGCGCGTGTAATCAGAAAGGTTTCCTTGACTTAAGCCTACATCTTGATGAGTGGGCAATATCTTCATACAACAGGAGTTCAGGGTCAGCAAGATCTTTTCATACTCTCAAAGTATGGCCAAATTCTTCTCACCGTAGAAGGAGTGATATTCTGTAACACAAGCAGCCATGGCAGTGGTGTAGATTTTAGAGCATCACTTACTACTCTAATAGTGGCATTCATCTGTGTACCGCTGTAACAAGTGTGAGGGCTTTGGCAGCAGATGGGAGTGCAGTATTCAGTTGTAGAGAGTACTAGTGCCTAGGTTGATCTATGGAGGGTAGGAGCATCACTTCCCCAGGATGTTCCAGTGAGCTTTTGTATAATGTTTACCCTTGTTGCTGTATTGTTGCTGGTAATTTTGAAGTGCTGGTGGTAATTGAGAGTTTGATCTAAAGTGACTCCAAGGTACTGTAAATGTTTTTGTGAATTATTTTAGTTCTACAAAACTGTAACTTTAGCATTTACTGACCTGAGAGTTGTTAAACTGGAACAAGGAACCAACCATCTTAGCTGCATTAGCTTTCACACGTCAAGTTCAGCAATAGTTCTCTAGGATATGCAGATTGTTTTCAAGGACTTTTTCTATTGCCTTAAAAGAATCACCTTGTGTGGCAAATGCAATACCATCAGCATAACTAAATTTACGCAATGCCATCAGCAGGATGTTGCTGGTATGTTGGCTGAAAAGAATCAGAAAAAGAGAGACCCCTGAGGAAGACTGTCATTTACCACTCACCAGTGACTCAAACCCTCACTGAGATGTACCGAGAATCTACAGTTTGATAAGGATCTGTTTATCAGTGAGAGAGTTGGTCTGCATATGATGGCATGCACCAACTTTAGCAAAAGTCCTTTACTTGAAGTAGTTGCATATGCAGAGAAAATGTCTATAAATGCTGCACTTGTTTTTAATTTGCACTGAAATACAAGCTTAATTGGAGCTTGTCTACCACACTGAGACTGCACACATGGCCAGGTAGAGGTATGAGAATGAGAGTGAGACAGTAAAGGGTACCTTTATTTTTCAAGTATTTTTCAAGAACTGGATGAGTATATGACTGGTAACATAACTGATAACAATTAATTTCCCAGTCCTGAGCCTCATTCAAAAACCCCAACAGAAGCTAAAGCTAAACAGATTTTTGTCAAACTTTTTAAACATTTAACCTCTGGAATGAGCACAAATGTGAGAAATTTCTTTCAAGAGTTAATGGTTTGGAAAGTTATAAGCGCCAGAAATTAAAGACTTAAAATGAAAAGAACATCCTAACTGTAACTATTAAGCTTATACCCACATCACCTCAAGCTGTGAGTTCAGATCTCAAAAGATAAGTAGCATTAGGCTGGCTCAGTACTTGGATAAGAGCCCTCCAGGGAACAGTCAAGTAGAAATCCAATAGATAGCTTTCCTGCTGAGATACTAATGAACTAATGCCCCAGGCAAGGTGTTTGCAGCTCTAGCAGATAAGACATAAAACTATTGTCTTGTTCACCAGTGATTATAGATACCTTGACAATACAAGAGAGAATTCTGGTACCCTGGCTGAAACATAATATATACATACATTTTATGCCTTCTTAAATTCTCTCTTTATCCTCATTTGGGTATAAAAGTCTTTTATTTCTTTTTCTGGAAGCAGTGCTTTGCACTGCTCAACAATAGTAACTGAATTTAACCTCACTTGGAGCAGCACATTCAACAAAAGCAACAATAGTTGATGACTATAGAACTGGGAACTGGGTACCCTTGAGCTCTAAAATGGTTATACCATATACTTACTATTTCTTCCTCCCTGATCAAGTCACATAGGCTGGATTATTAAACTCATACACCTAAATAAGACAAATTAGACACCTAAATAAGCACCTTGAATTCCAAAGTGTCATAAACCTGGCAGCTGTCATTCATTCCAACTCTTAAATTTAGCTTCTTGTGTTAAGTGATAGGTACCTCTAAAGTAATTTCATTTTTTTAAATGAAATCTTCATAATTTTTCAAGAAAGAAGCAAGCTTTATCACCTTAAACCTGAAACCCTGCTCCTGCCTTTGTTAGAAGTAATTTGCATCACCACAGAGCCCAAAGCTCACCACATCAGAAATTCCTTCCCAGAAGACCATTCCATCCTTTTACTCTTCTATGAAATATGAACAACGTATGCCCCTGTCAGCTGGTGGGGGCACAGCTGCACTGGCGGCAGTAAGCATGGAGGTCCTGCAGATGCTGCCGGAGCTGGCGGCGGTGGGGGCGGAGTGCCGAGCACCGACCAGGGGTTGGCGACCACCCGCAGGCATCACCAGCAGCACCAGTGGCAGCCAGCAGCAATCATGGATGGCCCACAAATACCGCCAGCAGTGTCAGCAGCACCTTTTTGTAGGGAGTGCGCCATCATGTAGGGTATGCAACCCCTGCGCTTTGCCCCTGCTGTGAAATGTGAAACAACGTAACCAGAAGGAAATATGACTACATCCTGCTTGCCACTAAACAACTTTGAGATAAACAGATTATTGCAACTTTTCTCTGAGGCTAAGCTGCATAAAATGAACAGTACCAAACAAGAGATTTTACCACACCTTTAATTCTCCTATGAAATAACTTTCATTTCTACCTGGGAGAACTTTTATAATCTTTTCTCCTGTGCCTGAAGAAGGGTGCTTGTGCCTGAGAGCTTGCAATTAAAGATTTTGTTTTGGGGAAAAATCTAGTTGATCTAATAAAAGATATCACCTCTACCATGAGTTCTGATTCCAGGGACCTATAAATAATTTTTGTATCTAACTTCAGCTGCAGCCTTTATTTCATAGAGAAGTAGGACTGGAAGGGATCTCCAGAGACCATCTAGACTAACCCACTACCTGAGGCAGGATCATCAGTATCCAAGCCATCCTATACAAACCCATAACCTAAATTCATCATAAAACTACCATCAACCCTGACACAACACAAAATATAACACTCTAGCCAACCACAGGCAAAGCAGAGGTACCATGGCAAGCACAGGAACCCTGACAGCCAGCCTCCTGCTTCTGTAAAAGGTTGTTAATATGAACTCAAGAAGAGATCCTGCTACAAAAGGAAGGCAAAAATCCCTACAGCCCATAATCAATCTGACCATGGTCTAAAATTCCTATCTTTCCCGAAATATGGTGATTGGTGTGAACTTGAGGAGGAAGGCAAGACCCTCTATCCCAGAACATCTGGTTTTAAGTCCCAGAAACACGTCAGTCAAAATCCCTAGTCTTGGCTGCAGCCAACACCCAGTGCCCTAAGGAAGGCTGAAAAACACCTGCCTGATATCTAGCAGAACAGGAAGGGGATGGGAGGGGGAGACAATCAGAAAAGCCCAGAATCATAAAAAATAGGCATAGCTATGCCTAGATCAGTGGTTTTCAACTGTAGTAAGAGGATCCCTAGGAGTCCACAGACTATGCTTGAGGGATCCACAAAAGATGACTATGTTGATGAGTCAAAAGTATATGAATACCCACTTACAATTCCAAGGGGTCCACACCACCTTAAAAAAATGTAGGGTACTCAAAATAAAAAAAAGCTGAAAACCACTGGCCTAGATCATCCCCGACCAGTGGCTGTCCAACTTCTTCCTAAGCACCTCCAGTGATGGAGAGTCTACAGCGTCCCTATGCAGTCTCTTCCACTGCCTCACTGTTTTAACAGTGAAGAAGCTTTTCAGCTACCCCATCACCAATATGAGAAAATAGTAGGGTAAAACAAGATATAAACACATTAAAAACACAGAATTAATGTAAGAAATACAGGGAATCATTTTTTCCCATTTGCAGATGACCTGATACAAGCATATTCCCTGTTCACATAAAAATACTTGCCTTTCTGACAGCATGGAGTTAAAAACAGCAGGCATTGTGCATCACTGATAATCAAACAGTAAAAAATTCTGATAATTTTCCTATAAATTGGTTAGATATTTGCAAGTTAATTTCCAAGACTCTTCACAAATCTTGGAACTTAAGTACAGGTGTGGGTACTTATTAAAATTGCTGGTTATTAACATCAAAATACTTTGCTCTATATACAGCAAACGCTGTTCATACAATTTTGTGTCTAATAACAAGCAAAAATGAAATTTGCACTACATGTTGATCCTGTACCACCTGCTGTTATTAGTATATAGATGAAGAAAAAATTAAATTAAATTCTTGCATAAGTGCACACAATGTTTCTCCCAGACTGTGTGAACTTATAACAAACTGGTACTATACAAGCTTATCTCACACCGGTATTTTGAAAATTAATGAGTTAATGTTTACACAATTCCATGTGAGATAAGGTGAAAGAATGATATGTTTATACAGAGAGAATAGTTGAAAAAGTTTGTAAAATACCATGGGATTCATTTAGCTGAAAGATACTATACAAATGAAAGCTCATCATCATTCCAAAAACACACAGTGTCAGCTGTTCATTAAAGATCAGACTCAAAATCTGCAGTCTGGAAAGCTAAACAGGACTTAGGTGGAGTTTAGTTACCTAAGTTACAAAGAAAAATTCAAAATGTCTCTTCTTCCTTCATAGGACAAAAACAGTGTCGTATCTTTATTTTTGTGCGCTTTGGCAATTTTGTTGATTCGGGTGCTCTTGGCTGTCAGAGATGTTACCAGGGGTCACTACGTGGAAGTGGCTCTCATCAATCCCCAAAACGTCCCTATACCACCAGCACAAAATACATTATTTATCTAAATTCACAAGACCCAAATTGATTTAAGAAGGGAATGTTTCTTAGGAATCTATAAAAGTGCTTCTGAATATGTTCAGAAGCAATTCAGATGGATGACCTAAGCCTTCAGTTGTACCTAAACCCTACCTAACCTCTGTTGTGATTCCCTAGGAGACATTTAAACTCTGCCTAAATTCCCAGAAATGCTGGTAGACAACATACACTACTAACTGAATTCATTGAATGGTATAGGTACCAACTACCTTTTCATAGTATCATAGTATCATAGTAGCTAGAGTCGGAAGGGACCTAGGTAGATCATCTAGTCCGACCCCCTGCCTTGGCAGGAAAGAGCACTGGGGTCAGATGACCCCGGCAAGGTGCTTATCTAACTTCCTTTTAAAAATCCCCAGGCTAGGAGCCTGCACCACTTCCCCTGGAAGCCGGTTCCAGGCCCTAGCTGCCCTGACTGTGAAGTAGCGCCTCCTAATATCTAATCTAAACTTACCCTCCGCCAGCTTGTGACCGTTATTCCTGGTCACTCCTGGCAGCGCATGGGGGAACAGGGACTCCCCCAATACCTGCTGATCCCCCCTGACCAGTTTGTAGCAGGCCACAAGGTCCCCCCTTAACCTTCTCTTGTGGAGGCTAAACAGGTTCAGGTCCCGTAGCCTCTCCTCATAAGGCCTGCCCTGCTGACCCCTGATCATACGAGTGGCCCTCCTCTGAACTCTTTCCATATTGTCCACGTCCCTCTTGAAGTGTGGCGCCCAGAACTGGACGCAGTACTCCAGCTGCGGCCTGACCAGTGCCGCATAGAGGGGGAGGATCACCTCCCTGGACCTGCTTGAGATGCATCTGTGGATGCATGACAGGGTACGGTTGGCCTTCTTGACTGCCTCCCCACACTGCCGGCCCATGTTCATCGTGGAGTCAATGACGACTCCAAGATCCTTTTCCGTCTCCGTGCTGGCAAGAGGGGAGTTCCCCAACCTGTAAGTGTGGTGCCGGTTCTTCTTCCCCATGTGCAACACCTTGCACTTATCAGTGTTAAACCCCATCCTATTCTCATCCGCCCACCGTTGCAACCTGTCAAGGTCAGCTTGTAGCCTATTGCACCCTTCTAGTGCACCCACATCCCCCCACATCTTAGTGTCATCAGCAAACTTGAACAGGGTGCTTTCTACCCCCTCATCCAAGTCACTGATGAAGATGTTGAACAGTGCGGGCCCGAGGACCGAGCCCTGCGGAACCCCACTGCCCACATCCTTCCAGGTCGAGAAGAACCCATCCACTACCACCCTCTGGGTGCGGCCCTCCAACCAGTTGGTGACCCATTTGACCGTGTGGGCATCGACACCACAGTCTCCCAGCTTTTTGATGAGGACAGGGTGAGAGACAGTGTCGAAAGCCTTCCGGAAGTCCAGAAAGACTACATCCACAGCAACCCCTGCGTCTAATGATTTGGTGACCTGATCGTAAAAGGCCACCAGGTTGGTCTGACAAGACCTGCCACTGATGAACCCATGTTGGTTGCCCCTGAGCATGCATTCCCCCGCAAGGCCCTCCTGGATGTGTGCAGGAGAATTTTTTCAAAGAGCTTACCCGGGATTGAGGTAAGACTAACTGGCCTGTAATTTCCCGGGTCCTCTTTTTTTCCCTTTTTGAAGATAGGGACCACATTGGCCCTCTTCCAGTCCTCCGGCACCTCACCAGAGCACCACGAGTGCTCATAGAGCCGCGCCAGGGGTCCCGCAATGACCTCGGCCAGTTCCTGTAGAACCCTAGGGTGAAGATCGTCCGGACCAGTGGACTTGAACACGTCCAGCCTCTCCAGAAGTACCCTAACTAACTCCTCGCTAACCCCTGGCCCAGGCGTGTCTCTCCCGGGGCCCGAGGGGGGCCCAGCAGGGAGGTGGCTGAACTGGTCCCTACTTAGGAAGACAGAGGCAAAGAAATCGTTAAATATGTTAGCTTTGTCATCTGGCGTGATGACTAAGTTGCCCATCGTGTCCTGCAGGGGCCCCACATTACCCAGGACCCTCTTTTTACCCCCTATGTATTTGAAGAAGGACTTCTTATTGTCCCCAATCCGGAAAGCTAGTCCTATCTCCATCTCTGCCTTGGCCCTCCTGACTGCCCCCCTACATCCTCGGGCGACTGTAACATAGTCCTTCTTGGTGATGACCCCATCTCTCCATTGGGTGTATGCCTCCCTTTTAGCAAGGAGACATTCCCGGATGCTCTTAGTGAGCCATGGGGGTTTATGTGCCCTCCTGCTCCCTTTGACCCTTGTTGGGATTACCTCCCTTTGGGCATGGAGGATCGTCTCCTTAAGGAGCAACCACTCACCTTCGACATCTGATTCCCTTCCCCTCTGGGTCCTCAGCGCTTCCCCAACGATCCTCCTTAGCTTGTTGAAGTCAGCCCTCCTAAAGTCTAGGGCTGTTGCCTTGCTGCAGCCCTTTGCCACCTTACGCTGGATGGTGAATTCCAGCAAGCGATGATCACTGTTTCCCAGGTGGCCCATCACCCGCAGCCCCCTCACCAGGTCATCACCCGTGGCCAGCACCAGGTCCAACAAGGCGTCTCCCCTGGTGGGACTGTGCACCTCCTGGGTTAGATGGAGGTCCTGCACTCTGGCTAAGAACCGATGTGAGCGATCAGACTTGGCTGACTGCTCCTCCCAGCAGATGTCTGGGAAGTTCAGGTCCCCCATGATGACCACATCCTTAGCCCTCACTGCCTCTGTGAGCTGACCTAAGAATTCCTGGTCGAGCTCTTCTCCCTGGTTGGGAGGTCTATAGTAGACTCCCACCGTTAAGTCTCTCTCCCCTGGACTGCCTTTTACTCTAATCCAGAGCACCTCAGAGTGCCCCCCCCCACCCTCTTGCTGATTAACGAGGAAGTATATTCCTCCTTGATGTAGAGTGCTACTCCTCCACCTTTCCTTCCTATCCTGTCCCTCCTGTATAGCCTATAGCCCTTGACACTCACCGCCCAGTCATGCGATGAGTCCCACCACGTTTCTGTGATCCCTACTATGTCAGGGCTGGTTACAGCTAGGAGGAGGGCAAGTTCCTCCTGCTTCTTCCCCATACTTCGAGCATTCGTGTAGAGGCATTTGAGGCCTCCAACGGTTGTGCCCACTGACCCCCTAGTCTCAGCAATGCCCCGTCCCCCATCACTTACCTGTTTCTCCCTTTTGACCATTGGTCTGGGCTCGCTGGCTGTTGCTGGGCCTGGTAGTTCATTGTCTCCTCCGCCCTCATCTTCCCCCTCCCCCGACAAGCCTAGTTTAAAGCCCGCCAAAGGAGGTTCACCAACCTGGAAGAGAACACACGCTTACCTTTAGGGGAAAGGTGGAGCCCATCCCATCCCAGCATGTCTCTCATCACGATGTGCCGGTCATGGCTGAGGAAGCCAAAGCCCGCCTTGAAGCACCATTCCTGTAGCCTCCAGTTGGTCTCCGCTATGCACATCTCGTGGCGTCTGCCTCGACCGCTCACTGGCAGGATGGAAGAGAAGACCGCCTGTGCGCCCATCTCCCTCAGCACGCCTCCCAGAGCATGGTAGTCCTCCATCAGGTGATCAGGGGCTCTCCTGGCCGCATCGTTAGTACCCACATGGACAAGGACCATGGGGTAATAATCAGTGGGCTGGATGATGGACTGGAGCATCCCCTTCACATCCTGAATCTTCGCTCCGGGCAGGCAGTAGACCTCACGTGCTGAGGGATCCTGGCGACAGATGGGGCCCTCCGTACCTCTCAGGATGGAGTCACCAATCACGATGACGCGACGCTTCCTCCTCTTAGGCCTCTTGACTCCCGCCGCCTGCACAGGACATTGTGTGCGCAAAGTCTCCTCCCTGGTATCTTCCACTGCTCCCTCCTCCTCCAAGGCTGCCAGGGCCTCATATCTGTTCTCCAGATGGACAGGAGGAACTGGTGCCGCAACATGGTTAATAGCCCTGGCGCGGGAGACCGTCTGCCACTCAGCAGTGGAGGGCTCATCCCGGGCTGCCCTCTCCTCTGTCGTACCACCCTGCAGAGAAAGAAAATACCTATCAATTTCCTCCTCTGCCTCACGGATTCCCCTCAGCCTGCTAACCTCCTCCAGGAGCTCCTGCACCCGTTCCTCCAGGGTCCTAAGGCGGATACCTACAGGACAGGTGCAGGAGTCCCCAGTCCCTGCCCCCCCAGACCTTGCCGGGCAGTTCCCGCAGGCCAGGGGGTTGGAGGACGGCAGCCCCCCCGAGGGCTCCGTCTGGGTGGAGGCCTCGGACAAGCCCCGGGAAGGCCGCGCCCCCCGGGCAGGGGCCCTGGCAGAACTCCGTGTCGACACCATCGCAGGAGTTGCTGCCCTTACTAGCAGAGCAGGGGTCAGCCTCTGGGCCCTGCCTGCTCACCCGCCGGCGTGAACGCCGGCGCGCTCTTACAGACCGCGCCTGTTTGCGCGCTCTGTTCGCGCGGCTCCCTACCGGCTTGGCTAAGAGGGACCCGGGGGGCTTCCCCTCCGGATCCGGCTCAGCTGCGCCGGCCCCTCAGTCCCTCAGCCCCACTTACCTTAGGGGGATCAGCTGCTGCTGCCCCCTCAGCTGCTCCACTCGCCGCCGCCGCTGCTACTGCTGTGCTCTCCTCCGCTCCGGGTCCAGTCACTTAATGGTCAGTACAATTGTCCAAGATGGAGATACCTGGATTCTAGCTCCACTTGCACTCTGAGTGGGGCTGAACCTGGATCCTGGGCTGTTAATCTGAACTCCATAGAAAAGGTCAGGTAAGCACACTCTCTGCTCCTCCTCTCCAAATAGAGTCACTTGGAAGTCCTAGGGTAAGAGTCAAGCTGTCATAAAGGGTAGGTGGGACAGAGTATATCATAGAATCATAGAAAATTAGGGTTGGAGGGACCCCAGAAGGCCATCTAGCTAATCCAAACCTCAACTCAAAGCAGGACCATCACCAACTAGATCCAAGGCTTTGTCTAACTATGTCTTAAAAACCTCTGAGAATGAAGAGTCCACCTCTTCTCCAGGTAGCCTGTTCTAGTGTTTTACTACCCTCCTAGTGAGAAAGTTCGTCTTAGTATCTAACGTAAACTTCCCTTGCTGCCATTTGAGACCACTGCTCTTTGTTTTGTCATCTGCCACCACTGAGAACAATCTAGATTCATCCTCCTTTGAACCACCCTTCAGGTAGTTGAAGGCTGCTATCAAATCCTCTCTCAGTTTTTTCTTCTTCAGATTAAATAAACCCAGTTCCCTCAGCCTCTCTTCTAACTCATGTGCTCCAGCCCACTAACCATTTTATTGCCCTTTGCTGATATATCTCTAACTTGTCCACATTCTTTCTGTAGTGGGGGGACACAAAACTGGACACAGTACTCCAGATGTGGCCTTACTAGTGCCAAATAGAGGGAAGAATCATTTCCTTTCATCTGCTGGCTACACTCCTACCAATGTAGCCCAGTACGCCATTAGCCTTCTTGGCAACAAGGGCACGTTGCTGGCTCATATTCAGCTTATTGTCCACTGTAACCCCCAGATTTTTTTCTGCAGAGTTGCTGCATAGCCAGTCAGTCCCCAGACTGTACCAGTGCATGGGATTGTTCCATCCTAAGTGCAGGATTTACCACTTCTTATTGAACCTCATGAGATTCCTTTTGGTCCAATCCTCCAATGTATCTAGGTCTCTCTGAATCCTAGCCCTACCCTCCAGCATATCTACTACTCCCCCCCAGCTTGGTGTCATCTGCAGATTTTCTGAGGGTGCACTCTATGCCATCTTCCAGGTCACTGATGAAGATATTGAACAAAACCAGCCCCAGGACTGACCCCTGGGGAACTCCACTTGATGCTGGCTGCCAACTAGACATCAAGGCATTGACTACTACCCTTTCAGCCTGATGATCCAGCCAGTTTTCTATCCACCTTACAGTCTATTCATCTAGCCTATACTTCCTTGGCTTGCCCACTAGAATGTTGTGGGAGACCGTGTCAAAAACCCTGCTAAAGTCAAGGTACACCTTATGTACTGCTCTCCCCACATTCACATAGCCAGTCACCTCATCATAGAAGGCAATCAGGTAGGTCAACCATGACATCCCCTTGATGAATCCATGCTGGCTCTTCCTAATCACCTCCTTCTCCTCCAAGTGCTTGAGGACCTGCTCCATGAATTTTCCAGGGACTGAGGTGAGGCTGACCAGTCTGTAGTTCCCTGGATCCTCCTTTTCCCTTTCTTAAATATGGGAACTATATTTGCCATTTTACTTTCATCAAGGACCTCTCCTGATCACCATGAGTTTTCACAGATGATGGCCAGTGGCTCTGCAATCACATCAGCCAACTCCCTTACACCCTCAGTTGCATCTCATCCAGCCCGATGGGCTTGCATATGTCCAGATTTTCTAAATAGTTCCTAACCTGTTCCTTCACCACTGGGGGCTACTCACCTCCTCCCCAAACTGGGCTGCCGGATGCAGGAGTCTGGGAGCTGACCTTGCCTGTGAAGACTATGGTGAAAAAGGCATTGAGTAATTCAGCCTTTCCTACATCCTCTGTCAGTAGGTTGTCTCCCTCATTCAGTAAGGGACCCACACTTTTCCTGATCCTCCTCTTGTTACTGACATACTTGTAGAAACCCTTCTTGTTCCCCGCATGTTCTTTGCTAGCTGCAACTCCAATTGTGCTTTGGCCTTCCTAACTTCATCCCTGCATGCCTGATCAATACTCTTATACTACTCTCTAGTTGGTCGTCCAAGTTTCCACTTCTTATAAGCTTCCTTTTTGTGTTTTAGCTCACTGAAGAGTTCCCTGCTAAGCCATGCTGGTCTTCTGCCATACTTGTAGTCTTCCTGGACATCAGGATGGTTCGTTCCTGAACTCTCAGCAAGGTTTCTTTAGAATGCAGCCATATCTCTTGGACTCCTATCCCCCTCAAACTGGCTTCCCAGGGGATCCTGCCTATAAGTTCCCCGAGTGAGTCAAAATCCAGGGTCCATACTCTGCTGCTCTCCTTCAGTCCTTTCCTCCAAAGCCCTGCTGGTGACAGTACCTGAGCAGCCATGTCTTGATCTGCAGAACTTACCTGCTTCTGCCCAGGTTCATTCCCTTGACTGGAAGGATCAAGGAAAATACCACCTGAGCCCACGTTCCCTTCACCCTTGCACCCAGAGCCCTGTAGTCACTTTTAATCTACTCAAGGTCTCTCCTAGCAGTATCATTGGTGCAGACATGAATGAGCAGCATGGGGTAGTAGTCAGACAGCTGGACAAGTCCTGGTAATCCCTCTGTCATATCTCAGATCTGGACTCTGGACAAGAAGCAGACCTCCTGAGGTAACAGGTCGGGCCAGCATATGGATGCTGATGGCTAGAAAATGGTATTTAGAGGTTTGCTTTTGGGAACTGGTTTATAGGTAAAGTAGATATACACTAGAACAATGGTCCAGGCCAACAGCAAGGGTTAATTGATTTCTAAAAGCCAGTTTGGGCCTTCAAGGCCCACTATGTCTGACACAGGCAAGCAGCAAATACACACAGGCAAGGAAATGAAAGACATGTCCCACAGTGTTCCATAACTTGAGATAAGTTGGCACTAGGTCACAGTGCTCAACTGTAGGACCCTCCAGTTTTGAGAAACAGACCAAATTAGGAGAAGACCAGGAAAGCCCAAATTAGGATGGGTGCATGTGATGCGTTTTTGAAACAAAGGAAGATGCTGACAGGACAAAACGTGGACAGCATTACGACCACAGAGATCAGTAAGTGAGGCTCAAAGATGAAGTCAAATCAGGAGGGGAAAAGAATACAAAAGGAGGGATTTCATAGCAGCAAAGGTCACCATGAGAGGGCAACCTGAGGTCACCATGGACAGAAGGCATACTACTAGTACTTCTCACCCACCCCACTGAGGGGAGGGTGTGGGCCTCAGCCTTCAACCTCCAGGCTGCTGAAATCTGACATCCAAGAGAGAAACTCAGAGTAAAGCTCACGTACTTGCCAGACATACCTTGACTCTGCAGCAATAGGACTGGTGGATATATAATTGTTTGCATTATTCTTATCTGCTATCACTGTGTATCAATAAAATTCATCTATTGTCGAATGGAGAAGTTGTGGCTTTTCTGAGGGTTTGGGTCCGCCCAGAACAAGGCATCCAGGTCATAAATCCAATGCCAACAGATGCCTCTGTCCCCAACAAAAGGGAGTCTCCAACCACCACCATAACCTTCTAGCCTTGGGAAGGGGAGTCTTGATTTTCAATCTCTCCTATGTAAAGGTGTAAACAGTGCTAAAAAGCAAACCACAGAAAAAAGAACTCCCCTCTGTAGTCAGTGCCATAACTATTAGACTTAAGAGGCAGAGTCTCTCATTTGCTCCCAGCACTGACTATTCATTTTATTTTTATATTACATAGCCAGAAATTGGAAACCCCCCCAACAGATATTAGAACTCAGGGCTATACCTTCCTAGAGCAGGACCAAGACATTGCCACACAAATAAGAATGCATCTGGCATGTCCTCTCTTCAGAAACCCACTGCATAGCTATCTCCAGTATTCTAGGAAGTATGAATTGCAAAAGAATAGAAACACCAATGGATAGCCTGGATCAGACACCAAAGCTCCTGGAAGAACTAAGACTTCAGGCAATTCACTATATTTTAGAGGTTTCCACTAGATAACTCCCCCTTCAGAGGCTTTTCAAGCTCCCTATTTCTCTGAATAAAATACCTAAGCAACAAAACCTGAATTGTTCTCTAAAATCTCTCCATTGACTGCATGGATCTTATGTACCTAAATGGGTCATTTTGAATCACGTCCTTGGGACAGCTGCTCAAGGGTTGGTGGCGGGGGGGGGGCAACAATTTCAATACGGACCCAAAGATCTGCTTTCCAGCAACTGTAATATTCATATGAAGTAAGAAAGAGCTGCTAGTAAACACTCCCACTAAAAATCAGGCCATATTGTTTTCATTCTGTTATCTAATTATTCCAAAGCAGGTATGGTAGAACCTAGATCATTTGTTTCAAAACCTGCTTAATTCACATAGAGTTGCTAAAAGAAAAAAGGAGGAAAAAAAAAAGAAGTGAGCTGCTCTGCTGTTTGCTGTGGCTTTTACATCAAAGCATGCTGCTTCTCCAATCAGCCAGAGCTCATCAGTGGATCCTGATTCAATAAGTGGTGTTCTTTAAAATAAAAGCCTCAGCAGGCAGCTGGAGAACTTCAGTGGTCCCACACAGTTGTTTGCTGAGGCTATATATACCCCCAGTTAATTAAAAAATGCTCATCTTCACATGGTTAGCAGAGGGAGTATCAGGAATTTATCTCTCTGAAGAATTTGGGTTCTACTTCATACTGAGTTCAGAACCATTACCCCAATGAAATTTCCTGCACAGCTATTGTGTTGTTCTAATATTGCAATCCATTCCAAGCCTGGCATTTCCTTACTAGATCTGTTGCTTGTACCATATATGTTTATCATTAGTATGTGTTACTTGAATGACTTTAGCTCACAGGAACATTTCACAAAAGAAATATAATGGTTCTTGTCTTATGTTTTGTTTACTTAATATAGCTATTCTGCTAACATGAAGTAATATTTGTTTTCCTCTATTGAAAATCTAGGCCACAGCACTACTTATATAAATATCAATAGACATTTTTTCCCACTCTATATTTGGTCCATCAAATGATTATCAGAAACCTGGGACATTATTAAATAATGTCCTGTAGAGACCTCTGTTTATTGCCTTAAAGACCTTATATCAGTGTATTGCCATATGTATAACCCAATAGACAGATAAAATAATGTTAAGAATTTTTGCCCACTCCTATTTCCCCCAATAACAACCAGTATTAAATTTTAAATAAATTTACTCCACTAAGAAAACAGTACTGTTATTTTTTCAATTGCTAACATTTCTGTTTTGTTTTCTTTGTGTGCAGGGAATATGGGGGTATGGCTAAGGGATGGGGAAATTATTTTTATTATATATCAGATATCTGTCCAGATGCATAGATAAAATAAGTCAATATCACAGCAATGAAATCAGTGGATCTTGATCAATTTTCCTATTTGAAGATCTGTTTATTACAGAAGATTTCTTTAGGACAATCTGAATTATGGATGAAATTCCATCCACCTACATAAAGCATGATCAGCTTAAAACCTAACTGAATGCAGGAAGTACAGGCAGAGAAAATGAAATCTGCCCACTCCAACCATGACCTAAGGGACACAGCATCCTCCTTTACCCATGGCTTCTATTCTAACCCAATTGCTGTATAGGCTGTTCGGATCAGAAGATCCATTTGTATGTATTTGATGGATTAGTACATGGACTTAATGTAGGTATATGTTTTCCCTGACATTACAATTTTGCAGCAACTTAAGGTTCAGTCCAGGGTGACCAATCTAATTAAGAGCTTTACTGAATGTGTCATGCAGGCAATTCTTTTTTCTTTCTTCATACTATGTGTTAATGAGCATCTATGGTATAATGGTCTACTGATTCATATTTGATTCATATCTCTGGGACCATTGATTTGGCTTTCCTTGATTATTTTATAAAACTATATGTTTAATATATAATAAAATACATTATACAGACAGACCTTTTGAGCCTATCCAAATAATTTGCTGATATAGATACTAAACACAAATAGCTCTGGAGTCTGGAACAAGTGCACATCCACTTTTGAATTTAGGAAAACAACAGCAGAAACTCTTTACCATGGGGATCCCCCAAAACCTATGCAAATGTCTGATATTAGTTTGTATAAAACATACAAAGATGCTTGAGTATCATATTTTATAACTAAGACTATGTGCATGTATTCAGTCTATGAGGGACAAATAAATCTAAAAGGTATATCCCTAAACAGAATCAATATACATGGCAGGTGTATGAAACGCTGTGCATCATTTCAGCTGGGATGGGAGAATACACAACAATTCCCAGAACCAACCCTAGCAAAATGCCTGCCGCTTAGGAAATTAACAGAATTAACTGAAAAACAAAGATTGATGATCAAACATGTTGCAGCTGGGAATCTGCCTGTGTATTTGATTAATCTCTTTTGGAAATGGCAACAACCCTCCTCATTCACTATTTATCCTGCATATTATCAATGGCATGGTATATTCATCTGGCATGTACAAAAAAAATATTTTCTGCTCATGTGCTAAGACTGTATAAAAGTTTGCTATTTTATTATGTCACTTGGAAAATGTATACTAATTTCTCTAAGTCCTGTATCATTGTATATATATTAAAGCAGACTTTTAAGTGCACTTGGCTAACTTCAATTTTGGCACATTCTGACTTGAATGCTTAACAAGGAGATTGTGGTTAACTGTGGTATTGTACTCTATATACTTAATTTTATAATGGGATATATAAATGTATATAGATATTCATTATAACCATATTGAGTTCACTCATTGAACATGTACCTCATTTAATGAATACTTATTTACAATTCATTTCACATTTCATATATTGAATCATAGGAAAAAAGCAAACAAACAATTAAAAGATAATCCTAGATTCTTAGCTGGTGAAATTAAGCATAAAACTTTATTAAACGTTTGTAATGCCTGTACTTCTAGGACAAATTATTTATCTATGTGGGAAAAAATGTGTAGGGGCCAGGAGTACTTCCCAATTCACATATAGCAGCAATTTCTTGAGTGCCAAACTGGATCCAAGGTAACTGTTGCCATTGCTCACAGCTCCTACCACTTTGGTCTTTGTGTTCCCACAGGTTTGGCTTCTACTGTTCTGCTTCCTAAGGTAAGCCTCATTTCTCCCTGAGAGAAATGATAACTTAATATTCATTTTACTTGTATAAATTATTTTATTCCATAAAGAAAAATGTGATGCCTCACACATTGCTTGAACATGGTATTCTGATTATCTAATGCTCAAAAGTTACCAGTATGAGCAACTCATAGACAGCTCAGGATTAAATGTCTAAAAATTATTCATTGAGCCATGCCAAACAATGAACAAGAGTAACTAGTCCCTGGTCCTACGTACTAGAACAAGTAGGGATATAAGATGCATCTTTATTCTCCTGACATCTGCCAAGTCCTAGGGAAGTGTAGAAAACTACATCCATAAGGGCATGTTTCCTGTGTAAAGATCAGCAAATATGCTGAAGCCTCAACTCAGTCCCACAATGTGTCAATAAACACAGATAAACTAGAAAAAGGGGCAAGGAGTAAATTATAACACAGCAAGAAGAAAAAAGTCTCTTTTCTCAGCTCCTGAAACAGGACAGTACTCCTTGGGGGAAAACAACAGTTCACTGCAACTGATTTAGGTTTAAGAAGCTTACTTTAAGCCATCCAAATCTAGCATGTACAGCCAATCACAATTGCTGGGAGCAGCATGGGCAAAGTTAGTAACTTGGGGGGGAGGGGCTGACTCCTCATCCAGTTGGGGGAGTCAGAGGCCTAAAAATAGCCCAGTCAGAATCTGGGCTTTTCTGGACCTAGAGCTATGATTCAAACACAATCAGGTACTCAAGAGATCAAGTTAACTCCTTACTAGGTCTAGTTAATGTTTCTCAATATAAGTTAGTGCACCTCCTAATGCAGGGGTGGGCAAAATGCGGCCCGCCAGGCCATTCTATCCAGCCTGAGGGGCCCCTAAAAATTTTAGAAAATTAATATTTATCTGCCCTGGGCTGCCTGTCATGCAGCCTTCGATAGCTAGCCAAAACTCAATAAGTGGCCCTCTGCCCAAAATAACCACCCCTGTCCTAAGGGGAACTAGCTTAAATTGGATGTACCATTTTTTGGCTGCATTAAACCCCCAAAATGCCTGCACATGTGGGCATTTAGATCAATCTAACCCTGGTTAAGTCAACCTCAAGGAAATGCTTGTACATAACCTCTCTTAATCAGGGCACATCGTGCACTTACATCTATTCACAACTCTGAATTCACCAGAATCAATCTCTTCACAGACAATTCAAACATTAAAAATAAACAAGTAAATAAAAAACAAGTAAATAAAAAACAAGTAAATGTACAAGTAAATGTATTTGCCACAAAAACGTCCATCAAGCTCCAGCAAATAACTATAGGGGATACATTAAAGAGTATCACTGGCTTATTTTTGTCCATTTTAATGAAAAAGCTTCATAGGCTACAAAATGTACAAGACCGTGTTACCTGAATTTTAACTCAGACTGAATGGGCCCAGCATGTCATTTCAGTCTTAAAGGACCCACGTTGGTATTCAACCAAATGCCAAATTGATTTTAAAATTGCTTTTACGACTCATAAAAGCATTGCTCATTTTGAAGCCACAATATAATCTGCACTGAAATCTCTGTACCGTTGTGTGTTGTACACGTGTCTGAGATCATCTGGCTATTCTAAAGTATAGTAGGATGCACTTTTCTTTGTCATGTGTACTGAAGTGGGAATTTATTCTTTGTTCTGGCTGAAATGCCGAGTTAAATTAATTGTAAATCTAAATATATATATATATTTTTATCTTTCAGCATTAGCTGACTTTGAAAATACAACTTTTTTTGTTTAGCTCTACTAGTGGTGCTAAAATGGAAGAAAGCATGCAAAAAATGTGTTATCATACATAAGGTTAAATGAAAAGGAGGAGCATCCTACATGTAAGAATTGTTTTTTTTGTGGGGAGGGGATTTTACCCATTGCATTACTGTCTTAAGTGTCTCTTACGGAAACTGGATGTCTGTATAAGGCCAGCATAGACCTGCCATACATAAACCCAGAATCCTACTTTGATGTTCTATTTATGTTATTTTAATAATTAAGATCTCTTACTTCTGATAATTTAAAATTGCATTGAAAGTTTAAGATGCTGTAGAAGCACATTACTACATAATGTAGAACTTAATGTACAATTAGAAATAAGAGCTTCTCTGGATGTAAAGGTACCTTAATAATGATCTGTGAGCTGAGATCACATATTTTAAAATAATTACTTACTTAAGTCACAAGTGAACTGTAGTACTAGTTGCCACAAAATATCACTGAAGCTTGGATCTTAGCAGAAGTCAAAAATGAATTAGAAGCACATGAATTTTATGAATATCCACAGTTACATGAGTAAGAAATTTAATTCTTACTATATATGTATGAAAGAATCCTCATTTGTCAAGGCATAAACTAATACAGGGGTCAGCAACCCCAGCACTCGTGCCAAGCATGGCACGCAAGGCCATTTTGCTTGGCACACCACTGCCAGCCCGGGCTCTAAGCAGCTGCTCCCAGCAGGTGGCTGGTAGGCTGCTAGCCCTGCTGCAAACAGACCCGGATCCCTGGGCTGACTGCAGCTGGGAGGCTGCAAAGAGCTGCTATGGCATGTCAGCACTCTGTCACCTTCCAAGGTAGATATTGTGGGTTTTTTCAGCACTCCACCCAAAAAACATTGCTTACCCCTGAACTAATATATAACACACAACCTGATTCAGGTACCAATTTCCCTGAAAAGTCAAGTTATTCATTAAGGCCCTCCCTACACATTGCATCTATTACACAATGATCTTGTTAATTGTACAATACACTTGGACTGGGTATAGGTGCAAATTAACCAGGGCACCTTAAAAAGGTCTGACCAGCTATAAAGTTATTGATCGAAAACATGTAATAACTTTACAGCTTGTTTCTATCCAGCTTTAATTTGCACATGTAGGTTGTCTGCAGCTGGGAGTCCACTGCAGTTACAATCTCATACCCACTAGGCACATCTACATAAAATGTTTATTGTGGAATTGCATAATTATCTCCACAGTATACATTATGACATCTACATATGCAGGGTATTAGGCTGGAGTAAGCTAATTTACTCTGCAATCCAGTAGTACTTGAAAATATAGGAACTATCCTGCTGTGGAGTTTTCCCTCCACAGCACTGCATGTGTAGACACTGACATGACTAGCTGGGGCACAAGGATGCTTCAGTGTGGGGGCTGCCTGCTAGCTAGCCTCACACTGCAGCACGCTCGTACCCCAGACAGCCCCATCATATCACACTGAGTCAGGTCCGAATAGCCCCGGGCTGGCAGGCTGACCCCCTGAACTTTCTGCCAGTTGGAGCTGCTCCAGCCTGGCTCAATGTGCCTGGGTGCATGTGTAGATGCAGTGCCCAGGAGGAATCAACTCTGGCATGATATGCACTCGAGTTTATTGAATTACATTAATATGAACATGTAGACACATTCACTGAGAAGCACAGTAGACCCCCAAGGTTGGGAGATTGCAGCCACTTAAACTATCAGGTGCAGGGACACTCAGTTTTGTGGCTGGGAGATTGCAGGTGCTGCAATCTCTTGGCCACAGCAATCTCCCAGCCACACAGTATTTCATGCACCCCCAATTCTGGGAGTTCATAGCAGTGCCCCACAGGGCTGATAGTCTTGCATCTGATGGGACTCTTGGACTCTGTGGAGGGAGCTCCCAGCCTACTTTATGCTGATGCATGAAGACCCAACATGTGGCATGGCAGGAGGTGTGATTATGTGGATCACACATTAGATCCCACGATGCTTTTACCTGCATATGCAGAGGGGACCCAAGTGAAACAGGAATCCTGTTAAAATAGGATGTGATTGTTTAACTAAAGGTTTTAGCAAAACACATATGTATTAGAAAAGCAAATTAAAAATACAAACAATGCTGGTGTTGGCATTTCTTAACCTTTAAATACTTGACTGTATGATCCAAACTATTCTGTTAATACACTTTTTTGTAAGGAATGATGGAAGGAAGGAAAGAAGGAAGGAATTTGACTTTTTAGTTACTTTATTCAGGGGATTAGGGTACAACAAGGCCCTCCCTGCCCCCAGGGTCCAAGTCCAATATACAAATTAAAATCAGACAAATCGCCATGAAACCAAAAGCACCATGCCATTATGTGCATAACATCACACCATGACAGACATCATCTCCGTACTACTCATCATGCCTAACATGAAGTCATGTGGTCGGGACACCCAGCCATGTGGTCATACAGACCAAAGCCCTTTATAAACAAATAGTTCCTACTCAACTCTATTCGTTAGTACATGTAATAAAACTTACAACTACTCACACAAAGAAAAAAAGCACTTGGTGAGGTCCCAGGCCATGGCATTAGCTTGGAGTCGCAGTCTGCCACTGAGCCTGCCCAGTTGTCCAGACTGGTTATGTCATCACAGTGCATATTGAAGATCTTTCATGTGGCACCCCCTCAACAGCCCAGAATGCCTCAAAGGCAGGAACTGCCCACCAGAGCACAGCATGCTCAAACTCCAGTGAGAGGTACGCCCATAGCAGGAGGCTGAAAAGTTGCAGGGCATTATCTGAACCGGTCCCGGTAAGTGAATTGTGGCAGCTCTTGAGGATGGCCATCTTGGCCTGATCCAGTGGAAAGTTGGCCAGGCAGATGGTACCCTAGTCAGCAACCCAGTACAGGTAGGAGCACACATAGTTGTTCTCTGAAGGGCTTCTGACCAGCACCCACAGTGACAGCTCAAGGGTGAAAAAGATTGGCCATGGATGGGGACAGTTGAGGAAGGTGTGAAAGAGGCTCTCCTCAATACCCCTGGGGCACCAGAGGCAGGCCATCGAGGTGGCTGGGTCAAATTGGGATGCAAATGTGCTAGTGGCAAGGATATCGTGCAGCAACCATCACTGCAGTTTTCCAGTCTTCTTGGCAGTTGGTGGCTTATACATTGCGCTCCAAGCCAAGTGGGTCTGTGGGGAATCTGGAGGTCCCAGGCACCGTTGTCACGGTGTATTGGGGGGGCCCACCAGCACCTGGATGTGGCAAATGTGAACCACCCAAGCATACAGGCTTCTATGGGGCAGAGAAACAAAGGGGAAACCCCGTGTCACTGTTGGGAGGCATGGGGATCATCGGTATGGTGCCAGGCTTGCCGGCCAGCTCACCAGAGTGACTGCCAATAGGGGGAAGGTCTCACTCAGGGCATCCAGTGAGGGGAATCTGGTGCACATGGAGATCATCACCCAGCATGGCCACTGCCTCTGGTGGGAGGACAGCCTGGATGTCATCCAGGAGACAGCCGATGCAGCGGCCCATGGAGTGCATGCTCAGCCGGGTGGTCAGGGCCTCGGGCAAGAATCAGGCTGACCAAGTGGGGTCAAGGAGATGGCACAGGCAGAGGACACGCACCCAGATGAGGGTGGCTGTGAGGCTGGTGGAGGCCAGGCTCAGCATGGGATGCCATGGGGCTAAGTTGTGCAACAGGGGCTCCTTCAGCAGCTGCCAGAACCACAAGTACTAGGCCTGGGGCTAGAGGTGGAAGGTTCCCTGCCAGGCTCATACCACACTGCAGTAGAAGGCCAGAAGCATTGCCCAGTTAAGGACTGTGAGGTCCAGCAGGAAGAGCTCCCAGTTGAAGCGAAGACCCCCACCCTCTGCAGGAACCGGCACACCAGTTGTTACCAGGGCAGGCACTCCTTACCATAGAGGAATTTCTGAAGGGCTTGCAGGCAGAAGACAGCCACCTTACTCACCAGGTCAACCAGGCTCTGGCCTCCCTCAGTGACAGGTAGGTAAAGGATGGCCCATGGGAGCCAGTGACACCCATCCCAAACAACATTTACAAGGAGGCACTGGATTCTCTTGATTAGGTCCTATGGTGGGTTAAGAATGGCACATGGGTGCCACAGGGTTGCTTCCACTAGGTTGCTGGCAGTGAGGACCTGTCCATGGTAGGAGAGGCTGGATAGGCACCAGCACCACTGTTGCTGACCAGCCTCCACCCTCTCCTCAAGGCCATCCCAGTTGCACACCATGAAGGTTGGCAGCCCCCGCAAACACACCCTGGAATTTGAGGCCCTTGTGGCATCAGGAGAGGCCTCACTGGAAAGCCAGGAGGGTCATACTGGTCCATGCACTGAGCAGCAGGGTATCACCCTTTGCTCAAATGACACGGGCCAAGAAGGTGCACTCATAGGCTCACTGGCAGTCCATAAGGGCCCACGCATCTTCCTGGGTATTGAGGTAGGTAGTCACATCATCTACATACACTGACAGCCACAGCAGAGGGCCAATGGACAGGCCCATGGCCATTGGCAGGGCCATACCACTCAAATGGCGCCACAGTGCATGCAGCAGTGGCTCAATGGCTAGGGCATAGAGCACATCCAACAAGGGGCAGCCCTGATGAATGCCCCTGCACACAGAGAACAGTGTGCAGAGCACACTGTTAACCTTGAGCAGGCTGGAGGAGTCTTGGTTCAAGACCTGGAGGGCCCCGGTGAAGAGGCGCCTAAAGCCAGAGGCCTCCAGGGTCTGGAAGAGGTAAGGCATGGCCCACCCAGTTAAAGGCCTTCTCCTGGTCCAGAGAGATGAGGCCAATATCCAGGCTGAAGAGTTCACTTACTGTGAGTAGTTCACTTAGCAGGAACAGGTTGTCTTGGGTGGTCCTGCCCGGCATGCAGTAGCTCTGCCGCGGCCAAGTGACAGAGGCCGTGACAGTGTGGAGGAGGGTTGCCAGTGCCTTCATCAGAATCTTGTAGTCAATGTACAGCTGGAGACCAGCCACCAGTTCTTAATGCAGCTAAGGTCTTGGGCAGCAGCTTGGGCACCGCTCAGCAGCTGACCTATAGGATCTTGTTGGCAAGGGTCTCCCATTCAATGCACAGGAGGGTAACCAGTCAAGGCCTGGGGCTTTGCTAGAGGTGAGGCCAGTGGCAGCAGCTGCCAGCTCCTCCAGAGACATTTTCTGCTCAAGCTGACTGGCCTCCAGGGCACAGAGATGTGGTTGGCCCTCGGGGGTGGTCCTGCCCAGCATGTGGCCTTGGGGCAGGATGGCTTGGCTGCAAACAGGTCACAATAGAAGGTCACGGCATGCTCATGAACTTCAGCTGGGTCCATGATTACCTGGCCCTCAGGGGTCTTGAGGTGATCTAAGACTTTGTTTGCTGCCTACTGCCACTCCAGGTCAAACAACAAGCAATTTGGGGCATCAGTTTCTGTCACCTCTTGGCAACGGGCATGGATCCTTGATCTGTGGGCTGCAATCTCCACTGCAGTCATTTCCTGTGGAACTAGAGGCTCTCACACAGCACTGCATCACTGCCAGCAGCCAGCAGGGCAGCCTCAAGCTCTGCCACATCTTCCTCCAGCTCTCAGATATGGAAGTGCTGTTCGTTTGTGGCCAGTTGAGTGTAGTGCTGGAAAAAGCTCTGATGTGTACCTTGCTTGCGTCCCACCACAGCTTCCAGGAGGAGTAGCTCAATCTTGCAGTTTCTCAGCCCTGCCAAAAGTGGGCAAAGCAGTCCCGAAAGTAGAAGTCTTAGAGCAGGCTAATGTTGAAGCACCAGTAAGGCACCTGCATTCAGATTCTGCCAGGTGGGCTCAGTTTGCAGCAGGTTAGGCCATGACCTGACAGTCCCAAGGGAACAATGCGACCACTGTGTAGGAGTGGCAGGTGGTGCTTGGTGACATAAAGGCAGTCAAAGCGGGCCATGGTCAGGCCGCTGGCACTCGTCCTGGCCCAAGTGTACTGGCGCATATCAAGATCCAGGGCTCACCAGACATCGATGAGGTCCACGGTCTCCAGGGAAGACTCAAGCTTGCAGGCTGAGGGCAGGTGAGACTGTGCAGTTGAGCAAGGCATAAATGGTGCAGTTAAAGTCTCTGCCTATGAGAAGCAGGTCATCATCCACATTAGCATCATGCAGAAGGGCAGCCAAGGTCTCAAAGAAAACAACCCTCTCCTGGCCATCAGTGGATGCATAGACATTGGCAAGCAGCAGGTGCTGTTGTGCTATGGTGACACAAACAGTCAGCAGGTGGCCAGGGACAACCTCCCATGCCACTGCCATGTCAAGCTTCAGCTGTGGTGATAGAAGAGTCATGACCCCAGTGCTAAGGTTGGTGCCATGGCTCAGGAAGCTCAAGGTGCCTTGCCAGGCAGCGTGCCAGGCTACCTGGTTGAACTCATCAGAATTTTTCTCGTGAAGGAAGGTAATGGCCAGCCACTTCTGGCACAGTAGCTCTAGAACAGCCTCCTGTTTCACTGGATCTCAACAACCGTTGATGTTAAAAGTGCCAATGGTTGTGGCTGCCATGGGTGTGGGTATGGGAAAGGAAGAGTGAGGCAAGGTGTGGGTGGAAGAGCGAGCACCCAAGAGTACAGCAAGATAACAGAGACAGGTCAGGGAAGGAGCACCATGCCCTACTCTACTCCAGGGACCCTCCCAGGCCCCACTCATCTCTCATCCACTGTGTAAGCTTCTCCAAATGGTAGGCCATCTTCCGGGTGCCTAGATCTTCCTGCATCAGTTTGGCAGCAGCCCTGGCAGTCTTGAAAAAAGCTCGGCCACCACTGCACACCATTGGGTGATGCACCCTGCTACATTGTTCTGTTGTTTAGTCCGCTTAAGAAAGGTCAGGAGAACCCCATAGTTGGAGGCAACCCCCGGGGGGCGGATCTGCCAATGTGACCTGGATGTTTCCAATAGAAGACCAGTGAGGCCGCACCCCAGGTGGGAGCTCACCCAGAAACAGTGTTTAAGCCCGCAATGTCCAAGAACAACAACCTTCTCTCATCATCCAGGTGGAAGACCGGCTCCAGGAGAGCAATCTCTGCCTTCTTGGAGGAAGAGAGGTCATCCTCCTGCTTGTGCCACTCAGAAAGCTGGATCTCCTCATCCAATATGGCAGGCTGGGACATGACCTAGGGGTCAACAAACCCCTCTGCCGCCTTCTGGGTCAGGCCTCCAGAAGAAAGGTATTCTGTATCACCTTCTCTGCCACTTGACTCCAGGTGGGAGACAGGTGATGGGTTGGTGACCCCTGCCACCACCACCACCGAGTCATCCCTGGTCATGGCCACATGCAATGGGGTTGCCAGCAGGACAGCCAGGCTCTCCAGTGGGACCCCCCCTAGCACTCACTGAGGAAGGACCCAGCAGGGATGGGGTCTCCTGAGAAGCTCCCTTCATCTTCTTCTCTTTGTTCTTCTTCTTAGTGGTGGGCAGCACCCCCCCCTTTGTAGGGGATGGGATGGACTGCTCCCAGCCCACCCCCTTGGGGCTGGCCACCTCAGACAAGGCCACAGTGGAGGGCAGCTGGGAGGAGGCCCAAGCCTCATTGTGCGACAGGGCCCTGGCACCACAGTCACAAGCCACCCCAGCCAGCTTGGCCACGGTGGTCAGGGTGGGCAGGGGGCAAGTGGAGGCATTAGCCCCTCTACCTGGTGGGGCCTCTGCATCAGGGGGTGGGCACTGTAGGTGGAATGGGTGGGGGAGAGGGCTGGGTAGTAGTCCCAGCTCATCTGCTGAACAGCGTTCTCACACCAGAGACCCCAGCCCCCTCAGATGGAACAGGGCTGAAAGGAGGTCAGAAAGAGATCCCAGCCTCACTGGGAGGAACCTGTGTCCCAGAAGTGGATGCACCATCCTTAAACACTGCTGCAGTCACCGATGTTCTGGCTGCTTTTCCCAGTGGGATGGAGTTGTCTGCTTTACAGCTTCTCTCTTACTGTTTCTCTTTCTTTCTTTCTTTTTTGCCTGCTTGCCATGGGGAGTTATATTATTTTATCTTTTGCCTTTTGAGGGGTGCTAATTATCCCCTTTTCTTTTTTTCTTTTTTTTCTTAACTCTTTCACACTCCTCCATTTTTTACCTGGTATTGGGCTGGCACAGGGCTGCTAGGTAGAAAGAGCTACCACACTGGAAACACATGGTCTCCTCCAAGGAAAAATATATCACAAACCTCTGCCTGTTGACCTTGAGGTGCAAGGAGTGAGGCAGAGACCAGGCACCTTCCCTGAGGAGCATGAAGACTTTTCTTTCGAAAGGACAGGACATGCTTCAACTTTGGATTCTTGTTTCCAATCATCAGTTGGTAAAAGGGACTTGTAAGAGCCCAATAGGGCTCGAGTCCTTTGGCCAGCTCCCAGTCGAACAAGTGTGGGGGCACCCTTACCACCTGGATGTTAAGGGATAAAATGTTTATCATGCTAACTTAGCTTTCACCCCCTTAGCTATAATATTACTGAAATAATTTTGAAGGAAAAATAACAATAGATACCTATATTTTTGGTGCCTATAACAGATTACTGTATAACGTAGTCAGAAGGCAGGGTAGATATGCACCTTTATAGACCAACTAAATAAGATCTATATGTAGGGCAGAAATTTTTGTGAATCTAAGTTCACTTCATCAGATACTGTAAAAGGGCATGCAGAAAGTAGAGTATAATGCATTGCAATTAATATGGCTGTAGACTCATGAGGAATGAGTTTTTACTAACTATTTGGAAGTTAACATAAAGGAAAGCATTAACAGAGACTTGATTGCATGTACCTTATTCTTTTATTGTGACAGGAGCCAAAAAACAATCTACTATGCAAAACTTACTTTTCAAACAACAGAAAAAGAGGACTACAAGGACAAAAAAATCAGAAATAGGAACAATGTGTGATCTCTTGGTGTGTGAATATTGAAGCTGCTGAATTCCAGCATTGAGTGATCAGTAACATGCATTAACACTATGCTGCTTTTGAACATGTTTAAAAATAAGCAAATGCTATTCAATACTGGAAAAGCAATTAGCATGGCACAGTATTCGGGAAGGTAAAATACTGTATGATGGTGGGTGACAGTGATAGCTATCTGGTTTACTTAAGGGTGTTTAATCAGCTGGACTACATAAAAAATATTTGTACTAAAGTATGTAGCTGCTGACACTAGACAAATATCTGGGCCAATAGGGCATGCCTATATGGATTCCCTCCTGAGCCTGAGACTGCCACTGACAAAATAAACCCCAGCAACTCACTCCTATTGAGAACACTAAAAACTGATATTTTGGCCAGATTGGAACAGCATGTGTCCCAGGGGCATTATCAGGCTCTCTTTTTGGGTTTACTCCAGGTTACTCAGGGCTATTTGCAGCCACAAATTTAGATAGAGACATACATCAAATGCTTATGGACCAATTCACAACCACGGGCTGCATCCAGATAAGCACAGTTGTTTGCTTCCCCAGAGAAAAGTAGCAGTGACGTACCTTGAGCCATGGCTACTTGTCTCCAGGGAATACCTGTTCCATGCACACTTTGGCATGTGGCAGGTTACCCAAGGAGTAGAAGAGGCTAGTTCCAAACAGCCCCAGCTGGCATTGGGCTGGCCCCAACAGCCTTACCTGGAGTCCTGGGGGCCTCCCAGGGCTGCAGCCACAGCGATCCTGCTGGGAGGAGCCTGGCTGGAAGCTGCCACACAGCTCTGGGCCACCCAGCACTGCTTTTCAGCAGCACACACTGCTCAAACATGTGCTGCTCTGTTTTTTTTTTTCTGTGGGTTTTTTGGCCTCTGCATACCTGTGTGTCTGAAGATGGCTATCTTCAGACACACAGGTATCCAGAAGATCAAAAAACCCACAGAAAAAAAAAACTGGAGCAGCACACGCACGGGCAGCATGGAGAACACTGGAATGTACAATATATGGTGCTGCAAACATGTTGGTGGCATCACACACTGCGCGACTGTGCCCATCTGGATGTGCCCACTATGATCAATGGAAAGACTCCTGTGGACTACAGTGAGTTGTGGATTAAAGCTTGAAAGCAGAGTTGCAGGTTGCAGAAGTCCAAGTCTCTTCAGTGGCACTAATGCTAACAATGCATATCTCATCTCAGAGGAAATTAACCTAAATTAACCTGAAAAGGGGGAGATTTATATTAATTCTTCTTATAACTGGTTATTGAGCAATTTTATTAACTGGATACAACATGAATATTTCATTATGAATTTCAATATTCAAAATCCATTTTGTACTTTGTGTTTGTAGTTTAAAACAAAGTTTATGGTACCTAATTATTGAACTGTAGAGTCATCCCCCCACTTTTTGGCCCAGTTAATTCTGAATTTTCTACTGTGGAGTGACACAGGTTCAACAGGATGGGTGGAAAGTATGCCCACTCCAGACCAGCCTATTATCTGGTGAATAGGGCCTTCATTGGGGACATTTGAACACCATCATGCTGAGAACATCACTCATGGGAGCTCTCTAACCATTCAGTTATTAGATAAAAGATAACATCATCCCCACATTGTTTTAATAGAAGTGTTAGTGTGTTTTCAGTCATGCTTTGAATATGTCTATGATTAAGTGGAGGAACACTTGGTTTGATGATCTCTGTTGTGCTTCTGCATTCAACAGACACTGAGCTGTTCTGCCTGGTCAAGATGGGGACAGTCTGTGGCATGACAAAGACTGGAACACGGTATGTTTAGGGAACTTACCTATGGGAAATGTAAGTACCTGAGGAAATAGGTAGGGTATTTTGAGGTTCTGATTCTGGACATGGGTGTCCATGTTCAATCTAATTTTTACAAGAGAGACTGAAGTGCTTTCACAGCTCTTAGGCTTTACCAATTTACAAAAGGTTACAAAGGAAGTTGATGGCAGAGCAGAAAACTGAAATAATGTCTTATGTCAACTAGTGGACTAATCAGTGCAATATCTCATGGGCTCTGAGGTAAAAAAAACTCTCTCTCGGTTCGTTTTCTTTGGAGGCTCATTGAATAACAAATCCTTAGGCACACATTGTTGGTGAGACAAAAGGTATATATTTGCAAATAGGGTCAGAGGGAGAAGACAAAAGATCAAAACCCTCTGCCCCCGAGTACTATCATTAGCAGGCTTTTATCCCCTCTCTTCTGGCACGTGTACAGAAACAGGAACTCTTACAACTCATTTCCGGTTCATACAAACATGCATGAGAATACGTCAGATCATGCATCCCATGTGTATTATAATTAACTACTTAAGTATGCGGGGCGGATAGGCTTAATATGTATTAGGTTATTACGCGTGCTCAAAAGGGACTCAAGGTTACTCAAGGTTCAACCTGAAGGCTAAAATGGCAATTATTCTTATCTTAGCCTAAGAACCGTAGGAGCCATGAAAGAAAGTGTGATTTAGTGTAACAAAGAGATAGTAAATTTGCAGAACAAAGAGAGCTCTTGGAGTTTTTCCTTCAGTTTCCAACCCCCCCTTCCCTCTCTCATTAAGGAGACAAGGAGGGCTGGCAGCCGTGCTTATTCAAAGGACAACACTATTGATGGGAGCTAACAGCTATTGATAATGCATTTTTAATAATATTTCTAACAGGCTCCATGGTCCATGTTGTCACCAAACCCCACTAAATTGACTCAAAGATTCACATCTCCATTTCTTCCTTTCTGAAACCTCACAGGAATGGAATTATAAATTATGGACATCTTCAGAAATGTATTTATCTACATTATGCAAAAATAACTAAATGTAATCAAGGCTCTGAACTTAAATGGCCTTACATATTCCACAGTATTTACAATGTGCTTTAACCTTACACTCTTTACAATATTATTTACAATGGGTGGGATGATGTGTATACAAACAGTCAAACTGCCAAGTAGCAAAATTAAATCCACAACTCCACCTAATGAAAGAATGAATGACAAAAGTGGCCAGAGTTGGGAAAGAGTGCCAAAAGAAACACAGATAAATTATACTTCAGTTCAAGCAAATAGGATTTCTTTTCAGCCCAGATAGAAATATAAAAATAATAAACAGTAAAACAAGCAAAACCCAACAACAACACAGTAAAACCAAAGAAACTGTATTTATCTTACTAAACAAAAACTATTTTATCTAAGTTGCAAAACAGTAAAAGCAGAGAAAAACCAACAACCTCTCCAAAACTTTCACATCAGTCTGTATGAGTTGTTATTGAACTGGGAGTAGATACCCTTGATGGTCAAAGTAATAAACCACAAAGTAATAATAAGCCCTTTTTTCCCCTCCTTTCAAATACTTCCTGAAAACCTACTGTATGATCGTAATAACCCCCAGTCTCTCACCAAACTGATGTGGTCAAAATTACTTTTGACTTTAGCAGGAGCTGCAAGTGCTCGACATATCTGAAAAGCAGGCCTTTTTTACAACCTTAAGTACTGATTTAGAAACCTAATTTCCAAAGTCTTTGAAAGTTTGCCATCCACTTCCTTCTACCTTCTACCCCTCCCCGCTCTTCCCCTAGTCCTCCACAGCACTGAGCAGCAGCAATATGTTAAAGATGTAACAAAGAATTAATTAGAAGTCTACACTCTCTAGAGACCAACATTTGCGGGGGTAGTAGCTATAAAAATAAATCTGACCAGTTGTAATTTGTACCATTCAGTATCAAAGGTAAAGAGGTCTATAATACCACCATGGGAGAATGTGCTGGAAATGGATCATCCTCCAGCTGCAATCCTGATGACAGATGAAAACAAACAGAAGGAGTACTATTTTTTGTTTGTTTTTTGAGAGCACCAGGGAAAGGAAGAAGAGTTAGCAAATATTAGGATGGAATATATATTCTTGACCTGTCTGGCCTATTTACAGAAATAAAATAGAAAGGAAGCTAAGATATCTATTTAGAATGGGAGTATTTTAATCCCTTTGTTTATATAGATAAGATGTCCATTGTATATCTTTCACTATAAATATATGATTACAGAGACCTGTGTGTCTAAGACACTCTTAAATAAATCAGTTGGAATTGTTGGTAGTGTTGTGAAAGATTCATCTTAACTGCTGCTGTTAGCACTTGCGTTAACCAATTAGTTAGCAAGCAAATGTAATGAGTATTGAGGCAATGATAATCCAACATCAACTTGATTGGGCCGGCAATGTCATCCTGATGTCTAACTCTAAACTCCCAAAGCAAGTTTTATTCTCCCAGCTCAGCCAAGGTATAAGCTCAGCTAAGGTGTATGCTCAAGTGGAGGACAGAGGAAGCGCTTCAGTGATGTCCTTAAAAAAAACTTTAAAAAATGCAACATCAATGTCAGCTCATGGGAAACTATGACGTAGGACCACCCCAAATGGATGAAGAGTCTGCTGCAGGGATCTCAGTAATTTGAAACCTCATCACAACAACAGGAGGTGGAAAAGTGGGAGCACCAATGTAACAGGGCATTATGCCCAAAGTGGTCAAAACCCCCTCAAGGCACCCCAAAGTCCCCGTTTTTCAGCTCACTCTGGGAAGAGTCTCCCCTTCACTCATCTGCCATGTCTTGATGTTCCTTTTAGTTCTCAAAGGGGAGGCTGCTCCAGGGCTTCCCAGATTTGGTCCCACTCCAGAGAACTCCTGGAAGTGTAGACCTCCTGTCTTAAGGGCTAATTGCACTACTCCATACCTTCCCTACACCTTGCCCCATGCCTCGCAGAGTTCGTTTCTCCAATCAGATGGGACACTTGCCTCAGTATCTCCAGGCCATTGTAGGCCTTTCCTTTTCTCTTTTTGTCAGGGATTTAGCCTTCCTGGCTTCCGGCCCTCTATTCTGGCTGGGACCACAGCCCCAGCACTCTGCTCTAGGCCTGGCTTCTGGGCCACAGTTCCTGCCTTGTGCTCTCTGCCCACTCCAGGCTCAACAACTACTCAGGCCTTGAGCCTGCTCCTGGCAGGGCTCAAAGCTATTATGTGCCCCACGGGCACTATTGGGATATCCTTATACCACCCCTCACAGTCACAGCCCAAACCACTTGTTTAAACTGAAACATAAGCATGAAGCTTCTAGGCTATAACATAAGAAGAAAAACCATAGAGGCAGCATGTCTGCTTACCAAAAATCTTTTTCTCTCTTGGTCGCTCTGTCTTGTTTCCCCAGTCTAAAGAGCTGTATTCTTCTGGTCTCCTAGGCATTCAGGAGCCCCCACACTCTACCACTGCCAAGGCTAGCCATCTTCCCTGGTTAGCTCAACCCCAGGGCATAAATAGCTCTGTCCTGAACGCTCTATCCCAGTCATGTGATGGCCCCAGACAGCTGACCACCTCAAAGGGCTGTCCTTTAATTCCTGCTCTACTGGTAGGCTGCACTCTAAAAACCCTACCCATAAGGGGGCTGCCCTGCTTTCTAGTAACAGGGCTAGGGTTCTACTGGCAGCAACAGTATACCATCATGGACCAAATAAAAAATCCAGCTCCATCCTGTCCACACAGAAACATATGTCTGAACTGCAGTAGCAGCTGTTTATCCTGTATAGGCCTTGCCAGCCATCTTCAGACAGACAGATAATGTAATGGAAGACAATTATCCTCAACTGTCAGGGATTGCCAAAGAGTTAGCACTCAGACACTAAATTAAATGGAAAAGGGGGTGGGAAGAGATACTGACAGGGGGGAGTCTTACCAGACATGCAAAAAATTCTGGCTGCTGCTGCTGACCACCGCTACCACCACAGTGAAGTCTCTTCTCACATTTGTTGCAGGCAGAATGAGAAGGGTGCTTCTGCCACGGCCACAGTGCACTCTCTTCTCACATTTGTTAAGAAGGGTGCTGCTGCTGCTGCTGCCACTGCCATTGCACTAGTTCCCCACAAAACAGTGGCAGATCCTACTGCCACTGCTATGCACACTCCCCATGGGCTCCCATTCTTGTGTTCCTTTCATATCAGTATATGGGGTTGGTGCCTTGCTCACCCACCACTAACTACACTACTTAAGAAAATGGGCTACTGAGGTCCCTCTCACACAAGTATGGCAGGAGGCACAATAGTGAGATTGTGCATTAAATCCACTCATGCTTTACTGCTGGTGAAGGTCAAATCTGATATTGGGGGTGGGGGCTCCCAACCGCAGGACCATGCACAACGAGAACTGAGTCCTGAACCTGGTGTATGGTGCAGCTAAGACCAAGAGACCTGTCAGGTGTGACACTCTTGGCCCTGGCTGCATGTGTGGGCCACGGGGGTTTCATATAACCTTGAATTTTAAGGATTGGGGCTGTCATGATCCCCTGGGCCTGGGAGTTTCATGATGAGCATGACACAATCCTGCTACTAGGAGATCTGCCAGCTGGCAGGGCTCCGGCTGTAGGAGAGCCCTTGCTACATGTGTACATTAAAACTGGATAGCAACCAGCTATGAAGTTAATACACATTTTCAAAGTCTACTTTATAGCTAGTTGGAAATTTTATCATGTGGAAAAGTACTTTGCATATGTAGCTGGTCTTAAGGTAATTATGCAATTAACATGATACCTGTGTAAGGGGGACCATAGTGCTTATGTATTAATAATGAAAAGGGGGAATAAAGGAAACTTCCATGAAACCAATGTCTGAAAATATAGTAATGCTTTTAAAAAGTGTGGACCATTATTTAAATCCTTTCAACTCCCAAAGCTTCAAAAGAATCAAAAGCCAGGCCTTTTTTTCCGATATGAAGAATTATTGATTTCATCTATACACATAAAATAGATGCCAATGAGTATTACCTATAATTCTATAGCAAAACCCTCAGTTTTTCTTTTTTTTAAATTTTAAAATGCATTTCCTCCCCTTCCCTATTTCTGACCTTTTTCTCTCCCTCTCTATTCCCTACAGATAAGTATAAGTAAGCTAAGATGTAAGATAAGCTTTAACATTTTGTTTTAGGTAGCAAGTTTTATTTTTCTCTCCCCTCTTTGCAAATAAGTGCCCTGCTATTTTGATATAGATATCCACTGTTTTATAAGTGATAATTGTTATGTTCGTACTGATTTTGTTTAGTGCTTTTACATTGTGTGATACTGTTTTAGGCCTACATATGTATGTTAACATAAGTCATGTCAAGTTTCCATCTCATAATGTCAAGCCTCCATCTTGTGTCCCCTGACCTATGACACATACCTACCCCTCCTATGTAACTTGGTTCCTGAATGAATGGGAATGAATGAAGATGCATGAGAGACAATGGCAGTGGATCTAAAAATAGCTCCCTCTGAATGACCAAACCATCAACAGCAATACCTGGACCAACAACCCAGCCATTGGAACCACCCTCAGCATTCATGAAACAAAAAATGAAGCAACCCACCATTGTGCCAAGGCTGCACATGCTCAGTAAGAACACCTGGAGCCCTCTGGAACAGGACTGACATTGCCTGGACAGGCTCTCCCATAGGAGATCATAGGTAGTCTGCCCCATAAAAAGGGGCAGTGAAGACTGACTCTTTGGGGTGCCCTTTCCATCTGGACCAGCCCCATACCACACCACCTATCCACCCAGAGGCGCTGCCAGCACCCCCCTTCCTGACAACACCTACTGAACAAAGATCCCTTTCCAGCCTGGATAGTTAGCTCTTACCCCGCTACCCCCTCTTCAATCAAGGACTTGGACTCTGTTTCTCTTCCCTACCTGGACTCCAACCCATCCACTGAGTCTCTTTTTCCTGCTGCCATTGTGAGTGCTTGTGGGGGTGGGATATGTGTGAAACAATAACTTCATGGGGCTGTGTAGTGTGTTGTCTGTTTAATAAAATTGTTATTTAGACCCCTGAGTTAGGTTTGCTTTACTACAAACTGCTTGGCCCTGCTCCAATATCTGCTCCTTGCCCTTCTAACTTCTGTCTCATTTCTCCCTCTCCTGCTTCTGGCTCACTGCCACCTCCAACACCTGTCCTGAGCTTCTCTCTGCCTGCAAATCCCTTGTTTATTTACCACGGTCTTATCCCCACTCCCCTTTCCCCTGAGCTCCCAGGTTTCTGCCTCAGTTTCTTTCCTGGTCGTCTCCTCCTTGCCACTACTTATCTGCTCCGCCCCTGCAATATGTCCACTGTCTGCCTCAGTTTCCAGCCCCAAGCTCCCAAGTTTCTGTCTCTCTCTCTCTTTCTTGGCTGTCTCCTCCTTCAGGCTTTTTTCGCTTGCACCAGTGACCTCAAGGAACCCTGGGGCCACTTGATCTTAAGTAAATCCAAGCCTCAGTGCCTCAGCCAGCTTCTATCTAGTCCACCAGTTCTAATCCCAGTTCTGGCAACTTTCACTCCCTACACTTTAACACTCTCTCACCTTAACCTTCCCCCAAGTATCCCAGGTACTCCATACATACCATACCATCCAAGTTAGGAACTTACTTGTGTGTGTGTGTAGGTGGGTTGTATGTGTGCATATATATGTCATTGTGTGCATGATATACAAATTAGTGATCTGTGTATTTGTGCAGGTATGGACAATTGATTTTTGTCTACTTTTGGGGTGCATAGTGTATGTGCTTGAATTGGTGGTAGGTATGCATGTGCCTAGGCTGGTTTGGATGTGTATGTGCCTGAGCTGGTAGTGTGTGTGTTTGTGTGTGTGTGTGTGTGTGTGTGTGTATGCACCTAATGGATTTGTGTGTTTGTATATGCGGAATCATGTCATACACCCCTGTCTAACAGCACAATATTGAGATCCAAAGACATGGCCTGACCCCACAAGGCAACAATTCTGTAGTAAGAAATATATTAAATTATCTGGGTCTGATCCTTATTTACATCATTTACAGTGTGGTGACACTAATACTGTTCTCCACTGTACTCCACACATTTCTTCACTCGATCCTGCATGCCCTGGAAATTCTCACATAGTATGGGGCCCCATATCACTTGTCCTGGTTTCCCTCCTATAGATATGTGCTCCAGAGAATCTCTGGGGGGGTATCTCTCCACAGCAAAAGCTGGAGTTTCTTACTTACCACTTCATTTGGCAACATCTATTTATGCCCTGACTTGAGCACAGTGAAAATACCTAGCCTTGTTACTCTGTAGTGAATCTGGTTCCTGATGGGAAGCAACTCACTGCTAGGTTCTGAAGGCAATTTCCAAACAAAAAGTATACATCATGACAATGCAACCACACTTAGGCTAGAAGGTCGTTACTGAGTGCAAAATTAGTGTTTGGTTCAATGCCTGTTGAAATCAGTGGGAGACTTTCTACTATTGGGCTTCAGATCAGAATGTTAGCAGATGATAAACTGCACAACAGTAGAATAGGAAACATTTCATCTCAGTATTGAAGAAAATCGTATCAAAATGTCAAGGTAACAACACAAGTTATCCATTGCTGAAACTCAGAGCATGTACTCTATGTTTTTATTTCTGTCATGAGAAGAAAATGGGTATAGAACAATGCTGAAGTTCCTAGATAAAGTATGTCATTGTGGGTGCATTTACATGTTCATTAATGCACCATAGTTACAGAGCATTAAGTTTAGTACTTGCATAACCATGTACTAATGTGCAGTAACTGGTGGTACTGCTCAGTAGTGCTAGCGCACAGATTTTAGAGATGCTAGTGAGCCTAATACTACTGCACAGTAGGGTATTAGCACAGATTTTGCCCTGCACATTACCGTGCAGTAGAATTAGGCTACTGCATAGTTAAAGTCTTGTGTAGATGCACCCTGTGTGCATGAGAAAACAAAGTGATGTTTTTAATTGCATTTCCCTTGGGAAAAAAATTAAAATAATTTCAAACAAAATTTAAATTGATGACCTGATCACAGAATTTACTACTTTAATTTCCAATAATTTAAAGAAACAATATTCCGAATACGGTTTTCACATGCACACCCACACACACTACATTTCTAGTACTGTGCCAAAGTTTCTGCACCACTATTGAACCTTAAATGTAACTTGACAGAACAACTTCTAGATATCAGACATTGTGCTCTGTGAAGAGCCAGTTATTGGCCTCTCTGCTAAGAAACCATGTAGTGCCATTTATGATGGTGTTTTATTATGGTGTTAACAACTCAAACAATTCTGTATTTGTGAAGGCCAGACAGATTTTAGTGGGAATGGCCATGTCCTCCAAAGATATGAACTGACTGCAGGAGAATTAAGGAAGGAGATGTACGTGAACTGAAGTTGGCATTGTTTTCTCAATTTTACCTCAATGTTGTCATAGAAATACAAGGCAGGTTGGCTCATAAAACTATCAATATGATGGCAACTGTTCCTTAACTGGAACACACACACACACACACACACATCTATATATACACACATATATACATATATAAGTTGCCAAGGTATCTTTGCTTATTATTACTTTGTAAATTAGTACCTGTCTATTTATTTATTAATTGCTGAAAATAATTCTCTTGGTTTAATTTTATTAAATAAAACTACATCACTTCATAAAAAGAAAATTCCTTCCCTGCTCATCTTCCTTAGCTCCAAAAGCATGGTTTACAACTCAGATGCTAATTTCTGAGATTTGGCTTGGACTCTGAACTCTAAGATGCCTCTTAGACAAACACATCTGTCAACCATACAACCTTTAGGATATTAAAAAATAAAAACATGAAAATTACAGTTATTTTATTTTTTGTCACAGACAAAAATAAGTAGACATGGTTAAAATCCTTTCCTTTTGTTTCCAGCTTTCTTGCCTTGCTTTTAGGTAAGTAATAAAGCCACACAGTATCATAAAAAGTAGTGTGTTATATAAGCAAAAGTGCCTGCAGAATCCAGAGGTGGAGAGAATAAGTGACTTTAGGATTGCAAATACTTCAACAAGTTTTTCCTGATGTTTCGGTGAGTATACAGTCAATTAATCTAATGAGAAGGACCCAGCATGCCACACCATCAAGTATATTTTGCATCCCACATTTCAAAATGGGAGTGGGAAATCTTGTCAAAGAAGCTTTAGTTAAAGCAATCATTTTGAAATGCAAGATGCTGAATACATGTGATGCTGTGATGTTTTAATTAGAGTGGCTGTCTGGGAGCTACTCTAAAATGCCCTCCCCCTTCCCCACCCAAGTACTAGTATAGACACCCTTAACAGTTCAGTATGAGAAAGAGAAAGTTTTCTTTTAACTAGCTGTAACGCTTTGGGTTTTCTTAATTTCTTCCAGATGCTCAATAATTATACTGGGGATGTAACTATAGATTGTGAGAAAGAATATGTCAAGCTCTGAGAGAAGAAAAACGGAGGTGATGAAAGATTTTGAAGATTTTGAGTCTTTAGTTTGGTGTAGACTGGCATATTTCTACTGATGATTCCCAGTGCTAACCTGATTTCACCAACTGGGAGTTTAGCCCCATGAACCTGTGTTTTACATTCAAAGCCAGCTGTGGACTGAGAAACATTATGCAGTGTGTATCAAGGGGAAGAGAAAATTCAAGCGTACATCTATCAGGACTAGGGGAAGTAAGATGGTACAGCCATATAGGAAGCACAGGCTGAAGAGAGAGTGGGGATGATGTGGAAGAGAGCTTGGTGAGTCACACGCAGCACTTACATAACTGGCATGTCTTGTAATCATTCTGCTGTTGGGATATTTCTGCACCACAAACCAGACAGTAAGTACAGTCACGCCAACATTTACAGAGTTTGAAGAAAGCCACAGGAATGAACAGACAGACTTTAGTGACAAACTTCTTGGTGTGGGATTGTATGATTTTGCAGGTTAAAATTTTAGATTAAGGGGATTGTTAGATTTAGATTGTTAGGGGATTTAATTTTTTTATAAATGAAGCATTTAATTGGAAAGGGCTTTGATTTTAATTGGAAATTTTATTTATCTCAGTCATAGCTATGACTTAATCATGGCAAAGCAATTGTTTGTTGAACTGCGTGGGAATGAACAGTGATACATTTGTATCTGAAAAGGCTATTTATTCTTATATCTTGTATGCTGCTGGTATTCTCAGCAGAGAAACTGAATTGAGAATAGGGAGCATGGAGATTAAATGCCTTTTTCTCTGCTAGTAATGTTGCATCCAGTGCAGAATTTACGCATACACACCCTGAAGTAGGGAAGAGCTTGGAACTTTGTTATTAGCTGTATACTGTTATGGTGGATACATTAAATATTATTATTATTATTATTATAATAAAAAACATGAACAGACTTTCATATTTAAGATTGAAGAAACTTCCAAGTTGGATTCTGGGCTGTCACACAAGAATTATCCAAAATATTTGGTCCAAAATGTTTCAATTCAACAAAGAATTTAAGCACATACTTAACTTTAAATATGAGAACTGAAGTAGTAAGACTGCTCATACGCCTAAAGTAAGTGCTTATTTAAATGATTTGTTGGATTGGGATCAAAATCAGGCTGACAATCTAATTAGTCCATCTGTCTGGCAAGATTTATACTGCTTCTTCATGCCAGGGAATAAGACACACATTTTAGCATATCTCATGGAGTTTTAGGGTGCTTGTACACATGATGCCATTAACACATGCACATGATGAATATGTCACTGTGTGGCTTAATGGCATCAGGGTGTATACGTGCAAGGCTTTTGGGGGTATTAAATGACTTTGTATCATTGCAAACTAAACTACACCCAGATGTAATTTAGTTTGCAATGTTGCAAATTGCAATGATACAGCTGTCAGCTCACCCCCCTGCTACATAAGAAGCAGGCAGGCCCTGCAGAAAAATAGGATTGGGCCCCTCACTACTTCTGCCTTCAGCAGGTTCCTGCAGCCAGCAGGACACCTAGGGTTGCCCAGGAATGGGCTACCTTGCCCCTGGGGTAATGCAGAAAGGTGGAAGGAGGGTGGCTGGATTTGCTGGTGGTGGGAGAAGGCAGCAGGGATGGTGCATGGGGTGCTGGAAGCCAGAAGTGGCTAGGGGCCTGATTCTTTTTTTTTTTTGGCAGAGCCTGCTTGTGGCTGGAGGGTGAGCTGAGCAGCTCCTGAACTTCAGGGGGCACCAGGTCTTCCCTCTGCCCCCCGGAGCTGCCAAGGTGGACTGCTAGATGGCTAGGTGATGCCTCAGCTCAGAGGCAGCCCCCAGGCCACTACAACTGAGCCTGCCCACTGGAAGCCTGCTGGGTGCTGCTCCTTGGGTGGGCTTGGAGAACAGTTGGATCAAGCTAGGCATTGCCTCCAAACAGAGGCGGCAACCAGCTTGCCAGCATCTCACCTGTGTGCCCCGCCCCCTCGCAGCTCAGGGGCCACTTGGCCTGCCGGCAGCTCACCGCCTGACCCCCAACCCCTACCCCATCTGGCCATGGGTAGGCTCTGGCTCCAAGCCTGACCACAAAAAAGTATTGGGCCCCTTGCCATAATATGATGGGAAAACTGAAATGGTTTAGTCCTCAGAGTTTTATTCTATGCCCCACCATTTCAATTTAGGGGGCATAGAATAAAACCTTGTGGATTAAACCTGTCACATGTACAATCACGCTTAGTGCTTGCAGTTTAAGTCTTTCAGGAAAAATATTATCCAGATGCAAATTATACCTGTAAGTGGAGGCAAAGATGAGGTCCAGAAATAAAATTTAGACTATTACCTCCCTATATAAAAGACAAGCCATTTCTAACACCTTGCTTTTTATGGCCACATCCAGATAAGTGCAGACATCTGGTTTCCCAGTAAAAAGAAGCAGAGGCACACCTTGTGCCACTGCTGCTTGTCCCTAGCCATGGCATGGGTTACCCTGGGGAAGCAGGGAAGGCCTGGGACAACAACTGCGCAGGCCCCAGAAGTCTTATCTGGGCCCTGGGGGTTGGAAAAGCTGCAGCTGCAGTGTTCCTGCAGCTTGGAGCCTGGCTGGCAGCTGGGCCATGGCTCTGGCAGGCCAGACTCTGGTTTGGGGTAGAGCACGTTGCAGCCAAATATGCAGACCCACTTTTTTCCCCATGTGGGTTTATTTAAGTATGGGACCTCCTGAGGCCAAAAAAAACCCCACACTGCAAGGTAGCAGCGAGGGAAACACCTGAATTCAAGCGTACACACTGCAGCAAGTGGTGCCACAAACAGGTCTCCAGTGTCACACACCACATGTCCAGACTTGTCTGGACGCAGCTGATGTGTTCAAAATCATGTTCTAGTTGAAGAGTTTAAGTAGCAATTTTAAAGTTGGGGTTTTTTTTGATATTTCACCACAGATGGGAGATACCATGTTAAGACAAGTTGAGATGATCTATTGCTAGAAGGTGTAAGGATGTTTGCTCCCTCTGTTCATTGAAAGAGTGAAGTTACTCATGATAGGCCTGTCAACTTGAAATGTATTGTAGCATATTAACAGAAATAGAAACAGACAGCTTTGTATAGTAGTTATAGAGTAGGTATAAACCTACAGTTGAGTGAAAAGATCATTTATATGATTAATTTTGTAACTTTTTCTCCTTAATGAATCAGGAGATTGGGTCAAATAATGATTCATTTTACTCATTCAAGTAGGCCCATTAGCTTCAGTAAGACTAGCTGGAATGAGCAGAGTGAGATCAGTTTAACCTATTATGTTTTCCTTGACATTATCTATTATTCAAAGTTATTCCATGGCTTATTTTGTCATTTAAAATATATTCAAATACTCTAACTTGGTATTTGAAAGCAGACGTGGGCTTTTTGTTATATTATTACTATTAAACTCTCCTCTGCTGAATTGTTTCTGTTCATTGGTTGAAAGAGAACTCTTTTTATTATTTTTTTTTTTAAATGAGGGGATTCTGGTATACATGCTTTCAAAAGCTAATTTAAAATCAATTGTTACAAGAGCATCCTTACTAGTGAAATTTAAATGCATAAATGTTCAGAAAATACCAAAACAAAGAAACTATGAAAATAACTGAAGGTAATTAAAATTTAAATGAGTACTTATCAAGTTTCTGCTGCACACATCAACCTACAATAGTGACCATCAATGTTTGTAGCACTGTAGCATTTAGATCTAATTATAGTCCAAAGGATGGAGGAAGCAGTAATAATAATGATAACAAATTATTTAAATATTCTGTTTAGATCCGAGACAAATTAAATTGTTTTGCTCTTTTTAAATATTACATTTTCCCAATTAAAATTTCTGCATGTCTGAAACTGGACTGGATAAACATAAGCTAAAATAAAATAAAATGTATACATGACAGATTCAGAAGGCAGCAATTTTGGTGGCTGAATTAAGGCCTAACCAACCCAACCAACCCTCAGAAAGAATAAAAGTTAGCTGAAGTCCATATATTAACACTATCAATTGTCCTTTATAGGATAAACGTTGCTAAGTGAAAAATGTTCTATTATCTGGCTTGCCTGGTATGCGATTTGTGTGTTGTCAACCATCTTGCCCTTCATTGACTACATTTTTCTGAAATGCTTTAGTATGTTCAAGTAACTGAGATCAGCATTATGCTTTCAGTGTTCCTATTTTAAATGTTAATTATGATCTCTTGCTAGAATAGTAGCTTGTAGTCTTTCAGATGGTTTGCTATTGCAAGGAAGAAGGATCTTGCAGTTAGCTAAAGAAATCTCAGGACTACTGGCAATATTATTTGCCAGCTAATGGAAGACAGATAAGGTCCCTTACTAGAGCAAATTCTGAACCCGTCAATCTGGAGGACGAAGGGGCCATCACTAGCAGCCAACATCAATTTGTTAAGAACGTATCATTAAAAGCCAACATAATTCCTTTCTTTGACAGGGTAACTAGATTGGTGGATGAGGGAGGCTAATGGACATAATATGCCTCAACATTACTAAAATTTTTAAAACAATCCCATCTCAACAGTAAGCAGAAAAAATGTGATGAATAGACTTAAAATTAAGTGATTTATAATTGGATGAATAACCACAGAGGATTAATTAAATCAGTGGTAGACTGGGAAGGAGGTCTCAAATAATTTTAAAAGGGTATGGACACATGTAACAAATGAGCCATTCACAAATGTCCCTGACTGGAAACCAGTTCACAATTATTGCAGGTCAGTGGTATCCACACATACAGCAGCTGAGCATGCCGCATATAATGGACATCTGTTGGGTGCTCAGGTGCTTTGGTGTTGACCTCAAGGGGGTGGGAGTGAGCACACAGCCCAGTAAACCTTGTAGTGGACAAGTGGGCATTGGGGACAAGTGCTTGCACCCAGGCTTTGGGTAGCCCAGTGGGTCAGTGACCTGTTGCTGTGAAGTTTTCACTTTTCTGCTTTTCAGTCTCTTTTTAACATAAAATGACCAAAGTTCAATAGTCTGCATTAGACTGAATTCAGTAGTGTACTTGCCTGACTTAGGGTGGCTGAGGAACACTTGATGTCCATACATAACATAGTTCACCAGTTTGAAACAGTACCTGATTTTTCAGGTACAATTTATACCATGCCAGGAAACTTTAAACTGGTTTAGGAGTCATGTATGTCTGTCCATTTCAAGTTTAAACTGCATTTAAACTAAAATAAGTGATATGTGTATCCATACCCAGAAAAAATGATCTGCTTTTGGATAAGTGTTCCTAAATATTTTATTAATAACATGGATGTGGGGACAGAGATTTTACTGTTCAAATATACAAAGAAATGGAAGAGGCTGCCAACACTTGGGAAGATAGAATGAAAGAAAACACTCTAGTCTTCAAATATTTGAAAAGCCGCCAAAAAGAAGAAAAAAAGAGAGTACAAAGGTAATGGGTTTAAACTGCAGCAAAGTAGATTCATATCAAATACCAGGAAACACTTCCTAACAGTAAGATCAATAAGATGATAGAACAAGTTGCCTGCAAGTTCCAGAGTCTCATCCTGAGCAATTATTCATAAAAAGGCTGTATAGGTATCTGTCAAAAATGCCTTGGCTTCAGTAAATCCCATCTTTTCAGAGGCTTGGAGTAGACCAGGCATGTCAAAGACATCACCTGAACACTGGATCCAGCCTGTGCAGCTGTATGGCCCAGCTTGTGGGTCTCAGACTGACCCTGAATGCTGCATGCAGTGTGCGGAGCGAGTCTGACGCTGGGCTGGAACTGATCCCTCAGGCACTGAACAAAGCCCTGGGGGGCTGGCATGGGGTGCACACTTCATGCTGAACCCTTCTGGACCAGCCCAGGAGCACTGGTTCTAGGGCCATAGCATGTTGCACATAGCACCTTACCAAACCAGCCTTGTACCCCTGCTTTTGCCCATAGACCAAACCAGCTCATCCAGCCCACAGGTCCAAATGAGTTCGAAACCCCTGTACTAAATTACCTTCCAACACTATGACTACTTCATTTGCAACCTTTCCCACTCATCATTTTGTTTCTAATTTACCTTAGATCAACAGTTATTCTGGGGAAATACACTGAATACTTACATTCTGACTTTGCAGGCAGAACATTAAAGTGTTAAATGGACACGATTCTCTCTCTCATTGGTGTTGCTTCTGTGTTTGTATTATTGAAGTCAATAATTTATGTCATCATACAGGAGATCAGAATTAGGTTCTTAAGATTAAGGTTATAATCCCTTTTACTGAAATTTTTCCTTGCACTTTAGACCCCTCAGCAGCCATGGAGCCCCCGCCAACCCCTGGCACAGCCAGAGGTAAGCAGGGGCCATGGTGGGAGGAGAGAGTGGGAGGAGGTGGCTGAGTGGAGCCGGGCTGGGTCTCATCCCACCCAGGCCCCTACTTTGCCCAGCCTCCAGGGAGCCACTTGACCAGAGCCGCGCAAACAGGCTGCACAAACAGGCGTGCTTGTCTGCCGGTATGTCAGTTAGCACGGAGTTTGTGCAGGAGGGTGCACGGGAGGGCCTGAGGCCCTGCCTGCGAGCCCTCTGAGGTAGACAGTCCCAGCCATAGCCAGCCTAGCAGAGGCATGACACAGATGGGCACGCGCCGCATCCCAAGGGTCCCCTCGGACTCTGCAGCCCCACCTTCTGGCACCGCAGAGATGGCCACCCAGACAGAGACCATGGTTCTGGTCTCCATGCAGATGGAGCTTCTGGCTCTTGGCTGCAGGGGCTGCCTGTCCCCTTTTCAGGCTCTGGGGCTGGGGAGCATGGCCACCTCCCCATGTGGGGTCTGCTCCCTTTTGGGGTCTCTGGTGCGCCAGCTGGAGGATCTCCAGGCCACATTCCAGAGACTGTGTGCCATCGGGGACTGTAAGCAGGAGACAGACTCCTACTGCCAGACCCTTCTCCCCGAGGAGCCAGAGGGTAGACCATGATCTCCCTCCAGGACAAAGGAGGACTCTAGGACCTCCCACTCTGTCCAGTCACGGGCATGGACCAAGGTAGCCAAGGCCCCTAAGGCCCACTGCACCAAGGCCCCTGCTCCGCCAGAGCTTAGCAACAGGTATGCACCTCTTGAGGCTCCAGAAGAGCCTGCTGAGTTGCCAGCAAGGTCCCACAGGCAACACAGGCTCAACTGTAGCTACTGCCCCTGCTCTCCTCAAGACAAAACGTAAGGTGTTTGTTGTGGGAGACTCCATCCTGAGGGGGACTGAGAGAGCAATCTGCTGCCCTGACCCCTTAGCTCGGGAAGTCTGCTGGTTCCCAGGGACATGCATCTGGGACATTGTGGAGAGGATCCCTAAGCTCCTCCAGCCCACAGACCACTGTCCCATGCTCCTTATTCATGTGGGCACCAATGACATGGCTCGGAGCACTCCCAGCCAGGTCATGAGGCGCTACAGGGATTTGGAAGTGGGGCTAAAGGGTCTGGGGGCACAGGTGGTGTTCTCGTCGATCCTCCCAGTCTTGGGCTATGGGCTGAGGAGGGAGAGGAGGATCCACGTAGTTAACCAAAGACTGTGATGCTGGTATCATAGGGAAGGCTTTGGCTTCCACGACCACAGCCTCCTTTTTGGCGAGAGAGGCAGCAAGCTTCTGGGAAGAGATGGCCTCCACCTCTCTCCCCTGGGGAGGGGGCTCTTCTCAGACATACTGGCTGACCTGCTCCACTGGGCTTTAAACTAAGCCTGCTGGGGGATGGGGGGAACTACCGCTACCTCTGGCCTGCTGAGCAACCCTTGCAAAGCCAGCAGGCCAAGACACCACAGGGAACACAACAGTGGGATTCTATTACAGACCTCCCACCCAAAGTCAAAAGCTCAACCAGGAGTTCACCCAGGAACTGACTGAGGCCGCATGCTCCAGGACCGTGGTTGTCATGGGTGACTTCAATTACCCAGACATCTTGTGGGGGGATCAGTCAGCAAAATCTGAGCGGTTGCAAAGTTTCCTCTCATTCATGGATGACCTCTTCCTGACTCAAGAAGTCTATGAGAGGCAAAGCACTGCTTGACTTGCTACTGGCTACTGAGGATGACCTAATCAGTGACCTAGTGATCGATGGGAAGCTGGGTGACAGTGACCACGAGCTGATCACCTTCATCATCTGCCATAAAGCTGGCAAGTCAGTCAGCAACACTGAAGTCCTTGACTTCAGAAAGGCCAACTTTGACAAGCTCAGGAGTTTGGTCAGTGAGGCCCTAAGGAACCATGACCCCAGGGAGAGGGGAGTTCAAGAAGAGTGGTTGCTCCTCAAGGGAGCGATCCTCAATGCACAAGATAAGTCTATTCCATCTCAGAGGAAAGGCAGCAAGAGGGCATAGCAGCCCCCCTAGCTCTACAGGGACCTAGAAGACCTCCTGAGTCTAAAAAGACAGGCCTACAAAGGATGGAGGATGGGATTCACCTGCAAGAAGGATTATTCTGCACTGGTCCTGTCCTGCAGGGAGCAAACCAGGAAAGCCAAGGCTGCAACTGAACTCCAACTAGGTTTGAGCATCAAGGACAATAAAATGTCCTTTTTCAGATATGTAGGGAGCCGGAGGAAAAGCAAGGGCAACATTGTACTCCTGCTGAACCAGATGGGGCAACTGAAAACTGATACCCAGGAAAAAGCCAACCTATTAAATGGGTACTCTGCATCAGTCTTTCATCAGTCCCAAGGGATGCCCATGCCCACTAGAAGACAGGGAGGTCCTGGTGAAGGAGATCCCCTGCCCTTCATTAATGCTGACCTCGTGAACGAACACCTTGAGAAGCTGGATACCTTCAAGTCAGCCGGCCCTGATAATCTACACCCCAGGGTATTCAAGGAGCTGGCGAGCATCATAGCCCAGCCTCTACCATGGATTTTTGAAAACTCCTTGCTCTCTGGTGTAGTGCCTGAAGACTGGAAGGAGGCCAATGTGGTGCCTATCTTCAAGAAAAGGAGGAAAGTGGATCCGGCTTACTATAGGCCTATCAGCCTGACTTCTATCCTAGGGAAGATTTTAGAAAAGTTTATTAAAGAGGCCTTAATGGACTGGCCAATGCCAACATCCTAAGGAATAGCTAGCACGGGTTTCTTGCAGATAGGTCTTGCTTGACCGATCTCATTTCCTTCTATGACCAGGTAACCTAACACCTGGAAAAGGGAGAAAAAATTGATGTCATATATCTTGACTTCAAAAAAGCCTTCGATCTGGTATCCCATGATCAGATCACCTCTTGGCAAAAGTGGCCAATTGTGGCCTTGGGTCCACCATGATCCACTAGCTGGAAAACTGGCTCCGTGGTCAGACCCAGAGGGTAGTAATTGATGGAAGTCAATCATCATGGTGTCCTGTGACTGGTGGGGTCCTCCAAGGCTCTGTTCTTGGACGCATATTGTTCAACATCTTCATTAATGATGTGGATATTGGAGTCAGAAATGGACTGGCCAAGTATGCCGATGACACCAAACTTCAGGGCAAAGTATCCACACCAGAAGATAGGTGGGTGATCCAGGCTGACCTGGACAGGCTCAGCAAATGGGCGGATGAGAATCTGAAGGTGTTTAACACCGAAAAATGCAAGGTTCTCCACCTTGGGAACCTGCAGCATCCTTATAGGCTTGGCAGTGCTATGCTGGCTAACACTACAGAAGAAAGAGACTTGGGGGTCATCATTGACCACAAGATGAACATGACCCTGGAATGTGATGCTGCGGCTACTAAAGCGACTAAAATGCTGGCGTGCATCCATAGATGCTTCTCAGGCAAATCCCAGGACGTCGTTCTCCCCTTGTATTCAGCTTTGGTGAGGCCACAGCTGGAGTACTGCATCCAGCTTTGGGCTCCACAATTCAGAAAGGATGTGGAGAAGCTTGAGTCCAAAGAAGAGCCATGTGCATGGTCAGAGGTCATGAAAACAGACCTTATGATGACAGACTGAGAGCCATGGGGCTCTTTAGCCTGGAAAAGCACAGGCTCAGGGGTGATCTGACCTATAAGTTTATCAGGGTGACCACCAGGATCTGGGGGAACATTTGTTCACTACAGCGCCCCAAGGGATGACGAGGTCGAACGGTGATAAACTACTACAAGACCATTTCAGACTGGATATAAGGAAGAAATTCTTTACTGTCCGAGCCCCCCAAGGTCTGGAACAGCCTGCCATCGGAGGTGGTTCAAGCACCTACTCTGAACAGCTTCAAGAGCAAATTGGATGCTTATTTTGCTGGGATCCTATGACCCCAGCTGACTTCCTGCCCTTTGGGTGGGGGACTGGACTTGATGATCTTCCGAGGTCCCTTCCAGCCGTAATGTCTATGAAATCTATGAAAACTAGAGAACGACATAGTCTCTGATTTTTGTTTCAAGTATTAAATCTTAGAATTTTCAAAGTTGCCATTGGGATTTAGGTGCCTGCTGCCTATTAAAATTCACAGACAGCTTCCCAGCATAGATTTGTATTAGCTAATTGCAGTTATCATACATTCCAAGTACAGGTATTTCTGGGCTTGTATCTTTAATTTATCTATTTCATCTCACTGAAGATGTTTATTTAAATTTTGAAACTCTTTTAAAAATATTGATATTGGGCATTTTGTTTCAAGTTATGGTTTGTTTGTGTGTTTTGTTTTGGGTTGGATTTTTTTTACATTGGGGAAGGCTTTGTGGCCTCTTATCTAATTACAATCCAGGTATCATTCATTTTGTACTTCAGGATTTTTCTGTTTTTTAACTTTATTTCCAGATTCGCAGCTTTCCATGAACCTTCATTCCTGGAGGCCATCATTTCATTTTGTTAATCACTCAGACTAATATTGCAATTCTATACAAATACCTTCTGTATTTCTGGGTATCTCCCTTTGAAGAAATAATTCTTTTTTCTGTTTCATCAAATCCTCCATTTTTGTGTTCATTTTTACTTTCTGAAGTTTAAAGAACATAAATGTTATGCTCTGACAAGATTTTCTTCCTACTTTCAGCTAAGTCATTGGTAAACACACCTGATTAAATTGTGGTTTTACTGTCATATGCTGGTTGCAAGGACTATGTAGTCATGCTGATGAGCAGGAATTTCAAAAGTTAGCTGACCTGAAGCATTCACAGTATTGCATTAAGTACAGAAAATAATATATAGGCCCTGCTAGTACACCCTTTCAAAGGTTATCTATCATTTTTCCCATTCCAGAGTGCCAGGTTTGCAAGACTGATATAGAAAAAGTGGAACCATGGCCCAGGATTTTGCCTCTGCTTCCAGGACCCAGTGCTGTCAGTGATTCTGGAATTATTAGGCCCAGTTCACTGTCATACTTCATTCCTTGTAGATGCCAATATGCTTTTAATTCTCAAGTATCACCATGCATACTGTTCTAAATGACTACATAAAAGGACAGGGAAATGCTGAATTAGGCCTGAATCACTGTGTTCCATGACTTCAAAACTGCAATTCTAAGTAAGCTTTCAAAAAGAGTTTTAAAGAAGGAGAAGAAAAAAAAGAAAATTATTTTCAACCTTCTTATTTCCTCCACCCCAATTATGCAAGGGAAGATGGCTCACAGGTTGTTTTTTTTTGTTTTGTTTTGATTTTGTTTGCTTGTTTTCTTTTTTCAATGTTTTCAATGTATTATGAGAGTTCCATAATAATTTTCATCCCAATAACTGCTTAACAACACCAGGACTTTTCTGTTTCAGTTTGACCTGGAAAAATACCATAAATTGTCATCTGCAAATAGTCACATAATAAACGAATTTCCTTTAGGTAGCCAAGTGTTCATTTTTGTCACAATTTTCTGTGTCCAAAAAAATCAATGGGATGCTAGTGGAAAGCTACTTTTCAAATTACATATGCATATTTTTATATAACCAATTTAAAATTTACAATGTAAAAACAATCCATAAAGCTTGGTGTTTTTATCCAATTTCAGATAATAATCACTATAACTTGATATTATTTGGTTAATCTTGCTAACTATAATAATATAACCAAAATAAATACTCAAATGATTTTGCTATCACTCCAGCTTTAAAATTTAAAAAAAAAAACCCAAAATCCTTTAGTTAAAAATAAACACACACCTGCTCATGTCATGTCATTGCATACATGACAAGAAAGGCATCTGAATCATTACTGATCATGGATTATTGGCTAATTTCTCATTTTCTTTGTGTATTTACACAGAGAGTGGGCAATTATTTGGGCTGGAGGGTCACTTAGTTTCGGTGAGCTGTTGTGGGCCAAGTCATCACCCCCCCCAATGGCCCATAACATCTCAACAAAACTCCTTAAGTGGCTCTCCTTTGGGGTTTAGTCCCATGCTGTCAGCACCCCACAGTCCTGGGGTTTCTATGTAGACGGGCAGGTAGGGTCAGGGCTGGGGCCAGGATTGCAGGGCGGTGATAGCATAGGGCTGGGGCCTGAGGCAGACCCATAATCCACTCCCCACATGCCCCTGCCCATGGAACCAACACCTGTTGCTGGGATGTGTGGGCAGTGGATCATGGCTCTGCTCTGGGCCCTGGCCCTGTGCTCTCACCACCCTGTGATCTCATTCCCAGCCCTAGTCCTGGCTCTGCCCTCCTATCCCGCTCACAGATACCCCACTTACCCATGCCCCATCCCATGAATCCAGCCAAGTACACCCTGCCCCCATGGGTCCTGGGCTGATCTCCTTGGAGACTCTGCCCATCTGCCCTGCCTGTCTGAAGCCCCCAGTGGTTGGTACAAGGCAGATGGGCTGGGATGTCTGGGCAGCAGAGCTAGGTCCAGCAGCAACAGCGACACTAGCACTATTAGTTGGAAGAAGCTGCCAGTGCCCAGGCTGCTGACAAGTGGAAGCCAGCTGCCATGTTGCCTTGGCCTTACCGTGCACCCAGGGATAGTGGGACTGGCCACACATGCTTCCCCCTGCCCCTGATCTGGGCAGGATAAAATGCCTTGGCAGGCTGGATCTGGCCCACAAGTCATATTTTGTCCACCCCTCATTTACATCAATACAAGGGATTTAGAAAGCACAGGGTGCAATGCATCTAAAGATTCTACAACTTTTTAAGATACTACTTATATGTTCTTATTTTAAAAGAGACTGTTTAGAGAAACTCTCTTATTAGAGAACACATTGGGTTTATAGAATACAATTTGCCACTAATGCGTGCTAGTTTTGCATAGAGCTTTTTGCCCTCCTGTACACACCAAACTGCAAGACTCATTAAGAAGTAGAACTAGCTGAGACAACATGAATTGAAGGAAATGAACAAACAATGAAACCTGCCTACTCCATTATTAAGATTAATAGTCGACAAATTGTTCTTAATGATTAGATGGTAGAAATATTTACCAGAAAACATGTTTTAATAAAAGAATAAGCAAGCCAAACTGAATCATCAGTAAAACCAATGCAACAAAACTTGAAATGTCAATTGGAATAAATCAAGTGCTATATTGTTTATGTCTGTGGTACAATAAAGTTAGTTGGTAGATATGCTTCTGTTTTCAGCACATTGGCATGCAATGGGAAGTTAAAAGTGGTAAAGTTAACAGCAATCTTGAAATCTGTTACAGAATGCCAGAAAATGATGTTAATACAATTACAAGGGTATAATTTGCACTGAGAAGAACACCCAGGATTGTCACCTCACCAATCTTAAAACGGCTTTAACCCAACAGGGATGCTTCTCCAGAGAGACAGATCACACATTTGAAAGAGCCATCCAGATAACACGTGAAGAAGTGCTGCAGTACAGAAGAAAAACCCCCATGAATTGCACACCACTGGTTATGACATATCATCCCTCCCCCAAACCCATACAGAAAATCCTTAAACAATTGCAACCCATACCAGAAAGAGACCCTATTCTTAAAGAAAACTTCCCAGAGCCACCCATCCTAGACTTCAAACAAGCACCGAACCTCGCTAACCTCATCACCAGAAGCAAACTTCCTCAGGCCCAGAACACACCAAATGGATCCAGACCACGCCATGACAAGAAATGCAAAAGCTGCCAACACGTCTCCACCACCCCCACAATTACTACACCCCACAACAGAGCCATCAGCATTCCCAGATCTTACAGCTGCATCTCCAGAAATGTAATACATCACATCCAATGCACCAAATGCCCTGAGGAAAAATAAATAGGAGAGACCAAACAACAACTGTGCACCAGAATGAATGCACTCAGGAAATCTATCAAAGACAAGAATACCCAATTACCTGTAGGGGCACATTTCTCACAAGAAAATCACTCTCTCCAATCTCTCAGTTCTAATCCTCAAAGAAAACCTACAAAACACTTCCCAGAGACAAGCCTATGAACTCCACTTCATCAACCTCCTGGATACTAAAAATCATGGACTAAATATAGACATTGGATTTATGATGCACTATAACCTGCCTGATGTCTGACTCCCCAGCTACCCCTCCACTATTTATCCCCCTTCTCTCCCCACCACCCAGCCTGTCTCTGACCCATTGACTCCTTAATCTACATCTTCACTGACTATCTTGTATGCATACCAGCCCAGACACTGGCTTCTTTACTTTTCATTTCATCCAGGAAGAGCACACACCGAGTGCTGAAACTTTCTCAGTGCAACAACAGGTTTTTGAACCTGAAAGCTTCCTTTAAATTTTTTTTTTAACTATTTCAGTTGTTCTAATAAAAGAGATCAGATTCACCCAAAGAACCATTAGTTATTCAGAAAACTAATGAACACAAGTGGGGTTTCTTTGTTATGTCTCAAGAGAGTGCTTTTGTTTCTGTTTTAAGATATGCATGCAAAGCTAGAAAAGACCCTTGCCATCAGTGAAAAAAATACAAGTAAACTGCCAGCATCATGATAAACTTTCCCCGATAGTTCTTCCTCCCCACAAGCGAATTCCATTCAAATCTCAGTCTCAGTGGTAGCCTGTACAAATGAATATTTGTGCTTTACAACATAACCCAATAGTTAATGAAACTAGACTACTACAGGCCCAGAGGAATCCCTGTTCCAAAGTGGAAGGAATCCTTCAAAAAAATTAAAAGAAAATCAATGCCAGTGCCCACTCTTTAAGAAGCCAGCTCAAACACCTCTGCTGCAGCCAGGCATACAGTCAGTCCTCAGCCAAACCAAGAAATACAGTCACAGTTATAAAAATTGAACCTCAGTTATAGTCCTAGTAGGACTTCAACCAAGATCTTGTATTTCTGGTCTAACTTAAACCTCACAAATAGAAGACACACCCCATTGTGCACATCTACACAAAATATGTATTGCTGAGTTGTCTAATTAGCTCCAGAGTAAAATGTCAGCATCTACAAGTTCTGTGCTATTAAGATAAGTAAACTAATTAGCTCCACTGTAGGACAGTAATGCAAGACACAAGTACTATCCTACAGTGGAGTTATTTATTTTGCCTCCATTTTCCTGAGCAGGGACCGGATCAACCCCCCCACTGAGTCCCCTCAAGCCCCAGGGGAGGCACACCTAGGCCAAGGGTCAGGGAGGATCTAGTCAGGGAACTTCTGGAGGGACTGGATGTATTTAAATCAGCTTGTCCGGATGATCTCCACCCCAAAGTGCTTCCCTACTTCTATGATTCTATGAATTAGCTGAGGTCATTGCAGGACACCTGGCATGGCTTTACAAGCACTTGTGGTGCTCTGGTGTGGTGCCAGAGGACTAGAAGAGGGCCAATGTGGTTCCCATCTTCAAAAAAGGAAGGAAGGAGGACCCAGGGAACTATATGCCAGTTAGTCTTACCTCAATCCTGAGTAAGCTTTTTGAGGGAATTATTCTGGCACATGTCCACAAGGGGCCAGCAGGGGAGATTATGCTTAGGGGCAACCAACATGGGTTCATTAGAGGCAGGTCCTGTCAGACCAACCTGGTGGCCTTCTATGACTAGGTCACCAAATCCTTAGATGCAGGGGTAGCAGTGGACATAGTCTTTCTGGACTTTCGGAAGGCCTTTGACACTGTCTCTCACCCCATTCTCATTAAAAAACTTAGGGACTGTGGTGTCAACACCTACACAGTCAAATGGGTCTCCAACTGGCTAGACAGCTGCATCCAGACAGTGGTGGATGGGTCATTTTCGACCTGCAGGGATGTGGGCAGTAGGGTTCTACAGGGCTCGGTCCTCAGGCCCGCACTGTTCAACTTCTTCATCAGTGATTGGACGAGGGGGTAAAAAGCACCCTGTTCAAATTTGCCGGTGACACTAAAATATGGGCACACAAGAAGGGAGGAATAGGCTACAATTGGACCTAGACAGGTTACAGGGGTGGGTAGATGAGAATTGGATGGGATTCAACACTGACAAGTGCAAGGTGATGCACCTGGTGAGGAAGAACCAGCACTATACCTACAAGATGGGGAACTCCCTTCTCATCAGTGCAAAGGCAGAAAATGATCTTGGAGTCATCATTGATGCCAAGATGAACATGGGCAGGCAGTATAGGGATGCAGTCAGGAAAGCCAACTGTACCTTGTCATGCATCCACAGATGCATCTCAAGCAGGTCCAAGGAGGTGATACTTCCCCTCTATGTGGCACTGGTTAGGCCACAGCTAGCGTACTGTGTCCAGTTCTGGGCACTGCATTTCAAGAGGGATGTGGAGAACATGGAGAGGGTCTAGAGGAGGGCCACTCACATGATCAGGGGGCAGCAGGGCAGGCCCTATGAGGCTAAAGGACCTGAACCTATTCCGCCTCCACAAGAGAAGGCTTAGGGGGGGATCTAGTGGCCTGTTACAAACTAGTCAGAGGGGACCAGCAGGCATTGGGGGAGTCCCTGTTCCCCTGACCACTACCAGGAGTGACTAGAAATAACAGTCACAAGGTGGCTGAGGGTAGATTCAGACTAGACATCAGGAGGTGCTACTTCACTGCCAGGGTGGCTAGGATCTGGAACCAACTTCCAAGTGAAGTGGTGCTGGCTCCAACCCTGGGGGTCTTTAAGAGGAGGCTAGATGATCACCTTGCCGGGGTCATTTGACCCCAATACTCTTTCTTGCCATGGCAGGGGGTCAGATTTGATTATCTGCTCAGGTCCCTTCCGACCCTACTAACTATGAAACTAAATATAGATACCAACAGGGCTGGCCGGGGCACAAGAGTGCTTCAGTGTTGGGTCTGCCTTCTGACTATTAGGGCTGTGCAATATGGCACCATTCCATTCTGACTTGCGTTTTGACATTTTGATGGAACAGCATTTAATTTTGAATTGTTTCAATTTGAAACCTTTATTCTGTTTCATTTTGTCAAAACACTTTTGCTGTTTTGACATTGTTTTGATGTTCCACCTGTAGGTTATAATGGGGAAGCTCAAAACAGCCTATAACTTTGTCATTTCTAGCTTGATTTAGATTACACTTTCAAGAATTGTAGCCCCTGCTTAGGACATGATGCCTGGCAAGTTTCAGGGAGATAGGTGCAGAGGCTATAGGGAAACTGCCCCTCAAAGCCTTGAAAGCAAAACTCATGTCACGTGTACATGTTAAATCATGGCAGGATGAAAATAGCAGGCATGCTAGCCCCTGCTGAGGCCATAAAGCCTGCTAGGTTTCAAGGACATAGGTACAGGGGTTTGGGGAAAACTGCACCTGAGGCTGCGGACAAGCAAAACTCATGACATAGATGACACTGTGTGTATGTTAAGGTGCAGCAGGGTGAAAGCTGCAGGCTTGCTAGCTCTTGCTGAGGCCACAAAGCCTTCCAGCTGTAAAGGAAATAGGTGCAGGGAGGTTCTAGGGCCCTGCAACTCTAGCTGCCGAGAAGCAAAAACTTGTGACATGGGTGGGTGACACTGTGTGTGTTAAGGTGCGCCCTCACTCAACTGACACCAAGCCAGAAAGTAGGGCAGTTCAAACAATTCTGCCTTTTATGCAGTTTTTCCATCCCTCCCTCAGAGCACTGGGCTTGGAAGGGACCTCAGGAAAGGATCACAGACACTGGCCAGCTACACAGTCAATATGAGAGCAGTCCTTCCCCCACACCTTTCCCCCTGCCTCTTCTTACTTTTGTTTCTGTTTCCTTGCAGGCAAGCCCAGCTTGAGCTTTAAAACTCAAAATGTTTAGAAAATTTCAAAATGTTTCAACTTGCCTTGTTTCGTTTTGAGGCTGTTTTGAAGCTCTCTGTTTCATTTAGATTTCACTGTTTCAAGCTCAAAATCAGTCAAAACAGTGTCAAAACAAAACTGCTGGCAAAATTTTGTACAACCCTAATGGCTACTCCCACACTTAAGCACCCTCATGCCCCAGCCAGTCCCTCCGTAGCATGTTAAGCCAGGTTGGAGTAGCTCTGGGCTAGCAGGCTGATCCCTGAGGCCACCTGCCAGCTAGGGGCTGCTCCAACCCAGCTCAATGTGCTGTGGTCCTGGGTGCATGTACAGATGATCCTACCTGGAACAATAAACTACAGCACAAACCATACCAGAGTTTATTCAGATGCACTAATTGCATGTGTAGATGCATCCAATTGCATCCATTTTGCTACTGAGCTTCATAACCTGAAGGTGCACCTTTATGTAGTGTGAAAGGTATGGCAACTATGAGCCTAAGCACCTAACAATCCTTATAAAACTCCCTAAAATAAGGCAAGTGAGGAAAAGGGGAAAGGGTGGTGATAATGCGACTGGATGCCACCTATTCTGATTAAGAGCAAAATGAGTGCTTTAATAATAAACAGTAATAACTCAGATACTAGATTTCCCCTGTTAACAACTCCATTGCAAAAAAAAAAAAATCAAAAAAAAAAATTATCACTGAATTCAGCTACCATCCTTTCCAACTGGACCTACAATATTTTATATAAGTTGGATCTGCAAAATGCACCCCTGGATCAGTGTACAGTTCAGTTTTAAAAATGTTATCTATTGCAATGCTTAAAAAGAAGCTACTGAATGATTTTTCTTGCTGACTACATCCAGTCACTAATGAACAGTATATATACATTCAAAAACATCTCAAGTCTGAAACCATGAAAATGTATACCTTAATAGTTATTTATAATTTACATTGATTAAGCAATCCTGAGTTAGCAAGATATGCAAGTTGCTAAAAAATAGTATAAGCAGCTGAACACCAGAAATACATTCTTCCAGAAGTTCAGAGCTAGCTATTGTTTCATTTTAAGTCAGAAGTCAGATTCGGACATCTCAGTCATATCCTGTCATTTACCCCAACCTAACCAATTTTTTGGATTGTGATATGTTCATATTCAGTGCAGGATCTGAATTTTCTATGTGGCAAGACCATAACTTCACCACATTATTATTAGGCTTAGACCAAGTTAAAGTAAGTAGCATAGGGATTTTTACTGAGGCTTAAAAAAAAGACCTTCATTCTTATTTTGAAGTAGAAACTAGCAAACCAGTAAGTTTAGGGAGAGGTTAATTAGCATCAGTAAGATCTTGCAAATGGAAAATAACTAAGACACCCAGAAAAGTTATGGATATGTCTACACTGCAATCCATAAAGCATAGCTGTACCTCATGGAGACATATCCAACCTAACTTTAAATTAGTTATTCTGGATACTGTTGGTAGTGTAGTCACTGCAACATGGAATTCAGCAGAGAATTTATCCAGGTGAAGCAGGTTTTGCAGTCTGTGCTGAAACCTGTGTCACTAACATTCAATTAGCAGCATCCCAGCTAGCTGATTTAAGGATACCTTAGGTATATTTATACATGCTGCAATTACACCTTTTGGAAAACAGCATAGATTTAACCCAAAGTCTCCTTCCTAGTCATGCTGTGAGTACAGGATGTCCTCCAGATCATATTATGTACAATTTGTTTCACAGTACTGTGTTTTGGGGTGAAAACTTGGTCCTACTGGCATCAATAGCAGAACACTTCAAGAGTGTCAGAATTTCACCTGAGATGTATGAAACACTAAAGCGAAGCAAGTTTTTTGACATTCCTGTACTAAAATACAAGCAGAAAAAACAAGCCAATAGATTTTCATGAAAATTTCAGTTGTTTGACAGAGCCCTAAAAATAGCTGTGGTATAAATTTAAGATTCATATTGACCCTGTGGGTGAACAGCATCCCTAAAATCCTATCGTGAAAAACATAGAATGTGGAATATTTCAGCTGTTTTCCACTCAGTACAGTGAAATACAAGATTTGACCCTCTATTTAACAGTTGGTGTCATCACAAGGGTAATTTTTATTAGCATTTAACTGGTGCAGATGGTACCATCTGTTTCAAGTTTTGTTTTAAAAAGCCTCCATATGCAAGATGTTGATCTTAAATCCTCATAAACATGTTTTCTTTAAAAACTAAAACTTGGCCAAAACATTGTTGCTGAAACATTTTTTGGTCTTTCTTTTTGATAAATAGGGATAGTTTCATAAAATATTCTTGTCCACTCCTTTCAAACCACCTAGAAAAAGGCACCTCAATTAAAAACGTATTACAGGATTTAAACTGCACAAAACTGAGTAGGGTATGGGGACTGTGTTTTGAAACAGAATTTTAAATTATATTTTCAAAGGAGCATAGGACTGGTTTGAAGTAAATTAATCTGATTATACATTGACATTAAAAGCATACAAGGTTTGCATCATGAACATACCCTATTTTGAGGAGTTCATCTGTTGTCATAATTTTTTTTCTTAAATTTGTTTTACTTATATGTATAGTCACTACAGCTAAGGAATATCAAGGTATGTTCAGCCTTATCATCCTTACGTTTATATGCATTTCGATAGATGATATAAATGTATTTCTTATATGTTATAATAGGGCCAGGGTTACATGACAGGACAATGATTTTCAAGTGTCACTTCCTAAACAGTGCGTCCCTATACACATGCAGAGTCACATTCTAATTAGAACACTCCAGCATAGCCTCATCACCATGTGTATAAGGCCCCATGTATTTAAAAATGACCACTGGCATGCTTTATCTAAACCTTATTAAATGAGGTCTAAATAAATCCTCCCACAGCTACTGTCAAACCTGTGGGGACTTAATACACATAACAGAACCGCTCTAATTAAAATGCTCCTCTACCACTTCCAAGCACCTATATAGAAAGCCAATGAGTTTCAAACCTGGGAGAGGCTCAATGCCTACATGGCTGAGAGAAGTAGTTATTGAGAACTAGTATCCCATGGTTAATGGCCAGACATGAGCAAGGTCCTTCCAGACAATGATTAATTTACATTTTAATGAGAGAGGCCTAGCAAGGATAACATCTGGGAAAAGGCTATTCAAAGCAGAATATTTCTCACAGTGGGGAAATTAAGTGAGAAAAAGTATCTTTAGGATGTTGAATTAGTAATCTTTTTGTCTGGAAGGATGTAAATATACTCCTGATCATAATTCATTAGATCAGGAAAGACTTCTGGTCAATTCAGACAAATACTTGGGGGATACGAAGAAAAATGTATAATAGGGGATTCTCAAGAATCCAATGATTAATATATGGCCAGATATAAAATCATCCTTAAGCCTTTCCAATGGTTAATGCATATAAATGGCTCAATAAGAAACCATGCTTATGCCTTGACATTGCAGCAAGTGTTGTTTGTCTTTAGATTTCCTGGGCACAGGGAATAACTTCAGGCCCTCAGACAGTGGGCTGAGTGACATAGGCTGAGAGAAGAATTTGCAGGGGACCTAACAAGAAGATTAGGAACAGCAGTTACTTTCTAACCTGTCACACTGACTAGAATCTACATTCTTATATTAAACATGCAGGATAAAAATCAGATTATTACTCTGATACTTTCTTTTGTTTATTTATTCTTATATCTCAGTCTAGATCTCAACATATCGTTATCCATTTCTTAAGGCTGCCATAGGATACTATGGTTTTTATAGTATATTTTTACCATCTTTTTTAACTTACAACTTGGGCACATCTATAATGAGACATTTTACTGCTCAGAAGAGCTAATTACTGCACAGTAAGCATCCGCATCTACATGTGAAGATGCTTACTACAAATTGGCTCTAGTCATAAGTAAATCTGCTACCTGAAAATGCAAATAGCAAATTTACTCAAGATTACTTACTGCACACGTATATACGCCTGATGGGAAGTAAATGCGTTTCTGGTCAGCTGGGCAGGAGGGGGCGATAGATTGCTCCCTGCCCCTGGGAGTTGCCTGCTGCCAGCGGAGCTCTACCACAAGAGCCCAGGTGGGAACAGTGTTCCCCTGCCCCTGCAGCAGGGAGCTCCCAACCCCTACTCCACAATTGTGGGGCCAGAGCTGAGAGATCCTTGTCTCCCAGCACCAGCTCCATGGAGCTGGTGCTGGTGCCAAGAGAGAAAAATCTCCTAACACTGGCCTCACAACCATAGAGCTGGCACTGGGAGATAATTTTCTCTCAAACTGGGTCCTGCAACTGCAGAGTTTGGGCTAGGAGAGAAGAATCTCCCAGCATCATCCCCACAACCATGGAGCTGGTTCTAGGAGATAAGGATCTCCTAGCCCAGGCCCTGCAATCATGGAGCAGGGCCTGGGAACTCCCTGCAGCCAAGGCAGAGGGACATTGTCTCCACCTGGGCTCCAAGAGACAGCTGGCACCTGGGCTAGCACCCAGGGAGAGCCTAGAATTCCTTCAGGGATCCATTACAGGGCCATAGGGAGCGGGAGCAATCTGTTGCTACAAGCCTTCTCCTGCATCCCTGCACATGTAGATACATGCCCAGGGGAGTTTTCAGTCAAGTAGTTTAGTTGAGAGTAAACTGCTCCCAGATTATTTGCACATGTAGACCCACCCATTCTCAAGGAGAAGTGTGATTTCAGAGCATTAGATCATACAGGCAAGGTTTTTCTAAGGAAGAGGATATCTAAAATTACTGAGCACATAACTGGACAAAAGTGTGATTCTTCTAACTAGCAAAATCATCTCTGCTAAGAGGTGACAAGATTTAGGTGAAATGGGTAAAGCTGAGGCACCCTTGGTCAGAAGATGGTTTGGAGCATCTCTGTCTGTTCTTATTTGTCAAGCCTAATCTGGGGCTGAAAGGCACCCCTAAAGGTGAGAATATACTCCAGGAGTTTTCCTCAAAGGTGCAACTGACCAAATTTAGCATCAGGGTGTGTCACAGTTTGTAGTGTTCCATGGTTTACATATGAAACAAAAAAAGAAAAAAATACCATTGTATCTTGCCTTGATGGAAACTGGGAGCAGTGCTGCAAACAATCTCTACAAACCATGAACCAACTACATGGTAACTTTTCTTAATGAAGGTTCATAAAAATTTGTCTCATGGCAATTGGTCTTATAAAAAAGCAATTCCTCACCACATTACAATGCTGACAGTTTAAGTTGCATAGTACTGGGGTCCAGCATAAACAATAACTGTAACTGACAAATTAGGTCTGTAAAGTATGATTGGCATGCATCTCTTAAGAACTACAAGATTATTTATTTAACATATATTCTTGATAATCAGTCTAGACTCATTTTTCAGGTGCTTTGGAGGAATGCAACAATATGCTCCTAAACGTATTATAATGAAAAACATTCAACCTGAAGTAGAAGATGACACAGGCGATTTACAGTGGGAATAAAATAGGTTGTTGAAACAATACCTTAGACCCAGAAGTGGGAACAGGACACAAGGTAGGTGCACTGGTCTTGGAATGGTATTTGGTACATCTGATAAGGCAAAAAGAATTCCATACTGAAATGCCTGAAGAAAGATTTCTTAGGTCTCATAACCTTGTAGCAAAAACCCCAGTTTCTTTCTTTTTTTTATTGCATTCCATCCCCTTCCCCAACCATTTCTGACTTTTTCTCTCCCTCTCTATTTCCTATAGATAAGTATAAGTGAGCTCAAACTTAGCATAAGCTTGAAACATTTTTATTTTGGTAGCAAGTTTTTGGTTTTGGATATCCACTATTGTATATTGTATAATTATTGGGTTTGTATTAATTTTAACTATTGTATATTGTATTATTATCATTTTTGTATTGATTTTTTTATTGTTTCATATGGATATTGTATGGTTTAGGCCTGTCTTTGTAAGTGAACCAAAGTCATGTCAAGTTTCCATTTTATATGTCAAACTTCCATCTTTGGTCCTCTGCCTGGGCATCCCATGTTGCAACAGTATGATTCATTGTACCCCTCCCATGTAAATTGGTTCCCCCATGAATGAGAATGATTGGGCATGATTGAAATACAACGGTAGCAGACCTCTACTGAATGGTCTGTAACGACTGGGCCATCACCTTGCATTGATTTATCCAGGAACCACGGACCTCACCCAGGAACAGAGACAAGACCAGCATTTGAAAGACAAAAGACCCTGCAGAATCAGCAACTCCCACCATTACAGACACCCGAAACTTCACATCCCTGCATGGAGCACACATGCTCAGTATGCCAGGAGCTGACCCTTGCTGGGCATGCCTCCTGTCACTAGGGTCACACAAGGGCTGCCCCTATAAAAAGGGGAAGTGAAGGCAGACCCAGTGGGACACCCTCGCCATCTGGACCAGCACCATGCCACACCACCTATCAACTGAAAGGCCCTGCCAGTGACCCCCCCTCTGGACAACATCTACTGGACAAGGGCCCCTTTCCTGCCTGGATAGGTAGGTATTACCTGCACACCTCCTCCTACACATTGTACTCTCTGTCTCTGTCTCTCCTCCTGGACTTCAGTGGACTTCAGCCCCTGCACCAAGCCTCTCTAACCCCTGCTGCCATTGTGTGTGGGGGGGGTGCAAGGGAGCCAATGTGGCATTGTGTCACCATCTCCCCTGTTCAATAAAACCACTGACATTTGCAACACCAAGTTGGTTCATGTTTTACTGAATCCCAGTCCCTTCCCTATCTTAAATTCCAGCCTCATTCTCTCTCTCTCTCTCTCAGCTCCAGTTCCAACCCTCTCTGCTAGTTTCCCCATGTTCTCCCAATTCCATCTCCCCTTTTCTGCCACCTCCCTGCTGCCTGCTGCTTTTCCTGTGATTTTCTGCTGCCTTTTTCAGGCTTCCCCCCCTGCACCTTCTGTAATCTCTCTCTTCCCCACCCCTGCAGCTTCCCAGCTCCTATTAGCTGTCCTGCAGTTCTCTCCAGCTTCCAGCACCTACTGCTGCTCTCTACAACTTCTCTAGCTGCCCCGGAGCCATCCTCTGGCTCCCCACACCCAGAACCCCTCTTTAATACCCACACTTTTCCTTAGTCCCATTTTTCCCTTTCCCTACCTACCTTTTCAGCTCCCCTGTAGCTGTGCTGGCATTGCTTCCCTGTTCTGCAGGCTTTGGGCATTGTCTTTTAGTCAATTAAGATAAATTAACCTGAAGTTACCCCCAAGCCTCCGTTCTTCAACCCAGGCCCCTGTAGTCTACCAGTTCTAAACCTGGTTCTGGTAGCTTTACCCCCTACACTTCTACTTTCTTACCTTAACCTTTTCCCAGGTATCCCAAGTACTCCAAGCACATACATACATACATACACATCACAACACTCAACTTAGGAACTCACCTGTGTGTATGTGTAGGTGGGTTGTATGTGTGTAAATTGGTAAATATTTATATACACACACACACACATACATCCATACACATATATACACACACACACACATACACACACACACACATATATACACATACACATAATACATACATACCTATATATATACATGTCTACATATACATATGTATGTGTGTGTGTGTATGTGTGTGTGTGGTAAGTAAAATTAGTAATCCACATATGTGTATTGGATGTGCAGGTGTTGGTAACTGGTAACTGATTCTGTATAAATTTGGTATGTGTAGCATGTATGGGCTTAAATTGGTAATAGGAATGCATGTGCCTAGGCTGATTTGGATGTGTATGTGCCTGAGCTGGTAGTGTGAGTGTGTATGCCTAGTGAATGTATGTGTGCTTAGTTGATTTTTGTGTGTGCATGTGCAATTGTACACCAGACCCTCCTGTTTAACAGCACAATATTGAGATCCTGAGCACTGGCCTGACCCCTCAGGGCAACAATATGATTCCCTCCCTGCAAGAGTGCTTCTGTAGCAATGAATAAAATCATAGGTGATTCTTTGCAACTATCTACCTACATATCCTATTCAGCTTCTACAGAACACGCAGCTTTACAAAGAGTTGGAAAAGCAGCATTTACTCTTTTAGCAAATGGAAGACCAGTGGGGATACACAGGATAAACTAGGAAAGGGAGAGGAGAAGGGAAAGATAATATTAACTGGGTTAATTAGATGATGATATGGAACAGGGTGGTCAATTAGAAGTTCACATGCCACATTTGGCCTACTAGGGATTAATATGAGGGCCACTGAGCTCATGCCCAGTTGATACTCTCCCTTCACTCCTGCTGCTTTGATAGTGTCTTGGGCAGGGAAGTATGGTCAGAGAGGGCCTAGTAAGCTTACCCATACAGCAAAGGAAGGCTTGTTGTGCCAACGTAGTAAAGCTGGGAAGCGGAGGATCTTGACTGGGGACTGACAGGGAGAGGTGTGGGCTTACAGCACTTGTGGGGTATGGAGCTTATTTATGTGGCAACAGCACCTGTGAAGGGACAGGCTTGTATTGCTCATGTGGCAGTGATGGGAGGTGGCGTCCTCACCTGCACAGCTTCAGTGGTGGCAGCAGCTCATACTGGGGCCTGTGTGCATGGTGGCAGCGGAGGCTGCATGCTCTGCAAGCTCCTATAACCTCTGCTGTGTGCAGATCCTCTGGAATGCAAGAAGTGCTAGGCCTCCACAACTGCATGAGTTGCCATTGCACACAAGGCACCAGCATGAGCTGCTGTCACCACTCTGATATCGGACAGCCCGGACAAAACAAAAAGGATTTTTTATGGTGTTTTATTTTGAGCAAGAAGGAAAAACTAACAGAATTCTTGAAAAGGAAAAAAAAATACACACACACACACACACACACACACACACACACACACACATATTAGGCCAGTCTTTTCAGTTTCATAAAGAGAATTCAGTTTGGAAGATCCAGTGGAGCATAATGCTACCAAGACTGGCACTGTATCTATGCATTTGTTTTAGAAAAATATTTACTTGCACAAACTTAATTGCAATATATGATTTTGTATGTTTATCAAACTTACTATATAATAGAAATAGGTGGGGGGAAATCAAATTTTGCTAGTTAAATGAGAAAGTTGTGTGTTTAATCCCATATTAAGCACTAGCAGCATACATTTTAAAGGCATGTGTGCAACAAACCTTGCAGACATGACATTCCTTCCTTTTCCTATAGGTAGTAAATACAATAAACTAATTCTCTTCTTAGTAGTGCATTAAGTTGTAGGGAGATTTTAGTAAATTTAATTAATATTTAACAAGATAGCCTCTAGCTAGTTACAGCAGGGGGAAACAATGCAAGCTGGCATTTGCTAAGCCAGTAGGTATCTAATTAACAAAATATTTTTGAAGATGTTAATCATTATAAACAGGCATCTCTCATGGCTGTTCTAATTTTACAAGAATTTCACTTGACGACCGAGGGTCTATTTAAATGTTACGCTGTAAGCTGAACAAATGTCAATCAGCTTAATTTTGTTTGGTTTAGTAGAGCAATCACAAAGTAAGGTGAAAATCCTGCTCTGACTGGCACCTGTATAGCTGTGACTTGCCACTAGAAGCTTGGTGAGCAGGGGCAGTACTAGAAGTAGGACCCACTCACTGCTTCCACCAGGCAAGGAGTGGGCCTACCACCATGTCAATTGCAGCAAGAGCTGAGAGATCTGGGAAAACAGCTTTCATGGGGCATTCTAGTCTCACTGAAACGGACAAAGTGGCTCTGCCATGACAGGAGAGCTGTTGGGCTTAAGCTTTGGCCTACTCTCAGCATACAGCTGCCCCATCTCTACAATATGAAGCTGCTTCCTGGGGCTCTCTGATTTCATCAAACTGCAGCAGCTCTGCACTGAAAGCAATGAGGAGCCAGTATGTCAATTTCAGCAAGACCAAAGAGGTCCAGAGCTACAGTCCTGGAGCTCACTTGCTGTGAGCTCCAAGGAGCCCAATTCCCTTTTCTCCAGAGCTCAAGTGGTGCCAGCCACCCCAGGCTGCACTTGCCAGACTGGGGCAAGGGGTGGCAGGTGCCACCTGAGCGCCAAAGAAAAAATAGATAAGCCCCTCACAGCATTCTGGGATACTGGAAGACTTCAACTTGGGCAGAATAGCTGTGGGGAGTGGTCGTGGAGTAATGAAATGGGAACAAAATTAGGCAGACTGGAGATAATCCTGCCCTAGAGTGGTGTAACTAAATTGAATAATGAGTGCTTTAATCCATTTAAAAGGTGTTAACATGCAGCCAGTCCAGGAGTTAAGTGCTTAAGAAGCTTCCTAAACTTACCATGTAACAAGGCCATAAGTCTTTTCTTTTAGTCTTTTCCTTTAACTTTTTCTCTCCCTCTGCCCCACTTCCTTCTTTTTCTGCTTCATTCTTTAACCTACCAGCCACTTGGTATGAACCCTTACAAACTAAATAAATCCCTCAAAAGCATTTTTCTAATATTTATTTGCTTGATAAATTTATTTGTTTGATTGTTTCTAATAAGCATCCAAGGAAATTAATTTTCAATGGTAACTTGCTTCTTGCTGTGAAGCAAACAATGTATTTTAAAAGATATTTACCACCTGCCACCCACACATTTTACATCATTCATTTGAACAGAATTTACAGTAAATTGAGATTCTTGTATACTTTAAGCAAGTAGCATGATTTCTGGCACTATCCTGGTTAATAGGTCTCATTTATAACCCAGAAATGACATTGCCACAGGTAACTAAAACTTTCAAGGAAGAACAGCTAGTGCCTATACTATAACAGTTGCTGTAGAGTAAGATACCTGTTACATGCTTGTGGCAGCCAGAAAAGTAATTGGTTCTACTTATAGCAAAAGCAAGTTCAGCATTTCAGACCATTTTCCCCTCCCCCTCTTCAACTAATGTACACTTTATCTTCACTGAGTTGAAAGATGAAAAAACACATAGGCTTGACTCAGCACATATGCAGCAACTCATTAAAGACACACAAAGTGAAAAAAGAATCTTATGGTTTTCTCTCTTTTTCACCTCCTGTCATAACTAGCATGATGTGTAAAAGAGGCACAATAAGGAGATTATGAACCAGATTCCTGGCTAGTAAATATTTACATAGCTCTGCTAACATCCGTAGATCTATGGTAGTTTACAATAGGGATGTGAAAGGTTAAATATTTAAATGATAAGTATATTTATACCGGTAATGGGGTATAGGTTGTAGCCATATTGGTCTAACGATATAGGCAGAGAAAGTTTTTTGGTTAAATCTGATATCTTTTATTAGACCAAATCAAATAGTTGGAAAATTCTTCTTTGCAAGCTTTCAGGCACAAACACCCTACCTGAGGCTGAGGAAGCATCTGCAGATATTCTGTACTTTTCCTGGCTGCAAAACAGCTGGGTTGCTGGGGGACTCTGATGTAAACTTAAACCAGGAAGGGGTCTGAGACAGACATTGCATAAACCAGTTTGACCCAAATCAGTTAAGTCTGATACTATATTTAACCAGGTTTATCTTAAGCCAATTTCAGCCATTTTGAAACTGGTTTATGTGCCCTGAACTTATGTTCTGTTACAGGTTTAAACTAGTTTCTGATCACTTAAAACAGTTTATGTATGTTTGTCCCTAGTCTGGGTGACAAGAGGTTTTAGGATTGATTCAATGAAACCTTATATTTCCTCAATGAAGGTTCTATGGTTGGATAAGATAGGTCTGTAGATTTAACAAACACGGGAACCATCTCCCGCTCAGAAAGAAGGGCCATAGAATCCCTAAGATCTAAACACCAAATAGTAATAAAATCAGTGGATAAAGGAGGAGCTATAGTTATCCTTAACCATGAAGGCTACATAAAAGAAGCCAACAGACAGCTCTCTGACACTATTTACTACAAAAACTAGCAGATGATCCTACTCCCCTTTTCACCTTGGAAATCAAAACTATGATCAAACCATTTCCATCAGAAACTAGAAGAAAAACTACAAAACTTGATTCTCTCACTACACAATCCAGGGACTTATTTACATGCTCCCTAAAACCCACAGACAAGGGAATCCTGGTATACCTATCATATCCAACTATGGAACCCACACTGAGGAAATATCAGGTTTCATGTAATCAATCCTAAAACCTCTTGTCACCCAAGCAGCAAGTTTTGTCTAATATATAACAGACTTTGTACAAAGTGGAGGGTCTAGTACCTATAGCTTATGAGGTCAAAAAGGAAAACAGCAGGAGGTCTACTGACCCATCAGTTAAGCAATTAACTGCTCATTCATAGGTGCTGTCTACCTAGCACACCAGAGGCTGCAGTGGGCTGGGGAAGCCTCTCCCCTGCTGCTACTGCCCCCAGCTTCATTGGGCTATGTTGTCTGGTGGAGCTTGCCACTATGACCTCACCTGCCTGTCAAAGGCCCCAGAGAGTGGCTCCCAACAGCAGCCACGTCCAAGCTGCTGTGTTATTGGTTAACCATTTAACTGATAAAATTAGATGAGGTTAACATTTTTAATGGTATCTATATGCCTAGTTTACAAGAGCTGAAATTATGGTATAATATATCAAAAACAAATTCTTGTACTAACAGAACAACTGACAACACAGCCTGTCAGACCAACGAATCTGTGAACTTTGCTAAATAATTTGTCACAAGAACATGAAACAGAAAAGGAAAGGAAGTGTCTACAGGAAGCATATCTAATGAAGCCAAACCTTTATGATGCTTGACGTTAGTGTTGAGAGCCAGATTTTATCAGCCTCCCCTCCACTGAATAATATATATTCCATAAGTAATCCCCCTGATTTCAATGAGTCATTTTGGGAAGTATGGCACCACTTATTCATTGCAGGTAAACATGGCAGAACATGTCCCTTAATTAAAGCACTTAATTCTAAATACACATGGGGTTCAGAAGAGAGCCTTTTTCACTTCTATCCATATGCATATACTGTGGATCAATAGGCAGTGGGGTTGTGGATGGAAAATTATCAGATTCCAATGCAGGACAGCATTTATACCTCAAATTAAAGAATATTTTCAACACTGTTAAGGTCCTAATCAGGAACTCACTCAAGCACATCTTCAAGTCTATCCCTATTTCAGGATGCCTCCTAAGACAAACATGAAACCTGTACATAAGAACTTTCCTAAACAAAACAAAAATAGAGGACTTTCATAGTTTCATAGTTAGTAGGGTCAGAAGGGACCTGAGCAGATCATCAAATCCGACCCCCTGCCATGGTAGGAAAGAGTACTGGGGTCAAACGACCCCAGGAAGGTGATTGTGTAGCCTTGTCTTAAAGACCCCCAAGGTAGGAGCCAGCACCACTTCGCTTGGAAGTTGGTTCCAGATCCTAATCACTCTGTGAAGTAGCACCTCCTGATGTCTAATCTGAATTTACTCTCTGCCAGCTTGTGACCGTTATTTCTAGTCACTCCTGGTAGTGCTCGAGGGAACAAGGACTCCCCCAGTGCCTGCTGGTCCCCTCTGACTAGTTTGTAACAGGCCACTAGATCCCCCCTCAGCCTTCTCTTGTAGAGGCGGAATAGGTTCAGGTCCCTTAGGCTCTCCTCATAGGGCCTGCCCTGCTGCCCCCTGATCATGCGAGTGGCCCTCCTCTAGACCCTCTCCATGTTCTCCACATCCCTCTTGAAGTGCGGTGCCCAGAACTGGATGCAGTACTCCAGCTGCGGCCTGACCAGTGCCACATAGAGGGGGAGTATCACCTCCTTGGACTTGCTTGAGATGCATCTGTGGATGCATGACAAGGTACAGTTGGCTTTCCTGACTGCATCCCCACACTGCCTGCCCATGTTCATCTTGGCATCAATGATGACTCCAAGATCCTTTTCTGCCTCTGCACTGACGAGAAAGGAGTTCCCCAGCCTGTAGGTATGCTGCTGGTTCTTCCTCACCAGATCATCACCTTGCACTTGTCAGTGTTGAATCCCATCCAATTCTCATCTGCCCACCCTTGTAACCTGTCTAGGTCTGATTGTAGCCTATTCCTTCCTTCTGGCATGCCCGCATCCTCCCACATCTTAGTGTCATCAGCAAATTTGAACAGGGTGCTTTTTACCCCCTCGTCCAAATCACTGATGAAGATGTTGAACAGTGCGGGCCCGAGGACTGAGCCCTGTGGAACACTACTGGCCACATCCCTCCAGCTTGAAAATGACCCATCCACTACCACTCTCGTGGCCCTCCAGCCATTTGGAGACCCATTTGACTGTGTTGGTGTCAACACCACAGTCCCCCAGTTTTTTAATGAGGACAGGGTGAGAGACAGTGTCGAAGGCCTTCCAAAAGTCCAGAAAGACTATGTCCACTGCTACCCCTGCATCTAAGGATTTGGTGACCTGGTCATAGAAGGCCACCAGGTTGGTCTGACAGGACCTGCCTCTAACGAACCCGTGTTGGTTGCCCCTAAGCATAATCTCCCTTGCTGGCTGCTCGTGGACACGTGCCAGAATAATTCTCTCAAAAAGCTTACCCAGGATCGAGGTAAGACTAACTGGCCTATAGTTACTTGGATCCTCCTTCCTCCCTTTTTTGAAGATGGGAACCACATCAGTCTTTGACTGGAAGTACGATATTATTGGAATAACAGAGACTTGGTGGGATAGCTTGCAAGACTGGAGTATTGTCATGGATGGATACAAACTGTTCAGGAGGTACAAGCAGGGGAGAAGAGGAGGAGGAATTGTGCTTTATGTAAAAGACTCAGAGAAACATAGAAAATTTGAGTTGCAACAGAGCTCATGAGGTCACCCAATCCAACCCCCTGCTCAAAGCAGGACCATCCCTGACTAGATCATCCTAGCCACAGCTTTGTAAGCCGGGTCTTAAAAACCTCTAAGCATGGAGATTTCACAGCCTCTCTGGGTAACCTGCTCCAGTGCTTTACAACCCTGCTTATGAGAGAGTTTTTCCTAGTATCCAATCTAAATTTCCCTTGTTTCAGCTTGAGACTAGTGCTCCTTGTTCTGTCATCTATCACCACTGATAACAGTCTAACTCTATCCTCTTTGGAACCACCCTTCAGGTAGTTGAAGACTGCTATCAAATTCCACCTCAGTCTTCTCTTCTCTAGGCTAAATAACATCCCCCCCTCCCACTTCTGCGTGGAACTGGCTCAGCCTCCCTTTCCCACCCCCACTCCCGCAAGCCCCAAGCCAGCAAGTTATGAGACAGCCCTCACAGCAGGCGGGCTCCCTTCCCCCCTCACCCTCCCACTGAAGTCAGTGAAAGCCAAGGGGTGGGTCAAGCCCAGTGCTTGAGCAGAGCAAATGATCTCTGGGTTGGTGGGGTCTCTGCAATGCCACCTGGGTTGGCGGTAATCAGGCTCTAAGTTAACCCTTGATGATATCTGGTGCACACATTTGATAAAAGGCTATAACAGAAAGCACTTTAATTTAGTACACATCCATCTAGAGTTAACTTAGAGTGGGATCTGCCATTTTTAATGCACTTTACCTGCCATGATAGTCTCTCTATTACAACTGCACTTTCTGCATTCTTCAAGTGAATTAAGTGTAACATCTGTACCTGGCCTATGTGAAAATCTCACTAACATATTCGTTACTCTGACCTCAAATAAAATGTGAATCAATATCATATAGCCCTTTCAATCTTCCTGTACAGAGGATCCAAAGGAAAAATATATCACTGCTTGCTGCTGTTTGCATACTGATTTGTAGTTAACTTTTCTCTTCTTATATAAACAGGATGAACAGCTTTAATAGGAAACTATAGGAGTGAGAAATACTTGAAACAAAATTAATTTACCATTCAAGCTTTATTTCAAATTTCTATGTCTAACTCATTATATTTAAGATATTTGTATTGTAAAAAGTTACCTTTTATTTTCATAATCCATTTTCCACTAATGTTAACCGTGCCATGTAATCCTGATGTTCTTTTCCGTTTGCCTACAGCAACTGTGTATATTGACACAAATAGGAAGGCAATTTGCTGGTAAGTTTGATATGAAAAACAAGATGGTTACATTTCCTGTTTATATGCCTTGTATTATATTGGCTTCATAAAAAGAAAAAAAAATGCTGTTGTGCTTGAAGAAATACAGACTACACCAATATGAAAAATATTCATAGTTATATTGGAGATATTTTATTTTTAATGCCAGACTTACCCATGTACATTTATTTTGTTACTGGTTTTCACTCTGTTTGAAAATTAGATTTGTACACATAAAGAATAACTCATTCTTTTTTATCTTTTTTTTAGGCAGGTGTGCAGTTCATAGTCATTCAAGTTGTGGATGCACCTACAACAATGTTTATGAAATATGTGCAAACATTTTATACATAGCCTAATTGTTAAGCCAAGTCTCCATTTTTACTGGACTGATTTTATATTTGTAAATGTGTGTCAAGAAAAAGCATGAAATAGTTACATGAACAGAAATAAAAGACTGTTGGTTGCAGTTATGAAGTGTTCTTACAGGAAGTGATTATGAGAATATATAGAATACATATGCATATTCCACACTAGCCAGCAAGGAATTACACAAGTGTTAGTTGTACTAATTTATAAAGCTAGGTGGTCTTCACAACAGATTCAAATGTTGCATATTTTTCCATGTATGAATTGCTCATTCAGAAATCAGTTTCTTTAAAATGTACTTTAAAGGGACCATTTTTATCATACACAAAAGTTAGTTGATGGGCTGTTACATGACTTTGGATTAACGTTTTCAAAGATGACTGATTTTGATTTGAGTAACTATCAACTGTTTTTTTTAAGATTAAATATACAGCACATTCTGAAAGTCACACTTGTCTAAAGGATCCCCATTCGGACTCCTAAAACCTGATGCATAAGGATCTCCCAGCCCCCACTCCCTGATCACAATCTTGGAGTGGGAGGCTTGGAGCTCCCTGCTGCCAGGGCAGGTGGATGTTGTCCCCGCCCAGGGTCTGGTGATAGAGTCCACCTCAGCAGCAGGCAGCTGCAGGGAGCAATCTCCTGCCCCTTGGTGGCTGACTGACCAGAAGCAAATGTGTCAGGTGTCAACATGAACACTACTGCACAATGAGTAATAACAAGTAAATTTGCAGGTATCACATGCTTACTGTGCAGTAAACTACACTACTTACTTCACGGTAAAGTGTCTCATGTAGATGCACCCACCATAAAGAAAAGCATTGCAAAAAAAGATATTTTAAGTGTGTCTCTATATTTTAAAATGTGATTTTTGTCCTTAATGGCAACTAAAAACAAGATAAAGCTCCTATTTTTTTTAACAGATAGAATCATGTGGCTGCTTCCCTAGATAACAGTAAACCACATGACTTTATACCACATGTTCACAGGACTTGAGAAGTTAGATAATTGTGCAAAGAGGATCCTCTTCAGATCAATATAGAATAGAAGTTAATAAGTATGTTCATCTTATTCATTAGTGTAGAAGAGCTATACTCAATCAATAGATTAGTTATCTGATCACTTATATACAGTAATAAGCATCAAATAGCAATGGATCAAATTTAGCTGCATTGACAGAACAAGAAGTATGTGTTTCTCATATCATATAAAGACAAAACTATTTTATAATCCCTGTGAACAATTTGCTCTCACTTGTAAACAGTTACCAAGAAGTATTTGTATTCCAGTAAATGTGCCAAGGTCAGAGTCCCAGTGCTAAGCATTGGAGATAGTAGGTACTGTAAGTCTAACCATCTAAATAGACAATATATATTTCAATCTGAATCAAGGTACAGTATCAAGCCAAAAGTATTTTAAAAGCCAGCCTCAATTTAGATTTCCAAAAATATGCCTAAAATTTGTTAGTAAGACTGCCATTTAAATAAATTAAATAAAAAAGCCTCTAGTATATTATACATTGAATTAAACATCTCATCCTTACCCTTGTTCCCTACTGTTGCTATGGAAACCTTTTCCATGGTTCACTCTCTAATAACTTAAAAAATATTGTTTTTCAGCTTGACCTGAAAGGGAGGCACAAAAACATCAAAATTGTCTGTTGTTTCATGCTAAGTTATTTTTAAAGTTTTCAGCACCTCAAAATATAAATCAAAAGGTGTTTTGGTACCAAACCACAATACTTCTATGCATTTGTTTATATGAGCATATATCAGATACCACCCCATGTATCAGATTTGCCAATATGTTGCTTCAGTTACTCTGAGTAATATTTATGCTACAAAGTAGTTGTTTTACTACCTGAACTATTAAAAAGTCATGCAATATACTGCACAGAGAAGTACAGTTATCCCTCCACCTCCCCACTTCCCAGTCCAGTATTTTTGAAGTTTAAGAATACTAGGTATTAATGGTGTTTAAATACAGATATAGACCAGAGTTTTATGTCTTTTTATATTAATAGCAAAACCCACACTGATTTCCATTTCAACCCACAGTGTCTGCCCCAGAGAAACTTAAAATTAGTAAAAATAGTGGAGAAGCAGAGATATCTGACTTTGCAGTAAGTATAGTTATATGATTACAGCTATATGGTTAGCTATGGTTATTTGATAGGTATGGCTATATGATTATATGATGAATCAATATAGCCATGTAAAAGTAAATATCAGGATGTATTGTACTGTTGTTTTAGTGGCTGTTGTTGACTGATGCTGACTAGGAGGATACCTACCATGAGGAAAAGGCATTAGATTGTATATTCTTCAAGCATATCCAAGTATACCTGGTAGCTGCAGCAAAATATAGCACTGGAGAGATATTTTATAATTGTCCATTGCTTTTGCTTAAGAGGGAAAGAAAAGAAATTTCCTACAATTTCTTTCTACAATAGTGCATTTACAAAAGTCAAGTCTTTAGTACTCCTTCATTGACAAATGGGCAGATAAGTAATATGTAAGAAAAAAATAAAGAAGGAAGATAACTGTTATAGAGCCATTGAACTACAGAAGTGTTTTTAAAAAGGAGTAGGATGGTGCTTAGAAAATAAGTGGGAATGTTGCTTTTCAACTAAATTAAGGTTTTTGATTTGTTTTTGTTTGGTGTTTCCCCCATCAAAAAATGTCTCCATTCCATAGAAGGTTATATTTTATGCCCAGAACCAAAGACTTTAATTTGCAAATCTCTCTGTGATGCCTCATGGGAGTTGGTTTCCAGGTGCCCAGTATCCATATCTTCCTGCTTTGGCTTAGCATCTTGGGATGCTGGAGGAGTGCTTCCTAAACCTATTCTATCTCCGACAGTTCATCGTGGTAGAGGACTTTCATAATGCACTGCTTTCATCGCTGAAAGGGAAGCAAAGGAGTATGACAGAAAGAAGTAACATGACCAAGGAACACAGTCCGGAGTTGGGGATGGGAACAAGACGCCCAAACTGCAAATTCAGGAAAAAAACTGAAGAAGCATTTCCAAATTAATTTTGCTTTTATTTTCTGCAGAAGTTTTGTTATAGAAAATATTTTCTAATGACTAATCGATATTTTCCTGAAGAAAACTCTGACCATGGGAAGCTGTTCAGAACATAGGACTTAACAGAAAGAAAAGTGCTCAGGCCCTTGAATGGAAGTTGCTATGAATGATTCTTCAGCCTTATCATATTTAAACTTCTGTTAAAGAATTTGTTAAACATTTGGGTCATGTTCTTCAGCAATTTGACCATGTAAAGAGCTCCCTATTGCCACTTAACAGTTTTTCTTGAAGAAATCAGTGGTTTTGGTTCTAAAGGCTCCAGGTTCAATCTCCACAGCCTATTTTCCAAGTTATTAAAAGGAATTATTTAAGGAAATCAATTTGGCTGGAGCATAGGAAAATGTCGGGGAGGAAGAGTAAACAAAGATAGATTTAGATAGGGAAAAACCAGGGAGGCCTACGAAAGTGAAAAGAGTTGCTTGAACACAATGCACATGAAGCTGCTGAAGGCAGTTAGAAAAGAACACCTGGTTAGTGTTTTTAAATAGGGCAGTGTGTGGAAAGATAACCAGAGAAAAGCAGAGATGCTGAAGTTGTAATAATCATCAATCATGATGAAAGACTGCTAAGACTTACCTCTCAGTGTTTTATGAGGACAGAAAGGAAATTATGAACCTTAGCCCTAGGACTTAAATAATGCTGAAATAAACACCTGGTTTGTCCCTTAGTTAAGTCAAAAATAGCCTAAGAAAATGTGAAATGTACCCTCTTTTTATTATATATATTTATTTTATACACACATTCCCACCAAAAAAAAAATATATATATATATATATATATAAAATTATACAGTTGAAGTTAAGAATAAAGTATTAAAATGCAAGTATTATATATAATACTTACATGTAATGTATTTAATTAGTGACACTACTAACTGGTTTAAGCCTTGAGATAAAAGAAGATATACATCTGAAAGTTGCAACTATACACTTAATGGTTTCATTAATATATTACATATATGTATTATATATAATACTTCTATTTTAATATATTATTTATATTTTACTTTATTGGGACAGAGGGGGAATCTCTCTCTCTCTCAAAGCTGAAACCAGACAATTAGTAATTAAAAATCTCAACTGTCAATTGTAGGCAAATACAAACAACAAAACATCTATTGGTTACTTCAGTAATAGAGATTCATTATATAGCCCACTGCTTGATTTCATGATGCACCTTGAAAACACAGAATAATCATCACTAAACTATTAAACACAGTCAGTAAACATCAAACACAGTAGGAGGTCAATCCCATGTAGAAATCTGTCAGTGCTTTTTGGTAGACACATGGACATCAAACAGAATAGTTAGTCAATACTCCATTTTGCAACTCTGGGCATTCAGGATATTATTTTATTGAGCGACAAGAGTGTGCCAGACCCCTTGCAGATACATTAAGAGGAGACACAGCGCCTAATTCACCATCCTTCACTGATTTTATGTCATTCTAATGGTTATTTGGAATAGAATGAGGAAACCTTTCAATCTAAGACCCTTTCATAGTTAGTAGTTTCTCATAGTTTCTAGGGTTGGAAGGGACCTGAGCAGATCATCTAGTCCGACCCCCTGCCATGGCAAGAAAGAATACTGGGGTCAAACAACCCCAGCAAGATGTGCATCCAACCTCCTCTTAAACAACCGCAGGGTAGAAGCCTGCACCACCTCCCCTGGAAGCCGGTTCCAGACCCTAGCCGCCCTGACTGTGAAGTAGCGCCTCCTGATATCTAACCTAAACCTACCCTCTGCCAGCCTATGACCATTATTCTTGGTCACTCCTGGTGGTGCTCGGGGGAACAGTGACTCCCCCAATGCCTGCTGATCCCCCCTGACTAGTTTATAACAGGCCACAAGATCCCCCCTCAGCATTCTCTTTTGGAGGCTGAACAGGTTCAGGTCCCGTAGCCTCTCCTCATAGGGCCTGCCCTGTTGTCCCCTGATCATACAAGTGGCCCTCCTCTGGACCCTCTCCATGCTGTCGACTTTCCTCTTGAAGTGTGGCGCCCAGAACTGGATGCAATACTCCAGCTGTGGCCTGACAAGTGCTGCATAGAGGGAGAGGATCACCTCTTTGGACCTGCTTTTCCCAAGACTACTTAAATTAGTTACATGATATACTAATGGTGGTATATAATAGACTAAATATATAAAATTGATGCATTTACACTGATAAAAATTGGGCGGAAGTAACTGAAGACAGACTGGAAATATGGCAACAAGATCATAGCTCAAGTCCACTGCATGGGTGAAGCAGAAGCTTGCTGGTAAGCCAGTCACTACTTCCTGGGTATGTCTACATGTGCACTTTACTGCACAGTAGACTAATTTACTATGCAGTAGAGCATCACTTTCTACATGTTCACTGCAGTTAGAGTAAAGTACATAAATTTACAGATACTCTCCATCAAACACAGGTACTAGCCAACGGCAGAGTAAACTACTGCCCTTAAAGCCACTTGTAGATTGTGACATCAGGATTAGTTTACTCTGGCTCAAACTGTGCTAAATTTATTCAGTCACATTAACTGTGCACATAGATGCTCCCCCTGCCCTTCAAAGCATGAAATTATACACTGTACTTAGACCATACTAAATCTGTGAGCTGTTAAGTGGTGTTGAAGTTAGAATGTCCTGGGAGCAGTTGCACATTAAAGGTTAATAATATTTCTTGCCTGTATATGTCTCAGCTTGCCACTAGAGGACTGGTGATCAGGTCTCTGGCTGGTGAACAGACTGGTGAGTAGAACACCTGGGCTGTATCCTATCTCTGAGTAGGGGCAGAAAGGCTGGGAGTGGTGCATCCTGGCATGCTGGAGAACTGCAAATCACTAATTTCATCTCTATGGAACAAACTCAAGTTACCCTTATATGAGCTTGGTAGTACAGCCCAGAGTTAACCCTCAACTGAAGTCTTATAACTTTGAGATGTTCAGAGGGCACTTAGCATGAGTTAATAAATTTTAACATGCTCATGTCTTAAATTTTAATATGTTCAAAGTGTAATGTGTAACTTCACCCAAAGTTGCAAGTGAAAATCTGGACACCCACAGCTATGAGCAGATCTAGGATTTTGAAAAGGAGGGTACAGACGATGTGGCACATCATCACATATGACAACACATTTTTCCCAAGTTAAAGAGAAACTAGAAGTTTTACTAAGATGCTGGGGGGCTAGCACTATACGAATATAACTCTTAGAATATGCACTGATTTTTTAGAATATATTTCAAGTTTTAAAAAATTCACAACAAACCAGGGGAAAAAATCTCAAGATATTGTTTCATTAATCCTGTAGTAATTAAAGTTGAATATGTGTCTCTTATTCAGACTCATAAAACTGTATCTTGATAGTGTCTCCAATACTTCACTATCAATCATTTCTACACCTGAGGAAATATTGCCACACTTGAGTTCACGTTTTTAGCAAGAGTTAAAAATAGTCTGCAGAACCATGAAAGAGAGAGACACAGTACCAGAAAAGACTAATAGATAGCATTTTTCTATAAAAAAAAAGGAATAGTGGAACATCAAGACCATTAAAAAGGGAAGAGGGTCATTAACACCAGTGGAGTGAAGGAAGATTAGCAGGAATCAAAGACATGACAATAAGCCATTAAATTGACTCTGTCAGCACTGTCTGGATAGAAATATGGCTGCCCCTTCCACAGTGTTAGTTTTAAAGTTTGGATGAAGTAATAATCAAAGGACGATGCAACTGCACCACTAACTCCAACTCCCTCCCCCCCAGCTTCAGTTTCTGACACCAAACTTCAAACCCCCACCAAGGTCCCTGACAATCAGTTGAATGTTGGTCCTAGCCCTGGAACCATACCAGGGCCAGTGAATATCCCTTTTCCTACCACTACATTTCCAAGAGTAATTATTTGTCTCTATTTCTACTCAGAACACTTTGCTGCTTGCCAAGCATATTCATGAAAAATATTGTACTGAGTGAAGTTTTACTACTTGTATTTTGCTTGACTAATTTATCTCTTCATTTGGTGTCAATACATTCAGTGAGCACTTGGTACAACTTAACTAGGGTTATATACTGATTATTGATAATATTTTCATAAAGCTTGTAATAAATACTAAACAAAAAAAAATGCATCAAAAGGTCCTTCTTAACCATATTTAAATTTCCATGCGAACAATTGGGAATGTAAATTCTGGTGATGATGCTTCCCCCTCAGGGTAAAAGGGCTTCAACTATTAAAATCAGAGAAATGTGAGACTCTTAAAGAATCAGCATTTCTAGGCAAACTCCAATTGTGCACATTTGGGCTGTAAGATTCCACCACAGAATATTTTTTGCCATCTGAATTTTTTTCTGGAATGTATCTGTCCCAATAATTACCTCTGCTTACAGTACTTTCCCCTACTCTAAGCCATACACCATTGCAAACTAGGAGCATTCTAGTTCCCTACCCAGGGTACCAGCAGTGTCTCTCAGAAGGTCCTCCGCATCCCTCCTGCTCTTTCCTAGGCCATCTCCAGGGTCAGACACCTACCATGGTCCAAACCTTGGGTTTATATTGTTCCACAAACCCTACCTTTTTGGTCAGGTGGCTTCCCCAAACACTTACAGTGGTTTCTCATTAGGGCCTGATAGTAGGTCTCTGTGGCAGGCTTGCAACTGCTGTTTTAACAACATCCTTTTTGCACAGGTTAGGCTCTGTACTATTGTCCTACTACAGAGCAGTTAGATCTCCAATAGCACTCCTAGAATGTGGCCTTAACTACCCATTCTCCTGCAGCCGACTTGTTCTGTATAGTGTTCGCTAGACTGGCTGAAAGTGTTCCTCTTTCCCCTTAATGTGCAGCTTTCAGCTGAGGCTTACTCTGCTTACCCTGTTGCAGCTAGCCTATCTCTCTCCACTGCCTGAACTCTACCTGCCACAGTTTTTTACCTTAAAGTAACACATGCTCTGGGCTTCCTGTTACAGTTATCCCAGCTTTTGAATGCAATACATTTTTGTCAGGTCCAATGTATTGGAATTCCTGAGTGTATTTTAAACTACTTCCTGTTCTTCAAGTGGGAAAATATGGGCAGCGCTCTCATCTTTCTGCCAGTGGCAAGTTAAAAGGGTATTGTTGATGTTTTGGACATTATGCCTGGTAGCTGTGTGAGCGTTGTTCTTAATGTTTTTAAGAATAAGTTAGATAAGCACTGGTCTATGATGGATTAGATAGGAATGATCCTGGCTTGAGAAAGAATTGGATGAGATTACCTCTTGAGTTTCCTTCCAGCCCTTTATTTCTATGATCCTATGGCTGTGGAACCCTGAGCAGACATACATATTAAAAGTAATAATAGATCATTGAATGTTTATGGCTTTAACACATTTTGCTTTCTAGCTTGGAAGCTTTACTGTGGAGGGGAAATGAACAAAAAAAATCTTGAGTATGCAAGGACTTCTACACAGAAGCTTCTCTTCAGTGGTATTTGCAAATATTATCTGCATTTCTAAAAAAATTGTACAATCAAAATTTGTCTTTCTGCTGAAATATATTCTTAGAAAGAAAATTTGGGCTTATAGCAAAATTGAGTTCAAACATAGAACAGAACAATTTGTTTTGTGAAAAAGCCAATAGATATATTGTCCAAGTAAGGAACTGAATGATTATGTAACTTAGAGAACCACTCATAAAGGACAAATATCCAATACATAAAAAAGAACAAAGGCGGATCCATCGATCTGTAATTTGTACAAATCAGATACCATGCAATTCTGAGGTGTTTGGGGGTGGAAGTGGATGAAGCAGGTGACAGATAACCCTTTCCCATTCATCTTTGAGGACAAAGAGGAGACAAGCCTGATGAATGGGGGCCTGTCTTAAAAAAGCAGTTTGCTACTTTATACAATTCTTCCCTATATAGATGTAAAGAATGTTTCCCAGAAAATGACATTGTAGGATTACTTCGGTTTTAAACTTTAAACATGGCTTTAACATTGAGGCTTGGAGAATTAATTGTTTATGCATCCCATCATCTGTGCAGATCTGGGCATAAATATATTATCTGTGCAGATCTGAACATAAATACATTAAAGGCTAAGCATGCATGTAAATTTAAGCACATAAATAGTCCCATTGACTTAAAGGCATAGGTAAGCACCTGGCTAAAATTAATTAAAACTGTTCATGGGCAAGCTGGTTATTTATTTCCTTGTATGGTTATTCTGCTAAATATATCCTGATAAGGCATTGCTGTTATGTTGAATGATAGGTTTAGCAGGTTACTAGAAGTTAATGCTATAGCTGACTTTACCCAGTGGATACTGGTTGGTTTGCCTGAATAATAAAGGTTGTGTTATTTTTTCCTTCATCAAACAAGGCTTTAGAACTTTTCTTCATATCCAAAGGGAAGGAGGGGTGGGAAAGATTAGGAGTTCTGAAATAAACCTGAAGTTAAATTGGGGATTTTGGAACAACATGTTGCTGCCCAGAATCAATATATGGAAAAGTCAGACTTACAGGTACTTGCCCTGCCATTAGCCCCTTGGAAAAGTATTCAAAACTATTATTTCATTTGCTGATTTTATTTCAAGCACTCCCCACTTCAGTGCTGTGCTTTCTTGTGATTACTCTTCTTATCCTTATTTTTCTATAGCTGTTAATCCTGTAAGAATCAGGCTTTATTTGTGATTCAGGTGCCATGTAATTATATCAAGCACTTTCAAACACCCACCCTAACACTAAAATACCCCAATGCAACTAAATTAGAGCTAAAATAATGTTCAGTAGAGAGTACCTAGCTTTTAGGAATAAAAAGAAGGTTACATTTGATTACAGGTTGTTTTTGCTCAACTGACTAATTAAAGTTAATAGCATCCTTCTAGCCAGGAAAGGCAGTAACATTTTCATTGCTTTTACTGGTTGGCTCTTCCAAGTATCTGGCAAATGATACAATGTTTCTAGATAATGTCATAACGTAAACATGCTGATGATTCAAGGCAGGCTTGCAGTTATGCCCTTGTAAAACTGAAAAATGTACTGATTCAGAGTCAAAGTTCAAACTCCAAGCATCTGTTTTGAAGGATGTTAAGAACATGGGTCTTTTCCTTTAAGGCTTATTTAGTTAAGATAACTGTTAGCTCAGTATTTGTGGTGTTTTAATTTGACTAGAAAACAGTGGTGGAAGTACTGATAGTCTTCAGAAAGTTGACTTCCTGGGAGCTTTCCCACAGATATTATTAGTAACAACAGTCCAACTGATGACTTGCAGGTTAAATACCAAATTACTCAGACTTACAAAGTTAGAACAGATTTCTAGTACCTTTCTTGGTCTGCATTTTGTTCTTTTTCTATATATATTCTGAGTTTAGGACTGGATACCTAATTTCAAGTTTTGTCTAGATTCTTTTCTGTATGCTTAAGCTACTAACAAGCTTTCCAACATGCTTTCCTATCTTGATTTTTAGAATTGTTCCAAAAAATTTCCCTCTGTTGAGACAAAGCTTACCATTAATACTCCCTATTTAAAAAGTTCACAACTATATTACTACTTCTGAGAAGCAAAGCTGGTTTTTGGTTTGGGTTTTTTTCCTTAACCATTAAACATGTAGGAAAATTTAACAAATAAGCAATTTTACTTTTTGCCAGTTACTAATGAAGTTTGAGTGTTTTTGAATTAAGTTTTATTGACCCCCCCAAAAAAAATTGGATTCAAAACTTTAAACCTGAAAAATGCTTCTCAGAATAGTTTGACTCCATATTTTACAAGTTCAAACATAATACAGAACTTGTGCGACAAGAATCTTTTGAAATTCAGACTCCAGCCTAGAAGTACATTAGAAATATGCTAATATTGGTTAACAGACTGTTTGCCGGTAATCTGCTAATAAAATGGACTATCTGAATGAATTTTCAATACCTTGTTGATTCAGTTTATGAATACAGTTACTGATAGTATGAAATATTCTCTCTATGTAAAAGTGAAAAGAAATGCCAAAGGTATGATCTCTCTCTTTGCTCACAAGCAGAAATTCGTCCCATTGAAGGGAAGTAACACAAGGCCTCTGAACCAATTAATCCTGATCTGAATCTGAAACTTTGCTTTGGCTCTGTGTACAATAGTTAATTCCCTCCTTTTATGAACATTTATATCCTGTATGATATTTACATCCAGTACACACCTATCTAGTAGCTCCGTTTGATTTACTTTAATGTTTAAAATACTTGGAAGATTAAATTAGAAGTAACAGTTGCAAAAAAACCCCAAAACAAACAAACAAACAAAAAAGACACATATCCCCAAATAACTCAGAGCCATTTTCTTGCTCTTTTTAGGCACTGTCTGTGAAACAAAAACACCTGCAGCCAACATTTCTTGGTGTTGTTTATTTAAACAGCCAGCAAGCATAGGTAAGAGGTAAGCTGTCAGAAGGCCTGCAAGAGCTTTTAACTTAGAAACTGCCATTGGCATTGTAGTGGATTCATCTACTTTCACACCTGTCCTTATGTTCAGAACATTCCCCCCAAATATATTCAGCAGTAATTAACTTAAATACTCTCAGGAGGAATGTCTTCATGAAGATACATCTCCATAAAATTCTTTTTGGAAAGATCTGTTCTATTTGTTTCATCACCTGTAAGCTCTTCTAAGCTAAACTCTTCATCTTTAGCAGCAGAATAGGAGAAATATTGAATTCTATTACTAGCTGTCGGTTGACAGTAGGTAAGACAAGTCTAGGATGTCTCAAGAGAAAAAGACTGGCTCCATGTACCAAATAAAGTTAGCTAGAAATTAAATTGTTAGTTACTTCAGCTGCACAGTTTTAAAAAACATATTAAATACCCCAAAGAAACTAACAGAACAGGGTATGAAAAAAGCTGAAGTTAAATATTCAAAGTGAGTACTGGTAAAGTAAACTAGAGAATTGAAGATATTCTTGTAACTCCCCTTTCCTCACCATCCTCAGGCAGTTAGCTAAATTTCAGGGCCCCAATGTTACTCACTTCCATTAATTTCTCCTTACAATAGAATCTTTGCTACATCCTTAGTATTTAACATAAAAAAAATTACAAAATCTCTGTTTGCATTTTGAACATAGCAGTAATCAAAACAAAACAGGATCTTTGCTTATAGCTCCAAACCTTTTAGCTTGCACTAGACTCCTTGCTCTTCCCCTTTCTCCCTGCTACTGCACTGCCTATTACCAGTGCTTTTATTTTTGGTGTTCCTTTAGTGCTTTTGTTCATTTTCTCATTCTCTTCAAATAAACACATTTTCACAAAATCACCAGCAAAAGTCCCCTACTCAGATGTGTTTAGAAGGGGCAGTCATTTCAGCAATTAGGTTCCAGGAGGAGCTTAACTGCTTCTTGTAAGTATTTAAATGATTAGTCCCAATCCATGAACAGCAATTATGTTAATCAAGGAAGTTCTCTTCACTCATAAGGACAGAAGCAGGAAAGACCAGGGACATGTCTACATGTCACCCTACAGCAACACTGTTACTGTGCCAGGCTTTAGTACTTCCTTTTGGAAGTAGTGTGTCATTATAGCACCATAGGGTGACATGTAGCTGCACCCTATTTGTTGTTATTCGTGGTCTTCTTTCAAACTAAACTATGAAATATGGCGTGGCAAAAAATGGTATTCCACAGACACTGATTTTCATAGACCAAAAAGGCCTCTATCAAAGTTCCCATTGCATACTTTGCTACCCTTTCCTGACTCAGTCAGGATTTACCATCTTTAATTAGGCTCCATTTGCACCACAACTGATAGTCTGGCATGCTTCTTCGCATCTACCAGCATTCTCTGAACAGTAAAAAGTATGTAGGAAGGATGAATCAAAGGACTGTGCAAAGAACTCTAATTCTGCAGAGAAACAGGAAAAAAACTGTAGATGAACTAATAGCAGTAAATGGAGAGTTGATAAGTGCAGGGTTAATATGGGGCATTGGGAATCAGCCTACAGGTAGAAAAATAATCATGCTTCTGCTTTTCTATTGATCTTCCTAGTTACCTCTGTGTCTGTCACCATGGGGCTGCAAAACCTTACATGCCCTAATGAATCTATTCTTGCAATACCTTCTCAGGAAAGCAAATTATGCCTCATATTTTATCAGTAAAATGGGAGTAAGGCATCACAAGGAAAGTATGCAGCAAAGACAGAACAGAATCCTAAATCCTATTCAGTGCATTAATCAAAGTTATCATCTACCACACCCTCCTCTTTTTTATGCTGTTTGTAAAAATATTGCCATCCTTGAAACCTATATGATATAAACATACATTGGAAAGTGTTGCTTCAATATTAAACACACACCCTTCAGCTCAGGCAAAAGTTACTTAAGATGTTTTTGATATTTTTAAATTAATAATCTTGGCTCTCTTCAATGTGCTTCCCTGCCAAAAGATAGCCACCAATAAAACAGTCCTACTATTGATTCATTTTGCAATACTGAAACAAATAACTTAAGTCATCTACTTTGTTTACACATTTTGCAAGCAAGCGAAAAAATATCTTTAGAGGTTTTTTGGTATATTGCTACTCTTATAGTTGTCTGTGGCTTATATTACATCTATCCTATACTAAAGCACAGAACATTTTCAGAAGAAACATCTCCACTAAATGTAGAATTCAAGGACTGAGTTGTTTTGAGGAAACAGAGAAACAGAGATCTTCATGGGTTTTTTCTTCATTTTCACATTTGTTACCGGACAAATTAACATCTGAATAGTCTTGCTGTGTAAAATAATCAATTTCTTCCTTGTGAAACTGTTTGGCATTAACAGACTTAAAAAATTATGATTGCTAGAGCTGGATCAGGTAATCAAATGCATTTTAAGTTGGGAAATGTTCCCATTTTGCCACTAATTGTCATGCTTCATAAGAGAGCTAAAAAGAGTTAAAAATGCATGCACTGTTTCCAGCAGTAGCAGACAATGAGTTCAGATACTAATAAACTCTAGGGTATACTTTGGTGGAGTGAACATTGTACTGAATCGAAAGACTGGTTATCTCAACTAGATTGAAATAATCTATTGAGCAATAGGAAAGTGTGCACACACTGCTATTCAGGACAACAGTACTCTTTAAGCATTTTAAAGTTATTCCACTTCAGGTAGAGGTCATCTTTGATCTATTTTACTTAAGTATTCAAAGTATTGTTAGTCTGCTCTGGGGAAATAAAACACTCTATTCCAGGTGCCAGAGAATGGCATATGCCATTTTGCTTGGTACACATGCCTCAGGGCGGATGGTAGGAAAGGAGCTGCACCGCCACAACAAGCATGAGGCCCCTTGTGGCTAGCCCACCATCTGTCCCTGGCACACCAAAAAGGTTACAAATTGAGGTTGCAGGTGTTTTTGGCACTCTGCCCAAAAACGCTGCTGACCCCTACTCTATTTTATTTCCTTAAGCATCCCAGAATGCACCATTCTCAGCCCTTTCCATACTTTTGCTCTGAGAGAAACTTTCAGAGTGCCTGTACTCTACTGCCCAGGGAGGTGGTGTTGGCCCCATTCTAACACCACCTTCCATCCCCAGGGGATGAGACCCCAGCATAATCTGACCACCCTGAGAACTGAGGTACAGCTCACCAGTTTGCTGCTTGCTCTAGCACCACCATGCAAACACCAATAGCAATCCTGATACCTATCTCTGTAAAGAGAATGAGCCAAGTAATGGAAACCACCAAGGCTGCAAAGTACATCTCAGCTCTGCCCTGGTGTGGCATGCAGAAAGCCTGCTGGGTTCCAGCTCTGCCGGGATATAGGATGCATGCAGTGAACCCACCAGTTCTCAGCTCTGTCCCAGCATAAGTGTTAACCCAAGTACTTCCTCAGCATGGCATGCAGGATTTCAGATCTGCTGGGTCTCAGCTCTTCCCTGGTGTCAGTACTAACCCAACTGCCCCCTCACACCCACACAACAATCCCAATTCAGTGAAACACATGCAAGATTTTGGTCCTTTATTTTTTATTCTTTTTTCACTCCTTTTTTCTTTACTTCTCTTTACTTCTCCCCCCTTCCCTTTTACTTCAAACAGTTTTGGGGTTTTTTCCAAGACTTTTCCCCTCACACCTGTGGCTCTGGCTGGTGCCTGTTTGCTGCACAGTAAAGGAATCCGTAGCCCCCATGGTGTTTTTTGTGCTTTGGAGCTACATGTACAATATGTTGTGAGATCAGCAACAACACTCTGGATAATCCTGGGTTGAACTAACTGATATTTATTATTATAATTCTCTGGAATCATATCCAGGGTGCATCTTAACAATTGCCCTCAGTATATGTATGCAGAACTTATATTTGCTCTGCCTCTGACTTGACCCACTCCAGTCCTGTGTGGGGGGAGAGGACACTTAGCTTCTCATGGCAGAGAATGTGGAGTCCCCAGTGCTGCAAAACTTCCACAAAGCAAAATGAACCCTGCACTACTGACCATGAGGGCTTTGACCTTAAAGGGACAATACAAGGAAAACATAATAAGACACAACACCCTTTGACAGAATAGTCAGCCAACCATTTGGGAGGACTCTACTTCTGTTGTGGTCTTCCCATAGAACCAGACTCAGTGAGGGGTTCAGCAGATGATGGCCTTGTCAGCTTATCTGGAGACTCAACAGTGATGCTTCCCTCTGATGGAAATGGCAAAGGATTTGCATTGGTGGAAACAGGTAGGGACTTCCCCGGTGAATCCATGTCTGTCAGTGGTAGATTGGCGCTTGGAAATTGTTCAGGTCTAGGATTATCAGTAGGAGAATGCCCATGCAGCTGGTCCACATGATGTCTCTAAACTTGCCTGTCATCAGGCTGAACTGTATATGATATGGGTCCTGTAGCACTTACAATTTTAGATTGAATCCACTGTCCCATAATTCCGAGGAAACACGGTCTCTTGTGGAATGAAAAGGCGTAAGGTACCAGATGCCAATGCAGAGTCCAACTCCTGTTCTTTCCTAAATTGCATGTCTCTCACAAGGACTGGGTTAACACAGTCAAAGCATGTCTTGAGGCAATGACTCATAAGAAGCTCAGATGGGCTGGACCCTGTTGTAGGGCAAGGAATTACATGTTGAGCAAATGGAAATCTGGTCAGTCTGGGAGGCCAGACTCCTACAACAATCCTTTTCAATGCATCTTTTGTAGTCTGCACCATTCTCTCAGCTTGCCCATTGGTCTGTGGCCTTCGAGGTCCAGTGGTAACAATTCTGATGTGGTTGCGGCTGGCAAAATCTTGTAACTCTGCTGAGGTGAATGCACTGCCATTATCAGAAATGATACTGTTGGGCACCCCATGGTTTGCAAACAGCTGACAGAGAGCTGTTATAGTAGCAGTTGATGTAAGAGTTAAGACAGTAATCACTTCAAGCCATTTTCAGTATGAATCAACAGCAATTAAGAAGTTCTTACCTTGAAAAGGGCCAGCAAAATCAATGTGGATATGTGACTAGGGTTCCTTTGTCATTTCCCAAGGGAATACTGGTGCCTTCAGTGGATTATGATGGGCTGCTTGACAAATGCTGCACTCCCTCATAAGCCTTTCTATGTCATTGTCTATACCTGGCCACCATACATAACTTCTAGCCAGCGCTTTCATCCTCACAATGCCTGAGTGTGCTGCATGCAGTGTTATCAGTATGATTTGGCTTCCTGCTTCTGGAATTATGACACGATTTCTCCACAAGAGGTAACCACTGTGGGTAGACAGCTCATGCTGATGTGATAAAAATGGCCTGAATTCCTCAGCCAATTTGTCTGTAGGCCAACCCCTCCACACCCAGTTGAGGACATGGGCAAGGATAGGGTCTTTTGCAGTCATCTTAGCTATCTGATTAGCCTGCAGGGGAGCTTCTGGCATGGATTCCAGCATGAGGACTTCCACTGGTACAGGAGTAGTACAATCAGGTATTTGTAGTGGTAGGTGGCTCAATGCATCAGCATTTGTGACTAATTTCCCTGGTTTTTACATGACTGTATAGTCGTATCTGTTTAGCATGATGCTCCAGCATTGCACGCATGGAGACAAAATAGAAAAGATCGGTTTGTCCATAGTAGAAATTCCAAGAAGGGGTTTGTGGTCCTTTTGGATTTTGAATTTGCAGCCATAAACATAATTGTGAAATTTTTTAACTCCTGCAATGATTGCCAAAGCTTCTTTATCAATCTGCATAATTCCTCTCGGTTGAAGTCATTGTTCTCGAGTAAAAAGCAACGTGCCATCAGGTAATGTGTGACTGAGGACAGCACCAACCCCAAATGGCAAGGCATCAAGTAATGGACAGTGGGTTCTGCTCATTGCAATGAACAAGGACAGAGTCTGATGTCAGCAACTCCTTGATTCCCTGGAAGGCTCATTGTGCTGGCAAAAGCCACTTCCACTGAGCTCCTTTATCCAGTAAGCAATGAAGGGGCTCTGCTATGGTGTTTTTTTTCTTTCAAGAAGATGTGATAAAAAATGAGAAGTCCTAAAAATGCTTGAAGATCGTGTCTGCATTTTGGTATAGGAGCATCATATATTGCTTTTAGCTTGTCTTCAACTGGGTGAATGCCAGAAGCATCAATTTGATATCCCAGAAAGTTGATACTGGAAACTCCCAGTTGACATTTCTCTCTTTTTACTCTGATACCTGCTTTATTGAATCTCTGTAAAACTTCTCTGAGTCTCCCAGTGAGTTTCTCTCTAGATGGCCCCCTGGTCAACACATCAGCAAAGTATGGAACGACTCTGGAAGTTCCTGCTAGCATTTTCTTCACAAACCGCTAGAAAATTCCTGATGCCACAGAAATTCCAAACTGGAGGCACTTGACATAGAATGCTCCCCAGCATGAATTATTTGGGCCACAGCAGCCTTGTCATTCACTATCAATTGCTGATAGGTTTGAGCAAGGTCAAATTTGGCAAAAACTTTCCCTCCTGCAAGAACACATGGTTAATGGCAGGCACTGGGTGCAGGTCCTACGTAAGTGCTTTACTAACAGTGTACTTGCAATCCCCACAGATGCAAACACTGCCGTTAGGTTTTAAAACAGGAACAATTGGTGTGGCCCAGTTTGTATGTACAATTGGCTCAAGGACCCCTTGTGCGATTAACCAATCTAATTCTGCATCAATTTTCAGCCGCAGTGCAAAAGGTACATTCCAAGCCTTCAAAAAGATAGGGGCTATCACAGGATCCATTTGGAATGTCACAGGTGGATCACAGTAAGTTTCTAATTCCTCAGTGAATACCTGGGGAAACTCCCTTGCAAGCCTTTTCAGACTTTCTGTGAAGAGACTGTGTACGCCTTAAATACTGATTCCCAATGGCGAGAATGAATTTCTCCCCAGAAAACTTTTGTGAGAACCCTTAGTGACAATGAGGTGTAGACACTGTCTAACACATCCATACTGGACATCTACACTACAGCTACCCAAAGTTTCCACAATCTGTCCATTGTAGTCACACAGACAACACTCGGGTTTCAATAACTTGGGAAGAAGGTGCCAAAACAATTGGAAGAATGTGTTTTCCATTTATGAGAAATACTCCTGAACCTGAGTCCACTTCCATTTTGCACTTCTTCCCATTTATTACTACAGTTGCAATCATCTCAGAACCTTGAGTTTCAACAACACCAACATTTTGAATCAAATATAATTTTTGTACCTCATGTTCTGAGGAGGACTCTAAGCTATAAGTGGTTTAGGAGGGAATACATTTGCCACAGTCTTTTTGTCTCCTGGAACTGGCCTTTGAGTGGCAAACCCTCCTATGTGGCCCTTCTTATTGCAGGTATGACACTCTGCATTCCTAAACCTTCAGTCCTTTCATCTAGGGTGGCCACAACAACTCAAACATGTCTGTGGATTTTACGTGGTGCTGTTGGTGAGGGCATAATACGCTGAATTTACTGGGTATGATCCGATTCTTGATGTTTTTGGAGTAAGTGGACATTGCTGGAGAACACTTGGTGAATTTCTCTTACGTTATGGGATGCTGCTTGAGCTGCCAAGGCTTTTTCTTGTGCAGTAGCCAAGGTCAAATGTAGTTCAGAAACAAGTAACGTTGGATTGCTTCATCTTTGAACCCCATAGATAAGATGGTCACTAAGCACCCCATTCAGGAGATCCCCAAACTAACAAAATTCTACAAGCTGACAGAGCTCAGCCAAATAATCTGCTATGTCTTCATTGGCCTTTTGGTCCCATTTAAAAAAAATGAAATCTCTGCAGGGTAACAGATGGCTTTGGGAGGAAAAATGTGCCTTTAGCAGGGCAATTAGTTCAGCATAAGACTTAGTGTTTGGTAAGGCATGAGCTGTGAGGGAATGAACAATGGCAAATGCTTTGGCACCACCGACTGTCAGGAGGCTTGCACACTTCCATTTTGTGTTTTCCACTTTGTTGGCTTCCAGGTAATAAGGATAGCTTTTGAGCATACGAGTCCCAAGAAGCTGTCTGGTTCACCTCAAATTCTTCTATATGCCCTGATATAGCCATTTTAACTAACATCAGCCTTAATAAAGAGAAAAGACAACAAAAAGAAAAAAAAAACTTCCCTCCAATCACAAAATACAGACTGGTCTCAGAATGTTATCCTCACAATCTAGAGGTGTCTTTTCAGCAAAGTATCGCATCCTCATCACCAAAAAATACATTGTGAGTTCAACGACAACACTCTGGACATACCTGGGTTGAACTAACAGATATTTATTATTATAATTCTCTGGAATCATATCCAGGGTGGATCTTAACAATTGCCCTCAGTATATGTGTGCAGAACTTATACTTGCTATGCCTCTGACTTGACCCAGTCCAGTCCTCTGGAGAGAGAGGAACCAAGAATTCCTCTGTCTCCTCATGGCTCCTCAGGGATAATGGAGCACGCACCCGGTAACAGCACGCTGAGGTCAAATGGTGTACAGAAAGCCTGCACAGGGAAAGGAAATGGGTAGTACAGAGGATTGTAAAACTAGGAAAGGAGGAAGGGTAAAAATAGAGAAAGGTGGGCTCCAATTCAGAAAGGTACTTATATGTTGAATGGGATACAAGTACATGTTTAATACTGCTCCAAATAAGGACACTTGCCAGAACTGGGGACAGAGAGAGCAAGATAATACTCTGACAGAGCAAAAACAAGGGGGCATTAGATAAGGAGATGTGTTGCTCTTGCCCTAGTGTAACAGTATATGGTAGCAAAAAGTAGTTCCAGAAATGATCACAGAGAGCACAGGTTATTGATCTTCCACTAGACACTTCCTGCAACACTGAAGATGTAGAGATAAAACCAGAAGCGTGTTAACAAGTAGAGAGCATAGGGTGGAAAAACCCCTACTGCCTGTATTGTCACTACAGGCACAACTAAAAGAGCACAATGCAAAATGAAAGCATACCCAATGAAATTAATTCCTATCATATCAATCATTATACTCCAGAGAGTGTACTTCACTCAACGGATACCAACAAGCAAAAAAACACCCCCTTTTAATCAAGAACCTTCATCATTCCACAAGTTATACAACACTCAGTTTCACATCAACAAAAATCTTTTAAATTAACATTAAAGCCATTAAAACAATTCTAACAAATATACCTGATCATGTGCATATACAAACATTTCAGGATACAACTGGAAAAAGCAGCATGTGCAATGCAATTTCTTTTGGTGGTGTCCTATTCCAGTATTGCTGTATCTACCTCTATTCAGAAATATATGAAAACGTTTGCAGAAAGTGTTGTAATTTTGTTAGAGATATATAGGTTTCATAAAATACAAAGATAGATTAATAAATACTTGAAGTGGAAAATCTATTTTCAGTATTCGTATTAACCATTTCAGTAGTTCTGAGGAACATCACATCTTTCTCCACTTGGAATACAACCAGAGCAGAATCCATTTACCCTGACATTACCTTCAGCAAAGCCAGTATCTGCAAGGGTGGAATTTGCAGGACAGGTTATAAAACTTGGTAAGTTATAGGAACCGTTACCATTTACAGGTTTTGGATCTATCACTTTCCTTACCTTTTTACTTCAAAGTGACTAATAACTGTAGCAGAAATCTGCTTATCAGCTTTACTCATATGATTTTTATTAGCATATTATGCCATTCAGATATAGAAAAAGTACAAATCCAGAGTACTAAATTCAGAGGCATGTGGATTTAGGTGGGGGTTGAATTCAAATAACTTGATCCACATATCCTGAATCACCCTGGTGATTTTAATTACAGCTCAAGTCTAAAAGCAGAAAAGGACTGAACTTTAATGAAGATCCAGAAAAACTTATTTCTTTACATCTGCTTAGAAGAAAAGAAATTCACACTGAGTGAGCAAATAGGAAATATTTTTTAATCTTATATTCCACATTAATATGCACTCTTCCCTACTGGTGCTCCAGACCAATAGAAATAAAGAGGAGAGGAGAAACAGTCTCCAGAAAAAAGAGGAGACCTTTTAGTGGCTCTATATAGCAACAACTGTTGAGAAAAACAATAGACTACTGCTAAATGTTTAATTACCCATTGAAGATTTTATCATCATAACACTCAAGTTTTCATTTTGGGTCCCATCTCAAGAGCTTACAATTTAATTTGATAAGAGTGATCCAAAACCTTCAAAGAGTGTCTGACATTCAAAAATATGTTAATCTTGTCTGATAACCTGTTTTCAACTGCACCTGAAGGATATTGGAATGGAATGTTGTTTTTTTCCCCCTAGAACTAAGTGACTTTGTATAGGAACTATAAGGCTAAGGACAGCCATTCAAAAAGCTTGAGCCTGAATTGATTCAATTTTTGTAGGTTAGTTTAACCTGGCTAGGCTAAATCACTTTGTAACTGTACAGATATCCCAGAAATGCAGGCACATGTCTGCAATGGCTCAAGCTAGAAACTGGGTGGCACTAGAGCAGCCCTCCCATCCTTTCTACAGAACTAAGCGGGGGGGAGGGCATGGACAGACCCTAGGAGGGTGCTTTGACTAGCCCAGGAGGGAACTGATAACAGTGTACATTAAGAAAACAACAGAGGGACATTATCAGCTACTTGCTGATTCTGCCTGTTGACTCTACCTATTGATTCAGCATGGACTGTAGCCAGCATGTGGTCTGCTAGCTAATACACAGACAATTCCTCAGCAAGGCAGGGGGGGGGGGGGAATTCCTGCTTAGCAGGGAGTGGTAAGGGGTAGGAGGTAGAGCTATGTGAAGTTTCGGGTGCTGATTCGATTGGGACAAGATTCGGCCCAATTCAACAGCCGAATCTATGGGTCCCATCTCCTGCCTGCTCCCCCAGCTCCCCTGAGCACCCTATGACCCCTGCCTACTCTTCCATCCATGTCATTGTCTGCCCCGCCTAGCGCTTAAAAAAAAATGTCCCATACTCACCAGGTCCTGCCAGGCAAGGAGGGTGATCCCTGCTGACCTACGCTGCCCTGCACTGCAGGGGGGGATCATCCATGAGCCCCCATCCCTGCCCACTGTCCCAGCCCTGTGAATGGCTGCCTCACCCAGCCCCAGCTCCCGGTTCATTAAAAAAAAAAGCCCTGCACTCACTGGATGCTTCAGCAGCCATAAGAGCTTCTGGGGGCTCATGGCAGAGCCCATCAGTCCAGGATGGGTCAGCACAGGACTGCAAGAATCACTTCCCCACCTAGCAGTAGTTGGTGAGTGCAGGACTTTTTTGTTGTTGTAAAAGAGTCAGGACGCTGAGCCCAGGTAGGGCAGCCATGGTGGGGGAAGCGCTTAGACAACAGGCCTATAGAACAGATGGGGACTTTTGGAAGAATTTATTACACAATGTGGGGTGCCTTGGAGATCCCTGCCCCACCCCCCAGCCTGGCAGCAGTTGGTGAATGCGGGGGGTTTTTTGTTTTTTTTTAAAAGCAGGGACACTGGGGCCAGGTGGGAAGCCATTGATGGGGCTTGGAGAGTGGGCAGGGGATGGTGCCTGTTTGATTCAGAGATTCGGCCGATTTGGGGATGGGGTGGGGGGCAGGGAAGGGGTGGTAGATCCTGGGGTGCCCTTTACTAACAAAAAGTGATCTTCACCATAAAAAAAATTGGAGACCACTGCTCTGGCAGATTGCAGCTTATTTCCACTTCTATGCAGGACATAGGTACTACAAGCTTGCTCTCCTCCCCAGTTAGCCCTAACTGAGAAGTGTTCCCTCTTTTAACTCCTTTCAGCTATGACACCCGGGCTGACAGGGTCATTACAATTCATTAATCTCTATTTGGACAGAGTGGGCTTTCATGTGCCCCATCACAGGGTCAAAACAAATGCCTGCACAGCACATACAATCTAGATGAATAATAGAAGGATAAAAGAATTACTGAATGCTGCATTTGAAATTGTGTAACACTTGTTGAATAAATCTGATGAAAATATTCACAGACTATTCAACTAGGTCTGTAAGCTGGGCAAATAAATATTCATAGAAATTTATTTTTAAAAAAATAATAAAAAACCCCCATGAAATGAATTATTCAACCAACTCTAATCCCTACACCACCTAATTTGAGGAAACTTTGCACAGTCTCATCAGTTTTCTTTTTTTTCCTCCAGTGAATGCTTAGGGAATATCTATTCTGAAAAAGATTCCCCTTGCACCTGGTTTCATTGCTGAACCATATTTCACCCTTCGTGTTTATCCTCTAGGATTGTTGGTATAAAGATAAATGGAGAAAACGCTGAAATGTTAATCAAAATATCAAACACCTCTTGCTGGTTTTTAGTCTTGATTGGGGTTTTTTTTCCACTAATTAATTTTCTTCTTCTCCCTGCTGATATCACAAATGTCTGCCCAAAGCATGTTTTGGGTAAACTGGTTTTGATCCTCCTGCCTCCAGAAACACTATCAAACTGACATAATAAATATAAGTGTTGCTATTAAATGAAAGCATAAAAGTTAGAAGAATAACTTTCACTGGGCAGAAAATTTAATAAAGAAAACAAGCAACTAACTTTGGCCAGTACTGCCAAAGACAAAAATGTGTGTACTTACATAATAGAATAAGAATCCTGCTCCTCCTCAATTCAATAAATACAGCAAGGGATAAAGCCACATTATTTCTATATTTGAGTATTCTATTATGTGGCATTGATATCTAGACCCATAGAGTACAGCCTCATAACTCTGCAGACAACATTATACTGCCAACTCCTTGGAATGGCTTCTTCATCTAGCACAAAAGCTTCTGGTGCCACAAGCTTTCCTGTAGTACCAAAGATAATATAAGCATCTTTGGATATGATCACCTATTCCTGCATAAGAGTTTGTCCCATCCCAACACTTCTTACCTTTTTTGCTGTGTTCTTAGGATCACTTCTATGTTGTTTCCAATTAGCAAAGCTAGCCCTAAAGGCTAATCTTTAAAGATGGATATGTTTCAATTAAATCACTACAGAACCTTTTCAGAGACAGACAAGAAATTTTAGATGCATTTTAACAGCACTTTAATGTAAACCTACATGCAAAAAATATAATGCCAGGCATTTCACTTAAAAAATTAAAAAATATAATAAAAAGGATGAGAAATATCTATTTCAACAAACAAAACATGGAACAACCGGTGCATTAGGTCACAATTTTTTTCCAACAGCTCCATGGTATTGAACAATAAAATTACAAGTGTATCTGCTTTGCAACACTGTGATTTATGTTTCACATGACTGAAGAATGCATTTAACTAGGGAGTGAAATAAATACAGTTGGAATGAAAAATGTCCTGTTTTAGATATTGCAACAGTTAAAAAAAATAATAATGTTTTGGTGACTGATGCCTAGGTAATCAGTCTTCTCTTGGGATATGATATATAAAAGTATCTATGTACAACCCTCTGTAGGTTTCACTCTTGGAAGAGGACCCCCATGTGGCATTTTCAGTTTTTTGAAAAAAGCATGCCTAAAGCAAGTCACAAACCAGAAAGACAACTGGAGAGCAGAATTCCATATCTACTTATCTCTGTCTCTCTCTCTAGATACATATCTCTATATATTTCTATAGATACACTGCAGTATAAACAAATCATATATATACATACATATATATAGATAGATAGTTCTATATCTAGCTATATGTAGACACACATACACACACGGGGTAAAAGTTCTGTTAACTGGCATCTTACAAGCCAACATGCTCAGTTAACCAGAATGCTGGTTTGTAAGATAAAGTGAAACCAGAAGTGCCTACCATAGCACTTCCAGTTTCTTCAAGCCCCCATGGCCCGGGGGCATAACAGGCTGTGTGAGGCTGTGTGGGGCTCACTTCCCTGTGCCACAGGGCCTGCAGGAGGGGCAGTGATGCCATGGCAGAGGTGGTGGGAGGCCCCAGATACAGCAGGAGCAGCAGCCTGGGCTGCTCAATTAACCGGCATATTTTGTTATCCAGCTTCCCCCATTCCCGGTATATGTGTATGTGTATATGTATATATGTGTATGTACACACACACACGCACACACATGCACAGAGTAAAAGTTGCATTATCTGGCACTTCATTAAACGGCATGCTCTATTAACCAGCATGTCGGTCAGCGCAGGTTGACACGGCAAAAGCAAAACCAGAAGTCTTACTTCTGGTTTTGCCAAGTCCTACTTCAGACCATGACCCAAGGCAAAGCAGCCTGCATGGAGCGCTCCTCCCTGTCCCCTGGCACACTGACACCAGGAAAGGGGCAGGAGGGGCGGTGCGGTGTGTGTCCCCCAGCACACTGATGCACTGAATGTGGCAGGAGGGGCATCTTTGCCTGACCAGGCAAAGATGGCTCTCAGGTAACCAGTATATCTGGTTATCCAGCACACCCCCTGTTCCCCATGGATGCTGGATAAGAGAACTTTTCCTGTAAAGATACACACACACACACAAACACATTAGGCCTATGCAAAGTGGCTAGTATTTGCTTCAGATTCAGATTCGGCTGACTCCAGGGACAGTTATTTTATTTGGTGATTCTCATCACTGTCCCAAATCAATTTGGCCGAATCTGATTCAGAGATTTGGCCACTGCCAAATCATCCAAAACTCCAAGTCAAACAGGCCCCATCCTCCCCTCGCCTCTTTCCTCCCCACCCCTCACTCTGCCAGCCCTGTCAATGGCTACCCTGCCTGGCCCCAGTGTCCTGGCTCGTTAAAAAAAGAAGAAAAAAGCCCCACACTCACCAGATGCTGCAAGGCTGGGGGGATGACCCCTGCTGCCCCGAGCTGTATGTAGGGCTCTGCCACTAGCCCCCAGAGGCCCCGACAGGTGCTGTAGCAGCCAGTGAGTATGGGGCTTTTTTTTTCTTTTTTTTGTTAAAGTGCCTGGACTCTGGGGCTAGGCGGGGCAGCTGGAGCAGCCATTGGTGGGGCTGGGAGAGCAGGTGGGGGATGGAAGCTCATGGCAGAGCCCCCCACAGAGAGTGGGGCAGTTCCTTATTTATGGTACTGGTAACTAAAGTTATACTCAGAATGAAAATTCCATTTTATAAAGTGGCTGCTGACATGTTAAATTAAAGGTGTGATGGGATCTGATGCACAATTCCAATAATCATGCCTTTTGCCATGGCAGGATGTATGATTGTGGCATCAGGGATCAGATCAAATCATGACATATTACCAATGCATGAGGGACCAGATCACAGCAGCCTGGAAAATAGCAAGGTTGACTCCTCTGTGCTCCTCTGGCTGGAAGCCATGGTCAGCTGACAAGGGCTCCAAGCTGCAAAAGAATGAGGAAGCCAGGGGCTCTGATGAACTCACCCTATGGAAGTGCTGGCCACACATTCAATTTAAGAAGTGATGGGAACCAACCAGAAAGTTATTACACATATTTTGTGTAATCATTTTGTGGTTTATAACCTGCTTTATTTTGTCTTATACCTTATTTTATCTTGGTGTTACCTCAATGAACATGTGACTGGGTCAGTACTTATGACATGACTAACCAGTTCAGTCAAAGGGCCTGCAAAATTGTCACTGGATGATTGTTTTTGGTTGACAATAAATTTCAAGTCAATAAAATCAAAATATTTAAATGTTGAAATTATTTTATATTTTATAATTCAACAAATGATAAGAAAAACAAAGTAGATTTCAAGTGAAAAAAATACATCATTCCAAACAGAATGGACATTACATTTTTATTCCCTATACCTCCAAAGTTTTGCTCCAAAACAAAATGCTAGCAAAAACAGTTTTGATTCTTCTTGGATGCACACATTCTACCTATGTGCCTAAAATCAGTGCTTTCTTCAATACAGTCAATAGGATGCTTTTAAGAACAGGAATCTCTTTAGTCTCTTAAGCAGGAGAGCCTCTTCAGGCACTTACTTCCCATTGTGCCAAGTTTAATAGTCTTAGAAACCTGCAGACAGCATTTTCTATACCATTGCTGCTCTTCTCAGCAGAATCTCTGCCAACTGGACATATCCTAGCTATAATTCCTAACATAGTCAAACTTACTATGAGTACTTTTTAATATGAGCCTCTCCAAGGGCTTGGTTTTGCTCACCAACAGTTGCCTAGGCCAAATATGTTCTGTTAGGGTGACAATAATTTGGATTTTGCAGAGCACTGGATTTGCAGCTGAATACAAAGGCTTTTTCCTGCATCTCAGCAAAAGTTGCTGTCCACAAGGCAGGATAATATATTAAGACTAACCTTGTAAATGCTTAGGCAAGCAGTTTTTTAAACAAAGTCATAGTGTTAGAGCCCATTGTGTAAGAAGAACAAGATGCAGCCCACCAGCTATCATCAGGAGATAAAGCAGAAGCAAGGCCTTGGAGACGGTGCTGAAGTCAGCAAAGAACCAGAAAGAACGAGATTGACCAAGAGTTCATGGCCTTACGCTTGAGCTCCTAACAGAGAGACATGTAAATGAGGGAAATGCATAGACAATTCCATGCTAATGAAGCAAACAGTAAACAGAGGAAAAGCTTGAGATGGGAGGAGAAATGGGTGGAACCCGAGGAGGGACAGAGGTGGGGTGAATGTTAATAAGCATGAATCAAGGTATATAAAATGTGAAAATAACTATTGTTCAGGGTGGGTCCCCAGTTTGTTGGGTTTTTGGGACCTAGTCCAGAGCCGTCTCCATTCTGAATAAAGCTGTTGTGAGCAATGTGTTGGTGTTTGCTCCCTGCTTCCTCTGGCTAATGAGTAGCAGGATCCATGGGAAATTGGATCGTCATCTCCCTAGTCATTGGGCTACACATGGAGTCGGGGTCTAGCATGTTCTTGTGGCAAAGTATAGTTACAGAATGGTTCTACTCCATTGTTTCAGAATTTAGCATTTCTTAAATATAAATTGTTGATGTCAATTGATCTAGAAGCATAATGAAATTATTTTAAGCATGGCACAATAAGAAATGATTAAGTCTCCTGTTACAGATGTAGTCATTGAATTTCAACATGTACAGAATGATCACAAAAAAGCACACAAATTTTCAAAGTAGTTTTAGAGCTTAATGTGCTATGGTCAGTCACATTCTTTTGATGTTTTTTCAGCTTCTAAAATCATTTTGGTTTGATTCTTCTATGAGCAGCTGCTTCTCAGTCTGATCTGTGTTTTTCTTTTTTTAACATTTGTCATACTGACTGTTTAAAGAAATAACAACCTAAAGTTAGATTCTTAATCTGTGTTTCTGGACCTAAATATGACTTTCAAAAGCATTTAGTACCTGGTAAATTTTACTCAGGCCAGTACAAGCTCTTGGGCATTCAGTATTTGACAATCAAGCCAACTGATTATGTGCCTGGAGTTGATAACCAGAGAGACTTTAAACCATGGCAAAACATTGGTATTCCAGCTCACAGATTATGTAAGTAGGTATGAGAAAGGAAAAATGAATTGCAGTATATACAGTATTGTTCATTTCTGAAGCCAGCTAGAAGGGGTGATCTGTCTATTAAAACTTACCTAAATTAACATCAACAATAGGTGTTCAGTGCTAAACAGAGTAATAAGGATATTTCCCTTGTCCCTATGGAAAAATATTTTTCTGGTGATTCTCCAAATTTCAATCCCCAAGCTAAACATGGATTTATGAAAATTATTCTTTTATATTTGAATACCTAGTTTATTTTAAGCATAGAGTGAAAACAAAGAATTTAGTTATCCCTTGAGAAAACAGGGTTATAAATCAGTTAATCACATTTATAGCTAAAGAAATGCAAAGCCTTCATAATTATCTGAAGGCTTTTATCTAACTGAGCATAAAGATGAAACGATAGAGGTAGATAAAATGTCCCATATACTTTTTATTACTATGGTCATTAGTGTTGCAAGCTTTATATATGCTTTATTACCTAAAAATTCATTTCATCTGCATTTTAACTGGGTTTTATTCAAGTTTATCCTTTTGCTTCTCTTCTTAGGATACTACGCAGCCACTACAGCAAGATAGTGAAAGAAGAGATATAAATCAAAGCCACTCCAAAAATTTAAAGTGATTACTTCATAAAATATAAATTATTTGCAGACACACCAAGATCACAAGGTGACATAATTCTGACACAGTTAATTGTTTTATCTACTGTAAAGTTAGTTTCAGTAGCTGACAAGCAATTGTGTTGGTTTATTGTATTGATTTAAAATTTGGTCTCCAAGGATATGCTCCAAAGAAAAGTACCTTTTCATTTTTATATTCATTCCAGCAGCAAAATGTAAACAGTGATCACACATTATGTTAAGCAGCCCAAATTTTTTTCCAGTAAGAACCTTCAAGTAAGTCATCAAATGCATTCATTAAATATATGCCTTTTAAAATAGGGACACAGAACAATCTCATTTTTCCCCCAGCATCAGCAGCCAATCCATTTTTCTTGAGTAGAAAATGATTTTAAAAGGACCATTTTCAAAGGCCTAGTATTACCTGTACTTTGACTCATTACAAGATCTCTCCTGTAGCTTTTAAATTCAATCAACACTTACCCCAATATAGCTTCTCAGTTTATAATGCACAAGCCTGATAACATTATTAATATAAACTACACATATAATCCCTAAATCTGTAATTCAGAGCTCTTAGTGTGAAATCCTGCCGTTATAAAATCCATCGTGCCCTATATGTAATTATTCCTATCTTCAATGAATTGGAAGGGAATATACAACTATTAAATGAAAAAATATGTTGTTTTAAGAACATATATTTTTAGAATCTTAATATTCATCTCCTAGATTTCAGTATTTTCTAGCATCTTCTCTATTATTATATACTAATCTTCTTTATGGCATGGCTTTAGAATTGTATATATAATCATATTTGATAGATCGTTGCCAATAATGTCCATATTAATCAAGGGACTAGATAGCTCCCACAGTCCCTTCCAAAATTATGATTCTATAATTAAAAGTTAGAAGTTTATTTCTTATATCTAAATCTCCTTTCAAAGAAGGAGGCACAACAAACTATATTTTAGGATGATTATTGCACTTACTGGTCACAGGCTTTTAATTTCAGATCTGTGCTAAAAATGCAATCACCTAAACCATGCTACTATTATCCTGCAGTTTCCTTGTCTGTCATATCATATTTCTTAAGAAACCAGACATATTCGCTAAGAAGGCTAATCATCACACAAAATGGCAAGCAAAAGGAAAAACAAGGTAGCTATACCACACGTGCATGGCAGGGAGCACGACTGGGATTGTGCATTAGATCCCATCATGCCTTATTGCTGGTGCAAGCTCCCAGCCATGAATCCACCCCACGCACCTCCAGGGCTGGGAGATTGCGGCAAACATGATCGCCCAGTCTCAGGGGTCTGTGAAACCCTCAATGCAGACGTCCCCCCTCCCCCGCCAGCTGCCAGGATCCAGCTAGGTCCTGGCACTCATTGTCAGCAGCTGAAGGAATCTTGATCCCTGTGCTGCCAAGACCCAGAGTCCGCAGCAAGCTTCAGTTGTCCCATTCCCAGCTCCAGAGGACGTGGTGCACCCTGGCAGCTGGAAGCCCTGTCAGCTGACAGGGCTCCCAGTCACAGGGGAAACCATGCTACATGCTCAAATGAAAGCTCAACAGCAACCAGCTATAAAGTTAGCACACATTTTCAAGGTCTAGCTTTAGAGCTGGTTGGAGATTTTTTTGGTATGATAGCTACTTTGCACATGCAGCTGGTCTTAAAGTAATTACATAACTCAGCAGTTAATTGCATGATACCCATAATGTGTGGTGGGAGCCTTAGAAACTAAGTGGTTCAGACGGGCATAAATTTTCATAGATGACAGCCTGCTTCATCAGATGCTACGAATAGAACATGATAAATGAAGATACCTAAAACAATTGTATATCCATATTAACTGAACATCAAAAAAGACCCCACTTATTCTATGCGGGTTTTTTTTAAGTTTTGATGGCTAATTTTCTTTTTACGCTTTATCTTTTATAATATTAACACAAGTTTTGAAGGTATGAAATGAAGGTGTGTGGTAGTGAATAAAAAATGGAACATTTTATTTTCTTTAAGCAACAGTGGTACATTGCAGGATGTTAATTTCTTTTCCATTTGTTCTATAGTGTCAAACAGCTTATTTTGTATTCACAGCAAAGTAGCAAATAGAAAAAACATTTTGTTCAATTGTCCTAGTCACTTGGATCTTCATCTCATATATATTGCTGATAATTTGAACAAATCCTATTTTATTTAGGATGCAACAGCATTTCTGACCTTCTTTTCCCAGGTACATTTGAAAACCCAGGTCTTCCATACCAAATCACATCAGAAGTATGCTGTCTTTATCTTACAAGTTAAATACAATAAAACTATATCTCTTGCAGATGTATACCATGGTAAGCCAGTTTCCAGAGCATATTTGTTTCCATCTTGAATAGTTATATGCAAGGTCTATGCTCTCTTTTCTTAGACCAAAATCACTGAGCATTTAGATCCCCAGTTTCAGGGGCACATGTTTAGCATTGCTACTTCTGTAAAGCATTGAACTTAAATTACCACCTTTTGTCTTCATCTTTGTTTCCTAGTATTTTTTATTTGCACTGTGATGGTGTCCAGAGTTTCCCATACCCTTATTTCCCATATCCGTTGTCTATTACCAAAGCAGCAGTCCATACCTCAAATAGATTCAGAATACAAAACTGATTCCACAAATGTGGTGGGAAGGGTGAGATGGGAGGCAAGAGTGAGATAACAGTAAGCAGCAGTAGGAATTCATCAGATGACTGACTATTGTCCATTGTCTAGTATTTCCTATGAGATTTGAGAAAGATTTATCTTTAAAATTTACATTTATATTTTACATTTTTAAATATTTGGAAATATTTACCACACTTTTAATCAGCTGTAATCATTATACAAGGTGACATTTAGCTTCAGCCCAGACTCAGTAACTTTCTAGGAATTTTAGGGACTCAAGAACCTCCTATGAAGAACTATGCAAAATTCAGCCATTGATTTTGGTCAGATTTCAGTGACAAAATGTCTCCTACACTACTATCCTCTACTCCAGTTTCCAGGTAAGCATGCATATTTGAAATGATCAGTTTAGAATTTCTCTGCTTTAGTTCATGATGCTCCATCCACCCCACCATTTCAGTGTTCATGAGCCATCCCTGGTACCTCGAGGTATGTAAAAAAAACATTTAAAGTTGTGTCTATGGCCAACTCACTGATTCTCTGAATCATCATCCGAATCTGAAGATTCAATTCAGCCAAATCGAATTGGGACAGTGATCAGAATCAACTAATCGAATCACTGTCCCCTGAATTGGGCTGAATCTGAATTGAATACAGCCTGCTTCGCACACCCCTACTGGATATTGCTAATTGAAATGTGTTCTTGAAATGAAATTTGATACATGCAAACAGCAAGGCTATTTCTAGTTTTCCTATGGAAGACTCAACACACAAGACCTAAACATCAGCCTGAACTTTAAAGTACAAATGTTTTCCCCCCAGATTTGCCACACCGCTAATTTTTATTTAATATGTGAATATAGAATCCTCTGCACACACTGTTCTGTTAATAATGATTCTTCCAACTAGTACTTATTGCCAGATAGATAAGTGTCTGAGAGATTATTAACAAGATTACCCCCAATTGCTAATTTAATTTTTATATATAGTACTCTATTTACAACACTTTATTTTAGAGAGTAGAATATACGAATAATGAATAGAAACATTGACAGTAGAATAAACCTTGTGTAAAGTCACTGCACAGAAGGATTTCTAAGAGTTGAATTAAAAAATGAATGTCACCAAACAGACAACATTATAAACCAACAGATGCTTCAGTCATTTAGACTATAGAACAGGGAATCTTATACAATGAACTGAGAAATTCCATGCTGGCCTGCCTTCACAGTTGCAAACCCCATACTTGCTGCCTGGTATAATAAACTTTTTTTTTTTTTTTTTTTTTTTTTAAGGCAGCCCTCTTCTGGAATGGTTTTGAAAAATTATGACTGTTGGTTTTTTCCTTTCATAAGGCCTCATTCAAATTTCATGGCTCCCTTGCTGCTCTTTGTTTCCTTCTTCCCCAACTTTCAAAGTTTTCGTTAATATTTTAAGTATATAAATCATTCCCCTGTTTACAACAATGAAATCTGTGTAATTTATACTCAGAGTCACTGAGCTTCAAGCACCACTTTCACTTTGCATTTACCCTGGGCAATGTATTGGAGGTACAATGGTCTTTCCAGTCCTGCACATCGTACGTTGTAGACAGGAAGTCAATTGAAGTCCTGGAAGTACTCCATTTGGGAGGAAGGGTGCTGCAATCTTGAAACTGGAAAAAAAACCCAAATTATATACAAAAAAATAAGACAACTCATTTCATAAATTATTTTAATTTTATTTACACATATTTTTGCACTGATTTATGGGTCTACGAGGTGTATCTAGAGGTGACTGCATAATAGCTCATAATATAGTACTGTGCAGCCCCCACCACTTGCTGTGCCAATCCCCATAGTTCCTGCCACTTTCCATGCCACTCCTCGCAGCCCCCGCCATCTTCCATGGCCCCCACTGCTTGCTGCACCACTCCCCATGGCCCCTGCCACTTCCCACGCTACTTGCTGTGGCCCCTGCTGCATCCCATGCTGCTCCCTGCAATCCCCACTGTTCGCCATGGCACTCCCCACTGCTTCCCACGGCCTCAGCTGCTTGCTGCACCACTCCCCGTGGTCCCCACTGCTCACAGCACCACTCACCATGGCCCCCACTGCTTCCCATGCTGTTCCCCGTGGCCCTCACCGCATCACTCCCCATGATATCTGCTACTCACTGCACTGCTCCTTGCAGCCCCTGCCACTTCCAGCATCAGTCCCTGAAGCCCCTGCCACTCCCCATGCTGCTCCCTGCAGCCCCTGCCACTCCTGCCCTAGATTGTCCACACATTAACACCTTAAAGAATCTTAAAGCACTCATTATGCGACTTAAGGTTACGCCGCTCCAGGGCAGGATTTGATCCGCATAGCCCAGGTCCCATCCCATTAAATTGTGGCCACCCACTACAAATGCACTCTTTAACTTGAAGGTGTGACTAGTCTAAACTTCAAGCTAGCACCAAGCTGATCAACATTTGTGCAGCTCAGAGCATAAGGTGTAACAAGGCCCATTGTAACACCCATGTCTGCTTTACCTGAGACTCAGACAAGCAGTGACAAGTGGAATTAAAGTTAAGATAACAGACTAATTTGTTTACTTCCACTTAAGTAAATTAGGACTATATGTTTAAAGTAGAAATATTAAACTCATCTGACCCACAGGTCCAGATGAGTGGTATAGGGCTGGTCTATGGGCTGGATCAGGCTCATGGACCTCTGCATTCCCCTCCTGGCCCCCACATACTGGATCCAACACACACTGTGCTACTCTGGGATCTGCATTGTATGTGGTGCCCACAGTGACCAGTACAGGATCCATGACATATTCAGCCTCTACGCCCAGCCAGTCTGGGTCCATGCTATATGGGGTACCCTGCCTCCCCCCAGCCAGTCTGGGACTGCACCACACACAGCACCGTTTCCAGCTAATCTGGGCACTGCATCCAGCATGGGTCCTGACCACCTGGGGAGGACACTATGTGCAGTTTGTGTCCCAAACCAACCAGGGGGTGACCTTCTGCACTGCAGATTCTGAATCAGCTGGAACAGGGGCAACTATGGTATGAATCCTGGACTGTCTGACTGCCACGTGCAGAATACAGCATGGACCCTGAGGGTGGGACTGGTCCAATGCACTGTGTGGATTATGAGTCAACTCAGACCCAGGAGCAGCAGTGGAGAGAAGAATGATGGGGCCTGTGGGCCATATCTTTGATGCCCTTAGTTTAAAGTGATAAGCAATTAAATTAATTTTTCTTTCTCTGATCTCCTATTAATTTTGCTTTCTCTTATGTTTAATCCTTTCTTTTCTGGGATCCTTTTTCTTCTTTTGTGTCTTTTCTTCATTTCTTGTTAGAGTTGTGCATTCAGAGAAGCAGTGTTATGCGTTATTCTGCAGGCAATTTTGTGTGTGTTCAAACTTGCTTCCTTCTGTAATGAGTATCAAACTTCACCTAATAAGATAATTCTGAGTAGTCTGCCCTGGAATTCAGTTCCCTGCCTCCAAAAGACAGGATGGAAAAGGTATTTTTATGCAAATTTGTAATCACAAAAATGTTTGAGGATATCAATTTTTTTCCCCACATTCTCCACAGGATGAAATCAAGACCTTACAAATCCTTTTGTGAGAAGACAGTGACCCACAAACTTGAATCTAATTTTTGTATGTCACAGGTCAGTTTTCTGCCTTCTAAGTTATTAACTACTGTGTCTCTGGTTCTGAGCAGAAATTATATTATAGAAACATTTGACACTGTTGTTGTTATTAACCTTGTTGTTGTGAACAACAACAACAACAACAATGTAGTGTTAGTTTAGGTCAATAGGTGTCAATAGGTGTTGCCCACAACAACACATGAAACTGCTTCTCTGAATACAAAACTCTAAGAAGAAATTAAGAGAAGACATTAAAAGATGCCAAAGAGTAAGAGGAAGAAACATGAGAGGAAGCAGGGTCAGTAGTCAGAAATGAGAAAAAGTAAAATTAATACATATTAATTAACAAGAGCAATTTAGGAAACTGGGACATTTGTGGTGGGGGTGAGCTGTAGCTTTGACAAAGTGATATTTTCTAATGTTTTATTGAAAAATTCTCAAAGAATTATACTCCTAATATGCTTAGCATCAGATATATGTGTTAATTTTTATTTTTTTAATTGGACACAGCTTTATAAAACCATTGTCATCGTCTCTGATCCAAATTTCTTTCAGTTCTATCAGGTACTGGAAACATCTCTAACAAAATATGTCATTTGTCTGATAGTATTATTAAAATACAAGAGCAGTTGCTGTTTATGTTTAGATATTTCTTCAGCTTGCTCTACATGTTACAGGTATCACACAATTAACTGTTACCTTTAGACCAGCTACACCTGCAAGCCACTCATCACCATAAAAAGCTCCAAACAGCTATAAAGCTAGACCTTGAAAATATGTACGAACTTTATAGCTGGTTGCTATTGAGCTTTACATTTGCACATGTAGCAGGGGCTCCCCCACAGCTAATAGGGCTCCCAGGAGTAGTGCACCATACCCCACATGAAACCCTGGGTCAATGGGATTGTGGCAGCTAAAATCTCCAAGGCTCAAGGGGAGAGGTAAAATCCCTTAGCCCACATACACAGCTAGGAACACCCACATCTGCTAGGAAAAGAGCCCTTTCACGTATGGGATTCTTGGTCCCAGCGGCATGTGACCTGGCAGCTGGGAGTCCCCTCAGCAAAGGGAGCATGCTTCTTGCCAAAGCAGAGGAGCTCAGGATTAGGCTCCCCCTTCACCGGCATGAAGGTACAATTGTATCTAATGCATGATCCCACAATAGCACCTCCTGCCATGGACATCTGGAATAACAGGAGATGTAATTGTGTGGATCATGTATTAGATCCAATCATGTCTTTACCTGCATGTGCAGAGAGGCCTTCAGTTAACGATCCTTGGGACTTGGTAGCAAGCTATCTTTATTTGATTTCATTTTAATTTTGTTTGTTTGTTCTTTATCTATATATGAGAACACTCTGGAATGGTGGCAGTAGTTCATTGTTTGTATGATTTACAGCCATTTTTTAACAGCAACTTGTTGCTGAAGCAATAGGTGCTGAATTAATAAATACAGGACTAGATTAATTTTAATTAAACTAGTGACTGGCTGAAATTCTAAAAAAGAATCACATGGAGAGCAGCTGAAGCACATTATCAGAGTATGCTTCAGCCTTTCTTTCTGCGTCTGCTAAGCCACAAGTGTAGGTTAATAATTGATCCAGACACTTCAAGACAAAACTTAGCAGACAAAAGTAAATGATTACTCTATCAGTCATTGGGACAAAAACATCTTTGACAAACCCAATAAATTAATTTCTTGTATATTTCATTATATGATGGTTAAATAGCAGATTTAAGATTTTTTGATAGCAATTCAATAATTTGAAGTTTTGCTGACTACACAGATGTCCTGATATAAGACACGTATAGAGCCTGCCAAAGAGGAAGCTCTGATCTTCCTTTTAGATTACCCCCATTATCTCATCCATCTTCTTTAACCACAGTAAGTAGTCTATACATATGTAACAGAATTTAAAGTTCTGCCCCTCAGGACCACCAAATGATCAGGCATATGACTCTTCTATTTTTGCCTTTTATTAGTAATAGTAAGGAGACGTAAATCAAATTGTGCCATTCAACCACCAGTACAACTCCTGAAAAACCTGCCAAGCCCACCTCTTTCAGTGACACTTTATGAGAGGTAGTTATTTCAAGAAAATTCATTCAGAATTGCAGTCATAGTCATTCTTTTTGATGGGGCTTAAATCACTCCAGTCTCTTAGGGTGCCTATACATGAGAAGGGAGGCTGCTCCAATACACTGTTATTACAGCACATCAGAGCAGACTCGATTAATTGAGTCTGCTGCAGAGTGGTCATTACCACTCCAGCAGCCACCAGCATCTTGTATATCAGTGTCCCTGCACTTCAAAATAGCAGTGCAGTGTGCATTATCTAAAGCTCATTTGACAAACTTTAGATCAAGTGCCCCTTCTGCCATTTTGAAGCGTAGGGACACTGATACATGAGATGGTCCAGGTGCTTGAATTAAAGTGGTTTTGAGACAGACTAATTGAAGTGCCCCTTCCCCTCTCTCCCACCTCCCAACTCCCCCTTCTCCCCCCCCCCGACCTGAAGCATGTGTGTAAATATCCTTAATCTGTAGCTTTTAAAGAGCACCAGAATATCACTGGCTAATAATATTCAAGATATACATGAGCTAAGCTGAAAGCAGAAAATTGTCTTCACCTCCTCCATGGAGGCTTAAGGAATGGCCGTTTTGTCACGATGACATCATCAGTACAAAACCAAACCCTAAGTTCAGAGTGGCATATAACAAGCCCATCAACACATGAAAAGGTAATGAGACAAAGTAACCATGTTTCTTAATATAATTAAAAATATACTTCACCCCAATAACTACCTAACATTTCATGTACCACATTAGATAACAACATGAGGAGATTACAGGATTGTGAAACTAGTTCTCTCTCAGTAGAACAGTTAAAAGTTGTGATAGAACTGCACAGGCCATGTTCTAACAAATTGATTTCCTTATGAACCCTCCAAACCTTTCCTCCCTGAACTGTGACCTTTATTGTGACATCTGTCACAATAAATAATACAGAGAAAAAGGAAAAGGGAAAGGAGGAGGGAAGAGAGAGGGATAGAAGTAAAGTGCTAATATGTTGTTATCATTACATTACCAACCACTTTACATGCAGCTGCTATTTCTGTAATCCCTAAATCAGGCAAGGATTCCATGAATTGTTCTAACTATAGATCAATTTCTGTAATGGATTAAAACCAAAATCCTAGCCAAAACTTTTTCACATGGATTGCAATAGGCTGGAATAAAGTTAATTAGAAAATAAAGTGGGGTTTATCAAAAAAGGCACAGTTCAAATACTGTACATCAGGTTGCTGATGTAGGAGCAGCAGTGCAAACTTTAAAAGTTCTTGTGGCTCTTTTAGGAATCTATTTTGTATCCTTGTTGGCCTGAGAAAAAAAAAGAGACACACAAAGCTTTTGGTTCGGAGGTATCTTTTACTAAACCAACTAAATAGTAGCAAAAAGTCTTTATTTGCAAGATGCTAGGTGCACACAGTCTTCATCAGGAGAAAGGAGAAATCAAAGATAGTAAAAGTCCTCCTAGGTAGAAAATAAACTTCATTTTACACAGGGAGATAGGAGCTGGAAGTGTATGCTCCAGGGAATCTGAGTCCTTTTGTGAGAGTGTTGCTCTGTGATGTGCAATTAGGCTGCCTTCTTCCCTGGAGGTATCCAAAGTCAGAGACAGCCAAGGAGGTGAAAAAAATATTTCTTTCTGGTTTAGCAATTAAGTTTATTTTTCCAAATGAGTAAAATATGAGATCTTTCATGTTTCAGGGACCTATTTTGAAGCCATGTTGGTCTGAGAAAAGAGAGATACACAAAGCTCAGAGGTGCTATCTTTTATTATACCAACTACATAATGGCAAAAATATTTTTTTCTTTGCAAGATTTTGGGTGCACACACCCTTCATCAGACTGAAGAGAAAGCAACAATCTTAAAAGTCCTCCTCAGCCTGATGAAGGATATGGTGGGCAAAAGCTAGCAAAGACAGACATTTTCTTGCTGCTATTTAGCTGGTCTAATAAAAGACATCACTTCTGAACCAAGACCTTATGGCTCTTTTAGCATGACACATAAAAGACCATGTGAAGGTATATTTTTTTGTATATTACAAAAGATGGGCTTTGGTAAACAATTCATAAGGTGGATACAATTGTTATATGCAAATCCAACTTAAAGAGTTGTGACCAATAATATGCTATCTGACCTATTTCCCTTAGAAAGAGTGACTCAGTAAGGTTGACAATTCTCTCCCATTCCAATTGATTTAGCATTGGAACTATTGGTTTTAGCGGTAAGGAATAAGGGTGAAATAAAGGCACTAAGATTGTAGATACTGGGCGCATGTACACAAGATGATTTACTGCAAAATACCATAGTTTACTGTGCAGTAAGCATATGCATCAAATGTGCACATACTTACTGCATAGTAAACCTAGTTAATCATGAGTAAATTTGCTACCTGCTAGTGCAAGTAAAAAAATTACTCATGAGCAGTTACTCATGAGCAGATATATAGACACCTGCCAAGAGCCAATATCCTCCCAGTCATCCAGCCACCAGGGTGGGGCAGTGGGGGGAGATTGCTCCCTGCCCCCAGGAACTGCTGCTGCTGGGGCGGGCTCCGCTACTGGAGCCCAGACAGGGACTATGCCCCCCTGCCCTGGCAACAAGGAGCTCCAACCCCCTAATACTTGATCTAGATCAGGGAGCAGAGGTTGAGAGATTCCCCCACTTAACCATTATTATCAGGGGCTGAGAGATCTTTATCTCCCATCCTTAGCTGCATAGTCAGGGGACTCAGGCTGGGAGATAAGAATCGCTGAGCACTGGCCCCACAACCATAGAGCTGATGCTGGGAGATACGGATCTCCCAGCCCAAGCTATGTGACTGCAGATCTCAGGCTGGGAGATAAAGATCTCCCAGCCCAAGCCCCAAGACTGCAGAGCTGAGCAGAAACCAGCTTTCCAGCCCCCACCCCATGATTGCAAAGCAGGGGCTGGGATCTGTCCCAATCAGGGACAGGTCCCAGGCCTGCGCCCCAATCAAGATGACAGCTTGGAAAGAGCAGCAGGGGTGGGGCAGGTCTACGGCCCCTGCTACATCTGCCTGCGGGGTAGCTAGTGGTGAGCCCTTACCTCACTGGTGGATCAGGGCAGGCAGCTAGGACCTGTCCTTTCCCTGCAGCTCTTTCCAAGTCCCCTGCCCCAATCAGGAAGCTGGGACTGGAAGTCCCCTGCTGCTGGGGTGGGGGGATATAATCTCCACTGAGGAAGCAGGCAGCCTTTCAAGGCCAGGAAACAGTGGCCAGGGGACAACTATCTCCTGGCTTGAAGCTCCCTGCCGGCCCCTGGACTAGCATCCCTCCAGCTTCCCTTTGTGGTAAAACGGGCCCATTGCAGGGCCGCAGGAAGTGGGAGCAGTCAGCTGCTAGGAGCAGCAAATCTGCTTGCTTCCACATTCCTGCATGTGTAGATGTCTCCCCAGGAGCATTTACTCACAAGTAAACTGAGTTCTAATCAAATACATTTGTAGACGCACCCACTGGGTGCGTCTACACATTCATGAATGTATCGTAGTTCCTGTGCATTAAATTTAGCAGTTGTACTAAAAATACACAGTAATGGGCACTATTGTGCTGTAGCACCAGTGCACAGCTTTTAGTGATGCTAACTGTGCAGTAGCCTAATACTACTGTGCAGTAGTGTATTAACATGATTTTTGCCCTGCACATTACTGTACAGTGTTATTAGGCTGCTTTGCAGTTAGCGTCTCATGTAGACACCCCATGCCCCCCCAGTTATATCTTTACATTCATTTGATCCAGGACCAGCTTACTTGCAAATAAGCTACTCATGATTACATGCTTCCAGGCCGGCATCTACACATGCAGGGACACGGAAGCAGATTTGCTGCTCCCACTTCCTGCAGCCTTGCAGTGGGCTCATGCCATCGCCAGGGGGAGCTTAAGACTCCAGCTGCACCTGCCAGAAACTGAAAGCCATCTTTTCAAAGCAGCCCTACTTCCTGCTCCCTGGCCAGCCAATTTTCTGGCCAGAAGCAACTTGTGAGGCTGGGGCCAGTATGCAGCAACTTTCTTGGTACAGCTTCTGCCTCCCTGCACCATGGCTGCCGCTGCCTCTGCCCCTGCCCGTGATGCCCAGCTCCCTGGGATCCTGCTGGCCATGGTGCTGGCCCTTACAGCTCCACTGGGCACCCACTGCCAAGGCCCCAGACAAGCCACATACCTGCCAGCAAGGGCCAGGGCATTGAGTGTGAGAGGTGCTGGCTGACCACCTCCTCCCACATTCCCCATTGTAACTTGCCAGGACAGCCACCCACCATCCCACTCCACTGCATACCCCCAGCACCCCAATCACTGCAGACAGTTCTCAGAAAAATTCATGTTTCCCTCAAAATAATTCATTATATATGTGATGTCAATTCGCCCTTATGCGATCGGCATAAATGCGCCCCCCCCCCCCTTCTACCCAAGCAAGTCTGTGGGGGAAGGGGAAAGGGCCATGGCCCCACTCACCCCAGCCCCAGCTACAGAGGCCCTGGGAGTGGCTGGCACCAGCTACCTGCAGATGCTGAGCTGCACCCTGCTCCACTTGTTCCCCCATGTCTGGGCCCTACTCAACCCCACTCAATTCTGCCCCTGAGCTGCGCCATGCCATAATACAGGCAGTTGGTGTCAGCTGCTTCTGGGGCTGGTCAAGCATGGGTAAGGGTGATGGACAGACAGAACCTTGGGCTGTCCAGGGCTGGGGTGAGTGCTGCGCCCTATGCTTCCTGGGGCTCCGCTAACCCACACAAACCCCAGGCACTGCTGAAGCAACCCCAGGAGCAGCCAAAACCAGCTGCCTGCACCAGGGCACAGCACAGCCCAGGAGCAGAGGTGAGTGGGAACAAGTACAGCTCAGGTGCAGCAGGACAGGTGGAGCAGGGTGCAGCCTAGTGGCTGCAGGCAGCTGGTGCCAGCTGCTCCTGGGGCTGCTGCAGCCAGGGCTGGGGTAAGTGCTACTCTGTTCCCTCTGTTTTGCTACCTTGTGCAGCCCTGGGAGTAGCACCCGTCCCCCACCCCTTCCCTAGTCCCAGCCTCACTCAGTCTCTCCCTCATCACCATGGGGACTTATCCCTATTTGTTATATTGTAAAGTGGATTTGGTTTATGCAAATTCAATTTATGCGCCATTCTCCAGGAACGCATGTACCGCATAATTAGAGGGAAACCTGTACTTTATTGCCATCACAACAAACAGAAACCCTCACACCTCCCTCCCCAACAACAGAGCTTGTCTCCCCACCCCAACACCAGAGCCCCTCCACTGCTTACCCCACTCACTACTCATAAATCACCCCCTTCCCTGTGTGAACTATTTACAAGTGAAGTGCTGTGGTTATGTGCATACCCTCCCTGGGTAAGCAGGTGCTCCTGGGTGCTGAGCAGTGCCAGGTCCAGAGGAGTTCCCCATCCCTTGTGGCCCCCTGGTATTAGAGCTAACTGGGAGCAAAGTTGCTTCCAGTCAGTATCTACACATACGTTACTGGACAATATCTACTGTGCCATTAACTACCTGTATTTATAGGTAGTAGCTAATGGCACAGTAGACTAATTTTCTGTGCAATAAAAGGTATGCACATGTAGATGGTAATGCTTTACTACACAGTAGGTTAGTCTACTGTGCAGTAAAACATCTCATGTAGACATACCCAGTGATCCCAAAATCCTGTTGTATATAGATCATAATACTTCTGTCATAGCCTAAGTGATTAGTTCCTTAGGTATCATTAATCAGCAATTTCAGCAATCTAGCTGCTTATTAACTGGACTTAATCTGATTTACTTTGACTAAATAAGTATACCACAAAGCATATGTTTAGTAAATGGTAGTTTCAGTGTCAATCAGAACAAATCATTTATCTGGATTTTAAAATATCCCAAAATATTAATGTTATTGTCTGCCGAAACTTTCAGAACATTTTCAATGTTATATTGCAGGATCTGAACAAAAATATAGCAGTTTGACAATATCCTTGTGGGGGCATGTTAATATTTTAAAAATGAATGTTTTGCTTCATCTATTTTACCAATTATGTAACCTACCAGTTTAAATCTCTCATTTTGTTAAAATCAGCCCAATGTTCAGCAGGTCTTATTGGGGAGAGGATAAACTGGCTTGGCATTTATCAAAAAAAATGCAACTACCAATTGACATGGTGGCTTTTATCTTCCAAACCTTCTACAATGACAATATCACAGTGTCTTCTTAGAAAGTCAGGCTATGTACTTGATGATTGATAATAACTCATAACCTTTCTGTGTGAATGAAAACTGAATAGACATTTATGCTTCCCCTTCCATTATCAACCATCGTAAGCTCTACTTATCTTTCTACCTCTCTAATTCCTAAAATTTTTGCAGCCTGACAAGATTGGAAAACTTCAGCAAACTTACTGAAGTCTTATCCTTCCTTACACTTGCTTTTTTCAATCTGTTCATATCTGAAGAATGAGTATTTCAGTGCTTGTAGTGGCTCCTACTCTCTTTAGGCCTTTGTTGGATTGCCTGAATCTTTGAACCAGAAATGCCACAGAGCTCTCTTGTGCTCTGGAAGGCATGTCCAAATTTAGTGCATCTGCTGCCAGCAATGACTTAACTGTGCAGTAAGGTATCTTCACCTTCTACTTCTAGAGTCTCAGTAACATATGTTGTATTAGGATGGGTGCACTTGGTCGTGGCTTCTTCATAATGTTTTCTAATGGCTTGTGACCAGACTGCATATTCACCTTGTGCCCAAAGGTAAACTGATAAAATCGTTCCATTCCGAAGAGCACAGCTAGAAGCAGCTTTTACATCTGAGCAGCCTTTCTATATCTGTCAGGGTTCAACTAGCATAAGTTACAGGCTGCTGGCTTTTCATCAGTACTACTCATAGGCCTCCTGAGGCATCACACAGTAACTCTAACATTTCTTCAGGATTGGAATAGCTTAGGAATACAGCTTCATTTATAATCATTTTTATTCTATCAACTGCTGGTTCTTTTGTTTCTGACCATTCTTCTGCAACATAATAATGCATTAATTATCTCATTGACTTCTTATGGAAAGATAGTGGTAATCCCTGCTTTCACGAGTTAACAGTTAGTTTTTCAGATTCCACTTGGGATCTTTCAAAAACAAAAACATGTCAACTAGACACACAGCTGTTGTAGGGGATTTTCATTTTCGTCACTGATTACACTATGACAACCCCAACACAGGTGACATCCTTCTTTCAAGTTTCTTCTTCCTTGATATATCGTTCCCTACAAGGAGAGTTTCATCAACTACTTACTTGTTGCTGGGGAGTCCATTTAATGTCTGCTGCAGTTAAGATAAAAACACTTTCAGGATGGACTGTTCATCTAGGCTTTCATAACTGGTGTTATCTGCCAAAATATCTTTGTCAAAGGTTGTCCAAATGGTTCATCTAACCCACTCTTGGGAACATAAGAAAAATGATTTTTTTCACCCTGGATACATTCAGTTAGCATGTCCGCAGTTGTTCATAATTGTTGGAGTTCAAAGCTTGGACCAGTGTTTTTGATCAAGGCTGATTTTAATTTATCTGAGGTTTTCTTACCACTGTAGGCAGTGGATCCACTCTCTGCTAATTTCAACAAATGTGATGTGTGTTTTCTTTGTTGACTTGCTAGCCCTGTCTTCAGAGGCTCCCCTAAGGATAATGAAGCTCTGTATTCCAGTAGTCTCCAATAACGGTATCTATTTCTAATTTCGACTTGACATCTAGATATTCATTTTTATGAAATAAGGCCATAGTCTGGTAGAATGCTGGATGTAGCCTGCAATGAAATTTTTCCCTTCTCCTTCATACATTAAAAGCTCTCAAATGTTATTAAATACATGGTCTACAGTGCCTGCTGTGCAACAAAAGGTGCCACTCTTGCAAGTCAATTATAATTATAATTACTTTTGTTTTATGGACTTCTTATAGGCAGCTTACATTGTCCCACTGGCCTAAGAACGGTATCACCGTACAATACCAGCATTTAGCCATATTTCTCCAGTTCAAAATTGCTGCTCCTCAGTGCTCCAGTGTATTATCATATCCTTCCTGGAATTAATTTGGTTGTTGACATAGTTCAACATAGTTCAACAACATGCTGTTCACATAGTTACAAATGATAGGTGAACGAGCCATCTCCTACAGTGAAGGTAGTCTAGTTCTGCTAGTCATACCAGAAACATTCTTATTAGCTGGAAGTCTCTAGATAAAAAATCATTGCGTGCACTTCTGCTTTTTTATTTGCTGGGATAGATTCAGCATTAGAGCATAACATGGTTCAGTTTCCTGTACCACCTTTCATCATTGCTTACAGATTGTGCATGTTTATTCCTGACTTTGGGTGCTTTTCACACTATATGTGTGGGACCAAGATGTTTGCATTCTCAGTCAGTCTATTTATTTTCTGCTTCCTGGATTCCTTTAGCCTGTGAACTTGTTCTGCAGCAGTGGAGTGGTAATTATTTCAATCTTTTCCCAACAGTATTAGGCCACAGTAAACTAATTTACACCAGTGTAAGATAATACTGTTGGGGGCAGTAATATCTTATGGTGGAGTAAGTAATTGCGACTAAAGGCATATGTAGATGCTGACTGATGGCATAGATTGTTCTTGGTCAGCCCAAGGAGCAGGGTACAAGACTCCTGCCTGCAGCCTAGCCACATATCTCCACACTTTCAGCATTCTCATGCCCTAGCCAGCCCCTGAACCATCCAACATTGCCACCTGGAGCCCAGGGCTGAACCCTTGTGCCTCATGTCTGTCAAGGCCTACTCCAACTAAGCTCAAATTGCTACTGTCACTGGCACACTTGTAGACACTGCACCTGGGAGTAGTTTCCTCCAGCTCAAACTGCTCCAGAATTTATTGCTTTGAATTAATTGCATGTGTAATTGCACCCACAGTGTAATAACTTTGTGGTAATAACAGGAATACATTGACACTTTTGTTAGAACCTTCTCTTTCAGTGCTATGAAATTTTATTAAAAGAAAAGTGTTTCAGTATTCTCAATGAAAAGCTATCAAAAGTTTCAGCCATTAAGAAAAAAATATTTTTTACTAGTGTATTGAAATTTTTTTTAAAAGTGGTGTTTAAAATTCATCTTAAATCCATATTTGGATACTTTTCTATGTTGTTTTTAAGGCACCAAAAGGAGTACAAATCCCATTGACTTCAAATTTCAAATCCTCATTCATTAGTATAGTCAGGTCAAAGCATTTCTGTTATTTTGAATAAAAGTTTATATTTTGGAAGGTGGCATTCATGCCACAGGTAACTCACCAATTTTTTGTTCCCATTTGTGTTGCTCTTACATTAAGGAAGTTAATGAAAAATAAACTAATCTTTTTCAGCACAAATAAATATATAAAGCAACAAATTTCTTAGAGGCATTTTCTTTTCCAGGTTAAAAATGTCAAATTCCACCAACAGATCAAAAACTAAAAACAAGCACAGAACATCCACTTTAACCAAAATAGGATGATGATTTAAATGAAAATATAACAAAAAGTGTGACTGAAAAGAAAAAAATTATTAAAATATAACCAATTTAGAAAAAAGAAAAAATATATATTTCTAACCTGTGTTTTCCATATCATTTTTCACCAAATACAAAACTTCAGAAAGAATGCCTCTCTTACAGTATTAGTAGATAAATAAAATATCTACATGCATATTGCATATGTAACATTTTATTAATTTTTCTTCAGTTCCATCAATGACTATTTCCCGTAGTTCCCATTAGGGACATTTTCCTGCAAGCATCTTTGTTCTCTTTCTTGCTACCCCTCATCTTTAGAAGTTCCAAGTAACGATAAGCAAAACTTCATATCCTTACTCAGCTGTAACCTTAAAATTCACATCTGCCACATGACCTACAAAACAGTAGACAGTGTCTAAGTCTCCTGTAGACTTCAATGAGCTTTAGCTCAGTCACCTGATGGGTTGTGAACACTGTTCTTATTTGCCTGATGGATTTACCAGTTGCCTCCTCTCAGACCTTAGTTGCAAGAACTTTGAGGCAGGACCTGTCTTTCTGTTAAACATGTGCATTTCCTAGCACAGTGAAGCACTGGTTCCTGATTGTAGCCTTGAAGTGCTACCACTATTTATTATTATTGTTATTATTACTATTGTTAACAACAACAATAATACTAATTCTATTAAAGTAACGTAATACCAATACACATCAATATTAATAGTAATAAATTATAATTATTTATTGCTTCCTAAAGCACACTGTTGATAAACAAAACTCAAAATAATATGCTAAATGCTGTAAAATTGTGGATCATTTCAGTTTATCTTAAAGTAAATCACCTTTTAATGTAGTTACATTAAAAAAAACCCCATGGAGCTGCTTAATAACTCAAGGCCTTTTTGTACAGGACACCTAGTATATATTTTATTTAGAACAAAGGGGCTCATCTACATGAGACACTACTTCACCATAGTGATGAACTACAGCAATGTAGCTTGTCACTACGGCAACCAGCCCGGACCCTAGCAGAGTGCAGGGCCCCCTTAACACTGCGTGGGGCCGTGGTACCCTCACAAACAGGGGGAGGGGGTCTCCATGTGTTTTCTGTGACACGGGCCTGAGCTACCAGCTCCAGGCAGGCCCTGCGGAGAGGTCACGGCCACTCAGTCTGGCTCAATGGGGTGCCCTAAAAGTGTGGGGCCCAGGGCAGTTGCCCCAGTTCACTGTACCCTAGGGAGATCTCTGATGGTGACATAGCATCAGTGGGCATGAACCATGAAGCTGACACTATGATGCTGATGCTACTGTGTGATAGTTCATTGTTACTGTGCAATGGGGTCACTAATGACCTGTGCACTGCTGGGACTGCTCAGGAACAGCAGTAACTGCACAGTAACTTCCATTAACAAGTACTAAATTACTGTGCAGTAACAAATGTACAGTTATGGGCAAGTGTAGATGCACCCAGTAAGCATTACTGTGCTGTATTAAAAGTTAGAACATGTTCTAAGCAGTTGCATGGCAATGTTTACTATGATCTCAGGAGCCAGCTGTACACCCTGATCCTCTTGGACACTTGAATCAGCTCCAGTGTGACGTTAGAGCTTTGACCAACAATAAGCTGATTGTCAGTTCCAGACCCGGTGCCTTGAATTGACCCCAACATCACTCTGCAGTCTTGAATTCATATGGTAAGTCCAATGATAGCTGGGCATGTATTACTTCATACAATCTGGAAAGCTGTTAATTTGGCTGCAATTAGAATGTGTTTTACTGCTTGAGCTCATGGATGCTTGCCTTTTTAAGTGCAGTTAACATGTCTTAAGTGTAATATACAGCACATTTGGAGCAAATGGAGACACTGCCATACAATCATACTGATCATGAAATCCATTTTGGTCAACCACTCACAGCTATAATGTTTAATATAAAGCCTGTGCACAGCAGCCAGTATTAGATTCAGATCTGGATTCAGCCAATTCAGGGGACAGTGATTCGATTTGGTGATTCAGATCACTGTCCTGAATCAGTTCAGCTGAATCAGATTCAAAAGATTTGGCAGTGATTTGGTGTTACTTGGCCATAGACTAACGGGGAATCACTAAAATACCTATAACTTTGTCATTATTTTGCAGAATTGGATTAAAACTGGAGGGATGTTAGCCCTTTCTGAGGCCATGAAGCCTGTCAAGCGTCAAGGAAAAAGGTTTAGGGGTTTCTGTGAAACTGTACCTCAAACTGTTGAAAGCAAAACTCATGTCGTGTGTGTGTTAAAGCAGTGCAGGGTGAAAGCAGCAAGGATAGTAGCCCCTTCTGAGGGCATAAAGCCTGCTAGGTTTCAAAAAGATAGGTGCAGGAGTTTCTGTGAAAGTGCACCTCAAGTTTCTGAAAGCAAAACTCATGTCATTTGTGTCTGTTAGCTGGGTTTCTGGTTGTAGCCGTGTTGGTCTAAGGAACCAGCAGGCTAGGCTCTTTGAGTAGATGTGATATCTTTTATTAGACCAACTGAATAGTTGGAGAAACATATCTTGATAAGCTTTTGGGTTTAAAAACCCTTCATCAGGCTGAGGAAGCCTCTGTAGTTGGTATGTGTGTGCTCTTCCTGGATGGAAGGAATAGTAAAGAAGCCAGAAGCTGGTATGCAGGCAAGAAAGACAGTCAGTGAAAATGTAAATTAAGGAGTCAGGGGGCGAGAGACAGGCAAAAGTGGAGAGGTACCTGGGAAGTCAGATGTCAAGCAGGTTATAGTGTGTCATAAATCCAGTGTCTATACTGAGTCCATGAATTTTTGTATCTAGAGGGTTGATGAAGTAACGTTCATAGTCTCATTTTTGAAACGTGTTTTCAAACAAGTAACTTCAAATTAGCACCAAACTTTGCTAACCTCATGACCAGAAGCAAAGTTCCTACACCCCAAAACACACTGAATGAATCCAGACTATGCCATGACAAGAAATGCAAAACCTGCCAACATATTTCCAGTACCCCCACAATTACTACACCCCACAACAGAATCATCAACATTCCTGGATTTTACAACTGCACCTCCAGAAACACTATATCTCATCCAGTGCACCAAATACCCTGATGGAAAATACGTAGGAGAGACCAAACAACAAATGTGCACCACAATGAATGAACACTGGACATCTATTAAAGACACGAACACCTAATTACCCATGGGGGCATATTTCTCACAAGAAAACCACTCTCCATCCAAACTCTCAGTTTTGATTTCATAGATTTCATAGACATAAGGGCTGGAAGGGACCTCAGGAGATCATCGAGTCCAGCCCCCTGCCAAAAGGGCAGGAAGTCAGTTGGGGTCATAGGAGCCCAGCAAGATAAGCATCCAATTTACTCTTGAAGGTGTTCAATGTAGGTGCTTGAACCACCTCTGCTGGCAGACTGTTCCAGACCTTGGGGGCTTGGACACTAAAGAAATTCTTCCCTATGTCCAGCCTGAAATGGTCTTGCAGGAGTTTGTGACCATTCGACCTCGTCATCCCTTGGGGCGCTATGGTGAACAAACGTTCCCCCAGATCCTGGTGGTCACCCCTGATAAACTTATAGGTGGCCATCAGATCACCCCTGAGCCTACGCTCTTCCAGGCTAAAGAGTCCCATGGCTCTCAGCCTGTCATCGTAAGATCTGTTTTCCTGACCTCTGATCATGCGTGTGGCTCTTCTCTGGACTCTCTCAAGCTTCTCCACATCCTTTTTGAATTGTGGAGCCCAAAACTGGATGCAGTACTCCAGCTGCGGCTTCACCAAGGCCGAGTACAAGGGGAGAATGATGTCCCGGGATTTGATCGAGAAGCATCTATGGATGCACGCCAGTGATTTGGTCGCTTTACTAGCCGCAGCATCGCATTGCAGGCTCATGTTCATCTTGTGGTCAATGATGACCCCCAAGTCTCTTTCTTCTGTAGTGCTATCCAACGTAGCACTGCCGAGCCTATAAGGATGCTGCAGGTTTTTCCTCCCAAGGTGGAGAACCCTGCACTTTTCGGTGTTAAACACCATCAGGTTCTCATCTGCCCATTTGCTGAGCTTGTCCAGGTCAGCCTGGATCACCCGCCTATCTTCTGGCGTGGATGCTTTGCCCCAAAGTTTGGTGTCATCGGCGAACTTGGCCAGTCCACTCCTGACTCCAATGTCCACATCATTAATGAAGATGTTGAACAGGATGGGTCCCAGGACAGAGCCTTGAGGGACCCCACTGGTCACAGGGCACCATGATGAGTGACTGCCATCGATCAAAACCCTCTGGGTCTGACCACGGAGCCAGTTTCCCAGCCAGCGGATCGTGGTGGAGACAAGGACACAACTGGCCAGTTTGGCCAAGAGGTGACCATGGGATACCAGATCAAAGGCTTTTTTGAAGTCAAGATATATGACATCAATCTCTTCTCCCTTGTCCAGGTGATAGGTCACCTGGTCATAGAAGGAAATGAGATTGGTCAAACAAGACCTACCCACAACAAACCCATGCTGGCTATCCCTTAGGATGTTATGATGGACTGGATGGGCCAGTCCATCAAGGATGGCATCCTTAATAAACTTTTCTAAGATCTTCCCCAGGATAGAAGTCAGGCTAATGGGCCTGTAGTTAGCCAGATCCACTCTCCTCCCTTTCTTGAAGATTGGCACCACATTGGCCTTCTTCCAGTCTTCGGGCACTACACCAGAGCGCCAGGAGTTTTCAAAGATCCATGCCAGGGGCTGGGCTATGATGCTCCTTGAGTACCCTGGCGTGCAGATTGTCAGGGCCGGCTGACTTGAAGGTATCCAGCTCTCAAGGTGTTCCTTCACGAGGTCAGCATTTATGGAGGGTAGGGGATCCCCATCACCCGGATCTCCCTGTCCCATAGCAGGCATGGGCGTCCCATGGGACTGATGAAAGACTGACACAAAGTACCTATTTAATAGGTTGGCTTTTTCCTGGGCGTCGGTTGTCAGTTGCCCCATCTGGTTTAGCAGGGGTCCAACATTGCCCTTGCTTTTCCTCCGGCTCCCCACATATCTGAAAAAGGACTTTTTGTTGTCCTGGATGCCTGAAGCTAGTTGGAGTTCAGTTGCAGCCTTGGCTTTCCTGGTTTGATCCCTGCAGGACCGGACAAGTGCAGAATAATCCTCCTTGGAGGTGAATCCCATCCTCCATCCTTTGTAGGCTTTCCTTTTTAGCCGCAGGAGGTCCACTAGGTCCCTAGAGAGCCAGGAGGGCTGCTGTGCCTTCTTGCTGCCTTTCCTCCGTGTTGGAATAGATTTAGCTTGTGCATTGAGGACCGCTTCCTTGAGAAGCAACCACTCTTCTCAAACTCCCATCTCCCTGGGGTCATGGTCCCTGAGGGCCTGACCGACTAGCCTCTTGAGCTTGTCAAAGTCGGCTTTTCTGAAGTCAAGGACTTCTGTGTTGCTGACTGACTTGCCAGCTTTATGGCGGATGGTGAAGATGATCAGCTCGTGGTCGCTGTCACCCAGCTTCCCATCGATCACTAGCTCACCGAATTAGGTCGTCCCCCATAGCCAGTACCAGGTCAAGCAGCGCTTTGCCTCTCGTTGGCCCATAGACTTCTTGAGTCAGGTAGAGGTCATCCACGCACGAAAGTTTTGTGACCGCTCGGATTTTGTTGAGTGATCTTCCCAGGAGATGTCCGGGTAATTGAAGTCAACCATGACAACCAAGGTCCTGGAGCAAGCGGCCTCAGTCAGTTCCCGGGCGAACTCCTGGTCAAGCTCAGGACTTTGAGTGGGAGGTCTGTAGTAGACTCCCACCGTTGTGTCCCCTGTGCTGTTTTTCCCATGAATTTTTACCCAGAGGGCCTCTAACTGTCCATGCCGGTCACCAACATCAGCTTGCAGGGACATGTAGCTTTCCTTAACATAGAGAGCTACACCCCCGCCCCTTTTGTCAAAACGATCCCTCCTTTACAGGGTATAGCCCTCTATACCGGTGGTCCAGTCATGCGTGGAGTCCCACCAGGTCTCCATTATCCCAATGACATTATAATTCTTTGCACTGAGCAGGAGGACAAGCTCCTCCTGCTTGTTACCCAGGCTCCTGGCATTAGTGTACAGGCAGGCAAGTGTGCCCTTAGGGGCTCTTGCCTTGCCCACAGATTGTACCAGGGCTGGGGCAGGGGTGGGCTCCCTTAAGTGCCTTGGTCTGCTGGCTTTGCAAGGGTTGCTCAGCGGGCCAGCAGTGGCAGTCGTCCCCCCATCCCCCAGCGGACTTAGTTTAAAGCCCGGTGGAGCAGGTCAGCCAGCCTGGCTGAGAAGAGCCTCCTCCCCAGGAGAGAGAGGTGGAGGCCATCTCTTCCTAGCAGCTCACTGCCCCTCTCGCCAAAGAGCGGGCTGTGGTCATGGAAGCCAAAGCCTTCCCGATGACACCAGCTCCGCAGTCTTTGGTTCACTGCGTGGATCCTCCTCTCCCTCCTCAGCCCATAGCCCGAGACTGGGAGGATCGATGAAAACACCACCTCAGCTCCCAGACCCCTATGCCCCGCTCCCAACTCCCTGTAGCTCCTCATGACCTGGCTGGGGGTGCTCCAAGCCATGTCATTGGTGCCCATGTGAATAAGGAGCATGGGGTAGTGGGCTGTGGGCTGGAGGAGCTGCGGGATCCTCTCCGCAATGTCTCGGATGCGGGCCCCCATGAAGCAGCAGACTTCCCAGGCTAAGGGGTTGGGGCGGCAGATTGCCCCCTCAGTGCCCCGCAGGATGGAGTCTCCCAAAACAAACACCTTTCGCTTTGACTTGGGGAGAGCGGGGCCAGTAGCTGCAGTTGAGCCTGGGTTGCGTGCGGGAGCTGGCAACTGAGCAGGCTCTGCTGGGGCTGTAAGAGGTGCAAACCTGTTGCTAAGCTCCGGCAAGGGAGGGGCCTTGGTGCAGCGGGCCTTGGGGCCCTGGACCACCTTGGTCCATGCCCCTGACTGGGCAGAGCGGGAGGTCCCAGGGTCCTCCTTAGTCATGGAGGGAGACAGTGCTCTCCCCTGCAGCTCCCAGGGGAGAAGGGCCTGGCAGTAGGAGTCTGTCTCCTGCTCGCAGTCCCTGATGACACGCAGTCTCTGGACTGTGGCCTGGAGCTCCTCCAGCTGGCGTGCCAGAGACCCCAGTAGGGAGCAGACCCCACAAGGGGAGGTGGCCATGCTCCCGGGCCCCAGAGCCTGAAAAAGGGACAGGCAGCCCCCGCAGCCAAGAGCCAGGGGCTCCGTCTGCATGGAGCCCGGAACCATGGGCTCCGTCTGGGTGGCCGTCTCTGAGGTGCCCAGTGGGGGGGCCGCAAAGCCCGAGGGGACCCTCGGGGTGCGGTGCATGCCCATCCGTGTCATGCCTATGGTAGGCTGGCTACGGCTGGGGCTGACTACTCTGGGGGGTCGCAGGCAGGGTCTCGTGCCCTCCTGTACCCTCCCTGCGCGAACTCTGCGCTAACTCAAGCGCCTTTTTACGCAGCCTGTTCGCGTGGCTCGGTCGCGGGGCTCCCTGGGGGGCTGGGCAAGTAGGGTCCTGGGCGGGGGCTTGACCCAGCCTGGCACCAGGCAGCGGCCTCCTCCCAGGGCCTGAGGAGTTAACCCCTTCCCACCACAAGCCCACTTACCTCTGGCTGTGCTGGGGGTCAGCAGGGGGCTCTGCGGCTGCTGAGGGGTGTCTGGGGGGCTTCGGGGGAGCGGGGGCGCCGTGGGCTTCACCCGCGCGTCTCTCACCGCTCCGGAGCCTAACTCAAAGGGAATTTACAAAACACCTTTTGTAGACAAGTTTACAAAATTCACATCATCTACTGGATATAAAAACTCATGGACTCAATACAGACATTGGATTTATGATGCAGTATAACCTGCCTGACATCTGACTCCCCAGGTACCTTTCCACTTTTACCTGGCTGCTGCATCCCCTTCTCCACCCCAGCCTGTCTCTCACCCCCTGATGCCTTAATTTACATTTTCACTGACTGTTTTTCTTGCCTTCATGGCATTCCAGCCTGTGGCTTCTTTACTATTCCCTCCATCCAGGAACAGCACACACCAACTGCAGGTGCTTCCTCAGCCTGATGAAGGGTTTTTCAAGCCGAAAGCTGGCATCCCAGGCAGCTATTCTGAGCTCACTTGGAGCCTCACAACTCCACTGCAATGAGCAAGAATCAGGCTTGTCAAAGACACGATGGGTCTGGGCTTTCCCCAGCCAAGACTGGTTGCATGCATGTGGTGGCCAGAGGTTATGGCACCTCCTACCCACTTTTCACCAGGGGGATCCTCAGTCCTGGCATTTCCTGGGGCTGCCATGCCAGTGGCAGTCTCACCAGGCTTCTCTACCATGGCATGGTGCCATTTTAGGTCATGTCCAGGACCTGGGGTCTCCTTGTTCCCCATAGCCACAGTCCACACCTCCAAGTTCATCCTGGCATGGGAGCTCAGCAAGGAAATGTTTGCCTCCTGCTAGCTAGTGAAAAACTACCACCTCCAGCACTGAAAATGGGGCATTAAATGGTTGTCAAAGAAAATTAAAAAAGCAAAGAGGTGCAGAGTGAAGACAGTGGCACTCATTCCATCTGCTGGTGGAGCTTGGGAAATCCCAGCAGTGGGAGGTTCATCTTCAGGAACACCAGCTGCTCCACCAAACCAGGATGCAAGGAGGTGCAGTGGGGTGTCACAACATCCCAAGCAATGCTGAACACCCTCTTACTTCAAACACTGGTTGGTGGATAGGACAGGTGTTCCCAGGAAACCATGGCCAAATCCTGCCACATCTGGCTGCAGCTTGCCCAATAGGCAAAGGGATCGCATTACTCCCTTTGAGGCCTCCGTACTACCTGCCAGATGGTGGGGTCTGGTGCCTCTGGACCCCAACATTGAAGCTGTACCCTTGGCCCACATTGGCAGTGGGTGTGGTAGAGGAGATTGGCTGGTGCTTGGAGTGCTGGCATGAGACAGTGGATCCCCCTTTTCCTCATCCCCCTGCCTATGTCCTTCTACCTCCCTGATCCTGTTCACCAGCACCTCTGTCCAGTGATCGAGGGTTTTGCTGATGAAGATGCTTCCGTTCACCCTCAGGTCACACATGCCTGCCAGCACATGAGCCGTACTGGATCGCAATGGATCTAGCCTTTTTTGATGCCATCCTTCAGCCACTTCACAAGTGCCTGCACCTCTGGTGAAAGCGGCTTGCCCCAGCCAGGAACATTGATCACACAGAACTTCTCAATTGGATTCTCAAGCTCCTTCACTAGAGGGATCACCTGGCTAAGGTGGGCATTGCCAGCACTAAGCCATTGAGGAATGTAGCTAAGTCACATCCAGGAGGTTGCCTTATGATCGTCTTGTGGGTGGTCTCCTCAAGGGTGCTGGAAATGATGGTGCTTACCGTTGGGTCTGGGCAAGTCAGGAGGCAGAAGGCATGGGTGACAACTGTCACAGAGGTCTGCCATGTGAGGGATGTTGGCACCTCCTTGTCAATAGGGAATGTGCAGGATCTCATTGCTAGCCCTCAGAGGCAGGTGCAGCCACTTTTCAGCAGCTGCCGGATCTTGGTGTCTGCCTTCTTGAGGTGGGTCTTGGGGACCACTGAGCCTCTCAGGATGAATGTGACATGGGGTATGAGGGGACACACACACATCAAACTCATACAAGATATTAACAGTTATGAACCAAAAAGATGACAAGCCCAGTAGGGAAATACAGAGCACCTGAGCAAGGGACTAACATAAGAAGGTCATGACCCCACTCCCTCAGCTTCCTCCACCCCCTCTCCCCCAGCCCTGGACTTAGTTGGCTAACATTGTGTTTTCCATAGCCTAGTTGCATTCCCTCCCTCATCCCCATCCCTCTTATGTTAGTCCCTCGCTCAGGCACTCTGTATTTCCCTTCTGGCTTTCTCATCTTTTTGGTTCATGACTCATAAAATTCTATCTTGTATGTGTTTAATACATGTGTGTGTGTGCATGTAATATCTTCTATTTGTAGTATATCTTTAGTCTATCTTTGTAATGTGTGTGTATATGTGTAATATATCTTGTATCTGTGTAATGTATGTGTGTGTGCACGCACGTGTGTAATATATACATGCTTTCCTGCACAGTGATGGATGACACATTGCCAGAGAAAACATATCTTTCTTTTTTTAAAGCATGGGGGGAAAAAAATAAGAACAAGAGGATTTTGGGGGAAAATAAGTAGAAAGGAATGGATTAGATAGGAATAAGTAGAGGGATTCTAGGTAAATGTAATTAGTAAGGTGTATCCAATCTTTTCCAAGAAGAGAGACTAGCAAGAGACTGACTAGAAAGCCAGCCACTACAGCCAGTACCTTTTACATACTGTTGCTTCCAAATAGACACCTCACAATAGGGAGAGAAAGGCTTCACACAGAGCCTTATATTCTGTTGCTATGTCCCTCCCGCAAAGCATTGTGATTGGAAGGGAACTCAGGGAAAGATCAGTCACTGGCCAGGTGCAGATGTCAATATCGGAGCAGTCTTTCTCCCCCTCCTCCTCTTCTTAGTTTCTGTTTCCCAGCAAGCCTGCCTTTCAAATCACCAGATCTTTTCTGAATCTTCTCTGAATCAATTTGGATGCTTCAAACTGATTCCGAGCTTTTAATGGGTCTCCTAATTCAATTCAGATCCAATGATTCAGACACTGAATTGAGCCAAATCTTCTCCAAATAGAATCAGCAACCACAGATTCACACATCACTAGTTAATATTAAGGAACTGTTAATATTACAAGAGAAGAGCAAGAAAGGAACTAGACATCTTTGATCCACAGTTCTTTCCTCATATGTTTCCAAAGGTGGAACAGCTACAGGCTGCTCTTTTACAAGGCTGAGCCAAAAGGCAGAGTCCACTATTGAATATATGCAAGCATACAGACAAAATGTAGAATACAGGAGTCAGCCACCTAACTATTCTATAACAAAGCAGTTGTGTTTAAAGAGAATTCCCCAGTGAAATTATTGTGTTCTGTTCCACAGTTTGACTAATAATGGTGATAACAAATGTGACCCATAAAATGTTATCTGCGTTAATAAGGGGGAAAAGTTAATTTAGATAGAAAGCAAAATGTAAAAACAATGGTTTCCCAGGTTAGGTAAGTTGATTTATAATTGTATTTTCACTCTGAAACAGTTCATCTGCGTTTTTAAGACAGTAGATATCCCTGCATCATATTCAAAACCATCAACATCCATTTTCAAGGCTCCGCACTGAGTAGCTCAAGAAGAATTATGCAGGGATAGAAATCACCAGCTATAGTCTCAGGAAATAATATACTTTCAAGCAAACTACAAGCAAGTCCTCTGACAGGTTCATTACAAACCTCTTTGTACTCTGAATTTATTAAACACTTTCAACTCACACTGTGACAATCATGGGGAAAAAGGAAGAATAAAGAGACTAGAGAAGTTTTACTACCAATCCAACAAACAAGAAACTCTGTGTGTGTGTGTGTGTGTGTGTGTGTGTGTGTGTGTGTGTGTGTGTGTGTGTGTGTGTGTGTGTGTGTGTGAGAGAGAGAGAGAGAGAGAGAGAGAGAGAGAGATGATTTGTTTCCTTAGTGGAATTCCTCTTCAGAAATCCAAAGCATGTGAATACTCCATTCCTGGAATTAAAAGTATATGATTTATAAAAGTATATAAATCAACGTTCATTTATATACATATATATGTATATGTATATACACACATATATATATGTACACACAGACACACACACACACACACTTCACATGCTTTGGATTTCTGAAGAGGAATTCCACTAAGGAAACAAATGAGAAGCATTTGTGATCATGAATGCAAAGTAAATGTTTGAGTTGAAGTTAATTTGACTACAGGAGTTCCAGAATCCAACTCAAGTGCTGCAGAGGAATAGGGTACATCAGTGCTGTGCACACTAACCCTGGAAAGAGAGGTAATATCACTGCCTTTCAATGGTGCTGGGTATGAATCAAGAAATTCTCTTGTCCTGGGTATGAACACATGGTGTCACGTGTCCAGCATTATTCTTATATCTTTCATATAATATATAATATTATATATTATTAGCAAAATGTCCGTCATGAATGACAAGATATATTACAGCCCTGCTCCACCCCTTCCTGCAACCACTCTGGATCCTGCCCCACTCCCACCCCAGTTGCCGCTCTGGGTCCTGCCCTACTCCCCACTCCACACATGAGGGTGCATGGCGAACAGCTGCATGGGGGTTTCATAGATTTCATAGACATCAGGGCTGGAAGGGACCTCAGGAGATCATCGAGTCCAGCCCCCTGCCCAAAGGTCAGGAAGTCAGCTGGGGTTATAGGATCCCAGCAAGATAAGCATCCAATTTACCCTTGAAGGTGTTCAATGTAAGTGCTTGAACCACCTCTGCTGGCAGACTGTTCCAGACCTTGGGGGCTCGGACAGTAAAGAAATTCTTCCTTATGTCCAGCCTGAAACGGTCTTGCAGGAGTTTGTGACCATTCGACCTCGTCATCCCTTGGGGCGCTCTGGTGAACAAACGTTCCCCCAGATCCTGGTGGTCACCCCTGATAAACTTATAGGTGGCCATCAGATCACCCCTGAGCCTACGCTTTTCCAGGCTAAAGAGTCCCATGGCTCTCAGCCTATCATCATAAGATCTGTTTTCCTGACCTCTGATCATGCGCGTGGCTCTCCTCTGGACTCTCTCAAGCTTCTCCACATCCTTTTTGAATTGTGGAGCCCAAAACTGGACGCAGTACTCCAGCTGCGGCTTCACCAAGGCCGAGTACAAGGGGAGAATGATGTCCCGGGATTTGATCGAGAAGCATCTATGGATGCACGCCAGCGATTTGGTCGCTTTACTAGCCGCAGCATCGCATTGCAGGCTCATGTTCATCTTGTGGTCAATGATGACCCCCCAGTCTCTTTCTTCTGTAGTGCTATCCAATGTAGCACTGCCGAGCCTATAAGGATGCTGCAGGTTTTTCCTCCCAAGGTGGAGAACCTTGCATTTTTCAGTGTTAAACACCATGAGGTTCTCGTCCGCTCATTTGCTGAGCTTGTCCAGGTCAGCCTGGATCACCTGCCTATCTTCTGGCGTGGATGCTTTGCCCCAAAGTTTGGTGTCATCGGTGAACTTGGCCAGTCCACTCCTGACTCCAATGTCCACATCATTAATGAAGATGTTGAACAGGATGGGTCCCAGGACAGAGCCTTGAGGGACCCCACTGGTCACAGGGCACCACGATGAGTGACTGCCATCGATTACAACCCTCTGGGTCTGACCACAGAGCCAGTTTCCCAGCTAGCGGATCGTGGTGGAGCCAAGGCCACAACCGGCCAGTTTGGCCAAGAGGTGATCGTGGGATAGTGGGTGGGCTAGTGCGCAGCTGTGGGGTGTGGTGTGGAGAGTGCCCCAAGGTGTGGTGCAGGGTGCACAGAACAGCCTGGCATACAGCTACAAGTGAGGGCACATGCACCCCCTGAAAGCACCAACCACAAAACCAGGAGTGCTGGCAGAAGCGCACTTCTGATTTCACTGCTGGTGGTTCTGGGTTCAGTGATCAGCAGCTGGGCCACATCCCCCACCCCTGGTCAGTAATCTGGTACCCTCTCCAGACTCAGGAGGCACCAGTTGCCCATGGCCTTAACCACCTCCCTGGACCCCCATAGCTTCATACTCCCTGCCCTGTCAACTGTCCCCCAACCAGTCCTGTGGTTTGCCTTTCATACCCTGCCTTACTCACTAGTAAACTCATCTTCCCATAAGCGTGCAGCTTGGCCGGATGTCCAGCTTCACACAGCCCTATATAGCAGCAAGTAAAAACAACAACAAAAATGAGGGGAGAGACGGGTTGAGGACATCTTATGTTTTGGTATATTTCAAGGGGTTTCTTATAAATCCCTTTCCTCCACCCTGTTTTTCCCTTTACTGACATGCCCCAAGACATTTTCAGTTTGTGCACAACAAAGATAGAAGGATAGAAGCCCCTGTCAGTCTCAGGCTCTTAGTATGTGGCTTCAAAGCTTCTTCCTGGTTGACTTTAATTAATCTGTTGATTGTCAGTCCCAAGCACTGTGGCAATTTAGCTACCTGATCCAGACTACCATACCTTCCAGCTCATCCCTCCGCCTAGCTTGTCCTCCAAACTTATGACTTCCTGTTTCTCTAGCCCTCTTTTACTTGCAGCTCTAGCAGAGCTTCCAATCTGTTTGGGCAGCAAATAGTCAGTTCCCTAGGTAACTGTTTCCTTGTCTGCTCTTGCCTAAATATCTCATCATAGTGAATATATTTGGTTTGATCTACAGTACCTACCTAATACATCCTAACTCCTGGTGTATATGCTGTCATCTACTTCTAACTGACACAGGGCTTCCAAACACTCTGCCTCCCTTGACTTACTCTTCACCAACAGTTTTCTTACCTATCAAAATCTTTATCTTCCTCTCAACCTGTCTGAAGAACAATACTATCATTTATAGAAGATTTATAAGCACTGCTTTCTGCCTCTCCATGACAGTTCAGTTAGAGGATGAAGGCCTTCTACCATCTCACTGCCAACAAAGGGTTATTTCCAAAGAAGCCAGAGATAATGCCAGGCTCCATGACAATGCCAGTTTTCCAGTACCTTGGTATATTCTGAAATTTCTAAGTATTAAATTTATTGTCCAAGGCTCTAATTTGTTGACACTAAGTTGGACAAATTTGATCTTGAGAGATCACAATTCACTTGTTCAAATCCCTTACTAATGCTAGAACACATGAGCTAGTTCACATAAACCGGACCATCTGCTGGATAACATCCTCCTGTGAAAACATTTTATCATATTTTGATACATAGATGGCTTTAGCAGTCATGGGTGAGATTTCCATATAGTTTGCCAGGCTACTGAAAATCTATCCAACATTAATTATAACACATCTGTTCTGATAAAGCAAAATGTTTCTGAAGGATATATTCTGGACAGCATGTTTAGTGTGTTTCACCAGAACTTCTAAAGATTGTCAACTATTGATGTAAACCTCACAAATCTGTCTAGACATTAATGCCTGAGCCTCTGGCAAGGTTATAGTCTTATCATTGAAGGAGTTTTGACAGATCACTCAGGTGAGGCACAGCATCAAATACTATCCCTAAATTCTGAGTAAATTCTGGTAAGGTCAAACATGTCTGATACCACTATGCTTGGCAAATTGTTTAGAATCCCTACCACAATCAACTTCAAGGAAATAATTGTTTAGACCTAGGACTTTTCTAGAACATTGTTCTCTGGGAGGAAAGCCAAGAATATGCAAAATTTTTATCAATTGTTTGTTGTTCAGATATTTTCAGCATTTTCGTTTTGGGATAGCTAAATGTAGCTAACTGAAGAACTAGCATCTGTACCTTTAGGGCATTAGTAAATATAGGACATCTTAGTATATATTCACAGTATCTTGGAAGGGGGAAGTATTTGAGCAGATAAAATTTAAAATTTAAAGTAAAATGGTAGAAGAACAGAAAATTATCCTAATTATTTATAATGAAGTGATCCATTTTTGTGGGGGGAAAAAGAATCTCAAGGAACAACAGATGTCACTTTATTATCATGTGCCACTACTCTGAACATCATGTTCTTGTTCCTGGACATTTGTAGAATCTGGATACATGCAATACAGCTGTATAGTTATTGAGTTCATGAGACAGTTCACATGACTGCATATTACTAGGACTGGCTCTTTTTTTTTTTTTGTGAATTTCTCTACCTTTTCTTATAATTGTAGTTTTAATCCCCTGAATATACATGAAAAAACCACTGAAAGATTAAGTAAAAAACCCTAAACAACCAGTGATTACTGATAATTGGCTACTACTTCATTAGTCCCATTGAAGAGCTTGCCAATTTTTACCTAAGATATAGATATATCTATTGCAGGCTTTTGTGTTTTGCTGTATCAATTACAATAGGAAGCAACTAAGATTATTAGCAACAGTGTTGCTTTTTTATTTCACTGCAAAACATTCTTATTTACCTAAGGCAAATGTAATACTGCCAAGTGCTCAAGCTGGCCACCAATATACATTTAATATAGTTAATTGGTAAGGCAATGTTAAGCCCTTTCAAATACTGCCATCACCACAAGCTTGGAATGCACCAAAACAATCTTCCTTTTTCGTTCTTCTAGTTTTTATAAATTATTCAGAACATGCCATTATTTTATTTTTGCTTTGAAAATTGAACAACTTTGTTTTCCTACAACATCTGCAGGACAGGAGTTGGATGTCTTGAACCAGGAAGGGGTCTGGGACAGAAGTTTCATGAACTGGTTTGACTCAAATTACTTAAGCCTGATACTACATTCAACCAGGTTTATCTTAAACCAATTTCAGCCATTTTGAAACTGGTTTATGTGCACTGACCTTCTATTCTGTTACAGGTTTAAACCAATTTCCAATCATGTAAACCTGTTTACATATAACTTCTGTCCCTAGCCCATTAGAACTTGCAGTTAGTTCATAGAATGTCATGGTTTCATAAATTAATATATGGATGGTCATCTCTACTGGTTAGGGTCTCAACCAGGGAACAAATCAGGATTCAGGAGGATTAGCCGCGGGCCACAGCCAGAATCAGGACTAGTCCAGGTATTGGGAGCTGGAAGTCGTAATCAGTAGCAAACAAACCAAAGATTACAAGCCAGATACTTCTATCAGAAGCATGAGGACAAGAGTCAAGAGAACGTACTAGAGGCAAGGTGGCTCAGACCCTCCCCAAGAAACTTGCTGTTCAAACTGTTCAGTAGTGCTTGGGGACTCCGGAATGTTGTCAGTTTCCTACAAAACCGCAGACGATGATTGGCCATCAGACGCATGACTCATCTCCAGCAAAAGCAATGACTTATCACAAAGTTTAGTGAAATAGTCAAAACCAACTTTAGGTCAAATTGCACTGAAAACTAGTAATGCTTTCACTCAGCAGTTCCTCTTTATAATATAATTGATCACTTGGATTATTAAACAACATTTCAACAGTAGATATTATGCAGATTGTAGCCTTACCTTTCACCTTTGTAAAATGTCCCTTAATTATTCATACCACTGTTAATTGCAGCATTTCCTGGTGACAAGAAACAGTGGTGTAACATATGATTTATAACAGATTATATTTCTATTATAAAAGTAGAAGAAAGTCTTATATAGTAACATTTTGTCTTCATTCATCTCATTACTGCTTTAGAATTTCATGTACTTGTCACAAAACGATATATCATTTCCCATAGTAGAGAATAACCTCTACCAATAATTTGTATTTAATTAAAAGCATATGTCTTTGGACAAAACCTGAATCAAATATGAGTTTTCCATAAAGAAATATCTACCAAAATCCTCAGGGCATTTCATTTATTTTGTGTCCAGTGTTAAATAATAATAATACTCATATCCTATTTTGGTCACTAGAACTGGGCATGCCATGGATCTATGGCTGAAAAGGATAACAGGCAGGGAGTATGAAGCTAGGATTTAAGGCTATGGGGAAAATTAGGATTGTCCGAGCAAGGAGTTTGGAATGAAAAGCCTGGAACTGAAAACTGTACTTGGGAGCACGGATAAGAAAAATCAGGACTACAACAGGCTGTTTAAAGGTAATGAGGGACATTCTGAAATATATATAAAAAAAGGAAGAGTGTGTGTCTTTTTGGTGGCACAAAACCTGATCAAACAGATGTCTTGTCACACTCCAGATGCTCCAAAATGGCGGTGAAATGATTCTTAGTAATAGTTTGCGCTGCCTTTTTGTAGTGGATTTATGATCATTAATAGCACAAAGTTCCAGGTAGCCTATGGCTGACCATGCTTTCCAGATGCCCCGAACAAATGCTCCCAGGCCTTCAGCAGCCTGGTCCTATGGGAGAATAGCCCCAGGTGCTTGGCTTTGACTTGGGGCCATTCCAGAGAACCCATGTGTTCCCATCTACATGCTTGCACGTGTGTGCCCAAGCAATTCCTCTACAGAGGATTTCAGAGTGTGCATTTCATGCTCCAGAGCAACAAAACCCTATAGGGCCCCCTACTCAGTACTTGCAAATATAGGCATATGGTTCACTGGGTTGCCTTGCTCTGCAATTCAAAATATGCACTCTGGAATCCCCTACAGGGGAATTCCGGGGGCACATGTCTGCAAGCACAAAGTGAGGAACAAATGGGGTTCTCCAAGGTGGCCCTGAGTCAAGGCCAGGCACCTGAGGCCATTATCCTACAGAAACTGGGCCTCTGAAGCTCCAGGAATAGCAATTGTTTGGATTAACTGTTCTGGGAAACATCCCAGCAAACTTGATTCCACCACAAAAAGAAGTCTGTTTGTAGCTGTATGCTCCCATCCACTATGGAAAATGGACCTCAAGATTCCTAAGTGTGTCACTGCTCCTCTGCTGTCAACAGATACCATACTGACTCACATACCACACATACCTATTTCCCAAAATTCAGCCCTCAAAAAGTGGGTTGTGTGTCTTAAGTGGGGAAGTTTTTATTTTGCTGAAATAGAAGCATGGAGATACTATAACAACTGCCAAAATGGTTGCCACTTCTCTCTGGCCCAGCAAGCAACAGGACAGAATCCAGGGTTAACCCTGTAACAGCCACTATAGAATTGGCAGTAGCTTTTGCCTGAGAAGCTTCTACCTATTCATTAGGGGCTATGACAGGGTAAATACTGTAGCTTCCGTTTGGTGGAGCCTTAGGTCTAGGTGACTTGGCTAAAAGTGGTCAATTCTTGGGTATGACTTGAGAAAAAAAAATTCTGACTTCTGCCTTCTAAAACCATGTGTGTGGCATAGGGTATCTCTGGAAAATAGGGTATTTGTGGAATCCACTGGCAAAGTATCTCACCCTCCTTCCCCCATGTCAGCTATCAGTTATTATTTCAACCCAAACGATCAAAGTCTGTGTAGTAGAAATAAGGTTCCAACCCTATTACTGATTCATCACTGTGATGCTACATAGTGTAATTTCAGTAGCTTTTTTTTCTCTCTTCATTGATTTTTTTTTTTTTAAGAAAGAGGCCTAATAAATTTTACAGAATCACATGTGTATTACTCATGTTACAAAGCAAGCACTCAGAAGTTGAGAAATGCCAAATTAGGATATCCATACAACTTCATTTTGATCCTCTTATGCTTATACCTTACAATACAGTTCTCAATTACATGATCACAAGTACTTTTTTTCTCCACAGGACCTCAGCATCATTTACTGCAATGGTTGAACAGTGCTCAATTAATATGCAGCTGTTCAATTTTTAGCCTTCATCTTTGTTCAGTGTGTAGTTCCATGCCTTATTTACTGCATACTACTTGAAACCTGCTCTGAATAAAGTATTATTAATTTCCTCCAGGACCTTTGTATGACACTCATCACTTTAGTGTCTGAGTGCTTCATGTTTATTAACGAACTCATTTTCACAACAGCCATGAAAGCTGAGAGGGATAGTATTATCCCAATTTTTCAAACAAAGGGGGATGAAAATGTGAAGGACCAAACTCATATTAGGTGCCTGATGTGACATACCCAGGACCTGATCCTTCACTTATCTAGTACTTCATATGTTCCAAGTATAGCTTCCATTTACTTTGCTTATAGCTGCAATTACTCAATACTTCTGCCAGTGAGACCCCAGAGTCCCAGAAAATGAAGAACACACAATTATTGCCCATTTGTGAAAAGTTTGGTTAAAGTAAAATGATAAACATCACCACTGCAGAAGCAGGGATGGAATATAGCTTCCTAGGGCAACATTCAACTGCTTTAATATTGAGATTTTTTTTCTCTCTCTCTTCCTACTATCCCTTTCCTTATTCCCTACACACATTCCAACATCTGCAACCAAAGAAGAAACTACAGTTCACTACACAACCATGATTCATTCTCTAGAGTGGGTCTGTCCTGTGTACTGAATAAGGCATGATCAACAGTAATTCCAGAATGTTGTACTTTCTGGGTGCTTGATTTTACAATCTTAATATTTTATCATATTGTCTATAAATTATTAAATGCAAGGGACTAGAAGTCACATACTGGGCTCCAGTATCTAGAAACCATTCACATAAGGAAGGGGAAACTCAATGAGATTTAACTTTCCAATTTTCCCATGAATTCACCCATCTGTCAGGTTTCTGCCTCCATTGAAGGAACCAGAGCCCCACCACACAGATCCCTAGAAAATATCCAGGGATGTGGATCCAATTTTCAGAGTCCCTTTGAAGTCCACAGTACTGGTCCAGCTGGCCTCAGTCTCTGAGCAGGTTGGCTCCAACAGAACCTTGCTTTCAAGCACTCTCCCAAAGGTTTTCTTTCCCTGCATTCCGTAACTTAAAAAGGACATTTCCTGATAAATACTTTGTGTTGGCTTCCCTTTGTCTTGACTTGCAATAGGAAAAGTGTAAGGGTTTGCTATTCCTAGTCAGCCTCTTCTGTCTCCTCTATGATTATATCTGCACTGGAGGTGTAGACCCTATCTGTAGACATAACATAGCTACCATCAAACACTACCAACATAGCTTTGATAGCACAGTCTTAAACTACCAAGTTCTTGCACCAGGTTCTGGATGGGTTTGTGTGGCCTTGTGCTGGAGCTCCTGCTGCTCCTGCTTCTGCTACTTATATCAAAATAATCTAAAGTAAAGCTAACTCAGGTATATTTACACCAGCACCAATAACACCCCTGGGTTGTTGTACAGACAAACTACATAAATTAGCAGTCCCAGATTTTGCAGGAGCTTCTACAGGTTCAGGGGAAGTATATCATGGAAGTGGTACTCCTAACACGTTTGTCACCCTGTGGTCGAGTGCTGCAATCTCCCATCTGGAAACAGAAGCAGAGGATGGCTTTGGCAGAGGAAGGGCATTTAACCAACTGAGTGAGAGTCTTGATTTTGTTTGTGACAGTCAGAGGTTCCCAATTCTGTAGCTGATTTCACATCCTCCATTTGTCCCACAAAAAGGCAGGAAACAAGACAATTTAATAGACACATGAATGAAGGTAAAATGATAAGAAAAGTGCACTTTCTTTTAATTTCTAATTCTGCACCTGCTCCTTCCTGCAGGATGCCTCCTTAAGTAGAAGTTGAACATTATCATCATCTCTCAAAGAGACTTTAGTCAGAACTCAGGTTTCAAAAAATACATTTTTCTCATTATTTATCAACGTGCCTAGTAGGTTTGCTAAGGTCTGAGACATGTTTCACCTTCTCACCTGCCACCCTTACCAAAAGATTACAAATCAAAAGAACAACATTTCCATTTTCTGACAACCTGACCCAAGCACCAGTTAAAGGTCTATTTCACATTACACAGCAGCAAAGAAGCAAGACTATTATTTTGAAACTGAAAATGAAAATCCTCATACAGAATGCTGGAAGGCATGTTCTAAACACAGATCCAAACCATCTAAATTTGGTTTGAGTTTTTACTTAAATAAAATTTAGGTCTAGGTGGTAACATTTCTTGATCAACAAAGTAATGCTGGATGCAGCAGTTTGGAATGTGAGTCTAACAAAACTTATATTCACAGGGGCTTAGATTGTATGTATACTTCTGAGATTTGCTAAGCTGAATTGAAACTGAGTTTTATCTTGCACAACCTAGCATGAGGAGATGCTACTTCTAAGGAATGAAAGCGCAAAGGAAAGCTAAGACAAAAGGATGCTGTGATACACCATGGCCCTGGATAGAGATTGCATATGCCTTTGAGACACACTCCCAGAGTGTTTCCACACCTTTGGGGTGCCCTTCTGCCCCAAACTCATGTCTTGTGTCTACTGCTTAGTTGGTTACAAGGACCAACTCACAGGATCATAATAAATTCTAGTTTAATGGACAGACTGCAAAGTTAATGAAGTAACAAGTCACAAATGCAAACCCTTGGATTATGAGGGGCACTGTCTCTTTAAATGCCCCCCCACACACACACACACACCAGTTGCAATAGAGCACCAATGTCAGGTATACCTATCCTAACAATACATATCCTAAGCATTGGAATTTGACATCAATGGCCAGGCGAGATTTTTTCCAAGGCTTCCAGAAGGGGATTGCTAATGGTTTTAAGAAGGCATCACTGACGGTCATGTTTCACTGCCTTTTATCCCTTTCTGGCAGGCTTGTGTGATTCCCCTAACATCATCTTGGCTGCCTAATCTGGAGGTTGCTGTCCCACATGGGTGGGACAGCTGTCAGTCATAGGGGTCTCTGTCTGCCAATACGTGCATTTTCAGGAGTCAGTTTGTGATTTGGATTAATTTAACAGCGGTATTGTTAAGGGTTACAGGAGCTGTCCTTTGGGGGACATCTAGTCCCAGGAACCATTCTCCAGGGTTGATTAACTTGAACTGGCTACCTTGTTGCACGTACAGCAGAGTTCCAGGCAATGGCATTGATCCTTTCCTGCTGACAGTCCATGGTAGGAGGTACTAATTGCCACTCATTAACTTGTAAACACAGCTAGCTTTGCCTATTACTTAATCACTTACTCAGATTCACTCCCATTCATTCAGGAAACCAGTCCCAATACCGTAATGCAATTCCAGTGATTACTATTCCAATGCATTCTTAAAGTAGTAGTTATAGTAATACAAAGTATGACTTTAAAGAAAAATACATTTGTTAAAAGGCATGAAATACAAAATACAGAATTCCAGGGTAAAGATGAGACAGATTAAATATAAAAATGCACTGTGAGGTAGTGAGGATCAAAAGCCCCTGGGGACAGTTAGTGAGTTAGGTAAGATGCAGTAGACAAATTTAGCATAAACTTCTAGATACGGGAAGTTTTCTGTGGGAAATAGGTTTTAATTAAAGGGGGAATGTGTTCAGCAGGATATATTTACAGTCAAGTTTTCAATGCACCTTGGCTTTTCTTGTCTCTTACAGGCTTTGCTTTGAAGTGGACATTTCAGTTCTTTTGTTTCTTTTGGTGACACTTAGCTCAATTGATATGTAGATGTAGTTTGTAGGTTTCTCCTACAGAAAGCCATTTCAACTTTCTGGCTTGCTCTGAGCCTTGCCACACCCATGCAATGAGTTTGCTAAGTCTCTGCCAATACTTAGAAGGAAGCCCCTTAACAGGAAGCACCTTCTTGTTACAGATTGACCACTGAGAACCAGCTGACCAGTTGTGCTACAGGTCAGCTCCTTGGCCTGTGGTGCCTCAGTCCTACCTATCTTGCTCAGACCTTGCCAACTCAAGGGGATTTTGCCAGACGGAAGAATTACCCCTTTATCTCTTGCACTCAGAAAAGAAGGATCCCCGTTTCCATAGGATGGGCAAGCCTGAATGCTCAGATACCCTGGAATCATAAGCATCACTAATATCAAGTGGTTTATAAAATATATACAGGCATACCTTGTTTTATTGCGCTTCGCTTTATTGCACTTCACAGATATTGTGTTTTTTATAAATTGAAGGTTTGTGGCAACCCTGCGTCGAGCAAGTCTATCGGCGCCATTTTTCCAACAGCATTTGCTCACTTCGTGTCTCTGTATCACATTTTGGTCATTCTCGCACTATTTCAAACATTATTATTATATTTGTTATGGTGATCTGTGATCTTTGATGTTACCATTGTAATGGTTTTGGGGCACCAGGAACCACACCCATATAAGACGGCAAACTTAATCAATAAATGTCGTGTGTGTTCTGACTGCTCCACCGACCGGCCGTTCCCCCGTCTCTCTCCCTCTCCTCAGGCGTCCCTATTCCCTGAGACACAACAATATTGAAATTAGGCCAATTAATAACCCTACAATGGCCTCTAAGTGTTCAAGTGAAAGGAAGAGTCCGACGTCTCTCACTTTAAATCAAAAGCTAGAAATGATTAAGCTTAGTGAGGAAGGCATGTCAAAAACTGAGATAGGCTGAAAGCTAGGCCTCTTGCGCCAAACAGTTAGCTAAGTTGTGAATGCAAAGGAAAACTTCTTGAAAGAAATTAAAAGTGCAACTCCAGTGAACACACGAATGATAAGAAAGTGAAACAGCCTTATTGCTGATATGGAGAAAGTTTTAGTGGTCTGGATAGATCAAACCAGCCACAACATTCCCTTAAGCCAAAGCCTAATCCAGAGCAAGGCCCTAACTCTCTTCAATTTTATGAAGGCTGAGAGAAGTGAGGAAGCTGCAGAAGAAAAGTTTGAAGCTAGCAGAGGTTGGTTCATGAGGTTTAAGGAAAGAAGCTGTCTCCATAACATAAAAGTGCAAAGTGAAGCAGCAAGTGCTGATGTAGAAGCTGCAGCAAGTTATCCAGAAGATCTAGCTAAGATAATTGGTGAAGGTGGCTACACTAAACAACAGATTTTCAATGTAGACGAAACAGCCTTATATTAGAAGAAGATGCCATCTTGGACTTTCATAGCTAGAGAGGAAAAGTCAATGCCTGGCTTCAAAGCTTCAAAGGACAGGCTGACTCTCTTGTTAGGGGCTAATGCAGCTGGTGACTTTAAATTGAAGCCAATGCTCATTTACCATTCCAAAAATCCTAGGGTCCTTAAGAATTATGCTAAATCTACTCTGCCTGTGCTCTATAAATGGAACAACAAAGCCTGGATGACAGCACATCTGTTTACAACATGGTTTATTGAATATTTTAAGCCCACTGTTGAGACCTACTGCTCAGAAAAAAAGATTCCTTTCAAAATATTACTGCTCATTGACAATGCACCTGGTCACCCAAGAGCTCTGATGGAGATGTACAACGAGATTAATGTTGTTTTCATGCCTGCTAATACAACATCCATTCTGCAGCCCATGGATCAAGGAGTAATTTCGACTTTCAAGTCTTATTATTTAAGAAATACATTTTGTACGGCTATAGCTGCCATAGATAGTGATTTCTCTGATGGATCTGGGCAAAGTAAATTGAAAACCTTCTGGAAAGGATTCACCATTCTAGATGTCATTAAGAACATTCGTGATTCATGGGAGGAGGTCAAAATATCACCATTAACAGGAGTTTGGAAGAAGTTGATTCCAACCCTCATGGATGACTTTGAGGGGTTCAAGACTTCAGTGGAGGAAGTAACTGCAGATGTGGTGGAAATAGCAAGAGAACTAGAATTAGAAGTGGAGCCTGAAGATGTGACTGAATTGCTGCAATCTCATGATAAAACTTTAACAGATGAGGAGTTGCTTCTTATGGATGAGCAAAAAAAGTGGTTTCTTGAGATGGAATCTACTCCTGGTGAAGATGCTGTGAACATTGTTGAAATGACAACAAAGGATTTAGAATATTACATAAACTTAGTTGATGAAGCAGCAGCAGGGTTTGAGAGGATTGACTCCAATTTTGAAAGAAGTTCTACTGTGGCTAAAATGCTATCAAACAGCATCGTATGCTACAGAGAAATCTTTCGTGAAAGGAAGAGTCAATCGATGCGGCAAACTTCATTATTGTCTTATTTTAAGAAATTGCCACAGCCACCCCAACCTTCAGCAACCACCACCCTGATCAGTCAGCAGCCATCAACATCGAGTCAAGACCCTCCACCAGCAAAAAGATCACGACTCGCTGAAGGCTCAGATGATGGTTAGCATTTTTTAGCAATAAATTATTTTTTAATTAAGGTACGTACATTGTTTTTTTAGACATAATGCTATTGCACACTTAATAGACTACAGTATAGTGTAAACATAACTTTTATATGCACTGGGAAACCAAAAAATTCGTGTGACTTGCTTTATTGCGATATTGGCTTTATTGCGGTGGTCTGGAACCGAACCCGCAATATCTCCAAGGTATGCCTGTGTGTGTGTGTATATATATATATATATATATATATATCAGAAAGGATTTATTATAAAAAAAAAAACAAGAAATCAGTAACAATATGTTGAGATATAAATGGCCATGTGTTGATGAAATAAGAAGTGTGTGTGTATGACACTTGAAGGTAGGCTACATGCTTTTGCACCACTTTAATGGTGTTGGTGTTTGCACACCTCAGTGGCGTATTGCGAATTACTTCCAGATGCTGTATGAAATTCAGTGGTGTAATGCACCTTAAATGGCTTGGGGCTTAGCAAACTAAAGCTCCTTCAAGGAGTTTTAGTTTGCTGCTCCTACAGCCACGGAGCAAAGCACCAGGCTCCATGCAACTCAGGGGCTCTGCAGGAAGCCCTGGAGGCAGCCTGGTAGCAGCCTGATGTCATCTATGCACGTCCAATAAGAGTAAACAAACAAAGGAAAATATCAGAACAATAACCTGTTTGTACCCTGCACCTTAAATCCAAAGATGAAGTCACTAGCCAGCTTCAATAGGTTAAAAAGTAGCTTCTATCCCTGACTCTTCTGCCAGAGCCTCCTACAATTTCTCCTGGCAGCTTCTTTATTCAGACTCAGTGCTGAAAAACTTCAGCCTCCCTTATACCCATGGAAATTAAAGAATAATCTGTGCTCTTGAATAAGGCTTAAGTAAATTTTCTTCTTTGGCGATTCACATACCTCACACCGTGCCAGCAACTTCTTGCTCCCTAACAGCGTATGTTTTCCAGAGTACAAGATTTCTCTGACCTTATGAAGATCAGGAGAATATGTGCATACTTTCAGACATGAAAATGTGCTAATCCAATGTACTGTCACTCTCCTAATTTCCCCCCCAGTGAGAGATGTTCTCCCTGTTTCTAGGCATTACTCATGCTAGAGTTTTTTCCTTTTACAATATAAATTCACCATTGTCAGGCTTGACTCCTGTGCCTCTGGGCACAATCCTAAAGGAGACAGGGAGACAAGTAGATGAACCAAGTCAAATGCTATTTCTCAGTAATTACCTCTTCTAAGTGTGTATAGGCGAGGGCCACTTAAGTTAATCTTTGTCTCACTAAAACAGACTTGGCTATAATAAAGATATGTCAACATTACATTTATATCAAATACCACAAACTATGCAGATATAAGAGCAATGAGGCTGAACACACTTTAATATTCCAAATACTGTATTTCCTTGAATATAGCACATTTTCCCCCCAATCAGCGTGCAGGAAACACTCCTCATCTTATATTCATGTATGAAGCAGAGGTGGGGATCAGACTACTGCTGTGGCTCTGACTCTGGCTCTGAGCCTGGGTCTAGGACAAACTCAGACCGATAGCAGCCTCCTGCCTCCACCTCTTATGCCTACCTGTAGTGTGCCAGGCCAGAGCCCCTTCATCACCTCCTCCAGAATCTCCTGCTGAAGTTATGGCTGAACTATTCCCTGCATCTTTTCATTTATGGACTTCCTATCCACAGCCCCACCACTTCCCAGGACCCCTCATTCAACCTCCTCCTGGTCCTGGCTAACTAAAGTCATGATCTGACCAGTGAGGAGATTCTGGCCAGGAGGATCTCTGGGGACTGTGGGACCACTTTTCTGTCCCTTGTCCATTCACATCTCTAGGCAGAGTTTCATTGGGCAGTGTCCACTAGCACGTTGGAGTTATTCAAGGGCCTAGGTATGGTGTGCTCTACTTGGTGCCCCCTATTGGTGCACTTATTATGAACCTATGACCCTTAGTCCCATCCCTATTAAGTTTTTATTTGTCTCAAGAAATCAGTGATATGCCCTTAGTGACCCCCATAGTTTTACTTGGTGGGCCTAGGCCCACATTTCCCAAAGGCATACTGAAAGGCCCACCTCCAATTCCTTTCTATAGCTTCTTTCCCTCTCCTCCCCACCACCCCATCCCTAACTTCCCACTCTCCCCGCCCCACCCCTTACTGTCAGATGCAGCTCAGCTCTGGTTCGGGTTGGGGTCTCTCCCAGGCATGGAGCACATGGAAACTTCTTCCCCTGCGTGGCCAATTGCAGCACCAACACTGCTCCATGGCCAAGGCTGAGCTTCCATGTGCTGTGTTCTGGGATGGAGCAGCCTGAATAGCATTTGGCAGTAAGGGGAGGGGGGAAAGGCAGAGACTGGGGGAGTAGTGGGAAGGACAGAGGCCAAGGGGGTCTGGAGTGGGGAGTGCAAGTGGCAGAGGGACAGAAAAGCTCCAGGGGAAGGAAGTAGGTGGAGCAGACAGCAAGGGCCACCTGACCAACCCCTCCCCAGCCATTGCTTTATCTGCTATAGCAGTCGGGGTGGGGTGGGGAGGGGATTCAAGACAACCCTCTCATACTTCAACTTTATACCTGGAAAATTAACAAATATATAAATGTTCCATATATAGAATGTAATTATTGGGATATCATCTTATATTTGGGGTTGTCTTATGTTTGAATAAGTATGGCATGTAGAGACTGCACATGACATATTAGTAAAGCTAATTCAATAAACCAGGCAAAAGACTTCATGAACCCCTGGTTTGTAGAATATACAATATGCTGACCAGCTAAAATAAAGAAAATACTCATACATAAAATGTCTACTTCAGAGTTAGTGATACTTTTTGCCTACATTTATGGGACCAGCTCCACAGAACAGAGAGTTTGGGAGTGAGAGGAAATCAGAAGAAGCAGCAATTTTTAGTGAAGTAGTTCCATTCAGCCTATCTGATGGCCAGGATTTTGAGTAGAAAGTATTATGATTTGTGAGATATTCATTATTAGAATCTGATATGTTTAAGGCACTTCTCTTATTAGAATCTGATATGTTTAAGGCACTTCTCTTTTCTTTCTCCCATTCTTTACCTTCTGCTCTTCTTAGATTGCTTGTTTACCTACATTCACACTTATTTCCTAATATGTAAATTACATATCCTAACTTGTACTTATCCTCTGAATTCAGAACACTTGGTCTCCCAAGGGCCTAAAACTAAAGTGTCAGGGGTTAGGGAAAAAGAGAAAGATACCAAGAAATATAACTAAAAAGAAAAGTATGGAGGAATATGTGAAGTCAAGCAACCTTGCATCTTTTTCTAGATTTTCACTGCAGAAGATGCTCCCCAGTCATGTAAATACCTACCTGTGATTGGCTTCAAATGGGTACATCTATGTGGAGCTCATTACAGAATCAGTAATGAAGCAGCCTAAATTCCATTACTATAAGTCATTCAGCATTTATCCCTAGTAATTCAAAGAACCCAATTGTGGGGGGGGGGGGGGCCGCGTGGGTCACTGCGTGTCTCTGACACCTCTCCCCCACTCGGGGACCGCCTCCCGCCTGCAACGGGCCACTTCTGGACTCTTGCGTGCCTCTGACTCACCTGCCATGACTTTGATGACTCCGGTTCAGTTTCGATTGTCCGGCGCGTGTCAGTCCAGGACCGAGACTCACTGCGGGTGCGGGGTCCCGCGTCGCTGAGGGCTTCTCCTCCCCTACACCCTCACCCGTTCCACCGGGCATGTGACTGCCTATTTGGGCAGGTCACGCAATCAGGATGTCAGTCCCATCCGTTCATAGAAGGAAATGAAGGATCAACACAACAGATTACGGCCAGGAGTTCCACGGGTTTGGTGGGCTGCTTCAATCTTCAGCAGCCGCTCCCCTCTCTTCTCCTGTCTGCCTCAGGGCTGGGACCCTCTTCCCACTTCCCCCCACGAGCTTCAGCCCTCTCTCGGGTTCCCCGAGTCCATTGAGCCCCTCCCTGCCAGGATGGCAATTCCCCAGTTGGGCTTGCTCCTTTACTCGGGGATATACGGTACCTGGCCCGGCCGCGCCCGGCGGCTTCAAGCCGTCCTCGGCCTCCCCGTGCCGGATGCTTGAGATCCCAAGCTCCGCCGGGGTTGATCCTTACCCCAGAAAGTCCTGCAGCCCCCACGGGCTGACTGTATCCGCATTCGGGAGCTCTTGGCGGTGGCGGCTCTTCCGCCCGCTCCTTCCGGTCCCACCACCTCCTCGCCCAGCTCCGGCACTTCCTTTATGCCGCCACCGGTGGTTCCAGATCTTCTCTCTTCTGGGGACCTGAAAGAGGTGAGTTTCCGCCCGGCGCGTTAGGCCTGCGCCCAGCAGGCTAGCCTGACGGTGCCGGGACAGGGCAACTCAGAGCCCCCTCGCTCCTTTCCTCCCTCACACCAATCCAGAAAATGTTTCTTGTGTGTGGAACTCTATGGCCATGCAAAGCAGTTTGGAGGATTGGGGACCTTTATTATTGAATATGCAATATATTAGGAGTTATATTATATACACTAGCAAAGTGTCTGTCAAGAATGACAGGCAGGCAACAGAGATGGAGCACCACCAACCATTGCCCTGCACTGCCGCTGCTATATACCCAGCTGCGTGCAACCCCCACCCACCCCCACTCTGTGTCCAGCCGTGCCCCCCCACCGCAGACATACACCCACCTACACACATCCAGCCACATGCCACATACCAATCCAACCACACACATACACCCAGCCACGTGTCACACACACCCAGCCACACGCCACACAAACACAACCACCCACCAAGCCACATGCCACACACAGACTCAGCCAGATGCCACACCCCCATGCATCCACATTACACTCACCCCCCAGCCACATGCCCACACACCCTCACACCACGCCCACCCACACCTAGCCACATGTTACACCCACCCACCCACATGCCAAACACACACACACACACACACACACACACACACCCAGCCAGCCAGCCAGCCAGCCACCTGCACACCCCATCCCACCATCCACAGCCATAGGTGCTCCCAGCGCAGGAAGAGGTGTGGCATGTAGATGCAGGGTGCCACGTGGGTGACGCGCACCACCCTGTAGCCACACACTGCATTTGGTGGGTGCTATCCATGCCCCCCTGTCCACTACCCTGGTGGCACCCTGTGGCCATGCGTGAGGTTCCACACCTGCACAAGGCATGCTCCCCACACTGGCTTCCCACACTGCACCCTGTGGCCATGCACCTGGGCAAGTGCTCCCTGTGTGGGGTGGGGTGGGCCTGCAGCGTGCCACACAGGGGGTAGGCAGGGGGGCGCACCCATCCCATGGCCATGTGCTGCAGCTGGTGGGCACTGCTCATACCACCCTGCCCGCTCTTCTCACAGCACTCTATAGCCACATGCCCCACCTCCCCCATGCTGGGAGCACCTGCTGGCTGTGGATGGTGGGTTGCACAGTGGGGCAGGGTGCATGGCCACAGGGTGCCATATAGGGAAGGGGCAAGTGAAGTGGAGGAAGCACCTGCTACCTGTAGCATGCGGGGTGGGATGATCCCCCCAGTCTCACTTCCTGCATGGCACCCTGTGGCCATACGCCAGCCCCCCCCCACGTGGGGAGCACCCACCAGCCACAGGCCATGAAGGGGGCGTGGCATGAGGGGGTAGGTGCGCAGCCAAAGCCAGCCATCAGAGGAGCAGGCAGGGGGACGTAGGCAATGCCCACTGGCTGCAGCACATGGCCACAGGGCAGGGTCCATTCCCCATGCTGTACCCTGCAGACACATGCCACACTCCTCCCATGTTTTGCTGCTTCTGGTTGTTGGGGGGGCGATGGCCATAGAGTGCCCGCATCCCCCTGCCCGCTTCCCTTGTTGCACCCTGTGGTGGTGCACCACCCCCTTCCTGCATGCCCATGCACCATGTCCCCACCACAATCGCAAGCCATGCCCCCTGTGGTGGCAAGCCATACTCCCCATACAGCTTGGACCTGCCTGCCTCAGCCCCCATCTCTGCCTCCAACTGTCTGTCCTAAGGCTCTGGGAATAGGGCTACATGAGCTGTTGGCCCAGTGTTACAGACAGACAGAAAGTGGTAAGTGTTTTATTATATTAGAATAGGAGTGTTCTGAATTTGGCCCATGTTACTGACTGGAATTTCACTTCATGCTTTGAAGTTTGGTACTATAATGAGCAGGAAAAAAGAAACCTATAAAGGAAAAAGAATTCACAGAAACCAAAATCAAAGAATGTTTTGGCCTGATCACCAATTTCATAGAGTTGTAAAAGAGACGTGCTGAGATTAAAAGGAAAGCTAGCCAAAGAAAGGCAGCTCCAAAGAAAGCACTGTGCCAAATAATCCAAGAAATATATACCAGAACATCAGAATAAAAGCTTAATGTCTGAAAAAAACACAAACAAAAAAAAGGTGGTCAACAGGGGAGGCTATTATAAAGTGGAAAGTAAAATGAGATGAAGCAGAATCCCCTGTGTGGAATACAAGTGTCTAAGACACATTTTGATTTTACTCTTTCATTTAAACATGTAGCAAAAATTAAAAATAAAATGGTTTGGGTTGCAGTGTTTTACAGCTGACTTAATATAGACTTGCAATCCTTTAGCATATGATATCATCCTCTGATGTCCATCTATGCTGATTAATTTATTTTCTTGTCTGAGAGCTAATTGCTAATTCCAGTACACTGCTTGAATAATAGAGTTGGCAAGCTGGCAAGCTCCACAGAATCCGATTAGGAAAAAGATCATAAAGCTGCAATCATCCTGCTGCTCAGAACTACAAAGACCTCCCATATAGGGAGAATACTACTTCACTGGTGCGAGACAAAGGGTGCTCCACCCTTAGCCCTCAGGCCAGATGTGGCATCCGGCACCTTGTCATCTATCCCACAGGGATTCCTATGGGTCTGTGGAGAGCCCCTTGGACAAAGGCCCTGCATGCTATATCTGGTGTGCAGGGTGGCATGGGGCCTCACAGCCCAATCTCCACATGCAGAGATGAGCAGAGGCAGTGCAGGGCCCTGGAACATAATCCCCACATGCAGGGACGGGCAGAGATAGTATGTGGTCTCGGGGCTGAATTCCAGAGTATGATGTTGGGCAGTGGCACTTTGCTCGATATCCAGGTATCCAGTCCTGATCCTGGGGTGCAGGGTCCAATCCAGCCCACAGACCAGCCCTGCACCACTCATTTGACCTGTAGAGTTCAAAGGTTGGGCACCACTGGGCTAAAAAAATAGACTGATAGCATTCTTACCCTGGCTTTCCCACAGTAGCCCATGCCCCTTAGTGATCTGGGTTGCAGGGTACCACAATTTGGAGTCACACATGGCCTCTTAGCCTCCTATATACAATGAAATATCCATTCCCTCACCCAGTTGCACTGTAGATGGGAAAAAGAAGACTTTTTCCCATCTTCATATTTAGGCTATAATTACCTCTTTTCTTACAAAGTAATGATAAAGTGAGTTAAAATCTTCCCCTGTCTCACATTTCCTCAGGCACTACCATCATATCCACCCTCAAGTAGTCATCTTTTATTCATTCCATACAAACTGAACTCTTTAAATGTCTCCTTCTTATCCTCCCATCATTGTGTCATTTTTGTCATCCTTCTTAGTATTCCCCTTCATTGCTGCAATATCTTTCTTGAATTATAGAAACTAAAATACCATGTAATATTAGAGATAGGCTCACACCAGGGCTGTGGAGTGACATTATCACTTCCCTTATTGTAAATGAGAGCCCTTTGAACATACATCCAGGAATAGGGCTAGCTTTTTTTCCTTAATATCATCAAGGAGTAAACTCAGATTTAGTCTGTTATCTACTGTCACCTCAGATGTTCTTTTCATTCATTGCTTTCTAGACAGTTTTCCAACCGCTTTGTATTACGCAGTATATTTCTTCTTCCTGAAGATACAGTCTCCTCTTTTTTGTGTGCTACCCATTACTATACCTTGTCCTCCAGTGGTTATGCTCCCTCTGATCTAATCAGCATCACATTTTCTTGTAGCCTATAGATCATTTGAATAATGCTGTTATATTTATGCAGCTTTCACCCAGAAGAATCTAAAAATGCTTCATAGACTGTCCATAAAGGGATCGCCCCACCGCCACAGAAATGTCAACCCCCGCATACAGAATGTGGTAGCAACCTTGTACTTGTCAAATGAGGTTACAATTTTGAGGATGAGAGGGAGGAATAATTTATTTCAATGAAACTGCAGAGCATATTTAAAGAAAACAGAGAATAGCTATCCAAGAATCAGATCTCCTTGGCTTATGTTGAATAGTACATTAAGCTATCGCTCCTCCCATTGTGTGAAAATCTAATCAAGTCTTTTTATGCCCTAAAAAAAGGCTGGTGATACTAAAGAGTCTCTGAAGGCCCTAGATTTAGCTGAAATAAAATACCTCCAGTTCAGAAACTGAGGAAGACATCTACAATTCCCAATGATTACAAACTCTGACATTGAGGGAGGGGGCATACTGGGACAAAGCAAAGGCAAGACAGGTATGCCAAGAACAAGTTTCTAGCATGAAGGACAACAGAGATAACAGAAAGCAGTTCTGCCAGTTGACAGGCCGTGGTAACTTAGGCCTGTCCTCATTATGAAGTTCTGCCAACACAGCTATATTGGGAGAGGGTGTGAAAAGTTTACGCCCTGTAGCTAACATATCTATACCAATAAAACCCTCTTTGTGGATACAGCTCTTCTGGCAGGAGGCTTCTGTTAAGCTTTTTAGTTAAGCTTTTAATTAAGCATTTGATCACACTTGTGAAGCCTGTAGAGCCTTTTATTGTACTTAAAAGTCCTTGAAAAATCAATGTTATAAATACTGCCTGTATCCCAATCCACCCCCACAAGCAAATCTTGGGACCTTTTTTGAACTCTATGCAAGTTGTCAAAGGTGTTACAAGACCAAACAGTGAGTTGATAACAGTGCTAATAGATGGCATCCATTTGTAGGTTTGGTAGAGCCAATAAAACTTGTGGTGCAAAGCATGTAGTTTCCTGAGTAGCTTTATATATCAGCTCCTAGTAACTGTATTAGACCCAAGGAAAAAAAAAATGAAGTGCTTAATTTTTCATTGCCTTAAGTCATTTAAATCTGTATTAAGCAAATATAAAAAGCTGCAAGATGAGAATGACAAGAGTTTTAAACCCACTTTAAATAAGCACTTATAAATTATACAACATACAGGGCCACAGAGAATAAAATATTCAATACAACACCATACTTTAAGTCACAATTGGACTTGAATCTTGCAGGAGTATAGATAAATTATTTTCATTATGCCTTTGGTACACCTTTAGTAGATCCATTGAACAGTGAAAGGCTTCCTGTGCAATGACGGCTGCTATGAACACCATTTCATACTAAAGATGGCCCTGGATAACACCTGGAGAGTAAGACCATAGTAAATAGTGGCCTAGCTGGACCTCTCCAATGCCTTTGGTTCCATACCTCACCAGCACATATTCAGCACTCTCTGAGAACCTGGGATGCCAGACCAATTCATCCAACTATTCCAGGCGCTCTGCAACAGCTGCACTATCATCATGCAGTCGTCAGAGGGCAAAACCCAGGACATTCCAATCTGGACTGTGGTGAAGAAACCCTGCTAATTAATCCTGACCATCTGTAATCTGGCCTTGGAATCTCTCCTCAGGGCAGTTGTGGAGGTCTCAGGAAGTTTCAACCTCTATGGACATAAGCTGAATATCTATTCCTAAGCAGACAAGCTAGTCCTTCTCACCAGTGAGCCTGACCAATTCCAGAGGATGTTGGACATCAGGTCTGAGCCAGCTGGGTGGCTGAAGTTCCACTTAAGTGTTTCTAAATGTGCCTCGCCACATACTGAGTACAGTAAAAGAAACACCATCTTGCCCAACACCTTCAAGATCCAGGGTGAACTGATGTGGCCCCTGAAGGAGATTGAGAGTTATCTCCATCTGGGCACACCCACCAGCCACTGGGTGAGACAGATGTTAAAAGAAACCATCCGTGGGATTGTGCAGGATGTTCACAAACTCTACATCTCCCTCTTGACTCCCTGTCAGAAGATTGAGACTGTAAACACCTTCCTCATTCCCTGCATCCTGAGAGGCCCAGCAGTCCCTGAGACACCTCTCAAGAAGCAGATGGTGAAATCAAGCATCTCCTAAAGTGGATTAACCTGCCACTATGGACCAGCACTGAAATCCTGCACATCCCCTACTGGCAGGAGGGTGCCAGCATCCCTTGCATGGGAGACCTCTATGACATCAAAGTCTCCTGATATGTCCTGATGAGCAGCTTCACCACCTTAAGAATCCTTAAGTAAACCACCCAAAGGAAGATCACCAGGTTGCTATCCAATGAGGACATGTCCATGTGGGTCAATGGAGAGTGAGCTCAGGCAAGGTGGTAGGGATTTTGCCTTGCTGTGGAACTAATCCCACAATGGCAAGAAGCAAACTGGATGCTTTTGGACATAATGTAGGGAGCAGCAGGAGCTGGAGGTCTTGCTACTCCCATACCTAACTCACCAAACACATCACTGTCACCACCTCCCCACCCCTCCCCCATATCAGGATCTGCCTGGAGAGATTGCTGAAGGATGCCTTGCAGGCCAACACAATAGTGATGTGAAGGCAAAGTCTTCTAGGTCACCCTGAAGTGGTATTCCAGCAACCATTTCATGCTCCATGGGAACTTCACATGATTCACAAACTGTCACTTCATCCACCAGACCCATCTCAATGGCCTCCTACTCAATAGCAGTACAGAAACTGAGACAAAAAGTGCTTGTCAGGCTGTGGCCTTCAATCTGGGGCCTCAGCTTGCCTGGCATGGTCACTCATCCTGGTCTACCACTTCCTCAGCACATTATTGAAGTAGACACATGTGGCCAGAACTATCCATCTGGGCCTAGCTGCACACCTACTTCCTGCCTGAAGTGGCTAGCCAGAGTCAGCTGGCCCCTCACCCCTTCCAATATAAACCCCTGACCCAGAAGAAGTGTCCAGGCAACAAAGTTCAAACCTGCACCCTTGCCTTGCGCTTCCTGACAGTCTGAGTATTTGACCCATCTTGTCCATGAGTGTGAGACCCTGCTTCCATGCCCTGTGTGACTTTAAACTCCATGACAGAATCTAGCAATGCTGTACAGGACTGGCTGGTGAAGGCTATTTCAATGTCAGTTGAGATGGTAGCCACAAACCACACAATTCCATGCTGTGACAGCCAACTGCTTCCAGACATTGTGATAACAGATAAGGACAGGAATAAAGATACTTGTGATTTATGTGACCATCCAATTCAAGAACCAGTGGCAGGCTTTTGCTGAAGTATGGGAACGAAGCCTGTCTAAATACAGGCTTCTGGTTACTACCCTGAGGGATAAGGGATACAGAATGCAGGCATTGATTGCTAGAGCAGTGGTCTCCAAAGTGGGGTGCATGCACCCCAGGGGATGTGCAAAACGATCCATTGGGGTGTGAGAAGAAAATATTAGAACTTCTTTTTCTATTTCTATTTATATACATAGAATATACATATATACATATAAATATATATTTATATTTATATTTATATAGAATATACAGATATTGGGGTTGGGTGCTCAAAAAATTTTTACTGATGGGGGTGCGTACTCAAAATATTTTTACTGATGGGGTGCATGATCAAAAAAGTTTGGAGAGCACTTGGGACATGGTATGCAAGCAAGAAGAGTATCTTGTGAGCCTGCAGAGTACTCCGCCATGACTTGAAAATGAGGAGGCACTTCATGGTATCTGATACCATCCAATGGTTGAGACACATATACAATGAGCACATTATCAGACATTGCTATTATAAATCCAGTCAGCTGAGATCACCTGTCATAATTGAGACCAAAGAGATGGATTGAATAACCACTCCCCACATGTGCACACCATAAACTCACAAAGGTTGCTAATGCCTTTGAACATACCCCTTCTAGTACTTGTACACCACAAACTAAAACCATAGTCTGAGAATGTCTTACTAGCCTACAACTCTGTACCAGCACAGTTAGTGCATACAGAGTGTTGCTTCTCTTCTTACAATAATATTATATTGCAACTTCTTGACCCCCTTTACTCCAGGATAGCATAGGCTGCATAATCAACTGCATGGCTTAGTTTGCATCAACATACACCAACAGTATTCCTATGTAGTCACTATGTGCAGGGGCCTATATCTTCTTCAGCTGTACAAAACCATGTGATAACTATGGTTTTTAACATTTTCTAATAGTATTTTAAATCTATTCAGTACACAGATTGGTGTTTGCAGCACATGGAACTTGATAAACTCCAAACTGGTTAAGTAATTCTTCTAGGGGTGAAAAGTATTGTGTACACTAGGTGTTGCCATGTTCAGCTGGTAAATCAGTAAATTTCAGTTTTGAAGTATTTTTTGCTTCATTTTGCCAAATTATTTTTGGACAACAGCTCATTTAAAAGTAATTCCGTTGACTCAGCATTAAATAAGATACCACTGCTTAATATTTAGTTCTTATTTAAACACTTTTCCTTACACTGAACAAAATGCTTTAAGAAAGGCATTAAGCATCTTTACCCCTAATTTACAAATAGGATAATTGGAAATAGGGAGATGAAGTAACTGGCCCCAAATCTTCCATTGGGCCTACAGTTATGCTGGAAATAGAACTTGGGTCTTTTGAATCACTGTCCAGTTTTCTGTGACTTAAAGAAGATTTTGGCATAAAATGTACTACTGGGATGACATGTTGGTGATTTTATGTATAGATAATTGGATTAATGGATTAATGGTACACACACTTACACACACACACACACACACACACTTTCATGATGAGATCTGCCATGGATGCATATGCTTCCTTTACTCCATGTCTCTTTCCAGTGCAGTTTTCTATAATATGACTTCTGTATTAAGGGCAGCATCAAAATCATTATATTGAGTACTGAAGGCAAATACATACTTCTAACCTTTTAAGAACATTTTAAATTCCATATCAGAAAGACTATAGTTGACATGTTAATTACCTAGCTGTATGAAAACTGGGTTATCTTCCAGCCTCTGGCATTTTTTAAGTTCATTAATCTTCTTACCTTGCCTTCCTCTTTTGCCTTTTTATTAAGAATCTCTAAATATAGTGAGTTTATAAAAACTCAAGCCAGACAATGGAAAGAAAAAGGAAGAACATTTATTGAAATGGAACGAGCCTTTTGTGTTACTTGCGTACAGTATTCAAAGGAAATCACAAACAATTTATCTTCTATGTGAGGCTTTTATTAGCAGCTGCCTATACTGAGCCTGAAAGATTAGATTAATTTATACTAGCATCTTTTGCAACTGATACAGTGTGGATTATTAACATTTAAAAATATGTATTTAATTTTCACAGAAAAAAGCAATCACTATAATTTTGGTAGACTGGTATAATGCCTCAGTTAATCTAATTTAATTTTCTTGAACTTGTTCACTTGAGGAAAACTCTATATGAATGAAGGGGCTGATTCTCCATTGTTTTGCTCCTTGTGGTGCTCTCTGCACCTGTGCAAAGTGAGGTGATTTCAGATGCAGAGATTTAGTAGAATTTTGCATTCACTTCACACACATGTAGGTGAAACTGTAAAGCAGAGCACAGAATCCAATGTGAAATGCTCTGAGATATTCTAGAATTCTCTGAATCCAGATGCTTTGCCAGATAACAAGTGGCACAAAAAAATCCCCATTCCCAGGCAATACCCTTTAAGCAGTAATATTGCTAACTGGGGAGCTGCAGAATACCTATCATGTTACTGGACACAGAAACAGAACCTAAAACAGGCAATGGTATGCCCTGGCATAGCAAGCAAGCAAGCAAGCCATCGTGATGTACACATGACAAAAATGTCATTTGTGTGGCTTAATGGTGTCACACATTATATGTGCAGCAGTTTGGGGCCTTTTAGATGAGTCTGTATCTTTGCAAATTAAACTACATCCATAGTAGTTTAGTTTGCAACGTTGCTAATCTCAAGGATGCAGCTATTAGCTCATCCCCCAGCTGTGAGAGAGGTGGGCAGGTTCTGCAGAAAAAAAGGATTGGGCCCCTCACTGAGTGCTTTCAGCAGGCACCTGCTGAAGGCAAAAGCAGCAAGGGGCCCGATCCTTCTTTTTTGTTTTTTCCCAGCAGAGCCTGCCTGCCTCTCCCATAGCCAGGGAGCAAACTGCTGGTGGGCTGAGCAGCCCCTGACCTGCAAAGGCCCTGGTCCTTTCCTCTGGAGGCAGCACACCCAGAGCTGCCTGGGCAGGCTGCTAGCAGGCCAGGGACTGCCCTATCTTGGAGGCAGCACCTGGCTCAATCCAACTGTTCCATTAGCCTTCCTTCTGGAAGCCCACCAGAAGCTGCTCCCCAGGCAGGCTTGGGGAAGAGTTGGATTGGGCTGGGTGCTGCCTTTGAGCTGGGGCAACACCCAGCAAGCTAGGAGCCCACCTGGGTAGCTGTGGGGGGTACTACCACTGTGGAGGGAGGGACTGGGGCCCCCCACAGCTCAGTGGGTGCTCAGCCCACCAGTAGCTCACCGCACCCAGCCATGGGCAGGCTCTGGCTCTGACAAAAAAAAGGGGGGGGGGATCAGGCCCCTTGTCATAATGTCCCAGAAAATTGAAATAGTGGGTTTCAATTAAAACCCCACCATTTCAATTGGTGGGTATCAATTTAAAAAACACCATTTCAATTTAGGGGGCATAGAATAAAACCCTGGGGACTACCCCCCCATCTCATGTACAAGCACCCCTAATGTATTACTTAAGGAGACTTAAAGAGATGCAAAATTATGTTCAATAGTTGGCATGAAAGGAAAAAACCTAAAGCCTTGTCTACACTAAAAAAAAAATAAGAACCATCATTGAAAACTGTGCCTATAAAATGTTCAACCAAATACATACACAGGTGCAAAGCATGCTCAAAACTGTTTCAGAAACTGTTTGAAAATGATTAACACTTACTGGGCTTTACCACAGCTAATGAATCATTGAATGTGCTACAGGAGTTCCCTTTTCATGCACATTCTCACTGCTTGGTCTCCCTGAGTGTCCTTCCCAGTGTATTAAAACCCCCAGTTTTTCTTTTTCTTTTCTTTTTTTTAATGCATTCCCTCCCCTTCCCCAACCATTTCTGACTTTGTCTCTACCTCTCTATTCCATATAGATAAGTATAAGTGAGTTAAGACATAGGGTAAGCATTTTATTTTAGTAGCAAGTTGTGTTTGTTTTGTTTTTTCTCCCTCTTTATATTGTATAATTAATATGTTTATATTGATTTTACTGTTCTATATTACTTTTTTACTGGTACTATATGTTTTAGGACTACATATGTAAGTTAGCATAAGTCATGTCAAGTTTCCATTTTGTTTGTCAAGTCTCCATCCTGTCCCCAGGCCCAGTTGTGTAACCCGTGACTCACACCCACCCCTCCTATGTAACTTGGTTCCTGAATGAATGGGGATGAATGAGAGTGCTTGAGAGACAATGGCAGTAGGTCTAAAAATAGCTCTCTCTGAATGACCAAATCATTAACACCAATACCTGGATCAACAACCCAGCCCTTGGAACCACCCTCAGCATGCAAGAAACAAAAGATGAGGCAACCCACCATTGTGCCAAGGCTGCACATGCTCAGTAAGAACTTCTGGAACCCTCTGGAATAGGACTGACCTTGCCTGGACAGGCCCTCCCCATAGGAGATTAGAGGTAGTCTGCCCCATAAAAGGGGTAGTGGAAACTGACTCCTTGGGATGCTCTCTCCATCCACAACAACACCATGCCATACCATCTATCCACCCAGAGGCCCTGCTGGTGACCCCCTCTCTGGACAACACCTACTGGACAAGGACCCCTTTCCAGCCTGGATAAATAGCTGTCACCCGTCACCCCCTCTTTAACCAAGGACTTGGGCTCTGCTTCTCTTCCCTAGCTGGACTCCATCCCTTCCACTGAGTCTCTTGCTCCTGCTGCCATTGTGAGTGTTTGTGTGTGTGTATGTGTGTGTGAACCAATAACTTCATGCGGCTGCATAACGTGTTGTCTGTTTAATATAAACCTGTTATATGGACCCCGAGTTGGGTTTTGCTCTACTGTGGTTCAGCCCTGCTCCAATCTCTGCTCCTCACCCCTGTAACTTCTGTCTCATTTCTCCCTCTCCTGCTTCTGGCTCACTGCCACCTCCAACACTTGTCCTGAGCTCCTCTCTGCCTCCGAACCCCCTGTTTCTTTGCCACTATCTTATTCCTACTGCCTTTTTCCCTGAGCAACCAGGTTTCTGCCTTAGTTTCTTTCCCGGATGTCTCCTCCTTGCCACCATTTATCTGCCCCTCCCCCAATATCTCAGCTGTCTGCCTCAGTTTCCAGCCCCAAGCACCTAGTTTTCTGTCTCTCTCTTTCCTAGCTGTCTCCTCCTTGCCACCAGGCTTCTTTTTTTTCTGCCTTCTATGCACCAGTGACCTCAAGTAACTCTGGGGCCACTTGATCTTAAGTAAACCCAAGCCTCATTTCCTCAGTCAACTTCTCTCTAGTCTACCAGTTCTAATCCTGGTTCTGGCAACTTTCACTCCCTACACTTTAACTCTCTCTCTCACCTTAACCTTCCCCCAAGTATCCCAGGTACCCTAAGCACACACAAACATACGGTACCATCTAAGTTAGGAACTTACCTATGTGTAGGTGGGTTGTATGTGTGTGGACTGGTGAGTGTGTGTATATATATGTCATTGTGTGAATGATATACAAATTAGTGATCTGAGTGTACAGGTATTGACAATCAATTTTTGTCTAAGTTTTAGTGTGTAGTGTGTATGTGCTTCACTTGGTGATAGGTATGCATGTGCCTAGACTGGTTTGGATGTGTATGTACCTCAGCTGGTAGTGTGTGTGTGTGCGCATGTGTGTGTATGTACCTAATTGATTTCTGTGTTTGTATACGTACAATTGTGTCACACCCTCCTGTCTAACAGTGCAATATTGAGATCCTGAGAGTTGGCCTGACCCCACAGGGCAACAGCAGGACTGGGGACTCCAGCTGTGCCTCATTCCTATCCCCGACCCTATGTTTTTAGCTTAATTTCTGCTGAACTCAGAAAGGGGATGGGGAACCAGAGCTGCCAGCATGTGAGCTAATGCTACACCCCTCCTGGATCCACCCCTGACTACACTTAAGACATTCAGCTGTACCCAGCAATAATAGATTATTCTTTTGTGCAGTGTGCAATGCTTGGGAAAGTAGACCCTTCCTGCATGTATTCCTGCTATCAGGGAAAGGAGTCATGGCTGTTAGAGAGATAAACAAGTGAGAGCCAGCATGAGACTGAAGTTACAAAAGGCTTTAGTACTATCAAGCACAGTTAAAGCACCTGAAGACAACCCACAGAGCAGCAGAGCATCCCCTATTATTAAACTGTCATGACTGATGCTCATTAGCATTAGGCTAAAATCACTTCCCTGGGAGATCTCTTAACTAAATGACTTTCCGAGGTACATGCATACTCATTAAGCATGCTGCATCCATCTGTCTGTCTCTTCAGGTACTTTTACGAACTTTGTCATCATAGCATTTGAGCTCCTCAGCATTTAAAGTTTGCATATAACAGTTGCTTTCCCTCCCTCTCCTTCCCCTTTTTCTGGTGGAAAAACTACTTTGTATGTAAATGGCTGTGTGCACAAAAAACAATTATCGAAGAAAGTCAGAAGTGTAAAACAATGTAAGATGCACAGAGCAGAGAAAAATGCAGTGAAAAAATGTGTTCTACGTACTGTGTTTATTACAAATGTTGATGTTATTTTGAATATTAGCAACAAAAAAAAGTACTGAAGTAGGAAGCTTAGCAATATGGTCTGCAAAGATGTTTAAATCTTGGGATATCCAATATTGACTTCAGTCATACCCATGTAATTCCAGAATAGGATCTTACCTACAATCACTGTCATTCTAGGGCATTGTAGCCCCAATCCTCTTCCTCCATATATATCCCTTAGAACAACTCACTGTAGGTCTTTTGAAGCAAGGTATGGAATCTCCCATTCAAATGCCCGTGTACCTCCCGATAGGTGCCAAAAATTTCATTGAGCTACGAGGGAGCAGGAAACGTATATATGTTTCCCTTGTTTTATGCAGGTTCTTTATAAGCAAATTTGCTCTTATGCAAGCAGCATATTTAGACCCATAATTCATTATATGTGAGGTAAATTTGCTCTTATGTGATCAACATAGATGTCTTCCCCAGCCCAAGCAGGTAAGTCTGCTTCACCTGTTCCCCAGTGCCTGGGCTCTACCTATCCCCACTCACCTCAGCTCCTGGGATTCACCATGCCCTGGTACAGGCAGCTAGTGTTGGCTGCTCCCTGGGCCGTTCCAACATGGCCTGGGGTGAGTTCAGACAAGCAGAGCCCCAGGCAGTGCAGGGCATGGCACTCAACCCAGTCCTGGCTGCAGTGACCCCGTGAGCGGCCAGCAATCCACCTATCCCCATTCACCTCTGCTCCTTTGCTGGACCATGCCCTGGTGCAGGCAGCTGGCATCAGCCACTCCTAAGGTGGGGGTAAGTGGGGACAGGAAGAGCCCCAAGGGGTTTGGGGCATGCTGCAGACCAGCGGCTACAGGCAGCTGGTGTTGGCTGCTCCTAGGGATGCTACAGCAGGGACTGGGGTGAGTGCCGCGCCCTGTGCCACCCGGAGCTCTGCTTGCCCACACTCACCCCAGCCTGTGCTGAAGTGGCCCTGGGAGCAGCTGACACCAGCTGCCTGCACTAGGGCATGACATAGCCCAGGAGCTGGGGTGAGTGGAGACAGGCAGAGCCCAGATGTGGGGGACAGGTGGAGCACGGTGCAACCTAGCAACTACAGGTAGCTGGCACCGGCCACTCCTGGAGCTGCTGCAGCCAGGGCTGATGTGAGTGCTACTCTGTTCCCTCTGCTTTGCTGCCTTGTGTGGCCCTGGGAGCTGCACCCCTCCCCCGCCCCTTCCCTAGTTCCAGCTCACTCCCTCCCTCCCTTCCTCACCGCCATGGAACCTATCCCTATTTGTTACATTGTAAAGTGGGTTTGGTTTATGCAAATTTGATTCATGAGCCGTTTTCTGGGAATGCATGTACCACATAAAACAAGGGAAACCTGTACTATCTCCACTGCTACGTTTGAATCTGGACTGAAGTCAGATGCAAAGCCCATTGAAGCTGATAGTAGTCTTTCTATTGATCTGGGTCAAGATAAAGGCTGGTTATTATTAACCCCATAAGCCTTAGAGTTGTAACAAGAGCCTAGTAAACTCATGCTTCAAATGTCAGAGACCTGTGAAATCAAAACTCCATACAAACACAAAGGAGCCAATCCCTTCCAAAAAGGACAGCCAGATTCAGCCACCATCAGAAACCAAATGCTTTGGTTCACATGCTTCTGACTTTTAGGAATATTTACCTAGTTTCACTCTTTGTGACTGCTTTTTAAACAACTCTGGCTAGTGAGAAGAAAGAATATTTTCTAATAATAATGAACTTTTTCAAAACATTTGAAATCAGTGGGAAACACTAATGGTGATATCCTGGCAAGTATGGATCAGCTGCTCAGAGCAAGTCCCAAACCAGTGATTGGCAACATTGCTAATACATCTTAAATGAAATGAGTATTAACAAAATGGTGGCATATTTTTGCTGAAAAATGCTATAGACTAACATGAAATTGTATGGTTGTTAGGTGTGTTGGCCACATGAGACCTGATTTGCCTTTGCCACAGACTTCCTGTGTTACCTTAAGCATTACCTTTAATGCTCTCTTTAAAGGAGTTAAAATATTTCCCTCACTTACACAAGATATTGCAAGCATATATACATTAAAGGTACTCAGAGAATATTGTGATGATAGTTGTGTAAGTAAAGTAGCCATATAAGATCATAGAAAACAATTATGAATTCCAATACATTTTTCTCCCCAATCTATTTTATTAGCATTTATCAAAACTAAAGGTAGTGGAGAATGCCAATATATTGATTAGCAGTGAGAGCCTGTTTATTTTCTTGTTTCCTTTTTGGACCATCTTCTTAATTGCCAAAGAGGTTGGGTATAGGGTACTCTATTTCAAAAAGCTCCTCATGCTTGTAAGCCACAATTATTTTTCGTGATTAATTATATTTCTCAGTCATATTCAGCCACATTTATCTGATCGTATAAGCACAATTTTTCCTTGGTTACATTTACAGCAAAATGGTAAAATTACAATTCTTGTACTGTCTGTGCCAGTAATATCACTGGCATTTACCACAAAAAAATTAAAATGGCATGTAGTTGAGCTACCAAAAGATCTTTGTTTCTGCAACCAGCAAGGGCTCAGACCATGATCTGCTGACCCATTAATGATGACAGAGTAAACAGAGTTCTGAGTGAATCAGCTCTTTTGTTCTCAGGACAGTCATATCGATTCAAGCACACTCACAGTGATTAGGAGAGAACCTGGTTATATAAATATACAAAAAGACTTCATGAAATCACTGAATTAATTCTTGTGTGATAAACAATGGATCTTTTTTGCTTGACAAAGTGGCTTCTGTATCACAAGGGACCTGAACCTGCTCTAGAACTGTCATTGGGATCTTAGCTATGACTTCAGCAAAAATATGGCTGGACTCAGGATTTTTTTTCTGTGAGAAGCTCAACAGCCTAGAGCCAATCAGTGATTGTCTGCAGTCAAGCTGACTTGGCACTGGAGTGAACCTCAGAAAAGAAAAAGCATTTATAAAATTGAATCAAGCTAAGTGCTTTGTTGTTTATCAGCTATTATGCTATAGCTATAATTTAAATCTAAAAGACAAATTTTAGCTGGCCAGATGATCCTTTTTTGGAATGTCATGACCATGTTTAAATCCTTTTCATAACAAATTGGTGCTTGATACAATTCTTGCATGATAGGGCTCAACAGAGAAGAGATGATACACAGTGGGTGCATCTACATGAGATGATAACTGTGCAGTAGCCTAATAACACTGTGCAATAGTGCGCTGGGCAAAACCTGTAAAAATATACTGCTACACAGTAGTATTAGTCTACTGCATAGTTAGTGTCTATAAACACCCATGCACTGGTGCTACAGGCATTTACAGTAGCACCATTTACTATGTATTGCTTTAGTCCTTGGTTACCCAAGTACTGAACTTAAGGCACAGTAACTATGGTGCATTAATGAACATGTAGACACACCTAGTAGGTGGGAGATGATTGCACTCTAGACTATTCTAATCTCCCCATGAAGTTTTTTCCCCCCACATTCTAATATCCTCAACTAAGAATAATTTCTTTGGCATAGTGCAGTCCAAGAGGAACATAACCATCTTGGCTGGTCATGGAGAAACTCTGTTTACTAAGACTTTTGATTACTTTGGAAGTGGTGACCAAAGCTTTGAAAAGACAACATAAATAGATAGGAAGCTTGTCAAAGAACCAAAGCACAGTGGTACTGGTGAAAAGGCACATTCAATATAAACTGCAGTCATTGTTCTGCATCCATATACAGCAACAGAAAGTTAATAGTACTTCCAACCTCACAAGTTTAATCACCATGAATTGGACTCCAACACAGCATAAGATTGACCTCAAAGTTATAAGGCTTATTTAAAAAAAAAAGTTTGAACCATTTATTTTAATTATTCTTCTGATTTTTCAGTTCCCCTAGTGCAGTTTTCAATAAAGCTTTGACAGCTCCTGCTAACACTGTTAAATAAGGCCATTTTAACCTCCAAGGCAGCAGCCGTTGGTAGAGGCCACAAGCTAGATCAAAGCTTTTAAATTTGCATTAAGAAACAGCTGACAAATGCAAAGGACAATGATGAGTTTCCAGCATAACAGCTAGAGGGAAATAAAACTTACCAAATTCACCTCATATAGAAGATTCAAACATTAGTTTGATTGGAACAGTTTATTAAACCCCATTGAGTTGGGCAAAATAGTGACAAGGGAAAGGCTCTACAACTCATGCACAACACCCTAATGAATGCAGTTTTCTTTGTGCACCAGTATAACACCTTTGTGATTAGGCTTTGCTTTTGAGAAAGAATTTGATATGATACAGCCAAGGTTTTCTACTTTCTGGATACACCAACCAAACCTTCCAGGCACTGTTCAGTCTCAAACAACATGAAAGTCTGCTACTACATTGCTAACTATTTTCAGAGGAGAACAACAGACTTGCGACAGAACAGTTAAACTGAAGTAATTTTACCTCTATTTTATTCAGGGTTAAACTGCTGCTGGTCTGTTTCACTTACTGAGAGATAGGAGTGGGCTTACAAAATAAGTCTACCAGATCAGGTTGTGCATGGTCCAAGCAGTTATTACTGCAACCTCTCCCATCCTCCACCAATACCACCCAATTGCTTTAAAATGAGTCCCTGTAGCTTTGATCATTTTCTTAAAAGAATTGGTGGTTCAAATGTCTTTACTGGTAGGAGAGTTTTGCCTAATGCTTCAAAATGTTATCCCTCCTATCAGTATCACCTTCCTTTAGGTTGGGTGCAGTTATGATGCACACAAACTCACATTTGATAAAGGCTTACCCTAAGAATGCTTCATAATAATGCAAATAAACCCAAAACCTTAATTACCATTTTCAGAAAAATTGTAAAGCATCCTGTTTTGAGATTCTCAAATGTTTAGATAATTTTCAGAGCATTTGAGTTCAAATTAAAAATATATCATTTAAATTTTTTTGCATACCTGGGTTCTGGCTGTGCTTACAGTTAAGGAAGAAAAAAAATGAGTCTATTTTACTGTGCGATCTGAAGCCCAGTTTTGCTGGTTCTAGGGATTATATGATCCTTCATACACTTATCTAAATTGAACTTAATCTCCCAAACCTTAGAGATTCACTCAGGAGTAGTTGTACTTTAATCCTGGATAGCTAATATGCTATAGCAAATCACAGCATATTACTGCATTCTTATGGAAAAGATTTAGCACCACGTGCCTTTTTCATTTACACTCTGAAATTAGTATGTTAGTTTCACTGGGACTGTTGAGAAAAACTAGTGTCCAGAATACAGCACTACAAAAAAGGAAACCTGAAAATATTTTTTTCTTGTGGGTTGCAATTATAAGATAAATGTTTCCTAAAATTAAAATTAAGCCAGATTTTCTAAAAGTTGATGTGAAGTCCAAGTAGTGAAAGAAAACCTGAGAAGTAAATTATTTTTATTTTGTATCCTGCAGTGGTAGCCTACTATATCTTAAATATCACCGTTCAGTATTGTTTCTTGTGCTAGAGAGGTTACAGTGGAGACAGACTTCAATTAATCTGTCTTCACTTGGTGAAAGTTGAAAGTATAAAACTGCTACAAAGTCACCTGACTATTCTGTGCAGCTACTACTTTTCCACTGAGATTTATTTCCCTAATAAAACACAGCCACTATTCTCTGTTCACTATGTGGTAGATATAAATAACATACACTGTACAAAGAGTAAAAATAACATATTAAAAAACTCCAGAAAATGACTTTACCCTTTAAGGTCTGAGGGTGCATTTCAATCTACAGTAGGGTGAATTGGCTCACCATCCCTGAGGAAAACAGGAAAATATTTTACCATTGCTAGAAAATGGGAATTGCTTGCTGTGTTTCATTTTAGCCAAATAGTTCATTCTGACTGTAAAGCAGCACACCATAAATCTCATTGTTCTCCCATGACTTCTATTGATTCCCCTTGTTTTGACAGTTCTTTATACTAATTAGATGCATGCTAGTAAGATAAAATGTATTTTCTCCATTTCTTCCAGGTCCTATCTCATTATAATTAAATATCAAGTATCAACAGGACACAGGGTAAGCCTTGTTTAACCCTAGTAAAGTATGACCATTTCTACCAGATCTATTTCTTTCATTTGAATGCAGATTTTTTCAGACTTCTCTTCTTCCTTTCTTTCTATTGACTTTATTCCTGTGGGTCCTTTCTCCTGAGCATTTGGTACATAGTGCAATATAGTATCATTTCTAAATCACCTTAGCATCTCAGACCCCTGGTGCTATGAACAGTCTCTTTCTCCTGGTATGTACTGACGATACTTAAGAGAACATGGTAAAGTAACTCTTAATTCTACCAGTGTCAATTTGAAAGCATTTTTTTAGGATAGGTATGATTGTACTTCCAATGGGAATATCTAACAACCTCTTCTATGCAAAGCTTTCAATTTTGTTTTTAAAGGACATGTGTATTGTACAGCACTCTTCCCAATAGCAGTGAATTAAATGAAGTGGGAAAAAGTTTCCTATTTCTAGCATTCCTGAAATATGGGGACCAAGCCTTGCATTCATGATGGGCCTTTTAGAATTCAGACCACTTGGAATTAGCTCCAGCTAGGAACCTTTCCATTTAGTTGGTATGCTGTTTTGAGATTCCTCTCCCTCTTGTCTGAAAACAGGATTTAAGAGTGTAATGCTGTTCAGTTGACTTGATGGAATTAAGGAGTCAGTAAGCCTTCTTTTGCCAATATGGTAAGTTACTGAAAGTTTCATCACCAAGAACCCTTTTCCCAGTGGGCGAGTGAGAAAATGGAAGACATACTCTGTGAATCTCTCTAGTGCAACAAGGGCTTCACTGGGAAATAACTCAAGGGAAAAGTACCTGCCTGGTATAAACTGATGTACCAATGACTTTCACATAACTAAGCATTTTAGTAAGTGAAGACTCTGATAGGCAGGGATTTAAGTATGTAAATGTGGTGCAATTGTGCAATTTAATTATATAAACGTGGTGCAATTGTCTACTTCTGGTATTTCCGGTGTCTTTGTTAAAGGTTTTTGCTCGTATTCCCGGCTATTTTTATTTTACAATGTTTTCCCCCAATCAATAGGATTTTCACCCCAGGTACAGCCTCATAAGAGAAACATGCCTTGACAGAATAGATCCCAAACCCAACCATAATCACCTAATTCTGGTTTAGTTTTCAATATATATCATACTTTGGTCATGCAGTAAAGTACTATTAACCATCTGGTATTCTTATTAGAGAAGTGCATAAGCATAACTCTGGAGCTCCCTAGTTGCCCTGGGCAGAATAAATATTTCTTCCCCTGCAGTGATTTCTGCATCCTGCCTGCCCTGATCTGCTTTCCATGATATACAACACAGCTCTAAGTACTTTCCTGATTGGGGTGGCAGGTCCTGACCTCTATTGAATGTGGAGGTTGTGCTTCTGGGCAGTACAGGGAAGGAGACTGTAATTTATTGAGTGTCTGTATATCTGTTCTGTACTCCATCAGCAGTGGGTGCTACCTAAACTTCATTATCTTGTGTTACTGTTTGCTATTCCACTTTTGTGTTGAGTACTTAGTGGTTAATAAAAGATGGTTCCCCTGTTCTTCCCTGCATGATCTCTCTGGGATAAGAACCTCACAGATACACTAAAGAGACAATTTACTATGTAGCTACACACACGGTGCTTATGTCAGACTACCCACCTTCTAGCTCTGTAATATTTAGTATTTCCTAGATCAGGGGGTAGGAAAGTCCAGCTGGCAGGCCAGATCAGACCTCTGGCAGACTCTATTTCCCAGCAGCCCCTGCCACCATTGTGGCAGCCAGTTTCCATAGAGACCCTGGAGCATTGGCACCATGATAGCATGGGCAGGGGCTGGCAGGGCACACAGCTGGGCGGGGAGCTGCTCCGGAGATGGGATCTTGCAGTAGTGACAGCATGGTCTGAAGCCAGGGAAGAGCTGCAATCCACTGTGCACATGCCTTGGGAAGGGATATGCAGGCAGTGGATTGTGGCTCTGCCCCAGGTCTGAACCATGCTGTCACCACTACAAGATCTCAGCTCTGACCCCAGACCAGCTCCCTGCCCAGCCATGTGCCCTGCCAGCACTGCTGGAGCTAGGCCCCACACTGTTATCATACCACCATTACTGTGGTCTCCATGTAAATAAGTCCCAGAAACACAGGCAGAGGCTGCTGGGAAATGGAGTTCAGCCACTAGTGAGCTCCATCATTTTGCTCACCCCTGCCCTAGATGAAGGCAACTAATGAATTCCTTCAGATGGAGCAAGAGCTCCAAAGAAATTAGAAACAGCTGTCAGTTCTGTAAAAGCAGCATAAATAAAAGTGTGATCAGAAATAACAGCAGCAACAACAGGTACTCTTCCAAGGGACGTAATGTGATAAACTCATTAATTTTTGCATGGAGTTGCTTTAAATAGAGGCTGTTATGCTTAAAAGACACACAATTCCTTTATGCTGAATGAAAGGAATGTCTCTGCGTCTGTTGTTAGTCCTCCACTGGGTAAAGAAAAGGAACATTATCCTTGATTTTAACATTAGCTTTGGTAGAAGCTGTGATAGTAGTAATGTGTCTACCACAAGCAGATTTACTTCTAGAGAATGAAGAAAATAAAATTAACAGTAGACAAACAAAACAAAAACACTTCTCAAAAATTTGTCAGGGGTCAAGAAAATGATTCTGTTCTGTTAAGCCCTTTCTTAGAAGTTGAAATAGATGCTTTACAGTTTTTTCCCAGCTTCCATTCAATTATGAAACTTCTTAACAACTTCTGGACTTTGTACAGCATCATGGTTTGGGTTTTTTTTGTTCTTTGCTTTCTAAAGCTGACCTTCTTCCAAGGTCTGTTCTGAGTTAAGGTCCTTGCTACACAAATAAAGCTAGCATGAGGATTTTGATAAAAATAAAGGGTTTCTTCTTTATCTCAGCAGAAACCCATTAATTTTTTTGAAGGACAAGACATGCACATTTTAATGAATGTCACTACAGAAATAATAATGAAAAGTCTTCCTTTTATTCTGGATGGGAAAACATTTGCAGCTTTGTGGCTTCAAGGCTGCTAATCAAGTATCTGTCATACAGAATACAAAAAAGTAATTGTTGAACATAAAAATGGACAGAGGCCCAACAGATAATACAAGAAACTATTAAGAGTAGACAGGACTTTAAAGACGGGGTACATAAGAATAGTGGTTCATTATACTTTATGGGAATGACTTGCCTAATGAGATGATTTAATGTTAATATGAGAGAAAAGTGATAGCCACATCAAGCTTCCTAGTCCTCTTTGTCACAAGGTTGTTATATACAGGGCTGTGCCTTTCACCAGCCAACTTCAGGTCTAATAATCACAAATGGTTAAGGCTCAAGCCACCATATTCTAGTTTAGATGCTGTTTTGGCTAACACTGGGTTCAGATTATAGTCTGTCAGCTGGATATCCAATGGCTATATCTGATCAAGGAAAATCAATTTAATACCTGAAAAGTGCGACAGACTTGGAGAGATGGATATAAACAGAAGTAGTTTCATTTTGTAACCAAAAGAATTATTCCTGCTTGCACTGGGCTTAAATTTGGCACTTAAACTTCAAGCCTGTGATCTACCGAGAATTAATGGCATGAATTCTGAGGATATTTCATATTTTAAGCATATGTCCCTACAAATAAAAAATAAAAAACACGGGAAGAAAGTTTATGCCTCAGTGGTAACTGATAAAATTATTTAAGTGAAGTACTATTTTTTCAGACACTGAAACAAGCCTACTTTGAGAAGGATCAGCTTAAAGCCTGAGGGATAGTCTGTCTCTGAGCAGACAAACAAGTTCAGGCCTTCACTAATACTCCAGTACTAAGTGATTTGCCATGAATGGATCCTTTTCTTGCCCCTGTGAGATACTAAATGTTGATAAGCTTTCAGCCAGCGTATCTAAGATTAAATGAAAGACTTTGGCAGTATCCTACAGTTAAATTCAGATATAAATAGTTCTTAGTAGTCTCACCACCATGAAAGTATTGAGTGCAGCAGCGTCAAATCCCATTTTCTATGCCTTGATTTCTCTGATTCACGGAGCTAACATTTTAGGCTAAATACAAACGGTCAAATAGCCCAAGGCTGAATCAATTCAATATTTACAGGCTACTATAAGCTGCAAAGATTGAACTGGGAAGCAAGTTAACAGACATTCACTTCTGATTCCAGAAATACAGTCACATGCCTGCAGTAGCCCAGGCCAGAAGCCATGGGATGCTAGAAAATACCTCCCTCCCTGCCAGCCACTGCTGAAGGGAAGGGAGGGAAGCTGGTTTGTATTAAACCAGTTTTCAGCCATTTTGAAAGTAATTTAAGTTTGCTGAACTTCTGTTGTATTGCAGATTTGAACTGGCTTCTGATCACTTAAACCAGTTTATTTATAACTTCTGTCCCTAGCCTTAATGCTGACTACCTTTAGTGGAACCACAAAAACCTTCAGTGAAACACAATCTACTAGTGTCAATGTTCCTGCTTACATCAGTGTTATACACATTTATGCCTGCAAGAGGTGTAAGGAATACTTTAGGAGGAAAATAGTAAGTAGTGTTTGATGCACATATTTCAAAATATTTTTTCCAGTGGGAAACAGGATTAAACAACGACTTTCTTTCCTGGGAATCTAACTTTCCCTATTATATAGTGAGCATGCTTTCAGTCATTATGTGGAGACAAATCAGAATGCCAGATAATATATTTCAAAGACTTTAGGTATTCCTTCCCCTATAGAAGGATTGCCCTTCATTCTAAATTTCTAAAGGAGGAATTCTAGTTTCTTGTGTAGTTCCACTGTACATCAACTTTTCCACTCATTTATCCTAAAACATGGCTATAGAGGCTGCCATAGCAAAATCCATGATCAAGATACTTCCTGACTCTGAATCAAGATGTTTAGATTCAAGAAGAAAATTAGATACTAGTTTGCAGTTGTCTCAGGGCTCATGTTGTATTTCATTGACAAATATAAAACTTTTCCACGTAGTGGAATAAGCATTGTGACAGGGTGTTTGCAAAGCCTGTCACAATAGGACGGAGCAGGGGGACTGCTACCAGGGAGACTCCTGCCAGGGAGAGAAGCCTACCTGTAAAGGGTAAGGGAAAGAAAATAAAACAGTAAAGCAGCTCAACCTTATCAATTTTTGCCAAGATCTGTGCTAGGAGCCAGCACTGAGATGAAGTTGCCTTGATTGGCCCAGGCCAGTGACCTAGAAGTTAAAAGCCCTGGGGTCAGACAGGTTAGTTGCAGTATAAATATAAATATATATAAAAGAAAGAACTACATGTTTCACATTTCTAAAGTGTAAACTTTAAGAACAATGCCAAAAATCAGGAGAGTTGGCAACACTGTAGTTGCCCTAGAGAGGAGACATCGGCAGGAGCAGATGCTTATGCTTACCATAAAGAGGTATGGCAATTTACCAGACTCCTAGTTGAGGAGTTGACTGAGACTGAGAGGAAAGCAGACAAAGAAGTTTGCTTCAAGCTGTGAGCTGGCAGGGGAGCATTACAGGAGGGTGGAGAGGAGCCTGACTGGTGAGTGAATGCTTTTAGGTGTTGCCTGCAGGGAGCAGAGAAGAAGGAACTTTAAAGAGCAGCTGGGGGGGGCAGTTTCCACAGCGTGAAAGTAACAGGGCAGCTGAGTCAAGGGACTGTGTGAAGCAGACTTAGGCTTACCAATTGATATGCTGATGAACTAATCACAAGCAGCTGTGACTCAGGCACTTGTGTGAATACCAGCTAAAGCTGAGAGCTGTGTGACTGAAATGAGAGGGAATATACTTTGGAGGTCAGGGGGAAAATAAGAACTGACCAGCTACTGGGGAACCCGTGAGAACTTAAGAAACATCTAACTAGTAAGAGGACAGGCAATGACACAGTCGGTGGGCATCATGAAGAGTTTATGGAAGCAGAGTGAATGCATTAAGCAGACACTGCGATGAAGTATTGGCTCCTTTAAACACCTGGCATGGTAAGGGAAAGGCATAATGGTTGATGGAGCCCTGTGAAGGGGCAGGAAGCCATAATCTGGTTGCAGTGAGATTCATCAGGCAAACCTCCAAATATTTACTTTCTCTTTTGGAATTTTCTTTAACATCCAAGGCATGGCAGGTGAGTACAAAATAGGATGATCAGATACTGGGGAATCTGGTTGCCACGCTGTGGTAGGGGCAATGCCCCAGAGAAAACTTACCTCAAAAAGGAGAGCTCCTGAGCTAGCAGGACACTGCTGAGAACCAGACATCTGGTGGGAGCGAAACCACAGTGGGGAAAAATGCCACAGCAGCAAAAGAGAAAAAAAATTAACCCAGGAAGATCTAGGGTTGGCTCTAGTCCCAGCATGGATCTGCTTTATGGTGACATGCTGATGCCAATTTGCCACCCGGCCCTTCAAGGAAAGGATAAAAGGTCAGATGGAATTGGAGCAGGAGAGACCGGAAGTGAGGCTTCTGCTGGGGCCAGAAGAGCCCCAAAGAGGAGAGCGCTCCAGAGAGAAGCAGTGATGGCTGCCCCAGGAAGAGGCACCTGGAGTTGAGACAAGCCCATGAGAAATAAGGTACTTACCCAAAGCAGAGTCATGGATCCAAGACACCTTCAGGCCTGATTGGACCACCAGGGACCCTGCAAAAGAAAAGAGAGCTGGAAGTCCAGACCACAGTGGATGCACAGGATATACAAGAAAAGGAGAGAAAAGCAAAGTGATGCACCTGGGGAGGAACAACCAGCACCATACCTACAGGCTGGGGAACTCCCTTCTTGTCAGTACAGAGGCGGAACAGGATCTTGGAGTCATCATTGATTCCAAGATGAACATGGGCCGGCAGTGTGGCGATGCAGTCAGGAAGGCCAACCGTACCTTATCGTGCATCCACAGATGCATCTCAAGCAGGTCCAAGGAGGTGATACTCTCACTCTATGCGGCACTGGTCAGGCTGCAGCTGGAGTACTGCGTCCAGCTCTGGGCGCTGCACTTCAAGAAGGATGTGGACAACATGGAGAGTGTCCAGAGGAGGGCCACTCGCATGATCGGGGGCAGCAGGGCAGGCCCTACGAGGAGAGGCTACGGGACCTGAACCTATTCAGCCTCCACAAGAGAAGGCTGAGGGGGGATCTAGTGGCCTGTTACAAACTAGTCAGGGGGGGACCAGCAGGCACTGCCAGGAGTGACCAGGAATAACAGTCACAAGCTGGCAGAGGGTAGATTTAGGCTAGATATCAGGAGGCGCTACTTCATGGTCAGGGATCTGGAACCAACTTCCAAGAGAAGTGGTGCTGGCTCCTACCCTGGGGGTCTTTAAGAGGAGGTTAGATGTAACCTTGCTGGGGTCGTTTGACCCCAGTACTCTTTCCTGCCATGGCAGGGGGTTGGACTAGATCTACTAAGGTCCCTTCCATCCCTAGAAACTATGAAACTATGAAACGTTCCCAAGAACAAGGTAACCAGGGGACAACAAGGACGGTAGGTCAGTTACACTGCAGCCTGGGGCCGGGACCAAGTAAGGTCCACACCCTATTTATTCTAAAGCTAAAAGACCAAGACAAAATTACCACCATGGCTCACCCTAGTGGTAGGCAGAAGATAACAACTTAAGGCATAAGGTGGGGTGTAGGGGAGGCAGTGCTCCGAATCGAGAAACTGGACAAGCAGAGCTAAGGAGGGTCCCAGGGAAGGCAAGACATAACACCTTACTCCCAATAACAAACTTATTTGGCAGGAAAGATGTGGCAGGCAAGAATCCCTCAACGTCTTCCAAGGTTAATTCAACATCTAGCTATCCAGTTCCCAATGAGACAGCGAAACCCGAAAAATCCGTATGAGCCAAGCATACTAGCAAACGCCACGGGAAGTTACACACACACATTGGCCTCAAACATTTACAAGCACGTATGTGTTTATTCTCGTCCAACACAAGAACATTTCAAGGTCTCCACGTCAAAGGCTTGGAGGACTCAGTATAAACAATAATATGGAGAAACCAGTTTCCTCTGTCATGATGACTACACAAAGAAAATGTCATTCTTTTCCATAATTTTGGAAATGACTAATTAGCTCCACAGTAAAGTTGACTAATTAGCTCCACAGTAAAGTGTCACTCTCTACATGTGGGCCTGTATTAGGGCTCAGTAAATTAACTCAGTAGTGTACCACAGGGATTGGTGATTGGTCCAGTACTTTACAACATCTTTATTAATGATTTGGATATGGAGGTAAAGACCTCACTGGCCAAGTTCATGGATGACACCAAGTTATGGGAGAGTGTGGTCATGCTTGAAGATATGCAACAGATACAGGTGGACCTAGACAGGCTAGCAAGTTGGGCAGATCGGAACCTGATGAAGTTTAAGGTCAAGAAATGTAAAGTGCTCCCCCTTAGGATAAGCAACCCCCAACACACCTACAGGCTTGGCAGCATCAAACAGACTAGCATCATGAATGAAAAGGACCTGATGGTAATAATAGACCACAGTATGATTATGAGCTGTAGCCAGTAGGGCAAATAATACTCTAGCATGCATCAATCAATGCATATCCAGCAAAACCAAGGAGGTGATTCTTCTGTTCTACTCAGCACTGGTGAGACTGAAGCTGGAGTACTGTGTCTAGTTCTGGGTACCACACTTTAACAAAGATGTGGACAAGCTTAAGAGAGTCCAAAGACGAGCCACCCACATGATCAGAGACTTAAAAAGCAGGTCATATGAGGAAAGGCTGAGGGATCTGGGACTCTTCAGCCTGAGGGAAAGAAGGCTGAGAGGGGACCTGGTATCAGCTTACTGGTACACTAGGGGAGTACATTAAGGGCTCGATGAGTATCCGAGAGGAAAACCAGGAGTAAAGGCCACAAACTCCTGGAAGTTCGATTCAGGCTCAACATTAGGAAAAACTTATTCACAGTCAGGATGTCCAGACTCTGGAATAAGATCCCTCCAGAGGTGGTGCAATCACCTACCCTGTAAATCTTCAAGAGGAGACTATCACATGGCAGAGTAATTTACACCACCTAAACACACGTGTAGATGGTGATTGGGGCTGGCAGGGGTATTTGGGTGCTACAGTGTGGAGGCTGCCTGCCAACTAGTCCTATATTGTAGCAATCTCATCCCCCAGCCAGCCTGGATGCCACCTAACACCACCACCCAGAGTCCAGGGCTGACCCCCAGGTCTCATGCCAACCTGGGACTACTCCACCCTGACTCAACATGCTATGGTCATGGGCAGACATAAAAATGCTGTGCCCAGGAAAAATAAACTCTGGTGTGAACTATGTCAAAGCTTATTTCTTTGTCCTACCAGCACTTGTAGATGCACCCAGTGGGCACCTCCACACATGCAAGCACATGCGTTTACAGCATGCACTTTGTTGTGGAGCAAATTGTGCCACTTGAGGCAAAATAACCCTGCCTGGCTTCTCCCAGATCTGCATCCAGGGAGAGCTAGAGCCCAGGGCCAGCATCTTGCTGTCCCCAGCAGTATAAAAAAGCTGTCCTGGTCATCAACTCAGGGCTGCTTGCTCACAGGAGCTTCACAAGCAGGGCCAAGGAGGTGATCCTTCCCCTCTATGTGACATTGGTCAGGCCGCAGTTGGAGTACTGTGTCCAGTTCTGGGTGTCACACTTCAGGAGGGATGTGGATAGCATAGAGAGGGTCCAGAGGAGGGCCACTTGCATGATCAGGGGGCAGCAGGGTAGGCCCTATGAGGGAACACTACAGGACCTGAACCTGTTCAGCCTACACAAAAGAAGGCTGAGAGGGGATCTGGTGCCCACCTACAAACCTGCCAAGGGGGACCAGCAGGCAATGGGAGAGTCCCTATTCCCCCAAGCACTACCAGGAGTTACAAGGAATAATGGCCATAAGCTGACTGAGAGTAGGTTCTGGCTAGACACCAGGAGGCAATACTTTACAGTCAGGGCGGCTAGGAGCTGGAACCAACTTCCTAGGAAAGTGGTGCTTGCCCCCACCCTGGGGCTCTTCAAAAAGAGGCTATACAATAACCTAGTTAGGGTCGTTTTACCCCAGCTTTCTTTCCTGCCCATGGCAGGGGGTAGGACTTGATGACCTGCTTAGGTCTCTTTTGACTCAACCAACTATGAAACTATGAAGTTGGCCATGCCCCTTCCTGTCCCAGGCTGTTGCTGTTGTTGCTGCTGCTAGCTTGGTCTCAGGAGCTTCTGGAGAGAGGATGGCCAGGCCTCTTCCTGCATGAGGGCTGCCCACAGAACCCTCCCCACCAGAGAACTAACAACAGCTGGAGGCAAGGGTGGTGGAGCAGCTCCAGGCATGGGCAGGATGTCTCTCCCTATGTGGAAGAGTGTTGGTGCTGAACCAGATGGTCCTGTCCATGTTCTGGGATCACTTACACACCCTGACTGTGCCCCCTGAGGTCCTGGCAGGGCTCCAGAGATAGGCACTGGAGTTTTTCTGGCCAGGACAGCACTGGGTCACTGTGGAGGTCCTGGGCCTCCCCTTGCAGGAGGGTGGCCAGGGCCTGGTTTGCCTGTGCAGCCAGGTCCTGACATTTTATCTTCAGGCCCTGTAGTGACTGCTATGCAGTGTTGGTAGCCACTCAATATGGGGTCACCTGGGGCATGCCTTCCTCCGCTACTTCCAGGTGCTCTGATATGACTGGCAGCTCCTTGGTTTGTGGGGCTTCTCCCTACAGGACCTGCAAGGGCTGCCAGAGTTCTACCAGGACCTCTTCTGGGCCTAGAGGCTAATCTCCACTTCCAGGTCCCCCACAACACTTACCCAGGGCACTGACCTCCTCATCAAGCCTCTACTCTGGAACCCCGAGTTGGGTCCAGGTTGCCATCTCTGAGCAGGCTCCTCTGCCTGGGTCCTGCCACTTGCCTCCCTAGTAGGAATTCTGGCATTCCCTATTTGAAAACTGAAAAATCCCTGATAAAAAAAATCCCAAAGTTACTCTGTAAAATACTCCCAAATCCATGTTCCTCCACAATTAAAACAAAAGACCACTATATGGAGAGAACAAGAGTGAGAGACAGAGAGACAGTGATCAGTTGGGCAATGTTTTATCAATATATCTACAGTATTAAAGCAATTTAGTAGCCTACCAGTGTCTCTATCATCATAATCAAATGATTTCTAAATATCTATATGTTTTGCTGTTTGCCTTTGGTTTGCTTACCATTGAGCAGTCAGAGCTCCCCCTGACCCCTTCATTAACCAGGATATGGGGACAGCTGCCCCTGCAGCCACAGCTCCTGCCAGCAGGACTCATCCTGTCTGGCAGCTGGGTATGCAGGATGTGTGCTGGGGCTCAGGGGGAGGAGGAGGGCAGGCTCTGCCCCAGTGACCCCAACAGCAACTGCTACTGCCAGTGAGTGCAGGGCTTCTTTTTTTTAATTGCTGGGATGCTGGGGTTAGGTGCTAGGGAATAGGCAGAGGATGGGGATGGGCAGGGCAGTGATTGGGGAGGCTTGGCAAGCAGGCAGGGGATGGGTCCAGTGGGTGTCCCCCAGTGGCCGCCTCCTCCAGCCCCACCCACCCCCTGCTTACCAGCACCAGAGTGAGGGCCTGCCATAGAGACACCCTGCCCCACTTTTTTCACCTGATGTATTTTTTTTCGCCCTGGATATTCAGAGGTCTAATTTTTCTCCTGCGCTGAAAATTTGCTGCTCAGGAAACATTTTTTTTGTTCCCACATGTGCCTTTTGCAGTGTCTCAAAGGGCTTTCAGCTGCTGCAAGGGGCACATGCACTGTCCTCTGGATGCGCCCACAAGGTTCAATAAGGATAAGTACAAAGTCCTGAACTTAGGATGGAACAATCCCATGCACCAGTACAGGCTGGGGGCTGACTGGCTGGGCAGCAGCTCTCCAGAAATGTACCTGCAGGTTACAGTGGACAACAAGCTTAGTAGGAGCCAGTAGTATGCCTTTGTTGCCAAAAACGCTAACAACATACTGGGCTGCATTGGTAGATGTGTTGCCAGTAGGTCACAGGAAGTTATTAATCCCTTCTAATCAGCACTGGTGAGGCCACATCTGGAGTACCATGTTCAGTTTTGGGTCCCCCACTACAGAAAGGATGTGGTCAAATTGGAAAGAGTCCAGTGGAGGGCAACAAAAATGGTTTGGGGGCTGGGACACATGATTTATGAGGAGAGGCTGAGGGAACTGGGCTTATTTAGCCTAGAGAACAGAAAACTGAGGGGGGATTTAATAACAGCCCTCAACTACCTGAAGAGGTGCTCAAAAAAAAGGATCGAGTGGGCAGGAGTGCCAGGGATGCGCAAAATACAGCCCGTGGGCCAGATCTGGCCCACCAAGCATTTCCCTCTGGCCTGTGGAGCCCCTTCAAAACCCACGTATTGGCAGCTGCCTCTCTGGAAGCCTCCAGAGGCACCAGCTGCCATCTGCAGCACCTCAGGCTGTTTCCTTGGGTTCTGGTTTCAAGGCAACCAACCCCGACCGCAGCCTGCCCCAGCTGGCCTCACCAAGCCCCTGGTTCAGGCCACATTGCAGCTTGAGGGGGGGGCTGGTCCAGAACCTGTGGTGCCAGTGAGGAGAAAGAGTGTCTGAGTGGGGTTCTGCTTTGCTGCACGGGACTGGAAAGGGCCTTGCCCTGCAGGTAAACCCAGGAAAGGGGATGCTGGGCAGGTTTTCCTCATGGCAAGTCGGGCTGCTTGGTCCATGCAGGGTCAGGGTGGGCCAGCACTGTGGAGGGGAAGCAGCAGCTGGGCCACCGTTGTAGCCCAGTCAGCACCAGGGAGGAGAGGTGTTGGCAGAGCCATGTGCCACTCATGACAGGATGAGCCCAGCTGCAGTGGCAGAGGCTCAGCTGTATTTTCCCCCTACCTGTGCTGGTCAGTCTTGAGCACGGCTCTGCCCCATTTCTGCTGGCTGGTGCAGACCCAGCTGGGCTCCTCCCATCCCCAGCAGCACATGAGAAGCTGTCTTCAGCCACAGGCTGCTGGGGATGAGAGAAGGCCAGCTGGGTCTGCACTGGCCAGAAAAGGCAGCATGCAGCTGAAGTCAGCTCCTTATGTGCTGCTGGGGATGGGAGGAGCCCAGCCAGGTCTGTACCAGCTAGCAGGTGGTGGTGGAGAGGTATGCCTCTTGGGACTGACTGGTGCAGGCAGGGGAAAAGTGCATATGTGCCCCTGCTGGTCTGGCTAGGCTTCCCCCATTCTGAGTGCCACACAGCTCTGCCACTGCTTCTCCTGGCTGGTGCAGACCCAGCTGGGCTCCTCCCATCCCTAGCAGAATGTGAGGAGCCCACTTCAGCTGCATTCTGCCTTTCCTGGCTGGTGCAGACCCACCCAGGCTCCTCCCATCCCCAGCTGCACATGGGAAGCCAACTTCAGCTGCATGCCACTTTTTCTGTCTGGTGCAGACCTGGCCGGGTCCATCCCATTCAGAGCAGCATGCGGCTGAAGCCAGGTTCCCACATGCTGCTCAGGATGGGGAGAGCCTAGCTGGGTTGGTGCTGGCCAGCAGAAGCAGCAGCAGAACCTCCTTCTTTTGGGACCAGTTGGCACAGGAAAGTACAGCACCACCTGGGGAAGCCACTGCTTGATAGGGGATAGGATGGGTTGGCCAGGCCCCACCAGGGAGGGAAAGCTGCAGCTGAGCCCCCTGTGGCTCGGGACAGTAGGTGTTCTACAGTGCTGGAGGGTGTTGTGCTGGTGAGGGGACCTGGGCTGGCTTCTGCTGTGCGGGCGATGGGGGCGGGATGGGTCAGGACCATGTCATGCTGGCACCTGTGATGGGTCGGGAGTTGGCCAGCTGATGCCCCTGAAACCCCACTGCTGGGACAGGATGTTAGAGGGGTCACAACCCCTTGCTACCTGGTGAGTTGTGCAAATTACATCATGCAGTCAGTGAACTGAGCATGTGCGTTAGATCAGATTACCTCTAGCTCTGTGATTGACAAGCCTCCAGGTCACCCAGAGGGCACATTCTGGGGGCCTGTCTGTAGTTTCAACTCCAAGTGTTGGCAGCACCAAACTTAAGATTTTTCCTTGACATGCCCCCTTGCTGTCAATACAGGAGTTGAAACATAACATAACATGACACATTAGTCCATCGTTTCTTGGTCTTGTAGCCATGATGTCCAGGCTTGTGTGATGTTTCTTAACATCTCGGCGATGAACACTAGCTCAGACGTTTTGAATTTCTGTTTCCATGGTTCCACTGGCTCAAAGTCTGGTTGATTCCACATCTCTTTCCCGGTATTTAAATTTGTGAGGACCTCATGATTAAATTTAATCCAATTTTTGTATGACCCTTGTCCCTTCAGGCGCAGAGCTTCCTTGTACAGCCCTACAGCTCGCTCCATCACCCTGTTGGACTGGGGGTGGTACGGCATATGGTGGTGCCAGCTTATGTTATGGAGGCGTGCTAATTTCTTGATGGCAATCGATGTGAAAGGTGGTCCCCCATCCGACTGAATTACTTTAGGTACTTGCCAGACTGCAAAGATACTGATAAGGGCCAAAATCACGGCCGCCACATGGATCTTACTTCTATTGGTTTTAATCATGTTCGTGTTCCGGCAGTTATTTGTTTCCTCTGTTGTTTCTGTTCCCACACTCTTAGTTGCACATTGACAGCTTGTGTGGTTGCAATACTCACGTACGTCCTCTAATTGGTGCCGATCCATGTACGGGGGTGGTGATGCTGTCTTGGGAGGTGGCACTGTTGCAGGAGGCCGATGATGTCGTGGAGGCGATCCAGGGGCGGTAACGAACGAGGGAGGAAGCGGATCCCAGGTGGGCGGGACAGTGGGTGACGTGAAGGAGGGGGAAGGAATCTTGGTGGGCAGTGACGTCAGCACGGGGGTTGGCACACTTTCAGAGTGGCTGACGCCATCTTGTAACGGCAGCTCAGCCAAATTCTCGGAGAGTTCTTTCAATACCACCAAGTACTCTCGGAAAAGGACGTTTATTATCTGACCCTTTTCCCATTTAAGCACCATCCACTTTTCTTTTCTTCCATCCCGTTCAAGGCTTTCACAGAGCTGGGTTAGCAGCTCGTGCCCCCTTGATCCGGCCATGAGGCTCGGACAGCTAAACCCGTCCGAAGGGGTGTCCTCTCCTCCCTCCTTCATATACCTCATGCACCGGGCAAACTCCTGCATTGGGCTGAAGCTTGTCCCACCCGAAGTTTTCACGCAGACTGGGGAAACGGGCCCTGTCTCTTCCCTTGGGCGATAAATGGCTCGGGGGTCCCGCATAACACAGCTCAGGGCTCCGGGGCTAAGCTGTACGACCCATTCCTTCCCGCTTGTCCCATGAAGGGACAGGTACCCATCAATCATCTTCACAGCAGGATCCGTGGCCTGAAGATACACAATATGGACCCACAAGTCATCCGGGTCGTCAGCCAGACGGACTCTGCTGCACCATGGGCAGCTCTGAATCAACTCGGACTCAAACTTGCCTCCCATTAATCCTGTTCGTGTTGCCATGTCGGGGTAACTGAACACCGAGTGAATCAGGCCCCAAGGTCACGGTGGGCCAGGGTGGCAACTGGAATACGAACAGGTGAGATTAGCGGCGGTGGAGTGTGAGCTGTATGGGAAGTTTAAACAAAGATGATTTATTTACTCATGCTTGGGAAGCGGAGGCTCAAATATTTCTTCAGTTACAGTATAGCGACCAACAAAGGGGTCTGTTGGCCCACGGGGTTCACTAGCGAGCCCTTGCTTTCTACCCCCTGAGGGATAGGTGCGGCTGCCCACTAGCTAGTCCCAGGGCTGGTCGACAGCTCATGAACGGGATAACAAACAACAAAAACTGTAACGTAGTGAATCGAGGAATGGGTTTTTAATGCCAGTCCAAAAGACAGTCTGTAAACCGAGGTCAGAGATGAGAAGCCAGAACGAAGTAAGCTGAAGTCAAAATCGAAGCCAAACAGTCCCACAACCGAGATCAAAAAGACAAGTCGCTCCTCCCACCGTCCACAGCCTCTGCTTGTGCCTCACAGTCCCTGCCGTCCACAGCCTGTGCTCACAGCATCGTTCTCTCCCTGTGAGACAGTCCCTGCAAAAGCAGCCTCTGCTCACAGGGTCGAGCACAGTCTCTCCTCCAAAACACACACACACTACCTCACCACACCCGGGTGGCAGCTCACAAGCCTTTTATAAGAATTTAGTGGCCAATCAGAACATTCTTCACAGAGAAATTTCTAGTCAAATTACATCATGCAGTCAGTGAACTGAGCATGTGCGTTAGATCAGATTACCTCATGCTCTGTGATTGACAAGCCTCCAGGTCACCCAGAGGGCACATTCTGGGGGCCTGTCTGTAGTTTCAGCAAACTTAAGATTTTTCCTTGACAGGAGGGACTGCCGGTGGCAAAGGTCAGGGGTGGGATTTCCAGTCCCAAGATGGCAACCAGTGGGTGGGGCAAATGAAGGGGCCGGGCTACCTGTGCAGCCCTTGACAGCTCGCCAAAACTCATCAAGCAGCCCTCTGCCTGAAATAATTGCCTGCACCTGAACTAGACTGTTCTCAGTGGTGGCAGATGACAGCACAAGGAGCAATGGTCTCAAGTTGCAGCAAGGGAAGTTTAGGTTAGATATTAGGAAGAGTTTTCACACTAGGAGGGTCGTAAAATACTGGAACAAGTAACCCATAGAGGTGGGTGAATCTCTATCCTTGGAGGGTTTCAAGACTTGGGTAGACGAAGCTTTGGCTGGGATCATCTAGTTGGGGATGATCCTGCTTTGAGCAGGAGGTTGAACTAGATGACCTCCTGAGGTCCCTTCCAAACTTAATTTTCTATGATTCTAAGATGCTTCAAATAAGTGTCTGATAGTTATGAAGCAGAGCTAGTTAGGCATATTAAAATTATTCTCACTGTATTAGTATTCAAATGGATGAATCAACAGATTTTGCTGGATTGGCTATTTTGCTTGTATTTGCACATTACATCTTTTGAATCTTTGCAGCAGAAAGACCTGCTTGTGTTGTTCGCTTAGGAGAAAAATGAGAGATTAAGGACAAAAAATCAAGTCAGTCTGCTTGATTTGTTCATGAAAGAAACATTAGCTGGAATCTGTACATACCAATGAAGTGAAAGCAATGACTGGAAAAGTCAGAGGCATGGTAGCTTTTAAAATGTATTTAAAATGTTGCTCCTAGTGTAAACAGCAGATATTGCAGTTTCCATCAATAAGCTTTTGCTTTGAAGCACATACAAGAAGATCTGAAGGCTGCACTTGACAACTCAGTGAAAAATGTTAACTTTACTGGGCCTCAAACTCCAGGATATTTTCAGCATTGTGTGAGGAGATGGGCTGTATTCCAGTATATACACAGCTTTGCTGCTATGTACTAAGATTAACTTGACTGCCCACAGAAAACTGCTTCCTTGCATGTCTGAATTTTGAGGAGAGAGATACCTTTTCTTTTCTGACCATCTATTTGAACTTGCCACCAAGCTTGCTGACATTATTTAGGTACAAAAGTTGCCATATTTTGGGGACATATTATCCTAACTTAAAGAGTTGATCTTGTTTTTCACCAAACGTAAATATTCTGTGTTCAAGATAGAATTGAGTCAGTACTTCTGAAGCTCAATTTTTGATCCAACTGCATTGAGAAGTAGTGTTGAATTTTTCCCCTCCCTTCATGATGGTTTAATTACTAATGATGTTGAACTGCTTATTGACATTGTGTATAGCAAAATTCACCTGGCACCTTGGACCTGCCTGAACTATGAACAACTCTCAGAGAACATTTTCCAATGACGACAGAGTCCTTGGCCTGGCTGTGCAATCCATTCAGTGAATCTGTGTCAACCAGCCCATACAAATTATTACTGAAAGAGCATAAGCAACTCATTGACTATACTCTCAAGTCAATGTTTCAGTCAACATCTTTTGTTGAATTTCTGGTTACAACTTTTCAGCCAGCCTCGATGTCTCATGCCCTTTACTACTACTTATTAATGTTAAACAGCTTTCTCATTATGTGCTGCTACAAAGAATAAACATCAAAACAAGCTAGATGTGAAACCAGATATGCGCCTACAATGGTCAATCAGAATACCAAACATCACATGTCTTTAGGAAAGAAGGCAGGCACATCCATCATGTTGAAAGCAAGCATATCCTGCAAGTATATCTATCCTTTCAACATCTTTCTTATTTGTACTAATAAAGAAAAAAATAAAATAAATAATATATTTAGTTATATTTATTTATTTACATTTACAGAACTTGTCAATCTTTAAGACAGGGGTAGGGGTTCCATGGCCAAAGAAGTAATATGACAGAGTTCCATGACTTCAGGAACTTCGAAAACCATGATCTAGATCATATTTCCCTAGTTTGTTTGTGAAAAACTGTCAAAAGAAGTATAGTATCTACTGTTTCCATATCCACCGTGCAGGTTTTCCTGGTTTTTGACAAACCAATTATAGCGGTGGTGAGCAACCTATGGCCCAAATGCCGGATCCGGCCTGCATCAAGGTTAAATCCAGCCCACAGAAATCCAACCTGGCCTAGAGTGGCATGCAGGATTGGGTGGCATACAGCTAGGTTGTGCCACCCACAGTGTTTCTACCTCCTGCTCTCTTGTCCCTGAACTTGACCTCACTGCAGAGACGCTGGGGGCAGGCAACACGGGTAAGCTCAGGTGGCTTGAGTACTCTGGGAGGTACAAATTTGTGGCCCTTGGAAGGGGGCCAGGTCACAAACTCCAGCCTGTTGCAACAAAAGATTGCCATCCCGTTTTATTGCCTTATCAATTCAGGGTAATGATTAATTGATTGTGTAACATCTTGTTCTTATATATTTCCAAGGATCTATAAATTCCCATGCTCTGCTTCTTGAAGGTAGGTGTTCGGTTTGACAGTCTTCAGTCTTTATCTTTCTTTCATGAGTTCTTAAAAATATTCATTAATGGTTCAGAGATTTCTCAGATTCAGTACTCTAACCTGAATTTCAGGTTTTGAGGCCCTGGAAACTTAGATATGCCTATCACAGCAAAAAATATTTAAGTACTTTGTTCTTTCACTGTTCCAGCCTGATTGTCTATCCTTTTGTTAAAATAAATTATTGTAAGGATCTTTTCTGTTTCTCAAGACTGAAGTAAAGGTGGCATTGAATACTTAAAACTTTGTATTATCTGTTGCTTGATCTTCCCCATTAAGTAAAGTGTTTATACATTCCTTTGTTTTCCTCTGACTTCCAATATATTTATAGAATGGATTTTATGCCTTTTTTTGTTCCTTGCTAGTTATAACATATTTTGCCTTTCTGATTCCAGCTGTTTTATATTGTGCTGTTCTTTTATATTCCTTTCTCTTTTCAATTTTAGGTCATTAAAGAGCTTATGATGTAGCCATATTGATCTGCACTTTTTCTACCTATTTGTGTGTGTGTGTGTGTGTGCGCGCGTGCATGCATTAGCATAGTTTTCCACCATACCTTTTCTATCCTTTTTTTCAATAGCTTCAAGATCTCCTGGGATCCTTCATCCCTTCAGGTCCTTTGAGAAGATCTATCTACTAAATCCTGGCATTTTTTGAAATCTGATTTTTAGTGGGGTTTTCTTGTCTTTTCTTTTCTTTTTTTTGTCCATTGTCCTTATTCTGCTAAGCTCTCTCTTTCCTTTCCCTAGAATTTGGACTCTAGAATTTAATTATTTGCATTCACCCAAATTACCTTCCATATTCAGATTCACAACTATCTCTTTCTATTAGGTAAGAATCAAATCTAAAATAGCCACTTATCTAAACATTTCCTCTACCTATTGAAACAGAAAACTGTCCTAAGCACAGCCCAGAAACAATTCCATTTTTATCTTTACAAGCCTGTTTGTATCTTTAAACAGGTTCTTGCGAGAGCCAAATAGGACCAGTTGTTGTATGGTGCAAAGTCTTATGGTACACAGAGATGATCAGTTGCAACTCAGACACTGAATGCGACAAACCTCTCCTAGACTTCTTGTCTCAGGGATTTCTAAACAAAACAACTACTTCACTGTTCTTGAGACAGCCACTTGCAGAGCTCCAGCTGTTGGTTTACCTTAACACACAGACTTCCACAGCATTGAACTAGAGGATGAAGTCATGGCAAGACTTAGTCTATCAAAAAAACCCAACCAAACCAAACAAGCAGACAAGTGCACTTGAGAAAAATTAAAACAACCACTTTCTCTACAATCAGGAACTCCTCACAGTGCTAATGGTGCTGTGTTGCTGAAATGTTGAGCAAGCTGGCTTCCTCAAACCTTGCTGGTTTGGGAAATAATCCTTCCCTTTTTCAGTTGATAGACATAGGACCAATTTCATTTATTTTCTCTTTAAAGTCAATTAATATATGGCTGGTATTTGTCTTTTGTTATTGATACAACAGGGGGACAGAACATACAAGACAGTATATCACAAACATGTACATCACAAACATGCTGCTGCAGGGCTCAGTTGTGATATCCCAGCCCTGTGGATCTATGGAGCCCCCAGGGCTGGGAGATGCAGCTACTGCAATATCCCAGCCTGGGGGGTGGGGTGGGGTGACACCTTGGGAGCATGTGGGGCATGGCAGGAGAAGTTGTGTGGGTCACATATTAGATCCCATTGTACTTTTACCTGCATGTGTAGAGGGACCCTTAGTTACTTCCTCACTTTGGTGTAGCGAGGGAAAAATGTGTCCAGACAGACCAAATAGGAGTGATGAAGTTATCAGCATTGTAATGTTCCATTGATGACCCTTCCTCTTAGAATTTCTACTGGCAAGTCAGGTTGCCATATTCTGACTGGCCTCATGATCTGATTTCCAGCTCTACTTTTAACCAAAGAAACTCTCACTCCCATGGGGCTTTTTCTGCCCTTTTTTCCAAGTTTTTCTGTTTTTTTGACCACTGGTAAATTACATTCATTTCAGGGTAGGCTACTATTCAAAAAGTCTCTAGGGAAGGTGAAAGGTTTCATGGAGATCATAGAATGGTATCCTCTTCCTCCCCCCGTGTTTAGGAGTCAGCCCTGGGCCTGTGACAGGAGACACTTATGAGCCAGCTCAGCAGCAGGAATCAGGGAGAGCCAGGGCTGTGCTCCAACTGGGTCTGCCAGCCCCATGGAGCTCAACCTGCCCTCCCAGCACTGCTGAACTCTTCCCAGGGATATGGGCCCCCAGATCTGCATGCCAGATGACAGGAGACTACCTCTGCTGCCTGGGGACAGCAGCAGCAGCAGCAATCTTCCCTGGCACTGGGCACAGACTGCACCCAGTGCAGCTGCAGCCTCTTGTCATCCTGCATGCAGATCTGGGGCTACACCCCTAGGAGGAGTCTGGCACAGCCCAGCAGGCCTATTTGAAACTTTGCACCTATTTCCTTGAAACTTGGGATGCTTAATTGCCCTCAGAAGGGGCTACCATCCTTGCAATTGTCATCTGAATTAGGCAAGAAATGACAAAGTTTTAGGCATTTTCATGATTGCCCATTATATCCTATGGATGAAATATCAAAATGCATCAAAACAGTGCAACAGTTTTAAGGAAATGAAATGGAACAGCACTTCAAAACTAAACAATGAAATAAAACACCGTTCCTTCAAAAAGGTGATATGGATGTTGAAATAAAATGATGGTGTTTCACACAGCCTTACTCTGTGTATATTTTTTGAGCCATATACAGTAAAAGGTCTGTTAACCAGCATCTTACAAGCTGGCATGCTCAATTAACCGGCATGCTGGCTTCTAAGACAAAGTGAAACCAGAAGTGCCCACTGTGGTACCTCCAGTTTCCCCAAGCCCCCACGGCCTGGGACAAACAGCCCGTGCTGCTGAGCCCCCACTGCCCAGGGGCATAAGAGGCTGTGCAGGGCTATGCGGGGTCCACCTCCCTGTCCTGTGGGGCCCACGGGAGGGGCAGCGATGCAGTGGGAGGGGCAGTGATGCCATGGGAGGGGTGCAGGGATGCCCCAGATACAGTGGGAGAAGCAGTGGCCTGGGCCACTCAATTAAGTGGCATGTTTTGTTATCCAGCATCCCCCATTCCTGGGGGATGCTGGATAACAGAACTTTTACTGTATTTTAATACAGTACACACACTTAATGTAATTAACTATTTTCATAAATTTGAAACCTTGTAAACAGATGATTTTCTAAATATTTTAATTTAGTTTACATCTATTAGTAAATTTTCCTATTTGTAGACCTTTGTGCTGATCTTGAATCCTCTTCGCTTGCATTATAGTAGCATTAGTAGGTTTTGAGTTGTGTTAATCTTAAATTATGCCATGTTAGCATAAATCAGGCTAAGTGCTGGAGGAGAAAGTTTATTTCAGCAGTTATATGGTTAAAAAAATCATCATAATACCAGTCTGTGGAGCTGGAAGGCATGCTCAGTAACAGTGGGTGTGTCTACATAAGGCACTCACTGCACATTAGCTTAATAACACTGCACATTAGCATGGTAGTTAAAAACCATGCTAATAGCCTACCGAGTAGTGTTATTAGGCTAATGCTCAGTAAGCATCATAAAATAACTGCACTGGTGCTAGAGTTACTGTGCATTTAGGTAGTACTTTATTAGCCTGGGCCCAGACAAGGCGGTGATTGCTGAAAGGGGTCAGCCGGATGCCAGAGGAGTGGGCCCAGGCAAAGTGCAGCAGGGAGCTATAAACCTGGTTCAACTGGGAGTGGCATGCCTGCTCCTCCCCCACCCTCACATAGGTGAAAGCAGTGGGGTCAGTAGGGTGACAGGCATGCCAGATGTCCATCGGGGAGTAGTCCATCAGGAACTCACTGAGGATGCCCATGGTGGTGCCCGACTGGTGTTGCACATCTAGGGTCATGTTAAAGTCCCTGCCAAGGACCAGGCACTCACAAGGGTTGAGGGTGCTGATGTAAGTGGTCACCTGGTGGAAAAAAATCTGCCAACTCTGGCTCCTTTGCAGGCGTGTACACATTCAGAAGGTTCAGGACTGGTCCCTGCACTTGGACCTGGAGATGCAGTAGGTGACCCAGCACCACTTCAACATCCTGGAGAACCTTTGGCTGCAGGTCTGGAGAGAACAGGGTGGCCACCCCGCAAGAGGTGGACCAGAGGTAACTAAAAAAGACCCTGCCTCCCCACTCCAGCCACCTATTAGGCTCATTGGCTGGAGTCATCAGGGTCTCCTGCAAAAATACCATGAGGTACCTCCACTCCTGAAGGAAGGACAGCACCTGGCATCTCCTGCCTGCAACTGTGGATATTGAGGGTCACAATATTAAATGACCTCATGGCTGGGGGGGTGGAGTGGGTGGTTCAGCAGGGGCCTCATACATCTGAATGCCCAATGTGGGGTTCACCGGCTCACACAGCACCCTCCCATAAGTATAGAAGGGGTCTATAAAACTGCGGGCCCACCTGTAGATCCAGGTGTTGCAGCTTTTGGGCCCTTCCCCCACCAGAGCCCTTGCAGTTGTGAGGATGCTGTCAAAATCTCCCCAGAGGTCCAAGACAAGTTGTGCCTTGCTGGCAGACCACCAAGTGTAGTCACAGTCAAGAAATGCAAGTAGCTCATCTGTGGTCACCACCAGGACCAAGAGGTCTTCAGGCTCCATGGAGCCTTACAGTTCTCAGGTACAAGACCCATCAGGGGGAACAGTGAGAGGACATTTAAAGTAGACCCCACATGGGTCAGCACTATGCTTGTTTTCTTTTTCTCCTTCCACCCTAAATGTTTTCATTAATGTCTTAGGTATTGGGATACAGAATACAGTTATGAAATTAGTGGATGCTACCAAGCTATGAGGGATCTTTGGCACTTGAGAAAATAGGCTTATAGTTCAACAAAATATATGTATAATTTTGAAAAATGGTCTGAAATCAATGGGATGAAATTCAATAAGGACAAGGAAAGTCCTACAGAATGAAAAATAACTGGCTGGCAGCAGAATAGCAGAAAAAGATGTGGGTGTTTTAGAGGATCACAAACTAAAAATAAACGGTGCTATTGCCAAAAAAATGCATATGTCATTCTGAGATGCATAAGAGAAATGTCATATGCAAAATATGGAAGATAATTACTTCACCTTACTCAAGGCTTATTATTCTTATAATAAAATAATACAACCACCTATGTAGCCCGAAATCATAGACGGTGTAAGTGTGAAATATCCAAATAGTCATCTTATATTAATCAGACTTGAAAACTCTGGTCATGACCTACCCTTGAAATTCAACTATGAATGAACTAAACTTTTCCCACAATAGGAGTGCACCGGATTGACATATACTATTCAAAGGCCTATCTTTTCCCATGGGATCAAAGCAAAATGTATCAGATTTACATGTCCTATGTAAACCACTAAGTGAGGGGGAAAAAAATAAAACTGGGAATTTAATATCAGAGCTAACCTCAGTATTTGTTGATTAATAATAAACTTTGGTTAGAACTAACACTATCAGGTTCAATAATTTAGTGGGAATTTACAGTACCCTTGTTTTGTGAGTGCCAATTTGAGTCATGTTAGTGGAAAAATATATATATTTAAAAATAAGTAATATCTTATTGCATATGGGCCACTGTACTGGACAAATGGGTAAGTCAAATACATTTCAATGTTTGAGAAGTAGCAAAACCCCCAGTATTTCTTTTTCTTTTAATTTAAAAATTCATTCCCTCCCCCTCCCCAACCATTTCTGACTTTCTCTCTGCCCTCTCTATCCCTTATAAGTGATTACAAGTACTAGGTAAACTAAGTTCTTGTATACTATTATTGTAATAAGTCCCTTTTTTATATATTGTAAATAGTGTTCTGTTACATTTGTATTGATTTTTTACTGTTACATATTGTATTATATTGTATTGCTATCTTTTGTGCATTGATTGTTATTGTTTCATACTAACATTGTATGATTTAGGCCTGCAATGTGGGTTGGCATAACTGATGCTAAGTATTCATTTTGTGTGTTAGGTTCCCATCTTGTCCCCATGCCCTGTTGTGTCAGTATGTTGTAACCTATGACTCATACCTCCTGTGATGTAAGGTGCCTTAAGTGGGGTTCCCTGAGAGATGTACTACCTGTTCGATGTGGAGCCCCTCCCCTCAACTCACCTGCCATGTCTTTATGTTATTATATAAACAGATGGCTCAGTGGAGATCTTCTTCCTGGGGGGCTACCCGGGGACAGCAGTACTCACAGTTCGGGTGCAATATTCCACGGGGCTCCGCCTCCTTACACCCCATCCACTCACCAACCAGATGGGCACCAGCAATGGTGATTCAATCATGCTGTGTCGACCACAGCTTGCCTTGAGGGGGACCTCACATCCAAGTGGGCTGTGTTGGTACTTGTCAGACTGCCCCTTCTGCTTCGTCAAGTAGCTTTACCTTCCTAGAGACTGGCAAGCTATATGTGTGTAAGCTGGCACCTAGTTCAGTGCCTATGAGTAGGGCACTTTGCTCTTATGCCTCTTCTCTCTCTTTTTTTTTTGAAAGAAATAGACTGCTGGGGAGGAGAGGGGTGTGGAGTTGCCTCCTTTACCCCAGCCTCCTACAGGGGACTCAAACACCTCCCCTGCTATGCCTGCTGGCATTGCATCGGCTACGCTGCTCCTCTCTGTTGCAGGAGCCTCAGCACATCTGGCGTGCTCTAAGCCAGTGTGCTCCCTTTCCACCTCTCTTGCCCCCCGAGTTCCGGTGGGACTTTTAAATCTTCTCATGGTGGCCAGAACGGCTGCCGCAATTGGCTCAGCTGTTCCCTGCCCAGGAAATAGCTGATTAAACAGCCAGCGTAACGCTGGCACACACAGCTGCAGCTGTGGTTCCTGCTCTAGCTCTGGCTGCCCAGTGGGAGGTAAGTTTCCCCTATGGGGGGGTGCTGTTTGTGGGGTTTGGGGCCTCTCCCCTCTCCCCTTCGGGACCCTGTGGGGGCATCTCACCACCACACCTACCCCTCCTATGTAACTTGGTTCCTGAATGAATGGGGATGAATGAGGGTACTTGAGAGACAATAGCTCTAGGTCTAAAAATAGCTCCCTCTGAATGACCGAACTATCAAAACCAATACCTGGACCAATGACGCAGCCATTGGAACCACCCTCAGCATTCAAGAAACAAAAGATGAGGCAACCCACTATTGTGCCAAGGCTGCACGTGCTCAGTATGAACATCTGGAACCCTCCGGAACAGGGCTGGCATTGCCTTCCCCATAGAAGACCACAGGCAGTCTGCCCCATAAAAAGTGGTAGTGAAGACTGACTCCTGGGGACACCCTCTCCATCTGGACCAGGATCACGCCACACCACCTATGCACCCAGAGGCCCTGCCAATGAACCCCTCTGGGCAACACCTGCTGGACAAAGACCCTTTTCCATCCTGGATAGGTAGTTATCACCCCCCACCCTCTCTTGAACCAAGGATTTGGAATCTGTTTCTCTTCCCTACCTGGACTCCAACCCTTCTATTGTGTCTCTTTCTCCTGCTGCCAGTGTGTGTGTGTGTGTGTGTGTGTGTGTGTGTGTGTGTGTGTGTGTGAACCAGTTACTTCATGGGGCTGTGTAGTGTGTTGTCTATTTAATAAACCTGTTATTTTGAAACCCCAAGTTGGGTTTCTGTCTGTTCCCTAACTGTTTCCTCCTTGCCACCATTTATCTGCCCCCTCATCTCCCAGCTGTCTTCCTCAGTTTCCAGCTCCAAGCTCCCAACTGTCTGCTTCTCTCTCTTTCCTGACTGTCTCCTCTTTCCCACCAGGCTTTTTCCCTTGCACCAGTCACCTTGAGTAATCCTGGGGCCACTTGACCATAGGTAACCGTCAGCCTCAGTTCCTCAGCCAGTTTCTCTCTAGCCTACCAGTTCTAATCCTGGTTCCAGCAATTTTCACTCCTCACACTTTCTCTCTCATTTTAACCTTCTCCCTTGTATCCCAAGTACCCCAAAGACACACATACATACCATACCATCCAAGTTAGGAACACACCTTTGTGTATGTATATGTGGGTGGTTTGTGTGTGAACTGGTGAATATATATATGTCACTCTGTGTGTGATGTATGAATTAGTGATATGTATACTGGGTGTGCGGGAATTGATTTTTGTCTAACTTTTGGTGTGTATGGTGTGTATGTGCTTGAGTTGGTGCATGTGCCTCGGCTGGTTTGGATGGGCATTGCCTGAGTTGGTAGTGTGTGTGTCTATATGCCCCTAATTGATTTGAGTGTGTGCATGTGCAATTGTACACCACACCCTTCTGTCTAACAGCATGATACTGAGATACTGAGAGTTAGCTTGACCCCACAGAGCAACAGAGACATTTTGAAAAATTTTGCCCACATTAAAATATCATTTTTTAACAAAAAGTGTTTTTCTTGTTCTTTTAAACAGCTTATAAAGTAGTTGAAAACTTGAAATTTCAAATAATTTTTTTGTAAAAATGTTTGAAAAATATTTCAGAAAAAAATCAGTTTTTTTGACCAGCTGTACCAGAGAATTAAGTAAGCAAAGATCCAGACAGATGAAAGAAGTGGAACAATAGATGTCCCATTTTGGCTATCAGGGAATTAATGGAGGAACTCTGTCTTTTTGATATAATACTTCCTAATGGCGCATGATGGAAAGTTCAATTTTCCACCATTCTTTATTAGGAGATGAGGCTAACTAGAAAGACTTTCCCATTGAAAATAATAAGAATATAAGAAAAGCCCACTTGTCAGAACAACAGTGCGTCTAATAGAGTATCCCACGTCTGTTGACTTAGAAATGGTATTTAAAGGTTTGTGTTTTGAGAGTTGGCTTATATGCATTAAAATGGTTCAGGATGCGCAGCAGGGGTTAATTGATTTTTAAGGAGCTTGGGTATCATAGTCACGTGAGATAACAGCCTTGGAAGCAGACACGCTGTCTAATACAAGGACACATAGTCTGGAAAACAGTCTGGAAACAGAGGGAGTATGATCATCCACCCATCTCATCCACCCCACTGGAGAGGGAGTGTGGACCTCAGCATCCCACCTCCAGACTGCTGACATCTGATACCTAAGAGACAGCCTCAAAGTAAAGACTGCATCCTAGCCAGGTGTACTTTGACTGATGACAGTGCTAGGATTTGGTAGATATATATAACTGCTTGATTGTTTGTATTGCTTGTTTTCTGTTATCACTGTGTAGCAATAAATTTACCTATTATCGAATGGAGAGGTCATAGTCGGTCTGAGGGTGCCCCTCCCCCCAGTTAGCCCCCGCGCCCTTCTTCATGAAACAGAGTATCTGGATCCTAAATCCAGAGCTAATAATGTCCAATGATGACAATATTAGACGCTTTAGAGACAAAGCATATGAGCAGGGTATATCTAAATTTATCTATGGCGTGTTATACCCTTCCTGGCATGCACCATCATTGGTTCAGGCTTTTAAGAGGATACAATGCCTGACAGCTCTGTTTAATAACTATTAACATATCTATCATTCACAAATTTCTCCACTCCCGTTTTGAAATTAGCTATACTATCTGTGCTCCACAAGTTAACTATGCACTACATTAAAAAAATTATTTTCTCCTGTTAAGCTTAGACTGCCCTCTGCTAATTTTAGTGCTCCATTTTACCACTGTTCTGGGATTTGGTGAATAACATATCCCTATTCACTTTGTCCACAGACCTCCCTCATATGGTCCCCTTCTCCCCAGCCTTCTCATTTTTCAAACTGAAAAGTCTTAGCCTTTTTTGTCTTTCCTGGTACTGCACCTGCTCCATACCCCTGAGCATCTTCTCTGAACTTATCCTTCTCTGAACTTTTTCCAGTTCTACTACATTCTTTTTGATATGCAGAGACTAGAACTACACACACTATTCAAGAGGTGGAAATATTGTGAATTGGTACAGTGGCATAATGATGGGGTTTTTTGTTTTGTTTTCTATTACTGTCTTAATGATGATCAACATTTTTTGGTCACCATTGCACATTGAGCTGTTGTTTTTAGAGAACTATCTACCTACAATGAATCAAACATCATCAGGTAGTAAGTATGTTAAAAGTGAAATATTCTTGAGGTGAAGTACAGGGATAGCATTGAGATAGTTAACATACTAATCAAAACTCATTAATATAATGAAGAAAAAGTGAGGTAATAATAGTCTTCACTGAAGTCAGTATCAGTCTCCATTTCAGGATAGCTGTTCCAAGTATTATATGGAGCTTTAGCCAAGAAACTCAAAACACATTAAAAACTACTACATTCCAAGTTGTGGTACAACACTTAAAATATAGGCATTCTATAATAATTTTCAACTTATTCAGTTTGCCAAGATGTTCAAAGAATGTTCCACATGGATAATTCATTTTCCATACATTACGGAAGACCAGGAATTCTTAAGTCATCTCACAGAGGTAGTTAGATCAAAGAACATGGACAACCTGGTGAGGGGGCTGCAGGTGCTCGACCACCTAGGCAACAGTGATCATCACCTGCTGGAATTCATCATCCAGCACAAGGTGGCAAAGGCCTGCAGCAAGACAGCAGCCCTAGATTCCAGGCGGGTGGACTTCAATGAGCTAAGGAGAATAGTCGGGGAAGCACTGAGGTCCCGGAGGGAAGGGGAGTCAGGTGTCCAAGAAGAGTGGTTGCTCCTTAAGGCAACAATCCTCCAAGCCCAAAGGAAGGTAATCCCAACACAGGATACCCAAAGGGAGCAGGAGGGCACAAAAGCTCCCATGGCTCACCAAAAGCATCTGAGAATGTCTCCTAGCTAAAAGGGACACAAATACCCAATGGAATGGAGGGGCCATCACCTGGGAGGACTATACTGAGGTTGCTTGGGGCTGCAGCGGGGCAGTCAGGAAGGCCAAGGTGGAGATGGAACTGGGACTAGCTTCCTGGATCAAGGACAACAAGAAGTCCTTTTTTAAATACATAGGGGGAAAAAAGAAGGTACTGGGTAACATGGGGCCCCTGCAAGACACACTAGGAAATCTGGTCATCATACCAGAAGACAAAGCTAACCTATTTAAAGACTTCTTTGCCTCCATTTTCCTGAGCAGGGACTGGATCAGCCCCTCCACCAGGCCCCAAGGAAGGCACACCTAGGCCAAGGATCAGTGAGGATCTAGTCAGGGAACTTCTGGAGGGACTGGATATATTTAAATCAGCTGGTCCGGATGATCTCCATCCCAGAGTGCTGAAGGAATTAGCTGAGGTCATTGCAGGACCCCTGGCACTGCTTTACAAGCACTAATGGTGTTCTGGTGTGGTGCCAGAGGATTGGAAGAAGGCCAATGTGGTTCTCATCTTCAAAAAAGGGAAGAAGGAGGACCCAGGAAGCTTTAGGCCAGTTACTCTGATCTCAATCCTGGGTAAGCATTTTCAGAGAATTATCCTGGCACATGTCCATGAGGGGCAGCAGAGGAGGTCATACTTAGGGGCAACCAACACGGGTTCATTAGCAGCAGGTCCTGTCAGAACAACCTGGTGGCATTCTATGACTAGGTCACCAAATCCTTAGATGCAGGGGTAGCAGTGGACGTAGTCTTCTGGACCTTAGGAAGGCCTTTGACACTTTCTCTCACCCCATTCTCATTAAAAAAACTGGGGGACTGTGGTGTCAACACCTACACAGCCAAATGGGTCACTAACTGGTTAGAGAGCTGCACCCAGAGAGTGGTGGTGGATGTGGGGTATTTGACCTGGAGGGATGTGGGCAGTGGAGTTCCACAGGGCTCGGTCCTCAGGCCCACACTGTTCAACATCTTCATCAGTGACTTGGATGAGGGGGTAAAAAACACCCTGTTCAAATTTGCTGATGACACTAAGAAGTGTCTATGCTAGAAGGGAGGAATAGGCTGCAATTGGACCTAGACAGGTTACAGGGGTGGGCGGATGAGAATAGGATGGGTTTCAACACTGACAAGTGCAAGGTGATGTGCCTGGGGAGCAAGAACAAGCAGCATACCTACAGGCTGGGGAACTCCATTCTGGTCAGTGCAGAGGCAGAAAAGGATCTTGGAGTCATCATTGATGCCAAGATGAATATGGGCCGGTAGTGTGGGGGTGCAGTCAGGAAGGCCAACCGCATCTGGTCATGCATCCACAGATGCATCTCAAGCAGGTCCAAGGAGGTGATCCTCCCCCTCTATGCGACATTGGTGAAGCCACAGCTAGAGTACTGCATCCAGTTCTGGGCACCACACTTCAAGAGGGATGTGGACAACATGGAGATGGTCCAGAGGAGGGCCACTCGCATAATCAGGGGACAGCAGGGCAGGCCCTATGAGGAGAGGCTCAGGGACCTGAACCTGTTCAGCCTCCACAAGAGAAGGCTGAGGGGGGATCTAGTGGCCTGTTACAAACTATTCAGAGGGGACCAGCAGGCATTGGGGGAATCCCTGTTCCCCCGAGCACCGCCAGGAGTGACCAGGAATAACGGTCACAAGCTGGCAGAGGGTAAATTCAGATTGAACATCAGGAGGCGCTACTTCACAGTCAGGGCGGCTAGGATCTGGAACCCACTTCCAAGTGAAGTGGTGCTGGCTCCCACCCTGGGGATCTTTAAGACAAGGCTAGACAAACACCTTGCTGGGGTCGTTTGACCCCAGTACTCTTTCCTGCCATGGCAGGGGGTTAGACTTGATGATCTCCTCAGGTCGCTTCCGACCCTACAAACTATGAAACTATGGGTTTTCCACTATGATTTTATTTGAAAATGCTTTTGAGTTGAGGCATTTTGTCCATTGTGTACAATGATTTTCTTAATAGAGGTACAAAAGTGTTTGAGTCATTAACTAAATTAAGGATGATCTATTTTAGTAGGCAAAAATATAATTTCTTAATCTTATTCCTCATTATAGCAATAAGCTTACTTTTTCAAATGTGAGGATCTGTTCATTTTCCATGTACACCTCCTAATCTCCTTTGGAGTCAATGTTCTTATGTGAGAATAGGAATCAAAACTGTGAATACACAAAGGAGCCCAAACTACACATCCATTTAAAGAAATCTATAAGCTCAAGGCACTTTTGAGAGGATTGGGGATTTCTCCTGAGTGATCATCCACGTATCCCATATGTCTCTTATATTATTTTTTTCTAAATTGGTATGTATTATCTCAACTAAGAATGCCAAGAGAATGTAGCAATTAGCTTGTTTTCAGAAAAGAACAGATGTTCTAAGAATTCAGCTGCCTCCTGCAGGGGTTAGATTTGAGAAAGTGCATCTGTTGCAGTGAAATTGCAGTTAGGTAACAAAAATGCATTAGAAGATTGATAGAAAATACTTAGAAAAAAGTTTGGCAACAAATGCTATGCTTTCAGTGTGATATGAATTTCTTTTAGCTATGCTTGTTTCATTGCTATGATCAGAAGAATTCATTTAGCATGTTCCCCACAAAAAACAGTTTACACCTGCAAATTCTGAGACCTAAAAATTTAGTTTATTTAGTTTTTCATGGTACCATGTAGGTGCATGCCCTGTGTTGGGCCAGTATGGAGTTATGCCCCTGCAGAATGAACTCTAGGAGGTATTTAGTTGCAGAGAAATTCAATCTGCCTCCTAGAGTTCTTAAGTATACAATGATACCATGTCTTCAGCTGCAAGCCCATATGGAAATGCTGATTGTTACACTGCTCAGCAAGGCATTTAGCACATGAAGTACAGTATGGAGGAAAGGATCCACTTTGTGCTTTTCATCCCTGTGTACTGGGGAGTAAAGAAAGAGCATTCCTGGTAAAAGGCCAGTAATTTCTCTTACACTGACCATACAAAGGGGTGGCTTTCACTTCAGTCAGTCCTGGTTCCTCATCACATTCACATGCAAAAACCTCTCACCTTAATTTAGTACTACTTCCAAGCCAGGGTAGCTGACTCAGTCTTCACTTTCATTTGGGCTGATACCAGGGCAGGTCCAGAATGGATGCAGTGATAAAGACACACCTTCTTTTCAGTCAAGAAAATGAAAGGAGCAGCAACCAGGGATTTTTTTTTAAGTCCTCAAATGGGATAAGAATTCTTCCCCTTCCCCTCCATGTCTGTGCTCAGGGGGAGGCTCCAGAGTGGCTTCTGCCCACTCCAGCCAGACTCCATAGAGAACTAGGCACAAGTGAAAATAGCAGCAGTGGTGGGCAGGTTCCTCCTTCTTGCCTACTCATACTGGGTGTTGATAGCTAGAAAATGATATTTAGAGGTTTGCTTTTAGGAATTGGCTTGTAGAAAAAGTAGATATGCATTAGAACAATGGTCCAGGGAAACAGCAGGAGTTAATTGATTTCTAAAAGCCTGTTTATGACAAATTTTCCTTCAAGACCCACTGTGTCTGGAACCAGCAGACACCGTCTAAGGCCAATGGACATGCCATCATACACAGACTGGGAAATTAAAGATATACATCACACTGTTCCCTGAAGCTGCATAACATTAACAGTGTACCCAGAACCAAAGATAAGGGTGGTGTGGTGGCCAGGTCACCAGCTGCAGAGGCAGAGCCCTTGTGATTTCTGTTTTTTGTGGACAGACCAAATTAAGACACCAGTAAATGACCAAATTTGACCAAATTAAGATGTGCGCATGTAATGGGTTTGGAAAACAAAGGCAGATGCTGATAGAATTCCTGTTTATTAGTGTCTAGTTTGCTTTGCCACATTACATAACAACTGACAGCAACAGGATAATCTCTTCAATTTGTCTTTATTTCACAGACTAAGCTTGGAACACTGCATTGTAACTATTTAATATTGACCGTCAACATCTTCTGCATATCACCTAATTGTTCATGAATAAGGACAACTCCTATGTGAACTTTGCCAGTAGACATAACAATTGCAGACCTTGCTTCTCAGCCTTTACTTGTAGCATATTATTGATGGGGTCAATACAACTATGTTTCATGTCAAACAGTACAGGCCTACCCATTGCGCAGTAGCTGAATAATACTGACACGGGCATGTCACAACACGGGCAGTGTGAGTACACTACTGTAGACTATTCTTAGCTGGGATCCTGGTTTTCTCTGATTTAAAAAAAATTCCCCGTTTTTGGTTAAAAAAAAAAGTTACTCCAAATCTACATTTTTTCCATGAACACCACTATGTATATATATATGTATATATATATCTCTACTAGGCTTGATTAAAATCAAGTATTAGTACTTGATTATAATTAAGTACTAAATAAATGTGCAGTAACCAGAGTTACTGCACAGTAGTAATGGTGAGTGCCTTTTTTGTAATGCTACTATGCAGGAGCTTAATAATCAGGGATCCTGGTTTTCTCTGATTTAAAAAAATCTCCAATAACCACTGTAACCAGTGTACCACTGTGCAGTAGTATCTCGTATAGATGCACCCATAGTAACCTATGTTGCAGCCTGGATTGAGTTTGACTTACTGGACTTTGTTTTCTGCTACATATGGTGCTCCCCTCTCTGCAAAGTATACTGTTTATAAATGGAAAGAATCATTGTTTAATTCAGTAAGAAACAATACAATTTTCATATTTAGTTTAGCCTTTTGTTGTATGGAACCCCATATGATTTTGCTGATTTGTCTGATAATGCCCCATGTCTGATAATGCCCCAGGGGAGTTCATTTCAGTATTTAGATAGACAAATTGTGGCTATGTGATTTTTTTTTAATTACTTATGTATCAGTAAAATGAGGCAAGACTGATAGTTAAGTTTTTGGAGTTCCATTAGTTTGTTCTAATATCTTCCGTATTCATTTCACAAGGCAAACATGATAATGCTGCTAAATGAAGTTTACTGAGAAGACTTTCAGGAAGCATCACACCAAACCTTCACAATTAACAGGTGCCTGTCTTCAAATACTTTCTTATCTCAAGCTGAGATTTTTGTTTAAGTGAAAAAGGTCATCTGTACTTTATATTTAATGGTATTGATTCAATTAAATATTCTAATTGAAGGGTATCAAGTCAGGTCCTCAGCTGCTATAAACTGAGAGATTTGAAGCTATGTTCTTTATGTAAGCTGAAGATGTGTTCCAGTGGTTTTGAAATCTCTTTCCCACCCTATCTTTATCAAAACCCCACATCAATTGGCACATATAGGGAAATGGTTTATTCTGTGGTAGATAACTGGCTGCTGTTCTCCCATCTGATATACATTTGCTAGTGGGGTTCCATCTCAATGAAGCCACAGCTGTTTTAGATTCCCAGATATGGGTTTCTGATTTCATAACTAATGCAGCTGTCAGCAGTAACATTTCCCCCTTGTGTTAGATAGGGGTTGTCTAACCTTATAAAATGAAACCTTGGGTATGAAAATGCAACCAGCCGATGATTTCTCCAATACGCTACCCTCTGCTTGTTGTACACATTTGTTCTCTGCTGGAGAAAAAGAAAACTCAAAATCCAGACACTGCAATTAGCTGTTCTCTAGTTGTTGGGTTATTTTTTTAAAGACTCTGATGAATATGTTCTTCCAAACTCACAAGTTCATTGCTCTTTGCTTCTGAGCAAAAGTGGCATTCTCTGCATAGCTGGCCTGAAACATCCATTAGAGCTAGTTTGAAGAAAAGATCTGAATGATACTGGTGGCTATGCCACTGAAATTCACAGGAAGAAACTTCAGAACAAAATTAGTGCAGACATATGCTCTTCTAAAAAAGGGATTTTTTTCCCCTTTCTTAATATTTTAGGAATCAATGATTGGATATTGGGAAGACAAGCAGATCAAGCACAGGGACAAAATTTATAATGGGTACTTTTTAATTTCCTATAGTAGTACCTTGTTTTTTTCCTAGCACTGGACAAAAATAAAAATTCTAAGAATCACTTATGACTCTTAAGGACTACATAAGAGTTTTCCACATAAATCAAGACCATACTCTTATCTTTAAATTTGGAAAAAAATCAATGGAGGCTACAAGTGACAATTTAGTATTATACAGTCCATGAAATTAATGCTAAAATCAAAACAAAGACTCCCTCTCCCAACATTCTCATCTCAAAAAAAAAATTCATTAGTGCCATCATGGGTCTGGGTTTAGGGAACTTTCTTAAGTGTGGTGGGGAAGTCTTTTGTGTATTTCAGGTTCTCAGCTAACCTCAAATTGATGTTTAGATTTTATGGACCACTTTCCTTACACCGATCTGTAAGTGCTTTATTATAAGAAGGTTAATATATTTATTCCTACCTTGCAGAGTGGGAAGTGAAGGCTTAGTGGGCTGAAGTGGCCTGCTGAAGATCATTGTGCAAGTCAGTGGTAGCCACAGGGCTGTGCTAATTCGATAACGGTGTAGGAACCTGAATAAAATGCAACAGAATTGGGGTCTCCAGTAATGAAAGAAAACAAACAAGATGTTAGAAGAATAAAGTAGAACACAGGATATGTTTCACACCTTCTTCCCATAATAGGAAAACAAGAGATTGAATTGGAGGAATATGGAAAGATACAGAGATCAGTAGTGGAAAGGTTACTCAAGGGAGAGGTGGCTATGGTAGCTGTGAAGGTAGCTGTGCATGTCTAAGTGTAACAGAACAAACCAAGATGGAGAATGGTGCTGCCTAGGGAAGGATGCAAGTGGGACACTTAAATATTTCCTAATCCATGTCCCCTTTCAACCACCTTTGATGGAACCATAATCACTTATACGTGCAGCAGAATATCCCTGAACTGGTTAGAAAACAAGAGCATTGTACCTTTCAATGACAGATATTAATTTATTTTATTCATTACTGTTTCCCACAATGAAAGGAAAATTATGATTTGTGAAAGGTGAGGAGGGATGACCTATGTTTGTTTCTTGTGATTACAAATCGTTAAAATTGTTCTATCCATGAAAAATCAATTGACTACAGAAGAGAACTCTTTTTCAAAATAATAGGACAATTTCAGACAACTTCTGAAACTATATCAACTACCTATTATTTTGCTAGAATAAAATATAAAAATTAGGATGTTTATCCTTGGCATTTAGATTTTATCTTCAAGCACATATAAATGCTTTATAAAAAAAAATAAAAACCTGATGTTAGAAATCCTAAAAAGTACCCCTTTCTTATGCTAATACTGATATCCCTAGTCCCTGACAGTTTAACTAGTGTTCACCAGGGAGTCATCCAATGGCCTGTAGTTTTCACTGCCGGTTCAATGGTCCACAGCAGGTTTAAAGTTGAATTTGCAGCTCAATTTTGGCAATCACTTGCACTTGAACTACACTTCTAATGAAGCATGCTTGCTTATTCTACACAGTAAATGCTATAGCTCTCCAGACAGAAGTAGCAGATGTTTCTAAAAGGCCTAGGGACCTGTAAGATGTGCAAGATGGGACTAGGGAACACTGGAGGAGCGAAGTAGAGCAGACAGCCTCCATCCTTAAAAATGTTTCTGAATGCATGCTACAACCAGTTTCTAATTAAAAATTGTGATGTTCACTTCTAGTCAAGGAAGGCAGTTATTCATCACTGCTTGCAACAATAAAAACATCTGTGATGATGCATGGGATGAATGGATTTGAACAAAAAGGACACTATTCCTTAAAATGATGTTTCGTCCTTCCAATAAGTTTTGTTTTACTCATTTCAATTAATTCTTAATACTGCTGTCTGAGTGACCCATTAAGGGAGAAAGCCTAGTGTAATGGTTATGGTGTAATGGGATCGATCCTAAAGTCACAGAACTTAATTGCAAAGTTTCTAATGGTTTCAGCAGTGAAGGATCAGCAGAATGAAAAACCAGGATTATTGCAGATGTATGTTCAAAAGAAATTCCCCTGAATAGAGTGACTTTAGAAATGTATCTATTTAGATGTTTCTGTTTTGCTTTCACACATTAATGAAGTAATAATTCCCATGTTGGTTTCAAGATCTGTCTACATTAGGAAATTTACCCTGGTGTATTTTTTATGCATGCTTTGTCTAAGGGCCAGTGCTGCTACAGCTACAATAACCTAGTTTCATTGGCAAGAGTAGACACAATGTATGCTAAGAGAAGGGGTATTTCCACTCACACTGCTACATCACTTCCCGGAATAAAATGCTACATTGACAAAAGAACACTTCTGTCATCATAGCTACATTCACATCAGCATAGCTACATTCACACTGTGTAATCATTGATTACACAGTCACATGGGTGGCAAATTGTCTTAGCGGTTGCACCCAGAGAGTGGTGGTTGATGGGTCGGTATCGATCTGGAAAGATGAGGACAGTGGAGTCCCACAAGGCTTGGTCCTTGGACCGGTGCTGTTCAATGTCTGCATCAGTGACTTGGATGAAGGTGTGGAAAGCACTCTGTCCAAATTTGCAGATGACATCAAATTATGGGTTAAAGTTAACACACCAGAGGGTAGGGAATGAATCCAGGCAGATCTGGACAAGTTGGTAAGTGGGCAGAACAGAATAGGATGCAGTTCAATATGGATAAATGCAAGGTAGAAGGAATCACCAACACACTTACAGGCTGGGGGAGGACCTTCTCAGCAGCAGAGCAGCGGAAAGGGATCTTGGAGTCACTGTTGACTCCAAAATGAACATGAGTTGTCAATGTCATGAAGTGATCAGTAAAGCTACCAACACTTCATTATGATTTAGCAGGTGCATGACAAACAGGTCCAAGATGATACTTCCCCTTTATGTGGCATTGGTCAGGCTGCAGTTGGAGTACTCCACTTCAAGAGGGATGTGGACAACCCTGAGAGGGTTCAGAAGAGGGCCACTCATATGGTTAGGGGCAAAGCCCTATGATGAAAAATTGAGGGCCCTTGATCTCTTCAACCTCTGCAAGAGAAGGCTGAGAGGTGATCTTGTGGCTGCCTACAAATTCATTGGGTCGGGGAAGAAACAGCAAGGGATAGGAGATGCTCTGTTTACCAAAGCACCCCTTGGAGTAACTAGGAACAATGGCCACAAACTGAAGGAGAGCAGATTTAGGTTAGACATCAGGAAGAAGTTCTTTACAGTAAGGGTTGCCAAAATCTGGAATGGGCTTCCAAGGGAGGTGGTGCTCTTACCCCTTACCTTGGGGGTCTTTAAGAGGAGGCTAGACAGGCACCTGACTGGGGTTGTCTGACCCCAGTGCTCTTTCCTGCCGAGGGCAGTGGGTTGAACTGAATGATCTGCTAAGTTCCCTTGTGACCCTGGCATCTATGACTCTATGAACTATAATACAAGAAGCACATAACTCCATTAATAGTAGTTCCCTGGGGACAACTAGCAGCAGGACACCTTATACTAGTAGTCCCTGGGGAATGCCTATGCCACATGCCCTCTGGAATATGGCAGGTTACTCTGGGTGGGGAAGAGGAGGCTGGGCTGGCCCCAGCAGTTTTACCTTGGTCCCAGAGACCTCCTGGGGTTGCAGCTGTGGCGATCCTCCCACTTAGAGCCTGGCCAGCAGCTGGAGAGTACTTGGGTCCTGGGGCTGCAGCCGTGGTGATCCTGCCACTTGGAGCCAGCCAGCAGCTGGACTGTGGCTTCAGCTGGCCAGGCTCCGGTTTTGAGTGGTGTGCGCTGTCCCTGCATATGCTGCTCTGCTTTTTTTTTTGGCATAGGATTTTTTTTGACCCTTGTCTATCCAGGGGTCGAAAAAAACACCTGCACTGCTCCCTTGCACCACAGAGAACAAATGAATGTGTGGTATGTGGCACTACAGATGTGTCTGCCGCACCGCATACCACACAGCTTCTCTTATCTGGATGTGGCCTAAGGTTCTGAATAATCATTGCAGAATTCCATTTATTTCAGTGTAAAATATCCATGCCTTAACAAGGTACAAAATGGAAGTTTAAGTACAATTTTACAAGGCAAAGTCTCCTTGTTGACTGTTCCAAAACAAGGAGTTGTCCTCTTCAACTCATTTAGGACCATTCTAATGAATAACTTCAATGCATATCTTTCTGTGCTCCTCTTAGCTTTCCTTAACAAGTACATTCTGTGCTCTGTTCACTTAGATCAGCAATACATCTTTCCAATTTAAGAACTTCTTGCACTATTGCTAAAGCTAGTAGTAACTAGGCCTATTAAGCTGTCATACTGTAGCAAACCCCCAGGTTTTTCTTTTTTTTTAAACTTAAAAATGCATTCCCTCCCCTTCCCCAACCATTTCTGACTTTCTCTTTGTCCTCTCTATCCCTTATAAGTGATTACATGTAGTTCTAGGTAAGCTAAGTTCTTCTATGCACTTATAGTAACAAGCCCCTTTTTATATTGTAAATGGTGTTCTATTATATTTGTATTGGTTTTTACTGTTTTATATTGAATTTATATGATTTAGGCCTATGGTATGTAAAGTAATGTCAAGTAATGTCAAATCTGCATTTTGTATATCAAACCTCCATCTTGTGTCCTCTGTCCAGGTGTAACCTATATTTAACTGTGACTCATATCTAACCAGTCTCATGTAAATTGGTTCCTGAATGAGGGTACTTGAGGCACAATGGTAGCAGACCTCTCCTGAATGATCAACTGAATGACCGGACCATTGCCTTGCATTGACTTACCCAGAAACTACAGACCTCACCCAAGAACAGAGACAAAACCCAGCATTTGAAAGACAAAGAACTTACAGAAACCAGCAACTCCACCATTGTGTACTACCAGACAACGAGGACACCTGGATCTGCACATATGTATCTGAGCAGTACTGTCCTTGCATAGACATGTCCTGCAATAGGAGACATAGGTAGCCCACCCCTATAAAAAGGGTGGTGGAGTGTGATCTCTCTGGAATGCCCTCTCCATCTGGACCAGCACTACGCCATACCACCTATCCACCCAGAGGCCTTGCCGGCGACCTGCTTTGGACAACACCTTGCTGGAGAAGACCCAGACTGGCCATTGAGGATCAACTCACAGCCCAGTATAGGTAGCTATCACCCACCTTCCTTCTCCAAGCAAAGGACCTGGACTCTGTCCCCACATACCTTGACTCCAATCCCTCCACCAAGCCTTTCCTCTCCTGCTACCATTGTGTGAGTGTTGTGGCAACCAAGTTGACTGGTCACGGTCTGGGCCGACACGATCGAGCAGGTGGGGGTTAGTGGCGAGGAGTCAGGCGGTTAATACTCATGTGGTTGCAAAAAACTTTTTATTTTTCCTTTACTTGCGCCAGCAGGTAACAGTAGTGCAGCGCAGGTCAAGCTTGGTTACAAACGACGCTGTAAAACGAACTGAACAATAACTAGTAGACTGAGACGAACAAGCTGGTGGTCGGAATGAAGTCAAGCATGCGAGGGTGGGGTACACCGGGAGATAGTGGTGGCGGGGAGACGATCACAAGTGGCCAGCCTGTGAGGTAGCTCTGGGCTCATGTGAACCGGGTTTCTGCGAAAACTGGTCTCCGCCTTGGGCGGAAATGCGCTGGCTTAAATACTTTCCAGGTAGCCAATCACACGGTTCTCTTTTTGGAATGTTCTAGTCAGATTACATAATGCCTAGTGCATGACTGGGCATGCGTGCTTTGCCAATTCAAATACCTCACTCAAATTATGTACTGACCATGTGTGGGGCATGTTTGGACATCCGTACCGACTTTAGGGGCTTTCCACTTGCATGTTCACACTAGTTTCTTTTAACTCTGTGTTATCAGCATTCTTTTCAGTTCTGGTTCAGACAGGTGTGTATGTGAGAGCGTCTCTGTGTGTGTATGGAAACCAATAATTTCATGGGGCTGCATAGTGTGCTGCCTGATTAATAAAACTGTCATTTTGAAACCCCTAGTTGGGTTTTTGTCTTATTGACCTCCTGACCCTCCTCCTTGATTTCTCGGGTATCCCCCAGCTTTCTGGCTCTCTGTTTCCTGGCTCCTTGCCACCAGTCTCCCAGGTTTCTGCCTCTGTTTCCATCCCCCATCTCCCAGATTTCTGCCCCTCCTTTCAGTCCCAATCTTCCAGCTTTCTGCCTCTCTGTTTCCTGGTTGTCTCCTCCTTGCCAATAGAATTTTTGTCTCGCTTCCACCCTGGTACCAGGTGACCCCAAGTAACCACAGGAGCCACAGTGACCACAAGTAACCCCAACCCCAAGTGACCTTGAGTAACCACAAGCACTCCCTAGTGTTAACACACAGCCACAAAAGTGCATGTTTGTGTATATGTATGTGTGTGTGAACTCATAGGCCATGTCCAGATGAGCATGCACATGCCTCTTGCCCCATCTCAAACCCCGTTTAGATGGGGTAACAGGCACATGTGGGAACAAAAAAATGTTCCCCACACTGCAAACCCCCAGCCTGCCCGCCCCCCCCCCCCGAATCCCTGCAATGCCTGGCAGTGCCTGGCGCCTCCCCCCGCCTCCCCCCCCCGAGGCCCCTGATCACTGCGGTGCCCTCCCCAGGCCCCCCAAGCCCCTCCAATCCCTGCGGTGCCTGGTCCTACCCCCTGCCAACCCCCCCATCCCCCTGACCCCCGGGCTGCCCAGCCCCATCCCCCCCAGTCCCCTGCTCCTTGCCCCCCCAATCCCAGCATGCTCACTTTAAAAAACAAAAAACTCCAGCACTTACCAGCAGCTCCAACTGCCATCAGGATCACTTGGAGCCCTGCCCACACAGCAGGGGGCAGAGAACCAGCCCCAGCCCAGGCCCTCCTGCCCTGTGCTGCCCAGGGGAGCTCTACCAGGAGGCCCTGGAGCCCCCTTACCCCTACTCCTGGGGTAAGTAGAGGCTTTTTTTCTCTTTTTTTATTTCTGGCTTTTTTTTAAAAAAATGCTGTTGCCTGGGGTTGGGAGGGTAGCCATAGGAGCCTGGGGGTGCAAGTGGGGGCTGGGGCTGGGTGGGGCAGCCATTGGGGGAGCTGCAGCATCTGGCAGGGTATGAGGCCAGATGGGACAGAAATTGGGGGGCTGGAGTGGGACATGAGGGCCTTGTGGGAGGGTAGCCCCTGTGGGAGTCATTTGGCCCCTGTTGGGGAGCCATAACCCCTGTGTGGCCATAGCTTCCCAATAGCCAGTACTTTAAAACTGTAGATATATCAATAAAACATTGCCCAACTGATTGCTGTCTCTCTTTATAGTGGTCTTTTCTTTTAATTGTGCAGGAACATGGATTTTGGGGTATTTTACAGAGTGACTTAGGATTTTTTTTATTGGATTTTTCAGTTTTCCAAGAGGGAACACCAGAATTCATGCTAGGGGACCAATGGCAGGACCCTGCCTGCTCAGAGCTGGCACCTTGGACCCAGCTGGATGTGGCTGACCTCCTGGCCAAATGGGGCCAGGAGGACAGGCTTTGACAGTACAAAGCAGGGCACCACAACCAGAACATCTTCCAGGCGATAATTGCCCAGGTGGCCAGGCAGGGGGCACACATGGCAGTAGTGCCCCTGCAGCCACAGCCCACTGGCAGCTGGCCTAGAGGGGCAGATGCCTCATCCTAGTCTGGCAGGTGCACAGCAGGTCATAGCCAGGCAGCAGCCCCCACTGCCAGACTGCTGCAGTGGGTAGAGGACACAGGGAACTCTCCGGGCTGCTTCATCAGTCCAGCTGGCACAAGTGGTAGTGTCCTCAGGTAACCATTGCCTGGGCCCCAGAAGCTCTTGAGAGCGAGAGCCCTGAGCTACTTGCCAGGGCAACTTTTTGCTGGGACCAGGACAGGGCAGCTTTTTATATTGCTGGGGACAGCACAGGCTCTAGGTCCTCCTGGTTGCAGATCCAGGAGGAGCCAGGCAGGATTATTTTGCCCCAAGTGGCACAATTTGCTCCTCAACGAAGTTCATGTCCAACCATGTGCACTGGGGTGAAAAGACCCAGCTCAAATTTGCACCACTTCTATTTGAGCTGATGTGTTTACATGTGTGGACGTGCCCATAGCGGTGTTTGTGTGCATATATATAATTTTGTATCACACCTTCCTGTCTAACAGCACAAAACTGGGAACCCCTAGTGTTGATCTGGCATGTGTCAAGTTAACAATACCTCAACTTCTCCATCCCCATTTTCACATCAGCACCGTCTGCCAACCTGACACCTTGATGTACAAAGGAACTGCACTTTGCCATACCCTCCAAGTTGGCAGCCCTTCAATATTCAGATATTCTGGAGGTATAGAATAGGTTACTGGGTATGACTTTCAAGACAGATGGGAAGTAAGATGGAAAATATGTGACCATCTTCAGGACCACTCAATACGAGAGCAAGGCTTACAGATGACCTTTCAAACTTGAGGGGAAAATATCTTTGTTCCTGTGAAAAATTAACAAAGAAACATTACTGGCTGGTACATTTCTTGCCTTCCATAGGATCTTTATCTGTACCAACTAGACCCTCAAGGACAATTATCCTTATCCCAATAAATAAATCCTACAGAGAAGAAGAGAAAATTAATCCCCAAAACATATTCTCAATAAGCGAGGTCAGTGATTCATTAGTAGGAGTTCCTCAGGTTGAAGAGAAGCATGACAAAGAAGCAGCTGGTAGAGTAACTAAGACAGGGCAACAGGCACCCACCCTATGTGCTGACCATGAGGAAGGGCCAGAATCCTCCTGCTGTGAATCTTTACCACAGCTGGGGAAGCCATGTCCTGCACCTGACCAGTCCTAGAAGCCAGGCAGCAGAGAAGCCATTTTCTTTGCTGGGAAAGCAACAAGCCTGGAGACACTGTGCATGCCATGCAGCTGCCAAGATGGCAGTGTCTTATGTTCACCATCTCACAGACTCAGCCATTGACTGAGCTCTGTAGCTCATGCCAGAAAGAGCAAGCAAGCTGCTTCTGATGAGGCTTACAAACAACATTTACATAAAGACCTTATTTAAAGAACTATGTACGTTTAAAAACTAAGGGTGCCTATACATGCGCAGTGAGGCTGTTCTGACATGCTGTAATTACCGTGTGTTGGAGCAGACTTTATTACTCTATTAATTTAATGGGTAAATACTATGCTCCAGCAGACTTCAGCATCTCATGTATCAGTGCCCCCATGCTTAAAAGTGATGGTGGGGGTGCTTTAACTAAAGCTTGTTGCACGTGTTTTAGTTAAATTGCCCCTGCAGCCATTTTTAAGCACAGGGACACCAATACATAAAACACTCTGGGGGCTTTAATTAAAGTGGCTCTTGAAGGTGCTTAAATTAAAGTGGCTCTTGGAGCCTCTTTAATGACAGCGCCCTCCCCAACACATATTCTGGCCTGAAGCATGTGTATAAATGCCCTAATAGTCTTGCTACTGCCCTTGCTAGCATATGAGAACTAACTTTGACACCAGGTAAGTCCTTCTGGAAACAGAGGATTCAGGAAATATAGCATCCCAGGAGAAATTATGGATGAGGCAGCTGTCACTAGGAATTCCTGGGGCTGCATTTCCTGGACAATTAGGCAGGTACAGACATTCAAAACGCCCAAGGAAGAATCAACCTAAGTTATGTGGTTTTCTGTAAGCGGCACAATTAAATTGATAACAAACAGAAAACATAGTTGCCCTTTGGGATGAGGGAAGGCAAATCTTGGACCAGGTTCCACCATTTTTAATCCAATTTTCTGTCAAAATTTCTGTTCTGTTATGGGAACAGACCAGTTTCTAATCACTTATACTGGTAAAAATGTAATGTCTGTACCTAGCCTCTATTTTCCCAGGAGGACTCTATAATAATATAGTTGGCCAGAACTCTAGAAAAATCTTTTTTTCCTACATTCCACCTTCCAAAAACAAGGTGTATGTTTTATTTGTAGGCACACTGTAAACAGGAAAATACAATGTTTTGCATTAAGCAAAAAAAATCAAAATTATAATTTTTTAAATATTTTTATTGGAATAAAAGAAGTATTTTTGGATTTGAACCAGAATTGATCCTTATAGTCTATTCTTTTAGTTTGTCAACTGATTAAATAATATATTACTCCCTTAGCTCTCTCACATGAACTTCAACAAGGACCTGATATTGTTCAAAGACTCTATAACACAGTCTTACTAAACTCAGTGACTAGAGAGAAGAGTGGGCCAAAAGCTGTTTCCAGCCAATCTGGCATAAATCATAAGTAATGCATTTAAATGTATAAATTAAAGAAATACTAAATTTTTTTTTTTTTTAGATTATGAGATTCAAGTATTGAATAACAATTGAAGTGTGAATAACAATTCGCAGGCCAGAAAGGGCAGGTGTGTGAGGAAATTACAGTGTGTGATTCTTATAATATAGTGGGTGGTTGGGTTAAGGAAATTAAAAACCTAAGGCCAAATATAGTGAACACATATCAAAGTGTGGGGAAAATATTTGAAGTACAAGTTCCTGTGGTAGCAATATCTATGAGGATTTCCTCTGAAAGAGGTTCATGTACGTTAGCTCAACCAAGTTCTTTTCAATTTAATTTTATTGCTGTTCTTCAATACCAGGAAGCTGAGGAAAAATAATCCTTGTTTATAGTTTTATAGTTTATAGCTCCCTTGCCTTTCAGTATATTTTAGAGGTCATCTGTAAGAATGACAAGGCAAGGTGGTGAAACTATATATAATAAGGTATTTCTATGAGATTCTTCTTTGATTATTTGCCAGTTTGTATGACAAGATGAAGAGTCTTCACTAATGATTAAAAAACAAAATATCTTCAGGTTTCAAGTTTTGACTATGTGCATCACCCTAAGATACTATGCACTTCATACAATTAATTACAGCAGGCACTAAGAGATGAAAGCAGAACTACTTGATTTTGATAAAGTGAATTAACAATTTAGGTTCAAGTTGTCTTGCAATCCTGGTCCCCACTTTTCATTAGCTAGTTAACATGCTGCAAAATGATGACCTCAATAAAATATATGCCATCAGCCATACTATAAAGAAAACATGGAGTTGGGCAAATTCCTGCTTGAAGACACACATTTCTAATGGTACAATAGGAATATCCTAAATCGGTAATCTCTCACTTATTTTTACAAGTGGCTCCTAAAGGTATGAATTCTTTTTGTATTCCAGTTGCGCTAGCTGTAACCCACTGCTAAAGGGGTGTTGCAGGTCCCTCTCTGTGACTAATCTGCAGAGGATAAGAGTCTATTATATTGTTAGCTAAAGAGCTTTTAGTTCCAGCTACTGCAAATTAGACATCAGGAGACGCTACTTCACTGTCAGGGTGGATAGGATCTGGAACCCACTTCCAAGCGAAGTGGTGCTGGCTCCAACCCTGGGGGTCTTTAAGACAAGGCTTAACAATCACCTTGCTGGGGTCGTTTGACGGCAGTACTCTTTCCTGCCATGGCAGGAGGTCGGACTTGATGATCTTCTCAGGTCCCTTCCGACCCTACCAACTATGAAACTATGATTTCAGATATGGAGTTTCCTGGCTCCATTCCCTGTGTGTTAGTTAGATGGAAGCCACCACAATAGGCATTGTACAAATATAGACTGAGGAAACAAATCCTTATTCTGAGAAAACACAGAGAGGGAATGCAGAGATGTAATTGTCTGTGTCCAGGACAGTCCCACCCCCCCCATCTTTGCTAGTTTGTGGCTCTAGAGGTTCCAGCAGCAGGCAGCACGCACCTCTATTGTGGCAGACACCCCCTACCCTTCTCTTATGCAGTGCCCAGGGCTCCTGCCCTGCTCACCTACATGTCCTTATGCTACCAATAGCATGCTACATATCCAAAGTCACAGTGCAAGGTCAATGGCTTAGTTGGGAGTAGAACTCTATCGTCTTATCTTTCAGGCCAGGGCCATATTCACTTGACTATATATACACAGGCTACAAGCATTTAACTAATATTAAACAAGAAAAACCCTTAAAGAAGTGGTCTCTGTATGTCCATCAATACTTAGGCCATATATGCTTTTGTAAAATGATGGAGATTTTAGAGGAATTGAAGCATATATTCATTTATTTTAATTTTTGCAAATAATCAAGAATCTTCAGATATTTCCAACACAGAGAAAAACAAACAAAAATAAATGAAAAATATTATAAGTTATTTAAAAATGGAATACTGCAACACTGTAATTAACAGTCTAAGAATCTTAAGATGCAGGTGCTACTCTTGTATATTTCACTGAAATTGCAGTAAGTCAGTTGATAATGATTTTAAAAGTAAGAATAAATAACAGCTTTTCTTTTTTTTAAAGGAAAACTAATGTGATACATAAAAACAAATTAGTGAACCTATAAAATTTAAACATGAAAATGTGGTTGTGTATGTAATATCTCAGATGTTTAAAAGTTTTTGTGGATGGCTTCATGGGTGACTGGTGCCTCCTGAGTCAGGGGGACACTTGCCCTCCCCGCCCCCAGCAGCCAGTCAGTGACTGGGAGGTCCCCCCACAGCTGGTCGTCCCTACCTAGAAGTGCCAGCACTGCACCTGGAAGTGCCAGTGATGCTTCTCATGGCACTCCCACTCTCCAGCGGGTGGTCTTAGGAGGGACACCAGCACTCCTGCCTGCCCCCCAGCCCATCGCCTACACTGGCTGTCAGGGGGTCTACCAGTGCCCTCAGGCGGTGCATGTGCATCCCCTTGCACCAATATTTTAGGCAGAGTGACCTTATATAACATTTTGATGCTTTAGCTTGGAGAGTTGTATAAAGTATTTTCCCCATTATTGATTACTTCACTCCTGGAAGACAGTGTTACATATCCTGTATGTAAAATGCAGATTTTAACATATTGTATAGAATAATGTCATTAGCTCTGTTACTTGAAAGGAAAGGAAAAGTATATAGAAAATAGTTCTTAAATAAATTCTGGTTTCAGCTAAATAATAAGTGACATGCCTATCTGAAAGTACTTTAAATCTAACTCTCAGTTATCTTACACTTTTGGGCATGTCTACACATGACCCTTACTGTGTAGGTTGTACAGGTCATTTGGCAGCGTATGGGTCATTTTTGACCCAACTGTGCACTAGCAATAAGCTACTGCTTAGTAATTTGTTGCTACTGCGCAGTAGCAGTGGCATCATAATTAGTGCCCACTGATGCTATGTCACCATAGCTTATCACTATGGCAACATAGTGCCTTGTGTAGATGTGCCCGTTGTGTATTTACTTATTCTGCAGTGCTGATGTAACTGATTATGAAGAACACTAGCCAGTGAAGATTCAAGCCCTTTAAAATATAAATTAATTTGAATTCTGGAATGAAAGAAGGGGGAGTGGTGCGTGACTGAGGTTCTTTCAATCAACTTTCAATGAAAGCTACTAATGATAAAAATGTTTTGATTAGTGAGAATGAGTTTTCACCAAAACAATCATACCAGTGAAAAGATATGTAAAACCTTTGTCTATTTGTACAAAGGTGCCCTATGCTGATTTTGGCTGATTTATTTCCCTTGCTGAATGGGAAAAGTAACATTGGTATAAAGCATTGGCTTTCAACTTTTGGTCTATGGACCCCTGACTATGTCTAAGGGGTCCACAAAAGATGACTATGATCAATCAAAAGTATGTGAATACCCACATTTACAAATCAAAGAGGTCCACAGATCCATTCAGAAAATTTTAGGGGTCTGCAAAAGAAAGAAAATGGTTGAAAACCACTCACGTAAAGCATACCTACAGTAATATAACAGCATCTATAGTAGAGCGGTCGTAGCACTGTTGCAATACCAGAACAGTTAAGGCAGGACAACATTCTATATGAGGCCTATTCCCAGTCAACTGACAGTTCCTTTACCTTTTTCACGGGCAGCTGCTCTTTTTGTTCTTTGCCCTCGATCCATGAGCTGTCTTCTGCCCAGATACTACCTATAAATTTTAAATAGGTTGTGTGTCACTGCTCTGGCCACTTGCTATCTTCCCTTTGCACCTGTCCAGGCAACTGAGACTTCATTCTGATCCTGAAAGATGTTCCACATAGGCAGAGTTGATTTCCATGCAGAACCGTGGTGACGTCAGTAAGTTGAGCTCAAGCGAACAGCTTGCAGGTTCTGAGGCCCTGCCTACTTTATGAAGTCTTGCTGGCAGAGTAGTTAAATATATGCATACAAATATCACCCTACAGACAACTTGTCTACGCTGGAGAAACCTAGCAAAACCAAAGGAAATGGTATGGCACTAGAGGCAGAAAAAAAAATACTCGTACATCTGCATCAGGAAGCCATGCTGCATCAGCACTGCGACTGCAGTTAAAGAAGCAGCAGCAGCACTATAGTGTAAAGCAAGTCTTAGAGAGAAACAGTACCTAAGAAGCCTCACAGGAACCTGTTAGGGTAACCAAACACCGAGTGAATTGGGCCCAAAGGTCACGGTGGGCCGGGGTGGCAATTGGAATACAAACAGGTGGGATTAGCGGTGGTGGAGTGTGAGCTGTATGGGAAGTTTAAACAAAGATGATTTATTTACTCACGCTTGGGAAGCGGAGGCTCAGATATTTCTTCAGTTACAGTATAGCGAACAACAAAGGGGTCTGTTGGCCCACAGGGTTCACTAGCGAGCCCTTGCTTTCTACCCCCTGAGGGATAGGTGCGGCTGCCCACTAGCTAGTCCCAGGGCTAGTCAACATCTGATGAATGGGATAACAAACAACAAAAACTGTAACGTAGTGAATGGAGGAACGGGGTCGTGATGCCAGTCCAAAAGACAGTCTGTAAACCGAGGTCGGAGATGAGAAGCCAGAACGAAGTAAGCCGAAGTCAAAATCGAAGCCAAACAGTCCCATAACCGAGATCGAAAAGACGAGTCGCTCCTCCCGCCATCCACAGCCTCTGCTTGCGTCTCACAGTCCCTGCCGTCCACAGCCTGTGCTCACAGCATCGTTCTCTCCCTGTGAGACAGTCCCTGCAAAAACAGCCTCTGCTCACAGGGTCGAGCACAGTCTCTCCTCCAAAACACACACACACTACCTCACCACCCCCGGGTGGCGGCTCACAAACCTTTCATAAGAATTTAGTGGCCAATCAGAACGCTCTTCACAGAGAAATTTCTAGTCAAATTACATCATGCAGTCAGTGAACTGAGCATGTGCGTTAGATCAGATTACCTCATGCTCTGTGATTGACAAGCCTCCAGGTCACCCAGAGGGCACATTCTGGGGGCCTGTCTGTAGTTTCAACTCCCTGTGATGGCAGCACCAAACTTAAGATTTTTCCTTGACAGAACCCTGAAGTGTGACACAGAAAACCGCAAGGGTATAACATAGGGAGCACACAGGATGGAAAGACTGATTTAAAAAATACCTATCTCTGCAGAAGATAAGAGTACATCAGCATTGTTAAGCTGGCTCACACAGGGCACATATACACATACTCTTTTGGGCTGTGATGCACCAGAGATCTGATGCATCAGAGCAGATTAATTGAGTCTGTTATGCACGCAAGCTGATGTGCACTATGCTGTGCTACATACAGTTGTATAAGCATCAAAATGGGGTTCAGTGCACAGAAAATGGCAGTGGTGTGCTTTTGAACTAAAACACCTCTGGTGCCATTTTCTCAGCACTGACTCTCATTTCACATACAAATGCATATGCTGCAGCTCTGGGCACTTTAAAAAGCACCTGGTGCTGCAGTGCAAACATGGACAAATGCCCGCAGGTACCAGGGGGAAGTAGAGTAATGGCAATAAAGTTCAGTGAGAGTTCTGTGCTGTTGTGGCTAGACAGTGATAGGTACCAAGAGCTAATCTTCAGTGTAGATATGCTCTAAAGGTTATATTTGGAAGACTATGTGGTCAAGAAAGAGAGAGCCTAAGGCTTGGCCTAAGGTGTTACAGCTAAGGGCCAATGTTGCACAGGACATAAAGTATGTGTTAAATGCATTTAAAACAAATGCCCAGATACATGCTAAATGCGCTTGTATGCTTTTTCCAGCAAAGAATATCTCTAGATTTAGAGCTTGGCAGTTATGGCCTGCAGGGCCACTTAATAGCTTTGGTGAGCTGTTGAGGGCTGCACACACAAAATGAATGGTAAAGATATCATTTTAACAAATTATAGACAAAAAACAAACCTCATGCTAAAAATCAAACTTCTACTATACAATATTTTAATTTTATTTCCAAAAACATTTTTGGTCTTGATTTAAGGTTTTTTTTTGAGTAGTATGTATAGAGGTGATTGTATAAGAGCTTAAAATAAAGTCTCTCAAGGGAACCAAAACCAACCAACAGGACACTCAGCCAAAGGAAGATATCCTCACCCCCAGCAGAGCCCTGCCACTGCCCAGCCACCCCACAAATCACAAAGGAGATCCCACCTCAGCCTGCACCCCAACATACACCCCTAGAGCTACCTGAAACCCTGTCCCACCTGCTCCCCATCCCTTCCTATCCACACTTGCCCCCACAAAATCTGGGGAACCCCAGCAGTGCCCTCCAGCCTATCCCAACTCTCCATCAGGGTCATACAGGCTGTACCCACTCACAGCCTGCAGGTCCCTCTTCCCTCAAGAGGAGCCCCAGCCTCAACATGCTTGGGACAGCCTCACCTGGGTGTATGGGATGGCAGCTGTTTGGCTTTAGCCAGGAGGCAGCAGGTATCTGGGCTGGCTCATGGTGCTGCACAAGGCAAGGCAGAGGGCAAGGCAGAGCCAAGGCCAGGGTTGAGGCTGGGTTTCACCAGCTGGGAGGCACCAGGGAAGCTCCACTGCCTCCAGGCATAGGTGTGGAGTGCCCACCACATGGTCCTAAAGAATCAAGCAAAGTGCTGCTGACTCAGACAGAGCAGAGGTGTCAGGGCCTGAACATAGCTTGGCCAGGGCCTGCGGTGCACAGCCAGGCGGGTGGGGCTTCTTCCACCTACCAACCCCTGTGGTGCCAGCAGAGACTGCAGCCGCAGCTGGAGCCCGAGCCTTTGCTTGTACCACCTGCTCATGAGCCAGATCAGACTGCTCCACAGATATAATGGGCTTGTTTGTGCATGCTCTGTGGGTTGAAGGTGAGGGACAGGGCTTTAATTAGAGTGGCTCTCAGAGTGCCCATAACGTCTTGTGTATGAGCAACCCTGCACTTCAACATGGTGGGGGGGGGCCTCTGTGTTCAAAGAGCTTTATTTTAAGCACCCCTGCCACCATTCTGAAGTGTGGAGATGCTAATACATGAGACACAGAGGCTGGCTGGAGTGCACTAATTAGCATGCTCCAGCAAACGCAATTAATCGAGTCTGCTCTGACACACTGTAATTACAGCACATTAGAGCAGCCTTGTGGTACACCTACAGGCACCCAATACGGTCAACTGTAGTCCTGGGGCTGGGACCCACAAACAGCAGATTGTGGGTTCCAGCCTCAAGACCATATGGAGTCTCTAACCCATTCTGGTGTAGGATGCAGGTGGGATCCAGTAATTGAAACAAAATATTCAGACCTTGTCCTAAGCACAAACTATCCATGTTATGAAATCATAAGCATTATTATGCAGCTGCTCAAAACATGTTCTAACTTCAACATGTACTAAGTGTTCCATGCAACAAGACCCTAAGAAACTTTTAGGTACTGTATCCTGGTACTAGCTTGCCATCTAATATCTATATCTGTCTTTCTTTACCTGTCTGCAAGATGTGTGTAATGGCTTTCAAAAAAGACTGCAAGACAATTAGTTGTTAAAGGTCCATGAGAAAAAAGAACCATTAAAGTGTAAATAATTATTCTAATTGTAGCAACGGAATGCAAAATGGCAATTGGCAGCTCAGAAGCTGTTGCAGAGACTTTTGTAACTGTTTCTCTACAAAAGCTGTTGTAATTGAAATTGAGGCAAGACCCTGGAATTAACGTAATGATTCTAATACCTGGACACAAAAATGGAACATGAATAGGGAGTTGCTGTTGGCAGGGTGCCATGAAACAAGGAATGCAATTAAATGACACAAGGAGTAAAAACAAAGACCAATATGGATTTCTCAAAAATTAGACCATGACAAGAATTGCTAAAATGAAGACCTCTTCTTCCACCCCATCTTCCAAACTGCAGAGCTCCCTCCCATGCTTTCAGGCAACTGAATTTCTGAATACAGAAATGTGCATCTTGGGGAAAATGTGACAAATCACAAATGAAATGCCAAGCTCTAGCTTCTAGGGCAGCTATCTCAAGGGACAAAGCTAATGGTAACTGTGTGGGCTTGCCCAAATCCCTCTCCTTAAATAGAGAACCGGGAGTAGTCAACAGCATTATTATTCACAGTTTACAGCAACATCTTGAACACTGTATTTTAGCATATACTTGCTTTTATTGGGTTTACACTGAGATTTCAATATACTGTAAAATCCATTGTGTCCTGACATATTGTGATAAATAGAAAGCGGCATTTAAATAAAATTAATTGCATGTGCCATTGAGAAATGCATATTATCTGGATTTCAGAGGGTATTTCTAAATGAGCAAACTTGTTCTACCACAGTATCATAATTGGGATTGTATTTTTAAACACACCAGAGAGGAGGAATTCAGTGAAATGCAAATACAGCACCAGTGGCAATAAATGAGTGGCTGCCATGGAACTCCCTCACCAGATAATACATCCATTGCAATTTACTTTTTAAAAAAAGTTAAGTAGCATTTTTACAGTTTTTCATATAAAATGTTTGCCGTGCTCAGCTGCTAACTTTTTATTTAATTGTATAATTTGCTTCATAATTAGATTTTGCTTCATTTTCCAAAAGTGTTGATTCCACGAACTAAAGCTTTGAAAAAAAACCAGAGTAGGTCCCAGCAGTATACACACATTCATTTGCAATGCACAACTTCAGTCAAAGGGAAAAAAGAAAATATGAACTTAATATGACAGTATGAAACATAATAACAAAGTTATATATGATGGTTGATCACAGATTACTCAGGAAATCACCATTTTGCCATACTTCTGTAGAAATACTTCATTAGCTTATACTTAGCGGCAGAGCTGATCTAAGGGAAAATGGCACCCTTGGTGAACTTGTATTTTGCTCTTGCTTCCCTACCCCCAGCCAATGATACTGTGTATGTGGGGTATATGCTTGGTTGGGTGTGTATGCGGGGGGGGGCGAGGGGTGAGGGCCACATCTGCCCCATTGGCTGTGAGTGGCAGGGGACCCCATTGGCTATCGCAGGGCAGCATGTGTCTGCTCACTCAAAATGCTGCCCTAGTGTTGGGCAGTGGGGGCTCAATGTGGGGTATGTGGAAGGGCAGGCAGGAAGGCAGCAGGCAGGGCTGCCCACACAGGAATCCCAGTCCCACCAGCAGGGTGCCATCACCCAACACTACTTAGCCACCCACACCCTCACTCTCGGCAGTGGTGGTGGTAGCTGGGGAAAAGAGGGGTGGGGCACGCTGCAGTTCAGCCTCTTGCCCCAGCAGGTCAGTGATGGTGAAGCCCTTAGTGTTCAAGCTGGGGCTATCTTGTCACACTGCCATCAAACTGGGCACTGCTGTCTCACCCTTGACCTGGCCCTCAGTGCTCCCCTCCCACCCCATCATGCTGTTTGACAGTACCCACCACTGCTACTGGCACCTAGGGGCTTTCTATGCTGCTGCCATGGCTGGCTAGCTCCAACCAGCTCTGGGTGCAGCCAGGGGGTGGGGTAGGGCTGCCCAGCCCCTGGGATTACTTGTCAAATTCCCCCTACAGTTCCTGCTCACCACAAGTGGCATGGCAGGACAGGGTGTATATGGGTGGGTGTAGCACTCCCTGTCCGCAGTGCCCTGGGCTTTTGCCCACACTTCCCATCCCTAAGGCCAGCTCTGTATATGGGTGCTAGTATTTATACTTCATGATTATAAAGAGGCTCCAGTTACATGCAATCCAATCCAGGCACTCCATTACTGTAATGAGAAGGACATAGGCAATATGTAATGATATACATTCATAGGGGCAGGGGAAGAAAGAGACAGAGATATCCAGTTCTTCCATATTTGTCCACCATCTGTTTTAACATGACATCATACTTCTTGCTTCATCAAATACATTTTGATTACCTAGAACTGTCTAGCTACTGGTAAGTAATTAGAACTATTATCACCTAATCAAATTTTGTTTAAATGCATAAGAAGCCACATCCTTGTTTCTGTTTCTTTTTTTTTTTTTTTTTTTGCATTATCATCATAGCATATGATATCATCTGACAAAGTAAACCATTGCTTATAAAAGTTCTCTGCCTTTCTGAACCAGTAGTCTCTGAGGGTATGGACATAGAACACTTGGAGCTCTTTCAAAGGGGGATCATTGTAATTGTTGTGTAAGAATGAGTTCATAATGATTCAAATATAAAATGGCGCCAGCTTTATTTAAATTCCTTTAACTAGAATTAAATTTGAAGTGGTTTTACTATATGCGAATAATTCTTAGCTCATTCAGACATAACAAATTAGAATGAATGTACAAGCTGCTTTCCTTTCAAAACATCCCCCTTTTGAAAGGCTCCAAGGATATGTATCCACATCCTAAGAAGCCACCTTGCCCTGCCTTCTCTCTGTGAAAACAAATGAGAGTCTTCCAAAGGAATTCCATGTAGCTCAAGATCTGAAAATGTTTGGGAAATGAAAATTAAAACAAAAAACATCTGCATGAATTATTTCATATATTTCTGCAACCACAGGACTTAATGATATTTTAATATATCCACAGAGAAACATTCTATGTGTAAAGCATGTAAAATTATGCCTAAGAATCCTCCCCATGATTCTTATAACTATTTTAATTTCTTAATTTGACTGTATGCAATTGGTGCAATGGCAGAGTGGTTAAGGTATCCTCCTGTGTTACAAAAGCAGTGAGTTTGTGTCTTACTTAAAAGTCACACCAAAGGCTGACGTAATTTCCCATCTCTTGGTGGCAACCTTTCTCCTTTAGTTACAAGAGCCACTGGAGCTATGTAGACATAAATCAATTAACCACTTTTTTGCATTTGTAATTCTTACAAAAAAGTCTAACCTCTTCAATAGCCATCCCTAGCTGACCCCTTGAGAAGCATTCTACACAGGGTCAGTGGCAAGACTACTCATAGGAAACAAGACGTTTTCCAATCTTGTAAAGATGTTGCATTATTTTCTGTCATCCTCCCAAATCTCAGGTGTGCTGCTGTGAATGGGTCTTTTCCTAATATGTTCCGTTGGAACTATTCCATTTTGTATAAAGAATTCAATATTTACTGGATGAATGTGACAGAGAGACCACCTCCATAGATCAGTTAACTGGGAATTTCAGGTAGGGAAGAAGTTAAATCCAAGGGCCTCATTACACAGTAATTTTGGGTGGCTCCTGGAGCTCTAAACATCAGGATTGTCTACATATTAACACATGAAACTGTTTTTAAGCACTCCTTATGTAGCTTAAAGATATGCCATGCCAGGGCAGGATTATCTCGGATCTGTGCTACCCAGGTCATGTTGCACTAAACTGTTGTAACACTAGGTTTGATTTTATGGTAAACACCCTACAAACCCCTCCCACCCCTGCTGGCCCAGATGAGGCCCACTGCCTCCCCCCTCCTGCCCTTCCCAGTACCCCAGATCCCCACTTACTTTGGCTGTCTGTGCTATCTGTCCTAGGGAGCAGGCAGGGGAGGATTACCGTATTTTTCGGACCATAAGACGCACTTTTTTCCCCCCAAAAGTGGGGGGGAAAACGAGGGTGCGTCTTATGGTCCGAAGGTGTGTGTCCCGGGGAGACGGGGCGGAGCTTGCCCGCGGAGGCGGCGGAGCCCGAGCGGGACATCCGCTGCTTGTTTACACCGGAAGCCGGTGCCCGTGCCAGTGGCCGGGAGCCGGCAATAAAAATGGCCGGCCACCGGCACACATAGTCTCTCCTGCCATAAAAACTGGGTGCGTCTTATGGTCAGGTGCGTCTTATGGTCCGAAAAATACGGTAACTTGCCTGCCCAGCTCCTACTGCCACTCTCTGGGCTAGAGGAGCGTCATTCTGGCAGCAGCAATGGCCAGGCAGGCAGGTTAACCCTTCCCTGCCTGTTCCCCTGGGACAGACAGCATGGGCAGCCACAAGTAAGTAATACCCCAGGGTGAGGGTGAGCCAGGAGGTAGGGGGAACCCTGAAGGCCAGGGAGTGAACCAAGGGAGCCCTGGGGCAGGGGGGAAGAATACCTTTCAGTCCTCAAGGCCCTTGCTGGCCTGAAGTATGACTGCTCCAACCTTCATCTAAGACTGACACCCATCAAGATTTCTGAAGCTCTCAGCATAACGCCCTAAGTCTCTCACATCTCAGTTAACTGGCCTAGCACTGGGGCTATGACCTCTTCTATGCAAGTCTCTCATCCTGAAATTCCCTCTTGAGCCTAAAAAGCTTCCTTACAAAAGCTGCTCTGGCTAAAAATCTTACCTTGCTTGTCCTGTGAGATGCAGGGTAGGCAGGAGAATCTCTGCATGAGTGTATACACCACCAGTGGAGCCCATGTCCAGACTAATCCATATACAAGTAATGCATAAAACATTATACCAGTCCTCCATACCGGGACAAACTGTACATAAAATACTTACATCCACTTCAGTTTTGGGACCTGATTTTGTCTGGACATTCACTGGTATCAGGAATGAACCTAGTATCAGATTCTTGTTCACTTATTAGGTGTCTAAATAGACTTTGGTGTACCCAATAAATCTGGCTTCTACTGTACTGGGTACTACTGTACTACTTCTCAGCAATAAGTTCTTACTAAGTTCTTAGTAAGATCTGCTAGTAAACAGGTGCCAATTGCTCATATAGAGGTGCATTTATCAGACACCAGCACAGTATTCCAAACCAAAATATAATTTTGCTCGCTTATTCTTATATCAATGAATAGTAGATCAAAAATCAGTTCAGTTCACACATATTGCAGACCTTGCAATACAGCTTCAACAAAGCTGCTAGAATTAAATCTTCTGAAAAGTCAGTTCATAAATCATGCAAGCATAATAGCTCATATGATTTTCAGTGAATTCTCATGTTCAGTTCTGTTATATTGAAGCTAGGAAAGTTCATGATATACTGCTATTTTTACTTTTGATAGTAAAGGAAACACAATTTAAATTATCTAATTTAAATAAGAATGGTTTGTATTTGATTGTTTCCTTACTTTTTCTTCAAACACTGAGTTGGTTCTTTTGTTTTAGGGTTTGTTTCTTTTTTTTCTCAACATGATGCATCTAATTCTACGCTTGGGGAAATTAAAAGTTATGGTGGTTTATTTTCATCCTCTTTTCTTCTAAAGAACAAAGTAGATTTGACCTAACTTTCTCTGGTCATGCACCACATTGGCTGGACATAAAAAAGGCCAATCAGATCTTAGCTCACACTGAGGAAAATGTCAATACTGTGAAACCTTTCACTATTTAGTAAGATGTGTTGAAATCTTAACTGGTGAATGAGAAATAAAGATGATCTTGCATGACTTGGCTCCTGTAAATTTATGACCTAGAAATGAAGTCTCCAAATCTCTACTTCTTCCCAAAATTATCTTTTTCTATCTGTCCTTACATCAAGCTATTTCTAATACCTTGCCTGTGCTGGGCCACAGTGATTCAAGAGAATGCATTACATGTGGCTTTGAAGATTTCGTTTATTTGGAATTGAAGTCAGAACTTTTGATAAAAAATTATCAGAGGGGTAAACACTGACAACCTTCGTTCAGCAAGGAGCCCACAAACCCAAAGGCACTGTCCAACTCATAGTAACTGATGAGACCACTGATAGGTAGGTTTAATGGTATTTTTGCCACCTGAGGACTTCCAGAAAGAGAATATTAGATCAGCAAGTTTTTTTCTTCCGAAGGCATTCTTGACAGTGAATAAACGTAAACTTAATTGAAAATGATAATAGTCTCTAATTTAAATGTGAGACGCAAAATGACTGACAAAGATCACCCTTTAATTAAAGTTTAACATCTACTGACAAATTTGATGGGAATCAATACTGCAAGAGAACTGTCTTTCTTGAAATAATTATCCCACTTTACAGCAATTACATGGCATTCATAATTCTGTCTGTGTCCTCATAGAACTATATGGATTAGTTCCATCTGAATTTCAATGAAGAAGCAGACGTTTAAAGATTTGGCTTTTGTACGTCTTCAGCACGAAATGCAATTATCTTTTCTTGAATTTCATACATTCACAATTTTATCTAAGTATCTTGGAGGCAAGAAATATACATGCTATCAATTCATCTGCAGCTAAAACTTTAAGGGCAACATTCAGGGTTTCAGTATAGTCTTTCATTTTAAAATAATAATAATAATAATAATAATAATATTGTATTTACTCAAATCTAAGATTACCCTGAATTAAAGATGACCCCTCAATCATTAGATTCTATAAATGAAAAAAAAAGTTGTAATTTCCCATGTATAGAATCTAATGATTGAAAGGTCATCTTTAATTCATCCCTCCCACCACTGTGGGGAAGGAGGTAGTGGAGAGTCAGGTGGCATTGGGAGGTCAAGCATCTTGCCCCAGCTTATGCTTGTTCCTCACCAGCTCTGCCCCCTCCAGCCTCTGCTCTGTGCTAGCAGACTCCATCCCTGTTCTGGCCTGGGGCATAGCCCAGCCCCCACAGCAGCCAGGCAGACTGTGAGCTACTGATGTGGGGCCAGGCTCTGTGCCCCAGGTTGTAGAGTGCGCGGAGCTTGCTGGCACAGAGCAATGGTAATGGAGTGAGGGGAAGAGAGGGGCAGGTTGTGGAGCAGAGGCTATGTGGTAGCAGAAGATGGGGAGAAAAGACTTCAGGATACAGAGGCAGCAGGGGGAATGGGGCAGGGAGCAGCTGTGGCTATGGCCCCATCCCCAGGTAGGAGTTGCAGCTCAAGAAACATCAGACATTTACTCCCGTTTCCCTCATATTCGATTCTATGACAAAGGGCTACCCCCACCACTAATTTTGGGGGGAAGGGACCCGAGGAGATATAGGAATAATTACAGCATGCCCGTGCAATTTTTAACATAATATTTTTCACTTCCAAAAACAAAGTACAACGAGGTTCAATTCACACAAGTGTTTGAGATTTTTGGACTGTAGATTCTAGTTTTGCTCTGCTGTACTGAAAAATTCTGTCCTCTGTGCACATTGCCACTCTGCACAGTTCACAAGAGAGTGGACGGTACAGAGGGTCTTGTCTGGTTCCTCTTAAATGTGATGAAATTTCAGCCATGTAGCCTAGGATCTATAGTCTGCTGTTATATGTATATACATGGTTGAATATTTGATCATAAGCTTCAGTTTCAGCCCTTTTTAAAGGGTTGGTTTAGGGCTTTTGTTTTTAACCTGTTAGGAAGATCCTCTGCCACAATGATTTTCATGTTACCTTGAACCAATATTCTTGATATTAGTTCTTGATATTGTAAGTATTCTCCAAACCTAAAACTATGCTGGACTTCTACAGGCAAACTGGGATGTAAGCAGCAGTTCATAGGAAGCAATAATGTAGATGGGGTTATTTCCCCCTTCGAGTTCTTCAAGAATAATGTGCTATTTCTAGAGAAGATTTACAAGCTGGACTCCTATATCCAGATCTGGGATATTTCTGTAGAAGCTCAGACAGAAAAAAAATCATTAGCAGAAAGCAATTATGCAGACTGTCTTATAAATATCCACAGTGGTTGATATAGAGGTTCATTTTTAAGGTAAGAGAGAGAAAGTGTCCAGTACAGCTAATAAAAAGCATTGATCTTGAAAATGTGTTAATTATTTTAAAGAATGAAAGAAATTATTTCACTTTAAATTCCTGAAGACCTGTCAAGCATGTGTCGTAAATGTAAGGTATGCATGACTCCAAGAGCAGGTAGTTGAAGAGAACTAGAAACATGCTATCTTTTGGTTTCATTATGATCTCAGTTGTATCTATGGAAATTGAAAGTAGTAGCACAGACAGTGCTGGACTTAGAGCATATGTGAGATCCAAAATAAGACCCTCTGTGTCTGCTGCCATATGAAATATGCCAAAGGATTGTATGTTTGAAACATCAGCAGGTAAGCAAAAGTATATGGGATACAGCCAAATTCAGCTTCCCTATTCACTGGACATGTGGAGAGAAGCGAACTTAGGTACTTAAGATTTCTAACCAGTCTTACATGGCCTAGTCTTCAAAAGCTCCAGTTTATAATCACCCATCTAAAATTTCATACTTACACCAAGAAGAATCTCCTTCAGGTTCAGTGAACCGGGATGCTTCTAAACAATCGGAAAACTTATTTCCCGGTACTCCAAATTAAGGAATGTGCTGGGGACCAGAACTCATGTCACCCAAGGATAATGTAGTGGCATCAGACAACTAGGAGAGTTTGGCCTATTACAATTAACCATGAATGCGGTTCTCAGTTTAGGATCTTAGGATCATTTTTAACTGTGTGATCAGTAAGTGGACTGAATACAATCTTACCTGATGTGCATATTTAGCTAGCTATGTGACACCATCTCTGCAATTATCTTAAAAGCTTTTCAAAATGTTTGATATAATGGTCAAAAAATGAGTGTGACAACCCTGTTAACAAGGTGCAATCTTAGAATAAGGTTAAAAAACAAAGCAAAACAAAACCAAACCTCAATCCTAATACTAAAACTTTGCAGGAGATAGGCTCCAGCATTATGCTCATCACCGTCCCCACACTGAAAAATGTCAGCAGCTGCACTTTAACTACAGCTTGCTTGACAAGCTTTAGTTAAGGCGCCCCTACTGCCATTTTTCAGGACAGTGACAGACACACGTGGCACTTTGGGCACTTTAATTAGAGCAGTTCTTAGAGCTCTTAGAGCTGCTCTAATTAAAGTACTCCCCATCCCCGCCCCCCCCCCCCGGGCCCCCTGGAGCACATGTGTAAATACCTAAGGTGTGCACCTTATTCTGGGATGTGCTGTATTCAAGAAAAAACAGTATTTGGCTTCCTTTTCAAACATTCAGACATGTCATGTGTACTTGAGATTCACTTAGAGTGTTTATCATTGTTAGCTTGCCAAATTTCAGCTGAGATGTTGGTGTTATTAACAAGATGAGAACAATACCTTAATACACATATAGCACATTTCACTATTCTTATACAGAGCACTCACTCACTCGGTAAGTAGTTCCACTGAGTCCAATAAGACGGCTTTTAAGTAAATTATATCTCGACATGAGGATCGGATGTCAACAACTTTTCAGACTAAGGTAAGGGTTTTCAAAATTTTTTTAATAAGTGTACCCCTAAGCATGGGGGTGAGAGTGCAGGGCAGCCGCAGTGGCCACTGCTCCCAGCGCTACTCCTTGGGAGGAATGATCCATTTCTCCCCCATCTCCCTTCCCCTCCTACTGTAAGCAGCTGGCGATCACAGTCCCTGGCTGCATGCACACAGTGCCACTTGCACCACCACCCACCCAGACATGCGGAGCACATGCAGCCAACAAGGGGGCCACCCACCCTGGCATATGCAGGGTGATGCTGGATGCAAAGCAGGTGGGTAGGAGGGTTGCACAGCTGAATGTGGAGCTGTGAACCTCCCTTGCCCCCCATGTCTGGCCAGGTGAGTGGTGCCTGCACAGCAGTGTGAAGTGGTGGGTGGTGGCACTCCATCCCCACCCACCTTCACATATCCCCTAGGACCTTCTCAGGTACCCCCAGGGATATGCATACTGCTAGTAAAAAACCCTGGTCTAAGGTAAAAGCACCCTAGCAGTTTTTTATTTTGACTCATCTTGCCCATGCTCAGAACTGCCCATATAGTGACACAGTATGAGCTGCCCTATAATTCCTCATAATCATGGCCCCAGTTCAAAAAGCTAACAAAATTTTTTTTAAACAAATTGACAAAATGTTTTGAAACAAATTAACAAAGTAAAATCTTAATATAATCTTCCTCGACCAAGTATTTTACTGACTGGCATAATCTGAGTCTTACTTCTTTAGAAAGAAAATAATCGAGTATGGTCAAGGGCCCTAAGGCCCAATGCACCAAGGCCACTTCCCTACCGGAGCTTAGCAACAGGTACAAACCTCTTGCAGCCCCAGCAGAGCCTGCTGAGTTGCCAGCTTCCACAGGCAACACAGGCTCACCTGTAGCTACTGCCCCCGCTCTCCCCAAGACAAAATGTAAAGTGTTTGTTGTGGGAGACTCCATCCTGAAGGGGTGATCTGCCATCCCGACCCCTTAGCCCAGGAAGTCTGCTACTTCCCAGGGGAAGGCATCTGAGACATTGCGGAGAAAATCCCTAAGCTCCTCCAGCCCACGGACCACTATGCCATGCTCCTTATTCATGTGGGCGTCAATGACATGGCTCAGAGCACACCCAGCTGAGTCATGAGGCACTACAAGGATTTGGGAGTGGGGCTAAAGGGTCTGGGGGCACAGGTGGTGTTCTCTTCGATCCTCCCAGTCTCAGGGTATGGGATAAGAAGGGAAAGGAGGATCCACGTAGTTAACGAAAGACTGCAGTGCTGGTATCATCGGGAAGGCTTTAGCTTCCATGAACACAGCCCGCTCTTTGGTGAGAAAGGCAGCGAGCTGCTGGGAAGAGATGGCCTCCACCTCTGTCCCCTGGGGAGGAGGCTCTTCTCAGCCAGACTGGCTGACCTGCTTCACCAGGCTTTAAACTAAGCCTGCTGGGGGATGGGGGACTACCACCACTTCCGGACCACTGAGCAACCCTTGCAAAGCCAGAAGGCCAAGGCACCTAAGGGAGCCCACCCCTGCCCCAGCTCTGGTACAATCTGTGGGCAAGGCAAGAGCCCCCAAGGGGACACTTTCCTGCCTCTACACAAATGCCAGAAACCTGGGGAATAAGCAGGAGGAGCTCATCCTCCTCCTTAACACAAATAATTATGACATCATAGGGATAACAGAGACTAATGGGACTCCACCCATGACTGGACCATGGATATAGATGGCTATACCGTGTACAGGAAAGATCGAGTAGATAAAAGGGGGAGGGGTGTAGCTCTCTATGTTAAGGAAAGCTACGCATCCCTACTAGCTGATGTCAGTGACCAGGGTGGATGACTGGAGACCCTCTGGGTTAAAATACATGGGGAACATGGCACAGGGGCCACAATGGTGAGAGTCTACTACAGATCTCCCACCCAAAGTCAAGAGCTTGACAAAGAGTGTGCCCAGGAACTGGCTGAGGCTGCATGCTCCAGGACCATGGTTGTCATGGGTGACTTCAATTACCCAGACATCTCGTGGGAGGATCACTCAGCTAAATCCAAGGGATTGCAAAGCTTCCTATTGTATGTGGATGACCTCTACCTGACTCAAGAAGTCTATGGGCCAACAAGAGGTAAAGCACTGCTCAACCTGGTACTGGCTACTGGGGATGACCTACTCAGAGACCTGGTGATTGATGGGAAGCTGGGTGACAGTGACAACAAGCTGATCACCTTCACCATCCACCGTAAAGCTGGCAAGTCAGTCAGCAACACGGAAGTCTTTGACTTCAGAAAAGCCAACTTTGACAAGCTCAGGAGGCTTGTCAGTAAGGCCCTAAAGGACCACAAACCCACAGGGAGGGGAGTTCAGGAAGAGTGGTTGCTCCTCAAGGGAGCAATCCTCAATGCACAAGCTAATTTGATTCCATCTCAGAGGAAAGGCAGCAAGAGGGCACAGCAGCACCCCTGGCTCTCCAGGGATCTAGCAGACCTCCTGAGGCTAAATAGAAAGGTCTACAAAGAATGGAGGATGGTATTCACCTCCAAGGAGGAATATTCTGCACTGGACTGGTCCTGCAGGGAGCAAACCAGGAAAGCCAAGGCTTCAACTGAACTTCAACTATCTTTCAGCATCAAAGACAATAAAAAGTCCTTTTTCAGATATGTCGGGAGCTGGAGGAAAAGCAAGGGCAACATTGGACCCCTGCTGAACCAGATGGGACAACGACACTCAGGAAAAACCCAACCTATTAAATGGGTACTTTGTGTCGGTCTTTCATCAGTTCCATGGGACACCCATGCCCACTACTGGACAGGGAGGTCCATGTGAGAGAGATTCCCTGCTCTCCATCAATGCTGACCTCATGAAGGAACACCTTGAGAGGCTTCAGGTCAGCTGGCCCTGAAAAACTACACCCCAAGGTACTCAAGAAGCTGGTGAGCATCATAGCCCAGCCTCTGGCATGGATCTTTGAAAACTCCTGGTGCTCTGGTGTAGTGCCCAAAGACTGGAATAAGGCCAATGTGGTACCTATCTTCAAGAAAGGGAAGAAAGTGGATCTGGTTAGCTATAGGCCCATCAGCCTGACTTCTATTCCAGGGAAGATCTTAGAAAAGTTTATTAAAGAGGCCATCCTTAATGGACTGGCCAATGCCAACATCCTGAGGGATAGCCAGCACAGGTTTGTTGCGGGTAGGTCTTGCTTGACCAATCTCATTTCCTTCTATGACCAGGTGAGCTATCACCTTGACAAGGGAGAAGAGATTGATGTCATATATCTTGACTTCAAAAAAGCCTTTGATCTGGGATCCCATGATCACCTCTTGGTGAAACTGGCCAATTGTGGTTTTGGGTCTACAATGATCTGCCGGCTGGGGTATTGGATCCGTGGTCAGACCCAGAGGGTGGTAATTAATGGAGGTCAATCATCACGGTGCCCTGTGACCAAGGCTTTCTCCTTGGACCCATGTTGTTCAACATCTTCATTAATGACGTGGACACTGGAGGCAGAAGCGGACTGGCCAAGTTCGCTGATGACACCAAACTTTGGGGCAAAGCATCCATACCAGAAGAGAGAAGGGCGATCCAGGCTGACCTGGACAGGCTCAGCAAATGGGTGGATGAGAACCTGATGGTGTTTAACACTGAAAAATGCAAGGTTCTCCACCTTGAGAGGAAAATCCTTATAGGCTCAGCAGTGCTACACTGGCTAGCACTATGGAAAAAACAAATTTGGGAATCATCATTGACCACAAGATGAACATGAGCCTGCAGTGTGATGCTGCAGCTAGTAAAGTGACCAAAATGCTGACTTGCATCCATAGATACTTCTCAAGCACATCCCAGGACATCATTCTCCCCTTGTACTCTGCCTTGGTGCGGCCACAGCTGTAGTACTGCATCCAGTTTTGGGCTCCACAATTCAAAAAGGATGTGGAGAAGCTTGAGAGAGTCCAGCGAAGAGCCACGCACATGATCAGAAGTCAGGAAAACAGACCTTACGATGACAGGCTGAGAACCAAGGGGCTCTTTAACCTGGAAAAGTGCAGGCTCAGCGGCGATCTGATGGCTACCAGTTTATCAGGGGTGGCCACCAGTTCCTGGGGGAACATTCTTTCACCAGAGGGATGACAATGTCGAACAGTTTTAAACTACTGCAAGACTGTTTCAGGCTGGACATAAGGAAGAATTTCTTTACTGTCCGAGCCCCCAAGGTCTGGAATATCCTGCCACCAGGGGTGGTTCAAGCACCTACATTGAACACCTTCAAGAGTAAACTGAATGCTTATCTTGCTGGGATCCTATGACCCCAGCTGACTTCTTGCCCTTTGTGGGGGGCTGGACTCAAGGATCTTCTTATGTCCCTTCCAGCCCTAATGTCTATGAAATCTATGAAATCTTTGAGTATGTCCAGAACATGCAAGCAGACAGGGCCTTGGCTGACTTCTCTACTTCTTGCAAAACACTGCTAGCAGTACTGAAAGTCTTATAATTTTTTATGCTTTTTATTTTTTTCATACTTTATATCTGTACTCTCTTTTTGCCATAACTGTGATATTTCACTTAATTAGGCTTTGTCTCCTTACGAAAGTACGCTTGAAAATAGTTGTCTTCAGCAGCAAAACTGGATTTGATTTTAGTTAATGATTAGTCCTTTGGAAATTGTTTATTGAAGTAGTCACTCTTCTATTTCAGTTAGCTTTATAAATGACCATGCATCCTGTGCAAAGCAATGGATAATCAGGCCTTCTATGTCTCTGGCGAAGTCCACAAGAGCAGGGGCATGCCCACAAACTAGAGCAGCACAAATTTGTCTGACTACTTTGTGCTACAGTGCACACCGCCGCTCTGTGCTTTGCAGTGGGATATATTGTCCTGAAGCTGCAGTGGGGGCTGGCTGGAGCACAGGGTGCATCAGCAGGAGCTAGCTATCTCCTGCACTGAAGCAGCCTGTGCTCTAGCCAGCCAGTGAGTGGCACATGGGGATGGGGGAGCAGGTAGCCCAGAGCTGCCGGGTCCCCCATCTCTGCATGCTGCAGAGCTCTCACACTGAGGCACCCTGCACTTGAGAGAGCTACTGGCTGCCTGGATGGGGTGCAGTGTGCCTCACGATGGGGCAGGAGGCAGCCTTGGGCTTGCTGCTCCCCTGTCTCTGTGTTCCTCAGCATGGGGGCTTCACTGAAGAGCCTCCACATTGAAGCACGTGGAGACAGGGGAGCAGCCATCGCAGGGCTGCCTGTTGTCTCATCTCTGCATTTGTCCTGGTACTTAACACTTTGGTGTGGGTTCCACTACTTTTTTTTGCAGAATTTTATTTTTTGCTACCAGGAAATCCCAATAGCAAATTTTGCCTTGGCACTACAAATTAGCAGCACCGTGCACTGATTAATGTGTAACTCGTGGTTTTAGGCACTGCAAAGAGGTTTGCAGAGCTACAAATCACAAGTGTCTGCCCATCTGGATCCAGCCAACAGAGGCAACTGCAGAAGAGAGAGAAATTGAACTGAGAGTAGAACTAGGAATTGTTTCCTTAAAATACTTGAAAACAAAATGTTATTTTAGCCTTAAAATAGTGTGTTGAAGTTCCCCATTATTTCCAGATCTCCAGAGAAATCCAAATTTCCATCTTACAGTGATGCAAATCCACTTTGCAGGAGTGCAGGAGATGGCTAGCTCCTGCTGATGCACCCCGTGCTCCAGCCAGCCCCCACTGCAGCTTCAGAACAATATATCCCACTGCAATTCAATTCAGATAAAGTTCACAGTTAAAAAATGACCTAATATGGCAAAGAAATAGGATTTCTGGTAAAAAAAAAAACGAGGAGAACTTTTAAGTGTGCTGATGTGATGTGTCCAGTAGCAATCAGAATTCGGCTTTCTGATCTTGCTGTCTGTAGAGTGAAGCATGAGTGTAAGTAGACCTCCTTACTGTTCTACCTATCAGCAGAGACCAGTAACTCATTTTTATTTTTGAAGTAAAGGTCATATTTTCCCACGTTGGAGTAACCCATTAAAATTTACATCCTACTTCAGATAACAGGTTCATCTGCAATAACATTGCCTTTGTAAACAAGGAGGAGTCTGTTTTCCTTTATTTCAAACTTAGCCATCCTCTGTCAGCTATTAGCTCTGCAGGGTGTGAACCTGTGGGAGTGCTTCTACAAGTTGAGGATTTAAGGAGCTAAACAGCACTCTTATTATTCAGGCCTAAAGATCTAAAAATACAAGTTCAAGACAAACTCTATATTAAGAAAGCCTTTACAGTTTTATACAGGATACAGAGCTGGATCTTCCTCAGCAAGGAAAGAACCTAAATAACCTAAGATAATTGACAAGGCTAGAGTAAAACACTTCAACTCACTTAGTTCAGTTCCCTTTCAAAAACTTTCTTTTTCATACCAAGAGCGAGCCCTCTTGTTAAAGAAACAGATCATTATGATTATTGTTGCCTACATCTGCTACTACAGCATTCCTTCGTTTAGAAATTAACCCACCCTGCCCTGCATTCCCAACAGAAGTGGCATGAAACTCTATTTTAAGGTTTAATATTACATGTCAATACAACATACATGAAAGGTTCGGGTTGGGGAACAATAAGCTTTTGTCCACCCTCTCCCTATTAAACCTTTGCAGGAGGCAGAAAAAATGGAATATAGTTTTTCTTGAAATGCTAGGCTATTCAGGCAATGAACATTCTTGGGAATCTTCTTTCCCAAGTGGATTGTGGGTAGGATCAAAACCCTACTTCCTATTGCATCTAAAACCCAAAGGTAGACATGGGCAAAAACAGTCTACTTTGACTAGAAAAGCATACATCATTTTTCAGCATGCTCACCTCTAAGGCAAAATACAGACATTATATATAGATCGACCTAAGTATTTGAACTAAGATCAGGAATAGGTTGACCCAATCTAACAAATGCCTGTATGTGTACAGAGCACAGCCCCAGGATTAAGAGAACCCAGATGCTCACCTCAGCCCCAGGGTTGTGCTCTTCCTACCCTCTCCATGTTCCTGAACAGGCTATTTTTATCTCCCTGACCCTCCATTCCTGGATGGACAACCAGTCCCCCTGAAGACCCACCAATGCTTGACCCCGCTGCATCCAACCCAACCATCTGGCCTCCCCAATCCTGCCAAACCCGCCCCTGACCCTCCAACCTGCTCAACCCCCTGCTCAACCCCCACCCTCCCCCATGATGATTCCACCTGCCTTTCCCCACACCTGAAATTACTGGAATTTTGGTTTTAGTGCTATGATATTTGATTTCTGTACATTAAGTGTTTTGATACTTTTTCACCTAAATAAAAGTTCTACCATGTAAGGTTTTATTTTGGAAATTAATATTTAAAATTATTGCTTTGCTTTCAGCTAGGTAGGGTCAGCCAGAGTATTCTTGTTATCTCCTCTGTTAAAACTCACCATCTTTATCTAATGGATATGTAAGAGGAGAGCTGTAGTTCTCTCTACAATATTAGCCGACATTGTCCCATCAGTGATATTTATAGGCTCTATTACATTCATATAGTTGAGACCTGGGACTGTCTGTATCCAAGCAAATCCTGATCTAAAATTCTCTCCCTTAGGACTATTTTAGGCATTTTTTTTTGTTGGCTATAAAGTTACATTCCATTTTCTAGAGCTATTTGGTTATTCATGTACTATGTATTTGTTAATCTATACTTTATCAGAACAGCACCTACAGCACTTTTTGAACAAGAGTGAAAAGTGTTTCTTTCCATGTAAATATTGGAAATTGTTGATTAAATCTCCCCACCATGCACATGCAACTATCACAATATACTTTTACCAAATGTCATAATAAATCAACTTTATTCCAGCAAAAGTTTTGTAGACATTTTAATGCGTTTTTCTGATTTGTAAAAACCTACTTTTAGCTGTGCTTGGAACAACCACTTTTCCTGCCAACAACAGAAATGTATGTACACGTTTCTGCTATGCAAGAAGAGCTATTAACTTTCACCCTCAAAAGAAAAGATTTTTATTTTTGAGTATGCATTATGGAACACCTTGGTTCTCATACATGTATTATGCACAAATACAATCAGTGACAAATGCACAGGTAATTTACATATGGGTCAAGGGCTGCAAGGGACCTATATAGGTCATCTAGTCCAATCCGTTGCCTGAGGAAGGATTATCCCAATCCAAATCATGCTACACAAATCCATTATCTAATCTAGCAAAAACACAGTCAAAAGTTGAAGACTACAGGTGGATTTAAAAAATGAACAGAATAACAACAGAGGAGTGCATCCGAGGGTAGCAGGGAGGTATACTTGCACTCCCCTTTGGCTCCTGGTCCACCCAAAGTTTAAAACCAATAGACTGGCACCAGGAGTTCTAGCCAGGCAGTGCTGAGGCAGTCACTAACCTTCATAGCTCATTGTAATCTACCTGATCCCTTCTAAATTCATCATTCCACAGGTGATAACAACTCCCTATTTTTTTCCTGATCCTGATCTTCCACCAATCAAGCCATCCTTTGTTCTGCAATTCTGCCATCTGCTCCTGGTAATGAAGGTATTTCACAGCCCTGAAGATTAGTCTCAACTCATTCCAATGAATTTATATTTATTTTTTGCTTCAATCATAAATTGAATAATAGAGGCCCCTAGTGTATTAGTAACCCTTCTACTTTATTTTTAACTGGAAACAAGTGTGTTGTTTTACATGTGATGATGTATTTCACCATCTGTACCCCCATTTTCAAAATTCTAGATCCACCCATGACCAGAGACAATAGTGAACAGTTCAATAACCCTGAAAAGCAGTGCACTTGCCTGACCACTGTCACATGTATTGGTAGGCATCAAAACAGAAAAGAGTTTCAGGTAGAGCGAGCTCCTTGTCTGCCTAATCCATGGCACAGGGAAAGTTTCGAATTGTTGTGTAAGAATTTGATTCAACCAAGAAAGCTGGCATTACAGACAAAACAGGTGTATGTTTGCAGTTACATTGCATTTAAGAGAAAATAGTATGATGGTAACAGGCCTTAGACATGTAAACAAGCTGTTTGTGTTGGATGAATGAGAAAGAGAGATTGACTCAATATTGTTATTCTGTATATTGTAACCAGGCAGATTTTTTTTCTAGAATAGCAACTTTTATATTCAGCTGTTCAGAAGAGGCTGAAATACTATAAACTCCTGCTGCTGTTCAGCACATCCCAACTACAACCAGCAACAAAACCAACCTTTAAGGGACATGCAAGACATCAGAGGGTCAGTGTTATGTGTAATAAAAGCCCAAAAATAATACAGTAAAATACTATATAGAGACAGTATGACATAGTGAGAAAGCAACCATTTCAAAGGACAGAAGTTGCCAGAGGCTTGGTTCAGACTAGACAAAACAAATAAAAATGAGACACATGAGAATTATGGGAGAAATATGAGAATTTTTATTTAAGAAGCAAATAGGAAATAAGAGGGGAATCTGTCCCTGCAGATCAGGGACTGAATTTAACAAGAGACAGCAACTTTATAGAGCTCTAGCAAGTCTCCTCCTGTTAAGCAAACAGCACAGCAAAAACCACGGTGGCACAACTGACAGAACAGTGGTATTGCATGAGGAAATTTGGCAAATGGCCATATAAAAACAAAGAAATAAAGGAAAGAAATTATAAGGAATATATACATATTCCTAGGCAATCAGAATGAAATACCTCTCTCAATACAGCAGCTTCTAGAGATTCAACCATCAACCAAGGCAGCAGTCCTTGATGATGCTGGACACAGCTGCCTCCAGCTGTTAAGTCTATTGTGCTGGGCAGAGAGGGGATGGAAGGGGCATGGGGGTGCAGATCAATGCCCTCACAGCAAGGAAGGGATTGGGGCTGAGGCTGGGACAGGGATAAGCTGCTCAGCTGTAGTGGCAGGGGAGCAGGACTCAGGGAGAGGGGCTCCCGCCACTGTGTGCCACCAGTCCAAGAACTGCTCTTCGGTGGTTCCTCCAGCAGCTCTCGCCACCAGTCCAGGAGGGCATGGGAGTGGGTGTGTGCCCCCAGATCTGCGTGGGGCAGGCTGGGGCAGGCTGTACTCTGGACTGGCTGCAGAAGGTGCTGGGAGTGGGAGCTACTCCAGCTTTTCTGTGCCTCCCACACAAGCTGTGGCTTTGCACCACCCCACCCTGGTGGGGCAGGCAGCAGCAAGGCATGGGGGTGGGAGAGTGCACCTGGATTGGGACAGGGCTGGTGGCAGGGGCTATAGGGAATTTTAGGGTGGCTGCAGTCCCATAGCCCCTACTCTACTGCACTCTGCAGGGCAGGAGCCAGGGCTGTGCTCTCAGCAGCAAGGCCCCGCTGCCGGGCTGTGCTCTGTGGGGCGGACAGAACCAGGGCTATACTATGGGCTGTGGCTAGGGCTAGGCACCTGGAGCATAGCTCTGGATCCACCCACCCCACACAGATCCGGAAGCACATGGCCACTCCCAGGCCCTCCTGGACTGACAGCAAGAGCCACCAGAGGAGCCACTGGAAGAGCAGCTCCCAGACTGGTGGTGCATGGCAGCAGGATCAAGGTTCCCTCTAAGCTGTGCACATGCACGGCCATGCACAATAAAAAGTCTTTATGTGCAGTAATTTTTCAATGCTGTACACCCTCCCAGAGAGCAGCTGGGTTGCGGCAGCTTGTAAACTTTGGGTGTGGAGTGCAACGGAGGCACCAGGGACCCCCCCAGCATGCGACACTTATTGGTGGTAAGCTATTCACTTCTCTGCTCCGGCAAGCTTCGCCCCGAGCCTGGCACCATGTGCCTTCTCGCTCCCCAAGGCGAGGCAGGGGCAGGGCTGGGGGCTGGGGCTGGGGCAGAGCCGGGCACCATGTGGGTATATTGTTACACAGAGGAGACGACATAGCCAGAATCTTAAAGAGCATCCAGGACCAATCTGGATTTTAAGTAAAACTCCATTTTCTCTGGTTTCATACGAACTTAACTAAAGATCAGAATTGCACCCAGCCTCCTCTATATAAAATCTTTGCCCTCATATTCAGAAAGCTGTCATCCCACTTATGTCTGAGTAGAATTACAGCAATTGTTATGAACAATATGCATTCAGTAGGATTTTTACCAAGGCACGCGTGATCTACAGCCTTACTTACCTTTATCCTGCACAATGACTCTCAAGTCAGGGTGCCACAGCACCCTGGGGTGCCCTGAGTTCCTTTTGAGGGTGGTACATGATGTCAGGACTGTTAGATTTACAACCTTAATTCACAAGATAAAGCCAGAGATTTCCAATAGAAATCCACATCCATGGTCTTTCCCAGGTCTTTGCAATGGAAAAACTCCTCTATTGTTTTTTGCTGGGAAACAATGTCTTCTTTGTATAAGTTAGCTATTGAGCTTCAGTTAGTTACCTGCTTTAGTGCTGTTTTAGTTGAACCATACTGTGCTTGGTTTCCTTGCAGTTTATACAGAGAAACACACCAACTTGGCTAAACTGCATCCAGTTTGGGCACTGACTTGGTTAAAGTGGGCATGATTCTACCATGCACCACGTAGTGTTGCTTTTTATGTATATTGATGTGTTATACTGTGGGGCAGACGGACACAGCACATGCGAAAAGCGGGGAGGTGGCACCATAGTTTCATAGTTTCATAGTAGCTAGAGTCGGAAGGGACCTAGGTAGATCATCTAGTCCGACCCCCTGCCTTGGCAGGAAAGAGCACCGGGGTCAGATGACCCCGGCAAGGTGCTCATCTAACTTCCTTTTAAAAATCCCCAGGCTAGAAGCCTGCACCACTTCCCCTGGAAGCCGGTTCCAGGCCCTAGCCGCCCTGACTGTGAAGTAGCGCCTCCTGATATCTAATCTAAACCTACCCTCCGCCAGCTTGTGACCATTATTCCTGGTCACTCCTGGCAGCACACGGGGGAACAGGGACTCCCCCAATACCTGCTGATCCCCCTGACCCCCCTCTGTGCTTTCCTGACCAATTTGAGAATGGACCGAAGCGGCGCACTCACAAACCAAAGTGGCATGCTCATGGACTGAAGCAGCATGCCCATGGATTACTACACCTTAGAGGGGACATTGGGTAGGAGCCCCTCTCTCTGAGTTCTGCCCTGCACCCTCTCACCCTAGCTGGGCAGCTTGTCCCAGCCCCAGCTGCAATCCCTTCCTCACTGGCTGAATCTCCAAATCTCTCGGAATCAATTTGATTGAGATCTTTTAATGGGTCTCCCTATTGGATTCAAATTTGGGGATTTCACCACTGAATTGGCCCGAATCTCTTCCAAATCAAATTGGCTACCAAAGCTTCACACAGCCCTAAGGAGCTGATATCAGTGGGCACTCTCCTGCCACTCCGCCTCCATTCTCCCTGAGTGCATCGCCTTCAACAGGGCTGGAGAACTGGGAATTCAGGGCTGGATAACTGGAATCTCAAGTCCAGCAGCAGGGGCTTGAGGTCTTGAGGCAGTGAAGGGGGCATGAGTCTGGTGGCAATGCCCACGAGCCCCAGTACTGTGAGATCCTTGTGCTTCATTACTAGGCTGCCATTTTTCTAGTCCCCTTCCCCCACAACTTTACAATTCTGATGGCAATGATAAGTAGCATCCCATCTCTGGCAGAGTTGGCACAAAGCATTCCAGCTTTGATAGTGATGCAGTACTCAAAGAGAGCAAAGGCAGAGGTAATGAGTCTGGTCTGTGCTTTCCTTTCCACCTGTGGGGGAGAGCAGAAGAACAGAGCACTATGGGATAGTGGAGGAGCCAGGGGGTCCCTGGGTTGTTGCACTCTATAGAATATCCATATATAAAAGGAATGACATCATTTTGAAGCACTTCTAAAAAGCCCTTGTTTCTAACAAGCACTCTTAGGAGTGCTTCAGTTACTTTTGGAATGTTAAAAGGGACATGCACAGTTCTGCTGCTTACCCTTTGAAGCATTTCAAAGGCATCTGAAGTGCTGCATCTGTTACATTTTCCCACTGTCTCTTTGTTATAACCACTACAGCTAACATAATGGTACTGCAGCGCATTCTGCTCCTGTCTCAGTTGCACACTGATCACTGATATATTTTCTCCATACTTTTAAGCACTTAAAAACAGTGAGAAGCTTTCCTGGAGCATTTATTTAAAACAAACAGAAAAAAAATCAACCAAAATGTTAAACTTCTTCAACTGCCATGTGCCCTTTGGTACCAACTTCAGAATTTGGGACTGTAATTCAAATCTCAAGTGCTTTTAGTCATAGCCTTTTAAATATATATATATATATATCTCCCATTGTTACCTTGTAACGGGATAAATTATTTCAAATTAACTAGATAGAGGAGGTGATCGTGACTTAGATGAGTACAGACAGGGAGATGATCCTCTAGTGCCTATTGTATTAATCACTATGTCATTTAATATCCTTGGAAAAAGAAAGTTTTTCACTTGAATTTCATTTTTTTATTTTGTTTTTTAAATTCTGTCAAAGGCTTGGCTACATCCCATCTGTCAGAACAGATAAAACCAGATACTGTAAATACTTTGTGAAGAGTTTCAAGTGAAAGAGCTCAACAGGTCCTTACAGGCATAATGTATGACAAGCAAGCATTAATCTGCCCCTCTGAATTTGGATGTATAATTTGCACTAAGCCCAAGCCACAGCTCACATTTTAAGATAATACACTGAGACAGCTAAAGCATAGTTAAATGTTTTGTTCTGAAGTGTTAACTTTCATCTGTATTAATCTTAGCCTTTGATTATAATAGAATGACCCTGTTCATAACATACTCCTTGTTCATTTCATTGGATTATTTTTCCAATACAGATACAATCTATTACAGTAATCATCTAGTTTTGGGAAAGCTTCCAAGCTTTTTAGTCTAATTGAAAGCATTTATTAAGCTTTTATATGCAAATATCTTTTGCTGACTCTTCTTCATGCCCATTTCTAGGTTATCTACAGCCTCTTTATTCATGCTAAGTTCCTTTGATTCACATTCCAATTTCTCTTTAACATTTAAGTAGTTATGGGGTATGTAGCCCTTAGCTGATAGGACCCCCAAAAGTGGCAAAGGTGGTGATAATTACCTCCCCATCTGTGACTAAATTTTTACTTAGGAACATCTGGTGTAAAAGTGGATTGTCCCAGCAGAAGGACGTGATGAGAAAAGTGAACTGTCAGTATTATAGTGACAATTGACAACCAGGGAAAGTTCAGGTAGGAAGCACCAAAGGATCATTAGGAGTCCTTAGGATCGTTAACAAAGGAGCATTAGGAATCTTTACGTTAAATCCTTTAGCTGCTTAACATAGGGTCTTTGAGAAGAGAAGTTGAGGCTGTGATCCTCAGTCACCTGTCCATGCAAGAGAGGTAGTATACTGAATATCCCACAAAATCACCATAGAAACCTTGTCCGCAGGGTGCAGCTTCACCATGTATTACCAGGTTTGGAGTGAGCAGGATGAGGCATACCCAGGGACATCCCTGTCAGGACATTCTCTTGCTACTATATAAATATACTGTGAAATTCTTGCCATCCCTCCCTTAATGTGCCAGAGAAACAGTGGGAATAAGATCAAACTTAATTACAGTGAACATGCACTTTGCAGAGACTGTTTTTTCCTTTTTTCAGGGGAAGGAATGGAGAAGAACAGGAAGGGGTTGCAGGGATACTACAGTCTTGTTCTATTTATGTTTTGGAAGGGAGGACCCGTGTCATTTGGTGCCTTGTATAGCCTGGGTCACAGTTAGTACTTACTAGTGGTAAGCATATACAATGAAGGATAGGTGTAATTGTTCCATCTGAATGCTGCTGACATGGCATTTTATATTATCTGACCATGCAACCATTTAGGAATATGTAGATGCTGAAAGGACTGAAGAGGGGATCCTTCTGGATCTCTGCCAAGTGAGTAGTCCTGTAGTGGAAATGAAGTTTCCTCAGCACTTCTCATTGGACATGTCCCTCTGCAAACAGCTGAAAGGATATTAGTGTATTATCACAAACCTCTGCTGTTTCTATCAGGGCTGCAGGCAGTCTCTCACAGGTGACAATGTTGAAAACTGCTGAGAAAATCTGAATGAATGTGCAACCTTTTCCTTTCAGGGAATGCAATCACTCATCAATGCCACTAAACTAACTTAGTTTTATGTTCTGGCCTAGATCCAGACTGCACCAGCTCAAACCTATTAGCTTCAACAAGATGAGTTTTTGGATTTTTTCTAATGTGCATGTTGCTAGTGATTAGTATAACAACTAATATTTATAGTTTTCATATGTATTTATCATCACAGAAGGCAAGGTCAAAGATTCATTGACCTTTGGGCAGCCTCTTGAGGTTCAGGAAAAGATGATGGTTAAGGACTGTAGGGTAGTTGTCTGAAAAAATTTGTCAGTTATTCATCAAAGTCATAGTACTCAAAACATAGTCCCTCTTCTGTATTTTTCAAATCATAAGCTAAGCCATATATGTTTGTCTGGTCTGCCTTAACTGATATCAGCAAGAGGCACCATTTTTTTTCAAAGCAAATATGACCCACATTCCACATGCACCCTGTCCCCTAAAAATTAGCCCTCTCAGATTTGGGGTTTGCTTTAAGTGGAGAAGCTGCTATTTATACCTACAATAGAACCAAAAAGAGTATATAAAATGGCTACCCCTGGCAGTGGGGAAGGAGCTGGGGGAGAGGCAGTGCAGGTAAAGAAGCAGCTCACTCACCCACTCTTTTCTGCTAAGGCAAAATCATCCAGTGAATTTCGAAAAGCATTAAAACTGTAGCTTTTCCCTGAGCAGGAAAGGCAGAGTGAGCGAGCTGATTAGGAGCAAGGACAGAACCATGTAGTCATAACTCTGGGAAGAAGGGAAAAAACTGCCAAAAACATTTATTTTCATGTTGCCTTCTCAAAATAAGGCATATATCTTATTTGGGAGCATGTATTATATGAGAATGTATGGTAATAAGGTCTTGTGTGCAAAAGGATATTTTTTAAAGAGAAGGGGAAGAGGAGAGGGTGAGAGAGATTTAGGGCCAGGTCTAACTTTATAGGAGTTTCTGTTTAAGCTCCAACACACCTAAAACAGGGTTCCAGTTCCTGCTCCCAGACATCTATTTTTTTAGCCTAATGCCCATTAATGGAAAACACATAAACAGTACAAGGAGCAGTGACTTCCCTGATCACTGAATTATAGGATGGTGTTCTTTTCACTTCTCCTGCCAGACCCATGAGTTCTTTCTGTCCAGTAACTGAACTCCTCCAACAGGAAGGGTGGAGTTGGAGACTGGATCTCCCATACTTCTCTACAGCCTGAGAGTCTGGACATTCTCATGGATTGTGGTTTTGAATCTTTCAGGCTGAGGAGGATCTAGGATCCATGGCTTCCATTTCTACTACTAGGAAGCCTAATTACTAAGCTATTGTACTGAAGGCATGTACTTCTATTTGTGTTTTTCAAGGACAAATGAAATGGCGTCAGCATACTTCAGGCAAGTTCTGAAGAAACCTAACAGATTGGGCCTGAGCTGATCTATATGTGTCAGTGGCACATCCTGGCCTGAATATACCCTGCCCTCCCTAATCCACAGGCATGCTCCAGATATGGAAATTCACAAGTGAGGCTTCTCTAAGGTCATGCATAGTGCCTGCTTTCAGGCCTGCCACAAGATAGACAAAGGGATTAAGCAGATTTGGGGGACTTTCAAAGTACCAAAATAAATTATAGTGAGGTTTAGGTAGGAATTGTTTGCTTCAAAATATAGACATGTGCACACATGCAAAAAATAAGCCTATACCCATAGACCAAAATAAGGCACCCAAGGGCAGCTATAATAGGGTTAATCTGGAGTACTCCGCATATTGGACATCTACATTTCTACATAAATCCTATTTATCAGCTAATTTAGGATCTTAGTTTATCAATTTGGACCTGGCCTTTATATAATAGGTCTCCAAAAAGGTTGTATACCCCTTCCCAAAGTCTGATCCTTCTTGCGCCCACCAGGCTTTGTTCACTCCCAAGGGTACAGCCTTCCTGTCATTGCCCAGTCCCAGGACCCTCGAGGGCAATGCGGTTGTTCTTTCGCCACGTTGCCACGTCTTGGTGTACCGTCAATGGTGGGGGGTCGCCTAGTGGGTCCCTTGCTGCCCAAGTCCGACCCAGTAGATGTACATGGGGCTCCACCACCCCTGCACCCCAGCCTCACGCCATCTTCTTGAGCTGACCCGGTGGAGTCACATGGCCCATCTTGCCCGTCCACCTTCTTCCCTTGTCCCTATCCCTTATACCTAACGGGTCGAGCCCCTCTGGGTATAGAGTTGGCTCTCGACCCCTATCCCTAGGACTCTCACTCAAATAGATCCCGGTGCCCGTGTTCCCGGCGGTGACCCCGCCCTGATCACGATCCTCCTTCGGGATCCTCGTCACCCACACCAGCTAGGCGTTCACCTGGTTCCGGCACGCCCTCTGCGATGGCTCCTCCTCGCCCCCATCCCGTTCAGGTGCCTCTCGTCCTCTGTCAGCTCCTGGGGGATGCCGCTGGCTCCCTCTCCCTGGCTTCCCTCATTCCTGCTCCCTGTTCTTCCACGGACTTTACTGGGCCCCACACTCCTCCACCGCCGGTGATGAATTCCCCACTCGGGGCCATCCGTCCCTTCCGCTGCAGCCACTGCCATTTTTATCTTTGCCGGCCGGCATCTGGTGCTGACATCACTGGCCGGACGAAGCTGTATGAAAAGCCGGCTCACAAGCTGCATGGGTTTCCCGGGAGCATCATCCCCTGCTGCAGGTGAGTTGCCGGCATCACCCAGGACACTGCTTTTTTTTTTTTTTTTTGGTCAGCTCAAAGGATGTTAATTAGGGGTGTACAAAACAGCAGCATTCTGCTTCAACTTCCCTTTCAATTTTTCAATGGAAATGTTTCATTTTGAGTTCTGTTTCAAAAGCACTGTTCCATTATGACATATTGCCTGTAGGCTATAATAGGGAAGCACACAGCAGTCCATAAGTTGGTCATTTCCTGCTTGATTCTGATGAAACTTGCAAGGAAGCTAGCTCCTTCTGAGAGCATGTAGCCTGCCAAGTTTCAAAAAGATAGGTGCAGGGATTTCTAGTGCACTACACCTCAAGCTGCTGACAAGCAGGAGCAGCATCCTGTGATCTGGCAGGCAGATCAGGGACCTGTGCCCCCAGGAGGAGTCTGATAGAGCCTCTGCAGCCCTCCTGGGGTGTGGGCAGTCTGCCTGTTGGATGATAGGAGGCTGCTCCTGCTGCCTGGGACCCAGCACTGGGGAACTGAGCCCGGCTAAGGGAAGCAGCTCCTGCTGCCGGGCTCAGTTACCAGTGCTCAAACATGGTAGGTTTCATGCCCTTAGAAGGGGCTAGCCACTTTCCCATGCCAGGCTCAGCTCCCAGTGGCTCACAGCCCCATTGAACTCAGCCCAGTGGCAGGAGGCAGAGTGCAGAGCTGGCTCTGCCAGCCTTCTGCCACTGGGCTGAGCTCCATGGGGCTGGCAGAGCCGACTGGAGCACAGTGGTGGGAGGTGGGTAGAGCTGATGCTGGGCTCTGATCATCTCTACCAGCCCCATGGGGTGCAGCCTGGTGGCGAGAGGTGGGGACACCTAAGGCTGTGCTCCCCGCTGGCCTGAGCCACATGGGGCTGTGGAGCTGCTTGGAGCACAGCCCTGCCTCTCCCTTGCCTCCCACCACCTGGCTGGCTGCTTTGAAACTGATACATTTCAAAACTTTTGAAACATTTTGACTGGCCTAGTTTTGTTTTGAAGCCTTTCATTTCACTCAAAACAAGTTGAAACAGCATCTATGTATTGCAATTGTTTAGGGAAGGAAAAAACCTCTTTTTAAAAGAGTGAGCAAGATCTAATTAAAGACATTTATTTTGTTAGTAAAAATAGTATATTCACACTCACATGTCTGTCTATATTTATCATCATTCACAAATGTTCAGAGGGCTTCCAGGTATTCATAAAATTCTGCAAGAAGCCCCTAAGTTTCACAATGTTTGGCATAAATCAGAAAATTCAAGCAAACCATTCTGCATAGTTTCTTATTCTTGTATTTTAGAAGATTCAGTCATCCAGCCAAAGAACAGAAAATGTCAGGCAGCTAAAGTGACTCATGTACTATGACTAAGCAACAGAGTCCAAATGATCAGTTAGCAAACAACTTCATAAGCCATAATTTGTTTTCATAAACCATATAATGAATACTTACAAATAATTAATTTGCAACTATAATATTTGCAAATAATTTGTGCATAAGAAAACTTATATAAAGTGAATATTGCTTGCAATTAATAGCTTGATTAGTGATAACTGGAGTGAGAAGATTGCTCTCTGACTCTTTAACAACCTTCTTGTGTAAGTTTGTTTTACTCATTTAGGCTTATAATTTTCAAAACTATCTACTTAATACTTGAGTAATGATACCAAAAATACCCAGGATTCAGTGGAACCAGATTTTACTAAGTCTAACATTTATGTGGGTTGAACATTCATAAGTCTCATTGAAGTCCATTGCAATTGTGACTGTCAGAACTTCTGAATATCAAGGATACAGGCTATGGACTCACTGCCTAAGCAGCAGCTATGCAGAAAAGGACCTGGGGGTTACAGTAGACAATAAGCTGAATATGAGCCAACATTATGTCCTTCTTGAAAGAAGACCAACGGCATACTGGGCTACATTAATAGGAGTGCTGCCAGTAAATCGAAGGAAGTGATTATTCTCCTCTGTTCAGCACTGCTGAGGCCACATCTGGAGTACTGTGTCCAGTTTTGAACACCCCACTACAGAAAGGATGTGGATAAATTGGAGAAAGTCCAGCAGAGGGTGACAAAAATGGTGAGGGGGCTGGGGCACATGACTTTTGAGAAGAGGCTGAGGGAACTAGATTTATTTAGTCTATAGAAGAGAAGAGAGGGGATTTAATAGCAGCCTTCAAATACCTGAAGGAGGATTTGAAAGAGAATGGAACTGGGGTGTTTTTAGTGATGACAGACGACAGAACAAGGAGCAATGGTCTCAAGTTGCAGCAAAGGAAGGTTAAGTTAGATATTGGGAAAAATTCTCTCCACTGAGAGGATAGTAAAGCACTGACACAGGCTTGGAGGTTTTTAAGACCTGGCTAAACAAAATCTTGGCTGAGATGACCTAGTTGGGGAAGGTCCTGCTGTGAGCAGGGGGTTGCCCTAGATGGCCTCCTGAGGTCCCTTCCAAAACTGATGTAGCAAAATAAAAAATGGAATGGCTGCCCTGAAGAGGGACAGAGTGCAAAGAGACAGAATTTGTCCCAGTGGGGAAATGGTTTGTCCTGAGGGTGAGTGAAGCTGCTTTGAAGGCAGTCCTCTTTGAAGTGGGAGGGGTGATGTAACCCCAGCAGGTTTTAATTGAGAGATGTTAGCAAAAGCCTGGGAATAGTCCTGGCCCGGGATGGCTGAGAGGCTTGTTTAAAAGAAGGGAGCAGTTTTCTGGGGGAGGAGGGGATAGATAATAGGGGAGAGAGAGGGAGTGAAGGACAGGCTGGAGACCTGGAAAAGGATCTCCCCCACGGCCACCCCTCTGAGAGCCCCCATCAGAGCCCTGCAGAAGTAGCCGAGAGGCTGCACCGAAGAGAGACACCCTGTGTCTGTTCTCCCACTTTTCCCCCTTGGAGCCCTGCTGGGGCACAGGCACAAGAGAGGAGCTCCTGTGAGGAGACTCCGAACCTGGAAAGACCCTCCTACAAGCCCCTGTGTGGCTGGTGAGTACAGCAGGGGAAGGGAACTCAGGGCCATGGGGAGACTGCTGAAGACTGCCCTGGTTTTTACCTTATGAGTAAGAAGGTCCCAGGGAGGGGCAGGCTCAGGTAATGGAGGGAAACCTGGGCTAGAGGGGCAGGGACTGCTCCAGCCACCAGAAGTCCTGGGCCAGGCATGGTCCAGGGAGGGACTGCATTTGCTGAGTGCTGTGAAGCTGTGCTGGGCAGGGGAAGGTGTTACAACTTGAAGCCCAGACACTTGCTCCCAGCTGTGCCAGGGATGGGGGGCTGGGCAGGAATAAGCTTTCTGGCAGGGACTGATGGGGAGGAGCCACTGCCTGCTGCAATGAGGCCCTGGGAGCTTGTGATGCTACCAGCAGGGATCGCCCACACCTGCTGTGCCAGGGACACAGATGCAGTCCTTTTCTCTAAGACAACCAGCCAGGGGCCGTGCACACAGGGTCCCCAGTATACAGTGTACAAGTTATAGACTGTGTGAATAAGTTATTGATGGTTTACTAGTTGACGTATCAATGCATTTATTTATTGGTTCCTTATTTATGATGGGTAATTTTAATACCTTCCCCTAGTGTAATGTGTAGCCAAGATGCATTAAGCCTTAAGCCACCATCTCCAGGTCATAAGGTGTAACATTTGTTTTATTGCACTAGTTATATGTTACCTTATAAATAATTAAATCCTGTAAATAGTTTTATAATGACCTGCAAAGTTGTTTGATTGTTAGGGGAGACTCTCAACTTGGGGACCCTGCAGCAGCTACCCAGGGAGCTGGGCGGGGGCACCTGCTACTGGGTACCCCAGAATCCCACTATTTATGTGCGTATAGCACAGCACACAGTGTTACACTAATTTTCTATGGGCATTTTTACATGTGCTCTGGGGGTAAGGGAGGGTACACTTTAATTAGAGCAGCACCTGCAGCATGTCATGTATCAGTATCCCCATGCTTCAAAATGGGGATGGAGGCACTTTAACTAAAGTTTGTTGGATGAGCTTTAGTTAAAGTGTCCCGCCAACATTTTGAAGTGCAGGGACACTGATACACAAGACACTCCAGCGGGCTCAATCAGTCAAGTCTGCTCTGATGCACTGTAATTACAATGTGTCAGAGTAGCCTCCCTTCACATCTACAGGCACCCTATCATTCCATGATTTGAGATCTACTACTAACCCAAGATGAATGGGTTTTGTGAAAATTTAGGCCGTATACTCTGTCTTCTTCAGTTGATAAAATTTAAGATACAGCATCAACCTTCCTGTAGGATTACTGAAAGATTATGGATAAAACTTGTAGATTCATGATGCTTGGGTTGGAAGGGGCCTCAAGAGATCATTGAATATGACCCCCTGCCTAGGCAGGAAAGAGTGCTGGGGTCAGATGACCCCAGCCAGATGCCTATCCAGCCTTCTCTTAAAAACCCCCAGGGTAGGGGAGAGCACCGCCTCCCTTGGAAGCCCATTCCAAATTTGGACCACCCTTACCGTGAAGAACTTTTTCCTGGTATCTAGCTTAAAGTTGCTGTCTGTCAGTTTGTGACCATTGTTCCTTGTTACCCCAAGAGGCACCCTGGAGAACAGAGCATCTCTGATCTCTTGCTGCATTCCTCTAATGAACTTGTAGGTGGCCACAAGATCACCTCTCAGCCTTCTTTTGCGAAGGCTGAAGAGGTCCAGGTCCCTCAGTCTCTCCTCATAAGGCTTGTCCTGTAAGCACCTAACCATATGAGTGGCCCTCCTCTGGACCCTCTCGGGTCTATCAACATCTTTCTTGAAGTATGGCACCCAAAGCTGGATGCAGTACTCCAACTGTGATAGGACCAATGCCGTACAGAGGGGAAGTATCACCTCCTTGGTTCTATTTGTTATGCATCTGCTGATGCATGATAAAGTGCAGTTTGCTTTGCTGATGATTTCATCACACTGACGACTCATGGTCATCTTGGAGTCCACTGTGACTCTGAGGTCTGTTTCCGCTTCTGTGCTACTGAGAGGGTCACTTCCCAGCCAGTATGTGTTCTGGATATTTTTGCACCTTAGGTGCAGCACTCTGCACTTGTCCTGGTTGTACTGCATCCTATTATGTACTTTTCTAACCTGTCCAGGTCTGCCTGCAATCGTTCTCTACCCTCCAGAGTGTGCTCTTCACACCACAATTTAGTATCCTTATGTCCTTATACTTTTAAAAGTTCATATACTATTTAGAAGCCTATATCCCATTATCACATGGCATTTGTGCATTTAAAGTACAAATATTTTTTTTAAATTAGACATGTAGGTGCCTGATATTTTCAAAAATACCTAGTTAAGTAACTCTACTGAAATCCCATTGAGGGTGTGTTTTCCAAATCTCTCTGACCTTTTATCTACACCATTAGGTAGTGAAATACATGTAGGTATCTGGCCTTTAGATCCCTTGGTGTTTGAAAAATGGATTTAGGCCCTACATTCCTAAAAACAGTAATAATAAAGCCTTTGCAGTTCTAGAATGGAAGCAGATGGAAAAATGTGGAGTTACTGTTAGTTACTTCTATTTCCTGCAAATGAGGAAGTATTTGTATTTAAGGAGATGCATGCAAAAGGTATCAATTTCATGTTCAGCTTAAACTAGTTAATAAGTGCTATATATTCATGACTGTGCCAAGAGATGTGGATATGTGATTCCACAGATAATTACTGAATGTTATTTAGTTTATAAAATTAGCACTGTCCTAAAATCTGTTTCTTTATATAAAAATATTCATCAGTTTTCATTGCATCTGTTAATTAAGATATCTGACTAGGTATAAATGCCATTTCCTTATTGAAACTTAGAAAAATAGATGCCTATCATCCCCACCATTCTTACAAGCCTACATACTGAGATTGAGCTGCCTCTTTTGTGAACAGCTATAGTAATACGAAAGAATGACAAATCATTTTACTATCCAGTTGAACATAATTTCTCCTTCAACTAAACTGAGCAATTGCATATATAAACATGACATGTTAGTCCTCGGTTTTTCACAAAAACATGTCAATGGAGACTATATATGTTTGTATTTTGTCACAAGGTGATATTCAAACCTACTACATAGCCAGGCTTCTTCCCCTAGTAGGAGGGTGGGAGGTAGGTCACCCGAAAGGGCATGGATAATGGCGCAAGGCACAGCTGTGCCTTGTTTCAACTGGGGATATGGCCATGGTACATTAGGATCTAGGGGACTACAAAAGGGGAGAACTTTGGGGTGGCAAATTGCCCCTGGGGGCACATGAATAAGTAGATAAGGGGAAAGTGACCAGCACCATCGAGGAAAACTGAGACTCAGAGCACAAACAACAGAGCCTCATGCACCAGGTGAGATGAAACATGGTATGATCCCCATGCTCACAGAGAAATGAGCAGCAAGCACCTACTTGGTGAGTTGGACACAGGAAGTTTGGAAGAGGACTGGGATGGACTGAAGAGACCTGGAAAAAAAAAGAAGAAACAGGAGGAGAGGTTAGGATATAACCTCTCTGGTGGTATCATAGAAGATGGGGAAGCGGAGCCCTGTGCTGTGAGAAAAATGGCTGTGGATGCATTTGTAACTGCAAAACTAGATAAAACCAATTTTCATTTTGTTTAAAAGCAGGGTGATTAATTGCATGATCCTTCAGGGTTTAACATCTCTTTTTATTCTCTCAACATCCAAGGCATGGAAGACGAGCCTCTGGGGGGAGAATTCATTGATTTACCCTACCCCGGTCACAATGCACTATGTATTGGAACTGGACTGTTTCATCACAAGGTTAGATTCCTTATCTGCAAAGAAAAAGTATTGCAAAGTATCTGGGGATAGACAGAACCACACCAAACAGATATACAGAACTACTGAAGTGCTCCAGCTGTTGTCACAGCTTACCTGGAAGGTCACTGCTTCTCCTATCAGCTGGAGCTCATCAAATGTTTCACGAAGCTGATTGGAGAAGCAGAGCCTTTTGAAGTACCAATATAAGCCACAATGAACAGCAGAGCAGCTTGTCTTTGATTTGGGAAGCCACTGCAAATTAAACAGGTTGTGAGCTACTTAGATAGGAATGATCCACATTTTACTGCATCCCATTACCAATGTTGACATTAAAATATGTATACTAATCAAAAAACTTGTTATAACCTAAAATTAATGGGTTTGAACCCTTCCTTCACTCATTTTTGTGAAGTAGGATTAGCAAATCTAAAGCCCTTTTTTTAGAGGGCTTTAGAAACTCTCTCTTAGCCTCCCTGAATGTTTTCAGGGATGTCCCAAGTTTTGGTAGAAATCAATTATGAATGTGAGGCAGATCAGTAATTAGCAACCCCAAAGCCAATTGTGGATTTATATAGACACCAGTTAAAATGAAAACATGTATGCCACAGTAGTAATTGGCATGCATATTTGCAAGTCCTCTCTCTAGAGTAATAAAAGCCCATACACTATGCAAAGCATACACAGCCAAACTAAATTTCAGGACAACACATAGATTAATTAACAGTCTTGTTAAATTTGTTTCCACCCTCACCCCCCACTGTCCTTTAGCTGATGTTCAAGAGGAGTATCCTTACATTTTCATTACCTCAATACATTTATACAATGCACAGTAAGTATAATGTAGTAGTTATTCCTACATTCATAATTTAAAAAATAAAAAGGTTTTATATTTTGTCTGAAGAAGTGTTTTCAGATATTTTCTCATCTAAGGCTGAACTATTTAAATTACATTCTAGAACTGTGTGCAAATCGTGAATGATTAACATGAGACAGGTCTCCAGCAAATCATTAAGAAGCTTCATGAAGCTGAACCCATTGTCAACTGGCCAGTCACTGGCAGTCTGCTCCTCTTTTTATAGAAGTGAAAGGCAACCCCAGGAGAAAGTTGCTCAAAATGATATTCTTTTTGGACACAAGTTTATGCCAGAAATCAATTAGGAGGCAAGACAAAACTACCAGACTATTAACAAGCTAATGGGGGGAGTAAATAATTACTTTTCTAGTGACATTTAAAGATTTTTCAAACAAATTGAAATACAACATCCATACATCTCACATGGATTTATATGTAATATGACTGTATAGAAATTTGCTTTCCAAAACCAATGCCTATTAATAAATAGATAGATTTAATTGCTATGTTTCAAGTTTTGGAAACAAAAACACAACTTTGTTTTTCTTTGCTTCTTAAATAATCTCCCCCCACTCCCCACCAAGTACCTACACTGGTAGTACCTACCTGTTGAATTCCTACAAGAATAAATGCCTTAAAAATCAATAAGTGCTCATTACTTGGTAGAGAATATATCTATTAAAAAGTCAATAAAAAGAACTGTGAGTTTAATTCTGTCCTTGGATATATACATTCAACTGTCATTGAACTGAAGAAGAGTTGGGCACTTGTATCTCTTTATATGGGGTTGGGATCTTTTAATATATCAGAAGTAATCATCAAGGTCAAGTAAATGAATCTCATATCTTTAAAGAGTAATAAAATTAGTATCTTCTTTTACAATGCTATAAGGTAAGGACTATACCAGGTTAGGTCTATTGTGTGGGACTTCCTAAAAATAATGCATTTTCCCTTTTGCATTTGAACTATCAGGCTTAGAGGGGAATGGTTTACTTCCAAACTATTACATTTGTTTAACCTACTAGTGGACTGGATTGGCCTGGAAAAAAAAAACACCTAGGGATCAAGGGAATATATCTGACATCTCAACTTTCCTAGTACACACTAGGTACATTTACATGTACAATTAATGTGAAGCAATAAACTCAGAAGCATATTGCTCCAGAGTTTATTGTTCCTGGGTGAACTATTTAAAAATGCACCTGGGACCATAGCATGTCGAACCGAGGTGGGAAGCAGCCCTGGGCCAACAGGCTGATCCCCTTTCCCAGCTGAACGTGTTCTGGAGTGGGTGATTGGAGCACAAGGATAGTCCAGTGTAGGGCTAGCCTGCAGGCAGCCTCTGCACTGAAGTAGCCTCATGCCCCAGCCAGCTGGGGCACCATCAACACATACACTGCTGCAGAGTAAAAAAATCCACAGCAGGATAGTATTTTTTTTTTACAAGTACTACCCTGCTACAGAGTTCATTAGTTTACTCCAGCTTAATAGAAACACATGTAGATGCACAGGGTTTACTGAGGAGATAAGTAGACTACACTACAATAAATGTCTCATGTAGATGCACCACCTGTAAGGCAATTGAGCTGTTTCTGTGCACATGTTTTGTTTTGATTATGATGTGCTGAATTCAGTATATTATATTATAGTTCTCAAACTCTAACAATACATTCACTTTCAATTGTCACATTAGAACTACCAACCCACTTTGTCTTTACACTTTGGGTGAATATTAGTGGCTGCCAACCCAGCAAAACTGTGTTGAAGGACTGCAGCTAAATTCTGAGCTACACCAGTAGAATGCTCAGCTCTAGTCTTTTAGACACTTGACATAGCTTATTAACTGGTATTGTTTTGGAGGCCAACTATCTCCCATCTGATGACTCTTGATTCCTGGACATCAATGACTGGTTTCCCTGTGGTTATCATACTGTCCACATTCTCTTCTGTCAGCATATTCCTTTGTTCCAACATCATATGAATACATGCTAATTTGGCATTTTACCGGGCCTTCTAATTTGTTCTGTTCACCAAAACTGGAAATTCTAAGGGCTCTGTAGCTGGTCACTGTGAGCTAGCCAAAGCAGCAGAATCCCTTATATCATGTTATGGAACACTGTTCATGTTTCCCAGCCTGTGTATGCCCACTTGTCCATTGGCCTTAGACACAGTGTCTACTAGTTCCAGACACAGTGGGCCTTGAAGGAAACTGTCACAAACAGGCTTTCTGAAACCAATGAGCCCTTGCCTTCTCCCTGGACCATTATTCTAATGGATATCTACTTCACCTACAAGCAAATTCCTAAAAGCAAACCTTTAAATATCATTTTCTAGCCATCACTGGAAGCCCTGCGATTCTAAATAGAAACAGAACTGATGTTGTGCCTCAAAACAGGTTTAGTCATTTTTTTTTGTTCCACCCAAGGGTGTGCCCTATTCTCAGTTGGATGGGGTGGGTAGGCAGTAGAGGGTGCTGTGAGAGGGATGCCAAAATTTTGAGCGGATCCCTCTTTCCTCTATAGAGTTAGCCCAAGACCAAAGTTCTTAACTATATACAATTTATTGAGTTAAAATATACATAAGCATAAAACTAGATATCATATACATATATTTACACAGTGAACATTAACCAATAACCAAGGTCAAACCCTAAATAACACTATTTACCTATCACAATAAAACAATTTCATCAGCACCCACACTGAACACCTTCAAGAGCAAATTGGATGCTTATCTTGCTGGGATCCTATGACCCCAGCTGACTTCCTGCCCTTCAGGAGGGGGGCTGGACTCGATCTTCCAAGGTCCCTTCCAGCCCTAATGTCTATGAAATCTATGAAATACAACACCACAATACAACATTTCAATTACAAAATAGAAGGAACAAACAGGAACAATCTCAGTAACACCTATTCCTTAATATAGTCCCCGAACCATGGCAAGAGATAGTTCTCCTTCCAAAGGAGTCCCTTGGGGGGTGTCCAGGAAGTACCAGGGGCCTCTTCCCTTAGGGTCTTGACTGGGGGGGGGGCTGCTCACTCTGGGGGCTGCCTCTTCTCTGGGTTTGCCCACCCTAAACGGCTTTCCCCTGTGGGACCTAAGGGCCCAATGACTCACACTCCCTCAGGTGGCAGTGGCCAGGGCACAGCTTGATCGGGTCTTCTGTGCTGGAGCACCTCCCCAGGCCTCTCCTGTGCTGCTGGGTTCCTCCCCACTCTGTGTCCCACTCTGGGGACTGAGGACTCAGCTCCTCTCAGCTGCTGCACCACTGCTGCTGGCTTCTGGGTGCTGGGCTTCACGCTGCAGCACTACTATTTCCCCATGCCCTGGCTTCAGCACTGAGGGCTCTTTTAGCACAGGCCAAGCCCTTCAGCTTCTGGCCATCTGTCCTCACACCGAGTGGCTAACCCAAGCAGCCTCCGCTTTTCCCTGGCTCCCAAGGCTTAGGCCTGTGTGCCATGCTATGCACCATGGGACCTGGTCATTTGCCAGAAGATGAGCCCTGAGGCACCTCACTGCATCCCCAAGGCCCCATTCGCTGCCCCACGCACTGTGCAGCCCGCTGGCCCTGCTGGGGTTGCAGGCTCAACCCGCTGCTTGCGGCTCCCAAAGCCTGTCCCAAAGCCTCTGTGCACTGAACCATGCACTTTGATGGGCCCAAGTAGTCTCACACCACTCCCAGGGATAGGTCTTTGTGTACTGTCCCTGTGAGCCATCAACAGCCCGAGCGGTCTCGCACCACTCCCAAGGCTGCTTCTCCAGTGGCAGCTTCAGGAGCCTTGGGCCTTGCCTGGTGGGAAAGAACTCCCCAGCTTTTCTTGGCTCCACTCTTCTTGAGTCCCCCATTGCATCTTCTCTCATACTGGGCATGCAGCAGCTTTTACACACTCCAGGGCTCCGCCCCTGAAGTCTTCCGGACCTGACAGTTTGCAGTCTACAATCAAGTCTGGGGGAGCTCTTCTCCCCCTCCCCTCAGGAAAGGGACATGACTGTATTTCTTTTGCTGCTTCCTGATTGGTGGATGGACTCCACCAATCAAAACAGCAGGAACTCAAGCCTGGGACTCAACTCAAGTTCTGAAAGGTGAGCCTGCTACACTGGAAAGAAAGGGAAAAGGAGACCTGAATTTTTACATAACAAGAAAATGCACCCGCACATCTGCTTTTGTTATTTACAGCTATGAGCTATAGATTTTATTTCATAGATGACTAGGATTTGAGTGCCATAGAGCACATCTGTACAATTTCCACAATGTTCTTGAGAGTGTTGTTGACACAAGCAGCCCCATATGCCAAACATGTTAACAAGAGAGAGAAGCTGCCCTGGAAATCCTGCTTACTAGCACATAACTCTCAAACTCTCTCTCTGCTATTCTTTTGGATGGCAATTTGGGAAATCCCCTGCTTTACCAGCTCATTTCTAGGTTTGAGAAGGAGCAGGTGGGTGGGGCCATATTTAATAACATACTCAAGAGCTAAACAGAATCAGACTAGACAAGACCTATGAGTACAAATCCTGCTGACACTCATGGAACATGTGTCTAAATGATTAAGGATTTCTGTCAGAAATCCTACCTGCAAAGACCAGCATTACATGTGTGGAAACCATTGCATCACTAGGTCAGGAAAAAAAAGGATTAAGGGAATTTTTTCTGTAGCAGAGGGAAGTGAGAGGTAGACTAAGAAAGGATTCCAAAAGCCAGAATGTTCAAGTATATATGGGAAGAGGGAAACGTATAGATAACAATTAACAGAAGCAAGTAATATGAAGAAAAACATAAAAACAAGCCACACGTTTGCTGCAGTGCCTCAGAGACTTTTGAGACACCAGAAAATGCCCATGGCATAGGGGAAAATGTTCTCTCCACTCCATATTTGCAGCCTAGAGCCAAAATTAGATAGTGGGATTTCCAGGTAAAAGAAGCAGGCCAGCTCATATGGCTACAGCATGTGCCACCCAAAACTGAAGCCTAGCTGGCCAGAGACACACTTTGATTCCTGGCCATGCTCCATACTCCTGGACTGCCAGTGGTGTAGCCCCAGGACTCCAGTTAAAGGCTGATGGGTAGGGCTGTGCGAAATTGCATAACAGCTGTTTTGATTCAACACTGTTTCGACTCGACAAGCTTGAAACAGTGAAATTGAAACTAAAATGAAGGGCTTCGAAACAGCCTCGAAACAAAATGAGGCTAATCGAAACATTTCAAAAGTTTTGAAACGTTCTGCATTTCGAAGCAGCCAGCAGCTAGGTGGTGGAAGACAGAGGAGAACCTGGGCTGTGCTCCCAGTGGCTTCACATCCCTACGGGGCTCAACTGGGAGCACAGCCCTGACTCTCCCTGCCTCCTACAGCCAGGCTGCGGGAAGCTGATCACAATGCAGGGGAAAGGAATTGAGCCCGGGCTCAGTTCCCCTCCCCAGTGCTCCAATCAGGCTGGGGAAGGCAACTCAGCCCAGCTGAGCTGAGTTCCTCTCCCCAGTGCTATGATCCTAAAATATATGTTTTTTCTTTGTTTAGCTTGAGGTGAAATACAGTTTCAGTCTGGCTGGTTTTTAAGTTTGTTCTCAGGATCCAAAAAGCATAACAGATTTGTTGTTGAGCTTTTTATTGCTTCTAAACTGATACGCCCAGGTAACAGAGACAGTCGTTTCAGTAAAACAAAATGAGACAAGAGCAAATTCAAAAAGACTAAATCTGCTGCCTGTGCCTAACTACAATGAACTTCTGCAAAGAAGTTATAGCCCAAGCAGGGTTGATAACAGCTGAACACATGACACAATTTATCCAGGTTTTCAGGAAGTTCTTTCATAAAATGCAAAATGACAGGCTGCTTATAAGGCACAAAGCACCAAGGATGCGGGCTTTAAACTAGGCTCGTCGGGGGAAGGGGAAGATGAGGGCAGAGGAAACATCAGACTACCAGACCAAACAGCACCCACAACTACAGCCCAGCCCAGCCCAACGAGCAAAGCAAATAAAGAGGTAAGAGATAGGGGCCAGGGTAACGCTGGGACTAGGGGGTCAGTACACATATCCACAGGAGGCCACAAATGCCTCTACACAAATGCTCGTAGTATGGGTAACAAGCAGGAGGAACTCACCCTCCTGCTAGCTGACACCAGCCCGGACATAGTGGGGATTACAGAAACGTGGTGGGACATGATTGGGTGGTGAATGTCAAGGGCTATAGGCTGTACAGGAGGGACAGGATAGGAAAGAGAGGTGGGGGCGTGGCACTCTATATTAAGGAGGAATACACATCCTCGTCAAATAGCAAGGATTCAGGGGAGGGACACTCTGAAGTGCTTTGGGTTAGAGTACAAGGCAGTCGAGGGGAAAGAGACTTAACGGTGGGAGTCTACTACAAACCTCCCAACCAGGGAGAAGAGCTTGACCAGGAATTCTTGGATCAGCTCACAGAGGTAGTGAAGGCTAAGGATGTGGTAGTCATGGGGGACCTGAACTTCCCAGACATCTGCTGGGAAGAAGTCAGCTAGGTCTGAATGCTCACGTAGGTTCTTGGCCAGAATGCAGGACCTCCATCTAACCCAGGAGGTGCACAGCCCCACCAGGGGAGAAGCCTTGGTGGACCTAGTGCTGGCCACGGGTGATGACCTGGTGAGGGGGCTGCAGGTGCTCGACCACCTGGGCAACAGCGATCATCGCCTGCTGGAATTCACCATCCACTGCAAGGTGGCAAAGGCATGCAGTAAGGCAGCAGCCCTAGATTTTAGGAGGGCAAACTTCAACAAGCTAAGGAGGATAGCTGGGAAAGCGCTGAGGTCCCAGAGGGGAGGGGAGCCAGGTGTCCAAGGAGAGTGGTCGCTCCTTAAGGAGACGATCCTCCAAGCCCAAAGGAAGGTAATCCCAATGAGGATCAAAGGGAGCAGGAGAGCACACAAGCCTCCGTGGCTCACCAAAAGCATCTGGGAATGTCTCCTTGCTAAAAAGGAGGCTTACACCCAATGGAAAGAAGGGGTCATCACCAGGGAGGACTATTCTGTAGTTGCTCAGGGATGTAGGGGGGTAGTTAGGAAGGCCAAGGCAGAGATGGAACTGGGACTAGCTTCCCAGATTAAGGAGAATAAGAAGTCCTTTTGTAAATACGTAGGGGGTAAAAAGAAAGTTCCGGGTAATGTGGCGCCCTTGCAGGACACATTGGGAAACTTGGTCATCACACCAGATGGCAAAGCTAACATGTTTAACGATTTCTTTGCCTCCGTCTTCGTAAGTAGGGACCAGAACAGCCACCTCCCTGCTGGGCCCCCCTTGGGCCCTGGGGGAGGCACACCTGGGCCATGGGTTAGCGAGGATTTAGTTAGGGAGCTTCTGGAGGGGTTGGATGTATTCAAGTCAGCTGGTCTGGATTATCTCCACCCTAGAGATCTAAAGGAACTGGCCAAGGTCATTGCAAGTCCCCTGGCACGGCTTTACGAGCACTCGTGGTGCTCTGGTGAGGTACTGGAGGACTGGAAGAGGGCCAACGTGGTCCCCATCTTCAAAAAAGGCAGGAAGGAGGACCCGGGAAACTATAGGCCAGTTAGTCCTACCTCGATCCTAGGCAAGCTGTTCAAGAAAATTATGCTGGCACACATCCAGGAGGGGCCAGCAGGGGACTGCATGCTTAGGGGCAACCAACACAGGTTCATCAGTGGCAGGTCCTGTCAGACCAACCTGGTGGCCTTTTACAATCAGATTACCAGATCATTAGATGCAGGGGTAGCAGTGGATATAGTCTTCCTGGACTTCGGTGGGCAGTGGGGTTCTGCAAGGCTCGGTCCTCGGGCCCGCACGGTTCAACATCTTCATCAGTGATTTGGGACAAGGGGGTAAAAAGCACCCTGTTCAAATTTGCTGATGACACTAAGATGTGTGGGGATGTGGGCACACTGGAAGGATGCAACAGTCTACAATCAGACCTAGACAGGCTACAAGGGTGGGCGGACGAGAATAGGATGGGTTTCAACACAGACAAGTGCAAGGTGATGCACCTCGGGAGGGACAACTGGCACCATACCTACAGGTTAGGGAACTCCCCTCTTGTCAGCACAGAGGCGGAAAAGGATCTTGGGGTCATCATTGACTCCAAGATGAACATGGGCCGGCAGTGTGGGGAGGCAGTTAGGAAGGCCAACTGCACCTTGTCATGCATCCACAGATGCATCTCGAGCAGGTCCAAACAGGTGATCCTCCCCCTCTATGAGGCACTGGTCAGGCCGCAGTTGGAGTGCTGCATCCAATTCTGGGCGCCACACTTCAAGAGGGATGTCAACAGCATGGAGAGGGTCCAGAGGAGGGCCACTCATATGATCAGGGGACTACAGAGCAGGCCCTATGAGGAGATGCTACGGGACCTGAACCTGTTCAGCCTCCAAAAGAGAAGGCTGAGGGGGGATCTTGTGGCCTGTTATAAAGTAGTCAGGGGGGATCAGCAGGCATTGGGGGAGTCACTGTTCCCCCAAGCACTGCCAGGAGTGACCAGGAATAGTGGTCACAAGCGGGCAGAGGGTAGGTTTAGGTTAGATATCAGGAGGCGCTACTTCATGGTCAGGGTGGCTAGGATCTGGAACCAACTTCCAAGAGAAGTGGTGCAGGCTCCTACCCTGGGGGTGTTTAAGAGGAGGTTAGATGAACATCTTGCTGGGGTTGTTTGACCCCAGTACTCTTTCCTGCCATGGCAGGGGGTCAGACTAGATGATCTGCTCAGGTCCCTTCCGACCCTAGAAACTATGAAACTATGAAACTAACGAGTATGCCAAAGACAGGGCATTTATAAGAGAAGCATTTACTTGGGTCTCTCAGGAGGGAGTACTTGGGTGTCAAACCCTGTTTGTGTAACAGCCATATTTGAGTGGAGGAGGGGGCACAGGCACTACTGTTGTCTATTAAAGAATCACTACATTTATTGTTCATTTATTCTTAATTTACTTCTGTAATTCTCCTACTGCCCACTACCACAGCTATGTCCCCAGGCTAAGTATTTAACATAGGTGCTGCCTGCTGGATAATTAAATTATTATGATTTTTTATGACTATGCCTCAACTAAGCACTTAAGCACAGGCTTTAAGTATTGAAATAATCCCATGAAAGTTAATCAGATTCCTGATATAGAAAAAGTTTATACATAATATTAATTGCTCCTCCACACTGGGGTCCATTTCATGGTGGGCTTGTCTACACTGCTTCTCCATACTTTTGAGGTCCCCACCTGATCTATCCAATCCATCTCCTCATGAATCAGACTAAGAAGTGAAAGAAGTGAGGCCATTATTGTTTAGAGGCATCTTTTATTGCCACCCTCAAAACATCAAATCTCTGGCATGCTTTAGCAAACCAACAGGATTGCACCCAAGTAGAAGCTTTGCCACCTCATTTCTGGGTTTGATGCATGTGGCATAGAAATAAAAAAGGTGGGGCATACTTTACAGCAACAGCTTTGAAAGCACCAGGAAAGCAGTGTAAACATAGGTGGTAATTCTGATTCCAGGCACTTCTTCCTGGGATCAAAACTAACATTACAACCAAACCTATGTACATCTATTTGAAAGTAATTAAATATTCAATAACATTAGCACCTCAGACATATTTTATTTCAATGACAGTGTTCTTCTCTTCAAAAACAAAAACAAAACAAAAACACACAAGCACAAACAGACACAAACAGAATGATATAGCAACTCCTTTGAATCTAGTGCTGCACCTGCTTTGGGGCTAACTCCTTTAGTTATATGTGTTTCAAATTCTAAATAGAAACAATGGATTTCAATGTAACAAAACAAAGTCATACAGGTAGGAACAAATCGCGTAGGCCATGCTTCCAAAGTACGGAACTATATTCTTGAACCTAGTGTCTTTAAAAAAAAAAAAAGACCTGGGATTCATGGTGGATAAGCATGAACTGGTTAGGTGATCAGAAACTGGTTTAAACCTGTAACAGAACAGAAATTCAGTAAACATAAACTGGTTTCAAAATGTCTGAAACTGGTTTAAGATAAACCTGGTTGAAGGGGTTAGAAATGCACAGCCTGCATCTCACTCTTGATAGGAAGGAATGCTACTCAAGGTTTCTTACCTCCCCCAGCTTCTCCCTAGTCTTTCTCATGCTGATTACAGAAGCTGGAATTCAACTATCTGTGTCCTTGAAAGGGGGGGGATTTGAACTCTTGGCGAACTGTTGCAGTTTCTGGGCATGCTTAATTAGCTGATGCATATTTACCTCTCCACCCTGCATACTTAAGTAGCTAATTATACTATACATGTGATGTATGTAATGATGTAACTACGTGTATGCTTGTATGAAACAGAAGTAGCTGTAAGAGTTCCGGTGTCTGCACACGTGCTTAGGAGAGAGAAGATAAATTCCACTTGCAAATACCAATGCTTTGTCAGAGTAATCTGAGTACCTGACTCTGCTCTGACCTTTGTTTGCAAACAAATACAACCTTTTATGCCGGCTGATGAGTGTGTGTCTGTGATTTTTGCGGGCCTCCAGAGAAACGAACCGCAGTTTATGCATCAAAGGTAGCATCAGACTTAACTGATTTAGGTCAAAACAGTTTATGAAATTCTGTCCCAGACTCCTTTCTGGTTCCAGTTAAAACACAGTCCCCCAGCTTCCCTGCAAGTTAAAACACAGTCCCCCAGCATGCTAACTAGCCCTGGGTTGGGCTGTAGTGTCTGCTCCAGAAAGCAGGGCTGGCCTTGCCTCTCTACCCCTAGTTAGAGCAGTGAGGGCTGACTCACTGGCTCACTCAGGCAAACTCTGCCTGGGATCTGGGGCCAGGAAGGGGATTCAAACTCACTTTCCCCTGAGTACAGAGCTGCCCTGCCCTGCTGGCTGCAATTGTGGACTACAAATCCCAGAGGCACCTGGAAGCAGGAAGATGAAATGATGAGCAACCATGCAGTGTCCTGCTGCTGTGATTGTGTACTGCAAATCCCAGAGACCTCAGGGGCATCAGGAAAAGAAAGTGAACACACAGGCCATGCTAGCTGAATGCCAGAGAGCCATGCTTTAGCACTCGTCCGGCTTCTGGCTTAAGCCACTGTAGGCATGTTGCTGCATTTCCTGGATCACAAGTGACTGTTTGTTCATTAGGTCTGTGCAGAATTTCAGTAGCTGTTTCATTTTCATGCTGTTTCGATTTGTTTTGAGCTTGAAACAGCAAAATTGAAATGAAATGAAAGGCTTCAAAACAGCCTTGAAAGAAAACAAGGGCAGTTGAAATGTTTTGAGTTTGAAGCTGGGCTTGCTTGCAGCTAAAGAGAAACTAAGGAGAAGAAGGGGGAAGAGGAGAGAAGGACTGCTCTGATATTGACTGTGTAGCTGGCCAGTGACTCTAATCCTTCCCTGAGGTCCCTTCCAATCCTAGTGCTCTGGGGGAGAGACAGAACAGCAGCATAAAAAGCGGCATTGTTTGAACTGAGCTTTCACTGTGCCTTCACACTTACAGGTGACTCAAGTTTTGCTCTGAACAGTTTGAGGTGCAGTTTCCCAGAAATTCCTGTACCTAACTTCTTGAAACCTGGCAGGCTTCATGTCCTCAGAAGGAGCTATCATTCCTGTAAGTTTCATCCAAATCACACAAGAAATAACAAAGTTATAGGCAGTTTCATGCTTCCCCACAGCTTATGGGCGAAACCTTAAAACAACGTCAAAACAAAAAAATACTTTTGACAAAACAAAATGATACAGTGCTTTTGAAACAAAACAAAACTCAAAAGGAAGCACTATCCCATTGAAATGGTGAAATAGAAGTTGAAACAAAACAGTGCTTTTTCACGCAACCCTGCGTTCATTTGCTTATTGGTTCAATATTTGCAGCTTAGACTAACTTGCAAAGACTGAATCAATTCAGCCTTGGGCTTTTTGATTGTCTTTGAGCCCATGGACCATGGAGCTGCCATGCTTCTACAAGGTCCTGAAATTCTTTTGGAACAAATAAAAACTTCATGATGAGGCTCCAGCGACCCTAACAACCTACCAAAAGACGCAGGAGGTGGTAAGGGCAAGAGACATCATGCTGCCCTGGAACTACTACTTGGCAACAGCTGCCAGGTCATGTGGGAGCATATCTTCCACAAGGACCTGCAGAAGAATCACAGACACTTCAACTGGCAAGTAGCCCATGAGGCACTCCTTATGTGGCCATGGAGAAATGGTGAGAGGCAGAGGGACCCATCAAACTGCCCCAAGCAAATCTGTAGAAGGTGGAAACAACCATCTCTTCTGGTACTGCCCATATACCAGGGAGGTGTGGAAGAGAGTACGCATAACTTCTCCTGATAGTGACAGGGTTTATAACCCTGACCAGAAAGCTAGTTCTGTTCAGACACTTGATTAAGCAGCAAGGGGACCCTGACAACCTGCTTTAGTCCATTCATTTCCTGCTTCAAAAACATAATGTGGAAGACCAGGAAACTGCTCATGAGCAGACACACAAAGCTCTCAGTTGAGGGCTGCATCAAACTGGGACTGAGTGAGATATACTGGTCACACACAAAGACATTAGAAGATGATGGTGAAGAGATGGCAGGCATCATATGGAAGAGAGGGGACTGGCATAGACTGTTCAGAGGCAGGTCCCCCAAAGAGAACAGTGATGGTGATGGTGATGGTGATGGTGGTGGAGATGACAAACACAATGACAAGTGAAGAGACTTGGAAACAGCTGGGAGAACTGGGAGGGCAAAAGGGGTGTAGTTGAAGGTAATGGTTATGAGCAAATTGGCATGTGGGAGTGTAGGTCTGGGTTGCACTTTTGGAAATGGAATGGTATAACTATAAAGGTGTTTTGGACTTAACTGAATCACACTGGTCACAAGATATATATAACATACATGTTCGTGCATATACGTGTGTGTGTATATATCTAGATCTAGATCTATATATATATCTATACATATATATACACATACACACACAAAATATACACACATGCACGCACAAACATACATACATACAATGTGTATGTGTGCGTATTATATATAAATTATAGTTATATATATAATTTTCAAGGGGAGTCCAAAAAATGAAAAAAATTGGCATTAACTTTCAAATTGCAGAATTTAAATTGAGTTACAAGGCCAACTTGTTCTTTTAGGCATTTTTCATCTAGAATACAATGGAAAACAAGATTTGGATTTGGTGTGTGTAGTTCTGGACATGAACTCTAATAGCATTACTATGTTTTTACTGGTTGCTTGAGATAAAATTAAGTCTGATGGTTTATCTTATAAAGTTCATTTGGAGTGAGTTTTAGAACTAGACCAACTCTGATAAAAATCAAATAAAACCAATAAAGTTCCATCTGATTACAATACTTTTGACCCCTAAGTGTGTGCCTGCCATGCTGACATCTATTGGAATTCTACTTTACAATTCTATCACTGAGGAACTCAAAACACTTATTTAAGTGATGAATATTTTAATTCAGTAAAGTGAAGTCTGCAATATAACAGTTTAAAAAACTTATAATTCCTTATGATGGAGATTGAGTGAATTCAGACAGTTTGAACTGTTTTCATTCGCAAACGATTGAATACAAATTCTAAACTTAGAGAGACATTGTTTTGTTCCGATAAGAGCAAAAAATATTTTGACTTAAATGTATTTTAATGATATATCAGTTTGAGCTAATAAAAATAGGACCTAATTTTCAACTTTTTATTGTATTTTACATTTGATTTTAACCATTGCTAGTGGATATTTGGCTTTGAGATTACCAAACAGCTGCTATGTTAACATCCTGACTGGTAAATGCATAGCTTGATAACGGATATTCTGATTGGTTTGATATTTGGTATTTTGCTTGCTCATTGATCCTCCTTGGTAGGAGCCTGCAGCATCATCCAAGTCCAGGGAACTTCTTTTCTCCATCACTCAACTCAAATGTCCAAGCTAGTGTTAAAAGTTTCCATGGTACTTTTCATTGAAAAGTTCAGTTGAATCCACCAGAAGTTATATTTTCGGAATCAATATTTTTTCAAAGGGAAAACCATTACAAGTTCAACCAGCTCTAAGGAAGAAAAGTAATTAATAGATTCATAGACATTAGGACTGGAAGGGACCTTCAAAGATCATCTAGATCTATGAGAGTCTAGCTCCTTGTCCCAGGGGCAGGAAGTCAGCAGGGATCATAGGATTCCAGCAAGGTAGACATCCAAATGTCTCTTGAAGGCATTCAAAGTAGGTGCTGGAACCATCTCCGATGGTAGTCTATTCCAAACCTTGGGGGCTCAGACAGTAAAGAAGTTCTTCCTTATGTCCAGCCTGAAACAGTCATGGAGGAGTTTGTGACTGTTCAAACTTGTCATCTCTTGGGGCACTCTGTTGAACAGATGATCCCCCAGATCCTGGTGAGCACCTCTGATAAACTTATAAGTGACCACCAAATCACCCCTGAGCCTGCACTTTTCCAGGCTGAAGAGTCCCATGGCTCTCAGCCTCTCTTCATGAGTTCTGTTTTCCTGACCTCTGATCATGCGCGTGGCTCTCCTCTGCACCCTCTCAAGCTTCTCCACATCCTTTTTGAATTGTGGAGCCCAAAACTGGATGCAGTACTCTAGCTGCAGTCTCACCAAGACTGAATACAACAAGAGAATGATGTCCTGGGATTTCCTTGAGAAGCATCTATGGATGCAAGCCAGCATTTTGCTCACTTTACTAGCAGCAGCATCACACTGAAGGCTCATGTTTATCTTGTGGTCAATCATGACCCCCAAGTCCCTTTCATCCGTAGTGCTAGCCAGCGTAGCACTGCCGAGGCTATAAGCACACTGCAGGTTTTTCCTCCCAAAGTGGAGAACCTTGTATTTTTCAGTGTTAAACACCATCAGGTTCTTGTCCTCCCATTTTCTGAGTCTGTTAAGGTCAGCCTGGATCACCCTCCTGTCCTCATGTGTGGACACTTTACCCCAGAGATTGGTGTCATCAGCAAACTTGGCCAGTCCACTTCTGTTACCTATATCCAATTCATTAATGAAGATGTTGAATTGTATAGGCCCAAGAACAGAGCCTTGAGGGACCCCACTGGTCACAGGGCACCATGGCAATTGACTTCCATCATCCAGACCCAGTTCCCCAGCCAGTGGATCGTGGTAAGGTCAAGGCCGCAGTTAGCCAGTTTTGCCAAGAGGTGATCATGATTAACTGCAGCCTCAGCCTCACATTTGAGAGCTCTAATAACCATCTGCAGCCTCAGCCTCACATGAATTGCCACAATGCATTACACAAATGATCAACCTGGTCTATTACACAAATGGTCCATCACACAATGCATTACACAAATGGTCAACCTGATCCAGACACCAGTCTCAAACAGTGGGTGATGCCATTCATCTCAGAGAGAGATTTATGAAACTTTGAATGCTTAGGTATAGAACATTCAGAATCAAAGCATACCCCAAACAGATTTATGCTTGATGCAGGAGTTTTTCCTCTCTTCCAAAACTGGTGCATCTGGACAGTCTTCTTGTTCTTAAATATACTACGAATATTTTGGACTCTTATTCAACTATTGACCTCACTACTGAGGTCAACTTCTCGCACTCCCATGTGGGAAGAAGTCTGTAAAGTTAGGTAAGGTGCAAGTTCAGCATAAATTCAAGTTTGCTGCTTTTCACATAGAAAACAAAGGCTGACTAACATCTATTGTATTAAACTATTTTCCTATGGTAAGGCAATTTAGCATTTATGAAGTGTTGTGCCTGATCCCAAAGCAAGAACATCATCAGTAGATTTCCTATGTTTCTTTTTGGTAGCTCCCCTAAAGTCTATCCTAAAGTCCCCATAACAATCCCCCAAGCTATTTTAAACACTCTAACAAACAAGAACTTATTCAGTGTAGTTGAATAACTATATCTTGGCATAAATAAATTATCATACTCTGGGTCTTGCTACTTCCTTCTCAGGAACATGTGTTCCAATGACACATGTGGAGCAATTTTCAAACTTGTTCATGCTATTTATATCAATGGAACATGTCAGCTTATTTTGAAGGAATTCCTGCAAATTACAGAGATTCAAATGGGATAAAATGTTGGTAACAGGTTAGTACATGCAGTTTAATTTCTGACCAAGGCATATTTAAATACATAGTATCAAAACAAACCTTGGACTTTTGTTCCTTATTTCAGAGATTTTTTTCCCCCTTTTCTTTTAAGCCCATTGTACACCTGGCTGTTGGGTGCATTCAGTAGAGCCTCTTTCCCAATGTATGTTACATCTACTTTACACCCTTAAAAAAAAGTAAACAGAGTTTAAAAATGAAAAAGAAATGTTCCTTGTTTAATAAAGGTCAGATTTTCAAAGGCACTAATTGGAGTTAGGTACCTGAACTCCCCACTATCTTTCAATGCAAATTAGGTTCCTTCTGTACTTTCAAGTCTCCTCCTTTTTTACCCCCTCCTTCTCTTCTTTTCCCATAGGAACTTTAGAACTTTGGGGGGAGGGAGGAGACAGGGGGAAGAGGCAGAGTGCTGCATTTAATTGGAAGACAAGGTTCTTTTGGGGAATCTGATATCTTTTATTAAATGAACTTAAATAGTTGAAAAAAGATTTTCTTAGCTAGCTTTCAGGTTTAAAAAACTCTTTGTCAGGCTGAGGAAGCCTCTGAAGTTGGTGTGTGCTCTTCCTGGATGGAAGAACATACACCATTCAGGAAGAGCACACACCAACTGAAGAAGTTTCCTCAGCCTGATGAAGGGTTTTAAATCCCGAAAGTTTGCTAAGAATGTTTTTTCCAACTATTTAAGTTTGTCTAATAAAATATATCAGATTCACCCAAAGAACCCTATTTGCCTATGTCCTTAGACCAACATGGCTACAATATACACCCCTGTAGCATTTAATTGATGCACTCAATTCAAAAGAAGTCAAGGATTTCATTCTACTACTGCTCAGTTGAGTCAAGTTTTTTCTCCAGGAATAGCTAAGATCTCAGTCATGACTGACTAAAATTAATGGGCTACAGAGAAGAAGAGAGAGAACACCCCCCATACAGGCAAAATGCCTGAGGTGATCTCCCCCATTGTAGCAGCACTCCTCCTTTTCATTCATTCCCTAATGCAACTGTAACTTATAGCCACAAAGAGCTCTAATAACCATCTGCAAGTGCATAAAGAGATATTTTAAAAGGGGACACAAATCAATTATGTTCATTAGTCAACAGGAACAGAACAACAGGTGGATTTAGGCTGCCTAAGCAAAATTATACTCATTACTCAACAGAAACAGAACATGAAATAGGCCTTAACAACAGCAGTGAAAAATCTGTGTAAAAGTAATAATGAAGCAAAAAAAAAATTCCCTGAAAGCTTGAGGAATTACTGTTGGTAAAGATGTTCTGCATAAAAGAAGTGCCTGGTTTAATAAAGTAGAGGCTGATGGAGAATTACATTTATTCAAATATTCATGCCATGATCCTATACTGCAGGCTAGATGGCACCAGAGCTCCCTTCAACTTAAACAAGGATCTGGAGATTCATGCAGTAAGGAAACACTGATATTTCTGACTGCCAGAAGCAAACAGTATAATAAACAAAAAGGGAGAATTTTCCCCTGCTGATCTAGATGCCCAGCTCACAGCAAAGAAATTGTAGGCTGTACATAAGTATCAGAGGAGAAAGTCTGGAGGAGAGAGGACATTCACTAAGGATGTGTCTATATTGCAAACTCCCCCTGCATTTGTATATATGTGTATACATACACTGTGGCAGGATGCCCCCTCTGTCTCTCCCCAAACTCTGCTATGTGACAATTCGGTTAACATGGTCACTGAAAATGGCAAGCATCCTATGGGCTCTTTAAGTAACCCTGAGTTGGATACATTCCTGAGGGCAGGGGGGAAACTGCTCCCTCTGTCTACATGACTAGCATCACACACCTAGGTGAGGGTCTTGGGTTTCCTATTCTTCTGAGCTATGTCAGTCTGCCTAGCAATCCGTGATGCATTTCAAATTGGTTGGCTGGCAGCCAACAGGTGCTGGCCTCCATTGGACCAGGTAAATGAGGTCATAAGGGCTATATAAGTTAAGGACTGCCCAGGAGGAGGAGGAATAGCCATGATGAAAAATCAAGAGAGAAGAGCTGGACCATCTGAAACTTGCTCTCTGGAAACTCATGATCAATGAACTGCCTGCCTCCAGAGGGATCTCCACTTGCCTCTGGATGATACTTTTGAGTAAGCTACCTGAGATCTAACTAGATATATAGCTTGCAGTAACTCAGATGGGTGATCAAAGGCTACTCCAGCCACCCTGTTTGCTCTATGGGATTTCTTTGATACTACTCAACTCTCTACCTTATTCCAACAGTACTCCTTGTAATCAATAAAGTTCTCCTTTGTACCTAGCATGGGAGACTTATTGGTAGTGGGTCTAGATTATGCCTTGGGGTCCCCTTGGTTTAGCTGACTAAGGGAGACCACTAATTGTGATTCTGACTGAGGGAAGCATCCCAAGTTCTTGAAGTGCATCAAGTACCCTCAAGGGCTACTAGGCCTCTGTTTCCCAGGGGGCACCATGCCAGGATCAAGCCCATTCCTGGGTGGTGGCACAGTACCCCCAGGCTAGTGGGTGCACTCCAAGAAGGGGGTCGGCCAGACGTGAGGCACCCCCAGGGAAGCACTCAGACCCTGGAAGGTGGTTGGGCACAGTGAGGTGGGTGGCTCAGCACAGAAGCACCCCCTACTGACCCGTCACATACACTACCCTGTCATCCACGCTCACATTCTTTAAGTGAATGTCTGGGTTACAGCTTAATACTACAAATTGTTGGGTAGAAGAGTAAAAGTGGAAAGATATACAGATATGTACATACTCCAACCAAACTAAACTGCATGCTTACCCATACCCACCCACTTTGTAGCATGGAAATAGCATGGTCACAAAAAACAGAGCTAAATTTAAAGTATTCTTCATGGACTTTCCACAATTTCTTATATCCTCTAGCCCTTCTACATACTACCAATTCACTTCTCCCTCAATGTCTATTCCATCATAGTTGCATGGCACTTACCTTGTTGCCTTGAGTCAATCCATGCTTTACTTCCCAAACCTCTTTTATTTTTCAGAAAACTCCTGTAAGACCACAACAAAACAGAACCAAAACTGTCAGTCCTTTCTGGACTTTAGGAAAGGGACACTAAGCTCTAGACTTTTCCTCCTCAACACTCCCCTCAGGGAGTTATTAACCATTTTTGGGGGCTCTACCGTCATTTGATGATCACAACTGGCTCTTAGCATTCTGGTGAGGCAGACTATTACCCACTGAGTGCCTGAAGCTGGGTTCTAAGCCTTTTTTTAATCATCCAGTTTTCGTTATCAGGTAGATTTCCACAGATTCTGTGCACACTACTAATACCATTCTGCCAACTAGGGATGATTTCTCCCTGTGTAGTGACATGGCCAAAGGAGCTTCCTATGATTCTTATACATATAAGGGACAGAAATTACACATAAATTGGTACAAGTGATTGGAAACTGGTTCAAATCTGTAACACAACAGAAGTTGAGAAGATCCCAAAGCTCCTCCAGCCCACAGACCACTATCCTATGCTCCTTATTCATGTGGGCTCCAATGACATGGCTCGGAGCACTCCCAGATGGGTCATGAGGAACTACAGGTATTTGGTGTCACGCCCCTAACGCCGGTGCACCCTTGACCTGCGAGCCTGGGTCGGCACGACTGGCTTGGCGTGAGGAGGGGGATTTATGACTAGGCAGGTGGGTGATAACAGTGAACAGAAGTCAGTTGAATTTAAACACAGCGTATTGGTTATACAAAAGGTTTATTTTACTTACGCTACTGATGTGCTGCAGCGTAGGCAGAGGAGTTGATTTATTCAGTTACAGCATGCAGATATCATGTTACCCAGCATTTACAGGGTGGGTAAGAGAGTTGCTTGTTACAGATTCCAAGCAATTCACACAAGCTGTTTCAGTCTGCAGATTACCGAGAGCTCTTGATAAGAAAGATTACGACAGAGATAGGGAGATAAACGGGGTGGCAAGACGGGGGTTCACCAAAAAAAAAAATACGTAGGCGGAGAGAAATATTCATGCATGATCTGTTCTTCTTGAGTGTATACACAGTTCTCTGCTTTGGGCGGAAGTTCTTTCAAAGTTATATTTGCCAAATGTGACCAATTACTATACGACAGCCATAATTAATGATTTGGCACTTGTGCTTTCTTTGTTTTCTCAGGTTTCAGAAAAAAAGGGGGGTTATTTTTACTTGGGTGGTATTGGGTGGTATTGGTCCTGTTTGGTCACAGGATGGCGCGCATAGTATATTTAATTTTACAACTTTACTAAAGCCAGCTAATTTCGTTACTATAGGTACTTTATCTTTCGTGCTGGGCTGTCAAGGTCAGTTTCTCTCTCTCGTATGGGAACTTAAGTAATTTGAAATGAGGCACAGACAGGGGTGTGTATATGCAGCACTGTTAACAAACTACAACTACAGAGTTTGTTGTGTTAGCTTCTGACCTTTTCCCACCTGACCTTTTGCCATTGGAATCTGAAATCAAAGACTTTAATCTTTGACATTTGGGAGTGGGGCTAAAGGGTCTGGGGGCACAGGTGGTGTTCTCGTCGATCCTCCCAGTCTCGGGCTATGGGCTGAGAAGGGAGAGGAGGATCCAAGTAGTCAACCAAAGACTGCAGCGCTGGTGTCATCAGGAAGGCTTTGGCTTCCATTAACACAGCCCACTCTTTGGTGAGAGAGGCAGCGAGCTGCTGGGAAGAGATGGCCTCCACCTCTCTCCCCTGGGGAGGAGGCTCTTCTCAGCCAGACTGGCTGACCTGCTCCACCGGGTTTTAAACTAAACCTGCTGGGGGACAGGGGGATTACCACCACAGCTGGTCTGCTGAGCAACCCTTGCAAAGCCAGCAGGCCAAGGCACTTAAGGGAGCCCACCCCTGCCCCAGCCCTGGCACAATCTGTGGGCAAGGCAAGAGCCCCAAAGGGGACACTTGCCTGCTTGTACACAAATGCTGGGAGCTTGGGGAATAAGCAGGAGGAGCTCATCCTCCTGCTCAGTGCAAATAATTAAGATGTTATAGGGATAGCAGAGACCTGGTGTGACTTCACCCATGACTGGTCCTTGGGTATAGATGGCTATACCCTGTACAGGAGGGATCATGTAGATAAAAGGGGCGGGGGTGTAGCTCTGTATGTTAAGAAAAGCTACATGTCCCTCCAAGCTGATATTGGTGACCAGGGTGGATGACTGGAGACCCTCTGGGTTAAAATCCATGGGGAACATGGCACAGAGGACACAATGGTGGAAGTCTACTACAGACTACCACCATTCCCACCCAAAGTCCTGAGCATGACCAGGAGTTCACCCGGGAACTGGCTGAGGCTGCATGCTCCAGGACCATGGTTGTCATGGGTGACTTCAATTACCTGGACATCTCGTGGGAGGATCACTCAGCAAAATCCAAGCAGTTGCAAAGATTCCTCTCGTGCATGGATGACCTCTACCTGACTCAAGAAGTCTATGGGCCAATGAGAGGTATAGCGCTGCTCGACCTGGTACTGGCTACTGGGGATAACCTAATCGGTGACCTAGGAATCAATGGGAAGCTGGGTGACAGCGACCACAAGCTGATCACCTTCACCATCTGCCATAAAGCTGGCAAGTCAGTCAGCAACACGGAAGTCTTTGACTTCAGAAAAGCTGACTTTGACAAGCTCAGGAGGCTCAAGTCAGGCCCTAAGGGACCATGACACCAGGGTGAGGGGAGACCAAGAAGAGTGGTAGCTCCTCAAGGGAGCGATCCTCAATGCACAAGCTAAGTCTATTCCATCTCAGAGGAAAGGCAGCAGGAGGGCACAGCAGCCCCACTGGCTCTCCAGAGACAGAGCAGACCTCCTAAGGCTAAAAGGAAAAGGCTGCAAAGGATGGAGGACGGGATTCACCTTCAAGGAGGACTATTCTGCGCTGGTCTGTTCCTGCAGGGATCAAACCAGGAAAGCAAAGGCTGCAACTGAACTCCAACTAGGTTTGAGCATCAAGGACAATAACAAGTCCTTTTTCAGATATGTGGGGAGCCGGAGGAAAAGCCAGGGCAACATTGGGCCCCTGCTGAACCAGATGGGACAACTGAAAACTGACACCCAAGAAAAAGCCAACCTAATAAACTGGTACTTTGTGTCTTTCATCAGTCCCATGGGGCGCCCATGTCTGCTATGGGACAGGGAGGTTCGTGTGAGAGATATTCCCTTCCCTCCATTTATGCTGACCTTGTGAAGGAACATCTTGAGAAGCTGGATACCTTCAAGTCAGCCGGCCCTGACAATCTACACCCCAGGGTACTCAAGGAGCTGGCAAGCATCATAGCCCAGCCCCTGGCATGAATCTTTGAAAACTCCTGGTGATCTGGTGTAGTGCCCAAAGACTGGGAGAAGGCCAACATGGTGCCTATCTTCAAGAAAGGGAGGAAAGTGGATCCAGCTAAATATAGGACCGTCAGCCTGACTTCTATTCTAAGGGAAGACCTTAGAAATGTTTATTAAAGAGGCCATCCTTAATTGACTGGCTGATGCCAACATCCTAAGGGGTAGCCAGCATGGGTTTGTTGCTGGTAGGTCTTGCATGACCAAACTCATTTCCTTCTACAACCAGGTGACCTATCACCTGGACAAGGGAGAAGAGATTGATGTCATATATCGACTTCAAAAAAGACTTTGATCTTGTATCCCATGATCACCTCTTGGCAAAACTGGCCAATTGTGGCCTTGGGTCCACCATGTTCCACTGGCTGGGAAATTGGCTCCGTGGTCAGACACAGAGGGTAGTAACTGATGTCAGTCATTCATCATGGTGTCCTGTGACCAGTGGGGACCCAAATGCTTTGTCCTTGGACCGATATTGTTCAACATCTTCAGTAATAACGTGGACATTGGATTCAGGAGCGGACTGACCTAGTTCGCTGATGACACCAAAGTTTGGGGCAAAGCAACCATACTAGAAGACAGGCAGGTGATCCAGGCTGACTTGGACAGGCTCAGCAAATGGGCGGATGAGAACCTGATGATGTTTAACACTGAAAAATGCAAGGTTCTCCACCTTGGGGGGAAAAAAACCCTGCAGCATCATTATAGGCTTTGCAGTGCTATGCTGGCTAACACTACGAAGAAAGAGACTTGGGGGTCATGACTGACCACAAGATGAACATGAGCTTGCAATGTGATGCTGTGGCTAGTAAAGTGAGCAAAATGCTGGCTTGCATCCATAGATGCTTCTCAAGCAAATCCCAGGATGTCCTTCTCCCCCTGTACTTGGCCTTGGTGAGGCCGCAGCTGGAGTATTGCATCCAATTTTGGGCTCCACAATTCAAAAAGGATGTGGAAAAGCTTGAGAGAGTCCAGAGAAGAGCCACATGCATGATCAGAGGTCAGGAAAGCATATCTTATGATGACAGGATCTGGGGGAACATTTGTTCACCAGAGCACCCCAAGGGATGACGAGGTCAAACGGTCATAAGCTACTACAAGACCATTTCAGGCTGGACGTAAGGAAGAATTTCTTTACTGTCCGAGACCCCAAGGTCTGGAACAGCCTGCCATCGGAGGTGGTTCAAGCACCTACATTGATCACATTCAAGAGCAAATTGGATGCTTATCTTGCTGGGATTCTATGACCCCAGCTGACTTCCTGCCTTTGGGCAGGGGGCTGGACTTGATGATCTTGTGAGGTCCCTTCCAGTCCTAATATCTATGAAATCTATGAAATGTATTTAGTGCACATATACTGCTTTCAAAATGTCCAAAACCATTTTAAGATAAACCTGAATGGATGTAGTATCAGACTAAACTGATTTAGGTTAAATCAGTTTATTGAACTTTTGTCCCAGATCCCTTCCAGATTCAAGTCAACTCAGAGTCTCCCAGCATCCCAGGATGCTTTTTACCTCCCCTGCAAACCCCGCATCACAGGATGGGTGGTCTAGCCTTGGCCCAAGGTTTGGCCCAAGCTGTCTGCCCAAGCTATCTGCCCAGGCTGCCCAAGCCTTGGCCCAAGCTGTCTACACCAGCTGAGCAGGGAGGTGTTAACTAGCACCCCCTGGCTTCTGGCCTGGGACACTGTAGGCGTGTGACTTCATTCCCAGAATCAAAAGTGAATGCCTGTTCTCTTGCCTGTCGGTTCAACCTATGCAGCTTAGACTAACCTGTGAAGATTGAAAAGATTCAGCCTGGGCCTTTTTGACTACCTGTACTTAGCCATATGGAGAAAATATTCCTGCACAGCTATCTTAATTACCATACCAAGAATACCCACCAGCACCATGCCAGCTCAGAGCATCTGGCACATCTGGACATACAGAGAGGTTGGGAACACCAGAAGCAGGTGAGGCACCATAATGAGCAATACTGCAAGGTTAAGGACATTTATCTGAGCTCTAGGAACTTACCTGCTATGTGCCCCTGCTGCTCAAAATATCCATGAACCTCTGTCCTATGGCCTGATCACTAATGTGACTGCCTCTACTGAACCCATCCTAGTACAGAGAGTGTTCATAAGGAGAGGTTCCTGGAGGAAAGGACAGTTAATTCAGATCAATTCATCAACTGCTGACAAGGTTTCAAGAAAAAGCTCTCAGAGCCTGTGCTTAGGAGTGAAACCATGGACAAACCTAGAGGAGCAAAATCCTGGAGCAGAATCTGATCCTGGACAGTTTAAGAGTTACTTTACTGTAAGCCCAGATGCTTTAAAAAAAAGTGTGTAAAATCAGAAAATCCTAAGTAATAGTAGATATTATGGAGAGACCTGGAAACTGGGAAAGCTACTGAAATTGAACAAAAAAAAAAAAGTTGAAGTAATTGCTCCAATCTGACACTACAAGGCAGAATTTGGCCCAGATTTCCTTTATACTACCAGCTAGCAAATATAAACTGTGACCCTTATACAAGCAAACATAAGTCTTTTATATATTCACAGTAATGATTATATTTAGGTTGAGCAAATGAGAGAAAAATGCTAAATTCGGTCCTCTGACTGTCAACATCAGATTGCAAGATTTAGTTTGCTTGTGGTTTAGGGTGCCCTCTTACAATTGACAGTTTGGCTAATTAACTATCTGGGACATGTCAGACAATGAAAATTGTAAAATGTAAGATATACAATGTAGAGGAGAATTTTTTGTTGTAAGGGTGTGTAAAGTATTCTCATGCCTGATCCTCTTTTTTCCCTATTTTGCCCCTCCATATGGCAAAGACAAGAGTTTTCTAAAATTGGATTTACCAGAACTGCACCAACATTTCTACTATCCACTTTCTGAAGAGGGAGAGGGTGTTGTAACTAATTAACATTACAGTGAGATCTGGCATTTTTGGTGCGCAGATGCCTTCTCTGGGCTCATCACAAAAACTGTAATTGTAGCAGTCTGCAGTAACGGAAACATATTAAAGCATCAAAAGATACCGACTGAAGTCATTTACAAGACGCTTGTAAACAATTAGGAGCATCAACTACTTGAATGTCATAGTGAGTTCCATGGTTTAATGAGGATGCTCTGTTTGACCTTTCACTGTTTTTTTGCTTCCATGTGCATCATTGTCAGCAACTGATTTTATAAGAGAATGGACTAGACATGGGAACTTAATAGGTTGTTTTCCCCCTCCCCACGTCGTAGAATAAAACAACTTAAAACTTAACTTTAACCTAAAAACTAAAAACTTAACCCCAAAAAACACAAAAAACCCAGTAGCGGAGAACATTTATGACTTATTTCCTCCACTAAGTAAAGCTTCATGTTTCTTCTTCAATATCTTATGCTAAAACAAAATGCATATAAAAGGCCATCAGTGAGTCAGATTTGCCAACAGTATGCAAACCAGTTTCATTTCACTGCTTCAGTATCCTTTCTTGTCCTTTGTGGAATAAAGTTCTTGATTCATGTAGTTTGCATTTGCCATTGTATCTACAAGCAGCGAGCAGGGAGCTAAATTTTATTTAATAATTCAAATAAGTAGACAAAAAACTATAATTACCATAAAGTATTTATGATTTTGGTGCCTCTAACAGTACAGATGCATATGCTTCAAACTAATGGGAGGAAAAAGGTAATGGCAGATTTGTCAACTAAGAGTTTTGCAAGTAGGGCAGAAAACCCAGAGATAAAGTCCTTTTACTAGGAACTTCTCCTTTCCTGTCCTGTCAAGCTCTACTTTCTCAGTCTCAGCTTCAAGGCCTTATATATTTTCACCCTTGCCTACTTCTTATACCTTGTCATATATCCCTTGCTTTTTTCCATCTGCCAATAATGCCAACCTTACCACCTTATTTTTCTCCCCCCCGCCCCACATCTTCATTACATTTCCAGGCTGCCTTTTAACATGCAGATCAACTTCCAGAATTAGCACACCAAAATACATCCTCTCTCAATTCAAATCCCCTTTAAATTATTCCAGAAGGTTTAAAAAAAACTAATATCAGTATGTGCTTTACTTAATACAACATTACAGTAGAGAAGAAATGCATTCATCTTGCCCACCCTTTCTATAGATTGGATTCCCAGTCAGATTTTTGCAAGTTTCAGTCCTAAACCCCAAATTATTCAATACCTTCTCTTGCAGCAAGAAGTAGGTATCCCTCCTCCCCCACAAAAAAGGAAAAACAAAAACCTCCTGTATTATAATAACCCTGCCATTTTGATTGTTAAATCAGGCCACTGCAAGGCTGCTGGGACACTCCAATGCTCCCAGGTAAAAGTGGGTGGCCATTCACTTCTAGCTGTGACTGGACAACATTTCAAACCCTCTCCTATTAGCACAGGTCTCATAGCTCCAGACACTTGTAACCTCTGGACTCTTACTTCGGGGTGGCGGGGGGGAAGGAGCAAGAGAAACCACATGCTTCCCTTGTAAGTCATGCAATAACTGAGATATTATTAAATTAAAGAAAGTTGGGTCATTTTCAACTTGTAACTTGTGTGCATAATTCTGGTTGATATTTTTACTGTGTTCAAACAATCAAGAGATATGCAAAGCTTATTTTGGAGAACCTTGCTCTGCTGAAGTCAACAAGAACTTACCGTTGCTTTAAACAAGGCCAGATTTTACACCTGGAGATTAGTAGGAAACCATGAAAGTCAAATGCCAAATGCCATACAGTTATTGAGTTAGTTCCTGTAATCTTCATATATAACACATACAAAACTGGAACATTTCTTTCTCTACAAACAGCAAAATAGCATCCTTTTTCACAGGAAAGCTATTATTTTCTTATAAAAATAATTTCCAGAGCTAGAGGTTTTGGGGGGAGGGGCGCATGAGGAGGAACAGACACCAGATATTATGAGACATGTAATAAGTTGCCAAAGATGGCACCACTGCACAAGCTCCTGATTTTTTTTACAGTTCAAAGCCACCAACAAACCAAAAACACTGAGAGTAGATAACGCTAAGCAATAAACATGAGGGACCAGATGCTCAGCTGATGTCCCCCTCTATGTGATGCTGGTCAGGCCACAGCTGGAGTACTGCATCCAGTTCTGTGCGCCCCACTTCAGGAGGGATGTGGCCAGCATTGAAAGCATCCAGAGGAAGGCCACCCGCATGATCCAGGGACAACAGGGCAGACCCTACATTGAAAGACTGCAGGACCTAAACCTGTTTAGCCTCCACAAGAGAAGGCTGAGGGGGGACCTGGTGACTGTCTATAAACTCACTAGGGGGGACCAGAAGGGTTTGGGAGAGACACTGTTTCCCCTAGCGCTCCCTGGCATGACAAGGAACAATGGACACAAATTATTGGAGTAGGTTTGGATTAGACATCTGCAAGAACTACTTCACAGTTAGGGCGGCTAGGAGCTGGAACCAACTTCCAAGGGAAGTGGTGCTGGCTCCTACCCTGGGGGTCTTTAAGAAGAGGCTTGATGCCTACCTGGCTGGATTCATTTGAGTCCAGTTTTTCTCCTGCCCAGCCTGGGGGTCAGACTTGAAGATCTACAAGGTCCCTTCCAACCCTACTTCTATTATTCTATGATTCTGTAACTCAGCATAACTCCACTGTCTTCAATGGGAATTTAACAAGTTGTGCTTTTAGCCTTCACTGTGTAAAACATTACATGAAGCCAGGTTCAGTACATATTGTTCAAGAGACATGGGATATACCAACAACATAACAATGAAGGTCCTGAAAATATCTAAGGCACCTTCTAAGAGCATGTTAATTTGCTTTGACCCATTCTGTACCTATGCTGAAGTGAGATTTTTATGCAGGCCAAAATGCAAGCTATTAGTTTTTTTCAACATTAAAAGCCAAATGAGAATTCTTCATCCACCTGCATGCATCATCAAATTCACTCTCCAAGGAATTGTTTAGTTTATCAAGGATGCAATTACTTTTATGAAGGAGATCCATGTCATGTGCTTGCTATACAGGTTTCTAAGTAGCTGCTTGTTAGCTCTTTTTTATACAGGCAAATAGAAGTCCCCAAGGGAGGGATACTGTTTGATAGTCAATGGTGTGATGAGATGCCATGACTAGTCATATGCAAATAGCAGTCAGAAACATAACCTGAAGGGCTTTTCTTGTACATAAAATCTGTACTGCTTAAGCCACACCAATAGAGCTTAAAGTGATACAGTACCACTATCTTAGACACATTTATAATTTGTTCACATGTTGCTTACATGAAACTACCTTATTCCTTCATGGAAAGGGGCTTACATAACACTGACACTTTATATTGATATGACAGTAAGACAGCTTTAGTGAAATCATAGAAGTTGCTGTAGTAGTATATAAAATTATACACCAAAACAACCATAAGGACATATATTCCAAAATATTCCCATACACTGAAAGAGTTAGCTCATTTTTAACTGTCTTGGGCCTGTACTGTAGTTGCTAATTTTCCTCCCCATCTTTTGAGTATAAAAAAGCCATTACAGTTTTATTCAGAATCATTATATAAAACATTATAGCCAAGATTTTCAGAAAATGGATGCCTATACTTAGCCCTGTAAGTCTGTATTCAGTCTTCTATTTAATGGGAGCTCAGCACATTTGAAAATCTTCTCTATCTGTGTTAAAAATGCCAATACTATGGACTTATAATTTATTTTTGCCTGTTCCTGACTACCAAAATTGAATTAATGGAATTAAGTACTCCCATTATCTCTGATTAAGGAAAGGATGAAGTAGAGAGACAGCAAATGGAATGACTGCTGAACATGATGACAATGTAGAAAGTATGGGATAGGGCTGCATATACTGGGATAGAGCTGTCTTTTGTATGAAAACTTTTCTCCCATGGTACCATAGGGGCCAACTGAGATCTCAAGATAGTGGAAAGTTGAATCCTTACATCCCCTTTCGTTTTCCATGTCATTGTGACAAAGTGTTTAGCAGAATTCACAAGTTTCACTGAAATAAGGTAGACTTTGCTGTGAGCATTTCTGCTATGGCCTCAAACTTGTGACCTTTGGGCTGTCAACTGTGCACCTCAATGACCACGTCATCCTAGCCATGCTTGTGTCCCCTGAAATCAGTGATAAAGTTCCCATTGACATGAACAGGATCAGAAATTCCCACCAAATAATGACGGCCTAATCCTCTCCAATACTGCTGATAAACTACTGACTACACTGTAAGTCACTCTAGCTTAAACACCAATATAATGCAATGAAGAACTGAACCTCCAAAGTACCATTTAATTTGCCAGAAATCTCTTCACAAGCAGGACATGGAGTTAAAACAAGATGTGCTTTAAATGCAATGCACTGTCTTTAATTATGATAATCTGAAGTAGGAAATTATCATGATGTGATATAATATCCTTTCCTTATGATAGCGGTGTACAAAGAACAAAACAGAACAAAACCACACACCATAGCTTGCTAGTGATTTCCTGACTCAGAGGCAGAGGGAAAACGAATATCAATTAAAACGTGTAACTGATTCAGAGGGAGAGCATCTATTGCTCGCCCCTCCCCCCCTGCCAAAAAAGAGAAAGAATCCAGAGATAATGAAACATCTAAATGATTCTTTTATGCTTCCGAAGAGGAAGCTCAGCCTTTGACAAGGACAATCCATTAACTGATGTAGTTTGATTAGGCATATTAATGTCTCTGGCTGTAATATCAAGACAAATGAAAGGAAAAGCAGCTGGTAGTATACTATTTTAGCAAGCAGAACCCACCTGAAAGGCAGATCTAGTTTAATTCTTTTTACACTGCATGACTAAGCTAAATGTCAAAGTTCAAGAAAGTCAGTCAAGAAGATGATAGGATTATAGTTCAGGATGAAATGGTAAGGGAGAAGGAGGAAAAATGATGAATGCTCCTTCATCAGGGGAATTGTAAACAAATGTAATCTTTCTTCATAATGCATCTGACTCTCGTCTGGTCCCAGGTCATTTAACAAGTATTTGAGGAACTCTTCCATGGTGGGGGGAAAAAAAAATCAAAATTGCAGTTCCTACCTCATCATATTCATAAACTATGTCTCAGAACTATGAGTAGTTTTTCTGTTGTGTTTCCTCCAATAGAAAGACTGAGCTTAAAAAGAATAACAGGATTAACAAAATATTAATTGAACAAAATATATGTGTCATCTTTCTCAGCATTTAGAATAGCCATTGTGGTTCCTATATGAAAATTATTCCTTACATTAGATGTGAGTTAACAGTTTACCTTTTAATCATGGCCATGTACTACTAGATAGTGCAAAAACACTTCTACATATTCAAAGAATTATGCAAAGTCATTAATCTTCATAAGAACCTTGTGAGATTGCTGTTATCCCTCCTTTCCAGGCAGGGAAGCTCAAAAAACCTAGATAATGTAGTTAACGTACTCACTGAAGGAGAGAAAAAGAGTCAGATACCAATTTGGCCTCTGCCCTACCTAGTCCCATGGCAGCCCATTAAACCACTATTACTATAACATGAAATATATAGTGATTGCCCTCAAAAACTTTCCACTTTTGCAATTACATAGCAGTAGCCTAGTATTTAAATTTAGCACAAGATAACAAAGGCAGCACTGAAACAGGGTTATTTAGAAACAAAGGCAAATAAAGTATTTGAAAAGAATTGCCATTCTTTGTATGTGGCTGCAGGCTGGAAAGTCTGTCTTCTTGAAGAATCTAGTTCTGGAACTAAACCAGGGATTGGTAAAGTCCAGCCTGTGGCCTAAATTCCAGGCAGCCCCCTGTGGCCGGTTTCCATGAAGACCCCAGTAGCAGAGGTGCCATGACAGCATGGAGCCAGGGTTTCTATGGAGACTGCCCCAGCAGTGTTGGCAGGGTATGCATCAGGGTGGGGAGCTACTCCGGGGCCAGGATCTTGCAGCAGTGACAGCATGGTCCAGAGCCAGGGCAGAACTGCAATCTGCTGCCCGCACACCCTGGACAGATGTGCTCAGGCAGCGGATTGTGCGCTAGTCCATGCTGTCACTGCTGCAAGATCCCAGCACTAGCTCCAGAGTAACTCCATGCCCTGCCAGTGCTGCTAGGGCTGGTCTTCATGGAAACCTTAACCCCAGGCTGAAATGGCACCGCCAGTGCTGGCGCCTCCATGGAAACTGGCCATAGCAACACAGGCAGGACCTGCTGGGAAATGAAGTCAGGCCACTGGCTAGAGCTAGACTGTTCTCAGTGGTGGCAGAATACAGAACAAGGAACAGCTGTCTCAAGTTGCAGCAAGGGAAGTTTAGGAACATTTCTGCCACTGAAAAATGTTTTCACTAGGAGGGTGGTGAAGCCCTGGAACAGGTTACCTAGAGAGGTGGTGGAATCTCCATCCTTGCAGGTTTTAAGTCCTGGCTTGAAAAAGCTCTGGTTGGGATGATCTAGTTGGGGACAGTCCTGCTGTGAGTAGGGGGTTGGACTAGATGAGCTCCTGAGTCCCTTCCAAATCTAAATTTCTATGATTCTTGTGGAAATGGTGTGCTTTTAACGTCCAGGAGTGAACAAATATCAAAAAGGAGGCCAAAATATTCTGTGAAGTTACATGTTTAGGGAGTGGTGAAAAAACCCATTGAATTTTGATAAAAGAACCTCTGAACAGTAGATATGGTTTAAGGTTATTCATAAATATTCATTTATACAATTTTTCAGATTTGCCAAGTTGTTATATTTTAACATTTCTGCCACTAAATTTGGAACTTAAAAGAAACCAGGCCTCTAAATCTAAAATATCCATAAGGGCTCAATTGTGATAAATAAGTTTGTGAAGTTACTCAGGTATAGGATTTTCTGCAACAGTGATTCAAGAAACAACTAAACAAAAGTCTTCATTTGAAGAGTAGCCTAGTCACTTCAGTTGCATACAGACATGAATTAAAAAAAACCATGTATTTTACTTTCAGCTAAGTGCACCCCTTTATCAAGTGTAGTGCATGCCCAGAAGAGGTACTGAGTTAATTTGACCTGGTTCACCCAATGCTTGTATACATTGGCTGCTTCAGCAGGGCTTTTTGGCACTTTTATCTAATAGCTCATTGAATCAGCTTTATATAAAAATGCCAAAAGCCCTGCTAAAGAGCCTGATCTATATAGACACTGTGGAGCTGAATCAAGCTACCATGCTTCCTCTTCTGGTAAAGTGATATTTTGTTCTGTTTTGTTTTTTTCCACATCTGTCAGTGCCCTTCTAGATGACGTCAAGTGATCTCAGTAGGAGGAGAAACTGCTGAGCAGGTCATAAGTATTGAAGTCCTGGAGAAATATGGAGATTTCACACAATGCATGTACAGCAAAATTTGATCCTTGTTATGAATATTCATTGCGGAATGGGCGATAGCATGAAGTTGGGAAAAGAGACAAAGGATCCCGCAAGAATTGGGCCACAGTGTCTCACCAAATCATTGATTGTGCACATCCAAAAGAAGCATTCAAGAGGAATGTATGGCATGAGCAATATCTATGGGAAAAAGAGGAGGAACACATGAAAACAGGAATGCACAGGCCTGAAAAGAGATGCAGAGTTCATAGAAATATAAATATAGGGATTCAGGAAGGGGAGAAGAATGGTCAAAATAATAGGCAAGGAAAGTGATCTTAAATTGTGTACCAAATTTTATCACTGTTATCTAAGACAAATATAATTCTCCTCCCAAGAACAGGAGATATTAATCTTCACAGCTTTAAACAATTTTTATCTCTTATCATCATCATTAAAAACAATCCTGGTGATGCACAGCCCTATTACTAATAGTGTATTACAATTGCTTTAAAGCATTACCAAAAACCACCCATCTATATGAGAATTTTCTACTAATAAAAAACAGGAAACATATCACAAAAGCCTTTTGAAAGAAACTAGTCTTCATTTTGTATTGTTCTTAGTATTCAGTCATTCAAGAAGTTGGATAATTGCCAAAAAACACACAGAAAAAATATACCCTAGTGACCCTTTGATAAACTCTAAATCCTGAAATCAATGCCAGGCAAAGGGCCACTGTCTAATCAAACTAACTAGAGGATTTTAAAGCTTTGAGATACTTTCAAAAGAGCAAGAGGCCAGCAAGTGCACAAAAATGTAGTTACAAGTATATCGGCATAATGAGCTAAATCAGGGCTTCCATCTTAAGTAGATACATAAGTGTGAAATCAAGAAAATAGAGCTCTATTTCAGTGCAGAATGTAGTTTTAACAGCTATAACTTTAATCCTTAATTATAGCATGTTATACATGTCCTACAAGTTAGTCAGTCATCAGTATCATTCAACTAAAGATGTCTATAGACAAGTTACAAAAGAACCCTTAATTTAGTAAATTTTGCCAAGCAAACCTGAGTTATGACAGACTTCACCAGCATCAGAAGCAGGCAAAGCAGGATGTTACTTTTTCCACCAGTAGCATTATATATGCTGTGATTTTTGTCAAAAGTATTGTCCAGCAGTCAAAGGAGATTTGAACTTCTTGAATGTAGTGAATGAATGTTCAAGTAGAAATAGACAGAAAAAGTAGGCCTTCCTTATCTGTTGTTACCCACAATTATGAATTGAGCTGTTCTGACGCTTTGATAAAGGATTGACACAGCAGCAACGGGAACATTAAAGCTTTCACAACAGCTGTCACTTTCAGAGTTCCAGCTAAACAAACAGCATGCTCACTCTTCAGATTCTCACAGAACTGTTTTCCCTGTCACCTGAGCACATTGATCAGCATTAGTCACTTTTTGTTCTAAAACCTCAGTACGCTGGTGTTGAATTGAGCGATGACATGAGGTAAGAATAAACTGAATTGAGGCAACTATTTTCAAATACCAAGGTAACAGGGTCTGGGCTCTTAACTCTGGTCTGTGTGTTTGGATGGGGATGTTAACAAACATACTGTGTTTGATCAGCATAAACAGAGCATACAGAGACCAAGGGGGAAAGAGCGAAGTGGACAGCATTCAAATGTTCTTTGGAAGGTATAAACAGTAGATACCATTGCATCATTCACAATAATCCAGTTTATTCTGTGGGTTAACCAGGTTTTATGCCCCCAGTCAGCATATTCTTTTAGCCATATTCTGGGGCAGTCCTGTAGCCTCTTCAGCTTGTTTTAGCCTAAGAACATAAATATATTTTTAAAAGTCAATTCAAACACAAAAGCACTACAGTCTTAACAACCCTACAACTGAATGTTATCACTGACCTTAGGGCTAAGTACAGCCAGTCAAGAAGCCTGAGACTGAATTGAATCAATCTTCACAGGTTAATCTAAGCTGCAACAACTGAACCCATGAGTAAATGAACAGACATTTACTTTTGATTCTGAAAATGCAGCCATAGACCTGCAGCGGCCAAGACCAGAAGTTGGGGGGTGCTAGAGCATGTCTCCCTTCTCAGCTGAAGCAGACAGCTTGGGCCAAGCCTAGCCCACGCACCCTGCAAGGCAGGGTTTGTGAGGGAGGTACAAAGCATCTTGGAATGCTGAGGGAGTGTGCATTAACTTAAATCTGGATGAGATCTGCAACAGAAGTTCAATAAACTGATTTAACCTAAATCAGTTAAGTCTGATATTGCATCCATTCAGATTTAATTTGTGTGCACTGAACTTGTGTTACAGATTTGCACCAGTTTCTGATCACTTATACCAGTTTATGTGTAATTTCTGTCCCAAGGATGAAGCCAACATTGGCCTCTTGCACCAGACCTGTTCCCTCAGACTCTCCTGCTTCCTTTCTTAGGAACTCATTTAAGCCTCTTAATTTGAGTTGAGTCCTGCTCTAATTAGAACATGCCTTTCACCTGCTGGCTGCGCCTTCCTTTCAACAGGGCTGGATGGTCCCTTGCTCTCCTTTAAAGTGGTAGACCACTCTATTAATAATAGACCACTACCTTAATGAATTTTCATTGACATTTGCTCCTACTGCTGTAACTTTGACACATTAACATACATTAAGGTCTGAGTGGAATCTCTGCACATAAGGACAGAGCCTGCTGCATTCACTTCAATGAAACAGGAAAAGGTATCTATATTATAATTTACTATGATAGAGTCATAGCATATTATACAAGCTTGACTGATGAGTACATGCAAGCAGCTGCGTGAAAGTTAATGGCACTATTCACATGGCTAAAGATTATAATATTAGAACCATAGTCTAAATATTATGCAGCACAATACAGGAAATAGAATATAGTCTCACAGAAAATCTTATACAATTTAGTACGTTGTATGTTTTTAAAGTAAAAGAGAACAGCTATGTTGCTTAAAATCCAAATTAGTACCAGTTAACTGCACCAATACTGCAACTTCCATCCTATACATCACTGAGTCTCAACAGGGTTAACATATACAGCCTTTTCCTCTTGGTAAATACCTGAATTTTATTCAGAAATTAGATTTTTTATTTATTAATCTTGTTCAGGGGAAAAATTGACTTTTAATTCAAGCTTCAAATGTGCTGCATGACTACTTAGCTAACACAACACATGGGAATAGTAATCTCCATCAAAAGAAGCTGTATCTGGAAAATGTAATTTTTTTTTTTTTTGAGAAGTCTGATCACTGTTGTAGAAAATGAGAGGTGCAAGAGGCAATGTTTAAAATAAAGTTTGGAAAGAATTTCTAGTTAGCTCTAGAAACTCTTTATATTTTCTAATTATGCCTTGCCCTTTGCACCAGGCTACCTTAAATTGTATATAACATTCTACATGATTAGGTTTCAAGTAACCTAGAGATAATGTCTGTTGACCATATACCATATCTGAAACAACAAGTACAGTATCATATAGCAAATGCCATAATGAACAATGATATCCAGTGTGCACTTGCCTGGATATCAATCAAGAAGCAATTCAAGTACTATGTGCTGTGGGGATATTATGTGCACTTCAGTATTTTTCCCCTCCCTGCTGTCAATGTTTTGTTTTGTACAGTACTTCGTTCTGTTAAATCCTCATTCAAAAAAGAGCTATTGTTACATGTTCATTGGCATGACAGACCTACTCTGTTTCTCTCACCTCTCTAAAATCAAACGAAGTCTGATTATGGACAGATTAAGATGTACCTTCAGTCTCTGCCAATACTGCCTGAGGGAATCCAGATTTGTTGGCATCTCCAGCAGCATTGACTGAAGCTTAGGATTCATTTTTGCAATACAGTAGCATACAATTTTCCTGTGTGTGATGTCTTCTCTCATATCCCCATGTGAGTTACATTTTGTAAGATTCTATCTCCCTTACTTTCACAAATATAGAAAGAATAGCCTTAATCAATAGGGCTACTCAGGAAATAAAATGCTACTTAATGAGCAGGAGAGAGGCAGAATCTACTGCCATGAAAGGAATACAAGACATCTACCTTTTCTGCAAATACTGCATGTTAGAGATTGAATTGCTGAAAATAAGATAAATGTATCAGGCCCCATGTTTAGTAATCAGCAGGGATCCTGGTTTTCTCTGATTTAAAAAAAAATCCCCAATTTTTAGTTTAAAAAAAAGTAACACCAAATCCATATTTTCCACGATTAAAATGAAATGTCACTATATAGAGAGATATAGATATCTGTATCTCTATATATTTAGATATCTATATCTCTCTATATAAAGTGGTGTTTCATTTTAATCATGGAAAAATGTGGATTTAGGATTCTTTTTTTTAACCAAAAATTGGGAATTTTTTTTAAAAATCAGATAGGACCAGGATCCCTGGTGATCAGCCAGTGCATATTTACTCTAATGATGCACCTACATATATTTACTATATTTCTTTGGTTGCACTTCAGTGCCAGCTGGTCTGATTTAGGTTGTCTTGGAGAATATGCTGGCTCCTCTCTTCATGCAATTGAATTATTCCCTCATAATAAAAATATGAAAAGGAAGGCATGAGGTATTTTTCCCATGGAAAGCATTCCATAATGTTCTATTCTGTTTTCAGAGAATGCAGACACCAATCAGAAGTCTATAGGAATAGTATAGATCAGTTCCAGGTCTAAACCCAGTTAGCTTTGGCAGCAAGAGGGCACTGCAGCCTCCCTGGGTCTCCAGGGATCTAGCAGACCTCCTGAGGCTAAAAAGAAAGGCCTACAAAGGATGGGACTCACCTCCAAGGAGGAATATTCTGCACTGGTCTACTCATGAGGGATCAAACCAAGCAACCCAAGGCTGCAGCTGAACTCAAACTAGCTTCGAATATCAAGGAAAATAAAAAGACCTTTTTCAGATATGTGGGGAGCTGGAGGAAAAGCAAGGGCAACACTGGACCCCTGCTAAACCAGATTACTGACAACTGACATCTAGGGAAAAGCCAACCTATTAATTGGGTACTTTGAGTTGGTCTTTCATCAGTCCCATGGGATGCCTGTGCCCACTACGGGACAGGGAAGTCCGGGTGAGGGAGATTCCCTGCCCTCCATCAATGCTGACCTCATGAAGGAACACCTTGAAAAGCTGGATACCTTTCAAGTCAGCGGGCCTTAGCAGTCTACATCCCAGGGTAATCAAGGAGCTGGCAAGCATCAAAGCCCAGGCTCTGGCATGGAACTTTGAGAACTCCTGGCACTCTGTTATGGTGCCTGAAGACTGGAAGAAGGCCAATGTGGTGCCTATCTTCAAGTAAGGGAGGAAAGTGGATCCAGCTAACTATAGGCCCATCAGCCTGACCTGTATCCCAGGGAAGGTCTTAGAAAAGTTTATTAAAGGGGCCATCCTTAATGGACTGGCCAACACCAACAGCCTGAAGGATAGCCAGCACAGGGTTGTTGCGGGTATGTCTTGCTTGACCAATCTCATTTCCTTCTATGACCAGGTGACCTACCACCTGGACAATGGAGAAGAGATTGATGTTATATATCTCCATTTCAAAAAAGCCTTCAATCTGGTATCCCATGATCACCTCTTGGCAAAACTGGCCAATTGTGGCCTTGGGTCTGTCATGTTTGAATTTTATTTGTCAAGTTAGAGTGCTGATGCCAGGAAACCAAAAGATCTGGTAGGATTGCAAACCATAAAGCCCCCCCAATGTTAGTGGCCTTTATTTCTTTGCTGAAGGTAGCATTACAATCGGAGTTGGTTAAAAGTTGTTCTTCACACTTAGAAACTTGTGATCTGCAGTCATAACTATTGTAGGTGCTAGTCACAAGGTTGACCTTTTGAACCCACTGAGGGCAGCGAAATGAATAATGCATCTGGGTCAAATGAATAATGTATCTGGGTCAAATGATGTATCTAGGTCAAATGAATGTGTATCTAGGTCACTGAATATGTATCTAGGTCACAGGTGAAAAATTGTAATTGGCAGTCAAAAAATCATCCCACTTTAGACACCAGGTGATTGGTCATTGCTGACTATAAATGAGAGCAGATTCCACCATTAAGCGGAGAACTCCGAGTACACCAAGGAGACAGTCAGGAGATTGGCCACCTGCAGACATCTCCCCGCCAGCCGTTCTTCATTTGGCGTATCTCGTTCACCGGTTTGTCTGATCGTTTCGTCAAAGAGCTCTTGGAAGGCTGATCGAAGTGCATTCCCTTATATGAGCTGTTGAACCAGTTCTGGGACTATTGAGTTGGGTAGCCGCACCTATCCTGGGCTTCAGCACCAGGGTAGAAAGCAAGGGCTCGGCTCAAGAACCCCGTGAACCAACAGACCCCTCTAGTTTGTTTTATATTCATGCACTGTAACTGAACGACGCCAGCTATCCTGCCTATGCTATGACCATGTGTAGCGTGAGTAGAATAAACCTTTGTTATAACCAATATGCTTAAGTGACCTGACTCCTCCTCGTCACTAATCCCCACCTGTCCGGTTATCGATCCTTTCTGTGCCAAGCCGGTCATGCCGACCTAGGCTCGCAGGTCAAAGGGTACTCCGGTTACATGGTGCAACAAGGTCCACCACAGTCTGCTGGCTGGGAAATTGGCTCCGTGATCAGACCCAGAGGGTGGTAATTGCCAGAAGTCAATCATCATGGTGCCCTGTTACCAGTGGGGCCCCCCAAGGCTCTGTCCTTGGACCGATATTGTTCAACATCTTCGTTAATGATGTGGACATTGGAGGCAGAAGCAGACTGGCCAAGTTCACCTATGACACCAAACTTTGGGGCAAAGCATACATACCAGAAGACAGGCAGGTGATCCAGGCTGACTTGGACAGGCTCAGCAAATGGGCGGATGAGAACTTGATGGTGTTTAACACTGAAAAATGCAAGGTTCTCCACCTTGGGAGGAAAAACCTGCAGCATCCTTATAGGCTTGGCAGTGCTACACTGGCTAGCACTATGGAAGAAAGAGACTTCGGGGTCATCATTGATGAACATGAACCTGCAATGTGATGCTGCAGCTAGTAAAGTGACCAAAATGCTGGTTTGCATCCATAGATGCATCTCAAGCAAATCCCAGGATGTCATTCTCCCCTTGTACTCAGCCTTGGTGCGGCTGCAGCTGGAGTACTGCATCCAGTTTTGGGCACCAGAATTCAAAAAGAATGTGGAGTAGCTTGAGAGAGTCCAGAGAATAGCCACATGCATGATCAGAGGTCAGGAAAACAGACCTTACAATGACAGGCTGAGAGCCATGGGGCTCTTTAGCCTGGAAAAGTGCAGGCTCAGGGGTGATCTGATGGCCACCTATAAGTTTATCAGGGGTGACCACCAGTACCTGGCTGATCATTTGTTCCCCAGAGCACCCCAAGGGATGACAAGGTCAAATGGTTATAAACTACTACAAGACCTTTTCAGGCTGGACATAAGAAGAATTTCTTTACTGTCCGAGCCCCCGAAGGTCTGGAACAGCCTGCCATTGGAGGTGGCTCAGCACCTCCATTGAACACCTTCAATAAAAATTAGATGCTTATCTTGCTGGGATCCTATGACCCAAACTGACTTCCTGCCTTTGGGCAGGGGGCTGGACTCGATGATCTTGCGAGGTCCCTTCCAGCCCTAATGTCTATGAATCTATGAATAAAAAGTAATGTCTTTTGCTCAGGCCCCTCACCTTCATTCAAATATGCCACCAGAATGTTGGTACGCAAGGCAATTTTTCCCATAGGGTGACACTATGTGGATTTTTAAATCTGAAAATTATGGATTATTTTTTATCAGAGAAAACCAGGATCCCTGGTGATTAGTGTCTGACTTGTAGTGAAAGGTGCCAATGCGAGCGAGCGGTTCACCTCCCAGTGGATTAGTTACCAGTGAAACGCCTCCTTCCACATGTATCCCAGGTAACTTGGGTATACGTTCCCCTTCTCCAATTGAAGGGGATCATTCGCTGGCAGATGTACTGTGGAGTGGGAACTGCAAACTGCTCAGTTTCCCTCTGTCCCTATAGAAACCGGCCAGGACAGTCAGGGGACTTAACTATGTGCACATTTATTTACGTTAACTTATCACAAGGAAACGGAACATGGAAATAAACATAGGTACAATTTATATATATATATTTATAAGATATCTAAACCAGTAACATAAACAATACCCTCTGGGTAAATGACAAAACCTTCTACTAGTCATCCAGATACAGGTAAGTATCTGAACTGAAACATATAAACCCCAATGATAAACTCAATCCAGACGGGAAACCCCAATGCCCTTGGGTTTTTCCGAAGCCCTACAAAGAACCTGGTAACTTTAGGTGGGGCTTCTCAGTGGGACCTCCCCTTTCAGGAGCCCTTAACTAACCAGGGGGGACTCTCCCTCCCCTGTGGGAATCCTCTTTTCCCTGCCTGTAGGGTGGTCCTCGTCCTCTGAGCCAGGCTGCTCTTTTGCCTGCATTGGGTTTTGGTGCTGGGGTGGGGGTGGTTGCTGTCCCCTGGAACAGGGCTCCGCTATGCAGGGCTTCTGGGGCCTCTGGCTTGGCTCTGTATGCTGCTTCAGTAGCCCAATCACTGTCTGGCTCCCTGGATTCAACCTTTTGCTATAGGTCGGAGGTCTGGGATGCCTTGTGCAGCACCAGGCTCAGTCTGCTCCCAGATCCTCTGTGCAGCACCTCCTGCACCAAGCTCCCAGCCTCATTCCAGGGGTTGAGGACCTGAGCTGCCCAAGCACACCAAAGGTCCTACTCCGTGCACCAGCCTGTGTACTGTGTCTGGCTTCAGGCCAGATGTTGCAGACTTGAGCCGCCTCACACAGCTCCCAAGGTCTGGATGCCATGTGCTGTGCTGCACACCAAGAGCCTAGCTGCTGGAGCTGTCTGCCATTCCCAGCTAAAGGAAATTTTCAGGGGCACTTCTGGGCTACTGCTTCACCCTGCTGAGCAGCTCTCCTCAGCTCTTCTAAGTCCCACTCTTGTCTCTCCCGGCTGTGTTTTCCTTATGCTGGGCATGCAGCTCCTTTTATATGCTCCAGGGCTCCGCCCCTGAAGTCTTCTGGACCTGAGTGTTGCAGTCTTCAATAAGGTCCATGGGGGACAGGGGGAACTCCTCTCCCGCTCCCCTCAGGAAAGGGGCATGACTGAATGCCTCTTGATGCCTCCTGATTGGGGGATGAGCTCCACCTATCAAAAGAGCAAGATTTCAAACCTGGGACTCAACCCAAGCTCCAAAAGGCAAGCCTGCTACACACAAGTGGAGACAGCTGTTTAATACCCCTGTCACTCCTTGAGAGGGTAATGTATCACTCACCCTTGGCTTTGTGGCACTCAGTACCTGTTTGGGAACAGCAGAGAAATCCTCCAGGAGCGTGGTGAAGACTGAAGCAGCAGTCTCATGTTCCACACTAGGCCTGAGTGCTCTTTACTGCCATTACTGGTCATATGGTGGTGGTGTCTGATTCTGTCTTGTAAATAGGGTAAATACTGGTTATTCTGTAATTCTGGTTTGCTGTTATTGTATTTATAGTGTTGATTCCTGAACTTGTTATAATATACACTGTCATTTGATTTTCATCTTGGTGTCTTCTGGTTATTGGTTTATTACCCTCTGGGCAGGGCCAGGCCATAGGTCAATACCCAAAGCAGAGGCCCTTTTTAATCCACCATTCATAAATCTGGTAGGTTAAGAGGCCTAACAAATCTCTGTGTTTGAAAGATAGTGTATAGAGACGCTAGCAGCCCCTTCACAGATGAACGCAAGACATGCAGTATTTGGAGCCACAGACCCATCTGCAGCACCAGACGCCACATATGCAGGCATTCCCCGCATTGCTACTTTGCAGCGCTCTTACTTTTTTTGACCCCAGGAGATCCTGTAGCAATACTTTAGTGAAAATGTCTAGTATTATTTCTAACAGAAATATTTCTATAGGTTAAAAATGCATTTATCTTAAACTTTCCTCCTAAGTCATAACATTACCTACAATAACTTTGGTCTACAAGCACACTACACCTAGAAGTGTACCTAGTACCTCATCTTACCATCCAAAAAAATATGTACTTTGTAAAATTAATGATCTGTTTAGCAGTGACATACAAATATTTTAAAATTACCTGCTCCAACAGACCTTGCATAGCAGCACTTGCATGGAATTCAAAATATAAGATTGAACCCCATGATTGGCTTGCTGTTGAAACAAACTCACCAAAAGCCAATGGGAAACCTCTCTAACATAAATGGATACATTTCTTCTCCATTTGACACAGATAATGTCTGATAAGGCTCATCGAAGTTGAACTGCCAACTTTCTAACACAACATATGTATTCCTTAAGATTATGACCAAGGTCTAGATTTATGCTGGAAACCCATAGGTGAGTGACTACGTTGGTTAGGCACTATCTAATAACAGTTTTTAATAGCAAAATACCTATGCCTCAAAACAGAAACTGTTCACAGGAAAGGGTTTTATAAATCTCTCTGTTAAAAAAAAGAATAAAAGTTTCAGCATTCTCCAAAAATCCCACTTTGACCTTTTTAAATGCAAAGTTTTGTTTTCTGTTTCAAAATTTCACACACACACACACACACACACACACACACTTCAGGTGTTTTATGTTAAAATGGGAATTAATAATTAACAACAGCTCCAAATCAAAATGGAACATTATAAAATTATTTTTAGATACAACATTGAGACACTTTCTTCACATTACAGGTCTTGTGCAATTAACTCGTTAACTGAACAATTACCATGAGACCAGCTACATGTGCAAAGTAGCTATCATGATATAAAAAGCTCCAGCCAGCTATTAAGTTAGACCTTGAAGATGTATACTAATTTTAGAGCTGGTTGCTATTACTCTTTGATTTGTATATGGAACAGGGTCTTCCCTGTGTTTGGGAGCCCCCTCAGCTGTGGGCTCTCAGCCACAGGGGTGCACCTTGCCCAGCTGGGGCTATGAGTCCCACAACTGCTGGGGACTCTCAGCCTCAGCAGCTGCAGATTCTGGGTCCCAGAAGCACCCTACAACTGCTGGAACCCAGATTCCATAGCTGAGGATGCTGGGTTCCCACAGCATGCCTCCCATATTCTGGCAACTGCAGGATGCAGATATGATCTCCCAGCCCTGGGAATTCAATTCAGGAGCTGGTAGGTCACAACAGCTGCATCTCCTAGCTACAGGGGTGTATGGGGTGACCTTGCAGTTGGAAGCCACTTCAGCTAAGGGGGTTTCCAGCTGAGAAAGCTTGCTTCTTGCCCATGCGGTGGAAGCCTGGGATTGCTGCTTCCCTTGTACCCACAATAAGGCAATATGGGATCTAATACACAATCCCACAATCACACCTCCTGCCATGAACATGTAGCATGACAGGAAGACCTTTTGTGTGAATCACACATTGTACCTTAATATGCATGCACAGGTGAGGCCTGATTGATCCTCTCTCTGTCTGTCTGTTTCTCTCTCTCTATATATATATTTGTTTGTTTTTTTGGTTTGTTGGTTGGTTGGTTGATGAAAATGTCTGAGATTTCAACCTCTCATTGGAATTCAGGGAAGAAAGGAAAATAAAAATCTAGAAAAACACTGTAGGACAGAAAAACTCCTATGTATCTTAACTAATAACATTCCTCAGAATCATGCAAATAGTGTTTTTTTTAAAATAGAGGCCACATTCCTACTGCAGTGCAACTGTTCACCTTTTATTATGTCTAGTCATCCATTTCTAGGTCCTCCGTAGAATATACTTTTAATTAAAATGTGCATTTTTTTTGAGTTTATGATGGTCAAAATAACAATTATATAGCAGCTTTAATCTTTGCTCTTCAAAGCACTTAATAAATATTCGCTTTAAACCTGGAGCCCTAGTCTTAAAGCTCCTGTATAGTGGCTAATTATGTATGGCCAGGATTTTAGTAATTATCGTCCCTACAGATCCCACAGAAGACTCTGCTGAGGCTTTGCCTTTTTAAGATAAGTCCCCTTCTATTTCGGATGCATTCAGATATGGATTTAGGTGCCTGATTTGAATATTTTGGCCTAATTAATTAAGCATCAGAATAAATATCTACTAGTGACTTTTGGATAAACTGGAACATACAGAGTTTAAAGGCTAAGTACAGACAGTTGAAAAGTTGAGGCTGTCTTCAATCTTCACAGGTTAGTCTCAGCTGCATAGATTGAACCCATAAGCAAGTGAACAGACATTTACTTTTGATTTACTTCTGAAAATTCAGAACATGCCTGCAGTGGCCCAGACCAGAAGCCAGGAGGTACCAGAGCATGCCTCCCTGATTACCTGGAGCAGACAGCTTGGGCAACACTGCAAGGGGGGATTTGTGGGAGAGGTGCAAATCATCCTGGGATGCTGAGGGACTGTGAGTTAATTTGAATCAGGAGAGGACCTGGGGCCAAAGTTCAATAAACTGATTTAACCTAAATCAGTGAAGTGTTATACTACATCCAGTCAGGTTTATCTTTAACCGGTTTTAGACATTTTGAAAGCAGTTTGTGCACTGAACTTCTGTTGTGTTACAAATTTGAACCAGTTTCTGATCATTTATACCAGTTTCTGTATCATTTCTGTCCCTAACCTGAGGCACTTGTCTAAAAATAGTGTCAGAACTAAGAGAATCCTAGTTTCTGATTTGCCATCTCAGAAACAAACTGGTAGAAGTAACATTTATGTTTCACTGAATGTGATTTCATTTTCTATTATGTTAAACTTAGTTAGCTAAAATTTCTCCTGGCATGAATCTATTGACTTTGAAGAATTTTTATTTCAGTTAGTTCATGACTCTGTACAGCACAGGCAGACTCCTATTTAGATTGTTTGTCCAGATGGCAGTTTCCCAGCCATGAGTTTTCTTCCATTATTGGCACTTATACACAATTTGCCTTTTTACTCCTTGTACAGTGTGGATGCACAAGAATCCATGCAGCTACAGAATATGCATAATAAGCTATATTGTCTAGCCAGGTGCATAGCTGTGTATGGACTTATGCTGAATGAACATAAATCATGAAATTATACCCAGAAAAAAATATCATAACTGCTGTTAAGTGTCATAGGAACAACAGGGCTATGCCATGCTTTGACCCAATAGCCCAGTGGTCACAGCACATTTTTAGAAAGTCAGAACCAGGGTGCTAGTCCCCTTTCCCTTCCCTCCCACAATGAGACCTGATTCTATATCTTTCTGAATTCCCAGGAAAATACACTAGCTACCAGGCTGTAAGTTAGGCATTATCCAGCCTTCCTTTTGAGCTAGCCCAAGGGCAGACAAGAGGCAGAGATAATATGGTGCTAGGAAGAAGATAAAAGCTAGATGGTACATGGCTTAGCAAGATAGATGCTGCTCTTATACATCTTGGTTACTAGCTGTTCTCCATCCATTTTGTCCAAAGAATACTTCCTGCAAGGTACAGTCACTTAGTTTCAAAAGAAAGGCTGGAGAAGGGAATGGAGTATGCCTAACCTGTGGCAAGGTGTTTAGAGCACTATACTGTGGAAGCTGGACATAGGGCGAAACCCATTGTGGGTGAGTGGGTGCCTAGAACCTAGGGACATCTTTACGCATGCTCCAGGGGTGGGGGAGGGGAGGCACTTTAATTAGAGTGGCTCTCAGGAACTGCTTTTATGAAAGCGCCTTCAGCATCTCGTGTATTCAACGTCCCTGCACTTCAAGATGGTGGCAGGGGTGCTTTAACTAAGGTTCATTGAATGAGTTTTAGTTAAAGTGCTCCTGCCACCATTTTGAAGTGTGGGGATGCTGAATACACAAGATGCCAAGGTTGCCAGAGCATGCTAATTAGCACACTTCCGAAGACTTGACTAATGAAGTCTGCTCTATTGCGCTGTATTTAGAGCACTTCAAAGCAGGTGTCCCCCATGTCTACAGGTACCCTAAGTGTCTGAATTCTCTGGTAAGTATCCCACCTGCTCAGATATCAGGGCTAAAACATGAAAGGATCCTTCTCCTGATTTTTGCTAGGCCAGAATTTCAAATATTAACACCCTGAGATGGCTGCAAGAAGCCACATGCTTGCTTGGCCAGAATGGATTCTATTCATGTGTTCAGTAGTCATGTGGATGGTTACACATCTATACCGCATGTGACACAGAATTGTAAACTGTGCAAAAGTGCCAATAATGGCAGTTAGACAACTGGAAAACTATTATTTGGGCATCTAAAGTGAAATAAAGTTCTGCCTCAGGTATCCTTCTACCATCAGATAAGCTTCAAGTTCATCTCTGTTCTCAGATGGACATTTCTCTCAGTGCCTTTTTTCATTGTTCATGTGCTTTGAAATTACCCTTTATCATCTCTTTTTCCCCCCTGAAAATTGTGTCAAGGACTTCTGCTTAAGCATATTTTTTCTTTACTAGTATCTGGGAAGTTGAAATCATTCAGAAGCACCAAGTCATTTGTTCTAATCATCTGTCCCATTTCCCTTAGCTATGATTCATCCTTATCTTCTTGTTAGCTAGGCTGCCTCTATCAGACTCTGGCTGTAAAATACCCTTGATCACCCTCTATTTTCATTCATATTGTTTCTGTCATATTAGCAGGATGACAACCTCTCCTGGCTTCATCTAAATTATAAGCTCCGTGGGCCAGCAACTCTTTGTTTAAACAGCACCTAACCAGATGAGGTCCTGATCTTCCACAGAGTCAATAAGTACTACTGTGATACAAATAAATAATTGTGAATGCATTTTCTATTTGACACAATGGTTCCTCCTTCTTTCTTTTCTTAGTGTTCCTGTTGAATACATAACCACATCCATTAAAATGCCGGGGATGGGCTTTTTCCCAGCATGTTTCTGTAATAATGATAAGATCATACTGTACCACCTAAAGGATGTTAAGGCTGCATTGTCTAACTTACACATTTAAGCATCTAATTCTCATTTTCCTGGTATGGTTGTTATGCTGGACATCCTTTTTGCATGATTTATCTTTTGTTTTAAAATAATTTTTTAGTAATATGTGAACTATCTTGGATAAGATATTGCATTCAAATATATAGCCCAAAGGCCAGACTGGCTCACAGGACTCCTCCACCTAGCTCAGGTGTTCCCCCTGGGTCTGAGCAAACCCACATAAGTAGGGATCTACCCAACTTGAAGAGCTGATTTCAGCTGAGTTGGCTCATTTCATGGGCAGGTCGTGGGGCTGGCTGCCATTTTCCAGTGCTCATCATGGTGGGCCAAAAGGCCCCAGTGGCCCTGATCCCCACCACTGACTCGTGGAGAGGGCTGTGTGTCCTGCAGCCCCACCTGTCACTACTAGTTGGTGGAGAAGGGCAGGGCAGCACAACAGGCACCCCATTCAGCCAATCAGTGGCCAGAGATGGGAGTGGCAGCCATCTTGCCTGCCTATTTAGTGCCAGGAGCCTCACTGGGGAGCCAGCACTTTATTTCTAATAACTTTTTTTTCCTTGTGGATTTTGTAGATATTGCTGGATTTTGCTATGTAAAAAAGCCATGTAATTATGATTTGGGTAGGTCCCTACACATGGAGCATAGTGTGTGACAGACTAGCCCCATGGGCAGGCCCCAAGATGCAGAGCACACATGGTGCCTGCTCTGGCCTGCACCTGCATGGGTAGGTTTTTGTGATGTGGATCCTAGACCTGCTGGAATGGGGACCACACTACATATGGTGCCTACTGTGGCTTAGCTGTGCCACATGCAACACCTATGTTGTCACCTCCAGGTCTGCATTGCATGTGGCACTTGCTCCAGCCAAACTGGGACCAGTGCTGAATGCACTGCCTGTGAACACCATGTGAAGCACCATCCCAGAACAGTTAGAGCAGGTGCCATGTGCACAAAGTTCCCAGAGTAAGCACTGCATGTGACACAGCCCAGTCACAGTGGGCATTGTGTGCAGCCTGGCTCCTGCTCTGGCTGGTCTGGGATCTACACTATATACCTCCAACTGGTCTGCAACACACACAGTGACCATTGCACCTTCTCTGGGATCCAAGCTACACAGTGCAGAGGTCTCAGGCTGACTGGAATGGTCACTGGATTCAGTCTGCAGGGAAAGAGGGAGGGAAGGAGTACCATGGGCCTAATCTGGCCTGTAGACCAGCCCCACACCAAACATACAGCCTGTGGGCAGATGAATTTGACACCTGATTTAAATTTTTAGATTGCTTTGACACCTCCAGTCAGGTATGTCAAAGCCACAACTTACTGTTTTGACTCCATCCCCCCAGAAGGAGTTTAAGCCTATATCCTTCTGGCTTCCCAGCATAGTATGGTAACCATCAAGCCATGCAGTAGGCATTATCCAGCCCTAATTTTGAAATGTCGCAGGTAGATGGGTTGGGAATTCTGGAATAAGGTAAGAGGGCATAGGGTCTGCTGAAAAATTCATAGTGCCAGAGCTCTAGTGGGCACACAAGTCCCAAGAGGTGGGTAGGGGAAAAGAGTGATGGCCGCATTAACTTCCACAACATCACTGACCAGTGAACTACTACTGAGGGGTCCAAATCCAGCCCAGGATCATCCCAACAGTCTGTGTCTGGAGAGTGGGGGTAATCAAGTTTGACAAGCATGCTTTAGCTAAATGGCAACAAATAAACAAACTTTAATTACAAAATGGAAGGAGGCAAGGAGATATCTATATCTATATCTATATGTTTCATGATAGAAGATGACCCTGTATTTTTTGTTTCTGTTGTATTTTCAGTAAAATCCACATCTATCTATCTATCTATCTATCAGAATTTTACAGAAAACACAACAGAAACAAAAAAATAGGGTTATCTTCTACTGTGAAACATTATATGATTTGAATGAATATCATAAAGAGATTTATTACTATCGTGATTATAAACAAATGTATACAAATGAGAAATTGTATGTGAATGGAGAACTAGGTGCATCAATTTATCCTCTCTAAGGGCGCATCCACATGAGCACGCGTGTACCTCTTGCCCCGCCTCAAACCCCTTTGAGGTGGGGCAACAGGCACATGTGGAAATGAAAAAATGTTCCCCACACTGCAAGTTGCAAAATTAGACAATCAAAACAATTGAAGTTTAAAAAATTGGAGCAGGGCAGAGGCCTGGACCAGAGGCTGGGTCCTTCATGGAGATGCTCTGGCTGCCAGAGTGTCTCTATGGTTGGCCCTCACCCTGTTGCTGAAACACATAGTGGGCCACGCTGCATGTTTCACCACCAGGGCTCCGGTGCTGGTGAGTAAGGGGTTAGAGGGCTAGACGAGCGGGGAGGGGACCATGAGGGGACCACTGATGGCCCAGCTCGCTCCCCCAGCCTCCCGACCTCTGCTGTGACCGGCCCCTCCCCCCTGCAGCTCCCCCAAGGCCCCCAACCCCTGACATGGCTGGCCCCTTGCCACACCAGCCCCCTTGAGACCCCTGCCACAGCCAGCCCCTTGCCTTGCCAACCCCCGCAAGACCTCCAACCCATACTGTGGCTGGCCCCTCTCCCCACCAGCCCTCGACACCTGGTGGCCCCCGAACCCTGGTGAGGCTGGCTCCTCCCCCTGCCAGCCCCCCCAAGACCCCTGACCCTTGCCCTGGCTGGCCCCATCCCAAGCCCCCTGATCCCTGCCCCCCTACCCCATAGTTTTAAAAAACAAAACAACCCCCCTGGCACTTACCTGCCATCTGGCTGTGTCTGGCTGACTGGGGCCCGACCTGCACAGTGCTGAGCAGAATGACAGCCTCAGTGGCCACAGCTTGGGCCCTCCTACCCTCCAGCAGTCCTGTGCTGCCTGGGGGTGCTCTGCCAGGAGTCTCTAAAGCCCCCCCACCCCTGCCTCTAAGGTAAGCAGAGGCTTTTCTTTCCTTTTTTTTCTGTTTTTTTTCCTGGTTTTATTTTTTTTAAATGATGGTGCATGGGGTTCTGGGAGTAGCCATGGAGGCCTGGGGGAGTGAGAGGTGGGGCTGGGTGGGTCCGCAATTGGGGGGGGGCTGCAGCAGCTGGTGGGGGATGGGGCCAGGTGGGACAGCAATCGGGGGGCTGGGATGGGGCATGTGGGTCTTTCAGGGGAGGTGGCAGCCCCTGTGCGAGCCATTTGGCACATGTTGGGGGGCCATACCCTTCATGTGGGGACCAATTCTCCTGTTAGGGGGCTGAACACCTTGTGTGAGGACTGAATCCCCTGTTGGGGGGGCTGAATCCCCTATTGGGGGGCCATAACCCTTGTGTGGGGGACTGGGGGGCTGATTCCCTTGTGTGGGAGCCATCGCCCCTGTGGGTGGGCAATATGAATTCATGAAAGATGTATTTAGAGTTCACTTTATTATTATAAGAGACTTCATAGTTTCATAGTTGGTAGGGTCAGAAGGGACCTGAGCAGATCATCAAGTCCGACTCCCTGCCGTGACAGGAAAGAGTACTGGGCTCAAATGACCCTAGCAAGGTATTCATCCAACCTCCTTTTAAAGACTTCCAGGGTAGCAGGAAGCACCACTTCACTTGGAAGTTGGTTCCAGATCCTTGATAATGAAGTAGCGCCTTCTGATATCTAGCCTGAATCTACCCTCTGCCAGCTTGTGACCATTATTTCTTGTCTGTCTTGGTAGTGCTCGGTGGAATAGGGACTCTCCCGATGCCTGCTGGTCTCCTCTGACTAGTTTGTAAATGGCCACTAGATCCCACCTCAGCCTGCTCTTGTGGAGGCTGATCAGGTTCAGGTCCCTTAGCCTCTCCTCATAGAGCCTGTCCTGCTGACCCCTGCTGACTTGCTTTAATGCTATAAAACATTGTCCAACTAATTGCTGTCTGTGTCTTGCTCTCTCTTTCTCTCTGTCTTTATAGTGGTCTTTTGTTTTACTTGTGGAGGAACATGGATTTGGGGTATTTTACAGAGTGACTTTGGGATTTTTTTTTCAGGGATTTTTCAGTTTTCAAATAGGGAACACTATAAGTCCTGCTAGAGAGGCCAGTGGCAGGAACCTGCTTGCTCAGAGCTGGCACCTTGGACCCAGCTGGCTGTGGCTGACCTCCTTGTCAAATGGGGCTAGGAGGACATGCTTTGACAGTTCAAAGCAGGCTACCACACCAGGAACATCTTCCAGGCGATAGCTGCCCAGATGGCCAGGCAGGGGGCACACATCGCAGTAGTGCCACATAGAGGCCGACCCTGCAACCACAATCCACTGGCAGCTGGCCCAGAGGGGCAGAATCCTCTACTGGCTGTGCAGTCCCCATTTGGGTCTGGCAAGTGCACAGACGGTCACAGCCAGGTAGCATCCCCCACTGCCAGGCTGCTGTAGTGGGTAGAGGGTGCAGGGAACTCTCAGGGCTGCTTCAACAGTCCAGCTGGCACAAGGGGTAGTGTCCCCAGGTACCAATTGGCTGGGCCCCAGAAGCTCCTGACAGCGAGTAGCCCTGAGCTACTTGCCAAGGCAGCTTTATATGCTGCTGGGGCCAGGACAGAGCACCTTTTTATACTGCTGGGGACAGCACAGGTGCTGCAGATCCGGGAAGAGCCAGGAAGGGTTATTGTGCCCCAAGTGGCACAATTTGCACAATTTGCTCCACAACAAAGTGCATGTCTGAGCACGTGTGCTGAAGCAAAAAGCCCTCACTCAAATTTGCACAGCTTCTATTTGAGCTGCTGCAAGTACATGTGCTTTCATGTGTGGATGCACCCTAATAATGCACAGGGATGCTTCTCCAGTAAAATACAATCAGTTTAAAACTTAGGAGAGGAACAATACATTATTAGCCTATGAAACTCAATGCTTCTAGAAATAAAGAGCAATGAATAACTTAGGGGTATTCAAAAAGGGTTAATATAATAAGTATAACAAGAATGACTGTATAACTATTAGGCTATTTCTACACTTTACAGATATCATGCTATTTATTGGTTAATTTCACAATTACCTTTAGACCAGCTGCATGGACAAAGTACTTATCATGCTATAAAAAGCTCTAAGAAGCTATAAAATTAGACCTTGAAAATGTGTACTAACTTTATAGCTGGTTGCTATCAAGGTTTAATTTGCATATGTAGCAAATTCTCCCCTGTGGCTGGGAGCTCTCAGCTGTAGGAATTCACTTAGCTTAGCTGGGGCTGCAAGTTTCACAACTGTTGGAGACTCTCAGCCACATGAGCTGCCAACTCTGGGTCTCAGTAGCACTTTGCAGCTGCCAGGACCCAGAGTTCCACAGCTGTAACACTGGGTCCTCACAGCATGCCTCAGTGTTGGGGCCCAGGTGGATCTCGGCAACCACTGGTTGGGAGGTTACAACATCTTTCAGCCACAGTAGTATGTGAGGTTCCCCCCTGGCTGGGAACCCCTCACTTGTCTCCCAGTGGTTGGAGCTTTCTTTGTGCCAGGGCACAGGGAGTCCAGGATCAGGCTCCCAGTGTACTGGCAATACAGTGTGATAGGATCTAATACACAATCCCACAATTGCATGTGGCATGGCAGGAATTGTGATTGAGTGGATCTGCCTTTATCTGCACAAGTAGGGGATGGGGGGAGGGGCTTAGATGTGATAAAATATATAAATAGAATAAACTCTTTTTCTTCCAATTACAAGGCAGCCACTTATTTTCTGGTATTTGGGAAAGAAGTTACTCTATAACTTAAATGCAGGTTATTCTAAGATAATTATGAAGTTACTCCTCATGATTTTTGAAGCATTTATTACTGGCCATTCTTGGAGACCGGGGTGGTGTTCATGAGCAAGACCAAGTGGTCTGTAATTCTTGCTGCCAAGGCACTCATGTGCTTTCATACAATGACAAGTACCAGCTATATAAATTTAGCAGTGACAATAGCTTTATTAAAAGAAAGATTTCTAATTCTCTACATTAGCTCTGTGAATAGCAAATAGTAATTTTTCTGAAACCTTTAATGTCACTTTTACTATTTTCTTAGAAGCTTCACCTTAAGTTTCTAAACCTTAAACTTTCAGGGTGGTACCAGATATGAATGAAAGGTGGGAAGGGGTGTAAAAGTTGACCTAGGCTGTGGGTTTAGACTTGCTTTGTGAAGTTTTGTATAAGGTAGATACTAGGGCTGTGCAAAGCTTCAGTACTTGATTTGATTTGGAGGAGATTCGGCCCGATTCAGGGACCAAATCTCTGAATCCAAATCAAATCGGGAAACCAATTAAATGCTCCGAATTGTTTTGAAGCATCTGAATCAATGTAGATAAGCTCCAGAAAAGATTTGGCCACTTCAGAGATTCAGTCAAAGATGAAATAGGCAGCTGACACAGCTGCCTCCAGCTGGTAAGTCTGTTGGGGTTGGGGGAGGAGGGAGGGAAGGGGTGTGGTGGAGGGAGGGATTGGGGTGGAGAGGCACAGAATGTGGGTGCACAGCATTGGGAGCAGGGGCTCTTCCCTGTTGCTGTTTGCCCAGATAGGGCAGGGGAAGGATGTGCGCATGGCTCGATCCAGGTGGAAGGGGCAAGTGGCAACAGGGCAGAACTCCTGCTCACAGCACTGCCATGCCCACATCCTGTGACTCCTGCACTGACTGGCAAGCAGCAGCAGAATAGAACCCCCGCTCTTAGTGCCAATGCAGGCACGACAGCGCTGGGAGCAGGGGCTATGCCCTGCTGCCTCCTGAGGCAAACCATGCCTGCACTGTGCCCCCCCCCACACAGCGTGAGCAAGTGGCAGCAGGGCATAGCCCTGTGGCTCCACCTGATGGGGCAGAGCCAGGCACATCTGGAGGAGCTGCAGCAGAAGCCCTCCTGGCTGCCCTGCCCAGCCCCACCCCTGCCCAGCTCAACTTCCCGGCACTTTAAAAAAAAAAAGCCTTGCACTCACCAGCTCTGGCAGTGGCAATCAGGGCCTCTGAGGGCTTGAGGCAGAGCTCCCCCATACAGCGCAGAGCAGTGAGGGGCAGTGGGGATTGCCCCTCCCACCTGGCACCCATATGACAGCTGCCCCATGGTGCGGGTGCAGGTGCAGCACAGCTCAGCAGGGTGCCATGTGCTGTCTAGGCACTGAGGTAACTCCACCTGTTAGCCAGAGCCTGGTGCCACTCAGCCCCAGTGGCTCCAGCTCCCAGACAATGCACAGTGCCCTGCCGAGCTGTGCTGCACCGTTGCAATGTGACCGCTGTCATGCAGGTGCCAAGCGGGTCCCCTACTGCCCCATACTGTGGGGAGGGGGGCTCTTCCATGAGTTCTCAGAGGCCCCAATCACTGCTGCTAGAGCTGGTGAGTGCATAATTTTTTTTTTAAAGCTCCACACTCACTCTGCATGCATTGTCTGGGAGCTGGGGTGGCTTCATGTATCAGCCAAAGCCTAGCATCACTCAGCACCAGTGGCCTCAGCTGGCAGGCAGCATGCAGCAGCCTGCTGAGCCACGCTGCACCCATGCCATGGGGCAGATGCCACGTGGATGCCAGGCAGGGGCACGATCCCCGCTGCTCCCCTGCTGCATGGCTGGGTTTCTGCCATGAGTGCCCAGAGGCCCCAGTCACTACTGCTGCAGCCATTTTTTTAAATGCCAGGACTAGGCTGGGGCCAGGGGCTTCTCCCGTGGTTCCCTGCCACCCAGGGAGAGGCAGGCACAGCTGGAACAGCCATGGGAGATCCTGCAGCTGCCCAGCTGTGCCTGTCTCTCCCCGGCTGATCCAAATCACCAAATCTATCTGAATCAGTGCTGAATCTTTTGAAGCCAATTTGTCTGAATTGATTTGGGACAGTGATCAGAATCGAATCGATGTCCTTCAAATAAGCCAAATCCAAATCAAATACTTCTCTATTCACACAGGCCTAGTAGATACTGCAGAATGAATTATGAACATCAGCCTGACTTCCCCTATTGAAGCCATAGTCAGGCATTTTGGCACCCTGTGCAACGTCATATGAAGAGTGTCCCTCTATACGTTATTATGTTATATTACTTAAATTTCTGCAGGTGCCCCCTGTGACTGGGTACCCACTGCCCTTGCTACAGTACTACTCCTTATCAATGAGAGGGTAAAAGAGACTAACAACAGTTAGGGCAGCACACTATAGCAATGGGAAAAGAGAAAGTAGGTATCTACATCATTGTCAAGCATTGAACTTCAAAAGAAAACAAATATAATTAATGCCAGAGTTCTCTTTTTACCAGAAGACTCAACAAGCTCTTTTTTGACACGTGTCATGTAATAATATATAATAATGATACTCACAGGATGCAGCTGCTCATCAGGAACTGTGACCAGTGATACAACAATAGCATGTTAGGAAAATAAACATTATTTGGAGTTTGGGAACTCTGTAACATGGTTCCAGAAGTAGAAACACAAATGCAGGGCCAGTTGTAATATTAACTAACACTCAACGGAAGCCTCACAATACAACTAGAAGAGGACTCTGGAACTGTGACCACTTCATATTGCCAAAGAGAAGACCACCCAACGTGAAAGCATTTTCTGTTCTAGAACTGGAGTGAAATCACTAATTCATTTCGTATAAACCACAGTTCATTATACCCAAAAAGCTGCTGGTCCCCATCAGTTTGTTCAAATGTGGTTCAGTGAGTTAAATATGAAAAGCTTGATAGCCCAGTGCCAGTCCTCTGAGCCATCCACATTTCCCATTGCACTTTTAAGTACCTGGCAGGGAGGGAATATTTATCAATAGACACCTTCCTTTGAGTAGCAGTCCGTAATCTGCATTTTCTGCAGCAAGCAGTGCAATAGGCAGAGAGAGACAAGTCCAATATCACAACCTCCTGTACTTAGGGGGAAAAAAAACCTTTTAAATCATGACAGTGTGGTAGGCAACACCTTGCAAACAGGCAAAAACTTTTTACATGTACAGGGTAACATTTTTCTTTTCTAGAGCAAGAAATCAGAGCAGACTCATTTATCAGAGACAAGGCATAGCAAGTGACTCATTATCTTTAGCATATTTGAAGTGGATCTTTTCCATCTGACCTGATAGCTCAGTGAGTGATCTTTCTTTCTAAAATGTCTGACAAGGGGCAGAGATAGTTCAAATCCACAGAGCTGTCCAGTATCACCTACTCATTAATGGGCAAATGGCACTCTTACCATAGTGAATATGATGTAAATGCTGCATGTCAAAACTATGTAGCGGTTTAGCCCTTTGTCAATCTCTGCAGAGAGGGATACAAGTAATGATGATAAACCAAGTAGTTTGTATACCTCTGTTCTCAGACAAATAATTCTCCATGCTTGGAGATACTGTCTCCATTCTATTGACTTTTCACACAAGCTTAGTGATGTGTTCAAACAAAATCATGCAAAACTCACTTACTTTTAGGTTCTGTTCCATGATTCTGTTTCAGCAGAAGCTTTCAATAATAAGGGATGTTACTGAAGGATTCAATGTTAACTGAATGTAACCAGTGTTTATGCTGATACAAAACTAGGTAAAAACTAGCAGGCTCCCTTGAGGATACACATGCATTTTATGCACTACAACTTAAAAGCATAGGTATTATTAAGTTCCATGCCATTTTTACATTTTTTAGATGATAGAAGTTTTTCTGAGGGGATTTAAAAAAAATCAATTCCAAGTGAGGAATAATTTTTTTCTAAAGGCAAAGCTTGTGCTGTTAGCATAGAAAACCCCTGAAGATGTGCACACAATAGGTATCTATATTACATATCCAAAAACTATAGGTACAAAGATGTCAAGTATTTACAATATACTTTTCTATACCCTTGTATAGAGCCTCTGCCAGTGGGGTCCTGACCTGCTTGAGTTATTGGCATTAATGCTAACAAGTCAGTGATGCAGTAATAATTCTATATATATAAAGGGCTTAGTCTATCTGTCTGTGTGTCTGTCCGTAACGCTCTTTAAGGGTGCTGAGAGCCCGGTGTGGCAGGGAGGGTATAGGGAAGGATCAGTTTAGGGAAAGCGGGAGCCAGGCTCCCAGCTACTGTGAGAAGAAAATTAATTACCTGGCTACTGTGAGCACTGGTGTTATTTGAAATTCATCCATCATTCTTGATGGGCAATTTGCTAGTATTAACAATAATAAAGCAAGATCACTGAGGCTATTGATCTCAATGTGGGTTTTGCACTCATGGTGAAGAAGAGAAGGAGACATGTTTATGTAAAAGCCAAATGAATAATACTAAACCCAGAGTGGAAAATGGAAGGATATCGGCACTGAACACTGCATAAAGGGAAAAAGGGAAAAAATTAATTGAGCAATAAGTAAATAGTATTCCAGACTTAGATTCACAGATAGGGCTGGACAGATTTCAGGAATTCTGCTTTCCAAAAAACAATTTGAGCAAACACGAGACCTTTATTTGTTGACCAGCTATTCTGACTTCCACACTGATATTACATAAAACTGGGAAAAATGTACAGGAACAACCTGAAACAATGTTCTTCACGTAAACTTGATTTTTTTCCAGACTAACTTAAGGATCCTAACCTCCTACCCCTCATTTCTCCCAAATTCCAAAAACTCTTTCCCTATGTACCTTCATAAGACCCAGTCCCTACATTCTTTTTTCCAGGACTAAACCATCCCAGCCAAGTGTCTGTCTAACTTGCTCTTGAAAACTTTCAAGGATGGATATTCCACAATTTATCTGGACTTGACCACCCTCATAGTCAAAGAGTTCCTCCTAATCATCAACTTAGATTTCTTCTGCTGAAGGTTGAGGCCATTGCTGCTAGTTCTGTCCCCTATAGACACAGAGGAAAACCTATCTTCATCCTTTGTGTACTTCCTCTTGAGGGGTTTGAAGACTTATCAGTTTTTTTGTCTCCAGACTAAATAATCATAATTCTTTCAGACTTTCTTCATAAGTCTTGCGTCTCAGGCAAATAATTAATTTTTGTGCTCTTTACTGTACTTTTTCCAATCTAGCCACATCCTTCATGAGGTGTGGGGCCTAAAAATGGACACTGCTCTCCAGTTGAGGCTTCACTACTGTTGAATAGAGTGTAAAAATTTCTTCCCCAGATTAGAAGTGGCACTACTGTTAATTGAACTCACTGCTGTTGTTTTGGTTTGTTTTTTTGCAACGGGTGCACATCATTGGCTTATATTTAGCTTATGGTCTACTAAAACCACCAGGTCCTTCCCTGAAGTGTTGCAGCTTAGTCAGTCATTCCGCAGTCTGTGTTTATGTATGCAATTTTTTCATCCCAAACGCTGGTCTTTGCACTTGTTCTTGATGAATCTCACCTGATTGATTGTGGACCATTTTCCCAATCTATCCAGGTCATTCTGGATCTAGCCCTACTCTCTAGAGTAGTTGCAGCTCCACCCAATATAATTAATCAAAGGTTGAGATATGGGAAGAATTGTTAAGGAGGTACTTGGAACCTACTGGAGAGTAAAAGTAAGGGTAGAAAGAGCCTAGAAAAACTTAGATGATAAAGCGGGGGGAGATTATTTATAGTATTTGAGGGCTATCTATAACTAAATATAAAAAGCACATTTTCTGAACAGGGCAGGGGACAAGGTGGGAACCCTAAAATTAAACTAAAAGTAATTATAAATCTAGATCTAAAAACAGACTCTTCCAAGAATAAACGCATAATGTTTATTAAGCACTTAAGAGTTCCTGAGGTTTTCCTAAATACACATATATTACATGGCACTGACAATATATATATGTATATGTATGTATATGTATATGTGTGTGTATACACACACACACACCCCACACACATATATTGCAAACCAAAACTATACATACATATATATATATATATATATATATATATATATATATATATATTTAAACTTTTCTAATCCAAGTCTAAAATGCTGATCATGCAGCTGGAACTATTAAAGGCATTCTTACAACTTTCCTGAAGGCCTGTAGGAGAATTATCTAAAAAAGGCCATTTGCCAGCAAACAACTAATAATTAATTTGTAAAAGACTGATCACTTCAAATAAACATGTTGCATGTGCCTAAGATTTGTTATGCAAGTCCTTTCCTTTTTTTTCACTACCTCAGTGACACATAGCAATAACGTTGGATATTACCACCAATCTAGACCCATGTATCTGTAATTCACTATTTCACTCAAGTAGACAGTTTATTCATCCAAAAATGTGCTAATTCAGTTTCAGGACAACGGTTGTTAGAGTGAAGCACTCATCATGAGTAAAAGTAATGAACCACTTATTGTGGACTGTTGCAAAGTATCTCTCAGGGTCTCCCTCTCTCCTCACCTATGCATCTATAGCCATAATCATTATGTACATTCTCTGAAACAGTGTATCAAATTTATTCAAACTTACCACTGCATTTCTGGCATTAACCTCATTAATACTGTTGTATTTTATTCTATTCTTAAATATAAAATGTCTTCAGAGTGTTACATATTTCATAAGTGATACAATGTATGGATATGAGAAGCGTATTTCCAGAGTGATGAGGAATGCAATGTCCCATCAGCGTGGGAAAGTCTATATTTTATTTGAAAAATACTTATACGAATAAACATTTTGTCCCCTTTGTTTATTCAAAGAAAACATAACAATCTCCAACAGTAATATTTGCTTAAGGAGGTATTTGTAACCTAATTTCATATAATATTGTACATTTGACATTTCTCTTTTCTTAAAAAAAAATATATATATTTTTGGAGACTTTGGAAAAATAAGAATGGCCCAATACCTGCAATGCTGCTTTAACTGTTTACTGTTCCTCAGAATGCATTGTGCTATTTCATATATATGACAAGTACACAGTCTCTATCATTTTGTAATCCCAAAACAATTACTTGTGTAGGACAATTCAGTTTTCCTCTATTAAAAAAAAAACTTTTTTGTGATTCTTTATGCAACTCTGTTGAGAGGAGTGTGAAATATATGGTTAACTCCATCACCGCCCTAAGTTTAGATTTTGGAAGAGTTTTGCATAAGAATTGTTGTAATTATTTTTCCAAATACCAAGGGCAATAATTATTTTAAACAAATACAACACCGCAGTGCTTGTAACTGAAACATGGCACCACTTAGAATTTGAAAACAAAACTAATTACTACGATTTTCATTTTCCAAACCAAACTGAAATAAAAATTAGACAAATTGTATAAGAGAGTGCCTCCCAGCCCCACATTTTTAAATCAACCAAGATGTTAATAGTTGTATAGATAAAGAAAATCAGTCTCATTACAGTATATTGGTCCAAATGGAATACCCAAATAAAATGCCCAATAATACCCAAATGGAGTAACCAATAAAGTCAACAGTAATCTTTCTATTGACCAATGGACACTGGCTCAACCCCTATGATTTTTAAGCTGACAACATACCTTAGACCAACCAGGTGTGCCTTGACAATCTTTCAAGGGTGCTGCAGGGTGCCATGTTAGCACTGTTGGGCGTACAAATATGAGCAACAAGATAAACTCAGAGATATCAAACAGGAATTCATAGTGTCAAAAGCATTCTGACCTGTTGTGGTCTTTCTGAGTTCTTTGCAACAGAAGAATTGCTCCATTTTTCTGTAGTCAAAGAGTTAAAGCTAAGAGTTGGCATTTCTGAGGGGTGACTTGAGTCTAACTACGGGTGTCCTAAAACTAAAAAGGTTAAGAACCGTTGCCATAGGCACTGTTTTTTTCTCTTCAGTATTTACTCAGACCACCTTTCCAGATTACAAGTCATGATTACAACATTCTGAGGATCCTCACCTTTTCAATGAAAAGTATTTGTTTGAATTATTTTGATTAGTATAATGGATGTAAATACATTATTAATCAACAGTCACTGTAGAAAAATAATATTGTATATTGATAAACCCTTAAGTAACCCCACGTAGCTCTATTCTGAGTCAAAATCTTCCAGCTTTAGAAAAGTTGGGCCGCTTCCAGTGTTTGGGTTGGCAAAGCTGCAATAGAATTTGTGTTTAGGCATAGAGTAAATTGTTTTTAAACATGAGTAATACAAGAAATCCACAAAAGATTTAAGTGAAGTCAATACAATCAGACTCAACCACAAACTGGAAAAGATTTTCACACACAATTTTCACTGCATGTAAACTTTGCTTAAACCAGCAGAGTGACAAAATGATCATGGCTGCCATGAGACAGAATGTTAATTTCCTTTCTGTTTAATCATATTAACACAGACATCATCAAATATTGTTGTAGTGTATTGCTGGGACAAGAAAAGAGAGGGAGAAATGATGAGATAATGGTAGAAGAAATCCTGCAAACCTGTTTATTCTCCATGATGAGGCCCTTCCTTGTGGCCCTGGAGGTTTGGTATTCTGTCATTAGTCATTCAAACAACACAGTATTATGATGTGTACTGGAATAAAGACAGTAACCATAGCAAGCATGCAGACTCATAATGATATAATAACACATTTTGGAGCTTCTTGTGGGGAGGACATATCAAACAGAACACACCGCAGCATCAGTGCAGAAGTCTCAACAGCCCCAGAGCAGAATATGCACTTCACATGATTTAGCAGAGGTCCCGTGGACAGTATATGTGTGCTGTAGCAACAAAGGTGTAGGGAACATTACAAAGCATTCAAAAGAGTTTTATTCTTTCTAGGAGATATGATTTCTTACTCTCATTAATTTAACCAGAACATGAACATTATGAGAGGCTATCTGCCTATGTACTTGCTCTTCAATTCTGTTTGGCTTCAAACCTGCATATATTACGATGCACATAATAATCAAGCACCATATATACTACTGCATATGTTCAAACTGCAATTGATTTCACTTACTCTATGGGAAGGAGAGATTAATTCAGTATAAACTTACCTAGTTTCTATAATTTAAAACTATACCATAATAATGAATAGTAATTTCTGAGTAGAAGTAACACAAAGTATTATGGAACGTGGATACTATAGATTATGAAAGCTTTTGTCTTTAAGTTACTTACTTACCCATCACTCTATTGATGCTACACAAAAATACAAATGGTGGACAAACTAAGAATAATTTTAACCAGTAAGAATTTTCTCTTCAAAATATTTTGCACCACTAGGTGCATTATGATTTCAATTTAAGGGAATGTTTAAAAAAGAACTTAACATTAAGCACTCAGTTCAGTATTGTACTAAATGGAAATAGCTCTTACATAAAGTTCTCTGAGAGTTTATTTTTCCAGAGACATTCTGCAATAGACATTAACTGAATCAGGATATTGGACTAGAGAAAGATCAAATTCAAGAATATTTCATCGTTTTTTTTCCCCCAGCTTCCACTGAAAGTTTGAATTTTGGCATTTGAAACAGGGAATATTTAATCGTAAATTATCCTGTTCACCGTCCCTTTTCTTTCATCAGCTTTTATTATAACTTTGATACTCTCACAAGTTCATGTTCCATAAGCTATTTTTAAGAAATGTTGCTTCTTGTGGGTAAAATTTGTTTGGAGAACATGAAGTAACAAGAAGCCATGGAAACAGGATGAGATTATGGGAAGCACAGTGGCAGCAAACAGCAAAAGAAAGTTGTAAGTGTTTCTTTCCAAGCTTGTGAGCTTTGTATTAATACAGCTGATAGGCAGCATGAGCCTGAAAGGATTTGTCTGTATAATGTCATATGGGACTTATAAAAACTTCCAAACTCTCAAAAGTAAGGTCATTGTGAGCTTAGCAGAAGGTCCAGTTTATAGCTAACCCTTTTGCAGACATGTAGTGGTGATGGAGGGCTTAAGGAGTTTCCCAGCTCCCTTGTACGGCCTGAACGGACACATACAACTGATGTCTCTGCCTGATGGGTAAAGCAAAAATGTTTCTTATTCTACTACCCTTAGGGAAAATGGCATCCCAAAGGTACAGGAAAGGGTGGGGAAGATACAATGGAGAGTATGTTAGGACTGATTCACTGGTGTTGCTGCTCCTCCATACTTGCTTACTAAGTCTAATATTGGTGCACTTTTAACCTCAACCATTTAAAAGGGCAGAGTAGCAGATATTCGTCCCTTGTGCATTGGAGAGGTGGGGAAAAAATCTCCTCCCCCAAGGAGTTTTCAACCACTACATCACTCTTAATGCTGGGCTGTCATCTTTTTCCTTTCAGATTATTGTGATGCCTGGGACTATTACAGCATGGGAGCATGACAGACAAAAAGCAGAAGAAAACTTCTTTCCTGCTTCCCTAAGGAAAATGTGAGAAAAGGCTGGATTGAGTGTTAAAATGCTGACAATGCAGCATCCATAATGATGGACAATTAACAATGGAGTAGCTTGATTTATTCAACTCAATGTGAACGCCAGTAATGGCATTTTACATATAACTTTTTTCCACCTCCATTGACTTTAAAGTATGCTCATGTACCCATCAAACATTATATTAGGAAAACAAAAAGAATACAGCTTGTTGTGCCTCATGGGGAATTTTTTAAGATCCTTCAGCATTACACAAAAATAAATAGAAAATAAATAAATAAATAACCCAAGTAGCATCAACTTAAACTCCTTGTTTTCCACACTGAGACAATATTTTACCAGCAGCTTTATTTTTTCCTTTGGTCACATTAATATGCAAATAAATGTGACATGTGACTAGGGAATCCCTAGAATCGTAAAATGACTGTTGTAGCTTCTAGTCACAGAGCAGCATGAAACTAGTTAGATTCAAACACTGATCTGAGTGAAGCCCACTGACCTGAACCCCTGCATAGGTAATGGTGCCTCCATTGTTACTTTTACCAAGAGTGCCTATGCCTTATCTGCTTCACTGCATAGGAAATATTTCATACTATTCTGTCTGGATTTTTGCGGAAAGATAAAAAGACAAGTCAGAAATAATGGATGTGACAGCTTCTGGACCACTCCATAAATAGTGCAGGCCTGGTGAATATGGGCTGCACATGTGTTTATACAGGCAACCAATCTCCTCCTAACTATTTAGAGGGGCACAACACATGCTGGTGCTTCCGTAAGGCTCAGTTTGATGCTAATAAAGGCCCATACCAAAAAGCCATTTGAAGGGATAGTCCCAGTGTTTCCTTTCTGTAAAGGAATGGATTGTAGGAGGCTGTCACATCAGTAATAAACCCCACAGGTTACTTTAGGCTGGTCCCAAGGCCTTAAGAGCTAGAAATAGTGTCACAACCCTCTGCATAAGATTAGCTCTCTAGAGAGCTATCCTCATAAACAGGCACCATCATAGACTTACTGTAGCTCTGGTATGTTATACATATTGCAATAAAAATGTCATTGCTTGGTTTATTTTAGATATTGTTATGGATGTGGTACCACAGACTTTATTGAGCAATTAAAAAATATACACAAGGGACAGCAGTATCTCTTTTTTTTGTATTTTTTAAAATTTGCTTTTCTTCCAACTGAAGAACCCAGTTTCATATATGAAAAGGGCACTTTTTTTCCTACAGTAACTGTGTACAACTTGTTCAGTTCCAAGTTATTCATGTATTGTTACTGTTGCTGTGGTTATACCTCCAGTTGTTTGGGAACTAAAACATTTTTGTTCCAAGAATGATAACTAAGTTGTTCTTTCTGATTCTATTTCTCCATAGAGTTCAGCTAGCTTCTTGAACTCTGGTCCCCAGTCACCAAGGTAATTATAATCCTGGTCAGAGTGCGTAGTAGCTGAATCCAGAGAGCTGATAGATCCGGCTTCTGATCTATGACCCTCATATGCATATGTCTGTAGTGAGTCATATGGGGGCACGCTGGGATCCAGATCAGCCTCTGCCAGTCTTTGTTTAATAAATTCTTGAACATCTATACTGTCAAGGCTGGAGGAAGGTTGATGTCTTGGTGTGGGTTTCACTTCGGGCCGTACATCCCGTCGATACTTTAGCTCCTCAGCTGCCGATGGATTCCTCAGGGCTGTGATGTCAAATGCTTCAGTATCCTCCTCCCCACCACCCTCATCATCATATGTGACAATGTTTTCCCGGACATCTTCCTCAGAAATGATCAGCGGCTCCTTTTTGCTGCGCCTTAGTGTGATGAAAAGGACCACAATAGCTAAAGAGAAAACTGAAGTTATTAGATCAGGTTTATGAACACTGCATATAAAAAAAGTATTCTACTTTTTTCATCAGGTGTGAAATAAGTAACTTTCTGGTCTCATGAACAGAATGAAGGGGGAACTGCTATGTGGGTGCCTGTATTCTTATGCTGGCCTTAAACTGAGTTGTGATTAATTCAGATGCCTGTCTATATACAATGTGACCAAAACATAAAAAACCTGGATGCCTCAAATTAGGCCTTTAGGAAAAGATTCTGAGATGAAATAAACTGATTTCCTAAGGAGGTATGTCAGTTTGCAACACCTCAGTTTCAGGCTTTTAAAAATGGCATTTAATATCTCAGTAAGGGCAACCTGATTTTTTTTCCAGGTGCAAAGCATTAATAGATTACACTGACTTCAGTGGCCATCCTGGCTGCCCAGTTCTTCTGAACATCAGACCACTTGGTATCATAACTTGCTTTAGTTACTGTCCTGTTATTCTACCCCACAACAGTTCTACTTATCAAGACACTCTTTCCACATTTCCATTTCCCTTTAAGGCCTCTTGTCACATGCAGCTTTATTGGCTACTGACCACTCCTCACTCCCTTACTCATTGATGAATGTAGGGTCTTTGCGCAACTATGGCAAACATAATAAGAAGCAGGTGTAGGAGAAGCATTCAATCCCTGGGTTCCGGAGACATGCCAATGCACCAAGAAGCCGTGGCCCCACTACCCTGTGCCAGAGGTAGGTCATCCATCCTGCAGGGCCCAATGACTCGGATGCCTCTGATGTAAATCAACCACATCTGTACATTTTAAAGTTACATCTTAACATGTGACAGAATTGGTTGCACTGAGCTATGTCAATTTGTCAAAAGAATACAGGCTTTCAGGGGAGATACATTGATTTTAAAAAATACGTGGGTCATGAAACAAGCACCATTGTTTTAAACATTCTGCATTAGAAAAAAGCAAACGTACAGTAGAGGGATGTTTCTATACACAGCAGGTTGTATCTCTGCTGAAAGATAATATTAACTAATTGGTTACATCAAAATTGTCCTGAGTAAATAACATGTCAAGAGAAAATGCACTTCCAAGGGCATTTATCTAATGAAATCATCTTACTGTCTCATATGTCCTTTACCCTCTAGATTACGTTGTGCATTGCTATCAGTTCATTTCACAAAAGTAATTAAGAAGTGGCTTTTATACAATTGAATGTTGCTTCTTACAGAGCAATACATTTCACAAAGCTTTCCCTTCATTTCTTCTTTATCATTTTTCCAACTGTGCCAGAGATGGTACTTAAATCAGTGCCTTTCTGAAAATATTCCAAATTACCTGAGGAGATCTGCACTGGTAATTACTCTATGACCTCTGAAAGAATTGTGTCTAAGGAGTCTAATCTTTCAACAATCTGCTTTTAAGACATTTTTCCTATTACTTTTAGCTAAATATTTTTTTTAGAAAATATAACCATAGCTTTGTATGTCTGATTTCTAATTACAAAAAGCAATCCCCGGTTCAGAACCACATTATATGTCACTCCATTGCCACATTCTAAAGGCTAGAGAATATAGAGGATGTAGGTACTTAACGCTAAGAGCTGCTTACCCAGAAGGATGAGGACACAGAGAAGAATTGCAATTAAAGCTCCCGTGCTCAAACCAGCTGAGGAGAGGAAAGCTTCAGCATGACAGGTTCGCACACGTCCATCTCTCTCACATGCACACACCCTGATTGTAAGTGTGCTGCTACTGGTCAGGGAGGGGATTCCAGTATCAGAAATCAAAATAGGGAGGTAATAGACATCTTGAGTAGTTCGACTGAATCTTCTCCGTCTGGTCAGAATGCTGGCTGTATTATCTACAACACCAAAAAGCAGAATGCCACCTTAATAGAAACTAAATTTTATAATTTGTACCTTACCCACCTCAAAGGGCTAACTGTAATTCTTTTGGTCCTGATTTATATTTACATTATACTTTATGCCAAATTGGGTCCACCTCCCTAGTAAGGCCCCTTTCCATGGTCCATATGGTGTAAAAACTCCTTGGTATAAATAAGAATAAGGCTTCTCTTACAGGCTTCAGAGGGCAGTGAATTTTCAGGAGTGATCTGAATAAGGAGAGCATAGTGGCCAAAAACACAGCTGTGAGAAGTTCAGGGTGAAGATGATAGCTGATGCTGAGAGTTACAGTGGTGGGCATGGGAAGTTAAAAGGTGAGAGTGGGAAAGGTAGTGCAGCTACAGAACAGAAGAGGGAGAAAGTTTTTGTCAAATTCTGTCATCTTAATATGAACCCCAGGTGTAGCTGGTATGCATGGCAGTTAATAAAATTAGTAATCATTATCCCATTACATTTATATTACAGTAATACCCAAAGGCTCCAATTAGGATCAGGTCTCCATTCTGCAAGTTACTGCACAAACATACATGAAGGCACAGTTTCTGCCTCAAAGGGCCTATTGCTAAGAAGACGAAGTGAGAAGGAAAAGTTTTCAATTAGCAATAATTGTGCCTTGGATTAACCTCATTGGCTACGATACTGGATCTGCAGGGTTGTTACAGTTCTCTAAAAGTTATTATAAACAAAGCAACAATCACTTAGCTCCATCGACTGTCACCCCAGACACAATTAAATGACTGGTTTCTTAAAGGCACTGGGGCAGAGATGAGTCCTGAGGAGTCAATTGAAGAAGGAAGGTAGTTAGATTTCAGATCAGATTAGGGGGATATCTTGCAATAATGGGTGAATAAGGCTCTGGCAAAAGGCTAATGAAGCTGTTATTATTATTACAGTAAAAGTGATGGGTGTGTGCAAGCCTGTAGAATCATAGCACATGACAATGGAAATGTAGCAGCGTGATAAAGAGCAGGGGAAAGGAAACAATGTGATGATCTTGTAACATTACTGGGAGTTACCATATGAGGCTTTTATAAATAGGTTTGAAAAGCTTTGTTTAACCAGAGCCTCAGAAGATCTTACAGGTGCATTTACTCTGATGTACATTGTTTTTCTGGAAACTGTTTCTCTTGTCATTATTAAAGTCTATTCACTATTTGAGCCTCTCTTACTGGAACTATATCTTTAAGTGCTGAGTTGCTGCCTACAGAATGTGCCTAGATAAACATCATGGGATTAAAAAAATCTGTGAATGCTGAAGAATACTAAAAACCAAACAGCCAATTAAGGCATAAGCTTTGGCACAGCCCTCCGGAATGAACTGGGAAGTATGAATGTTCTGAGTGGAGGAAACTGAAAATAAAGAGCATGGACATTTTTGAAAGAGTCTGTAACATGTGGGTTGGCATAAGTCAAATAGAGATTTTGCTCAAATTGCTCTGATAAGCAACACACCAATACAAGTGAGTAGATATCGCTGACTAAATGGATATGGGTGCAAGAATACAACCAATACTGTGTTTTCTAGCCCATATTGCTGCTTGTTCTTTGTGTCAAGTGGGTGAGATTCTAGCTAGGATGAATATATATTGCTTACTTAGTGCTGAATCAATATGTCATTCTTTCTCCATCAAGCCCTTTATGCCAATGTTTTAAACATTAATTTCAGCTATTTCTCTCTCTTGACATTTCACTTGTGCCTGTGGCCAGACTTGTATCCAGCCTTTATCGGCATAGCATTGATACTTGTTGCAATCACTCAAACATTTAATCCTTAACATGCATGTAAAGCAGAAAAGTAACATCTCCCATTACCAAAGACATCACAACATTTGCCTGAGCCAAGAATTGAATTTACCTAAGTCTCAGCCCACAGGCTTCTTGTCTAGAGACCTTTCTTGCTTTCTCAATAAGCTCTTTGGTAAATGACTTAGTTACATATTTATTTATCTTTGTCCTCCATGTCCTACTGAGCATAATTCCTTTGTAACAATCCTGTAAACCTCCTATTGCCCTATGTCAAGAGACAATTTAAGGATACTGTCCAGGGCTGCCTGCCCAGTAAACTTCTTCCAGTGCTTGAGAGGCATGGAGCCATCCATTTAAAATGTCTTTTGTCTGCATCTCTCTACTTTGTTGTTTGCATAAACTTAAATGAATAACTTGTCAGCACCCACTGATACCATGCTCATTCAAAACAGTATGAGAGGCTGTCAAAGAGATTCAGCATGGAAATTATTATAAATACAGATATAACCTGCTTCTTTCCTGCTGAGGGAGCAAATAACAACTACTGCTGCCACCGTCAGCAACAGAAAAAATTAAGTGTGTGTCAAATAATCTACCAAAAATGTTGCATAAGTCTGAAAGAATTGTTTTTTGGGGCAGGAAAAGCATTTCAAAATACACCAAAACCCCCAAAAGAATACCATTAATGAGTAAGCTTCCTGAAATGTATATGTATATGCATATGCATATATAGAGAGAAATGATCCTATTGAATTTTAGTTTCTCATGTAGTATTAAATCTGGAGCTAGGACATTTTATTAACACCCCAAGTGGATACCTCCAGTCATACTTGTTGTTTTACCATCAATGGACATGTTGTTTCCACCTTATTCTGCAACCACATATGGGAGTAGTCTGTTTTGTGATAAAATTGTGTTACTTAATTGAAAAAAAAAACAAGTGAATGTCACTGGGATTCAGATTACATTTACTATATAAGGAGACCTCTTCCTCACAGCAGTGACAGCACTGGCCTGCTGATTCTAATCAGAGTATGCCACATACAGAGAGGTTCATCAAGCTCCATGGCTCATGGGACTTACTGGGCTCTGCCAGTTTAATGTGAAAAGAAATGGAAGACTCACAAGGCTTATTTTACAGGCTGAACTAGATTGTTCTTTGGTACATGCATGACCTTTTACATTTAATAAAATGTGATATACAAACAATTTCAGTGGGTTTCTCTAGCTTACTGGTAGTGAGGGGGTTTCCTGATGGTGTGCTTTTTACAAAGGGCTATGTCATCAGCATTTGCTTGTTATTCATTATAGGTGAAATCCAAAGTGAAAATATAGCACAAGTGCAGAAAAAAGCACATGCTAAGGCTATGCATAGATGCTAATTTCCAACAGAAGACAGAGAGATGGCAGGCACTACAGAGCTGCTTCCTAGGCCACCCTGACCTTAGAGAATCCCATTAATTGATAGCCTGCACTATACCCTGGCTTTGGAAGGAGACAAACTGTCAAGTGGCGGTGGCAGCTACTGAAAAGCAGAAGCTGCCACAGACAGCCAGGGTTGGCTCCAGCCCTACAAGAATGCCCCCCCACTTCCCAAATCCTGCCAACCAGCTGATTACCAAGGGCAGGCTGCTGCTCCAGGCTTTGCCTCAGGTGCCAAACTTCCTTGCCACAGCACTGCTGGGGACACAGCTATCTGCCCAGCTCCACACTTTTCTGGTCTGGCCTCAAGCAGTATGGGGAGAAGCAATTCACTGCAGTGGCAATGCTCTTGAGGTCAGCTGGGCAGTGCAGGTGGCAAGGGGAAGCTAGAGGGATCAGGAAATGGAAACCAGGACCTGGGAGGGGGAAAACGTCCTGTGTACATGGCTCCCAGTCCCTCTGGCTTTGCTTAACCCACTGCCATGCAGCTGAGTGGCTGGCATGGCAGTTTAAAAGTCTGAGGGGATGGGATCCAGGAGTGCAAAGGCTTTCTCTAGTTCGGCTCATGGCTCTCTCTTTCCACACCACACCACATGCCCCTATAACCAACTGAGCAGTGGAGTGACAATTTAACAGTTGGCAGGTGAAAACAGGGTCCTTGAGTCCTGCTTCCAGTTTTCAGCTTTTCAACTGCCACCCTGCTACTCAGGTGAGTGGCAGGGCAGCAAGTGGAAGCCAGCAGGAGCTGGCAAAGCCCTCTGCCTCTTCCACAAACTGGGGACTGCCCAGTTTGGGGAAGAGGCAGGAAGCAATGGGTGCTGCTCCAATTCTGAAAAGTTCTCCTGGTTTATGGGATGGGAAGAGCAGCTGCCCCCACAAAGCTTTCTCAGGACCAGGGTGCCCTGGTCTCAAGAAGGCAGTTTTGCCCAGGAGCAGTTAAGCCAGAGGAAAGTGTACAGACATTCAGTCTCCCAGGAGAAACTGCCTCAGAAGCAATTTAACCGTAATTGTTTCCAGGTCTCCCCGCACAAGAGTGGCCATTTTTGCTCTGGGAGAAAAAGTCTGAACATCTGTACACCTTTGGTTTCTAATAGCTAGAGGCTAATGACAGAATCTTTGCCAGTCTGAATATGGATGCTCCCTTTAGAATGCAAGCCGGACTTCAAGTCTGCCTTCCCTCCAAATGAGAAGCCAGGAGAAGAGGAAACTTACACTGAGTTTAAAACCTAAACGAGACCCACATACCACATAAACAACAGCTAAATCTAAATTTAAGAATACCCAGCAATCTCAGTATAACCTGAATGCAGTTCTCACTGCCTTCTTACCTTTTAAAAAATATATTATTACCTCATCATACGCTCATACAATTCCACTGGCTTCCTAGTAAATCAGGATCCAATTTAAAATTGCTTCTTTCTTTAAAAATAGAACATTTTCTAGTTTATTCTATGGCTTTCATAGCCACTTACTTCTCCATTCAACTTTTCACTTCCCAGAACTGGCTTCCTTTCTGCCCTTCCATGTAATTTTACTATACCATGGGGGAAGCCCTCTTCTCCATAGACCCCATAGTCAGGAACTGCTCTTCTTTCCCGTTGCAAAGGACTCTTCGTTTTCTTTCACATCCCAAATGAAAAGGCATGTTCTCTCCTTGGATTACATCTTAATTTATCTCCATGTTCAAGTTTAAAACTATGTTTCACTGAGTTGGGCAAAACCTGGAACACTCAATACAATTTTCCAGAATTATGGAACAGCTCAGATTCAACTACTTATCCACAGCTGTATATCACATCTCACGGCTATTTCTACACAAAGCTCTTGAATCCAGTTTGCAAAAAACACATTATCTTAAATAAAATATTATTAGATAGCACTGTATTTTCAAGTGTGATGATAATAAGGAGTATACTGTTGGTGATCACTGATAATGATACTTTGAACTATCCCTCATATAGTCCTAATTGTACAATGAATGATGATGCTGGTTAAAATGATCTCCCAGAGGGCAGTGTTAACTCTCCCACTGTTTTAAATGAGGTCAAGATTTCAGACTTTTGTGTGTGTGTGTGTGGGGGGGGGGTGTTACACATGCTCCAGAGGTGGGAGTGCTGCACTTTAATCAGAGTGGCTCTGGGAGCTACTGTAATTTAAGCAACCACAGTGTTTCCTGTATCAGCATCTCCACAATTCAAAATGGCAGTGTGGGCACTTTAAAGCTTGCTGAGCAAGCTTTAGTTAAAGCGTCCTCACCACCATTTGAAGTACAGGGATGCTGATACACAAGACACAGAGGCTGCTGGAGCATGCTAATTAACATGCTGTAGCAGCAGATTTGATTGATATTTGATAGAATTGAATTATCAATTAATCGAGTCTGTTCTAACACACTGTAATTACAGTGCATTGGAGCATCCTACCCTTTATTTATAGGCACCCTTTATTTTCAGAGTTCAAAGTTTCAGTGTTCCAAGAACTAGACATGGAAAAACTGAATTTAAGCAAGGCGATAATCTTGTAAAAGACCAGACAAAATAATCATTTTGGCCGGGTGCAGACATTACACTTTTATAGGTATAAGTGATCAGAAACCAGTCTATACCCATAACAGATCAGAAGTTTGGCTCTCAAAGACTGGTTTAAAAATGGGGGAACCCAATCTAAGATTTGAACCCCCTGCCCACTGCTCAAATCAAAGGGTGAATATGTGTTCTTTTTGTTACCAAAGTATACTATGCCACTTTCAGAAAACCAGATAACAAATCCACCTCAGGCTTTTTGAATGTCTGTACCTTGCCTTTAAGTGATTATTTCACCCAGGGAGCACAATTAGGTTTTTAAAATCCAGTTGTTGGATTCTATCAAATATATGATATCAAATATTGATTCTAATCAATCAGAACTTTCTCATAATGAAGCACTTCAGGCAAAAGGTAACCAAGTAGATGAGGCTCATCCCTATTATTGTAATGGCCACATGGCTTTAAAAACAAAGTCAAATCTTGAATGGTACTTGGTGCATGGAATTCCCACTAACTGTAGTAGGAATGATAAGTGTTCAGTGTCTCTGAGGATACAGATTTTATACAGGAAAGGAAAACTATTTTTGAATAGAATGGTCCTAGGAAAGGTTACATTTTCAGTTATAACAAAATTAAGTGATGATAATCACTCTACAAACATGCTCAGAAATAACACATTAGGACCATAAAGGGGAAAGAGGTTGAAGTACAATTCCTTCTCTGTGATAAGTGATGCCATATCCATCAACTGAATATCAAAAGTGGCACCAATCATGACCCTCATCTCAACAGATATTATCATCACATTTTTTCTAGCTAAACAGAACTATAATTGTAATAGAATAATGACAATGGTCCTATCAGTAATTTCTATAGTAATGGTGCCCACAGACTTTGAACAACTGAGCCTGGTTACATTTTCTTTATGAACATAGACAGAACAAGACACTCCTACAGAATTCTGCCCCTGTGAATCTGCCTAGGCTAATATTCAAAGGAGGGCCAGTCTTCAAATTTGATCAGGCAAGCATAACCTCCCCCTCACCTCCCCTTACATAAATCTAACTGAGAATGAGCAATTCAATATATGGAGCTACAGCAGCAGTGACAAGAATGCAAACTGAAAAGAAAAAAATATCAGAGACCTAAATATGGAAGAGCAAAAAATGAGGCTTCCTGAGCAGAAAGGGTTTAAGCTCATGAGTAGCAACTTAACAATGATAAAACAAAGATTATTGGCCAAGTTGCCAAAAAAGATTGTTGGAATGTGAGCAGCGAGATGAAATAAGGGAACAGATAATTTCAGACAAGAAAAAAAGACAATACAAAGACTGAAAAATGTGGGGGGGGGAAGGCAAGTTTGGTAGAAGATAAAACAAAAAATTCATGGACAAAGTTGACATTGATAATTTTACAGTGAATATATCCTGAATAAATGAAGTTTAAACATTCTTAAGGGGAGGGGGTAGAAAACATTTGAAAATTAGAAACTGACATTTTATGCTAGATAAAATAAATAAGTAAATGCCAAAGGGAAAAACTACCTGTTGGTGTTTTATACTTGATAACTTTTTAAAAGTAACTATTAGAAGAGACATGGTTACATACATAGTGAGAACAGAAACAGATTCTGTTCTCCCACTTAGAAATATCTTTGATCATGGCTGTTTGTATATTTTGTATTTTCTCTTCAAGTAATTACAGTATGGAGTGAGTAAATGAAGTCCTACACTGTATGCATCTATAAATCTTTATGATTACACACAATTAGGCCACGGGTACAAAAATAGAGCGTATATCCCAGTAAAGACATACACATGTATTAGGACAAGTAAAACATGTTTTATGGTTCTAGAAAACAAGGTCAAGAGTTAACAATATGTATCCTAATACTCATTGTCACTGTGAAAAGACTGTCATAAAGTTACCATATAATATAATAGTAACAAAATCATATGCCTAATTCATTTATACTGTTTCCCAAGGCCCTTTGGAAGTCCTATAAAAGATGACGACTATCATGTCTTCATTTTGCAGATGGAAAAACAAAGAACAATTAAATGAGTTGGTCAAGGTCGCTTCATGGCTAATGACAGCAGCAAAGACAAAAAACAAGGTCTACACCATGGTCTCTTGAATTTAATCCAATCTCCATACAATGGTTAAGACTAAAACAAAACAAACAAGTAAATGAATAAATAAATAAAAATTCATCCAAATCACAGTTGCAAATGTGGTCTGATTTCTGTTCCTAACTTGTTTCAGATTACAATGGGTCACTTTTTTGGGTGAAGGAAATGACTTTGAAGAAAGAAGGGAAAATGTGGCTGTATAATTTACAGAAGGAAATTTTATATATGAAACTGAACAGTTCCACAAACTGAAAACAGTAAAGAGAGCATGCAACACAAATAAGGGTTGATCCAAGTAGGGTTGCAGGAAAGAATAAAAAATGATCTACTAGAAACAACATTAGTTTGAGAAATATGTTAAATATAGGTAGCTGTGTTGTAATACAAAAAAGAGACAGAGGCTGATGAACAGGATCAACAAATTTTATAGTTTGGTTCACAAGCACTGGAAGTGAACCAGGCTTTTTACATCATCAGCTAGAAGATGCAAACTCAGTGACTTTCCCATATTTATCCCACAACAATAACTTTCTTCCATTGAAATAAGGCCCTGGATCTGCTCACTAAGCTGCACTTTCCCTCCTTGAAGAGAGCTAAATAAAATACATGGCTCTTAGGGCTTGCTGGAGGTGAGAGGAGTGACACTTTTCACATGGAAAAATCACTAACTCCAGAACAGAGATTTTTCAGCTCCTTAGTTATATATATCACTCTGGCTATTGTTCACCGAACATACTCAAGCCAGAACTCAAGACTCAGCTCAAGTGGTTTACATAATCCTTGTGGAATATTTGACATAGCTCTAAGCAATATCTTTTCACACTTTAGAAATGTAGACTATGAAGTCTATGGCACTCAAGGCTGTTATCTCATTCTTCTTTATTTCCAAAGTGCCCGATCATCTCTGACTTGATATACTGAACTCCTTGAACTGAAAAGAAATGCAAGAACAGGAAAATCAAAGAATCAGAGATACAATGCTAGCACTGTAGAAGCAGAAGCACTTTGGAGAGTACTAACTTATTTATTATTCACAATATAAGGATTTTTGGCACAAGAGAAATGCAAGTAAAAATAAATAAAAACCTGTTGTTGCTTTAGGCATGTTTTAATTTGATTTTCAGCTCTGCTCACGTCAGCGGCTCAACTTTTCTAAGTTTGCTGAGATGTCATAACTAATTAAAAACAAAGTGCAAAAAATCTTTTAAGAGAAGCCTGTATTTATAATACCACTGAAGCCAGAGCTACCAATTTCTGAGTCCTAATTTGTTTATGTAGGAGTAAATTCTTCAGTATTTCCATTTTATTCATTTATTGATAACTTTGGGAAACAGTTTTATTTTTGGTCTGTTTGAAACCTATTGTTGTAGGATTGCCTGTCGTCTAGTGTAGCACAATTTGCAATTCGTTTATTGAAGCAAGCAAATGGTGTCATTCAGTTCTAATGGAGAGGGAAAGAGCCTTTATGTCACTCGCTAATTTCCCCTCCTGGCCATCTGAGGAGCAAAAGAGTTTTAGGTGTTTAGAAGGGGGAAAGTTGCAAAGATCTTTGTACTCACAAGAAACATTTGGTTTAGAAGAGATCTCTCCATCTTACCAAAACACCCCTCCAAAACAAAACAAAATAAAAACCAACAAAAAATTCTATCAGGTCCAATGTACTTCTTTTTTCTGGAAAGGCTGGACTCATATTTATTTTGCATGGTTCATAAGTTGCTATCTTCTAGCTACATAGCTTTTGATCTTCTGTATTTCAGCTAAATGATATTATCTGATCAAAATACTGTATATCTCATTTACTGTATCAAGTGCTCTGAGTTTCTCTTACACGAGAGAGAGAGGCCCAGAGCAGTCAATCAACCACAGCAGTCACATTGTTCTTTCTCAAATACCCTTACAGTGTCTGTTTTCTGTATAGCTGGGTGAACAGCTAGGCCCCCCCTTCTACATGTTATACGTATTGTACAATTAAGTGATTAATTGTTCAATTTCCTTGAGAGGAGCTACACGTGCAAAGTAGCTATCACACAGTAAAAGGCTCCAACCAGCTATAAAGTTAGACATGTAGAGGGGTCCCTCATAAAATGCATTCTTTAAAGGTTTATGCTCCATGCCAAATGCACTGATATTTTTTAACAGCTGTATAAATCTTGCAAGATTTTGGATTTGTCATCCAGTTTCATTGTGAGCAAAAGCAGTTGTTTCTTCTTGGCCTACTACAAACATTATCTGTTTCTCTTGACTTTATCCATTAAATATTAGAGACACGAGAGCAATGAAAAACATGTTGTATGTCTGTACATGCACATTACATCTAATAACACACAGCTCTACTCTGACGGGATTTTGGAAATCAAATGGATTTTCCCCTCTAGGAGAAATAAAAAACATTTGGAAAAAACAATACCAGCAGTAGGAGACAATCTGCTTTTGTACTGTTTTCCTTTCCTTTACTGCTGTGTGTTGATTCTAATCCTGATCCTAGTGTTATATGACCCAACAAACCAATTAAGGATAGGTAATAATCCAGAATATTTGCCCAGACAGTGGTTCTTCTGTGTGCACAGTAAAACAGAATAATTTTTAATACAGTTATATATAAAACCTAGTAATATAGTATGTGTGTGTGTGTATAGTGTGTATATATTACAGCTGATAAGAACAGGAACTTCACGTGATCTTAGCCTTTAAAATAGTAGGCTAAGAACAGATGTTCAAAAAACCCCTGGCAGAAGTGCTTTATTATGCTTTATTTAAAGTGCTGTAAGTTAGAGCACAAGCAACGCAAACAGACATTTTCTGTCCAGTGAAGTGAGGGGGAGGGAGGGGCTCAGAGCCTGCCTGTACTGGCTACCAGGGATGTTCCTGCATGCCTCCCAGGAGGCTGCCAGAATGACTTCTCTCCCCAACCCTGCCCTCCCAACCAGATGGCAACCGTCAGCAGTGGCTGGAGGGGAGAGACCCTGGAGCCCTTCTCCTGCAAGCCCCCACCCGAGCTGTGGTGCACTGCAGGGACAGAAACCCTCCTTCTCCCTCCCCTACCCCATACAGCCAAGCTACACACTGGGCTGTAATAAGATGCTCACTGGGTCAGTGACAGGTGAGGGGACAGGGCCAACTCTGCACCTGGGCAAAGCACAGAAGCTCTAACAGAAAGCACTTTAGTCTACACCTCATCCAATAAGGGTTAATTTAGAGCATGAGCTACTATTTTTAAAATGCGGTAAGAGCCATGAACGCCTTTTCAGTTAAAGCTTAAGAGCACTTTCTGTCTGCTTAAAGTAAGATAGATGTAATGCAGGGGTGGGCAAAGTGGTGGATCTGGCCAGCAGCCAGATTCCATTTCTCAGCAGCTCCTGCCCACATGTCTGGGACTGGTCTCCACCTAGACCCCAGCCACAGTGATAGTGCTGTGATAGTGCAAGGCTGGGGTTGCCATGGAGACAGGCTGCAGCCCTGCTGGCAGGCCACACTGCAGGGCAGGGTAGGGGGCTGCTCCAGAGGTGGTGGGATTTTGCGGTGGGGGCAGCTTGGCCCAGGAGCAGGGCAGAGCTGTGATCTGCAGCCTGAACACTCCAGGAGCGGGCATGCAGGTAGCGGAACATGGCTCTATCTTGGCTTCTTGCAGTGGTTACAGCCTGTCCCAGAGCAGAGGCACAGCCACAATCTGCTGCCTGCACACCCCTACAGTTTGCCGTTCTGCCCTGGCCCCTGGCCAAGGTGCTCCCTCCACAAGATTTTAGCAGCTCCGGAGCCGTCCCCTGCCCTGTGCTGCCCCTTCAAGCGTGGCTGGGGCTGGTCTCCATGGCAAACCCAGCCTTGTACTATCACAGCCATGTGCGCAGGGGCTGCTGGGAAATGGAGTCCAGTGGCTGGACTTTGGTATAATGTCTGTACCTAGCCACAATGTACATGTAAGTGCATGCATGCATGCCTGCATGTGTGTATGTGTGAATGTGTGTGTGTGTTTACCAGAAAAAGATGCTTCAGGGCCTTGAGTGCCAGCGTGAAACTTATCAGACCCAGGTTCAATTCCCTGCTTTGTCACAGACATCCTGTATAATATTGGTCAAGACACTTTCTTTTCTTAGACTCTCAGTTCCGCATTTGTTAAATGGGAATAATATCTCACAGAGCTGTTGCCTGAATAAATGCATTAAAGGGTCATAATGATATCCTATAATAACAGGGAGATGTAAGTTACATTTGGAATAAATTAGAAGCACCTTGTGGTGATAAAGTTAAAATATGCTGTGGTGAAGAAAGTAACATCCTAGTGAATGGAAAAGCTGAAAAGCTTCAGACATGTTTTATGCATTGGTCTTCAATAACAATCACCAAGGAGACAATTTTTTCTAGGTGGAGTTGAATGTTTTCTAGTTTTCATGTGAATTTCCCAGCCTCCAATCTGTGGTGAGTTTTGGATATAATAGGAATGCAATGTCGGGCAGAAATAGGAAGGAATGGAGGAAGTGAGATTGAAAACTCCTTAGGAAAAGAGCTACCATCATATTTATGTATATCTGCCTGAAAGGGGAAAAACTATTGGGAGAAGAAAGGAAATCCTATCCCAGAGGAATAAAGGAAGAGGACAAATAACACTGAGAATATTCTTGTAACTGTTTTATTTTTTTTCTCTTCTGTATAACTGCCGCGCGGCACTCTCACATTTATGTAACCTTGAAGTCTTAACTAGTAAGCTAAATGAGCGCTTTGTATTTTTCTCTGTTGGCATTAAGCTACACATGCGCATTTTGTAGATTTCATTTCTTATCTAGAAGTGTTATTTTTGCAGAAATGAAACTTATGTAGAAAGTCTGCCTAGCAATTACTATGTAAAAGAAACTATCCTATCCCTGTATGCTCAGCTTATATCATAGTTAGTGTCACAGAGGCAGTCCAATGAACATCTATAAAGAGGCAAAGAAACAGAAAACAGCAGAGACGACGACCGGAAAACTCTATAGGCCCGATCACCCTATAGACTGGTTCTCAGCCTCTCCGTCTGGGCGTACCCCAGCGAAGACAAAGGCCTCGAAAATCCGACAACTAACAACGATTCACCGTGTTACAGTTTTGTACTGTATATCCCACTCATGAGCTGTTGACCAGTTCTGGGACTATGGAGCCGGCAGCCGCACCTAGCTTTGGACTAGCTCCACTGTTGGAACGCAAGGGCTGGCTCTGGAACCTCGGGAACCAACGGACACCCTATAAATTAAGAAACATTAACAACTTACTCTAAGTCGTCTACTTGTGCTAACTCGGTGAACCTCGAGGGTGGCTATAAAGCTACCTCCAATCCCGCCCCACAAGCCGCGTGCTCGCACAGCTCCGCAAAGCCCGCGGCTCCCCAAGCGGTGCCAGAACCGCTAGCCCGGCATTCCGCCACAATTCTAAGGCAGGGTACTCAACCTCCACATGTGGCTTGCAGCATTGTGTCATCTGGCCTCAGGGCTCCCCACAGGTCTGGAAAATTGGTGGTGGGGGAGTGGTGGCACTGCTCCCCTGCTGCGAAATCTCCAGGCTTATGGGGAGGCATGAGGGATGGCACTGGGCTCCCGGGCCCAATCATGGCATGTGGGGGGCATAAGAGAGTGGTGCCAGGCCCCTGGGACCCAGTCCCAGCATGCAAAGGGTAGGAGGGGGCAGTGCCAACCTCTTGGGACTCAATCCTGTTGCATGGGGGGCAAGAGGGGACAGTGCCAGCCCCTCAGAACTGAATCCCAACATGTGGGGGGTGAGAGAGGGAATTGCTGGGTCACTGGTATCTAATCCCAGCACATTGGGGACAGATAAGGGTAGTGCCAGGCCCCAGGGTCCACTTCAGACTGCAGATGGACTCTGCACCACTCATCTGACCCATGGGGCCAAAAGGTTGAGCACCTGTGCTTTAAGGAAGTCCATATTTTTCCTTGTATTAATCTTCTACAAGAGAAGTGGGCATGACCTACCTACTTCGAGATATCACAATGTGTCAACTGCTTAAAACTTGGAGAACTGACACATTTTACTGCCGCACTTGGCAGGAGTTGTACATTCTATGACAAGCAGTTACAGATCAGGGGATTTACTGGACTGAAAGGGGTAGCCAGTACAGTTTGTAAATCTTGCAAGAGAGTTTTGCCAGTCTGGGCCACTTTAAAGGGCCAAGCTGCAGGATTGTGGCTGAGGCAGAAGGTTCCAATCTGTTCCTGAAAGAGGTGGCCAAAATATTTTCCTAAAACATTTTCACAGTCATTGGCCTACTCTATAAGCTGTTTGGAAAACAGCATGAGGCTCGGGTAAAAAAAAAAAGTTTCTCTTTCTCTTCTGCAAAAGAATTAAACAAACAACAACAGCTATTACAGATACAGCAAGAACTGCAAATTTAAGACTTTGCATATATGAAAAACAGCCTACAGAAGAGAAAAGATGGCACTGTTAGCAACATTATATAAAACTGGGGTAATGGAAAAACAATCTCATTCTGTGAGGACCCTTGATTTACCTACATGAATTGGCTTATGGAGTCAGATGCATATTGCTTCATGAGCAGGGATGCAGGCTTTTGGTTTCCCATGGGAAAACTGAGAAAAATTCAGATTTCACTCTTTACCCAAGAAAAATATGGAATTCTTATTTTAATGGAGAAACCTGCAGAATTTTCACTTTTGCAAAGAGCTCTCTGCAGGCTGGCAGAGTTGCAGCCTGAAAGCAGCTGAGGGGAGGGTGGCAGGTAACCTGCCAGATAGCCTGGAGGGCAATTCCCACAGGTAAGTCTGGTGGGGGTGGGAAGGAAGGATTGAAGCCTCCATAGGGAGGAAGGGAGTGAGTTGGGCAGAGCTGGATCTGCTGCCCAACCAGGCAGTGTGTGAGGCTTGGGGCCCAGGGCCAAAATGTGTGGCTTCAGGTGGCTCATCTAGGAAGTGAAGGGGTGAGGCCAGCTCCCTGCCATTCTGCGTGCATTCCTGGAGGGGGGAGGGGGTAGAGGAGATCCATGCCCCCCAGATTTGTACATGGGGCGGGAGCAGGTGTGAGCTTCTTGCTGAGGGCTCAGGCTTCCCACCCTGCTGTACTGCTGTGGGGCCTTTGCAACCCAGTGGGTGGGACCTGGCGCAGCAGGGCAGAGTGGGGCTGGTCAGGGAAGTTCCTTGATGCTCTGAGCTCCATGTTTCCCTAGTGAGCCATCTCCTGCTCGCCTGGCAGCAGTGGGGGCAGCCAGGGTTGTGCCCCTCACTGCTGCAGTGCAAGCAGGGGGCATATCACCAGGGCAACATGGAACTTGCAGCAGCAAGGAGCTTCCCCACCTGGCCCTGTTCTGCTCTGCCACACCAGGTCCCACCTGCTGGGCTGCAGAGGCCCTACAGGAGGGCAGCAATGCGGGGAGACAGAGCCTGTATTGGGCAGCTCACACCCACTGAGCCTGAAAAGGGAACCCCCTACCCTCCCCGGGCTCTGCTCTGGCCATGACGACCGTGAGGGAGGGGAAGCTGGGCTACACACACTGCTATGCAGTAGCAGCCACAGCCTCCCATGGTCAGCAGTCAAGTCTCACGTGCTGCTGCGGGTGGCAGGGGACTCCAGAACTGGGTCCCTGACCCCATAGCCCTGGCATCTGGGAGCCCCCCAGAAGGGCTAGGGAGGGTAGGGGACTGTGGGTAGGGGTGAGAGGCACCAGCAAGACTGGGGGTGCTGTGGGGAGGGCATGAGAGGGCAGTGAGGGGGAGTGAAAAGCACCAGCAGGGCTGTGGACAGGCAGTGAGGGTCACCTGCAGGGCCATGGGTATGTGTGTGGGGCAGGATGAGGGGTACCAGCAAGGCCAGCGGGCTGTGGGGGGGAGTCAGGAGACTAGATCTGCATTCTGTGAGCTAAGAGGGTAGGGGGAGCTTTGGTTTTCCATGATAAAACCCCCAAAATCGAATACCAAACTTTATACGTATTTAGCATTTATTTTATTATAGTGACTGAGGCACTGGCAGTCTTCCAAATTGCTTTAAAATTGTAAATATATCAATAAAAGATTGTGCTCAATTGATGCTGATATAGATATAGATATATAGTTGTGTTTCATTTTAGTCATGGATTTGGGGAACCTGCAAGTTTTATTAGAGAATTTGCAATTTTTTATCAGACAAAACTAGGATCCCCGTTCATGAACAAGGGTGTCAGAAACCAGCTTTCATGTTTATCCTTCAATATAGCAAACAAACCCAGAAGGTGATGCAGTATTTACTGGGCTGCTCAAGACAGATATGATACTTGTTGCCACTGCTGGAATCTCCTGACTGATTAACAAGAAAGCACTAGACTGATTAATGATCCAACCAATGTAGATAGGTAAGGGCCAAGTCTGACACCTTTTCTATCTCTGCGTTGCCTGCCTGGATCTTGAGTCTAGGTTCACAAAATAAATAGCTGTTAACATCTAGGACCTTGATTCACTACTGCATAGAGTACAAAAGAATTAGGCAATGATACATTCAGGCCTTGCATTCATTGCTAAATTTTGCAGCTTTGGCCTACTTCTAAAAGAAACAAGAACAGAGAAGAAATTACCTATAGAGGTATACTTTGAAATCCAAAGCCTGCTGTTCTTCCTTCTCAGAAATATAGCACTGTGGTGACATGGTGTGCTTCTCACTGAAAGACACTTTCATTCTAAATCCTATTTTTGGCATTTATCATTTTCTGAAGAACATTACTGAATAGAATTTCCTCAAGCTACTTTCAGCCAAAGGTTGATTGTGTGCATGTACGTATGAATTTTAAAAAAATCCCTAAACATCCAGCCAGTAATCCAACCATGAAAAAACAGTGTTTATCACATTTTAACAAATTTGTAGTCAACCTTTTTCTGAGAGTACAAAGCTAGAAAATATTATTTTGAAAAATTCAAATGTGTCTGATGCATAAAAAGTGAGTCTTTTGCCAAGGTTGGGAAAAAAAGGGTTGAGACATATCAAAGTTTTAAGTATTTGAAAACTGTTCAGTGCAAATTCACTTCAGAGTGTTCTTCCCACATTACAGGACTAAAGTATGCCTTTAGGGAAAGTTCTAAACAAGGATTGATATGTAAACTTCACAAATTCAACTCTATGCATTTAGAAAGATACAGACTTCCATTTATATTTTACAGAGTTACTTCTTCCTTGTAGACTATGGAAGGGAACTCTAGGGAAATATATGATAAGGATCTTGTTTTTAGTTTCAGTTATGAGTTAAACTTCTTGCTACAAGGTTAGATTAGTATGTGTCTCTGTGGGAGTGTCTACAGTTGCAATTAATGTGAAGCAAACTCCAGGGCAGTTTGAGCCGGAGCATACTACATGAAAATGCTGTGCCTGGGGAAACCAACAATTTGAGCTAGCACAGAGCAGGCCCAGGCTGGCAGAAGGCACCGGGGTCAGACCTGGGCTCCAGATGGCAGCATCAGGTGGGAGAGGGGATGGCTAGGGCAGAAAGATCCTGAAAGTGTGGAGCTGTGCAGTTAAGCAGCAGGCAGAAGTCTGGTCCCCACCTGGCTGGGCTAACAGGGCACAATTAATGCCCATAGTCAGCATCTACATGTGTTTAAACACAGTAAATTACCTCGGCATAAGAGAGTACTGCCCCCCACAAATTACCATTAGTTAGTTTATCTGGCATTAATTACTTTACTGTGTGCAGACTGTCGCATGTGTAGCTGGTGATGCTTTACATCACAGCTAATCTACTCCACCGTTAAGCACTTGTGTAGACAAGGTCTGTTAGAGGGTTTTTGTTTTTTTTTACTTTGTGGGTGTTCAAATCTACTGTTTTGGCTTCAGAATAAATAATGAACTGGTGTGTTGTTGCTTCTGCAGGAAGAATGCTACTTTTTTTTCTTGCCACTTCTCTGCATAGCATAACATCCAGTAGGCATTTTCCTTCTAGGACAGGTCTCAGAGGCATAATTCCCTCCCATGTCTCACTATGTTGGGAAAGAGTAATTTGCTGCTGGTCTATACAAAACAAATGCTGCCTCCCTTAACAATGAGCTCCTGATCCTGGTGGTCAGTCAATGCTCCATAAGTGCATGATTTGGAAAGATGAGTATGTGAGCAGCAACTGCTGCCCCCAGTACACTTGGATTCAGACCTGAGAAGTCTGCACAGAACCTTAAGGCTGTTAAGGCTCACAGTTTTTACTTTCCCTTACATCTCTGTGTGGGTAAATAGATAAAATCATAAAAAGCCCTTAACCCCTAGAACACTGATATTTTGTTGATCATAGAATCAATGAGTTGGAAGGGACCTAGACAGATCATCTAGTCTGACCCCCTGCCATAGGCAGGAAGAAGCACTGGGGGTGGCAGGGGTCATAAGATGGCTGGATGGAACAGAGCATAAATTGTGTTCAAAGTCTCCAAGTATTTAATGAAATACCAAGGGCCAGAGTTTTAATATACCCATCCAAGAGCATGAGAACATTTGATGCATGGTGGATATAAATGAATGCAGCTGTGATACCATGTACAACAATATTAGAATCCTCATTGTGCTCATTTAAATTTTATATTTAGGTGAAAAAAGAGAAAAATGCACAAGTATATTTGACATTCATTTTAGGGACATAACTCCCAGCCCTTTAAGCAAAAGTTTCCTTCATGCTCTCAATGGAATGAATGTTCTGACATGGCAAAAAGCTGGAGTATGCCATGTAAGAACAGCTGTGGGTTGAAGGTATGTGAAGCTAAATCAACTCTGGAGGCCCTGCAGAGTGGCAAGAGTAGCTCAGAATGAGAAAGAGTTCACTTTTCATGTCCCTTACATTTGTATTTTCGTTTTTTAAGAATGCCAGCAAGCCTTGTGATAAGCACCTACTGGGCACATCTACACATAAATATGAAAGCAATGCAATAATCTCTGGTGCACTTCACACTAGAGTTTATTGCTCCCTGGCATAGTGTTTACATGTGCGTCTGGGAGTGCAGCATGTTGAGCCAGGGCAGAGCAGCCCTGAGCTGGCAGGAGGCTCTGGGGGTCAGCCTGTCAGACCAGGGCTGCTCCGACCCAGCTAAATGTGCTATGGAGGGGCTGGATGGAGCATAAGGGTGCTTGAGTGCAGGGCCAGCTGGCAGGCAGCCCCCACACTGAAGCACCTTTGTGTCCCAGCCAGTTCCAACAGCCTTTACATGTACATTATAGCAGAGTAAAGAACTCCACCTTCGGATAGTACTTTTATCTGGCAGTACTAACCTACAGTGGAGTTAATTAGGCATCTTGTGTAATAAGCATCTTGTGTAGATGTGCTCACTAGATGTGCAGAGAGCTAGACTGATTGTCAACACAAATTCATGTACTTATTTTAAAAAAATGCTCATTAATGTACAGAAAAACCTATAAAGTATAAATTCTTGGTACAGCATCACATAGAAAGTAAATATGGAATAAGATATATAACAGGGTATTTTAAAACACAATCCCTGGTTATTCACATTTCAAACACACTGTGTACATAACTGTGTCCTTGATACCAGCCAGTTCAGCATTGATAGATTACTGTTTTCCCCTCCTGACAAGGAAAGTGAGCACAATTGTTCTGTTAAGTGAGACATCCCAGAGAAAATGGAGACCCACTTCTTATAGATTAATGTCTTTGATTTACCTTCATTGTCCCTTAGTGTAAAGTTGGGATTCAAAGAAAGGCCCTCATCAAGAGAAAAATGGAATCTTGGCCCATTTGCAGAGATATCTTTGTCAGTGGCACTGATAGTCTGAATAACCTGAAATAAAAATTAAATAGTGAATGTGTTGAAATTTGAACTTGACCCAAATGCTGCCTCAACTCAGCAAAACCTTTAAATTTAAGTTATTTAATTTTTTTACTTGGCTGATGCCAAATTCTATCCAGGAAACAACAGGCTTATTAGCTTGACTTCTCTAATATGAAATCATTTAGGAGCCATGCTTCGGGGAAAGTAAAAGCATTGAAACTTTAAAACATCCTAATGTGGGTGTTCTGATACTAAAATAGCCCTTAGATTACATCTAGATTAGAGACTTTCAGAATTACAGTTTTAGATAAACACCTGCTTTGCAAGAGACAAAATATAGGTTAAATAAATGTCTCCATATAAAGCATCCTCTACCTGTTGTCCCTACTACATATTTGCAATGATAGCTGATATTTTTTTAACATTAACATTGGTAAAGAAAAAAAACTTTAAATCAAGGTGACACACACACAACAAAAAAAGCATTCTGCATGAACCCTTTCAGAACCCAGCCCCAGACTGTGGAAGAGAAGAATATGCAGGATGGCACTCATAATTGTTTTTAGTTTGGCTTTCCCAGTAAAAACATACAATGAAACATCTTATGACAGACAGCACTGACAATGGAGTGTATCCAGAAAGACAAAATCCCTACCCCACAAACCTTAGCTGGCTCTCTTTAACATCTTTAGCAATGATATGGACATTTGTGTCAGAAGTGCACTGGCGAAGTTCGCCAATGACACTAAACTTTGGGGCATAGCATCCACACCTTAGGACAGGCTAGTGATTCAGGCTGCCATGGATAAACTTACTAAGTGGGTGAATACAAACCCAATGACATTCAATACCGATAAATGTAAAGTACTCCACCTCGGGGGAAAAACCCCCACGGCATGCTTATAGGCTCAGCAGTGCTACGCTTCCTAGCACCACTGCTGAAAGACACTTGGGAGTCATGATTGACCACAAGATGAACATGAGCCACAATTCGATGTTGCAGTTGGTAAAGCAAACAAAACTCTGGCTTGCATCCATAGATGCTTCTCAAGTAAATCTGAGTATGTCATCCTCCCGCTGTATTCGGCCTTGGTGAGGCCGCAGCTGGAGTTCTGCATCCAATTCTGGGCCTCACAATTCAAAAAGAATGTCAAGAAGCTTGAGTGAGTCCAGAGGAGAGCCAAGCGCATGGTCAGAGGGCAAGAGAATAGGCCTTAGGAAGAGAGGCTGAGAGCCATGGGACTTCAGCCTGGAAAAGCGCAGGCTCAGGGGGGACATGGTACATAAGGGGTGTACATAAGGATCTGGGAGAATATCTATTCACCAGAGAACCCCAAGGAAAAGCAAGGACCAACAGTCATAAACTCCTCCAAGACCATTTTAGGCTGGCTATAAGGAAAAACTTCTTTACTGTCTTTACTTCCAAGGCCTGGAATAGACTCCCTCCAGAAGTGGTGCAGGCACCTACTCTGGACTCATTCAAGAAATGTTTGGATGCTTATCTCGCTGGGATCCTTTGACCCTAGCTGACTTCCTGCCCCTGGGCTGGACTTGATGATCTTCGAGATCCTTTCCAGCCCTAACGTCTGTAAAATCTATGAAGAAGCTAACTTTCCCCTTCCACCCCCAGGAGTGCAACCCCAAGGAAACAGCCTGAAGAACACATATCAGCTAGCCATGTCACAGGACACGGACGGGTCCAGGGGTAGGGTCTGGTGGGAGAACAATATAAGGGGCCACATCAGGTCCCCATGAACTGGGGCTTTTTTCTCAGGGCAGGAGCAGTAGCTCCCCAAAAAGTATCTTCCCTCACCGTTCCCACCTCCCAGGCACCCTGGGAAGCATGACCACACCCCATACCCAGTCCCAAAGTATTAATAAATAATAATATATTATTAATAATTAATACTACTTTTAGTAACATCAGTTTATTAAAATGAGATCTTTAATGTACTTCCTCTTTATTTTTTTTGTTTTACTTCTTAAACTTTTATCCTTCAATAGCTGACTTCCTTCATTTCACCACCCTCCCCTCCCCTCATTTCATTACCCATTCTCATTCCATTAACTCTTCACCTTCCACTTCATTTTCCCACCCCACCCAAACCCATCTCTCACACCCTTCCACCTAGATCAGGAAAAGAAGCTTGTTTTGGCTCACCGGCCCTGTACTGGCAACTCACAGCTGTAGCTCCTCGTCAAGTCCCTGCTCACCAGACCTCTAGTAGAAAGGCACAGCTGTGCAGGGGCGGACAGTTATAGAAAGTTTTTAGCCTTAACCTGTGACTCCTCCAGACTTGAGCTAACACCAACACTAGTCAACAGTTGAGCAGCTCAAAGTGCAATGTATAATAAGGCACTAAGTGTTTCCCTCCTTCCACTTTCATTTTCTTGCTTGGACTGCACATTGAAGTGACAAAACAACATATAGAAGACCCTTTCTGTTATATTCCTGATTAAGATTGGATTGTCTGTTTTATAGAAATTACAGAAATTATGGGGCAGGGGGACATGGCATGAGGGAATGTGGAGTGGAGTAGTTAAGTTTTTCCTCACAAGAATTCATGTTCATTGTTGTAGACAGTTAATTTGCCACACTTTTGTAAATTCATCCAAACAACTTGAAGTTAAACCTCTGAAGTCTTAAGTGTCTTTGTCCATCTTCAGAATTATAGGACAGATCCAGTGTATTCACTTCCATAGGAGTCCCTCTGTTGCAGGTTGCTATCTACAAAAATGTATGCTTCCCTAACACAGTTAGTTGCTAAGGCCCCTGGCAGGCCTTAATTTAACTGCACAATTGGGATATGACAAATTTTATCCCAGATCCCCAAAATTACATGTCCTGCCATGCCACACATGCACAAGCCATTTGTGTAATCTGGGGTTAAATTCTATGTAATGCAGAACATTTTTTATGGCAGCTTTCTCATTTTGTTGTGCCATTAGTTGTCTGAATGTGTGAAAAGTTTACTACTGGTAGTTAAAGTGAGATTAATGTTTTAATTGTGTCATAAGTGTAACATTTGCCACCATGCCCTATCTTTTGCCTCATTTTTACAGGAGAAGCAAAACAAAAGAAACACATTTTAGGGGCTAATATCATCCATTAATTATTTTATAAATAGTATGAGTCTGAAGCTTGTAAGTAGGATATTTTTATATAATTATTATTTCTGTGAGTTGGGTTAGTGATTTGAGATTTTTTTAAAGGTTCCCCAATAATTTCTTTGTGCAATGGTAGGACATTTCTGACACTCATTTAATGTTATACTTAGAGCATCTATTACCTAGAGTACTGAAGGACAGGCAGTCTTAAACAATGGCAGTGTTTCTTAAAAGATTTGGTAACATTTAATCGTCCTACATTATGTTTTGAAAAGGTAGAAACCCCAAAGGGGAATAACTGTAACTGATGGCTTTGCATAGTGGAACGAGGATAGAAAAGACTCACAGGATTAGTTCAAATTCACATACTTAGTTTCTGATGTTGAGGCTGGAACTGAGGCAAACCACAGGGTGTGGGCATAGGGACAATACTTAAGGAGGCAACATTTTCAAATGGATCAAATTTCTGGTTCCACTAAAAAAAAGTTAATGCAGATTTACTCTCATTCATTGTTAATAAGTAGTTACAATTCAGATCAAAAGCAAGAGCTACAGAACCTTATTTGTTTATTAGTTAAAAAAAATCTTTATTTTGTAATATGCTTTAAGCTTTTCTTGGGTAAAATATTTTCTTTCCTGCTCACAAGGAAAGAGTCTTGATCTTAATTCTTTAATAATGTAGCTGTATTTTATCTGGTAGACAATACCAAGCAAGGTAATATACTAGCCATCTTGTGTGTGTGTGTTTTAATGACAGTGAAGTAGGATACCAATGCCTCTATTTACTGTTCGAGAATAATTTAAGGGCTTTATTGTGAAAGGGGAGATAAGCTCTAGAAAGCCAACACTTTCATTTTGTTGACATAAATCTAATGCTCTTCTGGGTTTTTACATATTTATTTATTTTCCTGTCCTTTCCCCATCCCTCTCCTTCTATATCATAAATTCAGAGAGGTCCAAGATGATGTGCCCTTTAGCATTAAGTCCAATATTAGGAATAAATATTGAAATAGATAATTTTTTTCCAATTATCATTCTTTTTTCAAGGAATGTGTTATGGTCACAGTAACTGATGTAAGAACTTCTTGACATTCCAATATTTAGAAATGTATGAAAAAATTTTTGGTGATAACTCAGGACAGTTATTTTATACAACTATTTCAAACATATGCTCCAGTTTTTCAGTACGTTGTATCAAGGCTGAAGTGCAATTGGGTAATTTTAAAGTAGTGCTTTATTTACAAGATAAAGTACTAGTTATAGTCTCCTGGTTTTGAAAGCTAATTATACTCTACAGTCAGTCATAAAACTGAAGGGGCATAAAAAGGGCATTAAAAAGTAGTTGAACAAGATACCCCCAATAGGAGAAGCGTACATTAGAGCTAGTCAAAAATATTTTTTCAAAATGGTTTTTAATGGAAAATTGTGTTTCTGACCCTTTTCATGAGAAGTGAAAAAAAATCAAAACTCAGATATTTTTCATTTTCAATTGTTCGTCATATTTTATGAAAAACATCAGCATTTTCCTTGGAAAATGACTTCCCTCTTCTGTCCCGTTTTGGAAAATATCTGTATGAAGTTTACGGAAGCAAATCCTTCTTTTCGTAAGAACTATATGCAATGTGTTGAGACAACTCCTATAATCAAATGGTCAATAACATTTTAACCTTGTTTCTGATTTGTAGCTTATCAGGGTAGCCTGAAGTAAGGCTAGGTCATCACAATGTACATTTGCATAGTTCCACTGAAGTGATTAAATTGCAAGCTTCTGCTAACCAACTTTTCAGGAGAAAAACTATAAAGAAATTGATTTCCAGCAAAGTAGGTCACAGTTCTAGCTCAGGTATATCTGATTTTATAGCGACAGTAAAATTATTAGATATGCTAGGTGAGAGGGCAGCAGGACAGGCCCTATGAGGAGAGACTGAGGGACCTGAACCTGTTCAACCTCAGCAAGAGGAGGCTGTGGGGAGACATGGTGGCTGCCTACAAACTCATCAGGGGATATCAACAGCAAATAGGTCATCTGGGGTGACAAGGAACAATGGTAATAAGCTGACGGAGAATAGGTTTAGGTTAGAGATCAGAAGTCAATATTTTACAGTTAGGGTGGCCAAAATCTGGAAGCAACTCGCCCCTATCTTTGGCAAATTCAAGAGGAGGTTGGATGATCCCTGTCTGGGGTCTTGTGAACTCAGCATTCATTTCTGCCTGTGGCAGGGGTCAGGCTTGATGATCTGTTCAGGTCTCTCCTGACCCTAGCTACTATGAAACTATGTCATAGTTCATTAGTTTGATCAGAACTACACTGTATTCTTTTACTTTTTAGGTGGATAGAACTATATAGCAATAAAACTTTTGATTCTTTCTGTCACAGGTTCAAATGCCATTCTGGCATTATTCCAACTGACCTCACTGGGCATTGCACTCATTTATGATGGGGTGAAACTTGGTCCCATGCCTCAAGCTACGTTTATCATGCGTCATTCAGAAGTCCCTGTGAAATACAAAATTTCCTAAGCAAGGTGAATACTAGAGTAATAAAGTCTGGAGTTGAGTTTTCAAATGATGTCATCCTCGTAAGTGTTTTGAGTGGAAGATGCCTTAGGGGTTTTGCTGAAATAAATCCTTTGTAACACTAAGTTTTACTGACATATTTAAAAGATAAATTGAGCTCTTGGGAAAGGAAGGAAGAGGAGAGAGAGAGCCTGGGGAAACAAGTCCTGATGCAGTTTTTATTACCTCGTCCATCCTCCTAATGCTCCCCCACTTCCCAGAAAAGGGGTAAAAAAAAAAGGGAGTTCACAAAGAATTTAGAAACTTCACAGCTTTGGTTCAAACTTAAACATTGCAAAATTCTTTGTAAAACTGAAGCTCCATTCCAAACAGAGTTCCTGGACACATTATTTAAACATTAAAATCCACAAACTTTCCTCGTAAGTAGTAGTAGTATATATTAATAGTAGTAGTGATACAAATCTTTTTCAATTATGTAAGCAAAACACAAGAACCCAATAATTTACCTAGTTTACTGGCTAAATATTCCTGCTTACTTATTTATAAGTGTCTTTAATGTGCAAGTGCATTTTTACTAACCGATTAGCTTTCCAGAACTTAATCTTGATTACACACTTTGGAATAAACCAATACAAAAATATTAAAATTGGGCTATAGTACACAGTTGTGCACTAAGGATGCAGGTCATTTTTAAATTAACAAAATACTAGATTCAGCTTCAGTTGTAAGTTTTGCCATTTGGGGATGTGACAACTTGCCTGGTAAAGCAGACATTGACCAGAGATCGATGTAAACTGAGCAAGAAGGAAACCTTGATCATGTTATGTTTTCAACCTCTACGTTTTCAACCTCTCTGTTTAAGCCTACACCATTTTTCATGTCATCTGGATAATGGAACATTTCCACGGAGTATCTAAATTGCTTCAAGAGTTTGTTAGTGGACATTTTGAATCTTTGTAGTTAATGTGATTAATTCTGATTTCTTCTGAGATCCTGGAATTAGTGGTATAAGCCTCAGTTTCCTCTTCACATGATTTGTAATTTTAGTGTGTCCTCCCTCATAAGGTAGCTTTCTGTATAAAATATTTGCCATGTTTTCTCCCCATGCTGAGAAAAAGTCAACAAACTTCGTATAGATGTATATAAATGCAGAAATCCTGAAAGTCACTTAGGGCATGATTTCTTGTCTGTTAGGGTTATCTTATACTCCACCTACCAGGTAGATGAGTGAACTGAGGCTCAAGTACAATTCTATTCTACCTTGGTGAAGTCCGGAAAATTCATTAAAGCATTTATTTTTGTAGCATAACATCACATTATCTTTATGTTTGAGTCACAAATAACAGTGAAGAGGGGATGGACCGAGCCACATTTTGCATTCAGTATTTTTCAGATGCATATGAGCACCTAAATCTACTTATGCACCTAATCAGTGGGGAAAACCCCACCCCCCTAGTCTTTAGTCAATCAACCATCAGATTGATGGTGACTGTGGAAGAATTCTAGCAATCCTGAAATCTTAGTATAAGATAAGGTGATTCCTCTTTTTCAGTTACGTTTAAATATTGTGCTAAACACACCCATCTCATTGGATAGGATACTGAATTTCAGTAATCCTTTTCTTTTCTTTTTTCTTTTCTTTCTTTTCTTTTAGTCTTTTCTTGAAACACTTCACTCGGTATTTACTCTGAAAGTCTGCCTTTCTACATAATTACTGACTGAATTTACAGGTTATCTTAAATCCTCCAAAAATAACAAAAAATAGACACTCCTAAATGAAACTCTACTAAAAAGCACAACATAAGGGTTAAATTATCATTTATGTTTTAAACAAAAGACAGTGGTACAAAAAATACCTCACTTACAGGATCGTTAAAATCAAAAATGTTCTGCCTTTCCACTTCAAAAGGCAAAGTATAATACAATGAAATATTTGATCATACGGCATGTGAGAAAACAGCTATTCTGCTCTTTTTAAGATTGGTACAAAACTTTCCTATACTGAAACTAAGCTTTTAAAAATGTTTGTATTTTCAGAAGAATTACTGGTTTTCATTACTTTAGTCCAGTCAGTTGTTTTTCTTTTTTTAACTTTCAATATATTTTATCATCAAACGATACAAAGTTGGCCATCACTAAACTTTTATCACTCCTTCGCTGCATTGATCAGCAGCTTTCATATTTACTACAGATGGAATGAGAAACAATTTCCCAGAAAATTCATTACTATAAAGCCTGAAAAAAAACATGCCTTTGTTACCTTTCAAGTGTTTCTAAATGATAACAAACCAAACATTTCTAGCAGTTCTCAATGCCACTTAAAACTCCACCCATTCCTACAACCAAGTTTCATGAATTTCTAATTACATGCTAATGTTTTACCTAAGTATTTACTAATTGGGTATAACAAAACTATGCAGGTTTAACCCCTTCCCATTTAATTTTTTAGAATAGTTAAAGTTTTCAATAAAGATAGGATTTAGAGCCTAATGTGTTAGTATTAAAAAACTCAAAATATTCTTCTTGTAAATACTTGAGAATTACTTAAAGCCAAAAGATGTCCAACCCCTCCGCACAAAATCCCCAAGACAAATAGAAGATGAAAACAACAAATAAAACTATCAGAATACATGTTTTTAAAACCAAAAGTGACTGCTTTTCATAAACCTACAAAGTAACTCACAAGACAGTGCCTTTTGTAACTAATAGTTTTTACATCCATTATTTGTTATTACATATCTGATTTAATATACAAATCATGGTTTTCAAAAGACTGAAAAATATGTAGATAATTTGTTTAAAAAGCAAAGTAGAGACTATGAAATTCAAGCAACGGTCAAAATTACAATGCTACATTAATTATTATTGACCTAATCTAATATAAAATATTACATTTTAGTTCTATTATTCCTAACACAGAAATTTCTGGGGATGGGGCCTAATGCCTTCCATAGTCAATCGTATTCTAATTTCCATAACTAAAGTGTTTATAATAAATTTGGGGCTCTCTCAAATATGGATTGTCTTCCCTAAGCTAGTTCTTAGTCCAACAACCTCTGTCCTGGAAACTCTCTTTCACACTGTGGTGCCTACAATACTCCATTGTGACTTCTGTGGAGTCTATCAATATTTTAAAACATGTTTTGTATTACAATAAAGAAAAATATTATTCCCAGGGCAGGTTCTATTTTAACAGTTAATTTTTATTTTTATCAAGGTTAGCATAAGTATAAATTATATTATGTAGTTTTGGGGGGATATTGCTTTCTCCAAGATTACACGAATGCCTAAGTGACCTGATATATTATAAGTGGAGATTACAGTATACACATTTGGTAAAAAAGTAATAGAATTCTAATCCACCTTCCAATTTTGCTTTAATATTTTTGATGAATAAATAAATAAATAGATATTCATTAGAATCTTTTAAAAGATTCCATGCATCTCTAAGCAATGCTCTGGAAACATTTAGGAGCTGAATCCAGGCTGCCAACTATTTTTGCCTCTTGATCCAAGTGCCCTGCATCCTCCTTTACCTCTTAGTTGCACTACTGATACTACCCTCCTCATTCCTCTTCATCTTAACGCTAGTCAAGCTCTTTGGAATAGGACCCAGGGTTTCCTATATGCATTTTTATACGGCAAAATGACACCCCGAATCTCACTAGAACTTGATGCATTACCAACATACAAGTAAACAGTAAACAAAATAAGTAATAAAATCTTCTCAGTTAAAAAGTACATTAATAACATGCAGAGTATTGCTTTCTTTTATACTGAGCTACTGAAGTAGAACGTCCTTCAAAGTCTTATTAGTGTGGGGCACTAAACTACATTGAAGCAAGGGTCATAATGTAAAATAGCATGGATGTATCCCCAGATGAACAGAGAGTATTGAAGACAATTTCATGCCAACATCCATCTTAAAACACTCAAGTGAACTAGTGGATGCCCAATGGAAAGTGTGCAATCCTCAAAGAGGGTGCAGGGTGTTAGAAGTGCTATAAAGCCATGGATGCCGATGGAGTATAATAGCAATGGAAGTAGCAGGAGAGCTTACTAGTTCAGTCTTACTTTGAATACAGAAACCATATGAAACTTTGGTGTCAATCTAAAGGGATCCCTTATGAAAGAATAATGTTCTCTGTCATTCTTATTATGCAAACTATTCTTAAAGACAGCTAACATGTGAAGAGTCACTGTTACAACTATGTTATATCTGCCATTGTACAAAGAATCTATGAAGCCTTGTATCCAGGTAAAACTGGGATGAGAAGGTTACTGTCCCCTTTTACTGATGATGATAAGCCTTCATTCACTTATCAGATAAGTTTTTCTCATCTTGACTAAACACAAATATTTGTGTTTGTTATCTTGACTAAACACAAATATTATCTTGACTAAACACAAGTATTTGATACTTGTATTTTAGCAAAAATTAAAAGATATTGAAATGTACTTTCCCCTTATCCTATGTAAATGTTTTATTCAATTTGAAATGTGAAGCTATAATGGGATTATTTCCTTCCTCCAAGAATTACAATATTTAAGTGTTCACCAAATCAAACTTCTTTCTTACATGGCATTAACAGAAATAAAGCAGTTCTTCTGTCATGTGTTAGAAGAAAGGCAACTGTGAGACTAATGTGTTACCTGACCAGGCTTTGCATTCTCACAGACAACTATATCATATTCTCTGGCAAGCTCTGGAGGGTTGTCATTGACATCCAGGATTCTAATGCCAACTGGAACGTGGCTCAGCAGGCCAGGATTGTCTGTAACACACAAGAATGTATTCAACCATTTGACAGTTTTAATACACCCCTTAAAAACATAGCTTAAACAATTTTGTTTTAAATGATGGCTTGCTGGAAACTCAGTACTACAGTAGAACTTCTGGTAAAGATAACTTTGAAAGAATGCTGTTTTCTGAGTCTCATTAACTTACTGAGGAATGAAAAATGTATATGGAAGCACAGCATGAATGTTAAATTGGGATTTTGTCATATTGAGGAAATTATAAGTTACTCAGGAACTGAAGTGGGAGAAAGTTGTCAGAATGTACTGCATGCTGTCACACTGTATAATCCATTGGTTTCACAATTAATCTGCGAGTGTCACTGTGGTTTTGAATACAATCTAAAATTAAATATTTTTTGTTTTCTTCAATCCCAGAAAGATATCAGGTCATGAAAAGAAAATATCAGAGGGAAGCCTAAATGAGCATATACATATGAACCACTTTGACATGCAGGCCTACAAATTTTGTGCAAAGTATTGTATACGATTACCAATAATACACAAATTAGAAATCAGGGTTAGAGCCTGCATCATTGAAATTGATGGGAGTTTGCAATTAGGTTTAACTATGTAGGACCAATCCTAAAGGTAATAAAATAATGAATACAAATATCAGAAAAAGATATAGTTAATCATACTAGTTTAGATGTGACCAAGTAAGAAAGCACAAGAAATTCAGACTGGTATCAATGAACAGAAGTTGTATATGATGAACCAGGCTGTCTGGATCCATACATATATTCTTACATTCCCATCTCCAAGCCCAGCTTGTCAGATATCATTATAAGAGATTTACATGAAAAACCTTTATTAATTAGCACTCCTCATTATAAGATTTTTTTCTCTTTACCTTAATTGTACACATCATATATTTTTCAAGAGGGGTCAGCTTTAGTACATCTTTGCTGACGGCTCCTCAGGATTCTCTTCTGTTGACATATCCTGAAGCAGTCTAAGGGTGGAGACAGTAAGTTCCTCTTGTTTGGCCAAATACAGTTAAATGCTCATTGGCTAATCTGCTTTCACCTTTGGTGCAGCTGGGACTGTCCAGTAGCATTCAGCCCACTGGAATTATAAGAATGAACTCAGGTAGGAGCTCAGCTTGAGATAAGCTGTGATTCAGCAGTGTCTGATCCTAACTCTTGCACCCAGAGGCAGTACTAGGGCTAGAAATGCCTGGACAGAAAAACAAGAGGCAAAAATCAACACGGGGATGGAAAAACTGGCCAAAGTGAGGGCAAGGAAAGGCTGTGAGGGGGAATGTTCCAGAAGAAGCAGTCATAATGGAATTCTTGACACAGAATTAATCTATTTAAGGAAGGCCCCATCAATTTTGGGGGAAGGAAAAGGAAGATTTTAGCTGAGAGGGTAGCAGAGAGATCTGACAGTTTCCTCCCGTCAGCAGACACTATAGCTATGTAAAAGAAAAAGAAATAAATATAGGACAGTAGGGAAGTAGGTAGGAAGGAAGAGAGAATGAGATCACAACATGGGCCAGAATGTACTACAGAGAAACACATGATACTCCTGGCCAACAGGTTGCACAACCCATGGACTCTTGGATTAGTTTTGGAGCAGAAACTGGAGATGCAGTCATCCACTTTAGTATAATTTGTTCATTTACAAGTGCACACAGGTTTTGCTTGCCTGCTCAGTAGTGCTAACAAACAGTAATGCAGGCAACTCCTCTCTTTCAGAACCCAAATGTCAGAAATTTCTGCCTCACTCTAGACGCAGGTACTTTGTGCTTCTGTTGGCACATCTACAAGAGACAGTAACTGTGCAGTAGCCTAATACTGAGCAGTAGTGCATCACATCATTGACAGTGCTAATATGCTACTGCAGAGTATTCTCACTAAAAAAGGCATGTGCCAGTGCTACTATGCAGTAACATTGATTATACAAGTATTAAACTTAATGTGCAATAACTACAGTGAATTAAGAAACATGTAGATGTTCCCTGTCAGTACCCAGGAAGGACCTTGCTCCAGTTTAACTGCTTAATACAATCTACATCCCCAGCATTTTTCTTTTGGAGATCCTTTGCTCACAGAGATCATACAATATGGGAAGGTAAGGCATGACATGTACCCTTCTTTGGTTCAGTTGTTCTGCAACACAAAGGAAGTTTTTAAAAAAATCAGTAATTCAGATTATGGAAAACACTTTAATGCCCATGATACTCTTAACATAACTTTGGGCATAGTTAGGTATTAGTTTGACTACACCACACTAGTTGATTAAACTAGGTTGATTCTTGTGCCAGAACATCAGCTGACAGATAGCAGATGCCAGAGTGAAGCCACCAGAGCAGCTCATGTTGGATTCATGCAGCTTTTCTATGGCAGCTATGTCAGTAAGGCATGAAATAAATTCTGAGTGGACACAGCTGTTGAAAGGGCTGTGGAAGCTGGCAGGAGACATGGGTGTGCCAGGGCAGGGACCACAAGCAGCCAGGACTCAGAGTGTAAGACTCTCAGTCCTGGCCGCATGTGGTTGTGATAGAGGGCATGCTTGGGGCCAGGTCTCATGCCAACCTGTCCACCTGTCTCTATAGGGCAGTCCACCCAGTCTTTCCTGCCACGACTTTGCTGTTCTCAAAACAAGTGGTAAAATGTGGGAGACTGACCATCACATGCCCCGATGCCAGGGGGCATGATCTGCAGTTTCAAACCTCCCCTACACTGCAGTCCATGCCTTGTAGATGGCAACCATGGTGTCATTTTGCTTCCAGCCTAGAGCTGGGCCAAGTTTAGCCCTCATTGTCAGGCCTCTTTCACACACACATTCACTCCTCTCACTAGGGCCTCTCGCATTCCACCCCATCTCACAGGGTCTCTTTCTCACATCGACAACTTGTTCTGTCTTGCTGCCTCCTGCAGGCCATAGGCTTTATCCAGATCATGCCTTGGGTGGCAGACGTAGAGTCCCTTGGGCCTCTCCGATGACCCTCACTTGGGTAGGGCCAGGCAAGTTCCTGGGCCAAGCATACACACTGGCCCCCAGCCCCACGTACTGGGCTCTGTCAGGATATTACCGTGCACAGACATGAGCCTTTGTGGTTCGTTGACATTCACTGGCCTTCCTCTTTCCCAACGCCAGTGCCAGTCAACTCAGTTGGGTTGGTCTTCCTCACTATTATCTCATCTGCCGCAACTTTGATGACTTAATTAATGGGGGAGGGGTGATGACTCCCTGACACAGGGCTGACTGTCACTTGCCTGGTGTCAGACCAGCTATATACAACAAAACCAAACAAACTTCTTAGCAAATGAAATAAAACTACAGGCCACTTGCTGTCTGTCCGTTGGTGCTTCTCCTGGCTGCAGAGAACTCCGATGCAGCCTCTCACTCCCCGTGCCCTTAATCCACGAGCGCTTAATCGCTGGAACCACATTTTCCCTTTTTTTCCTTCAGTAATTGATACAAGGTGAGCTTAATTGACCGAGGGCAGTGACCAGTTAATGCAGAAGCACTTTTCCCCTTTAGGCGTGTGAGCTCCTCCAAGCTCTAAAGACCCTGCAGGTCTCTTGCCCTGCTCCAGGGGACCTCAGTTCTGGGCAGCAGACCGGCATTCATTCTATCTGCATGCCCTGTCTCTCCCTTCTACCATCCCTCTTCATCCTGTCTCCCAGGACCAGAAATAACCCTGGACTGCTTAATAAGCCCGATCTGCTTCACCCAGCAAGGTAATAAAACAATACTGGGGGGAATCGGGAGCTCTTATTGGAGTGTGGCCATGCCACCATGGCCGGGCAAACTCCCCTGACCAGGGGACTGCTCCAGGTATGTAATCTTGACCTTTCCACAGGCTCTCAGTCCTCTGTTCTCTCTTTCTGGGGCTCCACACTTCTCTCAACCTGATCTCCAAGGGGTTGGCCCATGTACTGCCCTTCAGGCCATCCCACAGCCCTACTCAGCACACCCCATCAGGGCTGCCCTTCAGACTTACCCTCAGCCCTACTCAACCCACTTGCTCTCCAGAGGGTCGGCCCATGTTCTGCCTTTCATGCTGACTCACAGCCCTACTCAACCCTCTTCCAGGCCCTCACTACCACTCCTTCTCTGGGGTTATACATCTACCCCCTCTTTCAGGGCTCCAGGGTTTCCTCTCCTGTGGAGACTCCCTCTCCTCTAGAGGCCCCTTGTAACTATGGTGTTGTGGAGGCTAGGGGTTAAGGTGCTGTGACCCACCTTTCACCAGGGTGGTAACTGGCATGGCATCTCCTGGGGGCTCCCACACCATCAGGAGTGCCCCACCAGGCCACCCATCCCCAGTAGGGTGCAGTTTTAGGTCATGTCCAGGACCAAGGGCTTCCTAGCCATCCCCATCAGCTCTTGCCCATACCTCCTGGATACAGTCTTTCAACATAGCAATGTTTCTGCCTCACTGTCAGCAGCAAACTGCTGTATTTATATAGGCAGTCAGTGTTTTAAAATGGCTGCTGCAATGAAGCACCTGCTGGCTGCTTGACTCAGCCCTTAAAGTGGCAGGCACTGCAAGTGCATTGCCACAGTGGTCCCTGATGCTAGAAGCCCCCTCAGCAAATGGGGCTCCTAGCCATGGTAGCCTGCTTCTTGCCATAGATCAAGCTCCTCTTACAACAGCAATAAGGCACTACTGGATCTGATGCGCAATCCCACAGTCATGCTTCCTGTCATGTATATGTGGCAGAACATCAGTAGCATTCAGCCCACTGGACACTGCTCGGATGGCATTTTGTTACTATTAAAATTATTATTAGTAATAGGATTGCAACAGAGATGAAACGTTGAGCTCATTTAGGCTGAGCTATGGCAATGCTCTTTGGCACAAAGCGGCACTACAAGATTTATTGGATTTCTGGCCGATGACATATCTATTTCAGACTCTGCAAGTGATTCTTCATCTACTGCAAGATAACAGCTCATTCAGCATTTGGTGAATCACTGCTATTCTACTGCATTATAATGAGCACTGCCTCTTCTATGGTGCCTTTCATTAGTAACTACAAATATCAGGAACATTATATTTACCATAGCCAAGACATTACTGAAAATTACCCAAAGCTTTGACCACCCTCCCAGGGTCAGCAAGTGGTCAGGTAGAACCATATCTGGCTACCTTCATGGGACAATATAAAAAAAAAAACTCTTCTTTTTCACGCTTAACCCCAAAGACAAAGATGAGATTGTTTTCCTGAGTGTTTATGAAGCTAATAACCAAATCAATAACAGAAAGGAAAATCAACATAAACTTTGGAATTAGAAGTTCAGGATACAAAACAAATCTCCTTCTAGCAGACTATTATGTACAAGTTTTGTGCCAATGGTGAAAACAGATGCTACATTGTTGGAAAGCCTTAAATCTCAGCTCTTCCATGGGACAGAGAAACTGGTTTCCAACCTTAGGTGTTAAGATCATATCAGACATAGCCCCCCGTGGAATGGGGTGGGCCACCCAGGCCATGGCCCTACCAACTTTTAGGACGCTAATTTATATAACCCACAAATGCACAATTGTCATTCCGGTTGAAACTGTATAGCTATTTTTTAACTGCATGACTAGCTAAATTAACATGCTAAAAGTTGGTCAGGCCATGGTCTGGGTGGCCCACCCCACTTTGCAGCCTATGATATCAGTCCTTCACTTTTTCAATATTCTATGTATGAAATGTCATCTCTTTTGAATTTTAGTCTGGACAATATGGATGTTAATATCTAAAACCTATTTTTATCAGACCCACCTTTAAGGATAAAGAAGGAAATATTTTGCAGCTGGTTCTATTTCTTTGAAAAATAATTTAGACTGCTTAGAATATTAAAAGCCTCTGTGAAAATGGATTAGTAGGCAGAGTGCAGGGGGGTCTAAGAAGATAAATGAATGCAGTTTTTCATAATGTAACAGTATATTTCATGGCTCTACAGATTATTATAGAATTTGTTTGGTAGGAATGGCTACATATGTGGTATAAACATAAACATGCCCATACTATGCTAGCATCTGTTGGATGAACTGGCATTAATTTAGCTCACTGTGGCTGAAGTAAACATTCCCTTTGAAGGAAAATGCATAACGAGTAATGGTGAAAAATGAAAGAGGAACTAAACAGTACTACTAATAACAAACTTGATTATATCAAATAGGTAATCATCCAGCATTCTCTGCCAGCTAGAGAGAGCTATGAAATTAATACACTATAATTATTACGTGTATGATGAATTTTATAAAATTTTTCTGTTCTAGTTCAGTTTTATACATTTTTTATGGCCTGTATGGTGCAACTATGGCATGTGAAGCACTTAGTAGACCACATGTGGAGCACCTGTGCCATCAGGATCTGGGATTTTGGATGGAACAGTAAAAATGGATCAGAAAAGAATCAACATTGCCCTCTTTAAAGTCTTCAACAGGAAATGTTTCCCAGTGCTGAAATACTACCACTCTCAAGACATTAGGCCTAACCTTTGCCTTTTGTTTCCATCCCCTCTAATAGCCCAGATATTCTTCAGAGGAAACTAATTCCTTGGTAGGCACAAATGGCTGTCCCCTGCAAGGGTTGCCCTGATCACCTCACACCAGCCCTGCCTGCTGCAACTCCGAAAGACCCATTCCTGATACCAGGTGTGGCGGGACACGACCTAGGGGTGCCGTGAACTCCCCTAGTGCTCCCTACCTACCGTTCCAAATTGGGTCCAAATGCACCCTCACTATCTCGCCTGCCATGTCTTTGATGGTAATATGTTAAAGGGAGGCTGCCTTTCTAACCCTCCTTGGCATGGTGCCTTGATGTATCTTGGCTCTGTCTAGTTGCCTGGTGCACTCCAACCTCTGGGGCTGCACGTGAGTCCCACAGTCACCCGTGCCCTCACGGGTCCCCGGACTCATCTCTGTTGCCCGCCTGTGCTCTTGTAGCCCGCACTCGGGCCTGTCTCCCCGTGGCTCTCGTAGCCCGCACTGGGGCCTTGCCTCACGATCCCCGCCTGTACTGGGGCCTTGCCTTGCGATCCCCTGCCCGCACTGGGGCCTTGCCTCGCGATCCCCTGCCCGCACTGGGGCCTTGCCTCAAATCAAGGCTCAGGTGGCCATAGCCGTGCCTGGCCCCAGACCCCCTTCTCAGGTCCTACTCCCCACTGGGGCTTCCCACAATCGAGGCTCAGGTGGCCATAGCCGTGCCCGGACTCCAGACCCCCTTTCCAGGTTTTGCGCCCCACTGGGGCTTCTCGCCTGTGCCCACACTGGGCTCCTCCTGATACTGCCCACACTGGGGCTGGGGTCAGGACACCCCAAAATGCAGCGCCCTCTCAGGAACCCCCACACTACTGGGGAGCTCCCATGAGGCCTTCTCCAACCCCTAGAGCCTCACCCGGTCCTCCGGTCTTATACCACAACAAAACACAAAACTCACACTCCTGTATTTCAACATAAATTCCAAGCCAAACTGGCTAACCTCCCTTCATATCCCTGCTAGGGTTTCCTTCACCCAGTATCTTCATGCAGACACTGCTCAGGCCATCAGGCTTCTCTGCTATGCCTACTCACAGCAGAGCTCCCTCTTCCTCAGCTGCTAGAGGGGAACTGGCTCTGGTCTTAGCCTGGCTATTTACATAGGCCAGGCCCTGCCCCCTTCTGGTCATCTGACCAGACAGGTTGTCTCGGCAACCCACACCTGTGCTGCCCTGGTGACTGGCAGCTGAGCCCATATTACTGTTATCAGTAGCAGGCACCTTAGTGCCCTGCTACACCAGGTCAACTGAAATTGTGGATGGGGAAAGGGGAGAACAGCTGGATCGTTCCTAGGCCAGCTTTGCAGTCACTGGCTGCACCTCAAGACATTATTTCCTCCCAAACTTTCATTAATTCCCAGATTTTGATTAAGGCCATTGACGGTGTTGCTTAATTGTAATCCAATTTATGGGCCTAAAACTGATTCATCCACATCTTTGATTTTAGTAGTTTTAAAAATATCTTACCTGTGTTCGAAGGTAACTATATTAATAACAGATCTTGTTTTAAAGTTGCTAAGAAAATAATGATCTTTCCTTTTCTTTGTTATTTCCTCCAGGATGTACATTTATGATTTCATGATCTTTTCTCCACATTAGAAATGTGCCAGTGAGTTCATTCATCATTAGATTTTTACATATACATGAATGTATATGTGATTTGCTCATTGTTAGAGCAAGCTTAACCAATATGCCCTTTGGTAGTGTTATAGATATACTCTATTCTCTATACTGGATATTTATCATAAACTTATTTCCCTCTTTTATGTCTCTGTTCCAACTTGTAAAATCACTAATAACAAGAACTTTATTTTATTTTCCCCCAAACGACTATACAATTAGAAAACCATTGATATAATTCTTTCCTCTGTAAGGACTGTACTGACATTAGCCAGCATCATTTCTATGCTCCTAAAATAAATAAAATTAGCCCAACTTAAGTTCAATGTTAGATGTTATCTTTCCAAAGCTACATGGTCTGTTTATAGTATTCATTGAAAAATCACTGACATCAAACCCATATAAGATTTTCCCCTTTGAATTCTGTGGCTTTTGTTGTATCATGAGTTTCTCCTTATTTCTTTATGTTTCTGTTTCCACTATACTTCACTTTAAAAAAATATATTTTGTATACTGTAATTAAAAAGCCTACACCAATCTCTTAACAACTGTTGCCTGCTGTTTCACACATTATGGTTGTTCTTCTCCTCTTTGTTTTGATTAGGATTCATTGCCTCTTCCTGAAAGGGTCTCAGAAAAGTTGCTACCTTCTTGTATTTTTATAGCAAATATATTTCCCTGGGATAGTTCAGTATTATAGTGCAGAACAATGCACATTTTATTAATTTATCACAGAGCTGCTGCTTTACATCTATACTTTCCTTTGAAGCCTGCATGAGAAATGTAAGAAAACAAACAAACAAAACCAAGTACCTTTGTTTTCCAGTATCTCATTTTGTCTTCTAGCCTACAGAACTGTTATTTTATCTGTAAAATTATGTAGTTGCATAATGATACCTCTAAGACTTTTATTTCTTATCTCACTGTAGGATCAAAGCTGTGTGTGTGCAGTACACTTTCACTGGGTCATTATTTACTCCCTCTTCCAAGCATTTCACCAGCCAGAGATTAAGGAAGTGTGTGTGGATCTGGCATTGCCTCATCAGGTATCCATCCTACTCTTAAATTATCTTGTTTGCTTCATCCTCTGCTCTGCAGGATAAGATCCTCCTCAGGAACCATCAAGAATAAGTTGTTGTATACATAACATTCAGGTTTGTTCCATCATAATAATAAGATGTTCTAGCTTTGACTATCATCCACTTTGAAAACAGTTAAACATTTCATTTGAAAGATGAAAAGAAATGTAGGACCATAGGAACTCTGACTAACCCAATATCCTTTCAATCCCCAATACCTAATAGTTGGCTTATACATTGAAGTGCCAGTACCTATATGTATTCCAAAATCCATGTTTACTAATACAACTCTGGATATTCTTATTCCCGATATGCTTGAGTCCTGATAAACTCTTGGTTTATGATATATTGCTAAAATGTTCACAGGCTGACTGCGCACTGTGTCTTCCATGGCACATCTCAGAAACATTTGGTGCCATTGTTAGTATTACTGCCAAAACAGGCTTCCTGACAAAGCCCTCCCTGATATTTTGCTAGGCTGGGACCTTTGATGCAGCATGTCATTCTCATTCTATTTTTCAGAGCAAGACATCCTCAGGCGCCTTCATATCGTTAGCACTTATTTTTCCCCATAGGTCTTACCCCCTATTACTGGACCAAAAAGCTCCAGGGACATTTTAAGCTTTCCCATTTGTAGTGGATATTGCTCTGAAGAGTTCAAACTATAAGTTACTACTGGCTAGTAGAACTGGCTTCAGAGCTGAAGAAATACCTATTAGTGCTTTAGTTCCACTTCGGACTCTCCCACCTTCCTTTTAATGTTGCCAAGATTTTGGTTTGTCATTTTCAGCATTATCTCAATTTGGGGAGGCTTTTCTTCAGAATGTATCTGTATAAGCTGGAAGTTTACATGTTTTTCCTCCTGTTTGTATCACCATGGATATATAGAAGCTTAAATGCACCTTGATACTTCACTGCCCAGCTTCTAATATCCTTAGATCCTTCAAAAAGTTGCATTTGCCCTTACTTCTTAGTAACTCAGTGGGCACATCTATACAAGATGCTTAATGCACAGAAGACTAATTCTACTGTGAATGATCATGGCTGGCAAAAACCCTGCTAGTGCACCATAGATTTAGTCTAATTTGCATTAACAATTGCTTAAATAATGATCATCTGTGCTAATGTGCAGTAGCACTAATTATGGCACATTAAATTAGTAACTGCCATTACAGGTACTAAATTTAATGTGCCATAATTATGGAACATTAATGAACATGTAGATGCACCAAGTGTGTTTGCCATAGTCTGATTTCATTACCTTGCTAACTGTTTCATTCATGAGAAAGTACTCAAATCAACACTCACCCTCAAATCAGTCCCTAGGGCACCTTAATCCAGAAGGCATCTTAATTTCCTGTCCCCCTCCTGCCTCAGAGAGACAACCATTCACAGAGGCCAGGCTCCTCACACTACAGATTTTAATCTACTGTAGCACTCAGCTTACCTACCCAGTAGTCATTTATTTCCCTTAAGAATCTGCTGTCAAAGACCTTGTCAAAAACCTTTAGAAAATCCAAGCAATCCAAATATGGTGGCTTTCCTTAACCTGCTATTTCATTAACTTTTTCAAAGAAATCTAACAGGCCAGTAAGATGCAATGTGCTCTCACTGAAACCATTCAGTTTAAAACTACCAGTTCATATTTATACAAGTATTGTTTTTTCTTTCACTTTACTATACATTTTTAGGCCACATCTCTTCCAGTAGAAATTACCAGCATACAGGCATTCTTTCAGTTTCTCCAGAAGAAAACACAGACTATGTGACAGATCTTCCAGGTTGACACACTCTCTGTGAGAGAGTTTCTCTTGCTAGAACGAATGCCTGTACATTCAGGCATTCAGTAATCTAAATCTCCTTCACATCAAACACAAGGCCATAAGATAAGTAGCTGCATAAAGGGCAACTGGCCAAAGCAAAACCCAAGAAAGACAAAGAAATAATGACAAGAACAGGTGAATATTTCTAATAGATAGCTGAATCCATTATATTGTATTGATAGAGAACCATGCTCGCTGGTTGTTAATGTGGTACACACTTTTGAGGTATTTGCGGTTTGTTCAATGTTCCTGGCTAAGCAAATGGACATCAGCAACTTCTTAGTATATAAGCTTGACTTGGAGACAATGACCTATCTGGTCAGACTGGGCACCTATATATGACTGCTTCAAAGCTATGACAATGCAATATTTGGGAACCTCTCTGAGTAAAAAAGGGTGATGAAATCTCGTGGTTTAAAAACTCCTTGATAAGTACCAGGTTCATTTGCCAGGTTGTCATTGGATCTGAAATGGGTTCCAGAAGAAAAGCACCAGAAACATAATCAAAGTTTAACTTGTCTCCTTTTTTCAATTTAAAAAAAAAATTGTTTTTAACTTATTGCAGATTTCTAAATCTCTCCAAATCTTACCCCATTTTAAGAATGAAAAGAAATGGGGAAAGAAATCAGAAAGAGATAGGAAGGCTCATTTCGTCATATAACAAAGAGCACTTTGGATGGAGAATTCCAAGCAGACCATCTTTAAAAAATGGTATTTCATCACCATAACTCATCCCATTTTCTTTTAGTTAGAAATACCATCTTTCTTACTGCACTATGCAGAGTGACGCTCAGTTGACTACATGAAATAAATAATGCATAGAAAAGCTACATTTAAGTTTAATGCTATTGAGATTTATTTCTACAAAATAGTTACATTTGGATGGTTGCCCAAAAAACCTGGAAAGCTGCTACTCCTTTCCACTTTCAGTTTCATATGTATGCCCCAATGTGGCTTTTAGATCTTAATTAAAGCCCACTCTGACTGCACACCTGTTTATGATTAGGCCTACATTATATTTTAGCTCATGCTGCACTGAAATAAGACATTATGCACAGACACTGTAAAGCATGTTGAGATTCTCTGTGGCTCTGGTTTTTATGAATAACCAGAAACCTCAAGATTTTACTATTTACTATAGAAATTTACTTAGTCCAAATATTAACACATTCCCAAAAGCAGGTACAATAATAAAAGTCAATTTGCTGCTCTCATGAAATGTATATATAAGGTACTCATTCTCTAGCATATGGTGGTAACACTGTCTATAAATGAAACTGAAAAACAGCTTCCATTTTAGCCAGTAGCTGATGAGAATAGATGGAAACCTCATGAATACTTGTGGCTATTTTCATGGATCTACATTGCATTGCATCATTTGATGATGTCGGAATACAGCAATGGGAAAAAACAAACAAACAAAAGTAATGATAGAAATAACATGTTTGCATCTTTTGTTTTTAAAGAAGGCTATGGACAAAATAGTGTTTATGGTTCTGATTTAGTGTGAGGAGCCTTGAAACCTTGAGAATCTATGCTTGAGAACCCAAGTTCTCAGGGCTGCCAGATTACCTCCTGCAAAACAGAGATCTCCCAAAAGCTCTGTCACCTTCAGCTCAAACAAAGCTGTCAGTTTCCCTGGTTGACAAGTTCTAGGCTCCACAGCATAAAGCCTTTAGGGAGGACTATTAGTGCTCCGATATAAATATGAAACAAAATTACTTTTTGATCTTTTTTTCATTTAAATTCAGAATTCCCAGTTCCCCAAGATATTTCAACAGGTCAGAGTTTAATTCTGGACACTTCCACAAAGAGCAGGAATTCTATATTCTAAAGTAGTTATTTGCCTTTCATAGAAAAAGTTTGTGGAAGCAGTACAAGTAGAATTCAAACTGTATCACTAAACTGCAGTGTCCCTCAGACAATTTGCTTCTTTCTTAGTTATCAGTAAAAACAGAGGAACTGGCTAGCTCCATTTTTCAAAAGGAGTATAGGCACTTAGGATCCTGGGTATTCTTGAAAGACAAATAAGTTAATACAACTGTAAAGACATCTAATTTCCTAGAAGAAAAAAGAAGTGGAAAAAATTAGTCTGTAGAGTTTTCAAGTTGTGTTGGTTTATAAAAAATGTGCAACTATATCATGCAAAACCAATTATCTGGGACTATCTGATTAGACATTTTTGGCACACTGGCATCCTTGTCTGAGGCCAGGACACTTCATCAGTCTTTGATAGGGAAGCTTTTTGAGTATACCTCCTTATCATTCAGTATGTAGTAACCTATATTTTAAAAGGTCAAGCTTTAGAATCTCATACATTGATGAGCCAGATTTAAGTTAATATTGACCCTATTAATGCGCAAATCATTAGTTTTCACTAATATTTTAACAGCAGCAACAGGGAAAGGTTGAAATTGAGAGCTTACACTATGTTACTAAACAACAACCAACAGCGACAGATATTATTAAGAAATGTAAACCATACAGAAGGATCAAGATGAGTTGCTGCTCACAGATTTACCACAGATTTGAATACAAATAAGTTATTGATTTTTTTCTGGAATTAGAAAAAATATATTCACAAATCCTCCTTAACCTCAGAATCTGTGAAAAAGGTCTGTCTTTGAAAAGAACCTGTAGTTTCTCAGGATAATATTCTTTAAAAACAATCATTGCTCCTTCATTCATAAGATAAGAATTCTTTTATTTTACATTACATATTAAACATGTTATTTACCTATCTCAGAAGCAGCAACTGTAATGTTATACCAAGGTGTTTCCTCTCTGTCAAAGATCTTGGCAGTCTTAATGGTTCCAGTGTTAGCATCAATGGTGAAATATCTATCTTCTTCTGAATTGTGATCAATGAAATATCTATGAAGAAAGAAAAATAAATACATAAAATAAATACCTAAATCTACTCATTTGGCACAAACATTTAAATTACCAGAAACCTACAATGAGTACAACGTAAGAGTTACTTTGAAATCTTTAGAGAATCATCACAGTTTTTAAAAAGAGTACTGTTATATTATCAAGGTATTCAAAACAAAAATAAATCTATTGCTTCCTTCATATGAAACATTAACTTTTGATATAAAACAAGCCTTCCACTAATATTTACATTTATTTTCCAGGAGTTGGTATTTGATAAAGCAAAACAAACTCTTTGTTGGCTGATCTCCTCTGAAGAGCTTTAAACTAGGTTCAATGGGGGACGGGGAACCAGTGTGATGGCCAAAACCAAAGAAATTAATAAGCAATAAATATGTGCTTTTTGGAGGCATTTGGAACTTCTGTTTACTATGCAGCTTGTATTTTTTGTAATCCACAAACGTAACTGTTTGTGGAACTAACTAGGCCTTAAAGAAAATGCTCTAGCTGACCTAATAGTTTTTTTTGCTTAAAATTTAGCCTTGATGATAATAAAAACTGGATTCAACTGCCCAGCTTATCTAGTACATTTCAAAAAGAACAGCTCAAAAAAGCATAGTCAAAAAGTTTAAAAGGGACTGAATTTAGGCGGGATAATGTTAATTTTAAACCTGAAGATATTGTGTTGTAATTTGCTTATTGGATAAACCCCAGCTTGGGCAGTAACTTATTATAATAATTTCTAACACCTTTTAACCCCATAGGATAATAGCTATAAAACAATATTATGAATGGCTATATAACTAAAAAATTAGCATAATTAGAGTATAAAAAACGCACACATCATAGTAATCCTTGGGAAGAATGGAATAGAAGGGTCATTGCTGTCCCAAACCCCATAGATATCTCTTACTCCCTCTGAGAGTGAAACCAAATCCTAACTGAGGGGCTTCCACAGGTATCCTTTGAGCAGCCCAGTCCAGAGACGTCTAACTTCACTGATTCATCTTCTAACTGAGGGACTACCGATAAGTTACTAACCAAGTGGAAACTCTTGGTTAATTTCTTTATCTATTTTATTATCACTGTCAATTTTAGTCTGTATTGTTATATTGTCTGCTTATTAACTTAACCTTTTTATTAACTATTATATATGCATCTTTTGTTGTCATAAGTAAAATTCTTTTTTTTTATAAATAAAACTTGTCATTTCTTTCCTTTCCAACATCACCTTCTCGATCCCGAACCAAATAGCCCAGTGGCTAATAAAGTTGCAGTGCTCAGTCAGTCTGCAACTAAATTAATATACTCACAGTGCCCAGCTGGCCAGTGACAAACCAGTGGTTGATGAGAATCCAGGGTCAGAAAGCCACAATCAAGGCACCAGACCTAACCAGGTAAGCACTAAAGGGAAGACACACCATCAAAGCTGAGGGACACCAAGTGCACCCACTGGGGGGCTAAAATATAGTTACACAAATGCCAGGAGTATGGGGAACAAGCAAGAGGAACTTACACTCCTGCCTACTAGCACACAGTATGACCTAGTCGGCTTAACTGAAACATGGTGGGATTCTACGCATGACTGGGCAGTAGGCATTGAGGGGTACAGGTTGTATAGACGAGACAGAGTAGGAAGAAAAGGCAGGGGTGTAGCTCTCTATGTTAAGGAGCAGTACATATCTTTTGTCATCGAGGCAGGAGTGGAGGAGGGGAATACAGAGGCATTGTGCGTCAGAATTCAGTGGCAGAGCAGGGGAAAAGGACTTGGTAGTGGCGGTCTACTACAGATCTCCTCACTAGGATGATGAGCTAGACGAGGTATTCTTCAAGAAGCTTTCAGATGCCATAGCGGTGAGGGAGGCAGTGGTCATGGGGGACCTAAATTACCCGGACGTTAGCTGGGAGGAACAGGTGGCCAAAACAAGCCACTCAAGGAGGTTCTTACACTGTATGCAGGACCTCCACCTAACCCAGATAGTGTCCAGTCCCACCAGGGGTAGCGCTTTGCTAGACCTGGTCTTAGCAACAGGGGATGATCTCGTGGGGGACCTGCGGGTACAGAGTAACTTGGGTGATAGTTATCACCACTTCGTAGAGTTCACTATCCAGCAAAGGGTCAGAAAAGTATCCAGTGATGCTAAAGTTTTAGTCTTCAGAAGGGCCAACGTTAATAAACTTAGAAACCTAGTTAGTGAGGTGACTGAACTCAAGAGCATCGGGCGGGGGTACAAGAGTGTTGCAAGTTTCTCAAGGGAGTGATCCTTGGGACACAAAAGGAGTCCATCCCCCTATTCAGGAAAGGAGCTAAGGGGATAACCCCCTCCCCTGCCCCGCTTGGCTGAACAGGGAGCTTCAGGAAAGACTGGGGGCAAAGAATGAGATGTATAGACAGTGGAAGCAGGGGACAGCCACCAAAAAAGCATACACCACCCTGGTGCACTACTGCAGGGAGTCAGTTAGGTAGGCCAAGGCAAGACTGGAGCTTATGCTGGCTACAACAATCAAGGACAATAAGAAGTCCTTCTACAGATACATAGCAAGCAAAAGAAGGCGCAGAGTAGCATAGGGCCCCTGCAAGACAAATCAGGTCAGTTGGTAGTTGACGCAGACAAAAAGGCAGAGCTCTTCAATGAGTTCTTTACTTCAGTATTCCTTAATACAGACCAAGACAATCCCCACACCTTGAGCATAGACAGATGTCCAAAAGGCACCAGACTGCCAAAGGTTAGTGCTGACTTAGTTAAAGAGCACTTGGAAGGGCCGGATGGGTACAAGTCAGCCGGCCCGGATGACCTCCATCCATGGGTGCTGAAAGAATTGGCCAGTGTCATTGCTGAGCCGCTGGCACGGCTATTTGAGCTCTCATGGTGCTCCGGACAGGTCCCTGGGGACTGGAAAAAGGCCAACATGGTGCCCATTTTTAAGAAGGGGAGAAGGAAGGAGCCGAGTAACTTTAGGCCAGTCAGTCTTACTTCTATCCCTGGGAAAATACTAGACAAAAAATCATCAAAGAGCGTATTTGTGAAAGCCCATCAGGGGAAATGAAGTTGAAAGGAAACCAGCATGGGTTCATCACAAGTAGATCCTGCCTGACAAAACTTATAGCCTTTTACGACCAGGTCACACACTGCCTTGACACAGGAGTGGAGGCGGATGTCATCTACCTGGATTTTAAGAAGGCCTTTGACACAGTTTTGCATCCTATTCTCATAGGAAAGCTAACGGGCTGTGGAGTGGATACCTACATAGTCAAGTAGGTGGCTAACTGCACCCAGAGAGTGGTGGTTGATGGGTCATTATCAGCCTGAAAGGAGGTGGGAAGTGGGGTTCCACAGGGTTCAGTCCTTGGGCTGGTGTTATTTAATATCTTCATCAGCGATTTGGACAAAGGTGTGGTGAGCACCCTCTCCAAGTTCGTGGATTATACCAAATTATGAGGCAAAATCAATACACCAGAGGGCAGAGAGCAGTTACAGGCTGACCTGGACAGGTTAGATCAATGGGTGGAACATAATAGGATGCAGTTCAACAAAGATAAATGTAAGGTACTCCACCTAGAAACGAGGAATCCCCAGCACACCTACAGGTTGGGGGATGTCCTGCTCAGCAGCTCAGAGGCTGAGAGAGATCTTGGAGTCATAGTTGACTCCAAGATGAACATAAGCCAGCAGTGTAATGAGGCCATCAACAAAGCCAATTATACCTTGTTGTGTATTAACAGATGCATGACCAACAGATCGAGGGAGATGATGTTCTCCCTCTATGCAGCATTGGTCAGGCCACAGTTGGAGTACTGTGTCTAGTTTTGGGTGCTGCACTTCAATAGGGACACAGAGGATCTAGAGAGGGTTCAGAGGAGGGTCACTCGCATGATTAGTGGCCTCCATGAAACACCCTATGGGGAGAGGTTGAGGGATCTGGATCTCTTCAGCCTATACAAAAGACAGCTGCGGGGTGACCTTGTAGCTGCCTATAAATTTATCAGGGGAGGACAGCAGGGAATTGGAGATGCGCTGTTTACCAGAGTGCCCCAGGGAGTAACTAGGAATAACGGGTGCAAACTAGTGGAGAGTAGATTTAGGTTAGACATTATAGCCATTACATAGGTTTCATAGATTTCATGGACATTAGGGCTGGAAGGGACCTTGGAAGATCATCGAGTCCAGCCCTCTGCCTCAGGGGCAGGAAGTCAGCAGGGATCATAGGATCCCAGCAAGGTAGACATCTGTTCCACTTCCAGATTTGCTGCTGAGCATGCAGGGGGACCCCCATGCTCCTGTGGGATGCTCCATCCACTCCACCATTGCAGCATTCATGAGCCACACCTGGAACCTCGAGGTATGTTGAAAAAACATTTAAAGCTGTGTCTATAGCCCAATCACTGATTCTCCGAATCAGCATCGAATCTTCAGATTTGGATTCGGCCAAATCGAATCGGGACAGTGATCTGAATCAACAAATTGAATCACTGTCCCTGAATCCAAATCGAATACAGCCTGTTTCATACATCCCTAATACATGCACACATATACATATACATACATGTGTCTATACACACATATACATACATACATATACACGCATATATACACACACAAACACATGCACATATACATGCACACATACATACATATACATATAGATAGAGAGATATACACACACACACGTAAAGATATAAGATAAGGAGGTAAGGGAGGGAACGATTAATGTCAATGCTAAGTACTTGCTGCCATTGTACCTCAGAGTGCTCATTTCCTGTACCTACAGAATGACATGTCTTCTTGACATGATTTTGAAACATAATGGCATAAGATACCTTGTAATATTAAGGGATGGTGGAATCAGAAATAGCTGACGCATGAGTGCTGCGACTGACACTAGACTAGAAGCGGAACTAAACAGCTCTGTTTAAGTGCTTTGGCTTCTTGGCATATTGCCTTGCAATGCAAGTGAGAACTCTGAAGTGAGAAAAGGAAGCAAACAAGAGTCAAGGAACACAAAGGAAGAGACTGACAAGCAATAATTTTCAAAGCATAATTCCTTTAAAATTGCTTTTAACAAGTTAAGCAAATTACAGACTTCTATCTAGGTTTCTTGACTACCTCCAGGTTTACTGATAACTCAGGGAGAGATGTCTGTCTGGGACTGGGAGAGTCAGAAGGCTAAAAATAGCCTAGCCAGGTTGGGGGGAGGAGTGTGAGGAAGGACAGGCCCAGGGCTGGAGCGAGCGGCTGGGCTTTCCCAGCTCTGAGGCTGCAGTCCAAACCTGTGCAGACATTTGGTACATCAAGGCAATCTGTTCCCCATCTAACTTAGTTCACCTCCTCATGTGAACTAATTCATTTTTCACCAGCCATTTTTTCCTCCAGTCTAATCTTATTAACTGCACAGATTGGCATTTAAGACTGACCTAACCCTAGTCATGTCGATTTAAATTTAATATTTGCACATACCCTTAAGGTGTGATCTCACACAGTGCATAATAAATGGGATCTGGACTAATATATACATTAAAGTAATATTAGGAAGAATACTCTGAATAAACTGATCCAGAAAAGGACAGGCATTCAAAAAGCCTGAGACTGAATGGATTCAACCTTTGCAGGCTAGTCTAAACTGCAGAGACTGAACCAGTTTGCAAGTGAATAGACATCCACTTCTTATTCCAGAAATGCAGGTATATGCCTGCAATGGCTCAGGCCAGAAGCCCAGAGGCTACAGCAGCTCTCCCTTCCTTTCCACAGGGAAGTTGAGCTGAGGGGAGGTGTGGCCATGCCTCATAAGGCTTCAGTATGACTGAGAGTCGTTTAAACCTCCACTTTAGCCTGCAGGGTTTGGAGGATGGGGGAAGAGGGAGCAGGGCCATAGAGGGGCAAGGCCACACCCCTGTAGTGGGAGAAGGAGGAGTTGGGGGAGAGCCTTGCCTGCTCCAATGGCTCCCTGATTGCTCTCAGGCACACTGCTTTGCTGCTCAGCCCTGCAGGGGGACTCTTAGCCCACACCACCCTAGGACAGGGAGGGGGCCTCTGTGCAGTGCTGGAGGGGGATTCTTCCCCCTCCTCCTCCTACCTTTCCCCCACCACCACAGGGTGGGGAGTGGGGCTGTGTGTGGAGCTGCCTGGCCCCAGAAGGGAACTCTTCCCTCTCCATCTCCTCCCTGCTTAGTCAGCAGCCTGGCCCAGCACGCATGGACAGCGAGCTACCTAAGTGAGCTTGGAGCCAGTCTGGGTTGCCCGCTGCCCAGCCAGGCACCGCCTGTGCATGCTTGGCCAGGCTGCTCTCACTGATAGAGCTCAGCTTTGCTGCCACTGAGCTGCAACCACTGGGGCCTGGGCTGGCCCCACCATGCAGCTGCCGCAGCCAGGACTGAGCAGGGTTGGCCTGTGCTGTGGGGGCAGAGCCCTCCCCAGCAGTTGCGTGTCAGTGACAGCTGCTGGAGCAGCTGCACTCTCTATCAGTGGGACAGGGAAGGGAGGTGGAGAATAAAACCCCTCCATGCTTGTGTTCCCTAGGGCACCCTGACAAGCTCTTGTCCCTCCCCCTGCCCTTGCTACTCCAGTGGCAGAGGTGGGGGTGTAGCCAGATGCCATCCTGACATGGCCCTGTTAAGTGGAAGGGGGCAGGGAAGAAGAGCATTAAATCTTCCCTCTGTCCCTTCTGCTCCCAGGGACTGAAGCTGGGGTCTGCCAGCCTTGGCCCACCACCTCCACTGCTCACCCACAGACAGATAGACCCCTGCTATGGTGAGGGGGAGGGGAAGGAAGGAAGAATTAATCCCCTCCCTGCCTACTTTGCCTTAACGGGGACATGCTGGGATGTATCTGACCATGTGCTTGCCCCAGCTCTGGCTAGAGATCAGCGAGGCAAGGCCAGCCCTGCTCTCTGGAGCCCAGGGCTGCAGAGCATGTTGGGATGTTGGAGGACTCAGGTTTAACTTAAACCAATAAGGGGTCTGGGACAGGAGTTGCATACACTGGTTTGACCCAAATCAGTTAAGTATGATAGTACATTCAACCAGGTTTGTCTTAAACCAGTTTGGGTCACTTTGAAACTGGTTTATGTGAACTGAGCTTCTGTTATGTTACAGGTTTAAACCAGTTTCTGATCACTTAAACCAGTTCATGTGTAACTTCTGTCCCTAGCCTAAAATAACTCCATAAAATCCTATTCTACCTATATTAAAAGACCAGTAATGTGCAACTACTCATTTTTTGTTAGTCCCTGGAGTGGACACTTATGAATGTACTGAAATATTATCTAAAGTCTGTAAATTCTTGAATTATTTGAACAAGTAATAGGAAAAAAAACTATCTACTGCTTGTGAGCTAATAAATTATATTAATATTAATAATGATAATAATAATGACAGATAGGTTTTCATGGTTCTGTAGACTAAAAATGGATAGACCAACAATATGAAAAGTCAAAACATTTCTCCAACACTGTTTCACATTCTTTCATTTACAGTAACTTCTTCTCAGCTATATATCTCTTATGGTCTATTTGTGGCAAGGACATATTAGAGTACTATTTGCTGATCCTACTTGCAAGTTTAATCAACACCAAGCAAATAAGTATAACTTTGCTTAAATTGATATTATGGTTGTATGTCTGTTATGTTGTTTTTGGGAGCATGGTTTTTAGCCAGAATCCTTAATAAATTGAAATAACTTTAAGGCATCTATTAAGCACATCAGTAATAATGATACTGAGAACAGCTTACTCGTGCCAGCAGTGGGAAGTGCCACTTGTGCTGTGCTACCCTTTTGAATATTGTAGAAGATATTCTTTCAAGGGCAGGGCAGATTAAGAATGCATCGCTCTTTTTGCTGGGGCTCGTGATCCCTATCTCTGATAAAAGCCAACTATGTTAACCAGCTCCAAGTTATTCACTGGATTAGATGTGGGAAGCGTCTCCTGTTATCTTAATGAAATGAAAATGAAGTACAATATTCACTTGCATACCACACACAACTTCCCTTAAAAAAAATCAGCCCTCAAAAACTGGGGTGCATGTCTTAAGCAGGGAAGCTGATTTTTTTTCACTAGAATAGAAAAGGGAAGGAAAAAAGCAAGCAAACATGATGCTAAAGCGGCTGCCAAAACAGCTGTCATTTCTCCCCAGTATAGCAAGCAGCATGGGTTAACTCTTTCACAGCTGCTGGTAAGGCAGCATCTTTTGGCTGAAGAGCCACTGAGGTGGCTGGGGGTTAGTGAGCTGTTGCATGGAGTCTGCATTACCTTTGTGAGACTTGTGGTGTAGAAACAACACTTCAGTATTTACAGGAATTTATATAAAGAGCTACTTATAGTGAAGAAGTAACAATTTTGCTACTGTCCTTGCAAAGATTTGGGAACTAGCTTTGTTGCTGTCCCAGTACATTTATGGATTTACATATGAAAGCATCCTAGCTAGGCAACCCTGTATAAATTGTTTGCCCCCAAACCAGCAATAGAAACCAGTCATAAAAAGGTTCATAAAATTGGCTTGCAAATAGGATATGAAGGCATTGGTTAGGCCTGTGTGAAGCAGCTAGTATTCGCTTCGGATTCAGCCAATTCGGGGGACAGTGATTCAATTTGGTGATTCAAATCACCGTCCTGAATCAATTCAGCTGAATCAGCCAGGCCCATTCCCCCCAGCCCAGCAATGGCTGCCAGACCTGCCCTTGCTCCCAGCTCTTTGGGAAAAAAAGGCCCAACTCTGCAGGTGCTGCCCGGCGGGGGAACAATCCTTGATGACCCCCACTGCTCCACGCTGCACGGGGGGGCACTACACAAGCCCCCTGACCCCCCCTCCCCCACTAGCTCCCCCAGCCCTCACATGGGTGTCAAGCCCAGGCCAGCTCCAGCCTTTTAAGAAAAAAAAAGAGAAAAGCCCCACACTTACCGCTCCTGCCCCTAGTACTGACCAGCTCAAACTCTGGCTGCAGCTCCCCGCTGCAGCCATGGGGGACCTCCTGAATCATCACAGCTCTCTAAATCTTTTCTGAAGATTCGGAGAGCTTTGAATTGATTCGGACCTTTAAATTGGTTCCAATTCAATTCAGATTTGGAGATTCAGCCACTGAATCAGGCCAAATCTCCTCCGAATTGAATCACCACCCAAAGCTTTGCACAGCCCTACTATTGAGTCATGCTATCTAAGAAATTAAATACTATCACAGTGATACCTGTTCTGAAACTTCATTAGGTTTCAAATCATATCAAAGCCTTTTTCTTCATAAATATACGTTCAAATGTAAGGCAGGAAAAACATTTTAAAACCACCGCATACGAAAGAAATTAACCCTTTCTGTCTTCTGTTTGGTAATTTATATAAAGTTTGATCGATACAAATCTTTAACATACAGCACTCTGCTGTCTGCGCATGAAAATATCATCACGTTAAAGAATGTGATGAGGTGGGCTGGTTTGGATTACTGTTTTTGGTCTAACCTCAGCAGTTACAAGGAAGACTGTAAGATTATCACTTCTGCCTACAAATTGAGTAAAGTACCTCAAAAGGCTCTATTCCTTTTTTCTGGCAAATCCTTCTCTGTTAATTGTGCTAGTCTATCATGGAAGTACTCCCCCATTCTTGACTGTAGAGAGGTACAATGTATGCTGGGTACAGAGGGAGGTCCAAAGGAAAAGGAATCATTCCCCCTTTTGTGTGGCCTTCACAGTTTTCAGACTCTACACTCTGAGGCTCACAAAAGAGGAAGGGGGTGGATGGAAAAGTACTGGACACTAGAGTGAGTATTAAGCACAGGCCAGGGACAAGGCAGGTGTGGCCTACACCATAATTCTCACATACCTGGCATTTACCTAGGTCCACTCAGTTACAGGACTCCCACCATACAACCAATAAAGCTGGGTAGCTCTTCCCAACCTACTGCCTAGGACTTGATTTATTTCTGTATTCCTTCAGCTTCTCTGCTGCAAGGGGCTGTGGTTTGAAGAGCATAATATGGAGCCTGGTCTGCAAAGATTTCAAGTCACCCTTTTCAGACACAAGTTACATCAGCCAAGATCCCAGGTCTCACTGGGACCTGGCTCTTTTGGCCTTTATCTGCAGTAGACCCTGGCTAAAACTACAACAATTAGACCTGTCTACATTTTTCTACACCTGTGTTTTCCTTATCCTACCCATTCCTTGGAAATGCTGCAAGGACGGTGATGCCAACCACTTTGGTTCAGCTGAAAAATTCCTTTGTTATGCCACAAAAATATGTGATTGATGAAAACCACAGCATGTTGGAAACACAACTCAGTTTTACATTGCTGTAAGAATACTGAAGTCAGTACAATTCCACTAGTTAAGTGAAAATTCAGGCCCAGAATCCTCAACAAGAAACAAAATCTGTACATTTTTAGGATTATAGATGTTACATCAGGTAGCCAGAGGTATTTCAGGGGTGGCAGGGGCAATATCTTGTGGGGGAGGCACAACTGCATGGCACTTGATTTGACTTATGCTATAATCTTTTGGGAATACACGATGGGGGATGGAAAAAGAGCAACAAAGGAAGGAGTGCTCCTTCTTTGCAAAGGCAGACAACAAATCAGACAGAACAGGAACATGATTCCTAGCCTCAAACACTACAAAACGGGTGATTTATAGACAGGGTTTGTAATTTTGGGGAAAATAATTTGGCAAGAATAGAAAAAGCAAAAGAGAAAGAAGAAAAAAAGGACAGTGGGCTCTTTCCCTCTGCTAAATAGGGCACTAAGTGCATAGACATACAAAATGGGAGGATGTTGCAGTTTCTATAAGATGTGATCCATGCATATTGCAGGGTTATCATTTTAAATTCTAAGGCTAAACAAAAGGGAGGAACTCTTATCTTTTCTGTAGTCCTCTGCTAGGAAGCAGGACTTGCAAAATCCAGAAGGATTCTCTTAGTACAGTGCTTATATTCATAAAATACATAGAAATCAGATACATGACATGCTGCAAGATGAAATGGTCAGTCTATACAGAACACAAAATAACTAAAGGAAGATCTTCACAGAGAGCTCTGAATTAGAAGAGGAAGCAGGACACACTATCTAGACTGCATGATGATTTAAAAATATGAAACCAAACCTTTTCTACATATATATTCTGGGTCACTGACTAATAAGGACCTTTCATGACCTACTGTTCTTATTGTTCAGATACTATGCTCAGTATTAGACAAGGTTTGGGGGGGCTTATGCTTTGTTTTGTTTTGTTTTTTACCTTATTCTCACAGTGATCACATAGATGAGCTCTAAGATTATAATAAGAAACTTACCTGACTGCATATTGAGCCTGTCTTCTCATACTTTACATAGTATAATGGAATTATATTTTTGCCCATAATGATCTGTAATGGAAACTTTTTATTTTATAAAGGGTTTTTCACTACAATGTGTAGATATTGTATTTGAGATTCTTATTTTGGCTTTTTACTGCACCAGTACAGTACACTTCACATTATATCAGGTACTTGTCTCTTAACTCTTTATATGTACTATGTTCAGAAATGAAATAAGGAGTTACTTTATCTGTGGGGCCCTTCACTCCACTTAAATTCCACATTCCTGGATTTTAATATGGGATTTTTTTTTTAATACGGGATCTTTACCATACTGTTTCATACTATAAAAGAGTTGTAGAGAAATAAATGATTCTGGACCATTAATTTGCCACTGATCATACTGACATAATTAACCTCTGGTGGGAGGTAACTCTGTTTTGCTCCCCCATGCAATGTGTGCATGTGGAGGTGTAGAAGTGACATTCACCAGCCTGTCACAGATCACGGGACATATCATCCAAAAGACACAAGAATCATGGGCCTATGCAAAATGTCTGCTTAGTCCTCTAGGAAGGGCTAGAATATGTAGCTTCCATTTTCCTCCCCTTTGACAGTGGTTGGTTAAAGGAAGACCAGATACTAGGATAGAGTGAAATCTATTGGAATAGAGTTCTTGTGATATTCCCCTCTTTTCCAGTACCTCACTCTTCATACCTCACAACACTCATGCCTCAGAGTCTAAAACTGAACCAGAGTTTATAATGTGCAAGAAGAGGTTTGGGTCTGGGTACTTTAAAGCCAAGTGCTTCAAAACTCAGGGAAGATTTAGAATTTTATGTTTTCATTTTTGTTTCACTTCTAATAAATATAGAACTTTGCATTCAGATGTGCAGTATATAAAGACAATCTCTCTAGAGATTATAAAAGTTCTCAAAGATCCCAGAAATAATTTTGATAATGCATTAAATTCCAAGAGGATATAATTTGTTACACGACTCACTCTTCCTTTTATAATATCATCTACTGAAAATTTTCCAGCCCTCTGAAGTATGATACAATGTAATTTGTCATATTATCCTTGTATTTTACTAGCAATCCTGCAAAAGTTAAAATAGGTTCCTGTATTTCCTGTGATATTTGAAATACAAATTAATTTCCCTATATAATGCTAATTGCTGTAGCCCTGTGAAGCTGTAATTCATTATTTATTTATTTATTTATTTATTAAAAGAGCTGAATGGAAAGTTAGTACTTAATTCAAAGTGAGGTGAAGCAAGTTTGAGTTTATTACCACTCTCAGATACCACTCTCAGATTTATTATCACTCTCAGATAACCACCTGATGGTGGTTAGAAATAGAGCAAGTAACTTAAGCACTATGATATGTCATCTGTTATGTGATAATGCTACACAACAATTAGAGTGGAAAGCCAAGAGCAGCACTAAGAATCTACTATATCCTTTACTAACTTCTCATAAAATGAGCAGCCTGACACGCAGGGAAAGCACTTTTCCAATTCTGTAGCTTTCTTTAATCTGGTTTATGCATCTACATTTTCTGGAAATAAAGCAGCTGCTTTATATAAAAGGCAACAGAACCATGTGGCCCATTTCTGTTCCATATTCAAATCTTCAGTGCATTATCATCTTTTAGCTATGATGACAAGGGTGGGGGGAGAAAGCAGTTTATTTTCTAGTGCAATTTGGAAAGTGCTAAGGCTACTTCAGTTCCATATTGTTAATCAGTCTCAGCACTGGCTAATGAAGTTTATTATAGCAAAGTAGCATACAAAGTGCTTGGGAGCAACACAAAAATGCTTTGAATTTTAAAATACTAATGCAGCAAAACCTTCCCTAATCAACCACCGAAGGACCTTGTAAAATAGAATAGGCATCTTTTAACCAAATAGTGATACAGATTGTGATACTGAAAAGTGGAGAATATTTTTCTGTCTTCTTATTTGCATCACAGTGGGAGCATCTACATGAAATGGTAACTGTGCAGTAGCTTAATAATACTGCACAGTAGCACAACACAGCGCAAACAGTACTAGTATGTTACTGTGCAGTATTATTAGGCTACTGCACCATAGCATTACTAAAAAGACATTTGCCTGGCACTACTGTGAAGTGACTCTGGTTACTGCACATTTATTTAGTATTTGATTATACAAGTACTAAATTAAATGCACAGTAACTACTGTGCATTAATGAATGTGTAGACATGTCCAGTAGCATATAGATAGACTGACCATATGGGGCAATGTGAAATCCAAGACACTGCCCCCTTCCCTCCTCCCCTGCCCCTCACCTGTCAAGTCAGCAGCTCTGCTGCAGAGGCAGGGACCAGGCAATGCAATGAGCACAATAATCAGGCAGCTAAGGGAGTCAATAGACTGTACATGACCCATTGTTCTTTATTTTACAGATATTAATCATCTCCCCCTTTTAATGGTCATTTCACTAATCAAGATAACCTGTTTTAAGCAACTTTGCTGCTTGCAAGGGCTTCCTATTTCAAAACTACTGCTACTCTGCCTCCCTGCCCTGTGCCTGGGATGCTCATTTTTATTTTCACCAGCCATCTGGGAGTGACCTCCAAAATCCAGAAGTGTTCCAGCCAAACAGGGATCTATGGTCACCCTACATATAGAGAACTAGTTAATTTTAGAGCCCCATTGTATGGGGGACTCTTGCAACAGCTAGCCAGGGACACCCGCTGCCCTGCAGAGTAGGCATTTTAAAACATGACAAAATAAACATATGTAACAAATATTCAGAAGAGACAGCTACTTCACTGATGGGTTGGTCTGCCTCCTGGAAATAGTGCTAGTTTAACTGTTGATAAATAGTGCATAGCAAAAGCAGAAACTCTATAGCCAACATTATTATATTTTAAACATTATAGTACCATTTTTCATCATGGACTTTCTTGATTACAACATAATGGGCACATCTAACGTGAGACATTACTTGGGCTAATTAGCTGAACAGCAAACATCTCGGCATCTATACATGCACCCCTATTAGGCTAGAGTAAACTAATTTACTCCTCAGCAGGATAGTACTTGAAAATACTACCCTGCTCCAGAGTAAAAAATCCCATAGCACATGTGTAGATGCTGACCTGGCTGGCTGGGGCATAAAGGTGCTTCAGCGTGGGGCCTGCCTGCTGGCTAGCTCCACACTGAGGCATCCCTCATGCTCCAGCCAGGCCCTCCACAGCATGATGAGCCAGGCGCAGCAGCCCCAGGCTGATAGGTTGACCCTCAGGCTCCGTGCCAGCCAAGGCTGCTCCAACCCAGCTCAACATGCTGCAGTCTCAGGCACATGTTCTAACAGCAATAAATTTAAAGTTTTATTGCTCCCAGGCACATGTTCAAGCAGTGTACCTAGGAGCAATAAACCCCAGAATGTATCACTTCACATTAAATATAAGTATAGATGTACCCAATGTGAAGGAAGACCATTTTCTACATACAGCCTTACTGGTACTAAATTAATCTGAGGAAAGTTAGCTCATACCACATACACATTCAACAGTCTTCATTAGCATATGAGAATAATGGGACAAGCACTGCATTAGATACTTCTCTTACCAAATGACTATCAGCTCAGAGTGATCATATCTCAAAAGTTTTCAAATTGTGCGGTAACCCTTTGCCATATAGATAGGTGAAGAGGGGATTAGAGAGTAGTCAAGTAGGTTTATTTTTTCTTGAAAACCAATTTGCCTATGCAGAGCAGATCCAGGTAAAATGCTTCAAAGAAAACTAGGGAGAATGCACTGTGAGGAGAAGGATCAACTACCCAAAGTCAGGATGCATTTGCCTCAGGGACCACTGCAGCCCTGAGGCAGTAGTTGCAGACAGGGAGCTGTTCCACTGCTCATTTTTTACTCCATTACGGAGAGGTTCTTTCCAGGCTAATCCCTATTGAAGTAATTTGCAACTTGTTTACTTGGACTGTTTATAGGGTCTGGAAAGAAGAGAAGCCCTTAAAAGCAAGGTATGAAAAGACTTCACTTTTATTTCTATGTTCATTTGTATTTGGCGAGGTCTAGTAAAAATGCCAGAGCTTGTGAACAAGTGTATGCTCAAAAACAATTCTCTTCAATGAAGTTTCAATAAAGTATCTTTTCTTTAGACTTAGAACAGGCACTATTTCAAATGTTTTCCATGAATTTTGAATGCTTTCCATAAATTTTGGTTGAAAATAGCTATCCTTTGTACTATTAAATCCAGCTATCTTCAGACTCAAAATACAGGCTATTTTTTAATATTTTCAAGATATTATCAATTAATTTGGTGTGTTTTCTTTATATTTTGACAGTTATTTTTCTAATGGAAGTTAATTAAAATGAAAACATTGATAACCCTGCGTATTTGCACTGACAAATAAGTTTTACCCAAAAGAAGATTTAACTATTTCTGGGGAAAAGAAAAAAAACAGTAAAACAAAAGAAAACAATGGATGAAATGGTGTGAAAAAATGCCATTAACTAGAGTTATGATTAAAGAGGTTCTTTGTTTGAAGGCCATTATAATATATGAGCAGTTTAAGGCCTTGTACAGACATTCAGTTTGTCCTGGGACAGTTTCTGCTCCCCCAAGGGAAACCACAAGTGTATAGATATTCAGACTTTTTCTCCCAGAGCAAAAATGATCATTCCAGGAGAAAAATAACCTGGGAACAAACAGGGTTAAATCACTCCCAGGAGTGTTTCTCCTGGGACAATGAATATCTATACATTCTGTGGCTTCTCTCAGAAAAGAACATAGTTGCCCTGCCCCTCTACCATCCCAAGGGAAACAGTATGTCACTTGCTGGACTCTGCTGCTTTAGCAGGAAAAGAACACACTCTCTTCATAATCTCCTCATTGTGCTGAATGGAAACATGGACTGACCATAGACAATTTGGGTCAGCCAATCAAGGCTGCCCTATGCACTCCTGCCATGTGGTAAAAAGGGAGCCTACAGAGCATGCTGAGATGCGTGCACAGGGCTCCCACTCCACCCTCCAGTTACACAGTGTCAGCACTGCAAGCTCTCTTCAGGACATCAGAACAAGGAGCAATGGTCTCAAGTTACAGCAAAGGGAGTTTAGGTTAGATATTAGGAAGAATTTTCTCACTAGGTGGGTAGTAAAACAGTTGAACAGATTACCCAGAGAGGTGATGGAAGCTCCATCCTTGGAGGTTTTCAAAACCCAGCAAGACACAGCTTTGGCTGGGATGATCCTGCTTTGGGGATGGTCCTACTTTGAGCAGGGGGTTGGACTGGATGAACTCCTGAGGTCCCTTCCAACCTTAACTTTCTATGATTCTATAAATTAAATGTCTCCACATGTGGTTATTATTTAGGTTCTCTACCAGGAGAACAAACTTCTGAAAATTCTCCTAGAGTATCTAAAAGTTTGTATGCAGCTTAATTAAAGCCCAACTCAGTGTATTCTGGTCAAGTACACCTTCAAGCACCTTTGGACAGCAGAATGCTGAAGGCTAGGTAAGTATAGTGAATAGCTGCAAACATAAATCTCAGCAACAGCATCTATAAATGTAAAACCCTGGGTTGACTTGTTTTTCCAAAAATCCAGCTGTCCTAAAATGTAACAGGATAAATGAGCAGGCAATAAATGTGAATGAGTAGATAAAGAGATGTGCTTAAAAAAAATACAGTCACTAAAGTGAGCACAATAAAATGTGCAGATAAGATAAATAAGAGAAGCTAGAAAGAAAGTAATAAGGTCACTGATTTTAGAAGTGTGAAACAAACTTAATGAAAACTTCTGAAAATCCTAAAGAGTGGAAATAACCAGAAGTAATGGAAAGACAATATTTTTAAAAAAGTTAAAAACCTCACTGCATTTCAAAGCTGGAACAGAAAACTTTGGACCCAATGTTCACCATCCTCTATTTGAAGAAGACAGCATATAAAGATTGTCATGACACTGTAGGTTGAAAAAAACTGTACAATAGCCTCCTTCTCCTCAATTATGCTATCACTACTAGCTACATCTACCTACACACAGAGTTGGACACACTTAACATCTTTCAGTTTGGGCTAATATGAAGAATGGAAAGTTATGCTTGAAACGCTACAGGGCAATGTAGGAGAAAGAGACTTTCCACCTCCTTGCAGAAAATAAAAATATATGTTCTATTTGGTTACTTGCTGTTTGGTTTTACTACCAAGAATTTAAAAAATGATTGCCCCTGAGGGCTGTTATTTAGGCTAATAGCTCCTGTGATCATTTCTGTTATGAACATTCCTGACACCAAAATAAAGTGTCAACTTACTTGGATGGTAGATTCATCTAAGTATTGTATTTTTTACCAGCAGGACAACAAAGCAATGATATCAGTCTGGATGTGTTTTTATACCAATAGGTATTGCCTGTTCAAGGGTGTGTTTTTGTCCAAATGATTTGTTTCTGGAAGAACAAAGATATCTCATTGTTCCCTTTTACAATAGACTCCCCCTACATTTGTCTAGCATAGATTAAAGAGAGAGATCATCCTACACATTTCAGATCCCATCTTTAGTAGGTAAATTCAGTACTTGGACTTCTTATACCTTACTAAGCTGTTAGCACTGTCGGGATCTTGTGCTGTCACTGTACCAACAACAGTCCTGGTCTTTGCATTTTCATAAACTTCCATAATGTAGGAAGGCATGGTGAAAAGTGGAGGTTCATCCACATCTCCAACAATGATCTTCAGCATAGTTACATCCTTAAATGGTCCCAAATGTGAGAAGCGAACATCAAGGTGGGTATTTGCACCTTCTATATTAAGTGTATAGGATTTCTTCTTTTCATAGTTGAGTGGCTGTGAAAGAAGAGAGACATGACATTACCATAGTGTGTTTTGACTTAAATTGCTCACAATAAAATTTTCTTTTCAACTTTTTGGAAAGACTGTAACCTATGGGACAGCTGTCTTAACATGGTAGACACTTCTACATATAGGAATGTGTAGATACACATAGTAGAAAGCAAAGATATCTCAGGAAACACAGATCAGAGTGTAACAGAATGTGGTTACCGCAGATTCACACCAAAATCAAGCTGCCTTTGGGATTCACCATGTGAAATCAAATCCTGAATAGAAAAGGCATTGGAGAAAAATGGCCCACCAGCCAACAGAATTCTAGGTGCCCCAGGGTGACCAGAATTTTTTAGAGGATTCTGGTGACTCATGAGAATGTTGACGGGGGGTCAGGTGGTGGTAGTTAAAAGTGGTTTAGGAAGTTATCTAGGGGACATATTTTGTCTTTGGATGATCCCAGGCTTGGGCAATCTAAGGTCCCTAGCTGTCATGGCTGGCAGAATCAGCAGGAAGGCTGATCTCTAAAAATACTGACAGCAGTCTTAGGAGAGGTAGGGTATAGCCAAATGAGAAGGTAAGAAACTTTTCTTGTCTTTTTATTTCTATCTCCAAACCCAGGGTCAGTTTTGCTTGTGTAATTGTTTTCTCTTATATTATCACTCCATTTGCTGTTTTGTCTTCTTACTGTAGCAAAAGTGACTGCTGGGTGAGCGATTCCAGTTTAACCCTTTCTATGAAAAGGGGAACCTACAATTTCTTTCACAACCCAACAGGGTGGCCATCCAGGCCTGGCAGAGATTCCCTTATAGCAGCTGCAGAGTCCAGTATAAGGATAGTGGAGTTGAGGCTTGCTGGGATAAGGAGAGATCTTAAGGCAATCTTGGTCTGTGGGTCAAGTGGCAGCACAGTGGGGAGAATTTCTGGGGGTGCCCTGTGGATGGGTTTGTGATAGGTGCCATTTGTGAACAGTTGATTCTCATTCTGGGATAATGTGAATTTTTTTTATTTACATATTTTTTTTAGCTTTTTCCTCTATTGTCCAACATTAAAAACAGTTAGAGAATGACTGTGAATATGCAGATCAAATTGCTTTACCACTAATTAATTTGTGTGTTTAAGTGAGAATGCATTTTAGCCCATTTCCTAAGTATCTGATTCATAAAGTGTCCCTGTCTAGGAAAGCATTCATGTATATTGTTAAATAGGGAAATTTTAGCAGGTGCTTAGATTTAAGCATGTACTTGAGTAATTCTCAGAATAGGTATAATTGTATGATCATATGCTTCCTGGGTCTAATGCCTGGGAGTAATAGAACTCATAGGAAATTACCAGGATGGAAATAAGAAATTGGGCTTCTTTACCAAAGGCAAGACAATCAGACAGACCACTCTTATCTCTCATTCTGAGTGGACAATTTCTTCTGTAGAAGCCCAGTTTCTGACCTTCTATACATTTTCTAATTTAAAGTTTGCTTCTTTTTCTCAGTTCTGAGCATCTCCTTGAATATTACATAGAAATTAAACTATAGTAAGATATTAATAACTTTGCAGTCACATACTTAACATTAGGATATATAAAATTGAAAGCTGCCTGTACAAATTGAATTTTAGCTACTTGTGCATGAGTAGTATGCTACAACTGCAGTAACATTTCTGATTATTGGAGTAATATCATTGAAATAAAAAAGAAATTCCAGAATGTGGTCAACTGTGTTTAGTTCTGTCATCAGATGAAAGGTTTTACTCACAATAGTTGAATAAGACAGAACTTCAGACAGCTTTGGTTATCAGTTTCAATCATTTGTATAAATAGACAAGATACTCATATCTTTTTGTCCTCAGTCTTTCATAGTATCAAAGAATTTTGCAATATAGGGGAGTCACAATTGCCCCATTCTGGTCTCAATTCAGCAAAGAATGTAAATATTGTAGTTCTATTGACTTAAAGCCTGGAAAATACCTATGGAATCATCATTAGTTTAGACCCATCTTGCTCCCATCTGTTGAAAGTTTATCATTGATTTAAATGGATTTAGATTCAAGGATTTGGTTAGAAGGGTCACTGATCACTGCTAAATTTATTCTGATGGACAGGAAATGGCTGACAAACTTTGTACTGACTCAAGACAGAAGCTACTGATTTTCTCAAAAAACTTACCAATGCCCTCATTTCTACATTCTCTGAAGCTTCCAATCATCAGTTAACCTGGACATTCACAATCAATGATGAAATATTATTATTTACTTCGGTACTTCAGTCAGAGTAAGACTCTAGTCAACCTAATTTACAACCTAATGAATGGTAATTTTTTAAATCTGCAGAGTACAAATAAAAGTTTCAAGTGGGAATTGCCTGTTTCTGAAGAATGTGCATAGTTTTCAGCTAGAACCAAAGGCTACACTTTCTTAGACTAGGATTGCACTTGACTGATTGTGAGAACTGATTGCAAGAATCTGGATAAACTTAATGAGATATTTGTTTACTGGAGTTATCCTAAGAAAAAAACATTAAAACTAAGGCTAAATTAAATAAATAGGTGTTGAGTGCAATGCCTTTCTAATTTCTGGAATTTTTACTCACTGTGTTTCTAACAAAAGATATAGAAGGGCCTAGAAAATCTCATACATTTTGACTTAAGAGACTGAGACTGTAATTATTTAGCCAATTATCATGGCATTAATCCAAAAAAGAAAGAGGGACTCTAGAAGTATGTCAACAGTAATAGAAACTATAGGCCCCCCACCGAATGTGGAAAGTAATCTAGTTACAGATGATGCAGAAAAAGCTGAAGTATTTTTATTTCCATCTGCACAAATGAGGGCAGCTACCAGATGATCAGAGTAATCAACAACAAATATAGGGAAGGAGTCAGGTATCCCATAGTAATGGCAAAAAGTACAGGGATTACTTAGGTAAGATGGATGCTTTCAAATTGGCAGTGCTGGATAGAATATACTGTAGGATACTAAAGGAATTGGCTGAGGTAATTTCAGAGCCATCGCATACGCTTTTTGGGAATATGTGAAGGTCAGATAAGGTCTCAGATAATTGGTTAAAAGGGCAAATACAGAGCTCATCTTTAAGAAAGAGAAGAAAGAGGTTCTGAAAAATTACAGAACTGTTGACCTTGACACCCGGAAAAATCATGAAGCAGATCCTTAAGGAATATATTGTGAAGCATCTAAAGGAGAAGCAAGTGATCAGGAACAACCAAGAGGAAGTCATGCCTGCCTTTCCTAATTTCCTTCTATGATGAAGTGATAGACTTTGTAGATTGCAAGGCACCATCTTTGACTATCTCCTACAACATTATCACAAGCTGTGATGCTGGGTTTTGAGTTGCCAAGTCTGGCGACGCTTGAACGTTGAGGTGTTGACCAGAGTCAGGAGGAATGATCAGAATTCAGGTACAATTCAGGTCAGAAGCCAAGAAATCAGTCTGCGACTGGGGTCTAAGAACAAGCTAAGCGGGAAAGCCAGGAAATCAGGCAGAGAGCAGAATCAGAGAGAAAGCTAGGTCAAGAAGCCAGGAGACTAAGCAGAGAACAGAGCTAGAAAGTAAATAAGGATGAGATGTCATGGGATCAAGCAGAGAACAGAGTCACAGCACGAGCCAGAGGGAACAGTGAAGCAATCTGAGATGAGGTTGCTTTCTGTTGCCCAGACATTTCCTGTTTCAACTCAGGGGTTTATATGGTGGAAATAGATGGTCAGCTGACCCTGGCCATCCACTCCAGTGCCAGTGAGTGGGGCAGAGAGATAGGCCCTGTTGGGGGCTTCAGGCTAGCCTTGACTTACCTGGGTGACCAGCTGGTCACGCAGGCCAGGCCAAGACCTCAGTTTTGAGGCTGTGGCCTGAAACACGCGAAGGATATACAGAGTAGATGAAAATAATGTAAGGTGGGTACACAACTGGTTGAATCATCATGCTCAATGAGCAGTCATCAATGACTAGCTGGAAAGAATTATCAAATACAATTTCCCTGGGGTCCATCCTGGAGCTGGTATTGTTCAACATCTTCCTAAATGATTTAGACAATAGGATTGAGTGCATGCTTAGCAAATTTGTACATGACCCCAAGTAGGGTAGTTTCAGATGTAACAGAGTACAGACCTAAGATCCAGAATGACCTGGACAGACTAGAAAAATGGTCTGTAATTAATCAGATGAAATTCAGCAAGGACAAGTGCAAAGTCCTGCAGTTAGGACAGAACAATTGCATGCACAAATATAGACTGGGGAATGACTGGCTTGCCTGCAATACTGAAGTGAAGGACATGGGGATTATGGTGGGGGGGGGAGGCAAAGCTGAATATAAGCCAATGGTATGTTCCTATTGGAAAAAAGTCAACAGTATCCTGGGTTGTATTAACAGAAATGTCACTTGGAAATCAAAGAAAATACTTCTTACGCTCTATTTAGCATTTGTGAGGCTTTGCCTGGAGTACTGTGTCCAATTTGGACTCCACACTTCAAGAAGCATGTGGCTAGATTGGTCAGAGTTCAGAATTCATAAAAATAATGAGAGGCATAGGAAGAGGATTTATGAGGAAAGTTGGAAAGAGCTAGCATTATTTTTCTGGAGACAAGAATATTGAGGGTAGATTTGATAATAGTCTTCAAATACCTGAAGGGAAATTATAAAGTGGATGGAGATGGATCTTTTCTGTGGCTGTTGGAGATCAGACTAGAAACAATGGTCTCATGATGCAGCAGAGGAAATGTAGGTTAGAGATTAGGAGGAACTTTAACTCTGAGGGTGGTCAAGAAGCTACCTAGAAAAGTAGTGGAATCTCTAACCCTGGAAATTTTCAAGAGCAGATTGAACAGACACTTGCCTGAGACAGCTTATGCAGGGACCTTGACCAGAAAGTTGGACCATGTGACGTCTCTTCCAGCCCTACTTTCCTATGATTAGACAGGAACAATATTCAGAGAGGTTTACACAAGCTTTTCACTTAGGTTAACAACACAAGCCTCTAAGCAAGCATGAAGTCCTGAAAAGTTATATTCTTGCATCCAAACTTCATACTAATTTCAGTTAGTTTGTACATTTTGAACAGAACCCCGCCCCGCCCCCCCCCCCCCAAAAGCCAATATATTTACTTTTGATATTCAGATGTACTTCATGATATTGTATAGTATGTTGTTTCAGGAAAGTGTGAAAGAGAAATAGGAGTTTTATGCCCTGGTATTACAGAAACAATTTCTAGTTGACTTACTGAAAGAAACTGATTCTGAACTTAGAGAAGGTTTAGCTATTCCATATGAGTTGTTACAGCAATTAAAAATGGGACAAAATTTTCAAAGATTATCTTGAATAATTTCTCAGCTCTTAAGCTAGTAACACAGAAAATAAATAATTTATTTGGGTTCTCATTCAAATAATTGATCAAAATTCAGATTTTAACAAGTCCATCCCACATGCTTCCCACATGCTGCTGGGGACAGGAGGAGCCCATCCAGATCAGCACCGGCCAGCAGAAGAGGCAGTGGAGCTGTGCGCCACTCAGGACTGACAGGCACAGGTAGGGGGAAAATGCAGATGAGCCCCTGCTGCTCTGGCCAGGCTTGTCCCATCCCAAGCAGCACATGGCTCCACCAGTGCTTCTGCTAGCTGGTGCCAACCCAGCTGGGCTCTTCCCATCCCCAGCAGAAAGTGGGAAGCCAGGTTCAGCTGCGTGCTGCTTTTCCTGGCCGGTGCTGACCCGGCCGGGTCCTTCCCATCTGGAGCAGCATGTGGCTGCCGGGGACAGGAGGAGCCCGGCCAGGTCCGCACCAGCCAGCAGAAGTGGCAGTGGAGCCACGTTTTGCTGGGGATGGGACAGGACAAGCCCAGCTAGAGTGGCAGGGGTTCAGCTGCATTTTCCCCCTACCTGCGCTGGTCAGTCTCAAGCGGCACATGGCTCCTACCATTGTTTCTGCTGGCTGGTGCCAATCAGGCCAGGCTTGTCCCATCCCCAGCAGCTTGTGGGAAGCTGGCTTCAGCTGCATGATGCTCTGGATTGGACGGACCTGGCCAGGTCGGCACCCACCAGCAGAAGTAGTGGTGGAGCTGTGTGTCGCTCAGGACTGGCTGACTGAGGTGGGGGGAAAGTGCAGCTGAGCCCCTGCTGCTCTGGCTGGGCTCATCCTGGCCCAAGCGGCACATGGCTCTGCTGCCACCTCTCCTTTCTGGTGCTGACTGGGCCAGAGCTGCGGCCCAGCTGCTGCTTCCCCTCCCCAATACGGGCCCAGTCCGACCCCACATAGCCCAAGCAGCACTGCACAGCACAGGGAAAGCCTGCCCAGCAGCCACTTTCCTGGGTTTACCTGCAGGGCAGGGCCCTTTCCAGTCCTGTGCAGCAAAGCAGAAGCTGGCCCAGACACTTTTTCCCGTCACCAGCGCCACAGGTTCTGGCCCAGCCTGCCCTAGCCCTCTCAAGCTGCGAACGTGGCCTGAGCCAGGGGCGGAGCGAGGCCAGCTGTGTCAGGCTGAGGTCAGGGTTGGTTGCCTCACAAGTAAACAGCCTGAGGTGCTGCAGCCAGCAGCTGGTGCCACTGGAGGCTTTTAGAGTGGCGGCCACCATTACATGCATTTTGAAGGGGTTCTGTGGGCCAGAGGGAAGTGCATGGTAGGCCGGCTTGTGGGCCGTATTTTACCCACCCCTGTCCGAAAGGATATAAGGACATGTGGTGCTAAATCAAGATTTGCTGCGGCATTGAATTTCAGCTTACTCGAAGCACATTAGCTCAGCAAAACATATCCTTTCTTGTCTAAATACACAAGTGACTCATACCACTTATTATTTTGTAGTTTGATATAAGAACAGGTTGTATGTACTCTTGTCATGTTATAAGTAAAGTGCAAAAATAACTTATTCCCAAATATTACTTTGCCAAACAGAATGTATTCACTCATGATTTTTACTTGTTTGAAGTGAGGACTGCTTTTATCTCAATACAAATTCTCCAGTTTGCTTTCATGTCTCTAAAATGCACATACATTATTTTTATTAGGAAACAGTCATAGTGAACATGCTGTTATCTGGTTACTTGTTTTGCCATAGAATCATAAAAACATAGGCCTGGAAGGTCCGCAGGATGTCATCTATTCCAATCCTTGCTTGTCCCTCTCTCAAATGTTTGTTTAACCTGCCCTAAAAATCTTCTAAGGATAGAGACTCAACAGTTTATCAAGGTGCTCTGTTCCAGTGCTTAACCACCTTCATATCTGGAAGCTCTTTCTAATATCTAATCTAAATTTATGTTAATTTACTTTCAGACCACTGTTTCTTGTCCTGTCCCCAGTGAATACAGAGAAGAGTCTCTCACCCTCCTCTTTATAAGAACCTTTATGCACCTGAAGACTGTTAACAAATCCCACTTTAATCTTCTCTTCTCCACTCTAAATAATTATGGGGTTAAAACCTTTCCTTCTAAATCACATTTCCTAGACGTGTAATAATTTTTGTTGGTCTCAGCTAGTGGTTCACTATAATGCCCAGGCCTTTTTACACAGTAGTCAGGCCTTGCCACTCATTTCCCAAGTTCTTATTGTGCATTTTATTATTTCATCCTGAGTGCTTTGCATTTGCATTTGTCCTCAGTGAATTTCATCTGACAAATGGAAAGCATAGTCTGAAAATAATTTAGTGTAGCAGGCTCACCTTTCAGAGCTTGGGTTGAGTCCCAGGCTTGAAATCCTGCTGTTCTGGTTAGTGGACCAGGAGAAATAAAGTCAAGCCCCTTTCCTGAGGGGTAGGGGGAAAGAGCTTCCCCAGGCCTGACTGAAGACTGTAAACTGTCAGGTCCGGAAGACTTCAGGGGCAGAGCCCTGAAGTACATAAAAGGAGCTGTGTGCCCAGATGCAGCAAGGGACTCAAGAAGAGTGGAGCCAAGAAAAGTTGGGGAGCTGTCCCTCAGCAGGCAAGGCCCAAAGCTCCTGCAGCTGCCACTGAAGGAGCAGCTTTGGGAGCAGTGCAAGACCTCTCGGGCTGTTGATGTCACGTGGGGATGGTGCACAGAGACCTGGCTTTGGGAGCTGGAAGCGGCGGTTTGAGCCTGTAACCCCAGCAGGGCCAGCAGGCCATACAGTGCGCAATGTGACATTTTTAAAAGCCCATACATAATTACATTTTCTTAGTTATAAAATTTCATTTTAACTTACATCTCCTTTCCAACCCAATACTTTCTTTCAAGAAGTTTGATTTAAATCTTCTCATCTACTCCCTTCATATGTTTTAAATATTCTTATTTCATTCCTTCTGCCTTTATTCAAGTTGTGCATACACATTAACAGAATACTGATTTTAAATTCACTCTTCACTTTTAGTTTGTGCAGTACAATCTATACCCACAAGATTTAATATTAAACAAACTAACATGAGAAGTACTAATTGATGTGTGTTAATCTATGTGAAGACTTAAATCTAGCAATATTTTCATATTGTTGGTTAGGTTTTGAAAAATTAATTAATACATTAGAATAGCCGGAGTTATTTTCATTTTTTAATAATAGCAAAAAATACTAATCCAGTGATATATTATAAGTAAGGGGTTCCAGACATCTTGTGAGATATTTCCTTAGAATTCATTTCAGGGGATCTACTAAATATGGGCTTGAAATGAACTCTGTGACATAAGATCATTTACATAAAACATGGTTATGAATTACCCTAAAATTAATTTTGCATTGTGACTGTCAAATTTTCTGGGTAATATTGGAACAACTGTGCTGCTTCCTGCTGTATTTAGTGTTTTATATTACGTATAATATAAATGGGAAAAAAGAATTATACCTGGTTTTATCTAAATTTGATGTACTTGGATATTAATTAACATTGAATGCTAAACATTTTAGAAACGCAGAAGATTTAAGTAATTACTGTTTTTGGATAGTTTGTTCCCTGACTCCTTTTCCTGTTCTAATACTCACAAACATTTAAAGGTTCTAGTGGGGAAGGTCATGTTACTGCAGTTTTTGCTTCATTAGGTTTACAGATTACAACACACATTTCCATTGTGGCATCTGCTTGTTCTACAGCTTTCATAAAAAAAAAGCATGTTAATTATATCCACTGGGACACTTCCAAAGACTTTTGCTTACCTTCTTCAGGGAAATAATTCCTTCTCGTGTCTCTCTGTCAGTGGATATGGAGAACATGCCAGAGCCATCACCGTTTATGATGGTGTACTTCATGTCTGCATTCAATCCAGTGTCTGCATCATTTGCCTTGATTTTGCCTACTGCTGATCCAACTTGAGCTGATTCAGGAACATACAGCTGGTAATGTTCTGGGGGGAAAAAAATTAAACAAAAGATTGGTGGATATTTCTAGTCAACCTAAACAGTAGAATTTCAATGTACTCAGCAGAAACCCATCATCCCCACTAAACAAAGAACACAGTTTTCTGGAGAAACTGATGGTCCTAATTACAGAACTCAAACCTATTTTTTACATTTACATACGGATAAATCTATACATCATCTGAATTCAAGCTACCAGGAGTACTAAATTTCTTACTTAGATTCCTGAATACATTTAGACTAAAATTTGGATCTCAGGGAGTTATTTGTTCAAAACACCAATTACTTTATGAAACATTCAAAAACTGAAGAATCTTTTGTTGTTGTTGTTTGTTCAACATGAAATCTGGATATTTCACTGGAAGTTTATTTAAAATTTTGGTGCAATAATTTATTATATTCGGTCAGTGACAAAAAGTATAAACCATAATTTTTACCTTCAATAACTTACCATCAGTAACAATCATATTATTATTAATAATTGTATTATTTTATTAAAGAGCCTGCAGATCTCTGTATGCCATGGGAAACTCTTTCCATTTAAATCATTTGTCCCTGCTGAACCTGCAAATTTTTCTTCCCACAGAGAATCTTAATAAGCTTTTGATATTTTGGCACTGTTACTGGGTATTGTACATGTTGCACAGAAAACGGAAGATTCCCACAAGGTAGGCTCTGTGAAAGAAAACTCTTAATTTGCCACCAGCAGAATCACACCTCTCCATCAATCCTGGTACAGAGAATGCATTAAGAGCATGATATGGTGGGGTGTGGCTGCAGCATATAGTATTGTGGCGATTCCAGGCAACGGTGCAGTCAATTTGGAGTCATGAGAGACTTCTATAACTTAGACAAAGTATCTAAGCTTCATTGGAGAAGAAAAGGGCCATGAATGAGGGCAGTTCAGTCCAAGGCAGCCTAGCATCAGAAATGCACACAGATGTTTTATGAGGCATCAAAGGCTCTATTTCACAGAATATTTTAAAAGCATATTTGAAGAGTGACAGTAATAGACCATAGGGCTTTTATCTCTAGGACACCAGTTCAAATCTTTTCTGAGTTGACAGTGGTACAATCATTACCTTCTGAAGACATATTGGTAGTATATGAGATGGTGTGGTGGTCCTTGCTAAGTTCCCAATTAAAAAAAAAAATGTTCACCTCACCAAACACATTGGGACAGTTAAGTTCTACTCAATATGCTTGCTGCCAGCCTAAGCAGAAGGGCTGAATCACAAAGGAAATTGCACTGCCTTCACACACATTTCAAACAGGACTAAGGACTAGTGAAAAAAGACAGTATTGCTTCCTGCCAGTATCACAGAATGTCATGGAAACCATGTTTCAAAACTGACTGCATTTTTGTATAGACGGTAAGAACATATGGTAAGGACTGCATGAAATTACTTAAAGAGATATAATAAACCCTTATACTTCACTGCATGAAGCAACCTCCAACTCATAGTAGAAGGAATCTCAATGAGAAAGCTATTTCACAGCTACCTACAGCTGCTTCTTACATTTTCTTGAAAAGCTTGTGGAGTTACCAACTGCCATACCCATCAGTATATATCTGCAGTAGATCTAACACAGCACAAGGTATGATTACACAGCAAATGTTGTGTTAACTGGCACCTTACAAGCTGGCACACTCTGTCAACCAGCATCCTGACTTGTATGGGGTTGTAAGGGAAAAGTGAAACTGAAAGTACCTACTGTGGCACTTCCGGTTTTGCGGCGCCCCTGTGGCCCAGGGGAAAGCAGCCTGTGCTGCCAAGCCCCCATGGTCCAGGGCATAACAGGCTGCACAGGTCCCCCTCCATGTCCCGCAGGGCCCACAGGGCCTGCAGGAGGGGTGTCGATGTGGCAGGAGGGGCGGCATCATGGTGGGAGGGGCAGCAACACCCCAGATGCGTTGGGACAGGCAGCAGCCAGAACAGGCAAAGACGCCTGTTCGGGCCACTCAGTTATCCAGCATATTTTGTTATCTGACACCCTCCATTCCCTGTGGATGCCAGATAACAAAGCTTTTTCTGTAACAAGTATTATCATAGCCAGACTACCTGTAATCTAGCTATCCAGGACAACAGAAACAGTGTCAATATATTAGGGTCTGGCATGTTCTACAAACCAGTGTGAACATACAAAATCCCCAGAAGTTTTAGAAATCTTCACTGTTGTTCATTACACTAGCTACATCAACCTAACATGTATCTGCTAGCATGTACGACAATCACACCGTCATTTTGCTGTGTAAATATAAACCTAGGTGTACTAACAATCTGATGAGGCATGACAATGATTAGGCTTCTAAAGGAGCACCTGTTTTGTGGTTTCATTTTCCAGTATTGTCAAGCTGCTTATTCCTATCCTTGCCCTTGCTTTACTAACATATAAATGTTCCTATGGACACACAAAACTTTTTACATATTAGTCTGAAAAAGTGCAGTATAAACATAAACAGAAGCTGAATTCATAGACTTACTCTCACACACACACATACGTATATGGAAATGTGGACAATATAAATTAAAGTACACGATAATTACAATAGCAACAATAATAACAGTAATAATGATAAATGCAATGACAAAGGCTCAGTCTGTTTTTTGAATGATCAGATGTCTCCCCAGTTAAAAAAAAAGAAGATATTTATGAACTGGTGTCTTAGAGTCTTATCTGCAAAGCTGAAGAATCCACTTTAATGACACGGGAGGCATATACCCTAAGAAAAGTTTTAAAGTGAAAGAGAAAGACCAGTCACCTTGAAATAGTGCCTAGAAGGTAAGAGTAAGATGTGATGGTGGAATTTACAGTAGAGAGAAGTTAAGGATTACGGTAACTATAGAAAAGAAACAGAAAAATAAATAAAATGTAAAATGGAAGCTGCAAACTGAAGAATGAGACTGACTTCATTTGCCCTGATAAGAAGGCATTATAGTATTATGAGAATAACCTAAGGTTGTTAAAAAATAGTAGGGCTGTGCAAATCTTCAGTTGCTGATTCAATTCAGTGGAGATTCAGCCTGAATTTGGCAGCTGAATCTCCAAATCCAAATTGAATCAGGAGACCTTTTAATCTATCTGAATTGAATCGAAACCCTCCAAATCGATTCAGAGAGATTTGATGATTCGGACATAGACACAGCTTTAAATGTTTTTTCTATATACCTCAAGGTACCAGGCAGCTTGTGAATGCTGAGATTCTGGGGCAGATTGAGCATCCCACGGGAGCATGTGAGGGTCCCCAATGCGCTCAGCAGGGGACCCAGAAGTGGACTTCTGGTACACTTCCAGGTCCACCGGGGATTGTGTGGGGACACCCTCCCCCAGCTCGGTGACTGGTACCTCCTGGGTGTGGGAGGGCACCTGGAATCCCCCTATGGTTGATTGCAGAGTTGGGAGGGTGCCCCCTCTCACTTGGTGGCAGACCCACAAGTGGACCAGAACTACTTCCGGTCCACTTCCAGGTTCAGTGCCAAGCACGCAGGGTGCCCCCACCCCGTGCTCCTATGGGATGCTCCATCCACCCCACCACCGCAGCATTCACAAGCCACGCCTGGTACCTCAAAGTATGTAGAAAAAAAAATTTAAAGCTGTGTCTATGGCCAAATCACTGATCCTTCAAATCAGCATCAAATCTTCAGATTCGGATTTGACCTAATTGAATTGGGACAGTGATCCAAATCAATTAATTGAATCACTGCCCCCAATTTGGGCTTCTGCAGCTCCTGCTTGTGTTTCAAGATAATTTGCATCATCACAGATCCTCACAGGACGTGAGAGGCTCCAGACCAGCTAGAAACTGACTGTCCAGAAGAATTTTCCATCTATTGAGTCCTCAGTGAGATCCTAAGAACTATGAACTTTCATTTCTACCCAGGAGAATCTTTACAATCTTTTCTCCAATGCCTGATGAAGGATGCAAGCCTGAAAGCTTGCGATTAAAGAATTCTTTTTGCAAAAATCTTGTTGGTCTAATAAAAGATATCATCTCTACTACTAGTCCTGATTTTGGTTTTTATATGTCACTTTAACGTGCAGTAAATAGGCCACTGTGCATTAAAGCACATGGGTAGGCACACCCAAAATGAAGGATTTCTAATTCAGATAGGTCCTACTGTTATACAGGCTCATGAAAATAATAAAAGGATAGGGATGTGGGAAGTATAGCTTTGTGTGATGAACCACATGGATAAGGAGGCAAGTTGACCTGGAAGAAGAGATGCCGAGTGCTGGTCATAGGCAATTCCATCCTGAGAAGTTTAGAGGGTCCCATCTGTTGCCAGGATCCCTTGACACATGAGGTCTCCTGTCTGCCCGGAGCAGGGCTTAAGGATGTGACAAAGATGATCCCAGCCATTATCTGGGCCAATGATTACTACCCCATGGTCCTAATCCATGTGGGCACTAACGATGTGGCCAGGAGCAGCCCAGATCACCTGATGGGGCAAGCTGAAGGAGACAGGGGTAGAGGTGGTCTTCTCATCTGTCCTTCCAGTGAGTGGACATGGGTGACACCATGAGACCTGTATCAGAGAGGTCAACCTGCAGCTTCGGAAATGGTGTCTCGAGGCAGGCTTTGGCTTTTTGGACCATGACCCATAGTTCAGGACAAGAGACATGCTCGGGTGGGATGGGCTTCACCTCTCCCCAAAAGGTAAGCGTGTGTTCTCTTTCAGGTTGGCTGATCACCTCTGGCAGGCTTTGAACTAGGCTTGTGGGGGAAAGGGGAGGATGAGGACAGGTGGAGCCATGGAACACTGAACAAAGAGTCATCCATAAGAACATCCCATCCAAGACAGGTGACAAGCACAAGAAATATCCAGGTAAGAGATAGGGGCCTGGACAGTCCTGGGAATAGGGGGGCGGTGCATGCACCTTCAGGAGGCCTTAAATGCCTCTTCACCAATGCTTGTAGTATGGAGAACAAGCAGGAGGAACTGGCCCTCCTGCTAGCTAACACCAACCCAGACATAGTGGGGCACACTGAAACTTGGTGGGATCCAATGCACAACTGGGTGGTGAACATCAAGGGCTATAGGCTGCACAGGAGGGATAGAACATGAAGGGAAAGTTGGGGTGTGGCGCTCTATGTCAAAGAGCAATATACATCCTCAACAAACAAGACTGGGTCAGAGGAGGGGCAGACTGAAGTGCTCTGGGTCAGAATACAAGAGGGTTGGGGAGAAAGGGACTTAACGGTGGGGGTCTACTACAGGCCACCCAACCAGGGAGAAGAGCTAGACTGGGAATTCTCCGGTCATCTTGTGGAGGCAGTTAAGTCAAAGGATGTGGTGATCATGGGTGTCCTAAACTATCCGGACATCTGCTGGGAAGAGCAGTCAGCCAGGTCTGACCACTCACGTAGGTTCCTAGCTGAGTTACAGGATCTCCATCTAACCCAGGAGGTGCACAGCCCCACCAGGGGAAATGCCTTGGTGGACCTGGTCCTGGCCACAGGCGATGACCTGGTGAGGGGACTGTGGGTGCTCGACCACCTGGGCAATAGCAATCATTGCCTACTGGAATTCACCATCCAGTGCAGGGTGTCAAAGGCCTACAGCAAGGCAGCAGCCCTCGACTTCAGGAGGGTGGATTTCAATGAAGTAAGGAGACTAGCTGGGGAGGCTTTTAGGTCCCAGTGATGAGGAAAAGTACTGGAACAAGCAAAAAAAAAATTAGGCCATAATAAGGAGTATAAGTAAAGGCCAAAAAACAAAGGGACCTTGAGATAAACTTACTGAGAGACAGCTAGAGAAAACATGTTTAGTCTTGCAAGACTCCAGGGTGATTTATTGTCAGACTACCAAGAATGTATTCAGGGGAAGGCTTCTGTGTTTCTTTTTCTCACAAGTATATAAGAGTCTGTATCCTGCAGCTGGAGAGAATTAGTCAGCCTTGCTTCTTCTCCCATGGCCATGAAAAACAAAGCACTCTGTTAGCCAAGCAGTGATCCTGTCATGATTTCCATATCACCAGAAGGGAGGGAAGTTGGGAGTTGAAGAAAAGTGGTTGTTCCTTAAGGAGATGATCCTTTAAGCCCCAAGGGTGACAATCCCAACATGGATCAAAGGGGACAAGAGTGCTCAAAAGCCCCCATGGCTCACCAAAAGCATCCAGGAACATCTAGCAGACCTCCTGAGGCTAAAAAGAAAGGCCTACAAAGAACGGAGGATGGGATTCATCTCCAAGGAGGAATTTTTTGTACTGGTCCGGTCCTGCAGGGAGCAAACCAGGAAAGCCAAGGCTGCAACTGAACTCCAACTAGCTTCAAGCATCAAGGACAATAAAAAGTCCTTTTTCAGTTATGTGGGGAGCCGGAGGAAAAGCAAGGGCCACACTGGACTCCTGCTGAACCAGGTGGGATAACTGATGCCCAGGAAAAAGCCAATCTATTAAATGGGTACTTTGCATTGGTCTTTCATCAGCCCCATGGGACGTCCATGCCCCCTACGGGACAGGGAGGTCTGGGTGAGGGAGATCCCCTGCTCTCCATCAATGCTGACCTCATGAAGGAAAACCTTGAGAGGCTGGATACCACCTTCAGTGGGCCCTGACAATCTACACCCCCAGGTACTCAAGGAACTGGCTACCATTATAGCCCAGCCTCTGACATGGATCTTTGAAAACTCCTGGCACTCTGGTGTAGTGCCTGAAGACTGGAAGAAGGTCAATGTGGTGCCTATCTTCAAGAAAGGGAGGAAAGTGGATCCAGCTAACTATAGGCCCATCAGCTTGACTTCCATCCTGGGGAAGGTCTTAGAAAAGTTTATTAAAGAGGCCATCCTTAACGGACTGCCCAATACTAACTTCTTGAGGGATAGTTGGCATGGCTTGTTGCGGGTAGGTCTTGCTTGACCAATCTCATTTCCTTCTATGATCAGGTGACCAATCACCTGCACAATGGAGAAGAGATTAATGTCATATATCTTGATTTCAAAAAAGACTTTGATCTGGTATTCCATCCATGATCACCTCTTGGTGAAACTGGCCAACTGTGGCCTTGATCCACCATGATTGGCTGGCTGGGGAATTGGCTCCGTGGTCAGACTCAGAGGATGGTAATTGATGGAAGTCAATCATCATCGTGCCATGTGACTAGTGGGGTCCCCCAACGCTCAGTTCTTGGATCCATATTGTTTAACATCTTCATTAATGATGTGGATATTGGAGTCAGAAGCAGACTGGCCAAGTTTGCTGATGACACCAAACTTTGGGGCAAAGCATCCACACCAGAAGACAGGAGGGTGATCCAGGCTGACCTGGACAGGCTCAGCAAATGGGCAGATGAGAACGTGATGGTGTTTAACACTGAAAAATTCAAGGTTCTCCACCTTGGGAGGAAAAACCTGCAGCATCGTTATAGGCTCAGCAGTGCTATGCTGGCTAGCACTATAGAAGGAAGAGACTTGGGGTCATCATTGACCACGATGAACATGAGCCTGCAATGTGATGCTGCTGCGGATAGTAAAGCAAACAAAATGCTGGCTTGTATCCATAGATGCTTCTCAAGCAAATCCCAGGACTTCAGTCTCCCCTTGTACTCAGCCTTGGTGAGGATGCAGCTGGAGTACTGCATCCAGTTTTGGGCTCCACAATTCAGAAATGATGTGGAGAACCTTGAGAGAGTCCACAGAACTGCCATAAGCATGATCAGAGGTCAGGAAAACAGACCTTACGATGACAGGCTGAGAGCCATGGGACTCTTTAGCCTGGAAACGTGCAGGCTCAGTGGTGATCTGATGGCCACCTATAAGTTTATCAGGGGTGACCACCAGGATCTGGGGGAACGTTTGTTCACCAGAGTGCCCCAAGGGATGACAAGGTTGAATGGTTATAAACTACTGCAAGACTGTTTCAGGCTGGACATAAGGAAGAATTTCTTTACTATCCGAGCCCCCAAGGTCTGGAACAGCCTGCCATTGGAGGTGGTTCAAGCACCTACATTGAACACCTTCAAGAATAAATTGGATGCTTATCTTGCTGGGATCCTATGACCCCAGCTGACTTCCTGCCCTTCTGGTGGGGGACTGGACTTGATGATCTTCTGAGGTCCCTTCCAGCCCTAATGTCTATGAAATCTATGAAATAAAGCTAAAAAGAAGGCATACACCCAAGGGAAGGGTGGGGCCATCACCAGGGAGAATTATACCTCCTTGGTCCGAGATATTAGGGGGGCTGTTAGGAAGGCTAAGGTAGAGATGGAACTGGGATTAGCGACCCAGATCAAGTACTTTTTAAAATATATAGCAGGTAAAAAGAAGGTACTGGGTAACGTGGGACCCCTACGGGACATGCTAGGAAATCTGGTGTCTGCACCAGATGACAAAGCTAATCTCTTTAACAATTTCTTTGCCCATATTTTTCTGAGCAGGGACCAGGTTATCCCCCCCACTGGGATCCTTGATGATCCCAGGGGAGGCACAGCCAGGCCCAGGGTCAGTGAGGACCTAGTCAGGGAACTTCTGGTGGGACTAGACATGTTCAAATCAGAATGTCCTAACAATCTCCACCCGAGCGCTGAAGGAATTAGCAGAGGACATTGAGGGACTCCTGACATGGCTTTAAGAGCACTCATGGTGCTCTGGTGTGGTGCCAGAGGACTGGAAAAGGGCCAGTGTGGTGCCCATTTTCAAAAAAGGGAGGAAGAAGGACCCAGGAAACTATAGGCCCGTTAGTCTTACCTCAGTCCTGGGGAACCTCTTGGAGAAAATTATCCATGTGCACATCTGCGAAGGACCAACAGGGGAGATTATGCTGAGGGGCAACCAACATGAGTTCATTAGAGGCAGGTCCTGTCAGACCAACTTGGTGGCATTCTACGACCAGGTCACAAAATCCTTAGATGCAGGTGTCGTGGTGGACGTAGTCTTTCTGGACTTTAGGAAGGCCTTCAACACTGTCTCTCACCCCATTCTCATTAAAAAATTAGGCGACTGAGGTGTCAATGCCTACTCAGTCCTATGGGTCGCAAATTGGCTGGAGGGCCACACCCAAAAAGTGGTGGTGGATGGTCATTTTCAACCTGGAGGGATGTGGGCAGTGGGTTTTCCCAAGGGCTCAGTCCTCGGGCCCGCACTGTTCAACCTCTTCATCAGTTACTTGGGCGAGGGAGTGAAAAGCACCTTGTTCAAATTTGCAGACAACACTAAGATGTGGGGAGAAGTGGGCACACTAGAGGAGAGTGACAGGCCGCAATCAGACCTGGAGAGGTTACAGGGGTGGGCGGATGAGAATAAGATGGGTTTCAATACTGAAAAGTAAAAGGTATTGTGCCTGGGGAAGAAGAAACAGCAGCACACCTACAAGCTGGGGAACTCCTTTCTCATCAGCACAGAGGCAGAAAAGGATCTTGGAGTCATTACTGACTCCAAGATGAATATGGGCCGACAATGTGGGGACACAGGAAGGCTAACCGCACTTCGTCATGCATACATAGATGCATCTTGAACAGGTCCAAGGAGGTGATCCTTCCCCTCTATGTGACATTGGTCAGGCTGCAGTTGGAGTACTGCATCCAGTTCTGGGCGCCGCACTTCAGGAGGGATGTGGATAGCATGGAGAGGGTCCAGAGGAGGGCCACTCGCATGATCAGGGGGCAGCAGGGTAGGCCCTATGAGGGGAAACTATGGGACTTGAACCTGTTCAGCCTACACAAAAGAAGGCTGAGAGGGGATCTGGTGGCTATCTACATATTGATCAAGGGGGACTAGCAGGCAATGGGAGAGTTCCTGTTCCCCCAAGCACTACTGGGAGTAACGCCATCAGCCATAAGTTGATGGAGAGCAGATTCAGGCTAGATATCAGGAGGCACTACTTCACAGTCAGGGTGGATAAGATCTGGAACCAACTTCCAAGGGAAGTGGTACTAGTTCCTACTCTGGAGGTCTTCAAAAGAAAGCAAGATAGACACCTAGCCAGGGTCATTTGACCCCAGCATTCTTTCCTGCCCATGGCAGGGGGTCAGATTTGATGATCTGCTCAGGTCCCATCTGACCCTACCAATTACAAAACCATGAAATTATGAAGAATCACTGGGGAATATGGAAAATAATGGCAAAATCTAAAAAAGAAACTATTTGCTTAGTGTGTAGTTTTGATGGATTTGGGCACTTAAAAGAAAGATAGAAAGCCACAAGTCCAGCTTAAGAGTCTCTCATATATCTCTCAGTAAAGCTTTGCTATTGTGAAGGAAGGATGACCACATTCATGGGCCAGAAAGAGCAAGCATTATTCAATAGACCAGCACTGAGGTCACTTCCATGAGAGGGGCAGTTCTTTGATTTTGTCTTGACTTCCAGTGTTGTTTTTGTATTTTATGCAATGTGTATAAATGGTTGCCCATACTTCCAGGGCTGAAGTTCCTCTGTCCAGGGAAGTCCTTCCTTCACATGCTACAGTCATTTTCCCCCTTGCATAGAACAGAATACTCTTCCCAATACTTAAACAACTTGGACTGTCATATTAGCCCTATCAATAAGCACCAAATATGCATCAAATATCTCAAATGTGCATCATCACCTGGTAAGCAATTTAAAAAAAAGCATAACATGCTTACAGCTGAAGCCAAAACAGGTTGCATCTAAAATTTTTCATCTGTTTTTGGGGTACTCTATACAAGGCCTCAACTGTAGGTGCCCTCAACTCCTTCATTTCTCTAAAAATCTATATTTTATAGGCATTTCCCCCTTAAAACATTCTTTGGGGTATATCTCTGGCTACAGAAGACCCCAAATCCAAGTTTCACACATCCTGAGCAAATACACTTACAGAAGGAAGAAACAAATAGCTGTGGAATTTCAGACAAAAATTTCCTCTTAGTACTCCCTACTGGTGACTTCCTCAATATACTGGATATAAATCCCATCTAGGTACCTAACTCTCTACAGTCACTGTAGGTACATCTACACGAGACATTTATTCCACAACTGACTAATTACCTGCACAGTAAACACTGCACATCTACACATGTGCCCCTATTAGGCCAAAGTAAGTTATTTTACTCCACAACAGGATAGTATTGCAAGACAAGTAGTATCCTGCTATGGAATAAAGAACTCCACAGCAGCACATGTGTAGATGCTCCCCTGAGTGGTGCATGTTGACTTGGGGGGAGCAGCCCTGGGCTGGCAGCCTGATCCCGAGGCCCTCTGCCAGCCAGGGCTGCTCTGACCAGGCATACATGCAGAGGTGCCCAGGAGCAATAAACCTTGGAGCAATAATCTCATGCACACTAACAGCGCATGTAGACATACCCTGTATAAAGAACTCCTGCTTAGGCAAGTGAATTCCACTCCCTGAGCCAGGTGCAGAAATACCAAGTGTTAGCATACTTATGAGCTTTATTTATTAGGGCTCAATTTATCATTATTCAGGAGATTATCAAGAAAAATTGCCCAGTGGGATAAAACCCCCCCCATAAAGTGTGTAAAAGTGAAATTGTCAACACTGATAAGGTATGTTTATTTGGTCATAAAATAGCGATTCAGTTACAATTTTTATTATAAGGATTGTTCCCATGAATGACGCATACCCTCAGAGGTTGCGGGGGCATGGTGACCACCTGCAGGTGGCAGTGGTGGCATGGCAGCAGTGAGTGAGGAGCCCCTGCAGGCAGCCACAGCAGTCTTGGCAGTGGGGGTGGGGATGGTGAGCGCCAACCAGCGGTTGGCAACCATCTACAGATGCCGCCAGGAGCAGCAGCGGCAGCCAAAGGTGATCAATGACTGCCCACAAACACTGCCAGCGGTGTCACCAGTGAGGGGTAGGGTGGTGAGCAGAGACCACCCTCTGGTGCTACCAGCTGCATCTGTGGTGGTTCTTTTAGCACCACATCGCCAATGATTGTTTCTACAATGTCCACATAGAATTCCACCAGCATGAGCTTCAAATGGAAAAAAAAGTGCCATTCAGGATGTTACTGTACTCCAAGCTGCTTCAAACAGCCCAGGTTTTAGGGTGTGTACAGCTGTTCACCATGGCTGTGTGGTGTAAGCAACTTCAAGTGGGGGAGGGATATGCAGGATCAGGTTGGGGTCTAGCGGATCCATGGGAGTGCTTGGCAGGTCTAGGAAGGGACTTGGTGGGATTGTGTGGGTGGTCTGTCTGAGTATGGAGGAAAACAGCCCATTCAGGATCAGGGGGGTAGGAAGAGCACAGCTATGGGGCTGCAGTGCGTGACGGTTTTCCCAGCTCCAGGGCCATAATCCAAACACATACAGGCATTTGATGGACTGGGCTAACCTAGTCCCAATCAAAATTAATTTACCTCCTCACGTGAACTAACTTAGACTGAGCTCACCATTTTTTGCCTGATGTAACCTACCCAAATATCTGTATGATTAAGCATTTAGATCGACCTAAACAGAATTAGGTCAATCAATATGTAACCACTGTCCATACCCGCAGACAGTTTTGAGAGTGCTCTGTGTTGCTCTATAGGACCAACATTATATGGAATTAGGATCAAAATTCTGAAAAAGTAGATCTGGCCATCAGATTTTAAAATTAGTACTCATTGAATACTCATCCAGTCAGTTCACTAGATGACTGAATTAATGGCCTTCCACTTAAATGAATTTCATAGGGCAGTAAGAACACCTCTGTAACTGCTTTAATTAATCTATGATAAACAAAACAGAGTTCAAGTGTGTTAAACAAACTTTTCTTAAACTATCAATAAAGTGCCTGCATTATCTGTGATAATTAAAACAGTATCAGCCTATTGATTTGGAGAATAATCAACTTCTTTTTCACTTTGCCTAGAGGTAAGCCTCCTTTCTGTGGCTGAGTTTGAGCCATAAAGACAATATCTTCTCCACTGGAAGTCGCCAAGAAAAAGGCACCACCAAAAGCTATTCAACTAAATTAATATATTATTCATTTACATGATCAAATAAAATATGTTTTGTAATAATTTTGAGGCCTTCTGCTTCCTAGGTCAGAACTCTGAAGTAAAAAATAGTAGGACCACAGTAGTGAATAGCCATGGTATGAACTGACTGCTAATAATTTGGCCTATATAGTATTTCAGCAAATTGGCAACAAATATATTTGCTGATCATCCCAATAACTCACGTAAAAAACTGCATTAATAATTACATACACACATTTCACAAACAATATTTTTGTTAACTACCAGTCACATTTTCCATTGTTAATTCCACTGAACAAAATTGCAAAATGATGCTATGTTGCCTTCCAGACTGAAACAGCTGCTTCCAGACTGCAAGCCTACAAATGCCAAACTTTAACTTCAGTCCCTTTTGTAACAGTTATCATTATAAAAAAGTAACCCCCTTTGATATGCTTAAAAAGAGTGACAATATAAAATAAAAGAAAGAGCATTCCAAAAATTTCCTTCTCATTACAAACTAATGATAAATAAAATACTGATTCTATCACCTATTTTTATACATACTTTGTTTTAAATGTATTTGACAATAAATTATTGACTATTTCAATGTTCCACAGAATTGAATATCCAATTTGCTGCAGAATTTAGGTCCATTTTTCCACAAAGTCCACAGGGTCTTTAGTATGCCATTGAAACACAGTTGTGGATTTTAGCTGTGGATTCTATGGCTGCCACAATCTCCCAGGGCACCTATACACAAGCGGGAAGGTGTGTCAGAGCTGGAGCATGGTAATTATTGCACTCAGCAGACTCCAGTATCTCATGTATCAGCATCACCATGCTTAAATAGGGAGGTGGGTGTGCTTTAACTAAAGCTTTTTGAACGAGCTTTAGTTAAAGCAACCCTGCCACCATTTTTAAGTGTGGGGATACTGATACTCAAGATGCTCCAGGACTCTGATTAAAGTGCCTCCTCCCTGCTCCAGGAGAACATGTATAAATGCTCCCAGTCTCAGGGGTCCATGTGCAGCACAGTAGAAGGTGTAATTGTGTGGATCGTACGTTAGATCCCATTGCACCCTTACCAGCACATGTTGATAGGCCCTAATACAGAGTTTTTCTGTTTAAAGTAAGGGTAAGCAAGCCACCTGAAAACAATCAGTGACTGTTTTATTACTACCAAGCTGTACCTTGCAACTTTGCTCCTAGGGAAAGAAACCAGCACATGATAACTGCCTGGAATACTCCTTGGCATCTAAAAGTATTATACCAATTACTGAGCTTGAGCCTGCTTTTTCATCTTTTACTTGGAGTTCAAAAGAACAAGATAATTTTACATCTAGTCTAGACTTAGACAGCAAATATAAGTAAGTATGCTATTTATCTCTCATTTCATTTTTATAAAAAGATACTGGTCTTATTGGTATTCTACAACTGTTATACTGGAATTGCATTGCTAAAAAAAGGAAAAGATAGGGAAGACCTACTAGTAGGTGGATATAGAGATTGGTCATATGGAAAATCTTCCATTTCTGCCAGTGTACTATTGCTTCCCATAGCATATGAAGTAGTACTTTGCTAAATTTAAATGGTGGGACTTCCACCATTTCCCTTAGGAGAATACTAGCTAGTTGAACAGTCCTTACTGCAAAGTGTTTTAGGGGTTTTTTTGGGGGTGGGAGGGTTATTATAAACAAGTCCAATTTTTCGCAATGCTCCCTTGTATGTGATTACAATACAGTACACTTTGAATCATCTTAATCCTTCCCTAATACACATTATAGTTTTACTATTCTTTGCCAAGTAAAATGGGCTCTTTATTATAATGAATGACTTTTTAACAAGGGTTCTTTATTGAATTAATTTTCTTGGCTAAAGTAAATAAAGCATCCAAATGCTTACACAGTTCCCAAAATATGGCTCATACACAAAGCCATTTGGAATGCTTTGTTTAGTGGTCCACAGAGAAATGGCAAGTTATAAAGCAATGGTTGTCCTTATTTGGAGCTACTAAATTATACTGAAAAGCAGTTAAAATTACACATTCATATTCTCATACAAAAACTACAGTAAAATTAAAAGTATTTTTTTATTATATTAGGGCAGGACTAATTATGGGGATAGTTTAATTATCACTGAAACAAATATTATAAGACCAAACAATGTTAAATAAAGACATGAAAATAAGTAGATTTAAATCATCCAAACAATTCAATCCTGCCAAGAATTTTTTTTAATTGAAAAACTACATATTTTGCTGTTTTTCAGCTCAGTTGATATGAATGACATACTAGAACATTTCATTTTTAAATTTTTCCTTATTAGGGTCAACAGAAGTCAATAGAGACTATAGCCACAGTCCAACCACCTTAGCTGTGGACTGCTTGTGCCATTCATCTTATGGGCACAAAAGGAGGCAGATGCCATTTTAAGATCATCCTAAATCAGGACACCTTGTGGTCTCAGCCCCACTGACTCCAGGAGAAGGTGATCAGTGGGTTTAATAAACATAAGCATACAAGGATGAGAAGAACATGACAGACTTTATTCTGGAACAGTATGCAATTTCTTATGGTCTCTATCTGATGCTAAGGCCCCTGACACACCTTACACTTAGGATGTGATTAACTGCTTAATCACATCTTAAGTAGTGACCTGGCTACACATTCATTCAATTCATGGCATAACAAAACCAGGAATAATATAATAATATATAAGTAATATAGCAATATATAAATAATAATCTTATAAGTCATGCCTTTAAATGTGTGGCTCTGGAGCACTGGTCAGCTGACTGGAGGTACCAGTTTGGGGGAGCACAATAAGTCCCTCCAGCTGGGAGCCTGGATCAAATGATGGCGTTCCTAGCCACAGGAGCATGGTGCCTGCCTGGGGCTAAGAGCTATAATTGCTTACTGGGCTCCCAGCAACAGGAGTACATGTCCCATCAGTGTTCAGAGCTCCCAACTGCAGGCGCCATGTGCTCCTGTGGCCAGGAGGCCCAACAGTAGTTGGAGCTTCGAGCCATTGGGAGGTACCCTGTTGCACCACAGCTGGTCAGCCCCATCAGCTGACAGGGTTCCCAGCCACAGAAGCAAAGATTGCTAGTGCAAGGGGAGTGCACAATCATGATCCCAGGTTCCTCTGCACCAGCCATATGGCATGATGGTATCTGATGCTCAATCCTACAATTACAATGTGACATGACAGGAGGTATGTTTGTTAGAAGCAGGCATCCTATAGATCTTTTTAACATCTGTCTGTGGCCCAATTGCCTTAGCTACTTTATCAGCTAGTCAGGACCATCTCCCAGTTCCCAACTCCCTTAGCCACCTGTGAAGGAGCTTCTACAAATTATAACTTGTATCACCTTCTCTCTTAATGAAAGCACAAAAATAAATCACCAAAATTACATTAATGCCAATCTACAAAGGAAAGTGTACTAGCATATCACTCTGGAGTGAGTCTTTACCATTCATTTTCCTATTTCCTCTTTTGTGCAGCCCTTTCAACAAGTTTCTGCAAGTCATTCAAGAGGTCTGACTTTCTTCTGAGATCAACAGTATCAGATCCAGTTTCTGATTTGTTTTCAGTGAGAAGCAGGGATCCAACTGACTTAAATTTTTGGCAGCTGTGCACAATCTTCATTAGCTACAGACTGTAGGCCTGTGCACAGCGGCTAGTATTTGCTTTGGATTCAGATTTGACCTTTTTGGGGGACAGTGATTTGATTTGGTTATTCGAATCATTGTCCTGAATCTATTCGGGTGAATTTGATTCAGAGATTCAGCTGCTGCTGCCCCAGCGGTGACTGCCCCATCAGCCCCAGCTCCCAGCACTTTGAAAAAAGAAAGCCCCAACTCACTGGCTGCTGCCAGGTGGGGGGGCAATCCCCACTGCTACCCACTGCATGGGGGGTGTTGCACGAGCCCCAAAACCCCCGCCCACTCCCCCAGCCCCACCCAGGGCTGCCCTGCCTGCTCCAGCTCCTGGCTCTTTAAGAACCCCCCCCCCAACAAACCACACTTCAGACTCACTGGTTCTTGCCTGGTGGGGGGATGATCTAAACTCAACCAGGTGTAGGACCTGTCCAGGTAAGAGCTCAGGTATATACCAAGGGACGAGTTGTCTCTCAGGAAGGTGGGGGGGTGCCCAGGGCTCCCACAGGGGGATTAAGGTGTCTCTTCACTAATGTAAGAAGCATGGGGAACAAGCAGGAGGAGCTTGCTCTCCCGCTTACAAGTAGTAAAATCGACCTGGTTGGCCTAGTGGAGACATGGTGGGATAAAACTTTTGACTGGGCGGTAGACATAGAGGGCTATAGATTGTTTAGAAGAGATAGGAAGGGGAAAAAAGGTGGTGGTGGGGTTTTGCTCTATGTTAGGGAACAGTATACCAGGTCTACCTTTCAAATGAGACCAGAGGAAGGCTTAACTGAGACCTTGTGGGTCAAACTTCAAGGAGGGCAAGGGAGAGGGATTTGGTGGTAGGGGTTTACTACAGGCCACCACATCAGGAGGAAGAGCTGGATCTGGAATTCTCCAGGCAGCTGGGGGAGGCCATGCTTGCAAAGGATGCTGTGGTCATGGGTGATATGAATTACCTTGGCATCAACTGGGAGTAGCAGTTGGCCAGGTCAAGCCACTCACAAAGGTTCCTGACGTGTGTACAGGACCTACACCTTGTGCACAAGGTACTCATCCCCACTAGGGAAAATGCTATACTGGATCTGGTGTTAGCCTCTGGGGACGACTGGGGATGACCTGGTGGGGGAGGTGCTAGTACAAGGGAGGCTAGGGGACGATGATCATGAAATGATCCAGTTTGCTATTCAGAGAAAAGTAGGGAGGGTAACTAGCACAGCACAAATGCTTGAATTTAGGAAAGCCAACTTCGATGTGCTCAGGGCAGTAGTCAGGGAGGCACTCAGAGCCCACGGGCTAGCTAGTATGGGGGTCCAGGAAAGGTGGTCCTTCCTCAAGGAGACTATCCTTGAGGCGCAGCAGGATGCAATTCCTCTGTGCAGAAAGGTGGGAAAAGGGTCCAAGAAACCTTCATGGCTGAGCGCGGATATCCAGGGTGGCCTGAGGACAAAGAAAAAAGCGTACTGGAGGTGGAAGCAGGGGGCAGGGACAAAGGAGGAGTACACCTCCCTGACCCAAGCTTGTAGGGATTTGGTAAGGAAGGCTAAAGCAGCACTGGATCTTAGATTAGCTTCTGGGATTAAGGATAACAAAAAGTCCTTTTTCAAGTATATAGGTAGCAAGAAGAAGTCTTGGGGTAACACTGGACCCCTACGAGGCAGGGCAGGGCAGTTGGTGATGGACACATGAGAGAAGGCAGAATTCTTCAACAAGTTCTTTGCCTCTGTGTTCCTGTCTGCTGACAATGGGGAGCTCTTGGGTGATAGCATAGAGAGGCCCGGGAAGGATGCGAGTCCCTCCCCCAGTTAAGGACTACCTGGAGGGCTTAGATGTGTCCAAGTCAGCGGGCCCGGATTACCTTAATTTGTGGGTGCTGAGGGAATTGGCTGGTGTCATTAAGGAGCCATTGGCATGACTGTTTGAGGACTCCTGGTGCTTGGGCCAAGTCCCTGAAGAGTGGAAAAGGGCCAATGTGCTCCCTATTTTCAAGAAGGGGAGGAAGGAAGAGCCTGGCAACTACAGGCCAGTCAGCCTCACTTCTATCCTGGGGAAGGTCTTTGAAAAAATTATCAAGAGCCACATTTGTGAGAGCCCTGCAGGGGAAGTGATGTTGAGGGGTAACCAACATGGGTTTGTGCCAGGCCGATCTTGCCTGACCAATCTGTTCTCTTTCTATGACCAGGTAACAAAAAGCTTAGATGTGAAGGAGGAAGTCAATGTCATCTTCTTGGTCTTCCAGAAGGCCTTCAACACAGTGCCCCACCCAATTCTGGTGGGAAAGCTGAGGCACTAATGAATGCACAGTCAAATGGGTGGCAAACTGGCTCCAGGGGCGCACCCAGAGGGTGGTGGTGGATGGGTCGATGTCGACCTGGGAGGGTGTGGGCAGCAGAGTCCCCCAGGGCTTGGTCCTTGGGCCGGTGCTGTTTAACATCTTCATTAGTGACCTGGATGAGGGTGTGGAGAGCACCCTGTTCAAGTTCGCTGATGACACCAAGCTGTTGGGTAAAGTGAATACACTGGCAGGCAGGGACTGCATCCAGGCAGACCTGGATAGGTTAGAGAAGTGGGCGGATCTGAACAGGATGTGGTTCAACAAGGACAAGTGCTGCACCTGGGGAGAGGAAACCAGCATTATGGTTATAGGTTAGGGGATGACCCTCTCGGCAGCACAGAGGCAGACAGGGATCTTGGAGTCAGGATTGACTCCAGGATGAATATGAGTCGCCAATGCGACGAAGCAATAGGCAGAGCCAACTGCACCCTGTCCTGCATCAACAGGGGCATCACTAACAGGTCCAGAGAGGTCTTGCTCCCACTCTATGTGGCGCTGGTCAGGCCAGCAGGAGTACTGTGTCCAGTTTTGGGTGCCACATTTCAAGAAGGATGTGGAGAACCTGGAGAGGGTCCAGAGGAGGGCCACTCATATGGTTGAGGGCCTCCGTGACCAGCCCTACGAGGGGAGGCTGAGGGACCTGAAACTCTTCAGTCTCTGCAAAAGGAGACTGAGGGGGGGATCTTGTAGCTGCCTACAACCTTATCAGGGCCACCAACAGGGACTCGGGGAAAGTCTGTTCACAAGGGCCCCCCTTGGAGTCACCAGGAACAATGGCCACAAGCTGAGGGAGGATAGGTTTAGGTTAGATATTAGGAAGAACTACTTCACTGTAAGGGTGGCCAGAGCCTGGAACAGGCTTCCCAAAGAGGTGGTGCTCTCACCTTCCCTGGAAATCTTCAAGAGGAGACTGGATAGGCACCTGGCCCCTCCCATCCCCAGTGCTCCTTCCTGCCCATGGCAGGGGGGTCAGACTACATGATCTGTCTAGGTCCCTTCTGACTCATTGATTCTATGATTCTGATTCACCGTGATGTACTGTGTGGGGTGTTCTGCATGAGCCCCCCCCCAAAAAAAACTCTGAGGCCACTGCATTAGCTGGTGAGTCTAGGTTTTGGGTTTTTTTTTAAAAGGGCTGGAGCTGGGGTGGGCAAGGCAGCTATGGGGGGCCTAGGAGAGTGGGGGAGGGGGAAGGAGGCTCGTGGCAGAGCCCCCCGCATGGTATGGGGCAGTGGGGGGCAGTGGGGATTACCCCCCTGCCAGGCAGTACCTGGTGAGTGGGGACTTTTATTTAAAGGGCTGGGAGCTGGGGTGGGCAAGGCAGCCATGGCAGGGCTGGGGGAGCAGGCAGGGAATAGGGCCTGGCATGGGTCCCCCCATGGTCCCACACCCCCCTTCTCCAGCCTTCCCTCCCCTCGCCCCTACGTACCAGCTCTGAGTCTGGCTCCAGCTCCCTGCTGGAGCAACTGGGGACTCTCCGAATCTTTTTTGAATCAATCTGGAAAGCTTTGACTTGCTTCAGACCTTTTTATTTATCCCTTGATTCAATTCAGATTTGGAGATATGGCTGTCAAATCGGGCCAAATCTCCTCCGAATTTAATCAGCAGCCCTAAAAGACTGCTAAGGATGATTTTCAGTTTCTGCATGATGGTATTTGCATTTGTGTCCATGAAGTTCCATAAGGACATGGCAGCTTCTTGTGTTTTGGAACAACTCATTTCTTCTTAAGAAGATTATTGAGATTTTGGCAGTGCCAATCAAACGGGTCATCAGGAAGTACAAACATTGTGTCTTCTGTTACTGCAAGTACACACTTAACTAGATTCAGGTTCTCATAAGCTGTCAGACCCAAAAGCTGTGTCCTTCCTGGGTACAACTATGAATGGAAATTTGTAAATTCTGTCTTTATATTGGATGTTAGTAATGCACCCCCTGTCAATGGTATATTTGTTTCTAAATGGCTAGTTATTTTTATGTTTGTTGGACTCACTTTTGGTTTCAATTTTAATGTTATAATATGTATGTATAGTATGTACAGTCATACTCTGGTAGAACATAAACCTGAACTCCAGTATCCAATTTAAATGGAACCGTTGTTCCCTGCACTTTCACTGACAAAATCTAGTTTCTCTAATCAATTTTGCTTGATTCAACCCAATCTATAACCCATTTATTTAAAAAAAAACAACTTTTTTCCCACTTTATACTCTACTATGTACACTTGTGGATTTTGTGCTTGGAATTTGCTGTACTTGCCAAACAATTCCTCTTGTTACAGGTAAAGCACAGGTTTTCAAATGCCGCACAGCTGAGGGTCATGTTGCTTTTTACATGTTCTGCATGACTCTTTCTTCCTTGCCAATGAAAAATTTAACTCTGTGAAGTAGCTTCTTTGGCTGCATGCTTTTTTGGTCTACTGCATGGAAGCCCCCCTGCTGGTGTTTTCAGGTCTGCAACCTGGGCAGTCACAGTTTCTATGGCCTTGCACATTTGGCTAGTCTTTTCTAGGAACAAGTTTCCCATATGTAGTATTATTTCTTGTAATGCAGTGTCTGCAATGCTACAAATTACCCTTTATCTAATCACATATTCCATCAAGTTCCCAAAAGCACACTAGTTAATCAGTCTTTTTAGCTCAGTAACATACTGTTTATACTTTCTCATGCTACTTGTTTTCAAATAAACATCTGTATCTTTCAAGGTCTCATTCTTTGTTGGCATGCAGTACTCCTGAAATGTGGATAATATTTTACTTAATATCACACTCTGACCTCTCTCAAAACTAAAGGTGTCCTAAACAGCCAAGGCTTCCCCTACTACAATATTCAAGACTAGAGATAATTTGACTCTATTTGTTTTTCTGGTTCTTTATGCCTCTGTGGCTGCTAAGTGCACTCAAACCTTTGTCTGTATATCTTCCAGTTCTCCACTACATTGTTCAGCATCAGAAGGCTAAATGGAGGTGACAAAATGTCTATGACTAATTATTGTTTACTTAGCTGTGCAAGCAAATCACTTACAGGTTTTTTTTCTTCCACATGGCTGTTCTTCCATTTGCTGTCAGGTTACAACTTTTCAATTAGCAATTCTAATTCTTTCAAGTTATTTCTCATTTGCCACTTCTGACACACAAGAATGAAGAACTATACAGCAGATTTTATTCTAGAGCACGGTGTGACCTCTGTAGTCCCTGTTTGGCTCTTAAATAACTAATTTCCTGTTATAGCACCAAGGGACCATCTCCCAGATCCCAATTCCATCAGCCTCTTGTTAGGGAGCATCTATAAATTATAACATTTATCACTACAGTGCACACATTTTACAGGAGGTCAACTCTTCTGGTGTTTTTTTGAAAGTTTATAATCTCTTTTCAGCTTCTCCTGAAGGAGAAACTTTCATCTATGGAGATTTTTGGAACAATTTTTGATTTGTAACAGTTTTGCTGAAAAACACAATTTAAGATTAATTTTAATTCAAAGTAATCATTTACCTGTAAAATTATTCTGCTATTCAATGCCCAGTTCAAAGTCTAGAAGTGCTTAAGTGTTATTCTGAAGAGGTGCAGAACTTAATTTTTTTGTTGATTTGGAGCCTTTGGGTGTGTCTACATGTGCATTAAGGCATTTTTTCTGATGTGCATTAAATTTGGTACCTCCAGTGTGAGGTACTGAAGAAAGGTGCAGTAAAATAGGCTACTGTGCATTAAACCACGTGTGTAGATGTGCCCTCTGAGAGTAAGTTCCATAGTCTTGAGAAGGATAATATGAAGTCTTAATAAATAAGAACTGAGCTGACTTCCTGACTAGCTCTGAAGCCAAAATTGGCACTTTCATGATCCCTTTTCTATGTAAACAACTGCAGGAAAATGAATGATACTTGACTGCAAATAGTAAGTGATGTGATCTGTGTACTGTATGAAGAAATTTAAGAAGTAAATTAGCATACTTATGTATAGAGGTCTAGTCCCCAATATGGTTTTTCTCATAATAAAGGGAAGACTATTTTAGATTTCACCATTGTTTTAAATCCGAATTTGTTTCTCATCTTACCTTATTTTTACATTTTTTTTTCTTGAAAAGGGAAGATTTACTTTTAGTTGCTTACTAGCAGATATCCAGTATTTTTAAATGTGTGAATATTTCTCCTCTTTGCTGTCAATTCCACTGTCAGCTCTTTTCTTAGTTTCAATCCAGCAATGATCTAATGACCTCACTAGTACAGAAATGAGGATAATGTAGTATTCACTGAATACTTCCTGTGTTATATAGATTGCTAAAATATATGAATTTGTGAGAACTTTGGTCTTCACTTGTAATGTTTGAATAGCTCATTCTAAATCTTACTGATAAATCACATCTAAGATCTGAAAACTAATACAACATTCTTCCTAGACTTCCCTTGCTGCATGCTTGCAGTTCACTGTATTCACATGGAACCCATTGGCTAAAATGAGGGACTTGTGCAGGAGAAAGAATTTGTAACAGTGGTGATGCATTAGAAAGCATATTTATGAATGTTAGTTCCCTGGAAAAAACACACAAGCTATCTCCTCTACCTGGAAGAGTATTTCCTTTTTCATCCAAATTTTTCAGTCATGAATGTTTAGTTTCTGGTGAAATAAGAATTTCATTTATTTTCACTAAAGCTTCCTTTGAAATGTTCTCGTTTGATTGGGACATATAATTAATATATGACACTTATCTATGCCACATGTAAACAACCACAAGGATGAGGTTCTGTCAAAAGAAATAAAAATAAAACAACAAAATTCCCCGAGCCTCTAACTTCCATACAGAAACAAACAGATACTATATATGGGTAAATAAAGCAAGCAGTTTTCCCAAGTATTAATTCTAATTTAAATATATATTCTTTTGGTCATCTGACTCCCCTTTTATGCTTAATTTCCACCACTAATTGTGTGATAAAATGTTATTAAAGGGAATTTTAGAATTTTAGTGCAATTAAGTATTCATGGTGAAATCCTGATTACATGAATTACATGTTTTCAACTATGCACAGAAACCATATTATGAGATTTTTGTGACCAAATACAGTTAACCATATCCTATCAAATTTCAAATATTGAATAATATTTAAACAGTAGTGCAACTTAAATTCAAAATCAACTTGCTTGGCCAATTTAATACACACAAGAAAATCCACATCTGCTTAAGATAATCTGCAGAGAAGACAAATTCATCACATAAATTGTTGCCAATTAGTTGCTTAGACACAGAGCTCCCATTAGCTCCCATTAGTTGAGAAACTTTTAGCTACTTTATATCTTCGTATTTTTATGTTATATATGCTTCTACTTCTCCAACTCTCCTATTATCAATGGTTTTAGCATATTAAGAATGTAAAACACAGTGGAAATGGTAAAATTCCATCAGACAATTGAGGTTTATCCCTTTAAATATGCTATTTCCCCAGGGTGCTATTGATTATAATTGATTTCTAAATGACCTAAAGTTTTTGCTTCAGCAACTTTGTTAGGCAGGTCATTCAAAATAGTTCTTACAAGGATGTAAAACCAACTAACACTCTCATTTTTAGACAGCAGGTTGTTGCTCTTTAGCCTGACAGATTTGATTCAGGTAAATTTTAATAGACTGGATAATAAAAAATTCTAATAGGAACTTATTTGGTTTTTCTTTCTGACTGTCTCCCAATCTCTTTACTTTCCACGCATTGAAAATACTGAAGAGAAACTCCATGTTCTGAACATCCATAAAAATGAACTTAGATAGTTCAACTGCCTTCTGGCTTGACTTTAATATAAGCTGCATAATATTTGCTACTTTAAATGAAGACTAATTAAAGTCAAGTATCTTGGAGATCTATTGCATCTGATGATTTCTAATACAAATTAGAAAATAGGTAAATTGAACATGAAATATTCAAGTGATCTATTTTTGGGACTAAAATAGAAACTTAACATATAGGTTAGCTGAAATAAGGATCTAATTTTATGCACAAAAGAGAAACACAACACCAGTTTGTACCAAAAATATTCAGTGCGACTACCATACAAATTACATATACATATATATAAATTAATATTTAATAATAGTAAAACCATACAATCAAAACAGGCTACTTAGAATACATCTAATGCTCCCTAGTGACTTGGACTGTTTGGTTTCCTAAAAACACTGCATGGCCATACCAAGTGTTTTTGAGTTTTGTTTTCCAGAAGAATTCTAGCTAACTCTCCTCCTCATAGAACAAATTTTAAAAAATGAGTGAACTTTGAATCTAATTTTGCATGAAAGTATATACATCTGATTGATTTTTTAAAAAGTCATAAGATAAGTACATACTGAAATCACATTATAAATTTAAGTTTAGTAGCAACTGCATGTATGGCCTAGTGGCCTTTTTGACATTTTTTGAAACAAAAACATAGACCCTTTTTTTTAATAGTATCTGCTTCTAAAGCTACCTTAAATTCATGGTGGCTGTTAAAATTTTCCATCATCTGTGAGGTTCTTTTCCTTCTATGAAGCCTGTCTTTTTGTATGGGGAAAGGACATCAATTCTATGTTTTAATTCTGTGGTTTCCAACCTTTTTTGATCGAGGACACCCCTTGTAACATTCTAGCTCTTAGCTTTCACTTGTTTTTTCACTATGGAAGAAGAATAGAGTAATTCTAGGATGAGTTCCTAAAATTTAAAATAGTAATATATTCACTTCAAACAAGAGAAACCTAAGTAATAAAAGCTCCAAACAGGCACCCTTCCCAACATATGCTGAAGTATAGCACATGTGATATAGTCAGGCTCAGAACTTAACAGGGCATTCACTGACTGTCACAAAAAAGAAAAGGCTACAATAAAGGAATATGAAGTCCTGCCTAAGAACTCACTTTAAGCTTGGCTGATCACACAGGTCCTACAGTAAAGTTATTCATCCCAAAACCCTAGCTGAAGGGCAACTTCCATCTCTGATATGTGCCACAAGTATTCACTTAGCATCACCTGCCTGCTAACAGGTAATCTAAACTCATAGTCTGCATGGTAAGGAGACAGATGCTAGAAGCATAAGAAGAATGAAGCACAGACAGAATAAAAATAGAAGATGAAATTAGTTTTGTCCTACTGATATTTGTGTGTCTAACATGATATTTCATGTTACAAAGGCCACACCTCAGAGTACTGTCCAGGTGTTGGCAATACACAATTATATTTCAATCATAGATTTACAAAGATTTTTAGTTCCAAGATTTTGGGATGCAATTCAATTGGTTGAGAAGGTGTAAATAAGCTGTTACAGCCAATTATATAGTGTGGAATTTCTGCTTCAGAGAAGCTACAGTAAGTGTTTGCTTTTTTACAATATACATTTCAGGAAAAATATTTTCCAAAAAAGGGAAGACTTATGTCTCATGAAAGCAGCTGTTTCCTAGTCTTGCACTGGTACCTAATGAATGTCTAATGTGTTAGATGAGAGAGATGTTTTTTAAAATGTTATATCTTTGCTGCCATAAAAATAATGAAATACACATAAATAGATTTAAATTTCTCTGCAGAATCTCCTCCAACATGCAAACAAATGGACACATAAACATGTGCACACACATCTCCATTCATGTCTGTTTAGGGTCACACTTCCTCCTCCAGTGAAACAAAACAACCCAGCAAACTCTCCAAAGCTGCTATGTTTTGATTAATTTTTGCCTTCCCTTGTCCCTGAATTTATACACATCATGACAAGCTGAGACTTTTTTCTTCTAATTAAGCTATCTAAATGTAACAATTGTTCAGATATATGCCTTACCATTTACCTTTCCAATTGAGTGTTAAATATGATGATTATTTTCCTAGTTTTATGGGATAGAAAACTAAATTCTTTGTTTTCTTGGCTAGACTTCAAAAGCTCTGAATTCTGTGTGTGAAAAACACAGCAAAATATTCATTATTACAACACCTTTGATGAGTTTTCATATTAATGGCCAGATTTTACAGACTATCCACTGTCAGGAAGCTTTGGTGGTTTTTGTTTTTGTTTTTTTTGGGGGGGGGGGGGTTGGAACTTGATGATCTCTACTCCTATAAAACTTTTTCTTTAAATAGCTTAACATTCTTCCCATTGGGATAGCTGTTCTCCAGTGGCTGAAACAATATTTAAATCTAAATTATGATATTCATAATCCTGAGCCATTTTATCCTGCCAAACCCCTAAGTTAATCACTGGCCAAAATGAAAATTCCTGGAATCTGTTGCTCAGGTTTGTTAAGTCTATACATATAGATATGTAATATGGTGGTTGTGAATTAATTTTCTATTAATATTCACATTAATATATTCTTATAACAAGATCATTCATCAGATACACAAAATGCCAGTGTTCAGTTTCTGAAAATCTTGTATCCACACTTCATTTAAGTAGGAAAAAAGCAGGATTTATTGTCGGTTATTATAGGTGGATCCTTGATCCTGTTGCCCTTCACAAGGCAGTTAGCTCTGCTATTAGTCCCACCAAATAAACTTTAGTCTTTAGCAACACAAACAGAAAAAAACAAAATCCTCTGTCCTCTCTGGACATTATGACAGAAGTACTTCCCACTCGGCTTCTCCCCAGCACAGCAGAATGGCTTCTCCTCCTTGCAAGCTGTTCCCTCAAAGGCTGTCCCTTCTCTTCTCTCCTGTGGATTTTAAGCTCCCGGTGGGACACTTTTTCATTAGCAAAATGTCCCACAGCTAAATGTCCTTAAGGAGGGGCTGGTGGCTCCTTCTTAAGGGAACAGACCACCCTATAACAGTTACCAACAGCCATACTTGTATTGTGTTTTAACTTTACAAGCAATTTATACATTTTGCATAGACATGTTAAAGATGGAGAAAGAAATGGAATCTCAAGGGTGGGGATAGGCATGTGAATGTGCGTGCTGATTTAAATCTTATATTTTAAGGAAGGAAGCTTTGCTTTGCCTGTTCTGTTTCATGGGAACAACATGCTTGGTGAATTAACACCATGGTGTTATGGAAGTGCTGAACAATGCATTTTGAAATGGACGGAACACAACACACACACTACAGTGTTCTTTCATTCTCTCCCTGCATCCCATTCTTTTTTACTTATTCATTTACTAAATAGTTGAAAGGACTCTTAATTGATTTTAGTGCTTGATCTGTATCATATTCTTATACAACACCCCATAAGAAAGCATACAAGAAAATGAAAAGCAGAAAAAAGTTAGAGCATCCAATGTCTCATTGCCAACTTGAATTATGAGTCATTTTCTTTAATAACCTCAGCCTTCAATGAAAGTTAATTTGGTTTTTCAAATCAAACATGTGCTGAACTTGTACATACTCTGAGGAAACCTTGGTGGATTGTCGTTGACATCGGTAAGTGTGATATTTACAGTTGTTGACCCTGATAGCCCTCCAACCTGCCCAGCCATATCTTTGGCTTGAATGACAACGGAATACCGCTCTCTGGCTTCCCTGTCCATATTATGCAAGGCAGTCCTGATAACTCCTGTGAAGTAAAGAAAAACAAGAGAAAGATCAGGATTAGATTTTCTAATGGCAACAAAAGGTAGACACCCGCAAACCTTCCCCTGTCAAAAGGTAGGATATAGCAAATGTTCTACTAATGAAAAGTCTACATACATCCAAGATAAACCATTTTTAATTTAATTTGTGATTTATAATCAACACTCTGCCAGTCTCTTGTGAGCAGACAACTGATAAAAAATGAGTTATATATTACAGTATGAAGAAATGTCAGAGTATTTCATTGTTTTGTAATATAATTATGGTAGCAATTGCTAGATAGTCAGTTTGCTTGAGGATATGTAGAAATTAAAATCACCCATAGTACAAGAAAATTTAATAATATATTAATAAATGATTAATCTATTTCATGTAATGTAAAAAGACCTCAAGGTACATCATCAGAAAAGACAATGTATTCTCATATATGATAATTACTTAAGTAGTAGTTTAATTGAAATTTTAATGAATGTGAATTATGCCCCATCAAAGAAACTCAAATTATGTATGGTATTTGAACAAAAATATATTTTTTCTTTTTCCCAGAAGTTTTCATGGGTAGTAGCTGAAACACTATTTAAAAACATGTACCTTCTTATTAAAAAAAAAAAATGTTCCATACGCGCATTCATAGTTTTAGGTGTGACTGTTAGCATTAGTATAAAAACGAATTTTTACTTTAGTGATGCTCTACCAGTCAACAAACTTGAAAGTGAAGGAGCTGAAAATCTTATTTAATTTTAAGTAAAATCAGTAGAAATGTTCTCCATATGCAAACACACACTGATGAAAACAGAGTTATACAAAAATCACTGCGGGAATAATCTGACCCATGGAACTATTATCACCAGTGTTGATATATTAGATAGAGAGAATCCAATTACTTTCTCTAATCCCAGTGTGTTGGGAAGTTTGGAGGTCAGATAAATCCCAAACAATATTACTTGAAAAGTGGGCCCATCTGATATAGAAGATAATAAAGCATGAAAAAAAATCCCCTAAGTCTCTTTCTAGAGCAGACTTCTTCCTCAAGTTTTAGAATTAAAAATGATCTGTAAAGGCATTGGAAGCATGCTGTTAAATGAAGAAAATGAAGTTACAGCTATCAAGACATTCTTAAAAATGCATGAAGGGCTACCCTTGTTAAATTAAAACTGTATGTAATGTTAGGAATAACTCAGCTATGATCTTTTAAACTTAATGACTGTTATAATGACTGGAGGAAAAAATAAACCTCAACAGGTGTAACTGTTGTTTCCTTGCACATTTAAATCATTTGATAGCCATGTACAAGGAATAAGCATTCTCCCCCTCAAAGAAATTTTCCGAACAGCATGGTTCCTGGAGTTTGTGTTTCCACAATTATCTAAAGTGAAAAAATATTTCCAGAAGTACCATTTTCTTTTTATTATATTTTAAACTTTGCCAAATTGTTTTTCAATAGTAAAAACAGGGAAACAATTTTGAAAGTATATACCTGAAATATACATTTCAGTGTATTCTGTCACATCCTTACTATCCTACTGAAAAACCAAAGAGCAGCTGCTTTAAACTCAGGGAACTAAATTGCATACTCTTTGTGAAGGCTGAACTGGTGCATGCCCACACATGCAGTGGGTTTCTATAGAGAAAATTCATCAGGATCGCATGGGAGGGAACTGCAATAAATATTTTAGAAAATAAATTAGCATTTGAAATAACTAATGTACATATAATTGTGGAGAAGTGTTCTTAAAAAAACAAAATTAAAATTTTGTGATTTTCAAATCAATTTTGATTTGCATTGAAGTTTGTTCTTAAGAGAAACATTAACATCCTGGCCACTGGAACCAAAGGGAAAGCTGTGCAATTCTACTTTATTTGTATGTTCATCAATTAAAGATATGCTTCTTAACTTGGATCATCACAAAATACTCAGAATATACCCTCAAGCCACAACTTACATATAAAAATTAGAATTAGACTGAGAAATTTTAAAGGAAAAACATATTTCATTTCAATATGTAGTTCCTTAGAAAGCAAAATGCTTGAAGAAATATAGTCAATGTTACTGGAATTTAACTCTAGAAGAAGGCTGGAAAAAAGTTTCTACAGTGTGAAAAAGCTTTTTTTAACACTTACCAATAGGAATGTTTGGGTTTTTCATACTGAAATTATTTTTCATTTGACCTTATTAGATTACATAAGATATGATAATAACCCCCTGCAAAAACTCAGCCAAGAGAGACTTTGTCATGAACAAAGCATATTTTTTGCTGTTCCTTCACTGAGAATTTAAAAAAAAAGTTCTTGTTCGAAGTAAAAACAAAGCAAATTTTGAAAACTTGAAACCCATGACCAGCTGAAATTTCTGTCTTATACAAAACCCTACTAATTATAATATGGAGAATATTAATATACTAAATGTTTAGTAATTTTTTTCCATTCAGAAAATGGTTTATATCTTGAAGAGTGGAAACAGAAGACATGTAAATAAAAGTATGTTAAAAATGTAGTTCAGCTCTAACCATTCCCACACCTTTCTACTTGCTCCCTACCTATGTTTTCTGTAAAATAAATAAATGGGTAAATAGTGGTAATCAAAAGCAACTGGAAACCAATTGCTACAACAAAAAATTGCTTTGTTTATCCCAGAACATTTGGATCAGGCCAGAACTGGCCCAATGGCTGCATTCACACAAGCATGCATGTGTGTTCTGCAGCACCTCAAAGGCATTCAAGGCACCACAAAACACACCTTGCATATGTGATTTGGTTCTCCACACTGCATATTAGATACCAGGATTTAAATTTAAAAAAACAAACAAAAAACCCTCAGAAAAAAAGCAGGACTGGGCACGTGGCGGCAGCATGTGCTACTGGAAACAGGAGCCTGGCCAGCCATAGCCATACTTCAACTGCTGGCCAGGCTCTGCATACCCGGATTGCCACTGTTAGAGACCTGGGAGTCCCCCAGGACTCCATGGAAGGCTGTTGGGGCAGCACAGATGCTCACCTCAGGGTCCCCTACTCCACCTAAAGCAGTTTTCTCCACATTAACCACATGTGCAAGGGCGTGCACCAGGGCAAAAAGCAGCAGCACAAATTTGTGCCACTTTTTTAGTTACAGCAACCACATGAGCCTGCGCGTGCAGATGCGGCCAATGAGAGTTATTAGTCATGCAGCAAAGCTGTAAACTCCTTTTCCTAGAGTATGCCACCAGTAAAGTTCACAATCAAAAACTCAGTATGCTATGTAGCTCAAGAATACTCCTTCAACTGTTTTGAGAGTTTGGTTCTAAAATCATATGTATATTCAAATGTATCTGAATTAATTAAAAACAAAACAAAACAAAGAGGGCTTTCGTGCTTACTGTTTTCTAGAATACATCTCAAGCTACTCTGACAATCATTCACTTTTGGACTGGGAATGGTCCCTGAGGATTCATCTGTATAGCTTTGGCAGTGCCCCTGACAGCACCATTAAGAAGTACATCCCACCCAACTGCTCCTGTTCTGTATACTCCAAGCCTAGAAATGGAGCACAGAGCCCTCATTTTCCCAAAGTCACTCTGACATTGTATTATACTGCCTCTCAGAAACATACCAGAGACAGATCTCAAAAGCAACATCAGTAATTCCCTCTGAAACTTTACTGCCTAGGATTGATACCTGAAAACAACCCTAGGCAAGATTCCAGTAAAGCTCATTCCCAGGAAGATATGTAAGGTAGAAAATGACATAAACCAAGACAAGTTTACACATCCTTAACAAAAAGGACTTATATCTGGGAATTGACTAAGGCTATTTATTTCTCCTTTACAACTACTCAGTTTGGCACATGAAATTAAAATATTCACAAGTGAAATGTTTAATTTTGTTATTAGAACATGAACATTCATCAGTAGACAATTTCTCAAGTACCATTAGGTCATACCACCCCAGTGTAATCATCTACATTTTTTTTAAAACCTGCAGTACTTTCTAGTGGTTTCTAATGTTGTTAGTCTGGTAACAGTAATAATCATTACACTTATTAAGATATATTTTAAATGTCCATTTAATGAACTGATTACATGAGAATTTCGACTAATTAGGGATGAAAAACAAGTGGTATAGGAAGTAGAGAAATATGATAATTTCATTAGTATTATTTTCAGATTGTGGTTGAAAGTTCTATTTCTGTCACTGTGTTGATTTAGGAGTATGTGGATAGGTTATTATTAGATTCACTTTATTATAACATTATTTTTCTTGAGTGTCTTGAGTACATTAAAATAAATTTCTAACTGAAAATACAAAAACTTGAAAGCACATAATCACGTGGCTTTCCTGCCTATTCCTTCCCTCCTCCACCCTGCAATTCAGGTAATTGCTAAGGAATTACAATAGAGCTCTAGATGTCCAAACATGACACACGCTTTAAACAAAAGCCACAAAATTAACCCCAAATCCATAGCTCCCCCAAATTTAAGAATGTTTAAAATAAAGGTGTTTTGTTATATTTTATTTCGTTCAGCCTAGATCAGTGGTCTCCAATCCTTTTATGGTAAAGATCACATTTTGGAAGTAAAGGGCAGCCCAGGAACTATGATCTTCCCCTGTGCCACTTCCTACACCCCACCCTGCCCCACTGGGACATGTGTCCCAGTGCTGGGCAGGCAAGAGGGCAAGGCTTAGCAGAAAGAAAATATAGAAATAACAGTATATAACACTATATAACAGTAGGCAGCAGGGGGAGCAGGTAGAGCCACAAGGAAGCTGGACTTTGGGTGGCTGCAGCAGGGGCACACACTCAGCCAACATCATAACCTAGACCCCCCATGCACCCAAGGGACTGCTCAAATTGTCTGCACCCCTGGTAGTCCCAAAGGTGCAGGGGGGACTCCTGCCACTGGGTGCAGCCTGGTGGGGGCCCCAGGGGCCCCTGTCCCCCCAGCCTGTGCTCAGGGTACAGCAGGCAGCCTGCAGCAGCAGCTGTCTCCATCCTGAGCACAGGTGGGGGGGCACGGGCCCCTGAGGCCACTGCCAGGCTGCACCCAGTGGTGGGAGCCCCCCCACATGCCTCTGGATGACCAGATCTTCCCAGACCCAGTTGGGCTGGGACCCAACTCCACTTGTGTCCCGCTGCTGCACTGAGCTGCACCCATCCAGCAGCTGGATGCACGTAGCCTCAGGACCACACATGGCTGGGTCTGCAAGTCTCTGTGGTTCAGTGGTGTGTGGCAGGAGGGGGGTTCCCCACTGCTGGGCACACTGCAGCAGAGGCCCTGGGGGGCCTGTGCTCCCCCCAACTGTGCTTTGGGTAGAGGTGCCTGCTGCTGCCTGCCTGCTGCACCTGGAGATAGGGGGAGGCATGGACCCCGAGGCATCCAGAGCACAGGTGGGTTGGGTCCCTGGCCCCCCCATTGGGCTACCCTTAGTGGTGGGAGCCCCTGCCTATGTGCCCCTAGCCGTTGGAGAGTCCCAGACTGGGCCAGTATGGTGTACGGCACCGTAGATGTGTTTGCGGCATCACACAGCACATGGCTGTGCTCATCTGGACGTGGGCAATGTTAGCATGAGAGAGAGAGACAGAGAGAATTTTTCTCCTCAGCAAGAGAAATTGATAAGACTTCTTGAATAAGTAGGCAACAACACTGAAAACTAAATTAGAATATAATATTCTGTTTGATTAAATCAAGTGGGGTTCCCTAGAGTAATGATGCTATAACAGTAAAGGAAGGGGAAAAAAATCAATCAACATTTGCCATCAATAACAAAAGCTGTGTCAGGAATCTTTGAGACTGGAAGCCTGAAACTATAAAAAAAATTTAAAAAGCACAGGTAGAAACCTCCCAAATTGATAACATCTATTAGCTTGAAGGAAGACTTTACTGATGGAGTGAAAAGACATAGCAGAAATAATTTCTTCTTATATTTGTGTGGATGCCAAATGTAATCACAATATCATTCAACATTTTCCTAATGCAAAGCAGAACCAAGTGAAATAAATATAGTACATGCTGCCATGCTACCTGCAGGTGATGAGACAGGAAAACCTAATCTGCCATATACAGTCACTGTAAATTGTGAAACTGTCTATTACAGAACTACCATAGCAACAGACCACCCAAGCTGGGCAGCATACTGTCATTCTTTCTATTGCCCATAGTTAAAGCAGCTATATAATGGATGCTAGCTTTGTCAGTTCTGCTTCAGTTGTTTTTTACTCCCAGTTTTTTTAAAAACATTCCTTTTTCCTCTCAGACCTCTGTAGGCTGGCTGAATCAGCAGGATCCTATTACCTGTGGTGTTTTACTATTGAAGCACTGTAGCTTTCCCAATGCCTGCAAATTGCTGTCTGACTGCAGCTTCCCAATCACTCTGATATGGAGGGGTTTTCATCTGGGTCTAGTGGTTGTAGATTACAAGTTCACAGTACTGTGACTGTACTCACTCCTGTAAATATTACACTTTAACTTTGGCTCACTGACCTGTGTTGAACTCATCAACTAATTTAGCAACCAAACAACACATATACTCCACATCAATTGTTAAATAAGCTGCAAAGCTCTAACACTTTAAAAATACTTTTTTAAAGGTGACAGATTGCACAAGGTGCTAATGTCTAGAACTTTAGCTTTGTAAGCAGCAGTCAAGGAATCTCTACTGGTTTACTCTCTGAGGGGCACAAGAATATATTATGGCACACTGGGCATGTCTACATGTGCATTTAATGTTCACAAATCAGCAGAGTTTATTACTCCAGAGTTTTTGGCTCATAGGGATGCTGGTTGAATGTGGGCCCAGGAGCAAATAATTTCAAAGCAATTAGCTCCAGAGTTTATTCATGCTCAGCACACTGAGCCCAGTCAGAGCAGCCTGCAGGCAGCCCACACACTGAAGCACCCTTGTGCCCCAGCCAGCTGGGTCAGCACCTACATATGCACTGGTGTGCATGAAAAAACTTCAGAGGAGGGTAGTACTTGTAAATACCCACTCCAGGTATGTTAGTTTTGTTTGCGCCAATAGTCAGCTCTCCAGTAAATGTCTTGTGTAGATGTGCCCACCACAGATAAAAAAAATGAGGGAAAAGCTGTTCATTTAAATATTTTACCCTATCTTTATAAATAACGGAGATTTGAATTGGGTCAGATAAAATAAACACTGTGTTGGAGTATGAGTAACAGCAAGGAATATAAACTGACTTTCAGGAATGCAAGAGGGTTAAGTGCTTTCATGGTGCTAATCTCAAAGTGACACAGGAAGAGTCAACACTCTGTGGGTGCAGTGAGTTCTACACAGTAACTATATTAAAGTGCTTTCCAGCACAAAAGACCCCACCTTCATAGCTATTTAACCGAGAAAAGTTAGCACTGAATTGGAAGTTAAGAAACATGATCTCTAACAAGTAAATACTGTACCAGAGTTTCTTAGAGTTCTCACAGTGTCTGAATGCCCTTTGACAGATAGTGTCCATCTAAAATCAGGCAACAGTATCACTAGTGGCCAGTAGTCAGTACTGGTGGCCAGTAGTGGTGGCTAATTTTTTCAAAGAGATGGAAGGATTAATGTCCTCTTCATAAACACAACATTGTTAGAGGTATCATTTTTGGCTTCTATTTAAAATATTTCTTCATTTCCTCTAAAACACAGGAAATCTATTCTGGGAGAGGAAGTATATTTGAACTCATGGGGCATTTGTACATGACATGGGGGTTTAAATTGAAGCAGTGTTTTTTTTTTTTAACATCACTTCAATTTAGGGTGAAGTAAACCCACGTGTCATGTATACCCATGTCCTTACCTGCCTATCCATGGTGGGGAGGGGAGAACAAGCTGCTGGTGGGCCAAGCAGTCCCTAACCTGGGGGGGGTAAAAAAGGGAGGGGGAAGGCTGGTGCGGGGGGAGGGGGAGGGCTGGGGCTTCCCTCTGTGGCAGTGGTGCCACCCCGCCCCTGCCCCAGGAAGCACCCTCTTGCAGGCACCCGGCTTAGGCAATCCCAGGGGGCATCACAGCTGTGGAGGGAAGCGCAGGCAGGCTCCTCGGGGAAAAGAAATAAAGACCAAGCTTGCCGCTTTATTTTTTTTTTCCTTCCATGCAGCCTGCCTTCCTGGGCTGCTGCTGGGCTGCGTGCATAGCTCCTGAGCTGCACAGAGCCCAGTGATTCCCTCTGTGGCTGTAAGGTAGCAAATTAAAATTCTTTGGAGGTGTTTTTGTTTGCTGCACCCGAAAATCATTTGAAGTGCATTACACCAACAAATTTGCTACAGTGGCTGGAATTAACGTGTAATACACTGCCAAATTTGCAAACTCATACAAACAGCAACACCATTAACGCAGTGCAAAAGGGCATTTAACCGCTTTAATGTGTTGTCTACAAATGCTCATGTTTACCAATGGTCCTTACCTTCAGCAGAAGTACTGAGGCCCTTGAGTGTAACTTTATATCTTAACCTAATTTTTCTGCAATTAAATTATATTTTCGTAAAAAGATAAAGTTCTTCAAGGCCTCAAATCCTTAAATGTTGAATTCTTCATCTCACAGATTCATAGTTTGTTAAAGCCCAAATGGAGCTATCAGATCATCAAAGACCACTTCATTTCACCAGGGATTGACCCCAGGGTGTCTGCCTAAAGCATATCTTGGAGAAATGCATCTTGTCTTCTAGGAGATCAAGAGGTAGATAACTCATCTCTTCCCCCAGTACTTTGTCCCAGTGGTTGATCAGCCTATTAAAAATCAATGCCATGTTTCCAGTTTCCATTAGTGTAGCTTTGGCTTCTAGGTGTTAGTTCTTCACTAAACTTATGAGCTCCTTATATCCTTACCTTGTTTCACCATGAAGGAATCTATACATTGTGAAAGTCACCTCTCAGCCTTTTTTCAATAACTTAAGTAGACTGAACTTTTTAAGTTTATGACTATATTTCTTATTTCTTACATTACTTAAATAACTTTGATGGTGCTCTCTTGAACCAGTTCATTTTTCAACATCCTTTAAAAAATGCGGACTGATTCTTATCCATGTATTAGGCATTTAAGTGGACCAAATGGTGATGCCAAAGGGGATCCTATTCCACCCAGCTCAAAATCCTGGAGAAACAAGTTAATAAGGCAAGTGGGTGGGTTCTTCTCCTTGCTGTTTTTCTGTGCCTCAGTCTTAAGGGTCAGATGATGATTTGTTACAAAAGTACATGCATTAATAGATTTTCAAATACAGGAATAGGGTAAAATAGAACTGCCTAAGTCCACTTAGACAACCAATAGGTGGAATGGAATCTGGCCCCAGAACTTTGTGTAGCTTTCCAGTATCAGCTTCATCAGTGATATTTACAGGGATAAAATCTCTTGAACTACTCTCCTGTTTATATACATCCAAGGATCAAATCAGCCCTTTTTGTACCGGAAGCTCATATTAAGTTGATTGATCTCTATGCCTCAGATGCACTGTTCCCTTCTGGGGTAATACTTTCAATTCCTTGTTCATAGTTATGTGACTTTGCCTGTGGCTATATTAAAACACATTTTGGTTTTTTAGGCCCACGTTTTCAAAGAATCTAGATCACTCTACATACCTTTCTTTAAATTTTTGTGTCATCCAAAAATTTTAATCAGGAACAGTTTTATATTTACTTCCAAGTCTTTAATGAAAAAACTGAATATCATTTGGCTTCATAATGATTCCTGTGGAACCCAATTAAAAACATTCCCATTTAAGCATGACTCTCCACTGATGACTGTGTTTTGAGATCTGTCCATTAGTTAGTGCTTAGTCCTTTCAACATGTGACTTGTTGCTATTGTTTAGTGATTTTTATCAATCCAAATGGCAAGTAGAAATGCCTTATAGAAGTTTATTACATCCATGCAGTTACCTCAATCAACTTAATTTGTAATCTCATCAAAAAATGAAATCAGATTTGTTTGACAAGACCTACTTTTTATACAACTGGGTTGAGTGGCATTAATTATATTCCTGTCTTATAATTCTTTACCTACTGAATTCCTGTCAGCTTTTCCATTACTTTGCCTCAGATTGATATCAGTCTGACTAGCCTATACTTACTTGGGTCATTCAGCTCTTTTCAATATTGGTACAACATTGACACACTTCAGTCTTGTAATATAAAGTGAATACTAGTAAGTTAGAGATCATCTTAGACAGTTCTCTAAGGATACTTTATTCCAAGTTAGACCAGCTGGCTTATTTAAAAATCTTTATATCAAGAATAAGTAAAGTGTTATTGGTCTTGGTTACTAATAAACCTGAAAGCTATTCACCATCCTCATGTGACAGAAGTACATCATACACTTCCTTTCAAATATGAAATAGAAATATTTTTGATCACTTTGACCTCTTTTGTATTGTTATTAAATTATTACCATCACCATTAAATAATGAGCCTATATTACTACCAGGATTCCTTCTGTACTTACTGTACTGAAAACAAATCTCCTTCATATTTTCCTTAGCTCTGACAGCCACAACATTTTGCCTGATGTATTTAGATTCCCTTACCTATTTTCTTCCTCTTGACTTCTAACTTCTATTGATTTTATTTCCCTTTTTATTCATTATTATGTATTATTTTTTGTAATCTAATTGCTGATTTTATTTCTCCACTTCATTATTCCATAATACCCTTAAAAGCTCCAAATTGCACACAGATACAAAACTGTGACTTCTCCAATAACTAAACATTCCTTTCCAGAACATTCCAAACAACTTTTTCAAATTGGTTATGGGCCTAAACAATTACGTAAATGCTTCACTGATATTTTTCCTTCTAACTGGGTGTGCCTACACATGTATTTGATCTGGGGTCAGTTTATATGTGAAATAACTATTCACTAGTAAACACTCCTGGCCACGTGTCTACACATGCATAGATGTGGGAGCAGATTTGCTGTTCCCAATAGCAAACTGCTGCCATTTTCTGTGGCCCTGCAATGGTCCCCTGCTGCCACCAAGGGGAGCATAGAGCTTACCCTGGTTGCTAGCCCAGGGTCTTGCAGGGACCACAAGGCCAAGAGACACCTGTCTCTTGGCCAGGACTGGAACATTGCTCCCTGCCCCCAGGGGGTGCCTGCTGCCAGGTCTGGGACAATGTCCCCCTGCTGCAGCAGTAGGGAGCTCCCAGCCCCAGCTCCCTGATCAGGGCAGGAGACTCAGAAAGAGCTGTAGGGGACAGGTCCCAGCCCCCTGCCCCAATCTGCCCCACACTTGCAGCTCTTTCCAAGCCTTATGCCTTGATCACCTGATCAGGGTGCAGGGCTGGTTTCTGGCCCTGATCAGGACAGTTCCTAGCCTCCACTCTGCAATTGCAGGATAGAGGCTGAAGAGCCTGCTCCCTGCTCAGCTCTGTGAACATGAAGCTGGGTGGGGAACAGGTTGGAGAGCTTCTTCCCTGCTCAGCTCCACAGGCACAGAGCTGGGTGTGGAACAGGCTCCCAGGCCCCCACAAGAAGGAAGCTCCAAGCACCAGCTCCATGACCATGGGGCCGGCACTGGGAGATCCTAATTTCCCAGCCCAAGCTCCACAGTTGTAGGATCTCCCAGCCCCCTGCTCCCTGCTCATGATGGCAAAGCAGGGGCTGGGAGATAATAATCATGATTTCGGAATGGTGGGTTTGGAGCTTCCTGCTGCTGGGGCAGAGGGACATAGTCCCGCCTGTGCGCTAGTGATAGAACCTGCCCCAGCAGCAGGCTTCTCCCAGGGATAGGGAGTAATCCTGGGCAGGCACCTACATATGCGTTACTGTGCAGTAACTACTCACAAATAAATCTTCTACTTGCATTAGCAAGGTTTACTGAGCAGTAAGCATGTGCACATGTACATGCACATGCTTACTGTGCAGCAAACTACACTACTTTGCAGTAAGGTGTCTAGTGTAGATGCACCCACTGGGTCTTTTTATTGATTACACTTCTTTTCAGAATTTCTATATCAAATTGTTCTGTCCTTATGAAAAAATACAGGATGTTAAGTAGTTATCAATAATTTCCCAGGGATCTGGCAACAGCAAAATGTAGCTAAACAATCTCTATGACAAATCCCCTATTTAAGGGGATCAGCAGGCACTGGGGAAGTCCCTGTTCCCCCGAGCACTGCCAGGAGTGACCAGGAATAATGGTCACAAGCTGGTAGAGGGTAGATTTAAGTTAGATATCAGGAGGTGCTACTTCATGGTCAGGGCGGCTAGGATCTGGAACCAACTTCCAAGAGAAGTGGTGCTGGCCCCTGCCCTGGGGGTCTTTAAGAGGAGGTTAGATGAACACCTTTGCTGGGGTTGTTTGACCCCAGTAATCTTTCCTGCCATGGCAGGGGGTCGGACTAGATGATCTACTCAGGTCCCTTCCGACCCTAGAAACTATGAAACTATAAACTGCTTTTAAGACCTCTTAAACTTGCTTTTCCATTATTTTTGTTTAAATTTATTTCTTGAGATGGAGTAGAATCCTTCCAAATTGACTGGATAAAATGTAATATTGTTTCTATCATTGGTATGCTATATAATGTTCAACTTCGTGAATACATGCGAATGATGAGTGCCTGACTCCATCTAGAACTGAGGCAACTTCAGTACTCCTGACAGGTCTTTCTAGGTTTGTCGCTTCTGTAACATGGTATGCTCAAGGCTATCACCAAAGAGCATGGCCCAACCCATGCATCATCTTTTGCTCGTTCATGCCTGCCCTAAATATGTGGCACCCCACTTTTAAACAAGTCAGAGATCTTTAGAGTGAAATGGAGGACCATTCTAGAGTAGATTCACCACTTAATTTCCAGATTTCCACAACAAAGTGGGCAGGGCTGTGAGAGAACAGCAAGGGAACATACATGTAGATATATACACTGTCCTGATATGGTTGTACAATATTAATTTTCTTCCCAGTCTCTCCCTTGCTCTAAGAAATCTCATTCAATCAATGTATTAAATGACATGGAAACTGACCAAGAAGCAGTTGAAATCAGGCCACAGCTGATATATTTTTTGACTTCATTAATTTCCTTACAGTGGTAGAAGATGAGGATAGAATTTCAGGCTTACTTTCACATTTCCTGTCTATGTATTATATTAGACTTTTATACCTCTAAAAATGTAACTTTTTGCCTTTAGTAATTATGTGGTTATATATCTAAATAACTGAAGATAATTAATGTGGCTGGCTGCTCTGTAGTATAAAATTGTACTTTAACTGCTAAGTGATACCTTGATAACAGGGACAAGATGAGACAATGATTATATGCATCCAAAAGGAGCAATCATACTTTTCATATTAGGGAAAAACACACTGAAAACTCCCTTTCAATGAAATTTCATTTACTGACCTGCTTATATTTCAGCTGATACACAAGCTTCAGACATATAATTTCAGATATCTGCCAGGGAAAAACTGAGCTTTAGCAATAGGTCAAGAGTTCAGATGATTAGTTTCCCTTTCCACTTAAGCACTGAATCATATGAGCTCAGTCATGTAACAATCTCAGTGCCTCATTTGCATGTCCCTAAAAAGCTTTAATAATACTAAGCAACCTCATGATAGTAGTGCGAAATTTGAAATAAGCTTTGTAAATAATTTAGGAACCTATGTTGCAAAGTCTGTAAATGTGACTGTAACTTTAAAGCACAAGTAATGCAAATTAAGTTGATTTCAAGGTTTAAAACTTTCTGTTAATAGAGCGGCTTATGTATGTGAAGTTACAAAAATGGTAAGCATTTTGTTTAATCAGGGCTTTCAAAATCTTTGGATGAAAAACCTCAGGGATATGTAAACCATTATCATGGATTAAAAAAAGGAGGAATGTGCTCTGCAACAAATTTACTCATTTTGAATGTTTAATATTTTTGACTGAACAGTGATCTGCCTCCACTATAGCAAAAAGTATTCTGCAACATCCACTGTACTTCAAAAGAAGACCAAGAGAACAAATGCATTATTCTGGGGTGGTGAACCAACAACATGCATACCAGAAGTGGTACAGGCAGCTTGGGTGTGTGTGGCATGTGGCACATGGGGGAGGTGACAGGGAGCAGAAATCAGAGCAGCAGAACTGATTTGTGACACATTAGCTAAAAAGGTTCGTCTCCACTACATTTGATGACTGCATTCTTGGTAAATGAAAGATTGAACAGGTAACCAACATAATACAATAAACAAAGCTGTTTTAGTGTTAAAGTTAAATGCACACAGTGCACAGACAGAAGATGTTGCTACTATATATATAAAATTCATGTATATAAATAAAATTAATTTAATGAAATACTTCTATCAAGAAGCTTGTGATAATAGCGTTTACAAATGCTACTCTGTTTCCTGGATCCCAACCCCCGCAAAATCTTTGTCCTTTAGGTGACATAATAGGTAGCTATTGACTTCTGTTGAATTTCAATCAGAATTTATAGACTGGGAGTTAAATATTGATTGGGTTGAAGATGAAATAAATCTGAACCTGAAGGTACAATAAATCTGTCAACTGAAAACAGATGTCTATTGTTTCATTGTTATATGTGCAATATTCCTATAAAACAGTATCACATCAACATGTTTAAAAACAATATCCAATATTTTGGGACATAAGTTCCATAATAAGTCCTGTCCCTTTGACTAAAAAAAAGCATAAAGAAAAAAAAATGAAGTAACATATATTGACACAGCTGCATAAATCCATTTTTCTTTTGAATTGAATGGATGTTATATTGTACGATGGTCTGCTCCTGCCTGAAAACATGAAGCATAAACCTTATCTCTACTGAAATCTTGGCTTGTATGCAACCGAAAATTATTTTGGATTGAAGTAAACTAGGTGTATTTATGATGTGTTGCCCAGCTTCTATTAGACTAACATGTGACCACCCTAGGCTAGGCTACATGTTAGCCCTCCCTTTCGCCCACCCCCTATCTGGATCAGGTTTGCCCCTCCCTTTCACCCACCGCCTATCTGGATCAGGTTTGCCATCCCCCACCAACCTGAGTTAATCAATTGAGTCCCTGCCCCCAGCCCTGGATAGGCTCATTGTCCCCCCCTCCCTCCCACTCCCTAATCAGGCCTACCAACTAGGGCTGTGTGAAATTTCTCCGAGTATTTAATTTCAAAGCTCTTTTGATGTGTTTTGAGCTTGAAACATTGAAATTGAAAAAAAACAAAAAGCTTCAAAACATCTTTGAAACAAAATGAGGACACTTGAAACATTTTGAAAGTTCTGAAATGTTTTGAGTTTTGAAGCAGTGGGAGACAGGGGACAGCCAGGGCTGCACTCTGCCTCCCACTTCCAGGCTGAGCTCCATGGGGCTGCAGAGCTGCTCAGAGTTCAGCCCAGCAGTGGTGGGCAGGGAAAGCCGTGGCTGTGCTCTAAGCAGCTCTGCAGCCCCATGGAGCTCAGCCCAGGAGACTTCTGCTGCTGCCTGGGGCCAGCAGCAGCATCAGTCTTCCTTGGCGCTGGCCTCTGACTGTGCCCAGTGCCAATCCCAGGTGGCAGTGGCAAATCTGGGGGCCCGCACCCTCAGGAGGAGTCCGGCACAGCCCCAAAGCCTTCCTGAAGGTGCATTTGAAGTTTGAGATGTAGTTTCCAAGAAACTTATCTCCTTAACACTTGGCAGGTTACATTCCCTCAGAAGGGGCTATCATCCCTGCAATTTTCATCTAAATCAGCCACGAAATGACAAAGTTTCAGGCATTTTCATGATTCCCCAGTATAGCCTATGAGCAAAATGTTGAAACACGTCAAAACAGTGAAACAGTTTTGACAAAATGATATGGGACAGTGCATCAAAATGAAAAAAAACATTGAAATGAAACTCTGTCCCTTTGAAATGGTGAAACAGGCATCAAAATGAAATGATGGTGTTTTGCACAGCCCTACTGCCAACCCTGCCCCCCAGAAACATCCCAGATCCTGCTCACCATCTCCATCCCTTCTCCTCTCCCTATGTGCCCTGACTTATTTGTGGCTGCAAGTGCTTTTTTGGGGAGCAAACAGGGAATGGGAAACTGGCTGCTCAGCTACTGCCACCGCTGCTTTTGCCATTTCTGCTGTTGCTGTCTGGGCTGGGCTTAGCCCAGAGAGTAGTTGGAGCTCAACAGCAGCAGGGGCAGTGGTTGGGTGAGTGGGTTTCCCTTCCTTGCCTGCTCCTCCAAGACATCACCAACAGCAGCAAGTAAGCTACGGAACCCAGGATGGTTGGGGATGGTGGCAGTTCCCTCCAGCTCTTGGGGTTCCCCCCTGACCTCTCAAGCTCTCATGGTTCAACCATGCCCCAGGGGTGCAGAAGTAGGGGGGCGGACTTTGAGCCATGGGGGAAGCCCTAGGGATGGTGGTGGGAACAGAAGGGAGCCCAGAGGGGCGAGGGGTTGGGGAAGTTTAGAATGGGAAGAGAGGAGAGAAGAGGAGGTGGATTCTTACTTTCATTCCTTAAGGCCACTGCTCGCCTGAACACGTGACTGATCCAAACTCTAGATAACACTAATTACCACTTTGAGGAGCCTAGGTGCACTGTGTATAACAAGGCCCTAACTAAAGGATGTAAAACTCATCCCACCCATGGGCAAGATCCAGACTGTAGTGCTCCACATGGTCTGGATCTAAGCATGACAGAGTGGCAGGGCTGGATATTAATGCAGCCATCGCTCACCACCTCTCCCCTGCTGCTGATACATGAGATTTGTGCCCCAGATTTGTGGATGGGGCTCCCACTTGCCCCATCCACAAATTCCCAAGTCACATGACATGGCTCCACGGGCTGGATCAAGCCCACAAGACAAGAGTTTAACACCTCCATCTAACTCATTTGTAAAGTAACTCTCTGGCCTAGACTTCAAATGAACCTTACTAGGTGCATCTACATGTGCTCTTTACTATGGAGCTCACTAATTAGCTCTACAGTAAAGCATCACCATCGACATGTGCACCTATATTAGGGCAAAGTAAATTAATTAACCCTGCTGTAGGATAGTTCTATCCAGAACAAGTACTATACTATAGTGGAATAGTTACATGTCCCAAAATGCTTGTGTAGATGGTGACTGGCTCTGGCTGGGGTATGAGGGTCCTACAGGGTGGGAGCTGCCTCCGAGCTAGCCCTGCACTGTAGCACCTCGTGCCCCAGCCAGCCTCCATATAGGACATTGAGCTGGGGCAGAGCAGCCCTGGGCTAGCTGGCTGACTCCCTGGGTCACATCCAGTCCAGGGCTGCTCTGCCCTGCTCAGCATGCTGCCGTACAAGGCACATGTGTGAATGCTGCACCTGTAAGAAACAAACTCCGGTGTAATTTTGCACTGGAGTTTATTGCTACATGCTAATTGGATGTGTAGATACACCCACTTAATGGAATTATGGAATTGTATTATTTCCATTTGTTCCCTCTCTGTATCCCTTTCGGGTACATGCTTTGAAGCACTTGTTCACAAATTCAAATAGTTGCCCTGAACTTTGGGCTAATACTAAGAGCACTTAAACACCTAAACCCAAAATCTTCCAGTGCTCCTGGTAATTGTAGTTTGGATGCCTTATACCTGCAGTCTTTGTGTCTTGATGCATCTCCCATCTTCCACTATAGTGATGGGGCTTTTATACTGCACCATAAACAAACTGAAAAAAATTAGACTGGGTGCATCATGAGAGATATAGTCCAGGCAGGCACACCATACAACAGAGGAAAGCAAAACTTGTGGGACTCAGGATTCATCTTTGATTGGGCACTGCAACTAGACTAGTAGTTAATGTACGACAAACCCAAGATAAAAGGTTTCACTTCTGTTTGCCAAATCAAATTGCTTAGATTCAGGATTTTGTATACATCAAGGATATTTAAGATAAAATATTTTGTTTTGTGTTTACTAAAGGGAAATATGGAAAAATACGTAAAAGGACAACACTGAAATTTATCTACAGGACATGTCATCACAGAAACCATTTTAAAAAAAATAGATATATATTTCCATGGAATATTCTTGATGAAGTCTAATGAAGCTTTTCATTGGTTCATGTGATCTTTTCCAAAATTTCTCTTGACTTTTTCATGTCAAAACAAGTTAGCAACAAAGGCAAGTTGGAATTTATATTGCCTGGTTTTCAGTCCTATCCTAATCCATTAAAGCTTACTTTGTCTAATAAGAAACAATTTTATTTGAAAAATATTTCTTTCCTGACTAAATATTATATCAAAGAATAAAATGCTACCAATGGGAGGAGGTTTCTATATCATTAAGCCATGTGATCTAGTGGTAGATTTGTGCCTAGCTATATTTTTAACATGACATATACTTGCATATCAGCTGTCTTTTCAATCCTTATAAAAATTCTACGTGAATTTAGTCACATCTTTCTAATTTGAGAAATACTGAAGTGGTATTTTCCTAATATTATAGTGGTATTTTCCTAATATTATTTAGTATGTGCAATGCAAAGCATCACCGGTATTTTATAAATAACTTTAACGACATATATAAAAATACCAACAAAAACACAACCAGACAATTTGTTTATAATCAACCCAAGTAAGAATTGTATTTTTAAAATTCAATACAAAGTCCACAATTTTGACTGCTGCAATTCTATTGACATATTACTAAAATGATTTTGGACCTTTACTATAAATAGAACAACTTCCAGGAGAAAATATTATTTGTTAAGTAAATGTGAACAGAAAAAATGGGAGGGCATATAAAGCAGTTTAAAAATAAAGCAGAATAACCGATCTTAAGACACTGCCAACACTAGTATGCAAGACAGTTTACAATAACAGAAGAAAGTTTTAGGGCCAGATCCTCAGTTGGTGTAAATCTCACTCAACAGATAATGTATAAAACAATTCACGATGTTAAATGAATACAGAGGGCAAAACTCCTATCTTGGCAACCACATTATGTTTTATCACTTCACTTAAAGTAAACTGCATATAAATCAGTCTTTAGAAATCTAGCCAATATATCACTTTGGATGGCTTTGGCCATTCAGTAAAGATAGTGAAATATTCATTTTTTTATGATTACATTCCCTAATCTTGGAAGAAATAATTAATTTCTGTAGTAAAATAGAATATTTTCAGTTCAGATGAACTGGAGAGATTGAATTCCTAATACAAGTAAAAACAAGAAATAATACACTCCGTAAAGCAGTTCCATCTCTCATACACACACACACACACACACACACACACACACACACACTTTCGCCATGAAACATGCATCTAAACTCCAAGGGTCACAGACAACAGAAATATCTTCCATATTACAAAATGACAGAAGACACACCTTGGTTAAGGTTAGCCAAGTCTGTATTATAAAGAACAGTATCTATTCTCTCCCACTCCCCAAAATTCACCATTATGTAAAAATACTAGCTTCAGCTATGGTATAGTGTGGGGCCTGAAAAACAGCTAGTCTGTCATGTCTGAAATGAACTAATGGTCCTTGTTTTAATTTATGACATCTCAAACAGACATATTCCTTAGATGACAATTTTTTTCATTGCTACTTCACAGCAAGAATAGAAAGGAGAAAAATGAAACACTCCTGGACTAATTCATCTGTGATGTAGTGTAAAGAACCATGGGCTGTTTACCTAGACTTTAATTTGTAATTCCAAATAGTGAAACTGGTTGATTCCAATAAACTTATAATTGGCTGACACACAATTGCTGGAGCTCTACACTTCCTTTAAGCATGAACAAAACAAAAGATGCCAGTAAGTAATACACAGTAGAATGGTGAACCACTAAGCTAATTGGGACTGACCTCTGCACAGTCATGAAAACATGTTGTTGTTTGGTAACCGTATAATATAACTAACATATTTATTTGCACACCACATGCACCTTTTCTGTAAAAGCTAGCCATCCCAAATTAGGGTGTGTATTTAAAGCAAAGAAGCAGATTTCTGTGCTGGGAAGGAGGTATGGGAACATTGGAAAGGTGCCTGAGGGCTACGTTCTCTTTCCATTCACGTGCAGGAGGGAGGAAACTCCTCTCTCCAACATCACTTGTATTACTCCCTTGCTGCTCCGTCAAAAGCTAGAGGTTTAACTGTGCTACAACTGCTGCTGAATTGGCAGCAGCTTTTTGCCAAAGAAAGAAAGAAAGAAAGAAACTGCAGAAACAACATGCACAACAGATGTATGATTGGATTTATTGCCATGTGGTTCTTCAGCATCCTGCTCTCTCTTCCTTACCAGAACTGACCTTAAACTTTAAACAGACTGCTACTGAGCATGTCTACATGTGCCGCTATGGTGCTATTGTTACTATTCCCTAAGGGTAGAGCCATATGCAACTTCTGAAGTATATCAAAGTGCAGCTGCCCTTTAATAGACTTAAAACATGGAGTGTTTCATCTACAAACAGACATACATCCCCTAGCATGGCCCTCAGCTGGAGTGCTTTCATTATTGGGAGCGGCAAGAGCAAGGAGAGGGAAGTGAATTGTCAATATGGTTTTGCACCCCTAATGCAAAAAGAGAGCACATTCCATAAAGTCCCCACCTGTGCTTTGTAGAGTCTGCACATGTAACCTGAAGTGCTCCATTTCAAAAGCTTGTTTCCTTCAGGGTCAGTTTTGTAGTGCCTCTGCCACTTCTGGAGCACTTCAAAGGGCATGTATGGCTCACTCTTCAAAGTGCTGCAAATGTTACACCTGTGCACCTAAATCTGCTCATTACCCTGGAGGTTGCTTTTGAGGACATCTGATTAGTAATCCACGATTCAAAATCTTGTAGGTGGTCTGTAACTAAAAGAAGCTTTCTGCTGTCTTACTAGACAAGCCTCTCTATAGCATATTAGCACAAATGCAAGAATCCTGTTTAGTTCTGAGTATATGAGTCACACATTGCTCCACCTTTCTCATATAGTTGGTACAGTGGATTTAGGTTCCCAGGTATAACATCTACAGCACCTTGAAGGATGAGTTATACATGCCCTTTGAAGTCCTCCAGAAATGGCAAAGGCACTTCAAAACTGATCCTGAAGGAAACAGGCTTTCAAAATGGAGCACATCAGGTCAGGTCAGGGTTGAAAACCTGCTGCCGCTATGACCATACGCATTACAACCTGTACTGGTCAAAGCCAAGTGCTGGGTGGTGGTAAATTAACCTGGCCACCTCAGGAAGTGCCAATGGCTTTGGGCGGATGAGCTCCTGAGGAGGATAGTGGAACCCTTGATGGAGAAAATGCCATCAAAAGGCAGATGAGCATAACCACTTAGTGATTTTGTCAATGGCATCCACACAGGGCAGATTGGGCTCTTCAGCCATGGCTGGCAACCAATCTATGAATGGATCCCTGAAAGGTAGGCAGATGGAAGACCTCCTTCACACTGGCAACTCCTGCAATGTAGCTGGTTCCAAACGTATCATCTCCCACCCTGGACAGTTAGGCGCTGACCTGCCACAGTCTGTCTGCCTCATTGGGTGCATGGGGCTAGGGCAAGAGCCAAAAAGCAGACAGAAACCTTGCATCTGGCAAAAAAGAGAAACCAAGAATTTTCCAGCCTGGAAGCTGCAACTTTAGGACCACGTGTCCTGGCCTGGCAGACGATGATGACCTCCAGTACACAGGCAGCATATGGAAGTCAGTTTTGATTGACTGCAGGCTGTACAAACTTAACATTGACATTAGAGTGCTAAAGGAAACAAGACTTGCAGATGCTGGTTCTATCCAAGAGGCCAATTATACCTTCTTCTGGCAAGGTAAAAGTGCTGAAGAAAATTGTCTGCACAACATCAGTTTTGCTGTGAGCAACAAGGTGGCAAAACTTATAGAAACACCCAATGCCTGAGACTTTACACAATCATTAGCTTTGCAAACATCATCAGCATTTAAATACCAACACTCAACTCTAGCTTTGAGGAGAACGATGAATTTTATGACACTTGTACCAAGTTATCAAAGGAATATCTTCAATTGAGTGACAGTAACTCCTCAAAGATTTCAGTGCAAGAATCGGCACAGACAACAACTCTTGGCCAGATTGCCTAGGACATTTTGGCTTTGGCAAGATGGATGAAAACAGACAATGATTTCTTGAATTCTGCAGCCAAAACCAATTGTGAGTTACCGCTTCATATTTTGCTGGAAAAGATTGCCACATGGTGAAATGGTGACATCCACAATCAGGCCACTGGCACCAACTAGATCTTGCTATTGGTAGGAGAAACGTTCTAAATTCAGTGCAGAAGACCCTCATATTCCAGAATGCTGTGATTGTGACACTCACCACTCCCTGATCACTAGCAAAGTGAAAATTACAGCCAGGAAACTACATAGAACAAAAGCAATATCACTAACACGAGGAACCAGAGGAAGTGCCAGGAGAGATTATGAAAGGTTTTGAACTCAGCATGTTTGGGAAGTCACTACAAAGAAGGCAAGGAAATTTGGGAAGTTTAAGGACTGCAATCCATGAAACAGTTAAAGCTACATTTGGGGGAAAATAGACTGTCCAAGTAAGGACTGGTTCAAAGAAAATGCAGAAGAACTATTACCTCTAATCAACATCAAGAACTCAGGCTACCTGGAACACAACAAGAAGCCAACAGAGAGCATCAAAATGAGACTCTCACAGGCAAAAAACAAAGTACAGACAGCATCATGACGAGAGACATGCTGGGATGGGATGGGCTCCACCTTTCCCCTAAAGGTAAGCGTGTGTTCTCTTCTAAGTTTGCGGACCTCCTCCAGCGTGCTTTAAACTAGGCTCATCAGGGGAAGGGGAAGATGAGGGCGGAGGAAACATCAGACTGCCAGACCAAACAGCACCCACAACTACAGCCCAGCCCAGCCCAACGAGTGAAGCGAATAAACAGGTAAGAGAGAGGGGCCAGGGTAACGCTGGGATTAGGGGGTCAGTACACACACCCACAGGAGGCCTCAAATGCCGCTACACAAATGCTCGTAGTATGGGAAACAAGCAGGAGGAACTCACCCTCCTGCTGGCTGACACCAGCCCGGACATAGTGGGGATTACAGAAACGTGGTGGGACGCAATGCATGATTGGGCGGTGAATGTCAAGGGCTATAGGCTGTACAGGAGGGACAGAATAGGAAAGAGAGGTGGGGGCGTGGCACTCTATATTAAGGAGGAATACACATCCTCATCAATTAGCAAGGAGTCAGGGGAGGGGCACTCTGAAGAGCTTTGGGTTAGAGTACAAGGCAGTCAAGGGGAAAGAGACTTAATGGAGGGAGTCTACTACAGACCTCCCAACCAGGGAGAAGAGCTTGACCAGGAATTCTTGGGTCAGCTCACAGAGGTAGTGAAGGCTAAGGATGTGGTAGTCATGGGGGACCTAAACTTCCCAGACATCTGCTGGAAAGAAGTCAGCCAGGTCTGAATGCTCACATAGGCTCTTGGTCAGAGTGCAGGACCTCCATCTAACCCAGGAGGTGCACAGCCCCACCAGGGGAGATGCCTTGGTGGACCTAGTGCTGGCCACGGGTGATGACCTGGTGAGGGGGCTGCGGGTGCTTGACCACCTGGGTGACAGCGATCATCGCCTGCTGGAATTCACCATCCAGCGCAAGGTGGCAAAGGCATGCAGTAAGGCAGCAGCCCTAGATTTTAGGAGGGCAAACTTCAATGAGCTAAGGAGGATAGTTGGAGGAGCGCTGAGGTCCCGGAGGGGAGGAGAGCCAGGTGTCCAAGGAGAGTGGTCGCTCCTTAAGGAGACGATCCTCCAAGCCCAAAGGAAGGTAATCCCAATGAGGATCAAAGGGAGCAGGAGAGCACACAAGCCTCCATGGCTCACCAAAAAGCATCTGGGAATGTCTCCTTGCTAAAAAGGAGGCTTACACCCAATGGAAAGAAGGGGTCATCACCAGGGAGGACTATTCTGCAGTTGCTCAGGGATGTAAGGGGGTAGTTAGGAAGGCCAAGGCAGAGATGGAACTGGGACTAGCTTCCCAAATTAAGGACAATAAGAAGTCCTTTTTTAAATACATAGTGGGTAAAAAGAAGGTCCCGGGCAATGTGGGGCCCTTGCAGGACGCGTTGGGAAATTTCGTCGTCACACTAGATGGCAAAGCTAATATGTTTAACAATTTCTTTGCTTCTGTCTTCCTAAGTAGGGACCAGAACAGCCACCTCCCTGCTGGGCCTCCCTCGGGCCCTGGGGGAGGCACACCTGGGCCACGGGTTAGCGAGGATTTAGTTAGGGAGCTTCTGGAGGGGTTGGACGTATTCAAGTCAGCTGGTCCAGATGATCTCCACCCTAGAGTTCTAAAGGAACTGGCCGAGGTCATTGCAAGTCCCCTGGCACGGCTTTACGAGCACTCGTGGTGCTCTGGTGAGGTACTGGAGGACTGGAAGAGGGCCAATGTGGTTCCCATCTTCAAAAAAGGCAGGAAGGAGGACCCAGGAAATTATAGGCCAGTTAGTCTTACCTCGATCCTAGGCAAGCTGTTCGAGAAAATTATGTTGGCACACATCCAGGAGGGGCCAGCAGGGGACTGCATGCTTAGGGGCAACCAACATGGGTTTATCAGTGGCAGGTCCTGTCAGACCAACCTGGTGGCCTTCTACAATGAGATTACCAGATCATTAGATGCAGGGGTAGCAGTGGATATAGTCTTCCTGGACTTCCGGAAGGCTTTTGACACTGTCTCTCACCCCGTTCTCATTAAGAAACTGGGGGGCTGTGGTGTAGACACCCACACAGTCAAATGGGTCGCCAACTGGCTGGAGGGCCACACCCAGAGGGTGGTAGTGGATGGGTCCTTCTCAACCTGGAAGGACGTGGGCAGTGGGGTTCCGCAGGGCTCGGTCCTCGGACCTGCACTGTTCAATATCTTCATCAGTGATTTGGACGAGGGGGTAAAAAGCACCCTGTTCAAATCTGCTGATGACACTAAGATGTGGGGGGATGTGGGCACACTAGAAGGGAGGAATAGGCTGCAATTGGACCTAGACAGGGTTACCAGGGTGGGCGGATGAGAGTAGGATGGGTTTCAACACAGACAAGTGCAAGGTGATGCACCTCGGGAGAAACAACCGGCACCATACCTACAGGTTAGGGAACTCCCCTCTTGTCAGCACAGAGGCAGAAAAGGATCTTGGGGTCATCATTGACTCCAAGATGAACATGGGCCGGCAGTGTGGGGAGGCAGTTAGGAAGGCCAACTGCACCTTGTCATGCATCCACAGATGCATCTTGAGCAGGTCCAAAGAGGTGATCCTCCCCCTCTATGCGGCACTGGTCAGGCCGCAGTTGGAGTACTGCATCCAGTTCTGGGCGCCGCACTTCAAGAGGGATGTCGACAGCATGGAGAGGGTCCAGAGGAGGGCCACTCGTATGATCAGGGGACAGCAGGGCAGGCCCTATGAGGAGAGGCTACGGGACCTGAACCTGTTCAGCCTCCAAAAGAGAAGGCTGAGGGGGGATCTTGTGGCCTGTTATAAACTAGTCGGGGGGGATCAGCAGGCATTGGGGGAGTCACTGTTCCCCCGAGCACCGCCAGGAGTGACCAGGAATAACGGTCACAAGCTGGCAGAGGGTAGGTTTAGGCTAGATATTAGGAGGCGCTACTTCACGGTCAGGGCAGCTAGGATCTGCAACCAACTTCCAAGAGAAGTGGTGCAGGTTCCTACCCTGGGGGGTTTTAAGAGGAGGTTAGATGAACATCTTGCTGAGGTCATTTGACCCCAGTACTGTTTCCTGCCATGGCAGGGGGTTGGACTAGATGATCTGCTCAGGTCTCTTCCGACCCTAGAAATTATGAAACTATGAAACCAGACACTGTGCAAATCAGTACTGGACTAAGCTCTGTGATGAGATACAGACAGCTTCAGACACAGAAAACCTAAAAGGCATGTACAATGGTCTGAAGAAAGCTCTAGGCCCTGCTGTCAATAATACCCAGCTCAACCTGCTGTGTTAAAGTCATTTTGAACCTTCCCCCCCCCCCATTCCGATAGTTTCTCTTTCTTCCAGTTTGTTTTTCCAAGGACAAGAATTGCATCTTATTATCTTATATGTTTGAGGAGCAATTAGCAGAATGAGGCACTAGTGCTGGTTTCAGAGATGAGGTGCTGCTATAAGTAAAAATAATAACAGCAGAAACTAGTAGGAGATTCTCTAAAAATGTATTCCTCATTGAGAGGATTTTTTGTACAGTTGAGTTGCAAGAATATGGAACTATATCTTCTAACAAAGGCTGTAAGAAAGAATCACTTTGGTATAAACAACAGCAGAACTTGAGTCACTGAATTTTTAAACTAATTCAAATATTTACAATGAAAATAGGTTTAAGAATGTTTCATTTGCTGGTACAGGTACAGAAGCAGGCTAAGGCCTTGCACAGAAATTCTGTTTCTCCTGGGAGAGTTGTTGCTCTCCAAGGAGAAATCACGAGTGTATAAGTATTCAGGCTTTTTACTCTTGTGTAAAAATGGGCACCCCAGGTGAAAAATAACCCAAGTAACAACGGGCTTAAATCACTCTTGGAAGAGTGAATGTCTGTACATGCTGTGGTTTCTTCAGAAGAGAACATGGTCCTTCAGCATCCCCCCTGTCTTCCCACCTCCCCCTGGGAAATAGCATTCTGTCACTCACTGGATTGTACTGCTACAGCAGGGAGAAGAATATGCCCCCTTGCAATCCCCTTGTGCTACAGGGAAACACAGGCTGCTCTGTGCACTACTGCCATTTGATACTATGCAGACTAAGGGAGCCTGCTGGGCATGCTGAGATGTGTGCACAAACCCCTTCCCACTCCTACCTGCCCCCTCCTTCCCCCCCCAGCCCTCTGTGCTTGAAAAATAGTGATCATTTGGTGTTAAAGGTTGTTCTGACTCACCACACCCATCTCATGCTGTGGATGGTATAAATATCCTAGGGCACCATTACCCGGTCACTGTGATCTTCCTCTAAATGGAAGTGACCGGGTCCCTCAGCATTTCCTTCCTCCACCTCGGTATGCTTGCCAGTTGGCTGGCATTGCCATTAATTTCACAAATGCCAGTTCCCAAGGATTTTCCCAGTCTTTGAAAATTCTGTCAACAGTAGGTACAGATGTCTGGCTTTTCCTGTTGCTCAACTTTCTGCCATGGCAAGATGTTCTCTTTGTTAAGTCTACTGTACTTTTTAGTACCTGGGATGTGTTTTACTCTGGCACCAGTGTAATATTTTACTGAGGAGTGCTTGGAAGGGGAACACTGGTGCTGCAGTATAGGCCTCTGAGGTGTCAAACTTTGAATAGGTCTTTCTATTTCCCAGGCTGTCCAAACCTGCAAGAGGTGACATAGATTAATTAAATGAGGGTGCAACTGGATTCTTTTTGCTGCTGTTTTCTAGGTGATTCTGGCTAAAGGAACAATGGAATGGTACAAACTTCTATGGAAGGGAAGAGGCAGTGAACTAGTTCACCTTGCTGTTAAAATAAAGCTTCTGTTCTACCTCCAAAAATATTCCTGTTTGAGATCAAGATCCATCACTCTATCTATGCCTTCTATAAATATAAGGCACACTGGTTATACCACCCAATCTGACTTGTTGAAACAAACGCATAACAGTGACAAGTTTGGTGGTTTGCTTGTTGCTTGGTGTGCTGCTTAAGCAAGCTGAATCCTAATGACAATCAACTGGTGGACAGTGGCATTTGCAAGACATAATCGGGACAGTGGGCATGCCTACACAAGACGCTACATTACTGTAGAGATAAGCTACTGTGATGTTGGCGAGCAAACTAGCATGATTCTGCCACTACTGCACAGTAGCTCATTGTCACTGCAAAGTAGAGTTGGAAATATGGTGCCAGGACTCTGCAGTACCAGTGGTTACTGCATAGTCATTTAGCACTTGCTAAAGCAAGTAACTACTGTGCAGTCAGGCACATGTGTAAACATGCCCATTGATAGCCAAATATGCCTTAAAAACACAGGTGGCTTACTTTAAAATAATTGCCTTGCCTGAGTCTCTGCTTGTCACTGCTTGGAATGGCAGAGGAGAAAAAGGTGGGTTTCTCATGTCTACTACCACTCCACCAGAAGGTGGAATAAGGTATGTGGGAACAGTCAAGGTAAAGATGTCTTAAGAATACAACTGGGTTGCTAAAAGAGCAAGGAAGGACCGTGATTAGATTGTCTCCTGCCATAGTGAAATGGTGAGAGGACTGGGCAGAGGTTTTAGCTGGTATTGCAGGGATTCAGTCCCAATAAGAAGGCACAGGCACTGGTGTCTTGGCTTGTCTACTGAGGTACTAACAGCTAAGGCTGTACTTCCTCCTACCATAGGGATGGATGAGAGGGGCCACTGAAACTGTTGTGGCTGGGTGTTGCTCATGATGATTCAACAAGCCTGTAAGACTACCAGTAGCTCCTCTGTTAACCTGCCTGCTGTTACAGGATAGATGGCAGAGGCAAGGTCCTAATGCTGAACTGGTTGGGGTGGGGAACAGGACAGGTCACAGCAAGGTTCCTTGATCTGAATACAGGTGTGCTAGCAGGACAACACCCCTGGTTCAGTTTGGGCAAGTTGACTTGGTGGAAGCTGGCTATCAGATGCAGATGATGCAAGGAGCTGGGACTTAGTAATGCTGGTCTAATTCTAAATGGCTTAATTCAGGGATCAATAGTGTTTTTTTCTCTTCATACACCAGGATCCTCATGAGGACCAGACTTTCACTGGTATCACTCTACAAGATATCATTTCTAAAAGACAAGCCTGTAAAAAAATCTTGGATCAAAAAATTAAGTTGTAATTAAGGTTTAATTTTTTCAGGGGAAATAAAGGCCATGTTTAATACTGCAAAATGGTTGATATCACAGATCACTGTTATTTTAAAATATTCTTACTTTAATAGTTTTCATAGGTAAGTATTACAGTAATAAAGTATTAACACTTTAACACAAAGCCATGTATACTAAAGTTTCAAGATTTTCTGAAGGAAGAATCAGAATTTTCACTTATTTTTACTTTCTTGGAGCTTTGAACAATTCTAAGTATCATATGGTACACAAAACACAGGGACATAATACATTTCAGTAATATCAGCTGACATGTACTGAAAATTGTATTATAGTAAAGGCAAGTTTATACTTTCTTCCACACAGAAATGCACACTTGAATTATTCAGCACTTCATAGTACAAAACACTAGCGGAAATAAATACTTCAACCACATTAAACAGGACCCTTTTTTTTGTTGCTGGGTTGTTTTTGTGCCAGCTTTTTCATAATTACCTGTCTTGCTACAGAGAAGTCTGCAGTAAGAACAAGCTCACACTACTTAGTGTAATAAGTGAGATTTAGGGAAAAATGGAATCTTGCACAAAACACAAGCAACAGCATGAACTCAAGAATTTTATGGTCCAGAATGATGAATATTCACAGAAATATTTCCTAATTTAAAACTTGGTTTGTGTCTGCCTTAACATTTTATTTTAATCTGGGTTTAAAATGTGTCAGCCTAATCTCCATGACATTGCCTTAGGGAAAAGGTAAGGTAGGTTGGTCACGCGTACCTGCCCAGAAGAGGACACAAGCATTCATAAGATGGATACTTATGAGTGAGTATAAATGGTCAGATTTCAGGATGGAAATAAGTACACAGAGGGGTCCCTTTGGGATCTGTGTTTGTATCAGTGCTGTTTAACATATTCATAAATGATCTGGGAAAGGGGCTAAGTAATGAACCGGCCAAATTTATGTATGGCATAAGTAATCAAACTGGTAAAGACCAAGGATGCTCAACCTCTGCTCCATGGTAATGCGTCATCCAACCTTTGCAGCTCCCTGTGGGTCTGTAAATTTGATAGTAGGAGAGTAGTGGCACCCTCCTGTCAAATATTCAGACCCATGGGGATCTTTTGTCCCTGCATGCTGGATCTGGTACCTGATCCCATTGTGTAAGGTCAGGCAGGGGTAACACCAGTCCCCTGGGCCCAATCCTGGTGTGGGAGGGCAGAAGGGAGCAGCAACAGGCCCCCAGGACTCGATCCTGGCATGTGAGGGGGATGAGAGGGAGCAGTGATGGGTCCCTGCGACCCAATACCAACCTGCAGGGTCAGAACCAGGTGCCTGGGAAACAATCCCAGTAGGAGGGACTGATGCCCCAGCACCCAAATGCAGTGCACAATGGGTGGGAGGAGGCAGCGCTGTGCCCCAGAGCCTGAGCCAGCTTGCAGGCAGGTCCTACACCACTCATCTGGTCCATGGGACTAAAAGGTTGAGCACCACTGGTAAGGACCAAGCCAAACTGTGAGGAACTACCAAAATATCTGGACTATTGAGGGAATGGGCAACTAAATGGTAGATGAAATTAAATGCAGATAAGTGCAAAGTGATAAGTGCAAAGTGATACACTTGGGCAAAAATAACACAAACTATACCTACACTAATGGGCTCTAAATTAGCTAGTACCAAACAAGAAAGAGATCTAGGAGTACTTATGGATAGTTTGCTAAATACATCAGCTCAGTGTTCAGCAGCCATCATGAAGACAAACAAAATAATAGGGATTATTAAGAAAGGAATTGTAAACAAAAAGGAAAGTATCAGTATGCCCCTTTCTAAATCCATGGTGTATCTACACTTTGAATAATGTGGCCAGTTCTGGTCCTCAGACCTCAAAAATACTATAGAAATAGAAAAGGTCCAGGGAAGGGCAACAGGGATGAACAGAGGTATGGAGATGCTTCCATATGAGGAGAGGCTAAACCTGCTAGTCCTATTCAGCTCCATGAGGAGGGACATGATAAGGGTTCACAAAATAATGAATGATGAAGAGAAAGTAAGCAGGGATTTATTATTTACTCTCTCTCTCAGAATTATAGGAACTAGAGGTCACAAAATGAAACTAGCAGGTAGTAAATTTAAAACTAAATAAAGGAAGTTGTTTTTCATACAATGTGTAATTGAAGTATGGCACTCCTTGAAACAAGATGTGGAAGCTGACAATATAGCAAGATTCAAAAAGGGATTGTACAGCCTCCCGGAGGAACTGTGCTTCAAGACCTTGCTATATGTTACTTTATGAGCTGGTTAAATACTGATCAGTGTTACTGCTAGCTCGAATTTGAAGCATCCATACATTCAGGCCAGTAGGGGCCTAAAAGACTGAAAGGCATTAAGCTCCACCCCCACCCCCACACACCCTTCATTCTGGACTTCACCTCTTCCCCTGAAGCTCCCCCTCTGCAACTTGGGGAATAGAACAATTTTCTGAAAAGTTCCTGATGCTTCCTCTGTCCTTTTCACTTCTGAGTGGTTACATATTGACTACGCATTTTGAAGATTTCAGAGGCAGACAGCAGGGAAGCGGGTACTTCAGAAACTTATGGATCATAGGTTCACAGGGGTGGAAAGAATCTCATGAGGTCCTCTAGTCCAGTCCTCTGTTCAAGCTAGGATCATTCCAGCCAAGTGTCTGTCTTAACCTCTTCTTGAATACACATAAGGATGGAGATTCCACAGTGTATCAAGACAGCCTGTTCCAGGGTTTGACCACTCTTATAATCAGAAAGTTCCTTCTCATTTTCAACCTAAATTTCCTCTGCTGCAGCTTGAGGTCACTGCTCCTAGTCCTATCTACCAGGGCCATAGAGAAAAGCCCATCCCATCCCATCCTCTCTCTAATTGTTCTTCAGGTATTTGAAAACTGTAATCAAATCTCCCTTCAGTCTTCTTTTCCCCAGACTAAGTAACTGTAGTTCTTTTAGCTTTTCCTTATAAGTCCTGGCTCCCAGATCCATAATATTTTTTGTTGTTCTGTGCTGGACTCTCTCTAATATGTTCATATCCTTCTTGAATTGTAGGGCCTAAAACTGGACACACTACTCCAGGTGAGGCTTCACCAGTGCTGAATAGAGAAGAAGAATAACTTCATTTGATTTGCAATGACATTCCTGTTAATACAGCCTGGTATGCTGTTCCCTTTTTTGCCATAAGAGCATATTGTTGGCTTATGTTCAGCTTACGATCTAATGTAATCCTCAGTTCCATCTTTAGAGTGCAGCAGCCTAACCAGACATTTCCCAGTCTGTATTTTTGCATGTAATTATTCTGTCCCTAGTGCAGGACTTTTCACTTGTCCCTGTTAAATGTCATTGGGATTAGTATGGATCCTGGTTTTCTCTGACAAAAAATTGCAAATTCGCTGATAAACGCCCCCAAATCCATTATTAAAATTAAAAACTCCCTGCAAATCCCCTCCTGCCCTGCTGGTGCCCCTCAATCACCCCCAATGCTTCCCCCAGCCCTGCTGGTGCCTCACACTGCCCCAACAGCTCTCTCTACTCATGCCTCTTGCCCCCCCACAGCTGCCAGAGCTATGGGGCCAAGGATCCAAGTCTGCAGCTCCCTGCCCTCAACAGCAAGCAGCTGTAGCAAAAGCAGCATGGAGCTGGCTTCCCCACCACTGCTGCCTGCTCAGGTGGGGGCAAGGCTGGCTCCTGGGTGCCCCCACCCCAGCCCTACCAATGCCCCCCAGCCTCCTGCAAGCCCCACTTACCTCAGGCTCCAGGTGCAAAGAATGAAGCTGAACTGAGCAGAGCTGTGGATGACAGAGTTTCAGACCCTGCCCTTTCCCCTCCCCCTCCAGTCAGGGCTGGGGGTTTCCCGCATTGTTTGCAAACAGCTTTTGAAGGCTGGAGCTCAAGCAGCCTGCAGAGCAATTTGTAAAAGCAGGGAATCCATGGGTTTCTCTGCTAAAAGGAGACATTTGTGTTTTCTCTGATAAAAAAGGGGAAATCCATGGTTTTCTATGTTTTTCCATGAGAAATGGGAAACCAGGATCCCTGTATTACAGAGCATTTTTCCAGTCCATCCAGGTCATTCTGGATTCTAACTCGACCCTCTGACATATCTGTAACTCTACCCAAGTTGGCGTTGTCCTCATTTGCTATGCATCCATTTGATCCCATTGTTCTAATTATTAATGAAGATACCAAACAATATCAGACATACAACAGACCCCTGAGGAACCATACATAATGCCTCCTTCCAACTACACATTGAACTACTGATGTCTACTCATTAAGTACAGTGATCTGACTAGTTATGTATCCACCTTACAATATTTTATTCTCTTAGGTTTTAATAAGAATATTTGAAAGACAGTGTTAGAAGCTTTGCTAAAGTCAAACTGTTAAATCCACTGCCTTCTCCACATCCACAGAATGTGCCACTTTATCATAGAAGGAAACCGAGTTAATCAGACATGACTTGGTGAATCCATGCTAGCTTTCCCTAGTTCTTTTCCAGGTATTTTATAACAGATTCGTTGAGGACCCTCTCTTACGGTCTTTCCAGGTACTGAGGTTAGGCTGATTGGTCTGTAGTTCCCCAGATCCTCCTCTTTTCTTTCTTAATGATAGACATTATATTTACCCCTTCTAAGTCATCCAGGGCCTCACTTAACCTCCATTAGTTTTTAAGAAGACTGCTCAATGGCTCTAACATTACCAGCCAGTTACCCTACTCAATCCTGCCAACTAGAAAGCGTCTAGCTTGTCTAAGTCATCCTAATCTATTCTTCTACTACTCTCCTTCCCTATCTTTGTTGCCAACTGCACATCATCTGGTAGTTGCCCCTATTTGTGAAAACTGAAGTATAAATGGCATTAAATACTTCAGTCTTATCTGAATCATCTCTAACTAGATTGCCTTCTATATTAAGTAAGGGACCTATGATTTCTCTGGTCTTCTTCTTACTTTTGACATACTTGTAGAATTCCTTTTTATTGCTTTTTATGTCCCTTGCCAGCTGCATCTTTAATTGGGCCTCAGCCTTGAACAAAGCGTAAAATGAACACAAACATCAGTGAAAGAAAGGAGACATCTCCACTGAATGAACACCACTGTTTCTTTTTCTCCTAAACTTCTGCATTTTACCTTTCTTTTTCCCTGCTGCAGTTTTTAGGTAGACACAGCAAGCTCAGCCTGAAACAACCCAGGGACATGCTTCCTTCCTTCATAAAAGTCTATTTTCTAAACCACAGAAACACCTCTTACCTAATCACTTCTACTACTTATGGGGTATGTTTCAGTTGTGTGTGTGTGTGTGTGTGTGTATGTGTGTGTAATAAGTAAAAATGGCAGAAACTGTCTACATCATATTTTACTGAGAATCTAGATTTTTTTTTCCTTACAAAAACTTAATTTCTCTATTCTTAGTTATCCTCTGGCAATAGCAAAAATATTCATCATCATCAAAAACTAAAGTCAGCAAGCCAAATTATGCACTCAGTTACACCTGGGTAGCTTCTGCATCTTTAAATGATGCTTTCCATTTCCCCTGTTCAATGATTTTGTTGTCTGTGGATTTTCATGGGTATAACAAAATGCAACTGGAATACAATGAGGTGGCACGAAAAGCCTATGTAGTATCTGGAACTGAGACTGTTTTGTTTTGTTGTTTTTAAAGATGCTTTTGTTCTAGCATGCTAACAAATCTTTAATATTACAGTATAAATGCACCACTATTAAAAAAGCCAATTAAGAACTCCATCTAGCTACTTTTCCAAATAGGACAGAGCTTTAAGACCACCAATTTAATAAAAAGTCTCTCTCTTCTATATTGTTGTTTTGTCTTTCATAGTTTTAGCAAATTGACTGCAAATGATGGCTATTTGACATTTTATTTTGCAATTTGCTAGCAGTGCTTTTATTTCACACTTTTCATGGCATCTATAGCAGATAGGAGATAACTGCACCGCACATTGTATTCTCACATACAGCTGTTGAGCAACACTGAAATTATTTTCCAGATCATTAAGTGCGTTCTCCACCTAAAAGACTGTGATGTTGATAATAAAGCAGTGATAATTCAAACAAGTACATGCAGGTGCAAACCTGTCAAACAGCAAAGCACTACAAGGATAATGGGTTTCTAGCCATCACTTGTAATCCCCTTTTCTGAATGCAATGCTTGTGTATTTGGTATTTATTCCTCCTGTGCAGATGGTGTGTTATTGTCTGCAATAACTGAATATTTGCAGGCCCAAAACACAGAAACCATATTTTGACTGAATTAAATGACATTAACAGAATTCAGGGGGTGAAAGTCCAACCCCCCTGCCTCTGCCCTCTCCTCCTCCCTCCCCCAAAGGCAGGTTCAGTGCATTTATCCAGAGTAAGATACATCATCAGTATCATTGCATGGATAAAATGAGGAGGTATACCCTTGACTCTTGACTAGCATGGTAATTATTTATTTTTATGCACTAGTGTTGATTTTTGCCAACACACTTACTAATCCCTGCTGCAGTGCTCTCATTAGGAAAAATAATTCTGTGCATATTATTTTTTGAGTGCAAGGGAAGATTTGCTGAAAGGTTATTCAAGGATCTCTTAATTCCCTATCCATATTCTCAAGATTCCCACATGAGAGTAACTCTTCTTTTTGGCATTATATTAGGTATTCTCCCCAAAATACAATTATTAGTAAACAATCAAGATCATTAGGGTCTGAAGATGGTGCCTCTGAAACACTCCCAGAGTGGGCACATAGGGTGCCTATACACATGATCGGGGTGGGGGAGGGAGAAAATTTAATTAAAGATGTTTCTGGAGAGTCACTCTAATTAAAATACTTCACCATCACATGTATTAAGCCCCCAAAGATTTAAAAACGGCCATGGGATGCTTTACCTAAACCTCATTCAACAAGGCTTAGATAAAGCACTCGGGTGGCATTTTTAAATGTGCAGGGGCTTATCCATATGACGGTAGGGACATGCTGGAGCATTCTAATTAGAACGTGAACCAGCACATGTATAGGCAGCCATATTTTGTTGACAATCACTGGAGAAATAAAGGCAGTCCCAAATTTCTAAAATGTTTTATAATCTGTTTGCAAAAAGTTATGACCATTCCTTTGTGAGAGGTAATACAGAAAAAAATGCACCGAAAAATTTATTCACAAGCCTTATTTAGTCCTTTCCAAGACAAGCCTTCCAATGTATAAATCCTCAAATTATGTTGTTTTATTTGAGTCATTGTAGCTATAAAACTTAGTTTCAGTGCTGTATTTCCCCTTTTATGAAATCCTGAGCCTGCTAACACAGACATAATAAAAAAGAACAGAGTTGTGTGTCACTTGTTTATAATACTGCAATCCTTAACAGGATGTAAACCTTCCTAATATGCCTCATAATATTTTACTGTTTTGTCTAAACCTTTTATTTAGAAAAATGAACTACCTTGGAACCACAGGTTACAATTTCAGAGTGGCCAATGCAGCCCTCCACTTTTCTATGGTTTTAATGTTCTAATTTGCTAATTTATGCTTCTTTTCAAGCCTTACAAACAAAAGATGTATCTGAGTGGCTCAATATCCTCTGGCATGCTCCATATTTATAAAAGAAGCAATTTGTTTCAGCATCCTTGGAGAAAATGTCTCATCTCCACCACTGATCTTTAGCGCACAGTGCTGAGTGGCTGACACCATCTAGTTTAGAAGTGTCTGCATTTCAATGCCACTGTATTTGTACTATTAGAAAAAGCACGTTGGGATTCTTTGGGAAGAAAACCAGTCAACAAATTTAAATAATTTTTACATGAGCCTTGGAAATTGAAGTAGGTGATGATATTGATTGTTCTGATGAGAGAAGTTCATGCTGTAGTACAGATTTGTGTGTATTCACATTTCACTCCTGACATATTCCTCAAGGCATTTAGTTTTTTTTCCTATACATTATATTACACAGAACAATCAGGAACACTTGAACACTTCTAATTGACCAATCCAGATAATGCCCTTTGTAGGACTTGTGAATTTCCTAACCTGTCTGTTCAGGTAAATGAAAAACAACAGGAAATGTTAGTTACTATCTGGTTTTTAATGTTTTAATTTTTTGGAAATGACTGACTTTCAATACCACTGGACAGCAGTAGAGCCATACAATCTTCAGAAGTGTTGACTGTGCGGAAACTGAACCAGTAATATTCATTTATTTTGGAGAATAATAGAAATTGAGGAGAAAAACTGAGATATTTTCTTATCAAAACCAAATTGTATCTGTTTTAATCATGATAAATATGTATAATATAGTTTGCATAAAGAAACCATTCTTCAGTAGTCTTCTGAAATAATTCTTTGCCTTTGAAGGATACCAAATATACCTAGCCTTAGAGATGGCATATTTCTAAAATAGGAAAAAAAAAAATTGAAAAAAATTAACACTCAATATTGTTTACTTGTAAGCAAAAGGAACGTTCTATCAGGAGAGTTCACAAGCAGGTTGCTAACAGGGACCTGGTGTAGTCAAAAGCCTTGGAAAATGAATACCCATATGTACTTATTATATTATAATTAACACAGAACACTATTAAGGCTCAAAAGTAAATTTGGGTTTATATCCAAACTACACTGAATACCAAAGTCTTGAGCTGTGCAATATCATCATAAAGGCTGCTTGCAGATGTTTAAAAAAATGGCACTTTAAACTTGGTGTGGTCCCATGCTGAGCCCAATGCATGCCCAGAAGAGGTGGAATCTTAGTTGGCCCCAGCTTGCCTAACATCTGTTTAGATTGGGTGCTTCACTGGGGGTTTTTTGGGCACTTTTATCTAATTGAAGTCAGGTATTAAATAAAAACACCAAAAAGCCACACTGAAGTGTCCAATCTATGTAGCTGTTGCAGAGCTAAGATGAAGTAGCATCCTGTTTCTTCCAGTAAACTGCAGTGTTTTGTTGGGGTTTTTTGGAGGGGTGCGGGGGGGGGGGGTGTTTTGTTTCTTTAACATCTGCAAGCAGCCATAGAAAATAACTTATTTGTAGGCAAAATAAGCCACCTGATAAATGGGCATGATATAATTTAAAAGTTTTAGTTGCAAATACTATCTTAAAAATGCTAGCATACATCAAATTTTCATTGCGACTCATCTAATCAGAAGCTGTGTCAGAAAGATCAATTCATTCTAAGCTTTCACTATGATCATCATGTACTTCATTAAACTGAAGATTTGTATTAACTGAAAGAAGCTTTTCCATGCTTTCACATGTTTTCTTATTACTGGGATGTGTATATTTCCAAACACTGACTAGTTTCTTTCCCACACAGCATAAAATGGAAGAGCGAAGCAGACCTAACGCAAAATCTTGTCACCAAGTTGCAGAAGCAATATCCATGGCAGATTTCCTGAGGGCACTCTTAGATCTAATACGTGAACAGGTTCCTAATTCGGCAAAAATTAACAATAGTTTCAAAATTAAGTCCCAAATGCATTGTCTATTTAGTAGTGGTCAAATGTGTAACTTCATTAACATTAATACCATATTTTGTTGCACATCATACAACCATGCCTTACTAGTGGCTTTGAGAGGGTTAACACTAGATTCCATCCAGGCTGTTTGCAGCTCCAGAAAGAACTGATAGCCATCTGGGCAGCCATCAGGCGTTTTGCTCCATTCCTCAAATAGACAAAGCATTCATCATGCATTCCTCAAATAATAGCCAAAGTCGTGTCAACCATGGGTGCATCTACACAAGATGTTTACTGCGCATTTGGCTAATTAACTGCAGTAACTGTCTCAGCATCTACACGTCCCCCTATTAAGGAGGACAAAACTAATACATTCTGCAGCAGGGTATGACTTGTAAATACAAGTACTACCCTGCTGTGGAGGTTTTTTTTGTATGCAGCACTGCACGTGCAGAGGGTGAGCCAGCAGGCTGGGGCATGAGGGTGATTCAGTGTGGGGCTGCCTTCTGGCTAATCCCACACTGAAGCACCCTCGTGCCCCAGTCAGTCCCTCCACAGCACATTGGGCCCAGTCAGAGTAGCCCTGGGCTGGCAGGCTAATCCCCTGGACTCCCTGTCAACTGGGGCTACTGTGACCCGGTTCAATGTGCTATGGTCCAAAAGCACATGTAAATTGCAGTCCAAGAGCAATAAACTGCAAAGCAATAAGTTCCGCAGTTTATTGCTGCCTTCGAATAGCATGTGTTGATGCATTCCATTTGGGGGCATCTACGTGTATCTCTACTTTTTAAATTGAGAACAAATAAAAGTAAAGATTTTCTCTGATTCAGATAGGGTGACTGTAGCTCCAGTTAGTTAGTTAGAATCTTCAGAGAGTGCTGCAGGTGAATCCAAAAGGTATCCTCACTGCATCTATTTTTACTCTTTGAAGATCTCCAATTATCACTCGTTTTGAATAGCCTCTTTGTTTACCAAGCTGTCAAATGACATGACTGCAATTCCCCATCTTGTTTAGTGATAAAGTTTTCATGTTGGCATTTTTCTCTTATCATGCTTTTCTCTCTCCTTTTTCTCCTCTAAGAAGTTTCTTTGTCCATGGAACTAATACCTAGTCTTTCAAATCAGACACTGAGGATACAAGTTAAGGACTGCAGGTATAATATTAATATAGTTTACAGCTACTTTTACTTTTTTGTATATAGATTTTGCCAGTGTGCTCCCTCTCTCAAAATCATTAAAAGCAGGTTTAAGTTAGTAGAAGCACAGTGTTTGGCAGTTATATGTGCATATTTGTTTATAGTGTCCTATGCTGCTTTTATATTAGTAACACCATCAGTGGGCAGAATAAATAATTTCTCCACTTGTACCCTCCTCTCCTCCTACACATAATTAACTTCTAACACAGTCACTGGTGTGCCTGTTCTCTCTTGTTTTAATATTTTTGTAAAAAAATGGTTGGGGTGATAGCCCTGGTGGCCAGCCAGTCCCTGGGCTGCTCTCATTTCTCAGGCTCACTTCCTGTCACCTTACCTGCCATACCTTGTTCTTATTAGATCCTTGGAAAGGGAGGCTGCCCTAAGGATCTCTGATCCCATGCCACTGTTCAGGTGTCACTACTCAGCACCTTAAGCACTTACATGGATCTAACCATCCCTTACACTATACCCATGCCCCACAGATAATATTAGCACTGCCCCTAGGCCTATACTGCTGGGACTTGCAATCCCTATATAAGCAACCTTCCAGGCCCCCTCGTGGGCCTCAGGTCACTGTCTCTGTCTGCCCGTACCTGGGTACTTCACCCATTCTGACTTTCCAGGTACCTAGGCCATTCTGGGCACCAGAGGCTTCTGCTTTCCCTGAGGAACTGGACCTTCTCTGGTCTTATCTCCACTCTATTCCTGACATCAGGCTCTGCTCCTGGGCCTCTTGAGACCATCAATGCTTCTTGCCTCAATCCCTAAACCACCAGTCCCCACCAGTACTGACCAGCCCTCTCCTAACCTTCAAGAGAAAATTGGATGCTTATCTTGCTGGGATCCTGTGACTCCAGCTGACTTCCTGCCCTTCGGGCAGGGGGCTGGACTCAATGATCTTCTGAGGTCCCTTCCAGCCCTAATGTCTATGAAATCTATGAAAACCACTGGAAGTGCAGTCTCCCTCCATCTGCTGCTTCCATGTTAGCAGCCAGAATGAGACTGCCGGCCTCACTTTTTAAAGTAACAGGCATGCCCAGCACCTGCTTTACCTTTCTTCTTATATCTCAGACTGTAAAGATGGCCAAGCTACTTCACTGATTTTTTTTCCTTAGATGGTTTTATTTGTTCATATTCTAGCTGCAGAAAAGGGTTGCTCAAAGACTGTGATTGGTCCTAAAGTGCAATGCTATCTGTCAGCAACAAACTTTAAGAAGTACCAGAAGTGTCTATTGCTCCTGCAAGAGCTTAGTTAACTTTTTTTATTGATAGTTAGATGTCACTGATCAATTAAGTCATTGCTATAAATTAAGTCATTGCTTAAGTCTTTGGGTATAGTTGGCTGAGCAAAAATTTTCCCCCTGGTATGTAAAGAGCTGGACTTAAGTATGCTGCTTAATGGAGATATAGCAGCAGGAGGACTTCTGAATCCAAAATATCTGTTGGAAATGGAATCACCTCATTTCTTGTCAACTTTCATTTCCACGTGTGAAAGATTTTTCTTAAACATCTTAAGTAGATTTCATACATGCAAGGACCTGTTAGTATGCTCTCAACATTTTGCAATACATACTTCATTTGGCAGTGTTTGCTTAATACAGTGCCATTCCTGTCTGAATGACTTTGAATATGGGAATGCTTCCTTAGGTTAGAAGACAGTCATATCATTCTTATTGTAGAAGGAGAAGGGGGAAAAAAAGGAAGACCTCTTGGCCAGTATGGCTTAGAAGCAAGGAGCTGTTCCAATGCCTCGAGTTTCTCCCCTAAGAAATTCCTTTGTCCACAGAACTAATACTTATTCTTTCAAATCAAACACTTAGGATACAAGTTAATTCTTGGTGAAAAAAAACTATTCCTTTCTTGTCCTAGTATTTAAAATACAACCTGAAGCCAGTTTCAAGACACAAGTATGGTTCTCATCCTTTGTGGATATACAATTTTCTCTCTCCTCCCTGTAGAATCCACAAGTTTGCTCAAGGTTTTGGAAGAATGCTTGGGTGACATTACTATTTGGGTATGTTAATCTGCCTTTTCCTGAATTCTATAAAGAAACACTGTTGTAGTACAAACCATAGTTACAAAGATGTTTTTGCTCTTTTTCCACGCTCAGTTGAAAGGACATGATTAGAATTAGAGAGTCTGGTTAAAATCATAGCTTTATTTCAGAAACAAAACATCTTTCCATAGAACTGGATGGATTTTTTTTGTTTGTTTCTGTACTAATACAGTATTTTAGATCTTATAAGTTTATTTATTTCAAACTGGAACCAAAAGTCAAATCTCAAAAATGTTTATGAACCATACCCCGCCCCAACTCCATAAGGATCAATTTTATTACTTTTTAAAAATATACATCACTAGCCTGAACTTCTAAAAAAATAATTTTGAATGGGAAAACTGATATTTATATGACAATGTGAAACCTGCTCCTCTCTCACCAACAATAAGAACAACAACAAAACAGAACTGATCCCTCCATACAAAAAATTTTAGTTGCCCTGAATAGGTATTTTTTACACAACAATATTATTTTATGAGCAATAAACACAAGGCTAGCTGTTATGGAAATCCTTATGTCTGACCTAGCAAGGAGGATGTTTTTGTTTAAAAAAATCTGCAAAGACTGTATCCATTTTATGCCATTGGTAACTCTGCAACAGTAATATATAGAATCATAATTAAATGCTTGTTACTTCAATTTCCTATTAGTGAGCCTTTCCGTCACACTATTCTGTCATTTGCACCTATTTCTGAATGCTGCATGCTGGCTCCAGGCCCTTCCATGTTCTTTTAAGGCTAGATGTCTAGAAAGTGGAGCATTAACATTATATTGCAATGGTTGTTTTTTAAAGCCTTCAATAGTCTAGCCTCTGGCTAACTGTAATACCTCTGTCTTGAGCCTTGTCCTTAGGTGTAACTTCGCTCAAATGCAACTTGCCTTCTAGGGATCATACCATAATCCTTCACTCTAAATCAACATGTGAATTTATCCTTGCTGTTATGACTGCTCAAGGGGTGTAAAATCCATTCATCCTCTGTACTCATCTCAGTCCATCTTTCCTTCTTCATAGTCTTAGAATATTGTTGTGGTTTCTTTTTCACCTTAACTCCCCCTAATGTTGACACCATTTTTGGCATCTTTTCTGTAACTACTGCCAGCCCCTCTTCTATATTCTGTTAACTGAATCCACCTTGCTTTTTGCAGTGTCCAGTTCCTATTATATCCAAATTTCTTTTAACCTTTATCTGATTTTTTAAATTATTCCCTACACACATTGGAAAAGTAGAAAGAAGTTATTGATTCTTATTATTAAAGACAGGCCAAAGGCCAAATCAGAACACACATCCATTTTAGGAAGTTTCAGAATCTGAATCTGCAGCTGTTTTCTCTGCCTGTGACTCTTCAACCATCATGCACATAAGAATCACAACTCTGGGGACAGAATCAAGAGGAGGAATGAAAAACATTGTTTTTGTAGTCCTCACACACAGAGGTGCTGATATTCAAAGGGTGTCAATTCAAGGAGTAACTCAAAACAAATTCACACTACTGTAAAAATGATATTAATTAGAAAAGGTTTAAGGGGAGTCTCTCCCCAATCCCAAGGTCCTTGTGCCTCAGGATGTTTAAAAAGCCATGCATGCAGCCCAGCTCCCCATGATACAAGTGACTTGGCATTTTAACATGCCTTGTCCTGCAGCCACCATGGAGGCTGCAAAGCAAGGCAGGAAGGGCTTCTTGACATAGAAGTTTTGATGTTCCCAGAAGGGGGAACCCTCTTGGTTTGCCCTTGTCAGGGAACCTTGTAATCCACTCCTCCCACAGCACATTTTCAACATTGGGACTGGATTTTCAACATTGGGACTCCCCCCATGCTGATGCTGGCAATCAGCTGATCATCAGCATTGAGACTGAGATGTTATATATTCAATTTATAGCACCATACAAACAAGGCACAAAGATATTCCATGGTATCATAAATGAGCTTAACTTTTAGCACTGTGACTATTTGTGGTATGATTAACAGATTAAATACACCATAATTGTAACATGTGCCAGAGGCCCTGGGGCCTTGCATTAATTACTATATTTATTCTTGGAAACTGAATAAATAGTTACAATTAATTTTAGAAGTCCACTGTCATAAAGCTCTTTTCATTGGTATTACATGGAGAATAAATGAGTCCTTACTGCAGAACAACTATGTGTTTCTTTTCAGGTATACCTGTACACTGGTTTTATTTACTTTTCTTTCCCTCCTTCAGCTATTTTAGGAGGCACTGCTATTCTTCCCAAGTCCCTAATGCATTTACACTAAAATCCAATAAAGTTAACTAAGCTGTCTGATGCATTTATCATACTAATTATGTATTGCATGGTATGTTTCTTCCATCAAGTGCCTCCTACATATTTGATATAAACCTTTCAAACTGAAAAGGAAAAAAATGAAAACAAGTCTCAGAGCTGTGCTGTGTGATTGAGAGAATCACTTATCCTGGTGTCACTGAGCTACAAAATCAATTAATGTGTTCTATCATCTTCAGAAAGTGCTATCTAACATGCAGCCTGCAACAAATTACACTGGGTATTCCAAAAAGCAATTGCTTCCTCTATTTAGGATTAGGATAATTGACCTTTTCTTTACACATTCAAAGTGTAAGGAAACAGATCACTTTTCTTTTCCCAGCTTTTCAAATAGATTTTTCATGGCTTGCTAGCACAAATTAAGTGGTAATTGAAATTCTAGCTGTGGAACGTACATAAAAAATATTTGACTGAGATGTAATTTCTATGTAAAATAAATTTTCTTAGATGCATGAGGGGGCATCATATAATTTAACAAACTAGAAGTGACCTTGAATCTAAGTTCATTTAAAAAACAGCCACTGCCTTTTTTTAGTAAAAACTGGACGGATAGTTTCTTACCATATGCAGTAGTTATTTTTTGTACATTCTAAATGCCAGCAATAATTTTAATGCCAAGTAGATGGCTGATTTTAATATTTTTTTCTTGAAATTTTGCCAACTCTGGCCAAAGCTGCACAATCCAGGGCACATTTCCAATAATGAATTTTCCTTTTCAGTATCATTTTTTATATATTTAGTGTTTGCGAAAGAGGTTAAGGCAGAGTGGTCTTGCAGTTAAAGCAAATGCCTGGAAGGCAGGAAATACTGGATCCTTTTTAGTTGCATCTTCAGCAGACTTTCATTGCAATTTTGTGTCAGATGCTCAGGTTCAATTTCCTCATGTAAAATGAAGATACAACTACTAATCTCTCACAGGATGACTGCGAGGATTTGTTTTCAGGATGTTTTTAAGTCCTATAAGCTCTGTATAGTTTAGATACCTAGAGACTAGTTCTTTCTCTTTGTACCTAAAATCTGAGTTGTCTGAGGCACATAAGCTGACACTCATGAAAACTGAAAATTTGGAGTTTAAGTCAGGAAATACTTGACAAAGGCCCTTGACTGCAATTTGCTTTCTATCCTAAATCAACCAAATCAGACTTTATTAAATTAGAAGAGACGTTTTAAAGGCTCCATTTACCCAAACATTTCTTGTTGAGGTGCAGGAGAACTAAGTGACTTGAGCTTTTCCCCCACTTTTTGTGAGAAGTGAGGGAAGAGCTGTTAGCTTGGTTTAGATATTGTGTATGTTAGTACTTACTTAATAAAGTACTAACTAAACTCACAGTAACTACAGTTACTCTGCAATAGTGCTCCCACATGGTTATTTTGTGATGCTTACTGCGTATTAGCCTAACAACACTGCACAGTAGGCTATCAGCACAGTTTTTAACCACCATGCTACTGCACAGTGTTGCTAGGCTAAGCACAATAAGTGTCTCATGTAAATATGCCCACATTGTACCTTATTTTGTTTCTAACAAGTTCTCAGTGGTAGACAGAAGAATTAAAGTTTTCAATATTTTGTTCCCATTGTCCCCAGTATGATCTCAGGCTTTTCCCTCCTACCAAGAGCTAATCTCCTAGAAAGCCAGCCTCATATCCTTCTTCTCCTCAAATTTGTACATCTACAGGTTTCTAGGGTGACTAGATTGGCCCTTCTACCTCTTGGATCCATGGAATGAAGAACAAGATCATTCTGTTATAGTAAAAGAAATTACAAGTGGACTACATTTTATTCTCAACTTTTAAGACTATTTTTTCAATCAAATCCCCATCCCTACATGAATTAATAAATACAAGTGATAGTATTTGTTAAAATATCCCAGGCATTTCTAAAATGTGAATAGAAAACAACATATATTCAAATAAGTATATGCAGGTGCAAACTTGTCAAAAGGCAAAACACAGGAAGGATAATGGATTTCAGGCCATTGTCTGTAATCCTCTTTTTATGTGTGTCATTTGTGCATTTGGTGTATGCTCCTTTGGTGCAGATGGCATAATACTGTCCCTGTGTAACTGAATATTTACAGAGCCAAAGTACAAGGAAAATGTGCTGGCGGCATTCAATGGCATTAACAAACAGTCCTGAGGTTAAAAAAAACAAAACAAAAAACCACAACCTCCGCAAGAAATGTAGTTGTACATCTTTTTGTTACTTGAGAATTGAGCAGTGGTCTACTGGGAGCCTTTATTTTATCCCTTCACTCACTTTTCTTGCCCCTCAAATAGGCCATATGAGAGTGCCCCTCCTTCTGGCTAACAGAGACTAGATAAGAGTTTGGGTGTCTGCCAGAAAAAGATGACGGTGAGTGACAAAGTACTCCCAAGCTCCAGGGGCTTTCTTTGGTTTTTCTGCAGCAGTGAATATTTTTAAAGGTTTCTGCTACAGCAGTATGGAGGAAAATACTGCCATAATTTTTGCTAGATCTTCCCCCCACATTCTGTCACAAATGATATTCATTATTCTGCAAGAGGCAGTACAACAAACAATCATTTAGATTTATAAACACGTTCTGTTCACTCACTTTCAAACCAATCCTTCCTGGATGTAAATCCTCACATTCCATTCCATTTTATTTTGAGCCACTGTAGCTATTATATGCATCACAACAACAGGATCTTTTTTTTCCTTTTGATGCTTTCTAAGGGAAGCATCTTCACCAAGGTTCATTCAAACAAAGAACTGTGGAATGGCATATCTTAGGCAGAGAATCATAATATCTGTAAATTCTCAATTGTGTTTCACTTTACTTGTGAAAGTTCATAAATGCTGAATAGGGGGTGACATCAGACTTTCAGGTGTAGCCATGAATACTGCACTTCTGAAATACTTGCCACTTCCATCAAAAGCCCAAGCAAGTCTATTTTCAACATAGGGAGTAGCATGCTAGTCACATTTTATGATGATGTCTCTTGGACTGGCACAGACATAATACAGTGCTGGTGTGCTCTTCTGTTTGTTTATACAGAGCTATTGCTCCTGAGGTTTTTGTCTTTTTCTTAGTTTTCATGATTGGACCGGGGGATATGACCACAGAAAAAGAGATTTTTATTGGGAGTGGCAGAGAGGGGGAAGGACATTTTAATAAAGTGAAATTCACTGCTGTACGTTTAGGCCCATCCTTTTTCAGAGCCTGCTACTTGCCGCACACATGATCAGTAATGAGCACCTCACACAGACGTCTATTTGAAACCTAGGCAATAAATCCAAGTCAAAATCTTAATGTCTTTTCTTGTGTAAAGCAGCAAACAAGATATTAAAATAAAGTGTCAGGCTCCTACTCATCTCTGTGTTGATGCTGATGACAAATACACATGTTTTGTAGAAGTGTCAGATAGAAATGGCAGATTAGATTATCTGGTCCCTCCCCCCTGCCAGAGCTGAACTGACTCTTCCCTACTATGTAACACGGGAAGTTAAGCACCTCACGGTGCAAGAAAACTTGCTGGGACCTTCATTGTTTGTTCCTGCTGATAGTAGGTTATTTTATTGCCCTGAATGTACAGAGTATTTTACCAAGTGAACTAAAACACAGACAAACTGCTTGTATAAGTTATTTCTAAAATATTTCTATATTTCTATTAACGGAATAAACTGCTTTAACTTAGAAGCCATCTTTTCAAATATTTATACATTCCTCTTTCACAGCTGAAGTGAAAGATGAACTACAAACCAATTTTATTTTCCTTCCCTCATCCTGCTTCTTTCTGTGTCAATAACCTAACAGCATGAAAAACAGCCTGAAAGTCTGCCTGTGTCTATGCCAACCATACAATTGGGCCAATACAAAACATCACCCAGTTGATTCTTGCTTTTTGAATAAGTGAATGTGTTTGTTATCCCAAGGGTCTTTAAAATATCTGCAACCAGCTTGTACTTTACTACATTTTGGAAAAGTGTTGTATAATAGTATTATCCAGAGATAAATAAAACAGTCATTACCTTCACCAAAAATCCTATATATTTCTGGTGGCAGTGGTGTTTGGTAGGAGACTGGGCTGAAGGAAATGAATCCCATGCATTTTCCCCCTGCCACCTCACACATTGAAAGCCCTGTTTTCAGCTGTAAAACTGCCATAAGTGTGATCATTTTATCGAAAAACTGTTAGCTAGGGTTTGGTGAATGATGCGTAGTAAACAATAAAGTTAGTTGTTTTACTGTCCTCAAACAGAATGATTTTTGAATTCTTTAAAATTATTTTATGAGAACATATATTATTCTGGAGACAGCTAATGAATGGTATTTGCAGCTATTCCTGCTTTGCATGTTCAGTAAGGCACTATTCATGTTGTTACTACAATTATATTTGGGAATGGAATAAAGCTTAACCAGATGATCTAAATGTTAATCAGGAGGACTACAGTCCATGTATCTTACAAATCCTTCTCAGAACTGTTCAGTCCCCTATGAATTTCTATTATATCATAGGTTTTTAAGTTATACACAATTTAGTCTTGATGTTATTTTAAAGGTCAAATCTCTTACACGACATTGACACAATTATCTTTATTAACCAAACTTGTACTGTCATTACAAAAGTGTACCAAATTTTTTGCGCAAGAATTATTGTCTATAAACACTTTTTGAGTGGTACTAATTGAGTGCCATGTCATTTTGCCCAGGGTCAATGTAAAGATGATCTACTTTCCTGTAACATCCTGTTAACCCATGAGAATATTTTTTCTTTGAGAATTCTGGAACTTACCCAGACTTCCAAGACTTATTAAAAATCAACATTAATAGCACAGAAGGGTCATTACCCAGCTGTTTTGAAATTCTTGGATACAAATTGTCTGCACAACTTTAGTCATATTACTTAACATCTTCTTTATCTACTGCTGCAGTTTGGGCCCCACAATTCAAAAAGGATCTGGAGAAGCTTGAGAGAGTCCAGAGAAGAGAGAGCCACACGCATGATCAGAGGTCAGGAAAACAGACCTTATGATGACAGGCTGAGATTTATGAGGCTCTTTAGCCTGGAAAAGCACAGGCTCAGGGGTGATCTGATGGACACCTATACGTTTATCAGGGGTCACCATCAGTATCTGGGGAAATGTTTGTTCACCAGAGTGCCCCAACGGATGACGAGGTCGAATGGTCATAAACTACCACAAGACTGTTTCAGGCTGGACATAAGGAAGAATTTCTTTACTGAGGTGGTTCAAGCACCTACATCGAACACCTTCAAGAGTAAATTGGATGCTTATCTTTCTGGGATCCTATGACCCCAGCTGACTTCCTGCCCTTTGGGCGGGGGGCTGGACTCAATGATCTTCCGAGGTCCCTTCCAGCCCTAATGTCTACGAAATCTATATCATCATCATCATCACCATGGATATCTGATTTTTTCCCAAATAGAGAATTAAAATATTTGTTGATCAATTCTGCCATTTCTTTATGATCAGATATTACCAGATACACTGATAATGGACCGAGATAATTATTACGTTTTGTTTTCTCCCTAATATACTTAAGGATTCCTTCTTCCTGTCCTTTGCTTTGTTGGTAATGTTTATGCCTCATTACTGAACACAAATAACATTTCATTAATGAAAGGTTGAATTAGGCCTAAAGGGAATGTTCAATTCTTACTTGCAGGAAAGCCTGACAAATTATATGCAAGAAAAATAAATGCATACATACAGATTGTAACAGACAGCCTGGGGCTTCCTCTTTAAGATAAAGGCGGCCCTGCCAGGGAGCTCGGCAGGCTGGGCAGAGCACAGCAGCTGCAGGTTGCCGGGGTAACAGGCTACTAGGAAGTTAGCAGGCACTTGCAGATGCTCAGCTGACTGGATGTAGACAGGGCCCTGGGAGCGTATAAACCCAAGGCTAGGGCTGGCAAGGGAGTCCCTCTCAGGCAGCCACAGGGGAAGGAGCTCCTGCCCAGGAAAGCCACCCAGCCATGCTTGACTGCCTGCTTTGCTGCCTATAGGAACAGTGAGAGCTCATAAGGGGCATTTTTACACATGGTCCTGACGCAGCACTGGGCACTTTTAATTAGTGATACTCACTAATTAAAAGTGCCTGGTTCTGTTACAGGTACAGGTGTTTAAGCACTGCAGTGCGTGTCAGCGCTGAGAAAACAGCAGCGGTGCACTCTGAATTAAAGCATATCAAATGTGTTTTAGTTGAAAGCATACTGTCCTCCATTTTTTCCATGCTGATGCGCACTGCACCACTTATACACCTGCATCCAACGCAGGGCTGGGCACATCAATTATATGCTCCAGTGTGTCGAAGAAGACATGCTGCATGTGTGTAAGTGTCCAAGGAGCCAAGGATGGAAGGTCTGATGTATTATTAAGTGAAGGTTTGCCCTCGTAAAGGTGCAGAGGGCTACCTTCACCATCATGATTTATGTTATAGCCTGAGGGCTTGTGTTTATATTGTGTTTATACCAGAGGTTTGGGATGGGGCTGTAAGAGGCGGTTAAGAAGGTCCCATTAGTGCCTGAGAAGGATGCAGTAGCCTTGAGTCCTGCCAGGGGCAGGCTCAAGTAGTTATTGAGCCTGGATGGGGCCAGGGACTCAGCATCAGAGTGGTGCAGAAACACAGAGGCCTCGGGCCCAGCAGATTGGGGCCAGGATCCCTCACAACCAGGAAGGACAAAACAGAGCTAGTGCCTCAAAGCTAGGTCTAATAAAGTGGGCCCAGGATAGAAGGCCTAGCTAGAGTAAAGATGCAGAGGCTAAGGAGGCCAAAGCTCCAACAGAGGGAACAACATTACAGTACCACCTGTGAGGCATGGGGCATAGTGTAGGGAAGGATTTGGAGCCACACAATTAGCCCGTATGGTTTTGGGTGTCCTGCCAGTTGACTATAGAGGCCCAGAAGGGGCTGAGGATCAGTAAGGACTAATGGGGTGCTGGGGACCCTAGTGGGGGTTCAGTGGAAATGGGGCTATGCAAAGGTTTGGGGGCAGCCTCCCTATTTATCATTACAGGTAATCCCTAACTTACAACATTTCAAGTTACAATATTTTGCACTTACGAAGTTTATAAATTGATACCCTGTTTCAACTTTATGATGTCAGTTTCAACTTTACAACACTTGATCCGATGTGAAGTCACGCCAGCGAACAAGTTCGCTACATCGCTCATCTCCCTTGAGAACATCTGTCCAAAGTTCTTTGGACACGTTAAGAAAGCAGACAAGACTCCAGAAAAACCTGCAGCCAAGACTCCTGAGAAGAGTCCAGCCAAGAACCCTTCAAAAGTCCAACCAAGAGCCTTTCAAAACATCCAGCAAAGTCACCTCAAAGAAGTCTTTCCAAATAAATATGATTGCTATTTACCATATAAATATGTTAATGTAGCTATATTACTCATCTATAATTGATTGAGTACAAAATTCTGAGCTATTTTGGGTGAAAATAGGGTATTGGACCTTGGTTCAGGAACCAATCCCCCATTTATAACATTGTTTTAAACCAATCCTTTAAATTTATTAAGCAATCCAGAGCATCATGTTCATCATTGATATAAATTCTATCATTAACTTGATTTAGGAGCAAGCTAGGAAGGAAAATAAAGGTGGCAAAATATGTTGTAAATAGAAAAGAGAGACAGTTACTTTTTATTCTAGTATCATATGGAAACCACACTGGTGCAATTCACTTGGTAGCAGGGCACAATATATTTGCAACTGATTTGCTCTATCAATTTTGCTTGTCCGACTACTACCAATGCATTGATATGCCAGCAGCAGTGTCTCACCGCGGCAGCACCAGCTGGTGCTGAAGTAGCTGAGAATAAAAATGCAGCACACCATTTAAATAAACACAGCGGGCTTATTATACAGGGCTTAAACACAAGAAAGAGGTATGAATTTAGTAAAATGGATTAGCTCAATTTGTACACTTGAACTTAATCCTCGATTCTGTCAATAATCAATTCAAAAGACACCAAACAGTTTAGTTTGGTGGAAATGAATTTGGCCTGGGGTGAGAGTCAGGGTGAGAAAGGATATCAAATAGGATAAAAAATAAATTGTATTCCCCCCTCCACCCATTTTCTCTTTCTATGAGGTTGTCTGCCAAAATCCTGGTTTTAAGGATTGGTTTATAAAAATTCCATTTTCTTAATCCATTTTGCTTTGATAAAAGGATAACTGCAAAAATAGCATGAAGCACCAATCCAGCTTTTCATACAAAGAAACCTTCATATGATGCCTCTCCTTCTACAGTCCAGGAAACTGGCTAATGACAGAAGTAAAATACTGTACATTTCATATGCCAATTTCTGACTATATTATCCAGAATAAACACCATTTTATGATGATTTCAAGTGCTCTGCAGTTCTTCATCAACGTAAAAGATAGAAGCCTTTATAACGCTGTTAAAACATTGTTAGTGCATCTGAGACCCTTCTTCACATGTGAAAAAGAGGCTTTATTAATATGTCCTTGCAAATTAATAACCCCTTATTTTCCTTTTTTTCTCTCTCAATGATCTTTGCAGGCAGCCCAGTAGGTTATAGGCTACATCTTCAGCTGGTAAGAAGCAGCATGATTCTGACTTCAATGTAACTATAATGATTTACACCAGCTGATCTTCTGGTCACCATCATCAACATGTATTTCTCCCCCTCCATGCCAAAAACCAAACCAAACCAAACCAGAAAATAGGCAAACCACATACATGACTGGTTGAATTTTACACCTGAAACAGTCATTTTTAATTATGCATTTGTTTTTCAGCCCCAAAAGTAGGAAAACTCCAACATATTATTAAAAATGAAAATTGCATTTATATAATATTCTTACATCCAGGAATCTAGCTGATTCTGTAAACAAGGAGGCGTCTAAACCCCTCAACCTGAAATGCTACAGGTACTGGGTTATTATTAATGAAAACCTCTGCAATTATTAAATCATCCAGCCAACCAGGCACACACACTTTTATTTGTATAATTTAAATATATTCAATGTCACAAATACACATGTAACTTCCTGGTCACTGGAGCCAGTTTCCTTTCCTCCTGCCCTGTCCCTGTTAACCTAATAAGCATTTGTGCCCATCATTTCATAGCTTACCTGAAATATTCATTAGACGTTCATATAAATGTATACAAAGAAGACCCTGATTGCAAAATATGGATGACTTCCATTCAATCTATATACCAACGCATTAGATGCAGGTGTCATTCATTGCAAAGGAAAGGAGAAAAAACCCCTTTTGAACCAATACTTGGCAAAATGATATGAACTGTTTGTACTATAGTGGATTTTATTCTTTACATGCATACTTTACAGATTACTCAGTCTATTAAGTATGCATTACATAGTCATTAATATTCCATTAGTTCACCAAAATTATCATTGTTACAGTGAGTACCAAATAAATTGTTAATGGCTAGCTGCCTAGTTTAAAATTTTACCCTATTGTTTTAAGTAATTTAAAACATTGCTATCAAAAACTCTGTTAATTTTAAAATATAAATGTCAGATTAATTATTAGAAGGCAGCTGTCTAACCTGTTCAGCTATAAAGAAGTGTGATGCATGCCTACTGCAAAAATGTGTAAAAGGCTACTGCAGTATTTCATAAAGATTGTGATAGTCAGTGTAGCTCAATATTGTTTCCTATACACTGAATTTCATTTTTATGTGACATCAGTCTCTGAAACAAGAAATGAGAATAGCCTGTTTAAGTAATACAGCAATATGAAAGAAAGCTGTACGTATGGTAATAAAAAGAAAAACCCTAATTAAATAATAGGGCTTATACTGAAGACTGAAAACCCAAAGTAACCATGTGTGATGTGTAAAACATTATTTTTTTTTATTCAAGTTAAAAAAAAAAGACAGGAACCATTCAGTTTCCAAAAAGAATACAACCATACTGTCATGGGGACAAGCAAAGGGGAAGACCCTGAGGAGCCAGGGGGGAATCCTGGCAGCAGGAGCTGGCCAGGGAAGAAAAAGGGAAACAAAAGAAAACAGAAAAACTTTTACCTATAGCCAGAGCTGTGCTGAAGCCGGAAATGACGGTGGGACCCGAGTGGCTCGTTAGCTGCGTCTTTATACAGCTGCGGCCAGCTGATAACATCAGCTGCATGAGCCGCCCAGTGGAGATAAAAGGAGCCGCTGGCAAGGAAGAGGGGAGGAGACCAGCAGGAGCACCAGAAGGGAAATCTCTCCCAGAGTTCCCATGAAGGGGAGGACTGTGGGGATTTGCATCCTGTAGCACAGAATAAGAGAGCGAAGCCCTTCACGAGGAAAATGCCACCAGCAGCAATGCAGGGGGCGAGAGGGCTGAGGCGCCTTACTCAGAACAGGAGCTGAGACCCGGAGACAGAACAGAGCAGGAGGGGCTTGAGACCCGGAGTTATCCGCAAAGAGCCAGAAGAGTCGGCAGAAGCCAGAACGCCAGACCAGGTGGGACTGTAGAGGGCTCAGACAGCCTCAAGTAGGTACCCCAGACGGGGGCTGAAGGGTACAGTCAGCAGGAAGGGCAATGGAAGATGGGCACTAGCCGAATAGAGCCGCCCCACCAGGAGACATGGGGAAGACACACCAAGAGGGATCACCAGGGATACAGTGAATCCTTAAGCTCATTAAAGAGTGGAGGGGAGGACGTAGAAGCCAACAGGCTGACCCAGACCCAGTCTATGGCGTGTTAAGAGTCGTAGGGGCTGGAGTCAGTTGGAGTAGGGCAGTCGGTGGGAGCAGGCAATAAAAGGGGGCAAAGGTCATCCCTTAGTATCTCATATTGCTTCATTGGTGATATTTTTTTTTGGGGGGGGGGGTTTCTGTTGCCCACTTTTGGAGGGGTTGGTGGGTGAGGAGCCCAGGTAGTTTACAGCTACAGACAGGGCTAGTCGGCTGTGAGGTGTAAGGGGGTGAAGTGGGCCTTTGGCCTGACTACTATATAGCCTGCTAGGTAAAGGGCATGTTGCCTCAACTGTTGGAGGAACTTGGCTGAAGATCATCAGGATTCAACAAGGTGGGGTGTAAAGGCGAGGTAGAGGGGAGGTGGAGCCTCGCAGAAGATCGCCGTCCAGTGGTCCTATGCATGAGAAACGCCAACAGTCTAACCCCACCACTGGGATAAGATCAAAGTCGTGGCGGGAGAGATTGGGGAGAGACTATCCGACTCAAAGACACTGACTTGGCAGGACCATAGGTGACAGACAGGAGGATGGACAGGCGGACAACTCCAAGCATCCGGGGATGCATGGCACGTGACCGGATGTTCGAAGCCAAGCGGGTAGGTGTACAAATGTGGTAGAAGTGAAATATGTAAGAAATATCTACCAACCAGGGCAACAAACAGCAAAAACCTCTGTGTTGTTGACTGTACTTGTAGGCAGGAGAAAGAGGTAACTTATGAGAAAATTAGACAAAAAATTTACAGTGCTCGATTGCTTGCTAGTTAGGCTGATACAAATCTAGATTGACCCAACTGAAATAAATATGAATTTCTCGCTGTAATTAAGATAAAATACTTGACTGTAAGCAAAGAACAAGTTGTGCTTCAACCTGAAAAGTCTGTTCTATTTTTTTAATAATGCCAACATCTTTCCCATGTTTTACTGTGTGATGAAAGGTGCCTTAAGTGGGGGTTGCCTGAGTGACACACTGTCCGTTGGGTGTGGGGCCCCTCCCCTCAACTCACCTGCCACGACCTGGTACTCTTAGATAAAGGGTGGGTTCAGTGGAGATCTTCTTCCGGAGGGGCCCTGGGGATGGCAGTACTCACAGTTCAGGTGTGATGTTTCACGGGGCTCCGCCTCCTCTACACCCCATCCACTCGCCAACTGGGAAGGGTGCCAGCAATGTGGTTTGGTTGTGCTTGATTGACCCCTGCTTCTGTGAATCCGTGTCTGTGTGGATTCTGTTGGACTTGACAGTCTGCCCTCACGAGTAGCCTTCTCATTGTGAAGACTGGCAAGCTGGACTAAGGTTGGCTGGTGCTTACTTCAGCACCTCTGAGTAGGGCGCTTCTGATCTTGTGCCTATTCTCCTTTTTGTCAAAAGAAATAGACCCCCGAGGAGGAGAGGGGTGTGGAATTGCCTCCTTCCTCCCAGCCTCCTACAGGGGGCTCAAATGCCTCCCCTGCTCTGCCTGCCGGCATCAAGACAGCTGCACTGCTCCTGTCTGCTGCAGGAGCCTCAGCACGCCTGGCACACTCCACGCCAGCATGCTCCCTCTCTCTCTCTGCCCCCCAGATTCCAGTAGGGCTTTTAAATCTTCCCGGCTGCCGCAATTGGCTCGGCTTTTCCCTGCACAGGGAACAGCTGATTAAACAGCTGGCGTAGCAGTGGCTCCTGCTCCAGCTCCAGCTGTGCTCCTGGAGGTAAGTTCTCCCCATGGGGAGGCTGTTTGTGGGGTTTGGGGCCTGTGGGGACTGCCCTCTCCCCTTCAGGAGCCTGTGGGGGTGTCTCACCACCACACACTGATATGCATTTCTAGTTACCAATAATGAATCAAAATACAATTCCAACAAAGTCTGGATTTATCACTTAATACACTTAATTAGAATTGTTTTATTGATTTCTTTAAAGCTGAACTTTTTATCTGACTACTTCAGTGCATTCAATTATTTTTTTTTAATACCTGAAGTCCCCACTATGAATTAAGAACTGGGATTCCATGGGCAGAAATATAACTTCTGTATGCAATGTGTAAAACCCCCCCACATATACAAACAGTCAAATTCTGATCTAAGTTACATCAGAATAAATTTCAATTTGAAATAGCTCAAGAGTCCCACTGATTTAAGTTAATATAGAAGTTAGAATGTTGTATGAAAGTAGTTTTTCATTCATCCATTCATTCACTCATTCTATTTTCATGTCAGTAAGGCTGGGAAAAAATAGTCAAAAATACTAAAATACTAGGTGCTAAAATACACCTGCTCATATATTTAAAAAAAGTTTGAAATGATCTTTTTCTTTTTTTTCTTAAGAAGCCAAAAAATGCTGTGGAATCTATAACAAAAATTTTACTTAAGGTTGCATGAATGCATTTCTAATCAACACAATCATTTAATACCTCCCAAACAATGAAGAAATTCCTGTCTACCTATCTTACTTTTACAATCGTGTCACAGTATAAATAAGTATATGAGAATGAAGGTAAATATTAATTCTCAACCTTCACACCACATAAGTATATTAATTTCTAATACATATTTATGCTAACCTATCATTTGCACATCCAATTATTCAATAATATGGAATTAAATTCTTATATTTAGAATCTCGTCTACAGTAACCTAAAGCTACATTTTGAATGATGAGAACATATCTGCTTACCAGAGAACATCTAGGCAGGAAAAAAAAATTGAAATGACAGTCTACATCATAAAAAAGAAGCTTTTTAAAACTGCTAATTCCTATACCACTGATCAAATGTTCTTGTGCATTTTCAGAAAAATTAAGACTATCCAAAGAGAAGAAGTAATAGCAACATTTTATATATGTTTCACTAATTTCTGCTCAAACTGTCTATAATAACAAAACCTTAGCTACAGAATTGCTAGGAATGCCTTCATAATATAGTGTTGATTTGAGTTGCATTTTGAATGTTGATATCAGTTTTGGGAGAGTTTTTCCATCTTATTCGTCTTTCCAATGGAATAAGATGCTCTGAACTGCTACTCTTTCTCTAGCAATTTGATAGAGGTAGGAGTGGGAAGGCTGAGTGGAAGAGAAGTGCAGACATGATTAGGAAGGGAAAGGTTTGTCACCGACTAAATTGTTATTGTAAATTTCACATTTTAGGGAGCAGTAGTTCATGATTGAGTAAGTTCTGTATGTGCCACGAATGAAATGGAGAGAGAAGAAAAGCCTGTTTATTTCATTTGATGGGAACAAGGATTTCACCCTATATGAGAACTGAAGGATATGGTATAATTCACAAACAAAACTATTGCACAGTGAAGTAACATACTTCTGTTTTGCTGAAAAGAAGCTTGTTTTGATTCCCTAGATTTAAAAAAAAAAATTTTATATTTACTCATTTTGGGCTAATAGGGCTGCATGAAATAGGCCGTATTCGATTCAGAGTCAGCCTGAATTGGGGACGGTGATTCGGATTCATAGACATTAGGGCTGGAAGCGACCTCTGAAGATCATCAAGTCCAGCCCCCTGCCCCAGGGGCAGGAAGTCAGCAGGGATCATAGGATCCCAGCAAGATAAACATCCAAATTTCTCTTGAAGGCATTTAATGTAGGTGCTTGAACCACCTCTGGTGGCAGTATATACCAAACCTGGGGGGCTCGGACAGTAAAGAAGTTCTTTCTTACGTCCAGCCTGAAACAGTCATGGAAGAGTTTGTGACCATTCAGCCTTGTCAACCATTGGGGTGCTCTGGTGAACAGATGTTCTCCCAGATCCTGGTAAGTACCCCTGATAAATTTATAGGTGGCCATCAGATCACACCTGAGCCCACACTTTTCCAGGCTGAAGAGTCCCATGGTTCTCAGCCTCTCTTCATAAGATCTGTTTTCCTGACCTCTGATCATGTGCATGGCTCTCCTCTGAACCCTCTCAAGCTTCTCTACATCCTTTTTGAATTGTGAAGCCCAAAACAGGACGCAGTGCTCCACCTGCAGCCTTACCAAGGCTGAATGCAATGGGAGAATGACATCCTGGGATTTGCTTCAGAAGCATCTATGGATGCAAGGCAGTGTGTTGCTCACTTTACTAGCCTCAGCATCACGTTGAAGACTCATGTTCATTTTGTGGTCAATCTTGACCCCCAAGTCCCTTTTGTCTGTAGTGCTAGCCAGCATAGCACTGCCGAGCCTATAAGCATGCTGTGGGTTTTTCTTCCCAAGGTGGAGAACCTTGAATTTTTTGGTGTTAAACACCATCAGGTTCTCATCTGCCCATTTACTGAGCCTGTCAAGCTCAACCTGGATCACCCTCCTGTCCTCAGGTGTGGAGGCCTCAGAGTTTGGTGTTGTTGGCAAACTTGGCCATCCACTTCTGATACCAGTGTCCACATCATTAATGAAGATGTTGAATAGTATAGGCCCAAGGATAAAGCCTTGAGGGACTCCACTGGTCACAGCACACCACAACAATTGACTTCTATCAACCACTACCCTCTGGGTCTGACCACGGAGCAAATTCCCCAGCCAGCAGATGGTGGTGAGGCCGAGGCCGCAGTTAGCCAGCTTTGCTAAGAGGTGACCATGGGATACCAGATCAAAGGCTTTTTCAAAGTCAAGATATATGAAATCAATCTCTTCTTCCTACCCTTAGGATGTTGCCATCAGCCAGTCTGTTAAGAATGGCCTCTTTGATAATCTTTTCTAAGACCTTTCCTGGGATGAAGGTCAGGCTGATATAGTTTGCCGGATCCACTTTCCTCCCTGTCTTGAAGATAGGCACCACATTGGCCTTCTTCCAATCTTCAGAAACTTCATCAGAGTGCTAGGAGCTCTCAAAAATTCATGCCAGGGGCTGAGTTATGATGCTAGCCAGCTCCTTAAGTACCCTGGGGTGTAGACTGTCAGGGCCGGCTGACTTGAATGTGTCCAGATTCTCAAGGTGCTCCTTCATGAGGTCAGCATTGATGGAGGGTAAGGAATCTCTCTCACCCAGGATTTCCTGTCCCATAATGGGCAGGGGCATCCCATGGGGCTGGTGAAAGACCGACACAAAGTACCCATCTAGCAAGTTGGCTTTTTCCTGGGCAATGTTGTCAGTTGTCCCATCTGGTTTAGCAGGGGTCCAATGGTGCCCTTGCTCTTCCTCCAGCTCCCCACATATCTAAAATAGGACTTTTTATTGTCTTTGATACTTGTAGCTAGTTGGAGTTCCATTGCAGTCTTGACTTTCCTGGTTCACTCCCTGCAGGTCTGGATCAGTGTAGAGTATTCCTCCTTGGACATGGATCCAGTCCTCCATCCTTTGTAGGTCTTTCTTTTTAGATGCAGGAGGTCTGCTAGTTCCCTGGAGAGGCAAGGGAACTGTTGTGCCTTTTTGTTGCTTTTCCTCCAAGATGGAACAGACTTTGTTTGTGCATCCAGGATCACTGTTTTGCAGAGCAACCAGTCATCCTGAACTCCCCTTCCCTTTGGGTTGTGGCCCTTAAGTGTCTCACCAACATACCTCCTGAGCTTGTTAAAGTCAGCTTTCCTGAATTCAAGGACTTCTGTATTGCTGACTGATTTCTGCTAGTTAGCTGCCAGCTATACAGCAGATGGTGAAGGTGATCAGCTCGTGATCATTGTTACCCAGCTTCCCTTTGATTGTTAGGTCACTGATTAGGTTGTCCCCCATTGCCAGAACCAGGTCAAGCAGTGCTTGACCTGTAGTTGGCCCATAGACTTCTCACTGCCCCCAATTTGATTCGGACAAATCCAAATCTGAAGATTTGATGCTGACTCAGAGAATCGGTGATTCGGCCATAGACACAACTTTAATTTTTTTTGTTTGTTTGTTTTTACATACCTCAAGGTACATGAACACTGTGATGGTGGGGTGGATGAAGCATCCCACAGGAGCATGAGGGGGCCTCCCTGCATGCTTGGTGGTGATCCCAGAAATGGATTGAAGGTACTTCCGGTCCACTGCCCAGTCCACTGGGGAGCACCCCCACACTCCCCCTGGTTCGGCAACAGACCATAGGGGGACCCAAGGTGCCCCCCAAACCTAGAAGGCACCAGTCACTGAGCCAAAGAGGTGCACAGGCACCCCCTGTGTGCTCCCTGGTGGACCCAGAAGTGGACCATAAGTACTTCTGATCCACTTTCGGGTCTGCTGCTAAGCTTTCTGGGGAGCCCTCTGTGCTCCTGTGGGATGCCCCATCCACTCCACCATCTCAGCATTCACGAGTTGTCTCGTACCTTGAGGTATGTAGAATAAACAATTAAAGCTTTGTCCAGGTCCAAATCACTGAATCTTTCCATATCTCTCCAAATCGATTCAGAAGGTTTTGATTTAGAAAGATTAAAGGCTCTCTTGATTTGATTCAGATTCAAAGTTTTGGCCACCAATCAGGCTGAATCTCTTCCGAATCGAATCAGGGACTGAAGCTTCACAGAACCCTAGCTAATAGTACTTTTTATGAAAATGTGATAGAAAATTGCTTAAGATTGAAAGTAGTTATGGATTCTAATGAAAAACTGGTTTTAGGCATCAACATTTACAAAGCACATAAAATGGATAATATTATATAGCTGTATTTGTGACAGTTTCATTATGACCATCACTTATGTTACATACTCCTTCTTATAAAGCTTATAACATGCTGAGAGTGGTTTGTTCTAGGTTATATTTTAAAGAATAAAACCTACTTGAGTGCAGTAGGTAAATTAATTTAATTAATTTTTCCCACATGGTTTTGTAAAAGTTATTTTGCAATTTAAAAGTGATGTATTCCATTGATTTTGTTCAATTTACTAGACACCTACATTGTACCGAGGTCTTTGGGTGATCCTATCCCATCCTTCTCGAGTCCCTGAAAAGCATTAACCCAAACATTTTCAAGCTAAGATGCCTATGTTAAGATCCCCTTGGCTGATTCAAGAGATTCAGTTTTTTGTCAGTCAGCATTGAGGATGTTCTATTTCAGAATGCCTGGGTTGTTAGTGCCTTCTTGTTTTTACATATCTTATAAAAGCATATTTACTTCTTAAGTAGATTCTGTTTCACCTTGCTCCAATCCCATAATGAAGAACAATTGCAACTTCTTTGCAATTTTTCTGTCTTTTCTACAAATTTGCATTGATAAATTGATTATTAATTTATTTGGGGATCTCAAAGAGCCACAGAAACAGTAGTCCATGTCAATATATCATGCATAAATCCTACAACACTACCTTCTCCTTACACCCACACCCATATAGACAAACATGTACCTCTCTAATTCAAGACTTTAAAAAATGCACCAGGAAAAGTATGTTTCAACTTGATCACGGAGATGGAAGATAGGATATTTATAGATTTCTGCCATTATTGCTGGAGATCCACACTACACAGATTTGCTTCCTTCTTTCTGAGGTTTTTATTTATGGAAGTCTAAGGGGAAAGCCCCATTCTGGTGCTCACAGTATAGGCTTAGGATCAGAATCTCATTTTATTTAAGCTTGAATAGGGTGACCATATATCTCAGATTGGCTGGGACAGTCCCAGATTTTATAGGCTGTACCGGCTTTTTGACCATTGGAGAAAATTTAAGCAGAAGTCTTAGATTGGTGAGAACTTGGGAGGGGCTCTGTTTATGTGTGTGAGTACACTGAGTTGTCCTGCCCAGCCCTGCTCCTGGGAGCCACAAAGTGTGTGTGTGTGTGTGTGTGTGTGTGTGTACGCGTGCGTGTGCAGGAGGGGCCAGAGAGGCTTTCTGGATGTGCTGGGGAGCACAATGTGTTTGTCTCCAGAGCTGGGGCTGTGGGCTTACAGCTCCAGCCCTCTCATGGCATTCCAAATCCTGGACATGCACCCCTGGGCTCGATTGTGCCAGGCCAGCTGCACTGCAACGCCCACATGGAGAGCTCACACAGGCCTGGCTACACCTTGACCTAACTGGGAAGCAGGATGTGAGGCCACAGGGCTGGCTGCACCTACCTGGCCCGGGGCACATGGCCAGGAAGCACTGCAGGTGCCGGGACAAGGCTGGAGCCATGAGTGAGATATAGCCTGTGCAGAGCTCCCAGCCTAGCTGGTGTCACACATACATACTGCTCCAGAATGCACTCATGAGTGTATGCATATGCATGTGTTATATGCACTTGCTGGTGCCCCCCATGCTCCCCACCCAGATTTCCCTAAAATTATGGTCAACCTGGATACCACTCAATATCTGCCAGTGAAAACTCTACCCAATCCCTCATCTAATCCACAATTATATCAGGTAGCCACTTTGGGGATCATAGTACACTACAGTATAAGGGATGATTCTGCCTCACAGTAGCCCTAAGCCAATCCTGAATAAATGCTGGGGTACAGGGAATGTTACGCGCAATAATACACAAGTTCTTAGATAAATGACAGACAAAACGGTTGGTTTAAAGACGGTATCTTTTATCAATTAAATAGTAGCAAAAAAAATTCTTTCTTTGCAAGTTTTTGGATCCAAACACTCTTTGTCAGGCAGAGGAGAATTCAAAGACTGTAAAAGTTCTTAAAGGAAGAAAAGAAACTTAATCTTCACAGGAGAGGTAAAGGATGGTGAAGTTCCCCTGGGTCAATGACAAACATTTGTGAAGCAGAAACAGATGTACGGCTGTATACTAAAGAATCAATGCAAATACACTGGTTTTGATTAACGATCTTACTACTGTGTTCAGCTCTATCCACTGGGTTGTATATCACCCACAGGATTGCGAAAAAAAAAGAAACTGAAGAGCACAAACCTACCTATGAACACATCCTATCAGTGTAAAATATCAAAGAAAATACAAATATGGGCACTGGCATGACCCTTTCAATGGAACATAATTAAGTGTGGATAATTCATTAAGTGTGAACATTATAAAACAGCAAAATCCTGATTATTTTACTGATGTAGCAGCATTACTCTCATTGACTTCCCCAGTGGTATCTCCTGATAGGTGGAAGAAGAATCTGTTAAAGTGCCTTTAGCATGAGAATAATAAACATCATTTTGTGGTAGATATAATTGCTCATGAATGATTGTAAACAATAATGATGTGAAATTGTTTTCCAAATAAATCACAATCATGGTGTCTATAAATGTCAAGTAAATTCACAATTAGGTAGGTATATAATTCATATAACTTATGTACTATTCAAACAGTACATAAGTATTCATCACTAAAGAGACCTTGTAAAGAATGGAATGCCATTTTTCATTACAAGGCAAAACTAAAAGTATCCAGATGTGTACATTTTAATGAAAAGGAATGCAGAGGCAAAGAGATTCATAAGTAAATCTAAATCCCCAGGCACAGAAGTGGTAAAATTACAAAGGAAATTGCTAGTATGGACTAATATATTGATCCCAACACTTTCAACTCGCTTGTCTTTGACTCTTCTCTTATGTTGCCCATCTCTTCATCTTCCATTCTGTACAGAATTACCATGATCACCCTACTCAAACATACAAATTATGCTGCAGTTCTCTAGGATAGTCATATGGATTTTCAATCCTTTCAAAATGCCATTCCAAATGTACCTCCCGTATTAAAATCCAGCAGGGATGTGCTCCTGCATCTCTCCCAGCTGTGCTTATTTTTGTGTGCCTACATCTTCATCTGCCTTATTTTCTTTCTTACCCTTCAGACAATCTGGCTATTGCAGGTATTTTCCGAAGCTCCAGCCATTTGGAACGCCTGCTATGCACCATTATACTTTGCGACCTTTAGCTTTAGTCTGTATAGACAACTGTGTTACTTTTCACATCCATGTGCATTTTTCTCCAACCTTTAATAACAGACTGACATAAAAGGTTGACTTTGTCCTTGCCGGAAAGGAGATAAGGACACACTGGGTGTGTCTGGTGTAGTATATAGCCCTCACCACCCATACAGGTAACAAATTATTTGTTACATTTAATTGCCTGCAGGGTTATTGGATTTGTGTTTGGAATAAATATTCAGTTCATGTATTTAAAATATCTGAAACACTGTAAAGGTCACTTAGAGTCTTGAAGAGGTCTTTTAGACACCAATCAATAGTGAATGTAAGGACATGATTTGACTCTTGTTGTTCAGTAGAGAAATCCGAAGAGAGAACAATAAGATGGACTTCATTCTGTATGACTTTTCACCTTACATGGGTCAGGGTTATAAAATCATATTCCTCGGCTCAGTAGGCATTGATAATAGTGGCTACTGTTACACATTTTTATATTTATCCATTTTATTTCATCCTGCTGTTCATAACTATAAATGTCACTTAATTCTATGAAGTGCTTCCTGATACAGTTTGTACAGAGGATATGTTGCATTACATTGTATTGCACATATTTACTGCAGATACAAATGCAGAAAAAGTTAAAGAAAACCTGAACCTGAGACACTGCAATGATATCTGTAATGGAAGCATTTGTTTCTCATCTCTGGTGCAGGTTTCTCTTTATAGACTAAAGCATTTTTGATAAAGCTGTAGAGCCCTCACATTAGAGGAAAAAACAATTTCCATAAGATATTTTCTTTTGTGCCTTCTTAAGTATAGCATTTTCTTTGATGTTGGAAGAAAAGAAAAGAAAGAGTAATTTTCTAGTAATGACCATCTGCAGTTCCAATTCAGAATCACACAAGTAACGGTTTATTTTCATTTAACCGCAGACAAACAATGTTTTCTTTTTCTATAATAGAAAAGCTTTTAAAATCAGGACTCTGAAGACAGAAATATGATTATCTACAATACAGTTCATATCTCTGTATCACCCACCCTTCTTTACTTAGTTTGTTCCACTAGTATAAGACTGCTTGGAGCCACTCCCTAAAGTATCTAAAGATTTGGAAAAAAAAAAGTAGGCTAAATGAGATCATGAAGTTAATTATTTCCTAGTGAATAAATGCCTATAGATTTATGAAGTATTAAATGGGAACAGCTAGTCTCTCCACAGAGTCATTCACTTGTTTATGACCTATTTGTTCTACTAATTAAGGCAGACACCAGCAAAAGCTAACTACGTGATGGGAAACAGATGCCTAGAACTTTGTAAGGTGTCCAGGTTGTAGTCTTATTGGTCTACAGGAAAAGACAATCAGGACTCATAGGAGAGATGATATCTTTTATTAGATGAAGATTTTTGAAAAAAAACATTCTTTAATTGCAAGTTTTCAGGCAAAAACTCCCTTCATCAGGCATTGGACGAAAGATTGTAAAGGTTCTCCTGGGTAGAAATGAAAGTTCATATTTCATAGGATTTCATATAGGTGTCAACAGATGGAAAACTCCTCTGGGCAGTCAGTTCATAGCTGGTATGAAGCCTCTCACCTGCTGTGGGGATCTGTAATGCTGCAAATTACCTTGGAACAAAGGGTTTTGACTCCTCTGTGAAATCCTATGAAATATGAACTTTCATTTCTATCCAAGGGAGCTTTTACAATCTTCTCTCCAATGCGTGATGAAGGGTGTTTGTGCCCCAAAGCCTGCAATTAAAGAAATTATTTTTGCAAAAATCTTGTTTGTCTAATAAAATATATCACCTCTACTACAAGTCCTGATTGCCTTTTAGAATTTTGTATTACAGGGATCTAGTCCAACTCCTCTCTCTCTTACCCTCTTTTTTTTTTTAAATCAATCATGTAGACATTGAATGCATATTTTTATTTAAGGCAAAATAGCTGCATACAAAGAAAATTATATTAAAGAGATTTTAAAGTTATAAAAAGTCAAGCAGTCAAAAAATATAGATGTCATAATCAAGGCTGTGCAACCTTAATATAACCCTCTTGTGTATGGATTAAAATATTCTTGCCTAGCATGATATAGGGAGTTCGGGCAGGGCTAAGAATAGAACTCAGCTCTTAATACATTCTTCTACAGCACCCTCAATATAACAGGAAAGTTCCTTTACTTCTTGCAGATCTCCACTCCTGCTCAGGCACCTGCTATGTGGCAATGTTAATACACTGTGTCCCATCCACAACAGGTTTATCAGCTCAGTCAGCCTTTGGGGCTCATCATTCTAGGTCTGTCTGTCTGTCTCTCTCAGGTTAATCTGACTCACCAACCACTACAACAGGGTTTGCTGCCCAAAACAACAGAAGTCAGTGCCCTCACTCTGGGCACCATCAGCGGTCTCCCAAATCTCCATCTATGCAATCTCCATCTCCATCTAGTTTTGTAGTGAGGCTCCTGCAGCTAGGAATACCCTTTACTAAAATAACCAAAACCAAAAGCAACCAGCTATACCTGGGATGTCTTTCCCCAAGGTCTCTAACTCAGTTCCACTAGTTTCTACCAGCCATGGCCCTGCTGGTGAGAATGCTGAACTACTCCATCTGTTTGCTGAGGCTTTTATTTAAAAGGGTGATCACCATTTGTCTATTTGCCTGCATGGACTACTGATGAGTGTCAACTAATTGGAGAAGAGGTTCCCTTTGAATTAAAAGCCACAGCAAAAAACTGAGAGGCTTGTTTTTAATTCAGTGACCTAGTGATATTTAAGCAGTTTGCAAATCTCTCAGGTTCTAAGGTTCCAGGTTCTATTACAGACACCTGAGAATGGAAGTCACTGTAGCCTCAACTGCAGTTTATGTTCTTCGTACACAAACCAATTATACCAGCAGTATTGACATTTAGGCTGTTGGACAGTAATACGGAATAGACACACAATGTAAATCCATACACCGGGGAACTTAACTCAATTAGGTACAAATGACACAGTTGTAAGTTATATCAGTTTAACTGACAATTTTTCTGATCTGGCCACAGAAAGCAGTTTATATTATGACCAAACACAAGTGCCTGGCTGCAGACAGCTTCAAAAATGGCTGATCAGGTGAAAATCCAACCCTCATTGCATGAGGTATCAGATAAAGATATGTTTCAGAATGTAGTGTCTTTTGTAACTTGCATCTGTGGAGCTCCCAGCCTTTCACTGTTTTCAGAATGGGAGGGGAGGAAGGGAGTGGAAGGGGTTCAGCTGGGGTTTATTCAGCCCCTCCCGGAGGGTGGGGCAGGTGTATTGGAGCCCTCCCCCCCATGTGGGGGCTCCAACTCACCCACCCCACTCTTCAGCACCAGCTGGGGAGCCCCAAAAATGTGCTCCCTCTGCTGCCTTCCTCCCTTCTATTCTGGAAACAGCAAGCACTACAGAAAGTCCTGGCCATTGCTATAGGAATGTTGCTGCAGGCTCCCAGCTAGCAACTACGTTCCCCTCCCCCCTGGAACCAACAGTGAACTTCTGACCGGTCTAGAGTAACATAACCTAAAATGCTTGTTCTGAGTTACAGCTGGGAGCTGCACTTCTATTTGCACTATTATTGCCTGTAGGACTTCCACATCAGTGGGAGTCTATGTCTACTATCCTGGGATAAGCTGCTCATCTGTCTGTTCTAGATGCCCAAATCAACATAAATTACATGACTGTAAATGTATCACATGTCTAGGTCTTTACACTACATACCTACAAAGAGGAATAATTTAGGGCACGATACTACAGTTCTCCCTCTCCCAAATGCCCCTGATCCGGGTATATAGCTACTGCCTCAGGATAGCATTAGTTGCTTCAAATATAGGTCAATAATAAATTATTAACTCTGAACCCCAGCCCAACGGGGAAAGTGGGGAATACAAGGGACAAATTACACCTAATTATAGAATTACTTGGGTACAAAAACCTCTGGAAATAAACCAAAGCTGTTGCAGTAGCTACTATGGAGGAATGTGCAAAATAAAAACAACACCCCCAACCAATGCAGCAATTAATTATTTAGATTTCTCTAAGACTCAATTTTCAATCTCTTTTTCTCTGTTACAAATAATTCTGTAAGTGGACTGACTAGAATTTTTTGAGTATTTTTGGAGATAAATATCACTTATAGAAAATAGTAATGAAAAATTGCCATCCTAGGTATAAAGCCTACGTGTAAACACTTTAAATGATGGCAATGATACTGCAAATCAAAAAGAGAAAACACAATCCCAAACCAAGTGGGCACATGGAATTCTTTGGGACTGATGTATAATACTGAATCAAGAAAACAGAACTCTGATACAAAGGGTAAGTCACATTTAATTACATTACTTATATGCTTACTGTTATTGTGTGCCATGTTTCATTGTTTATGCTTATTGACCTATGGTAAAATAACATTGAACTTAGCTGGTCAAAGAAATGTGGTACCAAATAGATTCTATAGTAAGTCTACAAGCTGAACCTGTGTTTTGCATGGTTTAATTTAAATACACAGATGAACTTTTTCAAACAGATGTTTTAGAATGTACACATTTTGAAGCATGTTTCCTTTCAAGGCCATTACATTATAAGTTTCACATAATTATTCTTCCTCCCTCTTTGAAATTCAGTATAGAATTCATCTATGTGAGATCAAAGAAACTACAGTAGCAACATCAATTACATTAACTCTGTTGCCTCACCCTTGAATGCATCCCATAACACTACTGTTTTTGACAAAAAACAACATAGATACTGCCATGCAAAACATCTTATTGCTATAGTTTTACCAGCTCAACCTGGGACACCCAAAATATCCAGTTTCTTATCAAATCTATTTCCTCTTATTGCCTTTTTAAAAGAGGGACACTAAGTTGGCCCTTTTCTAGTCCTCTGGTACTTGGCCTAGCCCCCATGACTTCATGAAGATCATTGTCATGGGTTCCAAGATCTCCTCTGACAGCTCCTTCCGGACCCTGGGATGAAGTGTATTCAGCCCTGTTGACTAGAAATCATTCAGTTTCATCAAAAGCTCTCTGATAGTCTCCTTTGTTATCTCCTTTAATTTATCCAAATAATCCTTAGTTGGTGACTGGTTCTGGCTTAAATTTGTGAAGACTGAGGCAAAGCAGCTGTTGAACTGCTTCAACTTCTTTGCATCCTCTGTTAAGAGCTCCCCCTGGTTAGTTAACAGTTGACCTACAGCTTCCTTGGTCCTGCTTTTATTGCCATCATATTAGTGAACCTCTTCTTGTCCTTAATCTCCTTTACTGGGTGCAGCCCATTCTTTGTCCTTGACCTCCTGATTTCGTCCCTGCAGGTCCTTCCTCTTTCCTGTCCATTTTCCCATTGCCTTTATGCTTTCCTTTGGCATTTGAGGCATCATAGAAGCAGCTTCTGTACTGACATGTTCTCTTGCCATTCTTCTTGTGCCTCCATTGTGCTGGGACAATTTCTTCATGTGTTTCCAATACTGTGCCCCTTAGAAAATTTCTAGCTCTCCTGGGCACTTTTATCCTTCAGTCTGTCTTCCCATGACCTCATGCCTATTAAGTCCTTGAGTTGTTTGATATCTGTGTTTTTGAAATGCACTGTTCTAGTTCTGAGGACATCATGCTTTCCTGGTCTAGGGATATGGAATTCTACCATATCATGATCGTACCTCCCAAGTTGCCTATCACCTTCATATCTTCCACTAATTCTTCCTATTTGTCAGGACAGGATCCAAAATAGACGATCTCCCAGTTGTATCCTCCATTTTCTGGAAAAAACTTTCTCCTCCAAAAAAAAAGGAACTGGCATTATGTTGCCATTCCTCAGGTTTCCAGGGTTCTCTTTTTTGTTCCTAATATGAAGAATAAATGTGTGGATTCTCAGTACCAGTTCCTCACTACTAGCCATGTAGATTTCAGCAAGTATGCCATTCAGTCTAGTAGCCTTTTTGTCCTTGTTTTCCTTGATGGCACATGAGACTTCTAGGACAGAAGGGTTGGCAAGAGATCCCCTTTCAGGGTATTGTGGGGTGGACCTGATGGTGGTATCTGTCACATTCGACTTGCAGTTTAGGAGTGCCTCAGAATATTCTTTCATAGATTTCATAGACAATTGGGCTGGAAGGGATCTCGGAAGATCATCGACTCCAGCCCCCTACCCCAGAGGCAGGAACTCAGCAGGGATCATAGGATCCCAGAAAGGTAAGTATTCAAATGTGTCTTGAAGGTGTTCAAAGTGGGTGCTTGAATCACCTCCAGTGGCAGTCTATTCCAAAACTTGGAGGCTTAGACAGTGAAGAAGTTCTTTTTACATCCAGCCTGAATCAGTCACAGCAGAGTTTGTGACTGTTTCATCTTGTCATCCTTTGGGGCACTCTGGTGAACAGATGTTTCCCCAGATCCTGATGAGGACCCCGGATAAATTTATAGGTGGCCACCAGATCACCCCGAGCCTGCGCTTTTCCAGGCTGAAGTGTCCCATGGCTCTCAGCCTTTAATCATAAGGTCTGTTTTCCTGACCTCTGATCATGCACATTGCTCTCCTATGCACCCCCTCAAGCTTCTCCACATCCTTTTTGAATTGTACAAAACTGGATGCAGTACTCCAGCTGCAGCCTCACCAAGGCCAAGTACAATGGGAGAATGACGTCCCAGGATTTGCCTGAGAAGCATCTATGGATGCAAGCCAGCATTTTGCTCACTTTACTAGCTGCAGCATCACACTGAAGGCTCATGTTCATCTTGCGGTCAATCATGACCTCCAAGTCCCTTTCATCCATAGCGCTAGCCAGCATAGCACTGCCAAGCCTATAAGCATGCTGTGGGTTTTTCTTCCCAAGGTGAAGAACCTTGCATTTTTCAGTGTTGAACACCATCAGGTTCTTCTCCGCCCATTTCCTGAGCCTTTCAAGATCTGCCTGGATCACTCTCCTGTCCTCAGGTGTGGACACTTTACCCCAGAGTTTGGTGTCGTCGATAACTTGGCCAGTCCGCTTCTGACACCAATGTCCACATCACTGATGAAGATGTTAAACAGTATAGGCCCAAGGACAGAGCCTTGAGGGACCCCACTGGTCACAGAACACCAAGACAATTGGCTCCCATTGATCAGTACCCTCTGGGTCCTACTGCAGAGCCAATTCCCCAGCCAGCAGATCGTGGTGAGGTCAACGACATAGTTAGCCAGTTTAGCCAAGAGATGATCGTGAGATACCAGACTGAGGGGTTTTTTGCAGTCAAGATATACAACATCTATCTCTTCCCCCTTGTCCAAGTATAAGTCACCTGGTCATAAAAGGAAATGAGATTGGCCAGGTAAGACCTACCTGGAACAAACCCATGGTGGGTATCCCTCAGGATATTGCCTTCAGCTAGTCTGTTAAGGAAAAAGCTATGCACGTCATTTTTGTCAGCACTGAGATGGATCTCCTTGCCTTTATCTTGCTATCACTGATTTTTGGTTTTCCAAACTCTCCTTTGAGCTTCAGACTTCAGATGAAGATACATCTCCTTCTTTTGCTGAGATAAGGATAAGGTATCATCTTGCCAAACAGAATGAGCTCTTCTCTTCCAATTGAAATTTTCTTGGATCTCAGTGTAACTCTCAGTAAATCAATCTTAGTGTTTATGGGTGGTAGAGCTAATGGATTCAGCAGAGGCCATATAGTTGGTGGTTTAAAACCCATTCTGGATTTCCTTAATGTTGCCTTTATTTGTGAACAGGGCAGAGTGCTTTTCATTGAGACACTGTTGAAGATCCTTACAGACCTTTGGGTCTAGAAGACATTTGGTAACAAGAGTCCTTTACATTGTTTTTGTCTGTTTTCAGTGCTTTGGAACAAGATGGCTATTCAAAATGGATTGTACAAGACAATGATCTGTCCATCAGTCACTGGTTTCTCACATGGCCCATGTGAGATGGACTCCATTCACTCACAGGCTGTAACAATAGCATAGTTGAGGAGGTGCTATTGCTTAGCGTGAAGGTGTCTACAGGTTGTCATGTATTGGTCACTCTGTCTGAAGATGGTGTTTGGGATAACAAGAACATGATCTGAGTATTTCCTTAGGAGAAGGATGCCACTGAAGTTGTCTTTCCCTACTCCTTCCTTCCTAATGGTGCCACTCCAGAGTTCCAGGTCATATCCAACTTAGGTATTGAAGTCACTGAGGAGAATTATATTGTTCTTCCTATGAATATTAGTCAGTACATGGTCCAGGTTCCAGTAGAATTATTTTTTGACATCAGCAGCAAAAAATGGGTTGTACACATTGTTGACAATAGCATAGTGATTGTTGCTGAGCTTAAGATGGAGGGCTATAGGACCTTTACTGATGCCCACAAGAAGCACTTGACTGCAAGTTGAATAATAAGCTGCTTTTTGATGGAGAAGCTAATGCTATAAGTATCTGTTTTGGGTCCTTTCCCCTTCCAGAAGAAGGTGTAGACTCCATATTTTCCCTCAGCTGACTCTCATCCACTCATATTGTCCTCGTCTCACTCAGAGCTGCATTATTGATGTTGTATTTCACTAGCTCCTTGAAGATGATGGCAGTTCTTCTTTCTAATCATTCACTGTCTTGGTTGTCTAACAAGGTGTGAATATTCCACAATGCATAAATCTCTTCTTATGATGTTTCTGGCCACAGAGAGAGTGAACTGGCTGGATGCAGATATCCTACCAGGAGCAGACATAACAGCCTAGGTTTAGGGCACATTTTTTATCCTCTTTCTCATGTGGGCTAAGCAGAGTGGATCCTAAATAGGACTTCTTACTCATGGTGGAAGCTGCCGAGTTGCACCATGGTCATCTTGTACCTGTCTCAACCCAGGTGCAAGATGACCATGAGGGTACCACCATCTATGTGAAGATTCATGGCTGGAGACTGCCAGATTCATTAGTCTTGTCTCCACCTCCAGTGGTCCATCGCAGCAGGGCTTTTGGAGGTTGGGACAGTAGAAGCCAGTGGTAGACATGTGAGGATGCTGGTGCATGGAAAACCCAACCCAAACACCTCCATCTTGTTTCATCTTCTGTCTTACAGCTGGTGATATCCTGATATCTTCCACTTGATCAAACATTGAGGACCTGGGGTTTGGTCATGGTTTGTCTGGGACCTCCCCTCAGGCCTATTCACCATGGGTGACCCTGACAGAAGTGTGAGACTCCAGTCGACATAGCTTTAAGCATCATTGTGACACATAAGCGTGTACCAGTACATGGTATTGGTTCATGGATGCTGTATTGACAGGAGCATCACTTGCAAATCAAAGGAAGTGATTGTTTTGCACTGCTCAGCAACTGGAGTACTGTGTCCAGTGTTGGCCTCTGTGCTTCAAAAAGGATAATGACAGTTTGAAAAGAGTCCAGCACAGAACAATAAAAATGACTGAGGGCCAGGGAAGCAAGACATATGAGGAAAGGCTGGAAGAACTAGGGTTATTTAGTGTGGAGAAGAGAAGACTGGGAGATTTGATAGCAGATTTTAAAGATCTGAAGGGTGATTACAGAGAGGGTGAAGATGGGTTTTTCTCAGAGAGGGTGAAGATGGCTGTAGAGAACAGGAGGAGGAACAATGTCCTCAGGATTCAGTATGGGAAATTTAGGCTGGAAATTAGGAGGGTCTTTCTGATTATGAGAGTGGTCAAGCATTGGAACAGGCTATCCAGAAAAACCATGGAATCTTCATCTTTGGAGGTTTTCAAGAGCATTCTAAGACGGACATTTGGCTGTGATGATTTAGTCATGGATGATCCTATCCTGACCAGGAGGCTGCACTAGATGACTTTGTGAGGTCCCTTTTAGCCCTACTTTCCTATGATCCTATGTGATTAGATAAACAGAGACATGTTAAGATGTGTGCACATCTACATAGTTTCAACTTACAAAACGCTTGTAATAATATAAAGATTATTTTCAAAACTTATCAGAAACACTTTCTAGTTTATTAAAACCAAGACTTCTCAAATTCATTGGAAAGGATGACTATCATGCTACAAATATTTCTGCAAAGGACACAAAATTGGAAAAATCTAAACCAGGAAGAAATCACAGTGTCAACAACATCATTTCATTTTATCTTAGTTTTACATTCAAATACAGTGATTCCCCTGGCCAAATATATATAGGTAGTTACACATAAGAAATTGTAGCATTTTCTACACAAAAATGTAGATGCAATATATTGATCCAAAAGTATTTCCTGAAAAAAATGCAGAGTGGTTAGAACAAACACTCATTTAACCTATCAACATCTATTTGGGTGTTTGTCATAATTTCTACATGCATTCCTATGATTGCAAGTGTTTTATCTAAATTCCAGGTAGTTTTCTAGTTTTAAGATAAGAACATCTTTTCTTAGGAGTGATAAATTTAGCTGAAAACTAATCTCAAAAACTCTAAGTGCTGGAAATACCAAGGATGTTGACCACATAGACTCAAATATCAGAGCAACTTAATCTTTGAGTAGCAATAGGCAACTATACTCTGATAGTATGATGATAACTTCAAACTTTATCAAAACTTTCATATGATTGGTCTAATTCCTGGAGTCCTTACTTAAACCTAACAAATGCTGAAGGCAGGTAGGAAGTGAAGACACTGAAAAACTTCAAAGGTGAGTTTCATCCATGTAAGATGAAAAATTGTAAATTGGGCTGTACAGCTTCAACACTGGGTGGATATGGAAAGGTACAATCCTTGTCATTTTTTGGAGATGACATTTTCAATGACAGTGACTGTGACTGTTGTTTGAAATATCCCTGGAGGTACTTATGGGGCTGGGAATTTCTAAGCCTTGTTTGCCTGAGGGGTGCTTATGGACTTAGAAGTCTGAAGAAAAGCTTATGTCCTATAGCCTTTCATTGACATTCATCTCCACTACAGAACAGCATACCAATATGAAAGTTTGAAGAAGAGTAAATAAGGACACTAACTCTGACTTGACAGCATGTTTTTTAAACTCATTTTTTATATTAAAGTTCCAGTTCCAGTGGAGGTGATGGATCAGAGCTCTGTATTTTTAACTCACAGAAAGAAAGTTTAAATCATAATATTATTTACATATCAGTGTGGATGCTTATGACAATTCAGATGTAAAATTTCAAATGAAATGTTGTCACAGACAGCTATGATTGCAGCTTCCCCTATTTGTGCAGACATAAATGACATTTGTTGTATGATTGGCCCTTTGAAATCACTCTAAAGTCATGCCTGAACAGAAGAGCCGGCTGCAAAGCACTCTGATTGTGTGATAAAATTAACCCCCATTGTTAATGCTCCAAAGTATAGTGTGTTCATTAATTTCTGTCTGCAGCACAACCTGCCCCCAGCTGTTGTCTCTGGATGGGAGGGAGAATAGGTAGGGGAAGGAGGTCTGTTCTCAGCCCTGCCGGAGTGGGTGGGCTGGTGGGTGGATTGGAGTCCCTAACCTGGCCCGCTGACAGGATCCCAGAGCTCCTCCAGCCCACAGACCACTATCCCATGCTCCTTATTCACGTGGGCACAAATGACACGGCTTTGAGCACCCCCAGCCAGGTCATGAGGCGCTACAGGGATTTGGGAGCGGGGCTTAGGGGTGTAGGAGCTCAGGTGGTGTTTTCGTCGATCCTTCCAGTCTCGGGCTATGGGCAGAGGAGGGAGAGGAGGATCCACGCAGTGAACCAAAGACTGCGGAGCTGGTGTCATCGGGAAAGCTTTGGGTTCCATGACCACAGCCCGCTCTTTGGCGAGAGAGGCAGCGAGCTGCTAGGAAGAGACGGCCTCCACCTCTTCCCCCTGGGGAGGCTCTTTTCAGCCAGGCTGGCTGACCTGCTCCACCGGGCTTTAAACTAAGCCTGCTGGGGGATGGGGGGACTACTGCCACTGCTGGCCCGCTGAGCGACCCTTGCAAAGCCAGCAGACCAAGGCACTTAAGGGAGCCCACCCCTGCCCCAGCCCTGGCACAATCTGTGGGCAAGGCAAGAGCCTCCAAGGGGACACTTGCCTGCCTATACACTAATGCCAGGAGCCTGGGCAACAAGCAGGACGAGCTCATCGTCCTGCTCAGTGCAAAGAATTATGACGTCATTGGGATAATGGAGACCTGGTGGGACTCCACCCATGACTGGACAATGGGTATACAGGGCTATACCCTGTACAGGAGGGATCGTGTTGACAAAAGGAGCAGGGGTGTTGCTGTCTATGTGAAGGAAAGCTACATGTCCCTGCAACCTGATGTTGGCGACCAGCATGGACAGCTAGAGACCCTCTGGGTAAAAAATCATGGGGAATACGGCACAGGGGACACAACGGTGGGAGTCTACTACAGACCTCCCACTCAAAGTCCTGAGCTTGACCAGGAGTTCGCCTTTGAACTGACTGAGGCCGCTTGCCCAGGTCCTTGGTTGTCATGGGTGACTTCAATTACCCGGACATCTTGTGGGAAGATCACTCAGCAAAATCCGAGCGGTCGCAAAGCTTTCTCTCACGTGTGGATGACCTCTACCTGACTCAAGAAGTCTATGGGCCAACGAGAGGCAAAGCGTTGCTTGACCTGGTACTGGCTACGGGGGACGACCTAATCGGCGACCTAGTGATCGATGGGAAGCTGGGTGACAGGGACCACGAGCTGATCACCTTCACCATCTGCCGTAAAGCTGGCAAGTCAGTCAGCAACACAGAAGTCCTTGACTTCAGAAAAGCCAACTTTGACAAGCTCAAGAGGCTTGTCGGTCAGGCCCTTAGGGACCATGACCCCAGGGAGATGGGAGTTCAAGAAGAGTGGTTGCTTCTCAAGGAAGCGATCCTCAATGCACAAGCTAAATCTATTCCAACACGGAGGAAAGGCAGCAAGAAGGCACAGCATCCCTCCTGGCTCTCCAGGGACCTAGCGGACCTCCTGAGGCTAAAAAGGAAAGCCTACAAAGGATGGAGGATGGGATTCACCTCCAAGGAGGATTATTCTGCACTGGTCCGGTCCTGCAGGGAGCAAACCAGGAAAGCCAAGGCTGCAACTGAACTCCAACTAGCTTCAAGCATCAAGGACAACAGAAAGTCCTTTTTCAGATATGCGGGGAGCCGGAGGAAAAGCAAGGGCAACGTTGGACCCCTGCTAAACCAGATGGGGCAACTGACAACTGACGCCCAGGAAAAAGCCAACCTATTAAATAGGTACTTTGCGTCAGTCTTTCATCAGTCCCATGAGACGCCCATGCCTGCTATGGGACAGGGAGATCCGGGTGATGGGGATCCCCTACCCTCCATAAATGCTGACCTCGTGAAGGAACACTTTGAGAAGCTGGATACCTTCAAGTCAGCCAGCCCTGACAATCTGCACCCCAGGGTACTCAAGGAGCGTCATAGCCCAGCCCCTGGCACAGATCTTTGACAACTCCTGGCGCTCTGGTGTAGTGCCCGAAGACTGGAAGAAGGCCAATGTGGTGCCGATCTTCAAGAAAGGGAGGAGAGTGGATCCGGCTAACTACAGGCCCATTAGCTTGACTTCTATCCTGGGGAAGATCTTAGAAAAGTTTATTAAGGAGGCCATCCTTGATGGACTGGCCCAGGCTAACATCCTAAGGGATAGCCAGTACGGGTTTGTTGCGGGTAGGTCTTGTTTGACCAATGTCATTTCCTTCTACGACCAGGTGACCTATCACCTGGACGAGGGAGAAGAGATTGATGTCATATATCTTGACTTCAAAAAAGCTTTTGATCTGGTATCCCATGATCACCTCTTGGCCAAACTGGCCGGTTGTGGCCTTGGCTCCACCACGATCCGCTGTCTGGGAAATTGGCTCCGTGGTCGGACCCAGAGGGTTGTAATTGATGGCAGTCACTCATCGTGGTGCCCTGTGATCAGTGGGGTCCCTCAAGGCTCTGTCCTGGGACCCATCCTGTTCAACATCTTCATTAATGATGTGGACATTGGAGTCAGGAGTGGACTGGCCAAGTTCGCCGATGACACCAAACTTTGGGGCAAAGCATCCACACCAGAAGATACGTGGGTGATCCAAGCTGACCTGGACAAGCTCAGCAAATGGGCAGACGAGAACCTGATGGTATTTAACACCAAAAAATGCAAGGTTCTCCACCTTGGGAGGAAAAACCTGCAGTATCCTTATAGGCTCGGCAGTGCTACATTGGATAGCACTACAGAAAAAAGAGACTTGGGGGTCATCATTGACCACAAGATGAACATGAGCCTGCAATTCGATGCTGCGGCTAGTAAAGCGACCAAAACGCTGGCTTGCATCCATAGACGCTTCTCGAGCAAATCCCGGGACATCATTCTCCCCTTGTACTCGGCCTTGGTGAGGCTGCAGCTGGAGTACTGCGTCCAGTTTTGGGCTCCAGAATTCAATAAGGATGTGGAGAAGTTTGAGAGTGTGGAGAAGCTTGAGAGAGTCCAGAGGAGAGCCACGCACATAATCAGAGGTCAGGAAAACAGATCTTACGATGATAGGCTGAGAGACATGGGACTCTTTAGCCTGGAAAAGTGTAGGCTCAGGGGTGATCTGCTGGCCACCTATAAGTTTATCAGGGGTGACCACCAGGATCTGGGGGAACGTTTGGTCACCAGAGCACCCCAAGGGATGACTAAGTCGAACAATCATAAACTCCTGCAAGACCGTCTCAGGCTGGACATAAGGAAGAATTTCTTTACTGTCCGAGCCCCCAAGGTCTGGAACAGTCTCCCATCGGAGGTGGTTCAAGCACCTACACTGAACACCTTCAAGAACAAATTGGATGCTTATCTTGCTGGGATCCTATAACCCCAGCTGACTTCCTGCCCTTTGGGCAGGGGGCTGGACTCGATGATCTCCGGAGGTTCCTTCCAGCCCTGATGTCTATGAAATCTATGAAACCTTGTGGGGTGAGGGTGAATCCAAGCTACCCACCCCCCCGCTCTAGCAGAGCTAAGAAAACTCCAGACTGGACCTCCCTCCCCTTCTGTGTCCCCACTCCCATACAGAGACAACAGCAGAGCTATGAGAGGGGGGCAGAGCTAAAGGGCTGCACAGCCACAGCCTCTCCCCCTGGATCAGCTCCAAATAGGAGCTGATCCTCCACCCTCCAGATCCAACAGTTAATGTCTACTGGCTTGGGAGGATTGGTCCAACCCCTGGCCATGAGTTAGACCCAAGCCTGGGAGCTGAACTTCTGTCTGTGCCCTAAATGTATAAATTCTGAAATCTATTAATGCCAGCCTTTATTATATTTAATATTTAAAAAGACAACTTTCTAACTTTTTCTGTGCAGGGAATGGGTGTGCATTTCAAAGACTATTGCTAAGAACAAAACTAATCATAAATACCTCCCACTCCACAGAAAGTACAAAACAAAACAAATATTGAGTATTTTTAGGTTCAAGACCACAATAGATTTGCCATTCTGAGCTTCCTTTATTACAGCAGATAGATGATACTCCACAACCTTGATAATTTCAATTCTTTCCTTCTTCTACATCTTATTCCCTCTTTTATTATTTTATTTCTTATATTTATATGCTGCCCTCCCTAAAAGAGATTCAGGGTAGCTTACACAATAATATAGATACATTATAAAGGCAGTTAAAAATATTAAAATAAATACAAATACAATGTCCCCAAATTCATCCCTGCCTGTTGAATACCTACCCAATTAACAACATGAGCTGTCCAGGCTTGGATTTAGATAGACCATAAGGGGGAGGGAATGCCAGAGCTGAGGAGCAGCTACAAGAATGACTTCTCACTTGCTTCCACCAAAGAAGCTTGGAACACAGTTGATATTTGCAGGATGTTGCTCTCACCTAACAATAGGATCTTAGGGACTGTGATGGAACAAAGGGAGAAGGCAGTCCTTCATACATGCAGGGTCCAGACTGTCTAGGGCTTTACACTGTAAATGACACATGGCCCCAGAAGGCTGGGGGAGCACAGTGACTGCCCATCAGAGCTCAAAATAATGCAAAAATAGGCTTGCCTCTGAGGTTCTCTGACTAAAGAAATTAAGAAAAGGATGGGATGTAGAAAATAGTAGAAAAGGTATAAGAATGACTTATCTATAGTTTGGGACAGGTGGTCTAAGAGTCAGTGGAGAGCAACTGTAAAGCTGTAAGTTCCTCAGGCATTCAGGCTGCCTACTCATGAACATAACCATTTTTCTACTTGATATCTGAGTACAGAAACTGAGAAAAAATTCTGACACTTGAATGGTAAACCTCAGGCCCATTAGAGGGGTAAAATGCTTGGCTCCAGTGGTTTCTTATTTTATTGCCCAAATGAAAAGTGTGTGTATTATGTCATTGTCTGGTAGTAACTTGATAACTGTGCTCTAAAACATCTTAATATGTGGCATATATGCCTGTTTTTCTTTAACAGTAGGTGGCCATCCTACATCACATGTCACACAGCATTTGGTTTATTAAGAGTCTGGCTTCTCTTAATAAATGTTTAACAGGAATAACTCAATTGGGGCTGAACTGATTTTTTTCAGTCACTGCCACTTTTCAGTGTTGAATTCTTTCTAGAAAAACACTGTCTATATATGCATACAACTTAATGGAGGTAACTGTTGGACTTAACCTGGTACAGTGAATATTTTGTTTAAAATGTTGAGTCGTTTTTAGTTATTATTTACTTCAAGTATTAGTCATATTAGGTATTTATTGTAACAAAGTTTAAGCACTGTGGCTACAAGCCTTATTGATTAGTGCTTTGGTGCAAGAAAATCAAATTGCTGACTATATATGCAACTCTCTTTAATAGGAGTAATACTTTACTGCCACACTCTATCGTATAACACAGAAGGCCTGAGGCACAGCTGCAGAGTGAGTATTCATATACAACTGCAGAGAGACAAAGTACTCTCTATCAATACTGCATGGCTACTTCCATCCCACAGGTCTGCTTTCCATTGCCCCTTGTCCAGCATCAATTTCTAATTCAGCATTTAAAAATTAGTAAATGAATATATCAAAAACATCAGTGTAAAGCATTGGCAACAAATCTGGGGGTCCGACTAGATGATCTGCTCAGGTCCCTTCCGACCCTAGAAACTAGAAACTATGAAACACATAGCAGGTACATGCAGGTGCATGTGCACCCTCTGAGATTGGCACTGCACCCCATGAAAGAAGTGTTGCTGATGCTGTTGGCTGCACCTGCTGCTCCTGCAAGTGGTCACTGCTCGCCATGTCCCTGCCCCCCTTGCTGCCGACACCGCTGGTGGCATCTGCAGAGAGTTACTAATCACCACTGGCTGCTGCTAATGCTGGCAGCAACATCTGTGGATGGTTGAAGACCACTGGTTAGTGCTCACCACCCACCCTCCCCTTGCCGCTAACACCATTGTGGCTACCTGCAGGAGCCCCCTGAAATGTGGAGAATTTTGGCACTTAGGTTATGTTCAGTACCCTGTTATATACAATATTTGTGGTAATGCTCAGGTGTGTTTATGGATTATGGGGAAGGAAATTTGTTTTTTTAAAATATTAATAGAACATCTGTATATTTTTCTGGTAATACTTTAATCTAAACCTTCCAGTTGTCAATGGAAATTTAAGTGATGGATAAAGAATGAAAGATATACAGGATCCTCTGAATATCCTAGTGACTTCTGTATTTCTTGTACTGTTGGACAAAGTTCCCCCTTCTTTCTTTCTCTTATCTTTAGTTAATAGGAAATAAGAAACAAACAATCCTTTTCAGAAAAAAAATGACACCTCTTAGCACAATGGAAAGCCAGAATGATATTGCTCAACTCCGAAGAACTAAACCTGATCTGAAAAGTGTTTCTAATGTGTGGACCAGGACCTAAGGGGTATTGAGCATCTGATGCATTAAACTTTTGGCTCTCATCTTAGCTGAGCTAAATATTAGTGATGTATTTGTGGTTTCAGGGTGAAATCTCTCTTTTTTTTCCCTCCCCCTGAAGTTAAATGTATTGCTATCATGCATGAAATTCTATATACTGTGTTTTATGGACTATTAGCTCACAAAGCTCTTATAATTAGTAAGCTTATACCATATCTCTCTTATCCAAAAGATGACAAAGACAAAGAGAAAGACTTGTGAATAAAAGAGTAATCCCACATTTGAGACATCTACATTTTACAGCTTCATAAAATGGAATTTTTTTTATATCCAAATCATTAGTGAGTATAGTGAAACTAGCCTAGGATATTAAGGGCTTCAGTCAAGAGAAAACAATAGACTCTATCACCCTAATTGAAATGCATCCAGTACATAATAATACTACAATAATAATAATGAACAAAGTTGGATCACTGTTAGCCTGGTCCAGCTCAGACAAGATACAGGCCAAACCTGCAGCAATGCTGTGCACAAGGTAATTTACATATGGGAGAAATGAAAAAGGAGATATAGATGAAAGAATGAAAACTGTGCTACAGTACAAGCCTCCACTCTTCCTCCTCCCCACCAGTGTATCAGACCTAGGTATAGCAAACACACTGTGTAAAGACTCCTCAAGAACTGTTCCAGATGAATATAAGCTGATATGTCCAAATAGGTTGTATGTGTGGTAATGATCTATATCCACAGAAGATCTGGGCAACATAAACCTGAAAGCAATTCTTGTTTGGTCACAGACAGGCATTTGATTTGCAGTGCTAAATATGCCCTCATAGTGGTACAAAAAGGCAATTGTACAGGCATGCTATTTGTAGCGCTAAAAAGATGGTGACATTATAGTACTTTTAAAAAGGATATTTTCTGTTTCATAGTGCAACACGTAATACCTGACCAGTTACATGCAATGTTCCCTCTAAGGAGCAGCGGTCCATGAGCATGCTGCCTTGGTCCTTGAGCGCACTGCTTCAGTCTGGCATGGGACACTTACTGAAGGGGGCTGAGGGCTGGGGGGCAGGAGGCCAAGGGCTGGGGCCACATGCTAGGGGCCAGGGGCTGGAGCTGGGGGCCAGGGGCTGGAGCAAGGGGCCAGTGGGTGGGGCCAGGGGATGGGGCCAGGGGCTGGAAGCCAGGTGCCAGGGGCCAGGGGCCAGAGGCTGAAGCCAGGAGCTGGGGCCAGGAGGCAGGGGCCAGGGTCTCAGGACACCCCCCCCGGAGGCCATGCCAGGGAGCAGAGCAGTGTCCTGGAGCCGGTGGAGCCTCACTTGGGGCAGGCAGTGGCTTCTCCCTGAGGTGAGGCAAGGCAGGGATGGAGGCTGGGGTGGGCAGCCGGCACAGGCTTTGCTGGCTCCGGGGAAGTGCTCCACTCCCTGGCCCTGATGAGGAGGAGTGGAGCACTTCCCCGGAGCCGGTGGAGCCTGCACCAGAAGGCTCCAGCTTCTCCTAGTGCGCAGCCTTGAAAAGACTGTGTGTGGCTGCACTTTTAGTTGTGCACAGTTGCATACATGTGCACCTTAGAGGGAACCTTGGTTACATGTGGTACTACAGGGGTCTTTAAGAACCTCTACCACCCAAGTCCTCCACTCTGCCCCTGCTCCAACAGAGAGGAAAGGAAGTACAGCAGCTGGCTCCTAGATAGCCAATCCAGCAGCAAGTCATCAGGGAGCCCCTTCCAGGACCCTCTAACTACCATGGCCTGAAGAGGTGGAGATTTTCTGGCCACAGCAGCTATACACCTGCCTGGTTCTGCTTTGGCCCCTGTGGCCAGAAAAGCTTCAGCAATGCTGGCCAGCTGCACCCCTGCCCAAGCTCCAATGATCAGAAGAGCCACAGTTCTATGCAATCCCCATGGCTAACAGAGCTGCAGTTTTGCCGGCTATGAGCATTGTGAGGCTGATTGGCAGAGGTGGGAAGCTGGGGCTCTGCCACCTGATCAATGACAGTCTACTACCTTCCCCAGAAGGGGAGAAAGATGGCTGCCAGTGATCAGATCCCACTTGGGGCAGAGGATCCAAGAAGCAGTCCCCTATCATCCCAGGGGACTGCTTCTCTCCCTGGTTGGAGAGCTCACCTTTGAAGTGACTTTGTACTTCTCTAGGAAGGGGCTGTAACACCTTATAGAATCAGAAAATTATGGTTGGAAAGGATCTCAGCTAGTCCAGCCTCCTGATCAAAGCAAGAACATCCCCAAATAGATCATCCCAATCAAGGCTTTGTCTAGCTGGGTCTTAAAAACTTCGAAGAATAGAGATTCCACAACCTAACTAACCTGTTTTAGTGTTTTACTACCCTCCTAAGAGAAAGTTCTTCCTAATATTGGTAGGGTAGCTTGTCACATTTATCTTTAGTTGTACCTGCTTGAGTAGTGAATTACAGTATTGTTTGAACCTTGTTTTGTTTTTCTGTTTCTACTTTTGGTATTTACATGGTTAGCTTATAGCCTTGAGCTCACTGATATATTGTTTCTTTCCTTTCTTATCACTGTGAGAAGTCCTTCTAACATAACATAGTGTTAGCCTTGTTACCAGCTTAAATGAACTGAACTTGGCACTAACTGACTGAATCAGAGGGATGAAATGATTGGATATGTTAATAAAAGGTGATCAGAGGGGACCAATGGGCAATGCCCAAAGTAAGACACCAGTAAAAGACCAAAATTAAGAGGTATACATGTGAAGGGTCTGTTGGAATAAAGAAATATACTGACAGGATAAAACATGAACAGTATAATGACTACAGGGAAACCAATCGATAGTACCCAGAAATGAAAAGTCATCAAAGAAGCAAAGTTAAAGAAAAGTATTAAAGAGGGCAACAAGAAAGTTAAGTGTGTGTCATCTATCTATCCAGCAAACAACTTCTTTCTGGATTGTGCCAGCCATAAAGATTACCCATCGATGACCACCCTCTACTTTCACTATTGATGACTGGCCATCAGACCCTGAGGTATAGTAAACGTCATCTGGGACTGGGTGAGACCATTGTAATAAGTATAAATAGAAACTACTAAGATAATATTTGTTGTATTAACAAAGTCAGATTTTAATTGAGCTGAACTGTGTGTGTGTTCATGTGCATGTGTGTGATGTACTGATGTATTCCACGTTCACTCTCTGGGTTGATTATGTTTTAGTGATCGCTTAGTGCCATCTGGTAGACAGATGGTGTGCTAACAATAACTAACTTAAATTTCCCGTGCTGCAACTTGAGACCATTGCTCCTTGTTCTGTCATCTGCCACCACTGAGAACAGTCTAACTGGAACCACCCTTCAAGTAGTTGAAGGCTATTATTAAATCCCCTCTCAGTCTTCACTTCTCTAGATTAAATAAGCCTGGTTCCCTCAGTTTCTCCTCAGAAGTCATGTGCCCCAGTCAACTAGCCATTTTCATTGCCCTCTATTAGACTATCTCCAATTTGTCCACATCATTTCTGTAGTGGGCAGCCCAAAACTGGACACAGTACTCCAGATGTGGTCTCACCAGTGCTGAACAGAGGGGAAGAATCACTTCTCTCTATCTGCTGATAACACTCCTACTAAACAGCCCAAGTATGCCATTAGCTGTCTTGGTAACAAGGGCATACTGTTGGTTCATATGCAGCTTATTGTGCACTGTAAACCCCAGGTCCTTTTCTGTAGAGCTGTTACTCAGTCAGTCCTGGTGCAAGCCAGTATGCTATATGTCTCCAGAGCACTATATTTTTGTATTGCTGCAAATCACTAAGGCAACATGTAGCCCTACAAATGAATGCCTGTCCATAGTCTTAGACAACTAGAATGTTACAGTCTCTAGATCTGCTGACTGTAAGCGGTAGGCAGACACTTTTAGCTCCTTGCTAAGGATAGCTGGTCAGTGGACTACACAGGCTCCCTATTATGAATGTTGTTCATAATGTTAAACAGGTTTGTAAGATCAGGCTCGGGAAGTCCTGAAGCAGCCTCCCTTTCCTTAAAATTAATAACATCAAGGTGTAGTGAGCGAGTGAAAGAGAAAGTTTCCAAATGGTGCTAGGTTGGCAAGGGCAGGACAGCTACCAGGGGGCATCATGGCCACCTGTGGGATGAGCACTCGTTACACCATCTAAGCATACATTTTTCAGTCAGCTTTTCTAGAGGATGCCTCTCCATTACTGCTTTCTGCTTTCTATTCATAAGGCTGGTGGGGCAAATTGTCTTAGGAAGTAATGGATTGGTTTCACAGCTCAATTTAGGACACATTTGTTGGCATATCTTTCTCCTGTGCTCTTTACATAAGAGTGGATAATCAGGCTGTGTAAAAATTGTTTCAATTGTCTGGAAAAGATTCTAAAAGCTTTAGTTGTGCCAAAATAAGGTCTCAGGGGAAAAATGTAGAGAAAAAAAGTATTATTTTATTTATATCAAACAAAGACTTTAATGTTGACTCCCGTGATTGCTTGACAGTAAGACTCATACTAGGAATGTAACAAAGCTGTGATAAATATCCTGGAAGGATTGGGAGGTGTCAACATGTTAAGTGGTTCTCAGTCAAGGTACAGCTTCCTGAGTCACTTGGAGATTGACATATAGTCAAAGACTATTAAAAGTGGATTGAAATGGTAATGCACTGATAGGCAAGAGAAAAGAATACAACCCAGTTCTGTGCAACAATGTGTTAACCTTGTGACTGGATGTTTCAAACAGCGCACATATTAAAAAAAGATGTTTTCTGGAGTGTTTTGGATTTGTGTACACCCTTGCATATTTCCCCTGTGTGCTGGACTAACTGACTATGAATAAAGGTGATTTCTATAGTGATTTCTACCCTGGTCCTTTTACTCACTAGTGAACCTTCAATAGTGGGGCTGAAGAAGTGTCACTGGATGTTGCAGCACTTAAATGTACCTAAATTTACATTACCAGAAATCTTCCCAAGAGCAGGAGCATATACATGTTCAGCCTGGAGCCATTCCCTCTCCCTTATACCCTGTGGCTTCCCCAAATTGGGCTGACCCCAGTCTGAAGAAGGAATAGGGAGCAGCAGCTTCTTGACTCTTCCTGGAGTCAAGAATTGATTAAATTGATGCAAAAATAACAGACCTGGAACAAAATCTTCTTCTTTCAATGTCAACAATTTTGTCTGCACAAGAATGAACACGTGTACTTTTCCCCAATGCTTTGTTTTGCCTAGGAGAGTCACATGGTGGAAAAAGGTTCCCTGCACCTTCTTCAAACTGCAGTAACCCTGATCTGGGCAAGGGTAAGGTGGGGACCTATATAGTACTGTATAAGAAATTATTTTGCAGGTGAAATCTTCTCCATTGAAAGAGGAAGGTCTTTCTCCCAGATATGGATTTTTCCTGCCAGTGAAACTTCATGAATGACTATTACTCCCCATTTCTAGTAGAAGAGTAGCATTAACACTGCTAAAGCTGCTAAATGCCTGTCCATACCCAGAGATAATATATGGGTGACTTCTTAATGGGCTGCTTGAAGCCACTGTAAACTTTTTACATTCTTGGGGATATGGGGAAAAGCCACTTCTCTCATAATTTGTTTATATTTCCTACCAAAATGTGCATGTATTTTCCTTTTAATTTAAGCTTTAAATATATATATATATTAAAAACATCAATAACTGACAGATTAACTTCAGCCCCTTGGAATTTTTAAATGAAGTATCTCTGAAATGTGAGTACTTAATATCTTTGAAAAAGTCACAAAGAAAAGCTAGGTTCAAAAACAAATGTATTCCCCTCACCCCTGTCTACTTTCTACAATATCAACCAATAGTTGGGTGTAAGATTTTCCTAATACAAATTCCATAATTTGAAACAGATACAACAGAAACTGTGGAGGTAAAATGATAAATGCCACATGTTGCTACTCTCAGCAAATAGCTAATGAATACTATTTCTTTTTAAGGAAGATCATAAAAAGTGTTTGCATCTCAGGCTCATGTTCCAGAGAATGACCACAGCCATGATGGAATATTAACAATTCCTGGCACCTTCAATGGGCTTTAGCTTAGTCCCTAAAATGCCCTAATGCTCAATCCCTGGGTCCACAGGCCAGATCCAGCCCCAGGTGTACCATACCATCTGGTCCTGGGCTCCCCACAAGTTTGTGGGGAATCATGCAGGCTGTAGCTCTATGTACTAGATCAGGGAGGTCTGCAGAACTGGCAGGGTGGTGGCAGCATGGGGCTCCCAGAGACCAATCCCAGCTGGGTGGGAGGTATTGAAGAGCCCTCAGAGACCAATCTCAGTTCACAGGGGTGGCATATTTGATACCTGATTTAGCCCATGGATCAGCCCCATGACCTTCATCTGGCCTGTGGGCCCAGAACCATGGGTACCACTGCCCAAATGCAATAGGATGTCTATCATGACATCCATCAATAGACTCATATCTACTATGAATTTCATATACAATTATGATTTAATAAACAAAGAAAAAGTAAAATGTTTCACTGTGGAGCTTACACAGGAGAAATGGACCACAATACAAAAAAAGTTTACTTTACAATTCTCCAAAGAATGGCATATCTAATACTCATAATTCAAAACCATCAAGAAATACAGAAAAAAGTAATGTGCAAATCTCAGAAAACACTCAGAACAGCAGAGACTCCCTATGCCTGAAGAAGGGTGATTATGCCTGAAAGCTTGCTAAGAGCTTTTTTCTGTGTGTGTGTGTGTGTGTGTGTGTGTGTGTGTGTAATAACTGTAGAATTATATAAGCATTTCCCATATAAATGTATGGGAATGTGTATATGTATTTTTACAAATTCACATACATGCACACACATATATATAGATAAGAAAGGGATTGAAAAACGTAATCTAATCTTCCGATCCAGTCAATCTAAACTAATCCATCCAAAATGCCCTACAGCAAATTTATGTAGGCCAGCTCTGAAAATAATTTGCAGGATTAAGCTAACCATTTTGTTGAAGATGGGCAACAAACAAGACAATAATTCAAGTCTTGCATAGTGACCTGGTTCCACAACTGCTAAAAATAAACAAGTGAACAAACAAACATTGAATACTTAGAATACACCTTCCACATTCAAAGCATATAAAGTCTCAGTCTTTCACTATATTTAGACACCAGTTGCAGCTATAGTGAAGGTTTTATTTAAGGACAAAGTCTGACATTTCTTCATGTTGGTAAAAACCTTCAAGTGTGAGACAAAAAAAATAGAATGTTGCCCAAATAACTATTTTATTTTAGAATAAACAAATTATTTTACCGGTATAACAATTCTAACAGTTCAACATGCTGCATTTTAAAAATATACCAGCATTTAAAAAGATACCAGTTTTGTTTAATTTCTTCAACAGCTATCATTTTTTTTCTATTGGACTTTTTTGGAAACATTACTAGGTTCAGTTCTTTTCATATAAGCATCTAAAAAGTCAAACAAAGTTTTGGAGTCTTTTAATTGTAAATTACATGAAACTGAGTTTAGGCAGACAGGAGTTACAAGCAGTGGACTTCTTATAGTTAGTTATAGTTAGGATTCACCCCAGAAAGTGATAAAAGATTTAAGATGTCTGGGTCTGAAGACTCCAAGAAGCTCTAAGAATTGCCATGGGGGGAAGGGGGGGAGGGGCTATGGGAGTATGAGAAAGTGCTGAATGCATTTTTAGTGAGTTTATAGACTTTGGTAACTGTATAGACTTACAGAAATTGTGGCCCACTACTACTTTTCTCACATGGCTCCAAATTGTATAGTTCCCTCTAAATCAAAAGTTTTAACCCCATACTTTTTATATTAAAAAGTTATAAACTTAAAAAAAGATAATCCCACCATAATTTTAATTATGAAGAGTTGAAGCTATGAAGACTTTAGGAAAAAAAAATCAGTCATTGTAGTTATAAATACCAGAAGTGCTTGGAAGTTGGAAATTCAGAAATAAAGCTGAAGTCCTTAGCAAACAACATGTAAATATGTACAAATTCAGCTTTAGGTTTCACAAAAATACCTCATATTCCTCTTTCCATATCCTGCACTATCTTACACTTATATCCCCAATAAAGTCTTTGAGCCACGCATGATGACCTTTTCTTCATTTTCAGTACCAACATTTTCGTATAGTATAATTTACTGAATATCCAAATATAACATTAAACAGAAACTACTAAAAAAATAAAATGCCTTTCTCCAGTTTTCTTGGCAGCCATCAGTCATCTACACCATTCTTTTACCATTTCCCTAACCTGCCCTGTCTGATATTCCTAATATAGAAAGAATCCATAATGTTCCACATTTTACTACCCATAAAAATACTAAACATCCTAAGATTCATTAAATATACACAAATGCTAGTTAAAATATCATTATAGAGTAAAATCGACTCCTTTCCTTTAAAAAAATATACTGTACCACAACTGCTCTAACTGTATTGTTCTTGTCCTTGACTGAGGCTCAATATTGAAGCATGCATGTGAAACCACAACGGCTAAATAATGGTGGCAGACCACAGAATGTCTCAGATTATCCAAATAAGGGAAATAAGCCATTGTCTTAAAATGGTAAAATAAAGTAGAATTATATTGGTTACATTTGTCACAACAGATATTATCTCATGCCATGTGGATGGGACATACAGTGGAGTATAAGGCCAAGAAAGGTTATTTGAATAATTTCACCTTTCAATTGCCTTTTTCTTTTTATGATTTGCAATAAAACTTACACTATAGTGTAAATATTAAATATGATTAAAAATCACCTATAAAACTCCTCTTAATATTTGTCCAGTCAACCTTTAATATAAATGATTACAACATATTAAATTATATTGTCTCTGTAAAGAGTCAGATTAATCTCCTACATACTTGCACACAGGTATACCTGTCAGATTTAAAGCTTAGAAATATTTTGCCTTCAGCATTCTAGGTCAGAAAATAATTCTTTGTTGATAGTTCTATGAACAACTTTAAGTGAAATGTACTACAATCCCCATTAATGTGTTTGTTACTTTTGTAGAAAACTCTAGGTCTTGCTGGCTAAAAGCTAGCTAGCTGAAATTTCTGGTTTAGCATGTTCACTGTTAAAAGAGTCAGGGAAAGATGCTATTTCCTGCTAGGTGAATCTGATGCTGTTTTATACTGTAACTGCATAAAAAGGATAGTAAAAGTCCTAAATGTGGCTGGTGGGAAGACAGTTCTATGTAGCTGTCCGGACCAAATTTTGAGTGTATGCTGGGTAACACAGGGTTAAATTTGAGCATGCGCAGACAAGCCCATGGAAAATTACAAGCATGCCCAGCATGTGCCCCCTGTACGACCTTTGGTTTGTCAGTCAAACTCTTCTTACTGTACGCATGCTCAACTCTGAAGAATATGACGTAAGGAGACTAGAAATTTCTATGAAGAAAGCAACCTGATTGGCTACCTGGTTGTCTTAAAAGGCTTGTGAGCCCCGCCCAGAGAGAGACCACACTCAACCCGGAGAGCAGAGACTGCCTTGGCAGAGACTGTCTCGTGGGGAGAGCGATCCGTTCTCAAAGCAGAGGCTGTCTTGACAGGGACTGTTCTTCAGGAGGGCTTTAGCCCCACTGGTCTCCTCACCGTTGTGGCTTCGTAAGTCGTCTCAACTTCGTCTTGGTATTGACTCTCTGGCTACCGAACTGATTTCTGGCATCGACACTGACCATGATCTGACTGACCCGACCTGCATCAGCCACAGACCACGGCATCGCTATCTTGTTCTGGCATCGACCTCAGCACTGTTCTCAATCGACTTTGGCGTCGTTCTCAACCTGCTTTCGTCCACGTTGGACTTTCGTTTCATTACAGTTTCATTGTTTGTCTGTCCCGTTTATGAGCTGTTGACCAGTCCTGGGACTATTGAGTCGGGCAGCCGCACCTAGCCTCCTGGCCTAGAAAGCAAGGGCTCGGCTCAGGAACCCCGTGGACCAACAGACCCCTCTCGTTGTTTATACTATAACTGAAGAAAGCTCACCTGCCTACGCTACCACATCATCTGTAGCGTAAGTAAATAAAATCTACACTTTTTGAAACCGCACCAAGTCCCGTACCACTCAGACTCCTCGCCGCTAATCCCTCCTGTTCCGTACCGAAACCCTCGGCCCACCGTGACCTTGGGGCCGCTGTTCCCCAACAGTAGGTTCTGAAATGTGCTTAAGCCCTGATGAATAATGAAAACAAGAACTTTTAACATATGCCAACAACAAAAAAAGCAGGAACAGATACCCATGCACCACAAGATAAACAATAGCTACTGGAAGGACTGGGAAGCAAGACACTATATTAAAATCTCTATTCTAAACCAGGCAAAGGAGGGATCTTACATTTCCTGCACCTGAGTGCCCTTGGCTACTAGATTATTGGCCATTCTTGAATCCCTTTCCCTTTTTGCCCCATGTTCATCAGAATTTTGATACTGAGTATCCTTCAGCCTTTGTTGCTAGAATTGGTGTTTTTGGTGGAACATTTCAATTTTAACAAAAGAACATTATTGGAGAAAGGAATCTTTGTCAGTTAAAAATTAATTCTAGCCTTGGATCCAAGTATAGAAAGAATACATCCTGATCTAGTGACTGCCCTTTCCAGAAAGCTTTGGAGTATGTAGGGGGCAGAACAATAATGGATTCTTGATGGGATTACCTCTTGCAGTTAGCTTTGCTTTGGTTTCTGTAACAGTGGGGCTGCCTAACTAACACCAAAGTCTATGGGTACTGGGGGTGGGAGTGGGGGGTGTTGTAATTAGAGGGCTCTGAGAGCCACTCTAATTAAAGCACTGCAGCATTTGGGGTATTAACATGTGATATGAGATGTGGGAGGCCGACACTGTATACATGAGATGCAGGAGGCTGCTGAAGCATGGCAAATACCACGCTCCAGCAGACTTGATTCAGTCTGCTCCAACATGCTGTAATTACAACATGTTGGAAGCAGCCTTTACACTTGCGTACAGGCACCCTATTTCCTGTTGAAGGGCCATGAAAAGTTAGAGAAAGTTCAAATTCCCATCTCATGAGATTTGCACTACCTCATACAGACACAATGGGCACGTCCACACATGAAGGCACGTGTGCTTGCAGGAGCTCAAATAGAAGTGGTACAAATTTCAGCTGGGGCTTTTTGCCTCAGCGCATGTGCCCAGATAGGCACTTTGCTGTAGTGCAAGTTGTGCCACTTGGGGCAAAATAACCCTGCCTGGCTGCTTCCGGATCGACAGCCTGGGAAAGCTAGAGCCTGGGGCCAGGACCTATGTAAAAAGGTGCCCTGGCAAATAGCTCAGGGCTATTTGCTCTCAGGAGCTTATGGGGGAGGAGCCTCTTGGAGGAAATTGGCCATGCTCCTTCCTGTCCCACGCTGCTGCTGTTGTTTGCTGCAAGCTTGGTCTCAGAAGCTTCTGGGGAGAAAATGGCCAGGCTCTTTCCTGTCTCTGGCTACTGCTAGCTGCTGGCTATGTAGCAAAACCCCCACTTTTTCTTTTTTAATATATTTTTATGATAGATATGTATTCCCTAACCTTCCCCAATTACTTCTGGCTTTTCTTTCTCTCCATCTCTATTCCCTATAGACAAGCATAAGCAAGCTCAGACTTAGGATAAGCTTTAACATTTTTATTTTGGTAGCAAGTTTTTGGTTTTGGATATCCACTGTTTTATATTGTATTATTATTAGGTTTGTACTGATTTTTACTGTTGTATATTGTATTATCATTTTCATATTGATTTTTATTGTTTCATATGGATATTGTACGGTTTAGGCCCGTGTTTGTAAGTGAACCAAAGTCATGTCAAGTTTCCGTTTTGTATGTCAAGTCTCCATCTTGTGTCCTCTCCCCAGGCATCCCCTGTGCCGCAACTGTATGAGTCTCGCACCCCTCCCCTGTAAATTGGTTCCCGGATGAATGAGAGTGATTGGGAATGATTGAAATACAATGGTAGCAGGCCTCTACTGAATGGCCTGTAATGACTGAGCCATCACCTTGCATTGATTCATCCAGGAACCACGGACCTCATCCAGGAACAGAGACAAGAACCCAGCATTTGAAAGACAAAATACCCTGCAAAACCAGCAACTCTACCATTGTACCCCACCATTACAGACACTTGAAACTGCACATCCCTGCATGGAGCACACATGCTCAGTACACCAGGGGCTGGCCCTTGCCTGGGCATGCCTCCTGTCACTAGGGTCACACAAGGTCTGCCCCTATAAAAAGGGGCAGTGAAGACAGACCCAGTGGGAATGCCATTTCCATCCAGACCAGACAAGCTTCACGGCACCTATATACCCCAGAGGCCCTGCCGGCGACCCCCTCTGGATAACAGTGAGCTGAAGGAGACCATTGAGGATCAGCTTCCAGCCTGGGATAGGCAGACATTACCTGCATACCTCCTCCTACAATTTGGACTCTCTCTCTCTGTCTCCTCCTGGACTTCAGTGGATTTCAGCCCCTGCACCAAGCCTTTCTAACCCCTGCTGCCATTGTATGTGTGTGTGCGCGGGGGGGGGGGGCGTTCAAGGGAACCAATAAGACATTGTGTCACCATCTCCCCTGTTCAATAAAACCACTGTCATTTGCAACCCCGAGTTGGGTCATGTTTTACTGACTCCCAGTCCCTCCCTTATCTTAAATTCCAGCCTCATTCTCTCTCTCTCTCTCTCAGCTCCGGTCCCTCCTCTCTGCTAGTTTCCTGATCTCCTCCTGATTCTGTTTTCCCTTTTCTGCCACCTCTCAGCCTCTCCTTGCTTTCCTGCTGTCCCTGCTGCCTTTCAGCCTCCCATGCCATCTACTGCCTTTTCCCTGTGACTTTCTGCTGCCTTTCTCTGCTTTTGTGCTGCTCCTGCCACCTTTTAGTCTCTCCTTGTACTTTTCCTGTGATTTTCTGCTCTTCCCCTGTTCCCCATGCTCTTATTGCCTCTTGCCTGTGAGTTTCCACTGCCTTTTTCTGCTTTCCCACTGCCCTGCCACCTTCCAGTCTCTTCTGCCGCTTTTCCTGTGATTTTCTGCTGTCCCCCTGCTCCACACGCTCCTACTGCCTTTCCCCTGGGACGTTCTGCTGCCTTTGTCTGCTTTCCCACTGCCCTGCAGCCTTTCAGTCTCTCCTGGAGCTTTTCCTGTGATTTTCTGCCGTCTCTCTGTTTTTAGGCTTCCTCTGCACCTTCTGTAGTCATCCCCCCACCCCCCAGCTTCCCAGCTCCTTGTAGCTGTACTGCAGTTTTCTCCAGCTCCCAGCACCTACTGCCACTCCCTGCAACCTCTCCAGCTGCCCCAGAGCCATCCTCTGGCTCCCCACACCCAGAGCCCCTCTTTAACACCCACACTTTCGCCTAGTCCCATTTTCCCTCTCTCCATCTACTTTTTCAGCTCCCCCGTAGCTCTGGCTCTGGTCCCAGCCTCTGTGGCAGCATCACTCCCGTTCTGCAGGCTTTGGGCATTCTCTTTTAATCAATTAAGATCAATTAACCTAAAGTGACCCCCAAGCCTCAGTTCTTCATCCCAGGCCTCTCTAGTCTACCGGTTCTAACCCTGGTCCTGGTTAACTTTCACTCCCAGCAACTTTCATTCCCTACACTTCTATTTTCTCACCTTAACCTTTCCCCAGGTATCCCAAGTACACCAAGCACATACATATATACACACATACACATCACAACACCCAACTTAGGAACTCACCTGTGTGTATGTGTAGGTGGGTGGTATGTGTGTCCATTAGTGAATACACATATATATACATATATAGATATCACTGTGTGTGAGTGGTATATGAATTAGTAATCCACATATGTGTATTGGATGTGCAGATGTTGGTAACTGAATCTGTCTAAATTTCGTGTGTGTAACGTTTATGGGCTTACACTGGTGATAGATGTGCATGAACCTAGACTGGATATTTTGAACGCGTGTGTATCTGAGTTGCTAGTGTGAGTGTGTATGCCTAGTATGGGGTGTATGCACCTAGTGAGTATATGTGTGCTTAATTGATTTTTATGTGTGCACGTGCAATTGTACACCACGCTCTCCTGTCTAACAATGCAATATTGAGATCCTGAGCGTTGGCCTGACCCCTCAGGGCAACAGCATGTTCTCAGAGCTTTTGGAGGTACTTTGGCTGCACCCCTTCCTGCCTTGGGATGCTGTTGCTGCCTCCCCCATGGGGTAGGTTCCTCTGCTGCACACCACATGCTAATGTTCCCCTGCTTGGGGTGGGGGGCACTGCACTGCACCCCAGCAATGCACCCCAGCTTCTGCGCTCCTGTTCTGGCCTGCTGCTCAGCCTGCCACCAAGCCACAGTCTGGGAACAGCCTGGGGAGGGAGCCTGCACTGCCTGTGGGCCCTCCCCCACCATCACTGCTGGAGCCTCAAGGTGCCTTGCCTCAGCTGTTTTGGCAGGCCACCCCCTGCCTTCACCTCTACTTTCACCTGAAGCACACCCTGAGTGGCTGAACTGGATGGCTACTGCCACTGCTGTGTCCTGGTCTGCTGCTGCTCCCTCTCAGGAGAAAGGGAGATTCCCTGCTGCATCACCTTGCACCACCCTACACTGCACCTGCACTGGATTACTTCCTTAATTGACTGTTGCTTCGGCACCCTCCCTCCCACAGATGCCTTAACATACCTACTCCTGTGTTTGAGTTCCTTCCTGCTGCCCCGCTGCTGTGTGCCTGGCTAGAGGCCTGAGGGGCTTCTGAACTGAGCTTCCAAAATCAAAGTCTCTCCACCAGCTTTGACATTTTTTTGACCCTTGGATATCTAGGGGCCTAATTTTGCCCACGCACTGCAAATTTGCAGCATGGGGAACTTTTTTTTGTTCCCACACGTGCCTCTTGCAGCATCTGAAAGGGCTTTGAGACGCTCCAAGAGGCACGTGCACACTCATTTGGATGTGCCCAATATGTCATCTTTCAGTCTTAATCTACAAACACTTGTCTCTTGCAAAAAAACAAAAAAACAAAACTATTTTTTATAATCTCCAAAGTGTAGCTTCAGATAATCTTAATTTGAACTAAATACTCTGTGAGCAACTCTGCATGCAGACATCAACTTAATAGCTATGTTCTTTTAGCTCCATACCAAAATTTTGCTAACTAGCTAATTCAGATTTGGTTTTGGAGAAAAATAAAATACAATTATCACCATTCATTTGAAGTGAATGATCTAGTAAATTATACTGCCTCATTATTAAAATTGACAAAAGTATGGTAAATGACAAAATATGCCTATCACACAACAGTTAATAGCATTCAGGAAATCCAAACAATCTTACCACCCCAATTGGATGAGATTTCTTTTCTATCCAATAAGGAAATTGGATTTCTTCTTTTTTTTTATGCTCTTATATGTCTTTGGGGGGAAAATGGAAAATGATGCACAGAGCTTAAATTTAATTATTTCAGCTCATTTTGTTCCTTGAATTGTATAGAGAACAGTTTCAGTGTAATGACAACAGTGCAGTTTTACAAATACAAGCATGATATTTGTTTATAATAGTATGTGTGCTGAAGCGCACATTCAATAATCCTCCTAAGCCAATCCTACAGGCAACATAAAGCATTTTAAATCATAATTTAATAGGCACAGTTGAGTAGTTTGTTAAGCTTAGGTCTGAAAGTACAAAAAACAAAGTGATATTCCACTTCAGTACTTTGGCTGAATAGTTCACATCACAACATACTGAAGACTTAATTCTATACACACATATTTCCTCTAAATACACAGTGCAAAACAGCAATTTAAACAACTGCATCAAGCTATAAGAAATCTAGAGTGCCCACCTGTTTTAGGGTCAACAGAGAAGTATGGCTGTCCCTGAAGAATACTGTACACCACCCGAGCACTGTTCCCATAGGTAGGGTCATCGGCATCTGTGGCTGTTACCTGTAGAACAGAGGTACCTGCAAATCCAAAACAACAAAATTTAGTTGATAAAACTGCCAAAACTTGTATTTAAACATTTTTATACTTTGTACTTTCATTTTTTCCCTTGGTTTCAGCTGAAAGACAAAGCAAATTATAAGATCCCCATCTCTCTCTTTTTGAACCACATTGCTGTCAAATTGTAAAGAATAATTTCAAATTTCAGATCCACATCAGTATATTCAATACTGCAAAGCTAGAGGTTTTGAGAATAATACATTTCTTACTGTGCAAACTAATTTAGAAACACACATTTATTAAGTCATGCCCACAGTTCCTGAAATCAATAAATGGTATGAGAAGAACTTAAAAGCTTGACACTGGAAGATTTCCATGAATTTAAACTTTAAACCCAACAAGAGAATCACCACAATGTCAGGCAAGAAGCCTGGAGTTGACAGAAACACCTAAAAAAGAGAGGTACACGAGACAATTTATTTTCAGTGAATTATAAATTGCTATTTCACTCATGTCAATAGATGGGATGGGCTAGAAATTATACATTACAGAGATTAAACTGTAAGAACCAGATAGATAAAATGCAAAAGAAAAACTCCATTTCAACAAAGAGGCTTTGGAATTTATAGTATTTTCCCATTAAATATGTAATGATGAATCCTTTCTCCTATGTTAGCTGGAGAGTACATTGAGTATAATGAGTAAAATAGCTAATGAAGAAGGAGCAAAGTCTCAGAAGTTCATTTTCATTTCTTCCCTCTCCTCTTTCCAGACTTCCCGCTTTCTACATGTAATAATAATCGCAACAGAATTTATGAGAATTAAAATACTGTGATGGACCATTAGCCCAGCTCTTGTGCTACCCTATATTTGGCAGTGGGCTTCAATACTTTCTGGCCCTAAATGTACTTTCTTAACTTTACGCACTGTGAATGTACCTATTTGAAGTGAATGGAACACTCAACGAATAAAGTTAAGCAGGCATGTAAGTCTTTGCAAGCTCAGAGCCTATAAATGCTTGTGGAAGCATCCACTATTTTGTGCAATGTTGCATGTGGGCCATAAAAAAGTTCTTTTTCTACTTCCAAGTCAGTGATTAGCATATAAATTAAAGCTTGAGAACTACTATTCTGTGTAGGTGGTATTTTTCTTCATAAAGATAACTTATACACATAGCATATTTTAGAGTATCTTGATAAATTTCAAAGTTAAAGTATATATCAAACTGCTGCTAATGATTTTAACATTTATATCACACAGCTTTAACAATCAATATAGAAAAGGTAGTTATACTGGAGCACAGAATTGGCTGAATTACTACTATAGTGCATCAAGCTAAAGAGATATAAAATGTAGTTTCCTTAAACTATTTGTGAAATGTATATCACCACTTTTACTTACTGTTACCACACAAGTTGTAACCAGTCATGACCAGCAGGCCTCCTCTACATGTTACAGGTATTGCACAATTACCTTAAGACCAGCTACACATGCAAAGTAGCTATCACACCATAAAAAGCTCCAACCAGCTATAAAGTTAGACCTCAAAAATGTGTACTAACTTTATAGTTGGTTGCTATTAAGCTTTAATTTGCACATGTAGCAGGGGCTCCCCTGCAGCTGGGAGCCCCTTTAACTTATGGGGCTCTCAACCACAGGGCTGCATAATGCCCAGTCAGGGCTAGGAGTCCCACAATGGAGGGGACTGTCAGCCCTAGGAACTGCTGAATCAGGGTCCTGACAGCAGGGGACCACAAAGTCCTGTAGCTGCGGGTGCTGGGGACTGGGAACCAGCTGGGTCCCTGCAGGCATAGGGCACACTTGGCCCAGGGGTTCATGAAACCCCCAGGGCTGGGGGATTGCAGCAGCCATGAATTCCCAGTTTTGTGGATTTTACACAGCTGTGAGGCTGAGAGATCAAAGCAGCCATGATACTCCCAAACACGGGTGTGTGGGGCACTCCGCAGTTGGGAAACCCAACTGGGAGGGGACTCCCAGCCACAGGAGCTTGCTTGTTGCTGATCCAGAGGGGCATGAATCAGGCTTCTACTGCACCAGTGATAAAGCAAGATGGGACCTAATATGCAACCCCACAATCACCCTCCTGCCATGCATGTGCAGCATGGCAGGAGGTGTAATTGTGTGGATCGCGTATTAGATCCCATTGTGCCTTTACCTGAATCTGTAGAGGGGGCTGTAATGTTAAAGAAATAATAGCTAATACAATTTTTTTTTCTTGTTTTACAACTTGCTTGAATACCTCAAGAAGGTACTACCATACTTCAGTTCAATAATAGTTTAAGGCTGGACATGGAAAAAGTCATATTTTCTCTGTAATCTAATTTAGTTGCTGACTGGATTCTTTCCATAAACTTTTCTATGTGTGGATTTATTATTTTATTTGATGTCTTGTTTATTTTAATAGCGGAAGCACTGGGTTACTAGTATTTTTATACATTCATTCAAATTCATATGCAAACCTACCCAAAACTCTAGGAGCCTTTTATATTTTTCTTTTAAAAATAAAGTAAAATAGCTCTTCTTGCCCTTAATAACAAGAATTACTACTTGCTTATTCTGTCCAGAATTACCAATCCTAATTGCACCTCCTCCTGCTCAAAGCCCCACAAAAACAGGAGCTATGGAACAGTCTCAAAAGATGAACACAATTGGATTATTATAGAAGGAAAAGAAGAAAATGTTTAAGGATTGGCGTTCTTGACGTTATTTCTCCCTCCCTCTTTTTAAAGAGAAGGGATGTACAGCCTGAACACCTTTCTGACCACTGCTGTGTAGAACTATGAGGACAAGGAAAGTCAGCCATCTCAAAGAGCAGACCTTAAGATACCATTTATAAATTACCGCTATTGTCTCAAATTCCAGCTTTGCATTTTTTCCTAGAAGAAGCAGAACATCTGTAGACTGGTAATTTGATTCTGAAAGATGTTGTTTGTTCCTTCCTAATCAAGTAAAATAGTTAAGTACATGTTTAACCTGAAATATACAAATGGTCCCATTATTTCAGCAGGATTCCTCATGGACCCTCTCAGTGGGGCTTTAAACCATGAACTTAAGAGCTTCATAGTACTGGGACAGAATGCTAAACGCCTTGCAGGACAGAACTACAGCACTTTATCTGATTCCTATTCACTTTAATATGCACAGTGGATCAAAATGAATTATGAAGACTGCAAAAGATTATACTTATAGAGAGAAGGACTAGAGAGGCACCACTCCCTTCCATTAGCTCTCTTCTGTGCTCTCAGCATCAAACTGTAAATGACAGAGAAATTATGGTCCTGAATGTGTCCACATCCAAGAGGTTTCCAAGTAATGAAGAGCTATATGGCTGTATGTTAACTAGGATTATAACAGAAAGAAACATAGTACAACTGTCTTTCATCCAGGAATATTAACTGAATCTCCAAAAAGGAACCAAAGATTCTAATTTTTCTGGAGAACTGGGAACAAGGTTGAACATCAGTGCTAGAGATGTAGCTTCAAAGCTTTATTTCACTAAGCTACAATATAAGTCTCTCTCAAAGAAAACACAACATTTTTCATTGACAGAATTTTTGACATTTTAGTCACATGCTTAAAAAAAAACAGATTCTTTCTGCAAAGTTTGAAGATTTTGTTATTCAGTTTAAAATTATCATGCCAAACAATTTCCATAGTTGCTTTTAGAGCTTGTATATTGTAGGTTACTTTTACTTAAGAGATGTTTTATATGTAAATATAAAATATAATCATGTGCTTCAAACATAATTTGCCATGTTTTGTTTCGGTTTTGCATCATCAGCATTAAGGCAAAGTTTATTTGGGATATCATAACTGTAGTTTTACAGTCACCTGTATACTTTCGGGCTTTTTCCTCCTTTTATCTTCTTTTATTTTATTTAAATAGGAATTTTTAAAGTTACATTTTGATAAAAATTTAAAGTGGAAGACTTCAGCCTGTGTCTCTAAAGACAAACCTTTTAATGTTTAATGAGGCAGTTTAATTACAAGTAAATGTCTACTGAGCATGCACACATGTATGCGTGACTTGTCATCGTTCACTGCATTGTTAAAATCTGAAATGGATCAATACTGAAAAAAAAACTCTTTAAGAAGTGAAAATAAAGTGAAGATTTATGACGGCTCCAAGTAGCTGACTGACTATCTGAACTGCTTAGGGCTGAATTCGCAGATGAATTCTCAAGGACTGTGAAACAGGAATAGTCAACTAGATACAAATATAATATTCTACACAGAAAAACCATAATTTCATCCAGAAGGCAGTAACACTTGAACTTGGCTGGCTGCATAATTGGATTACGGTCCTGCCCATGCATTTAAAAAGTGTTAAATGTTTTATTTTGTATCCTCCATTTTTCATAAGGAAAAAAACAATCAAACCACAGAGATGCATGCAAGCTTGTAGACACATGCACAGATGAAAGATAAATAAGTATTGTGCATGCACATTTATGCCTCTCTATGAATAAGTAATAGATTTTTTTTAGCTCTTATGATTTTTCATGATAGCATCATGACAGCACTTCAATTTATAAAACTGTTATCAGCATACAATATTAATTTCCTGGAAAGGAGTTATTGGGGAACAACATTTATCATGTCAACCCTAGAGATTTTAATATGAATTCTTGTGAGAGAAAACAGAATGCTTTTGACTGATGACTTTTTTTTCAGTCTCATATGTGTTTATGTTGGTAGGTGTGTATTCTGATAATTAAAAATAATAGCTCCTCTATAACTTAACACATAGTATATGTGTACTGAGAAGAAATATTTTTCATGTGTGGCAGAAATCTTGTTGGTCTTATGCTTTTGAACCAGCATTCCAGCAAGACCTTCAGCAAAATCAGTTAACAGGAAGTTTATTTGAGTACTGTACTTCAATATAGGTAATTGAATATAACAGATCAAACATACTTGGATCATCTCCAAGCAATAATGGCTGCTTACAGACATTAAGAAACAAAACAAAACAGCACTTTAATTTAAACTCAGTATGTTCCCATCCCGAGCCCTGGATGTGACCTGAAGAGGTAGTGCCTTAATTGGACGGAGCTCATCCCACATCTTATAGATTGGGTGCTTTAGTGGGGCTTTTATGGTGCTTTTTACTGAATTCATCCCTGTCTAAAATCTCTGTGACATATGCTTTTCTAACTTGCACTTAAACTCTTCCAGTGACAGTTCACTATCCCTCCTGGTAAGCTGTTCCTATGCAATATTCTAGGGAGTGTGTATACGAAACAATGATACGGCCAGGAGAAGCCCCAACCACCTGATGATGGACTACCACACTCTGGGGGGCATGCTGAAGGAGATAGGGGCACAGGTGGTATTCTCTTCTGTCCTACCAGTGAGCGAACATGGAAGACGACATGAGACCTGCATCAGAGAGGTCAACTTGAGGAATGGTGTCCTGAGGCGGACTTCTGCTTCTTAGACAATGACCCACACATCAGGATGAGAGACGTGCTCAGATGGGATAGGCTTCACCTTTCCCCCAAAGGTAAGCATGTGTTCTCTTCTAGGTTGGCTGAGCTCCTCCAGCGGGCTTTAAACTAGGCTTATTGGGGGAAGGGGAAGATGAGGGCAGAGGAAGCCCTGGACCACCAAACCAAGTGTCACCCGCAAGAGCATCCCACCCTACACCAATGTCGAGCGGAACAAATACCCAGGTAAGTAACAGGGGCCCAGGTAGTACTGGGATTAGGGTGGCAGTCCATGAATCTTCAGAAGGCCTCAAATGCCTCTACACCAATGCTCGCAGTATGGGGAACAAGCAGAAGGTGCTAACACCAACCTAGACATAGTGGGGCTCACCAAAATGTGATGGGACCCAACACATGACTGGGCAGTGAACATCAAGGGCTATAGGCTATACAGTAGAGATAGGACAGGGAGGAAAGGAGCGGGTGTGGCGCTCTATGTCAAGGAGCAATACACACCCTCAATGAGTAGCACTGGGTCAGAGGAGGGGCAGACCGAAGAGCACTGAGTTAGATTACAAGGAGATTGGGGAGAAAGGGACTTAACGATAGGGGTCTACTACAGACCACCCAACCAAGGAGAAGAGCTAGACCAGGAATTCTTAAGTCAGCTCATAAAGGCAGTTAGGTCAATGGATGTGGTCATCATGGGCGACCTAAACTTTCCACACATCTGCTGGGAGGAGCAGTCAGCCAGGTCTGACTGCTCATGTAGGTTCCTAGCTGAGATACAGGACCTCCATCTAACCCCAGAGGTGCACAGTCCCACCAGGGGAGATGCCTTGTTGGATCTGGTCTTGGCCATGAGAGGCGACCTGGTGAAGGGACTGCAGGTCCACCTGGGCAACAGCAATCATCACCTGCTGGAGTTCACCATCCAGCGCAGGGTGGCAAAGCCTGCAGCAAGGCAGCAGCCCTGCACTACAGAAGGGAGGATTTCAATGTGGTAAAGTGGGGGAGACACTGAGGTCCCAGAAGGGGCAGGGAGTTGGGTGTCCAAGAAGAGTGGGCATTCCTTAACGAGACAATCCTCCAAGTCCAAAGGGAGGTAATCCCTACACGGATCAAAGTGGGCAAGAGGGCACAAAAGCCCCCATGGCTCTCCAAAAGCATCTGAAACATCTCCAAGCTAAAAAGTGTCAAAGATCAAAGTCTTTGATTTCAGATGCCGATGGCAAAAGGTCAGATGACAAAGGGTCAGAAGCTAACACAACAAACTCTGTGGTTGTAATTTATCCCTCTGTATTAACAGTGTTGCATATACACACCCCTGTCTGTGCCTCTTTTTAAATCACTTGAGTTCTCATACTAGAGAGACAAACTGGCCTTAACAATTCAGCACAAGAGATATCGATACCCATAGTGACCAGATAAAAGTGAAACTACTTCAATGAAGTTGTAAAATTAATTAAATATACTACGCGTGCCATCCTGTGACCAAACAGAACCAGTACCACCCAAGTAAAAATAATCCCCTTTTATGAAACCTGAGCAAACAAAGAAAGCACAAGTGCCAACTCATTAATTATTTATGCACCTGTGAAAAGTATAATTTTGAAAGAACTTCCGCCCAAAGCAGAGAACTGTGTATACACTCAAGAAGAACAGATTGTGCATGGATATTTCTCTCCGCCTATGTTATCTTTCGGCGTATCCCCGTTTATCTCTCTATCTCTGGTGTTATCTTTCTTATCAAGAGCTCTCGGTAATTTGCAGACTGCAACGGCTTATATGAATCGCTCGGAAGCAACTGTCTTACCCACCCTGTAAATGCTGGGTAACATGATATCTGCATGCTGTAACTGAATGAATAAATCAACTCCACTGCCTACACTCTAGCCATCAGAAGTGTAAGTAAAATAAATCTTTTGTAAAAACATCACACTTTGTTTAAATCATCCTGACTCCTGTTCACTGTTATCACCCACCTGCCCGGTCATAAATCCCTCTCCTCGCGCCAAGCCGGTCGTACTGACCCAGGCTCGCAGGTCAAGAGTGCACCGGCATTATGGGGCGCGACAAAAAGGAGGCGTACACCCACTGGAAGGGCGGGGCCATCACCAGAGAGGACTATACCTCTGTTGCTCAGGACTGTAGAGGGGCAGTCAGGTAGGCCAAGGCAGAGATGGAACTAGGACTAACTACCTGGATCAAGGACAACAAGAAGTCCTTTTTTAAATACATAGGGGATAAATAGAAGATAATGTGAGGCCTTGGCAGCACACGCTAGGAAATCTGGTCGTCACACCAGACAGCAAAGCTAACCTATTTAAATATTTCTTTGCCTCCTTTTTTCTGAGTAGAGACCTGGTCACCCCCCACTGGGACCCCTGTACGCCTCAGGGGAGGCACATCCAGGCCTAGGGTCAGCAAGAACCTAGTCAGAGAACTTCTGGAGGGACTAGATGTATTTAAATCAAGAGGTCCTGACAATCTCCACCCCAGAGTGCTGAGGGAATGAGCAAAGGTTATTGTGTGACCTCTGGCATGGCTTTATGAGCACTCAAGGTGCTCTGGTAATGTCACAGAGGACTGCAAAAGGGCCAATGTGGTTCCTATTTTCAAAAAAAGGAGGAAGGAGGACCCAGGAAATTATAGGCCAGTTAGTCTTACCTTGGTCCTGGGGAAGCTTTTTAAGAAAATTATCCTGGCGCATGTCCATGAGAGGCCAGCAACATGGGTTCATTAGAGTCAGACCAACCTGGTGGCCTTTTACAACCAGATCACCAAATCCCTGGATGGAGGTGTCACAGTGAATATAGTCTTTCTGGACTTTAGGAAGGCCTTTGACACAGTCTCTCACCCCATTCTCATTAAAAAGTAGGGGACTGTGGTGTCGATGCCTATGCAGTCAGATGGGTCACTAACTGGCTGGAGGGCTGCACCCAAAGAGTGGGGGTGGATGGGTCTTATTTGACCTGGAGGGATATGGGCAGTGGGGTTCCACAGGGCTCGGTCCTCGGGCCCACACTGTTCAACATCTTCATCAGCGACTTGGACAAAGGGGTAAAATGCACCCTGTTCAAATTCGAAGAAGACACTAAGATGTGGGGAGAAGTGGGCATGCTAGAAGGAAGGAATAGGCTGCAATCATATCTGGACAGGCTACAGGGATGGGCAGAAGAAAAAAGGACGGGTTTCAACACTGACAAGCGCAGGGTACTGCACCTGAGGGGGGGAAAAACCAGCAGCATACCTACAGGCTGGGCAACTCCCTTCTCATCAGTGCAGAAGCAGAAAAGGATCTTGGAGTCATTATTGAGGCCAATATGAACATGAGCCGACAGTGTCGGGATGGAGTCAGGAAGCCCAACCATACCTTGTCATGCATCCACAGATGCATCTCAAGCAGGTCCAAGGAGGTGATCCTCCCCCTCTATGTGACACAGGTTAGGCTGCAGTTGGAGTACTGCATCCAGTTCTGGGTGCCACACTTCAGGAGGGATGTGGAAAGCATGGAGAGGGTCAAGAGGAGGGCCACCCGCATGATCAGGGGTCAGCAGGACAGGCCCTACAAGAAGAGGCTAAGGGACCTGAATCTGTTCAGCCTCCACAAGAGAAGGCTGAGGGGAGATCTAGGGGCCATTTACAAACTAGGCAGGAGGGACCAGCAGGCATTGGGGGGAGTCCCTGTTCCCCTAAGCACGCCCAGGAGTGACTAGAAATAACAGTCACAAGCTGGCAGAGGGTACACTCAGGCTAGATATCAGGATGCGCTACTTCACTATCAGGGTGGCTAGGATCTGGAACCAACCTCTAAGAGAAGTGGTGCCGGCTCCCACCCTGGGGGTCTTTAAAAGGAGGATGGATGAACACCTGGCTGGGATCATTTGACCCCAGTACTCTTTCCTGCCACGGCAGGGGGTCAGACTTGATGATCTGCTCAGGTCCCTTCCTACCCTGCCAAGTATGAAACTATGAAATGGGGGTTTACTTCACCTTAAATTGAAGCGGTATGTTTTTTAAAAACACCGCTTCAATTTAGGGCAAAGTAAGTGTTGTGTACACCCATGTCTTACCTGCCTTTCCCGTGGCAGGGAGGGGAGGGCAAGCTGCTGGCGGGCAGAGCAGTCCCTGAGTTGCAGGGGGAGAGGCAGGGGGAAATTTCTTCGGTGGAGCCTGCCTTCCCGGGCTGCTGCCAGGCTACATGCATGGGCTACCTGCACAGGCCCTGAGGTGAACAGAACCCGGTGCTTTAGCTCGCAGCTTCAGGGCAGCAAACAAACTCCTTGGAAGCATTTTAGTTTGCTGTGCCCCAAAGTCATTTAAGGCCCATTATGCCATCAAATGTGCTACAGCGGCTGGAATTAATGCACAATACACCATCAACGTGCAAACACCAACACCATTAAAGCAGTGCAAAAGCACTTAACCCGCTTTAAAGTGTCATGCACATGTGCCCATATAGTCTATTTATGTCAAGCTTGTGATTCACTATCTCCCCATATCCTTTTCTGTGGTACTGCAGCTTAGCCATTCATTCCATGTTCTTTATTTGTGCACTTCATTGTTCCTTCTTCAGTATGGTATCCTGCTCTTAATAGCGTGGTATCTTAATTTCACCCTACTTATTTCAGTCCATTTTAAAAATTTAATTAATGTCATTTTTAACACTCATCTTTTGAAGTGACTGATACCTTACCAAGTTTGGTGTCACCCAATTATATATTTCAAATTCTAGAAAAAGATCTAGAAGAATAATGGACCCTGAACAGACCTTTGGGTAACTCCATTTTCTAGTTTGACCTGGAGCTGTTGAGGACTACACTCTTTAAGCATGATTATTCAAAGTTATGCTGTCTCCTCACAGTGACAGAATACTTCTAAAAATGAGGGTGACATTGTCAAAACATCAAAATAGATCATATATATGCTCCAATTTTATAAAGCTCATTTTCTTGCCGCAGAAGAGCATTACATTGTTTCAGTATGATTTGCTCTTCATGAATCTATACATACTACCTTTATCTTCTATGTGTTTACAAACAGTTTATTTGTTAATAGCTTACAGTATGCAGCACCAAAAGTATATCCAGAGACTACTAAATAGTAGATATGGCTTTGAAAATAAATAACAACTAATTTCTTGACAAGGCAGATGCCCAACTTACTACTGCAATTTCGGGAGGCTCAACAAATATTCAAGCTGCCATTCAGAAAATATGTGGTACAGAAAGCATGTCAGTATCTGGAGCAGAGTCTTTTTGTCACACATGTGTACTGAGCCAAACATAATGTGCTTGCACCCTTGGAACTCATCTGGCTTCCCTGCCCACAAGCTCCAGATTCAGAAATACAGAAACATATTCCTCCAAGTTGCTCCCAAACATGCTGGAGACCAAGGGCTTCCCAGAGTATCTTCCAGGTTTGAAGAATGCATGCTCGTGGAGTATGCTTGGGAGTGGCTTGGCCAGGATGTGCCCTGGGTGCAGTATAAATAACAGTGATCCTTAGTAAATAATCTCTGAAGTCTTATGTAAATCTGTATAGAAAAACAATGTCAGGAAAAAAAAATGAGGATGGAAAGAACTGTCAACTTGATAAAAAATAGTGACGCTTCTCATTCGATCATATAAGACACATTGACCATAAGTAGGGAAGGGGGGGGGAAAAGCATAAACTATTACCAAGTTACCAAAACTAAGACACTTGAGAACTGATCACATTTTAATGAAGAAGGATTTTGATTTTTTAAATACTTTATTCAGGGGTTCAGGGGTACAACAATGGTGGCCGCTTGCAAGCGAAAGCACCAACAACTTACTACCAACCCAAAAACGAGATCGGACAAGTCTCTTTGTCCTCGGATCCAGAACCCAAATCAGGCAAGGGAGTTAATGCCCACCCAAGTATTACAAAGAGATCCGAGCCACAGCCCGTCCGCAAAAGGTGTGTCCCACGCACCCCAAATCCCGGGCCAAAAGACAAAACCCCGGGCCAACCAAACCACCCACACATCACACCGTGACAGACACCTTCGCTGCATTTCACGTCGTGTCTCACATGCTATGCGGTCGGCGTGCCGGCCACACAGTCCTAACCGATTCAGACCCTGCTCCATCCCCTCATCCACGTCACAAAGCCTTCAACTTCCACCCAAAAGAGAGCAAAAAAGCAGCCTGGCGAGGGCCCAGGACGCGGCAGCGCTGGAAGTCGCAGTTCGACCCCGAGCCAGCCCGGTCGCCCAGACCGGTCATGACATCAGAGCGCGTATTTGAGACGGCCATCCTCCACCAATGAAGAAGGAAGAACAGAAAATTAGTTTCCAAAACAAACCCCAAAGCAGTGATGAAATATCACTAACAAATACTAAGATAAATATCAGAAATTCAGCTAAAAGGCAAAAACAGAATGTTAGTTCTGCAAGTGAACCCAACCCAAATGGGATGAAACTCTCCTTTCAAAGGGAGACAGGCCAACAAAAAGAATAAAACTGAATCAGGTCTCATTAGAAACACTGGTAAGAAAACAGTATACACTATATAATGAATTTTGAATCTACCAAAATAGTGTGAGTAGTAAGAAATCAACCATCAAAAAAAAGGAATCAGTAAAAAAAAAAAAAAAAAAGAAAGAGAGAGAAAAAAGAAAGTATCTTGATTATGAGAGATAGTGAGTTGTAACACTCTTCTTTATATCACAGGAAAGATTTTTAGAATAGATATTTTAACATGACCCCAGACAACTCACTAATAATAGGAGCATTATTCTTATTTCCTTTGTAAGAAAGTGGAGTTTGAGGCTTCATTTTCTGATAAGAATTTTCTGGGTAATGTGAAAAACACTGATTCATAATCCAAAATGTTGGCCCAAAATACTTCAAATGAGTAGCCACTAGTTGATTCAGATTCATAGATTACTTAGTTACTGAGAAATAACTAAAGCCTAAAATTCAGTCTGATATTAAATTAGATCCATTATCTGTAGAAGAATCACACAAGCTGTACTCCGGAGTGGCTACTGAGAGGAAAATAAGAAGTGAGCTACTATGGAGAAGATGAACCAGATAAAACAGTTGCATTATGTGCTCTTGACTTTGAGGATGACATTGATCTGCACTCTAGCAACATTCTTACTATTCAGATAACTAGATGTAAAAAGTCAGAGAATCATTGGCTTAATTAAAAGTGGTGCTTTATTAAAGATGATGGAATCTGAATAAAAGCAGGAGCAAGACAAGGTAGTGCTTTTCCAAGAAAGGTGCTGTAGACAGACAGAATAGGTAAAGTAATGTTTCACCTCTAGACAGAAACTGAAGTGAAAAGTGATGACTGGAAGCTACTGCAAGGAAGGTGACTTGAATTAGCAAATGTAACACAATTTGATTAAAATAAAACTTAAAATAAGATTTTATTTTATATACAAGACGTTGTTTCTAAAAATAGTGGTGTTTCACTGCTGTGATGAACCAGTGCTAACAGGAGAGATTTCCTGCTGGTCAAGAATATTAGTCTTTGGCACCACTGTTTCCTCTCAGCAGTGCTATTCATGAAGGTATACTATCACTACTGGTGTTCTAATGATTCACAGAAATATTACCCCTAAAAGCATTTTTTCTAAGGATTATATTTCTGAAGGGGAGGGATATTTGGAATAATATGGTGGGGCACTTCAGATGTGGATTTAATAAATAAAGTGTGCACATGTGCGTGCGGAGATGCATACATACACACGATGATGATCTCTACTTATTAATATCTTGGCAAGTCCAGGTGATCAAGCAAGTCCAGGTATGCAAGAAGGAGTCATGGATCCATACAGTCATAGATTATAGTAAGCAAACTAGTATTGCAACCTTCATTTTAAATAATATCAGACCAATAAGAAATGAGTTCCTCAGACTCCTAAAAAAAAAGAAAAGAAAATGAAAAAACAAACAAAAAACAACACTTGGTCCAAAACACAGGCCAGGTAAAATGGCTTATAAAAAGGGTAAAGTGGATAGGGAGGATTTAGAGGATAGGGAGCCTGGAACAGGGACAGATTCTTGAGAGGATGTGGGAGCTGAAAACAGAGGAGTGAAAGATAATGGTTGCAAACAAAAAAGCTGGGATGAGGGAGGAGGGGATTTCCAGTATAGAAAAATGAGTGCTTAGTGGAAAATTGACAGAAGCAAGATACAGAGCCATAGGGAGAAGTGGAAAGGGAGACCAAAAGTTTAAGAGAGCCAAAATGGCAGCGAGAACATTTGAGAAAGGAAGAACACCAAGATAAGGGTTTAAGCAAAGGACTTGCCAATGGGAAGAGAGATTGTGGAGAAGATAATGGTATGACATCCCTTGGAGAGAAGGGAGGATAGACTTTTAGATAGATGGGAAAGAAAAAGTGTAAAGGCCTCTGAGGAAATTAAAATCTGGAAAGAGAGGGGTGAGATGATTAAAGATTCTGAGGCAGATAGACTCTGTGAAATACTATACCTGTGAAGGAGACTCTAGACAAAAGGGAATGATCAAGAAAGTAGAATAAGAAAAACAGAAAGAAAAAGAAGGGATTATTTCCGTAAGTAAGAAGGGATGACAGATGGGGTACGAAGAGAGAATGAAGCAGAGGGTATTAAAGCCAGAGGACAAAAAGGGTGGAGCAAACAAATTTAGATCCTGTCTAAATGATGACTATTTTGATGGGAAAGGTTTCACTCAAAAAAAAAAGGTCTGGGAGGATAGATGGGACTGATTTTCTTCTCTCACACAGTGGTGTAAATCCACTGATTTTGTTGGAACAGCTGCTGTTTTACACCATTGTAAAAGGGGTGTGTGTGGAATCAGACTGACATTTCCAGTTACTAAGATCCTGGATATTGTTGTTGCTTATTTCAGGAAGAGAAGTAACTAGACTTTGCTCCCATATAAAATGGTATCACCAACATGTAAATTCCTTGTGTACACACTACATTTTACCAATGCTTGTGATGAGGGAAAATGTGAAAATCTGTGGTTTTCCACAGCATTCTTGCTTTTTTTATTTTTATTTTGTTGGGGGTAGAAGATTGTGTTAGAGGCAGTGAAGGGAGAAGGGGAGAAGTCTCTTTATAACCACATCAGTATCTACTTGCTTCTCTTTGGACCTGGATGACTCACAGTAAGCTTAGTATATAACCTCACTCACCCCACTACCACATACATCATCTGGGCTCACAGCACATTCAGGTGTGCCTGAGTGATAACCATCTGGATTCAGTCACAGCAAGTCTTTCTTTCCTAGAAAAATGACTACTGTGATTATATGTATGAGTATGAAGGGCCAGCAACTCACTTAATTTTGATATTTTTCCCTTTAATATTTATAAAAACTCTACTTTGTACAAGTTCAGTCAGGCACCTGTCAAGCGGAGAAAGAAACATAAGAAATGAAATTATGTGTTTTATGTAAATTCACTTGGAAGACATGTATTTGTTTGGGGCTTCCAGCTATTCTCTTTCAAATGTAGTGTGGGTCGCTTTCTTCACTCACCCATTAGTGATACAACGTAGAAGACAGACTTCAAAAGGAAAACTGCCTATCTTTGCTGAGCTTTCTGAAAAAGGTTTTTGAATCTGTCTTTCTTGCATGATTTAAGTATGCCTGGTGCTAAGAATATAAAGATGCGTTCTAATTTAAGTATATTACTGAGAAAACTGTAAGGAAAGGGAACTGGTTACATGTTGCTGATGCTTTAAATAAAGTACCGATTACATACACAGTGGCTAAGTACAGACAGTCAAAAAGCCAGAGGCTGAACGAGTTCAATCTTTGCAGGGGTTTTTTTTTAATTGCATAGAAAAACTGATCCCTCCCGCCCAGCACCACATCCCCAGCTGGGAGCAGCCTGGGAGGGAAGGAGGGTAAGCTGGAACTGGGGTCTTTACTTCCAGCTGGAAGCGGGGCTTAAAAGCAAAAAACTCATGTCACATGTATGTGTTAAGCCACAGTGGGGTCAAAACTGCAGGCTTGCTAGCCCCTGCTGAGACCACGAAGCCTGCCAGCTTTCAAAGAGATAGGTACAGGAGCTTCTGGGGCCCTGCACCTCTGGCTGCTGACAGGCAAAACTGGTGACATGGGTTTCACCCCCCTGTGCCCCAAAACAGACACAGTCCCACAACCACCCGTGTCACCAGTTTTGCCTGTCAGCAGCCAGAGGTGCAGGACCCCAGAACCCAGAAGCCCCTGCACCTACCTCTTTGAAAGCTGGCAGGCTTCGTGGTCTCAGCAAGGGCTAGCAAGCCTGCAGTTTTGACCCCACTGTGGCTTAACACGTACCTGTGACATGAGTTTTTGACTTTTAAGACTTTGAGGTGCAGTATCCCTGAAACCCCTGCACCTATCTCCTTGAAACTTGGCAAAACTTTGTGCCCTCAGAAGGGGCTACCATTGCTACATCTTTCATCCAAATCAGGCCAGAAATGACAAAGTTATAGGCTGTTTCAAGTTTCTCCATTATAGCCTATGGGCAAAACGTTGAAACAGTGTCAAAGCAGCCAAATAGTTTCGACGAGACGAAACGGAACAACAGTTTCAAATCGAAATGAAATTTGAAATTAAACACTGTTCCATCAAAATACAAGTTAAAACAGAATGGTGCCATTTCGCACAGCCCTATAAATAAGCCCAATTCCATCAGTCTTTCCACATAAGTCATGTCTCCCAGCCCCCTCACCATTTTTATTGCCCTCCACTGGACTCCCTCCAATTTGTCCACATTTTTTCTGTAGTGGGGGGCCCAAAACTTGCACCAGGAGGGAATATGGGACAGAAGTTCCATAAACTGGTTTGACCTAAATCAGTTAAGTCTGCTACTACATCCAACCAGGTTTATCTGAAACCATTTTTAGTCATTTTGAAAGTAGTTTAAGTGCACTGAATATCTGTTCTGTTACAGGTTTAAACCAGTTTCTGATCTCTTAAACCAGTTTGTGTGCAACTTCTGTCCCTAATCAATATGAAATTTTCATAGGATGCTACCAAGATGAGCTTGCTTCATTAGAGAGAAAGAGAGAGAAAAGATAAGGAAAGAAAGAATTCATGAAGGTCATAGCCTAGAAGAAGCTGGAGAGTTACTTTTTCCTTGTGCTAGTTTTATTTTTTCAATTAATTACACAGCACACCAACTACCGTCTGGAAACCACACCAGATCTGCAAAGCCATGGGAGGAAATACTGAAAGCTAAACAGTGGTCTGTTGGTTTATAGCATTTGGAAACTCCTGGAATAAACTATTACAACAGAAAAATGACTCTGGAAATGAAGTACAGAAGCCCAACAGAGGTGCAGGGCATAACAACAACAACGTATTTCATCTTCAGCTAGTACTTACAGGGCACATCTATATGGCATGCCCACTGTGCAGTTGTTACTGAGCAGTCATTTAGTACTTGCATAACCAAATACTAAATTGACTGCACAGTAACCGGCATTACTGCACAATACCGTCATGCCATGGTTGCTTGGTGATGCTTTCTGTGCAGTAGCTCATTTTTACTGTGCAGTAGCACCACATCACAGTTTATGCCTGGCAACACTACAGTGCAGTAGTAATGAGCTACTGTGTAGTAGTGATGAGACACTTATTGCACAGTAGCTTATTACTATTGTGCAGTAAGCGTGTCATCTAGGCGCACCCACAGTGTATTATATATGTGCATCATGGACACGTAGATTAAACGACTGTGTAGTATTTGGTCTCAGTTTGAACTATTAAAAATTTGTTGTTATTAGCACCTTCTAGTTTTGTTAACCTTTACATCTAACTACTGTTAATAAAGAAGAAAAAAAAGTAGTAAGCACTCTGTCAAAAAAGGAGATAGTAGAGTCCATCATTAAAAGCTAGCTAAGTAGAATGACTTCTTTCCCTTACCCATTTCAGACATCTCTGGCACAGTAACAATGTATGGTCCATCTGTAAATCTGGGTGCATTGTCATTGATGTCCTGCACTTTGATAATGAATTCAGATTCAGGCTCGAGAGGCTTGTTTGTTCGTCTGTCAATAGCCTGGGCATGCAGCACATAGTGTGTTTTCTGCTCTCGATCAAGGCTTTTGGTTGAATGAATGTCTCCTGTAGTGTCATCAATAATAAATATAGTTCCAGCCCCTTCGCCAGTAAGGATGTACTTGACTGATCCATCACCTTTGTCGGAATTGGAGTGTAGCTGTAAAATATAGATACAATAATATCATGAAACATGATATACGTGATATCAGCTTAAACCATACTTTCTTGCATATAATACCCACAGTAAAACATGCACCTTGTTTTGGGAAGGGAGAATGAAGAAAAAAAGATTTTTTTTCCAGAGTTATGGCTGCATAGAGCAGTTTCAGAGCCTAATCTTCAGTTGACTCACCCTTCTTTTCCTGCTTAACTAAAAGCCAAAACCCTAGCTGCTGCTACAGACTGTTCTCCATGGGCAGATCTATGATTTTAAAAGAAAGAAAGAGTCTCAAGGCCTTGAAACAGGAAAAGGAAAACGAAGAACAACTAGCAGACAGCAAAACTTCCCTTGAATGGTGGAACAGGAAAAGCATTAAAAAGGAGAGATTTACATACATTTCTTAAAATTACATAAAAATTGCAATTTATTGGGTCAGACCATAGGTCCATCTTCCCTAGTCTCCTGTGTCAAATAGGGTGAGTGAATGATGAAAGGGGTAGTGAATATTGTACAACCAGGATTTGTTTCATTGTTTCTCTCTCACTTGCAGGCTCCATTATTTAAGGTATTTGAAGTTCTAATTCAGAGCTATAACCCTAATTCCCACACTCAATAGCAACTGATGCACCTTTCCTCCAAAAATCTGTCCAGTCCCTTTTCGAATCAGACTAAACTGTCAAAGTCTACAACATCTGGTGGCAGCGAGTTTCATACTTTAATTACATGTTATGTAAAAGAGAACTTAGTTAGTTTTAAACTTACTACCTAATAGTATCACTTTGGCCATTTATATATACATACTGTTTTGTTCTGTGATGTGCCAGAGTTCTTCTGCTTCAGAGCACACTCGATTAATTGAGTCTGCTCTGCAAATGAGTTGATGTGGACTTCACTGTGCTGTGTGCAGTTGTATAAGTGGCGAAATGCGTGTTAGCACACAGAAAATGGTGACAGCACGCTTCTGAACTAAAGCACTTTCTAGGTGTTTTAGTTCAAAAGTGCATCACTGCCATTTTCTCAGCACTGATGCTCATTTCATCGTTTATACACCTGCAAGTGTTGCAGTGCAGTGCTACAGTGTGTAAAAATGCCCTGTGTGACCCCTTAGTTCCTGTATTGTGAGAGAAGGTAAACAATAAAACCCTATTTATTTTTATTTTAACATTTAATATTTTGTAAAGCTCTATCATGTCCCCCCTCAAGCACCTCTTTTCTAAAATGAATAGATTTAGTCTCTTTAGTCTCTCCTCATATGGAAGCCCCTCCATACAATTAATCATTCTTGTTGCCCAACTCTGTATCTTCTCTAGTTCTTCTTTATCCTTTTTGAGGTGCGGGGATCAGAACTGGGCACAAAATTCAAGGTGTGGATGCACCATGTATTTATAAATGGGCAATTATAAATTATTGTTAGCACCTGTGAAGTGAAGAACAAGGCTGTTTTGAATAAATTGACTCCATCAGCTGCCTGAGTAATGCAAATGTTTCTCTGTGGAGCAGAAAGTAAGGGTGCTTACAGAAGTTACGCTTTTCAGAGTGTAACACACTATAGATGTGAAGTAACAAATATTCACATCTCCAGATTGCTTTTAAAATGGCCAATCATGCAAAAAAAGAAAACCCAACCCAAAACCTTTATCTGATGAAGTATAAGGTAAGGATGCTCTAAGACAGAGCACCTTTAGGGAACAAGTGTACACGTACCCTGCAAGGGTTAATAATTTCCCCACCCAAGGTTCTTGGCAATGGCAGCATCATGGCTGCTGCAGCTAGAGCTAAGGCTATGGCAGTGAAGGGGGTGGGAAGAAGGGTGGAGAGGGGGGGCAGGGGGGAGCCGGACCAGGCCCATGAGCTGGGGAGACTCCATTTCACCCTCCAACCCAACTCATGCAAGGGGTAGGGGAGGGACCTTGCAGGCCCAGCCCAGGACCCTGAAGACCCCAACAGGAGTAGTTGGGGGGGCACATGTGGCAGGAGGGGGGCTCCCTTTTCCCAGCCCCACCACCTGTGTGAGTGTCCTGACAGTGGCAGAGACTGCTTTGCCCACAGCTGGGGAAATGGAGCACCCCTGCTTCATGGGCCCAACCCCACTACCCCTGCTGGGGTTTTGGGGGGAGCTAGACCAAGCCCATAAGGCAGGGGGAATCCATTTCCCCCACACCCTAGCTCCAGCCACAGCAGCCTTTGCTTGCTGTCAAAACACTTGTGCAGGAGACAGGTGGGAAGGAAGGCAGGCACCTCCTGGCTCGTGGGCCCAGCTTGGCTCCCTCCAAGACCTGTCCTTCCCATTCCTCCCTTCCCCCCACACCCTCCCATGCAAGCTGGCAACAGTTGCCAGTTGGCAGGAAAGAGTGTGGTGGTTGGGGACAGTGGTGGGCTGACAGCTGCCTGGGAGGCTGCTAGAGTGCTCCCAGCTGCTGGTCAAGGACAATGCAGGCAGTCTCAGAGCCCCTGCACATCCAACAGGCTTTGTTTCAGTCACCCTGAGTTACCCTGACAAACTGCCTGCACTTGTGTCAGCACTCCAAGGAAGAATGTTTCTACTTCAAGCAGAAAATCAGTTTTCCTCTTAAGATAATGATCTCAATTTTGGGGGTTCATGTTTTGAAAAAATGGTGTGTGGTACGCAAGTAAGCATGGTATCTTATAAAAAATTCAGTAACGCATTATATGTCATTTGTACACTTCTAAAAGTATGGTGAACTCCTTGCTGCTGTAATGTCCCATGCACCAGTTAAAGACAAGTCATAATCATTTTTATGTGGGTTATTTTGGCCAAGGTACAAGTCAAATCCTGGTCACAGAATGACAGAATCATAGAAAATTAGGGTTGGAAGGGATCTCAGGAAGTCAGATTTACTCCCATCTCCTGCTCAAAGCAGGACCATCCCCAATTAGATCATTCAAGCCAGGGCTTTGTCAAGCCAGGATGTAAAAAACTCTGAGGATAGAGATTCCACCATGTCTCTAAGTAACCAGTTCTAGTGCTTCACCACTATCCTAGCGAGAAAGTTCTTCCTGATATCCAACCTAAACCTCCCTTGCTGCAACTTGAGACCATTACACTTTGTTCTGTCATCTGCCACTACCGAGAACATTTTAGCTCCATTCTCTTTGGAACCACCCTTCAGGTATTTAAAGGCTACTATCAAATTCCCCCTCAGTCTTCTCTTCTGTAGACTAAATAAGCCCAGTTCCCTCAGCCTCTCCTCATTATGTGCCCCAGCCCCCTTACCATTTTTTTTGCTTTCTACTGGGCTCTCTCCAACGTGTTCATATCCTTTCTATAGCAAGGGGCCCAAAACTGGACACAGCACTCCAGCTGTAGCCTCACGAGTGCAGAACACAGTAGAAAAGTCACTTCCCTTGATCTACTGACAATGCTCCTACTAATACAGTCCAGTATTGCCATTAGCCTTCTTGGCAACAAGGACACTGCTGACTCATTTCCATCTTATTGTCCACTGTAACCCCCAGGTCCTTTTCTGCAGAGCTGCTGCTTAGTTAGTCAGTCCTCAAGCTGTAGCAGTACATGGGATTCCTCCATCCTAAGTTCAGGTCCCTGTTGAACCTCATGACATTTCTTTTGGCCCAATCCTCCAATTTGTCTAGGTCACTCTGAATCCTAAGCCTACCCTCCAGTGTATCTACTACACTCCCCAGCTTGGTGTCATCCACAAACTTGGTGAGGGTGCTATCCAGCCCATCTTCCAAATCATTAATGAAGATATTGAACAAAACCAGCCCCAAGACCAACCCCAGGGGCTCTCCACTTGATACTAGCTGCCAGCTAGACACTGAGGCATTGATTACTACCCATTGAGCCCAACACTCTAGCCAGCTTTCTATCCACCTTACAGTTCATTTATCCAACCCATACTTCCTCAGCTTACTTATAAGAATGCTGTGGGAAACCATATAAAAAGCCTTCCTAAGTCAAAGTACATTACATCCACTGCTGACTCTGCATCCACAGAGCCAGTCATCTCATCAAAGAAGGCGATCATGTTGGTCAGGCATAACTTGCCCTTGGTGAAACCATGCTGACTGTTCCTAATCACCTTCTCTTCCTCCAAGTGCTTAGAAATACATTTTTTGAAGACCTGTTCCATGATTTTTCCGGGGACTGAGGTGAAGCTGACTGGTCTTTCATTTCCTAGATACTCCTTCTTCTCTTTCTTAATGATGGGCACTATAGTTGCTCTTTTCCAATAGTCTGGGGCCTCCCCCAATTACCATGAGTTTTCAAAGATAATGGTCACTGGCTCTACAATCACATCAGCTAGCTCCCTCAGCACCCTCAGATGCATGGTATCTGGCCTCATGGACTTGTACACATCCAGATTTTCTAAACGGTCCCTAACCTGTTCTTTTACCAATGAGAGCTGTTCACCTTCTCTCCAGACTGTGCTGCCTACTGCAGTAGTCCAGAAGCTGACCTTGCCTATGAAGACTGTGGTAAAAAAGCCATTGAGTAGTTTAGCCTTTTTCTCATCATCTGCCAGTACATTGACTCCCCCATTCAGTAAGGAACCCACACTTTTCCTGCCCTTTCTCTTGTTGCTAATATACTTGTAAAAATCTTTCTTGTTACCCTTCACGCCCCTTACTAGCTGCAACTCCAACTGCACTTTGGCCATAGGCGGAGGGAGAAAAAAAATATTTGGGGGGCGGGGAGGGGCTGAGCATGTATGCATGCACTCATCCCCACCCAGCAGGTAAGTCTGTGGGGGATGGCATGAGGAGAGGGGGAAGGACAGTGGAGTGGCAGATAGAGGCCCCTGCAGTGAGAGAGGTAGTGAGGCAGCGGCAGGGGTAGGGGCAGGGGCAGAGGCTTCAGCCAGGGTGGGTTGTGGAACAATTGGAGCTCAGGCAGCTTGTCCAGGGTCCCAGGGGGGCTCCTGCCATTACATGCACCCCAGCAGAGATCTGGGGCACGTAAAAGATATCATCTCTACTATGAGTCTTGATTGCCTTTTCCTTTAGACCAATATGGCTACAACCTGGATGTGCTCCCCTAACCTGTGCATGAGGCAGAGGCAGGCTGCTGGTGCACACCAGGCTCTGCACCCCACTGTTACTGCCTTGAGAGCCATGCAACGCCATGTGCAGCCCACCACTGGGCAGGCAGGGGATGTGGTGCAGCCCAGCAGCGGAAGAAGGCACATGGCATCGCACGGCTCCCAAGGCAGTGGCAGTGGGGCACAGGGCCTAGTGTACAGCAGGCAGCCTACCTCACCTGACACACACACCAGGTGGGCACATGCCCTCCTGGCCTCCACCGGAGTATGCACAGTAGCAGGAGCTTCCCCATGTGTCCCTGGACAAGCTGCCCAGGCTCCAATTGTCCCCAACCTGGGACAATTCACCCAAGTCCCTGCCTCTGCCCCACTCCCTCCCTCAATGTGTGGGCCTTGAACTGCCCCCCTCCCACCACTGTCGCAAGCTCTTTCCCCTTCACAGAATAAACTGATACTTGTCTGCCATGCTGGGCAGCCAGTGATCCACACACCAGGCTGTGATCCTGGCTGTGTGTGAGCCCCTCCCCACCCCTGCTGCAGCTGCCCAGAGCCTGTGCCCAGGCTGCCTTGTGGCCCTATCCTCTGCCTCATATTCGGGGGGGGGGCTGTGCCCCAGTAGCCCTGGCCTTCCACTGCCTATGACTTTGGCCTTCCTGACTTCATTCCTGCATGCCAGAACAATATTCTTATACTCCTCCCAAGCCATTTTGTGCAACCTCATGCTCACTTTCATTTGCAATAATTAGAAGCTGTGAAGAGCATAAGAGTGACAGATACTTCTGCAGGCTTTTTTCTAAAATATAGCTTTTTCCCTCACTTTCCTTTATTAGAAAGCCACCTAACCTACTTGCCTCTGTATTATTTATTATAAAGTAATGGGCTTTGACTGGTGCTTCTAGAATCTTAACTACTGCTAGCATATATATTTAAAGTATATAAGTAATTCCACTGCTTTGCTAAGACAAAGCGCATCACTTTTTTAGAAAAGAATTTTAAAAAAGCCCCACAACCCTGGGAATATCTATAAATACTCCATTGTATTAAAACTGAAGGCTAAAAAGCTATCCATCCAAACTCACTGCTACTAAACTTATAGCTACAGAGCTGAAATACAAATCTATGGAATAAATTATCACTTGACAGATTAGGAGTATTTTTTAATCAGCACTTTGATAAAAGCAAAACAAATTTTGTATCATTCACCACGCGGATCAAAGCAGGAAGGCTGATATCAATAGCTGTCCACACCCTTGCATCATCCTCATATGGTTTTAAATTGGAGAACAAACTTTTGATTTCTAGTATTGACTCTTTCTTATTCTATCTGCATTTGTTGAATATCATGGATTGAGGTCTTCCTGTATCTGTTGTTATTAAATCTCTGGCATTACCACCTGTCTTCAAGAAATATGAATTATGTGCTAAGAATTCCAAACAAGTAATAGAATACATTAGCTTTCACCTGCCTTTCTGATCTGAACCTTTCAATTAGCTTTCTGATCTGAACCTTTCAATTAGTTTTAATTTTCTTGCAAGCCTCATTTTAGCTTCTATTGTAGGACTTGGAGTATACTGTAAAATGAAATCCTTGGGAGAGATATAAATTTACTTCCTAATGCTCTATAAAGCAGAGGGTAAAAGCCAAACGTTTAGACATCCTTTTTACTGCCCAATTCACTCTTCTCTCCTTAACATCTCTTGTGTGTTTAAGAAATGTTTAATATTTATTTTGCAAGGGAAAAGCTTTATGACATTTTTTAACTTTACCCTATCATGCATGATATGGCCCAAAATATGGTTGATGTTGCCCAAAATATTATATTTTGTTCTATATGGATTTGTAAGGGGAAAAGACTAAAAAAATTATGACCCTTACCTGAAATAAATCAAACTAATGCAGTGAATGTAGCTATACTGATGTACCTCCACAGATATGTCCTAATAATCAAATCAAAATGATAAAATTGTACCTTTCTGAGATAATTTATTTCTGAAAGACAATCTGAGAGAGAGAGAGAGAGAAAATGTGCATGCTATTCTAGTTCTCAAAATGATTTTATAATTTTATAATTCTAGTCTTACAGGTCTACTTTTTAATTCTATCTGCCAAATTCTGCATTCAGATATGTGTACACCTCTCATTGAATTAAATGAAATTTGTGAGTGTAATTGCCTGGGGATAAATTTGTTTGCAATTATTATTTTATATACACAAACACATGCATATATTCACACACTTGTTGTTCACTTAAATGTTGCAAGGCTTATAAAGCCAAAACCACCTTTAATAGCTTGAGTGTAATTTGCACATAACATCATCAGCATAGTAGAGATATCTTTTATTAGATCAACAAGATTTTTGCAAAAATCTTGTTGGTCTAATAAAAGATATCATCTCTACTATGAGTTCTGATTGTCAATAGGAAGGAACACATTCAACTTTAAACTGAAATAATGTCACCAAGAAAACATGACACATATGTGCATACACACTTTTTGGGGAATAGGATCTTGATATATTGGCATCTGTTTAAATGGACCCTGAGTACAAAAGATGTGGATGTCTAACTCTCTCTCAACAGCCTCACTGCATATGAAATGCAATAGGCTGAAGGGAGATCTTGGGAGGTGTTGTTTAAGTTTTTTTCTTTCAAAAGAAAGGAGTCTGGGGAAGATTTCCCTCCTAGGCTGGGTTTCTTTCTTGTCCCTGTATACTGCTAAATCACCTCCACCAGAAATGACTTATTCTGTGGCTGACAAAATATTTCTGATTAAAGCACAATGCTCCAGTTGTAAGAGCACTAGGAGATTGTCTTTCTGAGTGACACTGAGCAAGTCACTTAGATCCAGCTCATTAAAGGCATTTAGGGATTTGATTTCAACAGATGTTAGGCACTTAAATACCTCTGACATCTGAGCTATGCTCTTTGGGTCAGATCTAGCTTGGTCACTTAAGCATGGATAGTCCAGGAGCTTGATCCAAATTAACTAGATATACAGGCATTAAAGCATGTACACATTTCCAAAAAGCAATTCACTTTCTCCTAGACTCTCTCTCAGGAGAAAGTGTAGAGCCAGGTGTCTCAAATGGATGATCCACAGAGACTGGAGGTACCTACAAGTACGAAAGAGGAAAAGCTAGGCATAGGTGGCATCTGAATATCTACTCATCCCTGGAGCTCTGTCATCTCATTCAGTTTGTAAATAAGGTACAGACTGCCTTGTCCCTCTCCTAAGGGTATGGCCTAACTGACAGGTAGTCATGGTATTCCATCCATTTTTTCCTAACCTGCACTTAGCTATAAAATGGGAACGCTGGATTCTAGGACTTCCTCAGGATGAAGGGATTCAAACCCACATCTTTGACCCATCAGGAAAATGCCCCAAGTACTAAACTATGCAATAATCTTGGTGGGATTAAATATATACACCTTTTGCAGAAGTGCTCCCACAGCTGAAAAGTACAAGAAAAGAACAAATGAAAGAGCTTCATCATGAGGACATTCACTTGGAAGGGGGAGCTCCTGATTTTAGTAACTGCTCTCAGGCTTATTTCTGGCTCCATCTTGCTTGTTGATCACCATTGTACCTAAAGTGCACTGGAATATTTTTTTCCCCCATAAGCTAACATTTACTAACCTGAATAGACAAAACTTCCTCTCAATCAGTACTTTCAAATGCAAAGACAGAAGTGACTGTTAATTTAAGGTTCCATTGCTATTTGAAAATTGGAAATTGGGTGTCACAACCCATATGTGAGGGTATCCCCAGAGCCCCAAGGTTCTCCGTGCTGCCCTGCTGCTTGTCCCAAGGAACGGACCAAGATTTGCCCCAAGGTAACTCCTTATCCCAGCAAGACTCAGCTCCATTGCCCTTATATCAGAACTCACAGCTGCAGTAGGGGAATCTCTGCCAGCTACAGGTAGTTCCTTTATAGTTGTGAAATAAATTTTAGATCCCCCTTTCCACTGAATGGGTTAGCCTGGAACATCACTTGCCTAGAGATCATTCTTTACCAAAAGCAGTCAGCAAGGAGACAAAACAACAAAAGGATTTATTACTTAGGAGAAATAATTATACAAGAAGAACTGACTGTCTTGTTTGATGACAGAACAAAAGACAAGTAAAGTTTCTTATATTCTCATCTAAGTACCACCTTCTCTGTCAGAGAGACCCACCAGTATTTTTAGTATTTTCTTGCTGATTGTGCCAGCCCTGACAGCTGGGGACCTCAACTCCTTCAAAGCCAGACAAAATCCAAAAATCAGGCTCATCCTACAGATGGCTTGTTAGGGCATCTATACACATGCTCGAGGGCAGGGGGTGTTTTAATTAGAGCAACTTTAGGGAGTCACTCTAATTTAAAACACCTGAAGCATCTTATGTATATTAAGCATCCTGCATTTCAAAATGATGGTGGGGGTGCTTTAATTACAGTTCATTCAATGAGCTTTAAAGTGCCCATGCCGCCACTTTGAAATGCAGGATGCTGAACACGAGACACTGCAACACGCTGGAACATTCTGATCAGCACACTCCAGCAGCCTCAATCAAGTCTGCTCCAACGTGCTTTAATCAGAACATGCTGGGGCATGTGTAAAAGTGCCTTAACATAGCTCCCAGTCAACCACCCCCCATCAGCATTTCTCCAATAGCTCATGCATCACAGAATCCTTCAGATCTTCTTGCCTCCTGAGGTATATGCAGCTCCTCTGGCAACTGGGCCATTTATTTCTGATGCCCTTGCTATTTGTGCAGTTGTTTTCTCCATTTTATGCAGACAATAGTGGCCCCTTTTGCCTGTGACTAAGCATGGCCATTGGTCTTGACTCAGAACACAATGGCAAGAAATACTTAGCAATTTTATATACCCTCTTTTCATTAAGTATATATCCCCCAGTTCCTCTGGCTAAACCATGTCCAGATTCATGAAGATACATGCAGACAACAGAACATAACCCATACAGTGACATAAATAGGTATAGCATAACATTGGCTTTTCAACAAGACCATACATACCATACAAGTATTTCTTGCAACAAATGCAAGAAAATCTACCTGACACCCCAACCCCCCTCTCCTCCCCCACCAAGATTTACAGGGCCTCATGACACCGGGGTACCCAAAATTACTTCTGGACATTTGGCATCTGTTCTTTGTGTTGCAGAATATTGCAGAAATTGATTAAAACGGCATTTGAATGTAGTTAGTTTAGTGGGAACATACTAGGATTCATTGTCTGCCAAAAACTTGGAAACTATCCACTGAAATACCAGTTGCTACAGAGGGAGACTATCAGGAACTTAAAGCAGAAAAACATCACACCAGGTGTTCTACACTAACTGCTTGTATAGATTTCCTACCCCAAAAGTGGAAGCTAAACCAGATTAGGACACCCCTGTATCAGAAAGGGACAGCTACCACAGCTTCCATTTATGAGGACACTTACCACAAACCAGCTGACATGCAAAAAATCCCAGCCCCATTTTATGTACAGTTTATATTGTGGTTTGCATGGGATGGTTTGGATAAAGATGAACCCGACTCAGCCAGGGGTTTGAACTAGATGACCTTTGAAGCCCTACCAGATGATCCTCCAGGCCTACTTCTCTACGATTCTAGGATTGATTTTAATTAACTATAATTTGTCGATATGTCCACACTCTGAAACAGGCTTTTTTCCAAAGATATTCCAAAAGAAAGAAATAAAATTTTCAATTAGAGCACCTAATTGATTTAGTGGCCCCATAACAATACCTGTGAATACCTGCAATAAATCCTTTACGTCCCCTTTGAAAATGGACATTGGGCCTCTAGGCAGCTGGGTGTTTTAGGAAAAAATATATTTTATAATTAAAATCTGTTTATTTCTTGAGGAAGCTAGACAAACATTGTAGTGTGTTTAATTATCTTCTTGCATTGCCCATTGACCTCAACCCTATCTATTTCTTTGATTTTTTTAACCTGTTTTGAGAAAGAAGCAACTAAAAATAATAGCTGAAGAGCAAATTTGAAATGTCACCTTTATCAACTCAGCAGGCTTCATTTTATGACATCTTTAATAACAGTTTGGCTTCAGGATGATTTATGATGGCTCTTCAATCTTTAACTAGCCTATTTCTTTCATGTGTGACTGATTTAGCAGTACAGCGAGAAAGGTGTCCTTGTTTTGTTAAGGCTTAAACTTTTTTCTTTCATTAATCCAATTAGATATCTAATTTTCTTTTCTTGAATATTCCTGAAGATATCATAAAAGGATTTTTTAAAGATATAATGTTAATATAGTTTGAACTTCTTAGCTAATAGATGTTTTCTGGCTCTTTTCCTCTATTAATTATTAAAACTTTTTTTTCCAATAATGAATGCAATAATATCTATACTTGGGAGTGTTGTTATAGCCCTCTTGATACAAGAAATGTGTGTAAAGGAAGGATTTTTGGTCAGATGCTTGGGACATTTTTGAAGGATTTTAAAACCTTCAAGAGAGCTAATTAATCACTTCAGAACTGGTTTGGAGTGTTATGTTTGAATATGACAGGGATGATAGTTGGTTCAAAAGACAAGGAAGGTAAGGCCCCTTTACATGTGTCATATTGCAATTAACTTGCTAACCGTGGCACAAATGGCAAGAGCAATTATGTTTACCCAATTTAAGGCACCAAAACATGGGAAACTAAACTAGAATGCTCCACAAATAACATATGGCATTTTTATGACTGGTTTCTAGGGTGCCTAAATTGAATGGGTGGCAGATCTAGAAATGGGCTGCCTCAGTGATTGTCAGAATCAGCCCTGGGCAGCCCCAGGTCTCCAGTGGACAGTGTCAGCAAACTTACTGGCACTGGCTGGGGCAGCTCCATGTCATCAACTGCTCCCAGACCAGAACTGATAACCAGCTGATTTTTGGCACCAGCCCCCAGGGCAGCTCTATTCTTCAACTGGGCCCAGGGCTGCCCTGAGGCTTTTGGCAGGGGGAGCTGGACACACCAGGAGCCTCTGATAGCCCATGCCCATCACCTCTGCCATAGCTGCAGGGCACTGGGTTTAAAGTCCCCAGTGGGGGAAGCCCTGAAACAGACCCAGGTCTGCAATCAGCTGAATACTGGCCACAGTCCTTGGACAGCTCCAGTTCATGCAGGATTGCAGGCAAACAACTTTCATATTGATGGGCTCATGATCATGTTCCCAGTCTCCCCCTACACTGGTCTGAAGAAAGGACATGATCATCACATGTGTGGTAGGAGACACAATTATTAGGATGAGGAATCGGATCCCAAGGAGCCTTTGAACAAGGGTGTAAAACTCATCCTGAACCCCAAGCTGGATCCAGGCTGCAGAGGCTCCTCCTGGGCTGAAACCATTCAAGCAGCAGCATGGGTCTGGGATGGGCAGCAGTACAGGTCCAGGGAGCTGGTCAGAGCTGCATTCATGCAATAAGGAGCCAGAGGCATGTGTCAGGGGTGTACAGCAGTACAAAGCCATGTTTCGCCACTACTTTGCACGACTTTGCATGCTCCTGGCTTCTCGCAGATGCATGCCCCAAGAACTGTCAAATGCCTAGAGGTCTGCCTTTCAGTGGCTTGGAGCCAGGAACAAGCAGCTCCATGGAGCTGGATTTGTCAGCTACACACCTATGGCTCTGTGCCACTGCCAAGATGTGTGGAGCCCTGGGTGTTTGGCAGTGTCAAGGGCATGCAGCAGGGTGGAGTCAAGGGTGCACACTTTCAGAAGCCCACCAGACTGCTGGTGGGCCAGATCCAATGATCCTACACCAATTCTGGCCCATATGTTTGACACCCTTCCTTTCAATGAAGGGTGCCAAGGGCCACAGGTACTTACCTTAATAAGCCCCACACTTGAGACTCATAAGATCAGTCTCAATTTTCTACATGGCTAAAGATTCAGAATGATCTTTAGTAAGTCAGATAGACCATTTTGCTTCAGTTTTCCATCTGTGCAGTGGAGATAACCTCTTCCTACTTCATGACGATGTTGTGCAGGTAAAGAGATTAAATATTGTAACATGCTCAAATACTAACATAATTGGGGCCATAGAATTAGCTTTAATAGAGTATTTGACATACTTGCACACATTATGTTCAAAGGACAATAAGCTTCAAGTCAAGTACTCAAAAGCTAGAAAATGCCAAAATGGAGGTTGTCTTTGTAACCTTAATTCATTTTTTGTGGAGGCATTAGGATACAGAATTTAATCACATAATTCTTCCCTGCCCCCACCCCTGACCATCAAGGACCTAGACCTCTGCCTTATTCAGTGCACGGGATGAATAGTTAGTTATTAAAAGATAGTGCTTCTATTTTCTCTCTGTTGTTCAATGTGTGGCCCCAGGGCTTATTTACTGCATAGCATTCAATCCTGCTTTCAATACAGAATTAATTTCCTTGTGGGTTTTTCCTAGAGAGGCCAGCACTACAGTGCTTGAGTACTTCATAACTGTTAAGGAAATTATCTTCACAAAAGCTCTGTAAGATCGGGACCTAAGGTACAGATTTACTATGATAAAAAAAAAAAAGAACTAAAGTCATATGCCCAATATGAGATACTCAGGAGCCCGATTTTTTTGTGTACTTAGCATTACGTAGCACTTAGTAGGTGCAGAAAGATGCAATGTCTGAAAGCTTCCAAGTGAAGTTGCAACACTTCAAAATCACCATGGCTGCATGGTGGTACACTCTCCACCCACAGAGAGAGAGGGAAGGCGAGTGGAGTCAGTGTCAGTGAATACTCTCTTATCTACTCTGCCTCTGCTCCCCCAACGCGCATCCCTGGTGAAACTGGGAGACTGGATATCCTGTAACATAACTGAAGATAGGATGCATCAAGGTATACAGAGACTGGAGGACTGGAAAATCAGAGTCTCATCTCCTGGTGTCAGCAGTCTACCAAAGTGCTGGGAGGGAGCACTGCAGGGTGGGAAGCATAGATGACTGACCTACCATACACAGTGGTACAAAATAGCACCTGTTCCTTTCAAGTACATTTTGCCAGATCATTTTAACCCACCCATATTTTTGTACGCTAGCATCTTGAAAAAAGTTTCAGAAGTGTTTCAAAGACATCTGAAACATTTTCAATATTACATCTGTCTGCAGCCTATATTCACATTACACCTTCCACTGATTTCAATCGCAGTAGTGAGTGTTCCATGCTTCCACAAAACTGGTCCAGCTGGTCACTCAAAAGTGAAAAATCACCACCTGTGAAAAGTGATCTAAACCAGTGTTTCTAAACCCATGGGTCATGGCCCAAAAGTGGGTTGCGATAAGATTTTAAAAGGTCGCAGAAAGATTTGAGGGAAAGGCTGCAAGAAGCTGGCATACAGTAGGGGGGAGGAAGAGGGGTGCCAGGGCAGTATAAAGCAGCAGGAGAGGGGGAGAGGGAGGGATGGAGGGAGGGGACCAGATGCAGCAGCTAGGGGGGGAAGGGGAGGGAGGGAGGGAGAGACAGAGAGAGACGCTTTGTGGCTTGGGGACTGGGGCAGGGAGTCATAGCAAGTTGATACTTATCCTAATGGGTCCCAGTGTGAAAAAGGCTGAGAATCACTGATCTAAACAACTTGCTTAGTATTACAACAACTTTGTCAAAAAGAAAAGCTAGGCTCCAATGTCCAAGGGCAGCCTTGCCCTTTCTCAGAGCCCATGCCTCATTCAGTAAAGGATCTGACAACTTCAACAAATAAGGCAGGTATCCTATTGACAAGAGTATTTTTTACCACACAACATGAGATTCATACTTAGAGGAGGATGTTCCTTTATACTGAATGATACAATGCTTTGAGGAAAAAAATGGCATATGAGTGTGCACTGTTATACTGTCTTTAATCACATCTGCACAAAGAAGCCTGCTTTATTGTTGCAAAGGGAACACTTATTTTGAGTGCTTGACTTTGCAATAATAATAATGTTCTTTTGACACAGTGGGTACATCTACATGTTCATTAGTGTGCTGTATCAGGGTGAGCATCAGGGGCTAGGCAAACAACTATTCACCAAAGCGCCAGAGGGGAAAATCAGGAGCAATAGTGATAAATTCCTAGAAGAAGGTTTCAGACTGGATATAAGGAAAAACTTCTTCACAGTTTGTATAGCCACACTCTGGAATAGACTCCCTGCAGGGGTGGTGTAGGCACCTACCCTGGAGAACTTCAAAAGGAGACTAGATGCTAGATGCATACCTTGCTGGGGTTATTGGACCTCAGCAGTTTTTCCTGCCCAGAGCAGGGGGCCTGGACCCAATGATCTCATGAGATCCTTTCTAGCCCTAAATTTCTGTGAATCTGTAGTCACAGTACATTAAGTTTAATACTTGGTTAACCAAGTACTAAATTAACTTGTGCTGCTGCATGGTAGTGCTGCCACACTGGTTTTTCAGTTAGTCTTAATGTGCAAAAGATAGTGCTTCTGTTTTCTCTCTGTTGTTTTCTGCCCAGCACATCACTGTGCAGTGTTATTAAGCTACTGCACAGTTAGTGTCTTGTGTGGACATGCCCCACATGGATGTGTGAGACTTCCTTCCTAGATTTTCAACAAAGAAAACTGAGCACCTCATCCTGTACATCAACTGATGCATCCCTGGGTTGATGCCAGAGCTGGAATATCTAGCTCTCTCCCTGTCTCACAGATCTCTGCCACCTGAAGTAAAAGAGTAACTGATGATTGCAGCCAGCAGAAGAACAGTGAGGCTCAGGAGGGCTGTGTTTCATTCCAGATTCTAGAAGGGAGCATGCCCTAATGGGAATGTAGCCTTCCTACTGTACTCCCCAAGTCTGATGTTTCGTCCAGATTCCCTCCAAAATTCTAAGCCATCTTTCCTTCTCTCTGGCTTTCTGCTTTAGTTTCCCCAAAATCATCTCCCAGTTTTCTAAACCACCTCTAGTTCCAATCAGTGCCGTAACAACAAAGTTTGACCCCCCGGGACAAAGCCCACAGTGGAAGCCTGCCCTCACCCCATGCATGGATCTGGGGGACACTCTCCCCCCCCCATGCTTGCCCAGGAATGCATGCAGCAGTGGGAACTGCACTCCCCCTGTCCCTGCACCCCCCCAAAAAAAAGCCGTTCACAGCTCTGTCCGCTACCCCGCTCCAGCGGGGTCGTGCCTATTTGCCACCCCTTTGCTTAGGCACCTGGAGCAGTTGCCCTGCTCCCCCCCACCCCCGCCTCTTCCTATGCTCCCAGTCTCTCTCTCTCGCTCCTTGTCCCAAACAATCCCCTACATCTTAACTTCCACCTATTCTTCATTTTTCATTCCAACTCAGCAGGTTTTCTAATTTATCTGCTTCAGCATTGCCCTTGGTTTGAGTAGAAGGAGGGAAGGAACAGAGCATGGAGCCATCTGACATTTCTGAACTATTGTGACTGGGGAGAACAGGGGAGAAGAAAAAGAAAGAAAAGATGTAAAATACAGCTTCTGGAGGACATGGAAGAATTTTGCTTGAATGGTCAAGCTTTGGCAAAGTTATTTTTCATGGTGGCACTGATCTTAAAGAAATAAATTAAAGTGAAAACTTTACAGAAGTGAATGACATTATGTCACCAGCTTCTCCCAGTGGTTGCAAACACCTCCCAAACAATGAGAAACAAAAGCTTCCCTCAGCCATGCTGGGAATATTGTTTTTAGATATCAAACAAACTGAAGAACTGTAACTCATTTTAACTAACTCTGCTTGCTGTATCTGATTTGGGTACTTCACACAAACAATGGCATACATACAAACAAACCTCTTATACAACATAGGCTTGTTTTCTTGAGGTTTGCCTGAATATAGTCACTGAGTATCTGGGGAAACAAAGAATTGATCCCCTGGTAGGATCTGTCCTTTAGGAACTGCCTTTTTTTTATAGATCCTTTCATTAGTAATAAAGCTGAGCTGCCTTCAGTGAATGAGGCTCCAGAGGGATGCAGGTGTCTTTTCTCTCACCTCCTCTGTATTGCAAGAGAAGAGTTTAGCTCTAAGCAAATGTTGCTTCTCTTTACTGGGGAAACTGGGATGCAGATTTAAAAACAGATGAAGGACCACCTGTAATATCACCCCAAGGTACACGTATGCTTGTGTAGCCCAGATAACTTGGGTATATACTCCCCTTCTCTAACTAAAGGGGATTGTTAGCTGGCAGGTGTGCTGTCCCTATAGAACCAGGCCAGAACAGTCAGGGGACGTAACTATATACAAATTTATTTACATTAACTTATCACAAGGAAAATAAATATGGATATAAACATATGTGCATAAATATATAAGAGATCTAAACGAATAACATAAACAATAATAAATAATAATAAATGCCATACAACCTTGTAACAGTGCTCCAGATACAGGTAAGTATCTGATCTGAAACAGATAAAGCCCAAAATAAACATAGATAGCCGACAGATAAACTATAAATAAGTATGGGTGAGCAATAAATAAGCCACAAATAAATACAAATAAACAACATGTGAAATAATAGCAACAAGGGGTCCCAGAAGAGCCCTAGGACTCTATTCATCTACTAATTTACAACATGAAAGTTCACAAAATATAAGGTACAATATCACGCCACTTATGGCACAAGAACCCCAAAGGTAAACTCAATCCCAAGGGGAAACCCCAATGCCCTTGGGCTTTTCCCAAACCCTACAAAGAAGCCGGTAACTTTAGCAGGGGCAGCCCAGTGGGACCTCCCCTTTCAGGAGCACTTAACTAAAGCGGGGGAGGGGATGCTCCTGCCCCTGTGGGAATCTTCTTTTTCCTCTTTTTCCATGCTGGGCACACAGCTCCTTTTGTATGCTCCAGGGCTCTGCCCCTTGAAGTCTTCCAGACATGAGTGTTGCAGTCTTCATCAGGTCTGGGGGGGCAAGGGGGAATCCTCTCCCCTGCCTGCAGGAAAGGGGCATGATTGAATTCCTTTTGCTGTCTCCTGATTGGTGGATGAGCTCCACCAATCAAAACAGCAAGATTTCAAGCCTGGGACTCAAACCAAACTCCAAAAGACAAGCCTATTATACTTATGTAGGTATAAATGAGTATGTAGACACTGCTGAGTGGTGATAAGAACCATGGCAAGTGGATGACGCTTGAGACTATTATGAATACTTTAGAAGACAAATGTAGCCATTCTTTCACTACAGCTTTTCACAAATTACTGATTTGCATTCATTTTGCAAATCAGTAATTTGCAAAATGCTAGAAAGCTTTCTAGTGCCTAGAAAGCTTTTAAATGTCCAATTTAGTTTTTACAGGATTTGAAAATATTCAGAGTTATCTGTCAATAGCAACAAGTTGCAGGATTTCTTCACAGGAAAAAATAAGTGCCCTCCTAATCTCTGATTTGCCTTGTCAAACAAGGCTCCAAGGTAGCAACTGCTTCTCACCCTTTTTTCCTGAGTGCTATTTATTTTTAATACTCACAACTTTACTAGCCCTATTTCTCTTGCATTCTACAACAACAAACATCTTGGTTTCTTTCTCAATGTATGATATTCACTGAAGAATAGGGGAGGTTACCATCTGCCACTTGGAAAATTGCACGCCCATTAATCCTACCACATAAAGGAACACTTCCTATTCAGAAAAAGCTACGAACAATTAAGATAAAGAAAGGCTGCTTTAGTTATGTTATTAAATCATATGTGGTCCATCACACCACCAAATATTGTATTTGTAAATTACCATATGTCAGATCCCCAAACCATTTAATATGAATTAATATTTAAAATAATAATACCATTTATAATTTGAATAAATAAATAAATAAATAATCAGATTGGGGGGGGGAGAAAACATTTCCCAACACCAATTCCTGAACTTTAGTTGTATGTATTGAGGGTAATTTCTAATTTCCTCACTATCCATCTGGAACAAAGTGACACAGCTAAGGTTTAAGTGGTAACACTGCTATTCAGTTCCTTAGGGCTTTAGATATTAATGTAAACAGGTTAATCTGGCAAAACCCAGATTAGTTTTGCAACACTAAATTGCATCTGTAGCAATTAAATTCCACATACTGTATTGTAACTAATGTGCAGGTTGTTGTCCCTGTGGAAAGAACTAGCAGCTAATTCTGCAAGATGGAGATCTGTACTGGAAACTGTTTGGGAAGTGAACTGGAACCAATATAAAATGAACAAGGAAAAAAACCAAACCAAGCCTTTCAAAGGACTCTGAAGCAATTATAGTATTTGTAGTAAAACAACAACAGATAGATACATCACCAAATGAACCAGTTAAATCAATCCATCAGTCAGTTGACTTGAAAGGAGTTTCTTTCCTCTATCTTTTATTCTGATACCACTATTTGTATATTTTTTATATATCTTTAATTCAGCTTCATAAACAAACATCATTTCTGTTCAGGAAGGCAGCATGGATTCCTCTACATCTGCTGTCATTGTTGCTGAATAGAATCACAGAAAATGTGGGTTGGAAGGGACTTCAAAAGGTTATCCAGTCCAACGCCCTGCTCAAAGCAGAATCTTCCCCGACTAGATCATCCCAGCCAAGGTTTGTCTAGTTGGGTCTTACAAACCTCCAAAGATAGAGATTCTACCACCTCTCTAAGTAACCTGTTCCCGTGCTTTACTATCCTTCAAGTAAAACAACTTTCCCTTACATCTAACTTCCTTTGCTGCCACTGGAGACCATTACTCCTTGTTTTGTCATCTGCCACCACCAGGAGAACAGCCCAGCTCCATCCTTTTTGGAACCACCCTTCAGGTAGTTGAAGACTGCTATTAAATCCCCTCTCAGCCTTCTCTTTTCCAGCCTAAATAAGCCCAGTTCCCCCAGGCCCTACTCAGAGGTCATGTGGCCTGGCTCGCTAATCATTTTCATTACCCTCTGCTGGACTCTCCAGTTTGTGCACATCAGTTCTGTAGTGACAGACAAAACTGGACACAGTACTCCAGATGTAGTCTCACCAGTGCCGAATAGAGGGGAAGAATCACTTCCCTCCATCTTCTGGCAACACTTTGACTAATGCAGCCCAGTATGCTGTTAGCCTTTTTCAAAACAAGGGCACACTGTTGACTCATATTCAGCTTATTCATCTACTGAAACTCCCAGGTGCTTTTTTGCACAGCTGCTGTTTAGAGAATTGGTTCCCCAGCCTGTAGCAGTGCATGGGGTATTCCTTCCTAAGTGCAGGACTTTGCAGTTCTCCTTATTGAACCTCATGAGATTAATAACAAGACAACATGTGGGTCTCACCCATTTCTCTCAAAGACCAAGCACAATATTACCAAAACACACTCCACTGGCTTAGGAAGAAAGAATGTCCTATATTTCTCCAAAACTAAATCCCCTGTGACTTTGAGAACACTTACATTACCTACTTTTGGCAACAGAAAATAATTGAAAAAATAAATGTATATATAATGAATATAATGCTCCTGTGTTTCTTTAACAAATATACAAAATACAGATTTTGACTGCAAACTGTAGTAGTAACCCAGAATTTACAACTAGTACTATTACTACTCAAGAATTTCCATTCAATAAAGCTTTTGTATTCTCTTTGGTACTTGTGTAAGAGTACTGATCATGCTAATGTCCTTTTCTATTATGTACGTATACTATGTAAAATCATAGAAATACTACTATAATACACCAGGGGTTAGCAACCATTTACGAGAATCTAGCAAGTGAAATGCACACTGTAAAACTGGAATCTAGTTTGATGCCAACACATTGTGTATTGTGTCCATACAGCTGAGAACATCCTTAGATTTATTCAGAGAATTTCTTTCTTTAGAATGGACTATAAAAATGTGTTTTAATGAAAGGTATAGCTGTAGGCAATGTCACACCTTTCTCTGAGGGAATTATTAGCCCAGGAGATAACTGTGGTATCCACAGCCATGCCCAAATTGAGAAAGAGCTATTCCTACACCCATGTCAAAGGAAAAAGAAAACATAGAATTGCAATTGCCCCCATCTGGTGAATGGGCTTTCTGAGATAGAAGAAAATAATTGGATTGCAATCATCCAGGAAAACACAGCAGAAATGGTATTAACTTTAGAGTGTAACAAAATATCACACAACCATCTGGTCTCTCAAGATGCATTCATTTGAAGTCCACTCTTTCCTGCTACTTCTGGGGACACTAAACAATGGCTGGAGTGTGTAGGTGCATATGTAATAGGGTTTGAAGTGACCGCTGTTACATGTAAAGTTTAGACAAGCAATCAACAATAATCTTTACTTTGTTGCCAAAAAAGGATTATATTATTGGGCAGACTACTGTGAAAATGACAGACTCAAGTGAATTATAACCCAAGGATAATAAAATAATACAAAAAAGATCGTTTATTAGACGTTGTTGTTGTTTTAAGAACAATACATTTATTTTGAGACTAAAATGGTTATAGATTGCAGAACTATACTTAGAGTGCCCTATGTGTGCAGATCAATATATAAGAAAACAAATATCTTAGCACTGCTAAAGTTTTCATGTGAACTCTCTTCACAGCAGTAGGCTTTCATTTCAGTTATCTTTTATTTGGGCAGGATGATGCGATAGGCATATAAATTACTTTTTTAGAGGAATAGTGCTCTTACAGAATTTTGATTTATACAATCCCTTCTCCAGTTTGCCTGGATCTTTGCATAACTAGATGGGCACTCTGTTTGTCACCTGCCCAAAGGATGTCCAAAATATGGCATCATTGTACAAATGCTCTGCTTGCTAGTTGTAGGGCTAAACAATTAGGCTGCCCAGACATGTGCTTAGGAGTGTAGGGGGGAGAGGGCATTTAAATTGGAGTGGTTCCTGGAGAGCTGCTCTAATTAAAACACCAAAAGCTCCCATGCATTTAAAAAGAGCCACAGGATGCTGCACCTCTGTGGCCATTTTGAAATAAGGTGCAGCTTAATACATGAATTAAGCACTAGTAGGTGTTCCAACACTTATATTTGATTCATTGAATCTGGGGGATTAATCGAGTCTGCTTCAGTGTGTTTTAGTTAGAACACATCAGAGAATGTGTATAGGCAGCCTTAGATCTTACTGAGTTTTTCATTGCTTCAATAAATTTTGGCATTTTTTTTTATTTGAGAATGTTTTAAAAAGGAATGTTATGACTTCTTTATATTCATAATGGTTTAAAAATAATTTTGTGTAACATACAGTATTTCAACCTATGAACCACTCCTTCAGAGTGATGCCACAGTATATTCACTACTGATTATTTCTGTGGGATAACTGTTGACTGTAGGTTGTACTGCTCTTATTTTAAGACATGGTGAGGGTGGTTGTAACAACAGTGATGCCATTTGGCTCCTGTGTAGTGTTTTACAATCTTAAATCTTAATGCCTTTTAGGGAAGAGGGAAATATTGTTACTTGCATTTTACCCATCTGGGAAATAAGATCTAGAGAGAAGAATTAACTCCCTCTTAATCACCTAGCAACTCAGCAACAATGCCAGTACAGGACCCAAGTCTCCCAACCCCCAGACTAGAATTCTATCTAGGACACATTGGCTTGAGAAAAAAAAAAAAGGTAAGATTTACTGGACCTCAGATCCTCAGAGAAAGAGGAAGCATGGAAGTTATGAAGTTAGGAAACATTATCTAGGATATTTTAAACATCATCCAATGGAATGTTACTATTGATAGAAATATAAAACTTAATTGTGTTAATGTCAGAATTCATTGTCTTGCCCTCTGATACCATGCTGTTACAAGACACTGTAGAACAGAATTTCATGACTACAGTTGCATTTATTTAATTTACTGGTCTTCCATTTTTTATCATCTACTCAACATAACAACTGTTACAAACAAATGAGTGAGTGCAGGAGGGGATCTACCTCTTGTCCAAATCAGGAAGGTCATGATTCTGACCAGGCATCTCAGAAGTCAAAAAAGCCTTGGTGGTATGTTATTAATAAGAATAGTACCATCTCCATTTATATTACACCTAGGATTTTTTTTAATGCACTTGTAGACACTATTCAATTATTCATCATTATTCGTTACAATTAAAAAAATTGTAGCCTGGAAAGGGGACATTCAGAAGCAACTAATGTTGATCTAATTCTGCTCTCACTGAAAATTATGTCAGTTTTGCCATTTATTTGAATAGGAGAAGTATTGTACCAATACTGAAGATTTATATTAATTGTGCATTATGAGTACAAGCATCATCATATTGGTACGGATGCATCTGATTTGTGTTGGGACTCTGGAGAGCATTTCAATCCAACTGCTCCATTCCTCTATTAACTTTGCCTTACTGGCAAAGTCATCTATGCAGAAAAGGCAAATTAGCAGCAGATGGAAAAAGGGTCTGTAAAAGATGTGCTATGACCATATGAAGATGCAAGAAAATAACCTTAAAATGGACATTAACAACATACCTAGGTATATACAGAGAATTAAAAGCTAGCCTGACTGTACAGAAAAATAAGTATTTGCCTAAGTCATCAAAATAACAAGGCCAGGAAAAATGTTTAGTAACTTGCTTGTGTGCATACCAGCCTCTGGCTTATTTACTATTCCTTCCATCCAGGAAGAGCACACACCAACTGCAGATGCTTCCTCAGCCTGATGAAGGGTTTTTAAACCCAAAGGGTTGCCAAGAAGATTTTTTCCAACTATTTAGCTGGTCTAATAAAAGATATTAGATTTACCCGAGGGAGGGAGGGAGGGAGTGTGTGTGTGTGTGTGTGTGTACATTTGGCCGTAGCAGGGGCGGAGAGCAAAGAGAAGAGGTGGGCATGTACCCCCCAGCCTGGCAGGGTCCACACAGCTTCTCCTGCCAACACTAGGAGGGGAAGGGGCCCAGTTCCCAAGGGGGGTAGGAGGCTTCCAATTTTGTGCTTGCCCAGGGCCCCACTACACCTTAATCCACCTCTCTGCATAAGGCAGAAGGTGGAGTTAGAGAAGGGCGCACTTCGGGGCTGGAAGTGGAGTCAGAGACTCAAGCTCTCGGAAAGGAGCAGCTGCTTGGGAAATCTCCACAGGGAGCTGAGCCCTCAGAGACTGACCACCTCGGCATCCAGATAAGAACCAGAACCCTCTGGAGCAGGGGGGGCTTGAAACAGGGCGTCAAATTATAAACATTGTAAGTGCAAAATTTTGTAACTTGAAACTTTGTAAGTCGAGGACTGCCTGTAATTTAAGATACTCAGATAACCTCATTCCTAACTTCATTGCTTAACAATGAAGTTGTTATATGTTCAAGCCCAGGTGCAGGACAGGCCTGAGTCCCCTTTTTATTGCTTTACAGCAGTTGTGTCTCAGCACAGCTATATTGCTGTGCCCTGCTATACATTCGGTTGCTGTATGCCTGGGCCTGGCACATTTTGGGCCTGGCACATGTTGCTTTTGTGGCTCTGTGTCCTGACCAAAGCAGCATAGTTGGCACTGGTTGATGGTCAGGCTCTTTTGCTGGCTCTTCTCTGAGTTCTCCTGCAGTTTTCCTGCCCTGGTGGAGCTGGGATTAGGACTAAAAACTTTGGGGCGTGAGTTATTGATGAGCATTACAGTTCACCCCTCAAGTCCACCACGGAGTCAAGGATTAGCACTACAGTTTCACAGGGAGCAACAAAATGCAGCACAGGGCAACCATGGAGCAGCTCACTGGACTGTCTGGTGTGGCCCCCCCTTTCCAGCTGATTCCTCAGTGGCTGGTATAGGGGTTCAGGACCCCAAAACTACCTTTTTGGGGAGTCCCAAGTCCCAGACTGCCTGGATATGGGTAAAGATCCCCAAGGAGGGTATCACCTGTAGACTCTGTTTTGTAATTTATAGTATTTTATGATTATAGTCAATGTTTATTTTTGTTTTTCTTTATGTTTTGTAATAACTCTGGGTTTCATGGCTACACTGCTTGCGAGAAAAAGGTTATGGGTTTTATGAGACACCGTAATAATCCAATTAAACTGGGTGGGGGGGTATCGAGCCAGGGTAAAATATATTTAGTATTCCCAAAATTGAACCCAGCCCTTGTTGCTGCTGACAAGTGCTCAGCAGAAGGTTTATATTTTGGGGGTGACATGGGCCATACACTGGAGGCTATGCAGGGTTTGGGGGAAGCAGTGGATGGCTGGCGCATGGTCCCATTTCTCAGCGCAGCTCATTTCGGCGCCCTGCTGATGGATGGAGGCGGCCATGGTGTTAAGAGCTGGCCAGATCCATGCTGGACTCATGTTTTTAAGCTGGACAAAGCCTAGCTGTTCATATGGGGCCAGGGACTGGAGAGAGCCTAAGCCCCACTGTGCTGGGCACTGCATAGATACAGAAGGCAAGCCATGCCATGCCTGGACAATTTGAACATCAAGGAGGCCAGGTAGACATGGGCAGAGCACTAATCCGTGGTAAAAGGCAAAGTGACTCTCCTGAGGCCATTCAGGGCATCAGTGGCAGGGAGAGAAGAACAGAATGCGATTCTCCTGCATATAAGAGCCCTCCCTTGCTGTTTCTCAGGCCCTGAGGCAGCAGGGAGAAGCAAGGAAAGACTCGCATCTATTCACCAAACCTCACACTGCTGGGGACAAAGGCACTGGAAGGGCTTCCATGGTCATTGCCCATAGTGTAAAGCTGTCCCTCTGGAGTTTGAAGAGCCTTGCCTACCTTACCTAAACAGGAGCACAGCTGCGGCTGGACAGAACGGCCGTGCGGGTGGACTTGGACACCTCCAGCTCAACCTGCCCAGAGCAAAGAAGCTCTGGACCGTGGCTTGGCAGAGAGGGGAGGGAAGGGAAGAGAAGGGAGGTGAGGGCCAGCAGGAGGTATGAAAGAGCCTAGAATAGGCAGCATTTGGCAGGAGATAAGGTGACATATTGTACCAACCCACTGGGGACCCACCCTGGCCTGTGCTTGTCAGGGAGAGCAAACAGATTTAACCACTGAGGTACTGGGGCATGTGGTGGAGCTGTGATGCTCTAGCCACTACACCACCCTGTCTCTCTGGGACAGAAGAGGCCATTGGAGCTTCTGCTGTGATATGGGGCAGGGCTGGTGCCATAGAAGAGACTCAGGAAGGGGGTGATAGTGCAGGATTACCTCAGCCAGAAAGGCTCCTGAGGTCCCTGGGTGGTGGTGCTTGGTGGGCTGGAGCAAGCAGAGGCTTTGGGGTAATCATGGGATATCGAGCCTTTGCTACATCACGAATCAGTTCAGTGTGGCTGGCTGCACACCCAGGTTGGCAACTCATGAGGTACGGTACCTGCTAAAGGAAATCACTTCAAACAAAATTAGCTACCTGGCAAATCCGTATCAAGTCATTGACAGCTTCAATGATATGGGTTCCCAAACTGTGTGGGGGTTTAGACAGCACTCACATCCCAGTGCTGTGCCCTGCGGGGACAGGGAGAGCTTTCAAGAACAGGAAAGGATATGCCTCCATGATCCTGCAAGCCGTGGTGGACCACTCGGGCTGCTTCACAAACACTTATATGGGGTGCTGGCAGCACATATGATGCGCGCATGTTCAGAAACTCCCCTCTGCCTGGCCTGATGGAGAAAGGACACTACACACCCAGCAAGGAGGAGACAGTGATCCACAGTGTCATCATTCCCCCAGTTATATTAGCAGACGCTGCCTACCTCCTAAAGCCCTGGCTCATAAAGCCTCGTGGAGGGAATGTCACAGACCCACAGAAGCTGTTTTTTAACAACTGTCTGAGCATTTGCAGGATGGCCGTGGAATGTGCACTTGGCCAGCTGAAAGGACGTATCAGCTTGTGATGGAGCCAGAAAATACCACAGCCTTTGTAGTGGTAGCCTGTGTGCTGCACAATATTTGTGAGAGCCATGGAGAGGTTTGCAAGGAGTTGTGGGACGAAGCAGCATGACAGGCAGTGGCCAGACAACAGAGACATGTCTGGGCAGCAGTACAGCGACAGAGGAGAAATCCTCAAGAAGAGGCTGGTTGGGTAGCCCTAGTGTGCAACTGTCAGGAGGGGAGGATGGTTAGGGGAGTGGGGAGGAAATGTGGATTAGGCTAGGGGTTTGCTGCTTCCAGAATGTCAGTGGTTTGGGGGAGGACGGCATTACGCACTGTCACCTACATCTGAATGAGCCCCCCTCCATGGGCAAGAAGGTTAACTATACGTCTTGGCAGGGCAGGCAGGTGGGGGACCAAGCCGAACAGCAATCCACATTTTCAAAAACATTTCAAAAACATTTATAAAACATTTCACAACACACATCAAAAACCTGTATGTCACACTATGCAAACCGATTGATGGTGAAACTTGGGCAGGGAACAGGAGGGTTCCAATGGAAGCCCACACTGGAAACTGTATGGAGATCAATGAACTTGGGAATGCTGGGAAATAGTCCAAAAACACCAGAACAACAACAACAAAAAAACCAGAAGAGCTCACCCCCACCACCACCATCAACAGCAACTGCACAATCAACCGGGCGGCAACAAACACCTACACACCCACTATTCTGAAACCCGAACATTTGATGACCTCATAGCAGTTACATAGCAAATAAAATAAAAGGCACATCTATTTGTAACATAGTGGGATAAGAAGGGAAAGGAACGGGAGGGAAGGATTCATGCAGCTTATCTTTCTGATGGGGATTGGGATGAGGTTTTTGAGATCGGGTACTGACCAGACTGACCAACCAAGCACAGGGTTTTTGGGGTGACCTTGCCCAGAGCGAGGTGACCTCTTCCAGTGAGAGGCCAGGGCGGGGACAGGGGAGGCTGGTTTACATGCATCTCCTGCTGTAATACATTATGAAAGACATTACAGGGGTTAGACTGGTTTTTGATTTCCCCTACTGAAATCTGCGGGGAATGACACAGGAGACTTAACTTGCTCAAAAGCACCATGTTGTGCAAACACGAATGCAATGTCATGCAAACACAAATGTGCTGCGCCAGGAAAAAAACCACTTTTTCAGGTGCCCCTAAAAAATTTAGAAAATAAACATTTATCTGCTTTGCCCTTCCCACCCCCAGTTCTGGAGAAGGCTGAAGAGAATCCCTTGCCCTGGGTCCCTGATGGTGGGAGAGGGGGCTTGGGAACCCCTCTGGGGGTGGCCTGGCCAGGCGGGATCCCCTGGCCCTGCTGGCTCCCTGCTCGACTCTTGCCTACCCTGCGGCAGAGGTTGCAGTCTTCATTACGCCTGGACAAGGTCAGTTGGACTCTGCCTCCAGGGTGGGGGCTTCAGGGGCACGCACCTTCTTGAGAGCTTGGCTGAGATCTGCCCCCATAGTAGGGGTTGCAGGAAGTTCTGTGGGGGCATCTGCCCCTCCAGAAGTTTCCTGCCCTACCATGGGTTTACATAATGGCAAAGAAACTAATGAGGAAAAACAAAAAATACAGTGGGGCTAGTGAAACCAGGAGGGCTAGGCTGAAGCTGTGGGGGAAGGGGTAGGGGGGAAGGGGGTGAAGCCTGCACAGGAAATCAGGTGGGCTATGCCTGGGGAAGGTGGGGACACATACACAAAGGGCTAGGGATACTTGACCTGGCTTATTCAGCCACACAACAAACACCAGGGCAGGGGGAGTGGACCACAGAAAGGCAAAAACACACAGGGAAGGATGCTGAGGCAGATATAAAAGATGGCTGGAGTGGTGGAGGGAGTTTGTTTGTTGCAGCTCAGTCCAGGAGCCCTTCAGGTCTCCAGTCAGGCACTCAGCAGCAGGACAGTAAGCAGGAAAAACAAAGCAGGATCAGATGCACTGAGGCAGCTGTGGGGGAGTGCAAGAGTATTCAGTCAGTTAGGGAGTAATCCAGTGCAGGTATGGTGTTGAACTGTGTAAGGTGGTGTAGCAGGGAATCTCCCTCTCTTCTGAGAGGAGGCAGCAGCGGCAGCGGCAGTAGGAGCTGCCCAGTTGAGCCACTCAGGGTGTGTTCAGGTGACAGTGGATGTGAAGTGCGGGGGGAGAAGTGGCCTGCCAAGGTAGCTGGGGCAGGCAAGGCACCTTTATGCTCCAGCAGTGATGGTGGAGGAGGGCCCCACAGGCAGCGCAGGCTCCCTCCCTGGGCTGTCCCCCAACTGCAGCTTGGCAGTGGGCTGGGCAACAGGCCAGTACAGGAGTACAGAAGTTGGCGTGCGGTGCTGTGGTGCAGTGCAGTGTGGTGGGCCCCTCTCCAAGTGGGGGGCAGCAGCATTCAGCAGAGGAACCCACCTGTGGGTATGTGGCAAAAGCAGCAGCAGCAGTCTGATGCAGGAAGGGGCATGGCCAGTTTCCTTCCAGGGGCTTCTGAGAGGACTAGCAACAGCAGTAGCAGTAGCAGCCTGAAGCAGAGAGGGGCATAGCCAACTTTCTCTAGGAGCTCCTGAGAGTAGGCTAGCAGCCGCAGCAGCCTATGGTAGAAAGGTGCATGTTCTACTTCATTTAGAAGCTCCTGAGATCTAGCAGCAGCAGCAGCCTGAGATAGGAAGAGACATGGCCAACTTCCTCCCAGAGGCTCTTCCCCCAGAAGCTCCTGAGAGCAAGCATCCCTGAGGTACTTGCCAGGACAGATTTTTGTACTGATGGGGCCAGGACAGGACAGCTTTTTAAAATGATGAGGCCAGCTGACCCCAGGCTCTAGCTCCCTCTGGCTGTAGATCTGGGAGGAGCCAGGCACAATTATTTTGCCCCACGTGGCACAACTTGCACCACACCAAAGTGCATGTCCAGGTACGTGTGCTGAGGCAAAAAGCCCTGGCTCAAATTTGCACTGCTTCTATCTGAGCTGTTATAAGTGCACATGCCTGCCTGTGGGGACGTGCCCTTTGAGTTTAAAGGTTTTTGTAAAGGAGATAATGTAGGCATGTTCTGAGTGAAGGAATTAGACACCTCCCAACAGATGAAAAATGAAGGTAAATATTAGGGTGATGATATTTGGATGCTGGGGAGCACTAGATTTGCAGCTGAATAAAGGCTTTTTTCTCTCTCAGCAGAGGTGCTGACCACAAGGCCGAATAATGTATTAAAATAACCTTGCAAATGCTTAGGCAAGTAGTTTCTTAACAAAGAGTAGTATGCAGGATGTATAAATCATGGGGTAAAAGGAAACAGGATGCAGACCAACAGCTATCACTAGGAGACAAAATAGAAGCAAGACCTTGGAGAGGCTGCTGAACTCAGCAAAAAACCAGAAAGAACCAGCAAGTGACTGGGAGAAGCTGGGTTCATGGCCTTACGCATGTGCTCTTAGCAGAGACGCAGGTAAATGAAGGAGATGCATAGGCAATTCCATGTTAATAAACAGTAAACAGAGGTGGACCTTGAAATGGGAGGAGAAATGAGTGGAACACAAGGAGGAGGAAGGTGGGGTAAATGTTAATGAGCATGAACCAAAGTGTATAAATGTGGAAAGAACTATTTTTCGTGGAAGGTCCCCGGTTTGTTTTTTGTCCGAAACTTTCTCCATTCTGAATAAATCTGTTGCAAGCAATGTGTGCTGGTGTTTGTTCCCTGCTTGCTCTGGCTAATGAGTAACAGGATCCATGAGCAATTGGATTGTCATCTCCCTAGTTGTTGGACACTACATGGAGTTGGGGTCTAAGAGTAAAGAAATTTAGCAGTAATAGGAAAGTGTATGATAGGGATTTCTCTCTTTGAAATGAGTGTCGTATTTTACCTTCAAGTGTTTTTTAAAACCTGTATTTAGTCTGTATAATCAGTGCTAAATTTATTTTGCCACCTTGCTTGTTAAAAGTTCTCTCCTTTTTAAAATTTTACTTTACGTTATTTGAAAGTTGTAGGATAACTAGGACATTTCGTTATGACTCTGTTTTAATTCGGTAGCCACAAAATAATACTGATGCCATTATGCCACAATACCATTGTGTCTGGGCTTTGGGAGGTTATGATATTTCATTTATTTTATGTGGCTCACAGCTAGTATCTTTCTTAGATGCAATTTAAATTTATAGAAAATGGCTTCTGTTTAGGGTTTCCATTACAACATTCACAAGCGATAACTTCTCTCAAATGTGTCCCTTACAAAACTTCTTTTTTTTTTTGCCTCCCAACATGATCACTTTCCTGTCTCCTGCACCGTAGAGCTCTTGGTTGCTATAAGTTAAAAGAACTACATGGTATGGGAACACAGAACTGTATTACGGAAGTAAGAAACTGAGTTAAGAAATTACTTCATAAGGTCAGTAGTGCCTCAAAGTCTCCTGGTAATAGAGAGGAATTGAATGTCAACTATATCAACTACTGTACTCAAGCACCTATGCTGGTTAATTCAGAGATGTACTAATGTTCATAACAAAGGTTGCTCATCAGCTATCTCAATAAAAGCAAGAGTTGGTAATGACTGTAATAAAGGAGTGACACAATGGTGGCTACTGTTACAGTGCTGAAAACACTTACATAAGCCTTAGTTAAAGGTTGAAAAGCTCATAAGCTAGCTTCCTTTCTGTATTTTTAATACAATATGGTTTAATCTGAGTCACAAAAAGATCATATGGGTAGATAAAGCTGCATGATTCACAGGTTTGTAGCAATTTAAAACAAATCACCCTTCACCCCAAATAAATATGAAATATTAACTAAGCTTTGTTTGAACCTTAACAATAGCTGCATTTTACCTCGTCTTTACCTAGTTGAAAGTAAGTGAGATTTTAAGGAACCCTTACAAGAGTGTGGTGGAAATGTTTCTGTTTAGAGAGACTGCAGCTGCTTAATTCAGAGGGACTACATACAGGGACTGCATCCAGTCCACTCCCCAGGAGTAGCATAGCACAGCAAATTTTGTGGGAGTACACGTGTGTATTCTTGATGCTTACAGATATGCACTGGCTTGCAAAGAGGTAGTAGTCTGCTCTCTGTGAATGCTTCTTTGAATCATAATGACTCTTTATCTTCCCTCCCCCAGTACAAAGCTTTTGTCCACAGTGACACAAGTTCCAGCGATTTAGATGTGTTCAGTATTTGTGCTGAACGAAAAAAGCAAGGTCTAGAAAATATTTTAACTCTTATTTTATACAAACTATTTTTCTCATCCCTATTTAATGAGAATATTGCTGTTTCCTGGAGCTAACCAGGTTTCCAATCCTTGTGCACTTTTTAATTTTTTGCTTCCTCACATAAAAAATTCATCACAAATCACACGACTTCCTTTCTACAGCCTCTACTGCTCATTTATAGTTTTTCATAGATGATAACCATCACCACAGATGACATATATTCCAATAATGCAGAAAATAAACAGCGTTACAAGTACACATATCAACTAAATAGACAAGCCACAATTAAAAAGCATTTCTAGAAATTAGTGCCTGTTGCCTGCTCAAAGCCACATTTAAATTAAAAAATGTCTAATTGTCTATTTTGCTTGAATGTTTTATCAATAGAAAAATCTGTTTCTGCATATAAATGTGGCCTGTCTGTACATATAATGTGCATACAAGAACATCCTGCAACCAGAAATTCAGTGTCTTTATCTGAGAACGTGGTCTAAAATGTATACATCTTACATGATACTGGCACTTCTAAACCTTGAATCTGTTCAACAAATCTTTTCCCCACAGTAAAAAACACAATGTGCTGAAGTGTACCAAAAGATTAGGTTTTATCTTCCTTATTCAGCAAGCATATGGGTCTAAAACACATGAAAAAAATTCTTTCCTTTAGGGAGATATTGTTCCCTCAGTGGTTCTAAATTCAACTGAAGCACCATTATAAAATTCTTCACAGCCTTAATGCAGAGTCCACATATATTTTTTAAAACAAAATCTGGTAGTTAAAATTTGTCTCAGTCTGGATCTAGATGGCTACTGTGTTATGATGGCTGTAACACAAGTTGACACGAGGAAAAGCTGGTTTTCTCCAGCCTTTATTTTTGCTCAGTGATCGTCACTAAAGGACTTAGAAACACTGGGGTGTTCTGGCAGCCTGCAAAAAATCCTTATTTACTTATTGGAATGCATTCCTTAAACCTAGAATAGTGTTCTTGTGACATTAGCATATATTCCACAAATCATATCCACTATAAAACACTGGTGTTTATCTTTCTCATTCTGTACTGTCCTACATTCATCAATGCTATGACATGCTTCCCATCCCCTTTTTAAAGTACCTGAAGAAAGCCATTAAATCCCTAATGTGCTGCTCTATTCACTGTCATCATCACTTAATTGTCTGTTAGATTTTGACCCTTTTCCAGGGACACAGTTTCCAAGTACATGAAATGCCAGAAATTAATTACTAACGCTTGGAGAACCATGCTTTCCTCTCCTTGGTGTGTGTTGCAGTGTCTGCTCATACATCAATACCAATGCTATCAATCATCAATGTTTCACTGATTTTACTTCCCAGAGACCCCCTTAATGAATATTCCAGCAATGCTGGAATCACACTAGTTCATGCTATAGGCTGCCCAGAAATAATATGAAGCACTTTCTGTATTATAAACCAATGTGGGAGGTTGCAAAATGACAAGTAAATCCATATCAAATACTTAATTTTAGAAGATGCTTGGTAGGGTGCAAATTAGAATTTTAAGGCTGTTTGTTTCTGATGATTATCTCTAACGGTGCATGGATGTGTCTAATTTGGGCACTTGACTCTTCCTTTGATGTTTAGTTCATTCATTAGCACATTTCACAATAGTTAATCTTCTCTGATTTAGAGAGGTCTAGGACATAATATGTTATGTACTGTGCAATGAGACAGAAGCCAAGAAATTGGGGTCCAATTCTGATCTCTTATGTAGTTTTCCCGCCCAACCAGTATCAGCAAACCAGAAGAAAAGCTGGAGGAGTCTATAACATAGGGAGCCATATTTTCTGCTTTCAGGAACGGTGTTAAGATTTCTAATTACAGATTTTCCTCATAAACCAGTAACCTAGCAGGTTGCTTCCACAGCACAATAGAACTCTAACAGCACAATAGAACTCTAATACTAGGGTTGATATTGAACTGCTGGTGAATCAGTAAGATTCATTCACTTTTATCTAGGTTTTATATTATTTCCTTTGCTTTCTTAGGTTCCTAATTGTCCTCTTGAGAAACAAATCTTGGGTTGACTTGCTTACTGCAGCTTTAGTGGATCTCAGTGCCACAATCTCAGAATCAAATCCTGGTAATGGGATAAGAATGTATAATCCTTGTTTAGACCATATTTAACACAGTCCAGCCTGTGGATGATTTGTTGTTTTGTAATTTCACATTCAAGTCATAGAAATCTTAGAAAATCATGGGATTGAAAGGGAGCTGTAGAGGTCATCTAGTCCAATCCTCTGCCTGAGGTAGGATCATCCTTTTCCAAACCAACCTATACAAACCATAATCTAAACTCTTCATAAAACTACTGAAAACCCTGACACAACACAAGACATGACACCCTAACCTGCCAAAAGTAAAGCAGGGGAACTATGGCAGCCAATGCCCTGCTTCTGTAAAAGGTTGTTGTTAATATATGCTTGAAAGATCCCAGGTAAAAGGCCACAACCCCCACTACAGAGGAAAGCAGAAATCCCCACAGTCCATATCAATCAGACCACAGGGTAAAATTCCTTCCTAACCCCAAATATGATGATCAGTCTGAACCTGAGTAGAGGAGCAAGGCTTTGGTCCCAGAAGGAGTATTGGCACACCCAAATCAAAATCTGCAGGCTTGGCTGCAGCTAACACTGAATGTCTGTGAGGGAGGCTTAAAAACACCCTGACATGTAGCAGAAATTGGGGTAGGTGCAACTAGAAAAGCCTAGAATCATGTGAAACAGCCACAATAAAACATAGGCACTGCTATGTCTAGATCATCCCTAACCAGTGACGTCCAACCTCTTTTTGAACACCTCCAGTGATGGAGAGTCCACAACTTCCCTAGGCAGTCCATCCCACTGCCTCACTATTCTGAGAATGAAGATTTGCCTGCTGTCCAACCTAAACTTACTTTGCTGTAACTTCAAGCAATTACAATTAGTCCTCATCCTACTTTCCACAGCATGACTGAAAAGGTGATTTCCCTTTTTATGGCAACCCTTCAAGAACTTGAAGACTGTTATCATGTCATGTCCTATGTGACTTTTCCACAAGCTGAATATGCCTACCTCCTTCAGCCTCACCTCATTGACTTGCCTTCTGAACTTTATCATCCTCCTCACCTGCCTCTGGGCCCTCCCTAACTTCATCACCATGTCCTTTTCAAAATGTGGAGCCCAAAACTGCACAGAGTATTCCAGATTAGGTCTAACCAGTGCTGAGTAGAGAAGCACTATCACCTCCCATATCTTGTACCTAATGCTTCTATTGATGCATCCCAAAACTGCATTTGCCTTTTGTGTACCTGCATCAGACTGGAAACTCAAATTAACTCTGATCTACTAGAACTCCCAGATCCTTTTCCATAGTGATACCATCCAGCTATTTATCACCCATTTTGTATTTGTTAGGGGTGCACTGATAAAGATTTTGTTGGCTGAGACCGATAGCCGATTATTAACCAGACATATCAGCCAATACCAATCCAGAGGATGGAAGGTGAGGCAGCTCCCCCACCACTGTGTGCATCCCCAGGGGAGGCATGGGGCACATGTGCCCTCCCAAAATTTGTGCATGGCACAAGGGCAGGCTGCCCACTACAGGCTTAGGGCCAGGGGCAGTGCCAACCTCTTCCTGGTGGGGGAACTAGGCTGGGGCTGGGCTTGGTGCAGGCCAGGCTTGATGCAGGCAGGATTGGGGCAGGCTCAGCTGTGCAGGGTGGGTGATGGCACTGGGAGAGGTAGCTACAGGGGGGCTATGGGAAATTTTGGGGTGGTTATATTCTCCCAAACCCTCCTGCTTGGGACACTCAGCTCTGCTCCTTTTCCCTCGGGAGCCCCTGTGCTGGCCTCATGCCCCCTGTCCATCCTACAGCAGGGGGGTCCTGAGGGAAAGGCAGCACAGCGGAGTGCCCTGAGTAGAGGCAGTGCTAGGGTAGGACTTGGGCTATAGCCATCTCAAAATTCCTTGTAGCCAACCCTCCCAGTGCCACCACCTGCCTCGCACAACTGAGCCTGCCTGACTTCTGCCTGCCCTGAGCCCAGCCCCTGGCCAGCCCCCGCACTGGGAAAAGGCTGGCACAGCCCCTAGTCCTGAGCCCACAGAGGGCATTCTGATCTCATCCCACGCACAAATCCGAGGGGCATATGCTTCTCATGCCTCCCCGGGGATGAGCAGAGCATGGGGAGCCACCCCTTCCCACCACCCTCTGTACGAACTGGCTGCAGCTCCGTCCCACTCCCAGCCACAGGGGCCCATTCACTGCCCTAGCTGGGCAGCACCTGCTCCAGCCCCTGCCCATGTCCCATTCCCTCCTTCACTGTGGGGGCCTTGATTTGCACCCCCCCCCATGCCCCTTCCCCCCCAAAATTTACCAGCAGGATGCTACTCTCCAAGCTGTCCGTCTGTGTTCCTGGCCGCATACATACATATGGCTATGTTCATGCACACAGTATTTCTCAGTGACATTATCAGCTACACCAGACAAAAAAAAGCTGATTGCTGATATTGTTAATTTTGTTTGTATCAATGCCAATCCAATATGCAACTAATATATTGGTGCACACCAGGTATTTCTTTTGTAGTTAATTATTCTTCTTAAGATGCATCTCTTTTCTCCCTTAAATTTATCCGCATAGAACTTCATCCTGTTAGCTACAGCCCAGCCTTCCAGTCTGTTGAGATCCTTCTGAATTTCACTCTCGCTGTCATGTCATCTGCCAGCCTGCTCAAGAAGTTCTCTATGTCAGCATCCCAATCATTAATAAATATGGTGAACAGCACTGGGACTAGGACAGACCCCAGTGGGACTCCACATGAAAACTCCTGCCATTTTGACATGTTTCCATTACACCTACTATTAGTTTTCCATACACCTTACAGTAGTTTTGTTCAGCCACATGTCTCCAATTTTTTTTATGAAAGGGTCAATGCAGGACCTTGTCAAAAGCCTTGCTGAAATCCAGATACACTATATCCACAGAATTCCCTCTATCCACCCAAGGAATTACTTTGTCAAATAAGGAGTTCAAGTTTGTTTGACATGATTTGTTCTTCATAAATCCATGCTGGTTGCTTGTAATCACCCTTTTCTCTTTCAGATTCTCGCAAACAGCCTTCCTTAGGATATACTCTAGTAACTTTCTAGGTATTAAATCGAGGCTAACCAGTCTGTATTTTCTCAAGGCCCCTTATTGCCCTTTTTAAAGAGGAGCACTAAGTTGGCCCTTTTCCAGTCCTCTGGTACCTGGCCCATCTCCCCCAACTTCATAAAGATTATTGCCAAGGGTTCTGAGATCTCCTCTGACAGTTTCTTTAAGACCCTGGGATAAAGTACATCTGGCCCTGCTGACTTGAAATCATTCAGACCCATCAAAAGTTCTCTGATAGTCTCCTTTGTTATCTCATCCTTCAACTTGCCCCTTTCCTTATCCAAATACTCCTGGGTTGGTGACTGGCTACAGATTAATTTTTTTGTGAAGACTGAGGCAAAGCAGCTGTTAAGTTTCTCCAACTTCTTTGCATCTTCTGTTAAAAGTTCCCCCTCGCTAGTTAATAGCTGACTCACAGCTTGCCTGGTCCTTCTTTTTTGCCTGTCATGCTTATAGGACCTCTTCTTGTCCTTAATCAACTTCACTGGGTACAACTTGCTCTTTGTTTTTGCCCTCCTGGTTTTGTCCCTGCAGGTTCATGCTCTTCTGTGGTATTCCTTCTTGGTGATCGTCCCATTTTTTCCATTACCTGTATGCCTACCTTTTGCATTTGAGGCATCCTAGAAGCAGCTTGTGCACTCACACTGGTCTCTCGCCATTCTTTTTGTGCTTCTATCATGTGGAGACAGTTTCTTCACAGGCTTTCAATACTGTGCCCTTTAGAAGTTTCCAACCCTCCTGGGCACATTTATCCTTCAGTCTATCTTCCCATTGCCTCATGCCTAGTAATTCCTTGACGTGGCTGATATCTGTGTTTTCGAAAACTAGTGCGCTATTTTTGGGACTTCATGCTTTCCCCGTCTCAGGATCTGGAATTCTATCATATCATGATCTCTACCTCCCAACTTGCCTGTAACCTTCACATCTTCCACCAGTTATTCCCTATTGGTCAGGACAATATCCAAGGTAGACGATCCCCAAGTTGTATCCTCCACCTTCTGGAGCAGAAAGTTGCCCTCCACACAGGCTAGGAACCAGCTTGACATTTTTAGCATGTACAGACATTCATTCCCCCAGAAATTCTCCTGGGCATAATGTAACCCTGGTTGTTCCCAGGTTATTTTTCTCTAGGAGTGATCATTTTTACTTTCAAAGATAAAGTCTGAATATCTATACACTTGTGGTTTCTCTTGGGACAACAGAAACTCTCCCCGGTAAAACTAAATGCCTGTACAAGGCCTATACACTTGGCTGCATTGTTCTTCCAGATTTCCAGAAAATTGAACTCTTCCATGGAGTACCTTCCTGCAACTTTTGGACAGGTTTTGTCACTTGCTTCAAGAGTTTCTCATCCACTTCCTCTTCCCAATTCAGTGGACTGTAGTAAATCCCTAACATAATAAATTGTTACTGCATCCTTCTTTCATCTTTATCCACATGCATTTTTATGTCTTCTCCTTCCTGAAACAGGGAACAAGTGTATGTGTTTTTGATATACAAGGCAATTCTACCATCTTTTCTTCAACTCTGTCCTTCCAAAAAAGTATGTAATCCTCCATGTTGACACTCCAGTCATAAGAACTGTCCCACTAGGTTTCTGTGATACTAATCACATCATAGTTCTTTTCACAGGCTGCAACTTCCAACTCATCTTATTTCCCATACTTCTCACAATTGCATATATGCTTTTTCCAGAGTTAAATTGCTTCTTCAAGTTCTTTCCCCTCTGGACTGTGTGCTCTGTTGCTGGAGGGTTTTGATCACCATTGCCCATGAAACCTAGATTTAAACCCTCCTTACTAGGTTGGCTAGACAATGCACAAAGATGCTCTTTCCTGTTCTCCTCAGATAGATCCCATCTCTTGATAGCAATCCACCTCCCCAGAACATCCACCTGTTGTCAAAGAATCTGATACACCCTCTCAGTCGCATGTTCACTTCTAGGATACAGTGGTCCCTGCTTGGACCCTTGCTTTCCACAGAAATAATATATGAGAACACCACTCATGCCCCAAGCTCCTTACTCCTACAAGTTGGCTTTTAAAGCTTTGCTGTATAAGAATAGCTACTCTGAGGTCAGCGATTGCCCCATATGTCCAATGCAAACAACAGCTGGATACTGTAAGCAAGTGATGCTATATACGCTGGTACAGGTAAATTAATCTGGTACAGGTATACAGGTGAATTAATTAATTTGTGTTATTTGGTTCAGTGATGATGTGATCTGTACTGATGAGAGACTTACAGCCTATAGCCTGCATTTGGGTCTGTTAAAAGAGTAGGTTCTTTAGTTAGAACAGGTGTTATGTAGCCTGTTGCTTGAAAGAGCATTTGAGATTGGAAGCAGTCTGTTAAGCAGGAGAGGTTTGTCTCCCTTGGCTATCTTGAGATGATGGTTATTTTCCAGGAGAGATCGGTGGTCATTAATGAGGTGTCCAACCTGAGGGATCTAGGTAACAGCCAGAAGGATTCTGTTGTCTTCATCCTGGGGCTGGTATTGTAGCAGGTCAGACCCTGGCTTTTATGATTTATTTACAGCTTGGGTCGTGTATTGTAGTAGCAGGAATCCCTGTTCCAGATCCTTAAAGCTTATGAAACTTGGATTTAATTAGTATATAAGGTACATCTTTTACCCTGGCTCCTGCTTGACGTCAGACTAACTGCCTCTCTTTCCTATGTGGATTACATAAGGCTAAGACTACAAGTTTGGGTGGGAAGAACATTAAGGGTTGAAGTACTGAATGGTCTGACCCCAACAAGTAACATATCCAGTGGAGTTAAGCATTACTGAAGTAGATACTCTGCACTTGAGATACTCTGCACTTGACTGGGAGGATGAAGGAAAGTCCATAGAGGTTCTTCCTTTCATGCAGTATTTCTATCATCAAAATAACTGTATTTTTAACCCCAAGCTCCTTAAACCATGTAAATATAGGAGTAGCTCATTTGCTTATTCATTTATCAGTTTCATGAATTCAGGAGACATGACCATTGATTTGGGAATAGCACTAGTTAATATCCAGTGGCTAAGACATGTGGCATTATCTTGTAATGGTTTGCCCTTTTTACATCTCCACACTCTTCAATCATTTTAAATATTGTCAATAACAACTAAAATAGACAAAAGGTTTGGGAGAAAAAAAAATATTTAGCAAATGTCATCAAGGGACAAAACGCTGGTAAATACTGTCATAACAGATCCATGAGATAATAGTGAAATAAATGCTGGAAAAGAGCATATGTGCCAGTTTTTCATAAGTTGTCCCAGGAAAATCAATGGAGATACTTGAAGTGTACTATTGTTCATTTCTGTCAAAACTATATTTTTGGCCAATAAAAATCTCTGTTCAAGATTTTATTCCATACTGTGAAGAACTTGTTCTGTGTTTATTTGAAACAAACAGTTCAGGGGAATAAGTATTCCCCCGATGAGCTGTATTTGCAATAGTGAGAAAATCTGAATGAACACAGATGCTATCAAAGCTATTCTATCAGAAGTGAATGTTAATGACATGTTCAGAACTATGAATTATTGGAAAGAATTCTCTATTCTGTGAAACAGGCACAAGTCACTGTTGAGTCAGGCACTGGCAAAAGTGGTATTGAAACAGGCTTTTGTTTGCATTTGTTTAATGCTCTTCTTTCCTGTGCATGATTATTTCACAACCTTTAAAAACAAACAAACAATTATCTTAAAATTGTCCTTACCTGTAACAGGGTTTGAGGTACCTACCCCAACACAAAATGTATTCTGAACCCTGATCAGTTAATGATTGCTGTATGCCCTAAAATATGGATCTTTATTTTTTATTTGTTTTCTATTTCTATTTTCAAATTCTGCATATTCTCATTAATCACATGAACCTGATTTTTCCCTTCTAAATCCTACTAAGCACCTAACTGCAGCAATAAGGTGTTGCAAAGATTTCCACATTTCACTATTCACTATGAGAACAATTTCCCTGTAGCAATTTTTTATTTACTGCTTTTCAGTTTCATCCAGTGCCTGCTTGGTCTTTTGCTATGACATCTCGGAGCTGATTCAGTAAATGGAAAAACTCCAGTTCATTCCTCTTTCTTTGGATTATGTCTACCACAATGACAGATACTTAGTAAGCATTAAAATTAAAGCAATTCTAATTTTATACCAACTATTTTAGCCATTTTTAAATATTATAAAATAAAATAATTCTACAAAATGAATATATTGACATGTACTTATATCTTAAAAACATTAAAAAAGTAACTATTTAATTTCAAAGGTCACTAGCCTGCCAATCCCAAAGAGACAAATAAATACGGAGAGGTCTCATAGAATACCTTCTCTTGGCTGACCATGAAAGCAGCATGGATTACTACAAGTTTCATCTTCATTGTATTGTTTTTTGTAAAGTACAATATATTTTCTATCAGCAAATTTTCCCATTTCTGGTAACCAAAAAGGCATACAGCACCTTGCTCAGAATACTCCCATGTAGTTATTTCAAGTTATGGAAAACTATCTGGGAGAAGGTATAAAGAGGGAACCAAGGACATAGAGATGTGCAGACAGAATGAAAGAGGGAATAGCTATCAATCCTTCTGATAGTAAGACAGTATCTCTTTATTTTGAGGCTGATGGTTAATTATTAGGGAATAAACCCACAGACGTCTGTCCATTTATCAGCCACAGTGTATAATCGGTGTAACTGCTGTACTGGAGAATGAAATACAGCCCGATGCATGAAGCAGGAGTACAAGGCTGAGAGGGGATAATTCCAAATAGCAAGAAAGAGAGGCTCCTTTTGTGCTTCATTAATTATCTTCGCTCTCAGATGCCTTGACATTTGCTTATTCAGGTCCAGGTGCATGTGGGGGGCAAAGCCAGGTGGGGAGGAAAGGCGATGCAGTAACATGTGAGCAAAGGGGAGTGCAGGAGCAAATCTGCTGGGGTGTTTAATAGCACGAGGGATGGGCTCTTGATCTGCTATGAGAAAGGAGATTTTTGTGATGGAAGTTCAGAGTAGAGTTTGCCTAGAGCTTGTTAGAGTGGAGGTGATCTTTTGAGAAACCACAGGATGAGCATCAGATTGGAACTCCTTTTTGGTGATATATAAGTGTTCTACTTCTCTCCTGTGCCTGCCCTATAAAACATATCCTTCTAATGATACCATGTCCCAGATATTCCCTTTCATGCTTACCTGAAATAGTGTACATCTGAAATTGTCATCACACCTTTTCATATCAGTCTCACTTCCTCTTGTATGCCCTTATAGCCTGCAACCTCTCTGGCACTGAAATCTGCCCACCTCCCACATTTACTCACAACCACACACTCCTTCACACTGTCCACACCACAGCTCCTACCCAATGGCATTCACTGGCTGAAAACTGAATGGTTTAGACGTATCTGCAGGGATTGTATTTTTTCATGATAAAATAAAATTATCTGATAAAAAACCCCCCATTAAAATCCACATTTTTCCATGGCAAGCTCCCCCAAAACACTGATGGGCTGAAGGGCCCCAACAGTGGCCCCGTCCCTTGAAGTGATTGGCCAAGAAGCCCTGCTGCTCATTACTAATTGGAGGAGAGAGACAGGTCTGTACAGTGGGCAGCCCTCTCAGCCAATTAGCAGTGGAGGGAAAAGGGGTGGCCACTATCTTGACGGTTTCCTGTGTGTCAGCTTCTCCCCTGGCAGGCTGCCACAGTGTCCTTGAGAACCACTGGGGAGCCAGCATTTTATTTTCCGTACGTCCCCCCCACACCCCACCCCACCTAAAGGCCTAAAGGTTTTCTGTAAAAATACAATTCTGCTTTTTCCATGTTTTTCTGTGACAAATGGATTTCTAGGATCCCTGCATATCAGCCTTTAAAGCCTAAAGTGAGTTGGATGGGGAATGTCTTGGGGGAAGACAGGGTGTAGAACTAAGGGAGCTTCAGCAACATGCAAGGCTTTTAGTCAGGGCAAAGACCTCGGAGGGGTTGTGGCGGGGAACGGGGATGCGAAGGAAATGATTTTTCTGAGTTGCCATCTGCTCAGCCATAGGCAACACGTAGGGGGGGTACAGGAGTGCATATGCCTCCCTGACAGGGCCACTGGTGGCACCTGCTGGAGCTCACAAGCTCTGGTCCCACCACTGATGCCAACGGCGGTGCCTGTGGGAACTTGCCAGCTCCAGGCCCACCATCAAGGCCAACAGTGGCACCTGCAGGTGCCACCCCCAGACTTGGGAGGCACCAGTCACCCATGTGCTCAGCAACAGCCAAAAAGTTAAAAGAAGACTTTATTCCACAGGCCAGGGCTCCCTGTATCAGGGTAGCTCCACCCCAGCAGTAGCTCCCTTTCTGATGCTACCTCAAGATTTCTCTCCCTCCTTCTTTGAAAATTTACTTATGACAAACTATAAATTGCTACATTTGGAATGAAGGTTGTACAGGCACAATTCCTATTCAAGCAATGACTAAAAATCATGGAAATCTTCAACCAACAATTGCACTCTCATACCAAACTAACTTTGGGGCTACAGACAGACATCACATATAAACCAATGATTCAAGTTAACTCACAGTCCCTTCAACATCCAAGATGCTTTGCACATCCCCTGCAAAGCCCCCCTTGCTGAGTGGGGAGGCCCAAGCTGTATGCTTCAGTTGAGCAGGGTGGTGTGCTCTAGCGCCCCCAGCTTCTGGCCTGGACTGCTGCAGGCACGTGGCTGCATTTCCTGAATCAAAAGTAAATGTCTCTTCACTTGCTTGTCTCTTCCCTTGCTTATTGGTTCAATCTATGCAGTTTAGACTAACTTGTGAAGATTGAATCAATTCAGCTTCAGGTTTTTTGACTGTCTGTATTTAGCCCAGAGGAACAGAGCAAAACCACTTTCATTCTTTAATAGCAAACCTTTTGCAATAGCTGGCATCCAACACACACATGCAGTCTTTAGAATGATCAAAATATTTTGGAGCATCAAATTCCTGATCTGATTTTTTATTGGCCTGGTTTCATTTTCCTTCTGCCTCTTCTTCAAATGTTCTTTTTCTCACTTAAAAAAAAAAATCCTTTCACGTGGCAGAGAGAGAGAGGTTGTTTTTTTAGATTGTGTTCTTTTGCCTGGTCTTTAACTGAGTGAAAAAGACAGAGGTACAAAAGATTATCTGGATGCGGACGGATCTGAAATGAAGTACAGTTGATACTTTAATCTTCATACTCCAGGTCACATCCTACCTAGGGGTGTGTCATTGCTTCTGTGAAAATTATTAATAGAGCTAAAGATTTCCTTCCAGTCAGCCAGCTCTCAATTTGCTTGTATCCCCTGAACTTCAGTATTCAATAGTATTCTCTGAGGGGCTGCCACATGAGACAATCCTCTCAGTAATGGCTGAACCATCTCAGAGAGTACTACCAAACATTTAATTGGATTTTTGAACTTTAGCATGGATGATACTATTCCCATGGACATTCATGACATCTGATGTTAACTAACTACATCCTTACTAATGACACCAGTAAGATGAACATTTCTTTCTAGTTAATTAGTTCTGAATATAACAAACTTTTATAACAAACTGAATATAACAAACATACTTGTACTCTTACTGTTCTATCTTCTTCCCCTTCTCTTTTTTTTTTTTGTTAGTAAAGTTGTAGTTCCAGAGGTGTGTACAGGGCCTTTACAGAAGAACTCTTACAGCCCCTGCTTCATGGGACTAATGATTTAAGTTACAACAAAAGTGTGATAGTGCAGTAGAAGTGACATTAAGCAAGGGGAATGATGCTCTCTCATAAGAACCCTTTAGCTCTTCTAGTTTTTCCTGTTTAATTTGTAGCTTCCTGAAAATAAAATGCTGTGATAGTAATTTGCTAAGTGTTAATTCTCATCATCCCAGTGTTATTGTTATTGAAGGATTAAGTACACTACAAATACAAGATACTACAAGGGTACATTAACATTAACCAATACAACTCAGACTCAGGCCTCAAATGCATATTACCATCTGGCTCTGCACTCTGCTTACTTTGGGATTGCACGTCACAGCCCTCCTATAAGTAATTTCAGATGCATTACTTTAGAAGAACTCTGGCACCACATTTCAAAGAAAAACATTGATATGTTTTGTGACTTCAGTCAGCAAAAGTGTTCATTTTATAATAAGTACAATGGTTTTATTATTGTTGTTCCATTTCAGCTAAAGTAAAACAACAGTTGAGGTAGCATAGTGAGTGGAGTACCTGTTTACAAGTTAAATCCAGGTCCATTTCATTGTCCTGGACACACAGGAAAACATACAAATACTAGACATGTGGTATAGTTACCCCACCACTTTATTTATTTAGCTAATCTGGGAACTATTTGAGAATCAACTCACAAAACATGGTCAATGTTTCTTCCTTAACATCCTTTCCACCTGGAAAAACACTTCACCTTTGAATTTGCAGGGTTACATTATTATGTTAAAATATTTGACCAAGTCCAGTTGCAATAACTCCCAACTGAAAAAAAAAATCTTTGGATTTCTGCTATGATAAAATCAAGACCCTTAAAGCCACAGTAACTGAGAGTCGCTACAGTTTCTAATGCTCCAAATGCAAAGTAGATTTGATTTACTTTTAAAAGGTGAAATATCTAAAAATAACCCCCAAAACACAAAGATGTGAAATGAAAGGCTGTGAAAGATGTAGGATGAACAATCCTGTTATCCTTTATCTTCTGAAGCACAATGTAGTCATATATCAACTGACATTCTCATTATCTACTCTATTATACACAGAACAGGTACAGAACAGACAATAACACTACAAGCATTCTCACACATTCCATCAATGCGTCTCAGCCCTGGGCTACAGAACTATATCTAAAGTTAGTTTAATCTCTACACCAAGTCAAATCCCTGGATAGCAAAATGGTCCCGACCTATTCAACAGTCAGTAAAGCTGTTTCTGTATATTTCAGCATGAAATATCAGGAGAATAAAAATCGACTTTAACAGATTTTCCACTAGCACACAAAAGCCTACAACCTTGAAGTATTAGACGCATAGAGAAACACATTCCCATATTCATTGCAGAGTTATCATTTTTGTGAACAGAGAAATTGCTATTCCTCATTTAATGAAATAGAAAAAGTGTTGCAACACCTGAAGCTTTCTTTTTTTTTTTTTTTAAGGTAGAGCTTGTGTAACTTCAAATACAGTATATTACTTGAAAAATGTCTGCATTTGAGACAGTGGTAGTTTGTATTCATGAGGTATCTTTCATGCACTTCCTACATTTCCTTTACATCCTCAACATCACCCAATATGACTTTTGATTACATTCTGGCCAGTAAATGATGCCCAGTTTGCACCTGGGTTATTTTTACAAGGTCACTAAAATATCTTTATAAAAATATCTTTAAAAAATTCAGCAAATCACAATAAATATGTTGTAGGTATCTTTAAACTTTTCATCTTTGAATGGTCTGGTTCCTTCTAAGCTATGATTCTTCTTCCATGTCAAGGGAAGTAGTGAAATCTGATTTGATTAAAAAGGCAGGTGAATTCATTCAGACAAAATAACAGACCAACCTCTAACAAATCCCCCCTCCTCCTGCCAAAACCACAAAATCTACAACTCCAGAGATTCATAAGGCAACTTTTTTTTCAGGGCATCTCTATTTTTTTAATTTACTCATTCTGTACCAAATTCATTCTATTGCCGTGGTGGGATGCTGTCTTCAGAAAAATAGGGTTGCAAGGGACCTCAGAAGGTCATCTAGTCCAACCCCCTGCTCAAAGCAAGACCACCCCAACTAGATCATGCCAGCCAAAGCTTTGTCTAGCTGGGTTTTACAAACTTCCAAGGATGGAGCTTCCACCACCTCTCTGGGTAACTTGTGCCAGTGTTTCACTAAACTCCTACTGTGAAAAATCTTCCTATTATCTAACTTAAATCTCCTTTGTTGCAACTTGAGACCATTGCTCCTTGTTCTGTCATCTTCCATCACTGAGAACAGTCTAGTGCCATCCTCTTTTGAACCCCACTTTGAACCTGTTAAAGGCTGCTATTAAAACCCCCTTCAGTCTACTCTTCTTTAGACTAAAGAAGCCCAGTTTACTCAGCCTGTCCTCAGAAGTCATGTTCCCCAGCCCCAACATTTGTGTTGCCTTCCACAGGACTCTCTCCAATTTGTTCACATGCTGTCTTTAGTGGAGGGCCCAAAACTGAACATGGACTCCACATGTGGCCTCACCACTGCTGAATAGAGGGGAATAATCATTTTCCTTGCCTTGCTGGCAACACACCTACCAATGTAGCCCAGTATGCTGTTAGTCTTCTTGGCAACAAGGGCACACTGTTGGCTCATATTCAGCTTATTGTCCACTATAACCCCCAGGTCCTTTTCTTCAGAGCTGCTGCCCAGCCAGTCAAGCTTCCAGTCTGTACTGATGCATAAGAATCTTCCATCCTAAGTGCAGGGCTTTGTAATTGGCTTTCTTTGAACCTCATGATGTTCCTTTTGGTACAATCCTTCAATTTGTCTAGGTCTCTCTGAATCCTAGCCCTACCCTCCAGCATACCTAATATTCCCCACAGCTTGGTGTCATCTGCAAATTTGCTAAGGGTACACTCCATAGTTTCATAGTTTCTAGGGTTGGAAGGGACCTGCACAGATCATCAAGTCTGACCTGTGCAGGAACAAATACTGGAATCTTCCAGGTTGTTGATGAAAATACACTGAACAAAACCAGCCCCAGGACTGATCCCTGGGGCACTCCACTTGATACCAGATGGCAACTAGACATCACGCCATTGATTACTACCCTCTGAGCCTGATCCTCCAGCCAATTTTCTGCCTACCTTATAGTCCACTGATCCAGCCTCTACTTTTTTAGCTTGCCTGCGAGAATGTTGCAAGAGACTGTATCAAAAGCCTTGCTAAAATCACGGTATACCACATCCACTGGTCTCCCCAAATCCACTGAGCCAGTCATCTCATCATAGAAGACAATCAGGTTGTTCAGGCATGACTGACCCCATGGTGAATCCATGCTGTCTGTTCCTAATCACTGTCTTCTCCTCCTCTAAGTGCTTGAGGATCTGCTCCAGGATTTTTCCAGGGACTGAGGTAAAACTAATGTGTCCCTGGATCCTCCTTTTTCCCTTTCTTAAAAATATGAGCACTATGTTTGCTCTTTTACAATCATCTGGGACCTCCCACCATGAGTTCAAAGATAATGACCAGTCACTCTGCAATCACATCAGCCAACTCCCTCAGCACCCTTGGATACATTGTATCTGGCCCCATGGACTTGTACATGCCCAGCTTTTCTAAACCTTAACCTAAACCTTTTCCCATGGACTTGTACATGCCCAGCTTTTCTAAACCTTAACCTAAACCTTTTCTAAGCCTTAACTTGTTCTTTTACCACTGAGGGTTGCTCATCTCCTCTCCAAACTGTGCTTCCAGGTGCAGTAGTCTGGGAGCTTACCTTGCCTGTGAAGACTGAGGTGAAAAAGGAATCAAGTACTTCAGTCTTTTCTGTATCCTCTGTCACTATGTTGCCTCCCCTATTCAGTAAGGGATATATACTTTCTCTGATCTTCCTCTTGTTACTGACATACTTGTATACCCCAGGAATAATGATCTAATTGCTTTCAGCAACTGTTCATGTACAAATCAATGTATGTATGTGATTATAACACTGCTGCTTTGATTTAATATTTCATGGTAGTTATAAGTAATGAATAAGTGAATAAAGAATGATTAAGTAATTCCTTCTTAGCTCAGAAGTAGCTGGCCTTCTTATAACATGCATATTATAGGTTGATATACTTTTAAAATGTACGATTATCCTCTATAGTTTGTGAATCCATACAAAGCCAGGAAGAAAAAGAAGATTTTGTGTGTCTGCAATGAAGACGACTTTTTTTTTCCCTCCTGAGAGGAAATCTAACCAGCCAACTCTCCCAAACAAAAACACATTTTATGTGCTTTAGGCCCACAGAGAATACCTTTATAAAGTTGTAAGACTAACCCTGGTGCTCAGAACTCACTTCTTCTAATACAATTTCCTTCTTTCTAGTTCTCAGGAACAACAAAAAGACAACTTTGTGATGCTCCCAGGGAACTTTAAGCTAAGACAATATAGTGATATATAGCAACATTGTGTTAGTAACATATTACTATAGTATGTATAGTAATATTGTGTTTCTAATGGAATTTACTTCACAGATAGCTACAAACTTTGTTATACATGTAAAAAAAATAATTCAATCAACTGATGGAAAACATAATGAATTTGATTGACTCACTTCTCAAACAAGCTCATTAAAACAAACCCTGTTCATAACAAACCAAACTTTTAACAATCCCAACAGCAGGAACAGATTTGTTCCTAATGATGCAGCAAGTTGACTAACTCTACCGTAGTGAAAACCCTCTTTAATGAACTTTTCTCTCAATCCTAAGGGATTTTGTTATTATAAGGCTGTACTGTATAGCAGTCACCTTTCCTCTGCTCTGGCAATATGAGGGATTACAAATATAATTTAAATACACTAATACTCACAGTAGAGTTTTACTGTCATTTAGACTCAGATCTAATTTGAAAAGGTAGCAGAATCTGACCCATAAACACTTAATCCTATTATTGTTAAAAACATAAGATGAGAAGGAGCAATGAAATCTTAAAAGAAATCACAGCCTCTCTTTTTCTACTGTGAATTAAAGCTGTGCAAATCTTCTGTCCATGATACAATTCAGCAGAGATTTGGCCTGATTTGGTGGCTGAATCTCTGAATCTGAATTGAATCAGGAGACCCTTTAATCTCTCCAAATCAAATTGGAACCCTCTGAATCGATTTGGAAAGATTCGAACACAGACACGGCTTTAAATGTTTTTTCTACATACCTCAACACTTGTGAATTGTGAGGTGCTGAGGCAGATGGAGCATCCCACAGGAGCGCAGGGGGCTTCCCAGTGCATTCGGCAGCAGACCCGGAAGTGGACCAGAAGCAGTTCCGGTCCACTCCTAGGTCCACTGGAAGTGGACCATGCATGCTGCTGGCTGGGGAGCATGCTGGTGGCCCCCCCACGCCTCCCGGCCTTGGCAACTGGTGCTTCCTAAATCTGGAGGGGCACGCAGGGTCCCCCCACAGCCAAGTGCCAAGCCAGGGAGGCATGGGGGTGGCCGCCCAGCATGCTCAGCAGTGGGCCTGGAAGCAATTCTGGTCCATTTCTGGGATCGCTGCCGAGCATGCCCCCACCCCCCCACACTCATGTGGGACTCTCCATCCACCCCACCATTGCAGCATTCACGAGCTGCACCTGGTACCTTGAGGTATGTAGAAAAAAACATTTAAAGCTGGGTGAATCGCTGATTCTTTGAAACAACATCAAATCTTCAAATTCGGCCAAATCAAATTGGGGACAGCGATCCAAATCAATGAATCAAATCACTGTCCCTGATTCAGGCTGAATCCAAATCTGAATCGAATATGGCCTGTTTCGCACACCCCTGCTGTGCATTACTAATTAGTTTAGGTTAAAGAGAAAGAGGGAGTTGGGCAGTGCAGCCTTCAGTGTTGTGGGGAGCTCAAAGCCTACGCTGCCTGAATGGCACAGTGCAGCAGGGGAGCTTCAGGGTGCCCTGAACATGCTGAGGCAGTGGAGGCACCTGGGCATGTGGTGCAGCATAGGAAGCAGTCATTGAGAGGGCACACAGTACAGCAGTGGAGCACAGGTTGCAGTGGGTGGGCTCAGAGTGGTAGCAAGGGCTCAGGGCTCGACAGCAGGGGGCACACATGGTGTACCAGAGAGGAAATGCAGTGCAGTGAAGCAAGGGTGAGAAGAACATGCATATTCTAGGGTCTGCATGGCTGCTAGTGTGAACCCTGCTACTGTGACCTAAAGGGCATGCTGCCCCTGGTCACACAGAAGCTGGGCAGCCCTGATCCCCATAGGTGGATCATAGGTGACTACCCAAAATTTCAATATGTTCCCTGATAGGGATGCCTGCTGCAGATACATGGGAGTAGATTGTGGGAGATTTCTCCCTTTTATACTATATGAAATTGTTCCTTTGAAATTCCAAACAGTTGAATAAACTGAGTTCTTTCACCTGTTTAATTGTCCATTTCCTGTTTTTTTCTACATAAGAGAAGTTTATCAAACACAGGCCAATTACAAATCCTGCTTTTGCTTGTCAACTGCACATTAATAAAAAATATGAAGCATTTATGCTCAAGAATTCTTTTGAGGTCAACTTAACTTAATTCCCAGAAAAATAAAAAGCATATTAGCTGCAGAAAAGATCCAAAGATTCCATTTCACTTTTCTGGACTGTAGCTTACATTTCTGATTCATAATGCTTTTTTTTTTTTTGGTCTTATGAAGCTAAAAATGCACAGTGGTCCCAAGCATTTCTGCACATAGTTCAGAAATTTTCTGCACTGTAAACTGGTATAAAATATCCCTCTCACGCTTGTATGGTGAGCCTCATTTTTGAAAAAAATTAAATATGCCTAAAGAAAACAAGTGAGGAAGAAATTGTATGACACGCAGCATGGCAGAAATGTATATGACATCTGAAAGAAAGTGTGTAGAACTCAGTTTGTTTAGAAATTTAGGATTTTAACTGACAGAAGAGTTTTCCTGCAAAAGAGAGACAATTGAAAAACTGAGCAGAGTCAAAAGACCTTTAGTAAAACCTGATGGGACACCTTGCTGGGTTATCAACATAAAAACAGATTGCCTCCAACTCTCCTTCAATTACTGTAGATGGGACCAGACCCTCAGTTGCTCTGTAAAGGCACAACCATCATTTATACCAGTTGAAGATCTGGCCTGAAGACCAGGTTATAATCATATCAGCACATTCTGATGAGTTGCAGAGAAAACATTGCTTAGCAACAGTGCAAATATGCAAAACTCATTAATAAAACATTAAAATAATTTACCTACTGACTAGTAGGTTGCAAGTCTCCAACCTTGTAACTATATACTCTGTTGGCTCAAGACAAGCAGAGATACAGATTTCTCTCAGCATGTTATCTGCCCATGGGAGTTGAGGAGGAGAAAAAGAGGACTCTGCCACCACTGTTACGCAGCATGACTGCCCATTAATTTAGGGCTTCAGTGAAGTGAGGAATACTTTAGAGACAGCAACACTGCTGCCATTACAATTAATTCCCTTGTTTTGTGGACTTGAATTATGCCTCCAGCTCCTTTTGACTGGATGATGCTAAAAAATCTGCATCTGTCTGCCTTAAAACACCATTTGTTTTGTGATTCCAAGAACCTGGGGAGATTGATTGTTACTGTGTGTACTCAGTAGTACATATTACAGCATGGAGTCTGGTTAAAGCCAGAAGGATAACATGCAAAGAGAGAGAGAGAGAGAGAGAGAGAGAGACCCAGATGTACAGAGTGATAAATCCTAGAATTAAATTCTGTAGGACCACTTACTAGAAACCGATTTTAATCTAAATATTTTATAAACTAAATTTGGATGAAAAAGAATTGGGCTAAAGGAAATAATTTGGTGTGAACATGATTCATTTCATCTCCTTGTGCCTCAATTTTCCCCTATAGAGCCAAAATACCAATCTTCCCATGTCACATGCATATTGGGTGCATCTACACATGCAATTAATGTGACACAATGCACTTCAGGGCAGTTTGAGCTGGAGCCAACTGCAGAGCTAATTAGTCTACTCTGCAGTAAAGCTTGCATGTAGATGCAGCTATTGAGATACTGAATTAGTTTATGTCTGTAAAGAGCACTGAGGTCCTTAGCCTTAGGGAACCATAGCCCAAAATTTTGATTGTTCTTAAACTCTGTTTTTTCTATCATGCCACACCAATTAACATAACTAATTAATGACCTCTTGAAACATTTACTAGTTTAATATTCTATATCATCTCCCAGATTAATTTGTTTCTGAACAGAGAAGTAAGCCAAATGCAGTAAAAAACTTCCAGTGCAGCTTTTCCTGTTGCCTGCATACACTACTGCACTCACACACTAAGTGTGATCTCTCCTTAGCAGATGCATGGGCCTGAGCTAACATGTAATTTAGATTATGTTTTAACCTCTAAGGGGTGTGCATGGGAGTGGAAAACGGTGAACTTTTAAAATCATGACAGCAATCACAGGTACAGCAGCATGCAAGGGTACTGCAGGTACCTAACTTCAGGAGTTTCTAAGAACTGGGAACTGCAGTCCCAGAGTGAAATTTCAACAAGTGAAGGGAATCCAGCTGAATAATTTAAAGCTAGGAGAAAGCACTCCTTAAGAATTTCAACAACCTTAAAAAAAAATTTATCTCCACTTCTCCAACAGCACTGCTGCCAGGAGAAAAAAGCAGACAATCAATAGCTCAGCAGAAAAAGGGAATACCACAAGAAATGAGGAGCATTTTAAATTAGGATTCTCCAAGACAAATCAGACTGGCTGATAAGCACTGAAAACCCCAACCCCCTCTGTTTAGTATGGCTGCTTACTAGGCCTGTGCAAAGCTGAAAGTTTTCACTTTAGATTCAGATTCGGCAATTTGGAGGGACAGTGATTCGAGTCAGTAATTCAAATCACTGTCCCAATTCAATTCAGCTGAATCTGAATCCAAAGATATTTGGCACCAAATCTTAGTCAGCCACAGACTGACTATACAGGCAGGCAGCGCTGGCAGGAGCAGTTGGGGAAGCAGCTGGATAAGCTCCAGCTTCAGCTGGCAACCCCAGGAGAAGTCTCGGCCCATCCGGCTGCTCTCCCGGCTACTCCGCACCGGGGTGAGGCAGGCAGTGCTCGCAGCTCCAGGAGAAGCCGCAGAGGCTGGGGAGAATGATTGCGAGCTGTGGGAATGATCAGGGAGCTGGGGAGAAACCCCTGTTCATTCTGCCAGCCCCCAATCATTGCCCTAGTTTCCGGTTTGATTCCCCAGTTCCCAGTTTGATTCCCCCAGCTCCCAATCATTCCCCACAGCTTATCCTGGGGCTGCCAACACTGCCTGCCTCACCCTGGCAGAGGGGGCAGCCAGGGGAGCAGCTGGATGAGCCATGGATTTTCCTGGGGCTTCTGGCTCAAGCCAGGGCTCGTCTGACTGCTCCCCCAGCTGCTCCTCTGCCTGTGCAGTCCATGGACGAATCTCTGACTCTCTCTGAATTTAATCAGAGGCTTCCGATTCAATTCTGAGTGATTAATGGGTATCCCAGTTTGATTCAGGTTCGGAGATTCAGTTGCCAAATCTGGCCAAATCTCCTCCAAATTGAGTTGGCTACCAAAGCTTTGCACAACCCTACTGCTTACCCCTCTTCTATATATTACTGTACAGAAGACCTCTCAAACCTGCATTCACTTGGCTTTGAGCAGAATAATTTTGCAAGATTCTTTAAAACTATAACTGTAACTTAAAATATTTCTGGTTTAGTAATTAGGTATTGCCACCGCCTTCCTTGTAACGGAATTATGGCAGCAGATATGGCATATGGAAGCAGTTACTGAACAATAATGCATTTGAAATTCTCATAAATGTCTCTTTGAAAGTATATTGATTTTAGAGATCAGAAAGTGCTCTTTCCTTTGTAAGAAATATATAAACTATGGGATAAAAAAATGTCACCTGAGACAACTGGAAAACTTCTGAATTCTCCCTGGAGTAGCCTTATGTTTTGATTCCCTTGAGTCATGAAATTTCTGTTTGTGGATTTTTTCCCCTTTCTTTGTTACTTCTGTCTTCTCTCACAAATGGTGTGTCAGGAAGAGGCTATAATTCCATGAAAATGCTTTCTCAAAAAAAAATCTATTCTGACAGTGGCTTAGAACATTTACTCAATGAATTGTTAAAAAAAGAATTGTTCAAATAGTGTAAAATTTAACCCTGCCCAAATATCCTATGCAACATTTACTGGTAAGTCTAATTTAAAATGTACCCTCAAAAATAAGGATTACAGGCAGTCCTTGACTTACAGCGATTTGCACTTGCAGTGCTCCACCATTTGCACCCATGTTATTACTCGCAGTTATGGCATGATGGCAACTCAGGCAGCGCACAAATGTACATACATCACCCAGTCAGTCTGCTTCCTGATGTACTCCAGCACATAAGTTTCTTGTATTCTTTGATTCTTAGTGCATTTTAAGCTTTTTTATATATACAGGCATTAAAAATGGCTGATAAAGGAAAAGGTAATGCTCTAGCGATGGTGATGGGTGCTGTACCTGGATACTCGGTATGGGCTCACGGGGCTAGAACTGCTGCCTGGGCTATAGGAAACACTCTCAGGGCAAGCAGGTACCAGTGTTTATGGTAATTTCTATAAAAAGCCCATGGTCAGGAACATAACCCTCTATTATAACATTGTTTCTATGGGCAAATCAGATTCGACTTACATTGTTTCAACTTACAACACCTTTTCCAGGAATGTAACCTACTGTAAGTGCGAGAACTGCCTGTATTTATTAATTATTTCTTGTACTGCTGTAGCTCTAAAGACTCCATTTTTTGGGGAAGTATATGGACACAGAAAAAGAAACAATCTGTGCTCCAAACATCTAAGTCTAAACAGGGAAAGAACATGAACAGAAACAGAAGTACAGAAATGTGAAATGGGTTGTTCAGTGGCATAGCACTTTAGCAACACAACCAGGAACACAGCACAAGCCTTATAATGTTCTGTCTGTTATCCATTGGACCAAACTGCAACCCTAAGTAAGGAATAATGTTTAATGTTTAACCTCACTGTGTATACAAAAATGTGAATACCACAGTTAGCCAGCTACAGAAAGAAACCACATCTGAAGAAGTCAGGGGGCCTTTTATTTATCTAAGAGGAAGAGAGTGTAACAAAGAAAGACCAAAAAGTCCTTCATCTAGTATTTTTTACTTAATCATATATCTTTGGCAATATAAGGTAATAATCTTTGCCTTTAGATTCAGCAAGAGGATACACACACACACACACACACACACACACACACAAGAAGTTCAAAATTGCATAGTAACACCATATTTCAACATTTGAATTACTAGACGCTACTGCAAAATGTTATACAAAAAGTCCATACTTATGAACAGCTACAGAATTTTCTCTTTCCAAGCCAGTGAATACTACTCACACTAGGAATATATTTGGGCTATAGCTGTTGTAATCATTTTTCAAGGAAAAAAAAACATGGGAAAATTTTTCATGAAATACCCTCATGCCATGCACTAGCCATGTATCTCCTACCTGTCCAGCAGCGGGAGGCACAACATAGCATTGCAAAGCTCTTGGGCCAAAGGCAGCAGGGCACAGAGCTGCAGCCTGCAGTGGGCAGCCCGCCCCTGCCCCATGCACAAATCTGGGGGACACATGCCCCCCATGCCTTCCCCAAGGGTGCATTCAGCAGCAGGAAACCAGGCCCCACCCATGCCCCTAGACACGCCTCCTGCAGCTCCATCCCATGATCTGCCCCAGCACCAGGGGCCCATTCTTCCAGTGTCTGCCCCTGCCCCATTCCTTCCCTCACCATGGGGGCCTCTATTTGCCCCCCACCCCCAACTTCCCTCTCCCTTCCACCCCTGCCCCTCCCCAGACTTACCTGCTGGGCGCTCTGTCTGCCCCTCACTTCCAAGCCTCAGCCCTCCCAGCCCTACTGCCTCCCCTCTGTCCTGACCCACAGTGCCCTGCATCATGACAGGGTGTGCGAGGAACCCCCACTCCCTGGGCTCCAAACCCATACACACACAGAGCCCCATACACCTTCACAGATGTATTCCCACACACACACACCTCACACCCATCCCCCAAACATACAAAGTACCTGCATAATTTTGCATAATTTTGCATAATTTTGGGTTTTAGGTGTAATTAAAATAGCGATTAATTGTGACTATTTTTTTTAATCACCCAACTAATCACAATCAAGTTTTTTAATCATTTGACAGTCCTACCCTAAAAATAACTGAGCAAAAGCTGGAGCCCTAAGGGTTATAATTAAAGCTGAAACCCTTCTGATCTGGCTACTTTGTCTGAGCTTTATAAGAACAGACATACAACCAATGTGCAGTGCTGTTATTAGTTGGATTCTCTCTTCTCTTTCTTTGTAATAGAGCTTCAGATTGTTTGCAAAATTGCCTTTTCTTTGTTGACTCTACAACTTGAGTAGAACTGGATGAATAACTCATAATGAATAATTTATTGGACACATTTCACCATTTTTCCTTATAGGAAATTGCCAGTAAACAGAGCGTGACTTTTTCTAATACGTATTTATTATGTGAAGTTATCCACCAAGTCATTTTTGTGAATAATTCTGGGATTGTAATTTGCTTCATTGTGAACATCTAATATACAAAATTGAAAATATTTTGATTGAGCACGTAGGTCAAGAGGTATATTTCTAACTGGATGACTACAGAACGTAGAATATTTGCAATAAAATTTGCTTTCTTAAAACTTGATGTTTTATCAAAGTTGAAACACTCTGAAAAGGCAATTATTTTACAGAGGTTTTTTGAGAAGATACACTTTCTAGTGTGAAAAGGATTTGACTTGAAATCTTGCGTTTTTTTGATCCCAAAACAGGTGTTTCCACACAAATGCAATCTGCAAAAACTTTTTTTCATGTTTTTTATTCTATACCAAAATAAAAATGAAGTTCAAAATCTTGACAGTGACTGTTCCAAAATAGAACTGTTGTCCTCCAACCTACTCTAAATGAGTAATAATCTCAGCAGCTCCCAGTAAGAACATGCTTTCCACAAATATTTTGTGATATTCATTTAATATTAATTTGCTCTTTTTACTTCCCAGTAAATTCATTCACTAAAATATTCATGAAAGATGAATACAAGTAAAAGCATAAATACTTTTTTCTCCCTTTCACCATAGAATGTTTGTGTTTTATATTCACTACTGAAATTTGGCTCTTAGGACAGTGACTTTTTTTATGTACAAAGCTAATATTGGTTTCTGTAATGACATAGTAACTCCCTTGGTCATCTCTGTTTTGACACAATATTGTGGCTGAGATGTTCAGAGAGGCTTATTTAAGAAGTATGTAAATGAGGCTGAAATTCCAGAGGAGTTAGAAACCTGACTTATTTAAGTACCTTTGAAAATGGCAACCTGAACAGCTTCTGCTTTCTCCGTTATGGCCCAGAGGGCTTTCTGTTGCATCCAGCAGACTGAGACTAATGATACTGCATGAGTGTACCAGAGTGGAGAATTTAGGCCAGCACTTACTTGCAGATTGGCTCACTAAAGCTGTTTCTACTGAAGCAGCAACAAAGCTAGGGGAAGGAACAAAGTGAGCAGTATGACATTTACATTAAGTATGAATCAGGAAATAGAGAAGCTGACTCTGTACAGGAAACCTTAAAGTTAAGAGCTGCCAAAGTACCTGCAATTAGTCACCAACATTTGGAAATCATCCACTGTGGCTGAGCCCTATGTTTAAAACATATACTAGTTAGGCACAAATAATTAACTACCTTTGGGGTTATTCACTGTTAGCTTTTTATATAAGATATCAGTATGCTTCTACCATATGTCATAATGCTATATCAATACTATGCCAGCCATTCAGAACTTCAGTTACCAAATCTGTTCAGTTCTAGGTCAAGTTGTAAACTATGGTTAAGGATGTAAATAGATATCAGTTACATTAAAGCATGATTATCAGATTTTTTTTTTGCTCTTAAAAGATGTAATATTTAGAAAAAAATAGAAATCCATTGTTAGGGTAAAATTTAAAAAGAGATGTTTGGAGATAATTTCAAGAGCTCAGTTCTCCATATGTAAAGTGAGAGCTATTTCTCCACCAAAGACACATAAATGTTTAAATACTGTACAGATGTTCAAAGGTTTTGGTGATGTTACCTATGTTGGTAAGATTTGTTCAAAGAGCTCTTTTCAGAGATGGTAAGGAATTAACAGTGAATACGAAAGGTTGCATTGCTGAGGCATGCATGAATACTAAACTGAGATTGACAAATATAAGGTTTGGGTAGATGGTTTCCCTCTAAAGCAGAGGTTCCCATCGGGCTGCAGCCTAGTATCAGGCCACAAAGGTTGGCCCTCAGGTTGTGGCATAAGCCCCCAGCTTGGACCCCTGTTTGTCCACCTAGGTGAGCAGGTTTCACCTCTGGCAGTCGCATCTAAAGTTAAAGCTGGGCAGTGGGGCAGCCCCAGGAGGGAGGCAGTTAAATCTGTGCACCTTGTCCCACTCCTATGCTGGTCCGCAGTATAAAAAAGGTTGGGAAGCACTACTGTAAAGAAAAACATATCAGAAAATAAATATAAAATAATGTGATTTATTAAAATATTTTGTAAGCAAATATTATGTTGTGGGTTCATTTCACTGAGGCAGGAGCCACTTAAAAAGGTGGGGGGACATTATTTCTACTAGCAGCATACACCGACTGCCATCAGACTCTCAGGGCCCCTCTAGGGTAAAGGCATAATTGGATCTAATGCATGATCCACACAATTGCACTTCCTCCCATGCTGGACGTGCATGGTAGGAAGCATGATTGTGAGATCCACCATCAGATCATACCACACCTTATTGCTCCCCTTCCACCAGCTCCCACAGCACAGATAGGAGATTCATCAGCTGAGGAAACTCTCATACACAGCAGGAACCCACGGGACTGAGGCACCCCACATGGGGCGCTGCCATGGATGGTCTGCAGCAGCCTGTGGGATGATGGCATGGCTGGGAGTCCCCTCAGCTTTGAAACTCCCAGTCGCTACACCACATGGTGGACCCCCGTGGCTGGAAGCCCTGTCATCTAACAGGACTCCCAGCCATGCAGGCCCTAGCTATGCTACACATGCAAATTAAAGTTGGATAGAAACTAGATGTATATTTAATACAGGTTTCCCTTGCTTTATGTGGGTTCTGTACATGTGAATTCGCTCTTAGCAATGCCCCTTTTTATAACAAAAATTTGTTTTATGTGAGGTAAATTCACCTTCACGTGATCGGTGTGGTGGAAGCTCACAGTCAAGTACTCTATGAGGTGCATTGTGGGAGTGATGCATATCAAAATATCGTGGATCTGTGCTCCTCACTTGTTGTCTGCAACACGTTTCGGTAGTTGCCATCCCCATTATGGTAACATTCACCATCACTCTGCTTGTATGTACTGTCTGCTGTTGGCAAGTACCAAAATTGCGTTGTAAAAGTGGTAGAAATGGGCCTGGGGGTCAGTACAGTTGAGGTCTTGGAACATACCCCTATTTGTTACATTTTAAAGTGGGCTCCCTTTATGTGACTTAGAGTTACATATCATTTTCCAGAAACATGCTCAGCATAAAGTGAGGGAAACCTGTATACATATTCCAGCTCTAACTTTATATTTGGTTGGACCTTTTTATGGGCTGATAGTTAATTTGCATGTATAGCCAGTCTAAATTAATTGCACAATTAACCCTGTAAGTGCATGATTAGAGGGGGCCTAATCATGTGTAGAGGGGACTCTCAACTCTAACTCCACCTAGCTCTTAAAGGTATACAATCCTCACAGCTCCCTTTTCCAATTAAAAGCACAACCCACGTTAACCAATAACAATATATGCACACAATAATTAAGTTAGTCTTTGCCGTGTCCTTCAGTTTTGCAGATCTGTGAAACATCACATCAGTCTCTATGTTGTCTCACTCACTCTGTCTCACTAGTCTCCTCCATATCCTTTTCTGGTTTGGACACTTTGTTTCTTCTGCTGGTCTTCTTGACTGTGATGCAGGGGGTTTCCTATTCCTTCTGTAGATGTTTCCTCCACTTATCTCCACTTCATAAGACCTATGAGCTACATCAAAAGTAACAACTGCCTCCTGCATTTGTGTTTTATCATAGGACATATGTACCCTGGCTTGGGGTCTCCAAGATTCTCAATCTCATGATCCTTTGTCATAATAAAGCTTTTGTTTACATTTATCATGGATTTTGTAAGTATTTATGACTTGTTTATTTCTTTCGTAAACAGTCTTGGTCTAAGTTTCCTGTTAAACAAATGCTTAGTGGACAAAACCCCAAGTTTCAAAGGAGACGCTCTATAATTTAGTAATACCAAATATAGATGTGTAAGACTCCTTTGCTTTGTTTAGCACTCTTTTTATCATTTTGACACTATTTTCTACAAGTCCATTAGACGGTGGATATCTTGGGCTACAGGTAAATGTTTGTCAACCTATATTACTTTGCCGAGTGCTTGAACTCATGAACCCATCAAACCATGGTCCACTGTCAGACCTGACCACAACTGGCTTACTATGTTTGGCAAATAGATTTTGTGTGTGCGATCACATGCTTTGCAGCAGTTTTCTCAAGTCTTGCCATTTTCAGATAGCCAGAGTAATAGTCTAAAACTAATATATAGTTTTTTCCAGCATAAGTCAACTGATCTATGGCTACTTTGGAGTCAATCATTCTTTGGTTACAATCATTGGCTGTTTTGCTCGACTATCTCTGTATTTTTGACAGGCCGAACACACTTTAAAATACTTTTCTAGATCCATAATCATTTGCCCTGGTACAGAGTTTCCCTAGCCTTCCTTTGCATTTCTCTATACTTAAGTGTCCTTCATGTATCCTCTGTAGCATATCCTGATGTAATACTTTGGGAACAATAAGTCTGCCATTTCTAGACAAAGGCCCATCAATTACTGACAACTCTGCTTCAAACTGGTGAAAAGAACCGTGTATGTACCTGGCAGGCCATACTGCATTAATGACTTGTATTACTGTTTGTAAAGTCTGATCTTGTGCTGTGGCAGCTCTGAGTACACTTTACATTTTAAAGAAACTATGCTCAGTTTCTGATAACAGATTGACAATGCACAACTTCAGCAAGGCTTTTGACTAGTCCCACACAATCTTTTCATAAACAAAGTAGAGAAATGCAGGCTGGATAAAACTACTACAAGTGGATAGATACCTGGCTCACAAGCTGCAAGCAAAGGGTAATTATTAATGGGTCCACATAGAAATGGCAAGAGGTTTCCAGTAAAGTCCTACAGGTGTCTGACCTGGGCCTGGTGCTGTTCAACGTGTTCATTAATGATTTGAATGCTGGCAAAAAAAGCTTCTTAAGCAAGTTTGCAGGCAATGCAAAACTGGGAAGAACTGTGAATACATTGGAGGATTTGAGTGCAATTCAGAAGGATCTCAGCAGATTGGAAAGCTGGATTAGACCTAAAGGATGATGTTCAATGTGGTCAAATGCAAGGTACTACACCTCAGGATGAATAATCAAAACATAGATACAAAATGGGGGATGCCTGGCTAAATGGCAGCTTTGTGCAAAATGCCTTGGGAGTCTTGATAGATCACAGGCTCAGTCTTACTCCACAGAATGATGCAGCTGCACAAAAGGTGAATGGGACTTGGGGCTGCATTAGGTGAAAGACATGGGAGCTGATAGTGCTCCTCTAGTTGCCACTGGTTAGGGCCTCATCAAGAGTACCATGTGGAGCATTTGAGATGATCCTGTCTCAGGCAGGGGAATGGGGTAGATAACCTCTGGAGGTCCCCTCCAGTCCTATTTCTCTATGACATTAGGTCTAAACCTGGGTTTGGTTCCAGTTCTGTCAAAAACTCTAGACAAAGCATCTGCCACCATCAACTCTTTCCCTGTTTTACAATCTAATCTTGAATCATATAACTGTAATTGAAAGAATAGTTGGTAATCTCAGAGATGTGTCAGCGGACCTCTTTTTTGCCATTACCACCTGTGGCTTGTGATCTGTTTCAGCTGATACCAGTCTCCAGACATGGATTTTTTTTTACATCTATGCACCAGAGCTAAAGATTCTTTTTCTATTTGTGCATATTAACACTCTGTTCTGGTTAAAACCTTGGAAGTATATGCTATGGGTCTCCAGTGCTGCTCATACTCCTGCATGAGCACTTCCCGAAGACCCTCCTTAGAGACATCTGTCTGGCTTTGTCTGGTGTTTGTTATCATAGAAACTAAGCACTGGGGTCTTCTGTATTAACTGTTTTAGGTTCCTAAACTCTTCATTGTGATTTGCTTCCCATATACATTGTTTATTTTCGGTCATAGGTCTAAGCTTGCTGCATTTTAGTGCCAGATCAGATACAAACTTCACCACAATGTCTACCATGCCAGAAACTTTTGCAATTATTCCCTATGTATAGATGACAAATTAGTAATTGGTTGTACCCTTCTGGGATCTATCTGTATGACTTGACCCAAATGCATTATTTCTCTGAGTTTAACTTTACTTCTGTATATTGAGTTTTAACCCCACTGACTGAGCCTTGTCCAAAGTTCTCTGAAGCCTCTGATCATGTTCCTCCAATGTATGTCCTCATATTAAAATATCATCTATACACACTTTGGCACCCTCAATGCCACTGAATATTCATGGTGTATATTTATGAAACACTTCTGGTGCTGAACTTAACCCAAAAGACCATCTGAGGAAGCAGAATATTCCATATGGGGTATTGAACATGCACAAATGTCTGCTATATTTTTTCTAAGGAACATGCCAAAACCCAGCTGATGCATCTAGTGTGGAAAGAGATGTTGCTTTTGCCTTATTTCCAAAGATTTCTTTTCTTCCCTGGTAAGAATGAGAAAATGTTCTCTTTTTACATAATTATTGTTAAGTTATTTTGTGTCTAGGGAAAGGTGAACAGTTTCATTTTTTTTAACTATAGAATGAATCAGTAACATCCTAAGCAACCAGCATCTCTAGTTTTGTTTAAGTCTTTGCCTTAGAGAGCTAGATGAATTTTTCTGGAAGCCTGTATTTTTTTGGAAAACAGTCATGTTTAGATGAAACAAGAGGTGCGTGTGCATGGCACTTTAAAGCAGGCTAAATGCTTTTGCACCGCTTTAATGGTATTGGTGTTTGTACTCCTTGGCAGCGTATTAATTCCAGCCACTGTAGGAAACTCAGTGGCATAATGCGCCCTTGCTGATCATGACTTGGGGTGCAAACTAAAACTCCTTTGAGGAGTTTTAGTTTGCTGCCTTAGAGCCGTGGAGTGAAGCACTGGGCTCCATGCAGCTCCACAGCTCTGCAGGCAGCATGGCAGCAGCCCAGGAAAGCAGGCTCTGCCCAAGAAAAGTGGCAAGCCTGAGCAGCACAGCAGGGGCAGGAGTTGCAGCCGGAGGTGAGGGGAGCAAAACAGTTCCATGAGCCTGGGCTCTGGCCACTGCACAGAGCTTCTGGTGGGACTGTTCCTGATGTGGCTCCAGCTGTCCAGGTGGTACTGTGCTCCCCTCTGGGTGCTCCTTCTCCTGCTGCACCGCTTCAGATGGGTGGGCAGCCTGGTGAAGGCTTCAACCCAGCAGATCCCACTGGAGGTGAGAGGAGCAGAGCAGCATCTGGCTGGCTGCAGCCACACCAGAAACACCCCCACTAGAAGTTCCTAGAACAAACAAAAACTGAATTTTTTCATTACTGTTTATTGTCTTTATCTGCACATGTGCCAACAGTAGGACTGAGGAATCAATAGCTTTCCATTGTAAATTCACAGCCTCACCTGCTTGTTGTGAATACTTGCTCTTTTTTCAAGCCCTTTACAGTAACTCTAGTATAACACTGGCTTGTGCACCAGTGTCTGATTGAAAAGTGACAGTAATCCATTTGTTTACAGCATAATATTCCAGTTTGGTCTTATAATCAAAACCAATGTTAGGGGCCAGAACACTGATTTACTACCAGTGATTACAATAGAACGAGCACAGAGCTCAGCAGGGAGCAGGTTCCCCAGCCCCCACCAGCAGGGAGCTCCCAGCATCAGCTTCATACCATGAGGCTAGCACTGGGAGATCGTTATGTCCCAGCTTGAGCTCTACAGTTGTGGGGCTCAGGCTGGGAGACCCTTATCTAAACCATATACTCAAAAAAAAAAAAAAAAAGGAGAAAAGAAAAAGGGGAGGCGGCTCAACAGCTTCTATTTACATTACCTTCACTGAATTCTAGGAATTTGATAGAGGGACAAAATTGCACATGCTGAAGTCTCTGAATATACCAACATTCAAAGCATCCATTCTCTTCTCAGTCAGTCTTGACTCTGATGGCTTAGTCATCAGTGGAGAATGGACAATGGAGATCCAAGGATCTTTCCTACAGAGAACTCTAGAGAAAGAAGAATGAGGGCATCCGTAATCTCTATTTCAAAGATATATTTGAGACAGATAGAAAAGCAATGAACATTGAGCCAAATGACTGGGAGAAGACTGCTGAGGACTGAAGTACAGTACTTCAAACTGTCTACTAAGTGTTAGACTTGTATATATTGGTATTAGCAAATGGCATATTAAACTAATCTAATGCACAGTAATTACCACACATGTTTAGACAGTGACATTTTACTGTGCATTACATTTGTCTAATATACAGTAAAGCTTCTTGTGTAGAGGGACACTCCCTGATCCCTTTTGCTATCTCATCTCTAATCACAGAGTTCTCCAAAATTGCAGGACTGACTCTGCAGTCTAATATCCTTTTCAAATTCCTGAAAGGGTTCTCCTCTTTTTGCCCTTATGTAGAACTGATGTTGTTCAAAAGTCTCATTCTTTTTTTGGAGTGCAGTACTCCTTAAATTTTTTGAGCACAGTCTTATAATCAGCCTGCTCTGCTTGACTCAGTTGCAAACTGTTATATACATCTAGGGCCTCAGTATCCATTATATTCAGAAAAAATAGTATCTTTTGGTCACTTGGCTTCTCCATGGCTCCACTCACCCTCATGTCCAGGTCCAAGTGTTGGACAAACCTATTCCAGTTCTTTGATGTATGGCTGAATGGTTTCAGCTCTGCTGGAGTCCATGGTTGCTCCATTTAAAAAAAAACTCACTCCATGCAATGCAGTCACCTGTTTTCAACTACTTTGATTGCCGTGATGTGTTGTGGATTCAGTTCACTGAAGCAGGAGCCACTTTTACAAAGAGGTTTTTTTATTCCTGCTAGCAGCACATCCACCAACTGTCATCAGACTCTCTCTCACATCTCTGTCCAACTCCCCCTAGTTATGTAACCCTGTTTTGCCACGCTGGGGGCAGTCTACTGCCAATCTTGGAACCCTGGTGTGGCACTGGCCTCGGTCTTTCTCCGAACAGCAGCAGCCAAGCAGCAGAGTATCCTGATTTCCTGTCCTCTAGTGCAAGACACAGTTTAAACTCTCTCTCTCTCTCTATCTCTCACACACACACACACTTTAATACAATATACATATATACAAATTAATTATAGGTACTTGAATTTATAAATAACATAAAAAGGAAAATACATAACTAAACTAATAATTTGGGTTACCAGTTAACAATAAACAGCCCAACATATTCACATTTACCATTTTGATCCCAACATAGTATACTCCACATTAACAACACAACACTTTAAATACATGAATGACTTAATTCCCCAATGCTCACCATGACAATAAAACGCCTTTTGCAACTTTTCAGTGGTCAGCAGGAGAAGCAGAGCTCAGAGTCTGTTAAGCTCAGCACACACAACCCAGTCTTCAGCTGGGCTTCCAGGTAGCAGCCAATAGAGGACACCATGCCCTCTGGCTTGTCTGGTAGCTGACTCTGGCTCCTGATACCCTCACACAGGGTATCAGGAGTACTGTCCTGCCCTGGTATAAACCTTAGTTCAAAGGCAAACACAAACAAAGCAACACAAAAACCACCACATTTCCAAACTCCTCTGCACCTTTCCACAGCACCTTGCTCACCACCCGTGGGGTTTTCTCTATTACGCAGCTCCTGTGTGATGCCTCTTACCCCTTCTCCCTCAAGCCAACCTGCCTTTCGCAGATGCTTAAGGGCCCTGGACAGTCTCCGCTCGTCTCAGCCTCCTTTGCACCCCACACGAGGCTCATGGGTTCCAGGCAAATAGGTCTCTGCAGGGATTAGCCTGTCATGTCTTGACATCCCACCTTGGTTCCTTCAGGCTGCAAGCTCCTGTGCCTTCCAGAGGTCCCATCATAAACTCCTGCTGCCTCAAGAGGTGGATCTGCCCCTGTATAGATCTCTTGCCTCCTCATCACACACAGGTGTACCTTCTCCTTGAAAGGACCCCTCCCAGCCAATCAGGATGCTGGGATTTTCCTGGGCTTGCAGAGGGGCACTTTTGTTTATCAGTCTCTCCCAAGGTTTTCCCTCTTCCAACATGTCTCTGCTGGAGCAGGTTGTCATCTGCCCTCAGTATGGTGTCCTCCGCTGCTGCCAGTCACACTTTGCCTGGTGTGGAGCACTCTGTATGTGCAGTTTGGTGTTGTTATACTTGTAAAAGGCATACAGTCTTCCTACCTACTGACAGTTGCTCATGATCTTAAAGTTCCACATGTAAAGGTATTCTTTCACTGGGATCTAATGCCAAATGCCTTATACTGTTAATGCAAGTGGGTGCATTACCTGTACTGTTACTAGGAATTAGCATGTTATGGTTACCACTTTTATGCTTCATCTAGAAACATTGATACAAGCATCTAGCACATAAGAGTTAAAAAAAATAGTAATGCTGCAGAGCTATCTTCTTTATCCAAACTTTGTGCTAATACATGTCATATTGTACTTTCTTTAGAAATTAAGTGTTGAAAAACACTGATTTTGGCAACACAATCAGCTCCAAACCACTCTGTATATCAGCTGAATTACAGACAATATTCCCTTGTATCATGCTTCTCTGCAATAATGGGTAAAACAAAAAGAGCAAAATGATATTAAAACAAATTACAAATAGTCTACCATAGTTAAATATCTAAGCAAAAATGGATTTATATCAATTATCTATATTTTTTTCATATTCAGTAATATGAAAGGACTTTCCTACATAGGGAGGTTTTCCTGAATTAAACTTGAATACTGTTCCTTAGTAATGCATTTTCAAAAGTGCAAATATGAATTCTAACTCTCATGTAAGAAGTCCCAGATACTTTAAACCACAAATTTTGTCACTATATTCTATAAGCAAGACTCCTTTGAAAACCTACATTATTTCAAGAATAAATGATGTATTGAATATGTTAATTAACTTTAACTCTACCAATAATTAATTAATACAGCCAGAAGACAAGGTAAACAAGCACACACAATCATCCCACACAAGAAAAAATAATTATAAAATGAAAAAAAATCAGATTATTTACTCTAAACCATCTTCTCTTGTAGGAACCTATTTCTTAACTATTTATTGGCTTATTTCTTACCTACTTCCTGGTTTCAAATTATAGAAGGGAAAAAATGGACCCTCAATTCTGCTTTCCTTTTAATCTTAGGCTGGAAAAAAAAAAGGTTAAATTTGAATCCACAGATTATAAAAAGCTGACACCACTGATTAACTAGAAGATGTGGAATCTCTTGTCACTGAATGTTTTTACGTGCAAGACAAAATTTGTCAGGGATTGTTTAGATGCTGCCTTCAGCAGCATGTTAGACTTGATATCTAGAGGTCCATTCCTGCCCTGTTCTCTGTGACTTTGAACGGCCAATAGCCATATTGTGTTACGGCTACTGTGTGCTATTCTTGACTGATAGCTTAGGAGATTAAGGTGTTATGTTTTCTGTTATGTTAGGGTTCACTGTGTAGTTCTGTTAAGAAGTTAGACAATGGATTTGTATAAGATGGTTTGGATAGGGATTATCCGGCCTCAGTCAAAAACTTTGACTGGATGACCTCCTGAGGTCCCTACCAGCCCTACTTCTTTATGATTCCATGATACGCTACTTCCCATGGATACAGAATTTTGTAAAGGGATATGGGGACAGTGATCAGAATAATTGGCACCCTGGTCCAAAGTAGCCATACATCAGTTCACTTTTGCTGAAAAAAGTATATATTGGTTTTAGACTATTACTCTGCTATCTAGAAATGGCAAGACTTGAGAACACTGCTGCAAAGCATGTGATCGCACACACAAAATCCTTTTGCCAAACATAGTATGCCAGTTGTGGTCAAGTCTGACAGTGCACCTTTGCTCCCAGCTTCCCGCCCACCCTACCAGGGTAGGCAGACTGTACCACGAAAGCAGCAGCCAGGAACTGTTCTGGTTCTTTTTAGTCCCCGAGCCTGATAAGAATCCTTCCCTCAGCTCTCAGTGCTTCTCCTCTTCCCCTCCATGCTCAGTGGCACCAACTGCTCAGACCACTACTGCCATAGTCCTCACAGGTCTCTGGCTTCCCCCCGGGGGTGGGAGGAGCTCCATATTCACTCCTGTCCTGCTCCCACTGGGTTGCACAGGAAGCTGGGATCAGACAGAGACATCAATGGAAGTGGAAGCAAGTGGTGGTTTTCCCCTTCACAATCCTGCTTCTGGGGGGAGTAGGCAGGAGGAGGAACCTACCCTCTACTGCCACTGCTGTTGTCATGGGCCGAGTCTGGCCTCTGCTCAGACCAGCAAGAATGGGTAGGAACAGTTCTGCATCTCCCTCCACACCCAGACACAACAGGGACAGAGTAGCAGGGCAGGGGAGAGAAGCAGTGGAAGTAGATTGATGCTGAGCATGGAAGTGGGATTCTTACCTGATTCAGGGAATAAAGCCCTTGGCTTCTGTTCATGTGGTATGATTTGTAAGAAAGATGTGATCATGCAACTTCCCCTCACCTCTGGAGCTACCCCTGCTACTTCCCAATCCCATCAGTTTCCAGCTACCATGGACAGCCCACACTGAAACAGAATAACAAAACTATTCTAATTTTGTCCAAGACTGACGTTTAGCCAAGTGGTTCCAAGAGTATAAGGATGGAAAGGAGACTTAAAACTATCCCTGCCCATTTGCATTTTGACCATAGTTCAGAGTTTGTCATAGCCTAAACCTAATCTGTCTGTACATTTTACTTCATCAACCCATTTCAAAATAAGGAAAGAAGCTCTTATGTTTCTATTCTTTTCAGCTTTACTGTTCAAGTTCTAGTTGACATGCTTGCAGGGAGAAACCACTTACATGAAAATTGACTGCTTGCCAGGACCCAATCGCCTCTCTCAAAGCTGCAATAAAATGTTACTGAGCAAAAACATCTTACACAGCCCCTTCATAGCCCTGCCCCCTTCAAGGTTTATGACTGCCTTTGTAATTAGAGATTATCCTACATGTGAATAACTGAAATGTTTGGGAATATGTAAAGAAATCTGAGAATTATCTATTGCTACTTCAATAAAATATAAAAATATGATAAGGAACATTTGATGAGGACAGAGCTGGTGATATTACCCATGCTGATGATGTACATATTCTTAATCCAAAATTAGTAAAGGATAGCTCTTGAGTCCTTAAGAGTCTTTGCCACTGCCTGCCCCTAAAAAATTCGGGCTAAAAAGGCCTTTTTCAATCCAATGCAATTCCATATAGTAGATTATCCATGAAATTAGCAATGCATTCATAAATGCATAACTCATATCTGCAAGCAGAGCCTGGTAACTGGCAGTTTCAAACTAGACAATCTTGGAGAACTAGGTTCATCTCTCAAACAGGTCTCATCACTGTGGCTCCTTCTCTTTAGAAGAAGACCAGAATTACCTTGCCTTCTTATTAGCTGCACCAACAAATCAAGGCAGGAAGTCAGGGCAAGATCTAGTACTTTATCCTCCCCCTTGCTATAAAAAGGCAGGTAGGTATTTGTGGTTTTCTAGACAACCATGACAAGGTGCATTATGGCATCACAGGAACAGATTGTTGCAGACATCAGCTAGTCTATGTAAAGGCCCACTGGCTTCCTCTGGCAAAATTTTCAGAATCAAAGCTGAGAGTTTGTATCATCTGATTCTGAAAACCAGGAATTTTGATAATCTCTTGGGACAATGGCAAGGAAGGAATAAAAAAGAGGGGAAGAGTTTCCTGTGGACTACTTATTCTTGAATATAGATGCAGAAAATTCCCCCACATTGGTGAAGGGGATGCAAGCAGTTATGGAAGGGTACATTTTGGGAATATGATGGTGGCAGGACAATTTTTCCCTCTCATCAGGAAGGACTATATATGCCAAAGCAAGAACGTCCACATTGCAAAGGCTACATAATAACCCTAAAAGCACTGAGCTGGAAATCATGAGGCCTGAGGAAGCAGGTCTTGAAAACCAAAATTGTCCCTTCAAGGAATATGTGTTCCTTATATTCTGTTCCACTGAATGAGCAGAACCATGCTTTGCACTGGAACTAAACTCTACTGGCAGTGGCATATGGACCAAACCAAAAGCTATATCAAAGGATGTAATCATGGATCAAACTGGTGAAAAAATTTGTGGATCCATAAATACAGACACTGAAGTGCTCTGAAGAAACACTGAATCATCCCAGTGCCAAAAATCATTGAGGTTACCTGGAAAAATGGTGGTGCCAAACAGCTGGAAGATCTCATGGAGTCCTGAGAGGTGCTCTCTTGGAAGCCATGCTTCGCTCTTTCTCCAGAGCTAAGAAAATGAGTCAATGTTTGATTGTCAGACTGCGAGGATTGGAGCAGATCCCATCAGCTTACTCAGGAGTTATAACTGAAACCAGCTCCTAAAGCTCCAACCTGCATTTGGAGTATTTCTGGGGGATGTGGGATTCATCAATATAGTATAGATATTTGGGTATGCCCAGAGACTATGGGATCAGTACCTATGCATGATGGATAGGGCTGGAATTCCAAGGACAAGGTAGAAGCCATAAGTGACAATAAGCAAAGTCCAGGACTTCTCTTTTTCTCAACCTAAACAGAGGAAAGCTAGAATTGTTCAAGAAGTATGCATGCCAGTAAGCCAGAAAGCCTCCAGGTTTGAGTGCTGTAGGTAGATTCATGTATACCTAAGCTGATGATATGCATATGGGTAAGCACTGAAAGAGAACCTTGTTTTTCTAATCTACAGCTTGTTCTTTATTGCCTGACAAATTTTCATTATAATTAAAAATAGTGCATGTAGTATTGAACACAAGCATATGCGTTTTTTCGGCATTTTACATTATTAGTTTGATATAACAACTGAAAGAAGCCATGCATGCAAAGTATCTAATGAGGTGAAGAAGCAATTACAAAGACGGCAAGATGTTCCAGATCAAGCTCGTGAATCACTACCTTTAGTGCCACACCACTATGCAATATACAAACAACCTTTTGTAAATTGGTAGGTTCCCTCAGCAGCCAAGGAAAACCCATGACCAAGTCTCCTTCCTAACTTTCCCTCAGATTATGGTTTAACTTTGATACAAAAAGAAACAAGTAAGCAGCAAGTTCTCATAGGATTTTTCCTTTGTGACTTCCTCTACCTTAGGAAAAGGACAAGGCTTTCTTGAAACCCTATAGCAGATATTAAACCCTTCATGACTGCTCCGCCCTGTCACTTTTCTCCAGAACAAACACTAAATGGCTTACTGAATATTTTTTATTGTTCATTTAGCAATGATGGTCCAGATTCTATAGTTGCCCACGTACCCCTAATTTAGTCCTATGGCTTCAGAGCTTAGCACAGTAATGAATAGCATTACTGTTTTATGTACTTTTCATTCTAGACAGACTAAGCAAATTAAAACATAATTCAGTTAAAACCTTAAATAGGCACACTGAGATTGTAAGAGAGGGTGGCAGAGAGGTAGGGGGTGGAGTTGGAGATGGACACTATAAAATACACCATGCAGACAAATATCATACCACCTCTACAAAAAAGGAATGTGGGGAGGAGCTCACAGTTTATAAAAGGGATGAGGAAAATTATTATTACTGAATACAGGCTCTAAAATAAAAGTTTTAGAAGTATGTTTTTTTCCCTCCATGAGTGAAAAAGTAGTAACTAAGGAGTGTGAATCGTACTGGTAGAGGAACTGCTTAAGGTAAATTTCTAGGGGCTTTAAATCAAATCCCTCTTCCCTGCCCCTCTCTATAAAATCCTAAAATCAGACAGTGCAGATAACTTGCAATCACAGAAGTCTCAAATAAGAAGGATGTTAATATCCTTCTGTATCACCTTGTATTACCCATCAGTGAGCCACAGATCATCCCCAAATTGAGGGATTGCTGCTGATGAATAAGGAGATATAATAATAAAATAATATGACACAATTACTTTCCACCTAAGAGGAGAAACAAATTAGCTCACTGATCCTGCTATTTGCAATGCACTGGAAGACTGTTCACCTTGAATAAAGTCCATTGACTTCAAAAGAGAAGGGTAAATTGTAGAGCTGCACAAAATTGTGATGGATGTTTTCTTCCAAAGGTGTTTCGATGAGTTTCAAGCTCAAAACACCGAAAACAAAACAATATGCAAGGCTTTGAAACAGCCTCAAAATGAAATGAGGGCACTCGAAACATTTTTAAAATTTCCAAGAGATTAGAGTTTTGAAGCCAGGCTTGCAAGGAAATACAAACTAAAGAGAGGGAGGAGGAAGAGGGGGGAAGGACTCCTCTGATACTGACATGAGTAGCTGACCAGTGACTGTGATCCTTTCCTGAGGTCCCTTCCAATCCCAGCGCTCTGGGAGAGGGACAGAGAAGGAGCATAAAAACATTGTCTGGTGTGAGCTTTGTCAGCTGTGCCTCTGACAGCTTACTGAACACTATCCTCCAAACAGCATTAGGAAGGCTCTCACGTCCTACTTGCTAGTCTGTTCCTAGCAAGCGGGATCCAATCCTTTCCAAAATATCCTAATACCCTTTCCTAATCCATTCCTTTCAACCTATTCCTCCCCCAAAATCCTCTTTTTGTTTTTGTTATTCTCTGTAATTCTTGTCCACATAAAAGAAATCTGTGTTTTCCCTGACAGTCTGAGTTGACTGTGCAGGAAAGCACAATATATATTACAGAACATATATTTATATATTACATAAATACATGTGTTACATTACAGAAACATGCACTGGTTTTCCAGCACACCAAACACAAAGCATGCTGGAAAGGCAGCTGGCAGCTCTTCTGGCTGGGGTGGAAGAGGGGGCAGAGGGAGAGCTCTAAGTTCCTCCCCCCAAACAAAACCAAAACCAAAACTTAGACACAGCTCTTTCCAACAACTAGCAGACATGTCGCTTCTGCTGCTACTGGCACCAAGGAGATGGGAGCAGTGTCTGCATCTGCTCCAATAACCCCTGCCATAACAACAATCTCAAGCACTACCACCATGACAACAACAAGCAGAACCAGCATTACAGTCTCCTCCACTCTGATTTCAATTCCCAGCCTGAGCCCTCCAGTGCCAGAGGAAGAAAGAGCTGGGGATGGATCTGGATCTGAGTGCCATAGCAAGGGAAATTCTGGTGAAGGAGGGGGAATCATCTGAGTTTGTGCTCCACACCCCTCACATTTCCCCTAGAGTGAGGTCTCCCTCCCCGGAAGGTACTTCAAAGAAGGCTGAGGTTGTAGAGGCAAGTGACTTAGCTGAGCGTGCTTCTCCTGTTGCTGTGCTCTGCCTAATGAGAAGGAGGAAAAGGCAGCATCCACGCATGTACCCACACCCCAGAAGTGAGTGGGTAGCGTGGTCTGGGTTCATTTTGAGCTGGCAGATGATCCCACAGATACTACCTGCCTGCATTGCCAAGCCAAAACCAGCTGGGGCAAGGGAACGAAATGCATAAGCACCACAGGGAAGCTGACGCATCTCTGCAAGCACCGCCCCCCTCGCCCTTGCTCCTCCTCAGCCTGGCACCAGTGCCCAAAAAGAAGTCCCCCTCTCGCTCAAAAACTCCCATCCCCCCGAAACAGAGGCAGACCACCCTGGAACAGTGGGGGAAAGGCGGGCACACAGGGACGATATCCAAGGTGAGCAATGTCACCCAGAGTGGATTGCTACCCCTTGTCCTTAGTTGAATGGCCAGAGTTCAGACGGCTCATGGCACTTGTGGCCCCATCGTATAATGTGCCCTCCCTGTATGAGGCATGCAGGAAGTACTTGAGGAAGGAGCTGTGCAAGGTAGGTCCACAGGTGGCCTTACACTTCACCTTGGACAACTGGAGCAGCCGAGATGAAGATCGTGCTTACCCCTCCCTCACAGAGCACTGGTGCAATCAGTCAAGCTGTTCAGTGGGTTCTCCTTCAAGCCAAGGTGATGGACGAGTCCCACATGGCAACAGAGATCATGGGGGCCATGAACGGCATGGCACAGGGGTGGCTTGTTGGGCAGGGTGAGCTCACCCAAGGGTTCATGGTCACTGACAATGGGGCCAATATGGTCAAAGCCATCCATGTTGCCAACTTTGTTGGCATTCACTTTCTGGCACACAACCTGCATCTCATAATCAGGGACACCTTGGAAGGGGACAGAGCTGCTGGAGAGGGTGCCGTCACAACCAGCCACCTGATTTCAAAATGCAGGAAGGTGGTGGGTGACTTCCACCACAGCATCAAGGGGGCAAGATGTTGTGGGACAAACAGGCAGAGCTGAACATCCCACAGCACAAAATCATGCAGAATGTGGAGACTCAGTGGAACTCCACATACCAGATGCTGGAAAGGCTGGTCAAGCAACAGATGGCCATTCATGAGATAGTCTTGCATGGGGAGATTGGGATCAGTGGCCCACTTAACAAAGCTCAGTGGTATACCGTCTCCCAGATCTTGGTGGTCCTGAAGCCCTTCCTCAAGGCCACCAAGAGCCTCAGCAGTGGTAATGCCCTCCTGAGCCAGGTAATCCTTGTAGTGAGGGAACTTGAAAACAAAATGCACAAGTTCCAAGGATTGATGTTTCTGGCTGTGGCAAACCACTGTTACCAGAAGTGCAGGAACTGGTGAAACGGCTGAAGGAGGGCATCAAGAAACCCAAAATGAAACAAAGCAAAACAACCCTGCTACATGTGAACAATCAAGGTCAACAAGCAAGAATTTCTAGTGTGAAAGACAAAAAACTGAAAGCAAAAATAGTATTTTAATGCATTTGTTTTTTAATGCATCAGCTTTGCAATCCTTTTTCAATATTTTCTAAAGCAGTAAATGCATATATGTATGTAGACACATATTGTTTATTATTTGAATAATGATAAAATAACAATAACAATAGCCACAACAATGACAACAATAATAATATTAACATTAAGTCATAATCTTTGGGAAATGCCCAAAGTCAGGGTAGGAACCAAAGAAGTTGTGCTTGAAGATTCATGCTCCTATTTTATTTTTATTACCATAACATTGCTATAAAGTCTGGAAAAATCATTTTTATCTGAATTTATTAGTTGTGAAAAAAACAATTTAAACAGGCATAAAATGAAGCACATATTGTTCTCGATGTTATTATGCCACTTGCGATCATCTTTACAATGACATGAGAATAGCTAACCATGTGCAAAATCTTCAATAAGATTGCAGAACATACATTTCCCATTTCATTTTCTTTATGAAGAAAGAAAAGCAGCGTTTCAAATGATTAAAATAAATTTAAAAAGTTTACTAGTCTATCATATGATAATGTTCAAACTTTTGGGGTTTTTAGCATATAATAATGTTCAATGTGCAGGGGAACCCATGGCTAAAGAACTGAAAGTGAAACTGAAGGGCTAAGGCCAGGGCTCATGCTAGTGTTGTCTGTGCAGAAGTAAGTTCAATTTCTCTCCTTACTAACATTATGACAGAGAAGCTGTAATTTCTCTTATATAATCAGGAAAATACTACAGCCATCATTGTGACATGTCAGACCCATTCTCTTACGTGTCATATAATTGCATTCTCTTTACCAGGAAGTGTGCTTGATACACCATATCTTCAATTTTCAAGGAAAGTAAAGTAATAACTATAATAAAATTGTAACAAAATTCTCACTTTAAAAATCCAAGATGACAACTGAGACCTCTTTTCCCATATAATTCTCAGCTGAATATTTTAATATGGCGCTGTATGATTTGCTTAAAAAAGCTTGACCAACTTCTCTATATATAACACTTGTAACACGCTTTAATCTCGTAGTCATATTACTACATTTCTTTCATTTGTCATACCATCTCATTATAAATAACATCTCACAAGAATTATATGATGACAGGTAAAATAAAAATAAGAATAAAACCCCCTACAATAATCTCCTCCTGCTATGGGAAAAGTACTCTTGAAAATAACCCTAAGAAAGTGAAATGCAGGAATAACCAGATTCACTCATGCCTTGTAGGAAGGGCTGTGTAGTTGCACAAGGGGGAAACACCCTTAAGAAGTCACAGAACCAAAGGATCCACAAAGAAAACAGGTTTAAGTCTCATGAATCCCAAGCTTGTATCTTTATGCTATCTGTTTTATGTCATACACTCTAGGGATATTCACTCAATGCTATACAGTCTAGATTCAAGATATTTTTGCTGCCCCTTCCATCCATGTGTATTTACTTGCTTCTCCAACTTAAGATGTGTAGCTATGATTCTATTTCCTGTGTGCTGGCCCTTTAAACATAGGGAGTCAGGTACCTGTCTGTTCCAGGCATTTAAAATGGAAGAACATTTTAAATGCCTACACACATGCACACACTTTTTAAATCTGTTGTTTGGCTTTTTTAATGCCTGGGAAATGTAACTGGTATACATCATGGGAGATGAGAGAACAATAAAACTTTTTGTGCATTTCCTCTAACAAATCTGCTGTTTTGAGAGGGGTGAACTACATGGAGGGACTGGGGTGTATATGGAGTGTATATGGGTTCTCCCTGGGTGTATATATATTCAGAAAACCTGCTTCCCTCAGTGCTCAAAATTATACCTTTCCTGGAACATGCAGTGCTTTGTCTCATTGCAATTACTCTTAAGGGTAAGATCTGCTCATAAACCCCCATCTCACTGAATGCAGATCTGATGTAGGCTGGAACACACCCTGTGAAGCAAAAAGGCCCACATGATGACATTCCTTTACTGCATATGTACAATAAACATTTTGTCAGGCAGCTGTTAGATAGGTTTGTTCCCTTGGGATATTTGGAGGGAAATCTTCCCCAAATCAACTATCATTTTGGAAAAAAATAAATCCCTGTGAAGAAATCCAATAACAATCTTAAAACCAGATAGAGAATTGATCATGTGCAAAAGGATCATTTCTCATTCTTATCACAATCTCACTCAGCAAAGGGCTATATTTTGTCATGTTCTCCGCACTTACGAAAATCTTAAAAGCATTACTAATAACTATTAATTTCATACAATTTTCTAGTCTGCAAGCAATATTTTTTTAAGACAATTCAAAAATCACATATGTTAAGGGTTGGTATATATTGTATATTAAAATCTGGCGATGACTTGTTGTCCTAACACATGCTGTAGAACAAATAGACAATGACAGTAAATTAATCCATCGCCTTGATAGTCATATCATGATAAGGATGAAAAACCGTACCATTTTGATTGCAGACCTATTCTTGTCCTTTGCACACATTTCCATGACAATGACTGCAATCATTATAACAGCATTTTACATAATGACTCTGCTTTTGTGATGCTATTCCCAAATTGGGTGTGAAAAATGTGAAAGGGCAGATATCAAATGCTAACACTAACATCAATGAGGCAGAATAGACTACTAAAATAATAATTGACAGCATTGACAGGGCAGTGACATTGAACAGAAGCCTAAAATTATGGTGTGATTCCCACTTAACCTCTTCCATAGATCAAGGGTCTTGCTATCAAAAACTCTTATGAATTAAAAGGTATATGAAATGAAATTTTGATAAAGTAAATATAATAAAATGCAACAGCAGTGCACCTAAAAGAAACACTAACACAACATAGCCTTTATATTGCACTTAGGTTGACTACTACTATTTTTTTGTCTTCAAAAACACACTTCCTTAATGAATTCACGTTGGAATGTTGGTCAACCAATCTCCATATTAAAACAAATAATCAAAGTTACCACTAAATATAAAAGGTACTGCCAGTGCTTCTAAACCCCATAGAGGTACTGCAAGTATAAATTTACTATAAATGTACTAATGCTGAGGAGGCAAGTCAGACGCACAAATTGTGAGCATGATACCCTTTAATCTTCTAAGAGAAAAAAAGGTGTGGGGGGGTACACAGGAGAGCAAAGAGAGATGGGGTCACCCATTCAAAGGAAACCATTAAAAAAATGCTAACAAATCTTGTTCACTGAGAAATCTTCATTCTGTGCAAAGACAAGGGCAAAAACAGAATATTAGATACTGCCAATTTTTCACAGGACATTTCTGTTGGCCTTGCAGCACACTAGAGTGCTGTAACAGACCCTTTGGGAATCACTGCTACGCATGCTTACCAAGGTCCAGCATAATATCTTCAACCACACAGCACTGCTGCAGGTAGGCTTCTTCCTATACTGAAAATAATTTATCCAAGGCACTTCAAGCAGGCTCAGTAACTGTGCCAAAGATTTTTCCCTCATGTTAATTAATCCACCCCAGGGCTGCAGTTACCCTACTCCAGTTTAGGAAGCAGTCTCCCCAGGGCAGCACATAGTACCTAGAACATGGTAAATTATCACATACACATGGATGACATGACTTTTTGGGTCCATTCCCCAGCTTTATATTGAAATCAGCTAGCTTTCTTACATCTATTTCTTTTACTGTAAATCTGTTTGTCAGGAATCTTTTCCAAGCTCTTTGGCCTCTAAATATAGGCTCTTCACTTACTCACTCCTACTGGCCTTTTCCTATAGTTATTCCAATTTTAATTCAATCTTTCTTGATTAGAGCCATAGAAGAAGCTTAAGCAGTGCCTAACTGCATAATTGCATTAATACTCTCTAGTAGAACCACCTCACCCATTACGTCTTATGAGTTATGAGTGCATTTGGCTTAAGCATGGATGCATCATGTTGATGATAATTTATGATAATTTCTGTTTCCTTGCCCTCTTTCCTATTTATTAGCTGACCTGCCTTTGCTTCCATGGTAAACTTTGTCATCTTTCTTGATAAATGAAGCAAGATAACATTGATTTAGTGTATGTAATAAAAAGTGGTATCATAACACATGAATGGACTGTGTATAACAAGCCTTTAACTTTGCAGCTCATACACCACTATGCAAATGTCATATTCTTTTAACATAGTTTCAACATGGATTATATCATACAGACACTACTGCAGAATGTTAACCAACTTGTTGCTGGCCCTTTTTCTTATACTTAAACATTGTGGGATGGTATCCCCTCTCTACCACAACCCTCCCAGATTGACTACCCAAAAGCTAGGCAAAAAAAGCAGTCCTTGCAGTGTTCCTGGACTCAGTTTGTTTCCAAAATATGCCTCAGAAGAGAGTTTAAAGTTGTCCTGAATTAATCAAATGTGTAGCTAACCTTAGTATATTATTCATTATACACATGGGGTAATACAGAATGTGATGCAGGTACATAAGTCCACCCAATTCAGCAACCTTCATTTGCCTTTTTAATATAGAACTCTAAAAAGTATTAAACAACATTGCTTTTTTATGACAACATCATTTTTATCTTCAATACTGTAACTAAATATGGGCAACAGGCAAATACACTGGAAGTGTCTGTAGAATCATTCACTCTGGGGAATCTCCTTTAAATTTGAAGGCATCAGCAAGGGAAGAACCTGAATTGACAATATTTTCCTCTGCAAGTGTTGCTGTACCTTATATAAGAAAGAAATAAGGTCTTACCTTTCCCACATATTGAGGATCTGGTCCCATGTGCTCTTCTAAAACAAAGAACTGGTTCCACACCCATCCACGTTTGGGACGATGGTGTACTTCTGTTTCACCTTCTGTGTGTTTGGTTTGATTTCTAGTCACCTTGATGGAGCCATGGTGAGCAGCTCCATAACATCTCTGCACAAAACAGAGACAAACTAGGACTGGGCAGATACAAGATGTGCTCGTAATTCTCATTGTAGGTTAACTTTCCAGTTCAAGGTTTCCTTTTCTCTTGTCCGTTTCAACTGTAATCCTTTAACAGGTTTCCAAGGGGGAAGGTGAAGCCTGGTTTAGAAAGACAGTCCAAAACTTTTTTTTTAGCCTGTCCATGGTTTAGCTGCCCATTGGGGAAAAGCCAGACTTCATTTACATCATGAAAACTGAATGGAGAAACTGTTGGTGTTTCTTGAGGTCTTCACAATACACTGCCACAACCAACCATTTTTTACCTAGCAGAAGGAAAAAAGAAAATCATTTACACTTCACTGCAAAGAGTCATTTCAGGTTTTTTTGTTTGTTTGTTTTGTTTTTTTAACACTTCAATGGGTGATGTATGCACTGTTGTGCTAATTGGTTCTTCAAAGAGTTCTATGATAACCAAAATTTCTTTTGAAACTTTTGTGGAGTGTTTCAGTTCATTTTTTAAAGCATTTGAAGAATTAGTGAGGCTCTTTCAAAGTGCATACAATAGGTATGCTGTGAGAACTGGATAATAAAAGGTACTGGTGGTATAAGATTGGGCCTTTCACCTACAGATTACTGTATGAGGGATAATGTTTGTTAGTTTACACAAAATGAATTTTTGGCCTTTGTGTAATTTCTTCTCCACAGAAATCTAAGAATATGGAAAACTTCATTAGCTATAGGCAGTTTCAAAAGATATACCAGGGAAGAATAGCTACTCCAGGTCAGAAGTAAAGCATACTTGCAGAAGCTTGGGGCCAAAACACTCCTTGCTATTATCTAGGTCTTATTGCTGGAACTTTACAGAAACATTAACTGCACATACATAACATTTTTCGACACATCAGCACTGCTTGGATTATGAAAAAAATATTTGTTTTTTACTCAAAAATCACAGAGTCATAGGGATGAAAGGGACTTCAGGATATCACCCAGCAGCAACATTGTTGTCTAAACCTTCCCATCCAAGTGTCTGTCTTATCAGCTTTTAAAAACTTCCAAGGATGGAATTTCCACAGCCTCTTTAGGCAATCATTTTAATTGCTTAACGATTCTCACATTTGGGAAGTTCTTAATATCCAACTCAAATTTCCCTTGTGGCCACTTGAGACTGTTACTTTTTATCCTCGTCTCATGACCACCTTAGACTCATGAGTCTAACTCCACCCTTTTTGTAATCACCCTCCAGGGATTTGACAAACTGCGGTTAAATCCCCTGCCCTCACCAGTGTTCACTTCTCCACTCTAAATAATCCCAGTTCTTCTAAGCTTTTTTCATAATTCATGTTTCCTACACATCTAATCAGTTCCATTGCTCTTCCCTTGACCTTTTGTAATTTGTCTACACCTTTCTTGAAATGCACAAAACTAGACACAGTCTTCCAAGGGAGGCCTCAGCAGTACTGAATCACTTTCCCTGACTTGCAAGTGGCATTCCCATTAATACAACACGGTATGCTATTTCTCTAACAAGAGCACACTGTTGTTTCATAACTCCCCAGGTCCTTTTCTGCAGCACTGCAGCATAGCCAATCATTCCCCAATTTGTATTGGTGCAAATTTATCAAGTGTGCATTCAACCCTTCTACTTTTAAAGAAGGAAAAATCAGCTTTGGATAAAAAAGTGGTATTTCACATCTTAGATACCACTGTTGTTATCCATGGCTCTGGTAGAGGGAAGATAAATTTTAAAAATAAAATAAGAGCAAGGAGTTTGTTTATTTACCAAAATATTTCTGTAGCAACGGATCATCTCTAAAGAGGTTAGATGTTCAGTGCTTCCAAAACATTATACAAAAATCAACAAGCAGTCATTGCAGCACTGGAATCAAAACTGCCCTTTTTTACTAGAAGAACAAATCTGCAATTAGATAAATTAGCTAGCTTTTTGTACAAAAACAGAAGAAATATTTACTTATATTTTGTTTGTTTAAAGTTAACTGTTTCTACTGCTCCTCTTTGCTACTGAACACATTCAACAAATATCAGCACTAATTTTCCTTGCAATTCCTTCCTTCCGCGCCCCCCCCCGGCTAGAAAATGTTTGAGCAACATTTTTGAGGTAAAGGAAGAACATCGTATTCTTGACAGTCAGGAAAGGGAGAGGAACACAAAGCTTTGTTCTTTGGTTTCTTTTTCTACAGAGCTAATAGAGAAACCTGTATGTGGAACATGTTGTTATTCTTTACACCTATGGGTGTGATTATCTTATGATAATCACACCCCTGCCCTTCATGCTGTATTGTTTAACCATCTAAAATGTCAGTCGAAGGGAAAAGAATAACAACCTGAACACACACACTGGAATAGTGAAAAGAAATCCATTCTACCAAGATGTCCCTGGGAATGAAAAAGAAACAAACCCTAGAAAATATTATGAGAAGAATTTAGAAATGAAAGGAAATAAATAGGAGTAGGAGCTCACCAATTGCTGTATAGTTCACAGATTTCTCTATCTTTCTATACATGTTTCAATGAAATTTCCCCTTTGGAACACTAGACACTCTTTTTTTCAGAATTCGTACTGAGTCCAAATATAGTTCACTGAGTGTCATCAAAAGCACAGACCAAATACCTGACTGACCTTTGCTTCTAATTAACAGGTAGAAAAACCCATGAGACACATATTTTCCATTGCAACCAACTAGTTTGCAAAAGCGGACACTTATGTGATGTTAACAATACAGCATTTCAGACCCAAGAGAAAATACCTGTGTAGATTTTAAAGTTTATTTATTTCCCAATCCCAGTTTTAATATCTTGTCTCAAAGATACATAAAGGATATGGGATAGTCAATGTCACAATAGAAAATACATGGTTACCCATCTCTCATTCCTCTCAAAACACTTTATTAAGATTAACCCATTAAGCCTCACATAACATACTCCTGGAGTTTAGCATTATTGTTCTCATTTTGGAGATGGGGAAACTAAATCAAGGACTATATGCTGGACTTATGCACAGAGAGGTATTGCAGGACACTCCATCTTCTGCTACAAATCAAATTAAGAAATAATAATTAAAAAAAAGGCTGAAAGGGATCTCAACAGTCCATTTAAGTCAGATCCCCCTGCTGAAAACAGCATTCATAGATTTCATAGAAATTAGGGCTGGAAAGGACCTTGGAAGATGGAGTCCAGCCTCCCACCGGAAAGGCAGGAATTCAGCTGGGGTCATAGGATCCCAGCAAGGTAAACATCCAAATTACTCTCGAAGGTGTTCAGTGTAGGTGCTTGAACCACCTCCGATGGCAGGCTGTTCCAGACCTTGGGGGCTCAGACAATAAAGAAATTCTTCCTTATGTCCAGCCTGAAATGGTCTTACAGTGGTTTATACCTGTTCAACCTTGTCATCCCTTGGGGTGCTCTGGTGAATAAATGTTCCCCCAGGTACTGGTGGTCACCCCTGATAAACTTATAGGTGGCCATCAGATTACCCCTGAGCCTGCACTTTTGCAAGCTGAAGAGTCCCATGGCTCTCAGCCTGTCATCATAAGGTCTGTTTTCCTGACCTCTGATCATGCACGTGACTCTTCTCTGGAGTCTCTCAAGCTTCTCCACATCCTTTTTGAATTGTGGAACCCAAAACTGGATGCAGTACTCCAGCTGTGGCCTCACCAAGGCCCAGTACAAGGGGAGAATGATGTCCTGGGATTTGCTTTAGAAGCATCTATGGATACAAGCCAGCATTTTGGTCGCTTTACTAGCCGCAGCATCGCATTGCAGGCTCATGTTCATTTTGTGGTCAATCATGACCCCCAAGTCTCTTTCTTCCATAGTGCTAGCCCACATAGCACTGCCAAGCCTATAATGATGCTACAGGTTTTTTCTCCCAAGGTGGAGAACCTTGCATTTTTCAGTGTTAAACACCATCAGGTTCTCATCTGCCCATTTGCTGAGCCTGTATCGCCCTCCTGTCTTCTGGTGAGGATGCTCTGCCCCAAAGTTTGGTGTCATCAGCGAACCTGGCCAGTCTGCTTCCGACTCCAATGTCCTCATCATTAATGAAGATGTTGAACAATATAGGTCCAAGGACAGAGCCTTGGAGGACCCCACTGGTCACAGGGCACCATGATGATTGACTTCCATCAATTACTACCCTCTGGGTCAGACCACAGAGCCAATTCTCCAGCCAGCGGATTGTAATGGACCCAAGGACATAATTGGCCAGTTCTGCCAAGAGGTGATCATGGGATACCAGATTGAAGGCTTTTTTAAAGAAGTCAATATATATGACATCAATCTCTTCTCCCTTGTCAAGGTGATGGGTCTCCTGGTTGTAGAAGGAAATGAGATTAGTCAACCAAGACCTACCCACAACAAACCCATGCTGGCAATCCCTCAGGATGTTGGCATTGGCCAGTCCATTAAGGATGGCCTCTTTAATAAACTTTTCTAAGACCTCCCCCAGGATAGAAGTCAGGCTGATGGGCCTGGAGTTAGTCTGATCCACTTTCCTCCCTTTTTTGAAGACAGGCACCATATTGGCCTTCTTCCAGTCTTCGGGCACTACACCAGAGTGCCAGGAGTTTTCAAAGATCTATGCCAGAGGCTGGGCTATGATGCTCGCCAGCTCCTTGAGTACCCTGGGGTGTAGACTGTCAGGGCCAGCTGACTTGAAGGTATCCAGTCTCTCAAGGTATTCATTCATGAGGTCAGCATTGATGGAGGGTAGGGGATCTCCCTCACCTGGACCTCCCTGTCCTTTAGTGGGCACGGGTGTCCCATGGGACTGATGAAAGACCGATGCAAAGTATCCATTTAATAGGTTGGCTTTTTCCTGGGCATCAGTTGTCAGCTGTCCCATCTGGTTCAGCAGGGGTTCAATGTTGCCCTTGCTTTTCCTCCGGCTCCCCACATATCTGAAAAAGGACTTTTATTGTCCTTGATGCTCGAAGCTAGTTGGAGTTCAGTTGCAGCCTTGGCTTTCCTGGTTTGCTCCCTGCAGGACCGGACCAGTGCAGAATATTCCTCCATGGAAGTGAATCCCATCTTCCATCCTTTGTAGGCCTTTCTTTTTAGCCTCAAGAGGTCTGCTAGATCCCTGGAGAGCCATGGGAGTTGCTTTGCACCCTCTTGCTGCCTTTCCTTTGAGATGGAATAGAATTAGCTTGTGCACTGAGGATCACTCCCTTGAGGAGCAACCACTCTTCCTGAACTCCCCTGCTTGCAGGGACACATAGCTTTTCTTAGCATAGAGAGCTACACCCCCGTCACTTTTATCTACCCAATCTCTTCTGTACAATGTATAGCCATCTATATCCATGGTCCAGTCATGGGTGGAGTCCCACCAGGTCTCCGTTATCCCTATGATGTAGTAATTATTTGTGTGAAGCAGCAGGATGAGTTCCTCCTGCTTATTCCCCAAGCTCCTGGCATTTGTGTACAGGCAGGCAAGTGTCCCATTGGGGGCTCTTGCCTTGTGCGCAGATTGTACCAGGGCTGAGGCAGGGGTGGGCTCCCTTAAGTGCCTTGGCCTGCTGGCTTTGCAAGCGTTGCTCAGCAGGCCAGCAGTAGCGGTAGTTCCTCCACCCCCAGCAGCCTTAGTTTAAAGCCTGGTGAAGCAGGTCAGCCAGTCTGGCTGAGAAGAGCCTCCTCCCCAGCAGAGAGGGGTGGAGGCCATCTCTTCCCAGCAGCTCGCTGCCTCTCTCACCAAAGAGCAGGCTGTGGTCATGGAAGCCAAAGCCTTCCCAATGACACCAGCACCAGTCTTTGGTTAACTACCTGGATCCTCCTCTCCCTCCTCAGCCCATACCCCGAGACTGAGAGGATCAAAGAGAATACCACCTGTGCCCCCAGATGCTTTAGCCCCACTCCCAAATCCCTGTAGCACCTCATGACCCAGCTGGGATCACTCCGAGCCATGTCACTGGCGCCCACATGAATAAGGAGCATGGGATAGTGGTCTGTGGGCTGGAGGAGCTTAGGGATCTTCTCCTCAATGTCTCAGATGCAGGCACCCTGGGATAAGGGGTTGGGACAGCAGATCCCCCTCAGGATGGAGTCTCCCACAACAAACACGTCACATTTTGTCTTGGGGAGAGCGGGGGCAGTAGCTGCAGGTAAGCCTGTGTTGCCTGTGGTAGCTGGCAACTCACCAGGCTCAGCTGGAGCTGCAAGAGGTGCATACCTGTTGCTAAGCTGTGGAGGAGCAGTAGCCTTGGTGTGGCAGGCCTTCGGGCCCTTGACCACCTTGGTCCATCCCCCTGACTGGACAGAATGGGAGGTCCTGGAGTCCTCCCTTGTCCTGGAGGGAGACCGTGGTCTACTCTCCGGCTCCTGAGGGAGTAGGAGATTGTCTCCTGCTCACAGTCCCTGATGGAATGCAGTCTCTGGACTGTGGCCTGGAGCTCCTCTCTGTAAGCCATCCCAGACAAGCATTATCCCAGATCAGCATTATCTCTCTGTAAGCCATCCCAGACAAGCATTTGTCAAATCCGTAATAATTAATAAATAAATAAATAATAGATGAGATCCCACAACCTTTCTAGGCAATCTATTTCTTTATTTAATCACCTTTATGTCTAGGGTCCAAAATCCAAGACTACTGATGAGTTTTACTTTGCTTAGTTAAACCACTATGCCTAGTAGAAAACATTTCCTCTTGACCATTTCAAAATATCTTGTTATATCTGAACACATGATTTCCCAATAATACCTTATTTAGAGATTACAGTTAAACTAAAGTAGGTGGAATTATTATGTTCCAATATATACTAATATGAATTCAATGAAAGTTAGAAAGCAATTGACAAATTAAAAATTCTTAATTTTGTCTTTACAATCCCCCACTTCCATTTTAAAGGCTAAAAAAAAACAGATTTGGGTTCACATACTGTACAAAATAAAGGAAAGAAAAACAATGAAAAAAATTCAAAAAATAGATTTCTCTCAATGGAGCTATTCAGCAATACATGTGTGTGAAAATAGTACTATCTAACTTGCCTTTGTGGAAATTTGTAAATTAGTTTTGTGGAAAATGTTGCTTGCTTATAAAAAGCAAATATAAATAAATGCAGCAGTACAAATTTAGACGATGCCATTAAAAAACAAGATTTATTGCACAGAATTTTTCCCCCCACAAGTGATCTACAGAATTAATTCATAAATGCTCACATAAATCCTGTATACTGTGTTACTTATGGCCTGACATGTCTTTCTGAATCAAATGGGAGAAAGTTAACTTAAAGGTGACCTAAAAACACAGAGAAAAAGTAATGTTTCTTTGTTTTTTATTACATATGAGTAATTTCAGGAAGGCTTCACAAAATAAAAGGATATCACGTGAAACAAGAGCTTGCTTGATTTTTTTTTATTGAAAAATGCAGGCCTTGACTACCACAAAATATTCTGTGTTGGCTGGATAACTATATATGAGTGTCTGAGGGCTTTGCAACTGGAAAGAAAGCTTTTAATAGTTTATTCTTCCCCATAAAAGAATATTTAAACATGCCTTAGTTTTCTTTAACTCCTTTTAAAAATAATTGCTCAGATAAATACGCAAGAGACAGATCTCATTTGTTAAAGAACCCAGCTTCTACTCTTCACACATTTATTTATTAAAGCCTAGAAGCTCAAATTCATTTTTTATGCTCACACACAAACACATACTCTAGGACCCCTTTAAACAAAGTAAATATGCCTGGGAAAGATTAGTTTTCTTTGTGATAAAGTTGTAAAAAGAAAAAGAGTCATTTTCTTTCAGGCTATGCTAAAGTAAATTTCAGGCACACTTGACTGGGAAGAGACTAAAATAAATGTTGGACTGAACTTTTTGATATTTAGGATGATGCTCCCAGACCCGACTCTCCATGAGCCAAGTGCTCTCAATGCTGCTGTCTTCAATTTCAGAGTAAGTGTCCTGCTTTATGTTTTTTGTGTTATACTGATATATGCTGCTGCAGAGTAGACTTGTATGATTGCTGTCTCCTGGGAACTCTCACGCAAATGAGTTGTATACCTCAGGAGATTGTTGCTGGGAGTTGAAATTAAAATAAATAATTAAATATGATGATGTGGGACAGCTCTGCTAGCACTGCTGAAAATCATTACAATAAACTGCTTACTGCTTTGTATGGCAGCAGGTTTCTAATGAATTCCCATGGAGCTAGTAAGAGCATAGTAATATAAAATGGGCATACTTTACCATCTGGAAAAAGCACAGTCTAATATGAGATGCAATTAAGATGGCCCTTAACAAGTCCTGCCATGAACCTCTGTCCCAAATTCTAAACCTCATATTAATTACAAATTTGAATTCATGTTTTATTAAGTGTAGCCCCATTTTTCTAACTTTCTGCATCCTTTCTACATCCTGTGAAGCATCTCATCATAGCCCTGGACAGGACTGGCATCCAATCAAGTTATGGAACTTGGCATTAAATTTCATTACTTAGGTAGAGTTGAAGTGATGTTGTAGCCATGATGGTCTAAGGAAAATGTGAGAGGTAAGGATATTATCGCTGATTTTATTATTATTATTATTATTATTATAATTGGATCTACTGCATAGTTGGGAGGGAAACAGATAGGGTGACCATGTGGGACAATGTGCAATCTGGAACACCTCCCAACAACTCCCAGGGCAGGCTCTGAATGGCCTGTTAATGAGGGATTGTTCTTTACTTCACAGGTGTTAGTGATCAACTTTGAAGTAACAATTAGTGTTAATGGGCAATTTTGCTTTCTGTCAGGGCTTCCTATTTCACAGCTCCTGCAGCTCTGCCTCTGCATCCCATGCCCAGGACATTAGTTTTAATTTTCACTGCCTAGCCAGGACCGACCTCCGAACTTCCCTGGACTTCCCTGGCCAATCCAGGATGTGTGGTCACCCTAGGTATAGATAAACATTTGGATATGTGCACTCTTCACTTCCCAGCTTCCCCTTCCTTATGTCCTGTTTTTATTCATATTAGAATTTTAGAACATAAGAACTCCCATTTAGTGGGTCATATGATAGGCCCATCAAACACAGCAAACTACTAAGGAGTGTCACCACTTTCCCCTGGTGCTGTTAGAGTTACTGACTCAGGAGCAGCAGGAGCTTTACTAAGCTGGTCCTGTTCTCCCTGCTACCACCACCTTCACCTGGACCCGCAGCCCCATCCCCTCTCAGTGGGAGGGAAGGTCTCCTGCTTCACCAGCCACCACCTACAGTAATGGCTGCTCACATCAAGAGGGGACCCCACAATGCCAGTGGGGGCCCTATACCAGTAAACACCACCTAAATCCTGCTAGCTACTGCAGCAGCACCCCTGTACCTACTCTAATGTTGTGAGACCTCTGTTGTACTCCCCTTCTCCCTACTGTTTTGTTTTTCAGCTGAGTAAGTCTGCAATGTGTTTTCTCCACTCCCTGTTGTGTGTCCTTGTCTTTTTGTCCTCCCCCCCTCAGCCTTCAGTCACAGCCCCTTATATGCACACTACCCTCACACCCCACAGTGCAACCAGAGGAGGTATCCTGGACCCCCACGCAGCAAGTCCCATGTTCTCTCCCCACTTGCCAGCCTCCCCACAAAGCAAAACAGGGGAAGGGCAAAGGCAAGGGCTGCTCGTCCTTCTTCTTCACAGGGAGTGGGAAGGAGAAAGAGCCTGCCAGAAATGACAGTCAGCATCTGCAGGGATCAGCAGTGCCTCCAATTCCTGGAGAGCACGCTGCACTGAGCAGATTTCCACTAAGTCCTCAACTCAGTGAGGCCTCTCATGGGGGAAGGCAAGGGACGTAAGTGGAGCAACATAAGGAAATACCAGTGGGCCCTCAGGTTTAACAATGCCCTTTATGCCTATGGGAGGGCTGCAGGATTGCTGATGGGGAGTGTGGCTTGCACTGTCTTCCACAAAAGCCATATCAAACCTAACAAGACCCTCCATCAATGAGGTCACTTAATGTGGTAACCCTCAACATTGGCAGGGACTTTAACATCACCCTCAAGGTGCAGGGCTGCACTGGGAGGGACTGGAACTGGGCCACTGCAGGCATCCTCGGCAGGGTTATCATCGACCACTCCCTGGTGAATGGGTAGCATGCCCACCACCCTGATGACACCACTACCTTCACACCTTTGTCAGGGTGAAGGAGCAGCAGGCACACCACTCCCAACTGGACCTAATCTACATCTCTATATACTAAACATCACCCAAGTCCATGCCTGTAGCATTAGGCTGTGCCCCTTCAGCAACCACCATCTAATGTACACTCAGGTCATGCTTCAATCTGAACATCCAGGGCCAGCCTACTACTGGCAGTTCAACAACAGCCTGCTGGAGAACATAGGCTTTTTAGCTACCTTCCAGGAGTCCTAGCCTGGCATTAGCAGCAGCAGTCCCTTCCCTCAGCTCAGAGATGGTGAAACATGGGGAAGATGCACATCAGGGGGTCCTGTTGCTGCTATACTCAGGGGCATACCCAACAGTGTGAGGTAGGTAGACAGAAGCTTGAGAGGGACTTGCTGGAGCTGGAATGGTGCCTGGCCACTAAGTCTGACAATCTGTCCATCTGTGGATAGCGGCAGGAGAGGCAGGAAGAGCTCCAAACTCTGGATGACAACCATGCCTATGGCACATTCAGACACTTGTGCATCCAGCTCCTCTAGAGGATGGACTACAGCTCCCATTTTTTCTATATCCTGGAGAAGAGAAGCAATGACAAGAAGTATATCACTAGCCTCCTCCTGGATCCTGGAGAGCTGTAAGAAAAAGTGAGGGCTTTCAATGCAATGCTCCCTTCAGGTCCCCAGCTCAGGACGCTGACCTCTTTGTGGAACGCCTGTTGAAAAATACCCAGCTCGTGATGCCAGTGACAGAGGTGCCCTGGGTGCATAAGAGGATGGTCCTTGCCAACACCACTCATAGCAGGGACCTCCTGGGATTATGCCAGGCAGGAATAGGTGGATCCCTCTGTCCTACCCCAGATGCATGGAGCTGCCCACACTGCATACTTCCTGCCACTTACTCCAGGAGGTAAAGGCTGTCCTGCCACCCATTGCCCTTGCATACAACAGCCAAATCCTGTATGAAGGAAGTCCCCACCCACCAATATCCTCCAACCCACTGGAGCTGGTCATGGGGCCCCTGCCTTGGCAGGTGCCACAGCACTTCCTTCCCCACCAACTTAGCAGTCTGGGAAATACCAAGATGGTCTGCCACCAAATAGATCTTTGCAATAAGCTCTACACACTTATAGTCTGCAAGGAAGATCATCCTGTCCTGTCAACCAGTGGCGGGACACTCTAGGCAAGGATGGGGGTAAGGTCCCCAATCAACAAGTCTGTATCCCACCCTGATCCCAAGAGGGGATTTCATATGGCAGCTACTTCATGAAGCCATAACCACAGGCATGTATCTGGCATGCTTTATGGATGCCCCTTCTGCCAACAAAGGGGGACACAGATGAACACCTACTTTGAGGCTGCAGCTCATTTTCTGCCTTCTCCAGAATCTCCTGCTGAGGTTATGGCTGTACTGCTCTCCTCAGCTTTTCTGTTACACACTTCTGGTCCATAGTACCAGCAAGCCCCAGAACCTCCTGGTCAACCTTCTCCAGCCTCTGGTCAAACTGGCTCTGGCTGAAGGGAACCTGGACAAATGTAGGGCTGTCTTCCTCTCACTCCTCCTAGCAGAGTTCCACTGTTAAGCATCCACAGGCTCCCTTGATTTGTTCAGGGGACAGTGGGCACTGGCCAGAATGCTCTGCTTGGTATCCCCTTCTGGATCCCTTGTTTTGAACCTGTGACCCCACTCCCTTCCCCTTTTTCTTATTTGTCCCAAGAAGTTAGCAGCAGCTTCCATTTAAGGAAATCTTTTAGTTTTTCTGGGAGGCCATTAGCTCATGATTCCTTAGGGGTAGCAAATAGGTCTGTGTCACGCAGCAGCACAGAGTGGATGCTGAAAGAAAGTATGAACATTATATGACTAGAGTTTTTTTCTACTGTTTCCCCCTCACTTACAGCCTCCAGCATTTAAGATCTAGAAAGTTCCAGTTCAGAGGCTGTACCTTTAACTCTCATATTCAGTAGCTCCTGATGCCCCTTTCTGACGAGATTTTGTCCAGTCCTTTTTCTGAATTTGGCTAAACTGTTAGCTTTCACAACAACTGGTTGCAATGAGTTCCACACTTTGATTACATGTTGTGAGAAAAAAAAATCTTTGTGTTAGTTTTAAACTCACTACCTACTAGTTTCATTTTGTGACTCCTAAGTTCTTGTATTTGGAGAGATGGTAAATAATAAATACCTATTCTTTGTTTTCATTAGTATTCTGTAAATCTTTATCATGTCTGCATGATAGCATCTCTTTTCTAAACTAAAGAGACCTACCCTTTAGACCCCAGATGTTAGCCCATGCTGAGTAGTCTTCACCATAATATCTTGGGCACATTTGGGCACGACTAGAGCCTGAAGTTTCCAAACAGCTTGAACGTCTACCCTCAACAACATCATGACCCACATACATATATTAAGATGCTTCCAGCATGCACAGCCCTCCATAATAGTGATATAATGCATGCACAGCCCCCCACTATAGCAATATAATGACAGTGGCAGGAGAATGATGATCCTGAAGTATGTGGTGAGAACAGTTATGAGTGGTCCAGCTATGATGAATAAGTGACTGACAGTGATTTCATTGACAATTGGTGGAAAGATGTGATCGACAGGTGGCGTGATATGGTCAGCATAAAACCCCTGCGAGTCATCATCATCACCTCAGTGTGCAATTGGATTTTGGGCGTAACTGCAAGACAGATTACATGTGCAAGGGTAAGCACAATTGAGATCTTTGGCATTGTTGATTGTGAGAATAAGCAGTGTCTGACTGAAGGTATAGGGTGCTTGTGAGAGCTAAGAACTACTTACCTGTGGGATCTTGCCATACGGGAGTACACATGCTTGGCCCACCTGCTCTGCCTTGCAGGAAAGTTAAAGTATCACCCATCCCTGTGACAGAGGTGCCTAGTACCCAGTGCAGAGGGGAAAAGCATAAAATCCTCAGAATGGGACAGGCTGAAGCAAGAGGCTCTCCTCTGTACTAGGCCTTGATGCTCTGGGTTGCCACTGACTGGTGACAGAGTGTTGTTATTCTTTTCTGTAAGTATTGTACACAATTGTTTTAATATACACTTTGATTAACTTTACTCCTGAATCTGGAGCAGGTTTATTGGTATATTTGCCCTTTGGGCAGGGCGAGGCTGCAGGCCAATACTTGGAAAACAGTCCCTTTTGGCCTGCCAAAATAAATAGGCTGGGAGGTTAAAAAGGCTTAACAACTTTCTGCATTTGTTAATATAGAGACCCCGCTAGTCATTCCCTTTCAGATTGGTGTCCCTAGGTGGGCCCCTAAAGCATTATTTTGGTTTTGTTTGGTTTGTGATTTTTGGCCAGACTCCAGAAGGGTCAGATCCTTGATAATACATGGTTGTTCAGGGAATGACAGGCTCAAGGAAGGACCGGTGCATATTTTCCAAATGCTTTTGTTAAATCCCGAGGTGTATATTAGTATATTGCTTATTGCAACGGTGTTGTTTATCATGTTCGCACCACCACCTTGTCATGCATGCCATCATTTTGTGTTGAAGTCCAGTCTACTGTTGTTGAAACAGATAGCTGCTGTGCTGTGCAGTGGCTGTGATATAAGTTATCAGAGCTAAAATGGACAGCTCTGTGGAGCAGGCAGAGGTTCCTGCAGTGAACACAGTGGAAAAATTTGAGGCGTGGATAGAGCCACAACTAAGAAAGAAGTATGCTTAGTCCTATTGTGTCAAAGACGTAATGTTTTGGATGGACACTGAGTTGTCCAATACAGAGTTAGCATATGAGGTTTTATGTGCCTGCTGGCAAATTTGCTTAATGGTAGGAAACGGAATGAAAAAGCCTGGAAGATTTTCAGGCTGTTTCTGATTCCTATGCTGTTTGGAATTTTTTAAATGTGTAATGAGTCCGTCAGAGAAAGCTAAAAATGAGGTAGCTTTAACAAGAAGTTTGAAACAGCAGTTAGCTCCACTAGAAGCAAATAATTCTGCTGAAATCGATAAGCTGCTGAATGAAGCTAAGGCATTCCAGGGCAGTGCCTGGTGTGATGCTAGGGAGATATTAGCTTTGAAGGAAGAGCTTAAGCTGCTAAGAAGCAGTTAGATTTAGAATTAGATGAGAAAAGGTTATGGATGAGAGAGGCAGAAGATCTGGAAGCCGCTTTTAAAGTGATACGGAAACAGCACCTCACAGAGGGAGAAAAACACCACTGCACGGCAGACTGGCACAGAATGCCATGTGCTGCACAGAAGGCAGACTGAGGAATTGCAGAGGCAATTATAGTCTGTCAGGTAACCCTAGGAGTAGTCTCCTAGGGTTACACAAAAGATAGTGAGCCTCTGTGATAGCTTTGATGATTTGGCATCTTCGTGTGGAAGTAGCTTTAGTTTCAAGACAGGTGAGACCTGTGGGTCTGCTTTAGAAAGATCCATGCAGCCCACAGTGACAGGTAACACCTCAGCACCCATGGGGGTCAAGGAAGCACCCAGGTCCTAGAGGTGGTCAGACTTCTGTTGAGACAGCAATAGTGCCCTTGCCAGCAGAACAGATGCAGGGTATTGGCAACCGTGTAGGAATTTTGAATTGAGAAACAGGGATCAGGTGGCTAGCAGAGTTAGCTGTGCTTGGAGAGTGTAGGCTACACTGTTGTAGACCTGATTGATATCATTCAGGAAAGCATGGACAGTCAAAACTTTGCAGCACTATCATTGGACATTAAAAATCAGAAAGTCCAGAACAGTGCCAGTCCTACACTGGGCTTGGCAAAATTATGAATTAGGTGCCAATAGAAGCATATTCTGCACAGGGAGCGAACCAGGAAAGCCAAGGCTGTGTCTGAACTCCAACTGACTACACGTCCTTTTTTAGGTATGTGGGGAGCCAGAAGAAAAGCAAGGGTAGCACTGGACCCCTGCTAAACCAAATGGGACAACTGACAACCGACCAAGGTAACCTATGTAACAATTTCTTTGCCTCCATTTTTCTGAGCAGGCACCAGGTCATCCCTGCCACCGGGATCCCCGACGGTCCCAGGAGAGGTGCAGTCAGGCCCAGGGTCAGAAAGGACCTAGTCAGGAAACTTCTGGTGGGACTGGATGTGTTCTAAATCAGCAGATCCAGATGATCTCCACCCCAGAGTGGAATTAGCAGAGGTTATTGCGGGACCCCTGTCACAGCTTTGAGCATTCGTGGTGCTCTGGCGAGGTACCAAAGGACTGGAAAAGGGCCAATGTGGTCCCCATTTTCAAAAAAGGGAGGAAGGAGGACCCAGGAAATTATAGGCCTGTTAGTCTTACCTTGGTCATGGCAGAGCTCGTTGAGAAAATTATCCAGGTGCACATCTACAAGGGGCAAGCAGGGGAGTATATGCTTCGGGGCAACCAACACGGGTTCATTAGAGGCAGGTCCCGTCAGACCAACCTGGTGGCCTTCTATGGCCAGGTCACAAAATTCTTGGATGCAGGTGTCACGGTGGACATAGTCTTTCTGGACATTAGGAAGGCCTTTGACACAGTCTCTCACACTATTCTCATTAAAAAAAAAAAAAAAAATAGAAGATGGTGGTGTCACTACCTACACAGTCAGATGGGTTGCCAGTTGGCTGGAGGGCCGCACCCACAGAGTGGTGGTGGACATGTCATTTTTGACCTGGAGGGATGTGGGCAGTGGGGTCCCCCAGGGCTTGGTCTTTGGGCCTGTACTGTTCAACAACTTCACCAGCGACTTGGACGAGGGGGTGAAAAGTACCTTGTTCAAATATGCAGATGACACTAAGATGTGGGGAGAAGTGGGCAACTAGAAGCGGGGGGACAGGCTGCAATTGGATCTGGACAGGTTACATGGGTAGACGGATGAGAATAAGATGGGATTCAATACTGACAAGTACAGGGTACTGCACCTAGGGAGAAAGAACCAGCAGCATACGTGCAAGCTAGGGAACTCCCTTCTCATCAGCACAGAGGGAGAAAAGGATCTTGGAGTCATTATGACTCCAAGATGAACATGGGCTGCCAATGTGGGAACACAGTCTGGAAGGCTAACCACACCTTGTCATGCATCCACAGATGCATCATGAGTAGGTCCAAGGAGGTGATCCTCCCCCTCTATATGACATTGGTCAGGACACAGTTGGCGTACTGCATCCAGTTCTGGGTACCACACTTCAGGAGGGATGTGGACAACATCGAGAAGGACCAGAGGAGGGCCACTTGCATGATCAGGGGGCAGCTGGGCAGGCCCTACGAGGAGAGGCTATGAGACCTGAACCTGTTCAGCCTCCACAAGAGAAGGCTGAGAGGGGATGTGGTGGCTGTCTATAAACTGGCCAAGGGAGACCAGCAGGCAATGGGAGCGTCCCTGTTCCCCCGAGCACTACCAGGAATAACAAGGAATAACAGATGGAAGTTGACAGAGAGTAGATTCAGGCTGGATATCAGGAGGCACAACTTCACAGTCAGGGTGGCTAAGATCTGGAACCAACTTCCAAAGGAAGTGGTGCTCACTCCTGCCCTGGGGCCCTTCAAAAGGAGGCTAGATAGACACTTTGCCGGGGTTGTTTGACCCCAGTATTCTTTCCTGCCCATGGCAGGGGGTCAGACTTGATGATCTGCCCAGGTGCCCTCCTACCCTACCAACTATGAAACTATGACACCCAAGAAAAAGCCAACCTGCTTAATAGGTATTTTACAGTGGTTTTTCACCAGCCCCAAGGGGTTGCCCTGTTCAATATGGTACAGGACAGCCAGGGTGGGAGAGAATCGTTACCCTACATAAATACAGATCATGTAAAGAAACACCTTGAGAGGCTGGGCACCTTCAAGTCAGCTGGCCCAGACAGTTTACACTCCAGGCTACTTAAGAGCTGGCAGGCATCATAGCACAGCATCAGCACGGATCTTCGAGAACTCATGGTACTCAGGTGAAGTTCCTGATGACAGGCACCACATTGGCCTTCTTCCAGTCTTCAAGAAAGGGAGGAAAATAGATCCGGGGAACTACAGACCTATCATCCTGGCCTCTATCCTGGGGAATATCTTTGAAAAAATTATCAAAGAGACCATTCTTGACAAACCGGCTGATGGCAACATCCTGAAGGATAGCCAGCATGGGTTTGTTGTGGGTGAGTCTTGCCTCACCAATCTCATCTCCTTCTATGACTGGGTGACATATCACCTGGGCAAGGGAGAAGAGATCGATGTCATAGGTCTTGACTTTAACAAAGCCTTTGATCTGGTGTCCCAAGATCTCCTCATGGAAAAACTGGACAACTGTGGCCTCGGCTACATCAGTCTGTTGGCTGGGAAATTGGCTCCAAGGTCAGACCCATAAAGTGGTAATAGAAGTAAATCATTTGGTGTGCTATGACCAGTGGGGTCCCCCAAGGTTCTGTCTTTAATATCTTTATTAATGATGTAGACATTGGTATCAGAAGCGGACTGGTCAAGTTCGCCAAAGACACTAAACTTTGGGGTAAAGCATCCACACCTGAGGATAGGTTGGTGATCCAGGATGATCTCAACAGGCTCAGAAAATGGGTGGATGAAAACCTGATGGCATTCAACACTGAAATATCGAAGGTATTTCACCATTGGGAAAAAAACCCCACAGCACACTTATAGGCTTGGCAGTGCTACACTTGCTAGCACCACAGCCGAAAAGGACTTGGGAGTCATGATTGATCACAAGATGAATATGAGCCACCAATGTAGTGTTGCAGCTGGTAAAGTGAACAAAACTCTGGCTTGTATCCATAGATGCTTCTCAAGAATATCCCAGGATGTCATCTTCCCGCTGTACTCGGCCTTGGTGAGGCCGCAGTTGGAGTACCACATCCAATTCTGGGCTCCACAATTTAAAAAGGATGTGGAAAAGCTTGAGAGAGTCCAGAGGACAGCTATATGTATGATTGAGGGCAGGAGAACAGGCCCTATGATGAAAGGCCAAGAGCCATGGGACTCTTCAGCTTGGTAACGTGCAGGCTCGGGGGGACCTGGTGGCTACCTATAAGTATATAAGGGGTGTACATCAGGATCTGGGGGAATGCCTGTTCACCAGAGCACCTCAAGAGATGACAAGGTCAAATGGTCACAAACTCCTCCATGACCGCTTCAGGCTGGACATAAGGAAAAACTTTACTGTCCGAGCCCCCAAGGCCTGGAATAGACTACCTCCAGAGGTGGTGTAAGCACCTACTCTGGAGTCCTTTAAGAAACATTTGGACATTTATCTTGCTGGAATCTTTTGACCCTAGTGGATTTCCTGCTCCTAGGGCAGGGGGCTGGACTCGATTTTCCGAGGTCCCTTCCAGCCCTAATGTCTATGAAATCTATAAAACATTCATATTCATATCACTTTGTACTGATTCCAATTTATCAAAAATAGTGAAACTGGATTGTATTTGAAGAAAAATTGGCTTGTGCAACCTAAATTCAAAAGTCACAACCTTTTTCAACTGTAAGGTTGTATACACAAAAGGTAGTATTGGATCAACTTATTTTAAATCCTATACCGATCACTTATCAAGACGCGAACATCCTGTATTTACACAAACACACCTTTCATCTACTTGTCTCACTATGGAATTATTGAAAGCTTTTTCTTCTGTTACTTGATGCATACACTTAGGAACTTGTTAACACATAAGCATTCCCAGTGAAGGTTATACTCAGGGCAAATAAACCCCAACTCATTTTGAGGAGTGGATCCTCCTACATCTATGGTTTTCTACCTTTCTGTCTGCAGTATAGCCCATTTCTGATCTAGGATAGGCATAATTACAGATCCATTGACCCTTAACCCTATGGTATTATAGAAAATTACTCATCCAGACCAGTGCAGAATACTCCTCCTTTGAGGTGATTCCAGTCTTCCATCTTGTATAGTTCTTTCTTTTTAGATACAGGAGGTCTACAAGTTCCTTGCAGATCCAAGAGGGCTGCTGTGCCCTTCTGCTACTTTTCCTCTGAGATAGGATAGACATTGCTTGTGCTTTCAGGATCGCTCCCTTGAGCAGCCACACATCCTGAACTCCCCTTTAGGTCATGGTCCCTTAGGGCCTTGCCAATAAACCTCCTGAGCTTGTCAAAGTCAGCTTTCCTAAAGTCAGGGACTTCTGCATTGCTGAATGACTTGCCAGATTTACAGTGGATAGTGAAAGTGATCAGCTCATGTGATCAGCTGTCCCCCAGCTTCCCTTCAATCATTAGGTCACTGACTAGATCGCCCCACTTTGCCAGTACCAGGTCCAGCAGCACTTTACCTCTTGTCAGTCCATAGACTTCTTGAGTCAGATAGAGCTCGTCCACACACGTGAGGAAGCTTTGCGACCACTTGGATTTGGCCAAGTGCTCTTCCCATGAGATGGTTGTCATAGGAGACTTCAACTACCCAAACACGCACCAGGAGCATACAGCCTCTGCCAGTTTCTTGGCAAATTTTTGGTTGAGCTCTTGATAATGATTAGGAGGTCTGTAGTAAACTCCTACCATTTTTTCCCCGTGCCATGTGGTGCAAAGTTTACTCTATCCTCCAGAGTTTAAAACATTATTAGAGGAGAACCAACATAATGCAAAGCAACTGATCATGGAAATAGATCATCACAACTAGGAGATTACTAAAATTTTAAATATGGTTGCCAAAATGAGAAGGCACTCCTCGTGGGAAGTTTTTTTTGGCAGGTCCCCCATTGCCAGTGGAGTATTAACTACAATGCTCCATACTGTGATTGTGGAACTACCATGTGAAATTCTGACAGCGGTGTGTATGTTATGCATATTGTATGCATGGGCTAAATTGTATATGCGAATGCAAAGGTTGCTTAAAAAGTGACTTGTTAATATTGTGAGTATGGTTCATGTATTATGTGAATCACAGAAGTTACTCTTATGTAGGCACTTTATAGTCATAGATTTAGGGACCTCATGAGATTGAGCCCAGCCCCTACTGCCATAAGCAGGAAGTCAGCTGGGTTCATATGATCCCACCAAGAAAGATATCCAGATTTTTTTTAAAGAATTCAGATTAGGTGCTTGCACCACCTCTGGGGGAAGTTTGTTCCAGACCCTGGTCACACGCACTGTAAAGAACTTTTTTTTTTTTTTTTTTTTTTAAAATGTCTAGTCTATATCAGCCTTTCTGGAGTTTATGGCCGTTAGACCTTGTCATCCCTTGAAGAGCTCTGGTGAACAGCTGTTCTCCCAGGTCCCGATGTATGCCTCTTACATAACTGTAAGCTGCTACCAAGTCCCTCCGAGCCTTCTCTTTTCCAGATTGAAGAGTCATAAATCCCTCAGCCTCTCCTCATACAGCCTGCCCTCCAGGCCTTGGATCATATGAGTGGCTCTCCTTTGGACTCTCTCAAGCTTTTCCACATCCCTCCTGAAGTGGAGGGCCCAAATCTGGATGTAGTACTCCAGCTGCAGCCTCACCAAGGCTGAGTGAAATGGGAGGATGACATCCCTAGTTTTGCTTGAGATGAATCAGTAGATGCACGCAAGAATTGGGTTTGCTTTGTCAGCTACAGCATCGCATTGGTGACTTGTATTCTTATGGTCAATCAGGACCCACAAGTCTCTTTTGGTCATGGTGCTAGCAAACATAGCATTGCCGAGCTTGTAAGTATTTTAGGAGTTCTTCCTACCAAGGCCAGGATCAGGGCTGGAGCCTACTATGCCCATGTGGCTGCCCCTTCTCCCACGCCCAGAGTCGTTACCCAGCACCAGCACCCCCCATCTCCGCAAAAGCCCTGGCTGCCTCCCTGCACTGGCCCCACACCACCCAGGGGGCCCAGAGCTTGGGGCTGAACCAGGGCCAGCCCTGGATGCATCATCGGGCTGGAGGAGACAGAGCCCCTGGGACCCCCAAATCTGCCCTGCTCCGGGGGGAGGGGAGGGGGCCACTTGGGGGGGGTGGCAGTTTCCATTGCTGCATGCATTCTTGGAGGCATGGGAGGGGAGCACGTGCCCCCAGATCTGTGCAGGGCAAGTGCCACTGTGGGCTGGTGCAGAGGCTGCACTGGGTTCTTCCCAGCCTGGCACCCCTGGCCAGGAGCAGTCTAGTGCACCCTGCACCTGCCTGATGAAGATCCAGGGGCACATGCCCGCCCCCTCCCCCGAGGTGAAGGCAGCAGCAGGAGTTACATCCTCCAGATGAGCCACTCACAGTTCATTTGCATGCCCCACCATTTGTGCAGCACCTGCCCCTCCCCTAGCCCCAGCCCGAGTCCCCTACCTCTACCTCTGCTGCACTGGAAGCCCTCAGCTGCCTTGTGGCTCTACTGCTGCTCTGAATTTTGGAGGGCTAAGCCCTGTTAGGCCCTCCCCTTCTGCCACCTATGATGATACCAGAGGCCAACCTCATGGTACTCACCAGAATGACATGGGAAGTAAAATAGCACTGCCTACTTTCTATGCATGGTTACTGCCATGACTGGCACTGACATTCTGCAGAAGTCTACAGCTTAGGACCACTGCTGTCTGGTGCTAGTGAGTGATGGACTTTGGCAGGGTTCCCCTTTGCAAAGCCATCAAGGAAGGCGCTCATTAAAATAGGGACCCTGCCGATCACTCCCTTTCAACTCTCTTTAGTCTCTTCTCAGATAGAAGTCCCTTCATACCACTAATGGTCCTATTTGCCCCTTTCTGGGCATTCTCTAGTTCTAATATAATAAAAGCCTTACCACTTCTGGCTGTGTGTCTATCTGTCCATAACGCTCTGAGCCAACTGTGCATGCACGGCCCAGAGCCTTACTGACAGAGAGACAGACAGGTGGAGGCAGATGAAGGGATGAAGATAGGCAGGACCAGGCTGTACTACCCACTGTGATGCGGGGGAGTGGACGGAACTGGCCATGGGGGGGTTGTGGCTTGTGAGAGGAGGGGGCATTACGCCTGGCTGTGGTGGGGGGTAGCGCCACATGGGGAGCAGACAGCGGGGCTCAGGCACTGCGTGCCAGCTGCAGCATTCCCTCTAAGCTGTGTGGCATACATAGGCATGCAGGCACACCTGACAGCATGGCATGAGTGCACCCAACACACCGTGCAGCTTAGAGGAAACCTGGCTGGCTGCAGCACATGGCCACAGGGAGACATGGTGCATGGGGGCACGTGGCTGCAGGGTGCCGTGTGAGAAGCTAGCTGGGGAAAGGGTGAGGCACCCAGGGAGGGGGGTGTGGTGCATGGCTGCAGAGTACTGTGCAGGGAGTGGGCAAGGTGGCGTGAGGAGTGCCTGCTGGCTACAGCACATGGCAGTGGAGTGGGACATGCTCCCTGCACCCACGCCAGCTTCCTATGTGGCCATGTAACCCCCCCCAGAGCTGGATACCACCCACCCCCCTGCACATGCCTTCCACCACACCCCAGGGCTTCTCACCCACCACACAGCTGTTGAGCTCTGCCCATGCCACGACCTACAGCTGTGCAATACCCCACTCCTGCACAGCCATGCGCCATGCCCCCTCGCACACCGAGTGGCAGGGAGGGGGTGTGGAGAGGGACTGGACCCAGAAAGACAGGGGGAGCAGGGCATGACCCAGAGAGGCAGCGGGAGCACAGAGCAAGACCTGAAGCAGCAGCGACGCAGGCGGGGGAGTGAGGCAAGACCCAGAGTGGCAGCAGGAGGTGGGAAAGCAGGGCTGGACCCAGAGCAGTGAGGGGAAGGTGCAGGGCTAGACCCTGGTCTCCATCCCCATTCCTGCCCCCCCTCCCTGCCACGCAATTCATAACAGGCAATTTGCTACTCTTCTATATTCTTTTTGAGGTGTGGGGACTCAAACCGAACACAATGTGGGCACATCATGGATTTATAAGTGGCAAAATGGTACTTTATTTTGTTTACTATTTTCTTCTTAATAATCCCTAACATTTTGTCTACCTTCCTTGCACTGGCCTTTGTTCTTTCTGTTATATAGTTCAAGCTGTCTGAGCCTTTTTTCTCCTCAAGGTAAGATTATACATTACAATTATACCACATCAAGAGCACTTAAAATTTAAATGAGCATTTATTAATGAGCCTTGATGTGTGCGAAGTACTCTCTAGGTGTTTCACACCACTTCAGGAGAGGATTATCTTTGAGCTGTGCTATCCAGCTCAAGTTAATTTAACCTCTAACAGTTCACCTGAGATTAAAAACACAACTGATCTGTGGTCCTCCAAAGGACACTGTTGTGTGGTGGACTACCCCTTGTCCAGGACCCTGTGGCCCTGGACTGACAGCTGGGGACAGTCAGGCAGCAGGTGAGTGAGGAAGGCATGAGTAGGGCTGAGGTGAAGAAGGGCAGAGGCATCAGGAGTGGAAGATGGGGCCAAGAGGGAAGAGAGGGTGGGTGGGCAGCTGCTGGGCCACCTTCCTTCCCTCATTTGCCCCCTTTACTCCCAGATCACCTTTCTGCTTCCCCAATCGCTACTGTCTATGGGCTGTAAATCAGCATTTTGTCAATCCAACTGACCCTCACCCCACTAACTGCAACTCCACTCCCCACTCTGTGCCACCGCAATCAGCCTGAGCATGGTGGTAGTGGTGGGGAGATGATTTCCCTTCGCTGGCTGCTCCTAGGCTCCCTAGAGCCATGCACGCAGATCCAGGCCCTTCCAGGACCAAATTAGAGGGCAGTATGGTAATCCAAGCGGGGGGGGGGGGGGGGGCTTCCCCCCAGCCTATACTGTAGATAAAGAGATATGCACGCAAAAATTTGTCCCTGTATGTTTTACCCCTTCCAAATAATTTTGGTTTGATCCTAACTACTTCACTGTCAGGGTGGCTAGGATTTGGAACCAACTTCCAAGAGAAGTAGTGCTAGCTCCTACCCTGGGGGTCTTTAAAAGGAGGCTAGATGAACACCTCGCCGGGGTCATTTGACCCCAGTACTCTTTCCTGCCATGGTCAGGGGTCTGACCTGATGATCTGCTCAGGTCCCTTCCAACCCTACCAACTATGAAACTATAAAAGTCATACACATCTATGGGCTAATTACAAGTGAAGTCATTGGGTGATTTATCTGCCTTCAAATGTAGGAAAAGTCAACTTGAAGTAATGGTAACTATATGAAAGTGCATGATTACAGGCAGCTATGCAGTATTATGAGGTGCTATGACATTCTTGTGTTCAGTTTGCAACCAAAGAAATGGCATTTGATCTTGATCTATACTCCACCCTGGCTCAGAATAATCAGTAAATGCTTGCCTAAGCAAAATTAAAGAACGGAAAGAAATGAGCTTGCAGTATTCAGAGATCAAAGTATTTACAGTACCTCTCTGTGAAGCTGGCTTCTATACAGATTATATAATAATAATGCTCTTTTTTAAATGGTTTGACACTGTAACATCTTTTAGTGAAAGGAGAACAAAGCAATGTTTGTCTAAGGAAGGAAGATTTCAGGGTTTTTTAAAATATATTAAAGTTGTTACATTTTTTTTAAGCAAGCGAGCAGGTGTCTGCTCCAATTATAGAGTACAAAAGTGTCAGGTGCACAGCGGGTCTTGAAGCCCATAAATAAGCAAAAAAAATAGCAATATCTCACCTGTTTTCAGTTTGCATAATGTTTCAGTAAATAACTGGAATTTTTATACTTAACATATGAAGATATCCTTTTTTTTTTTTTTTTTTTTTTTTTTTTTTTACAATCAAGGATTTTCCTTCCCCTACCTTCAGTTATTTTATTTCTATAAAACTACTATGGAGATGTACAGTTTTAAACACAGGCATTTTAATATGACTCCCCAAATTTGATACCTGGAATATGAGATGTCAGATAACATTCGAGAATTGTTATATTACACAAATTGAGTAACAATTTGAACAGCCAACTTTGTGTAGCCTAGTGTTATAGTAAAACACCCTTAAATCAAGCAAGTAGCCCAAATGTTAACAAATTAAATTACCTGGTTGTAGTTTTGAACACCAAAAGAGAACGCAGCCAGAACTCCAATTTCAGTTTATTTCCCTAAAAGCCATAGTCAGCTTTGAAAGTTTCAGATGTTGGCTTTATGGAATACTTTGGAAGTAGACTCTACACTTTGGAGTACATTGCTTTGTGCTGGATTAGCTGTTCTAGGTACCCCAGTATGGTGAATGAATTTATCAGCTGCATACTATTGTGTAGGTCATGCTAGCTTTCGCTAGTCTCACATTGACTCCATCCTCGATGTGAACAGCATAAGAGAGCATGCTGCCTAAACAGACAAACTTGTCGACCATCGACAGTTGCTGGCCTTTAACTGAGAGGTACGTTTCCTGGGGTGTTGTACCAAGTGCAGATGTAAACATCACTTTGGTCTGCTTTGTGAGAGTAGCAAAAGCTAGTGTGGCCTTTGGCAGACTCAGAGTCAGTCTGGGACCACAGAGGCATCAAAATGTTGATGAAACTGAAGGTATATAAAGCCATCATTTTTCCAACCCTCCTTAATGTCTGTAAAATGTCTACCAGTGTCATGTGAAGAAACTAAAAAACACTTGCACCTGTGCTTTCTGTGAAAGATGCTGAAGATCAAGTGGCAGGACAAGATTCCAGACACCGAGGTGCTTGGAAGATCAGCTCTCCCCAGTATTCATACTCTACTGAAATTGGCATAGCTCAGATGAGCCGGCCACCTTTCAAGAATGTCCAACACCTGCTTGCCAAAGAAAATCTTCTAAGGCAAACTGTCAAATGGAGTATGCTCTTGCAGCACACCAAACAAGTGGTACAAGGACACTAAAGGTGTCCCTAAAGTGTTCTGACATTGACCCGGAGTCATGGGAGCAAATTGCTCATGAGCGTCCACCCCGGAGGTCATCAACCCAGAACAGAGCATTGGCCTTTGAACAGCAATGCACAACAGAGGCAATGAAGAAATTCATGGCCAGGAAAACAAAAAAACTCTCATACACAGTCCTCAACATTTTCCTGCCCCTGCTACCTCAGATTGTTTAAGGTAAAGATTGAGCTTATAAGTAGGGGTTCACTGATGGAGATTTGGAGACTGATACAGATAGCCAATATTTAAGGAGGCATATTGACTGATACCCATCCTATTTCTGATACAGCTGCCTCCAGCTGGTAAGTTCGGTGTGGCGGAAGGCAAGGGGAGGGGTGTACGGGGGAAGATCAATGCCTCCTGCAGTGAGGGAGGAGGCAGGGGCAGGTGGAGCTGTGGCTCATGGGGAAGAAGAGTCAGGGCTGCACTAGGCAGCTGGCCATAGCAGCTCTGGGAGCAGAGCAGTGGTGAAATATGGGATGGCTGTAACATCCTCCCAGTGCCGCTAGCATCCACTCTGAGCCCAGCCCCCAGTGAGAAGAGCCCCATGCAGCCCTGGCTGCAGCCTGCCCCGCCCTGCACAGATCTGGGGAGCACACCACCCCATGCTCTTCTGGGTTCAAGCAGCAGCAGAAGCTGCCTCTCCCCCAACAAATGCCGGCTCTGGCCCCTCCCACCCTGCCTGGGCAGCATCTGCCCCCTCCCTCACCACGGGGGGGCATTGATCTGCACCCCTGTGCCCCTATCCCTTCCACCACACTGAACTTACCAGCTTGAGCATCTCTCCACACTGCTAGCTGTGCTCCTTACTGCCCGAGTGCTGCGCTGAAACTGTGTTCAGCACAGGCATTTAATCAGCCAAATTATCGGCCTCCACTGGCCAATATCTGATACAGGCAGTTCTTGACTTACAACATTTTGAGTTACAATGTTTCACACTTACAATGTCTATAAATTGACGCCTTGTTTCAACTTTCTGATATCAGTTTTGACTTTACAACGCTTGATCCAACACAATGCCATGCCAGCAAACAAGTTTACTACGTCACCAATGATTCCCTGGAGAACATCTGCCCAAACTTCCTTGCACACTTTCTTTAACAAAGCAGACGAGACTCCAGAAAAACCTGTAGCCAAGACTCCTGAGAAGACTCCCAGCCAAGAACTCTTCAAAAAGTTCAACCAAGGTCCCTTCAAAAAGTCCAGCAAAATCACCTCAAAGTCATCTTTCCAAATCAATGATTGCTATTTACAATATAAACACATTAATGTAGCTATATTAATCATCTCTATAATTGATCGAGTACAAAATTCTGAGGTTTTTTGGTGAAAATTGGGTATCAGGCCTGGGTTCAGAAACCAAACCCCCATTTATAACATTGTTTCCTATGGGAATATCAGTTCCGAGTTACAACATTTCAACTTAAGACATGGTCTTCAGGAACCGATTGTGTTGTAAATGCAAGGACTGCCTATACAGCCAGTTTTCTTTATACCGGTACCAATCCAATATCATATCAATGTATCGGTGCACCTTTACTTATAAGTCACCGACGTACCCACACAACCGAGCCTCCAACCCTCTTTGCTCTTTCCTCTCTCTCTTTTCTTTTGTTTCCTTTGTTTCACCTTTTCTCCACTCTCCCTCCCTATTTCTCTCATTTCTTTTCTCTCCATCTCCCCCACCACTGGATGCAGTCATCTTCAGCTGCAAAGAATGAACAAGAACTATTGTGAAAAAAATGCAAGTAATTTTATTAGAGACTAACAACCAAGATTTCAATCTCAATCTGTAGAAATGATCTGTGATACTTTAAAAAAAAAAAAAAAAAAAAAAAAAAAAAAAAAAAAAAAGAGAAGCTATATAACAGTAGCTTGGAGATGTGTTGTCCATATAGAAATCTTGAGTGCTTGGAATGTATATCTGGCAAGGCCTGTTCAGCTAACATGTGTCCAGCTTCATCTCTCTTTTACACTGAGGTCATAAAGGCAATGCCCAAGACCTGATTGGAAGTTTCTTCTCCAAAACAAAATCATTGAGAATCAGTGACACTGAATAAAAGGGAGAAAAAGGAGGAAGACCAGAGCACTAATGTCTCAAAGAATTCCAGTAATTCCATTCCCCAGGGAAGGTCTAGAAAATTATACAATATACATTTTTAATGATGTTAAGGATTTAAGCTAAAAAGTTTGGTGAGGCTAGGTTTAGAAATTTAAATAAGAGATAAAGGTGAAAATATTAACTGAGCAAACAAAGTGTGACAAATAAGATAAAAGTTTCAAAGATTCCGGAACATAGAACTTGTATCTTAACCAAAACATATTTTCCCCATATATGATAGAAAGTTTCAAGGTTTGAAAAAAGTGGAACTGATATGGGTGTTATGGTAAATAATGTTTCGTCTAAAATACACTTGCAAGATGTACTACCAGTAGAACATTGGTAGAGATGTTTAAGATTTTTATAAGGTAATGAAGTATTGAGGCAATCCAAGATTCATTATGACAGTTTTAATATTCTGGCTATGAAAACAAGTAGATGGGGAGATTTCCAGAAAGACTCAGTCCCATGAAGGTAAAAGGACAAGACTTTGTTCAGTACAAGGACAGACAGAGATTCCTCAACTCTCAAAGATTCAGATGAATCTGCTGACTAAGGTGAAAGTTCTGTAACAAATCTGAGTACAAACTGAGATTGAAAGCACAGGAAGTTTTTCAGCTCACTGGAAAATAACAGGGACAAGAACAAAAGAAAATTTGCAAATGGTCTAGCACATCTGGATAAGAAAGCAAAAACTCCTTCCTGACCTGCAATTGGAAGGAATAGGAAACATATGATGCTCTCTATGCCCTCAGCACAGACCACAAAGAAAGGAGAGGGTGCATGTGTGCTGTGCAGGTATGCTAGAGTTAAAAACAAAAATAAAAAAAAAAGTCTCTCAGTGTAAGAGCTTGCAATGTACAAGTACCCCCAGTACTCCAAAAAGTAAATTGTACTTGAAGGACAATGCTAGACTACTAATGAAGGTATGGATCTAATCCATCACTCTTAATATTTTAGTGCCTCCAGAATTCTAAGTTCCATCTCTCTCTCTCACACACACACCAGCCATAACTGCATTTTATTTTGTTTTTAATCACTGTTTAACACTATTTAGCAAATGAACTTTGCAGAAAAGCGGTGTTAATTCTGCAGTGTATCAAGGGATATCTCAGCGAATTTACAGAGAATATGTAATTTTCAAGCAACAGAAGCTGGCTGTTTTGGGCCCTTTGCTACTTACACTCCATAAAACCCAGAATTGCACATTATGACAGTGACAACTCTTCAGCTCTTAATACCTGGAATCCAGGGGTATATCACTTCCAGAAAGTCAGCCCCCTATTTAGGATTAGACAAAAGTTACTGGGTCAAGTTTATGGCTTGTAGGATGTTGGAAGACATTCTATATGGCAATAACAAGTCTTTGTGACTTTTAAATCTAAGCATATGTGTCCATGAAATAATTGCTCCTCTATTGCACCTAATCATGGGCAGATTCATGAATTTGAGAAGGGGGTGCAGGAGATGCCACCAGTGGTATACCATGGTTTGGGAGCAGGCAGAGGAACGGGGGGGGGGGGGGGGAAGTGGCAGGGGAAGAGCAGGGACCTGGCACCCCATACAACTGCTCCTTGAAATACCCAGCAGGGGTGGGCCAGGAGCAGTTCTGAGGCTTCCCCTGGAGGCAAAAGCAGCAGCTGGTGGGTCCCACCTTTCTTACCTTCATGGTGCTTTAGTCATGCCTTGGACACAGGGGGACCCAAACATTCAGGGCCCGAAGGAAAATAAGCTGTTAGCATTTGACCTTCACTGTGAAAGAAGAGTAGAACAGCAGCCCCACTCCAGATCTGTCTGTGCACCTAATATGAATAATGTTTCAATACCTGTGGTTGGTAAACAAAGTTGCTTCCTTCAAGTTATGCCTATTAGCAGTTCTTTCTTTCTGAATTTTATATTAGCATATAGTATAGGCTCTTGTTTTTCTCCAGTGCTATTATATTAACCACTGATTACAGTTACTGCGTGTTCCAAATGATAGTCATTATTAAACTATTACCACTAAAAATGCATTTTGTGAGGGCCACTCATAGTGTAATATCCCCTTAGGTTACCAGCTGCCGCATTACTTATTTGATTTAGTGGTATCTGCACTCACAATCATTTTAGGAAAAAAGTCTGCGTGGGTTTGTTGGGGTTTTTTTTAATTTACTTTGTAACTTTGGTTTCAGCCACATCATACTTAGATTCATTACTGCCAGGCCTCCCCCATTGCGCTACTTTAAAAAAAAAAGTTAATACATCACAGAAATAAAGGAATGGGGGGAGGGGGGGGGGAAAAAAAAAAATCAGCAAAGGGAGCACAAAAACAGAGATAGGCAATTTATTTAAGTGCAGAAATCATTGGATCATTCAGTGTAAACTTTCTTTAACATGCTGCCCCACTTAGTTCTGACTGTTACAGCACAGTAGTTATTGTGCATTTATTTAGTACTTATATAAGCAAGTACTAAATAAATGTGCAGTAACTGCAGTTACTGCACAGTAGAGCCAGTAAATGTCTTTTAAGTGACACTACTGACCCTCACAGTAGCACTACTGAGCAATATTATCCATCCACTACACAGTCAGCATCTCATGTAGACGCACTCATTGTTGGGTTAAGATTTTATACCTTTGTTTAAAATTCTGACTGACATTAGAAAGCATGGAGACATATTCAAGAGCAAACAAGTCTCCCTTCCCCACATTTTTGATACTTCTAAAAGTTTCACTTTGATTAAAGTTTTTAATAAAGGTTCAGGATCTAATTTACTTTTGCTATATTTTCTTCCCATCTAAGTTTTACTGAAATGTAGAGTCTATATTTTCTTTGCGAGTTTAATGGCATATAGTCCTCTCACTGCATAGAATGACTCGTACTGTTTAAATTAGCTGAGGTCATATCAAAGCAGAGTGAGTACTAGCATGAATCAGGTTTCACAGCTGGCACTACCAGCTTTGCCACTGGCGCTTCTGGGGTCTGTGATCAGCTGCTGGAGGACCCCCAGACTCTGGAGGCACTAGTTGCCCATGATCTATATTATAATCCTCTGAGCTACCAACCAGCCAAATGCAGTGTTATGAGTCCCAAGTGTTGCTTGGTAGCCTGATGAACAAGTGGCAGCCTGTGGGCTACATACAGCCCCCAAGGGTATGGACAGAGATTACACATAAACCCGTTTAAGTGATCAGATACTGTTTTACACTTGTAACAGGACAGACATTCAGTGCACATAAACTAGTTTTAAAATGGCCAAAACCAGTTTGAGATAAACCTGGTTGAATATAATATCAGACTTAGCTTATTTGGCTCAAACCAGTTTATGCAATGTCTGTCACAGACCACTTGCTGCTTTAAGTTAAACCAGAGTCCCCCAGCATCCTGGCAGGCTCTCTGGGATGGGCAGAGCTCTGATCTCTGCTCCAGTGAGCTGGGCTGACCCTCCCTTCTCTCTAGCCCAAGCAGAGGCAGGATGTGGCCAGACGCTGGCCTGCCATGGCTCCCGAGTCAGATTTCTCCTTCTGTCCCTACTCCGCTGGCAAACCCAGGGGACCACAACTGGGGTTTGCCAGCCCCAGATGCACCTCCACAGCTTATCTGCAGCCAGGCAGGGACAGAGTTAATTCCTCCCTTTGTCCCCTTTCTCCCTGAGAACTCCTGGGGGTTTGGCTGCAGGTTAATCCCACAACATGCTCAAAGCCAGACTCCACAATAAAAATGTGAGACAATTTTTAATTACAACAATATGTATGAGGGGAAAGCTAAAAGAACAGGAAAAAAAATTGTCATCATTCTCTACAGCTCATTAGTTCAGATGCACAATATAAACCCTATATAGGGTTTGTGTGTAAATGAATATATGTCTTTACATGGCCTTTTAAAGTTGATCTCGCAGAAAGTCTGTAGCTAAAAATGTTGACAGAAAGACCAACTCAGTCTCAGCTGTTGAAAATTGCCCAACAGGACTGAGATTCATTCTGTGCCCCTTTTTCTCTCTCAGTTGTTTCAAGCCAAGTGTAGGAGATACTAGCGATCTAAACTTTCACCAAACGCACAAACCGCGTATAAACCAAGCTTTTTCTGTCTGAAACAGATTGCTTAATTTTTTTTCTTCCATTATTTTAAATGTTCATGCATTTTCACCTTCTTGCCAAGATGGGAAATTGAAGTGTTAACATACCTGCAAGAAACACTATTCTCAGATTTTTTTTAGCTATCCTTGCTGGACACAGGAAGTTCAGAGATTTTCAACACATCTCTTAACCTTATCCAGATTTTTTGATTTATTAAAACCATCTTTCCAAATTTTCAGTTTCACTAAAAACAGTCCCTCAAGCAGAGAGCATTTGGACACCAAGGGACAATAGCTTCAGGAATTTCCACAGAACATGATGGTGATGGCAGTGGAGTGACAGTCAGGACAGAACCGACCCCAGTAACAGATCACTGCTGTTTGTACACATTTGCAAATCTACAGTCACGTGAATTAATGGCATGACACAGTCATTTTAGCTCATTGCTTCCTGTGTTCTGAGTGCTATCTAAAAGTGCCCAGGAGCAGAGGAGAGAGCCACGCTAATGCTCTCGCCCCTGCAGATTCAAGCCCTGCACCTGTGAGCCCAAAGCTAAGACCTGCAGAACCAGGCTGAGAGGTGGGAAGTGTTGGCAAAAACCTAACAATCACCACATGTGCTGGAGAGGTAGTTACAGGAAGCTGCAGACAGCTTCACCAAATAATGCAGAGAGCTACAATTATATTATAGAGCAGAAGGTGTAAAAGGTAGGAATACCTAAAAAAAAAAAAATAAAAGCCTTTCTGAATGCCTGGCTGTAAGGAGACACTCTGTCCTGAGGGTTAGTAAAACTAATTCTTGTCTTCCTGGTTTACATTGCAAGTTAGTCTAAGATGTGTATGGTGTGTTTTACTGGGCTTTATCTTAGCTTAGGCAAAGATTTCTGGTAGTTCCCTGTTGTATGCTTGGCATATTGCTGTGTTCAATACATGCTTGCTTCAGGTAAAGGACTTTTTCCCCCATTCCCACTCCTCAGGTTTGGCAACTACTGCCCTCTCCTTCCCCCCAGTTGGTGGCTGACATCCTGTGTGTTGTGCTAGCCCCAGCTGGTGCCTGGTCACCCCACCACTGTACCAGCAGGGAGGTGTGAGAACCTTGGAGGGCATCTCTTTGCCCTCCCCTTTAGCAGTGGGTGGCAGGTATGCTCTAGTACCCCCCAACTTCTGGTTTGAGCCACTGCAAGCATGCTCCTGGGGGGAACAGAGTGCCTGTATTCTGTGTACAGCAAAGGAGGACATGGGCTGCTTGAGCTACATACAAGAAAGGCAGGAGGCCCCATATTACAGGTAGGCAGATGGCCAAGAGGAGAGAAGGCTGTGGCAGGAGTTGGACTGCCTCTGCTGCAATGGACAAGGGAGGAGACGCTGCACATATGGCACACACAGCTCAGGTGGTGAAGTCAGGCTGCACATATGGTGCCAGGAGGGGCAGGGAGCCAAGTTGCCCACATTGTGCACCCACCAGAGGGGAGAGCCCTGGAGAGTTGCCTGAATGGCAAGCTGCCCTCAGGCTGAAACCCATACCCCAGGGGGCCTCTGATGGACAGCACTGCACTAAGAAGAGCTGCAGACTGCCCCAGCTGGCACACCCACCACAAGGGATCTACCCCTTCTGCAAGTACCGTCCAGAACAGGCTAATGTAACAGTTTGCAGTTCTAACAACTCTCTGCATATCAGGGGACAGAGATCTACCAGACCCCTACAAGACAGTGGCCCTAGGAATATCAGAGATAGTGTGCCACTGCAGTAGCATGAGAGGAAGGAGGAAGGTCGTGGCCACTAACAGAACTCAGAAGGTCTTACACTCATGTGCAACAATGGTAGCACTCAAGTGGTAGCCTGAAAGGGGATGTCTAAATGCATTAGGGCAGGAGTATCAATCATTCAGCCTACATGCTGGATCTGGCTCAGGAGGCAGCTATCCCACTACCAGCCCACCAGACTATTTACAGGACACTAGAAATTTGGGAGCAGGCAGTATAGCTTAACATCCCACTGTGTCCCCCACGTTGAAGCCAGAGCTGGACTTGCTGCAGCAATACATAGTGGTGGCAGTTCTTCCTACAATGGGGCACGCAGGAAGGGCTGGAGCCACTGCTGTGTGCTCTACTGCTGTCACTGCTCTTTCCTTCTGCCCCAGGCTGGATCCAGCCTGAAAGAAGTTTCATGGTCCACATCGGACCAAGGGCACAAGATGAGTTTGACTCCCCTGCATTCGGGGTAATGTCAGGGCATGAAATGAGCCACTTAAACTGAAGAACAGTGTTAGCTTAAGAAGAAATAGATATAACGAGGCCACAGATAAATTCAAGCATGTTAAAAATCCTCTCTCACTGTTAGACCAGTGAGGTTCTAGAGGTCACTAACAGGCATGCATCTGGCCACAGAGCATAAGCAGGCCTTGAAGAACTGACAATATTTACAGACACACATCCAGGAGGCTGATGCCTCAGTTTTCCAATGTGTGTGGCCACTTCAATTTCTGCTGCATAGGATCCTACAGCTGCATGGCTGAATTATATAGGCCAGAAGAGAATATTTTACACAGAAAATGAGGAAAGTATGGCAAGTATGAACTTACTCTGAACAGTGTGGGAAAAGTGACTTTCCCCTTCTCCCAGTGTTTTCTGACTGATTTATAATAAAGAAGGTGACTTTTCTAACTGCTACCAGCCTTCGCTGTCAGATTTAAGGACAGATATTTCCTTCTTGCAATCACCACTCATGTAAATTCTGCAGGTCAGGTGAGGCTCTCACCATCCCCTGTGCAACCTTGTTGTCTGCAGATAACTGCTGGTGTGACAAGTATTGTCCTCTTACCATCCTGGGTTTACACAGGTGTAGCAGTTTGTCTGTCTAATGAGATGATGAAGATAAACTGCAGCCTCCAGAGTAACTATTAAGTTGTTTGGGCCAACCAATAGCTTTAGTGGGCCCTAATAGAAAATGCAGGCCCACACATTTAATAGGTACACTGACTATAGTTATTAAGTTATTTTTTGTATGAAATGGGACAAGGAGTCAGAAACTATTAAATAAATTCTCCAAATTTGCCCCAACTGCTCCGGCAAGAAGAGAATGAATTAAGTTCTATCATTTGTGAGGGGAAAACATGTTGTGCTAAACTGTTGTGAGAAAGACATAAAATAGAAATCAGGGGTTCAATGGAAGCTATTGGTGCAGCAGATACAGTCTAAGGGTTTTGTCAGACTTTACCCTGTACGCTGAATGAATGTTAATCAGCTTAGTACTATTTGGCTTAGTGGAGTTGTTACAATGGGCACGTCTACATAAGATGCCAGAAGTTCAGTAGGCTAATTTTACTGCACATCATGGCAAAAGCCTTGCTAACAGCAACATTAGTCTACTGTGCATTAGCATCATCTAAAATGCACGCTGGCACCACTGCACAGTGGCACTGATTACAGCACATTAAGTTAGCATGTATTTTTACAGGTACTAAAATTAATGTTCTGTGGTTATGTAGCAGAACCCCCACTTTTTCTTTTTTAACATATATATGATAGATATGCATTCCCTTCTCTTCCCCAGTTATTTCTGACTTCTCTTTCTCTCCCTCTCTATACCCTATAGACAAGCATAAGAGAGCTCAGACTTAGGATAAGCTTTAACATTTTTATTTTGGTAGCAAGTTTTTGGTTTTGGATAGCCACTGTTTTATACTGTATTATTATTAGATTTGTATTGATTTTTACTGTTGTACATTGTATTATCATTTTTAATTGATTTTTATTGTTTCATATAGATATTGTATGGTTTAGGCCTGTGTTTGTAAGTGAACCAAAGTCATGTCAAGTTTCCATTTTATACATCAAGCCTCCATCTCGTGTCCTCTGCCTGGGCATCCCATGTTGCAATTGTATGAGTCATGTACCCCTCCCATGTAAATTAGTTCCCGGATGAAAGAGAATGATTGGGATTGATTGAAATTCAATGGTAGCAGGCCTCTACTGAATGGACTGGGCTATCACCACACATTGATTCACCCAGGAACCATGGACCCCACCCAGGAACAGAGACAAGAACCCAGCATTTGAAATACAAGATACCCCAGAGAACCAGCAACTCATTGTACCACACCACTGCAGACACCAGAAACTTGACATCCTTGCATGGAGCACACAGTACACCAGGGGCTGGCCCTTGCCTGGGCATGCCTCCTGTCACTAGGGTCACACAAGGTCTGCCCATATAAAAAGGGGCAGTGAAGACAGACCCAGTGGGATGCCCTCTCCATCCTGACCAGCACCATGCCACACTGCCTATCCACTGAGAGGCCCTGCCGGTGACCCCCCCTCTGGATAACACCTACTGGACAAGGACCCTTTCCAGCCTGGATAGGTAGCTATCACCCCCCACCCTCTCTTCAGCCAAGTTCTTGGACTCTGCTTCTCTTCCCTACCTGGACTCCAGCCCTTCCGCTGGGTCTTTTTCCTCCTGCTGCCATTGTGCATGTGTGTGAACTTCATAGGGCTGTGTAGTGTGTTGTCTCTTTAATAAAAAATGTTATTTGGACCCCTAAATTGGGTTTTGCTTTATTATGGTTCAGCCCTGCTCCAATCTCTGCTCCTCACCCCTCTAACTTCTGTCTTATTTCTTCCTTTCCTGCTTCTGGCTCACTGCCACCTCCAACACCTGTCCTGAGCTCCTCTCTGCCTCCAAACTCCCTGTTTCTTTGCCACTGTCTTATTCCCACTGCCTTTTCCTTTTCCCCTGAGCAACTAGGTTTCTGCAAGTTTCTTTCCTGGCTGTCTCCTCCTTGCCACCACTTATCTGCCCCCCTCCCCAACATCTCAGCTGTCTACCTCAGTTTCCAGCCCCAGTCTACCTTAAGTAACTCCAAGCCTCAGTTCCTCAGCTAGCTTCTCTGTAATCTGCTGGTTCTAATCCCAGTTCTGGCAACTTTCACTCCCTACACTTTAATTCTCTCTCTTTCACCTGTACCTTCCATCAAGTATCCCAGGTACCCCAAGCACACACATACACACTGTACCACCTCAGTTAGGAACTTACCTGTGTGTATGGTGGTGGTGTGTGTATATCATGCACACAATGCCATATTTTATATATATATGGCATCGTGTGCATGATATACAAATTAGTAATCTGTATCTAACTTTTGGGGTGTATAATGTATGTGCTTGAATTGGTGATAGGTATGCATGTACCTAGACTGGTTTGGATGTGCATGTGCCTGATCTGGTAGTGTGCGTGTGTATTCACCTAATTGATTTGTGTGTTTATATATGTGTAATTGTGTCACACCCTCCTGTCTAACAGCGCAATATTGAGATCCTGAGAGCTGGCCTGAACCCACAGGGCTACAGTTATGGCACATTAATGAATGTGTAGACATGCCCACTGTAAGGCAAAAAACCTGTTTTGGCTGCCACTCACCTGCACAGCTGTGACTTGTCACTAGATACTTGGTGAGCAGGGGCAGGATTAGGAGATAGGGGAAGACCAGTCTCGCTGCTCCTGCCAGGCAGAGCAAAAGCTGCAGCCCTGGTGCCTCCCGCTGTCCCTCGGACTGGCTCAGACTGGTTCATTAGAGCCAGAAGCAGAGTAGGGGAGGGCACCGCCCCCCCAACAGGCTCACACCAACTCTGCTCCCAGCTTGGCTCTCAGGGTGCAAAGTAGAGTAAGCGGTGGTGGGGAGGTGGTGGCCCCCCTTCCACCCTCTGGCTCAAACTGGCTTACTCTGCTCCCAGGGAGGTGCTGTGCTCCAGCTTCCCTACTCACCCACTGCCTCCTGGGATACTGGAGGACTTGAATTTGGGCAGAAAAGCTGTGGAGAGTGGCCACAAATTAACAGAACAAGAGTAAAATCAGGCAAATTAGAAATAATCCTGCCCTGTAGTGGCATAACATTAATCCAAATTATGAGTGCTTTAAGCTACTTAAAAGGTGTTAATGTGTAGCCAGTCTGGGAGTGAAGAGTTCTAGAAGGCACCTGAAGTTACTGTGTAACAAAGCTATAAGAACAAATGTGCCTGCATGTGTGGAGGAATCCCAAGGATCCTCCCCAAACAGTCGGGGCTCAGGCAATTAAACAGAAGGGAAATCTGAAGAGAGGCAACTACACTATCTGCAAACACATTGCACGCAGACAAGTAATTGTTGGTGAAGGCAAGTGGTCAGCAATAGTGTGAGATTTAATGGAGACCAATGGATTCTCTATCCATATTTTGTACCTATGAAGTGGTACATTTGAGCATGTGACAGAGTATTGTCATCAAGCATCTAGCCAGGGATCTGAAACAGTTAGTTGAGAAGCTTGTTTTTTTGGAAAATACATATAGACAGCTCACAATGACAAGGAGAGTGATGGTTAGCAAACTGCAGCTGGATACAGAATAGAAATCAACAAAACAGCTACCTGAATGACAGTGACCAGAACCATGACATAATAACTGAATTAGCCAGACCGAAGTCCAGCCAGCACTTTTAAAGTTATAACTGCACACCTAAGATGTATGCACAAACTGTTACCTAATCAGAAAGTGAAAGAAGTTGTAAAATGTGATGGATGGCTCATAAATCTGCCGTAAATATTTCTTTCTACTTCAGGAAGCACCCAACCAGACTATTTTTAAGGCTGGAGTCCATAAATATAGCTAAATATAAATTATTTCTATGTGCAAGAGTAGGCAGAATTTTTTTAAAAACATTCTAAAATTCTCAAGGGCTGCTTATCACCTGCTATATCTGTCCAAAGAGCTCCCTCAAGGAATCAAACTTCCAGCTTTTTCTTGACTCGCTGCTCCTTTTCATAAAGGTCAGATCATCTAATCAGAGAACAAAATAAATACCATGCAACTTTGATGTGCAATTACACAGTTTAAATAGGAAGGACCTGAAGCTGTCCACTCTCATACAATCCACAGACTTCAGTTTGTTCTAATAAATTACTCATAAAAAAAATTAATAAAAAAACTTCACTGAAAAGCATGACACCTTCACAGGTAATTGCAAACAGACAAAGAATCCAAAGGAAACATAAAAAGAAAGCAACTTCTGTATTTTGCTGTCTACTGTGCCTTTGAAACACAACCCGAACTTGTAAATTACTGGATGCGAATTGCTTGCACGACTCTTAAGTAACATGTACCATGTACTGCATCTACATACTTGTTACCATACATGCACAGTAAGGTGATTAGGAAGGATGATAAACATTTTAAACATGTTTTGATATATCAGATACTGTAGAAACAGTGGGAGGAGTTAAATACTACTACAGTATCTAACTACTAAAGTTTTTTAGGGTGTCACTATATAAAATGTGCTTGCTTTTTGAAAGCATTTATTTTTTTCTAAATGTTAGCAGCCATGTCTGTCCTGTGAAGAAACATGCCTAGGAAGTGATTGATTTGGACAGAATACAATCAAAATGCATTTTACCCGTATAATGTGGCCTCTACCCTGTTATTCGGGAGACTAGGTGATTTAGGGTTTGCTTTCACTACTCTCCCCCCTCCCTTCCTTTTCCACATTTTCATCTTCATCTTTCCCCCCTGCACACATGCAGTCCTTCCCTTTACATGGTCCGAGTTACTGGATCTCTCAGTATTCCCACAGTTTGCACATAGACTGAGGATGTGAAACAAGATGACTGCTTAGTCCAAGTGCAGATAAAGCCTGATGAACCAAGAGGCAGAAGTGACACAGAGCCTGCAACATAAACTCAAACCTCAGGCCAGAGAGGGACAATCTGGCTGGGGGAGCTGCTGAGGACAGAACCTACCCACAAGGACAGAAGCACAAACTGCAGCAAGGGAAACAGAAAGAAGCCAGAGCGAAGAGAGGCTGCAGACACAGAAACTGAGCTAAGTATGCCATGCACTTTTCTGTTTTGTTTTCTTTCTATATAGAGCATGCCACACAGGGATGATGTGACCCTCTGCAGGACATTGCTGTGCCTGAAGAGAAGCATTGGCATTTTCAGTGATTTTCTTTTTTGTTTCCCACAGGACTGGAGGGTGACTGGGAACACCCTGAAATCGAAGTTCAGCCGACCAGTTAAAACATAAAGATTGGGGTGTGATTTGCAACTACTAGCATGCAACGTGGTGAATATCACAAGTTTTAGAACCCAGGAGTTACAAAGCGTAAACAAAGCTGAAGCCAGGAGCCATCAGCCTTGAATAGCAGGCCCTGACCTAGAAGGCTCAGATAAAGAAAAGTAGGATGTGGCCAGGGAGCTCTGACCCAGACATGGGCCCACTCCTTTAAGCACACCTTACCCTCTGGACAGCCTCCCCTACTGAGTTTACACCAAGACACAACAGGCAAGAATACTGAAAAGGAGGAGTGGACAAAAGGTACAGGAATTGGAAAGTTTCCAAAGGCAGGAACCCTGTAGTGACATGTATGGGGTGCCTACAAACTGCTTCTCCTTTACTTTGCAAAGTAAGTATAGCATAGCCAATTACCATCCTTGTTCCTTAACAAACCTTAACATCATCAACAATGAAAATCATTTAACAAAAAACAAAACACTTTTAGCCTGTTTTTTTCAGTGACTTAAATGGTTAACTCTGTCCCCTTTCAATAAACAGTTTAAGGCAAAACTACAGATGACTTCAATGGAGCCACCCCCAAAACCAGTAGTATGCAGCATGAATGGAAAATCTTGGTAACTGTACCAGGCAGGGGAAACGTCCTAGAGTTGCCGTGCTCTCCCCTAGCGCCCCCTACTATGCCAAGTTGGTCTACAATGCACCCTCAATCTTGCCTGTCATGTCTTTGATGTCAATTATGTAATTAGGGAAGGTGCCTCTTCAGTTCCCTGGACACAGTTATCCTCCTGTACATTAGCCTGGCTCCACTAATGGGTGTCCTTGGGCACCCCAGCCTTATGGGCTGTGTGGCTCCAGCCACCCCTGTACCACGCCCCAAGCCTCGCTGATGGACTGGACGTTGTTTGGTCCATCTCACACTCTGCACCCTCTCTAGCACTCAGGCCCTCCGCAGCCCTGGTCTCTCAGGCGCGCCCCACAGGCACTCTGGCTTCCCACAGCCTTGTCCGTGCTGCCCCTTTACTCTGGGGTTACTACAGCCTTGGGGCTCAGGTGGCCATAGCCGTGCCTGGCCCCAGGTCTCCTCCTCGAGGTCTTGAACCCCACCTCCCCCCACAGGTGGGCTCAGGTGGCTATAGCCATGCCTGGCCCCTTTGCTCTAAGGCTGGGGTCTGCGCACCCCAAACACTGTGCCTTCTCTGGCACCTTTCTTGCTGCCCCTCTCTCTGGGGGCTGGGGTTCCCACACCACCATGGGCCCCCTATGAGGCCTCCTCCATCCCCCTATAGCTTCTCCTGGTCCTCCGGTATCAACAACAAACACAAAACACAAGCCTCCACACTATAACTTAAATCCAGGCCTCACGGCTAAAACATTTTCTGAGCCACCCCACAGGTGCTCCGTCTCTCCTCCGTATCACCAGCTGCACTCACCTTCAAACTTTTCCCTTTCTCCACTCAAGGCAAAGCTCCTTCTTTTGTCACAGGCAGGCCTCCTTGCCTGGCCTTAGCCTGAGAGTTATATAGGAGCCAGGCCTGCCCCTTCCCGGTCAACTGACTCAACAGGTGTGAGCCCCTAGCTCCTCCTGGTTGCCCCGGCAACCGGCACCTGGGTGGCCATTCCTATTCTTCACATAGCAGGCACCTTAGTGCCCTGCTACAGTAACAAATAACATTTTACAAGAATTTCCTATGAGCTACTTTTTTTTTCTTTTCCAAATCGACATACTTTTGTGTGCTCAAAGCCAAAGTTCATAATAAAAATGTGAGACGATCTTTAATTACAGCGATATGTATGAGCAGAAAGCTACAAGAACAGGAAAAAATGTCATCAATCTCTACAGCTCATTAGTTCAGATGTACAACATACACCCTACACTAGGCTTTACACCATGTATGTAAGTGAATATATGTCTTTACATGGCCTTTTAACACTGATCTCACAGAAGGCCTGCAGGTAAAATATTGACAGAATGACCAACTCAGTCTCAGGTGTTGAAAAATGCCCAACAGGACTGAGATTCATTCTGTCTCTCTTCTTCTCTCTCAGGTGTTTCAAGTCAAGTATAGGAGATTTGAGTGATCTGAATCTTCACTCAATGCACAAACTGCATATGAACCAAACCCTTTTTTGTCTGAAAAAGATTGCTTTTTTTCCCCATTATTGTTCATTTTCATATGCTTCCACCTTCCTACCAAGATGGGAAATTGAAATGTTAACATACCTGCAAGAAACACTATTCTCAGATTTTTTTAGTTATCCATGCTGGACACAGGAGGTTCCAAGATTTTCAATGCTTCTCTTAACCTTATCCAGTATTTTTGGAATTTATTAAAATTGCATTTCCAAATTTTTATTTCCACCAAAAACAGTTACTCAGGCAGAAAGCATTTGGACACCAGAGAACACTAGCTTCAGGAAATTCCACAGAACACGGTGGTGATAGCAGTGGAGCGACAGTCAGGACAGAACCTAGTAGCAGCCGACTGATCTGTTTGTGCAAATTCTCAAACTTATAGGCTCCCTTGTCATGTGACTTAATGGCACAACACAGTCATTTTAGCTCATTGCTAGCTGTGTTCTGAGTGCTATCTAAAAGTGGGAGCAAATTACTACTGTACTTCCTTCAGTGAAAGTGCCATGCAGTCAATCTCTGCTAATTTAACAACAGCCTGAAATTCCTTCTATAAAAGTCCTTCTGTATATCTGCAGGAGGAGATGGTGAAAAACAGGGAAAAAGCACTAAGGCTCATATATTAATCTAACTCTGCAGACTTTTTAATAGTATCTGCGGGACTTAAATTTTAATCTGAAATAGAAACTTGATTGTTTTAATGAAAGCTGTCAGTAAGAGGTGCTGGTTCATAATGAAACTTATCAACTAAACTCTGTTTTTTTCCATGGGTGCTAAAAGTGAACCAGCTCTGCAGGTTAAACTCAAACCATCAAGGGAAAGGCCCTACCAAGTGCCACTATTCTCCTCATTAATCTCCTCTCATATCTTCTTATCCAAGTTGTCTTCACAGAAAGTTCTGAGGTTGGAAATGATAAAAGCTTTCTATTCCCTTAGAGTCAAGTGAGCTTTTGGATCCTAATTTCTGGTACTGTTCCAGCTATCATTTTGAATTCCCCTACACATTTTAATTGATGCATTAGTTAAGTGACCACCATCTTGCTAGAATTAACAATGCATAACAAATGAAAAATTGTTAAGTCCCCACCCAAAAACAGGTGGTTTAAACCTGGTTAAACATAGCATCAGACTTAACTGATTTTGGTAAAACTTGTTTATGAAACTTCTGTCCCAGATTCCTTCCTGGTTCAAGTTAAATCACAGTCTCCCAGCATGCTTTCCAGCCCTAGGGTTCTGCTGTCTGCTCCAGAGAACAGAGCTGGCCACACCCCTCTGCTCCCTAGCTGCAGCATTGAGAGCTGGCTGACAAGGGGATGGGGGGAGGGGAGGCAAGCCCAGCTGGGGTTTGGGGCCAGGGTAGGAGGGTTAAACACCCCTTCCCCTGCTCAAATTTACCGATGGCTCCAACTGTGGACTACAAATCTCAGAAGCGCTTGGAAGAAGGAAGAGGAAGTGATGTGCAACTCTGCAGAGTGCTGTGGTTGTAATTATGAACTGCAAATCCCAGAGACCTCGGGGGCAGCAGGAAGAGGAAGTGAACACACAGCCACAGTGCCATGCTCTAATGCTTCTTGCCTGAAGCCACTGCAAGCATGTGGCTGCATTTCCTGAATCAAAGATAGACATCTATTCACTTCTGTTTCAATTTAATCTGTTCAGCTACAAAAACTGAACTGATTCAGCCCAAGGCTTTTTGACTGTCTGTACCTACCCTGGGAGATGTACGTTTTAACCCCACAGACTGAGGCGACCACTGAACCCAAGTCTCACATTCTGGACAACTGGTTTATGCACTAGGCTTGTATAAAGATGGAGGCATGGTAACACCATTGCCATTTCTTTAAGTGACATTAGCTGCAACTTCAATTTGTGAGGACTGACTTATTTATGGATTCCAGTAAGACTTAGGCATGGAATAGGTGCTGAGGTGCTCTGTTTGAGACAGAAGCAAAATTTTAGGCATTTCCAGAACCCAGAATCAAACAGATAGTGATTTTAGGCAGCAGCTGACTATGGAGAAATAAGGGTGCTTGATAGTAAATTAACTGCCTCCATTCTATCTTAGACCTGCTTTAAATCTTCGTGTTCTTTATAGGTGCCCAGATTAGTCCTATACATGTGCCAGATGTCTGCTCTGATGCATGCTAATTAGCATGTGTTGGAGCAGACTTTGTTAATCAAGTCTGCTGAAGCATGCTAATTAGCAAACTCCAGCAGCCTCCACATCATGTGTATTCACCATCCCCACACTTCAAAATGGTGGCAGGGGCATTTTAACTAAAGCTCGTTGAACAAGCTTTAGTTAAAGTGACCCGCTGCAATTTTGAAGCACAGGATACCAAATACACATGATACTGCAGGCACCTTAATTAGGGTGGCTCTCAGAGACTTCAAGACTGGAGCATGTGTAATGACATCCCTTATGTCTAAACGGAAGACAAGTCAATGTCCCAATGAACTTCACAAAAGAAATTTCTTTAGCAACATAACTAGGAGCCATTTTGAAATATCAGAGAATCACATTCAGTGGGGGAGGTTTTCAAAGGCACAAAGGTAAGCTAAACACTAATCTCCCTTTGAAAGCTAATAAGAGGTGGTCATCTTATTTCTACCTTTGAAAAATCTCAAAGAAGTCTGCTGATGTCAGCAGCAATGACTTTACAGAGTTCAGTGACCACTTCTTGTGGAAGAAAGGGAAAAAAATTATATAGACGCTATGAGCATATTTTGAATACATTCTCTGTCACTCACGGACTGCCCTTTTCTATTGTTATAGCCATCATGAAGGGAAGAGAGCAGAAAAGGAAAACACACTCATAATTAATTATAAAGGCACAAACCCTCAAATCACAATCCTGAATGAGATCTTATGTCTCCAGCTGCTCCTGTGATGTTTCTCATGCCAACAACCATACTGTAACCAGGTATGCCAAAAGTTAACACTGCCCTCCCCGACTTCCACTCCAATCCCTTTCCCTTGAACAATCTACTGCTCTGCTCTGTTGCCTGCTGCTGTACTGCTTGTCACAAACCAAACCCGCTGCATTCCACACGTACATAGGCTCCTTGTGTCACAAGCTGATATTCTGTAGTTCAGTACCCACTGTAAGCCGTACGCTGCTGCTAACATACCAAATTCTTAACACTCTCCTGAAAATACAGATGTTTTCCTCCTAGCCACTGTTAACTTTGTGCATTTCCTGCTGTACTCTGGGCACTGTTTAGTTGTCTCTACGCCATAAAATGAACACACTGGTAACATAAACATAACTCCTGTTTTCTGATATGTCTCCTTCACTTGCTCATCAATCAATCACGACTCTTTTTAGGTTTCTATTTTAAAATTTCCATTTTAAGAGTTCCATAAATAAGTTAACCTAAATCTATATTATTGTTTGTGCACTTAGTAAAATAACCAGGGGATAAGCTACAACAGCTTAGATTATGGGGTCAGTGGCCATGTCTACACAAGATACTGACTGTGCAATAGCCTGCAACTATTGTGCAGTAGCATCACATGGCAGAAAGCATGAAGTGACACTACTGTGCAGTAGTCTCAGGCTACTGTGCAGTCAGTGTCACAAAAAAGCCATTTGGCAATGCTTCTGTGTAGTAACTCTGGTTATTGTGCAGTCATTTAACATGTGTTTATAACTTGTAGTAAACAAGTACTAAATGACTGCGCAGTAATTACTGTGCTGTAACAACTATGCAGTCAGTGCCTTGTGTAGACACGGCCAGTTTGATGCACATTCAACAAGACAGAATTCTCAGTGGTAAGATAGTTGGTAAACCTATTGGATATGCAGGCTGGTCGGGAAATGAGAACTGATTTCTGCTGTTTCTGTTTCCTAGCTGAGCAGCAAACAATTAGATCAGTAATTTTATTGCTACTTCAGCACTGATTGGGTTTGTTTTGGGGTTTTGTTTTGGTTTTTTTAGTAGTTTTTTTTCGCCTAGCATTTGACAAAGACTGTCACCAATGACAGCTTAAACCAATCTGAACTAGTTGTCTCTAAGGTCCCCTCTGCACATTACACTTAAGGCATGATTAATCAGATAATCACGTCTTAAATTGTGACACAGTTAAGCTACATGTTCAACAGATCAATGGCATGACAAAACATGCAACAAGCTATAAAGTTATTCTACAAAAAATGTTCCATAACTTTGTAGCTTGTTCTAATCACACCATTAATTGAGCATGTGACCAAGTGCTCCCTTGTGGCCAGGAGGCCCATCAACTGAGGGGCTCCCAGCCATATGGATGCAGCACCCACTGCCAGCCCCACAGCTGACAAGGCTCCCAGCAGTGGGAAGAACATTGCATCTGCTGTGCAGGACTTGCAGCACAAGCAGTGTTCCCTGTGCTGCCCAGCTTCGAGACCACAGACCACATCTGCTGTGGAGCTCACAGTCGGGGTAGCACAGGGGAACACTGCCACTGCAAGCCCTGTACCTCATGAGGCTTGCAGTGGTGGCAGTATACTTTCTGACAATACTCTGAGCGTAGCTTCCCAGGACAGCTGAGGCTCACAGCAGGAGCAATGCAGGGAATGGTGTTCCCACTGTGAACCTCGCTGATCCCCCTCAGCTGTGGGACTTGCAGCCACGGGAGCTTGTCACAAACCAAACCTGCTGCATGCCACACACACACATTATCCAGGCAGGGGGAGCCTGGAATCACGATCCCAGGCTTCCCCTGCACTGGTGATAAGGCGCAATGGGATCTAATGCACAATACCAAAATCACACCTGTTGACATGTTCATGTGGCATGGCAGGAAGTATGATTGTGTGGACCATGACTTAGATCCCATTGCACTTTTACCTGCACATGTAGAGGGGTCATAAGGTGCTACTCTGCTCCACTTCCTGCCTGTTCTTTCTTGAGGGAAACTGGAGGCACAAGAGACAGAACAAATGAAGGACTATGAGGAAAATAGACTTTCAAGAAAAGCTTGTCTCTGACTCCATTTAAATTTGGGATTCGGAGCTTTTTGGTTACCTACTAGTCGTTTCTTGAGCCATCACCTCAAGGAATCAAATCATCTCTAGAGGACAATAAAGGGGGAGAAGTAGGGTTGATAACACTTGCCCATTGCTTCCCTTTATAAGACAGCATTATTACCAGTTACTTAAAACTGCCAAATTTTAAAAATTTTGGTTCAAAATATCCCCTTTGGTTAAAGAGACTTCACCTGAGAATTCAGAGGTCAATGAAAGGAGACAAAGAGAAAGGAAAGGAAGAAAGATCCACTGATAAGGAGCTACAGTCAATCGCATAACCTGTGATTTACTGGATACAGAGATGGAGAACAGTAGCCCAGAAATACCTGAAGAAAGAGTTTAGTGCAATTAGGACATGGCATTGGACCACTGAAGTCCAGGGTGTCAGAGATGGGTAGTAGGAGAGGAAAACAAGTGGAAATGGCTGTGAAAGGGAATGGGAGATGAAGTCTAGTAATGGCTCAGTATGGGAATTGGGAGTCTGAAAGGATAAGATGAGGATTGGTTAGGTAAGGTGAGACATGAATTACTTAGCCTGAGGACAGAAGACAGAAACTGACACTGACTAGTTAGAAGAATGGGACTTGGACAAGGAGCTGGGGTGTAGAAAGAATTGGCAGGACAAGTTGAAAGAGATATGGTAACAGTCAACCTTGGGTAAGGAAGGAGGGAGGAGAAGAATAGACAGTGTCCGCACTGCAGCACACTTCTCTATGTGGTCTGAAGCCAAAGATTCCCAGCTCTCACCATCCATTGCTAGTAGCTAATCTCTATTAAATATACTGGCAATTTACCATCTTGACTACTGGTCTACAGAAGATAACAACCTACTACTACCACCATCAGTTGCTTTTCTAGTTCAAGTGACAGCAATCTAATGTGGATGTCAGTATGATCCAAACTAAGGTGGATGTCAGTATGATGCCATAGACTGCATTCAGTTTGGGTTTTTTTTAATTTTTAAACAGTGTCTAATTTTAAAGCAAATTAAACATCCAGATTTATTTCTACTAAATGCTGTTAGCAAAGAAATGCACTTAAGAGTTAGACAACACCACATTCTAACTAAACCTTTAATTTTCATGCACGTGCATTATGACACACACACATTCTAAGTATCACACACTTGGGATGAATTAGGGTTCTGTAGTGAAGGAAGCTGTTTGTTCTGTGTCTTTCAAACTCTACCGCAAAGGGAACTGTTGCCATAGGACACCTGCCTCACAAGTTACAGTTTGAAAGAGAATAGTGATTGAGGCAGAGGACTACAGAAAGACAAAATTTGGTTTTGTTTAGGCAGTTTAATGTAGTCCCAGAGACAGGGATAGCAGAGAACAGAATTCTGTGCCAGACAGTATCAGTTGGTTCCTGCTAAGGGATGGCAGGCATATCATACATAACCATTTCATAGTGGGTCATAAATTATGTTATATAAGATCATATTTGCAGAGAAGGTGAGCACTCTAATCTATCATTGAAGTTCAAAGGAGCTCAAAATAGGAAGTATTACATAATACAAAGCAGTAAAAAAAAAAATCCGGTAAAAATTGGACACTAAAAATTAGTGTCTACTTGTGAATTGAGCTCCAATCAATAAGAGGAATAGAAAGAAGCATTCAGCTAACAAGGCTGTTGTGAAAATAGATTTATTGAATTTTAAAAAAAAGTCTATATATATATATATATTTATATTCACTGAGCCGTAGCTGCCTTCCCAACGTGGCTGAGGATGTCTCAGTGGCCTGGAAAATCCATGTCCTTAATAGGGTGGCCTCAGTGTCTTTCCCTCCTCACAGTTAGTGTCCTCACCCAGTCTTTCCTGCCGTGACTTTGATGGAACATTTCAGAAGGTAATGTTCAGTCTAGGAGCAGTGTAACTCTTGAAGGGAAAAGTAACTGATATCACTAGGCTCTTATACAGCTAAATAGAAAAGTACCTGACACCACCAAGCTCTTATACAGCTAAATAGAAAGTCTATTTTCCTCATAGTCCTTCATTTGTTTCGTCTCTTGTGCCTCCAGTTTCCCTCAAGAAAGAACAGGCAGGAAGTGGAGCAGAGTAACACCTTATGACCCCTCTATATGTGCAGGTAAAAGTGCAATGGGATCTAAGTCATGGTCCACACAATCATACTTCCTGCCATGCCACATGAACATGTCAACAGGTGTGATTTTGGTATTGTGCATTAGATCCCATTGCGCCTTATCACCAGTGCAGGGGAAGCTTAGGAACAGCCATGAGGCCTTAGGGGCATGAATGGAAGCTTTTCTAACCCCTATACTCCCACCTCAAACCTCTGTTTGTATATATGCCATACAGTCTCAGAACCTCATAAGGGATCTGTAGTCACTCAGCGTCAAACCAAACCCTCATTTGTGCCCAGCTGTACAGCTGAAGGTGCTGGGCTTTGCCCCGGGGATACCTAGCAGTCTGTTTTGAAAAAATACAACAAAAAGGTGAGCAGCTCAGCTGCTCGTCACCTGCAGTAGCCAGCAAGCTGCTCGGCATTCTAGCTGGCTTGGCTTTCTGGCCTCACCTGCAAACCGGGAACCTGACCATGCCAGCACGCATCTCTGCCACCTGCTCCCAGCCAAACTGGCCCCTCTGGCATGACTGGAAGTGGGGAACAGCCCCAGTCCAGCTTGCTCAGCTCCAAGAGGGAATCATAGTCCAGGTGGATCTGGGACGTGCTGCAGGTAAGGGAGGGGGTGCAAGCAGACCTGTTTCCCCTCTCCCCAGCTGCACTGCCACAATACAATTCTCAAATGGCACACTGATAACTTACAATAATAACTTGCATGAAGCCACACACTGAACATTGAAAAAATATTCAGTAGATGCTCATTAACTGAACAATGTCTGTTCTGTGTGCCAAATGAGGAAGAGCTCCTGCAGAACAATTAATATGTAACCTCAGAACTAAAACCTGCATCAGAACACATGCATACATGGTAGTCGAACTAAGGTTGCACAGATTACCTTAATTTGGGCATCTTCTAAATCTAAACTGCTTCCTTTTGCTACCATTTAATATAGTTAATTTAGATTTTATGCATTTTTGGTAAGCAGGTAAGCACATTGAAGAGAGAGCTGCAGAAAGAGAAAGTGTGTGTGTGTGTACACAATTTTGGGAAACTGGGAACACAGGAAGGAGTTGTACCTACAATATTGTAGGAATACCTACAATATCTTAAAAAGATCTTGGTAATTAAAACAAAAAAACAAATGTATTTCAGAAGGGTGCCTGAAAAGCCTGAGAAAATACAGGTCTAAACGTCACATTTAAATGTTTCCGTTGTTACTTTGAAGCACATTACATGTCTTTTTAGCAATAAGTATTTATATTGTTACTTTGAAATAGAGATGAACACAAGCATCAAGCATTTTCCTAAACTTTTGACCCTGGGGGCCAACTAAACTATCTGAATAGATTTTCACAGAATACCTTATTCTAAAGATATTTGCTGTGCTGAAAGATTCCCACCATCCAGACAACTAGGTTATCTATTTTAAGACGTCAACGAGAAAAACCTGTTATTTCTGTATTATTAAAAGAAGAAGCTAACATTTCTGAGATGAATACAATGAGTATGCCCACTGCAAATCTCTAGAGAATTCCAAGAAAACTCTCTTTCATAGATTTCCAGCTACTGTGTTACTAACTTACTCAGAGAGGCTGTGACAAATTCATGAAATTCATATGATCTTCATATTAAAAAGATAATTGACCTTTTTAAAAAGATACAAGAGGTGATAGAGGAGTAGCATTGAAGTATTTAACTTCATCATACGTGTATGCCCCAGAGTGCCGATTGTTTGGATTCAGCCTGCAGCTACCCCCCACAGCACTGTGCACAGGGCCAAGCAGCTACATTGGGAGCAGCCCTGCTGGGAAGCTGTGCATGCTGGCCAGGCAGGAGTTTGGTGCCCTGGGCAGGAAGGATGGTCTATACCACTGGATGGGGGAGGGAGTGGACAAGCCCAAGGGTAATTTTGACTATACGTGATTTTCGCCTTACGCACTGACTTTAGAACCTAAACCCCGTGTAAGATCTGACTCCACTGTAGTACTACTCTAACTGAGAAGTCTATCAAGTGACTATTTTAAAAGTAATACTTGCTGATATTATATGTGCGTTGCACCCAGGACTATATTCTGTCAGGGGGAAAAAAAACTTTTAAATTCCACCAATGAATCATGAAATATTTAGTCTGCAATTAATCTCTCTTTATTCACTTAGTAAAAACTGGCACGTATTCTTTGCAGGATTTTATATTTATTGGTAATTTGGGGCCAAATTCTCCACTGGTGTAAAGTGGCACAACTCCACTAAAGTCAACCTATGACAAGACTGACTTCCATGTAGATAAGCCAGTTTTATGCCAGCAAAAAAATTAGCTCTACTGGATATTTCATATGTTTTTTTTACCCCTTTTAAATATTGGAACATTGTTATTAAAGATAGATCAGAAACACAAGATCTGCTTTTGAGTTTATCAGAAATATTGTTTTTTTCAATGCGTGCATGCGTCAGAGAGAGAGAGAGAGAGTCTACACCCACACACTCACCCACACAGATGCACATACAAACATGTATAGTTCAAGGATCTGCAACCTGTGGCCTGCAGGCCAAATTCAGCCCATTGAGCCATTGGATCTAACCCAGGAATCAAGGGATTTGTCAGTGTTCAGCAGCAGGAATTTTGCCCATACTGCTCTATGGCTCAGCAATAGATGTGGTGGAGAGAAGAGCGCCAGAGAAAAGCAGCAACGGCAATGGCTGGGTCCTAGCACTGCCACATCTCCGGCACAATACTTCTGCTGAAAAGGTTGTTGGCTGCTTTCATACGAAAGTAGGCCTGGGAGAGGCCAGGTGAGATCATCTAGTCCAGCCCCTGTTCAAAGCTATGCATCACAAGTACATAACATACAATGTGGCATTTCTACATATACACAGGAATTAATTCATGTACACATAAATATATATTGCATCACAAGTATTTATGCTTGAACACCACTGATCCACAGCATACTGAATGCAGTTCCATAAAATAAAATGTGCACACCATTAATTTCTACAACATATGTACATGTTAGTGAATAATGTCCATCATGACATGGAAATGTGAATGTCCCTTGCCACAGCTCCCACATATACAACGAGAAAAATCTCTCTCATAACAATGTGGTAGTCTTGTCAGTGACCTACTCCTTGGTATAGACTAAATTCCAAGGGCTACTTGTATTCTTACATTTTGTAGTCATGATGCAGGCTAAATCAATTGAGTGATGACAGTCCTCTGATGCCTTTGTATAATTGCCCCCTGCAACTTACCAGGACATACAAATTTGCTCACAATTCATTAGGAAATAATCTGAGATACACCTTTATTTTGGTGTTAAAAACAACAGGGTATGCCTCCTGAAGTTCTAGTACCTTACCTGCACTGCAAAGTAAATGCAAAACCAGTGAGGATACAGTAACTCTGGTATGGCTTTGTAGTGCAGCTCAGACTTGATCTGAAAACCATACTGGGTTATATAACGTGGAGCTATGGGGCAGGGGCAGAACGGTGGAAGTTGCAGGGTGCAGCCCAGAATAGCAGTGGCAGCGCGGAGCGGTGGCAGCACAGCCATCGTGTGTGAGCTTTTCCCCGCCCACCTCTGACGTCTGGCCAACAGAGCAAGGGGGTGGGGGCACGTGTAGCAGCAGCTGCATGCAGAGCGGTGACAGCACAGGGTTGTGGGTGGCAGCAGAGGCAGCCATATATGAGCTTTCCCCACCCCCTTGCCACATCTGGCTGGCTGGAAATTCGTGTTACTGAAGTATTCCAGTTATTTAAGTACCAGATAGCGGAGATTTTACTGTAATTTGATGTAATTTAACTTTAACCACACAAGTCTTTCCTTGCAAGATCAAGCCCTAAGACCTAGCTAGAAAACCAATTTAGTATTGACACAAAAGGTAGAATATTACCACCGTGATCACTTATACCTCTTCCTACAACCTTCTAGAGTCCCTTCACATTTTCTTCCCAGGACCAATACAGTCTGGCTTTCACTAGCTTAAGATCTGTACCAGTGGTAAAATGCACACAGGAATCAAGACACAGAAATCTCAGCAATAGGTGTTTTGGCCTCTAAGTTAATTCTTTCTTTCTTTTAAAAGAAATGAAAACTTGAGCGTTTCCAAAATCTGAACTGGAATCACCAAACTCTTAGTCTGCACAGAGGTCAGTGTATGCGTGTGTAACAGTGGGTTCCACCCGTTACTGGGAAGAGGCCACAGGAAATGACTGCAAAGCTAGGTTCCCTTAGAGGAAGGACTTTTAGGGACAGAAGGGTGAAAAGATGCAGTCGGGGCCAAGCTGTAGGCTCTCCTGAGGACAATGTTACTAACAAGGACTTGCTGTGCAGGTCTGAGCAGTCAGGATAAGTTAGGAAGAAGGAGCCCAGAGACATAAAAGAGGATCCTCAGCCACCAGTGAAGACATAGGAGAGGTCTGGCAGGAAAGCCACAATGGACTGCCCTTGAGCACAAGAGAGGAGACACCGGCAAGGCCCTGGGGCACACAGGAACCAGACTCAAAGATCCGTGGATTACTGTAACAGTAAAATGCATGGATTTTTTTTTCATTGTTCTCTTTGAGGCCCAAAGGGGCGATGTTTTATGTTGGGGACTTTGTTTGCCAACCCAGAGAGCTGGACAGTTTGTTAAAAGAAAAATTCCCTGTTAATGACCAGTAGAATGAGCAAGGCTATATGGGGAGATATGTACATGCTGTATAGCAGAGAACTGAAACAAAAGGCACTGCTGTAATTAGCCCTTAATGGGTCAGGTGTGCTTGTTTTAAGGTCTGGGACCTGCCAGGGCAGCAAAGGCTGATAGCTCATAGACTTAGCTGAGAGTTGAATTCATGGCCTGTGGAGCCATGGATTCTGGTTTTGGTTTGAGACCCAGAAGGGACAAGTAGGACTGTTGGCCAGGAGATGGAGCAACCTTGCAGGCAACAAGGTGAACACCTGGAAGGGGGCCTGGATCCAACTGGGGCAGTGAGGAGGATAAGGACAAGGCAGTCTAAACCCACTACACATGCTTGAGAGTGAGGCAACCTTCCCCAACTATTCAGCATCAAGGCATGGCAGGAAGGGGTAGAGAGGAATCCAGGGCCACCTGAGGAAACCTTGGGGGTCACACACAAGTAGCAGCCTTTAACAGCTTCATTCAAAAGAAACAGAGATAGAACTCTAGTCAGTCCAATTCTTCTTCAAATTTCCCTTTTAGTCGCATCGATTCATAGAACATGTACAATAGCAAAAGACCACAATTACTAATTTTTTATTTAATCAATTACTCCATTCCTCATGATGGAGACTTTCTTCTAATTCAAATTACATTTCTTTTACCTTGCATTACCTGACCAAAAAGTAGAAACATTATTTACATGCTTTTTTTTTTGGGGGGGGGGGGGGGGGGGGGGGGAAGATGACTGTGATCCAATCCCTAGAAATGTTGAAGGGTTTGCTTTAATTCTTTTTTTAAACTTTTAATTGGCTTTATTTTATTTTTGAGAAAAAGTTGAAAAACGACACTGTGAGAAACTACAGTCACAAAAATATCAATCGGGACATAATTTGCAAGACTGGATAGTGCTGCAACTCAGTAGCGTGCATCTTATTTTTCCCATCTAGATTATTTTTGTCACTAAGGTTTCTCTCAAGTATAAATTGTCTTGGCAGTGTGAGAGCCCAAGCTACACAGAAGCACATTAATCATATTCTCAAGTCATTTTTATCTTACCATTATTCTTCCCAAAGATCCCCATAAAAATGGGAAAAAGAGACAAATAAAAACCAATCATCAACCAAGAAATATAAGAGACTGGAGGAAACTGGACAGTCACCTCGATGTGGTCACTTGACCCTAGCTGTCTTTTCCTGCCAAGGGCAGTGGGACTGGACCCAACGATCTACAAGGTCCCTTCGAGCTCCTAACAATTTATGAATCTAAGATACAAGGTATTTAAGAAACAGCTTGATAAAAGAAATAGTATGTCAAAAGGACATTGGTAATAATGACAAAAATTTTGGTGAGAACATCAGCTAATGCAAATAAGCATAATTTCAATTAAGTCAGGAATTTAGGAGTTGGACCGTCTTCTATTTTTGGATGGTTAGTATCTTTTTATTGCAATGACTTCTGAGAAGTTGCATGACTTTAAAGTCAGTGCTCTCTTGGTCTTGCAAAATACCAGTGTATCACCAACAGTAGAAAGTGCAAAAAAAAACCCAAACCAAACCATCTCTTGCTTCACTCCTGATTCAAGTGTTCATAGACCATTTTGGAACGTACAGTACTCAATGCAATGTCTCAGTGAATGTCAGTGTGGGCAGGGGAGAAGGGGAGGGGGAACTTTACTAATATTCCAACCTTCCTACCTTCAGTGTCCCAGTCTAAAGTCATCTTGATTCTCACTCATCTCTTCATCACTCTAAAAAAAAGGTCTCACTGGCTGCACCTAGGATTTTTTTCTCTCATTTTTCATATATTTCAGAACTTTAGATCAAGGAAGCTACTTTTTAAAATTCTATTTTTCCTCTTTATCAATCTTTTTTCTTTTTTTAAGTGAAAACAACACCATCTCCTTTCTTTGAATAACCATGGAAACAGCATTTTTTTTTAAAATGACACGGTAAAGCATCCCAATTAAAAGCAAAGTAAATGAAATTTTTAATGATCTCAGATTAAGTACTGTTGTCTCCAATCAGTGTTTACACAGGTTAGAATTTCCACAGAAGTCCCAAGGAAACAAGCATATAAACTTTACTGAATCCCAATAGAATTTATATACTTTACATTTCCCTGAAAATCCCAGCCTCAGTGCTTCCCCTAAGCAAATTTCTATGAGATAATATAGAACTTGAGATGTCGTAATGGAATTTACAACACCAATAATAAATGAACCAGAAAATTAGTAAGCACATTACAGGGTAGATAGAGTAGGGGAAGTAATATAATGGCATAAAGATTTAGTCAAGAATCCTAAAATCATACATAACAAACAATTTTGACCTCATAATTTCAAGCACACCAGACATACCTATGTACAGTAAAAGCTGCGTTATGGGGCACTTTACCATCCAGAATTCTCTATTAACTGGCATCTGTCATAGACAGCATCTTGCCGTTCGGGACACCGCCAAGCGGCATTGCTAGTGGCAGTCTCATCCGCTGTCCGTCATTGTGATTGCGTGGTGAACGCATTGAGCTTGTGCTTGTGGTGTGAATTTATTGCTGAATATCTCACCCACCCTGCAACTATGGCTACCAATACTCCATCAACAAGCAGAGGACAGGACAAGAGTGTTGTTTTGATGATTACACAGACATTGGACATCATTAAGTGCCTGGAAAAGGAGAAAACAGGAACAGGCTGATGCAGGAATTCAATGTTGGCTTGTCTATGATCTACGATATCAAGGCGCAGAGGGCAGAGTTACTCCAGTTCATGATGAATTCTGAGACAAGTAAAGTAATTGAGCAATGCCATACTCTGAACAAGCCAAATTGGAACAATTAGACAAGATATTGTATGAATGGTTTGCCTTAAAATGTTTGGAGGGAGCTCCAATTTCTGGCCCAATGCTGACTGAAAAAGCAAAAGATTTCTATCAACAAATGGGAATGAATGAGTTCTGCGTTTTTCAGATGGATGGTTATCTTGCTTCAAACTCTGCCATGGTATCAGAAGGCTTGATGTGTCTGAAGAAAAAAAAATCTGCTAATCATGAAGCAGCTGAAGATATTGTGCGTTTTTCCAGAAATTGGTTGTGGAGAATGGCATAACCCCAGAGCAGATCTACAATGCTGATGAAACTGGCCTTTTTTGGTGTTGTTTGCCAACTTCTACCCTGGCTGGTCCAGGTGACATTGGTGCAACTGGTTTGAAGCAGAGCAAGGGCCGCTTGACTGTGTTTATGTGTGCAAATACAGCGGGCGCACATGGAATCAAGCTGCAAGTGGTGGGAAAATTCAGGCAAACAAGAGCATTCAAGGGTGTTGTTCATCTACCTGTTAAGTACAAGGCACAACCTAATGCATGAATAGACAAGGAAATATTTTTGCACTGGTTTCACCATGTCTTTGTACCAGCAGTGAAAGAGCATCTGAAGAAACTTGGAAAGTCAGAAAACACAAAAGTTATTTTGATTTTAGCTCACCCTCCTGAAGCAGAGTTAGTGTCTGGAAATATTTTGACCATCTTCCGGCCTGCAAATGTCACCTCACTCATACAGCCTATGGATCAGGGAATTATCCAAAACCTGAAATCCATCTACAGAAGAGATTTTATGAAGAAGCTACTCAACTATGAAGGCAGTCTACAAGAATTTCAGTCGCAGTATACCATTAAGGATGCAATTTTCTATGTGGTATGTGCTTGGTGTGCTGTGAAGAGTACAACTTTAAGGAAAGCTTGGAGGAAATTGTGGGCAGAAGTGATGTTTGCAGAGGGATCTTCTGATGAAGAAGATTTTTCATGTTTCCATGTGAGACAGAAAAAAGAATCATTAAAAGTGATTCTTGATGTCCTTCAAAATGCTGACCCCACTAACCCACTCACTAAACTCAAAGATACTGAACTTGAAGAGTGAGTAAACATTTATCAAGACCGATGCTGCACAAACCCTTACTGATGCTGAAATTATAGAAAAGGTTGTGCATTCTGAGAGATCTACTGCACCTGAACAAGCATCAGAATAAGACCACAGTGAAGAAACTAAAATGGTTTCGGCTACTGCTGCACAATGTCTGGAAACATTCTTGAAAATTGCTGAGCAGAAGTCTTCATATTCTGCTCAGGAAGTGATGCAATTTCATGTTGTTCATAACAATTTCCTGAAAAAAAGGCAACTGACTTGCACGCTGGCAGACATCCACAGGTTGCTTCAAAGAGCTTCTGCAGCTTGTCAAGGATCAGATATTAGTGTTGATGTTGATGATCCTCAAGAAGACCCACACTCTGAAGCAGAGTCACATTCTGAGGCAACCTCTGATCCCAAGCTGCCTTTAGAAGCAGCTGAGGTGCAGTAATAGTATAGTATACTATTTACTATATTATTTCTTATATCATAGTTAAAATATTAGAAGTTGTTATAGTTAAAATGTTATACTGAAATTATAATAATGCCATATTAAAATATTATATTAAAAGTTATTATATCATAGTTAAAATGTAGGCTTAGTTTCTTTCTTGAAAAAAGCCGTAAGTATAACTCTCAGAAAACCATCATATTTGGTTAACTGGCACCCCCCCATTCCCTGAGGATGCTGGTTAACAGAGCTTTTACTGTATTAGCAATATCAGAGCTCTGGTATTTGAATGAGGCAGTGGAAGGAATATTTCAACACTGAGCATTACGTTCTGAGTAATCAATGTAGTACACAACCTGTGAAGAATCCTACCTCTGCTTTCTTATTCCTTTTTGGAACCTCTCACCTGGGACAGGTCTAATATCTATTCAGCACACTGCTATAACTGACTTCTTTGTTCCTACTGCTTTAGATTTAAGATTATTTTATCCTGGAGATAGCATTTGGAATCAGATATTTTAATTTTTTTTGGTGATATGTATTTTACCATGAGCAAACGTCCAATTTTATCCTCACATAAGACAAGGAACTCCATCAAAAGCTTCATTCATAAAAACTTCTACTTGCTTAATTCTAAACTCTGAGGCAGACCCAAGTTTTAGAATCCTTTCTTACAGCATTATTATGAGTTATCAATACAAATACACGGCTCTTAGAAAAAATAAAAAGCATAGCTTGTCTAGTGTGTGAACCTTTACTGAGGACCTATTGGGTGCAAACTTTTTTTAAACAAGTATTTAACTGCAAATCTATAGTTAATGATCATAGAACTATTGTGATAATTTCTGGAGAAAAATTTAAATCGAGTAGAGACTGATTTAACACTTCTTATAACTACGCTGTAGTACTTTAGTCCAACACATGTAATTCCAATGGAATTAATGTTGGAATGAAGCACCTCAGCTGAAATCCAGACTTCACTGAAGTCAACAAGTAAATCTTCCAAAGGATTTCTCTCGTTGCTGACAGAAGGACTATGCATGCACTGACCAGTGTGAGTAAAGAGCACAGAATGTAGTGAATCATACTGAATAAGTAAATTTTGTAAGAGCTCCCTGAACTTTCACATGCCACAAAACAACCACATGAAACATAAGATACACAAGCACTACTATTACCTCTTCTTCAAAATGATGCCATCTCTTGTCCTACATGTAGTTTAGTAGGATTAGGATGACTGACAAACTTCATGAGAATTAGGTTGGCTGCTCAGATTTATCTTTTAGGTATCTCTTGTTGTATTTCCACAAGACCTTTTCTTGACATAAAACAGTTTGTTTCATCTCCGTGAAGGAACAGAACCAAGACTTATACACCATTTAGAGGCGTAAACGTTCTTTTCAGAAAGGTAAATTTCATACCAAAGAAATAATATGTAGGGTGAAGACATGTGACATTTCCAACCTTGCATGTGCCATGTGACAGGGCTACAGAGGTCCAAGTCTTTCTATTCATTGATAGGTCCCCCTCAGAAAAGTAACTATACACTGCTGCAAGTTACATTGGTGGATGGATCATGTATCTGCAGCTCTTCATTTTATCTTTTATCTTATTTCCTGGGTAGTCATTGCTGAATGCAAACAAACTGCCTTCCAACAGCTAATAACTGGGCACATCTACAAATCCAATAAATTCAAATGAATAAATTACGATTAATGCCGGAGTGAGATTAATGCCCGAGTTTACTGCTCCCAGGCACCATATTTACACATGTGCCCAAGACCGCAGCATACTGATTCAAGTCGGAGCAGCCTCAGCTGGCAGGGAACCCATCAGGGCCAGCCTACCAGCAGGGTCAGTCTGTCAGCCTGGCTCAACATGCAGAGTGCTGGCTAGGGCACAAGGGTGCTCCAGTGCAGGGCTAACCAGCAGATAGCCCTTGCACCGAAGCACTCTGATGCCCCAGCCAGCCCTGTCAGCAACTACATATGTGTTGCAGTGCACTTAATAATACCACCACAAGAAAGCACCTGTGTTTACAAGTATTAACCTATGGCAGAGTTAATCATTTTACTGTGACCTAACAGGACCTCACATGTAGATGCTAAGACTTTACTGTGGACCTAATTAGGCAACTCCACAGTAAACATGTCATGTAAAAACACCCACTAAGTATTGAAATAATACATATGCCAGCAACTACCTTCTGAAAGCTAGACATCTGTCCATCCCAGAAACTAGTAACTTACATCAGTGGACAAAGCAGTGGAAATTACTGACATAAGCATGTATGTCTAGTCTTTTAACTCATTACTATGTATAATGTAAGGATTATGAGATATGCATACTGTTACAGGAATACAACAAGGTGTTTCACACTCAGAGCCTGACCCAAAGATAACTAAAATCAACTGAAAGATTTCCATCAGTTTAAATGCATCACAGTTATACACTTAAAATAAAAAATAATGTTTACCCTAATAAACTGAATATTAATGCCAAAACAGCCGGTATTTGATGTAAATTCAAAAGGATTCTCATTCATTTTCTTTTCTAATGCCCTGTGAGATGAGGTACTAAATGCATAAATTAATCTTTAGAGTTTTTATATTATTATAATGGCACCTGCTACATTATTTACTAAAACTCTAATTTTGCTATTTTTATGAATATGGATGTGTTGATGTTCAAATACTAAATCAATAAAGACCGATAGAACACAAATCATTTTTAAATGCCCATTAATCTTTTATTTGGAAAAAATGAAAAGAAAAAAGGATTTAGAAAAGCATTATTTATGCTACTAGAGTTTCAGTTTTGCCATCACTTTTGATTTACACAGCAGCTTTCAGAGAATTTCTGTTCTAGCCATTAAGACTTGCTAAAATTTAGTATTCAAGTTTTCAGCTTGAGAGGTTTTTTGTTTTGGTTTGTTTCTATCAAAGTTAAAAAATTGTATTGTCAGAAAAATAAAAAGATAGTTCTAGTTTTTAGAACTATATTTTGCAATCTCATAATTCATAACTTGGAAACTGATTTATAGCAAAAGGTCCAGGAACAAGCAAGAGTCTGTGCATGGTACAAAATGGAAAATGAAAAACTTAAAAGCCTAATGCGTGAAAACTATGGAACAAAGTACTACTTAGACCCCAATTCAATCATGCTAAATTGTAACAAGTATATTTACTGTTCCACAAAAAGGTTCAGAATTAAGTTAATTTCCTGCAAACATCCAAATTTTACCTATTCCTCTGATGCTTACATTTTCAGAATTTTTTTTGTTTGCAAATTGGGTGGAAATAGTACAAAACTAGACACGATTTCCAAGATGGCTCAAACAATTAATCAAATAAAACTATTAAGAAGGTCTTCAGTCCAAATTTCAAACACCTATGTGCTCTGGGCATGGGTATACCTCTTTATTAACTATAAGTGCACCTATGCTATAATCACTGTCCTGAAAGCAATGTATTTTAGACATACCCGAGCTAGCTTCAACTAGTTAATGTAGTTAATGTAGGAGTATGACTATGGAAACATGGAACTCAGCATGATTTGCAAAATGTCCCTGAGTAGATGAGGGACTATATTGGTAGTGAGCTTCAGGCAAAAATTCTCCCTTGTGCAAAAGTTCAACACAAGGCCAGTATATCACAGGAACAATATCACTACTAAGTGATATATGAGAGGATGTGATATATGAGAGGACGGTGTTTTCTGTTTTAATATTTCACCCTACTTGCCAGCATTCATTGGAGTATGCATTTGTACAAAAGTCTGAGGCAAGAATATTCTCTACATAAATATTTAATTTGGCAACAAAGATATTCATAACTGAACAAGATAACTTGCTATGTTAGTCATCTGTTTAAAACTTCTCAGTTTAGGGATCTGAAACAATTATGTATAAGTAAATATTGACTGGCATTAATCATCTAAGTGAGAAGCCTGCAAACACCACAGCAGGCACACATTTGTACACATTAGTCATTTGTCAAACAATCAAACATGAAACAAATAATTAGAAAGTGAGCTGCTACATATGAAAGGTCGTGATGAAATCCAAAGCTATAGCACTCTCTGATATGCTTATTACCTTTAGTCAACAACTCCTTACCACTTTTGCTATGTTATTTAGATGTGGTTGGTATGTCTATTGGCATATATACAAAACCTGTAACTAGATTATTCATGCCAATTAACTTCTATTTCTTTTCATAGCAATGTCTTACAGATCCTTTATTTTTGGTCTCTTCTGTTTTTTTGAAGAATGCAGACCAATAGTGAGTGTAGACACTAAGTAATCAAAAACGTAAAGCTAGCAGTGTACATGTCTAACATGTACTTAAATATCACCCATATACCATATTTACTTGAACATAAGATGACCCTGACTATAAGACAATCTTCCGCCTGCTAATCATTAGATTCTATATATAAAAAAAGTATAAATGTGTTATAATTTTACCCAGTGTAGTATCTAATTATGAGAGTATTGTCTTGAATTCATCCTGTCCCACTGCTACAGCATTGAAAATGCTGGGGGGGGGGGCGCGGGCAGGGGCAGGTGGCCCCCTTACCCTCTACCCATCTAATTTCTTCCCCCTGCAGCCTCCCTGCCCCCTCCTAACTTATTATCAGACCATGCTAAGCCTCTGTTCCCTTCCCAAGCACAACGTGGAAGTGAGCTGTATGTGACCTTAAAGGGGGGCAGGGGGCAGGCAGGACAGAAAGGAGGCAAAATACTCCAGGGGGGAAACAGGAGTCTGCTGTGCGTCTGACTCTAGTTGCCAATTTTAGCACAGGTACTCCATAAACACATTTTTGGAGTTATTCCTTATACACAGTACAAACTGTACATGATATTAGTCCAAAGCCTCAAACCAACACTGCTCAGTATGTGTATGTACTCCAAATACCCCCACAAAGGATCCACATGCTAATTAACTCCTGCCGCCACCACCATCACCACCACCACCATGCTCATGACACTATGTTCTAGTCACAAGTCCTGGGACCCTCCAACAATTTATATACAGATGAGGTGCAAGGCTCCCTGGTCCATCTCTACCCCACAGAGGGCAGGGCCAAACTAATCACATGCAACAGGCTGAGAGAGTGGTGACAGGGATTCTGAATAAACTGTTCAGGGTTCCATTTGGCAGGAAGAAAGAGGAATCATTAGAAATGAGAAAGAAAGGTGCAGCTCAGATATGGGAGTGAAGAAAACATCAAAATATATTTGACATACTGGTTTACCATAACTTTACAGAACTGGCACTGAGGGAGACTGAACATAATGGGCACTATATCTTAATCAGATGAGCTGCATTAAACATCCTTGTATTAGGTTCTCACCAGAAGCTTAGCTTTTCAGCTGTCCCTTGGCTAAGATCACCTGTAGTGGTTGGGTGGAGGTCTGCTTTACTGTCTAGATTGATTCCAGGAGTGCCAGGGACGCAGTGACAGAGCATGAAGATGGAGGAGGAGAAGGAGTTCTCAGGGCCTGGAACACTATTCGTGGCAGACTTGGAGAGTAGAGCTACAGTTATGGAAGAGAAAGCAGACCAAGATATGAGAAGTGAATGGGACAGTGGAAGGACAGACTTATGGAGGGAAGATAAAGGTAGGGAAGAGAGGACAAAAGAAGGTAGGAAAGAAAAGCATAGTGGGAATGTCAGTTTTGTAGGCTTTACTGAAGAAAGCAACACGGGAAGAGTCCAACTGGCAGGAAGACCAGGAGAAGAAGTGGTCAGGAGGGAGAAATGAGGAATGAAACAGTGACTGAAGGGAAGATGACAACTTGTGAAGTTGTGACAATTTGTCAAGAAGGACATTTACAGTGGTGATTTCCATGGTCTTTCCAAATAAAACTAGATCTACGGAGAAGCAGGAGAGACAGGAAAGGGAAAGTGGGGGAAAATATGTTGAGTCAGAATGCATGACAGTGAAGGAGATACTAAAAGATAGAAGAGTTGGAAAGGAAGTGTGTGAAATTTCAACAGTTGAAGCAGCACAGATGGAAACAGAAGAGGAAAAAGAAGGAAAGGTAAGTAGAACAAGTGATATTGGGACAGAGGAGAAAGAAAGGAAAAAGAGAGAGGAGAGAAAGATGCAGGAAGGAGAAGGAGTGGAGATAGAGCAGAAGAAAAAGAAGAAAGCCAAATTAGGAAAAGAAGGAAATAACACACTATGAAACTTAGAAAGAAGTCTGGCAAAGAGACAGAGAGGGGAAGGGAGAAAGTTTGATGAAAAGCTCATGCGAGTTAATGTGGCTTGGGACTAATGAGAGAAGAGAGGGAAAAGTGGAGTGGGGGACAGCAGAAAGGTGGGTATGGGAAAAGGGGAAGCTTTCTTGAATGTCAAAGCATACAACAAAAGACAAAGACTATGGGGATGCAAAGAGAGGGAAGACTAGAGCCAACTGCATCAAGCAGAAGAATAGAAGAATTGTAAAGTGGTAGATGTGTAATTTAAATGGACAAGCATGACTGTGTATTTCATGTGTAAATCTCAGAAGTATGCTATCAAGGAAGAGGTGGAATAAGATTATGCCAACATTTGGTGGAGGTTAAAGTGGACCTAACATGTTTACAGGAGTATGGAATCCTACGGGAGAGATATTACAAATGTTTCGTAAAGATATGGAGAAGGGGACCATCATGGTGGGCAGGGTCAGATGTAAACAAAGTGGCTGGAGTCATGATTATGCTCAAGAGTGAGAAAGTGGAAGTGCAGCAAGTGCAAGTTATTGAGGAATAAAGACTGCAACACATAGTAGAATCATAGAAAATTATGGTTAGAAGGGACCTCAATAGGTCATCTAGTCCAGGGGTGGGCAAACTACAGCCTATGGGCTGGATCCACCCTGTCAGGCACTTTCATTCAGCCCAGAACTCCACCAATAAATTGCACCACTCCTGGCCCACATGTACACGCCCCCCAAACATACTCTATTGCACCTTGCTCCTGCCCAGCTAGCAGCAGCTTCCGGCCAGGGCTACTGCTGCCCCTGCTGCAGTCACCCCCATGGGAACCTGCCTGGCTTCCTCCACTTCCCACTCACTCTGGGCAGCAGGTAGGGAGGGGGTGGGAACTGGGGCCTTGAAGCTACAGTTGCAGCTGGGTGGAAGCATGGAGAGCAGCACAGAGCCCAGGCAGCTGGTGGGCAGGGTGTGGGTATGAGGGGGCAAGGAGCACAGCTTGCCAGGAAGCTCTACTCTGTGCCATGTGCCTGCAGCTCCCACACTCACAGCAGGAGAAGCCCCATGCTAGGGCTGGTTGCCTTCCCCACCCCTTGCTTCCCCGCGGAGTCCAGTGCAGGTCTTCCCAAGTGTGAGAAGGCCCTGCACAGCAGAGTATTGTTTGCTTTGCCCGCTGCGACAGCATTGGTGGCTCATGTTCATCTTATGCACTTCTGACACCAATGTCCACATCTTTGATAAAGATGTTTATATGTTTAAAAATGCTTCGCTTCAAATCAAGAGAAAATTACCTTAATTTCAGATTTGTTACTATACTTCAACAATTTGCATCTGACTGAAGGACCGTGAGATAAACTTTAACCCCGCCACCACCACTGAAGTTCACTTCACTACCCATTAGGTGACTTCAGAAAACACATAATGGGAGAATAATTGCCCTGACTGCAATGCCTTTTAAAATCTTTGAACAATTTCTTGGTAAAGAACATATTGTCCTGGTCCATGGAGATTGTGGCTCCACTGCTTGTCTTGCAAACATACAATGCTCATGATTGGCTTGTGATGTTAGGGCACCAGCTTAGTTAGCAATTAAAAAAGAATCGATGGAATGCTGACACAGTACAAAGCACCTGGTGATCCTAAGTCATCCTTTCTGGGGCATGAGCCAGCAAATAGGACAACCTCATTGCCTATACTTGCTACAGTTTCAAGAGAGTGATACTGTTTGTTTGGTGGCTGGCAACACTCTATACCTATTTTAGGAAGTCTACTGGGTTCACAAGTCAAAAATCAAATCACTGTTTCATTTGCAAGCAGCAGATTGGGAAGGTGGGGAAAGTGTTTCCTTTCCTCCCATTGAAGAATGAGATGTGTTTCCTAAAGGGAACATCATAGACACTGTGTCCCAGAAGGTGTGTTTTTTTTTTTCCAAAGAGGTTTGCTCTAAGAAGGGAACACTACATTAAATCCAGCAAGACCATTGGAAATTACTTTTCATATAGCCAGGAAGAGTGGCCACTGTAAAATGGTAACTAATAAAATGAACAGTGTGAGAGCTTAAGAAAGTTCCCAAAACTAGCTATCCTATATGTATATCTGTGGGACTCCTAGCAGCACACCTCAAACTCTGTAACAGATGGTCTGAACCAGCTTTTTGTGTGTGTGGGGGGGGTGCACATGCATATGCACAAATGGATGCATACATATGGTGTGCCTCTGGCTGATGCCCTGTAGTGCCAGAGGTGCTCCTGCTGTGATCCCAGACTCTGAACAGTCAGGATGGCCTCTCCCTCGCTAGTGCCCCCATGCCTTATCTGTGCAGCTCTGCGGCAGTCAAAGGTAAGTCTGGGGAGAGTGAGTGAGTGAGCAAGCGAGCGAGCGAGCTATCCTGTGTTATGCTGGCAGCGTGTGTACTGGGGAAGTATATACTGTGCTATGTTGGGAGGCAAAGGGGGGTTGTGCTGGTGGGGCAGGCACAGAGCAGACTTGTGAGTTTCTAGCCATACCTCTGCTTCCAGTTGCCAGTCCTCTGGCAGCAACTCAGAGCTGTGCACATTACAGAGGGTATTAAGCCTGAACATGCCACTGCTACCAACATATGCTAAATTTTAGCACCCGCTAACTTTGAGGAATGTTAGGTTGTTAATTGCAATACATAAGTACACTTTTATAGGGCTGAAAGATATTTCTGTTCTCTGAAATGCTGCCCATATCATAACTGAAACATTTTCAAGATGCCATAAATTCACTTGACTTTCACCATGGGTATAACGGCTTAAACAGATATCAATCTCTATGCCCTAGTGTGAGGGACCGAAGGATACTCACCCAGGATGTTCCCTCAGCCAGGAGCATGGGCCCAACCAAAATAGAACCTCCACACTACAGCAGGAGCTCCCAATTCACCCCAGCCCAGCTTTATCACCTCGGCTTTACCTCTTGTCAGCCCGTAGGCTTCCTACGTCAGACAGAGGTCATCCACACGAGAGAAAGCTTTGTGACTGCTCAGATTTGGCTGAGCACTTGTCCCACGAGATGTCTAGGTAGTTAAAGTCTCCCATGACAACCACACACTGGGATTGTGCAGCCTCAGCCAATTCCCTGGTGAACTCCTGGTCAAGGTCTTGACTCTGGTGAGGCAGACTGGTGCAAATCCGTGGCTGCGGCAATATCCGGGGACCATGGACAGAACCACAGGGCCGGAGAAAGTGCAGACAGAAGACTGCAGTAAAGATTGAGGCGGGAAATGCTCAACCTGAGACTGACGCCCCAGGAGCAGGGTAAAAGCCTGCTTGGGTCTTGGAGGGTCAGAGGAGCCCTCGCTAAAGAGGTGAAGGAGAAAGGAAGGAGAATAAGAAGAAAAGCAAAGGGAGAGAAAAGAGAATGAGATAGAAGGGGCAGATGCTCCCAAGCCGCTTATCCATTTATTTTGGAAGTACTGATTAATCGCCATGGGCCGCCAATTAAGCCGGGCATGGCTGTGATAAGAAGAGGAAAGAGAAAGGAGAAAGAGACTGTTAAAAAAAAAAAAAAAAAATGGAACCCCATTCCCCAGGGGGCATCATGGCTCAGGCGTTGAGGAGGTAGGAAACTGCAATCTAGGGAGGCGGGGAGAAGGCAATGTTCTCCCAAGTCCTACCAGGTTTTTGTTTGTTTATAATGGCTTATTAATGGTCATGGGTAGCCAATTTAGCCAGGCACAGCCACAATCAGCCCGGACAAAAAAAAGAGGGGACTCCCTGTTCACCAGCAGGCACGGAGAATTGATGCCAGAGAAGCAACAGATAAATCCAAAGGGCATCCAGGACTTGACCCCTGGAGAAGAAATTCAATGGGCATCATAACAATAAAAAAAAAAAAAAAAAAAAAGAGAGAGAGAGAGAGAAAAAAGGAAAGACTTTTTTCCATCTGGTCATTTTGCCATCCCCATCCCCATCCCCCCATTTTCATTGATTCGGAGGTTGGGACAGGAACCAACAATGAGCTGTGGTGGAAGCAGGGTAGTCACCACACCTCCCTTTCATTAACATCTCCAAAAAATTAAAACATCAGAGTCATGGCAGGTGGGAAGAGAGGGTGAGAGTAAGAGCCCCACCTAGACTGACCAAGGGTTGTGGCACCCCGGAAAGATCGGTGAATGTCAGTCAGATGTAAGGGCACATGCCCATACCTGGTGGCTACCTGACACCCAGAATAATCATATACTTCATATTACACATCGGTGGCTCTGATACAGAATAATATGATTATCTGAAATAAACAAAATGAATGAATGACAATTAGAAAACAACAAACAAAACAGTGATCATCGCCTGCTGGAATTCACCATCCAGCGCAAGGTGGCAAAGGCCTGCAGTAAGGCAGCAGCCCTAGATTTCAGAAGGGCAAACTTCAATGAGCTAAGGAGGATAGTTGGGGAAGCACTGAGGTCCCAGAGGAGAAGGGAGCCAGGTGTCCAAGGAGAGTGGTCACTCGTTAAGCACACGATCCTCCAAGCCCAAAGGAAGGTAATCCCAATGAGGATCAAAGGGAGCAGGAGGGCACACAAGCTTCCATGGCTCACCAAGAGCATCTGGGAATGTCTCCTTGCTAAAAGGGTGGCGTACACCCAATGGAAAGAAGGGGACATCACCAGGGACAACTATACTGCAGTCGCTCGGAGATGTAGGGGGGCAGTCAGGAAGGCCAAGGCAGAGATGGAATAAGGGCTAGCTTCCCAGATTAAGGACAATAAGAAGTCCTTCTTTAAATACGTAGCGGGTAAAAAGAAGGTTCCGGGTAATGTGGGGCCCCTGGAGGACACGTTGGGAAATTTGGTCGTCACACCAGATGACAAAGCTAACATGTTTAACGATTTCTTTGCCTCCATCTTCCTAAGTAGGGACCAGAACAGTCATCTCCCTGCTGGGCCCCCCTCAGGCCCCGGGGGAGGCACACCTGGGCCAAAGGTTAGTGAGGAACTAGTTAGAGAACTTCTGGAGGGACTGGACGTATTCAAGTCAGCCAGTCCGGACAGTCTCCACCCTAGAGTTCTAAAGGAACTGGCCGAGGTCATCGCAGAACCCCTGGCACAGCTTTACGAGCACTCTGGTGGTGCTCTGGTGTGGTGCCGGAGGACTGGAAGAGGGCCAACATGGTTCCCATCTTCAAAAAGGGGAAGAAGGAGGACCTGGGAAATTATAGGCCTGTTAGTGTTGCCTCAATCCTAGGCAAGCTGTTTGAGAAAATTATTCTGGCACACATCCACAAGGGGCCAGCTGGGGACTGCATGCTTAGGGGCAACCAACACGGGTTCATCAGTGGCAGGTCCTCTGAGACCAACCTGGTGGCCTTTTACGATCAAATCACCAAATCATTAGATGCAGGGGTAGCAGTGGACATAGTCTTCCTGGACTTCCGGAAGGCTTTCAACACTGTCTCTCACCCTGTTCTCATCAAGAAACTGGGGGACTGCGGTGTCGACACCCACACAGTCAAATGGGTCACCAACTGGCTGGAGGGCCGCACCCAGAGGGTAGTAGTGGATGGGTCTTTCTCAACCTGGAAGGACATGGGCAGTGGGGTTCCGCAGGGCTTGGTTCTTGGACCTGCACTGTTCAACGTGTTCATCAGTGACTTGGATGAGGGGGTGAAAAGCACCCTGTTCAAATTTACTGATGACACTAAGATGTGGGGGGACGTGGGCACACTAAAAGGAAGCAACGGACTACAACCGGACCTAGACAGGTTACAAAGGTGGGTGGACGAGAATAGGATGGGATTCAACACAGACAAGTGCAAAGTGATGCACCTGGGGAGGAACAACCGGCACCATAACTACAGGCTGGGGAACTCCCCTCTTGTCAGCACAGAGGCAGAAAAGGATCTTGGAGTCATCATTGACTCCAAGATGAACATGGGCCGGCAGTGTGGGGAGGCAGTCAGGAAGGCCAACCGTACCCTGTCATGCATCCACAGATGCATCTCAAGCAGGTCCAAGGAGGTGATCTATGTGGCACTGGTCAGGCTGCAGCTGGAGTACTGCGTCCAGTTCTGGGTGCCGCACTTCAGGAGGGATATGGACAACATGGAGAAGGTCCAGAGGTGGGCCACTCGCATGATCGGGGACAGCAGGGCAGGCCCTATGAGGAGAGGCTACGGGACCTGAACCTGTTCAGCCTCCAAAAGAGAAGGCTGAGGGGGGATCTTGTGGCCTGTTATAAACTAGTCAGGGGGGATCAGCAGGCATTGGGGGAGTCCCTGTTGCCCCGTGCACTGCCAGGAGTGACCAGGAATAACGGTCACAATCTGGCGGAGGGTAGATTTAGGCTGGATATCAGGAGGTGCTACTTCACTGTCAGGGTGGCTAGGATCTGGAAACAACTTCCAAGAGAAGTGGTGCAGGCTCCTACCCTGGGGGGTTTTAAGAAGAGGCTGGATGAACACCTTGCTGGGGTCGTTTGAACCCCAGTACTCCTTCCTGCCGTGGCAGGGTGTTAGACTAGATGATCTACTCAGGTGCCTTCTGACCCTAGAAACTATGAAATACATAATGGCCATAGCTTGCACATACTCACCAAATATTTCCTAAAATGAAAAACAAAATAGTGGAAGTATATTAATGACACTAACACCCCACACTCTATGCAAATATGTAGATTACTACCCCAATGTTCATATTTCTTCCCAGTTTTCCCACACAGACTTAAGAAAGATGCTGGATTGATAGCTTTTCAGGCTGGAAACCCCCATATATGAACTGGAAAAAAAAGAAGACCTCTAGTGGCAGAGGCAGGACAATTTTCCCCTCACACTTCCCACCTAACATGGACAATACCCAAAAGCATTGTGAGGATAGCCTAGGAGGACACTGTTCTGGGAGTTACAGTGAAATTAATTTCTCAGGCCTACACAAAGCCTTGGCTTCTCTGATAAAACGCTGACCAAGTAGACAGCAAGGATCACCTGTGTTAATCTTTTTTTGTGTGCACACCTTTATGCTTCTCATTACATAGAAGTTGAGGAAAAATCATCAGGTGGCAGTAATTTTAGGTTTCCACTGATTATGCTATATCTGTGCTGTTTTCTTTGTTTGTTTTTAAAACCTGTCTCTCTCTAACAAGTCTATAAGCCATCTGTTGTCCCTCAAAGTTCTTCTAAACAAATAGCAGCAGGTTATATCTTCTTGATCTACCTTTCCCCCAGGTTAATAAAAAGGTTTGTTGGCAGGGGAGGGTTGTTTGTCTTTTTACTTGCTTTGTTCTCATAAGTCTATGGTTGTTCTTCTCAACCACAAACATGGGTACTCATTTCTAATGAGACAATGCAGCAACACACTCCCCTGTCCAATGGCAGCTGGTTTGCAGATAATTTTTCACTTCAAATATCTATTTTGTTTAGGCTTGGCAAGAGGTCAAATATTGTCAATTGACTGCTTATTTTTGAGCGATCAAAGATTACAGCAATATTACCCAAAAATCCACATTTTTTGAGTTTTCTTGATAGAAATATTATTTTTGTTTTATGACACTTCTTAATGAAGAAATATGCTCTTTTTGTGCATTATTTGAACCTACCAGCATTTTTTTTTAAAAACTTGACTGATACTTGACCAGGCACTTTCCTGAATTTTACTTGACCAGTCAAATACCCAACCCTAATTTTGTTACTTATAGGAAATGGGTAACCACATTATCTTGCTAATCTTTGGATGATTTCCCCATTTACTGAAGAAAATGTTATTTTTCCCTATCACCCTGTATTTCCTACCAATTCACTAGATGTCACCACTCTTACTTTATCTCCTTACATTTCCATTATAGTGTTACATCAGCATCAATGTTTAACTGAGTGTTATTTGGGGCATTTAGCACAGAATCCATAATTAGACATGATGTGGAGGTATATAATTACTGAGGTGGAATGGGGAGGACCAGAGACATTGCTTCTCCAGAGATGTACATGGCAATGTAAAGCAATTTACCACACACTTTTAAAAAGAGTATTATACCCTCCTATAGTATGGGAGGGTGGAAACTGGTACTGGAATTTCTGTGCCACCTTCCCAAGCTGTCTGCTGAGTTGCTCCTAGGAAGCATATGGAACAAGAAATGTGCTTTCACAAGCACAGAGGCTGCAATTATTTCTAACATGATAGGCAGTGGCCATACAGACCTTTTTCTCTTCCAACATCCCTGACATTCTGGATAAGTGAAATGCACAATCTAGCCCTTCATTATTTGAAACTCCATCATGAAGTCTACAAAACCATGCTAATTTTTAATGCATTAGCAACTTAGGCAGAAATTCATGAATGTCACCATTAAACTGAGCCCTTAAACTGTGGGGGAGGGAGGTTTATAAATTTTGACAATTAGGAGACAAGGAATTACCACAAACATCTCTAAATTTTTTTCAAAGAGCAGTTGATATACATCGTAAAACAGCAAACAATTCTAAATGTTTGCGTGTCCAAGTATAGTCTTCTTAACAAATATAGTCCACCAGGCCCTACTGCTTTAAACATTACATGTTGTAGGCCAATGCAGAGGTATTTTAGGGATTAAATATAAACCATTTACCACTTACAATTTGAAATGGCAATTTTAACCTGACATGATTCTAGCAAAGTTTAAGTTAACAATAAAGCAGGCTATAAACAATATTGACAGTCATTTATAATGGGTTGTTAACTGGGGGTACACACCTGGGGGTACTTTGAAAGGACCCAGGGGGGCATGCATGGGCAGGCAGGGACAGAGCACCGCCACCCTATGCTGCTGTCTCACAGGAGCAGGGCTGGGACAGGGTGAGGGCAGCAGCACCTGTATGTGGGCCAAACAGGCGCCACCTGGCCAGCCGGACGTGGAGGGAAAAGCCTGAATGCAGCAGCTACCACTGCCATCCACCACCCTGTGCCACCACTCTGTGTGCGGGCACCACCAGCCTGTCCCCCACTGCGCTGCAACAGGCTGCTGCTACCCTTTCTCTACCCACCCCCACCAGCTGGCTGCCAGGGGGACACTGCACAAAAAAGGATGAAAACCCCTGATATATAACATAAAACAGAATGCATTTTTAGTAGCATAGAAATACAACTAACAAGCTTTGCTTTATTTAATTAGCTCCTACTTTCTGGAGTAGAGTTTTGTGTACATGCATGCACTGGTCCCTCTAATTTTAGAGGCTTGGATATTATGTATTTAAAGCTTCTTGGTATCTGAATCAACTGTTAATTTAACAGTACGTTAATGTACTCTTCAATTTTGAGACACTTCAATAATGTAATTAATGTACATTTCTCTACAGTGCTTACATCCAGATCCCCGATTACCACCAAACTGATCCCTTGACATTTTTTGGAGTACGGCAGTTTAGACTGCATATGCATGTATGTAGCAAGGTGACTGAAATGAGAGGAGTACTTTCAGTACTATGGCAGAACATAACCAAAGTTGTGTATCAACTTCTCTGCTTGCCCTGTTCATTTCTACTCACTTCAAAACTAGAAGCAAGACTTATTGCTTATTGGCTAAGAAAATAAAGAAAAAGGTACTTACTGCTCAGTGATAACTATGTGCTTTCCTTCTTTCACACAAGCCACCAAATCAATCCCACTGTCCCTGCAACTGCTGAAAAGATAAACAAGTCAGATATTAGGGAAGGTGGAATGAACTAGACAGTACAAAGTTTGTCAGTCTGGAAATGTGAATACCACTTAACCCTAACCTGCAATGAACTAATGACAATGTGAGAGTATAAACCTGAGTCATGAATATTTTACACTAGGGTGGTAAATTCAGATCAGAAAAAGAGAACAACCAAATGTGCTATTCAGATTTAAAAAGCAATAACTGACATTTCCACATCTTATCCTCTAGCCATTTCTTGGGTCTATGCTACAAATTGCAAAATAATGAATTAGGGCAGATATAGAAGTTACACTTCTTGTGCGATAAGCCTGCAGAAAGTGCTCTACAACTGTAACTGAACAGAAAGTCAGGGCACATAGAGCCCTGTAAAAATTGCAGATCCACGTGCTGCTTGCTCCCCCCCAACACACACACACCACTCAGTTCCTAGCTGCAGTACCGGCACCGCAGGAGCCAGCCTAGCCAGGCCTGAGGACTGGGGTGATCGTCTACAATTCTCCCCCTCCTGCCTTCTTCTCTGTATTTTCCTTGGAGCAGGGAGGCAGGAACAGCCCCAGGCCAGAAGCCTCCAGGTTTCAAGCTGGGGCTTGGGGGAAGGGGAAGGGCTGAAGGAGGGGGCAGAGCTTGCTTCTCCAGCCACTTGATCCTGACAGAGGCTCCCCCTTGGTCCTACTGCCCCTGTCTCCTGTCATCTTTGACAGGCAGCCAGGGACAGATAAATATTAGTTTTCTAAATTGTATAGGCATTCTGCCGGCCAGACAGAGTGGTCTGGCAGGCCAGATCCAGCCTGTGGGCCATATTTTGCCCACCCCTGGCCTAGACCCATCCACACAAAGAAAACTTTAGCTTATTGCTGAATTTCTCTTATTGCATAGTCATGAGTACAGGTGAGCAAGTGTTGAATGTGGGTCTGCTGCTATTTTGCCCCTGCTCACAATTAACCTGTCTTAAGAACTGACTCATCTGCACTGATTTCCGACAATGGGCAAGTTCCTTAATGGAAGTAAAAAATGTACTTGAACAAGGGACCTTGATGATCTGTTGAGGTCCCTTCTGACCCTAGCACCTAAGAATCTACACCCAAAATGTACATCAGCATCTCTATGCATACTAATATGTAGCATCATTAATTTCCAACTTGTTTGGGGAAACTGAAAGCACGTGTAAAATGTAGATTGCAAGACGCGCTTACACTGCCTGTGCTCAATACAGAATGCAGGACCAGAAACCCAGGGCATCTTTACATATGCTCCAGGATTCAAGAGGAGCAGGGATCAGGAGGTTTAAGTAGAGTGCCCACAGCTTCATGTGTATTCAGCGTCCTGTGTGTCAAAATGGGGGGGGGGGGGCGCGTTAACTACAGTTCGTTTGACAGGCTTTAGTTAAAGTGCCCCATTGCCATTCTAAAGTGTGGGGATGCGGAATACACAGGGTGCGGAGGCTGCTGAATACAGTCTGGTATGTCTATAAGTGCCCCATAGGTCCAGATCACAGACACAAAGTCCCAGAAAACTTGGATGCATACAACAGCTCATAAAGAAGCAGAGACTGTTTCTCTGTTCTCATGTTTTAAAGCCAATTTATAATAATTCTGATCATTCAATTAACGGGAACCATGTGCACATGACAGAAAGCTGGTTCAGACCATCTGTTACAGAGTTTGAGGTATGCTGCTGGGAGTCCTATAGATATATATGTAGGGTAGCTAGCTTTGGGAACTCTCTTTTTTCCTCAAGCTCTCTCACTATTCATTTTATTAGGTATCATTTTACAGTTGTTACTCTTCCTGGCTATATACAAAGTAATTTCCAGTGGTCTTGCTAGCTTTAATGTAGTGTTTTCTTCTTAGAGCAACCTTAAACAAACAAACAAACAAACAAACACACACACACACACACACACCAGGATCACCAGGTACTTCATATTGTGTCAGTATTCCATCAGTTCTTTTTTAATTGCTTAATTAGCTGGTGCCCTAACATTACCAGCCAATCAGAGGCATTATTTGTTTGCAGACAGGCAGTGGAGCCACAATCTGCATGGGCCAGACAATATGCACTTTACCATGAAATTGTTCAAAGCTTTTAAAAGGCATTGCACTTGGAGCAATTACTCTCCCATTGTGTTTTCTTTAATCACCTGATAGATAGGGAAGTGAACTCTGGGGGGAGGGTTTTTTTAAGTGTATCACATTGTCCTTCAGTCAGATGCAAATTGTTGAAGTGTAGTAACAATTAAATCTGAAATTAGGGCAATTTTCCCTTGATTTCAAGTGCAGCAGAATTGGGATGATGGCACCAATGATGAAATTGGGGACCCTGGGAGCTCAGTGCCCCCTTCTCCATTGCACAATGCAGAGTTTGTGCAAGAGGTAGTCATTGTCCTCATTGGCTGTGTGAAAGTCTGTGGCCTAGTCATGCCCCAGATGCCTGGGCTGTGTGGCATGTGCATGCCACACACACACACACACAAAAACCCCAGACATACAAGAAACATATATCCCCCAGGCAGCCAAGACACATGCACAGTATGCAGGTGTCTGACAGAAACACACTTGATAGGCACAGGGCCCACTGGGTGGACATAGGCAGGACAGCTGGCTGATGGCTTGTGACCATGACAAGCTGCTGCCACATCAGCAAATCTCCCAGATGAATCATAGATAGATACAGGAGGGACACCAGCCCACCAACTGTTAGCGCAGACTTAGTGAAGGGGCACATGGAGGGGCTGGGTGTGTTCAAATCAACGGGCCTGGATGAACTTCTTCCAAGGGTGCTTAAGGAATCGACCATGGCACAGCAGAGCCACTGGCACGGCTATTCAAGCACTCACTGTGCTCCAGTCAGGTCCCAGAGGACTGGAAAAGGGCCAGTGTGGTCCCTATTTTCAAGAAGGGGAGGAAGGAGGAACTAGGAAACTATAGGCTAGTTAGTCTCACTTCTATCCTTGGGAAAATGCTGCAAAAAAAAAACAAACAAAAAAACCAATAAGGATCACATTTGTGGGAGCCCAGCAGGGGAAATATTGCTGAAAGGAAATCAGCATGCATGCACTACGGGTAGATCCTGCCTGACTAACCTTGTTTCTTTTTATGACTAGGTCACAAAATGTTTAGATGCAGGAGCTGAGGTAGATGTCATCTACCTAGACTTTAAGAAGGCCTTTGATACAGTATCTCATTCTGAATAAACTGACAGGCTGTGATATAGATGATTACACAGTCAGGTGGGTGGCAAATTGGCTTAGGGGTTGCGCCCAGAGAGTGGTGGTGGATGGGTCAATATCAACATGGAAAGATGGGAGAAGTAGAGTCCCGCAAAGCCCGGTCCTTGGACCGGTGCTATTCAATGTCTTCATCAATGACTTGGATGAGGGCATGGAAAGCACCCTGTCCAAGTCGGCAGATAATACCAAATTATGGGGCAAAGTTAACACACCAGAAGGTAGGGAATGGATCCAGGTGGATCTGGACAGGTTGGAAAAATGGGCAGAACGAAATAGGATGCAGTTCAACAAAGACAAGTGAAAAGTGCTGCACATAGGCAAAAAAGAACCACCAGCACACTTACAGGCTGGGGAATGACCTTCTCGGCAGCGCAGCAGTCAAAAGGGATCTTGGAGTCATAGTTGACTCCAATGTTAGAAATATTATTAAAAATGCATTATCAATAGCAGATTTAGAAAAAAAAAAAAAAGAACACAGCTGCTACCCATCCTTGTCTCCTTAATGGGAGAGGGAAGGGGGGGGTTGGAAATTGAAGGGAAAAACCACCAAAAGCCCTTTGTACTAAAGGTATCACTCTCTCTCTGTCCTGCAAATTTACTATCTCTTTGTCACACTAAATCACACTTTCTTTCATGACCCCACATTCCTAAGGCTAAGATAAGAGCAAATGCCATTTTTTGCCTTCAGGATGAACCTTGAGTAACCTTGAGTCCCATCCATGCACGCGTGATAACCTAATGCATATTAAGCCTACCCGCCCCGCATACTTAAGTAGTTAATTGTAATGCACATGGGACGTATGAAGCGACATGTTTACATATATGTTTGTATGAACCGGAAATGAGTTGTAAAAATTCCTCCTTCTGCACACGTGGTCAGGAGAGAGGGGATAAAAGCCTGCTAATGATTATGCTCGGGGGCAGAGGGATTTGATCTTTTGTCTTCTCCCTCTGACCCTATTTGCAAATATATACCTTTTGTATTGCTAATAAAGTGTGTCTGAAGCTGAAAGTTTTTTTTCCACCTCCCGAGAAACGAACCATGATTTTTTTAATTCAACACCAAGATGAATATGAGTTGTCAATGTGACAAAGTGATCAACAAGGCTAATCATACTTTATCATGCATTAACAGATGCATGACAAACAGGTCCAGGAAGGTGATATTTCCCCTCTATGCAGCACTGCTCAGGCCACAGTTGGAGTATGAATTCACTTTTGGGCACCACACTTCAAGAAGAATGCAGAGAATTTTGAGAGGGTTCACAGGAGGCCCACTCATATGGTCAGAGGCCTGCAGGCAAGGCTCTACGAGGAGAAACAGGGACCTAGATCTCTTCAGACTTCCCTAGACAAGGCTAAGAGGTGATCTTGTGGCTGCCTATAAATTCATCAGGGGAGGGTAGCAGGGAATAGGAGATGTTCTATTTACTAGGGCATCCCCTGGAGTAACTAGAAACAATGGCCATAAATTGACAGACAGCAGATTTAGGTTGAACATTAGAAAGAACTTCTTCACAGGAAGGGTTGCCAGAATCTAGAATAGGCTTCCAAGAGCGGTGGTGCTCTCCCCTACATTGGGGGTCTTCAAGAGAAGACTGGACAAGCACCTAGCTGGGGTTGTCTGACCCCAGCTCTCTTTCCTGCCCAGGGCAGGGGGTCAGACTTAGTGACCTACTGAGGTCCCTTCTCATCCTAACATCTATGAATCAAATTCAGCGTGGTGCCTGTGATGTCCCCACCAACCAATCAAGCCTGGCCTGGCTGTTCAGGTGTCTTTGGCAGCTTAGGGAGTCTATGGGGCACACTAGGAAGCATGCCAGAGCACCCTCCCACCTGTTGCACTGGGGCTGTGCAGGCAGGCTCTGAGCTCCATCCCCTCCCCTACAAGGGCTAACGTGTTCTGCCTTCTTCCAAACTAACCAAGGGTGCTTAGAATAAAGCTTGAAAGTTAGAGAGCTTCTGCCATGGGCTTCCTGTACTTAGCCTTAGTTTCCCCCCATCCCACCACATCAGTCTTTCCCCATGCCACTTCTGTGCTCCTTCAGTTTCAATTTCCAACTGGGAGTCCATCAAACAGAAGTATTCACCATAAAAATGCTAGATTTCCAGTTTGACTTAAAAAAAAAAAAAAAAAAACCACACGAGTGGATGCAGGGGCTGCTACCCAACTTCCTCAAATTTAAGAAATAATTTGGATGGATCAGACACTCCAATTTACACGTAAAGTTATATAACCTGGAAATACAAAACAAAGGGTGTCACTGCATGTCGCCCTATGGCAACATAACGATATACTACATAACTGTATGGCATGATCTGGAGACGTAATGATCACGTCTGCTTACACGCGATTGCCAGCTACACTGCCCTAGTGGCACACTCCCCAGGTATAGTGTACTGCTACAGTGATGTAGCAGCAAAATTTAACCCATACTGTTCTCTGCTTTAGTAGATGCTCCTAAAGCAAAGCAAACAAAATCCTGTTGTGGTTCACCACGAGAATGTATAATCCTATTCCCAACTGACTTCTCTCTCAAGTAAACCCATTCAGAGCAGGATAATATTTGCCTTATGCTCACAGAAACCACTGCCTATTTTCCATGTTATGGCTCAGTTCTTTAATTGGAGTAACAGTGGAGAAGAAAGGGAGGTAGCAAAATCTCCATTTACTCTCGCAGGATCATCAAAAAATACTTCCTACCTTGGAGAGTTGCAGGGGTTCCTCTCCCTTGAAGCAGCAGTAATGGGTAATGCTTTCCTGGGTAGGCTGGGCCCACTGTACTCTTCTCCTGCCAAATACAGAGTTGTCTTCTGACCTGGCACTGCACAGCTCCCCTTCATAAATCTTGGAATTAACAACCCACTGACATGCATAAGGCAATGTCAAAGCTACTGTTTCAGGCAGTCTGCACCCTCAGGCACACATTATACTCAGTTTACTAGTCACTACCTTCAGCTGGTACAAATGAAAGAACACTTGGTGTTTCTAAAACGTGACAGCTGCTGATTGCAGAACATGCCCGAAGTGTACCCCTAGTCATGTAACAGTGTTATTAACTCTTGTAACTCTACTCCTGTTTAGATAACTGGAGTCAGGAAGTATACTTTACTGACTGTTATTAGCATTCTTGGCAGGCCTATACTTATTAACTTAATATATAGAAGCATCAGTTTGCAACACGCTCCACTCAGGGAATACAAGGTAGTCTAAGCATCTTTAAAAAAATTAACCCCATACTCAGCACACATTAGAGACGTCACCATATTAAACATAATTTCTCACAATTTTACCCTTACAATTGCTGTGTTTTCAGGTTTTCATGTTGTATGTAAAACTTGTCAAGATTAACAGGAGAAACTATGACTATTTTGTTTTTCAGTTTAAGACATGTCATTTTCAAAGATCTATTTTTCGATCAGTACCAAATAACATGAGGAACTATTTTAAAGGAATCCTGTCACTTGCATAATGCCATTTTATTAGCAGAATCCGGCCCCATTGACCTATGTATGTCATTGTAATTACATTTTGTAACAAGCAACCCCTGAAAGTCTAGAGGAAATGCAAGCTGAATTGTACCAATGTATGAAGTGCTAGAGGGAAAAGGAATGTAGATTAGTAGATCCAAAACAGAATATATACACTCCGATTCCTCTGAGGCATCTGATGTTGGAAATGTGATAGCCAATGAGAAACATGTTAGAAAAGTTGACAAGTTCAAGTATCTGGGGTCAACTGTTCAGTGGAATTCAGAGTTAGATGATAAGTTGAACCATCAAATAACAGCAGGTGGACAAACTGGAAATTGGTGACAGGAGTATCAGTGAAGCTGAAGGGGAAAATCTACAAGACGTGTGCATCCAGCACTATTGTACAGAGCCCTAAAGAAAACTCAAAAGAGGAGATTGAATGCAACAGAGATGAAAATGTTCCAATAGACATGTGGAATGACAACGTTGGATAAAGGGTTGTTTTGGTTGTAGCTGTGTTGGTTTAAGCACATTGGCAGACAGGGTTCTTTGGATAGATGCAATATATTTTATTGAACCACTGAAAAATTGTTCTTTGCAAACTTTCGGACACAAACACCCTTCTTCAGGCACAAAAAGATTCTGCTGTTGAATTGTGTGCTCTCCTGGATAGAATAGAAGCCAATATGCAAAATGCAGGTCTGTGAAAATGTTAATGTGTGGCACTGAAGATCAGAGGGATGGGAGACAATAGGTGTGAGGCAGGTGGGAGGGAGGGGGAATGTTGAACTGGTGATAGAAGAATGTAGCCTGTAAAATGCAGACAGGTTACCTGGGGTTATCACATGGTAGGTAGGTTATAATGTGCCTTAAACCTGAAGTCTATATTTAGTCATGATTTTTTGTATCCAGCAGATTTACGAAGTGAAGTTTGTGGTCTCATCTATGAAAGGTGTTTTGTAAATTCCCTTTGAGGATCAGAACTGAGAGATTGGAGAGAGTGATGGTCTTGTGAAGAGTGTGAGTATTTTTGTCTTTGATATATGAATATAGATAAAATGAGGAATAATTGCATCAGAGGATTGGTGAAGATAGTGAAGGCATCTAAGAAAGTACAAAAGAGAAAACTGATGTGGTATGGGCATACTTGAAGGAGTAGAGAAGAATACATGGAAAAAGTAGTTACATTTTGGCATGTAAGAGAGAAAGGGAAGAGAAGGACTAAAAATGAAATGGAGAGAAACAGTGGAGAGGGACGTAAGAGAGGAGAAATAAGGAGAAAGGAGCAACAGCAGCAGCTACTATCTCCGTTTTACAGTTGGGTAATGGGGGTATAGGTTAATTTTTTTGCCCAGTGTCACAAAATAAGCCTATAGCAGGGCTAGGACTATACCATGGACTTCCTGAGCCTCAATAAAATTCTTTAATAGCAAACACTTTCTCTATGCTTTTCTTCATTTCTGTATGGAAATCCCTTACCTGCCATTGTTGCAAGTAATATCTTGCTATACTGACACTGAAATGGTTCAAAGAAAAATACACTGTCTCTATTTTTCCTGGTTTTTCCCCCACTCCATTAAGCAATATTCTTTGTAATGCAATAGTACTAGGGAGTTCCAAAGATCAGGGCACATGTAATTAAAATATATATGTTCCATGCAACAAGAACATCTGAAGTAAATAGAGTCCAGTCACTGTCCCTTCAATGTTTATGGGGAAAAAAGTGATAGTAAACATCTGCGGAGAAGGACTAGATGGTACTGCAAGAATGAGTGGGAAGGGTGCTAAATTTGGCAACTTATGGGCATACGCATCTGAAACAGGGGCCCTAAATTGAAGTACAGTAAAAGCTTTGTTATCCGTCAGCTACGGGGAATGGAGGGTGCTGGATAACAAAATATGCCGAATAACCGAGTGGCCCAAACAGGTGGCTTTGCCTGTTCAGGCCACCACCTTCTCCACTGCATCTGGGGTGTTGCTGCCAGTCTCGTGGGCCCTATGGACCCCAAGGGACAGGAAGGAAGGACCCATGCAACTTGCTATGACCCAGGCCGCAGGGGGCTTGGCAGCACAGGTTGCTTTCCCCTGGGCCATGGGGGCTCCATGAAACCGAAAGTGCCATTTAGGGCCTTTTAAACCCCCATGTGTGCACACACACAAACCTACCTGCCTCTCCAGTGGTAGGGAGGGGAGGAGAGGGCCAGCTGCCAGCAGGCAGAGTGGAATCTGGGCTGTGGGGGGAGCTGGTGTTTCCCTCCATGGGCAGCACCCATCCACAGGCACCTGGCTCAGGTAGTCCTGGGGGACACTGCAGCCACAGAGGGAAGCACTAGGCCCCCACGCAGCTCAGACAGGCAGGCTCGGGGTGGGGGGCGGGGAAAATCAGGCTCGCCACTTTTCTTGGGCAGAGCCAGCCTTCCCGAACTACTGCCAGGCTGCCTGCACAGGCTTCCTGCAGAGCCCCTGAGCTGCACAAAGCCCAGTGCTTTGTTCTGTGGCTGTGGAGCATCAAACTAAAACTGCCTGGAGGTGTTTTAGTTCACTGCACCCCAAAGTCATTTACGGTGCATTACGCCGCTGAATGTGCTACAGCAGCTGGAATTACTGCACAATACGCCACCAATGTGTGCAAACACCAACACCATTAAAGTGGTGCAAAAGCATTTAACCCGATTTAAAGTTTCATACACACATGCCCCTCGCTTCTTCTACACATGGCCTAAGATGACAGTGATGACAATACTGGGTTTATGAATGGGGTGAAATAGGCATAGAAGTCTGAACAATGGTGCTAAACAAATGGTATAAACCTAGATGTTATCAGAACTGGGAGAGTCCATGCCCTGCATTCTAGAACTTGCCTCAGCATCCTAATCTAGTTGGGAGTGCCGCATGAAAGTTTGTGGCCTAGTCATGCCCCAGATGCCTGGGCTGTGTGGCATATGCATGCCACACACACACAAAAACCTCAGACATCAAAAGAAACATACATATCCTCCAGAGAGCCAAAACATAAACATAGTATGCAGGTGTCCAACACAAACACACTTAATGGGTACAGGGTCCGCTGGGTGGACATGGGCAGGATGGCTGGCTGATGGCTTGCGACCATGACAAGCTATTGCCACATCAGCAAATCTCCCGGTTTCAGAGGTCCATGACACAAGATGAGCAGGGGAAACCCCCAAAAATTAAGAGCCTCAGTAGTTCCCCCCAAAGAGGAAAAGAATCAGAAAAACAAGTGCCTCTTCAAAAGGTAGAGGAAATAATTAAAGGAACACAAAAGGAAAACAGTTAAAGCAAGTAAAACAAGCCACAAAAACAAGCTGAAAATGAAACTCCAGTTCAGCCGGTTGTTCTGAAAGCAGTGCTCACCCGTTTTGCTAAATGACTACCCTGCAGTGCTTATTTGGCATAATTGCTCACGCAGTACCACTTCCTTTTTTGGCCCTTCCACCCTGCTTGAGTCCCTGGAAAACTATTAATACAAATGGTGGTTGGGTCCTGTCGCCACCTTTTGGTGTCTCTCTCTCCGTAAGACTCAATCTAAGATGATGGTTACAAAAATATGAAGTAGACGATTCATGCAACATTTTCCAAACCTTGTGAGGCAAGAGAGTTAGTCAGGTCATTCATTCTCTTGCCCCCATACATTCCCCACAGCCACTTCTCTCTGCTGATGATTGCTGCTGACTGCCCTTGCCATCATTATAATCACTTTGTATCTGAGAAATCTGTTGCGTCCCCCGTGAAAGAAATGCTGTATTAATGGATTTGGAAAGTGTCTGTTGGGTGCAATAGAATCTGCACATGACTATTCAACATCTATGTGAGGACACAGTATCAAGAAAATTCATACAGATAAAAAAGCCCAAGCTTCTACCCTTCCACAGAGACCTCAGGACTTCGGAAACTACTGCCATTACTGGAAACCATGTTTCAACTCTCTGATGACAAGCTTTTACCTGAACAATAAAGCAGCCATAGAATTAATGGATCTCATTCTTGCAGCCGTGGCCAGAAAATGAAAAATAAAGCCAACCCAAAATATTTTCCTGTGATACCAGAATTTGACAAATTAAAGCCACTTAGTAAAGGTATGTAGAAAAATCAAAGGTAGGATCTGTCGCCCACAATAATTATCAGAGATGCTTTGAAGGTTGCCAATGGCAGCTCAAGCTCTAGTGCACTTGGTTAGGGAGTGTTAAACACTGGTTTGGTCTCTTTCCTTTACTGCAGATGGAGTTTCAAGATGTTACAACTGTTCTTTTCTAGCTACAGTTAAAAACTAACCCAAATTTATATTAATCTAGCTCAGGATTTTTACAATAAAATATATGCAAATTGTTCCTGGATTTTTTTTTTCTCTATTGCTGGAAGCATCAAGTTGTGTGGGGTACATCATACTGGGATCTGTTTAATGAGGTCAGGGATTTGGGGGGGAAAGGGAAAGAGCTCATTTGAATTTTGTTCTTCCTTGCAACATACAAAGCCAGTTATACTACCAAACACCATCATCACCCACAGATGAAAATAAAGAGGGAAATAAGTACAACTGTAGATGCTTTTACAGAAAAATAAACAACATTCTCCCTTCTGGGTTTAATAACTGTTGGAATAGTTCTGTTTTGATTAGCAGTAGGCTAAGGAGATCTTTTGGGGGGGAAAGGAAAATACACACTATACTTTAAAAAATAACAATGACCTTATGCTGCAACAAGATATTTTACTCTTGTTGTTGGCTCCCTGAAATAGTAGCAGAAATCTATGAGTTATTACAATCTGTTTTCCAATGATACCAAAATGAGCCACTGGGGGAACCATAAGAAGTTTACTGCTATGCGAATTATGGTAAAGTTTGTTTATTGGTTTTCAAGCTGTACAATTAAGTGAATTCCTTTAATGTCTCTTTAACCCTACTTCAAAGAGCTGAATGGTGTAATTCTGCTTGTGTATGCTTGCAATGCAGTAAAGCTGTCCCCCTCTTCGGTTACCACATAGTAAACGGACACCCTTTTTCTTCTTCAAACCTATAAAAATGAACGTGACAAGCTACTGGAGAACAATACAATTGCCTTATAACAGTACACACCAAAGACATCTCTCAACATCTACAAGTTGAAATAGTGCACTCATTTCAAGTGAACCCATTAATTTTCAGACAAGGCTTGATCATTATGAATTGAAGCTTTCTACAGAGAATCTAACTGCTGCACAAAGCAGTATGGTTAACTCCCTCACCCTGCTAACACTCACCTCTCCTGGACTACAGACCTCCTGGCTCTCTGGCTCCTCTCTCTTCCAGGCCAGTTTGGACCTTCTTACCTCCTCTTAGTCTTTTCCTCAAAACTCCAGGTTACTTACCCCAGTTCAGATGCTACCCAGGAGCTCTTCTCTGCATGGGTCTCAGGGCTAGGATCCCTGACCAGTTCAGGCCTTGGGCTTATATGATTTAAGCCTGGTCAGGTGACTAATTATGTCCCTGCCACCAGGAGTTTGCTTCTCATGCAGCCTCTTCCCCACTTAAAGTGGCAGGTGTGCTAAGTGCCCTGTTAGTCATACTCAAGATGTTTCTCCAGTTTGGCAGTAAATGCAGTTTTTAAAAAAGGCTGATGAACAACATTTTATAAAAACTGTGTGATCTATATGGATTAAATGAGCCTTTAAATATACAACTATGACATAAGATAACTCCTCTTCCTTATCCTGTGTTCTTCTACCCTCCAAATTATATACTGGGAATACTAACATTTAACCAATACTGACTGCATGTTACACTTATCTACAACTCTACAACTGTTAAGCATTTGCTTAGTACAACAATCCCCATAAATTATTTCTTTGCAATTCTTTAATACTTTAAATATTCTTTCTTATTTTCCTCCCCATCCTACCTGGCTACTTGAAAAGACATAGCCCTGAAAGCCCCATTCATCTTCTTGCTTTTGTACATACATTCCATTAGCTCAGTTGGATTCTAGCTGAGTATAGAAACAAGAGCAGCACACTAGGGAATGCATGCACCTAGCAGGGACCTAAAAGCTTCCATCTTTAAGCTCCAACAGTGTTATAATGATCTTAGCGATCCTACTGTGCTACATCTTGTGTGTGAACAAGAAAAAAAAAAGGCCTGGTCACTTTCTGCTCTATTAATAAGCCTGCCCTATTATTTTAAAATGCTACCTACATATGACATTTGCTTAAAAGCACAGAGGCATATTTCTGAACTTTAGAGTTTTTCCTTCACTGCCCTGAACTTTTCTATACCCATAAATGGAAACTGAATTAAAGTATAGCTGTTTGTTCTGATGAGCAATTTATTTCTTAGAACATTTTTAATAAGCAATGTGTGCTTCTTCATGCATAAACTCACACAGCATTATTTGAAGATCATGTCAAATATTTATTATGCCGTATTTCCTACATCTTATTTTCCCACTTATAATTTAAATCTTAAAATTAACCTTACAGTCTAATTATTTTGTTCCCCACAGCCCAATTTGTCTATAGCATCACAGATACATCAGGGGTCACCATGAAAGGAACCCAAATTACTAGGTTGAGACAAGCAGAAATATTATGTGGCGACCATAATATGTGAGGTTTAAATAGCTACTATATACACTATACTATGTGCGTATGCACACACACACACTTTGTCATGATGGACAGATACAGGTTTCCTGTTTCTTCCTCTACAAAGAGGGTTACAATGCACTCTTGGGTATAAACCCACTGAAATTACTGGAGTTATGCTAGCAATGACTTTTTCCTTCTATGAATTACAAAGAGAAAAAAACTCTGATTCTGAACTCTCCATTTTGCCTAACACTTTATCAAAATAGGGAACCATTGCTTACTAGCTACTCTAAAAGGACGTTTTATCCACTGTGCAGTAGTAGTTCCCATCTGTATACATGCTAGTGACAATAACAACTGTTCAGTGATAAAGACGGCTCTTGAAAGAATCTTATTATGTACTCAAAAATCAACAAACACAGAAACAATTTCCTAGAAGTAGCACTGCAGGGACTAATGGAAATAAACATGCTATTGCCCCAGCCATAACGAAATACATTTCAATTAATCAAAAGGCATGTTCTATATATGCACACCCACATTTGGAAGCTATCCAGAGGGGGCCATCTAGGGTTGTTCTATTAGCTGGAATGATTATTGTGTGTAGTATAATTGGATCTATGACACTGTATAATAATTTTCTACATAACAATTGTGAAAATATTAATTAATAGCCATACACAGCTAAGTAGGTGGATAGCTTGTACTAATCTGTTCATTATGAGCTACCCAAGATGTGAAACATCATGAAGTGCTGTGGGAATTCAAAATACTCAATAGCTTGTTGGTGGTATTCTAGGACATTGAACACAAGTGGGTCAAAGTAAGAGAAACCAATTTATTACCCCAAACCATTAATATGCTTTATACTTGATTAAGAAAGAAACCAACAATTATTACATTTTGCACACTTTTGTCACTGAAGTCTGTACTCTTAAAACACCTACACTGAGAAAACTAAAAACATGTTACCAGAGATGGAAAAGAATCAATATTACACTAGTGCCAGGACTTACAAGGAGAAGCAAATGTTGATGGCTAAAAATAATAAAGATATACATCTTGGTATTCTCACAAAGCCTGAGAGAACCTTAATGTTGTTGTTTGGTTCCCTCCCCCACCTCCCGCAGAAACTAAAATATTAGAATTCAATCCAAAAACTATAAACTAGTTTTGTGTTCATAGTGTCAATGACTTCTGGACATGGCCAACATTATTGTAACCAATTTTGACTAATCTCTAATTAGAGTCTATACTCATCACAGCATGATAAAGGATGAGGACAGGCCTAAAAAAAGAGTTGTAAGTATATGAATTGATATAACTACATACTGTATAAATTTCTACTCTAACGTTTTCATATGACATGCATATCTATTTTTTTTTTAATTTTCCTGTGAACATTTTGAATTAGTGATTTTTCTCCATTAATTTTTCATGAGAAAAAAAATCTCTTTTTACACCAATTTTTGGGAAAAAATGCACTGTTGCTGAAAAAGCATTAAGTTAGTGAACAAAGTAAGTGTTAATACTAAGTATCATAATTAAGAAAACAGGAATATTATAATAAATGTTGACCATTTTCTAATAAAAAATATTGCAACTGCTGTTGTATAAAGATGCTAGACAAACATGTATAAATCAAGAAATTGACTGATAAAGCATATGTTTGTAATTCTATGCAGCTGCAATCCAATTTTGTGTTTATTATCTTACATCTTTTCCCCATTAATATATCAATCGAACACTTACAAAACATTAATAAAATCATCCCCACAACATCCAATACCTAGGAAAATGTCTTTTACACCCATTTAACAAATGAGGGAACTCAAATGACAGAAAGATTATGGTGGAACCAGGAACTGAATGATATTTCAGTGATGTTTACAAAACTATTCATGTTGCTACTCAAAACGTATACAATTCAAACAACATTGTTCAAACCATGAATGTGTGACCTTGTGAGAAATTTGATCAACCTGCAGACATTTCTGGTTTGTGACAGTTTTATTTTAAAAAATGGTTTTGGTCATGAAACATGGCATTTCCAAAATGAAATAAGGCTTGTGACCTCCTATGGCTGTTCAGTAAATCTGACATGCTCTGTTTCACTGCCGCTAATTGCAGCCAAGCAATTAACAAGACAGTTCATTTCGTTCAGCAACTGATGTGGGGGTCCCAGTGTTGGTAGGACTTGAGCAGCCCCACCATACTAGGCAACACAGGCTGTGGACCCCAGGTTTACTAACTCCTATGTCTGCTGTGATCAAGAGCCAGAAACCTTGGTAGACTCTCCCAGGACTTTCAAGCTCTGTGTGCCTTCTTCTCAACACAGAATCTGAACATTTTGGGAGCTCCAGCACTCATCAGGACTCTGAGGGATTTTCACTGGAGCACTGTGGTTTCAAAGCTTTCAGACCTTCAATTCTGTAATGGTGAGCTTGGACACCTCTGACTGTCCCAGAGGGACCTCCGACCTTGGAGTCACACTGGATCTGAACCAGCCTTAGGAATCCAGTAGATCTGGTTTCAATTTGCCAAAACTTCAATGATTGAAATGTTTCAGATAAAACATTTCAGGTTCAGCCCACTGACATTATCTAAAGAAATTTTGTCTTACCAAAAATATTCAAAATATTTCTACTTGTGAGTGACTCTGACGGTAACATATGATAGATAATGAAGAGGAAGGTAGCCTGTGAAAAGAGGGCCATGATACCATAAATATTGAGAACTATAAAGAATAACAGTGAACTGGAAGAACAGAAGGCTTAAGTGACTGGTATATGCAGAACTCACGCAACTCTTCCTGAGGCTAACTTTTATGAGTGTATATTATATACGTAAGTATTAATACTAATACACTGCATTTCAGAAAATAATCTGAGGCAACATTTAGAATGTTAGAAATACAGAATGAAATCAAACTGTATTTCTTCAATACATGTGTTATGCAAATAACAAAAGATGAAGACTTGCATGGTGTCCTAAAAATAAAAGTTAGGCTAGATAATATCTGAATGGATGAAGTTATGTATACAAGGCAAAAACTAATAATTATATTATACCACATAAAGAGACTGCTTTATTAACAGGTCCATGTCATCTTGTCATGGACTTGTTCATAGAAACATCTGGCTGCAATGATAACTTGTCTTGTTTTCTCTCATCACACTCATCTTCTAGTGTGATGTTTTACTGGTGATGTTTCATAGCAATGATGTATCATCCACAGAAATAAATACATATGGGGTTAGATTCACTGGTGCAGGTGCTAAAAGGTTTAAATTACAACAAATTCAGCCAATCCGTCCCCTTACATATTCTGTTGTTATCTGACTGAAGCCCAAGGGAAGACAGATGGTGCTGCTGTTGTCTGAATTCCCTTGGGGTTTCCATCACATACAAGCAATATAAAAATCCGCCAGTAGCTACACAGGAATCCCTTTCACAGTAAATTCTGAGGAGGAAAGTCATGAATCATTGGATCTTCTGGCCTGGCCCCAGTCAATGCTTTTTCAGTTTTGGGGACTACACTGGCTCACACCATGGTGACTGCTTGTAAAGTTTATCCCTTAGGAGGACTCTCCTTAGATGTGCATTGACCCTCTTGGTTGAATTTAGGTGCTAGCTTTGAATCCCTCCGAAACCCAGAAACACATGCATATTTTACACTGAGCTGAGGCCCTGAGCTACAAGAGAGACATGGTGGTGATAATGAATTATACACTTCTATTGATCCAGCTAAATTATCTAAAACCTTTGATCTTTGTCCTCCCTCTAGAACCAAACATTTTCCCCATTTCCATCTGCTCTATTACAAAAATGTCCTCCACAATAAATGTCAACCAGATTGATATTAGCAAATATTTCTACAAGAATAATATCCATATTGTAAAAAAAGGCTTGTTTCTTACAGCTCATTTATTCTATTCTTTGGCACAATCCTTTGGATTATTTGCATTAAAACATTCACAAATACTGTTTAGATACAGTAAGAACAACAACAAAAAACAGTATAAAATTCAGCAGTTTGACTCCTCAAATAATCAAATGAATATTTTCTTTGCCTTAGTCTACATATTTCACTTCCTGGATTTGTTTGAATATAAAACTGAAATGCCGGTTTTCAATCAATCCACACAGCCATGCACTGGTTGTACCATATCCTGGGGAACAGAATAAAGAGAACAAACCTAGCTTTTAAAAAAGCTAGACTGGGTACCAGAAGCAGCACGACATGGATCTCCATACAAGATAAATTTGCCCTGCTTCTCTCTGAGGCATTAGAACATATCCATTGTGGCAAAGCCATTCAGAATCATGGAGTTTATGCCATTCCTTTGCAAAATCACAGATTATCAGTGATACAATCACAGGGCATAGAGTTAGAAATGATGTACTACTTAGTCCGTGCTCCCTGCCAGTTGAGATATGTTCTCTAAACTACACTGGAAATATTTTTATGGCTTAGCCTGTAGTATTCTGGAATGATACGATTTATAACAGTAATATTAGTTATACATTTTAATGTTTCTTTTTAAACTTAACCAGATTTAAATATCCCTAGTGCCACATCTTCCACTACCTCCTTGGAAAGAGGACTTTCCTGATATTCAGCCTTTGTTTTTTCTTTCTTGATTTAATTAAATTTCTCCTGTCTACAGTGTGGTTACTTTATTGAAATCTACTACTATGAAGCACTAAGTGGCTCACATTTTCAGTGTACTATTCCTGTGAGATTTATCTTTAGCCTCTAGCTTAGAAATCCAATTAAACAGCATCAAACCAACAAATGTCTATGACTTTCTTGGTAAGTTCTGCTGAAACTTGGAGACATTTAGAGCAAAACTGTGCCATTAGACACTGCTCTGGGCAAAGTGTGGTGTGTAGTCTGCTCTGTTTCAGGTGTAGCCTCCTAGAGTAAGTCACAGATACTTTGTTGAAGCAAAACTCTCGTTTCCCATTCTCCTCCCTGACAGCTTGGCTGACTGACCAAGGCATTTGGGATGTGAAATCTCTACCTGTTTTACAAGAGAAAAGTCATGTTGGCACAAAGAGCACACTCTTTTCTGCACAGCCAGGTTTAAGATCTGAGGACCCAGGGGCATATTCTCTTTGACAACACAGCACAGTGGTGCAAACAAAGTGAAAACATATACATTATATATGTGTAGTAGGTTTACGGTTTTGCTCTGCTTAGAAGCCTTTAAAATTCACACAACTCTTATTTTCTGGGCAAACTTCCCTGTTAGGAACCATAAACAACATAAATCAGCACTCTATAAAACAAAACTTGACATAGTCCATACAGCGTGCACTCAGAATCCTGAGCCTCCTGTAGCTCTGAGAAGGTGCAACCAGCTCACTGCTGCTACCTCCACACTGCAGTCTTCCTTCTCAGTCTGGCTCTGACTCCAGCCCTGTGGAGGTGCAGCTGTTTCCAGCCTTGGGTTTCTTTCCACACACCAAGAAGTAGCCTGATTCAGTTCTGCTACCACTAGCCTGGCACCTCTCTTTGCCCTGTCTCTTACAGTTTCTTCTCCACCCCATGCCACCCAGGGGCCTTTAAATTCCTGTGGCCAGTTAACTATCTTTCTCAGCTGGCCCAGTCCTCCTAGGCACCTTGCAATCAGTGCCCACAGCCTGCAGCTGCAGCTAGCCTGCAGCTGGGCTGTAGCCCTTAGAAGCCTGTAAAGCAAAGCGCTACAGCCAAACATGTGCTCTCTGCTGCAACCCTTTAGCAGGCAGTAAGATAATAAAAGTCAACAAAAGTAATGTAATATAGAATCCGGAATCTCCCACTCTTGCCCAGGCTGAGCAGTGTTTTTCTGAGTCTTATTAAGCATAAGGAAAGGTAGCAGAGATTTTAGTGAGACAGGGAAACAATTTTTAAAATGTAAGGACCTAAAATAAAGTCAAGCTTATGTCCTTAAAGATTAAAAGAACATTGGCAGTTGAAGTCATTTTGAGGAGAGAAATGTGCTTGTTCCCTTTTACCTTTCCTGGAATGTGCTAGCTCCACTTGATAAGAACTCCAAAACTATTTTGTTGTCAACAAGTACATTTTTAGAGGTGCCAAAATGATATTTCTATACCCATAATTTTGGAAAAAAGACTAGGGTCTACTTTATTCTTAAGGCACAGCTTCCTAGAAACAGAGTTAAATCTTAATGGATGCTTATAGACATACAGGGCATGTCTACACATGAACATTTACTGTTCAGTAACCAAAATTATCGCTCAGTATGGGTGTGTCTCTACACATGCACACCCATATTGCACAGTAAATATGGTGACTGATGCCAACCTGAGCATAAATTTAATACCTGCATCATGCACGCGTCAAATTTACACCTGATTAGTAACGCACATGTAGATGCCTGACTGCACAGTAACACTGTGCATGTGGACTGATTTGGGATTAACTTGAGTCCTAAATCAGTCCCTACATAGTGTTAAAGTGTTTTAATCCCTGCACGTGTAGATCCCGGCCTATTCCCATTTACTGCACAGTAATTTACTGCACAGTAATGATGTAAATGCATGTGTAGACATGCCCATTGTGAGGATGCTCTAGTCTACTGGAGCATGGTAATTATCATGCTCCAGCCAGCCACCGAACCTCATGTATCAGCATCTCCACATTTCAAAATAGCAACAGGGGTGCTTTAACTAAAGTTCATTGAGCAAGCTTTAGTTCAAGCACCACCACCACCATTTTGAACTGCAGGGACACTGATACACAAGAGGCTGCAGCGCTTTAATTAGAGCAGCTCTTAGAACCTTGCTAATTAAAGTACTGCCCCCCTGCCATCTTAATCCCTCCAGCATATGCAGAAGTGCCCAATGGTTTTAAACAGCCCTCTCATTGTAAAATCAGTTTATTTTCCTGAACATGATACTTATTCAGGCAGGAAGAAGGTTTTCTTTTCATGTCATTTGCCATATAAAAACAAGCCAGACCTCTCTGAGCTTGCCGAAACTCCCAGGAGTTTCTTGAGTATGGCTAAAAGTGTCAAGACTTGTAAACTTAAATGCAAGAGAGAGAAAAAACAAAATCAACTTTGTTGCATAATGCAAAGAACCAGACAGTAGAGATTTGGCTAGTAGAGATAGAGATAGCAAAGTCTGGTGATTTCAATTTGAGAATTCTACTCTGTTCTAATCTACTCAGGTTCTTATACTATTCTTGTCACCATAACATGTTAGCACCGCCTATACTGCTTCACGTATCTGTCACACTCTGGTCTTTTCTTCTCTCATCCTCCAATCAGATAGTCAACTCTCTATGAGGTATAATGCCTTGTTCTGATACGAGTTTGTCAATGTTACTGTTGCCTCCCTAAATATATGTTGTGTTTTTATATCAGAGAAAGTTAAGACAAATAAATAAACTGTTCATTTAGAGAAAAAGGTCCTGACTTTTTTTTATGGGTGGGGGGGTTGTTCCTCTTTTGAGTGTTTTACTCACTTTTGAATAAGCTGCTGAAAATAAAAAAGTTATCATCTCGCTCCTATACAGGCAAGTATTGTGTTTTGCAGTAGACAGTTCCACTATACCAAAGGAGGAGAGTTGTTGACTATTTGCTTCATCCTAGAGCTTTAGATGATCTTCTAGGTTTACTGGGTCAAGGCCACTGACCAATTAAAGGTAAGTACTGAAAAATCACTGTTGGGACTGACTTATCTGAAGTTTTTTCCCCATCATTTCAAACTGTATATCTGGAAATAATATGGAAATTTTGGGAAATTTTGGTCACTTTCTAAAACCTGAAATTTCCTTTTTCCCAGCTTTGTTACAAAGTTTTGATAGGGTTCATCAAAATATGAAACATATGATATGTTTGATATGATATGTGGTCCAGCCAGAGAGAAAGGATTGTCCAGGAGCAGGGAACATTTTTCTGGGATTGCGAAAAACAATGTTTGGTTCCAAGCTCTGTCACAGACTGACCAGATCTGCATAAACATTTGGCTGTTTAGCACCTGCATTTTCCTTCTATAAAGTAGGAATACCAGTATTTTTCTGTCTTACAGGAGTGCTATGAAGGTGATTACAGCAAAACATTGTGACATACTGGTACTAAACTGCAAGGACCATTTGAGGACTTAAGATATAATCACTTGGATATATCTGAGCTATTTTTCAAACTAAACTATAGACATTTATGGTGTCTCGCTGGAACAATGCAAGATTTACATTATCATTTACTTTCAAAACAAATCCCAGTAAAATTCAAGAGTCATGACTGAATGTTCCGTTGAACCAATCTGATTATACATGGACTAAAAGTTAAGAAACTGTTTGTGCACTAACAAAGGCAAAAAAACACTACAGATTTTCTAAAACTTGATTTTGGTTTTGTTATATTGTCTTCCTCCCTCTTACAACATTCAGAAAAAAGTGTGTAATCACTAATGTGTGTAAAGTTAAAGGATTATTAAAATTATAAACAATTAACTTTCCATTTTTCCTTTATAAAGGATAAATGAAACTATTACAAAGATCTCTGCATATTGAACTTTTGTTCCCAATTTCTCCTTTAATAGGTATTTGTGTGTATGTCACTATTTGGAGATTCAGGGAAAAGGGGCTGGAAAGAAGCTACAGTTTTGATGGCAGTTTCGAATACTCAAACTGCACACCCATACAGCAGACTCTATATACAAACATTTGGTCAGCATTTGCTCAGAACTTGCAAATACCAGTATTAGTAGGCAAAAATTGTGTAAGAAATTATTTTTCATGTCAAATTGTACTTGAAAAATTAGAGGTTATGTTATAGAATTTTTGTTTCTTGATTCTTGAAAACAATATCTAGACAAGTATTGTGGTTATTATCAGACTAGATTTCCAATGCTAAAATTGAACATGTGCTTAGGCAATTTTTATTGGCTCATAGCCCTGAGATACTGAGATAATTTACTGATGTACAAAAGTCCATCATGAAAAGATTAATTTCTTTAAATCATAGAAGTCTACTTTACAATATTTTGCTGAGAGTTCTAATGTCTACAACTGTTTTGCATCATTGCTCATTTCTTAGCTAAATTATGATTACAATTCATAGTTCTGGGGTTTATATGCTGTCCTCTATTCCTGCACATCTAAAATCAGGCTAAGGCAAGATGGTTCAGTGACTTTACATCATGCATCTAAATGAACGCTTGCACGCTGCACTTTAGTCCCATTGATTTGAAAATGCAGGAGCTTATAAAATATAATTTTAACCAAATTAATGGATTGCTGTCTCCATTATGAGGGGAAGACTAAAAAATTATTCATGCAACACTATAGCTTTTGCTGCTGCTGTTTCTGTTTTTTTTATTGTATGCATATGTGTATGTAAGTGCATATGTAGTAGGCTTCTCTCTGATTAAAGAAGGTACTAAATCTGATTAGTATGTAAATTAAGATAACTATTAAAAAATACTGCAGTAGTATACTTCACTCAGAAGAAATGTGGAGAAATCTAGAGATCAGCATAGGTGCCCAGCCAGGACAGCATACTTATTTGGAAAGGGTACTTAATAAATTCCTCCTATTCATGTGCTTTCCTCAGTTGGGTCCTTAGGTTGTTACATAGATTGGCTATGACTCACAACTTTTTGGGGGAAAAATAAAAGGTTACACAAACACCTGAAAAGCAGGGACAGAAAAGATTTGAAAATGAACAAAGAAAAGACTAACAAAAAAAAAAGTAATACAAGATATAAGCAAATTATTTTTTACAATGGTTTGTAACTCTTAGGAGGTTGGACTAGATGACCTAAGGTCCCAGGTAACCTTACTTCTCTATTCCTTTAACTGCACAAATATCCATAAGAACTCAATTAAATGATAAAGTAGTGCCAATCCACAAACTTCTTATGTCTATTGAAAGCACAAAGTAGAAGTCCATTCAGCATTTTTAGTCTCTCACTCTTCTCCCTCCAACACACCATACAGATCACACTCCCATTGCAGTCAGTGAGAGTCACTGTCATCATTCAGAGCTTAATCACATACAGAAAACCTAGTGTCATGGGCTTAAGCTTAATGGTTCACTAGAAAGCACAAAACAAACTTCAGCCTAAGCTTTGTTTGCAAACTTGACTGATCATAAGGGTTCCCTCTAAAACCATCTCCATTTTAGTACCTTTAAGTCTAAGCAGATACTCTAGTTTCCATTTTATAACTTTGTTGGTGCTAGCTAAACACATCTTCCAGAATGAGCCAAAAAGAATTAGCATGAATCATAAAATAGGACTTTAATAAAATAGGGCAAATGTGCACAGAGCAATTTATATGAAGAACTTTGTATTCTTGACCCTTCACACAGTATTTTATTAACTGTCTGATATGAAAATCATTTACCAAGAGCAAGAAACAGCTGACTGTTCATAAGTGACTAAATCAAATGCCTATTTAGTTACAATACTTGTAAAGTTACTATCTTGCAATGAATTGCAAAAAGAATTTCCCCAAATAGACTTCATCTTGGTTGCCATGTTTCAGAGTTGCATCAAACTTCTTGAATAATATATTTCAGAATAAAAAGTACAGGTGTTTTAAATGTAGTGACTAGTAGCCAACACCATAAAAATGAGTATTGTCTTATGCTGTTTAGTGCCATACTAGCTCTTTAACACATATGATATAATTATTAGGCTATTTCTTACTTCATCACTATTTAAATTACATTCTCCTCTAGACAGTATTTTTCTAAGAAAAACTGACTTCAATCCTACTGTAACTAAGTTCATGGGCTTCAAGGTATTTATTTCTTTTTCACCATGTCATTACTTTTATGTGAAATAAAGCATAGGCTGTCAACTGAATATGCTGAAATATGTAATTTTTGGTCCTTTTATGGAGAATTCTGTGAATAGTACCTCTCTCCAGCAGATTTCCAACTGACAGTTAATGGGAAGTAAAATTATAGCTACAGTCTGATCCTCTGTCCTGCAGCAAAGTCTTATAATAAATCCCACAGCAGGGTCGCCTTCTTCAGTCCATCTCTAGGTATAAAAAAACAGCTAACAAAATTGTTTCTGACTAAATTTTGATAGTTTCAACAGTCAAGCCTTAAAGGTATATTTTGGACACTATTGGATTAGCAGTCAGAATCAATACCACAAGATAAATATCATCACCTTTACCACAACATTTTATAAAAAGTTACATAATTAAAAACTTTTTTCAACTACCATAATTAAATTCCACATAAACTTATTTGCACAAGGTTCAGCTTGAAACTTTGGTCATTTGATTTAGCAGAATTTAGAGTGCATTACAAAAGCTTTTTGTTTAAATTTTAATCATTGGGAGTTAGGCCATCCAAAGATGAAAAGCCTGTGAGACTGTACTTCAAATGGCATGCAGGCATAAGTCTTCACTTGGTAAAAATAATATTACTTTTCACGGCAAGTCAGCAACTATAGCAGCACAGTTAAAATACACACACAAATGCACACAAAATATGGGACAGGTCAAAAAATAAGGCTTTTGAAGACAACAAATGTTTTCTGTTTTAAAGATACATTCATAACAAACAGAAGATTTAGTTTCCTTATGTTTTGCTAATATATTTCCAATTGCAGACATACTGCTGTACAAAATATTATTGGGAGCTTAATTCCAAATACCTTGGATGAAATAATTTGTTTAGTAGAAAGGCCATATGAAAAAGCAACATGGAGCCAAATTTAATTCCCACTAAAATTGAGTGGCAAACTTTCTGTTAACTAAAATAGAAACCAAGATTTGGTTTAGATGGGAAAAAAAAGAAAAAGAAAAAATCTTCATAAGAAAGCAGGTTTGATCGCTGGCCGTGGTACTGAAATTTGTACGGCCGCATCTCCACATTACACTTAAGGCATGATTAAACCAGATAATCATGCCTTTAAGTGGTCACCTGGCCACACACTCAATAACTTTGTAGCTGCTTCATATCATGTCAATAATTCAATGTGTGGCCAGGGGCCTCTATGGCAGGGATCAGCTCCTTCAGCTGATCAGAGCTCCCAGGTGAGGAACAGGGGTGGTGTTGGTCCATGTGCACTCCTGAGTCTGGGAACTCCAAGCAGATGCTCCCAGCCATGGGAGCACATGCTTCTGGGGATGGAAGTCCTACTGGATGACAGGGCTCCCAGCTGTGGGGGTGCTTCGTGCACTCTCACAGCTGGGACACTGCAGGATAACTGTGTCCCAGTTATAGAGCTGCATGAAGAATGCCTGTGGCTGGGACACCATGTCAGTTGTCTTGCCTTTGCCATGGGGTCCCAGAGGTTGCTTCTGCAATACCTTGGTTCTTGCCAGTGCACAAGGAGCCTGGGAATGGGCTCCCCCTGCACTGACAATAAGGCATGATGTAATCTTAATTATGAACCCACAGTCACGCTTCCTCCCATGCACTAGATCCCATCACGCCTTTACCTGCAAATGTAGAGGGACTCCTAGTTTTGGTTCCTTCCAGTTACTTTGCAGATCTTGACATATAATGGATAAATTTCAAATTACTTAATGGTTTAATTCAGATAAAATTAAAATATTTTGTATTCTCATTTGAAGCATATCTAGGAGCATCTCTCAAGTCAAGCTGGAATCTCAAGTGCATAGAAGCCTCTCATGAGCTTTTCAGTACACCTTCCTTCACATGTGTTATAAATATAATGGCATTGCTTTTTAGCAATACTTCTAGCATTTTTGAATTTTTGCCTAGTTGCTCAGGTAAGGTCAGGAAGCAATGCAGTTATGCCATGAAGGAAGACTAAGTTAAAAATTCATAATTTTAAATATCTATTTCCATATTCAAGTGACTAAATTGAATTATTGCCTCATTATTTTCCGTGTTGTTTTCTGCCCATTGGTTGGTGTGGGTAGAGATTATCATCATTATTGTTTCTCTCCATGTAGATAAAGTGAATATTTCTGGTCAATTTTCTCTTAATTTCCAAGAAAATTACACTCCGTTTCACATTATAAATTATCATGAAGTAGCACAATACTCCTAGGTTTGAGGAAAAAAAGCATGCTTATTGTTTTAATATTTAGCAGACTTTATGGAGGGCCTATGTTCCACTTGAATCTCAAAGACTATTCTGGCTTCCAATCTGCTCCTGCTGATTTAACCTATGCATCCCCATGGAAATAATATTGGTCTCCATTTTTGAGATCAGAGATTAAATGCAATGTATAAGGGCAAGGTATTTAAGTAATCTATCCTCTATTACCTGGCATCTCGGAAAAACACAATCAATAATGGGGCTACAACTGAGAAAAGGGCATCTTTTAGTTTATAATATTATCACCTTCCACAAAATTTTAGGGGTGCACATAAATATTGCTTTCTGAACAACGCATGGATCTACAGATCAGCTTCTAATTTACTCAACACTGTTGAGACACCCTCATCATGAAATTGCCAATAATTGGTGTTATGCTTAAACGTTTATTGTCCTAGATTTTCTTCAACTCCCATCACAAAGGTTCATATCTGGCAAGATTTTTCTCATATTTTCAGTTAAACATTCTCATCAAATGGAAAAGTTCATTAGAAAATGGTCTTCCTCCTCCTTAGAGTAACTGTACCATCTTTTATGCAATATATGAAAAGTAAAGAATGAAAAAATCTTTTTTTTGTTCTTATTCTCTACTACTTTGTCTGGCCCATGGCAATAATTATATAAAATTTATAATCCATACTTCATGCTGTGTACCCAGTGCATAGTATTACCAAGTTGGCCACACTATGTCAGGTGGTCCAACTGGTGGTCTACAAGGAGCTAATGTGCAGCTCCTACGCACTCCCCCTGCTACTGCCCTCCCCCCCGATAGCTCTGCTGCAATAGCAATTGAAGTCTCCAGCCCCCACCTCACTTCTTTCCTCTAGGGGGCGGGGCAGTGCAGCAGTGTGGGGAGTTAAGGGCGAGTCCAGGGGCAGTCAGAGTTGGGGAGGAAGGCTGAGTGGGAGGGAGTACAGGCCATCACACTAGTTCGGTGGGAAGCAGGCACGTAGTACAGCCAAATGGGGGTGGAGCATCTATGCAGTTCTTAGGGCAGCCCCCAAGGTTGTGCCCCCCTAGGGGCTTAGAAGGTGGACATCCCTGCTATATGTTATATCAGGAGTAGGCAAAATGGTGGATCCAGCCAGCAGCCAGACTGCATTTCCCAGCAGCCCCTGCCCACAGTACTGCAGCCAGTTTTGACAGAGACCCCAGCAGCAGCAGTGCTGTGACAGTGAAGGACCCGGGTGTCCATGGAGACTGGCCCCAGCAGTGCTGGCAGGGCAGGTGGCTGGGCAGGGAGGGGCTCTGCCTGGTGCTAGGATCCTGCAGTGGTGACAGAGTGGTTCAGAGCTGGGGCAGAGCCACAATCCACTGCCTACACACCCCTGCAGCCACAAGATCCCAGTGTCAGGTCAGCTCCCCAACCACCAGGCTGCCCCGCCAGCACTTCCGGGGCTCGTCTCCATGGAAACCCTGGCCCTATGCTATCATAGCCCTGCTGCCGCTGGTGTCTCCATGGAAAACAACTGCAACAATGTGGGTAGGGGATGCTGAAAAATGGAGTCTGTCATAGGCCAGAATTTGCCCAACCCTGTGTTATACTCTTCTCTAACCAATCTGGAATGTCCACTTACATTATAACTCATAATTCCTGGGGCCTTACTACATATTCCAAATGCAGGACTCATATCTCATATCTTTCCTACCATCTACCTTTCCTTTAATGCATCTTGTGCAGATAGCCAGTTCCTGCATGGCCATAATTAAATTTTCAGTGGGTAGATCTACATAAGATGTTTACTGTAGTGGACTAATTAGCTGTACAGTAAGTATTGCGTGCCTACACATACACCCCTATTACGCTGGAGTAAACTAAAGTTACTCTACAGCAGGAAAGAACTTTTAAATACACTTACCATCCTGATGCAGAATTTTCTACTCTACAGCAGAGTACGTATAGACGTTGCCCTGATAGGGCATGAGGGTGTTTCAGTATAGGGGCTGCCTGCTGGCTAGCCCTGTGCTAAAGCACCCTAGTGACCCAGCCAGCCCCTCTGCAGGACAGTGAGCTGGGGGAGAGGGGAACAGACCAAGGCTGGCAGGCTGGCCCCTGAGGTCCCCTGCCAGCCAGGACTGCTCTGACCTGGCTCAGGGTACACAAACCCACATGCACGGGCAAAAAGTGCACCTGAAGCAATAAACTCTGGAGTTTATCTCTTCACATCAATATGCACAGACAGACGTGCCCTGTTTCTCTCTCCCTTTGACAAGCCAAATTTGTTTTGTAAGGTTTTCTATAGCAACCCTCTATGCAGTTCTATTTTCTATCCATTCCTACCTCCCTCTCTCTTATTATTTATCCAATGATTAACTCTCAATAAGACAATATTCCTGACTTAGTTTTGGAATTTGATCCAAATTGCAATCCCAAGCATAGAAAGATCATGAGTCAGATATCCAAAATTAATGAGATTTGATATGAACTATAATGAATATTGGGATTGTTGATGTTGTTTTGTTTTTTTTTAAAGTGTCCCTAATATTTTCTGAGCCTTTGAAGTTTTTATGTGTATCCCAAGGTTACATGGGTGTCTGGTGCCTCTTGAGTCAGGCAGGGCTCATGCCCCCCCTGACACCACTCAGCAACTGGGGGGGCGGTCCCCAGCAGCTGATCTCACTGGCTGGGGTCCCCTGAGGCCTATCTCACTCACCATAAAAGCAGCCATGCCTCTCCAGAACTCCCACAGCCCAGTCGGCACTCACTGGGGGGCACTGGTGCTCCTGCCTGCCCCACTGCCTACGGGCTAAACAGGGAGCATGACCTGACAGGGGGTGCACACTCTCAGGGGGTACACATGCACCCTCTATACGTTGCCCCTACAAAGGTATGAAGCCTACTTGTTTTTTCTTTACAAATGAAAGCTTACATTTTCATGTAATCGGCCTGATTCCAAAAGCCAAAGCTATAAATAACCCAACCATAAGAGAGAAAGAAAAACAAGGAGAAGCAGACCAAGCTACAGATCAAATGATCATTTCAAGCATTTTAAAGAGATGGTTAGAGACAGACTGAGTCAGAGAATTGAATAAGGGCTGTTTCAAAGAGGAAACATTTATAGAATTGATGTAGTCACATCCTACTTTGTATTGTCCTCATAAACTTTTCCCCATATTCATCTCTCTATTCAACTGTTACTTATTCTCTGCATCCTACAATGCAAGATTTCTAGGGCTCTCCCTGCATTTGCTACTTATTTGGACAGTGATGTCCTACTCCAGGGCTGTCTAACTGGCAGGCTGTGGATTGCATCTAGCCACAAAGTATTAAATATGCAGCCTGCAGGTTCCTGATGAATGGAGTCTCTGGGTCAGGGCATCAGAAAGCCCAGTCCCTGGCAGCCCATGTTTGTTACAGCCCAGAACCCATAACTAAAGTGACATACAGCCAATCAGAAGTTGGACAGCCCTGGCCTTTTATCGGTTTCCTGGAATTCTTGCTATAGGAATAACTGGGATCTTTCACGATCAAAAAATGCAAAGGTCCTCTTGAGCATAGTACACACCAGACTCTATAGCCAACAGCATACAACTCGGTATCATATTCCATCACCTCTCCAGCTTAAATTACTTAATGCCCATTTAGACTTCATCAACTGCCTGTCTGCATCCCCAACTGTTCCGATGCCTAGCATCTCACCTGCCATGCCCTAAGTTAATATATTCCATGTATCTGAGTCAGAGAACAATCCCTCTGGGCACTTGGTCTACTCTCCACACATTTCTCTGAGCTTCCAAAGAAAGGTCACCTCCAGGCTTTTAGCTCACACTACAAAAAGTCCACTTTCTAAGAATTTCTGTCTTATACAGATTGTCTGCTCTTGTCCTGCCTTTGACAAAGCAATCCAATATTATCCTCCTTTGTGACCACCCTATGCTCCTTATAGCCACCCCATGCCTCCTGGCCACTAACAGTTTAAGTCACTCATGACTCTTCCTGTACATCAAAACCTGCTAAAGGTCTCAGCTCTTAGACCAACCCACAGTTTCAAGTCTCACAGGACTGCTCCTCTCAGTAGCCATCCCCTAACACTACGCCCACACAGCACAGCCCTTCTACAGTTCTTGTATATAACAACACCCCTTCCAACTCCTCTCTAGCCTCAGGCTCCTGCTCTCAGGCTTCTTATTCAGGCCCAGAGTCTTTGCACCAGGATACTCTCAGAGCAACTGACTTGTTCTTACAGTTACTGCGTTTCTACAGCCAGAACAGGGGATGTTGCCTAGTCTGTCTGGTGCCCTAAAGGCAGAGACAACGTTCTCTGTAAGGTCAGAGTCCCCTTCTCTCTCCTCCCTGCAAGCTGCAGTGATCCTGCCACCACATCTCTGAAAAGTCAATCAAGAATTGTTCTAGTTTAGAGGGAATCACTTGGTAGACTATAAGCCAGTACAATGTACCTAATGTCATTGGCTCCCAGAACCCTGGCCACAGCAAAGGGCATGGGAAGAAATAATTCAAAGCTCAGAGGAGCTGATCCCTTGGGGTATGCCTTCTGCAGAGTCCCTTCATGAGGGGATTTGAACGCATACTGCTCACTCAAGTAGCATTCCAGACACAGATGTTTGTTAGTTAGGTTGCTCTGGGATTCTACTCTCAGGCACATCTGTGACCAAGAGTTTGACAGAAGGCAAAGAGGAACAAGCCTCAAGGAGACCCACTGGTGTATTTCTTGCTTAGAGAACACCTATGGACTTGCATGGAGGAGACATGCTCAAGCTCCCTGGATGCCAAGAACTCCCACTTCTGCAGTAGTGTAGGCATGCACTTGCAGGCCCTGCAGCACAGGCATAGCTGAGAAAATCCAAGAAGGAGCTCTAAAAATATAACTGTAAAAGCTCAGTAGACATAACCATCTTACTTATAGCCTCCCTACTTCCATTTTTCAGTGTGTAAGAAAGGGATTGAAACCACAGGGCCTAGGATTGGGTCTCATCTTTGGGAAGGTATAGCCTAGAGAAAAAAAGTGGTCCAAAATAAATGGGTGATTCAAATATGATATGTAAAAAAAAATCCTTTTGTAAGTTCATTAATGTCTTTTTTCCCTGTCGTACAGACTTGTACTGCTACCCAGCATATCCACAGGAGGCAGATAGTGGAATGACCTTCAGGAAAGGTTAAGTGTGAAATAAACAGGATAACACTGATGAATAAGCAGTCACGGATCAAGCAGCAGCACCACCACCAGCATGTGGTGAGGACAGCAGATGGCAAAGCTTGCCCTCCTGAAAAGCCACATACATTCGTTGACAGTGCTGTGACATGGCGAGTACAGGTCACCACTATAATAAGCCTGTGTACCCCACAGCCATGGGTCTACAAGTCCTCAATAGTGAAGCAGGTAGAAGAAGATATTAGAATCTTAATGGCTGCAAAGTCAGATGAATGCTGCAGTAGAAGGAAATCCCCAGTTGTCTTGGCCTCCTTGCCCTTGGATCCAGGTCCTATTCTGTCATGACCCAGGTGGAAACTGATGTTCAGCAGCTTGTCCACGATAAAAGCAATCACACACAGGCATCTTCCATGAAAAAAGCTTTTCCAAGAAAACTGGTATGAGCTCCACAGCTTGCCAGCTGCAGGAGAAATATCAGGAACAACATAAGTCTCTTTTTACACAATGTTCTGAAACTTCATGAAAGCTTTCAACTCTGCTAGCTGAGAAGTGTTGTGGAGGATCCTTCTAAAGTATGAATGTCCAGCAAAATTTGTCACCATCCTCTGCCTACTCCTTGATGGTATGAGAGCAGTGGTTCTCAGTAATGGATCTATCACAGATCCCTTTCAGGTTAAACCAGGAGTTAAGCAATGCTGTGTCATCACTCCAACACTCTTCTCTATATTCCTTGCCACAGTGCTACATCTGGCCACCAACAAGCTTTCAGCTAGAGTGAAGCTAAACTACCAAATGGATGGTAAGCTGTTTAACTTCAGCTGACTCCAGTCCAAAACACGCTGACATCAGTGAAGAAATCCACTGTTGCCTCAAATGCCTTTGGACACCTGAAGAAATGGGTGTTCAAAGATCACAATATCAGATCCAAAATCAAGCTCATGGTTTAACAAGCAGTCACAATCCCTTCCTTGCTGTACACAGAGACATGGACAACATACAGGAGACATCTAAAGTTGTTGGACAAATACCATCACTGCTGCCTGCAGAAGATCCTCCGAATCCAGTAAAAAGACAGATGCACCAACCTCCACCAGCAAGCAAACACCACTGATGTGATGATCATCCAGTATCAACTCTGTTGGGCTAGCCATGCCATTTGGATGCTCAACTTCAGACTTCCAAAGCAAGTCTTATTCTCCCAGATCACCCAAGGTGCGCACTCAAGAGAAGGACAGAAAAATTGCTTCAGGGCTGTCCTCAAGGCCAACTTAAAAAAATACAACACCGATGTCATTTCATGGAAGACTATCGCCCAAAACCACTCCAAATGAAGGAAGAGTCTACTGCAGGGATCTTAGTTCTTTGAAACCTCACAAAAACAACAGGCATTAGAAAAGTGGGAGCAGCAGAAACAGCATGTTGCCAACCAAATCAAGAATCCCGGAAACACATGTCTGAGCTGCAGCAGGGTCTGTCAATCCCAGATAGGCCTCATCAGCATCAGACACACAGATAAGACAAGCAAAGGAGATAATCATTCTTGACTGCAAGGGACTGTCGAAGAAGAATGTATTTTTCATGCATCAATAAACTGGATGTCCACAAACTAGATATACATCATCTACTGCAGTGTGTTAGATTCCACGGACCATCACATCCACTTCAATGCATATAACCAGTATGCTTTCTACTGTATAAATAGTTCAACATGCTTACATTAAGATATGAGCTTATCTAACATGTATGTTACCTGTTTAAGCAAGTTTACATTTCTGGTAATAAAGAAGTTCTTGGGGGTTAAGAAGAATGAAATATAAAATGTATCGAGTAAGCAAACATTTCAAAAGTTATCCACAGCTAAATCTTTAACCTGTATGGTTCATTCTTTTGTTTTCTTTAGTGGTTTAATACTTAGTTAAGGAAATAATGATGAATGTTTTACTGCTTCTACATGAATAAATATTTTCTTAGAAGCTAGTATTAAGACAGTTGTGGTTTACGTTATTTTAAAGAGGCTTATAAAATATTAATGTGGCTGTATGGAAAAGGAAATGTAAAAATAGGAATTTTATAACTTGTCTTTCATATTTAACCATACACCCACCACTAAAGAAAAATAAGAGAAGCAAAACTAATCATTCCTCCCTCTAGTTATCCAGATTGTTCAATACAAACAAGCTTGATGTGTACAGTTGAAATGGTATCACAAAGAGAGAGTCTTTAACATTGTGTTTGAAAATTCAGCTTTCACTGATACTCTGCATGTAACATCTGCCTAAACCTGGAGTTATTCCTTTGGGGTCAACTGATTCTAACTCTTTTAATTTTTAAGTCTTCTTACTCCTAGGGTGTGTAAACGAGTTACATTTTTCATGTGATGAGGCCCCTGAAAGCACTCTGAAGCTCTAACACAAACTTTCATAGATGCTCATGTAGTGGGTGAAGGAAAGAAGTTGAGTTGACAGCCTGGGATGCTACTGGAGCACCCCCACTTGCTGGCCTGAGCCAGTGCCAGCAGGCACTGAGCACCCTGTCACTTGCTTGTTGCATTTATTGGTGCTCTAACTCATGGCACTTTGTGTAAAGCACCATAATTAGAATGCCTGCTTTAGTCAGGTGCTTTAAGCATAAAACCTCCCACAGTAGAGCCAACACGTTATTAGCAAGATACCCATTTAAATATATGCAAAACATGAAGATGAAAAATATCATCACATTATTCCATACTAATTATTATTATGTAAGTACAGGTTGTATTTCTCATGAGAATCAATTCCATAGCACATGCAATAGTTACATAAGTATGTATGCATGTTTGTGTGTGTGTGTGCGCGTTATATATTATATACACATCCTTTAGACTGAAACTCAGACCCCAAACAAGAAAAAAAAAACTAGTTGTTTTTTTTTCGAGCTAATCTTATATGTTTCTAATTCCCAATGTACTTAGGATAGTACACATCCAAAAGCTGATACATTTCTTATTTCAAGAAAATGTTTGCCACTTCCAGGGCATCTGATATATTATTCAATTCTAACTTGTAGAATCTTAAGATACTTCCGCATGACAAAAGTCATTCAAAAGAAGGATGTAAGTATATGGCATTACAAAAAACTAAAACTCTTGGTTCCAAAATGATACCTTTTATTAGACCAACTGGAACACTGCAAGAAAATTGTCCTTTGCTGCAAGCTTTCAGTATCAAAGTCCCTTTGTCAGGCTCTGGGGAAAGTATAGATGGTACAAGATGGTAAAAGTCTCCACCGGTTGGAAATAAACTTCATTTTTGCACAGAGGGAGCTGGAGATAGAAGGCTGTCTCTCTGGGTCCATGAAAGCATCTTTGTGAGCTGTGCTGAGTAGCTTTTGATGTGATGATCTTTTTCCTACCTATGGGGATTTTTTACCATCTTGTACCATCTGTACTTTTCCCAGAGCCTGACAAAGGGACTTTAATTCCAAAAGCTTACAGAAAAGTACAATTGTATTGCGATTTTCCAGTTGGTCTAATAAAAGGTATCATTTCAGAACCAAGAGTTCTAGTTTTTTTGTATGTCTTTTTGTCTCAAACCAACATGGCTACCAAGTACACTCCTGAAACATGGAAGATGCCGAATTTTAGCCAATTTTTTAATTTTAAACTTCACTGCAGAATAACAAGGACTTTTTTTTTATCTCCCTGCCTGCCATCTGACACCTCCAGGGCAGGAATTCTACCTGATCAGCACATCAAAGAGCTACTCAGCACATCTCACAAAGACACTCTCATGGACCCAGAGAGACAGCCTTCCATCTCCAGCTCCCTCTGTGCAAAAATGAAGTTTATGAACTACGGGGATTTTTTACCATCTTGTAACATCTATACTTTTCCCAGAGCCTAACGAAGGGACTTTGATTCCAAAAGCTTTCAGAAAAGGACAATTTTCTTGCGACTTTCCAGTTGGTCTAATAAAAGGTATCATTTTGGAACCAAGAGTTCTAGTTTTTTGTATGTCTTTTTGTCTCAGACCAACACAGCTTCCAAGTACACCCCAGTATATGGCATTGTAATATAGGATGATTGTCTGATAGGCTGAAATTTTATATAAAGAGAACAATGCTTTTCTGGTATAGTGGTAACATCATGCTGTATGCCTACAGCAAAAATATGTGATAGCACTGAAAAAAAAATAGCATCACGAATTCTCTGTGGCCCGACAGTGCCTTACAGCTCCTCAATGTCTCCAAGTGCTCCAAGGCTGAATATCATAACTTAAAGTAGTACAATATACTTCCAACTGCACAAATATAATTACAGCACTGCTGGTTAACATAAAGTAAGCAACATTACATTTTCATTCGATCCATTTTTAGCATTCCTATACATTTTATATCTTCTCCCTATCACATGCCCTGCATTGCGATTTTCAAAAGTGACAATCTAGTTCTAAACAATTTGAGTTCTTTCTTCATTCTCTTCGGTGACAAAAAAATATAAAATAAGAATGGAGAGAACAAAAAAGATTTTTAGAAGGGGAAACAAAGGACTTAAAATATTGCTGATATATTTCTTAGTTTTTCTTAAAGCATATAAAAGGCATTCACAGGAGCTGCTAATTCATGGAATGTGCATTTCATCTTTACAAACTACACCTTTGTATCTCCAGATCTCTGTACACAAGTATAGAAGTACCACCCACAGTCAGAGTGTTAGGAAGGCATGCAAGCTGAAACGTGTATCACAAGAATTTTCCTGAGGATTGATATAGCAAATGCTTAGGCAAAGGCACTGATTGGATTGATATCATGGTGGCATGCATGTATACAAGAGAAAAAAAGACAAGAACCAGAGAAGCTGGAAGACAAGGCAGCAATGAAGTAACACACACACTGACATAAGTCCTAGCAGGCTTAGCCCTAAGAAATGGTTGAGTTTTCAGAGAAATGCTGGCTGAAAGGGATTTGAAACTAGACAAAAAAACACTTCTTTCTTGTTTGATTTCTCCCACGTATAGGCAAACAGGATACTACACATTCTTTATAAACAGGACTGCAGCAGAAATACCTGACTATAATCAATGTCTCTTCCTAAACAGAAACAACTATAGGGCTTGAAACTCTGGATAACTACTCAAGTAAAAATGGAGAGCAATATTTAAGAAGCAGACAAAGCAACTATAGGAAACAAGTATTTCTTTACTGAATACTGAGCAAATAGAACCAGTAGCAGTTCTGATGCTATAAATAAAGTAGAAAGACTGAAAGGTATGTAGATGTTCAAGAATTAAAGGACAGAGTAAATCCAAAAGCTCCACTTACTCATTCCCCTTTAAATACATTGAGAATTTCACAGTTTCTTCCCTCAAAAAGCATAACAGGTATAATATGCAATTAACATACAATAAAAGAAGAAATTTGACTATTGTGAAATTTACCAACCTTTAAACTAGCAAACAACAACAAAAAAAGAAAGAAAAGGAATTACTTGCCCAATTAAGTTGGCTGGATTTTGGCTGTTGAGTATAACAGAGTTAAGAGATCATTCAAGTTGCTTTTTGAAAAAAAATTCTGAGAACTGCCAAAGAAAAATTCCATTTAAAGTTTATTAAATGAAACAAAGACAAAAATATATACTACAAAATTTGTTTCACCAGCCTACTGATTCTTCAGGCTTAACAACACACTTACAGAGTTCCAGCTCTGTCCCCTTTTCACTACTACATTGGTACCAAAGGAATAGAAGGTGGCCAGCGGTAGCCAGATGCTAAACTTCTGTGGGAGAAGAATTCACAATCTCTGTGCAGGAAGATGAATTTCCTACCTCATCTCCCCCGTGTTGGTGGAGGATCTTGGAAAATGCAAGGTGTAGAACAGGTCTTAAGAGACACTTGAGGAAAAGTACAGCTGTGCTCCATCAACATGTATAAATTCTAATGGCTAGGACAGCTGGAGCTGTGAATTGAGAAATCATACCTGAGGGTACCACATTCACCTTGCCAAATGTTTTCACTTGTCCTGTGTATAAACAAAATTTGGTGCATCTTGCCTACTACAAAACTAGAATAGAGTGACCAGGTGAGGAGCGGTTGACTGCAATGGGAGACCGGTCAGTGCTTTTAACTATTCTTGTTGATCTCCATGTAAATTTGACTTGTCTCATTTATTATGGTTTCACTTAAAACTGGAGTCTTAGCTTTAGCATTTTAGCGTCCTCAATTAAAACCTTAAAATAAAAGTTCTTTAAACCCCGGTTTCCCATATATTTTCATCTAAAACTTAGATCCCTGAGCTTTATTTATTTGTTTGTTTTGATCTAGGAGAGCAAAAATTCTAATCTAACCTTTAGATTATAAAACATATTTAGCTTGAATCACTCATAAATTCAGAGAGAATGTTACATGTTTGTAACCAGTTTCACAGCATCAGTTGAGACTGTTTTTTAAAAAAACTTAATACTTATAGATGCTGAGTTAGTTTTAAACTCATTTTTAGAACAAAATGAGCTAATCTTTAAACGCTTGCTAAAAATTTTCAGAAAAAATTTAGATTAAGAGTTTAGTGGTTTCTAATTCTAGATAGAAGGTAATATACATCATTATATACATCAATTATTTGCTTCTCCCTTGGAGCACCCTTCATCATTCATGATTCATTTCTGTATAAAGTCGATTAAAAAAATCCCACAGAAATAAAAAGGAAGAAAAAAACTACTGTTAAACTAACATGGTGATATCACTGGCCTTATATTTTAGTTAATTAGTGTTAAAAAGAAACAACAAAAAATCCACAAAACACCTCAGATTTAAGATAAACAAGAAATGTAAATCTATGAATATGAGGAAATTAATTTTACTGCAACACTTAAGTGATATTACTGTTAATCACAAACATGTTCTACATTATCCATGCATAATAAATGTATTTTTATCATTGAACACCAAACTTGAAATACCTTACTTATACAGCTGTCCAAAATTCCATAGACTCAAAAATAGTCCCATTAAAAATAATTACAAATTTCTATATAGACAGTACCATTTTGAGGGCAACTATTACCTGCCACCCTGTGATGTAGACAGGGATTTCAGTCCCAGCAGCATCATAACTGAGTAGTAAAGGCCAAGTGAAGATATTTCCATGTATAAACCTTTCATCTCCAACTCATGAAATCAAAGCCTTTATTTTAAAAAAGCAGCCATTGATATTATGACAGACCATATTTTATATAGGGCACAAGTATGCATGAAATACTATATTAAAGAGAATGTCCATAGTAAATATTTTTCATTCAATTGTTTGCAGACCTTTTCCCCAGTTTATCATGGTCATATGCCTAAATCCAAAGTTTCATGCATTCAGGAATTAAAAATCACCTTAATCCTTAATTCTGAATTTCCTTTTTATAATATTTTAGTGTTGTTTTTTTAACCTCCAGTGTTTTTGAAAGACTACATTACTAAATACTAAGCAAATTTACTATATATTAACATAATTTTCTATAACCAATGAACTCTCGCTTTTATGATCCATTCACAGATATCCTTCCTATCTAAAATTCTCAGGACTTAAGCCCACAATATAACCGTGAAATTGATATTTCAATAATTTTACGAATGTCAATCATTGTAAAAGACAAGTTCAGTGATGGATACCCATTTTCCTCCTCAAATGATTACAGTAACTTCCACTGGGCATGTTAATGAATGTGACTTTGCTACTCCATATTAAGTTTAGTACCTCTAATATGAGGTACTAAATAAAGATGCAGTAGCTGTGCTAATACACAGTAGCAAAGGCAAACTTCTTTTTGTATGTGATGCTTAATGTGTAGTAGACTAATTCTGCTGCACATTAGCACAATTTTTGCCATGATGTGCTAACGCACAGTAGAACAGTCCACTTCACATTAAGGGGTATCATGTAGATGTGCCCACTGTCCATAGTAAAAATTATCCTTACTCTAATAAGGTGAAACGAGCTGCAAGTCTGATTCTCACTCATGTTTTCTAATCACAAAACTATTCTACATAGATGTGTATGTTTATATTTAGAACCGATTGAAATTTTCTGTTGCAAGATGTTGTTCCACTGAAATCACAGTTTCCATGAGAATATGTTAATTTTGAACCAAAAATGATTTTGAAATGTCTCATTTTGTTTGGAAATTGCTTCTTGTTTCTCATTTTTAGAGTATATTACATAGTAATTATGACACTATTGTTGCTTTAAAAACTTAAAATCAAAGCAAAATATTTCAATCTTATCAAAACAGAAAGTTTTAATCGACTGGAAATGTATTAGATATGAATTTTCCTTTATTTTTTATGGTGTAATTAGGAAGTCTGTTTTAAGCCTTAATTATAAAAAATGTTAATATAGAATATTTAAGGTGAAGAATTGGAGCCATTTTTATAAACATAACCATATCAAAACCTGATATATAAAGAACAAAATATTATAAAGAACACCTTCCCGGGGGCCCGCATCCGAGACATTGTGGAGAGGATCCCGCAGCTCCTCCGGCCCACAGACCACTACCCCATACTCCTTATTCACGTGGGCACCAATGACACACCTCGGAGCACCCCCAGCCAGGTCATGAGGCGCTACAGGGAGTTGGGAGCAGGGCTTAGGGGTCTGGGAGCTCAGGTGGTGTTTTCATCAACCCTCCCAGTCTCGGGTTATGGGCTGAGGAGGGAGAGGAGGATCCACACAGTGAAACAAAGACTGTGGAGCTGGTGTCATCGGGAAGGCTTTGGCTTCCATGATCACAACCCGCTCTTTGGTGAGAGAGGCAGAGAGCTGCTGGGAAGAGATGGCCTCCACCTCTCTCCCCTGGGGAGGAGGCTCTTCTCAGCCAGGCTGGCTGACCTGCTCCACCGGGCTTTAAACTAAGCCCACTGGGGGATGGGGGGACTACTACCACTGCTGGCCCGCTGAGCGACCCTTGCAAAGCCAGCAGACCAAGGCACTTAAGGGAGCCCACCCCTGCCCCAGACCTGGCACAATCTGTGGGCAAGGCAAGAGCCCCTAAGGGCACACTTGCCTGCCTGTACACTAATGCCAGGAGCCTGGATAACAAGCAGGAGGAGCTTGTCCTCCTGCTCAGTGCAAAGAATTATGACGTCATTGGGATAACGGAGACCTGGTGGGACTCCAGCCATGACTGGCCGACGGGTATACAGGGCTATACCCTGTACAGGAGGGATCGTGTTGACAAAAGGGGCGGGGGTGTAGCTCTCTATGTGAAGGAAAGCTACATGTCCCTGCAAGCTGATGTTGGTGACCGGCATGGACAGCTAGAGACCCTCTGGGTAAAAATTTGTGGGAAAAATGGCACAGGGGACACAACGGTGGGAGTCTACTACAGACCTCCCACTCAAAGTCCTGAGCTTGACCAGGAGTTCACCCGGGAACTGACTGAGGCCGCTTGCTCCAGGACCTTGGTTGTCATGGGTGACTTCAATTACCCGGACAACTCCTGGGAAGATCACTCAGCAAAATCTGAGCAGTTGCAAAGCTTTCTCTCGTGCGTGGATGACCTCTACCTGACTCAAGAAATCTATGGGCCAATGAGAGGCAAAGCGCTGCTCGACCTGGTACTGGCTACGGGGGACGACCTAATCGGTGACCTAGTGATCGATGGGAAGCTGGGTGACAGCGACCATGAGCTGATCACCTTCACCATCCGCCGGAAAGCTGGCAAGTCAGTCAGCAACACAGAAGTCCTTGACTTCAGAAAAGCCGACTTTGACAAGCTCAAGAGGCTTGTCGGTCAGGCCCTCAGGGACCATGACCCCAGGGAGTTGGGAGTTCAAGAAGAGTGGTTGCTTCTCAAGGAAGCGATCCTCAATGCACAAGCTAAATCTATTCCAACACGGAGGAAAGGCAGCAAGAAGGCACAGCAGCCCTCCTGGCTCTCTAGGGACCTAGCGGACCTCCTGCGGCTAAAAAGGAAAGCCTACAAAGGATGGAAGATGGGATTCACCTCCAAGGAGGATTATTCTGCACTGGTCCGGTCCTGCAGGGAGCAAACCAGGAAAGCAAAGGCTGCAACTGAACTCCAACTAGCTTCAAGCATCAAGGACAACAAAAAGTCCTTTTTCAGATATGTGGGGAGCCGGAGGAAAAGCAAGGGCAATGTTGGACCCCTGCTAAACCAGATGGGTCATCTGACAATTGACGCCCAGGAAAAAGCCAACCTATTAAATAGGTACTTTGCGTCGGTCTTTCATCAGTCCCATGGGACGCCCATGCTGGACAGGGAGATCCGGGTGATGGGGATCCCCTACCCTCCATAAATGCTGACCTCATGAGGGAACACCTTGAGAAGCTGGATACCTTCAAGTCAGCCGGCCCTGACAATCTGCACCCCAGGGTACTCAAGGAGCTGGCGAGTGTCATAGCTCAGCCGCTGGCACGGATCTTTGAAAACTCCTGGCGCTCTGGTGTAGTGCCCGAAGACTGGAAGAAGGCCAATGTGGTACCGATCTTCAAGAAAGGGAGGAGAGTGGATCCAGCTAACTACAGGCCCATTAGCCTGACTTCTATCCTGGGGAAGATCTTAGAAAAGTTTATTAAGGAGGCCATCCTTGATGGACTGGCCCAGGCTAACATCCTAAGGGATAGCCAGCACGGGTTTGTTGCGGGTAGGTCTTGTTTGACCAATCTCATTTCCTTCTATGACCAGGTGACCTATCACCTGGACAAAGGAGAAGAGATTGATGTCATATATCTTGACTTCAAAAAAGCCTTTGATCTGATATCCCACGATCACCTCTTGGCCAAACTGCCCAGTTGTGGCCTTGGCTCCACCACGATCCGCTGGCTGGGAAACTGGCTCCATGGTCGGACCCAGAGGGTTGTAATCGATGGCAGTCACTCATCGTGGTGCCCTGTAACCAGTGGGGTCCCTCAAGGCTCAGTCCTGGGACCCATCCTGTTCAACATCTTCATTAATGATGTGGACATTGGAGTCAGGAGTGGACTGGCCAAGTTCACCGATGACACCAAACTTTGGGGCAAAGCATCCACGCCAGAAGATAGGCAGGTGATCCAGGCTGACCTGGACAAGCTCAGCAAATGGGCGGACGAGAACCTCATGGTGTTTAACACCAAAAAATGCAAGGTTCTCCACCTTGGGAAGAAAAACCTGCAGCATCCTTATAGGCTCGGCAGTGCTACATTGGATAGCACTACAGAAGAAAGAGACTTGGGGGTCATCATTGACCACAAGATGAACATGAGCCTCCAATGCGATGCTGCGGCTAGTAAAGTGACCAAAACGCTGGCTTGCATCCGTAGACGTTTCTCGAGCAAATCCCGGGACGTCATTCTCCCCTTGTACTCGGCCTTGGTGAGGCCGCAGCTGGAGTACTGCGTCTGGTTTTGGGCTCCACAATTCAAAAAGGATGTGGAGAAGCTTGAGAGAGTCCAGAGGAGAGCCACGCGCGTGATCAGAGGTCAGGAAAACAGATCTTACAATGACAGGCTGAGAGCCACAGGACTCTTTAGCCTGGAAAAGCGTAGGCTCAGCAGTGATCTGATGGCCACCTATAAGTTTATCAGGGGTGACCACCAGGATCTGGGGGAACGTTTGTTCACCAGAGCGCCCCAAGGGATGACGAGGTCAAATGGTCACAAACTCCTGCAAGACCGTTTCAGGTTGGACATAAGGAAGAATTTCTTTACTGTCCAAGCCCCCAAGATCTGGAACAGTCTGCCAGCGGAGGTGGTTCAAGCACCTACATTGAACACCTTCAAGAGTAAATTGGATGCTTATCTTGCTGGGATCCTATGACCCCAGCTGACTTCCTGACCTTTGGGCAGGGGGCTGGACTCGATGATCTCCCAAGGTCCCTTCCAGCCCTAATGTCTATGAAATCTATGAAATAAAAGCACATTTTGGGGTACAAGCTGTGATTATCTACAGAAATATTTCAATGACTTCCCTCAATGTCTCCACCCGCTAGGTTTTGCTAGTTTGGAAAACAGAACTATATCTTGTGCTGTGTCTCCATTTTTCAGTAGATTTTTATCTCCCAACTTCAGCATAATGAGTGCTTTTTTATGGTCCTCTTGTCTTAGACGTAGCATAGCAACTGGGTGGCATAAAGCTCCTAATACTCATCTTTATGTGAAGCAGATAGCTTCTCCATGGTGAATATGTACCATATTCTCTGTGTCCATTCTCCCTTGTTTGACACCATTGGTCATTTCCTTGTTCTAATTATCAGACTGCTAGCTGCTGAGAGGATGTGGATTCATAGGGGTTTGTAGTGATGCAGAGTTAGAGACCTAAGAAGTATCCTGACAAGGAAAGTTATGGATGATGTGGAAGCAACAAGCCAGTAAAAAACTTAAGTTTTAAGAGTAACCTTGGCATTGTGAAACAGGGTAAAATAAGATATATCAGACACATCTGTCTAAAGAACACATTAAGCAATAAAAAAGTAATATAAGGCAGTGAGATCACAAAACTATCCACAATATAAAAGACTAAGATGAAACTTTAAGACCCCTGGCAGATCTTAATTTAACTGTGGTATACAATCTGAATAATTTTATTCTACTTCCCAAAAATCATGCACCCTGCCATATCAGATGTTCAGGATCTGGGATGGTAGGACATGCAATTTTGGGAATCTGAGATTCCTCTGAGGGAATTATTCTGATCTCTTTGCAAGTCTTCCAGGGCTTGGGAAACCCATTACACTTGCAGGAGTAGCTCCCCAGTGCTGGGTATCCTCCAGCCTGGATCTTAAAGGACATGACAGGAAGCCAGCACCGACGAATTGGTCACCAGCCCATACCAGACTGCCTGAGCAGTCTTTACACTGGCCAGCATGCAGAAAACAGTTCCCTAATCCTGAGGAGCTGCCCACACACCTGGACCTTTAAAGGTCCAGCCTAAGGAACTACTTCCTGATACTGAACTGCACATGAGCCCTTTGAAATAGCTGGTGCACAGGGATCCCAAGATTGGGGGCTGCTCCTGGGTTACATGTATTTGAAACGCTAAGGCTTGAGACAGAAGTTAAGCATAAACCAGTTTACGTGATCAGAAACTCATTTAAATCCGTAACAGAACATAAGTTCAGTGCACATAAACAAGTTTCAAAATGGCCAAAACTAATTTAAGATAAACCTGGCTTAATGTAGTATTAGACTTAACTTCTGTCCCAAGCCAATTCCTGATTTACGTTAAACCAGAGTCCCCCGGCATTCTGGCATGCTCTGCGCTGGGCTGTGTGCTCTCTACTCCAAGAGCAGGGCTGGCCCTGCCCCTCTGCGCTCTACCTGGGGCTAGTACACCTGAGTGAATAGGAATTCAATTCTAATTTGGCCGATTCAGAGAACTGTGATTCGATTCAAATCACTGCCCTGAATCAATTCGGCCAAATCAGCTTTGGAAGACTTGGTGCTGATTTGGACAGATCCAGTGATTTGGATCAGGCAGGGAGAGGCAGGTACAGCCAGGCAGCTGCTCTGGCTGTGCCTGCCTCTCCTTGGGTAGGGAGACCCATGTGAGAAGCCCCCATGGCTGCCTTGCCTGACCCCAGCCTAGTCCTGGAACTTTAAAAAAAACAGCCCCCCTATCACCAACTACAGCAGTGGTGATCGGGGCCTCTGGGCACTCATGGCAGAGCCCTCTCCCCTCCATGCAGCGCAGGGCAGTGGGGGCCAGCGGGGATCACCACCCCCGCTTGGCACAGGTGCAGCGCAGCTCACAGGGCACCACATTGTCTGGGACCTGGGGCTACTGGGATTAAGTGCTGCTGGGCTCTGGCTGACAGCTGGAGCCACCCCAGCCCCCATACAGCACACGACACCATGCCAAACCACACTACACCCGCACCATGAGGCAGCTGCCACACAAGTGCCAGGAGGTGGGGGCAATCCCCACTCCCCCCCCACTGCCTCACACAGTGCAGGGGGGGTTCTTCCATGAGCCCTCAGAGGCCCCAGTTATTGCTCCTGCAGCCGGTGAGTGCAGGTTTTTGGTTTGTTTGTTTTTTAAGTGCCGGAAAGCTGGAGCCTGGCAAGGGGAGCATCAGGAATGGGGCTGGCATGGGAGGAATCAGGGAATGGGGGCTGTGTGGGTGGCTCTGCCATGTGGCCTGAGAGCCCCCACAGCCCCTGTTACAGCTGGTGAGTATGGGGATTGTTTTATTTATTTATTTATTTATTTTAAGAACCAGGAGGCTGTGCTGGACTGGGCAGGGGATAAGACCAGGCAGGGCAGTCATGGGGCCTTCTCCCACAGCTCCTCTGGCCATGCCTGCCTCTGCCCTAGTGGGGGTATTCACGAGGTTCTACCGTGCTGCTGCTTGCCCAGCTGGCATGGGGCACACGACGCAGGCACGGCTCACTCCAGGTGGCAGTAGGGCTTAGCCCCCACTCCCAGAGCTGGTGGGCTCACGTCAGTGCTAGAAGCAGGGGCTCTGCCCTGTCATCACTTGTCAGTCGGCACGGAAAACGTATGATGCACGCACAGCAGCACTGGGAGCGAGAGCTCTCCCCTGCTACTACTTGCCCCCTTCCAGCAGGAGCAAGCCATACCTGCATCCCACCCACCCTGTCCCGGCTGCGTAAGTGGCAGCAGGGCAGAGCCCCCACTCCCAGCACTGCCACACCTCCATCCTGTGCCCCCCCTCCCTGAGTAATGTGGCCTCTGCCCCAGCTGGGCAGCTTGTCCCAGCCCCAGCCCCAGCCCCAGCCCCAGCCCCAATCCTTCCCTCCCCCATGCCCTTCCCTCCCTGCTCCCCCACCTCCAACAGACTTACTAGCTGGAGGCAGCTGTCAGTTGCCTGTTTAGTCTATGGCCAAATCTTTCTGAATCAATTTGGATGCTTTGAATTGATTTAGTGCTTCTACTTGGTATCATGATTCAATTCAGATTCAGAGATTTGGTCCCTTAATCAGGCTGAATATTCTCCGAATTGAATCAGCTTTACACAGCCCTAGTGGCTATAGGCCAGCTAGCATAGCCCCCAGAGGTGAAAGAAGCTGAAAAGTGGTTTATTCCTCCCCACCTTTCTCCCACTGGGGGACTGCAGCTGAGGCCTGCCTAGCCATGGTGTGAATGCCATCAGGCGTTCACCCCCTTTCCCACTCCAGAGGCAGGGGCGGGGCATGGCCACAGCCAGCCGCCATGGCACTGCCATCCACCTGCCTCACCCACAGCTGCAGGGCTGGTGCTGTGGGACGGAACCAGGCCAGCCCATAGGTGCTGCTGGGAACAGACACACAGGGGTTGGCCCAAGCTCAGCAATGGGGGCCAGGCTCTTGGCTCAGGCTGGGGGACATGGGCAGCAGCTGGCTGAGCAGCAGGCTACCCAGGCTGTCTCAGAGGTAGGAGTCCCAAAGCCTAGCAACCACCCACTGTAAGGGTCTGCAGCCCCTGCCATGCCCCTGTCCTGTGCAGCACCCACCAGCTGCAGCCACACCACAGGCTGTGCACTGGCTGGAGCTAGCTAGGCTCTTCTGCCTCCCTTTCCCCTAGCTACCACTGTTGCCGTCATGCAACTGTGTGAGCAGGTGGAAGCTTCTGCCCAGTGCACAGGGGCTTTCCCCACAGGGGCTGCTCATTGTGTCAGGTGGGTGGAAAGCAGCTGGAGCTGGAGCAGAGCTCTGTGCACTGGGCAGAATCTGCCGGGCTAAAGCTCGCACCCATGCGGAGCCACTGGAGGTGAGTGGAAGCTTTATGTTGGCTAAGCCCAGCAGGGCTGTTCTGTTCCCCTCATCTCTAGCTGTAGTTCCTGCTCCTGTTCTGCTGCACACCACTGCTCCACATGGGTGGAAGTTTAGCTTGGTGGTTTCTGCTTAGTGCCCAGACATCTGGCTTGAGCTGTGGTGGTTTACCACCCACTCAGCTTTCCACCCACTCATCCCTTGCAGGTCAGCGTGTAGAAAGCAGCTGGAGCTGGAGCCAGAGTTCTGGGGGGCCCCAGCCCCTATGCATCCACCACCAGGAACACCTGTGGGCTCAGTCCTGTAGCCACAACCCCAGCCCTAGATAGATGGCAGGGCCATGCTGGCCAGGCCCCCACCACTGTGTGATGAGGGAAAGGGGGGAAAGCCAGGCAGACACTGGCTGAGATCCCCATGCTGGAGAAGAGACACAGTGAAGTTTAATCCCTCTCTATATCCTTTTAGCAGCCAGGGACAAGTCTGGCAAGGGCTGCTTCCCCCCTTACCCTCCAGGCACAGCCTGGCTGGGGTCCCTGCAGACCAGGATGGGGGTTTAAACCCCTCCGCAATTTAACTTGGTGGCCTAACAGGGCCCAACCATGCACCCTACACCTGGTCAGCTTCCCTCCAGCCTTGCAACTGCTGAGGAAAGGAAGGGAGGGCTTGCTCTAGCATCCTCCGGCTTCTAGCCTGAGCCACTGAAGGCATATACCTGCATTTCCAGAATGAAAAGTGAATGTTTGTTCACTTGCAAATCAGTTCAATCTACACATGTTAGACTAACCTGAAAAGGCTTGATCAATTCAGGCTCAGGTTTTTTGAATGTCTGTCCTGTAGAAGTAATTGACTTACTTGACTAGAAAAACAGACAAAGACCAGACGTGCTGATACTGCTTAATTCAAATGTTCTGAGATAAGGAATCCGCATTCCTGCATTCCTTGGGTTATCTTGATATCTTGCCCTATGCATAGATAGTTTAAGTAAACTTTCTAAGTTCTGTGTAATTTACTATTGTTTTGTTTCTCCAAGGTGTATTTTTTATCTCTTTCTTTGTCTTTAGTATAAATACGCTTGTAAACTTAGAGAATCTGAGAAATCCTTTGAAACAGACAAGTGGGTGATTCCCCTTGCTGTATGGAATTCTCCCTGTGATCACACTATAGCCTTAAATAAAGAAAAGCTGGCTCTGTCAGTTCTGATTCAACCACAACGCGAAGTTTGATTTCTTCCACAGTCCCTAGTCTAAAGGGCTACCCTTTACCATTACTGTAAAGCAGCAGTGGGAACAGTACAGCCCGCAATTTTCCTGACAGTTCTGGCTATCTTTCTATCCTACTGCTTCCCACACCACAAACCATCTGCTCCCCCTTCCCACCCCACTGCAGCATTGGGAAGCATGAATTTAAGACAACGCTCCAACAATTAAATTCTATACATAATTAAAAAAGGAAAAAGGGAGAGCAGAGCATGTACATGCCACACGTTCAAATGAAAACTGGTTGCAAACTAGCCACAAAGATGTTCCAGATTTAAAAAGTAACAATTTTATGGCTAGTTTACCATCTTATTTCATGATAAATTGCTTACATGTGTAACATTATGATTTATCATACAATTAACATAGTAATTGCAAGACAAATGTAATGTCTGCCAGGGACCATATAAAAGTCTAATGTTTAAAGATCCAATACTAAATTCTTTATTCAAGCAAATCTCCCACTGAGTGGAGTTTCATAATACCTAATAACTTTGTCAGAAATTTATCAGCAAGGTTACATTCATTTGTTCTGTAATGCAAGAACAACTGTATTATTTTCCAAAATAAAGTTATGCTGTATTCGATTGGAAAATGTCAGATAAATAAGAGTGAATAACGTAAATCTTATTTAATAATATGAAACAGTAGAGCTGTTCTTGTTCAGAATCAAGTTATTGCTACAGACTAAAATTATGGTCAACAACAACAGAAAGAAAAAATGCAACAGAATATGATATTGGGAAAACAAAGTAGTTGTTCCTATTTGTAAGTAGTAAACATACTATGTTGATAATGCACAATACATAAAAAATTCATAATACATAATGATTATGTAATCATTATACACATTATAATAATACATAGAAATCGACAATTTTTGAAGAAAATTTTTTCTTATTCAAACTATTCCATCTATTTGAATACAAGCTGAGGTTTTTGTTCTTCATTTAACAAGGGAGGAAAATGCTCATTTTTTATTTGAGTATGAGGCAGCTGCAGCTCTGGTTCTGGCTCTGGCTCCAGCTCTATCTATTACCCACGGTCAGGGCTGGAGCCACAGCTGCAGGACCTCCCTACCACTACCTCTGCCCCACCGCCATCTCCCACTTCCTGATGCTGAGCTGCAGATATGCCACTTGAATCAGTGATATATGACAAACACAAAATTTGAGACCTGCTTCCAGGTTACATGTACTTGGAAGCAGTGGCAGGGAATGAATTAAAGACAACCTTCCAATAATTAGATTATATATGTGGAAAACAGTAATAAAATTAAGTTTTTCATATACAGACTCTAATTACTGGGGGGTCATCTTAAATTCAGAGTCATCTTGCATTTGGGTAAATACTATAATACAATATTACAAAATGTCACACATCGAGCACATCTAGACGCGTCACTATGGCAAAGTTGGTGCACCGTGATTTAATACTTCCTTTTGGAAGTACTAAATCAGAGTGCAGTAACAGCCCACACTGCACTATACGTATGGCACACAGTTATTTTTAGCAACTACTTCGCTGTAGCAGCATGCTATACCAAGGAACACATCACTACAGTGAACTCAGCTTAGAATGTTGCTACGGTGATGTAGAGTCATGCGCAGACATGCCCATCTTGCATAAGTTTCACTATAACAGATAAATCCAGGCACCAAGATTTTGTCATCTCTTTAATTTTGTGGGTAAGCTGTTAATAATACAATCCCCACAGATATATGTGATAACTGTGGACCCAATTTTCAATAGATGTCTCTAAATGGATGTTAAGCATTTCTGCTACAGATAAGGACTCTACCCACAACCTAATCTTTAAAACCTTCCCTAATAACGCATGACTGTGTGAGTTTCAAAATGAGTATATGAACTGGATAAAAGCCAAGTGCTTAAAGTATCTTTTCTCTATCTTCATAATTAGTAGTAAGGCATGAATTGGGCTCTTGAAAGAGTAAAGATGTTTTTATTCAGATTTTGGTACGCAAAAATCATCCTACAGAGTTATCTTTTTGGCCGGCACAATGTAATGTGTGGTTTGGCATGAGGTGTAGCATCAGCTCAGCCTAACTGAAAGCATTAACACCCACAATGTTACAGGAATGGAATCATAATACTCCGTGATGGCCAAGAAGATAAAGCATGTCATCACTACTACACATTATTATGCACTGAGGACTAAGGAAAAGAAAAAGCACTTCACTCGCTCAAGGTACTTTTAATTGCAGAGCAAAACACAACAGTCAGAACAGATTCTATAGTACATTCTTCAGTGTACTTCACATACTACAAAATAATAATTACATATTACATTCTTCTTTTTACATAACTGGTTATAGTTCTGATGGGAAAAATTAACCTGAAGACCTAGCACTCCAGATTAGGAAGCTATATATGGGCTGTGCAAAACACCCTCATTTTGCTTCAACATCTGTTTCACAAATTCAAAGGGACAGTGTTCTGTTTCAACATTTCATTTCATTTTGAAGCACTGTCCTGTTTCATTTAGTCAAAACTATTTTGTTGTTTCGACTCGTTTTCATGTTTCACCCATAGACTCTAATGGGGAATCATGAAAATGCCTAAAATGTTGTCATTTCTTGCCTGATTCTCATAAAAAATTTAGGGATAGTAGCCCCTTCTGAGGGCATGAAGCCTGCTAAGTTTCAAAGTGATAGGTGCAGAGGATTCTTGAAAGCAAAATTTGCTGGCAGAAGCAGCATCCTGTCATGAAGCATGCAGATCCAGGGGCTCGCACCCCTGGGAAGGCTGCAGGGCTGTGCTGGACTACTCTGAGGGGTGTGAGCTCCCAGATCTATGCTGGTGACAGGAAGCTGCCACTGCTGCTGCCGCCTGGGACTGGTGTTGGGCACAGCCTGCACCCAGCACTGGCGAAGACAGATACTGCCACTGGTCCAGGCATAAGTGGCAACCTCATCATCTGGGAGCAGATCCAGGGGCCCACACCCACAGGAGGGCTGCAGGGCTGTGTTGGACTCCTCCAAGGGGTGCAGGTCCCTGGATCTGCGCCAGACAACAGGAGGCTGCTGCTGTCACCTGGGACCAGCACTGGGCACACCCCGCAGCCAGTGCTCAGCTCCATGCAGTGCAGTCCAGTGGTGGGAGGCGGAGTGCAGCTAGCCCCAGCTCTGCCCACCTCCTGCCACTGGGATGCACTCCAAGCAGCTCCACAGCCCCATGGAGCTCAGCCCAGTGGTGGGAAGCAGGCAGAGCAAGGGCTGTGCTCTGCCTACAGCCACTGGTCTAAGCTCCATGGAGTTGTGAAGCTGCTCAGAGCTCAGCCCACTGGCGAGAGGGAAAGCGCCGCCCCAGTTCTGCCCACCTCCTGCCACCAGGCTGAACTCCATGGGGCTGGCAGAGCCTGTCAGAGCGCAGGCTGGCAGTGGAAGAAAGGCAGAGCCTGGGGCTGCACTCCACCTCCCGCCACTACGCTGAGCTCCACAGGGCTGGCAGAGCTGATCGGAGCACAGCCCAGCGGCAGGAAGCAGCCAGAGCTGTCGCTGCCCTCTGATTTGCTCTGCCACCCTAACGAAGCGCAGCTCAGTGGTGGGAGATGGAGACAGCCAGGGCTGTGCTCCCCACCAGGCTGAGCTACATGGGGCTCTGGAGCTGCTCTAAGCGCAGCCCTGGCTCTCCCCTGACTCCCACCACTGGGCTCCTTTAGACCTCAAAACATTTCAAAACTTTTGAAAAGTTGAGTGCCCTCATTTTGTTTCAAAGCTGTTTCGGTGCTTCTTCCTTCATTTCGATTTCTCTGCTTCAAGCTTGAAATGCATCGAAATAGCTTTGAAATGAAACACTCAGCAAAATTTCACACAGCCCTTCTTTCCTGGTATCTATTGCAATTATTAGCCACAAGCCATACTCTGTAGAAATTAAATATTACCCCTTTTAATGCAAGAGTTCAGCTAATGTTTACGGTCTTGTGGGTTACTTCCATTAAAAGTAGCCCTCACCCAGAGCCAGGGAAGACAGCTATTGCTGCTGATCATAAGCAGCAGCAGCAGCAGCCTCCCCTCATCTGGCATGCAGATCTGGGGGCTCGCACCCCCGGGAGAAGTCTGGCACAGCCCAGCAGCCCTCCTGGGGTGCAAACCTCCGGATCTGTGCCCTTGATGAGAGAAGGCTCAGGCTACCTCTCCCACCCGAGACCACCGCCGGGCATGGGCTGTGCTTAGCACTGGACAAAATTGCTGCTGCCACAACCTGGACCTCCTCTCATCCAGTGCAGATTTCATAATTTCATAGACATTAGGGCTGGAAGGGATCTCGGAAGATCATTGAGTCCAGCCCCCTGCCCAAAGGAAGTCAGCTGGGGTCATATGATCCCAGCAAGATAAGCATCCAATTTACTCTTGAAGGTGTTCAAAGTAGGTTCTTGAACCACCTCCAGTGGCAGGCAGACCTTGGGGGCTCAGACAGTAAAGAAATTCTTCCTTATGTCCAGCCTGAAACGGTCTTGCAGTGGTTTATAACCATTCAAACTCACCATCTCTTGAGGTGCTCTGGTGAACAAACTTTCCCCCAGATCCTGGTGGTCACCCCGATAAACTTATAGGTGGCCATCAGATCACCCCTGAGCCTGCGCTTTTCCAGGCTAAAGAGCCCCATAGCTCTCAGCCTGTCGTCGTAAGTTCTGTTTTCCTGACCTCTGATCAAGCACGTGGCTCTTGTCTGGACTCTCTCAAGCTTCTCCACATCCTTGTTGCATTGTGGGGCCCAAAACTTGACGCGGTGTTCCAGCTGCAGCCTCACCAAGGCCGAGTAAAAGGGGAGAATGACATCCCGGGATTTGCTTGAGAAGCATTGATGGATACAAGTCAGTGTTTTGAACACTTTACTAGCCGCAGCATCACATTGCAGGCTCATGTTCATCTTGCTGTCAACCATGACCCCGAAGTCTCTTTCTTCCATAGTGCTAGCCAGTGTAGCACTGCCGAGCCTAGAAGGATGCTGCAGGTTTTTCCTCCCAAGGTGGAGAACCTTGCATTTTTCAGTGTTAAACACCATCAGGTTCTCATCCGCCTATTTGCTGAGCCTGTTCAGATCAGCCTGGATCGCCCTCCTGTCTTCTGGTGTGGAAACTTTGCCCCAAAGTTTGGTGTCATTGGCAAAATTGGCCAGTCCGCTCCAGACTCCAATTTCTACACCATTAATGAAGATGTTGAACAATATGCACCCAAGGACAGAGCCTTGGGGGACCCCTCTGGTCACAGGACACCATGATGATTGACTTCCATCAACTGCTACCCTCTGGGTCTGACCACGGAGCCAGTTTTCCAGCCACTGGATCGTGGTGGACCCAAGGCCACAATTGGCCAGTTTTGCCAAGAGGTGATCATGGGATACCAGATTGAAGGCTTTTTTGAAATCAAGATATATGACACCAATCTCTTCTCCCTTGTCCAAGTGATGGGTCACCTGGTCGTAGAAGGAAATGAGATTGGTCAAACAAGACCTACCCACAACAAACCCACACTGGCTATCCCTTAGGATGTTGGCATTGGCCAGTCCATTAAGGATGGCCTCTTTAATTAGCTTTTCTAAGACCTTCCCCAGGATAGAAGTCAGGCTGATGGGCCTATAGTTTGCTGGATCCACTTTCCTCCCTTTCTTGAAGACAGGCACCACATTGGCCTTCTTCCAGTCTTTGGGCACTACACCAGAATGCCAGGAGTTCTCCAAGACCCATGCCAGAGGCTGGGCTATGATGCTCACCAGCTCCTTGAGTACCCTGGGGTGTAGAGTGTCAGGGCCAGCTGACTTGAAAGTATCCAGCCTCTCAAGGTGTTCCTTCACGAGGTCAGCATTGATGCAGGGCAGGGGATCTCCCTCACCCGGACCTCTCTGTCCCACAGTGGGCATGGGCATCCCATGGGCCTGATCCTAGGGCTTGCACCCATAGGAGAAGTCTAACACAGCCCAGCAGCCCTCCTGGAGGTGCTGGCCCCTAGATCTGTGCCACATGACAGGATATTGCTGCTGCTGCCTGGGACTGGGACTGGGTGCAGCCTGTGCACAGTGCTGGGCTCCATGGAGCTCAGCCTCAGCTCTGCCTGCCTCTCACTGCTGGGCTGTGCTCTGATTGGCTCCACCAGCCGCATGGAGGTCAGCCCGGCAGGAGGAGGTGGGCAGAGCCAGCACTGTGCTCCAATTGGCTCCACCAGCCCCACAGAGCACAGCCCGGTCACAGGAGGTGGGCAGAGCCGGGGCTGTGCTCTGTGGGGCTGGCAGAACTATACATATGCATACACACACATACACAGAGTTATAGTATACATGTATAATCAAACAAGCCATACACAAGAATGCATTAAATTCATCATGAAGAACTGACCAATTAAACATTGTTTTCTAGTAGTAAACAGACTTACAAATCTAATTTGTGAATATCTGAGAATTTATGTTAGTTGAGGGAGCAACTCTTCCCAAATAAGAATCACTCAGAAGCTTTCAAACAAAGAAACTGTGAGATGTTTTCTGAGAGAGGAGCATGTAGAACAGAAAGGAATGTGATAACAAAGCTGCCTATGGCATCTGTGTGAAAGTATAATGAATTTTATTTTTTTTAAATTCCTCTGTAACAAGTTTCAACTATCACTGCTTTGTTTTGTTTTTATTTTAGGTACATAATTCACTTTTACCCTGATTGTAAAATTGGCTATTTTTCCTTCAACCAGCAAAAATTAACTGTTGACTGAGGATGGGCTTTAAAAAATATTTAATAGAATTAGATACCTAACAACACCAATTAGCAAACTGTGATAAGTGTAAATGTTATGTTTCCCTTTCCTTCTTCCCTTGTGTCTGTCAATATTGTTTTCTGTTGCATTTCACCTGCACCACTATCCTGCAAAACCTCACTCACCCATCTTATCTCTCATATATTGTCTCAGGTATAATAGTTTCAAATAACTGAGCTGGCCCCAGAAATAAAGAAAAAAAATTCTGTCTGTTTTAAAACATCGTGATTCACATAAACATCATTTTTCATAATCTGAACCTGAAATCTGAGGCGAAACCCTTCTGCTAGGAATGTTGGTGTGTCTCCTCTTAATACTAATTTTTCTGGCCTGAAGCAGAAGTACTAAACTTGACCTTTTCTACAAATTAAGTCTCAAAGTCTCAGTACTTGCAGTTCTCAGTCTCAAAGATGGCATCCTGCAGTCATGCATTTGTTTTCATTGGTTGCCATGGAAATTAAATGGGAGGTTCATTCCACAGGCCTTTTTGTCTGTTTGCCACATTTAATAATAATAATAATAATAATAATAATAAAAAAAAAACAGTTATCAAAGTCTTTCTATAAGCTATTTTTTTCCTTCAGACTGCTACAGTAAGTGCCTGACAAAAAGCTCTCCTTTCCTTCCCAACCTTTAATGTCTCATTACTTTTTACTGAATCAACTACCATTAATGACATCTCCAGAAACATTCCCAAGTGCTATTAATTGCTTCTATGTCCCCATATGAGCAACAGGGAAGACTAATAGGCAAAAGTGCAGGGGGGGGTTTCGGTTATTTTTCTTCAGTAACTCAGAAGTCTTTATTCCCCCTTTCCTTCCCCCTCCTTGAATTCTTACTATGAGCTAAGCTGCCTTTAGTATAATGTGCAATTGTAAATGCTGTGCGTTTCCTGTACTTTGGCACTAGGAGACTTCATTTTCTGACTAAGGGCTGTCCAACTTCCAGATGCCAGGGGCAAACACGTCATACAGGTAGTGTCATACCTAGACTCCTGGCAGCCCCAGGAGAATTTTTAGTTTTGGGTCCCCCTTCACCATCAAGATGATGATTCTTTTGTAGCAGAAGTCTTTGTCACAGCCGGTATATCAATGTCTTTAAGTAGTTTGTTCTCCACTGATAATGTTGCCAGCCCTGTATATCTGCAACATTAACATTTTTTTTTGCAATTGCAATTTTTTTTCCCCTTTTCGGGCCCTGGGTATCCACCTGGTTTGCCCATGCCAGAGTCCACATCTACATACAAGCCACAGAGGCAGCTGGACTTCTGCCTTTCTGACTGCTGCTTGCACAGCATGAACAGACCATTACCCACCCTGCCCTGCTGTGTGCAGAGTGCAAGGAGGTGTCTTCTGCCCCTGGCTACAGCACAGCATGAACAGACCATTACCCACACTGCCCTGCTGTGTGCAGAGTGCGAGGAGGTGTCTTCTGCCCCTGGCTACATGCAGTGCAAGCAGACTAGTTCCCTTACCCAACTGCCTGTACAACACAAGCAGTGTGGCTTTCCTTTCTATTGTGCACACAGTGCAAACAACCTGTCTCCTCTCCTGACACATAAGTAGCCTGGCTCTCCCCTTGTATGTCTTCCCACAACTCTGCTCTAGCCCCAGGAGGGGAAGCAGGATGAACAAGCCTAAGAATGGAAGAGAAGGGAAGCGTGGAGACCCCAGCTGTCATAACAGGAGTAGTCATAGAGAGTGCTGACTGGGCAGAAGCCCCAGGACCGCACATTAACCCCCCATGAGCTACATCTAGCCTATGGGGCACCACTCAGACAGCCCTCTTCTAAATCAGCATCCATTCCTGTGCTTGTTCTCCCCTTGCTGTTGTATCTGGGAACCAACAGCTGTGTCTGGTCAGATGAAGCTGTAGATTCTTTTTATGTTGTCAAAGGGACACACAGTTGGGAGATGTACAATGCTTTCAGTAATGAAAAAGTTAGAAAGCAACAAGAGTTGCAAAACCAGTCGTTCTCAAGTTCAAGAGCTAATGTCATTTTACCAAGTAAAATATTGATATGCATATCAATTAACTCATGTATCCATGACTTCGTTGAATTTTTTTTTTTACATTCACTGAAAATCTTGCTGAAAACTCCCTTTCTATACCAACTTGCAATCCGATGCAAATACATAAAACAGCTTAAATAGAAGGAGAAAAGGCTGGGAAAGGATGAGGGTTTAATATAGTGAACCTTCACAAGAAGGTTTTATAAACAGATTTAAAGGAAATTATTCTTTGACTAATGATAGCAGGAATCTCTTCCAGGGATCTCTTCTAATGATGTAATTACAAGAAAAATTACTCTACTATAAAATAATTCTGTAACAATCATCATTATCTCTACTTTCTGAGTGCCCTTCCTTGAGGACCTCTGGCTACTTTTGCAAAATAAAATGACAAAATTCACAAAAACTAGGCTTCACACCCAAGTAAGTCACAAAATACAGATCAAGGTTGAGGGTCAGATCAGAGGCTTTAATCACCTTACAAAAAAAATCTCTAACACTTTTCAAACGCACTAAATGCATGTACTAAATATATGAGTAAAGTAGCCTAGCGTTGTTTTAACTAACAGGCTACAAATCTTGTACAGTCTTATGAAGCTGGAAAATGGAATCTTTACCTCCCATCTTAAAGGTCTTCACAGGGTAGCCGAGCCTCCTTCTGTGTATGAGGGCTCTAGTTTGTACTTTAAGAAGATTATTGATGGAAGTTTTACCCAGGAGATCTTACTAAATAGCCACATCTTCAACATTTTTGCTTTTCACCCAGGCCTTCTGTGGAGAAATTCCAAAGGGCTCTGTACTGGAGTGGGGAGGGCAGAACTTTTAATATACTCATAATAATCCCCAAGGGTAAGATTTTGACAACGTACATGACTAAGTAGGGACATAAGAGTCCCTCCAGTCTTTAAGACTACTTTAATCAAGTGGAGCCTGATGGCTAAAGAACGGTATTTACAAGTTTGCTTTTGGGAATTGACTTATAGGTAAAGTAGATATGTGTTAAAATAATGGTCCAGGGCAACAGCAAGGGTTAACTGATTTGCAAAAAGCCTGTCTGTGACAGTTTCTTCAAGGCCTGCTGTGTCTGATACAGGCAAACAGGGAGCGCACATAGGCTGGGAATTGAAGTAATGTATTACACTGTTCCATAACATGAGATAAGATGGTACCAGGTCACAGTTCCCAGCTGTATAGCCCTTGGGACTTATAGTTTTGTGGAACCGACCAAATTAGATGAAGACTGCTAAAGCCCAAATTAGGATGTGTGCATGTGATGGGCTTGTGAAACAACGGAATATGCTGACAGGACAGAAAGTGGATTGTATGATGACCACAGAGAGACTAATTAGCAATGGGCAGAATTGAACAGTCATCAGGAGGGGGAAAGAATACAAAAAGAAGGGATTTCAGAGCACCAAAGGGGCCCTGAGAGGGAAACCTGAGGCCATCATGGACATAGGGCACACCACCAGCCTGCCTCACCCACCCCACTGGGGTGGGGGACGTGGCCTCCAATCTCCAGGGTCCTGACATCTGACATTCAAGAGAAAACCTCAGAGTGAAGCTTGCATGCTGGCCAGACATACCTTGACTCTGATGGCAGCTCTAGGACTGTTAGATATAGAATTGTTTTCATTATTCTTATCTACTATTACTGCGTATCAATTAAACTTGCCTGTTATAAAATGGAGAGGTCGTGGTTGGTCTGAGGGTTTGGGTCTACCTGGAACAAGGTATCTGGGTCTTAAATCCTGTGCCAACAGAGGCCCTTGCTTGCATTCTTTTTGCTGCCCCATCCTAGGAGTAAATTTATAGGACTCAAATGGATCTCCTGGATTTTCCAGAATGTTTGCTTTATTTTATGTGATTCCCATTAATATACTCTCTTGTAGGGTGGGGAACTGCATTTCAGACCCACAGGTTAATATCTTAACCAATGGATTATATTTTTTCTAATTAAACTGGTAGAAAGGGAATAAAGGATTGGACCCCGGTGCTGATTCATCAAAACTGGACAAGTATAGCGGGAAACTTAAAGTAAATTATTTTATTTACTTATTTTTAGTTTATTCACTTATTTATTTATTTTATTTATTAAATAAATATTTTTATTTATTATGCAACCTGTTTAAATTCGCTGATGATACCAAAATTTAGGGCGAGGTGAGCACACTAGTAGGGAGGGAAAGATTGCAGCAAGATCTGAATAGGTTACAGGAGTGGGCTAACATAAACAGGATGCGTTTCAATACTGACAAGTGCAGGGTGCTGCACTTAGGCAGTAGAAACCAGCAGCACACTTATAGAATGGGAAACTCCCTTCTTGAGAGCACGGAGGCAGAAAGGGATCTTGCAGTCATTACTGACTCCAAGATGAAAATGGGCCGACAATGCGAGGTCACGGTTGGCAAGGCTAACCGGACCTTGTCGTGCATCTCAAGTAGAGCCAGGGAGGTGATCCTCCCCCTCTATGCGACACTGGTCAGGCCACAGCTGGAGTATTGCATCCAGTTCTGTGCGCCCCATTTCAGGAGGGATGTGGACAACACTGAAAGGGTCCAGAGGAGGGCCACCCGTATGATCCGGGGACAACAGGGCAGACCCTACATTGAAAGACTGTGGGACCTAAACCTGTTCAGCCTTCACAAGAGAAGGCTGAGGGGGGACCTGGTGACTGTCACTAGGGAGGACCAGAAGGGTTTGGGGGAGACACTGTTCCCCCTAGCGCCCCCTGGCATGACAAGGAAAAATGGACACAAATTATTGGAGTAGGTTTGGATTAGACATCCGCAAGAACTACTTCACAGTTAGGGTGGCTAGGAGCTGGAACCAACTTCCAAGGGAAGTGGTGCTGGCTCCTACCCTGGGGGTCTTTAAGAAGAGGCTTGATGACTACCTGGCTGGAGTCATTTGAGTCCAGTTTTTTTCTCCTGCCCAGGCGGGGTGTTGGACTTGAAGATCTACAAGGTCCCTTCCAACCCTACTTCTATGATTCTATGATTTCCCCTTGTGGAAAAAGAAAGGAGTAGCTATTGTTCCTCTGATATCTGTGCTGCTACATATCACCTGTTTATTGTGCTGAGAGCTGACAAGCAAATATAGTTCCTAGCCTGTCTGAATAATCTAGCTATGCCCAATAAGAACTTATGCTGTATGCCTAGAATTTTTGCATCATGCTTGATATATAGCTTTTATTTAAGCAACCACTTTAGGAACCCGGACCTTAGCTGGTATATTTCAGTAAAGCTATTTTGAAGGAAATGGAGCCATACCATTTTACACAAGGTGAAAAATTTGAGTATCTGGATGTAGAGATTTCAAAAATAGATTTGAATACCTTCCTCTTGTTTTATGTTTGAGGAGTGCTGTTTAAGAAAACAGTAATATTTATACCAGTGTTAGTTGGCTGAGCCTAAGAGAGTAAATGAATAACTATACAGTATAAATGTCATTTCATGGGGCCATGATATCTTATAAATAATGTCAGTAGCACTATACATGTAATAGCTGAAATAAATAATGGTGTATTCTAAGTCAAATGGAATTCATTAACTGGTTTATTTAACAACAAAAATGGAAGTTTTTGCATATTTTTCACATATTCATATGCTGCTGCTAAGGCACACACATGTGCTTCTCCAGGAGTTTCTATACATTTTTCACAACTGAAGTGGAAGTACCTTAATTTGTCATTCATAATTTATATTATATGACACACTCTTAACATTAATGTGCGTTTATAAACATCTAATTCGCTTTAATAAATGTGTGTTTAAATAGTTTGGGATTCCCATGTTCAACAACTGAAAGGGCATTAAACACTTCAGTCACATAGGATATTGTACAGAAAACCATTACTCATGAGTGGATCTTTCCCATGCAAGTCATCCCTTGAAGACTACTTACAGCCATGCAAAACTTCACACAAGAATTTAGCAAGAATTCAGACTGGATATTTCTAATGATTATTGCATTCTTTAAATAAAATGTGCTTTCCTTCCTTCTACTGGGATAAAATGCATACTTCACCAACATTACCATCTAAAAATCACTAACTGAATATTTGTCCACAAATATGAACACACTCAAAACACATAAAAATGCTATTCAGCTTCATGGATGCAATAGCATGGAAACCCTTGTTGTGGTTTCATAGTTAAGGTTCAATTGAATTTTGCACTGATAGTGGGATTATATAGAGATACATTAAACAAATTCAATTTAATCATAATTTACCAGTGTAATTTTAGTTTAACTTTCAGTAACATGCTAAGTAAATAAGTATTTCTCTATTCCTAGTTTCAGAAGGCAAAAGTACTAAAGGGTACTACATTGCCAGTTTACTCTTCTTTGAGACTCGGAATCATGTTTTCTAAGATGCAAAGTAAAATCATAGAATCATAAAAATTAGGATTGGAGGGAAACTCAGGATGTCATCTAGTCCAACCCTCTGTTCAAAGCAGGACCATCCCCAATTCTATTATTCCACCCAAGGTTTTGTCTAGCTAGGTCTTAAAAACCTCCAAGAATGGAGATTCTACCATCTTTCTGGGCAACCCATTCCAGTGCTTTCCTAGCTTCCTTGTAAAAAAGTTCTTCCTAACATCTAACCTATACTCCCCTTGCTGCAACTTGAGCCCATTGCTCCTTGTTCTGTTAACTGCTACCAATGAGAACACTTTAGCTCTATCCTCTTTCTAACCACCCTTCAGGTAAAGGTTGCTATTAAATCCCTTCAGTCTTTCTTCAGCAGATTAAATAAAACCAGTTCCCTCAGTCTCTCCTCAGAAGTCATATGCCCCAGCCCCTTAACCAGTTTCATTGCCCTCTGCTGGACTCTCTCCAATTTGTCCACATCCTTTCTGTAGTGGGTGGCCTAAAATGTAGAGGGGAAGAATCACTTCTTTTGATCTGCTGGTAATGCTTTTACTAATGCAGACCAGTATGCCATTAGCCTTCTTCACAACAAAGGCACGCTGTTGGCTCATATTCAGTTATTGTTGACTCTGAGCCCCAGGTCCTTTTCTGCAGAGCTATTGCTCAGCCAGTCAGTCCCAGCCTTTACCAGTGCATGGGATTGTTCCATCCTTGTTTCCCCACATCCACAAAGTCAGTCATCTCATCATAGAAGGCAATCAGGATGGTCAGGCATGACTTGCCCCCAGTGACTGTTCCTAATCACCTTCTTGTCCAAGTGCTTAGAATGGATTTCTTGAGGGCTTGCTCCTTGATTTTACCAGGGACTGAGGTAAGGTCTGTAGTTCCATGGATGCTCCTTCTTCCCTTTCTTAAGGATGGGCACTATATATTTGCCCTTTTCCAATAGCCCAGGACCCAGTCACAAGTTTTCAAAGATGATGGCCAGCAGCTCTACAATCACATCAGTCAATTCCCTCAATACCCTCAGGTGCATCCTGCCCAGCCCTATGGACTTTTCTAAATAGCTGCCAACCTTTTCTTTTGCCACTTTTGGCTGCTCACCTCATTCCCAAGCTATGCTGACAGGTGCAATAGTCTGGGAGCTGACCTTCTTCTTCCCCTTCACATCTCTTGCTAGCAGCAACTCCAATTGTGCTTTGGCCTTTCTGATTTCTAGAGGTGCACTGATAAATCAGTCCAATATCAGTTCAGTACTGACATAAAGAAAATAGGCCAATAATTTGGCTGATAAATACTTGTGCGTGCATGCAGCCGCAGCACAGCACAGCGCACAGGCAGTGAGGAGCATAGCCCTGTAGCGTGGAGAGCTGCCTCCAGCTGATAAGTCCATTGTAGTGAATGGTGAGGGGAGAGGGAAGGGACATGGGGGGGCGGATCAACTACCCACCGTGAGGGGGGGGCAGGGGCTACAAAGCCAGGGTAGGGCGGGGCACATATCAGGGGGGCGTGGCTCCCACTGCTGCTTGCAGTCCAGAAGGGTATGGGTTGTGGTGGAGTGTGCCCCTGGATCTGTGGGTAGGCAGGCTGGAGCTGCGGGCTGGAGCTGGGACTGCTCCAGACTCTTCTTGCCAGGGGCTGGGCTCAGGGCAGGGGCTACAAAGGGAGCCACAGCCACTCCAAATTTTGCCGTAGCTTCCTCCCAGCACCGCCACCACCTGTCCATCTGGTGCAGCCCCGGCGTTACCAGGCATGTGGGGAGAGGTGGAGGAAGAGCCATGGCTGTACCAGGCGAGCAGCCAGCAGTGCTGGAAGGGAGCTAGAGTGAAATTTGGGGTGGCTGCAGCATCCTCTGTAGCCCCTGCTCTGAGCCCAACCCTCAGCGAGAAGAGCCTGATGCAGCCCTGGCTCCATCCCACAGCTGCAACCATTTACCCCAACCTGCACAGATCTGGGGGCACACGACCCCCACCCCAGGGTGCAAACAGCAATGAGATCCATGCCCCACTGACAAGCACCCCACATCACCCTGGCTGGGCAAGGCCTGCCCCGTCCCTTACCATGGCGGGGTTGACCTCCCCCCCCACACACCTCCTCCCTCTCTCCTTCCACCACAATGGACTTAACAGCTGGAGGCAGCTCTCCATGCTCTATCAGAAATTGGATTGGCATCGGCCGATATGCCTCTTTAAAAACTGGATATTGGTATCAGCCCCAAAAATCTCTATCAGTGCACTCCTGATTGTCCCAGCTGCCTGCAGAGGGTTCAGGATTGAGAGTGTGGTTGGGAATAAAAGGCAAGAAAAGTTTATTGATTTAACAAAAACATGACTACGTGTAGTATAATAAGACCGACAATGACAGACAATAATAATTCACGTTGGCAACTTATCGGCGTATCGGCCGATGCCAATCCAATTTCTGATACAGCATGGAGAGCTGCCTCCAGATGTTAAGTCCTCTGATGCCTGGTGTAAGACAAGTTCTTTTTCCACAAAGCTCAGTAAAGTCTGGTGTTCCCGAACAGCACTGTCCGAGGGGTACCAGGAAGGACCCTGGTATTCAGTCCTTGGGCTCCTCGAGATCCACAGGCCCACCAAATCCAGGTTAGCAGCTAAACTTAAATCAGTAGCTTCTTTTAAAGAGCTGCATCTTCCTTCTAAATGATTTCTGGATATGCCAGTCAATTTATAACTTCTTAGCTATGCTGATAACTTACAGCCATCCAGATTCTCCCATTATAATTATTCTTAGGACTGACCAATAGCAGTACAAGCTTTGCATTCTTCTTATAAGATTAATTTTTACTACACCACAGGGCCTACTACTTCTACAAGGCTTTGTTAAATTGACTAGGCCTTACTACATACAAGGCCTCATAACTCTTTAACTTTAATTAGGCTCTTAGTGGCAACAAATAGCTTAATACATGAACAAATGAAAAGAAACATCTGGTCTAATCTTCACAGCGTTCAGCAAGTACCTTAGACACAATTTTCAGCTGTCACAACTGATTTTATGCCTGCATGCTTGAGTAATCCTCTTATACTCCTCCCTATTTGTTTGCCCAAGTTTCCTCTTCTTGTAAGTTCCCTTTTTGTTTTTAAGCTCATTGAAAAGTTCCCTGCTAAACCAAGCTGGTTTTTTGCCATACTTGCTAGTTTTCCTCAGTACTGGGATGGTTCCTTCCTGCACCCTCAATAAGGTTTCCCCAAGTTGCAATCCACTACTATGTTCCCCAACAATTCTTCTCTGTTTGTGAGCAGTAGGTCAAGAAAAGCACAGCCCCTAGTTGGCCTCTCCAACACAGATACTAAGAAGTTGTCCCCAGTACTCCCCAAAAGTTTCCTGGATCACCTATGCACTGTTGTACTGCACTCCCAGTAAATGTCAGGGTGACTGAAGCCCCTCCAATGAGAATCAGGGCCTATGATCAGAAAAATGGTGCTAGCTGCTTGAAGAAAGCCTTATCTACCTCATCTTCCTGGTCTGGTGATCTATAGCAGACACCAACCATATCACCCTTGTTGTTCTCCCTTCTGATCCTAACTAGAAATTCCCAGTGGGCATATCTCCAGTTTCATACTAGAGCTCTGAGCAATCACGTAGCTCTTTTACATAAAGGGTGCATCTATACATCACCCTATGCTGCTGTAGTGACATCATCATACAATGCACTACAGAGACGTAACAATCACGTGAATATGACCAGCTGCTATTTGGCCATAGCAGTTCATTCCTATTTTAGCATGCCAAAAACGAACCATGTACTGTGTGCACACCACAGTACAGGCAGTTACTGTCCCACATTTTAGTATTTCCAAAAGGAAGCACTAAAGCACAGCGCAGTAACAACATCACTGTATGGTGATATGCAGACACACTCAAAAAGCAACTTCTCTTCTTCCCTGCCTATCCTTCCTAAACATTTTATACCCATCCACGACAATCCTTCAGTCATGCAAGCTATCTCACCAAGTCTCTATAATTCCAATCATGGCATAGTTACTGCAGGTGTCTGTACATGAACGCATGAACTAGGCGATTGCCCTAGTTTTTCAGGAAGAATAAGGCCTCCCCTGCTGCCCCCTCCTGCTTCACAATTTAAATTGTGAAAATGTGAACCCCAACTGATGCTATTTTAAGTGGTACTTGATGGCAGCATTAATTTCCATTATATACATTCATCAAAATGTAAAAACCTGATCTAATATCTACCAACAATGCATCATTTCCTTAATAGGGCTGTTCAGTGAGAATTTATAGAAGCATTTCTTACCACACATTTATTCTAGTGAGAAGAGGAATGGAATTAGACCAATTGTTGCATGAGTCTTGTTGTAGAAAAAGTTAAGTGTTGTACGTATAGGCAACTAATGAGGGTTCAATGGGTTAGAAACATATATACAGTAAAATCTCTGCATTTAACTAACTGGCATTTAACTAACCAGAAATTCCGTCAACTGGAATTTCCAGCTGGCTGTGGGGGAAGAGTGGGAGAAAGCTTGCATGCAGCGGCCGCTGACACTTACAACCCTGCACTGCCACTACTCTGTGTGTGGCTGCCGCCACCACCACCCAGTGCTATTGCCACTCTGCTTGTGACTGCTGCCATCTCCCCACCCCTCACTCCACGTGCAGCCGCCATCCACCCTGCCCCCCACTTCTGTGTTATCTGAAGGCCTTTGCCGGGAGGTTTCAGATAAATGGAATTTTTACATAACTGGCAATCCCCTTACCCTGGGGATACTGGATAACAGAGATTTTATTGTACTTCATGTTGGACAGGATAGTCCACCAGGTGTTGGCAAGGCATTGCACTGCAACATCAAATGCTCATTTCCTGCAAATAGTAAAATATTACTTCTAGTCATTCGGTTCAGCAGCTATTAACAGATTTCACTACTATTAGATACTCATTGTGCTCTCCCCACTCCCCAAACCATAACATCACATCTAGGATCAAATAGGCCAAATGCCATTATAGACTACCATTTGGTAAAATATATTCAATTTCATTTAGATAATTCTGACAAAACAAAAGTTCTATAGGACTGAAATGAACATTGGCTATTGATTTATTGAAATAATGGGGTCCTACAGAAATTGTTTTAGAAATTTACACAACTCTGTTAAAGCATAAATATTCTTTTCATGAGCAGAGAAAGGGAGTTGAGTCAGGCAACTTAGCTTGAAGTTAGGCAAAAGCAGGCCACGGAGGCACTTAATAGACTAACTCTGAACCATGCCCTACCTTCTGCCTAATACTCACATTGGTGAGCATTCACACATTAGCAGCTTAGGGTGTACTATTATGTGCATTTCATGCAAATTATTAAATATTCTTTTCAAAAGGCTACTTTCAGGTGAAGTGGGTAGTGGGATATTTACATGCATCACAAGCTTCCCTTACAGCAGTTATCTATATTACCTGAAATAATGTAAAAGGAAGAATAAAAGAAAGATATAGTATTTCCTTGACTATTCAAATGACAATATTCAAGCAATTGAAATACCAACAAGTTTTACTAATATCTAACTTGTTACTATATAAATTGTTCTCTTCTTAAGAGAACCCGGAGAGGGTCCAGAGAAGCCCCCCCCCACCCCAGTTGGAGGCCTCCATGGCCAGCCCTATGAGAAGAGGCTAAGGGACATGAATCTCTTCAGTCTCCGCAAGAAGAGACTGAGGGGGGATCTTGTGGCTGCCTACAACCTTATCAGGGGCCAGCAGCAGGGACTCGGGGAAAGTCTGTTCACCAGGGCCCCCCTTGGAGTCACCAGAAACAATGGCTACAAGCTGAGGGAAGATAAGTTTAGGTTAGATATTAGGAAGCACTACTGTAAGGGTGGCCAGAGCCTGGAATAGGCTTCCCAGAGAGGAGGCCTTCCCTAGAAATCTTCAAGAGGAGATTGGAAAGGCACCTGGCTGGGGTCTTATGACCCCTGCCACCCCCAGTGCTCATTTCTGCCCATGGCTAGATGATCTGTCTAGGTCCCTTCCAACTTATTGATTCTATGATTCTATGATTTATGTAACCCAATACTGTATCTCTGCTTCTAAGCTGCATATAATAACACTTGGTATTGTTTAACAAAGAGCAAGCCATGATTTCATTTAACAAGTCCAAATGGCACTTACCCGGATGTCATGTTTTTGACATGTAACACTTTCAATACTTATGCACAGTTTGTGATCCTGTTCTACCTACCATGTGGGCAAGTGAGTGTTCACAGTCATGCTGCACTTGGGCCAGGCAGGTATGTGGATATGCATGGAAAACCTCACTACTGGGTGTTCGATATTGGAGAAGGAGGGCTGTTTCAGTTTAGTAGCCTAATAGCTACAGATCTTACCTAGGTTCTACACCCTCAATCTTTATGAATTACTAAAACAGTGGTACAACCACCAGGCTACAAACCAGGCATTACCCAGGTGTAACAAAGCACAGACTGTCAAAGCAAGAGCCCAGGCCTGAGGCAGGGCCCAGGTCAGGAAGGGACCTGAGGCAACTTCCAGGCTCACTGTGAGTCCTGAGTTGCATTAGGAGTCAGATGGGAGGCTCCAAGGGGTTAGGGCCCTAAGCCTATAAGAGATCTAGACATAATGCTCCTCAGACAAGGGGATTAAGGCCCTGTGTTGGGCATATGGATTGAGACCCCAGTGTGGGGGTATGAGGGGACTAAGAGTGTCCTGTAAATGGGCATCCTCCTGCCTTATCTTTCAATTGTATCATCAAAGGTGTGGCAGATGAGAGAAGCCGTTTGTTAGCCCTGAGACAAGTGGGCAGGCCAACAATTTGACTGGCCGTGGGATGCCCACTTGTTACACTAGGCTCTTCCCCAGGCATGCCTTTGAAACTGGCTCCCAGTGTATCCAAGAGAGGAAACTAGCTGGGGCTAGGAGGTATGGCCCAGTGAGATGAGTAGTACTATAGAAGGACAGCATCCATGGATTCCAGCCTGTATCTTTGTTTTCCAAAGAACAGAAACTCCCTGCCCCCCTTGCATTTTATTGAACAAATAGTAAATAAAAGGTGCAGTTGCTCACCTTCAAGGTACAGACTAGGAATACCTGCCTGTGACCTGGTGGTAAGAGTACTTTGCTGGGAAGTTGAAGAGAGGCAGCTATAAACCCACTCCAAGTAAAAGGGACCTAGAACTTAATTCTCTTTCCTGAGTGAGATCTACAGCCTACTGAGATAAGTAAAGGCTTTCTTTTCTCCACCCTTACTTCAAATTTTGCCATGCCAGAACTTCAGAATTGATGCTCAGATACACGTGAAGGATGCCACATACCTGGTCTATCAGAGCACAGTGCACTGTACACGTTCAGTACTATACAGATGTTTACATATTCACATTTCCAGTAGAGTAGGATGGCAAACACTGCACAAAAAATGGCAACAGTGGCAAGACGATGTCTAGGTAAGTGCCAGTTGTTTCACTTTATGTGCACAGGATTCTGCCCAAACTGTTCTCTTTCAAATGTTACTGTATTTATTATCTCCACTGTTAAGCTTGGTATGGATTTACATTATGCATCAGATGTTAGTATGTATAATTCATCACAAGACACCACTGGTACATTTATGCAAATAATTCAGATTTCTAACGGTTATTTTTTGGTAAGCATTTTCCAAAAGTTTGACTAATCAAAGATATTACAAAGATTAGCAAAGCCTCTGAATATTCCCCACCCCAGCAATTATACACCACATGCTAAAACCATTATCCAAGAATGTCTTACAACTTTACAACTCTTCACTGAAGCAGAGAGGTCCTACCCTTCCTTTTTCCATAGGACTGGAGTAAAATTTCCTACCACTTGTGTTAAACATAGGCTGCATAACTGAGAGTCAACATTATAACCAGCACATGCTAACTTTAATAGAGACCTAAAGTTCCTTAAAGTTAGAATATGCTGTGAGCATTCAGAGTAAAAACCTGTGTAATGTGCTTAGTTCTGATCTGCCACTAGTGTGCAGGGATGCTGAGAACTAGAAGCTGACAAATTTACTCTCTGCCTGTCCTGCTTAAACAGTTCTGTAACAGCAGCATATACACATAACCCCCAGCTCCAGCTTGCACACACATACACGCACTGCCCCCCCCAATCACCACCATGCATACACTTGCACACATCAACCCCCAGACTTGCCTTTGCTGCCACTGCCACCAAGCAGTAGACAGGGTGGGAGTAGCAGCAACAGCAGGGGGTGCTGTCCCTCACATTACTGGACCAAGCATGGAGCCCAGCCCTTCCATCACCACACAAGTGGTAGTGGGAGGTGGGTGAGCACATGCATCTGTATGTGCACATGAGCACATATATGTGTTGGGACTGTGGGCATGCGTATGTGTATTTGTCCTACCAGGCCTCCCTGCAGCCTGGCAGATCCCTGCCCCACTGTCCCCTTCCCCACACTTCAACTACATGCCCTTGCTGGGCCCTCCTGCAGCCCAGCAGCTCCTCACTCATGGGCCACTGCTCTGCTGTCCAGCCTGTCATTGTAAGTGCATCAGATTCCAGAAGGATAGCTAATCTACCTGGAAGTGGTGCCTCCTGGGATACTGAAGGCTCACAACTAGGTTCCTTTATCTCCATGGGACTTTTAGAAGTTAAGCTAAATTGAACTGCCTAGCACAGCTCAAAGTTGATCCTTGCCTCAAGTGCCATAACTTTAAGATGCCTAGAGGACACTTAAAGGTATGAGCTTGAACGTGCAATCATCCAAGTTTTAAGCACTCTTAACATAAGTTAATTGTAACGTGTAATCTCACCCTAACTGCCATTCAGATCATAAAGAAGTGTTCTGACAATAGGTTGGGGGTGTTTTATTTTAGCGTTTTAGGTGTTTGTTTTTATTTTTGCTTTGTTTTGGCAATTAGTCGTTGTAAAAACCAAAACATACAGAACATGAAAAGAATTAAAATACAAGAAAATAGATTTTATTCGTGTTTATTCAAGATACCTTGATTTATTTATAAAGCATGGCCTTTACTCATAAATTAGTCTGGCAAGCAATATATGGTGGGTACAAACTGAATAATTCATTGCAATTTTGCGTATCATGTAACACCAAAGCACTCAGATGCATATAAATACCTTTAACAGAATACCTGTTAAAAAGCTTAATGGCCTATATAAAACTGCAATCTAGAGGGCACACAGAAAAAAATGGTCCATCAACTATAGTATTTAAATCAACGCTATTATACTGGCTCCCTGATAAATACTATGTGCCTCCTGCCACCAGGCTGCACTCCGAGTGGCTCTGCCAGCACCACCAAGCTGAGCCTAGCAGCAGAAGGCAGCAGAGAGCCACTGGCCAGGGCTGCACACAGAGTAAGGAATATGCTCTGTGCGCTTCCACCACTGCCTCTCCCACCAAAAGGCAGAGCTCCATAGGGAAAACTCTGGCACAGCCCCCCAGCCTGCAGCCCTCCCATTGCAGCTGCACTGCTGGCCTCACAGGAAGAGCTGGGGGAAGCAATCAGACAGCTGGGGGAAAGATCAGGGAGCTGGGGAATCCGATCGAGAACAGGAGGAATGTTCAGCTGGATTCCCCACCACACTGTTCAATTCCCCACCTCTCAGATCTCTTCCCCCAGCAAGCCCGGCTTCAAAACTTGAAACATTTCAAAACATTTTGAGTGACCTTGTTTCGTTTCAACGTCTTTTATTTCATTTCGATTGTGCTGTTTTGAGCTTTAAATGCATCAAAGCATCTTCGAAACAAAACTCCCACCCTAATTCTCAACCACTCAAAGATTTCACTGTATGATCTGACAGGCCCCGAGGAGTTTAAGCATTTATCTGCCAGCACATATAATATAGGGCTTTAAAAGATACCTAGCATAATTCTTCAGTCTCTGTTGAGACCGAAATTAGATGACCTCTGTGAAGTCCACCATGATACACATTTATCTGTATTCAAATTTAATATAATGAACAATAAAAATGAAAGGTAGAAGGCTCTCAATATTTTAGATCCAAAAATGATACTTCCTTAAGGCTTCTTTATGCCATTTAATTATACCATGTATCACAAGGAAAGAAAATTACTATACAACTTAATTAAAACACAGAAAACAGTAAATTTTACATATACTCCTATATGCCCTAAATCCAATAATCACTTTCTCTCACAATGACACTCACTCACACCTTCCTCTGCAAATAGTCCCATAGGAATTAACAACTTGTCACATTTTTATATTTCTTAACTCTGACCTAACAATGTCCCTTGGGTCTCTCTTTCTCTTGCAACCTCCAATATACATCAGACAAGAGTACATAACCAACAGCATACCTCCATTTCTGAAAAAATAAAGAATAAGTGAGAAGGTTTGGCATGTTACATATGTCACAAAGTGAAAGGGAGACATTTATGCAACGCAAGTTAAGCAGGGGTAAAACATTCAAAATGTAAGCTCTTGGGTCATTTATACATATTATTTTCAAAATATACAACCAAGTGAAAGCTAAAGTCTCATAGAAAGTCACTTCAAAATTATATTCACGCTTTTACAGGTATTGCACAATTAACACATGCAAAGTAGCTATATCACACAATAAAAAGCTCCAACCAGTTATAAAGCTAGACCTTGAAAAGATGTACCAACTTTATAACTGGCTGTTATTCAGCTTTAATTTGTACATATAATAGGGTCTCCCCTGAATCTGGGAGTCCCATACGCTGCTGGGACTCCCAGCCACAGGGGTACACCATGCCCACTGTAAAACCCTCAAGCTCTTAGGATCAAGAAAGCTGTGATCCCCAGGGTCCAGGAGTTTCCCACATTCCCAAGCCCTAAGGATTGCTGAAGTCATGATCCCCAAGATCCAGAGTTTCCCACACCCCTGAGCCCTGGGGATAGTGCTGCGATCACTAGGACTCAGCAGTGCAGGAAACTGCCCTTGGGCTCAGAGGCACAGAAAATCCCTCGAACCTAGGAATTGGGGCTGCTGTAATCCCTAGTGTTCAGGACATGGGAAACCCCCTGCGGCCAGAGCACCACACACCCTCTGGCCTCAGGAGTTTCCCCACACTCCCAGGACCAAAGGACTGCCACTGTAGGGATACTCCAGCCCTGATGTTTTTCCCACACCCCTGGAGCTAGGAGATTGCTGCAACAGCAATCCTCCAGCTCCAGGAGTGCATGGGCACCCTTATGACTGAGAACCCCTCAACTGGGTTGCATGGGCCTCCCAGCCACCAGAGCTTGCTGGTACAAAGGAAGCCCAGGACTGGGATCCCCCTGCACTGGCAATAAGGCACAGTGCAATCTAATATGTGTTCCCAAAATTGCACTTTACTGCTACACGTGGCATGGCAGAAGGTAGGAATGTATGATTTGTGCATTAGATCCCATTGCAGCTTTAGCTTCATGTGTAAAGGGGACCTGAGTCATTAATGGTTTTGAATTTTTTTCCCCTTATATATGATTAAGTTCCATTTTTTTTAATACTGTAGTTTTCCATTGCTACTGAAACACTATTTCAGCTTTAACTCTTTTTATAGTAATAATTTTGTTTGTGAATGAAACAATGTCCTTTATTATTACCTGGTACCACCTATTTTAGAAATGTATTACAATTATTTACAGATAAGTTTCTCAGTAACAGTTCAATTGTCCCTCAAATGGCTAGAGAAACATATATATGCATACAATATACAAATGTGTGTGAAAATATCCTGAATTCAGTCAGAACAGTCCTGTTCATCTAGGTAAGAATGTCTTTCATTTTCAGAATTCCTTTCATCAGATCTGAACAATAAATAAATAAATCTATACCCCCAAAAGAAAAGGGAGAAAAAAGAAAAAAAATACTAGTAGTTTATTTTTGGTCCTATTCCCAGAATAATTTGGTTCTTTCAGGCTGATGCTAAGACTGACATCTTCCTATACTCAGCAATCAGTTTGTAAATGTTAACTTCTGGTGTAAAATCCTTCACCTTGAACACAAAAGCAATCCATCACCTCAATTCAAGGAAACAAGGACAAAGGAAAGCTCTACACAGCTAAATTCTTTTAGTTTAGACTTTGGTCTCCCATACTTGGGCTATATCAAATGATCATGAGAAGAAATATTCTATATCCATTTGTTTTCATCCATGCTTTGGATGTGACAAATGCTGCTGTCTATGCATAATTGCTACTGAAGTTTCCTGAAGTAAATTCCAGATTGAACCTTGTCAAGGCCTATAAACTGTTAATGACAGCATAATTATGAGAGTTTCAGTAGTTTTAAACTAAAAAGGTTGCCACAAAGCATCAACTCTTGCTTTTAATGTTTAAAAAGAAAAGGACTAGAAACATTTCAGAAATAACTCCACAGGATCAAAGTTTAATTATATATCTGGATTCAATGGATAGCAATTAAAAACCTCTATAGAACAGACAATTGTTTTGGGCTTTGGCTGATGATAGACAAGTTCCTTATCACATCAATGGGCACTTTCATTCAGAAATGTTTATAGAACAAATTTTTCCCCAAATGTCTAAGTTTCTTGTGTTAACAGTTCAAAAAGTATTCCTTCCTGAACTATGTCTCCTTCCTAAATCCACATCCAAAAGTGTCCTTCCCTTCAGATAAGGGCTTAAAGATAAAAGCTACCTTTACACTAGTTTGAAATTTATTCTACCATTAAAAAATACATTCTTACTCCATTCCCATAACTGGAGCTTCTAGGTTACTGTAGATCAGGAAGTCAGTTTTAAATTTTCATTATTTTCTGTAGAGAAGGATTTTGCTGAGGTTTCTGGATAACCACACTCTTTATAACTCTGCTTTGTAATTTATGCTTCAGAAAGTCAAGCCAGTCCACAATTCATTTAGTCACACTCTCCATAAATTATAAATAGCAGAAGTTGACTTTAATATAGTGAGGGAAAAAAACATAGGCAGCAATAAAACATTAGAGGACAAAATTCTGATTTTGGTAACACCAGAATAATTCTGGAGTAGTTGCATTGATTTGATATAATTGAAGTATACACTGGGTACAACAAACAACATCCTGTGGCCCACAACAATTGAAGAAATTTGTTTCAGTGCATAAGCCTATTTTCCCCTACTCTTCTGAGTCTATTACAGTGTATCAGTCAATGTATGATATTCAATTTGTCTAATTATATATTTATATGTATTTGCAAATAATTTCCCCCCCAGCCTCCTTCCCCACCACATTCTTCCATACTTTTCTTACTGAAAATATAGAATAGTAGAACCACAGAAAAGTAGGGCTGAAAAGAGACCTTATGTGCTCATCTAGCCCAACCCCTATCCAAATCATCCCATACAAGTGTTTGTCTAACCTATTTCAAAAACTAGTGAATATGCAGTGAAAACATGTTTACTAAAGATACTAAGAACACCTTAACCAGCCACAGGTAAAGTAGGGGGACAACTGTCAGTATTCCACCACAGCAAATGCTGTTAAAATACACTCTAGGGGTGTGGTTAACTGAAGAACCTACTATTTTTTAAGGTAGTCCTAATATTACTTCTGTCACAATTCTCACGTTCTTTAATAGCAACATTGACATGCAGACACTTAAAAATGCTATACAAATCTAGTATTCAGTTGCATTATTCAAAAAACGTCAGATATACATTTTTTTCTTTTAAATTTACCCCATAAGTATGATATTCTGAAATATTTACATCTATCACTTCCATAATATTAACTTTGTTTTCTTCAGTTCCCTCTAAAAATGGAATGTGGTGGATTATGATAGTATACAAGGCATGGCATCCAGGAGTATATTAATTTTAATAATCCAACAATGCTTACAAGTCTAAATCTAATCTAAAATGGCAGAGGTCTCCCAACTACCTCACTACAGTCAACTAACATAAAAAACAAGATGGAAGAGTGTTATACTAAACACAGGAAAAAAGGGACATGTTAAAAAAAAAAAAAGCAGCAGCAGCAGCAGAAGCTTTTGCTTAAAAATTTATTGCTGGAAATCACCCTTATAAAAGCAAAGGTCCAAGATACAAAGACCAGAAAACCTTTGCTCACAAGAATGACTATAGAGAAAAGTCTTTCAAACTCAATCAAACTCCTGGACAAACACATAAGTACACTGGTCACAACACAACTTCTGAAGTTCTGCTGCACAGGAACGTTAACAGTTCAAAATTAGCTTTAATTCCATAGTGAACATTTATCCTAAGCCTTTATGAAGATGAATCAAAATATTTCTAGCCAAACACTATGAGCAAAGGCTCAGGACCACACATCCAATGGCACTAGGGAAAAAGGCTGCACTTTGGGGAACATGAAGATTGTTCTAAGCCTTGAAATTGTTTGTAATTTTTCAGTGAAGTAAAGTAGCCAGGAGCAAAATACAGTCATGTAAGTCAGTCTATCCCACCAAACCATTTTCTGAAAAGAAACCTGAAGAAATGCTATATCATAGCCACATGGCATGCCAGGAAAGTTGTTTATTTGTACAACTAACAAATTCTCAGTAGTATAAAAGAGCAAATGTTGAACTGCACTTAAAGTTTCAAACCCTTGTCCTTGACATACACATACAATTTTTAATGAATGAAACACAGGAACAGGATGTTCCAAAGAGGAACAGCACTATCCAGTACACATTAAACAAGAAGTTAATTCCAGCTCTGTTGTCCTTCCCCTTGTATAAGTGGCATAAAAGTGGTCTAATTATATCAGCTTCTGTTTGCATGTATTTGGTCATGAAAATGTGTGTCAGGAAGGAATTTTCTCCAAGGACTTATTAACACACTGATAGCAGTAGTTGAAGCATGACATACAGTGTCAGGACACTAATTTTGTTATCATTAAGTTCTGTTTTTATGTTCCTTAATTATTGAGAACAGCTCACTTTAACAGAGCCCCATCCTATTAACTAGAAGGGGAAGGAAGCTTCTAGCTTCCTGGCTTAATCCCCCTCCTTTAACCCCTTCCCCTTTTTGCACTCTTCCCTCCCCATCCTTGCTATGTGCTTGCTGGTCTCTTTTTCCTGGTGAAGGTACCTTCCCTCTCCTTTGTCTAGCACCTTCTTCCACTTTGCCTCAGTCTTCCATCTCTCCTTTTCTGCCAGTGCCCCAGGGATGAACACAAAAGCTCAATCCAAAGGCAGATAAAATCTGCAACAAGATGACCCCCAGATCCAGGTACAGGCAGAGCCTGATGACCCAGGGAGGGGCAGTAGAGGAGTCATGTGACTCAAAGCTTTATATAAGCCCATGTTGTGGGTTATAAGGGTAATGGGAGTTATTAGGGATAGGGTCTTTTGCAAGTTCAAGTTATGGCAAACCCTCAGGAGGTTGTTCTAAGTGAATGGAAACTGGGATTATGCATAGGAAGCAAGTTAAGTAACCATGGGCACTTTTTGTTTGGCTTCTGGGTTGTTGTTTGTTTGTTTTTGGTTTGGGGTTTGGTTTTTTGTTTGTTTGTGGGGGGGTTTGTAGGTGAGCCCTACCACTGAAGGGTAAAGTGAATCTCATGTGGGACATTCCTTTGAACTGTGATGGGTGCTTACATTTTGGGGGTTTCATCCCTCTTCCACCTGTAGGAATAAGCTATGGCTATAGGGGTGGAAGATGCCACAGAAAGGGAGAGACCCCAAAACTGAGATGTTCCACACAGGGCAATAGTCACAGAACATAGCTAAAAGATGTTCTGTGGCTGCAGAAGGCACAGATTGAGGGGTGGTGGGCCCACAGCCTAAGAACAACAGGGCTTGGTCTCTGGAGCTAGAGGGCCTAATGCCTGGAGTTGGGGTGCAGATGGGGCCAGGGGTCTGGACAGAGAGGGGGAACCCAAGGAGGTTCAGCAGCCTGAGAGGGGACACAGAGAAAGCTCTTTAAGAACCAGACCAGAAGCTGGGGATCCTGAAACTTGATCTGATAAATAGACTATGATGGGTAGAAAATTATGCCTTTACATAAATTATCCTTAATACACTCTGAATATCTGGTGAAGTAATTTGTTGCTCACAAAAGCCTATGTTTCTGTGATTCAATTATTCTATAAGGAGCAACTCTACCTTGGCTAGGTATACCTCCCTACACTGTACAGTCAGAGATTGTTACTGTTGCATATTGATAAGGAACCAAGATACAGCAGGCCAAAAGTCACCCTGGTTTAATTTGTGGATTAGCCAATGTCTTCTGAGTTCTGCTTCATCAACTAAGCAACATTTAGGTAACTTATTTGTTTTTATTTTGTTTCTTGTAAATCCAGTTAGCATTATTATATAGCATATGTAAGTGACATGGGTGGAGGATCTCTGGAGACGGCAATGTCTATTGCCTTTTCCACTGGCTGCTTATTTCCTAATAAACATCAGTATTTTAGAGCAAACAATCCTGAGAGAAATGCAGGTTTCCCTCACTCTCTGCTGTACATATATTCCTGGAAAATGGTATATAGCTCAAATTTGCATAAAGGGAACCCACTCTGATGTAACAAAATGAGGATACGTTCCAAGACCCTGACTGTACTGACCTCCAGACCTCTCTTACAAGACAATTTTGGTATTTGTCAACAGCAGACATAGCACACAAGCACAAGGTGGTGAATGTTACCATAACAGGGATGGCAATAATAGAAACACTTCTTGCAGATAACAAGTGACGAGCATAGATCCACACAAGAAACTATATTTTGGTATGTGTCATTCCCTCAATGCACTGCACAAAGAGCTGACTGGGCTTCCACTACACCAATTGCATAAGAGTGAACTTACCTTGCATATAATGAATTTTTGGTATAACAAGGGTCATTGCATAACAGCAAATTTGCAAATACAGAACCTGCATAAAGCAAGGGAATCCTGTATAAATAATATTTTACCTATTACTAAGTCACACGTATTTATGTTGAAAGTACTATCCAAAACGGTATAGAATACTGGAAAAAGATGGATACTCCCTATGACTATCCCTTTATCCTCTAGTTCAGCAGTTTCCACACTCTGGCAGGTTGCACAGCACTGGTTTAAAATGAAACAAACTTAAGTACCACCAGCAAATTTTTGCCATATAACTAATTATAATTAATCTGTTAATGCATACCACTGACAGGTTATCTGCATACTATTGGTGGTACCAGTACCACAGATTGAGAGCTGCTGTTCTAGTTCATGGCTATCCAAATTCTGAGGGACTAAGAGCAGGATCTTTGGCCAGATGATGTGCTGGCCATAGCTTCCCAGCCCTCTGCCCAGCCACATGGCATGGAAGCCACACACAGCACTGTTCCAATATCTCCAAAATGTACTACATGCCCCCAACCCATGATCCCTGGGCATGGGTTCTTTTAGGATGGTGTGGCCCACAGAGCTGTTTCAACACCATAGGGGACAAGAAGCAGAAAAGGAAAGGGGAGTCCAGACACCATGGCTACAGCAGCAAACAATTGATTGGATGGTGGGGGGCAGCAGACTGGGAGCCTGGAGGCTGCTGATTAACTCCTTGGGGGATGTCAATTAGATATCCTCATTTTAGTTTGTTAAGTAATATGGGCCCAGTGCTTTTAAATTTATGTAGTTAAATGAAGGACTAATATTCAGTCTACTAAGTGATAATTCATATACATAAATTTACCAAGCTATTCTCGATTCCAGAAATTTGCATTGGTAGAACAAAATTGCACACAAAATACCTGGTTCTGAAGGACACCAAACCCATTGCTTTTTTTTTAATTGCCAGTACATAGGTTTTAAGATCCTTACTATAAATAGATCATTGTCTTGCAGTTTCTGTGGGAAGCAACCTAAGCACAGATATTACAACATTTATGATAGCTACAATAAAGCAGGCAATGCTGCCTCTTCATTAAATCAACAACGCAGCAAACAAATATATCATAATAAATGAAATTAAATAATTGCTATGGGTGAGCACTATCTTACTTTATGTAGAAACTCCTTGTTTTTCAGTCTTATCCAAAGCTATGTAGTTAAGTGACTTGCCTATGCCAAACAGAAGGCTTGGATAGATCTTGCTTAGATAAGATTCAATTTACATCTAGTTGTAAAGGAAGTACTATGTGATAGCATCTAGGACCCTAAATCATGGACCAATTGGCTATGGGCTACGTAAATACTGAACTTTATGCCAAAGATTTTAAACCTTAATACCACCAAGGTAATTCTCATAAGCAACTGGAAAAAATGGCAGATTGTTTCTACTGCTTTCAATTATAGATATAGTGACCATATTATTGTTAAGGAAGTAAGGGACACTGGGTTTCCAGTGAAGGCAAAGTAGCATGGTACACCAGGCAGGCAGGCAGGCAGATATTGCTGGTGTTATGCAGGACGATAGACTAGACATCCCCAGTCCAGCCCACCCCCTCACCTCCAGCCACTACTCAAAAGGAGTTGGACCAGGACAGTGCAAGAGGATCCTGCCCACTTTGCTCCTGCACAGGAGCGGCAATGCCTTCCCACCTGTCTACTGGTGCACCACACCACTCCACCTCTCTGGCAGACCGTGGTTTGCACCTTTGCCTGCAGCAGGGCCTCTGACCTGGGAGAGGGGTGTTCCCAAAAGAAAAGCTTGCCCAAGGCTTCATTTTTCCCTAAGGCTGGCTCTGCTGCCACACATTCATGCACACTACAGTCAATAGAGAAAGAAGGGATCATGTTAGATGGCCAATTCCAGGACTGTCATTTCAATTTTCACCAACTAGCCAGGATGCTGGGATGGCCTACGAAATCTGGGACTGTCCCGGCCAAACCAAGACATTTGCTCACTCTAATTATAGAGATATGTTTGCAACAGTTACAAAATCAGACCCCTTGCTGGTTTTGTTGAATTCTCAGATTTTTCTAAAATGTTCAAGCAACACTATTTGCCATATGCACTACTTATCATTTGTGCTTGGCAAAGAAATGTAGCCCTTTCCTTAAAAATATATGGGTGGGCTTGTTTCTGATTCTGTTGTCCCATATAAATTATTATTACTTACGTGTACCTTCGCAGGTCATATATTAAAGACATTCAGAAACTCTAGGTAGTGTAGAGGGTTGTTCTCCATTTAATAACAGTTTGTTATTCAGAATATACACATGATTTCTAGGTATAGTTTATTGTGGTGCTTTGCCAAGAAAGCAATCCTACTAACAAGCCCTGCTTTATAAGGGAAGTAGCTGGTTTCAGGGTTTTCCACTGAAAATATTCTACATTTCTAATTCATTTCCTTCCAAGATTTAGTGACATACATTAAGGTTCCTCTCTTTTCGTTAAACTTGAGAAGAAAGGGATTAGGGAAAAGAGCTTTGAAAGAATGGAGAGGAGAAGAAACACATTTGCATAAAAGGTCAACTATATCCTATAGCAAGTTCAGCTAACTTCCACAGCAGGTAATTCAGCTTGGAAACAATGTCAGAACCAGACAAAGTGCTGAATAGTATAAAATAGGTCACTGGCCCTGGGTACAACAGTTTCTCTCTGCAGTTTCTGAAACAACTTGTTCCATGTGCTCATCCTGGGCTAGTCCATTTCTTCATTCTGGTTATCGGAGAATGCAAGCTTCAAAGTTCTGGTGCCTATCAAAGGTCATCACCTTACTGAAGCCAGGGAGCACACACATTACAGCAAACTATGGGCTGACATTATCTCTATGCTTTAAAGCACTGGAATGTTACATCCTCTAGTGCATTTCATCAGAGGTGCAGGCCACTCTGAAAGCTGAAGAGGATGGATTTTGATAAGGATGCTGATAAGAATGTTTTGATAAGTTCTGGCGCCTACTGCTTATAAAAATAGCTTTCAGTTAAACCTTGGGACAGAAGCCATATTTCTGGTATTCCTGGACTGTTCCTTTCTGCTTACAACAGTTTTGCACACCAGTCATTTTGTCAAAATGTTCAGAGTTCTACCAACATGAGTGGCAATTGCTAAAAAACTGTTTCTTCATGACAAACAGTTAAGTGTGACTGGGAGATGAAACAAGTGGTTGGAGATGACAAGTCAGTTGCTTTCCATAGACATCTATGCTGACATCCCATTATTCAAACTGTACCTTAAGGATCTCACTGTCACTCACTCACAAAACTTAAATCTACACAAAGAAAATCAGCCACACGATCAAGATCAGTTATTTCCTGACTTAGAGGCTTCAATAAATACCAACATGGCTAAGATAGCCAAATACTATGGCAGGAGGCATCTTCAGGAGAATGCAAGCAAAACAGAAAAATATGTTCACTTTGCACAATGCATCAACTGTCCACAAATTAAATGCAACTCTAAATACTCTGTTTCTGAAACACACTGCATCTGACTTACCTCATTGTACTATAAGATCAAATTCTGACCTTTCATGAATGCTAGCTGTCCCTTCCCACCAAAATTTTTAAAAATTCCACAAAAAACCCAAATTTGAAACAAGTAATAGCTTTTTCTTAATAAATTAACTGCTTAAATATGGAACACATGCACTCATGTGCAAAAAATATCCCATTTACCATATATTACTCAACTACAAAATACTGTGCACCAATTTGGGGAGTGCCAGGGAGGGTAATGAATAGGGGATAGATCTAGTGTGATCTATTGGATTCAATGCTCTCCTTCTAGCATTCACTTCTGCCACTATTGGAGACAGGATCCTGGGCTGGACTGATCCTGTCTTACCCAACATAGCAATTCTTATTCTTAATCTGTCATGCACAAAGACTGTTGACGTGTAATTACACTGACCATATGCATCATATCAGGAATATTGCATCTTATTGTTGCAGAAATGCCTGCAGTTCGTTTCTCGGGAGGCGAAGAACTCTCAGTCTCAGACACACTCCATTAGCAACACAAAAGGTATATATTTGCAAATAGGGTTGGAGCGGAAACAAAGGATCACTCCAACCCCTGAGGACAACTCTCAGCTGGCTTTTATCCCCTCTCTCCTGAGCACATGTGCAGAAGCAGGAACTCTTACATCTTATTTTCGGTTCATACAAACATATATGAAATGCTGTCACGTCATCCGTTGCATGTGCATTATAATTAACTACTTAAGTATGCGGGGCGGATAGGCTTATATGCATTAGCTAATTGCGCCTGCTCAGAAAGTACTTTAGGTTACAAAAAGTTCAAACCTTCTCTGCCCCAAGGCCAGGACCATTAAAAATTGCAATTTACTCTTATCTGCATGAGAACGCTAAGGAGTATATGCTTTACTGTAACAAAGAGATAGTAAATTTGCAAAACAGAGAGAGAGTGATACCTTAATACAAAGAGCCCTTAGTAGCTTCTCCTCCAACCTCCCCCTCCCACCAGGGAGAGCTGGCAGCTGTGCTGTTCTAACAACACTATTGATAATGCATTTTCAATAATATTTCTAACATTATCAAACAACCATGATCACCACTGTTACATAGGATAGCACAATCCCAGATGTGTTGTAAGAATACAACACTTGAACTACTAGAGAAAATCCTTGCCAATTCTGATTGCCACTACATTCAATTCTTATGTCAAAATGCAGTTCACTTGTTAATAAGAATTCTTACCATTCAACATGTTATGCCAGGACAACATAGAATACTGTTGTTTTTCATCAACACTAACAACAAAGTCCCCCATTCATGATCCTACTCCGCCATCCTTGGGTTTCAATCTTCCACATTTTTTAATTTGCCCTATTAACATAGAGCACTTTTTCACATGATCTGGGGGTTGAGGGGAGATGGCACTCTAATTAGAGAGGCTCATTTGAGCTTTAGTTCAAGTGATCCCACCGCCATTTTTGAGCATAGGGATGCTGATCCATGAGACAGGAGGTTGCTGCAGAACGACAATTACTACGCTCCAGCAGACTTGATTAATTGTGTCAGAGCAGCCTCAGTGTTAATATATAGATGCCCATAGGTTCCAGACTGGTGTAGACCATGGCCAATGTAATGACAGAGATTATAGATATAGACAAGTACAGAAGGTGTACTTTGTACATATGATGGTGTACAGTATTGACACATGTCTGACCAATGTGTATTTGCTAGAGATAGTGGAGAAAATGTGTAGGTGTGTTTGCAGAGGAGCACATAAAATTGTACGTTTTGTGTAGACAGTGTAACTTCTCTCCCACGCTATATCCAATCTGACTGAGCAGAAATGACATACCATTTGGAAAATGATGTTGCATGGTCAAAAAGAAAAGGCTGTTCTTAATGTTCCTGAAATGTTATCTGAACCAAGGTGTAACTTCACTGGGATTTGTTCTTTCATGTCAAAAATATTTTGAGATTTACTGATAAGGTTTTGAAAGTCTACCTCTACACAATAGTTAATTGCAGCACAGATAAAACATGCAGGACAGCTCCTCACTAGGAACCGTCAAGCAATTAATTGTGCACCTTTAGTATAATTAGCCTAAATAGACACTACAGACATGTTGCTGCATTGAGATTGATGGACTCTAGCTTACCCTAACATGGAAGAAATGACCCTTCTGATTAACCTGACCGTTAAGAAAAACACTATTGAGAACCAAAAATCCAGAGCTTCCAGGAACATGTACATCTGTGAATGCAGTTTATGAATTCTCTCTACATGTTAAATGAATTCCCTCTGGATTTCAGCTTCACACTTACAACAGGCTTCCTAGATCTCTGGAGAAACAAGTAAGCCGTATATTGTCATCAGGTGAATATAAAACACTAGTTCTCAGTTTGGCAGGAAGGGCAAGTGATATAATATAGAAAGACAGTGTGTCAAGTAAAGTAGGTCACCAATACAGATGGTTAAAACTGTGCCTGGACATGGCCACCGGGATTTTTCACAATTAAATGGACATTCTTTATAACACAAATACAGTTGTATAATTCAACATTATGGACATAATTTCCATGCTGTTGCTGGTACTTTTTTACTCTAACCCTTGATAACACACCAAGTGCAAATGTCCAGAAAGTTCAGAAGTTGTATTCAAATTCCTTACAAGTTCTATATTATTGTACTGGGTATAGCTCACATTAGCCATTTCTGGAAGATATCACACATGATCTTTTATATTACTATATTTACTTGAATCCAAGGTGAGATGTTTTCTTCTCCATTTAACATAAGGAAAAAAGACCCCTGTCTTGGATTCAAGTATAAGGCAGCGGGGAGAGGAGGTGGGTCAGGTCTGGAGTCTCAGTTGGAGATAGAGTTGCTGCCCACCCCTCTGCTGCCTCTGCTCTCCCCAGCCCCACCCCTGTTGCTTACCCTCCATCCCAGCCCAGTGGCAGTAGCTCTGGCCTGGGCTCTGGCTCCACAGCCAGACTGAAGCTGCTACCACTGCATCAGCTGTTAGTTGGGCTGAGCTTCAAGTAGCCACATGTTCTGTGCCATAGGCTGGAGTGGGGCCAGAGCTCTGCCAGAGGTGGAGCAGAAGAGTAAGAGACAGTGGTGGTGGGAGGAAACAAGGAGGACTAGGTGGGGAGGGCAGTCACAGAGGGGCAGGCAGCAGAGTGAGTAGGTGGTGGGAGCAGGGAACAAGCTGGGGTCAGGTTGCTTGCCTCCTTCACCACCTATCTCGCCACCCCACCACTGACTCCCTCACTGCCTGCCCCCTACCCTCTGCTGCCAGAATAGAGAATGGAAACCATGATGGAGAACAAGGCAAGGAGGCAACTCAGAACTCTCAAGGTTTAAAATCATAGGAAGACAAACTCACAGAAAAAAAATCCATTTTTATGAAGCCAGAAGCCAAAAATATATAAACAGGCATATATATATAACTGTTAACAGAGCTGAGGCCAAGCTCCAGCTACATATACAACACTGTAAGGAAGGCTATATCCACAAAGATATCTGAATTAAAATGATTTGGGCCTATCTATAGATGAAAAGACACATTTTTTCCTACTGTGAGAAGGCCACAGATGTCAAATACCCAACAGCTGACACAGACTTTGGCTATAAAGATAAAATTACTTTCCCTGTAACCTTTTAATCGCAAGCCTTTTTAAACATAATGTTGACAAAGAAATGCTGTTCTAAGAAATACTAATTAATTTTGGCTCTGTGTGTATAAAAATGATGTGCAGCTGAAACAGTAAATTATGTCTGATTTTAATAATACATGATAATGGTTTAACTGTTCCAGAAGCTATAACTTAAATCTAGAAAGATATTTAATTCAACCTGTAAATAATAAACCAGCTCATAATGTGGTATGTATGTCACCTTTAAAAGTGCAAAGAAAAGTATAATTTAAAATATTATTTTCTAGATATACAGGATGAGTTGGATTACTATAATCAGTTATCTGAAATGAACTATATTTTAGAGCTATATGGAGATAGGTAGAAATCATAAGCACTGGAGAAAGAAGTTTCAGTAATGTACAAACATCTAAATTACTTCATTATGTGTGCTGATTGTCCTCTTATATTTAGACTTATTTACCTGACGAAATAAATCAATAAAATGAGTAAACACTGCATAACATTAGAAGAGTGTTGACATATGCTTCTTAATTCCATGGAAGAAGTGCAAAGCTAACAGCTTAAAGAGTGCTCTAAACTACATGCTGGATCTTGAACTGGTTGGATTGCAACATACCAGATTCCTTTATCTAACACAGTAATGTTTCTTACCAGTTATAGAATGAGAGTTACAGATAAGCATAGAGAATGCACACAGCTAATACAGGCCATAAGCAATCAAAATAATCCACTGAATGAATATTTCTCATATAACAGTCAAATAGTTAAGAAAAGAGGACCAAATAAATCAATTGCTGTTGTACAGTGTTGTTTTATTATGACAATTCTATAAATATCTTACTATGTAAAAAGTCAACACACTTAGTGGAACAGGTCCTCAACACCTGTGCACACTCTGTTAACATTTTTTGATCACCATGCTATTTTATGCAGCTGTGACTCATACCTTTTAATTACCAGGTAAAAACACTGCCAGAGCATGCTTAAACAGATTTAATATGACACCAGAAAAGAAAACAGCATGACATTACAGGCTTTGACTGGAATAAGTGAAAAAAGACAAATATTTCTATATATGATAGAGCTGTCCATATTAAATACTTTATTCAGCTGAACTAGTTACTCACTTAAAATTATCATTCTGTACAAGGGTAGACAGAAACCATCAAGTATTTTCTGCATCCCCCTGTACACATGAAGAGTACCTGCTCTCTGCTTCCAATTCACTGTCAATAGTTAGTAGTAGTACTCCATTCAACACAAAATGTCACGAGAAAAACTATCATATTTACAACAGAAGATGACCCAGATTATAAAACATACCCCCCCAGTAATTAGAATCTCTATATGGAAAAAAAATAAATTTGTTATAATTTTCTCGCTATACAATCTAATTATTGGAGGTTTTCCTTGAATTTGTCTCCCTCTCACTACTACAAGGAAAATAAATATGCTTGTGGGGGAAGTCAGGTAGGCCTTTGCTCTCTGCTTCCCCCTTTTTCCCCTGGCAGTCCCCCCCCACCACCACACACTGTCAGACACTGTTCTCCATGAGCACACTGAAATAAGGAGCAGAATTTAAAACACTAACCTTAAAATTAAACATGGCTGTAGCAATTTGCATAAAGTACACCTCCCTGACCCAAGGATGTAGGGATTTGGTAAGGGAAGTTAAAGCAGCACTGGAGCTTAAATTACCTTCTGGGATTAAGGATAACAAAAAGTTCTTCTTCAAGTATATACATAGCAAGAAGAAGACTCAGGGTAACAATGGACCCCTACGGGGCAGGGCAGGGCAGGGCAGGGCAGGGCAGGGCAGGGCAGTTGGTGACGGATGTGTGAGAGAAGGCAGAACTCTTCAACAAGTTCTTTGCCTCCGTGTTCCTGTCTGCTGACAATGGGGTGCTCTCGGGTGATAGCGTAGAGGCCCAGGAAGGATGCGAGTCCCTCGACTGTTAGTTCAGACCTAGTTAAGGATTACCTGGAGGGCTTAGATGCATCCAAGTCGGTGGGCCCGGATGACCTTCATCCACGGGTGCTAAGGGAATTGGCTGGTGTCATTGAGGAGCCATTGGCACGGCTATTTGAGGACTCCTGGTGCTCAGGCCAAGTCCCTGAGGACTGGAAAAGGGCCAATGTGGTCCTTATTTTCAAGAAGGGGAGGAAGGAAGAGCCTGGCAACTACAGGCCAGTCAACCTCACTTCTATGTTGGGGAAGGTCTTTGAAAAAATTATCAAGGGCCACACTTGTGAGAGCCCTGCAGGGGAAGTGATGTTGAGGGGTAACCACCAAGGGTTCATGCAAGGCCGATCCTGCCTGACTAACCTGGTGTCTTTCTATGACCAGGTAACTAAGAGCTTAAATGTGAAGGAGGAAGTCAATGGCATCTTCTTGGACTTCCAGAAGGCCTTCAACACAGTGTCCCACCCAGCTCTGGTGGACAAGCTGAGGGACTGCGGCATTGACAAATGCACAGTCATATGGGTGGCAAACTGGCTCCAAGGGCGCACCCAGACGGTGGTGGTGGACGGGTCGATGTCGACCTGAGAGGATGTCGGCAGCAGAGTCCCCCAGGGCTCAGTCCTTAGGCTGGTGCTGTTGAACATCTTCATTAGCAACCTGGACTAGGGTGTGGAGAGCACCCTGTTCAGTTTTGCTGATGACACCAAGCTGTGGGGTAAAGTGAATACATTGGCAGGCAGGGACTACATCCAGGCAGACCCGCATAGGTTAGAGAAATGGTTGGATCTGAACAGGATGCAGTTCAACAAGGACAAGTGCAGGGTGCTGCACCTGGGGAGAGGGAACCAGCATTATGGTTATAGGTTAGGGGCTGACCCTCTCAGTAGCACAGAGGCAAAGAGGGATCTTGGAGTCAGGATTGACTCCAGGATGAACATGAGTCGCCAATGCGATGATGCAATAGACAGAGCCAACCGCACCCTGTCATGCATCAACAGGGGCATCACTAACAGGTCCAGAGAGGTACTGCTCCCCCTCTATGTGGCACTGTTCAGGCCACAGCTGAAGTACTGTGTCCAGTTCTGGGCACCACACTTCAAGAGGGATGTGGAGAACCTGGAGAGGGTCCAGAGGAGGGCCACTTATATGGCTGGGGGCCTCCATGGCAAACCCTACGAGGGGAGGCTGAGGGACCTGAATCTCTTCAGTCTCCGCAAGAGGAGACTGAGGGGGGATCTTGTGGCTGCCTACAACCTTATCAGGGGCCAGCAGCAGGGACTCGGGGAAAGTCTGTTCACCAGGGCCCCCCTTGGAGTCACCAGGAACAATGGCCACAAGCTGAGGGAGGATAAGTTTAGGTTAGATGTTAGGAAGTCCTGTTTCACTGTAAGGGTGGCCAGAGCCTGGAACAGGCTTCCCAGAGAGGTGGTGCTCTCACCTTCCCTGGAAATCTTCAAGAGGAGACTGGATAGGCACCTGGCTGGGGTCTTATGACCCCACCCACCCCCAGTGCTCATTCCTGCCCATGACAGGGGGTCAGACTTGATGATCTATGTCCCTTCCGACTTATTGATTCTATGATAGTACCCATGCACTTTATTTATCTAGACTTGATGCATGTTACCTTTTCTTGACAATGCTGCAAGTTTTAGCACAGGTACTCCATAGCAGCACTTTTAAGCAGCACTTTGGCACCTACTTATAAATACTACAAACTATGCATAATATAGTCCAAAGACAAGGTTCATGATTTACTACATTTATTCGTTGGGCTGCCCTCCCCCCCCACCAGAGTCAACAGCACTCTAAGCACTCCAGAAGTAGTAACCCCACAGCTCAGCACTGCTCAGTGTGTATGTGTGTACTCCAGATTATCCCCCCACCCCCAGAGAATTCATATGCTGGCATCCTCTAAGTCGTAGGATCCTCCAAAAAGTTACATGTAGATGAGGTGCAGAGCAGCCTAGTCCAACTTCATCTCATGGAAGGTAAGGCTACACTAATCATTTGTGCCAGGTTGAGAGAGAGACAGACAGAGGGATTCTGGGTGAACTGCTGCCATGGTTCATCTTGACTTGGGGAGAAAAAAAGTTGGCAGGGAGGGGCTGACTGTGCTTAACTAGCACTACCATATGTCTTGTTCAAACAGACTACACTAACTCAGTGTTTCCCAGCCTTTTCCAAGGCACACTTACATTAATAAAAATTTTCTGTGCCACACCTGTTCAGGCATTCCCCATCCTCATACCTATTGTAGCTCATTGCCACAGCAAAATTCTGCTGTTCGTTTCTGACAGCACACTTTTGTGCCATGGTACACTAGTTGGGAAACACTGCACTAACCTATCTTTGTAGGTTCCCATCAGTATGTTTGCCCAATGCAGGCCATGTGTTTTATAGTCATACTCGGAGTTGGCTGCACTTAATCAACTTCAGTTAGTTTCCACTGCTGAGCACCTGCTGATTTGGCAGTAGTTTAATGATAGATAATGTATTTAGTGAGATTTCATTGTATATGATTATTAAATGAAGGGTTTTGGTTTTTTCCCCCTGCCATGCCAGTTGGGAGATAGAAACCTTGTCTTATTGTCAAGTAAATGTAGCAGTTAGCAAGATGGCACTTGCTTTCCAAGGCTCACATGAAGAAACGTTAAAGCCTGTCTTTCCACTTGCATCAGAACGTAATCTGAATAATGCAAGTAATGCAATAAATTTGCATCAGAAACCAACATAAGCTTCCTGTTGATAGAGTACTTTGCAAGACTTTTCCCCTCTATATATGAATAAATACAAGAAACCCACTGACTTGCAAATCACACTTCTAACAGTATGAGATAAAATATCTTCACTCAGAAGTATCTAAATAACTGGCATCAGTGACCATCTTTTCATTTATTTCTTTGTTGCAGTTAGTTTAGTTTCTTCCTTTGTATAGATCAACTTCTATGGACATAATCCATAAACAAAATGGTGAAGGGGAAAAAACTAAAATAAATTACAGGGAGAGAGATGGAAAAGTGGAAGTGGGGAGAAATTTGACTGTCCAGCCAGAAAAAATTGCAGGGTTACTTAAATACAGGTGCCCTACATGATCTTTAAATCATTTTATCAACAGTTTATGATCAGTTATTTTTTGAAGCATTGAAACTCTTGCTTAAACCAACATTCCCACGGGTTAAGAAGGCAAGGTGAACTGAAAATAGAAATAAACAAATATTTTAATACAGAATAAAAAAGGATAGTTGAACACAATTTCCACTTATAGATTTAATAGATTTTGAGTTGGAAGGGTGCTCAATAGATCATCAAATCTGACCCCCTGCCCTGGGTAGGAAAGAGCACTGGTGTCCGATGATCCCATCAAGGTGCTTGTCTAATCTCCTCTTAAAGACTCTGAAGGTAAGGGAGAGCACCATCTCCCCGGGAAGCCCATTCCAGATTTTGGCAACCCTTACTGTAAAGAATTTTTTCCTAATGTCTAATATAAATCTGCTCTACGTAAGTTTACAGCCTTTGTTCCTAGTAACCCCAAGGAGCACCCTGGTAAACAGAGTGTTCCCTATTCCTTGCTGTCCCCCACAATGAATTTGTAGACAGCCACAAGATCTCCTCTCAGCCTTCTTTTGCTGAGGCTGAAGAGATTCAGGTCCCTCAATCTCTCCTCATAGGATCTTACCTGCAGGCCCTTAACCATATGAGTAGCCCTCCTCTGGCACCTCTCAAGGTTGTCCACATCCCTTTTAAAGTGTGGTACCTAGAACTGGACACAGTACTCCAGCTGTGGTCTTACCAATGCTGCATAGAGGAGAAATATCACCTCCTTAAACCTGTTTGTGATGCACCTTTTAATGCACAAAACAGTGTGGTTGGCTTTACTTGTCACTCTGTTACACTGATGACTCATATTTATTTAGGAGTCGGCTATGACTTCTAGATCCCTTTCTGCTGCTGTGCGGCTTAGAAAGTCACCTCCCACTCTGTAGGTGTGTTGGTGATTGATTCTCCCTAGATGCAGCACTTTGCACTTATCTTTGTTAAATTGCATCCTATTCTGTTCTGCCCACTTTCCCAATGTGTCCAAATCTGCCTGAATCCACTCCCTGCCCTCCGGTGTGTTCGCTTTAACCCATAATTTGGTGTCATCCATAAATTTGGACAGAGTGCTTTCCACACCCTCATCCAAGTCACTGATGAAGATATTAAACAGCACCGGTCCAAGGACAGAACCTTGGGGAACCCCACTGCCCACATTTTGCCTGGTCAAAAACAACCCATCCACTCCCACCTTCTAAGTGCATCCCATAAGCCAATTCTCTACCCACCTGACCATGTAATAATTTACATCACAACTGCTTAATTTATTTGTAAGAATGAGATGTGACACTGTATCAAAGGCCTTTTTAAAATCCAGGTACATGACACCTACCTCAACTCCTGCATCTAAGCAATTTGTGGCCTGGCTGTAGAAAGAAACAAGGTTAGTCAGGCAGGATCTACTTGCTGTGAAACCATGCTAGTTTCCCTTCAGAATTATTTATCCTATTGGATTTTATTTATCCCCAAAAATGTGATCCTTAATAGTTTTTTCAAAGGTTTTCCCAAGCATAGATTTGAGGCTAACTGGCCCATAGTTACCTGGATTCAGCACTTGGATCCAACATCTACACTTGGATCCAAGATCTAGTGAGAACACATGACAAAAGCAACTCATAACCATCTGCAATTATATTCAATTTATTTGTCATTTAATGATGAAATATCACACTTAAAGTCTGCTTTGTCATTTAAGAATAGCACCTTAAGTAGTACCTTAATACAGACACATGAGTAAATTTATTGTCATTCATATAATCATTATAAGAGTGCTGTTAGCAATTTCCAAATGGGAGGGCAAGCATTTGTAGCTCCAGAATAACGTTATGTTATTTTCTGACACAGCATATCAGAAAATTACATAATGTTAGCAAAAGTATATAAGAAAAAACATTTTCAGAAAAGGACAAAAAATAAAGTCAAATTATTTTCAGTAGTATCCAGCAGCCTAGATATAAACTTTGAAAACTGGAGCACAACATTGCTGCAATACAAGTAGCTGGCAACTGGGCACCTTTCATAACCTAGCCCTTAATGGGTATCTAAATGTGAATGGAGCTCTTTGAGAAATCTGGATTTAACTGTAGGTAGGTAATAGGGTTGCCTTGCCTGAAGGCTTATCTAAACTAGATTTGCTCCCTGACTAGTTCCTCAGCTGACAAAACGAGCAAAGAAAATACTGTTGTCCTGCCCTGGACATTGGGAATGGACTCCTGTGGCTCTGGTCCTAGTATAGCAGTATGTCCCATGTGTACAGCAGGTAGTTCAGCCTACCACTTGCCTCTGACTTGCAGCAATCCCTTCACAGTTCACTGTTCTGTTACTTTTCTCTTTTGAGTTTTTAAGCTTGGAGTGCCACTCCTTTATCAGCAGCTTCCCTAGAACTGTAAGTACTCAACCAGGCTGACTGCTCCTTCTTCAAGGGATAAGGTACCCTATTACAAGGTGCAAATCATCTGGCACTGTGTCTTTGAACATTTTAAAATATACCCATATATATGGGCTGTATGTCCTTCCTTTGAACTAACCCTCCACAATGTAGCAGTCTTACTGATGAACCTAACAGGAAACATTTCTAATCCCAATATTGCAGAGAGGTATTGATAATAATAATCATACCATTTACCATTACAAAGTAATACCATTTTCCCCTTTCACAAATCAATAGAAAATAAATTGATTTAGACTAGATTGTGATTTTAAATGATTTTTATTGATGTTTTAATACAATAACACTCTAACATTAGAGCACCATTGACAAAATTGAGTCCCCATGGTGATAAAGTTAAAACAGCTTGAAATGATAACTGAATGATTGTGTTTGATCACAATCAAGACCCCTTTCTTCATCCAGCTCCAATAGGCATCAAAACAACCTACAATAAAGGTGGGCAATACTTCTTGACATTAGTGTTGAATTTAAGGCTATCTATGCTATATAAAATAATCAATGCTATCTATTTTAAGTACATGAGGTCACTTTTCAGATCTTTCTTTATGGTGATCATGTATATTGAGGATGGTTAGATCAGGCTTTCTCCTTTTCCAAGTAATTGCTATTTAATATGTATAGCATACACTAGAGAGCCTGAGATGTCCTGTTGATGTCAAGTCAGTATCAGAGTCTGGAACACTAGAATACTGATTCCTTTCTTCTTTAGGTCCATCTAAATATAATCCCGGCACATATCTTATCTCCATTGCATCAGTGATGCTGTGAAGACTCCTTTACAGATTCTGCCATCTGCTCCTTGAACCTTCCCATTCTATAGTTTCAAATGGCAATGAGAGAAACTACAGGATAAAACCTCTGTTTCCAAATTCTTAAATGGATTCACAGTATGACCTTGTGCAAGTTACTTCAGGTCTGAATTTAGAAATAAATATATATGATTTTAATATTATACACTGAGTAGTTTGTAGGACTATTAAGAGTATGTGAAGTTAATCATCTGTAAAAATCTGTGCAAAATCTGATGCTTAATCTCCATGTACTTCTGTTTTGGAATTGCTATAATACTACATAAGTATGTTTGATAACTGCCTTGAGATCTTAGGTATACAAAATCTTACTATTTATTATTATAACTATTCATCTAGAAAATAAAATTGATGAATATGTTAAACTCTTTGTTCAATGTTTGTGAAAATATTTTTTGTGAACTATTATCTAGTAATAGTAGGTTATTTACTGTTTTCACTAAAACAAAACTAATATCTAAATACGAACCAATTTGCAATAATATAGCTATGTTAGGCACATAGCCAACTTAGTCTGGTGATCCTCGCTGCTTGGATTTTACTGGATTTTGTCTTATGCAACTGCATAGTATATGACAGTTCAGCAGAATATTAAATGTTCTCTCTGGCTTGTATCATCTCCAGTAAGTCAGTTTCAAGACCTGATACAGCAGTTCGAGAATTCTCTAAAAATAATGCCTTCTTTTTTAAACAAAATGCATTTAGAATGAAACCAGTTTAAAAATACTTTGTCCTCAACACAGAGATTTTTGTTTGAATATTAATAGTAAACTGCTAACATTTTGGATGATAACTGAAAAATGACAACGATATGGAATAGTTTCTCAACTACTCCAATAGTTACTGGAATTACTCAAATCCAAAGTGATTTTCCCCCCCAAGAAGTCCCCCCACCCCACTCAGCATAGGGGGAAAAAAGTTTTGCCTTAGATTTGAGTACCAGCCTGGAGCAGGCAGCAGCTCAGCCCCAGCCTTAGATGGCTGAGCAGGCATCTATTTGGCAGGGGAGGAGGCTCAAAATTAGGGCAGTGCAGGGAAGACCATGAGGTGGGGAGGGTGAATATGTGGGAGCCCAGTGTGGGTTTCTCCATACCTGCCACTGACCTCCTGATCTGGCTCCAGCCCTGACCCTTCCTGGCCAAACTGCCGCCACTCTTCCTTGGCCAGGTTGGGCTGGGGCTGGGCTGGGGTCACAACTGCTGCGGATTCCCTTGGAGAAGCTAAACTGCAGCCGAAAGAAAGGAGCTGTAGAGGGAGCAGGGATGAGGCAGGGAGTGGGGACACAAGCATAGGGGACAAGGGGCAGGCACAAGTACAAAGGGGTAAGCGGCAGCAGACGGGCACTGGGAAGGACATGTGGCAGGTGAGACAGGCAGCAGCAGATTGCAAGAGTGTGTGGGAAGGGGCAGAGATCTAGTCCCTTGCCCCCTGCCACTGCTTTTTCTGCAGAGCAGTTGGTGGGAAGAATGAACTTAAGATAACCTTCCACTAATTAGATTCTCTACATGGAAACTGTAACACATTTATAATTTTCCATGTCTAGAATCTGATTATTAGTAGGTCATCTTAAATTCAAAGTCACCTTGGAGTCAGGTATATGCAGTAGGTCATAACCTCTAACTTTTAGAAATGAAACGTTTTTACCTCTAAAACATATTCAGATTCATCTCAGCTTGCTTGATAGAACTGAAACTCACTCTATGTATTAAACCTCATTAATCCTCTATATTCATAAATCTATTAAAAATTATAAGAGATAACAGGAAATTCTAGCACATGTAAAAGAGTTCTTCTCTGAATGTTTATAAAAAACTATTACTGCTACAATGGAAGCCTGGCACCATATGAATAATGCAGAGATTTTCAAGTTAACAATCACAGTCCTTTCTATTTTTTTAGGTAGAAGCCTTTTATCAGGAAACAAATGTATATCAACATGTGTGCATGTAGGCACACACACAGCTGCACATATGGCTGTAAATGTCTTTTCTGGTTGTGTTGTCCTGAATAAGATAATGTTTATTTTTCTGAGATCTAAGGAAAGGAATGCTTGACCCTGTCTATGTGGCAGCTGGAACCCTGCTAGAAGAAACAACATTTAAAATAACGTATAAGCTAGCACATCCTTTCAGATAAAAGCAAATTTTTAGCTATGCTACAGAAAAAACTATTAACAGTAAACCTAATAATGACCTCTTTTAGCACAGTTTCCATCCATTATTGGCAAGGCATTTGATACTGAAAAGAAAACTTGAAGAATTTAAAGTGTCACTGAAATCACAATTCTCTCTCAAATATTTGGAACATGGAAATGAAAAATGGGTTAAAGGGTCAAAATCATTTCCTTGACACACAATGGGATCTTAGTCACCTGGTCAAAAACTAAACTCTTTTTGCAGGATTCTATCTATTTTGATCGAGAGAGACAAATAGCCTAGAATAACCAACTATTCCACTGGTTATGGCACTCGAGGTTTGACAATCTTATGTTTTAACCCCTTACCTGAATTATACTGACCAGTGAATTGAATATGTGAAAACTAAGGGCTTTGTTGGATCTTATGCTGTAAGCTGAACAAATGTTAATCAGCTTAGTGCTGTTCAGCTTAGTGGAACAGTTGTACCTTAAGGTAAAAAACCATCTCTCATGAGACTGTGACTGTCCCTCACCTGCACAGCTGTGACTTGTCATTAGAGGCTTGGTGTGCAGGGGCAGGACCAAAAGTAAAATGTTCCTTACTGAAAACCAAGGAAGTGTTGTCAGTCACAATGTTTTCACGTTTTGTATTTTCCTTTTTTAGTCTGTTGTATTTACTGGCATTAGCTGAAATGCCAATAAATGTACTAGGGGCAAGACCGACTCACTGCTCCCGTCTGGCAGAGCCAGCTCTGAAGGCCCAGAGCACGCAGAAGTCATGGTGCCTCCCACTGCTGCCCAGACACACTCACTGATTCAGCTCTGAGGAGCCAAATCCTTTTTTATTTGGAGCCCACAGGCCCCTAGGAGCTCAAGAGGCACCCAGCCAGCTGGCAGCCTTGCCAACAGCAGTGTGGGGTGGGGACGAACACCACAGAAAAAAAGGATCAGGCCCCTCAGAGCTCAGGCAGCACCAGGCCAGCTGGCAGCAGCACACAGAAGGAAATGCTTTGGAGGGGCCTGATTCTTTTTTTTTTTCTAGAGCTCGCCTCCCTATGCCACCTCCATCTGGTCCGGATGGCAGCAGAAGGCACTGCCACTGCCAGGCACTCCAGGGCTGCATTCTGCCCAACAGAAGCAAAATTAAGTGCATTAGAGATAATCTACCCCTGAAGTGATGCAATCTTAAACCAAATGATGAGTGCTTTAAGACACTTGAAAGATGTTAACATGCAACCAGCCCAGGGGTTGAGAGGTCTAGCTCACACTCGCATCTCTCTCCCTCTCATGCTTTTCCAGAATCAAAACTAAACAGAAAAGCCTCACTTCATTCCCATGTGGAATGAAAACACATTTTGAGCCCCCTCCCGTCTTTTTCTTTCACAAAATAGAATTATTTTTCTCCAGCAGTTGTAATGAGAAGCCCTACCCTTGCTGTTCTTTGCAGTTCCATTGACTTTAGTAAATTTACTTCTTGCAGTAAACATTTTCGTTTGGATTCAGTATTGCAGGAAAAATTCTGATGTTTATTTTCACATTTTTTTGTATTCAATACTGGTAGTAGCTGAATTGGAAAAGCAATTTCGGGTTACTTTCAATATGATCACATATTCCCAACACTTCTCCATCTATCTGGAAACAAAAAAAGCTACTCAAAACTAGTTAATAGGAATTAATCGATTATGAAAAATTTAAGTTATTTTGAATAGGAGTAACAACACCTCGCAGGAAAAAAAAGGCACCTGCAAACTTAAAACTAACAAAACACACTTATTCTATGTGGACAACATTTTCATACTTGGTTGTCTAAAGTTAGCCACATTTACACAAAATTGACCTGATTTTCAGAAGTGCTGAGTGCTCACAGGTCTTTGTAAAGTCAATGATATTTACAAGGGCTCAGCTCATTTGAAAACCTGACCAATTTGATTTAGATTTCTAAGCTTGGAAACTTATGATCTATATTTCTAGAGCAAAGAGCTTCATTTGCCTCCTTCTCAAAACCCAATGATAATTGCTACTTAAGTTCAATTTCTTGTAAATGTCTTTAAAAGTATGGAGGTTAGAAGGACACCAAATGGATTTAGTTCTTTAACCTCAGTTAAATGATTCCTAGATTAATTTGCCCAAATTACTTCCTTACTTAATGTTTGCATATGCAAACATACTGACCTAAAAAATGTTCCATGTGATAAGAGTCAGCACAGACCAGACTGACAATTTTTTTTAAGACAGCTTATTAAGCAGAAATTTTTCGTCTTCTAGAAAACCAAATTGAGAGGCAGAACTAAAAGCTAACTTCTAACTGAGGTACCACAGAAACATATGTGCAGGAAATAAAAATGTGTGGGCATGAGTCAAAGAAGGGCAATATATGCAGGCTTTCTGGGGACAGACTTGGTAAGGCATGGAAATGGGAAAGGAACAAAGCAAAAACAGAAATGAAGAAATGAATGAGAGGTTTTAGGGAACTAGGAGAAAATGTGCAATAAAACAGTATATAGATAGGTGAGAAGTAGACGTGAATATAATTTTATGTCAACAAGTCAATTAGAATTCAGTAAATAAAAATGTTGGGACTTTCCTTTTTACAAAAATAATTATTATTATAAAAAATCAGACTGAGCCCGACTTCTCACACAAGACAGAAGGGTGCAATCTGCACCCTTCTGCATGCAGATGTAGAGATTCTCCCAAGGAGTAGTAGAAGATAGATTGAAAATCCAATAGGAGTATACAAGAAGCCTTATGGGAGACAGCTCATTAGGATGGATGCCAGATCAACTCATCTGCAGCCCAGCTGGATCCTGGTGAGATCCATGGCCTGTAGGAATTATGGGCATTTGCCATTTAAAAGCTATTTTTGCTGGATTCATGGTTCCAACTACAGAACCCAGACAATGTTTTGGCTCAGCTGTATATGCACCTTACTCAGAGTTGAATACCTAGGCAACTGTGCTACCATATGAAAGAATCTTTCTGGACTGCTACTGATCTCACCCTGTTTCAGAGTTTTAAGTCTCTGTCCTGGCCTCTAGACTATATATTTCCTATCACTTATCATAGTTAATCTGAAAGTCACTGAACATAGTTCATGACAACACCTATATATGCAGTCCAGGGAGTGACTGGGATGGCATAGGACAAGTATGCTTAACACTACCCCCTTTGCAATAGCATGAGGATATAGTTAAAGAGATCTTCCTGGTGTGAAAGCTGTAGTTTTCAGAGGGAAATACACTGTAATGTTCCTGCAATGCCAATTTTACAACTTTAACCCTTGAAAAATTAAAAGACTTGTAATCAGTCAAACACAACTCTTACCTCCCCCATCCCCCTCCTTTCTCCAATGGCAGCAGTCAGTAATACATGTGAACAGATGGGACATGGCTATCATGGAAAAAAATGTGCTTTCAGGTAGGAAAGTGAAAATGAATTTTCTTTCATCAGTTTTACCTGGACAAGGCACATTCTAATTTGATTTGTATGCTAGAGGTGATCAAAACTGCTCTGTTTTTATTCAAAAAAGGTAAGAAAAAAAGAAGATACTGCACCATTGGAAGAGATCTAATATTCTGGCTTCTTCTGAAAAACAGAACCATAAGTATTGGCGTATTTTGAAGCAGCTGTCCATCTTTGGCAGTTCAACTCAATAATGATGCCATCAGGTACAATTTGATACATTCTATAATACTCCAGATAAGAAAAAAATATCCCTCACAAATCATAAAATAAAACAACTTTCACTAAACAGAGGCTAAGCCTCTTACTGCATATACACTCTCCAGAATCCTGAAGAATATATTCTAGAATATGATCATTCAAAGATGAAATTAACAGAATAACTGAAAAGCAATTTTTTTTCTATTAAAAATATATTCTCATGAAACATTAAAAACAAACAAAAATAGATCATCCAGTCTGGAAAGATCAAAAGGCAGGAAAATGTTGCATATAAGTTACTATAATGTTTCTTTTGTATTCAGCAGACAAGCACAAAAAGTTTTTTTCTTTCCTTTACATTGTATACATTATGGGGAAAGATGGGGCTAGAATTCAAGATTTCTCAGTTTTAGTTGAGCATTCTAAAAACAAGTTCTTTTTTGTCTGTTTTCTCTCTCTGACCCCATGGTTCTCAAATTCTTTCCTGCATCCTGGCACATCTTAGACAACTAGGACAAGGGATGACATTATTTTGTATAGTTTATAGCCTGACATTCTGGGGGTGTGGGGGATGGGGGCAGACTGGGGAGAGCATAGAGCTCACCTCTCCCACTCCTTGGCAGATCTAGCCACCCTTGTATTTCCTGTCAATCATGTTTTAAAAGAAAGCAGGCAGCTCTTCTCAGTTCTTGCAAAGAATAGATGTAGGCAGCTACCCTGCATACCAAATGGATTAAGGCACCTAATCTCCGGAGAGATGGGATTAGGCACATCCCTGAGCTCCTTGTTTCCTATTGGCTGCATTCAGCAACTGGTTTTCTTAGAGCCTTCTTCTGAGGTCACAGGAAAGTCAGGAGCTCACACAGTCATCTAGTCTAGCCCCCTGCTCAATGCAGGATCATCCCTAACTAAACCAGGCCAGCTAAATGTTTGTCCAATCTGGTCTTGAAAACTTCCAAGGATAGAGATTCCACATTTTTCTATATAGCCTGTTCCAATGCTTTTCCATCCTTATAGTCAGGAAGTTCTTCCTCATCTCCAATCTAAATTTCCCCTGCTGCAACCTGAGGCCGTGGAGGAGTTGGACTAGTCCTCTTCCCTACAGCCACAGAGAAATCCATTTCCATCCTCTCTGTAACTCTCCTTCAGATCTTTGATGACTGTTACCAAAACCCACCTCGCTCTTCTCTTCTCTAACCCTAGTTCTTTCAGTCTTCCCTCATACACTCCAGACTAAGTATTTCTATCGTTTTGAGGTGGACTCTTTCCAAATTGTCCACATCCTTCTTGAGTGGGCAGAGTCCAAAACTGGACGCAGTACTCCAGGTGAGACTTCACCAGTGCCAAAGAGAACAGCAGAATCACTTCCTTTGATTTGCAACTGGCATTCCTGTTACTATAACCGAATATGCTGCTGGATATTTTAGCAATCAGAGCATACTGTTGGCTCATATTCAGTTTATAGTCTACTGTAATACCCAGGGCCTTCTCTGCAATGATGACGCCTAGCCAGTCATTTCCCAGTTTGTATTTGTGCATACAATTATTTCCATTCCAAGTGCAGGACTTCACACTTTTTCTTGCTGAATCTCTTCTGATGATTATCGACCATTTCTCTGGTCAATCCAGACTATTCTGGAACCTAGCCCTTCCCATCAGAGTGTCTGCAGCTCCATCCAACTTTGTGTCATCCACATTTACTAATGTAAACTCAAGCCCATTGTCCAAATCATTAAACAATTCTGGACCCAGGACAGACTCCTGGGGAAACCCACTAGATACCTCTTCCCATCTAGACACTGAGCCACTGATCCAGGGAATCCTGGTTTTCTCTGTTTAAAAATTGCAAATTCTCTGATAAACACACCCAAAAAAATCTCAAATTCTCTAATTAAAAAACTCAAAATCTGTGTTTTTCAGCAATTAAAATGAAACGTATCTATCTATCTATCTATCTATCTATGCCAATAGATAAATACATACAGTAAAATCTCTGTTATCTGGTATTCCCTGGGGAAGGGGATTGCTGGTTATGGAAAAACTCTGGTTATCTGAAATAACCCAGCAGGGTTTACAGATAACGCAGAGCTGTGTGTGGGGTGAGGGGGGTGGCAGTGGCTGCATGTGGAGCAACGGCAGATCCAGGGTGCAATGCAGAGCGGCACTCAGCACAAGGCAGCACACGCAGAGTGGCAGCAATGCAATGCAATGGCAGTGCGGAGCAGTAGCCACCATGTTCAAGCTTTCCCCCGCTATCTTAGCTGTCATATGCACTCAGAATCTGGTAGCTGCCCCTATTTGTGAAGACTGAAGTGAAAGAGGCATTAAATACTTCAGCATTCTTTGCATCATCTTGTCATGGAAAAATCTTAAGTGTATGCTGACAACACAGAAGTGCCAGAATTGACATGTGCATTTGACTCTGTGAGTGGAAACTTCCGAAGCTCACCCAGTGCATTCCCCCTGGGTGACCTGCGGGCCTGTCAATCATTGCTGACCTACTTTCCCCACAGATGCATGCTCAGACTGTATCAGCTTCTGACTGAGAGCATGCTCAGTCAGAACCTGACATGAAGTAATCTGACTAGAAATTTCTCTGCAGACAACGTTTTGATTGGCCACTAAATTCAGATAAAAGTTCAGTGAGCCCCTCCCTCGGGGGGAGATCGCGCTAGCTGGAGACAGAGGCTGGTGCTCCAGGGACTGTCTCTCAGTCAGGCTTTGGGGCCTATTGATCTCCTCCCTCGCTCGGTGTTTTGTGTCACTTGTTGCTGGTGTATTGCGGTTTTGATTTCCTGGCTTCCGACCTATCTTGGCATTGAGCATCAACCACGACCTGGATCACCCCTGCTGGCTTTGACTACTTCTCAGCTTTTGACCTCAGCTTCGGATACCACCACTTCTCTTTGTTGTCCTTACTGGACTGGCGTCACGACCCCATTCTACCCAACGTGTTACAGTTTTGTTTGTTTATTTACTCCATTTAAATGAGCTGTTGACCAGCCCTGGGACTATCAAGTTGGACAGCCGCACCTAGCTCCAGCTAGAAAGCAAGGGCTCACTTGAGAACCCCGTGGGCCAACAGACCCCTCCGTTGTTTGGTGTTCGCATTCGTTAACTGTAACTGAAGAAAGAACTGTGCCTCCACTTCAAAGTGTGAGTAAATAAACCTACCTAATTTCAAAACCAATACACTTCCCGTGCCACTCAGACTTTGCCACCGCTAATCCCACCTGTTCCGTGATCCAATCGCCACCCCGGCCCACCGTGACCTTGGGGCCCGATTCTTTTGGTTCGGCTTGCCCCGACACATCTGTAATTAGATTTCCTTCTGCAAGGGACCTATGGTTTCTCTGGTCTTTCTATTACTCCTGACATAAAAGCCCTTTTTGTTGCCTTTTTCCCTTGCCAAGTGCATCTCAAATTATATCTTGGCCTTCCTAATTTTCTCCCTGATGCCTAGAAATACTCTTATACTCTTAGCCAGTACTATGACCAAGCTTCCACTTTTCATATGGTTTATTTTTGAATTTTACCTCATTGAAGAGATCACTGTCTAGCCAGGCCAGTCTCTTGTTGCACTTTCCATTCTTCCTTCTTATTGGGCATCATCAGACTTTCCTGCCAAGAGGTTCTACCCACCACTTCCCTAACTCTCACTAGGGTTCAGATTACACTTTGATTCTTTTCGGGGGTGGGGGAGGGAGGACTGCAAAAAAAAGTTGGACTGCCCATCACAATACCCTAATAAAATTGGAGACCCTCCCAGGTCATGATTTTCAAATCTGATGGGGGAGGCTCTTGCCTCTAATGTGGGGGGCACAGCTCCCCAAGCTGCCACGTAATTCAAACTCTGGCTCTTACTATGCACTGTCTCGGAGACCTAGTTATATAACTCTGGAGCCTAAAATTCAAATGCTACCTGAATTTTAAGTGCTTATGCCCTTTATTGGATTTATCCCTTTCTATTGTCCATGTTGAAAATATTACGGGATAAAGTGTCTTCTTCACTCCAGTCTACTGTTCTAAACAATACTCGTTAGTAACTCAAGCTACTGAAATTATCAGATACCAGACCCAAACAAATCAGGAAAAAGTTCTAAAATGTTGCTTTGCCAATTAGCACAATGTTATTTTTATAAAAACCACAGAAATTAAAGTTTTTTTAAGGTACAATCCTCTGTCAACACAAGCTTGATTCCCTCAGCAGTAGACTTTCTCAAACATTATCCAGTCAAGTTTTAAACATTTCAACCGATGGGGTTTCTGCTGGTTTCATTTAGGGATAATTACACAACCTAAAAAGGGACCTACTTCAGAAGTTCCTTCAGATACTAAAACTTAAATTTTCCTCTTAATTTTGTCCTATAAATCCTATCATGTATATATTTTTCACCTTCACCTGATATCCTCTTCATTTGGTTTTACAACTTTTTAAATATTTATTAATGTTACGTATCCCTCCATTCTCCCAAAGCAGGTTTGTTTTTTTGTTTGTTTTTACATCTTTCCAAGCCATTCATATATTTAATACTTTTAAGGTGTCAGAGCCTCTGGCTAGTCAGGCCCAGCTGTGCTGTGCCCTTGAACTTCCACCTGACTGTGATCCCTGGCTAATATGACTGCCCCAGTTCTCTAAACTGTATTGGCTATTGAGAGCACCACTCAGTCCTTTTAAGCACACCTGCAGCCTCAGGCTGCCAGATATGCATTGACAACAGCCTACGTCTCCTATGGCAAGCCTCATGTTCACTGATTTCTCTGATTCTCCTGGCTCCTGACTTGACTTGGACTTTCCTCACCCTGTTCTTGGATCTCCCCTTGAACTCAGTACCAGTTCTCCGATCTGTCTGGCACTTAACTAGGTTTCAGATTTCTATGACTCTGCTCTTCGATCTTCCTTGGAACTTGGTACCCAGCTCTCTTATTCTCCTGGCTTCTAACCTCAGCTTGCACCCCAAGCCTGTACCCACCTGATCCAGATTCAAACTTGATGCCCAGTAATCTGCACCCCCATCCAACAAGGGGTCTATCTACAGGTCTGGCTGCCAAATGGCAACCAAACCCTCACATAAGTTTTATCATGATTCATTTATTTCTTCCAGTCGTTTTTCATGTCTTCTGATAATTTTTGCTGCTCTTCTCTGAACTCTCTGAAATACATAAATATTATTTTGGTAATGAAGTGACCCAAATAAAGCACAATCTTTATATTGCCATTCTAGAGCTAAGAACAGGACTAATGCCTTTCTGCTTTCTAGTATGAAGTATTTCAGTATTTTGATAAACATCCTAACACTGCATTGTCATAAATCCCACCAAAAGTTGAAGTATTCATGCAGACACATTCAGATTTCCTTTTATTGATATGGTGTGAGTAGTCTTGTTGAAAACCAATGTTATTCTGTTTTCATTGATGCCACTTTTAATGTTGTATGGATTTATGTTATGAATCTGCCACCCTGACCCCTTAGCCCAGGAAGTCTCCTCCAGGGGCCCGCATCCAAGACATTGCGGAGAATAATCCTAAATTCCTCCAGCCCCCAAATGGCTATCCCATGTTCCTTAATCATGTGGGCACCAATGACATGGTTTGGAGTGCTCCCAGCCAGGTCATGAAATGCTACAGGGATCTGGGAGAGGGACTAAAGGGTCTGGGGGCACAGGTGGTGTTCTCTTTGATCCTCCCAGTCTCGGGGTATGGGCTGAGAAGGGAGAGGAGGATCTAGGTAGACAAAGCCAACTTTGACAAGCTCAGGAGGCTTGTCAGTGAGGCCCTAAGGGACCATGACCCCAGGGGGAGGGGAGTTCAGGAAGAGTGGTTGCTCCTCAATGGAGCCATCCTCAGTGCACAAGCTAATTCTATTCCATCTCAGAGGAAAGGCAAGCAAGAGGGCACGGTAGCTCCCCTGGCTCTCCAAGGATCTAGCAGACCTCCTGAGGCTAAAAAGAAAGGCCAACAAAGGATGGAGGATGGGATTTGCCTCCAAGGAGGAATATTCTGCACTGGTCCAGTCCTGCAGGGAGCAAACCTGGAAAGCCAAGGCTGCGACTGAACTCCAACTAGCTTTGAACATCATGGATAATAAAAAGTCCCTTTTCAGATATTTGGGGAGCCAGAGAAAAAGCAAGGGCAACATTGGACCCCTGCTGAACCAAATGGGGACAACTGACGCCCAGGAAAAAGCCAACCTATTAAATGGGTACTTTGCATCAGTCTTTCATCAGTCCCATGGGATGCCCATGCCCACTACAGGACAGGGAGGTCTAGGTGAGGGAGATCCCCTGCCCTCCATCAATGCTGACCTCGTGAAGGAATGCCTTGAGAGGCTGGATACCTTCAAGTCAGCCAGCCCTGACAATCTACACCCCACGGTACTCGGGGAGCTGGCAAGCATCATAGCCCAGCCTCTGGCATGGATCTTTGAGAACTCCTGGTGCTCTGGTGTAGTGCCTGAAGACTAGAAGAAGGCCAGTGTGGTGCCTATCTTCAAGAAAGGGAGGAAAGTAAATCCGGCAAACTACAGGCCCATCAGCTTGACCTCTATCCCGGAGAAGGTTTTAGAAAAGTTTATTAAAGAGGCCATTCTTAACGGACTGGCCTACGCCAACATCCTGAGTGATAGCCAGCGCGAGTCTGTTGTGGGTAGGTCTTGCTTGACCAATCTCGTTTCCTTTTACAACTAGGTGACCTGTCACCTGGATGAAGGAGAAGAGATGATGTCATATATCTTGACTTCAAAAAAGCCTTCAATCTGGTATCCCATGATCACCTCTTGGTGAAACTGGCCAATTGTGGCTTTGGGTCCACCACAATCTGCTGGCTGGAAATTGGCTCCGTAGTCAGACCCAGAGGGTGGTAATTGATAGAAGTCAATCATCATGGTGCCCTGTGACCAGTGGGGTCCCCAACGGCTCTGTCCTTGGACCCATATTGTTCAACATCTTCATTAACGATGCGGATATTGGAGTCAAAAGCGGACTGGCCAAGTTTGCCAATGACACCAAACTTTGGGGCAAAGCATCCACTCCAGAAGACAGAAAGGCAATCCAGGCTGACTTGGACAGGCTCAGCAAATGGGCAGACAAGAACCTGATGGTGTTTAACACTGAAAAATGCAAGGTTCTCCAACCTGGAAGGAAAAACCTGCAGCATCCTTATAGGCTTGGTAGTGCCATGCTGGTTAGCACTATAGGAGAAAGAGACTTGGGGGGGTCATGATTGACCACAAGATGAACATGAGCCTTCAATGCGATGCTGCAGCTAGTAAAGTGACCAAAACACTGGCTTGCATCCATAGATGCTTCTCAAGCAAATCCCAGGACATCATTCTCCTGTTATACTTGGCCTTGGTGAGGCCACAGCTGGAGTACTGCATCCAGTTTTGGGCTTCACAATTCAAAAAGGATGTGGAGATGCTTGAGAGTCGGGAAAACAGACCTTACAATGACAGGCTGAGAGCTATGGGGCTCTTTAGCCTGGAAAAGCGCAGGCTCAGGGGTGTTCTGATGGCCACCTATAAGTTTATCAGGGGTGACCACCAGGATCTGGGGGAATGTTTGTTCACCAGAGCGCCCCAAGGGATGACAAGGTTGAACGGTTATAAACTACTGCAAGACTGTTTCAGGCTGGACATAAGGAAGAATTTCTTTACTGTCCAAGCCCCCAAGGTCTGGAACAGCCTGCCACCGGAGGTGATTCAAGTACCTACACTGAACATCTTCAAGAGCAAATTGGATGCTTATCTTGCTGGGATCCTATGATCCCAGCTGACTTCCTGCCCTTTGGGTGGGGGGCTGGACTCGATCTTCTGAGGTCCCTTCCAGCTTTAATGTCTATGAAATCTATGTCTCAAGGTGATGATCAAGGATCCTGGTTTTCTTTAATTAAAAAAAAATAAAAAATTCTCTGATTTAAAAAAATGACTTCTCTGATCAAAAACCCAAAATTTGCAAATAAAATAAAATGCCACATATATGTCTATGTATGTATGTATAGAGTATCACTATATATGTGTGTGTGTGTGTGTGTGTGTGTGTATGTATGTATGTATGTATATATATAAATATGGCGTTTCCTTTTAATTGCGGATTTTGGGGTTTTGATAAAAAAAAGAGAGAGAGAAAGAGAGGTATTATATAGTGGTATCATTTGAACACAATGTGTAATTGATATATTTACAAATTTAAAGCAATTTGGAAGTCTACCAGTGCCTCAATCACTGTGATAAAATAAATTCTAAATACCTATAAATGTTGGTATTTGATTTTTGGGGTTTTTTTATCATGAAAAACCAGAGTGTTGCCACCCCTGCTACTGCTGGGCAGACAAGGTACACCTCGCCAGGGCAGTGCAGGGCTCACAGCAGCAAGGAGTTTCCCTGATTTACCCTGCCACTTTGGTCCCATCTCTTCAGCTGTGGAGGCCCTGGAGGAGGGCAGCAGCGTGAGGAGGCCCAGCCCACACAGGGTAATCCACACCTACTATGCTCCCCATTCCCCCAAGGAATTTGTGCAGTGGCAGGGAGCCAGCCCCAGCTTCACCCCACCCGTGGACAAGCTGCCCATGGCATCATTCCAGTCTCCACCAGGGCCCTGTAACTGCACGTTTCAGCCCCAGGCTCCAAACCCCATGCACTGCCCAGCTGGGCAGCAGCCCCAGCCCTGCCCAAATCACTCCCTTCCTCCCTCTGGGGGCCTCAATCTCCCCTCCACCAGATTTACCTGAAGGAGCTGGTCTCCAGGCTCCCACATGCACATGGTGCCCCCTCCCCTACTGCCCTCCTCCTGCTCCCCGCCAGCCTGCAGAGAGCTCTTTGCAAAAGTGCAAAATCCACATGCTTCTCTGGTAAAATGAGAAATCCATGCTTTTCTTGAGTAAAATGGGAAATCCGCGTTTTTCTCCATTTCCCTGTGGGAAATGGAAAACCTGAATCCCTGGTGATGATATTCCAGGATAGCCCACTCTATGGAAAAATTTCCCTATGAAAACTGTTTCACAACTCAAATGGAAGCTACCTACTGAGTTGTTTCCTTATACATGTTCCTGGATTCCCAAATAAAGAGTGTCAAAGACATTATACACCATTTTATGTGCAAAAAAAATATTCAGTCATAAAAGTAATGCTGCAATTGTCTGAGCTGTTTCAAGTAAGACTGAAACAGAACGGAGAAATTTAACCTGAAAATATACATTATGGAAAAAAACAAATCTCAAATTCATCATGCTAAACTTTCAAAGCTGTAAACAAAATGTAGGCAGTTCAAAATATCTATTAATTTTGTTCAAGAGAAAGAAACAAATTGTTCATGCCTATAGGCATCAGAGAGTTATGTTGTCTTTCAGACTGAAAAGGTGCAAACTACATACAGAAGATCAGACTGAATAAATGTTAAGATGCCAGACTCACAAGGCCTTTGGGAATCAACTCAATATCAATATTTTTGAGACGTTTCACGTAGGAATGGTGTATTTTTATAGTTATTTACACCTCTCAGAACAGCCTATTAAAACCAGAAAGGTATGTATGTGTATAAGGGAATTGGGGCAGATGGAAAGGGAATATGTGCTTCCCTGTTGAATAAATTCAGATGCATTAAGGTGGGGGAGAGGGGGAGGTTGGGGACAAGGAATGAGTTTTCATATTTTCATTGTCTGTTACTAACAAATACAACAAATAATAAAGCTATTCCTCATACAATTCTTGTAGGCTTGAAAAATTCACTACTCTGAGGTAAGCAGGAATCTTTTTCCAGGTGACTGTCTTCAGAGGTGTGACAAGGTAGTTGGGCACCCAGGGCAGCGGCAACTTATGGAGGCAGCAATGACTTCTGGCTGCCAGCATACCATGGACTGCCACCCCAGTTGTTCTGGGTTAGTTACACTACTGACTGTCACCAAGAATTGCAAACTAAACTTTCAATTAGTCCTCACACTGAGAAGAATTCCAAAACAAGAATAGAGTGCAGGTAAACTCAGTATAGATATGACTTCCGTAGAGGTAGTATGAGCACTGCCATCATAACAGCTGCAAGGGAGATGATGATAAGTTAAAATCAGGAGTTAACAGACCTTCCAACTCAGCCATGTGCAGGGAGAAGACTATGTGGATACTGTGCCAATACACTAGCTTTGTGGGAGACTTTTGCCACGTCAACAGGAGGTTCCCCTTGCTGTCACTATGAGGATTCTGCTGCGGATGTCAATGACGGTGTTACCTGGAAGCCCAGTGCTTTCAGGACATAGAGCATACTGCTAGATAAGCAACTGGTGCCTGCCAAATCAAACATATCAACCTAAACAAATGAGGGCCTATGTTGCATAAGGCTGAGGTGACATGTTCAGGCCAAGACAGTGAGATCTGGGAAGTCAGAAGTGTCTCAAGATGGAGACAAGACATGAGACATTAGTATATATAATTTGGCCTAGAGAGTAGTCTCAGTCTTTGGACAAGTAAGTTTTGGATACATTTTTCACACCTTGATGTTTTTCACATGATGCCCTGAAAATAGTTTGTAAACATGTCGACCTCCTTGTGGAAAGGTATCTACTCTACTCATCTTAGGGCTACCTGAGTCGCACAGAAACTATATGTCCTACCCATGGTTATGCTGACTGAAGTACACCTCTGTACAAGAGGCCAGCTGAGACTAAACGTAAGGCGTATGATCAGGTCTGAAGCATTTTTCACTCAAACTCAAAAAAAAAAAAAGCAATTGTATACAGAGACCACGCCTGGGGAGGAAGAGGAGATTGAGTCGGGTGGTGGGGAGAAAAGAAAAATAACTGAAAGCCAAAGGAAGAGATGCAATTTTTTATACCTCCTTAACTGACACTTCTGCTCTTAACATACTGATCATAACAGTACTAAGACAGCAAAAGCCAGGCACACGTTTCCCTTCTTTCTTATATCCTTTAAAATATAATACTAATAATAACAATAATAATATGTGATGATAGGTTTTTAGACTATGCATAATCTGCACAGGTGGAGCCAAGGCTCCATGATCCTTGAAGTTTCATGACTTTGCTGCTGACCACTGCCTAGAAGCCCCCAAAAGCCATGATGGAGCAAGAATCTGGTCAAGGATTTATTTCTGATGTGGGCAGCTAGCATCAATGTTACTAATATTTTTTGTTTGTTGATTTTTTTAATGTACTATAACTGCAGGTTTTAACATAAATGAAGATGGCCTTAAGGTTTCTTAGAGGACATCCAACCGGAACAAGCAGAAAAACTTCACTTTTTTTAAATTTTGCTTTAAAATTACTTTTTCATAATTTATGCATCATTTTGAGACCTTATTTGTGGTGCCCGTGGGGTGACAATCAATACTGCCGCAGAGAAGCAAGCAAATAGTGATCTGAGGAACAAACTCAGGTTTACGTTTAGTGCTGGTAAAGTATGTGAAGATATCCAAGGAATATAGTGGCTAAAATCACCAATAGCATGATAAGATTGGATATCAACTGAACAGACAGGCAGAAATCAATCTGGATACCATTTGATCTGCAAGGATGCTAGGCCTTTTGAGATTTGCACTGATAATGGATGACAAAAATGATGCTTACAATAGTATATAGACAACCCTTGCTAAAACAGAAGGAATGCTCATTAAGAGTTGCTCTGTCAGCTCTCTAGATGTCACTATTTATCTCTGTGAACATTCTTGAAAGTGCATAAATCTGCCTTCAAAAAGCTGTTTATGAATATCATTTCACACTGAACACCAAATTATACTCAACTGACATGCATTCATTTTAATGAGAATATTAATCAGTGTATTAAAAATCTGAAACTGAGAGCCCTGATACATTTTCAAGCACTAACTCTGTGGCCAGTCGATTCTTTTTATAGCTCAATAGTCATTAGCATGGTGTGATAATTATTTTGAACTTAGGGCTAGTCTAAATTTATTGTATGATTAACCAGCTAATTGTGTGATAATTACTTTACATTTATGGCTACACATATTATTGCATAATATATGTAGCAAGCAGCAGGGGCCTAAAGTTTAACAGCTAAGGCTAATATTGTAAAACAATTCACCCTTCATCTCATTCAAGAAGCAGAAATGTCTGTAGACATTTTCTCATTTTCAGTTATTGAAAATGATTGGCAATACTGCTTACAAATATTTCAGGTAGCTTGTACACAGAAGTCACAGAAATCGCAATGCCATCAGCTTAAACAGGCAACAGGCATTCCTGAGTTTTGCATTGCAGGAGCATCACATCAATCATTAAAATATAATAAGCCCCACAATGAATGGAACAAGTATTCATTATACTTTAATGAGCAATAATGATCACCTGGATGATCCTGTGGAGTGAAACTCACTGCAGTTATGAGGATGGGATACTTTTTTTTTTTTAATGTTGTTAGGAACATCTCTAATCTCAATTCAAAACTAGGAAATATGTAGGAATACATGATCATGTGATGGGATTTGACCAAATACACAACATGCCTTTTACAATACAAGCCAAACTGAGTAGTTGCATACTGATCTGCTAATAGATTATGGAATTCATTCCTCCCCGATGTTATCTTAGTTTGCACAAGGTGTACTGGCCCTTCAAGGAACATTGTAAGATCTGTTACATTTTAAAAGGATATTTTTGCTGAGATGGTTTAAAATGCTGTCAAATCTATAGGTTATCTCTACAGACTGCATCTTTCAGAGCCAGAGAAACCCCATCTGACTGCCTGCCCTTCCCCTCCTCTACCTCATGGTTAAAGACAGACAGTCCAAACTCCATGTAGGATTTCTTTCCTCCCCTTTAACCATGGCTCCTGAATGGCTCAGTGCTCCTTCATTCCAACTGTCTCTCCATTTCCCAGTCCTATGAGATGAAGGGAAGTGGCGTGGAGAGGGGAATAAAAAAAGTCCCTAATAGTCTTCAAACATAGGGGTGAAGGGAGAAAGACTCCCAGCTTTGTCAAAGCATACCTCTGCTAACCTCACCAGAAGAGAAATAAGATAAAACTGGAGGTGCACCAATACATCGGTCTGATATCGGATTGACACCGATATAAAGAAAATTGTCCATATCAGAAATCAGCCAAATTTGGCAGATAAATGGCCCAGGCATGTGTGCAGCACATAGGCAGTGAGGAGCACAGCTGGCGGCATGGAGAGTTGCGTGCATCTAAGTTTGGTGTGGTGGAAGGGAAGGGGTGAGGGGGAGGGCAGATCAAGGCCCTCATAGTGATGAGGGTATGGGACTGGGGTGGGGCAGATGCTACGCAGCTGGGGCAGTGGTGGGAGAGGTGCAGAACAGAGCCACAGCTTGTGCAGGGAAGGGGGGATGAGGCAGTTCCATGCCGCTGTGCACTGCTGATTTGGCAGCTCAGCCAGCGGCTCCCACTGCTTGTCTAGGAGGGCATGGGGGGGCGTGTACCCACAGATCTGCATGGGGTGGGTGGCGGCGGTGGTCGGAGAACTATGGAGTGGCTATGGTTATTTTTGGGATGGCGGCAACCCTCCCCTGAAGCCCCTTCCCAGCACCGCCGCCACCGCCACCTGCCCGCCGCTGCCCCAATGTAGGCCCCAACCCACAGCTGCAGCCTGCCTCAACAGCACCCCTTGCAGATTCAGGGCACACCCCCCACCCCCATGCCCTCCTGGGATGCATGCAACAGTGAGAGCTGCCTCCTTCCCCCCCCACTCCCCACACCTCCCAGATGAGCCATGGCTCTGTCCCGCACTCTGTCCTTCCCCAGCTGGGCAGTGTCTGCCCCACCCCGCTCCCTCCCTTGCCACAGAGGTCTTGATCTGCACCACCCCCCACGCCCCTTCCCTCCCCTTCCACCACAACAGACTTACCAGCTACACGCAGCTGCATTGGAAACCAGATTGGTATCGTCCGATATGCCTCTTTAAAAACTGGCTACCGGTATCAGCCCCAAAAACCTCTGTTGGTCCACCCCTAAACAGAACCAGCTGCAGAAGATACAGAAGCCCAGGACTAAGCACAGCAATAGGAACAAGAGTTGCACTAGCAGGATATACACAGATCTACTTTGAAGAAGGAAATGGCGTTAAACTAAGCATTTGTGGTGTTGAGGGGTGGACGGAAACTCACTGTGCTACTGATAACACAAATAAAAAAATCAACTTTTATTTTTTGAATAATTTTCTAAAACTTTTTAGTTAAATTTTTTGTTTTTCTTTTTTTGGAGACTAAGTGTGTTTGTGTCAAACCCTGCCTTTTTTCCTGCCTCTTCTTCTTGTTGAATTGAAAGTAAAAAAAAGAAAATAGGAAAAAGGGGGGAAAAAAGCAAGCGAGAAAAAAAAATAGACTGTGGGGTAAAAATGAAAGTTATACATTTTGAGAAGGGTTCATTGAAAAATATTTTTTTAGTGAAAACAGGTAAGGTTGTTCCCTCCCACCCCGAGTGAGTTATATCTGTTTAACTGTGAAGAAATAAATTGGTCTCTGGGAGGAAAGCTAGTGACAAATACATTCAGAACAGTCCCTGTGGGAATTCCCACCTGGTGAGGGCACAATGGGGTAGAATTGGGGTGTTTAGAAGTCTTGGGACTTCCAGCTCCTTTCTTTTGCTTCAAGTGATGATTTAAACACTGCATGTAAAGAAAACATTGGGACAAGATGTAAAATATAGTGAAGACCAATATCTATCAGAGAAGAAGTAGGTGAGGGAATATTTAGATCAATCATGGGAACACAAACAGTGTTGGAGTGCCATAGCTGTAATAGGTCAGGACATATACACAAAGCAAGGTTTTGTTTTGTTTTTTTAATAACAGCTTTTGTTAGACCAAAGTATAGTTGGGAGAGATGTTAGACAAACTCTGGGGTACAAACTGTCCTTTCTCAAGTAACAAAGGATTGGAGTGTAAAAGGCCTCCTGGGTCACTGAGTCTCCAATCCTTGCTAGTGCAAGCAACTGCTTGATGACCCAGGAGACTTCTTCCATTCCTGTGTATTTTTTCCCCATGACAGGTCAAAACACTCTAACAACACCAACCACCCTCTCAGCCTCCCAATCCTCCAAACTCTTCTTAAAAGGTGCTATATGAGGTTTTAAAGCATTAGGCATTAATGCTAATTGGCTCTTCCCCCAGTCAGTTAATAGATGCTATGCAACAGTGCTGCTCATCTGGCCTAGTTTATTTCACCTCACTGAAGCCATGGGTTTAAGAAAGCAGCCCTACATTTCTTTAGCAACTAGGGAGAAAAAAAGTGTCAGCTGTTTCACAACTTGAAAAAAAAATACAAATACAGATTTTGAAAGAAGCTTAACTCATATCACTGCAGAACACATTGATAAAATAAATTGATTACTTTACACATTCTGCTATACAAACACAGAAATATGCCGATCTTTCGAAACCAAATCGGACAGATAATAACTTTAGGTTGAATTCCTCTAAATGGAATACAAGAAATCTTGTTTTAATTAACTGCAAATATAGAACACATTTCCTTCACCAGCAAAGTGTGTGAAAATTACATGTAATAAATGCTCTGTGGCTTTTCCATAAATCCAGCGATAAGGCTGATTATTTAGTACCAAGAACAGAATTTGAAACATAAAAGCAGTAATGATTCAGGATTGCAATCCAGCTATAAGTTACATTCTCTCCTGTATTTTTAAATATTGGCTCTTCCCCCAGTCAGTTAATAGATGCTATGCAACAGTGCTGCTCATCTGGCCTAGTTTATTTCACCTCTCCTGAAAGCAAAGATTTTACACTTAGAAGAGTCAGCACTTCCATGGTGCTAATGCCATATATCAGGGTTAAAAATACCTTTTCACAGTCAAATGAAATGTTTCTCACAACTGGACACAGTATCCAGCTTTCTCTCAGCAGTATGCTCACTTTCTCTGCAAACACACACACACACAGAAGCCCAAAATAAATTAATGCCAATCAGCATGACTGCTGGCTAGATATACCAGAATATGTTTTTAAAAGTTCCTGTTCTGAACAAAATTTCTGTTAAAAAAAAAGAGAGAGAAAGGAGGCAGCACCAAGAATATCCAAAAGCTTGGTGGGTAAGGCATTCACCTGATTCTGAGACTACTTGTTCAGGTCATTAGTCTATTATTCCCCCACATCCCAAGCAAGTGGCCAAACTATCTCTTGCAATCTCTTTCCCGCCCCCTGGAACTACTGAATTTTGCAAAATATTAATTGGCCCAGGGACTCAAACTCAGGTCTCATGAGGTAAAATGACACTGAGATCATACTAAGGGAACTTAAAATGAGAGCAACCATGCATTAAAGCTCATTAACTTGTGCTAAGTGCCTTCTGAGCATCTCAAAGTAACACCACTTCACACAAGAGTTAACTCTTGGCCTTACCTCCAAGATCCTATTGGTATCACATCAGTCTGCTCCATGGAGATAAAATGAGCAATCTGCACTTCTCCAGCATCCCAGGATATACCACTACTACCCAGAACAGAGAAAGAGCCCAAAGGCATCTGTACACATGGGAAAGGTGGGGAAAGGGTGTTTTAATTTGAGCAGCTCTAGGGAGCCACTGTAATTATAAGACCCTCAGCATCTTGTGTCTTTAGTGTCCCATGCTTCAAAATGGTGGCCAGGGCACTTCAACTAAGGTTTGTTCAACAAGCTTTAGTTAAAGCACTCCCACCACCATTTTGACACAAGGATGTTGAATACACCTGACAGGGTGGGTGCTGGAGCATTCTAATGATATTAATCAAGTCTGCTCCAACACAGTCTAACTAGAGCGCATCGGAGCAGGTGTCCCACACATGAACAGGCACCCCAGGTGTCCTGGCTACTGGGCATGTTCCTGCTTGCCAGCCCTCTAGTGGCAAGTCAGAGCTGTGGAGGAAAGGAACAGTATTGGCCATTAATGTGAGAGTCCGTATGTTCTACCGTTAACACCACTTAGCATTCCACAGATACAATACAGTCTAGGTGTAATGTAACTTTGCCCATGCATACAAATTCATTAGGTGAATACCCTGGTCAATGGGCTACTGAATTGGTCCCTGCCTGTCCAAATTAATATTCAATTATTCATATAAAGTGGAATAGTTCCAATAAAAGAAACTGACAGAAAGAACGTCCTCAACAAACTGAACTATTGGCTCTTCTGAAGTGAATCTCTCTCTCTCTGACCAGAAATTCCAGCCTATATCTCAGAAACCTTTTAATTAAAATTGGCATATTTCAGCATTTGCATCTTCTAAAAAATAAAGTTTAATCATAATAATTCCTGACTAGCTCAGTACATCTCAGCAATCTTTACCAAGGAAAGTTAGAAGAAAACAAAAATATTTCATCCAGGCAAAACCAATTTATTTATATCATTTCTGAAAAATTGCATCTGTTGTTATGGATAAAAATGTATAGCTCTGAAAAGAGAAGTCACTCCAGCATCCAAACTGGACTGCTCCTAATTTATCAAACAAGAAACTTTGCCGTAAGGTGCCATAAAAAAGGGAAAAGAAGCAATTTAATTAAATACAAGAGGTTGCATTCTGCCTTCACATTTATGCTGCTATTTCAGTGCAATTAAATATTGGGCAAAAGCCCAATAAAAGTATCAACAATTAATATGAGTTTAAAATAGCATCAAACATTTCTTCAGCTACATTTAAAATGTCAAAATTGTTCTGGCTGAGATTTCTGTGGATGCTATATTTTATTGAACTGACTACAGAATTGAGATACATTCAGAGCTTTTAAATGAAAGGCATTCTTCTTCATAGAAGATAAAGTATTATATATTATCCACAAAAATCCTCACCTTTCCCATCACAGCTTCCATTTCCTATACCATCACATGTCCAACATCACTCCTGTACTGCCACAAGACAGATCAGGCATTCTAAATGGCATTAATGGCAAAACAAGCTTGTCTTATCATTAGTCTGTGGAGGTAACTGTTTTCATTTTTCCCCAACTTACGATTCATCCACACTAGTCATAAAACCCCAACAATCTACCCTTTATTTCTTCATTACCCTACTTTGTGATCTCATTTCATTTAGTTTAGGATGTGTGAAAGCAACTTTAATCATAGTTAAAAATCTCTATTATCTCTATTCTATTATCCACCAAAAGGTTCACTGTTATAAAACTCATTGTCCCCTTTGCCACCGAGAATTTCCAGGCAGAGTTCTCCCTCCCAATGCAAGGAATAAAATATGTAAATAAAATAAGGTTCAAATCCAGGTTTTCAAAGCTGTTTAACACAGTACTACCACTAAGTTAAGTGATATTGTCATTTAACTTTGTTCACAATGAGCTACTTAGTATAATTGTATAGATGTCTTGTCTTTAAAGCTTCATTTAGAGAGAAAGAATGTACATAGACACACCTTATAAATGTATATATTAAGGTCTGCATATACATACACACACATTTGGCTTAAAGAAGAGCTCATTATTCAGGTACATACTTCTGTGTTTTAATCACAAAGAAGTTTAACCAATACCAAAACATTCCATTCTTAATGAGACAGACAAGGTTCTTTGGGTAAATCTGTTATCTTTTATTAGACCAGCTCCAATAGTCAGAAAAATTCTTCTTAGCAAGGACACAAACACCCTTTGTCAGGCTGAGGAAGCATCTGCAGATGGTTTGTGCTCTTCCTGGATGTAGTGGTAAAGTAGCCAGAGGCCAGTACATTTTGGAAGCCATGGGCCAAAACAACCCTGCTTTGGTCCAGGGCCAGGGGGTGGGGGTGGTTAAGGGTTCCCTGCCCCTGGCTAGAGCCACATACGTGGGAGCTACACTGCTTTTCCCAGCCCCCTATTCCCCAGGGGCAGCAAAGATGCAACTTCCAGACAGAAAGCTGTGCTGGGTCTGGAAAACTGGAAGCTGCTTCTACATTGCTGCCACTTCTCCCCCACACCTCCACCCTTACCCAGCCTAAGCCCAGTGCAACTCTCTTCTGCTGGGTGCTGAGCTTCCACCACAACCTTGGGGAAGGGAAAGTAGGGAGGGGAATCAGAGAGAAGTAGCAGTGACAGTGGTGTGGACACAGCTTCTAGCTCCCCAGCTAGAAGCTGAGACCACTCTGCAAGCTTGGGAAGGGGGAGGAGGGAACAGACAGAATAGGCAATGGCATGGGCCCACCTTCCAGCACCCTGCCTTTGGCTCAGCTCCTCACTGCTCAGTCCCAGTGCAAGAAAAGGCACAGGCAAAGCCCTGCAGTTCTGCAGACCAGATTCAGTGGCTCTGAAGCTTAGATCTGAGCCATGGGCTGTCTAATACCAACCCCTGATTTTATTTCTGATTTCTTTTTTAAGATGAATCCCTGCCCCAGCAAAGAATTTATGTTTTCATTTCAAGCCATAGTCATGAGTGGTATAATGATAGTTATGGAATTACAGTATATCATGCGCTAGGGAAAGGGGGGGAAAGTTGATGCACTACTGCAATGAAAACACACTTCCTAATAAGAACATTCCCCAAAGAACATGCTTCAATTTCCCTCCAAGGGAAGCAGAGTGGTCTAGAGAAGATTGTGCATGGGACTAGCAAATCAGGAGCCCCGAGTGCTATCTTAGCTGTACCACAGAGTAATGCAACTAGGTGTTTTGTTTTGTTTTTTGGGGAGCGGTAGTAGGGGGGTTAAGAGCTCTAAAATCTATGGATTAAAAGCAGTATACAAGAGCTAGGTTGCTAGTGTTACAGTAATGGTCATAATGTATATATTGAATTCATATATTAATAGAATATCAGTGACTGTCAGTAAAATGCAGTAGCAGATCAAATGAAAGAAACTCAAAGCTCTTCGAGCTAAGTCATCTTTCAGAACAGTGGATTGTTTTATTGGAGCTAACTGTGATGGCAGGTGGCCTACCAATGCCAGTGCTACTTCCCCCTTGCCACATCAACCCCCTGCAAAAGCACTACTTGTGGTCCCCTGCTACCAAATTGATAAAGATATCCTGACTTTACAGATTAAATCCAATTGCCTGGCAGGTCAGATGCAGCCCATGGCCTGTAGGTTGCCAACCCCCACTCAAAGTCATTAGGAAGTAGAAAATGTCAATATCACAAATATGTGCCAACTACCCTGCTTGTTTACAAGGGCCAACAAAGAAAACCTACATCCTTTTCTTGGCTCATGCTTGCTGATTTGCTTTTAAACATGCCAAAAACAATGTTTGTCCCCTAGCAGATGTTAATAAATTAACGTGACTGGGATCCCAGAAACTGCCAGTTGAACCTTGTCAGAAACGTACAGAAGGATGTGTGATTTTTGGGATCAGAGATAAAATTCCTCTGATCCCAATGACAAGAATTCTAGTGCAGGGGCCTGGCACTGGGACCTGGCCCCCAGTGGTGACCCCTGCAGCCACCAGAAGAAACTTGAAAGGTAAGCTCACTTTGTTAAGGTCCCAGGGTGCAATGAGGCCCAGCAAGACTCCCAGATGTTAAGCTTATGCTACCTGGGACCTTCAAATAGTACACTTGCACCTGGGCCTCTCCAGGCCCAAGACTTAAAAGGCTTGGTACAGCCCAGTGACATAATGACTTTTGAACACACCTGCTCCCCACAGGCTGGCATGTTCAATGAGGAAGGAATGCAGCTGGATTTCACGCGCTGTTCCTAGATACTTGCATGCCTAATATTCAAAATTAAGTGAGATTTAGTGTGGAACATCTTTGTGGATTGTTTAGCATTTTACCTTATCTTAAATATCTTGCACTTGTGGCATGTTGTCATTTATTCTGCAATTAATGCATTAGTAATGTCTGCCAAGCCCTATAGCCAAAATCCAGAGTATGGCTAAACGGGCTTTAACTATATTTTTTTGAATTTAAAGTAGCTACTGAAAATGCACTAGCTGCAGTGGCACAGAGTTCTGTAAGAGCTGCAAAATGTAACCAACAAGCAAATTAGCTCTCAGTAAGCTTCATGCTGCTGTGGAAGGATTGCTAATATTACCCAGGCTAGACCAATATCTCTATACTACAATGCAGCCTACAGTCCAGATATATCCTAAGAGCTCTATAAACAATCACAGATAGAGTTAAGGCTGCAGTAAAAATCACACCTGTAAATACAGTTTACTATAATCTCAAGATTTTTGTTCATAAAAAGCAAATAACCCGTTAGAGAATCAAGAGATGAACCATTAATCTCCTGCTTCTCAAATATTGATTTTCATGCAACAGTAGTCACAACCTTAACTCCGCCCAGCCAAGGCTAAAACAAACAAAAACTGTACTTTCTATACTTCCACCATATAGGACAAGATACCTAATGCAAGCATATCATTTTAGGAAACAAAGCTATAACAGTTTCTGCACCCTGTGCAGCAGCAGCCAGGGCTATGGAGGCTGTTATTCTTGCACCCCTGGTGCAAGAATCAGGGTGCAGGGCTGGTGTTACACTAGCATTGGGAGGTTTTTTCATGTCTATTTTCAAGAACAACAGGTTTGGAAACAAACAACTGTAGCTACATTACACGTAAATTAAGAGTAGAGTTGTATGATTACTTGTTTCTGGTTGGCTGTCTGCACCATGAAAAAAATCAGCCCCACCTGCAAATGTCATTGGGCTTTTCAGAACAGCGGAGAAGCCTTCCCAATCTGCCCCATTGAATAACTTATTAAAAGTAAGTCACATCTATCTATCTCAGACATGCTGTTGGTCCAATACAAGATATCACCCCAAAAAATCCTTGCCTCTCACTTATTACAATAAATTTGTTTTTAATTGTCTACCATTTTCAGTTTCTCATGCTAATGTCTGATGGAAAAATATGTTTATTTTTAAATAGAACTTCCTAATTATGCCTTAATCAGTTTGTGTTAACTCCATTCTTGAAGGCAAACTTCTCTCCTTCATTGAAAAGTCTCCCTCTTTCACCCTAAAGAACATCAATGCTTATAATGTCAATTAAGGACTTCCCTTTCTAATTTACTTTGAATTTGTTGGAGAATCTCTTCAGCTGCCTATCTAAACCTACCTATTTTGAAATCCATTTTTTTCCTACTTTGAAAGGGAGGATGAAGTTGGATTTAGAATAGAAACACCTGTGCAACTTTAGTGATGTTCACTGTCTATAAGTAAGCCTCAGAATTTGATTGTAAAGCAGTTACGGATGAAGAAACTGAGCCATAAAGAGTTTAAGCAACTTGCCCAAAGTAATAGAATCTGAAATAGAATATAGGAACTGTGGCTTTCCTCACACTTATCAGTAGACTACAGTCTCTTTCTTTTAAGCTCTGACATTGCTGACCCATCCAAAGGTGTCTACCATTGCAATCTCAAAACAAATGTCAGCAAGGTTTCCAGGATGACTTATATCATGCAGTACTGTTTTCTCTGAATTGCTTATGCATATGATTTTTGCATGCATGCTTCCTTCAGGCACAGCAGGTGCCCAACACTAAAAATAGACTCTATTGCATTGATTTACTTGGTACCACATCAAACCTTGTTGTTTCTTGTCAGTCAGTCTCAACCCTTATTATCAATGCTCGTATGCATACAGTTAAATAATGTGACATTATAGCTACTTTAATGTAGGCCTTGTAGGAAAGGCCTGCTCAGGCTAACTAGCTATTACAGCCTGTGATGTGTTTTCACATTATGACTCACTGGCACTACTCTGATCTGATCAGAACAGCAATGGCTCTCATCTTAATTCATATTATCAGCAACCTATTTCTTAACCAAGGAAGAACATTTAGAAATTGAAACAGAAACATCTGTATCCCTCAAACTGCATTCATTAGATCTGATGGGAGCTGAAGTATTTTACAAAAATAAATGAAAAACTGCCAAGTCGACAAGCTCAGTTATTTAACTGTGTGCATTTGGTTAGTTGCACATTTTCAAGCCTTATAAAACTAGCAAGTATTTTTAAAGTAGGGTTAAAAAAAGAGAAGCGTAGGGGATAGTCATTAATTGATGTGTGTCCTTCATAATCATATTCTAATATAACGCACTTCCCAAACTTACAGTTAGTTCACAATGATACACATATAGCAAAGCTTCTGTCTTTCTCAGACATACACGTGTACACAGATATTCATTTTGAACTTGATTAGGCAGATGTTAAGGGCATTCAACACCAGTTGTTCTTCCATCTAGCCTGTGTTCATGGTCACTGATTACAACTGAAAAGCACAACATATAGCCAGTAAAGCACTTGAACCAGAGTCACTGCACTGCAGGACAGAGCACTACAGAACAGTTTTAGTTTAGGAAGTAAAGAATATTGTTTTCAAATTAAACTCCCTGGGGAATTAAACTGGGTGGAATGTAATTACCCAAGTTGGCAACTTGCCAGGATCCCAGAGTTAGCACTCAGTCTTGCAAAGTCTCTTAGGATCTTTAATATCTACAAGTGGTCAGGAGCATAATTTTGTCTCTCGTTTACATGAGGGTTTATCCAACAGTACAGTGCCCCCTAACTCCATTTGAGTGCAAAAGAACAATGCTTGCTTAAAGAAAAGGGTGCCACCTGTTTGTAATCTTTACAAATGTTTTTGCCCATGTTTGGGTTTTGATCATTTTCTCTGTAGAAATGAAACAGGAAGTGAGATATCAGATCTATCCAGCAAAGCCATGGATGATTTTAGCAAGTTAGCAACCACAAAAACAATACACTGGGACGCTGTTTTTTTTACAGAGAAAACCACCATGATGAATCCGCATCAATCCTTAACCTATGGTCTGTGTTAGATTATACATGTATATTAGAGGATTTCATATCCAATAAAAGCCAGTGTTAAATATTTAAATTAAGGGGGCAAATTACCTAATGGAAAAAAGGTTTGAATTTTTTTTCTAAATCTGTCCATTTTTCCTTCCCCAAATGGGCAGAATGCCAAACACATGTCAAACTCTTCAATTAATGTCTCCCCTGAAGATACCCTTTTACCATCAAATGAAAAGAACAATTACTGCAGAAAAGCTTCAGTGTTTTCATACAACTGTATTTGACTGACTGCAGCACAGAAAGTAATGCTTTGAAAACACAGGGGCTATGATGAAAAACAAAATCAGTACCTTAAAGAGAGGCAATGACGTTATCACCTGAGCTAAATGAAGTGTGTGATAATTTTACCTTCCCTTTTTTTTGCCACATTTCCTTTGAGTGAGAGAAGACTGATGGGGCATCATCACTGCTCTTCAAAGTTGGAAGTATCCCAAGTTCTAATTTAAACCACAAAGTACGTTCAAATAATTCATACTATTTCAAGTCTGATTCAGAGAAATACACTATTTGTTCACACCTGCTCCATTTCAGTGTTTCCTACACCCTCTTGTCCTCTCTGGGGGGCGTCACTGCACACACAGTCACACATGCACATAGGTTCAGTGCTTTCTTGTTTTCAAGATACACACATTAGTGGAGTCTTAGTGAGGAATTCCTTGTTTCCTAAAACACTCAATTCTAAACCTAATGGGAGTGCAGTGCAGCTGGTAAAACTGTATTGTAGCTTAAAGTCATGGTAAAGATGCTTCATTTTTTTTGTGCATTAATAAAGGTGCTGTGGGGAGGAGGGGAAATGTAATGGGGACTCAATTGTGGCTGTGCATCATTTACTATGCCCTTTAAAAAAAGTAAAAGTTTAGACACTGCTTAAGCTTTAACAAGCAGCTACAGCTATATCCACGACAAGAGCTCTGTTCTACTGCAGTTTCAGTGCTCAGATATCATGTAATGCTACAGGCGCTGGAAAGAAGGATTAAAAAATCACTGTTCAAATACCAAGTTTAATGTTCCTGATTACACAGTCTCACATGGTTTGCTTTTAATTTCTATATTTCTACACAGGCACATATAGAAGTGAGCTCAGATCCCAAGCATCTGAATGTGATCACCACCAGTAAAATGCATCTGCACATTATTCCCCTAAGTTATACAGCAAAACTGTAGGTATTATAACACATTCACAGATAAATACACAGCGAGAACACAGCTATATTTTTTATGCTTATGGTTTGCAGGTTCCACTGCAAGATCCTTGGATCAGCAAACACAATGCTAAAATATCAAAAGGGTAAGGCTCACCCATCAGAGATAACTTTAAGATCAACACAGCACAGGCTGTGGATCCACTGCTAGAGCAATATTCCACCAAATCTCTTTGACACTGCTTAGCAGACTGTGTTAGCAGCCCCATTGTCCAGAAATATTCATGTTGCTACATATTAAAGTGTCATTTCATTTAAGCCTTACCTTGGCTGACTTGCCCTAACTGGTGACAAGGAACTTAATTTATAAGAAGCAAATGGGGACTTTTCTCAGTGCTCGCAGCACAGCTGCTCCCAGTCCTCAGAGAGGCACACGACTCCAGCTCTGTGCACCTCCAAACCCCTCAGCTCATATGCTCTGCTTCTGCAGCTCAGGAGAGCTCCTCTGATTGGCTGGCACTGCCTGTCTGCCTGATTCTCTCCTCTCTCTCTCTTCCCTCCCTCTCTCCCTCCCTCCTCTCCCTCAATTCCTTCTGTCCCCCCCAAGAAACACACCCCCTTGTTTTTCCTTCTTAAACACTTCGGGCCTCTACAGTTTGTAGAGCAGCAGTGTCAGTCCCCCTGCTCCCAGCAGTGCTGTTCCAAATGAAACATTACACACACACTAATGTATGTGTGCTTTCCTGCCCCTACACACACGCATACACACAAACACACACATAGATATGAAATACCCACACACAGGTGTCTGCATACACACACATATGAAACACAGGTGTCTATACATACATACACATATGAGACATTACACACACCTATGGATATGTACATGTACAAAGCTTGATATGTGTGTATATAGACACGTTTCATATAGCTGTGTGAATACCTATATATGTGTGCATTTGTATGTGTTTCATATATCTGTGTGTATATGTACACATCTGGGTGTAATGTTTCATATATGTGCATGGTTCATACATATGCGTGTGTATATATACATCACACATATATTTATATAGTTACATACATACACTCAGCAGTGTTGTTCCAAATGATACATATGCTATGTGTGTGTATGTGTTGCATGCGTGTGTGTTTCATTCATGTGTGCATCTGTAATGTTTCATTTGGAATGACACTGCTGATTATCTAGGGGGCATAAAAGATACACATGTACATATATGAATGTGTATGTGTGTATGTATGCATGTGTATGCGTGTGCATGTACGTGTATGCATATGCATATAGCTGTGTGTATGTGCGTGTCTGTATGAATCTGTAAGTACCTGTATGCACGTGTATATGTGTATGTATGTGTGTACCGTGCATACACAGATCTTTACACGTGTGTGCATGCATGTGTACATGTGTATGTATGTGCGTACCGTGCAAGCACAGATCCTTTACACGTGTGTGCATGCACATATACACTGAACAGGTATGTGTATGTGTATCCATACATCCCCATGTGCATGGGTGTGTATATGCAAGGGTGTATGCATAGATACGTGTATGCATGTGTGCGTGTGTACACGGTGACAGCACCGCCGCCGGAAGCACCTGTCAGTGCAAACGCCAGCTGGGGCTCGCTGACATTTAGCCCAGAAACGCAGCGTCCGGGCGGGGGGCGCAGAGCCGGGCGGGCCGGGGGCGCCCGAGGAGGCAGGCAGGCCCCTGGCAGTGCCCCCCCCCCCCGCGCACAGGCAAGTGCTGCCTCAGCCATCACCAGCCGCGCGCGGGCGGGGGAGCGGGATGATGCAGCTGGAGCGATGCCCTTTACAGCGCTCAGCCCCGTGCAGGCGGCCCAGCGGGCTCCGCGGTAGCTGGCACAGCCCCCCGCGCCGCCCCTTCGCCCCCTGCCTCGTGCCGCCCCACTGGGAGGCAGCTCATGCCGGCGGCGCCCCCGGCCGCTCTGGGGCAGGACACAGTGCTTCCAAGGGCTGCACCTTCTTTCCCCAGCCCTCCCCGCCGCACCCTGAGTCGGGGTTAGGCAAGGACCTGGCTCTGCTTCCCCACGCCACTGCGGGCAGCCCAGCAGGCAGCGCACAACCATGCAAGCGGCAGCCTGGGTCCTTCTCGATTAGGAGCCAAGGTCCTTGTCTTGAGCCAGCAGATCGGGGGCAAACTGTCACGCCTGTCTGCACCCCCGGGCTGGGTTAACACATACACTGGGATGTGCTGAAGTTACAAGACGTAAGACGGGGAAGAAAGGGGAGGAGGGAAAAAGAGAAAAATCTCTCTCTAAGAAGAAAAAAAAAAGGTCTAGATCGACTAAGAAGAGACGAAAAAGAGAAAAGCCATATTTGAATGCAACTGGACTAGGAAGCTGGTATCCTCCGTGAGATGCAGAGGGAACAAAACTGTCATGCGAAGGGATCAAATCTGGTGCTGGGTCTGGAGACTTTTTCAGCCATGAAAGCTTTTAGCTTCTCTGGGATGCAAGCTTAAAATAAATAAATAAATAAATAAATAAACTGTGCCAGCAGGGGAGTGACTGAAGCCTAGAGGGAGTTGGGGGCTTGCATTTGGCAGATCTAAGCTCTCAGAAGGAAGTGAAACAGAAACTGCTTCCATTTGCTGTTTCTGCTGCCTTGCAATTGCAGCACACACCAATCAATGCTGTGATGTGCAGGCTTTCTGCATGTCCTCTCTCAGGCAGCTTCTGTTCTGAACTAGTCAGGCTTTGCATATCTCCCACTTCAGATGCGATTTCTCCAGACTCCAGCTGTTTTTGCTGGTGCTGCTGCGTCAGGAATATCTTTCAAATCCCCTGTCAGAAAGGTAGGTGGGTGTCAGGGGGTGGGGGGAGGAAAGGAAGGAAGAGAAGAGAAACTCCCCCTCCACCCCAATCGCTTTTTGTTCTACAATGGGTCTTGCAATTTGATTTCAAAATTTCACACTATGATATTCTCCAGAGAATGCTGCTAGTGAAAAGAGACAATATATGTCCCTGCCTGTTTTTGGAGCATGTAACGGACGGACATACAGCCCTTGGAAACAAAATGTTGGATTGTAAGTCTTCCTAGTGGTTTTCACTGGGCAAAACAGGCTAAGCACCTTCTTTGGACATGCATAATACAGGCATCTGCAACTGTTACGAGTAGTGAAGTGGGATGGCATGCAGAGGATTTCAGAGAGCCATGCACACTTTCCAGAAATAGGCTTGACTAGTGGAGGATGTGCATGTTTTCTCAGTTGCAGAGACTCTGTTGAGGCAGAGGCAGGGTGCATCACACGACAGAGAATACTACAAGATTAATTCTATAGAACAAAGATAGATGTTCCCAATAATTTACAATATATTCAGTAGTTTATTTGGAAAAAGTTACAGCTGAGAAGAAATACATTTCAGTGCACTGCCTATCAGGCTCCTCTTACACACTGTAGTTTATAAGGAAAGTCAAAATGTTCAAATAGCCGGCTTGTATAAAATCAGCTTATTTGTACAAGGTGCTTACAGCCCTTTTGATCAAAGACAATTCTAAACAATGTACACTGTGGATCAGTCACTGGGAATTATTACTAGACTAACTCTGAGACTGGGCATCAGAGATGCTTCTCTTTCTTGTCTAACAAATCTAGTTAATCATTTGCAGAATGTTTCCTAATTTACCTGGTCTCTCTTTGCTGGGGCTTAATTTACTAAACACATATTGATCATTTTGCAGGCAACTGCCAGAGAACTGATCTCTCAGCTAATATTCAACCAGTTATAAAAAGACTGAATGGTTCATTAGTATATACTGTAACAACAAATCACATTTATTTATAGTTTTCAGACTCCTTGCATTCCACGGATATTAAGAAAGGCTAAATATTGTGCACTGTGTACAGCAGCAGTCAAAGAAAGTTAACACAGTTGTTGCTATGAATTTCTGTTCACATACTGAGAACAATCATACCACTGCTAGTAGGATTTTTTTCTGCTCTTGCAATATAACAACAGGGATGCCGTTTTTTTCCAGGGGGAAAAAAAACCAAAACTTTCTAGTGTTACAAGTATAATAAGAAATTTCTTCCTTGTAGAAGCCAAAGCATAACCACATAGCTTTTTTGTTACTTTACCACACCAAGAACCAGGTTGCCCCCTCTGGAGGTGAATAACACTAGCTGTTTAAATGGTAGGTGTTTTTTATGCTCTTTCGCAAGTGAGACGTTTGACTGGACTCTTCCATAACTTTTGTTCTCAGAACTAATGCATAAGAACAGTCAACCACATCTATATATTTTCTGTTTTATTGATTGCATCCATCTTCTGTCATTATCTTCATAAACATTTTTAACTCACATAGCCCCATTTATGAGAATTTCCCAAGATATTAATATACATAGTGATGAAAAACAGAGGTCTGTGTTGTGCTGCATAATTAGGCGATTACCATTCCTTCATCTTTCCTTCCATTTCTGCTATTCACATTTGTTGTATATGGTCTTAAATTCTAAGCTTCTCTGGCTAATAATTCCAGTGAGCTATTGTAATATCTAGTACCATCGGCCCCTAGAACTAGAATATTAAAAATATTATTATTCCCAAACCTGTCTGTCTACTGTTTTGGTATAGTGTATTCATTAACATATCACCTTGATGAAAGATTACAGCAGACTTAAATCCTGTTCCCACTGAAGTCCATGGGAGTTTTTTCGTTGCCCTCAGTGGAAACAAGCTAAAAAATGTTAACAGACATGCTTAACACATCTTTGGAACATCTCTTCCCTAGAGTCTCTCTCTCTCTCTCTCTCTCTCTCTCTCTCACTCTCATGAATGGGAGAAATGTTTTGTTTACAAACTGAAAAACATACTTTTGATCCTGTCAAAATAAAATAATAAACATAGCAAGGAGACACAAAGGATGTGGATTTTGATATTGATGTTTTTCAAGATGCACAATACTGTAGTTTGTCTCTACTTAATTATCCATCTTTCTCCTGAAGTCTTATTTCCTCAAACTGTTTCTGTAAACTACATGTCTAGAATCCATAGTAAATCCACGAGTGGGGCAAAGTAAGTGTGCCCCCCCCCACACACACACAACTTTGGCTGTACTGCACATGCACAAGTTATTTTGAGCTCATTGTCTGGTCACTGCAGGTCCCTAGTGAGCAGTGAGCTCCAAGCCCTCCCTCTCCCACCACCTCCCCCACTGCTGATCAAAGTAGGGTCTAGCCAGTGTCTGCTTTTATGTGGTTCTGGAGCCCATGAGGTGAATGCTTCTGCTGTTTGCTTTTCCTCTCCCTCCTACTCAACATTAAATTGAGCAACAGGGGAAAGGAAGGGACAAGTGGCAGTGACAACTGTGTGAACACAGGGACTCTGGCCAGACCCCACGTCAAGAGATTGTTAGAAATATTGTAAATGGAGTATTGTTAGAACTGCACAGTTTGCATCTCGTACCTGATAAGTAGAAACACTACCAAGGACCTTTTATGCTAAGAATCACTCCCTTTTTCTCTCCCCCTGACTTTCACATGCAGATTACAGAAGCTGGAATTCAACTGACTGTGTCCTTGAAAGGGGGGGGGGATTTCAACTCTTGGTGACCTAGAGAGCTTTCTGAGCGTGCGTAATTAGCTGATGCATATATGCCTATCTGTCCCGCATACTTAAGTAGTTAATTATAATATACATGCGACGAATGAAGTGACGTGATCACATATGTGTTTGTATGAACCGGAAATGAGCTGTAAGAGTTCCTGTTTCTGCACACGTGCCCAGGAGGGAGAGCATATAGTACCTGCTGCAGATTTCCTCAGGGGGCGGAGCAATTTGAGATTTTCTGTCTCTGCTCTGACCCGATTTGCAAATACACCTTTTGTGCTGCTAATAGTATGTGCCTGAGAATTATTTGTGAGCCTCCAAAAGAAACGAACCGCTTTTTGCATCAAGTTCATCGGCAACATAACAAAACAGGAGTGTGTCTGTGCCCCTGTATAGAACCAAACTTATCACCTTCAAGCAAGCAATGTCAAAACTTCCTTTAGTAACAATAGTTTCTCAGAAAAAGGGTCGGGGTTAATCTGGACTCCTAAAACCCTATTTAGGCACTGATAAATGTAGCCTGAATTTTCAAAAGCACTAAGTGTAAAAATCAGGCTACATTTATTTGCAGGGTCAAATATAGATTTGAGAGTCTCACCAGAGGCACTCTGGTTTGAAAACTTTGTCCTTTTATGGATCTGAAAGCTTTTAACATCTGCTAACAACACTCAGACAATCCTCAACAAAAGACAGAAAGAGCATTCTTCACTAGCATGCTGTTTGCATTACACCAGGATGCCTTGCATGCTGTTTCATCTGCCCTGCTCACCTTTGTTCCAAGGGACACCATGCAAGGTTAGGCTGGGAAGGGCTGAGGCTACAGCATGAACTTCTGCCATAGCTGCTTCTTGATTTGGCTCTGCACGTGGTGCATGATTTCACCTGGCTGCAACGGTGAACATGACTGCAACACAGTGTTTCCTTGGCCTGCCCTCTCCTGAGATTTGTGTGTCCTTTTGCTGATCCTCTGACCCTCCAAGCCCATTGCTTCCTGCTGTATGTTTGTGCAGTGTGGCACCTCATCCCCACCAGCTGGGCATTTCCAGATTCTGTCTCTTATAGCTGGAGTTCAGGGGGGGACCTTTCTGTGGTAATTAAGTGAAGAACTTGGCCCTGCAGTTCCCAAACCCTACCAGTGATCTAGAGTCATGGAGTGAAGAGAACCCTGCTGTTCTTGAAGCAAGTGCATCCTATGCCATGCAGAGCCAGGGGAGCATTCCCAGCCAGCAGCCTGAAGGAAGGATTATAATATAAATATCTAATCAATGTATAACATAATAATCACTAATATAATTATGATGCTTATAAATATTCATAATAAATTACTGTTTTAAATGGGGTGCAACTAAATTCTGAAAAGTTCAGAGGGTTGTCTTGAGTCTAAAAAGGCTGAGAGCCACTAGCATAGATATATGCTTTTGTGTGACAGCAGGTGACACTCCTAGAGAATAAACTTCTCAAGTCATCCAAGAACACACATAGTCTCTTCCAGTGTTCAAAATCTTAGAAAAAAAATTATTCAAATCGAGCCAAGACCATTATAAACAGATGCTCCTCAAATTAGTGCTTACAGGGTGCATCTACACGTGAAATTAAGGCAAAGCAATAAACTCTGGTGCAGTTTAAGCCAGAATTACTCACTCCTGGGTGCAGCACCTACACGTATACCCGGGACAGAAGCATTTTGAGCCAAGGCAGAGCATCTCTGGGCTGCCAGGAGGCACGGTGGGAGGTGGAGGGGGGCAACCAGTCCCGGGTTCCAGGTGGCAACATCAGGCAGTGGAGGGGCTAACTAGGGCACAAGGGTCAGGCAGGAGTCTTGTCCACGACTGGCTGGGGTAACTCGGTACAATTTGCACCTGCAGGCCCCATCTACATATGCATTTGATTGCACATGGTGATTCTATCATAGTACTGCTGAGGACTATACTATCTTATGGCTGACTTAGTTTACTCTGCCATAATACCAGTGCAGGTGTAGACTGTGACACTTTACTGCAGAGCTAATTAATCTGGTGTTCAGTAAAGTGTGCATATAGGTGCACCCATCGTATCCATCTGCTTTGCTTCTTAATATAACCAAACTATTGCATTACATCAAAAGTAGAAGATACTGATCTAAAAAATAAGATTGGTATAATTTTTAAATTATAAAAATAAAAGGTAAAATAGTGTATAATAAATTTGGAAAATATTTTGACTGTCACTGTTAGATTGATGTCTTGTCACTTCTTGACAAAACATGCCTGTAGTGCTGTGTCAGGTCAGAATATGAAGTTTCGGTATATCATGCATTATTACAGACATGTCATGATAGTATAAAACTGAACTAATATTAATTTAAATATTAAATAAAATAAATATTCAATATAGATAATATAAAAGAAAGGTAATATAACAATGAAAAATATAGCATTTGAAATAAAAAGTTTATTCTGATATTGTTTCACAAATACAATATTCAAAAAATTAGTCTTTTGCAACCTTAGATTTCTATTTAGATTTTCCAGTGGGCATTTTCAGCAATATAGATCCGCAAAAAGGGAAAAATTAGTTTTGTCACAACACCATTTCCAATGGAAAAATATGCTGTTCAACATTTTACTAACATATTTATTAGTTAAATCTTTAAGCCTATACAATTCTCAATTTCTTTACTAAAATTCTCCATTGTAAGGATTCTAGATAGTGCCAGCTGTACAGTATTTTTTTCATTTGTTAATGTGTATACAAGTCCTCCAAAATAGATGGGCAACCAATTCATTTTGCATAGAAGTCTATTGTTGGTCTTCACCTTGTTTCCTTTAAAAACAAGTACTTTCTAAGTTTGACTACAAAACAAAACTACTATTTTAATTCTTCAAATTCTATAACGTCCACCAAATTTCGGTGGTAGATGGATGCAGGTATCACTGTGGTTCCTTTTATCCTAACTGCTAGTGGCATATTATATAATAAAACAGTAGCAAATATGATGCCAATAATAGCTATCAGTATCCAGAAATGTGTAATAATAGGGTCCCATTGCCTTTACAATCACACAAATTGTAAAGTAAAACATGCTGAATGTAAATGTAGTAAACAAAAAATGTTCATGCCAAGCTACTACCTGTTCCTATCAAATTCTAAACCAAACAGTCCCTCTTCAGCTGCAGGGAAGACCAGAGAAAACATATCAGAGTAAGGAATAAGAACCCAATGGCCACATCCAGATGAGCTTGGATGTTTGGTTCTGCAGGGAAAAGTAGCGGTGGTGCACCTTGCACTGCCACTACTTGTATCTGGGGACCGCGCATGCCACGTGCAGTTTGGCATGTGTCGCTTTGGCATGCAGCATGTGGTTGAAGTAGGGGAGGCTGGGGGAGCATGGCTCTGAGCCGCCCAGCTCTGATTTTAAGCAGCGTGCGCTGCCTGTGTGTGCACTACTCCACTTTTTTTTTACCCCACAGGTTCTTCTGACCCAAGGATATCCAGGGGTCAAAAAAAAACAATGGAAAAAAAAATAGAGCAGGGTATGCATGGGCAGCGTGCCCTTCCAGCACAGAGAACACCTAAATGTGAGGTATGTGGCACTGCAGATGTACTTGCAGTGCCACATACCACACAGCTGGACTCATCTGGAGGCGGCCAACTTGTTTTTGTATGACAGAGTCTCTCCATCAGTTTACTTATCAAAGTGTAAGGAAGTGAGAAGAAGGAACAGACACAACTGGAGGCAAAGCAGTGTCTGAGTTGTATGTCAGGAGATCTTTCTGACTTATGTTTTCACCTCAGATTAGTAAACAAAGTAGTCCACTTAGTCAAGATGCATCTAATCAGGAAGCCCGCTTAATTGGGACATCTCCTAGGAAACCAAAGTAAGTCAAATAATATTTAGTGGAAGTGACTAGTGTTTAACTGGAATATTTTCAGGTAACCAAATTGAGCTTACATAAAAATATACAGCATTTTTATAAACTTGCATTTCATAAGGTAACTCAACTTTCCTTAGATTCTTCTAAATTGAAACAGGCAAAAGAAATGCTGCCTCTTATGCACTTCCAGGAATTTTTACTCAGAAATCAGCTCTTCCCAGTGACTGTTGCTGTTGATTATTTACATTTTCTATTTGCATATAATAAATCTCATTTGAAAATATATATTTTTAAATTATCCATGTTATATTAAAGTGTAAATGAATGGCTTTTCCAACTGGTAGTGTGATATCATGTCCTTCACCTTTGTGTCACCTATTTCAAATGATTTCCTGTTAGAACTGAGTGAATAGTAAAAAGTAAAATCTGCTGAATCACTTAAAATGCCCAGTCATACTATGCCATATGTCAGGTGTAAACTATAATGGAGTTTTGGGTTGCAGATCAATTCTTATGGGACAAGTGATAACTGTCACAAACCCTACTATAATTCTGGGCCTTTGTGGGGTGTCATACAGTTTTTCTTGTGTTTGTTTTACCAATATAGCATGCGTGCTCTTATTGAAAAGTCAATGTTATGCTGCATTAGGTCATTTTTATCAGTGTATGGATTATTTTATGTTGTCTTTACCTCTTTGGACATGGTTTAGTCAAAGGAACTAAAGGATTCATGTCTAAGGAAAAGGGAAACAGCTAAGAAATATTGCCACTCTCAACTGCAGGGAGATGGAGCTATTTTTTGGGATGGGCACACAAGATATTGTCTGCCTGTAATGGGAAAAAAAAATCAAACCATCAATAGAGTAATGGGCCATTAGGTAGACAAAGTCCATATGCCTGCAAAATGAGAGAAATTTCTAGAGGATTCTGGGATGCATGAGCAATTAGGACAATACTGATGGTGTTGATGGGGGGAGGGAGGAGGGGCTAGCTTGGAGGGGCTAGCTCTCTTGTTATTTAGGGCCTGCCTAGGTTTATGATAACAACTTCTCAGAAACCATGATTGCCTCTGTTATCAACTGGCAGCCTACACTAGTCAGGTGACTGAACAGTCATAGAAATTACCCTCATCTCAAGCCCTCCAGTGGATGGGATTACTCCATTTTAAGCAGATTTTTTACAATGGGAGTTTCCTTGATATTCTACTATGTCTTGTACACCTATAAATAGCCTGTAGTAGCCAATGAAAGAATTAACTCAGTGTTATCTCTTATACATACACTAAACAGTTATTTCAATAATGAAAATAACCATTTTTAAATGTCAGAATCATCAGATTACTGAATATTAAACTGGATGTTGTCCCACAAAAAGTAACTTTCTTTCTAACTTTCTTGTAATGCCATTCTAAAGGGATACTACAGAGTTTGGGGCTATCCAAAATATACTATAAAACAGAAAACCAACAGAGAGAGGAAAAAACCCCCAAACCCAAGTTTATCTTAGACTGAGCATTACAGTAGGTAAACATTGACTGAGAGTAAGAATTCTGATGGACTATGATGATAATGAATGGGCTTTCCTCTGGGCCTACTTCATCGTGTTTCAAAGTAATATTAAGAAAATCTTAAAAAAACAAAAAACAAACCCCTTTACACACACGAACACTACAAAATCCTCTTTGGAGCTTGAGCAGGTATTCTGACACCCCATCCAAGGACTAAGTATAGACCATCAAAGAGCCTGAGGCTGAATTGACTTCATCTTTTCAGGTTAGGTTAATCTGGGTAGATTGAACCAATAAGCATGTGAACAGGCATTCACTTTTGATTCCAGAAATGCAGCCACATGCCTACAGTGGCCCAGGCCAGAAGCAGGGAGAGCAAGAGCACACCTCCCTGCTCAACTGCAGCAGACAGCTTAGCCACCTTATGGTGGGGGGGGGGGCAGGTATGGGAGAGATGCAAAGCAGCCTAGGATGCTAGGGGACTGCGAATAAACCTGAATCTGAAGGGGATCTGGGACAGAAGATCAATAAAGTGATTTAACCTAAATCAATACTACATCCATCCAATTTTATCTTAAACTGGTTTTAGCCATTTTGAAAATGGTTTGTGCACTGAACCTCTGGGCTAGGGACAGATATTGCACATAAACCAGTTTACGTGATCAGAAACTGGTTTAAACCTGTAACAGAACACATGTTCAGTGCACATAAACCAGTTTGAAACTGGATGAAACCGATCTGAGATAAACCTGATTTAATGTAGTATCAGACTTAACTGATTTGACTCAAACCAGTTTATGCAATGTCTGTCCCAGACCCCTTGCTGGTTTAAGTTAAACCAGACTCCCCCAGCATCCCAGCATGTTCTCTGGGCTGGGCTGGTGACAGCTCTCTGCTGCACAGCAGAGATGGCCCTTCCCCTCTGCTTCCTGGCTTGAGCTCAGCACAGACTTACAGGCACAGCAGGGTCTGCTGGCTTCCCCATGTCCCACTCTCACCACCCCCTGCTTAAGTAGAGATCCCTTCTTCCTTTCTCCCACACCACAGACAGCAGCCAACATGTGGTAAGCTAGCTAATGCTGAGAGGTGTCTGTGTGTCTCTCTCTCCAAGAAATTTCTCTGTTCAAGAAATTTGAAGTAATGTGGAGAAAGAGGCTATTGTTTTGCTCAGCAGGTGATAAAGACTCCTAATCAGCCCCCAGCTGGCTTGCTTACCTGTCAGTTTGCTGCAGACAGTATGACAAAGCAGGGAGGGAGATTGAAAATCTCCATATCATCAAGAGCTGCATGCGCTGCACCCCTCCCCTCCCCCTTTGCCTCAGAGTGCTGGCCTGGGGCTGGAGGCTGGCAACAGCCTTGTATAGCCAGTGGGGAAAAGCCTGGGACTGTACAGGAAGACCTGCCTAATGAGCGAATGCTGCCATAGCCTGGCTGCACCCCACTTGCTCAGCTCCCCGCAGAAGGGAAGGGAGGGCTGCTCTAGCGCCCCCTGGCTTCTAGCCTGAGCCACTGCCTGAATTTTCTCAGTCCAGAGAGAATGTCTGTCCAGTTTCAGACGAGTTCAGCCTAGCCAGATTAGACTAACCTGCAAAGACTGAATCAATTCAGGCTCAGGCTTTTTGAATGTCTGTAATACAACAGGGCTAGGGGCAGATTTGAACCCATTTCCAAATGCTTATACTGGTTTATATGTAATTTCTGTCCCTAGCCAAGGAGTCCTAACTGTTTTCTTTCCTGTTGTTTTAGGCATTATATCTTTCTTATACCTTAGGAAACCCTCATAAAAATAAAGCATTTCTTCCTATTGAAAGATGACCTCAAATTTCTGTGCACTCAAGAAAACAGTTCAAGATGTAAAATTTCATAATGTCTATTTATTTTGTTTCAATGCAATAAAATAAATGGTCAGAAATTTCACCCTGCACTGTTTAACAAGAGTGCCATGCTACATTTGTAAGTATCGCTACTTCATAGCAGCACAAAAATAGGATCAGAATTGCATTGCCTGAAACAAAGTTCATCCAGTTAGAGAAACAAGAAAGGAATTAATAGATTTCCAAAAAGGAGAAAGAAGGGATGAGAGGGAAAGAAGAAACTTGTGAGCTCCCTACATTCTTAAAGTTCAGACCTATAATATTCATATTTGAAGATGGCATATGGACAAACAAGAATAGAGAAAAAAAATTTAAAAACTTGTTGAAATGTTGTTGCTTATCTAGATCAAACGAAGCTTGCCAGAATTAAGTATGTTTTTCTGAATAGAATTTTTTCCATTTTCTTGTGTCATAAATGCCATCTAGATTGTTTGAGAGTTACTGAGAACGGAGAAAAAAATTACATTTTGTTCTGCAGAATGAGTAGGCAACAAGAAGTACCCTCATGCTGATTTGTAACAACAATGAAGCAGACACATATGTTTGCTATTTTCCTGAAACATAAACATAGAGGTTTTTCCGAGTTGTACATTTAGTTTCATGTTAATTAAAATGAATGTTTAGTTACATTTCCTCTGTTGTATCAAAAATGTAGAAAAAATAATTTCAACTGAAGCCTTTTTTTCAAATCAGAAATAACTTTCTTTTTGTCTGGAATCAGTTTTTTTTCCAAAGAAAATGTTGGTGATGTATATTGTATGCAGCCTCGCCTACCAACTTCTTCCATTCTTATTCTCTACGATTTTATCCTTCCCAGCAGTGTTCCTAAGGAGAGTCAAGTGAGACAACTAACCAGGCCAAGGTAGGGAGGGAGGATTCAGAAAAAATGGCAGTCACCTCCGCTGCTGGCTGACCACACTGCTAGCACCGGCCCCAAGGAGCTAGCACTGCTCTGGGTGCTAAGCTGCTTGTTATACCTCTGACCCTTTCCATCCTGGCTTGTATTAAGTTAACATTGTTGGGATAATAAAACATCAGTTCTTATCTGAAGAGAAACTATTTAAATATTATATTAATATAGTCAAAGATTTTTAGGGCCAGAAGAAGCCATTAGATCTTTGAATGCACTAAAAGAAAAAGACACATTTAAATCAGTTTTCCTTGTATTGAGCCAAGTAAATTACGTTTGGCCAATGCATATTTTTTCATGAAGCCAGGTTTGCTCTAGAGACTTCATAAAACTGATTAGCTACCAAATCCCCTTGATAGTTAGTTCTAAGGTTTAATTACCTTCACTCCTTTTATTAAATGGAAAACATGCTCAGACTACAAGTAACAACATTTTTCCCTGTATCTGCCAGTCCCACAAACTCATCCCAAAATAGTTCTGCCTTTGCAATCCCATTGTCTTTGGTGGAGTTGCACATGTGCACTTAATTAGTTTTATGTTTAATAGTAGTAGTAGCAATAACTCTGTTCATGATTGGCAGAGTAGAACAGAATCCAGCTCACATTCTAAGCTGGAGAAAACCAATAAAGGCAAAGGGAAAAAAAAGCCTTATATTTATCATTTAAAGAGTATGACAAAATGCATATAATTGGCAAATCTATTCAGTAAGGTACCATTTTTACTTACTTTATTTTTCAAAGCAGCAGTAATTATGAATGGGATAAGAGATCCAGGGCTACTAAATGTGTTTAATATTCAATACTAATGAGGAAATATCAAACAGTTAATCTCAACTCCATCTAAAAAGGGAAATTGTTAATAGCAAGTTTGACAAAGTTAAAAGCTATTTCAGTACTGCCTCCCAGTCTCCTGTAATATAAGGCTATGAGATTACTTGTCTATTTACCCGTCCTTTACTTTTTCTTTCCGTTAAATGCCTCATTAAAAGTAGAAGTTCATTGCTGGAAATGGAAGTTGAGACCTTGTCACATATGTTTTTCGTGCAGCTGACATTTTATCGTTGACAAAGATCATTTTAACATTTAAGGTATTTAGGCTGCATTTTATGACCAGACGACTAAAAAATTCCACTTGGTATTAATTTCAGTTTTATTTTGACCCCACTTACTGTATTGTTTGTAGTCTTGCAACCACATCCTAAAACAGTTGTAGCTCTGGCATTTGGTGGAGTCACTGTTATATCACAATCCAGGTATGCTGGGAAAAGAATGCATCTCCAGTGCTGTCTTGTCAACAGATATGCTAAGATGTATCATTCCAATTTTAGTATGGCACTAATTAGGACCCCAATCCTGCCAACATATGTGAAGTTGGATATGTAAGTATGTTTTTGCAATGTAAGGGGCCAAATCTTAAGTTAATAATAGCAAGCTTCCTCAAATGTCATTAATGACGCTTTATTATCTGTATTTCATATTACCATACTCATCAATAATAGCAGTAAATTATATGATACTATTGCAGGGCTGAAGGCACTACTCTAGTTTAGGCCTGAATGAGCCATCTTTAGCCAAGTTCACTTAAATGTTACTGCCTGCTAACTACCGATTTTGCAAGGAAATAGCTTCAGACCCACCTATTTTTCAATGAAAGTCTCCTTCAATAAAACAAAAAAATCAGGTAAGATCATTGGTTCTTCCCTAGTCATATTATATGCATTAAAAAGGCCAAAGTAACAAAGATGTGCTCAATCAAGGCCGAGAACAAGTTGGAAAAAGATTTCAGGAGTGATGGCTCAGTAATAGACAGCCATGCAATCACCCTCAAAGGACCCCCTCACACATACTTGTACTGAGGGGTCATGAAGGTTGGATTATAAATAAGAAGCACATTTCAGGGGTGGGGCTAAGTCTGGGCAGTGTCGCAAGTTCTAGGGCACCCAGAGGCATACCATAAATTGGAAATAATAGAGCCATCTGTTACATCAGTCCCTTCCTTGAAGCCAAGTTCAGAGCCACGAAAAGAAACAGATGGCTTAACTTACTTGTGTCCAGTGGATGGTTATTAGATGACAAATGGTAGAAAATACACAGCCTTCCCCATTGGCTTCTTTATACCATGGTAAATTGTTTTCGTGCTCTCTTCCTTTGAATGCGGTTAGTTCTGGGGCTCATCTTTTAATTTACTTTGTTTACTACCTGCAGAATTATCAGTGGCACTGTTGTTTGCTTTTTCTATTCATGCTATTATAACAAAAATGCTGGTGGGAGAGACAATCACCCATGAAACAAGACCAGGGTAGCTCAGTGATCAACTGAGCATTCCCTTGCAGTATTTCTTACTGGAGTTCCTTCCCCTGAAACTTGTAGGGCCAGACTGGCCTTCCTGCTCTCATGCACTGGCTTTATGTGCCTCCTAAACCCTGCTCGGTCCAGTCATATGACCCTGGAACTCCCCATAAGTATTGCCTTGCTGTGGCTGATGACCTGCCTGCTTTCTCAGCTAGGGCTTAGCTCAGCAGCCTGCAACTTGGTGCCTGCTACCTGGTCTCCTGATTGCCAGCTCTCCCACAGCCAGCCTATTCTATGCAGTAGTTTTTAATGTGGATCCCTGCCTCAGCAGCAGGGATTCCTGGTTGCCTACCCTCTCGCAACTAGGATCTATTCAGCTGCCCTTGGTCCTAAATGCAGTGTTCTCTCCATAAAGACTCAGGAGCTTCCAGGCTTCCTATTACACCCCTCCTCCCCCCACAAAAAATAGTTTTAATCCATCTATGTGCATTGTTGTATGAATTTAATTTTTTCAAAAAGTGTGCATATATTTGAGGGCACTTGCATTTAAGCACCTAAAATTGACACCTGAAAATCGAAATGCATACATAACCAAATGAGTGTGGATTGAACAATCTAAATTAGGTAAGTTTGAAATGTGGGCTCTGAATATACTACATATCAGTTGTGGTACGCTAATTACAATTTTATTTGACAGAAAATTTCTCCAGTTTTCATTGAACCCAGGCACCTGCTAATTTTTCATTTATACTCAGTAAACTGGGGGGGTGGGAAGAGGAAGTTACTGGACATAGAAGAAAGGCTGAAGGAATGGCAGCAGAATAGATCATTTATACACTGCACTGGGTCTGTTTTCTGAATTGTAAGTGCATAGTGCCAATTGTAAGTGCCAAATAATCAAAGTGATACGAAGTGAATAAGCTGTTTGAATCCTCTTATCGCTGACTTATTTTCTGTGTCCAGTGTACTATTATAGTATCCTCAGTGTTTTACCATAATATTAATTCCTTTTGTTGCAGATCATTTTATAAATCAGTTAGAACCTTTATAGCAGCCCAAACTAAATATGGAAAAAAAGTTTTTTCTGCTGCATAACACTTTAAACTCTGTACTGTAAAACTGATGACTCATGTATGTCTGCAGAGACTAAAACCTTGTCAATTAACTTCTAGAGGTGTACAATGCCATGAACATTTGAATAGCAGGGGTGTACAAAGCTGGCACTATTCAGTTAGTTGTTTTGGATCACTCCCTGACTCGATTCAGCCAAATCTGAAGATTCGATGCTGATTCAGAGAATCAGTGATTCAGACACAGACAGTTTTAAATGTTTTTTCTGCATACCTCAAGGTACCAACGTGGCTTGTGAATGCTGCAATGCTGGTGCAATGCTGGTGCGGATGGAGCATTCCACAGGAGTGCGGGGTGGGGGGAGGCCTCCACATGCTTGGTGGTGAACCTGGAATAGGATGGGAAGTACTTCCAGTCTACTTTCGTGTCCACCGGGGAGCACACTGGGGGGTCCACCTCCCGTGTCCCCCCCAGCTCAGCAATTGGCTGAGGAGGGATCCTGGGTGCCCTCCCAGACCCAGGAGGCATCAGCCGCCGAGCCAGTGAGGATGTGGGGGTAGCCCTCTGCGCAGTCCCCAGAGGACCCGGAAGTGGACATGAAGTGCTTCTGGTCCACTTCCGAGTCTGCTGCCGAGTGCACTGGGGAGCCCCCTGCACTTCTCTGGGACACTTCAACTTGCCCCAGCATTGCAGCATTCATGAGTTGCCTGCTACCTCGAGGTATGTAGAAAAAACATTTAAAGGTGTGCCTGTGTCTGAATCGCTGAATCTTTCCAAATTGATTCAAAGGGTTCCGATTCAATTCAGAGAAATTAAAGGGTCCTCTGATTCAATTCAGATGCAGAGATTCAGGCACTGAATCAGGCTGAATCTCTGCCAAATTGAATCAGGGACCGAGCTTCGCACAGCCGTAATGAATAGGTGAAAACCATTACACAGGTTATTACTATACGTTATTTGAAATGTCGCAAATCCTTCTTTCAGGTATTTCAAGATTGGGTACAGTCAACACTCACCCTTTCACTTTTAAGGAACACCAAACCATATCTTAGAAGTAGTTCCTAATTTATCTTGGCATTGAGACAAACATTTTATCATGTTTGACCTCAGGTCTTGCAGGTGATTGTTTGAAACACTTTTCCAACATTTCCACCCCGTCCTCATTAAAAAATTAGGCACTTGTGGTGTCGATGCTTACACAGTCAGATGGATTACATTGCCTGGAGGGCCACATCCAGAGAGTGGTGGTGGATGGGTCATTTTCGACCTGGAGGGATGTGGGCAGTGGGTTTCCCCAGGGCTCGGTCCTCGGGCCAGCACTGTTCACTATCTTCATCGGCGACTTGGACAAGGGGGTAAAAAGCACCTTGTTCAAATTTGTGGATGACACTAAGATGTGGGGAGAAGTGGGAATGCTAGAAGAGAGGGACAGGCTACAACTAGATCTGGACAGGTTACAGAGGTGGGCGGATGAGAATAGGATGGGTTTCAATATTGACAAGTGCAAGGTATCGCACCTGGGGAGGAAAAACCAGCAGCATACCTACAGACTAGGGAACTCCTTTCTTCTCAGCACAGAGGCAGAAAAGGATCTTGGAGTCACTATTGATTCCAAAATGAACATGGGCTGCCAATGTGGGGACGCGGTCAGGAAGGCTAACCGCACCTTGTCAGGCATCCGTAAATGCATCACGAGCAGGTCCAAGGAAGTGATCCTCCCCTTCTAAGTGACATTGGTCAGGCCACAGTTGGAGTACTGTGTCTTGTTCTGGGTGCCACACTTCAGGAGGGATGTGGACAGCATTGAGAGGGTCAGGGGAGGGCCACTCGCATGATCGGGGGCAGCAGGGCAGGCCCTACGAGGAGAGGCTGCGAGACCTGAACCTGTTCAGCCTCCACAAGAGAAGGCTGAGAGGGGACCTGGTGGCCATCTATAAACTTGCCAAGGGGGACCAGCAGGCAATGGGAGAGTCCCTGTTCCCCCGAGCACTACCAGGAGTAACAAGGAATAACAGCCATAAGTTGACTGTCAGTAGATTCAGGCTAGACATCAGGAGGCACTACTTCACAGTCAGAGTCGCTAGGAGCTGGAACCAACTTCCAAGGGAAGTGGTGCTCACTCCTACCCTGGGGGTCTTCAAAAGGAGGTTAGACAATCACCTAGCCGGGGTTGTTTGACCCCAGCATCCTTTCTTGCCCCTGGCAGGGGGTCGGACTTGATGATCTGCTTAGGTCCCTTCCGACCCTACCAACTACGAAACTATGAAACTTTCCAGCTGGTAAAGCAAATGCTTGCATCTTCCCTTAAGAGCAATGTGGATCTAAATTATGGAACCCCCCTTTCCCCCACCACACACACATGATGCAGTCTAAAGGTTATTGAATAACTGCATTTATAGGAAGCAGAAACTTAAAGAAATGGACCCACAGTATGCATTGTCTAAACTCCCTTGGTAAGTTAGATGTAATTAGAAATATAAAATTCATGAAATGTCATCAATAAAGTTCAGCCACTCTCAAAGGCATTGTCCTCATAGCCTAAGCTTCCTTTTCTCTTGCCTCATAGCTAACTGCCACTCAAAGCTGGAACATGTATTAATGTCCCCATATGTCTCTTTATTATCTCTTTTACAGGTGACCTACATATGAGTTCTGCAAAAAAGTTGGCACCTTTTCTTGAGGTATAGAAGATGCCAAAGTCATTAAAATAAATAATTGCATAAATAGCTATAGAACTATAAGAATATTTTAAAGTTTGCCTTTTTGTGTTCCTTTCTCCATCTTCTGTCATTGCAAGACTCTGAGTTCTGCTGTCGCAGAGTTCTGTGCTCTGTTCTTTACTGCCTAACAATAGGCATCAAGTCTTAAAATACTTATAGTGATTCAGAACATGATACACAAGCTTAAAGTTTTGCAAGATTTAGTTCATAGAGTGAATGTATAGACATTCCATTGATTTAAACATCTTTATCGGTCAGAATATTGGTATAGTCATGATGGCTTAGGATATATGCAAGAAGACAAGGGGTGGGGGGCTTTGGTGATGTCTTTTATTGGACCAATTGTTGGGGGAGAAGCTGGATGAGCTTTTGGGCACATGCTTCCCTGTTAAGAAGTTTATTGGTCCAATAAAAAGGTATTACCAAAAAAGATGTTGGTTCTCACAATCTCAAATATAATTTGTTATTTTGATTACAGGGAAATTTAATAGCAATTTAAGTTTGACCTCACAATATTAATTTTGTTCCCAGATCCTGCAAACCCTTACATGCAAACCTAACCTTTCTGCTAAGCATAGCTCTTGGGCAATTTTAAAAAGCTAAGCCCATGCTTAAATACCCAGAGTCAAGAGCTCTCATTTTTTAAAAGTTTTTACTAGCTACCCAGTCAAAGAAAATGCATTTTGTTTTTAAATTAGTAAAGATTATGCTAATAAAATGTTATTCTGCTCATTTCTCTACAAATATACCATCAAATATACTAACATTTCTTGATTCTATTTAAATAGTCTCTTTTTTCTATGTCTTCAAAAATTTTGTGACAAAACAAAATTTAATATTTGAATTATAAAATGTTCTGCAAACTAAGAAGCATAGACTGCTTTTATATGTTTGCTTGTACACTGAACCATAATTAATTGCAAAATAAAATCCAGTCCTGCAGTGTCTTGTGCAGAAATTCATGTTGTACCCAAAGGACTTCACTGACTTGAGGGGCAAAGGAATGTATCCTCCTAAATCATGACATCATATTCAGGCACAAGAGGTCAATCCAGCTATATCACAACAGAAGACAAGGACTTAAGTCATTTGCTGTCATTTATTTAAAACTGTATTGGACCAATATGCTTCAGTGTAACAGCTCATTCAGTCAAGGGATTCTTTGAAAAAATGGAGATAAATGGAAAGAGTGTCTTAGGCTGCCTGTAGACATGCTCACCATTTTCTAAACCATGTTAACTGATTCACATCACAATTCTAATTACATTTCAATCAAGAGGTTTGCCCCCTTCTCCATAGCCCATGTGCTTATCTTATTGAATGTAATAGTTTGAATTCTTGTAATAAATACCCATTAGCCAGTTTAGAAAAAAGGGAAGGTCCATCTTCTTATCTAGGCCATTGCTTGTTTTTGCCTACCTGCTGAATGTCTTGGTTCTTGGATGTTATCTTTGCAGGCCTTTAACAAAGTAAACCTAAAAACGACCCTTGGGCAAACATTCCGAGAGATGGAAACCTAGGGACCTGTGAAAGGGGGTTTGCAAGAGAGGTCACAGCAATGTTGTGGAAAATCTCCAAAAAGCAAGAATACGAACTGACCACCCAGCAGAAATCTGTTAAAAGATCCGAGCCCAAATTTGGGAGTAGTGACAGGTTTGGGTAGGAGGGGCCCAAGATGGCAATTCACCCAATAAAAACTGTAACCTACAGTCCCAATTTGGAGGTAACCTCACTTGCAGAACACCGAAGGAAGAATCGCAAGTGTAGGCCAGATCAGACTGATCACCTTAACCACCCTCTCCGTTGTATGAATTTAGTGTGCAATCATTGTGAAATCATGCAATCAACCAAATACTCCCCCAGCCAGGCGCATCAAATGAATCAGTAAATTGTGTAGGATCTTCCTCTATTCCGTAACCCACTAGAGACAGTGCTTGGGCAAGGCAGGAGCTTAGTCAGGATACTGATACTTAGTCACTGTGGCCATGTCCACACGAGTGTGGACACTTGTTTCCCCAGGGACACCTGTGCCACGTGCCCTCTGATGCCCCCTCTAGATCTCTGGGGGCCAAAAAACTGCCCTGCACTCCTACCCTGCAACACAAAGAACACCTGAACGTGCAGTGTGTAGCACCACCACATACTGTACAGTGGCGCTTTTCTGGACATGGCCTGTGAAGTGTTGTTGGCCCATTTCATTTTGTAAAGGTGCTGTTTTGCCTGATAGCCTGTTGTGTTGCAAAATCCCAACTGAGTTTCCCTTGAGGAGCTTGATATTTGCAAAACTTATCTGCATTCCTAAGGAATGCTTATCTGAGGACCTAAGGACTGCTTTTCCTAAAAGCAATGTCATATATATATGTTAATTAATACAGTTTAAATTGCCTACTTTGGACTACCTAGTCTACATTAACTTTAATCCTCATTGAATGAGGATTAGTTCATTTGGATAGGAGCCAATTTTAATTTGGACTGCAGACATCCATGTCTATGTAGTGATGGCCATAGTCAGGATTAAAACTTGAAAAATGTAATGTCTATAAAAAGCTTTAGTAGACTTAGTAGGAAAATGAGCTCTTGCTTACACACTTCTCTGAAAGCAGAATATGCATCTTAATTTGCAAATGGATTTGGAGAACATGATGTTGCTTATTAAACATTCAGCAAATAACTTAGATATGAAATATTCCTGATATATATTTCCTTTTTCTCTGTGTGACAATATTTGTGTATGTCATGAATTAAACAGCCATCAGTAAATAGGGCTTTGCCTGGAGAAAGTGCTGGGCTTACATGTATCCAATTGACAAGCTAGGACCAAGGATGCTAGAGACCTACAAAGTTGTGAAATGGCAACACTGAGGTATACCAATACAAGTGACCTGGTGAAGATAACTCATAGTATTAGCTCCTTAGCTCTTCCTAAAAACCTTTACACAAAGTCTTCCCTGAAGGCCAAGTGCAAAATGCTGATTAGTATTCTTCTGAACTCTCTTCTGGCTATTCCTTTTGGTTTTCTTTATTCTGTGTATCCAGAGTCAATTATTTTAGGAAACCTCCCCTGCCCTTGTCTTCCTTCAGTTTCTAAAGTTGCAAAGCAGTCTTTGATATATAAAAGACAGTTTGACAGGGAAACTGCAGCAGTAGCAGATCTGTACTCCTTTCAGGATCTGGCTCCCATCTCATTCTTAGGAACTGAGCAGAGATCCTTTGATAGATTTGTATGTTATTCCCTAGAAAAAAATATCTGTCTGTTTCCTGGCCATTCTTATAATGGCTTCTTTCTGATGGAAATAGTGAGGCCTTATTATAAAGACTCCTGGCCTGCTACCTGGTAGAGAGTAGAATGCTAAGTGTGCCCTAGCCATTAGAATTTCATCTGCATTTTGCAGATCTGGTGCTTTTAATAGCTGCTGAGTAAATCTCACCTCGGGGTTCTCAGGTACTGCTTTAACTGTGAACATTGCTCCCCCCTCTGACTGTTCTCAGTGTAATTTTAATTGTGTTTTTCTGCATTTTCCGTTGCTTTCATTCTTTGCTGTTGATCAGCACCTGTTCCCAATTTCTCCTTCCCCTGTCCCAACATGGAAAAACTCAGATATTCAAATTGGTGATCCTTTTCTCTATAATTGATAATTTGTTGTTGATATTTCTCTTACCCTTTACAGTCACACATTCATTCCTTAAAATTTTACTGCACTAGCTTATTTAGTTCTCTATGAGCAGTTTGGGCATATGTTTTCCTGCTGCTGAGTGCTAAAGAGGGCTTTCTGAATATATTAGAGTGTTTTTAGAAATAAAATTTAAATATTGGGGTGTTATGGAGCAACCCTCTGACTTTCCTTTGGAGAAGAATGGGTAGGAAGTCAATAGAAGTACATTGTGACCCTTTCTGTCTCCAAGCAATTGCCTTTAGCTGCCTTTTGCCTGGTCCCCACAATATATTAAAAAAATTGCCTGAGTTAACAAGATGAAGAATGCAATCAACAGCTCTACTCCTCAAGCACAATAGAACTTTCTGTGCCAAGGGTTTTGTTTTGCCGTGCATTGGACAGGGTTGAATGAATTCCCAGATGAACTAGGGATTGTCACAAGCCTTCTCATGCATCTCTGTTTCCAATGTTAGATAAACATCTTCAACCTTATCTTCTCTAACAGAAGAACAGCTTATCATCATCATCATCATGCTTGTCATGGTATGCACAGTGAAGGATACTGAATGGTAACATAAGAGGGAAGCTGGATGGATTTGAAAAAGTAAAAATGCTAAATAGGGTGTGTAGGAACTAGACTAGGTGAACTAGATAGGTGCAGGTACTAGACAAGGTGTGTGTTAGAGGACTGACGTGGAAAAAACAGTTGCATTTCTATCACAGATGCCTTTGTACATCTTTTGTACAAAAGATTAAATGGTTGTCTTTAGAAAAATGCACACAGCTCTATGCACTGTGCTGTCAGGAAGATGAAGACAAATTGTTGGGAATTTATAGAAAAACAAATAAATCGATTAAGGGGAAGGAAGGACAGGTTTATAAGGGGGAAAACTACATATAGGTAAAACAAAAAATAAGCTTTATGCTAAATATGTAAGACTTTTAAAATGGGAAGAATTTTTTAGGATGGTATAAAGTGATATAAGTAAAAGTAATAAGATGCATTACATCAAGTCCATTTTTTGCTACATTACTTATGAGTTGCATTGAAATGGTGCCTAAATATCCCATCTGGGGTTTTAGCAGCAATTATTCTGGGCTCTTTACACATCTACAATGAAAAGGGCCCCCTGATTCACACTTGCATGTAAGTGCCTAACTCAAAATTTAGCTGAATGACTGTCAACTCAGCAGTCAGATCTATTTAACTGTAGCTTTTCCTCAGCTCCCAGCTACAGCATGGAAATCACACAGCTTGGGGCCTCACTTCAATAGAGCATTAAATCATGTTATTAAGATCCTTTTCAGTAGAACACTTAAGTTCATGTTTATTTCAATGTAAATAAATCCTTTCAACTGGGGCCTAAGTCAGCTATGCCAGTATGCTGGTGAGAGGGAGAGGCACTGAAAGAGCTAATATGAGATTTTGTACAAAAGTAGACCCTGAGATCTATGTGCACCTGTATTTGGTTATACACATTTGACAGCTGCATGCAATAATAGGTAATTATACACAGAACCAACTAATTTGCATATGCATACTGCATCTACATCTCCACTTTTATTTTTCCAAAGTATGATATTTAGAATGCTTGGTCCTGTGGTCTATACTGTACTGTTTTTGTGCATAATTAAAATAATCTACTATGTTAGACAGAACATAATAGTTAATGGCCTGCTTATTTCTTAGGCATTGGTTTTCAACCACTTCCCTTAGCTTCTGCCATCTCTCAAAACTATGACACTCTGTATAAATAAAGTACATGCTGGGCCATAAAAAGAGACTAATTCTAGCGCACACACCTGAGAAGAGAAATAATAGTAAAGTAGGGTTTTAAAGCAAAGTATAACTGGTAATTGATTATTCCTTTCTCCTACTATGGCTAGAATTCCATCAAGACCCTAATAACTTTTCTTGGTGAATGTTTCACAAGTTATTCCAAACAGTTTTGGCTTTGACAAAATACTTCCTAACTATACAAAACACTTCCTGACTATATATTTCATTAGTCAAAATATACTAAGTCAGTCTTACTGGTTCCTAATATTTTGTTTTGATCTTAGGGGTCAGGTTCCATACCACCATTGGTTGTGTAAGTGGTTTTAGATGCTTATGTGTTATTTTATTCCATCCTGTTAAAAGTCCATGAAAAACTATTAATACAGAAGATCCATGGGTCCTCCTTCTTACTGCTTTTTATGACTCAATGCTAAAATGACAATGTAGTGCAAAAGTAAACACGCTGATGGATTAAGGACCTCAATAGGGTGGAATGGATTTGTGCTTAGATGCCAAAGTCCACTAAGACACCTCATAGGTATAATAGGATCTGTCCCTAAATGCTAATAAAAAAACGTAATTAATCATTTATTCTATAATCACTTTAGATAAAAAAAACTACAACCCATCTGTCCAGGATGATAGATATAAGAGCACAGGGGGAAGAAAACTAATTACAGATTCAGGAAATGATGCAATAAAAATGCATTTGAAAATACACATGCTGACCATGCTAAAGTTATGTCATAATTTCTAGGATGTCAGACCAAAAAGCCCCATTAGATCATTTGTACTCACCTCCTCTAGTTCTCAAGCCATTTCACCAAGATTTCTCCATAGTATAATAATCTTTAGCTAAATTAAAGTAGATCAGAAACTAAGATATAGTGTGCCACAGAGAACAGTAGAGCCTTTGTCTGCTATACATGCAAGAGTTGATTAGATGAGATATGCCTGGATGATCCTAGCAGGTGATCAAAGCCTTTTGTGGCAGACAAAGGCAAACCAATTTCCATAGCCAATCAGACAGGAAGTAATCAGATAATTTGGATAAGGATCGGTATGTCACTTGATTTTCTGTCCCCATCTGTGGGATCTGCTGTGGTATTGAGAAGATCTAAGGTCCTCTAGATCTGTAATGTGATCAAGATGGTTAACTGTTCCTAAACATGAGAGCTAGCAGCTTGCACTTCATACAGATGAAATCTTCCCTTCATTGATAAATCCAGTGTGTATCCAGTTTCCATGATAAATCCAATGTGTAGTAACTGATGGCTCTCTGACCATCCTCATTTCTGAGGTAAAAATTTTTCTATAAAGCTAAGCCCCTGCACTCATACAAATTATTGGAGAAATTCCACTGTCATCTACTTAACTGGTTGGTGTTCTTGGCTTTTAAGCATAGTCTAAAAAAGCCAAACTTTCCCTTCATTAAGGATTATCAAAAATGTAATTAAACTAAAGACCAATCAGTAAATCAGAATCATGCCAGGAATAAAACTCTTAGGGATCAAAGCTGAACTTCTGAAATCAATCACAACTGACCCACAGACAATGACTGACTTTTTTCTCTCCAAATATATGAACAATTTTGTTAGACAAAAGTCCCATGGAAACTCCACAGTTATCTGTTCCCTGTTCACTGACTATTGATTGCTAGTTGCCATTTGTTTTAAACTCATCACTTAAGACTCATTAATTGACAACCCTTTGCTAAATTAAAACAGGCATAACTTTTTACTCCCAGCAGGCAGTACAGATGTCTTTAAAAAGGTTTATAGCAGTATGCAATATCAACACAGAATATGAATCTTGTCACATGAAAGAATGGTGTGATAATAAAGACGTAAGTGCTAAGAACAAATGCAAAGTATCAGTCCCCACACAAGAATAATATGTCATAACAAACACATCTACACATGTGGCAGACCACTGTTGTTATGTATAGTACTAAATGACTGCACGATAACTGGCATTACCATGCAGTACCATCACCGCACATTTTTTCCCAATGCCACTGTGCAGTACCTTGTTACTACTGTGCAGCAGTGTCACGTCACAGTTAGTACCTGGCAACACTAGTGCACAGAAGCAATGAGCTATGCTGCAGTAGCTACTGCACCATAGCTACCCGTGTAGATATGCCCAGTTTGTACCTATGCAAACAGTTAAAAGGGAGCAGGATCTCTCTTTTCCATCAAATCACTATTCCACAAGCAGGGAAAGAAAATGGCTGCTGCAAGTCTATTAAACCCTGTAGCAAGGCAGTCAACAGAAGCTTTACTCAGCTGTCCCAACTCAGGCATATCCACCTAAACCAATAAAGTTGGGAGAAGTATTCTGTATCAGGATAGGGCTGATGGAGATAACTGTCTCCCTGAAGGAATGAGGAACTCAGGACTGGATTGCCTCCATCACTGTCTTGGTTCTGGGGCAGTGCAGCAAAACCAGAGTAGAGCCTATAGAAGTTAGGTTTCTAGACTGAACAGTCTACCAATATGAATTGTAAACAGTGAAGAAATAAGCTGTTGTTATATACCCAGAACCAGAGTAGCTGCAGATTGAGAACCAGATAGTGAATTCTTTTCTTCAGTCTTAAGGCCATTTCAGCAGAAAAATAACCAAGAAATGATGAGAAAATGATTAGTATGTGATGAAGAAAGGCCACTGCTTATGAAAGCTTATGCTATACGTCTCTGATTTGGTTAGTCGATTAAGGGACAAATCTACCCTGCCTTCTTCAGCTAACTCCCCATTTCTGGTTTAGTACAGTCATGTTTCTTAATTATTGACATAGGTGTGGTTTAGCCTTTCACAAACGGCATTTTTTGTAGCTTTGTATATGATTTTACATTGGGGCAGCATTGGTAAGCAAGTGAGATTTATTGTCATATTTTAAATGGTCCAAGACATCTCTCTGTCATTTATTTTATATATATGCATACATACATATACATATGTTTGTATAGACATCTATATGTATGTACACACACACACACACACACACACACACAAAGTATAAAGTTTTGTGAAGACTTTTGCAAATGGTCCATCTGTGCCACTGGTGTTTTTGTAAAAGTTGGACACAGTTTTTATAGAAATATTACAAAGCTGAAATCTCCATGTGTTTGTATGTAGGTATATAATGTTTCTATCTGAAACTACAGTTAGAAAATGATTGTTCCATTGGTCCTTGTTACTAATAGAAGCTAAGACCAGGGAAAATGTGGCAGAAAAAACTAAAAGCTGAAATAAATTTTGGCAGACCCAAGGAGCTTGGGGTCAACTTCTGTGTTATTAAAAGAAGAAAATTATTTATGAATCTAAGGAATTCTGCCATCTTTTCTCAATAGAGATCAATCACATATGATCTATACAGGGAATAGATCATTCTGAATTAAGCATTTTGAAAAGATGATATGAGTAGTCCATATCTGAGATACCTATGGGTTGCCTGCTTTCTTTTGAGAAAAAGAATATGTATGATAGAAGGTTCTTTGGAGGCCAGGACTGGGGTTATTTTTAGCCAGGGGAATGAAAATAAATATGATACTGTAGGGGCTAAGTTGACAAAAGAAGAATATTTCAACTGCACATCTGAAAAATTTGAAAATATGTTAAGCAGAAAATATTTGTGCAAAATCCAACTGTGAGCAACCTCAGCTTTTATCTGATTACATATTTACATAGCACTTAGCACAATGAAAGTTAAATTCTTAATGCTTTGATGTATTACTAACAATCAGACATGAACAACTATTTTTAAGCCAGTTGTGCCAATGTTCCAAACCACTAAATTTGGTCATTGAGGTAGGGTGGGACCATTATCCAAGTTCAAATTTCAATACAATAGTAACAGCAAACAGTTTCCATGATATTCCCAAAACAGTCTTTTAAAGGAATGAAACAGATAGCCAAACTGTCTTAGGGATGGCTTAAGATTTCTATTTAAAGCAGAATTGATATCCCTCAATTTCAGATTTTAAATGGTGAATGTCTTTTCTAAATTTGCAAAATGAGTACTTCTGAAGAGTTGGAGTAGTGTCATCCCACAGGGAGGGATGACAGCCAGATTTCCTTTCTTCCTGTTCAGTTTAAGCCTGCAAAGTATATAGATAGATAGATAGATAGATATGATACACATCTACAGCCTCTACTGTCATCACTGGGCCTTGAATATATATAGGAATGAGTCATGGTTATAGTGTAAGCTGTAGACGGGGTTTTCTTGATTTCATTTGGTTGCATAGGGGTTTTTGGTGTTGTGAGCTTTGCTGTAACATTTCATCAACTGACAGAATGGTGAGGGTTTTTAATATTAAATGTTCACTGGCTCATGAGATTTCTTTCTGTGCACTCAACAACTTCAGTTTTATGAACTGAAATCTTTTCATCTCTCATAACCTATACTGTATGATAAAGTTTTCACAATTTGAAACAGCAGCACCAAATTACTTTTTGGAGTCCTTAAAGAGTAAAAAAAAAAATTCATTGTACCATTCTAGGGGCCACTTTTTAAAATTCATTTGGAAAGCAATGGAGGAGTCATAGAATCATTGGAAAAATAGGGTTGCAAAGGGCCTCAGGAAGTTATATAGTTCAACCCCTGCTTAAAGCAGGACCATCCTCAACTAGAACATCTCAGCCAAGGTTTTGTCTCGCCAGGTCTTAAAAACCTCTCTAAATAACCTGTTCCAGTATTTTCTGCAGTCCTAATGAGAAAGTGTGTTCTAATTTCTAACCTAAACTTCCGCTGCTGCAACTTGAGACCATTGCTCCTTGTTCTGTTATCTGCCACCACTGAAAATAGTCCAGCTCCATCCCCTTTCATCGTGCCAGGGGATTTAACCTGCTATTAAATCCCCTCTCAATTTTGTTTTCTTCTCTAGACTAAATAAGCCCAGTTCCCTCAGCCCCTCCTCATAAGGCATGTGTCCAGCCCCTTAATCATTTTCATTACCCTCTGCTGGACTCTCTCCAATTTGTCCATATGTTTTTGTAGTGGGGGCCTAAAACTGGACACAGTACTCCTGATGTGGCCTCATCGCTGTTAATAGAAGGGAACTTCCCTTGATTTGCTGGCAACGGGCCTACCAGTGCCGTTAGCCTTCCTCGCAACAAGGGCATACTATTGGCTCATATTCAGGTTACTGTCTATCATAAACTACAAGTCCTTTTCTGTGTAACTGCTGCTTAGCCAGTCAGTCTCCAGCCTGTACCAGTGCATGGGAATGTTCCATCCTGGCTTCCCCATATCCACAGAGCCGGTTGTCTTGTCATAGAAGGCAATCAGGTTGATGAGGCATGACTGGCCCTCGGTGAATGCATGCTGACTCTTCCTGAGTGGAACCTTTGAGGATCGGCTCCATGATTTTTTCAGGGACTGATGAGAGGCTGACTAGTCTGTAGTTCACCTTTTTCCTTTTCTTAAAGATGGGAACTATATTTGCCCTTTCTCCATTTGTCCAGGACCTCTCCCAATAACCATGAGTTTTCAAAGATGATGGCCAGTGGCTCTGCAATCATATTCACCAACTCCTGGCTCACGCTTGGGTGCATACCATCCCAGTACGTGGGATTGTTGGGCCCCATGCACCCATGGACTTGTACACATCCAGATTTTCTAAATAGTCTCTAACCTGTTATTTTGCCACTTTTGGCTACTCACCTCGTCCCCAAACTGTATTGTCAAGTGTAGTAGTCTGGGAGCTGACTTTGCCTGTAAAGACTGAGGCGCAAGAGGCATATAGTACTTCAGCCTTTTCCGCACACTGTAGCACAAGGTTGCCTCCCCCATTTTGTGTTTTAACTTACTGAAGAGTTCCCTGCTAAACCAAGTTGGTCTTCTGACATTTTAGTCTTCCTGCACTTTGATTTGATTTGTTCCTGAGCCCTCATTAAGGTTTCTTTCAAGTACAGCCAGCCCAGAACTGGACTCAGTGCTCTAGCTGCAGTCTCACCAGTGCTGAGTAAAGCAGAAGAATCACTTCCTTGGCTTTGCTGGAGATGCATTGATTGATGCATGCCAGAGTATTATGTGCTGTACTGGCTACAGCATCTCACTGCTAGTTCATATACATACTGTAGTCTATTATTACCCTCAGGTCCCTTTCATTCATGGTCCTAGTCAATTTGGTGCCACCGAGTATGTAGGTGTGTTGGGAGTCGCTCATCCCAAGGTGAAGCACTTTACATTTCTCAACATTGTACTTTATCAGATTCTGATCCGCCCAACTTGCTAGCCTGTCTAGGTCCACCTGTAACTGTAGCCTATCTTCAAGTGTGACCACACTTCCCCATAACTTGGTGCTGTCCATAAACTCAGCCAGTGAGCTCTTCACCCCCACATCCAAATCATTAATAAAGAAGTTAAAAAGTACTGAACCAAGCACCGACACCTGTGGAACACCACTGCCCACTTCTTGCCAGGATGACACAGGTACATTCACCATGACTCCCTGGGTCCTATCCTGCAGCCAGTTTCTTACCCACCTGACTGTCACAGAGTTAAGCCCACAATCCTCCAATTTTCTCGTGAGGACATCATGGGATACTAGGTCAAAGGCCTACATGTCATCCTGCTCTCTCATGTCCACAAGGCAAGTTACCCGGTCATAGAAGGAGTTGAGGTTGGTAAGGCAACACTGCTGACAATGAAGCCATTCTGGCTGTCATTCAGAACCTTACCTGCAAGCTTATCGCAGATAGACTCTTTGATGAACTTTTCTAGGGTTTTCCCTAGGATGGAAGTTAGGCTGATTGGCCTATACTTATCTGGGTCCTCCCTCCTGCCCTTCTTGTAGATGGGCACAACAGTGGCCCTCCTCCAGTCCTCAGGGACATCTCCAGAGCACCATGAGTTGTGGAAGAGTTTTGCCAGGGGTTCCACAATGACTTTGGCCAGCTCCTTCAGCACTCTTGGATGAAGATCATCCAGTCCTGCTAACTTGTATACATCTAATTTTATTAATTGGTCATACACCAATTCTAAGGCAATAGTCGGAAGGTGATTATTCCTACTGTGCTGTGCTTATCCTCTACTCTACCTGGCGTGGTTTTCCCTTTGGTCCCATGAAAGACTGAGGTAAAGTAGTCATTCAGGAATTCAGCTTTCTTCTAGGTGCTGATAACCAGCTCTCCTGAGTTGTTGAGTAATTGCTCTACACTCCCATTTGTTTTCCTCCTGTTTCCTTCGTACTTAAAGAAGGACTTCTTGTTGGCTTTGATTCCCATTACTTATCTAAGTTTGTTGCCACTTTAGCCTTCCTTATCTGTTCCCTGCAAATGTGGGCCATCATGGAATAGTCCTCCTTGGGGCCCATCCCGAGCTTCCATTTTTTATAAGCCTCTTTCTTCTTTCTTAAGAGGACCATGATTTCCCTATTTAGACAACAGGGCTTCCCAGCCCTTCTGTAACATTTTCTCCTCATGGGAATGGATGTCCTTTGTGCTTCAAGGATTGTGACCTTAAAGAACAACCACTCTTCATGCATACCTTTCGACTTCAGTCCCTGGTCCCACAGCACTTGCCCTGCTAGTGACCTCAACTTGATGAAATTTGCATTTTTGAAGTCCGGGACTTCAATCCGGCTATCTGATTTGTCTGCCTTATGTCGGATAATGAACATGATGGTTTCACGGTCGTTGTCACCCAGACTTCCCTCTATATTTAAGTCAGTCACTAGGTCATCTCATTTGGCCAGGACCAAGTCTAGAAGACTGTCACCTCTGGTTGGCCCATGCACCTCCTGAGTCAGGAAGAGCTCCTCGACACAGGTCAGGAAGGACTAAGACCTTTCCAATTTGGCCAAGCGTTTCTTCCAAGAGATTTCTGGATAATTAAAATCACCCATGATGACCATGTCACATGCACGAGCAGCCTCACTCAGTTCTCAGGTGAACTCCAGATTGAGTTCTTCTGCCTAGTTTGGTGGTCTGTTTAGCCACCTACAGTTAGGTATCTCTCACCGGCCACCCCCCTCTTCCCCCACAACTTGACCCAGAGGGTTTCAAGTTGTCCATTTTTGGAGCCAATGTCAGCCTCCAAGGAGGCACGCTGCTCTTTCACATAGAGAGCAATGCATCCACCTTTTTTTACCACCTGGTCCTTTCTACATAGGGGGTAGCCCTCTGTTATATTAGAAGTGGGGGAAGAATGAGATTGTAAAAGGGAAAGATATTGAGAAAGAAAATGTCCTTGTTCATAATTCTGGCCTGTACCCCTGGCAGGTGTAGATGAGAATGCATGCTACACTCCTACATGCAGTGGGAGAAGAAATCACTCGCTCACTGGTAAGATATTAGCCTAAGACTTGCCAAGAACTAGGTTCAGTTTCCTTCCTCTGTGTTTTTACATGAGCCTGGGAAAGATGCTCACTCTTTCCCGTTTCTCTGTTTTCCACTTACAAAATATGGATGCTGGCACTTCCTTATCTCACCAGAGTGCTCAGAATATCAATACATTAGATTATGAAGTGGTCAAATACTACAATAATGGAGGCCACCTGAATGCCTTCAAGGGCGAGCTGTCTTCTCTTGGAGGTCCCAGTGTATGCTGTGTATCAAATGCAAGCCTGTACCTTAATAATACCATCTGGTCCACTTAAATTTACTGCTTCTCTTTTTCCAAATGTAGCAATATCACCTTCCCCTTTCTTACTGCTATCTAGAACATTTAGAAAGAAAAAAGTAAATGTGATGCATAGGTTGAAAATTGCAGCTTGTAAGCTGTAAGCATATTGTTTGGGCATCAACATACTAATAAAAAAGAAACAAGATTTCTCTCTTCTGCTACTGTAACAGCACCAAACACACAACAGCTAGTGTAATGCCTGTTGAGTATTCTTTTAAATTTAATTAGATTGTTCTGGTATGATCCTGTGTTTTATGTCAGAGACAGCAATTAATTGATGGATGAGGGGATCATCATTTTTGATAAATTAGCCACTAACAGTGATGCTTATGACAACATGGGGTTTTGTGTTTGAAAAGAAAGTTGATAATAAAATAATGTGTTCTCTCTTCTCTTGCTTATGAAGAATGATTTTTTTTTCTAATCACAGCCTCTTAGCAAATGAACTCATGAGCAGTTAGAAGTAAAATTCTGCATACACTCAAATGATGCCAAATATTTTTATTAACTAATCTTCATTGGCACTTATATGTATGGAATCTCAAAATTGTATCTAGGTTCTGCATAAATATTGCAGTGGTGTAGAGCTCAAAGAAAACATAAAGGCAATCAAAGCACTCAAAGTCAACTAAAAAGAACTGGTTCAAAATTTAAGAAAACAATACAGCATAACCTCAATTATCCAGAGGTCTATGGGGAGACCAGCAAACTTCAGATAATTAGAAGAGCCAGCCAGCAGGATTTTAAATCCCTTGATCCTGAACACAGAGTTCAAATTTACTAACAGGCTTCTGCCCTCCCCTAGATTTCCAAGACAAAGCAGAAGGAACTGTGGTTTGAGACAAACACACGTGTGTCTTGATCCATGGGTCAAATACAAACATGAAAACTTGAACACACAAAACTTTTCAGGCTGAAGTCTGACCAGAGTATCTGGTGTACTGAAATCAAAACATAAGAGACAGATCAGACTTTTACATAACAAAGCTTTAATTAACTGAAGTTTGGATAGTTGAAGTTTGTTTATGCAAGGCATGGAAAAGTGCCAGTAAATTTATATATTCTTCAACCACTGCTGTGGATATTTGACTCTTATACCAGCATGTGTCCATGTAGAGATGCCTTGCTATACCCTCCAATACTAAGATAAATTCTAGTATTCCAACAATTCTATGACATTCTGACTTCAAAAGCTCAGAGGAAAAAATGTCAGGAAAAAGAAAGTAAAGGTTTCATGTCAAGATTTTTCACAGAAATGTAAATAGATTGTCAGTTAATTCTAAAGTCAGGCATTGTTGAAGATAGAGTTGGCTTGAGTTGGGACTTCAGAGGGAGCAGGATTCCACCCTTGACCTGTATGACCAAAACTGGTGATATAAGTTAGGCACTTCAGCAGTGCCTTGACACCTGAAGTAAAAAAGGGAAAAATGGGTGGATATGGGTAGAATGGAAACTCCCTTTATCATATGATCTGACCATCTCACAATATTTTTAAATATGTTTCTTCTTATAACACCTGTGTTATAAGATGTTACTCCTATTTTATAGATGAGGGACTGGGACACAGAGAGGCTAAGTCACTTGTTCAGGATCAAACAGGATGTCTGTGGCAGATACTGTAATTCTCTCCCCATGCCAAGTTACAAACTAGCATTTTAACAACTGAACAAACTTTCCTTTGAACTGTGAACATTCACTACCTTTAAAATCAAGCTGTTTCCATTAAGGTGAAAGGTATTACAAAACCTTCTTCCCGAGCAAAAGTATAATTTGTCCTGAGAACTACATCTTAAATCATAATCAAGCTTAAATACATTCAAATTAAATTCCTGCAATGCAAGTAACTGTATGCAATTCTGTCTAAATATTCATTAACATTTGGTTTCAGGCAGAAACTCTCTCTGAGTATTTCAGTGAGCCACAGGATTCTTTATGAACAAGCTCTTTCCTTCCAAAAGGAGACTCTAATATCTGTATAATATTTGGATTGGTGAAACTGTTCAGGTTTTCTTGCCCTATAGGATTGAGAACTGGTTTTAGCTTTGAAAAGCAACCCCCCCCAAAAAAAACAAACAAACCCAACCCCACAAAAAAACCCGCAACATGACTGGTTTCTGAATAGCAATTTCAACTCATTTAGCTGGTAAATGTCAGAATCCTTGTGAATTCATAGCTCAAAGCACTATGATGTATATCATCTGTAACCTTAAACCCAAATAAATGAAAAGTTATGTGATTTAGCAGTATGGGACCATATAGATCACCAGTACCACAATTACCATAAATTGATCTGTACCAAGAATAGTGACATGAGAACATAAGAAATGCCATACTGAGTCACAACAATAGTCCATCTAGCCCAGTATCCCTGGGTATACCAGAAGATGGTCCAGGTCAACATCACTCATATTGGGGTCCTCCTGGACTACCCCAAGGATGGGTGGGTGGATACCTTTGTGCTGATCTGGTGCATGGAACTTGCTACAGGAAGTAATGGCTGCCTTGCTGTTACTTCTCCTGTCGCCCACCACGACTTTGATCTTATCACAGTGGTGGGGTTTGATTATCAGTGCTTCTCATGCCAGGGACCACGGGATGACAATCTTTGGTGAGGCTCCACCTCCCCTCTACCTCGCCCTTACACCCAGCCTTGATGAACGTCAATGGTCTTCGGCCACATCTCTCCCATAGTTGGGGCCTGGTGCCCTTTCTTAGTAGGCTATAGGAATCCGGCTAAATGCTCCCCCCTTCTCCCCTTTCCTCCTAACAGCTGCCTGTCCTGGCCTGGGTTGAACCCTGTCTGTGTTCTACCTCACAACACCTCCAACAGTGCGTAACAAAAAAGGAAAACACAAAAGTATATCACTAGCAGAAAAAACATCAGTGACCAAGGGCTGCCCTTCGCCCCCTTATATACTTATTCCTGCTGCCTGCCCTATTGCCACTGGCCACAGCGTCTAAGGCCCTTGACCAGCTAGACTCCGTCTGGGGTCAGCCCACTGTATTCTCAGTGGATCCCCTTGGCACATCTCCCCCACGGCTCCTCCTTGGGGCTGTCCAAGCCCTCTGAGATCCCACCTGATCCAGCGATCTGGCTTCTGCCGCCTCTTCTGATCCTTTGTGGGCACCTCCAGGTCTCAATGCTCTCCAGCCCTCTTCTGCCTCCGCACCTCGACTCTGCCCTCTCACCTCCTGCCTCATTGCCAGTGGCAACCTCCTCCTGCAAGGTCTCACTCTCTCCACCGGGGCTGCAGGCTGCAAACCCCTGTGCTCCTCCACTCCGAGGGGACTCTGAGAGTGCATCCCCCACCGGCACTCCTGCTGGTCTCTCCCCTTCCTCCTTGCACACAGCTCCTTTTAACTCCCCCAACCAGCTCCTGCAGCTGCTGCCATCAGCTGGCCACAACTTTATAAAAACACGGCTAACGAGCTGCTCGGGTCCCGCCACCACTTGCGGTTTTGTCGCAGTTCTATCTAAAGGTAAGAACCTTTCTATTTGCTTCTCTTTTCTTTCTCTTCTTTCTCTGCCCCGTTCCTATTCCCCAGGTTTCCCCCAGGCTCCCTGGGGTTTTCCCCTTGGTTGCTCCCCGGGACAGACCTATCTAGCTATCAAGATCTAGAATGCTCTAACTCCTATTCAATGCCCTCTCAGGCATCCACCATTATTGGTTTAGAGATACCAGTGGAACCATTTCAAACTATTCTGTTATAACAACAGCCTACCACAAGTCCACCCTAAACAAACCAGTCCCTGTAGACCCTCCAACTATCCTGCCTGCACAGAGCTTGGATACTGCTCAGCCAGATCTTGGGAAAATAGGGTTGGTAATTTTTTTCTTGTGCTGGTATGAGACAGGAAACCAGTGAATGTGATGAAAGGATGAAAGACCTGAAGCAAAAATACTTTTCCAAAAATATTATATAGAACTCAGAGTAGGAAAATATTTCAATTTTTCTATAGTCCTGAAGTTGTTAGAAATGACTATATTTTGTAAACTGATTGCAAGGCTCACACTTTGCCCATGAAGCAAATTAAGGAGAAATACTTTTAACAAGTATAGCTCTCAGAAAATAAATATTTACTGTGCAGCATTACAGCTGTGACGTCCTGTGCCCAGCAGATATTTCTTAATTGGATTTAACCTGTTTCTGTCAATCTGAGCTTGTAAGCCTTTCAAACTGCTTGAGCTAAAATACTGGAGCACAATATTTGAAAATATTTAAAAAAAGAAAATCAGATGAACATTAAATACACTTTAAGGTACAAATGATCTGACTCAGACTGGAAGCATTAGTCTATTTCATGCTGCACATGTAGGTCTCCATCAGTCATAAAGTGATTTAAATGCATAATTTATTAAATGTTCTCTCTTAGCATTGAAAACTGTCAGAGTTTAAACAGTTTCAGTTGAGCCATCATTTTGTAAAAGGTTTATACTGGTTAATTTTAATGACTTTGCCCCTCTTTCAAGCCATTTTCAGTTGATGCTGGTTACACGCAGGATCACTTTTATAACTGCCACTCACTTATCTGCTTCATATGAAGGTAAATTGAAAAGCTTTTTACCTTTCTAGATTTAGCTTCAGGGTTTTGTTTGTGAGCTTGGTCCTGCAAAGCTGTCTTCACAGTTATTTCCTGTGAGTTCAGGACCTGGGTTTAAGCTCAGTTTTATATGGGCTTTGATGAGATAACTTGCGCAAGTAATGGCTTGAGTACAGGGGCCCATTTAACAATTGACTAACCTAATTCCCAGAACTAAGCAAAAAAGCCACACAACTTGCATTGCCTTGAATTTTATTCATGCTGGTAACTCCTGCTGGAGATATAGAATATCCTAATCCCAGACCTTGGGAGGTAATTTACAGTAGAAATGATTTTTAACTCTTAAGAGCTCCTTTCAACTCAGCTGTCATATATATAGTAGCTTGCTGCTCCCTACATCACTGTGAACGGCTATTCCCACAAGAGAGACCAACCCCTGGGATAGCGTGTTCTGTCTGGAAGCATCTGAGAAGGGAAACACAAATTCCATGAAATCTCTGGTTGCTTTTTGCAGCACATTGGGGGATATATGGGAGATCTGAGGATCTCAGCATACTGGGAATAGAAGCCACCTTCTGTCACTTAAGTCTCTATTCTGGACAGTCTTTCTACTGTGGTCTTTTTGCACCTAACCTGACTAAAGGAAAAATGGAAATACAATCACTGTTTCTAAATAATTGGATTTTTTGCATTTGTATCTATCGTCCATCGTTCTTTATTAATAAAAGACAGGGCTTGGTGTTGCTCCCTAACGTAGAGAAAAAAACCCAAAACAGAACCACATTCTGAAACCAATCTGGAACCTTACAGGATTTTACGACTTTCTAATATTTAAAATAATAATAATAAAGGCTTCAGCTCTAGATGCAATGTGTCCAGACATGTACCATTTATTTTTTAAAACAGAATCTGTTTCTCACTGTACAGATATAAAATTATAGTTATACCAGATAGATTTGTACTGAGAGGATACTCTAACAAAATAATGCATGGGCGACTGGTGCCACCTTAGTTGGGAGGGACACATGCACCCCCTGTAACCAGTCCTGCCAACTGGAGGGGCGTCCTCCTGTGGCCGATCCCACCAACTGGGGGATCTTGCCAACCAAGGGATCTTTCCTGGGAGTGGCTGCAGCAATCCAGCCACTTCTGGGAGCAGCTGCAGTGATCGGCCAGCACTTGAAAGGGGGGCACTGATGCTCCCACCTGCTCCCCCTGCCCATCGCCTAAGCAGTGAATGTGGCTGGTCAGGAGGTGTACCAGCGATCTCAGGGGGTGCACATGCACCCCTGTGCACCCACTGCGTGTTGTCAGTGAACCAATGGGCAACTATGATGCCCAGTGAGTGCCAAAACAGGTTTTCTGCATTTGAATCATTCCTAGTTTGGTAATACATAATGATTATAGAACATAATAAATTCTGCCTTTGTGAAAAGTTCCCCTTCTGAAAGGGCTCCAATTATTCCTGTGCCCACACCCTGGGTTTCAAACAGACTAATTACATGGAGCATGATATCCTTTAATGCTTAAAAAAAAATAGATTGCAGAAGAGCAGAAAGAAAGGGCGTAGCTGCTTAAAGGCATTGATTGGTCCTTTCAGCCTTTCGGATCATATAGGCTCTTCTGCCCTGATCTGGTAAGGTCACAACTGCACATATTGGGTGCATACAAAAGTGCAGCTCCCCACTGTAACTGAGAACATGTTGCAGGAAGTGTCCTGAGTTACAGTGATCCCCTGAAAAAAACAGAACCTCATTGTTAGTTCCAAGGTGGAGGGGAATCTAGCTACTGGTTGGAACCTGCACCTGGCTTCCCCTAGCAGTGGCCTCTCCTCTCTCCCAGCCTATTCCTGTTTCAGAATCGTAGGGGGAAAGGGAGCGGAGGGAGCACATACTAGGGGTTCCCCAACCAGTGCTGCAGGGTGGGGTGGGTGAACTGGAGCCCTCCACTCCAGCAGGGGCTGAAAATCACCCAGAGCAAACTCCCTTTTCCCCTTCCCATTCTGAAAGCAGCTCAAGGCTAGCAGGTAGTGCAGACAGAAGTTGCAGAAGACCCTCTGTTTTGAAAAATTGTCATCTAATCCCTCATGCAATGAAGGGTCAGATTTTCACCTGATGGGCCATTTTTTAATCTGCCTGGAGCCATGCACTTGTGTTTGGTCATGGCTATAAACTGTTTTACGTGGCCAGATTGGGTGAAATTGTCAATCTCTGTGCCTATTAAGTGGTTATAGTAATGGGGAAGTGTTCAATCCCCTCTCTCCAAAGCGTGTTGATAGCTGCATAGGAATTAGTGATGCTTCAAGCAGCAATAACTTTCACAGACCTCCTTCTACACTGTTCGCAGATCCTCCCTCTACAGGTAGTCATTCAATACCTCATTTGATCATGAAGTGGCCCTTGAGCTATAGCATCCATGTAAGTGGGGGATGCAGTGATATGCTTTGTAGGTTTGCCAGGTTGTACAATCTTCCATTTGTAAAGGTCATCTGTCAACTTTGTACTTTTCATCAGGAAATGAAAGCAAAAATCAATGCATCTCATGTGATGTTTCATATTCAAAAGGTAGGATGCACTCAAATGTTAATTTGCTCAAATGAAAAATCTCTTTTGCTTCTTTTATTTCAGAAGATACTCCAAAAAATTGCAAGTTACGTTGGATTCCACAGCACATTCTGAGGTCAGGAAGAATGAAGAAAGGTTCACATTTATCCAGTGACAGCCAAAGGCAGCATTTAAAAAGTGCCAGTCAAGCAGAATAATGATAGCTCCCGTATTATACCCAAAATAACACAAAATAATTGCCTTCTATAACCACTGAACAACTTTACTTTTTTCCTCTTCTGAACACCACAACATTACTTGGCATTTAGCTGAAGGGAGCCTTTATCTCTTTCATTTGGGGGTGGTAGGAGATAGGGGTTGTGGGAAACCTCTTTATTGCTACAGAGAGTGATATATACAGAACTTTAAAAGGGCATTTGAAAAAAAAATCTCCTGATGACGAAAGGGTCTAACGTCTAACATAGCTTGTCAGTTATACCAAAAGAGCAAAGCAACAAAATCAGGCTTTATTCAGCAGGTTACCCTGGTGAATGTGTTTTGGTGGATCAGAATTCAGGTCCTGCTTCGGTATATATTTTTTGTTCTTAAGGAAATAAAAGGTATTTATCTCTTATTTAACTCTTCTCGTTGTGGCAGATGGCACTATATATACCCCTTGGTATCTCCAGATTAAAATGTTTGTTTAAATTGTGACCACAGTCTCTGTCTATTCACCCATATGTAAATATTGCCCCATTCACCAGAGTATCAGTTGCAGCACTTTCTTTTTTTTTTCTTTAAAGTAGAAGTTATCAGATAACATGAATGGTCTAACTCAGGAGCAGGCAATTATTTTGGGCAGAGGGCCACTTACTGAGTTTTGGCAAGCCATCGAGGGCCACGACAGGCAGCTCAGGGCAGATTAATATTAATTTTCTAAATTTTTTAGGCACCCCATGGGCTGGATAGAATGGCTTGGAGGGCCACATCCTGCCCCTGGGCTGCATTTTGCCCACCCTGGTCTAACTCCTATGGAAGACAGTGAAAAGGTTTTGTACATTATTTTGTTTCTCAGTCATTTATGATAACCAAACATGCATCTCAGCGCATAGCTGCAGTTATTGCTAGCTTTGCACATGCCTCTACACCATCTTCACTCTGAAGTACAGCTATTTCCACAGATTTATATTTTCCCAGACTGAAAAGGGAAATGTGACTTACAATAGGCTTCAGGTAATAGTGGCTTGCTTCCAAAAATGAAGGGGAATATCAGATTTTAAATGAACCATATCTAACAGTTTACTTAAGTCAACCATGCTTACTGAATTTGCTTTCCACTTCAGTGCAGACCACCTTTACCTTTCATCATCTCACTACCACCATCTATCCTTACATACATTGTATAATACTATCTCAAAAAGATTTATGCCAGGTCCACAGGTCATATTCCTCAATTCAATATGCAATAATTAAACTCAATTTATTCATTTCACTATGTTTTTCAGTGAAAGACAGAGTACACTATTGCTACTGAATTGTGAAAATAGTATAAAAAAGGGAACACTATTGGCAATGCGTAGAGGGTGCACACAGGTGCATCCCCTGCAGAAAGACACTGCTGACACTGCTGGAGGTACCTGTGTATAGTCACCGCTCACCACACCCCCTCCCACCGCCAGCGGTGTCAGGGACGTCTATAGGTGGTCCTCAATCACCACTGGCTGCTGCTGCCATGGCTGACAGCATCTGTGGGTGGTCACTGACCACCGGTCGGTGCTTGCCACCCATCCCCCACCCACTGCCATCAGCACCACACCGGCCTGTGGGAGCTCACCACTCACCGCTACCACGCTTTCACTGCTGACAGCGCCACCTCTCACCATTGACAGTGCCACCTGCAGGAATTCGCTATGCCCCCCCCAGCCTCCAGGGGCATGTGGCATTCATGGGGAACACTATAAGATTTTCCTTGCAACAGAGTGGTTTTTTGGTGGGGGGGAGAGAGAGGGTTTTGTTTTGCTTTGTTGTTTACTGTCATAGAATGGGTCACTCCTTAACAAAGTCATCAACTTGTGAACTTTTCCTATTCTGCTTATAATCAGAGACTACCTATCTTATTCCTCCTTCACACTGCAGCCCTGCAGCTGCTACAGTTATTTACATAGAGAAACAATATTAGAAAAGCAACACATCTTTAACTTCTCTTATGCAGTTCAGCAGTTGAAAACAAAGAGAGTTTGAAGCACTAAAGCATCTAGCCCCACATAGATATCTAAGGCCATGTGTAGATGAAATGAGGGGCATGTGTGTATGACACCTTAAAGTAGGCTAAATACTTTTGCACTGCTTTAATGGTGTCAGGTTTGCACACCTCTGCACCATATTGCAAATTAATTCCAGCTGCTGTAGGAAATTCAGCATTGTAATGCACCTTAAATGACTTGGGGCACAACAAACTGAAACTCCTTCAGGGAGTTTTAGTTTGCTGCCCCTACAGCCGTGGAGTGAAGCCACAGGTTCCATGCAGCTCCATGGCTCTGCAGGAAGCCCTGCAAGCAGCCTGGCAGCAGCTCGGGAAGGTAGACTCTGCCCAAGAAAAGCGATGACCCTGATGTCTCCTCCCCACCTCCCCCCAGAGCCTGCCTGTCTGAGCTGTATTTATAGTATTTTTAAAGGGTTTATATGAGTGTTGAGAATGAATAATGGAAATGGAATCTTCACCCCCCCCCATGCCCCTTCCTTCCCCCCACCCCTTCCCACACAACAGACTTACCAGCCAATACTGCTGTCCTAGCCACCGGGTTGCGCTCCTGGCTGTCTGCATGCTGCAACTGCATGAATGCAGAGGGCATTTATCAGCTACCTCAGGCAAAACAAGCTGGTTGCTGATACTCTGTTTTTCCTATATCGGTGACAAATCATTATAGGAGCGATGTACTGGTGCACCTCTAGTAAAAACTGAATTATGATGTGAATGCTGGTCAGATTGAGGTTGCACAGGCAACCTTAATTATGGCATTTCTCAGTTGTTTAGTGCTGGATTTCCCTATGTTAACATTTTAAATGTAGCTTTTATGCATCAGATAATGTCTTACTAACTAAACAATGTTTATGTCTACACTGAAGTTAAAGTTAATTTTAAATCACCCTTGTAGCTGTCTAGGCTATATTCAACCTTTTTAGACTTGAGGCATCCCCTCATTAGATATGACATAAGGCAGCTCTTGGAAAATGCCAATGCATGGTTTTCATCTTCTTTTAGCTAGAAAAAATACTAAAGGAATTCATCTTTTGCAAAGAACTCAGAAAGACCACAACAAGGCAGAATGGTTTTAACACTATGGACTGTTATTTGAAATCTCTGTTCATCTTATGAATCATGTTTACTCATGTAGAAGTGATAACACTGTATGGTGTCCTATGACACCCCTGAAATGATCGCAAGCCACCCCAGGGTCCTGTGGCACCCTGCTTGAGACTAATTACCATAAAGCCTTAGGACTGACCCTTACAGTAATACAGACCAAGTCTAAAATATTTGATGCATTACCAGCTGTGATGTTACGCCTACCCCAAATACCTGCCATACCTTTGGAACATCTGAAATACAGACAATCCGATGGCAACATTCCTATAACTGTGTACTCATCTTGTAGCCTTTCTGCACCCTACTCTTCTCCCACAACCCCCCACCCCCCGCATATAAAAAGAAGTAAATATTCTATAGATTAATTCCTAGAAAGGGTCCCAAAGGAATCTGGGGTACAACACAGTGCCAGGCTTAAGAAATGAGAAGCGCAATGTGGACCATTTTGGAGTGAGCCACAATATTTTATGGAAATTGTGTAGGGTTCTTCAAGTTAGTTGATGATAACCTCAGGATTGACTTTGAATATCAATATGTGTGTGTGCGTATGTGTATGTGTGTGAAAATTATAACTTTTGAAAATTATGCTTGATCAAGATATAAGGGCAAGGATGTATTCTAAGGGATTAACACTATCCCAGATATTCAAGCTATTAAGGAACATATCCTCATTTTGTGCTAACTTCCCATAAATAATGGTAGTGAATGAGTTTACCATCAGGAATACTGATCGAACCAGCATATTAACAGTCAATAATTGCTGATGTGTATAAAGCAAATTTTGAACCCCTCATCTTTAACACTATAAACCTGATCTATGAGCTAACCCAGCCAGAGGAATACCCTTGTACCACATGACTTGTGTAAAACCAAAGCTAATCAACACAGCCCACATTAACAATATTAGCTATTATAACAAATTACATGTTACTTGAGGCCCTGTGTCCAGATTTGGGCCCGACATTACAAGAAGGATGTGGAAAGACTGGAAAAAGTCCAGTGCAGAGCAACGGAAATAATTATGGACCTGGGAGGCAAGACCTATGATGGACTGAAAGAACTAAGGTTATTTGGTTTGGAGAAGACTGATGAAGGATTTCATAACTGCCTCTTCAGGTATTTGAAGACTATTGTAGAAAGGATGAAGATAGGGTTTTCTCTGTGGCTACAGGGGATAGGGCAAAGTGCAATAACCTCATGCTGCAGCTGGGGAAATTTAGGTTGGTGACTGGAGCATACTTCAGTGCTTGAGAGTGATGACCATGCATTGGAACAGGCTACCTAAAAAAATTGTGGAATCACCATACTCAGAAGTTTTCAAGAGCAGGTAGGACAGACACTTGGCTGGGATGGTTTTCAGGGACCTGGACTATGAACAAAATGGCCACAAGCAAACAGCAGAACATGTAGTAGTAACAAAAATAATTCAGTCATTACTTCCATTTGGGATTTATGTTATATGCAAACCAACAACCTGTAACTTATTTTGAAATAATCTTGGCTAATTATACAGAAGTTGCCATGTGGAAATGATAAAATTATACAGTGAGTGAAGCTTAATATAGAAGGCCAAATTCTTAGCTAGTATTACCCCATTTAAACAAATGGATTTGTGCTGGCAAAATATTTGCCCCATGATGTCATCATTTGCTGGGATGAGAAACATACACCATAAACTTCAGGTCTTCAAATGTTAGGTAATCATAATTCTCATGGCAAAATGTCCCTGATTTTAGGAGTTGAAAGCAATATGAATTAAGTACAATTAATTCAGTGTTAGCTTATGTTCTGCAAACAGAAGCTATGTGCATATGTCAAATTTAAGTGGGTTATTTTAATTAAAACTTTGAGATGTTTAAGAAATACTGGTCACAAGTTTGAAAAGTGACTACCTACTTGTGCTATGAGATACAGCAGTTCTCTCTCAAGTAAAGTAGAAAGGAAGCATTTTGGTAATCATTACTAAAAACTGACACTTAACCCTAGGCAATGCAATATAACAGCTGCATAATTAGAGGCTACATGTGAATATCTTGTCATATAGTCTCCATGTGCTAAACTGTAGAAAGCACTACTTCTTGGTATCAGAAGGACAAAGTGCTGAGTTAAGCCTTTTGGGACCTGAACTTCAAATAGCAGTGTAGACATTTCAGTCACTTGGACTGCTAAAGACATCTCTCCTGCATACCCACTATCAAGTAGAACAACTAAGCACTTGCTTTGCTCTTATGGAAGACAGGAAAGTAACATAAAGCAAGAGTCTTACCTTTTAGAGGAATTATATTCATCACTACTCTATACTTCAGTTGCAGAGAGCACATGGTTTCAGAAGCTATTGACATGTAAATAACAGGAGTGGTTTCATGCTAATCTAGAACAGTGACTTTTTGCAGATATTGAGACAGAGGTCACTCCACTGGCCAAAATCTTGCTAAAGACAATGTCTTCCTTGAATCCTGAAGGACTAAGGAGAAAGCAACGGTTAATCTTGAAGGCTCTTGAACTTTCACATCACAGGTGTATGGTTCTACTGATGGGATTCAGGAACTTGATGTACCTCTGGTCTGGTATTTTAAAACTCATGAAGGGCAACTTCGCAGGTTTGCCATGAGGAGGATGCTGTTATTTGAAGTGGGGAAGCTGCTTTTGTATTGCAACAAACAGAAAGCATGGTTGCTAAAGACTATAGCTGCTTCCTGGCCATACCTTCAGGGCAAGCCTCGTGAAATATGGGCATATGAAAGCAGTTCAGACTGGTGGGAAAGAATAGTCATGTAAATGCGGAATGATGGAAACATTCCAAGTTAGCAAGAGATGTTCTTCCACATTGTTAGCTTGCTGAACCCACATATCCATTATCAGAGGATTGTCATGAGGATTCTCATTTCTTAAGCCTGGCACTGTGTTGTACCCCTGATTCCTTTGGGACCCTTTCTATCAGCTCAGAAAAGCAAGTTGCCATGGCCATTGTGAAACTGGCACTCCAACAAGCCTGAACCACACTGCAAATCAGTTCAGCGCTGCTTCCTGAACTCCTGGGAGGGCCATCAGTGAAGTTTGCCAACTGCTACAGGACCTGACAGCAAACAAATTCATATGCTTAAGTAACCTCCATGAGGTGGTAGAAGGATACACCACAAAATGGGCTTCCCTAGCTGCATGGGAGCACTTGACAGCAGGCACATTCCCATCCTAAACTGGTCCCAGGACAACTGTTCATTCAGAAACAGAAAGCAGCTTCCTTCTGTGATTCTGCAAGCCATCGTGGACAACAGAGGCAGATTTACAAACATTTACATGGAATGGACAGGAAGCACCTATAATGCTCATGTGTTTCAAAACTTGTCACTGGCTGAGATGATGGACAAGAGCCAATATGCCCCAGAACAGGAGGAGGTTGTCATCCAGGGTGTTTCAGTGCCCCGCCTAATACTAGCTGATGCGGCCTACCTACTCCTGCCCTGGCTTATGAAGTCGTATGCAGGGAAAGTCAGTGACCCATAGAAATTGCTGTTCAACAAGCAACTAAGCAAGTGCTGCATGAGTGTAGAACATGTATTTGGTTGCTTGAAATCCTGTTGGAGATCACTGAACTACAGACTAGAGGCTGATGCTGGTAACATTGCCCCTTATGTAGCAGCAGCATGCATCGTGCATAATATCTGTGAAACCAGGGGCAAGGTCTTCAGTAAAGCTTGGAGAAATCAGTTAAGAGAATTGACAAAAGCTGCGATCTTCACTAGCAAAGAACCAGTTGAGTGTGGGGGGCTAGAGATACAGGCAAATAGTGGGAGGGGTGCTGTGATTAGAAATGGTCTGGTAGCACACATAGGTGCTCTGTAAATGTGTGAATTGATCCTTTTTATCATTAATGCTCCATTTCATATTAGTTTTTCATTGAATAAAGTCCATCTTATAAAAAGTTGTCTTGTATAATGGATTTATAACAGGGTCTCAGGGAGGTCTCTGTATGGGATGCAGGATGGAGGGGAGGGGGTGTGTTGGGTAGGTGGCAGGGTGAATGGGTTTCAGTTTCTTTGTGGTGGCAGGCAACTTGAGAAGACAAACAAGTCTAAAACCAGTTTGAGGCTATGACTGCAAACTGTAATAGGATTCACATGCAAATAGATTAATTGATTCAACAATAGCCTGGTAATCACCACCCCCTTTCCCTGCAGAGCAGTCTTTCAATTCTGTCTAGTGTGTATGTGGTGATTGGTGGGGGAGGTGGGAAATTTCATTGTGCCTGGGCAGTTTTTTCTTTCTTCACCTCTGTGGTGGTGTTAGGTCATGCTGGCCATTTGTGTTGATCGTGGGTGGGGGGGCAGTTGGAATAGGCTGACTGCAGCACCCCCCCAACACCATTTTGGGGGCAGCTGTTCTGGACACTGGGATTCCCGGTAACCAAGGAATCTTGATGATCCTTGATAACAACCACTGTCCAACCACTACAAAAATTCCTTACAGTTTGACACTATACAAATAAGAGAAGACACAGGATTCTTTCTGTTTTACATACAAATTTATGTATTACTGTTTTCATTGAGGCTTTAGATAAACTATGAGTTACATTTTTACATGTAAAAATGTAATGCAAAAATGGAAAAGTCCAAGCATTAACAGTTACATTTTTTTACATACATAGGGGAAGCAGCAGGGGGAAGAGGCTAGGAGAGCTTGTCCACGGAGGGGAGGGCATGTAGGCCAGCACCAACTGGGGTGCTGAGAGAGAGCCTCCCAGCCATGGGGGAAGCAGCCATTGATCTGTATTCAAGTGATGAAGCTGGCTAAAAACTTTTTTATTTGTGAAGAGAATAATATTATATCACAAAGCTGTTATATTTGTGATGTATATAATAATATATCACAAAGTTGTTATATTATATCAGAAAAGAACCCCAGAGGAGGGTTTTTTGCCCAAGACAGAACCACAGCCAGGAGGCAAGAGGCAGGGGGAGAGCTTGCCAACTGCCAACTGCTCCCAGGTATGTTAATGCACTATGACCTGGAGAAGCTGAGTCAGAACAAACTGCCCAGCTTGAACTCCTACATCAATGGGACTGGCTGAGTGTGTGTGGTTGGGTGGATGTGTGGGTGTTCGGTTGTATTGGAAGGCCCACCATGGAGTGGGGAAGCTGGAATGTGCTTGGTAGTGAAAAACTGACTGAAAAACTTTTTTATTTGTGAAAAGAATAACATTATATCACAAAGTTTACTTCCAATCAACACTGTTCAAACCTGCATGTAATCTTGGTCTTGATTTTTAGGGAAAAATCTTTTTTTAGATTTTACCCCCAAAAACAAAAAGAAAGCTTTCTGCAGTGAGAGAAATAAGCATTTTTAGCACCCATTTAGCATATTCTATTGTAAATAAAGTGTGTGTGTGTTTTCAGCCAGAGGCTGTGATGAGTAAGGCCATTTCCTGGCAGAGATTTGCCAGGTTTCAGACCGGAGGAAAGCATTCCTTGCAGTGTAAGAAAGTGTGTGTGCGCACGCACGTGCGTGCACTTGCTCAAGCTGGAATGCCATTGGTCTACAAGTGGTGAAGCATAGGCAAGAGAGAGGGAGTTTACTTTCAACCAACACTGTTCAAATCTGCATGTAATCTTGGTCTTGATTTTTGTCGAATCAAGTTGACCCTCCTGGTGGAATAAAGCTTAGTCATGCATGGGCCTAGAGTGACAATCTGGGCAGGGGACCTTTTTAAAACAATGATAATAGCATGTATGCATGTGCGTGTGTGTAAGTGTGTGTGTTAGAATAAATAAATACCTGGTAGTCAAGTGGTTAGAAGGCTTGAAGGGACTGTACAAGTTGTGTTCCAAGTCGTTGGAGAAACTGCACTGTAGCAGTAGTGAGAGGAGAAGCCACATAGGCCAGCACCAACCAGGCCTGCTGAGAGGGAGCCCCTGGGGAAACAGGGTGTTCTTAAAAAAGAAGTTGCACTATAGCAGGAGTGAGGGGAGGCATGCAGGCCAGCACCAACCAGGGGTGCTGAGTGGAAGCCACCAGTCATGGAAAGTATAATTACTCAGGATAATTACCTGGGCTACATGAAAAGACATACAAAAAAAAAAGGAACATTACATACATGATCCTTGAAATGAGCTAATTAAGCATATTTCAATAAGTAGCTGCTTGGAATTGCTTGACCATTTGTAAGTTTTCAGCATTTTAAAATCTTGCATACTGCACTGCAGCATCAGCAGAAGGAGCAGGAGGAAAGGAGGGAAGATGGAAGCAGGGCAAAAACGGGACAAATAAGATATGCATTGGTAAATACTGGCATATTCATTTATGAAACAGAAATATAAGTTTTTAAATTATGATGGGATTATTTAAAATGCAAGTTGAGTTGCTCATGTACTCACACAATATGAGGACTTGTCTACAGTGAGGCAGAGAGGCTAATCGTGAATTCCCATAGGCTTTTTTGTAGTCCAAAAGGGTATTAAGAGTATTAAATAGGCACCTGCAGTGACACTGCCATCATTTTTTTCTGGAGACAGAAGTGACAACAGGTGACTTTCCCGGGGTTGTATTTTTATCTCCTGCCTGCTGTGCCTGATGGTAGTACCATAATATAAAGCATAGCATTCATGAACTAGAAACAGGAGGGAGGAAGAAGTTAAAAGCATAAGACTTTGTATTGTAAAACCACCATTCAGTCACTCCAGCCCTGAAATGGAGGTAGCCCTCCTGTATGCGAGTGGGCGGCAGGGGAGGTGGAGAAAGGCATCTGAGGGATGAGGAAAGGTAGTGAGGAGGTTCCTCCCCACCTCGAAATGCTGTCAGATACCTAGCAACTTCATTCATGGCAATTAAACCCCATTTACATGAAAGATAAAGTAAACAATTCAAGCCACCCTCCCTCAGGGCACAGCCAAGTGTTTGTTCTCCCTTACCTATGTGTAAGCATCCCATTTGATTGTGGAACAAGTTGGGGTGTCCCCTTTCAAGTGTTGCAAAAAATGGCCTCATCCTGCACTGAAAAGCAATACTGCACCCAACATAAGCAGCAAGCGGTAGGCTATACTCTTATGGAAAAGGCGCTGTGACACCCAGGAGCAAGTCTCCTGCAGGGCTGAGTCCTTGTTCCTCTGGTGTGTTGCCATCTCTCATCCACCTCAAAAGTCTACAGCATACGTACCCCAGTCTGTCACTGCTTTATGAATTTATAGGCACTCAAGAGGCCAGACACCCACCCACCCCGACCTGCCTCATTCTGGCACCAGCCTGGTAAGCATGTGAAAATTTCACACCAAAACATGTGGGGATTTGCACAGAAAGGTTTGGCAACAAAAGCACCCAAGTGCCACATGGACACAGTGTGCTGCTCGAAGGGTGCCCCCCCCCTTGGGAGATGATTGTGTACACTTGGGGATCCCTTTGGGATCCCAGAGCCAGGGTGAAAGCAATGCCTTAAGTACACTTAGGGGTAGCCAGAAGGGTACCCTGCACCCAGCACCCTGTGGAAATAGCATGCCACCTGAAGGGTACCCTCCCCCTTTCACCTAGCTTTCGGAGATGCTTGTGTACACTTGGGGAGCCCTGCAAGGCTTTTGCATGGAAACATTTGGTGCAAAAAGTTCCTGAGCATCCCATGCAATTTGCAACCAGGGAAGTGGCACTGAGCTAGGGCACACTTGGGGGTAGCTTTGCACGGAAAGATTTCACATCCCAGCTCCCCAAGCGCCCCATGTAACTTGCACCCAGGAAAAGAGACCTGCAGAAGTGCTGTGGCTGGGTGTTTCTTGTCCTAAAGAGCCACCTGGGAGTAAGTAGGACTGAAAGGACACAAGGGTAAAATTGTTCTGATGTGCCCTCTAGTGCTTTTTGCTAGTCATAGCATAATAAGCCCTTACATTGTAAATCACGTCCACATTACTTATTTAGCCATTTTAAACAATGAAAGAAAAATTAAATCAGGAACAATTTTAGTGGGTAAATGCCACTTACATGGACAAGCACCCTCAGAGGGCAGCTTAAAGTAGATGCTGAAGAATATTGTGACCGCCTGGCCGACAACAGACATCCCAGGACTTCTTGACAACCGGGAAGTAAATGTTTGTCACATAGGTGGTCATCTGCCACGACTTTGAATATTATCTCAGTGGGGGGGTAAGCCACCCAGAGTTCCTCCACGGTGGGTAGTCCACCAGGTGGCTCCCCGTGGGCCTCCACCTCCCTTACACCCCAGCCTCACGCCAACTTTGGTGGGTCACTAGATTTTGTTGGCTGCTCCCCCAATGTTGTGCTCTTAACCCCGACATTCTACTTGTGCCTTGTTGCGCCCCAAGCACTTCCTCTTGGGATGACTTAATTTGTTCGTTATCTGGTCTAAGGTGGGACTCCTCCTGACCTAGGCTGTCTTAGACCTGAGACCCAAGCTCAACCAACAACCAAAGAGAAAAAAAAACAAAAAGGAAGGACAGAAAAATGAGCCGTCCTACCAGGTGCCCTATCCAGTGCCCTAATTCTATCCTAGAGTCCTTGTCGGCTCTCCCTCCTCCCAAATGCGCTGGTCATTGCAGGTACACAGAGCCCCTGATGGCTCTCCCTTCTTCTGTGTATGCTGGTCATCACTGGCATTGAAAGTCCTTGCTGACTCTCTCTCTCTCCTCCTTCAGCCTTTGCTAGCACTCCTTTTAAGTTCTGCTGGGCAGTGATTGCCGATGACGTCACTGGCCAGCTGCAGCTGAATAAAGGCGTGGCTTACAACTAGCATGGGTTCCTTCCCTTCTTCCAGCTGTGCTGTGAGTCCTGCTGCAGGTAAGTATGTTATTATATTATTTGTCTTCTCGTGTGTATATTCTCCACCCTAGGGGCTCCCTGTGTATGGTTTTGGGGCTCTTTTGGCTGATTGCCCCCGTGAAAAATCTGAAACACATTTCTTGGGGCATTGTAAATAGTAAGATGTACATGGTCTTTTTCTAAACTGTAGACAGTCTTCTGTTTCTGATAAAAATAAACTTGACACATTGGATAAAACCTAATGATTTCCTATTATAGCCTAACAACAGAAAACCAAAATGGTGCTATTGATTTAATGAAGAATGTGAGGGGTTTCTTTTTCCTGTTTATGATACATCATTGTAATTGTTGTCAATTAAAGAATTTGGAACTAATCCATTACAATAGACTTTGACAGAAGGTGATATAACCATCCAATCTGAATTCTATTTTCTGAATGTACATTTTATAAATACTAAAAGAGAGAAGGCAGAACTCTTCAACAAATTTTTTACCTCCGTGTTCATGTCTGCTGACAATGGGGTGCTCTTGGGTGATAGCGTAGAGAGGCCCAGGAAGGATGCGAGTCCCTCGACTGTTAGTTCAGACCTAGTTAAGGATTACCTGGAAGGATTAGATGTGTCCAAGTCAGCAGGCCCAGATGACCATCATCTGCGGGAGCTGAGGGAATTGGCTGGTGTCATCACAGAGCCATTGGCACGGCTGTTTGAGGACTCCTGGTGCTTGGGCCAAGTCCCTGAGGACTGGAAAAGGGCCAGTGTGCTCCCTATTTTCAAGAAGGGGAGGAAGAGCCTGGCAACTACAGGCCAGTCAGCCTCACTTCTATCCTGGGGAAGGTCTTTGAAAAAATTATCAAGGACCACATTTGTGAGAGCCCTGCAGGGGAAGTGAAGTTGAGGGGTAACCAACATGAGTTCATGCCAGGCTGATCCTGCCTGACTAACCTGGTCTCTTTCTATGACCAGGTAACAAAGAGTTTAGATGTGAAGGAGGAAGTCAATGTCATCTTCTTGGACTTCCAGAAGGCCTTCAACACAGTGTCCCACCCAGCTCTGGTGGGCAAGCTGAGGGACTGCGGCACTGATGAATGCACAGTCCCATGAGTGGCAAACTGGCTCCAGGGGCGCACCCAGAGGGTGGTGGTGGACGGGTTGATGTCAACCTGGGAGGGTGTGGGCAGCGGAGTCCCCCAGGGCTCGGTCCTTGGGCCAGTGCTGTTCAATATCTTCATTAGCGATCTGGATGAGGGTGTGGAGTGCACCCTGTTCAAGGTTGCTGACAACACCAAGCTGTGGGGTAAAGTGAATACACCAGCAGGCAGGGACCGCATCCAGGCAGACCTGGATAGGTTAGAGAAATGGGCAGATCTGAACAGGATGTGGTTCAACAAGGACAAGTGCAGGTTGCTGCACCTGGGAAGAGGAAACCAGTATTATGGTTATAGATTAGGGGCCACCCCTCTGAGCAGCACAGAGGCAGAGAGGGATCTTGGAGTCATGAGTCGCCAATGCAACAAAGCAATAGGCAGAGCCAACCGTACCCTGTCATGCATCAACAGGGGCATCACTAACAGGTCCAGAGAGGTCTTGCTACCCCTCTATGTGGAGCTAGTCAGGCCACAGCTGGAGTACTGTGTCCAGTTCTGGGTGCTCCACTTCAAGAAGGATGTGTAGAACCTGGAGAGGGTCCAGAGGAGGGCCACTCCGTGGCCAGCCCTATGAGAAGAGGCTGAGGGACCTGAATCTCTTCAGTCTCTGCAAGCGGAGACTGAGGGGGGATCTTGTGGCTGCCTACAGTCTTATCAGGGGCCAGCAGCAGGGACTCAGGGAAAGTCTGTTCACCAGGAACAATGGCCACAAGCTGAGGGAGGATAGGTTTAAGTTAGATATTAGGAAGAACTACTTCACTGTAAGGGTGGCCAGAGCCTGGAACAGGCTTCCTAGAGAGGTGGTGCTCTCACCTTCCCTGAAAATCTTCAAGAGGGGATTGGATAGACACCTGGCTGGGGTCTTATGACCCCTCCCATCCCCAGTGCTCCTTCCTGCCCATGGCAGGAGGTTGGACTCGATGATCTGTCTAGGTCCCTTCTGATTCATTGATTTTATGATTCTAAAGAGATTCAAGGATTGTGATTTATATGCCTGCAGACTACAGAGATGTTCCGATTAAGAAAAAAATGGAAGCATGAGAACAAAACCAGCAGGTGTCCAAACTATTTAAAATCACCAGTTCATTTATCATTTCCTCTTTAAATATTTATATTGCAAAACTTCTATTGCAAAAAATATTTCTATCAGAGGGCATGGGGTAGGGGGTGCAATACATGAAAACAATTCAGCATATATTTCACTGATGTCCCAGTAAACATAAACAAAGTCCTTTGCTGAACAGGTGAGTTCAGTGCCTTAATCTAGGAATGGGTTGATTTTAATCAAATCCAAAGTAATTGAGAGTTTCTCATTTCTCAGCAGTTTGGACACCTATATTAGGTTAGGTTTGGAATGTGAACTCCTGATATCCTGTGGAGGCCCACTGAAGCCAAAATTGATTCAACGTGATAGCCTATAGAAACTCGAGTTTTGAAAAGTTGAGCTGAAGTAATAAAATCCAATTGAAGTATATGCTAGGTGGCTTGTCCTTCAATGAAAGTACAGTAAAACTTTTGCTTCTTGCTGAGAGGTAACCAGCAAGTTATAGAGTAACCATGACAGATTGAAATTAGAAACTGGCCTTGGAAGAATGGAGGGGTCACATGGTGTAATTGCATGCAGAATTTCTTTGCATCTTTAAAAGTCTCTCAAACAAGCAGATAGCAATTATGATTAACTTTAACCAAGATTGACAGATGTAGGACTTCCCATGGATCCAACTATTTAGCTCATCTGCCCCAGACTTGTGAATCTGTATAAACCAGTTTCTGAAATTTAGCCTGGGTTGGATTTTTTTTTTTATTTGAGAAATATTTGAGAGTAAATAGAAAGATAGGCAACTTTTCTAGTTGTTATTTTAGAAGTGTAGAGTGGAACCAGAGTGCTTAAGTACATGGACACGGAGAAGCTCATGTCACCACTGAGGTTAAAATTCAAATACTTTTGGCTTCCAGTCCCTCTTCCTGATCTTTTGATTTTGCCACTCCATATCATGAGTGCTTATATTTTTCATCACTGTGATGCTACACTTTTCTTTTAGTTTACTAACCAATAAAGTATTTCAAAGTATATCATTACTTATAGATAGTGTTCATTCCTTTCAGCTTAAATGAAGTTTTAATGCTTTTGCAATTGAGGCTTCAGAAATGCAATATATAAAACTCTACATGCAGCTATGTCAATGCTTAAAATTACCTAGATATCTGATGATAGAAGCAATGCATCAATCAAAAGAATAAGTAAATCCCGATCTGCAATGCCTTTGCTGTCAGTGAAGTATTTCAGACCTACATTGTCTTCACTATGGATGCACATTCATGCCGAATTGTTTTCTGATGTGAATAAAGAGGGACCAAAATAAGACAGCCAATTTTAATTATACTTGTGGTACAAGAGAGGATTTAAGCTCAGAGACCCCAAAGGTGAAAGGCTAACACAATTGTGCTGCCCCTCCCCATATTCCTGTTGATGCTGTTATACATGTGCACATCTATAAATAGATTTCACAGACTAATAAGTTATGGACACTTAAGCCTTGTATGATATACTGCAATGCCATGTCCAAAACCAATAAAACTGTATTCTATTGCTGTAAGCCATAGCATACAAAAACAAGGCTGAAAAATCTTCACTGCATTCTTACCTAAATATATAAACTTCCTTTTATAAATTGATGTACCCTTTTGTACAACATTTATTATGTTTGTCTTTAGCAGCGGCTTAGTGGGATGTACCCCCTCAGTTATGGTCTAGCCTAGAAGGCCCACAAGGCTAGGGTGGTTAAGACATGCCAGTTGGAATGATATGAGTAACCTTTAGCACTAATCTGGGACAAGACTCATATCCATGCCATTGAAGCCACAGCAAGATGCAGTAAACACTCTGCCATTATTTCCCTTAACAGAGTGTATGTGTGTGGGCATGCAGAACATGCCATTTATTTAGGTTTGTAACAGTTTAATGGGGTATAGATCATGTTTACTTTTTTTTTTTTTTTTTGACAGCTGTGATGCTGTCCCACTCCAGGGGAAAAAGAGATTTAAATGACAGATTCCTAACCACTGGTAAATTGAAACTGACTTTGAGGCAATTACTTCAGTAAAACTCCCAGCTGTATCTCTAATGAATGCTCAGTTTAGAGAAAAAGCAAAACTATTCTGGCTGCAAACTATGGATGTACACTTAAAAAAAAAAGAAAGAAATTATTTTAGATTGGTTTCTCCATTTGGAAACTCAGAGTGGTAGCTGCTTCAATATTTCCTTCCTGACCAAGAACATAACTTAAGTCTTCTCAAAAGTTACTGATTTCTGCTTTGCATTAGGATTACTTCATTGCTGCCAACAAAGAAATAAGAAAATTTGGTAGCAATGTCAACAACATCTGGTCCATCAATGAACATATCACTTGGGGTGGCAAAATAAATGTGACTTTTTATTGAGCACAATGGTCAGTATACTCAGCTGAAATGAATAATTTGACTTTTTTTCCCTGGGAGCTCATTAAGTTTGGGTGTACCAAACCTAAATAAAATATGAAGTGTAAATGATAAGCACCAAAAGTTTCCTAATAAAACAGCATTTCTTCAGTCAAAGTGTACACTGTAGATTGTTCCTAAAACAGGGCTTTCATGTTGACACATCACAAACCCATAGAATTGTTCGCTGTGTCAAAGACTCATGCAAACTGGCCAAATGCCCAACGGAGATTTGCAGTCTGAGAACAACTTTGGATAAAGACACACCATCCTATCATGAAGTGGTGAGAGTTCCCTGTATGCGTTGAGCTAAGTAGTATTTATAGCACTATCCATTTTATGTTATGCTTTCAAGTACAAAAAATGTCTCACATATTGAAATGGGGTTAAACTTCATAAAGTGACTCCAAAACAACGTGATTGAGTCCCATATGGTCTCTTTTGAGGTTTAATTTGACAAGTTTGCAATATAGCTATGCCATTTTCCTGCTGGTTTGTTCACCATAACTAGACATAACAGGTAAAATTCTAGCCTATTGGTATAAATCTGGATTGATACTAATAATTTTAATGGAGTTTTTCTTTGGAATTCACAACTAATTGAATTCTATAATGGGAATTCAGCACCCAGGTAATGTGTACAAATGGGAATATAAAATTCAAAGAAGTCAAGTCAGCTTCTGTGGAAGTTTTCCATCCAAGGCACTGTTTGTTCCATCCTCTTTTCCCTTTTCTCAGACATTTTATCCTTCACAAAACAAACTCAGAACTTCACGCAAATATCTGTATCTCTCGATGATCTCAAGGCACACACCTTCATTTTCATCTTAAGATACTCTGAGATGATACCTATTGTTTCCTCCTTAACAGAGACTCACAGAAAGTAATTTCAGACTCTTTCCATAGTAATTAACACAAAATGTTCCAGTAGAATTGGTATATATCTCCCACCAACATGGCTTTCCTTCCATGTTATTATTTGAGATCTAACTGGGGGTATATTTAAACCCACTGTTTATATTGACTTGATTATGGTAAAGAGGGCAGAGGAAAAAAAAATCAGATCAAAGAACAAAGACTGAGGTGGCCTGATGTCTGAAACAAAATGGAAACTGACCTAAGTCTTCATTGTCTAACTGATCCAGAAGGGAATTTCAATCGAAATTTTGAGCCAAAGGCCTTCAACTGAAAGACCATGGCTAAACATACTAAAATAGTTTTTCTTTAGGTTTTTTCCTCAATTTCATGTCAGAATGATCTTTCAGAATACTGAAAATGCCAGCTTCCGGTATATATATGGATGCACAAGAACGACATATTGTTTTACAACATCTGTATGCATATCAGTTTATGACAGGACAAGTGTCTGTAAACTTCCTTAAAGTCCTCAAGATAGCAAAGGACAACAATCTAGTCATCTTTTAATTAAGTACTGAGTCAACAGTTACGTTTCCTGGGGGGTACGAGGCTCTACCTCTAATCATTACAATGTCTTGTGCTTTCTATCCTATTTTAAATGCAATTGTGCAGAAGCTCCGGTGTAACTTGAGGCAGAAAACTGGGTCCAAGAACAAGAAATATTTCTTGGTTGAAAGGGCTCTGCTAGATGTCAAAAACCACCACCAGTGAGGAGGAAATGAGCATTGTGACGTCTTCAACACTATGACAAAAGAAGCAGCCGAGACTCCAGACTGGCCTCCACTTCACAGAAATTAAAATGTCAAGGTAAATGTAAATGGGGAGAAACCCTAAAGTTTACTGTCTGCCAAGGCTAAGAATATTAATAGCAGAGAGGTCCATGTCACTCAGAATAAAAAAGCCCCACCAGAGGGTAACAAAAGCTGCAAGACATTAAAAAAAAAGAAAGACATTTTTGACAAGTAGAAAAACAAAATAAAAGCAGTAGTGCTTAGCTCTTATACACAAGAGGGTTTTTTTACAATGCTCTTGGAGTGCAAGGGATGCATATACACCTACTTTTAAGATCCTTTACAGTTCCATGGGGTTGTAGACAGTCTTAGAGAAAATAAAAATCAAGTTGAGGGGTTTCTAAGATTATGGAGGAAAAATGACATCTTTTAGGGTTGTAACAGCATGTTCAGCAAGATCTGGTGGACAATACCAATTGTCCCTGCATCTCTGAATACTTTTAATCCATATGGCAGTATGTGGCATAACACATCTTAATTTCAGTTACTACATCACGTATTATGCACGATGCTATTGTCAGAGTAAGTCTTTATTTTGGAGCTCTGCATTCTCATTTTGTGCCACTCTTTAGTTAAGAAACATTTTTCATAAAAGAAAAAAGGAAGCTATATGATTTTTTTCAGGTCTTTAGTTTTACACAAAAGCAGCTTTTCATCTTTACTTTACATAAGATACTGAATATGACAGAGTTTTAAAAAATGATAAAATAGTATTTAAGCCTTCTGAAATGTGAGGAAGATTTTCAATTATTTTCAAAGCAATCTAATGCTGAATGATACTGTAAGCTGTTAGTAACATTGTACCAATGCACATTGAATGGTTTTCAAGTAAGTTAAGTAGAAATCATTAAGGATTATATTGTCATTTAAAATATTTTTTTGCAGCAGTACATTAATTGGCATTTTACAAGTGTCCATACTTTGAACCTTTAAGCTAGAACGAAGATAATTAATTGGATTTAAATGAAAGAAAGTCTGTAGGAAATAAACTTCTACTAGATATGACATATTTGACAACTCATTACACTGTGTGTTACTTTTAAATATCACAAATACTTAATATCACCTTAGGGCTGAGGCTACTGTGGTCGCTGTAAATAAATTACCTAAAGAATTAGATATAATTTAAATTCTTTAAACATAAATGTTAAAAGGTAAAAAGGTATCACATACACAATATTTTCTTAAAATCATATGGAGAAGAAAATAGGGACACAATAAGTTGGTGCTTGTTGGCCAGAGGGCTTGTCGTCGCTAAGTCTTTGGAACGTAAGACTAGATACAATACTGAGTTGCATGGGGGTAAGAATGCTGGGCTGGTGTTATCCCCTCTTCCTGGGATCTAAATCTGCTTTGCCTATTGCTTTCAGCATCCAAGTTAGGTTGAAGGTCATGGAGCCTTGGAATCCAGCCCATAGGGCTCCCCAAAGGTTGGGGAATTTGGTGCTGGGGAAGCAGTGGCAGTTAATACCCAAATCCTGAGCCCCCCTCAGTCACTAGGAGCCAGGCCAGTATATTCCCCCCCACATGGCCAGAACAGGGCCAGGCTATGACCCCTTCCCTCTGTGCAGCTGGGTTGGGGCCAGGCTGTACCGCATCCTCCCCATAAGGCAATTAATAACCAACAAGAGGAATTTATTGTCAGGAGATATCCTCTTTTTATTGATATTCTTTGAAATCAGACAGAGTATTTATTTATTTTTGAATCTTGACTAGGCTTTGAGTAAAGTTTTGTCATTTTTGAAGTAAATTGGAAATTTACCCGTCGAAGATGTTTCGGTAGGTCAGAGCAGTGCTTGCCATGAAAACGCTTGTAGGATGGAACTGGGACAAAGGAATGTTGTAGGAGAGTGGTTCTCAATGTTCTGGCCACACAGATCAGATATGTGGTATAGCACACATTCGTGGACTGAATAAGACCCTATGTCCCAAAATTGGGTCCTGTAACACCTAGCTTAGATACTTGCTATTCTGTACTGCCCCAGTCTGCTCTCTGATGCCCTGCTCTATTCCTTGATGCCCCATACCACCTGTTCCTTGATTCTGCATGCTTCCCTGCACAGCTCCCTGTTACCCCATGCATACTCAACCTAGTACAGAGCATCCTATTGTAACCTAGCAACCTATCTTGCCCATGTGGTCCCCTTCAGTCTGGAAATTTGACAGTGGGGGAGTAGCAGTTAGCTGCCGCCCTATACCCCTAGACCATATGTAAAAATGCCCATCTTTTTGGGACTGACAGGACAGGATGTTTAGCATAGACATAGGAAGATTTTGGATATAACAGAACCCATTCACAGGCCTCTGAAATAATCACATTCTTAATTTATCTCTGCTTCTCTCTTTTTAAAAGGAATCCCAGCCTATATATTTTAGCACCTAAGCAAGTCACCCATGTCTAGAAAGTGATTTCTCTTAGGCCATGTGCAGACATTCAGTTTGTCCTAGAGTAGTCACTTCTTTCCCAGGAGAAATGAGAAGTGCACAGAAGTTCAGGATTTCTCTCCCAGAGCAAAATGTGGCCACTCCAAGAAAAAAACAAATAACAAAACCCCAAAACTTGGGAACAATCAGGGTTAAATTATTCCCAGGAGAGTTTCTAATTTCTCCTGAGACAGTATACATCTTTACATGTTCTCTTCTATCTGAAGAAACAGTCCTCCGTCATCCTAGGGCGTTTCCTCCCATCCGCTGCCCTGCCCTTCTTGGGAGGCAGTGTTTCACCAGGATTGGATTCTTTTGCTCCAACGAGCAGAGTGCAGAACATTTCCCTTTCACAATCCCCATATTGTGCTGCAAGGAAATGCAGCCTGTAAGGCAATTTGGGTGAGGCAATCAGGGTTGACCTGTCACTAGGCAGACTGAGGAAGCCTGGAGAGTACACTGAAATGCATGCAGAGGAGTGCAGTAGCTGTGCAGCACCAGCACTGCAAGCTCTGTGCTCTTCACAGGCTCAGTATTTGAATGTTCATTCAAGTGTCTGGATAAATGTTTCTCCTACAAAAACAAACCTGGGGGGAATTTTTCCAGATCATTTGGACATGTGTATGTAGCCTTGTATACATTGTACTGCAGATCTGCCATGGATATCTTCCTTTAACTGATCTACTATAAGCCATTAGACAAAATATCAGACTCGATGTCATTGACCTCGTCTCATTTAGTAACTCTTATATTTCTAACAGACCAAATCCAAAAGGTAAAATGACCAGTTCCTCAAGAAAATATGAGGTGAAAAATAGGACAGTATACATAAATCTAGAGATGAGGAGATGCAACCAATAGATTACTCCACTATCCTCCAGAAACCTGTTTTCCCCATAATGCTTTTCATTCTACTTTGCTTTAGTATATGTATTGCAGAAGTATTTGTTAAGAGAAGAAGAGTAGTAATGCAAATACAAGGAAATGGCAGAGTTCACAGCTCAAATAAATTATTACATCATCATTTACCCCAGTGGAGATCTCAGAATAAAGGTGAAATGAACAGTCAGCACTGCAAAACTATAGAACATTTTTTCAAACAGAATGTTAAATTAGCTTCAGCTATTTCTGTTTGGGGGTCACGCTTCTGCTTTCTGATTCTATACAGCAGTGTATGCTTAACAATGCCGCCTAAAGGTTTTACAGTTTGACCTACAGTCGATTATATTTTTGTTGGATCAGTCACTAAGAGTGAATTTTTATTTGCAGCATTTTTCAGTTACTACTACAGATGCTCTCAAGCATAACAAAGAGCACACAACAATCCTGCAAACTGCTACATGTGGTTTTAGAAATGCAAATAAGCTACCAAGTTTACTTAGGTTTCTGCACCTTATTTGAACATTAGCAATACAACTCATAAAATATTTGGTTACTGCATTCAAAAATAGGAATAGAAAATCTCATGATTTACCTACATCAGCTAGAAGGGACTAGCTATGTTCAAAATGTTTCTTAGTATATATTTCCACAGTGGGTCTCTTACTATAGTTCCACAGTCTACATGTCACACTACAGTGATGAAGTGATGTGCTATGCTGCCATATGGTGCACTATGGTGACATAGCAATCACACAGGTCTACACACGATTGCCAGCTACATCATCATAGTGGCATGCTCCCACTACAGTGTGCTGCTATAGCAATGTAGCTATGAAATCTAACCACGCTCGTGGCGTAGTAACCACCCCTGTCAGTCCCAAAAAGTAATGCGCTGTGCTTAGTAGCACACTGTGCTTTAGTACTTCCAAAATGTAGCAATGTTGCCATATGATGATGTGTAGATGTGCCCATTATTGCTCACTATTTCGAGATCCAAATTTTATTTAATCTGGTCCTATCCCAGAGGCCTGTGGAATGGCTTCTCTTTTTTTATTAAGATAAACTCATGTAAGTGTCGATCAGAATGTATCCAGAAAGTGTATCCTGCTGACTATATACAGACTATGTGGGCAAAAAGAAAATTGGGGGTGACCTAAAGTTAGGCTCCTGACCTAAGCACCAGAATTGGAGTGCTTAAATTATAGTTAGCTCTGACTGTACATAAGTTCCAGTGAATTTAAGACATTGATAGAAACACAGCCACTTTGAAAATAAAACCACATACTATTTATGGTTCTTGTTGGAAAAACTGAAGGTTTAACATTATTTTCTCAGTAACAAATTAGAGAACCGATTTCAGACACTGTTATGTAATAGAAGAGTTCTATGCCCTCTGTAGGACGTAATTCACCTCATCAGATTTTTTGGTCCTAAAGGGAGAGAGAACAGAAATCCAGTGTTGTTGCCTTCAAAGACCTTTTAGATCCTACTGCAACATGGTTCAAATAATTCAATTAATAGCTGAAAGTGTTTTCACTAGTGAAAAAAAAATCTTATTTTCAGTTGCATGAAAATATAAAATATTTTCTGCTGTCACATAAAATTTTCACTCTTTTCTGTAAAAATGAAAAGTGAAACACTGCCATCTTGTGTATTAAATACATTTTTCCTGCCAAATTAGGAGTATTTTTTCTCCCTGGGGATCATTCCATCACACTTCCTCACCCAGAAACACAAATTATGTTCCTTGTAAGAGTCTGTGCATAAATTAGAGGCGTTTGTTTTATTCTTGATAAAATTCAAAGTTTCAGGAAAATAGTATTGTTCTGCTGGAGAACAAGTAATGGTGAAGAGCAGTTTTCAAATTAAACACTACAGAAATAAGTTGCATTAAAACTCCCTATACACCCAGATACTTTGCTAGTATTCTATTAAACTTCTTTTTACTACTGTGCATATAGTTCCAAAGACACAAAATAATTTGTAGAAGTAGCCAGATTTTTTTTTTATCTGAACATTTATTCAAATAGAAAATTCCCATTTTTATTAAAGCTGTTTTTCCTTAACTTTTCCAGTAAAAAGTAGTATCTGGTCTAAATTTACATGTGATCTATGAATATGATTACTTACGTAACAATGCAAGATACATACAGTATTTTTTTGCAAGTCATTATTGCTCTAGACTTCAGGAATCTAAACCCCCCCCCCCAAAACCCCCCAAACCCCTAAAACACAGCAGGAACCACTGTAACATCCTGCAACTAAATTAAAAAAAAAAAAAGAAGAAGAAGGGGAGATGTTCATTGTAATTAATTCTGACTAAATCAAATGAAAGTTTTAAAAGATAACAACAGTTTGTCGAACATACACCAATAAAGATGCAGAATAATCTATAATTCTATGAGCAACTCTTGGGTCAGGTACAGACATTACACTTACCGGTTTAAGACCTGGAGGGATGTGGGCAGTGGAGTTCCCCAGGGCTTGGTCCTTGGCCTGTGCTATTCAACATCTTTACCAGCGATTTGGAGGCAGGCATGGAAAGCATGCTGTCCAAATTTGCTGATGGATGACACAAAGATGTGGGGAGAAGTGGGCACATTGGATGGGAGGGACAAAATCCAATTAGATCTAGACAGGTTATAGACATGAGTGGATGAGAATAGAATGGAATTCAATGCAGACAAGTGCAAGGTGCTGCATCTAGGGAGAAGGAACATGCAACATACCTATAGACAAGGGGAACACCCTTCTCAACAACACCATGGCTGAAAGGGATCTTGGAGTCATTGCTGACTCCAGGATGGACATGAGCTGCCAATGCTAGGAAGCGGCCAGTAATACTAATCTACAGATGCATCACAAGCAGGTCCAGGGGGCTGATCCTTCCCCTAGATGAGGTGCTGGTGACACCACAGTTGGAGTACTGCCTCCAGTTCTGGGTAACGCACTTCAAGAGGGATGTGGCTCACCTTGAGAGGGTCCAGAGGAGGGCCACTCACATGGTCAGGAGACAGTAGGCCAGGCCCTATGAAGATAGACTAAAGGGCCTGAATCTATTCAGCCTCCACAAGAGAAGAGAGAGGGGATCTGGTGGCCATCTATAAACTCACCAGGGGCGACCAGCGGAAAATAGGTGAGGCTCTGTTCCAAATACCTGTACCTGGGATAACAAAGAATAACAGACACAAATACTCTCATTGATTGAGAGTAGGTTCAGGCTTGATATCAGGAGGTATTACTTTATGGTCAGGGCTCCCATGCTCTGGAATGGGCTCCCAAGGGAGGTGATGCTCTCCCCTACCTTGGGGGTCTTCAAGAGGAGGTTGGATAGATATCTGGCTGGGGCATTATGATCCCAGCACTCATTCCTGCCCAGGGCAGGGGGTGGGACTTGATGATCTGTTCAGGTCCCTTCCAACCCTAGAAACTATGAAACAGATAAATGATCAGAAACTGGTCAATACCTATAACAGAACAGAAGTTCAGCACATGTAGAAGGGTTTAAAATGGTGGAACCCAGTCTAATATTCCCCCCTTGCCCCCAGTCAAAGGATGAATGTGTGATTTGTTCCCTACCAATCTAAACTATGCTGATTACAGAAAACCAAGCAACTTAGATTGATTCTGCCTCGGGCTTTTGAATATCTGTACCTAGCTTTGATGACTACTTTAGTATGTTTGAATTTACTGGTGATGTGTAAGACTTATGATTTAGGTATACACACAAACACAAACATAGTTGTTTAATCAGCTGTTAATTCACTGCTTTCTGTATCCAGAAGGTTGCTAATTCCTGCTGATTATCTTTAAATTCTCAGAGAAACAGACTGAAGTGCACGGCTATTTAAAACATAATGAACTCAGGGAAACACTAGACTGCACATTTCATGGAGAGGTTTTTAGTAAACTGATATATTGAATGACCATCATTTCTGAACGTCAGTATAGCCTACACGAGGGGAGGGTTTTTAATGTCAATATAGTGGACAGTTTATCAAAATGTTGCAAATATATTTTCTACATTAAAAAAAAAAAATCCCTCTATGCTTTTAAGTCCCTGGCTGTGTGTAGACTAAAGGAAGGGCATGTGTGCATGACACTTTAAAGTGTGTTAAATGCTTTTGCACCACTTTAATGGTGTTTTCTTGTGTCGGTGGCATATTGCACGGTAATTCCAGCCGCTGTAGCAAATTTAGTGGCATAATGTGCCTTAAATGATGTGCGGCATAGCAAACTAAAACTCCTCTGAGGAGTTTTAGTTTGCTGCCTTACAGTCGTGGAGCAAATTACCGGGCTTTGTGCAGCTCAGAGGCTCTGCAGTAAACGCGTTCACAGTCTGGCAGCAGCCTGGGAAGACAGACTCCACCCAAGATTTTTTTTCCCCCCCTGGAGCCTGCCTGCCTGAGCTGTGCAGGGACCCAGTGCTTTTGTCCATGGCTGAGGTGTCCCCCAGGACTGCCCAAGCCAAGTTCCTATGGTTGGGTGCCACCTGAGGCAGGGCTGCCACTGCCATGGAGGAAAGCACCAGCCCCACCCCCTGCAGCCCAGGGACCACTCTGCCCGCCAGCAGCTAGCCCTCCCCTCCCCACCACTGGAGAAGCAGGTAAGTTCGGATCTGTGCACAACATGGAAATTTAAAGGGTCCTAAATTGACGCAGTGTTTTTAAAACCCCCCCACTTCAATTTAGGGGCCCCGGTTCATCTACACACGACCCTCGATAAGATGTTCTGAGCAATATAATCTGTTCCTATATGGGACTAGTAACACACTCATTGACAGGAGGCATGGAGGGATTTATGGATAATAGAACAGCAAATTGATATATTGGCTAAATGACAGGATGTGATCTGCACCCAGAAGGCAAATCTTGAATTGAGAAATGCTTACAGTAGGAAATAAAACCTCTCTCTTTCCTATAGAAGTATTTGTTGTCATCCTCTGCTTTACCATGCTGGAACTGAAGAAAATATACCTCTAAGGAATACTTTAAATACCAATATTTAGGACACCACAATATAATTCATCATACTGCACGGTTAAGGATTTCACTGGGAGTAACATAAGGAATACAGCGTGTATAGCTAAATGTCCTACCTGTCTAAAAGCCATATAATCAGGCACCATTTCAGGTGTTACGGGTATGCATGGCCCTTTCCAATTCAGGGGAATTTTTTTTATTGGGGCTTAACCAAGGCAAAGCAATCCCTTTCCCTATTCAGATTCTCCCCTTTTTTATATTTGCAATGTATCAAGGTTTTATAGAAGATAAGTATTTATTGTTTAAGTACAGATATTTACAGGACTTTATTGGAGCTAAACCCTAAAAGGTTCAATGTGATTTAGGCAAATACTCCCAAATTAAGATACTTATATGAAACTCCACTACCAAATACTTACCTGAATCTCCACTACTAGGACTGCTCCCTGCTTATATAAGGCCAGAGTTGTATTCAGTATATGGCACTAATGACAAGCCCGATTTGGCTTCAAGTTCCTGAAGAGGCCCTGCCACTGTGAGGCCATATTCAAGGTACAGCACATGGCCACAGCTGAGTGCTTGGGACATCATAAAACAGAGAACAGGAGGCCCAACCCCACCACTTTTAGATTCATAATGAATTGGGCATAGGAACTGTTCCCTTGGCATAGGAAGCTTGAATGATCCTTTGGGTAGGAAGATGGAGAAATTGAGAGAATGGAAGAGGGATCTCACTGGATAGGGACTCAAGAGTTCTAGGCTCAATTCTCAGCTCTACCATATACTCCTTGTGTCATTCTAAGTCACTTAAGTTATGTCTATATGGCACGATCAGTGCTGTACAGAGATACCTGAGCTCACACAGGTGCCAAAAGCTATATAGCTTTGTTAGCAAAGAACTTTGCTTGAATTAATATGCTGTGCTCATCAGCAGGCCTAGTTTGTCTGGATAGAACCATATTAACATGGATGTACTACTGATGATACCCAAGCTAACTTGTCTTGTGCTAGCATGGGTGTCTCTGCATAATACTTCACTGTGCTTTGGAAGCATACACATACTCTCTACACCTCTGTCATCCCCATCTGTCAAACAAGATTAACGCTACTTTTTGATTCCACCAGGGTATCAGGAGGTAAGCTACTTATGTGTGCGTGGGTCTCCTGTACTGTGACGACAATGACCTTACATATACCCAGAGACATAAATACTCTGAACCTCATTATCTAAACCAAGGCAAGAACATAAAAACAAGAAACTCTGAAGTACCAGTGTTTCAAAAAAAATACTTCCGTGACACATTGGAACCAATAAAAGTGAGATAATTAAAACAAGATTTTCCCATCAGCAAGTATCTGGGCAGAAGCTAAAGTAAGGGAGGGGAATAAAGGGAAAGCTTAATAATGCTAAACTTTATTTTAGTCACATTGTCATGTCATAGTTTCAGTTTTTAAGACTCCAGAAATCAGACAGCCCTCACAACACTGATCATATTGTTGTTAAAGTGCAGAAATAGCATTAAACAAAAGAAATATAAAAAGGCTGGAGGAATGCAGCAGATCATTTTTACACTCCTAGAGTGCACCAGAAATGTTTCTAGCCCACCTACTCATGCTTTGTTTTCATAAATAAAAACAGGTGTTTTTAATATTCATGTCCTCTCTACCATGAAGCACTTGGGAACCATTTTAGGCTACTTCATATTCAGTGGTAATTCAATCATTCTAATCAGGTTGCCTCCACTGCACCTCATTTATTTACTTGACTCTGAGGAGTATGTAATTTTGGTAGCCTACGGATGATACCACTGACTACACATCTGGAAAGTGACAACCACAGGGAGATTCTTCTCATTATGCTTGAACAGTATCATTTCTTTTAACATTTTGTGGGGGGTCAGAGGGGAACCTCTGATAAACAACACTTCAGTGTATAGTTTCTGATTGTTAGACAAATGAAAACCTCAATGAGAAAAAAATTACTTAGAAAAACAGATAACAGACAAATGGACTATGCAAATCTTACTAATATTAAATAGTCACAATTAAATATATTAATACTGTATTTGCTTAATTTGAAAGCTACTATTTGTAGGTAACAGCAAGGAAACGTAATTCAGCTGTCTAATTATCTGTGATGATTAACATAGATGTCAAGAATGTAAAAGGGGCAAAACACAAATAACTTTGGTGGTTTGAATTGATTTTAGACAAATGAAAGGCAGAGGGTTCTTTTATTATGACAACTATAACGTCTCAAATACACCACACATTACAGGCAACGTAACAAAAGGAAGGCCCTAATTTAGTGACAAGGAGGGGAAATCAGTTCATACATGAAAATGTGGATGCACGTGACTACGAATAGTATATGGTTTCCACTCCATTGGTTCATTATATAGTAAGAAATAAGCCCCCAAAAGTTTCTAAACAGTACATCTTTATAACTGTGAGCAATTTCTGGAAGCAATTTAAAAACAACAACAGTTATTTAATTTTTAGATTCCCTATGTGATACATGGAGGTAATTTTAATGAAATAACCTGCATATTTATTAATATGATTAATGCCTCGGTTAAGAGGTCATTGAAAATTCTTCACCAAAAAAAAAAAAGGACTTTACAGCAAAAAATGGGTCTATTGGAATACATTTTATGATCAAAAAACAACGCAATGAAGCTTTTCGGTTTGAATCATAATTGTATTATTTCATCTTAAAATCTTGATTCAAGCGTTTTTCCTCACTTTTTTCCTTGATTCAAACTATTTTTACTCAAAAGTAGTTCATTTTGCTCTGTGAAAACTGAAGTAGAGAGAAGCACTTCTCAACTTGCTGTTATTAATAAGGAGGAATTGCTTAAAAACCTAAAGAGAGAAGACCATTTGGCCAACAATGATCATGAAATGGAAAGGAATGATAATGAGTATAGCAAGAGACATGCATGGCTAACCCATGGGCTGTTCAAAATGTTGAAACTTGAGAAGAAATATTACAAAAAGTGTGAACTTTCCCATGTTACTATGGACAAGTAGAATCAAATAAGAGTGTATGGACAAAAGCCAGAAAGACCAAGGCAGTTTAAGGAACAGCTATCAAGGAATAAAAAAAAAAAAAAATAAAAACCTATAAATATAAGAAGGAAAAAGAAAACCTGGGAAAGTGCAGGCCCCTTATTGAATGTGAAGAGAAAGCTTCCTTTTTGCTTCAGTTTTCACTTAAAAAGATGATTCTTAGATGACTACCAAAATGAACAACAAGTACAGGGGTAGGTATTCATTTAAAATATGGCAAAAATAAGTTATAGATTACTTAGATAAGCTAGATGTTGTAATATTAGCAGGCCCTGATGAAAGTCATCCAGGAGTACTGAAGGCTGAAATAATTACAAAACCATTAGCAGTTATCTCTGAGACCTCACAAAAGTCAGGGGAGGTTGCAGAAGTCCAAGCAAGGGTGAACATATTTGTCATTAAAAATGGTAAACAGATGATCCAGAAAATTACAAAGTGGTCAGTCTAACATCAATACCTGGAAAGATGCTGGAACTTATTGTCAGTTTAGAAGTACTTTGTGGATAATATGGTAACAAGGACATAACAATCACAAGGATTTGTCAAGGGCAAGTCATGCCTAACCTACCTAATTTACTGATATAGCAGGGTAGAATGAAGAACACTACATGCAATATAGTGCATTTAAATACATTTCAAGACAAGTTTTTTTCTTTCCCATGTAACATGGGGGGGGGCCTCATTTTATAATTGAATATGAGGCAGCAGCAACGGCTGTGGCTGTGGCTACGGCTCTTACTCAGGTTTAGGGCTAGAGCTGGAGCTTCTTTCTGCCTCCCTTCATCCCTGACTGCCTTTGTCTGTCACCTCTCTCTTCTGCATCCTCTGCCCACCCCCTGCCCTCACAGTCTGAACCCTGCCACAGTCTCAGCCCCACTGCTGCAGCAGAGAAAAGCACTGGTAGTGAAACAAGCAGTAGGGGGGCCGGTGGTGGCAAAGTGTTAATCAGCTGACCTCTGCCCCTTGGCCCTCCACACCTTGCCTCCTGCTGCCTGTCTCCCCATTACTTGCTCCCCATCCTGTCTTCCCCCTCAATGTCAAAATACATTTACTCAGTTGGTCCATTTATTGTATACGTCTAATTGAAATTGCACATTTTTCATTTGGGACTGCTGTGGCAGAACCATAGCCAGCAAGTTTGACGTGGAGATCAATATACCAGGACTCTAAAGATTAACCAACACTTTTAACACACTGTGCTAATAATATTTAAGGAACCGACTTAAAAAGCCTACAATGGTTTGGATTCTCACATAAACTTTATATGTTCCTTTCCAAATATTTATTTATTAAACAAATTTCTGAAGTAAATAAACTCTGGCATTAAGTTCCTAGCAAACCAACACGTTGTATATGAATAGCAAAGAATACAACCACAATTTTTAACCTTATTAATAAGCATCTGAGTTTAAACACTAGCAATTAAAAGTTTCCTTGAAACTTTGAGGTACATTTGTATCATTAATAAGATGCTAATAATCTATTTTAATTCTGTTAATCCCTTTCTAAAATTTTTTTTAAAGAACTCTTTTAGCAAAATAATCTCTAGGGCTAAGTACAGACAATCAAAAAGCCTAGGGCTGAATTGATTCAATCTTCACAAGTTAGTCTAGACTACATAGACTGAACCAATAAGCAAGTGAAGAGACATTTACTTTTGATTCTGGAAATGCAGCCACATGCCTGCAGTGGCCCAGATCAGAACCTCGGGGGGGAGGTGCTAGAGCACACCTTCCTGCTTATCTGGAGCAGACATCTTGGGCCAAAGCTAACCTGCCAACCCTATGGCGGGGGTGGGGGGGGAGGGTTGCAATGGAGGTGCAAAGCATCCTGGGATGCTGGTGGATTGTGAGTAAACTTGAACCTGGAAGGGATCCAGGACAGAAATTCAATAAACGTATTTAACCCAGATCTGTTAAGTCTGATACTACCTCCATCCAGGTTCATTCAGCCATTTTGAAAGAGATTCATACGCACTGAATTTCTGTTGTGCTACAGATTTGAACTGGTCTTAGATTACTTATACCACTTTTTGTGTAATTTCTGTCCATAGCCTAGGGGTTAGGGCTTCATTAGTTGTGTAGAAAAAACTTTAAAATGGAACTGCATGAATATTTTCTAATAAAGATTGATACCGTTCTTTCCAGCTGACAAATTCCTTTGGTATTACTCACAATTTTAGTGTCTTCTATCAAGGGACTTATGGACCACATATAGAACAGTCAAAATAAATGTCAGTTCCTATGCCCTCACCTTGCTTTTTCTGGTCCTGTGGCAGGGAAACCATCATCTCTTTCCCCACCAATCATAGTCCTTTGGAGGACTTTGCTCATCTGTAAGACACCACTATTTGACTAGCAGACCTTAAAGCAGCTCTAAAAACAGCCCAGCATTCCCCTGCAGTCCATCTGGCCTGGAGATCTTCTTCAAGCAGTTGGTAGGATCACCCTGCTTGGCCAGCTCAGGCCCTGGGCTTATATGCTTCAAATCTGGCCCCCTTGTCATTAGGTGGCTGCCTAACCAACCACAGGAGTTCCTTCTTAGGGACTGAAGAGTTACTTGCCAGGGCGACTTAGAAGTGCTGCCCTAGCAGCCTCCTGCTGCTTAAGTTAGGTTTTGCCTTGTTGGTTTACTATGGGATGCCAGGCCTACAGTAAGCAGTGGTAGCCACTGGTCTCCAGGGACATTTATACACATACTTTTTTTTCCCACAACATGCTGGAGATCTGCCACTTCAGAGCAGATTCAATTAACTGAATCTGAGCTGCACGTAAGCTGATGCAAACTGCTCTGCGTCACATAAAGTTGTATAAGTGGTGAAATGCATGTTAGCGTGCAGAAAATGGACGCAGTGTGCTTTTGAACTAAAGCACCTTTTATGTGTTGTAGTTCAAAAGTGCACCACTGCCAATTTCCCAGCGCTGACACACATTTTGCTGCTTATACAACTGGAAGTGTCGCAGCACCGAGTGCTTTTCAAAGCACCCAGTGCTTTTCAAAGCACCCATGTATAGAAATGCCCCAGCTGCCTATTTCCTTGCAGCCAGCTCACCCTAGGCAGAGATCTCCTGACTGACAGCAGGTGCAATCCTTTACCCAGATGGGGCTCTCCCCTGTCTGGACAGCAGGGTTTTGCCATTGCCTGGCCTCTCCAGCTGCAGTTTTTCTTCTTAAATCAAAGGAGTCTCTAGCTTTGTTACAGGGTACAATTCTAATTCAAGCAAGATGAACAAAAACAGGAAGTGCTACTATGACAGGCAGGAGAATGGAAAGTCAAACATAAAAGAGAGAATGTTACTTGCTTTTACTATAAAAATAATTACAGTAATATAAAGAACAGACTCTCCAGAGGCTAATGACATTCAATTTAGTGCTTTGAAATTTGGCCTGGAATTGTTGATGCTCTTAAAGTTTCCTGACTCTCTTATACACACAAACATATATATTAAAAACACTGTACCATTTATCCTTTAGCAATGTCTCAAATATCAAAATAGAAGCAGATAGCTCTCAGAAAGCTTTATAGCTGGTTTATCTTTATAATTTGCTTCTTGTTTTTCTATTTATATTATGAAGACAACTGACAATTTGGCTTTCACTACGTGATTTGAGTTTTACAACTTTCCCTTTTTCTGTTTTAAATGGAATTTATATATTCAGACAATAAGGCTCTCTTTAATCTGCAAATTACTCTCTGTGCATGTGAGTATGCATGTGAATTATATGATATATTTACATGTTTCAAAAAAATTACAGCATTCTTATAGTTCTTCAACTATTGCCAAATGGTTTTCTTTAGTATGCAGAAACAACTATAAAATAATCTGGAAACCTATTTGTTTATCTTGTTTTACATGTTCCAAACAACAACAACAACATGCCTGTAGCCACATAACATATACCGTACAAAGATATCTACTTTTGTAACTTCATCTACTAATAATAAAGACGTATTATTTGAATCATGCTCTTTTATATGTTAGCTCTTGAGTCACTGTGCCATACCATACTATTTTATTTCGTATAAGCTGACCTAAAATCTAGGGTAGTTAAAAAAGTAAATGATGCCACATTTTCTAATGGAGTAGATCATTTCCTTTCATTCAAAATCAAATTAATAGGATGAATTTCCAAAAAAAAGATAGTAAATTGACTGATCTACAGAATTTTATTTTGGAAATTAATTTACTACTTGAGAATGCTTACTGTGTGAATTACTAGGACAGGCAGGCAGTGAATCACATTTTTCTTAGCTCTCATGTAAGGTACAGGACTAGCAAATTACTTGAAATGTTTTTAATGTAAAATGTTTTATGAGAGGAAAAAAACTCATCTTATTTTTCCTACGTGTTTTCTATGGAATTTTCTGTTACAATGTTTATACCCTGAATTAGTGACATACTACTATTTGATATCATTCAAAGTCTGTGATAGTCTATGAAACCATCATAGACTATGGTAACACAGTTCGCTTAAAATGGGACTCTGAAATTGTAACTACACTATATTTCCGCATGGATATAAGTTTGGTTCTACTTATAACTCTACTGGGAGAAGCCAAGCCAATAAACATATTCTGGTTCCAACATCACCCATTAGCACGCATGGCAATATAAATTTTACTGAACCTTATCATAGAGTCATTACTGAAGCAAATCTCACATTGAAGTTAATATAGCTGGTATATTTAGGCCCCAATTTGACAAGTCACTTGAACACCAACAATTCACATATTTAAACCCATGTTTAAGTGACTTGCTGATCACAATGTGAGTATTTTATCAAAGGCACATTTCCCATAAGGAACTCTGCTAACACAATGGAAATTATACAAACTCTACATATCTTCTTTTATTTAAAGTTATTGTAGTTCTTTTTTTTTCTTTTCAGCAATTGCACTCTATCAGAGCCTAAATCCAGTGGGGAAACTTTAAATTCATGAATATGCCCAGTTTTTAGCAAATGTCAGTGCAAAAAACATTGTCCACATAATTGTTATGGCATGTATAATAATTCTTAGTTCTTATATAGTTCTAATAATAGTTCTTAGAGGAATCTAAAAAAATGTGACTTTTTTTGGAAGACTAATTCTGCCTCCAACTTTAGCATTAATAATGCATTGATGTAGGTTAGAGTAGAAACTGAATACATTCTTCCCTATTTATGAAAGTGAACTATAGCTTGATAAGATACTTTCTAAAAATGTTCTCAAGTTATAGAAAGGAACATCTGCACCATTTCAAAGGTGAATAGAAAGATTTAAAATCTGATCTGAAGGCATTTTAGAACAAAATCAAGTGTTATAATTTTTGTCTTACAACCAGAAAACAAAAAGAAAAGGCAATCTACCATATTAACTCCATTGTGAAATCTTACGTTGTTTAAATAATACTGGTATATTTCATGTCTTTGTTGTATGATTTTAAATAAAGATTAAGAATCTGGAAATGTCTGTGGACAGTAATGTGACTAATAGAAAGATGTGCTTCAAGAGTGATTAGACAAAGGATTGGCATTAGAGAATGGGCCTTGTTACACTTTATACTTTGGGCCGCACAGATGTTGATTGGTGTCAATGCTAGCTCGAATTTGGAGCAGTAACACTTCAGGCCAGCAAAAGCCTGGAAGACTGCAAGGTAAACCCCACCCCCATTCTAGGCATCCATGCTGCTCTTGTCCCCCAGGGTTTCCTCCTGCCTCCCACCACTCCGCTAACTTGTGACTGCCTACACTGTCTGTCTTGGGGAGCAGACAGGGAAGGGTTAACCTTCCTGCCTGGCAACCACTGCTACTACTCTTCTCTGGGCTGAACCTGACCCAGAAACTAACAGTAGTGGTGATGGCAACTGGGCAGGGAGATTAAGTCCTTCTCTGCCTGCTCCCTGGTCAGACAGCATGGGTAGTGACAAACAAATGGGGACGGGGGAGGGGAAGTAAGCAGAGATATGGGATGTTGGGGAAGATAGTGAGCCCAGTCTGGGCCAGTGGGAAAAGGGGGCAGGTGGGGTGTTTGCACTAAGGTGTAGCCTGAAGTGGCTAAACCTTAGTGTAACACAGGCTGGGTAAAATGGATCTGAGATAATCAGAGATAATCCTGCCCTGAAGCAGTGTAATTTTGAGCTGCATAATAAGTGCTTAAAACTAGTTCCAAGTGTTAAGGTGTGGACAATCCAGTTAAAAACTCCAGGAGCCACCCAAAATTACTGTGTAACAAGGTCCAAAATGTTTCTCTGATGTGTAATTATGACTTGACTTTCCTAGCTTCTCTGAAGAAAATGGGTCCACAATTATTCTACTTAGTGTGGTTAAAGAACTCTACACTTGATGAGTTTTTGATAAATCGTCAAGTTCTCTTATTTGTATTAGCTACTTTGTTCCATAGAAATACCTCTCAAAATGATGAAGAATCTGTATGTAAACCACATTTTCTTTTTTTATCTGATTTTTTCTAACACAATTATCAGCCCATGTCATGGTACATTATTTGAAATGATATTTTAAGGAGATTTTCATGAGACCCAATAGAGCTTATACATATTAGAGGATAAACATAATTGAGCCAGTATTTCCAATTTCCTTCTCTATCACTTACTATAAATCATAGGATGCAAGTGTGAATGCAACTGCCACAGCATTACACACAAATGTATAGCTTGCAAAATGTTTAAGAAAGAACAAATATGTAGTTCAGTCAGGCTGCCTGAAAGATACTTGCTAAAGAAACAGAGCAAGAATAATGATAATTTTAAATAAGAAAGAGCTCCAAATGTATTTTGGAAGAGTGAACTAAATCCACAAGTCTGCTATAGTCTGAGCCAGTAATCCAATTGATTTGAAGCCAGGAACTTGTGACTCAGGCCAGACTAGTGAATTATGTCACTGGAAGAAACTGTCAGTACACTGGCCTGACTGCTTTTTCTTATGAGGTCACTGACTAAACAATGATAGAAAAGACTGACCTGTTGCAGACACTAAATTACTCTTCAGCCTATATTAAATTTTGAACCATCCAGCAATAGCAAGTATCCAGTTTGATGATGCTTGGTCATGATTTTCAAAGAACAACCACAAGAATTCCTGATGCCAAAGGAAGTTTTTCCACCTTTAAAATAAAAATTGTCTATCCTAATTATTGGTGGTGTGTGTGTTGCGGGGGAGTTATATTTAATTAAAGCTTTCTGAAAATTAGCTAAAATAGGTTTTAACCTCAACTTTGATATTATGTGGTCAGGGAACTCAGAAATAGCTCTAAGTCCCTAGAGGACTAAAAACAAATACGTCATTTTAGCCATAACCTTGAATCGCTCAACATGCTACCATACATGATAGTGGGATCAGTGGGAGTGATCAAGTATCATCATTTTCCCAAAAAGTATCTATGTAGGAAGTGAAGTACCCTCAGTAGAACAAGAAGAATCAGTGAGTCAACTTTCCTAATAGTACTAAAATGACTATCAGATCCAAAATATAGAGCATTTTTACATGCAGGGGAGGGGCATTTTAATTAGAGCAGCTCTCAGGAGTTGCTCTAATTAAAACACCCACAGTATGTCATGTATTCAGCGTTCCATGTTACAAAATTGTGGTGGAGGCACTTTAACTAAAGCTTATTTGACAAGTTATACTTAAAGCACCCCTGCTGCCATTTTGAAATGTGGGGACGCTGAATACACAAAACGTGTATCATGCTGGAGCATTGAGATTAGAACGCTCCAGCAGACTCGAATAATGCCCATAGATGTCAGCTAACGATAACAGAATTACAAAACACCCCAAACATGACTGAAACAACAGCTAGAGACAACAAAAGTAGGGAACCAGCTTAATTCAAAATAATATTTCATGTACTCTGATACATCCTAATTACTTTTTACTTTTGATAAACAGTACTGTTAATAAAAATACCCTAACTTAAATGATCAGTTTTATTAAGCTGATGTGGGAGGCAATATTTCAAATTACATTTGTACAATATTATACGGCATGCCCAAACTTTTGCTTCAAATGGTAACAATTTAAAGCATTAATTTGAAGCTGAAAATGTGCCTACATGCTACAAATATATTTGCTGATTTGTCATCTTGCATTCTCCAATTCTAATAAAGAAGCAAGCATTTTCTGTCTGTGTAGCCTGGGAGTACTCAAGTGTGTACCCCTCTCTCCAACTGAAAAGGATTGGAAGCAGGGCAGGTATGCAGTGGCAGGAAACAGCAGACTGAACCAGTTTCTCTCTGTTCCCATAAGAGCCAGGCCAGAACTATCTGAAACTTAATTATGTACAAATTTATTATACACATACATTTACATATGCTATTAATCCATTATATATATCTCAAAGGTAGGCAACCCCTGGCATGGTCCCCTGCCATCCACCCCTGGCACGCCAACAGCTTACAAGTTGAAGTTGTGAGTGTTTTTGGCATTGCCCAAAAATGTTGGTGACCCCTAATATATATATGCAATCATAATCATAATCATCTACCACACTAAAAGACGCAGATAGGTTACAGGTAAATACAGGCAAGTACCAGTAAATAGCAGGGAAGAGTCCCAGCAGAGCCCCAGTATGTATCATATACCCTAAACTCTATTTAACTGCAAACTAAAAAATATAGAAGTATACAAAATATAAGGCACTGTGTCACAAATAAGCCACATCAACATCAGATTAAACTGAACTCTTTAAATCACCCCCCAGGCCCAAGCTAGTCCTGGGGCATTGGCTGTGCTCCAGCAAGTAGTGGAATGGGGGGAATCCCCCAGTGTTCTTCAGGGCTAGTGCAACCCTAAGTATGCCCCAAATAAACTCCAAATCCAGGGGGCCTTCTCCTGCTTAGGCTTCCCTTCCAATAAACAGCCTCACCAACCTGAAGTAACTCCCCCCTCCCCTGTGGGAAACCCCTTTTTTGGGTAACTCACAACTCCAGGGTCCTGGGTATGTGGTCCTTGGCCCCTCAGCCTCACTGCTCCTCACCGCAGGAGCCTCCTGGGCCTCTGGCTCCTTCTGGGCCACTTGCCTGCTAGTAGCCCCAACAGCATTGCGTGCTCCTGGGGGCTTTGCTTTCTGCTCCTGGGGGCTTTGCTTTCTGCTCAGGTTTGGGGGCTTGGACTGCCTTGTGCAGCCCCAGGGCCCTGGCCCCTCTGGGACCTGCTGTGCAGCAATGCCTGAACTTAGTTCCTGGAGACGTGCCGGGGTTAGAGACTTGAGCCTCCCAGGTTCTCAGTACCTTCTGGGACCCACCATGCAGTGCTTCCTGCACCAAGTTCCCAGCTTCATGCAGGGACTAGGGACCCAAGCTTCCTCATTTGGCTCCCCGGGTCTCTCACTCTCTGTGCACCGCCCATGCACTGAAAAGCCTGGCCACTTGCCAGGGTTCTGGATCCAAGCTACTCTGTGCAGCTCCCAGGATCCTGGTCTGCTCTCAGACCATGCTGTGCACTGTCTGCACACCATATCTCTGGCTGCACACCAGAGGTGTAGTCCCAAGCTGCCTTGTGCAGCTCCCGGGGTCTGCCTCCATGCACCAACCTGTGCACCGAGGACTTGGCTGTACCCCAGGGTTTGCAGACCTGAGCCGCGCTGTGTGGCTCCCAAGGTTCTGTTCCGTACACCAAGCTGTGCACCATTTGCTGCTCTTGTCAGTGGTGGGGCTGGGGAATGCAGCCGCTTGCTGCTCCCATCCGGGGAAGGAATCTTTGGGCTCTTCAGGGTGCTGGCTCCACCCCGCTGCCCAGCTCACACCAGGTCTTCCTTCACCCTCTCTTCTTTGTCCATCAATACAGCCTCCCGTGTGCCAGGCATGCTGCTCTTTTATTTCCTCTGGAGGCTCCACCCTCAGATTGTGAACAGACCAATCAGGAAGAGGGAATGAGCAGTCCTCAACCAGGTCTGACCCTTTGCCTTGTCCTGCGTAGGGGCAGGGAGAATTCCTCCCCTGCCATCACCTGATTAGTGGGAACTCTCCACCAATCTTATGAAGTCCTTTCTGAGCCAGCAGCTAGGCTGCTGTCGACAAGCTGGCCACATATGACTTTTCTTTTCTGAAAATAGATTCTATAAATGTGTAAGTTCTTTTGGTCTTGATTCTAAGCTATGTAAGAAAAAATTATGAAGAGCTACTTCATATATGTACTATACATACTTACATATATAGATAGATATAGATATCTACCTATTTTTTATTTTACAGGGTCACAAGTAAGTAGTGTGATTTACCAATGTAAGAGGGACCCTATGTTACATTCTGAAAGTTTTGTACTTTTTTATTTCACATAACCCAAGTAATGGTTGTTGACTACTTCCCACAGAAACAGTAAAAATAGTATCAGTGCCAGGAAATGTGTCTTAATATTTAGCCTGAATATATTTTTTATTAAACATATTTTAACTTACATTTATCCAAATACTTTCATTGAGTCTTAGAACTTTTCAACAGCTGTGCATTGATGATCAGTTATTCACATATACATATAATCTCAAATTAGGGTGTAGACATAATTAGGGTGTAGAACTAGGGTGTAGGGTAAATTTCTGGTGGGATGAGGCCCCAGATATCTTTTCATCCATCATGAATGAAGTCAACTGATGTCAAGGTCTATCAGCAGAAGCACTGATAAATGAAATCCACCTGTAATTTCCTCCAAAAGAAATCTTTATGGAAAGCACAGAGAAAGTTCAAATACCCTCATCTGGTAGCCCTCCAGTGACAAAGCAGCTGTAGAACCCCTCTGGTCTCCATAGATTTTAATATCTACTGAGATTCTGTTGCACAAATAACAACTTGTTTCTCCCTCACTTGCAACTTGCTTCTCCCTGACTTAGAATTCTACACCTCTCTCACTTAGTTTTTTTTCAGCTTGCTTTATAAGCAGTTGGAGGCCAGGTACAAAAGTGACACATATTACACAGTAGGCTTACAGAAAGCACTCTACAACTAAACCAAACAGATGGTTAGGGCCCATAGAGAGCTTTAAAAATGGCAGCTCCTGTTCTAAGGTAAGCCTGGATGGACATGGTATCTGACTTCCATGCTGTAGGTTAGAGCGCTGTGATGAACCACGTGCCATCTTGACCACATTCCGCTGACCTCCCATGGAGAACTGCAGCACCCCACTCATCCCCCCTCACAGGGCAGCAGTCTAGTTTAGGCCAGAGCTCATGTGGACTGCCCAAGGCTGGATCAGCCCTTGGGCTGTCACTGACAAGAGCCAGTGAAGCTTCTATCCCCAGGCCCGCCTGCACCCTCCTTTCAGGTAGGATGGCTTATTACTCAATGGCATATTGTTATGGGTGCAGGTGAGTAAGTGTGAAATGTGGATCTGTTGCTATTTTGCTTCTTCTCACAGTTAACCTGTCTTAAGAACTGATTCATCTGCACCGATTCCTGGTAATGGGCAATTTTCCTAATGGAAGTACTGATTTTTCTGGAAATAACAGGTAGTTTCTGTTTTGTCCTGGGAAAGCAAAGGGAAATTAAAAAAAATTCATAGGTGTGTGTTGAGAAAGTGATCTGTAGTTTTATGGGACCGTTGATTTATATATGTAAGTACAAGCTAAGGCACTAAAACTCTGAGGGGGCTATTAATTAATATTTTGGCAAGAGGTTACCAATTCAAAGAGGCTTTAGAATTACAATCATATACTCTAAATAGAAACATACAGCAGGTGGCAAAGTTCATAGTGGGCATGTCTACATGAGATGCTACATCACTGTAGCAATGAGTTAACGCGACCTAGCTGAGTGCTATAGTGCATAATGTTGGTGGGCATGAACTGTGATGCTGATGCTAGCTCATTGCTATCGTGCCGTAGGGTCAGAAATGACCTCTGTGCTGCTGGGACTGCTTAGCTGGGACCACATGTAGACACGTCCAGTAGGGGCAAGTACCTCATATGTTCTTTGATTCCTTAACTAGTGTACTTTTGTTCTTCAAAGTCCTATCTATATTGAGCTTGACTATTTCAGTTGATAATTTGTCTAATCCTTATAGTTTTTTTGCACAGACGTGTAGAAAGCAAGTAACAAGTAAATTCATTTAAAATTTAACATTTCAGGGCATCAGTCAGATTTCCTTTGTGTGAAAAAAAGAGGGTGACATGCTTCAGAATCAGGGAAGCTACTAGCAAACAATCTTTTAAAGACCTAACTTTAGTTTGGGCTATTTTCAGCTTTATGGAAGCTTTACAACTGCTGTGAAATTACTATCAGTTAAGAAGATGCATGATTTAAGCTCCTCTCTCATATGTCTTACAGAATGTCTTGACAACTCCCAGACACATGAACCAGAGTGAGGAGCAATGAAATTTGCAATATTACAAATACCCAAAATATCATTGCCAGTACTCAAACTCTAGACTTTTAACCAACAGTAGTCGCTGTTTGAGGATAGAGTTTCAAATATCCATGGACAAATTTTCATTCTAAATGTAAATTTATCTACAGAAAACAGACCAAAAGTTTACTGAGGTGCTGATTCTACCATGGTACACATCTGGATCTTGGGCACGATTGTCTTGTAATCCCACTGTGGCAGGGCACTGATTGTCCCTGCCACTTTAAGGCCAGTCAGGGGAGCCCAGCAGGTGCAGTGGAACTCATTAGAATGGCCCACAGCTTAAAAGGCTTCCAGATGGAGGCAATAGGAAGCCTCATGTGACTGGAGGGGAGGAAGGTTGCTGAGACATCATGTGCTAGGTTAGGGCTCCAGTTCAGGTGTAGAGCTGCAAGCTAGTAGTTACAGCCATGGAGCAAATAGGGAGAGCAGCTCCTGGAACAGAGTGCTATTGCTCCAGGGAGATACCACAACACTAGAGCACAGGGGATGGAGGAGGTTCCAAGGGACCCCAAGAGGTTCCCCAGCCCAGCCAATGCTGAGAATAAACGGCAAGACAATCAGGGCCCCAGAGGAAGCTTTGTGGAGCTTGGGTAACCCTGAGAGACCCTTGGTTAGGGCAGCATGTCACTGGAGGAAAGGGAGCTGATGTTGAAAGCTTGGAGGCTGGAGGTAAGAGAGAACCAGGCCAGGCCAGGTGTGTACCAGAGAACACAGAGTTAAGAGCATAGTGGGGCTTGAGGCCCAGGAATTAGCATACGGGTGATATGGCTCAGAGTGTGAGGCCCAGAGTGAGAGAGGGGGCAGATGGTCACAGAGGCGTTTCCTCCACCTCAACTGGCCTGGTCAAGGCCAGGGCCCAGAAGGGCTGAAGGGCAGTAACCTACTTAAAAGGGGCAGGCCAGAGTTGCGGAGGGCCTGGCACCCCAACTGGCACAACCTAGCGCCAGGATCATTGAGGGTCACAAGGTCTTGACATATCGAGGGCCATGGATGAAAGGTAGAGGCCAGGGTGTAGGAGAGCCACCTGAAGGTAAAGCTGTAAGTAGTTGTGGTGAATTGGGGCCAGAGTGAGCCTGTGATCTGGAGCTAGAGCAGGGAAGAGCCTTCCAGAAGGGAGAAGATACACCCTAGGGAAGCTAGGGAGAACACAGAGGCAGGATGGGGTGGCCTGCCCGATGGTCCTGGACATGACCAAAAACTACACCCTGCTGAGGTTGGATGCTGTGGTGGGACTGCCTGAGTGAAGCAGTCTCCAGGAAATGCCATACCTTTGCCTCCCCAGTGAAAAGTGAGGATAGGGCACCAGAAAGACTTAGTCTCTGCTGCCTTGTGAATACTCCGTGGAAAGGCTAAGGGAGTATACCCTGACAAAAAAGCAAGAGGCTTGGGAAGACCATGGGGGCCAGGAGGGCCTAGAGGTCCCTGGGAGGAGGACAGCCTGAGCAGGTAGGCCAGGATATGGCAAAGAAGCCCCAGCCAGTAGGCCAGGCTGTAGCCTAAGCAAACTGAGGCCAGGCTACTGGAGGTCTGAGTGGGTCATGCCAGACCTAAGAGAAGGACCTGAACAAATCCGAGCCAGGTCTAAGGTATAGGGTAGGCCTGAGCCAGTAGGACTAGGCTAACAAATGGAAGGACAGTTCTAATCAGAAGGCTCAGGCTATCTAAGATAAGACAGGCTGAGTGGAAAAGGTCAGGTCCTTGAGAGTGTGGAGGAGGCCTAAGCAGAGAGGCCAAACTCCAGAGATGTTCTAGAGGAGGCCTGGGTGAGGAGGTCAGGCTATGATGAAGAAATCCTGAGTATAGAGACCAGTCCATGATAAAGGGGGCCTGAATAGAGAGACCAGGCCACTTGTGAGTGGGGAGAGCCTAAGCTGCCATGGGCTAAAGATGAGTGGAGATGGCCAGTTTGATCACAGGAGAACATAGAGTCTGAGTAGTGAACAGTAGGCTAGGTTGAGGAAAGGGGCCTGCATTAGGTGACATCAGGCCTAGGAGACTGGAAAGGGGCTTGAGGATCTGCCAACAGGCCAGCAAGAGGAGAGAGGGCCTGTCCAGGGCCTAGGTGGAGAATTACAGGCCAGTATGAGGGGTTAGGACCCGGATAGTGCCCAAACAGAGAGCAGCAGGCCAGCTTGAGCAGGGGGGGCCTGCACAGGATATGAGTGGAAAAGGCCAGCATATGTGGAAAAGGCCTGCATAGGGCCTAAGCATAGAACAACAGGCCTGCATGAGGGAAGAAGTTCAGCTCTGAGTCTGATGGGATAACAACTGGCCAGCAGGAGTGTAGAGGACCTGCACAGAGCCTTAGTTGGTAGCAATAGGCCAGCCTGAGTGGATAGGGCCTAGATACATGGAAGACTATGCTGTTAGCAACACTGTGTAAGAAGAATCCCTTAGTTACCCAGAAGGTAACTGGAAAAAAAATTAACATGCATACAAATTGGCAGACAGTATTTAACTAGAAATAGCATTATTTTTATAATGATCTCTCAAAAATTGTGTCATTATTATTGATTTTACAGACAAGTCAAGAAATCAGCAACAAAACTCTTTTGGAGAAAAGTTTTAGATTTTTTTTTTATGCATGTGGAAATACGCATTTTTCCAGGATGTGGAAATCTGGATTAAATAAATATGCATGCTGGTTGCCTGGCCCCAATTCAGTAAAAATATTTAAATATATGCTAAGAATTAAGCTTGCCACTAAATGCTTTAGAGAACTAGGGTCATAAAGAAGAAATTTATATGTACTTGTGAGACGAGGGTCAATACAGCTTCTTATATTTCTTTCAGAAGCATCACCAAAAAGCTAGCTCCATTGTGGTCAGTAACAATGCCCACTGACACCATGTATTTTTCATCATTCTAAAAAAACGTGATTGGTAATTTGTGGCATATCAGTTCCTGGGTATCCAGACTAAGATGCCCCATGGGCTTGGATTCTTGAAAATGCTTAGTCACCTTCTGAATCAGGCCCCTTCCAGGGCTAGGGACCATGATTACACATAACCTGGTTTAAGTGATCAGAAAATGGTTTAAACCTGTAACAGAACAGATGTTCAGTGCGCATAAACCAGTTTGAAAATGACTGAGACTGATTTGAAATAAACCTGGTCGAATGTAGTATCAGACTTAACTGATTTGGCTCAAACCAGTTTATGCAATGCCTGTCCCAGACCCCTTGCAGATTTAAGTTAAATCAGACTCCCCCAGCATCCTGAAATGGTCTCTGGGCTGGGCGGGGCTCTCTGCTCCCGCAGGGCTAGCCACTCCTCTTTGCCCCTTGGCTGCAGCTCTGGCAGAGACTGCAGGCATCTGCCTGGCTTCTGCTCCCTACCTCCTCTCTAAGCATGGATTCCGCCATCCCCTCTGTCTTACATAGACACACAGCATTAGCTAGCAGACCACATGCTGGCTGCGGTCCCTACTGTGGCAGATGGGAAAAAAGCAGAATTGACAGGTGGCTAGTAATGTTCCTCTGTTGTTTTCTTAATGGGATGATAAACATTGTGTTATTAATTCCTTGCTGGGCTGGTCAGGAGTGTGGGGGGTACCCCTTCTTAATCAGAATGTCCTGCCGTTGCCTGGCCACACCCTTCACAGCTCAGCACTATGGAAGGGAAGGGAGAGCTGCTCTAACACCTCCTGGCTTCTAGCCTGAGCCACTGCAGGCATCTGCCTGCATTTTTTCAGTTGAGAGGGGATGTCTGAATGGTTACAAACTGGTTTAGCCTACCCAGGTTAGACTAACCTGCAAACGTTGAATCAGTTCAGGCTCAGGCTTTTTGCATGTCTGTCCCTAGCCCTGATGACTAAGTTTTGGAACCTCAGCAGTGACACACCCAAAACTACTTTTGTCACTTTTTAAAATATAGGTCCATTTGGTTTAGTTTATTACAAGATCATATCCTTCCACCAACATATGCTGGAATCTCCCCTCTCATCCCTAACTACAGACACAGGTATGCTAGCAGAAGAAGAGTCATGTAGACAAGCTTCTGCCATTCAGGGAGTTAGTGGAAGTCTGGTATCAGAAACACTCCCTTTGGTTGGTAAATACATATCTATTGGGTTGGTCTTCCACCTTAGGTAAGTGTAGAGCCATCCTTGTAATATAGACAAACCCTCATTGCATTTATTTTCTGAAAGAAACTGCCCCAGTTGCTCCGAGTAAGGTCACAATATCCAGCTGACCTTAGAAATTCCTTGGCATTGGACAGTTTAAGCAAGACCTTCACATTATTTAAATGTGTTTTTGTACTTAATTTACCTTAAGCAGGGGCTAAATTTGTATAACCTTTATAGCTCTGTTAGCAGTCTTGTCCTAATCAGGAATCTTAATGAAATTCTCTCCTCTACTACTAAATTACATGACTTTGCATTTAATTATAGGGAGCACTGATTATTAAATGAAATAGAGTGTAAATGAGCTCTCAAGATAACTTTGGCACTGCTTGGAAACCCTCAATGCCAAAGATGAATAATAAGTGCCCAGCAGGCACAGGCTTGTGTCTCTAGAATTGCAGTGTTAGACTATCCAGGAACACAGTGATGGAAGATCATTACAGTGTGGGAGATGCTATGGAAGTGTGGCCAAATTGCTTTTTGTTCTACTCTAGGAGTTTATAGACAGTTGACTATGTAGTGCATACAGATCAAAAAGGCCAAGGCAATTAGAAAAATACCACATGCAACAGCACTTTTATATCAAATATCATCTGAGGACGATCAGGTTACTAGCTGCGAGCTGATGTTATCTTGTTCCAAAATATATTACTAAAATAAAAGCCAGAAGGGTTTCCAACAATGTACGGATGGTCTTATAAATTATACGGAATATTTTTATTAAGCTCATTCAAGTTTGATCAATGATCTTTGGCACCTGTGTGTATTGCTTTCTGCCTCTCTCTCATTTTTGTAGTAAATAACATTAGAACTAATTAGCAATGGTGTAGCTTTCCAGAAGTACTCCAGACTTCTTTAGATGATAGACAACATAAAAATGTTGTAGTATGTGGCATTTTTAATTAATTTGACCTTACTCTGCATATGCCTGGGTGGGCATCTGATCTTGTCTATCGCTTTTCAATCACTATTAGTGGAATTTTTGTTTATGGAAGGCTAAAGGGAAAACACTCTGCAATTATACAAAACCCAATATATCTAGTAAACCTCAATAGCTGACTATTGGATTGGAAGATCCTAGACAAAGTTGGACAACATAAAAATACTGATTCTAAAATAAAACATTTTAAAACAATTTAGCTGGTACTCCTTTAGAAATAAACACACGTATAGACACACAGACATATAAGTACAAAACCAGTAACACCTGGTGTGGGATACTTGGCACCAAATTTTCCTCTATGAACAATAACACATTTAAGAAAGAATTACATTTTAAACTGTAATTTAATTTAATTTAAATTGATCTTTTTTACTACATATTTATTTTTTTACTATAGTAACATTTAATAAAAAACAATAAATAAAAACCTTACAAAGACAAACATTAAACATCACTATCATGTACACACACATTATATTAACTATATTAATCCTTGGTAGTGAATAAACTGCTACCCAGCTTTATTGTCTCTCACTCCTTGTATTCTAAATTCACTTAGTGCAGATTGAATCTACCTTTTCTGTAGCCTCTAGATGGATCCAACAGAGTTGTGTTATTTCTTCTTCCCAGAACGTACTCAGAGCTAACACAAGTCATCCAAATGTCCCCTCAATCTCCCTCAGTTTCTGGGATGGTGGACCAATTTTTTGCCCCTCCTTTAAAAGGAACCAGAGCTCACCCAGTCCTGATCAGTCAGTGTTTTCAAAATGACAGACAGTGGGCATGTCTCCATGTGTAGTTACAACACATGAATCAACTTTGGAGCTTATTGAAGCACATTTAATTGCTCCCAGGTGCACATTCAAATGGCATGCTAGGGAGCAATTAATTGAGAAGCAATAAGCTCCACAGTTTATTCATGTGCAGCATGTGGAGCCTGGTCAGAGCAGCCTCAGCTGACAGGGGTTCTAGGACAAACCTGCCAGCCCAAGGTTGCTCCCCCTGTCTCAACATGCTGTGGAGGGACTGGCTGATGTACAAGGGAGCTTCAGTTCAGGGCTAGCCAACAGGCAGCCCCTGCACTGAAGCACCCCTATGCTGCCCCCAATGGGGTGGTGTCTACATGTATGCTGTTGTGGAGTTTTTTTACTCTGCAGCAGGATAGTACTTGTATTTACAAGTATTTGTATTTACTAGTACTATTCTGCTATAGAGTAAGTATACCAACTTAATAGGGGTGCATGTGTAGATGCTGAGACATTCACTGCATAGCTAATTCGTCTACTGAGCAGTAAATATCTCATGTAGGTGCATCCTGTTATTGTCAAATAGACTCTGACAATATTCACAGAGAATTCCCCCAGAATACTCCCCACTGGTGGGCTCCCACCTGCCACGTGCACAAAACTAGTTGATAGAACAGTGCATCACAGTGGTTCACTCAAAAGGGTTTCACTGTCCTTCCCAAGATAGACAAGTTTTGAAAAAGTTCCCTCATTTAGTACAAGGTGTTTACATGGGCAACTTCCAAAAAAGAATGTGAATGATAACCTAGGGAAGCAAGCTATTTAAGTTATGGGGTGCTTGCAGACATGGGAAGCCTCCCACCAAACCACTTTATTTCAACTTGGTGTGCTCCCGCACCGACCCCAGCACATGCCCAGAAGAGGCATTGCATTAGTTGCACCCAGCTTTCCCAATGTCTGTAGACTGGGCACTTTAGTGGGGCCTTTTTGGCATTTTTATTGAATAGCTGATTATTCAGCTTTAGCTAAAAGTACCAAAAAGTCCTGCTGAAGGGTCTGATCTATACAAACACTGCAGAGCCAGATTGAAGTAACATACTGCTGCTTCTGGTAGAGTGTGTTTTTTTCCCCCACCATGTCTGTCAGTGCCCAAAATGCATAGGCCTTTAACTATTCGTGGTTGTGTTACTCACAGCCAGAGCAATTTTCCTGATGTGTTGTCTAGGTATCTGACATATAAGAAATGCTGCCCTAAGACATATTTTGCTCTCTTCAAACCCCATTGCAAGGCTATTATGAAGTTTCCAAATGGAGCAACTTTAGCAACTTTTTTCATTTGCACAAATTAATCAGCAATCCTCTTACTCCCTATTGGTAAATGATGCTTGCTTTTCAAATTTATACCTAAGTATCTACATTTTAAAGGCTTAGACATTGCACTGAGGTTGGCATATCCTAGACACAATAATTCTAATATTGCACATTTAGCAATTTAAATCTACACTATGGGATCTTATCAGCTGCCAATGTGCAGAATAAATCTTGTTAATGGGGACTGCACATGTGTATCAATGGCAGAACAGAATATTAAGCTCTTTATGCATAATTTATTTTTCTGAAATACAGATAATATATGGTACTGGTTTCACAAACAACTACCCTTCTATGTCAGCTTAGTCCTATGCGCAGTCCAGTTAAGTTCAATGAGACCCTGTACACAGTAGCATAAAATGGAGGTGGGAGGCAACCGACTATTAAGAGTGGTTAATACCCCTCTGTATCTACCACTCTACCAGGGTGGGGCAGCCCTGCAGAACCAGGCAGTGTCACCCCACACCTGGGGTGCATAGTGCATCCTTCCCCTCTCCTTGGGCAGGTTTTTCACAGCAAGGGGCAGCCCTGTACCCAGCATCATATCTTGAATGAGGGGAAGAGAACGGGGCCTCAAGGGTGGCTCCCATGGAGTCCATGTCATGGGGCTGCAGCTGCTGAACTCTCTCTCTTGGCCTCAGCTCTCTGCACAGGGAAGGCACCTGCTATTGCTGCCACTGCTGCTGTAACAACATTGGCTACAGTAACAGCAGTGGCTGTTCCTGTGCAGAGAGTCTGGGCAGATAAGACTTCCCTTCCACACCTCCAACCCTGGTCAACAATGCCCTATCCCCCACTCAGGCACTAAATGAGCTTGCTGCCTGCACAGTGTAAGCAGCAATATAATATGTATTTTTGCAACTGGGTCATTAGTTTCTGCCAATCAGTTACCAAATTGCGTTTTGTTGTTGCCAAGAAGTGAATCACAGGACAGCACAGTGTTGCCATTTAGTTTCTGCTGTTTCTTTTAAGAGCTGTAATTGACAAAGAAATAGAGTAAACTGGATGACTTTTTCAATGCAAGTTGTAGCCCATGTATTTTGTTTGCAAACCTTCCAAAAATAGATCACAGTATGAGCTTTTCCACTGGTTTGTTTCAAATTGTTCAATGAATAGTTTATGTGAATGTATTTCACCTTCTAAATTCATTTTGTATGGTTTGGCACAAACAAGCCCAAACTAAGTGTAGACATGAGCATTCTATTCTTGTCTGGATGCCTAGGCAACAAGATTCGGTTATCTATCTAAGCCCCCAAAATGCCACTTAGGCGTGTGACTCGATAGCCCCTGGGGGTGCATCCAGATGAGGATATACATGCCTCTTGTAGTGCCTCAAACCAGTTTGGGCATATTTGCAGTATAGGCTCAAATTTAACTGATACCTGGATTTCCAGGTATCAATTAAAAACACCCTAGAAAAAAGAGGTGCAGGGCACAGTTCTCCACAGTAGGGTGGCCATCATCGAGGACAGTCCGGCTGTCCTCTGTCCTCTACTAATACAAAACTGGATGCCCTTATGTCCTCTATTCATCTCTTGAAGAGATTAAAATAGAGGACATAAAGGCATTAGGTTTTGTATCAATAAAGGACAGAGTAGCAGAAAACTGGAATGTCCTCTATAATGGCCACCCTACCCCACAGTGCCCTGAGGCAAGCTGGGGCTCAGACCTCCAGAGATGCTCTGGCAACCAGTCATAGCATCTCTATGGTGTCCCTGGCTGCCCTAGCAAGCTGCATTCATGTGCCAGGGCAAGCAGGAGCAGCACAAGGCTGTGACCCAGGTGCTGTCTCTGGTAAGTAGGGACTGGGAGGGAGGAATTGTTGTGGGGGGGGACTGTGCATGTGTGAGGGTTGTGTGGGGATCCCTGCAGGGCCCCCGTCCCCCCCCCCCACAGCAGCAGCAGCCACAGGGTGCTCAGGGCCCCCAGAGGCATGTTCCCAGAGCTGGCACTTCCTGTGCTGCTTGTTGCAGGGCTGGCCTGTCTTGGCGCTGCACTATGTAGGGCCGTGAGGCTTCAGGCAACATGGGGATGCTCAGGCTGTCACCCAGAGCCCGACCTTCTTCACAGGGACCATGTGTCACTCCAGGCCAGGTCCTGCCTCCATGGAACCAGCCCAGCCCAATGGCACACAGGGCCCATGGAGGCAGAACCCAGTCCAGCATGACATATGGTTCCTGTGAGCAGGGCCAGGTCCCAGGTGATAGCTTGAGTGGCCCCAGTGCTGCCTGAAGCTGCACAGCCCCATGACAGGTGGCACAGGGAGCAGCAGCTCTGAGGTGATCAGGGCCATGCTGCACCGCTGGGGGCCCTGGTCACAACTTGCCCTGAGAACCCCACAACTGCTGCTGCTGCAGGGGGTGAGCTGTGGACCCTGCAGTGGGGGGTTGGGGCCCTGTGGGGGGTGCATGAGGACCAAGCAGGGGGGACATGTGGGCCCTACAGGGGGTGGCAGGCCACATTCTGCATGGGAAGGCTGCACTGTGTGTGGGGACAGGGGATCCAAACCTCCTGAGCAGCCCCACCACACAGCCTCCCTGCAACACCCACATCCCCAATCCACCCCCACAAACCCCTCACCTACATACCCAGCCACAAACCCCAAACCCCTGCACAAGCCCCATCCCTCACCAAACTTCACCACCACAAGCACTACTCCTACTTAAAAACTCAAACAACATCCCCGCCAATTGTTTGACACTTGTAAATATATTAATACAACACTGCCCAACTCTCTTTATATAGTGTCATTTCATTTTAATAGTGGAAGAACACTATCTTGGGCATTTTAATGAGAGAATTTGGTTTTCTTATCAGAATATTTGCAATTCATAAACAGGGAACACCAGGATCTCTGCTGGTGAGAAGTGACGAGACCCGTGCAGAGGAGCCTGTCCAGGGCCAGTACTGGGGACCCAGCCGGAGGGCAGATGAGGTGGCTGACCTCTTGGCTATTGGGGCTAAGAGGACATGTTTTAAAAGTTCAAAGCAGGCCACCACAATGAGCACATCTTTTGGGCAATAGCTGCCCAGACAGAAAAGCAGAGGTATCCCATCCAGGTCTGGCAGGGGCACAGCCTTAGGGCCGCAGGTCTCAGGGGGTGAATGCTGTCACAGATGGCAGCAGGTCACAGCCCAGCAGCAACCCTGACTGCCAGACTGCTGCAGTGGGTAAAGGGTGCAGGGGCCACTCCAGGTTAGGGCAGTCCAGCTGGCACAGGGGGTACTGTCCCCAGATACCAAGTGGTCAGGCTTCAGAAGTTCCTGAGGGCATTTAGCTATAAGCTGCTCACCAGGACAGGTTTTTGTAATGCTGGGGCCAGCACAGGGCAGATTTTTACATAGGTGCTGGCCCCAGGCTCTAGCTCCCCCTGGCTGCAGATCTGGGAGGAGCTGACAGGGTTATTTTGCCCCAAGTGTCACAACTTGCCCTACATCAAAGTGCATGTCTGGGTACGTGCACTGAGACAAAAATCCCTGGCTCAAATTTGTACCGCTCCTATTTAAGCTGCTGCAAACGCAAGTGCCTGCATGTATGGACATGGCCTGGGATAGCATCTATTCTTTCTAGCTGCTTAGATAGTGGGATCTGATTATCTACAGATCTTAGTCCAAAAACTGCCACTTAGGCACACATATAGCACTGTATTACTGTACAAGTAACAGTATATGTAAGTGACTATGTTCATGCCCCAAAATAGAATGCTACCTTAAGGGCATACCTAATGCCCAAGCTGTTGGAGTCCTATGGTTATATTAGCATCTAAGCCAGGGGTTCCTGATGTTTATGTGCCCAAGGACACGTTTGAATTTAAAATAAAAAGCAGCCAGTGCCAATATGAATATGAAAGTTTAGAATTTAGAATCCTGGATATGCGCATGTGCATAGTTTCATTTGGGGAGGGAGTAGAAAGCACCACTCCATCACTGCGTCAGTCAGACTGACTCAGTCTCATTTTGGTGGCTATTGCGTACAGATGGAGTTCAATCGACAGTGACAGCATTTGTTGTTGGAATAATGACTTTTACTGCCCATGAAAATGTGCATGGGCACCTGAATAAACCTCCGGGGGTGCCATGGCATCTGTGGGCACTGCGTTGGGAACTGCTGATCTAAGCTTTCATAAAAACAAATGAGTTTATAGCTTTCCTGGTGTGAAGGGAAGTTTTAAAAAGTGCCCTAAATGTAAGGAATATTATATTCATGCCTTGATCTGCGGAAAAAAAATGCATAACGCCAGAAACAATATCTATAAAAAGTTGCAACACCACCACAGTAAAGGACTCTGCATAGCAGGAAAATATGACTGACCCACATAGATGAGTATATACATCCCATCTATTGTTGGAAATGAGTTCTTCTCTGCCAGCATTTTCTCCAATGGGAAAGGTTACAAAACACATGACTTCAGAATCAATATCTAAGCAAATTTTCTCATCCAATAACATACTTTCAAATTTACTTCTTCAGTAAAGAGCTTTTAATAATCTCATAAAACTGATTAAAATTAGGACTAGGAATAGGCATTTCTCTTCAATCCGTACAGATTACCAACATTTACTTTAAAAAAAAAGTTATTTTATCTTTAAGCCTCATACAAAAGTATTCAGGGCGTGACTATTGTCTGTATGCCTGTGAGAACCAAAGAGAAGCATACTCATCCACTTCTTCAGTGTTTTACTCTTTATTAAAAACCTCCAGAAAGCATAGTTGTTATGGCCAAAGATATTATGTAATCCCACACAGGGAAAGCTCTCTTATTGAAAGTCCACAAGTAACTGAAGCAGAAAGGTCTAAACTGCCTGTATTTTTTCAACTGAAGTATATTAAATCTGGAGCCTACTTTAGTATTATCCCTCTAAAGCTCCTTTATGGCAGGGACTTCTAGGAGGCAGCAATTTTCATGCTCACATCCCAGTTCCTGCACATAGTTTGAGCTCTGGAAGTCAGCAGGATATGTCTTCTGGCTAATGACCTACAAGATGATCTGTCAAGGGTTGCTGATATCCAGTGTTTTCCAATATCAAACTACTTCTGGACAAACATTGCTCAGAGGAGAACACACGATTACAAAAAACTATTTTGCAAAATGTTACTGTGTTGCTATTGGTGATTTCTGCTTGCTCTCCCTCTATTTGAGACAAACTGTGATAGCAATTTATGACATCTGTTACAGCAAATCTTTCACTGGGTCTCTAAATTAACATACAATTAAGGGTTAGCTAAACCTTAAAGATAATCAAGGAAAAAAGCAAGAGACACTGAGGAACAAAGATCTGATGATTTTAGCCTTAGCAATCAGATGAATGCAGTCCCTTGTTTAGAATTAAAGTCTATTTCTGGTTTTCTCTGTCAGATCAGGTGCCAGTAAGCTCTTCATTTTGTTCATTACAGCTTCTGTATCACTTTGGATTGGTTTAAGCCTATTTTAGTGCTTCTAAATCAAAGCTATGTGCTTGGTTTTCTTACTGCCAGGAGGAGTACACAAAACCTGGATATTCTGTTTGCTAGGATATCCTTAATATCTCTTATAATAAGATGGGTACTAAGGACTCTCAATGCAAACTGGTTTGGAGTTAACAGAGGCTGTATCTTGACAAGGCATTACATGGAAGCTCAATGATAACAACTCGGACAAATGCAAAGTGAATGTGGGTATACTGAATGATTGTGCAAAATGGCATCAGGATACATGTCCTACTTCCCTTAGAGATTTTATTTTAAAGGATATTTTAAATGGTCAGCATAGCCATATAATGTTTAAATGGCCATCTTTCCTACTTTTTGTAAAATAAGCATATGCTCATGTCTCTGATTTGCCTTCATGTTTACTCTATATAGCCCCATTACACTGGAGTTGCAAAGGTTCTAAGTCAGGACAGATTTATAAGTGTCCAAACTATTGACAGATATCACCATTTCCCTTTACCCTCAGCCTCCTTCTTCCCCACAAAAGCTATTTAAATCTTGGGCATGGGCAGATCCAGGATGGGAGGCGGGGGGAGGGGTGCGGGCTGGGGCAGGGAACAGCAGGATGTAACCAAACCCCTCGTCAACTATGCAGTGTTTGTGCAGCCAGCTTGTTAACAAGGCTACTGGCCAGGCATGCCATTTTGGCATGGCTCTGGGACTCAGGACATGAACACTACTGCTGCTGTTCCCTCCTTTCCCCTACCAACGAGTAATTTCTGTAGGGGGCGAAGGTGTGGCAGGGTGGTATGGCTTTCACATCTGGGTCCTGTAGTTACAACAAAGTGGTGGTTCTGGCCAGGAGCCATACTAATAGGTCAGGGAGCTAATAGGTCAGTGAGTTTACTGTGTATGTGCTGCACAGCCAAGTGGAGGTTGAGATGTATAATAAATGGCTGGTAGAGGGAGAGTTAAACTTTGAGTTCAGTTTTTTCTATGTTTCAACAAAAACTAGATCTTGCAATCATGTTTTTGAGATGAAGTCTATAAAACACAACTCAGTTCTCTAGATAAGGTTTTATGTGTTTCATATACATTCTATCTGGTAAATCAAAACTGGTGCCAAACTAACAATATCCCAGCAAGATAAAATGATTCAGAAAGTCCTGAAAATTCAAAAAATGAATAGGAACCCTTAAGTCAATTGTGCAACTGTGTGTTGATAGCTTCGTGCTCCATTAATCACACTCAGCTGCATAGCATGGCAAGTCATCTGGACCATATTTCATAAAGATTAGCTAAAGCTTATTGTTGGGCTATGAGGCTTTCCATACAAGTGCAATATGCCACATTGTGTATTAAGCCAGTTACTCAGCAGTTGTTATAAAACAATTGAGCTGTGCTTCAGAATATGCTAGAGGCTTGCACACTGTGTTGCCTGTACCGGCTGAACAGCATAAGAAGTTTCTTTATCTCCTTTTCGTATGGCATCAGATACTGACTTTCAAATCTATGAGTCACTGTCTAGTATTATTGCACAATGTGCGGAAGTCAATCTTCCCATTTTTAGATAAAGGAGGTTGCTCTGGCTCATCCTGTAATTCGTATATCCAAACTGGAAAGTATAGTGTGTAAAAATTGGAAAAATCAAAAATCTGATTGCCTTGGTAGTGACTAAAGCTCTTTATATTCATAGAAAGAGAGGACAGGAGGAAGCCATCTGAAACCTCCATATGTGCCACCTTCCATGCCCCTCTAATTTAAGTATCTCCCATTCACTTCGTTGAGCCAGGAATACTCTGTGCCCCCCTCTCACCATTTGATACCTCCATCCTTTTCTCTTGTGCCACACCTCTTCCCCTTCCATTTAATGCCCTGCGCCGAAAAGCAGAAATGGCTCAGGAGAGACCCCTAGTGTTGAGAAGGGGGAGGCTCAACTGAACTGCCAGTCACCAGGGCAGCACAGGTGCTGGTTGCTAGGGGAACCAAGGGAATCAGCTGATAGGAAGGGGCTGGGCTTGGCCCCTTCTTAAGCCCAAGCATGAGGCCAGGAGAGCAGTTCCCCTCTGGCGGCCAAGGAGGTAGGAGCTCGGCCAGTGCAGAGAGAAAGGAGAAGACAGACTGCACGAGCATCCCCTGATTGTGGCTATGGGTTGGAGTATTTTCCCAGTAGGGATAGAATGTGGTTTTGACTGGACGGTTTAGTTTTACTTTATAGCCCAGGGGCTTTGTGTTTACTGTTTTACCAGAGGACTGAGTGAAACTATTAGGGGCTGGAGGAAGCTTCATCAGAGCTCCACGGCAGTGTGGGGACCCTGGCGCTATAGAGGGCGCAGTGTTTGGGGGTGCATTGACCCCAATCCCAGAGCGGGCATGAGAGGGGGTGGTAAGGAGCCCCAGGAACGAGAGGGGGCGGTGAGGAGCCCCAGAAATAAAGAAGATGGCCAAGGCATAGGGCAAACCATGTCAAGTACCATCTGCGAGGCTTGGGCTGCGGTGTAGGGAAGGAAAAGGAGCCACAGAAAACACCCCCTGACACCGGGCATATAAAGTGGGCAGCCTCCCACTAATTGCATCACTCAATCAATCAAGATCAAGGCATGGCAGGTGAGTAAGCAGGTGGTTAGCCCAAGACAGGAAGGCAGAGGCACCAACAGAAAGGCTCGAGCAAGATACTCCTGTCACATGGACATATGGGAATAGTTTTGCTTAAATAATTTGCAGACTGAGAAACTTTCTTTATGGTCTCTCTGGAAAATAAATCACTTAAAAAATTACTGGGAATCTACTCAGCAGTGAAGGAGGGTACAACTACCCCACCACACCTCCCTGCATTTCTCTTTGCCACCACCACTCAATGAGTTGGCTTTCCAGCTGAGTTCTGGACAAGACAGCTGTTGATCAGAAACCTAAGAGGTTCCAGACCCTCGTTTAATGGTCTGCCCTAGCTCCTGACTTTATGCACAATACACTATGCTTCTAGTTTGCAAGGAGCCTCTGTGAAGCACCTGTACATATCTGCTAGCCGTGTCTCTTGATCCTATGTTAAGTGCCAGCCCTTACTCCCCAATTCATTGTCCTTGTCTCCTGGCCCTGGGTTCTTACTCTGTATTGTGCTCATGGTTTCAGTCTCTAGTTTCTGTTTCCTTGACCTAACATTATGGCTGCACCTTATGCACCAGATTGTGGTTTGGATCTGCCTGTTTCTCTGGATGTGGTATCTATTTACTCTTGACCTTTGGCATCCGACATCTGCCTTTCTTCCAGACACCCAACAAAGCACCTGCTTTGGGCTTCTAGGCTGAGCTACTCTAGTTTTTCCCTGACAGTTATATGATGGAGTCAGGCCATCCTGTTGGCCAAAATAAATCTGAGGTAACTCTTTTAGAATAACTACAGCTACTCCGTATTTATGATGGTAATGGAAAGAATTTGGCCCAACAATATTATATGACCACCTCAACCTAATCTAAAGAATAATTTTGCTTGACTTTCTCTGTCTTCCAAAGAGAATCTTGTTCCATTATAACAAATAAAGGTCACAATTATTTTTTTTTCTTCCTAAGATACCTTTTCCCCCATAGAGTTAATTGGAAAAAGGTATACAGTACTACTTTTTGAAAACTCAAATGCAACTAGCAAGAATGAAATAAAAATATAGATTTATTACAACAAAATTAAGCAGAGACTTTTTGTGATTAGTTGGTTTATAAAATTGTTTGAAACTAGTCCCATAAAATGAAGAGCAATGCTTTCCTGTTTAGTGACAAAATTAAGAATATATGTCATTTTGAAAAAAAATATTAAGGCATGTAAGGAGCTGTGCTTGTATGTATAATGTCAGTGCTGATTTTTCAGATCTTCATTTGAAAGTTAAGATAAGCATAGATATGGTTTAAAAGCAATAACAAATGACAAGATATTTTTGTGGGGACCAGATTAGTCAGATCATTTATAGCGGGGCTCCATAGTTGCCAATCTTTGTTGCATTTCCTTCGAAATCTAAAATATACAAATGACAACAAGCAGGTATAATGCAAATATAAAGAATAGTATGACTAACTCTATGTCCAATTATAATCAGTTTTCATTATGATAAATGACTGATCTTCCTTGATTAGAACAGATACAAAACATACTTTGTATGTAGCTAGTAACACAGCTACCATCAAAGCTACTTAAAATTAGGTTCTCTCTGCAGTAAAATCCACTCAGAGCCAGCACATCATAATGAAGATTTTAGTCCTATAGTTTGGCAACTGCAGAACTGCAACTTTGATTAAGAATCCTTAGTGGAACATTTTAATAAAATATAAACATAATTAGATTTTTTCTTTTCTTGTATCTATGAGTTCCTCATGCAATTTCATTTAATATGCAGTCCTAAAATATAGTTCTATTATCTCAATGGCACATAAATATTTATAGGTGTTAAACTCATAGGAGAAACCAATCAAATTAAGTAGTCAAAGATTTTACTTGCTGTTGTAAAAAAGAGGCCATGTACATGACAGAGAATGATGGTCAGGATAAATGTAACAAAAGATGCAAAGAATATATTAAAAACAAATCAGGTATATCTTTGAAAGAGGAAATTTGTGACACATAAGCGAGAAACAGATTTCTACTAAGAAAGTATTTTATAAAGTTTTATCTTAATTGAAACTGACTGTTAAAATAAATATGCTGTTTGTAAATATCTGTTAATAGGTGCTGGCGAATTATTTCTAGATTTACATTTTGAAGACTATACTATGTTGTAATAATCCTCTTATAAACAAGAGTTGTGTTACCAGCAGCACTAGCTTCCTGAAGTAATTTGCTATTGCAGCTTATTTAAGAAAAATAAGTCTCACACACACACACACACACACACACATATATGTAAAGAAAATAATCAATTTCAGAAGATGCAGAACTATTTCTCCTTCATGCATATAGTCCAAATACAAAACAGTCTGGCAATTTCAAGTTGCCTGCTCTCACTCTTTATTTTTATTTACCAGACAGAAGAGACATGAGATGGATCACATTTGTGGCTAAGACATTTTACATATTGAAAAGTCAGATGAGATGAAACTGGCCATGTCCACACGAGAGCCAGTTGGAAGCCAGGAGCAGCAGGGAGAGGAGGGATCCAGGCACACATGTGTCCCGCACGCACGTGTGCCCCCTTACCAGACCCGAGGTGGAGGCAGACACAGCAGCAGCGGAGCCAGCAGCGGGGGTAACAGCAGCTGATCCCTGTAAGGTAAGTGGGCAGAGGGACCGGACAGAGCTGAGCCAGATCTGGAGGGGAAGCCCCCTGGATCCCTCTTAGCTGAGCCGGTAGGGGGCCACACTCTCGAACCGTGCTGCGTGAACAGAGCGCGCAAACAGGCACACTCTGTAAGACTGCACCGGCATTTGTGTTGGTGTTCGCACCAGCGGGCGAGCAGGAAGTGCCAGGAGGGAGACTCCTACTAGGGCAGGGTGAAGGCACTGCACTAAGCTAAAAACAAGCAGCAACTCCTATGATGGTGTTGACACAGCCCCAGGGCCCCTGCCCGGGGGAAGCAGCCTACCCGGGGCTTGTCTGAGGCCTCCACCCAGACAGAGCCCATGGGGGAGCTGGTGTCCCCCCAACTCCTGGCCTGTGGGGGTTGCCCCACACCTGTCCTGCAGGCACCCGCCTTAGGGCCCTGGAGGCACAGGTGAGGGAGCTCCAGGAGGAGTTAAGCAGGCTGAGGGGAATCAGGGAGGTGGAGGAAGGAATTGACAGCTATTTCTTTTCCCTGCAGGGCCACACATCCAAGGAAGAAGCACCTCAGGAAGTGTCCTCCACTGCAGAGTGGCAGATGATCACCTCCAGAACCAGGGCTGCTCACAACACAGCAGTACCAGTTCCTCCAGTCTGGCTGGAGAACAGGTACAAGGCCCTGGCAACACTGGAGAAGAAGGAGGGAGAGAAGGCAACTGGAGAGGAGGCAACTCCATGCTCTCCATGCTCCGAACAGGCTGAAGGAGCTAAGCAGTCCCAGAGGAGAAAGCGTTGAGTGATCATCATAGGTGACTCCATCCTGAGAGGTACAGAGGGTCCCATCTGTTGCCAGGACCCCTCAACATGCAAGGTCTACTGCCTACCCGGAGCAAAGATTCATGACATAATGGGCATGATCCAAGCCATGATCCAGCCCACTGATTACTACCCCATGGTCCTAATCCATGTAGGTAAATGATGCGGCCAGGAGAAGCCCTGATGGCAGACTACCACACTCTGGGAGGCGTGCTGAAGAAGATAGGTGCGCGGGTGGTATTCTCTTCTGTTCTACCAGTGAGCAGCAGTGGAAGATGGCATGAGATGTGCATCGCAGAGACCAATTGGCGGCTTTGGGAATGGCGTCTTGAGGCAGGCTTTGGCTTCCTTGACAACGACCCGCACATTGTGACGTGAGACATGCTCGGGTGGGATGGGCTCCACCTTTCCCCTAAAGGTAAGTGTGTTTTCTCTTTTAGGTTGGCGGATCTCATTCATAGTTTCATAGTTTCTAGGGTCGGAAGGGACCTGAGTAGATCATCTAGTTCGACCCCCTGCCATGGCAGGAAAGAGAACTGGGGTCAAATGATGCCAGCAAGGTGTACATCTAGCCTCCTCTTAAAGACCCCCAGGGTAGGAGCCAGCACCACTTCTCTTGAAAGTTGGTTTCAGATCCTAGCAGTCCTGACCATGAAGTAGCACCTTCTGATATCTAGCCTAAATCTACCCTCTGCCAGCTTGTGACCATTATTCTTGGTCACTCCTGGTAGTGCTCAGGGAAACAGGGACTTCCCCAGTGCCTGCTGATCCCCCCCGACTAGTTTGTAACAGGCCACTAGATCCCCCCTCAGTCTTTTCTTGTGGAGGCTGAACAGGTTCAGGTCCCGTAGCCTCTCCTCATAAGGCCTGCCCTGCTGCCCCCTGATCATGCGAGTGGCCCTCCTCTGTACCCTCTCCTTGTTGTCCACATCCGTCTTGAAGTGCAGCGCCCAGAACTGGACTCAGTACTCCAGCTGCGGCCTGACCAGTGCCGCATAGAGGGGGAGGATCACCTTCTTGGACCTGCTTGAGATGCATCTGTGGATGCATGACAAGGTACAGTTGGCCTTCCTGACTGCATCCCCACACTGCTGGCCCATGTTCATCTAGGAGTCGATGATGACTCCAAGATCCTTTTCTGCCTCTGTACTGACGAGAAGGGAGTTCCCCAGCCTGTAGGTAAGGTGCCGGTTGTTCCTCCCCAGGTGCATCACTTTGAACTTGTTGGTGTTGAATCCCATCCTATTCTCATCCACCCACCCTTGTAACCTGTCTAGGTCCGACTGCAGCCTATTCCTCCCTTCTAACATGCCCACATCCCCCCACATCTTAGTGTCATCAGCAAATTTGAACAGGGTGCTTTTTACCCCCTCATCCAAGTCACTGATGAAGATGTTGAACCGTGTGGGCCCGAGGACTGAGCCCTGCGGAACCCCACTGCCCACATCCCTCCAGGTCAAAAATGACCCATCCACTACCACTCTCTGGGTGTGGCCCTCCAGCCAGTTGGCGAACCAATTGACTGTGTGGGTGCTGACACCACAGTCCCCCAGTTTCTTAATGAGAACAGGGTGAGAAAAAGTGTCGAAGGCCTTCTGAAAGTCCAGGAAGACTATGTCCACTGGTACCCCTGCATCTAATGATTTCGTGATCTGATCATAGAAGGCCACCAGATTGGTCTGACAGGACCTGCCCCTAATGAACCCATGTTGGTTGTCCCTAAGCATAATCTCCACTGCTGGCCCCTGGTAGATATGCACCAGAATAATTTTCTCAAAAAGCTTGCCCAGGATTGAGGTAGGACTAACTGGCCTATAGTTTCCCGGGTCCTCCTCCTTCCCCTTTTTGATGATGGGAACCACACTGGCCCTCTTCCAGTCCTCTGGCACCACACAGAGCACCACAAGTGCAGCGGGCTTTAAACTAGGCTCATCGGGGAAAGGGGAAAACAAGAGAGGAGGAAGCCTTGGACCGCTAAACCAAGCAGCACTTACAAGTACAGCCCAGCCTAAACCAACAAGCAGAACATATACACAGGTAAGCAACAGGGGCCAGGGCAGTGCTGTAATTAGGGGGCCAGTGCCTCAAATGCCTCTACACAAATGCTCGTAGTATGGGAAACAAGCAGGAGTAACTTACCCTCCTGCTAGCTGACACCAACCCCAGACATAGTGGGGCTCACTGAAACGTGATGGGACCCAAAGCATGACTGGGCAGTGACTATCAAGGGCTATAGCTGTACAGGAGGGACAGGACAGGGAGGAAAGGCGGAGGTGTGGCACTCTACATTAAGGAGGAATATACATCCTCACCAGGTAGCACAGAGTCAGAGGAGGGGCACACAGAAGTGCTCTGGGTTAGAATACAAGGCAGTCAAGGGGAAAGAGACTTAATGGTGGGGGTCTACTACAGACCACCCAACCAAGGGGAAGACCTAGACCAGGAATTCTTAAGTCAGCTCACAGAGGTAGTTAGCTCAAAGGACATGGTCATCATGGGTGATCTGAACTTTCCAGAGATCTTCTGGGAAGAGCAGTCAGCCAGGTCTGACCACTCACGTAGGTTCCTAGCCCAAATGCAGGACCTCCATCTAACCCAGGAGGTGCACAGCCCCACCAGGGGAGACACCTTGTTGGACTGGTGCTGGCCATGGGTGACGACCTGCTGAGGGGGCTGTGGGTGCTCGACCACCTGGGCTACAGTGATCATTGCCACTGGAATTCACCATCCAGCACAAGGTGGCAAAGGCCTGCAGCAAGGCAGCAGCCCTAGATTTAAGGAGGGTGGACTTCAGTGAGCTAAGGAGAATTGTCGGGGAAGCACTGAGGTCCTGGAGGGGAGGGGAGCCAGGTGTCCAAGAAGAGTGGTCGCTCTTTAAGAAGACGATCCTCCAAGTCCAAAGGGAGGTAATCCCAACACGGGGAGCAGGAGGGCACAAAAGCCCCCATGGCTCATCAAAAGCATCCAGGAATGTCTCCTAGCTAAAAGGCAGGCGCACACCCAATGGAAGGGAGGGGCCATCACCAGGGAGAATTATACTGCAGTTGCTTGGGGATGCAGGGGGGCAGCCAGGAAGGCAAGGCAGAGATGGAACTGGGACTAGCTTCCCGGATGAAGGACAACAAGAAGTCCTTTTTTAGATACATAGCAGGCAAAAAGAAGGTACTGGGTAATGTGAGGCCCCTGCAAGACATGCTAGGAAATTTGGTCGTCACACCAGACAACAAAGCTAACCTATTTAACTACTTCTTTGCCTCCATTTTCCTGAGCAGGGACCAGATCAGCCCCCCCACTAGGCCTCCCTCAGGCCCCAGGGGAGGCGCACCTAGGCCAAGGGTCAGGGAGGATCTAGTCAGGGAACTTCTGGAGGGACTGGATGTATTTAAATCAGCTGGTCTGGATGATCTCCACCCCAGAGTACTGAGGGAATTAGCTGAGCTCATTGCGGGACCCCTGGCACAGCTTTACAAGCACTCGTGGTGCTCTGGTGTGCTGCCAGGGGACTGGAAGAGGGCAATGAGGTTTCCATCTTCAAAAATGGGAGAAAGGAAGACATGGGGAACTATAGGCCAGTTAGTCTCACCTCAATCCTGGGTAAGCTTTTTGAGAGTATTATTCTGGCACATGTCCACGAGGGGCAAGCAGGGGAGATTATGCTTAGGGGCAACCAACATGGGTTCATTAGAGGCAGGTCCTGTCAGACCAACCTGGTGGCATTCTATGACCAGGTCACCAAATCCTTAGATGCAGGGGTGGCAGTGGACATAGTCTTTCTGGACTTTAGGAAGGCCTTTGACAGTGTTTCACCCCATTCTCATTAAAAAAACTTAGGGACTGTGGTGTTAACACCTACACAGACAAATGGGTCACTAACTGGCTAGACAGCTGCACCCAGACAGTGGTGGATGGGTCATTTTCGACCTGGAGGGATGTGGGCAGTGGGGTTCTGCAGGGCTGAGTCCTTGGGCCTGCACTGTTCAACATATGCATCAGTGACTTGGACGAGGGGGTAAAAAACACCCTGTTCAAATTTGCTGATGACACTAAGATGTGGGGGGATGTGGGCATGCTAGAAGGGAGGAATAGGCTGCAATCAGACCTAGACAGGTTATAGGGGTGGGCGGACGAGAATAGGATGGGATTCAATACTGACAAGTGCAAGGTGATGCAGCTGGGGAGGAAGAACCAGCACCACACCTACAGGCTGGGTAACTCCCTTCTTGTCAATGCAGAGGCAGAAAAGGATCTTGGAGTCATCATTGATGCCAAGATGAACATGGGCCAGCAGTGTGGGGATGCAGTCAGGAAGGCCAACCACACCTTGTCATGCATCCACAGATGCATCTCAAGCAGGTCCAGGGAGGTGATCTCCCCCTCTATGCAGCACTGGTAAGGCCACAGCTGGAGTACTGCATCCAGCTCTAGGCACCACACTGTAAGAGGGATGTGGACAACATGGAGAGGGTCCAGAGAAGGGCCACTCGCATGATCAGGGGGCAGCAGGGCAGGCCTTATGAGGAGAGGCTACGGGACCTGAACCTGTTCAGCCTCCACAAGAAAAGACTGAGGGGGGATCTAGTGGCCTGTTACAAACTAGTTGGGGGGACCAGCAGGCATTCAGGGAGTCCCTGTTTGCCCAAGCACTACCAGGAGTGACTGGAAATAACGGTCACAAGCTGGCAGAGGGTAAATTCAGATTAGACATCAGGAGGAGCTACTTCTTTGTCAGGGCGGCTAGGATCTGGAACCAACTTCCAAGAGAAGCGGTGCTGGCTCCTACCCTGGGAATCTTTAAGACAAGGCTTGACAATGACCTTGCTGGGGTCATTTGGTCCCAGTACTTTTTCCTGCCATGGCACAGGGTCGTACTTGATGATCTGCTTAGGTCCCTTCCGACCCTGCCAGCTGTGAAACTATAAGATCCTGACTGCACAGTTGTTACTGCACAGTCGTTTAGTACTTGTGTATAGAAGTACTAAATGACTGCACAGTAATGACTGTGCAGTATACACAGGTACTAAGTGATTGTGCAGTAACTGGAATTACTGTGCAGTAGCTTTGCTGAATGGATTTTAGGTAATGCTGACTGTACAGTAACTTGTTACTACTGTGCAGCAGCATCATATCACACTTTGTGCCATGCAACACTTCTGCATAGTAGTAACAAGCTACTGTGTATTCAGCATCTCATGTAGATGTGCCCACTGAATCTTCCTCCAGATTCATCTCAGTTTTGTCAAATTCTCTGTGCCCAGAAAAAAATTAGTGAAACATTTCATTGTTGTCCTTTCTAAATAAAAGCCTTTCATTTATTCATTTATTTTTTAATTTGATCAACTTTGTTTTAAAATGTTTTTAATTAAAAAAAATTAAAACCTGAAATCTAAAATGAAACACTTCATTCTGGACCATACAAACATTTTTAGTTATCCTGGAACTAAATTTTTCTTTACTTTTCAAATGACTGAAAATCCAAAGCTTTTTCTTTTTTAAAAAACTTTTTTTAATTGCTAGAAACCTGAAAAATCAAGTGTTCACACCACCATCCAAGAAAGCAAAATATGGAATTGAGTAAATGTTTTTTATAAGTTTATCTTAAAAATTAATTTGCTGGCTTCATTTTGATTCAGATTTCCACATAACACAATTAAATATGAGGTGCCTTATTTCAGCAGTGATGCTAGAAATCAGTGCATATTATGGACAAAGATGCAACATAGATACGGCAATATGGAAAAGCTTTCACTTCCACTGTCCGTGCTAGATTGGGCAAATAGATATACAGAAGATGTAGTCAGAAACCAAAAATGGCTATCCGACTTCTTAATGGAGTGGGTTTGGGTGGGGGAGGGGGAGAATGAAATCAGAAAGGAGTTGTGCTTTTATGTATAATGTCAGTGCTGATTTTTTAGGCCTCCAAATTAGTGATGCAAGGCCATATCACACATTGCACTTAGGGCATGTTAACTGCACTTAAAATGTGAGCATCCATGCATTCAAGCAGTAAAACACATGCTAAGTGTAACAGTATTATACCAAAGTTATGAATTTTTGCTGGAGGAGCATCTCCCAATTGTATCATCAGACTGCTATTGTTGGTCCCAGCCTCAGCACTGCACTGGAGCCAGTTCAAGATTCCCATGTGGTGCTGGGGCTAGGATTCATAATCAGCTGATTGTCAGTCCCAGAGCTAGCATTGCACTGAGGCTCATTCAGGACTGCCAGCAGCAGAGACACAGCTTGCCCCACAGATGCAGTGGTAGGTTCAGATCCAGTGGCAGGAGCAGCACACTCTCCTAGGCTCAGCACCCCTGGTCTTTTTCTACCTGCTGCCAGCAGCAGAGATCTAGGATGAGCCAGTGAGTCATGGGCAGGCTGCAGGCATGACAACTGCACATTCTCATGAGTGGGTGTGTGAGCTGTAGCACCCAGTGCTGGGATAAGCATCAGGAATTAGGGCACATCCAGCTCCAGCTTTGTCAGGAGCTGGCTGAGATTGCAGTACACATTACCATGCCACCACTCAGAACACATTCTAAGTTTAAATGCAGCACAGTAATGCTTACTATCAGCTAAATAAAACATGTTAAGTGCCCCATGCAACAATGTCCTCAGAAGAGTGACTCACAGCTGACTGCATACTTTCCATAACCAGGAAAGCAAATTCAAATCTCAAGATTACTGTTAGGGCCTAAGAACTAAAGACCACCTGTGGTGAAGAGAGCCTCAAAAATTTGTATAGACAAAATTCTGACATCCCTAATTACTTACAAAACTATTTGTATAGCAATCTCAAAGGCCCTATCTACATATACAGGTAAAGTGGTGGTGGGATCTAATGCATGATCCAGATAACTGCACCTCCTGCCATGCCACTCCTGTCACACCTTATTGTCCGATCTTGGGCTCCCCCTGCACCAGCAAGGAGCAAGCTCCTGTAGCTGGGAGCTCCCTCAACTGAGGGGCTCCCAGCCATGGTGGGGGAGTGACTTACACCCTGATCCCCAGGGCCTGCAGTTTCATTTTGGGTCTGGGGCACACCTGTGACTGGGAGACCTATCAACTGATGGGGCTCCCAGCTGCAGGGGAGACCATGCGAAACCTGCAAATTAAAGCTTGATGGCAACCAGCTATCAAGTTAGTACACATTTTTGAGGTCTAACTTTATAGCTGGCTGGAGCTTCTATTGTATGATAGGTACTTTGCACATGTAGCTGGTCTTAATTTAATTTAACAATTAACCAGTTAACTGCACAATGCCTGTAATGGGTAAAGGGGGTATAAGGCATTTTGATAACATTCTTATTAATCTTGATAACATTGTCTCATATTCACCATCCCTATTATTCTATAATGTTGGGTATACATGTAATCTAAAGTGTCTTCAAGGAGCCAAATGTATCACAATAAAATATGAATATGTACATCTTCCATTTATGTTTATGATGTCAATAAGATACTATTATCTTAGATTTGTTTTAAGTTTGTGGGGTTTTACATTTTGTTTGGTTATTTACGTGGTATTATCAGCTGATACTGGTGGGGCATATGCCCCCAAGGTTATGAAGTTGGAAGGCACTGAAAGAAGTGTAGTCTCTAATAATTATTATCAAGCTGTTATCAAGACCATTATAGAAATGCAAGGATGTCAGTTTGGGGGATGGGGGAGGAGAAGAAAGGCCATTTGTTGGTTGAAGAAATAGCATCATCCATTCCCCTAATTATCACACTAAAAAAAGAGGAAGCCAGAAGCACTTTTACCTCCGTATCCTCTTTGCAGCCAAGGGTAAAGAAAGGATTAGCAATATTAGCTTATTCCTGGGAGGCAACATTTTGTAACTAAGCTGTGGTGCACCTGATTGCCACCCATTACCTAGCAACATAAAATAATGGCAATGCAGTGTGGCAGTATTTTGTTCAAATGGAAAAATGAAAAAAACCAAACAAACCATGTCCTTTTTATATACCCTTGTGTTCCACTACTTTATTCTCTTCCCCCCATACAACAGACATTCCTGGGAGGCAGATTATTTAATGGTGTTACAGATAACTTAATACAAACAGAAAATGAAACACAGAAAAATGGAGAGGGCAGACTGGGTGCATAAACATGAACTCAGTAATGCATCTTAAGCTGAGTCATAGAAATGAGACATTGTTAAATATTTTATCTCTGGCCCTGCTTCACTATATCTAGCAACAATAGTAACAAGATAATCTTTTTATTAAGAAGAATCCAATGGCTGCATACAATGCTATTCCCTTACCTTTCTTCTAAAAGCAGCATAAATTGACCACTTCACACTGAGTTTTAGCTTTAAGAATACAAATTAAATTCAATCTGTGAGACAGTGTGTGCCCTGGGGTAGAAGCCTGGAACATGATGGGAGTCATGAGAAGATGGTAAAGGTTATGCGAGTTTATCAGAGCATTGTTCTAGCATGTCACCAGCAAATACTCAGTGGGTCATATAAGGTTCAGCAATAATGTCATTTCCTTTGTCAACATATCCTATAGGAATTTGGAGGAAAAACCCAGATAATAAAATTCTACAAGAAAATGTGCATTATCTACTTACATTCGCTGACTTCTCTCTGTTCACTTACTACAGTACTACAAAAGAAAAAAAACTGCAAAACCCTGCTGCCTCCAGGTAGCAAGAAAGAGGGATCACTGGAAGACAGATATATGTGCTTCTAAATACATGAACAGAGTAAAAGTTCTGGGATCTGGGGAATGTTCAGTTTTGTGAAGGTAAAGTATTTTTAAAATTGTCTAGATCAGGAATGTCAAATATATGGCCTGCTTGTCATATCTTGCTTGAGGGGCGATTTTGTCCAGGCTGCTGGGCTAGCAGCCAGCCACCAGGGCTAGGGACAGACATTACTGGTTTAAGTGATCAGAAACCAGTTTAAACCTGTAACAGGTGTTCAACGCATGTACACCAGTTTGAAAATGGCTGAAACCTGTTTGAGATAAACCTGGTTGAATGTAGTATCAGATAGATTTGGCTCAAACTGGTTTATGCAACGTCTGTCCCAGAACTGTTGCTAGTTGAAGATAGATCAGAGTCCCCCAACCATCCTGTCATGCTCTCGGGCAGGGCTCTCTGCTGCCCAGCAGGGCTGGCCCCTCCCCTCTGCTGCCTTGCTGGAGCTTGGCAGTCTCTGCAGGCATCTGCCTGGCTTCTGCTCCCCACTCCCCTCCCCACTCTGTGCTAAGCAGACATTCCTCCTTCTTCACAGACACCTCAGCATTAGGTAGCAGACCACATGCTGGCTACAGTCTTTGCAGTGGGAGAAGACTGAGACAGACAAGCTTTTTGGAGCTATTCAATAGCTGGCTTAATGTCCTTCCTTGGAAAAGCTGTTTAAAAACTGTTTGCTCCCTGCTTCCCCTTACCACTGCACGCTAAGCAGGAATTCCCCCCTCCCCTCTGCCTTGCAGAGAAGGTATCTGTGTATTAGTTAGCAGACCACATGCTGGGTCTGTGCTCAACAGGTAGCTAGCTGGTAATGTTTTCTTAACGGGGCAATAAACATTGAAATAGGGATGACACTGTTATCAGACCCCCCAATTCCCGGCTTGCTGGCCTTGTCAATTTGCTGCAGACATATACAGAAGCAGGGAGGGAGATTGAAAAGCTGTGTGTCATCAACAGATGCATGCACTCCACACATCCCCTTTGCCTCAGTGCTAGCTGGGGGCTGGGGGTTGGCAACAATCCTGCCCCTTGAGCAGCAACCCAGGAAAAGTCTGAGACTGCAGGCAGGCTGGAGGTTTACACCCCTCCCTAATCAGAGCCTCCTACTGGGACCTGCCCCCCCACCCAGCTCAGCTCTGGAAGGGAAGGGGGGCTGCTCTAGCACCCCCGGGCTTCCAGCCTGAGCCAGTGCAGGCATGTGCCTGAATTTTCTAAAACCAGAGGGATTGTCTGTATGGTTGGAAACCAGTTCACCCTAGTCAGGTTAGATTAACCCACAGAGGTTGAATCAGTTCAGGCTCCGGCTTTTTGAGTGCCTGTCCCTAACCCAGAAATTAGGGGGGCATGGCTGGGAGGGAGTGAACTGCTACAGAATGTGGAGCCGTTGAGCCCCTGTAGATATAGTGAGCAGGAAGCGAGCAGTCCTGACTGCCTTCTGGCCATGTTGCATGTCACCACTGCTGTGAACTTATCTTCCTGGTACACAGCCCCCACCATGTATCCCATCGGCTGAAGTTGCTGCTGCAGCACAGTCCACACAGTGGCAGCAGCTCCAACGTGGGACACATGGTAGGGTCCAGAGCTACTGTTACTGCTGTGTGCCCTGGATTGGAGCTTGACCTGCTGCAACTGCTCCCACTACGTGCTCTGACTTAGAGCCAGAGCTGCCATTGCGTTGCCACTTCCTAATGCACTGGGCTAGAACTGGCCTGCAAGAGGGGCTGCAGTCCAGATCCAGCCTGGGGAACTGTGTAAGTTTGATACCCCTGGTCTAGATATATTAAATATGTTTGTTTTTTTTTCTCTATATACATCTACATTATGAACACAATGAATTGTATTGTTAACAAAATAATAAAATGTCACAGGTTTGTTGATTGTTGTTGTCTGTTGAGAACATTTTAAAGTACAATTTAAAAGGCTTATCAAGATTGTTATCCCCAAATGATTCCCCAACCTAACTAAGCAACCTCTACAAGGAAAGGTTTGAAGACCCACCCCACAAAAAAAATATTAGGTCCCCAAGGTCAAAAATCAGACTCTACAGAATTCTCGAGTTGCTAACCTTTTCTGAAGAGTATCCTACTAGGAAACCCAGACAAAATAATCTTACTTTTCAGGGAAGAAGAGAGATTTTGTTTTTTAAGGTAAAGTGGAATTAAAACATAAAACAGCTTTCTGAGGCCAAAATACACACCTTGATCAATGCAGGGAAATACATTTGCAGCCTAAGCACACTATATAATACTGCTATCATATGATTACATCAGTGAGTAAAGAGAAGAGTTGGATGTGATGCTAGCTAAAAATTTGAGGCATCTTTAGATGTAGCCCAACTGAGGCTTTTTCAACAATGTAAGAAAAGCATCAATGACTCCCAGCCAACAGCCAAATGTATTTGAAAGAAATCACATACAGAGCAGGCTACTGCAAGAACTGCAGGTAATGGGGAAAGTTTTGATAACTAGATGTAAAATATCATTTTTATTAGTGCCAAGCAAATGGATCATTAAGGGAGTTATGTTAAATATACAGTTGCTATCTCAAAATCACTGACATTTCTTTTGTCCTTGGGTGACAGGGTTAAACACAACTACTTTTAATCCTCTCAAAGCAGATGCTGGATTTTTTCAACATAGATTCCATTGCCTGAGATACTAATGACCTTCAGCTGTCCTCCTGCTGTACTGTATCATTTTGGCACATGCAACTTGTGGAGGCTTCCCTTGGATCCACTTAATTCGTTCAAAAAAATAGCAACTATATACGAGCAACTGTAGTATCCTACAGATACCCTTACCAGACAGCATGGGAAGTGCCTGTAATTTCCTTCAGAACATTACATCTGCAGTGTCACATGGAGAAAAGTAGCAAAAATGTAGCCTCCAAAAAAAGGAAGAGTTCTTCAGTTATTTAGCTTTACTGGGGCGGGGAAGGTGAGGATTTGCCTCTACAGGCAGCTTGCTATTCCTATTGTATTAAAAGAAGTAGAGAAAATAGAAACATTTGTAAACAAAACAAACTAGAATGACAAAAAATAATACCAAATATTCCTGAGCAACCTTTTAAGTGAAAACAAAACCTTCTGAAACGTGATACCCATGTTCAAAAGCACTTGCAATTATTTTAAACACATGTAGCAAGATTTATAAACTGTATAAATTATCAAACATACCTTAAAGACATAGGTGTCTTAATTTTTCCAAAGAATTACTATCTCAGCTGCTTTTTGTCTTCTGTTCTTGCATTTGTTGTACTAGCCTAGGAAACAAATCTCAGCTTACTTTCAAACTGAAAGCATAAGGCCATACCAAAGGAAAAAAATGTTAATAGCATTGCTGTTAATTCCTCAGTAATCCTACTTCATTATCTTAAGCAAATACATCTCAGAAAAGGACAGCCTTATTAAAAGCAAATTAGAAAACTGAATGTCATCTGTACAGGGAGACATTCTCTTAAAAATATAATTAGCAAGAAGTCACATAAATAGGGCACTATATAAAATGTTCCTATCAGGCAAGCTTTAAAAGATTTTCAATAGATGTGTACATAACTTTGATTTCATAATTTCCTAAAATAAAAATGTGTCTACATCGTTTATCCCAAACTTTCAAAAGAGTAAAGAAAATAAAAAGTACTCCTAGGAATAATAGTATAAAGATATGTAAAGTGCAGAAATAAATGGTTATAGAAATATTATTCCTCACACTCTTGGGTGCCATCACAATATTTGATTTACTGAGGAAGACTGAACAAAATAATGGAGATTATTACATTTTGGCTTTATTGTCACAAAATTCACCATATACCCAGAGGAGTTGTAAGCCCCTAGGTACATTTTAAATACACAATTATCCTATGGCAGGGGGGGTGGCCTCAATGATCTCACAAGGTCCCTTCCAGGCCCTAATGTCTATGAATCTAAAAAAAACCCACTACTTGTATAGAAATATGAACCTGTATTAAGTATATAGAAAATAACTGGTATTTATATATACCTGCTCCCCATGTCATTTTCATCCTCATTAGTACCATATTTCTTTGCTACATTTTTGAAATTCTACTTCTCATCATTTGGTCATGCTTCTGCCCAGCCCATTTCTCACATACCCCACCCAGAGCAGGACTAGAAGCCAATCCTGGCTTATCAGCCCTGTAGTGGAAACTCACAGCTGGAGTTGCTAGTTAGGCCCCTATTTGCCAGCCCTCTAGTGGCAAGTTACACCTGTGAAGGTGAGAGACAGTGAGAAAAGGTTTTTAGCCTTAAACTGTGATTTCTCTAAACTCAAGCTAGCACTAACATCAATCAACATTTGAGCAGCAAAAAGTGCAACATGTTTTTTGGCAACCGATCCTCTGAATCCTAGTGTATGTGCAAGAGGTCTATGCAACCATCATACCTATACTTTCCATGTGTACACCTAGGCAAGAGTATGGAGGAGTGGAGGTTGTCCTAGACCCTCTTTAGACCATTCAGACAGATTTCAAAGGACAGACCAAGTCTAGATGTTCAGTGCCTCAATAGCTGTAGCTTCTGCCAAAAAGGAACAGATTAGAGGTGCTATAGGTTGCCCAGTGCCTCAGCAAGGACACATTTCCATGAGGGTGATGTCCCCTAGCCTTTCTCCAACTAAGGAGTAACCACAAGGCAGTGACAGCTAGGTTTTTGAGGCACCCTATACTCATCTTACTCTGGAGATTGCAACGTTGTGGTATTTTATAGGAGATACCCCCCATCATGTAGCCACTAAGCCCTCCATTCGGAAGAAGTTTATGGTCATACTCAGGACCTAAGATGGGGGCAGGCAATTATTTTGGGCAGAGGGCCACTTACTGAGTTTTGGCAAGCCATAGAGGGCAACATGACAGGCAGCCCAGGGCAGATAAATATTAATTTTGTAAGTTTTTTAGGGGCCCTGCAGGCTGGATAGAATGGTCTGGTGGGCTCTATCTGGCCCCCGGGCTGCATTGCCCACCCCTGAGTCCTAAGATGACAAAAGCTAAGGCAGGAAGATATTTGTGTTAATAAATACTAACAAATGAAAGAAACTGTTAAGACACGTAAATGGAAACAAAAACAAAAACTCCCCTTGAAGGTGTTCCCACTATTGTTTCTTTTTCTACATATGAATATATGTTTGAGTAAAGAATTATACTGGAAGCATTTTAGGGAAAAGATCAAATTTGGAGTCAAATCTCAGCAGGAGAACAATTTTTATTTATGTATTTTTCAACTTTTTTTCTCTCACCTTAAATCTTAGTCTATGATATCTATCTTAGGGTTATTTTCTGTCACACAAGCCTAAAGTATCTGATCTCCAGCCACATAAAATCAATGAGAAAAACATTGCCTTTCTGGTACTTCTCACTTTTGGATTTTTTGGAGGCAACACAATTCTGCTTTAGGTGAAGTTTCTATTTTGGGAAATGTTAATGTCCTTTTTGTGGGGAAGGTAGTTAGAAGAGGCTTACTGAGTAGAAAAGTTCTACTTTTTTCTTTTCTTTTTTTTTTTAAAGGAATTTTTGGTAGCATTTGCTAAAAATGGTCCAACTCTGTTTGACTTATCTCTATTAGAGAGCAATCCCAAAACTAGGTCCCTTTGACAAAGAGCACTTTTCCCCAGGTCTCATTTAACTTTGTCCTAGGCTTTGTGACCTGTGTTTTCCCTGCGGAAGTGTAGCATCTTTTATTCACAGCTTGTAAGGCTGGAAGGGACCTCGGAAAATCATCAGGTCCAGTCCCCTGCACCAAGCAGGAAAAATGCTGGGGTCACCTCATCCCCAGTTAAGGTGACTGTCTAGTCTCCTCTTGAAGATTTCCAGGCTAAGTGATTGCACCACCTCTGGATGGAGCTTATTCCACAGTCTGGACACCATGACTGTGAAGAAATTTTTCCTACAGTTGAGCCTGAATTGATCTTCCAGGAGTTTGTGGCCCTTACTCCTCTTACTCCTGGTTTTCTACTGGGGTACCCTGGTGAGCAGTTAACATACTCCTTTGCAAAAGCTGCTTGGAACCAATTGTTATATTGTGCAGGGATTCAAGTTATGTACTGCTGGTCTGTTAGACATATCAAATTCCGTAGCTCTGAACAATTTTTGAATGAGTCATAGAACTAAAATTAAAAAAAAACCTGAGTAATACTTAGAGGTCTAAACATTCAAACACAGGAAGAGTTTTAAACCTTATTTAGTTAAGTCAACTTTTGTGACTGTTGCTATTTGAAGCAGGGCATGTCTGGCATGAGGCACTATGTCGCCATAAGGACAAGCTACAGCGACATAGCTTATCACTACAACGATGTAGCATCGGCAGGCACAAACTATGACACTGATGCTACACTGCTGTAGGGATGAGCTATGTTGCTGTAGCTGATCCCTACAGCAATGTAGTGTCTAAAAATAATTGTGCAGTGCCAGGACTGCACAGTATCAGTTGGTACTAAAGCAAGTGCTAAAAGACTGCGCAGTACCAAATGCACAGTCGGGAGCATGTGTAGTATGACTGACTATACACTGCTATATTCAAAAAGGACCTGGCAAACAATCCTGCCCTCCAGAATAGAGCTTATTTTTTTAATCTACAAACATGATTTGCAAACTGAATATAAAAAGAGATTTGGTGGTTGCCGAATATCAATCTATAGAGTAATGGACAAATGCACTTGCCAAAACTGTAGGAAAACAGAAGTCCAGACCTAGACAATATACCTGTTTGTCTGATAAAAAGAAACAAATGAAAAATAAAAGATCTTCAGTCACAGATTGAGTGTGACCTGTCATTTCCAGAGTTACTGCAGATGAAGCACTTCAAAAGTGATTCAGGATATAGGCCCATGGTGGCTGGGGCAATATATTTCCAGCCCCTAATATCACTGTAAGAGATTTTACTTGAGGGATTTTTTTTTTAATAAAGTGCAAAGATGTTACAGAAAAATGTTAAAATAAAAAATCATGGAAGTTCTTTAAGATATTAAAACAGTTTAAGAGAAGAGTCCTATAGTTCTATACTGGGTTCAAGTCGACAGTGACATTTAGGAAGTTAAGGCTTTTGCTTATGTCAAAAAACTGACCAAGCCTTTAGTGATACAAGTTATGATTTAGACACTCCTTCATTTACAGGAAGTTGGTAATTCCAAGATGGTCTCTCAGTTGAGTAGCTCATTTGTAAGAGAAATCAAAGAACTGCAGAAGCTTGACTACAGCTCCACAAATAATAGTTATTGTTAGTTCTTTGCATTGTACATGTATGTTTATAGAATTGTAATCATTATGAGTCAAATGAAAAAAAGCATGTGGTGGCACTGGAAAAAATTGCTTCCCTTGAAGAAAATAAGCAAAGATTTGTTTCTGCTGGCTGAAACACTATGTATTTGTCCTAAGCCATTGCCCCAAAAGACCCATATAAGCAGCTAAATGACTCCTCATTTATATGTAATCCATTTTCACTGGATATGGTATACTTGTCATGGTAATATCTGATTATCAAACCCGAGTTAGTGAGTTTGAATGTAAGCAGTTTGCAGATAAGTCTGGGTGTAGCTGTATCCTCATCAGTTCCAACTAGCTCTTTCTGAATATTCTGGTGGAAAATTGTGTTGAAATAAGAAAAGGATCTTATTTAAAAGCTTTGGAAAGGAAATTGTGATCAGCAATTCATACTTGTAAATGCTGAATGGCACCAATGAGGTATGGATTATCACCTATTAACATTTGCTCAACTACTCCCACCCCCTGAAAAAAACAGTGCCAGACCTATTAGAAACTATGTCAGAATTACTGGGGACTTGTAGGGTGAGAACAAATACAACACTTGAACCATTTCAAGAATGTCGCTGATTGGGAACCAATGTCCTAGTTTAGTATAACAGGTAATTAGGATTAGAAGAGATCTCAGGAGGTCATCTACTCCAACCCCCTGCTCAAAGCAGGACCATCCCCAACTAGATCATCCCAGCCAAAGCTCTGTCTAGCTGGGTCCTAAAAACTTCAAAGGATGGAGATTCCACCAACTCTCTGAGTAACCTCTTCCAGTGTTTTACTAACCTCTAGTAAGAAAAATCTGAATATCTAACCTAAACTTCCTTTGCTGCAACTTGAGACTATTGCTCCTTGATCTGTCATTTGCTACCTCTGAGAACAGCCTCGCTCCATCCTCTTTTGAACCCCCCTTCAGGAAGTTGAAGGCTGCTATGAAATCCCTTCTTAGTCTTCTCTTCTGAGGCTAAACACACTCAGTTCCCTCAGCCTTTCCTCATAAGTCATGTCTCCCAGCCCTCTCACCATTTGTGTTGCCCTCTGCTGGACTCTCTCCAATTTGACCACATCATTTCTGCAGTTGAAGGCCCAAAGCTGAACACAGTACTCCAGATGTGGCCTCACCAGTGCTGAATAGAAGGGAATTATCACTTCCCTTGATCTGCTGGAAACATACCTACCAATGCAGCCCAGTATGCTGTTAGCCATCTTTGCAACAAGGGCACATGCCTGGCTCATATTCAGCTTATTGTCCACTGTAGCCCCCGGGTCCTTTTCTGCAGAGCTGCTGCCCAGGCAGTCAGCCCCCAGCTTACAGTGATGCATGGGACTTTTCTGTCCTAAGTCCAGGGCTTTGCACTTGTCCTTTTTGAATCTCATGAGTTTTCTTTTGGCCCAATCTTCCAATTTGTCTCGGTCACCTTGAATCCTAGCCATACCCTCCAGTGTATCTATTACTCCTCCCAGCTTGGTGTCACCTGCAAACTTGCTGCAGGTGCACTCTTCCAGGTCGTTGATTAAGACACTGAACAAAACCTGCCCCAGGACCGACACTTAGGGCACTCCTCTTGATACTGGCTGCCAACTAGATACTGAGCCATTGCTTATTACCTTCTGAACCCAATATTTCAGCCAGTTTTCTATCCATCTTACTGTCCATTCATTCAGCCCGTACTTCCTTAGCTTGCCTGTGAGAATGTTGTGGAAGCCTTGCTAAAATCAAGGTATACCACATCCATTGTTGAAAAGCCCCAGTTTAGAGGCTACTGTACATGTACTGCCAAGGGTTTGAATTATAATGGCCACAGTTCAGGCACTGCAGCGTTTCTAAAACACCATCCCCCATGGTAGTGAGTACCCAGCCCAGCATGCCTCCCAGTGGCAAATGATCTAGTGTTTCCCCAGGATTCCCTGAGGAATGGAAGAAAACCAACCTGAGTATAGTGTTAGTTGTTGCTTGTATTTGCATGAAGATAACCAAAATTCACCTAGAAAATATCTTTACATGCCTAAAAAAAAAAAAGATATGATCGTGGAGCTGGGAAAGAAAAAGCAGATGCATAGTCACAAAATAGCAATTATTTAAGTTTGGAAACAAATACATCAGACAACACATTGAAGAGCTTGAAAGTTTGCATGATCTTTTTATTTCCATAGGGAATTCTTTTAACATACAGAAACTTATGTCTTTAGCTGTAAGAGGGGAAAAAAGTGAACAGCAACATGATCAAAATGTATTTCTTAACATGAATGGTCCCTTAAGTTAAGACTTAAATCTACCACACCCCTCCCCTCCCCCATTATGTGGCTAAGTAACACTTATGTGGTAAACATTACTTGCATGTGTGGAATTACTGCATTTTAGATCCTACTTCCCTTTGCAAATCATCTTGCCTTCTTAGCAAGCTAGAAGGGATCCAATCTGGCAGTTTATACTCTGTTGTTATCCTAAATTCCCTCAGAAAGGCATTTAACTATGCAAATATATTTTCAAGTTCAGCTGATTATCCAGCAGGCCAGTGTATGGCCTAGAGATAAGGAAACTTTGATTAAAGCTGTGTTGAAGGTTCAGCTCTCTTTAGTTGAGCGAGGCCTGAGATCCTGGGTTCCCCACTCTCACCATCACACTATTGGGATAAAAGTTGGGATGGCCTCTCCCCCAGGTGCTTCTTTTATGATATACATTAGGGTTGTCCAACTGGTTGCCCCTGCATTCCCACCCAGCCATGGCATTGTCCATGTTTTCTTCCTCTGGATATTGCATTCTAATGCTCCTTGGGCTGCATGTGCAGTCCAGAGAGTGGGGTTGTATGCATGGCCTGTGGAATGGGGAAAAAATGGAGAAGGGTGCCAGCTGCTTCTATGGCAAGAGGGACTCCAGAGTCTGTGGCCCCCTAATATCCCAAAAATGAAAGCCCTTACCTGCCTTCCAAGGGGGGAGTAAAACCTCAAAATTTTGTTTTTAAAAAAAATGTATTTAAATAGTAAAATGTGTGTACGTATGTACACACACAGCCAGGAGAAAAAGGAGTTGAATGTTAGCCTGAAAGTTTAAACTATAAATATTTCACTCTTCTGTTGTAGTGAAGTAAATGTAGTTCTTGGAAACCAATTGTATTAGGACCTTTGTTATGGTATATACAGACTTACAGAATGAACCAAGCTTAAATTGACTAAACACCTTTATTGTTTAGCAGGCTCAATAGTTCTGTGATCAATAAAGATAAAAATGCTGTCTTTTGCTATTTTTTCTGAAATGTTTTCAATGAGAGGAGTGGAAAATAAAAATCAATGGGTTCAGAATTTCTCTATTTCTGGTAGTCAGAAAGATGCAGAAAAAGCACACAAAAGGGCCCTATTACACACAAAATGACTCCATAGCAACTTTATATACTCTTATACATCTATCATGGGGTTTTACTTAAATTCAGAGTTCCGTGGGCTGGAAAAAAAAGGCAGAGGGGCAGGTGGGAGCCATCCTTCAGTCCTCTGATAGCTCTGGGTAGAATTAGTAGAGATAAAGCAATTTGATAAAAAGTATTTGCTGAACCTCATGTGTTGCTTTCCAAGGTAAGAAAAAAAGATGATAATATTTTATTCTAAATGAAAAGGAAAGTTACTACCCTTGGTAAAACTTCTCTGCTCCAGATGATTTTATAATCTGATTAATAATTTTAGAAACCACTGTTAATAAACATGTAGCTGAAATACCTTGAAAATAAGATCTAAATTCTTCATGTATGAAGTTATATTTAGGATATTGTTTCTGTCTTCAAATACATGTTCTTTGAGTTGGTACTCATTTTAATATATTCTTAAATTAGATGTTTGAGTTGCACATCAGCCAAAGCTGTTCAGATTTATCCAAATATTTAGATTTTCAAAATCTGGGGACACTGGATTATAGTATCTGGTTTTATTCTTCTTCTACTCAAAATAAAGAAGATCTAAAAAGAAATGCTTTTAATGGCATCTACAAGATTTCCCCTTGTTGTCTTCCTAAATTATCTTTTATAAAATACTCAATAACATGAAAGAACAGTTCCCTAAAACCCAAATATTAATTTTAATTATCCTCTGTAGAAATGTTATCATGAGTTAGTTCAGCTTTATCCCTAAAGTAGCTTTCAGTTTATGCTTTCAATTAAATTTTCATTAGTGAGATTTTTGTGATGGGACCATTAGTAAAACATTTCCATTGTTAAACTTACCCCCCAAAAATTCTAATTTAAACTAATTTATTTCAACAGAACAGTAATAATAAAACAGATCAAATTCTACACTCAGTTTTATAGCCTCACTCATATTCATGCAATTGCACAGAGCATAAGTCAGGTAAAATTCAGTTCTTGGTAGACTGATACCCATTACCCATGTTCAGGAAAACTTCAAGTCAAATGGTCTATTTCCATATCTTTTAACATGGAAACTGGCTTTCTTTCCAGCATGAAGAACAAACATAGCAAAGTTCTAGCACTGACCAAAAGATAATATCTAGTGGTATACAATTTCCATGCAAAGTTTAATACTTCTGCCCACTTCTAGACAGGAATTCTTGAAAGCTTTCTCTACTTTATGTACTTTCAGAGATAGCAGGCACCACCCCAGTACTTGAAAAGATATGAAAATTAACTGTACACCACAAAAGATAAAGCTTACTAGATAAGGTCAGTGCCCAGAAGATGTTGACTATAGACTCTGCTTTATTAGAAGATTATAAGTATTACAGCATAGGAATACAATAGTTTCTTTAGTACCATGTATGCAAGAGTTCAAGAGGAACACAAACTGAGGATTAAGGGAATAAATGGGTCAATAAAAATATTATGTGAAAAGAATAAAAAGGGAATAAAAAATATCAAAATGGAAATAGTTTGATATCTCTGCTTAACCTTTTCTTGGGCTACATACCCTTCTAAGTTGTGAACGCTGTGAATCCTCATGAATCCTCATGATTCAGTGTTACGGATTATGAAAAATAGTGAACCCTTTAGATCCCTACAGCCTCACTCTGACCTGTCTGGGAAACAGAGAGATAGTAGAGTTTTATTTATGTTTTCATTTTCCCTTCTACCTTCCCAATTCCTCTTCGGGCATACCCTCTAGAAGTTCACCACATGCTCCTCAGGGCTCTGTACACCTCAGTTTGAAAATGCTGGTCTATGGCATCTTTAATGATAGATTAACATATCCCCTCAGATCAGTTAGGATAATTATAATTTCAACCAATCTGTCCCATGATCTCTCTCATTCATCCAACTATTAGCCTATCTCACTGTTTCACTTCTGATTTATGAAGACGTTTGTCCTTATTCTGAGAGAATATAATTTCCAACTGTAAAAAGTGGACCATCCCCAGGGCCTGTCTAGATGTTGGCCCACCCACTTGTTTAAGGCAATCCACATACCTGCCTCTCCTGCCACACATTTGATGCATCTTTATGATGTTCCCAGGCAGGAGGCTGCCCATTAAATTGCCCTGATGCCAGGGGTGTATACATTGCTCCATACTTCCCCTTAAACTGTGTCCCATGCCTTGCAGCTGCTATCCATGTTAACAAACTCCCCCAGCCCCTTAACTGGCCTCACCCAGCCTAACCTGGGCCTCAGGCATCCTCAGACTCACCTAAGCCTCATACCACCCACACCGGGGCCTCAATCATAAAGATTCTGGGCTCCTAGACCTACACACCCTCTTGGGCTCCCTGCCCTACTCTGGACCTCCTTGGTCCCTCCCATGCCCCCACACTGGGGTCTCATCCCATGCCCCACATTTGACATCCCCATGCTGGGGCCTCATCCCATGCCCCTAGAGCCTCAATACCTGGCTCCTTCATGAGCCTCAGCCCCAATCAATGGACCTGGTCCTGTCTCAGGCCCCATTCTCATGGCCTGGACCTCGCCTCAGGCTCCACCCAGTGGGCCTTGGCCCTTTGCTTGTCTGATAGGGTATGCTCCCCTAGCCTTTCCCCTCCATGGGGTCACCCACAAGAGAGCCGGGACTGAGGTTGGTGCCCCATGTGTGCCCTTCACTAGGGATGCATAGGTGTGCCATTTCCTGGAAACTGCCCTGCCACAAGCATTTCCACACCATCCTCCTCAACAGAATGTAGTTTTAGGTCATGCCCCAGAACCAGGAACCTCCACCATCCCTGTAGTTCCTACCTTGAACCTCCAAGCTGTTCTGGAAGCAGGAGCTGGCTGGGTGATGTTGCTTCTTTGGCCTCTCCAGCTACTGCCCACTCTGCTCTGGGGCCTAGCCATATACCCAGGCTCCCAGTCCTTTCCACAAATCAGGTTGCCTCCAGCCTAACATATAACCACCTGATTAGGCCTGCTCCCACTTGCAGGCTGCTTATGGCCTGCAGGCTGATTAGGCCTGCTCCCACTTGCAGGCTGCTTTTGAATGACAAGGGTGGCTTAGGGTGGCCATCATAGAGGACAGTCTGGTTGTCTTCTATCTTCTATTGATATGAAACAGGGTGCTTTTATGTCCTCTATCTTTCTCTTTCCTTACAATCTGCCAAGGAACTGAGTGAAGGTAGTGCTGTGACTCAGGCCAAGGACAAATGTGCATCTGTGTTACAACTGTCACAGCACTTTGGAGCACTGCAAACATTTGTAACACAACACATACTGTTGTAGCACTGCCAACAACATCCACCCACAGACTCAGATACAAGTCACAGTTCTGCTTTAGCTCTTCCATTCTGCACGGTGGATGTTACCCTTTTCCTGGTGCAGCCTGTTTCATGCTCTGTGCTTGCTAGTGCAATGGATACACAGCACCAACACTCCATCCACTCCCAAGAAATCTGTGCAGAAGAAATAACAGTGCTTCTACAGCAAAAATCCTTCCCCCAACCCCCATTTTGAGTGTCTGTCATTCTATTTAGCATTTATAGAGCTGTACAGTATTGTCTTTAATTTCTCCTTTTTTAATGGTAATCATGGTCATTAATGGTCAATAAGGACATGGACAGATTGGAAAGCGTCCAGATGTGGGCAACAAAAGTGATTAGAAGTATGGGAAGCAAGATATATGAGGAAAGGCTTAAAGAAGTAGTGTTATTTAATAAGAGAAGGCTTAGGAGAGATTTAACAATAACTTCAAATACCTGAAGGATGATAACACAGTGGATAGATATGGGCTTTTCTTTGTTGTCCCAGGGGACAGGATTAGAAGTGTACCAAACCCCCAAACCCCAGGAACTGACACAGAGAACCACCAAGGGAGGTTTCCACTTTTATACAGGGATGCTGGGAATTAGGGTCACAAGCCAACGGGCTAAGGCAGGGTGGTGAATTATCTTGGCTGAGAGACTACTTAACAAGTTTTGGCAAGCTATAGAGGGCTGCACACATAAAATCTTTCAGAAGATATCCTTTTAACAAACTATAGATAAAAAACAAATAATATACTAAAAATAAGCATCTACTATAGCATATTTTAATTTTATTTAAAAAATAATTGTCCTGATTTATGGTTTTTTGAGCAGTGTATAGAGAGACAATTGAATAACAGCTCAAAATATAGTCTTGCTGTTGTATATTGTGTGTGTGGGGAGGATAGGGTGGGGAGTGCCTGTGCACTAGGTCCTGGGGGCCAGCCAGGAGTGGGTGGAGGGAAGGGTGGGGCAGGGTGTGTGTCCAGCAGAGCTTGCCCAGGCAGTGCAGATGTGTTTCCCCCAACTACATCTGGCCTGTGGCTGCCCCCATAGTGCTCCTCAAGGGGCCAAGCTCTCCCTGCTCCATATTCTTGCCTACACTCTCCATATGGTACTGCCCCAACCCAGGCCAACACGCAGAGTTTTCCACTGGGGCTTCTCCAGAAGCTGCCCAGGTACTGCTTGGCTCCCCACCCCCCACTGCTAGCAACCCCTCCTCTTTCTCCTGTCCCTTCTGTGCTGCTCTGGACAGCAGGTAAAGTTTGGAATCCATGGGAACACCTGCAAGGCCAGCAGATGCCTAGCCAGGCAGGGAAGAAGCTGAAGCTGGGAGGCTTCTGCCCCAGTATGCAGGGCTCTGGCTCCAGCTCCCAGCTGTCTTTCATCTACTCCTCCTGTTTGGCATGATGAGCAGCCACCTGAGGGCAGCTGAGTGGGTGGAAAGTGAGTGGGAGTTAGATCCCTATGCACTGGGGTAGGCCCAGCAGCAACTCCCCCCACAACTGGCTAGGTGTGTGGTGTCTGGACCACATCCCCATGGCTGCTGCCCTTCCCCATATTACCTGCTGCCCACAGTGGATGCAGCGGGGCAGGAAGAGGAGGAGCTGCTGGAGGTGGAGAGAGCTGAGAAGTATCTGGGCAGCTGAAGCCCTGCTGGGAAGCTGTGCCAAAGCCTGCCCTCAGTGGGCAGGGACAGGAGGAGGAGAACAGGCTGCTCTGGGTAAGAGTGGGCAGGGCTCGGCCCCATGCAGAGTTCCATGGGAGCAACTGCAGGCCAGTACAATTAATTGGTGGGCACCTGCCCATCAGCTGGATCCAATCAGTTGGCAGACTGAATCTGGCCCACAGGCCAGACTTTGCCCACCTTGGGCTAAGGATATTGGGAAAAGCACAGGTAAGTAAACAGATAATAAATATTGTCACTGGGTGAAACTACCCAAGAACAGGTAACAGGTAACAGATAGAGAACACTAACACCATGGTATATATACTTGAACAATCTTAAACCTTCTCTACAACCCCGGAGGAACTTCAGACCAGTTTCTAGTCCCAAAACACTTAATTGCCATTTATCTGGGCTTCATGTCTGCTGCAGTTCACAGTCCTAGCAGCTTCCCGCTTTCACGCTACATGCCTATTCTACCCACACCTATGTTGCTTCTTCTGCTTCCTCTCATCTCGTGCAGCCTTCTGGGAGTTGAAGTGCATGCTACAGTTCAGGTTCTCAGTCCCCTGGAGCTTTCTGGGAATTGCAGTTCACACCAGAGTTCCTTCCTCTAGTCCCCTGGAGGTTTTTGGGAGCTGTAGTTCACTTTATAACATTAAAGTACATTATAGGAGCAATAGCCTTAAGTAGCGGCAGGGGAAATTTAAGTTGGAGATTAGGAAGTACTTTTGATTATGGAGGGGCAGGCAAGCATTGGAACAGGCTACCCAGAGAATTTGTGGAATCTCCATCTCTGGAGGTTTTTAAGAGCAAGTTAATCCTTTCGCTTGGTTTAGTCAGAGATGATCCCATTTTGAGCAAGAGAGTGGACTAGATGACATTGTGAGGTCCCTTCCAGCCCCACTTTCCTATGATCTCTGTAACAGTTTCTCTTTTATTACAGAGAAACTTAAGCTGACTCATAATTGAGTACTCTGTGTGTGTGTGGGGGGGGGGGAGCGGGGGGTTGAAGGTGACTGCATCTAGCCACAAATAATAATCTAATGAAAACTTCATCATGCGTTGTCATTCATAATTTAAAAGCAATTCGGCATAAAACAGCATTACTCAAAGGCAAATGCATAAGAAACAGACTGATTCATGGGAAAGATTGCTACTGAGAATACTTACTGATATTATACTGTTTTCTGCAAGTAACTAGCATTTTTAAAGTATTTTAGATAAATTAAGTTTTTCAGAATTGGAAAATAGTTTTTTTCTACATAGTATTTAGATGTTCCATTGTGTCATGATTTTAAGAGTAAGATCAAATAAGCTAAATTTGATGGTAATTAATTGTGTTGACAACTTGGCAGTTCAAAATTTGGAGACCAAGCCAAGGTTTCCTTTAAAAGGTGACCCTGCAATTATAGAAGCATTTGTGCTAATTTAAATTGAAGTCATGATACATTAGCTGTCCCCCATTCCCTCAACCATGGTAGGATTTTACTGCGCCACCAGCCAATCGGATCAAAAGATTGAAGATATATAGATTATATCTAAAGCTAAAAATGCAGAGCAAAATGCTTTTGAGTTTTTACATGTGTATTCCTGTTTACTGTAAATAGTGACTCTGCTCTCACACATTCCAGACCATGTAATACTGTTACATACTACAACTCAGGAAATTCTAATTTTTGTACCACTGATAAAAGTTCTAATTTACAGATGTTGTACAGATTTACAAAAGTTCTAATTAACAGGAGATTGTAGGATTTGGGAATTGGGAGATGGCCCCTCAAATAGAGAGCAACTATCTAGTCAATTACAGACAAAGAGTTTGCAAGGGTTGCCTACTACGCCACAATTAAAGTTTGCTGTTTAGTCCTTTTCACTTAGGTACACCTGTGGGTCCTGGCACACATTATGTTTAGATGAGTAATATGTGAATAGTAGTAACCCAGCCACACATTAAAGCCAATTTATGGCATGATAATATAGCAAATGCACCAGAAACACATTCCGCATATAACATAAAACATCTTTGTGTCTTGTTTGTATCACAACTTAAATTGAAGGTGTTGCATGTTGGGGCTGAACCATGACAGATCCCAAAGCTCAGCTGAACTTGGGAACTTGACATGAGGTAGCGCCAGGTTCAAGACAGCCACCCCCTACTCAATCAATGGGATCAGGATGTGGGCAACCCTGGGTCCTGGATCTGGAAAAGAAGACAGAGACAGAGCAGGTGCTGTGAGCTCAACATCAGGAAGCATTTCCCAATCTCATATTCACTGCTCGTTAGAAAACAAGAGTGCCGATGAGCCCCACACTGCATGTCTACTGCGCACCTCCCTGCTCCTAGATGTAGGCATGACTTTACAGTGTGGGGCATAGGAAGCTAGAAGCTCCCAGATGCCCGTGTCCCACACCATAGGTCATGGTGCACAGGGAGCTTTAAAAAGCATGCTGAGGCATCCTCTTTGCCTGGTGATTTCAAGCTTCCACTACAGAAGCTTTGGCTTGGCTGTTGGGGTGCATGGGATCAGAGGATCACAGCAGGCTTTCCAGATCCTAGTGAGAAAAAAATCTCTTCAGTTCCCATCACCTCTGCCAGGAGCCTCTGATCTCTCATACCTGGCAGCCTGGCCAGAGATGCCAGGCATAGGTTTTTGACAAACAGCTAGTTGTTGGCCTGAACCAGACACCGAGCCACAGGCACACCAGATTTGGTTCTAGTTCCTGGTACAGTCCTGCTTCTAGAGCTGACAATTATCTGATTTTCAGCCCCAGCTGCACCTGTTGGCACCCTTCCTTCAACTTGCCAATGTACGGGGAGCCTGGGGTTATGTTTATGATCCTGTGCCCTCTTCTCCCCCCACTGCTGTAACATCAAGGAGTAATGCCACAACTGAGATCTGATTCCTGATCCAAACAAGCAATTGTGCCCCCTGTCATGAACATGTTAGAAATATTATTAAAAATGTATAATGAATAGAGTGTTGTTAGAACTGCACAGTTTGTATCTCGTACCTGATAAGAAGAAACACCACCAATGACATCTTGCTAATTTACTATCTTTTTCCTACACTAAATCACACATACCTTCAAACTCCTCTGCCTCTACTCTTGTAGATTACAGAAACTGTGATTTAATTGGCTGTGTCCTTGAAGGAGAGAGGGGTTTGAACTTTTGGTAACCTGGAGAGCTTTCTAAGCATGCGTAATTAGCTAATGCATATATGCCTATCCGCCCCGCATACTTAAGTAGTTAATTATAATGCACATGCGACGGATGACGTGACATCATTTCATGTATGTTTGTATGAACCGGAAATGAGTTGTAAGAGTTCCTGCTTCTGCACATGTGCCCAGGAGTGAAGGGATAAAAGCCAGCTAAGAGTTTTCCTCGGGGGCAGAGTGGTCTTTTGTCTTCACTCTGACCCTATTTGCAAATATATCCTTTGTGTTACTAACAATGTGTGCCTGAGGAATTATTATTCGCGAGCCTCCAAAGAAACGAACCGCGATTTTCATATCAAACATGTGGAATCAGACTGTGCCATTAAATGAACATGTGCTAGGGGCTTATGTTTATTCAACCCAATGACAGTTACATTAGTTATGATGTAGGACATCCAATTACACAGTAAGTATGACTGCTCACTAAGGCCTCTTTCTTCTTGGCATGGTTTTTATGGTTCCTCTCTATTTCTGCTTGCCTCACCTGTCACATGTTAATATTAAATTACATATTACATAATTAGACATCCCCTTACAATGTCCCATGAGTTTGCCATTAGTCCTATCAGAGCACATTTAAGTCCCTCACACCTATGCAGTCTCTGCTGGGCCTCTCCCTGGACCAGCCTTTCCTTAGGCCCCTTTATAGACTTTCTAATAAGGTTTCACTAGACCAGTTTATTTTCTGGCCTCCTTGATCTTGTTCTTATCCTTATCTGGTCCAGCTTATAACCCAAGCCTACTCCTAGCATATGCTTCCTGGGTGAAGACGTCTAAACGGGATGAGCTGAGCTTAGGCCTGCCCTGCATCCCTCCCCCCTCAGCTCTTCTCTTATGCTTCTGTAAGTGTGCCCCCCCAGTTGGCTGTATCTCTCCTTTAAAAGGGGCCTTCCCCTTATTCCCCCAGTTGGCTGCAGACCACTTTAAAAACAATCAGTCGGATGAAAATCTGAACCCTCATTGCATGAGGGAGCAGAGGGAGTTTGGTCCGAGGTTTTGTCAGCTCCCCCACACGTTGGGGGGTCTCCAAGTCAACTACTCCACCCTCCAATGCAGACTGGGGAACCCCTCAAACAGGGTCCCTCCGCTCCCTTTTCCCTCTCCCATTCTGAAAACAGTGTGGCTGGCAGGGAGGAGGGACTGTTACTAGGGGAAACTGGCTTTATGCTGCAGACAGCAGCTAGATTCCCCTCCCCTCCAGAACCAACATTGAACTTCTTTTTGGTCTAGGGGATTGTTGTAAGTCAGAACGCTTCCTGCATAGTGTTCTCAATGATAGCTAGGAGCTGCACTTCTGTCTGTAGCCACAGTGTACTAAGAACGGGTAAGTGGGTCACTTAAGTGGGTCACTTACTCTGCTGCCTTAGACCAATCAGCTTCACTCTTAGCTTCTGGAGTAGTCTTATTTTTCATTAAAACAGCCTATAGCTAAACACAAAATAATCCCAACCCAATGACTGTTACAGTAGTTATGATGTAGGACATTAGGAAAAAGACATTAGGAAAAAGAAGGCATGTTAACTCTGGGCTTCTTCCCAAAGAGCAACTTACCCTCTCATCTCCTGAAGAACTCATCTCCTAGAGTTTGTAGCTCTATGCTCATTAGCTGGTCATCACTTCATATCGGCCCCAAGACCCCCAGGCTAGCAACTTATTATCTACTGATCCCTTGCCACTGGGTTCCATACTTTAATGAGTCAACCAACATCCTTACCATACCATATTTTATGTGGTATGTCTAGTTGTCAGAGTATACCAGAAGAGAATTAATATGTTGGCTCTTTCTCAAGAAAATTGCCTTAGAATAATAGAAAATTAGGTTAGCAAGGGACCTCAGGAGGTCATTTACTCTAACCCCCTGCTCAAAGCAGGGCCATCCCCAACTAGAGCATCCCAGCCAGGAATTTGTGTAGCCAAGTCTTAAAAACTGCAAAAGATGGGGATTCCACAATTTCTCCGAGTAACCTGTTCCAGTTTTACTACCCTCCAGGCTAGGGACAGAAGTTACACATAAACTGATTTAAGTGATCAGAAACTGGATTAAACCTGTAACAGAACAGAAGTTCAGTGCACATAAATCCATTTCAAAATGGCTGAAACTGTTTTAATATAGAAGGGGTTCAAGATAGTATCAGAAGTAACTGATTTAGGTCAAACAAGTTTATGAAGCTTCTGTCCCAGACACCTTCCTGGCTCAAGTTAAATCAGAGTCCTCCAGCATCCCAGCATGCTTTGCAGTCCTGGCTGGGCTCTGCTATTTGCTCCAGAGAGCAGGGCTGGCCCCACCCCTGTCCTTAGCAGGAGCAGTGAGGGCTCGCTCATTGGCTTCACTGGCTGGCTCACTACCCTGCTCCCCCCCAGGCAAATTCTGGCTGGGGTCCCAAGTACTATCGGGTAATAGCTTGGGCTTCCAGCACAGTGAAGAGCTGGCCCTTTCTCAGCCTTTTGGAAACATTCATTTTATATCATATGCTCAGTTTATAAAAATAACCAGTAAGAGAAAATAAGAAAATAAGCATAATTAGAGCATATTCTTGAAGTGACAGAACTCTGATGGTTTATATTATGTCACTCATTTGCCCTAGAATGCTGAGCATTTTCAATAAATATTCTGTATCTTAGTTTCCCCACCTATAACATGTGTATAACCACACTGTAAATCTTTTATTTAATTAAATTGACATTTATGAAGAATTTCTGAGTCCCTACAATGGAAAAAAACTAAGACAAATTTGAAGTTGGGGGGGGACCCCCTGTTTTTAATAACTATTTTCTTATATGTTGCTACCACAGTTGCCAAGGAAATATTCATATTTTATAGTGAAATCTTTCTGGTCTTGTGAATATGGTTTGCAGAATCAGGCTTTAATTATACTATTCACATTACTTTGAAAAACTGTAGAATTTAATAGAATGTTATATACCTTCTATAAGTGTACAGCTTTTCTCTGTCTTCAAAACTATTCTTTTAATGCTACAGCAGGCATAGAATTCTCTAGAATTGTTCCAAAAAGGTTAATTTCTATTCTTTATTTAAGGTCTTTACCATGGGGAGTAAACTCTATCTGAAATAAACAATTGATGTTCTCACACCTGTTATTTGAAAACATAAGATTAAGGACCCTGCTAACATAGGCAAAAACAAACGCAAATATAGACTGGCAAAACCACGGAAACATGAAAAAGTACACTTTCATCATAGTGTATGTCACCATGAAACCTCTGCTGAAGATAATGGGAATCACACAGCTAAATCCCCATGAACTGCTGTGAAAATGCATCTAGAAGAAGCAATAAGGTAGTCACATAAATTTTATTTTCAGTACCTTATTCCCAGACAAGCATGGATATAAACTATAGTTCTTCAGTGTAACCACAGAAGAGCCTTACTCAATAAACTCTCTCTCCATTAACATTCCAAGAGCAAGTAAATTTAACAATACAACAGGTTGCAGTCTCAACAACGAGTATCACAAAGGCTGAAAAACATACACACTGCATTTTAAAAGCTATTATTGGGTACAGGCAGATAAACTATTGATCCTGGATTAGAGGCAGAAGAAATTTACCATGCTGCTGCTCTGCAGTAACTACCCTTATAGACACTTACCCAACATTTGGTAGAAGTTAAATCATTGCAGTTTCATCCCCAAGACATACAAATAGGCTGCTACCACAGACAATCTGAGTTATGGAATTCCTGACCTTTTTTTACCATGCAGTAAATAGTTCATCTTCCCATACAAATTGACTAATATTCATATAGAATCATGGCAATATGTGGCACTGTACTGATAAAGATACTGTTAAGAGCTGGGATTTTTAAAGAAGTAAGTGCTTAAATGTCACTGAATTTAAATATGATTTTTTGGCTGCCTAATTCCTTCAGGTTCATTTCAAGTATACAGGAAATTATTTTACTGCATGAAATTTATCATAACTGCAAGGAACAAGGAAGGGATGAGATAATCTTTTCAACTATCTTTTACCATCTTGCTTAGGTCTCAATCTAAGTAGTTTTAGTACTGAACTGTGCAAAATAGCTGTATCATTCTTACTATTGCTCCCTACCTGTGCAGGCTTCTGTGTTATGATTGCATCACCAAGTTTACAAGAGATTATAGATCCTGAGAAAAGTGTAAGAGTACAGTGGGAAATAAGAATATCTGGATTTGCACCTGTACATGAAAATGTCTCTACCTTCTCCATTGTTCGAGCAATGAGATCCACTTCATCACAACAAGGGTACATTAACACTGGTTCCCCTGAGTTTCTTTCAAGAGTACCTTACTTATTCCCCCTTATTCTTTATATGCCACAAAACAGACATTTATGGCCTACTTCACTACAAAGCACTCACAAAGGCAGAAGATTCATGACATTAGAAGGCAAGCATTTTTTTTGCTGAAATAGGCATAATAAGATCCAACAGCAAGAAGATAAAGTTGAGGAAATCCTAAAACAAGTAAAGCAACTTTTACATGTGTAGGTTATTAACCAGGGTTATTATATACCAGAACAGATTATCAAAGCATAGGGTCAATATTCCATTACTTGATGTCTGTAAATCAAGACTGGATACATTTCTGAGAGAAATTTATGGTCAGTCTTAGATAGGAAGTTAAATTATATGACCATACTTGTCCCTTCTTGCCTTACAATTCTATGAGATGTGTGAAATTTGTGAAGACTGAAGTCCTATGTATATTTACAGAGCAAGTTTTAAAGTGCAGATGAGATCATCCGAGATCGTACATAGCATCCTGTATATGGGGGACACATCTAGGGTGTGAAAGCTTGATTCATTTCTATTCAACCCGTTATTTCTTAGACTTCCCAGATGTACAAGGTAATTTAATCTGTGATTGTGATCTTTTTATACCTTTTATGAAATTACTTGTCACGATCCAAATCCCTTCAAACATAACATTGATTAATATTAGTGTGTGATAGCTGTGTCTGTGAATTGGACTATAATTGTGAGTTCTGTGTGTGCAAAGAAGAGAACACACAGCATATAGGCAGAATTTCAGAGTGCTACACTGCAAACATAGATGTACAAACTAGCAAAATGGATGATCTCATCTGTTCTTGATATTGAGAAACAAACATGGCGATTGCATTATTGTCACAAAATTCTTATTGTTTAGGTTAAATTTGCAGATTTAGTACAACTGATTTAGCATAATACTTTCTTGGAATCTTGTACTGCCAAGTGTGTCCTTTGCAATGCATAAATCAAAAAGACATAACAAAGACACTGAGGAATAACAAGACATAAAAATTCTGTCAATTCATTTCCTATGGAATAAGCTGCAGATCTGTCTGATGGCACTTCTTATCCATTACAGATGGAAAAATTGAGATGCCAAAGTTGGATTTGTTTTTCAGTGAGCCGAGTGTCTCCACCTCTCTGGGGAACATTTTTTTTTAATGAATAGATTGTCTTAGAACTTCAGATTAGGTAAACAATGGGGATCATTTACAAATTAAAAACAGAGGGATTTATTCTACTTATCTGTCTTTCATCTTTGATTGGAAAAACTTTCCTTTCCTTGCTGATGAGGCAAGAATGCTTTTACAGAAAAGCCTGAAGATACAATTAGGAAACTTCTGGAATTTCCAGCCAAATCCATAAGCAAAAGAGCAACAGCATCTGATGAGGAAAACAAGAGGCTCCTCCCCCATGCCTTTAAAGTAGGCTCTTCAGGGTTCCTCTGCCAAACACAGGAAACTTCTATTAATCCCCCCAATTTACAAAAGGAAGAGGGGAAGTAGAGGTTTATCCCTCTCCCAGGCTGCTTCCATTCTCCTCAATGCAGGACAAGGGTATAACATAAAGAGTTAAAGCTAATCTTTCTATTTAAATGCCTGTCCACTATTTTAAGCAAGTAAAATTGAAATATTTGTCAAGCAAAATAGTTCCTCCCCCCATTTTCACCTCATTTGTCAACTGAGTACAGATTAGGGAGAGGCATCATTTATGACTTGCTTTATCTCCAGGGAGATGACTAACAATATCTTATGTTGAGTGGCACAGAACAGCTAAAAGATAAAACTCACATCAAGGGGCATATTTTTAAAATGTTTAAAACCCTTTAATGGATGAATGCTTGTATTTTAAATTCCTTCATGATGGTTCAAAGGTAACCTTTTACACTACCATGAGACTCTGAAAGAGAGGGCTTGAGTTTTTCCCATTCATTATGGAGGAGAGGGGGTCTACTGGCTTCTGTAAGAAATATGGACCTGTGTTCTCATGTTACCCTCTATCAGAGCCAACAGTGGTATTAATGCAATTACATATGTGTACTTAGCACAACAACATAGTCTGTCCCCAGCCCCTTTGCACAACTGAGTCCTTAATGTATTAGTGTGGACGTATTCCAGAATATAAAATGAAGACCCTATCTTGCCTAGTTATTACTGTGCGGTAGGAATATACACTTCTCTACCACTAATATTTGTATTATAGTAGTGAGAGGCCTCAAATTAGACCATGGTCCTTTTGTGCTACATCAGTAGTTTTCAACCTTTTTTCATTTGTGGACCCCTAAAAAATTCTCAGTGGAGGTACAGACCCCTTTTAATTGTAAGACTAGGTGAAGACAGAAGGGATAATTTTTGCCCAATCTGGCCCCTGGAAAAGCTCTACAGCTCTGACCAAACAGAAATGCATGGCTGCAGAGTGCTTTAAAAAGGCCCAATTGAGGTGTGTATGTTGGCTCAGATTAAATGAGGGTTTAGAGGAAGATGTTTAAAAAATGGAACACTCTTAGTAACTTCTGCCTGTACATGCCTGGACAAAGCTTAGTACTGCTCCTGGTGTTGTTTTCAGAATGGGAAGAAGCAGAAGTCTGGGGAGGGAGATCTATTTTGAGGGATCCCCAGCCATGCTGGAGTGGAGAGGCAGGTGGATTGGGGGGCTCCAATCCACCTGCCCCTCCACTGCAGCATGCTGGGAGACCCCCAGAATGGATCCTTGCTTTCTCCTCCTCCCATCCTGAGACAGAATAGGATAGAGGTTGCAGACATGGAGCCTTTTTTCCTTGATTAGCTCCGAATTGGAGCTGATCCTTCACCCTCCCGATCCAACAACTCATGTCTGTTGGCTTGGGATAATCAGTCATACTTATAGAGTTTTCTGTGATACACCAGAAGTTGGACCAGGGAGGAACATTTCTGTCTGTGCCTTCTGAGTATTCATATACTTTGATTGATCATAGTTATCTTTCACAGACCACTTAGACATAGGATGCCTAAGGGCATCCTTAGGATACCTAAGGTCCATACCCAGGGGTCTGTGGACCACAGGTTGAAACCACAGTGCTACACTGTATAAAACCCTCTGCAATTTTCTATTGTAGTTAATTTGAAAAAGATGACAAAGCTTCACATTTCTGTCTAGTTGTGTCACTTGGTGGTGAGTGTGCATTATATGTCCATCCCTCACTTTGTCTATAAGCCTGGAGTCATAGAGGATGTAAAGCTGTTACAACCTAAGCTGGAAGTCACGGTACTGACCCAGTTTAAGCCAAGTTGTGAGTGTGTAGCTTCATAATTGCTCACTTCACAAGAATGCTTCTGCTTCACATTGCTGAATATTAACTGGGTCCTTTGCTTTTAAAACAAAGCAAAAATATTTCCTAGTATAGCCTATTGTCAAGTTTACCGTAGAATACATTTCATTGGCTGTATTGATATAATTCAGGCTGCTGTTCTGCTTTTGGGATAGCAAGACATAAGATAGGGATGTAGAGGACATGACAGTTATCTGGAGAGCCTAGGCTCTAGGCTTTACATTGAAAATACCACACTATATTCACCATTCTTATAATTTAATAACTTGTTGTGCTAATGTTTATTATTCCAGAAAGGTTTTAGAAACAGAAAATATTAATACATTCCAACTCTAGTTAAGTGTAGACTGTGTTTTACCCATTATTTCATTTCAAAAGCAGTCTGTGATCAAAATGGTTATCAGGCCATGAAGGGTCAACTGCATAAAGTGAAGAACTAACATTAATTTACAGTCATATTCTCTCTAATTCAGAGATAATGTAGTCAATGACTTAGAAGCACACAAAAGTTTCCTTTTAATTAGTGTGCAGCACAAGTGGAAGATATACTGAATCATCTTTACCAGTTGCCTTTGGGAAAGAAAGTTGATTTCCAAAGCCAAAGAAGGATTTGCTTCAGTAAGATTACAGACAAAAATCTATTATTTCTCATTTAAAATGAAATACGTGTCCACAGGTTTTGGAGAGCATGGAACTGTTGTGAACTGCATCCATTCTATCATCTTCCAACCCCAAAGTGAAGTGCTTCCAAGATTGTTTAAGGGACCAACTCAGATAGGATACTCTTCCCCCATCTCCCATAACATCATCATCAATTCTGTTTTTATGTGAGGTTTTATCCACAGCACGGCATCTACGTTGACACAAATCTTAGTGTTAAGTACACTTACCCTGGGGATGCATACATATAAATAAATGCATCAACTCATGTAAGTACTATTTCAGGGAATTAAAGGCACATCTACACTTTGTCCCTGATACTTGCACTGCTCTTGATTACATCTGCCTAGTCTCACCTGCTCTTACATGCCAAACTTGGAAATGTTGCAGTAAATCTGCTGTGGGGATGCTCCCTGCAGCCATGTGGCACATATTAGAGCAGATTTCTCAAGAAAACCTGCAGGGATGGATGTCCCAAGAGTGGTTTGACTGCTGAAATTCCATGTATTGCACAGATGAACAGGAGCAGGTTGGTGTGTCATGCTCAAAAGTGTTCCTTCCGACAGGGACATAGTTGCAGAAATAGTTTGCAGAAATAGGTTTTGAATTAACAGTGTCTGTCTTGCTTCTAGTTTCAGAAAGGAATCAGTAGATTTTAAAACCAGAAGAAGTTATTGGGATCATCTGATATTAGCACCTCACACAATAATTTGTTCCTCAAGCCTATAACTGCTGTTTAAGTTGGAACATGTCTTGTAAAAGTACTCAGTTTTCATGTACAGACTTCAAATGAAGGAGAATCTAACACTTCCTAGGAGAGTTGTTCCTGGACTGATTAATTATCTGCATTTAAAAATGACCAATTCAGTTCTCCTCTGAATCTGTCTAGCTTTAGATTTCAAACCTTAGATCTTGATACGCCATTTTCTTTTAAGTTAAAGGATTTTCTACTACCAGAAAGCTCTTTTTTATGTAGGTTCCTGTAGTCCACAATCAAGATAAAATTAGTCATTCATTGTAAGAGGCAGGTTTTCTGGACATTGTACATTATTGTAAGGATTGCATCATTACAATCAATCATTACAATTACAATTACAATCAATTTACAATTCACAATTATAATCGTTACAATCAATACACTGATCATATCATTACAATTATATCTGTCTTTTCCAAACCTTGCAATTCTTTTTGACATGGGGACAGCAGAAATGGATTTCAGGCAGTCTTAGAATTTTGGGGCACCAAAGCAATTTACTTCTAACATATGTCAAATGTAAATTATCTTTTTTCTTTATCTCACTACTGTGCAGTAAGTATTTGGCAGCCAAAGGCTTAAGCAACACACCCCACACCTAACTGGGGTCAGAAACATTGGAAAACTGCTGACTACAGGGGGCTTTCAATCTGACTGCATCTCACTGTATAGAAAATGCGTGTGTAGGTGTAAAAGGGGAAGTACTGTGGAACACAATCTCTAATTGCACATTTGGAATGTAGCCACATATTCTTTCAAATTATTCATTTACTGTTTGCAAACCTTTGGTAATGTCCATTATTAAAGGACTTTCATAAGCATATCCAACTCCTCAGTCATTTCCTATTCGTGGACTTAGCCTGGGCTCTAAAGAAATCATTCATTCAGTACAAAGCTCCTGTAGAGGGCATCATACAGGGCACAAAATTGAAGAGATTATGTCACCAAGGTTGTGTTCTTCTTACACCACAAGAAAAGCCCCCTTCTTTGTGTGCTGCTACAGTAATCAGAGCAGGAAGGCCTTAAAGGTATGCAAACTACTAACAATAAAATGTCCCAAATCTCTCTATAAGTATTTATAAAGTTGCTTCCCTAAACAACTGAACATCACACAATTGATTTACTTTTAAAGAAATCTTTCCAAACAACCACACACATCAACGAATGAAATGATAAGCAAATATACAAATTTGCATATTGCTTTATACATAAACTCTATATCATATGAACTAACATATTAACACTTTGGAGTTAAGCTTCTCTGTTACAGGGTAATTTTAATTCAACTTATACAAATGCACTGAAGGCATTGCACTGCTAAAGAGTGAAGTGTGAAACACTGGAATCAGTACTAACATATCAGCATGGATGAATATTGGGAAAGTCATAAGAAAGTCCTAATCCATCTCTGAGTGGAGGTAAAAAAGGAACTTCCAGAAAGTTCTCTGACACTTGGCTTGGGTTCCTAATGGCTACAATTTATGTTAACAGTCATTATTGCATTGTTTATACTCTTAGTGTTCATATTCTTGTTAAGAAACACATCACAGAAGCCTAAACACTAAATATTATTTTCCATGTTAGACTACATGCATATGGAGATAGTAACACATCATAACTTTAAATAATATAAAAGGACTAGTAAGAAATGAAAGCAGATGAGAGGGGTTTTTTGTCAATAATACTGCACTCCTTTTAATTGTAGACATGCAGAGAAACATCTCCCCTCCTAAATAAGCGTAGCTACTGAGAAGGTGTTTTGGGAAAATATAATGAAGCAGTGAAACCCTGTTAAAGTGTTGCTTTCACCCTCCCAGGCCTGTTATGTTGTTTCTGTGACTTACTAGCTTCTAAGTGGTGCTACAAAGGTACTTCTGGAGAGCTGAAATGCTGCTGCTAAAGTATAACGTGTTAATTAGAAGCAGCTATTACAAAACTCATCTGTCCAAGTATCTAGGAGCCTGCAGCAAAGATATGAGAAAGATACTTTGCTAGCAATTTGCTGTTTGCCTAAAGTGGTCCACCTACTAGTTTCAATCTGCAGATATTTGGTTCAATTCACAATAAGAATAGACTTTTGTATATTTGTATAGAGGGGTTTAGATTTGAGGAACTGAATTAATATTGCTGTCCACTAACTTCAGCTTCATAAACCACTAGATTAAGAATTACCAGTTAGTGGCTAAGATACTTTCAAAGTGCTCTGTCAGCATTCAGAAAGCCATGGAACATGTAGGGTTGGATTTCTGAATTGGATTGGTCTGAGTTGGATTGGTCAGTGCTTAAACAGCTTGTTATACTTGTGCTTACATATAAGTTTACGCAACTCTGATTCAGTTAATTTATTAGGTGTCACTCTATCCTGTCTTCTGTCCAACTTCAGACCAACATGGTATAAAAGAGTATTTAATACCATTCTGTGAAGGTATAAAAAATAATTGTACACAGTGGAAAGCAGTAAAGACTTTGTTTACTACAGGAAACGGGACATGGAAGCAGTTACCCAAATAGTTTTATTATGGAGGGATCATGTGCTATTCCCTTGTGAGGCCCTATTGCACTATTTCAGTGTAATAAAAATTGCACTTTCATTCTACTGCTCAGGAGGTCTTTGCTGGAAGAAAATGGTTTGGAGTAATTTATAGATGTCATCTCTTTTAAATAACTGCATCATAGCAAAAGCTTGGACTGTGTCTATTTTATAAGTGTTTATGTAGTTTTATGTCAGAAAAAGACAAACTGGCAATGTCAAGTGTTAGTTCCACAACAGCAGAGTTAAGCACATGTAAGGCAGTTCAAAGTCAGTGTCAGGTCACCTTTATCTGGCCTTACACCATCCTGGTGGCTACTGGTTTCCACTTAGCCACTGATGAAAGTTAAAGCAATCTTAATGTTCTGAGAGGGCTGTAATGGCACTTCAGATCACTGATCAAGCCCACTCTATCCCTTAGCATATCCTCTATTGAAAACTCATGGCAATCAGGAGAGGTCCCAGATGATTGGAAGAGGGCAAATATAGTGCCCATATTTAAAAAAGGGAAAAGGAGGATCCAGGGAACTACAGACTAGTCAGCCTCACCTCAGTCCCTCGAAAAATCATGGAGCTGTTCCTCAAGGAATCAATTTCTAAGCACTTGGAGAAGAAGAAGGTGATTAGGAACAGTCTGCATGGATTCACCAAGGGCAAGTCATGTCTGACCGACCTGATTGATTTCTATAATGAGATCACTGGCTCTGTGGACATAGGGAGACCAGTGGATGTGGTTTACCTTGATATGGTCTCCCACAACATTCTTGCAGGCAAGCTACGGAAGTACAGGCTGGATGAATGGACTTTAAGGTGGATAGAAAACTGGCTGGAGCATCAGGCTCAATAAATGGCTGGACCTAGACAAACTGGAATGACCTATACACATTTGAAGATTGGGCCGAAAGGAATCTCATGAGGTTCAACAAAGACAAGTGCAAAGTCCTGCACTTAGGACGGAACACTCCCATGCACCAGTACAGGCTGGGGGCTGACTGGCTGGGCAGCAGCTTTGTGGAAAAGGACCTGAGGTTACAGTGGACAATAAGCTGACTATGAGCCAACAGTGTGCCCTTGTTGCAAAGAAGGTCAACAGTATACTGAGCTGCATTAGTACGTATATTGCCAGCAGGTCAAGAGAAGAGGGTTATTATTCCCCTTCTGGACACATCTGGAGTACTGTGTCCAGTTTTAGGCCCCCCAAAAAGGGTGTAGAGAAATTGGAGAGAGTCTAGCAGAGGGCAACAAAATGGTGAGGACACTTGGGCACATGTCTTATAAGGAGAGTCTGAGGGAATTGGGCTTATTTAGTCTAGAGAAGACAATACTGAGAGCGGATTTAATAGAAACCTTCAACTACCTGAAGGGTGGTTTCAAAGAGGATGGATTGAGACTCTTCTCAGTGGTGGCAGGTGACAGAACAAGGAACAACAGGTCTCAAGTTTTAGCAAGAGAAGTTTAGGTTAGATATGAGGAAAAATGTTCTTGCTAGGAGGGTGGTAAAACAGTGGAACAGGTTACCCAGAGAGGTGGTGGAATCTCCATCCTTGGAAGTTTTTAGGAGTCAGCAGGACAAAGCTTTGGCAGGGATGATCTAATTGGGGATGGTCCTGCTTTGAGCAGGTGGTTGGACTAGAAGACCTCCTGAGGTTCCTTCCAACCCTACTTTTCTATGATTCAATTCCAGAACAGGGGTGACTACACTTTGCTAGGGTGTGGAAGAATTCTCAGCTGCCTTGGGAGAGAGGCTTCAAGTACTCTGAAATACCAGAGTGACACAAAGAGAAGTTAGCTGGGTATAGCAATATTTCAATTGATTTTTGACTTACTAGCATTTTTGCATAAGAATGTTATGGTATGCTACACATTTCTGGCACACCAAAGATAACTTAAAATGCAGAATTGCTATTGATTGTATCAACAAGCACAGTAGATGAAATCTGTGAACAGTTAACTAATTGTTCCTTTTTAACTATCCTTTAATAGAGCTAAGTACACTTTTTAAAAAAGTAGTTTCAGACTCTGTGAGTTTGATTATGAAAGGGGTACTGCAAATTAAACCCAAAACTTAGATCTAGTACACATCAGGGTACTGACTTTCTCCTATTAACCTTATGGTGGGTGAGAGGGGGACTCAGCAGAGAAACAAATTTTTAAGTTTCCCATTTGTTGAAATCCTCTAACTGTGTGATATTGCAGATGCCCATGAAGTGGATGAGACCTTTTGTCTATCAGACTCAGTGGTAATCATTACTGAATTAAGAACTGGGAAGTCTTTTGGAGATAATGGAATGTGCTTATGAGAATCTAAGGCTAAACGTCTTACTGTTGACTCTTATTGTTGACAGCTGATTTGTACTTTTATGTTCACCATGCACTCTATGGCCAGCCTGGTGGCATTCTGACTCATGCAAATGCCATTAGTCACCTTGCTTCTCACTGCATTTGGGGAAAACAAATGTTTTTACAAAAGGAAATTTTTGATTTTGAGGAGCTCTGGTTTACAGCTGTTTTTGCTTTATATAGGTTGAGTTGGTAGGGGCACTGGAATTAATTCTGAAAACTAGAATCGGAGGTAATGGGAATGAGGTGCCCTGTAATTCCATGATCGGACCAAATGAGCAGTGATGTGTGTGTTTAACTCACTTATCATTTTGACTTTACAGCCGCCCTTTGTGGAGAACATTGCAAACCAGTTAATGTCTGCTTCTAGGTAAAGATATGCAAAACCTTTATACTGTAATGTACATCAGATAGATGGTTGTGGTGAAATTCTTGCATTATAGACAGCAGGATGTGTGGAGCCCTACACTTCTCTCCCTTAGCTGACAAGTTTGTAGAAAGAAAGTTACAGCTTTCTTCCGTTTTCACTCTGAGTATCCTTTCTCATTGCTCTAATTGCTCCAATCATTCCCTTCACTGTTGACATTAATGTCATTTCAGCTGCCCCCGCAAACCCTTCTTCATGCTGCTCTTCAACCTTTCTCACCTCTTATCTTTTCCTGTCTTCTTTTCTCACTCACACTTTTTCTCTAGTATTTCTAAAATACATCTTAAAATAAAAGTTAATATATTCAAAACCTCACCTAAAAACATTTGTCCATGTGCAGACACATATCCCCTGCCCCGTGCCAAAAAAGCCACATACGACAATGTCTCTTTACTCTATTTCCTATGCATATATATTTTTAATCCCTTTGGCCTAGCCTACCTGTCTTTTCTATTTAAACTGTAATCTTTTCAGATCAGGAATACCTCTTACATTTGGTTTGATACAGTACCTAGTACAATGGATCTCTGATTAATGGTAGGGGACTCTAGCCTCTACCATAACACAAATAAAAATAGTAATAATTTTTATTACTGATATTATAGTTCAGCATTTCTAACCATTATCTTGACTTGCCATAACTTTTAACAAAATGGCCATTCTCTTCAGTCCTTCTAAAAAAAATCAGAACCTGTTTAAGACTTCAAATATTTGTCAAACCACGTGAATGAAACTGAAACTTACAGTAAAAACAGAAAATAAATTGACACACCATGAGTCCTGAAAGCAAACCTCCAATTGACTTAACACAAAATACTACATTACTGTAAAATGAAGCATAGAGTTCAAAGGGATCTTTCTTCTCTTATGCTACTCTTTAAATCCTATAGGAAATCTTCAAAGAACTCTTTATAGTTAATTTCTTTTGGGTGAGTGTGTGTGTGTGTGTGTGTGTGTGCGCGCGTGTCTGAAACTAAAGCAAAAATGTAACTCTAATGATAGAGCTTGAAACAAATGTTTGCTGCTCATTCTGGATGAGTGTCAGCTAAATGAACTAACATTTCAGGTGGGGGGAGTCAGTGAGTACACTACTGCTTATGGAAATGAAATACAGACCTGTGACAAAGGCTGTTTTGCCTATAGAATGATGGTTTGTATTCTCTGATGGAATTAAAAATATTTACTGAATAAAATACTAACAGTGATTATTCTGCTAAATTTAACAGAATTAGTTTAATTTGTATTCATGGATAAGACAAACATTTTTGCAAGAAAAATCAGATTTTTTCAGGTAGCATATGAAAGTCTAATACCAAGTTGTTCAGACTGGGTTGCCTGAAGTTAAATACCTAATTACAATTTAAGGGACTTAACTGCTTAATATTTTGCGTACCTATAGGTCTGATTTATATTAATAAAACTTTGGGTGTTGAGAACCTTAGAAACTCTTGCCATTTCATTTATATTTGGGTGTATAGATATGGACTTAGAGTTTATTTGTATGCCCAAGTTTGAAATTTTTGGGTTTTGATGTTTTGCTCAGAACATGAAGATGTATGAAAATTTTGAATTTTTTGTGGTATTGTATAACTTTTCAGTTTGTTTGGAATGTGGAGAGAAGTTCTAAGCAGAAGATATGTGCAAGTTTGTCACTACTGTTACACACACTGCATAGTCAGTATAACTGTACCATTTGTTCTATATAAACTTGATTTGTCTAATGCATAGGAATCAAACATCCAGCCTGCAGGGCTCCATTGGACATGACTGTTGGTGCAAGGGGTGGGGAGTAAGGACTATACTGCTGTCACTTGGCCCTCTACCATTCACCCCATGGCTGCTTGGCCATGGTTGCTTGTCCCACTGCCTCCACCACCAGCTTGCCCTGCTGCTGGCCCAGCTGCTGCCTCTGCTGCCACTTGCCTCGACATTCTCAGGTCCAGATCCAGCCTGAGGCACATGGTAAGTCTGACACGCCTGATCTGAGGTAAAGGTTGCTTGTCATTCAATGCCAAATCCTTCACTTAAAACCATTCCAAGCCATTCCATTCTAGGTGAACACAGCACGAGATAGAGGGAGAAATATCATGTATTACTGCCTTCAGCTAAGGAGATTTCACCTACCATACTGTCCTCTTTCCTTCCCTAGCTGATGGTCAGTCAGCCAAGGCTGAGCCCACCCACTTTGTACTGGAACACTATCACCCAAAGTCATTCCTTTCATTCTAGGTGCAAGAGCAAGTTCTGTAACAACTCCTGGGAAGGAGCAACAATTGTCCATTTTTCAACATCACACAGTTGCTGCATCTGACATTTATTCTAGCATCGTGTGTAGAACGTCTCTGTTCACTGTGCCACTAAGGTTCCATTTTCTCTGCAATGAAGAGGCATGATTTCCATTTCTCAGCAACTGTAATTAATGCTATGGAAATTATGCATGCCAATTAAAAAAGCAACTGCCCTACCATGTTTTAGCTGACATTTGTAACTAACTACTAACTGCACTACTTAGCAATGTGAGCTACTCTGTTGCTGGTTAAAAAAACCAGTCAAACAGCTCCTTATTATTCATTACTAAATAGTTCAAAGATATTGCTGACTGTGGAGAAGCAATGTCTTCGGTTCTCCTTTTCCATTAACATTTTGATTTGTCATAAGGATGCTTCTGCTTAGGGAAAGTCCTTTGTTTTCCTCCTCTTACTCTCCCAGTAATAACATTTGATAAGAAAGAGAATTATGCTAAATATTTCAATCAAAAAAAAATCTTTTTTGCTCTACTTTTCCTCCACTTTCTTGTTAAGAATGACCAAGTTATCCTTCTATTTTCTGGTATTATCATTTTTCATTAAATAAATTTATTACTTCAAAACACAGTGAAGAAACAAAAGTGACTGAAAATACATCTGAATTTAGTCACAAGCATTATTAGCAGTGACAACAGATCTAACAAGAGGTGAAGTTCAAAAAATAGAAATTAAATTTCCAATTCTCACCTTAATTCTAATATAAACATGAACATTAAGCTCGAGTAATGTTCTAATCAGATTTTTAACTGCCAGTATTACTATTAAATCTGTCATTTTCCAAAGTGGTAAAAAGTGTAGGTAACAAAAACCTAATGGAACAAGGTGTAACAGGATTTGCCTTAAAGAAGCTGACCTGTTAGGAAACTTAAAATGAAATAAAGAAAAAAAAGTCAGCTCACCTAATTTGAACTTTCCCTCATTAGGCTTGTCATTTTGGGCCTTGGAGTGACTTTCTTCTCCAATATGAAATTTAGAACTTTATAAACCCTAAAAGAAAAATGAGTACTTTGAAATAATAACACAATGAATGTTGTGAAACAAAGTGTTCTTGTGTTTTTACTTTGACTTACAATATCAGAAGGGTACTTCATTTAGCAGAGGTCATCAAGGTTCAGGAGGAAAGATGGAACTGTGCTTTCTTTTGAACATTTTTCAAACTATTGACTTCACTTAAATAAACACTGAAAGCACAGTCTGTAACTTTATCCATTTCCCCTTGATTTTTTTCATTAACAGTGTGGATAAAAAAAAACATGGAATACCAAAATATGCTTAGTTATAATTTGCAAATATATTCAAAACTTTTCACTCAGAAATGCGCAGAGAATTAAAAGCATTCTTTGTCGGGGTATTTAAGGACATGGGAAAGAAAATTAATATAAGAAACTGATTTGGAACAAAAAAAAGTGAAATTAAAGTATTTGACTGAGTAAATGTTATTACTGTGTTAAAATAAAAGTCAATGGGGAAATTAATGTTTAATGATAATAATATGGAAAAAGAAAAACATAACTATTTGAAATATATATCTGAAACATTCTGACACAGTGCTCTATTCTTATGGAAAATCACTTTTTTTTCACTTCTCATTTTTAGATTTATTGACCAAATAACATTGGAAGAAGTAGGCTATTGCCTATGAAAGCATATGCTCTGAATTAATTAGTCTATAAGGTGCCACCTTGCCCTGTCTTCTTCCTACATTCAGTCTAATATAGCTAACTATTTTTCTCCACAACATGAGTGTTTTATGTCTCCTTTGTGACACAGTTCTTGGATAGAGACTTTACCATTATAATGTGTATCCTTATAATGTATACCGCCTACCATTTTCAGTTAGCTGAAATATTGTTTGTGGAGCTGAACTACATGATATGCATCACTTTATGACTAAGGTAGTACTGTATTCTTCCTTTGGGATGGTATAAATAGAAATTACAAGGGAAGGTCTCTTTACTAATAAACCACGCCATACAGAAAGCTACTGGGTGAGCTTGATATGGGGAGTATTTTCCACGATAGGAAATTGCTTTGCACTTCTTTAATTTTGTGTGTGTGTGTGTGTGTGTGTGTGTGTGTGTGAAGACTTTATGACCATTGGTAATAGCAAAAAACCCCAATGCTTTAACTGTCTCATGATAAGGGAAAGTGAGAACCTGATGTGAAGACCAAAGTGACATACAAATATTCAGTTTCCCTTGGGACTCATTGCTTTCCCAGGAGAAACCATGTGTGTACAGTCTAACCTGTGCCTATCAGACTCTCACCCTAAGAGCCTTGGATTCCTTTATGGAATTCTTACACCGGTGAAACTTGCAATGAATTCAAAGGAAAATTGACCTAGCTACCAAATGGTACTATTTTTTCTTTATTTTATTCAGAAAAAATACATAAATAAAAGTGTTTAAGTGAGTCATTCTTCAATGTAATGGAAATGGAAATTAGTTTTCTTCCCCAAAAATTCAAAAATCAGATTTACAACAGCTTTGATATTAAGTAACTCTGGAGTTAAAATGGATTGTTCTGTTAGATGAGCACAACCCCAAACTGGCTTGTTCCTGTCATAGATTTCATAGATTTCATAGACATCAGGGCTGGAAGGGACCTCGAAAGATCATCGAGTCCAGCCCCCTGCCCAAAGGGCAGGAAGTCAGCTGCGTCATAGGATCCCAGCAAGATAAGCATCCAATTTACTCTGTCAAACTACAAGTAGTTGTTTTACTAATTTTTCTTAAATTGGAATAAGGATGAAAGCATAAATCATTATTGTTGATCAACATCTAATTATCATAATTGAATAATACTATGAACAAGAACATAACATTAGAAATATAAAGTTTTACTAAGAAAGTATACTTCCTTCCCCTCATACTCAAAACTTTTGCAGTATATTTATATACTTAAATTTCCTTTTATTAATCTAATTTATCTAATTACCAGGGATCTGGGTTTTCCATTTGCCATGGAAAAACATGGTGAAATGTGGATTTTCTAATTTTAAGGAAAACCCCTGTCGCAGGGCTCTCAGGCGCTCTGCGACTGGGAGCAGAAGCGGCTCAGGAGAGATCCCTAGTGTTAGGAAGAGGGAAGCGCAGCTGCCAGTCATCAGGACTGCGCAGGTGCCAGTTGCCCTAGCAACTGGGGAAACTTAGGGACAGGAAGGGGTGGAGCTTAGCCCTTCTTAAGCCCACACAGAAGGCTAGGAGGGCAGTTCCCCTCCAGCTGCCGAGGGAGGAGGAACTCAGCCAGAACAAAGGGGAGAACTCTGATGGCCAGAATAGCCCTGGGCTCTTGCTGGGGGTTGATGCGCGAGCCTCTGGTAGGGTGAGATGTATACCCTGACCCGAACAGTCAAGCTGCTATGTTGTGGCTCGGGATTTTGGGTTTTGGGTTATAGTCGGTTGGCTTATGGTTTGTGTTTATTTGTATGGTACCAGAGGACCGGGTGAGGCTGTAGGGGTGAAAGGAGGCCTCACGGGAGCACCCCAGTAATCTGGGGGTTCCTGGTGCCCTGTGGGGCACAGTGAGTGGTGCCAGGTAGGCACAGCTGTTTGCACCAGTGTGGCGTGGTGTTGAGGGGTATTGACCCCAGCCCTGTGGGGTGGCTGCACGGAGAGAAGCCCCAGGAAGGGGCAGGGTGCATTGGCCCAGCTCCAAGGCTAGGAGGCAACAAGGAGTCCCGGAGTTAGGGGGCAGTGAGGAGCCCCAGGAGTGAAGAGGGGTGGCGAGGGCCCTGAGAATGAGAAGGGGCGATGAAGAGCCCCAAGGACAAACGAAGGGCCGAGACATAATAACATGGCCCAAGTTAGATCATACAAGCACCATCTGCGAGGCTTGGGCTGCGGTGCAGGGGAGGAAAAAGAGCCACAGACAACGCCCCCTGCCATTGGGGTGCACAAAAATGGGCAGCCTCCCGCTAATTCCAATCAACCATCAATTATAAGTAAGATCAAGTTGTGGCAGGAGAGAGTGGGCAGGCAACTGGCCCATTGCAGAAGGATGGAGCCGCGTGTCCGGAGAGGCTCCGAAAGTGGCATTCCTGTTACACCCCCCATGGATTTTCTATTTTTAAAGAGAAAAATACAATTTTTTCCTTTAAAGGGAGAAAAAACATGGGAAACAGCGGGCTTTCCTTTGCAGGTTGGCAGAGTTCCAGCCTGCAAGGGGCTGGGGGAAGTGGGAGGAGGACGAGGGGGCACCATTTGCATATGTGCACATATACATGCATGTGGCAGCCATGAAGTATGGAGAGCAGCTCCCGCAGCTCCCTGCAGGTAGGTTGGGGGGGGGTGTGTGTGGGAGATGGTAATTGAGGCCACCATAATGAGGGAGGGAAGGAAAAAAGAATGGGGTTAGGCAGGGCTGGGAGTGCTGCCCAGCTAAAGGCAGTGAGTGGGGCCCAGCAAGGAAATGTGTGGCTGCACAGCCTGGCTAGGGAGCAGGACGGAGTCATGGGTGGCTTGTCTGGGCAGTAGTGCGGGGAAGGGGGTTAGCTTCCTTCTGCTGTGGACACTTGGGGGGGACATGGGGAACACAAGCCCCCCAGATTTGTGCAGGGGGCAGATGCTGGCTGGCAGCTGCAAGCTCAGAGTTCCCTGCCCTGCTGCTCTTCCCCTGGGGGTCTCCATAGCCCAGTAGGCGGGACTCAGTGCAGCAGGGCAAAGCAGGTTGGGGAGACTCAGTGCTGCTGCCAGGAGCCCCACAATGCCATGGTGAGGCACCCCCTGCCCACCCAGTAGCAGCAGGTGTGGTGTGCAGTGTTCTGCCCCCTGTTGATGCTGGGCAGACAGGGAGCACCTCGCCATAGTGCCATGAGACTCCTGGTGGTGGCACCAAGCCTCCCCACCCTGCCCTGATCTCTGAGGTCCCAGCCACTGGACTGCAGAGCCCTCAAGTCTGCAATGGGCAGCCCACAATTGCCTCCTTCCATGGGCTCTGCTTCAGCTGTGCCATCCATGGGGGAGGGGGAGCTGGGCTCTGCACTTCTCTCTGGCCACAGCAGTTGTTGTCTTCCACAGGCAGCAGCTAGGGCTTGGGTGCTGCTGGTGGGGGTGGGGCCTGTGGACCCAGATCCTTGGCCCTGTAGCCTTGGCAGCTGTGGGCAGTGGACTGCAGGTCATGAGTGACGGGCACCAGAATGGGTGTGGGTACTGTAGTTTAGGAAATGAGGCATAATGGTAGGGCCAGGGGGCTGTAGGTGGGAAATGAAGGGCACCAGTTGATCTGGGAGGTTGTGGGTAGGGAGTGAGAGGCAGTGGCATTTATTTATTTTAAAATGAAAATGTTGGGGGTGGGAGGATATGAGGGGGAGGATCCATATAGTTTGGACATAAAATATTATCCCAGTTGGACACACACAATATCCTTTTTTTTCCCCATGATGCAAAGAATTCTTAGAGCAACTGCATAGTTGAGATAGACAAGCTTTCAAATCATGACCTTTTCATTACATCAGTAAACACTCTGAGATTAAAATTCCTATTAACAAATAAAGACTTGGCAAAAACCGCTGATAGTTTCTAGGGTCAGAAGGGACTTGAACAGATCAAGTCTGTCCCCCTCAGGCCCCGGGGGGGGGGGGGGGGCGCACCCAGGCAAAGGGTCAGTGTGGATCTAGTCAGGGAACTTCTGGAGGGACTGGACATATTTAAATCAGCTGGTCCTGACAATCTCCACCCAAGAGTGCTGAGGGAATTAGTTGAGCTCATTGTGGGACCCCTGCATGGCTTTACGAGCACTCATGGTGCTCTGGTGTGGTGCCAGAGGACTGGAAGAGGGCCAACATGGTTCCCATCTTCAAAAAAGGGAGGAAAGTGGACCCAGGGAACTATAGGCCAGTTAGTCTTACCTTGATCCTGGGTAAGCTTTTTGAGAGAATTATTTTGGTGCATGTCCATAAGGGGCCAGCAGGGGAGGTTATGCTTAGGGGCAACCAACATGGGTTTGTTAGAGGCAGATCCTGTCAGACCAACCTGGTGGCCTTCTATGTCCAGGTCACCAAATCCTTAGATGCAGGGGTAGCAGTGGACGTTGTCTTTCTGGACTTTAGGAAGGCCTTCGACACCGTCTCTCACCCCATTCTCATTAAAAAAAATAGGGGACTGTGGTGTTGACACTTACACAGTCAAATGGGTCGCTAACTGGCTGGAGGGCCACACCCAGAGAGTGGTAGTTTGATGGGTTATTTTTGACCTGGAGGGATGTGGGCAGTGGGGTCCCACAGGGCTCAGTCCTCGGGCCCACACTGTTCAACATCTGGATCAGTGACTTGGACGAGGGGGTAAAAAGCACCCTGTTCAAATTTGCTGATGACACTAAGATGTGGGGGCAAGTGGGCACACTAGAAGGGAGGAATAGGCTGCAATCAAACCTAGACAGGTTACAGGGGTCGGTGGATGAGAACAGGATGGGTTTCAATACTGACAAGTGCAAGGTACTGCACCTGGAGAGAAAGAACCAGCAGCATACCTACAGGCTAGGGAACTCCCTTCTTATCAGTGCAGAGGCAGAAAAGTATCTTGGAATCACTATTGATGCCAATATGAACATGGGCCAGCAGTGTGGGGAAGCAGTCAGGAAGGCCAACCACACCTTGTCATGCATCCACGGATGCATTTCTAGCAGGTCCAAGGAGGGGATCCTCCCCTTCTATGCAAAACTGGTCAGGCCGCAGTTGGAGTACTGTGTCCAGTTCTGAGCGCTGCACTTCAGGAGGGATGTGGACAACATGGAGAGGGTCCAGAGGAGGCCACTTGCATGATCAGGGGGCAGCAGGGCAGGCCCTATGAGGAGAGGCTACGGGACCTGAACCTGTTCAGCCTCCACAAGAGAAGGCTGAGGGGGGATCTAGTGGCCTGTTACAAACTAGTTAGAGGGGACTAGCAGGCATTGGGGGAGTCCCTGTTCCCCAGAACACTACCAGGAGTGACTAGAAATAATGGTCACAAGCTGGCAGAGGGTAGATGCAGACTGCACATGAGGAGGCACTACTTCATTGTCAGGGTGGCTAGGATCTGGAACCAACTTCCAAGCAAAGTGGTGCTGGCTCCTACCCTGGGGTCTTTAAGAAGAGGCTAGACAAACACCTTGCTGGGGTCATTTGACCCAGTACTTTTTCCTGCCATGGGAGGGGGTCAGACTTGATGATCTGCTCAGGTCCCTTCTGACCCTATCAACTATGAACTATGAACTATGACCCCTTGGTCTGGGCAGGAAAAAATTCTGGGATCATAACCCAGCCAGGTATCTATCCACCCTCCTCTTGAAGACCTCCCTTGGGAGTCCATTCAAGAGCCTGGAGGCCCTATCCATAAAGCAATGCCTCTGATATCAATGCTGAACCTGCTTTCGATCAATTTCTGGCTGTTATTCCTTGTTATCCTAGGTGGTGCCCAGGGGAACAAAGCCTCACCTATTTTCCGCTGGTCCCCCCAGTGAATTTATAGATGGCCACCAGATCCCTTCTCAGTCTTCTCTTGTGAAGGCTGAATAGATCCACAAAGATAGTCTATCTTTGTAGGGCCTGGCCTGCTGCCCCCGACCATGCAAGTGGCCCTCCTCTGGACCCTCGTTAGCCACAACCCTCTTAAAGTGTGGCACCCAGAACTGGACGCAGTATTCCAACTGGCTTGGCTAAAAGTTTGTCCATCTTTTATCTTTTAATTCTCTTTTTTGAACTGAAGAAAACACAGTAACTTAAGTGGCTAATTCTGAACAGAAATATATTTGCTTATAATTTTTCACTTGCAATTAACAACTGGGTTGAATTGGTAGCTGTCTGATCTGTAACTACCCAGTTAAGCCTGCATAGTCTTTGTATATATCTTTAAATGGTCTTTATTGATCTTTTGCAAAACAAAGACTAGTTGCCACCATTACAAAGCTGTCTTCCATCCAAACACACAACATATTATCTTGCAACAGAGCAAGATATACCAGGAATGGTGTTCCTAGAAATATGAAAAATGAACTCTTTATTTTGCCATGAAAATACTACTGAGACAAAAAAGATTGTGGTGATAAATGTTAGCTCATACAGGGCGTGTCTACATAAGTGTTTATTGAGAAGTACACTAGTTCGCTCCATAGTAAAATGTCTCAGTCTACACCTGTGGCCCTACTGGGCCTACCTCAGCAGGGTAGTACTTGTAAATACTAGTACTATCCTGCTGAATAGTTTGTTTTACTTCAGAGCAAGCACTGACATGGATGGACAAAGCATGAGCATGCTTCAGTGTGGGGGCTGCCTGCTAGTTAGCCCCACACTGGAGTACCCTAGCCAGCCCCTCTGCAGCACATTGAACTGGGTTGGAGCATCCCCAGGCCAATTCCCCAGGCCTCCTGCCAGCTGGGACTTCTCTGACCCAGCTCAACATGCTATGCTCCCAGGGCCATATTCAAACAGCATGACCAGGAGGAATAAACTCTGGCACATGTAGACACACCCATTGATGATATGATTAGACTAAATTGAATTAAGACACATTGGAGAAAAAGATGAATAATTTAACTACCCACCATTCTAGAAGAATGGAGAGGATAGAAACTCATGATTCAGTAATATTCCTGATCAGGTTCCCATGATATATGAAACACAAGTTTTGATTATGTCCTGTATTATGCACTAAATAATTCTAAAACATTGTCCTTCCACCTCTGTTCCTGTTGAGCTAATTTATCCTATCATAGCTCATACAAATACAAATTTCAGGCATCCCAAAGGTTATCATAATAAGCAAAAAATCATAAGGCTGACATCTAATTTATTACATAAATTATATCTACTTAATTATTTAGACAGCCATCTTTCTTCCCTGTGTAGAAACTAAAGCCTTTAAACTATAATTTAATGTACTAGTGTAATGTAGAAAAAAAGTTTTGTGAAGAAAAAAGGCTCAAACATTTGGATGGCAATTCCAATCATGAAAAAAAATAATTTTATAAGCACATATTAACTGAGGGACGGTCACAGGCATTAAGATGTCCTGCTCCTTTAAGGACTGAAACTGCTAGGGAGAGAGCCCTAGCAGTCAGCAGAGAGCCCCAGCTGCTGCTTACCAGGGCAGCCAGAATGAGATAGTTGGCCCACACCTGCTAGTGGTCAGCTGACCATAAGGGCCAGGGCCAAGCACATGTATAAACCCCAGGTCTGCGACCAGGAAGGCAGTTCTCTGCCAGCGGTTAAGGGTGAAGGAGTTCCCTAGAGGAAGCAAAGGGAAAATGCCTAAGTTCTGCTCCTGGTAATGTTAAGGGACAGAGCATACCCTGTGCGGCTTGAGTTATGGTGTGGGCTTGCATTTTTAATTTTGTTTATAACACTGGTAGCTTGGGTGAGGCTATTGGGGAAGAGGGAGACCTCACTGGGGGTCCACTACAGCGTGGAGACCCCAGCACCAGACAAGAGTGCAGTGTTCGGGGGTGCACAGGCCCCCGCGCCAGAGAGGGTGCAGTGTTCGGGGGTGCACAGGCCCCCGCGCCAGAGAGGGTGCAGTGTTCGGGGCTGTGGAGAGCCCAGCACCAGTGTGGGCACAGAGTTAGACAGGGCTGCAAAGAGCCCAGCAGGAGAGGATTTGTAAAAATGGATTTACTGTTAAGCTATTGAGTTATATTTATCCCTCTAGAAACAAATAACTTAATTCATTTTTATATTGGAAATGAGCTATGCACTTTTCTTTATTGACCTATATTATTGATTGATATTTGGAATGTTTACCGTTTTTATTTAACCTGTTCCAAAATAATTGTCCAATAAAAAACACACATAAAATAGCTTACTGGAAATAAGAGATGCCACTATTCTATTTTTTACAGTACTCCAACATTTTAAATACTGAATCAGCTATCTGATATGCATTTAAATGTTATATTTAAAACTTTATTTAAGGTACCCGTGCTTATCAAAATAGATGGTTTTTACATTTCCATATTGATTCTTAAGATGGGAGGCAATATTAGTATGGCATTGTAATTTAGCTCCCTATTTTTTCTTTCTATTGTTAGTATCTTTTCCTTCTTGTGAAAATTTAACATTTGAAAAGTGTTGCATTTACATAGGTATCTTTTTACCTTTGTCTGATGCTATAGCTGTTACATGGTTCTTCATTGCTCAACTAAATGAAGAAATCTTTTTTTATACAAAGGTGGAGAAACCAAAATTTGAGAGACAGTGAGACTTTTTCCTATCCATTTGGGGTCTAGTTTGGGTAAATCCCATATAATCATGATGGGGCCATTGGAGCAGGTACCCAAGTTGATCAACTAACACCTGGCATTCGGCTCTCACCTCCCTCCCCCTCAACGTCCCAAATGCCTCATTTTCTCTCACCTGGCATGACTCTGGTGGTAAGGATTATTGAAGAGTGGCCCCTTAGTTCAGATGAAAAGAGTAACTTTCAGTGCCCCTGCAGCTATGGTCATATCACAGGGCCTCCCCTGTTCACCCTGTACATTGTTTGGGATTAGAGGACCATGCCACATCCCCTGACCAGCTCTGCAGACTTCTAAGCTCTGACTAGCCCCTCAGACTCACCAGTGTGTAAACAGGAAGTCTCCAGACCTCTCTGGCACCAATTAGAAGTTTCTCCAGGGCTTGCTATCCCAAAACAACCCATAAATAGACTACACATTCCTTCAAAGTGCCTTCAATGGCCTTCTGTCTTCCCCTGTAGCTGCCTCAGGCTTCATAACTTAGGTTCCTACAGCCAGGGATCTGCTTTACAAAAGTCCAAACAGAATCCAGTTCTGGGATGCTTTTCTAGGTCTCTTCCCAGAGTTTCTCTTCTATCCTGCTAGGATAAGACCAGGTCCAGCCCTCCTGGGCCTACTCACTTCTCACAGTCTGCAGTTCAGCTTCTATAGCTGTAGCAGGGAGGTTCCTCCACCAGCAGTGTGTAGTGTGAATGACTGCTTTACTTTCTTCCCTTGAATTGATAGCCCCAGGACAAACCCCTTCTGGCCTCCAAACAATCTACCTTTTCTATTCTTAGAGCTACTCTCAGTCTCTAGTACTGGGGTTAGAGCTGTCCCATTACAGCCATTGTTCTACTGTTGCTGCTACTTGATCAGGGAGAAATCCAAGTATTGCTTTTAAATAGTACTTCAAGTTGTTCTGAGACCTTGGAACTCCTATTTTAACTGTTCATATCTTCTCCTCCCTGCTACTTCTACACATTTTGAACCTGTTCTAGGCAACTTGCTTGATTCATTGAGGCAATTCCCCTTCAAAGAATTGTTTTGTTGCTGCAGCTGTTTCACTCTCTGAAGGGAGTGAGTCCGAGGTCCTTTGAAATCAATGCAGTGATCTATGACCCACTTTCCCAGAAGTACCCAGCATTAAATCTCCCCCTCTTCTGCCCCCTAGCTTTTATCTGCTTAATTACATATACAGCTTAAAGCAGCAACATTTTAAACAAAATGTGAGATGTTCTATTTCAACACTCACATACTCTGTCCTTGCAACAGAAACCCATTCATTTCAAAGGTTCCTGCTTCCCCTTTGAAGCAGAAATGAGAGCGTCAGAGGGCCCTGTGCTGGGCTCAAACATTTTTAGTAACAGAGGACACCTAAAGAGACCAGGCTGAAAGCTGAGTATAGCCTGACTAATTAGAATGAATTCTTCCTTAATTCCAGTGGAGCTTTAACAATTTATATGTAATCAGTCCCAAATAGGTCTGGGAGTCCTGGAGAACAGAAGCTAAAGAAAAGGAGTCTGGACATGTTTTCTACACAGAGGGACCTCTTTCTCTCACTCAACTATTAGGAAAAAGAAATCTGTCATGAAACAACGCAAAATAACAAATGGATTGAGTATACATACAGCATAGTGCAGCAAACAGATTAATAAAAAGCAGAACAATAGTCTTCAAGATTATTGTTATCTTAAGTCCTATTAGAGTACCTGCAGAGAATCTCAACAATCTCTGACTGAAACTGCTATAAAAGTAGGATCATTTACCTTGATGTTATCATAGAATTACAAGCTGACAATAAATTTATACAATGAGCATGCTCCTTGATCTGTATCTCTGCAGAAACCAGAATGCGAGTGCAATCCTGGACCATTAACAAAACTAGCTCCATTAATGAAATCTATTCTTCACTCTCTTCTGCTGATGACCCTAAACTCCATGAATTGAATTGCTGAAAGTATTGTAAGATTTAGGATTTAATAAAGACTTGGGACACATATGACCTATTCCTTTGTGTAATACCATCTTGTAGACCTTAAATACCCACTAGTAAAAGCTTTAAACAGGAAAATAATTAGTTCTAGTGCCTACCTAATATTTGGCTAACAACTGATGTTACAGGCAGATTATATTACATTTGTACAAGAGGTGGCTCTCTTAAACATACTGTCCACAGCCGATACCAACACTCTATCATAGAACTTACTGATTTCTCTAGTTTCCTACAGTTTTCTGCCAAACTGAAGCCTCCAGCTCCATCTGCAATTTAATTTTTCTTTTCTTCTGTCCTTATTACCCTCATAGCTTTAGTACCATTTACATATTTGAACTCAGTAGAATTTACAATAAAATAAAGGTTAGAGTATCTCAGTAGAGCTACAAAAGTATTGATGCCATTATGGATGGCACTGATAAGGCCTAAAACCCTTGCTCAAGAAAGCACCCATTCAGCCTGCAGTAGATGCAAATAAGGGCTCCTAGGATGATCAGGGCAATGGAAACTGTTTCATGAGAGTAGGCCAAAGAAAGTCTTGCTTATTTATTTTATCTGGCAATCAAGTTTGGCGGTGCTGGGCTGATGACATCAGCCTTTGGTGCCACCGCAGGAAGTTTAAAAGGCCTGGTAAGCTCCAAAGGGGAGCATGGCCACAGGGTGGGACCACTCTGGGAGTGGAGTAACTTGGGAAACCATGACTCCAGGGCAATTACAGGTGAGGCAAGCCCCATGGAAGCTGGATCAGAATAGCACCTAGGAGCTGGATGGGTCCAAGCAGCAAGGCTGCTCTGGATAGGCTACCTTTCTATTTTTTAAACTTTATTTTTGGTCTTCAGTTTGAGATCTTGTCATTCTCAAAGGTGAGGTGAAGGGTGGAGGAGGAGCTGGCAGGAGAACAGTGCCAGAACCCAGACTCAATGCCTGACCAGGTGGTTGGAGCTGTCCAGGACTGAGTCTAAGAGGCTTTTTTTAGTATTTTGATTACTGTCATTTTGCTATCAATGCTGACACAGAGTGGGAGGAAAAAACTCTACACTGTAGCATGAGCATTCAGCAGTGAACCAGACACTGGGATAAGCCTGGGTGGAAAAATATGATGCACAGCCAAGCCTCAGTGAGCTGGTCCAGAAGCCTGAGGAGGTGACAGCTGACAGAGTCACTTCTATTGTATGGCTGGTGAATGGAAGAGGTGTAGGGAAGGTGGAGCCCCTAGGTCGACTGAACTGGATGCGTGAGTACTACCCATACTGGGAAGGAAGGTACACCACTGAACTCCTCCTTGAAGTATTTTTCCAGCAAGACATGGCAGGTGAGTAGGGGATCCTTGCATGGGGCCAAAGAGGCTCACACAACCAGAGTTACAGTGCAGGAACCTGACAGGCAGCTTAGGGTTGACAGGCTTCTAGTTCCCCATTCACTGTCTCTGCTACCTTCCCACCATCTGGGACCAACCAAGAATGGGCTGGCTTGCCCCTGGGGCAGTGTGGAAAGGGGGCAGGAGGGTGGCTAGGTAAGTTGGCAGGCAGAAAATGCAGCAGGGATGGTGTACGAGGCACTGGAAGCCCACCACACCTGAGTTTCCCTGAGCATGCCTGAACTTCCAGTACCCCATGCACCATCCTCACTACCTTCTCTGGCCACCAGCACACTCATGTGACATGTACATGTGCATGATTTTATCCACAATGGGACAATTTGCGCTTATCAAACTAAAATATATTGGAGGTGGTCTAAGTTGCCACATTCAAAGAAAGTTTTGTATGAAAAAAATTGTGCAAGTGTACCTGGTGACACCATTACATTAGACAAATGATGATTTCTTGTCACTTTTTGTCATGTTTACATGGCCCCACCACTATGTGTACAAGTGCCCAGATAGTAAAAATTAAAGTGGAGTAAAGAACTGATTATGCCAAAAGAAAATCTTGGGAAAAAAAGCAAATGGATATAACCTGGCTATGGAGGCATTTAGGCAGGAATCATCACATTTTGACTTTCTAATCATTAGTGACGTGAGGTTCTAGAACCACTTTCTCTGGCCTTGTTACACCTTACACAGTAAGCTGCACAAATATTGATCAGTGTTAATGCTAGCTCAAGTTTGGAGTAGTCACACTTCAAGCCAGCAGGGGCCTAGAGCAGAGGTTCCCAACCACCGGGCCGCAGCCTGATACCGGGCCACAAAGGATTGGCTGCTGGGTCATGGCATGAACCCCCTGCCTGGCCCCCATCTGTCTGCCAGGGTGAGCAGCTTCTGCTGTCGGCAGTCTTGTGAGGGGTTAAAGCTGGGTGGCAGGGCAGTTCTGGGAGGGAGGCAGCCAGTTCTATGTACCCTGTCCCACTCCTATGCTTGTCCACAGAAAAAAAAAAGTTGGGAACTACTGGCCTAGGGGACTGCAATGCAAGAATCCCTCCCCCACTCCCATTCCAAGCTTTAGCCCTACCCTCTGATCCCCGCTAGTTTCCCCCATGCCTGGGGCTCCATCTCCAGTCCTATTCCCCACTTACTTGCGTCTGCCCATACTGTCTCAGGGAAGCTTTCAGGGAAGAGTTAACCTGTCTGTCCAGCTGCCAACTGCTACTGCTCTTTTCTAGATTGAGCCTGGCCTAGAGAGCAGCAGCAATAGTGGCAGTGGTTAACCCTTCCCCGCCTTTTCCCCAGGACAGATAGCCCAAGCAGGACCAAATAAAGCAGGGGGCAGTGAGCATGGATCAGGGTGCTGGGGAGCAAGGGCCTAATCTGGGCCAGTGGGAGGGTGGATTGGGTGTTTACACTAAGGTGTAGCCTAGAGTGACTGCACTCTAGTGTAGTGTAATGTGAGTTGGTTAATATGGATCAGCGATGATCCTGCTTTTGAGACCCCTAAAACTAGTTTCAGGTGTTAATGCGTGGAAAATTCAGGTGTTAAGATCTCTAGGAGCTGCCCAAAAATACTGTACAACAAGGCCCTAACAGAAATAGTGCACCTAATAATAATATGAAGGGGTTTGCATAATGCACATGAATGTGTGTCATGGTGACCTGTGATAGCAGAGGATTGGACCCAAAAGGTCCCTTTCAGTTCCATCAGATACTTGCCATTCACAGATGAAATGCCATCAGCTGGAAGTGGATAAAGATCATGGCAGGGTTCAAATGTTCTTCATTCCCTATGCTTTTCCGTGCAGAACTACTTAGAAGAAAAGCATTTAAAATTACATTTTTTCCCTCTATATAGTTGGTGAACAATATGCTCTGAGAACTGTAGGAGAGTCCTGCTAATTGAAAACTCTCACCACAAAAATAGGAGTACTACCAATAGCAATGAGCAGAGCTTTTGGAAGCAACTCCATAGAATATAAAGCACAGGCCACATTGAGAAACAACAGGACAGAGACCTATAAATCATATTTTTCATTTTTGGATGAAACAAGGGTTATATCTACCAAACCAGAATAATTCCCTATGCAATCATAAATACTTTACTTTCAGTATAGTTTGGATTGAGTGCTTGATATCACCTCTAACCAGTATATGTGTTTGCCAATATAACAAAAATACCTAGATCAGACACTTCAGGACGACTATAAATTCATAGGTACATTCAGTGAGTTACAGATTCTTTTTTAAACTCTACCTTCTGCCTTCCTGATCAGATGCAGCTAGGTTGGGCCTGGTCTGCAATTAGCTCTGTGTAGAAATCTGATTTGTTAAAAAATACAGGATTGTAAAGTGTACCTTTTGAAGCAACAAAAGTTGAACACAGGCAGATTCTTGCTCTCTCACTGGCCACAAGAAAATCCAGTTATAGTTTGGATATAGGTCTAATAGCTGCTTCATACCGGTCACAAGGCAGGATCCCCAGGGGTGACTGTGATGCCGCTAATGGCTCCATGACAGTGCCAGCTCTGCCTTGAGGGTGCTCTCATCTCACTTACCACATCTTACTAGTAAAATAAATTGGGAGGCTGCTTACAGGCTTTTGCGTGGCCCCAGTCCGCTGAACCTCACCAGAACTCCCTGGTCTTTGAGCCCTTTGCTGGACCTCTTTTCAGTACTGTGCTGCAGAGGTACCTCAGGCCTTATGGGCTAATTGTGTGTTACAACAGTTGTCATCTCTGGTGCCTCAGCCTATTTGGCTACTGCCCCTTTAATCTGGTTAGGCCTTCTAGCCTAGGCCCATTGGGTCAGGCCTGGTTTTGAGGCACTAGCTCTGCTCACTCTCTTTGGGTCATTTGGCCCCCACCCCCATCTAAATGTGCCCCTGTGGCACTGGGTTCCCCTGCCCTGTCTGCTGGGCCCCCTGGCCCATGTAGCTGCACCTCTTGGGAACCAGGTCTATAGCCCCTGTCTGCATCACCCTTCTGGTACCAGGCCATCTATGACCTGTGTCTTGCACTCTCTGCCCATTGTGGGCTTTCCTAACTGGTCAAGCCCTGTGCCTGATTCTGACAGGGCTCAAGATGATTGCATGCCCACTCTGGGCACTAATGACGCCTCCATACCTCCCCTTTCAGCCTCATCCCAAATCACTGGTTCAAACAATAACACAAGTATAAGCCCCTGAGCTATAACTTAACCATAACTAAGAGAGACCACACTCTGCCTCTTTAAGAAGGCAAATGTCTCCCCTTCTATAGTGTGCCTCCTAGCGCTGGGTACCTTATGGGGTCCTGGAGTCCTACTGCACTTGAGGGTAGGAAAGTGGGCAGCAAAATGTCCCAGATAGCTTTCTTGTGCAGGAGCTCCTTCTCTTGGCAGTTGCCAGAGAGAGTCAACTCTTCCAGTCCTGAGCTTATATTCTCCCAGGGCCCTGCCTTCTTCTAGTCAGCTGACCACCTAAGATGCCAGCTAATTACCTCATTAGCCAGTTACTCAGGCAGCCTGCAGCTGTGGAACTCTGCCTAGCCTGAAGGACCCCTTTGCTAGGCTGCTTGTGCCCTGAAATGAGTGGGCACATCTTATTGTCCTGCGACATAACCATATCAGATTTGAAGAGGCACAAAAAAATCTTTTGCACTTCAATGACGCCTAACAATGTTCACTTCCTCTTAAGATCACTCTTGACCTTTTCTCTAGCTATCTCTATGCTTTTATAACAACACTAATATGTATATGTATAAACACACAAAGTGCCAAATAGGAACTAATCTCCCCATCAGTCTTTCAGTTCTGCAGCACAGCATAATTCCTATCCAAAATGTGGTGTTACAAGTACAGCTGTGTGACCAGTTGTTTTATCAGTTCACTGACTGAACCCTAAAATATTTTTAAAACCTTCTTTGAGGCAACCACATACAAAATCTAAACAACAAACAAAAAGCTTATCTGTATTTTCTTCGTCTGCCTGTTTTAGGGTATTTATTTAAAAAAACAAACAAAATGAAGTAAATCTAGTAAAGAAAATATCCTTCCAAAATGAACAATCTAAAAATCTAAATGTTTTCCAAGATGTACAATTGAAATATTTTAATATTTTTCATTTATGTTCATGTTTTCAGACAAAATAATTCCATGAATTCAACACAAGTTGGTGAAATAGTTACATCAATTTTTTTTTTTTTAAACTTTTTTTTGACTAAAAATTTTGCTCAGATGCAGTTAGAAAGCATGGTTGGAAAAACTGCTAAGGAAATACAATAAGTACTACTTTCCCAAGTTTTATCTCATGCCAAAGGGTTGTTTATTTCATCTTTAGGGGGATCCAGATCCAGGCAAAAGTACATTTGACTGACATACTAGATGAAAGAGTATTACACAAATTTGGAAAAAGGAGAAAGATATGCATCAAGGTTTTAAAAAGGATTTTAAAAAGTTATTTAAAGAATGAGGTGAGGGAAAGTGGGAGACTCTAAGACTCAGAGAGGTAAGTATGTAATAGGCAAAAAGGGAAATGTAGGCAACAATAAGAAAAGAGAAGATAGAAATCTGAAGAAGGAAGAGGATAGAAATAAGATTCTAGCGTCAGGTACAGACATTACACTTTTACTTGTGTAAAAGATGTTCAGCATACATAGACTAGTTTAAAAATGGCAGAACATGGTCTAAGATTTGTCCCCCGACCAAAGGGCAAATGTGTGTTCTGTTTGTTCCTGATCTCAGCTATGCCACTTGCAGAAAACCATGTAATTTAGCTTGATTCTACCTCAGGCTTTTTGAATGTCTATACCTAGGCTTGGGGCTGATATAAAAAATAAATTCTGTATGTGTCAATCAGAATAAAGGAGGTAGGAGACATGTCAGGAAAAGTGAAAATGAGAGTAGGGACAGGCATTACACATAAACCATTTTAAGTGATCAGAAACTAGTTTAAACCTGTAACAGAACCTAAGTTCAGTGCACATAAACCAGTTTCAAAATGGCTTGAAACCAGAGTCCTCCTGCATCCCAGATGCTTTGCAGGGCTGTGCTGTCTGCTCCAGAGAACAGGGCTTTCCCTGACCCTCTGCTCCCTATCCAGAGCTCTGGCAGAAACTGCAGGCACAGCAGGGTCTGCCTGGCTTCCCCCTCCCCTGTCCCAAACCCCTACTTGCTGCTTAAGCAGGGATCCCTCAATTCTTCCCTCCTCTCTCCCACAGCATGGACCCCAGTCCTACAGACCATAGGGATGTGGTATGTTAGCTAGGGTGCGTGTGTGTGTGTGTCTAATTTCACTGGGACAGGACAAAGGCAGACAGTGTCCACTTAAATGTTTTTGGAGCTAATCAACAGGTCAACCGGTAATGTCCTTATATTCCTTCCTTGGCAAAACCTAATCAGAGAAGCTTTTGTTTTGCTGATGGGCTGATAACTGTTGTTTTATCAGCCCCCTGCTGGTTTGCAGCCCTGTCAAGTTTGCAGAGAGGTTTGCTGGCATGGAGAGGAAGATTGAAAAGTTCAGCATCATCAACAGATGCATGCACTGCACACTCCCCTTTGCCTCAGAGTGCTAGCCTGGGGCTGGGGGCTGGCAACACTCCCTCTCCTTCAGCAGCGAATGGGGAAAAGCCTGGGATGGTACAGGCAGTGTAGGGGTTTATACCCCTTCCTAATCAGAGCATCCTGCCAGGGCCTGGCCATACCCCACCTCAGCTCAGCATTGTGGAAGTGAGGGAGGGCTGCTCTAGCACCCCTCCAGCTTCTAGCCTGAGTCACTTCAGGCATGTGCTTGCATTTCCTCAGTCCAGAGGGCATGTCTGTACAGTTGCAAAGTGGTTCAACCTAGGCAGGTTACATTAACCTGCAAATATTGAATCAATTTAAGCTCTAGCTTTTTGAATGTCAGGCCTAGTCAGGGAGGAAGTGAATGAAGAAAAGGGCGCTAAAGAGTAAGACAGGAAAAGAAATAATCTAAACGAAGGAATAATGGAAAGAAAAATAAGAAGCAATAACCTGCAAAGTTAGAAAATCTTATGTATTTACATGTGTTCCTTTGTGTGCTTTAAGGAGCAGTTTTCAAGGCCATGGTTTATTTGATTCATTTTTTTAAACAGCATTGATCTTTTTCCTTTCCACTTTGCTGTGCCAAAACTGTGTGAAACGGATGTTGCCAAACAGTCTTCTCATGGCCCTAACATTTGCTTTTTGCTACAACTTGCCCTTTCTCGTGATCCTTTTCTTATGGACAAAAAGTATTCTAAGAGTATGTACCCAGACCATAATCCTTCTGCCTTGGGAAAAGTTAGGACCCTATCCTCTTCCTCTCCTGCCATGGTTCATGTAATATTAGTGGCAATTTGGAAGCTGTATGCAGAAAGGCTTTCAGGAGTAAGTGAGATACAGTGCTGGAAGATGACACTCATGTAGCGAACAAGAGGAAGGTCAGTGCATATTACAGTGGGAACACATGTAGATATGAGCATGGAGAAATAATTTGAACTGCTTTATATAATGCATAAAACAAATAATCACATAGAAGCATATATGTACTGATTTACCTTGCATTGAACATATGCTTACTTTACAAGATGGATTTTTTATTTTGTCTCTCATTTTACACATCACTATAAAATTTGCACATATATTTGGAAGGCCAAGAAGTATTATGGAATATATGTGTGGATGACTTTAGATTTGGTGGTTAGATACAAATGTGGTGAGGTATGCTTGTGTGAAAAGTGGAAGTGGGAGTGCACAAATGGGATACAATCAAAAGCTGCTAGACATGGAGGTTGCTGCTCATTTTTATATTCCTAAAAGCTACCAATGTCATTAATTCTACACAGTCCTGCGTTTAAAATAATAAATAATACAAATAAGTTTAAGGTTATCTGTAATTCTGTGACTGGCTTAATATAGGTGAATTACAACAAGTGAATACAGAAATGCTGTATCCTTCCATAAATTTTCTTAATTTTGGAATTAAGTAGTTAGGAGCTGAGGGAGCAGGAGGAAGCTGATCAGGCATACGTGGGGCTCTCATCACTCATGTGCCCCCTTCAATTCCAAGTTACTGGTGGCAGAGGCTGAGGACTGGCGACAGGGACAGCAACAGCTGATCCCCTTAAGGTAAGTGGGGTAGGAGCCAGCACAGCTGCAGACGACCTGGAGGGGAAGCCTCCCAGAGCCCTCTTTCTTGAGCCGGGCAGGGAGTCGTGCTCCAGAGCTGTGCACGTGAACAGAGCATGCAAACAGGCGGGCGGAAGCAGGTGGAGCCAAGAGTGAGTCTTCCTCGGAAGTGAGGAGGCTCCACCAAGAAGGAGAGAGGTAAGTACTACCTACAAGCTATGGTGTGGGCCCACAGTGCTACCGGGACTCTGCCCTGGTGGTGCCACCCTCCTGGGGCTCCTCCGAGGCTGCCACCCAGATGGAGCCCGTGGGGGGCCTGGTGTCCACTTACCCCCACATTCTGTGGGAGCAGCTGGGTGGGGACCCCAGTGGTAGGGATGAGGTCTAGTGACTCCCCTGCCTGCCCCTCCTGTGACCATCTTCAGGCTCTGGAGGGACAGGTGGTGGAGCTCCAGGCTAAGGCGAACAGGCTGTGGGGGATTCAGGCAGCAGAGGATGAAATTGATATGTATTTTCATTCACTACAGGACCAGGAATCCATGGAATAGACCCCATGCAAAATACCCAGCTAAAAGATGGCAGCAGGTTCCTTTCAAGTCCAGGGCTCATACTATCACTGTGCCTGCTCAGATCCTCCTTGTGAACAGGTATGCGGCCCTGGCCACCCTGGAGAAGAGGTTAGAACATATCCCCAGAGCCATTGAGGCTACTCCACCTACTTCACAGGCGGTGAAGAGGTAGCCCCCGAGAAAGAAGAGACTCAGAGTTCTGGTCATCAGGGACTCCATCCTTAAGGGAACTGATGGCCCAATCTTTCGCTCTGACCCCTGATCACAGGGAGTCTGCTGCATGCCCGGCACAAGGATTTGGGATGTCACAGAGACCATCCCAAAGATCATTTAGCCCTCGGACTATTACCCGCTAGTTGTGGTCCATGTGGGGACTAATGATGCATCTAAGGGTAAGACTGACTCCATCATGGAAGACGACAAGGCCATGGGTCATCTACTCAAGGACATGGGAGCCTAGGTGGTATTTTCCTTTATCCTCTCTGTAAGTGGACAGAGTAGGCGCCACAATGCCTCTATCGGTGTAGTTAACCAGCGCCTTTGGAGCTGGTGCTATGAGGCAGGCTTTGAATTTCTGGACAATGACCTATATTTCTGGGCTAAGGGTATGCTGGGGTGGGATGGACTACATCTCTCACCCAAAGGTAAACACATTTTCTCCTCTAGGTTGGCTGATCTCGTTCAGTGGGCTTTAAACTAGCTTCACTGGGGGAAGGGGCTGCCTGAGGAGAAAGGGATGTTTCGCCATCTAGCAAGGTGACAAGAGAAACAGAAACCCAGGTAAGCAACAATGGGCACAGCAGTCCTGGGAGCAGGGGGGAGGTACATGCACTCTCAGGAGGCCTCACATGTCTGCACACTAATGCACATAGTATGGGGGGCAAGCAGGAGGAACTTTGCCTTCTGATAGCAGGAAAAAATCCAGACTTAGTGGGGCTCACAGAAACCTGGTGGGATCCTACCCATGACTGGGCGGTGGGCATCGAGGGATACACGCTATATAGAAGGGACGGGATTGGGAGGAAAGGCAGGAGGGTCGATCTCTATGTCAAAGAGCAACTTGCATCATCAAGAATTAGCCTTGGGGCAGAGGAAGGTCAGGCAGAGGCACTGTGAGTCAAACTTCAAGGGGGGCAAAGCGAAAGGGATCTTATGGTGGGTGTCTACTATAGACCACCCTGCCAAGGGGTTGAGTTGGACCAGGATTTCTCAGTACAGCTTATGGAGGCAGTTGGGTCTAGGGATGTTGTTGTCATGAGGGACCTAAACTACCCAGATATTTGTTGGGAGGAGCAGTCAGTCAGGTCTGACTGTTTGCGTAGGTTCCTAGCTGAAATACAGGACCTCCACCTTATCCAGGAGGTGCACAGGCCCACTAGGAGAGATGCCTTGCTGGACCTGGTCTTGGCCACTGGGGATGACCTAGTGAGGGGATTGCAGGTTCTTGACCACCTGGGTGACTGTGATCATTGCCTTCTGGAATTCACCATTCAGCGCAGGGTGTTGAGGGCTTATACCAAGACTAAAGCCCCTGACTTCAGAAGGGCCAACTTCAATGAACTTAGGAGATTAGTGGGGGAGGCACTGAGGGCCCAAAAGGTAGAGGATATGGGAATCCATGAGGGATGGGCGTACCCTAAGAGGACAATCCTTCAGGCTCAGAGTGTGACAGTCCCCAAGAGAAAGAAGAGGGGTAAGAGTGCTCTGAAACCCCCATGGCTCAGCAAAGCCATTCAAGAATGCCTGAGGGCCAAAAGGGAGGCATACACCCGCTGGAAGAGAGGGGCCCGTGTGTGTAGGAAGGCGGAGGTGGAGCTCAGGCTAGCGAGCAGGATTAAGGACAACCAAAAGTCCTTCTTCAAATATATTGGGAGTAAGAAGTGGGCACTGGGTAATGTAGGGCCCCTGTTAGACTCAAATGGTAATCTTGTGGCTACGCCAGACGAGAAAGCCGAAATCTTTAACAAGTTCTTCGCTTCTGTTTTCTTGGACAGGGACCAAGCCAGCTCTCCCACCACAGGTAGGGGCAATCTTGAGGATAGCACTGCCAGGCCTTGGGTCTGTGCAGAAGTAGTTAGGGATCTTCTGGAAGGGCTGGATGTTTTTAAGTCTGTGGGCCCTGATGCCCTCCACCCACGGGTGTTGAGGGAGCTGGTGGGGGTCATTGCTGTGGCCTTGGCTCAGCTGTATGAGTGATCATTGTCCATGAGCCACGTGCCTGGAGATTGGAAACTAGCTAATGTGGTCCCCATCTATAAGAAAGGGAGAAAGGAGGACCAAGGAAACTGTAGGCCCAGAAGCCCCACCTTGTTCTTGGGGAAAATCCTTGAAAAAATTATCAAGGAGCACATCTGTGACAGTCCAGCAGGAGAGATCATGCCCAGGGGAAATCAACATGGGTTCATCAAAGGTAGGTCCTGCCAGACCAACCTGACAGCCTTTTATGACCAGATAACTAAATGCCTGGATGATGGTGTCACCATGGACATAGTCTTTCTGGAATTTAAGAAGGCCTTTGACACTGTCTCACCCCATTCTCATTAATAAACTGAGTGACTGTGGCATTGATGCCTACAGAGTTGGATGGGTCAAAACTTGGCTGACAGGGTGTACCCAGAGAGTGGTGGTAGATGGGTTGTACTCAAACTGGTGAGATGTGAACAGTGAGGTCTTGGGGCCTATACTGTTTAACATCTTCACCAGAGACTTGGACGAGGGGGTAGAAAACATGTTGTCCAAGCTTGCTGATGACACCAAGATGTGGGGAGAGGTAGGCACACTTGAAGGGGAAGAGAGGCTGCAATTAGACTTAGACAACAAAAGTGGGTGGATGGTAATAGGATGGGCTTCAGTGTTGATAAATGCAGGGTGCTGCACCTGGGGAGAAGAAATCCACAGCATGGATTTCTGTGGAGAGCTCCCCCTTGTGAGCACAGAGGCAGAAAGGGATCTTGGAGTCATTATTGACTCCAAGATGAACATGAGCCGCCAATGCCAGACCGCAGCCAGCAAAGCCAACTGTACCTCGTCGTGCATCCAAAGATGCATCTCAAGCCAGTCCAGAGAGGTGATACTCCCCCTCTATGTGACATTGGTCCGGCCTCAATTGAAGTACTTTATCCAGTTGTGGGCACTGCATTTTAAGAAGGATGTGGCCTGTCTTGAGAGGGTTCGGAGGAGGGCCACCCACTTGGTTGGAGGGCAACAGGGCAGGCCCTATGAGGAGAGGCTGAAGGACCTGAACCTGTTCAGCCTCAGCAAGTGGAGGCTGAGGGGGGAAATTGGTGGCTGCCTACAAACTCATTAGGGGAGATCAGCAGCAAATAGGAAGGGACCTATTCCCCCCAGCAGCATCTGGGGTGATGAGGAACAATGGCCAGAAGCTGCTGGAGAATAGGTTCAGGTTAGAAATTAGGAGACACTATTTCACTGGAACCACCTAGGGAAGTAGTCCTTGCTCCTACCTTGGGTAAATTCAAAAACAGCTTGGATGACTACCTGTCTGGGGTCATGTGATCCAAGTGTGTGCTCCAACTAGTGGGCGGGGGGTTAGATTAGATGATCTATTCAGGTCCCTTCTGACCCCTAACTACTATGATATTGTAATGAGACCTTTTCATGAAAAATCTAAGACTGATCTGAAATGGAATAGCTTGAAATAATTAAATTAGCTTGAGTGTTTCTTAAAATTATGATCATTGCTAATTGCTTCATCATGTAATCACTCTCTTCAGCATATTTTCTATGATGGTTTCTCCCCAGGGATTTTCAGTTATTTTGACCAAGTTGTTTGGCATAACACTGGGCTTAAAAGGCATGTTATTTAGAAGTTGGCTGATGACTGAATAAGCCATTTGTGATGTTATGCTAGAAGAAATATGGTAGTCCATACTATCTGGTGTAGGCAGAGAAGGGTTGAGTGGGAGACAGGGGTGGCCCCTCCCCAGGCAAACTCTGGCTGGGATCTGCGGCCAGGGTGGGGAGTTAACTCACCTTCCCCCAAATACATAGCTTCCCTGCTGCTAAACTTAATGAAACTTACTTCTGGCTATGACTGTAGACTACAAATCCCAGAGGCACCTGAAAATAGGAACACAAAGTGATGAGCAACCCTGGAGAGTCCTACTACTGTGAGTCTGGACTGCAAATCCCAGAGACCTCAGGGGCAGTAGGAAGAGAAAGCAAACCCCCAGTCCACAATGGCTGCAGGTGTGCTGTAGTGGCCCCCACCCCCAACTTCTGGCTTGAGCCACTGAAGGCATCTGGCTATGTTTCCTGAATCAGAAGCAAATGTGTGTCCAGTTGTTTCTTAGTTTAATCTCTGTAGTCTAAATGAATCTGCAAAGACTGAATTAATTCAGCCTTGGGCTTTTTGACTGCCTGTACTTAGACATTAAGAAAGTCATGGGGCATCTACACGAGACGCTACTGTGCAGTGGTTACTGAAGTTATTGCATACTAGCACCAGCAAGTGTCTTTTAAGTGATGCTAGGATAAGGATTATTAGGATAAGTAGCCTAATAATACGGCACAGTAGCATATTAGCAATGTCCGTGCTGTGATGCACTATTGCATAGTATTATTCGGCCACTGACTGCTACTGTGCAGTCAGTGTCTCATGTACACATTCCCTACAGCTAAGGGAAGTAATTATAATACTTGTCTCCTGTGGCTTATTTTTCATTGCTCAGAGGAGAGGTGTTTGAAAGATGACATGGAAACAAAAAGTAAATATTTATATTTAATATAACTGTCTTCTATTATATCTTTGTTTCTTGATTCAGGTGACAGTAAGTTAGTTATAACTAGACATTTTAAAGTAGAATACTTGCTACTCATTAAGGCATTTGAAAAGCATACACGCTTCTTCATTTGTGTAGCTGGAAACTTAATATTTAAAACCTGTTATGCCTTCTCCCCACCCATGGTAAAGTCACTAGACTAAAATAGTATTCACTGGGCACTTTCTATACCTTATTTAAATTGAGCTTAAAGTAGATGCAACAGAAATAATGAAAAATACTTTCCTTTATTTTCAGAAATGGCCAATTTTCCACCAAAAGTAATCCAATAGAAGGATAACCTTTTTTTATAAATGCCATCATTTTCTATGGTAGATGAAATCCATAATTTTATACTGTCTACCATACTGTGATACAAAATGGTAGTGTTTAATGGTAATAACAACATTAGCAATACCACCACTACTACTACTACTACTACTACTAATAATAATCTGAGATGAAATCTAATGCATTCATGAAAAGCTCATGTAAATGATGTGAAAAATTAGTAGCTTTACGTGATTTACAGTTTGAATACAGGGATAGTGCTTATAGGAACAATTACCACTCTAAAAATGGATATGACATTGTCCAGATATATGATTGCACAAGGTCCAAAGCAGTTCATTATTAGTGAGGACTATATTCAGCTCCAAAGCAAGTAAATAGTGTAGCAGGCCAGTAGGGGGATGCTATTATGTTGATCCACCCACCTCACTGCACCTGACCACTTACCAAGCTCTGAGTGCCTCCCTGGGATGCCTCATATCCAGCCGACCTGTTTCCTGGAGCACACCTGCAAGCCTGGGACAAATGCTGCCACCACTCATGAGTCTCAGTCTGTTAGTGGCTCTGTGCCTCACAGAGTACACAGGCTTTATAGACCTGAAGCAGGTATTTGACTCACTTCAAGAACTTGGGGTGCTTCCCTTAATCTGAAGTACAAGTAGTGGTCTCCCTTAGTCAGCCAGACCAGGGAGACCCTGAGGCATAATCTAGACCTACTACCAAAAGTCTCCCATGCTAGGTACAGGGGAGAACTTTATTGATTAGAAGGAGTAGGCTTAAAATAGGGTACAGGGTAGAGCAATATCAAAGAATAAGCCTTAGAGCAAACAGTGGCATGGTAGCCTTTGATCATGCATCTGAGTTCCTGCAAGCTATATATCTAGTTAGATTTCAAGTAGCTTACTCACAAGCATCATCCAGAGGCTGACAGAGCTTTCTCTTGAAGGCAGGCAGTTCCTGGTGTGCCCATGTGTTCCGAGAGAGAGAGAGAGAGCTGCAGATGTCCAGCTCATCCCTGTGTCTTCACCATGGTTGCTGCCCCTCTTTATATAGACCTTATGACCTCATTTACCTGATCCAATGAAGGCCAGCAGTTGTTGTCTGTCAGCCAACCAATTTGAAATGAATCACAAGTTGCTGGGTAGACTGGCAGGGTCTCTAGCCCCCCCTCCCAGTAATGATGTCATTGCTTAGAACACAGTAGGGGGCTTAAGCCCCCCTCCCTCAGGAATGTATCCAGCTTGGGTTACAACTCAGGGTTACCTGAAGCAGATGAGGGCTAGGGTACCTGCCCTCTGCAGCGACCATGGTAACCAGATTGTCAGATAGGTAATAAGCCTGATAGCAGAGTATGCGGAGAGACTGAGGTGGTATTCTGCCACAAAGGGGAGGTCAGCAGTTGCTAACAATTTGTACCCTAGAAGGGTTTGTACCATGCAAATCACCATTCACCATCCTGCACCATTCAAGTCAATGAACTTACTGACTTGAATCCAAGTAAGATTCAGCCTCAGTGTGTAGATAGGGTTTACATCATACAATTCTTATAATAGAAGAGAGGAGGCTAATTGTGAGCATACTTGATTTTTCTACACATGTGGCCCATATGGCAGTGATAAAAGTTAAACAAGGTGGATGTCTGACCCATAGAATCAAACAAAAACAGTAAGTAGCATCACATTGGCTTTACAGTGTTTAAAAGATCTGAATGGAAAATATTGCAATGCATCTACCTGGAATATATTGCTGAGTAGTAATAGATCACAGTTACAGAAACATGGTAAAGTAGTCACAGTCTACACTATTCAATAATACTATATCATAAAATCATAATCTGATCAAGAATTTTCTGAATGCCATTTTTAAATGAAGAAAATTAGGCTCTTTTCATCACAAAATGAAAATCAATGGCTTCCCATAATGGAGAGAAATCAAAGTTATTAACATTGTTAAAGTTAATATACCCGAGTAAATCAAAAGCCTAGATCTATACCTTGCCATATCATCTGTATATCAAGGTGGACCTGTCCCCATTTATAACATTTGTAATTTACAGGTAAATTGTAAATTTGCAGGTAAATAATATGGCAATGAACATTGTCAGTATATATCCTGCTGCAACTTCTGCATTAGTATGCATACATGCAGCTCAAATGCTTCTCTTTATGTCTTAAATATCTTTTGAACCCCTTCTTTCTAATGAACTATTTCTTCCATGGTTTTTAAATCCTTGTGATGCAAAGTTAAGGTCTCTGCCTGTGTACTTTTTATTCAATGATTGTCCTATACAGGCTAAATTAAGCATGCACAAAGCCATGCAAGTTTGTCACTCCTTTTTATGTGTTATGTGGATTTATATAGTACAGAAAAGGGAGCTGTAACTGAGCCCAGCCATGACAGTATATCCTTTTCTCTTTCTTTCTACATTTTTCCAGAGTATTAAATATTACTTAAAAGAAATTAATTTAATTTAGTATTGTGTTGGATTTTATATAGCTCAATAAAACATATCATGTGGTCTGAGCATATAAACTGCACGTTTTCAGTATTATTTTGTTATTAATAAACACGTGAAATTATACTGACTCACACTGGATTACGTTATCCCATGTCCATTAAAATTTGTTTTACAGAGCAAACAGATATATGCACTACCACCAGTTGCACAAAGTGCTATTATGTTATATGAAGTAAGCTTTGGGAACAAATGTGCTTAACTGCAATAAAAGGTGTACTAACCTTTCTCCACATCTGTGTATGCTACTCACATGCAACAATTAGGTTCGAGTCTAAACACTATTTTAAAACATATATAAAGTGGAAATCTCTATTTAGGGCTCCAAACAGACATTAAACTGATTGCACATTTTGAATTAGAGGAATTTTAAACCCCATCCCAAAAGTTGTATCTCCTACCATGCCAGAGGTGCATGGCAGAATATAATGATGTCTAGAATTGGGCAAAAAATTCCTCAGATCCCAATTACACAACTACTGAAACTGTTGGAGTGTGCAGCTGGGGATTGACAGTTCCCTTGATGCCAGCTGCCTGTACCATCATCTGTATCCCCTCAATAAAAAGACAAAAGTCATTCACTAAATAGGAAAATCATAGGTGCATCCAGAGATGACTGAAGAGGCTGATCCAAGATCCATAGGCTTGACTGCAGACATGGGAAATAGTTCCAGTGGCAATGAAAGTGGTGATGTTGGGCTACACCTTTTTTCCTTTGTTTCTCTGATCTCTCTGCCTCCATGGTGAGGTGAATTTGCTCAAAACGATCAATGCCTTGTCATATATCATGGCAACAGTGGGGCTAATTCAGTGTTTGAGTTTCCTAGGTATTGATGTTAATATTGCATTTCTTTAGATTGTCTTTCAAGGTGTCCTTGAATCTCATATTTTGCCCACCTCTAGCATGGTACCCAATGGTGGGTTGGGAGGATAGGACCCATTTTGGGAGCTGGTGTTCAGGCATCTTTGTGAGCAGAGCTCGGACCATATACACATTGCGTCAATGCTGGTCATGTTTATATGAACCAAAATGCTGGCATTCATTCTTCTGTCCTTCCAGCTGATCTGGAGGATTTTGGGGAGATATGAATGGATGTGATAGAATGTTTCAAATGTTGATCTTTCTAGCAGTCATGCGCACTGGTCATAGCACTGATGATACAGATGTTGCAATGGCAGATTTTTAGCTGGTGTTGAATATCGTTTTCTCTGTTTGCTAGTCGAAAAGGTGGGTACCCTGCTAGGGGAAATGGGTCACTCTTCAAGGACTGTCCTCTTGCTGTAATACTTGGAGGAGCATCTGGTTGGCTCAAGATGGTTTGGTAAACTATCTTGGTTTTTGTGAAACTGACAGTGAGCCCAAGAATTTCATATGCTTCACAGAAGTAATCAAGAATGATTGGTAGTTCTTCAACTGAGTGGGCACACATGACACAATCTATAGATTGTTGAAGATCAGTAATGGAGATATTGGTTAACTTGGATTTGGAATGTAACAGCTTGATGGTAAATAGAATCCTATCCATGTGATACTGGATGCTAATTCCAGGTGGAAGTCTGTTAGCAATGAAATGTGGATTAGTTGTGATATAGATGAAAAAGAGTCTATGGGCAATCATGCATCCTTGCTTGCCTCCAGTTCCAATAGTGAAGGGGTCCATTTCTGATGGAAGAGGTCCATACAGATGTTGTGATGGTTCCAGGCACACAACATAGTTAATCAGGTGATAGTGTTTTGAGTGGGAGTGCATCTTGGTTGCTTTGACAGAATAGGGATTTTGTAATGATGAGATTACGTTCCAGACACTTGTTCAGGAGAAGAATTACATTTGAATTGACTTCCTCCATCCCTTGTTTCCAATTGTTCCTTTCCAAAGTTAGGCTCTCTGGCCAAACTCTATCTCTCCCTTGGTGATTTCAAAGCCTGTGTCATAGTGGACCTTTTCAAAGTCTGTGAGCGCTGGGAGCCAAAGAGCTCCCCCTGTAGTGGGTAATGTAAAGCCCTTACTGAATGGCAGGGGGCATCCTTGTACCTCATACACAAGGATTTTCACAAGATTCAGACTACCCCTTCAGGATCTGGCAGAAGGAATCCCTTTGTGTGAGAACCAGGGTTATCTCCATGGGATGAGGCAGAGGAAAACTCTGGGTCCCCAGGACCTGGAGCTGCCCTCTGCTTGATACATGGAACAGCTGTGCCAAATGGACCAGATAATCCAATATGACCATCAGTTGATCTTTGTCATTGGGTAAGAGGTCCAGGACATGCCACATTTTTCAGTTTACAGCTAGATTCAAATCATCCACAAAGACATTCCACCTTTAATGGCTGGCTTGTCATTTTATCCCAGAAAAAATTCCCTGAATGTGTGGCATGTTACAATTTACCATGGGATTAACATGTTAGTCACACAAGAAATGTAACATCTGGCTGGATTTTAGGAGTGTAATTTTGAGTGTAATCACATATTCCCTTTTTTGCCATCCATGATATCAATTTAAGTTACAAATCCTTAATGTATTTGTATGCATGTGTGCACGATGACACTCTCAAGCATGTAAGTGTGTGTATAGAAGTTGTAATTTTGTGAGTTCATCCTTCAACTGTCCTATGCTGTCCAGAATGTCAGCAATAATAAGCTGGCTTTATAGCTTTACACGGTTCTCATTACTTTTCATTACTGGAGCCACTGAAATAATCATCTTTTTTTTTCTCCAGTGGAAACAATAGTACTTATCATTTGCTCATTGCATCAATGAATAGCCCTACTTTAATGAAATGTGGTAGTTCAGATGAAAATTTATCATCTTTGATGTTTGACTTTATGATAATTTATTTTTAGAATTATTTTATAGAAAAATTCATAGACAATATTCATTGTTCATGTTATCCCTTGTTTGGAGTAAGCTCACTCTTTTCTAGGTCAAGATAATTACTCTCCTATATGAAATTCTTTTCAAAAGACACATCCATTTAATCTTAAAAAACCCAAACAAACCAAACCATAAAAATTCTAAAATGAGCTCAAACTCTTGCTAGATATGAACATAATCATTGTTTCGAGTAACACGACTGAGGTCTTATCTGAGACTTCAGTAGTAAATCTGCTCTGAGCTGACCCTCTGTACAAGGATGAATTTCATCCCAAATGAACAAAGTGATGCTTATGAAAAACACATGAAATAAGTTCCTTGTACAGCAAACCTCTGAGTTGCTGCATTCTATGCCTACTGCTACCTTCTGGGTAGTTGAAATTTTCTAAAAGTTAACTTTACTTGAAAATTTGATATTAACATTTCAAATTTTGACTAGAGAAATAATATTTTAAAAAAATTACTAATTTTTTTCTAATTCTGTTCACTTGATCTCCATTTTCCAGCCAAACTTAAACCTGAGTAGTGTTAGATTAAAAACATATTGCAATATTCCTGTTTAGGAATCACATATAAGTTACTTCAATAACATCCAGAACCAGTCAAAAAATCTGACCAGAATCTTATGAAAAAAGTAAGGCATTATTCCAGGAGCCAACGGGCACAAAATATAGCCTTGATATATGAAAACACTAGAGAAAATTTAGGTAAGTTTGTTGTAATTCAGAAATGCTGCCAGTTGCCCCAGAACTTCTTGCCCAAGTCATTTTGCCCTTAATTAGATTTTTGTTCAGTCACCTCACTGTTCTCCAGTACATGCTTGTTCTGATCTTGATTTTTATTATTAGCCCTAACAATGAAGACAGAAATGCTTCTGCTTCCTTTGTTTTGACTTCAGAATAAGCTGCTGTAATCATAAAGGTCTTCTGTGAAGGTGACTTCCTATTCAGAGACCAATCCACCAATCATTCCTTTTCCCTCTTTTTTCTAGTACTATAAGCAAAATTCAGGTTCTCCAGATGTCTGTAAAACCTATTAGTTATTGACAATTCAAGATGTGAGTCTGTCAAGAGTGGGCTATTAAAAGTCTGCCCTGCTACCACAGCCTGCTGTTATGGGAGAAAGTTGGTCATCTCATCAGGAAGAAAAGTACAAACTTTGAATTTATTCATGGTATTTAGAGTGGTAAGGATATAACCATTTGAAGGCAACACTAAAAGCAGGATTACTTCAAATTCCTTGATTATTTACTCCTTATTTTGGAACACGTTTAAACTCAGAATAGGCATAGTAATCCTCAAGCCTGCACACTGTTGTAGAGTAGATGAATGAAGCTGTTTCATTTCCTCCAAAATGAAAAAGACCATAATAAAACAAACTTGATTGATTAATTTTCATATGGATTACTTGCTTCTCTTTTTGTCACAACTCATTTTGATATATATGGCTTCCTTTATCATAAGTCCTCAACAAAACACTCGTGCTCTCCTTTTCAATGTATTAATAGTGCACTGTTTTAGGGTTAAAGGACATGCAATTGAATTTGGATATGCAATTAAATTGTGCATAATCCTCTACAGCTCCATCCCATTATTTTGTATTTTATTTTGCAAAGAGAAAATTGTTTATAAATATTTAAATTATTTATAACGTAGATCCTGAAGTACATACATTTTAGTTGGTTTAGTAAAATAGATCAAATTTACCCAAAGAACCTTGTCTACAAACTGGCTACTAGGATTAAGGATAATAAAAAGTCCTTTTTTAGATATGTGGGGAGCTGGAAGAAAAACAAGAACAACATGGGACCCATGCTAAATCAGAAGGGACAACTGACAACCGATGCCCGGGGAAAAAGCCAACCCACTAAATGGGTACTTTGCATTGATCTTTCATCAATCCCATGGGATGCCCCTGCTGATTATGGGACAGGGAGGCCTGGGTGAGAGAGATTCCTTGCCCTCCATCAATGCTGACTTTGTGAAGGAACGCCTTGAGAGGCTGGATACCTTCAAGTCAGCTGGACCTGAATGTTTACACCCCAGGGGACTCAAGGAGCTGGCTAGCATCATAGCTCAGCACCTGGCATGGATCTTCGAGAACTCCTCGTGTTCTGGTGAAGTGCCCAGAGACTGGAAGAAGGCCAATGTGGTGCCTATCTTCAAGAAAGGGAGGAAAGTGGATCTGGCACACTACAGGCCCATCATCCTGACCTGTATGCTGGGGAAAGTTTTAGAAAAAAATCAAAGAGGCCATTTTTAATGAACTGGCTGATTTGGCTATCCCTCAGGCCGTTGCCAGCATGGGTTGGTTGCAGATCGGTCTTGCTTGACCAATCTTATTTCCTTTTACGACCAGGTAACCTATCACTTGGACAACAGAAAGGAGATTAACGTTGTATATCTTGACTTCACAAAAGCCTTCAATCTGGTATCCCAAGATCACCTCTTGCCAAAACTGGCCAACTGTGGCCTCGGGTCCACCATGATCCACTGACTGGGGAATTGTCTCTGTGGTCAGCCCCAGAGGGTGGTGGTTGACGGAAGTCAATCGTCATGGTGCCCTGTGACTAGTGAGGTTCCTCAAGGCTCTGTCCTTTGGCCTATATTGTCCAACATCTTCATTAATGATGTAGACATTGGAGTCAGAAGTGGACTGGCCAAATTTGCTAATGATACCCAACTATGGGGTAAAGCATTGACACCTGAGGACAGGAGGGTGATCCAGGCTGACCTTGACAGGCTTAGGAAATGGGTGGATGGGAACCTGATGGTGTTTAATACAGAAAAATGTAAGGTTCTCCACCTTGGGAGGAAAAACCCGTAGCATCCTTATAAGCTTCGCAGTGCTACGCTGACTAGCTTTATGGATGAAAAGGACTTGGGGGTCATGAATGACCACAAGATGAACATGAGCCTTCAATGTGATGCTGTGGCTAGTAAAGTGAGCAAAACCCTGGCTTACAGCCATAGATGCTTCTCAAGCAAATCCCAGGACTTCATTCTCCCACTGTACTTGGCCTTGGTGAGGCCGCAGCTAGAGTACTACATCCAATTCTGGGCTCCACAATTCAAGAAGGATGTGGAGAAGCTTGAGAATGTCCAGAGGAGAGCCACACACATGATCAGATGGCACAAGAATAGGCCTTATGAAGAGAGGCTGAGAGCCATGGGACTTTACTGTCCAAGCCCCGAAGGTCTGGAATAGCCTGCCATCAGAGGTGGTTTAAACACCTTCTCTGAATGCCTTCAAAAGAAAATTGGATGTTTATCTGGCTGCGATCCTGTTACCCCAGCTAACTTTCTGCCCCCAGGGCAGGGGGCTAGACTGGATGAACTTCTGGGGTCCCTTTCAGCCTGAATGTCTATGGCACACACACACATAAATACAAATTAACATGTCAAGAATAAGAATTTTGTTTTGCCACAAAAAGAGTTTGGAACTACAATGTATGTAATTTATCACTATAGGCTCTAGGGGCCACTGGCCAGGTCTGCTATCTTCATCCATTTCCATCTGTTGTGTGTCTTCACTACCCAGTTGTCCACACCTAATTTCTGTAGGTATGTCACTGTCATCTAGCTTTGTTCTAAATCTAAAGTTTTTATTTTTGACTGAATTATAAATTTAGAAAAAATAATTAATCCTATCCAAAAAATGGTTCACTCTAAACCGGTTCACAGTTTGAATACCTACCTTCACTCAGAGAATGGTAGGTTGGAACAGACCTCAGGAATCATTTAATTCAACCTCCTGAAGACATGGAGAATGTATTGTTACAAAACCATTCCAGATAGATTATTAAACAGCTTTTTTCCCCCTTAATTACTGAAATTCTACAACTTTCTTAGGTAGGGAAGGTTCTCTGAGATTCCCAGGTCTCAGAACAGCAGAGACTTCCTATGCCTGAAGAAGGGTGACTGTGCCCAAAACCTGGCTAAGAACTTTTCCCCAGTTACTCAGTTGGTTTAATAAAAGATATCTCACCGACTCAAAGAACTTTACCTGCCTAAGTCCTTAGATGATCACAGCAACAACCAAAACCCAACATACTTCTTATGCATTTGTTCCATTGTCCTGTTTTCACATTAAGAATGAATTTTCATTAGACTTTATCTAGATCTGTTTTACTGTAGTTTAAAGCATTTCTGTAGCAAGACAGAAAGCTTTCCAAATATTTTAAAAGATACTATCAGGTCCTCCCCTCTCAACAACCTCCCACCAGCAATATCTAAACACCCCTAATTCCTTTCAGCCTTTCCTCATAAGGTATTTCAAACTCTTATGATCAGGAAAGCAGGAAGGAAACTCAGGAGGCCAGTTCCCTCAAGGCCCAGTCCCTGACTAAATCATCCTAGTCAAGTGACTGTTTTGATTTGCTCTTAAAACCATCCAAGAATGGAGATTGTTGTTCCAATGCTTAAACACCCTCCTGATGACAAAGTTCCTCTTCACCTTCAACCTAAATTTCCTTTGCTGCAATTTGAAGCCATTGATGCTAGTCCTGTCCTCTACAGTCATAGAAAATACAGTTTACATTTCCTTTATCATCTTTATCACTAGTGGGCCTTAAATACCCATACCTAATAGACTGCTAGGCTCTGGCAGACCTTTTTTTATACAGGGAAATAAGGTTACAAGGATTTCTAAAGAACTTCCACAGGTATCCATCTCATTAGAGGCTACAAGGGAAAAAGCAACTTCCTTCAGAGACTTCCCCTAGAGAAAACAGGGAATGGGAAGAGTCATGGCTTGATGCAACATTAGCCTCAGGTTATAGATCTACCATAAATAAAAGATGGTCAAAAGGGTGTTTTTGCATCACATTTTTCTAAGGCACAAATAAGACCCAAATTTGACCCAGGATCAGTAATTCTCAACCAGGGTGCTGCACTACCCTGGCATGCCTTGAGATCTTTCAATGGTACCATGCAATGTTAGCACTGTCAGCCTTGCAAACATGATTCATAAGATCAATCCAGAGATTTCAAATAGGAATCCACATTATTAAAATTATTTTGACCTGTTGTGGTCTTTCTGAGTTCTTTGGGATAGAAAAAATGGTCTATTAATATTTTAGAGTAAAAAATGAGTACAAACTAAGAGCTGCCATTTTCTGAGGAGTGCCTTGGGTCTAACAAGGGGTGCTTTGAGTGTAAAAAGGTTGAGAGCAACCTCTAGATATTTAATTTATTATTACTAGGACACTATTATTACTAGGATACTACTCACTGCCTCTTTCTTGGGCTAAGATGTTAGATTGTAATTCACTATGCAGTGGGATCCAAACCTCATAAATCTTGTCAACTTAAAATCTCCTGTCCTAAAGAAAATGTCTTTATTATCAAGACATCCTAAGACTCTTTCAAACTAGAAGAGAATTTTCTGTTTACAGAAATAAAAATAAAAGAATAACATCGAGTAGTTATTGCTGATATCCGTACATTACAGGATAATTAACCATCAGTGCTGCTATAAAATGTTCTACTTGAGACAAAACTCATCGACAGTATTTGCAATCGCTAGAATTAACTGTCAGAGTTGTCACCAGATGAAATCAAATTAGATTTGACAATCGAGATTTCAACTGCAAAGTGATCTTCAGTAATTAATATAATTAACAGTAAGAGAACAATGTACCAACATCATGAGCATATTGTTTGCTCAGATGAATCATTTTCACTTTACTGTTTAATTGATGTGACTTCTGCTTTAGCTATACTACAATTACCATGTCATGTTTCTGATAAAGAAGATAGAGGGAAATTTGGCTAAATTACTGTTGGATTTTTTTAGAATAAACATTTAAATTACCTCTTAAACACTCAGTGCACAGTTAAGTGATGAAGTAGACACAAGTACTGGGCAATTGTCCTTAAAAAAAACTCTCCACTTTTAGCATGAAAATACCTAAGCTTTACTATTGTGACTACCTAGCTCATGCTTTCAAGTTTGCAGTGGGTCAAATACAACATATTTAAAGAAGCTGATGGTGATTATTCTACATGGAGAAAAGTCAAGTCATATATTCTAGATCTTCCATTTTCCCCTTAATTTACTTTAACATCCAGTTCAACCTTGCTCTTTGTACTTCTAAAACTTTGTAGCATTTGCTCTGACCTATTTTACATTTGCACAGTTCTCTTTTAGCTGAATTTCACGCATTTAGCACCAAGCTCCTTTCTTTTCAGTTGCATGGTCTCAACACTGTTCCTGAGGTCAGGCATAAGATACAGCAGAATAAGTCTCTCTAAAGGTGCCACCCTGCTTTACCTTCTTCACGACACTGTTGCTGCACTGTTGGAGCTTTCTCCTTTTCCACTCCTATAGTATTTTCTCACAACTTACTTATAATTAGTTCTGGATGCAAACAGGCAGAGACATAAAAACCTACTTCATTAGTTCCAAATCACATTGTCTTCAGAGCATCATTGCAAACTTTGAACATTGGTTAGGCTCCCAAACCATAATATCAGCTTATGGTTCAGTATGAGGATTTTTTTTTTTAAATAATCATTCTGGATTTTTTTCCCCACACTGTTTTCTCTTTTTTGAACATTTAAGGTACATTCACTTTATGTAATTGGGAAAAGCAGTCAGTATCTTTTAAAGCTTTACTCTACAAGTGACATAGGTAGAAACTTTTCCTTAAAAAGAATAAACTGAGATTCTCAGATAATTTATTGCTTTCAAGAGACTGGGTTTTTAGAATGATAGCAAATACCAAAAGACTTACAATCGAGTCATGACATCTGGTAGCACTGCCAGCATTTGTTTTAGAGAAGGCATCACTTTCAAAAGGGCACATTACCCAGTCATGGCAATTTATTTCAACAGCACACAAGACTCAGGGGAATGGCAATAGGATGTCTAGCTCATTTGTTTGGTTCACAGTGAAAAGACTCCAATTTGTTACCATCTGTTGGCTTTGTAGCTGTGTCATTGTTAATCAGCTGCTATGCCTTATTCCAGTGGTAGACTCAGGGGCAGATCCAAAGTGGGTAAAGTGGTACAACCACAACCTGCTTTTGGACCACATGGCAGAAGCAGCATCCTGGAACTTTATGTCCTGAAGAAAGTAAGAATTCCCCACCTGCATTCCTTTTTGTGCTCAGAGGCATATCCCAACTCTGCCCCTCTTCTGCCTGTTGCTGCTAAAATCTCCAGTGTTCCAGGGCTGAGGAGACTACCTGTCCCACTCCAACCAGGTTGCCAGGGGGCTGGGCATAGCGTGAGACACCAGTGGCAGTGGTGGAGGTGGTGGCAGGCATGCGGGTGGGTTCTCCCTCTCTGCTTGCTTTCCCCTGGTGTTCCCTGACAGTCAGGAACAGGGAAGGAGAATCCATCCACCTGCCCACCCATCGCTATTGTCCTGGGCTTGGCTCAGCACCTGTGCAGCCTAGCTGGAGCAGAACAGGAGCTCCTCTTACCCCCAGAACAGTACAGACAGCAGAGATACTTGAGCAGCAGGTGCAGGAGCAGGGAATGGGAGAGGAGAGGGGAAAAGGAAAGGACACCCTTCTGAACATGGAGAAAACTAGGAGGGCAAAGTTTGTCTTTTTTTGGACTTAAAGTCTTGCTGCTCCAGTGGGAAGGAGGGGATAGAAGAGACTGAGAATTGGGGAGTTCAGCCACCCCTGCAACACTGGTCCCTGCATTTGCAGCCTCCTTTCTAAAATCCTGAATCTGCTGAAGCTGTTGATGCCTGAATTGATAATCTTAATAAAATCCCTAGGAAAAAAAGTGGACATATTATTCAAATACATGGTTTGTTTTTGCTGGTCTCAGAGGAAGAATGGAATGGCAAATAATCTCTTGCAACTATATAGTAGGATCTCAGTTACATGAAAAGCAATGTTTTATAAGAAGGTTAAGTGAAGCCCGAATAGATGACCAGCTGGTTCCTTCGGAGCCAATCATCTCATTAAAACTTCATTTTCTGTATATTAAATTTATGACTATACACACATCTACTAAGTCAAAACAAATCCTTTAATATGCAGCATCACTTATTTCACCACAGTAAATCCTACCAGTAATCCCACAATTTACTACCACTCAAACTAAATCATTTGACCCTGTTGATTTAGGCTAGATACAGATGTTACACTTAGAAGTTCAGGAGGTTAGACTGGGCAAAAATGGCCACCCAAACTAACTTAGTTTGTACTTCTGCAGACTTTACACTTAGATCCCTAGTTAGGATCTTTTAAATTTGAAAGTGACAAACTGTACAGATGTTCCCTAGAGGTTGGACTAGGAAAAAATGGCCAGCCCGATCTAACTTAGTTTACCTGAGAGAAGCATTAAGTTAGATTGGACATGGGTTAGACCAACCTACTGAACATCTTTACATGTTTAAAGCACAGCCCTGAGGTTGGGAAAACCCAGTCATACCCCAGCACTGCACTTTTCCTACTCTGTCAAGCTATTTTTAACCTCCTGACCCTGGCCCCCCGCTCCAGTTAGACATTCCCCCTTGCAGATCAATCAATTCCATCCCACAGACCTGCTAGTCCTCAAACCCTGCCAACTCCCCCCCCCCGCCACAAACTGGTCTCCATGCCAGTTTTTATAGATGTTCACCAGTGTTGGGAGCCCTATCTAATTAAGTCAGCGTGGGCAGGATCTGGAGCCTTTCCAGGTCAGTAGGGGCGGGTTGGTCTGCAGGGCGGTTTGCTCACCTGGGGATGGAGTGGGTCAAGGCACTAAAAATAATCCAGTCAGGGTGGGGAGTGTGGCAGGACAGTAGGGGTTGCAACTATGCTGAGCCACCCTCCTCACTGTGCCTAGCCCAAAACCTCATTTCAGGAGTCTCCCCTGGGGTGCCTATATCTGGCCATCTCGCTTCTTGGAGCACACCCACAAACCTGAGGTAATGCTGTCACCACCTAGGCACTGGTCTCTGTCAGGGCTCTGTGAAGCCTGGAGTACACAGACCCAGCCAGCCTTGGGGGTGCTTTGCCCACCTGGAAGTGTTTCTGGGTGTTCCTTATAGCCTGGAGCCTTCCAGGATTCTCTCAGGTAGGATTGAATTAGGTAATAAAACAGCCAAATTCCCCTCAGCTCAGCTGAGCAAAGAGAGCAAAAAGGACTGTCTCTCCCCTCTTCCCTCAAGAGTACAAAGCCAGGTGAGCTGTAACAGATTAAGAGGTAGCTTTATTGATCAGAGAGGTAGAAGGTGGTGGAGGGGATGCAGAACCAAGGAATATTAAAAGAAAACAATTTTAGCAAATCAGAATTAATTGAGCCTTTCAAATATGGGCTTGTGGCCCTTTTAATATGTGGTTGAAAACCTACAAATCTTCCAGAGAGCCTGTTTCTCATAGAGGCACATCCTTCTGTGTCTGTGTTCCCAAAATGACTGCCTGTGTCCTTCCCAAAATGCCTGCTCCAGGATTTGTGAGCTCCCCCTTTCTTTAGGAATTTTTACATCCCTAAGTGACTAGGTAGTGTGAAAAAACCAGAGGAGCCTGAGCTGCCCCAATACAGAGGTAAGGCAGACCGAGGAACATTTTTTCACAAGGAGAACCTCTCTGAACCCACCAAACCCTATCACCTGGACCCCACAAACACCCCTGTAGACCTAGAGCACCCCAACCCCCAAAACCCCTCATGGTGCTGTTAACTCCCTAATCCTGCCTGCTCTTCCCCTAACCCAGCACAGATACATGTGTAAAATTGGCACTGGGGTGGTTTGCAGGATCAAGTTGCTGGGGGTTTGGGATCTGAGGGGTTCAGAGAAGATCTCCAATCCTGCCAAACCCCACCCCCAGACTACACCATCCTCCTACAGACCTGACAGCCTCCCAGGACTGCCAAATCTTTCCTCCTGAATTCCTCCAACTCTCCCACAGACCTTCTAGCCCCCTGATCTCAGCAAACTCCCCTCAGACTCCAACAACCCCTCGATGGACCTGCTAGCCACCTGATCTCACCAAATAGCCTCAGAATGCACTGATCACTCCATGGACTCACCATTCCCCTGCTTATGCCCACCTCACCCCAGATCTGCTAGCCTCTCTGATCCTGCCAACCCTTCCCCGCCTCCCCCATGGATCCATTAGCTCCTCTGATCCCAGCTGTCCCTTCCCCCAGCCTGACTTACTTAGATTGGGCTCCCAGCACCAACAAAGATCTATAAAACCAGCATCTGACCTACAATCACACAGCTTAAAGGCCTCTGTGTGACTATAGATCAGATATTAGGAATATCTGTACTGTTCTGCAAAGGAGGAGGAATCAAGTGAGGAATCACTGAATAAAATCTGTCAGTCATTTTTTATCCCATCTAACCTCTTGAACTACTAAGTGTAATGTCTTTACATAGGTTTAGTGACAAACATTTTTCCTCAATAGAGATATGAATGAGACATAATTACACCTAATCAGGCACTATGTTATATTCCCCTTTGTTAGGTAATGGTTACGTTCCAGAGTCTATGACTGCAATCAGAGATTGCATTTGTCCCAAGAGAAGGTGTTTTTTCCTGTGACCCTACACATGTACAAGTCTATTACAGACTGCCACAGCAGGAGGAGGAGCTGAAACTGGAATTTTCCAGAGAACTGATGGAGGCTGTATGTTCAAGGGGTTGTCATGGGTGACCTCAATTACCCTGACATCTGCTGGAAGGAGCACTTGGCCAGATCTGACTGGTCACTTAGGTTTGTGACCTGCATGGAAGAACTTTATTTAGTACAGAAGGTGAATGGACCAACTAGGGAGAAGGCTTTGTTGGATTTGGGAGATTTGAGGATTTAGGGTAATTGAGGAGATAGTGATCATGAGATGATAGAATTCACTATCCAATGTAGGGCAGGAAAGTCAGCCAGTAGGTAGAGGTCCTTCATTTCTGGAAGGCTGACTTCAATGAGCTTTGGAAAACAATGGAAGAGACCCTATGGGAAGAGGGACTGGAGGGGAAGGCAGTTCAGGAAGGTGGTTGTTCCTCAAAGGAATGATCCTCAGAGTGCAGAAATGGTCCATTCCTGTATGCAGAAGAGGTGGTAAAGAGGCTGGGAAGCCCTCTTGGCTTACCAGAAGAGTCACAGAGTGTTTAAAAAGAAAAAGCAGCCATGTTTGCCAATGACACCAAACTTTCAGGTAGAGTGTCCACACCCGAGGATAGGCTGGTGATCCAGGCTGACTTTGATAGGCTTAGAAAGTGGGCAGATAAAAACCTGATGACATTCAATATGGATAAATGCAAAAAACCCCACCTCAGGGGGAAAAAAAACACTTCACGCTTATAGGCTCAGCAGTGCTACAGTTGCTAGCACTGTGGCCAAAAGGGGCATGGGGGTCTTGGTTGACCACAAGATGAATATAAGCCACCAATGCAATGTTGCAGCTGGTAAAGTGAACAAAACTGTCTTGCATCCCATAGATGCTTTTCAAGCAAATCTCAGGATGTCATCCTCCCACTTTATTTGGCCTTGGTGAGGCTGCAGCTGGAGTACTGCATCCAATTCTGGTCTCCACAATTCAAGAAGGATGTGGAGAAGCTTGAGAAGGTCCAGAGGGAAGCCACACACATGATCAGAAGGAGAGAGAAAAGGTCTTATGAAGACAGGCTGAGAGCCATGGGACTCTTCAGCCTGGAAAAGCACAGGCTCAGGGGTGACCTGGTGGCAGCCTATAAATATATAAGGGGCATGCATCAGGATCTGGCAGAATGGCTGTTCACCACAGTGCCCCAAGGGACTAGGTCCAACAGTCACAAACTCCTTCAAGACTGTTTTAGGCTGGATATAAGAAAAACTTCTTTACTGTCCGAGCCCCGAAGGCCTGGAATAGACTCCCTCCAGAGGTGGTACAAGCACCTACTCTGGACTCTTTTAAGAAATGTTTGGACACTTATCTTGCTGGGATCATTTGACCATATCTGACTTTCTGCCCCAGGGCACGGGGGTTATTAGATGATCCTCCGGGCTCCCTTCCAGCCCTAATATCTATGAAATCTATGAAAATTATAGACAGTGGAAACAAGGGGTAGTCACTAAGGAGGAATCCACAAGTATAGCCCATATTTATAGGAAGAGGATAAGGCAGGCAAGGGTGGCAACATAGATCAGGTTAGCAACCGAAATCAAGGACAATAAAAAGTTTTTCTTTAGGTATATAGAGAGCAGGAGGAAGACCAAGGGAAATGTGAGGCCCTTGCAGAATGGAACGGGACAGCTGATAACAGACAGGAGAAAGATGAGCTCTTTAATTCAGGGATTCTCAACTGAGGGTACCCAGGGGTACTTAGAAAGGTTGTAGGGGGTATGTGCTGGTGGGCTAGGATGGAGTGCACCCCAGGGCATCTCCCCTAGTGTGTTCCCCTACTTTGGTTCTTACCCAGCGGAGGAGGAGGGATGCGCCAGGTGCTGACGGCCCCACACAGCACAGCGCAGCACCTCCCTGCTCCCACACCCAAGCTTGCACTCCAGATTGGCCATTTCCCCCAGAGCAGAGGTACAAAAGTCTGAATGGAGAAGGGGGAAAAGTGTTTTGTGCTCATCTCTGGAGGCATGCAAGTGGCCAGATGCAAGGCCAGTCATTAGCCTGTGGAGCCATGACTGGCCACAGCAAAGTGGCATAGCTTGTGGCAGTGTTGGTGGCAGCCGCATGCAAGCTGTCCCATTTGGCTGCTGCTATATGTGTCCCTGGGAGGGCATGAGAGATGTCTGCCCCCAGATCAGCACGTGGGCTGGGGCTGAGGCTGGGGTTGGGGTTGGGGCTGGAGCTGGGGCTGGAGTAGCACCGGGCTGTTCCTGGCAGAAGTGATGGGCCAGGGTGTGCTGAGAGGAGGTTAGGGGGGATACGGTGAATTTTGGGGTGGCTGCAACCCCTCCCATAGCCCCTTCCCAGTGCCACTGCCACCCACCTTGAGAGCAGCTTGGCCTGGACTTGTGGGGTGGGCAGATCAAGACCCCCACAGTGCAGGAAGGAGTGGGGCAGGGGAGAATCATTCACCCCTGCCTCTACCTCACTCCCTCCTGCACCTCATTCACTGTGAATGGAGCCCCAGCCAGGCCAGGTTGTGGGAAAGTTGGAGCCCCGTGGCTGGTTCAGGGGCATGGGCAGGCAGCTCCTACTGCTCCATACATGTTGGGGGAGCCAAGGAGGGGCATGAGCTGAAACTTTGAGACCAAAGGGGTACACTTGTTAAAAAAGGTTGAAAACCACTGTTTTAATGTATAGTTTGCATTGGTATTCCTGTATGGTGCTTGCCTGCCTGGTTAAATACTGGATGGATGTGTGTGTGTGTATGGGGGTGAGGGAGTGGGAATTGTCAACCAATAGTCAGTGTCGAACTGGTACGGGAGCACGTACACGGGCTGAATGTTTTCAAATCAGCAGGACTGGATTGGACTATACCTGAGAGTTCTGAGGGAAATGACTGGAGTCATTGCAGGACCATTAGTGAAGGTATTTAAAGACTCATGGTGCTCAAGAGAGGTCCTGGAAGACTGAAAAAGGTGCAGTGTGGTGCCAATCTTTAAGAAGGGGAGGAGGAAGGATCTGGGAAACTATAGGCCAGTCAGTTTGACCTTGATAGTGGGTAAAATTTTTGACAAAATTATCAAGTAGTCCATTTGTGATAGACTGGCAGAAGCCATGATGCTGAAGGATAGCCAGCATGGTTTCACTGTGAGCAGGTCATATCTGACCAAACTTATCTTCTCCTATGATCAAGTAACAAACTGCTTAGATGTGGGAGATGTGGTTGATGTCATATGCTTGAATTTTAAAAAGGCCTTTGATATGGTCTCCCATGATATGGTTTTCCCATGAAAAACAAAACTGGGGAATTATGGCTGGCACAGTCCATGGTCATTGTGGGTTAGGAACTGAATAGGGGGTCAAACCCAGACAGTGTTAGTGGATGGGTCTGTATTGTCTTGGCAGGAGGTGGCCAGTGGTGTCCCACAGGGTTCGCTTCTTTGCTCCGTACTTTCAATATCTTTATCAATGATTTAGATGAAGATGAAGAAAGCATGCTGGCCAAGTTTGTGGAAGATAGTAAGTTATGGGGAAGAGTGGTCATGCTAGGGGATAGTATATGGATCCAAGCAGACCTGAACAAGCTGGAAAGGTGGGTGGAGTGGAACCAGATCCAGTTCAATAAGGATGAATGTGGAGTGCTTCATCTGGGAAGCAGTAACATGAATACAGGCTGTTCTGGCCTGTATGATGGCTGAAAGGGACCTTGGGGTTATGGTTGATCACAGGATGAACATGAGCCACCAGTGCATCACTGTAGTCAACACAGCTAATACCATACTGGGATGCAATAGCTGATCCACTGCAAGCAGGGCTACTAGTGATACTTCCTCTCTCTTCAGCATTGGTGAGACCTCAGGTGGAGTACTGTGTCCAGTTCTGGGCACCACACTTCAAAGCATGGAGAAACTTGAAAGAGTTCAGAGAAAGGACACAAGATTATTAAGGGCCTGGAGGACAAACCTTATGGAAGAGAAGATAGGGTGGGACTTGGTGGTCCATTTATAAGTATGTAAGGGGTGAATATTGGGAGTTGGGAGAAAAACTGTTCACTAGAGTACCTCAAGGGAGGATGAGGAGCACTGGCGATAAATCATTAGAGGATGGTTTCAGGTTGGAAGTAAGGAAAAACTTCTTTACAGTAAAGGTAACCAGAATCTGGAACAGGCTTCCCAAGGAGGTGGTGCAGTCCCCAACCTTGCAAGTTTTCAAGAGGAGACTAGATAGACATGTTACTGGGATCATTTGATCTCAGCAGTATCCTGCCTGGAGCAGGGGGATTGGACTAGAAGATCTTTTGAGGTCCCTTCCAGCCCTTAATTTATATGATTATAAGCCCACTGTCCCACTTCAGTTGATACCAATGTATGCAGGACTAAAGGGCATTATCCCTTTTTTCTAGGACATTGCAGGTCACAGGTTATTCCTGGGACAAAATGGCCAGCTACTGGTAGAAGAGCAACAATGCAACTTGGAAGGGTAAGATTGGTAAATGACTGTACAGCTCCTGTTCTGATCTGGGACAAAGCCTGGAACAATCAGGCCCACATCAAATGTAACATATGTTTACACCAAGAGATCTAGATGTGTTCTAGTCCAATCAAAGCTCTATTTTGTAATGAGACTACATTAAAATATACAGTCCCCCTACTATCCAACAGAGACAGAAGAAATAAGGAAACACCAGAGACAACTTTTTAATGAGCTAAAAGATCAATCCCATGAGCTGCTAAAAAATTGACTTATTTTCAGGTGATATGGAGGAAAGACATAATCACCTACAATTAGCCTCACCTAATACACTTCAGCTAAGAATCTTTGAGTAGCATACCTTAATTAAGGCTCTATTCATGAACTATATTACTGCACCTCAGCTTTAGATCCAGTACTTTCACATATAATTCCTATGTAGTCCTGCTCCACTTAGTGGTCTTGGGTATTAGCTGGATGTCTATAATCTAGAAAGATTAGACTAATTTTCACAACCAGAACATAAGTGACCTTACTGAAACAGATCCACTGGTTATTTGAAGGGTTTTAGTTTCCTATGACCCCTTTTGATTATAAAGATTTTACTGGAATTAATTAAGGTTAGGACTGAAGTAGAATGATTACGCTGCATATAGAATCATATTTTGACACATTCCATATATTATCAGGTAGGTGCATTAAGTCAATTACTTTTTTAAAGTTGCCACTAATAATTCCAATAACCTTTTGGCTGAAAAGTCTGCCAATCATATTTAACAGCCAGCACCCTTCCTGATTAATAATTGTCATTTTTTCGGGGACTTTTTGCTGACTTTTCAAGGAATGTTCATCTTTTTAATTTACATTCCCAGCTGCAGTATGATCTGAGACATGTTTGTTAAGCACCACTGAAATTCAGGACACTTTTTGTTATTTATGAGTTTCTAGGTAATTATATAGATATTTTTATGTCAAACAAGGAATTTCATTGTTTAAGTTTTGTTTGGTTTTAAAGCTGATAGACATTATTTTCCCTGATCCTTCATACTCATTATATGTATCCCCCTTTCTTGTTTTCATTTCCTATTGAGATCAAGAGAAAAGCAGGAATTTAAATTTGGACCTGTCTTATTGTGATACTTTATTCTAAGGGGAAACCAACTCTGCCACATTAAGCTCAAATAAACAAGTCTATAAAAAGAATGAATAAAAATGATCTGAGAAAGTGAAATCTGCTAACCATCCCAGGACACACAACTTCCTTTACAAAGCTTTATGATGGCAGCCACAGAACTTCTTGTGCTGGGATAGCTGAATCCACTTACATGTGGCTCTTGTTCACTGGCCCTCACTTATGCACTGGTCAGTGCAGAGACCTTTTCAGCGTCTGCAGTTACCCACAGCTTTTGTGGAATATAAGTCTCTCTGGGATATATGATTCAAGTGTGAATTTCACCCTATGGTGAAATTTAAACTCTATGGAATAAAACACGCAAGGACAGAGTCATAATATGTCATAAGACTGTTTCCAACTATGAGAGCTATAAAAGTTTTGGAACAGATGAGATAGAGGGATAGCATGAAAAGTGGCCATCTTAGAGATGAGTCAATCCTACAGAACTTTTTGATTAACTGGAAAGCAGCATACCCACATGAATTGCATTAAGAAAGATGCCAATTATTAAAAAATTAAATAAAAATATTAGCTTTGGTAATGTAAATTTAAAAAGTTTAAACAAAATTGAACACTTTTAGTTTACTCAAAATATTTGGGGACTTTCAGGAAGAAAAAGCAAGCTAAAGAAAACCCCCACAGGAATCATTCAGCAGAAATACTAAATTGGTTTTCTTGGAATGTTGTCAGAAGCTGATTTTCATCTCTTCATTTTGCTGATAAAGAAAGGTTAGAAATGCCTATTGCTTCCCAGCCATGGCTTGGAAAACAAGGCAATTTGAGGCTTTGAACTCAGTGATTTTTCTTCCTATCACAAATGATCTATAAGTTTCATTACTCTATGATCTTTGATTCCTCAGGCAAAAGTTCTGTGGTATAAAATAAGCCTCCTGGAAACTGAAACAAAGAGTTACCCACAGGATTCCAAAAAGGAGGAAACAAATTTATTTCAGTTTATTTGCTTAACCCTGCTCTGCCTGTACAGCTCCTAGCCACTGTTAACATGCCAGTAGGTGTTATGTTCAATTGGATTGTACTTAACAGCAAACCCTTTTTCATTTTTTTCAAGTGTCCGTATAATGAAAAACTTCAAACACCTGGCATTGTCAGCACGAGTCATTTTCTTCTTTAGTGGCTGCTATGCTCAAGGCTAGTTTAGCATGTTCCTTGTTTGCCCCTTGACACCTGTGCCGTCATGACTTCTTGCAGCTGCACAGGAAGACAATAGCTGACACAAAGACATGACTTTGTGGAACCTCAAGGAAAAGAATGTCTTCAGTGTTATCTGAGAAGAAAAATTGCAGAGCAAAATCTCTGGCTTTCTCTCCCTCTCTCTGCCCTTCCCCCCGCCCTCTCCCCAAGAGCTTTTGAGGACTGGACCCTGTTCCTTGCTAAAAGGTGACTAATGAGGACAGATAATAATCTTGGATGGATGATAGTTCAAATGTTCTAATGATGTATGTGAAACTTAAAAAGCTATAGAAGAAGAACTATTTATTACCAGTGTCTTTTAATTCACAAAGTCCACATTTCACAAGTAAGTGTCATACTTAGTGAAACAGCTAACTTGATATTCCTTTCATATGTGGATCCTACTAATCTTTGTGGGTGAATAAACTAATTTAGCTGGATTTATAACTAATCTGTGCATATGGAAGTGTGGCAAAGCACCTCATAAACAATAGTGATATAGGAAAGAGGTAGTGCTAACCTGTGGACATATCTACACATGTAATTAATATGACTGAATATACTCCGGCACAATTTGAGTTGGAGTAAATGAATCCTAACATCATCTACACATGCATTTAAGTGAAGTAATTGTCAATACTGCTGGATACCATCTGTATCTCATAAGACTATCCAGCAACACAGTAAATTAGTCTACTGTGCCCTAATTGCCACATATGCGTAGACAGTGACATTTTAGTGCACAGCAAATGAGTCTGTTGCACAGTAAAGTATCTCATGTAGGTGTGCCCTGGTTGACTTTGTATTGATTTTATAGTCATTGGTAGGAATATTGAACAGGTTATTAAGAAATGTGCCTTTCAGCACCACAAAAAGGTACAAAGATATAGAGACACGAAAATTATATTGAGGATGTATTTAAACAGATTTCATCTGACTGTTGAAGCTATCATTTCAGAGAGGCTCCCAAAACCCACTAGAGTGCCCTCTAGACTCAATTATAATGGTAAGTTTAAATTGTATTTGTCAATTATGATCCTTTTTCTGAGAATAGCATTAATAGTTAAGGGAAGGGTGGGGAATAGCTAAACATGAATCATGACAACATAACCAAACCTGAAACATAACAACATATGATGTAACATGAAAAGCTTGTTACCATTCAGGTCAAAAGAACACTGTCCATAATCAATAACTAGGTACAGCATTTAAAAAGAGCAATATAATATTTATTAAAAAGGTATTTTTTTTAGTCAAAACACTATTTGTCAAAAATATCCTGATCAAGAAATCCATATTTCCAGTTTTAGAAGTCTAAATTTAAGGTTCACCTGAAAAACTAAAATAAAATACAATCTATACTTCTAAATCCTAGTTAAAGAGAAACAGTTTGATAAACTCCTTACAAGTTGATATCCTATTAATAAACAATATACTAAAGATGGAGCAAAAATCTGACTGAATCTAAGATTAAATTTACTTTTTGATAAAGACAAAGAAATATTCTGGTTTCTTCTTTTTAAATAGTAAGACAGTATGTGATAAATAGGTAGAGAGAACTGTCTAAAATAATCTTTCAACATCCAAGAAAGTATACACAGAAAGGTTTTTCTGGTATTATCTTTTGTTGGACCAACTGTATAGCTGGGAGAGACATTACATAAGCTTTCACACATAAAATGCCCTTCTTCAGTTGTTCCAATAAAAGATATATCAAAACCTCCTCTTTTCTCACATATTTCCTGAACCACCAAGGCTACAACAACTTCCTGACCCTACTATAAATGCATAACAGATCTGAATTTATACATGGAATACAGTGAAGCAGGGAAGAAGGCATAGGCTGCATGTACATGAGACACTGACTGCGCAGTTGTTACTGCACAGACATTTAAAACATGTGTATTCAAGCAAAGTTCGCTTAGAAGTAGTTTCAGATGTTAATATGTGGACAATCCAGGGATTAAGAGCTACAGAAGCCACCTAAAATTAATGTGTATCAAGGCCCATCAGTGACATAAAAAAGCTCTTCCATATGTATAGCTATGTGTATACAAGTACTAAATGACTACGCAGTAACTGGAGTTACTGCACAGTAGCATCGCCAAATGGCCTTTAGGTGATGCTAACTGTGTAGTAGCTCATTACTACCGTGCAGTAGTGTTGTATCACACTTTATGCCATGTGATGCAAGCTACTGTGCAGTCAGTATCTCATATAGATGTGGCCATAGTGCGTCTCTGTAGACTACTCTTTCCTCATGTGTATGCCTATCCTAATTTTAGAGATATCTGTCATGCTGCTAGAACAGAGGGTCAAACTATCCTTCAGATCATCCTACCACTTTATAGCTCTCTAAAGGCAGGCTGAACAAGATATATTAGGAAAAAATAAAAACTCTCAATGCTATAGAGACTTTGAACACCGATCTCAATGGGATATTTCATAAGGGATAAGGAATTAAAAAAAAAAGAGTAAGAACTAGAAATTTAAGTGGTCCAGTGCTGCAAGATAGAGGACTTTGGAGACAAAAAGGAATACATCCTCTCACATTGCAGTTTTGCCATTGTGTCACCGTGAGTGCAGAATTTCACCAAGAGCTTTAGCTATGCATATGGAAAAGCTTTTTGATATCAGTTAAGGGCCTTGCTACATGTTAATTTTAGATGGCTCCTGGAGCTCTTGAACCCTGGATTGTCTACACATTAAAACCTGAAACTACTTTTAAGCAAACTTTAGGTGGTTTAGAGTTACTGCTACTTCAGGGAAGTTTTCTCTGTTACCCAACTCATGTTTCATTAATGTGTTGCTACTCCCCACAGATGAGCCCCCCCCCCCCCAAGTTGCAGTCCTCTAGGTTCCCATGATACACTGCCCCTCCCCCACCCTCTTGTTCTGTGTGGACACACTTTTCATCCCATGAACTCTACTTGTCCGGGGGCAATTCTGGCACCAACTCCATCTCCTGTCCATGGGGATGTGACCTCCAGGGATGCAATCCCATGCAAATAGCCTGCAGTGCACATGCCAGTTAGCCAGGGCACAGACAGGACCTGGAATAGGCTCTAGGGAGGTTAGGGTAGGGGTCAGACTGGGTTGTCATGAGCTGGGGCTTCCTTCCTGGGGCAGGGGCAGTAGCTCCCCAACAGACACCTTCCCTCATCACTCCCACCTCCCAGCCACTCTGGAAAGCATGACCTGCACCCCCACACTCCAATCCCCAAACCCAATTTATTAAAACATGAGAGCTTTATTTCTTTTTTATTGCTTTTTAAAACTTTTTATGTTATACTTCAGTGTCTAACTTCCTTCACTTGCTCCACCCCCATTTATTTTTCACTTTTCATTTCATTATCCACCTCCAGCCCATTAACTCTCCACCTCCCAGTTTCATAGTCCCACACATCCTGTGACCTGTCTCTCACACCCCTCTACCTAAAGTAGGAAATAAAGCTTGTCATGGCTCATCAAACCTGTAGTGGCAACTCAGAGCTGTAGCTGCTAATCATGCCCCTGCTTGCAAGTCCTCTGGTGGCAAGTCACAGTTGTACTGGTAGGGGACAGTCAGAGGAGATTTTTAGCTTTAAGATACAACTGCTCCAGACTTGAGCAAGCATTAACACTGATCAACATTTGAGCACCTCAAAGTGCAACAAGGCCCTAAGTTTCTTCAGCTTCACTTTGGTACAGCTGAAGATAATTTATGTCCTGTTATTTTTTGTTGGATAGTGGTATCCACTGGTTTTCCTTTCAATCAACAGAGTTTTTCTTTTCAATTAACAATTATAACACAGTGTACAGTGAAAAAAAATTATTAATCTTTGAGTACAATGATTTGACAAAGGCACTGCTTCCAACTTAATTTTCTAAAAATTAAATTTTTCTTGCTGTGTATCATGAGCTTCACTTTCACTCCACACACACGTGTGCCTTTGGCTATAAACTCATTGTTCTCTTATTTCAATCTCACCCCCAACCAGCAATTTTGGAGTTTTTAATCTCAGTGTCTTGCTTAAAGTCTTATCTTCTTTTGAGATGCTGAATGAAGTCCTTAAAGCCCTTAAAAATCAATTAATGCTCTATCAATGTAATTTATTTATTTTTTTATAAAAAGGCATACATTAATAATTATTTTGCACATGGCTTGAAAAATATTGATGTAGACTGATGTAGGAAGAGTATAAAATGTGCTGTAACCCACATGAAACCCAAATGAAGGACATTTTGTCATACTTTAGTCAGTTTTCAAAAGCCATTTTATAACAATGGTACATTCTCTGAGAGATCTGCTATGAAGTTTAAAGGTTTTCAAAGCATCATTTCTAATATAGCATACACATTTTACACATCTCAAAATGAGTGTGTGTAAGCAGTGTTTGCTCATGAATATATTATTATTTCCATGAGGAAAGACTATGTATGAAGAAAACTTTAAAACCTGGATTTAGATCTCTTGGCAAATATAAGATGAAAAAAAAATCATAGAAACAGTTACTCTGATAAGCATTGCAATTGGAGGTGTACAGATTCTTTCAGTACCCAAAGCAAAACTGGAAAACATTTACTTTTCACCAGTTACACTTCAATGCACACTTTTTTTATATATAAACTTCAGTATTTCCTAAGTGAAAACATAACAATTAGGACTGTATCTGAGAGTGCAATTCTAGAAGTTGATATGTACAGTAAATAAGAAACCTATACAATCCAGAAGCAAGAATTGTATTCATAATTTATCAAAATTATTCTGTAAGCCACTCCTTTCCCTTTCTATTATGATGGAAAAACAGGTCAGGACATCAATCGATAAATGAACTAGAAATTGTAAATTATTTCAGTTATAATATTATTAATACCATGTAATATGGGAATATTCACAAGCTTATGCTGCTTCTAGTCAATTTATAGTATTAAAGCTATTCTGCTGAAATTTAAAATATTTATAGTTTTTATTTCTTAATCACGGAATAAATTATCCTTCTCTCAAAATACAGTACCTTTTGTTGTGGACCAAATTCTGTCCTTGAATGAAAGCAATTACAATCAACCTCAAAGGAACCACATATAACTATTCAAAAGCAAAATTCTAAACATGAAATAATTAAATATCTTAAAACTACTTTTAAGTGTTGAATTTGATTTATATAAACCTTCTAATCACCTAACCTTGTAATTATATAATCTCTCTCAATTTCAACATCTAATTTGCATCTATTATGTTTTGTACATGAAATTCTCATTCATCCATAGCCTTGAATCTCTTCAGCTTCTATAAATGAACTGACTGTGGGTACATACAGACATTTGGGGATGTTTGGGGAGGTTCAATCAAGTTAAAAATGGCCACTTGATCTCAGGTAGGTCAGGATGGTGGGGCTAGTGGTGGGGGTTTGGGATTGGAAGGAAAAGTGGGGTCTTCAGGAGGGTTTAGGGGCATTGGGGGGGAAGCAAGTTAGGGGATTTGGGAGGGCAAATGGGCTTGGAGGGATTGGTGGGCAAGTGGGGTCCATGGGGGGTTAGGGAATTGGTGCTGACTAGTGGGATCTTTAGTGGGGGATGCAATCCAGGAGAGTTTGGTGGGATCAGGGGGATGAACGGGGTCCACAGGAGGGCTTGGGAGGGATGTGTAGCTATGCCCCCCACCAGGACCAGGGGCTATTTTTAGCTTCCCAACCCCTAACATGAGCAGGTGAATACCTCCTACCAGTTAGCCAACCCTTATTAGATCCTGCCCACCCATTCCACACTCCCAATTTACTTCCTTGGCTTCTGGTACTGGTGAACACTGGTAAAACTGGCACTGGTAGAAGCTTATGGGATTAGGGATTTGTCAGGCTTCGGGGGAGCTGTCTGGTATGCAGGAGGGGTGTTGTACATCTGGGGGTGTGGTCTAAAAATAGCTCGGTGCCAGGTGGGAGGTTAGGAAAAATATAGTCCCAGGGCTGGATCCAGCAGTTGGGACTTCCCAACCCAAGGGCAATGCTGGGAACTGTACGGAAGTTCAATTAGATCAGTCTCAACTTTCTATATCACAGTGTCCTTTCTTCCAGACAACTAGAATTTGACTGGATCCCTTAAGGAGACGCTCAGTGATTCTCCTTAGGTAAAAATTTGGAAAATGTAAAGGAAGATTTCTGGAACAGATCATGGAGAATACCAGCTTTAATTAACTAGACTGTTGAGAGAGACAAGTATTTTCATGGTTGCCCACCTTAAACACAGGCATCCTGGCTTTCCCCTAGCCATGCATACCACCCACCTATAGTATGGACAGCCCAGCTTCTTTGTTTGCCGTATGAGCAGCCCAGTCCTTCCTCCTCACTGTGCATACAGCAAGGACCTCATGACTCTTAAGGTACACACAGAAATCAGCACCCCACCCCCTCCCATTCTACCTTCATATCACCAGGACAGAGGACAAGAAATAGAAGCTGGAGGAAAGAAGAGGGCACAAAGAACCAGACTGTCATGGCAAAAGCCGTGCAATATATTCTCATCAGGTCTGTCATGGCAGAATGCATTACATATTTCCTGGACCCTCACAGCTACAACATCACTCCAACAGTACCATTAGGATACTGAAATTTCCCCATACAGTTTAATCTCATCTTCTGATACACGATGTTCCCAAGACACTGACTATCTGAAAATACACAGCAGTTTGGATTTAATGAAGCTTTGCAGATCTGAGAATGGATCCAAATGGAATGTGATTATATGAACTGTTGTTAGTACAGTACTTCTGAGATTGTAACAGTTTAAACAGCAATTTAGTGAACTTGTAAAACCAAATTAAACAATGAGGCATGCACTAACACTTGTGCATCTTGTTTTCAGATGGAGGATTTAAAAATGCATATAAGACGTGTAGAAGATGACTATCAACTGCTGTATTTGGAGGTACTTCATAAACAAACAAAACCAAATTATACAGTTGTTCATACATTTAGAAGTGGATGAAAGGTCTCTAGCACAACGATAAACAAAACACAGCTGACAGCTGAAAGAGAACAACAGCCCTAGACACATGCACTTCTATACACGAATAAGGACCAAATCTAATGTGGCGGGGTCTAAATACTGGCTGTATTCTGTGTATACATTAAGACTCTTATACTGTTACCTAAACTGTCTGTCTGCCTCTGGGCTGGGAGGTGATGAAAGAATCTGTGCATGCATCATTCATTTTGAAGTCTCATAAAAGTTGTGAATGTTATTTATAAGTACAATTTCTGAGTGCCTCAGGAAATTTCATTGCATCAAAGCTGCAAGTATACTGAGTAGAGCTTGGATAAGATAGTGTATACTAATAGTCTGAATCGTTTTAGATTCAAGGCACCTCTCATTAGACTCAAGGCACCCTCAGAAAATGACTGTTCTTAGTTTTCATTCATTTTTGACTATAGAAACTTAATAGAGTAATTATTCTGTCCTAAAGAATTCAGAAAAACTACAACAGGTCAGAATCATTTTAACATTATCAATCCATCTGTGAAATATATAGGATTATCTTTTAAATTATGTTTTCATGCCTGTGACCGCGCAGAGTCCTAGGGGTGGCTGTGATCTCCCTAGCGCCCCCTACCGTGCCAAGTCAGTGTTAAAGCACCCTCACCATCTCTCCCGCCACGTCTTTGATGTTAACAATGTTTAAGGGAGGCTGCCCTTAGTCCTCTCTGACACAGTGCCCTGATGTATCCCAGTCTTAGTTCTATCTTGGGTGACTCAGTGCACCCCAGCCTTATGGGCTATGCGTGGCTCCAACCACCCCTGTACCATGCCCCAAGCCTCGCAGATGTACTGGATGCTGTTTGATTGATTTCCCTTTCCACGCCCCACGGGCACTCTCTGCCTTGTCTCGCACTGCCCGCTCTGGGGCTTCTCGCAACCGCCCGCTCTGGGGCTTCTCACCTTAGGGCTCAGGTGGCCTCAGCCTTACCTGGCCCCCTTCCAATCCTCTGCTCCCCTTCTCAGGACTGGGGTCAGTGCACCCCTGAATGTTGTGCCCTCTCTGGCACCACGGTCCCCACGCTACCGTGAAGCCCCTGTGAGGCCCCCTCCAGCCCCTAATAGCCTCACCCAGTCTTCCGGTTGCAACAACATCAACAAAAGCAATAACAGAAGCCACTCGACTATAACGTAAATCTAAGCCTCCTAGCTAAAATGTTCTCCAAACCACCCCACATCTCTCACCTGTCTAACTAGCAGCTTGTACATCCAGGCCTTTTCGCTTTTCCACCTTTAGGGCTGAGCTCTTTTTCTTAGTCAAGCAGTACTCCTTCTGTCTAGCTGCCAGGTGAGAGAGAGAGCACTCACAGCCTCCAGTCTGGGTCTTACAGTAGTCAGCCGACTCACCAGGTGTGGGCCCTTAGCTCCTCCTGGTTGCCCCTAGCAACCAGCACCTGAGCCCATACTGCTGCTTTTCCAGTAGCAGGCACCTTAGTGCCCTGCTACAATGCCTAACAGTGCTACCATGGCATCCTTTATAGAATCTCAAGGTACCCCAGGATACCATGGCAACCTTGTTGATAATCAACTTTCAAGGCCTCTTTCACTTTAGATATGGTCTTGGGAGCCAAATTGAGGTTGGATTTTAATTTCTACCTGCTTTGATCCAAAAAATACATTGGAAATTTTGAAACAGTAAGTTTTGCTTTCCATTAGCCTCTCTTCAAGGCATTAAGTGTGGCTGTATATGTGTGGGATACCTGTTCTGATGCACTGTAGTTTCATAGTGGTTAGGGTCAGAAGGGACCAACCCCATGCCCCAGGCAGGAATGAATGCAGGGTCATAACACCCCAGCCAAATATCTGTCCAGCCTCCTCTTGAAGACCCTTAAGGTAAGAGAGAGCACCACCTCCCTTGGGAGTCCATTACGGAGAGTCCATTCCAGAGCCTGGCAGCCCTAGTTTTTAAATTCTCACTGCCCTGTACAGTGGGAGAAGAGGGCCCAGACCCAGACTTGAATTTACAACCTTCTGGCTCAGTACCTAGCAGCCAAAGCCCTTAACTAGAGAGCTGGGCCAAATTACAGCACATAATTACAGCATGTTAGAGCAGACTCAGTTAATTAATTAGCATGCTACAGCAGCCTCACCGTCTTATGTATTCAGCATCCCATCACTTCCAAATGGTGATGGGGTGCTTTACCTAAAGCTTTTTGAATGACCTTTAGTTAAAGTGCCCTCACTGCCATTTTGAACTACAGGATGCTGAATACATGAGACACTGTGGGCTCTTTATTTAGAGCAGGTCCTGAGAGCTGTTTTAATTAAAGCACACCCCCCCCCCAGCCTTGGAGCATGTGTAAAGATGCCCTAAGTTAACTCCAAATAGCATTTCTTTAAAATGTTTATCACGAAAACATTTATCACAGGTGATTTTGGAGTTATAGGGATGACATCACCTTAAAATCCATGCTTCATTGCATCTGTGTGAAAAGGCTACACATAATGTAACATCTATTCTTGTTAGCATTCATGAAGAAACATTGTTTTCACTTAACACAGAGGACAGGTGTAACAGGTCAGTCCTTCCCTTTAAGGAGGTACAGTCATCCTCATTAAGAAAGCTCAGCTGTTAGGCATTGGAGTAAGCAGGAAGTATTCTGATGGCATAAATTTCAAGTTCATCGCATTCTATGACCCATTTACCCATGTGCCCATGTACATGTTGTGTACATATGTAAATTCCAGACAAATCTGAAAAACAAGGAACTTCTCTCCCACTTTCATAGGATACATACAGATTTTGGGGAAGGTTAGACTATGTTAAAAGAGAATTGAAAATTGAACGTAGTTAAAAATTGAAAATTGAAAAAAGTTAAAAATTGAACTTAGTTTGCCACGGTGCAGACTTCACACTTAGATCCTTAGTTAGGTTGATCTAAGTGCGAACTGTATAGAAATTCAGGAAGGTTTTATCAGTTAAAAAATATCACCCACAAAAATACTTGTTTCTTTCCACAGTGTAGTTAATTACAGCTGGTGTTCTCCATGCTCTCTTCCAGGAAATTTTTTTATGTTTTCCAAATCTTTGCCTAAGGAGAATCACTGAGCAGCTCCTTAAGGGATTCAGTCTAGTTATACTTGTCTAAAAGAAAGGACATTGTGATACAGAAAGTTGAATGCGATAAACTCTCCATGGGAAAAAATTGGTGTATGGAAAACATGAAAATATGATGGAGTATGTAGGAACTCCTGAATAAAGAGAATGGATATATATTATTTATATGCCACTTTACATTCCTCATTGAATAAAATGAAAACATTTTTCTAGCAAAAGAGCCAAGATAAGAAGAGTTCATAAACTGTATTGGTTATTGCTGATTTCTGTGAAGTCAAATAGCTTACGTAAATTTTAACAGTAGCTACTCTCAGTCATGCACAATACAGAAGAACTGAGATTTCATATTTTACAATAAAACCATCAAAACAGAACATTATACAAAAGGTAACATATCATAGATATGTACATGTAGGCAGGCAGAGCTGTTTTACGATTAAGACAGTGAAATGGAACTTAGAATATCACTGTTGATGTTTGGCTCTTCCACAGACCTTCTATATGGCTCAGTAAGTCAGTATGTCATTTATGTGCCTCATTTTCCTATTTCTAAAATGGGATCACCATTGCATTTCCCCCCTCAAATCCTGCGTTTATTTATGCTGGGTATGTTTACATGAGACATTTACTGCTGAGTTCCCTAATGAGCTCCACATTAAACATCTCAGCATCTACATGTGTGGCTCTATTAGGCTACAGGAAACTAATAAGGTCTACAACAGGTTAATACTTGTAAATACAAATATTATCCTGATGCAGAGCTTTTTTGTATGAAGCAGCACATGTGTAGATGCTGACATGGCTGGTTGGGGCACGAGGTACTTCAGTACAGTAGCTGCCTGCCAGCTAGCCCTGCACTGAAGCACCCTCTTGCCCCAGCTAGCTCTTCTGCATCACACTGAGCTGGGTTGGAGCGGTCCCAGGATAGCAGACTGATCCCTGGGGCCCCCTGCCAGCTGGGGCTGCTCTAACTTTGCTCAATGTGCTGTGGTCCTAAGCACATGTGTAAATGTGACACCCAGGAACAATAAACTCAGGTACCATGTAAACCAGAGTTTATTGTTTTGCATTAATATGCACGTGTAGATGTTCCCGCTAATCATCTAGCTGTATAGCACAACGGCCTCTGATCTTGGTGCTGCTTCTACCTTAACACCAAATTATTTATTATAAATATAATCCTTTTAGGCATGTCTGAATTTATGGTAGATGTGACTGAAATGACTCAGAGCTCCAATTCAGTTTTGAAAAGTATTTCAAAACTGTATATACTATACTATACTATTTATACTAATAGTACAGTATAAATGTATCTACATTTATAGTAACGGGATTTTCTTGCATTTGAATTGATAGCATAAATAAGGGCAATTTACATTCTTACAAGGCACATACACATTTGATTCTCTTGGAATTTGATGATGCAAGGCAGAGCAGATTTTTCTATAGGAACAAGAACCAAAATTGATAATATAATATTGTATCCATAAAATATTTAAATTACTGATATATAGCTTCTCCTCTTTAATATACCATCTAGAGATGTTTCTTCTCCTTGGCTCTGGTATCATCAATGGAACTCAGTCCTGAAGCAAAAAGATAGTTAATTTTCTAAATGCATTCAAAACCCTCATATCTCAAGAATGTCTTAAGAATAATACCTTTTTTTCAGAGAGATGGGTATACATTTGTTTGATTTGTTGTTTGGTGATCTGAACAACTCTTCACTAAGAAACTGAAGGGAGAACAGCTTATGACACATAGCACACTTACCACTCAGAGCTAACATCAATCCTTAGTATATTCAGTAGGATGTACAATCTGATATCCTGCAAGACTAGGTACCGATTTAAAAAACCTGAGGTGGCGCACGTCCAGACAAGCGTGCGTGTGACTCTTGCCCCATCTCAAACTCTTTTGAGACAGATCAAGAGGCATGTGCGGGAATGAAAAAATGTTCCCCACACTGTAAGTTTGCAGCTCAGGGGCAAAATTAGATCCCCAGGGGTCTAAAAAAAATGGAGTTAAAAAAAGCGGGGCAGGGCATCATGTTGAGGCAACTGGAGGCTGGCTCCTCCACAGAGATGGTCTGGCTACCAGAACGTCCCTGAGGTTGGCCCTTGCCCTGGTGCTGAAGCACACTGCCTGCTAGGCACTGGGGCTCCAGTGCCAGTAAAGTAAGGGGTTGGGAGGCCTGGAGGAGGGGAAAGCGGACTGTGGAGCAGACCCCCAATGGCCTCATCCACTCCCCTGGCCCCCCCAGCCCTGCCTGACCCCATCCCCCGCATCTCCCTGAGGCCCCCAAGCCCTTTCCTGCCTGGCCCCATCCCCTGCCTACCCCCCAGACTTCCTGATCACTGCCTTGCCCATCCCCATCCCCCCCAGCACCCTGATACCTCCGATACCTGCCCCCCCAGCATCCGCACAGTAGAAAACAAAATAACCACCCTGCAAGCACTTACCAGCAGTTCAGCTGCTGTCTGAGTCATTGGGGCCCCGCCCGCACAGCACAGGTCATAGGGACAGCCCCAGTGGCCCCAGCCCAGGACCCTCATGACCCCTGCTGCCTTGTGCTGTCTGGAGGGGCTCTGTCAGGAGGCCCAAGATCCCCCATAGCCCCTGCTTCTAGGGTAGGTAGAGGCCTTCTTTTTGTTTATTTTCCTTTTTTTTTTTTAAAGTGATGGTGTCTGTGGTGGGGGGGGCAGCCATGGGGGCCTGGGGGTGCAAGTGGGGGTGGGGCTATATGAGGCAGCCATTGTAAGGTCTGGGGGAGTCTAGGTGGGGTTGGGTAGGAAAGCCATCAGGGAGGGCTGTTGCAGATGGCAGGGGATGGGGCCAGGTAGGGCAGCAATTGAGAGGCTGGGGTGGGGTATGTGGGCTTACAGGGGGTGTGATAGCCCTTGCAGGGGCCATTTGGCCCCTGTTGGGGGGGCTGTAACCCCTGTTGGGGGACAGCAAAATATATAGTCATGCATTCATGAATTCATGAAACAAGTATTTAGAGTTCATGTCATTATTATGATGGAGACACTGGTAGGCTTCCACATTGCTTTAACACTGTAGATATATCAATAAAATATTGCCCAACTGATTGTTGTCTCTTGTCTTACTCTCTCTCTGTCTTTATAGTGGTCTTTTATTTTAATTGTGGAGGAACATGGATTTGGGGGGATTTTACAGAGTGACTTTGGTTTTTTTTTAAATCAGGGATGTTTCAATTTTCCAACAGGGAACACCAGAATTCCTGCTAGGAAGGCCAGTGGCAGGTCCCTGCCTACTCAGAGCTGGCACCTTGGATCTAGCTAGCTGTGGCTGACCTCCTGGTCAAATGAGGTCAGGACAACATGCTTTGCCAGTTCAAATCAAGCCACCACACCTGGAACATCTTCCAGGCGATAGCTGCCCGGATGGCTGGGTAGGGGGCACACATGCATGTAGTGCTGCACAGAGGCCAACTCTGCAGCCACAGCCCACTGGCAGCTGGTCCAGAGGGGCATATGCCTCTATTGGCTGTGCAGTTCCCATCTGGGTCTGGTGGGTGTGCAGCAGGTCACAGCCAGGCAGCAGCCCCCACTTTCAGAGTGCAGGGAACTCTCAGGGCTGTTTCAACAGTCCAGCTGGCACAAGGGGTAGTGTTCCCAGGTACCAATTGGCCGGGCCCCAGAAGCTCCTGAGAGTTAGTAGCCCTGAGCTACTTGCCAGGGCAGCTTTTTTACTGATGGTGCCAGGACTGGGCAGATTTTTATACTGCTGGGGACAGCACAGGTGCTGGTCCCAGGCTGTAGCTCCTCCGGGCTGCAGATCCAGGAGGAGCCAGGCAGGGTTATTTTGCCCCAAGTGGCACAATTTGCTCCACAACAAAGCACATATCTGAGCACATGCACTGAGGCAAAAAGCCCCGGCTCAAATTTGTGCCGCTTCTACTTGAGCTGCTGCGAGTACACATGCTTGCATGTATGGACATGCCCATAGAATCTAAGTTATGTAGCTTTCTGTAAGTGATGTAGTTTAGATTGGTAGTGAACAGAAAACCAATGCATCTGATCACTTATACTGGTGAAAGTGTAATGTCTGTATCTGGACCAAAAGTCTAGAAGTTTATGTAGCTCTTTATCGTTTCTATTTCTATGGCTAGTACTGAATCCTTCAGAGGATGTCAGGGAGGGAAAGGGATGTGGCAAAAAGGGGGAGAAACCAATAATATATGAAATACAGTACCACAGGCTGAATTTATTTTCCAGATCCAGTGCAATGATCAATCTGCACCTAGAAGCACTGGGGCAGATAATTTTATCCTAACTAGTGAAATGCAGATCTTTTTCTTATTTATTTAAATATCTAATTTATTTTGAAACTTATTGTGCTATTACACTCTTGACAATTTCTACAGATAATGACTTCTACTTCAAGAAAACACTTCTCTTTATATGTTTTAAATATAATGTGTTTTAATTTTGATTGCCCCTTATAGAAAAGGATAAAGACAGGCACTCCATTAGACCCTAAATTATATTTCTTCTATATCACCATCATTACTGTCCTAACCTATGATAACTGAAAGAGACCTGACGCATGAATCCTATTAAAGATCTATTGTAACCCTGGGGAAAGAGGACTCCTACTAATCAAATGGGGTACATACTCTAGAATGCAAAATTCATTTCAATGAAAACCCTAATGACCATAAATGATACTCTCTCCTAGGCACTACCCTTTTATGGAATGACACAGTACATAAATAACAATAGCTTAAAGCTTTATTTCTTTCTATTTGTAAATAATTTAAATCAGATTATTCCCTTCACATATTAATGGAATGGAATGGGAGAAAAGCTTTTTTTTATTTAGGTTCTTTTTATGTGGGTACTACCCACATTGTCCTCAGGGAAGAGCTATCTCCAAAACCAGAGGATCCGTCAGATTGCACAAGTCTTTTCTGCATAGAAACCCAGGTCTCTGGCTCTGCCTATGATTCCTGTTCCTCCTACTTCTGGTGATTCTTATAGGTTCCAGAGTTTCTAGGAAGTGGGGAAATTATCATGAATCTGTTTGCCATCTTTCTGTGTGAAAGAAACCCCTTTCTGTGGAGATTCTGGAGCTAAAGGAATGACATGCACCAATCTAGTTCATTGATTTAAATCACTACTTACTTTTATAAGTACATATAGACAGCTAAACATATAAGAACCCCCTCTTATTTCCCTTTAAGAATTTCCCCTCTAGTTTTCCAAACCCCAGTTCTCCTTCTTATCCTATTTCTAAGGTGTTCTAGCATTTCCCAGAGATAAATACCACTAGCAACATCTTCCCAGCTTTTTTTCTTGTTGATATGCCCTGAAATCTCTTTCACCGCAGACAACTGGTCCAGATAACCTCTTCTAATCACAATTTCCTTTCTTAAACATAGGTTCTCATATACCTTCCCTGCTTGTGCTTCTATTTATTTTTTAATTTTTGTACTATCTAGGATGGTAAGTGATTTCTGATGAACATTTCCGCTCTTCAAAAAGAAAGAATTCACACATAGCAGGCCAGTTGTGGTTGTGGGCCTGACACTATTGTAGGGATTATTCACAATGCATGTCACTGTTTCAAGGATCATGAATGCAACAGACGACTCATTCTCTGCAATGTTTATTTTTTTATAATGCAAGAGATGAGTGTATTTGGAAGTATGATTTCAAAGACATCTCTTATTATCCTGTGCTCAATTACTGAGACAAAGACATTGATATGCAGGACTTCAACAGAATAAGTGTATTATGAAACTCTTGGTCTGTTAAGTGACTCTTTTCAAATACAGTTGAAACCAGTTCTCATTACATTAATAAAATGAATGTTTTGTAAGAGAGGATTATGTAGAGAGAATAGGGTAAATAGTTACAGCTAAAGCTAACACTCGTCATATAAACCTAAGGATTTAAAGCAACAGGCATTTCAAGAACTGAAAATACCTAAAATAAGTAAGTTTATTCTGATTAATTAAAATAATTCAAATTCCATGAATGGTAGATTAGGAAAAAATACAATCATTTTGTGTTTTTCAACAAAAATGATCCCAAATTATGTCTTTTTAACCTATCAACAGCTAAATTACATGGTATATCCTAGCATAACATTTTTTTTTTTTTTTTATAGTACAGAAATACAATTTGCATGCAAGGATTGTGGAAACATAATGTAAGCGGTATACTGAGGGTCATTGTGCATTTCCAGAATTAAAGAATCTTCAGTTACTATTGACCCCATTACAATAGTGAGTAAATCCTCTCCCTCCTGCCAGTCCTGATTCAGGGCCTTACGGTACTGAGAGTTGTAGAGACATAAGGTACAAAAAACTTGTTCTGTAGGCAAATCCTAACTGAAATTTTTACAGTCTTGATGGAATAGACAGGGGAAAGGTATGGAAAGGAATATCATTGCTATGCTGGCCCTGTTCCTTCGCTAAGTCAGGCAGGGATAGCCTTATTTTTAGATTACATTAGTGATTAGGTGTTCATTTTCTGGACTTCAGTGAGTGAAAAAAAAGCCCCTTCTAATTAATTTATACTGGATATGTATATTGGTGTAGGCATTTCTCATTAAAGGTGTTTTTAGCTTAAGATGCATTACGTTGTTATTTAAACAAAAGAACCACAGCATGTTCCTTGTGCTTTCTCCTCTCAACATAAACAGGAGCCAAATAGAATCTTCTTCAGTTATATTGCAATATGTATTATTCAAATCCTGGCTTGTTTTGCATTTAGTATTGTAGCAAAGTACTGTATTTAGGATTTAAAAAAATAGTCTGATTCAGCTTTTACTCAAGTTAGAAAGGACCAGCAATAATCAGATGTTTTTCTCTCTTTCACCAAAAGGAAAACTAAATAATTTGCCTCAAATTACGTCGTATTCTTTAACCTTATTTTGCCTTCAGATTTAGTCCTAGTGTGACAGTCCAAAGTAACAATTGGCAGGAAGCCCAACATTTTAGAAGAGTGTCTGTAGGCTAGGTATCTCTCTGTGTGATTTATTGTTAGATGGTAGTTGCACTAAATTAGAATCAAAGTACAATTTGTTAAGGGATATGTCTACAGCTTTGCAGAAGAGCTTTGCTTGTCCTTGCAGAGTAAATGTTAAAATAAAACTCTACACTAGGCATGTACCAATCTGATTTATTTTGCTTACAAAACCATAAACTTTAATACTTAAAAAGTGTGGCCTCTGATTCAGAAAGGTGCTTAAGTATCTGGCCATTGTTCGGTATGTGGGTAGCTCCACTGAAGTGTGGAGTTTGAAACAAAGTCACCTGCCCAACTAGAAAAGCATTTGTTTTTCAGTTAAGTGACTCCCTATTAAAAAGTCAAGAGTTCTACTTGTTCATGTAATTGAAGTTAAGTGTGTGCTACAGTACCTTGCTGACTCAAGACCAATGTTATACGGGTGCACAGTTGAGGAGGTCAGTTAAAAAAGGTAAGGAGAAATTTGATAAGATGGCCTCTTTCCACTACTTTCCTTGATACCAATAACATTCACTCCCAGTTTTTCACCAAGCACTACAATTAAATGAGAATTATACAAAGCAAAACAATTTATAACTTCTATGCATTTTATGACCTACAACCATATTTCCAAAAATATTTATACAACAAAAGATGCAGACAGGCACCTGGTAAGACTTTCACAAGTGCTTAAGACATAAGGCAGGGCATTCTGTGCTTGAAGATTTCTTTGACATCAGTCCCAACTGTAAGTCCAAGGAAAGAAATTACTTAACAAATCCCACTACTTGCACATTCCTTTCACCATCACAGCTACAATGATACTACAACAAAAGTGCTTAAAGCAGTTTGGAAGACTAACACACTGAGGTAATGAAAATCAATGTAAAGATTCCGTTAGTGCATCATTACTCACCTAAATACCTTTGGAAAGATCACTCAGAGGTAATTATATTCCACCTTTTAAAAAATAGCCTCCCATGATGATATTGATATTGCTAGAAAATCATAGGGAGTCAGTGAAAACTTCGAGAGACTTTAATCATGGGGAAAATAATCTACTTATACATTCCCATTCATAATATTATTCAGAAATATCATATATGGCATTCATAGATGTTCTGTTCTGACTTTATTACAATTCCAATGGTAGATGCTGATTTTTAAGAGATTTTTGAGAGGGAATGTCTTTTTTCACTCACTATTGTTGTGATGATATGCAATAGTGATGACAGTCAACAACACTCCCTCAAATCTCAAGTGAGAAAATTCTACTTCTATTGCAACTGCACTGATTTGAAAGACTTCTAGTTTGTCTGAGTATGTGGGGGAAATGCATTCATAAGCAAAGAACTTGAGAAGCTGACTAAATCTAATAACACCAAAATGATGTTGATTTGCTAAAATAGGAGAGATGTAAAATGGCATCTTTTTAGGAACATGAGCTAAGAAGCATCCTCTTGGGCTTTTGAGACCAATCCTCATAGTAGTGCAGGCACCCCCATCAAAAAATACCTTTCATAAAGTTGTCATACTGTCTTAAAAAAAAAAAAATTATTTTTTAAATATATTTGTATTCGCTGAAATTTTAGATCCTTTCCCCTTATTAGGGGGCTGATCCAGAATCTAGCTCCTATTACTTTACCAGATACACTTATCTTTTATTGACTCAACTGTATCATTGGGAGAGCTGGTGGACAAGCTTCTGGGCATTAAATACTCTTCCTTAGGTCTATGACATTTCCCTTGTTCACAGCTGGCTCATATTAGTAGTTCACCTCAAGCAATGCATAAAGGTCTTTGTCATCATCAGCTGTTTCCAACTGATAAGTCATCAGCTTAGAGCAGAAACTCTTTTTGGTCTGATCCTCCTCTTTGTTGACCATGTCTCCCAACTTTATATTTTGCTTTTTGGGCCAAGACAGTTAATTAAAATAAAAAAATAACAGTGTCAAGACCAATTCTTGAGGAACTCCACTTACAATTATAATTGTTTTTTTCATAATTCACCATTGTCTCCTTGTTAGCCAGGTTTCCCTCCACCCTGCACTGTTCTTATATTATCCAGCTGACTAAATAAAGTTTCTGACCACACAGGAAGGGCACGGATTATCTTTTCTAATCTACTATGAGGAAAGTGACTGTGAAATACCACGGGCTTTCTTAAATATATTAAATTCCTAAGTATTTCCCAGCATTGATACAGACTAAGCAGGTGCATCTACACATGCCAGTTTAAGAAATTTTAGCATGAATTGAGGTTTCTATTAATATTTTTAGAGATTTGTATCTTGTAAGTACAGAATACATACCGTTTGCAGTTTATATTATTGCATTCTGATAGTCCTGAAGACTCTGTTACATAATAACACTATATAATCCTATGAGTACCACAAAAAGAGATAATACTCTAATTTGGATATCTTCCTTATGTAAGTAGACAGGTTATTAAAACACAGTCAATATTTGAAAGATTTTTTTGCAGCTTGGCATCATCTTGTTGTTGGGCATTTTAATATGCTGTTCTAATATTTTATTTTTATTTTATCATTTATTTAGATATTTATGTATTTACATAATGTTTTATTTTATTTTATCATCATGCACACCTGTTGACGTTTTCTTCCAGATTAATAATGATAATAATAATAATAATAATAAACAATTAAATATAAATAAGTCTCACATCAAAATAAAATATTTTAAGAAATACTTTTGTTACTACTATTAAGCAAATTATAACAGTAATTGGGGACTTTTAAACAATGGTTATTAGGCCAAGGTTCATTATAATGTTTCACACCTGTCAGACACTTTCACAGGAGGGACTGGTAGACTGAGTATTTTGTATGATAGATAATTTGATGGAAGATGTATCCATCTGGAATCTTTTAGAAGTGCTCCAATTGGCAGTCAAGCTACTGAGTTCAGAGCAATGCTATTTGAATGCGAAGATAAAACTAAATAAAGTATAAGCTGATGCAACAAAGTATTCTCTTCAGTTGATTTAGCTTTTTTCAAGCTATATTTTGGAAACACTGCTGAACTAAAAAAAAATCTGATTTTTGATAAAGTGGTCCATCAGAAATATATTCTATTATAACTAAAGCTGGTTTCAAAAACTCAATGAAAACCTAAGACATGGACAGATTCTGCTCACATTTGGGTTTGAACAAGCTTTGCCATAAACAAATAAGTAAATAAGACCCCAGTTATGGCTTGTTGCAGAAACACAATGAAGAATTTACAACTAATATGCCATAAGGACCTGGTGGGTATAGCAGACAATAAGCTGAATGTGAGCCAGCAGCACGCCCTTGTTCCAAAGAAGGCTAATAGTATACTGGGTTGCATCGGTAGGAGTGTAGCCAGGAGGGCCAGGGAAGTGATTATTCTCCTCTGTTCAGCACTGGTGAGGCTGCATCTGGAGTACTGTGTTCAGTTTTGGGCCCCCCACTAAAGAAAGGTTGTGGACAAACTGGAGAGTCCAGCAGAAGGCAACATAAATGATGAGGAGGCTGGGGCACAGCCTTCTGAGGAGAGGTTGAAGGAACTGTTCTCATTTAGTCTAGAGAGGAGGAGACTGAGAGGAGATTTAATAGCAGCCTTCAACTACCTGAACTAGGGTTTGAAAGAGGATGGATCTAGATTGTTCTCAGTTGTGGCAGATGACAGAACAAGGAGCAATAGTCTCAAGTTGCAGCAAGGAAAGTTTAGGTTAAGTATTAGGAAGATTTTTCTCACTAGAAGGGCAGTAAAACTCTGGAACAGCTTACCCAGAGAGGTGGTAGAATCTTCATCCTTGGAGGTTTTTAAGACTTGACCAGACAAATCTTTGTGGGAATGATCTAGTTGGGAATAGTCCTGCTTTGAGCAGGGAGTTGGACTAGATGACCTCCTGAGGTCCCTTCCAAACGTAATTGTCTACGGTTCTATTTCCTTTTTAACAAGAACATAACAACAGTGATGTATTAGCATCAGTCACATCAAATAATCTTAGAATGATAAGATAAAGGAAAATAAACTTCCAGATTATGGAGTAAAGCAAAAATAAAGATAGGATTAGTCTCCAGAGAAGTGACTCCCCCCACCCCAAGTTTTTATTTTAATTTTTAAAAATGTAAAGTTGTTTCTGTAAGGCTATCAGCCCTGTAGACACTACTACCAATGCAAAAAACCCCTCAGCAGCATTAAAGTAATCAACTGAGCAGAAGCTCAGCTTGCCAACCACTAAATATTCCTTTCTACTCCTTTATTGTTAAGTTATGCACACTTTTATTTATTTCAAAAGCCCCTATCAAAAAGACTTCTTTTGGATTGTATCCAGGAGGCCATTACATTCTTGTAAAATGGGCTCAGCTGGTGAACCAGCTTTGCTGAATTTGACCCTATAAGGATTTCACAAGAATTTGGACAGGTAAATATGTACGAATTGTGACAGTACATCTGAGAAAGAAGAAGTGTATGGATGACTCATAAATGTACAAATGGCAGCCATAGAGCTAAGGTCCAAAGCCAAACTGTTGTCATTGAAGCGTAAGAGTGTCTTTATATTATTAACAGGCAAAAAATATAATAAATAGCAGACAAACACAAATCTTACATAACAACAAGTAAACTCCAGTCGAGTTCTAAGAAAACCGAAATGCATATTATCTATATTAAATGTATACAGCTAATCTTAATACATTAAATGAAAAGAAAAGATTTTGAAATTGTACAGGACAGGATCTCATGACAAGTTTCAGGTAGATAACTCAAATGCAAGTGCAATTACTACTCTGAGTCACAAATTATTTAAAGTAACATGAACTAAATGACATATGCTTTTCTCAGTAAGTGACAAGGGACAAGGACTTGACTGCAAGTAAAATGAAATATGATATTCATCAGCACAAGCACAGGAAGTTTGAAAACATGTCATAATGTCTATTTCATAATAAATTACTTTTGTTGTAGCTAATTTATATATAAGAAGCTACGAACAAAAATAAATTGCAATGTATGGAAGTCTCATAAACTGAAGCAAGGGGGGCTACAGTAATATAAGAAAGTAGTCAGTCTTATCTGACTAAATGTATCTTCAAGGTATCATTTCTCATTTGTATGTTTTAATTACAGACCATATAGAAAATGAATTCTAAAACTGACCCTATATTAACTTCCGAGCATGTGGTACTATGAGAAAAGCTAAGATTTGTATGCATTTGACTCCAAAAGTTTTTATGCAATTTTTATTTTACCCTTGTATGGCTATTGAGAGGCTATCAAAAGAAAACATGCCTTGTTTATTCTGTTCTTTACCCGTGTCAACTGTCTCTGATGCTTAAAATTGTACTTAACATAGTCATGAAAATTATATTCCATGTATTATCTTCCATGTATTTTACTAGTTCATGCTACTTTCTCCCTATATCTAAAATTATTTCAAATTTAATTAACAGATTGAGCTGTTGATCTTTAAAGAAGATGCTTGGGTACTTCTGTGAAATTACTTTTATATTAAAATGTAGGATTTAGACCATTATAAGCAAATTTTACAACCTTAGCGATTTTCACCTTAGATGGATTTCAGTTAACTTTCCATGTAGCCACTCAGTGAAATGTCACATTTGTTCTGCAGCCAGTGATCATCACATCATGGTTGCCACATATCAGAGTTCCATTTTTTCTTTGCGATTTTGGCCAAGTACTAATTTCATTCTGCAGAAGAAGTCAATTGATGTCAGTGGGAACTCTGCTATGGTCAAAAGACAGCATGTGATGTTGAAAAATAAAGCAGGGTAGATTTGCACCTTAGGGTGAAATTACACACTGGAATTAGTAGGTGCTAATTATAAGGAATGTTGGTTGGTGTTAAGGTCAGTACATGCTACAGATCAGTGGCATGTTAAGGGGTAATACCCTCTCTAAAATGCATTGCTGAGACCTGCCTCTAATGGGAAGATGAGCAGGACTGTGGCTAGGGACTGCTAGTCTGCTCCATGCCTACCCTGCTCATCAGCTCTCTAGCTGTAAGATATCTCGGGTGGAGGGGGACCCCCAGCACTTAAATAACCACCCACCAGCCCACCTCCAATCACTCCTCTAGCGGCATCAGACATAGGGGATTTTTCCCTCCCTGCCTGCTCCCAGGCTCCCTAAAGACCTTGATGCCCCTAACCCACTGGCCCCATACTGAGGCACCTCAGGAGGAAGCACCTCCTTGCCTTTGTTCCTCCTCAGCCGGCACCAGTGGGAGCCTGCCTAAAGCGAAGTCCCCCTCTCGCTGCAAACACCCCATCCCTGTGAAGCAGAGGCAGGCCACCCTGAACTGGTGGGGAAAGCCACAGACAAAGTAGGGTGCATCACAAGGGCGAGCTAGGTCACTCAGAGCATTGGGGAGATGCTTGCTTTGGATGGCCAGCCCTTCTCCTTAGTTGAGTGGCCAGGGTTCATATGAGCAGCACAGGGATGCTAATGCATCTCTGCACATACCACCCCCTTGCTTGTACTCCTCAGCCTGGCAACAGTGACAGCATACCCCATAATAAGTCCCACCCTCGCTACAAAGCCCTTGTCCACCCAAAGCAGAGGCTGGCCACCCTGGAACAGTGGGAAAAAAGGCAGGCAGAAAGGGGCGGGGGGCTGTGAAAGGCAGGTCCACAGGTGGCCTTACACTTCAACCCAGACATCTGGAGCAGCTGGGGTAGAGATCACACCTACCTTTCCCTCACAGGGCACTGGTGCAACAAGTCAGGCCATCAGTGGGCTCTCCTTCAATTGGAGGTGATGGATAAGTCCCACACAGTAAGGGAGATCACGGTAGCCATGAACTGCAAGGTGCAGAGTTGGCTCATTGGGCTGGGTGAGCTCACCTTCAGGTTCATGGTCACCGACAACAAGGCCAATATGGTCAAGGTGGTCTGTGATGCCAACCTGTTGGTATCTGCCTTGTGGCACAAAAGCTGCACCTCATAGTCAGGGATGCCTTGGAGGACGACAGGGTTGCCAGTTTTGGTGCCATCACTACTATCAAGCTGCTCTCAAAATGCTGGAAGGTGGTGGGCTACTTCCACTACAGCATCAAGCGGGGCAAGATGCTGTGGGACAAACAGGCAGATCTGAACATCCCATAGCACAAAATCATGCAGGATGTGTAGACTTGGTAGAACTCCAATACCTGATGCTGGAAAGGCTGGTGGAGAATCAGGACTGAGGGACTAGACACTTAGAGTGGTTTTCTTGTGATAAATGTGCCCCTACGGATAGTTGGGTATTTGTGTCTTTCATAGATTCTGGTGCATTTGTGGGGGTACTGGAGATATGTTGGCAGGTTTTGCATTTCTTGCTATGGCATGGTCTGGATCCATTCAGTGTGTTCTGGGCTGTAGGAAGTTGGCTTATAGTTTCATAGTAGTTTCATAGTAGCTAGAGTCGGAAGGGACCTAGGTAGATCATCTAGTCCGACCCCCTGCCTTAGCAGGAAAGAGCACCGGGGTCAGATGACCCCGGCAAGGTGCTCATCTAACTTCCTTTTAAAAATCCCCAGGCTAGGAGCCTGCACCACTTCCCCTGGAAGCTGGTTCCAGGCCCTAGCCACCCTGACTGTGAAGTAGCGCCTCCTAATATCTAATCTAAACTTACCCTCCGCCAGTTTGTGACCGTTATTCCTGGTCACTCCTGGCAGCGCACGGGGGAACAGGGACTCCCCCAATACCTGCTGATCCCCCCTGACCAGTTTGTAGCAGGCCACAAGGTCCCCCCTTAGCCTTCTCTTGTGGAGGCTAAACAGGTTCAGGTCCCGTAGCCTATCCTCATAAGGCCTGCCCTGCTGACCCCTGATCATACGAGTGGCCCTCCTCTGAACTCTTTCCATATTGTCCACGTCCCTCTTGAAGTGTGGCGCCCAGAACTGGACGCAGTACTCCAGCTGCGGCCTGACCAGTGCCGCATAGAGGGGGAGGATCACCTCCCTGGACCTGCTCGAGATGCATCTGTGGATGCATGATAGGGTACGATTGGCCTTCTTGACTGCCTCCCCACACTGCCGGCCCATGTTCATCGTGGAGTCAATGACGACTCCAAGATCCTTTTCCGTCTCCGTGCTGGCAAGAGGAGAGTTCCCCAACCTGTAAGTGTGGTGCCGGTTCTTCCTCCCCATGTGCAACACCTTGCACTTATCAGTGTTAAACCCCATCCTATTCTCATCCGCCCACCGTTGCAACCTGTCAAGGTCAGCTTGTAGCCTATTGCACCCTTCTAGTGCACCCACATCCCCCCACATCTTAGTGTCATCAGCAAACTTGAACAGGGTGCTTTCTACCCCCTCATCCAAGTCACTGATGAAGATGTTGAACAGTGCAGGCCCGAGGACCGAGCCCTGCGGAACCCCACTGCCCACATCCTTCCAGGTCGAGAAGAACCCATCCACTACCACCCTCTGGGTGCGGCCCTCCAACCAGTTGGCGACCCATTTGACCGTGTGGGCATCGACACCACAGTCTCCCAGCTTTTTGATGAGGACAGGGTGAGAGACAGTGTCGAAAGCCTTCCGGAAGTCCAAAAAGACTACATCCACAGCAACCCCTACATCTAATGATTTGGTGACCTGATCGTAAAAGGCCACCAGGTTGGTCTGACAAGACCTGCCACTGATAAACCCATGTTGGTTGCCCCTGAGCATGCATTCCCCCGCAAGGCCCTCCTGGATGTGTGCCAGGATAATTTTTTCAAAGAGCTTACCCGGGATTGAGGTCAGACTAACTGGCCTGTAATTTCCCGGGTCCTCTTTTTTTCCCTTTTTGAAGATAGGGACCACATTGGCCCTCTTCCAGTCCTCCGGCACCTCGCCAGAACACCACGAGTGCTCATAGAGCCGTGCCAGGGGTCCCGCAATGACCTCAGCCAGTTCCTGTAGAACCCTAGGGTGAAGATCGTCCGGACCAGCGGACTTGAACACGTCCAGCTTCTCCAGAAGTACCCTAACTAACTCCTCGCTAACCCTTGGCCCAGGCGTGTCTCTCTCGGGGCCCGAGGGGGGCCCAGCAGGGAGGTGGCTGAACTGGTCCCTACTTAGGAAGACAGAGGCAAAGAAATCGTTAAATATGTTAGCTTTGTCATCTGGCGTGATGACTAAGTTGCCCATCGTGTCCTGCAGGGGCCCCACATTACCCGGGACCCTCTTTTTACCCCCTATGTATTTGAAGAAGGACTTCTTATTGTCCTTAATCCGGGAAGCTAGTCCTATCTCCAACTCTGCCTTGGCCCTCCTGACTGCCCCCCTACATCCTCGGGCGACTATAACATAGTCCTTCTTGGCGATGACCCCATCTCTCCATTGGGTATATGCCTCCCTTTTAGCAAGGAGACATTCCCGGATGCTCTTAGTGCGCCATGGGGGTTTATGTGCCCTCCTGCTCCCTTTGACCCTTGTTGGGATTACCTCCCTTTGGGCATGGAGGATTGTCTCCTTAAGGAGCAACCACTCACCTTCGACATCTGATTCCCTTCCCCTCTGGGTCCTCAGCGCTTCCCCAACTATCCTCCTTAGCTTGTTGAAGTCAGCCCTCCTAAAGTCTAGCTTCTGGTGATGAGCTTCCGTGTTTGTTTGAATTTACAAACCGCTTTTCACAGACGGGCCTATGAACTGCACTTCATCAACCTCATAGATACAGAAACTCATGGACTGAATATAGACATTGGATTTATGACAGATTACAACATGCCTGACATCTGACTCCACAGGTAGCAGGTACCTCTTCACTTTTACCTGGTACATCCCCCTTCCACACACACCCCAGCCTGTCTCTTACCCTCTGATGCCTCCATTTCCATTTTCACTGACTAGCTTTCTTGCCTGCATTGCATGCCAGCCTCTGGCTTCTTTACTATTCCTTCCAACCAGGAAGAGCACACACACCAACTAGACGGTTTCTCAGCCTGATGAAGGGTTTTTAAACTGGAAAGCTTGCAAAGAAAATTTTCTCCAACTATTCAGTTGGTCTAAGAAAAGCTATCAGATTGATGCCAAGAATTGTGTCTGTGCTATGTCCTTAGATCAACACAAGTACAACCTACACCACATGTGGCACAAGTTTTTCTTTCAGCAGTTTGAGTTGCAGTTTCACAGGAACCCTTCCACCCCTTTGCCTGAAACTTGGCAGACCTCCCTCATGCCTGCACGAGGGGTGATGTGTGTGGCAGCACAGGGCAGCCATTTAATGCCCCTCTCTCAGAGCCAGAGGCAGCAGTTTAGTTTCTCACCAGTCAGCAGGAGAAGAACATCTCTCCGCTGAGCTCCCACGCCAGGAAGAATGTAGAGGTGTAAGGGCTGGGGCTATATGGGCAAGAGAAGGCCCCACATCATCCTGGGCATGACCTAAAACTGCACCTTGCCAGGGTAGGGAGGCCTGGGTGGGACTGCTGGTGGCGCAGCAGCCCAGGAAATGCCAGGCCCATGAACCTCCCTGGTGAAAGGTGGGAAGGAGCAGGAGGCACCTGATATAACCTCCAGCCACTGCACAGTCCTGGCTGGTGAAAGCCCAAACCTGTAAGATCTTTGAGAGTCCTGGGACTCACTGGTTGAAGTGGAGTTGTGAGAGTGAGAACAGGGGCTACCATGCCTGCAGTTTTCACCTTGCTGTGCCTTAACACACACGTCACAAGTTTTCCTTTGAACAGTTTAAAGTGTAGTTTCCCAGAAACCCCTGCATCTATCTCCTTGAAACCTGGTTGGCTTCGTGGCCTCAGACAGGGCTACCATCCTTGTAGTTTTCACCTCACTGTGCCTTAACATACACACAAACTCACACATCACATTTTGCTTGTCAGCAGCTTGAGGTGCAGTTTCCCAGAAGCCCCTGCACCTATCTCTTTGAAACTTGACAGGCCTCATGCCCTTAGAAAGGGCTACCGTTCCTTCTGTTTTCATCCAAATCTGCCTTAATGCACACAAGTGACATGAGTTTTGCTTTCAGCAGTTTGAGGTGCAGTTTCCCAGAAACCTCTGCATCTATCTCCTTGAAACTTGTCAGGCTTCATTCCCTCATATGTGGCTACTGTCCCTGGTGTTTTTTTACAAATTCTGCCAAAAAATGACAAAGTTATAGGTATGTCAATGATTCCCCATTATAGTCTATAGCCAAATCTCCGAATGAGCACCAAATCTTCCAAAACCAGTTCAGCTGAATCAATTTACAACAGCGATTTGAATCTCCAGATCGAAATCACTGTCCCCTGAATCAGCTAAATCCAAATCAAATACTTCCATATTTGCACAGGCCTACACAAAAATATGATTAGTAACAATAAAACATAGATACATACTAGGGCTGTGTGAAGCTTCAGTCACTGATTCGATTTGGCGGAGACTAAGCACAATTTGGTGGCCAATTTTCTGAGTCCAAATCCTCACTAGAATCAGGAGACCCTTTAATCTCTCCAAATTGAATCAGAATGCTCCAAAAAGATTTGGAGAACTTCAAAAATATTTGGTGATTTGGACATAGACACAGTTTTAAATCTTTTTTCTACATACCTCAAGGGTACCAGGCAGCTCGTGAATGCCGAGATGCTGGGGAAGATGGAGTGTTCCACAGGAGTGTGGTGGAGGTCCCCAGTGCACTGGGCAGCAGACCCAGAAGTGGACCAGAAGCACTTCCAGTCCACTTCCGGGTCCACCATGAAGTGTGCAAGGGACCCCCCCCCGCAGCTCAGTGACTGGTGCTTCCTGAGTCTGGGGGGGCACCTGGGGTCTGCTGAGCTGGGGTCTGCTGAGCTGGGGGGGGCACGGGGGAGAGGGAGTTCCCCAGCGTGCTCAGCAGTGGACTCAAAGTATTTTTGGTCCCCTTTCAGGTTCACAACTGAACATGCGGGGGCCCCTCCATGCTCCTGTGGGATGTTCCATCTGCCCCACCATCGTACCAAGCATGGCTTATGAACGTTATCTCAACATACGTAGAAAAAACATTTAAAGCTGTGTCTATGGGTGAATCGCCGATTCTCCAAATCAGCATCGAATCTCTAGATTTGGATTCAGCCAAATCAAAATCGGGACAGTGATCTGAATCAACAAAGTGAATCACTGTCCCCGATTCGGGCCAAATCCAAATCCAAGTTGAATATGGCCTGTTTCACATGCCCCTAATACATACATCTATCAGTGTGTGAATCTCTCTCTCCATATATATTATTCCTTCCTTTTTTCCCCCTTAAAATTTGAACCTTGTATTTTTAGAAACATTTTCCTTAATACTTAGGACAACTTGCTCCCCCTGCCATAATGAACAGTTAATTTTCACCTTAGCTATAGCCTATTTTTCCCCCCATTAGAAATGTTTTGGCTAGTTTAGAAACGTATAAAGAATTTCACAGTATCAAACAAACCTCATTGTGCCATGGCATTTGCAAGAAGTGTGACTCTCTGGAATACTATTAATATTTATGAAGGAGAACAAATGGTTAGATAAATAATTAAAATAGAAACCTTTTAAAGGAACACAAGAAAAGTAGTTTTTGAGATTGCACAGTGATCTGTGTCCTAAAGTGAGATCTTCTTTAAAAGTGTAACAATGTGACAAGAATTCTGACATTTCTACACACACAATTTTAACAGTAATGCGAAGAACAATACAAAAAACTACCTCATGAATTTTGATGTGTGCCTCTCATGGAACTTTTTACAGAGTCTCTCTTATTTCCGTTATGCTTTGAGGGAAAAAACCCCCCAAACATTCAGTTTACATGGATTGCTTCTTCTGAGTTTTAAGTATTCATTGCATATGTTTGTATCTAGAATGGTGGTAGTTGGATACTTATTAGATCTACTTTTATTGATACACAAGTATCATATATTGCTGTATTGTTTTAAGTACGTTTTAAAACTGACGTTCTAAACAACAATGCAGTTTATAGCTCTTTGCAGTTTCATGCAGTTTAACCAACCCTCTTCATTTATGCTAAGTGTAACAGAATAATCTCTTGGTGTCTCCATCACTTCATGGACATATCTAATAGCATGAATAAGAGGCCTTGCAACCTGTTGTTTTTATGCCAGAAATTAGCACATTAACAGTATCTGAGCAAACTCATTCTGTATGGATTAAACCATATTTCAGAATCAGTTTCATTTAGGCAATGAGATTTTTGTAAAATAAAGGAAAACATTAACAAGTAAGAGTAAAGGAAACAGTGCATTAGGTCAGTGGGCAGCAACCTTTAATAAGCTATGGGTGGAACAACCCAGCTCCAGTACAATGCAGGTCATGTGATTTTGGAAACAGGGCAGTGACCAGTAATAGGGAGTGTGGGGGCACTTACCTACATTTGCTGTGAGGCGGGGGGGGGAGAGCTGCTGTCATTCCCCTCCCCACCAGGGCTGCATATGGGCTCAGCTTGGGGGCGGGGGGAAGAGAGAAAGCAAGGCAGAGGAAAGAACTGTGCTGGGCCTGGGGAGCTGCAGACTGTGCCCACATTGATGCTGCTCCTCTCTGCTCTCTCCCTCCCCCCTGCCTCCCAGTTGCACAGCAGGTACAGGTAGAAGTCACACTGCCCCAACACAGTTCCTTGCTGAGGGGCTTTGGTGTGAGCAGAGGCAGAGGAGATGTTCTGCAGGTATTCAGCTTCCAATTGCACCATGCTGTTGCTGCTTCTCCCTGCACCCTCCACCCCCTGGGTGCAGTGTGGGCACAGCCTCCAGTCCATGGGGAGATGTTTTGGAGCCAGGCAGCTTCTATCTGTTTCCTTGCTGTAGTTAGGGGTGATAGGAGGAGAGAATCAGAGTTTGCAGCTCCCCAGCTCTGATGCAGCCCCCCCACATGATGGAAGTAAGACCACACACAGCCAGAGGGCAGGGGATGGCCTGGGAGAAGCAGCACAGGCATAGGTGTGGGAAAACCCCTCCATGTCCACAGGTCAGATCCAGTGGCTCAGTAGACCAGATCCAGCCTGCAGACATTATGTTTCTGACCCCGGCATATGTCTATCACTATCACTATCAACCTGAAAAGTATTTCAGGTACTTTGCTCTTTGGTCACAGCTTAAGGCAGATTGCGTGCATAACCAAATTAAATCACCTTGTTCAGTAAGACCAACACAAGCACTTTCTGAAAATAAACATTATGGCTGCTTCCACATGAGGGTGGTCGTTTGTTTCCCCATGGAGACGAAGCAGCAGCACACCTTGTGCCACTGCTACTTTTCCCTGCAGAATGCCTGTCCACATGTCCTCTGGCATGCTGCAGGTTACCCAAGGTGGGGTAGGGGACACTGGGGCCAGCACTGGGCTGTCCCCAGCAGCCTTACCTGGGTCCTGGGGTCTCCTGGGGCTGCTGCAGCAGCAGTTCTGCCACTCAGAGTCTGGCTGACTTATGTGGGTTCTTTCTACCCTGGGATCTCCTAATATTGGGGGTTGACCATCAATGGCCTGTGAGCTGGATCTGGCCTATAAGGAGATTGGATCAGGTGTACAGCAGCTCAGGGTATCAGCAGCATGTTGTAGTGTGGGCAGCAGATGGGCTGTCCCCAGGGGTTCTATCCAAACCCTGTTCCTTCTACAATGACAGCTGACTACCCAGCCCTTCCTGTTTTGTTGTATGGCTCCACTCAATTTGACCCTTTATATTGCTGTTGGCCACTGAAATTTCTGGTGAGGGTAAGGGAAAGTAGCTTGGGCATTCTAGGGGACAGAGATTTGACGCTTGCAGCAGGATTCTGAGATGTAAGAAGTGGCCTGAGACAGTAAAAGGCTGCCAATTCCTTCCAAAATATAAAAAAAAGGAAATTGTGAATAAACCATTGCAAATATGGTTGACTAATTACTAGTAGCACAATGTTATCCATCCAATAACATCAGCCGTTTTACATATATTAACACACAATAAAATATAGCTAGTGAACACCTGACCTTGAAACTGAACCCAGTTTTGAAGTCTGTCCTTACTAAGTCACTCATTTCATTGCTCCAATGAGACAGAAATGATATATAGCAGCTTTAAATCCAAGTGAAGAAAATATTATGGAACTAGGTCTGTGAAGCTTCACTGAAATCAGTTTAACAATCAGCTAAGAACTTGTTTCTAAATTTCTATTTTTGTTTTCAAAGCAATTTTATGTAATATTTTATAGGTTCTTTTTACAGCACATAAAATAGATTTCATTATGCTTTTTATACATACATATATGTAAACAAATATAAAAAGGTACCAGGTATAAAACAATTGCCTACAATTTCATTTCTACTAGCTAGAATCAAATTACGCAGGTCATTCAATGGTTCTCAATAAAATATTTACAGAAAATCACAACATCATACTTTCTGCATGCATAATGTACTTCAAATTTAGAAACGTTTTTGTGAGGTTTCAAATTTTAGGGGTCTTTACAAATTACCCATGGCTTTCCAATTCTTGATATTATTGTGAATTTGCCTCAGAACCAGCTTAGAGGGTATAAACATTTGTCTCCTGCTAGAACTATGGGCAACCATCTTGTTCCAATTACATAACCTCCTGTTTTAGCAGTATAGGGTCACAGGGTATCAGACTCTGTATGTCACTGAATAATTCTTATCTCATGCTCTAAATCATGAGTGGCCTGTACACATGCCAGGAGGCTGCTCCAACATGCTGTAATTACAGCAATTTGGACCAGACTTGATTAGTTAAGTCTGCTGAAGCAGCATGCTAAATATCATGCTGCAGTTAGCTTCCATGTCTCATGCATCAGCATCCCTACTTCAAAATGATGGCAGGGGTGCTTTAACTAAAGTCCATTCAGTGAGCTTCACCACCATTTTGGAAGCACACGGACACTGATACTGACAGCCCTTCAACTGCTATAGAATTTTTTCATTCTTGATACTGCAGTACATTTCTAACACAAATCAAGGGGGAGCAATCCCCTTGGGACTCAATCATTATCATATTTATGGATGTAAAGGCCACTAAGGCTAATCTTACATTAGAAAAGCCACTCAAAATTTTTGCAAAATCCAGATTCAAATCCACAAGCACCATTAGCTGGAAGCAATTGGATGATAAAAGTTGGTGCTAACATATCACTAAGTAAATTAAAATAACTCTTCAGTGTTTTCCTTACTGGAAATACAGTCTTTATAGCACAATGGCAAAAATGGCACAATGCCATGGCACATAGGTAAAAGTGAGAATGAAAGGTTGTTTTTTTGTGATCAGTCAATATTCAGTAAAACTTCACTTGTCCATTCTCACTAATATTGCAATAAAGACGTGACAGATCAATCCAATGCCTGCTGAAATCACTGGGTGACTTTTGGATTTTAATATAAGCCTCTAATTAGACCTTTAATAAATCAGAGTTTGAGCAGTTTTACTTGTTTGATTTTAACAACAATAATGTGTTTTATTTATTGTTTGATGTTTTGTTTGGTCAAAAAAATTCTAGTCATAATCTTAGTATGGATATTTGTCTAGTCAAATGGCAGACATGATGTCCAGTCTTGTGTGGACAGCGATATGTGCAGTATTTTGTGATCTTATTTTGAAAATACCAGACATCATGCTTATTTCACACACACATTACACTTTCACAAATTATTGTTCGTCTAACTGCAGCGCTCCAGAATGAATGGTAATTAAAATCACATAATTACAAATTGGTAGATAGGTGTCAACACAATGAGCATTGACATCCCAACTGATATCTTCATTGAGAGCTAAGACTGGCACTATCTAGATAGGAAAATTCAGTCCGTACCATACTTAGCACTGAATCAGAGAAAACTCTATTAGAGCATTGTCTAAGAGCCAAATATTTTTCTTTTATCATCTGTAGATTTACTTATATTTTCTTGAGCAGGACTGACAAGAGCCCAATTCCCTTTCCTTTGTCTTTTTGCCTTAGAACTGCCTTGTATATCAAATGCAAATATTCAATTCCTACAGTTTTAATTTTAAAGAGCCCTGGCAAGAAATATAGCATGTTTCTGCCAAAGTACCTTGCCTTCAATGATCAATTACTTTCAACAGAAAAAACAGGTGTTATTAATCCTAGCTTATGGCTGGCCTAGAATGCAAAACTTTTACTGCAAAGTCAAGCTGAATGCAGATAACTTCCTCTCCTGTGTTTTAACTAACAGGCCACGCTATTCTTTTAAGTCATCTTCCTTGTTACTTGTATAGTACTGAGAAATATAAATGGACTACTTAATTAAAAACGAATAGCCCATTTTATAAACATTTATTCTATCGCCACATTCCCAGAAAGATAGCTATTTCTCTTATGTTTCAATGAGAGTTATACACTTTATTTTCTTACCAAAAATCAGTTTTTTAAAAAAATGCCTTCAATCATCATTTTTTTCTGTCCTTCTGGAACTCATATTTATAGAAATTTACAGATGCAAATACATATACAATGGAATTGACTTAAAAAAAGCCTTATTAAACCATTTTAAATAGATTTATTCTGCATAAAGTCATTATTTACAGAAATATAAAATGGAAATTTCTACCTGAAGAAGAGCTTAGGACATTGAGATGAGTTCTTGCAACACAAAAAGGCATGCCAAAGCAATAGGAAAAATTTGCATATTTATTTATTTATTTATTCATTACTGCAGATACCTTGTTCTTGTTTCTCCTGTTCCCCCCAAATAACCAATCACTATTCAGGAAAAAAAAGATGGCAGAATATAGGAATGCATCCAGCTGTATTATAATCTTGTAGAAGTGAGATCAGGGCAGAGACAGAGACAATCTCTGATAATTACCTAGAGAAAAAGGGGATACCATCAGATCCATGCATGTAAATATGCTAGAAATCTGATATGGAAAGAATGCAAGCGAAAATATATGCTTGGATTTTCTTTCCTCCTTTACAGAAGCTGCTCAGGCTGTGGAAAGCTTCAGTAGCTGATTTGATTTGGATGAGATTTGGCCCAATCTGGGGAAAAAATCTCCAAACCCAAATCGAATCGGGAGACAAAGTCAAAGCTCCAAATCGATTTGAAGCATCTGAATAGAGTTGGAAAAGCTTTGGAAAAAATTCAGCTGATTCAGAGATTCAGCCATAGACTAAACAGGCAGCTGACAAGTCTGTTGGGGTTGGGGAAGGGGGGATGGAAGAGCCGTGGGGGAGGGAGGGATTAGGGCTGGGACAAGCTGCCCAGCCGGGGTTGGGAGTGCATTACTCAAGAAGGCATGGGTGGGGGTTGTGGGATGCAGGTGTAGGAGCGCCGAGAGTGGGGGTTCTGCCCTGCTGCCGCTTGCCCCGATGGGAAGCGGGGGTGGGATGTGGGCATGGCTCGCTCCAGGCAGAAGAGGGCAAGTGGCAGCAGGGCATAGACTCTGCTCCCAGCGCTGCTGTGCCCACATCCCGTGCCTTCTTGTGCTGGTTGGCAAGTGGTGACGGCACAGAGGCCCTGGTCCCAGTACTGATTTGGGTGTGGTACTGCTGGGAGCAGGGCTTATGGCAGGGTGCCATGCATTGTCTGGCAGCTGGAACAGCTACAGTGTCACCTGGAGCCTGGCATCACTCAGCACCAGTGGCCCCAACTCCCAGGCAGCGCGCAGCACTCTGCTGCACCACGCTGTACCTGCATGATGTGACAGCTGCTGCACATGTGCCACGTGGGGGGGAAGATCCCTGATGCCCCCCACTGCATGGGGGGGTCTCTACCATGAGTGTCCAGAGGCCCTAATCACTGTTGCTGTAGCCAGTGAGAATGAAGCTTTAAAAGAAAAATAAAAAGCCCCACAATCACCGGCTGCAGAATCAGCAACTGGGGCCTCTGGGTGCTTATGGCAGAACTCCCCCATGCAGTGCAGAGCAACAAGGGGTAGTGTGGATCACCACCCCGACACCCACACACCTGCCCCATGGTGCTAGTGTAGCTTGGCAGGACGCTGTGCACTGCACTATGTGTCAGCTCGAGCCTGGCAGCACTTAGCCCCAGCTACCAGACAGCATGTGGTACCCTGCTGAGCTGAACTGCACCCATGCCATGGGGCTGCATGGGTGCTGGGGGGATGCAATCCCTGCTGCCCCGCAATGCCCAGCGCTGTGCTAAGGGGCTTTGCCATGAGTGTGCAGAGACCACAATCACTGCTCCTGCAGCTGGAAAATATGGGGATTTTTTTTTTGAAGTACCAGGACTCACCTGGGGCCAGGTGGGGTCTGAGACTGGGCAGGACAGCCATGGAGGCTTCTCCCACATCTTCCCAACCTGGGGAAAGGCAGGCATAGCTGAAGGAGCTGCCTGGCTGTGCCTGCCTCTCCCCAGCCTATCTGAATCACTGAATCTTTCCAAATCAGTGCCGAATCTTCTGAAGCTGATTCAGCTGAATTGATTTATGACAGTGATTCAAATCAAATTACTGTCTTCTGAATCAGCCGAATTTGAATCAAATACTTCCCTAATCACACAGGCCTAGAAGATGCCTGTCTCTATCCATGACTCAGTCATCCTATTAGAAGAAATGGTATGGGCATTCAATGGAATGGGATCCTGTAATAGGGAGTCAGGGGCTCCTGTACCTTTAAGGGGGAAGCTGAACAGGGATGCCCACAGGTGGTGGGGGAAGACCACACATTTTGGGCTGGCTGTAGGGGAGTAGACAGCCAAGGACTCATAGGTTGAAAATGCATATTGTGGGGCTAGCTGCTGAGTAGTCTGAGTGGGGCAGAGCCAAGTTTAGGCAGCAGGGGCCTGAAGGCTGAGGGATCACATCTGCAGCTGGTCGGGGAGCACCTGGGCAGAAGGGGAGGAGTCAAGCAATATAAGCCTAGGTCCCTCATGCACAGAGACAGTGCAGCCCTGAACTCGGTCAGGAACTCCTGCTAGGTCAGGCTGGTGGGGAGTGAGAGCTGCAAGCCATGGCACATATTCACAAGGCTGAGAGAGCCAAGGAATGGGAAGGAGGCTTGATAGTACTATGATGATCAGGGATCCTGGTTTTCTCCAATTAACAAAATCCCCAATTTTTGGATTAAAAACATTACCCAAAGTCCAATTTTTTCTGAGATTAAAATGAAATACCACTCTCTCATACACATACATATATACACACACACACACACACACATACTGCACATATATTAGTCATGTTTCATTTTAAATCAAAGAAAAATGTAGATTTTAGGTTACTTCTTTAAATCTGAAAATTGTTTTTAAAAAAAAAGAAGAAAAAAAAATCAGAGAAAACCAGTATCCCTGATGATGACCCAGAAGGGGAGGGTTTGAATTTGAAGTAATTGCTTGGATTTTTGTTTTAGTTTATACCACAGGACCAGGTGTGTCTGGAGAGGAGGATAGGAGGCCACAGAGGTACCTTAGGGGCACACTAGGTTTTGAGGCCTTCCAGGGACAAGACCACAAGGCAGAGGCAACAGGAAAAAGAAAGATGGGACCTGGGCCCTGATGGGGCAACCCGGTGGTTGGAGGCTGAGAAGGCCAGGGCCTGAAAATAATCTACAGAAAGTAATTCTGAGGAGAAGGAAGGGTACCTGAAGAGCCAGAGTGGGACAGGAGCCATTTGGCCATAAGGGGGCATCACAGTTGCCCCTGGGTCCCAGACCTCCCACAGATTGTGTCTGTGCCTAGGTAACCAGAACTCTAAAAAGGGATGAGGAATGATGATAAATAGCCAATTTAACATTATCTTCCAATTTGATCCTGTGTTTAAGAGAATAAATCCTATCTTTGCATCTTTATGTAAAGGAATATCAAATTGGAATGTGTTATTACCAATGCCTACTACACTTGTAAGAGTATTGAATATTGTGTCCAATTCTTGTGTCTACACTTTGAAACACTATTGAAAAATGTTCAAAAAAAATCTGCAAGAATAATTATATATTTCAAGAAATCATGATGTAGTGACAGTTTTAAGATTATTAATTGATTTAGTTTATTCAGAAGTAGGATAAGAGACAACTGGTTCAGACTACATGGAGGGAAGTTTTCTTACAGAAGATGGCATTTTGATCTAATGGAAAAGTATATAATGAGATTTCATAATTAGTAGGGTTGGAAGGGATCTGAGCAGATCATCAAGTCTGACCCCCTCCCATGGCAGGAAAAAGTACTGGGGTCAAACGACCCTGGCAAGGTGATTGTCAAGCCTTGTCTTAAAGACCCCCAGGGTAGGAGCCAGCACCACTTCACTTGGAAGTTGGTTCCAGATCCTAGCTGCCCTGATCGTGAAGTAGCGCTTCCTGATGTCTAGCCTGAATCTACCCTCTGCCAGCTTGTGACCATTATTTCTAGTCACTCCTGGTAGGAAAAGGGACTTCCTCAATGCCTGCTGGTCCCCTCTGACTAGTTTGTAACAGGTCACTAGATCCCCCCTCAGCCTTCTCTTGTGGAGGCTGAACAGGTTCAGGTCTCTTAACCTGTCCTCATAGGGCCTGCCCTGCTGCCCCCTGATCATATGAGTGGTCCTCCTCTGGACCCTCTCAATGTTGTCCACACCCCTCCTGAATGCAGTGCCCAGAACTGGACTCAGTACTCCAACTGCCGCCTAACCAGTGCCACATAGAGGGGGAGATCACCTCCCTGGACCTGCTTGACATGCATCTGTGGATGCATGACAGGGTGTGGTTGGCCTTCCTGACTGCATCCCCACACTGGCTGCCCATGTTCATCTTGGCATCAATGATGACTCCAAGATCCTTTCCTGCCTCTGCACTGATGAGAAGGGAGTTCCCCAGCCTGTAGGTATGCTGCTGGTTCTTCCTCCCCAGGTGCAGCACCCTTGCACTTGTCAGTGTTGAATCCCATCCTATTCTCGTCCGCCCACCCTTGTAACCTGTCTACGTCCAATCGTAGCCTATTCCTTCCTTCTAACATGCCCCCCCCCACATCTTAGTGTCATCAGCAAATTTGAACAGGGTGCTATTTACCCCCTCGTCCAAGTCACTGATGAAGATGTTGAACAGTGCGGGCCTGAGGACCAAGCCCTGTAGAACCCCACTGCCCACACCCCTCCAGGTCAAAAATGACCCATCCACCAACACTCTCTGGGTGCAGCCCTCCAGCCAGCTGGCAACCCATTTGACTGTGTAGGTGTTGACACCACAGTCCCCCAGTTTCTTAATGAGAAGAGGGTGAGAGACATTGTCCAAGGCCTTCTGAAAGTCCAGGAAGACTATGTCCACTGCTACCCCTGCATCTAAGGATTTGGTGACCTGGTCGTAGAAGGACACCAGGTTGGTCTGACAGGGCCTGCCCCTAACAAACCCATGTTGGTTGCCCCTAAGCATAACCTCCCCTCCTGGCCCCTCGTGGACACATGGCAGAAAAACCTGTCTCAAAAAGCTTACCCAGGATCGAGGTAAGACTAACTGGCCTATAGTTCCCCGGGTCCTCCTTCTTCCCTTTTTTGAAGATGGGAGCCACATTGGCCCTCTTCCAGTCCTCTGGCACCACACCAGAGCACCACGAGTGCTTGTAAAGCCATGCCAGGGGTCCCACAATGACCTCAGCTAATTCCCTCAGCATTCTGTGGTGGAGATTGTCCAGACCAGCTGATTTAAATACATCCAGTCCCTCCAGAAGTTCCCTGACTAGATCTTCCCTGACCTTTGGGCTAGATCCACCTCCAGGCCTGAGGGTAGCTGATCTGGTTCGTGCACAGGAAAATGGAGGCAAAGAAGTCATTAAATAGGTTAGCTTTGGCATCTAGGGCGAAGACTAAATTTCCTAGTGTGTCTTGCAAGGGCCCCATATTATCCAGAGCCTTCTTTTTTCCCCCTATGTAGTTAGAAAAGGACTTCTTGTTGTCCTTGGTCTGGGAAGCTAGTCCCAGTTCCATCTCCATCTTGGCCTTCCTGACTGCCCCCCTGCATCCCCAAGCAACCTCAGTATAGTCCTCCCTGGTAATGGCCCCTCCCTTCCATTGGGTGTACTCCTCCTTTTTAGCTAGAAGACATTCCCAGATGCTTTTGGTGAACCAAGGGGGCTTGTGTGCCCTCCTGCTCCCTTTGATCCATGTTGGGATTACCTCCCTTTGGGCTTGGAGGATTGTCTCCTTAAGGAGCAACCATTCTTCTTGGAAACCTGGCTCCCCTCCCCTCCGGGACCTCAGTGCTTCCCCAACTATTGTCCTTAGCTCATTGAAGTCCGCCCTTCTGAAATCTAGGGCTGTTGCTTTGCTGCAGGCCTTTGCCACCTTGCGCTGGATGGTGAATTCCAGAAGGCAATGATCACTGTTGCCCAGGTGGTCAAGCACCTGCAGCTCCCTCACCAGGTCGTCACCCATGGCCAGCACCAGGTCCAACAAGGCATCTCCCCTGGTGGGGCTGTGCACCTCCTGGGTTAGATGGAGGTCCTGCATTCTGGCTAGGAACCTATGTGAGCAGTCAGACCTGGCCGACTGCTCTTCCCAGATCTCTGGAAAGTTTAGGTCACCATGATGACCACATCCTTTGACCTAACTACCTCCATGAGCTGACTTAAGAATTCTTGGTCTAGCTCTTCCCCTTGGCTGGGTGATCTTTAGTAGACCCCCACCATTAAGTCTCTTTCCCCTCAACTGCCTTATATTCTAACCCAGAGCACTAGGGTTAGATCTAGTGTTTGGAAACTGAAGTGAGCAGAAGTCATATTCAAGCCACAATTAAGATTCAAACTTTTTACAGTGACTATAAATAATGGTTAGAATAATTTAACATAGTGATGTAGTTGCTTCTTTGTCCTTTCCAATTTTCAAATCAAGATTAGCTATTATATATTGATATTGAGATATATGGCAGTTCAGTAAGAGTTGAGACACGGTGCAGAATTACTGGTTGAGTTCTTTGTCTTTTCTTCTGAAGGAGACAAGAAGAAATTAGTATAGTGGGTCATCTGGATTTTAAAAAAAGTCTATTAATATAAAATATACTTCACAATATACAGGTCTAATTTAAAAAGATGTTTAGAATGATCAACTGCTCTAGAGATGCTGGCATGCCTCCTATTCAAGAGATTTACATATAAAAAGAGACTACCTAATCAAATGGGAATAAAAAGTCAGAATCTAAGAACAGTGCATCAAAAGACTTTCTTCTTTGAGAAAAATAGCCTATTTATTAACAGTAAGTAAACTAAAGTAAACTTAAATTTTCTCCCAAGTATAAATGAACTCAAATTCTTTCATCCCTTAGGGTCATGACAAGATCCCTTAATGAAGAACATTGAGGTCTGAAGATCTAAACAGATAAAAGAAAGAATATTCCTCATATTCCAAAGTTCTATGCTTACTTTTCCTAAACAGGGCTAAACATGAGCTGAATGTCTACATACATCAGTTGAGATTCTGTTGACAAATGCTCTGGAGATTGCCTTATTTGCCTGGAGTACCACAAGGGGAAAATTAAATAGATCCAGAAACAGTGGGATGAAGTGCTTTCATGATGAAGTGCATTCAGCCCCAATATGCCAGGAAAAGGAAGTTGGCAGAAGAGTACAGCAGCTAGTAGGCTAGAAGCATGTTCCAGCTTATTTTCTTCCAAGGCTGGTTATACATTTTGTTTCTGGGTTAAAAACAGTATGAACTGCAAGACAGACTTTCTTCCTCCATAATTACTGTGCTCTACACAGAGGCCACACACAGCCATTATACTTCTACTAATTAAATCACTGATAGAAATGGTGCATTCATTGAATTTCTCCTGGAAGAAAAATGCCCCATCTGAAAAATCTCCCTTGAGGGAGAAAAATCTTTCAAGAGTGAATGCTTGTACAGGCATACCTCGGAGATATTGCGGGTTTGGTTCCAGACCACCGCAATAAAGTGAGTCACACGAATTTTTTGGTTTCCCAGTGCATATAAAAGTTATGTTTACACTATACTATAGTCTATTAAGTGTGCAATAGCATTATGTCTAAAAAAAAAAGGACATACCTTAATTAAAAAATACTTTATTGCTAAAAAATGGGAAGTGAGCAAATGCTGTTGGAAGAATGGTGCCAATAGACTTGCTAGATGCAGGATTGCCACAAACCTTCAATTTGTAAAAAACCCAATATCTGCGAAGCGCAATAAAGCGAAGTGCAATAAAACAAGGTATGCCTGTACACTCTTTTCCCAATTTGATCTGGGAGAAGAGATCTGGAAGGAAAAGAAGTAGTGGGGCAATGCTTCCCATAGGTTAGCAAACCAGGAACTGCCCAGTTAGGAGAATGAGTGACACTGCCTTATTTCTCAAGGCTTCTCCTATAGCAGTAGAACAAATTAGAGAAGATACTGCAGGCTGAACACTTGTATGCTTCCCATCCTGGAAAGCTAACTGCCATTGGAAGTTTTAAAGAAGTGAATCCTTGTTCATGGACAAAAGATCGTTCTCGCCTACTTTCATTCTGGCCCTGGGACTCCTGCATTCTTGGCTCCCTGAAAAGGCTCATCTTCAATAGGAGTTGTGGAAAGTGACCTTCCTCTAGCCTTTATTATATTCTGCTGAGTAGGTTGCTTTTTTTGACAGTTGGAGTCGCAGGTTCAAATGCCCCCAAAGTGAGAAAGGAGCAGATCCTAGGCTTCCCACTTCCTGGCCAATATTCTAACCACTGGTTTCTTGCTCAAAAGATGGCTGTTGCCAGAACTGCTGTTAAACTAAATTAAATGGTGTTGGTGTGGGGTTTGCCAGTGTGGCCTGTATGGGGACTCTAGCATCTTTCCAGCACTCAACTGGAACATGACAGATTTTAGGCATGATATATGTCTTGGTAGTCAAAATATATCATTTTCTGGATGGGTGAAGAAACCCAAACATAGACACCTACGGAACTCTACAGTGTAAAACTGAACTGCACTATGGCCAAATGGAGGCACCTACTGAGTTTTTGTTTTGCGGGCAATATGTCAGTGCCTATGTTCCCCCTCAAACTGGCAGCTACAGGTAGCCCTTGGAATACTGAATTTTTGCACATTACAGAATTCTAAATTTTACATTAGGATATTTAAGATGGAAGGGAGTTTTTTTCCCCATTATTAACACATTGGTCCAGAACTTTTTACAAAGCCTCACTCATTTTCTAACAACCCTAAAGTGCTTAAAAGCTTAGAATCCTTTAAAACATCAGTGAGGCAATAAAACTGAAAATTAAGATAAAAATATATACAGAAACACCAATCTGTAGAAAACTTTACGAAGTAATCAAACATAAGGGAAAATGATTCTGGTCTTGATCTTGCCTGTAATGCATTAAAAGTTAAATGCAAAAACATGCAGTGAGCTCAGTGTTAATTAAAATAATGTTTAAAACATCTCAGCAGTGTAGTAGTATTGTATGGTGCTTATGGTACTCAGCCACAGTAACAGTCAAGAACTTACTAGATAGTGGTAGGGACAAGGTGACAGAAGAAGAGTATATTCTTGTATTTATAATAAAATATATAACATGATCTGTGATGATGTTGGAAGATTTAATCACTTGGAACCGGTGTACAATATTTATTACTTAACAACTACATTTTGAGACCAAATTAAGGGAGAAGTATGACAAGCATCTAAGAGCCAAAGAAATAACAGAACTAAAAAATCCTGTCTTCTAAAATTCTGCATATCAGAGAAGTCATAATCTTCCATGTTAAAAGACTGTTAGAATTTAGTGAAACAAATTAGCAGTCAAGTACGGTGCACAACTCTTTTTCAAACTCAAAACAGTGATCTTGGTGCAGCTTCTATATCATATTATAAATATTTTTACATTATATATTACACAGATATTATACATTATCAGTTTGGATGAGATGGCTTGTTATGCACAAGAACTATTAATAGGGACTGGACTGAACTGAACTCAACAAGCTAATTGCAAATCAGAACCTTTGATCCGCTCTGAACAGGAATATCAAACTGAGAAGCTTGTAATATACATGCAGACACACATGCTCGCTCTACCCAATTATAAGAACTGGAAAGATAGAGATACGTAATATTTCTAGCAATTTCAAAGAATCTCCATGATTTTATATCAATGCAAGTGTAGCAAAACCACTCCTACTTTAACTTTGCTTCACTCAGGTTCAAAGTTTGGCCTATTCAGCCAACTTAGGATGTAGTTACATGTCATTTCAAATATGTTAAATGGTCTTAAGAAAGGAGTGTCTACATCTTAAGGAAAAAGATGAGCTAAATACCCTCTGAGCCTCTCAAAGTTATTCCTCTTCAGGGAAGAATTATCTTCAGCTTGTGCTAGGTAGCTTATGGTACAGAAATGTTGGTCTGCTTCACAAAGTTAACACTAGCAATTGTGATCCTCCAGTACCCCAGGTGGCACTGGTTCCAGCCCTCACTTATATGGGTTAGCTATCCTTCCATACAGTTATGTCTTGGACTGATAGTCCCGGCAGACAGTTATCCACAGGTGAGTAGAGACAGAAGGAAAGGGAGAAAGAAGGAATGAGGGGCAGAAGGAGAAGGAGGAAAGGTAGGAGAAAGGCTGAAGAGGGGTTAGCAGGTGTTAACTGTAACATGCAACTACACCTTGTATCACTACAAGATCATACAGATGTAACTTTAGTTCATGACAGCTGATGCACACTCTTGAACAGCAACTCCTCCCCTTTTAAAGCAGCTAACTAGTACAGTTGCACATACTCTTAGAGTGAGGGACCAAGCCATACTAAAGAAAACAGTAAGTTCAAGTTCTCCATTTAAAAAAAAAAAAAATCTGTAAAAGCTATGGTTTTACATCTTATTTCAGGAATCTTTTAGGAAATGGCACATCTAACTCTGTGAAGCCTACTGTTAGTCAACTTAGAGGTTCAGAAATTCTTCTGAAAGCACCACATTGTTATATTGATAACAGTATAGAATCTTTTATTCCACCAACTGCCAAGAGAAGCAAGATAGAAAAGCCAAGTAGCATGCTTAAATATTTTCTGAAAAAAAGGTTTTACATGAAAACTGTAGATGAATACAAGAGTGACATTCAGGATGGTATAAACAAAATTATCAGTTAACCAGATAGTTGCCCAGAAGCAAAGGACCTTTGTCAACAATTAAAATCAATATCAATTGCGCTTGGCCATCTTCACCGAAACCATGCGACAAATGCAAGTGTTACATGCAAGTGTCTGCTTGTAATACAAAATAAAGGCGAAACCATAGCATAGTTGATCAAGTCTAGATTTAATAATTGTGATGACACCTCATTTTCTGGCCTACGCTCTTCATCCACAATGCACTGGATTAACACGCTTGTTCTGAATTAAGTGCAGAACAAGAAGTTGCTCAATAGTGGGTTTTGCAAGAAATTGCCCAGATATTGATTCCAGGCACATTAAATTCCCTAACTTAAATTGCTACCTGGTCTCAATCCCTGTTTTCTTCTATGGGGCTCCAAACCTCCTTTTCAGGCTACCCTAGCCTCTCCAGATGGCACTCGTAGTTCTCTGCAACCAGGTCTTAATACCGCCTGTTGGTCTATTATTCCACCACCAGGGTGACTGTCAGCTTTGGTTAGGTGCACACCCTTCCAGGGCTGGCCTTGGCTTGCACTCAAATATCCAAAGAAAAACAAGAAAGCAAAAAAACTCAACTTCTCTCAGTCTCTTTGCCAGACTCAGTCCCTGTCCCCTTCACCCGGGGTCAGGCTTTCATTTCCCAACCACAAAAAAAATCAGTCAGTCACTGATCTACACAGGCCTGCCCTGGCTTACTCATGAGCATTCACAGTCCCAATGGGATCTCTCCCATATGCAGCAAGGCTCTAATCTGGAACAGGAATTCTTCTGCCTCTTCCCCCAAATCACTAGCTATCATTCCACTCCAGGGATTATCAGAAACCTTGTGAGGAAAGACCTCTGCCTGCCTCCTTCTCAGGGTCATACCGGTAGCATTCCTCTGGCAAATTTTGCAACACTTGCCTGCTGGGACACTCAGCTGCTCCTCTCTCTATGGCTTGCAGGGAACTGACCCCCCTCTGCCCCTCTCTGGGGCCAGAAATACCTCAGAGCAGCCTCTCTCCTCCTATCCAGAGTGAGATGCTGCTTCGAAAGTGTGGTGATTGCTTCTCTTCCCTTCCAGTCTCCAGCTGCAGCCCTGCCAGCCCTCCATGTGGTAAGTGTTGCTTGCTTTCACTTTCCCTGTCTGTTGCTGCCAGCTGCTTTTCTTCTCTTGACCTCCCCTGCCCAGCATGTAAGGCACCTCAGGGCTTTTCTTTGCTCTCTCTCGCTCCTTCACACCATCCTTAGAGGTTTTAAAAACCCAGGTGGACAAAGCCTTGGCTGGGATGATCTAGTTAGTGATGGTCCTGTTCTGAGCAGCGGTTTGGATTACATTACCTCCCCAGGTCCCTTCCAACCCTAATTTTGTATGATTCTATGATTAAAGCAAGCAGACTTGTAATACGCTATTAAATGTTCTAATACCAAAGCATGTAGTTAAAAAAAAAAGTGCTATATCCTGAAACAGGATATTGAAGAACACAATGAAATATAAAGTTAAGTGATTTTTTTATACTGATTGCTTATGTTTTCATAGGTTACAGGAAATCCCTGCTTAATGCTGTTTTGCTTAGCACTATTTTGCTATAACCCTCATTTTAAATTGATACCTGATTTCACTTAGTGCTCAGCGAGTTTCATTATAACACTCAAGGTCACCATCTTGGATGATTAAAAACAATTGTGGTCACCATCTTGGGTAGTCAAATACTTTCAGTTTCATTTAACACTCATTTTTTTCCGAAACCAGTTAAGAGCACTAAGTGGGGCTTGCCTGTACTTCAGAATATTACAAGCAGGATCCTTTTTCCTTCAAGAATAAAATTTTGATTTTTGTTTTTTTTAAATATCTTAAGTTTTCACTTTTCATTAAGAATTGTAATTCACTTTTTAGTGTTTTGATTAACTGTATGTAAAGTATGGTACTAATATATACATTACCATAATGTACATAGTAAGGCTCTGTATAAATAAGTGAGAGAGGTCAAAATTCAATTAAAACCAGGATAGTTTAAACCAGTGACTGCCACAGTGCTCAAGACCATCCAGATCTGTTTTCTACAGCATTTCCTTCATTTAGTCCCAAATGGGTGTAGAAACACGGGGAAGAGGTTGGCTAGCGTAGGGCTAAACTTTGTTACTTTTCCTCTTTCCAATCTTTTTTTCATTATTGGATTTACTCAGAAAAAGGGGCATACTTCTAGGCTGTACTACCTTTTCTGGATAGTCTATGTTGTTTGAGCTGCCTTGGAATTTCATTAAGAATGGGAGGAACAGAGGTATTGTGTAAGCATTTGACCCAGAGGCGTTGCTAATTTCTCATAGAACACTTTCTTCTTGGAAGGAAACTTACTTTTCTGATGCATTGTCAAATAAATTCCCTGATGAATTTCTTGTTCTAAGAAACAACTTCCTATGGCCTTTAATGCATAAAATTAATCATTGATACAAACTTTGACAACCCCATCTCCATATATGGTCAGGTACACCTTTGAGACAGACTCCAGGGATGTTATCACTCCTTCAGGCATGCCCCTCAGTTCCAAGCCCCTTCCTGCCATCTGCTGCTTGACCACTGAGTACAGACTGAGATGCTTCAAAGGTCACCTCCCTGAACTATGGCACAGTAGTCTTACCTGCCTCACCTACGTCTTGCCAGTTCTTAGCAGAGGAGGTTTTGCCAGTTAGAAGAATCATACCCTTGTCTGGTCATGAACTCAGAAATTTTAGATATCTCTTTCTGTAGAGGAGGCCTGCCTATATGGTCAACTGTTCTGAAAGGACAGCTATCACTGACAGTAAGTATGCTTTAAAAATAACAAAGAATTATTATAAAAACAAGCAACCACAAGAAATTGGTAACCATATGTTGAGATACAAAGCTATAAGAATTGTGGCAGGGCAACGTGTGTGCCTGCCACTTTAAGGTCCTGGAGCTGGCAGCCACCTGGTGCCTAATGAGGGCAGCCATTTTGGGTTCAGGGCTGCCCATATAAACAAGGCAGTTTGGCTGCTAGAGGGGAGGCAACAACATCGCCTGGCCAGAGGTCTGTTGAGTTTCATTTGGAGGTAAGGGAGGAGCTGTAGGGGATGGCAGGATGCTCTTGGTTCTGGGTATGACCTGAAACTACACCCTGCTGGCAGTGGGTGGCCTGGTAGGGCTCCCAGTGGTGCAGGAGCCCCAGGAAATGCCAGGCCCTGATCACCCCAGTGAAAGGCAGGTCGGGGCACCGTACCCCCTAGCCCTCAGCTTTGGGTGGGTCGTGTTCCATCAGAAGTAGTCATGGGGGTTGCATTCCACCACAGGCAGTTGTGGGGGGTGCAAGCCCCAAGGATGAGAGTAGAGAGTTGGGGCCAGGCATGGCTATGGCCACCTGAGCCCCCCCAAGGAGGGAAGCCCTGAGACCCCAAGTAGAGGGGGTATTGCTAGCAGTGAGAAGCCTGCAGTGTGAGGGGGGCAGTGTGAGAAGCCTGCAGTGTGAGGGGGGAAAGGGGGCTCAGTCAGAAGGTGAGAGAGCTGAATCCTGACCCCAGTAAGTCCTCCACCATTGGGAGGTAGAGTTTGGGTCAAATATAACACCAGTAGGATCTTGTGGCCTGTTATAAACTAGTCAGGGGGGATCAGCAGGCATTGGGGAAGTCACTGTTTCCCCAAGCACCACCAGGAGTGACCAGGAATAACGGTCACAAGCTGGCAGAGGGTAGGTTTAGGTTAGATATCAGAAGGCGCTACTTCACAGTCAGAGCGGCTAGGGTCTGGAACCAGCTTCCAAGAGAAGTGGTGCAGGCTCCTACCCTGGGGGTGTTTAAGAGGAGGTTAGATGAACATCTAGCTGGGGTCATTTGACCCCAGTACTCTTTCCTGCCATGGCAGGGGGTCGGACTAGATGATCTGCTCAGGTCCCTTCTGACCCTACAAACTATGAAACCATGACCTGCTGCCCGGGGGGGGGGGGAGTGAGAGTCCCCTGTGAGACCCTGAGGTACCAGTAATGGTGTGAGGTACCCCAGCTCCCCATGTCCGTGAAGGAGTACCCAGAGAGGGGAACCCCGGGAGAACAGTATGGGTCATACCTCAAGGCCTGCCAGAGCTTCCCCTGATTGGCCCAGGTGGAAGCCAGGGTCAGAAGGGCAAGGAGGCCCACCAAGAGGGATGCCCAAGAGCCAGGGGCCTGGGGTCCCGTCTGGCCTGGGGGTGGGCCAAGGCTAGTGTGAGCCAAATGTCCCAGTGAGGGGACCACACCCAAAGGGGAACCGGTGGCAGGGAGATATATGGCCTGGGATGATGGCGGCAGAGTCCGCCTGAAGGGATCCTTATAGGCTTGGCAGTACTGTGCTGACTAGCACTACAGAAGAAAGAGACTTGGGGGTCATCATAGACCACAAGATGAACATGAGCCTGCAATGAGATGCTGTGGCTAATAAAGCGACCAAAAAGCTGGCTTGCATCCATAGATGCTTCTCAAGAAAATCCTGGGACTTTGTTCTCCCCTTGTACTCGGCCTTGGTGAGGCAGCAGCTGGAGTACTGCGTCCAGTTTTGGGCTCCACAATTCAAAAAGGATGTGGAGAAGCTTGAGAGAGTCCAGAGAAGAGCCACATGCATGATCAGAGGTCAGGAAAACAGACCTTACAACAACAGGCTGAGAGCCATGGGGCTCTATAGCCTGGAAAAGCACAGGCTCAGGGGTGAGCCGATGTCCACCTAGAAGTTTATCAGGGTGACCACCAGTATCTGGGGGAACGTTTGTTCGCCAGGGCGCCCAAGGGATGATGAAGTCGAATGGTCATAAACTACTGCAAGACCGTTTCAGGCTGGACATAAGGAAGAATTTCTTTACTGTCCAAGCCCCCAAGGTCTGGAATAGCCTGCCATCGGAGGTGGTTCAAGCACCTACATTGAACACTTTCAAGAGGAAATTGGATGCTTATCTTGCTGGGATCCTATGACCCCAGCTGACTTCCTGCCCTTTGGGCAGGGGGCTGGGCTCGGTCTTCTGAGGTCCCTGCCAGCCCTAATGTCTAGGAAATCTATGATTCTGGGGCCTATCATGTGGGACTGGTGCGTATGAAAACATCATGAGGTCATCTGCAAGGCTTGGGCTGCGGTGTAGGGGAGGAATGGAGCCGCAGATAGTGTCCCCTTGGCAGCAGGGCAGAGAATGGGCAGCATCCTGTTTAATTAAAAACTTTATTAATCAATTAAGATCAAGGAGTGGCAGGCGAGAAAGCGGGAGGTTAGCCCAAGAACAGGTGGGCGGGCTGCGCGGAGACGGGCCCCGAGCAGGCCCCGTTACAAGAATAAATAAATGCAAGAAAATATCAGAACAATAATCGGATCTTCCCCTACATCTTAAGCCTAAAAATGCAGCTTCTACTCAGCTCAAAAGATTAGAAAGCATATCCTGCCTCTTTGTGTCAGGGCTTCCTACAAATTCTCTCATCAGACTTCTTCACTCAGCCTGCAGGCTAAGGGCCTAAAGTTATTTCCTATGCCTTGTTACACAGTAATTTTCTGCAGCTCTTAACCCGTGGATTGGCTGCATGTTAACACCTTTAAATGTCTAAAATGAATGATCAGTGGGTTAAAAGTTACACCACCTTAGGATAGGATTATCTCTAATCTGCATAACCTTGCTCCTCTTCCATTCCACACAGCTACTTGGTCCAAGTTGAAGTCTTCCAGTATGCCAGGATGCTCCAAGGCTGAGGCAATGGCTCTGCTCAGCAGAAGCAGTAAGCTGGTCCAGGCGTTGGCCCCCAGGCACGTCAGGCAAGGTGAACGCCACAGCCATGGAGCACCTGAAGGCTGTGGTATCTCCCACCCCTGCCTGGACTGCCTTACTGCTCCTGCTGGGCAGAGACAGCACCACAGCCCTGGAGCACTCGGCAGCTGTTGTGCCTCCCATGTGATCCTCCTCCATGGTCAGTAATGCCCGCCAGCTACAGGCACCCCAGCCTCCAACTACCTTTTAACCCCCAGATTGAAATAGGCTCAGATTTATGGAGCTTAAAGACAGTCAGAGATTTTTTTCACTCTAAAGTGTAATTGTTCCAATAAGTGAAACAACATTAAAACAATGAACATTTTTGTGGCTTAAAGCATATGGCATAACAAGGCCCTTAATTTCCCCATCATGAAGAATGCCATCCCTGAATAGCCTGCTCTCAGGTAAAATTTTTATGGGTCTCTTCTCTTAAAATGTAAATTTGTCATTATCTGAAAGGTCCTACTTCAAGTGCCTCAGACCTTGTCCCCATGAGATCTTCCTGATGAGTAAACAAACTCATGTCAGATGTTAATTCTCAGCAGTTACTTCCTCCAACTATGAATAGATAAAGAACACTTAAGTAAATCTTTGCCCTACTAAACAGTCTTGGCCAAAATATTTAGATGTATCAAACATATATTTATATCAAATACCACAATTCATGAAGACATAATAATGATAAGGCGAAAAACAGATTGACACAACCTGCATGTTTGGGTTACACATCCCATATCAATAAATCAAACTCAAGAAAACATGCATTGCATTCCATGTATACCTTAAAATATAGCAGGTTCATGAACTATACCATAACCACTTCAATACAGAGAGGTTTCTTTCTATTTTCCTGAATAAAAACCTTCCAATCTTCCCTTCTCTAGTACTAGAAATATAAAAAATATATAGGAATATAACTAGGTACCTAGGTGAAACCATTACCTCACTGACATTGCCTCAATACTTTTAATGCCTGCTTATATTGGAGATGAATCTGTCCCCTTGTAGCCAGTCTTGTTTCCTGCCAAGGTTGTTGTTAAGAAGCAACTAGAAGAATAAAGATAATAAAACCACTCCTGATTTGAGACCCGAGTGACTGTGACAACATGAGCTAAAACTCTGCAATATGATTAGCAAGTTCTGTGTTTCTATGCAGGTGTATTACTTTCTTCTGAAATGTATGCCTTTTAAATGAATAAAATTAACAAAAGGGTGCTTCAAGAAAGCAGATGACACATTAAAAAAACAATCTCAATATACTTGCAAGTTATTTCCCTTTTAAAAGAGCTCATATTATGTTGGGGTTTTTTTGTTCCTCTGAAAGTTCTTGACTCAATTCTTCTAAGTCAGTTGCCTAACTCTGGATGGTAATTTTTGTCCTCTGAGTTAATTTTGTTAGTTTTCAGTGAATTACAGAACATGTTAATTAAAATTGTCTATTGTTACTGAGTAGACAGTGTAACCTGTTTACCTTCCTTTCATAAAATTAACTGAATAGGAGCATCTGTTGCATGGAAAATAATTACCATTTTCAACAGGGACAAAGAATGCAGGGAATGCAAGATGATGAATGTTACATATTTGTGGTACAATGATGTAATTACTTTACTTAGCAAAACATTACAAGAAGATTTACATTTTCCTTCTGAATTAAATCTCCTAATGAAGTTATATTTTGTTCTTACCACTTCATTAATTTTTACTAATTATTTCCTTTATTGAATTTCTTGAATATTCTTATTTAATTCTGAATGCTTTGTAGAGCTTGCTACTTAACACTACTATATTAATAAATCTTAAAGGTCTACTATGAACTGGAAACTGTAAAGGTACTTCTTTGCATTAATGCTTCTCAGAGAACATAGATAAAGCTGAACACAACATACGGACATTCTGACTGTGTTAATCTGATAGTTAGCAACAACAGACCTATTCTACATAATATACATCAGCACAGCAATGTAAAAATAGCTCTTTGCTCCTTGCTGGAATATGCTATTCATTCTCTAGCACAGTGGTCATTACTGGACAAATGTTGTTATTACTCTCTAATGACATGACTGCTAAAGAACAACAAAGAGAAAACTATAAGATAAAATGCTCTCAAGGGCCATTATCTTAATCAACTAAAATGATGGGATGCTAAATGCCAATGATTTAGTATTTCCACAAATACTTTTTAAGGTCTTGCACAGAATAAGATTTTAGTGCTGATAATGTGCCCATTGCAATATAAGGAAAGTGATGCAAAATTATGGAAAATCTAATTATTATTGATGTAGTGGTTATTATTGCTTCTTTCTGTGATATGTGCCAGAGTTTATGCTGTCATCTATAGTAATACATAAATAACACATAGTAGTACATAAAGTATTGCAGGAAGATAGACACAGTTATTTGTATTTCTGTAAATGACAAGTCAAGAATTGGTTGATAGTGTACAATAGATAGTTGATAGTAATTAACTTCAATTAGAGAGAATAGTATGAAAGAGAGAGCAGAGATCTCAGGCAATAACCTCATAACACTAAAAATAATGCATTTATAACTTGGAGACTAATCTCAACCACAAGACTTATTTTCATAAGCTGGAGTTGGCCTTTGGATTGTAGACCAATATGTTAAGTTTAACAGCTATTTGCTCTGCCTTCTTACATTAGGGCTGGGAAATTCCATTTATATTTTTGTTCTTGTCAGGCAAGGCAAAAGACAAGAGAAATACCTGTAAACAAATTTGGTAGCTACAGTGAGGCATGTCTTTCTGACAGCAAGAAAGGGCTCTTTCACAAGAAAAAAACATTCCCTGGGCAATGAGAATATAAGAAATGGGATTTGCTGATAATTTAAATATTCATCAAAAGTCTGATACATTGCTCAAAATGGTCCTAAAAGTATGGGTCCAGAGATTATGACAGAAGGCCAAAATATGAATTTATTAAGAGAAATAAAATTGTTAGTCCCAGAAGGAAAACATTTTCTGTGACTGCACAGCTTGCAAGATGGAACTATTCTTCACAATGCTTTTTTGTGCTTCATTCATATGAATTCTGTATTAATGTTTCCTAGTTTCAACACAAGGAGCCAATGGTTTATGAATATTCACAAATTATTCTCCTGTGTAACCATGAATATGCATTATTAAACCATGAATCGCAAATGGTATAGTTTAGCCATGAATATTTATGGACTATATGGAATTAACCAGGAAATCTAATGATATATTACCCTACGTTCTCTGACAGTTCCCATGCTATGGGTTTAGTACTTCAATATGCTAAAGAAATGACCACAATTTATCATGATTTTAATGGTGAACAAATTATGCGTCCACACTTAGAGGCCTTTATTACTCCAAAAAAAAAGGGAATTATTGATTCCTTTTTCAAGTTTATAGCAGAGAGCACCCTGTAACTTTCTCTGTCTCTCCAAACCTATCTCTTTTCCTACATTCCCAGAAACAAAACAGATATAAAATCCTATTCTTAGAGATAGGAGAAAAGAAAAGATTCCTAATGCAAATCAACATACCATCTTACATAATACACTTGCTAGAAACCAGTATGTACATATCAATACTCTTGTGTTTCTCTTTGTTGCTGCTCAGGAATCAACCTTATATGAAAGTCAGAAAAGTCAGGAAGCAACACAAAACCATTACTGTACAAGGAGATCCTCCTGTATAATTTTTCACAAAACAAAATGAGAAATCTGATAATGATATTACCATATATATAATATACAAAACATGAAGTATTGTTATGTAGGAAATACAAGCTCTTATCTGAGGACAAATAAGAATTCACCTTGACCCGGAAGTTCTTATGTTAGTGGAGTACAATAAATAATGAAGAAGCTCTCTCTGAACAAAACAATATACAGGTTTCCCTCGCTTTATGCAGTTCTGTATGTATAAATTTGCTCTTATACAATGACCCTTCTTATACCAAAATTTTGTTATATGTGAGGTAAATTCACTATTATGCAATCAGTGTGGAGGAAGCCTACACTCAGCTGCTTTGTGTGGTACATTGTGGGAGTGACACACACCAAAATATTATCTCCTGTGTGGATCTGTGCTCCTCGCTTATTGTCTGCAACACGTTTCTGTAGTTGCCATCCCCATTATGATAGTTCCCTGTGTTTGTATGTACTGTTTCTGAGTACCAAAACTGTCTTGTAAAATTGGTAGAAATGGGTCTGGAGACCAGTACAGTTGAGGTTTTGGAACATATCCCTATATGTTACATAGTAAAGTGGTTCCCTTTATGCAAAGTTGATGTATATACTGTTTTCCAGGAATCCATGTACAGCATAAAGCAAGGGAAACCTGTACGCTTATATCTGCATGCAACAGCTGTCCTTTCTGAAGTAACGGCAAGATTTATTTTTTTAGAAGGTATAATTTTCAGCCAAAATTATTAAACATACATTTATATTTAGATTTAAAAGGAAAAGATTAAAAAATATTGTTGCTAATAATTGATATTTGAAAGTATTTTATCACTGCACTTTAAAATAAGACTGCATGTGCATGCTGAATCTAAATTACACTTTTATACTACAGGGGTATAAGTTGTAGCTGTGTTCATATAAGGGCATCAGCAGACAGGGTTCTTTGGGTAAATCTGGTATCTTTAAGGGCTGTACAAAATTTTGACGGGTAACTATCACTCCCAGCAACTTTCACTCACTCACCTTAACATTCCCCCTAGTACCTCAAGCACACATATACACACTACACCATCCAAGTTAAGAACTCACCTGTATGCATGTGTAGGTGGGTGGTATCTGTGTGAACTGGTGAAATATATCATTGTGTGCATGATATATGAATGAGTGATCCATGTATGTGTATTGGATGTTCATAACTGATTTTATCTAATTTTTGGTGTGTGTAGTGTGTATGTGCTTAAATTGGTGATAGCTATGCATGGGCCTAGACTGGTAATTTTGGATGTGTAGATGCCTGAGTTAGGGGTGTGTGTGTGTGTGTGTGTGTGTGTGTATGTACCTAATTGATTTGTGTGTTTGTATATGTGCAGTTGTGTCATGCTTTCCTGTCTAACTGCGATATTGAGATCCTGAGCATTGGCCTGACCACACAGGGCAAGAACTGAGCTGTATCTTCTAGCAGCTCAGCAGTGTTAGAGAAAGGCTATCACTTCCTACTTGCTAGCCTCGTCCTAGCAAGTGGGATCCAATACCTTTTGCTTTCCTAATATCCTTTTATTATTGTATTAATTCCTTTAAATTTACTCCTCCTCCAAAATCCTCTTTTTGTTTTTCTTAGTCTATTTTGATTCTTTTCCCCCAGAAAAGAAATCTGTGCTTTTTGTCACAGTGTACATTCCATTCACTGTACAGGGAAGCACAGCATATATTGCATATTATAATAAAGAATTTATTCCTGAATATGTACATACATTTATATATATTATTTATTGCTTAAATACATAAATACATACATTACATATATACAATTATGTACATATATTACATAAATACATATTACATTACAGGAGAACACACAGATTTTCCAGCACACCAAACAAACTATGAGATGTTCTGGAAAGGCAGCTGCCAAGTTTTCAGGGAGGGGTGGAAGGCAAGGTAGAGGGAGAGCTGTAAATTCCCACCCCATCACCAAAGAGACGCAGCCTGTTTCCTACAACTAGTAGGCATGAGGCTTCTGGTTCTACTGAAAGCAAGGAGAGGGGAGCAGTAGCTGAGTCTGCATCCCCTCCAAGAGCACCAGCCATATCCCCCATCACCACCATGACAACAAACGGAACCAGCATGACAGTCTCTTTCACCCCTGGAAAAGACCCCAACTGGCTTCTTATCCTGAGCCTTTCAGTGCCAGAGGAAGAGCTGGAGCTGGATCTAGATTTGTGTGCCACGGCAAGAAAAATTCTGCGGAAGCAGGAGGATTCATCTGAGTTTGTGCTCCACAACCCTCAAGTTTCCCCTACCGCCAGGTCTCCTTCCCTAGAAGGCACATTGGAGGAGGTTGAGGTAGAAATTGTGGAGGCAACAGGTTCAGCTGAGTCCACTCCTCCTATTGCTGTGCCTCTGCTTGCTGAAGAGGGGAAAAAAGCAGCATCTGTGCATGTGTGTTCTGGCATCATTTTGAGCTGGCAGATTATCCCATATATGCTATCTGCCTGCACCGCTAAGCCAAAACCAGCTGGGGCATGGGAATGAAATACATAAGCACCACGAGGATGCTGATGTATCTTCGCAGGCACCACCCCTCTCTATTATTTATTCCATCCAGGAACAACACAGATCAACTTCAGAAGCTTACTCAGCCTGATAAAGGGTATCTGTACTCGAAAGCTTCCAAAGAATTTTTCCAACTATTTGAGTTGGTCTAATAAAAGATACTAGGTCTTTTTTAGAGCTACTTCATGCCTGCCTTAAGTGAACGCCGGCACAAACACCAGTGCACAGGCTAGTATGCATGCATTCTTCTTTACTATTCATTCCAACCAGGAAGATTTCCTGATAGTTTGAATATTCATCAGAAGTCTGGCAGTTGGGGAGCAGGAGCAGAGCACACGTGTGCCACACACACACGTGTACCCTTTTACCTCAGCGGCGGAGGCAGCACCTGTGGAGGAGACAGCGGCTGGGGCAGCAACAGCTGATTCCCCCTAAGGTAAGTGGGGCAGAGTGTACAGCACAGCTGAGGCGAATCTGGAGGGGAAGCCCTTTGGAGCCCTCTTAGCTCACCTGTCAGGGAGCTGTGCTCGAACAATGCACGCGAACAGGCGCGCTCTGTAAGGGTGCGGTGGTGTTTGTGCCGGCATTCACTTAAGGCAGACATGAAGTAGCTGGCCAGAGCAGCACCTCCAGTGAGCAAAAGCAGTAGGCACAGCTCTGCAGACATGGTGCAGACGTGGAGTGCAGCTGCCTGGGCAACCCTGACCACATTAAAAAGGAATTCAAGGCTCTGGGGGACAAGCTTAAAGAGATGGGGGCGCAGGTGGTATTCTCCTCTCTTCTGGTGAATAGGCAGGGACAGTGACACGAGGCCTGCACTGGTGAAGTCAACCAGTGCTTATGCAGTTGGCGCCACCAGGAAGGCCTTGGGTTCCTAGATAATGACACATGCTTTCAGGTGGGGGACTTGCTGGGGTGGGATAGGCTTCACCTCTCTCCTAAAGGCAAGCATGTCTTCTCTTCCAGGTTGGCTGATCTCATATGGTGAGCTTTAAACTAGCCTCACCGGGGGAGGGGGCTGCAAGAAGATGTGGAGACACTACCCGAGCAAGACAGGTGACAAATGCAAGGAGTACCCAGGTAAGGAACAGGGGTCCAGACAGTCTCCCAAATCAGAGGGTGGTACACGCAGCTCTGCAAGGCCTTAAATGCCTATATACCAATGCTCATAGTATGGGGAACAAACAGGAGGAACTCGCCCTCAGAATAGCCAGTTCAAACCCAGATATAATAGGGCTTACAGAAACGTGGGATTCATCCCATGACTGGGCAGTTAGCATTAAGGGCTATAGGCTTTACTGGCAGGATAGAGAAGAAAGGAAAGGTCGGGGTGTGGCGCTCTATGCCAAGGAGCAATACACATCCTCTGCCACCAGAATGGGGTCAGAGAAGGGGCAAGCTGAAGTGCTCTGGGTCAAAATACAAGGGGGGCATGGGGAGAGGGATTTAACGGTGGGGGTTTACTACAGACCCCCCAACCAAGGGGAGGAACTGGACTGGGAATTTTCAGACCAGCTTGCAGAGGCACTTAAGGCAAAGGATGTAGTTGTCATTGGTGATTTAAATTACCCGGACATCTGCTGGGAAGAACAGTCAGCCAGGTTGGACCATTCCAGGAGGTTCCTGGCCGAGATACAGGACCCCCACTTAATTCAGGAGGTGCACAGTCCCACCAGAGGAAATGCCCTGTTGGACCTGGTTCTGGCCACAGGAACGACCTGGTAAGGGGCCTCCAGGTTCTTGACTACCTGGGTGATAGCAATCATCGCTTGCTGGAATTCACCATCCAGCGCAGGGTGTCAAGGGCCTGCAGCAAGGTGGTAGCCCTAGACTTCAAGAGGGCCAACTTCAATGAGTTGAGATTAGTGGGAGAGGTGCTGTGGTTCTCGAAGGCAAGGGAACTCAGTGCCCAAGATCAGTGGTTGTTCCTTAAGGAGGTGATACTCAGGGCCTAAGGAATGACCTTCCCAACAAGCAAGGGGAGCAAGAGTGCCCAAAAGCACCCCTGGCTCACCAAGGGCGTCCAGGAATGCCAAAAAGGCGGCGTACACCTGGTGGAAGGGGGGTGCTATCTCCAAAGAGGAGTATACCTCCTCTGCTTGGGCCTGTAGGGGGTCTGTCAGGAAAGCTAAGGCGGACATGGAGCTAGGACAGGCATCCAAGATCAAAGATAATAAGTCCTTTTTGAAATATATAGGGAGGATGAAGAAGGCACCGGGAAATGTGGGGTCCCTGCAAGATACGCTGGGCAATCTGGTGGTTGCACCAGAGGAGACAGCAGACCTCTTTAACCAATTCTTCACCTCCGTTTTCTTGTGCAGGGACCACAACTTCCCCACTGTGATGCAAGATGGACTTGAGGGGAATGCCTCCAGACCTCAGGTTGGGGAGGACCAGGTTAGAGAGCTTCTGGAGGGGCTGGACATGTTCAAATCAGCGGGTCCAGATGCTCTTCACCCCAGGGTGTTGAGGGAGCTAGCAGGGGTTATTGCAGGGCCCTTGGCACGGCTTTACAAGCACTCATGGTGCTCGGGCCAGGTGCCAGATGATTGGAAGATAACCAATGTGGCCCCCATCTTTAAAAAAGGGAGGAGGGGGGACCCGGGCAACTATAGGCCCGTCAGTCTTACCTCAATCCTAGGGAAACTCTTTAAGAAGATCATCAAGGAGCACATCTGTGATGGGCTGGCTTCAGGGATGATGCTCATGGGCAACCAGCATGGTTTTATTGGGGCAGATCATGTCAGACCAACCTGATTGCCTTTTATGATCAGGTCACAAAAGCATTGGATGCAGGTGTTGCCGTGGATGTAGTCTTTCTGGACTTTAGCAAGGCCTTTGATACCGTCTCCTACCCCATCCTCATTAAAAAACTAGGCAACTGTGACATTGATGCCTACACAGTCAGATGGATTGCAGATTGGCTGAAGGGTTGTACTCAGAGTGTGGTGGTGGACAGGTCATGTTCAACCTTGGGGGAAGTCAGCAGTGGAGTCCCCCAGGGCTCGGCCCTTGGGCCCATGCTGTTCAATTTCTTTATCAGCAATTTGGACAATGGGTTGAAAAGCAACCTGTTTAAATTTGCTGATGATACCAAAATATGGGGTGAGGTGAGCACGCTAGTAGGGAGGGAAAGACTGCAGCAAGACCTGGATGGGTTATAGAGATGGGCTAACAGGATGCGTTTCAATACTGACAAGTGCAGGGTACTGCACTTGGGCAGTAGTAACCAGCAGCACACTTATAAGATGGGAAAGTCTCCTCTTGAGAGCACAGAGGCAGAAAGGGATCTTGGAGTCATTACTGACTCCAAGATGAATGTGGGCCGACAGTGCGAGGTCACGGTTGGCAGGGCTAACCAGACCTTGTTGTGCATCCACAGGTGCATCTCAAGTAGGGCCAAGGAGGTCCTCCTCTATGAAACACTGGTCAGACCACAGCTGGAGTACTGTGCCCAGTTCTGTGTGCCCCACTTCAGGAGGGATGTGGACAACATTGAGAGGGTCCAGAGGAGGGCCACCTGCATGAGCCGGGAACAACAGGGCAGATCCTACAATGAGAGACTGCGGGACCTGAACCTGTTCAGCCTTCACAAGAGAAGGCTGAGGGGGGACCTGGTGACCATCTATAAACTCACTGGGGGGGACCAGAAGGGTTTGGGAGAGACCTTGTTTCCCCTAGTGCCCCCTGGCATAACAAGGAATAACAGCCACAAGTTGTTGGAGAGTAGGTTTAGATTAGACATCCATAAGAATTACTTTACAGTTAGGGCAGCTAGGATCTGGCACCAACTTCCAAGGGAAGTGGTGCTGGCTGCTACCCTGGGGGTCTTCAAGAAGAGGCTTGATGCCTACCTGGCTGGAGTCATTTGAGCCCAGTTTTTCTCCTGCCCAGGCAGGGGGTCGGACTTGAAGATCTACAAGGTCCCTTCTGACCCTACTTCTATGATTCTATGACATTACTCAAAATGGTCCTAAAATGATGGGTCAAGAGATAATGACAGAAGACCAAAGTATGAAATTAAGAGAAAAAAAATTAGATCTGTCTCTTGTCTTTTGCTTATGCAAGAATACATGCATACTAGCCCCTTTCTCTACTATTATAGAATATATTTTTGGTGGCAAGGAGGTAACCTGAAACCTCAACTTCACTCACTGCTGTGGAGCTAGGCATTGAGCCCTGGCTGGAACTAGGGTTTCCACGCTTCCCATTCATAGTCAGGACCTGGATGTAGTCTAAACTCAGAGATAGCCCCAGAGCCATAGGTTCTGGGAAGCTCTGGAGTATTCAGCCTGAGGGCACTCTACAGAGCTTAGAATCTAGAGAGCTATGAACCCTGAAAGTTTCCAAGTAACCTACTGGATGAACTGGTAGAAAAACTAGGCAGAATGGTGGGAACCTGGTACAAAAACAAGTTTTCAGATTAAATATGATTGTAACCTGTAGAGCACCTGAGGTTAAGCAAATCAGCATTTTCCATAAAAGCGATACATCATGAGAAAATTCCTGGTCTTTTCTAATAGTGTTACACAGCATGAAGAAATATTACATTCAGGAATTGAAGCATATGTGAATTTCTATTAGGTAAAGCACACTTTAAAACATATATCCCTTCTAGAATTTCTTCAGCTTTGATCTGTCTCTCTATACAATGTCTCATGGGATACAGGAGGGAAGTCGGTGTCAAGGGGCATACGGAATATTTTACAGTGACACTAGAGAAACTCCAGCACCTATATTATGGAAATGGAGAACGCGTCTCTTAGACAAAAAAATAACTAATTTAACAACTCTCATAACCATTCTTACCCAGTGACACTAGCCAATATTTATTAACAGGGGTGTTTTAGGTTGTGATGGTTCAGCTGGTTTGTAGTATTGTCTATGTACTGGTAATGGGGTCAGATGTCAGCAGTTCATAGTATTTTTGTGTGTGTCTCCATTTTTCATGAGGATGTGAACAGAACAGTTGTCACTCTGCCTCTGAGAGCAATCTCAATTGATAATAACACATAGAAATGTAAAGAGTCAATGAACCAGACAGCGCATAAACAAGGAGGACTCCTAATGTGAAACACAAGGGAACAAACGGATACATGAAATAGTTTATGAAGCAAATAAAAAGAAATCAGTCAGTTACCCATCAAATGTGTTACACCCTTCAGATTACCATTCTCCCAGGCCCCTGAGGCATCCATTCGTGTCTGAAGCAGTCTTAGAACAGCAAACCATTCCAAGCACTTTGCTTTTCACTGTGCACAATGCTGAAGGGTGGGGTGATTGGAAGGCATGTGTGGCTTTATACCACACAATACATACATCCCTGTATAGTGGAATATGTTACAATTCTGGACCCAGGAACCAGGTTCCCTGACAAAAATATATATGGTACCACAAAAGTTTCAGTTACACAGTGGTGAAAATTTGCTCCATGGGGATATAAGGTTTATAAAGAATTATCATATTATTCATCATAGGGAATCAACCAATAAATTGTCAGGAGATGGAATACATGTTTTTTTGTTTCTATAAATGTCTATAAAATTAATGCTTAGTAAAATTTAGATGCTAGGATAATCTTCAACATGTGGACATGCTTCTTACTTTAAGCAATTTAAATAATTCATAAAATACAATTCAGGACACTGTTATCAGCCATGTACATTATGTTGAGCACTGTAGCTGGCTGTACATACTACTCCGCATCTGCACTTATTTTAATCCTCAGGCTCTGTGATAAGTTATCCTGCTGCATCTATGTAGCACTGAAAATATATATATACATCCTTTGTAACTACATATTTCAGCAAAAGGTGTTCTGTATACTTTCATGTTTCTACTGGGATCAAAATAAATACCCATCTGTTTGCCCATATGTGGTGGAAGGGTGACTTTAATAATTTGTACAAGGTGAAAAAAGACACAGTTCTGTCTTGGGATAAAGACATAGTTCTTTCCCTTTGATGCATCTCATTAGGCACGCAGTAATCTGAACATAAATGTTGGTCCGTAACTCCATGCTTTAGTAACGTAAATGTTCTTTTTATAGCATTGTGTATGTCTTTAAAAAAAAAAATCAGACATTTTTTATGACACTCCAGTATTAGCGCAGGGTTTCCCAGTCACCCACATCATAGCTGAAACCATTTGGTTTTACTGTATTTATCTGGATTTTGATATGATTGGGGAAGTCATAAACAATCTGTACGCCCAATAACTTAACAGGAGCATTTTTACATAAAATATTGTTTTTCTTTGTTCTGGAACAAGAAAAATATATCATAAAAATGATATAATCATACCATTTTACAACAGCAGTTACCTTTCAGGTTTTGAATCATTTAAACCTGAGAACATTAAATTGTACAAAATTAACTCAGCATTGCCTAGGCATGCTAAATTCTTTGAGTATCAAAATGACACAGTCACTTTTGGATTTCATGGCAGATTATATATTTGATTCAGTGTCGTGTTTACAATAGCATCAAATGGATTTTGTGATGTGGTGAGAGAATAAAACACTAACAGATATCAACATCAATGGCTGTCACAGTCTCATGCTGTCAGTTTTCCAATGAACTCTTTGACAGACCTAGGGACAATAATAGTCAAGGTTATCAGATGGGAATGTAGCACCGCCTATTATTAAAATTGTCCAACAACTTGTTGTCCAAACAAGAACCTATTTCAATTGCCTATAGCTTTACTGGAGCTCAATTTCTCGGGCTGTAATTTTCCATACCAAGCATGTTCCTCAGGCTGAATGCTTCTTTCGATGAATTGGAAGGAAGCATTAAATATATTAACAAGTTTTGCAGAAGATAGAAAGATTAGTAAAGAGAGCTGTATGGCTTGCTACACTGTCCACATACAAACCTGGGCTTCAGTTACACTTCCAGAAGCAAAGAATTCACTCTGTCCTTAGAGGATGGGGGACTTGGCCCAGGGAAATACTGACTCCATAAAGGATTTTGGAGTCCTGGTGGATAATTAGTTAAATGTAAGTTCCAGGTGTGATGCAGTATCCAGAATTGCTCCTAGGATGTTACAGTCAGGGATTCTTGAGATAAGATTATTTTTGCAGACAACCTGAAATAATCGCTCTGAGAGCTCTGAGATGCCCTGTTAATAATATTTTGTGGTCAGCTCAAAACCCAAAGGCAGCAATTCAAATGTCACCACTATTAACTGTTTCACTGATGATCACTTGTGAAGAAATATTAATTAATTAATTTCACAACTCCAAATTGCCTCAAACACCTCCTCAAGATATTTAAATTTCAAACTGTTCCCTGACTAGCTGCCAAAGAATCCAGTTTCCTCTCTAGCTTCTACAATGCAGTCATAGGTTATCATACAAAACTCTAGAGCATAACGAAAGCTGAGGGTGAGGGAACAGCCTAAATTAAACATACAATTAGTACATATTTCTCAAACTATTTTCATAGTCAACTAAAAAAAAAAGTAATTGATGCTACCTCAGAATCTCCCATCTCTGCAAAAATATTGTGATTGAAACTTTGGGTTTCATCCTCAACAGGCAGAACTCAGCATAGGTCTACTAGCGTGTACTTATATTAATCAGGGATCTGATCCCTTGCCACACGATTAATGTGCTATTTCCCATGGTAAAATATGACCTTATTTAGACAGGAGGAGTACGGTGTGGCTAAGAAAACATGTCTCATTTATTCTTTCTTACCATTAAAATATATTGAATTCTTGCATAATGGCTCTGTGAAATGTATTTTTTTCTGAATGACATTAAACCTGGACAGTGATTTCAAACTTTTGCCCTAGCATGCAATGTTTTGTCATTTGGGATTTGCTTAACTTATTGCGGAATTCAGCTCCCCATTTTACACTATCAAGTAGGAAAATTAAAGACTTCATCCAGAGGCTGCATTCCAGAAGCTATACCAGTAAGAGGAAAGTTAGACTATTTTAATTAACAATTTTGGTAGTATTTAATGACTCAGGGATCTCTGAGTTTTGAAATAAATGAAGGAGTTAAGGAGTTCCTGGATAACAAGACATTTAGCAAAACACCCAAAATCTGATCCAGACTCACTGTACTAAAGGGTCCTCTTTCCATTGATTTTTAACATGTTTTGAATTAGGCCCTTAGTCACTTTTTACTGTTTCCACATGTATGTAGTGGAATCAAATGCAGATATCTCATTGGAACTTCCAGATAACATCGTGACAAGCTACTGACATCAATGTATCTTCTATTAATTTCCTGGTTTCTAGCATAATTAACTAGTCTTTTAAACATTTAATTTGCACTGTGGTAGGTATCATAACATCAGAATATCTAAAGATGATTTAGCAGGGCCAGTAAAATATTTTTTTCATTTCCTGCCCTTCATCTCTTGTGACTAAGTTTATGATCCGATTCAATGAGACTATTATGAATCTAGTGTGTATTCTCTGGGCAAATACAGTTGAGCTGAGCATTGAAAGGACTATGATTAGACACAATAAAAAACAGTGAACTGTGTCCCACTGTTTACTACACAACTTCTAACCAGAACTTATTAACCCTTACTGTGGAAAAACAAACAACTTTCAATAAAGGTCTTGAAGACTTTCATCAGAGGCATAACTATTTTCATGATTTGGGAGGGAAGAGCAAAGGACGGTAGGGATGCCAAGCAGCAGCTGCCATCATGTGGACTCCCTACACCCGGGCTGTTGTTGTCACCAGGCAGGATCACTGGGGGTTCCTTTTCAGGTGTCATCTCTAAATGAGCACAGGAGGCTGGTGTCTTGCTTGCCTTGTCCTAGTTACACTACTGATTCTCAACAGAGCTCAACCTCAAATTTACATTTTTAGTTCATGTAAGCCTTACACTGTAAGCCTTACATTGTAAAGCACTCAGTTATCATCTGCTCCTGACATGCTTCTATAGAAAATACTAAAAATTATAATGGAATAAGTACCATTATCTCTTCAGAAGTATCATTATTAGCATTTTTAGTAGATGTAAAAAGCCTTATCTGTCTTATGACATTTATATTCTAAACTCACTTTTTTCTGCCCTGAACATAGCCTTGGATCAAAGTGACAGAAAAGTTAACTCACCAGGAATATTCACCATTTTCATAGATCTTTGTAAAGTTTAGAGCTTGAATAGTAATTTGATTTTATCTCCATCTTACCTCTAGGGCAGATTCCAATATGGACTATATACCAATATAAAGCTAATGCATTTCTAGGGCTTTACACCAAAAGAAATGCAATCTGGCCCAGTTTACCATGTGGTTATGAATCTTGACTTTCAAAACTTACAGTGAACATTGAATTGGGTTTAGAGAAAATCAAGTCCTTTCACTCCATTTTAAATGTTGTAACCATTATTCCAGTGATTAACATTCTACAAATGAAAGGGAAAATAGTGATTGATCTTTATGTTTAATGTCCTTTACTAATTCTTAGTTTAAGGTATGGTGATAGGTTCATAGGAAAGTAAGGCTGGAAGGAATCTCAGGAGGTCATCTAGTCCAACTCTGCCCAAATCAGGATCATCCCTGGATAAACTATTCCAGCCAAAAGTATGTCTAACCTCCTGTAAAAATTGCCAGGGATGGAGACTCCATAATCTCTTTAGGTTCCAATGCTAAACCACCTTCATAGTTAGAAAGCCAGTCATAATGATATATCATGAACACACAAAATGTAAATAATAAATATGAAGTATAAATATAAATAGTCAGGAGACCAACATTTTAAGGAATTTAGCAGCTTATAGAGTTTAGACATTATTTTTCTTATCATTAAAGTGAGGGCACAAGTTTCCACTGATGACTCCTTTGAGACCAAAGGAATGACACCTGGTATATGTACACAGCTTATTACAACTTGTTGTACTCTTTTAATATTCTTTTGTTTTAAAGTACCCTTTGATTTTTTTAAGATTAATGCATTAGTGCAGATACCATGATAACATATGAATCACTATGCAAAAAATGAGAACAAAATAATTTTTTGCATAGTGATTCATAAGTTGTCATGGTATTTGCACTCTTGCATTAATCTTTTTTGCAATGGATATTAAACACATTAATTGGACTGATCAAAGACAGAATTTCATTTCAATAATGAGAATGACAACAGCAATCATAATAATCTATGACCCGATTGGAAGCATTACTTGGTTGGGAAAGCTCAAATAAATATTTCTTAAAAGTGCTGTTAAATGAAAAGAATTAAATGAATATTTGCTCTGAAGTTTTTTGAGGTTCATGGAGAACCTTCAAATTTAATAAAGTATTGCATTACATCTGGCAAAATAAAACCAAACCAATATGTTATAGAAAATCTGGTGATTTCACCACCTCTCTGGATTGCTTCCAAATGGTACCAAATCATCGGCATCAGTAGTTCCCCATTACAATATTTTCATGCCAAAACAGCGGTGTATGGAACCCTAACCACCATCAATTCTTATGTACTTTTTGGCTTTGAATTCTATAGTTTTTGCCTAATGTAAGTTGATTTTCAGTTAATCAAGCCAAAATAGAAGCTTAGACGTGATTTTTGCTGGCATGTGAATATATTTTTTCCTGAGTTTCCTGACACAGCATGTGTAATCTCTGTAGATAGATAGCATCACATTATATTACCCTGTTGCAAGGAACAGGCCCTTGCTGGTGCCTGTGATGCCCCCTGGTGGCTGCCTACCTCCTGCTCTGCTCTGGCTCCCTTTTCTTTTTCCTGCCATGAATTGATGTAATTAGTTGATATGTAATAAGGGAGACTGCCCTCAGCTCCCAGATCAAGACTTTGTCTGTCTTTTGGCTAGCAGGTCCCTTTGGATCCTTCTGGTCCCAAACCCACTCTTGGCCCATCCATACCCCCAGAGTACCTGTTGCCTTAAGGGCTATTTGTAATTCCATCCACCCATGCCTTGAAGATGTTATCAGTCAATCACTCTTATCAGGGCTCTTTAGGCCTCTCCACCCCTGTTGGGACCTCAGTCTTCCTGGCCTCCGCCCCTTTCCTCTAGCCCGGTTCTTTAGCTCAGTCCACTGTGCCAGACTTGGCTTCTGGGTAGGAGTTCTAATGAATGGATCTGTGTCATCCTGGTAAGAAGAGGCCAGGGCTGTCCCTCAGGGCTCTGTGCTTGGTCTAGTGCTTTTCAACATCTTTATCAATGATTTGTATGTGAGGGCTAAGAGCTCACTGGCCAGGTTCACGCACAACACCAAGTTATGGGGAAGCACTGTCACTCTTGAAGACAGGCTGCAGATACAAGCAGACAGACAGGCTAGGAAGTTGGGTGGATCAGAACCACATGAAGTTCAACATTGAGAAGTGTAAAGTGCTCCACCTGGGGATGAAAACAATCCCCAACATACCTACAGGCTCAGTGTCATCAAACTGACCAGCACCATGACTGAAAGGGACCTAGGGGTAATAACAGACCACAGTATGAATATGAACCATCAGTGCAATGCTGTAGCCAGCAGAGCAAATAATACTTTGGCATGCAGCAATCAAAGCATCTCAAGCAAAACCAAGGCAGTGATTCTTCCACTTTACTCAGCACTGGTGAGACCACAGCTGGAGTACTGCCTCCAGTTCTGGGTACCGTACTTCAACAAGGGTGTGGTAAAGCTTGAGAGAGTCCAGAGAAGAGCCACCCATATGATCAGAGACTTGTATGGCAACCCATATGAGGAAAAGCTGAGGGACCTGGGATTCTTCAGCCTAAAAAAGAGAAGGCTGAGAGGGGACTTGGTAGCAGCTTACCACTACATCAGGGAAGTACATCAGGGGCTTGGCAAACAATTGTTCACCAGGGCACCCTTGGGGAAAATGAGGCATAATGGTCACAAACTCCCGGAAGACCATTTCAGGTTTAACGCTAGGAAAAACTTTTTCATAATTAGGGTGTCCAGACTGTGGAATAGGCTCCCTCCAGAGGTACTGCAATCATGTACCCTAGAAATATTCAAGAGGAGACTGGACAGTCATCTTGCTGGGATCACCTGACCCCAGTTTCTTTCCTGCCTAGTGCAGGGGAGCTGGCCCCAATGATTTTGCAAGGTCCCTCTCAGCCCTTACAATCTCTGACTCTATAAGGCCTCCTGACCCTGGTTCCACCCTTCTTGGGCACAGGGACCCCTGGCCCTATTTGGCTTCTGCCTGCGCTACTAGGTTTCACCCTCTCTCTAGGCTTCTGCCAACCTTTACCTTAAGCCTACTCTATGTCCTGAACCTGGGGGATGAGCCTAGCAGGGCTCAAAACACCAGCATGCCCATGACACCCCACTGTGTGATGATATCAATGTGCTCCTCAGTAACCCTGCTTTAGTCTCTTCCTTTCCTCTTGTAGCCAATCACGGACCACCGGTATAACAATAAAACACAAGCTCCTAGCTAGAACTAAAACTCTAAGCCTACTGGCTACAAAAGAAAACCTTCCTCTTCCTGGGTCCTAGTTTCCTGCAAGCCTTGGCTCCTTACTTGTTATTTGCAGGTGTAGCAGGATCTCAGTTAGTCACCCAGCAACAGCCATCTTGCTGAAACGCTCTATGCCTATGGTATGTAGTGCCAGATCCCTTACCTGGAGTCAGGCACTGGTTTTATGTGCCTCCTAAGCCCTGCCTCGTCCTGCTAAGTGATGCTTTAGCCACCCACAGGGGTTTCCATCTTGGGTCTGATGACCCAGCTGCCTTCCAGGGAATTTGCTGCTGCTACCCTTGGTGCCTCAGCAGTATCCCTCCTACTGTTCAAGCAGGGCTCTACCCTATCACACTATTTCTGGGCAGCTAATCTGGCAATAGGCACCACAACCTATGATTTCCTGGCTGCCTATTCCCTTGCATCCCATGTATAACATGCAGCCTCCACCAGCACCTGGGGACCTGCTGCTTCCTCTGCCTTCACATAACAGGAGCCTGTGGCTTTATGTTATATATCCTTACTGACCTTTTGTTTATATGCATTGCATTTTTTTCCTATAAATCTTTGTATAATAGTCAAAACTGTTTTAGTGGAGAAGTGATAAACTTAAGTGTTCCTCACCTAGCCAATGTGGAAGAGGTAATTGCTGAGAACTAATATATGACATGAGGTGTTTAGCCCTCCATTGTGGCATGCTCTGCTCTGAGGCATAGAAAATAAGCCATTCCAGGCAGTAACAAATTTACATTTTAAAAGAAGAGGGCTGTAAGAATAAACCAGGGTTATTCAAACCACTGGGGTAAAGATATTGGATTAGTGATCCTCATGTTTTAAATGATGCAAATACTGTCCTGGTCTTAGTGAAATCGGGAAATATCTCTGCTTTGGTAAACTTCCTGCCACCTTTGCAGTGCATAGGCCAAATATAGATATTACTCATCAACCAGTCTAAGTGACCAGAAATTGTTCTAACTTGTAACTGTATACAAGTTGAGTGTACATAGACTTGTCTAAAAATGGCAGAACCTGGTCTAAGATAGACTTAGTTCGATGTGCACTCAAATCTAATTGAGCTAGGATAGACTGGTGAATCAAACTTCTGTACCAATTCCCCTATCAATTCAAGTAAGATCTCTGTCCTTCACCACTACAGTCCCCTCCCCACTGCCTTGCAAGAAGGCATGCTAGCACTCGGCCCATACTTGGCTGCTCCAGTTGGGTGCTCAGCGATTTACCCCCAGGCTTCCCTAGAGCAGAGCCAGCACAAACCTTTTCCCCAGCCCCACCTCCTGCCTCTGGCCATCTGTCAGCTGCAGCCAGGCAGTGGATGGAGAGGGGAAGGGAGGTGTCTGTCTTGTGCATGAGCCCCAGGAGCTCTGTACACCTCCATGTCCCCAGGTTTTTTTTGGCCAGCAGTTACAAGGTCCCAAAATACTAGAGTGGGGAGATGTGGGGGCATGCTTGCCTATACCTAACAGCCAATCAGGGGTTTCCCAGGCACTTGGCTATGCTTGGCAGTCTTCAGTACCTCAGTGAGCCAATGGGGCATGCTAGGAGGTGTGCAGGAGTGCTCCCAACCTGCAGGCCTCACTTAGTGCAGGCAGCATACATGCTGACCCCTACCAAAGGGCAAACATGTATACTGCTCACTACTGATCTAACCTAGGCCACTTACAGAAAATCACATAATTTAGATTGATTCTGCCTCAGGCTTTTTGAACATCTGTATTTAGTCATACTGTGGGCCCTCAAAGAATCCAATAAATGAAGTATGTGCATGGCCAGATAAGAAAAAAACTATACTTAAGCACTGCCATAAAAACAGAGTATTGTTTCTAGTCATCCTGGATACAGGGAAAGCTGTTGGTCCTCAGACAGGGGCTGAGTAAAGCAAGCTGAGGTATATATAGACTGCTTTCTAACTTAATCCAGGTAGGAATTTCAGTCTTGGATTTAAGTTGCAGGATAAGGAAATGCTATTGCTGTGATATTTCTTTTTGTGTGTTTATTCTTTTTATCTCTGTCTGTCTCAGGCTATGATTGCTGATTTCTTATGCTGGTTCTTGTATTTATAATAAATCCTTTTGTTATCCTTTTGTCACCTACTGCCAATGTAAACTTGCATCTCAGAGCGTTTGATCATTCAGGCAAGCCTCTTTAAGGAAGTGTTGGGGGGGAATATGTTTTTGAGTGCATGACCAAAAAAGTACGTCAATTCTTCTAGCTGGCAAAATCTCCTTTGCTAAAAGCTGGCAAGACCTGGGAGAGAAGGGTAAGGTTAAGGTACCAAATGCCAAGGATTTGGCCCCTGGCACATCTCAGCTGGGTCTCAGTGGTCAAGTAGGAGTGGTTTGGGGCAGAAGTGCAACCCTGAAATTGTAAGCACCTGGCTGCATCTGGGGTCTGGGTATGTTATAAGTAAATATTGAAAAGACAGATTTACCCTCTGTGAGTATTTTAGGCATATATCTCAATTTACATACAGCTTATATGTTTACCCATTATTCTCAGTATTAATTAACATGATTACATAATGATAAAATAATATGAAAGTAATAATCCAATTATATCATTGACTTGTCATACATATGAATACCTCATTGAAAGAATCAGAAAGCTGAGTACACTAGAAAATATATATAGATTATTTTATATTAGAAGCAAATGAAGTGTGCATCATTGTAGTTGCATTATAAAAGCTAAAAGTAGGATCAGTCACTGCTACTGAAATTACATATGATATTCATTATAGGGGAGATTATGCTTAGGGGCAACCAACATAGGTTCATTAGAGGCAGGTCCTGTCAGACCAACCTGGCGGCCTTCTGTGACGAGGTCACAAAATCCTTAGATGCAGGTGTAGCAGTGGATGTAGTCTTTCTGGACTTTAGGAAGGCCTTTGACACTGTCTCTCACCCTATTCTCATTAAAAAACTAGGGGGTTGTGGTGTTGATAAGGGATAAGGGAAGTAGGGTTCCACAGGGCTTGGTCCTCGGGCCCATACTGTTCAACATCTTCATCAGCGACTTGGAAGAGGGGGGAAAAAGCACCCTGTTCAAATTTGCTGATGACACTAAGATGTGGGGAGAACTGGGCAAGCTAGAAGGGAGGAATAGGCTGCTATTGGACCTAGACAGTTTACAGGGGTGGGTGGATGAGAAGAGGATGGGTTTCAACACTGAGAAGTGCAAGGTACTGCACCTGGGGAGGAAGAACCAGCAGCATACCTACAGGCTGGGGAAATCTTGGAATGATTATTGATGCCGAAATAAACATGGGCCAACAGTGTGGGGATGCAGTCAGGAAAGCCAACTGTACCTTGTCATGCATCCACAGATGCATCTCAAGCAGGTCCAAGGAGGTGATCCTCCCCCTCTATGTGACACTGGTCAGGCCGCAGTTGGAGTACTGCATCCAGTTCTGGGCGCCACACTTCAAGTAGGATGTGGACAACATGGAGAGGGTCCAGAGGAGGGCCACTCGCATGATCAGGGGCAGCAGGGCAGGCCCTATGAAGAGAGGCCACCAGACCTGAACCTGTTCAGCCTCCACGAGAGAAGGCTGAGCGGGGATCTAGTGGCCTGTTACAAACTAGTCAGAGGGGACCAGCAGGCATCGGGGGAGTCCCTGTCCCCCCGAGCACTACCAGGAGTGACAAGAAATAATGGTCACAAGCTAGCAGAGAGTAGATTCAGGCTAGACATCAGGAGGCACTACTTCACTGTCAGGGCGGCTAGGATCTGGAACAAACTTCCAGGAGAAGTGGTGCTGGCTCCTACCCTGAGGGTCTTTAAGAGGAGGCTAGATGAACACCTTGCCGGGGTCGTTTGACCCCACTACTCTTTCCTGCCATCCCAGGGGGTAGGACTGATGATATGCTCAGGTCCCTTCCGAGCATATCAACTATGAACCTATGAAACTATTATAAAGGGCTCAAATGTATTTTAGCTTTATTTCCAAATACATACAATACATTTTTCATGTTATTCTAAATAATTGTTCAGTATTCTAATTTGCTTCTTTGTAGATGCCTTAAAATATGGAAATTACCACAACTTCTTTTCTCTTCCCACATCTTTCTTGTTTGAACCCATGTCTATCATCATTTCTGGAACTCTGCCAGAATTTGACCTTATCATGACCCAATCTCTGCTAAAATCTTTAATTATACTTTAATTATTTCTTGTCACAACTCTTGCTGAGTTCCTCAAAATAATTGTCTTACAGTAAATGCCTACTCTCTGAATTTTAAAGCACCTTTAATGCAGCAGTCAGGTTATTTTTGTGTTCAAGAAATGAAGACAGTGGCTATTTTACTCATGTGATTTTATATCTTCTTTGATTTTCTATCCATTTTCAAAGTCCAATTGAAAACTGCTATGGTAATTTCAAGCCTCCTCTTGAACTTTCTTTATTTTGACTTTCTACCCACCTACCATCCTGACTACAATTCTTTTTCTGTTCCTTTAGTATGAATTTCTTGTCTGTTCTTTACCATATTCCTTTGTGCATTTTCTTACTTTCAACTGTTGCAGAAGCGCAACACCCACTGTATCGTTCCACTATTACCTATCTCTAAATAACATGCAAAACTACATTCCCACATACAGTATTTTTTTTTTTCAGTTATAATTTCTTAGTACTCCCTCTGTTTCCATATATCTTGTCCTTCTGTGATTAAATCAGAGCTGGTATACCCTACTCTATAAAATGATATTCTATTTCTTTTTTTCTCTCCCTTTACTTTGCCCGGAGTGCTATATAGATATTCATTACCAAATAACATTATAATAATTGCTTAACAACTCAGCATGTACTGCTAAGATTGTCTAGCTGATGAATAAAACACAAGAAAAAGTTTGAATTTGATTTTAAGAAAAAATAAAGCAAAAAGCTGATGTCTAGGTAAGGCATTTATGAAAACACTAAAAATAGCTAAAACTATACAACTGTTAATTTTATTCTGAAGGTTATGTTTGGTCTGTATTATTTGGTAAGATATTAATTCAGCAAAAATGATCTGGTTTGCAGAGATAGTTTACTGATTTGATGTCTGCATAGCCATTTTATAATATTGAGCCAACAAAGCTAGTTTGAATGACAATTAAATAAGAATAGTCAGCAGCTAAGTTTAAGCTCAAATTGTGATATCATTAAATTTACACACTACGAGATTTTGTCTAGATCAGAACAGGCAACCTTGAAACACGACACCTGGACCATTGTGCTGCAGAAAGTGTTTTTCTGTCTCCTCATTATAGTAGGCTCAGCAGTCAGAATTCAGGACACCAAATGTAGCAGACCTCTGTCAGACACCTTGGCTCTGATTTCTAATAAATACGTGGTATTTCATGAATAAAATGAAATGAGAAAAATACTGCAAATGGAAGAACAGGGAAGTTCAGTGCCCACCAGAGTTGAAACTCTCCAAAACATGGAGGACTACTCAAGAAGTGTTAAAGAGTACTTCGGACTGTATCTGGAAGCAAAGGGTATAAAAAAATCTATTTTTATTTATGGGAGACCTGTGTTGGCTGAACTGACCATAAATCAGTCACTGCTATTGCCAAATAGGGCTTGGCAAACACGGCCTTGAAAATAATTATTTTTCTCCAGCTACAAAATTGTGATTCACAAGTTGAATACAATCTGAGGACAGATTTGATAGTTTCACAGACATTCTCTAAAGCATTTGACAAAAGTGCAGCTCAGCAAAGTCCAGAGCTAGATTATGTGCATGTCAATCTGATGATCTGGTGTCAGATAAATGTACAAAAGTGATTGCCACAGTTACAGCTGAGATTGAGAACCTGCAAAAAGTAATTAAGGCTATTAGGACAGGGTGGCTTGCACAATATATATCCAGACACTTTAAGGGGAATCTCTCAGAACTGCAAAATGTGTTACAAGAAAGTATGTTTAAAATGATGCATGGAAGTAATTTAGAAATCAAGAGAAGGGACAAAGATGTTTTATAAACATGTGAGAACTGAAGCTGTGTTTTTTTAAGCAAGTGATAATTGAGAATGCTATTAAAGCCTGTTGTACATGTGAAAAATACAAGCCAAGTCAAGTGAAAGCACAAGTTTGTGAACAGGGAAAAAACCCCCAGTTCTATCAAAGCACAAAAACAATACGCTACACTCATCCTAGGCTATTATTCTTCTGAGAGAGCTTTACTATAATATATTACCACTAATTCAGTGCTCATTAGGGACCACTGTAATTTCGGCTTCTTGGTATTTCAGCCTGAAATGCAGCATTTCCCCCAAAGCCCCAGAAAACTGCAGTTTGACTGGAAATGGCTTGAAACCATGAGGGGAGGGAGGGGTGGACAAAACTTGGCAGGGAGGGGGGCAAAACTTACCTGATGCATGAAGAAGAGAGACAGAGCCCTGGAAACACTGTGAAAGCCACATGTGTTTCTAGGGCCAGCCTTCTACAAGCAGAGCCCCTGCTGGGACTCAGTCAGGTTATTTGATTCCTCACTTTGGCAGGGAGTTTAAAAGTTCTGCCCAGAGAGGAACAGGTAAGTACCTTGCTACGGGGGCCATTCCAGGTTGTTTATATGTACATTAAATTTTGCATTATGTTACAGTTGATTATTATTACTATAATTGGTTATGTTTAGCTAGGGAATTGTATCTTTAAAGAGCTCTCATGAGAACCATTTAAAGCTGTTAACTACGGTGTGAAGAGGTTCATGTTACATAATGATGCTGAGTTAGACCACAGATACTGAATGAAACAGACTTTGGCCAGACTCTGAACATTACATACATTTTTTTTTGTAGCCAAGGGATGGCCATGATGTTAGGAACTATTTATGAATGACATGAACGACTTGACTTAGTGTTTTCTTAATAGGCAGAATATTATTTCATGTATTCTAGTTACATTTCATATTGAGGAATATAGTTGAAAGGAATATATATGTGTATATATTTAAGATAGGATATTAATTAGAGGTGCACTGATACATCAGTCCCATATCAGATTGACACCAATATAGGGAAAATTGACAGCATCAGAAATCGGCTTTTTTTGCCCGATGTGGTTGATAAGGTGGCCAATAAATACTCTGTACATGCAGCCAGGAGTGCAGCCCGGTGGCTTGGAAAGCAGCATCTGGCTAGTAAGTTTGTTTTGGGGGAAGGGTGGGGGGAAGGAAGGAGAGTGGGGAGGCAGATTGAGGGCTTGGAGGTGGGAAAGGCAGTGGGGCTAGGGTTGGGGCAGGTGCTGGGATGGAGCCATGAGCAAAAAATCTGGGTGGTTCCTGCCACTGTGCACACCCCAGGAAGGCATGTGCCCCCAGATCTGCTTGAGGGGCAAAGGTAGGCTGTTGCTGTGGGCTGGGGATAAGGACTGTTCCCAGTGGTGGGGCTGGGCCAGGCTGTACTCAGGGTGGGCAGCGGCACTAGGAGGTGGGGCTTGGGGGGCTATGGCAAGTTTTGGGTGGCTGCAGCACCCCTGAAGTCCCCTCCCAGGACTGCCAGCACCCACCCTGGCTGAGCAGTGCCTGCCTCAGCCCGAGCCTCTATCCCACTCCCTTCCACACTGCAGGGGCCTTGATCTGCCCCCCACGTCCCTTCCCTCCCTCCATCCCTTCCCCCACACTAGACTTACCGGCCCAACACTGGTCTCCAAGCTGCCCGGCTGCATATCAGATTGGTATTGGTGGATGTGGCTCCCTAAAAATTGTCCATTGGTATTGGCCCAAAAAATTTCTATTGGTGCACCCCTAATACATACACATATATATATACATATATATATATACATACACATATACATACATAAACATATAGCCTATTTTAGTCTGTAGTTATTGTACCACTGCAATACATAATTGCTAACTCAAAGAATACAAAAAATAGAGATTCTCAGAAAGTGTATTTTAGAAACTGAAATACTATGTAATCACATGATTCCAAGAGCTGGAGCTTTAAAAATAATTTTAAAAAGGTGACTCAGTAAAATAATGAGACTTGGCAATACATCATAGAAAAGCCTGTTTCAATGTTAGATGACATATTTACCTTATAATTAGCAACAACTGTAACAATTAACACTAATTACACCACAGTGTTTTATTCAAGAATAGAATTTAGCCCATAATTTGGAACAACAGTTGAGTTTGTAAGCATGGGAAGAATTATATTCATTAAGTTATTGTTTGTATGACTCCAACTGGAATATTACAAATGAACTATGTAAAAATTCTGGCAATCTAAATGGCAGATGTTAGCAAATTTTTAATATTCTTTATATTATGCATTTTGCAGAAAAAAACTCTAAATTGATTTAATTTCTTTTGCTTCTTCCATTCAGGAAGGATAACTGGTGAAGTTGACTAGACATTTAATATGTGCTACACCTGCTAAATCATGCCCCCATGATCAGGAGTTGAAGGGCAAGAAAATAGACACATTATTTTTCACTGGCAAATATGTGTGGTTCACTTAGCTTCATAATATTCAGATATGAATACTCAAAAATTGCAACTATTTTTTGTGACCAATGAGGAAAGCCTTTAGAGGTTACAAATTTAGGAAATACAAATTACCCTGCACTTGAACTGACATCATCATCATCGCCACCATCAACCAGATTACAATAATTCTGTTGGCCAAAGTAATCATTGCAAATGAATTGCAAAAGTGAAAGACTGCCTACAGAGGACAAAAGACAAAATAAAGCAGTGTCATAGAATTGTATATCATATATATAGAATAGACTGTCAGATAGACGTCATCATACATCAGACATAGACATCATCGTATATCCAAGGATTAACTGATGCCAAATTAAGAGTAATTATATTCTACAGTAAGGTGGATAACCCAGAGAGACAAAGTATAGCACATTTTAGCAATCTCCTGTGGTGTTTACTCAGATTAGCCATTTCTACCAGCAGGCACACACCATAGTCAGAATCCCCAGCCTTGGTTTCACCCAATGGCCAATGCCTCTGAGGGAGGCTTAACTGACACATGTAATAGAAAGGTGGGAAGTATTGGGGGTGGGGGGACAGACCACCAGGAGAGCCAGAAGCATGAGAAACACCCATAGTGGAACAGAGGCATAGTTATTCCTAGATCATTTGTGACCAGTGGCTATCCAACCTGTTCTTGAACACCTCCAGTGATGGGGAGTCCACAACTTCTCTCAATAGTCTAATCCACTGCCTCAATATTCTAACAGTGAAGAAGTTTCTTTCCTGATATGAATCTAAACTAACTTTGCTGCAACTTTAAGTCATTCATCTGTGTCCTCTCTGCAGCAAGAGAGAAAAGATGCTTTCCCTCTTTTTTATGACAACCTTTCAAGTATTTGAAGACTATCATGTCTCCTCTTAAGTGCCTTTTCTGTAAGCCAAACATGCCTAGCTCCTTCAGCCTCTTCTCGTATGACTTGCTTTCCAAGCCCTTTATCATCTTTGTTACTTAGCTTTAGACCCTCTCTAATTTATCCACATCCTCTTTAAAATAAATGGAGCCCAGAACTCCACACAATACTCCAGATGTGACCTGATCAGTGTTGAGTAGAGAGGCACTATCACCTTCTGGGTCTTTCACTTAATACTTCTACTGATGCATCGCAAAACTGCATTTGCCTTTTGTGCAGGTGCATCACACTGCAGACTCATATTAACCTATCAAGACTCATAGGGCACCTATACACATGATGGACCTCTGCTCTAATTAGCATGTGTCGGAGGAGACTTGATTAATTGAGCCTGCTGTAAGTCTGCAGGAGTGTGACAGTTAGCATGCTCCAGCAGCCTCTGCATCATGTGTATTCAGCATCCTTACATTTCAGAATGGTGGTGGAGGCACTTTAACTAGAACTTGTTGAACAAGCTTTAGTTAAAGCACCCTCACCACCATTTTGAAGTGTGGGGTGCTGAATAAATATGGTGCTGCAGGTGCTTTAATTAGAGTAGCTCTTGGCCCCATGCCACTCTGGAGCACATGCATAAACACCCATATTGATATACCAAGACTCAACAACCAACATTTGTCACAGGACTAAATTGCTAATGTCTCTAATTTCAGAAATGGTGAAATGTTCCTCTTACTTAGACAACAATTATATTTCACTTTATCTAAATGTAGCCTCTGGAATCCCCTGCCTAGTAAACTATCCCACTCTCCAGGCATTCTGGTTCCAGTTATCCATCTTATATGGAGAGAAGAAAACACGCTGCCCAGTGGTGCACCAAGCAGATTGCATAGGGAAGAACATAATCCCTGAAGCCTGAAAGCACATCCATGGCAGGCAGGCTGGCAGTAAATCAGAGAAGCAGTCATGTGGGATGGCAGCTGGTCTACCTGACAGGTTTTCATCAAAAGTTTGGATGGAATTGACATGTTTCTATAGAACATTTTAATTCTGTTAAATCAGCATTTTGTGATGCAAAACTGTCAAAAAAATGCAGATCTACTCTGCATGGAACTATTATTTATTATAGCTGAGGAAAGAGTTTGCAATGAATGGTTTACATAGTAAATTTAGCTCCTTTTAATGAGTGCAGGTTGCCTGTGAGTGGGTCACAATTTCCTCAAATATATTCATTATTCAAATTTACTGCCAATGTTTATTTTTATTTCTACAGAACGATATTAAACTGTTTGTAGTGCATATTCAGCAACCAGCACAACCAATAAGTTGTGTTAGTTTACAGATGCATTCGTCTGAGGCGAGAAAGCACCATTATGATTCTGTAGTTGGATACAGACCAGTTTCATTCAATAATTCCTGCATCATACTAAATAATTAAATTAGTCGCATGATGCAGCTTCTCTTCCCATGTTAGATAAGCATAAATCTTAAAAGTCCAAAGGGGGCAGATTCCATAACCCCCCCCCCAAGGTACATAAATAGGACTTAAAAAACTATAGGTACCTCAGTAAAGATTTTTAAAAAGTTGTCCATTCAACAACCACCTGGCTGTCATTAGACCTCTCTTTCGGATCTGAAGTTTTCTTAAAACATCTGCATTTACAGTTCTGCATGCACACACAAAACTGCCCACCTCTGAGCAGGTAGATATAAAGATGTTGACTAACCTCGTGGAGAACTGAAAACTAGAGAAAGCATCATGTAACCACTCAGAGCTCTGAATGAATCTAACAGACATTGAGAGCTTTGAGTTCTGCACAAAGCACAACGAACATGGCCTCTCTCATTCAAAGGCATTGTGGTAGTGTTGCTGCTGTCCACTTCTGCTTGGAAGACTCTCCTGGGAGACCGAGACAGAGAGCTTGACCGCTTGTACATGGTCTAGCTCTCCCTAAATTGAAACAGTGGGTTTTTAATTGGTGGATTTTTAATTGTGTTGATTAAAACCACACCGTTTCAATTTAGGGATTTCTGTCATTGTTATGGAACAGTGATGGCCCACTGGCAGCTCACCTCTGGCCCTCAGCCATGGGCGGGCTCCATCAGGAAAAAAAAGAAAGTAGTAACGGGCCTTATCCTTTTCTTTTTTCCCCCAGAGCCTGCCCACCTCTCCCACAGCTGGGGGTGGAGGCAGTTAGCAGACCCTGCACTGTGGGGAGGTCTGGTCCTTCCCTCCATGGTGGCTACCCTCCTTGGGTGGCACTCACCCACTAGAAACCTGCCTAGGCATCCTCAAGGGTCACTGTCACCATGGTGAGAAGGACTGCTCCCACCACCGCTGCAGCTCAGGGGCTGTGCAACCTGGCGGCTGCTCATGCAGGCAGGCTCTAATCAGAAAAAAAAAAAAAATGATGAGGGGCCTGATCTTTTTTTTGCCTTTTAAAGCCTGCCCACATTTCCTGTGGCTGGGGGGGTGAGCTGCTTGCAGTCCCTGGTCCTTCCCTTTGAGGTGGTGGTGCCCTTCCAGGGCAGCTTAGGCAGGCTGCTAGCAGGCAGGTGCTGCTTGTAGGGCACTGCTGTTGCAGAGGAAAGGACCAGGGCTCCCTGCAACTCAGGACCTGCTGGCAGCTTGCCCCCACCCATGGGAGAGGTAGGCAGGCTCTACCGGAAAAAAAAAACAATAGGCCCCTCACGACTTTTTTCTTTTTCTCAGCAGAGCCTGCCCATGTGAGCTGCCACCAGGTCATGCAGTGCCTGAGCTATGGGTGGGCCCAGTGCTTCCTTCTGTGGAAGCAGCATCCCCTGGGGCTGCCCAGGTGGGGTGCTATGTGGGTGCTGCCCCAGGTCACAGGTAGCACACATCCCAATCTAACAGTGCATGGGACACTGGGAGCCCAAGTGTGCTCAGGGAAGCTTGGGCTCAGTGGGCTTCCAGTGCCCTATGTACCATCCCTGATGCCTTCTGGCCACCTGGGACCATCTGGGAATGGGCTGACTTGCCTCTGGGGCACCTTCCCTGAGATCTCTTCCAAACCCAGTGCTCTCTATACTGGGCATGGTGAAAGTTAAGGGGGAGGGATAGAAAAACAGCATAAAAGGCAGCATTGTTAGAACTGGCCTACTTTCTGCCTTGGGGTCTGACAGTTCCAGCAGCTCAGGAGGATTAGACAATGAAGTCTACTACTAGCATTGATTTGAATGATTTCCTACTTGCTAGCATAGCCTCTCAGTTTCCAGCCCTGACCTCCCAGCTTTCTAACCTTCCTTTCATCTCCAATCTCCCAGTTTTCTGCCTTTCTGTTTCCCGGCTGTCTCCTCCATGCCACCAGGCTTTTCTCCTCACTTCCACCCGGGCACCAGATGACCCTGAGTAATCCGAGAGCCTCAATTAACCCCAACCCCCAGTAACCACAAATAACCCCAGCGCACCTTGACCCCAAGTAACCCTGGGGCACTGTGACCTCAAGTAACTCCAACCCCAATTGACCCAAGTTAACCCCAAAGGCACCCTGACCATAAGTAACCATGAGCACTAAGTTACCCCAAATGCCCCCTGGTGTTCACACACAGCCACAGAAGTGTGTGTATGTATATGTGAACTCATAGTGATGAATGTGTAGTTTATATGTATGTATATAATTTTGCATCACACCCTCCTCTCTAACAGCACAATACTGAGATCCAAAGGGTTCATCTGGCACATGTCAAGTCAAGAATGCAAGTAGTAAATCACTGCGCAGTAACAACTGTGCAGTCCACCGCTCATGTAGATGCAGCCTTTAAGTAGAAATGCTTAAGGGGAAAGACAGAAATACAGTTCACTAGAGCACAAAGGGCTTGACGCTGAACTGATTAATGAGAGTTTTGTTTATTTTACTTCAATGTCAGTATGATTTGGCCCAGAGTAATTAGGTACTATATTAATATTACCTACAGAATTACCACTGTAAATGCCCAACTGTAGTTCTCTGTGAACTTAATGGATGGTATTTTGCTGCAATTATGCCATACATGGCAACTGATATATTCATGTTTCATCACTGTCCATGTACTCTGCATTTGAATTTGTTTTATTGATATTCAACTGCTAACTGAAAGAATTTTATGGATATGCTTTGAAAACAAAATATTATGTGGCAGTATGATAGATATGAATTTACTTGCATATTTCAGAACTGTCAAAATTATAATCCTGTACATTAAACTTTATTTTACAGTCTCATTTCACTGAACCAATTTAAATAGTTTTATTGTGTTAAGACATGTAGGCTAGTTCAGATAAAAGACTTAGGATGTGCCTGCACTTGCTCCTTGCTGTTCTCAAGATTGACGTGCTGTTTGAACTATACAGAAACAGTGGTTTCAAAAGCAGGATGGAGTAAAGGTAAACATATTCTGAGGTACCTAAAGCTTAGAATCTTAGGGTGCCTGTACATGAGCTGGGAGGCTGCTCTGACATGCTGCAATTACACTGTGTTGGAGCAGAGCTTGGTAATTACTGCACTTCAGCCAGCCTCCATGTCTCATGTATCAGCATTCCTGTGCTTCAAAATGGCAGTGGGGGTACTTTCACTAAAACTCATTCAACGAGCTTTCAATAAAGCACCCCAACCACTGTTTTGAAGCCTGGGGATACTGATACACAAGATGCTCTGAGTTCTTTAATTACAACAGCTCTTGTAGCTGCTCAAATTAAAGTCCCCCCCACCCCACCCCACCACGTGTAAAAATGTCTTTAATAACTAACCTTTTAGGCACTTTGCCTCCGAACTGTAAGCCAAAACCCAGACATCAAGAAAGCTCTCTATACTGGGCATGGTGAAAGTTAAGTGCCTGCAAAGGACAATGCAAACTAAGCTCAGAATGAGTGGGGAGACATTTAGAGCTAGCCCATAAGGAAAATTAAGCAGACAGGTGTGTGTCTGAATCCCCAGTATGTGTCTAGACCCAAGTGTCTGAGCTAGGATTCCAAGGACAGAGTCCTCTCCAAAGGAGGGTAACCTACAATAGTTCTTTCACAGAATGGACAAAAACATCCTTTTTTCTTTTAAAAAACAGGATGAAAAAAACAGCTAGAAAAGCTGTTGGTGTCCACTTTCTATATACAGTCCTAATGGTTGGAACATCTTTCCAGGGAGTAGAAAAAATGACTGGGCTCAAAATTATACCTCTCACCTCCAAGAAAAGCGCCCTAACCAGTAAGCTATAGTCATGAGGCCAAAGAGGACCATCAGTAAAGTGTTCCTTTCTAAATAACAGTGCACAAGACTAGCAAAGAGTGCCCATAATCACTAAGACTAACCTGTAGCCTGATGGTTAGGGCACTCCTCAGAAGTGGAAGATATGGATATGAATGGTCTCAGGCTAAGAAGGGCCTGAAATCCCTTTGTTTTTCTAAATACTAGGCTCTTTCATAGGTACTACCATGATAGAATTTTAAAAGATTTTTTTGAGGGGCCTGAGACTGTCTGTTTGTAGATGCGTTCTGAGTAAGATTGTTGGAATAGGACCCCCAGGAGACTTAAACCCTGCTACAAACCCTTTTTAGTAGATACTAACAAGTCTTTGACAGGAGATATGTAGCTAGCTGCTTATCTTGGATTATCCCTATACATGAATAAAAATGAAAGTATCACACTTAAAGGGTCCACACTTTCTAGATCTTTCCCATATATTGGACAGCATTTCCTTGATCTAAGGGCATGTCTACACTTCAGTGGCACCATGTCCTGGTCAAGATGTTCCTGCGTATTCCCTTTCCACCTGCTCCCGCTCTCATATTCTAAGAATACAGAAAGACACCAGTAAAAACACTCTGAGGTCATTACCAGTAGCCACTTTCAAGCATACTAAAAATGAGGATGCCAATAGTGGCAATAAAGGAATGATCTGGACTATCTTCACCGGGGTACTTGTAGGTTTGGAATATGTAAGCAAGGTGTACTCAGGCATGGCCTAGTAACACATGCTGCTGGCAGTTACAGATGCCCACAGGTAAATCCAAGTGACTAGAATCTCAAGCTCATCACCTCATATACATTCTTATTCCCTTTGTTATTGTTATAAGGAGACACTAGCATGGTTCAGTCCATACACAAAATATCTGTGTTCATGTTTTCATATGCTCATAATTTATTGTTATACACGTGAAATATATAGTTGAGACTATACTCATTATATCCCCATATTTTGTTCTGCAAGAAATATCACAATATAACAAATAGGCAGTATGCACTTTACTATGCACATGTGGTTCAAAATAAATGTTGAGAAACAAAACAAATTGACTGTCAACTGCTGTTGGATTACGTTACATTTATACACTAGCTATTAAGCAAATAGATGTTAGCTCATTCTTTTTTAAATGTTCCTTTCTGCAGATAGGTAATGAGTTGGAGTTTTGTTTGTGTGCAAGTTGACATGCTATTGTTCACCAATTGCATCAAATGGCTTAAACTGATTATACATTATACTGAATCTAGTGTGATGATGCCTGTGGCTATAAATGTATTTTTTCCAATCTAATAACAAGGATTAGGAGCTTTATGCCATGAAACAGCTGTCAGTGGTAATATAGGGAGCTATCTCTAGATAGGAGAAGTATGGTGCAAAAAATTCTTCCAAACTGAAATTGGGATGTCCAATGATTTAGAGAATCTCAGTCCCTTTTAAATAAAAAGAGGGCATGTAAATAAAAAAAAGGAAAACAGGAAAGACCTATGTGTTATACAGAAAAACAGGCTTCCAAAATGCTTGAGTTCTAGCTTTGTCTCCCAAATGATCCAGGGATAGTATTCCATCTAAGAATTCTATATATCATGGGGAAAAAGGTATGGACATCTGAAGACAGCAGCAGAAGTTTGGGAGGAGGGTTCAAGCCATGAGGAAGCAGTTCATCAGTGGACGTGGATGAGTGTAGGAGAAAGGCTGTATAGTGGATCACTCAGTCAGTCTAAATGAAAAGATGCTAAAAGACCAGACATCAGCTTCCATTTTCTCAGTGTGAGGCCTCAGCTCAGTTAAGATGCCCTTTATAAGACTCTGTGCTATTGTAGCTGCCACCAAAGCACTTAAAGCAAATTTATCTGTAATTTGTTACTGCACCCACCTGGTCTTGTATAGGTACTCTCTAGCAGCCTTCGAACACAAACCCAGTACCCTAGGGCATATGTCCTCAGGACCTGGGTTTTGGGTCGCGTTCTACTCTGAGAGAGGCCCTGACACTCACCTGCCATGACTTGGCCTTCTTTTCCTCAGTGGTGGGGCTCTTCCTCATGGATTCTCATGGACTGGGTGGTGCCCTTTGCAGGTGCTCTTGGGGCTTCACCTCCCCTACACCCCAGACATGCACCAGCCCTCAGGATTGCCAGATGATGGTTGCGGGCCTATCCCCTTCTGATGTCTTTGTTCATCCCCTTCTCTCCTTGCCTGTGCCTAAATGACTCATCCACCCCGGATGACAGCGAGGCATGAGATTATCCTTGTCTTGTGTCTGTGTTCCCTCTGAGATTTCTGCTATGTGGCCTTGGTCTTCCTTCTTGACCCAGGGTCCTTTGGAGGGTCCTTCCCCAGTCTGGGCTCTGTGCACTCTCCAAAATAAAGTAAAACAAAAAAACAAGAAAAAGGATAATTGAGATATGGGTCTCTGAACACCCCACACATGGGTCTGGCATCTGTGGTCCTTGAGATCCCCCGATGCCATCCTTCCTTTGCCTGACTGTGCCACTATGCTGGGTGCGCAATCCTTTTAATGTGGTTGAGACCCCTCCTGCGGGTCTCCATCCGGCCCATTTTGGAGCTGCCAGCCTTGCCGAGTTGCAGCCCAGGAAGCAGCTTCACCCTCTGGCTCTGTTGCTGTCCCCATTTCCCCACTGCCAGCTTTTAAATCTGCCAGGTGGTGGTTTTTACTGATGTCATCCACCGGCAGGATTCCCAGCTGGCAATAAAAGCAGCTGATGAACTGTGCCAGCAGCCCTTCTTGGCATGGCTCTGCTTTTCAGGGTTTTCTATCTCTGCCTCAGGTCCCTCTGTGGGAGGCTGCTTTGGTGTCTCTGCTTTTGTCCCCCTGGGACAGTTGCAATTAAGTGATCCATTCAAAATTTGGCCTGGAGATGGTGCTAAGGATGACTGATGAGAAGAAAACTTTTGGAATTAAAAGAAGGAATGGTACTGAAATATTTTGAGAAGTGGCTCCCCTTTTCCTTTTGTGATCTAAGGGAAATGAATCTTTTCTTTGTTTATTTAGAATTCTACATTGTGAAAAACTATACTTACAGAGTTAAAAAACAGAAATAAAAAATAAACTCCTTAAAATTTCCAACTCATCCCATGTGAGACTCTTCTCTTGCCCTATTTCTCCTAGTCACAGGTCTGTTTTTATGCTTCTTAGTAGGCTCCTCTTAAATAAGACACTCCATTTCCTAGTGCTACTTCCTAATACAACTATTACTTTGACTTTCTCACTTTCTACTAGTTGATACTTTAATACAGTTTCATTATATTTTATGAAAACTCAGATTATTATGAAATAGAGGGGTTTTATGAGTGCTTTATTCAAAATAAGACCGAGTAACAGTTTTTAAGGGGAAAATGACACAAATCAGAATGTTTCTATTTTGTAAGAAGAAATTAGCAACATGCTAATTTAATGAACATGAAATGATCCTAAAAATTAGACATATTCTCATAGTTATATTACTACGTAAAAGTAATATGCTTAGCAATATTGGTTTCCAGTAATACAAATTAATTTTGTCTCTTTTAGCATTTTTTTCCAGATGAATTCTTTGCAACAAATAAAGGCATGTTTATTGTTGTTCTTTCTTTCCTTTACTAGAGACTATATAATGGGATAGTAAATGCCCAGACACACCTTTTAAATGTCAACTTACAGTAAATTCTAGGTAAGACATTAGTCAGTGCTGACAGCTGTGTAAAACAGCATTTTATTAATGTAGTTTCATGGTCCAAATTTTGTAACTGGGCATAGAGATTAGCTTGAAACAAAGACTCCTCTACCTCAGAAAATCTTTATTTACTACAGGGAAAAAAAAACATTTTTAGTCTTTGCAGTGCAAATGCATTTTGTATAGACTTTTTTTTTTCATTTCAAAGCCTTTAAAAAAATTTTAAAGCAGGTTTCAAAGAGAGACTTCAGATACTGAAGAATTAAGTACTATTGGTTGTCCAAGTGAGATGGAAAAATGATTTAACCAATCTATAACCGATTCTTATTTTTTGAAATGCATACTTTAATCCACCTATAATTTAGCACAACCAGCACAAGTATTCAAAATAAAAGAGGACAACTGACAAAACTGCAGATTTAAAGATACATTCCAAAGTTGAACAGAGGTAGGAAAAAACAATCCAGGATAGACTATTTATGTTGTAAAGCCAGATTGAATAATAGACCTAAAAGCCTATAATCTAGATACTACAATGGCTTAATTTAGGTGTCTGATCCCAGAATACAATTAAAAAATCCAGGGTATAGATTCTACTCTATATTGAGTCTGGGTAGAGTTAGGCACAGCAGGAGATTCCAAAAGCTCCTTATTGCTGGACAGGAAGCCACCTAGAAAATACTATGCAAAGCATTTTTAGTTTATCTCCCTCTGGAGACTAGGGCTAGGGATGTAAATTACACATAGACTGGTATAGTGATTGGAAACTGGTTCCAATCTGTAACACAACAGAAGTTCAATGTACATACTTTCAAAATACAGTAGCCAAAACGAGTTTAAGATAAACCTGGATGGATGTAGTATCAGACTTTACTGATTTAAATAAAATCAGTTTATTGAACTTCTGCCCAGATCCCCTCCATATTCAAGTTAACTCTCAGTCCTCCAGCATCCCAGGATGCTTTGGACCTCCCCCACAAGTCCCCCATTGCAGGGTAAGTGGGCTAGCCTTAGCCCAAACTGTCTGCTCCAATTAAGCAGGGAGATCTGCCCTACCTCCCCCTGCCTTCTGGTCTGGGCCACTATAAGCATATGGCTGCATTTCCAGATTCCAGATGAATGTCTGGTCACTTGACTATTGGTTCAATCTATATAGCTTAGTGTATCCAATGCCTTAGGTACATCTGATATTTCCAGACATGAGAGCCAGAGCTCTTTACATACTTGACCTTTTGTGATGGCAGCTTGGCCTGAACACGTACCCATGCTCATGAGCAGCCCATCTACTCTTGTCTGCCACATCTTGTACTTATTAAACAAGCAGATGGTTTCCAATGTTTATGGAATTACATGTGTGGGACCATAGGTCTCTCTCATGGGGTTCCTGCCTCCTCTTTTCCCCCATCCATGTGCCAACCAGATGTTCCAGAAGTTAAAACTGATTGTAAGCATAAGAAAGGAAAATAAAACTTTCCAAACACCTGACAACTTGTTGGGGCCACTGGAATATCCCAGCCAGGGCTTTAGAGCCCAAGGGTTTGGCTCACTGTTATCCCTGCTCAAGTCTTACTACCGGCTCACATGTTTTTCTGGTGAGTCCCATATGGTGCCAAGGCACCCAGTTATCCCTTAAATCATGCTCGACAATATTTCAGTCCAGCCCGAATAGGGGCTTTATGGTCAGCAAATAATCCACTCAGACTGATAAAGAAACAACAATAATGTAAATAGAAAGCACTTGGAACCCCTAGGCTCCTTAACTGACCTTCAAGGTCCAATCAAATACCACAGGATCTCCCTTCACATTCAGCACTGCATTCCTCTCTGCCACTCCTGGCCACTGTCAGCTGTTCAAAACTCTGGACACCAGCATCTGGGTACTCCTTCAAGTGCCTGGACTTCAGGTATTTTTTCCCTCTGGGGTAGAGAACACCCACAGGATGCTGTGGGTTCATGGCTTCACAGCATCCTTACTCCTGGTGCCAGCTGTCTCCCTACTGTACCCACACTCTGCTCCAGCTGGCACCAGGCTTCTTGTTATACCGGAAGGTGCAGCGTGCTTGTCTATAAGCCATGAGCACACACTTCTAAAGCATAGCTCCTGCTGCATCTGCTACTTTTGGTCCTCTTCTGATGCCACCTGTGCTTCTGCCAAGAGGTAAGGAACACAACTGGCCCTTACTGGGCCATCTAGTTCTCCGCCCAATGACTCAGGAGGGTTCCCCAAGGTTTCCCTGCCCCATGTTCTTTGGGACATCAGGAGCTAAACACCCACACAAACTAATCTGCCAAGATTGAACTGATTTAGCTTCAGGCTTTTTGACTGTCTGTACTTAGCCTAGGGGTCAATTAGCATTGCAAGTCAAGAGATCTCTCCTAAGGGCAGCTGCCTACAACCTCTCTTTAAAATAAAAAAAAGCTGAGCAGGGTTTACTGTTTTTCCTTTTAGCAACACCCCCTGTCATCCATGCTTTCTTACTCTTTCATACTATAGGGAGACAAGATAATGATGGCTTTTCATCAAATGAACAATGTAGTGATGAAAGCACTCACTCAGTATGTGGGAGATCTGGTTTCTAGCATGCCATAACCTGACAAGGGTAGAACCTATATCTCCCACCTCCCACAAGGCCACCTTAATCCTAAAATACATGCTAATGTGGAATTCTTTATATTCTTCCTTTGAAATCTGGACCACTGTGCAGAAAAAACTGAAGAAAATTTAAAGGACCAGGAGGGCAATCAAGAGGAAGACTGACTGTGTAGCACAGTGGTTAAAGCACTCAGATGGAACTGGGTAGTCTTAGCATTCAATCTCTTCAAGGATTGCTTAGGTGTCCAGGGACTGGAGCCCAGACAAGTCCAGTCAGAATTAGACTGTATTGAAAAGCATAATTATATGGTGCTTATGATTGAAAAGAAACATTAAACAATAAAATCTGACCAAAGTTAATTAAAGTGAACCAAGAATATTTGCCTGGATCTGCAACAAGGTGAGAAAATAGCTCTGAAAAATGGAACTTGTCTTTTTTTTAATGGTAACTCAGATGCAACATATGATACTTTAAATATCACAATTATTAACTCTTTCAGTACTGAACAAAGATTTACATTGTTTGCCCCAGGTAATTGCTTGTATACATTAAAAAATACGTGGCTAAGATATGGAAATGATTGTTTTTTTTTCCATAAATAAGGTGGTCATCTTTTAAAAGTCATAATATATTTATGTAGCCATAAATAGTTACATATATGTAGGATAATTAAGTCAGAATCCTCCCCTCCTTACCTTATATTGAGCTGAATCACCCATAGGCAAAAGAAACAAAAAAAATGTAGAGTCAAAGTTTAAGGAAAAATAAATGGACCGACAGATGCTGTTATTTTTCTTGTAGCAAAAATGTCAGACCTGCTCTTGGAGCACACATATTATCTTTATACTTCATTAAAATCTTTTTCTCACACACGCCAAGATGACAGTACAGGGCATGTCTACACGTGCATTAATGTGCCTTTTCTAATGCACGCTAAATTTAGTACCTGCAATATGATGAACTAAATTAATACATATTAGGCTACCTAATGTGGAGTAGCACTTTTGCACGCTTTTTTAGTGATGCTTAATGTGCAGTAGACTATTTTACTGTACATTAGTGTGATGTCTTGTTTTTACGTGATGCTTTAATGCACAGTAAAATAGTCTACGGCACATTAAAGTGCACATGTAGATGTGCCCATTATGTATTTCATTGTCATTTCTGAATGCTGGCTTTTCTGTCTCAGCAAAATTTTTATTTTCTCCAATAACAGAAAACACAGATTGAAATTGAATTATCTTCCTGTAATATGAAGTGTGTCACAAATGTGTTTAAAAATTGTTCATGTCGTATATGGTTTGCAATATGCAAAGAAGGCCAAGCAAAAGGTATACATCTTTGTTTTAGGACACATTTAATCATAGGATCAATGAGTCGGAAAGGACCTAGACAGATCAAGTTCGACCCCTTGCCATGGGCAGGAATAAGACCCCAGCCAGGTGCCTATCCGGTCTCCTCTTGAAGATTTCCAGGGAAGGTGAGAGCACCATCCAGGGAAGGTAAATGGAACTCTCATATATTTGAAAAACTTTTAATAGTCCTACCTGAACTGAATTTAGATGCAACCTTTATGTGATTCAAATTCTATGTGAATGTTTACTAAATATTGCTGAGAGCCATGTAAACCTGTGTTGTGACACAGCTGTGTTTGTTGTGCCACACTGAAAGGTGTGGGCTTGTTTTTTGTCATTAGATGTGTGTCTTCATTTAATTAGGTTTTTCTTGAATGCAACTTTGTGCCTTTGTGTAAAGAGATTTCTTCCTTTTTTCAAGTCAAAAGGCTGGGATTAAATTGTACTGCAGTTATACAAAGAAGGTGTCTTGACAATTAATTGGTTAGAGATTTGGTACATGAGTAGTGATGTACTTCTTTTTATGTCCCACTTAACATGTGAAATTGCAAAAAATAAGTTTGTTTCAAATTGAAAATCACTTCTAACTGATTATGTATTCTCTTTAAATAACACCAAATGCTATTTTATATACGGAATGTAGTAGTGGGTACAGTTTACATGAGATGCATTAACTTTGGATGGATTTGAGGGATGAGATATATATCAGTTTAGGTATTCTCATAGTGGTGATGCATAGAGGGTGTGCGTGCACCCTCCAAGAGTGCTGGTGCATCCCCTGCCAGGCTGCACTCCCTGCTTAGGCAACAGGTGCGGGGGGAGGGCGGGCAGGTGGGAGTATTGGTGCCCCGCCAGGGAGTGAAGCTTCCAAGAATGCTTCGGTCACTTCCCAGTCTGTGCGCTCATCCCAGGGGACCCCTCCGCCCCTGGTTGGTGAGAGTGATCATGGGGGATACCCCACCCCCAGTTGCTCATGTGGCACCAGTCACCCATGTATTCTCAAATAGGTTCTGGATAAGCAACCAGATTTCAGCACAGAGGAAGGAATACAACGATAGAAAATGGATAAACTAAAGTTAATTCTGCAATTCTTATTTTTTTTAAAATAGCATGCTATTTTATAATTAGGAATTGGAACACCCACTTTAATGATACTGTTTTTTGAACTAGAATGCCAATATTAATCAAAATAGAAGAGTTCTCAAACCTTTTATGTCTTCCATTAAACAATCATGTATTTATATTTTGAAAGGCAATCATTCAATAAGCTGGTCTGCAAACCCACTATTATCAGATTTTTTTTCAGTGATACTCACAAAACAATAAATAGCTGAAACATTTCTTTTATATTTTATTTAATTTATGAGTCACATATTCATTTATGGGAAAAGGTATGATGTGGGAAAGAAAGTAAAAGGATATCAGGACAGTAGATACTGTTAGGAAATACCTGTGAGGGATAACATTTTGGATGGACTGTGGAGGAAGAATGAATAATTTAGAATAATTTAGAATGTTAGCTTTTTTAAAAAAAAGAAAGAAAGAAAAAGAAAACACAATCGAAAACAAAAAAAAATGAAATGAAAGCTGATGTATAGTTCACTGACTATTTTTGCCACTTTTCAATTATTTATGGCAAATAAGTTTTTCTGTATTCTCAACCTGAACCCTTTATTTGCATATTGAGTCTTTTCTCCCCACTGCCTCCCTTTGTTTTCTTACAGTGGCTTAGTGCTAGTCCATGGAAATTCCTCTCAATTACATCAGATTGCCTACATACTTCATCACATACCAGTACATAAGAGAAACAACACCAGCAATTTGATGGTAGACAGTTTGAGCATATCCAGTGCCTCAGAAGGCTGCCAAGCATTGAGATCCTCAACTTGCACACGTCCATTACACACACACACACAATTTTGGAATTAGGCAGGATAGATGAATAACAGGAATCCTAATATGCTTGGGACTGCTGTGGCATGTCTATTTACATTACTGGGTGTATCTACATTAGATGCTGACTGCACAGTAACTGAAAAATACTGTACAGTAACACGTCACAGGTCAGTGATAATACACTACCGTGCAGTATCATTAGGCTACTGTGCAGCAGCGTCACCTAAAAGATGTTTGCCAGTGCTACTGTGCAGTAACTCTGGTTACTGTGCATTTATTTAGTACTTGCTAATACCAATACTAAATAAATGTGCAGTAATGACTGCTCAGTAGTGTCTCGTGTAGACATGACCACTGAGCCCGGACTGTTACTCATAGTCAGGTCTCTCCAACTGTGTAAGTGCTGGATTCTGGTGATTAGGTAAAGCTGATGGCTTATATCATATCCATCATATCCAGATGGTTTGCCTCATATCCTAGCACTGTTCTGAAGCTCCAAGGGTGCATTCACATAAGCGTGCACATGTGTCTTACAGAGTCAAAGACCTTTGAGATGCTGCAAGAGGCACATGAGGGAATGAAAAATAATTCCCTGTGCTGCAAGTTTGCAGTGTGGGGGCAAAATTAGACCCCAGGAGTTAAAAAAAAGGCTCCACAGAATCATGGGGCAAGGTATGGTCCCAGGCTGTGCCTGGAGGCAACCCAGGAGTCGGTCCTCCAGGAGAGATGCTCTGATTTCTGGCTAGAGCATCTCTGTGTTGTTCCTGATGCTACCAGCACTGTTAAGGGTAAGTTAGTGATGTGGAGTGAGGGGTTTATGGGCATGGGTGGGTGTGAGGAGTGGCAGGGAGATGTCAGGGGGTGTTGGCAGTGGAAGGGGCTGTCAGGGACTATGGGGAGTGGAGGGGGATATTGCAGAGTGTGGGGAGTGGTGGGGGGGAGGAATGTCCTGTATGTGGGTGTATTTGTGGAGGGGCTTGAGTGGGGGCTACCACATACCTGCCCCCCACACGGCTCCCACAGAACTGGCAGCAGCAGGCAGTGTGGTTGTAATTCTGCTGCTGGCACAGCCAGCAGTGATATGGTGCTGTGTGACCCAGGCTTCATACATGCTGAATGGATCTGGCCCAGCTCGCTAGTGCACAGCCGTGGATGGGCTGGGCCAGGTCCATTCAGCATCTATGCAGCCTGGGTTACACAGTACCGTGTCACTGTCTGCTGTACCTGCAGCAGAGCCACAGCCCAACACAGCCCCCCTTGCCTGCTGCCACTAGCGTCATAGCCACTGGGTGGAGGGAGCAAGCATGTGGCAACCCCCAGAGCCATCATGGGCTGATATGTGGGGTTTGGTGGTGGTAAGTGGGAGTGGGGGATGGCGAGTAGCTGGAGCACAGTGCTGGCAGAGCTGGTGGCATGTGGCAGGACCTGACCCAGCCCAGCCCAGATCACTAGCCTAGCTTTGCACCAGAGCAGGACATGTGGATCCTGTGCAAACGCACGATAGCTGCGCAGCCCAGGACAGATCTGGCCAGCAGGGTGTGTTTTCCATGAAGCTCAGGTAACTGAGCTTCATGGAAATGCGCCCAGCTGGCTCAACCCTACTTAACCCAGGCCAAGCTGCGCAGCTAGTGTACGTTTGCTCAGGAGCTGTGCCTCCTGGAGCCATGTGTCCCACTCCAGTGTAAAGCCAGATTAGTCAGCCATACTGGGGTGGGTCCTGCTGTGCGTCTCCTCTCCACAGGCAGCGAGGGGAAAGCAGTGCTACTGCTGGAGGCAGGACCCAGCACGACATGCAGGCACAGTGTGCTGAGCCAAGCTGGGTCCTGCTGGCACTGGGGCTGCCAGGCTGGGCTGGTTTGAAGGTGGCAGGACCCAGCTTGGCACAACACATGGTCCCTGCAAGTGGCACTGCACCAATGAGTGGCACAGGCAGCATCAGCTCTGAGCCTCTTGGGGCTGCTCCACACCATGGGAGGGCTGGCAGTAGTGAGCTCTGAGTGCCACACTCCTGCTGTTGCTGCAGGGAATAAGTTCTGGGCTTTGCTTAGGGGCACTGTGGCCCTGCAGGTTGGCTAGGAATTGTGAGGGGGGAAGAGTTCTGTGGCCCTGGGATCCTGCAGTAGATAGGAGCTGTGGCCCTGCAGGGGGGGCAGTCCATGTGCTATGTGGGGCGCTGCAACCTGTGGGGGCCAGGGGACCCACCCCTCCTGATCAGCCCCTCCACAAGTTCCCAACACACCCACAGTAGCCCCCACTATTGTCCCATACCTGCTCACGCACCATCCTGTATCCCCCCACACTCCTTCGCACCCCACATCCCCCCACCACACACCCATCATATGAGACAAAAACCAAAAGCACACATCAACACATATAGGTATTTAGAATTTATTTCATCATCATGATAGAGACACTGGTAGGCTTCAAAACTGTGTTAACATTGTAAATATATCAATAAAGCATCGCCCAACTCATCAGTCTCTCTCTCCCTCGCTCTCTCCTTCCCTCTCTGTATAAATATACACACACACACATTATACATATACACATACACATACACACACACACACACACATGCAGAGTGGTCTTTTATTTTAATTGTGGAAGAACATGGATTTTGGGGTATTTTAAAAACTGGATTTGGGATGCTGCTGTAGCATTCCATCTGGCACAAGGGGTAGTATCCCCAGATACCAATTAGCTGGACCTCAAACTCCTGAGAGTGAGTAGCCCTGAGCTGCAAGCTAGGGCAGGTTTTTATATTGCTGGGGCCAGCACAAAGCAGGGTTTTATACTGTTGGGGCCAACATGGGTGCTGATCCCAGGCTCTAGCTCCCCCTAGGATCCAGAAGCCTGGCAGGGTTATTTTGACCCACACCAAAGTACATGTCTGGACATGTGCACTGAGGCAAAAAGCCCTGGCTCAAATTTGCACTGCTTCTATTTGAGCTGCAGCAAGCACATGTGCCTGCATGTGTGGATGTGCCCCAAGGGTCTAAAGACCTTAGTTATCTAGTCTGCAAAAATTGCTGGGCTTGAGCATATAAAACCTGAGTGAATTGGCAGGGCTTGATACTGCCTAAAGATTGGAAGCCCTGACATGACAGGTAAAATCTTTTTTACTTAACAGGAATCATTTTGTCTTAATTATGAAGATAAACTTCCAGAGCATAAAGATTGTCTTAACACTTCAGATGTAAGACAGCTGTGGACTAACCCTTTCTTTTCCCCCACTATCTGTACCAATTGCTAACTGTTAATAATAACTCCTTTCTAAAAGGAGAAAGTATTTGCTTAATGTGGCTATACCAAGTCAATGGATTAAAGATGGCACTGGTAAAGAAAAGGTTAAATTTAAGGAAAACCAGAATGTAAAACCAGAAAAGAAAGGGAGAAACAGATGCTTCAGGTATATGGATAAGAAGTACCAAAAGAAGGAGAATAAAAGGAGTTATAATTAAAGCCAATATATTCTGAAAAAAAAAAAAAAAAAAAAAAAAGGGAAAGCAAAGCAAGTACTAAGGTGATGATGTTATTGTCACTCCCTGGTAATCAACGATGATAGACTGTGGTGCTAACTTTTATGATATTGCAAGAACACAGCTGGAGTGACACACTTACTTTGGCTTTATTTTAAGGCAATTTTGAAGGCTCGCACTCCAGTGATAAAGGAATATGTAATGTGTACCTATGAATCCTTTGAATTCTCAATTCCTCTTTTTTTATCTTACTCATTTAATTTGTCACAGCTTGTCAGCTCTGAGCTACTTGGCAGTAAACATGTCACCATTGAAATGCTTCATTATATCACATGTAATAATATAAGCTGTCAAACTATTTTAAATGATGACTTTTATTTGCAAAGGATGGTGTCCCATATTCTGTACATAACCACTGAAACACCATGAATTCAAACACCACTCACTACATATTTCACTGATTAAGTTGTTGGGCTAGATCTTCAGCTACTGTCAGTGGGTAAAGATCCAGTAAAGTAGCATTAGTTTACGCAGGCTAGAGGTCTGGCCTTTTGAATACAGAATCATAGAAAAGTAGGGATGGAAGAGACCTCAGGAGGTCATCTAGTCCTACTCCCTGCTCAAAGCAGGACCATCCCCAACTATATCATCCCAGTCAAGGCTTTGTCTATGCAGGTCTTCAAAATCTCTAAAGATGGTGTAACAGGGAATTATAACAGGGAATTATAACTCTGTTAATACACCAAGTGACAAAGTGATAGTGGGAAAAAGGTACCAGGGCAGAGATACAGGAGATAGGTCCCCACCAGGGGATCCAAAGTACTGACCCTCTAAGAAAACTAGTGCAGTGGTTAATTAAGAGATGAGTCACTCATTGTGGCTGAGAAGAGACAGGTGATTAGCAGGCTGAAAGAGGCCCATGGACATTTTAAACCAGGCCAGAAACCAGGCAGGAGAAGGGAACTGGCAGGTTTGGATAGAAAGCCTTAGGGAGCCATACTGAGCCTGGAGAAGCTTTGTGTGTTCCAGGCATGAGGAGCTCTGGTGGGGCCTGTCCTGTGAACCCAAAAGGAATTGTCAATGGCAATGAGCCAGTGTTCCCTGGCAGAGACCTGTAGCTTCACGGAAGGGATGTTAAGGTAGCAGTGAAAGCTGCAATGCCCTAGGTGCTGCAAGCCTGGGAATAACTGATGGTAATGGTGATACAGGTCAGCCAGAGAAGAAACTAAGACACAGCAAGAGATGATCTCAAAGTGGTAGCTTTTTCCTTCCTTTAACCCTGAGTGGATTGGTTGTATGTTACCCCAGGTAGGGGAGGGCTTGCTGGATGTGACTACCTATATTCCTTTTGTTTTGTTTTTTTGTTGTTGAAAATAATAGTGAATTAGTTAATATCTAATCTAAACATCTCTTGCTGCAACTTGAGACCTTTGCTCCTTGTTCTGTCATCTGACACTACTGTGAACAGTTTAGAGTCATTCTCTTTAGATAGTTGAAGGCTGTTATTAAACCTTCTCTTCTCCAAGCTATGCCCAGTTCTCTCAACCTCTCCTCAGAATTCATATGCTTCAGCCCCCTAACCATTTGCATTGCTCTCTGCTGGGCTCTCTCCAATTTGTTTGCATTCCTTCAGTGTTGGGGCCCCAAAACTAGATACAGTACTCCAGATGTGGCCTCACCAGAGCTGAATAGAGGGGAAACAATAACTTCCCCTCAATCTGCTGGCAACGCAGCCAGTCTGCCTACTAATACAGTCTAGTATGCTGTTAGCCTGCTTCACATCAAGGTCAAACTGTTGGCTTATATTCAGTTTATTATCCATTGTAATATAGAACAATGTATCCTTAATTCATGAAGCTTGCAGCATCTTTTAGACCCATGGTAACTCAAAAATATTTTCTAAGTTAAATTAAATAGTAGAGATTGATCACATTTTAAAAAGCAGTACAATGAGAAGTAGACCTGTGAGAACTGGGAAATATTTGATTCATATTCAGCTGATTCAGAGGACAGTCAGTCACTGTCCTGAATCAATTTGGCTGAATAGGCTTCAGAAGATATGGTGCCAACTTGGAGACATTTGGTAATTAGGCCATAGACTATAATGGGGAATCACTGAAATACCTATAACTTTGTCATTTTTTGGCATATTTGATGAAAGCAGCAGGAATGGTAGCCCCTTCTGAGGGCATGAAGCCTGCCAAATTTCAAGGAGATAGGTGCAAGGGTTTCTGGGAAACTGCACCTCAAACTTCTGACAGAAAACTCGTGTCACTTGTGTTAAGGTAGATTTGTATGAAAACAGCAGGGATGATAGCCTGTAAGAGGGGGCCTTCCCAGTGCTGGTTAGATCTCCACCCACCCACATGTTTCTGGGCCAGCTGCCCACCCCTCATTTGCTCAGGCAGAAACAGCTCATAAAAAGGGAAAGAAATGCTGCGGTGCGGGGAGCTCACATGTGGTGGCCACCCCCCGCCATCTATACACTCAGCAACACCACCACATGCCGGGAGAGGAGGGTGGGGTGCTGACAGCCGGCCACACATGAAGCTGGCAGAGTGGAGAAGTGGGGAGATTTGGGTGCAGGAAAGCAGAGCTTGGTGGTGGCACAGAGTGATGGATGGCAGAGGTGGCCCCACCTAACACCACTTTCCTATGCCCAAGTATCCCCACTTCTACATGCCACTGGCTTTGTGTCCAGCTAGCCATCAGCACCCTGTCTCCCCCAGTGCACAGCAGTGGTGCTCAGTGTATAAGATGCCAGTGGGGACAGGCCCCATGTGCAAGCTTCCCACACTGCTGCCATGCACCTCAGGGGGTTGCTGATGGCTGGCTGCACATGAAGCTGCCAGTGTGGAGAAGTGGGGATACTTGGACACAGAAAAGTGGCACCCAGCAGCAACGTGGAGAGTGTAGTTGGTGGTGGCAGCCATGTGCAAGCTTCCAATGCCACCAGCTCCACACATGGCCATCTATCAGTACCCCACCCCCCTGATCTGCGTCCAGAAGGGGTACCCTGTTTAAAAGAAGGTTGAAAACCCTGTGATATAGAAACAATAGCATTTCAAACGTTGAGTTATTTTTTTTTAAATCATTTTGTCCCACAGTTGAGAAGGCAAGATAGTAATGGAAGAATAAGCCTTCTTTCTTGCCCTAGAGTTCCAAACAGTTTGGTGTTGTTGCAAATAATGTAGTGGAAGCAGTTACAGTACAGCAGGCTGGAACAAGTGGATCTCTGAAAAGACAGTGCTAAGATGAGGTATACACAGATATGCCTTACTACCTCCGACAGTGGTTTCAAGGGGCACTCAAAATATAAGATAGGAATTGGCAGGGTTACCAGTGGTGTAAAGCTATGGATCTAGCCTTAGCCAAGTACCCAGCCAACCTTAACAATCGGAACTGCACAGAACTGACTGAGATTCCAATATATGTTGTTTGCAAATCTAAAAAATAATACCAGGAGGAAACTTGGCAAGGAATTTTTAAGGGTGTATAAAAGTGACCAAGTGCATATATTTTACACGGTTAAAAAAAAATAAAGGATAAGGCTGAAGCTTTAAAATAACAGACTTCTGAAAATTTGCATAATGAACATATCTCTTACATGCTGAGACCTCTTCCTGCTCCTCGGTTTACAATAGAGAAGCAAATATGAAAATCACATCACTAACCTGTCAGGAGAATCAAACTTCCATATCCTACTTAAATCAATTAGTGGAATTCACAATTACATTTCTATTTCCCCCCTTTATTGGTGCGTGTAAGGTTAAGCCAAAAAGATTTAAGATTCAGCTTAGTTTTGGAGAGCAGTCACACGTTTAGTTGTTTAGCCTTGATCAAAGCTGCTTGTTTTTAGTCCATTGAGACACAATCCTACCACCATTTGTGCATGCATATTTAATTAATAGATTCATAGATATTAGGGTTGGCAGGGACCTCCATAGGTCATCGAGTCTGACCCCCTACCCTCGGCAGGAAAGAGCACCTGGGTAAGACAACCTGAGCTAGGTGCTTGTTCAATCTCCTCTTGAAGACCCCCAAGGTAGGGGAGAGCATCACCTCCCTTGGCATCCCATTCCAGATTCTAGCAATCCTCGCTGTGAAAAAGTGCTTTCTAATGTCCAACCTAAACCTGGTCTCCATTAATTTGTGGCCATTGTTCCTAGTTTCTCCAGTGGGCGCTCTAATAAATAGAGCATCTCCTATTCCATGCTGCCCTCCCCTGATGAATTTATAGGCAGCGACAAGATCACCTCTCAGCCTTCTCTTGCTAAGGCTGAAGGGATATAGGTTCCTTAGTCTCTCCTCATAGGGCCTTCCCTGCAGGCCTCTGACTATACGAGCGACCCTCCTCTGAACCCTCTCAAGAGTCTCAGCATCCCTCTCAAGGTGCAAAGCCCAAAACTGGACTCAGTACTCCAACTACAGCCTGACCAGCACCATATAGAGGGGAAGCATCACCTCCATGGACCTGTTCTCCATGCATCTGCTAATGCATGATGAAGTGTGGTTGCCTTGTTGATCACTTTGTCACATTGAATTCACAAGGGAATTTTAGGATCTTGGTCTAGAACTCCTATGAGAATGTAGTATCTTGTGAAATCTGTAGCATACCCAGCCTCCAAACGAGATAGAAATGACATTGAATAAGACCATCTTTAGTTATTCCAGCACATCTACCTCTGGGCTGAACAGAGGCAGAAATTGCATAGGTGTGTCTTATGCTAAAATCCTTTTTCATTTCTATAGTGCTTAATTATTAACAGGCCATTTTTTTTTACAATTCTTTTACCTTACATACATTACATTAAGCAGTGTGGTGGAGGTGGTATTGTCTGCTTTTTGCATTAAGAGTGTTTTTCAGAAACAAACAGTGTGGACTAGAATTACACTTAGGTACCTTAGAGGTGAAACAGGATTGGGCTTCAAAGAATATCATCTGAAGAAGAAAATAAATACTTCCAACCATAGGTAGAGGGACAAAAAATAATTGGGGGGGGGGGGGGGCTGAGGTGTGTGCATGCTCAGCTCTCCCCAAATGGGAAGCGGGATGGAGCCACAAGCGGTTCATCTGGAGGGTGCCCAGAGCAGGGAAGGGGTGGCAGCTTCTGCTACTGTGTGCCCCCTGATCTGCATGGTGGGGTGGGCTACAGCTGCAGGCTGGGGCTGGGGCTGCCCCAGGCTCTTCCTGGTGGGGGGGTAGGCTGCTCTGCTCTCAGGGCAGGCAGCAACAGTGCTGGGAGGGGAGGTTGTCGGGTTTATGGCAATTTTGGGGGTGGTTGCAGACCCCCAACCCTCCTCCCAGTGCCACCACCGCTCACCCCAAGCACAGTGCTGCCCAGCCCTTGCTGGGAAGAGCCCAGTGCCACTCTGGCCCCAGCCTGCAGAAGCAGCTCACTTCCCCCTGGGCAGATCTAGGGGCAAATGCCCCCTGTGTCCTCCTGGGGTACACACAGTGGCAGGAGCCACCCCCCACACCCTATGGAGTTGCTGCTGGTGGCTCCATCCTACACCCCGCCCCATCCCAGTTGCATAATGCCTGCCCCAGCCCCAGCCTCACTCCCTCCCCACTCCTGCTGCAGCTGCCAGACCTGTTAGCCCCCCCTTCCACCACCTATGCTTTCCAATTTGTAGCTAAGCCTTCTCCTCATGTGTTGCCCCTCAAAATTAAATCTTAGAATGAAATATAGTATATATGAAATAAAAGAAAAAGTAATCACTTCACTTTTATTTCATACACACTATATGTGTACATGAGCTCGACCAGGAGTTTGCCAGGGAATTGGCTGAGGTTGCATGCTCCAGGTCCATGGTTGTCATGGGAGACTTCAACTACCCAGACATCTTGTGGGTAGAGAGCTCAACTAAATCTGAGCAGTCACAAAGCTTCCTCATGTGTGTGGATGAGCTCTGACACAAGAGATCTACGTGCCAACGAGAGGTAAAGCACTACTCAACTTGGTACTGGCAACCGGGCACGACCTAATCAGCGACCTAATGATTGAAGGGAAGCTAGAGTTGATCACCTTCACCATCTGCTGTAAAGCTGGAAGCAATACAGAAGTCCTTGACTTCAGGAAAGCTGACTTTGACAAGCTCAGGAGGCTTGTCAGTGAGCCCCTAAGGGACCATGACCCTAAGGGGAGGGGAGCTCAGGAGGAGTGGTTGCTCCTCAAGGGAGCAATCCTCAATGCACAAGCTAATGCTACTCTGTCTCCGAGGAAAGGCAGCAAAAGGGCACAGCAAGCCCCTTGGCTCTCCAGGGAACTAGCAGACCTCCTGTGGAAAAAAGAAAGGCCTACAAAGGATGGAGTTTGGGATCCACCTCCAACGAAGAATATTCTGCACTGGTCTGGTCCTACAGGGAGTGAACCAGGAAAGCCAAGGCTATGACGGAACTCCAACTAGCTTCGAGCATCAAGGACAATAAAGAGTCTTTTTTAGATATGTGGGAAGCTGGAGGAAAAGCAAGGGCAACATTGGACCCTGCTAACCAGATGGCATAAACCAGATGGGACAACTGACACCCAGGAAAAAGCCAACCTATTAAATGGGTACTTTGCATCAGTCTTTCATCAGTCCCGCAGGATGCCCCTGCCCATTACAGGATGGGGACCTGGGTGAGGGAGATTCCCTGCCCTCTATCAATGCTGACTTCATGAAGGAACACCTTCAGAAGCTGAACACCTTCAAGTCAGCTGTCCCTGACAATCTACACCCCAGGGTACTCAAGGAGCTGGCTAGCATCATAGCCCAGCCCCTGGCACAGATCTTCAAGAACTCCTGGCACTCTGGTGAAGTGCCTGAAGATTGGAAGAAGGCCAATGTGCTGCCTATTTTCAAGAAAGGGAGGAAAGTGGATCCAGCAAACTGCAGGCCTATCAGCCTGACCTCTATCCTGGGGAAGGTCTTAGAAAAGATTATTAAAGCGATCATCCTCAACAGACTGGCTGATGGCAACATCCTGAGGGATAGCCAGCATGGCTTTGTTGTGGGTAGGTCTTGCTTGACCAATCTTATCTTCTTTTATGAACAGGTTACCTATCACCTGGACAAGGGAAAGGAGATTGACGTCATATATCTTGACTTTAAAAAAGCCTTCAATCTGGTATCCCATGATCACCTCTTGCTAAAACTGGCCAACTGTGGCCCCGGGTCCACTGTGATCCACTGGCTGGGGAATTGGCTTCGTGGTTGGACCCAGAGGGTGGTGGATGATGGAAGTCAATCATCATGGTGCCCTGTGACCAGTGGGGTTGCCCACGGCTCTGTCCATGGACCTATATTGTTCAACCTCTTCATTAATCATGTGGACACTGGAGTCAGAAGCAGATTGACCATGTTCACCGATTATACCAAACTCTGCTGTAAAGCATCCAGGCTGACCTAGACAGGCTCAAGAAATGGGCAGACGAGAACCTGATGGTGTTTAACACCAAAAAATGAAAAGTTCTCCACCTTGGGAAGAAAAACCTGCAGCATCCTTATAGGCTTTGCAGTGCTACACTGCCTAGCACTTTGGATTAAAGGGACTTGGGGGTCATGATTGACCACAAGATGAAAATAAGCCTGCAGTGTGATGCTGCAGCCAGTAAAGCAAGCAAAACACTGGGTTGCATCCATAGATGCTTCTCAAGCAAATCCCAGGACATCATTCTTCTGTTGTACTCAGCCTTGGTGAGACAGCAGCTGGAGTGCTAGAGTAAGAATTTCTTCACTGTCCAAGCCCCCAAGGTCTGGAATAGCCTGCCAGAGGTGGTTCATGCACCTACACTGAACACCTTCAAGAGTAAACTGGATGCTTATCTTGCTGGGATCCTAGGACCCCAGCTGACTTCCTGCCCCTTGGACTGGACTCGATCTTCCAGGGTCCCTTCCAGCCCTAATGTCTATGAAATCTATTATAATTCCAGACACAGTCACATTCAAAATATTGCACTATATCATAACTCTTCTGCTGATCTGACTATTCTTATACTGAATGAACTTTTACTATGACAAAACTAACTCTAATTTCAACAAATACCATTAAATTGTACAGACAAGTAGATTATGCGAGTGAAACTTAAAGCTAGGCTAAGGAGGAACTGAAGCTCTGCCTATCCTTCAAGCATTGCCTCTGTTAGGGGAGAAACAGATATTGCCCAATGTCACATTTGTGCTGCCAAAACTCTCCATCCACCTTAGGCAGGTGCTCTGGGGGCTTGAGGGGTCTGACTGTGTGCATCCCAGGAAGTCCTGTGTGGGACTGTGTCCCTCAATCCCCAGGAGCACCTGCCTGCTTTCTCTATTTACATAGACATGCCCCAGGGAATCTCTGGGTATCTCTCTGTAAGTGGGGAAAATTGGGTTTCTAAGCTTATAGAGACCCACCCCAGGATCTCCAGGGGTGGACTCTTGTGCATAACTGGCATGGAAGCATGTGACCTGGGGAATGTCTGACACTCTGTGCCAGGACCCATACTGAGTCCCGCACTGATCTGTGCTTCACATAGAGGCACTGTTTGACATGGGTAAGCATAGAGGTGAGGAGCGATGTGGGATCTGGGGAATTCCCAGTGTCCCATGCCTCCATGATGGGTCCTATGTAGACCTGTGCCTCTGCACAAGGCATCGGTTGGCACAGGACCTGGCATGGGTCTTGGAAGGAGGCACTGGGCAGCACGGGATGTGGAGAATCTCTAGGCAAGGAGAACATGTTGTTGTTGTGCTTGGGGAGGGGCCCATTGCAGGACAATGTCCAACATGTGTTTGACCTAATAAAATGGATCAGCTGTGGTGGGATGAGTCCTGACACAGCTCATCTATTTGTTTAGCGACATCTGTGTTTACCCTTACAGAATGAATACTAGGGAATAAATATATTTTTTTCCTTTCAGCAAAATAATACAAAATGACAGAATTCTGTAATGGAAATGCACCTTTGTCTTTCTGATACTACTAGTCCTTCTGAAAATTATAACCATTGTATTAAGCTGGGTGGGTTTAGAGAATTAAAAAATTGACAGATTTCATTATAGAAATTCTAGAAATTAGAAAAAGAAGAAATCATCTTAGATTTCGAACATGCTTTATGATATTTACATTTGTAAGTCTATGATTCTACATCTATGGTTCATACCAGTGGACAACGTGATGACCAGCCCCCATACCCACTTGGCAAAGCTGCTAAAACAGCCTTCTAGTTCACTGTAATTTGCCACCAAGAAATATAATTTCATATGCACTCATATAAATGCATATTTTAAGTGTGCACACCTACCTATACAAAATTCCCACTTCCATATTTAAACCCTACCCCCCCGACACACACATATATATATATATACACACACACAGACAATTTTTGAAGATCTAATAAATACAATGTGCCATCCAAAAAAGACAATGGAAAACATCTGTGAATACTTTATCACCTGTGTGTTGCATCTTCAAGAACAAAATAGTACACAAGGTTTGTAATAAGAAGTCACACTGATGGGAGGAAACATTTGGATTTCCTACTTTATAAACAATCCTTATGTATATTCTTGACATTTATTAACCTAATAGGGCATCATACTGTGCAAATCCTACATTCTGCTACATTCAATGACAATAACCAGTAGGAGGCTTTCAAAAACCATACTTAGTCTTGCACGCACTGTTCATTAAAGTGATTTAATCATTAAAGTTTGTATTTCTCACTAACGTGGGAGTGGAACTTTGCTTTTCCTCCTGCATCTGTTGTTTTTATGTTTGCTAAATTAATCTTGTGGCATTTCAGAATGAACAATTAGTCAAGAATTTTTAGATCCAAACTATTACACCTACACCTAAATCTTGCAATTTTTCTCTTTTCTGGGGGATTGGGAGTGGGGAGGGGAGAGCACATTACATTGGAAATATAATTTAACCAACTGAAACTGGCCAGTCATCACTTGCAAAATAATTTAAAAACAAACGCTGGAAAACAAAACTAGTCTCTTACTATGCTTACCATGTAAATATTACCCTTTGAAAAGAAGAGACGAATGTACATTAAATGATGCCTTTTTGTTTTAGCCTAAATTTAGGATAACTAATGTGCTGAAAGAAGAAGTTCCTGACTGCTACAGGAAGGAGGATTGGGAGATAAGCTAGTGAAGAAAACAGAAAAAGAATGAGAATATCTCACCATCTGCCTTCACCCCAGGTAAAACTCTTCTTAGGGACCAAATGCTTTTGATGCAATAATTTGCTTCATTTGCATACCATGATCTCCCATTGAAACCTGAGATTTTATATTATACTCATCAATTCAATATCTAAAGGTACATGCAGATATGTCATTTAGATTGTCCTAACTAGTGCCAATCTGTGCAGGTGTTCAGGGAGTGCTAATCTGTACAGATGTTCAAGGAGGCTAAATTGGGCAAAAAAATGGTGGTCCAGATCTAAAGTAGTTCACCTTAGACTGGGAACAGTTTCAGCTAATTTATTGAATGTCAGCATTCATTTGCCATGCAGCCCCAGGGTGGGAAAGCCCAGTCACCAGACACAGCCCCTGAATGGAGAAGCGCTGTGCTCTTCCTACCCCAACCCTGACTGAGCTACCACTGCCCCAGTACCCCTAGATGGAGAAATGCTTCTCAAACCCACCATGAATCCGCTAGCACCCACTGATTTCTTCTGCTCCTCCCCAAGTTATTTACTTTGGGTTCCCAGTGCAACTGCCAGCACTGACAGATGTGCACAGGCCACTTCTAATCTACATCATAGCTTACAGCAAGCTGCGTGAGCATTGATTGGGTGTGGTGAATTTCTGCACATACCCTAAGAGTATGTATTTAAATGAATGAACATGCAAGTAAGGAAAGCTGAATAGAAACTCTATAATATGCACCTAACAGCACAATTTGTCTCAATGAAGTCTCACTGTTCTTGAGCCTACTGGCTGCCATTTCAACAAGATTTAATACTAAAAGTAATACAGAATAGGTCAAAAAGACAGAGCAAATGATTTATATCTTCTGGGGGTAAAATAACCAGCCTCTCTCATTACTATTTTTAGAAGCATAAATTAAATAATCAGCTGTTATTGAGTGCTACAGTAAAATTGAGTAAATATTTCAGAAGTTTGAAACTCACTCACTTCTGACTTACAGTCCTTTTGTGCCCATTTCTGACAATTATGCAGTCAGAATTTTATTAATAACTGTATGCTAATAGAAAGCATACAGAGAGTTCATACTCTCACACAGACTGAAATAGAAGGTTCCCACTAATGTATTTTTCTGCATGCATTCATAATAAAAACTGGTAAGATTAAAGTTCATCTTTCCAAGAAACAACAATACAAGTTTTGATTTGTGGTACCAAGCACAACATTGTTTGAATTCAAGTTTTTACATATGATGAGAAGGTTTAGAGATTAAATTAATTCTATAATAAGAACATTTTAGACAATAATTGTTAACACTTATGTATAAGACCAAATTTCCTGAATATTTTTTGCAAAATGTGTAGTCAGATTTATTGTTAGATACAAGCATTCTAAATACTTATTATTGTTATATACAATATCTACTTCTGTTTCCTACGTAAGCAGAACTGACAAATGTTGAGAACTACTTTCTATTTCTATTCAAACATTTATTTTCACTAACTTCATAGGGAAGTCAATAAAAAAACTTCAGAAAACCAGAGCAAAAGAACTACTTGCCCAGCTAGAATGACACTTAATGCCATTAATGTCACCTACAAAGAAAGAGCTTCCAATTTCTTTTTTATGTTTCGAAAAATGACTCTGAAAGTAAAATTTGGAGCCTGATCCAAAACAAACTGGATTCAGTAGGGTTAAGATCAGTTCCTTAGCAGCAACTGCCGTCAAAAAATAAACAGGACATTAGGATACATAAAGAATGGGATGAAAAATACTGCAGAAATATTATTATGCCATTATAAAAGTCAATGGCCTCACCAAAACTACTGAAGTACTAGTAACCATATCAAAAAGGATATTTAAGGATCATTCAACGACACAGACCAATGCAAAAATGATATAGTAAAAACCTCTCATATGGACATATATTGAAAATATTTTAGTTTTCTTTTGAAATGAAATGAACAAAAGAGAATACAACAAGAGTATATAAAAGAATGAAGGGTGAGGAGAAGATAGATCAGGAGCTTCTCGTACCCCAAGCACAAAATATGCAGGGGATTCAATGAAAATAAATGGTGGTATAAGTGGGTAACCTAACTTGCTGGCTTTTGCAAGAGGGCTTTGTTCTTCGAGGTGCACTTCAGGCAGTCCTCCCATATAATACAGTCCTTAAGTAGCACAGAAGAAAACAAATAAACAATGCAAAAACCTTGTCTGCCTGTCCCAGGCACTCAAGGAGGTCCTTTGATTCTACCTCCCAGCATAATCACTAGCCCCTAGTGGCAGCAAGCAGTTGACCTCATCACCTGTTTCCTCCTCCCTTACTTACCCTTTTGGTAGCTTTTTAAAGCTCCTAGCAGGAAAGTCCCTGCTATCCAAATGCTCTGCAGCTGGGCTTTTTCAAAAGGAATGAGTGTTCCTCTTAAAAGAACAGACCACCCTGTTGCAGGTGGCAAATTCAGATTATAAAATAAATACTTTTACACACCATGCAAAATTAGACTATAAACCTCATTATCATAGGATGTCATTAAAGCCAAAATATTTTTAAGATTTTAATAGGGATTGGGTAATTTATATGAACAACAAGAGTATTCAGAGCTATAACATCAACCTGATGGACTGAATACAGAAATAATTTTTAGGAGATAAAAAATTGATGTTTCCAGGGATAACATTCCTGTTATATTTAAGATTAGGATGAAGGTTTTACGGAAACCACACATCTGTTTATCTAGGTTTTTTCTTTGCCTCTGACACAATTACTGGAATCATAGAAAAGTAAACCTAGAAGGCACCTCAGGATGTTATATTTTCTGAGGCTCTGCACAAGGCAGGATCACCCCTCTATAAATTACCTAAGACAACTTCTTGTTTATCCTCATCTTAAAAACTTCAGCAGCCTCTGCAGGTAGCCTGTTCCATTGCTTGACCACCAGCAGTGAACAAAATGTTTTTCTAAATATTAAAATTAAATTTCCATTGCTGACATTTCTGACATTTAAAACTCCTTGTCTTGTTTCCTAAAACCACAGGGAATAATTTAGCTCCATCTTCTTTATGAGCACCCTTCAGGTATTTGAAGACAATTATCAAATTCTCCCTCATACTAAATAATCCCAGTCTTTTCAGCCTTTCCATGTAAATTATGCTTTCAAGACTGCTAATAATTTGTCTGGCTCCACTAGACTCTTTCTAACTTTCCCACATCTTCCTTGAAATGCAGTGCTCAAAACTAGATGCAGTAGTCCAGGTGATGCCTCATTAGCGCTTAATCAAATGGAAGAATCACTTCATTTTATTGGCAAGTGATGTATCTACTAATACAGACCAGTATGCTACCAGTCTTTTTTGTAACAAGAATACCCTGTTGGCTTATACTCAGCTTATGGTCCCTCAGGCCCTTTTCCGCAGTACTACAGCCTAGCTTACTGAAGACAGGAGGCTGTTAGATGGGTTAGACACTGCTCTCATCAGTATGACAACTTATGTGTTTTTTAGTGCACCTGGAGACTATTAGGAATGGATATTGCTATAACACAAACATCAACAGTGTAAGTTTTACCATACTGGCTCACCAACATAGCTTAACACCCATTTGGAGAGGCCACCTGTGGGAAACAAGAAGGTAGTTCATTTGCATTTTTGTGACATTAACATTGACACCTTTAGAAATGGACTGAGACCACCACATTTCCAAGCAGGGGTCAGAGAGCACTGACTATTTTTTTTCTTATCCGGATAGGATTTGAACCATATGAACTTTATATTTAATTATCAGTCTCCTGAATCCTCAAAGATGATATGGTAATTAGCTCAGATCCCTTAACAGTTTGTTTCCAGATTTTCTGAGAAATGGGTTTTTGGATGATGGGGGAAAATTGCAAGAAAATTGCATGTCAAAGTAAATGTAACTGGAGATCTTTTGAGAGATGCTTTTAGTTTTAAATTTGAATGGCTTGTACAAAACTATTTAATTGAGCTTATGCTCAAATTAACACCAACATTTTAAATTTTTTTTAAGGATTTGCAAAGGATTTTTATATGGATAGAGTTAGTCTGATTATCATGTGTGGACATTCTTAGTCCAGAATATAAGTGCCTTACAGTTTTCAAAGTAGGTTAAGCTAAATATGGACAAAACGCTCTATTTTGGAATAAGAACATCCATGCAAAACCATCCAGCCATGAACTATCAGGGATCATTAATCCATAGGAAACTGATGTGTGATAAAATGCTTAAGAGTCGATTGTCTGTTATACTGGAATTTATTTGATCACAATTCAATATTGCTGTTAACTGATTTCATGTCAATGTCATATATATTGCTGATGTTACCTTAAATTAAATTGTTATTTGTATATAGCTTTAATGCTACTTATAAAAATTAATATTAACTTGCCTTTCATCTAGCAACTTGGACAGCAGACCCATCATGCATTTAAATCAATTTCAGTACTGGTACATAGTACTCAGCTCCTTACTAAACATGTTCAATGATCTTTTATGAACATCTTTTCAGTATAAATATTGCAATTTAAAAAGAAAACAAAATAAATAGATTTAAAAATTAAAATGAAAAACGTAAAAGATAGTTTATTGTATTGTAACAAAATATATTTAACATACGTAAGTAAACTTATTTTTAACATTCTTAACATTAAGCAATAAAATCAAACAGTTCAATACTTCATATAAATGGGAGGGGAAGTGTGATAGCACGGTGAAAAAATGTGGAAGGATCAAGGGAAAAGAGAAACAGAAAGGCGGTACAGTTTGACTACTGAGCTCTTGGGTATGTCTTAGTCAAAAATTTCTATGAGTAGAGCTCAGATTTCTTTGAACTGGAACAGTTGATCCTTTCTGGGGAAAATGGACTCTTTCCCTGGCTATGTTTAGAATATCAATATTTGTTTCTTTTTCAATTCTGTAAAATCATCATTGCTGACCTCACAAACCTCTGGGTCTTTCTGCAGTCACTGCCTCAGTTACCTGTTAATACAATGAAGCACCAAGGAAGAAACAAATAGTGTGTATGACTCCTAGAAGTGCTCCATTTAAGTTTCATACAAATAATTCTGTCCATTACATCTCTCTCATGCTGCTGTAGCAAGATAAGATAGATTCATATGGCTTGGAATAAATGAGAGCAAGCCCTCAACTCACTCCAAAACAGAAGTACAGATATACTTAGTGATCTTTTCCATCAAAAAGGCAGAGAGGGATTACAAGGGTTTAGGTAGTGTGTAGAACATCTCCAGTATATCTTATACTTCATAAATTGCAGTCAATTCCTGGGGTTCCACACCAAACTGATTGAATGATAAACATTTCAGCTATATTTGTTATCATGTCACTGTAGGAAGAGAGCTAGGCTGATTTTCTAGGACTTGAAATTGAACCATTCTTCCAATGTCATCCAATTAAACTGGACATATATTGTTTCTCTCCATCCATTATCTCCATATTGGTTGCCAATCTGCATGCCAGAATTACCCTGAAGAGTAGCTTTTGTTTGGATTTGGAGGTAAAAATAGGATTTGCTTGAAAAAATGGTCCATATGCTGTCCTGGTATACTCTACAGAGGGTTCTGTTTTTCTCTATAGAGTACAGTAATAATACCATGAACCCCAATGGGAGGATCCACTTCTTTCTGCTTTAATCTCCACCGATAAGAAGGGGCTTACGTTCAGTTGCTGGAATCACGCATGACTAGGATATGATGTAAATAACACAACAATTCTGAATTTCTGCAAGTCTGAAGCAAATCCTGTTGATGGAGAATGGAAGTTTTTTTTCTAAAACAGCACTGAATGTATTGCACTTATTACTGGTCTATCTGTTGTCATCCTGCCATTTTGTTTTAGAAATTTTAAGAAGATCAAGACTGCTAAGAGGCCCCAGACAAATACCACAAGATATGTTCCTTTTAAAGGTATTAATTTTTCCATGAATTTCTAACAAAATCCTTGCCACTGACTGGTGGTGTTTCATATTAGTTTTTTAGGTTCTAAAGTATATTTTTACAGTTTATTGCCAATATTCTTTGGTATTTTGTTCATCAAAAATGTAATTGCTTCAGATTGCCTAGGAACACATCACTGGGAGAAAGCTGAGATAACAAGGTATTTGAGAAATCTCAGGTAGTTCCAAGTATTCCAGTTAACATCGGTAATATTCTTTCTTTTCTCTCATGGGAAATCTCCTAACATTTGTATATGATTTTTTTTGGTTCTGTTACTGCATCAAAAATATCCATTATCAATCCAACTCTAACCCCAACCTTAATTTAAGATAGAACTTCATCCCCAGACACACTGAGTGCATACAAGTCATTCTCTTTCTGTTTTAAGGGTTCTTGACAAAGCAGAATTGGTCTTTACCTTACTCATTGCTGCTCAACATAGTCTGCATATTTATCTTCTTATCACTCACTAATTCACAATAGCAAAGAAAGCTTTTAGTGAAGCTGGTTTAATAAGAAACAGCACCCCTGTGCGTGCAGCTCTTACTCATGAAAAGGAGATCACTTAGATTTGCTGTTTCCTATTACTAAAGTGTGCAAGGGCAATAGTTCTATGCTTCTGTTTTTTCAGTCTTAGGTAGGTCATTATAGCAACCTATGTGAAACCTGGGGAGTGGAAACGGAGGCTGCAGATAGGCAAAGTTTGGAAGACCCTGAAAGCCAGTCTGGACACATAGCTTAATTTTACTTGAAGAATGGGAAAAAATCCCATTAAACAAACAAAAAAGAACAATGTATATAGTAACTCAGAATGATTGGATTTTGAGTGGAGACAAGAGTATATGCATGGTATCTTTGGCTACTGTGTAAGAAGGGTTCTAAACATTCATCTGTTTTATTTGCAGCTATGCTATTAGATAATCAACCAATTCAATCTCAGTGGGATGCAGCAATGGTATCATTCCAGCAACATCGTTAAGCAGCAATACTAGACTGGGAAAATATGACCAATTCTCAGTCATGTATAATGAAAACATACTGACGCCAGAGGAAATGCTGTCAATAAGAAACCGATGAAGCAAGAATATTCACTTCAAATTTACAGTAGCTGACCCACATTTCAATAACATATTTGAAGGAGGTGGATGTTTCAGGACAAACTGAAGTTAGCAATTTCCCCCTTAAATGCAGCCTGTTAGACTACTGAAATCCAGAGTAGTGTTAGCCCTGGGGGAACCAGTCAAGAAAGAACTGACAAGCCTGCAAAAATGTAGCATCGCTACTTCTCTTGTAACTAGCTCAGCTGCACAGTAATCACGAGAAAACCTTCAGATAAACCAAGGACCAGCAGTGATACTAACCACTGTCCATAGCATTGAAAGAAGTCACCACTCATTAACAATGACTGAAGACCTGATCTATCCAGGGCAAAAGTGTTCACCACTCATGAAGTAAATAACGGGTTCTGGCATATTGAACCTCATGAACTGTCCAGCCACCTGATAACCTTGCCACATATTTTGCCAGTTATCACAGGACACAGATGTCTAGGAGCTGTCTGGTAGAAGACATTCTTGTGTCTACCAGGCATTAAGGGAACTCTTGAGCACCAAGATGGAAGCTGATGACAATCTTATCATGGGAAACAGAGATAACAAGGGCAAAGCACCCCAGGTCAAAAAAACCAAGCTATGAAAACTGAATGCAGATAATCTAAAGCTGAGAAGAAACAAACTTTCCTACATTAGATGTCTGTTTACTTTTGAGGGATTCTGGCTGGACCTTGAGAAACTAAGGGCCATTAAGTCAATACTCAGCCCAAGGATATAAAGGGAGCCCAGCCACTTGTTGCACAGCACTCAGATGCCTATGAATAAAAGTGGCTGTAATTTTTCTAATGAAACAGTATCACGGAGGGGAAAAAATAAGTGTCAGCAGACCACAGAAAGTTTCATTCCAACTTATGACAAATTCTAGAGTAACTTTGCCTGGATTCCTGGTAGCTCTTGGATCCACAATCCTAAAGTAAATACATATTGAAGAGAATATTCATAGATGTTAGGGCTGGAAGGGACCTCAGAAGATCATCGACTCCAGTCCCCCGCCTGAAGGCAGGAAGTCAGCTGGGGTCATAGGATCCCAGCAAGATAAGTATCCAATTTTTTCTTGAAGGTGTTCAATGTAGGTGCTTGAACCACCTCTGATGGCAGGCTGTTCCAGACCTTGGGGGCTCAGACAGTAAAGAAATTCTTTCTTATGTCCAGCCTGAAATGGTCTTGCAGGAGTTTATAACTGTTCAACTTCGTCATCCCTTGGGGTGCTCTGGTGCACAAATGTTCCCCCAGATACTGGTGGTCACCCCTGATAGGTGGCCATCAGATCATCCCTGAGCCTGTGCTTTTCCAGGCTAAAGAGCCCAATATGACCCTCTTCTGACCAGCTAAAAGCTGCAAATTGTATAGAAAGTGGTGACTATAACTTTAGCTATTAGAAGGTGTCTTGAACAGAAGTCAGCACACTCTCATAATTGTTCAAAGGGGAGCTTGCCAGTTAGCACAGGGAACTGGAGGGGGAGTGTCAGGAAGCAGGTAACCAGTACAGCATGAAGATGAAGGTGAGTGGATTGCCCTGGAGCATTCAAGAGCTAAATCTGCCATTTTCCAAGGGTTTCTGTGGCTTTTATATTAACCCTTTCTTTTTGCCAGCTTGCTATGAAAAAGACTATGCATAGAAAGGTCTTTGAAAATGCTATTCTCCATGACATCAGCACTAGCATAGACTCCAAGCATAGAATTGCTCTGGCAACTAACAGACCTTTTATTTCCCTCTCTGTAACTAAAGTAAACTGTTCCCATATACAAGAAATCATCGGTGTTGTCACACAATGCAGGAGCTCTCCCTCAGATAGTAGAAATTAAATCCCTGTTCACACTTACAAAGTGCTATAGTGGTAGAAATGACAGCACAGATCTTTTAGGTGAGGGTCATCAGGAACTAAGGGCTAATACTGAGAGACCTACTTACAGACAGATGGGGAAGAAGTAAGCCTCGGACAGAATAGTTTTCTTGAAAATAGAACACAGGGCATTTTTGTTGGTGGAATAAACTGAGGCAGCATGAAGTCTCCTCAAATAAATTTGCTTTTGGACTAATTTTGGTAATTTTCTCAACAAACATCCATTGTTCTGTTACAGTTTTAAGAGTAGCTTTACTATTGAAGGATATTTCTATCACAATTTAAACATGCTTCAAGAGAATGAATTATCTGTAATGCTGAATGAAAATTGGAGTAAACACTAGAAAACAAAAGTATGAAATTATTTGAAATATTTAAAATAATTTACTTTGTTTATACAGTTCCACTGGAGACACATTGATGCCATCGTTTATTTTACTATATTAATTTAATATGTTTTTATGAAAAAAAGAGAGAGGGGCCTGAAACTAAAGTTAACTTACAAATAAAAATCATATAATCATAAATAATCAGATTGGAAGAGACCTTAAGAGATCATCTAGTCCAGCCCCCTGCTCAAAACAGGACCATCCCCAACTATATAACCCTAGCCAAGGCTTTGTTTAGCCAGGTCTTAAAACCATCCAAGGATGGAGATTCTACAACCTCTCTGGGTAACCTATTCCAGTGCTTTAGCAACAATAGTGAATTTTCACATGTGAACCTTGATGGCCAGTGTAAATAATATGATATATGGCTCTGTTGTTTACAAAAGCATTTTTAGCATCATGCAATCTAATTAACGGTGCAAGAACAAAGCTTACTACAGGTTTCAGTTTAATTAATCATCATATTGATATGCTTTCTTTCTAATAGAGTCCCACGATCAAAGTGGACTTGGCTTGCGTCATGAGCACTCATTACATTGGAAGGGGTCATAATTAAACTGTTTATAATGGTTCCTTTGACATATGAACAGTTGAAGACTTATTACAGGCAGAAGTACCAATAAAAAGTTTATAACAGGGATGGGTTTAGCCGAAATAAAGCTCAGTTTATGATTAATGGAATCATGTGGAACCTAGCAGCTTCAGTTCTCAGGAAAGATATGTAGATCTTTCCTTTATTTTTCTGGATTTGCACCTTCAGTTTTGCTCTTTGAATTTTACATTGGTTTCAAATAAATACTCAAAAGTTTTTATGCATATCAGGTCTAGGGGATTTACCTAAATATGAGTCAGAATAGACAATGACTCCCCAATAATTAGATTCTATATATGGATATTTTATAAATTTGTTAAAAACTTCTTCCAGCTACAGAACCTAAATATTGGAGGTTTGCCTTGAATTTGTCCCCTCCCACTGCTACAACAGGGCAAATAAATCTTGGAGGGAGTCAAGTACCCTCCTTACCCCCAACTTTTTTTCTATGCAGACCCTTCCCCTGCTAATTTCTTTCAAGCCCTGCTCTCCATTACGCACAGAATTGAGGAACAAATCTGAAAACACTGACCTTGAAATAAGCATATCTGTAGTAATGTGCATATGGGCAAAGTACTACAGGCACCCTACACATAGTTCCCCCAGAATGGATGCATTTTACCTTTTTTAAATTTTAGTGCAGGTATTCCATAAACACACTTTTAAACTCCACTTTTTTACCTGCTTATATGTAATACAAACTATGCATGATATTAATCCAAAGACAAAAGTCTCATGATTTTATCATGTAGTTCACTGGGCTGAGCCACAGCACAGTCAAGAGCATGTCAAGTCATAGTAACCCTACAGCTAAGCACTGCTTAGTACATGTCTGTATTTGAGATACCACCCCCACCCAAAGGATCTATGTACTAATTAGCACCCACTCATGACTGGACCCGGGTGTTTTCATCACAAGCCCTTGGATCCTCACAAAATTTATATGTAGATAACACACAAGACAACTTGGTCTGGAACCACCTCACGGAGAGCAGAACCACACTAATTACATGCAAAAAGGCTGAGGGAAGAGGCAACAGAGTGATTCTGGGAAAACTGGTTGGGCCCTATTCGGTAATGATTGCCAGACACTTAAGGCTGGTGAAGAAACAGGAAGAATTGGAAATGGGAAATAAAGACACAGCTTAGCTGTGGGAGTGAAGAGGAAATCTAAATGTATTCAAAGTAGTGGCTTCATAATTGGCTTCCTTACTGAGCCCATATTGCTTTTGGCAGCAATGAAATCATAGACAATGTATTTAATAATGTTTCCTTTTATGTGAATATAAGACAAAGGGCTTTTTCACCATACTGATTGGTGGGAAAAAAATCTCACCTTGTATTTGAGTAAATTTGGTATTTATTGTTAACTTCTTAGCCTAGAAACTTCAGGGTAGGATTATCACAAGATTAGGGATTCAACTTGAGATTGCTAAGTAATGACTAGAAATAGAGTAGATTTCCTCTAGTGGTTCCAGATAAAAGGAGGACTAACTAAGAATAAAAGTTAACTAAACAGTTTTCATATCAGACCAAAAAAGGGGGATTTGTTTTGGGTAAAGAATCTAGAACATTTCTTATTTTATTTTTGCTGTTTTCCCCCCTACAAAACAACAACAAATTGGGCTTACCACTACAGCTATTAATATACATATACACTTCCATATCACAGAACAAAGCAGTATGAAAAATAGAGGAAACTACAAAATCAAGTAAAAGTTGTAGGGATTTTTGTTCATTTGGTTGAGCTTTGAAATGTGGCTGACAATTGAACAGTAAAACCCTGACCACTATGAAATCAGTGGGAGGTTTGTATTAGATTTCAGTTTCAATTTCTCTCTAAACATAATGGAATGTGTGCTACTTGTGAACATTCTGTGAAGGTCTTAGGTGGTAACATGGGTGAATGTAGGATTTTGCAAAGGGGAGTACAGATGGTGTGGCACATCACTACATACAACATCTTTTCACCAGTTAAAGAGAAACCAGAAGGTTTAATAGTATGTCAAGGGGCTAGCACTGTATTATTCAGTTTAAGATCAAATAAAATTATATATACATTTTTTGGAAAGTGCACTAATTTGCACTAACATAGTATTTCCAAAACACAGACTTGGCAGACACAGTCAAAAGTGTTGTGCCCTGCAGGGTGAGGACCTGAGGCACAATGAGGAGAAGGTTCATTTTGCCTTAAAGGGAGGAAGAGGTTTTTCTCTGTTTGCAGATCACGGAGCCTCCTGATCGCAGAACAGGGGACGAGTTGTAAATTGTAACAAGAAATTTTTATTTGTTTACTTACATGCCAATGAATGAAGTGCATAGGTACAGTGGCTTGATTAAATGCGTTTTGTTTACAAAACAAATTAACGACTCTCTATTTCTCTTGCGGATCGCGGTTCAGTTCGCTAATCGGGTTGATGAGCAGGGAAGGGGTACGCCGGGAGAATCAGTGGTGGAGAAGCGCTGACGCGGTTGGCCAGACCGCGGCAGAAGGGACTGATCTGCTGGTCCCAAAATGGCTTCTGCCATGGCGTGGACTCAGTGAGGTTTTTAAAGACTTCCCCCTTCTCCCCTGGCTCCCCCTAACATCAGAGGGGTAAGCTGTTTTTGCACCTTTTCTAAGCTTGTGGGAGGGGCTGGGTGCTAAACTTTGTGCTTATGGCACTTTAACTGAAGTGAAGTACAAAACATGCCCCCTTGCTGTACAGCACAAAGTTACGTCTCACTTCCGCTTTCTACAGATTCAGGATCTTGTGCCGGCAAGTGGGTGTACGCAAAAGCAGGTAGCGTTATTAACTTTTGTTTCAAAAACTGAAAAACACAACAGGAACAAGAAGTCACAATGACAATCAGAAATAAGAGGGATAACAGCGGGGGGAGTAAGTTTAACAGCCATGATGAGGCATCCCAACCCAACCACTTAAACACTCTCAACAACCACCCTTGGCCAACACCAGAGATAGCATTGACGTCTTTGTCGATCATGCGGATCTTGGTGATCTGGCTTTGAAGAGGAAGGGAAACGTTAGGGATGGCGATGCAACACATCACGGGACAGGTTTAAGTATTGACAAAGGCCTCCGTGTTGGATGAGCATAGAGTCTAAAGCGAGGCAATTCTGCATGGTCATTTGAGATGTCGCCTGTACTTGCTGGTCCAGTAAGTCGAGGCCGCTTGCGGTACGGTTAGCAAGGAGCTTGACTTGTTCTGCCAGCTGGGCGATGTGGCTACACAGGCTTTTGCAATGTCTAAGCCCCAAAGAAATCTTCAAAGGCCCAACTTAAACCTGGGCTACCTTTTTGCCATATGTAAGTGAAATCCACACGGGATTAATGGGGTGAATGCGTCGGTGGAGGAGTGGACTCGTGGGATGAGCAGTAGAAGCTTGTAAGGGGGGGCAAAAGGAGACAGAGCCTAAAAAGCATTGGAGACCTGATAGTGTGGCAGGTAAAACAATATACAGTCAGCTGTCAGTACATGCCCAGACAAGGCCGAACGGTGCCGGCGTGGCCAATTCTGAACATGTACCGCTAAACTTGAAAAGTTCGCAGGCTTGCTCCGGAGGACCAGACTGTTGAAAGGGGAAGGTGACATGGTGGCAGGCCACATTTATTAGCACTGCCTGTAAAATTGGGTAATAGAACCCGGACCAGGAGTTATTTCCAAGGGGCCCTTGGTGGGTTAGGTTAACGGCCAAGGAAGCGTTCCAGTGGACCAAAGGTGTGGGCTTGGTAAGGGGGGAAAGGGTGACCTCAGATTTGGATTTGGCACCACTGGGTGTAAGTGAGAGGTACCACGGTGGGGTAATAGAGTGGGGGTCCCAGGCGAGTGACATGTCAGGGTGAGACCAGTTGACACCTTGTGGGTTTATTCCCCAGGGGATGGCGGAGCAAGCGTGTGGGGCTTCCCTCTCGAAACAATCCTCACGAGGGGGCAAAGTGGTATTGGAGAGGTTCTCAAGGGTAAAGTTGCGGGGCCAGGTGAAATCCTTGAAGGTAGAACCTCCGCCCTCTAGAGGTGCGGAGGTATTGATCGAGGTCACCTAACCCTTTGAGACCTGGGAAAACCAATCTGAAACTTTGAAAACTTTAAGGTACAGGATCAAGATGAGGTCTGTAACTGACAAAGGTATCTTGAGGCATGCAGTCAGGCCTTCTCCCGTCCCGCTGTCTCCCAAAGTGTCAGCCCACAGCAACAGTAGGTGCAGAACCGTGTTGTCAGTACGGATGGGGTTGTCAGCGGTGGGACTCGGGCTTGTGCATTTCATCACCGGCAGGGTGGTGAGCGAGAGTAGGGTTAAGAGTGGTCTCATGTTGGCGAAGGTGAACCTAGAAATAACATAAGAAAGGGGAGAACAGTAACTGAGTTCGGTACAGGTTAACACTCTAACTGTTTTGAGTGCTTAGAGAGCCAGTTGTGGTGAGCTAAGAGGTGGCTATTAGAGTCTTTTATGTTGACTATATAGGTTTTCAGATGGTCCCCTTTTCGTACAATTTCTCCTTGAGATACTCGTGGGCGTTTTTGGGTAGGATGTGGTACTGCGGTCCAGACAAGTTCTCCAGGTTGAAATTTTGGAGCCCATGGGAGAGGTGTTTCTGTGTTTCGTGGTTCCCATAGGGCGTTTCCAATGTTTAGATTGAGAACATCTTCGCTTAGGTGTTTGGTCCAGTTTCTGTAGGTTCCATTCCCTTTGACTCGTATTCGTTCTTTTATTAACCCGATGGCACGTTCTACGACTCCATTGGACTGAGGGTGGTACGGGAGGTGATGGTGCCAGGCGATATTGTGTAATGTGGTGAAAGTTGATATCGTTTTTCTGGTGAATGGTCGTCCTCTGTCAGAGTGGATTGTTTTCAGGGTCTGCCAAAATGCAAAGATTTTTGTGAGGGCTTTAGTTACATCGCTACCACGGGTCTTACGAAGGGGTAGTACTGCAATTTGCCGGGTTCCTAGATTGACAGCGACAAGACCCTTGGTTGCCCCCTTTGCTCCGGGCAGGGGCCCCATGAGGTTGACCTGCCAAACCTTCCCTGGGGCAAAGTATTTTGGGTCATAAACACCTTGTTCTGCATTGTGGGGGTGTGCTTTTTCTTTTGCACATTGTTCGCATCCCATCGCCACTTGTCTCCAGAGGCATCGTGGACTGTGTTTTTGACTACCTCCCGTGTGATGCCAGCGATCGTATGAGGCCTTGGTTCCTGGGTGGCCCCAGTGTTCATGTAGCCATCTGATATATGGTTCAGAGTGTGTTGTGGATGTAGTGTAGACGGTGTCTGTGCAAAGTGGGTTTTGGAACATGCTGTCGATGACTTCGTGAACGGGGTCTGTCTCAGGTTGGTGGGATTTAGTGTGCTTAATTAGTGGTAATCTTTTAAATCTTTCAAGTGTTGTGAAAACGTCTTCCCACAGGTCTATGTACTCAGAGGGATCAGCTGTTCCTGTTACTATTTGGTAAATGTATTGGGAGTCGATGGCCATAACTGGAACAGGTGAAGTGTTATTGTGATTGTTGAGACAGTGTTGTAACATAAGGGCGAATCCTCCTAACTCACATAGTTGTGGAGAGTCACCAGACTCTGCATGACATAAATCAAGTTTATGGCAGGGTCTGCAGTAAAGTCTGAAGGCTCCTCCATCTTTGGATGTACCATTAGATGCCATCCACGCAGCTTGAGTCATTCCATAAAGGGTTACACTCTGCAGTATTTCTTCTGGTGGGGGCGGGAAATTATGGTGGCTCCAGTTGTGCAAACAGTAGTGATGTTCAAGTACTAGAGTGCTCCATGTGGACACTTCTCCTCTGAAAGTAGAGTCTGGCTGGCTCGGGTCTAGAAGTGGTAATAGTGTTCCTCCTGGCAGGGTGACTGACCCTTGTCCTTGGTGTAGGGGTTGTGCTAATTGAAGAGCGAGTAGTGCTTTCCCTATAATCCCATAGCAGAATTGGCAAGTCTGGAGTATCTTGTGTGTATTAAAGATTAATTCTCCTTCAGTGTTTTTTGCGGTCGCATAAACATGTGTGCTGGTGTATCCTGCTATAATGTGTATTGGTTCGCTTGGATTATAGGCTTCAAGGCAGATCTCTAGTGTCACTGTGAGTAGGTCTGATAGCTTTTCTGTGTCCCGAGGTGTCCAAGGGTGTTTCTTCTCCCATTTATTTTGCAGTTGAGTTTGTATCCTGGCTAAGGCTGGCAAGTGCTGAGAGGGTATATAGCCTAGCCATACTAGTTGGCCTAGTAGGGTTTGGAAGTCCTGGCTTGTCTGGGGTGGGTGAGTCTTCCAGTTCCACTGGTTGGGAAGATCATGTGCCGTCCCTTGGCGGGTCAATCCGTTGAAGGTGGTACCCAGGAACTGAATGCATGTTGTCAGCTCAAGGTTTGACTTCTTGTCATTAATTGTCCACCCTTCTTGCTGTAAATGAGTGACTAATTGGTTGGCCTTTTGTTTGACCCTATTTCAATCAAAGCCCATAATAGTGAGGTCATCGACTTAGTTTCAGACCTTTACATCTTGATCTTCCTCTCCTGTCTTTATCATAAACCATCAGAGAGTAGCATTCGTTTCGGAACACACTAGAGCTGGAGAGTTGCTATAACCTTGGGGACACACATTCCATTTGTACATGCTTCCCTCAATACACATGTTGAAGAGGCCTTCTTCGTCGTTGATAGGGATCGAGAAAAACATATCCTTTAGGTCGATCGTACAGCCCACCCAATTTTTGGCTTGTACTTGTGACATTTCATGGACTATCTGTGACAGGGTTTTGGACTGGGGTTGGGCCAAGGTATGGCACCTTTTATTGACTTCTCTATAATTGATGACAAGACGCACTGCTGTTTTGTTTCCCGGTTTTGGTATTCCCCACCCTGCTGACAGGTATGTGCTTGTTGTCACCCGTTGTATCTTACCCTCATTTAAGAGGCACTGAAGTAGTATTTCTAGAGCAGCTCTATATGTTTCTTTTGTTGGGATTGGTTTGTAACGCCAGTGACTAAGGTGGGTAAGTCTGTGCATGTATATCTGTGACACTTGAATGGGTAGTGCTTGAAGGACTTGTTCTTTCAGTTGCAGGGCTCATATTCCTGGGATTCCAAGTAAGTTGATTGTCCCAAGTACTGCTGTCAGGCCTTTTGGGTAGTGGCTTGGAAAGAATTTACTCGCTGCGCTTGATCGATCGAGTTAAGGTCTTGTATGAGGATTTTTCCAGAGGTTAGTATATGAGGGACAGTTGACTGTATAACATTAACTTGAGCTCCGGTATCTAATAGGAATCACGCTGTAATTGGTTATCTTTGGCTATCTGGGTGTTGTACCTTGATGCTACAATAGGGTCATTGATCTTCATTGCTGCCGGGGTGACCGGTGGCGGCTACTCATTTTTTGCCTTGTCTTGGAATCCTAATGTCTCAGCCAGTTTCTCTTGTCCAGTGTCCCTGAGTGCTCGGAGCTGCGACTTGCTGAGTCCGGATTTCGCAAGTAAAAATCCAAACATGGCCTGTTCTTGTGGAGTTCTCTCGAACTGGTTGGCCCACTTGTGAAGTGCCCCCTGAGGCCCCATCCGTTTACTATAATTGCCTTGGGCTAGGGTACTGACCATCATTACACTCCAATTCCCTGTATCCATGGTGGCAGCAGGGTGCACTTGGGTGGTGGGTGTAGGTCTCGAGAGTGCCTCGAGTTGTGGGAGTTGGCTTAGGATGTTTCCTGCGGGCCGGCCGACTAGTGGGGCTAAAGGGAGGCGGAGGGTAATGGCATGGTCTCCACTTCTACGCAGGCTTTTACTGCCTCGATGGTTTTCTTAGGAATCAATGAGGCCATGGTCCATTTCGCTGAGCTGCAGTTAACCCCAGTTGGTGCACTCTGGGATTCCAAGTACAATATGACGTCCCAATGATACTCAACAAAAGTTGTTCGGCGGTAGGGTCAGATTGACGTCCTTCGTGCAATAGATGGGACTTTTGTTGAGATTGGTTTGTAACGCCAATGACTAAGGTGACTTGGCCTGTGACGAGGGATGGAAGCAGGATGTTCCAGTGTATGTTATTCATTACGGCTGTTAGAGCAGTAATGTGTCCTCCACTCCATGAAGCTTGATGGGTTAGGTAGGAGGATTCATCTAAATCTAGTTGCTCCAACCCATATTCTATGACGAGATGACCCAACCAAATCATTAATGTTTCATTGGATTTAATCTTCAACTCTTTGTGTAATTCCTGCATCTCCACTTGGGTGCAGGTGTGGTATGTAGTGGTGGTGCGGGTCACTCCCTGCCCATCAGTCACTTGCTTAACTAAAGTGACGGGGTAAGCAGTTGTTGGTGGTGACAGCTCAGAGTCTCCGGGAGGAAGGGTTGGGAAAAGGCTTTCACTTTTCTTTTCAGTTTCGGCGGTAACTCCTCCCTCTTCTACGTAAGGGGGTGGTGCGGTTGGTGCCGTGGGCAGTTCATGCATCGGTGGGAGTGGCTTCCCCTTCTCTTCCACCCCCCTTTCTGCCATGTTCGAGTTTTGGCACTATCATGCTGCCATCTTTGAGCGCCGGCTCTGTCACGCTGTCGCCGCCATTTTCAGGCACTGGCCCTGCGGCTTGTTCAACAGCCATCTGCACTATTGTTTTTAATTGGGATGTGAGGTCATTGTTCTTGCATAGTAGGATGGACACTGTGCAGAACAACACATTGATTATCTTCCCCTTATCCCATTTCAGCCCCGACCATTTTTTGGCTGTGCGGCTGTCTGATTCTAAACTTTCACAGCACTGTGTTAGTAACTCATGCCCTTGGGACCCTTCTTCTAGTCCTGGGCAATTGAACTTGTCAGGCGGGGTTAGTTCACCGCCTTCCTTAACATGCTGAATACAGCGGGCGAACTCCTGAGCCGGGGTGGGATTGATGGTCCTTGTCGCTTTTACTTTGCTCAGGCTTAATGTTACAGTCGCCTCTTGTGGTTGGTAAATGACTGCGGGCAACTGCATAATACACCCAAATGCTGCAGGGCTTAAGGTTACTGCCCACTCTTTTCCCTCCAGCAATTTCTCCCCCACTCTGATGGTACACAATGTGAGCCCAGAGTTCATCAGAATCAATGACCGAGCATGAGCCCTCCCTCCAGGGGCAAAGGTTCACCAGCGTCCCCTCCATGTTCTCTGCTCCCTTCTGGCATCCTGTTCATGATGCCATGTTGTGCCCTGCAGGGTCAGGACCTGAGGCACAATGAGGAGAAGGTTCATTTTGCCTTAAAGGGAGGGAGAGATTTTTCTCTGTTTGCAGATCATGGAGCCTCCTGATTGCAGAACAGGGTATGAGTTGTAAATTGTAACAAGAAACTTTTATTTGTTTACTTACATGCTGATGAACGAGGTGCATAGGTACAGTGGCTTGATTAAACGCATTTTGTTTACAAAACAAATTAACGACTCTGTCTTTCTCTTGCGGATTGCGGTTCGGTTCACTAATCGGGTCAGCGCTCAGGGAAGGGGTACGCTGGGAGAATCGGTGGTGGAGAAGCGCTGACACAGTTGGCCAGACTGTGGCAGAAGGGAGTGATCTGCTGGTCCCAAAATGGCTTCTGCCGTGGCGTGGACTCAGTGAGGCTTTTAAAGACTTCTCCCTTCTCCTCCCCTGGCTCCCCCTAACGTCAGAAGGGTAAGCTGTTTTTGCGCCTTTTCTAAGCTTGTGGGAGGGGCTGGGTGCTAAACTTTGTGCTTACGGCACTTTAACTGAAGTGAAGTAAAAAACAAAAAGATAGTGTTTCATTAGTCCTGCAATCATTATGGTTAAATGCATGAATCATAGTGTGGCAGTGCACCTTCGTATGCTTGTCACTTCAAGGGCTGAGGCAGACAGCTGGCAGGTGCCTGAATAGGGTGGCCCTTTTAGGGCCCAGCTTATATATGGGGAAGTAGCAGTTGCTGCCAGTGGCTGTGAGAGAAACGTCAGTGGGCTGAGCTATGGCTCAGGAATATCCTGGAGGTAAGGGGAGGACCTATGGGGATGTCATGGAGACTCCTGAGTAGGGAGGCCTGTTGGGACTGCCTGTGGCACAGCAGTCTCAACTAAATGCCAGGACCATTAACCTCGCTGGTGAAATGGGCACCTTAACCCTGGCCCCCCACCTAGGGTGTGAATTAGGGCTGCTGAGGGTGACCTGAAGGGCTGCATCAGGGAGTGTACTGAGTAGAGCTGCTTGAGTGTCTTGAAGGGTGGTACATGAGCCAATTCCAAGGGAATGTTGGTAAAACTCATTCCCCATTGAGGAGTTTGGGGCAGATGCAGCCCAGCATTGGTCTAAGGCTATGCCACATAGAGATGGGGAACTTGCAGGAATGAAGTTGCTGCATGGTAGTACCAGTGAGACATGGTAGCTAAGCTCGAAAGCCCATGAGGGGTTGCTCAAGAGGAGCTAGGGCAGTATGCAAGAGGCCCCCGTGGGGGGCAGGGCAGAACGAGTGTGAGACTGAATGGAGCCCAATTATGGATTGAATATGCCCCAGCCTCAGAATGGGGAAAGTAATCATAATCTGGATGCCACCTGTGAGTCATGGGCCATGGTATAGTGGAGGTCTGCAGCTGTGGATCACAGCCCCTGGCATCAGGACAAGGAATGGTCAGCATCCCACTTAATAAATCAAGTTAAGAGTCAAGTTGTGTCAGGAAAGTCAGAGCAGATTGCCCTAGGCAGGTGGGTGGGCTGCTTTAGGACCAGGCCACGAGTTTACCCCATCACAGTGAGTTGCATGAAACAAATTCTCCATCTTGAGTGTTTTAATATTGCCTCCAGTATGTCACTGTCAGTCATTTCTATACTCAAGTTAATATGACTGTACCCAAGTTAATGTTTTTAGCTAGAGCTAAGAGCAGCCTTCAGGGCTGTGAAATAGAAGAGAAACATGCCAGAAATGATTAACACTGAAAAACTGCAGAAGAAATTATTACTGAATAATAGAACAGAAAGGGCTAAAAAGGAGAAAGGGTCATTAACATATGTGGAATGAAACGAGATTAGCAGGAATTAGGAAGATGATAATGAGTCATGAAGTCAAAGGACTTCAATCAGCACTGCCTGAATAGAAATGTCACTGTGTCTCACAGGCAGTTGGTTTTAAACTTTGGGTGGAGCAGAAACCAAGGGATGGGAGTGTGTGAATGTGTGTGTGTGGGGGGGGGGAACTGCACCACTTCTCCCCCCCAGGATCTGCCCCTGATTGGTGATATCCAATAGAACAATTATACAGGTAATGATCCATTCACATATACAGTATGCTTGTTACAATTATATCCCATGCTATCATTTGGTAGGACACACAATCCAAGTGGAGCGTAATCTCATTTGTCTGAATTTGAGTTGATATTTTTCTAACCAAAATGGAGCACATTAATTAAAAGCATTAATTATTTAAACATCTCCATTATCCAAACCTATTTCTTGTTCTCCATGACCTTCAGGTAATTGAGATAATCCTGAACAGCAGCATGGCAACACACTAAGTACAAAGATATCAATATGCATCAGTGTATGTATTTTCTGACTTATCTGGCTACTGGCTACTGGGATTGTCCTAATCGGCAACCTAGTGATTGATGGGAAGCTGGGTGACAGCAATCACAAGCTGATCACCTTCACCATCCACAGTAAAGCTGGCAAGTCAGTCAGCACCATGGAAGTCGTGGACTTCAGAAAAGCCAACTTTGAAAAGCTCAGGAGGCTTGTCAGTCTGGCCCTAAGGGACCATGACCTCAGGGAGATGGGAGTTCAAGAAGAGTGGTTGCTCCTCAAGGAAGCAATCCTCAATGCACAAGCTAAGTCTATTCCATCTCAGAGCGAAGGCAGCAAGAGGGCACAGCAGCCACCCCGGCTCTCCAGGGACCTAGCAGACCTCCTAAGGCTAAAAAGAAAAGCCTACAAAGGATGGAGGATGGGATTCACCTCCAAGGAGAACTGGTCTGGTCCTGCAGGGAGCAAACCATGAAAGCAAAGACTGCAACTGAACTCCAGCTAGCTTCAAGCACCAAGGACAATAAAAAGTCCTTTTTCAGATATGTGGGGAGCCAGAGGAAAAGCAAGGGTAACATTGGACCGCTGCTGAACCAGAGGGGGCAACTGACAACAGACACCCAGGAAAAAGCCAACCTATTAAATGAGTACTTTGCATTGGTCTTTCATCAGTCCCATGGGACACCCAGGCCTGCTATGGGACAGGGAGATCCAGGTGACCTCTTGAAGAAACATCGTGAGAAGCTGGATACCTTCAAGTCAGCCTGCCCTGACAATCTACACCCCAGGGTAATCAAGGAGCTGGCAAGCATCATAGCCTTTAAAAACTCCTGGAGCTCTGGTGTAGTGCCCAAAGACTGGAAGAAGGCCAATGTGGTGCCTGTCTTCAAGAAAGGGAGGAAAGTGGATTTGGCTAACTATAGGCCCATCAGCCTGACTTCTATCCCAGGAAAGATCTTAGAAAAGTTTATTGATGAGGCCATCCTTAATGGACTGGCTGATGCCAACATCCTAAAGGATAGCCAGCATGGGTTTGTTGCTGGTGAGTCTTGCTTGACCAATCTCATTTCCTTTTACGACCAGGTGACCTATCACCTGGACAAGGGAGAAGAGATTGATGTCATATATCTTGACTTCAAAAAAGCCTTTGATCTGGTATCCCACGATCACCTCTTAGCTAAACTGACCAGTGGGGTCCCCCAAGGCTCTGTCCTTGGACCCATATTGTTCAACATCTTCATTAACGTTGTGGACACTGAAGTCAGAAGCAGACTGGCGAAGTTCGCTGATGACACCAAACTTTGGGGCAAAGCATCCATGCCAGAAGATAGGCAAGTGATCCAGGCTGACCTGGACAGGCTCAGCAAAAGGGCGGACAAGAACATGATGGTGTTTAACACTGAAAAATGCAAGGTTCTCCACCTTGGGGGTTAAAAAAACCCTGCAGGCTCGGCAATGCTATGCTGGCTGGCACTATGGAAGGAAGAGACTTGGGGGTCATCACTGATCACAAGATGAACATGAGCCTGCAATGCGATGCTGTGGCTAGTAAAGCAACCAAAACGCTGGCTTGCATCCACAGCTGCTTCTCAAGCAAATCCCAGGATGTCCTTTTCCCCCTGTACTCGGCCTTGGTGAGGCCGCAGCTGGAGTACTGTGTGCAGTTTTGGACTCCACAATTCAAAAAGGATGTGGAGAAGCTTGAGAGAGTCCAGAGAAGAGCCATGCACATGATCAGAGGTCAGGAAAACAGACCTTACAATGACAGGCTGAGAGCCATGAGGCTTTTTAACCTGGAAAAGTGCAGGCTCAGGAGTGATCTGATGGCCACCTATAAGTTTATCAGGGGAGACCACCAGTATCTGGGGAAATGTTTGTTCACCAGAGCGCCCCAAAGGATGATGAGGTCGAATGGTCATAAACTACTACAAGACCGTTTCAGGCTGGACATAAGGAAGAATTTCTTTACTGTCCGAGCCCCCAAGGTCTGGAACAGCCTGCCGTCAGAGGTGGTTCATGCTCCTATATTGAACACCTTCAAGAGGAAATTGGATGCTTATCTTGCTGGGATCCTATGACCCCAGCTGACTTCCTACCCTTTGGGTGGGAGACTGGACTCGATGATCTTCCAAGGTCCCTTTCACCCCTAATGTCTATGAAATCTATGAATCCAAACACTAGTTAGATTTAATACTGCCATACATAAATGCATTACAAAGAATCTCTGGCATGAAATACACATAGCCCCATGAGGGACACCAGGAATCAACCTTAATGCTTTACATTCATTCAGAAAATGCATATGGAACGTTACAAGAGAAAACCAATATAATTCTTTGGAATTCTAGTAATCAAGAATATTTTATAAATTGCATTTTATAATCATAATATAAAATGCAATGGCTATATAAATTCCCTACATAATATCAATCTTGATTAAATTCTTTAAAACTAACAAAGACACTAATAAATGAATATGAGCAAGGAGGTGTGAGAACAAAATCAGGAAACAATGCTTCTTTATCAGTCAACAGAAGTGGACCGGTGAGTGGATCAAATACCAGAAACTTGTAATGGTTGCAGCAGGGCACTTTTATGTGTGTCCACAGAAACTCTTTTCTCCAGCCTCTGGGAAATTTTCCTTACCACTAGCAGCAGTGCACCAACAGTGCCTGGAAAACCTTATTATAAAGTTTTAATACTAGTTACTGCCATCAGTAACACTTTCTTGATCTCTTCTCCATTTTTAAAAATTCTAAATAAGTCATAGTTCACTTGAAGGACTATTATGTAAAGTGAAAAAGCCATTGGATTATTTAACTGCTATTTATAAAAGGGCAAGAATGTAAAACTGACATTTTACCTGTAATCTACTGAGACAAATAAGTAAAATCAAGTCATGCTTTTTTCCTCCTTTGAAAAATAAGGCATCATAAGTGTTTCTTGACATTTTTGCCTGTATTTGTCTACTATTATCTGACAGTTGTAGGTTCCATTCTAAATTAATCAAAGCTACAGAGAGTACATTTGTCATTCAGTCCACATCACATTTAAAATTCCAGATTATCTTTAGTTTTAATATAGTTGCAGATAAAGAACAGACATGCAAAACATCTCATAAGTTGTCACATTTGTACTGCTATTTCATTTAGCCAAATTCAGTTATTATATTAGTTATGTTTGAGGAGGCAGTTATAGAGTAAGCCCCAGTCTTTAAGTGCCTTAAGAAGGGAAAAAAAAGTCTTTCACCTGAAATTTCTTAAGCTTGTTTTTAACCTAAAGTTGAATAATTTTGGAAAGAGTAGGATGTGAATGAATTTATTTAGCCATTTACAAATTATGCAGGTTTTAAGAAATGGCTTTTTTATAATTAAAATAACTGAGGGGTTTTTTTTTAAGACATCACACTTGCCTTGGATGCCTTGATAAGAAGCGTTATTGATATGTTTAAAGAGAAACAGTTTAAATCTAAGCAACTAAAATGTTCAAAAGTCACATGTTTAGCACATACACTGCACAATTTTTTAACAAATAAGCAGAAGACAGAGGTCAACATATATTTTTGGCTACAGCATTCATGTCCAGATTTTGCTCTTTGTTTTTGCAATATCCTGTATTCAAATAAAATCAGTTTGGCCTCTATTTTTCTTTTTTGCTCACTTTTGTCACTTAAGAAAAGGGAAAAAAACAAAAGCAGGGAGACAAAAAGAAAATCATTTAAAGCAACTTCCCAGTTGAGTATTTTGAAATGGAGAAGGTAAAATATTTCATGACTCAGACTATGAACCCCTTGCTTGGCATGATGACATCACAGGCAAGTACACCTTGATACAAAGTTCACTGAGGTCAGTGGAAAGGCTCAATTAACTTCAGTGTGAGCTGGATTACACTTACAACTAATGAGCAGTAATTTACTACTCATGTGAGTATACACTTCCCAGCATGTGTTATATTTTTACAAGATTGCCCTAACTTTTCTCTTATTAACCCATATGCTAATCTACAAACACATTTTGAGGGGAGCTGTCTTTTTTTGGTTTCATCCAAAGAGAAGCAAATATAGCCATGCCCTAACGTACAGCATTGCAAGATTTGGGGGAGGTGAAGAGTGGAATTTAATATAGACAAGAGAAGATACAAGAATGTAGTAAGTAAATGAACAAAATGCAACAGGAACATAGAACTGGAAAGGACCTCCTGCATCACTGAGTCCATTCCCTTGCTATTGGTACTGTGTCATATGAATCCTTTTTTTTAAGTGATCAGTTTTTATCCTAAAATAGTTAGATTTCATTTAACTCCTCCTATTGCTAGATAAGGATAGTCAGGTTAAGATAAGAATGCACATACATTTGCACATGTGTTTCTAAAACATGTACTAGCTCAGGCTTATTAATTGCACTAGTAAAAAAGTAAAATTGCATTTAGATGAATCTACACCTAAAAAAGCAATTGGCACAAATTTAAAACTTTTCTCAAATTGCAATAATATTAGGCTGCACAAGGTAATATCTGCATTCCAGATATGACTCTTGTTGAAATGTCATGGCTTACCTTATCCATGGAATGGACCAAATCAAGAATGTGAACTAGGGTTTGCCTGAAGAAGCTAAGATAAGGGCATTTGTACACCACTGGAGAAGGTAGACATGCCCTGTCTTACCACAAACATATCTGATTCAGTAGCTCCAAGAACAGCACAGGAACCTGCTGAAGTTATAGCAGAAGATCATGCAGGAGGGGCACAAGGCTCTAGATGGTAAACCTGAAAAGAAGGGTCAGCACACCAATACCCTAGACTACCTGTGCAATGGTACCCCCCTACATCACTTTCTGGTACCACTGAGCTAAGCTTCCAGCTCCAGCACATGAAGAAGAAAGGCAACTTGCAGTCACCTCAAGGAAGGAATGCAGTGATCATTGTGGGCGACTCCCTCTTGAGGTGGACAGAGGAAACAATCTGCTACCCTGACCCCTTGGCCCATGTGGTCTTTTGCCTCTCATAGGCCTATATCTGGGATATAGCTGAGAGTATCCCAAAACTTGTCTAAGCTCCCGACCAGTACCCCATGCTCCTCATCCATATGGCAATACATGACATGTCTCACAGCAATCCCAGCTGGGTTATGAGTGACTAATGTAGCTCTCTCTGGGGGCAAGACTCAAAAAATTGGGGTGCAGGTAGGTTTTCCTCAAATCCTCCTGGTTATGGGTCACAGGCACAGGAGGGAGAGATGAACTGATGACGAAAACAGAAGACTGCAGCGCTGGTGCCATCGGAAAGGCTTCAGCTTCTTTGACCACAATCCACACTTCAGAGGTAGAGGCATTGGTCTGGTGGGAAGGAGAGGCCTCTGCCTCACTCCAATGGTGAAGAAGCTCTTCCTGGCCAGAATGGCTGACATAGTTGACAGGGCTTTAAAATTTTTTCCCATGGGATGGGTGGACAAAGCAGTCTATACCTACAACAGAACTGAAGTTTGGCACCCATAGACAGGTTTAACAATGGTGGAACCCAGACTAAAAATGGTGGAACCCAGGCTCTCCCCTCCCCCCCAAAAAAAGGGAATGCGTGTCCTGTTCACTACCAATCTAAACTATGCGGCTTACAGAAAACCGCATCACTTAGATTGATTCTGCCCCAGGCTTTTGGAATGCGCGACTGCTCACAGCACTTTCTAACTTTGGGCAAGTGTAGATGAAACAGGGGCCCTAAATTGAAGTGGTGGGTTTTTAAAAATACTGCTTCAATTTAGGGTGAAGTAAACCCCCGTGTCATGTACACCTGTGTCTTACCTGCCTGTCTGGTAGCAGAGAGGGGAGGGTGAGCTACTGGCAGGTGGAGCAGTCCCTGGGCTGTTGGGAGAGAGGGCGGCTGGTGCTTCCCTCTGTGGCAGTGGCAACCCCTCCCCCCCTCAGGCAGCACCTGCCTGCAGGCACCTGGCCCTGGCAGTCCCGGGGGGTACCACAGCCACAGAGGGAAGGACTGGGCACCTGTGCTGCTCATGCAGGCAGGCAGGCTCCAGGAACAAAAAAAATCAGGCTCACTGCTTCCCCCCACTTCAAAAACAACCCCCCCCCAAAAAACCCCCCCAAAACCAAACCAAAACAAACAAACAAAAAACCGGTGACCATAACACTGAGAGCCAAAACTTGACTTCAGATTGACATTTTAATGCTGAGACCCAGCCCCAAAATAAGTTATTTTTTTTAACAACTTGCTACTTTTTTCTCTGCCAAAAAGGGACATATTTATTTCTGAACATATTCCATTTCTGCTCTAATCCAGAAGTAATTTTGTTCTTCATTGAATTCTCATCCTCACAGTGTCACAGTAAATTACAACCAAGTTCCCTGGATACTGGTGTGTGGATGATCACTATTATAGCACACTGAGGGAGCAGCTTTGACAGAAAACTCAAGAAATCTGATTTCTCTCTCAACAAATTTTATGGCATTTGCTATGGCAGTGAAAGTGTAGAGGAATGTGATTTTTTAGGGTTGGAGAGCCTAATCTAACAAATCTATGAGCTGCTGACAACAAAATAATTCCCGTATATATAATTCCCATCACACAGAAGCTGGCCTATCACCCCTGGCCTTTCAGCTCCAAAAAAGCAAGTCACTACACTCCCTTGAGCAATGGTTCTTTCAACTTCAAGCAGGAGAAATGACCTTATTTTCTCTTTGACAACACTACATATTTGTTCTTATAAATAAAGTAGGTTACAAGATGGGGCAGAAAGATGAGGTTATTTCCTAGAACAGGGAGAGCCAGGGCAGAAAGACAGAAAGTTGAGGCCTCTAATATCAGGGCCTGATGTTTTCAGTTTGTTTCATTGTAAGAGACTGGGGGCTCATTCAAAAATATAAAGCTCCCCCCACCCAAATATGTATTTTCATAAAGTTTATGGAAGAAAACAAATATGTCAGATCATATAAACAGACAATTCAGAACATAAATCCAACAGACATCAAGAAATGTGATTATGAGCAAAACATGAAGCAAATTTATCCTATTTTCTCAGCACCTTGCATTTCTCATCAGATATCACACTTGTCTTAGTCTATAGCTGTTGCAACTTTCATCTTTACATCCCCAGATAAGTGGAAAACTGTTTCCCCATTGCTCCCAAGGCATGCAAGGCTGGATATTTAGTGAATCTCTACAGGGAATGGTTGGAAGAGAGCTGTATTACTATTGACTTACTTTGCAAATGATGGTGAAATCTGCACATAAACAAAGGCACATTTATATGATCAATGTATTTTAAACACATCTAATTATTCTTTAATATTCATGTGCTTGTCCATTTCCGTAGACAATGATTTGATCTTTGTCAGTTGGGAACAAAACTTATCTGACAGTACTACTGATGTTTGTCCTGTGGCCAATGGAAACCTTTAATGAGAAAATAACTAGGGGCACCTATACATGAGCGTGGAGGCTGCCCCAATGTACTGAAATTCCAGTGCATCACAGCAAAGTCTGCTGGAATGTAGCAATTTCAGCACTCCAGCAGCTTTCTGTATCTTGTGTATCATCACCCCATGCTTCAAAATGGCAGCAGGGTGCTTGAGCTATAGCTCGTTGAATTCGACACTCTTGGATCTACTCTAATTAAAACACTACCCCTCCACCCCCAGAGCACCTGTAAAAAAGTGCCCTAGAGTTTTAGTTATACCACAGAAAAAAAAAGTATGTTACCCCATTAAAATGACTTGATTTAAAATACACAATAATTCTCCATTTGTTCATTTAAGAAACATGATCTTTAATAAACTTTGTGTTTTAAATTGCTGCCACCATAGAAAACCAAGGTGTGTATACCAAAACACTTTTGAAACAGAAATATAAACTGGAGGAGGCTCTTCTAAAAGCCATTGAGGTGCATGAGAAAACTTCAATGTACTTCATCAGGATTCAGATCATGAGTAAAGATCATAAACAGTTCATGTTAAGCCTATGAGCACATAGTTCAAATTATTATTAGCCTGCTATCAGATCGTTCATATGGGCTCAGTTTGCTCTTCTGAATAGTTTTATGACTACAGAACTCTCATGTATTGAAAGCCTGAGTCTTTTTTGGGAATAAATACTGATAAATAAATGATGATGCACTCTGGGCAAACATACACACAGTAAAAGCTCTGTTATCTGGTGTGAGTGGGGAATGGGGGTGCCAATAATCTAAAAATGTCAGTTATCTGAAGCAGAATTTTTTTGCTGGACACAGAGTGGGTTTCGGGGGTGGGGGGAAGGAGCACATGAGGAGTGGTAGCAATGGCCACCATGACTGAGCTTCCCCCCTCCTCTGCCACATGTCTAGCTGGCTGGAAATTCCAGTTAGTAGTGTGCCAGTTACAAAAATGCTGGTTAACACAGCTTTTACTGTAGTTTCAAACCAGTGCAGAGTAAGTCTTGACACTTTTAGTAAAAAATAAAACATGCATGGAAAGGTATTTTAAATCAGTTCCCAATGAAATGACTTTTCCAAACTTATGTCTCAGTTTTCTACCAAGAATCCCTTTGCTTGGAGCTTGACATGAAATTGCCCGGTTAACCCACCTTATTACCAGTTGCTATATACATTTTTGTTTCTTTGTTTCCATATTTAATAAATACATAATAAGATAGGTTAGTTAACTGGGTAATTTAATGCCAAACTCCAAGCAAAAGGGTTCTTGGCAGAAAACTGAGAGATTTCAAAGATTTCATAGACATTAGGGCTAGCAGGGACCTTGGAAGATCATAAAGTCCAGCGCCCTGCCCAAAGAGCAGGAAGTTTGCTGGGGTCATAGGATCCCAGCAAGATAAGCATCCAATTTACTCCTGAAGGTGTTCAATGTAGGTGCTTGAACCACCTCCGCTGGCAGACTGTTCCAGACCTTGGGGGCTCGGACAGTAAAGAAATTCTTCCTTATGTCCAGCCTGAAATGGTCTCGCAGTGTTTTGTGACCGTTCAAACTCGTCATCCCTTGGGGCACTCTGGTGAACAAACGTTCCCCCAGGTACTGGTGGTCACCCCTAATAAACTCATAGGTGGCCATCAGATCACCGCTGAGCCTGTGCTTTTCCAGGTTAAAGAGCCTCATGGCTCTCAGCCTGTCATCGTAAGGTCTGATCATGCGCATGGCTCTTCTCTGGACTCTCTCAAGTTTCTACACATCCTTTTTGAATTGTGGAGCCCAAAACTGCACACAGTACTCCAGCTGCAGCCTCACTGAGGCAGAGTACAGGGGGAGAAGGACATCCTGGGATTTGCTTGAGAAGCAGCTGTGGATGCAAGCCAGCATTCTGGTCGCATCGCATTGCAGGCTTATGTTCATATTGTGGTCAGTGATGACCCCCAAGTCTCTTTCTTCCATAGTGCCAGCCAGCATAGCACTGCCGAGCCTGCAGGATTTTTTTTCCCCCCCAAGGTGGAGAACCTTGCATTTTTCAGTGTTAAACACCATCATGTTCTTGTCCGCCCTTTTGCTGAGCCTGTCCAGGTCAGCCTGGATCACTCTCCTGTCTTCTGGCGTGGATGCTTTGCCCCAAAGTTTGGTGTCATCGGCAAACTTGGCCAGTCTGCTTCTGACTTCAAAGTCCACAACATTAATGAAGATGTTGAACAATATGGGTCCAAGGACAGAGCCTTGGGGACCCCAATGGTCACAGGACACCATGATGAGTGACTGCCATCAATTACTACCCTCTGGGTCTGACCACGGAGCCAATTTCCCAGCCAGCAGATCGTGGTGGACCCAAGGCCACAATTGGCCATTTTTGCCAAGAGGTGATCATGGGATACCAGATCAAAGGCTTTTTTGAAGTCAAGACACATGACAATCTCTTCTCCCTTGTCCAGGTGATAGGTCACCTGGTCGTAGAAGGAAATGAGATTGGTCAAGCAAGACTCACCAGCAACAAACCCACGCTGGCTATCCTTTAGGATGTTGGCATCGGCTAGTCCATTAAGGATGGCCTCATCAATAAACTTTTCTAAGATCTTTCCTGGGATAGAAGTCAGGTTGATGGGGCTATAGTTAGCCGAATTCACTTTCCTCCCTTTCTTGAAGATAGACACCACATTGGCCTTCTTCCAGTCTTCAGGCACTATACCAGAGCTCCAGGAGTTTTTAAAGATCAGTGCCAGGGTCTGGGCTATGATGCTCACCAGCTCCTTAGATGAGTTTGGAATAGTCATTTAATTAGGAACAGATTTAAGATACCTTTTCATGCATGTTTTATTTTTTACTAAAAGTGTCAAGACTTACTCTGCACTGGTTTGAGTATGTTTGCCCAGAAAGCATCATCATTATCATTAAGTAGGATAGCTCTCAAAATCTGCTCTCAAAACTATCTTCATATCTATATATATCAAAAGGACATTTCATTGCAGATTTTCCTATAATGAAATATGGAAACATGAATCAGAAGCTCAACTATTTTCATACTTTAACATTAAGATATAGACAATGAATGGGAGAGTGCTAATTGTTGATTTATGTTCTAATTCTCATGTTCTAATTCTCAAGAAAAAAAATTACATCTTCAGGAGGCACTTGGCCCACTACCAACAACTAATTTTCTCTAACATCTGCCTATATCCCTTCTACTTTTCCTAAAGATGATTGTGTAAAGAACTCATCTTGATGAAGGCAAACAAGAGGCCTGCAGTACCCCATCATACTTCTTGTATGTATAGAAATTAAAAATGACCATAAACAGCCCTTTCCCCACTCATATATAGCACCACTGAGATTTCTATCAGCCAGAACACCAATTAAATCACAATCACAGATGACATGAAACTTATGGCAGTCTGCTTCTTGAGAGTTTCAGCAAGACTGAACCTCTGCAGCCAGTCACAAGGAACAATTTTAAGTGGTTAAAGCAATAAAAATAAAATGACTAGACTCTATGAGCTTATTATGTTTAAGTGGGTAAATATAAAAAGCAATAGGCCAGACACAGGCATTCAAGAGCCCAAGGCAGAATTGACCTAAGTTCTGTGCTTTTCTATAAGTAGCATATGTTAGATCTGTAGTGAACAGAACACACATTTGCCTGTGGGGGGAAGAGAGGGGAGGCAATCTTAGACCAGGTTCTGCAATATTTAAACCAGGGTATGTATGCTGAATTTCTGTTTTGTTATGGTTGTGTGTGCCAAACTTCTGTTCTGTTATAGGTTAAGATCAGTTTCCAATCACATATACCAGTAAAAACATGATGTTTGTGCCTGGCTCTAATGTACTTTCTTCAGAATAATTAAAAAAAAAAATCTTTTTCTTCCATAACTTGTATATAATTTTACCCTTTTTCTTCAATACTTGAAAGCCCATTTTGAATTTATGATGCCTCATGCATATTCTTTTAACATTCGTTCTTTCAGCTTTGCTAGAAATATTAGTATACTAAGATCAAAAGGTTTTTATTTAGTCTGAATTGTTCCTTCATACTTCGCAATTGCTAATTTGTTCATTGTTATATGTTTGTACATAAAAGTTTAATTGCATCTACATTGCAGTGGATGAACTAATCTGCATTTTCCCCACTAAATTGTTTTTAATGCTATGACTTTTAATCGGTGTAGAAGAAAAAAAAAACAAATGAAAGGGAAAAATGGCTAGGTTGAAAATACAATCCTTTATACTAAGTTCTAGTTCTTAGATTTCAAATGAGAAGAGGAATTGCTGCTTCATTTCTTTGCCTGTTCTACTTTGGTTTTTCTTTGTTTTGTTCTCCAGAGTTATTGTTGTTCTCCTGCTGTGAACATCCTAAAGGCTATTCCTCCTCTGAGTACACAGATCTCATTTTAAACTGCAGTCTTAAACACTTAACATTCTGTGCACTTGAGTACACTTATCATTTGCTTTTTGCTGCAGCTATAAATAATATTAAGAGAATGTCAGTGTCTAGATGCTTTAACCACACATATGCAACATGATCAGCAAATTTTACAATACATTTATCAACATAACACTTGGAATTTTTATTCTCTTTACTTTAGGAGAAAGCAAATGCTGCTGCAAATTGTTTCTTCTAGATAAAGCGCTACTCAATTATTCAAATGACATTAAATTGTGTTGTTTGTGTTAAGCATTATTCATTTTATTTCATTAAAAGTATGTTGAATGTTGTTAACATGTTTAAAATTTTATAATCAAGGACGCTTTTATTAACAGTTAAAACAGATACATAGGAATAAGTAAAAAATGTTAAGCACACTGCAATTTGCTAATTTATGAAGATCAAACAAACATATACATACGCACCTTACCAAATCTATAAAGTATAAACTTAACTGGAAAACAGTAATTCTTCTGTATCCCAGAATACACAACATTTAATGCAATGCAGCGTTGATGAATGCAAAACAATTCTAAACAAGGTGGCCAAACACTGCCGCAATTACTTGTAAAATATATAAAAATAGCATGTCAGTTGTAATTTAGAATGAATGTTAAGCAAATAATACTAAATTATTTGTAAGATATTTCTGGCATGAATTTCAGGTCCTGCAAGCAGGGTGTGAGTGGGAGAAGGTGTCAGATTATGATCACAAAGTGAAAACAAAAGAATGGGGAGAACCAGAAAGTGTTTGGCGTCATTACTTCTAATTTTTACTCCTAGCCTACTCTTTCCTTTCTTGTGATCTAAAAGCATATGTTTGACCTCTGTACGCAACACACATTTCTGCATAGTAGAAATATTACTCCAAGAGAAGGTTTAATGGGTTTTATGGAAACCTGTAGAAACAGAAAAAAAACTAGAACAAGCAAATTAATTAAAAACAAATGCAAGTAATCTATGTTTCAAATTACCTTGACTTATTTAGAAGCTAGAATACACTGTATTTTTCACATTGTGATACCCCTGCACTACACTCACCCCTGCTGAAAATATCCAATTGAAATGAATTAGAGAAATTCTGTGTTATACCTCTAAGAAGACCTGTGCAGAATTCATAGCCAACAGAAAGAGTGGATGCTAGAATCATTATAATTCATCTTTTCACATTCCCAACATTGGGATAACTCAGAGATCAGTGAGGCCCACAGAAGAAATTAGACAGACCTGGAGACCTGGAATGAGACAGAGCTGCAGCTGCAGGCATGTGTCCCATGCTGGGACTTGCATGAGGATTCTTAAAAGACAGACCCTGGCCCTCTGCCTTAGTGTGTATATTGGATAGTGCAATCTTAGCATGAACCAGCACTTTTACAGCCTTTTTGTACCACTTCAAGCACATTACTCAGCATACATTGCTGGAGCAAAAGAGAATCATAATCAACAGGATTATGAATTGGTGTAATACTCAACCTGAGAAAGAATGGCAGATTCTAGCCCTCAAACAGAAAACCTCCCCTCCTCATTTCCAGTTTCTCTTCTCACTGAACAAAATTCAGTCCATCAAGAAAACTAGCTGGATTGAGGTCTTAGATATGTTATATTATTCAGTCATCATGAAGATCTTTAAAATCAATACAGAAAATAAAGAAAATGTTTTAAGTCCTTAAAGAAAATGTGCAAAGGCTGAAAAGTAGAAAACTTCAGTCTTAAAACATTTCAGTTGGTCTCTAATTAAGTTAAGTTAAAGGACTGATACTTTCCTACTAGTTACATAATACACATTTCATTACAATTACTATAAATAAGGAATATCTTCTATAATAATTTTATGAAGACCTAACATAGGATGTTCCTGATCTTGCTTTTATAACCTATGGAATATTTCTTAATAAAAGGGCAGATAGTAATACTTTTTTATAACCAGTCAAGCCCGTATTTATTCAATTCCTTTCTTAATATACTAATATTCACAGCTATCTATCCTTACACTGTACCACAATTTTTGAATAAGTGTGATATTTCAAGTGTTCTCAGCTCATACAACCAACAAGACCTAAGATCAAATTGGATGCAGCAAATCCTCTTATTTCTTGAAACAAGAAAGGATTTTTTCAGTTTACCAACTGAAATATTTGAGTGTTTTGGATTAAATGACGATGGGGAAGTCTCCCTAGAGGCATAAAAAGCTAACAATGGAATATCTGTTATATATAAATATACCAAAAATATGTCAACAGGATCTTTAAAAGCATGTGCTTGTTCAGGAGTCTACATGTAGAGATACAGTTTTCAGATCTTACACCAAAGTAACCCTTTTACCAGTGCAATTAATCATGGGACTCACTAAGGATCAGTTACTAAAACCAGATTTTAGATTTCTGTCTTTAAAAAAAAATGGTCAAAGCAAATTAAATTACATCTTTCCAGCAAAATGATATGTAGACCAAAAACAGCAATTTTGCCATGCTCATTCTTAAAAACGGAATTAAAGCTTGTGGGAAGCTTTCAAAAAATACATCCTATTAGCATCCTGATCATCTTCTTGGCAACTTAACCAAAAGAAAAAAATATTTTTTAAAAGTGTCTGAAACATACATTTTAAGTACATGAAGTACTGGTAAAAGTAAAGAAGGAAGCTTTATTTTCCTTCAGGTACCTTTATCACAATACATACATAGATATAGGGCAAAATTCTTGGGTCCATTCATGTTACATTGTACTAATCAATAGCCAAGAGAAAATTTGTCAAAGACCAAGAGCTGTTGCAGGTAGCGATATTTCCATGGAAGCTTCTTCCTCATCACTTATGGAGGCATACATCAGTGGTATTCCAGGAATGTGTCAAGGAGGGAAGGTATTGGCTAAAGTCATAGGTGATGCATGGAGGGGGGTATGGGGAGGCATGTGCTCCCCCTGAGATTGCTGAGGGACCACCGCCCCAGTTGGTGATCAACCGCTGGTGCCCCCCCCAGACTCTGGAGGCACCAGTTGTACCAATGGCTAAAGTTAGTGCTGCACATTTTCAACTCTAACTTATGCTAGGACTGTGACAGGACCAAAACCTACAACCATCTCTTTGAATTATCTCCTGAGTAGGAGTTGTGCACTGTATTTACTACATTGTTTTCTGGAGAATTTTAGAGAATACTAAAGAAATAAAAGGAAGTTTGGGTTGATGGGGTGGAGATAGAATTAACATATAAAGTTTTCCTACAAGGAATGAATGTCTTTAGCAGCAAAGTGAACAAATCTTTCCTGACTCATACACAATGCCTCAGATTCTTGAAACGTTTGGTGTTTTCAGCTTCTTATATAACTGTTCTTTCTTTTTTTCCTTTTTTGGAACATAAATGCAATAAATGTCTTTTTTGTTCCTTTTTTAAAAAATAAATGAAAACAGGTCTTCCCTTTCTGTAACTCAGGAAGTTTGTTTTTTTTTACTTCTCAAATTCATTTCTATCAGATTAGAATGAGAGTAATAGTGACATATCACATTAGTTATTGGCACCAAAATTGCAGAAATTTGACTATTCTAATCTGGGAACCCTGACCTCAATAAACACTTTTTGTACATGGACGCTGTCTTCTCAATTCCTTCTCTCTTGCCCATCTGCTAGGACACTGTTCTTTTTCACAAATTGTTTGGAAATTTGCCCTAAAGCAGAAGTGCCAAGCAACAGGCACCTCCTTCTTCTATAGAAATCCTCTCTCTGTGCAGCTAATGACACATTGAGACAAGATTCTTACTTAATCACTTCATTTGGAAAATACATTCCAGAAATAGAAAACTCAGACACAAGAAAACATATGGCTTTTTCTACTATGCAATATGCTATATTACAGTGAACACCATGCTGAAGTAGGTTCACTACATTTGGTGTTGACAGATAAAAATAAGAAAGGTCTGGCTAAGAAGGGTTTACTTTACCAATAGAATCTCAAGGTACATGAAAGGACTGGGAGATACCTTTAAAATTCAACCCAGAAACAAGGTACGTTCACAGATTGTTGACTAATTCCAAATGTAGTAATTAATTTTTCATCAGTGCCCAATAATGTACAGTTCCCTAAGCTGATGCCTGAAGCCTAATTTTCGGAGAGGTTTGCCTTTGCAATTCTCTTTCCCTTCAGTCAGAACTCTGAGTTCAACAACTCAAGCCACATGCGTCTCACACAAGGCACTCACAAATCAAGGAACTCAATATGGGTAGGCACATTTTAAAATATTTTGACTGAATATTGTTGAGCTAAAGTTAATTTGCCTTTATATACTCTTGCCTTTAAAATATCTTTTATTGATTTGTCAATTATTATTATATAACCAATATCCATTTTAGTTTGCTCAAATAATTATAACCTAGCCTCAGTCGACGCTCCATTTTGACTTTTACATTGCTTAACATAAGTATAACAGTCATTTTGTAGGTTAAGTATAGTATAAGAGAAGTGGTGTGTATGCAAGGCCTGTGGTATGTTTGAAAAGAGGCAATGAAAGAATAAATAGTATCAGTGGAAATGCATCTGTTGAAACAGACTGTCTTGCATCTCAGACTAGAAGGATAGAAATAGCTTTCTGTGATTTAACAGCCAAAGGTTACAAAAAGGTCCAAGATCAGCAGTTAAAGCATTACAAAATACAAGATCATGTTTTGTTCCAATAGCTGAAGAAATTGCTGACAACAGATGAAAAAATTGCAGATCACAAAGACAGAAGAGTCTGTCAATCGTAACATCACAACAGAAGAGGAGGATCATTTCATCATCAAGGGAATGTGACACAGCAAGACCGATAGATTTGTATGGGGAACAATCACTATTAAGATAGATAAGAACAAGAAGGCATTGGGTCTGTCCTGCACAGAAGAAGAAGCATCAGAATGTGTCTGACAAGACCTACCTTCAACCTTGTGGTTAACTTGGCTGGCCACCAAGCTAATCCAAGCATTTTAAAGACTGGTAATATCTTGATATTTACAGGACTGTCTTTTTGTCTCCTTCTGTATATAAATGAATGGATATGTATGTATGAGTGAATGACATAGGAAACACTTCCTTTTGGTTGTTCTTTGTTTTATTTTGTTTGTTTTATGTTTTTAATAAATGTGGCATTGTGCCTTATCCCCTGATATGATTCCCACTTATTTTTAATATACACTGTATGCCCTGTACATACAACATCATCTGGCAGCTGTGCCCGAGTGCACCACCCAAATTGAGTATGACTGCAGTGCTTGGGTATCAGTTGTGCAGCTGAATGAACTATGAACAGTGGCCAGGAGATGTAGCCATCTCATATTTTTATTGAGACCTAGTATGACATCACAAAAATACAGTGTAGGCCAGTATGTCTTAAACTGCAGGTACAGGATTCTTTGGGATACATGGTCAAGTTTTCAAGATTACATAAGAGGAATAAATCAGAAAGGGGAAATGTATGGTGGAAAAAGGAAGAGAAGAAATGAAAATGAACAGTTTCATAATATCTTGTAGGCCACTGGGGAGATTATAGTGTGGTGGTACTGATTTTATCTCCACAACAAAGAATAATAGGAATAAACAGGAGCATAGCTCAAAAATTCAGAGATATTTGGGAGCTGCTGCCCTAGGCTGAATACTTTTCCAAATAAATTAGCAGTTGTCTGGGCTAGGAGGGTAAGAAATACTTTCCCTTTGCAGGGCCAACACAAACACACACAAAATTACTTACTTATTAAAAACAAACAACCCTCAGAACTCCCCCAGTACATACAAAAATAAGGAAAAGGGGGACTTCAAAGGTTTATTAACAGAAGACTTAAAATTTATTTTCTGGAGACTTGCTTTCCAGCCAATATATTTTGTTTGCAATTTTTTGGATACTTGAACCTGATATTACCTCCTCAAATAAAGTTTAGGTTACATTGTGGCAACTTACATCCTAAATCTAAAATAATTATTTTTTAGTTGTTGCATGTGAAAGAGATTTATAATGTGTTACAGTTTATCTAAAGTGTAGTCTGATACAGGAGCTCTAAACAGGCTCTCTGTACCACTTCCTGAGGTACATGGACATTTCTGGTTTGTTTTTCCTCTGAGCTGCCCATTGTGTAAGAATTTACTTTTGTACACTCGGGGTGTGTCCAGACGAGTGTGCACATGCCTCTTGCCCCATCTCAAACCCTTCTGAGATGGGGCAAGAGGCATCTTCAGGAATGAAAAAATGTTCCCCACTCTGCAAAGTTGCAGCGCAGGGAGAAAATTAGACCTCTCAATATCCAGGGGTAAAAAAAGAAATGCTTTACAAAACAGCAGAGCAAGGCACAGTCCCAGACTGTGCCAGGAGCCAGAAGGGAGTCAGTCTTCCAGAAAAGATGCTCTGGTTTTAACCAGAGTGTCTCTTTGGTGTTCCTACAGCCCCTGGCCTCCGGCACTGTCCAAGGTAAGTAGGGGAAAGGGGACGAGGGGTGTTCATGGATGTGGGTGGGTGTGAGGGGTGGCAGGGCAATGTGGGGGGGTTGGGGAGTGGTGGGGGGGATGTCCTTGGGGCAACGGGGGGTGAGGACCTGGCCCAGACCTGTGTGGCACATGGTGCCCAAGAGCTGGGAGCTGGCAGCAGCAGGCTCAGAGCACCACACTCCTGCTCCCACTGCAAAAGGTAAGTTATGGGTCCTGGGCAGGGGGGCTGTGGCCCTCCAGAGGGGAGCTGGGGCCCTGTGCAGGGGGCATTCCATGTGCTGTGTGTGGGGGGCTGCACACTGTGGGGCCAGGGGACCCACCTCTCCTGAGCAGTCCCCACAAGGTCCCCCACACCCACAGTCCCCCCAGCAATTGCCCCACACCTACCCACACACCAAACCACATCCCTCCACACACACCCACATTCCCCCACACTCCTTCCCACCCCGTTCCTGCAAGCACCACATCCCCCCAACACACACCCATCATGTGTGAAGAAAACTGAAAGCACACATCAACACCTATTGGTATTTGGAATGTATTTTATCATGGTGATAGAGACACTGGTAGGCTTCCACATTGCTTTAACATTGTAAATATACCAATAAATTATTGCCCAACTGATTGCTCTCTCTCTCTCTCTCTCTCTCTCTCTCTCTATATATATATATATATATATATATACGTGTGCATGTGCACGTGTGTGTGTGCTCAGAGTGGTCTTTTGTTTTAATTGTGGAAGAACATGGATTTTGGGGTATTTTTAAAAATGGATTTGGAATGCTGCTGCAGCAGTCCATTTGTCACAAGGGATAGTGTCTCCAGGTACCAATTGGCTGGGCCCCAGAAGCTCCTGAGAGCAAGTAGCCCTGAGCTGCTTTCCAGGGCAGCTTTTTGTATGGATCGGGCCAGGACAGGTCAGCTTTTTATACTGCTGGGGACAGCACAGGTTCTGGCCCTGGGCTCTAACTCCCCCTGGCTGCAGATCTGGGAGGAGCCAGGCAGGGTTAATTTGCCCCAAGTGACACAATTTGTTCCACAACAAAGCGTATGTCTGAGCTTTGGGCAAAAAGCCCCGGCTCAAATTTGCACTACTTCTATTTGAGCTGCTGTTGACCCTCTCATAAAAGGCTAGAGAAGAAGCTTTTGTTAAAACAGAAGATAAGTCCAGAAAATAAAATGCCATGTCCCTTAAATTTTCTCCTGTCCGCTTACCATCATAAATTATGGAAATAAAATTTAATCTCTTCAGAATTATTTGTCTGTTATAGAACTTAGAATTCTCTTTATCCTGTTTTTAAAAGGTATTAAATACTTTATTTATATTCAGTAAGATTGGGTGCCTAATTTCCTTAGGATTATTTGAAAAATCTTATCCCTAAAACAATATTTGTATGTGTGTGTGTGACTGGGGAAGAGAGCGTGCTGAAAGAAGATAAAAGGTATTACCTCAGCAGAAGTAGTGTGAAGAAAAAGAAATGCACTTTCTTAGTCACAATTAATATATGATGATTCAAAATTAAGTGAACAAACTGAAGAAGCTATTGACAAGATTTTGATCTCCATTACATCAGTTTTACATTCTAAAAAATCCAGATTAATTCTGATTTTTTACAAACTCACAATATACAGACTGGAAAGATTTGACAACCTTTTTCAATTGTAGAAGACCTACCCTATTCTATTTCTAAACTGACTCTACCTTTAATTTTATCTTGCATTTTCAGGTTAAATTTTAGGAAAATAAAATTCCCCCCTTACTATGAGTGAATAACTACATATAAAAACTTTGAATGGCTACTCCCCTTCCAAAATCCCACAGAAGAATCAAAGAAGGCCTAAAGGGCTACATGCACTTAAACTACTAAAGTAAAATGGCATTGAAAAAATGTGAGTTGACATTTTGATGTCATCCACGAACATACTGAAATTATGAAAATACAGTCTCAACTATAGGTTGACACCATATATAAGTCAGGCTTCATTTTCATGGTTCTGTTGGAGGAAAAATGGTAGACTTAGAACAGATTTAGACTTAGAACAGACTTAGATCAGAACAAGGAAGTAAATACTCTGCAGAAGAATTAAACAACAACAAAATTCATTGCATGGATACCAATTACTTCCACCACGCTTTGCTCTAGAGTGGCTAAATCATACAGTAATAGGTAAAATCCAAAACCTGAAAGCAATGCCAAATCTACTTTAAAAAAAGAATCTGCACTGGAAAAGGTCACACACAGAAGCAAAGGAAAGAAGAAACTAAAATCAAAGACATAAAGGTGCTTGGAAGCTATTAATAGATAAAACAGAAATTCAGATCTCACTACAGCCAAGAAACTATCCAGTGGTTTGGTACAACATCAAAAAGTAGAGGTGCACGGATACAGAGTTTGGGGGCTGATACCGATAGGTAATTTTAATCAGCCGATACCATCTGATTTCTGTTGTGGTAGAAGGGGAGGGAAGGAGCATGGGTGGGGCAGATCAAGGCCCCTGCAGTGAGGGGGGGAGTGGGGCAGAACTCAGGACAGAGCTGTGGCTCATCTGGGTGGTGTGGGGGGGGAGTGGTAGTTTCTGCCACTGTGTGCACCCTGGCAGGATGGAGTCAGAAGCGTGTGCCCCCAGATCTACATCGGAGGTAGGGTGGGATGCCACTGTGGGTTGGGGCTCGGGCTGTGCTAGGCTCTTCCCAGTGTGTGGGGGCTGTGCTCAGGTCTGTGGGGCCATGCTTGGGGTAGTGCTCCTGGTGTATGGGGAGTGGGCTGCTCCTGGCATGTGGGAGCTACAGCCACCCCAATTTTTTCTGTAGCTCCCTTGTACTCTGCTCCCACCACCCACCCTAAGTGCAGCCTTGACAGCAGCCCCCACACGCTGGGAGTGCAACACTGAACATAGTCCTGCATCCCTGCACGCAGCCCTCATGCACCATGTAGAACCTAAGGCAGCCCCGGATCCAGCCTGCACATGCAGATCTGGGGGCACAAGCCCTCCAAGGATACATACAATGGCAGGAGCTGCCCTGCCACTCTGCCCCCCCAGATGAGCCACAGCTCCATCCAGCACCCCACCCCCTCCCCACCTGGGAAGTGCCTGCCCCATCTCCTGCCCCACTCCCTTCTTTATCATGGGGGGCATTGATCTGCCCTCCCATGCCCCTTCCTTCCCCCCTCCCTGTCCACCACAACAGATTTACCAGCTGGAGGCAGCTCTCCCAGCTGCCAGGTTGTGCTCCTCACTGCCTGCTTGGTGCGCTGCAGCTGCACGTATGCATGGGCATTTATTGGCCGAATTATCAGCTACATCAGGCCAATTGCTGATGCAATCAATTTTCTTTATATCAGTACTGATCCGATATCAGACCAATGTATCCATTGGTGCATCTCTATCAGAAAGTATAGTGCTTTTAATATTTTGAATGAGTTTTTCATAAGCACTGACCTAATTCTACTTTCAGAGGACTCAGTGGTAAGGGTCCAGAATCTTTAATGTAGGCAGTGTGATAGGTTGCAAACATACATTACCTTTGTGTAATTATAAAAAAGTAAAAGCAGGCTGTAACAGGCTGGCCCCCCCAGAGGCATTTTTTGTTTGTTTTTTTTGGCCTGAGGGACACCCTTGAAGTCCTTTAATGTTTCAATTCTCTCCTATCTCACCTTTACTTTCCTGCCTCATCTTGATGTAAATATTATTGAGATGTTCTTACAAGTGGGAGACTGCCTATTGTCCTTCTATGTTGGGGTGCTCAGCCACCATGGGCCTAAACCCCCATCTTTCTCTAGCTAGGCCTACCAGTCTAAACCCACAAAGTAGGGTTCAACTCTGAGGCTGTAGCTCCTTACTCTTCTCTGGGCCTGTGGCCCCTGTTTTGTTTTGTTTTTACTATGGAGCCAGGCCTTCTGGCCAGTTTTCACCCTGCACCCACTGAACGCCAAGTTATTGGGTCTTCTGCCCCCTCAGGCTTGACACTTTCTTATACTAGCTAAGAGCCAGGTCCACTGGGACCCGGCTTCAAAGTCATGCAGTCGGCTCTATATGGCTGCACCCATTAGTGCATTAGGCCCTTTCTGACTGCACTCCTAGGTGCTAATGAGACCTCCTTCTCCGCTATAGCCTTAACCACAAACCATCAGTATATCAATCAACAAAAATATATAAACAGTAAGTCAATGGGTTATAACCACAAAAAAATAGAAATTAAAGAAGCCAGCATGCCAGCTTACATTTTTTTGTGGCTTGGTGCTTCTGCTTTCCCACTGTCTGTGACACTCCTCCCTGTGGCACTGCCACTGCTTCTCAGAGTCATCAGGAGTTCCCTTCTCACAGGAGCCAAGCCTCTCTACGGAGCTCTCACACACAACGTCCTTCCCCCTTTGGCCACTGCCTCCAACTGCTTCCAAGCCCAGGGTTTTTATAGTTCTGGCCTGCCCCCTTCTGGTCACCTGACTAGCCAGCCAAGCTCAGATTTTAACTCCTACCCTCACAGCAGGCTGTTCCTGGAAAGTTCTGGTCTTAAAGGGATCGGCTTGCTTTCTGGTAACAGGGCTACAGGTCCCTGTTACACAGGCAGACACAAACTCCTGGCTCAGTTCACACCAGAGTATATTGCTCCCAGGCACTGCATCTTTGCAACCTGGACTGTGACATGTTGAGATGAGGCGGAGCAACCCTAGCTGGCAAGGGGCCCCAGAGGTCAGACTGCCAGTTTGGGGATGCTTTGACCCAGCTCACCATGCTGTGGTGGGGCTAGCTGGGGCATAAGTCTGCTCTATCATCAAACAAAGCACCCTCGTTCCCCAGCCAGACCTGTCAGCACCTACATGTGTGTTGCTGTGCAATAAAGAACTCCACCACTGGACATCTACAGGCAACCTTAAGTCCTGCTTTGTGTTCCATTGTGCTACATTCAGAAGCACCTCAGTCTTGAAAGACCAGAGTACTTTGTCATCTACCTTACCCACAAACTCTACTGCCATTTTTCCAACTAAACTCACACTTGAAACTGAAGTTTGCAGGCCCTGCCATCTGGTATTCTTTTGCCTATCTTGCCAGAAGAGCTCAATTTGGTAGGCATTCTGAAAGCAAACCTCCTAGATTGGCCTCCACATAAAATGGAGTTTGTCCACTGCTTTCTTTGAAAAGGTTGGAGTGGTAGGGTTTGAGCACACATGCAGAATGTGAGGACCGTAGGGTCAAGTCCATCTTTTTTTTGAGGGGGTTTATACTTACTATCTCTCACCTCCAAGAAATATGCCCTAACAACCAGGCCCTAGACTTTTAGGAGGAAGGAGAAAGACTTCCCAACCCGTCTTCTGAAGTTGTTCTATTTTTAATAGAATACTTAAATATGAATTGTATCAGAGTTAAGAAACATGAGCATTTCTCTCTATAACAGTCAAGGTATGCACTTTGGTATAAGTTATTTTGGGTTGCAGTCCCTGTTCCAACTACTAGTATTTAATCCAACTACTGTTTAAAGAAAAATACATAAACAGATACTCCAGAACAATTGCTTGAATTCACTCCTTTGGTGATACTTGTTTCCTAGACTATTAGAAGAGAGTAAACATAAAAGGGAATGCACATAGTTAAAATCAAGGTCCTGTACAAATTCAAACATATACCAAAGATGATTTTCTGCACCTTTACTTTATTTTTTTGCTGTATCTATTTATGAAGAGCAACACAAGACTCTCAAACTGTTGTTCTCATAGTTTTCACAGCCTTGTGCTGGCTCCCATAGTGCAAAAGATGAACACAGTCTTGTTTATTGAATTTGGTACAATCAAATAAGCAAAGCAAAAAACCCAGAATAAAAACATTTCTTCCCCCTGTCAATATACATATCCACACTAACTGGAACATTCAGTAAGAAAAAAAGCAGAAGTCAGAAGCATCCATGATGCTAGCATATAAAAAGAGTTTCCCTAACATCCTTTAACAGGGACAATCTATTCTGAACAATTATTGAAATTCATAGCCTCCCCCAGTACTCTAGGAAAACAGAGTAGTAGATGGTTTAAACCTCTCTGGGTACAAACAGAAGGAATGGTTGATAAAAATTAAAGCAAAAAAGTTCTGAACTGCCCAGCTCCCTCACTGCTAATATACTTTGCTAATTAGCATTCATTGTTCATGTGTTTCATAGCACTTCCTCTGCACACTGTTCAGACAGCTCTTAATGAATCCTGCAGTCTGCACTGATCCACTATGGCCTCCTTTGTATTCCAGAAAATGCTAAAAGAAAGAAAATTACAACAGAGCAAAATGTACAGTGTGTTAGGATGAGATAAGTTACCTTCAGAACTGTAATTCAATTATTTCTAATAGTCTTTGCCAGTATAGTTGTGCATGCTTCAAAGCACGCTTGTGTGAGCAAAGATGACTTTTTTTTCAAGTGTCAGCAGGGGTAGTTGTGGATAAATGAGCTGATCTGAGCTACTTGCTATAAATTAAACTAGTATTTAGCTGGGATATGCATGGAAAACTGAAATCCTCCTCTCTATACCCATCCTACTTAAATTAATTGATGTAAATTTTTTTTGGTCTCATCATGTTGTATTGGGAGAGAAACATAAAATAAAGCAATGGGAAGACTTGCTGAGTTTCATTTCCCTTTTGTCCCTTTCTTTATAAAGCTGTCTACAGGGAAGTATCATCTGAAGTATAATACATCTAAACTTAAAGTGATCAATTTTTAAGTGCAAAGATGATTTGTTCCTTTTTAAAATATATTTTATTTGTTGTATTATATATTTATTATTATATTGTATAATATATGCTTCAGCTATTTATTTTAGCAGTAATTTATCTGGAAGTTTAATAAAATAACATAACATAAAATTAAATACAATTAAATAAAAAGGACCCTAGTTGTCAAAGTGTTATCTTAAATTGTATATAATCTGTTCAATTTAAAGAAAAGAAGGAAGAAATGTAAAATCTGGGAAACTCACAGGGAATGAACTAAAAGTTGTTAATAAGAAACAGAGGGTCATTTAACTTTCACAGAAATAGAATGCATTTGCCATGCATCCAGTAGACAGGTTGATTGTTTAGTAAAAGTATGGAGGAGTAGAGGAAGGAAGTTTTATTCTTCCCACAATGTCTGTAGAACCACTCCTCAAAGATACTCTACTTCGATAGCTGGTACTCTCCAACATCACAGAAGAAAAAGAATGCATCATAAGATAGCAAATCCTTCTTTTCTCTGCACAGTGTTTTATAGGGAAGTAATATGGGCCAGAGCTCCATGCACTTGGCCCATATTTCCTACACTCCCCGCTGTGTCTGAACCCTGGATTACAGGACCACAATCATTTTACTTCTAAATATATCTCTGTAGTGGCAAAATATATGGATTTGTTCTTAAATAAACAGACTCATAAAGCTAAATATATTTCATAAAGCTAAATAAATATTCATAAAGCTAAGATTCAGAAAGATACGTGCACATAAAACTAAAAATATTTATACCATGCTAAATGCATTTTATTTTTTATTTATACAATAGTAATTGGTCTTTAATTGTATAGATGTTTTCTGAATAAAATGTATCTTCATATACTACATTCTCTGCTCTTACATTTTCTGAGAAGTGAGGAAAGAAAGTTAGATTTTTAACAATTATTAAGTACAAGGTTTAGCAGATTAACAAAATTCCAGTGTATTTAGTTTGTATTTCTCCATCATAAAGTTTTCAGGGATACCTAGTATTCACAGAAATTGTTTTTTTTTTTTTTTTTTTTTTACAAATTCAAAATAATAATTTTCTCCCAGTTAAAGATGTACTAAATACTAAATAATTAACAAGCCTAAAGTGGGTGCTGAAAGGTGACATTAAAATTCCATATTTTCATGCTCAAGTATACACTACAGATTTATGATATGGTTTTCACATTTTGAATAGCCTGTACATTATTTAACCAACAAAACTCCATGACCCATATCCTGTCCTGTTTTACATGCTTTGTATTGCCCTTAAAATCCAAGATAGGGAAATACTAGTGTAACTAGCCATTCGGGTATTCTCCCAGCACAGGAAGAACTCCAGCATATCACAGAGACTAAGTAAGAGTTATATCTTGGAGAAAGAAATGTGGCTAATTTGCTGCTGAACTCCAACAATTCCTTGTTGTGATAACTGTTGCATGGGGACCATTGGTTACATTTGTATTTGTTTGCAATTCAGAACACCAGAGGCAACCTAGATAACATGGAAGATTTGAGTATCTATCCTTGTTACCTATGGTAACAAGACACCTGAGGTGGTGCCTGTTACTTAAGGGGAGAAGACTCACTTGCACCCAAGCCATGGCTGGAAAAGCGGGATGATGCAGGGAGCCAAAAGCCCAGGTGCTCCCATGAAGCCCTGCCCTGGGGCCCAGCAGGGAAACATGTGGGGATCAGGCTGGCTAAACTGGTTTCCAGGGGAAGAGCTGGGGGCACAAAAGGGGGAAGAGGGCTGAAAGGAACCCCCAAGAGAGTGAACCAGTAGCACGACAGTGATGATGCAGACTGGCAGAGCAGACCCCTGCAAAGATGGTTGTCTAAAGCCCCACCACAACATAGTGATCACAGGTACTTGCCAGGGGCCAGGAGGTGGTGGGGACTTCCGTGCTGAAGAGGAATGCAGCAGCTAGGGTGAGGAGACCCAGAGTGGGGCCCCATTCTCAGACAGAGAAGCTGGGAGGAGCTGGTTTGCAAGACAGCAGAAGGTGTGGTGGTCCTCCACCATTACAAAGGTGGCCTGGAAAGGCCTAGGGCCAAAAGCAGGCTAAAGAGATCCTGTGGGTATCCCCACTGAGAGGAACAGGCTGCCACTGGGACCCTGAAGAAACAAGGGCCAGCCAGCAATGCCAACACAGGCCAGAGGGCCACTTATCAGGGACACTGGAGAGGTTGTGAATTAGCCTGAAGGGGAGAGCTGCTGGAGGAGTGCCAGTCAATTTCAGGTTGCCTTGGTTGGATGCTTAAAGGAACCACCAGGGAAAGACAGTACCAGAACCAAGCATGGGGAGAGGAAAAGGGATAGTCCCAAAGGGGGCATGTGTGCCCAGAACATCGCAGGTGTGGTAAGGTCAGGGTGTAAGGTTTGGAGGAGCCCTCTGAACCAAGGTGTTAGATTAGCCCTGTCTGGTCATGACCCAAATGCATAGCAGGAAGTTCACCTTCCAGCTAGTTTTCTTTCTATTTTATTTACCTTCCATCGAGGCATGGCAGAAAAGTATCTACCAGCCAGAGGGTGACCGCAACATCAGAGGTAGCTGCACAACACCTTACACCCATAAAACAATTACATGACAGAAGGCAAACTGGTGAAAGTATTTTTTGTTTGTTTGTTTTTATTTTGCCTGGAGCAAAAATTGAGGAATCTAATAATTTTCTTACATAGATTAGCTACAAGTGTACATGCCCAGTATACTACAATTTATTATTCCCAAACTTAATTTCTTGAGATGCACAAGGTTGAATTCTGTGTTCATCTATATCAGTGTAAAAACAGAAAACCTTTGTAGCCCTAAAGTAGTCCTGTAGCAGAAGAAACTTGTTATGCTGAATAATAAAAAGAGCAAAATTTGGCTTTCTAGACTTATTTTTCAGAAGTTTATTTAGGAAATATTCCTGATGGTCACGCTCCTCTATTAACACATTTGTCAGATACATTTCAGATAAATTTTCATGTTTTAAAAATGTAAAATGTTTTTCTACACTGCAGTGTATCACTGTGCAAGCAACACCACTACCAACAATAAACACCTATGTTTTTTATTCAAACTAGTCCATCACATAAAGTAAAAATAGACTGCATAATCCCATTTCTTAACAATTAATTTAAGGTATGTACAGTTATTCTTCACTAATTAGTTAATTTTCTGTATATGTTGTTTCTTTCAAGAAACCTCTATCTACTTATAGATGATGCATAATCAGTTTCTACGCATATGCTTTTGGACATTTCTACTTCTTTCCTTTGATACACAACAATTTGTTAAAAAAATATTTCTATGCGTATGTTGTGTTGTTTCAGCTTTGAGGATGCTGATTTTATTGAAAACCAGGTTACAACAAGTACTTCCACCGCATACAAAATTCATCCATGTAACATTTTAATTCATTTTGTATTTTAATGTGTTCCCCTATCTATACAGTAATGTAGCACTACAGAATTTTTCAGATAGATCCTGGCCCATACTGGTCAACCTTTGGGCTGCTTGAGGGACTCTGATGTTTTCCTACATGGAAATTTGATTATTACTTTCCTAGATGAATCCTTTTCTATCATAAAGCCAAAATAGGCACCATTCAGTGTAGATCTTTCATTAGAAAAAAGGTTTGGTAGTCTTGTAATCCCAGGTTAATAGGCCCTCAGAGGCTATTACAAGCAAACAGAATTTAAATAAACCATAGGCAGAACTAGTATGTACCTAGACTCATTTTGTCAATCAGGAGGGATGAACAGTGGTTTGGTGCTAATGTCTATGCTATATTCATGCCTCTGTCTATGCTAAATCAACTCGTGCTCTAACACAGCTGAGAATATAGTCCTTGATATTTATATAAACTATACTATTATTTTAGGGTGCATACAAGCAGTCAAATGAACTGGTTTATGTTGGCAGTGGGGACAGACAACTGCATTTGGATCTGAGGTCTTCAGTGGCTTCAGAAAGCTTGGGCAACAGTGCAGGGTATAGGGTGTATGATGTCTGGGGGTCTGGAGAATGCTGATGGGTCTAGAGGTCAACAGCCCAGGGCTGTGGAAAGGGGCTTATTTTTTTCAGCCCCCGGGGCTGGCAAGCAGAGAGGTTTTCTCTGTGCTCATCTGGAAAAGAAGAGTGCAGCCAAGTCACAGACTGTGTCACTGGAGTGAGAGAAGTAACAGAGCCTGAGAAAAGTAACAGATCCCTGCACACTGGGATGTCAGAGTGAAATGTGGAGGCTCCTATTGACTGGCTAGTGTACAAGCATTTCTTCCTCTGGTAGAAAATACTGGAAATGACTTCTACAGTGTCAGACCAGGCAGAAGTTTCTACTGGAGCCACCGTTTTTGGTTCAGTAGAAATTTCCTGCACATTTATAAATTTAATCTTTCTGCCAGTGCAACTCCAATTCTACTGGTAACAATATAACGCTTGTACATACTCTTAAAAATGATCACCATCAAAATACAAGAGAATCTCTTAATGTACAATGGGTAAGTCAACTGAGCATTTGTGAGGCCTGGATAATTTTCAAATACAGTTTATTTGTTACTGTAGCAGGGCACTAAGGTGCCTGCTACTGACAAACAGTAGGATGGGCTCAGCTGCCAGTCACCAGGGCAGTACAGGTGTAGGTTGCCAAGACAACCAGTTTGGTCAGCTGACTGGAAGGGGGCAGGGCCTAGCCTATATAAACAGCCAGGCTGAGGCCGGAAGTCAGTTCCCCTCTGGCAGTTGAGGAAGATGGAGCTCAGTTGGAGCAAGCAGAGCAGAGAAGCGTGATGGTCTGAGCGGTTTCTGCATGAGGATACTGGGTGGAGGAAACCCTAGTAGGGATATGAATGAAGTTAGCCAGTTTGGCTTGGAATTTATGTTGTAGCCCAGGAGTGGGAGTTTTCTGTTTTGTTGTTGTATAAGACCGGAGGACCGGGTGAGGCTGTAAGGGGTTGGAGCCTCATAGGGGCTCCATGGTAGCGTGGAGGCCCAGTGCCAGAGAGGGTGCTGTGTTTTGGGGTTTATTGACCCCAGCCTCAGGGTGGGCAGTATCGCAAGGTAAAGCCCCAGTGTGGGTGCAGGCGAGAAGCCCCAGTGGGGTGCAAGACCTGGAAAGGGGGTCTGGAGGCCAGGCATGGCTACGGCCACCTGAGCCTCGATTGGGAGGAGCCCAGTGGGGTGAAAGACACAGAAAGGGGGTCTGGAGGTCAGGCATGGCTACGGCCACCTGAGCCTCGATTGTGAGGAACCCAGTGGGGCGTAAGACCCGAGAAGGGGATCTGGGGGCCAGGCATGGCTACAGCCACCTGAGCCTTGATTGCGGGGATCACGAGGCAAGGCCCCAGTGCGGGCGGGGATCACGAGGCAAGACCCCAGTGCAGGCAGGGAATCATGGGAGACAGGCCCCAGTACGGGCGACAGCACAGGAGACAGGCCCCAGAGGTTAGGGTGTATCATGCCACTGAAGGCAGGGCATGGACTGGGACATCTCAACGCACCGTGCCAAAGAGGGTAGAAAGGCAGCCTCCCTTTAACAATATTACCATCAAAGACGTGGTGGGTGAGATAGTGAGGGTGCAATTGAAACTGTTTTGGCATGGTAAGCGGGCGCTAGGGGACTTCACGGCACCCCTAGGTCCCGTCGTACCATAGTTACTAATACCTCTTTAGGGTATTGTCCTGAGGAGTGTTGATCACCCACAACACTGCTGAGTTCAATGGACTTTTCAAGTGTTCTGTTTCTGATGCCTCTCAGCATCAGTTCCTAAAAACCCAGGACTCTAATATGTGATAGCAATGAGAATTTTACTTTTTACTTTGACAGGAGTATAATATGGCATGCTTCCCAGGCTTCTTAAGACAGATATAGGCCAGATTAAAATGTATATAGCAATTGGACCACCAAACTGTGGTTAAATGTTGCAGGAAGTTACACAAAAACCTACAAAAGTAAATAAAACTGAAACTGCTGCAACTGAAAACGTGTCACTAATCACCAGGGAACTGAGTTTTCTGTTTCCCATGGAAAAAATGTGGATTTTCCCCTTTAAAGGAGAAAGTCACAGGTTTTACTCTTTAAAGGAGAAAAAAAACAGGCAAATCATGTGCTTCCCTTGCAGGCTGATAGAGTTACAGCCTTCAAGGGGCTGTTTGGGGATGAGGGGAGTGGGAAGAGGGTGAACAGAGAGCAGGGGGTGCCACATGCATGTGCACATACACACATGTGCCTGCAATACAGCCAGGCAGTGTGGTGGAGAGCAGTTCTCTGCAGGTAAGTTTATGGGGGGACATGGGTGACACATGGGAGCCAGGGGTCCGTAGGGGATGTGGTGGGGGGTATGGAGCAAGTGCCCTCCCAGATTCCTGCACCCACCACAGGGCAAAGGGCCATAGCCTGCTCAGACTAGTGCTGGGAAGAAGCTGCCTCTGGCTCAACAGGTGGTACCTGGCATGGAAGGGCGGAGTGGGGAAGGGGGAATCTAGGTGCCACCACCACCACCATGACCAAGGAGTAGCACATCACCATGACCAAGGTGAGGTGCCCCCTACGCATCTAGCAGCAGTGGGGCTGATGCAAGAGGAAGCATTGTGCCACTATGGCAGCCCAGGTGAAGAATCTCCTTCCCACCTAGCAGTATCGTCACTGGGAGTCCCATGCCACTATGGCTGCAAGAGTGAGGTGCTGTGGTGGCAGTGGCATGGAGTTTTGTCTCCATCATTGCTGCCAGGTGGGAAGGGGATGCTTCTCCTTGGTGGCCATAGTGGCATGGTGCTCCCTCCCGCATTGGGTCCTTCCTACTGGGTCACAGAGGCAGCTCCTGCCTAGTGCCAGTCTGGCCAGGCTGCAGCCCCATGCCCTGCTGTGGGTGCAGAAATCTGGGGAGGGCACATGCCCTCTCATGCGCCTCTCTGATATGGTTCCTATGGTATTGTCTATGCCCACACACTACCCGCCTCAAACACATACCCTCTTCTCCACACACTGGGGTGGGCTGGATCCTAGGGGCAGGGGCAGTGGGTCAGGAATGAGGGGCACCACCAGCAGAGATGGGGATTTGGGGAACTCTGGGGTAGAAGTGAGGGGCAACAGCATGAGCCATGGCAGTACAATAGCATTTCACGGCTGCTCAGCACTACAAAGCAGGGGTCGGGGGAGGACACCCAAAGCTAGATCCATGTACTGGTAAGCAAAGGGGGTAGGAGGAGCTCTGATTTCCCTTGATAAAAAAAAAAACTCAAACACCAAAATATATAGATATTTAGAATGTATTTCATTATAATAATTGAGGCAGACTTGGAAGGCTTCAAAATTGCTTTAAAATGGTAAATATGGCAATAAAACATTGTGTTCACCTGATACCTATATATTTAGTGGTGTTTCATTTTAATCATGGAAAAACATGGATTTGGGGTTTTTATACATAAGAGAATCATGGGGGTTTTATCAGAGAATGCTGGATTTTTTAACAGAGAAAACCAGGATCCCTGCAATTAATCTATTACTTGCATCTATTTTTAAAAAGGTCATGGCATAGGATGCTTGATAAAAATGATCACCTGTCTTCCTGCTTTATAGTATAATTTTATTCTAGGGTCACATTTACTCAAATACCTTAAAAATGTATGTCAGGTATAATATTTTAAAATCCTATTCTAAGATTTACTGCTGTCTCACATTAAGACAATGTGGAATAACCCCTACATAAAGCTTTGGGAGTTTACCCCATTATAACATTTCCTAAATAGATCATGAATGCATAAGTATGTCATCAGATGAATGTTTTATAAGTTCATGGTTATATTACATTTTCCCACATTATATCTTCACCTATTTAAAAATACCATGCTCAGTGTCATACTCTATCAGGTAAAAAATAGCTTTATAATCTGTTTATACTGTTTGTCCTAATGTGAGCATTCTTATTTTATGTTATTTTTATTTACTTTTGTATATTCATTAAATGCCATTATTCCCATGGTTAAATATTCATACTTTTAAACTGTCAGAATGTAAGCCATAACAACACATATTTCATACTTACACAGATGAAGGAGGAAAGCATCTCAACATTTTCACTAACCATGAACAACCAAGTTGGCTTATGATGAACATCTAGCTGCAGAACTAAAGCACAAAATCCTCTCTGGCCCTTGGAGTCTGTTCTAGTGGCTATATGCCCTCATGGTAAGAATGTATATTTTTTTTCAAATTCATATTTTTTAGGCTTTAACTAGTTGCATATTTTTCTGACTTTGTGCCTCATTCTGCCATCAGTATTTGTAATGGAGCATTATGTTACTCCAGGAAGCGTCACACCGACATCAAGAAAATATTTGAGATTAGTTTCTAGCCTACTTTATCACCAATTCTGTTTTTATCTATTTTCATTTAAATATAAATTAATAGGACATGAAAAAATTATGACAAACCACTTCACTGAATTACGTTATCATATAAAGAATAATATATGGAAAGATGAAATTGAAGTATTGCTTTTAAAGTGACAGTTTGAGTACTATTTTCCTATTAAAAAGTTCATTTATATTTTTTGAATATTGATGACTAGTGACTTTGAATTATGGTAATTATTACTTCAGCCCCCATTTCCTTCTTAAAGTGGAAGCTTTTCTTCATTAAAGGCCAATTGTTATCATTACTAGTTTTCATGAACTAGGGAAATTGCTGTAAGATTACAATGAGCACAACTTAATGCTTCATTAAATTGATTCAAATGGAAAATTTGGGGCCACTTCAAAAAATGAAACACTCTGATTCAGATTAAATTTCCCCAAAATTAAATGTCTCTTAGAAAAATCAAAAAAAAAAGAAAAAGAAAAAGAAAAGAAAAGGGTAAATCAAAATTCTCTTGTCAAAAATTGATACTTTCTGAAACAATATTCTCCCAGTGTAAAAACATTTTGACAACAATTTTCTGACAAACACTATTACTGAACAAGCGACCTAAAGTAAAAGCATTATTTTGAAGTTGGATGCTTCCATTAGTGTCACCCAGCAATGATTCTCAATCAGGGTGCTGCAGCCTGGAATTTTGTAAGGGTGCTAAAAGGTGCAACAAATATTAGCACAGCTAAGTGTTCAAACATCTACATATGATTCACAAGATACACCCAGAAATTTCAGAAGTCTCCATAGTATTAAAAAAACATTCTGACATTTTGTGGTCTTTCTAAGTATTTTGCAACACAAAATTGCTCTATGGTTTTTTCCAGTCAAGAAATGGGTGAAAGCTAAGAGGTGGCATTTGTTGAGAGATGCCTTGAGTCTGATATGGGATGCCTTGGTCTAAACACATCATGAACCACTCCTCTACAAGTACACAGGCTGTCGTCCTATCAAAGGAGATGCCATTTTAAAGAAGATAGAGATCTACCGACTAAGCAAATATACAACATTGCCAATAAGATGCTGTTTTTCAAGTTGAACAAGATCTAAGGACACATGGGAGAAAGAACATAAAATAAGAATTAAATGAAAAAGGGAAAGTCATTCCATAGGTGGCCAATTATTTGCTGCTGTACTTGAAAGATTCTGACTCCACCCAGACAGAGGAAACAGTTGCAAAATATCTGCATAACAGGTTTCGTTAGACTGCCTGCTGATCCTGCCTTGATTCTGGTCCCTACTGTTGTTGTCATTGACCATTTTTCTAATGTGTGTCTGTCTCCTGACCCCCACACTGTGCCTGACCCTGGCCTATTCTCAGCTCCTCTTCCTACTGTTTCTTATGGCTTCTGTCTCTGGCTCCTCTATCCACTGGGAATCACTGCCCTACTCTGTTTTAATGTCTGATATAGATTTGAGTGTTGAACCAACTCTCATTCCAGTGACTTAAACTGTCATTCCTAGTCCATCAAGTCATAAAGATGGCCAACGAGCAGCAAAGTTGCTGCTTAAAAAAATGTAGAACATTTTCATAGCTGGTTTCTATCATGCCTTGATATGAACATACGGTATGTCACACATAGGTTGATAGTGTTTTGTCAGGTTCTTCAGCATCCCAGTGTAGAATTCCCCACCCCACCCCAGCCCTTATTTCTGCTGGGGGACTCTCTGTGACTCATGCTTAGCTCTGCTGCCCAAGAGCACAAAGATGTCATGACTCAGTGACCACCCCCCCACCTCCTTGTCTTCAACCAGCCTGCAAAGATTCTTTAAAAGGTACATTTGCACCTCTTTATGAAAGCCAAAGAGGAAACATTTTTTTTGGAAACAAATACTCAAGTGACATATTTTAGTTATCTGACACAGGGAGAAACGGGGGAGAAAATTTGTTTAGAAACCTGTGGGCAAGACTAGCACATACACACAATCACCTTATAAGTTTCAGGAGAATTCAAGCTCTGATGCTGCTGCTTACTCCATCCCCACCCTTTGCACAGGTCTCCCCAGATCTGCAGAAGGGTTGCAGAGCAGCTCCTTTTCCTTACATTGCCAGGAACCTTATTTAGCCAAGAGGCACAGTCTGAGTAAGTATTGGAAGAACCTTTGAGAATACAACTCATAAGTAATATTCAAATACTGGAATGAGTGGGCCTACCTACTTCCTACCTCCTGAATCATTCACTTTAAATGTACTTTAAAAAAAGTGCTTTAAAAAAAAAAAAGATTCAATATAATTATTTCTTCACAAAGCTACCAAATTACTACCTTCCTTTGTGTCCAGTCTTAGGGAAAAATAACTAAGGAAAAGAGGAAATGACAATAAAGAGGATTCTAAATAAATAGAATGCAATGTTATATATATATATATATATACACACACACACACACACACTAGGAGACTCTAGCCCCATTTTACCAGATAATGTGCACATAAGGTAAGAGGAGTTTCTGCCCATAAGAACACTGAAAAATTAGTGCAGAAGCCAAAGATTAAGGGGGAAACAAGAAGTATTGCCCTCATTTTCCTGAAAAACTGAGGCAGAGACAGATTAAGCGATATACTCAGGATCACACTAGGAGCTTATACTAGAGCTGGGAATGAACTTAATTAATTTCATTCTCATAACTCAGTTAAAATACCATGTTTCTCTATTGTACATTATTTGTCAACTGTTTCACAAATGATGCATTAGTTTCTACTTTAAATCAAATAATGATACACAAGCAATCACAATTTACTAATTATCCCAGTGGACAGACTTATATTTCAAATACATTATGACCATGAAATTGTTAGCTTCATTGGGTTCCTCTTATTTCCACGGATTTATGTGAATTTGATCAAAGTTCCAAACATGTTTTTCTGCAATATATTTACAAGACATTTAAGAATGCTCCAGCAGTCTGTCTCGTAACGAAAAACAATGAGCTAATAATTAATACATAACTATTGACATATTTAAAAAAGAATACTTGTAGAAATATGTTTATGTTTTCTTCTCCAAGTCTACCCACAGTGACAGAATGTTTTTCTTTTCTCTATCAGATGTACGATAGTATTTCACCATGGAAATTGTGAAAATCTAAAAAAAAATGTAGGGTGACTTAAGGAGTGGGAAGGTCATCACAATTTTGGTATAGGTTAAACAGAACAAGTGGCCATGAAAAACATGGTTAGAAAACAACTACCAGAGCATAGCTCTTGAGCACCACTATCAGGCTATCTGTGGAATACAATCTATTACAGTAAGCATGAGAAACACTATCCATCCTTCTTCCTATTTGTTATTTTTATAGCAGTAATAACTAAACAACACCAGTCAAAGATTCAGGATCTACTGTGCTGAATATACAAATTAAAAACGGCCCTTGCCTTGCACAGTTTATAAGCTACCTATTCAGCTTCTATGGTTTAAAAGTGATACGGGAAAAAGAAATAAGGTTGTAGACAAATATAAGAAACTGCAAAAGAAATTTAAAACAACAAAATAATTACATAAAAACCATACTATCATAAGGTTCAAATCAGGAACTTTGGCAACTCCGGGCCAGAACACCATAAGGCTTAATGCCACTGACAGCTCAGCCCAGCTCCCACTCTTCCCCCACCATGGAGTCTCCAGTGGGGGACCAAAGGACCTGGAGAGACTAGTGAAAACCACAAAACCTCACTGGGGGTATATAAAACCCTCCCACTTTTTGCAGGGTTTTTTCTCAGAAGTAGCAGTACTTTGTTCAGGTGCTAAGAACCCTCCTGCTCCTACTCAGTGAAATTTTGTTAGTGACCTGGTTTCACAGGTTTCAGTTGGTATTCTGGACTGATACTTGATTTTGACCTTGGTTTCCAGTCTATTGAACCCCTAACTTAATGTGAACCACTAAGGCTGACCACCTTTGCTTTGGTCAGCCCTCATACAAAGTATTGATTGTAGGTGATTAAATTAACAAAATACGTAAAAAAACCAACCTGTTAGTTGATGTGTAGGTAGGCGTTCACAAATGTGTTTTTCTCAGTCTTCAGAATCTCCATCAAAGATATGAAGAGGTTGTCATGGAGGATTCACCCACGTTCACTGAAACAGAAAGATAATATTTTCAGAATGCCTATCAGATAACATTTTGAATAAGCGACATGGAACACTAACAATATATCCACAATATGAATCTTGGGGCATATATAAGATGAAATTTTAATACTCAGATTATGTACTAAGTTTCTGTGGTTGTAACACACATTTTTTTAATTGATGGTGAAAACTGCAAGGTTAGTGAATATAATGGCATCATCTTTGAAGGCTTATAAGTAGCTCAGGTATTTTCCTGATCTTATATTACATTCCAACTTTAGTAAAATTAGCACTCAGACAACTTTTTCTTAAAAACAACGATCAAACATTGCCCTAGAGATTTTTGCCCATTGGTTTAAGACACAGGAGTGGGGAGGAAGCGGGGAACCCTTATTGCCATAAAAAAAGAGACCTATACTTGAACAGATTTGGGATCTAAAAAGAACATTCTTTCATGTTCCTTTATATGTATTTAATATGCTTTCCAGTCCTAGTTACTAAACTATATTTACATTAGGTCCAGTGCAGAAAGGGAATCTGCATACCTTGCCAAAAAAAAATTTTAGATTTCAGAATTTGGCTTAATCTAAAATTGGGAAGACTTTGGATAAGAAATAGTATGAGGAGAGATCACCTTTACCTAATGAAAAAGGTTTTAAAAGTTTTAAATTTTATGTTGTTTTCAAAATAATAAAATAAAAGTGAAATATCCAATAATTTCCTGTAAAAATGCCAAAATAATATTTTCACATTATGGCTTGTATTAATCAAATAACAATTGTCTGATAGAATCCTGGTCCCTTTGACCAACCTTTATTCTAATGAGAGAAGCAACAGACTGAAAGAAAATGAAGTGTTTAATCATAATGTGAGTTCTAGCATTAATGACTGAGAAATATTGTGTCCTACTGCAAGCTGTAATATGTTGCCACATTCTAGGCTAGCCATTATCCGGCAGTGCACCACAGGGCAGTGATTATCATTTATCACATATTCAAAATTCTGTTTAAATCACTTCAACACCTCCTGAGAGTGAGATAGTATCCCTATATTAGAAATTAGGCCCCTGCCCCACATTACATTTAAGATGTGATTAACCAGTTAATCGCGGCTTAAATTGTAACTCTGTCACATGTTACAGCAATTAATAGCATAATAAAACAAGGAATAAGCCACAGAATTATTCCACAAAAAAATGTATAAAAACTTTGGGGCTGGTTCCTATTATACCATTAATTGAACATGGATCCAGGGGCACCCCCATGGCTGGGAGCCCCCAATCAGTTGATGAGACTTCCAGCAGCAGCAGTGCATGTGCACCCCTGCCACTGGGAGCCCAGATCAGCTGACATAACCCCCAGGTGCAGGAGCGCATCGTGTACCCCGACAGCTGGAAGCCCTGTTAGCTGAGGGGGCTCCCAGCTGCAGAAACTTGCTACCTGCTGTCATGCTTCTGGGCTCTCTTTCCATCAGCAATAAGACATGATGGGATCCGATGCTCAATCCTACAGTAACATCTCCTACCATGTACATGCAGCGTGGAAGGAAGCACAATTGTGTGGACTGTGCATCAGATCCCATCATGCCTTTACCTACACGTCTAGTAGGGGTCTGAGGAAATTAAGGTAAAAGGAGTTAGCTTATTATTCTGTAAGTTACATGCTCAGCAAGAGCCGACTCTTCAGGGAATGTACCTTACTTTTCACCTGTGCAGAATGAATACAAAACTGCAAAGAGCAGTAGCCAAGTGACTTACAGTTTTCTATATTCACTTTGCACTGGTTTAAGCTTATGTACAAGATGCAAGTCATTGGGAAATCAGGTCCGGTGAGTTAGTGACAAATTGAGCATTACAATATCAGATTACTTAGCCACATATTCAGTTCACTGGACAACAGTTGAGGTTCAGATTGCAATAAAGCCTGAAACCAGCAAGAGATGCTTGGATTTGCTCTATAGCAAAATAATATAACAGTACCACAGCAACAATTGCTTCTACCTCTTCAAAGAGAATTTATGGGAAGAAAGGCTGGTTTTCGCATCTGAGAAATCTGAGGACAAAGACTAATATGATTTTTCAGCTGGACCAAAAAAATGCATTTCACAAATTTCAAAAGCTATTTCTTATCATTGCCAAGAGTTTCATATTCAGACAAAATGCTAATTTTGTTTGATTTTTTTTCAGTTTTCTACAGAATGGGTTTGCTTTGCTTGGATTCCAATATTGAAAATGGTACAAAGGTAAATGGAAGAAAACCTGTCCACTGATTTCTAACTCTCCTTTAGCTAAATGATAGCTTAGGACCTGAACCCTGAGACTTTGCATCTCTTCCAAAATTCCTGATTTTTTTTTAAAGAATTGTTTGTATTATAACTCTGGTATTCTTGCTATTCATGTGCCACTTAAGTCAATTCTCTCTAGCATCACCTTGCTTCAAGTTAGCCACTACTTCACAACACAGATTTCAATATACAGGAAATTGTGAGCAGTACCATAATTAATGCAATTAGAAGGTGATTATGGTCTCTATACCCTTGCTCCTATTTTTTGCTATACTGGGTAGGATTAAGTCAAATAAATTACCCTCTTTGCCACTTGGGTCATGGGAGAATATGAGTTGGCTCTACAATCAACATAGACTAGATGTGCAAGGCAGAAAAAAATGGCAGATGGCAGGGTAGAGGTGCACCTGACAGACTAACAGAATCAGAGATGCAAAAGCTATCATGAGCCAGAGCTCACTTCATCAGATACATCTGAAATGAGCTGTGGCTCATAAAACTTTATGCACCTCTGATTCTGTTAGTCTGTCAGGTGCACAGGTACCATGCCTTCTGTCTTACTTCAGACTAACATGGCTAACTACCTCTGTCTGCTTAAGGACAAGATATGTTCAGGGACTATTTTATATGACTGATCTTACAGGAAGAACAAAAGGAATCTGGGATAGCATTTTCTGATTTACTGAGGCAGGTGACCCTAAAGAGCAAGTCCAGGATTTTTAATATCTAGTGGTAAAACAGCAGTAGAATGTCAAATGTCAAACCACATCTCCCCCAGAGTTTCCCACCTCTATTTTTATAATTCACTTATAATAAAAAAAAAAGCCAGAGGAAAACAAATAGCATCTTATATAAGGCCTCCATACAGAAAAGACCATGCACTATACAAGCAACTATTATTACTGAAGGCTAAAACAATTAAAGATGTAATAAAAGACCACAGAAACCTACTGTCTGCCAGAACAGTCAGACTATCATCACCTAATCAATCTGATAGGTAATGTTCTTATTAACTTCCAATAATACTCAGCCAATAAAAAATTAAATGAGCACGTATTAGACCATTAAGAAACATTTTAGGCTTTCATGATTATGTTTCTGGTATAACCTGTGTGTATTAAATGTTTCTAGTAACACATAAACAGATTCTTAATTAATGAGGAAATATAAAAGTCCCAGGATTATGAAAAACTGCAGTCAGGCTAATCCTTTTGATCTTATTCTTTGTCCTTGATCAGCATGTGGGTGTCCTTAGATCTATAACACTACAACAGTATTGAGTAAAATGTGCAAAAGAACATCACTCAGCTCTAAATTATACCATGGAAAATAAAACACAGTAATAATTTATCACTATTTATTATATAGAAGCTTTATTCGATTTCTTCAAAAGCAGTATCATTTTAATAGAATACTCTTGAGACCAAAAACCCTCCAAAACACCATAATCCACATCTGGATTGTGTTTAATGTAATTTGCTCCTTTTTCATATTGCACTTCTGCATGATGCATTAGAATTAGGATACATTCCTTTTTCTAAGAGTGTACTCTATACAAAAACAAACAAACAAACAAAACTGCATTCTGGATTCGTGGTGTGGTTACGCTCTGAAATGTCTCAACTAGATGTTCATTTAACAATATTTATAAAGAAGAAGGCATGTCTCATTCCTTCCCATCAGCTTCTCTGAGATCCCCTGTGTAGCAGACTTAGCTACTCGCTGCAGAAAACTACAATGCATAGCAATAGATGGATTGTACACAGTGCCTAACATACACATTTTGAAAAAAAGTACTTCTAACATGGTGGATGTGAAGAGGTGATGTAAAGAACTGTTCTGTGAAAACTGCTTGTAGTACAGACGATACACAAGTCCTATCAGTGGTGGATTTAAAGTTAGTGGGGCCCTGTGTGTAGCTTCATTTTTCACCCTGCCCCCCTCAGGACCCAGCTAAGAAATTCTCTCTTAACTCTCCCCCAACACCATTTTTCATGCTTTTTTTCTTCATCCTCCTCCTATAAGTAATAGGAAGTAAATGAAAATAAAGTGAGATACCTTGATTGTTTTTGTAGTCTTACTTTTTTTTCACAAATAACACACTGGCATGCATCAACCAATGCATCTCATGTAAAACTGAGGAAGTGATACTCCCACTGTACTCACCACTGGTAAGACCGCAGCTGGAGTATTGTGTCCAGTTCTGGGTGCCACAATTCAATAAGGATGTGGAAAAACTTGAGAGGTTCCAGAAAAGAGCCACCCATATGATCAGGGACTTGCAAGGCAAACCATACGAGGAAAGGCTGAGGAACCTGTGCCTCTTTAGCCCAAAGAAGAAAAGGGTGAGATGGGACTTGATAGTGGCTTACCACTACATCAAAGGAGTGCATCAGGAGCTCGGTGAACAACTATTTACTAGGTCATCCCTGGAGAAGACCAGGAGCAATGGATACAAACTCCTGGAAGGCCACTTCAGGGTTAATACCAGGAAAAACTCCTTCACAGTCAGGGTGTCCAGACTATGGAATAAATTCCCTCCAGAGGTGGTGCATTCATCTACTCTGGAGGTTTTCAAGAGGAGACTAGAGGGTCACCTTGCTGGTGTCACCTAACCCCAGTTATCTTCCTGCCTCGAGCCAGGGGTGGCAGGGGGAGGCTAGACCCAATTATCTGCAAGGTCCCTTCCAGCCCCTAACAATCTATGAATCTATGACCACTTGAACATTTCTGAGGGTCTTAGCGGACCACTTAACGTTCTTTCCAAATGTTGTTTATACCATTAGCTAACTATTGTTAAGTGCTTTGGATAACAGCGCTTTATAAAAAAACACCTCAGTAACCTTTTCTCGGTCTGCCTGAATGGTTTGAGAACTTCTGGGCATGATGAAAGCTTGCATTTGCATTATGCTAATGTGAAAAATGTGTAAAAGTACAGATGACATATCAATGGAAAAATAAAAGTTAACTTCCTCTGGAGAAACTCAAATCAATTTGTAAATATATACACTTATTCAGAATGCATTTTTTCTACACTTTTTATTTACAGAATTTACCTCTACTCATGAATTGCACCATTATTGCTTCACAAATAAAACTGACAGTCTCAATGATGATCTCCTCTTTCCCTTTTAAATTGATTTCATTGTCTCTAATTTAATCAAAAAATAACTTCCTGCTTTTTTAATGATTCTCAGCAGATATATCAGAGGAACCTATATTTTCTCTTAGTGTTAGTGCCTCTGCTTCCACCGAGCTATAGTCATTTCGAACTTCCATGACAAAACTTCTAACTGAGGCTAACAATTGTGCAGCATTCAATACATTTGTATTTGACCTTTTGCATTGATTTGATGGCAGCATTAATTCTTTAAAGTAAACAGTTCCACAAAAGAGTAAACACAGCAATATCCTACTTTTCAAACTTTTCTGCTAAGGATTTTGCTTCAGTTTTTGCACACTTTTTTTCAGAATTTGATGTGCCTATGTCAAATAAGGTTATCTTTATATCATCATAGCTCATTTTCAAAGCCAAAACAGCATCTGCATGAGCAGACCACCTGGTGTCACAAATTATTTTGACTGTCAAATATTTTTCGTTTGGCTGCTCCAAGAGTAATTGTAGCATACCCCACTGATGCATGGAAACCGAGAAAAAGGGTTGACTGAAGTAAAAAAAAAGTGCAACTCCCTTATAGCAGTTGGCTGCAGTGTTGCAGATTAAATTTAAGGAATGGCTGGAACATAGTACAAATAAAGCAGAGGAGCTTGCATTCTTCAGTCTTGCCTGTAGACCTGAATATTTCCCTGCCATATTTGGGGCACTATCAAAGCTCTGCCCACAACAGTTTTGATGGCCAAACCTAAATTTGCAATTATTTCCAAAACAGTTGTCTCTAGACATTCAAAAGTGCAGGATTTTAGCAGGACAAAACAAAAAAATCACTCTACAACTTCACCATTGCTGGTCACACATCTTAAAATTAATGTTAATTGTTCTACATGACCCACATCTGGTGTTGAATTGACTATTATGGATGTGACCTGCTGAGTTTCGATTCCCTGTTCTCGGGTGGTTCTAGTTCTGTAGGTAGATGACACCCCCCTCTTGGGATCACTTCGGTATCAGAGCAGTTCTCTCTTGCCCAAGTCCCCGACCTTGTTCTCGCCCACCACAACTTGATGTTCTTCAGTGTCAAGGTCGGTTTGTGGTACACTCCATGGCCCAGGATACCTTGGCGGTCACATCACAGGGCTCCACCACCCCTGCACCCTGGCCTCATGCCACCTTTAGTGCGTTCTTCTTCCGCGGGTCCAGTTCCCCAGCCCTAGAGTAATATTCCCCACCTGACCTGCCCCTGTTGTGGTGCTCACCAGTAAGCTTGGCCCATGGTCCTCCTTGCCTCCTCCCTGTTTGACCCTGAATGGGGTCTCCGCACAGGCTCTGGCCTCACCGAGACACTATCAACCCCCTTTCTATAGGGATGCTACCTTAGCTCTCCCTCCCCAGCCAGGGACATCCAACACAACAAAACAAACCTAAAAGCCCGCTACTCAGCCCCTCGATATGCTGAGCATCCTAACTGGACCTCACTGGTCCTTCTGGGCCATCCTTGGCCCCTAGCTTTCCTAGTGCCTCCACCAACTCACTGCACTGTAGATCAGCAGTGATACCCGCCCCGTCTGCACCCTCTTGGGGCTCTCAGGGGTTTCTCCCCCTTTGTGTGGCTGACTCTACACACCGTCGCTCCGGCACTCCACCTGTGGGCCATGCTGTCTTCTGGCTTGTGCTCCATCGTGCCCTCCATGGCCACGCTTCCCGCTCCTTCCCCATCCTGAGCAGCCTCCAGCCACACGGTCTGTCTTTGCCCCTTTGAAGCCTCTTCTATCTCTCCAGCTGTCATGCCACTGGCCGTTGCAGTTGCCACCTCTCTCACCGGCGAAGCCAGTAGTTGCTCCTCCCTGGGGCTATCCACCCCTCTTGCCACCGGAGCCGGTAGTTGCTCCTTACTGGGGCCACTTCCCCTTCCACAGCTGCAGCTGCCACTTTTAACTTCACCAGCTGGCATCCCTCTATGACATCACCGGCTGGCCATATCCATACAAAAAGGCAGCTAACGCGCCGTGTGGGTCCTTTCTTCGGCGTCGCGTGCTCCTCATCAGGGTCTGTAGGTAAGTCTGGTTTACTATTTGGCTCCCCGGCACAATGGAATAGTACTGGGCATCCTTTACTTCAATAATGAATTGGTTTCTGAGCCAATATGCTATGATAGCAATGAATTTATCATTGGCTTGGTGTGTTAAAAAGTTGGTCTTCCCTGAGCCGCAATACTGATAATGTTTCAAATGTTCTTTGAGAAAATCATCAAATTCATGAAGATATTCAAGGCAGGTTGACCTTTTCGATTGGACCATGATTACTCATCATGTCCTCTTAGAGGCAGTCCCAAAGAAGAAAGCAGTTTGACGATGGCAACAATACGTCTCAGTACTTTCCTCCACTAAGAACACTCCTTTTCAAAGTAAGTCGATAACAGAGAATCAATTCTTCCAGATAATTTATAACTTTGAATGAACTTACACACAGCAGATCAGCAATATCTCTTGTAAAGTTTCTCCAGTTAGTCTGCCCATCAATGAATGTTTGTTTTCCTTTACTGTGGTCAGGAAATAATTTGCCAATATAACAGTACACCGCCTTAGTGATTCTTGAAAAAAAATCAACCAAATTCTTATTTCTGTCATCCCATTTTTTTTGTCCTCAGAAAATGGGACTCATGAAGACCTCTACATTGCTTTCATCCTCCAACCTAATATTCTTTTCTCAAAGTTTCCATATTACCTATGTTTTTCAGTTTATTTACTAAGAAATATTCTATCATATCCAATGAAACAGATTTTGACCATAATGCAATGTCTTCAGAGTATGTTTCTTCCCTTATTTAAAAAAAATAGCAATATTTTGTAGTTCTGTTGTCACTTCAGAGTCCACTTGTTCAACTTTTGTAGTCATTGTTGTATACCCATAACTTGGCAAGTGATCAGATAATTCAGATGTTTCCTTGCCCATACTTTTTGATGAATGTCCAGTATTCAATATTGCAAGCTTTTTAAAATAAGATGACAAACTATCTTTTTGCTTAGCTTTATTTTCTTGCCTCATCTTCATTTTTTTGCATTTTTGACTGCCAGACTCAGTGTTGCTTCATTATGGCTGAAAAAACTGACCTTGATTTTAGGCAGTTTAAAAATGTCTGAAAGAGCAGGGGTGTAGCTACAGGTGGGCTGTGGACCACCCAATTTGGTCTAATGTTGTTAAACCTGTATTTTTATCAGGCTCTGTAAAAACAGGATTTTGAATCATTGCATACTAGTGACAAATCACGGGCATTGTTTCCAAGTGTGGGGGTAGGTGCTTTTGTTCAACTGGATAATTGTTCAAGCAGACAGAATTTGATTGGCAAATGATGATTTCCCTTAGTTGCTCTTATCCTATTGCTGAGACAAAGAAAAAATGGTGAAGCAAATTCTTTGCTAGACTACTTCATAAAACCATGTTTAGACCACTGTTTGCAGAAGAAGTTTGCAGAATGCAGAAAACCTGGACCACTTTGTGACTTGCAACACTTATTAAGTTCAGTCATTTTGTTAGATTTGTCCTGCATTTTTGGGCCTCCTGCCATTGGGGGCCCATGCCATCACACGGTTTGTGTCACGGCAAATCTGCCACTAAGTCCAATAAAACTTAGGAACAGTCACATATTTTCAACTAACATCTATGGGAATATTACCAGTGACAACTATTTACTTGCATATATACACAAAACACTCATAAAAGTTCCTGTGTGCTTAGATATTAAACACCACTAGGCTGCCACCCGTATTTTTGGTGCATTTCTCCACTGAATAAATGCTGTCCTTTTTTATTATTGGCAACCTTGGTACTTGTTTCTATTTTAACAATTGATCGGCTATATTCTAGGGACAGGGACTATTCTGGGACTATGCAAATTCCCAGTAGGAACATGGGGGACCTGTACATGTAATGAGTTTCTGGAATTTCATACTAGGACAACCAAGCATTACATCTTTCATTCATAGAAGCTGTCACTGTAGTATCTTTTGAATAAGACTAAATATACTATAAAGTATATTGTTTTGCACAATACAAAGGAATGCATTTATAGCTCACTCCATGACTGATCAGCTATTTTGTTTTCTATGAATGTGTAATAGCTGCTGCTGGGTTTGCAGCAGTGCTAAAGATCCCTGCAAAGCCAGTGCGAGAAAGTTGCAGCCACTGTCATTTGCAAAAGCATGTGCATGTTTTTGATTGGCACCTGAGGCAGGTGAGGGGAGGGAACTCAGCCCTGGGGCACAGCCAGGGTCAGACAGGATAGAGGGGCCTCAAGACCCCAGGACCCCAGAGCTGTAGCAGGGACCATACCTAGCCTGCCATTGCTGTGCTGTGATAGAAGCTGTAAACAGTGACGGGAAAAGACCTTTCTGGTATCCTTTCTCCCTCTGAGACAGAGGGACCGGCGGAGAAGAAAAGCGTCCTAAGAGAGACTTACCTAGGAGAAAAAGGTTTCTGCCTAGGAAGGCTCTGGGGAGAGTTATCTGAGAAAACAGCCTGGGGCTGTGTGGGTGATAAACCAAGGGTTTCATAGATTTCATAGAATTCATAGACATCAGGGCTGGAAGGGACATCAGGATATCATCGAGTCCAGCCCCCTGCCCAAAGGGCAGGAAGTCAGCTGGGGTTATAGGATCCCAGCAAGATAAGCATCCAATTTACTCTTGAAGGTGTTCAATGTCGGTGCTTGAACCACCTCTGCTGGCAGACTGTTCCAGACCTTGGGGGCTCGGACAGTAAAGAAATTCTTCCTTATGTCCAGCCTGAAACGGTCTTGCAGGAGTTCGTGACCATTTGACCTCATCATCCCTTGGGGCGTCCTGGTGAACAAATGTTCCCCCAGATCCTGGTGGTCACCCCTGATAAACTTATAGGTGGCCATCAGATCACCCCTGAGCCTACGCTTTTCCAGGCTGTCTCTCAGCCTATCATCGTAAGATTTGTTTTCCTGACCTCTGATCATGCGCGTGGCTCTCCTCTCAAGCTTCTCCACATCCTTTTTGAATTGTGGAGCCCAAAACTGGACGCAGTACTCCAGCTGTGGCCTCACCAAGGCCGAGTACAAGGGAAGAATGACGTCCTGGGATTTGCTTAAGAAGCATCTATGGATGCAAGCCAGCATTTTGGTCACTTTACTAGCCGCAGCATCGCATTGCAGGCTTATGTTGATCTTGTGGTCAATGATGACCCCCAAGTCTCTTTCTTCTGTAGTGCTATCCAACGTAGCACTGCCGAGCCTATAAGGATGCTGCAGGTTTTTCCTCCCAAGATGGAGAACCTTGCATTTTTCGGTGTTAAACACCATCAGGTTCTCGTCTGCCCATTTGCTGAGCCTGTCCAGGTCAGCCTGGATCACCCGACTGTCTTCTGGCATGGATGCTTTGCCCCAAAGTTTGGTGTCATCGGCGAACTTGGCCAGTCCACTCCTGACTCCAATGTCCAAATCATTAAAGAAGATGTTGAACAGTATGGGTCCAAGGACAGAGCCTTGAGGGATCCCACTGGTCACAGGACACCACGATGAGTGACTGCCATCAATTACAACCCTCTGGGTCCGACCACAGAGCCAATTTCCCAGCCAGCGGGTCGTGGTGGAGCCAAGGCCACAACTGGCCAGTTTGGCCAAGAGGTGATCATGGGATACCAGATCAAAAGCTTTTTTGAAGTCAAGATATATGACATCCATTTCTTCTCCCTCATCCAGGTGATAGGTCACCTGGTCGTAGAAGGAAATGAGATTGGTCAAGCAAGACTCACCAGCAACAAACCCGTGCTGGCTATCCCTTAGGATGTTAGCCTGGGCCAGTCCATCAAGGATGGCCTCCTTAATAAACTTTTCTAAGATCTTCCCCAGGATAGAAGTCAGGCTAATGGGCCTGTAGTTAGCCGGATCCACTCTCCTCCCTTTCTTGAAGATCGGCACCACATTGGCCTTCTTCCAGTCTTCAGGCACTACACCAGAGTGCCAGGAGTTTTCAAAGATCCGTGCCAGGGGCTGGGCTATGACGCTCCCCAGCTCCTTGAGTACCCTGGGGTGCAGATTGTCAGGGCCGGCTGACTTGAAGGTATCCAGCTTCTCAAGGTGTTCCTTCACGAGGTCAGCATTTATGGAGGGTAGGGGATCCTCATCACCCGGATCTCCCTGTCCCATAGCAGGCATGGGCGTCCCATGGGACTGATGAAAGTCTGACGTAAAGTACCTATTTAATAGGTTGGCTTTTTCCTGGGCGTCAGTTGTCAATTACCCCATCTGGTTCAGCAGGGGTCCAACATTGCCCTTGCTTTTCCTCCGGCTCCCCACATATCTGAAAAAGGACTTTTTGTTGTCCTTGATGCTTGAAGCTAGTTGGAGTTCAGTTGCAGCCTTGGCTTTCCTGGTTTGCTCCCTGCAGGACCAGACCGTTGCAGAATAATTCTCCTTGGAGGTGAATCCCATCCTCCATCCTTTGTAGGCTTTCCTTTTTAGCCGTAGGAGGTCCGCTATGTCCCTGGAGAGCCAGGAGGGCTGCTGTGCCTCCTTGCTGCCTTTCTTCCATGTTGGAATAGATTTAGCTTGTGCATTGAGGATTGCTTCCTTGAGAAGCAACCACTCTTCTTGAACTCCCATCTCCCTGGGGTCACGGTCCCTGAGGTCCTGACCGACAAGCCTCTTGAGCTTGTCAAAGTTGGCTTTTCTGAAGTCAAGGACTTCTGTGTTACTGACTGACTTGCTAGCTTTATGGCAGATGGTGAAAGTGATCAGCTCGTGGTCGCTTTCACCCAGCTTCCCATCAATCACTAGGTCGGCGATTAGGTCGTCCCCCATAGCCAGTACCAGGTCGAGCAGCGCTTTGTCTCTCGTTGGCCCATAGACTTCTTGAGTCAGGTAGAGGTCATCCACGCACGAGAGAAAGCTTTGCAACTGCTCGGATTTTGCTGAGTGATCTTCCTACGAGATGTCCGGGTAATTGAAGTCACCCATCACAACCAAGGTCCTGGAGCAAGCGGCCTCAGTCAGTTCCTGGGTGAACTCCTGGTCAAGCTCAGGACTTTGAGTGGGAGATCTGTAGTAGACTCCCACCGTTGTGTTCCCTGTGCCATATTCCCCATGAATTTTTACCCAGAGGGTCTCTATCTGTCCATGCTGGTCGCCAACATCAGGTTGCAGGGACATGTAGCTTTCCTTCACATAGAGAGCTACACCCCCGCTCCTTTTGTCAACACGATCCCTCCTGTACAGGGTATAGTCCTCTATACCCGTGGTCCAGTCATGGGTGGAGTCCCACCAGGTCTCCGTTATCCCAATGACATCATAATTCTTTGCACTGAGCAGGAGGACGAGCTCCTCCTGCTTGTTGCCCAGGCTCCTAGCATTAGTGTACAGGCAGGCAAGTGTCCCCTTGTGGGTTCTTGCCTTGCCCACAGATTGTGCCAGGGCTGGTCTCTCTTAAGTGCCTTGGTCTGCTGGCTTTGTAAGGGTTGCTCAGTGGGCCAGCAGTGGCAGTAGTCCCCCCATCCCTAGTGGGCTTAGTTTAAAGCCCGGTGGAGCAGGTCAGCCAGCCTGGCTGAGAAGAGTCTCCTCCCCAGGGGGAGAAGTGGAGGCCATCTCTTCCCAGCAGCTCGCTGCCTCTCTCGCCAAAGAGCGGGCTGTGGTCCTGGAAGCCAAAGCCTTCCCGATGACACCAGCTCCGCAGTCTTTGGTTCACTGCGTGGATCCTCCTCTCCCTCCTCAGCCCATAGCCCGAGACTGGGAGGATCGACAAAAACACCACCTGAGCTCCCAGACCCCTAAGCCCCGCTCCCAAATCCCTGTAGCACCTCATGACCTGGATGGGGTGCTCCGAGACATGGTGCCCACGTGAATAAGGACCATGGGATAGTGGTCTGTGGGCCAGAGGAGCTCTGGGATCCTCTCCGCAATGTCTCAGATGTGGGCCCCCAGGAAGCAGCAGACTTCACAGGCTAAGGGGTCGGGGCGGCAGATTGCTCCCTCAGTCCCCCGCAGGATGGAGTCTACCACAACAAACACCTTTTGTTTTGTCTTGGGGAGAGCGGGGGCAGTAGCTGTGGTTGAGCTTGGGTTGCCTGTGGGAGCTGGCAACTGAGCAGGCTCTGCTGGAGCTGCAAGAGGTGCGAACCTGTTGCTAAGCTCCAGCGAGGGAGGGGTCTTGGTGCGGTGGGCCTTCGGGCCCTTGACCACCTTCGTCCATGCCCCTGACTGGGCAGAGTGGGAGGTCCCAGAGTCCTCTTTAGTCCTGGAGGGAGATGGTGGTCTACCCTGCGGCTCCCGGGGGAGAAGGGCCTGGCAGTAGGATTCTATTTTCTGCACGCAGTCTCTGGACTGTGGCCTGGAGCTCCTCCAGTTGGTGCACCAGAGACCCCAGTAGGAAGCAGACCCCGCAAGGGGAGGTGGCCATGCTCCCGGGCCCCAGAGCCTGAAAAAGGGACAGGCAGCCCCCGCAACCAAGAGCCAGGGGCTCTGTCTACATGGAGCCCGGAACCATGGGCTCCGTCTGGGTGGCCGTCTCAGAGGTGCCCAATGGGGGGGCCGCAGAGCCCGAGGGGACCCTCAGGGTGCAGCATGTGCCCATCTGTGTCATGCCTCTGATAGGCTGGCTACGGCTGGGACTGACTACTCTGGGGGGTTTGCAGGCAGGGTCTCTTGCCCTCCCACACCCTCTCCTGTGTGAACTCCACCCTAACTCAAGCACCTGTTTACGCAGCCTGTTCACGCGGCTCCGGTCACGTGGCTCCCTGGGGGCCTGGGCCAAGTAGGGGCTGGGCAGGGGCTTGACCCGGCCTGGTTCCACACAGCCGCCTCCTCCCAGGGAGTGAGGAGTTAACCCCTTCCCACCATGAGCCCACTTACCTCCAGCTGTGCTGGGGGTCGGCAGGGGGCTCTGCGGCTGCTGAGGGGGTGTCTGGGGGGCTTCAGGGGAGCAGGGGCACAGCGGGCTTTCACCTGTGCATCTCTCACTGCTCCAGAGCCTAACTGAGCTTTTTTTTCCCTGTTTGGCGGGCCCTTTTAAACTGCGCGCATGCGCAGTGGGCCTGCCATTGGGGAAAGCTGATTTCTCAGGCCAGGGGGGGCCCTGCCCTACAGGAGGGGGACTGGTGAGTACCCCCTCCTTCTCTTCTCTCTCCCTGGGGGCCTGGGCCAAGTAGGGGCCTGGGCAGGGGCTTGTTTCAGTTGTTAGCACAAGAGGCTGTGTCTGGGAATTAGAGAAAGGTGCTTTTGGGGAAGAGGGAAAGTGTGTGCTTCTTTTGCAGATACAACAGACAGCTGGACCAGAGAAAAACTTCTCTTCCCCATGCAAGCTGTAGCAGAGAGCACCTCACACCAGCCAAAGTTATGTTCTAGTGTAAAGAAGAGCTGATGTTTGTGTTAACCCTGTGTGCTCCTGCTGAAATTCACTTGAGTCTCAAGGTTTAAGCTGGGGAGTTGTACTGAGGGTGTCTTTGATTCAGTTGGTATAAAGTGTTTTTAGTTCATTGATACCTGGCTTTGACAATTAGATTATTGATGTCCTGTTCTGCCATTAACCTCATTCATATGTTGACTGTTTTGTAAATAATAGACTGTGTAAATAGTTAGATGGTATGTACTCTACTGTGTGGGGAAGCAACAAGAAAGCACTCCACAGAGAGGTGGTCCTAGCCTTAGGGGCTGGGAGGTTGATCGAGGCTATTTGACACCCCAGGACCCTGAATCCAGATGTAGCCATGGGTAGCACCATGGTTAGGTTTAAAAATGGTTGGCTTCCTGTGCAGAGAATCCAGGAATTCATTGTAGATACTAGTCTTATGAAGTGTTTCATCTCATTGCTCATTTTAGCCAAATACAGAGCATCTCAGGAATAAGTAGACCTATTTCAGTACTAATGTGGCTTGCACATCTGGGGTAGTACTAAAGGATGCCAAACTTAGGGACTTGTTACATCTTACACTGTGAGCCACCCAAATGATGATCGGTATTAGTGTTAGCTCAAGTGTGAATCGCTCACACTTTGGGCCAGCTGGGGCCTGGAGGATTGAAAGGTAAGAATCTTCCTCCCTACCCTCCAAGCCATTCTAGGGTGCATCTACACATAAACTTAATTGTGCAGTAGACTAATTTGCTGCAGTGTAAAGTGTCACAGTCTGCACATGTGATGCTATTACACCACAGCAAACTAATTTTTGCCACTGTAAGATAGTACTGTCAGGGACAGTGCTATCTTATGGCAGCAAAAATAACTGCATAAACACACATGTAAATGCTGAACTGGGTGCAAATTTCACCTGGTCAGCAAAGGCAGCAGGGGAGTCAGACTCCTGCCTGCTGCCTAGCCACATGTCTCTGTTCTTTAGGCACTCTTGTGTACCAGCCAGACTTTCTACTGCCTGCAAGGTGCTAATTAGGGAAAAGCTTTGGGAGGGGGCTGAGTTCCTGCCTAAGATGAGAGCCCCCCCACATAAAATTTAAAAATCATAACCAGGGAGGGGTCTCCAATATGATTGCTCCTTCACTTAGGTGGACTTGTTAATCAATGAACCAGCTTCATTTTTCTTTGCAGACTTCTCCCCCTGTCCCCAAGAGTCAAAGTGTAATTTGAACCTTGACTGCCTAACACCATCCCCTGGAGTCCGGGGCTGATTTCCTGAGCCTGCTGCCAGCCTGGAGCTGCTCTACCCTGGCTCAAATTCCTGCTACCCTGAGCACATGTGTAAATGCTGTGCCCTGAAGCAGTTAACTCCAATGCAAACTTCATCAGAGTTTATCATGTTGCCTTAATGGCATATGTAGCTGTACCCATGGAAACTGGAATTTTAAGCCTCTACTTCTATTTCTTTTGTGCCACTCTCCCTGCCTAGAATGCATGCTCCATTTTCCATGATGTAAGATGCAACTGAGTCATATTTATTCCTCTGACATACAGTGCATCACAGTCAGACAGATCTGTATGGCATGGTGGAAGACACAGATGTTTAGAAAGTTCCCCATAGACCAGAGAAATTAATTGCAATTCATTCAGTAAAACAGTTAAAATTGGGTATCAAAAATGTTGAAATATTTCATTTTGAATAAAATATTAAACATCATGTTTCCAATTTTTTTCAATATTTCATGAAATATTGGGACATTTCCAATTTTTTGTCTCATTTAAGGACCAAAACTACTAATGAAATGCTAAATTTTCCCGCAGGAAATTCACATGCTGATTTGCATTCAGGCAGGAACTGATTCACCCTGAAAAATTACTGACATTGAGACAAAAACAATTAATTTTACGCAAAGGGCATTTCATCCCTGTTTTGCTATCATTTTCCCTTCTGGAGTATTTCTATATCATCCACCCTGAACAAAAAATATCCTTAAAAATTCTCACCTCTCTGGAATCACACATGGGACACTTAAGATTCATAGAATTCTCTTCTTTTTGGTATCCCTACATCTACACATATTGTTCAAAAAGATAAGATGCAGCATGTTTTTTCTAAGGGCATCTTCCTTTATATCACTAAAAAGGTCTGCAGTCATAGTGCTCATCTGAACTCCTCATTGCTCCCGAGTACTGAACAAGCCACAGCTGAACTAAATTTCCATTTCCACCTATCACTGGAAGAACCAACACTCCTTTCTTTTGCACATATGCCACAATTTAAAGTCATAATAAGGTTACAAAACAAAAGGATACTGAAAATGTATCAGCCCACTATTCTGTTTTCTTTCCCAGAACCTTAGGTAATAGTAGGTAACAGGAGATTATGAAATTGTTTCTTAAATTCTGCTTCTTAATTTACAAATATATTTAAAACTGGTAAGCTGTACTGTGTTACTTGTTTTCTGCATTTTCTTTTTCCTAACTATTCTTCTCACTTTCCAACATTTACTGTTTGTTTCTAGCTCTAATAAGCATTCAACTCTGCATATTGTTCCCCCCAAAAACTCTTCTTTCTTCTTTCTGGAATATATTAAAGTGTTACATTAGTTTTGGAGCAGCACAATGTTTTTAATTCTTTCACATTATGCACCAACTAATCAAATTGTTTCTTCAATCCATAAGAATTAGAGAATATTAAAAATATCAATATAGAGAGCTGAGGGGAAAAACAAAAATCAAGGATTTAGAATTCTGTATGGAAGTAAAGGAATCTATTCAATAGGGCTGTGCAAAACAGCACCATTCCTACTCGACTTCTGTTTTGATGAATCAACAGAACAGTGTTTCATTTTGAGTTTCATTTTGTTTTGAAAGCACCATTCCATTTTGTTGAAACTGTTTTGATGCTGATCCGATATTTCACCCATAGGTTATTATGAGGAAACATAAAATGCAGCAGGCAGGCATATCGGGGCATCACCCATATCCACAGGAGTGCTGTGGGGGCTGTGCCAGAGTCCTCTTGGGGTTGCAAGCCCCCGATCTGCTTGCCAGATGAGAGAAGATGGGTTCTCCTGCCTGGGACTGGTGCCAGGAAGATTGGTGCTGCTGCCAGTCCCAGGTGGCAGCACCCAGCTCATCTTATCCAGCAAGCAGATCAGGGGCACACCTGCATCCCTGGGAGGGCTGCAGGGGCTGTGACAGTCCTCCCGGGGGTGTGCGCCCCCGATCTGCCTCCAGATGACAGACCAGCACTGGGTACAGCCTGCACTCGGCGTCAGAACAATTGGTGCTGCCGCTGGCCCCAGGCAGCAGTACCCGGTTCCTGTCAGACGGCAGGCAGATTAAAGTCATGCACCCGTGGGAGGGCTGTGGAGTCTTTGCTGCAGTCCTCCCAGGCATATGTCCTCTCGATCTGCGTGCCAGCTGGCAGGAGGCGAGTGCTGCTGCCTGCAGCCAGCAGCAGCACCGATCTTCCCAGCGCTGGGTGCAGACTGTGCCCAGCACCAATCTATCATCTGGCAGGCAGACTGGGGGCCTGCACCTGTACAGCCCTCACAGCCTTCCCATTGGTGTGGGCGAGCCCCTGATCTGCCTGCTGGATGACAGGAAGTGGGTGCTGCTGGCTGGGATGGTACTAAAGCCAGTGAGCCTGGCTTTAAAACTCAAAACATTTTGAAAGTTTTGAAGTGTTTCGACTTCCCTTGTTTCATTTCAAAGCTGTTTTGAAGGCTTTTGTTTCATTTCAATTTCACTGTTTTGAGCTTGCTTAGAAACAGCTTTCAAGTGAAACACCTGGCAAAATTTCACACAGCCCTACTATTCAATGTATTATAGTAATGTTTTGCTCAGCATTGGTCTTCATTTTCCAATATAAAATGTTCTTGTATCAAAAGTAAAGACGGGGGGTGGATGGGTTTTCCCCTGTAAAAAATCTGCTGTTCATTTTGGTACCTTACTATTTATTAAGGTGAAATATTTAGGCATCAGCTTTTGAAGATTACAGCCATATCTCGCACACGCATATACACACACCTAGCCATGTATATGAAATGGCTGTAATCTTCAAGGGTGATATCTAAATATGATATAGTCAAATCTACAGACATTTTTAACAATCTTGTTTTAATCAAGCTGATACATCTGCAGACAGTATAAAGAATCATTCTTTGTCTTCTCCATAGTATGAGTACATTACTCTTTATAAAAACATTTACTCCCATCTTTCACCCCATCAAATGGATTTTTTAATGAAATGCAAATTTTTCATAATGGTATCACGAGGATATATATACACATTAAGCTTCTTCTATCTCTTTCAGTTTAGACAATACACACACATACATTTTATTCCAAAGAACCTGAAATCACTTACTACTTTATACATTCTATATAGCTAATAGAAAACAGTATCTCACTTTACCAATATTCCCTTTATGCTTGACTAGTAGAGACTTATAGATGACAAATGTTGATTACAGCCATAGTAAGAATTGTTGATCAAAAAAATGCAGCAGTCTGAGCACCTCTCAGACCCGAATATTGTAGTTTCTTTGCCCTAGCATTACTACTTATGGTTTTTTTAGGGTGGAAAATTAAATTTAGCATCTCCATGTTAAAGTATAGATGGATTTTAATATATCCATGTTGGACCTTGATGAGGACACACGTGGCATAATCTTCATTCTTCTAAAATATCATGTAAACTTATTCTTTCAAAGGTTCATTAACTAAATTTTTAATATAAATTCAACAATAAAAAACACAACTAAGATCGTTTCAGTAGCAAAATATCTGCTAACACTATACTAGGGCTCATGTTTCTAATATCTCAGAACAAAGCCACTTCTGAAACCATCTGAAGCAGCATTCAAGTCTTGGAGGTTTCCAAGTAGTCTGACCCTGTTTAACTTATAGTACGCTAATCTGTCCACTGACAATTTAAAGAATTTGTTTGTTTCTTTCTAGAGTGTTAACTTGAATAAAAAAGCCTATTTCCATCTGTCAATCTTTTAAATGGTATGAGTTTTAATGATGTACACATTTTTCATATGGGTTTCCATAGTGAATGTGGCTTATACCTGCAATCTCCTTTTCTTTAGGCATCAGACAATACTGTTTTATCCAGAAGATTTTAAGAAACGTTTGACACGACTATTCAAAATAGGCTACAGTACACAGACTTATGCCACAAAAACACTTTAAATGCTGAGACACTAGTAACTCCAGGTGCCCAGCACCCAATGGAACCGGAAAACAGGTTTGCAAAGAGAATGAATTAGAGCTGTCCTTTTTTCTGGGCATAAGGGACAAAAATAGAAGATGATGATGGGTTTTAAGTAGTAGCAAAAGTGACCCTAATAATGGAGAAGTCAATGAAGATGGATGGACACAGAAGCTGTGGAATATACATTAGTTTGTAGCATTGACTGGATAGTAGCTTTTTTTTTTTTGCAGAAGATGTAATCATGAAAGAAAGAGATCTAGAGATTCATCCAAAAATTATAGTAGAGTTCATATAGGGATTAAAGAACACAATAGAAGTGAGAAAAAGAGGGATGCATAGTTACCTGAAGATTTTCAGTAACTTTTGAATGAGAGGGCTTGAACTTCAGTCAAGTAGAAGAAGATGGTGATTCATGGCAGTATATGGAAGCAAGAACAAAGCAGAAGAAGAGATGCCCTGAGATGAGTAGCAAGCTAATGAAAGAGAAGTTCTGTTGAGCAACAGTTCTGATGCACTGAAGAATATGGTAGAGAAACAGACTAATAAAAAACCCCAAACCAAACACAAGAATAATGACAACAGCAAAAGGGAGTGGCAAGAAAGAAAAGAACTGTTAGTCCCAGGGGATGGCAACAGAAATAGCCAAGAAACAAAGTGTAACATAGAAGAAGCATGATGTTCAGTAGATTTTATGAAAGATCAGGGAACAGAATAATCAGTAGACAAAGAAGAATGGAATGCAGATAACTTGAGATTCATACCAGTACTACAAATACGCAAGTCTATGTGCCTGGACATTACTTTCTAGGAAGATTCACCAATCCTATCACCATATCAAACAGAGAGAACAGAAGGGCATCTACCATGATATGAGATATTGGCCTGAGGTTCAAAAAGTTAAAACAGTGAAAATTCCACTGACTAACCATGAAATGCTAGATTCTTTCTTCAGTGGTCTAGGTTCAACCACAATAAATTAAGAAAGATGTTGAAAGAAGTAAAGGAAATCATTTTGAAGAAACAGCAAAAGAATAAAGAACAACAGACGACTCAAGGATTGGTGTTATAAAGTAGCATGTTAGGCTTTTGGGGACTAGACTCCATCCAAACACTTGGTATGTTAATCTTCTAAGAAAGAGGCTAAAATAACCAAGAAGAACTAATACAGACTTTAAACTATACCAATGGAATGGTTTGGGAAGTAATATCCATACTTAATTTGAATAAACAGGAAATCAGATAAAGAAAAACTGTTCAGTGAATAAAAGAAATTGTGTATCATCAATGAGAAACAAGCTCAATGTTTGCATAATACTGTCAAGGGCCTGGGAAACATAGAATCATAGAATCATAGAATCAATGAGTCGCAAGGGACCTAAACAGATCATCTAGCCATGGGCAGGAAGGAGCACTGGGAGTGGCAGGGGTCATAAGACCCCAGCCAGGTGCCTATCCAGTCTCCTCTTGAAGATTTCCAGGGAAGGTGAGAGCACCACATCTCTGGGAAGCCTATTCCAGGCTCTGGCTGCCCTTACAGTGAAGTAGTTCTTCCTAATATCTAACCTAAACCTATACTCCCTCAGCTTGCGGCCATTGTTCCTGGTGACTAGAAGGGGACCCCGGTGACTTTCCCTCAGTCCCGGTTGGTGGCCCCTGATAAGGTTGTAGGCAGCCACAAGATCCCCCCTCAGTCTCCTCTTGCAGAGACTGAAGAGATTCAGGTCCCTCAGCCTCTCCTCATAGGGCTGGCCATGGAGGCCCTCAACCATATGAGTGGCCTCCTCTGGACCCTCTCCAGGTTCTCCACGTCCTTCTTGAAGTGCGGCACCCAGAACTGGACACAATACTCCAGCTGACCAGCGCCGCATAGAGGGGGAGCAAGACCTCTCTGGACCTGATAGTGATGCCCCTGTTGATGCATGACAGGATGCGGTTGGTTCTGCCTATTGCTCTGTTGCACTGGTGACTCATATTCATCCTGGAGTCAATCCTGACTCCAAGATCCCTCTCTGCCTCTGTGCTGCCAAGAGGGTCAGCCCCTAACCTATAACCATAATGCTGGTTCCCTCTTCCCAGGTGCAGCGCCCTGGACTTGTCCTTGTTGAACCACATCCTGTTCAGATCCACCCACTTCTCCAGGTCTGCATGGATGCAGTCCCTACCTGCCAGTGTTTTCACTTTACGCCACAGCTTGATGTCATCAGCAAACTTGAATAGGGTGCTCTCCACACCCTTGGCCAGGTCAGTATTGAAGATGTTGAACAGCACTGGTCCTAGGACTGAGACCTGGGAGACTTTGCTACCCACACCCTCCCAGGTCGACATCAACCCATCCACCACCACCCTTTAGGTGTGCCCCTGGAGCCAGTTTGCCACCCATGTGACTGTGCATTCGTCAATGCTGCAGTCCCTCACCTTGCCCACCAGAATTGGGTGGGACACTGTTTCAAAGGCCTTCTGGAAGTCCAAGAAGATGACATTGACTTCCTCCTTCACATCTAAGCTCTTTGTTACCTGGTCATAGAAAGAGACCAGGTTAGTCAGGCAGGATCGGCCTTGCATGAACCCATGTTGGTTACCCCTCAACATCACTTTCCCTGCAGGGCTCTCACAAATGTGGCCCTTGATAATTTTTTCAAAGACCTTCCCCAGGATAGAAGTGAGGCTGACTGGCTTGTAGTTGCCCAGGCTCTTCCTTCCTCCCCTTCTTGAATATAGGGACCACATTGGCCCTTTTCCAGTCCTCAGGGACTTGGCCTGAGCACCAGGACTCCTCAAACAGCCGTGCCAATGGCTCTGCAATGACACCAGCCAACATAATGGAGAGATCTGAACTACTGGTACAGGATGTGATATTATAGGGATAAAAGAAATACAGAAAAATAGCAACCCTGACTGTATTACAGGCATGGAAGATTATATAGTATTTTGGGAAGACAGAAATGAGGATAAAGGTAGTAGAGTAGCTTTTGCCTGATGTGATCACAGGATCATGTAAAAGCAGGGCTGGAAGGAACCTCACAAGGTTCCTTCCAGCTTACCAGGTGGAGGCAGCTCTCCATGCTGCCAGCTCTGCTCTATGCTGGCCAAATTATCAACCCCATTAGGCCGATATCCAATATAGACAATTTCCTTTATATTGGTACCGATCCGATATTGGACTAGTGTATTGGTGAACCTGTAGTTGTTAGTAATAGTATATCTTTAATTCCTGGATGCAATAGTTGACAGATTTCTTCACCATATAGTCATTGAATGATGGAGAGGTGATGCTATTTAGCACTTGGTTTTTGTAATGAGGACATTATAGAAATGATGGGAGCAGAAAATAGCCCTTGTTAAAGTGATTATATGTTGTTTCAGTTTATATTAAATCAAAGGTTAAACAAAAGTAAGACTATAACTGAGGTTTTATGATTTTAAGAGGGTAAAGTTTGAGAAATGAAGTGAACTAGATCTTTAATTGAACTGCAGCCTTTTAAGACTTTAATGTGGAATAGGAATGTAGACTTGGAATCTCTTTGAGCTAACTTAGAACTTCTGTCCCAGGTTGGGGGAGATGACAATTTGAATGGAAGGACTCCGGATAACTAATAGAATAGCCACCTCCAAAATGATATTGGGACTAAGAAGAGATTACTGAAGAATGGAAAAAAGGTACTAACCATCAAAGAACTTTATTTGTTAGAGTTTAAGGATTGTAGGAACAAAATTAGAATGGCCAAAGTCAATCTGAACAAAATCTTGGAAGGGTAATGAAGTCAAGCAACAAGATTCTTTTGCTAGATAAATAAAAAATGAGGAAATAAATGAGACTGCTACCCTATGGGAATTGAAAGAGGTTAAAGGTTGAATAAATGTTATGTCTGTCTTTACTAAAGAACATGGAACATGAAGTAAAGACAGGATGGGTAATTGGAATGAATATTGAATATGAATTCAAAGTGTTCAATGATTTCAAGTCACAGGGACAGGATAATTTTCAACACAGAATCATGACAGAACTGCCAACAAGAATGCAGGTTTGGTATCAAGGTTTTTAAAAAAATATGTTACATTAGGAAAGGTATCCTATGATTGTATGAAGAGCAAATCTAGTAGCTCTATTAAGTAAGGAAAAAGAGGGGATCATGCATTAGAGTGATTCAGGGCTTTTAGAAACATGAAGGAAAAACAACTGAAGTCAAGGACACGAAAAATGGTGAAAAATGAAACTAGGGTTTCCTAAAAATAGTTGTGTCACACTAGCATGATAACTTATTTTTTAGACAAAGGAAATGCAGTAGATCATGTATCTTGACTTCAATAACACATTTTAATTGGTGTTAAATCAGAATGTATTAGTTGAACTGGGGAATATAGGGATTAGTATAAACATTGTTAGGTAGATAAGGAAACTGGCTAAAGGGGAGTGTTGAAGGATGAACTACCAAGTTGAAGGGAAGTTACTATATTCATGGGGCTCATCAAAGATAACAGGACTGAATTTATTTAAAATTTTCATCAATGTCCTTGGCACAAATAGCTATAGTGTGCAGATGCAATTTGCTGATAATATGAAATGGGAGGAATCATCAAAATAGAGGAGGATACAGGAAGAACTGAATGACCCCGAAGACTAGAAAGATGGATAAAACTGGATGAAATTAAATGGTAAGAAGTGCAAGGTCAAGCACTTAGGGACTAATAACAAAAAATTCTAGCATAAGCACATCAGTTTGAAATGACAGAGTAAGAAACTGTGCCTTTGGATGGCTATGAGCAATCACTATGATGCAGCCAGGAAAAAGGGCACATGCAATCTTAGGATATATCAAATGAAGTATTTCTAATAGAGATAAGGAAGTTGTGAAGCCTTTGGAGTACAAGTCTTTTATCTGGAATACCATGTACAGTCTTGGACAATTATATTTAAGAATGATAAACTCAGATGGAACAGGTACGGAGAAAGGCTACTAGAACGAACAGAGAAATGGAAAGCTTATCTTATGAGATGAGAATAAAAGAGCTTGGCATATGTAGCCTAAGAAAATGAAGGCTGTAAGGTTAGACAATTGCTTTCTGTAAAATCATCAGGAGGGCAAACAACAGGGCGGGAAAATAACTATTTAAGCTAATGGACAGTGTTGGCGCAAGAACAAATGAGTATAAGCAAGCCAAGAATAAATGTATGCTGGCAATTATTAGGAGGTTTTTAACCATCTGAGGGATGACATTTTGAAATAGCCTTTCAATAGAAGTCTGCATGGGGTACTTAACTAATTTTACGATGAAATTTGATGATTTTAGTAAAAGGATGATATGGCACAGTTACTTGCCATAGTAGGAGACTATACTCAGAGATAACAGGAAGCCCCTTCTCATGTCACAGCTTTAATTTGCATAATTTACATTGAAAAGGGGACATAGGTGTTAAAGGGGAAGAGCAACCAAATATAAAAAAATAAAAAGGTAACATCTCAGGGGCAGGAAGTTATAAGCATAGCATATGCTTCAGAAGTGTTCAATGGAAAAAGTAGGCAAATAGATAAGAGAATATACTTAAGTTGTTCTTGTGACAGGCCAAGTTCTTTATTGTGATATCTCTGTGTTAACTATCCATGTTGCTATACTACTGTGCAACTCAATTTACCTCCTTGGCACATGCACAGAGAATGAATGGTTAAGTACCGGAGCTGACTACCTGAAGGAGAAGAAAAGGTGGACCTTTGGTATCAAGAGTCTTGATTGGCTTTTGTTGACATATCAATGAGGGTGAGCTGCCCAACACACAGGAGCCGTCCAGAGGAAATGCATGTAACAGTAGGAGTACATGCTGGGGGTGAAGTAGCCTGTCATCTCCTGCACAGAAGAGGCTGAGGACTGAGACAAGCGGAGGAGGTCTGGGAAGCTGGAATGACTGGGAAGGAAACAGCTGAGTTCAGGGCTGTGCACGTTGGACTGGGAACAGAGGGAAGGGATGGAACACCTCTGGCTGGTTGTCCTTTGCTGCAGGAAATGCTTTATTGAAGACAGTGTCTGTTGTGCTGCTCGAACTGAGGACTTCACTGCGCTCCTAACAGGAGGCAAAGTCCCTGTCTCAGGAGTGGAGCTAGATGCTAGCTCCTTGAGTCAGGGCTATGGAGAGCCAAGGAAAGTGAGATACCAAAAGGCCAGTCTCAGAGTGGGAGGAGACTTACCTTCCCTCCCCTCACACACCACAAGCCTAGGTTGGCTTTAAGGGTTACCCTCAGAGACCAAATGAGATCTCAGTGATCCTGAGCAATCAGTCCTTTGGGGGGCACTCCATGGCAATGCCTACAAAGGAAATGTTTCTGACAATCCATGAAGGGAACTTAGTCCCCCAGTTGGGAGAACTAGGTAATGCAGGGTGACAGCTAGTCTTACAGGAAATTCTATCTGCAGGTCAGAAGAAGCAACTTTATTTTTTGATAGGAAGCAGGGTAAGATCAATTTTTTGTTCTCCTGCACAAAGATACAAGAATAAACAGACCAAAAAGAAGAAGCTCTCAACATATGGCCACTGATGTTTATGATTTCTCCGTTTTTCTAATAAATCTTTCTCTCTACCATCCTAACTTACTGTCAGTGCCTGGTAGGTTTCTCCTGTGGGTGAAGAGGGCATATAACTTCTGGACAGGCTATATAAAATGTATGATTCTTTACATAGCAAAACTTCCTCTGTCAAAAGCTGACACTGTCTGAATGGCATTGGCCACAGCCACATTTCAGCTTGGTCTCAGTGGTTAAGCACAAAACATGATCTGATCATGCCCAGGGCAGCGATGGGCAGATACTGCATCCATCTTGGGAAGGTTAGTGAGATCCTTTGGCATGCTCATTCAGGAGGTAGTGGTGGTTGGCAGCCATGTTGAGTATACTACTGAGGTCCAGGGGAATAAACAGTATAGTAGCAATCAGGCTTGAGAGCTGTGTGGCAGTTGGGGTCCACAAGGGAGAACACTGTGAAGAAGGGTAGGGTATAGTTGACTTTTGTTTTTATTAGTAGTCACTGGCTGGTTGTCCTTTGCTGTCACTGAGGTAACATTAACACTAAGTACCTCACACTAAGTGCTGTTAGTATATGTATCTACTGAACCCAAAGGGACTGTGTGCTTAATATTGCAGAATCGTTACAACTGTCCTTTGCACTGCACTCTTTATTATTCTGGAGGATAGCTTCACCTTCTGGATCAACACAGATCCGAGTCTTTCCTGCCCAAGCACAGGGGGGCTGGACTTGATGATCTTGAGAGCTGGTTCCTTCCAGCTTCTAATGAAGGTCACCTGTGGGGATGCCAATTAACTAATTCATCCAGAGGGTCGTTAATCCCCTATGACCCACAGGTAGTCAGGTTCAGGGCGCTAAAGTAAGTTAGTTTCCCTGAACATTGATCTGCTGCCCAACCCCACTCAGAGTTAGAAGTAGCTACACACTACAACAGAGGTAGATTGAGCAATATAAGCTGTATTACACAAGGAAACCTGCACAACAACTACCCAATGCAATATACCTGTAACAGCCAAGCTGCAACACAATAAAATATGCCTGATGGGACAATAACCTGATGCACATCCCAAACCCAATGTCCTATGTAAAACAACCAATCAACTACACATTACAATGAGCTTCGGTCACTACACAGTTAACTACTGTGCAAATTCACAGACAACCCAGAAACCACAGAGGGCAGCAAGATCACTCTGGGACTAGTCAGCAAGAGAAACCTCCTGACAGTCCCTGAGGATTTCTAGCTTTTCCCTGCTTACGTACTCAGAACCTCAAATAGGGAAAGGGTGATACTTTACCCAACAGACTTATAGCCTTCTAATCACACCACCTGTCACTCACCCAATGGTCCAATCATTGCCCTTTTCACAATACCCAGTCCAATTCAAACCCGGGCAATACTTAAAAGGGCCAGTCAATTCAAACTATTTCATCTCAATATAAGCAACATTATTATAACTGCCTTATTAATTCATATATAAACACTGATAAACAGCTGCATTACCATTATACACTGTGGATGCCCAGACCTTAAAAGTTGGTCAAGACTTCATCAAGGTTGAGAGTTCCAAACCCTCTAGAAACTTCTCACCTCTAGTCATATGGTGCATATGTCAACTTTCACTGTTCTGCACTAACATCTATGAATCTATTCCTCTATTATCCAATGCCTCTATTAAGCTCTTTGGAGAGTCAGTAAGATATTGGAACCTGAAGACTTAGTAGTAGGTAGGGAATATTCAGCTCTCTAGTTATTTTACATCTTCTAGTTTTCTCATAATGTGTTTGAAGAAACCCCTGCTTGAAGAGCAGAGGGCTGGACAGGAAACTGAACACTCTTAACTAAGGAAAGCAAAATATTAAATGCAACCTAAATAAAATATTTTTTCATCTTTTTTGATGGTAGATCATGGGTAGGCTTTGAAGGTACAGAAAGCTTAGGCAGAAGAGAAGAGCATAGAAGCAACCTTTTAAAATTGAGAAATAGTTGAGGAAGAGAACTGAAAGAGATATTCTGGATTTCTTGCAGGATCCTGACTTAAACCTAAAGAACACTTAAAAATGATGAGAAAACTATTTTTAATGTTTATTTCTTGGTTTGCCTAGATCTTTATGTGCCTTGTGTTACATATGGGAAAGAGTGATTATTGCATCCTTTGTAAAGCCACTGAGTCTGCCACTGTAATGAAAGAAGTGAATTTCATTCCAAGAAACCATATGAGGTTTAGAGGGGATAAGCATTGGACATAAGTACCTAGGACAGATGGACAATGACATTCCATTTCAAAGAATGAATAAACAGAAAGTAGCCCAGAAAAGACCAAGAAAGAGTCTGTGCTGTACCGTATTAAGTCATATAGCACGAAACTGATAACACATATATTCAACATACTGAGACCAGGACTTAGCATCTTCAGCAGTGTTCAGCAATGAACGTTTACCAAGGTAATGACACTCTTATACTGCATTGCTGGACACTGTGGTAGGAGCTAGATATAGAAATAGAGAGTTAAGAGTGGGTGTGTCTACACCAGATGCTTTACTGTGCAGTAGACTAATCTAGAGAGGTGTCCCCACCTGGCAGGGACAGCCACATGGGGATCAGGAGGGTCCTCATCCCCATGTGCCCAGGAGAGGTGTCCCTGCCCAGTGCAGATGTTGCCTGGTAGCCATGTGGGGATCAGGCCCAATCTCCATGTTACTGCCAAGCAGCGTCCTGGATGGGTAGGGAACATCTCTTCCAACCTCATGGGAATTAGGAGGGTCCCAATCCCCATGTAACTGTGCCCACCAGGTGGGAATGAGTCTCCTGGTCAGGTGGGGATCAGGACCCTCCTGATCCCTATGTGGCTATCCCTGCCTGGTGGGGATGCCTCTCTTTTCCATGTGGGGATTAAGACCCTCCCAATCCCCATGTGACTGCTTCTCCCAGCCACATGGGAATTAGGTCTGATTCCCATGTTGGCTCAGATGCAGCACTCCCAGCTGCCAAGACAGCTCACGTCCTGCCACATCGAGACTGGGATCCTGGATATTAAAATGAGGTAGAGCAGGGCAGGAGAGCAGGAACCTGGTCTCAAGTGGTCCACTTGGGAGCAAATTTGCTCCCAAGCTGGCACACCTGTAGACCCTTTCCTGGGGGCAATTTATTGCACCTTTGTCATGCAATTAACGGCATGTGTAGATGTGCCCAGTGTTTTGTAGGACTTTGGAAAAAAAAAACATTGCTCCCTTGGATGGACACAACCTCTATCTTGTACTAGCACCATAGAATATATATCATTAAGAGGGTTATTGCATACACATTCCATTACAATTTCTATGTATTGAATTACATATATTTTGCTCTTGTATATTTTTCTGGATTATATGGGACAATCAATCCTTCATATATTTTCAATATACCTCTTATACTGCATACATTACTGTTCAAACTGACAGTTATGAGCAATAAAGAACTAGATTCATGACTCATTTTCATTAGCAGTTCATTTAGCTGTACACTGTGGAAAATTATACTTAATTTTGTATTTAAAATCAATATTTCATCCCATATAGAAAGCAGCAGCAATAACACTTGCAAAAACTGGTCAAGGGCAAAAGAGATAAGTTTTGAAAGTAGTGAATATTTATGCTATCCAATGCACTTGTTTTTCTAGATTTCTGATTCTCAGCCAGGGTGCCATGGCACACTGCAGTACCTAGAGATTCTTTCAGGGGTTGTGTGTGATGCCAAACAATGTTAGCAATGTTAGGTTTAATTAGTTAGTTAGGTTTAGTCATAATGTAAGACACAACCAAGAGATTTCATATACAAATCCATAGCTGTAGTCTTTCTGAGTTCTTTGCAACAGAAGAACTGTTCTATTCATTTTTTTGGAGTCAAAAAAGGAATGAAACCTGAGAGCTGGCATTTTCTAAGTGGTGTCTTAAAGCTATCCAGAGGTGCCATGAGTCTAAAAATGTCGATAGACACTGTTCTAGATACTTAAAATAAAAAAAAATAGTTTCCCACATGCTAATTTTCTTGCAGTAATATTAGTAAGGCTTACTTACTTATTGCCTCATTATTTGCCTGATTTTAACAAGAAAGGTTTTTGCTGGGTTTTATGGTTTGCTTGGTTTTCTGGCCATTTTGTCAACATAAAACCTGTTATGTGAGGATTTTTGAACATCCGATAGATAGATTTTAAACCCATTTTAAAATCTATCTAAAATATGTGTTACTTTCCTTTCAATGCCTTTCAATTCCAAGTCATTATCCAAATTGTCCAACTTCAAGATTTGGCCTCCTCACTCAAAAATGACCCTAATAATGAAGCAAATACATTTTTCCAATGTTTTAATAAGAAGCTTCTGCAAAAATTATATCTTTTTGCCCATATTAATGTGCTAAAATAGTGGAAGGATGAAAGACTTAGGAATATATATATAAAAAAATTCTGAAAGGGCTATAGGCATTTTAAAAAATGGGATTAGACTTCAAAATGTTCTTGCAAAATTGAATAAACCTTCTGAAATAAAAAATGAAAAAAGTAAGTGTGGAAAACACCACATTTATGTTTTATCAAATGCATAACTACAAAATGGGGAAGACTGGGTTGAACAGCATTTCTGCAGGAAACCACCCCCCCGGAATTTATAGTAAGTCATATATTAAATATGAGTCATGGCATAATGGTACAATATAAAAAACAACACAATACTAGAATTGGGAATATGGCAGAGTACCATATAAGACTAGTTCTTTTTTTTTTACTTGAGTATAAGACTGACTTGAATATTAGACAAGGTTTCCCCACCCCCGTCTCCCATCAGCATAGGGAAAAAATCTATCTTGCACTCACATACAAGGAAACCACACTAAATACATTGTCTCTTATTAAAACTCCTGCCCAAAACAGCATGTGCTCAGTGATGGAAACCAACTCTAAAATTGATTAAATGCAGCCCACACTGAACATGGTATTGGCCATATTGAGCAAACATATTGATGGGAACTCTATCTATACATATATATGTACGTATGTATGTATTTTGGAAAATTTTCCGTATTCCAGGTTAAATTCACCAGATCAGTTCTGAATCCTTTTGACTGAGCAAAACTCAATCGTTCAAACACCGTATGTGGTGCTGCAACCAGCAAGCATCCTCCACCCAAAACTTTTCACCCTGGGCCTCCATATACTTCCATATCCATTAGCAGGATCCATATGTGGAGGCTTAAGTCCAGAGGCTTGGGGTTTGGATGGCCCCAGGTCTCGCTTGCCCTCACCCAATGGTAGCAGGAGCAAGCTGGGGAGGAGACCCCCATTTCCATAAAGCAGGCATGTAGCCAAGATCCTTCAACTGAAAGCTGGCCAATGAGAAGCTACTTGCAATTCTCTCGTAGGGAGTCCTGCCCACATTTGGACAGGGGTGCATCATTCACTACACGCTGCCATGTAAATCCATTTCAGCTCAGATATCAGACCATTGGAACCTACCACAAGAATAGGTTAGTGAAGCCCATCTAAATAAGATATATGGCAGTGTCCATTGTGTGCAGTACCCCTCAGTGCTGACCCTTTTTCAAATCTTGGTGAACTACTACAATGAATACGTTTCAACTTCCTTTTCACTCTCACAGCTAATCTGTACCTTTCTTTCCCATTTCCAGTGATTCCTGTTTCTTCACCAGCCTTAAATATCTGGCAAACATCACCAAATGGGTCACCAAGCAATTCACCCAGTACCCCTCTGTTGCCCCTTTCCTTAGCCTGTCGCATATGATTAGTGTGGTCCTGCCCCCCGTGGAGTACAGCCAGACCAGATTGCCTGACACTTCATCTACATATCAATTTTTGGAGGATCCTAGAACTTGTGACAAGAACACCCAGTTTCAGTCATGACTGGGGGATAATTAACATATGAATTTGCTTGTTGCGGGTATTTGGAGTCCATACACACACCAAGCAGTGCTTGAAATTCTGTTGACTCTGCTGGGGCACAGCCCAATAACCTATATGGTAAATCATGAGCCTTTTAGCTTTGGCCTAATATCATGCATAGTTTGTACTATGTACAAGTAGGTAAAAAATGCTGCTTAAAACTGTTTATGGAGTGCCTATGCCAAAATTTCAAAAAAGTTTCAAAAAAGGTAAAATGCATCAATTTGGGATGAACTAACTTACTACAGGCATGCTTATTTCAAAGTCAATGGGCACATTTACATGAGATACTTCAAGTGCAGTACATTAATTCTACTGCACATTAGTGCAGCGGGCAAAACCCATGTTAATATGCTAATGCAAAGCAGATTTGGTCAACTTGCATTAGCATCACCAAAAAAGTGTGCGCAACAGCTAATAGACAGTAGTGCTGTTTATAGTGCATTAAGGGTCTGCAGGGGAAGAAGTTGGGGGAACAGAGGTCAAAGGGCCACCTAACCTACCCCCCTAGATACATTTTCCCTGCTATGGAAGGGGAAACTAATTCAAGGTAAACCTCCAATTAATAGATTCTATAGCTGGAAAATTATAACAAATTCATCAATTTATTTTTCCATATACAGAATCTAATTATTGGGGGTTGTCTTATATTGTAGTTTTTCTATTTTACTCTGCAATTATAAGTTCTCAGTTGGAACACTGGGTGTCTATACATGTACACTGAGCCTGTTCCAATGCACTGTAATTACAGCGTGTCGGAGCAGACTTAATTAATTACCATGTTCAAGCAGACTCCAACATCACCTGTATAAGCATTCTTCCCATACAGAAAAATGGTGGTGGGGGCACTTTAGCTAAAGTTTGTTCGATAAGCTTTAGTTAAAGCACCCCGTGCCCATTTTTCAGTGCGGGGACTCTGATATGTGTGACACACCAGGCGCTTTAATTAGAGTGGCTCTCGGAACCACTCTAGTTAAAGTGCCCATACCCCCCCACCTCCCAGAAGATATTTATAAACACACACTGTGTCTAATGTTGGGCACTATATTTCAAGCAAGATGTGAACCTATAGGAGATAGTCCAGAGGAAAAGAACAAAAAAGGATTAAAGGCCTAGAAAATATTGCCTATGAGAAAAGATTGAAAGAACTGGCTTTCTTTAGTATAGAAAAGCACAGACTGAGGAGAAACATGATAATCTTTCAAACATGTAAAAGGTTAACTGTAAAAAGGAAGGTTATACATTTTTCTCCCTCTTGCTGGAAACAAGACAAAATGTAACAGGCTTATATTAAAACATGAGAAACTGTAGCGTCATACTAGGAAAATCTTTTAAGTGTCAGGGTACTCAAGCACTACAGTACATTATTTAGGGAGATTTTTAAAAGCAGGTTAGACAAATGTCTGGGTGAAATCATGTCAGCAGGGAGATGGATTAGATAACTTTTGTGATCCCATTGATTCCTGCTGGGAAAGGGCTTTTCTGTATTTTCTGGCTCTTGTCACATGACATGGATCAACGTACAAATGTATGACTGACCTCAGTCACATGAAAGGGACAGTTTTATTTAATTGTAGATATCGATCCTTGTAGATATTGATCCTTGTGCTGAGGACTAATTCTATATTAAACAAGCATCAGATTGAAATAAAAAAAAACAAACCCACTAAATAATCCTGAGACCAGAACTCCACACATCCAGCCCTAAGCCCAACTACTTAGCTATGGTCTCACTCCTTTTGGTTTGCTCTTCTACTGGCCACATGAATCTTGCACTGTAGGCTGCACAGGATCTCAGAAGCTCAGCATGTATAAAGTAGGGTTACCATATTTCCATTTCAAAAAAGAGGACACCTGTCAGTGGAGAGGGGTATATGATTGTGAGAGGGATGCAGTAATATGTCGGTGCCCTTCCCCCTGCCTCTCACTCCCAAGCTGCAGCCCCCAGCCCTGCTGCTGTCCCTCACTCCCAGCACACAGTACCCCACCTCCCAGACCATGCTGGTGCCCCTTACTCCTGATCTGCAGCCCCCTAGCCCTGCTGTGCTCCTGACCCACAGTCCCCTGCCCATCTGGTGCCCCTTACTCCCTAGCCACACCCCCTCAGTCCTGCCACTGCCATTTACTACTGACCCACAGTCCCTTACCCCCCAGCCCTGCTGATGTTCTTCACTCCCAACCTGCAGGCCCCCTAGCCCTGCCAGTGCCCCACTCCCAACCCACAACCCTCTGCCCCCCAGCCCTACTACTGCCCCTCACTCCTGACCCACAGTCCCCTGCCCCCCCAGCCCTGCTGCCCACACAGCTCCCTGCTGCCCCAAAGAACGCCCTCACCCCTTTCCCTGCTGGAAGGGCAGACACCTCTCCCACCCACCTGCCCTGCTGCAGCCCCAACACTGGCAGGCACGCACACACAGACCCCAGCCCTGGCCCTCCACCCCCCACAGACTTGCCCACCTACAGCTGCTAGGGCCCATGAGCAGATGTACCTGATGGCCCTGCTCTCCTCTCCCCCCAGCTCCCCTCAGTCCCAAGCTGAGGCAAGCCGGTAAGTGCAAGGAAAGCAGAGGCAAAGACAAATCCCAGACATTTGCTGATATTTTAAAAGACTGCCTGGAAGGAGATGGGGGGGGGTGGCCAAAAAGGAAAACCTGGATGTCTGGTAACCCTAGTATAGTGCCTGTCTGATGCCTGTTGTTCAGGCTCTGAGCAACAGGGGTGATGGGGGATGTGGACTCAACAACCCTAAGGCTTTGGAAGTACTTCCTTAGGAAGTACTGTAGTCACTATGTATAAGACAGGTTTATTCAAAGCATGCCTATTGGACTGGATCCATCAGTAGACTTAGCCAATGCTCCACTTAATACCTGGACCCCAACAGAACTTAAGTGGAAATGAGGTGCTCAGACAAGGGCAGTTCTGGGATTGTGCAGAAAGCAGGCATGCATTTGCCTATTTATTGTTTGAGTCAAAAGGGAAATGCTAACAGAGCTTAGTGAGCAGACTTTTTAGCATACTGGGTTTTATTTTAACTTTTGTATAGCAAGTTTGGATATAGATAATAAAGTCTGCCTAAATCCTGTTTTAGCAAAACTGACTCAGAATTCTTAGTCATAATTCAGTGCCTTTCACATAAATGTTTCTGTTAGACATATAATTGATCTATATATCTAAATAATTAGATATATAATTAATCCATCTATCTGTAGCAAACTAAGTAAACTTAAAATCCTATTGATGTCTTACTTGCAGATGATGCATGATATTTGTTTTGATTTACTACTACAATGAAACAGAAACTTCTCTATTGGTTAAAAGAACAGTAATTAGACCCCTTCTGTTTTTGCCCCGTGGTAATATATTTGCTAATGGCACAGCAACTGATTATTTCTAAGGACAATTAAAATAGACACTTCAACTAAATTATGCATTTCATACATCTGTGTCTGGAAGCCCTTAGAAAAAAAATGATTTCTACAGAAAAATCATATTTTATATATAAAATTAAATCACAGAACCTCAGCTGTATTTCAATTTAAATATGGATAAATGCAAAGAATTTGATATAAAGTTTAAACTTAAGGTAATAGAGAAAATGTTGAAAAATAGACCTATCACACATCTATTAAAAACTGAAAAATATGAGGCTATCATGTGAAAAACAAAAAAGATAAAACAGTGAAATACAGACTGGACCAAAGAAAAAAGAAAAATAAGGGCATCTTCATAGTTTCATAGTTTCATAGTTTCATAGTAGCTAGAGTCGGAAGGGACCTAGGTAGATCATCTAGTCCGACCCCCTGCCTTAGCAGGAAAGAGCACCGGGGTCAGATGACCCCGGCAAGGTGCTCATCTAACTTCCTTTTAAAAATCCCCAGGCTAGGAGCCTGCACCACTTCCCCTGGAAGCTGGTTCCAGGCCCTAGCCACCCTGACTGTGAAGTAGCGCCTCCTAATATCTAATCTAAACTTACCCTCCGCCAGTTTGTGACCGTTATTCCTGGTCACTCCTGGCAGCGCACGGGGGAACAGGGACTCCCCCAATACCTGCTGATCCCCCCTGACCAGTTTGTAGCAGGCCACAAGGTCCCCCCTTAGCCTTCTCTTGTGGAGGCTAAACAGGTTCAGGTCCCGTAGCCTATCCTCATAAGGCCTGCCCTGCTGACCCCTGATCATACGAGTGGCCCTCCTCTGAACTCTTTCCATATTGTCCACGTCCCTCTTGAAGTGTGGCGCCCAGAACTGGACGCAGTACTCCAGCTGCGGCCTGACCAGTGCCGCATAGAGGGGGAGGATCACCTCCCTGGACCTGAAACTTGGATGTTCAAGTTTTAAATTATTATTCTGTTAGCAGGAATCTGTTTCCTTAAAAGTAAAAAAAAAAATTGCCACTGATTTCAGCATGATAGATTGAACTCAAATGGAAATTTGTAACATGCAATATTATGGACAATATAAAATGGAGATAATTTTCCCCGGCTACTTGTTAGCATTTTATCCTATAAATAATATGCAGTATAGTTTGTGTTTTTTCATTCCAAAATATTGTGTCAAGAAAGAAAACAAAGACCACAATTTTAGGATAGTTGACCCTTTTGCAAGAAAAAAATATTAAGACTATTTTTGTCACAGATTTTTATGAAGGACTGAAGTCTTCTTAATACTTATATTGTTACATAGATCTATTTCTGAAAAAAAAACGAAGACTTGTTGCCTTTAAAAATACCAGGCAGTCAGTTTCTTAAGTTATTACAAGCAAATTTAGCTTTTGTTTTATAAATCAAAATATGTATTGCTTAGAACTCAACAGCAGGGAACACAAACACATACAAATCAAGCTAAATATTCTACACCTGTGACTGATACTTCAGAAAGTTATTTCAAGTGGCCTTAGTCCTTAGTTACCTAGAATTCAAAAATCTTGTATTTTTTTCCATGGTTCCCTTCAATCCCCCATCTTGGCCCCAACTTTGAAGGAATTCAGTTTCAGTTCACCTACAGTATTGCACCCTATCAACTATTTCAGCTATGATGTATCCAGTGGGAGAAATAAGCTGGGGACTCCCCCAATGCCTGCTGGTCCCCCCTGACTAGTTTGTAACAGGCCCCTAGATCCCCCCTCAGCCTTCTCTTGTGGAGGTTAAACAGGTTCAGGTCCCTTAACCTCTTCTCATAGGGCCTGCCCTGCTGACTCTTGATCATGCAGATGGCCCTCCTCTGGACCCTCTCCATGATCTCCCTATCCCTCCTGAAGTGTGGTGCCCAGAACTGGACGCAGTACTCCAACTGTGGCCTGACCAGTGCCGCATAGAGTGGGAGGATCACCTCCTTGGGCCTGCTTGAGATGCATCTGTGGATGCATGACAAGGTACGGCTGGCCTTCCTGATCACTTCCTCACGCTGTCGGCCCATGTTCATATTGGCCTCAATAATTACTCCAAGATCCTTTTCTGCTTCTGCACTGATGCGGCATTAGTACAGTATGACTTGCTGTATTCAATTTTGGAAACCACATGCTATACATTTTGTGCAGGAAAGCATAATGAATATTAGCCTCCCTAACCATCCAAGGACCATCTGGAAATTGAGACCATCACGCCAGTTTTGCTTATCTGCTGGCTGCTTTTTCTTTACGTAAACCTGCAGCTGCTCCAAAAATTTGAGGCAGCAGCCTAGTCAGCACATTGAAATTCCCTAGAGAACTTTACCTAGCCTATTCCTTGAGGCAGGTTTTATTTTAAAACCGATGGAGAGAGAATTTTCTGCTACCCAGCAATGTTATCACAGAATGTCCCTTTAAAAATATCATAGCCTGTGCTTTCACTACAGACCTAATGCTAGACAACCTCACTGACTTTTCTGGTATGAACAGTATTGATTGCTAGCAGTCCAAGCTTGTTTTGACAAGGCCTGCAACCTAGTAACAGTCATATGAAATTACAGTGCTTATTCTGCTCTCTGCATCCACCTTTTAGCATAAACCCTGAAACAATGGGATCACAGATTATTTCAGCAGCATAGTCCATCAATAGTTATTGGAGTACAGGTTGTCAAAAGCAAACAAAATATAGTGATATCTCTCCATGTGCAGGTTAGGGGTTAATGCAAAGCATTCTTCTTTTAGCATCCTGGTTTCAAATCTTGCCTACTGTACGTTAGAACCAAAATGTTTTTATGTTTTCAGCAAATTCCCTACAGAGTGCTTATTTAAATTAAAAAAACATCATTCACAGCTGGTACTACTAAAAGTCACTGCTAACGAGAGGCCCAAGACTGGGACAGAAGTGGGATTTGTGTATAATTAGAGCCACGTAAGAAAGTTTATATAATGTCAGGCTGTCCGCTGTCTCTCATCAAGGCTAACAGTCTCACTTTCATGAAGTCTAAGTGCACTCAATTAAAAAATAGCAGCTTTGGTATTTGTAGTGACATTTATTAGTTTTTACTCCAGAAAGAAGGCAGTTAGACCAGGGGTATAGCTCTTCAGTCCTGACAATGAGATGGCTATGGATTCTGTTTACAAAAATTAAACATCACAATAATCCATAAAAGTATGAATCCCGATTCAAACTCTTTCCATACACATACATGCAGACACAAACAAGCATTGAATTTGACTATCCCATTCTCCCTTGCCAATTCATCTTTATTTCCCAATAAACTACACTGGGAAGCGATTGAACAGAAATAATATAAAAGGTCTGTGTTGAGACCAAATTGATGGTACAGGTTTCCCTCTCCAACCACAGTTTTGCCAACCACTGTTTTGAGTATTCACAGTTTTGCACTGCTAGCCTTGCCGGAGGGGGCTCCCAGATGCCAGGGCCATGGACCTGGGTCTGCAGTCCCCTGCCCCGCTCCGCAGTCCCCTGCCCCTGCTCCCCCCTGCTACCTGCTCTGGACTTGGGCAAGGCAGATTGAGGGGTAGAAGGGACCTGCACCCCACAGATCTGCATGCAGGTCATGCGCGGGTTTTGGGTGTGGGTTCCCACCTTGCTTCACTTCTCTGGGGCCTCTGCCACCTGGTGGGCATGACCCAGCATGACTGGAGACAGTGGAGCCATGTGGGCATCTCACCGCTGCTCACTCCCCCTGCCCTGGCAGTGCACCTCCTGAGCCTGCCGCTGCTTTGAGAGATGCAGCCCTGCACCACTGCCCTTGCTGCAGCCCCATGTGCAGGAGCTGCATCACCAAGGCAGTGCAGGGCAAGCAGCAGTGGTGAGGAGATCCCTGTGCAGCTCTTCTGCTCTCAGATGCGTTGGGTCTCAGGGGAGGGAAGCTGTCGCCCTGTCCTGCTCCCCGCTGGGGCCTGCAGCCACTCATTGCAGCTCCAAAACCCAAGCACTGTCCAGCTGGACAGTAGCCCCAGCCTTGCCCAGCTCCCTCCTTGCAGAGGCCTCAATCCCCTTCTCCCCCCACCCACTTACCTGCTGGAGCTGCTTTGCAGGCTGCCTGGGGCATGTATTCTATGTGCATGTGACACCCCCCCCCCCCCCCCGGTCTCACTGCCTTCCTTTTGTTCCCTTTGAGCTCCCTGCAGGCTGGAATTCATATTCAAGTCCCTAACCCCTTGTTTCCAATAAATCTTTTATACTACCAACCATGGTTTTGCCAATCACAGGAACTTGGCAACCTGCACCTGCAAACAAGCCACATTTGGCAGTGATCTCACCTGAGACAATAAGTTATATAAGGTTAAATTTGCTCTGTATTTAGATGAGGAAAACTTTTAGGAAAACCTGCATGTAGTCTTGATAATTCATTATGTGTATCTTTTTCATCTAGGTAAGACTTTGAAATAATGGACATTCATGTTATTAGAAAAAAAAATTGCTGGCATGTGTAGTGATCAATTGGTTCAATAAATACATACATAAATGAATGAGAAAAGCCAACCAACAAACTTTAATTGTGGAGCAAACCCTTATTTGAACCAAACTTAGCAGACCCTTTAATTGTGAAGCAAACTTAGCAGACACTTTGGTCATGTCCAGATGTACAGGGATGTATGCTTACAGCAGCACAAATTTGTCCCACCACATTGTGCCTTAGCACACACATCTGCATGTGCACTTTGTTGCAGGACACATTGTCACTTTGAGCAAACTGCCCTTGCCTGGTTCTTCCCAGAACCCAGCATGCTGGAGCAGCAGAAGCACAAATGGACCAGTAGAGATGCTCTGGCTAGTAGCCAGGGCATTGCACTGGGGAAACAAACCGCCATTTGTTCTGGTGCAAACTATTTTTGCATGCTCTGTGCAGTGTTTTTTTTCCCCGGGACTTTATTTTTTTTTTGCTACTGGGAAATCCTGGTAGCAAATTTTGCCATTTCTCAATTTCCAACCTCTGTAGTCTAAGTAAAGGAGTATTTCCAAACCATAATCTCTATCACCTAGAGTTGGCAAGTGGTCAATTGACTGGTACAATATTGTCAGCTGACCAGTCAACTGACTGCATATCTTTTCTATAGCAATTTTACAAAAAAAAACCCCTACATTTGTTGTAGCTTTCTTGAAAGAAATATGATTTTTTTAGTTGTTTTTGGACACATTTTTAATGGTAAATTTGTGCTTTTTCTGTGTATTATTTGTACCTACTGGCAATTTTTTAAACAGTTTTTTGGCCAATATTTGACCAGTCAATTGATGAAATCTTATTTGACTGTTCAAATACCCAACCTTACTAACATGACAGTAAGGATATCACCTTTCAATTACACATTAAGGGCTTGTCTGGAGAGATGTCTTATTGAGTGCATCTAACTGAGATGCTTTACTGCACATTAAATTAATCTAATGCACAGTAAAGCATCACCATCTACAAGTATATGGGATTTACGGCACAACAAATTAGGCTAATGAATGATTTGCTAGTACCAGGAAATACAGGTACTAGATTAACAGTGCATTAGCTAATGTACAGTAGTGCATGTATAGATACTGACAAGGAACAATTTGCTTCTGGTCAGTCCAAGCAACAGGGGGCCTGCTGCTGCCAGGCTAACCCACAGTGTGGTGGGGAGCTCTGCCAGCTGCAGAGACAGCTATCTCTCCACTACATGGGCATCAGGACTTCTCCCAATCACCACATGGCCAGGAGAGCTGTCCTGACAGCCAGGACTGCTGCAGCCCACCTGTATGGGGATTGGGTCAGGACCTGATCCCCACATGGCTGGGAAAGCCATCCCCACTTGTCAGGGATGCTACCTGCCAGCCACGAGGAATTCAGTAGGCTTTGTTAGCCACATGGGGATTGGGAGGGTCCCAATCCCCACCGTTGGCAGGCAGCATCCCTGCCAAGTGGAGATGGCTATACTGGCCATGTGGGGATTGGGACTGGCCCCTGTGCCTCCTGCCAGCTTTGGGGCTGGCACCCAGGGGAACCTGGATTTCCCCCTGGATACAGCTGGGTTTGATTGAGGTGCTCCTGTCAGGTAATTTGTTCATGGCAGGACCGCATGTGTAGACATGTACCCTGGCATGCTTTTATAATCTTGAATTTTCTGTGAAGAACTGTACATGTAGACATACCCACTTTGTAGTATACTAAGTTATTGAGTACTAAAAATACCTATATCAGCATCATCCAAATCCTTAGTATATAGCAACTGGCAAAAACCAAACAAAACAAAGCAAAACAAAAGAAACAACAAAAACTCTACAATCTGTACTCTTATTTGAGGCACTAGCAATTTACCTCACAATAAATTCCTACAAAATAATATCTGTATACTGTGTACCATTTTGGAGATCTGGCAGCTGCCTTCCTATACTGCTTCAGACCCCTCCCAGACTGTTCAATGTGTTTATTTCTATTCCCTCTACAGCTCTGGGGTCAGGGTAACCAGATGTCACCTCATTGTTTAAGTGCTGATGTATAACCAAGTTTAGTCCATTTGTAACTGCATGCACCGAAGGCAGCATAAGTAGCATTTATTCCAGTTCTGTGATAAGCCTTATCCAATTCTCATATAGAGATCAGTGATCTCCTTTGGAGATAGGAAAAATTCAGAAAACTTAGTAACATGAACATTTTTAGATTATCACTAAAGGAGTGACCAAGCACTGTCACAACTTGATGCTCTGCAGCATTACATAAAAACAAAGAATATAGAAATGAATTACAAAGAAACAAATAGGAAAAAAAAAAACCCTTTTCCATTATTGAAGCCATCCATCCAATATTTTGACCAGCTGGGCTGATTTTGGCATAGGGCACCAGCACTTAGGCCTTGTACACTGCTGCTGCACATGAGGAAGACAAAGTTGGGACCAAGATTGTTACCATGGATAAAGATATATGTAAAAGTCAGGATATTTTTGGAGCACATCAACTGACTCCCTTAAGAAGGACATTCACACCTGGACCCCATTTCTAGTTAGAGTTCTACCCTGAAAACATTTTAACTGCCAGTACCACAGTGGAGGAAAGAATAAACCCCAACACTAACCCTAACCCTCCTCCTCCCTTATTTGCTATGTGCCAAACACAGAGGCTGTACAAACCATTTGTGCCACCTAAGTGGCAGGATGTCCACTACTGTGCTACATAATGATTTATTGCTAACAACAGATAAATATGATCTGATTTATTTCAACTAGTGCTATATGATTAAATGCCCACAGCCATTGGGACTTGGGAGGAAAGACAGAAAAGAGAAACACTATAAAAAGTTTAAATGCTTTGTTAAAGTCTAATGGAACAAAAAAAAATAAATGGACATATTACACACTTATTCTGGTGTAATAACACTTTCTCCCATGACATCAGCAGGACTATTCACTCAATGAAGTACTATGTTGTATGAGGAAAACTAGGCCTACAAAGGGAAGGGAAGGTACTGAATTTGGTTTGCAGATCCATTTTCTGATATAGAATCATAGAAAATTTGGGTTGTAAGGGACTTCAGGAAGTCATCTAGTCCAACTCTGTGCTGAAACCAGGACCATCTCCAACTAGATCATTTCAACCAAAGCTATGTCTAGCCAGGTTTTGAAAATCTCCAAGGATGGAGCTTCCACCACCTCTCTTTTCTAGTGAGAAAATACTTCCTAATATCTAACCTAAATTTCCCTTGCTGCAACTTCAGACTGATGCTCCTTCTTCTGTCATCTGCCACTATCCTCTTTTGAACCCCACTTCAGATAGTTGATGGCTGCTATTAAGTCCCCTTTCAGTCTCCTCTTCTCTAGACTAAATAAGCCCAACCTCTCGTTGTATGTCATGTCCCCCAGCCCCCGAATCATTCTTGTTGCCCTCCACTGGACTCTCTCCAATTTGGCCACATCCTTTCTGTAGTGAGGGGCCCAAAATTGAGCACAGTAATCCAGATGTGGCCTCACCAGTTCTGAATAAAGGGGAATAATGATTTCCCTTGACCTACTGGCAACACACCTACCACTGCAGCTCAGTATGCCCTTAGCTTTTTTGGCAACAAGGGCACACCGCTGGCTTATATTCCACTTATTGTCCCCTATAACCACCAGGTCCTTTTCTTCAGAGCTGCTGCCCAGCCAGTCAGCCCCCAGTCTGTACTGGTACATGGATTGTTCTCTCCTAAGTGTAGGACTTTGCATTTGTCCCTGTTGAACCTCATGATATTTCTTTTGGCTCTTTCCTCAAATTTCTCTAGGTGTCTCTGAATGCTAGCTCTACCCTCCAGTGTATCTGCTACTCCCCACAGCTTGGTGTCATCTGAAAGTTGCTGAGGGTGCACTCTGTGCCATCTTCCAGGTTGTTGATGAACACATTGAACAAAACCAGCCCCAGGACCAACCACTGGGGCACTCTACTTGACACCAGTTGCCAACTAGACATTGAGCCACTGCAGGCGCAGCTGGTAAATTCAGACTGGTGAGGCGGGTGGAGCAGCACATGGGAGTGGAGAGGAAGAGGGTTTGCAGCCAACGGGGAGTGGGCAGGGAGGGATATTGCAGCTGGCCCAGCACTCTGGCCAGGAGCAAGGAGGCTGCAAAATTCCACCCCCTCTCCCCACTCCTGTGTGCTGCTCCACCCACCCCACCAGTCTGAGTTCACCAGCCACTCCTGAGCCATTGATTACTACTCTCTGAGCCCAATACTCCAGCCAGGTTTCTATTCACCTTGCAATCAATTCATTAAACTCATACTTTCTTAGCTGACCTGCAAGAATGTTGTGGGAGACCATATCAAAAGCCTTGCTAAAATCAAAGTACACCATGTGGCAGAAAGTCACCTTGGTTTCTCCGCAAAATCTCTGCCCTGTGACACTGTGACTAAAATCTCTGAGCTGCAACCATTTGATTAGGGTTGGCCCTGCACAGAGGGGACCGCACCCTCAGCCTGTCTATTTAGGTAACTTGAGCTGGCTGCATTCCTGAGGGAGGGGGGAAACCTGCTCCCTCTGCCTAGGTGACTTGCATCAATTACCTGGGTAAGGGGTTTCTACCTGGGGAGATGGAATCTGCCCGGTAACAAGTGATGTATTTCAAATTGGTTGGCTGACAGCCAACTGGGGCTGACCTCCACTGGACCAGGTGAATGAGGTCACAGGGGCTATATAAGTTAGGGGGGGAAGGAGGCGGGCTGTCTCTTCGGCCATGAGGTGAAGCAGCAGCCATGCGGGGGACACAGAGGAGCTTTACCATCTAAGGTTGGCTCACGAGCTAGAAACCTCCTGCTTACAGAGGGGAATTTCACCAGCCTCTGGAAGATGCTTGTGAGTAAGCTACTTGAGATCTGATTAGATATTTAGCTAGCAGTAACACAGATGCATGATCAAAAGGCTATCTCAGCCACACTGTTTGCTCTTTAGGATTCCTAAGATATTGCTCAATCCTGTACCCTAGTTTACCCTACCCCTTGTAATCAATAAAGTTCTTCTTTTTGACTGGTGCGGGAGACTTATTGAGGGGTGGGTCTAAATTATGCCCAAGAGACCCCTTAGGTCTGTGGACTAAGGGAGACTTTACTTTTTGCCCCTTGACTTGGGGAAGTGCCCCAAGTGCCTGTACCGGGTTGAGTACCTGTCGGACTATTAGGCCTGTGTTTCCCCAAGGACACAGGGCCGAGACAGTCCCTTCTCGGGGTGGTGGCGGCTACGCTACCCCCAGAATAGCGAGTGTGCTCCGGGAGAGGGGTCGGCCGAGCATTAGGCACCCCTGGGGAGGCATTTGGAGCCGGAAGGTGGTTGGGCGCTGGGAGGTGGGTGGCTCAATGCAGGAGTGCCCCCTACTGGCCCGCCACACACCACATCCACCAGTCAGTTTTAAAGAAAATAGATAACCTACAAGAACAAAAATGAACCCTGGGCCTTGGCTGTGGTGAACACTATAGAGGTAAATAATGGTCATAAAAATAATCAATACCAAAGAGGAACTGCATTAAGAAACTGTAGAACAGAGATCTGGAGCAAAAACACAGAAATGGACTTGGGCAATAAATGAAGAAAAATTATACCTTGAAGAAAAAAACCCAGCCTTATGGCAGCACAGTTTAGAAGAGGCAGAACACAAGAGTCAGGATCTTGTAAAAAATAGAGCACCATTAATCTTAGGTGCCTGAGATACTTTATTTTTTTCAAAAAGTTAAAAATATATCAAGTATTCTGGGTCTGCTTGATGTCCCATGCTCAAAGAGAAGAAGATCTTAAATAACATTTACTTCGTTTGAATTGGAATTGGTTATATTGCTTGTATCCTCACTCCTTTAAGGGAAAAAAAATCATAGTATCAGGTAAAATGTTATTGGAGCCTCATATATCTCCTTTCTGGAAGTGGCATCACTAGAAATTGTGTGTTGCCTAGTTGACTAACTACATGGATGGTTGCTGAGGTACCATGCAGAAGAAAGATAGGAAATGCCTCAGTGAAAATAATGTATAGGGGATTGTTCATCAAAGGACTCAAATATAGTTTATCTTCCTCATTTGCTGCTTTCCTCATCCATGCATTTTCAGAGGTGTAATGCAGCCTTGCATAAAAATGGCTGCATCCAAGGAATACCAACAGCAAAGGCAAGCCCTTGCATAACCCATCAAACTCCAATCTATGTGTTTCACCTCCAATGCAGCCCTTTCATTAAAGAGTGTGACCAACAAAACTAGTATCATGTACATTTTAGTGTGTTCAAGCAGCATCTTATTTTTTCCTCTACCTTTGGTTTCACTTCTGTCTCTCGTTCTCTTTTGAAAGAGAAGAAAATTATATTTGAAGGACTAATAACGAAAAACAATGTGTGTATGTATGAAAAAGAGAGAGAGGGAGAGTGTGTGTGTGTGTGTGTGTGTGTGTGTAATGTAAATAGAATACCACAATGAGTCAGGAAATGCAAAAGATAAGGTTGTCATAGTAACACAAAAGCAGTCATATTGCATGTATATAATATTTTCAAGTATTTTTTGGGTTATTAAATGTACAGATAAATATTCAGACTGCAAAGTTAGTTTACATCTAAAATACAATGCCAAAACATGATTAAGAGTTTTATAGCCTGTCATGCCAGAGGAAAAATAAGGAACTCAATATTGCCGAATACATCATGTCACTGCCCCATTCACGTATTTTTATCTATCTTAAGAGCCCCCCAAAATGGGAAGGCTATGACTCACTCAAGTGTGTTGGTTATGCATTCATACCGCATGATTCTGCATGACAGATTTTCCTAACGTGTGAAATGGGGCAGAGAAGCTGTCATATTAGCTTAGGTAAGGGATATCTAAAAGAAGGAGAGAGAAATGGAGTCAAGAAAAAAAAAAGCACAATTGCAATGCTGCTTTCCCACATTTTCCCCCAGCACAAACCTTGCAAAGCTTCATGCAGGTGACTGTATCAATGTCAGCTTATTCTGGTGAGGTGAAGTCCTTTTGGTCCCTGACTGCATAAACCAGGTCTTTCTGTCTCTCCTTTTCCTCAGCTGACTTGCTTTCCATGCCCTGATGTCAATTCAGTGAGCAGATTTCTGTGATAAAGGGCCTTGCTCATAGGGGTGCAGAATTTCTCACAACTGCATCAAGGATCCTCCTCTGAATCTCATTGATGGGGTTTCCTTTGGCTTCTTGGTAGCCAGCTCACCCCTTAATAGTGGGTTTGCTATTAGTCCTTTTAGGATTCTCCAGTCTATTACCCTCCACTCAGTTTTTTCTGAGCCCTTACCAGCACTGGTCTTTCCTTAGACCCCTTTATGATTTTTGTAGTCCCAGCCCTCCTTCCAGCCCAGTAGATCTTAGGCCTGTTTCTCTCCACCCTGGCATTGCTCAAGACTCCACTCATCCTGGGCCCAGTTCTAACCTTCACAAGCTCTACTCCGCTGTGCTGCAGGAGCGTGTCCAGGCTTTACTGCCTTCCCTTATCTTCCTGTATGACTAGGGCATCCCAGTCTTTTGTCCCTCTTAACAGGTCCTTCCTCCTTTTCCCTTCCTTCTTTTAAAGGAGACCACAGGGGGCCCTGTTACAAAGCATTTATCAGTCATCTGTTTCAAAATGGTCCACATTCCCTCCCTGCTCTCACAGTGCACCAAATCCTGGAAACATTAACAGATAGATGTCTGCAAACAGACAGAGATCAGGTCCTCACCTTAGTAGTCTGTGACTTTATGACTGCCTGATATAATACTATGGTGCAGTCTGCACAAACCTCATATTGATTATAATCTGAGGCTAGGCTGATAAAGACTGTAGCCACCACTGCTGCCCTTACTGAGCCATGTCTGCATAAGAATTTCAGAAAAATAATCCAATGGGTATCAACATCACTTATTTGCAGTGAGGAAAACTCCAGTATAAAGAAATTCTAGAACATTTCCAGAACTAAGCTATGAACAATTTCAGTAAGAATCATCGCTCACTCACTTGGCCTGGTGTCTCCTGCTATTGTGGTTAGCAGTAAACTAGTTAAAATTGCTCTTCCAAAGATTTAATTGACACAGTGGGAAATGGCAGAAGTTGCCAGACACCTACCTAAACAAAGACTCACAGAACCAATCTAACCTCCACATTTTATCATTGCTGTCACCAGTGAGATTTTTCAAAACTGTCTTCTAGTCAATCCAGTTTAGGCAATTGTACAGGAAGATTTCTTTTCATTTTATAGTGGTATTCAATATTCCACCTTTAATTAAAAAATATCTGAAAGGTTTAGGTCATGGCTACATGAGCGATTGTTTCACCTTACATGTCAATGTATGATTTTGAAAGCTACTAAGGGGGTCCTTGTTTGAAATGTCAAGTTTTAGGAATGCAAAGCATTCCTGGTTGAAGGCCTTTAACCTTGATCTTACTCTTCAAGCTTGTATGTCATAGCCTGAGACAACTGAAGTTTAACATAAGGCCCAATTCAGTTCCTTTATTCAAGCATTCCTAAGGCTGTGGGTAATGGCAAAGCAGAATCTTAATGAGATATGTCTTGACAATATTTTGAAATATGATGCAGAGATGCAGAAAACTTGTTCTTACCAGTATCTATAGAGAGGTTATAGAGATTTCATAGATTTCCATAGACATTTGGGCTGGAAGGGACCTCAGAGGATCATTGAGTCCAGCCCCCTTCACCAGGGACAGGAAGTCAGAAGGGATCATAGGATCCCAGCAAAATAAGCATCCAAATATGTCTTGAAGGTGTTCAGAGTGGGTACTTGAACTGCCTACAGTGGCAGTCTGTTCCAAACCTTGGGGCCTCGGACAGTGCAGAAGTTCTTTCTTATGTCCAGCCTGAATTGGTCACAGTGGAGTTTGTGACCGTTCGATCTTGTCATCCCTTGGGGGGCTCTGGTGAACAGACGTTCCCCCAGATCCTGAGGAGCACCCCAATAAACTTATAGGTGGCCACTAGATCACCCCTGCGCCTGTGCTTTTCCAGGATGAATAGCCCCATTGCTCTCAGCCTCTCATCAGAGGGTAAAATGCTACGAGCAGAAAGATTGTATACAGAGACAGAGAAGGCACAAAAACAATTTCTAGACAAACGGATAGGAGGGGGAAGGGAAAGAGGAAAAGAAAGAAATGTGAAATAACTTGGAGCTAGTCCATTGCAATAAAATAAATGGGAAGGCAGTGAAGTTATTGGGTGGTTAAGTTACTCTAGAAATGATTCCCAGTTGCTGAAAACCATTTACAACATATAGTTAACACTGAGGAAGGTGAAGTAAAAGGCAGAAAAAGATCAATTTCATTTCACTTCCAGAAAATGAAGTAACATTTCAAATTGCCAGAAAACACTTGTTGTTAATTGCCTCTATTGATTGCTCCAGTTCTGTTGTTGCACTCCAGATCTCCTCCTGATATTCTATTGCACTGTAAAATGAGACATTCTTTGATTCATGCATTCTTAAATTGAAACTGAAACCAAAACTTCCAGCCATTATGCCCCTGTGTATACACCACAGCTGAGCTCCTCTTAGCCCAGCATTATTTAACTTCCTTTCACCATTTTAACTCTAACAAATGTTGCTATTTCCTTTTAACATAGCCTGTCAATGAAAAGAAAAAGGAACACATTGTTAATCTTTCTTTTCTTTCTCCTTTCCACAAGGGTAGTTTATCCTTAAGACTGCTGCTTACAGGAAAACAAACTGACATTAGGTAATGTCATTTATTTAAGAATGTTATGCTTTGATGCAGAAGTGCTTTGAATTTTTGTAAAATTTCACTTCTCACTACACATTTGTCTGAGCTAGAAAATTGTGATACAGTTTCTTTACTTGATTTCTAAGAAAGAGGTAGACTCAGCGATGTCAAAGTTACTGTATGGTCAAAGAGTGCCAGTGTATTTTCATGTCAGGAGAAAAAGGTGAGGGAGACAGAGAGAGACTGAAGAAATGAAAACAGCTTTTCCAAACACCTTACAGCAGCAGTGCTAAACCTTTTTTGCCTGGCAAGTCCGATGGAAAGTGCCCGGTCCATCTGTGGGCTGGATCTCTGTGGTAATCACAATCACATGCCTGGGGCAGGTGCAGCAGGGCTCCACCCATCTGCATGGGGACAGCAGCCCAGACCTGATTCAGCCTTGCAGTGAAAGGGGACTTTGCCTGGCCCTAAACTGGCCCTGTGGAGGGGGTGAGGGGTAGCGGGCACGGCCTCACCATACAGAGGGAAAGGGGCATGGTCCAACCCTGATCCAACTGTGCAGAAGCAGGGCATGGCCCAGTCCCAATCCAGCTTCACAGGAGGAAGTAGGTGTGGCCTGGTCTTGATCTGGTCATGTGGAGGGTGCACCCAGACTGTCCTGCAGCTCTTCTCTACTGCCACTACTGCCCTGTTGGGTGGCCTGGAAGCAGTGCTGGTGGTGGTGGCAGCAATAAGCCACAGGGTAACCTGAGCATGGGCTCTGGGCAGATGCAGCAAGAAGGACCCAACAGCGGCAAGGGGGAGGTAGCCACTTTCCCCCATGACCAGCAGCAGCTTCTGCCTAGCTGTCACCACTGCTTATTGTGGGTAAGCCAGTGCAGAGAGGGCACAGGACAGGCTAGAGCCAGGGCCAGGACCAGGGCCAGGGCTGTGCATGCAGGACTGGCTGGTCCAGAGCTGGTCCACTCCAGTCAGAACAGGTCTGGAGTGGGTGCAGGGCTGTGTACCCAGTTCCCCACCAGTCTCCATGGGGACAGGGCTGGCATCAGTGGCAGCCAGAAGGAGCCACCACTGCCTGATCTGTCTAAAACTGAGCCATCCCAGCCCTGCTGGGCAGTGGGATACACCACAGGCTGGACAGTGCCTGGGCCAGCCAGGACCTGCCATGGGCCAGATAAAGTCCTTCTGTGGGCTGGATCCAACCTGCTAGCCATATTTTTCCTGTCCCTGATATATATACTTAGGTGACTACATGCCACATTTACATGCCAATTATCATCTCCATGTAAAGGAAAGGAGATGTCAGCAAGGCATTTCTCATTATAATGTGTCCACTCTATACATTCCTCTCTCTCTCTCTCTCAGATTACCCTGAAATATCCCAAACCTTCTAAACCTCAGTGCATACTGCAAAAATTTTTTACAGATTAATGCTATTTATTTGGGAAGGTGATGGTCTGGGATGAGACTGACCCCACTGATATCAATAAATGTTTTCTGATTTACTTTATCAGGGCAGAGTGTGATCCTCAGAGTTTTGGCAAGGCTGGGCTTTGCAGATCTGTGATTGAATTTGCTGGCTAATTGAGTTAATTCACTCTCCTGAGGGAGAAGGTTTTCCTGCTGCTGTGAAATGATTCCAGTTGAAGTTTAACTAATTATCAGCACACCTAGAGATGGGTATAAGCTTCAAAAAATTAAATCTGAATAAATAATCATATGCACTTATACATTATGAAACCATCTTTAATCTTACATACTCTGTACCAGAAATTAATTTTATATTTTTAAGGTAATTTTTTTTTTAAATGGACATCTAAGAATGCAAATGGACTAATTACGAAGCGAAAGTCCCGTTGACTTTGGTAAGACCCAGTAAATATCTGACACTTCACAAAAGCAGATCATATATCTAGGTAACTAAACATGGAGCCTAACTTTAGATTTCCAAATTAAAAAAAAAAAGAAAAAAAAAAGCCAAGAGAAAACTCAGCTAAATACAGTCCTACAATGTTAGATTTCATCCACCCTATTGAATGAGTTCTATCGAGTAACACGGAATTTCACATGCAAATTCCATCAGGGCATTAAAGGACAATGTTCCATATCTGGCCTTTGGCAGATGTCACAGTTATTTCATGTTATATGGGATTATCACACAGCAAATATGAACATAACAGTTTAGCCCTGGATAAAAATGGTGGATCAGCCACAAAGAAGTTGCTTGTTGAAACAGTAACTTCCCTGTGGTGTGAAAGTATCCTGTGATATTTTTAACACAGGTGGCATCATGTTATGATTTATCATGCAATACATTTATATAATGTTTGACAGATGTGTGGGAACAGACGTGCATTGAAATGCCATATAAAAAGAATTCAGCAATTCACTTAAATGAACACTTAACTCCCACTGGAGCAAACCATACTTAACTATCTGCTTAATTACTTTTTTTGAACTAGGGGCATAGAACAGCTGGAAAGCTGAGTTTTCTCTTGGCTTTTTTTTTTCTTTTTTTTTTTTAATTTGGAAATCTAAAGTTAGGCTCCATGTTTAGTTACCTAGATATATGATCTGCTTTTGTGAAGTGTCATATATTTGCTGGGTCTTACCAAAGGTTTTTTTAATTCTTTGCTGATATGAAAGAAAATGCCATCTCTACATTTGCCATTCCAGAACAGTGGAGGAAAGTGCTGAAGTACTTCCAGTATGACTGAATAGATGTACTTAGGACTTCAAAATAGCAGAAATGATGAGAGAACTAGCTTCTTGTTGTGACATATTTATGAGAACACCACTTGCCTACAAAGGAAACCACAATTGTCAAGGTAGTCAGTGCCAACCTGAGTTTTAAATTTAGTCATCTAAATCCAATGTTCCGTAAGTGAAATGCCCTATAATAAATGTATGTTTTGCTAGTAGCAATGAACTTCAACGCTGATTCATTTTATACTTGCATTTTAAAAAACACCAAAAAAGCAAAACTGTACTTCCATTAAATATATATATATATATATATATAAAATTCACGCTTCATGAACAAGCATTAATAGAATATAGCACAATATTTTTAGTGAAGACACGTCAGTTACCAGAACACAAAACATTTACCTAAAGATATGCTACATCTTCAAAAGAAACAGAAGTTTCCCCTCTGTTCTTGCTGCACTGCAAATTTCCTTAAATGCTGTTCTGTAATGGGGATGGACAAGGTTAAATTTCACATTAAACATTAATGAAAGATTTAGCTCCTGATAAAATATTTCTTGATTCTCTAACAAATTTATACTGTGCCCCTGAGGTTCTATGGCACATTTAAACTAAAATTAGCACTAATTGCTTTGTGTGCATGTCTGCATATCTAGATTCATATATTCATATTCTTCCAGACGGCAGTATATTAAGTACTGTTAGTAAATTAATTGTGGTCCTGATCCAGGTCCCACTGAAGTAAATGCAGATATGCCCATTGTTTTTACTAGAAGTTAGGCTGAGCCCTGTAATTTTAGAATAGACTTGTTACAAGAATAATGAATGGCAATTATTATGAAGAACTACATATTCCTAAATCCTTCTGCTCTGTCCAGTGGTACAGCCTGTGGGGTATTGCTGCAATACTGCTCCATAAAGATCTAAGTATTTAGATTCCAAAAGCCATTATTGTTTCAAAACCCAGGAATTACAACTTTGCTGTGGTTTGACAGCTCTCTTTACTATTCATATTGTGATAATTGCGGACAGTAGAGACACTAAGTCAAGCATAAGAAAGTAGAAGCATCTGGCAAGTCATTTTCTGACAAGACCCTTTGCCTGTAAAGCTCCTGTAGAACTCCCTGTGTCCCCTTAAATATTCCAAATGATTTGTCCTTTAGGGCACACAACAAAGCTCAGTGTTTAACCAGGCTTTTGGTAGACGATGAGGAGGAAATTATGAGTGGCAGGACATTTTTAGTATCTGTATTCTGCCTGAATGCTGTTGGCTACTGAGGACTGGTGAAACTCATGGATTCCGAGTATAATAATCTTTTATTTTTAAGCTACATATAGGCACTTCTACCTGCTGACTGACTCAGAATAGATAAATAAATATAGTGACACACACACATATACACTTTATAAAATGCACTTTACTGTTCAACTAGAAATAATAGGGAAAAGTCATGCTGCAAAAGCCTGAGGGTATGGACAGATGTAACATTTGAAGTGCTCCAAGCACCTTGGAAGCACTCCAAAAAGTGAGGATATGGACATATGCAGCCAATGGAGAACTTCAGCTAGGGCTGTTCTGTTTCAGTAATGACTTGGGAAAAAATGAACTGTGAAATGTTTCATGTTAGGAGTGCCTCCTACAGCAGAGTAATAGGGAGTTGGTCAGTCCTCTGGTGTATGGTATCATGGTGCTTCCCTTCTCAAATAACCTCCCCACACAAGCCTGAGAGGAGCCACTCTGATTCAAATCAGACTCCAGGGTCACATGGATGGTATGTGGCCATACCTTTTTTACAGTCAAGCACAAAAGCACACCTCATCCATAATTTGCTGGACACCCAGCGTGAGAACATGGCTTTTCCTGTAGCAGGAAAAATAACAGCCTTCAACTACCTGAAGGGTGGAACAAAGAGGATGAATCTAGACCAGGGGTTCTCAAAGTTTTTATGCCATGGCTTGGCAAACCACGGCCCAGCAGTCACAGCTGATTGTGGACAGAATATTTGGCCAGCAGATGGGTAAGGATACCCCCAACCCCCACTCAGGATGGGGGGGGCAGAGGAGGGGGCAAACCCTGCACTACCACAGGCCTTGCAAAAGGATCCACAGCCTCTCTGCCCATCTCTGGGGGCGCTGAGGTTTCCCAGTTTGTGGCCATTTCTGGTCCAGCAACCAACTCACCCAGCATCGGGCCATGGCCCAGGGAATGAGAACCCCTGATCTAGACTGTTCTCAGTGGTGGCAGATGATAGAACAAGGTGCAATAGTTTTAAGTTTCAGTATGGAAAGTTTAGGTTAGATATTAGGGAAAAAAATCTCTCTCACTAGAAGCGTAGTAAAACACTGGAACAAGCTACCCAGAGAGGCGGTGAAATCTCCATCCTTGGAGGTTTTTAAGACCCAACTAGACAAAGCTTTGGCTGGGATAATCTAGTTGGGAGTGGCCTTGCTTTGAGCAGGAGGTTGGACTAGATTATCTCCTAAGGTCTCTTCTAACCCTAGCCTCCTGGTCACCATTTTGGGACCAATGTCCCGATGTCTTGGGACCAATGTCCCAGGGCCAGCACTGGTGGGGCCCAAAGTGGGTTACAGGCTGTCAGGTGTCTGTGGAGCTGGGGTGGGCTGCACCAGCAGGGAGAGGGGGGAGCTGGCCTGACTCGATAGAGCCCCTACCAGGATGGGACCCTGAGCTCCTGCCACCCTGCTCTGGGCCCCACTGGCACTGGCCCTGGGGCACCAGTGCAGGCCCCGTGGTCCTGCTGGCTTCCTGCCCACTCACTCCCAGTGCCCCCCAGCCCCACAGTACAGGCAGGGGGCAGCGCAAAACCCCGATCCCCTGCTTGCCATCAGGGAAGAAGCTGGTGCTGAACGGGGAGGACTGCGAGTAACTGCAGCATGGGGTGCTGGCCACAGGATGGGTGAGGGGCCACTTTCCCCGCCACCCATGCTCAGCTTTTTCCCAGGCCACTTTTCCCCGGGTTCCTTCCCTGCCCAGGGTCCTTCCTTGACTTCCCCCAACCCTTCTCCTTATCTGTGGCTCCAGTGTGGGGCAGCCATGTGCTCCCAAGCCAGAAGCCCTGGCTGGGGCTTCTGGGTGGTGGGGTGGGGCCGGGTGAGCCCTGCTGTTGTGGGAGCCCCCTGGGCTGCCCCTTGATTCTACTGCCCATTTTTAACAGGAACCAATGGCAAATGAATATTAATTATCAAAAATTTTTAGGGGCCCTGCAAGCCAGAAAGAATGGCTTCATGGGCCAGATTTGGCCCCCGGGCCATATTTCACCCACCCCTGTGCTAGACACTCAGGAGTCTGGAGATTTGGGTGTCCTCAGGGACTCAGAGGGCTGAGATCAGGATAGGGCCACAGAACCTATTGAAAAACTTAGAATAAGCTCTGCAAGACATGGGCATGTCTATGGGGGTGGCTGGAGTCTGTGATTGAAGACTTGAAAGCAATTAAGGGCCTGGAAGACCATGTTTGGGACCAACAGGGCCCAAGGCAAGAAAAAAAGAGTCAGTAGGCTGGTAGAGTGCATTCCAGAGGGGCTCAGAACCCCACCTGAGAGACAGACTGTCTGAAAACTTCACATTGTCCTACCAGAGGGCAATCTCTCCAATTTCACCATCAGTGTATGACAGGCAAGATAGCAGGCTAACATACTGAGAGGTTCAGAGGCAAGCAAGCAGGAAAACTGAGACTACTAAGGGGCACCATGGCCAGATACTGAGGACAAATCCCGCTACATACAGTAGTACTAGTACACGGCCTGCAGGTAATCCCATAGAAGGCTGTTCTCATCCTCAAGTATGTTGCAGTTGACAGTGCAGAGCAGTTAGCACCTCCTGATAAGGTGCTTCAGTCTTTGTTTTGCCAAGGTATTGCACACCAGGTGGCACGTGAGCTGGAAGGAAAGCATTTCCCAGTAGACTATAATTTGCTACCTTGAAAAAGGGTAGGAAGGACAATACCTCCCAGTGTTATTTAACCATGGAATAAAGAGAAGAAGATAGTAGATGTCCATTCCTCATGTTCCGGGATGACAATGATGCTTCTGTAACTAAGAAGCTGTCTGAGGCTGAAATTGACCAAACTTGCTATGACAGCAAGCACTAAGGAGAAGGGGGCAAATATGATATAACCTCTCTCCTCTGTGTTCAAAAGCCCCCGGATATTTGAGCCAAACTGGAATTTTTGCTCCCTAGCTGCAGAACTTTGCTACAGCATGGACTCAGAGGTTTTTTTGAGGAACTTCCAGCTGCAAAGGGCCTATATACTTGTAGAATGCTAACACGGACCAAATTTGTAGCACTTCATACTGGAGCAGGATTCAAAGCACTTCAAAAGAGCATTTGTTAATGCTCTCCTAGAAAACTAATTCTTCAGAAAGAGGTAAACAAAAACATCCTGCCACTTGCTCACTCATAAAAACAAGCATACATTTAGAAAAAAAAGTTTAATCAGAGAATCATAGAAACATTGGGCTGGAAGGGACTTCAACAGGTCAGCTGGTCATGTCAGGGTTGTCCTTCCCTAATAAAACCCTTGTCTTCATTAGGGAGCATCTTGTAAGTATTAAGAACAGAAAAATACCTACAGAGTTCTAGTTTTCAATAATCAGGAAATGTCTAGAATTATATAGTTTATAGAACAACATGGTGACTTCCTACATATTACACAAAATGGGTCTGATTCAAACTATACCAAAGTTTTCCATATATATTTCACTGGCTTAGACCAGGCCATATGTTGCTATTATTATTACTACTTCTATTATCATCACCACCTTATAAATTACACAAACTAACTGTGAGGGGGCCAAGACCCCAAGGCACCAGGGTCGGGCGGGGAACACCGGAGTTCCGCCCAACTTCTGGGGCCTGACCTGGAAGTTTGGCCGGGGGCTTAACGTTTCCCGGAACTCGGACCGGGCCGGACTGGGACCGGCCCGGGAGAATAAAAGGAGCCCACCTACCCCAAGCAGAGAAAGACGGAGGCTCCAGCCGGAGCCTGCACCGGGAGCTGCGGAGCCGGGAGCTGTGGGGCCGGGAGCCATGCGGCAGGAGCAGGCGACAGCGGAGCCGGGAGCTGCAGAGCCGGGAGCCACGCGGTGGGAGCAGGCGGCAGCGGAGCCAGGAGCTGCGGAGCCCAGGATCGCACCGTGGGAGCCCGCGGGGCTGGGGGCTGTGGAGCCAGAGGCGGTTGCAACTCTACACGACGACCCGGTGACAAGGCCGGCGGCGGCTGCCGTGCCGGAGGAGACCGGAAAGGGAGGTTCTGCCGGATGGACCCTCCTCCGACGGCTGCGGGCAGTTTGGCCGTGGAAGAAGACCCGCAGGCAGGGAGGTAAGACTCGCAACCCCGGGTCTCGAGAGACAGTCACTAGGGGTAAGGACGCCCCAGACTCATAGGAGCTAGCTGCACCTGGGTAGACCAGGCGCCGTAAGGACTCCTGAAGAGGGTCCTGCAGTGCGAGGGCGGCACCCCACTGCAGGACTAGGACACGGATCAGGGAGCCCCCTGACGGAGGCTAATCCCGGAGGACCGGGCGAGGGTGTAGGGGAGGAGGAGCCCTCAGGACCTCTGGACCTTGGAGACGAGGTACCCCATCTGGACCGCCAGCTTCCCCGCACGGGTGAACCCCCATATTCCATCAAGTCGTGGCAGGCGAGATTGGCGGAAGTGGGAACGGCCCGTCGCATACCCCCTCCTCTACAGGGGCCGTCCAGGGGATAGGGGGACTCACGGTAGGTGACGCACCCCATCCCCTCACACTAACATACAAAAACCATCTGGCATTGGAAGTTAAATACTTATACTCAGCTCATGGCTGTAGTTGCAGCAAAAACAAAGCTTTCATTAAATCATGGAGAGAGAAAAAGTAAACATTAAGAGGAGGTATGTCTGTCCAATTCATACCTACAACAAATCAACTTCCACAGTCATCTGCTTTCTCACCAAACTTTAATCTCCTTGACAGTAGGGAGCTGTCCCACTCCAGAAATCAGCACCTTGCAATGTATATACTTCAGTAAAATAAGTCAATTTAAGCACTGTGTATTGCAATGCTGTTAACTACAATTTCTCTGTTAACAGGAACAAGACTAGAATGGTGTAGGTGGAGACAAAGAAGATTTTGTAACCCCACAGCAATTGATAAAAGAGAAAAAGAGATCCCATTTCCATTCTCTATATTCTTATATTTCATCTTCCAAATTAGTAATAAGGACTTCCCCATGTATCTCTGAACTATATAATCATGAAGCTTCTGCCCTCATTTAAAGAACTATCTATTTCAAGTTGAATAGGTATCTGGGAGCCCCAAACTCAGTGAATAGACCAGTTGCTTTAACATGAGCCAGATAAAACCTGTCAATAATCTTCTGTCTATTTTGTGCATATAAACTGTTCAGCCAATAATACGTTTCCAGATGACCCTAAGATCTGGTAGTCACAGCACACTAAGAGATAAAATACCTGGGTGCCAGTCTGTATTTTGCAAATTACTTAAATAATTGTTCAGTGTGAACAGACTCAACACTGTGAACAACCTATGCATGCACACACTATCCTATACACCCTACTTCAGTGGTTAGGACACACTTTGAATAACCAGAGGTGTGGGTTGAAGTCTCTCAGGGGAAAATATCCCCCATATTTATAGGTAGATCTAGAATTTTGAAATGGGGTGGGGGGAGGGTGCAGATGGTGAGATGCATTTGCATCATCACATCTAAAACAAACACACATTTTCCTCCTGTTAAAAATAAACTAGAAGATTTACTATTATACTACAACTGTATTATTCAGACTGAAGCAAAAAAAACAAAACAAAACAACCTTAAATGAAATGAGATAAAAACAATCTGCAGGGCTATGAAACTCTCAAGCGCAGCTAACAGACAGTAGAATTACAGAACAAAGGAAAGCTTGATTGGTGGAACATCAAGATCATTAAAAGAAAAGAGGAGTGTTACTGATGGCTAGAAAATTATATTTAGAGATTTGCTTTTAGGAGTTAGTTGGCATATAGATAGAGTAAATATTACATTAGAATAGTGGTACAGAGGAACAGAGAGACTTAATTATTCTGGAAGTACTAAATGATGGAGCAGTAAAAGCCAGCATTGTGCCGTGTGCATCACTCACAGTTATTCTTAGGCACTATGTCGCTGTAGGAATGTGCTATAACAGGGGAGCGCATTGCTATGGCAATGTAGCTGTGGTGTCACAGGTTTTGCCTGTGGATGACATATTGCTGTAACACACTGCTACAGCAATGAAGCATCATGTGTAGATGCATTCACTGTGTCAAACAAACAAGCACAAACATCCTAGGAAATTGAAAACATACAAACAGTGTTCCATAACAAAGATAAGGGACCTGTAGAATTGGCATAAGATCACGGTGACTAGCTGCAAAGCCCCTGGAATCTCCAGTGCTGGTGGATTGACCAAATTAGGAGGCCAGGGAAGCCCAAATTAAGACATCAGTAGATGACCAAATTAAGATGAATGCATGTGACACACTTAAGAAACAAAGGGATATGCTGACAGGACAGAATGTAGACAATATGATGACCACAGGGAGACCAATCAATGGTTACCAGAAATGAAGAGTCATCAGGACAGAAAGAATACTAAAGGAGGGATTTTCAGAGAATGATGGGGAGGCAGAGGGGATTCCAAAGCCAACACGGGCAGGGGGTACCCCACCGGCTCATCTTCCCCACCCCATCAGAGGGTGGGGGGGATGGGAATCAGCCCTTGACTTCCAAGACTGCTGACATCTAACCTTCAAGCAAAGAACCACAGGGTGGTGCTTGCATGTTGGCCAGGTGTACCATCCCTCTGTGAAACCCTGGAACTGACAGATAATTAGGATTGGGTGGGGTGGAGGGGTTATTTTGTTTGCTTTGTTTGCATTGCTCTTATCTGCTATCACCTTGTATCAGTAAAATTTGCCTATTATTGAACAGAGGTGTTGAGGTTGGTCTGAGGGTTTGGGTCCATCTGGAGCAAGGTAACAGGACTGGGTCATAAATCCAGTGCCAACAGTTAACACCCATACAATGAAGAGTTTAAAAAGGATCAGGCAGATTATAATAAGTCACAAAGTTAGGCAACTCCCTCAGTGCTGCTTGACTAGGAATGCTGCTGCCACTGCTAGGTGGTTGGTCTTAAATTCTGGATGGACCAGGAATCAAAGGTGGGTCGGAGTGTATCAATGCACCTCCTTCCCCTGCCCCATTCCCCGCTTCCCCCGCACCCAGTCTGCCTCTACCTAGATCTCTGGTAACACTGCAGGACTCGTTGAAGAGATGCTGGCAGTGGCATCCTGTCATTCTCAGTTTTATAAACCATTCCCTTTATTTTCTTTCCTTTTCCAAAATTATTGCATTTTCCCTGCAAATATGATACACAACTTGTTTCAGGAAGGCAGAATGAAAAAAAAGATTTTTCCAGGGCCAGAAACTACTTAATAGCTTCACTTGTTTTCCAAAACTTAAGAAGCCAGAAGGGAGCACAGCCACTGGCAGCCATTCCCAGGTTCCCATGCCTCCATTCCAGTACAGAAGTCAGCTTCTTCACTTAAGATATGCACACCAATTTCAGATTATTAACTTTTGAGGAAAAGGTACATGTGATATTCAAATAAAAATGGTAAATACAGTTGTCCAGGATGAAATGACTTCTTTTCACTTTGGCATGTTAAATCGAAAAATCATTTTGTCGGACTGACCAGAAATGTTTGGTTTAGATTTTTCAGGGCAATGTCTAGACTAAAAAAAATCGGGAATGTGCAGAGCCCTAATTATGACTCGTATTGAGTAAAGTAGCAGGATTGGGCTTCTGTCAATAGAGCTAGATGAATAATTTATAATGAATTATTTATTAAACAAATCTTTGCTTCTCTGTTTGTCTACAGGCAGATTGTGGTTTTCTCAAATGTGCTCATTGCTTGAATTATTTGTTGTATAATTTCAACAAGTAATCCCATTACTGAAGCCTATTCTTGAACGCTTATTGCAAGTATTATATTCAAGCTGTTTTGTCTGGACATATTAGCCACCTGGGAGGTTTCTGTTCCTTGAATGGATGAGAATAAATCTTAGAATCATGTTCCCAGAATGAATACTCACATTATAGCATGTGAAATTCACTTACGGGAAATATTCTGCAACACTTGCCTGTATTCACTGCTTGAGAAATATTCCTTGTAATGAATAATGGACTGTTTGTGGTATATAACAATATTTGGGGATTAGATGGGTTGCACAATAATATCACTTTGGTTTGGAGTTTTTTTGGGAGAACTGGTTCTGGGTACATGTTGTTTTCAGTTTTTAGTAACGTATTTGTGTATAATTCTTAAATACCTCTATTTACTGTTTGACTTATTTTAAGAATTAATTTCATATGATCTGGTTGTTCAAAGTAACTTGTGATAAAAACTCTTCCAAATCTATGTTTTGTTATTTTTTTCTGCTGCCTGAAACTTAAAAATACCATTCGAATAAACTTTGTTTTAAATGCAAACTGTCAATAATTTATTTAGCTACCTCAGCACTAGGTTGTAAATACTTCATATCTAAAACACTGTTCGACTTTAAAAAAAAGTAAAGAAAGGAGAATACAAATATTAGATTTCAGTGAATAATTTTAAATGAATTATTTTCTCAGGAAATTGTACTCCTTTTTGCTTAAAATTGTGTGCAAATAGATTATAAAATGTTCAGGTGTATTCACCATTGAAAATTATATTATCTGGATTTTTGAATGACTAGATTTTCAGCCTGCATGTCACTTACAAACTTCAAATATGCAGTATTTGTCCTAAGGTCGATTCTTTACCATTTTCCACGTCTCAATCAATTGCTTTTGCATTTGGATTTCATGATGTGGATTGTAGCTGGGTAGTTAATTTATGTATAAAATTGCTGTCAGTGTCTATTTGAGCTAAAAATGCATAACATGCTAATCAAAGCAAGAACATATAAATTTTGGTGGGAAGCAAACATGAAAGGGTTGGTACAGTCTAATCAAACTTCACTTTCAAATTCAAATGACCATTCAATAATATTGTTGCAGGAGGATATTCATGCCGTTCCTACATAGATCTTCCATGGTCATTTGGACAATTTATAATCCAATGCTAATTTTAACATCAGTTGAAAGTTATTGTACATTCCACACATATGCTGTAAAACCTCTTATGGAGAAAATTATGGAAGTACTGATTTTTTAGTTTTCTTGCTTTTATCATCAGTGCTGTAAGTAATTTTCTAAGATATTCCTTCGAAACTACTCTAAACATACAGAAAACCAAATTTAGTATGTCGGGCCCTTGATAGACATTAAAGTAAAGGCACAATCCCAACAACTGCCACATGGCTGGCATGGCAGGAGACAGAATTGTGAGATCCTACAATTGCCTTATGTTGCTGGTGCAAAGGGAACCTTATCTGCTGCAAGTAGCAAATTTGGCTCCCAGCTGTGTGAGCACACCATGTGCTCTCACATCTGGCAGCCCCATCAGCTGATTGAAGTGCCTTGAAGATCCCAGCCAGGGAAGCCCCAATCAGCTGAGGCACCTCCTAATCTCTGGAGCACACAGGAGACATGACAGGCTGTCATGTGCTCTGGAGGCTGGCCACTGGCATCATGTTCAATTAAAGGTATAATAAGAACCGGCCACAAAGTTATTATATATATGGCTTATTCCTCATTTTACCATGCTATAGATCTGAATGTGTGAACAGGTTACTAGTTAAGCCACAGTTAACTGGTTAATCATGTCTTAGATGTAACATCTGTCAGGGACCTTAGAAATATACTGGATGCTAAAAGAATCAGTCTTTTATTTTCCAAACGTGTATTGTATCCAAAGGAAAAGACTCAAGGATAACAAATGATTTACAGTGAGGCTGTGGAATAGGACTGCCTAGGGAATTTGTGGACTGGAGGTGTTCAAGAAGAGGTTGGACAGCCACTGATCAGGGTTGATTTAAGCGTAGCTATGCCTGTTTTATACCATGGGTATGTCCAAGGCTTCTGGGCTTGCTAGTTGCTCCCACCCCCTCTCTCCACACATTTTTTCTGCTACTTGTGTCAGGGTGTTCTTAAGTTTCCCCAAAGGCATTGGGTATTGACTATGGCTAATGCTGGGGACTTCAAATGGGATCTGCAATATCTCCTGCTAGGAGCAAAGCCAGGGGTTTCTGCCTGGAGGGATCTTGCCCCCTCCACTCAGGGTCAAACTGATCACCATATTTGGGGTCAGGAAGGAATTTTACCTTGTGGTCTGATTGGTACGAACTGTTGGGGGGGGGGGCCTTCCTTTGTAGCAGGGGATATGGCGCTCTACCTGGGACCTTTTGATTATATATTGACAACATTTTTAGAGAAGAAAGACATTGTCTGCTGTGGTTTCTCTGCTTTACCTGTGGCAGGTTAGGGTGTTAGGTCTATGTTGTGTCAGGGTTGAGGGTAGTCTTATGTAGAGTCTAGGTTATGGTTGTATGAGATGGTTTGAATAGGAATAGGAATTCAGGCAGGGAGCTGATCTCTTAAGGTCCCTTTCAGCCTTACTTCTCTATATCTCTATGTTACATAAAATAACAGATAATTTTACAGGGCTTTTTCTGGATTTTATGCCAACTGGAAGTTTATAAATCACACTTCTCTGGTACACTGGCAATAGCTCTGAATTGCCAAAGGACTTATTCAATGTAAAATTAATATTGAATTGATTCTCTTGAATTTTCCTTCTAGTTCTTCTCTTATGAAAAAAAACAACCCAGAATAGTTTTTAATTCCTCTTCCTCCTCATGACAGTAAATGCCAATATTTTTCACTGAAGAATTTAGCTTGTTCTTACGTTTGGCAAATAGTAGTGTGATAGCTCCACCTGGCATATACTTCCACACTGGTAGCTGCTGACCAAACTCATGCAAAATGCAACAGGAATTCTGGCTTAGAGGTACTACTCATGAAAAATGAAAAGGCCCCTCTGGCCAGGGGTGCTAGCAGCTAAAAGATTTTTCAACATCAGACTTGAAATTGGCTTATGTTGTAACAAACAGTCTACAATTTATAGGTTATGATTACCAAGGAGACTTTCACATGCTTACTGAAGAACACCATCATAAACTAAAGAAAAAAAATATTTCTAAAAACAAAACTTGAGGGTTACATTCCATCTCTTAAGATAGTTTTTTACACACAATAACATCCAACCCTTATATCTACCTGCTCTTTAGGATCTAGCCTGAAAGGTGCCAATTGTTTCTTAGTTTGACTGTAGTAAACAGAAATTCAGTGCCACTTAAAAAGAGACTCTGGAAAGACAGCAGAACTAGACTATGACCTACCTTTTTGTGGATGTTTAAGGCTCAAGGCATGTACCATCTTATTTAATAAGGTCAGTGAAATAAAAGTACTTGTAAAACATAAAAGGAAAGGATGGCTCTGAGGCCCCATCTACACCTTACACTTAAGACATGATTAACCAGTTAACCATGCCTTAAGGGGTCTCTCAGCCACTCAATTTGGTTCAATTAATTAATGGTATAATAAAAAGCTACAAAGTTATGCCATGAAACACATGCAGTAACACTGTAGCTATTTCCTATCATGTCATTAATTGAGGCCCTGGGGCTAGGAGCCCTGTTAGCTAATGGGAGCTCCCAGCTTTGGGGTCCCCTATGCAGCCCTGAGTCAGGGAGCTCCCAGATGATGCTGGCTCTCAGCCCTTGCAGTTGGGAGCCCCATCAGCTGACAGGGCTCCCAGCCATGGAGGCACCCTATGCACCCCCATGCCTGGAAGATTACAGCTGATGCAATATCTCAGCCACAGGGATGGCTGAAGCACCTCTGTAGCTGGAAGTTCTGTCAGCTAAGGAGGTTCCTAGCTATGGGAGTTTCTACTTCCTGGTATGGAGGTGGCGGGGTGGGGGGGCGGTGAAATTGGATTCCCAGGCTCCCCCTGCACTGGTAATAAGACATCATAGGATCATAATACCACAATCATGCTTCCTGCCATGGCAGGAAGCATGATTGCATGGATCATACAACAGATTCCATTGCACCTTTATTTGCATGTCTAGAGGGGCCCAGCACCTAGTTTCATCAGGTCTTAGTGTTATGGGGTTCCAAATTACCTGGGACTGCTTGGGGCTAAGGGCATGTGGGGAGCACATTGCGGCTCTGCCCCAGCCCTGGCCCCAGCACTTCCCACACTGTCATATCCATAAGATCCTGGGGTGTCCCTAGCCTGACCTGCCTGTTTTGCTTCTGGCCATGGCTCTATCCCAGTTGTTCAAAAAGTATGTTTGGGTTGATTTAGCTGCCCATTCTGGGTGGTAAAAATAATTGATCTCAGATGCAAAGGGAATATCTGGTATTTTGAATGTGATTACTTTGGATAAGAAATCAGACAGATACTTCAGAGTACAATTTTATCCTCTGCAAACATTGAAACGAAAAACAAATTAAGCTTTCTAAGTCATTTGATAACAGGTTGATTTTTATTCACTAAAAAGAAAATTATCATTTTGATCACGCACATTTACCTCTAAAAAGAAAGTGGAAAGGGAATGCCAGTCTCTTAAATGTAACCTGGAATGCATCAGTTATATATTAAGGCCAAGATTTTCAAAAGCAACTAGTGATTTTTGAATGCATCAGAAAATTAGTCCTCTGAGAGGTTTCAGGTTTGCTTTGCAAATACTAAAGCAACCAAACATATGACTCACTATGGAAAATCTTAAATCGGATAGATAATGAGAGAATAAAAAATTAGAATTTTAGGTAGAATGAATACATGAAAATTAAGGTTCTTTTGTTAGATGTGCTATCTTTTATTAGATCAACTAAATAGTTGGAAAAATTGTTATTTGCAAGCTTTCAGACACAAAGGGAATATCTGTGCCTGAAGAAGGGCATTTGTGCCTGAAAGCTTGCAGAGAACAATTTTTCCAACTATTTAGTTGGTCTAATAAAGATAATCATATCTGCCCAAAGGACCTAGTCTGCCTATGTCCTTAGACCAACATGGCTACAACCAGCAACCTTAATACATGAAAAGTCATGACTCTTTTCCTAACAAAGGAGCAATCTAATGCATACAATCTAAGGTAACAGCAGCTGGAATGGAAACACTTCTCTCAAAAAAATTCTTGGCTTTGGACCCAGCTTTAAATGCAAGACTGCTTGTATACTTCAGACAAAAAAGCAGTCTAATATGAATATCCGTGGCCTTGAAGAGAAAGAAAACAAAATGAGGAAAAGGTCCCCCTTTACATTTTAATATCATGAAACACAGCTATTAGCAGTTGACAATTCTTGTAGTTTTTTTAAATCAAATTTATATTATTGACCAGTAAACCAAGAAAGTATTTTCTGCATCAAAAAAATCTCAATAGATTCAGATATTGAGAGGCTCAGTGGGCAGCAAGGACTTTTTGGATGTTTTAGGTCAAATTATACTTTTTCATTTTGCTTTTTTTGATTGCAGGAGATTTAAGTTAGACAGATATCCTAAAATTTCTGCAGACATTCACTTTAATGCTCAAGTTTATTAAGGAAAACATCGTACATTTCTTAACCTCATTCCTTTTACTGGCATTTGTGTTGTTACTTGCAACACTTAGTCAGCTCAGGAATATTCTTATCACAGATATGATGGAAAAGGTGCAAAGAAACTTTATATAATATATATTTTTTGAAAGATGTAGGCTTTTGTGTAGGGAAGAGTTGAACTTCTACTAATTTCACTAAAAGCTGAGCTCTTACTTTCTACCCTTTTTCTTTGAAGGTTTGCAAACGTATTTGGGGGTAGGGGTGCTGAAAGGACCAAGCAACATGATTACAGTTCTTCAGGGGAGTCTGGGTATTGGAGGGTGAACATAAGGATCTCCATACCACCTCCACATTTTAAATGTAATGTAAGTGTGTTAAATGTGGTTCTGCCTCCAAAAACTATCAAATTAATCCTCCTCTAAATTTTAAACCAGCTATGTACATAATTATACTGTAGCTTTTTTGCCAATGAGTGTCAGAATTAATAGCCATGTAGGTCAATTTTCTGGCTGAAGTGAAAACTGGAGATGCTGAGTGAGCTGTACTCTTGTGAAATCTGTGTATTTACAAAATAGGCTTACCAGAGGTGATAACAGATTGCACACAGGCAACTTGCAGAAACCTCAGCCAATGCACCCCTGATGAGCCTGAGAAGCAGCTGTTATCAGCCCCTGTTTCTTTTTACCATACAACTGATTAACAAAGAATAACATCTACCTGCTCTATCTTGTAACACTGCACCTGAAAAATTCCCTGGCTCAAGGTTCCTCATCTGGGACTAAATGGCTTCCAAACGGAGTCTGAAATCATAAACCTACACACCCATTCTATTGCTAGCATGCCTTGTTACAATTAACAGCCTTTTGACAGAGATATCCCTCAGAGAGACTACTGGAAGACCAAAATTAACCCTAAATTATATAGTGAGAATTTAACAAATAGGAATCACTCAGGCCAGATTGATGGTGCTGGAAAATATACAGTACTTTGATAGTGAGGATATCTTAGAGAATTAAAGATGCTATAAAAATACGAGTTGAAGCAAAAAGTTATGGACAATTCAAATTCATAGCACAAGCAACACTGGAAACTAAAACCACACCCAGAATTTAATGTGAAAAGTACAAGAACATTGCTTGGCAAATGTTTACAAATGCCATGAGAACATGCCCAGCATGGACAAAAAGGATAACATCATCATTGTTTTTTCAGAGAGATTTTTCATAGAAGCAATGAATAAAGTTGTAGCAGAAGATGAAGGGACTATTGGGCTAAGAAGAGTTCAGAATGGACCCAAAAAAATACAACCATCCCAGACATTACATTTGTATAGTGAAAACAACATTTATAATGGGGCTCACTAGTATGAGGACCAGAGTGTGAATAATAATTAAAAAACCTCTTGGCAGCAGGTAAACTCCCGTTTTACTGTTTAAAAAAGGGTGGGGAGAGGGAAAGAGAATTCTTTACCTATATATAGACCTACACATACTAAATAAACTTGTAACAAGGGAATATTATCCACTATATTAAAAAATACAGAGAATTCTGGGAGATATCACTAATGTAAAATATATATTTTTATGCTTAATGAAAAAGCAAGCACAGTACTGGAAGATACCCTTGGAGAAGCAAAATACAGATATGTGCAGAATGCAGTTTTCTTAGGGTACAGAGGCATTTGCAGGACCTGGTTTAAGTTTGGGCAGGGGAGAGGAGGGCTGGTGGGTCCAGGAGGGAGTGGGGTTATACTACTTGAGTTGTGTCTAGAAACTCTGGTATTTCACCAGAAAATAGAACTTTATTTTTTATGTGAGTCAGTGTTACTAAGACATATAGATTACATTTTGCTCTAGGAGAAATGAGTTGAAGAGTATGGGTAAAGGCTATAAGCAGTAGGGGTGTGCGAAGCAGGCCATATTCAATTTGGATTCAGCCCAATTCGGGGGACAGTAATTTGATTTGTTGATTTGAATCACTGTCCTGATTCAATTTGACCAAATCTGAATCTGCAGATTCGATTCTGATTTGGCGAATCAGCAATTCACCCATAGACACAACTTTACATGTTTGTTCTACATACCTTGAGGTACCAGGTGTGGTTCATGAATGCTGAGATGGTGGGGCAGATGGAGCATCCCACAGGAGTGCAGGGGAGCCCCCCATATGCTTTGCGGCAGACCCGGAAGTGGACCAGAAGTACTGAATGCTGAGCGCATTCCCGGGCTCGGCAATCGGCTGTGGAGGGAACCTGGGTGCCCCACCCCCAGACCCAAGAGGCACCAGTGGCTGAGCTGGGGGTGGAGGAGGGGGAGTCCTCTGCACGCTCCACGGCAGACCCTGAAGTGGACTGGAAGTGCTTCTGTTCCACTTCTGGGTCCACCATCAAGCACACTGGGGACCCCCCCCTCATGCTCCCATGGGATGCTCCATCTGCCCCACCATCTCAGCGTTCATGAGCTCCCTGGTACCTTGAGGTATGTAGAAAAAACATATATGTCCAAATTGCTGAATCTCTCTGAACTGAATCGGAGACTTCCAATTCACTTTGGAGAGATGAATGGGTCTCCTGATTCTATTCAGATTTGGAGATTCAGCTGCCGAATTGAGCCAAATCTCCTCTGAATTGAATCAGTGACCAAAGCTTTGCACAGCCCTAAAAAGCAGCTCTGTACAGAGCAAGAGGTGTGGGGCTAAAAAGTAGTTCTGTACAGAGCAAGAGGTGTGGGGCTAAAAGAAAAGAAAAAAAGTAAATTTCATACAACAGACACAGCACAATAACATACCTAGGGAAAAAGTTAGCAGATCGAGTACAGGTAGATCACAGCAAAGCTGAAGCCATCACCACCCACCTACACACGAGCAAAGACACAAAGAAGATCTACAAAGATTCTTGAAATAGTGACATATAGGGAAAATAATGTGTAGCTTATCTGAGATAGCTCCTGTACAAAGCTGTGCAATGGCCATAGGATGCTGATATTAATAAAGAGTTTGAAATCTGAAGGAGGGCCTCAGCCCTTACTATGGGAATAAATATAAAACCATGGGTATATTTTGCAGCAGAATTTGTGGGTGTCTGTACAGATGCACTGTAATTACAGCTTGTTGAAGCAGGCTCTATTCATCGAGTCTGCTGGAACATGTTAACTGTCATGCTCCAGCCAGCCTCCGTATCTTGTGTATCAGCATCTCTGTGCTTCAGAATGGCAGTAGGGGCGTTTTAACTAAGCTTGTTCAATGACCTTTAGTTAAAGCACTCTCGTCACCATCTGGAAATGCGAGGATGCTGATACACAAGATGCTGTGGGCACTTTAATTAGAACAGTTCTCAGTGGCACTCTAATTAAAATTCCCACCCCACTCCAGAGCACAAGTAAAAATGCCCTGTATTACTTCAAGCAGGTTGTCTCCCAAAATGGAAGTAGTTTAGTCATACCCAGACATGCAAGCCATTAGTTTGGGAACTGGCTAAATGACAAAAAGTCACTCAGCAGGATTAGTTAGCCTCCCTGAAGGCTTTTTTTATGCTCAATGAAGTATTTCCTTTCATGGAATTCTTACAAAACCATTGTTTTTATGTGTATTCACAGTCATTAATGTACTTATCTATCCTAACATAGCACTATTGTACTTCTGTCTAAGGTAAAAGTGTTCATCCTACTCTCTTCCCCAAATAATTCAACTCCCACCTCATTGCCTACTTACTAGTGCATGTGTGCATGCAAGAGAAAGCTTTATGTAGTTTAATTTGGAATAGGAAAATAGGATTTTCAGTTTTGGGCTGTATGTTAAAACCATACATGGAACAATGTATACTTTTTAGCTACAGCCTATTTCTTCACATATCACTTGCATTCAAATAGCAGTTTCTCCAATGATTAGAAGTAAAGGAAATTGTGTCAAGAATGAAAATGTCCCTGCTATATGATTAGATTTGAAAGGGTTGCTAACCTCCATCAAGTGCGTCAGAAATACTTTCCTTTTATCTTTTATGCAAAACGACTTGCAGGTAATTGCATTCTCTTCAGCTAGTATAAAGGTATTTTCGTTAGAACTACCTAGGGTGCCAAGGGTGTTACTCTGACAAATTAAGTTTGACAGAAATCCAACATCACTCAGAGAAATTCAAGTTTAAAAAGTCATCCAGAACCACTGGTAGAATGGTACATTTTACATGAGCATATTACAAAATAGACACTGGTCTCAGCTACTACGCTTATGTTCAAAGGAAATCTATGGCAGAATTGAACCCAAATCCCCCAAGTGCCAGAATATTACCCATATCACTGGATCATCCTTTGTTTTGCTGCCTTTTTGTTCAATAAAGTATTTCCTTTTATATAATTCTTTCAAGACTACTATTAAATGGTTTTAATTCCCCTAAAGGTGGGATTGGCCTAAATCTATTCCCCATTAAAACCACTAGTAAAATCGCTAGTTGTCTTCTGAGAGATTAAATTAGGTTTACATTGATTAATTTTTAAACTTGCACACAAATAGCAAATTATTTATCATGTGCAGCACAAAAAGTCCCATGGAATAAACACAGGTTCTTTATTAAGAAAGAAAAATGAATAGATAAAATAATGTCATATTCACATGCACTTCTGAAAAAGGAAAACACTATATCCTGATAACTCACATGAATTTGAGCCCCACCCAGATTTTTTGCTAAAAGCTATCTCCAGTTGAACCAGGTATAGATGGATATGTTCTCATTCAGACTAGGAAGTCAAGGAGACTGAGATAATGCAAGATATAGTTTCCACAGTGTGCTGACTATGAAAAATAGTGTTAACCATGTAACCCTAGTAGGCTTCAAAGGACCTTTTGACCTTCAAAGGACCTTTTGAATTGCCTTGCTATAAAATACTACTTAAGGTAAATAAAGGTACTAAAATCTATAGGAGATACACTGAATAAATGATTGTTCTCTACAGCAGATTTTTAGTAATTTATAGTTCACACTTTTTAAATGCATCAGTCATGCCAGTCTGAAATATCACAGTTCACAAGTTTTAAATAATTGGTTACAGGACAGTTAACCTTGTCCTTTATTTTAGCATTTCTCTTCCTTGATTTTTCATCTCAACCACAATGGATCCTTAAGACAGGAACTCCAGAGTTATTACTAGAGTTGTAACTAGCAATTCTGGCACTTTGGGCAGAGGTGCTGCTGTAAAGGCTAGAGTGGGGGGGGTGCAAACACAATACAGTGGGTGGAGGGTGCTAGTCCCCCACAGCTTTCCTTTCACTGCCATTCTGGTGACCTTTCAAAACCAATGCCTGGGACTGGTGCTTTTTTTTGCCCCACCCTAGCTACATTACTGGTTATTAGTAAATAAAGTGCCCTTTCTAAAAGGGTTCATGTGGGTCAGGGAAGGTAGAATTGCATAAGGGAAGGTCAACCTTGAAGAAAGATACAAAAGGAGGAGAGCATTCATACATGTCAAGTTGTGGGACAGGAAGTGGATGTTCAATTTTGTATTGTGTGTAGATTGTTATTTGCAACGTTTGTGATTTTAAAAAAATGAACAGGTTGTTTCTTTTCCTGTAATGCTTATCATTTGGGAATGCTGATGCATTCTGTGTATGTTAGATGAAGACTTGTTTGTATGAGGATGGTAGAAAACATTTATATTCTGCCAGCAATTCTGTGTTCTTATTATAACTTAAAAAGCATTCCGGTATCTCAAATTTTAGTATATACAAGTACCACGTATTTTGTAAACTTTCATAACAGACTTCAAATTAAATTATAGCTTTCAGTGTAATATTAACAAGTACTTAATTTTAGTCCAATCTTGTTCAAGACTAATTCACTTAAAATATTTCTGTCCTCCGTAATTTCAGTAGGGACATATCCAAAGCCTATTGATGTCAACAGAAAGATTCTCAATGAATGCAATAGTCTCTGGCTCAGATCCATAGTTTGGTTTCACTATTTCTGCACTGTAAGTGATATCTTTCTTAAAAGAAGCTAGAAAAAATTGCCCATATTCTCTTTCCTTTATGGAGGAAATATTTTCTCCATTTAATTTCCCGGTTTAAACATAATGGCCATATGCATCTGCAAGTAATCAAGGTTCTTATTGATAGGTTAGAATAAACTGCTAAATGTAGATATATAGATATTTTACATTTAATAACACTGTTACAGACTAATGATTAACATTTATTTATTCTCACCATTAAAGTGAGTATAAGAGCTAAGTAAAATATTTCAACGTATTTTAGAGTTTAGATGTTCTGATGGAAAGACTTAATTTTTTTTAAATCTGCCTATGAAGGAATATTAATGAAGCTGAAGTCTTCTTATTAAGAAACACTTGTTATATGCAACTTGGATAACTAGTGCAGATTGACAATAATCACATATTTGTCAGAATGTCTCTATGTTGTCTGATACTCCCTCAACAAACTTTTGATCAATTTAATTTAATCCTCACAACTTGGCCTGTGAGAATAGGGAAGTATTTGATTCAGATTTAAATTCAGCCAATTTGGAGTAAAATTATTCGATTCAGAGATTTGGATCACTATCCCGAATCAATTCGGCCAAATCGGCTTCGGAAGATTCAGTGATTCAGCCATGGACTATAATGGGGAATCACTGAAAAACCTATAACATTGTCATTTTTGGCAGATTTGGATGAAAACATCATGGATGGTAGCCCCTTCTAACGGCATAAAGTCTGCCAACTTCTGAGAAGATAGATGCAGGGGTTCCTGGGAAACTGCACCTCAAAGCGCTGAAAGTAAAACTCGTGTCACTTGTGTGTGTTAAGGCAGATTTGGATGAAAACAGCAGGGATGGTAGCCTGTAATGGGGGACTTCCTGGTGCCAGTTAGATATCCACACACCCACCTGTTTCTGGGCCAGCTGCCCACCCTTCTTTTTGCTCAGGCAGAAATAGCTCACAAAAAGGACAGAAAGGCTGCAGACAGAGGTTTATATGCTGTTTCTACTTCTCTCCCGCAGAGCACTGTGATTGGAAGGGGACTTAGGGAAAGGTCACAGTACTGGCCAGCTACAGATGTCAGTCTCCCTCCTCCCCACTCCCTCTTCTCAGTTTCTGTTCCCCTAAAAGACTGCCTCCAAATCATTTCGGAGGCACTGAATCAATTCAGAGGGGTTTTTTGGTCTCCCAATTTGACTCAGTTTTGGTGATTTAGCCTCTGAATTGGGCCAAATGTTCTCCAAATTGAATTGGCAACCAAAGCTTTGCACACCCCTAATGAGAAGTAATTTAAAACAGAAATTATCAACCTAGAAAATCACAAATGGACAATTCATTAAACAAAAAATCAGTTAAAAATATTGTTTCAGGAAGATCCAGAGTATGTTTTTTTCCCTAGAACAAACAAATAAATAACTTCTTAACTAAGCAATTTCCCAAAAAAATAATTTTGGGTTGATGATAAACATGTATTACATAACATTAGATTATACAGATATAAGAAAATTCAAAGAAGATTCTTGCTCAGTAATATCCATATTGTGTGAAAAAAAGGAAGTAGGACTGGCAAGAACTATAATCACTTATAGTACAAACAGTTGCAATGTCATGATTGTTATAAAATATATATTTAATATAATGCCTATTTCCATACTGTAAGCTATATGCCTAATTATATGCTTAAAATTAGAAATGGTATTAGGTGTTTAACCAGTCTGGAACAGTAGTGAAAGTGAGAGGGAACTTCTGGGCAGCAGCCCCAGGCATTGCTTATAGGCAGGAGAGCTGGGGAGTAAATAGCCACCGCCATAACTGCCTGGACCATATAGCTGGCTTTGGTCTGGGATTTAAGGTACTGAAGAGGAATATACTCCTTTCTGAAACTTCTCTCTCATAGAGAGATCTCTAAACCAGTTGTTCTCAATCTTTTTCATGCTGGGATCCATTAACATAATTATCAGCCTGCCATGAGCCACACCCTCTCAGTTCCTGGCCCGCAAAGTGTCTCTCTGTCTCTCTCCCCCGCTCTCCCCCCCCTTCCCCTCCATCTGCCACATCCACCCCATCCCTCTCTCCCTCCCTTTCCCACTACTTTTCACTACCCTTCTGAGTGCTTACCACACCCCTGTGCTGTGCTCCATAGAGCCTTGCAGCATTTCCCTCAGACCTCCCTGTGACCCATTAAAATATTCTTCCAATGCACTTTTAGTCATGACCCATGGATTGAGAAATGCTGATCTAAACCACCTAGCCATCAGTTTAGTCTTCCCAATATCCTTAAGTATGATTGCTCAGAGCTCCCGTATGAAGCTGGAGACAGGCCTGTTGAGGGTCTCAGATTTCAGGTCAGAGAGGAGAACAACAAGGGTGATGTGGTGGTGGGGGCCTGCTATAGACCACCAGACCAGAAGGAAGTGGTGGATAAGGCTTTTTCAAACAGCTAGGAGAAGTTTATCCATCACAGGCTCTGGTTCTAGGACTCCAGTTACCCTAACATCTACTGGGAGGGCAATACAGCAGTGCACAAGCAATCCAGGACATTTTTGGAGAGTATTGGGCACAACTTCCTGATACAAGTACTGGAGTGGCCAACTAGGGGCCATGCTCTTCTTGATCTAGCTGCTCACAAACAGGGAAGAATTGGTGGGGAATGTAGTAGTGCATGACAACTTGGGCAGCTATGACCACGAGATGATATAGTTCAGGATGGTGAGGAAAGGAAGGATGGAAAGCAGCAGAGTAAGGGCCATGGACTTAAGAAAAGCAGACTTTGACTCATTCAAAAAACTCATGGGCAGGATCTCCTGGAAAGCTAGTCTGAGGAGGAAGAGGAGTCCAGGAGAGTTGGCTGTATTTCAAAGAAGCCTTACTGAGAGTTCAGGAACAAATCATCTCAAGGTTCAGGAAGACTAGTAAGTATGGCAGAAGGCTGGCTTGGCTTAGCAGGGAACTCTTCAGTAAACTAAATCACAAAAAGGAAGCTTATAAGAAGTGGAAACTTGAACAAATAACTAAGGAAGAATAAGAGCATTGCTTGGGCATGCAGGGATGAAATCAGGAAGGTCAAGGCACAACTGGAGTTGCAGCTAGCAAGGGATGTGATGGTAATAATGAAAGTTTTTGCAAGTATGTTGGTAGCAAGAGGAGGCTCAGGGAAAGTGTATGTGCCTGACTGAATGGGGGAGGCAACCTTGTGATAGAGGATGCAGAAAAGCCTGAAGTGTTTAACGCCTTTTTTGCCTGGGTCTTCATTCAGCTCCCAGACTATTACACCAGGTAGCATAGTTGGGGTTGGGGGGTGAGGGAGGGTCAGGATCCCCCAGTGGTGAAAGAACAGGTTAGGGACTACTTAGAAAAGCTGAATGTGTAGAAGTCCATGGTGCTAGATAGGATGCACCAAGCGCATTGAGGGAGTTAGCTGATGTGATTTCAGAGCCATTGGCCATCATCTTTGAAAACTCATGGTGATCAGGAGAGGTCCTGGATGACTGGAAAAGGGCAAACATAGTGCCCATATATAAGTAAGAGAAAAAGGAGGATCCAGGGAACTACAGACCACTCAACCTCCCCTTAGTCCATAGAGAAACCATGGAGCATATCTTCAAGGAATTCCTTTCTCACCACTTGGAGGAGAAAAAGGTGATTAGGAACTGTCAGCATGGATTCACCAGGGCATGTCATGCCTGACCAACCTAACTGCATTCTATGATGGGATGACTGGCTCTGTGGATCTGGGAGAGCAGTGGATGTGGGATACCTTGATTTTACCAAGGGTCTCACAACATTCTCAGAGGCAACCTAGATGAATGGACTGTAAAGTGGATAGAAAACTGGCTGAAGCATCAGGCTCAGAAAGTAGTAATCAATGGCTTGATATCTACTTGGCAGCTGGTGTCAAGTGGAATGCCCCTGGGGTTGGTCCTGGGACTGGTTTTGTTCAATGTCTTCATCAACAACCTAGAAGATGGTATAGATTGCTCCCTCAGCAAGTCTGAAGACGACAACAAGCTTCAGTGAATAGTGGATACACTGGAGAGTAGGGCTAGAATTTAGAGCGATCTAGACAAATTGGAAGATTGTGCCAAAAGGAATTTCATGAGGTTCAACAAGGACAAGTACAAAGTCCTGTACTTAGGAGAGAACAATCCCTGTACTTAGGAGAGAACAGCACCGGGGCGGGGCCGACTTGCTGGGCAGTAGCTCTGCAGAAAAGGACCCAGGGGTTACAATGGACAATAAGCTGAACATGAGCCAGAAGTGTGCCTTTGTTGCCAAGAAGGCTAATGGCATACTGGGCTGCATTGGTAGTTGCATTGCCAGTAGGTGAAGGGAAGTGATTATACCCCCTCTATTCAGGACCAGTGAGGCCACATCTGGAATATTGCATTCAGTTCCCTGCCCCCCTCCCCCATACAGAAAGGATGTGGACAAATTGGAGAGAGTCCAGTGGAGGGCAATAAAAATAGTACTGGGGCCAAGGACATGAAAGGACAGGGTGGGGAAAAAGGGGGGAGGGGTTGTGCTCTATGTTAAGGAGCAATATACATCAACCCTCATCAAGACAGAATCAAAGGATGAGGAAGTAGAAGGACTGTGGGTTAGGCTAAATGGGGGGCAAGGAGAAAAGGATTTGGTGGTAGGGGTCTGCTACAGACCCCCACATCAAGGGGAAGAAATAGATTTGGGGTTCCTGAGGCAACTCTTGGAGACCATAAAAGCTAAAGAGGCAGTGGTCATGGGGGACCTAAACTACCCGGACATCTGTTGGGAGACACAGACAGCAAAGTCCCACCGCTCACGCAGGTTTCTAACCTGTGTACAGGACCTCCACCTGACGCAGGAGGTACATGGTCCCACTAGGGGGAATGCCTTACTGGATCTGGTATTGGCAACAGGGGATGACATAGTAGGGGACCTACAGATCGGTAGCCATCTGGGGGACAGTGATCACCTAAAAATACAATTCAACATAAGGCGTCGAGTGGGTAAGGTAACTAGTAGGGTGAACGTGCTGGACTTTAGGAAAGCTGATTTCAGTGAACTCAGGCGATTAGTGAAGGACGCACTACAGAGTAGTAGTTTTGAAATGATGGGAGCCCAAGAAGGGTGGCTGTGCCTTAAGGAAACTATTCTTCGAGCACAAAGCAAGACGATCCCCGTGAGAGGTAAAAGAGGGAAAGGGGCCAGGAGGCTTCCCTGGCTGACCAGAGAAATCCAGGGCAGACTAAGGGCCAAAAGGGGAGCACATAAAAAGTGGAAACAGGGAGAGATCACCAAAGAGGAATATACCTCTTCTGCTCGTGCTTGTAGGGAGGCAGTTAGACGGGCCAAAGCTACCATGGAGCTGAGGATGGCAACCCAAGTAAAAGACAATAAGAAATTGTTTTTTAGATATATAGGGAGTAAAAGGAAGGCCCAGGGAGGAATAGGACCTCTGCTAAATGGGCAGAAACAATTGGTGACGGACAGAGGGGACAAGGCTGAACTCCTCAACGAGTTCTTCGCCTCAGTGTTCCTAAGCGAGAGGCATGACAAGTCTCTCACTGGGAGTGTAGGGAGGCAGCAGCAAGGCACCAGACTTCCATGCATGGACCCTGAGGTGGTGCAGGGTCACTTGGAAGAACTGGATGCCTTTAAGTCGGCAGGCCCAGATGAGCTCCATCCGAGGGTACTGAAGGCACTGGCCAACATCATTGCAGAGCCACTGGCGGGAATATTTGAACGCTCGTGGCGCACGGGTCAAGTCCCGGAGGACTGGAAAAGGGCCAATGTGGTTCCCATTTTCAAGAAGGCGAGGAAGGAGGACCTGGGCAACTATAGGCCAGTTAGTCTCACCTCCATCCTTGGCAAAGTCTTTGAAAAAATTATCAAGGCTCACATTTGTGAGAGCCCGGCAGGGCAAGTTATGCTGAGGGGAAACCAGCATGGGTTCGTGGCAGGCAGATCATGCCTGACCAATCTAGTCTCTTTTTATGACCAGGTTACAAAACGCCTCGACGCGAGAGGAGGGGTGGATGTCGTATACTTGGATTTCAGGAAGGCCTTTGATATGGTATCCCACCCCATACTGGTGAACAAGTTAAGGGGCTGTGACTTGGATGACTGCACAGTCCGGTGGGTGGAAAATTGGCTGGAGGGTCGCACCCAGAGAGTCGTGGTGGATGGGTCGGTTTAGACCTGGAAGGGTGTGGGCAGTGGGGTCCCGCAGGGCTCGGTCCTTGGACCGATACTCTTTAATGTCTTCATCAGCGACTTGGATGAGGGAGTGAAATGTACTCTGTCCAAGTTTGCAGATGACACTAAGCTATGGGGCGAACTGGACACGCCGGAGGGCAGGGGGCAGCTGCAGGCAGACCTGGACAGGTTAGATAAGTGGGCAGAAAACAACAGAATGCAGTTCAACAAGGAGAAATGCAGAGTGCTGCATCTAGGGAGGAAAAATGTCCAGCACACCTACAGCCTAGGAAATGACCTGCTGGGTGGCACAGAAGTGGAAAGGGATCTTGGAGTCCTAGTGGACTCCAAGATGAACATGAGTCGGCAGTGTGACGAAACCATCAGAAAAGCCAATGGCACTTTATCGTGCATCAGCAGATGCGTGACAAATAGGTCCAAGGAGGTGATACTTCCCCTCTATCGGGTGCTGGTCAGACCGCAGCTGGAGTACTGCGTGCAATTCTGGGCGCCGCACTTCACGAAGGATGCGGATAATCTGGAGAGGGTCCAGAGAAGGGCCACTCGTATGGTTAAGGGCCTGCAGGCCAAGCCCTACGAGGAGAGACTAGAGAAACTGGACCTTTTCAGCCTCCGCAAGAGAAGGTTGAGAGGCGACCTGGTGGCTGCCTATAAGTTCATCAGGGGGGCACAGAAGGGAATTGGTGAGTATTTATTCACCAAGGCCCCCCCGGGGGTTACAAGAAATAATGGCCACAAGCTAGAAGAGAGCAGATTTAGATTGGATATTAGGAGGAACTTCTTCACAGTTCGAGTGGCCAAGGTCTGGAACGGGCTCCCAAGGGAGGTGGTGCTCTTCCCTACCCTGGGGGTCTTCAAGCGAAGGCTAGATGTGTATCTAGCTGGGGTAATGTAGGCCCAGCACTCTTTCCTGCTTATGCAGGGGGTCGGACTCGATGATCTATTGAGGTCCCTTCCGACCCTAGCATCTATGAATCTATGAATCTATGAATCTATGACTTCTGAGGAAAGATTGAGGGAACTGGGCTTATTTAGTTTAGAGAAGAGAAGACTGAGAGGGAACTTAATAGCAGCCTTCAGCTAACTGAAAATAGGTTCTAAAGAGGATGGTAGCAGATGACAGGGTTGCTAGATGAGGAAAACAAATTCCAGAATCAATGCGCTAGAGAAAAATAAGTCAGAATTTGTCTATATATGGAGTTATTTGGGAGTAGCTATTTGAAGTGGATTAAATTAAATTAGAATAAAAGTGATCATGCAGAATTATTCTGGACTACATGTTCAATTTTAAATTCACATCTTACCTTAATCTTGATTATTCATGTATAGACTTGGGTTGTTAGCATGAACATTCAAGATGACCTCAGTTGCTAGGTCATCACAAGAAGAGAGGCAGTGTCTCAGGCAGCTTAGGAACTAGATCATTTAGGTCTTTACAGAGCAAAACCCACTGTCCATTTCATAGGTAAATCAGAGGTAGCATCTGTGATGTGGTATTCAAGCAAAAGCCAAATACATTGTTGCATCAATCCAGTCTAGAAGTCAATTATTGTGACTAAGAGGAGCTAACTACAGTTTCTTTGGCTAGTTAGATGGTTTTCTGGCAAAAAAAAAATTACAAAATTTTTCATAGGAAATGTAATTTCCATTGTATACTTCCAAAAATCATGCAATAATATACAACTTCTTGATGTGAAATATCAGAAATAAACATCAGCAACATTTTTAAGATGCTTTGCAATTTATCAGAGAACAAATAGACGACAAATATCTTAATACTGACCTGCGTACAAGAAAAGGAGACTTGTCTTGACAAGAGTACAGGCAATTAGGAATTATCGAAGAATGTGACTTTTCCCTTCTTAACACAGGTAAACCCTCACATAGCAGGTTTGGGTTGTGGCCTATTTGCTTCAGTATCCTTAGCAGGGCTTTCTAACCAGATATAATCATTCCTTTTGGTGAATCCTACTATTTTCTGCTCATTTTACATTGCAATTGGTTGTTCTTGGTGGTTGTTTATTTGACTCTCATGGTACTCCTTTTGGTAAAATGATGAAAGCTTAATGAAGACTGAAATAGGGTATCACAAGTATTATATTTATTTTATATTATGAAGCTCAGCATTTGTACTGCTTCTCTATCCTCCTTGCCTACTTTCTGTGTATCCTATGTATGTTCACCTGCTACCCAATTAAAAACCTGTTAAGCTGCATACCTGCAGTATGTGTATGTTTAGATCACTGTGCTGTAGACTTTGGTAACCTCCTTTATTACAGCAGGTGCCTATTTAAAAAGAATGCCTGAACTAAAATTAACCACATAGGCTAAGTACAGACATTCAAAAAGCCCAAGGCAGAATTGAACCAATCTACACAGGTTTCTGTAAGCTGCATAGATCAGATTGGGAACAAACAGAACTCAAGTTCTCTCTTTGTTTTGGGGAAGCAAGCAGATGCCTACAATGGCTGAGGCCAGAAGGCAGGCAGCACTCCCACATGCCACCCAGAGTACCAGAGATTCCCGAGCTCAGCTGACTTCAGCTGAACAAGGACCATCCCTGACTGGCCTCCAACCTCTTCTCCCACTCCGCCCTAGACTTACGGGGTATATTTAGCCTAGACAGCAATGGCTGAGGAATAGCAGCAGCAGCAGCAGATGCTGAGTGCAATTCCTGCAATCATGCTGGGCCATTTGCCAGAGCTCCAAGACTGGGAGACTGTAGCTGCTACAGTCTCCCTGCAAGGTGTACATGCAATCTGCCAGCCCCTAGACTATGTGCTACTACAGTCTCCCACCCCTAGTGGTTGCATGCACCCCCAGGGCGGTAAATTGCATCCATAACCAGTTGGGTCCCAGCACCAGAAGGAACAGTGCTGGGACTGAGCACCTGCAGCTGAGGGATTCTGGGTGCTGGCAGCTGTGGGGTGCTGGCAGTACAGCAGCTGTTGGGGCTAAGAGTCCCCTTGGCTGGGAGGTGCAGCTGCCACAATCTCCCAGCCTTGGGGCTGCATTAAATCCCTGAAGCTGGGAGATCACAGCTATTGCAGTCTTCCAGTCCTGGGGGTTTCACATATCCATGAGTCTTGGAGACCATGGTAGCTGAGACCTCCCAGCACTCAGAATGCCAGCAAATGGCCTGACAATTAAGGTAATCATGCTGGGTGCCTGCTGCTAGATGCCCGATTTTCCCCAGAGCTCCAAGGGGCCTCACTCTTCCAAGGGGCATGCCCCTCCCCTGCCTAATGACATTTTATATCGAAAATTCCTGAGCTACAGACATTCCCTTCCTCTGCCACCTGAGCTGTGGCCAAGAGCCCGGAGCAGCCATGCATGGTCAAGGTTAATGAGTCAACCTGTGAGGGGGGTTAGCAGGAAGGCCACAAAGGTGTCTGGTCTCCCAAGGTACTGCAACCTAACTCGAGTTAGAGAGGATTTAGTATTGAAGTTTCATAGACTGGTCTAACCTACTTTGAGTAAGTCTGACTACATTGATCCAGGTCTATTAAACTTCTGTTTTGTTACAGGTATAGACCAGTTTCTGCAAATCAGAAAAAATATCATGACTGTACCTGGCCACAGTGTCCAACCCACCAACAGAGTAGAGAGATCCCATCAAATATTTTCCTGGGATTCATGCTGGTGCAGATAGGTGGCAATGGCCGTTGATTTCAATTTGTCCTACAAAGGGCCTTGTTACACATTAGAGTTCTTAGCCCCTGAATTATCTACATATCAACACATGAAACTAGTTTTAAGCACTCCTTAGGCATCTTAAACTTGTGTCACTCCAGTCTAGGTTTCTCTATGATATGTATTACCCAGCTCATGTTATACTAACACGTAGCCAATTTAGGCTACACCTTAGTGTGAACACCCTACCCATCCCCTCTCACTGCTGGTCTAGATCAAGCCTACTGCTCCCTCAACCCTCCCCAGCATCCAAAAACCCTGCTCACTGCCCCAGTGTCTCTCATTTACCTGTGGCTGCCCATACTGTCTGTGCCAGGGGAGCAGGCAGGGATGGGTTAACCTGCCTGCCTCAGGGCTGCAGCTGATGTCTGGCCCAAGCTCTGCCAGAAGAGAGCAGCTTGGCAGTAGTGAAGGCAGGGGTCTGGTAGGCAGGCAGCCACAAGCAAGCAGAAGCAGAGTCCTTGGGGGTAGGGGGAGGGCAAGTGAACCCCAAGGGGCAGGATGGGGAGACCTGCAGGTGGGGGGAAAGCAGGGGAGACCCGGGGAGGGGGGGCACTGGTGAAACCCAGAATGAGAAGGGGGATTGTATTGTTACCTTTCAGTCCTCCAGGCCCCTGCTGGCCTGAACATGTGAATTCTTCAAACTCAAGTTAGCACTAACACCAGTCAACATCTGAGCACTGCAGCTCATAGTGTAACAAGGACCAAAGATACTACTATGTTATCAAAATAACCCCCAGATGGTGATAAATTGTCCCCATCTCGTTTATAGAAAAAACTGCCTGGAGACTAAACCTGTGACAATATCAAAGGAAAGAAAAATATTCCAGAAAAACCAATATGTGCCATTTATTGAGTAGTTTCCATGTTTTAATTAGTTCTATTTTTCTTTCTTTCTTTTCCCCACCAAAGTTTCCCAATATTTTGGCAATCTTGGCTTTACCTTTTTTCTTCCCTTACACAGTTTTGTTCCTAAATGTGACTGACATTTAATTTATTGCAGACTCAAGGTTGCCTTGCATTTTTTTTTTCTTCCCCCATACATGGGTATTGCAAGAAAATGCCAGCTATTCCTGGTGGATGCTATTAATTCATTTTCAGACTGTGCCTCTCTACAAAGGAGATTAATTTCTCCAAGTTGTTACTTTTAATTATCCAATCGGATATCAGATGAGGTTTAAGATTAGGGTTTAGCTTGGAGGCAGAATCAGGGATAGAGTCCATGTACAGATTCAATGCTGCCAAATAACCCATATGTGCTTCTTGTGAAATTAGCATCTTCACTGAAGGTCTGCTGGACCTTATGAAATTTCCCTCCTCCTGAATGGTGAGTTACGGATACAATAACTTTTTCTATGGTGTTTATATAATCTTAGACCAAAATCCCATTATACATTACACCTTTACTTTTTAATATGACCTGGAAACCAAAACAGAACACTTTATAACAATCCATACAGTTTCAATTTTTTTCTAAAATTCAAGGTGCTAGTCTCAGCCTTTGCCTAGTCACTGACCAGCCCCAAAGCAGGCAGTCAAATCTGCCAATGAAACTTGGTATAATTGATTTTAAAATTTAATGTGAGAACGTCCAGATCATTCCAACTTCCTTCTTCAAGTTGTCAAATAATCAGAGATACAAAAAAGGATGGGGGTAGGGGGGAGTGAAGAGAAGAAGGCGGGCCGGGACAGGACAGGACAGGACAGCCAAGCTCCACCAAAAAAATCTAAACAAAAAACCTCACCCTTAATTCAGACTGCTTATTCTTCGCCTTGTATCCTAGACTTTACTGCCTGGCTACTTGTGTGAATAGCTGTCTAGCTGCATGTCAGGTGTCTTTCTTTCTGATGGATTAAGTGTTTCATCACAGCCTGAAGGTTTCTTTCATTTGGCTACACTGAGAGAATGCTTCTTAACTATAGTAGAGTTACTGGTAATGTATCAGTCTGTGCAGCCATTATGTTCAATACTTGCCTTCTCCAAAAAAACTGATAACATTGAAAAACTCCCTCTCAGCTTTTATCCCTGACATAGATGGACAGCCAATGTAGTCATTAACATGACAAAAGTTAACTCTTGAAGCCTGCTGAATTTATGGATTTCTATGAGGAGTCTCTGCACTGTTTGGAGAATCTGATAACTGTAAGAGCATTGCTATTTAATTATTATAACTCCTACTGTACCAGACAGCTGTCTCCCCTCAGGAGTGAAGGGGTGGGAAAAAAAGAAGCCAGAGGACTTACTTTTAGACTGATCTTATGTTATTCAGAATTATGCTGATGCATAAGATATTGCTATGTGAATTTTTGGAGGACTAACTGTATAGCAACAATGAATATTAAATAGTGGTGCTTTTATATCAGTGAATACAACTATGCTTTGAAACTGGATTTTTTAAGTCTACAACATCATCCAAAAGTCAAATCTATTATCAATTTACATTTTTTTAAAGAAAGAAGGTGGTTAAAATTACAGTAGGGGTTTGCTATAAGATCTTTGGGCAAGCTTTGCTGTCAGCTCCTATCATGCATATATTTTACTGCTACCTACTTTAAGCTCTTTTTTTTTGGTTGTGGTGGTGAAATCTGATTTTGTTCTAATACATTTTCAAATTAATTTTTACCTTCAGCAGCTGCTTCTGGTTTACAGGGGAAACAAAATCCAGTTAGAAATACTTGATCAAATACTACAGCGATGCATTCTGTATTACTGTTAACCAAAAAGATTAGAAGGACAAGTCAGTTCAATAAATGCACTAATTCCTTCCTCATATTTGGGAAGAATTTTGGAGTGGAAGAATTAGTAAGGCACCAGCAGAAGGAAGGAGCAGGGTATCTTTACATCAGATACCCTGCACATTTATACAATGGTGAATGAGGAAAAGTGGAGTAAAGTGGTATGAACTTGTTGCAAAGAAGTCTGAAATTAGTCTGGGGTTTAGCAGATGCAGGACAGAGAAGCCCGCACTGACAAAAGAGGCAGGCTTCGTAACAAAAACAAGCAACCAAAAATCTCCAAATAAAGGTTGATCTGGTCAGTAAAAAAATCCAGTGGTGTTTACAACATATATTTTCCTATCCCTCCTAGGCAAATAGTATCCTATTTCCCCATTTCTGTTTCTCAGGCAGAAAGTTCATTCTAAGTGGATTTCTCTGGGATTAGCGCCAATGCTGGTCCTCTCTCAGCCAAGCGGAGCAGCTCCATTCCACACGGCCCAATCCCCAAGACTGAATGTGTCATTGCCCAAAGGCTTTCAGTTTGTAAGCCAAGCTGTATGGGATTTATTTTTAGTTGTTAGAATCAATGACCTCTGATGCAAGGGGTTTTATTTATTTGTTTGTTTTTAAACAAACCCTAGGATGCAATAGTCCAGTTTTAGAGTGTAAAGTTGAAAAAAAAAGCGTCCTGGCAAAAAACTGAAATCAATCTTTAAAGTGATGTACTTTTTTAACACTAATTATCTCAGGGATTTGCCAGCTATTACACTGCTTAGGAAAAGCATAGACATTCAAAGGGAAGCCCTCTTCAAGAAGCTTCTTTGTTACTACTGATACTATGAAAGAACAGCAGGAAGTTAAATCTACGCTCATATAGCTGAACAAAATTCACTGTACTTCCCAAAGCAATAAGAAGCTTTATTATAGATTGTAACTTAGTGTAACAAGAGTGCCAATATAAATACTTTTTGTTTACCTTAATAAAAACCCAACTTTTTACCTCACCACTTATATACTCAGATTCATTTGCAGCCATTGGTCTTGGGAAACCGTGGAAACTGTGCCTTTGGTGGGTTACTGGAAACCACTATGGCTTCTTGAGTGGCTGAGGAGTCAGATGCATGTAGACAGATTGCACATACAAACTTTGTTGAGCTTGCACCGACCTGCTGAGTACTGTCTTGTCTTGCCTGCCTCTGATGCCTCTTCTCTATCTCAAAGTGATGCAGGCCCTGCTTCATAGTGGCTTTCTACTTCTGAAGCAACTGATTCCCAGTGTTGGCCTTCAGTATGTAGCTTGCAAACACATGTCTTGCAGACATCAACAAAACAGCATCTGGGTCATCCAAGTTGACATTTGCCAGCAGCCAGCTCACTGTAGAGTATGTCCTTGGGGATTTAGCCATTGTTCATACGATTCATATGTCCTAATAAACACAGGTGTCTCTGTCTCAGAAGCACAAACATATTGGGGATCTTGGTCCATTCCAGAACAGCGAAGTTGGAGATTTTGTCATGCCATGTTATGCCCAGGATATGGCAGAGACATCGAAAATGGAAACTGTTCAATTTTCTTTCTTCCTTGACACAAGGAATCTAAATTTTGTTGCTATACAATAGAGACCTAAGTATGCAAGTGCTGTAGGTGGACATTTTGTCAATAGAGTGAGCATTCTGGTTTTCCAAACTCTCTTTTGAAGTTGAGCCATGGTGTTGATTGCCTTTGTAATGCAAGCATTAGTTTTGGCTTCCAAGCCAAGATTTTGCGAGATGGTGGAGTGGAAGTAAGTGATTTTTTTCAACCGCTTCCAGGGTTTCATCATTTATTTTAACTTCAGGAGGGTGCTCAACTTGTTGACCCATGACTACTGTCTTCTTTAGGCTAAAGATCAGACTGAAATTGTCACAATCACAAGAAAAGTGGTCCATGAAACTTTGCAGTCCTGCTTCTGAATTACGAACAATTACTGCATCATTGGCAAAGAGCATTTCACAGATGAGAAATTCTTGGGATATTCAGATATGCAAAAATATATAGAAACTAAATGCTAAAGTCGTTTGCTTGTTTTAAATGCCAAAAGAATTAAATCTAAAAAGACTGGAGAATGGGGACAAAAGGCTGTTTAACCATCTGTATATGGTTACTGCACACTGGTTTAATTTTCAACATGCTATACACTAGGAAATACCAGAGTATGCATACAAAGTACTTGAGAACACAAATAGCTATGTGGGTAACAATAGACTTGTAAAAATGCATGTGTATATTGTACCATGTCTACGAAGCTAATATACAAAGGGGATAATAATCTACTACAAGCAGTCATAATGGAGTTACTCATTTAATTCAAATAATCCAGGCTTATGTCTCAGATCTAAATCTGCTGAAGACCTGGGTGAGGAGAGAAGTGGAATTATTACATGTATGAACAAAAATCATGTTCAGCTTATGCAAATGTTAACAAACAATTGTGCGTGCCTGGCTTTGAAAGTATGGCACAATATCTTACAAGTACAAAACCACTGCAAATCTATCAATAGCATTCACTTTGTGGAACAATCATTGCAGAATTACGGCTTGATAAACTAGCTTTCAAGTTAGTGGCATGGTGCCTGACCCAATGACAACTGATGCCAATGAAACAGCTTTTAGTTTTTTGTTTTGTTTTGTTTTGGTTTCTTTGTTTTTTGTAATTGGCTTAGGATAAGGTTACATTTACCATAGCTGTCTCTGAACACCTATAGAATTTTAACTATTCCTAAAAAAATCTTGTCCTAATTTCTGAAGTTCTATCATCCTCCCCTACTTCTCCCACCCTTCATGCTCTCATGCATCCTTGCTCCCTTGCCTTGGTTTCAAGAAACAAAACAGTTGTCTGTTCCTAGTAGTGAGCCATTTCCAGAGTAAGTAACATTCTAAGAGTTAAGGTGTGTTACCACATTTTCTCTGACAAACAAGAATGGTCGCTGACATGCACATTAGCAACTGAAGTGCAAATCTGTAAGAATCAATTAAGCGTCAATTATGTAAACATAATATAGTTCTTTTGCTTCAGGCATTTGCATGCAAATGAAAGCTGCAGTCTACTGCTGAATCTAATTTTCCTTTCTGACATGACATATTACTGTGCCTTAGGTCTAAGGACAGGTGTAACCACAGGAAGAGATGTTCAAGGTTGATTGTTGCTTTGTGCATGGTGCAGTAAGAAGAACACAGCTTTATTTTTTCTTTAGTTATTGATTCTTTACAAAGGAGAAAAAGGCAGATTCACAAGGAAATGTCGTAAACACTACTTCATGAGCAGGGAGGAACATTTGAAACAAAGAACACTTATCTTTCATCTTTAATGTGACACTCTGTGGGGGGAGGGAAGCCATAGACTATAGAAGCCTTAAACTAGAGGAATCTAATAAGGATGCTTGTGTTTTTTTATTATTAGAAATCCTGTGAAAAACTGATTAATAAAGGCAATATAAACCTTGATAGCTATTCATTTCATTCTCCCTACAGCATTTTGATCTGGCAAATCAGGCCTATAGCTCACCTGTATATATCTATGTGGACATTTTCTGTGTTGTAATGATGCCTCTTTAGGTTTGATTAGAGGAACTGTAGAAAACAATAAAATAAAAATGTTCTCTCTTAACATTACATAGACAGCTGTTTCGCCCCAGTATCAGTGCTGAGATGTGGAGCAGGTGGTATGAAAATTCAGTTATTATGTATCTGGCACAATAGCACACGCTTTCTCTGGAATCTCTAAACACTAAAGGAATCAAATTTTAATTTTCCTTTCATCACTTGGAATGAGAAGAAGAGTCTACTGTCATATAGTATAAAATTCATTGTCAGATATGATCTAGATAAAAAAGTCAACACATGTTTCACAGCTACAGCTCTCATGCAGGAAATTCAGGACTAGAATATATAATATTTGCTCAAGTATATGTTGTGTCTGTACTGGCTTGCAACAGGAAATGCTGAGCTGAGATACAGATTTCTTTAGAAAATGTGGTGGAAATTTCCGTTCACTTATTTTGAATTGCCAACACATTCTGAGAACGAGAGGTCTTAAAAACAGAATACAGAGTGAAGAAAATTTGGTATGAAGGAACAGAGGACATCATAATGGTCTTTAGTAGAGCTGCCGACTACTTCATGAATTTACACTAGGGTATAATTTGACTTAACATTTTCACTGTCAGTAAACTAGCTAGATTTTTATTGTGTCTTTGCAGTTGCAACTACTTAATAGTGGGTTCCAATAGAAAGGTTTGCTGGAGTTTTAGTTTGGGATTCGAAGAATTTGAAGAATTTACTGGCTTTTGGTCAAAAATGGAATTGAGTGGATATTTCACTGAGAATTTTGTAGGAGCTGATAAGCAACATGATATAACACATTTGTGACAAGTTATGAGTTTGTTAGTATATAATCATCCCATGTGATGGGTGGTGATCCATTTGGAAGTTATATACTGATGTATAACACATAACATGTATAACTTATATAATATATGTTTGTTAAATCTTAACTGATGTTCATTCATTCATGCTCTGATCATGCATTCACATTTTTGCAGTCAGTGCTCATGCACCAGCAAAAAGTTCCACCAAATGTAATGTACTCTGCATGGGCATAGGGATTCTACCTGCAGAGATATGACTGCAGTATCAAAATGTCAGTGTAAAATTTACTAGGCATATTATACATATATTTCCAATACAAAAATGTGTCATGCAGGATCAAATTTCTCCTCAGTTAATTCATTTAAGGCTCTTTTTATCTTATATATGGATTCATATGAATGACATTTGGAGAATACACAGTCTCTCTTTTCCAAAGCACAGGTTTGTTAATTGAAAAAAAAACTATTAAAGGACTTAGCGATTCAGCAGCTGTGATCTCTCTGACTGATCTGTAAATGTCCTCAAATAGTTTCATAGAACAGGAGGAAAAAACTGGGCACAAACTGATAGAAGATTGCTTCAGACTGGACATAAAGAAAAACTTCTTTACAAGTCAAGTGCCAAGGGTTTGGAACAGACTTCCCCCAGAGGAGGTACAGTCACCCACCGTGGTGATCTTCAAGCATTTTGATGCCCACCTTGCTGGAGTCATCTGACCTCACCAGTCTTTCCTGGCCAAGGGGACTAGACCCAATGGGCCTTTCCAGCCTCTAACAACTATGAAAAAAAATCTTTTTGTTTGTTTACAGGGTCTGCTTTTTGAGAAGAAAGACATCTTTGATAAGACTCAGTACAAGACAATATGGAATTTTTTTCCTACACTTTTCTGATTATTTACATTTAAAAATCATCAGCCCCCAAAGCCAATAATGTACACAATTGTTACATTTTGAGAGATTCTCTGTCCTTTTGTGTCTGAACCTCATGTCCTGCATATAACCAAGTAGGGTATTGTTACCACTTAAGCATTGGGTACGTGTACCAAAGCAGTTACATGACATTTTTTCAGTATTTGACATATATAGACTATGAAAAAAATGAGTGGGCTACACTTCTAGCAGTGCTTCCCACCATGGTCTGATGCAGGGTGGACACGCCTCTAGAAGAGACAGAAGTCTGTCCTAAAATTGGCTGCTTTTGATGTAATTGACAGCAAAAAGGCAGTTATAAGGCCTTAGATATTGGAAGATGGCTTCTGCGTGGACAACAGAAAGCAGAAAACAGAGAAAAAGAAGGGACACAACTGAGTCATCATGTGCAAGCATACCAAGGCGTCTGTTAAAAAAAAAACAAAAAAAAGCCAAGAAAGCAGCTGAAGGGGACAGGGAAAAGTAACTTAAAGAGCATCAGTGCAACATTGAGAAGTTCCTGTGAGGCCATGTTAAGTATGAAACTCAGAAATGTAAGCATGACTAAAGATGTGTCAGTTTAGATTTTACACCATTAATAACAAGGCTAGTTTGGTATTGTTGCGGGGTGGGGAAGGACAACCAAAGGAGGTGGGCTGACTATCAGTTGCACAGTGGATGATTTAAAAAACTTAGAAACTATAGTTCTACCTAAGTTAGATGATGACAGGGATGGTATCTTGCTGGGAAAAGTTCACAAAGTGATCAAGAAGCTAACTAAAAAACAAGTGTGCAGGAGTAGGTGGCACAGCTACGCATCTGATCACAGCAAAAGGTTACAATGCATTCAGGCAGTTGCTTCTGCTATATAACAATATGTGGGCATTTAAAAAAAAAATCTCAAGGAGCATGGAGAAAATGGGTCCTGACAATGACACCCAAGAAAGGGAATCTTCAGAACTGTGTGAACGACAGAATGATCATCCATTTGACCCAATTACTTCCTTATGTCTCACGAATAGGAGAGAATCTTTCTGAGGAACAGGACATCTCTGCAAAGATAGAAAGACTGTAGCAAATTCTTGGCCTTAGGCTGAAAAAATACAGAGGAATCAGCAGGAAGTTTTACACCTACTTTGTGAATTTCTAAGTGCAGTGGGTTTGGTGCTATTGCTGAGCTCAGACAGTCCTTAAACACAATACAGTCCATATTGTCTTAAACAGTCCTTAAACACATGCAGCCCGTTGCACAGCCACCCTTCAATATTGGTCAGTCCTCAAACTTTAACTGATACAGTCTGCAAAGGGTTAACATACAAGTTTGAGTCCTCTTCATCTCGTTAGAAGGTGTCTCCAGATTACTGCTATTCTTTTTACACTTCAGTCTCTCTTCTCAGGCTGTCTGAGATTTAGCTCTCTGCTGTGGTGATGCTGCTACCAGTCTCAGATCACCTGCATTTCTTCTCAGACCCTGAAAGTCCTTGTTCCAATACTGCAGCTGTTGGCCAGGCCACTCCCACTCCTACTTCCACTCCCTCTCCTTTTCTGTTCACCTGTCTCCCCTGGCTTCCCCTCCCTAGGAGCCTTTTGAGTTCATGTGGGCACAAATTATCTCCCTCAGCTGGCCCAGTCCTCCTGAGCAGCCTGTAATTAGGGTTACCACCATTAGTGGAATGTCTGGCCCTGCAGCCTGCTAAGCCCTGCCACTGAAGACTTAGACTCAGTACAGCATGACTGTGTGGCAGAAAGCCACCTTGTTTCTCCCTAAAATCTCTGCCCTGTGACACTGTGACTAAAATCTCTGAGCAGCAACCATTTGATTAGGGTGGGTCAGCACGAAGGGGACCACACCCTGGCCAGTCTCTTTAGGTAACCTGAGGGGGCTGCATTCCTGAGGGAGGGGGGAAACCTGCTCCCTCTGCCTACCTGACTGGCATCAATTACCTGGGTGGGGGGTTTCTACCTGGGGAGCTGGAATCTGCCTGGTAACAGGTGATGCATTTCAAATTGGTTGGCTGATAGCCAGCTGGGGCTGACCTCCACTGGACCAGGTGAATGAGGTCACAGGGGCTATATAGGTTGGGAGGGGGAGGAGGCTCTTTCTTCTCTCTTCGGCCATGAGGTGAAGCAGCAGCAGCAGCAAAGCAGGGGAGATGGTCTCTTACCATCAGGACCTAGCTCTCTCTCACCCCAAGACTCCAGAGGGGAAACTGGAGAACTCTGGAAGATGCTTGTGAGTAAGCTACTGAATTGGATTAGATATTTAGCTGGCAGTAACACAGATGCGTAATCAAAAGGCTACCTCAGCCACTCTGTTTGCTCTCTAGGATTTCTAAGATATTGCTCAATCCTGTACTTTAGTTTACCCTACCCCTTGTAATCAATAAAGTTTTCCTTTTTGACTGGTGTGGGAGACTTATTGAGGGGTGGGTCTAAATTATGCCTAAGAGACCCCTTAGGTCCGCGGACTAAGGCAGACTTTACTTTTTACCCCCTTGACTTGGGGAAGTGCCCCAAGTGCCTGTACCGGGTCGAGTACCTGTCGGACTATTAGGCCTGTGTTTCCCCGAGGACACAGGGCCGAGGCAGTCCCTTCTCGGGGTGGTGGTGGCGACATTACTCCCAGACTAGTGAGTGTGCTCTGGGAGAGGGGTCAGCTGAGCATAAGGTGCCCCTAGGGAGGCATTCGGAGCCTGGAAGGTGGTCGGGCGCAGGGAGGTGGGCGGCTCAACGCAGAAGCACCCCCTACTGGCCCGCCACAGACCGACTGTAAGCTGTTTTGAGGTTAGATGGTATGGACAAGATCCTATAATTGGGTTGCTTACAAGGGCCTATTCACATTCCTGATTCATGGGGCAGAAACCTGAACCTCCAACAATGCCGACATTTGAAGACTGCTGCGAATGAAGTGTTACAGAGAGCTCCTGCAGTCAATTAGTGAGGCCATACCAGAAAAAAAAAAAAGACATTCAGAGAAAGTACAAGAGAAACAGGTTGTGGTGCAGTAGTGAGAGAGAAGTTCCTGTTCTTTGGAAACATCCACCAAATAAATTATGACTGCCAGCCAAAGACATGGTGAAGAGCATCACACTAAGAGGCAGGCCATGAAGGAAGTGGATTAGATGACTTAACAGAATACAGTAGCAGTAAACTAAAGACTGCATAAGACAAACTGCAAGACAGAATACAGAGAGAGATGAGTTATAACTCATAACTGTCCCCACATGATAATTACACTATGGGACAAAGGAAGGAACGCACCTTTTTAAAGCATTAGGTCTATTGTAGCGCAGACTGACAAAAACTGATTTCAAGGTGTCAAATTGATATCTGATGTAAGCAGCTGCAGCTCTGCTGATTTATAAGAAGTTACAACAAGAAAGATTCTGGCAGAATTTATATACTTAGGGCTATATTTCCCTGATGGTTTTATGGCACCTAACCAGGAAAAGAAAGAGTACTAAGGTAACAGTCTTCAAATACATAAAGAGAGTATTCTCTGTGGCTTCAGGGGACAGGAGAAAAAAAAAGTAACAGCATTAAACTGCAACAAAGATCATTTTTAGGCTGAGTATTAGGAAAACCACTGTAACTACGAGGATGGCTAAATTCAGGAACAGATTGTCTAGACATGTTATGGAATCTCCATCCTTGAAAATGTTTAAGAGCAGGTTAAACAAGCACTTGAATGTGATGTTTTAGACCATGGGTGGGCAGTTATTTTGGCAGGGGGGGCGCTTAATGAGTTTGGTGAGCTGTCAAGAGCCACAATGGTAGCCCCAGCCCCTGGTCTCCATCTTGAGACTGGAAATCCTGCCCCCTTACCCCTAACCTTTGCCAGTATAAGTCCCCTCCTTACCCCCAGAAGTGGTCCTTTTGGGAAGGGAAGGGTTACCATCTTGGAATGGGAAAAAAAACCCAAATCATATGCTAGAAGTCAAACATGTACTATAACACATTATAATTTTATTTCAAAAAATATTTTTTCCCTCAGTTGTGTGTATTTGCATAGTCTATATAGCGGTGATTGCTTAAAAGCTCAAAAATAGTCTTATTCTTGTATATTGTGTTGGGGGGAATGTGTGGGATATGGTTGGTGGGGTGAGGGTGTTGTCACAGGCCAGCTGGTCAACACAGGGTATATGTATGCTGGGGTTTGTGGTGGGGGTTGCGAGAGGTATGTGTGTGTCAGGGCATGTAGGGTATGTTGGGAGGTGTGGGTTTGTGTATATGTGGAAAGGTTGTGTGTGATTTCTGGGGTGAGGGAGGATGTGGGGATGTGGCCCCTCCCCCCCCACACACACCCTCCTCACGGTCCACAGCCCTTGCCACCAGTGACAGCAGTAGGTGGGGGCTCTCGAGGTGCTTGTGGCCTGCACAGGTGCACCCACTGGGCAGCACGTGACTATAGTGAGTTCTGGGAGCAATATGTAGTGGCAAGGAATGAGGCCACGCCAGCCCACCTCTATTGCATGGGGCTCAGGTGTACCTCCAGGGATTTGTGCATCACTAGGGAGAAGCCCCACTCAATGGAGATTTCTGCCTTCCCTGCACCCTGTGCAGCTCATGGGATTCTACTGGAAGTAGCAGGGAACCCTTCTCCCTATTTCCTAGCAGAGCCCTCTGATCTGCATGTGACAGCAGGGAGAAGGGAAGGCAACCGGATCCATTTTGTGGGGCTTCTCTCCAGTGGCACAGGTGTACCCAGAGCTGCATGTTGCCCCACAGGATAGAGTCAGGCCAGCCTGGCCCCACCCCTTACTGCTATATGAAGCTTTCAGGACTAGCTGGAGCCATGCCCCACCTGGCAGCTGTACCTGCACAGCCCATAAGCACCCTTAGGGCTTCTTCCTGTTGGTGGGTGGGGGGAGGGGCAGGGCTGTGAGCCATGGGGGGGCATAAGGAGGTCACCACACACCCCAAAAGTCACATACTCACACCCTGCAAATCCAAGCTCTGCACTCCTTCCAGCCTCAGCTCCATGCTCTGTGTTCCCACCCTGCTGCAGCTTCTTTATCTGGTTCCCAGAGTGGGTGCTGCAGCAGGGACACTGGGGGTGCCACCGGAGGCCAGGGAAGTTAAGCAGCTGCAGTGATAGCACCTGGAAGCTGTGTGTGTTGGTGGGGGCTGGGTCCTTTCCACGCAGCAGGGTGGAAGTCAAACGTGCAGGCTGTTCGGGGTAGAATTAATTGGTGTGTGCCAACAGGCCAGATGAAACTGCCTGGCAGGCCAGATCTGACCTGCAGGCTTTATTTGGCTCACCCTTGGTTTAGACAGAGATGATCTTGCCCTGAGAGAGGGATTAGGACTAGATCCCGTGGTTCTTCCTAGCACCATTTTTCTATAATTCTACAACCAAAACAAGTGAATGATCATACTGTGAGTTGATGTATTGCAGGTTGTATACAATACTAAAATAAAAATGTAGCATCAATTCCAGCTCTGTATGTAGAGCATTGTACATGCTGTAGTCCCAGTGAAAAATTAGTCAGGTAAGAAAACAACAGTGTGAAAGGATCAGCTTCAAAACAGCTTATTACCAGTGTAAGTATATATTGGAAAGCAGATCAGATAACAGCAGCAATATGCTGACAGTACCTCAACATACACAGTAGTACATACACACCATGATAGGTAGATGCTGCAGGCTATGTGAGAGTGCAGGGGACACCATGCACATCATAAAAAACTGAGCAGCTGTACAGTGACCTGAAACAAGGCGTATTGGCAAATGTCAAGGTGAAGTCTCTCTGAAGCTGTGCATGATTGGGCTCAGCCATGAGCAGGAGAAGTGGTACATATTCAAGAGCATGAACAGGGCATGCTGTCAAGTGGTGTGTCATGCTCAAATGAGTACGATAATCAAGTAAGGCACAGTGCTCTGTAACCAAGATGCCATTTGTTAAGTCTGTCACATTGCTAGCAATGTCACTTGAATTTTAGGTACAGTTCAGTTTCCGGTTTCATTCCATTACATTTTGTGAGGAGAGGGGAGGAGGTAATGAGGGCAAAACAGGTAACAAGCACTCGGCAAGTTTGTAATCTGCAAGGATAAGATTCAGGTATTCAGAATGATACATCAGGTGTCACACAGAACAATACCACTGATCAAAGAACTTGAGGGTGCCGTTTCAGGTTACCTTTCTATCATTTTAAAACTGTGGACTATTCTGCCATTCTAAAGTTAAAGCTGTTTCAGGGCAGTCACAGTTTAAGACTTAATGCCATCTCAAACAAGCACAACTGACCTGCCACTAGGGGGGTGGTAAGCAGAGGCATGGACAAGTGGGATGGGAAGGGTGTGGCATGTGGTTTAGAGGTGGAGCAGTGGAAGTTCAAGGGAGAAGGGAGACTCGGGGCCTTGTTACAGAGTAATTTTAGGTGGCTTCTGGAGCTCTTAACCCCTGGTTTGGCTCTTAGGGCTGTGCAAAATTTCGCCAACTGTTTTGTTTTGAAGATGTTTCGACATGCTTTGAGCTTGAAACGGCAAAATCAAAATGAAACAGAAAAGCATCGAAACAGCTTCAAAACAAAATGAGGGCACTCAAAACATTTTGAAAGTTTCAAAACATTTGGAGTTTTGAAGCAGCCTGGTGGTGGGAGGCACGGAAGAGTCAGGGCTGCACTCCGAGTGGCTCCATAGCCCCATGTGGCTCAGCCAGGTGGGGAGAGCAGTCCTGGCTCTCCCCGCTTCCCGCCACCAGGCTGCACTCCACGGGGCTGGTGGAGCCAATTGGAGCACAGTGCCAGCTCTGCCCACCTTTAGCCACCAGGTTGTGCTCAAATCAGCTCCACCACCAGATGACAGGAAGCTGCTGCTGCTGACTGGGACTGGTGCTGGACACAGCCCCACACCTAAAGCCATGAAGGTGGGGCCAGCAGCAGGAGCCTTCTGTCATCTGGCAGGCAGATTGAAGGCCCACCCGCACCCCCAGGAGAGCTGCAGGGGCTGTGCCGAACTTCTCCCAGGGTTGCGGGCCCCCAATCTACCTGCTGGATCGCAGAAGGCTACTCCTGCTCCTCAGCTCCTGCTTCTCAACACCTTGAGGTACAGTTTCCCAGAAACCTCTGCACTTATCTCCTTGAAACTTGGCAGACTTCATGGCTGCAGCAGGGGCTACCATCCGTGCATGTTTCATATGAAGCAGGCTAGAAATTACAAAGTTATAGGCAGTTTTGTGCTTCCCCATTATAACCTATGGGCAAAATGTCGAAACAGCAAAACAGTTGCGCACAGCCTTGTGTAAATACATTAACACATTTATGTGGCTTAAAGCACTCATTTTTCATCTTAAAGTTATGCTACTCCAGGGCAGGGCTATCTCTAGTCTACCTAATTTTGCTCCTGTTACATTAAGGTGTGGCTACTCTCCACAGCTATTCCACCCAAGTGGAAGTCCTCCAGCGCCCCAGGATGCAGTGGCCCCTCTTGATTCAGGGTGAGTGGGGATGCTGGGGTGTAGTGGAGCCAGACATGGTGAATCTGCTCCACTACTCCTACCAGACAGAACTAGATCCACAGCTTTGGAGTTGCCCAATGGCTGCAGTGCCTCCCAGACTGGCTCATTACTCTGAATATCAAGTCCAGACTTGGGCACAGTGCCTGCATGGGGTGGTAGACTGGTGCTTACCCCTCCTGGTGACCCACAGTTGAACCTCTGTCCAGGTCTGTGCTCTACTGCAGTGCATCCCCTACCCAATGTCTGTGCCCCCAGGACCTGAAGACACGCTCCGGTGGGGCCAGGCAGCAGTAACAGGGGGGAGCTTGGTGGGTGTAGTGCAGCAGCCCAAGGCCAGCCTGGCAGAGCACCAGGTCAGTGGGAACCAACCGTGGACTACCACGCTGCAGCTGCTAAGCTCTGCCCTGCTCCAGCTGTCTGGCCCTCCTGAGGCATGTGGTCAGGTCCTCAGGGCTTGATCCTTTTTTTTTTCTCCAGAGCTCGCCACCCAGCACTACCACCTGCTAGGGCTGTTGGCCGACTGAGAGCCACCTAAGCTCTGGGAGGCCCAATCCTTTTTGGAGCTCAAGTGGTGCCAGACCAGTCAGCAGCTTGGGAGGGGGTAGTTCGGGGGTTGGGCTCTGGAGGAAAAAAAAACATCAGGCTTCTTGGAGATCAAGTAGTGAGCTGGTCTGGGCAGCAGTGGGAGGCATGATAGCTGCCAGGTGCTCCAAGTCTGCGGTGCTTGCTTTGCCTGGGGGGAGCAGTGAGCTAGTCCTTCCCCCAACTCCTAGTCCTATCCCATCTTACCAAGCCTCTAGTGGCAAGTCACAGCTGTGCAGGTGAAGGACGGTTGGGCATGACTGCTTCACTAAGCCAAACAACACTAAGCTGATTAGCATTTGTTTGGCTTACAGCATAAGGTGTAACAAGGCCCTCAGTAAGGGTAATACCTTTTTTTTTGGTTGACTTTATGTTGCTTAAAGATGCCTTGAAATCCTGAATTTATCTACACAGTAGGTAAAGCACAGGCAGAAACAGGGCAAATCTCCACCCAAGTGCTTTAGTCGCAGCCTGGAGAGAATGAGAAAGATCTCCATGCCATTATCTAATCCTTGGGCCCAAACAGGTAAGAAACAGTGTTGTCTAGCTCATGACCTTATCTGTCAGTCAGAAGACCTGAGTTCTGGCCTTGGGTCTGCTCATAGGTTGCTGTGTGATGTTGGGAAACTTCTCTGTCTGTTTCACAATGTGAGAGATGAATTTGAGCTTCCTTTACAAAGGGCTTTAAATTATGTGGACGCCAATTTCCACATAAGAGGTGAGCATGGCTTTGGTAAGTGCCTGCTACCTGTCTTGGCTATTCTTGCTCTCTGTCTAGGCAGTACCTGGCCATGCCTTCCCAGTAGCTGTTTGTCTCTACCCTTCTAGCTCCAGTGAAATGGATAAACTTAAATACCTTTTACAAGGTGCTACCTGAAGCACTCCTTGATACACTCAAGACACCCCTGATAATCTTGAAGCACCCCTCAGTAAATGCCAGCTCAGTTTTCATATGATAAAAAATAATAGAGCAATTCCTCTGCTGCAAGTCAATCAGAAAGACCCAGAAGCATAGAATGCTTTTAATATTATAGATTCTTATTTGAAATCTCTTCGTTTTCTTGTGAACCATGTTTAGAACCTTCCAGCAGCTCTGCTCCTGGCATCAGTTTTAGTGAGACCAGAGAGCACGCTTCCCTGGCGCTCTCTGGTCTCGCAGGTCGTAGAAGCTCTGCGTTGACAGTGGGACTATTGGGAGTTAAGTTCTCATCAGAGCCACCAAAGTTTCATGAGACAGGCTTCCCCCGGCTCTCTAATCTTGTTGAAACTGATGCACCGGCTCTACTGTGAAGGCAGCCGAGCTACTGGCAGTGGGACCATGTAGCTGGGGGAACCAGGCTTCTCCTTGTTGCATGGTCTCCATGTAATTAAGCCCTAGAACAGAAATGGGCAAAACAGAAGTGGACCAGACTCCATTTCCCAGCAGCCCCTGCCCACGTGGCTGCACCTTGTGTCCATGGAGACCCCAGCAGCCCTGGAGCTGTGACAAGGAGGAGCCAGGATTTCCATGGAGAACAGCTGCAGCAGCCCTGGCAGGGTGTGTAGCTGGGCAGGGAGCTACTCTGGGGCTGGTATCTTGTAATGGTGACAACATGGTGCAGAGCTGGGGCAGAGCCAGCTCCATGGTTCCTCTGATATTGAGCTGCTCAGAGCAGTTGCTCTCAGCATGGAAGTGTGTGGGTGGAAAAGGGTGGAGGGGAGGTGGGGAAAGGAGACTAGAGTCTTAGAGGGTGTGAAGCGGTAGAGTGGCTAGAAGCTATACATCCTGGGAAGCTGGAGTAATGAAAGTAAAATGTTCTACCTCCCCTGACCATTTAAACAACAACCAGGGGACCATCATGGGTAAAACATTTCAAAGATAAGCTTTGTTCTGAGTGGCTTATTTTTTAAAGTTTTAGAGGATACTTATGATGGTTTAATAGCCTTTAATAAGTGAATGCTCCTATTTTAAGTGTCTTTATGATGGTTTAAAGGTAACCTGTAACATGGCAACACTAGACATATAATAGTAGACATCAGTCACAATCACATTTTATATCATGGTGTCACCAAATATAAAGTACCTTGAAAGGTAAAAGATGGGTCATTTTATGTAGTCATCCCCTGCCAAACTAGCTCTTCATAGCAAATATGGAATTAGTTTAATCTTTCCCGTGTTTAATTTCTGGTTGACTAAAGGGAAATTAAATGAATACATAGCTATGCCCTTGCATAACTGTTCCATCTGATCAAATCACAAGTATTATTGCTATAGACAGTAGTATGGTTGCCTAGAGTTATTTCCCCACATACTCTGTATATGGGACCAAGAGTAGAGTGATTTGATCACAGCACTCAACTGCATTGCCTGTATCCTGCATCTTTCCCAGATTCAATGCCTCTAAATAAGTTCATTGCTCCTTTTTGATAGCACACATTGCTACCTACTATTACAGTAAGTAAAGGCATTGCACACCTTACATTGGGATCCACATTTTTCTGTTTTTATGATCCCTTGTAATTGCTGCAACCTTTTGACATAGCAACTTTCATCCCCAATAGTTAACTTGTCTCAATTCCCAGCCTTCCCACATCATTCCTGTGGCTCTGAGAACTGCAGTTATTTTCAAATGTGTGTTTAAAGATTAATCAATTAGTAGGCAAACATTATTACAAGATTTAATTAGTCAATTAATTAATTTTTAGATAAAGAGGGAGGCTATGTTCATCTGTTTTTCCGCCTACTAGAACAGAGGCCAAAGCCTTCCATCCAATAATTTCTGTATTGTATCCCCTCCAGCTACCATCAAAATAAATTAAAACCTGATTTCTACAATACATGCTTACTTAAAATGTTAGTGTAGACATAATAATCAATTATAAAGGCATTTATTATTCCTAATTTAATCTAGATGGACTGCAAGGGTGATGTGCTTATTACAAAGCCTTACTGTCCATTTTTGAAGTCTGTATCATAAGAGAGATGAAACAGATCTCCCATCTTCCAGGAAATGGGAAAAACTGCAAAACTCATGAAATCTGTAGCTCCATCTAGCTGCTGAATGAGGAAGAAGGAGTCAGTCTAAAGACCCACTCTACAAACACAAAAACTCTACCATATCCTGAGGCCAGCTGTGTGTGTCTACATAAAATTTTTAACCCCTCTCCAATTCCACACTGAATTTTTCAGGTCATAGTTAATGTGGTTGAAAGATACTTCTGCCATCCTTCACAAGAACAGAATTTTGCAATCTTGTATAATACACACTGAAAATACAGAATATTCCATATAATTGAGAAAAATCCCAGGAGAGTGGTACTTTTTCTCAGTAAACAGAGTAAGAATGGATACCAGTGATTTCTGTTAAGTCAGGACAGAGTAAACAATTTCTTTGCTGAATACAGATGTATTCTGAAAAATATTAAGGCTTTCAGCCTGAAAATCATTTTACATGTCCAAAACTCTCTGCCTATGCAAAGCCCCAACTGTATGCACTCAGCCCTATTTGCTTCCATGTAGTTCTGTACAGGCATGATGGCCCTGCTACAGACAATATACAGCACCAGTGTCTACTGTTTTAAAGCCCTAAAATTCCAAATGGTAACTGGTAATATATCAAGCCAAATAATACATCTGATCTTGGTTTTGTAGATGATAAGTCATAATTGCAGTACTTACTACAGGCTGTACACAGCCAGTCTAGGGTACAGTATTTGAACTGGAATATTCCTGTATCAAAAAGTGTCATTTTTGTCATAATTGAACTTTCCATGAAAATGTGATGATTTTCACGTTGTTTAAAAAAAATGAGATGAATGAAATAGAATATTTTTAACGTTAGAAGTATATGTTATCTTATCTTATGAAGATCACTTAGTAACTTCCTATGCTGTGGGGTAAAGTGAATACACCAGCAGGTAGAGACTGCATCCAGGCAGACCTGGATAGGTTAGAGAAGTGGGCAGATCTGAACAGGATGCAGTTCAACAAGGAAAAATGCAGGATGCTGCACCTGGAGAGAGGGAACCAGCATTATGGTTATAGGTTAGGGGCTGACCCTCTCAGCAGCACAGAGGCAGAGAGGGATCTTGGAGTCAGGATTGACTCCAGGATGAATATGAGTCACCAGTGCAACAGAGCAATAGGCAGAACCAACCGCATCCTGTCATGCATCAACAGGGGCATCACTATCAGGTCCAGAGAGGTCTTGCTCCCCCTCTATGCGGCACTGGTCAGCTGGAGTATTGTGTCCAGTTCTGGGTGCCGCACTTCAAGAAGGAGGTAGAGAACCTGGAGAGGGTCCAGAGGAGGCCACTCATATTGTTGAGGGCCTCCATGGCCAGCCCTATGAGGAGAGGCTGAGGGACCTGAATCTCTTCAGTCTCCGCAAGAGGAGACTGTTGTGGCCGCCTACAACTTTATCAGGGGCCACCAGCAGGGACTCGGGGAAAGTCTGTTCACCAGGGCCCCCCTTGGAGTCAGCAGGAACAATGGCTACAAGCTGAGGGAGGATAGGTTTAGGTTAGATATTAGGAAGAACTACTTCACTGTAAGGGCAGCCAGAGCCTGGAATAGGCTTCCCAGAGAGGTAATGCTTTCGCCTTCCCTGGCGATCTTCAAGAAGAGACTGGATGGGCACCTGGCTGGGGTCTTATGACCCCCGCCACTCACAGTGCTCCTTCCTGCCCATGGCAGGGGGTCGGACTAGATGATCTGTCTAGGTCCCTTCTGATTCATTGATTCTATGATTCTATGATTCCTTAGAAGTAAAACTCCTGGGGGAGAGGGTCATTTTGATTGATCAATAAATAATTGTATTTGATAATTTGGTTCTATATTGTCAAAAACTATGGGCTGGACAGAACAAAACATTCAGAACAAAAATAATTTTTACAATATTAAACTTGCTCAGGAAAAGTAAACTCTTGAGCTTTGACCAACTCTAAAACAATGTATCCCTTTATTTATTCTATCTGTTACTTGATATCCTTGTGTTTTTATCTTATCTCCTTCTACATGTCCTCTGGACTTTCAAGATGAAATTCAATGTTGCCACTAGACATGTATTTGGTACTTGGAAAATTTTAAGTGTCTAAGACATAATTATATTCTACTTTGCCCTGCATAATAGTTTGAATCCTTCTAGTACATCTATATTTCTCATATATCTACATTTCTGCCTTATACAGTTAAGTTTGTCCTACTGTGGATGTTCAAAAATGAATCAATACAGTCACAAAGGAATCCAGCTCCATTTCATTTCAATTTTGCTGTTGAGGTGTAGATATACCACATCAAATTCCTGGAAGTGCAGCTCACTAAAAAACATGGCTAGTAACTCTTTGATGTTGTAAGCAGAGTAGTAGTTTTTCTGCCCACACTTTGCTCAACAGCCATCGGAATAAATCAAGACAGACTCAAAGCCTACTTCCCTAGAGGGTATTTGAACCTTGATTTCCCATATCACAAGATGGTGTCTTGGCTACAGGCTATGCTAGCTGAAAGTGGTCTCCTCTGAGCCTCTGAGCAGATAAAAAGTAGGGCCGTGCGAAATGCCTGCATTTCAATTCAGTTTTGGATTTGGTATTTTGGAGGGACAGTGATTTGTTTTGGTGTTTTGAATCACTGTCCCGTTTCATTTCAGCCAAAACTGTTTTGGAGCAATTTCAACATTGTTTCAGCAAGAGACTATAATGGAGAATCACAAAACTGCCTATAATTTTGTCATTTCACGTCTGATTTGGTTGAAACTTGCATGGATGCTAGTCCCTTCTGAGGCTATGAAGTTTGCCAGGTTTCAAGGAGATAGGTATGGGGTTTTCTGGGAAACTGCACCTCAAACTGTTCAAAGCAAAATGTGTGACATGTGACTGTATGTGTGTGAAGACACAATGGGGTAAAAACTGCAGGCATGGTGGCTCCTGTTCTCACCCTCACAACTCCACTGCAACCAGTAAGCCTCAGGCCTGTCAAAGACATGATGGGTCTAGGCTTTTCCCAGCCAGGACTGGGCGTGTATGGTGGCTGGAGGTTATGCTGGCCCCTATCCACCTTTTACCAGAGAAATCCTCAGTCCTGGAATTTCCTGAGGCTGCCACACAGCTGGCAGTCCCACCAGGCCTCCCAATCCCAGCAGAATGCAGTTTTATTGGTCATGCCTAGGACCTGGAGCTACCTCCTTCCCCATAGGCCCAGCCCATGCCTCCAAGTTCATCCTGGCATGGGAGCTCAGCAGGGACATGTTCTTCCTCTGCTGGCTGGTGATGCAGCAAGTGCCGCCTCCAGCTCTGAGAGTGGGGCATTAAATGGTTTTGAAAAAAATGAAAAAAGGAAACAGATCCATACGAAGTGAGGAGGGGGGCAATCACTCTGTCTGCAGGTGGAGCTTGGGGAACTCCAGCAGTGGGAGGTTCACCTTTTGGAACACCAGCTGCTCCACCAAACCAGGTGCAGTGGGGTATCATTGGTTTGGGGTATCACTCCAAGCAGGTGCGATGGGGTATCGCTACATCCCTAGCAATGCTGAACATCCTCTCACTTGGAACACTGGTCAGTGGACAGGATAGGTGTTCCCAGGCAACTATGGCCAGATCCTGATACATCTGGCTGCAGGTTGCCCAATAGGCCAAAGGGTCACAGTTCAGTGGCTCCACATCCTCAGTGAGATAGGTAGCCATTGAAGCCTTGGCACTACCTGCCCAAGGCTGGGGTCTGGTGCATCTGGACCCCACCATGGAAGCCATACACTTGGCTCACATTAGCAATGGCTGGCATGGAGGTGACTGGCTGATGCTGGTGCTGGCATGGGAAAGTGGACATCTTCCACATCCCCTAACCTCTGCCCTTCTGCCTCCCTGACTCTGCTCACCAGCACCTCTGTCCAGTGATTGAGAGTTTTGGTGCTGCCAGTGCATATGCTGTTCTTTACCCTCAGGTCCCACATGGATCGTACTGGACCACAAGGAATCCAGCTGTTTCCTGATGCGCTCCTTCAGCTGCTTCACCAGTGCCTGCACCTCTGGTGAAAGTGGCTTGCCCCAGCCAGGAATATTGATCCCTTGGAACTTCTCTATTTGGTTCTCAAGCTCCTTTACTATGGGGATCACCTGGCTAAGGAGGACATCATCAGTGCTTATGGTCTTGGTGGCCTTGAGGAAGGGCTTGAGGACCAGCAACATCTGAGAGATGGTATTCCATTCAGCTCTCTTAAGAGGGCTACTGATCCCAGTATCCCCAAGCAAGGCCATCTCATGGATGGCCTTCTGTTGCTCCACCAGCCTCTCGAGCAGGAGGGATGTGGAATTCTACCAAGTCTCCACATCCTGCATGATTTTGTGCTGTGGGACGCTAAGTTCTGCCTGTTTCTCATTGCTGGGCAAGTGCCTTAACCACCAACTGATTGATGGTAATTTAGTTAAGCTGATGCAGTTCAAATAGATGTCTCACTACACAAGTTATAAGTCCTTCTAAGATGTTTATGCTTTATGTGGAGTCAGGAGGAAATAGAATTCTGACCAGATGGATTCCATCGCAGTGGCTAAGCCTCTCCAATGAAATTAACAGTTATGCAGTTCCTAGGCAAAAAAAGAATGCCTCTCCAGAGGCATCTGTCTATTGCTACATATTATAATGAATGGCAGAGCTGAGAAATTCTACAGGAGGAAGTAGAATGAGCCTCTGGAGATGCACTGACTCCCTGTTGAAAGTACAGGAGAACTATGCATTTACACAGGCAAAGCAGAATACTTCCTTGTGCCTGGAAAAAACAGAGACTAAGTCAGAGATACATTAGCAGTTAAGTTGAACTTAACTCTTATAGTCAGTTACCATAATTTGTATGGGACATATTTTTAAGGAATCTCAGTTCATTGTTTTATAGGCCAGACTTCTTTGCTGAGAGCCTTTGTTGGAGGCTGCTGTTAGTCAATGGAATAAGTGCTAGCAGAGGGACAGTAGGCAATCAGGGAGCTACAGAGCAGCAAATAACTACCTGGGAGCTAGATACAGAACAGTAGACCAATAGGACTGAGCTTCAGGTAGGTAGTGGGGAGACAACTTCAGCTTAGCTAGGAAAACAGCATCAGGCAGTTCATTAAAACAAGAGATCATGTGCAGCTGGTTATGGGAACACCTGACTGGAAGAGGTGTAGCTCAGGGAATATAAAACTGGGATCCTGAGCTCTGCCAACCCAGTCTTTCAGGAAGTGGATGCTGCAAGCCAAGTACCCAAGAGGCTGGGAGTATAGCAAGAAACTCTGGCAGAGTTCAGAGAGTCAGCCTGCCAGTTCAGGGCTGCTCTGCCTCAGCTCAGTGTGCTCCAGAGAGGCTGGCTGGGGCACACGGGTGCTGCAGTGCATCAGCCAGCCTCCGTCACTGTCTACATGTGCATTTTGGTACAATGAATATCTCCATCATAGTTTAGTACTTGTTCTGGACAGCACTATACTACATCAGAGCTAATTATGTTTACTGTGCCCTAATATGAGCACACATGCAGACAGTGATGCTTTACTGTGGAGCAAATTAATTAACTCTTCAGCAAAGGGCACATGTAGATGCACCCAATGAATGAAGATGAGGCTCTTGTAGCAGTAAAGTGACCAGAGGGTGTGGGGGGGCAGGGGTTGAGTGCTTTAGTTTAAAGTGGTTTTCTTGCATTTCTGTTTCAGTATCTTAGCAGGTGTGAGTACAAGAGTGGTGCAGGCACTCTACAGTATTTTATATAGGGTAAGGCCCAGAGACTGCCTTAAAAGTGTCTAGGACCCATTTTTTCATGTTGGGCTAAGCGTAGGTAGTCAAGGCTGGATACAGGAGCCCTTCATGAGCCAAAAATCCAGGGGTCTGAATGCAGAATAAACCTGGTAACCCAGAATGTGAGACAAAGGGCATAGAAAAGAGGCAATATTAAGGAAGTCCTGTGAAAAGAACTGGAATTATATTTGTGAGTCATGGGAATGGCTTTGGGATTAGCTGGAGGCCATAAGTGACACCTGTAAGGGGAGTTAGTGCCTGATGGCACAGATAGAGACAGTAAGGCCTGGTCCGTTAGTGAGAGTTGCTTAGAGGGGTGAAGCAGGATTGGGGCCCATTGCTACAAGCAGGACTATTGACCTGGCAAGTAGGTGAGGCTAGGCCAAGTGACGATCCAGTGGCACACTCGGAGACCCTCGGGAACAGCCTTCCCAAGTAAAATACAATTTCCATAAAGACATGGTAGGCTGAACAGTGAAGAGGTTACCATGTGGAATGTGACAGGTAGTCTGTCCTCTAGGAGGTATCAGGGCTGCCCTTTGGGGCCAGTTATGTTGCACTGCTTTTTGTTCAATGCATTTAAAAAATATGTCATACCAGTAACTAACAGTGATGTGGGAAAAAGTTGCTTTGGTACTGAAATTATACCAGTAAACTTCAGAAATTATACCAGTAAACTCAGGCAAGCCATATGAGACAGCTTACAGCTAGGAGTGAAAGAGTTAAAGATTTAAAAGTTGTTTCCCAACACATTGCAAATATGAATACCAAAGTATTTAACCCTGAAAGTCAAGGCAGGGGCAGGACCTTTTCCTATTCCATAATAGCATTGGGAGGAGAATCCTTAACTTTAGGATGAGGAAAAAAAGTATTTGCATACATAATTGTATCATTAAGGGAAACATAATTTTGTATTTGGAGAGGCTGGAATCATAGAAAATTAGGGTTGGAAGTCATCTAGTCCAACCCCCTGCTCAAAGTAACTTAGTCCAACCCCCTGCTCAAAGCAGGACCTTCCCCAACTAGCTTATCCCAGCCAAAGTTTTGTCTAGCTAGGTCTTAAAAACTTCCAAAGATGGATATTTCACCACCTCTCTAGGTAACCTGTTCCAGTGTTTTACTACCCTCCTAATGAGAAATTCTTCCTAATATCTAACCTAAACTTCCCTTGCTGCAATGACCATTGCTGCTTGTTCTGTCATCTGCCACCACTGAGAACAGTCTAGATCCATCCTCTTTTGAACTCCTCTTCAGAGAGTTGAAGGCTGCTATTAAATCTCCCCTCAGTCTTTCCTTCTCTAAACTGAATAAGCCCAGTTCCCTCAGTCTTTCCTCATAAGTCACATTCCCCAGCCCCCTCACTATTTTTGTTGCCCTCCACTGTACTCTCTCTAATTTGGAGTTTTACAAATTCTAATTCCAGGGTAAAAACATTGTGGAAAACCTTCTTTCATGCAATGAAAAGAATAGTATTTTCCATCCCATCTATTAATACCCCCAAAATGATGCAATCTATTAACTGGGGAGAAAAGAAAATATTGAAGACTGCATATGTACATTGTAGGCTTGAAAAAACTTTTGTCACAAGAGGAGGAAAGCACCATGCCAGAACTAGAAATAATTCTTAATGAATAATGTTAATACTTGAACATGTATTTTGGGGGGATTGGTAACCTCAAAGATGATAGACTTCCTATGGAAAGTCTTACTACCAGGGATGTATCCGTAGTCTATTTTGGTACATGAATTCTATTTTTGAAGATAGCAAGACATCCTTAAATGCCTTCATAGTTGTTAATGCCAACAGAAACCATTTAGAACGAAATAATCGGATTGCCCACATAAAACTGGGTGATGGGGCTTGTTTTAGGTAATTGAGGGGTGGAGCTAGGCTAGATGGCTTTATAAAAAGGCAGACCCCAAGTTAGCTATGTGAGTAGTAAACACTGACAAATAAATTGGAGGATTGGATCAGGAGAAATCTCATTAAGTTCAATAAGGCCAAGTGCAGAGTCCTGAACAAGCCCATGCATGAGTATAAGCTAGGAGCTGAATGGCTAAGTAGTAGCTCTGAAGAAAAGGACCTGAGGGTTACAGGGGACAATAAGCGGAATATGAGCCAACAGCATGCCTTTATTGCAAAGAAAACAGTATACCGGCTGGACCGCATTAGAAGAAGTGTTGCCAGAAGATCAAGGGAAATGATTATTTCCTTTGTTCAGCACTGGTGAGGGCACATTTGGAGTACTATGCCCAGTTTTGGGTCCCCTGCTACAGAAATGATGTAGACATATTGGAGAGAGACCAGTGGACGGCAACAAAAACGGTGAGGGGGCTGGGAAACAAAACTTCTGAGAAAAGGCTGAGGGAACTGAGCTTATTTAGTCTAAAGAAGAGAAGATTAAGAAGGGATTGAACAACAGTTTTTAACTACTTGAAGGATGGTTCCAAAGAGGACTCTTCTCAGTGGTGGCAGAGGACAGAAGAAGGAGCAATGGTCTCAAGCTGCAGGAAGGGATATTTAGGTTAGATATCAGGAAAAAAACCACACACTAGGAAGGTACTAAAGCACTGGAACAGGTTACTCAGAGAGGTTGTGGAATCTTTATCCTTGGTGGTTTTTAAGACCCAGCTAGACAAAGCATTGACTGGGCTAGTCCTGCTTTGAGCAAGGGGTTGTATTAGATGACCTCCTGAGGTGCCTTCCATCTTAATTTCCTATGTGTGAGGTGGAATGAATGGGATGACCAGCATCCCTGGCTTACCCTGGCGGGAGCAATTCCTACCCATGACAAGAAGAGACTGCTGCAAAACTTCTAGAGCATCCTGAGCCTCCAGATTGGCAGGTAGCATGCCAGAGAAAGTATTTCCGGTCACAGAAAGTATTTCCGGTCACAGCACTGTGATATGCTGTGGGGACAGACACCAAAGCAGCTCCTGGACAGGGAGCAGCTGACCACTGGAGCAGTGCTGGCAGATCAGCCTGAGTGGCACGGCATTTGGAGGAGGACTGGTTCTTCCATACAATTGCCACCAGACATTAGAGCAGGGACAGGAAACTCTGGTGAGAGACATTGTGGTGATCCAACCATAAGGTCAGAGGGAACCTGGGTGGCAACAGATTGGGTGAAGGGCCTGGGTGCGAGGACAAATCCTTCCCCCAAGTAGCCCCTGTCCATCCCTGTGAGAGACTGCCAAGGGGAGCACACCCCAGGACTAGAGCCTGCAGACAGAGGAGCGTGGAGGCAACCAGAGGTCTATGGTTGGTCAGCCAGGCCCGATGATGAGGGGCTATAGGACTTTTGAGGCTGAGAGGCCTGTGGAGTGCCCTGGGTGACAGAGTTTGGGCAAATAAGCTCAACTGCCCTGGCAGGACTCTGTTGGAAGGGGATTACCTCTGAAGCGGCAGCAGTTGCTGCCACCTTTTTGTTCTGACTTCTGGGTTCAGCAAATGGAGTTATACATATTATTGATATTAAGGAAGTCAATGGGGCAACTGGGGACCTCATAGTACTATATTGAGAAGGCAAGGGCTGGAGTGAAGGCCAGCAGGGTTGCAGACTGCTACTAGGAGCTGCTATTGTGACCCATACCATTAGACCGTCATCACTGAGTCTCGGCATGATCCATCTTTGTCAGGGAATGGAAGTAGTTAGGGTGGGGTAAAGGGAAGTTTTGGAGCCCCAGGAAGAGGCCAGAGTGCTGGCCCAGGAAAGTCAGGTCACCTATGGGGAACTGCCTCCCAGAAAATTATAACATCAAAGTCATGGTGGGCAAGAAAAACAACAACCAGGCAGCTGGGCAATCTAGCCCAGGTCCTTCTTTGCCGCTGTGGGTAGGCTGGTGGCCTCTTGGGAGGGGCCTCAAGCCATACAATACCTACAGTTGGCACACCGTGATTTTTGATTCAGAGTGGGGATTTGCTTAGGGAGTCCACTGTAGGAGAGAGTCATAGAGTAGGAGACTGTGCATGTGCATGCATGTGTGTGACCATGTGGAGGGGCCCTGGTGCAGGTGGTTGGCTTTCAGGTTCTTGTGATGTGTCTTTTTTTCCCCCGCTTCCCCTGAGCTCTTTTTCTCCTTATATCACAGGTGTTCTTCAGGGAGCAAAGGAGACACAAATGGAGTCTGGGTCAGCTACTGTGACCTGTCACATCTGTGAGACATGCCACATCTGTGTTTCAGAGGGTCAGGAGCACTTCATTTGCACCGAGAGTAAGCTGGTGCCTGCTCTGGAGGAGAAGATTAAAAGTAGAGCTATACATATTGCATTTCATCAGGGACAAGATGTTGAAGATGAAGTTGGGTCTGAGTCCATGGCACTGTCACTTAGTCTTACCAGTGTGCGGTATGAACAGCTAAAGAGCCTAAGTATGTCATTTGTTGAACTATGGATGACTTCCTGCTTGGGAACATGCCCCATTAGGCTCAGAAGATCCTGGAAGAGAGTGCCTAGTGCATACAAGTGTGCTGTCTGCAGAGCCCAGTGGGGCCATATGCACTTTTTATATATAAGGCCTTGTGGTGTTTCGGGGTGCATGTGTGTGGGCTTTGGGCTGAACTGCAACCAGGACCATTGGAACCAGAGCTCCCTTTAATGAGCATGTACACCTACAGTTATGGTTTACGTGATTTCAGAAAAATCGTCCATAATTCCACTCATTTCAGGTCAAGGAAATTGAATCCAAATAACTGTATGAACATTCTAAGAGGTTTAGTTATTAACAGAATCCATTTTTAAAACAATTACACTATATGTTGCTGAATGAAATTAAGGAACGGAACTTACATAGGAATGCCCATGCACAATCCACTGTGTCATTCATGAAACATGCAGTCATCCTACACTCCTGGAACAGCACGATTTATTCCGTATTCAAAATGCAGCGAATACATCTGGTGTGTACTCTATATATTTCTCTTACAGCTGAGTGAATAATTTGCAACAAATTGTTAATATAAACCTCTTTTACTACTACAGAAATTATGGAAACTGGTCAAAATAGTCTTACACTTCATTATCATTCAAAATTATTAGGTGACTGTCTTGTATAAATTATCCTATACATCAATCACAAACATTAAAAAAAATGATGATACCTTACTTAGTTTTGTTTGGGCAAATGAATCTTATGGCATGTTTTCATTCCCCAATTCACCAAGGTATTTAGATAAGTGAGTTTTTAGATCAGTGAAGTAACTCACATGTTTACAAGGCCATGTTAACTGTTGAAGAATTAGAGCACACATTACCTGAGTTTCAACATAATCTTATGCCATTATGATATTTAGGCTTGTAAATGATTTATCTCAGTTATGAAACTGAATCTCTAATAAAGAGATACATTTGTAGCTGAAAATATTTTGTCTGTTATAAAATGGCCATAATGTAAGATGCTGTAACATTTATTATGAATTAGGAGGGCATCCTTAGTTAGAGAGCTGGGTTTTCATTAATGTCTGTCTGACATTTGCAAAATTGATTTGTTTTGACATTTAGAGCACTTCTGTTGTAGTATGGGCTCACGTTTGACATCAAGCAAACTAAATTACACTGGTTTTGCTAAAAAGCTTTTCATAGAACATTGTTATTTTACAACTTGGGAGATAACTCTTCTACAGGTGCTAAGCAGATTCCTGGGAACAAAGCAGTTTACTCCCTTTTTTTCTACTTTAAGTAAAACAGGCACAACACGTGGCATAGAAATCAAATCAAGCCATTAACCAAATGAGACCGACTACCAGCCAAACCCAGAGAATTTCCTTTCTGTGCTCACGATGAGGAAAAATGAATGCTCACAGATTTGAAGGCCTAATGATAAAACTTTGAAGAAAAAAGTTGGAGCTAATGCATTAAAGGGCTTATTTGGTATTTCTGTGAGTTTCCCAGAAAAGTGAAATGATGAAGAAATGGCTTGCACTCAAAAAGGACATTGGAAGAACTCAAATCTGTCTTTGAACAAGAAATGTGTTTGTCCTTGGCTTCAGAGATATTGGCACAAATGGACCTGAAACAAGCTTTTAGTGATACTACTGTTTTTGTCTCATTCTGGTTTACATTTGAAATCCAGGACTAACTAGACTGCGTAAGTAAGTAAAACAGATAAAATTAAAGATGGGAAGGGGAGGGTAATTTCCCTCAATACAGATTTTAGCTTACATTGTTCATTTAACTTTGACTGTTTTAGCATGTGAGTTTGTGTCAGAACAATCAATGCTGAAATCCTCTCGATGCAACTATATTATCTAGTTAAGTGGTGCTCAAGTTATCTTGCCCATGGGACATATCTTTGTTACTCCTGGTCTAGACATTTTGGCTTTGATGTTCTTTTACTTAAACACAATGTTTTACACAGGCCTGTTCCTGGGTTTGCCCAAACTGTACACAATATCCAAGGTAGTGGACAAAAGAAGACTTTTGTCTATAAGGATCCATAAGCCATTCTTGACCCTTTGTTAGAGCAATCTTCAGGGAAAATCCTATACACATTCAAATCTTAGCTGGATATATCAGCAGCTAGGAATGATATTCATTAAAAGGGGAAGGAGGACGGGGGAAGATGAAACAGCAACAGCATTCATTTCCAGAACCACACAAAAGTAGGGTCACAGGGCAGACCTCTCCAACTAGCTGGTGAGCTCAGAGCTCACTGCACAGGAGCCCATACCAACAAGCAGTAAGCTCAAAGTGAAGGCGGGTGCTAAATCTCCCTTACCTCATTCCTGAAATCATTACCAGGTTCTTCTGATGTTCCTCTAAGTCAGTTAAAGACTTGACTACCTTGAAGAATTTCATGTGACTGACTTTTTCATCCTAGAGTTTACTCTTTTTCCCTTCACCCCTTTAAGTAATACATTATATAACACTTTTTGAATGAGAAACATTTGAATACAATGATGTTACATTTCTCCCGGTGTCAAAGCTGCCTCTTTCTTTTCTGACTTAGAACCATAAGCTGAATAGTATGCTCATTAGACGTAGCTATTCTCCCTTCTCCCAGGACCATTTGTGACCAGCTGCTCTCCTCATACCAATAAGAAATAAAAGGTGCCTTCTACTCACTAGGGTACTTTTCGCACTAGTAAAAAGAGAATTGCTTGATACACTGGTATTACATTAGTACTTCTATGAGTAAAGTAAAATTGTGATGCCCACAGCTGTTCATTATTTAAGTACCATCAGCCGACAACTGAAAGTTGCTTGTTACCTTTTGCAATACTAATTTTTTCAAGTACAGGGGTTCCCAAACTGTGGTATATGTACCCAGGGTTCAAATTACACTTTGACTCTTGGGGGGCTCTGCCAAAAAAATTAAACTGGTTCATTGATTAACAAGGCCACTTAAGAGAAGGAGCAATCCGATTGGAGACCCCCCTCCCCAGGATACGATTTTCAAATCTTACGGGGGGAGGGGGTTCTTGTCTCTTATGGTGAAGGGGCTCAGCGCCTCCAAGCTCCCTCTTGATTCCCACCCTGCACATATCCCCAGGGGTACACAAGACATCTCTTGTTGGGGGAAATTGTGTAATGGCAGATTTAAGTTTCATTATAATAATAATTGACATATAAGCGGTTAAAATATAAAATGTATTCTGGTAGGGGTACATGGACAGCTGGTAAATCTGGAAAATAAGAAAAAGTTTGGGAACCTTTTCTCTAGTATGTTTTCCTTTATAGATGATTCTTTTTCATTTAATTTTAAAGGGCATTTGAAAATTTCACTGTATTCATTAAATTTCATTAATTACCTTTTAAAGGACAAGATCATTGCTTGCATAAAATAAACGAACATATAGCATAATTCTATTAGAGCAGTTAAGATTTTTTTAAAATTAGTATTTCTGTTATTGCACTGCAGGGAAATACTGTCCTATAGACACCCTGATGATTTCCTGATTTGAAAATGGGGAAAACAAAGTTAATTGCCTCAGACACTACTGTCAGATACTTGGATAAATGGTCAAAGGTGCAGGAGACCAAATTCATATTCAACTATGAATATTCCATTGAATGATCATCCACTTAATATTACACTCAGGGCCATCCCTAAGGAGGGGGTGGGGGGTGAATTAGGGGCAACTGCCCCAGGCCCTGTGCTTTGGGGGGCCCCTCACAGCTCTTTAATATTTGTGTTAAATATTCTTTTACTCACTATTTCAATTCTTATAACAGAGATTTTTTAATATTAAACCTAAAATAGATACTTTTTATTTCTGAATTTTAATCAGGGCAATGTGTTTGCCAGGTGTGATATTTATCATAATACAATATGAATTAGAATAGACGTTCTGATTGGAATCTGATTTTTGTTCCAATCAAATAATAATGAAGACAAATTTGGATGCCTACTCAAAATGTCTACCTAATAATAACATTTATGACATACGATGACAGAACAGTTCATGGAATATTAGCATATATTATGCAGGGTCTTTCACTGTTATTTTTCTTATACTGAACAACACAGACACAAAAGCAAACTACTTACTACATGATTAAGGTTAAACTCCGCATCCAGAATATGGGTCTACTGGTGTCATTCCAATTGCCAAAGAAGGGGTTCTATGTTGTTAAGTGTATACAACACTTTTGGCACAAGAAAAAATTAAAAGGTGTCTGATCTTAGATAATGAATTTACATTAATAATTACATTAATTTTTCTTGTTTACTTTTCATTAGGTTTGGTATTAAAAAGCCTAAATCTTAACCAGTTTGGAAAACTAAGTGAAACTCAAATTGATTTGACTAATTTTGGAAAATTAATTATTATTTTTAATATCTTGCAAACTAATGAGCTACATTTTAAGGGATGGAATGATTCAGCTCAACAGCTGAGATATATTTGAATTTGCATTTTAATACGCTTTTGCAGATAGAAGTGTCAAACCAAGGACATCTTAACAAGTTTAAACAGGAAGAGTGAACCAACATTTAATTATGACATTTCAGTTTAAGGGAAAAAATGCTTATATCAAAGCTGCCTTAAGTTGTTTTAAACCTTTCCTAGTTGACATTTCACTATTACAGTGATATGATACTGTAACAGAAAGTTCAGGGATGGTGGAAACTCATCTGTAAAGCCAAAAGATTAAGAGAAACCAGAACAGTCAAAATTATGTCGTATCAGTGGATAAAGGTTACATCAATAATTATGGAATTTTACACCAAAAATATGTTTTATGTTGAATCTTCAGTTTCCATAGTTATTTTTTTGAAGAAGTAAGGAATCAGTAGTATGAGCAATGCTTCCAATGATTGTCCTTGAGAAGACAGTTATTACAGTTCTTAATGTGCGACTATATTGATCTGGCAGAAGGAACAGCAGCACTTCTATTTTCTAATCATGTTAAGAAATCCATAAACATTAAAAATGTTCCAAATTATGCACTATTGGTTTCTTTGCCATTTTCATTTCCAGTGACTAATGAACATTAAGAGCTAGGGAATAATTTAAAAGTCCACAGGTAATTACTGGAAAGTAAACTGAATTATTAGGTTGTGACTTATAATATACAACGTACAATGCTCAGTACACGATTTCCATTATTATTCTGTACTTGTAGTTATTTTATCACAGAATCAATAAGATCTTGCAGTCTCATAGACCTGGGCAAATTTGAGTATATACTGATACCAAGTAAAGTATGTAATATTAATTAAACAATTACAGTGATGATACCTTCCACAGTAAATCACATTTGCATGGTATTTCACAAATACATAGTATCTAAGGACATGGTGATTTCACTGTCTTACAGGCTAGTGTCTGATTTTAAGGATGTCCATTGCTGCTGGTTTCCTTTACACTTTATTCTTCAAATTTACTCAGAGTACAAAATGTTAATGTATGTGAGAAAAAGAATTTCATTTTTGAGGCTATTTCCAAATCTGTGCTTGAAAGCTCATACGCCCCTAAATTTATTCACACGACTTCCTCCGATATCATTAGAATTATACCTGGATCTTCATTTATTTATGAGAAAAAGAATTTCATTTTTGAGGCTATTTCCAAATCTGTGCTTGAAAGCTCATACGCCCCTAAATTTATTCACACGACTTCCTCCGATATCATTAGAATTATACCTGGATCTTCATTTATTTATGGAAACAAACTCCTCTAGGGAAGGTCCTAAGTCAGGACAACGTTTCTAAACATGCATATCCATATTGGGACCTTTTTGATTAGTGGATGATGTGGTTCCTATCAACTTACAGTGGGTACATGTCTGGGCAGGGTGCAGGAATAAACACAAATTGATATGATTTAAGTAGTTTTCTCAACGAATGAGACCTTTGGCACTTAACATTTTCTTTTTGGACAACTATACATTTTTTAGACTGCAAATGTGGATTAAATTCTGCTCTGATACAAATCCATGGTAAGGCAACAGAAGCCAATTAGATGGAATCGTACTGACACATCAGGATTCTGGGTGGAAACAATTCTGTTCTGGCAGACTAAACTGATCCCTAGGAACATACTGCACCCATGACTCTAATGAAGAAGTTAATTCAGAAGTAGTGGAAGAGATCAGTTAAACTTTCAGATAAAACTAAGTCAGATGGAAGTCAGAAAGTATATTATTCCTACAACTAAGCTAACAGGAAGGTCAATTCTCCTGGAGTTTGGACTAATGAAGTTACTTTCATTGTAATCATTGCTCTTAAAGGAACCATGGGTTTGGGATCATAGATGAAGACACTCTTTTGCTGACTGATTAAACTCAACAAAAATGAAATACATTCAATTACATCTTCAATAAATAATTGAAGCCAACACTGAAAAAATCCATACAGCATCACTATCAAACTGGAAACTACAACCTTTAGAAATACTGTCCAAAGTCATTTCTGTTTCCCTTATATCAATTTAGATAGTGCTCATACTTTATAGAAAAGGATCCTAAAGACAAGTCTTACTATTGCCTCCTTTGTCACACCATGCTTTGTTTCTAGAAAATTGTTTACAATTAAAATGTGAATCAAAATGGACTTTATGCCATATGGAGCATGTGTATGGTGTGAGTGGATGCTCTAGCCACTTAACTGAAGGAAGGAAATAACCATCTCAGCAAAATCATATGAATGGAGATTCATTATAAAGACCCTGCTGTAGATGCTGAATATGAAATGGAAAATGCTGGCTCTGTATAGTTTCCAGAAGGTAATTTTTCTTAATTCTCCTTTTGAATGCATTAGCAGTCACCTCTCAAGTACTGTAAGAGTACGTAATTCTAAATCAGGATTAGGAGATAAATGGTGGGTCAGAAATCAGATTCATCATCCATTGAATTTGATTTTTAGTCAGAATTCTGTAAATGAGTGCTTAAAGCGCTGCAAAGACGTACAACATTTAGCACTGATTTGCATAAATTGTGACTGGTTAGGATTATTCCCTTGTTCTAAAAAGACATATTGGGACCAGTTCCTTTTGAAGTCAATGGCAAAATTCCCACTATGTTAACTGGGTATAGGGATAAAACCCAACAGCTTGTCTTTCCTTCCCTTTCCCTCTGCTATGGTCACTTTTACCTAAGCATATAATGTTCAATAGTCACTATGAAATATTATCAATTATGATTTGGTAACACTTAACTGAACTCCCTACCATCATACATGATCACATAAGCCACATACCAACATTCAAAAAGCCAGATGAGGACCTGATCTAAGTCACATGGTTTTCTGTAAGCAGCCTAATTTAGACAGGGAATGAACGGTATACACATTCAGCCTCTAGTCAGGGGCAGGGCTGTATACTGGCAGCCTGCAGTGGCCAAATCTCACGGGGGGGGGGGGTGTGTGTGTGCGCACATGTGCGCATGTGTGCGTGTGTGTGGACGGGTGTTCCTGTATGTTTCCAGGGGTGTCTGCCTGCTTGCCTGGGTTTGGATGATCACTGCACCCTCTATTCCCAGCCTTAGTACTCTAGGACCCTATAGCTTCAGGCCAAGAAACCCTTGCAGCACCCCAGGTACATAACATGGCTAGCATACCTCAGCAGTAGCCAAGTCACAGTGGTCACAGAGTTGTCTCTGTGCAGACCTAGTCTTGATATTTTGCCTCACCACCACCCTGACCCACCAGACTCAAGTCACCCTGCCGAGGAGTGTTCTTGCACCAGAGACAGAACAAAATGGCTAGCATGTATTTTGATAAAGCAGGCTTCTCACTACACACATGCATGCAATTTATAGCAAAATGACAGTCAGAGACAGGGGGGTACTTTTATAATGGCATAACCCCAGGACCAGAAAACCCCGGACAGGTTCCCCTACTCCCATCTACCCAGATCTGAAGAAACTGCCTCTAGCAGGGACAGGATACACAAGTTCAGTTCCCCATGCCCACTCTGTCCTGAGAAACTCTGCTAGAGTGCCAATTATTGACTGTTATCTCAGAAAAGTTTGTCATGTGGATAGTTTCAATCAACCACAAAAAAAACACCACCATCTTACTATACTTTAAACACTGTAAAGGGAAGGAGCATAAGTGGAACTATAATTATGGCAGCAATCACAGGTTTCCATTCAGAAATCGTTAGGTATGGACAACAATCAGGTCAACGGGAAATTGGCCGTAAATGTAATTTGTTCTACTACCTTTCTTGAGTAGATTAGCTGGATGAGTATTAGCTTTGACTTACTGCCACACAGGCTCTTTACTTGATACTATTCATAAACAGCATTGCACTACTAGTAAACATTTTTTACTCATAAAACTTATTTTCATCTAAAGTGGCATTAATATAGAAATTTACATAAACAAGCTTCCTAGAAAAAGTGGTCTAGAATGTCTGCTTTATTTGAACCCCTGGGGCACATCTAGATGTGTGTGGACTTCTTGTCCCCAGGGAACATGTGTGCCATGCACACTTTGGTGTGCAGCAAGTTGCCCCAGGTGACATAGGGGAAGCTGGGGCCAGCACTGTGCTGGCTAAAGCAGCCTTACCTGGAGTTCTGGGGGCCTCCCAGAGCTACATTCATGGTGATCCTGCCAGGCAGAGGTGGCCGGCAGCCAGAACATAGCTCTGAGCGGCCCAGCTCTGCTTTATAGCAGTGCATGATGCCTGAGCGTGCACTGCTTTGGGTTTTTTTTCCCTTGGTTTGTTTGTTTGTTTGTTTGTGTTTTACCTGATGTAAAAAAAAAAATGCAGAAAAAAATGGAGCAGGGCACACTTGGGCAAAGTGCCCTTGTAGCATGGAGAACTCCAGACTGCAAATTTACAGCATCGGATACCACACAACCGTGCTCGTCCGGACATGCTCCTGGAGTCGGTTTAAATGGTATGAAATATAAAATAGCTCTCTCACTGAAACCCACTAAAGATGACTGAAAGCCTTCCACTAACTTTTGTTGAAGCCCATGCTAGAAGTCTTGCTTCGAGTTATACCAAAACCTCTGGAATACATACCTTTCCCATTGTCAGGCTAGATCTTAAAATTAGACACACACACACACGCACGCATGCACTACTGAAGAAACAAAAAAAAAATATTTCAAATATCTATAGCGGTGTCTTATTTTATCACATGATTAGCTAATGCTGCAGATACAATTTCTGAAGAATAACTCAAGAACAGTGCTTCTGCTGTACAGATAGAGAAAATGAGAGGTGTGGACCAACTCTGTCCAGTGTTATACTTGCTTAATTCCATTGACATTTGTAGAACTTCATGGTTTCATTAGGAGCTGAATATGGCCCACAAAGGAGGTTTAGAAATTGGGCATTTCCCTCACTCTCTTTCTGTATACATATATTTATTGCTTGTTGATAGAGTCAGTGCTTCAATCGCTTGCACATCGCTAGTATCTCCATTCCCCAATTCCCCATTCCTACCTCTGTATATTTTTGTTTGGAATTTTATATCACTACCTACAGCCAAGTACCCAGCTTCCTGAGATTTTCTAAATCAATCAATTATGAAACAACCACTACTCACTGTAAAGGCAGGAACACTGTTCCATAATGTAAACTACAGACTCTATTAATAAATAAACCAAAAATATTTCAAATGTTTGGCCAAATAGGTCATTCTTATATTGTTTCCTGAAGCTCATTAGATTGAGACTCTGTTGGCAGCCTAGAAAAAAGTGAACAACAGCACTGTAAGGTTTAGCTGTGGAGTGGTTAATTCCAGTTCTTCCTGAGCTGACCAAAGCAATGTAAAAAACACTCCTGTATTTTTTAAGAATCTTTGCAGTTTCAACAGAGAAGGTGATTGTCCTGCTGTTTTTGGTATCCATCAAGCATTCCTATTCTGTCACATTCTCTAGGATAAAAAAATGGACCTATTCAGAGATATGTTAGGACCTGAACCTGGAAGATATTGCACACCTCAATGTTCATGGGGAGTTAGGAGCAGTTAATACTGCAGAAGACCATAGACCTGCATTGGTGAGAATATTCTAAAGCTGTATTCTTAATCTTCTTAATAAACAGTGTCTTTTACTGAAATGCGAACTAGCAAATGACTTCTATAGTGCCTATGATATGGTACTCCTCTGTTGTCAAGGAAACCGCAGTAAAATACTTATAGCATTGTTCTCTTCATTTATATTCTGCTGCATTGCTCAAGTATATTTTTTACTGTATGATGAAATATATCTGTTATTCTAAAACTCCATTATTATTTCACATTTTTATGGCCACCAACTGAAAATGTATAATATGCAATGCTCTTACTAATATACATTTTCAATATTCTGATGTACTGAGACCAAAATGTAAAGGTGTAAGCAGTTAAAGTAGCCCCTGAAACAGAAAAAAGCCACAGATTTGTGTGAGGAAGGGCGGTGGGGAATACCTTAGATAGGATTCTTCTATTCCCATTTCTATGGGAAAAATACAAAGCTATTTTAAGTTGTTTGCTTCTTTCTTTTTAAAACCAACTACAGTGCTATAGATGGTTTGAATGTTATCACTCTTGTCCCTCTTGAACATATGCAGGTACACAGAATGTATTGTCATAGGTTATAAAAAAAGAGATTACAGAAAATGAACATACGTATACTACGATATGAAAAGACCACATATTGATATTGAAGTCAAGCTCTTATGTATTCTGTGGTCTGAACTGTTGTGCTTCTGATTACTGTAACATAGAAGAGCAGCTGGAACTTTGAGCAGCAGGCATAGTATTAACATACCAATAGATAGCATATCTTTTGTCAACACACTGTTTCTTGCTAGTCATTCATCATTTATCCTGAAATTCATATAATTTATATGGGAAAAATCCAGATAATATCCAATTATATTAATGATTTTGTATCAGACATAAAATTGCTATTCTTCAGAAGGATTTCTAATGTGCCATCTATTGCTCCAGTATTTGTACACTCTTACATAAATTACGAAACAACAGTTGCGCTAAAAAGGATTACAAATATTTTCTGGTCCCTGTTGTCAAGCTACAGTATATACAGCTTTGTAGCATGCTTTATAATGAGTTCAGGACTCGAATGAATGAATGAATTATAATGTACTCTAGATATTTAATTAATGAATTCTTTGTGGGGGAGGTGTGTACTGTAAGATATATTTGATGATGTCTGCTTGAACATCATCATTGACTGCTCCCTATTTACAATATTACTATGTAAATTTCTGTTGTTCAAAGTCAGAGTTCTCCCAATGCCTAGCAAGCCCACTGGACTAGACATTCTAGCCAAGCCAGTTTGCACAACCAGCAGCACACAAACAAAAGACAGGTCCACAACATGACTAATTTGGCATTCAGAGTATGTCTTTATTTCCACCAAGATGAGGGTAACTGGAATATTGTATAATTTATAACATCTGAGCACTATGGGCCTCTACAGCTAAAACCTGACTAGAGAGAAGGCAAAGGACAACTGGGTAGCCTAATGATTAGAGGTAGGAAGGGAGAATTCTCAGTTCTGGTCCCTGAGCCAGGGTTGGTTCTATATCTCACCCCATTTATTCTGTGACTGCTTAAAATTTAGAAATAATACTTGAAACAGAGATCAAAACCCAGGAGTTCACCTCCTAGCTGAGTGCCATAACCAACAGGCTAAAGTCATACTCCCCTTGCTTTGCCTGCCTTTCTTCTGGCTCTATAAATTTTGCATTCTTTTCTGCACACAACTGCAACATAATGGGTGCAAAACCCCACCACATGAAATGGCCTATCACTAGGCAGTTACAGTACCAACGTGGAAGGAGGGAGATGCAGATTGAACTCCCTCAGGCTGAGAAGTGAATTACACCCTAGTCCATACTCTTGGCTAGGGACAGACATTAGGGCTGTCAGAAATTTCACTGGGTGTTTCATTTCGAAGCTGTTTCAACGTGTTTCTAGTTCGAACCAGTGAAATTGAAATAAAACAAACAGCTTTGAAACAGCTTTGAAATGAAATGGGGGCACTCTACATATTTCAAAAGATTCAAAACATTTTGAGTTTTGAAGTCAGGCTTGCTTGACTTCAGTGCTAATCCCAGCTGGCAGCGGCAGCCTGCTGTCATCCTGCATGCAGAACTAGGGGCCTGAGCCCCCAGGAGTTATCTGGCACAGCCCCACAGCCCTTCTGAGGGGCACAGGCCCCTGGATCTACACACTGCATGCTTCTGGATAAGACCAGTGACAGCAGCAGTCTTTCTGGCGCTCAGCATGGCTGCACTCAGCATCGGTCCCAGGTGACAGTGGCAGCCTCCTGTTATCCCACATGCAGATCTGGGGGCCTTCACCCCCAGAAGGAGTCTCACACACACCCGCAGCCCTCAAAGGGGTGCAGGCCCCCAGATCTGCACGCGGGATGACAGGAGACTGCCACTACGGGCAAGTGATACGAGATTTCCTTTCAACTATTTGAGGTGCAGTTTCCCAGACACCACTGCACCTACCTCTTTGAAACAAGGCAGGCTTCATGCCCTCACAAGGGGCTACCATCCCTGCAGTTTGCATCCAAATCAGGCAAGAAATGACAATGTTTTAGGCATTTTCATGATTCCCCACTATAGCCTATAGGCAAAACATTGAAACAGTAAAACAGTTTCAACTAAACGAAACAAAACAGTGCTGCAAAACTAAATGAAACAATGAAACAGAATGCTGTCCCTCTGAAATGGTGACATGGAAGTTGAAATGAAATGGTGCTGTTTTGCACAGCCCTAACAGACATTACACATAAACTGTTTAAGTGATTAGAAACTGGTTTAAACCTGTAACAGAACAGATGTTCATTGCAGTTGGAAAACAGTTGAAACCGGTTTCAGGTAAACCTAGTTCATGGCTGTCTGGTGCCTTCTGGCTCTGGGGGGGCACCAGTGGCCAATCACCAACTGGGGGGCGGGCCCAGCAGCAGCCAATTGCTGACCCTGGAAGCACTGGCAGCAAACTGGAAGTACTGCCACCTAAACAGAAGTGCCACTGGCACTTCTCGGTAGGGACACTGGCCGGTGCTCCCCACTCCCCGGCAGCAGACCACATGCTGGCTACAGTCCGTGCTGAATCAACAGGCAGAATCAACTGGCAGAATTAACAGGTAGCTGGTAATATCCCTCTGTTGTTTTCTTAATGGGGTGATTAACACTGAGTTAGGGGTGATAAACACTGTTATCAATTCCCTATTGGGCTAAACAGAGCGTTCAGCTGGAGCCTGGCCATGCCCCTCCTCAACTCAGTACTGTACAAGGGAAGGGAGGGCTGCTCTTGTACCGCCTTGCTTCTAGCCTGAGCCACTACAGGCATGTGCCTGCACAGCTGGGATGTCTGTACACTTACAAACTGATTAAGCCTGGCCAGGTTAGACTAACCTGCAAAGATTGAACCGATTTAAGCTCAGGCTTTTTGAATGTCTATCCCTAGCCCTTGTGTGAGTACAGTAATGAAGAAACAGTTATGGAAAGAAGGGAAGTCATCACCACCTGTTCCTTGAGAGGCCATGTTTTAAAATAACATGGCCACAACTGCCTTTGTGAGAAGTTTTCTCTGAGTTTTTCAGACACTCTTAGAGCATACTTAATGAATTAGACCCTCATGGAATTTAAGTGAAGGAACAGCTAGCTTCAAATCCCAACTATGCCTAGGAGGGAGACAGGCACTGAGCTACTCTGATTTGGACTATTCTGGAAACATTCAGCAGCACCACTGTAGATACATGGGGAACTTGACCACCAAAGAGCTGAGTGGATGTTTCTAGACTGCTGTTTTGAATTTATGAGCCCCAATTCCACCTAACTCCTGTTTTGGCTTATTGTCTCTAGCCTACAATTTTTAGAAGGTTTGCTAAAATGGATTCTTATTGACATGAAAGACTTAGACTCCCCACATTGTATACGAGTGCCCACAGGTATTCAGTATATTACTTGTGGTCTTTGACTATGCTTTCTAACCCTTTCTTTTGACTCCAGAAATACCATGTTCTGCTTCCTTTTGTTTGATGTTTTCAGTTTATCCTTATATATGCCATCACGCATTAAGTTTGAACACACTGAATTTAAATACTGGCTGTTAAGCTTGTAGCAGTTAAAGCACTTCACAGATAGTGTAGGAATTAATGTAATTAGCATTTTAAATACATTTCACTATATAAAACTTTTAATCTGGTGGGCCCAACACATCTCTGGATATATCAGTAGCCCTATAATCAAAGGATATGATATAGTTCTCTTTTCTTATGCTTCCGTGCAAGCAGTCAGGCAGTACCTGAGTAAGGGAAGGACAGTTTTAAAGCAGTACACTAGACCAAGAGCCCTTCCCACTACTATACCAAGAATATTAGTCAGTTCCCATTCTCCCAATATTACCTGAAAATAATAGCACAGGGCTAGAATAATTAAATTTACACCACCAGCCAATTCACTCAGAATATTTACAACAGTAAATTCTCAACCCATTCTCAACCCAACTTCTTAAAGAGCCACATATGCAAAAACCTTTCCCCATGCCTGAGAACTCAGTCTTTCCTAGCATTTCTTTCCTGAGACAAACCAGAGCAATCCAGCAAAGTAGGGCTGGCAAGCCAGTCAATTAACCGGTCAACTATTGTCAGTTGACTACATATTACTTGAACAGTCAAAGATTATACCAATTTTACAAAAAAAGCTACATTGTTGTTGTTTTCTTGGCAGAAATACAATTTTGAATTGCTTTTTGACATTTCTTAATGGAAAAATTGTGCTTTTCCTGTGTATTATATGGACCTTGTACAGGAGAGATTGAGTAGATAAAAGGGGTAGGGGTGTAGCTCTCTATGTTAAGGAAAGCTACGTGTCCCTGCAAGCTGATGTTGGTGACCAGGGTGGACAACTGGAGACCCTCTGAGTTAAAATCCATGGGGAACATGGCACAGGGGACACAATGGTGGGAGTCTACTATAGACCTCCCACCCAAAGTCAAGGTCTTGACCAGGAGTTCGCTTGGGAACTGGCTGAGGCCACATGCTCCAGGACCATGGTTGTCATGGGTGACTTCAATTTCCCAGACATCTCATGGGAGGATCACTCAGCAAAATCAGAGCAGGCACAAAGCTTCCTATCATGCATGGATGACCTCTACCTGACTCAAGAAGTCTATGCGCCAATGAGAGGTAAAGCGCTGCCCAACCTGGTACTGGCTACTGGGGATGACCTAATCGGTGACATATTGATTGATGGGAAGCTGGGTGACAGCAACCATGAGCATGATCACAATCTGCTGTAAAGCTGACAAGTCAGTCAGCAATGCGGAAGTCCTTAGCTTTAGGATAGCCGACTTTGACAAGCTCAGGAGGCTTGTCAGGGAGGCCCCAAGGGACCATGACCCCAGGGGGAGGGGAGTTCAGGATGAGTGACTGCTCCTCAAGGGAGCGATCCTCAATGCATAAGCTAATTCTATTCCATCTTGGAGGAAAGGCAGCAAGAGGGCATAACAGCCCCCCTGGCTCTCCAGGGATCTAGCAGACCTCCTGAGGCTAAAAAGAAAGGCCTACAAAGGTTGAAGGATGGGATTTACTTCCAAGGAGGAATATTCTGCACTGGTCTGGTCCTGCAGGGAGCAAACCAGGAAAGCCAAGGCTGCAACTGAACTCCAAATAGCTTTGAGCATCAAGGACAATAAAAAGTCCTTTTTCAGATATGTGGGGAGCTGGAGGAACAGCAAGGGCAACATTGGACCCCTGATGAACCAGATGGGACAACTGACAACTGAAGCCCAGGAAAAAGCCACCCTATTATTAAATGGGTACATTGTGTTGGTTTTTCATCAGTCCCATGGGATGCCCCTGCCCACTACGGGACAGGGAGGTCCGGGTGAGGGAGATCCCCTGCTCCCCATTAATGCTGAACTCGTGAAGGAACACCTTGACAGGCTGGATACCTTCAAGTCAGCCGGCCCTGACAATCTACACCCCAGGGTACTCAAGGAGCTGGCGAGCATCATAGCCCAGCCTCTGGCATGGATCTTTGAAAACTCCTGGCACTCTGGTGTACTGCCTGAAGACTGGAAGAAGGCCAATATGGTGCCTATCTTCAAGAAAGGGAGGAAAGTGGATCCAGCTAACTATAGAACCATCAGCCTGACTTCTATCCTCGGGAAGGTCTTAGAAAATTTTATTAAAGAGGCCATCCTTAATGAACTGGCCGACACCAACATCCTGAGGGATAGCCAGCACAGATTTGTTGCAGGTAGGTCTTGCTTGACCAATCTCATTTCCTACTACAACCAGGTAACCTATCACCTGGACAAGGGAGAAGAGATTGATGTCATATATCTTGACTTCAAAAAAAGCCTTTAATTTGGCAATCTGGACGGACCCAAAGGTTAGTAATTGACAGAAGTCAATCTTCATGGTGCCCTATGACCAGTGGGTTCCACCAAGACTCTGTCCTTGGACCCATATAGTTCAACATCTTCATTAATGATGTGGGCATTGGAGTCAGAAGTGGACTGACTAAGTTTGTTGACGACACCAAACTTTGGGGCAAAGCATCCGCACCTGAAGACAGGAGGGCGATTCAGGCTCACCTGGACAGGCTCAGCAAATGGGCAGACAAGAACCTGATGGTGTTTAACACCGAAAAACGCAAGGTTCTCCACCTTGGGAGGAAAAACCTGCAGCATCCTATAGGCTCGGCAGTACTATGATGGCTAGCACTACGGAAGAAAGACTTGGGGGTCATCATTGACCACAAGATGAACATAAGCCTGCAATGCGATGCTGTGGCTAGTAAAGCGACCAAAATGCTGGCTTGCATCCATAGATGCTTCTCAAGCAAATCCTGGGATGTCATTCTCCCCTTGTACTCATCCAGTTTTGGGCCCCACAATGCAAAAAGGATGTGGAGAAGCTTGAGAGCGTTCAGAGAAGAGCCACACACATGATCAGAGGTCAGGAAAACAGACCTTACGATGACAGGCTGAGAGCCATGGGGCTCTTTAACCTGGAAAAGTGCAGGTTCAGGGGTGATCTGATGGCCACCTATAAATTTATCAGGGGTGACCATCAGTATCTGGGGGAATGTTTGTTCACCAGAGCACCCCAAAGAATGACAAGGTCAAATGGTTATAAACTACTGCAAGACCATTTCAGGCTGAACATAAGGAAGAATTTCTTTACTGTCAGAGCCCCCAAAGTCTGGAATAGCCTGCGATCAGAGGTGGTTCAAGCACCTACATTGAACACCAGCTGACTTCCTGCCCTTCGGGTGTGGGGCTGGACTCGATGATCTTCTGTGGTCTCTTCCATCCCTAATGTCTATGAAATCTATTGGCAATTTTTTGACATTTTTGACCAACATTTGTCCAGTCAATTAACCAGACTTTATCTGACCAGTAAAATACCCAGCACTACAGTAAAGACCAGCTAAATCTGATGCAATTCAAAATATAATGAGCCTTCCATCAGTATGGCCCAAATGTGAAGTCAAGGAAAGCCTACCTGGAATTAACTTAGATGTGGAGTTTCTTAATATGTACAGTTAGAGATGATTATGTCTGTATTTTCTGGGTGACCACTTTTTATTCACTATTCCCCAACTACTTTGGGCATTCGTCAGCCAAGTGTTGAAGTGACCGGATAACCCGGAGCATGTCAGAACATGCTTGTGCTACATGGGCAAAATTGTATTCACTCCTTCAGACACATGGCCTTCCTCATCTAAAGTGGACAATGCATGCACACACACACACACACACACAAACACACACACTTTATATATGTCTCCAGAAGCAGTTCTTTTACTTTTCTGCCTCAAATAAAAAAAAAAAGATGATGACTGAATTATTAGCATTTATTTTATTCTTTCCAATGTCTATAATGTTGATAAACAATAATGTCCTGAAGTGGGGCATGAACATACTGCAGTATTTGGAAACTGAAACAGAACATGTCCCAACTGACATGACTGTGCTGATATCCACAAAGATGCAGGCTATTTCATTTAACAGCTGCCTCCTACAAGTGAAATGATAACAATGACCATTTTAATAGCTCACTGGAACATTTATTTTATAAAGAAGGAAATGATAAAAGCTGATTTTTTTTTTGTTTGTATTCTTTTTGTATGGGCTAAGTCTTATTTAAAAATATTGCAGTTTCTTAATTGCTTTAAGTAATTAAAGCAGAGCCGTATTATCTGCAGCTTTAAATGCAAGTTTCTAAATCCCCAAATAGCATTGTGTCAACTATATTTAAAGGACTGAATTCACAAACAGAAGCTGAACTTCCTTATCTTAAACCACACAAGTGAAGACACCCTGAAGGCTCTTTCATACACTATATAAAACACCCACTGATGTAAAATAAACCTTTTGAATTTATGTTTCAAATTGTGATTATTATTACTATGGGAATTCTAACTGTAAAAAACCCAGTCCAAGAACATGGTTGTTTGCATCTATAGATAGTTAATACACACGGGTAAAAACCCATGAAAGCCACAGAATGCGTTTGCGTAAAGGGGCTGTTGCTTATTTCATTTTCTTTAAATGATGATACAAAAATTTGGAAGAAAAAAATGGGGAAAACAATAGCCTTTTAATTATTCTTTTATCATCAGTATGGTTGCAGGTACTAGAAAATTCAATTGATTATCTGACTAACCAACCACCATTGCAGCTAGGTGGCAGTGGGCATATCTACATGAGACATTTACTGTGGAGTTGCCTAATTAGCTCCACAGTAAAACATCAGCGCCTACATGTGCAGTCCTATTAGGCCACAGGGCAGCCAGCTAGCTCTTCACTGAAGCACCCTTGTGCCCCAGCCAGCCTCTCTACAACACTGTGGCAGGCTTACCCACAGTGCTCCTTGCCAGCTGGAGTGGCTCTACCTCAGATCAACAGTTTAATTTATATTATGCTACCTCAAAATAAATTTTCTGGCCTATTAGATTTAAATTTCTTCATGGACTACCACATAAAAAATACATCTTATAGTGGCACTCCAAGTCATGGGTTTTGGGAGCTAGTCTCACCAGTTGCTGTTGAGAAGTACTCAATGGATATCATTCTTAAAAGGAACACAAATGTTTCTGAAAATCTTTAGGACCTTTGCATACTCTTTTGTACATTGGCATGTGTGGTGTGTTTTCATAGCAAATTACCATCAGAAACTGGAGTTAGGTCCTTTTTAAAAGAGCCTCATCCCCCAAAGTAATATTCCTAGAGCAGAAAGCACATCATCTTGTCACATTATAGTTATCTTTAATACCACAGGATTCAGGGGTGGCCATGTCACAGCATGTGTGCTGCAAGTAGCATGGGCATCCTCTGCATGTGGTACATGGAAGATTGGGGAGGGAACAAAGAACACAGTGAGACAGAGGGAAGGGAGGTAAAAGCAGGACAGCAGATCAGGCAGGGAAAGGGGATTACAGTGGCATTCAGGGAGAGTACTTGGTTTATTTTGTGGTACACCTGCCAGAAAAAGTTGACTCCTTCACTGATATAAAATTCTTGATGTCCATCCTCCTTCAAGCAGAACCTAGATGCAGAAAGGGAGCTGTTTAAAATCATGCTCTGATATTCTGTCAAAGAACCACACAGCAAAGACTAGTGAAAGCTTGTATTTATATCCAGAATGAACAAAGTGTTAGTTTGTTTAGTTGATTACCCTATTTTGTATCATATTCTATAAAGCTTATACTCCATCTTCTGTTAAAATACAGTATCTAAGAAATCAAAAGTACTGTATTGATTAACTGCACCAACAAAAACCAATGACTAGAGAACTTTTATAAACATCTTAATTTTGGTCTAATTACTTTTGCTTGTGTCAACAATCAATTTGTTTTATTGTAAGATATCTGTACCCATATCTCTAGGTAGCTTCAAAATGCAGGCAAGTACTGAAACTCTATGCCTGGAAAAGTTAGTGAAAAATAATGGAACCACATGTTGTATATGAATTGCAGGAAAATAGGGCTAGAAGTAACCTCAGGATATCATCTAGTCCAACCCCTACTCAAGATAGGACCATCCCTATGTAAGCTGTCTGTACCCTATTCATATAGCGTATTCCAAACAAAATTGTACAAACAAGTCTCTTGTGCAACTACTAAGCCAAATGCCTGAAATTGTTTTTTTAAAAATGCCTGAAATTTGTTTTTTTAAAAACCACCCTCTGTCTTGCCACATATAAAGCGGGAATAATGGCATTGTCAATGTTTTACCACTACAAGGACAAGAAGTCATCATTTAAAATACACTTGAGAGACCCAAGAAAAAGGCTCACATACCCTGCCGAAGAGGAAAGTCAAAACTCCTACAGTTTATACCAATCTTACTGTAGGGTAAAATTCCTTCCTTATCTGTAATGCGAGAATCAGTGCGAGTCGTAATGGAGCAGCAAGACCTTCTAGCCAGGGAACTCTGGCTTTAGTCTGAGCAAAAGCATGAACGCATCTCATTCAAAACTCCTGCTTTGGCTATCACCAACGCTAGATGCTTATTAGGAAAGTCAAAAAAATCCTGACAACCTGCAACAACAAGACGGTAAAATATTCCTTCCGTGTCCCATGTGGCAACCAGCAAAGCCCAAAAGCATGGGAAAAACATTCTTCTGCAATCTGAGAACTGCGATCACAACTCCACGCATCTCATACCTTAACTGGTCCTGTCTTATTTCCATGTCTCTGGCTGCAGAACTCTTATGATTTCCAAACAGTGTGTTTGTGGGTTTCCTGGGCTTCCAACATTTGCTCTGCACAACACACTCCTACTCCTATCACCTCTGAACAATGTTTATCTAACCTCTTCTTGAAAACCTCCAAAGAAAGATTTCACAACCTCCCTAGGCAGTCTATTCCACTGCCTCATTGTTCTAACAGTGAAGAAAAAAAAAATCCTGTTATCCAACCTAAACCTGCTTTGCTACAATTTCAAGCCATTGTTATGCAGTGAGGAAGAAAAGGTGTGTTCTTTATGGCAGCCCTTCAGATACTTGATGACGACTACCATGTCCCCTCTTAACTGCTGTTTTCTGCAAGCTAAATAAGTGTAGTTCTCTCAGTGTCTACGCGTACAGTTTACCTTCAAAACCCTTTATCATTTTTGTAGCTTTCTCCTGGACCCCTTCTAACTTCTCCACATCCTTTTGAAAATGACAACCCCAAAACTACACACAATAGTAGATGAGGTTTAATGAGAACCAAGTAGAGTGTCACTATCAGCTCCTGTGACTTGCATCTAATTCTCATGTTGATATGGCCCAAAACCTTATTGTGCAGCTGCATTACATTACACACTCATGTTGAGTATGTCACCCCTGAGATCATAATGGTGCTGTCCAGCCAGTTCATACCTAGTCTATATTGGTACTTTTTATTATTCCTCTCTAGGTATAGCACCTTGTTTTGTTGTTGTTATTTTTTGCATTGAATGTAATCCTGTTGTCTCTAGACCAGTTTTCCAGGCTATCAAAATCCTTCTGATCCCATTCTCCAGTGTGTTTACAAGCCTTCCCAGTTTTATGTTGTCTGCACATTTGCTACATATTCTAGTACCAGCATCATTAATGAACACAATGAACAGGACAGACCCCTCTGGGAACCACTAAAAATAACTCCTGTAGATATTGACATACATGTTTTCAACCCTCACAATCCCTACAGTTTTTAGTAGCATCATTTCAGGGAAGTGTTTGACATTAATTTAACATTTTCAGTGAATACAGTGCGTTCCTGTAAGTTTGAATCAAATCTTATTAATTCTAACAAGTATTTGCTTCATATTATCTTGTCACATGCCTCATGTTTGACGAGAAGGCTCTTTCTCTGAAACCTCAACCACTCAGTCCTTGGCTTCTTCACTTATATTGTCAAACATTGGCAGATCGGTGACCACTCTCATGCATTTGTGTACAACTGGAAAGCATCTCCAGAAATCTAAAGGAAATCACTGTGTTAAAGAAAAAAGAAACCACAAGACATTCCACTGGTAAAGTGGCAAATATTGAGGTGGCACTATGAAGATAATGAGTCTTTTACTAACAACCACAACAATAACAAGCAATCATTAAAAAAACAAAACAAAACATACAACGGTTATAAAATACTCCTGCAATTATATTCACTCAATTGGGCACTAACTATTATGATTTTAGAGGCTGCAGCTCTACAGATGGGTCTTTGTGTAGTTTTCACATAAGAGTTATATTTATCCATATGACATTGACATTTCTCTAATTAGGAGTAGGTGGAATTTTATTCTGCTCCATAGAAGACAAGTGCTGTTTATATGGAAAACAAATAGTTTTGAATGCCATAAACATCTTTTGGACACTTTTTGATTTAAAGATGGTTCTTTCTTTAGAGTTTCCATGTATAAAACTAAGATATTAGATTTTATGCAAATTTTTTGTGGTTGCTGGAAAATGTTCCATTAGAGGGTCAGTCAGAGCAAACATTAAATTCTGGGTAGCAGAAAGATTTGTATAAGATAAGATGTGTTACTTAACTGTTAGTGGTTAGCACCAAAATGGTTTACATATGACTTTTTGCTTCCTTCATTTTTAATATTTGAAGAGACTGGGGAATTAATGATATGTGTAATAGTAGATTATTTGAACTGCATTTTGTAATCTTAAGTCTAAGTTAACTAAAGGTGTCTTCTTTCCAATAGGATTAACCCAAGAGTTTCAGTTCAGTCAATATTTTCTAGAAAGGTCAATGTACATTGATGATATCAACTGAAACCGTAAGTCAGTTGGCAAAATGGGTCTGATTTATTATAATGGACTAGGTTGTAGGCAGTGACCTAATCGTTAGGCCACTGAGAGAAGGCAGGAGTTAGGAGCATTGTTTAAAACATGGGCTGAGTATGGGTGTAGGAGTCAAGTTACCAGATCCAAATAGGAAACCTTAGGGCAGAATCCAAAACACAGGCCTGGTCAAAGTTAAGGAGGCTGAGAATGAGTTGTTAGAGCCAGATAGAAATTTCATAGATTTCATAGACATTTGGGCTGGAAGGGACCCCAGAGCATCATCAAGTCCAGCCCCCTGCCCCAGGGGCAGGAAGTCAGCAGAGGTCATAAGATTTCAGTAAGATAAGCATCCAAATTCAAGGTTCAGAGTCAGAGTCTGGGAATATGAATCCAAGCATGAATGACTGGTGCCTCCCGAGACTGGGGGAGGCACAATTTGTGGGTGACCGTATCAGCGGCAGGGTGGCGAGTGGCAACTGCCTACAGAAGCCATCGGCAGCTGGGGGGTGGCGGAGGGTGGTGAGTGGTGACTGCCAGTAGAGGCCAGAGGCAGCAGTTGGGGGGGGGGGGGGGCAAGGGGGAATGGTAAGCTGCAACCACCTGCAGAAGCTGCCACCATCAGCCAATCTCAGGGGTGGCATGTGTCCCCCCTGTACCTCCTAGGGAAAACCACAAGGTGGAGTCCAGAAACAGAGCCAAGCAGTCAGGAACTAGGAAAGCCAGAGATCACAGGAATAGAGGCTTACCAAAACAGACCTAAAATCAGAAGAGCTGGCTGGCCTGGAGTTTGTTGCTATATATGGAGGAGCTGCTTTCCCATCAGCCAGTTCAAAGGCCTAGACAATTGCCAGCTGAAGTCATTAAATGGGTTAGGGCTGCCAGTCAAAGGTCCAGGCAGATATGGCCCCCTAGGTAATTAGCCCAGGATGGGCTTTTCATTAGGGCCCTTGACACAAGATTCTATCAGCAAAATACGGACTTTGGGTCCTTGCTGATAGAAAGTTGACCTGTCATAGTAAACTCTGTGCACACCTATATGCACAGGCCAGTGCAGGGGTGTGGTATCTGAGGATTAAAGAGCTATCCCCATGCATTCCCCATGCCAGCCTTAATGGTGCTCCTATGGTAGAGACGTTATCACAACTGAGAACTGATGCAACATTGGCAGATTGCAGTAACTATCCTTAGATCTCTTTAGAGACAAGCTAAATCTTTTTGTTTCTCCTGTTCAAATTACATCTAGGGATGTGCATACTTTCTGAAAATAATTTTAATGAGAAAAATATAGAACATATTAAAAATAAAAACAAAACAAGGAAAAAGAAAATTCAGATTCTCCATAGGGGAGTCCAGGTAACAGACTATATTTGAACATACAAAGTAGCTGCTTCAGAAGCAGGGAGGTCTAGCCTGTGGCTAGAGGCTTAACAAGTCAGCTGAGCACCTAGGGCAGCTGCAATGCGCAGAGGCAAGAACAACTTCCAGCTGCCAGGGTGCCACCAGTGTGATCCTGAGGCTACAGCAGCAGCTGCTATTTTTTCACTCCTCCCCACTCCCCTTGCAAATAAGTGCCTGGGGCTCCTGCCCTGGTTACTCTGCCTTAGTTGTGCTACTCTTTCTGGCCCTAAGAGTACAGTGAATTATATTAGGTACATATAAAAAATGTTATAAAATCCTTTGATTCTCACAATGGACATTTGGCTTTTTTTTTATCCTGTAAACTTGATTAGTAGAATACAAATATGGCAAATTAAAGTAACCTGAGTGTCATAGTTATAATTGTTGCCTTAAAATGCATCCATAAGTTAGTGTAGTTCATTTTTTATGCTATATGGGTGGTAAGGAGTACATTTTTATTCTTGTTCCTGTTTATCACTCCTCCTTTTCTCTGCCTGCTGTCTCTTCTTATATGTCACTCTTCCCTTCTCTTCAGCTGTTTCTCCCCTTTTTTCCCTGCTTATTTCCAGCTGCCTATTTAGATCTATTATTCAGGCTTTATCACAGTCTACAGTCTTCCTTGTACAATCTTTAATTATTTCTTTCTCTCCATTTGTACAAGACACAAATGACATTTTGAAATATTTTTTCAAAGTTTTGATTTCACTGTTTTTAATTATTTAGTCACATTTGATGCAAACAATTTATAAGCCACGACAGGAATAGGAAGGCATTCATGTCTAAAGGCCATGATTACAATTGGGGTGATAAAAGTTTTAATTTGGAGACACACCCTCATTTAGAAGAGTGGGGAATTAAGAGATGGTTGCTGAGGCAGTAGCTGTTAGTTGGTTAGAGAGCAAAGAACTGCAGAATCATGCCTATTTCTCTACATTTAAACGCTGAATTTTTTTTTCTCATGTATTTTCTTCACTGAACCTGGTAATGACTACAGAAACTGGTCCAGTTAGACAGTAAGGCTACATACAGCTATCCAAAAAGCCCAAGATGGAATTTATCTTAGTTGCATGTTATTCTGGTGTAGTTTAAATGAGTAGCAAACAAAACACATTTGCCCTTTGGTAGGGGGTGGGGGCAAGGAGAGGGAAATCTTAGACTGGGTTCCACCATTTTTAAACCAGACTGTGTATGCTGAGCTTCTGTTGTGATACAGGTATAGACTGGTTTCCCATCGCTTATACCAGTAAAAATGTAATGTCTATACCTGGCTGTTCACTATTTACTTCAAGGGTGCAGGATTATGTTACCTTATGCTAAAAATGAGACACAAGAGTTTAGCTATAGATATATATCTATATAGATCTCTAGATTTAGATCTATCTATCAATCTCACACTCAGCAAAACGTACTCTTCTTCATCCCCTGAAACTGCAGACGTGGCTTTTTGTCTCAGCTGGCTCTGTAAGGTCTCACTCTTCTTTGCTTACAGGAGAAAACAGATGCGGGTGATATATTAGTTCATTCTAACATACAGCAAAAAGGAGATAAAGGGAACCATTTTTTTTATCTTAATGTGGAGAAGTGAGCTATCCATTTGGGAACTGTTTGGGAATGAAATAATGTGAATGGGGGACAGATACTGGAAGAGCTATTGCAGTCACATACTGAAATGAACAGGCAATGGAGTTTGTTCTCTAACTTACTAAAGGTCCCTCAGGATTGTGATGTGTTGTAAAAGCATTTAGAGTCTGAAAAACAAGAATTGCTGAACATAAATCAAATGCATTAATACCTGGAATTTATATACCTCCTTTCATCTGAGGATCTCAAGTGCTTTACAAACATTAATCACTAATACCCCTGCAAGCTGGAAAAGCTTTATTGTGCCATTTTTTATTACTTGAGGTCTATAATGCCTAAAGTCACAAAGGAAGTTAGTGACAGACTCTGGCAGAGAACCCAAAATTCTCAATTCCCAGACAAAGATTTGTCTGAGTATGTAGCTCATTGGGTTAGCATTATTGGACACAATGGTATCATAACCAAACGGTCTCAAGGGACCTATTTGGCTAGCATCCTGCCTGGCTACCTCTAGTTTCCAGGCTGTATGACAAAGTACCCATTTACATTGGGGTCCAGAAATGGATCCAGGATTTTACAAAAGGCTGGGGGTGCAGTTGGGTGCTGCAGGGGTAGCTATACACCTGCTCCCAGCCTTCTGCTCCCCGTCTCCACACTGGGCTGGGCAGACCTGGTCCAGGAGCAACAACCAGGGACTTAAGACCAAAAGAAGGGACTTCCCCCTTCCCCTCTGGCTGACAGGCATGTTCCCTTCCATTTCCTCCTCCCCTGCCTGCCACTGATGGTGTCTGTGCTGTCCCACAGGTGAGGGGAAGCTCTTGCCCTACTCCAGCCAAGTTATGCAGGGGCTATACTCAATTGGAATTGCAGCAGCAGTAGAAGTGGTGGCTGGACACTTTATCTGTTCCTGTCCCTGTCCCTGTCCCAGCTCTGGGGTTAGTAGGGAATACCCAGAGGGAGTAGGTAGGGATGGGGAAATGCATCCAGCCCCTGCACAGCCCCCAGAATAGCACTGACACTGGCAGTGGCAGGCAGGAGAAGGCAGAATGGAAAGAAATGCACCTTTGAGCATGGAAAGGAAGGGAGGAAGGATTTTTTTCCTTCTTCAGGCTTATTATGTTCCTAGCTGCTGCTCCTACAGCATGGTCAGAAAGGGGGATGTGGTTGTAACACTGCACCCCTTCTGGATCTGCCCACAGCAAGGTGAGCTGTCACATTTAATGACAGAATATAGGTAATTGCATAACAAATGTAGATAAAGAAACAAAAATTATGAATGATCTTTAAATAATACAGAGGTTCTTATAACTAGGGATCTACCTAAATCCCACTGAGGCAAAAGAAAAATCATATGCAGCTTACAGTGTGTGGTACCATTTTCATGGTTTTTTCATGCCCCTCAACCCACCACTGAATGTTCAAGAAGGCTGCCCATCGTGCAGCCTGGCCTCTTGCTGCTGATTGGTATAGAGGGGCAGAGCCATATGATGGGGAGCTGTCTCAATCAATCAACAGTGAGGGGTATGGAGTGGCTGCCATCTTTGCTGCTCCCCTTCATGTGGGTGACTTCCCTCCCTCCTCTGGCAGACTACAAGGCCACAGTGACCCTCATGACCTCTGGCTCCCACTGGGGAACCAGAATTTTAATTTTAGGTAGGCTTTTTATTTTCCTGATGATTCAGGGGGATTGCCATTTTTGCAGGCTTTGCAGAAACTGGTTTGTTTGTTTTTTTCACTGTTTCTGCAAAAAACACAAATAGGGTAGGTCCCTCCTTACATATAAGCATATAAGCACATACTGAATTTTGCCCTGTTCATCAAATCACTAACACATGAAGTTTATGGAAACTTAGGCTGATACTTCTGTGTTTTACTGAATGGGAAATGAAATAGGACCATTGCTATCCTGAACGGAAAGTCTTCACATGTTAGAAAGGAAAAAGAAAAAACCAAACAAAACAGAAGTTGTGCGTTTAATAACTAATTAGTCATCCTAAAGAACTACTCACCACATGTTCAAGATGAGTATGACATTCAGAAGAAATTGTTTCACATGTGTGAAAAATACTTTGTCCACCTACATATGACTAAATGAAACAATAGTGCATCAAAATTCCCTTCTTCCTTCCTACAGTGTTAAAATATGTCTCTCTGGCATTCACTGGAGGCCATAATCCATCAATTTTTCTCTCTGAGCTTAATATTTTTTTAAATACCCTGTAGCACACAGTGCACAAAAACAATATCTTTTACACAGAAAAAGTCCATCAAATTCTCTCTCACATGATGTTTTAAAAGCTATTATATACCCTGCAAATGCATATTCACACATACAATATAATATGTATTATCTAAGTAGTATCTAACAATTTGTTTTTCCCCAAAATAAGTTGCAATTAAAAACACATCTTACATGGATCTGAAATGCAGATTCATTTAAAACTGTCAATAATGCTTGTCCTTCAGGCCAGGATTCAAATGTCAAGATGTAGCACAAGTCTTTTTTAGCAGCCTCCTCATTTTTATATAGATGGAGTATAGAGTTGCCTTTAGCTCTGAGCATCTTTAAAAAAAAATGACTGGCTGTCTGCCTGTCATCTTTTTGACTCCCATTTCTATCTGAAAAAACACAATGTGGGTTTTTTAAAATAATGGCCTTATACTACAGTAATAATGTGCCAGTGTGTGTACATATGTGTGTGTGTGCGTGCATGCATGCATGTGTGAGAGTAGATACTGTGTACATGATATATTCATGTTACACCTATACACAAGTTAATATTTACCACATCAAATTATTTGAGCTACCGCAATCATTCCTCAGTCTAAATATTGGGGAAATGTTTATTATCCCGATACCATAGTATGTTAATTATTGGTAAAAGTTGAATTTTAATAGCAACCAATGTAATATAATGATGCACACTTACTGAGTTCATACATGTACGGCACACATAAGCAAAAGCAAATCCTTTACAGACCTTTATTCAGTCAGTGAAATCTTCTATCTTTAGAATGGATTCACATAATCCATTTCCTTCTAAGCAGGCAGACATATTACATTTAAATATATTCAATAGTGTCAGACAGTGATGACTTGATGCATCCAAGCCCTGCTTTATAACAAGAGAATTCACACTTGGCAGCATTAGTGGAAGTTTCAAAACCTCTAGCACTGAAACGATGGCTGTTGACAGCTTCCAGACCCATTAGAGAACATCATGATGTTTTAGTCTACACAAGACTAGAATAAGCCTTCCCTGAATTGATGTCATTGTATAATGTTATGCTTGACCTTTGGCTTCCTTGGTATTATATAACTGCAGGAGAATGCCTGGTTTTCTTGTTTGCATTATTAGGGTTGTGTATTATTAAATCTCCTTTATAATAGACTCAGGCTTTTATTCTTCATTCTCATTAAAATATAGATGCCTACATATGCAAAGAACCATACTTCTTCCATCTATTTTAAACACAGTGCCTTAGTAAGCACTTCTAGCAAGTGGAGAAAATCTTTTTATTATGCAAAACTTTGCAATGCACATCAAATGGTATATAATAAGGTCAACATTTCCTTTTCAGTAGCTGGAGTTTCACTATTGCATTTTTATTTTAAAATGACTTTAGAGCCCAATAAAGGTGTCAAATTGCCAGTGCTCAGATCTTAAGTTTATCCAGGAAATGGATAAAGTATGAAGACAGAAAAAAACAGGGGTTCAAGCATGATGCAGTCTGGAGAGTGTAAAAACATATTTATTCTAAATGCCCTACTAATGTCTCTTGCAGAATTTGAAGGGTTATCATCATGAGTTATTGCCATATTGTATTAATCACTGACATCTCAAGTCATCAGTTTTTACTTTGTGTTATGGCCAACAGTTATACTTAAAATCAAATACCAACCAATGTTTAGAAGTTAGTTTGAAATAAAAATACAGAAATATTTAATAATTTACTTTATAGTCAAAGTTAAAGCAAGGTAAATATCTCTATAGCATATATTCATTTGAATACAGTTTTCTCGTGCAATTTCTGTCAAAATCAAACCAAGCTCCACTAGTGAAAATAGTCCAAGACCTAACTTCTTGCTCAAATTGTAAATTTTACAAAAGAATCATAGAAAAGACCTACCATTTCACTTAATTAGAGCCTTTAACATTGCAAATAAACAATAAAGTCATAAAACTGAATTTAAAATATTCACAATAAATTATTTTTAAAAAATCTTAGTTCAGGAATTATTCTAGGAAGAATGCCAAACAAATTAATCTTGCTGAAAAAATACAAATATGTTCATATAATTTGCAAAATGAAAAAAGCACATTTGTGCAAGGATGCTTTTCTTGCAGTTCATATTACCAGATATGTTAAAAGTTGTATATTTGAAAACTAAAATAGTTAAGATGCAGATATATCTTTAAAATTAACATATTCCTGTATTTCCTCCAAAATATGGTCATGTGCCATTCTTACTCATGTTCAGTAGTTCCTACTCAACCTCCAAATTGTAACTTTAATCAGCACCTTACTCTTTATAATAATCTTGGGTAAGTAGGCTGGCTACTTTGGAAATCTATAAAATTGAGCTGCATGGCATTGGTGAATGTATGTTATCATGATTAAGAAAAATGCAGCAAAAAGTCATCTGTGTGTTTTTCAACTCCCACTTTCTTAAAATTCTGATTTTATTTTATTTTTAATTCAGGGTCACTGAAATGTGTTAACATGGAATCAAGAGAATTTGAAACACTTTATTTGTATAGAACAAAAAGGGTGCAGGGGAACTGGACCCTCTGGAGTCGCATGAATTACAGAACCATACAGTCCTGTGAGCTAGATTCTCCTGAATTCCATTCACATTCCTGCCACTTAGTAGAGTTTTATGTTCTACTTTGACAGAATGAGGTATCCACTTTAAAATTAAACTTGAGCTATCACTGGGTTCTCCTCCATAATATCTCTTGTGCATCCTGGGAGACTCTGAAGTGTGATTGTGACCACCAGCACCTTGACTTATACAACAGGGACTAAGCTAGGATACTTTGGAATTAAAGCCACATATTTTCAGCTTGAGCTAAAGAACTAGACTCATAGCTAGGGACTGTAATAAAATCACCATAAGTGCATTGGAATATGCAGTGGATAATCCAGGTCTCTCTGATAGTTTTCCCATCCCTCTAGAAGAGAGTCCTAGCAACACCTCTATGCCTTTTTTCTGTGAACTGCTAAGAGAATGGCTTTCTCACTTTTTACTGATAGCATGGTTCTTAACAGCCTCCAGTCATACACCAGACTTTCCTCCTCACTATTATCTTTCATTCTTAGTCCATACAGTCATTAAATAGATTTGCTGTCTCACCAAATATAATTTGGATTTGCTAAGATGCATTTGCTTTTATGGAATAAATGGCACACTCAGCGGTTTAAGACTTCTGATATGGTCAGGTCAGATAGGATTTGTGTCGAGCTGCCACTTTGGTTTCAATGTTAGCTGCTCCATGTTCTTGGCTTTCAGAATGACACATTAGCGCCTGGATATCATGGTGTTTGGCAGGCTAGAAAGAGACTGATAGCTGGACTCTAAATCATGATCTGAACAGTCTTATTGGCTTAATTCTTGTTTTTTACAATAAACTTTTACCTATCTCACCATTCCATTGAATTATATACTACTACTATTCTTTGCTATGAGAAACATTAATGTAACAAAAGTTGTTATGTTTCTTCATATCTGTTATGGTTTGCGTAATTGTTTCTCATTCTAATAAAGCAGAAGATGGACATTGATGAAGAAATCCAACATCACCTTAGAAGTGCAAGTACAGCCTTCAGATGCCTGAAGAAATGAATATTTCTGTGACACATGATTCAAAACCAAGCTCATGGTTATCGAGCACTCACGATGCCTACCTTACTGTATGGAGCAGAGACATGGACAACATACAGGAGACAGCTCAAGTCACAAGACAAGTACCATCAATGTTGCCTGTGGAAGAACCTTTGAATCCAGTGGAAAGACAAATGCACCAATATTAGCGCCCTCTCACAAGCAACATGAACTTTGCTGGGCTGGCCACAACATCTGGATGTCTGGCGATAGATTCCCAAAGCAAGTTTTATTCTCCCAGCTCAAGAGGAGGGCAGAGAAAGCACTTCAAGGACCTCCTCAAAGCCAATGTGGAAAAAATGTTATATTGACATCGACTTGTGGGAAACTATTGCCCAGCCCTGCACTAAATGGAAGTCTGCTGCAAGGATCTCAGTACTTTGAAACCTTACAGTAACAACAGGAGATGGAAAATCAGAAGCAGCAGAAACAGCATGTCACAGAATGAATCAAGAATCTAAAGCCACCTACCCCACATGGAAACATATACCAGAGTTGCAAAAGAATCTGTTGATCCCAGATCAGCCTCATCAGCCATCTTCAGACCCATAGATGAAGCAATTGTAGAAGATAATAATCCTCAACTGTAAGGGATCGCCAGAGTTGACACTGATTTCTTCCTACAGTCATTTTGATTACTAATTGGTTGATTTAACTATCTGGAATAAACAATCCTCAGCACAGACCTTTGTGGAAACTCAGTCAGTTCTGAGATGAAGGCAATGCCATCACGCTTGGGTCTTCTGTACAAGAATCTGGAGTTTTAAGTTAAACTCATTCAATTTTATTTAAAAAACCTGATGGGATAAAGGGATCAGCTTAGCTGATATATTTAATCCTCATTTCATTTTCCCCAGTCTAGCTCTTTTGCATATCTCCAACAGAGGAACTTCATAAACACTCAGATCTGTGAAACAAATATTAACCTATTGATATTTCCTTGGCATCCACTGAGTTTCCTAAAGGCTATATTGATTATGTTGACAGTGCAGCACAGTGTTCAACAGGGATAGCTTGAAGTGAATATGAAAATGACTGAGATCTTTTTCCTCAGACATTATTGTTTTACTATCTGCCAATTGATGCAATCTAGTCAATGCCAAATGCACAAATGTTGTTTTTGAGGATTATTCCTATGAGCCCCGGGGATGTTATATTATGACAGTATCTAGAGACAGGAATTCTATCACAGAGAAGAAGCTGTCCTTAATGTACCTTTTGCTTTGGTATAAAAAAATTAATTGAAGGTTATAGAGAGCTGAGAACCCCTTAAAACTAGACTGCCTTGAGAAATGTAGGGGGCTCTCCTCAGGCAATGATTTGCCTATTTTGTGTCTAAAAACCCTGTGACCAAGTCCAAAAATAATGCCCAATTGCCAGTGAAAAGGGTTAAGTTCACTTAAGCTTCTGATCCCTCTATAAGGTGGAGAATAAAAGGGGGAATTCTTTGGAAGAGCTAATACACCCAAAGATTTATATCTGTGAGGATGTATTTGGTGCCTCTAATTATAGTAAGATTTCTTTTCTATAAATTCATTCTTATAAAAACAAAAGACTTGAAGAAAAAGCTACTGGTTTTTAACCTGGATTCATTGTGCACTTCGGTTGGTTGCCCAGAAAATATAGAGCTTGCATCTCAAATTGACCACTAGAGAATTGTAGAATTGGCATGTCTCTCTGTGAGAGCATTGCAGGGAACAGGCAAGAGATGCCAGAAACAGCTGTGCAGCAGCCCACTCTCACCGGATCTCATGCTGTACCTAAGGCATGGCATTTTAAAAGTAGCCTCTCCCTCTGGATTGGAGGAGAAACACTTGGTAGAGCTATTTAGGGTCTAGGTAAGGGGCAGAATGAGGATGACACCATCAGACAGTGGTGTGCACTTACTCCCGGTATAGCAAGAACCTGGAAGTGAGAGTCCTCCAGCAGACTAGAGCTGTAAGCCTGCAAGCTGACAGTCACCGGAAGGCCACTGAAGAGTCTAATGGTATGGGGGAAAAGGGAGAAGGCTGACCCCTAGTGAAGCTTCAGGAGAAGCAGAAGTTTCCAGTTGCTGATGCCTGGCAAGTGGACTGCAAGGATTAGTAGCCACAGTCTTGTGCTGGACCAGAAAGCAAGGAATCTGGATGAGTAATGAAGTTGATTTTTTGGGTGGGGGGGGGAGGGTGGGAAGAGAGGGGCAGATTTTGTACTTTTTTAAAAATTTTTTTTGCTGTGGGTTAATTAAGTATTTGTGATTCCCATTTTGAGTCAGGAGATTTTCCTCCCAGGGTTGTATAAAGGATTTAGCCATAACCTCTACTAAACTGCATCTAAAGGGAGGAGAACTGAAGAGTAAAAGAGGGATGGAAGTGTTGTCCTCACAGTGGCATTAGGCCCTGGACTGTGGTAGCCTGCTGTATTTTTTTCTTTTGTCTGTGATCGAGGCTATACCTGAGGAGCAGCCATTATTGAGAGTTGTGTGTGCAGTTGTCCCTTCATAATCAGCTTGCATTCAACCCAAGAGTTGTGTGGAGTCCACAGAAATTGAAGAGTGACAGAGACACCGAACATTTCTGCCAAAGTACATCAAATGTGGTTAAGGTGGGGTAAAGGGGAAGTTAGAGCCCCATGAGAAGATTGGTTTACATTTACTAGTATTACTGTCAGTCCATTTCCTACAACTCCCATGAATTTATATGCGATAACAGCAAGTCATGGCAGGCAAGAGCACTCCATCTAAGTGGTTTGGACTACAATGATTTTAGACGAAATTGATAGTGGTGTAGGCCTGCTATGTTCTGGCCTGGCAGGGGTTGCTGAAGGCCTCCTGAAGTTGAGTGCTCTGACACTCTCTTTCTGATGTAATACACCAAGTCCTGATTCCAAAATCTTTATCCTTTCCAAATTATTGTCTTTCGAGGATTTTTGATCCATGAAAAGCAATTCACTGAGATCTCCTAAGCTAATTTCTGTTGACCAAATTCCACAGTATTTCACAGGAATAAGGATGATCCTGCCTTGAGTGGGAGGTTGGACTAAATGACCTTCTATGGTCCTTTCCAGCCATACTTTTCCATGATCCTACAATCAACTCCCCCTTTCCTAAGTATATACAGGCTTTACATCAATATAGCAGTAACAACCCATGAGATATTCTACAGGCAAATTTGCTCTGATGAGACATGCCTGAAAAATATTGGTAGCTACTATGTATCTTCTAGTCAAAGTCAGTCATATCTACAACTGAATTCACCGAGTTATTGTCCAAACCTATGTGATAACAGGATGTGGATGTAATGCTTACTAATGGGGAAAAACAAAGCTAAAGAAAATATCCAAGTAATAAAAATCTGCTACGTTACTAATTTGTAGAGAGCTTTTATAACTTATTACAAAGTAGGAGGAACCCCCCACCCCAAACTACCAACTATAGTTTAACTCAAATTAATATTATTTCAACTTTTTTTTTACACTGACAAGTGTAAACATTTTTTAAAACTTACTTGAAATCAGCCAAGAAGTTTCTGGTAAGTTCTTGTATCTTTTTGTGCTGAAGAAATCAGGTAGAACTGGACTGTCATATTATGCTAAGACCATGCGTACAACAAAAAACAGTTACGGTAAAAGTGATGGAGTGTGTGCAGATATTCTGAGCAAGGGTGGTGGTGGTATTTGTCAGAGTGGAGATGTATATAAAAAAGGGGAGGTAAAAAAAATTTAAAAGGAATAAGAAGATGAACCTGAACCAGGAGGTTAATTAGCTGAAATTAACTTTGAACTAACAGTCTGAAAGAGTGAAGGAACAGCACTGATCACTTGTGTGGAATGCAGCCCACTGGGGAAAGGATGATTGTGTCCAGATATGCAATAGGATACAGTCCACCTTATACAACATCCCACAACATGACATCTGTAGGGTCAAAAATTATTATAGAAACTCAAGCAGGATTTCTACAAGAATGTTACCAACAAGAAGAAGGTCAGGGAAAGTGTGAGTCCCTTACTAAATGGGGGAAGCAATCTAGTGATAGATGATGAGGAAAAGGCTGAAGCATTCAATGCCTTTTTTACTTTGGTCTTCACAGGCAAAGTGAAGGCTCCCATACTATTGTATCAGGCAGCATTGTTTGCAGAGAGGTTGAACAGCCTTCAGTGGTGAAGGAACAGTTAGGGACTATTTAGAAAAGCTGGATGTGTACAAGTCCATGGGGCTCAGAACTACTACAGACCAGTCAGCCTCAACTCAGCCCTGGGAAAAATCATGGAGCTGGTCTTCAAGGAATCTATTTCTAAGCACTTGGAGGAGAAGAAAGTAACAAGGAACAGTCAGCACAGATTCACCAAGGGCAAGTCATGCCTGACCAAGCTGACTGCCTTCTATGATGAGGAGAGTGGCTTTGTGGATGTGAGGAAAGCAGTAGATGCAGTTGACTTTGACTTTAGCAAGGCCTTTGATATAGTGCCTCATGGCATTCTTGCAAGCAAGCTAAGTCATATGGGTTGGATGAATGAACTGTAACATGGATAGAAGCTGCCTGGATTGTTGGGCTCAATGGGTAGTTATCAATGGCTTAAGGTCTAGTTGGCAGCTGGTATTAAGTGGAGTGATGCAGGAGTCAGTCATGGGGTTGGTTTTGTTCACTGTCTTCATTAATGATCTGGAAGAAAGGATGGAGTGAACCCTCAGCGAGTTGGCAGATGACACCGAGCTGGGGGGTATAGTAGAGACATGGCAGGGTAGGGCTATGATTCAGGATGACTTAAAAAAATTGGAGGATTGGGGCAAAAGAAATCTCATTAGGTTCAATGAGAACAAGTGCAAAGTCCTGCACTTAGGACAAAACAATCCCATACACTATATACAGGCCTGGGACCAACTGGTTAAGAAGCAGCTTTGCAGCAAAGGACCTCGGGGTTACAGTGAACAATAAGCTGAATATGAGTTAACAGTGTGTCCTTGTTGCCAAGAAGGCTAACAGCATACTGGGCTGCATTAGTAGGACCACTGCCAGCACATCAAGGGAAGCAATTATTCCCCTCTGTTTGGCACTGGAGAGGCCACATGTGAATTACTGTGTCTAGTTTTGGACTCCCACTACAGAAGGGATTTGTACAAGTTGGAAAGTCCAGTGAAGGCCAATGAAAATGGGCAGGGGACTGGGGCATATGACTTCTGAGGAGAGCCTGGGGGAACTGGGCTTATTTAGTCTTCAGAAAAGAAGATTATGGAGGGATTTGACAGTAGTGTTTAACTACCTATAGGGGGGTTCCAAACAGTATGGAACTAGACTGTTCTCAATGGTGGCATATGACAGAACAAGGGTGACGCTCGCAGGTTGCAGCAAGGGAAATTTAGGTTGGATATTAGGAAAACCTTTCTTACTAGGCAGGTGATAAAGCACTAGAACAGGTTCCCTCTAAGATGCACATGTGCATGGCCGCACACAATATAAAATCTTGCCATGCTAACTAACTTTTTAATGCCAGGCACCCTACCGGAGAGGAGCTGGGCTGTGGCTTCCCAGAGAGGAGCTGGGCACAGAGCGCAGTGGAGGCACCCGAGGCCAGCATGGGACACTTACCGGAGGCAAGTTCCACACTTCTTATGTGGGACAGGCAGTGGCTCCTCCCCAAGGCAAGGTGGGGCTGGGGGCTGGGACAGAGTGCCTTCTCACTCCCTGAGGCTAGGAAGGGGGTGGGGCTGGGGGCTGGCACTGGGGAACTGTTTCACCAGTTCCAGGGAACTGCTCCGCTCCCCAGTCCTGACACCATGTGCCTTCTCACTCCCCAAAGCAAGGTAGGGGCTAGGGCTAGGGCTAGTGCAGGCTCCACCAGCTCCAGGAAACTGCTCCACTCCCCAGCCCCTTCAGGGAAGGTACTTAAAAAGGATGTTAAGTTGCTAAGTCCTGTACTAGATATTTGCAAAGTTATGTGAAATTCTTTTGTAGTCAGTTTTATGAGAAAAGTGAACAAATTGGGAAAATATTTTAAAAGCTTTGAAATATGAGTCAAAAGGTTCTGATCATCTTTAATCTCTGCTTATATAGCTAGAAGGTTTTTTTTAAGAATTAAGGAATTGTAGATGGGATTGATTAATATAGTTCTGTTTAGTACTGTTATGTTCTGTCTGTTAACAGTTTGTTTTCCTAGGTAACTTCTGTTTCCATTTGCTATGTGTGAAATCATAAAAAACAAAATTAGACTGAAAGAAGTTACTGTGTTGAGTTATGACCCTAAAAGGAATCTTCATGGTTACAAAGTGCACAGTACTGGTTCTAGCATTAATTTATTGCAGGGGAAATTAAATGTAGGGGAAATCTCAAAGGGGAAATAAAATGGTGACTGATTGGGGAGCATCAGCATAAATGCAGGGAAAGAACCCATAAATAAGCAGCAAGAAAGAAGGTAATTGTGGGGTGGACCAAAGTGGCACACGCTAAGGAGGTGGAACCAATTCAGGAACAGACCAAAGCATTGCACTCATGGATCGCTACACCTTACAGGAAACATTGCTAGAGAGTGGTGGAATCTCCATCATTGGAGGTTTTTAAGCCCTGGTTAGAATGATAGAGTTGGGGGTGGTCCTGGTTCGAGCAGGGGGCTGGACTAGATGACCTCTCGAGTTCTCTTCCAATCTTTATTTTCTATGATTCTATCGATGAGTCAAATATAGTAATAGAAATTCAAGCAATCCATAGCCATTTGTGAGGAAGGGTTGGTGGCTTTGTAATTAAAAATCTAGTGACAGCTACTACAACTATGACAGGCTAAGCTAGGATTCTTCTATGAGAATGTTCTCATGCACAGAACTGCATTAAGTCTGTTATATCACTTCTGAACTGCAAGCCTGCTTGAGCCAGAAAAAGCATTGCTGGTTTAGCGTAGTGTTGCATATGCACCAGTAGGTTTTGCCTCTCAGGGGAGCTTATAGCTGAGTGCATAGCACCATACAAAGCGTCATACTGCTCCTGGTCCGTGCCTCTGTGGTGCCGTCTGAGATGGAATATATTTTCTAGGAAAGAAATTTTAAACCTGGGCAAAATCCCATCTTTTAAAATTCTGCCAGGACAACAGGATAACTTTCTTCAAGGGTAGAATGTTTCAGCCAAATTAAGACATTTGGGGCCTTTAGATCTGCTATTCAACTTTGGTTCAGTTCCTGGTTCTTGTATGGGTTGCATGTATGACAATGGGCTGTATGTTTCAAAGTAGTATGAGGTAGTAAGGTCCCAAAATTTTTTTGAATTCTATGCAAAATGAACACCTAAGTCTCTTTAAGTTTCTTAGAATGCTGTCTAAATCTCTATGTGCTTCATTTCACCATCTGCAAACTGGAATAAAATATACTACCTTTCACCCATTTATTTTCAAACTTATCCTATTCAGGCTTAAATTTCCTGGACCTGTAACTGCCTGACATATAGGTGCTACCATGATAGGTTCAGGGACTCAAATATATTTTTATTTAAGACTTATTTTCTTTAACATAGTTCTTTACATATCTTTTTCAAAACTAGAGTATTTAAGTTTCACTTAAATGTTTTAATTCTTTCTTTATATCTTATTTATTCTTATATATAATTATGTAACACTGTATATTATATACATATACACATATACACACACAAAACTATATATTGTTATAGCAAGTTTTGCATTATATATGGGTATGGATCTATAGAGACACACATGCATACTACATGCATATTATATATACAGTTAAACAGTAAACAGTAATATAAACCAGTGGTTGCACATTCATTTACAGGGAAAAAAAAAAAAGAACTCTAATCCTTTAAAATGAGTGGTGGACACAATAAATGAAACAGCATTTATCATCTGGAATAGTCATTCTTTTTGACATCTTTGTTATGCAAAAAGTGACAACACTATTGTACCTGGCAGCTTACATATTAGAGAATAATTTATGTATTTAATAATTTACAGTATAATAATGATTTGTGAAAATGAATTATTGATGAAAGAAAACTATTTTAAAGGAATAATATATGAACAGTCACTGCTGCATATAATAGTTTTATGTTATTGACAAAATTCACATTAGACTATATACTCTTTTTTGGGATGCAATTGTTTGCTCAGTCAGAATATGTAGACTCTGCCTGGAACATTGTATATGGTACCACAAAATAATAAATACCAGCTTTTGAGCGTCCTCTCCCTCTCTCATATTTATTATTATTTTGAGACAGCATATACAATGTTTCAGGCACAGTCTATACATTCTCTGTGTGTATGTGTGTGTGGGTATATGTATACATAAACCCCCCCACACACAGAATGTGTAGACTCCTGATACACACTCAATAATATGTAGGGATTTGCTCAACTTACGATTTCACAGAAATCATAAAATCGAATGTTGTTCATGAAATTGGGCAATATCTGTAAAATCCACAAAAAATCCCCACTTACTAAAAATAAAATGCCATCTTCCCAGAGGAAACTCATTGTCCTCATGGCCACTGCGGCTTGGCCACACAGCCAGCTGAGGGGGCAAAGGGGAAGGGGACTGCCTGAATGAAAGGGAGTAACCAAGATGGCTGCTGCTTCCACTCCTCACTGCTGATTGGGCTGAGTGCTGCCTGCCATGTGGCTGCACCCCTCTCAACCAATCAGCAGTGAGAGTCAGGTCCACTGGGGTCCCTTGGCCAGAGGCATGGGAAAGCCCTTGCTGCAATAAGTCTGTAAAAATGGTATCCAGCCCTGCAATCTGCCTGCAAAATTGGCTTCCTGCCTCCTCAATTTGGGTAGATCCCTATCTATACATGCTGTTCTGACTCTAACTGCTCAGACTTAATGAAGATTGTCTTGTTTAACAGTATCCTAACTCTACACTTGGTCAAATAAAAAATGTCACCTGAAGAAATCCTTGCCCCCTACCTCTCTCTCTCTCTCTCTCTCTCTCTCTCTCTCTCTCTCTCTCTCTCTCACACACACACACACACACACATACACACAGAGTCCATTTTTTAAGTCCCACTGGTATGTGCCTGTAGATATCTGATCTAAGCTTCTAAGCAGTGTCTAAAGAAAGGATAACAACTAATATGGCTACCGAAGCTCTTTATTTTCACTCCCAGCATGTTGTGAGTTCACAGGTAAGGAAGGAAGAAACTACAAGCCACTAGTGGGTCAACAGGAAGCCCTGCACAGTCCACTGGTCTTGTAGCAAAACCCCCAGTCTTTTGTTTTATTTTACTTAAAAATACATTTCCTTCCCTTCCCCAGCCATTTTTTTTACTTTCTCTCTGCCCTCTGCATTGCTTACAAGTAGTTATAAATAGTTATGATAAGTCATAGTTAAGTTAAAACATAGGATAAGCTCTTCTTTGCTACATTACTTTAACAAACTCCTTTTACATTGTTCAGGTATCATTGTAAATAGTGTTCTATATTTTGGTATTGATTTTTACTGTTTTAAATTGTATTCCTATTATGTTTATATTGATTTTTTACTGTTTTATATTGATATTCTATGATTTAGGCCTGTTTCTGTTAGTTAGCCAAAGTGATGTCAAGTCTCCATCTTGTCTTGTCAAGTCTCCATTTTGTGTCCCCTGCCCAGGCATACCCTACTGTAATTGTGTTTTAACTGTGACCCATACCTACCCCTCCTATGTAAATTGGTTCCTGGATGAATGAGAGTGAATGAGGGTGCTTGAGACATAATGGTAGTAGCCACGCCACCTATCCACCCAGAGGCCTTGCCGGCAACCCCCTCTGGACAATGCCGCACTGGAGAAGACCCCAGCTGGCTATTGAGGATCAACTCTCAGCCTGGGATAGGTAGCTATCACCCACATCTTCCGTCCAAGCAAGGGACCTGATTTCTGTTTCTATACAGCTTGACTTCAATCCCTCTACTGAGCTTTTTCCCCTCCTACTGCCATTGTGCGAGTGCGTGTGGAAGAGAGAGAGTGCGTCTGTGTAGGAACCAAGAAATTTGTGGTCTATGCATTGCATTACCTGTCTAATAAAATTGATATTTGGGACCCCGAGGTGGTTTTTGTCTTGTTGCAATCCCCATCCCTGGGCTCTCCACACCCCTGCCCCCAATTTCTAACTGCCTTCCCTTTGCTTACTTCCAGCTCTCTGCTCTCCTCCTCCCCCCACCTACAGCTTGTCTCCTGGTTCTGCTTTTAACCCCTGACTCACCTCCTGGCTCCTCTTCACCCCCCCGGCTTGCCTCCTGGCTCTGCTTTTAACTCCCAATCTGCCTCCCCACTCTCCCCCTGACCTGTCTCTGCTTCCTTTCAGTTCTCCACTCTCTCCCTGCCCCTGGCTTGCCTCCCAGCTTCTCTTCTCTTTCCATGGCCCCAGCTGTCTTCTAACCCCTGGCCTAACTCCCAGCTCCTCTCCTATCCCTGACTTACCTCCTCTCAGCTCTCCGCTGCTTCCAGCTCTCTGGTCTTCTCCTTGCTTCAGCTCTGGCACTGCCCTCTACCTCCTTGGTTTGCAACCTCTGGGCTTTGCCTCCCTGCTGTCTCTTAGCATCCTGGCTCTGATCCCCATGCTCCCCTCTGCCTCCTCCGCCTAGGGCTCCAAGTGCCCCCCAGTCACCAAACACCCCAATTACCTTGAAGTAACCTCTAGTGTTAAGTTACACAGCCACTGAAGTGTGTGTTTGTGTGTGGACCCATAGTATCATATGTGCAGTTTGTGTGTGTATATAATTTTGTGTCATGCCCTCCTGCCCAACAGCATGACATTGAGATCCCAAGCATTGATCTGGCACATGTCAACTCCACAGTCTCCAGGCAAGCCAGGTCTGCACTCCCTCCTTCCTGCAGCAAGTTAACAGAAAAGAGGAAGCTTGCATTTACCTAGAGAGAAAGCATGTGTGCAAACAAGCAAGCAGAAAACCAGAAACCTGCTGCTTAATTCCCATTGCTCCTGAAAAGAGTAGACACTGCCCAGAGGCATGAGCTGCAAGAAGCAGGTAGCTTCTATTTCAACATAACCAAGATGCCAAGGAAAAGGGAGACACTTTACTTTCACTAACTACCAAAAGGTAGTAAAGACTGCAGGAAAGCTCCAGACTAGAAAGAAATGCCTTTTGTTCAAGCTGGCCAATGCCACAGCCCTACAGTATGCTGTCTGAGAATATGGATACTTCACAATACTTCACTACCTGAATCTAAGGGAGATAGTCCTGGAGTGAAATAGTGTGCACCTATCTTTTTATAAACATGTATTATTTAACATTAATGCATTCTTTCCCCAGGCATCAACATCCCAGTCTTAGTCAAGTCCCACTATGTTATACTGCTATATTTGAAGTGTATTTTCTTCACCAGTGCTTGTTTTATGTACCTTATTAACCCTTTAATTTTGGCTCTAAACTATCTGGCAGTTTTGTAGAACTGACTTCTCCAGAAGCCACACCTTTGTATATAGAAGAGTAGGCACTTTAGGCATCTTTACACATGCCCCTGGGGGTGATGCAGGAGGCGCTTCTCTAATTAAAAACATTCATAATCTCTTGTGTATTCAGTATCCTGGACTTCAAAATGATGGCAGTGGCACTTCAAAGCACCCCCACCACCATTTTAAGGCATGGCGATACTGAATATATGAGATGTGGAAACATACCGTTAACACACTATTTAGCACTCTCTACCAGACTTGATTAATTGTGTCTGCTCCAACAAGCTGTGATTACAGCATATTGGAGCAGGGTCCTTGTACATCTACAGGCACTTTTTGAGTAGAGCCATACAGGAATCCAGAGAAACCAGAAACCCAGGATGAAAACTATTTGAGGAAAAGGGATAAGGTGATCAAGACTGGGGGATGCAAAGCAGGCAGACAATGGGGGGATGGCGTGCACCTTGGTGTGAAACAACATTACAAATGTCCCTTTTGCTTGATTCAGATTCATATACATGTGGGGCTACTTCTAGCATTTTTAGAAAGGGTGTCTCTGTCTAAGTCTAGAGAAGGGACTCTTCTCTAAGTCACTACCTGCCTCCTCCAGTACTAGGACCAGTGGGGCAGTGGGCTAGCCAGGATTGCTGGGCAAATAACCCACACACTGGGACATTGCATAACCTATTAAGAGTTTCAGAAACATATATCCAATTGTTTTTTGTCAACAGAATAATGAAAGCACCTTCAGCAAGTGCCAGAAGCTTCATTGAGACCTAAATTAGACCTGAGATAAGTATTCTGTGCAAAAATTGAGTGGAAAAACAGATCTGATATGAAGTTTTGTTACATGTTCTAAATCCTCCTTCAGTTTATTTTGAAAATTTTCTCTTTCTCACGTACCTTGAACTTGATATTAAATCCAACTATCAGAAGGCTGATATTGGAAAAAAAAGACACTCAAGGATGCTCTTGTGGGTTTTTTCTTATCAAATATGGTTTTTGTTTTGTTTGAATAGAAATTTCTAAGGAGCATGAATTCTTGGGCTTCAACGCTAAAGAAAAGCATAGCCATACAATCTCAGGCAGCAAAAAAGCACCGTTTTTTAGAAAGCACTAGTAGTAATAGTTTATTTTGAGATCAGGTTAGAAACCTGGTCAATTGACCAGTTAAGTATTGTCAATTGACCAGTCAATTGACTGCATATTTTTTGACCAGCCAAAGATTATAGCAATTTTACAAAAAACAAAACCAAACCCTACTTTTTGACAGAAATATGATTGCTTATTGTTTTTGACACATTTTTAATGGAAAATATGTGCTTTTTCTGTCTATTATTTGAGTCTATTGGCAATCTTTTTACAATTTTTGACTGGTATTTGACCAGTCAATTGACCAAACTTTATCTGCCCAGTCAAATACCCAACCCTATTTTGAGATGAGAAAATGTTAAAACACATTCTAGGATAGAATGTGTTTTAAGAGCTCTAAGAGCTGGTTTGAAAAAATTCTGCTGGAATTTTTGTTTGTTTTATTTGAAAATGCTAATTTATAAAAATAAAAACAACATGTAGATCCGGAGGAAAGTCATTCCATCTGAATGCTGCCTGTGTTTCACCTAACCTAATGGCAGCAACCTGGCAAGCTGCTATGGAGCTGGTACTCTGAGAGCTTCCCGGCTTTCTAAGCTTCCTGACTTGAGAAATATACACAAGTGAGTCACAGCTTCAAAGAGGCAGCTGCCCCAGCTGTAGGAAGAGGAGACGCAGCTGTTTAGATTCTCCACCCTAATGTGTGAACTCCCTGGTATGATTCATAGATTTTAGAATCGGAAGGGACCCCAAAGGATCATCGTGTCCAACCCCCTGCCCTATGATATACTTTAGGAGCATGTTCTTTGCCAGTAATAAGAGCAGAGGATCAGGGCTCTCCATTTGCCTACTTATTTCTCTGTTAGGTGGAAGACTGATGTCTTGGAGGAGAGGCAGTACTAGAACTAAACAATAATTCTGCTCCCCGAACTTGGGTCATCTTTTACTGAGAATGCATTATTTCAATAATTCTTTCCCCAGTTTTTCTTCACCCCTATACTTAGGTGAGGCTCAAACTAGCCTCAGACACTGAAGTAAGGTTTATTCCTTTTGCACAGTTTTTATTAGCCAGACCCTTTGTCATCTCTCATTATCTCAGAACACACTGAAAATACTAATGATTAGAGGCATATCTGTTAGAAACATAAACCTGGTCTATGATGGCCTGTTGAGCCATGACAGCTCTTGATCTTTCACTGTATTGATGTTGCTGTGGTTTTCCAGTGCTCAGCTATACTTGAAACCCATGAATTACACTGAACACAACACTTTTAAAAATCTTTTTTTAGAGGTTGATAGTCCCTGATGAGATTTGGATTCTTAGCTATAGGTAACTTTGAAAAGCAGTAAAACAAAATAATCTTTGATAAGTAATGGGTACTATGCATCAGGATACTAACAACCACCTTTCATGATGCTATGTATATACAATACTTATTATGGAACTGTTGGGATGATCAAGTGGAGCCCCTATGCTTTCAATAATATTACCTCAAAATGCACAGCATTTCTTATTCTTATTACGCATTTAACAAAGAACTAGTTCCCAGTTTTATAAGGGTTTTTATAAAAAGAGATTACTTTCAGAAAAGCAAAAGGTATTTGTTGGCAAGGACTGTGCAGTTTCAAGCAAAAGAAAAGCTGGGGGCAGGACTATTTTGTGATAAAATACAAAAAAAAGGCTATTAGCAAGTCACCTCCCAACAATGGATCTGTTTGTATATCTAACTAAAGGGTCTGTCTTGTTTCTCTGTGCTACTGCAACATTACCAAAGCAAGCTACCCTGCAGCCAGACACCAACTCCTCAAAATGAGCATAAAGGTTGTAAAATAGGCCTCCCAATTTATGAATCATTGGGTTTCAATGGAAGATGTGTGGCTTATCATCTCTGAACAGAAGGTCACTTACTAAGATGTCTAAGTACAGGTCTGAGTGCTCATGCTAGAAAAATCTCACACATTGTCTTCATGATGAGGCCTTTATAACTGAGGCTTTATGTGGACAGCAATGATGCAATGGTACTTCACTCCTTCAAGAGTAGGTGTTTGCCTATTCATCTGTTCCTGACCCATATTTCCTCTTTCCTTTCTTTTTTTCAGGCTGGCAATGCTATTTCACTGGATTTTACCATATAGCTAAGTGGAAAAGCAAATCCCCAGTCCTGACTTAAAAAATGTTAAAAAGTGAACATTGCCTTAATGTGGACTAGTAAGCACCGCCAGGTTTGGCTTCTTGTCTGTAAAGCATTTTTTGAATAGACCTTTTGGAATCATTTGAAATTATTCAGAGATTTAGGCTGCTTATAGACATAAAAAAACCAAACACAAATGGTACTTTATTTTAAATTCAGCATGCCCCTACACTGAGCTCAGCATATGCCCAGAAGAGGCATCATATTAGTTTGACCTGATTTGCTAAACTTCTGTATAGATCGGGCAATTCAGTGAGGTTTTTTGGTATTATCTAATAGCTGATTGAATCAGCTTTAAATAAAAGTGCCGAAAAGTCCCAGTGAAGCATGCGATCCATACAGACACCACAGAGCTGGGTCAAACTAACATGCTGCTTGTTCTGGTAAAGTGCTTCCCCCCCCCCCCCCACGTCTGTCAGCAGCCATTGATGCTAAACACCCATGAATATCAAGCCACTTATTTAGATGCCATGATGAAGGATGTGGGAGTTTGTCAATTCTGTGTTGACAGAAAAAAAAAGTGCTGAAACTAGTATAGACAAAGAAAACTAGTCTGTGAAAGGCAGTCTATGAGCTACAATGGAAGGCAGAAATTAATAAGGATTAAAAGTTTGCCATTATTTGTTCACCTTCTAGAAAATTTAGTAAGTTTCCAAACCACAGTGGGTACAGACAGAAGGGCAGTTCTCTGCTGTAATGGAGAAGACTTTGCAGGAAGTGTTCTGAGTTACAATAAACCCTTGGACCAAACAGAAGTTCACTGTTGGCTCCAGGGGTGAGGGGAATCTAGTTGCTGGATGAAGCCTGCAGCTGGTTTGCCTTAGCAATGGCTCCTCCTCCCTGTTTTCAAAATGGGATTGGGGAAAGGGAGCAGAGGGAGCTCATTCTAGAGGTTCCCCAGGCAGTGCTGGAGGGTGAGGTGGGTGAATTGGAGCCCCGTGGGGGAGCAGGGGCTCCAATACATATGCCCACCTCTCCATTGTGGGCTGAAAAACCCCCAGATCAAGCTCCCTCCATTTCATTCCCCCCTCCCATTCTGAAAACAGCTTGAGGTTAGGAGGCAGAGCAGACAAGTTACAGACAAAGCTATATTTTGAAACATCTTCATCTGTCACCTCATGTAATGAGGGTTCAGATTTTCGCCCGATCAGCCATTTTTGAAGCAGTTTGCAGCCATGCACGCGTGTTTGGACATGGCTATAAATTGCTTTCTGTGGCCAGATAAGGTGCAAATTGTCACTTGCGTGTACACCCAGTGTGTGCTGATCCAGACATAGGAACTTGATAAGCAGGTTGTGAGAACAGTTGTGAACTAATGCTTGTATGGAAGGAAAAGGAGGCCACTAGCCAGCTCACAGATGAGTCAAAGGTCTGTAAGTTCTTTCCCATATATATTAATGCACACTAAAATGAGGATGGCTCATTTAACATAGCTTATGAAAAAATGCACACATACTGCAACCAAATGGTGTGGGGCTGGGGGGGGGGGGGTTAATAGACATTTGTGCTGAAAGGGACCCTGAAGGATCATTGAGTCCAGCCCCCTGCCCCAGGGGCAGGAAGTCAGCAGGCATCATAGGATCCCAGAAGATAAACATCCAAATGTGTCTTGAAGGCATTCAAAGTGGGTGCTTGAACCACCTCCAGCAGCAGTCTATTCCAAACCTTGGGGGCTCGGACAGTAAAGAAGTTCTTCCTTATGTCCGGTCTGAATCGGTCACAGTGGAGTTTGTTACCATTCGTTCTTGTCATCCCTTTGGACGCTCTGGTGAACAGACTTTCCCTCACATCCTGGTGAGCACCCTTGATAAACTTATAGTTGGCCACCAGATTGCCCCTGAGCCTGCACTTTTCCAGGCTGAAGAGTCCCATGGCTCTCAGGCTCTCATCAAAAGGTCTGTTTCATAATTCCATTTTTTCACCATTTCAATAATTTTTGTTTTGTTTTGTCAGTAATTTCACCCAAACATCTTCAAAGGAAATAGACCTCTAATCTCCAAGTTGAGTTGTCAACAGGGTACAAGCAAAACGAAAAGACCCAGGTGACAAGAAATACTGGTGATTTACATGAAAAATATACATTTGCTTACTTAACTTTGCTCAGCTAATTTACAAAAGTTTTGGCTTTTGTATCTGCCTTCACCTTTTCAGCCTTGCCAAATTTGACTATGTACTTCCAGGGAACATAAACATGGCTGTCATTCTCTCAATGATCAGACAAAACTATCCCTTCCAACTACCTTTGACATATCGCTACTTCCAGAACATAGCTTCAGCTACTTGAATAAGGAAAGATACCATATTTACTCAAATACAAGATGACTCTAAATATAAGATGACCCCCCCGATAATTAGATTCTCTATATGGAAAATCTATACATTTATTATAAATTTCCAGGTATAGAATAAAATTATTGGAGTATTGACTTAATTCCCCTTACACTACTACACCATGAAAAATAGTGGCCCTTACCCTCTGCCCCCTCCACCCCCGACTTCTTCCCTCTGCAGCCTTTCTGTTCCTGCCTGCTTGCTGTCAGACCCTGCTCAGTCGCTGTTCCCTTTCCAAGCACAAAGTGGAAGCTCACATGTAACAGTGACAGTAAGAAGAGGAAAGGGACAGAGAAGAGGGTAGAAACTACAGATGGGAACAGGAGACTGCTGTGAGTTTGACTGGCCCCAAACCTGACTGCTGCAAATTTTAACACAGGTACTGTATGAACACAATTTTGAGCATTACTTTTGTACCTACATAAATATAGTACAAACTGTGCATGTTATTTGCCCAGAGCCCAAATGCTCATGACTTCTATAGTTATTTGGGCTTAGCCCCAACAGAGACAACAGTGTGTTTCAAGCCATGGTGGCCCCATAGACCTGCACTGCTCAGTATGCATGAACTCCAGATATCCTCCACAGAGGATCCACATGTTATTTAGTCTTGAAATCATAACTGGAACTGGGAGTTCCTGTCACAAATCCAGGAACCCTCCAAAATTTATATGTAGTTGAGGCTGCCTAGTCTGGTGATGTTTGCCAGATGTTTAAAGCTCATAAAGAAATGAGAATGATTGGAAATGGGAAAGAAAGGCACAGCATAGCTGTTGGAGTGGAGAGGAAGTCAAAATTTATTTGATGTAGTGGTTCACCATGACTTGAAAAAGACTTAGCACTTTTAGGGGGAATGACCACAATGGGCACTATACCTTACTCAGATAGACTGTACTAATCTGTTCTTGTGGTGGGTTCCCATCAGCATCTAGGGTTTTTGGCTAATATCAAGCATTTTGGGCACTAAGAGGGGGGGGTGTCAGGCCTTCAGTATTGCAGTATCTCCAGACCCAGTACAAATTCCCTGTGGAGGGAACACTCACCCATTTTTTAAAGGGCCAATAAATAAATAAATAGGTTCCCATCAGCATTTTTGGCACCAGAGGAGGGTGCCAGAATTTGTTCCAGCCTCTTTGAATGCTAGCCTGCTCTTGCAGTATCTCCAGACCTGGTGCTCATTCACTCCTGGGGAAGTAATTCCCCCATTTTTGAAGCCTCCCTCACCTCAAAAGGTTCCCATTGGTGTTTTTGCCCAATTTGGGCCATGTGTTTTATGGACACACTCAACATGGGCTGCAACAACTTCATAGTTGGTTTCCATGACTGAGCACATGATTCTTCTCGCCCAGTGTACGTCTATACATTCATTAATATGCCATAATTATGGTGCATTAAGTTTAGTACTTGTAATGTCAGGTACTAACTTAATATACCGTAATCAGCACTTCTGTGCATTAGTGCAGATAAATGTTTTGTATAGTGATGTTAGACTAAATCTACTGCACATTAGCACAGGGTTTTACCTGCTGCACTAATGTGCAGTAGAATTAGCCTTAAGCTTCTCATGTAGATATGCCTTCACTGTGTTTAATAAGGGGAAAAGAGGTTTGCTGGCATGCAAATATAAGATGAGGGGCTTTTTCCCCCATGTGGATTGGGTGGGGAACTTCATCTTATATTCAAGTAAATATGGTAGTTATCATTTGTCAGTTTTTCCCTATATTTGTCATTGATCATTTACATGGAGAGATATATATGGTTGATATGTCTAAAAGGAAAAATTATGGTATACAAAAATATCAGCTAAAAGTAGGAATTGTACTACATTTGATTTATGCTTTCAACAATATTAAGGAAAATATACTGAAGTTAATATTAAGCAAGTCAAAGTCAAAACAGAAACTAAGGCAAGATGCACCCTAGAAGAGGTTGCTAACATGGCTATTCTGATTTGCTGTATTAATGTAACTGCAGTTTATACCAGCAAAACTGCACTTTTGTTAGTATAGGTCATTCTAGTGCCTCCTGACCAAACTATGTTATGCAGGTGCAGCAGGGAGCTTGGTGCTTCTGCTATTTTAAGGAAAGGTACACTGCAGAAGAAGTGGGCTTAAGGTGAGGCAGAGGTCAATCAAGGGAGCCACATGACCCAAAGGGGCTGGGCTTGCAAGATATAAACCCAGAGACTGAGCTTGCAAGGTATAAGCCCAGGGCCTGGGCTGGGCAGGTGGTCTGACCTGGAAGCCATGGAGTGCTCCTGAGTGAAAGGGCTGCAGCAAGGCTCTTGGGTAACACATGCACTGGGGTAAGCAAGACTGGTGGTTTAGGGATTGAAATTGTAGGGGTGATAGAGGTCTCAACTGGCCCAGGAGTGGGGCCAGGGCCTAAGATGTAGGCACCAAGCCAAATGAGTCAGGCCATAGCCACAGTATGATGAAACCAAGCAGGGTCAGGTACCCGCAGCCTATGAGGGGAAGAATCTGTTGGAGGCAGTTAAAGAGACAGGGGCCTGATCCCAGGAGAAGCAGAGACTGTAGGCCTAAACCCAAGAGCAGTTGAGATGGCTTGAAGTACAGAGACCTAACCCCAGGAGGAGCCAAGACAGACAAAGGCACTGGGGCTGGAGCCCCAACAATGGCAGAGACTGTTTTGGGTTGAGAGGCCCACAGGAATGGAGTTAACACTAGGGCAGAAGGCCCATGGAGGAATGATTGACCAGACTAGAGAATGGGGCTTAATGCTTAGTGATGAGCATGTGATCGGTAACGTGTGTGAGGCTTGAGCATGGCTAGAAAGGGAGGCGAAGAGGCCCTGTAATAAGTTCTTAAGGTGATGACCAATGACACCTGTGTTCATGAATATTAGATTTTACTTGGGGAGCCCTGGGACAACCTCCCTTTTCCTAAGAGCATGATTACATCAAGACATAGCAGCTGAGTTGAAGGGGTAAGTAAACTTGAAAAGGGCTGGAGGGGTGGGGAGAGGGAGGGAGGGGAGGCTCCAGGGGTGCTGGTGGACTTTTACCGGACTAGTTATATTGGTTACAAATTAATACCTCATCATTCTTTTGCCTAACATAATTATGCCTACAGAATTTGTTGTTCAAACCTGGACTGTATTAACAAAGATGACTGAAACCAGGTTAACAGCAAAAATGGACTCAAATGAAATTACGCACTTGTACAGCTGCCATTTCACCATGTAGAAAACTCTGGTCAGTTGAAGTCTAAGCATAGAAATAAGAAGTCTGCAATTTTTTTCATCTATAGCATTTCCCCCCCCAGAAAGCAGTAAATTTTGCTGCTCACTCTTTCTTAAGTGATACTTGGGTAAAAATCCAATCCTAAACAAGATCTACACTATTGATTTCTGATGACATAATGATGTCAGTCAAGATGTAATGAAATGTGATCCCCAATTGACGTAGTTGAGTTGTATAGATATTAGCAAAATACTTTTATTAGTATGGGCTTTTTGCTTAGTTGGGGCTTAGTTTTACTAAACCAGTAGAAATTATAGTTTTAGTGCTATAGCTATATACCATACTAACAGCTCTAAAAGTATACCTTAACAGTATTTCTGAACTAATAAATAATTACTAGTACAACAATAGCCTTAAAGACAATGTACAAACAGTGGAAAAGCCTGAGGCTGAATTGATTCAGTCTTTGCAGGTTAGTCTAAGCTGCAAAGATTAAACTGAGGAACAACTGGACACACATTTACCTTTGATTCAGGAAATGCAGGCACATGCCTGCAGTGACTCACCCCAGAAGCTGCGGGGGTGGAGAAAGGGGGTGCTAGAGCATGGCTCTTTGGCACTTTCTCTTCCTGCTGCCTCACAGGTCTCTGGGGTATTTGCAGTCCAGCATCACAGAAGCACATCTCTGCAGGGTTGCTCATCACTTCCTCTTCTTGCTTCCAGGTGCCTCAGGGATTTGTAGCCCACAGTCACAGCTAACAGTAACTTTTAGTAACTTAACAGCAGGCAGGGGTGCTCTGTACTTGGGAAGTGGGGTTTAACCCAAGGAAAGAGAAATTTAACCCCACTCCGTAGCCCCAGATCCCAGCCTGGTTTTGCCTTGGAGGGGCAGTCCCTACCTTACCTCACCTCCCTCAACCCTTCTCTGCTGGAGAACACAGCCCAGCCCAGCCCAGGGCTGCAGAGCATGCTGGGGGACTGTGATTTAACCTGAACCAGGAAGGGGCCTGGAACAGGAATTTCATAAACCAGCTTGACCCATATCAGTTAAGTCTGATTCTACATTCAACCAGGTTTACCTTAAACCAGTTTCAGCCATTTTGAAACTGGTTTATGTGCACTGAGCTTCTGTTCTGTTACAGATTTAAGCCAATTTCTAATGTCTTAAACCGGTTTCTGTGTAACTTCTGTTCCCAGCCAAAGCAACCAACAAATTAAGTAGAACACCACACATTTATTTTCCATTCAAATTAATAAAAACATTTGCCCCTAAAGTTTTACTATTTAAATTATTTTATCTCTTTTAGGTATGGCATTGGCAAAACAATTTTAAGTCCTACTGAGCTCTGTTGCCTGAGATTTCGGAACTATTTATTGAACAATTTGATATAGTTTTATAGTTACCAAATATTGCAACTCTGCTAACTACATTAAAGTGAGTTGTGAACATTAATATATTGTGTGTTTTATTTAATATAGGCTCGTTGGTTTTATTGATCATTATTTGTGGACTTTTCATCTGATTAGTTACTATTTGGTGTGATTAGTTACTCCTTTGAAAACAGCTGCCTCTGAGAATATATACTTCATGGAACAAAAGAAACATTTTACTGTGGCATACATTGACAGAGTAAATGTCAATTTTTCTGTATATTTGGGAAGAAATCTACCAACAGCATTTTCTTACAGATTAAGACTTACTGTTTGAAGCACTCCAGGTGCCTCTGAAACTCTCCAAACACTTAGGGTACAGACATACACAATCAAATAAGTACTTTTAAAATGACCCTTAAATGAGGAATATCTTTGAAGCACTTCCTTCTTCAGCACTTCCTGGAATGTCTAGATGCTCTGTCATCACAAAGTGCTCTCTCTCTTGTCCACCCATGAAGATGGGGAGCAGGGTGGGCAGTCAACAAGCACTCTCCAATAGACTCAGCTGTCCCCAGGAACCTCTCGAGATCAGAGGCTGAGTGGCATGCATTTATTTCTGCTCTCCAGTCTTCTAGTCATATGTCTGCATGGTGCCAGATGTGAAACACATGGGGATTCAGAGTTCCTCAAATGTCTATCCATATCCTAGGGCCATCATTTTCCACCATTATACACATGGCTGACCCATGAGCTATGTAGAGCAAAATAACATTAATACACAAAATTAATTACTTGATTTGATGGAAATCTTCCTCTATATAACCTATGTTGCTGCTTAAATGCTGTTTTGAAAGACAGAAATAATGCCTAGTTCTTTTCAGTAGACCTCAAAATGCTTTGCAAGGGCTATAAGAAACACTGGAGCATAGAGAAGTGAAGTGTTTGTTACCAAAGCAGAGTAGGGCAGAGCAGGGAATAGAATCAAAGTCTCTTGAGTTCCAGACTAGTATTTGTGATGAGACCACCCTGTCTTGTGTTTTCAAATTTTAGCTTCATCATTTTGCCATATTACTGCAACAGTGATGGACCAAGACTATAAAAATGACTAGTGATTTTGAAAGCTTCTCTTTTTGGATACCCAACTTGAAATGCTTTAACAGGGCTGAACTTTTAGAGAGTGGGTAAACTTTGCACTTTCTGAAAATGAAAGTATTTTAGGCATTCAAAAACAGACATCCATCCAAACACTCACGAGTCATTTTGAAAATATTTCCTACTAAAATTTACTCAGTTAATCAGTCAATGGGAATTGTGAGAAAATAATTCTGCGAAGAACATAAGGAAACTCTAATGTTCAATGACATATAAATGCTTTTGACAAGTTACAGTAAACTCAGTTAATTTTGTTGAAAGTAAACCTCATCTAATAAAAGAACACTGTGTGTCTAATATTTTTAAAAAAATGTCTGTGCTTCAAATCTGTTCAGTAAAACAAAGTAGTTGATTCAGTTTGAAATAGCACTTCTAAGTAAGTGCTAAGTTGACTGATAGAGGGAGGAGACAACATTTAGCTAAATGTAAAGCCATGTAAAACTTGTTTGACTTGGTTCTTCATTACAAATAGAGCTGCTTAAACATCACATGGAAAATCCTCAGTGCTAATTTATTTCATCTATGTTTTTGTATATTGTGAATACAATGTTTGCACTTATTATAATCTTGCTTAAATAGAAACAATTCTGTATTGGCATCAAAACTGCAACACACACCATGCACAAAGCACTGTACTACAAGCATTTTCAGATGCTTATTGGAACCTCACTTAATAGAATAGTCAGTTGCTAGTTTCCAAAATATCTAACTTCAGTCTGTCCAAGATTTTTATCTTTTTGCTACACAGCTAGGTTGTTATACAACACCTGTTAACTACATTGTGTTTGATTATGGCATCCATGTGAGCTTTTTATTTTGCTTTTGTGTTTGACACCTGTTAGAATCAAAAATATCCAAGCCAAATCTGAGTCCACTGCTGGGGACCCCTCCACACTCCCACGGGACACTTTATCCCCTGCAGCATCTCAGTATTCATGAGCTGCCTGGTACCCTGAGGTATGTAGAAAAAAAAATATTTAAAGCTGTGTCTATGGCTGAATCACTGAATCTCTCTGAATTGATTCAGAGCATTCTGATTCAATTAGGAGAGATTAAAGGGTCTCCTGATCCGATCTGGAGATTTGGCCACTGAATCCAGCTGAATTTCCACCCAATCAGGCTGAATCAAACAGCAACCAAAGCTTCATGCAGCCCTAGTATAAATGGACACTAAAAACATGATTGCAGATAACTTATCAAGAGTTAAAAATGAAGATTATTCAATTAATTTGAATTTTGCTAGTTCAGATAACTTCTGGTTTAGGATAGAAATTAATTTGTAAGTATCAGGTAGCTCTTCCCTTTTGCTCCCAATCTATAAAATGTTGCACATAGTGTAAAACAAGACTTGAATTATGATGAATAGGAAGCAGGTAGTACTCCCTGATCAAGCACTGACCACTGCTGCAGGCAAAATAGGAGCCTCTATGAATGATGGCTTAGAACTGGTACACTTGTCTAAATTTGTCATCTAAAAAGGGGAATGCTGGAAACTTTCCAGACAATAAGTCATTTTTTAGTACTAATGTAACTTACTGAAACATTTATTTGGACTACCTGTGACATGTTAAAATGAGCCTGAGAAAAATAAGACCTCATTATGATAGCTTAACAAGCATTATATCATAGTAAAATACAATTTGGACATAGTTAATTAAAAATTACTTAAATGAATTCTTACTTAAAAATGCAATCATCTCTATATCAGAATGTCTACAGTATGCTATACAAAGCAATATGGGTAAAAATAAAGCCTCTTAAAAAAAACCAACCAGGAAACTCACATTTTCTTAGCACAATGCAATATTTCCAGGTTTACATTGTAATAAAATCTAAACGTGTTCTGTTAATAAGTGTTTTACAATCTTCACAAGAGACTTTTCACCTTCCAGTAGAAGCGTGGTTCAAAAGTCTTTATCAGCTTGCAATAGGGGACCATAATCCTATTAGGTAGAAGAGGGGTCAGGGAAAGAAAGGCAGTGCAGTCCCTTTAAGGCCCGTGCTTTCATAGCCTAGAGAAGGGGATGGTTACCTGCTGTAAGGAAGGACACAGCCAGCACACGTGCAGTGGAGAAGACCTAGACTGTCAAGGGAAGCCCCAGCTGGACAGAAGGGGGGGTGAGCAGCTTGTAGTACCAAGGGGGAACAGGGACCGCAGAAGGAAATGGCCAGGCCCTAGGCCAGGGGCTCACACACACAAAGCTCAGCCCACAGACAACCACCTCAGGGAGAAAAGGAAGAAACTGGTTACACCAGCCACTTGACCAGGTGGGCATGGCTGACAGATACAAACTCTCCCCAGGCCAGAACAAAGGGACTTGGTGGTGGAGGGAGACAGAGTCCTGCATTGGGGCAAGGGTGGAAAACACCTCACGGCAGGAGAGCTGCTGCAGTAGACACGGGATTTCCATCAACCCAGAATAAAGGAGCAAGTGCCCAAGAAATACTAAGGATCTTTTTTTCCCCCCTCCTCCTCTTTTTATTTTATGCCTTGGAAGGTCTCAGGAAGGGGATACAAAGAACTGAGTACAGTTTTATGCTCACCCTAGAGGAGCCCCAGTGGGGACTGAGTATACCCAGACAGATTAAGACTGTTTGTGGTGATGCCAGAGAGGCCCAGGGAAGCAGCCTCCCTGAAGATCACAGACTGTTTTGAGAGCCCAGCACAGGTCTGCTCACTGTTCTTTTTCTCTTTTCTGCTCATAACAACAGTAATATCTGTTGAACCAGGGCAGCTGTGAGGGGAGGCAAGGAGACTGCAAAGCAGAGTGCCCAATGCACTATTTTTCCTGTAATTATTTTTGGATTTACCGTCACACTTTTGGAATGAGAGACTTGGCAGAGTTTCAGTATCCAGACTGGCCAAAGTCTGGACTAAAGGGAGCACTAAGACAGACTGGAGCCTGGCACTGGTGGGCATGTACCCACTGGTGGAAAGATGGGCAGGAGAAAAAGAGCCTTGCACAGTACCATCAGACTCGGGGTTGGGGACAGGATAGGGTGACAAGGTGTCTACAGCCTAGGCTTAGATTCCCTAAAGACAGCCTCTTGAGAAAACATCCCAATTAACATCAAGATATGGCAGACAAGACAAAGAGAAAAAAAGGGCCAAACCAGGGAACCAGAGCAGGTAGTCAAGTACTGTCGCACCACAAGTGGGTGCCTGCTTGTCCCTGGAGGAGCAGCCTATTACTAAGCTGTTTTGAAGTAACATGGCACAAGATATAAGAAGTGGTTAAAAGCTAAATTACCAATACTCAGACAATCCCCCTTATTCATTCTATATTCTGCCCATAGACCCATGTACGGCACATCCAAACACCTTGCGCCATCAAAAAAGCATTAGTAAAGCATTAAAAAAATTCTTTTCAATGGGAAACTTTGAAACATTAGGAATTGTTCTCCAAAAATGTTTATGATATGTATTGCATACATTAAATATGCATAGTTCAGCACCAGATGAATAAGGATTTGACTATCATCTCTTCCTAATTACTAAACGTTAATGAGAAAAGGCCCCCTTCATATACTTAGTAGATCTAGAAACAAAGCATACACAGCCACACCCTGGATAGCAGGATTTAACCTTCAGTATTTGCCCTCAGTTCAGGATGTGTTATCTTGCATCAGTAAATCAGGCCAAACTTATTCCTCTTTTGGCTACCCACCAGGGGTGATGCGTAGGGAGTGCACATGCGTGCACGTGCACCCCCTGAGCATGGTGGTGCACCCCCCCTGAAAAAAGGCACCACCAACACAGCTGGTGGCGGCTGTGTGTGGTCGTTGAACCTTGGTTGGTGCTTGCCACCCCCACCCTCTCCGCCGCTGACAGTGCTGGTGTCTGCAGGAGATCCCTGCTCCCTGTCACTGAACTCCTGCTGCTCCCACTGTCACGCTCCCCACCAGCCACTGGGTGCATGCGCCATTCATGCCATGCACAAAAGCCTTTCTTAGAGGGATGTTGAGATGATGTCAAGAGCAGTAGATCTTGGAATTAACACCATACTGAAATGTCTGAACAGTTTACATGTCATTTCAGCTCCCTGCAGATACTGGCAAACATTACCTGGGGATGAACAATATAGTAATGTGTTTAAGCTCTTTTTCTTTTCTATAAGGGGTAGAAACATACCATTAAAAGTCAAAACCAAGTGTTACAGGAAGTGTCTGGGCCTAGGCTTAGGCTTGTGCCTTAGTCTGCTGTAATAAGTTCCAAATAAAGAGATTCAGTTTGCCTGATAAGGGGATAAATCTTTCATTTCCATGCTTTTCATTTACCAAGCCCACAGCTACAGTATTTCCCACACAGGAAGCCCACCTTGTCAACCACTCACTTTTTATTTTTATGAATATGGCAGATGAAGTTACTCTGTGCCCCCCTCTCCCCTTCACTCTCCCCACTGGGATCAGTAGTGAATCTGTAACATCAACATGGAGAGAGATCCATTGTGCTGCCAAAGGCACTCTGTCTTTTAATAAATTATTCTTTCAGGAAAGGACAGCTAAACATTAAGAAAGGAGTGCCTGAGGGAATTTTCTGGTTTCTGTAAGCCTATGGGAAGATGTGAAAGTATGTATGGCTGAGACAGGACTGAGTTGTGACAGTAAGTCGTGCAAAATAAAGGCTGACTTAATAGTTCATTTTAATTGCCCAACGGATGATTCTGTTATCTGTCACTTGGTTTGGGCCATGTGACAACATGCCTGACTGACCTCCCTATCATCCATCTCTTCCCCAATGTGCTTCACACTTTTCAAGATTCTTTGGTGGAATATGATCTGGTGTGACCCTTCCAGCTATAGAACCCAGTTATGCACTTGTAAGCGACTCAAATAGTATTTAGTGCTAACGCCTCTACAGTATAATATTGGTTGGATGTGTTCTACCAAGAAATTTGGTCTGTTAAACTGTATCACCCCAGCTCCTATCCTATTGCATGGGAAGTTCCTTGTGTTCACAAAAATTCTTGGGCAAATAGAGTGAAAAATCTATTTGCAGCTATGTGTATTGCATTCATTTAAAATAGTTATTTATAAAAGGAAGGCATGCACTCATGGGTTTCTATTGCATTTATTTATAGTATAAACCATAAACTGTGTAAAATGTTAAAATCCCTTTACATGTGGACCAAATTCTCAGGTACTGGTATGACTGAGAACAAAATTCAGTTCAATGTATGTAAATTGTATAATCTGTTAATGTACTTGTTTATGTAGAGGTATGCAAATCTGACATTAACACTAATTTGTACAACTTTACATACTAAGGAAACACTGTTGGTTTTTTTCCTGGTTGCCTATATGTATTACCTGTAGTCTTTGAATGGGTGGATTTGGTCCAAGGATGTGTTGGAAAACAATTATAAATGTCTCCAGTTCCTTTATACCTCCACCAACCTTCCCACTTTCCATTCTTTTCACAGTTTTGGGAAATATTTGTTATTTTCTATTTATTATGTGGGCCTCTTCTAGCACTAAAAGAAATGCTAATCTTACCTGAGTTGCTAAGTGTGCTCTGGCTTTAGGAAAGGTAAATATTAAAACCCATGGCATAACCTCCATTCCATTTCACTCATCAATCATATGATTCTATGATTCTATCACTGGAGAACTTTGAATCAAAAACAGAATTCTGTATGGAAAGGCTGGCTTTTTTCCCCAGTTGTTCAATGCATGAAATACTTAAGGTATTTTAGTGGTAGTTCCAAACTTCTGGCTAATGCAAGGTATTACCTCAGTTAGTCAAAAACATATGATCAGCAAAAAAAATCTATGGATCCTGTCAGTGGTCTTTCTAGTGCAGGTAATGAAGCCAAACAGACTATTTCATGGGAACTGTGGTGTACTAAAGAAATTAAGGAGCCTCTGGTTATATCAGTACCCAGTGTAGCAGCACTAATACATGCAAGAGCAACATCAGCAGTGGGACATTTTAATCTGCCTCAACCGTTTATGAATTCAATTTAAAAAAGAATAACTCATCTGGTACTCATTTTATCATTAGATCAAACTTATGAGGCAATACTTAGGCAAACTTGGTCTGCATCTATCAATGGACATCTTCTTTCCTGATGAAAGGGCTGTGAATGACAGGGCAGAAACACCTCTAAATCACACTGGGAACTAAGAGTCAGCTGCAGCCAGTTCTGGAGGAAACATTTCTTTCTGCTTTCCAAATCAGTTGCTACCATTCAGAGAATATTCAGAGCACATTTCTTTGGCTGCTGATTACATAGGGATAGAATGAAGAACCCTGCTCAGAGCTGTCAGCACTGGATGCTTAACAGCACTTACATACTAATGAATATGGATGACTTCCCAGATAATGCTTCACCTCCCTCCATCTTGCACCCCAGTGTAAGAGGGTATATTGGAAGGCATTGATGAATACTAATAAACTAATCCCTCATTTAGGCTAAGGAACATTTCCTGTTCTCTTACAGAAATACGTTGCTTAAAACATACCTACATCAGAGATTCCAACCCTTCCCAAATACGTAGTAAATGGAACTAACCTATGTGAAATAAGTTAATGGTTCCCTTTAAAACCAAGCTGAAAAACCACAACATCAAAAAGCCACAATAGCAATTAACATATTTGATGAAAGTGTCTGCGATCTATTTACTTACAATACAGTATTCATCTGCTAGATGTTTACATGTGTTGTACAGAGGACCAGACTAAGACTCCCATGTGGATTCAGAGATAAAGCTGGATCTTATGTTATGTAGGAATCTGTAGATTATTATTCTTTCATTTACTAAATACATCCTGTTTAAGAAAGCTTCTTATTCTATGTATTGTGCTATTTGCACCAAGATAAACTCAGGACATATCAGGATGGAAGTGCTGCAAATCAAACCATTGAAGACAGTCAAGCCAAGTCAGAGTAGAATTGTCATGTAACCTCCTACATATACTTTAAATTAACTTAAAAATCCCTCTGGTGCTGACCAATGGGAAATGCATACATTCCAAAATCTAAGTAATCAGATAGTTACAACTACATCGCTGATAATCTTCATATTGCATCTCATTTCCACCTGCATCAAATTGCGGAACTAACTTTTAAAGCAGTTTTTCCTTGTCATGCCCTCATATAAGTACAGACAGTTTTATCAATGAAATTGTTTGCAGGTACAAATAAAAGCATGTGGATATTGAACCTCTTGAATTGTGGGTATATGAGCATGTAAGCATCTGCTAACCTAGGATACTATGCCCAAAATACTTCAGGTCATTTACCCATATACTGGTATGTCACAACTTAGTGGACTCGAAACATTTGGAAATGTATATCAATTGTATTATTTTCTTTAACAAATACTTGCAGATGTTAGCAGGCAAAATACAAGAGAAGGAGGTTTTTCATTTGGTACCTCTTCCACATAGTCCCCAACATTGCTTACTGTTGGGCTTGTGATCGGTTCTTTGAGTTCAAAGGTGCAAGACTTAAATCTGTGTTGGAAAGATCTAGGGCTGCATTATAGATGTTTTTAGTATCACTAATAAGAGGACTGCAGCTTTAAACCACCTTTGTATTGCATATCCTGGTCACTCGGTGCTCTTTAAAGTAATCTTGAAGTTGCTGTAAATTACACCTGTCTACCAATGGCACTAAGGAGCTATTCTGAGAGCCAGGCAGCACAAGGGTGCTCAGGCCACATCCATTCTGCTCCCAATCAAGTTCCTGGGGGGAGAGGGGGGGAGGTGGAAGGGTAAGAATACACAGAACAGCTGAAGCAGAAAGGCTTTATCTTTGAAAATAATATGGCATTAAGATAAACTATGGAAAAACATAGTGTAAATATACCAACAGATTATTGAAGAAATTAATTTATGAGGACTGGTATGTTTCTATATATTTTAAGAAGGAAGTGTGGAAGAGGAAGATGTTCAGAAAATAAGTCATAACCACATTATAATAAAGATCAGCTAAAATTACTTGCAAAACAGAAAGCTTGAGCAGTAAGTAAAAATAAGTATGTGTAGAATAATTATATAGGGGATAATAATATCCCATTTATTTGAACTAAAATTTAATCCTGACTCATCCCAGATATCCCTGCTGTAAAGTTAACAGGGAACATAAGTCAGTGCCAAATGTTTTCTACTCCATGAAAGTACAACCCACTGTTATATCTGTGATTACTGTTTTAGTTAATGTTGCTTAGTAGATAAATGGAGCCATTTTCACAAGGGGAAAAAAAGTATCCAATTGACTATAGCATTTGTGACTACATATACTTCTAGGTGTCAAAGAATAAGGACCATTTCCTTTGATTCCTCGGAATAAGTTTTAACTGCTTAATTAAACAGCATTGATAGGTATCAAAGACTAGATGTGGCAACCACTAGGGAATCCTAAATGGGAAGAATAATATTTGTCATAAGAAGAAAATCTTCCAGCTCATAACTACTGAGCAGATATTCTTATTGCTTAGCACCACAAGGGCTCCATTATTTCCCTCTCTAGTGGAATTTATTCTACATATGGCCTTGTTGTTTTATAGATCACAAGTATTATAACTAAATATCTTAAGGTTTGATAGATCACAGCTCAAAAGCCAAGTTCATAGATAAAGACCAAAAAACAAAAATGAGCTACTGTAGGACCTAAAATTTTTAGTCCCATTCCTAACTGGAATTCTTAACCTCTCGGTCTAGATGCATAAAAGCAATGGCATATCTGTGGGAAGGCAATACTCATATACTTGCCATCTCAACTTTTAGTTGGACAGGTGGAATCCATTCTCTCACAATTTATTTCTACTGTTTCTGCAAGTTGCCTCTTTACTTAGTCTCTGCTGCTAACCAGCATATTGTGCCTCCATAATCTCTAATCACACTCATCTTCAAACGTTACAAACATTCATTCCCAACAAAGGCTCAGTGTGGCTTACTATAAGAAAACAGACTAACTTTAAAACAAGAGAACAACAACAAGTCCTTCTATAGGTATATAGGAAGCAAAAAGAAAGCACAGGGTAACATAGGACCCTTACAGGGCAGACTAGGACAACTGGTGACAAATAGGAGGGACAAAGCTGAGCTCTTCAATGAGATTTTGCTTCCATATTGCTGAACATAGATCAGGACAAATCTCCCAGTTGGATTATAGATGAGCACAGGAGGAAAACCAACCCACCAATTGTTAGCACTGACTTAGTGAAGGGAACCTTGGAGAGGCTGGATGTGTTTAAGTCAGCAGGCCCGGATGATCTTCATCCAAGGGTGCTGAAGGAATTGGCCAGTGTCATAGTAAAACCAGTGGCATGGTTGTCTGAGCACTCACAGTGCTCAGGTCAGGTCCCAGAGGATTGAAAAAGGACCAGTGTGGTCCCTATTTCAAGAAGGGAAGGACGGGGGGTTTAGGTAACTATAGGCCATTTAGCCTTCAAGAAAACCTTTGAAAAAATTATTAAGGATCACATTTGTGGGAGTCCAGCAGAAAAAGTAATATTCAAGGGGAACCAGCACGGGTTATAGCAGGTAGATCCTGCCGGACTAACCTTGTTCCCTTTTATGACCAGATCACAAAATGCTTAGATGCGGGGGACAAGGTAGATGTCATCTATCTGGATTTTAAGGAGGCCTTCAATACAGTATCTCATCCTATACTCATAAATAAACTAAACAGCTGTGACATAGATGATTACACCAGCAGGTGGTTGGTAAATTGGCTAAAGGGACACACCCAAATAGTGGTGGTGGACAGGTTGGCTTCGTGTTGTGCTTGGCCAATATTTGCAGGCCAGAAGTCATGAATGTTTTTTTTTCAAATCTTCTAATAAAGTTTGTCATCTTCTGGGATTAATCACAGACACATATACTATAGACAAGCCCTATATATTTTATTCCACATAATCCATGGGAGGAATTTGAATTTCTGCCAGGCACCCTTCCTTGGCTTTTGCCAGTTGTCAGGTTAAAGGGATAACTGCTTTTGTTCTTTTTTAAATTCATAGGTTATATGTTATTTCAAATGGATAAATCATGGAAGCATTGCTGAATGTATATGAAATCATATTTATTACATGTTTTAATAATGTCAAATACTAAATTCTTGTTGAGCAGAGTTGATTGCTTGCAGGGAAAATGCTGGCTGAGTCATAGTGGGTATAAGTGGGTGTGATTGTAGCAAAACCCCACATTTTTCTTGTTTTTCTTTTTTTTTCTTAAAAATACACTCTCTCCCCTTCCCCAACCATTTCTTACTCTCTCTCTGCTTCCTCTATTCCTTATAAGTAGTTATAGGTAGTCATATGTGAGCTAAGTTCTTGTATGCCATTATTGTAACAAGCCCCTTTTTATATTGTAAATAGTGTTTTGTTATTTTGTATTGATTTTTACTGTTTTATATTGTAGTTCTATTATGTTTGTATTGTATTTTACTGCTTTATATTGATATTGTATGATTTAGGCCTGTTTCTGTAAAGTTAGCCAAAGTAATGTCAAGTCTCCATTTTGTGTCTCCTGCCCAGGCATTCCCTATTATAATTGTGTTGTAACTGTGACTCATATGTACCCCTCCTATGTAAATTGGTTCCTGGATGAATGAGAGTGAATAAGGGTGCTTGAGACATAATGGTAGCAGGTCTAAAAATAGCTCCTGCTGAATGACTGGACCATCAACTTAACAACAGAGCCATCAACTTAATGACCCGACCACTGCCTTGCATTGAGTCTCCCTGAAACCCCAGACCTACTCCTAGGACCAGGTACAAAGCCCACTAGTTGAAAGATAAAGATCCTCCAAGAAAACAGCAACATGGAAACAAAGAACAGAACAGAAACCAGCAACTCCGCCACTGTATCTCACCAGACAATGAGAACACATGGAACTGCATGAGCTCGTCTGAGCAGGACTGGCCCTTGCCAGGGCATGTTTTTTCATTCCATCTCTATTCAACAAATAGGCCTCACTCTCCCCTATGGGTCAGCCTTCTCGGGCCCATCCTTACTTATGCCACAGAGAAACCACTGATAAAGAGTGCTTATAGTCTACTTAATTTGTGATGTGGAAACTACAAAATTCAGGACTGTCTGTAAAATTAACATAAAAACTTAATAAAAAATGAAATGCTGGCTCCCCAGTGGAAGTCAGTGGTCCTTGCTGCTGTGGGCCTGGCTTACAGGCTGTCCAGGGAGGTAGACAGACAAAGGGCAGCAGAGAAGATGACAGATGCCCCCTCACCCCTCCTCTCCCTGCCAAGGCCCCTCTGCCAATCAGTGCTGAGGGGTGGGGCCACACAAAGGCCAGCCAGCAGACAAGATAGTGGCTGTTCTCTCATCCTTCCTCCCCTATGTCCGTCAATCAGTGCTGAGTGGTGCGGCTGGCTATGACTCTCATATCCTTGCATGGGTACATCATCATCACTATTAACGATGTTACATGCTAGTCAGAGCTTCTGCAGAGACTGTAGAAAAAAATCTCTCCTGGTGTTCACTAAAACATTCATCCAAAGGACTATTCTGTGCTTCAAATTTAGGCTATTTTACTTTATCTGATGAGACAGAGACTAGATGGAATAGTGTATGCCTGGTCATGATTGTCTTAATGTTTTCCCTTGTGGATCCAAAAAAAGAGAGCACATTTTCTGCAACAATCTGAATAAATCAATACAAATGGCTTTGAGCATACAGCCTTGTTTCAACAAAACCTTTTTCTTATATATTTTTCCTCAGCTAAACTATAGGTGGATAGAATGCTATGCTGTCCTGGCCAACGGTTGTTATGGCAACCAATGTTTATATTAATTTATTTTTTATTTTTTCTTTCAAAAACATATTGAGTAACAATTTTGCATGTGTTGTGCAGTCTTTGATCATAGGATAACAGAGACTACATATATTTTCCTACAAAATGTGAGCTAATGCATCAAAGGCACCAATGTGATATTTACTTTAGTCTTTGATCTTTTAAATAGATTTAGGAATTAGAAGAGAAATGCTCAATTGAAGCCATTACTAGCTCCAGACACTACTTCACTATCCAAATAATTATTGTTTAATGCAATATATTAGAAATGTTTATAACAGTTCAGAAGAAGTATAGATGTGCAGCAGTTGAACAGGAAGATCAAAACAACTGGAATAAATAGAAAAAAGACAAGCAAATTCTTATTGTTAAAATAAAAGTTAAGTAAACTACAGTTTTGCAATTATCTACATCTTTGATTCTCCTTTATCTTCAATTATATTTTTTCTTTAAAAATTAAGAGCAATTCTCCCCAGGATAGTCAAGGTGACATGGAGTGAAATAAGAAAAAAAAAAGAACAATGCATTTTCCTCCCTCAGAATTTTTATACAGGATTGTTCTAAAAATCCCAATTTCAAGTGATAAAAAATTCCAAAGTGTGTTTTGCCCTCCTCAATATTAATGTTGGTGGAAAAGCCAACCATTTATGTGGCATCTTGATAAAGAAAATGTAGGTGCTGTAGTCTCTTATTTATTTCTAATTAATTTAATTGAAAACATTATCCTTTATCTGGAAGTATCAAATGTTTTCAAATCAATTTGAAGTGACCAGCTAAGTAGAGGCCAAAAAATAAAAAGTTAGAGAAAGCCTTTTTTTTTTTTCCTGCTGCAAAGGATAGCAATTCTTTAAAGAAACATTAGTTCCTATAGGTCAGTAGTCAGGACAGTCAGTCCATGGGGGAGGAAAGGGGTGGGGGCTAAACCAAGGTCCCTGCAGTGAGGGACAGTGCTGCAGAGGCAGGAGCAGGGGTAAACTGAGTGGTGCCCCAGCCAGATGGGACTTACCTGCTGGGGAGGTGTGCCCCCAAATATTTTTTTTCCTCTCTGCCTCAAATCTGCCACCCCCATTCCCTCCCCACAGACTTACTTGCTTGGTGGAAGGTATGTGTGTGTGTTTTGGGGGGAGGGGGCAGTGGCAGCAGCAGCAATGCATCGTAGATCTTTGGTTGCTTTTAAATGCCAAAGGTGATCTCCTACTTAAAAAGGTTGGAGACCACTGCTATAAGTTCTCAAAATTTCCTGCTCTTCCATAAGGACATATTGAGCATTAGTTTTTCAGGACAAGAAAAAATTAGAGCAATTTGTCACATTCTTTTGATATACCCATATTCTTACTTTTATGTAAACAGGTTCTATTAATCTCATGGAACTCACAAGAGCTTATATATGCAAAATAATACCATATTGTTTAAAAATACTGATTGTTTTTAAGAATTCCAGAAAACATGATTCAGCATCTCATAATGCAACTTATAGAATAACCTTTGTATTCAGTAATCTCAGTAACAAAAGAAAAAGCAAGTTACCTTTCACTTTAATTTCAGACTTATATTTTAAGTAGTAAATGATGAATCTCTATACTTAATGCACTTAGAAAAATTAAATAAATGCTTTCCTCAGTTATTTCTTAACAAACCTGATACCCTCCATGATTCACTGCCATGAAGTGCTGTTTTGAAGCAGTATTGGCATGGTATATTTTTACTTTATTAAAAACGATGTAAAATTATGCAGTAAAATTACTTACTTTTAGGTTAAAAGTGAATTCATGTTGATGCTATCATATTAACCACATTTATTAATCAAAAACCATGAGACAATACAACCTTCCCAGAATTTGCTTTCCTGAATTAGTCTAGCTGGATATCTAATTGGCACCTTATGGTGTCTGTACTCAAGTGCAGAGGCTGCTCTAATGCTCTGTAATTACAATGCATCAAGCAGATTTGATTAAATCAAGTCTGTTGGAGCATGGCAATTTCTGCATCTCGTAGTCTAGAGCATCCCCACACTTCAGAATGGTGTTGGGGGTACTTGAACTAAAGTTCATTGAACAAGCTTTAGTTCAAGCACCCCCACTGCCATTTTGAAGTTCAGGGATGCCGACACACGAGACACTGCAGCTCTAGGAGCCAATCTAATTAAAGCACCTCCCCCCACACCCATAGCACATGTAAAACTACCCTTGGATTTAATAAATATTTATTGCATATGAAATCTTACAAAAAAATAACTTAAAAATCTCAGCATTTTCTAATTTCCCCCTCTGCTATTGGAAAATTTCTAACCATCTAGAGTAGTTGTTGACTCTCTGCTTGAAAAACTGTATTACCTAAATATAGAGAATTATTTGCAATTGTAACTAGTATTCTACAATAAGTAAATGTTTCTAGCCTACTAGCCACATCTATATACTCTGACTTCCATGTTCATCCTCCAAATTCTTCCCTCCAACAATCTGCGCTCCTGTTTCCAACTTTCATTTAGGTTGCTGTAATCATGGCCCATAATTTTAAATACCTTATAAAAATATTCTAGGCAGGCTAAAAGCTGCAGTAAAAGCAGGATCAGTAATCATCATGCTCCCTGCCCCTACCTCCCATCACCACATAAATAAAAAAAGAAAAGAAAAAATCCTTAAAAATAATTCATTAACTTTTCCATATCAGGGAGTTTAGTTCTCTGGGACTTTTCTCTATAGCTGCTCAGTTCAGACTGTAGATATGAAGATGGAGTGATGTTCACCAAGGACATACATGAAGGCCAGCAGAGTCACAATTAAACAGGCCAAATTCAGTACATCACAAAAGCATGTCAGCCTTTAGCAGCTGTCACACAAGGACTTGAGAGGCTGTATTGGAGCCTTTTGAAAGGGAATAGGGATCAAGGAATTCAAGGATTCTATTCTCTTGCAAACTCCTGTAGAGTGTCATTGCAAACTCAAGGTCTTTGTGTAAGGGATGAGGATTTTAGCCGAGCCGACTATTCCTTTTTATTTTCCCAACGTTCATTTTCCCAATGCCACATTGATTAAAAATAATCAATTTCTGGAATGTTTTCCCTTCATCTAAAATTAGATGATAGCATCTACATGTTTTTAGATTTGCCCATTCTCAAATCTCTTGCAAATTGCATGCTGAACATGATTCTCTTCTCACATACAATGAAGCAAATCTGGAATCATGTAATAGAAAAGCAATATTCAGAGATAAAAGCGGCGTAAAAGAAATGGATTGGATGTATTGTATGCATATGCTAGGCTACTATGAAAACAGGCCTGATCATCCTATTTTGATGATTTTAATAAGGACTCTAATTTTGCTGTTTTCTCTTATCGAAATGCTCAGCCTCCATATAGAGAAAAGATACTGATTTATATAACATATATTGAGGAACATCTTTACTTTCTTTAGGCCTGTGGCACATGTTCAGTTAAAGGCATGATGTGATAAATGGTGAACATGACAAACCTTGACTTTAGGAAGGCTTTTGATATGGTCTCCCACAACATTTTTACAATCAAGCTGAGGAAGTACAAGTTGGGAGAAGGATTGTAAAAAAAAATGGTTGAATCATCTGACTCAAGGAGTAGTGATAAATGGCTTAATGTCTACTTGGCAGCCCATATCAAGTAGAGTACCCCAGGGCTCAGTCCTGGGGCTAGTTCTGTTCAATATTTTCACCAATAACTTGGAAAATGGAATGGAATGCATCCTCAGAAAGTTTGTAGATGAAACCAAGCTGGGAGATGTAATAGGATTCAGAGAGACCTCAACACATTGGAGGAATGGACCAAAAGAAAACTCATAAGGTTCAATAAGGATAAGTGCTAATTCCTGCACTTAGGATGGAAAAATCCCATGCACCAGTACAGGGTTGGGACTGACTGGCTAAGCAGCAGTTCTGTGGAAAAAGACCTGAGATTTACAGTGGACAATAAGTTGCATATGAGTCAACAGTGTGCTCTTATTGCAAAGAAGGCTAACAGCATACTGGTCTGGATTAGCAGAAATATTACCAGCAGATCTAGAGAAGTGATTCTTCCCCGCTATTTTGCACTGGTGGGGCCACATTTGAATACTGCATTCAGTTTTGGGGCATCCACTACAGAAATGATGTGGAAAACTTGGAGAGAGTCCAGCTGAGGGCAACAAAAATGGCTGGGTGGGGGAGAAAAGGACTTCTGAGGAGAGGCTGAGGGAAACAAGGCTTCTTTAATCTAGGAAAAAAGACAAGTGAGGGAGGATTTAATAGCAGCCTTCAATTACCTGAAGGGTGGTTCCAAAGAGGATGGAGTTAGATTGTTCTCAGGTGTGGCAGATGACAGAACAAGGAGTCATGGTCTCAAGCTGCACCAAAGGAAGTTTAGGTTGGCTATTAGGAAAAGCTCTCCCATTAGGAGGGTGGTAAAACACAAGGACAAGCTACCCAGAGAGGTTGTGGAATCTCTACCCTTGGAGGTTTTTAAGAGCCAGGTAAACAAAGTCTTGGAAGGAATATACTAGTTGGGGTGGTCCTGCTTTGAACAAGGGGTTGGCCTCCTGAGATCCCATCCAACCCTAATCTTTCTATGAATCTATGCATCTGAACCATGATCCTGACATTTGCACCTCCTGCTCTAAGTTAACCTACGATGCAAACAAGCTACATACAAACTCAAGCATGGCAGAAGGAGCAATTGTGGGATCAGGGATCAGATCCCAATAATGGTGTATTGATGGTACAGAGGGAGCTAAGGATCATGATCCCAGAGTCCTTCTGAAGTGGCAAGCTGGGGGCCCAGCGCCCCCATGGCTGGGAGTGCCAGTCAGCTGTTTGGGGATCTTAACCCCAGGAGTTCATGGAGCCCTGGGCTCTCATGTATTCCAACAGTTGAGAGCCCTAATCAGCTGACTGGCGCTCACAGCTGCAGGAGCGCAGGGACCCCTGATCAGCTGAATACATGCTCATGGCTGTGAACATATCAAAGTCCTTGGGGCTGGCCCCATGTTCAATTTATAATGTGATGGGAACTAGCCACTGTCAAAGAAAGATCTTTGGTCTCAGATGCCGATGGCAAAAGGCCAAAAGCTGACATAATGTATTTTGTCATGATAGTTCCGCATTCCCTCCCCCTTTTTGCTGAAATGTAAAACACATGCGCAGTCAATCTTGCATGAAACCTGAGCAGAAGAGAGAAACACACAGAGTCTGATCACAGTTATGATTGGCAGTCCTGTAATTATTCATTTATTCATGCCTGGTGTGTTGTAATAGGCCACCCTGTCAGCTGTAACTTTAGAAAGATTTGCGCCTTCAGCGGAGAATTCTATACATGCCAAGAAGTTAAGTCAGCGATTTGGCCAGTCGCTGACCTCTCTCCCTGCCAATGGTAAAAGTTTTCAGGTGTATCCAATTTTGCTGGCTCGTCCCTTCTCGTCAAGAGCTCATGAAGGTCTTCAGACCGAAGTTACCTGTATGCTTTGCTTGAAATCTGCATCACGCAGTTTGTAATCTGAGCAACAAAAATATCTACACGCTGTGCTGAATAAATCAACTTCTCTTTCTACACCGCATGACCACAACTTCCTTCCTACACTGCACTCTCCTGTGGTGTAAGTAAAATAAACTTTCTGTGTAACCAGTACGCTTTAAATCTGCTGACTCCTACTCGCCGCTACTACCCACCTGTCCGACCACCTATCCCACCTGCGCCCAGCCGGTCGTACCGACCCAGGCTCACAGGTCAAAGGTGCGCCAGTCATTCGGGCGTGACACGGCATCACGAACAGGATCCAGGGGAGGCGAAATGGAGTCAGAGTTGATCCGCCACTGCCCATGGCGTGCAGGAAACCGTGATTGTGCAAGCTCAAACGATCTGTGGGCACACATCGCTTACCACCAAGCAGATGGTCTTGCTAACTCATTAATCACCGGATATATGTCTCCTGCTGGAGACAAAGGGGGCAAGGAGTGGGCCATTCAGTTGGCACCGAGCTCCTTCAGATGTGTTATGAGCCGGAAAGGGGTCACCTTCCGGCCCAGAGATGAGGTCGGGAGCTTGTCTCTGGTGCGAGTGAAACCTGACAGCGCAGTGAACCCGACACCCGCCCAAGAGTTTGCTCGCTGCATCCGGCATGTACGGGAAGGGGGAGAGGGCACCCCACCCAATAAGTTTAACTGTCCAAATTTGTCACCCGACTCACGCGCACACGAACTGTTAACGCAACTCCGTGAAACCCTGGAATCAGAGGGTCGTACAGTGACAAAGTGGAATGGTCCCAAATGGGACAAGGGAAAAATGATTAATGTTCTGTTCCGTACTGTGTCAATTCTACTACATGAGGTCATGAATTTCGACTCACAGCTGAATACAGCCAGTAAAAATGCTAAGGAACTGGTGATAAAATGCAGCACTTCACCAATGCCCAAAGATGGCGCTGAGCAAAAGCAGAAGTCACAGCTAGAAAATGGTGCTGAACAAAAGGGAAAGCCAACGCCCAAAAATGGCGTTGACAATAAGCAGCCATGCTCTGAAATTGGTGCTGAGCCAAAGGGGAAGCTGTACCCAAGCCTGGAGGAACTGACGGCGAACATGAGACGTCATCGAGCACAGTTATACCCACCTCCAAACAGGACTACCCTCCCACCCTGCTGATGAAGGGCGATCTGACGTCACTAGATGTGATCACGCCTACACCCTGGCCAGGCCGTCCTCCTACGCCGCCTACCCTAGCAACCGCACCACCCCCTCCATATCCAGAGGAACCTGATGGTACGCGGTTAGTTAAAAGCAGAAGTAAAACTTACAAAAAGGAATTTATAATTTCAGCTCTCCCTGTCAGCGTAGTCAAGTGGACTACAACAGGAGCTGGACAACCCCAGGCCACAATAACAGTCTGCACCAGAACTTGGGCAGAAATGAGCGATCTTCACAAAGAAAAGGGAATCCAACCTGACAAAACCCCCATTGTTTGGATGGGCCACCTTGAAATAGAAGCAGCAAACGAGCTCATCGATGCAGAGGAAGCTATCCACCTTGTTCAAAACACAGCTTGGAGTAGAGGAATAGTTATGGACCCACAACCCGTAACAGCAAATCAACAATGGCCAATAGCGTTGCCAACCTTAGCAGTAGACACAATTATGAAAAAAATGCATGTCTGGCATGATGGTGGCCCCAAACAACCTAATGCTGTCCATTTGATCCATGCCGTGATTGGAGCGTCCTATGTCCAATGGAATCCAGTTACGGACCCTTTGAACTTAACAATATTACAGCAAGCTACAGCATGGCCCCACCGTTACCTAGAAAACCCAGGCCAAGTCCCCTGTCTACACCAAGCCGTTGAAGCAGTGTCTGAAGTATATGGAGGCCCACATAAACTAACTGTAAAAATGGTTCTCACTCCATCCATTAACACCCCAGTAATGAATATCTGGGCACTAGTATCCCAACTACAATCAGCAATGACCAGTAAACCTACCCAAGTCCATGTCACAGCTTACCCGAAACAGACACCGTTACCAGAGAAGCTCGGTCACCAAGGCACTTCCAGAACAGCACCCCCACAAAGGTTGCCAGAAGAAAGAGCCAGATTTGGATTCCTATTAAACAACACCAAACTTAACAAAGCTCAACTACGAGCACTAGGGGACGAAGGGCAGAAGCTTCTTGCAGAACTGGACTTCAAATTCAATGAGCTGTCAAAAAACAAGTAGTCGCCGTCAGCAGGACCGGTGGCGTGATACACAAAACTGTTACAAATGATGATACTTGCCCTTACGCCACCCTCACTCTCATCGACCTAGCGAATCCTCTCAAGCAAGTATGTGTGTCATTCCTCCTCAACACAGGGGAACAGGTCAGTGTAATTACCGTGAATATTCCTCATCAGGTGATGAAAAAAGTCATCATGATACAAGGCCTGAATACTGTAAAGCCCAAACCTGTAAATAAATTTCTAGTAAAAGGCCATCAAAAGATGTTAACTGCTGTTCTATGGGGCATCAGTCTCCTAGGTGTTCCTGCAATCCGTACATTAAAACTTAAAGAACAAGTACTGCAAGCTCTTCCGCTCACTGTAGCACCAGACAACCACCATCGTCCACCCTTGCGTAATGCAACTGCTTGGCGATACCGACCCATCCCAACCAAAGCGTCGTTACAAGCCTCTCTTCAAACCGTGCTATCCCAAATGGAACAGGAAGGCCGTATTACACCTGTTTCTGAAAGTATCTATTTATCAGCTGGATGAGGCATAGCCAAGCCCGGATGTCCTGATGAAGCTCGACTTGTTGTCTACTACTGCATAGCAAACAAACATTGTGCATCTCTTATTCAACCGAATATTTCGGACCTTCCTCAACAACTGTGCACAATAGCTGAATACCAAAGGACTCTGGGACCTCCCGCTCTGCCCAGTCAGGGGCATGGACCAAGGTGGTCAAGGGCTCTAAGGCCCGCCGCACGAAGGCCCCTCCCTTGCTGGAGCTTAGCAACAGGTTCGCACCTCTTGCAGCCCCAGCAGAGCCTGCTCAGTTGCCAGTTCCCGCAGGCAACCCAGGCTCAACCGCAGCTACTGGCCCCGCTCTCCCCAAGACAAAGCGAAAGCTGTTTGTTGTGGGAGACTCCATCCTGCGGGGCACTGAGGTGGCAATCTGCTGCCCTGACCCTTTAGCTTGGGAAGTCTGCTGCTTCCCAGGGGCCCGCATCCAAGACATTGCGGAGAGGATCCCGCAGCTCCTCCGGCCCACAGACCACTACCCCATGCTCCTTATTTATGTGGGCACCAATGACACGGCTCGGAGCACCCCCAGCCAGGTCATGAGGTGCTACAGGGATTTGGGAGAAGGGCTTAGGGGTCTGGGAGCTCAGGTGGTGTTTTCATCGATCCTCCCAGTCTCGGGCTATGGGCTGAGGAGGGAGAGGAGGATCCATGCAGTGAAACAAAGACTGCGGAGCTGGTGTCATCTGGAAGGCTTTGGCTTCCATGACCACAGCCCGCTCTTTGACGAGAGAGGCAGTGAGCTGCTGGGAAGAGATGGTCTCCACCTCTCTCCCCTGGGGAGGAGGCTCTTCTCAGCCAGGCTGGCTGACCTCCTCCACCAGGCTTTAAACTAAGCCCGCTGGGGGATGGGGGGACTACTGCCACTGCTGGCCGGCTGAGCGACCCTTGCAAAGCCAGCAGACCAAGGCACTTAAGGGAGCCCACCCCTGCCCCAGCCCTGGCACAATCTGTGGGCAAGGCAAGAGCCCGCAAGGGCACACTTGCCTGCCTGTACACTAATGCCAGGAGCCTGGGCAACAAGCAGGAGGAGCTCGTCCTCCTGCTCAGTGCAAAGAATTATGACGTCATTGGGATAACGGAGACCTGGTGGGACTCCACCCATGACTGGACCATGGGTATAGAGGGCTATACCCTGTACAGGAGGGATCGTATTGACAAAAAGGGCCAGGGTGTAGCTCTCTATGTGAAGGAAAGCTACATGTCCCTGCAACCTGATGTTGGTGACCGGCATGGACTGATAGAGACCCTCTGGGTAAAAATTCATGGGGAATACGGCACAGGGGACACAATGGTGGGAGTCTACTACAGACCTCCCACTCAAAGTCCTGAGCTTGACGAGGAGTTTGCCTGGGAACTGACTGAGGCCGCTTGCTCCAGGACTTTGGTTGTGATGGGTGACTTCAATTACCCGGACATCTCGTGGGAAGATCACTCAGCAAAATCCGAGCGGTCGCAAAGCTTTCTCTCATGCATGAATGACCTCTACCTGACTCAATAAGTCTATGGGCCAACGAGAGGCAAAGCGCTGCTCGACCTGGTACTGGGTACGGGGGACGACGTAATCAGCGACCTAGTGATTGATGGGAAGCTGGGTAACAGCGACCACAAGCTGATCACCTTCACCATCCGCCGTAAAGCTGGCAAGTCAGTCAGCAACACAGAAGTCCTTGACTTCAGAAAAGCCGACTTGGACAAGCTCAAGAGGCTTGTCGGTCAGGTCCTCAGGGACCATGACCCCAGGGAGATGGGAGTTCAAGAAGAGTGGTTGCTTCTCAAGGAAGTGATCCTCAATGCACAAGGTAAATCTATTCCAACACGGAGGAAAGGCAGCAAGAAGGCACAGCAGCCCTCCTGGCTCTACAGGGACCTAGCGGACCTCATGTGGCTAAAAAGGAAAGCCTACAATGGATGGAGGATGGGATTCACCTCCAAGGCGGATTATTCTGCGCTGGTCCGGTCCTGCAGGGAGCAAACCAGGAAAGCCAAGGCTGCAACTGAACTCCAACTAGCTTCAAGCATCAAGGACAACAAAAAGTCCTTTTTCAGATATGTGGGGAGCCGGAAGAAAAGCAAGGGCAATGTTGGACCCCTGCTAAACCAGATGGGGCAACTGGCAACTGACACCCAGGAAAAAGCCAACCTATTAAATAGGTACTTTGTGTCAGTCTTTCATCAGTCCCATGGGACGCCCATGCCTGCTAGAGGACAGGGAGATCCGGGTGATGGGGATCCCCTACCCTCCATAAATGCTGACCTCGTGAAGGAACACCTTGAGAAGCTGGATACCTTCAAGTCAGCCGGCCCTGACAATCTGCACCCCAGGGTACTAAAGGAGCTGGCGAGCGTCATAAACCAGCCCCTGGCACGGATCTTTGAAAACTCCTGGCGCTCTGGTGTAGTGCCCGAAGACTGGAAGAAGGCCAATGTGGTGCCGATCTTCAAGAAAGGGAGGAGAGTGGATCCGGCTAACTACAGGCCCATTAGCCTGACTTCTATCCTGGGGAAGATCTTAGAAAAGTTTATTAAGGAGGCCATTCTTGATGGACTGGCCCAGGCTAACATTCTAAGGGATAGCAAGCACGAGTTTGTTGTGGGTAGGTCTTGTTTGACCAATCTCATTTCCTTCTATGACCAGGTGACCTATCACCTGGACAAGGGAGAAGAGATTGATGTCATATATCTTGACTTCAAAAAAGCTTTTGATCTGGTATCCCATGAGCACCTCTTGGCCAAACTGCCCAGTTGTGGCCTTGGCTCCACCACGATCCGCTGGCTGGGAAACTGACTCCGTGGTCAGACCCAGAGGGTTGTGATTGATGGCAGTCACTCATCGTGGTGCCCTGTGACCAGTGGGGTCCCTCAAGGCTGTGTCCTTGGACCCATACTGTTCAACATCTTCATTAATGATGTGGACATTGGAGTCAGGAGTGGACTGGCCAAGTTCGCCGATGACACCAAACTTTGGGGCAAAGCATCCACGCCAGAAGACAGGCGGGTGATCCAGGCTGACCTGGACAAGCTCAGCAAATGGGCAGACGAGAACCTCATGTTGTTTAACACCAAAAAATGCAAGGTTCTCCACCTTGGGAGGAAAAACCTGCAGCACCCTTATAGGTTCGGCAGTGCTACGTTAGATAGCACTACAGAAGAAAGAGACTTGGGGGTCATCATTGACCACAAGATGAACATGAGCCTGCAATGCGATGCTGCGGCTAGTAAAGCGACCAAAACGCTGGCGTGCATCCATAGATGTTTCTTGAGCAAATCCCGGGACGTCATTCTCCCCTGGTACTCGGCCTTGGTGAGGCCGCAGCTGGAGTACTGCATCCAGTTTTGGGCTCCACAATTCAAAAAGGATGTGGAGAAGCTTGAGAGAGTCCAGAGGAGAGCCACGCGCATGATCAGAGGTCAGGAAAACAGATCTTACAATGACAGGCTGAGAGCCATGGGGCTTTTTTTCCTGGAAAAGCATAGGCTCAGGGGTGACCTGATGGCCACCTATAAGTTTATCGGGGTGACCACCAGGATCTGGGGGAACGTTTGTTCACCAGAGCGCCCTAAGGGATGACGAGGTTAAATGGTCACAAACTCCTGCAAGAGCGTTTCAGGCTGGACATAAGGAAGAATTTCTTTACTGTCCGAGCCCCCAAGGTCTGGAACAGTCTGTCAGCGGAGGTGGTTCAAGCACCTACATTGAACACCTTCAAGAGTAAATTGGATGCTTATCTTGCTGGGATCCTATGACCCAAGCTGACTTCCTGCGCTTTGGGCAGGGGGCTGGACTCGATGATCTCCCGAGGTCCCTTCCAGCCCTAATGTCTATGAAATCTATGAAGGCTCCTGTAACTCTCCCACCCTTGCCACTGAAGCCATGAATAAGTGTCTAGGGGAATTCAAGCAAAATCTACAGTTCCCAGACTATGTTCTCCTGTGCAGTTACGTAGATGACATCACTATTCTCAGTCGGGACAGTTCAACAGTTTCATCTTTAACCCAGAGATTACTTGAACACCTTACAGCTGCAGGCTGGACAGTAAAACAACATAAGTCATGCCTCAATCCTTCAGCAGGCTGGGCAGTAAAACAACAGAAGTAATGCCTCAATCCTTCAAATGACATCACCTTTCTCGGAACCAAGTTTAAAGGCCCGTGGAAGCAAAGGCACAAACCACCAAGCGAACTGATTTCACCGATTCTTAGTCGCTACAACAGTGACCTGTCACGAAAAGAGCTCCAACAAATGATAGGACGTATCAATTGGCTTCGACATTATGTCCAGCCCCAGGAGCTTGCAGTACTTGCTAAACTTCAAAAGCGCCTGCGCCACTTTCAGTTTCGATCTTATTTAGACCCATGGACTTCCAAAGATGATCAAGCCATCCAAGATCTAATTACACAATGCAAAAACACCAAGCTTCACGCAGTCAACCTAAATAATGACTTGATTGTTGCAGTTAGCTACACAGATATGCATATTTGGGTGACAGTGCATGACCAAGACCATCTTGTTCTAGCTGCTCACCGCACTCTAGAAGGTGCTCAACACTGATACAGAACTGTTGGAAAAGCTTTACTCGCATCACAGTTAGCAAAGCCAGTGTCAAAAGGCCATGGAAACATCCTAGGCCCTGGAATGACACTGTTGACACAAATCGACAGTGACTGTGTTCACCCAGGATTTGGTGGCGAACCTAAAATTTCGGCCGCTTTAGTCCTTGACCACCAGTACCATTGGTCTGCCTCGTGAGAACATTGTGATACACCAGCACCGTGTGAAGTTCGAGATCGCCCAATCTTATATGCTACCACAGCACAAGCCTGGATGGCCTCCGACGGAACCACACAACATGGAGGTCTGTGTGGATTCTATTGCCACGCCTGTTGAGAACACGAAATCCTAACAGTGTTCGAGTCAGCGCAACTAAATGAACTTGTTGCATTCTGTAAAGTTGTTGAGCACTGCCTCGAACAACATAATGGCTGTCAACCAGTTCCAGTCATTGCTGTAGACTCTAGTTCATTTACAAAATCTTCACAGGAAATGGTGACCTATAACTCTGTGTCCGAACTTAGAAAAAAATCTTTGATATAATCACAGTTCTGGACCCACCACCACTCATTAAGCATACCAGGTGGCACCGCCCGGATACAGACCCAGTTCATGCCGAAATTGACCAACTCCTCCAAGAAGGGAAACAGCCCCAAGTATCTGTCAGTCAAGTAGCCGAATCATCAGAAAAAGATCCTTTCCTTCATTGGCTACATGAACACTGGGGGCATCCTGGGGTGAGTGCGTCCCACAGCCGCTGGTACAAAGATACAGTTCAACCTCGGTCAGAAGGAACTCACAAAGATTGGACTCGTATAGTCCAAGCCTGTGAACAGTGTGCCAAAGAAAAGAAACACCCGACTGCAGTAGAGTGAGAAACCTTCGCCAAAGAACACTTTGAACCTGGTAAAGTGTGGCAGATTGATTTGCTAGGTCCCTTACCCGGCACAAGGCGACACCCGAAAGGACTCATTGCTATTGATCTTGGCACACGGCAAGTGCAAGTTATACCACTGCAAAAAAGTACCAGCCTATCAGTTGTCACTGCATTAAAACTGTTAATCGCTCATTAGCAAGCCCCAGAAATCATCCACTCAGATGGAGGACCGCCCTTTACCTCCAAACTGATCAGCGATTTTGCAGCGGCCTTCAACATCCAGTGGCATCATCATATCCCGTACCACCCACAATCCAACAGTGTAGTCGAGTGCACCATTGGTCTTGTCAAAGAAAAAATTTGACTGTTGAACAAAGGTTCCTACACTGGATGGGACGCAGTTCTTCCCGTTGTCCTCATCAGTCTGAACACTGAGAAATCCTTACGGGAACATCGAACACCCACCCCAGTCAAACCATGGACACCTAAATTTCTCCCAGGTGAATTAATTTGGGTTACAACTCCGAATCTGAAGCCAATGCCGACCAAAGGCCAAGTGGTTCACCTTGGACAGTACCCGAACACATACTGGGTCATCAAAGATGTCGACGGCCCCACAGGACCCCTGCACCTTTTAGCGCACCACAATTGGTTGTCTAGGCACGCTGAGCAAAAAGTTACATGAATTACATAATATTCTTGATACTGCTGTTTTTTGTTGTCTTTTGCAGGAAACACCATGAGGCTCATTGCAACCCTCATCATACGCTGTGTCGTGTACTCTGTTTCGTGTATGCTTCAACACAACTCATTTTTAACGCTGTTGGCTGTTTCTACCACCGAGTGCCACAATTTTGAAGAAAATGAAAATACAACGATAGACTACCAACTCTGTTTCCCAAAACTCACAGCAGCGACGGGCACTGGCATTATCACCCATCCTGGATGACCATCTTCTAGTTTTAATATATTTCACTATCTTAATCTCTTTCGCTGTAATCTCCCTTCAGCAGATGTTTCAGGATTACCTTTTACTATTAGTGCTTCCATATTTATTCCCACTTAAATGGTCGTATGTCTGTGTTGGACCACATTGTCCTGCCAACACCATTAACTGTTCTACCCCTATAATAACAATTCTTGAGGCACTTAACGTTACCCTAACTAATAATTCCCTTTCCCAAATTGTAGATTGTATCTATGTTTTTCAAGTTAATTATACTGCCAGTTGAAACCTTTCTGTAACAGAGCCAAAAAAGCAACACAATGTACGCATGTTATGTAATGTTCTTCACGCATTATGGCCTCAGTGTCCTACTTATAACCCACTGAATCCCAAGGAAAAGAACCGCCCAAACTGTCATAAAACTAACAGTTCAAACCCAATTTGGCTAAAAACACCAGGTTATATTGACTACGCTCAACGCCGTAATAGTGAATGCAAGCACTTCAAACCTAAACCTTGCCCATTTCCCCTCCCACGGCCAGGAGTCCTTTATACAGACCCAGCCATCCCCTGTCTTTGGAGTCATTTAAAAAACTTTACTAAAGTGACTATTAGAGAAAACTCACCCTCTTGTAATTACCCCGTACCAAATGGACACTTACCCCCTGGCTGGGTTTGGTTTAACCTCAAAACCAACGCTACCAGCATATACCCCGCTCTTACCTCTGATGAAACTCTAACTCCTGTAACCTCCTTATGGAGCCTAAAAGGACTCCAAGTAGGTTGGAAGAAGACTACCACCGCTACTCATAGAAAGTCTAGTCTTTCCCGTACAAAGCAAGCCTCCCTCACACACGAACAAGTAGATTACACCTGGACTCTAATGGATTCTTGGGACAAAGTAGGCATTTATTTTCCCTGGATGTATGGATCAAAAATGAATACTTTTTGACAAAATTGTCCTTTTAACTGAAACTGTCGCCAACCTTACCAACCTAGTCAATGAAGGGTTCCGAAATATTGACGAGTCATTCAAAAAAGTTCAGGCAGCAGTGTATTACAATTGATTAGGCTTAGATTATCTAGGCTTAGATTATCTTTTACTTGAGCATGGAGGCTTATGTGCTATGTTTAAAAATGATTCGCATTGTTGCCTTGAATTTACCCCCCAGGATGGAGGTAATTTGACCCAAGTCTTAAATGGTCTTGAAACGCTTTCCGTCCAACTTCGAGAACTAACCACGGAAAAAGAAAGCTGGTTAGATGATCTATTCGATTGGTTTGGCTTTGACATCTCCAAATGGTTGTTACCCATACTTATACCTATTTTAAGTGGTTTTATTTTCATATTAATACAATTATGTATTTTTTCTTGCCTTTTCAATGTAATCAAAAAATGCATAACCACACTTTCTGCTTTTGTATACACACGCTTGCCAATTGTTTATCAGCTTGATGAGAAAGAAGACCAATTCTAAACGATGTTACCAAAGTTGCCATCGGCAAGGGGGGCATGTCAAAGAAAAATCTTTGGTCTCAGATGCCAATAGCAAAAGGCCAAAAGCTGACATAACGTATTTTGTCATGATAGTTCCGCATTCCCTCCCCCTTTTTGCTGAAATGTAAAACACATGCGCAGTCAATCTTGCATGAAACCTGAGCAGAGAGAGAAACACACAGAGTCTGATCACAGTTATGATTGGCAGTCCTGTAATTATTCATTTATTCATGCCTGGCGTGTTGTAATAGGCCACCCTGTCAGCTATAACTTTAGAAAGATTTCCGCCTTCAGCGGAGAATTCTATACACGCCCAAGAAGTTAAGTCAGCGATTTGGCCAGTCGCTGACTTCTCTCCCTGCCGATGGTAAAAGTTTCCAGGTGTATCCGATTGTGCCGGCTTGTCCCTTCTCATCAAGAGCTTACGAAGGTCTTCAGACCGAAGTTACCTGTATGCTTTGCTTGAAATCTGCATCACGCAGTTTGTAATCTGAGCAACAAAAGTATCTGCATGCTGTGCTGAATAAATCAACTTCTCTTTCTACACCGAGCAACCACAACTTCCTTCCTACACTGCAATCTCCTGTGGTGTAAGTAAAATAAACTTTCTGTGTAACCAGTACGCTTTAAATCTGCTGACTCCTACTCGCCACTACTACCCACCTGTCCGACTACCTATCCCACCCATGCCCAGCCAGTTGTACCGACCCAGGCTCACAGGTCAATTGTGTTCCGGTCATTCGGGCGTGACAGCCACAAAGATATTGTCACAGGATCAAGGAGATGTCCTGTGACTAATATAGGGTTATGAAGCTGCCAATCACCGGGACAGCTCAGGTGTGGGTTGCCGCAGCAACCAGGTGTGGTCAGGTGACCAGAAGGGGGCAGGGCTGGGCCTTTATAAACATCCCAGGCCGGAGCCAGAGTAGCAGTTTCCTCTGGCAGCTGCAGGAGCAGGAGCTCTGTGGGCGAGCTGAACAGCCCGGGTCGATGGTTGCAGCCTGACCACTCTGACGGGCTGCAAGGATGCAAGGGTAGGGAGAACCCTGATGGAGGTAGGGGAGAGAGCCAGCATAGAGCCGAGTGGGGATTATAAGCTCGGGGGCTTATGTTTGTGTTATAAGCCGGTAGGCTTCTTGTTTGTGTTGTAGCCACTTGGCTCATGGTTTTGTTATCGTTGTACTGGAGGACCGGGTGAGGCTGTAGGGGTGCGAGGAGGCCTCACAGGGGCTCCCCAGTAGCTTGGGGGTTCCCAGTGCCCAGCGGGGGCACAGTGAGCAGTGCCACAGTGGGCACAGCGTTTTGAGTCTCAGTGTGTGGGGTTTGTAGCCCCAGCCGCGGGAAGCGCGGCAAAGGCCCCAGAGGGGGTGAGAAGCGTGGCAAAGGCCCTAGAGGGGGCAACAAGCAGGGGAAGCATGAAACAGGCCCAGTGGGGCGAGGCCTGGGCACGGCAAGCCCAGAGGCGCCGGCTGTGGGGTGCAGGTTGCTACACTGGCCCAGAGGCGCCAGTAATGGGGTGCAGGTTGTTTAACCGGCCCAGAGGTGCTGGTAAAGGGGCGCTAGGTGCGTGACCACCCCAGGGGCACCAGCAAAAAGGGTGCCAGGGGCGTGATAGGCCCAGGAGGATCGGCGAGGGGCGCCGGGGCGTGACAAGCCCCAGGGGGGCGCCAGGTGAGTGACAGGCCCGGGGGTGCCAGAGAGGGTGCCGGAGGGCAAGGACAGAGCAACATCCAGGAACAGCTGTGAGGCTTGGGGTGTGCTAAAGGGGAGGTAGGAGGCACGCATTGCCCATAAGGCTGGGGGTGTTGGAGCACCCCATTTGGAATGGAGGTAATACCAGCGTGGTGTCAAGGTGAAAGTAGGCAGCCTTCCTCACTGAACTTTATAAGATCAAAGACGTGGCGGGCGAGAAGGGGGTGCTGGATCACCTTAATTGGCATGGCAGGGGGCGCTAGCGAGCTTATGGCCGCTCGCAGGCCCCACTCCGTGACAGTTATGACACAGTTTTTGTGTAATAATTTTGTGCCTTATTCCCTGTTCACTTAATTAATGGTGTAATAAGTAGGATCCAGCCACATGTGTTAAGACATGATTAAATGGTTAATCATGTCTTAAGTGTAACTTCTGTCAGGGGCCTTATTGTAATATCAAATTAATGCAAATAGTATGCCTTTTTGTAAGCAAAAATAAAAACCTCCTCTATAGTAATGCTGTAACTGGTTGTTGCTAAATCTGATAAAGTTTTAAGTGAGAACAAAATTTAACTGTGAAAGATCTTTATTTCCTTCAGCTTTTTCTCCTCAGTCAGGGTATAAGCCTATTCAGAATCCATTTCTGGAAAGGTAATTCATTTTTAAAAATTTAATATCTTCCTTTGAGCTAGGAAAGTATGATGTATATAACAGAATAAAAATCAGTCAGAGTCTCATTAAACTTCAGCAGTCTTTTTGCCTATTTTCTCTTAAGGTAGCTGAATTGTGAAAAGTCTATTCTTCATGTCTCTCATCCTGATATGACAAAATTCTACCTGAAAAATAGATAAAATGTATGCCTGCACAAAAGGACACTTCAAGACATACACATTAGCTAAACCCCTAAGAGGGAATTTAGTGAAGAATAGGTTCTAGAGTAGCCATTGGCAAAAGGGTGGATTTCATTCACTACAAATGCAGCTATGGAAGTTTAAATCAAGATTTAATTTCAAAGGTTTAAGGCTGTATATACATGTTACAAAGACCTAGAAGAATTTTCCCAGTTTTGTTTTATTGGTAACCCCCCCCCCCCGCCCCGACTACCTGAAGGCACCTGAACAGACATTTCAATGCTGCACCCTTGAAGAGTAGAGTGATTTTAGCGCTCATGCTAATTAAGCCATGGGGCCCCTGTGCACACATCTTGGGGTTTTCTGCAGGAAAAAAACCCCTAAATCTTCCGTCTCTCTTATTAGAGACAGATAGCTACAGTGCACAAAGCAGTCCTGATTGTGGATCCAGACTGCTCAGTCAGACTGAATTTCCCTGCTGCACAATTTGAAGATTGTGAAAGTGGCATGGTCTACCCCATGCTTGGCTAGAGTAGTGGGCTAAATACAGACATTCAAAAAACCCGTGGTGAAAGCACTCTAAGTATAAAGCACTATAAATGAGAGCATGGGCAAACTGAACAGATGTTTTTTGTTCAGTGAGGGGGCTGGAAACACATCTTCACTGGCCACTTGGGGTGCTCCTGCATGCCTCCCAGAGGGTTTCCCAAGAAGCCCCTCTCCCCAGCCCTGCCCCCCCACCAGATGGTGACTGTCAGCAGTGGCTGAGGGGAGATGGGGAGACCCCTTTCCTGTGGCCCCCCTGCCACAGTCTAGCAGAATGAGAGACCCCTGCAAGCCCTTCCCCTGTAGATGCTCTACCAAGCAGCAGTTTGCTGCTACCTGACCTGAGCTACTGTGGGGGGAAGAGACCCTGAACCCCTCTCCCTATAGGCCCCCCACTCAGGCTGCTCTGTGATTTGGTGCAGTAGAAGCAGGTGTGGGAAGAGAGACCCCCTCCCCACATGCCAAGCAGCAGTATGCCGCAGCCTGGCCAGGGTTGCTCCAAGGGGGAAGAGACCCTAAACATCTCTCCCCATGGCACCCCTCCTCACCCCGACTGCACTTCACTGTGGCCTAGCAGGGACAGCTGTGGGGAGAGAGAGCCCAGACTCCACTCTGGGATGCATTGCAGCATGGCTCAGCAGGGGTAGCTGCAGGGAACTATATGCTGGGCCCCTCTCCCCACAGCCCCCACACTTGGGCTGCACTTTGGTGGGGCCAAGCAGGAACAGCTGTGGGGAGAGGGACGCCAGAGCCTCCCACAGCCCTGCTCCTCTAACCTAAAGCACTAAATATGTGGCATGCCCCTGCTTGGCCTGGACTGCTGCAGGGGGATAGATCCTGGATTGTTTTCCCCACAGTCTCCCCAGCCAAGTTGTGGCACAACATGGGGCTGGGGTGGCTGTGGAGACAGAAACCGACCTTCCCCCCACTGGCAAGGCTGTATACTGGGATGGAATCAGAGGCTGTCACTGACTAGGTTCAATGACAGCCAAGGGGCAGGACCAGTCCAGGCTCAGAGAGCAAAGGAGCTCCGCCTGAGGGTAGACCAAAGCCCCATATAATACTGCCTTAGATGGTGGTGATTATGCTCTAAGTTAACCCTCAATGGGATCTGATACATCCACTTGATAACAGAAAGTGCTTTAGGTTCATACATGTCGATCATGGGTTAACTTAGAGCATGATCTGCAACTTTTAAAGCACTCAGAGTTATGAATGTCTGTTCGGTTACAGCTTTAGAGCAGTTTTTGCCTGTTTAATGTGTGATGTGTGTAACATCTGTATCTAGAGTCTAGTGAGTGACATACTATCTCCCTTTGGGGGAAGTAGGGGGAACAAAGCATCGTGGACTGCTGGAGCACTGTGCTGTAACATCTCTTGGAGATATTCAGTCTCTTGGGAAAAACTCTCAACAGTGATTTAAACCTAGGTTTTCCCAGGTTATTTTTCTCCTGGGCCAGCCATTTTTGCTCTCGGAGAAAAATCCTGAACATCTCAACACTTGTTGATTTCTCCTAGGAAAGCAGTCCCTGTCCCAGGAAAAACTGCCTGCCTGCATGAGGCCTAAGTCTTCACAGGCTTGTTGACATTCCAAAACTATGCAATATTTTGGGATCCTCTCAAAAGCCCTCATCCATTCCAAAGTTTCTTTATTCCCCGCCTCCTCTACCTCCCCACACACTTAATCAGTATTATAAATGGTTCTTCTGTTTTATAATATGCAAATAATTTCATTTAGCCACATATATGCTCAAATTCTCTTCTTGACTACATAATTACAGTCATTTTTCCAGCATGAGATTAGCCTGGCACAAATTAGATGAAAATTTTGCCCAGAAACATACCCTGTAGAAATAAAGAGGGAATAGGCGTAGCCTGGCAGTTTTATTAACCTGTTATCAAGTCTTCCCTACCTAGATTGAAAAAATGGTAAATAAATCATTAGTCCTCAAAAAGACAAGCGAAGTTTTAGTAGCTCTGTAATCAAATACTTTAATTCTGAAGTTTGCTTTCATTCTGGTGTAGCATGAAATTGAATCCCTTTAAAAAAAATTCTCTCACAAGTACACCCCACCACCTTCCAGAATGCCAGTGGTCTGGTGGCCACAGCATTCAGCTAGGATGGGATAGACTCATGTTCAGGTCCTAGCTTTATATAAAGCAAAGCAGAACTTGAATCCAGGTCTCCTATGGTTTAAAAGAGCATCCTAAACACTAGTGTTTGCATGCCTATTTCCCAGTACTCCTGGTCCTTAGTAAGCTTTCCAATACAAGCTTCAAACTGTTGAAACTTACATGTTTAATTGAAATCAGAATGTTCTTTCAATGGAAAAATGTCGTGTCATTTTTTTCAAGCAACCCTAATTTAAGAATTTGCCAAGATGTAATAACTAATTTATATTCAGCAAAAAGATATCTGGCATTAAAACAGACACTACTATAATGTGATTTATGTACCAGTAGTTTAAAGACATACATTCCTTAGCAAACGTGTTTTAAAAAAATCACATAATAATAATGATTTAAAAACATTCTCACTTTCAAGAAAATATAAGCCCATGATTCAAAAGGATTAACAATTTTCAAAAAAGTTATATTGAATATTTACCACTCTCACAAATCAATGCATATTTATGCTCTTCACTCCATTCCCTATTTGCCTGCGAGGAGTAGGATTCTTGTTCTAACAGGTGCCAACAGTTTACAATCCAAGAATTTAGGGTGCTGTTTGCTTTGGCTTGCCAGTTTTGTTTTAATAAGATTTTTGGTAATCATGTCAACTTCTTGTCTGTTGGCAGTTCTGAAGTCATTGTCTAGCCATTGCCAGTGGGAAATATATTTCAGTTGTATTAAAATATAATTACAATTGTATGTCATAAATCTATGGCAGCATGTGGGTTTTGATGCTCCCATACTTAGTGAATGTGGGATGGAGAAAAGAAATGTAAACCGGGTAATATAATAGGATTTAATTTTAAAGCATGCACAGATAGCTTCATAACAGCCTGTAGGGGTAAGTTAAGGGGTAGCTCTGCCTCATGACTGCCCTAGAAAGATCACTTGTAATATAATTAAGCCGAGATTCTGATTTAGTCTGAACACATATTCACAATAAACTGTTCCTCAGATTAATTAGCACTTTGTTGCAATTTTACTCGGGTGAAATGGGGGGAAAAATGATGTTTTCCTACTACAATCTTTTTTTTTTTGGCTCTAATTACTTGTATTTAATGCTTGACAAGGAAAAAAGACTTTTATCACTTTTTTAAAAAGCCAAAGAATAATACATTATTTAAGAATTTTTAGTTACAGGATTTATGGAAAGCAAGAAACTACTGTACCATATATGTGGGTCAATACTGTTGATATTTTGTAGTGATTATGTTATCACTTATCTGTCAAATATTATTCAATTACAATTATTTACAATTTACAAGAAATCAAGCCCGTTGTTATTTCCTAGTCCAGTCATTATTCAAACCTAGACCTGAAGTTGCTGAACATTATTTGTATGAAGTCCATGGAAATCAAGAGTGCTCAGATCATCATAAGTTCCAACTACTCAGGTGGTCTAATAAAAGGTATCACATCTACCCAAACAACCTTGCCTGCCTATGTCCTTAGACCTATGCAGCTACAACCAAAAACCCCAGATCATCATAAGATGGGATACGATGAGTCTACTTTTTATATATTAGAGATATTATTTGCTATAATCTTAATGTGAATGTCCAAAATTTGACCCACAAAAAGCAAAAGGAAAAAAAAGTAAAGAGAAAAGAAAAAAGAAATGCATATACTTTGTTAGTTTTTTCTACTTTTCTTCTGAGTCATACATCGATATAAAACCTGAATATCAGCAAAATTATTTCTTATTAGCATTGTTACAAATGAAAGGATAGTAAAGTCTGATTCCACAAGTGTCAGTATGGCCAATTCACATAAATAAATAATTGGCACAACATGCATTCAAATATATATATATATATATATATATATATATAGTTAAAATAGGATTAAACACACACACTTATATACACATATACAGATATATTATATAATTAGACTAAGATTATATATTTATACAAATATATCATCTTATTTTTATTAGGAAAAACACAGGTTAATAGAACTCTAGTAATAATAATTCTGGCTTTCATACATGTATTTCCTGTGTATGATTTTTGAGTAGTTGTGCTATTATCAGAAACATCAAATATTTCATATAGAAATTGCACTTTATCTAAATCAACATTACAGTGACCATCACAGTTATCACAAATGAAGTGGAAAATTAGTTAAATGGGGGCAGATCAAGAGACATATGGAGCATTTTTAGAATCAGGCATGGAACACAGCAAGGGAAGCAAAAACATAAATTCTTTTCAGATGAAACTTCCCATTTTGAAGAATTCAAAATAGACATGAACTTGTTGATTAATGGTTGCTTTCTCTTGTTATCTCAAATTTTGTTTACTTAATTCCAAATCCATCCATCTTTACCATATAGACCAAATCTTTCACAGTATAGGGAAACCATAAGAACTTGATTCTGCTAATACTTATGTACTTAATATTATGCACAATAGCATTGCTAATGAAGCCATGAATCAAGATTAGAATGCATCTAGGTGTTTCTAGGACTGGGAACTCGTAATTTCTTCCAGGATTCTTATTGTGAAGTCTTGATCTAAATCTTGCTTTATATTAACTACTACTCTTATTGTACGATTTGGATAATTCCAAGGATTATTTCCATAAAAAAAAAATCTATTAAAAATTGGTGTAGGAGTATATTTCTAATCTAAAACCTAGTCAGAAAATGCAGATATTTTGAAACTACAAATATTATTGAAGGAACATGCACATATCAGAGAAACATTATTTAGAAAGTTTTCCCTGTTCCAAGACCAAGATACATGCCCAACCCGGAGTATTCAATAGCCTGTTCACACAGAGAATTTACTTGAGATGCGGGAGAGTCCAGTGTCTAGACATTCATCTAAATTAGGTGCACAAAAACAAACAAACCAACCAACCAAAAACCCCTCTGAATTAATGTCTCAGTTCCCAGGCAACAGCCCATTGCCCCAGGCTGTTGATTATTTTGTGGTTTGTGGAGTTCACCTTCTTCCACCTTCCTCCTCACCCTGCCCAAACACGAATGGAAATATTTTGTTCCAGTTTTAATATGAAACCCAAGATTTTTTTTTTGGATAGGAAAACCATTCACTATTTACTCTAATCAGCTTCAAAAGCAGGAAAGGATAACAGATACTGTAGAAAGTACTTTCTACAAAGAGAGGTTACGTATGTCACATAGATCTCCTGTGATACTGAAATAAGGTAAGCTGCTAATGATTATATATTCTCTGAAAGGACAAAAAAAATCTTCACAAAGGGTGAGACTTGGTACTGTATTAGTAGATAAGATACCAAACATCACCAAGAGTTATCACCTTATTGTAAGTGCATTTCACTAGCCATCAGTGATATATAGATTGCTATAGCCCTATACTTTTATTTTCATTCTACTGCAGAACAGATTTTGAAGGGCATTTAAATCTACTTCTCAAAAATCCATCCTAATGAAACTTCTTAGCTGTGGTGCCCTTTTCCTTTTGAAGATGTTTCATATTTGGGGAGTCATGCATTTGAAACAGCTACCAATCAAGCCAGAAAAATCTTGCTTCATTTGCTTTTTCAGTTATAAATTATGACCACACTTATATGATTAATCCAGGAAGAAGATTTGGTATGAGATGCACAGTCTAATTGGGGTGTACATCATGCAGCTGGTTATAACTTTGATTGATATAACAATAATAGATGATTATATTTTCTGTACTTGTTTTGCATGCTTAAGATAATGCTAAATTAATGCTTGTTTGGTAGCCTCGACATACCAGTAGTTGTAAGCTACTGCCAGAAAGCTACTAATCACACTCAGCAAAGCTAACTGTCAAGCAGTTCAGAAACCTTATATATACTATTTAGAAATGCCAGCTAATGCAAAACCACAAAGGCACAACTATTCATCAAAGCATTTTAGGCACATGAGTAATTCCATTTCCTTTCAACAAAGCAATTAAGCACATGCTGAAGTCCCTGCAGGTGCTTAATAGATAAGCATGTGCCTTTTATTGTTTTGCTGAATGTAGTACTACAGAGATATAGTCCATTTTCCATTTCTTTTTCAGATTTTCTCTCCATTTTTAAATGGCTTCTATATTCAAATTCAGTGGAAGATGCACAGTGATAGCAGCTGAACCTTAGAATCCAAAAAACAAAGTATTTGTCTGAAATGTTTTCATATGGCTGAGAAATATACATGGAACAAGTACTGAAGTCAATTATATTCACTTTCAGTTCCTGGTAGAATGTCAGTTTGTCTCTACAGCGCAGTACAAAATTTAGGAAGCCAAAATAAGGAGCAGGTGCAATCCATATTGTGGTGATCTAAAGATAACTGTGATCATAATTGCAACTGCATTTTTATTTGGTGAATGTTGAACATAAAATAATTCCTGGACTTAACAGACAGTTTGCATTTTGATTCATATCACATCAGTACTCACTCCCATTTAAGCCTATTAGTTCTCCCAGATCTGTAAACTTATTTACAGCACACAGGGAGTAAGCAAAAAGTTCTATTCATCTTCAGAATTTTGTAAATTGCTCTCCACTCCTTCCCAGATGCTGAGTGTGCCCCTGAGTGATGAGAAAATTTATTCTAGCAGTCCAGACAGAGACATGCAAGATTCAGGTTTCATTCCTTGCGCTGCTACAGTCATCTTGTGCAACCTTGGGAAAACCAGTATTTCTCAGTAATTCATTTCTCTCGCTATAAAATGGGGATATTACAGAACGTTACAATTGTGAGGACTGATGCATTTATGAGTTGTGAGACGCTTGCTTACTCACATATTACTACAGGCATTTATATAGTCATTATTAATCTAGATAGACTACTTATAAGGCAATTGAGCTATTTCACACTTGCTGCAAAATTAAATTTTGTTCTGATATTCTGAAATTAAGTACTTTCAAATAGATAAATATTCAGATGAGCCAGAACAAAACCCCTGAATCTGGCTGCATGTGAATTCTTCATTGGTTCAACGTTTAAAACCCGATTCAAGCAGCTCCTGCATTGGGGCTGCACACTAACCCCTCAGGCTGAATGAAGATCACAGGCTACCAGCTGGACAGCCCCTGCTGAAAACACTAGAAACTGAAGAACACCTGTAATCTGGATCTAAAACTTGATTCATCTTTTTTGGGAACCAAGATATACACTGTCTGCTGAAATTAAATAAACACAGATAGGCTTTTTCAGGAACATAAAAAAATAAAACCAAAACTTTTAAGGGAGTCATAGAAGTATGCTCTTTATTTGTATTTTATTTCCGTGCAGCATATAACACTAGACCCTAGCATGGTAAGGTATGAAATCTATCTTTTGGGCTACTGAATGTTGTTGATATACACAATCAAATCAGCAATCAGCACATCTTTATTTACTGATGGTATTGTAGTAAATTGGTTGCATTTCAGAGAATTCAGAGTTTGGGGGTTTTTTATTTGTTTTTTAATACCCTACAGGACAACAGTGAGTAATTTATTTTACCATACTGAGAACTGAATCACTGCAAAAAGTAATCTGCTCAAGACACTTTTACATCTATGGGAGCTAGAATTTATAAAGCCCTGAAAAAATAATTAAATTTCAGCTGTGTAACATCACCACTTTCAAGAAAACAAGTATTTTTGTAAAAGTATGTTCATATTTCCTCTAAATTCTAGGCATATCTAATCTTGCTTGTCAATGAGACTGGAGATGTCTAATTCAGATATTAAGATCCTTTTTACGATATTCCTTTTTTAATTTCTTTTGTCCTTTTCCTCCATATTTGCTTCCTGTCATCACTGGAACTGTGAAAGGGATCTGAATTTTAAAAAGAAGTCACTACACTGAACACACAAGTTTCTTCCTGGAGAATGAATATGGGGAAGAATGAATCACATGCAACTATATTTATTTCAGTTCTCATTACACTTCTGGAGGAAACTGAGATACTATGATGAAAAGGACAATAAAAAGCCTGAATACAATGGAAGAAGACAGTGACTTTCAACCAGCCCCAGAACATCACTGGCAAAAGCTCAAAAAAACTGAAGGAAAAACTAAGCTGGCAGGCATGACTGGCTTATGCCCATGGAGTGGGAAAGACATTAAAGGAGTCATACCATTAGGAATCCAAGTTGTTTAATCACAAATACAAGGCTGCTTAGTGGGGTAATACAGTCAGAGTGGCTATTGGTGTAGACCTGGGTGGCAGTCAAGAAGCAAGAGTCTCTTCCAACAGCCTAGAACTGGAAGCTCAGCCTTGCATTACCATCTCTTACAGGATGCCCAGCCTGGATGACTATGTCTTCATCTGAACTGATGAACAGGGCAATAGAGGTATACTAAAAACTTTGCAAAGTTGGAAGCAACAAACAACCAACCAACCTACCTATCTGGGAAGGTCACATCAAAAAGTGTTTGATGGAGTCAGGCAAATGGACACGGAGTGGTACAATAGCCAAACAGTTACCAACTGGATCTCAATACTGACAGCATGGGACATATCCATGATCAGGAAGACAAAACATTAATATTTGTATTTCTACTATTTTTCAGGGTCCAACTGGAAGGTGCTGCTTAAACGTAGACTGCTTATCCCCCTTAGCTTCAGACTGGCTATGGAGCATGGCTCACACACCTTCTTTCTCTGTCCACAAGTTGAATGTTTACATTTACAAGCAGGCCAGTGTTTCAAGAATCAGCTCTGCACACATGAGAAGTCAGGACTTCATTTCAAGACCTGGGTTGTGAACAGTTCTACTAGACTAAAATAGAAATCTCAAAGTAAATTCTTATTATTCTTTTGCATTTTTTCCCCCACAAATCTAGAATATATTTAATTCATTATTGAGAGAGTGGCATCACCTTCCATTTCTGCTTTAAAGATAGATTTCATAGACATCAGGGCTGGAAGGGACCTCGGGAGATCATCGAGTCCAGCTCCCTGCCCAAAGGGCAGGAAATCAGCTGGGGTCATAGGATCCCAGCAAGATAAGCATCCAATCTACTCTTGAAGGTGTTCAATGTAGGTGCTTCAACCACCTCTGCTGGCAGACTGTTCCAGACCCTGGGGGCTCGGACAGTAAAGAAATTCTTCCTTATGTCCAGCCTGAAACGGTCTTGCAGGAGTTTGTGACCGTTCGACCTAGTCATAAAGGTCTGAAAGAGTTCAACAGTTAAACAACTTTAGGTTTTAGCTGCATGCCACTCTTTGAAGAGTCATCAATTTTTCTTGGAGAGCCTGTCCAAGAGTGAATAGGTACTTTATACCTGCTGCTTATCTAAGACCCTGGTAAAGCTTTCTGTTCACCAAGGCCTGGGCTTTAGGTTGAATTACTTGTGTTCACATCACACTAAGCACTACCATTGTCTCATAGGCCACAGTAAGATACATATTAGTCATATACTCTTTACAAAGGAACCTCATAGCAGAACCCTGGATTCCAAATTAAAATAAGGTTTGGGTCTGGATCCAGGTATGATAGCTGAAGACATGCCTCATACTGAAATTCATGTCCAACACTGAAAGACTAATCCTTATTGATTCTGCTTGCTTTTGGAGGCTGGGGCTAAGAGTTTCATTTAAGTGATTCAGGGGAGGCAGGGGGGTAAAATATCCTACTAGCCCATTAATCATAACAGAGAAGTAAAAGCAAACAAAAATGAAACAGAGTTGCTGTGACCTTTAAAGACGGTTCCCCAGCCATTTATTAAATGCCTGCCAATTAAGCTTGTGGATGTATCAGCATATTTCTTGTGACACCTCATTGCTTCTGGTTGATTTTTCCCCTTGGTCTTTTAGATTTAAAATTTCACTTGCTTAGATGTACATCTAATCTACCTGTATAAAATAACTAAGTATGTTCAAATAGAACACAAGTGCACCTTGGGATGAAGGTGTTATGAACAGAGATATATTTGTGACATTCTGTGGCTCATATTTCATCAGCAGGATTGTACAGAACTTTAGATTTTCAACAAGAAACAACTGTAGATTGTTTTAGTAAGAAAAAGAAAACTGCCTGGTTAAAACAAGCAATTACTTCAACGGATTAGCTACTTTATTCCATATCTATATCTATCTATCTATCTATCTATCTATCTATATATAGTCCTCATCAAGTGTGAAAATGTACTGCATTTGTACCTTCTTTGTTCAGGCCTAAAATTAAACTGTTCACTTTTACAACCATTCTCCAAAACAAGGACTGCTGTATTAATGTGCATTGTGTGAATTTTAAGAATTTGATTTTTTGCTTCATTGAACAAATTTTATACTGAAATTAATAGAGTAATAGAACACCAATGTAGACAGAATGGAGAATTAAGTCAAGTACCCTAAGGCAAAAGTAATTTAATTAAGAAACTAACCTTATGAAGTGACCAAAAGAAAAAAAGAAAGTAAGTAGAAGTGAACATACTTTGTGAAAGTTAAGCCACCTGATCAGGGATCATAACTGGTAGCATAAGACTGAGATAACCACAGACTTCACACAGTCAATAATAACAGATGTGAATAAATGAATAAGCTGACATACACATAAAATTAGACATTACATATGGAGTCAATTAAATTGTTAAGGGGGATAATTTCAAATAAACTATACACCCATGTCTAAGGATGACCATATATTAATGTATTTGATGGTTATCAGAAGCTTATGTGAAGCAAGTTGGAGTCCCAGTCTAATTTCCACTGATATACTGAGTGAGTTATTTTATGTTTTAGCAATCACAGTCACAGAAGTACCAAGGATTAGGAAGAATTGACCCCTAGATATCATTCATTCAAATCAAGATTTAGATCTCTGGGAAAGCCAGGATTTGAACTGCAGCCATGTATATTGCATCTGTTCTGTAAACATGGAGAGAAATGGTTGCCATTCCAGTTCTTTTCATCAACAAAATCTCAGTAAGAAAAAGAAAAACTTGTATTTAAGCAGATGTTCTTGAGGAAGCTTAAAATTTCACATAAAATGCTTGTCATTAGAATAATGATCCATGGTTTAGGGGAACAAATCTAATTTGTGTGTGCAGAGTTGCAAACAAGGCATCATATAGCATGTTGCCATACGAAAAACCACATCACTCGCAGTGTTATGCACCAATTATTCTGTTAGATATGACATGAAGTTCAGGAATGATTTAGATGGAAGCTTACATAAAGTTCATGCAGTTGACCCACTTTGAGGTAACAAATTTGCCTTTCTTATGCTTACCATAAAAATCAAGCATAGGAATGTGACAGAAATGTTGACAATTTTCTCTGTATCTGCACAAGAGGTATTTTAAGCAGTGGGATTGGGTTTTTTAGATCCTTCCTTTTCAACCATTTGCCGAATTTCTTGTTAGCAAAGAGGTTTTTGTTTTGAACTGCTGTTTGTGAACTGCTTGCTAGAGGTGAATTTGTTCATGCAATTGCTTTGTAAATTTCTCCTGACACTTGGCTGTCAGCTGACTTGACATTTCAATCGCTCTGTGACTCTGTGAAAAATGCTGGCTAAGAAGCAAGCATGCTTTCAAGATTCCACCCCCTCCATTCCTTTGTTTGTAATACCATGCATGCTGAACCTTTGCAAAACTCTGAGTTTGGCTAAGACTTGAGGTGAGAGTGGTCTTCATTGCAAGCAGCAGAGTAATAGATGGAGCTACTTTGATCAATCACTATATTTTAAGTCGGGAAAGCTAGTTTATATGAATTAAATTTCACTCTTTTTATATTTAATTATACACAATGGTTCAGGCAGGGCATAGTCACAAATGCCAAAAGATCTAGCATGACAACCCCATGAGACCCTGGGTGTGATGCAATTCCTTGTATTCAGAGTAAAGTGATACCACATAGCAACAAACAGTCTAGAATTTAATCCATTTCTGGTGGTATCCACAGAGTTTCTATACTGAAATGGAAATGCTGATGTTCATGTACCTCAGGTGAAAGTATTCAGAAGACAGAAGTGCACTAAAATACATGCAACAGCTGTATTAGTGAGTAAAGCAGCTGGTAAGGCACATTTAAACAATATGGCTTGTGGTACTTTAGCCATACAGTCATAGAGGAACTCTATAGAAAATTGACTCCTCTTATGGTTCTGTTTCTTGCACAGGGATTGACAAACTGAATTCTTACAGAGTTTTTGTACAAGTATTAGTTGAAGCGCTTTTGGGCAGGCATCTACACATTTGGGGATTAGGGAGTATATTTGCTGCTCTTTTCACCAAGTTTCCTGCAGCCCTGCAATGGGCCCCTGCTACCACCAGGGGAGCTCCAGGCTTCCCCTAGGTGCTAGCCCAGGAGCTGGCAGGGTGCACCAGACTAGGAGACAGCTAGCTTGCTAAAAGCTGCCCCATCAGCATGTAGCAAATTTACTCAGCATTAGGGAGGTCTGCTGCGTAGTAAGCACACATGCTGACTTTGCAGTAAACTATGCTAATGCACAATTAAGCATTTTGTATAGACACACCCAGAGTTTCTTGTCTCATGGTTCAAGTTATGCATCAGAATAATGACAGCATTGTAATAATAGCTTATATCAGCAGATTGAGACAAGAGCCCCACCCCTGCAGCTCTTTCCAAGCCCTGTGCCATCATCACCTAATCAGGGCACAGAGCTAGGACCTGTCCCTGACCAGGACAGTTCCCAGTCCCTTCCCGACATATAGGGCAGAATCTGGGCAGCTTGTTCACCACTCAGTGAGTTCAGAGCAGAGCAGGGAACAAGCTTCCCAGCATCATGCTTGTGGAACTGGCGGGGGGAGAAATTTAATTATAAGGGACCATAGATTTTTTAAGCCAAAACTGGACCTTGATGATTACTTAGTCTGATCTCCTGTGCAACACAGAACATAGGATTTCTGTGAATTGATTCCTGCTTCAATTCCAGTAAATATGGTTAAACAAAAGTGGAGCTTTGGCAGAGGGGGAAAAACCCCACTCAGAACTACATACGACTGATCAAAACATTTTAACTATGAAGAATTTACCATAACCATACGTAAGTTAGGCAAAATTCATATGGATTCATTTTTAGTCCAACTTTTTCTAACTTTAGCTTCTAATAGCTGTATCTTGCGTGCTGTTTTACATGCATACAATTTTATAATAGATTAAAGAGGCCTTAAGTATCAAAATGTATATTTCCTTTGTCAGTACTCACAGAGTAGGATCAGGACAACTAGCTTCCTCCGTGTTATGCTAAACAATTTTGAGTTCTTTGAGGCTTACAACAGGGTGATCTTTCTGACCTTTTTTGTGACTCTTTTCTCAATAACAGCCAGTTCTTCTATCATTCTTCTTGATTTCTAGACACCAGAATCAAGACACAGAATTCCAGGAGAAGTTGTGTCAGTGCCAAGTGCAAAGGTAGAACATGTCTTTACTTCTGCTCAATATTCCAGGTAATGGTTATTTCTTTTGGTCAGAATCACTTTGCTAATTTATGTTCATCATGATTGCCAAGTCCATTTGAATAATTTTATCCAGGAATATAATTCTGGAAGTATATCCTACAATCTTTTCCCTTGGATTTGTGAACTTATATCTGACCATCTCGAAAAAAGCATATGGTTGGTAGCTAAGTGTTCCAGTTTACTGTGAACCTCATAATGATAATCAAATATTTGCAGTCATTATGTATCTGTAACCATCTCACACTGTTCAATCTGAGACCAATGGGTATCCTGAAATAATGTTGTACTTGAGGGTCATTTACAAAAAAACAACTGAACATGAGTTCCCAGCATACTCCATGAACTCCCTGGGCAATAGGCTTTCAAAGTATGATTTAATCCATACTCTTTACTTAACTTTGAGTATACATTTTATAAATATATAGAGTCTTAGTTTAGGAATATAGGACTGAAGGAGAACCTTCTGAGTAATAAAGTCTAGTACTGTGTCTAAAGTCTAGTACTGTGTCTGAGTAATAAAGTCTAGCACATGCAACCACATCAGACAACTGGTTTCCTCTAGACAACTGGATTCCTGTACAACTTCAATAGAAGAGCCCCCACACAGGATAATTCTTTATTTAGAAATATTTTTGAAAACTATCAATTACTCAGTTTTTTAAATTTGTTTTTGGCATATGCAATGTTGATTTTTGATAGTGCCATTTTAAGAAGAATGCCATGTAGAACCTTGAAGATATCGTAAACCTTTGTCAAGGATTGAAAGTTTGGTTGATAAAGGCAATCAGGTCAAAAGTTTGTTTGATGAAACCCATTTTCCATAAAACATTATGGTATCATCCTTTAATCATTTAGCAATTGTATTTTATACCACCCTTTTCAGGATCTCATCCAGTATTGGTAACAAATTAACCAGGATATTAGGGCTGTGCAGAGCTTTGGATCACAATTTGGAGATGATTTAGAGGCCAAGTCTATGAATCCGAATCAAATCACTAGAAGGTTTAGGCTTTCCGAATCGATTCAGAAAAGATTTGTCAAATCTGCCATAGGGTATAATGGGGAATCAATGAAATATCTATCCCTTTGTTGTTTTTTGGCTGATTTGGATAAAACTTGCAGCAGTGGAAGCCTCTGTGGAGGTCATGAAGCCTACCAAATTTCAAGGTGATAGATGCAGTGGTTTCTGGGAAACTGCACCTCAAATGGCTGACAAGCAAAACTCATGACATAGGTGACACTGTGCATGTGTTAAGGCACAGAGGGTGTGAAAAGACTGCCAGCTGTCAAGGAGTTCAGTGCAGGGGGAGCCTGGGTTCTGGGGCCCTGCACCTTTGGCTGCAGGCAGGCAAAACCCATGACATGGGTGCTTGTGGGATGGTGTGTGTGTTCCAGTGCACCCTTCCTGGTGCTAGAGCCTCTGCATAATATGGCAGTGAGCCCCCATGAGGACTCCTCCTCCCCCTCCCCCTCCTCTAAAGCTTCATCTCCATCTGCCACTGTGAATTATGGCAGGTCAAAATAACTTAGCTGGCTCTACACCAATAGCACCACCAGCATCAAAGGTACCCAGCTAGAACTGTCACAAAGCCTTCCTTTTTATAAAGGACTTGACAGTGAGAAGTAAACATGTTGTATTGGATATATGTTACTTGTGGTGTGTGATGGCTTATCTTGTGTTTATATGTTTATTATGAAAAAACCTGAAATAGAAATATATATCTTAGGAAGCTTTTGGGTTGAAAAACCCTTTGTCAGGCTGAGGAAGTACCTGGAGTTTGTGCGTTTCCTGGTCCTGGATAAACGGAATATTAAAGAAGCCAGAGGTTTTCCTGGTATGGAGTGAGGGGTGAGGGGCAGGCTGGAGTTGGGTCAGGGGTCGGGGTGAAGAAAGGGAGATATAGCACCGCGGGTAAAAAATGCAGAGGTGCAGTTTCCCAGAAATCCCTGCACCTCTGTTCTTGAAAGCTCCTAGTCCTTATGGTCTCAGAAGGGGCTACCATCCCTGCAGTTTTCACCCCACTGCGCTTTAACACACACAGTGTCATCTATGTCATGAGTTTTGCTTGTCAGTGGTTTGAGGTGCAGTTTCCCAGAAACCCCTACACCTATCACCTTGAAACTTGGCAGACTTTGTGGCCTCAGTAAGAGCTACCATCCCTTCAGTTTTCACCCCACTGTGGCTTAACACACGTGACATGAGTTTTGCTTTCAGAATTTGAGGTGCAGTTTCCCATAAACCCCTGTACCTATCATCTTGCAATTTGGCAGGGTTCATGCTCTCAGCAGAGGCTACCATCCCTGTAAGTTTCATCTGAATCAGCCAAAAAACAACAAAGTTATAGATATTTAATTGATTCCCCATTATACTGTATGGCGAAACCTCTGAATTGGCTCCGAATCTTCCGAAGCGATTCAGATGAATTGACTTGGAAAAATGATTTGGATCTCTGAATTGTATCTCTGGCATCCAAATTGGCTGAATCTGAATCCAAATCAAATAGTTCCCTATTTGCACAGGCCTACAGGATATTTCATTAAATTGTGTTAAGTATTGAAAGACTAGCTTCTTTTTCTGTTGTCTAGGGCTTTTCCACTATGCTAAGATTTGCTTGTTATCAACCTTAATTTAAATATGGAAAGCTATTTACTGAGATTCATTTCTACATGCTTGTAAACTTCTACTGTGTCTATAGTACTGGCTACTGTTATCCACAGGTTGACTGACCATTTTCCATAGGGACATGAAAAGGAATAAGCAAGAGGTATATCCCACTTCAACCTTACTGCAAAGACAATTCACTGAAATACTTTGTTCATGGAATAGAACACCTACATCTTGCAGACACTAAAAGCAGATGAGAAACAAGGGAAGGGTAGAATGAAGAAGATTAATTCCACAGCTACATGATCTATCCAAAGGATAAGCTCCCTTGTGAGAGAGAAGGGAAGAATCTCAAGCTCTTTTATTTTTCAGCATAACAAAGTAGGCATACTTCTTGTGGTATAAGACAAGCATTTTGCTTCATAGGGATGCAATGCAACAACTTTACCTTCAATGGTCTGGAGTTTGTTTGCTAGCTTTCAAGTTGAGCATAACTGCAAAGATGGATTAAAAAACACATGGATTCATTTCAACAGTGAAGAGCTATGATATGGGAACAGTAGAGATAAAGTTAATTTTAGGGTCACTACCACTTGAAAAAGATGTTTGTAGTTTGATTTTTTTTCATCTCAGTGCAGAATTTTCACTTTAGAAGTGACCTACAAAGGCTGAACAAAATGGCTTTTTGTACTCAGGATTGCTCCATGGCTTTTTATATCAGCTTCCAGTCTCTGTGCTCTGTCAAAGTTGTACAACTTTATACTGAAAACTATTTTAGGGCCCAATCCTAGAAATGCATACAGAAGTTATTGGTACTACTCATATATATTTATTTTTAAGTAGATGCATACGTATTTTCAGGCTCGAATTCTGAAACTAATAAGCTAAAATAATATCTTTAAACCTATTTCTAAGGTATTGAGTCCATTGATCTTCATTTGGAGCCACTGAATAGGCCACACGCTGGAACACCAAGCCAATTTTAAGCTTTCTAAACTTCAAGATCTTTCAGTTTTCAAAACCTTGGACATGTGTTGCATTTGCTTGTATTGATGTCTTTTCATTTCCAATACTTATAAATCAGTCAGAAGAAAGGTTCTTCATTTTCAAAAAGCTGAAGGTCCGCATCCCCTTTTATAGAGTTCCTGCATCCACATCTAAGATCTCTAGCAAAATAGGAAAAATGAACCTTGAAAATTGATATTTTTAAAAGTAAAAGCAAACAAAAGAATACAGCCATTTAAGCTTTTATTATACTTAAAGAAGAAAGTAGAGGGCAAAAAAAGTATTTTCCTTCTAAAGGTCACTGTTAAATTACGGTTCATTGGGCATGTGGGTAGTTATACTGACCCCAGTGACTTTGAAATGAGAGAGCACTGCCGTCAAGCTGTCATGCAGAACTAAAGGAAAGATATGAATGCTTCAGCATCTATTCACAAAGGATCCAGACAGGTTATTTGAACACCTTATACTCTCTCAGGGGTTCTGACTGTTGTGCTCAGAGTGCTCTGGTTTTATTTTCACAATGTGAACACAAATTCAATATATAAATGTAGGTTCCTGAGTTCTCAGCAAGACAGGGTGTGATTTATGAATAGAACATGGCAGGCTTGAAAACAGCAATGTAAGTCCTTGTGTGTTATATTACAGTGGATCAATAAAGTACATAAAGTCAATGTCAGTGCAATCAAAAATAAAAAAGACTATTTCTTATAAAATTCATTTAGAAAGCTTCTATAGTGCATTATTTATGAAAGGACTCACAAATAACAGACACATTGACAAAAAAGCTATCAGTTTGTTAAAGGTAAGTAATGGCATTTGCTAGAAGCATTGTATAAAACCAAAGCAACAGCATCATGCCTTCTAAAAATTTCTCATTGTAAAACAGAACAGGGTGAATAACTAACATATTTGTTAATTATATTATAAAAATTACCAATCTCTGTAAAGTTATTCATATTTATGTCAATGCTATGTCAAACCATTAAACTGTCAGCTTAAGTATACATTTGGGTGAATATTTTATAATCTATTTGCCAAACAGTTAAATTACCATGACTAGTCACATTTGACTAATATTTGAACAATTGTATCATATTAAACTTTGGCCATTCCTACTATTACCAAGGAAAGAATCTTTCAAACAAAAGGACATTTGCTCTTAACACAGAGATGCTACTTGGAGCACACAACAAAAACAAACAAACAAACAAACAAACAAAAGATTATTTTTCTCCCCATCTAAAAAAACAACTACTTTGAAATGGAAGATTTCAAATTGCTGTTAGACATTGGAACAGCTCAATATTTCAGTGTTGGAGTGAATGGAAGTTTTCCAAAGTAAAACATTTTAACCAAAATGTTTATTGAATTAAAATCAAATTCCCTATTCAAAATATTTAATACATTTTATTAGCCCTAGTTACAACTGTATAGCACTTCAAGTGGTTAATCACAAGTCTAAATTTTGATATGTGGGGTAGAATGGAATCTGTTCTTCTGTTTCTCTAGGATCTATTATAATAGATCTATTATAATGTATATACTCAGTACTGCAAAGACTAAGCAGAATACAGCTTGCTAACAGAACTATTTTTCAAGATTTTTTTCTCTGCCAATATTGTAAGGGGAAACCATTTTATAGATCTTTCTGAAAATCTTGCATTTGTTATAGTAGAGAGAAAGGGAACTTTCACAGAAAAAAAAAACATTTTCCACAGCAAACCATTCCTTTTGCAATCTAGTTTGCTACTCATTAATATAGTGAGTATAATTTCTATTGCAAACTATTGGACTTCTCATACAAAATACAGTCATGTGTAAGAATATGAAATGAAGCAGATTTTACTTTTTGATTATACTTGATTTGTGTGTGGTATTTATTCAATTATCATCTAGGGAAATGATGGGCTGCTATGATTTTATAGCCTGGAAATTTCTTCAGTGAGTATCCCAAGATTCATCTAGTAAAAAAATTACAATCAGAGATGGGCTTGCAAAATCAAAATCTGGTTCTATGTTAGATACCTGGCATTTAGATTTCCAGGTAAGTAGAGGGGCATAGTTAAGTAAATCTAAGTAGAGGGCTACATAATTCATATTTGGACTAGAAATTTAAACCTGAGAGTTCATGGATAATGGTATTGGTGTGTAAACAGATTTTACTTCCCCAATCCAAGAAATTACTAAATTTCATGAGGAGCAAAAGCCTATTGTTTCCACTGTCAATTCACTGACAACTGCAAAATTTTAATATAGAACAGAGATGTCCTACTTATTTAGCCCCACAGGAGAAATCTGGATCATAGGACTACTCGCTGGCCAGACAACCCACTTCTAATGGCAGGGTAGCAAGGTGTCAGAACAGCTCCTGGAGCTTCTGCTTCAGTGCAGCAGTGGAGCTCAAATGGTAAATGGCACTATTGCTCATAGCTGCTTTTTCCCTGTTGGTAAGTAGGCAAAAGTTGATCTGTGTTATCATTAACCTGCTGGGTTCAAGCTACACTGCTGTGGTGGATTTGCCCCACCTCAAATGAATATTAATCCATTTCCTGCCAAAAGATAGCATCCCATTTTTGTAAAGCAGAGTTTCGGTTAGCATGTAAGCACCAGTCTCCGCTCTCCCTCTCCCTGTTTTGGTTTTTTTTTTTTTTAGGACAAAAATAAGGGACTGAAAATTAAGGCTAAACTGTGAAACAACTTTGTACTAAATGAAAAGCTGTGCTACTGTGCTAATAAAAAGCTGCGCAAGCATAAGAAGAATATCTGAGGCACTAACCTGCAGTTAGCAGCCAAAGTACTGACAGTAGAGTTAAACTAAAACTCCATTAGGAAATGATAAATGTTTGGCTAGTTTATTGATAGATATGACAAAGTGCAGGACTTACGAGACTGACAGAGGTCTATTCTTTTCATCTTGATTAATATACATGAAAAACATTCCTAGGACTAACGCTGTGGTAATATTGTGGTAAATCCCAGCTGTTTGCCCTTCCTAATAATTCACATCCTTAATTTTAAATAACATCTTGAATTCTAATATGCTCGAATTAAGTGAAAATTTTACATTTCTATGTCCTGTCAAGCATTTAATACAATATTTGTATTGGTAAATTATGAATAAATTGCATTTTATGAAATGCCGTTTAGAAAATTGCTTGCTTACTGTGTGTGGCCACAGCCTTCAGTCTTCTTGTCTGGTGTCTAAAATGTACAGCTCCTACAAATATAGGGTTGGCTTTTTTATGTCTTACCGCAGAATCCTTGCTAGCCTCAAACACATATTGTACAATTAGAGGATGTTGAAGGCACTTCAGCCGGAGCCGTTGTCATTTTAAGGGTTGTCGGTTAAATAAGAGAAACAGAGCATGCTAATACTGAACACGAGCTTGGATGGAATCTAATGGATGAGACGTGATAAGCACCTTGTATTTTTTTCTTTTTAATCATCTTTAATAGTTTATTTGCAACAGTTCAGCAACTTAACTCATTCGAAGTACATAAGATTGCTTCTGGTCTGGAGTCAGTGATTAAGAACTCTAGTCTATTTTGAGGAGAAGGAAATAAGCATCCATGCTGGACATAATATTTAAAGGAAATTGAAGTTGGTGGGATTTCATGACATGTTTAGGATGGGTACACGTTTTCTCTTTTTCTGTGTTGTTCTACATATTATTTTGAGTTAAGTGACGAGAAAGTAAAATAAAGACAGCAATAATTAATGTTTAAAAGAAGCAGCTGGTAAAACTGAAGACCCGAACCCCTCAAGCCCATCTGGCCTGTGCTTGATACACAGGTGAGAGGGTAATTCTGGACAAAGACTTTTCCTCCACTTTTTTTTCTTACATACTTTTACAGTAACAGGCTAGTAGCCTGTTAAGTTTGTGATAACTTAGAATAACCTAGAAGCTGTTTTAGAAAAATACATGACAAATTGATTTCAAGTAGTCCCTTATATTCTGGCTACAAATAGTACAGGAATGACACATCAGGTTGTAGCTGTGGTGCAGGACAACTGTCATAAGCCTACAGACAAAAAAACAAAAAACCAACCAAACAAAACACACACGGATAAATGTCAATAAAAACATGTACTACTGAGAGGTACTGCAAATCTCCAAATCATCAAACTAATGATGACGTTAAGCATTTTAGAGAAGGGAGGAAATGGGACCAAGTAGAATGACACACAGCCTTGATAGAATCTAAATATCAAGAAAAATTTATTTTTGTAATAGCTCAATCTGGAAATGACAAGAGGAGATGTTACCATGCACTTACCCCTCATTAATGTGCCAGATATAGATACAATGTGGTTGAATCACCTAGCAATGACAGCAAACTTTGTTGGTCACACTTAATATTAAGGTTTCATTTATAAATAGTTATAATGCATGTGTGATTAACAGATGCAATAAGCACATCACTTTCTATTACCAGAGAACTATTAGAAATCAAACATGTACAGCCACATTTTTGTTTAATTTTTTATGATTAATATGGATATTTATTTTCAAAACTGAAAATGGATATATCTATGGAAATTATGGTGAATGCTTGGAGGAAGGAGATCCAGTTGAAATACCAAAAAACTGCCAAAAGGCAGTACAGTTTTGGTCTGGACTGATTTTTTTTCTATTTACTAAAAACAGAAATTCCTCAGATTTTTTAGTGCAAAAGGTTTGAAAGGAAAACTTCTCCCTGGATTTAATTAATTTTTCCTTCTGGATTTCATCCACTTTTTTTTCACAGAACTAAAAGCATTTTGCAACGTTTATTTAGAAATGTATCAAAAATGAGTGTAATGGGTGTTTTTAAGCTTGGGTTTTAAATAACCTATTGACCTGCTGAGTACATAACCATTTCAAACCACTAATTTATCCTTTAGTTAAAACTTATATTAAGCGTTATTCATTATTTTAAAAAGTATCCATAGAACCTTAATATAAGGTGTGAGTTGATCAGTCTCTTTCCAGGAGGGAATTTACTGAAAGACAGAAAAAAAATTGTGAACTGATTAGACTCAATTTTTTCCTTCAGCTTGCAATTTCAATATATAAAGAATCATTTTACAAGGTAAATAACTATACCTTGGCTTAAATTTTTGTAAAGTGACTAGTGATTTTGGGTGCTCAACCTGAGACATGATAAAAGCAACCTGAAGGGGAAAGGGTCAAGCACTTAAAAAACAAACAACTCAGTTATCTGAAGATGTTTCACTTGACAATAATCCCCTTCTTTTTAGACCAAAAGGGTATAAACATTCCAGCAAAAGACTAAAGGAAAAACTGTAAACAAAAGTAAGCGAAGAACAAATGAATCTGGCCAAATAGATAAATACAATAGTTATTCAAGCCAATCTTTTAAAAAGATTTAAATGCAGACCAAGTGATGCTAATAGAATGGAACATAAACTCTAACAAGGCAATTAAGATGTAAAATTGCCATAGTCCATGCGTTGTGTTTTGGTCTCCTTAGCATACGGTGCTCATCTACTATATTGCAACTTCCCCATGCTAATCAAATTGCACCTAGAAACTGCACCAGCTATTAAATTAAAATATCTGCAGAAAATGAATGTATTGAATGTGATTCTTGATACTGTTTGGCAGTGAAAGTTGCTGGTCACAGCATTTTTGTCTTGTATCAAGATGCTTGTACTAACAAAGTGATTAGAATATTTTATTCATCCTAAAACATGAGCTTGCTTTGTTTTAATTTTCCTTTACTTTTTAATTAAATTTGGTTTCCTAGTGTTTAAAAAAGAACTAACACAATCTAAAAAAAGTTAAAGTAAAGCATTTTGTCTTTTTTGACGTTTATTTGTTGTTAAATCTTGTCCCTGAATTCAGTATCAATTTATTCACTGAAAAAATATTTGTCAGAAGAAAGCAGAATCTACATATTACTTTTCCCAGGTCCCAACTTGAAGTAGAACGCTGTTTTGTTTCATAAGTGCATAGAAAAGATCAGGGGTAAAAAATATTTCTTTCAGACCAATTTTAAAAGTCCATTGATGCTGCTACAATCACCTGAGTTACATATGATAATCCCAGGCATGAAAATACAAATTATTGCAAAGGGACTTGTCACTGTCATTGTCTGATTAGTTCTACAATACACTCATATAATCTATGACTAAGGGGGCTTAATATAACCAATTGCTACTGTTTACATTGCAGACAGAACCAGCCAAGACAAAATTGTATCATTAGTGTTCAACATGGGACTTTACACTGTAGATCACTCAGTTCTGTCATTTATTTTGCAAGTGATAGAACCCAGAAGGCAGGACTTTAAAGAAAAATAGCTCAAAGCATTTGCTTCTGTTATGTTATATTATTCTCAATAGTGTACTTTATTACCTTGCACTTTGAACTATTTTTCTTAATATAACTGGCTACAATTCAGGGTTTGCCATCTTAGGTAATTCAGCTGCACAACTTTATGCATGTGATTGCTTCAATCCGTAATAAAAAATACATAGTTAAAGCTTAACCTTTAGGTTTTATCAAGATGAGTGGCTGAAAACATATGGGGCTAATGTAGCATCTTACGCAGAATAATGACAGAAGAATCACTGGGGCATGAAAGCACAACCTGCAGGGAGTTAATCATGATCATTAATCACTGTGCCACATGGTTCCTTTCTTTGTTTTTTGTGAAGAATTGAGTGTTGAAAGAAACAGACTTTGTTTTTGTTTACTGAATATAAACGAAGTTCATATCATCACCACAACTTGTTGATGCGCTGGAAGAACAAAATAATTCTAGAAGTTGGCTATGTTTGACATACTGGAGGACTCAGGAACTTGGAAAACTCATATGATAAGTGTTTCCCTTCTAGGTTACATACTGAGAGCACAGCAATGGGGACACAGATATTCATCTGCCAATGTAAAATAATGATGATTCACACCCAGTCAATAATAGGTGTCATTATTGCAAAACATACTAAGGGTGAAGTTACATGTTTCACTTTGTCAAGGAAAAAACTTAAGTTTGGTGCTGCCATCACAGGGAGTTGAAACTACAGACAGGCCCCCAGAATGTGCCCTCTGGGTGACCTGGAGGCTTGTCTATCACAGAGCATGAGGTAATCTGATCTAACGCACATGCTCAGTTCACTGACTGCATGATGTAATTTGACTAGAAATTTCTCTGTGAAGAGCGTTCTGATTGGCCACTAAATTCTTATGAAAGGTTTGTGAGCTGCCACCCGGGGGTGGTGAGGTAGTGTGTGTGTGTTTTGGAGGAGACACTGTGCTCGACCCTGTGAGCAGAGGCTGCCTTTGCAGGGACTGTCTCACAGGGAGAGAACGATCCTGTGAGCACACGCTGCGGACGGCAGGGACTGTGAGACGCAAGCAGAGGCTGTGGATGGCGGGAGGAGCGACTCATGTTTTCGATCTTGGTTACGGGACTGTTTGGCTTTAATTCTGACTTCGGCTTACTTCGTTCTGGCTTCTCATCTCCGACCTCGGTTTACGGACTGTCTTTTGGACTGGCGTCACGACCCCGTTCCTCGATTCACTACGTTACAGTTTTTGTTGTTTGTTATCCCATTCACGAGCTGTTGACCAGCCCTGGGACTAGCTAGTGGGCAGCCGCACCTATCCCTCAGGGGGTAGAAAGCAAGGGCTCGCTAATGAACCCCGTGGGCCAACAGACCCCTTTGTTGTTCGCTATACTGTAACTGAAGAAATATCTGAGCCTCCGCTTCCCAAGCGTGAGTAAATAAATCATCTTTGTTTAAACTTCCCATACAGCTCACACTCCACCGCCGTTAATCCCACCTGTTCATATTCCAGTTGCCACCCCGGCCCACCGTGACCTTGGGGCCCGATTCACTCGGTGTTCGGTTACCCCGACACACTTGAGTCATACTAAATTTGTGGAATGTTAAGTAGTATCTAAATTAACACATGTTAGCAGTTGTAACCTTAAAGGTTAATACCGATTCTTGCCTGCAGAGTTCTGACTTCTCACTAGAAGGCTGACAAGCAGAGATGTGCCTAGGACTGAGGGTACCTGAGTTTTATCCCTATTCTGAGGGAGGAGGGAGCTGGTAGCAGTGCATCCTGGAATGCTGTAGGATTTGCTCCTGTGGATCAGACTGAAGTTATCCTAACATGAGCTAACTAACACAGCCCAGAATTAACCCTTATTTGAAGTGATGCAGTTGAGATACGTGCAAGGCATTTAACACAAGGATAATTATAGTTTTGGCTAAAACCCTGGATTTTGTCCTAATCCAAGGTCATTGAATTCCAAACTTATCTAACCACAAGCCTGCATGTTTGACAGACCATTTCTTGTGTCCATCTGCATAGCTCATCCTCCTTAGGTACAGTTTGTTTCACATCTCAGAAGTCCAGAAACATGTCACTCTTCAAATCCTCACAGGCCTCACCCACAACTCAAGATGATTAAACTTTGGAACAGGCTATCTAGAGAGGTCCTGAAATCTTAATCCCTGTAAATTTTGAATACCAGGTTAGATGGACACATGACTGGGATGGTTTAGTTAGGGATGAACCTATCTTGAGCAGGGGGATGGACTAAATGAGGTCCCTTCCCATCCTATGACCCTATGAACTCTACACTCTTGGTACGCAATGCCCTTTCATCATTGCTTTTTTTTTCCCTTGTGGGCCTTCAGATAGCAATTTTAATGCACCTAACAGGTTGGGCTAATTCCTGCCCAGTACACAGTCTCTTCAAGAAAAGGGGGAGTGTGCTAGAAAGCAGACTGATATCCCTCTGCCTTCCTCTGCTAGCCAAGAGATTAACCTTTCTTTTTTCTGCTAACTAGCTGCATAATTGAAGGGAAAACAACAACAATTCATAAGTTTTCCATGGGACAAGACCTTAAGGGCCTTAATATCCAGAAGTATGGAGTAGACACCATTTTAATTTTAGTTAATGAGCTTTGCACGTGCTCAGCAGTACCTCTCATTCTGGGAGAGCAACATTTCTTTGCTCCCACTGATCAATGAGAAGTCAATCTAATTTTGGATTACTCATGGGTGGATCATAGATTTTGGAAAGGGGAGTTTTTGCTGATTGTAGTAAAACTTGAATAATTCTTCTAGGTTCAATGTGCTAGGAGAACAGAACTATATTATTCAGTTAATGATAAAAAAACCCAACTATGAATGAGTCTGTAGGGAGCTGACTGCCAGCTCTAGACTGGAGTAGGCACCTAAGTTCAGGAGGGTACAACTGTTAACTCCCAGTCTGGGCACAGACAAAACCACGCCCTACAAACCCATGTGACTCTCCCATAAACTTCACCAGGGCCTCAAAATGCCCCTCAGTGCCCTTTATATTTGCCCCCTGAAATACCCCCCATTTCAATTCTGTTCTCCCTTATCGCACATATCCCCATTATCAGCCCTACCCCATTTTGCCCCAAGCCCCAGACTCCAGCACCCATCCACAACCCACTGAGTCCTACCCTTCCTTTTCACTGCTCCCATGAATCTACTACACCCAGCAAAGACTCATCCCTATTACATCCTTGACCTCTCACCATTCCCCTCACCCAACTGGGCTTTCCCCTGCTCCTCTGAGCATACATGTCACTACAAAACCTCACACCTGCTGGTTCCTGCTCACCCACAATCCCTATTGCTCCCAACCTCCCTCCCCTGTGTAACTTCCCATTTCACTCCACACAGATGCCACCCTCTTCAGCCCAAATCCTGCCTTACTTCATACTTACCCACCATTATAATGCTTCAGCCCCTGTTCACCCCACGACTCTCTACTCCACAGGTTGTTCTCCTGGTCCAGAGCCCCCTTGATGCCTGTGAACCCACATCCAGCTCCTCACGGCTCCCCAGGAGCCCTTTCACTTCCAACCCCCTTCCAAACTGTTTTCCCCACTTCTTATAGTTCACAATGACTTCCCCCCTCCCCCATAATTGGTGGCTTTCTGGTTGTTTTCCTTATTTCTTCGAGTCTTCTAAATTTTGCTGTGATCTCTCTTTTTTTCTGTCTTTCTACTTTGCTCTCACTTTCGCTCCCCTTTATTACTGCATTTTTTTTCCTCAAATCTTACTGCTTTTTCCTCTCCATTGATTCTTATTGCTTCAATTCTATACTGTTTCAATCTTGCCCTGAATCAAGGTTTTCTATTGCTTCTTTTACTTCTTTTTTCTACATTTACTATCTTGGTATGAATCATACACAAGCAGAGAAAGAAAAATTATAAGCAGAAAAAAAATAGCTATGACCAAGCCAGGTACTTTAGCATTCACACCATGCTGTTGTAATTTTGTAAAAATGTTAAAACAGCCACATAAATGGAAAATTTGCACATAAAGTAGAAACTGAACACTGGATTTAAAGAGAGTGTATGGGAGGGGAACAAATGGCTTTAGTCTCCATAGATACCAATACAGTTCTGTTAAAAGAGTATCAAATTCAATAGCAATTAGGAAAGGCATATTTCAAAGGCCTAGTGCCGCAAATGCTTACGCACCTGTCCCATTGATCATAAGGCAAATGTGAGCTTAGTGGGAGGTTTTTTTCCCCCCTCTCCCAATTACTTTATAGCTGCAGAGCAAAAAGAAACCATGAGTCACAGACAACATCATTGCTGACACCAAAATATCACGGTTGATGCAACAGGAGGAACTGTGGAGAGTTGTTTCAACTGATTGCTTTCTAACACAAATCATTCAAAGTTAATGAGACAAAAAGATTAGTTTAATATCCATAACACATGATTTAGATCAAAGTGATGTGCAGTACATATATTATATAATAAGAATAAATAGAATTAGGTCCTAAAAACTCAATGGGCACTGGCCTAAAGTTAATCAGCTATTTTCAGGATCAGGAATATCTGTGATTGTAAATATTGCATGCTTGATATTCTATTATATGTTGAATGTTTACCTCAAAATGGGTTAATGAAGTACTGTGTCAGATACAGTATTATTAAAGCTGGAGTCTGTGGTGATTCCAACTCTGACTTATAACCATCATACCACGGGTTTTTTGCACATTACCGATTCTGTAAACAAATAGATAGTAAGAAACTTCCCCATGAAGTTACATTATGTAAAAAATGGTCCTAAAAAATTGTGAATCAGAGAAATCAGTGTAAACCAAATTGCTAAAAAGTGTAAAACATATATAGTCGATTTTTTTCCGACATAGGGAGCCTAATTAATTCTACTTTCTACTTTCCATGTACCTTCAGATATAAATTTGAAGCTGAAAGGAACTACAGAGTCTGAAGAGTAGATGGAAAAAACAGTTCTGTTTATTAGAAATATTCCCTTATGCCATCAGGCATAACAGGCATGTGGTGTTGTTCCAGTGCTCCTGATTTTGATGCACAGAAATATTTTTCAATCTAAACAAGATTTTGTCACTTAGGGAAAAGAGATGCAACAAGTGTTACTAATATTTGGTTGCCAAACAGTAAAACTTCGGTTTTATTTAGCAATGATCTTATAAAAAATTCTATCCATGCATTCTTTCCTTTGACAGGAAAAATCAAAAAGAAGGGATCCACAATTAAAAGCCCAGTTAAAAACTCAGAGAAAGCACACCTTTAGAACTGCTCAATAATAATATGAAGCTCCTACCGATTTTCATATATAGTTCCCCCCCCTCCCCCACATACTTTCAAAAATCTTCTTTGGGGTATGTATCCAACGCCTGCCACTAGATACTTTGCTTTCTATAAGATTTGAGATGGCTCTTCTGTACTGCACATCTATGCTATGCACTGTAAGCAGAGTTACCATATCACAGAAAAGAACAGTGACCTGTGGTAGAATAAAACAATGGATCATGCAAAACAGATGCTGCCTTGCCTGTCACATAGGAAGCTAGTGACCAATGGTTACATGAGGTAACCTACCCCATTCAAAACCCGTTTTAATGTTGTAACAATGAGCCCCCCAAATTAGTAATAATGAGAAGCAAAGATTCAAGATTCCCATATAAAAAAAAGATGCTAACTTAAGAATAGAACATAGGAATGATACGTTTCTAAGGTTATTTACTAGTGGCCTCTGAAGGATAGAAAGTAGGACAGGAGGAAATCTCCCTCCTATTTCCTGCATGCACTACTGCTCAAGATAGTAGTTGTTGTACCTGGAAGGGATAAAGCCATTGTATAGCTGAGGAGGGCAAGAGAATTGCAAAAGTAAGGTGTTTGGGCTCTGGCCTGGCCTGCCAAACACATCTGGCACCTTAGAAAAACTTTCTGTTCCATCCTAATGGTTTGTATGAAATGCATCCTGCTGAGGACAAACAGCAGACTACTATTTCTGTAGAGCTCTGTAATCATGCCTTCAAGCACCCTGGCTGTAGCCTTAAAGCTGCAGTAGCAATTCACACCTCTACTTGTTGGTATGAGAACACACTAGTTCAAAAACTCAGTACTTTATAACCACAAAACCCTTAAGATGTATTTTCAGAGCTGTAATGTTTAGAGATCCTAGTCTGTACGTGATATAGGTCACAGTGTACTTTTCCCTGACGTTCCTATGATGCCTGCTAATGTTAAATGATGCTGAAAGACTTCTAGTCATTTTTAGAACAAAACTGTTTGCACAAAAAAATAAAATCCTCAATAATCCACAAACAACACATTTTTCTAATATCTGCAGTTATAGAAACATCCACTTCAGCAATAAAACAAATGTCTAGTGTCTGTTGGAGTGTGCTAATAAACCCTGTCACTAAAAATGCTTGACAAGGTGACATTGTGGAAATGAGAGAGAGCGAACAAGTAGTCAATCAGGCAGACTAAAGCGACTAATTCTTATGGGATGCAAAAGACACAGATAAGTAAAAGATCTATATAGAACCAGGTACTAGCAACACATGCCCCCAGTTGAACTGGATCTCAAAGATTGTGTGGCAGTATTAATACTAGAGGAACTGCTTTGTTTACCTTCTAAGAAAGCAACCTACTGAGGGTTCACCAATGTGTGTGCCTGCTAACCTGAAAAATATGCTAGAGTCAATTTTAGTTCCTTTACTTAAGCTTAAACTACATATAGATATATTAAAAGCATTGCACATAAAAAATATATTAGGTGAGATTTGAAATGCAGTGATCACTGTCAAACTTCTACTCCTTTTTTCCTCATCATTTAACTGCATATTTTTGCATGTGCATTTATTTTTTGCAGGGAGGGCAACGGAGGACAACTTCAAGGTGCAGAGTATATCGTCAAAACAGGTGTGCAAACTTGCTGACTCCCCAGCTAGCTTCTGGTGACCTTGGTAACACAGAACACATGCGCATATGCACAGACATACACATCATGAAGTTAAGTTGCTGTATCATTGTACTGTAAATGGGTTTAAGAAATGGAAGAGGGAAATAACCTAATGAAAAGTAGAAACTTCTGGTTAGTCTATTAATTTGATGGAGGTAGGGTTGGAAAGAATTCCTGAGCTATAAGAAGGCCAAGAAAGAGAAGTTAGGGATGAGGTGGTAATAGAAAGGGTACTATAAAAGAAAACGTGAATTCTAGAAGGAGATTAAAACAAACAAACAAACAAAAACAGTTTAGTTTTAATTAAGGCAGAAAGGACTATTATGATCAGCTACTCTGACTGCCTGCATAACAGGTCAAACAACCTCAGCATACTGTATTTACTTGCAAATGACATGAACTTTTACAGCCAAAATCAGCCCTCTAAATATGGGGTGCATGTCTTTAGCATGGGAAATGGATTCTTTTTTGCAGGAATAGCAGCAGAGTAGAATAGAACAAGCAGACACTGTGCCTCATGGCTGCCAAAATGACTATCACTTCTCTTTGGGGAAAACCACAGGAGTGGACTGCAGTGTTAACCTTTTCACAGCACCTGATGAGGCAGCAGCTTTTGGCTCTAGAGCCACTGAAGTGGCTGAAGGTGAGTAACCTGCTGCATGTAGTACTTTGATGAGGCTTTAAATAAATCCCTGTAAATATTGCTATATTATTTACAGGAAATTATATAAAGAACTAAAGAGTCCTGCTACTGTGTTTGCAAGGTTCCTGAGCTTAACTTTATTGCTGTCCTGCCACACCAGAAGTCAAAAGGCTCATTCTTCCTAGAGGCTTTCACTTGACTTTTGTCACTTATTTTTACATGAAGCCAATAAGCAAGATTGGTAGCTACAGTGGGTGTGTTTACACACATGCTTTAATGTGCATTATCCTATTTTAATATTGTATTTTATCCTATTTTAATAGATGATAAAAAGTTCACTTTTGCTAATGCACGATAAAATAGGCTAATGCACGTTTTTTAATACCATCCAATGAGGGTACTAAATTGAATGCGTGTTAGTAAAAGCACATTAATGAACATGTAGACACACCCAATGTCCTGAATATATATAGCGATGCGCTATGCTTCCTTCATCAAACTCAAATTCCATTCTGGCTGGCACTGGTGAACCCTCATACCTGAAGTACTGTGATGAATTTTGGACACCACACTTCAAGGAAGATGTAAACAACGTGAGCAGCATCCAGAAGAAAGCCAGACCAAAGGTTTAGAAAATAATATCTATGAAGACAGGCTGAAAGAACTGTTTAGAACTGTCCAGTCTAGAAAAGAATGGATTTATGAAGGGCAAGATAACAGTGTTCCAATACAAAAAAGATTGTAATAAGAGAGACAGTAATCCATTATGTTACATTGCCACTGTGGAATGGAAAAAAATCACTTTAATTTTCACTAAAGATTTGGATTGACTATTAGGTGAGAAACATTCTGACTTCTAGTGTAGTAAAAGCTGGAACCTGATGCTTATGGAGGTTATATCTCCTTCATTGGATGCTTCTAAAATACCTGCTAGGGTGCTAGGTATATTAGATCCTGCCTCACTGCAAAGACTGATCTCTCAAGATTCCTCTTAACTTTATATTATTATGATTCTGTAGCATCGTTGTACTTGAATACAAGGTTCTAGTTGAAAGAGAAATTATGAATCAAGATGTGCTTGCTTGTTAGCTGCAGTATGGACAGATGACATGTCATCTTCTGAAAATTTACATAGTAAAATCAAAGAATACATTCTGCACCCTCTCCAGTCCTTTCCCCTCTTTCTTTTCTTTATGGCAACAACCCTCCCTCCTCCCCAACCCTTCAGCTCTTAATGTTTTCCATTAATGTCAAGAAATCTGTTTCCAGGACTTCCAGAATAAGAATATTTTATTCTTCAAGTTCTTCTGAGTCCCACTCAAAAACTATTGCTTAGTTAGTATTTCTGGGCATGTATACATGTGCTATGGGGGGAGGTGAAAGGGCATTTTAATTAGACCAGCTCTCGGGACCTGCTTCAATTAAAACACCTGCAGCATCTCATGTATTCAGCATCCCACACTTCAAAATGGAAGTGGGGGGGGTTGCCCGATTAATTAAGTCTGCTCCAACATCTCATAATTAGAATGCATTGGAGCAGGCGTCCCGCATGTATACAGGACTTCCCGTCATATTTATTTATTTATTTTTTGCTCACTTGCCAATGAAATAAGTTTTAATGACTTTACTGCATAGTCAAAGAATATACAGTGGAGTCGCATCATACACATATTTAACCTACATGAATTCATCATACGCATATGCCCCAGAGCGCTGACTGTTTGGATTCAACCTGCAGCTGCCCCTCTCAGTGCTCTGTATGGGGCCAAGCAGCTACACTGGGAACAGCCCTGCTGGGAAGCTGTGCATGTTGGCCGGGCAGGAGTCTGGTGCAGGCTGCCCTGGGCGGGAAGGAGTGACTGTACCACTGGATGGAAGAAGGGGAAGCTGACTGGGTAATTTTGGCTATATGTGATTTTCGCCTTACGCACTGACTTTAGAACCTAATCTACAGTAAGATGTGACTCCACTGTAAGTCATGGTCATATGTCTTTGCTGCTCCAAGATTCAAAATCTCAGACTCCTCCAGATAATCCAATTAAAATAGTCTAGATTTTCATCTCAGTTGTAGCATATTATTTTAGTGTAAGGTCTAATATCAAGGTTGTCTGAGGGGAAAAAAAATAGGTCAGCATCAGATGATCCTGTTATACAGGTTCCTGAAATAGGTGTACTCCACTAATGTTCATGCTACTACAGTTTGGCACTATGCCCAACATAAAACCTTATTCTGGAGAAATATTCTGGAATATAGAATTCATGGCTGAGTGCTAAATTTTATCTATGTATTCAGACATGGAGGAAATGGATTCCCTTAAATTTTAAATGTATTCTTGCCTGAACAAGTCTCATTAACAGAACAAACTTTGATACATCTTTGCAACATGATAACAGTTAAGGAAAAATGCAGTTTATCCTTAACTGGGAGAGTTGAATATTTAAGACAAATTGAGGGAAAACGAAAATATCAGCTTACTTTGTAAAATTAAACCTCATATGGATAAATTACAGCTTCTAAATTAACTGAGTCTCACTGATAATTTTAAAGGAACAGAGGGCACTGAGCTCTGTGGTTTTCACCAGCCTTTAATAATAATCTGCAAGGTGATTTTGAAAATAACAATTTGAGTTCTCACCTATTGTGTCAAAATTTGATAGGGAATGAAAATGGTTGAACAAGGTCCTTTATCAGTTGGCTTCCAAAAACCTCCTAGGCTACGCACAATTTTCATTCAGTGAATGATGTGCATACTAGCATCTGTTAGTGAAAAAATACCAGACCTGTATGGATATTTTAACAATCTGCCAGGCACAATACAATGCAGTAAAAACCACATTTAAACCTATCAAATAAATACCAGTTGGTCAAAAGTTACCTTATCTTAAATTTTCAGCAGAGATGGGTATATAAGTAAAAGACATGATGCAGAGGGCAGACTTTTCATTTGACCTCTAACACAAGACAAAAGGCTATTATAAGCCTTGAAAACTGAATAAATTTGTATCCTATCCATCATAGAATGCAAATAAATCAGATTACTTTTTTTCTTAGTTGAGCTCACTTCCTATTAATATCAGACTCCATTTAAAGGTAAGTTCTAGAAAAAGAAAAAAAAAGTGTCAACCTTTCTTCGTTGAACAAAAAGATATTTGCATTATAGAAACATATATACATTAGGGCTGTGAGAAATTTCACTGTGTGTTTCATTTCAAAGCTGTTAAGATGCATTTCGAGCTCAAAACAGTGAGATTAAAACAAAACAAAAATCATTGAAACAGCTTCAAAATGAAACATTTGGTAAAACGTTTCAAGTTTTGAAGCAGCCCAGTGTTGGGAGGCAGGGGAGAGCCAGGGCTGCACTCTGAGCGGCTTCACAGCCCCATCTAGCTCAGCCCAGCGGGGAGCACAGCCCTGGCTCTCTCTGTCTCCTGCCACCAGGCTGAGCTCCATGGGGCTGGCAGAGCCAATTGAACCACAGACCCAGCTCTGTCTGCCCCTACCATCAGGCTGCTCTCCGATCCACTGCTGTGTTGTGCTTCATGGGGCTGGTGGAGCCAGAGGCAGGGAGAGCCCTGACTGCGCTCCACCTCCCATGACCAAGCTGAGCTCCATGGGGCCGCGGAGCCACTCACAGTGCAGCCCAGTGGCAGGAGGCAGGCAGAGCCAGGGCTGTTCTGCCTCCCGCCACTGGGTGAGCTTCATGGAGCCCAGCCCTTGGTGCAGGCTGAGCCCAGGGCCAGTCCCAGGCAACAGTGGCAGCCTCCTGTCATCCAGTGCAGATCCGGAGGCCTGCATCCCCAGGAGGAGGAGTCTGGTAAAGCCCTGCAGCCCTCCTTGTGGTACAAGCCCCTGGATCTGTGTGCCAGATGACAGGAGGCTGCCGCTGCTAGAATATGTCATGAATTTTGCTTTCAAGACTTTGAGTTCCAGTTTCTGAGAAACCTCTTGTACTTATATCCTTGAAACTTGGCAGGCTGCATGCCCTCAGAATGGGCTACCATCCCTGCAATTTGCATCCTAATCAGGCAACACATGACAATATTTTAGGCATTTTCATGATTCCCCATTATAGGCTATGGGCGAAATGTCAAAACGAGTTGAAACAGTAAAACAATTTCAATGAAATTAAATGGGACAGTGCTTTAAAACAAAATGATGAAACAAAACACTGTCCCTTCGAAATTATGAAATGGTTGTCAAAACAAAATGGTGTTTCACACAGCCCTAATATACATATCTAAATACCTCCCTCAATATCATCTATAAATGGCAGGATCATATGATAAATTTTCTTTACTGCATGCTACTGATAGCTTGCCAAGGAATTATTTTCTTAGGATTTATTTTTGCATTTCAAGCATCTGAGTGCCTTTTAAATAACCACGATCCTTCAAATATATCCTAGAAAACAAATGTCTTCTTCCCGGCCCAGGACTGTAACCTCAAAGGCAGGATAAGCTTTTTATATCAGAACCTCATTCACCATATACAATAGATCATAATCTAACAACCCTGTGGGGAATTGTTTTAGGGCTCCTGCTGATGGAGTTCCGCTGCAAAGAGGTCAGATGATAAAGCCAGTATGAAGGCCCAAGGCCATGATTAAAGTTTCATGTAATTTCCCACAATTCTGTAGGTGCCTGGGCCCAAACACCTTCTAGGGATATTCCCCCAGCAGGCAGATGCAATGGGCTTTGAGAGCTACCCCATGTTTATGTCCATTTTAGAAGAGGGACAACAACAACAAAAACAAAAAATAGTTTTTTAAACTAGACTCAGTTGCAACTTAATCTATGGAAAAATTTTTGTCACTTCATGAACTATTGTCTCCCCTAAACCTCCCCACTACCATTTTCTTTAGTAGATTGATAGCCTGACAATGATTTCAGAAAGAAGAGGAGTTTGAAACAAGGAGGTCACAGATGGCTAATGGAGTGACATGGGACCTCTTGCAACTTATCTGGCAGCAAGGACTAATGACAGCTTGTTCAGGGGTTATTCTGGTCACTATCAATGGGACAGCCAGATTAAGCAAGGCAAAAGGCCAAAGACCTTGTCCATCTGCTAGTTTCTCCCTTAAGCTTTATATAGATGATAGTTGAATGCAACAGAAGACAAGTTGATATTATCTACAACTGGAAATGAATAGATTAAAAAGTTATGCTTACCTTATACTCATATATTCTATAAAGAACTTCATATTGGCCATCAGGAATAAAAACATGATTTTGATATAGAGTTTCTACTTATGCCACAGATGTGCATGATACTTGACACAAATATTCAAAAGGAACTTAAGAGCCTAGCAATTATAATAGAAGATATGCAGACAAAAGATAATGATAAGAAGGAATGAATGTTATATGAATACACAGTAGAGTTTAAGAGTACATTTGTAATTCTTACATTTTTTAGTTTATTTCTTTTGTGTAGCATACCAACTTCACCTGGAGAACCAAGAATTTTTTTAAAAAACAAAAGCTTTTGAGATATGATTCTCAAATATTTTCATTAAATATGAAAAGAGTTTTATAGAAACCTATGTTTTTGGTTCATATAATTCCAAAGTGCCTCCTCCTGTCTGTTTCTGCACCATACTCATTTACAACAACATGCTCTAAAACTCTGATAAATAGAAAGCTTTACAATTGTTTGAGTGAGGTGAAGTTAAGCAAAACAGTCGCTTTACAGGTTGTGACTATCAAAGAGAGATTGACAAGGCCATCACCAGATGTACAACCTGGTATTATTCCATGATGATATTAATTAGACTTCTGTGGAGCATCCCACTCATTTTCCAGCTATGTATGAGAAAAGCAGTGATTCCCTGATCACCTGGGAAATACATGGCTTTCCTGTCACTTTTACTATACCCAGGCTAGAGGATGCAATTGAGAAGGCCTCAAAGTGTTCTTAAAATAAAATGTTGTATCATCTCCTTAAGCAGCTAGAACATAATAAGTCTACAATAGTTTGGAAATAAACATAGCACTAACTTCCAGTAACATTAAACATGTCCTGCAAAGAATAATTATTTATCCATTGAGATTAAAACATAAATGCTGGGTGGTCTCATTCAATTCCCAGGTATAGTGTAGCATAAGCTTGTGTTTCAGATTTAAAAAAAAAAGCAAGTGTAAGTGCACTATCTTATTTCTTTACAGGGAGTAAAAAATAATTATGGAGAGGCGCAGTTTTGCTGGGCCCTTAGATGATACTCTACTACTAAAGGACAGAATCTCCCTGCTTGGCATAAATGTCTACAAGACAACAGACTGATTCATCACCTATTTCATCCAAAGAGTTAATCTTTATAAATGAGTTTATTGACCCATAGCCCTGCTTACCATCCCATGCTTCAGTGAATCAATCAACAGCTAAAAAATGCAGGTTGGGGGGAGGCCCTGAAGGAAAAACTAGGAACAGGCATGTTATTTGTTATCAGTGCACCCAGGTAGTTTCAATTTATTGACCGTCTCTGTGGTGAGTAACATTGTTTTTGAAAGCCCTTGAACCAATGAGTTGTGTGCACTCTCTGATGGCTTTCATAGCAGGTGTTTATAGCCTACAACATATGGCTAACAGGGACAAAAAGTTATGTGAATGTATATACAAGTTCTAGCTGCATTCCCCAGAGTGATTATGTGCTTGCATGCTTAATAAGCCTTTCAATATATATAATACACACATAATTTGGATGTTCTCTTATGTACAGACTGAGGACATGAGCCATCCATGATGATTGCACCTTGGATCATTGAGCCTAATTCCAGTTCAGTGAACAAAAGATGAAAGAGGAGCATTGTGTAGGCTAGCAGTACAACTATAAAAACACAAGTTACTTTAAATCATATATATATGGCATCAGTAGAAATTTAAATCATAGCACTCGGGTCTGGATGGGAAGGTATTTGTCGTGAAGCTATAATGGTCCCCACAGGAGGTTCAGAACACCACCCCACAGAAAATGAAACATAGGATCTCATTAAATAACAGTTTTTAGAATGTATTAGTGGGATGGTGGTTTGGATGACATCAGTACTACAACCAAGTCATTCAGTCTGCAACTAATAAAGACAAAGGCACCAGCATCTTTCCAAGGGAATACAACATTTCAAAGCACAACAGAATGAGTTCCTTAAGTGAGTGGATCAGCACAGTTGGTTTGCACCAACATTTATAATCCTCATCTGCACAGAGTGCTTTATTTCAGCTCAAGAAAGAAAATAAACATTAAAGCTCCTTTTCCTTATGAGCAATTTTAGATTTCAGGGCACTGATGTGAAATATGTACACTTTGCCAACCACCTTGTTCTCTAGGGTTATTCTGGGCATGGAAAGCCTATTCTGAGCACAAAAATCATTCTTAAAATTTGTAGTTTAATATCAAGAGTGTTAAGACTAATTAAGGCAGCATTAAGTTTATGAGACAACACAAGAAATTAACTTATTCTTAACATGACTGAAAGGGGCACATTTTTCTCTATTTTTTGTTGGCAAGGTCATTACTAGATTAGGGTATATTTTATTTATTTATTTCTTACAAGGTAAAAAAAAACCAGAGATCACCACAATACATTCCTTTAGAATTTACGGGAAACTTTCCCCAAAACTACATAAATAACCCTCAAAGTAGCATAGTCAATAAAAAATACAATTCATTAGAATAATGAGTTATAAGATAGAGGTGTTGCTCCATTCAAAGACACCTTCTCAGGACACTTATTTCATATTTTGAAAGTAGAAGAACCCCAAGAAGCAACACCACAGTATGAAGCAGGTATCCAATAGTTGGAAAATGACTTTACAAAAAAAAAACATTTTTTCTGGGAATAAGTGGTCAGGACCAAAACCCCTGGTTTAATGAGGACTGCTCTAAAACTAAAGATGATTTACTAGATTCTGTGGAGGAATAAAAGTCTAAGGATGACTATGCCAGCTTCCAACAGTTCAAGAAGATTAGAATAGAACAAAACAATTAATCTAAAAGAAAAAGAAACAACATCAAGTGAAGCTATGGGAGGAACCAGGAGCTGATGGGGAAAATAATGAAAACTGACATTTTTGACAAAGTATAGACAAACAGACAAAAAGGTTAGCTTAATTCCTGATGCACATGTCCCTGAAGTTAAACTCATTTTTTTAAAAATAAGACTCATTTAATAACTTACTTGAAGAGGGTGAAGGAAGTGGTGGCTTCTCATTGAAGGAAACTGTATTTGTTAAAACTACAAACAGTTCAGTATTTCACCTCTATCTCAAGTAAGATAGGAATTGCTTTGAAAAATAAAATCTAAAATCTAACATACATACTAAGCATTTCACTTGTGGATTTAATATATATTACATAATGTGTGCGTGTTTGTGTGCATGTGTGTACACACACACAGGTCTGGATACAGATTTAGATACATATATCTAGATCTAGCTGTGTGTGTATGTATATATATTTGGGCTGTGCAAAATTTCAAGGGTGTTTCATTTCTTTTGAGTCATTTTGTGCTCATAACAGAGAAATTGAAATGAAATGAAAGGCTCCAAAATGAAACGAGGGCACTCAAAATGTTTCAAGTTTTGAAGCTGGCTTCCTTGCAGCTAGACAGAAACTAAGGAGAGGGAAGAGGAAAAGGGGGAAGGACTGCTCTGATATTGACATCTAGCTCCTGGTTCAATTTCCCAAATCTTTGATTGCTTTCCCCAGTTCTTCCCAAGGGGTGTGGGCCCCTGATTTGTGTGCAGGGTTTCAGCCGGCAGCTGCTGCAGGCTGGGGCCAGCAGCAGCCACTTTGTGCCTGCACTGACCCCAGCCTGCAGCAGCAGCCTGCTGAAGCCCAGTGCATAGATCTTGGGGCTACACACTGGCTGCAAAGCATGCGGATGACAGCATACTGCTGCTGCCATCTAGGGCCAGTGTCAGCACCTGAGTCTGCTTGGTGCAGCCCACACCAAACGCTGGGAAGAACTCAGTGCTGGTGCTGGCCCCAGCTGGCAGTGGCAGCCTGCAGTCATCCTGTGTGCAGATCTGGGGGCCCACACCCCACAGGAGGGCTGCAGGGCTGTGCCAGACTCCTCCCAGGAGTCTGTGTGACAGATAACAGCAGGATGCCACTACCAGCAAGTGATACTAGGTTTGCTTTTAAGAGGTTGAAGTGCAGTTTCACAAAACCCCCTGTGCATATAACTCTTTGAAACCTGGCAGGATTCATGCCCTCAGAAGGAGGAATGAATCTCTGCAATTTCCATCCAAACGAGGCAAGAAATGACAAAGGTATAGGCATTTTTGTGATTCCCCATTATAGCCTATGGGCGAAATGTCGAAACGCGTTGAAATAGCGTTGAAACAGTGGAACAGTTTCTGCAAAAAAGATATGGAACAGAACAGTACTTCAAAATAGTGAAACAACACACTGTCCCTTTGAAATGGTGAAACTGAAGTAAAAATGAAACGGTGCTATTTCACACAGCCCTAATGTGTATATAGTCTTTGTCCTGTATATACGTGTTTGTGTATATATGCACACATGCATATATACTTTTATTTATACACACACAAAATCCAGATGCAAAATGTTTAGTGTGTGTGCATTAGGTTTTATTTTTTAAAGCCGTTCCTATCCAATGTTGAACAGAACCATTTTATCCATGTTTAAGCATTTAAAACTGGTTAAATACTGTTAAGGTTGAATACCTATTGTAGCTGAAGTAACATGTTAGTCAGCAAAAGAGTATTCACTTTTCTCAGTTCTTAAGAAAAAAAAATCTTAGTTTAACTTTCCAAAAAGAAGCCAGAGTAATGTTGTCTATTGTACAACTTGAGCTTACCATTTTCTATTGACTTCCTTCCTTTGCCATTATCACAAAGTGGACAGTCCTCACAGCTTTAGTTATTATGCCTTTGGAGAATGAATGTAAAGCTCTACTCCTGTAGATCCAATTCATCAAATTCTGCATACATTGGGATACTATCCAAGTAAAAAGCTCAAACAATTCTTTACCTTTATGACAAAATTTGAAACAGGACATAAACACTTATGTATAGGTTTACTTTGTTAAATTATCTTTTCCAGCCAGTTTGTATACTTGCAAACAAACACCTGTGACATTTGAATTAAGAAAATATCAGTCTAGAACTAAGTCTGTCTGTGGGTATAACTTCACTGCTCACCCACATCTTGAGCTCCCAAGGTCTCAGATCAGTGGACCAGACTCCTTGGCACAGGTATGACCATACACCCTGGCATTACACTTAGGCTCTTTAACCTATATATTGTGCAACGCTGACTACTTTGCAGATTACCAGGCCTATGGAGTAGGTCTGGGTGTGCAGGGCTTAATTCTTGATGGCATGCCCAATTTCACTCAGGATGCAGTATAGGCATAGACAATACATCTACTGTATCCTTCATACTGAATACTACTTTTTTTGTCTCAGTGAGATGCAAAAGCCATAGGTATGAATGTCATAGGTAAAGAAGATTAGCTGGTAATGTGCTGAGCAAGATGCCCTAGTTTTCCATAGCTACCAAATGTACACAAATCTACTACAGCTTTTCATATACACGTATTAGTAGTAGTAGCAGCAGCAGCAATTTATTTAAAGATTTCAGCAAATGGTATGATAAAATGAGAAATGAAATGCATACAATAAAACAGCACCTACATAAATACAGTTCCTGCTAAAAAATGCACCATAAGATTACCCATTCCACAAGCCCATGCAAAATTAAAACAGAACATAGTATATGATAATATAAAAGAAAAAATAAAATTAAGTACATGAAGATAAAAAGCAAACATGAGAGTTCTATTTGATTTTGGCCCTTATTATTTGTGCAAATATAGCCAAAGGCTAGCTAGGGAGATAAATGACACAAACTGGTATAAGCAATTGAACCCCAGTTCAAATCTGTAATAGAACACAAATTCAGTGCATAAAAAATGCTTTCAAAATGACTGAAACCATTTTAAGATAAACCTGGATGGATGTAGTATCAGACTTAATTGATTTAGGTTAAATAGGTTTATTGGACTTCTGTCCTAGATTTCCTCCAGATTCAAATGTCTGCTCTAGCAGGACAGGGAGACAGGCTCTAACACACCCCAGCTTCTGGCTTGGGTCAATGCAGGCATATAGCTGCATTTCCAGAATAAAAAGTAAATGTCTATTGCTTATCAGCTCTATCTATGCAGCATATACTAACCTGCAAAGATAAAATCGATACAGCCTTGGTCATTTTGACTCACTGTATTTAGGCAAGAAGTATATGACAAACTCCAAGCTTTAGGAAGAAACCAGATTCATTTTTTCATTAACCCCACATTTAAAATTTCCGACTAATAGATAGATCCATTTTCCTCCTATTCTGTTTCATCAGAGAATAAACTGTACCAATGGAGAGAAGAGATAGAGGGAAGAGGAATGAAGATTAATTTATATAAAACAAAATATTTGCACTGTGTTTTCTCTGATGTTGGAAATGTGATAATCGATGAAAAACACTTAAAAAAAAATTGACAAGTTCAAGTATCTGGGATCAACCATTCAGAGGAATGCAATTAGATGAAGATTTGAATCAATGAATAACAGCAGGGTAGACAACTTGGAAATTAGCAACAGAAATATTATGCAATGGGAGAGTATCAGTGAAACTGAAGGGAAAAGTCTACAAGATATGTACATCCAATGTTACTGTATTGATTGGAGCCATGGGCCCCTGAAGAAAACTCAGGAAAGGAGACTGAATGTGACTGAGATAAAAATGCTCTGCTGGATGCATGTAGTGATCAAGATGGATAAAGTGAGGAATACTTACATCAGAGGATCGGTGATGGTAGTGGAAGCATCTAAGAAAGTACAAGAGAGAAGACTAGCATGGTATGGGCATGTTCAAAGGAGTCCAGAAGAATACGTGGAAAAAGAAGTTACCAGAATGGCACTATAAGTTACCGGTAACAAAAGAAGTTACCGTAATGGAAGGGAGAAGGGGAAGAGGAAGACCAAAGATGAGATGGAGAGATATAAAGGAAAGGGACATTAGAGAGGAGTTGGAAGAAGATATGTATGACCAAAGCTGGTAGAGAGCCAGGATTTGCAACAGCAACTCTCTTTAGACAGGACAAGCAAGTGAAGAAGTGAAATCCAAATGTTAAATGCTTAGTGCATGTGCGCATGAGAGAGAGAATATCCATATATATTTTGACCAAACTTTTTATATATAAACACATTGGTCAGAATCCCAGAGTCTAAACACTCTAAACATTTAGAAACTTTCAAATCTAAATCTGAATTTGTTATCTTTACTGTATATCTAAATTTGAGTTTGTTCTTCTTTGATTCAGGTTAAGCATGCTCCCTATTGCCAACTGCTGCAGTTTTTTTCTATCCTATACAAAAGCACAGAAAAGTAGGGCCTCTTGCAGGCATATTGTTCAAGCCCCTGCTCCAGGCAGAATCATTGCTATCTAAATCATCCCAGACAAGCACGCATCTAACTCAGTCTAAGAACCTTTATAAACAATTCTCACATGTACCGCTCCCTGGCCCAATGTCAGAAAACATCAAGAATACCTGCTAGCTTGCCACAGATAATGCAGGCATTGTCAAGGTCCAGCTACTGCCAGGACAGGGAACACATTTGTTAAAATGCACTTGAGATCAAAGGAAAATAAACGTACAGAAGACAAAAATACCTACAGTCCAGGACAAATCTGACTGTAGGAAAAAAATTATTTCCTGATCCCAAAAAGTGGTGACTTGTCTGGCACTGACTGGAGTAACAAGACTGTCTATTCAGGAATCCTTAAGTTTATGTCTCGGCAGGAAGATCAGCACATTCCAGTAAAATTATCCCCACTTGGCTTTGGCCAATACTAAGTTCTTCTTCAGAGAGATGACCCATAACAACAGAAAAGCCCCAAATCACAGGATAACTAAGCACTTTTCACTCACCACCGCAGCCTGGGAACCACAAACACAACTCGATGCATCACACACCCTAATGGGAAAGCCAGAACTACCCCTTTTTATCATTCCATCAGTTCCATAAACTTCTCAGCTCCTTTAATCTTCTTTATAATACAGGGCAGTTACAGACCTCAGTTACATTAACTTCTGCTGAGCATGATCCTCCCCTATTTCCAACTGATTTGTGCTGCAGAAGTTTTCTTCTGGTCTCTGAGATATGTTCTAGAAAATATCTAGACTGTGAAGGGGAGAGAGGGACAGGGAAGGGGGCATGTCAACGGCTTCCAACTATTACTTTTTACAACATACTCCAGGCTTTGCTACTTTGCTAGTAATCCCTGACCAATGTTTATCCAACCTCTTCTTGAAAATCTTCAGTGAAGATTATCCAATTTCCCTAGAGTCTATTCTATTAACTGTTTTAACAGCATAGGTTTTTTTTCTTGATATCCAATCTAAAACTACTTTGGTGCAATTTCAACCTATAGCTATGCATCCTGCCCTTTGCAATGAAGAAGAAAAGTAGCTCCGCCTCCTCTTTAAGGCAGACAAGGATATGTGAAGACCCTTATCATGGCCCTTCTTAACTGCCTTTTCTGAAAATGAAACTTGTTTAGTTCTCTCAATGTCTCATAGTATGGTTTGCCTTCCAAATCTCTTATCGTTTTTGTTACCTCCCTTTGAATTCTCTGTAAATTCTCTACCTCCCTTATAAAAATTCAGAATAGGTACAGACATTTAGGGAGGATGGGAAAGGTTACATGCCATTAAAAATGGCCACCCAATTTAATGTATGTCCCGGGGAGCCGGAACGGGATTCACCCACGGCAGCGGTGGAGCCCGAGCGGGACATCCGCCACTTGTTTACGCCAGCGCGGCCGGAAGTCGGCACCGGTGCCGGCAGTCAGATGCCGGCGATAAAAGCAGCCGCCGAGGAAGGACGGCCGCGGGATCCAGGAAGGAGCCTTACACCCACTGAGGCAGAGGATCCCAGGGTGGAGCGAGCTGACATCCTCACAGACACCGAGAGTGAGGCCCCCAGAGGGAGACGGGCCATTAACCCCTCAAGAGGAGGGTCAAGGAGTGCCTGGAGCGGACGAGTTGCCACCCGCCCGGCCCGAGGGATAAAGAATGGCAGCCGTAGCTGAGCGGCTGACCTCCCTGAAGGTGAGACAAGGGACCCCGGCAGGGACCTGCAACCTACCCAAGCAGAGGGGAGGACACCAGCGGCAGCCAGCCCCAGCACGGCAAGCAAAGAGCGGCAGAGGGACTCCGAGGACGCGGGATCCAGTGGTGAGGAGTTCTGGGACTGCAAACCCGAGGCGCGCTGGACTTACAGGTCTGGGGTTGGGGCACGGGCAGGCAATACCTCCAGGGAGGATCGGGCCCGGGAGGGCGCCGAGGAGGTGCAGTCAGGCGGAGGCCGTTGTCGACCGCCTATGGCCAGAGACTAAGATAAGGGTTGCCCGTAGGGGACCTAGGAAGGTCCAGGCTAAAGACCTAGCTAGTAGGGTTGTGGAGACCTAGCTTTAGTTTTCCAGGTTCTTTTCCATTAGAGGAGGAACCCCAGTCAAGGAGTATAGCCGGGGAGTTCTGGCCAGGGGCCCGTAGTGGAAACCCCGTCTTGGCCAGGACCCGGTCCCAGGACACCCAGGGCATGAGGAGCCCAAAGATAAGGCTCAGGACAGGGAGCCGGGATATTTGTTAGAAGGGGACACCCAAGGAGGCGTGAGGCCAGGGTGCAAGGGGTGGCGGAGCCCCGCAACGTGACCGCTGGGGATCCAGGGCTGCGGAGTGACCAGGAACCACCCTACTGAACCTAACAACAAGTCATGGTGGGTGAGAACCAGGGCAGGGACTGGACGACCTAACACCTACTCCGGGTCAGCGGTATCCCAGGGTGAGCAGCGACAGTCCTCCATCCTCAGGCGGCTACCCACAGGGAGAACCCCCCCCAGTCTGGCGGTCACAATGTATTTTGCCCAGGTTCAGACCCTACACTTAGTTTGGCCTAAATAGAGTTCTAAGTATGCTCTGTACAGAAGTACAGAAATATAGGCACGAATGGCTAAGTCACATTAGCACACATGCAGATGCCCTAATGCACGTAACGTTGTGCACGTCCATTGATGCATCCTGTGTTAATGCACATTAGCATGTCTAAATGTGTGCTAATGTGACTTAGTCATTTGCACCTAAATTTGATACCTTTACCTTTATGCATAAAGCAGGTATCAAATTTAGGCTTGAATAGCCTAAAATTTCCATTTTTAAGGAGTGTTAAGGGTGCGCAAGTAGTCAGAGACCCTTAATGCACCTTAAATTGGGCTAAATGCACATTAATTGCAAGGCAGAGGTCCTCAACCTCAGGGCAGCTGACTTCTGTAAGCCAAGAAGGTTAGTTAGGAGAGTCATTGGGGTCTTGGAGCTTCAATGAGATGAGAGTTCAAGACAGGTGATTGTTCCTGAAGGAGATGATCCTCCGAGCTCAAAAGGGAGTTAGTCCTAATGTGCAACAAAGGGGGCAGGAGTGCTAAGACCCTCCCATGGCTCAGCAAAGACATCCAGGGATGCCTAAAGGCAAAAATAGAGGCATACAAAACAGTGGAAGCAAGGAGGATTACACCTCCATTGCTTGGAACTGCAGGGAGGCTGATAGGAAGGCCAAGGCTGAGCTGGAACTAGGGCTAGTGACCAAAATTAGGGATAATAAAAAGTCCTTTTTCAAATACATAGGAAGTAAGAAGAATGCACCAGATAATGTGGGGACCCTACAGGATAGGCTTGGCAATCTGGTGACTACAGCAAACAAAAAAGCTGACCTCTTTAATGAATTCTTTGCCTCCATATTCCCGAACAGGGACCAGGACATTTCCCCCACTAGAGCTGCGGACAGACCCAGGGGAGGCACCTTGATGCCTAGGGTCAGGGATGACCTAGTTAGGAAGCTTTTGGAGGGGCTGGACATATTTATAATTGGTAGGTCCAGATGCTTTTCACCACAGGATGCTGAAGCAATTGGCGGAGGTCATAGCAGGGCCCCTGGCACAACTATGAGTGCTCATAGGGCACTGGCAAGGTACCAGAGGATTGGAAAAGGGCCAATGTGGTCCCCATTTACAAGAAGGGGAGAAATGAACACCATTTGAACTAACATAAAACAGAATGCAGTTTTAAAAAAACCAAAACACATGATATAGTCAAGTTAAATATTACTGAAAGTCGATCAGCCACACACTTCATTACTAGAGGGAAGCCCAATTTTTTCTTTGAATGCAAGAGAAAGTTATATAGCCCTTCAGTGCATCACACTTTAAAAGTTAATGCATATAATATGTGCATTTCCTCCTTTTAAGTGACACCCACAATTGTGAAAAAAAATCACAAAAATCAGACATACTAATTCATGTAAAACTCCTGGTTAAGTACTTACTCCTTTTACTCCTAATTCATGTAAAACTCCTGGTTAAGTACTTACCTTGTATGAACAAGCACTAAAAAAATGAAATTATTCAGTTGGCATCATAATTTGCCATGAGAACATGATATCTTTTAGTATGATGTCTCCCATTCTAAAGAGATTATGACCAAACTAAAAACTCCCTATGAAAAAAACTTGAATGCCTGGTACTGTAAACATTGATAGCACAATTTATATTCACTTCAGTCTTAGTCAAGTAGCACTTTTCTGACTTGGTTTTTAGTCACACATCTCTCAATAGATCTTTGTACACAAATGTGACTAAATAATAAACTTTGCACACAAATATAGATACAAAAATAAAATGACTACTGGAATGGTAAATATAAAACAGTAAAGAATAAAAGGCTAGCTGAATAACAAAGAATTACAAGAATGATTAAAACGAAAACCTATTATGCATAAAGAAATCTGATTCTATCTCCCTCCCTTTCCATAATGTAGTACAGCGGCTCCATTTCCCTTTAGCTACTGAGCCTGGGTCCCCTGTGGAATTTACACCACACCATAAAGCCAGCTTTCAGGGATTTTTTTTTTATCACTAAAAGTAGTAAGAATCTCCCCACATCTTTCTAACTTTTTCTTCCCCCACTCTCTAATTACAATTGTAGGGACAGGAAGGGGAGATCAAACTTCCATAGCTGTAGTTCCTGGCTGACCTGGCAGCCAAGGAGAATGTGCAGAGAAGGGGAACCTGACTACTACCACTGCTGTCCCCAGCCAAGCCTGGATCTCTTCACAGCCACTTCCTGCAGTCCCAGCTGCACTGGAGCAGGAGCATGCAGGACAGAGGTGCGGAGATGTCCAGAGGTAGAAATGAGTAAGAAGCAAGTTTGGAATGGAAGTGAAAGGAAGTGCCCCTGAATACAGAGGGAAAGGGAAGGGGAATTCTTACCTGATTCAGGGACTAAAAAGAAAAAAATATCTGATTGCTTCATTCATGGTGTGGTCTTCCTGCCCTGGTTTTGGAGAGGATTGGGAGTGGGGGATGCAGCCAACCTTGCAGCACCAGTCACGGCTCCCACTCCCCACTCCCCACTTTTCAATAGCCTGGATCTGCCTTTGTTCCAGTCTACTGGTTTTATTCAGTAGTAACCCAGCTGGTTTCAGGAGTCACTCCTGGAAGTGGCAATGCATAAGGGATGCATGGGGGTACACGTGCACCCCCTGAGAGTGCTGGTGCACCCTCTGACAGCCAGTGTTCCTAGACAGAAGGGGCAGGTGAGAGCACTGGTGCCCCCCTGAGATCACTGGCCAGGGAGCAGGGGTGCCAGAAGAAGTGATCCCCATGGTCCCCCCGCAGCTGATGGTGCTCACCCAAAGTGCCAGCGGTGCACCTGGAAGTGCCAGCAGTGTGCTGCTGCCACTTCCAGATTGGAGTGATTGGCCATGGGATGACTGCCCCCCCACACCTGGTCACTAACTGGCTGCTGGTTGGGCAAGTGCCTCCCTGACTCAGGAGGCACCAGCCACCCATGACTCCTGGTCCAAAAGTGAAACAAAGTAAGAAGGAAATTCCATGGGAACTCTCTCATGAAGAATATTTGTGGTTTGACTTAAAAGGGATCAGGATTTGGCAAGCAATGGCCTCACTTATTCATCTAGATAGGTGCTTATTTTAGAAAGTATAAAAGATACTAAATTAGATTTTCCTTAGGTCAAATATAAAAAGTGTGAGCTCTAACAGGATTTTATTTGCTTTACTAAGCTGTCAATTCATTTATGACATTATCTATTGAAACCAGTACAAAAATGACACCGTGCAAACTAAAAAAAATGCATTAAAATGTTAATTATTAGGGATGTGCAAAGCTTTGGTCCCCGATTCAACTTGGCAGAGATTCCACCCAATTTGGTGGCTGAATCTCCAAATCCAAATTGAATCAGAGGACCCTTTGATCAGTCTGAATCAAATTGGAACCCACTGAATCGATTCAGAGAGATTCAGAAAGATTCAGAGATTTGGGCATAGAGACAGCTTTAAATGTTTTTTCTATATACCTCTAGGTAGCAGGGGCTCATGAGTGCTGCAATGCTGGGGTGCATGGAGCATCCCCAACACATTCAGCAGCAGACCTGGAAGTGGACCAGAAATACTTCCTGTCCACTTCTGAGTTCACCACCAAGCACGTGGAGGGCCCCCCGACACTCCTGTGGGACACTCCATGAACCCCAGCATCGCAGCTATCATGAGCCATGCCTGCTACCTCAAGGTATGTAGAAAAAACTTTTAAAGTCGTTGTCAGAGCAAAATTTTGTATGTATGCTGATAACACAGAGAGTTAGATCTGAACATGCGCAGACAAACCTAGCAAGCGGAAAATTCCACTGCATACCCAGCATGTGCCCCCTGCTCAACCCCAAGACTTGTCAATCAAGACTGCCATAACGCACATGCTCAGTTTACTGACTGCATGATGTAATTGGACTAGAAATTTCTATGAAGCGAGCAGCCTGATTGGCCACTAAATTCATATAAAAGGCTTGTGAATCCCCGCCCCCCGGGGAGGTGAGGTGGTGTGTGTGTGTTTTGGAGGAGAGACTGTGCTTGACCTGTGAGCAGAGGCTAGGAACTGTTTCACAGGGAGAGAACGATCCTTACAGCAGAGGCTGCGGCTGCAGGGGCTACTCCTAAGGAGGGCTTCTAGCCCACTGGTCTCTTCCTCACTGCAATTTTGGCTATTTGATTCCTCTTCGTTTCCTGTCTTGATCTTTTGGCTCCCAGACTGATTCTGGCACCGACCCTGACCACGATTTCGATCAACCCGACTTACTGAGATCACGGCTTTACCTCATCATACCCGGCACTGACCCTGGCATCGTTCTCCATCAACTCTGGCATTGATTCCACTTTGGACTGGCGTCACAATGTGTTACAGTTTTGTTGTTCGTATCCCTTTAATGAGCTGTTGACCAGCCCTGGGACTAGCGAGTGGGCAGCTGCACCTATCCTTTGGGGTAGAAAGCAAGGGCTCACTCAGGAACCCCGTGGGCCAACAGACCCCTCTGTTGTTCGTTTTAGTAGCACTGTAACTGAAGCAAACTTCCTACCTACACTACAGAAGTGTAAGTAAATAAAATTCAACTATTTTTGAAACCGCACGATTCCGCGTACCGCTCAGACTCCTCACCGCTAATCCCGCCTGTTCCGTATATGAACCCTCGGCCTACCGTGACCTTGGGGCCTTTATTCCCCGACAGTCGTGTCTATGTCTGAATCACTGATTCTCTGAATCAGCATTGAATCTTCAGATTCAGATTTGGCTGAATCAAATCAGGAACAGTGATCCAAATCATCGAATCACTGACCCTGATTCAGGCTGAATCTGAATTGGGTAGAGCCCACTTTGTACACCCTATTAATTATTATGGTACCACTACTGATTCTACAGACACAACAGTCTTTTTCATTGTTTGTTTATGTGGATTATAATCACAAAAGGATGACCAACTGGTTAACTATTTTACTGCTGCCTTTTGGTATGTAATACCTCCATTAGAACCTAAAACAGAATATGCCTATTACATTATTACTAGTTCAGAAATTCCATTATTCTTTCACCACGAACTGTATGATGAGGATTTACAACAAAGGGTTAATAAAAAATTATGAAGGAGAAATTAATTATAGTGAATATGAAAGCAAAAGAGTATAAATTAGTCTTGTTTTTGGAATTTATTTTCAGTCATATACTACCCTTATTTAGACCTGGTTATTTTATGTGTTGTTGCTATTATCTTAGCATATTTCTGCATTTACAAAGAACAAGACTGCAGTTAAATCCAGCATAGTTAAAGAATTGTCTACAAGGCAAACACTATGAAGTCTGAGTTAATTATATTTTACCCCGAGCTCAAGAGTTATACAATACACACCTATAGCAGCTCCCACAACAAAAAAAGTCTTAAGAGAGGAAGCAAAATCACACAGTATTCCGCAGTCTACTAGAAATATATGTAACATTTATCTATCTTACTGATTTATAGAGCACTTGTCACCTTAGTGAAAAATTCTAAACCACAAATAAACTCAGAACACCACCCCTGCTGGGTAGAGGAGTGTTAGTAAGAAGTTATCTTGTCATTTTCTTAGCTTTATCCCTCCCCCATGAATGAACAGTGGCGGATTTACTGTGAAACAAACCATGCAGTGGTTCAGGGCCCCCCAAATGCAGGACAAATCTAACAAATGACTGAACGCAATAAGCATTGCAAGTCGCAAAGCGGTCCAGGCTTTCTGCATTCTGCAAACTTCTGTGAAATGTGCTCAAAATGTGATTTTTTGAAGTAGTCTAGCAAAGAATTTGCTTTGCCATTTTTTAAACCGTCTCAACAATAGCATAATAGCAACTAAGGAAAATTATCATTTGCCAATCAAAGTCTGTCTGCTTACCAATTATCCAATTGAACAAAAGCACCCTCCCCTGCACTTTGTAACAATGTCCATGATTTGTCACTAGCACTCAATGGTTCAAAATCCTGTCTTTACAGAACCTGATAAAAACATGGGATTACCTGTGTTAAACCTAACTGGGTGGTCCACAGCACACTAAGGCCACCCATGGCTATGCCCCTGCTCTTTCAGACATTTTTAATCTGCCTAAACTCAAAATCAGTTTTTTAGCAATGGGGAAGTGACACTATGAGCCTGGCAGTAAAAAACGCAAAAAAATGCAAGCAAAGTGAAAAGATGAAGCAAAGCAAAAAGACAGTTTGTCATCTTATTTTAAAAAGCTTAAAATATTGAATAGTGGACAATCATCAAAAAGTATGGGTGAGGAAACATCTGAATTATCTGATCACTTGCCGAATTGTAGGGATACCACAATGACTGCAAAAGTTGAATAAGCGGACGTTGAAGTAACTATGGAAGTAAAAAATATTGGTAATTTTGTCAAAGTAAGAGAAGAGACCTACCCTGAAGACATTGCATTATGGCCAAAATCTGCTTCATTGGATATGACAGAATATTTTTCAGTAAACAAGCTGAAAAATGTAGTCAGTATGGAAAATTTGAGAAAAAGAGTATGAGGTGGCAGGATGAAAGCAATGTAGAAGTCTTCATGAGTCGCATTTTCTGAGGATGAAGAAAAATGGGATGACAGAAAAGAGAATTAGGTTGATTTTTTTCAGAAACCACCAAGTCAGTCTACTGTTATATTAGCAAGTTATTAGGGCTTGTGTAAAGCTTCAGGTGCTGATTTGATTTAGAGATTTGGCCTGATCTGGTGACTAAATCTCTGAATCTGAATTGAAATCGGGAGACCATTAAAAAGGTCTGAATTGATTTGAAGCTCCAAAATAATTCAGAAAAGATTAAGAGAACTTCAGAGATTCAGGCATTCTCCACTCACCACCACAGGGAGCTGGACCCAGACTCTGTGCTGGTAAGTAGGGGATGGGGGGAGGGGCCGCTGGAGGAGGGGGGAGGGGCCATGGGGGGACCCTCACTAGGCCCTACCCCCTGCCTGCTCTCCCAGCCACATCAATGGTTGCCCTGCCCAGCCCAGCCCAAGCATCCCAGCTCTTAAAACAAACCCCCCAAACCTCAAAACAAAAAGCCCGGCACTCACTAGCTCCTGCCAGGTAGGGGGGCAATCCCAACTGCCCCCCACTGTGTGGGGGGGCTCTTCCACAAGCCCCCATTCTCCAGCTGCTCTCCCAGCCCTGTCAATGGCTGCTCCCCCCAGCCCCAACTCCCAGCTCTTTTTTTTTTTTTTGAAGCCCTGCACTCACCAGCTGTTGCAACCACTGTTGGGGCTTCTGGGGGCTAATGGCAGAGCCCCCCACACAACATAGGACAGTGGGGAATCACCCCTCCCCCACCTGGCAGCAGACAGTGAGTGCAGGGCTTTTTTATTTTATTTATTTTTAAGAGCTGAGAGCTGGGGCCAGGCAGGGCAGCCATTGTCAAGGCTGGGAGACCTGAGGGGGGATGGGGTCTGTTTGATTTGGAGATTTGGCAGCCAAATCGATTTGGGACAGTGACTCGAATTGCCTAATTGAATCACTGTCCCCTGAATTGACCAAATGCAAAGTGAATACCAGCTGCTTTGCACAGGCCTACAAATTATTCCCTGACCACAGTAGAGGAAAACAAACATTCGTTGATGGGCAGACTAACTGGAGAAACTTTGCAAGAGATATTGCTGATCATGAAACTACCAAAGCTCACATAATGCTATGTGTTCTTTCAAAGGGTTAAATTATCTGGAAGAATTCATTCTGTGTTATCAGCTCACTTTGAAAAGCAATGTTCTTAGTGGAAGAAAATACTGAGATGTGTTGTTGCCATGGTCAAACTGCTGTCTTCTTTGGGACTGCCTCTAAGAGGACATGATAAGTCACCATTGTCAAATTGAAAAGGTATGTTTTTAACCTGCCCTGAATATCTTAGTGAATTTGATACTTTTCTCAAAGAACATTTGAAACATTATCAGTATTGTGGCTTAGGGAAGACCAACTTTTGAATGCACCAAACCCACAATGAATTCATCACTATAATGGCAGAGAGGCTCAGAAACCAATTCACTGATGAAATAAAGGATGCCAAGTGCTTTTCCATAATAGTTGATTCAACACCAGGTGTGGGTCATGTAGAACAATTAACGTTAATTTTAAGATATGTGACCGACAATGGTGAAGTTGCAAAGTGATTTCTTTGTTTTGTCCCACTAAGATCCCACATTTCTGAATGTCTAGAGACAACCATTTTGAAAATCATTGCAAATTTAGATTTGGACATCAAAAACTGTTGTGGGCAGAGCTTTGATAATGCTGCAAATATGGCAGGAAAATATTCAGGTCTACAGGCAAGACTGAACAATGCAAACCCCTCTGCTTTATTCATACCATGTTCCAGCCATTCCTGCAATGCTGCAGCCAACTCTTATGAGGGAACTACACATTTTTTTGACTTCATTCAAAACGTGTATGCCTTTTTTTTTTTGGTTTCCATGCATCCTTGGAGTATGCTACAATCACGCTTGGAGCATTTGATAGTTAAAACAATTTGTGACATCAGGTGGTCTGCTCATGCAGATGCTGTTTTGGCTTTGAAAATGAGCTATGACGATATAAAGAAAACCTTATTTAGCCACATTAAATTCTGAAAAACCACGTGTGAAAACTAAAGCAAAATCCTTAGCAGAAAAGTTTGAAAAGTATGATATTGCTGTGTTTACTCTTTTGTGGAACTGTTTACTTCAAAGAATTAGTGATGTCAGCAAATCACTACAGAAGGTTGATATAAATTTATTGAATGCTGCACAACAGTTAGCCTGAGTTAAAAGTTTTGTCATGGAATTTCAAAATAACTATAGCTCAGTGGAAGCAGAGGCACTAATGTTAACAGAAAATATAGGTTCCTGTGATATATCTGGTGAGAATCATAAAAAAAAGCAGGATTTTTCGATGAAACTAGAGACAATGAAATCAATTTAAAAGGGAAAGAGAAGATCATTATTGAGAACTTCAGGGTTATTTGTCACACAATAATAGTGCAATTCTTGAGTAGAGGTCAATCACTAAAAACTTTTGATTTCTTTTGCTTGTTTTTTGACAGAAGTATGGATGAAAATGCTAAAAGCCACTAAAATAAGAAATTAAGTGAATTCTACCAAGAGGACATAGACACAAAACGTTTTGAAGATGATGCAATACATTTAATTCATTTTATCAAAAATATTGAGGTCTGTGCTTTGAGATCACCAGCTGATTTGCATAGACTTGTACGTGATGGTTCGCAGGCAACCTTTTCAAATGTAGAAACCATTCTGAAAATATTTTTAAAAATACTTGCCACAAATGGTGCTAGTGCACATTTTTTTTTCTGTATTGAAATGAGTTAAAAATTCTTTGCGAAATATGATGAGTCAGGAACATTTGACAAGTCTGGCAATATTGTCTATTGAATGTGATTCTTTACAAAATATTACTTATGATGACTTAATTGATAATTTTGTATAGAAAAATAGCTATCTAAATAAATATATATTTTTTTCAAATTGAATCAGTTTCTTCCGAGGAATTTAACTTTTATTTGTTTATTCATGCATCATCTATACTTTTTATTTTTAAACATTTTTCATGTTGGTGTAATGCAAATATAAGCTAGATTCGTCTAGACCAGAAGTTCTCAACCTGTGGTTCAAGAACTCCACTGAGATGGACCGAAGAAAGGCTATTGACATTTTTGTTTTATAAAGCGCTGTTATCCAAAGCGCTTTACAGTAGTTACCTAAGAGTACACACAACAGTTGGAAAGATCACTAAGTGGTCCACTGAGAACCTCAGTAATTTTCAAGTAGTCTCTGAAAAAAAGTTAGACTACAAAAAACAATCAAGGTACCTCACTTTATTTTTATTTGCTTTCTATTACTTATAATATAGGAGGAGGATAAAGAAAAAAAGAATGAAAAATGGGGCATGGGGGAAGTAATAAGAGAGAATTTTCTTTTTTTTCGCTGGGTCCCAAAATGGGGGGAAGGTCCAAAAATGAAGCTGCACACAGGACCCCACTAACTCTAAATCCACCACTGAAAATGAGTCCATCAAAGACTGCTGGAATGAGCACCACCTAAAGCTCTTGAACTGAGAATTGAAGGTGACTAATAAAACCTTCAAATTCATCCCACAGCATCCAGTAAGGGAAGCACTTGCCAGTCCCCTAACCTCCAAAGAAGTCCAGCAAGTGATAAGACAGATGAAGAACAACAAAGTGTCTGGCCCTGATGACATACCAGCTGAGGTCTTCAAAAGTTGGTGAGGAATGTATGACCAACAGCTTCATACACTGTTTCTCAAGATCTGGAACACTGAGGAAATTCCTATTGACCTAAGGAATGCCAATACTATCACCATTTTTAAAAAGATAGATAAATCTGACTGTGGAAACTGGCAAGGTATCACCCTTCTCTCCATTGCTGGGAAGATTTTTGCTCAAGTTCTGCTAAAGCAACTGCTCCCTCTTGCTGAGGAAATCCTGCCCAAGCCTCAATGTGGTTTCAGACCATCAAGAGGCACCATGAATATGATCTTTGTGGCCTGGCAGATCCATGGAAATGCTGAGACTACCACCAGGAACTGTATATGGCCGTTACTGATTTGACCACAGCCTTCCACTCTGTTAACTGTGAGGTTCTATGGAAGATCTTATTGAAGTTGGCTGGCCAGGGAAATTTATCACCATCATAAGACTCCATTGTGACCAGATGACTTCCTCCATCCTAAGCAGTAGCTCTGCTATGGGGTCCTTTGCCATTCAAGCTCGTTTCAGCATGGTTGTGATCACACTGATTCTGTTTTCTATCTTGCTTGCGATTATCAAGAAGCTCATCTGTGACTATCTGCCACATGACATTGCCATCAACTATAGGATAGACAGGAAGCTTTTCAATCTCTCCCACCTCCATGACAAAACCAACATTGTCTTGGCCTTGATTGTGGAACTCCAGTACACTGATGATTGTGCTGGCATTGCACATATGAAGGAGGCCCTACAATAAGCCCTTAGTCCTTCTTGCAAGCATACCAGTGCCTGGGACTGATCTTTAATATTGGAAAAACAAAAGTGCTTCACCAACCCGCTCCTGTTGAATCAAATACCCTGACAAAGATCCTCATTAACGGATAGGAGCTGGAGAATGTTGAACATTTTGCATACGTCAGCAGCCATCTCTCGAGGGTGACCAATATAGATGAGAAGATCCAGTATAGGATCCCATGTGCCAGCTCTGCCTGCAGGAGACTGAATTATTGATCACAATATCAGGACTTGAACAAAGTTCCTACTATATAAGGCTGGAGTAATCTCAACTCTTCACTATGGCTGTGAAGCTCGGGTGACCAGGGGCCACCTGAAAAGCCTGGAATGCCATCACCAGTGCTACCTGTGAAAGATCCCTAGCAAAAGGGAAGGATCATCACACAAGTGCCAGTGCTAACATCACCACTATGGGAATATTGCTTATTCAACATGAACAAGGCACTGCATGTACATGCCTGATGTATGTTTACCGAAACAGCTGCTATACTCTTAACTTAGCCAAGGAGAAAGAACACATGGGGGCCAGAGGAAACACTTAAAGGACATCCTCAATGCAAGCATTAAGTGCAGCACTGAAACCACAAGTTGGAAAAAACTAGTCCATGACAGGGCTACTTGGTGATGCCTTCTGAGAAAAGGTAACTCTTTCAGGAAAACCATCTTGCCCTGGAGGTAGAAAAAGACAGAAATAAAAGAAAAGGATATAAGACTGAGAAATCCATCATCAGACCCTCCCTTTAACCATCACCTGCGGGGTTTGCCATAGAGTTTGTGGCTCTAGGATAGGATTTAGACTCATTTACAATCCATGGGACTGACCATCCTCATCTGTGAGGGATCATTGATGATTATGAGCAGGACTGAGTCTACAAAGCTACAATCATAAGCTCAAGTTATGAAATAGAATCTTCATTATTGTGGGAACACTTGTCAGGAATTTCAAAGATCAGGTCCAGCATAAAAGTTTTACTGCAGTTTCAATGCCTATTAGAATGGAACTGTGTTTATCTTAGGAGGAACAACAATACATAAGCATACTATTATATTATTACTCTTCCTCTAGAGTATATACAATTCATAGTGGTCACATGGCTAGTCTTCATTATATACCCTGGGTCAAGTATGACTAGGACACTGATCATTCTGAAGTATTAGGGACTAATGTATTTTCCTCAGAAGGTTCAAAGAAACAGTTTATCATCGTGCATTCTTGGCAATTGAAGTGGTCACTACTTCAGAGGTAGTCAGAAAGTTAAACTTGCATTGATTTATATAGGAATCTTCAACACTGGAAGGTATAAAATATACCCCAACTACTGAGATACATGAAAAAGACATTTAAAAAAGAAAGTATAAATAATTAAAGAAATTGCCACAGCTTTGCAGGTGTTGTAAACAAGTTAATTTTCTAAAGGTCCCAATCTGCCAAATAAGGAGAATGAGCTCAAAGTAGTACTTCTCACTATCAGCTGCTTGGCAGGACCTTTCTGAAATAGTTTGTACTCCATAGGTCTAAATAATTTATTATCATGCAGAGATGATAACAGATGATTATGAAAACATAATCAGTGTTTTTTTGCAGAGCAGCAACCTTTCTGGCTTAGTTCTAAAGGTTTTTAAGCTTAAGAACAAGAAAAAAAAAGAGTCTATAGTCAGACTTTTCTTCTTCACACTATAGCAATGATTTTCTACATAAGACAGAAAGTATTTTTGCTTTCTCCACGTATTACAGGGTATAATTTTAGGTAGATAAAAATTGCTCCAAGTAGCAGGAAAACCAATAATATTTCATTGCAGGATTCAAATGTGATGAAAACGTAAAGTTCAGACATTTGGTTACAAGTTTTTGTTGGTGTTGTTGCTTTTGGGGTTTTTTTTAATACCCCATAAAACTGAACCGTGACCCTGAAATCTACATTTGGATCTGCAGAGATTTGCAACAAATTTTGTAGTAGTTGGGATTTTCAAATAAAAATGAGGAAGAAGGGATGGTAGGTCTAATATTCATGTTAATTTATCTTAACATTTCTCAACTCATGGACAAGTAACATAGATATCACCTGCTCCTCTCCTAATGCTAAATGGACTGAGAGCCTTTCTGACTACGTCTCATGTAAATGGGCACTGAGGGTCTCTGTGTTATGCTTTTTGTTTACTAATTTTAACAAAATGAAAAGTAGCTTTATTTGTTCAAAACCTTCATATTTTAAAACAGTTCTGTTAAAACTTATCTTTAAGAATGTCATAATGCATACACAAGTGATCCTTGTAAGCTTCCTACCATCAGTGGTGTCAACTAGATATACGAATGGTCCCTTTAATTGACTCAAAAACAGCATAAAATAGGAAAAATAATATTTCTGGATTCTTATCTGCAGAGATGTCTGAAGAATGTTTTATCCATCTTTAAACATTTATCAGTGACAAATGTTTTCTTAATACTTAGTAGAGCATCCCAGACGGTTGTGGGTTTCATTAGTTTACATTTCAGAGTGACTTCTGTTTACCACAATAATAGCATGTATTTCATAGATTTCATAGACATTAGGGCTGGAAGGGACCTCGGGAGATCATCGAGTCCAGCCCCCTGCCTAAAGGGCAGGAAGTCAGCTGGGATCATAGGATCCCAGCAAGATAAGCATCCAATTTACTCTTGAAGGTGTTCAATGTAGGTGCTTGAACCACCTCCGCTGGCAGACTGTTCCAGACCTTGGGGGCTCAGACAGTAAAGCAATTCTTCCTTATGTCCAGCCTGAAATGGTCTTGCAGGACTTTGTGACCGTTCGACCTCTTCATCCTTTGGGGCGCTCTGGTGAACAAACGTTCCCCCAGATCCTGGTGGTCACCCTTGATAAATTTATAGGTGGCCATCAGATCACCCCTGAGCCTACGCTTTTCCAGGCTAAAGAGTCCCATGGCTCTCAGCCTGTCATCGTAAGTTCTGTTTTCCTGACCTCCGATCATGCATGTGGCTCTCCTCTGGACTCTCTCAAGCTTCTCCACATCCTTTTTGAATTGTGGAGCCCAAAACTGGACGCAGTACTCCAGCTGCGGCCTCACCAAGGCCGAGTACAAGGGGAGAATAACGTCCCGGGATTTGCTCGAGAAGCATCTATGGATGCAAGCCAGCATTTTGGTTGCTTTACTAGCCGCAGCATCGCATTGCAGGCTCATGTTCATCTTGTGGTCAATGATGACCCCCAAGTCTCTTTCTTCTATAGAGCTAACCAATGTAGCACTGCCAAGCCTATAAGGGTGCTGCAGGTTTTTCCTCCCAAGGTGGAAAACCTTGCATTTTTCGGTGTTAAAGACCATGAGGTTCTCGTCTGCCCATTTGCTGAGCTTGTCCAGGTTAGCCTGGATCATGCGCCTGTCCTCTGGCGTGGATGCTTTGCCCCAAAGTTTGGTGTCATCGGCGAACTTGGCCAGTCCACTCCTGACTCCAATGTCCACATCGTTAATGAAGATGTTGAACAGTATGGGTCCCAGGACAGAGCCTTGAGGGACCCCACTGGTCACAGGGCACCACAATGAGTGACTGCCATCAATCACAACCCTCTGGGTCCTACCACTGAGCCCATTTCCCAGCCAGCAGATCATGGTGGAGCCAAGGCCACAACTGGCCAGTTTGGCCAAGAGGTGCTCATGGGATACCAGATCAAAAGCTTTTTTGAAGTCAAGATATATGACATCAATCTCTTCTCCCTTGTCCAGGTGATAGGTCACCTGGTCATAGAAGGAAATGAGATTGGTCAAACAAGACCTACCCACAACAAACCCGTGCTGGCTATCCCTTAGAATGTTAGCCTGGGCCAGTCCATCAAGGATGGCCTCCTTAATAAACTTTTCTAGGATCTTCCCCAGGATAGAAGTCAGGCTAATGGGCCTGTAGTTAGCCGGATCCACTCTCCTCCCTTTTTTGAAGATCAGCACCACATTGGCCTTCTTTCAGTCTTCGGGCACTACACCAGAGCGCCAGGAGTTTTCAAAGATCCATGCCAGGGGCTGGGCTATGACGCTCGCCAGCTCCTTGAGTACCCTGGGGTGCAGATTGTCAGGGCCAGCTGACTTGAAGGTATCCAGCTTCTCAAGGTGTTCCTTCACGAGGTCAGCATTGATGGAGGGTAGGGGATCCCCCTCACCCAGATTTCCCTGTCAGCACTTTTCATTCAGAAGTATTTCAAAGTGGTTAGTACAGTATATGCCTGTCAGGCCAGGCCTCTCGGTCTCCTACCTGGTAGGAAAACCATGTAAACCAGTACAGCCTGTTCCATGGTTGGGTTGTCAGCGACTGAACTGGTGCCCCAACCTGGGCTAGCCTGGGTGAGGAGGGTGTATAGACACCTAGCAGGACTGAAAACAAGACCTGTCAAAGGGCAGATTAGCTCACTGCAAGCCAACAGCCATCCATACTTGGAGAAGAGATGGGCGCTGCCAGATCACTCGTCCCGAAGAATCACCAATGATGTAAAGCAACTGAACTAAATTTAATATGGTTGTTACAGCATCTAAAGTGCCCCAATAGTTGCAGCAGTCTCAGGACTGAATTGACCTGAGCACAGTATATGTATATAAAGGATAAATTCACCAACCAGGACATTGGAGCCACCTCTGAGATGGACACATCAGAAACTCTGTGGTGAGAGTGTTATACAAGATTTTTTTTTAAAGAAACTCAATTGATTTAAGAAAAATAGAATATCTAATTAAATTCCATTGAATCCTGTAGAGGAGACAGTAGTCCTGTGTCTGGGCAGCAGACTCTGACCTAGAAGTTTTGGCTTTGTTTCCTAGTTCTGCCACAGATTTCCTGTGTAACCTTGGACAAGTTACTTTGTGTCGCTGATTCAGATCCTCAACTCAACGCCCTTCATTTCTCCCATCATTAATCAGCTTTGCCAACTTAGGGTATAGATGTACAAGCAGGAGAGTATATGTGAGGGTATAGATGTACAAGAGGGAGAGTATATGTGAGTACACATGCTGGTGTGTGCACAGGTTTTTTATTGCATGCCAGCTCCACCATGGTAACCCTCTATCTGCATGCCCTTACTCCATGATAAATTCAAATTAACTCATGGTAATTTACTTCCCCCACCCCTGCTTCCTTCCCCCCTGCCCTCCCAAGTGCCACAAATTAACACCCACTTCTGATGTCAGTGCATGAACCTAGGCAGTTCGTGCAAAGCAGCTAAGACATAAGACCTTTTGTTCCATGGTACTTTTCCAATATATTCTTGCTTTGTATTATAATGTTTTAAAACAAACAACCCTTTTGCTTTTTATACAGCAACAAGTGCAATGGGTTCCAGATGTCAGATTATCACAATGCAACACAACACAGCAACTGCCCTCACATCTCACAGACAAAACTGTGGCCATTTAGATCTCTAAGAAATATCAAGAGGGGAAATTACTATTGGTTTCTTTTTAAGATTTCCGTCTGAGCTGGTGAATTTTTTTCATTGCGCGTATGTAAAACATCTGGGCAAACTAAACTCAGGTAATCCTACAACAATAACAAGACAACTTTTAAAGTATTTAGTGTGGCATTGTAGGTTTCTCAAGTTAAATCCTTTCACCATGTTACACAGTATATTGTCCTGGGAAAATTCCCACCAACTTTAATAAGACAACTTCTCGATAAAGTATTATTCAGCATGAAGAAAAATTTAGAGAATCTATTTATGAGTATAATGAGAGTAGCCTTGAGTAGTTTATGCTCAGGGCACTCCATATTTACAAAGGAAGTATTCTTAATAGAACTGCCAACTTCAAGATCATGAAGTTAGGTGAGTCTTAAAGGTAATCGGTTTGGTGAACAACGAAAAAGACACCCCAAATAGCACACCCATTTTCAAAGTTAACTATTGTTTCTTATTGTTACTTCGGTGGTTTTCTTTCAATGTCACATTGCCATTGCTTTTAGTATATACTTCTTGAGTCTACTGAGTTCAAATTCCAATTTTTTCAACAGATCACTCGGCAATGATGACATTTAAAAATGGTTGGTTTAACATAAGCAGCCATTTTAGATGAGGAATAAAACCCTCCCAGTTTATGAGTTTTCTGGATTTTTTTCCCCCTCCAGTGTCAAGTAGGGCAATTTGGTTTCTAACACTGGCATTGACATTTCTGACTGGATATTACAATTCTTTGGTTTGGTCATATTTGATCAGATTGAATTTGATCAGAGCTCCCCTTGAAACTGCATTAGTGCAAACAGTTCAAAAGCTGTCAAGAAGTGATCTTCTGCACACACGGTTTCTGTGGCAAATCTGCAGTGCACTACAATATGGGATGCTTATGTGGGGAAAGGGTCAGTGCTAGTTACTGTACCACTGAATGTTCGTATCAGCATAACTCTAGCCTTTGCTGCATAAATTCTCTCTAATGAAGTTAAATCTGTACCTTGCATCCACACTGAACCCTATTTCCTAAAACAAACAGGAGTAGGACACTATTAGGGATGCTTCTTTACTCTCATGTGCAACACCACAGCATTAAAATTGATGTGGGGAGACTAAACGTGAGCAAGGATCTTGAGTCAAAAGTGACTTCAGTGGCATTACCCACATGAGTACGTCTGCAGGTTTTTGTTAATAGACCATTTAGAAAGAAAGAGTAAAGCATTCACTCTGCTTCATTTCATACTAGTAGCATCTACTGACAAGCTCGGTGTCACCTATTCACTCCTTCTAAAGGAAAATTACACCATTTGAAGAGACTGTCTATTCCGCACAGTTTACATGTTCCTATCAGGCAGCACTTATCAAATAATTCTTTTTCATAGCAGATTCCAGGAAATGTTACTAGAATAAATAGAGCTTTGCCTTTTTGACATTTTCAGCAACTGAGAAAAAATGCCATTGGTTTATTTCTGTTAAAAGGGCTCTTCTTTCCTCTTCACAGGACATACACACTCGCATATAAATAACCTCCAAACATACACACAACTAATCTGTAAGCATCAGAACTAACTTCTTTTAATCAGCTGCATGTATTCAAAAAACCCAAAAAGATTTTGAGTTTCTGTGAATGATTAAAATGATACTATATTTAGAAAAAACTCACTCAAGGCAAATTTTTTCTCAACTTGTAAGGAAACTATAGGAACCAATTGTACATCTCCAACTTGGCTTGCTGTGCGAATAGCATAGGAAGAAAGAGCCCCCTAATGGCTCTAAGTTACCTGTGAAAAGAAAGATTTCACTTTCTCAGAATACCTGGTGGGAAGCAGCAGTAAAATGGGTTTCTAAATGGGCAAAATAGTCATCTGAATAAATGAGTGATATTATTGAACAACACTTAAAATGTAGTGATAGGTTAGGATAGAATGTACTTAAGAATTCTGAGGAAGTGGACAGTTTGGACTACATAAAACCAGTTTGAAATGAATAAGTGCCTAGGAGGTAAATTCAGTTATTTAAAACACAGGACTGACAAAAGTAAATATATTTGTTGTAAATGTTACCTGTATAAACCTTGAAACACATTTTAACCTGAAGACCTAAAATAATGGTTTTGCTTTTAAATTTTTTGAGAAAAAAATTGTTTAAACTGAATATTAGTAGTGCAAAAATAAAAGCCTTATAATCTTCTTTTATACAGTCCTGATCAGTAGATAGGCAAATAGCTAAAACTGTTGAGACTATATAGGGCATGCTGATATTACTTTGATACAAACTAAAAATAATGCTAATTTTATAGTGTCATATGGAGGGAAAATTTCCAGTGAGGACAATAAGCATAAGAAAAAACTGTGATTTCTCTCTCTCAAAAGTTATGGGCTTAAAGAAGACAGTTATAAACAAGTCTGTCTGTACAGATGGAAGGGGAGAAGGGTGAAATATGAAAGGCATCCCATAGCCCTCATGCAGTCAACTGTATACAAAAGCACTATTCTTGCATATTAAACCATACATAGATTATTCAAGAGACAGGCTGGCATCTTCAGCAGATCCAACCCAAGGGAGTTAGAAACCTGGATTCTCTTTGGTTTCCCTTGAAATCCAAGTCCCAAATAATAAATGTATTAAGTCTCCTCCTCTCAAGTCTGACCGGTATTCTATACTGCTAACAGTCTCATTAGGTAAAATGCAAAATTGTCTCTGTGTCCTTTATTTAGAGCCAGATACTGACAGCAATCCTGTGCAACGTTGTCCTGTCATCAGTCTTATTTCCTTTACTGTGGCTGTTCATGGAGCAAGATACTATTCACTGTGAGTAAGGGTAGTAGAATCTGGATCAATGGATTCTGCTTTTACCAATGAAGCCTTACAGAAGGAAAGTCTGGAATTTCCTTCAGACATCCATGTGTTTAGCCATCCTATGGGCATCTCTGGCTCTCCCCACCTTTGGTATGCAAAGACAGAAAACTGAGTAGATGGTATATTTAGGCCAATCAGTTTGCTAGTTTATTTTGCTAGCAATTTTAATCTGTGTATTAAAAACTGTAAAGAGCTTATTGCATAGAAGCAGACTCTTCAAAATGTATCCTGATATTTCACTTACTTATTCAAGTAAGCACCCTTGTTTTTAAATTAATGCTAATTAAAAATATAGACTCATATTATTCTACATGACTTGTTTTAATTGGTATTTTATCTCTTCCAACCAAATATGAAATAGGAATTGAGTAATTATGACCAAGCAATTTCATGTCATTTGTGGGGAGTTTTTGTAACTACCAAGTGAAATGCTAGCATTACGAATTGTCATGTTGTACATGCAACATTCAATAGGTAAAATTATTTGGGGAGGGAAAAGGCACCACAGTTTATTTACTATTTGTTTGCCATTACCAGTAGTAGATTGCAACTTAGGTTTAAATTCTAGGAATGGTACAAAATTTCCTGTGCAAAATGTCTTAATTGGACAATCCACAGGAAAGTTATTCATACAGCCGGGAACAACTACTCCAATGCTTGGATAATGCAATGACACTCAGAGGGAAAATCAGGGAGACTGCTGTACAAAATTTTTTTTTTGGCTGGATGAAGAAACAGAAAACACAAACAAATTGACATGAAAGGTGAGGCAAATTGTCACCATTGGAGGAAATATGATATTAATGACTTTTGTCTGAAGTCACAATGCTGTCTTTTTAGCTTGTGCTCCTGTCATCTATAAACCCCAAGTCAATCAACTTCCTGTCTGATGCATAGCCTAAAGCTGAGTTATTTCTCTTCTAACCTATCACCGTCCACAGAGGTAATGAAGTAATTTCCCACTAAGCTAGGAGATACAATATGTGAAAAGTTTATGTAAAGCAATAGGTGCTTTACGAGACAGTAGTGTCCATGTCACATCAAAACAGCAGTCAGTCATGTGGGATCAGTGTTCTCAATACCATATACAAAACAAGTGAGCATTCTAGGATTGGTATTTAGTTCATAAGCTTTGATCATTTCTTTGCCAGCAGAATGTTAGCTATAATTACCAGATCTATAATAAGACGGCAATCTAATGCTGTATTATTTAAGACAGATCATATTTGTGTAGCACTCATAAGCTTGCAGTCAAAAGACAGATTTTGTTTTAAACTACTGACAAGCATTGAGAAATACTCCAGTGAAACGTTCTCCCTACTTGGCTGCACAACATGAACAGTAAAGAATTCATAATACAAGGGAGCTCTCTTGCTGTGCTGTTATTGCACTATACTGCTTAGCATCTGTGGGACAGTTTACATTAAAACATTTCATAAGTAGCTAGAAAATTGTCATTTTCAGCTATTTCTTTTCCACTAAGTTGGTGGCTGCAATATAAACAAGCTTTCGTAAGATCCACATCCCCATCTTAACCATTTTGGGACCCAGCATTAAATATCTATCCTTATCTCAATTAGACAAAGCTTGTTACAATAAACAGGTACTGTACATGACAACTAAAGCTTGTGATCCTTTTTAACATGCAAGGTATCTATATGCATATAATGCCTTTTCCTTTAACCAATTAGAAAGGACAAAGATAATTTCCTTACCTGAAGAATCAAACTGAATATTATCAGTGATGCCAAGGATTAGTGGGGACAAGGGTGAAATCTTGTTTTCAGTAATGAACCTCTTCTTTAGAGATGAAGACTGTTAGGAGATAAGATTATAAGTAAAAAGGAACCATTCCACAGTCCAGAGTCTGTTATCACTTGCACAAGCTTAGGGCTGGCATCCTTTTGCAAAGGAAAAAGGCAGCTCAGTAAGTTGTCCTCTGAGGGAGCTAGGTATTGGTGTTATCAGACACCAGCAGTCACATACTGATGCTATAGCACATACTCTCCCTGTCTCTTGCTCTCTTTCTCGCCCTGATGCTCACTCAGCTCTGAGCTGAGCTCCTTCTGCTGCTGTATAATCAATCTAGCCTGTCTGAATCTAATAGGCCTCTATTTAACCAGCCAATCAATAGCAAGGATTCCACTGCCAGTCCCCAGGGTCTTTTCCAGGAGTGGTACAAACAATAAGAGTTTTGCCAGCAGTTTAAACAACTATTTTTCTTTTTTTTTTAATCTCCCTTAGAGTGAGAATGCTGAAAGAGCCCAGGTTCAAAGCTAGCCTTGTCTCTTATGCTCTCTCATGTAGGTTACATAAACATACACAAGCTCTGCTGCAGTAGTACTTTGAACCTTTTTTATTTTTATTTTGGAATAGGAGATTGCTGGAGATTAACCTGACCAGCAAACTCCTGAGCACTGGGGTGCCTAATATCCACAACTTGATCAATCATCTCTAGGATACACAGAAAACAAATGTATAAGGGCAAGCATGAGAAGTGTGCCTTACAGTCTGTATTCTTAATTCTTGAAACAACATGCTATTCGATGCTAATTCCCCAGGGGGGTCACACTATTATTCTGACCTAATAATGCCTTTGCGCAGTTTAGTGGAGTTAGCATGGGATGGCTATTGCTCTTTAAGCTAACTTACTGTTTGCTAACTCCCCCATAGAGGCAAGCCCTAAAACTATTCCACAACAGCTTATAAACAGACCACTGTGAGGGTCGTTGTTCAGTGCAACTATTCACATTGTGTCAACACAAACATTTTTAGTTTCAATAATTTCAGTATTGATTTAGGGGAAATCCATAGCAAAATAGGATTTGCAATCTGAAGGTTCCAGTTATGGATCAGAATTGTGACCTGGATTTCCTTTTGAAGCAGTGTACCCAGTCACACTGCTTGCTCTGGAGAGCATGTCTCATTTTTCTAAGCTGTCTGTTAATGCTGTTATGGAATTTGTTCATATCTTTTCACCTGCTGACTGTTATAATTAACAAGAGTTGTAAATAAAAAATGGAACCACAGTACTCTGGACCACATTACTTTTTTTCAGGTTTTGATGGCATCTGTACAAATGTCCCCTTACCAGAATGCTATTAAGGAAACTAGTCACTGAATCCCTAAGCAGTTTAAGCTTCTGAAGTCTGGTCAAAATTCAGATGCTGCCTACAAATCTTGCTTTGCATCTTCTCCTGAGAGCTAGAACAGATAATTGGTTTGTGGATCTCCAGTGTGCAGCACTGATTCCTCAGATCCCCAGCAAATTGAATCTAATGTGTGTGAATGGCATGTGCATGCATATTCTATATGAATACATTATATACACATATATGTACACACACAATAAATGAAGAGTTAAGATTGCTTGCTGCATCTCTACCAAAAAAACCACAAATGCTAAATACAGGCAGTCAAAAAGTCCAAGGCAGAAGCACTGTAACTTTCAAGCATTACTATAAGTACTCAATGTTAGGTCAGGAGCAAACAGAATAGATGTTAGGCCTTTAGTGGGGTAGGGTTTGGAGCTTTCCAGTATGCCCAATAGATATGGAGGGCTCTTTCATACCTCCCAGCATGCCTTGCAGTCATGCCAAAAGCTCCTGAATGGAACTGAACAGTCAAGCTACCCCTGACTGGCTGCTGGGCACAGGCCACTATGCCTCCAACACCCTGCCATTGTGACTTGCACGTACCTTCATTTCCTGACCTATGTACCCAAACAAGCAGGGAGACCCACAAGCTGTGGCAGGTCCTGCTGGTCTCCTTGTGCAAGTCCCTCTAGAAGCTGCAGGATATCATGGCCACCCACCTGGACCAGATGTGGCAGTGGCTTATCATGGCATGCACCTTATAGTCACAAGTCAAAAGCTGGCCATCCCACACACGGCCACTCAGCATACCCTGAGCCCTCCAAGTGCATGTGCACATGCACACGTGTATCCAGAACATCTGGGGGGTGTGCATGTATACCTAGGCATTTTTAAAATTACAGCTTTTGCTTAAGTGCTGTGCTGTTTGTTGGACCCCACATTCTCACAGTTCATCTATGTTCATCTTGTGCAGCATTGCTTTAAAGTGTCTCTATGCAGATCTTACTCTGTTCAGCTTGACCCACACTTTTCTGTCAAGGTTGTGCCCATGGCAGCCTTGTTTGGTGATGGTATAACATGCTGCAGGAATAGATTTCAGACCACATTAGTTTGACCAATCATTTCATTTCCATTCACCTCACCTCCTAATCACTAAATTTTCACAATATGCAGAGCCATATGACCTGGCTGCTGGCTTTCCACAGGCCCAGAAACCTGGCAGCAGGAGAGGGGTTAGGATCCATCTTCTTATGGCAACAGGGGTACCTATACATGTACAATGCATTCTAATTAGAACATATCAGAGGACATGTGATTAATTGGGCATTTAAACACATACTTTTTTTTCCAGTGATGCATCAGAGATCCACTGCTTCAGAGCAGATTCAGTTAATTCAGTCTGCTCTGCATGCGAGCTGTGGAGAATTGCAATGTGCCATGTGCAGTTGTATAAGTTGCAAAATGCATGTCAGTGCACAGAAAAAGGTATCAGTGCACTTTGAACTAAAGCACCTCCAAGGTGTTTTAGTTCAAAGCGTGCCTCCGCCATTTCCCCATTTATGCAACTACATGCTTTGCAGCACCTGGCACTTTTCAAACCACCCAGTGCTGCAATGCATGCACGTGTAAAAATGCCCATTGTGTCTACTGGGGCAGTCTAATTTCAATGCTGCAGCATTGTGTGTATTCAACACCCTGTATTTCAAAATGGCAGCAGGGGCACTTTAACTAAAACATTAACAAGCTCCCAGAGAGCCACTCTTATTAAACCCCACCTCTCCCCCTACAACTCTGGAACATATGTTTCGACACACTTGGTCTAATGCCCTTGGTATAATACCCGCAGACGTACTCCTCAGCATCTGTATGTGGTTAATTTGTGCAGCTGTTATGACTACACACTGTTAAGTACGTTATTGAGCTTTACAGTGTGACAACTTGTACCATACAGGAGCACAATATTCTTCCAGGGCATATACTATTGCAAGTGCAGCAACTATGAGCACTTTGAAGTTGGCACCCCAGTTACCCATGCAAAGACTTTACTGATGATTTCTGAATGTGATGTTTATAGGCAAAGGAATGGTCTAATACAAGGGCAGGCAAAGTATGGCCAGTGAGCCAGACTGGGCCTGCAGTGGACTCTTTTTCCCAGAAGCATCTGCCTGCATGACTGTGACCAGTTTCCATGGAGACCAAGGGAGCAGCAGGGCTGTGAGAGGTAGGGAAGGGGTTTCCATGGAAACCAGCCCCAGCAGCGTGGGTCAGGTATGTGGCTGGGCAGGGAGCTGCTCTTGTCCTGGGCAGGCAGCAAATCATGCCTCTGTCCCAGCAAGGCATGCACAGCAGTGGATTGCAACTCTGCCCTGGCTCCAGAGCACACTGGCACTGCGGCAAGATGCCGGCTCTGCCATGGCTCCCCACCAAGCCACGCACCCTGCTACCACTACTGGGGCAGGTCTCCATGAAAACCCTGGCTCCACCACTCCTGGGATCTCTGTGGAAACTAGATGTAGTGATGCAGGCTGGAAAAATGGATTCCGGCCGGATCCACTATCTCACCCACCCCTGGTCTAATACGACTCCTTGGTAGGTGTCATATTGACTGTATCCTAAGGAACTGATATTCAGCATGGTCATGGCTCCATGGCTGTCCAGGTGGAACAGTGGAGATATTGGTTTATTGATGCTCCCAATGACCTTGTTCCTTTCAACACCCCCCCCCCACACCAAATTCCTGCACCACTAACCTGAAGCAAAGCAGAGGTGCCAGAGTCATTACTGTTGTTGAAGGCTTTATTGGTCTGTGTTACCCATGCATTGGTGCAGAACCACTTAACTGAAACTAGCCTCCCAACAGACACCAAAAGGCACTGAAAGCTTTTTTGAGCCCCACAGCCAAGATGTAACCAACACTCACAACCACGGGTTTTTACTGGCACAGCTTTGGATTCCATCAACACAGGGCCATTTGGCAGAGCATTTACATGTAGTACTCATATGTAGACACAAGTACAGTGAGTGGGCAGCGAGTTCCATGTTGAAGATGGCATCCCTTCTGTCATCAATCACCTTGCCAAAGCATAAAGAGGGCTCTCAAGTCCCTGTTCTTACTGAGTTTTCAATAAAATGCAAAGACTTTTAGACTCTCACCAGTTGTACAAGTGCCCAAAGACTCCAGAATTGTAGTACTAGGTTTTGGCCAAATATTGAGGTGTGGACGCTGCCCAACAAAGATAGGAAACACCAAGATTATGCTAACCTTTTCATTACTAATTTCCAACAGAAAAAAATGTGAAAAGAAAAATAATATATGCTGCGGCTAGTAAAGCGACCAAAACACTGGCGTGCATCTATAGATACTTCTCGAGCAAATCCCGGGACGTCATTCTCCCCTTGTACTCGGCCTTGGTGAGGCCGCAGCTGGAGTACTGTGTCCAGTTTTGGGCTCCACAACTCAAAAAGGATGTGGAGAAGCTTGAGAGAGTCCAGAGGAGAGCCACGCGCATGATCAGAGGTCAGGAAAACAGATCTTACGATGACAGGCTGAGAGCCATGGGACTCTTTAGCCTGGAAAAGCATAGGCTCAGGGGTGATCTGATGGCCACCTATAAATTTATCAAGGGTGACCACCAGGATCTGGGGGAACGTCTGTTCACCAGAGCACCCCAAAGGATGACGAGGTCGAACGGTCACAAACTCCTGCAAGACCCTTTCAGGCTGGACATAAGGAAGAATTGCTTTACTGTCCAAGCCCCCAAGGTCTGGAACAGTCTGCCAGCGGAGGTGGTTCAAGCACCTACATTGAACACCTTCAAGAGTAAATTGGATGCTTATCTGGCTGGGATCCTATGACCCCAGCTGACTTCCTGCCCTTTGGGCAGGGGGCTGGACTCGATGATCTCCCGAGGTCCCTTCCAGCCCTAATGTCTATGAAATCTATATTACTGCACAGTTAGATCATAAATAATGTAGTGGGAGAGGGGAGACCCTTTCCCTTGGAAGACTTACATTGTGAGAAATCAGCTCTTATTATGAGTAACTTTTCCCCGAGAAAAGCAGAAAAAGTCTCCTAAGAGTATATTTATATAAATGCTCAACAAACACAACTGCAAATATTAAATTATTTTAAAATTAAAAATCTCGTGGGTTTCCCACAACACGGGGCTTTATTAAAAACTAATTTTAGAACTAGCAAAGTTGGTACAACTCCATTAAAGTTTAAGGCTAGAAAGATATAGATGCTTCTATGCCTTCTAAATCTGTGACAAGAAGGATTAAAATAGAAATATAATACGAGCAAACAAGCCATTATGTCAATATGCATTTACCATCTGAAAACAAAACACAACAGTTTCCAACTGCAAAGTAGCTACTACAGGGCAACTGACCCCTTAAATTTGAGAGGTCAGCCCCAGAAAAGCATTGTGGGGAAAAAATAGCTTTGAAAGGCCAACATTACAAAAAAGTGGTAGAAAGTTGTGTGTGCCATAGCACTTTTTCTGTCTATGGTATGATCACACTAGATGTAAGAAAAACAAAACAAAACAAACCCCAACAAACCCTACCAACAAACATATTCAATCATGTATGTTGGTGTGTTGGGGAAACTTGATTGTAATGTAAGAATAAACTTTCTCTGTATGAGACACTTTCATCCCCCCCTTTCACTATGTTATATTCAACTAAATAGCTTGAGACAGTCTATAATCCTTATATTGGAACTTTCCATATAATACTAGGAAGCATCTTTGCAAATCCCTGGAACAGGGTGATCAAAGAAAAGTTAAAAAATATCCCCTTGTGAGATCAGGCTTGCTGAACATCACAGGTTACAGAGAAATCAGACATTATCTACCTAGTTGTAACACTCCTCTTTGAACAAAGTAAAAATTAAAGTGAGTCTTGTAACTGGCATACTTCCTATCTTGGAAGAGAATGCTTCAAAAAGATGTTCAGTGTTTAGTGTAAGTCCAGGTACTTTCCAGAGCTATGCTATGTTTGCAATACACAATTGTACTAATTTAGGCATGTCTTAAACCCCCAGTCCTGCAAAGACAACATATTTTTCAAATGCTAAGTAGTGAATTCACATCCTTAAATTTAAGTATGTATGTAAGTCTTTATAAGAACAAGGCTCAGAAAAGTAATTTATTTCTGGAGACCTTGAAGGCTGTATAGCTGGCCTTGTTAGAAAACTACAACACTTTTCTCCTAGAGTTAGTGCAAAGCTGCTTTCTCAGACATGTTTTAACACTGGATGAAAGGTTTCCTTTTTCCCCAGGAAAAGCCCTTTTAGAGACTGAGAGATAAGAAGGGAGGAAGTAGCAAAGGGCAAATATTGCAGTTCAAGATATGCTGGATGAAGAAAAGTCTTTTATATACCTGTGTAGCTCACTACCCTTGCATGTTATAGTGACCATCACTGCACCTGATTCTAGGGAATAAATCATGATCCTGCTAATTTGAACTCAAGTCAGCCAAATAGAATTTAAAAAAATTCAGTGATGCTTTTTGGAAGAGTATTTATTAAAATATTTACAAAATTACCTTTAAAGCTAGTATAGTATAAGAGCAGAAGCCTTTCCAGAGTTAGGAATGCAACAAGACTGAATTATTTAACCTGGTTAGAATTAGCCTCCTTCTCCTTTGCCTTGATTTGGAAATTGCCTGTTTTACTTCACGTCATAAGCCTTTATAAGGTTCCTAAGACCGTGGAACTTGATTGTACTCTGGTCTCTGGGTCTTTTGGATGCTATAATAATAAACATTTAAAATACTACAGTATTAAGAAACATTAGACATTTCTGCAATCTGAGGACCATTTATGAAACATCTCTTGACTTAGTAGCTGCTATCAACAGTTTACTTTTTACTGAAATCTTTTTATGAGCCTAGAGACATATGACACATTTACACGGGTATAATTTACATTGGTTTTATACAGTGACAGTTTATACTGGTGTCTACACTGGTCTGATGACCAACTCTCCTTGGGGAATTGCTATAGTAAATACTATTCTAGTACCTCATCACTTGGTAGTGGGTGACTGGCTTCATTACCTGGGAATGGAGAAACCCGTCATAGCCTGACTTCATTGAGCAAAGAGCTATGAAGCAATATAATACATTAAGGGTACATACGAACATCTGGGGAGACTGGAGAAAGGTTAGATTGAGTTAAAAATGGCTACCTGATCTAAGGTAAGTCAGGATGGTTGGGGGCGGGAGAGGGCTTGGAGAAACCAGGGGGGTAAGTGGGATCTGGGAGAGGGATTGGGGGACAAGCAGAGTCTGTAGGGGGAGTGGGGAGATTGAGGAGGCAAGCAGGATCCACAGAGGGAATAAGAAAGTCAAGCAAATTTTGCAGTGGGGCTAGAGGGAATCAGGAGGGCTAGCAAGGCCCTTGAATCTTTAGGAGGACTGGGAGGGGGAGGGGGCGGAGAGGTGACTAGCAGAATATGCAGGGAGCTCTCCCCCAAGGACTGGGGGCTGTTATTAGCTCCCTGGCCTCCCCTGCTCCCAGATAAATAGTATCCCCAGAAAACCACCTCACAATCCCACCACCTGTTCCTCTACTGTGACTTATTTCCTCAGTTCCCATCACCAGTGAATGCCAGCAAAATCTAAACCAGGAGCAGCTTGTAGGATTGGGGAGGGGGTCTGGCTGGTCTGAAAGGAGGAATTGTCTATCTCAGGATGGAGCAAGGGGCTAGGGGATTAACAATAGCTCAGTGCTGGGGTGGGGGGAAGTCAGATAGGAAAAGCTCAGCCTCAGTGGGCCAGCAGCTGGGAACTGTACAGAAGCTCACCGTTTCATTGGACTCGATTTCAGTTGGACTACCTCTGAGTTACAGTTAACTTGGATCGTGTTAGCCATTTTTACACCAAGCTAGCCTTCCTGAAATTCTGTCAAGCTCACACTTAGATCAACCTAACTAGAGTTAGCAGGGCCCACTTAAAGGGCAGGGTGTTGATGATTTAGACTACACAGCAGGTGTTATGCCATGACTGTTACATGCATGTGAGCCTGCAGCAATACAGGTGTAGAGAAACAGCTCCAACTTTTATCCTGTTGGAGTCTGGATCAGGGTTGGGAAGATTTAGCTTCCTTAGCTAGAGGATCATGAATCAAATTTATTCTTGTAATTAAGGCCCATTAGATGGGGGCCCTACTGTTGAGGTATGAGACAACAGCATTGTATTGCTCTGCCAAACTGTTCAAAACAGAGCTGACTGAAATGTATTTGATACGAGGGTAAATGTATTAAAAACAACCCAACAATCCATAGTCAGTTTTGCCTAAGAGTTTTGAATTTCACTAAGTCAGCCTGTAAACAGTTAAATATGTTGCATATAGTTTGAACATGCAGCTACTGGAGCCTCTCAAAGCCTTCAGAAAGACTAGACTCCTGACCTGCTGGCCCAGTTTACTAGCTTGGGCATACACAGCTGAGCAAGTGTCTGTGATGGGGAAGGTGCGTGTCTGTTCTGAGGTAAAGGGGAGTGAAAGGGTGTGATTGACAGAAGAACATATCTTGTGAGAGAGGGGCCTGAGTGATATAATTGATTTTGACATGATTTACAGTGATGATAGGACCTTTGCCTCAGAGGATTGGCTGTTGAGAATGGGGTGATCGTGACTGACAGAAAAATACAATTTTGGCATTGGAAGGTGCAAGGATTTTGAAAGGGTCTTTTTGCTTGTGTGGCATCCTTAAGTGTGAAAGAGTTTGTGATGGACAGCGTGGTTATTGAAGGTGTTTGGTGTCATTGGGATATTTGATTCAGCCTTCTGAGAGGGGGTAGATCATGAGCCTTATTGAGGCTAGTAGCTCGTTACATGGAGGGAGAAAAACGTCATCCACTATAGTCCAATCCCCCACATTAGTGTCCTGAATTCCTTCCTGACTACACCCGACATGGATTAGTTTCTCCTTGACTTTGATTTCACTTACGGTTCATCATTTTATATTGGTAAAGTATAAACTATATTTTTGTGTTGTCTGTATTTGTATTTGTTAAATTGTTACGGTTGTTGTCCCTTATCTCTGTAAATATTCCCTGTTGTCTGCTTAATAAATCTCTATTTATATTTTTTACTTTCAAATTTGATTCCTCATATGTGTCACTAATAACATTTTCATTAAAACTCAGGACTAACATGTCCATCTCTCAGTGTACACTAAACCTATGCTGAAAGTGAGCCCAACCCTAATTTGATCTGTATTACTCACTACCCCCAGTGGGTTCTTCTCCTAAAAATCTATTTGTTCCCATTACAAGAGTAAAAGTAGATAAATTGTGTTGAAGTATACATTTATTGATAAGAATGATGGATTTCTTGTTATAGGGTAGTATATTAATTTCCTTGCTTTTACAAGTTTAGGTTTAAATGGTGTAATTACTAGTTACCTGGTCATCACTGCAATCTGAACTGATTTACAAACCAGTGTGTTTTCTGGGGGGAACTGATTAATCCTTGCATTGGAAGATAGGTGGTGGTATGGAAGAAGTAGCAAAAGTTGTTGTTGTTTTTTAACTTACTATTTATTAATATTTTTGTGTATTGTTGTAGCATCCAGACATCCAGTCCCTATCCTAAAGATTTTACAATGCAAATGGGACTGAAAATGCACTCTATACATAATTAGGAGTACGATCATAGAAAAATACAGTAACACATGAAATATAAATATAAAAAGAATTAGTTTTTACAACATCATTAATATAGCTCTTAACTTTGCTATTCCTAGTTTAAACTCCTTTTGGCTTTATTACAATTTGCAAATGAATAAGGAGTTGAACATTTGACCTATGCATATTAAAACAACTGGATCTACAGTGAGCTTCTTACAAGGTCTCAGATTCTGGCTAACAAGCCCAGAATATTAGCTCTAGCATGTGAGCTTGCTGCCATGCACAATTTAGACTCACAGCATTCAAATACTGCTCCACTGAACAAGGGAGACAATGGAAAATAGCTCAATGCTCCAAACACGTAAGTCAAATGAGCTGGTGAAACATAGCTAATGTTCAGAATTGATCTGTGCATTAGGTATGTGACATATCATTGTTGTGTAAGCCTTGAGAAAAATCAGGGATAAAAAAAAAACAATACATCAATATATTATTTAAAATGTTTCAGGCTTATTTTTCTAATCTGTGAATTTTGGATTATATGCAAAGCAGAAACTCAGCCTCATTTGCTATTCCCCAGCTTCCCATCTCTTCCAGAAAAAAAATCCAGGGGATTATTTAACAGCTGTGTAAAAATTAAGAAAGCAGAATGCAGGTGGGATGTTAGAAGATAAAAGACAATATTTTCAGAGAAATGTTTTTCCTTATTTTTTTGTGGCCTTTCTTTCTGATGAATCGTCCTCCATGGAACTCAGTGAACTGTGCCACATCTTCTGTTCTACCAACATCACACAGCTTCCCCTGTTCTCCGAGTATGACTCACAAAATTCACTGCCTGCCTCTGCTTTTCTCTCCAGCCTTTTTTCCTTTCATCCTGGATGTTTTGATACATGCTTAACTTAACATGGTGAAGTCTTAGGTTTGTTTTCCTTCTCTCAAACCCTCTTCTCTTTCTCCTTTGCTCCTTACTGTATCATTAATTTCCTTTCATGATTTCTGTCTAATATTTGTCTTTTGTTTCCCTCATGCCTCCAAAAAACCAACACATTCTACTGGTTCACACTCTGCAATATCTTGAAAGAAATCCAAATGCTTTTTCCAGCCCTCTGATTGAGATGTTTCTTCATCCATTGGCAATACCCCATCTTACTTGTTATAACGTCTTCCTCTCTGGACATTTTGTTCAGAGAGCACATAAACTACCACTGCAGACTGCAATAGTAACCCATTTAAGCGCTGTATTTTGTTTCCTGCATTGGTCTTAGTAGATGTTTCAAAGACATTTCAAAGAAATTAGCCATTAAATTAATAATAGGCAGTAAAAAAATAATCTGCTCATAGTAGAGATTTCTCTCTCACCTCAGACAATTACTGATAGCTGTGGATTATTTTTCCTTACATATTTTCTACATAACCAAATTAAATAATTAATAATATGTACTTAAAGCCTAACCCTTTTTTGAATCATCTTAAATGCCACAGGAAATCTCACCGGTGAATGACATAGTACATAAAATCCCATGATCACCTCTTGGCCAAACTGGCCGGTTGTGGCTTTGGCTCCACCACGATCCGCTGGCTGGGAAATTGGCTTCATGGTCGGACCCAGAGGGTTGTGATTGATGGCAGTCACTCATCGTGGTGCCCTGTGACCAGTGGGGTCCCTCAAGGCTGTGTCCTGGGACCCATACTGTTCAACATCTTCATTAACGATGTGGACATTGGAGTCAGGAGTGGACTGGCCAAGTTCGCCGATGACACCAAACTTTGGGGCAAAGCATCCACGCCAGAAGATAGGCAGGTGATCCAGGCTAACCTGGACAAGCTCAGCAAATGGGCAGACGAGAACCTCATGGTGTTTAACACCGAAAAATGCAAGGTTCTCCACCTTGGGAGGAAAAACCTGCAGCACCCTTATAGGCTCGGCAGTGCTACGTTGGTTAGCACTACAGAAGAAAAAGACTTGGGGGTCATGATTGACCACAAGATGAACATGAGCCTGCAATGCGATGCTGCGGCTAGTAAAGCGACCAAAATGCTGGCGTGCATCCATAGATACTTCTCGAGCAAATCCCGGGACATCATTCTCCCCTTGTACTCGGCCTTAGTGAGGCCGCAGCTGGAGTACTGCATCCAGTTTTGGGCTCCACAATTCAAAAAGGATGTGGAGAAGCTTGAGAGAGTCCAGAGGAGAGCCACGCGCATGATCAGAGATCAGGAAAACAGAACTTACGATGACAGGCTGAGAGCCATGGGACTCTTTAGCCTGGAAAAGCGCAGGCTCAGGGGTGATCTGATGGCCACCTACAAGTTTATCAGGGGTGACCACCAGGATGTGGGGGAACATCTGTTCACCAGAGCGCCCCAAGGGATGACGAGGTCGAACGGTCACAAACTCCTGCAAGACCCTTTCAGGCTGGACATAAGGAAGAATTGCTTTACTGTCCAAGCCCCCAAGGTCTGGAACAGTCTGCCAGCGGAGGTGGTGCAAGCGCCTACATTGAACACCTTCAAGAGTAAATTGGATGCTTATCTGGCTGGGATCCTATGACCCCAGCTGACTTCCTGCCCTTTGGGCAGGGGGCTGGACTCGATGATCTCCCGAGGTCCCTTCCAGCCCTAATGTCTATGAAATCTATGAAAATAAAATGAGTTTCTCTTCTCAGTTTTAGATTTGTTACTTTTCAGTTTTATTAAAGTAACCCTTAGTTTCACAACTCAACACTGGCTACTTCTCAACTTCCTGTAAGTGGTGATGTCATATTTTCCCAAGAGACTACTTAAAAATAAGGCTTCTAGGCTACAGCCTGGGTCAGCTCTGTAAAACTCAGCCAGCCTCCTCCCTTGTAACTGTTATTAAGTGCAGCTGACCCAGGTGCAATTGATCAAGGAGAGCTGAACCCCTGCCACTTCTGATTGGCTCTGAGGCTGCTTTTAAGGAACTCCTCCACCATCTGAATATTGTTGTGCAATTTACAACTGAACAAGTTCTCTGTGAGTGTTTTTGGCTTTCCTCGTTCTTGATCCTACTCTTACCTTGTTCCTAGATTATGACTTTGGATTTCCCAGTGGATTTGTTTTCCAGTTTGGCTCTGCTCTTAAGCATTGCCCTGTAGATTGTTCCTTAGATTTAGCAAGTACCTAATGATTCTTGGATCCTGACTGTGGCTTAGTATCTGGCTCTTGATATATGACTTTTGCCCCCCATCCCCTGAAATTTCTATCTTATTTCTGGCTTTTCCTCCTGGGCTAACAGGAGTCTGACACCTTTTTTTTTCCTGAAAGGCTGTTGAATGAAAAGAGAAACTCCTAAAAACTTATCTCAAGAACATTTCTCTTCACTTCACTTCTCTGGGGCAGATGCTTATAAGCTGTATCAGTTAACGCATTCTCTTTCCTCTGAGAAGTTTTTTTGATGTCTCTCCCTGCCCCCCCCCCTTGTTGTTGGTAGCTATATTGTTTTGGGGCACTTGAAACAAAAATGACATCTCAAAGCTTTTTTTTCTTATTACTTTGGCCATTTATAGAGACTTCTGCAGGTGGTGCCAGCTGAAGATGGTTATCAATTTCATTGCTTCTTCTAATGTTAAGTCATCTCTTTCCAAATGGGTTGCTATAACTTTATTATTAGCAATAGTCCTTTCTGTTTTTTGGAAACTTGGGATGAGGTAAGGATATCCAGGATGAAGCAAGCATGCATGCATGCATGTGCACCTTGTGCATGCAAGTGTGGGTGTAGGGACATACACTGGGAGCACCATTTCCTGGGTTCTGCCAGCCCATGCTGTGTGGCCGAACCACACCTCCCCCCTGCTGAACGCAATTGTCCAAGGCTATTATATGCAGCCTAGGCTTCAGCTGTAGCAGCAGGCTATGAGACTGCTGGTGATGGGGGCAGGTGTTGTGTGCCTATGTAGTGTGGGCTGGTGGAGTCTCCAATGTGCTGTAGAAGGCTACTCCCATCCAGTTACACCCTGTGTGTGGTGGATGAAGCCTGGCCGTGGGCATCCTTACTGTTCTACCCCACCATGCTGCAGAGGTACCCCACCCTCAAATTTCCTGCCCTTTGCCCCCTGTCTTGGCTGATCCCTATCCCAGGCAGGAGGAGCAATGCTCAACTCAACCTGCCTTGGAGGAGCAGGGCCAAGCATGTGTGGGAGGACTAGTATGATTCTGGTATTTTTGCTTCAATTCCTGTCAACTGTCTAGGACTTGAGAATGGCCTATGAAATCCAGGACTGTTCTGGCCAAACCAATACACATGGTTACCCTAGGTAGAAGGGCTGAGATCAGTGCAGCTTTGGATACTGGAGGACTACAAATGGCTCGCTTAGTTTAGGAAGAAAAATAACAATATCCTGGAACAAGCTGAGCAAAGTGAATCGAAAATAAACCTCACCTAGAGTGGCAGAACTCATTAGTTTAGAGGGTACTCTGGGAAGGACTAACATACATCAGTGGGTGAATGCTCCTATTTTTAAGTACCTTTTATGATGGCTCAAAGGTGACTACAAAATCACCCATAGTTGCTAGCTGACCACATGGAAATCTGGGATGTGGGGGAGGGAACTCTGCCACAAATTGGTGGGGGCAGGGCTTCATGGCAGATAGGCAGTAGCCTCTGCCTATGAGGTGCTCCACACCACTGACATGAGGCCAGACTGTGCCTCTGTGTTTCTGGGATGCCCATTATAATCCCTAAGAGCTGGCTGGGACCAGCCTCTGAAATCTGAGACTGTCCTTGCTAAAAAGGGACATATGATCACCCTATACCTAGTTAAGTAGTTGTTAAGTATTTCTCATAAATGCTTTATTTGGCTACCCTTAGACTTCTATGAGAGTCCTTGCCAGGGTTCTTGGAGACCAGCCTTTCTGCTGACTCTACCAGTCCTGTAACTGGGGTCAGTAAAAATCCAGAGCTTGATATATTTCAAATTTTAAAAAAACAAAACAAACTATTTAAAAAACAAACAAACAAAAAAAACCCAGATCCTGAAAGTCCTCTGCCATTCTAAGATGCACGAGTTAGTAGAACTCTCCAGAAAGTTCTGGTCTCCTTGGTATTCCTCTAACTTGATGGGACACTACTATTGGATCCTTTCCTATTGTAGAACTGATTTCAAACTGCTAGCACGTATTGCCCTAGGTTGTGCATCTCGTAAGTGGCTCCTTCTGTCTGTTAGTGTAAGTAGCAATTGTCCTGGCCCTAGAATGCAATGGCAAGTGACAACTAACAGTTCTGCTTGCTGAGTTTCCTAGCTAAATACAAACTAAAGATCTATGTAGCCAGCATAACATAATCCATACAGTGATAATAATAGCATAAATAGATATAGAATAACACAGGCTTTTTAGTGAGACCACATATGCCATAACTATACAATAAAATACAAGAAAACAATTATGATATGCCATGAGCCCCCAAAACATAATGGGGTTATGATAGCCATTATAGCAATGCAGATGTTTTGTGATGAGGGATGTTTTCAACTGAAATGGGTCTATTTTAAAATAATGAGTTTTCAGAATTTTGAGTTTTGAGTTTTCTGTGTCATCAGTCTTCCACTTTAATGGTACTTTGATTTTTTTTCATTATAAGAGAGTTCCATTCTTCAGTGATGGAGCTCCATTGTGCTTCCCTGAATGATGCATGAACTTCCACAAGATAATGAAGGGACACTCATCAACTTATTCTGTCTGGTAGCTTAACAATCTTCTATTAAATCCTTTGTCCATGTTTCTTTCACTGTCAGGCTGCCCTAGTTTTGTTGCACTAACGTTATAAAAAATATTTAAACAGGTAGAAAAAGATAAAGAAATAAAAACCCAAGACACTTCAAACTGCAATTTTAGCCAGAAATCATTTCAAAAGTTACATATTCCTAAAATCAAAGAAAATTCTTTAATGATGCCTGATAAGAAGGCAGCATGAAAAACAAGCTTCTAGAGTTTTCATGGTAACTGTTGCAATATTAAGATTCAGTGTCACAGGTCAGGAAATAGTCTTTGTAGAAGCTTAGCAATTGTGTGATGCCTACTTACTGAAAGAAATGATACCTCTTATTAATAGAATTGGTGCTTTGTCCACTGCTCTCTTTATTTAAGAAAGTAGGTATGAGATGCAAACCCAATAATTGCTGAGCAGCAGCTTCAGCGGTAACCTTAAACAGTAATATGTTTGTGGAAATAAATATTAAACCCTTGGCCAGCATTTCTTAGTTGGATAAAACTCTTGTTGAAAGTAATGGAAGCTTTGCCAGAACAGAGTATAGCTATGGGACTATAGCTTCATGTATTAGTGCTTCAGACTCACTTCATTGGAGCTGCATCACTGCAAATAAGCATCAAAGAAAAAAGCCCCTGAGTAGTTATAGCTACATGCAAAGCAAGCACTCCAGTCAAATTAGAGGGACAATGTGTTCAGATGTCCATTGATCTCCCCTCCCAGTAAATACTCAAGCTTATAGAAAACCCCATAGGATAGCTAATGCAACCCTACTTGCTGGAGCAGGCCTGAGATTCAAGCCCCACCCCCCACTGGATTGGTCCTGAAGAATAGCCCTGTGTCACTCATCGATCCTATGAAGCTAGATGATTTGGTCACTACTAGACTGGTTAGTAAATAGAACATAGTATACTGGCACAGAATATTTTAAGGGCAGGGGGAGCAGAGGTGGTTTTTTGTTAGGTTTTTTCATTTTAAGAAGTATTTCACAGGGCTAACTTTTCAGTAACCCTTTCCTAGCAATTATCTCATTGAATTGCATCTTTAAAGTCCTGCAAATTATGCCTGAAAGTTTTGTTGGGTTTTTTTGAGCTGTCCTGTCCTAGCACAATCAAATGCAGAATCATAGTGTAGATAGCCGTAGTTCATTAAAAAACAAACTCCAAGGCTAAATACAAAGTGTCAAAAATCCTGAGGCTGAATTGATTCAATTTTTCAACCTTAGTCTAAATTGCGTAGATTGAACCAATGAGCAAGTGAACAGAGATGCACTTTTGATTCCAGAAATGGCCCAGGCCAGAAGCCAGGATAATGCTGGAGCACACCTCCCTGTTTAGGTGGAGCAGACAGGTTGGAACAAGACTAGCCTGCCCACCCTGAGAGAAGGGTCTTATAGGGGAAGCACAAAGCATCCTAGCAGGGCTGTCTGTAGGGTATGGTGAATTGGGGCAACTGCCCCAGGGCCCATGGTTTGAAGGGCCCCATGGAGCCATGCGGGACAGCTGTGTTCTCTCCCACGGGGCTTGCCTGGTGCTGGTGGCTCTGCTGCACACTGTGGAAGAAGCATAGAGACCCTCCCCACTCCCCTGGGTGCAGGGTAGACTACAGCCTGTGCCCTACCTTCACAGTGTTAAGCGGGACCTGCACCCCACTAGGGTCAGCCCTGCATCGTGGGATGCTGAAGGACTGAGTTAACTTGAATCTGGAGGGGATCTGGGACAGAAGTTCAATAAACGGATTTAACCTAAATTAGGAAAGTCTGATATACATCCATCCAGGTTTATCTTAAACTGGTTTTGGCTATTTTGAAAGTGGTTTATGTGCACTGAACTTCTGTTGTGTTACAGATTTGAAATTGTTTGCAATTGCTTATACCACTTTATGTGCATCTTCAGTTCCTAGCCCAGATTATAGAACTGTAGAAATAAATAAGAGAAGACATGGACAGCTCATGGCTCAGTATGAAATGAGAGCATAATATGGCTTTTTGAAATATTTGTTCTTTCTGTAGCAGTCTCTAGCAAATATTTATTTTTTCTGTAGCAATTGTATAACCACAAATTCTACACATCCTTTAAGGTAATAGGGGATGGGTTATTATGCTAACAAATCACTTGCTGAGATCAGGCCAGATCCTTAACTGCTATAAATCAGCATAGTTCTTCTAACTTCAGTAACTGCCTACATTTGATTTATACAAGCTGAGAATTTGTCCTAGTAAGTAGCAAGTTTCACTAAATATCTTAACCCTCTACCCTGAAACAGGTTTTTCACTTGTATATACTTACTAAAAGTAGAGTCATCATGATTTGGGGTTTAGGGCAAGGGCAGCCACTGGAGAAAGTGATGTAGCACTAAAGCTGTCATAACCACTTGTGTTGTTCCTAGGAGGCCCTGTATCATCAGACTGAAACAACCATTCCTGAGACTGATATACTGTATGTTGTGGCTAACAGGGCTATGTGAAGCTTCAGTAGCTGATTCAATTTGCAGGAGATTTGGCCCAATTCAGTGGATGAATCTCTGAATCTGAATCTAATCGAGGGACCCATTAAAAGCTCTGAATCAAATCGAAGCCTCAGCATCTATTCAGAAGGCAGACATGCAGGAAACAGAAACTGAGAAGAGGGAAGGGGTGGGGAGGAGACTTCTTTGATATTGACAGCTGTAGATGGCCAGTGACTGATCTTTCTCTGAGTTCCCTTCTAATCACAGTGCTCTGGGGGAGGGATGTAGAAACAACATATAAGGCTGTGTGTAAACTCATCTGTGTGCCTTCTGTGAGCTGTCTGTTGCTCTGTTGCAGCAAAAGCATATGAAGGGCTCTGGCATAGTAGTAGGTAGTCTCTTAATCCTTTCCTATTTACCTTTGCCTATGTAATCCGGGTGGTGGCCCAATAGTTGCCAGCCCTACCCAATATCAGAGACGGTGTGGTGAGAGTTGGGCAGGGCTTCTGGCCAGCAGAAATTTAGTTTCCAGCTGGCTCCTGCTCCCCACAGAGCAGCCCATGGTCCCAAGAAGGTCTAGCACTTAACTATTTACACTTTATTTACAAAACAAGAATAATAGGAAAGGTTATTTGCAAGTGAACTTAAATGGCATAACCAGAATCACAAAACAAACCAGAATGCATTAGGTGGTAATTGATGGAAGTCAATCGTCATGAAGCTCTGTGACAAGTGGATTCCCCCCAGGCTCTGTCCTTGGACCTATATTGTTCAACATCTGCATTAATGATGTGGACATTGGAGTCAGAAGTGGACTGGCCAAGTTTGCTGATGACACCAAACTCTGAGGCAAAGCATCCACACCAAAAGGCAGGACAGTGATCTGGGCTGACCTGGACAGGCTCAGCAAATGAACAGACAAAAACCTGATGGTGTTTAATACTGAAAAATTACCACCTTGGGAAGAAAAACCTTCCAGCATCCTTATAGGCTTGGCAGTGCTATGGAAGAAAGAGACTTGGGGGTCATCATTGACTACAAGATGAACATGAGCCTGCAATCCGATGCTGAGGCTAGTAAAGCGACCAAAATGCTGGCTTGCATCCATAGATGTTTTTCAAGCAAATCCGAGGACATCACTCTCCCCTTGTACTTGGCCTTGGTGAGGCCACAGCTGGAGTACTGTGTCCAGTTTTGAGCTCCACAATTCAAAAAGGATGTGGAGAAGCTTGAGAGAGTCCAGAGAAGAGCCATGCACATGATCAGAGGTCAGGAAAACACACCTTACAATGACAGGCTGAGTGCCATGGGGCTCTTTAGCCTGGAAAAGCATAGGCTCAGGGGTGATTTGATGGCCACCTATAAGTTTATCAGGGGTGACCACTGGTACCTGAGGGAATGTTTGTTCACCAGAGCGCCCCAAGGGATGATGAGGTTGAACTGTCATAAACTGCTGCAAGACTGTTTCAGGCTGGACATAAGGAAGAATTTCTTTAGTGTCTGAGCCCCCAAGGTCTGGAATAGCCTGCCATCAGAGGTGGTTCAAGCACCTACATTGAACACCTTCATGAGAAATTTGGATGCTTATCTTGCTGGGATCCTATGACCCCAGCTAACTTCCTGCCCCTCAGGCAGGGGGCTGGACTCAATGATCTTCCCAGGTCCCTTCCAGCCCTAATGTCTATGAACCCTTGACTCAAGAACCACAGGTACGGTAACTGACAGCTTTCAGCCACTGCTAAGATACTACCACAAGGAAGCAAGGTGCTCACTCCCAGCAGCTCCAACAGGCTTCCCAATAAGTGACAGACTGCAACAGGTTAAGCTCTTCTGGTTTGCAGCAATCAAATTTTATCAAACCCCAACCCCACAAAGAGGCTGAAGGGAGACACTCCATGGCAAACAAAAGGACAAGCAACAGTGTAGGCTCCTGCAGCAATCAGCATGACCCAAGCACAAAACTCAGGGACTCCATCCAATGACAATCAGCTACAGAAGAAGGGACAGGACTGAGTCACCTCTGGGGCAGTCAGTGGCAGAAGGTCAGCAGCACTGGCAGCTCCCAGGGGTCATTGCTCTAAACCCCTGCTCCAGATGACTCGCCAGGCACCCCACACACCTCACAGTCATCAATCCCACTTCGAGCGGCGGCCTGTGCCCTGAGCTCCTGGGGGCCCTTGTCCTGGCACTCTGCTGCTCCTCAGGTTCCCACCGTCTTGCCTGCTGCTGTCCCACTTCCCTAGGGAAGGTAAGAGGTTTTCTTAACTCACCGGCCCAGCTCCCTTCTTCGGATAAGGATGCCGCCTGTGCTCCTGGCCTCTGCTTCTTCTCTGCAGTGGAGTGGGGGGCGAACTGCCACCCCTAGCCTCCAGGATGCCTGGCACGTCCAGCACACTGCGATGGGGCCTTGGGGCACCAGCTCTCTGCCCCCAACCCTGGCCACTGCTTCCTCTCGGCTGCAGGGCTGGAGGCACGGTCGACTGCCGCTGCCTTCTCCCAGGGCCTTTGAGGCTCTTCAGAGGGGTCTCTCTGTTCCCTCTGCTGGGTCACCTCACCCCAGCTCTTCTTAGGCCTTTTTCTGTTTTATTTATTTATTTATTTTTTTTGCACCAGTCCTGGAAGCACTGCAATACCAGGTCAATGCATGGAGTGGATGGAGCAAGCTCCGGTTCCACCACCCAACACCAAAAAGAATCTGCTCAATATAGATCTCCGATGGAGGACATATCGGAGACAATCACTTGCCCTGGGGAGCCTGCCTATGTGGTCACGGTGCTTCCCCTGCCGCACTGCTTCCCCTACCAGTTATCAGCACTTTCTTATGACTGCTTGGCAAGCAGCTCTTCTTAGGCCTCCTGAGTTGTTCCTTGGAGTCACTGTCAGCAGCTCTCCATGCCAGTTCAGCTGCTACTTTTATCCCCTCTGGCAGTCCCTCCCTGGCTAAACTGGCCAACCAGGGCTCAGGGTGTCTGGCCTCCAACTCTGGCCATCCCCCTTCCATGCAAATGAGGGGATTGAAAACCCCTTCTTTTGATTGGCTTCTCCTTTTCCACAGGGCAGGGCTCCTCTGCTCCACCCTTGGGGTCGCTCAGAGTTCACTGGCACTGTCTCTAGCTCAAGGTAAATATCTCAAGCCAATCTGGTGAGCCCACATTAGCAGTTTGTTACACCTACGATCCCTATTGTTATCCATTCCTTTCAGCTGATTTTTCCCCCAAAATCCTCTGACTTATTCTTTACTATTCATTCCATCCAGGAAGAGCGTGCACACCAACTGCAGATGCTTCCTCAGCCTAACAAAGGGTTTTTAAACCTGACAGCTTGCCAAGATATATTTATCCAACTATTCAGTTGGTCTAATAAAAGATATCACATCTACTCAAAGAATCTTGCCTGCCTATTCCTTAGACCGACACAGCTACAACCAGAAACCCAGTTAACACACACAAGTGACATATGTTTCGCTTTCAACAGTTTGAGGTGCACTTTCACAGAACTCCCTGCACCTATCTCCTTGAAACCTGGTAGGCTTCATACCCTCAGAAGAGGCTACTTTCCCTGATGTTTTCATCCAAATATGCAAAAAAAGGGATGAAGTTATAGGTATTTTAGTGATTCCCATTATAGTCTATGGCCAAATCACTGATTCAGCTGCCAGATCTCCAAATCCAATTCAGCCAAATCGAGCTGGGACAGTTGACTCGAATCACTGTCCCTCTAAATCAGCTGAATCCAAATTGAGTACTTCCTGCTTCGCACAGGCCTAGTGGCCAACACAATGTTCTTGGTTCCCAATGCTGGCAGTCCATGGCTATGGTTATGGAAATGACAGCCAAAAATTTCTTGTTTCTTGCCAAGAGACAATAGGCACTAGATAATAGTGCAAGATTAAGACTAATTGGTTTTTGAAATATTTGGTTGCATAAAATCGTGGCTTGTCACTGTGCAGAGAATCATAACTCTAATACATTACTGCATATTACAAAGCAATGTAACTAGGTGTAGGAAAGAGGGACACTTGATCTGGGCACAAGTTTTGGAGCAGCACCAGAATAATGCCTAACACCTCAAGTGTTTGCAAAATTAACCCTATGACATTGCTCTTGTAGCAGAAGCTGCCTGCACAGATGTTGAGCTGCTGCTGTAAGGCAACAGTTAGGATGGGTAGACTATGGGGAGCTACTCTCAAGGACTATAGAGTCCCTGGTGTAGGAAAGACTCCTGCATGCCACTCCCTTCCACCATACTCATAATTTCCACCCCTCCTGCACCCAGCAGGACCCTCCCTTCCACCTCCTTCCCGCTCTCTTGCATGGTTTACCCTTGGTACAAACCTTGTTCTTTGGGTGTCTCTTATGCAGAAGTGCTGTTACAGTTCTTGTCTGTGATGGTGATAAAGTACATCTTATCGTTGCTTCTGTTGGTCATTTCAATTTTATTTGCCTTTTCTCCTTATACGGAGGAGGAAACCTATCATTTCTTCCCTTCCAATGCCACACTGATATTCCAAGACAACTGTGTAACTTCTCCTGGATTGAACATTTCCTGAATAAACCGTCAAGATAGTGTTACCTGTCAGCTCCATGTTCTTGGGGAACCCTGACACAGGACACAGACTGTCTGACTCACAAAGAATCCCCCACCCCCCACTTCCTCTACCTAAACAGAAATTTATTAAGATGCAGTGAGAGACGCACCTAAAACCCTCCAGATCAGGGTGACAAAAGTGAAACAACTGCCCTAGGTCTCATTTGCATCTGAGATGGGAACAGATGACCATTCATTTACATGAGAGATGGAGAACAGAAAGTCTGAAGCAGAGACTGCAGTGAATTCTGGGATCAGAGCAGAGGCTTGTTCACAGTAAGTAAAAATCCAAAACCCTGATGCTGCAATCTATTGTTTCTGAAGACACCAGGAGATAGTCCATCAAGTATATCTGCTATCCATAGGAATGTCAAGCTGGTTCCTAAGTAGGTGTTTCCTGAGTATCAATCAAGTTCCTGAGATGTTCCACCCAGATAACCCCTTGTCAATAGAAAAGACAATTTGATTTACACTATTGAGAATGCTTGGAAGAAGCTGAACTGGGGGTATAAAAATCTGTAAAAGAAGCAGCAGTGTGTGTGCTGACACCACCCGCTTTCTTCTGCAGAGGCTGGAGGAGGAAGATCATCTCCCTTCAAGGATCATGCTGAGAACTTTGACCTGTCAGCTCTGCAACCCGAGTGCCTTGGACTGGTGAGATCCCAGTTCGCTCTCTCTTTTCTCTTCTCTCTCTCTCTCTCTCTCTCTCTCTCTCTAAGCATAGATTTCTGAACTTGAACTGTATTAGTTAAGCTTGAGCTAAGTTTCCCTAAATACTTAGTGAAACCAGGGTATACTGTGACTGTTTGTGTTTGTTTTTCCTTTGCATGTCTATTACTACTATTGTCAATATACATTTCATCTACTTAGCAATAAATAACTTTTATAGTCAAACTGCTGGTAATTGGGTATATTTTTCCTTCTTTATGTCTCTTTCCCCGCTTGCTCTGCAGCAACGCCCCTTTTACCTAAGCTAAAGATCGCTGTGAAGCCCAGAAATACTGTGGGGTCTGCTCATCAAGAGGCTAAAAAATTGGGACGTGCTGAGTTTGAAACACATAAGGGGATCAGCTTGTACAGGCTGATTGACCCAGTTTGGCTCAGACGTGCCCTAATGAACTGAATGCTGGCCCATGAGGGTGTCATCTGGAAACCCAGCCAGATTCAGAGGTACTCTGTTTAACTGTGTGCTTGTGTCGGACTGTAGTTATTGTTGCTCTGATGAACTGGTTCTTGGCATAGGAGGGTGTCAGCCTGTCCATGCTGATCAACGTGGCCAGGTCAGGCGTGTCACGTTAATCTGTGTCTGATTGTGTGTATGACTGATTTGGGGCCTAGAGGAACTCAGCCCCACTGAACTGAGTCCTGCAAGATAGCTCCATAGGGGGTGAGGCCTTGCAGAAGAGAGAGATACAGCGCCGTATAGCAACACAAGTAACACAAGCAGCACATTTGATAGAATTACCAAGACCCTAGCTCTAATAAATGAGCACACCCCAAAGTAGTGGGCAAATCTGGTAACAGTAGTTTTTGCAAGACTTTGGTTTCTTCATTCTTGCCATATTACTTAAAAAAATGCAACAAACAAATCATCAGAAAAAACACTCTTCCCTTATTATTCTTTTGTATTGCATTTTTAAAAAGCTTGCTTTTTACCAGTGATGTCAAGCTTCAATGTCAAAAGACTTATAAAGTTAGAATAATCTTTGAGCCTCATTAAGAACATGCTTAAATATTTACATAATCTTATGTAGTACAGTAGATTTACTGATGTCATTTGGGCCTGCTGGCAATTAATGCAGACAAGTATGTATGGAAGTCTTTAATGGATGATAAGCATATATAACTGAAGTTATTTCTTTGCTGAATATGTACAGCCATTGTAAGTAATTTGAAATGTAATGATATTTTTACAATGTGTAGTACATGAATATTAACATACAGTGACACATTTAGGCCTGAAACAAATCCCACTTCTTGACATTTAAAGTCTATTTTAATTTATAGCTCACCTCAGTTGTCTTTAAAAAGAAAAAAAAATCTGACCGACCTCTCATTCAGCATGATTATTAATTCTCATTCATCTGCAGGTGCCTGCAGTCTGTTGATATTGAGCTCAGCATCTAGCATAGCATAGGCATTTTTTTTTTATAGTGAGCTTTGACACTGGCCACTGACCAGGGTGGGGAAATGAGAATACAATTATTTTATATGGATATCAAAGCCTTTTAGTTTAATTAATGGAGATGCTTGGCTCAGATGGCAATATTACTGTTTTGTGTTCAGAAGCTTTGTGCCTCACTGCCTCCTGACTCATTGTAATGATTTATAGGTGTGCTAATACTAAGTCATGTTCAAAAGTGACAGCAAGACCGGTAGTGTTGTGCAGGTGATTGGCTATTGGAAAGGTAGCGGGATGCATTTTGGTTGCTTAACTGGAGGTATCTACAGACTGACACCATCTATTATTATGCATGAAAGAAATGAAAGGATTCCTGAACTAAACCAGATCCCAGTGTTGCACATCACTAAATGCAGCAACGTAAGAGGAAGAATATATCAGATTATACCTTCCTCCATACTTCTTTGAGCAGATAGCATAAATCTTGCTTTGAATTCAAGTACAAAGAATATCACAGAGACTGAACACAGTACCTCCTCATGGCCGTGTGACTGTAGCATACCTACTGACATTGAACATGGTGGGATCAACCACAGGTGCAGGTCAAGAATGACCAGAGCTTTTCCTGTGAAAACATTTACCCACTCCAGCTGAATGAGAAAAGGTTTTTGTAGGCTACATCAAATTTAAAATTTGAACTGGGTAAAGATCTTGAGCTTTCTACCAGAAGAGGACAAAACATTTAATAAAAAATAATGAAATTACTCCCTTTACCCATTCTAATTCAAATATAGTTATGAATAAATATGCCATTTCTCCTCTTTCTTAGGCCGTGTACCTGCACTTTTTTTGCCAGTGTGGCCGAAAACTTTCATATACATGTTGCACGATGAGCTATAGAGCTATTAGAGCGTAAATCTTTGCCAGCGTTTGAAATGCATTATCAACCTTGTCTGTGTTAGCCAACACTCTGCCTTATTATTCAATCTCTAGTAAAATATCTGTCAGCAATCCTTTCATTCCTGCTGGTGACCGTTGACAACATATAACACGCACCTCTCTGAGTTACCAGAACTCCTTTAGTTAATGAAGGGCAGGGGTCAGCAACCCCCAGCATTCATGCTGAGCATGGCATGCGAGGTCATTTTCCTTGGCATGCCACTGCCAGCCATGGCTCTGGGTAGCTGCTGCCAGCTGGGAGCCCAAGCTGCTCCCAGCAGTGGATGGGAGGTTGCAAGCCTGGCTGCAAGCAGCCTGCACACTGTGGCTGGCAGTAGCTACCTCAGAACCTGAGTCGGCTGCTGCGTCCCCACCTTAACCCCAACAGGTGCAGTGCTGGCACCTGTTGCCGGCCAGGGCCAGGACTGGGGTGGGGAGGCAGCAGGAGCTTTTTGCAGCCTCCCGGCTGCAGCCACCCCAGGTTCTGGTAGTTGCTGATAGCTGCAGAATCTGGGCTGCTCCCAGCAGCCGATTGGGAGGATGGAAGCCCTGCTGCAACCCTGGCTCCATGGCTATCAGCAGCTACCAAGAACCTGGGCCTGCTGTAGCTGTGAGGCTACAAATAGCTGCTGTCTCCTGGCCCTTCTGCAGAGCTTGCAGTGGCAGGAAGCTTCCCTGTGCAGTCCCACTGGGTGCTGCCACTCTGGGTCATACACACTGCACTCCATAGGGCCTAAGGGAGGGCAGGAGGGCCAGGAGCACAGCATGTGCAACCTGGAGTAGCAGCACACAGGGGCCATGCTGGGAAGCTTCCTGCTGCTGCAAGCTCCGTGCTGCCCGGGTCACAGTTCCCCTGTGTGAACAGAAATAGTGTGGGCAGAACACAGGGTTGTGCCCCTCAATGCTGCCCCAACTTGCAGGGGAAGTGTGGCCAGGGCAGTGGGGAGCTCAGAGTGGCAGGCGGCTTTCTGCACCCCGCTACTGTGCCCTGCTGTCGCAAAAAATTGCGGTCCGTTTCTTGGAGGCCACTAAAATCACAGACACACACTCATTAGATGGTAGAAAAGGTGTATTTGCAAATAGGGTCAGAGCAGAGTCAAAGACTCAGATTACTCCGAATCCACCAAGAAATTTTTGCAGGCTGTATTTATCTTTTTCCTCCTGGGCACGTGTGCAGAAACAGGAACTCTTACAGCTCATTTCCGTTTCATACAAACATATATGTGGTGGTTACATCACTACATCCATCGCATGTACATTATAATTAACTACTTAAGTATGCAGGGAGGAGAAGTAAATATGCATTAGCTAATTGCGCATGCTCAGAAAGTTCTTTAGGTCACCAAGAGTTTAAACCCCGCCCCCCCCCTTTCAAGGACACAGTCAGTTGAATTCCAGCTTCTGTAATCTGCATGAGAAAGGCAAGGGGGAGGCTGGGGGAGAGTCTGTGATTTAAGAAAAACTGTGGCAAGGCTGGCCAAGAAAAAAAAAGTCCTTGGCAGTGTTTCTTTCTTATCAAGTGCGAGATGCAAACTGTGCATTTCTAACAATACTCCATTTCTAACACTGCCATGCTGGGTTCCATACTCTGCTCTGCAGAAGTGACAGGGAGGGCACCACTGGCCCCTGCTGCTTCCCTGGAGCCTGGGGCTGAGGCAGGGGCAGGGAGACGGCAGCTGTTTGCAGCCTCCCAGCTGCAGCCAGCCCAGGGTCTGGGTAGCTGCTGATAGCCACAGAGCCTGGGTTGGAGGGCAGGGCTTTTGGGTGGTGGGCAAGAAGCACAAGCAGGGCTGAGGGAGCTGTTGTGGGGGGACCCGCACAAAGCAAATACACAAGATCAAAGGGAGTATCAGAAGTTATATTTATTGTCACCAGGTTAACAATTTTTAGAAAATCTGGTATTTACCATAAAAAGGGCAACATTTATGATGATTAACTATACCAATGCATCCTGCCATGTACCTGCTGCCCTCATTTTGTTTTTCTGGCATGCTAGCACTGTGGCACCTTCCAAGGTAGACATTGTGGTTTTTCTCGGCACTTCAGCCAAAAAATATTGTCTACCCCGATGTAGGGGATATCAATGGTACTTTTGTGAAAAAAAAAGTTGACAAGTATTAACTTTTCCACATAATATTGTGATTTTTTTTTCACGCCTTGCACATGTGTTTACAACAGTGTTACCAGCACTGCTTTTTTTTTTTTTTTGGACACACAAAAAAGCTAGTCAGAATGGAAATTTTTCATTGGGGTGCTTTCTAACAGAAAATGTAGTGCTGTAGAAACTGAGGCATTTCATAGAAAAGACTACAGGCAGTCCTCAGACTTGTGGCACAACTGGTTCCTGAAAACCATGGCTTAAGTCAAAATGTCATAACAACAAACCCAATTTTCCTATAGGAACAATGTTATGAATAGGTGATCAGTTCTTTTACAGTTCTCAATACAGCTGTATTCAGCTCGCAAGTCTGTTATGGTGATAGGGGAGGGGGGAGGGAAGGGATGTGGGGCGGGGGCAGATCAATGCCCTTACAGCAAAGGAGAGATTGGAGCTGGGAGAGGGGCTGGGCCAACCTGTGATTAGGGTCTCTGCCTGTACATTTGATAAATCTGCCATCAGAATACTGCTCTGTTTCCCACTTTGCTACCCTGTTTCCTTGGAAGCCTGTCTAGAAGCCTCTCTCAGAGTTGGGACACTAAGACTTCTGGGGCGAAATATACAGAATATGGAACCAGTATTTTGGAAGTTCTGTGTAGAGTCATTGTGTGTGTCCCAGAATTTTGGCTAATTTTTGGTTCCAGTGAGCTCCATGTTTCCTGCCACAGGGTGCTGACCCCACAAGTGGAACTTCATTTCTAGCTTAAAGTGTCTGTGTGTACCATAAAGACTTGCATGTGCACACTTATGTTCCATAATAGAACTTTTTATTTCAAATTTCAGAATCCCTGTAGAAATGAATGTTGCAGGCTGGCTGGTGGGCTCACCGGCAGCCCGATTTGTTAACTTGAGCTCAAAATGGTTCAGACCAACTGGTGGGGCATTTCCACCAATAAAGAGGCAAGCTTGCCCTGCCCTGACCCAGGGGTGAGGTAAAGAAGAGGATCTTAGGGGCAACTAACCCCTCAGGCTTTCCTATTGGTCTGTCTTTAACCTGGGGGTGGAGCTCATGGAAGGTGTAAAAGCTTGCATGCCCAGCACACTGGCAGCTTTGAGGAGGGATGATGAAGGGCTGCAGAAGAGCTGGTGGAACTGACCAGTGGGGTGGAGCAGTTGCTCACAGCAGGAGAGGGTCCAGGAGTGGATGGGACCTCAGCTGTATGAGGCCCCCAACCCTGCAGGAGGAAGGTGCCCCTTCAGTGCATGGGTGGTGCATGGGGTGGACAGCTGAGCAGAACTGATGGGACAACACAGCTACATGAGGCAGCGTGGGCTCCATCCCTGCCCATGGCAGGCACCCCCCTTTCAGTGCATTAGGCGATGCACGGGGAGACTAAGAGAAGGCTGACAGGCCTGGTGGCTGCACAAGATAGCTGGGACCTTCCTGCAGTGAATGGTAACTGGATGGGCTGACCACGCTAGGGAGGGAGGATGCCCCATGTCCAACCCACAGATAGAGATGGGCCTGCATTTGTTAGGAGGGTCTGCTAGCACAGCCTTGGCTCTATATCTGAAAATAATTGTATTGGTTATCTTTATGCATTTGTATCTCATTTGATTCATAGATTGTAAAGGGCTGGAAGGGACCTCAGATGATCAACGGGTCCAGCACCCTGCACCAAGGAGGAAAGAAAACTGGGGTCAGATAACCCCAGCAAGGTGACCATCCAGTCTCCTCTTGAAGATCTCCAGGGTAGGTAATTGCACCACCTCTGGAGGGAGCTTATTCCACAGTCTGGACATCCTGACTGTGAAGGAGTTTTTCCTAATGTTGTGCCTGAATCAGTCTTCCAGGAATTTGTGGCCATTACTCCTGGTTTTCCCCTTATATGCCCTGGTAAACAATTGCTCATTGAGCTCTTGATGTACTCAGGGACTTCTCCAGAGCACCATGAGTTGTCCCCTAGTGTAGCAGTAAGCTGCTGTTAGGTCCCCTCTCAGCCTTCTTTTCCTCAGGCTGAAGAGTCCCAGATTCCTCAGATTTTCCTTGTATGGCTTGCCTTTTAAGAGACTGATCATACGGGTGGCTCTTCTTTGGACTCCTGCCAAGCTTGTCCATGTCCTTGTTAAAGTATGGTGCCCAGAACTAGATGCAGTACTCCAGTTGTGGTCTCACCAGTCCTGTGTAGAGTGGAAGAATCTCCTTGGCTTTGCTGGAGATGCATCGATTAATGCATGCCAGACTATTATTTGCCCTACTGGCTACAGCATCACACTGCCAGCTCATATTCATATTGTGGCCTATTATTATCCCCAGGTTCCTTTCATTCGTGGCGCTAGTCAGTTTGGTGCCACCAAGCCTGTAGGTGTGTTGGGGGTTGCTTGTCCTGAGTTGGAGCACTTTGCATTTCTCAACATTGAATTTCATCAGGTTCCAATCCAACCAACTTGCTAGCCTGTCTAGGTCCACCTTTAACTGTAGCCTATCTTTAAGCATGACCATGTTTCCCCATAACTTGGTGCTGTCCACCAACTTGGCCAGTGAACTCTTCACCCCCATATCCAAATAGTTAATAAAGATGTTGAAAAGTACTGGACTGAGCACCGACCTCCATGGGGCACTGCTACCCGCTTCTCACCAGGATGACATGGATCTGTTCACTACAACTCTCTGGGTCCTATCCTGCAGCCAGTTTCTTACCCACCTGACTGTCACGGAGTTAAGGCCACAATCCTTCAATTTGCTCATGAGGACATCCTAGGACACTAGATCAAAGGCCTTTTGGAAGTCAAGGTATACAATACCAACCTGCTCTATTGTGTCCAGGTGGCAAGTTACCTGGTCATAGAAGGTGATGAGGATGGTAAGTAAAGCAAGACCTGCCCATAATGAAACCATGCTGGCTGTCATTCAGAATCTTACCTTCTGCAAACTTATTGCAGATAGACTCCTTGATGAACTTTTCTAGGATTTTCCCTAGGATGGAAGTTAGGCTGAATTGGTTTATAGTTATCTGGGTCCTCCCTCCTGCCCTTCTTGTGGATGGGTACAACACTGGCCCTCTTCCAGTTCTCAGGGACTTCTCCAGAGCGCCATGAGTTGTGGAAGAGTTTTGCCAGGGGTTCCGCAATGCCGTTGGCCAGCTCCTTCGGCACTCTCAGATGAAGATCATCTGGTCCTGCTGACTTGTATACGTCTAATTTTATTAACTGGTCATACACCAATTCTACGGCAATAGCAGGAAGGCAATTATTTCTACTGTGCTCATCCTCTATCTATCTGGTGTGGTTTTCCCCTTCGTCCAGTGACAGACAGAGGCAAAGTAGTCATTCAGGAGTTCAGCTTTCTCCTGGGTGCCAGTAACCAGCTCTCCTGGTTTTTTAATATCTTCAAATACATATATAATAACTGTACAGTGAGAACCTGAAAGATTTGTTCAGTTAATACTCAAGAAGGTAGAAATAGGTGTCTAAAGCTCATATATACACATTGCACAGACATGCACCTTATTTCATAATCATTTGCCAAAGAATAGCTGCATTTTCTTTTGTTTAGCACAGCTGAGATTTTTGAATTCTTTAATTTAAAAAAAAAATTCTGGAGTGTCTTTTCTAGATACGCTGTAGGAAAAGTAGTTTAACATACTATGAGAACCTGAGAGTAGTGTGCCTTTTTCATGTCTTGAACTGTTTTTATAGTCTTAAGAAAATCTTGAGAATGAGATGGGACACGTCAATCACTTTTGAAATATCTATTTCCTTGGGACCTTGATAAACATGAAGAGTGTACTAGGCCAAGGCTCTGCACTTGTAAGAATGTTGAGCAGGTAATTTATATTAAAATGCAATGCACTTAAAAGAATCCAGCTGAGAGTCTCTTTTCAGAAGTGTGATTGTAGGAGTTTGCTACATATTTACACACAGCTAAGAGGAAATGTCAGATAAAAAAAGAGACTTTTTTCCTAGGTCCCTCAGCAGTGAATTTTTAACCTTCTTGTTGAATGAACATCTTATATGACTATCATGTCTATGCTGTTTCCATAACAAAAAGAAAGAAAATCAACAATTCAGCATCCCTGTTCCAGTTTGTCTCTGCATATGACCCAGATGCACTCACCCTATTTACTTGGATCTCCCCATGTACACAGCGAAAGAGGGAGTACTTTCTTCTTGGTAGGTCCCTGAGTTGTGGCCACTTGTGCCTCCTCTGTGAATGACAAATGGAGAAAGAACTTCACTAACCTTTGATATTAGGTGTAAACATGAAAGAACTGGATTGACCACATTTCACAGACATTTTCTAACAGATTTGTATGAGGAAATTAGCAGTTCAGTATCTCTTGTAGGTCTTTCTACATTTGTAGTACACATTCTAGGGTGGGGGGAGGTTGTATGTGTGTGTTTTTCTTGGGTATACTGGATAGCAATGTTTACAGGTCAGTTCCAACTATAAGCCTGAATAAGCACCTTTCCTTCTTGCTGTCCATCACTACTAGACACTTTTTGACTTAATATCATATATTGTCAGCAACATAAAGCACCACAGAAATTAGAAACTAACATTTTTACATCACTGAAATTAACCCTCTTTCCCCCTGTACACAATGTTACTTCAGTGAGTGAGTGTCCCCCATGAAGTAAGGAGTTCCACTCAGTATCTTTGTTATCTAAGAGATTTATTTTTGCTGGGACTACCAGTAGACGGTCTTAACATTTAGGACACAGACAGAAGAGCAACATTCTGCTGTAACTTGTAATACTTTGCAGGAAGTGTTCTGAGTTGCAACGATCCCCCGGACCAAGCAGAAGTTCACTGAGGCAAAGGGGTTGAGGAATCCAGCTGCTAGCTGTGAGCCTGCAGACAGAGTTTCCCCTAGCAATGGCCCCTCCTCCATCCCAGCTTGTGTGCTATTTGCAGAATGGGAGGGAGAAAAGGGAGCAAAGAGAACTCATTCTAGTGGTTCTCCAGCTGGTGCTCAAAGGTGGATTGCACTCTCCACAACCCACCCCACCCTCCATCAGCAGCTGAAAACCCCCGGACCAAATTCCCTCTATTCCCTTTTCCCACTCCCATTCTGGAAACAACTCCAGGCCTGGGAGCAGCACGGATGCAGGAAATTGAATACACTATGTTTTGAAGAGTCTTCATCTGAACCTTTATGCAATGAAAGGTCAAAATTCCATGGGATCAGGCCCTTTTAAAGTACTTGGCTTTCAGAGGCCAGATCAGGCAAAAATTGTCACTTCTCTCTGCACCCATAATAAGGATAAAGGATGAGGTACTCACCCTTAAGTGTTGTCACCAAGTGAGCCTTGAGCACAGTTGGGAAGGAAACAGGCAGTCTTACTACTAGGCTGTCATTTGGTGTATGCTGAGTAAAAATGGTTTAGAACTCCATCTTCTCCTCTGTTTATCATAAGCAATAGATTTTCTTTAAAATGCTGTAAATTTTAATCCATTTGTGACAGAAGGATTAAATAAATGGACACTCATGTAGATGCATAATATTGATAAGAATAAGAGACTTTGAAATAATAAATAAATATTTATTGTAAACTGAAATAAAATTTAGAACAAGAACTTGAATTTAGAGTTGCATGTAGTATATAGCTTGCAGGAATGTACAGCTCTTATAAGAACTATTGTAGAAAAACAGCTCACCTCAAAGGGCTCCTAGGAAATTTATCCTATATTGTGCAGCTGGAGAAAAACTTTTGATTTTAGAATGAAAGTGAGATGCAGAAATATAAGACATTCTGTGCATATTAGTAGGAAGGGGGACAGGGCAAGTGTTGCGACTTTGCTGTTTGTAGATGACATTTTAAAACAGGTTTAAAGTGGGTTAAATGCCTTTTGCACTGCTTTAATGGCATTGCTATTTACACCTTTGGCGGTGTAATGCATCTTAAATGATTTTGAGATGCAGCGAATGACTTTGGGGGGCTGCAAAGTAAAACATCTTCAAGGAATTTTAGTTTCTAAACCCTACAGCTACAGAGGGAAACACCTGGCCCCATGTATCTCAGGAGCTGTACAGGCAGCCCAGCAGCAGCCCAGAAATGCAGACTCCACAGAAGGGGGGGGGAAAAGCAGTGAGCTGGATCTTTTTATTATTATTATTATTACTATTATTATTATTTTACTTCCCCAGAGCCTGCCTGAGCTGCACAGGGGCCCAGTTCTTCCCTCCGTGCTGTGGTGCCCTGTGGCAGGGCATTGTGTGTGTCTGCCCCTTTAAGGTCCTGGAGCCAGCAGCTGCCAGGTGCCTAATGAGGGCAGTCATTTTAGATTCAGGGCTGCCCATATAAACAGCACAGTTCAGCTGTCGGGGGCCAGGCAGCAACATTGCCTGGCTGGAGGGCTGCTGATATCATCTGGGGGAAAGGGAGGAGCTGTATGGGAATGATAGGAGGCTCCTAGTCCTGGGTATGACCTAAAACTGCACCCTGCCTGAAGTTGGTGGCCTGGTGGGGCTCTCAGTGGCATGGGAGCCCGCAGGAGATGCCAGGCTAGTTACCACCTTGGTGAAAGGTGGGTTGGGGCGCCTTAACCCCTAGCCCCCACAACTGGCTCACTTAGCACTTATTTTGGAGGGCCCAGAGGGTGGACCCTCACAGAATGAGATAAGGACCATAGACTCAGGCCTGTCTGAGTTTCCCCTGACTGGCCCATGCTGGGGCCAGGACTGGAGGAGTCGAAGAGCCAGGTGCTCACTGTGAAGGATGCCCAAGAGCTGAGGGCCTGGGGTCCCAACTGGCCTGGAGGTGGGCCAGAGCTAGTAGCTGAAGGCCCTGGTGGGGGGTTGACACCTGAAGGGGAACCAGCTCAGGGAGATATGTTGCCCAGTATGATGGCGGAAGAGGTGCCTGAGGGGAGGAATCTAGGTGGGGTCCAATAGTAGGATTCTGGGGCCCAGAGTGGGGGCTGGGAATTATGTGAACATTGAGATGCCATCTGCGAGGCTTGGGCGGCAGTGTAAGGGAGGAATGGAGCTTCAGATAGTGCCCCCTGGCATCGGGGCAGAAAATAGGCAGCCTCCCACTTAATTAACATCCATTAATTAATTATAACAAGGCATGGTGGGTGAAAACGTGGGCATTTAGCCCAGGAACAGGTGGGCAGGCCACATGGAGATTGGCCCTGAGCAGGCCCCCTGTTACATGCCCCCAGGGACTGCCTGAGCTGTGTGCTGCTGGGGTGGGGGATGCTGCTGCTGCCACGGAGGGAAGCACTAGCCCTGCCCTTGGCTGCAGCTCAGGGATCTTTCTGCCCACCAGCAGCTTGCTCGTTCTCCCCTCCCTGCTGCTGCAAAGGCATGTAAAGATCTGGCTCCAAGACAGATGTACACAACACAGGGGTATACTTCACCCTAAATGTTTAAAAAACACTGCTTCAATTTACATAGAATGAAACCCCTGTGATGTCTAAAACCCCCATCAGATGAGGCAAAATCATTTGCCCTTAAGTTCGTGTATTTCAATTGTTCATGTAGATAATGGGAGATTGGTCTGAATTAAGAATAAGCAAGGTCATCTCAAAGCTAGGATTGCTGATGATCAGTAACACTAGGGCCAGATACAGACACTACACAAACTGGTGTAAATGATTAGAAACTGGTTTAAACCTATAATAGAAAAGAGGTTCAGTGTATATAGACTGGTTTAAGAATGGTGGATAGACCTGGATGGATATACTATTAGTTTTAGTCACTTTTGATTAGACCAGTCTATCAAACTACTAAACCAGATCCCATCCCAACTCAATTTAGGTAACTGTCCTCCAGCTTCCTGGGATGCTCTGTGAACCCCCCTCCCCCCAGCCCTCTTTTTCTGGGAGGTGCACTGGAACTCAGCTCAGGCTTAGCTGTTCTAGCTGAGCTCTCTAGGCCCGCACCTGAGCTCTCTACTTATCAGCCACAAGCAGGGAAAAGGTGCAGTAGGGAGTAGGCCTCATGAGATCTGGGCAGAGATGGTGCCAGCAGCACCCTCTGCATTCCTGGCCCAAATTGGTGGAACATAATGTCTCTCCTCTCTCCCTGTTCCATCTGTGCCCCAGGACCACAGGCTGAAGTGTATCTGGGAAGGGCTTGGAGGATTCCCCCTCCACCCCTTGGAGCCAGTGCCAAATTCCCAGCTGAAGCCCCTTCCACTGCAACCACAAGAGCATGACTACTCCTCCCCTGCCCCCAGACTGGAGCCCCACAGCTGCAAGGGAAGGGGTACAGACAAGAATTTGGTGCTGGCTTTAGGAGGGTGTGGGGGGGACCCTCTGGCACATTGTCCTTCCCCTGTCTCAGTTCTGTCCAAGCCCTGGGACAGGGGAGGGACACTTTGTGCCGGGAAAGCCCAGGCTGGTAATATGGAGTGTGCTGCTGGCACTACTTCCACCCAGCAGCTTGTGACTTACGCTTCTCTCTCCCACCTCTGTCCTGCTTGGAGTGAACCTCCAGACCCACACCCTGGACAGAGCCCAGGGGCCCACATGCTTCCATGACTAGGGATTATTACATGTATTTCCAATGGCTGCTTACAGCTGACAGCTTCTTGACAGATGACAGGGAAGCAGGATGAGATGTGTGCCTCACAGTCAGGAATACCCTGCCACTTGCCTGCCCTTGGCAGTCTCTGAAATATTGGTAGGCATGCCTAAGTACCCGCAAGCTGCTGGGCTTGGCTATTGTAGGCAACCTTGGTACTCCTCCACCCTGAAAGAGTGCACTAACCTAGTCCACTCCTGAACTAATGTAATCCAAGTAGAGCAGGTTTTCAACCCTTTTTAGGAAGTGTACCTCTTCTGGTGGTGGTGGCCAGATACTGCAGCCACTATTGCCACGCACTGCCCCGCGTTGCCACCACACACTACCACCACCACTGCCATCGCTTCTCCCTGCTTTCCCATGGCTTGTTGCACAAGTGGCTCTATGGGCTGCTGATGGGCCTCATGCCCAGCTAATTGTGCGCTGCCCATTATGACCCGCTGTGGGAAAGCAGAGTCAGTGGCAGCATGGGGTGGTGGATGGTGATGGCGGCTGCCATGTGCAAGGGCCCCCTCCCCCGCCACGTCTGGCTAGCTGGGTGGTGCCTGCAAGGCCCACAGAGGTGTGCCACTGCCCTCACTTCCCCCCTGCCCCCCAGCCCTGCTCCAGGGAGGCACATTGTGGGGTGGTGGCTGGCAGCAGTGGCCACTGTGTGCAAGTCCCCCGCCCCACATCCATCTGCAGAAACACACTCCCTCCACTTGCCATTCAGATCCTTTGTGCCTTGCTGCCTCCAGACAGCCAATCAGGTGAGCAATCTGGGGTGGGGGGGAAGTGCCATGGTGTGCTGCAGTGCCCAATGTGCCCCTCCCCCTCCCCTGGGTAAGAGGCAACATGTGGGAACATGCAGGGGGAGATGCTGCTGACCCCCAGGGTGCGCTCCATCCCTCCCCACCCACATGTACCTGCTGTGACCTTTCTAAGTACCCCTAGGGGTACGTGTACCCTCGATTGACCACCCCTGGATTATTTTAGATCTTCCTTGGACTTCTTGAGCAGATGTAGAAATAGTTGTCTCTTTGTTTGTTTGTTTTTTGCTGCTATTGTTTCTTTTTTTCTCTCCCCTCCCCTGCTCCCTCCTCATCCCATGCAACATTGACACTATGCCATTTCATTAATTTTTCCAGTTCTACATTTTAGTATGAAATCTGCAGTTTGCAAGTCTGGATTCTTAAGAAATAGTGAAGGAGGGAGGTTAGAGAAAAAGAGAGTCACCCCAAAATAACCCATATGTTGGTTGTCAGAAATATTTTTATAAATTTCATAGACATTATGAAAGGGACCTCAGAAGATCATTGAATCCAGCCCCACACCCAAAGGGCAGGCAGTAAGCTGGGGTCATAGGATCCCAGCAAAATAAGCATCCAATTTGCTCTTGAAGGTGTTCAATGTAGGTGCTTGAACCACCTCTGATGGCAGGCTATTCCAGACCTTGGGGGCTCTGACAGTAAAGAAGTTCTTCCTTATGTCCAGCCTGAAACAGTCTTGCAGGAGTTTATAACTGTTTGACCTCGTCATCCCCTGGGGTGCTCTGGTGAACAAATCTTCTCCCAGGTACTGGTGGTCACACCTGATAAACTTATAGGTTTATAAGTTCACCCCTGAGCCTGCACTTTTCCAGGCTAAAGAGCCCCATGGCTCTCACCCTGTCATTGTAAGATCTGTTTTCCTGACCTCTGATCATGCGTATGGCTCTTCTCTGGACTCTCTCAAGCTTCTCCACATCCTTTTTGAATTGTGGGGCCCAAAACTGGATGCAGTACTCCAACTGCAGCCTCAACAAGGCCAAGTACAAAGGGAGAATGATGTCCTCGGATTTGCTTGAGAAGCATCTATGGATACAAGCCAGCGTTTTGCTGCGCTTTACTAGCTGCAGCATCACACTACAAGCTCGTGTTCATCTTGTAGTCAGTGATGACCCCCAAGTCTCTTTCTTCCATAGAGCTAGCCAGCGTAGCACTGCCAAGTCTAGAAGGATGCTGCAGGTTTTTACTCCTAAGGAGGAGAACCTTGCATTTTTTTTCAGCGTTAAGCACCATCAGGTTCTCATCCGCTCATTTTCTGAGCCTGTCTAGGTCAGCCTGGATCATTCTCCTGTCTTCTGGTGTAGATGCTTTGCCCCAGAGTTTGGTGTCATCGGTGAACTTGGCCTGTCCGCTTCTGACTCCAATGTCCCCATCATTTATGAAGATGTTGAACAATATGGGTCCAAGGACAGAGCCTTGGTGGACCCCACCAGTGACAGGGCACTATGACAATTGACTTCCGTCAACCACCACCCTCTGTGTCCAACTACAGAGCCAATACCCCAGCCAGCAGATCGTGGTGAACCCAAGGCCACAATTGGCCAGTTTCGCCAAGAGGTGATCGTGGGATACCAGATCAAAGGCTTTTTTGAAGTCAAGATATTTGACATCAATCTTTTCTCCCTTGTCCACGTGATAGGTCACCTGGTCATAGAAGGAAATGAGATTGGTCAAACAAGACCTACCCACAACAAACCCGTGCTGGCTGTCCCTTAGAATGTTAGCCTGGGCCAGTCCCTCAAGGATGGCCTCTTTAATAAACTTTTCTAAGACCTTCCCCAGGATAGAAGTCAGGCTGATGGGCCTATAGTTTGCTGGATCCACTTTCCTCCCTTTCTTGAAGATAGGCACCATATTGCCAGTCTTCAGGCAGTACACCAGAGAGCCAGGAGTTTTCAAAGATCTGTGCCAGAGGCTGGGCTATGATGCTTGCCAGCTCCTTGAGTACCTTGGGGTGTAGATTGTCAGGGATGGCTGACTTGAAGGTATCCAGCTTCTCAAGGTGTTCCTTCACAAGGTCAGGATGCCCCTCACCTGGACCTCCCTGTCCCATGGTTGACATGGGTGTCCCATGGGACTGATGAAAGACTGACACAAAATACCCATTTAATAGGTTGGCTTTTTCATGGGTGTCAGTAGTCAGTTGTCCCATCTGGTTCAGCAGGAGTCCAATGTTGCCCTTGCTTTTCCTCCGGCTCCCCACATATCTGAAAAAGGACTTTTTATTGTTCTTGATGCTTGAAGTTGGAGTTCAGTTGCAGCCTTGGGACAGACATTTTTATGTCTGGTGTGAAATGAGGTGCTGTGAGAAACTGGATAGAATGGCTAAGTACAGATGTTCAAAACGCTTGAGGCTGAAATGCTCTAAGTATCATGCTTTATTCAAAGTGCTCTAAATTGGATCAGAAGTAAAAAGAACAGATGTTTGCTGTCTGGGTACAGCCTCCCTGTGGTGATGGAGGCCAACAGGCTGGGGACACTCCTGTACACCTCCCAGAAGGCTGCTGTAGAATGCAGGGTCCAGCCAGTGCAGCCTCTCCCAAGCTGCACCCTCTTTCCCTCACTTGCTGGCTTGGCCTTGGGGGCACAGAGGGGTGCAAGCTATGCCTGTGTGGAAGCAGAGGTCCATTCTCTCCATCCCTGGCTGCCCCCAGTTCCTGGTACTGGATAAAGCCATGAGTGGCTCTGAGCCACAACTCAGGAGGCTGGGGCAGGGTTGGGGAATGGAACCCCCCTACCAAATGTGGCCATCCTCTTCTCCCAGCTCGTTGGCTTGGGTCTTGGTGGGGAACTGGGTCTGGTCTACATGGCAAGGAGTGGCCCACTTTCCCTGATCACCTGCTCCCAGTTCTCAGTTCAACCAAAAGATGCGAACAGCTCTAAGCTGAAGCCATCAGGAGTCTAGGGCAGATTGTGAGGGGAAAGGAGTGCCTTTCCACATGGGTCTGGTTCACACTCTCACCATAAGACCTAAGCCAGCAAGCTGGGGAAAGGCATACAATAGTGGGGCCCTGTATTCCCCCCCTCTGTCCTTCTCTTCTTCTCCCCCCTCCCACTTTCCTGGCCACACAGGGAGAAGATGGAGCCTTTCCTGTCTGCTCTCTGTGACAGCCCAGTGTTGGGTCTAGGTTGGAGCTCACCTGGAGCAGATGAACACCAGCTGAGTCTGGCATGCCACCCAGCAAGGGGACACTGGGAGGCCAGCACAGAGATCTACCCTGCCTCACAATGGGATCTGGCATAGACATTTAATAAAGCATTCTATCCTAAAGCACTTTAATGTGATACTATATTCATCCAAGGTTAACTTAGTGCAGGATCTGCCATTTTTAAAGCACTGTGCCATGAACATCTGTTTGATTATGGCTAGAGCACTTCCTGCATGCTTATCGTGCAATAAGTGTAACATCTGCACTTAGCTAGTGTTTCAATATTTTCATAGTGCAATGGGTAGTAAGCCTGTTGCCTCTTTCAGGATAGTTTGTCCCAGAGACCAACAGAGTCCTTGTTCATGCTCACTAACAAACCCAAACTGATACCCCTTCTCCAGGTAGTAGGACTGGCTTGCCTCCCTGGCCCTTCCTGTGTGGACATTTACTGGGTGCCAGTCCCTCTCCTATTTGTGAACTGCTGCTTTCCCTTGTCCAGCTCACTGGTGTTTTTGACTGTCTGTGGGTACTTCTTGAGTGTTTAACTGCCCACAGCTGTGCCACTACCACAGCCTTTCTGCCAGGGGACCCTGTTACATATGGGAGCACAGATTATTACTCTAAAATATTATTGCCAGGATAGAGAGTTGTCCTTTGACTCTCTCAATAACTAAAACCTACTTATTTGAAAGAACTACTACCCTGGTGCCCAACTAGTGTGATTATTCAGTTTCTAAGAGATTAAAATATTGGTTGTGTTGTTGGGGTTTTTTTCTGGCACTACTTCCAGCTAGGAAATTCTGCATTTGACAGTCACACAATTACAGCTATTTCTTTACCTTAGTGGGTTTATATGAGTACTGTAGTTAATATTCTTTCTTTCAACATCTATTAGAAAAATATTTTTCTATACAGAAATCATTTAAAAACACAGACATTGTTTTAGAAATTAGATATCTGGGGTCAGATTAGGTTTAGGCTAGAGTTCAAGTTCATGTGTGATGCTGAGTGGAAAAGGTAGAGGGCACCTTAGAGAATCTTGCAAAATTATGCCTCCACATATAGGAAATCTCATCAATCACACCTTCCATTATCCTGAAAAACAGAAATCTCATGAGATTTGCTTTTGGGAGAGTTTGCTTGAATTCAGTCTATCATAAAATAGGCCTTCACTTAATTTGACTTTGACTCAGGTCAGCAAGACAAGGGAGATTTAGAATGGGGAGTTTGGCTCCTTTTCTCTCCCTTTCCTCCCAGAAAGGAGGGGATTTGAATCGGACAGATTCCTATTTTTGCCCACCCCTCTGAATGAATACAGACTGCTACAAATACACTTCAAAATCATTTCCTCTTTCTTTTCCCCTTGTTCCTTGTACAGAGTTGTTCTCTTCCCTTTGTATACATAACATAAATGGCTAGGAGATTATCCTCCATGACTGACCTCCTACATTTCAAGGACTGAGGGGAAATCTTCAGGGTTCCACCCTAAGCAAATAAAATCTAGCCCCTTTCCCCAAGGATTGAATGATTTAATTGTTTGAAATATCACACTCCAGCCTAGCGAAACATCCTTTTTTTTTAAAATGTAAATAGAGAATTAAGCTTGTTAAAGACTTCTTCTAATTAAGAAGGAAACATATTAAAAGTGTATTTATATGTGCCCAATAAGACTTTTCAAAATGCATACTGAGCTATATATTGACTGCTCTACTTGAAGTTATTTGTCTGTAAAATGTACATTACTGTGTTTTTAAATGAGATTTAAACTTGATTAAGTTCTGCCCGGTTTCAGTAGTATTTTCAGTTACTGACATCAAGAGGGCCATAAACATAAAAGTACTGATTGACTGATGTTTTTAAATCAGGCCAGTATTGTGTAGGTGTAGAAAGTATGTGTAAACTCCAGTAAAAAAACAAAACCCATTATAGTAGGGTATTATGATGATGCATATTAATTTTAATTTTATGCAACAGTATTCTGATTTTATAGGATAATCTGATAGGCTGTTTCTGCCTCTTTACAGGACCATTAGTCCTGAATACCATGAGAAAAGTATCTAAATGCATATTTGTATAAATAAATGGAAAATTCTTTTATTACCAACATTCCTTGAGGCATATGAATATTTATCATTGTCTGTTTTTTTTTGTTTTGTTTTTCCATATAACCAATAGTAGATCAGCGTTCTAGCTGAACACACCTCACTTGCAACCAATTGACCATGTTGAGGAAACTTTTCCTCCTCCCACTTGCCATCGCTCTATAGACTGACTCAGTTTTCAAGTACATTTTAAAAACAGACATAAGAGAATAACAAAGTGCACACTGGATAGCACTATTTATTTGTAAACATATATGGTGTATAAGCACAGAGCTGGAGTCTGTAATCAAAGTCAATATTCTGAGGGAGTGGAGCTGTTGTCACTCCGAGTGGTTTCTGATCCCAGTTCAATCTCTGAGATCTCTGCTAATTATTGTCTCTCAACCTTTCCACTGCAATTTAATGATTTCATAGATTTCATAGACATTAGGGCTGGAAGGGACCTCGGGAGATCATCGAGTCCAGCCCCCTGCCCAAAGGGCAGTAAGTCAGCTGGGGTCATAGGATCCCAGCAAGATAAGCATCCAATTTGCTCTTGAAGGTGTTCAATATAGGTGCTTGAACCACCTCCGCTGGCAGACTGTTCCAGACCTTGGGGGCTCAGACAGTAAAGCAATTCTTCCTTATGTCCAGCCTGAAATGGTCTTGCAGGAGTTTGTGACCGTTCGACCTCGTCATCCCTTGGGGCGCTCTGGTGAACAGACGTTCCCCCAGATCCTGGTGGTCACTCCTGATAAACTTATAGGTGGCCATCAGATCACTCCTGAGCCTGCGCTTTTCCAGGCTAAAGAGTCCTGTGGCTCTCAGCCTGTCATTGTAAGATCTGTTTTCCTGACCTCTGATCATGCACGTGGCTCTCCTCTGGACTCTCTCAAGCTTCTCCACATCCTTTTCGAATTGTGGAGCCCAAAACTGGATGCAGTACTCCAGCTGCAGCCTCACCAAGGCCGAGTACAAGGGGAGAATGACGTCCCGGGATTTGCTCGAGAAGCATCTATGGGTGCACGCCAGCATTTTGGTTGCTTTACTAGCCGCAGCATCGCATTGGAGGCTCATGTTCATCTTGTGGTCAATGATGACCCCCAAGTCTCTTTCTTCTGTAGTGCTAACCAACGTAGCACTGCCGAACCTATAAGGGTGCTGCAGGTTTTTCCTCCCAAGCTGGAGAACCTTGCATTTTTTGGTGTTAAACACCATCAGGTTCTTGTCTGCCCATTTGCTGAGCTTGTCCAGGTCAGCCTGGATCACCTGCCTATCTTCTGGCATGGATGCTTTGCCCCAAAGTTTGGTGTCATCGGCGAACTTGGCCAGTCCACTCCTGACTCCAATGTCCACATCGTTAATGAAGATGTTGAACAGGATGAGTCCCAGGACAGAGCCTTGAGGGACCCCACTGGTCACAGGGCACCATGATGAGTGACTGCCATCAATCACAACCCTCTGGGTCCGACCACGAAGCCAATTTCCCAGCCAGTGGATCGTGGTGGAGCCAAGGCCACAACTGGGCAGTTTGGCCAAGAGGTGATCATGGGATACCAGATCAAAAGCTTTTTTGAAGTCAAGATATATGACATCAATCTTTTCTCCCTTGTCCACGTGATAGGTCACCTGGTCATAGAAGGAAATGAGATTGGTCAAACAAGACCTACCCACAACAAACCCGTGCTGGCTGTCCCTTAGAATGTTAGCCTGGGCCAGTCCCTCAAGGATGGCCTCCTTAATAAACTTTTCTAAGATCTTCCCCAGGATAGAAGTCAGGCTAATGGGCCTGTAGTTAACCGGATCCACTCTCCTCCCTTTCTTGAAGATCGGCACCACATTGGCCTTTTTCCAGTCTTCAGGCACTACACCAGAGCGCCAGGAGTTTTCAAAGATCCATGCCAGGGGCTGGGCTATGACGCTCGCCAGCTCCTTGAGTACCCTGGGGTACAGATTGTCAGGGCCAGCTGACTTGAAGGTATCCAGCTTCTCAAGGTGTTCCTTCACGAGGTCAGCATTGATGGAGGGTAGGGGATCTCCCTCACCCAGATTTCCCTGTCCCATAGCAGGCATGGGCATCCCATGTGACTGATGAAAGACTGACGCAAAGTACCTATTTAATAGTTTGGCTTTTTCCTGGGCATCAGTTGTCAGTTGCCCCATCTGGTTTAGCAGGGGTCCAACATTGCCCTTGCTTTTCCTCTGGCTCCCCACATATCTGAAAAAGGACTTTTTGTTGTCCCTGATGCCTGAAGATTTCTTTACCCTCCTATCCCACTAAGTGGTGCCTCTTTCACTATCTAGGTAGAAATCTACAATCCCTGCCTTTCCAGAAACTGGCAGAAGCATGTGATGCCATTGCCATTCAATTATTCATTTCAAAGGCTTCAAAGCAAAGTTTGAATCAGATGCATTGTACCTACCGTGGATTTTCAGAAGTTGGTCTTCTCATTTTCCCAGGTCCCTCTACTGTCTCCCTGCCAAACTTTCTCTGATTACAGAGAGACTGAGTTGTTTTTACTTGCTTCACATGGGTGACCCCCTTTCTGCCTCCCATCTTAAGACCAGTGCAGAGTGAATGGCTAAAATCTTACCATGCTTTCAGGAGCCTCCTGTGTCTATTTCATATTTGACCCTTTTTAGATACTTGAGCAACACATGGAAACTGTTTCAGTATCACTTTTAGAAGTGACTAATTGCTTTGCTTTTCTTCTCATCCCATCTCAGTTGGTTTCAATATTTTTAAATCAGTTCTGATGCTGCTAATCTCACAGAGCATCTCTGCTGGGACAAGATTAATGTAATGAAAATGAACCAAGATGAATCTGTGCCATTTTGAAATGGAGGCATTGCCTGGGAATCGCACCATATATTCATGAAACTTTAAAAAGATTGAAAAGGCTGACTGAAAGTTGAATGGGCACATCCCTTGGATATCCACAAATAAAAGTATAGTTTCAAAGCATACACTCGTAATTTGCTTTGAACATTCCCTTCATTTATTGAGCTACTGAATGGAAGCAACCAATTCCATGGAGAAATGCTAAGTGAAGGACCTTTTGAAAATTCTCCTGTGCAGAATCATGATGAACATGCTTGCAAAAAAATTGTTCACTGTTCTCTTGCATTCAGAAAGAGAAGATAAGTTCACTGAATACATTGCAATAGATTATCATGAACGGTTCATTTCACTCTGCAATTAATCCATTCCTAGACAACATAACTCAGTGCTAATTAAATGAAAAATAAGGGTCAGATGACTATGGTTTGTGCTTTACTGAGTTTGTATTGAATCCAATCAAGTACTGAAGTAGTTTCAGTTTAAGAAATAAATGACAAAAGAAAAAATATAAAATAGCTTGTCGCATAATGTTATTAGGTAAAGCATTCTACATCATATTTCTGAATTCCTGTTTGAATTTATCAACTGCCTGTATACTTATCTGTGGCTGTATCTTATGTTCTTCATAGGCCTTGTGTTAAAGATGGGGAAGAGAAGCAGCATATTATACCCATGAATATCTCCAGCTGGGGATGAGTCATCTCTTTACTGGCTGCTGTGCTTCCAAGCAGCTGATTCTGTCCCAAACACAGCCTTATCACCGGCATAGGAGACAGTGTTGTGAACTGTCTGTTCAAATCCCCTACTAAAGTTGCATCTGCCTTAATTCTTGTCTTGATCCTGGTGCCTACTGTTGCTCCCTATTCCTGCATACCTGCTAACTGGATTCTCACTTCTGGCTTGCTCCTGACCTCTTGCCTTTTTCTGACTTCAGTATCTTGAGTTGGCTTGTCATATCAATGGTTCCTGTGGCTTGTCACATCAGTGGTTTCTCCTCTCTCTGGCTTCTTATTCCTAGTTTCTGATCCAAGTCATAATTACTAGGACTGATTGGTCACCTCCCTGGTTGTTGACAAGCTATCAGGAAAGATTCTAATACTTGAGTAGATCCTATGCAGGGAGAACTACATTTTAAATAAAGCCACACTTCTCCAAACTGTCAGCATGGTAATAGGACCTGGAGGAAATTTGGAAGAGGGGCTCACAGAAACAAAGGACTTTGGGTGGGTTGGGGGGTAGGGAGTGTGGGGAAGGAGATTTATAGTTTTGTAGCACAGGAGTCTTTTAACATAAGTGTTGAAAGAGGGAGCTGACTTTACAGGGCAGGGGCTCCATAAATTCAAAGAGAAGCCAAGTGCAGGATATGAAATCCTAGCTATGCTTGGAGAACTTGAACTTAAGTCCAAGGGATGCTTAAAATTGATGAGGAAACAGAGGAAGGGAAGGTAATACACATGCTTATTCAAAATGGGTATACTACTTGTGTATGCTAAAGTGAAAGGGCAATTGGTCTTGGAACTCTTTGCAACAATACATGCCTGTACCCAGGGAATATAGGTCTGCACCCACACAGTATGTCAGGAAAGAGTGCAGTAACCTACTTGCATTCAGAAAATTGAACTGCACTGATCTTGTGTGTGATGCCTAAAATAGAGAACTTTAGTGAGTGTATAGTAAAACATTACCAGAGTTAACAAATAAGGTTTCTCACCATTCATTGTTGGGTCTTTTGGGTGTTTTATTTTGTTTTTTACCTTTTCAGAGTACTTTAATTTAACAAATTCCAATGTAGTGAAGTCCAAAAGAATGTCCAAGCACCAACTACACTTTTCTACAGTGGTTTCCCAACTTTCTCTGTGAGGCTAAGTACAGACAGTCAAAAAGCTGAATCCATTCAGTCTTTGCAAGTTAATCTAAACTGCAGAGCTTAAACTGAGAAACAACTGGACACACATTTACTTTTGGTTCAGAAAATGCAGCCACATGCCTACAGTGGCTCAGGCCAGAAGCCAGGGGGAGCTACAGCACACCTCTTTGGCATGTAGCCGGCATAGGCGGCATGTTCACTTCCTCTTCCAGATGCCCCTGAGGTCTCTGAGATTTGCAGTGCAGAATCACAGCAACAAAAGGATTTCTTATCACTTCTACTTCCTGTTTCCAGGTGCCTCTGGGATTTGTGGCAGCAAGCAGTAAGTCTAAGTAAGGTTAGCCACAAGACAGCTCTATGACTGTGGGAAGGTGGGTTTAACTCCCATCCCTGGCCCTAGACCCAAGCCAGGATTTGCCTAGGGAGGCAGTCCCTGTCCCCCCCTCCCCATTCCTTCCCTGCTGGAGCAGACAGCCCAGCCCAGGCCAGGCCAGGCCTGGAAAGCATGCTGGGATGTTGGGGGATTGTGATTAACTTGAACCAGAAAAGGGTCTGGAATAGAATTTTCATAAACTGGTTAAACCCAATTCAGTTAAATTTGATACTACATTCAACCAGGTTTATCTTGAATCAGTTGCAAAATGGCTGAAACTGGTTTATGTGTACTGCACATCTGTTACAGGTTTAAACCAGTTTCTGATCACTTAAACTGGTTTATGTGTAATTTATGTCCCAAGCCTAAGAACTGGATTTCTTCAGATCAGATCCTCTCCCGGTATGGGAAATTGAAGAGGAAAATTCCTTCCACCCTTAGAAAGAAGAAGGCTGTAGCTTCTTGCAAAGTCTCAAGTAACCAAGTAAATCTCAAGTACCAAGTAAATCTTCCTTTTCCATATGCTTTGTAAGGAAATCAGGAGAGCATAGGTAAAGAATGAGCTACACCTAATGAGAGGTTTAAAAAGAAGAAGTGGTTCTATCAGTATATTGGCCAGAAAAGAAAGACCAAGGAAGCTGTAGGTCAACAGTTTAATGGGAGTGGGGAGAGAGGAGAGAGTACCCTAAACAGAAGATGCAGTGAAGGTGGAACTACTCAACAGCTCCTTTGTCTCAATCTCCTCTCTCTCCCTCTCTCACACACACACATACCTGCAGGCAAGTGCCTAATGAGGATTATTTGGTCAAGGAAAGGGACAAGATTTCTTTCATATAGTGTCCAGTTTTCAACTTCCAAATCTGAGCCACTGTTTGGTATTATCCTGCAGTGTGTGGATTCCATCTGCCTCATCTGGGCATTTCTAAAGTTTGCAGCTTTTGATTAAGTGCTATGTGGTACTGTTTGGATACTACATTCACACAGGTGACAGTGCAAGATGTTCATTTTGTGAAGTGTTGGTTTTGAAGTGTCCATTTCCAAATCTCATACTATACACCTTGACCCCTGCTTCTCTGTTAAGGTCATGCCTAATGGGGGATGCATTTGGTGCTGGCACAGAACACTGTAGTGACAAGAGCGACTGTTAGATCTTTTGATTGGTGTAAATGAATGCAGATCAGCAAATGAACATCATCCCAAGGAACTGAAGGAGATCTTGGAGCCTTTGGTGATCATCTTCATAAAGTTGTGGAAGATAGGTGAGGTACAAGAGGACTAGAAAAGGACTAATAAGTGTCCCTCTTTAAAAAGGCAAAAAAGGAGGACCCAGGGAACTATAGACCAGTTAGCCTCACCTCCACACTCTGAAAGTTACTGCAGCATATCATAAGGAAGCACATTTGCAAGTATCTGGAGGAAGAAGGGATGATCACAAGCACCCAGCATGGATTTACCAAGAATAGATAGTGTCAAATTTGATCCTTCTTTTGGTAAAGTAACTACTTGGCTGGATGAAGGGAACACTGTGGATATAGTGTATCTGCACCTTAGCAAGCCTTCTGATAAAGTCCCTCATGACCATCTCATAAACAAACTGGAAAACTGCCAGCTGGATAAAGCCCATCAGGTGAATAGACAACTGGCTCAATAGCTTCCAGAAAAGGGTAATTATTAATGGGTCCATGTCAATGTCAGGAGGCTTCAAGTGGACTCTCACAGGGGTCTGTCCTGGGGCCAGTGCTTTTCAATGTCTCCTATTAATGATTTAGACATAAAAAAACATTTTGAGAGAGTCTGAAGATAACATGAAACTGTGAAGGGTTGTGGATCTGCTGGAGGACAACAGCACAATTCAAAAGGCTCTCAATAGATTGAACAGTTGGACTGAAGCTTACAGGATGAAATTCAGTGCTGAGACATTCAAGGTGCTAGACCTTTAGAAGAATAATCAAAAATACAAATACAAAATGGATAACACCTGGCTGGAAGGCAGCACTGAGAAGAAGGATCTGTAAGTTGTGGTAAATCACAGACTCGGTATAAGTCAGCATAAGTTGCAATGCATCTGCACAAAAGGAAAATACAGTTTTCAGTTGCATCAATGGAAACATTATGTAGAAGCGAGACACAGGAAATGAGTGTGTCTCTAGTTGGCATTAATTAGGCCTCATCTTCAGTACTGTGTGCAGTTCTGGGATTCACATTTTTAAAAGGACATGGACAAGTTAGGGTCCAATGGTGTGTGATAAGAATGATAAAGGGCATGAAAGACAAGTCATACAAGGAAAAGCTGGAAGAGCTAGGCATGTTCAGCTTGTAGAAAAGGTGCGTAAGGGGGGTATGATAATGGTCTTCAAAGAGTTGCCGCAGAGAAGTGGGAGAATACCACCTTTTTGTCTGAAGAGAGTAGGACAGTGACAAAGGGCTTGAAATTGCAGAAAGTAGGTTTGAAATCAGATATCGAGAAAAATTTTACTTTTGGATCAGTGCGGCAGTGGAATAGACTGCCTAGGGGAGGCTGTGAACTGTCCATCACTGGAGCTGTTCAAGAAGAGGTCTGATAGCTACTGGTTGCAGATGACATAGGCATCGCGATACCTATGTGGCCCCATGGTCAGATTTGGTGTAGAGTTGGGGGAGGGGTTTGCCTGGCTCTGTAGAAGGGGGATGTGGCCCTCTCCCTGGGATCTCCTGAGCATATATTAACAACCTTTACAGAAGAATGCTGCTGTGGTTCCCTGCTTCATCTGTGGCAGGTTAGGGTGTAATGTCTTCTGTTGTGCTAGGATTCACTGCATAGTTTTTCTAAGAGGTTAGACAATGGGTGTGAATAGAGAAGAATCATGCCTTGGGCATGCAGTTGGACTAGATGACGTATGGAGGTCCCTTTCAGTCCTACTTCTCTGATTCTTCCATCTCTTAGGGAGGTCTCAAACACTTTCATATCTTCCATTGTTCCATGCAGCATTTTAACTTTCTAGGATGCTGAATCCCTTCTTGAAGGGCACAATTAACCAGTTAATTGCAACAATTAACAAATCCCCCATCCATCCATTATCAGAACTAATCTTCAATTCCTAGCAGGCTTTCTGTATCTTCACTGGAAAGATCAAAGAATTAAAGGCTAAAAATAAATGCCCTGGTCTTTGGTTCAAACTAGCTGAAATAATATGATAGTATTGTACCTAGACCCTTTTCTCTAGGGGGAAACATGTTTTTGTTTTACATTAAACCCAGTTCTAGCAGAACTATATGAAATATTCTCAGATTGTTTAGTTTTTTCATGGTGCATATTGTCTTCATAGTCCTACCTGGCTGTTACACCACCTTCCTGTCCCCCTGCTTAGGTATTTTTTGATTGGTACCATTTTGTCATGTATTAGAGTGATCTGAGAAAATTAAGCTTTCATTTTTCTTTTCATCACCTGATGTCATTGCCACAAAAATTATTAAAGCACATTTTCCTCTTATTATGTTCAAACAAATAATAAATCAAACTGCTGCTAATTCACATGTCACTCCTATGTTAATGTGCTAACTAGATTTGTATCTTCACAGTAAATTAGAGGTTATATTAATTGTTGTGTATAGTAACATTTTTACCTGAGCAAACACTGCTTTGGGAAGCAGCATGTACTTTTACAGTGACTTGATTAAGATCAATTGACAATATAAGAGCAAACTAATTAGTTCTATTTTCTTAAATTATATTTGATTGAAAACAAATAATTTCCTCTTTGCTTTGATTCACATGTCAATTCCAATTAATACATAGATATAGGTTTTCCTTTTAAAAGTAGTAGACAACTATAATAATATACCAGATGAAAGTGGCATGTATGTTTTAAATGGGACCTGAAGGAAAACCCACTTAACAAGAAAAGCTAAAGAGAAGTTACATGAGACTTCCCTGGTCAAAAGTTAGATAAAAAGAATAAGAACAATTTAATGGTGCAGTTGACTTTATTGTTATAGTAATAGTAATAATAATTATTATTATTATCATTATTCTTGCGTGTGGGAAGGGTGTGGGGTGCAGCATTATTATTATTATTATAATTATTATTATGTATTTTCAGATTAAAACAGGTGCCTGAGCTTTTGAGCTGTCTTTTGAGTGCATTACATGACTCTCTCTTTTTTTCTAGTCCTTTCTTTAGGATATTATTGTGTCACCTCTGTGTTATCTCCTAGCATGGACATTTCTTGGTCCTCATCAAGATTTAAAGAAGGTGCCTTTGGCTTATGAAAATGAAGAAAGATAGTTTTCTAATTGGAACTTTATAGTCTGCTTAATTATCTAATACCTCCAAACATTATGGTGATAAAATGCTTAGTAATTATAATAAGGGGGAAACACAAATCTTTCATATGAAAGGTAGAGCTTTCTAGGTGGAAGATTGCTAGATCTGTGTTCAGGAAATCTGGGTTATATTCATGACCATTCCAGTGACCAGTGTGACATTGTGCACATCATTTTACTTCTCCATGCTTCAGTTTTGTGTTGTTATATTTGTTATGCAATTAACTGGTTAATTGTGCCATTAATTTAGATTGGCTATATGTGCAAATTAACTAATGAAACCTTAAAGGTCCAACCAGCTATAATGTTGTTGCTGGAAAATGTATAACTTTGTAGCTGGCTTCTATTCAGCTTTAATTTGCATGTGTAGCCTCTGTCCCTGTGTCTGGAAGATTGCATAGGGAAGGGGTAGGTAAAATATGGTTCATGGTGGGTCCCTTGGTCCCCTGGCTAAGGGGCAGTTCAGCTGTGGTAAGTTATGCCACCTTCTGAGCATACAGTGGGTTTGGGGAAGCTCCACAGATGGACTGCCCTTCTAGGCAGTCCTGGTGGCAGCGGCTCCTTCCGGCTGCTGCTGGCACTGGCCCCAGTCTTGTGGTACCAGCAGGAACCCATGCTACACAGTCCTCACCCCACATGCCCTGCTCCTGCTCCAGGCTTGCCCGCTCAGGCTCAGTAGCAGTGGTGTGACAGAAGTTGGTTTTCAGTGTGGGGGAAAGTGGCTCCTCTCCCTCCTGCTGCCAGCAGTTCCCTGCTGCAGCCATCCAGAGACCATGCTGTCCTGCATCTGCTCTGCACTGCTACTGCTGCTCTGCAGGGCAGCCCAGAGGCAGCGGTAGTGGCAGTAGAGATACTGGTCAGCCCTGTGTGGGCTCTAGGTGGCTACAGCAGGGAACTTCAGGCACCTGAAGGGGAGGGGACACTTTACCCCTCACTGAGGCTGTGGAGTGGATGCTTACAAAGTCAGGTGAGTGGCCAAATGGCTTAGGGACCACACCCAGAGAGTGGTGTGAACGGGTCATTTTCAGCCTGGAAGCAGGTGGGAAGTGGGGTCCCACAGGGTTCGGTCCTTGGACCGGTATTATTTAATATCTTCTCCAGTGATTTGGACAAGGGTGTGGAGAGCACCCTCTCCAAGTTCGCAGATGATACCAAGTTATGGGGCAAAGTTAACACACTGGAGGACAGGCTGATCTGGAGAGGTTGGGTCAATGGACAGAATGAAATTGGATGCAGTTGAAGAAACATAAATGCAAGGTCCTTCACCTAGGGAGGAGGAATCCCCAGCACATCTATGGGTTGGGGGATGACCTGCTCAGCAGCATAGTGGCTGAGAGGGATCTTGGGGTCATAGATGAACATGAGCCGGCAGTGTAACAAAGCCATCAACAAGGCCAATTGCACTTTGTCGTGCATTACCAGATGCATAACCAACAGATCGAGGGAGGTGATGCTCCCCCTCTATGTGGCTTTGGTCAGACCGCAGTTGGAGTACTGTCTAGTTTTGAGTACTGTACTTCAAGAGGGACACAGAGAATCTGGAGATGGTTCAGAGGATGGCCACTCACATGATTAGTGGCCTCCATGAAAGTCCCTACGAGGGGAGGTTGAGGGATCAGGATCTCTTCAGCATTCACAAGAGATGTTTGAGGGGAGACCTTATGGCTGCCTATAAGTTTATCAAGGGAGGACAACAGGGAATTGGAGATGCACTATTTACCAGTGCCCGGAGCAGACATGAGGCAGACTGGGTGCGGGTCTCCACTTGTCCCATGGGCTGGGGCCAGAAGCTGCCACCACCTGAGCTGCTTAGAAGGGCCATACAGTTTTGCCTCAACCCCACTGTGTGCCCAGGGGGGAGCAGTATATGCCATGGCTGGGTGGGGTGTTGTGTGCAAGGTTGGGGCTGTGCACAGGGTCTGGCAGATCTGCTCCGGTGGGGGTGAGTCTGGTGCAGGCTGTGTGCTTCTGGCAGTGGCGGGTAGACACTGCAGAGCATGCAGGCGTTGGGCTGTTGTGGGGTGGGGACAAGTGCTGACTGGTTCAAGAGGATGCACGTGGGGGGTTCCTGTGCACACCCTCCCCCACACACAATCACACACCCCACAAACATCGCACCCACCCACAACCTCCCATACACCCACTAACACCCCCACACTCTTCCCACATGCAACCACCTCACAGACATACACCTGTGTGCCTCTGGGGGGGAGCCCTGCTCACTGCTACCCAAACACCCCCAATACACATGCATCCACACACCCTGCACCCATACCCTCAGCCACTCTCCCCCTCCACACACCCTGCAAACCCCATACACACCCACCAAAATCCACACCCCCATACCCTCCCCTACACCCCACATACACACACATCCACAGCCTAACACAAACCCTATATGCACTCCTCCATTCTTCCCCCCCTCTCCACACTGCCCTAGAATATACAAGAGTAAGATTTAATTTTGAACTGTTATGCAATCACCTGTATATACACCACACAAACATATACAAATCAGGACAAAAATATTTTTAAAAATAAAATGGTTTGGTTTAAAAATAAAATTTTTAAAAAAAAGATGGCAAACCCCGTTCCCAAAGGGAGCACTTCTGGAGGCAAGGGGAGGGACTTCTGACAGCGAAAGTGAGGGGTTAGGGTGCAGGACTTTCAGTCCCAAGATGGCAACCAGGGGGTGGGGCACCTGTTGAAAGGCAGGGGGTGTATTTTGTTTGCTTTGCTGCATTATTTTTATCTGGTATCACTTGTGGCCCTCGACAACTTGTCAAAACTTGTTAAGTGGCCCTTTATCTGGAATAATTGCCTACCCCAGCATAGGAATTGTGGGACCTTGCTTCTTGCTGGTGCAGAGTGATCCTGGGATTGGACTCCACTTACGCTAACAGTGAGGCATGATGGGATCAGGTGTGGGATGGCAGGTGGCAGGATTGTGTAGATCACACATTACATCCCATCACATCTTTATCTGTACATATAGAGGGACCCTGAAAAACAACATCTATCATCTTCTTTGTAGAGTGCTTTAAGACCTATTAGTGAAAACAACTAAAGACATGTTGGAGACAAGGCTCCATAATAAAGATCATTTTTCACAAAGCTCTGGCACAACTTTAAGATAATATTTCTGGAGATGGAATAATATTTCCAGAGCATATCAATCATATTAAGCAAGTCAGTTTTTTGAGATTTGTAGTTATTATTAAAATATACAGTAAAAGGTCTACTCTCTGGCATTCATTGGGAATGTGGGATGCCAGTTTGTCAATATCCCGGTTATCTGAGAGTTGATGGAGTATTGGCAGCCATAGTTGCAGGATGGGGTGAGATATTCAGCAATAAAGTCATGATACAGCACAAGCACAATGCAATCACAATGACGGATGGCAGATGTTTACAGTTGAGACTGCTGCTAGCAACTCCGCTTGGCAGCATCCTGAAGCTTCCGTAAACAACAGATCTATGAGAAGTGCACAGCAAGGTGCCGGATGGCTATCGGAATTTTTCTGGATACATGAAGGAAGATATGTATTGCTGTCTATGACAGATCCCAGTTAATAGAGCATTCCAGATGGTAAAGTGCCAGATAACACATCTTTTACTGTAGTATTTTCAGAAAGGCAAGCATGTTTTCAGAGTGTGGTTTCTTTCATTAGACAAACTACATGATTGGGGCAGGTTTTGGACAAGCTTTTGAGCAGGTCTGATAGTAGCAGACACAGCTTGAGCTAAGTACCAGACAGAATGATAGCCTGTATAAAACTTAATATGGAAATATAAACAGTTGGGTTGTGTGAAATTTTGCCAGCTGTTTCAATCTGATGCTGTTTTGACTCGTTTCGTGCTTGAAACGGCAAAATCTAAATGAAATGAAGGGCTTCGAAACAGCCTCGAAGGGAAATGAGGGCAGTCAAAACATTTCAAAATTTTCAAAACATTTTGAGTTTTGAAGTGGAAGATGGGCTTGCCTGCAGGGAAACAAAAAGTAAGGAGTGGGAGGGGGAAGTGGGGAGAAGGACACAGTGAGGGCGAACCTTAACACACACACTGGAGAAGAAGTTCCTGCAAGAAAGGAAAGGCAGACTCTGCCACAGTTTGGCTGCCTGAGATGCTGCTGGTGCTACTGTGCCGCCACTCACTAAGTTATTATTTTACATGTTGTTATTTAAAGTGGTGGGCCAGAATGAGGCTGTAGGGGAGGAGGAGGCCTCATTGGTCGTGTAGAGGCCCCAGCACCAGTGAGGGCATGCCTTAACACACACACACCATCATGCATGTAACAAGTTTTGCTTGTCAGTAGCTTGAGGTGCAGTTTTTCAGAAACCCTTTCACCTATCTACTTGAAAGCTGGAGGCTTCATGGCCTAAACAGAGACTACCATGAGTGCAGTTTTCACCCCACTGTGCCTCAACACATCCACATGACATGAGTTTTGCTTGTCAGCAGCTTGAGGTGCAGTTTCCCAGAAACCTCTGCACCTATCTCCTTCAAACTTGGCAGGCTTTGTGGCTTCGTCAGTGGATATCATGCCTGCTATTTTCACCACTCTGTGCAGTCACACTTACAAGTGACACAAGTTTTGTTTTCAAGATTTTGAAGTGGAGTTTCCCAGAACCTGTGACACCCATCTCCTTGAAGCTTGGCAGGCTTCCTGCCCTCAGAAGGGGCTACCATCCCTGTTGTTGTCATCCAAAACTGCCAAAAAATTACAAAGTTGTAGGAAGTTTGTGCTTCCTGATTACAGCCTATGGGTGAAATGTTGAAACAACAAAACAGTTTTGACAAAACAGAGCAGTGGTTTTGAAAGTAAACAAAAATCAAAATGAAACACTGTTCTGTCATAATGGTGAAATGGCAGTCAAAATGAAACAGTGCTGTTTTGCACAGCCATAATAAACAGTCTGCTTAAAGGAATGGAGCAGGGTTGTAAAAAGAGCAAAAAAGACCATCATGGCATTTTCTGTACTTCAACTAATCATATATTTTGGCAATGTGTTTTGTTTCTATGCTCCCTTCTCTGAGCCTTAACCCATCATATAGCATCAAAAATTTTTGAAATAAGAGCAGTAATTGTAAAAATGAATAAAATATTTTAATTATTTTCTAATGATCCATGATTCTAAGTCAGTAAGAATAACTTTGTTCCTTGACTTTTTCCCTCTGTCAATTAAATCTCATCTCATAACTGGACAAAGTTGGTAAGATCTCACTTAAAGTGAAATGGAAGTAGAAACATTATAGGTGCATGGAGTCCAACAAATGACAATTTCAATTTCAGAGATTACTTTCTAGTATATGTAGTTAAGAAAAGCTTGAAAATGTGTCCACCATATAACCCATTACTGATGGCTACTGGATTCTGCCAACAAGCTCAAACAACACCTCTGAGAAGCATGATAGATAGTATGCTCTAAGATAGTATTACAACATTTACATAAATTTGTGAGTCTATAAATAAATAAATAAAGGGGGGGGTGGACTGATGTATTCATAAAAACTGTTTTCAGAAAATGTTTGATTGAAGATCTGATCTGAGAATGAGGCTGGATGCAACTGTTGAAGGACAAAGCAAGCAGAGCAGTGCTACCTTGTGTTTGAGCAGGAGCATAGCTCAGTGCCTTGTGCAAAGCTTTGTCAGTTCTTTGTAGCCCATGGGAGCCCTCATGTGCTGGTTGCATCCCATCACCTGCCTATAATGGCTGCTAGCTTCCAAAGTAGATATGGCTACATGGCCCCTGGCAAACTGAAGCACCAGATGGGACAGAGGGTAGGACAGAGGAGTGGAGCTGGGAGAGGCAATGGATGTCCATGCCAGGATGGGTGGAGCAGGGCTGGTTGGATCAGGTTATAGGGTAGGCTGGCATGGGGTCAGGATGTGTTGGTGTGTAGGCAACCCCTGGGGAGGGTCAGCATGGTATAAAAACATCACTGTGTTTAACAGCAACTTGTAATCCCTAAATTTGAACCTAACCATTGTACAGTAGAAGCTGTGTTAACCAGCATGAGTGGAGAATGTGGCATGCCTGTTATATAAAAATCATGGTTACCTGAGGTAGGAGTTTTCGGCTGGATGTGGACCAGCGGGGTGAGGGGTCATGGCGGCAGCCAGACATGGAGTGGGGACAATGTAGGGTGGTGGGTAGCAGTGGCGGTGGCCGCTTATGAGCTCCGCACCCCCTCACTCCATCCGGCCAGACGTTCCTGTTAATAGAAATGCCAGTTACTAAAATGCTGGTTAACATGGGTTTTACTGTATTTCTGGCCAGGCCCTAGAAGAAGGTTTCCATTTATATTATATAAACCATATGTGGATAAAAACCTGTGTTAGTAAAACCATGTAGTCATCTGTAAATGTTTGCAGATTATAAGCAAAAGTAAATAAATGATCTTTGGAAACCTTGAATTGGCAGCCCTGCTCTAAGAGATGCTGCTGTAGGAAACACGATCTTTGGGCAGAATTCTGCTGCATGCCCATCGACTGCCAACCCTGCTTATTCTGATGGATAATAAATATCAGATGCCTTTGCTGTAGTCATGAAAGTTTCCCTGCTGGTGTTGCATAGGGGTGGTCAAGATCTTTATTCTTATGGTGTGGATGTATCAAATTCTTGTTCTCTTGAACCTTTATCTTAACCCTCTTTCCTACTAGCTTTTAACTTGCATTCTATTTATCAGTGTGGGGCTGTGTCCTTCTCCTCTCTTAAAATATCTTTCCTTTAAACTGCTCTTTTATATTTTTTCCAGTAATTGCCTCTGTTCCCTCCACTTTTTTTCCAAAATCTTGGAATATCCTAAATTTCCTCATATTCTTCCTTACATGATCCAGCATTCTGTTCACATTCCCTTCCAATTTTGTTTTCACTCCAATCATCCTACTGAAGCAACCACCATAGAATTACTAATTATTTGTTTGTGACTAAATCCAAAGGCTTTACTTCTGTCTTCTGACTTCCTGACCTATCACCCATGTTTGACATTGTGCATTGTTCTTGCTGTCTTGAATTCCTGAGCACATCTCCCTGCTTTGCTTTCTAATTACAACACCTGAATTGCAAAATTCCCACAAGTTTACAGGAAAAAAAGTTAGTTTCTCTTTAATGGTAACAGTATTATTTTTTTAAATAATATTCCTGCAGGGAAGGGAATTTCCTTAGAGATCTGAAGGAATTTTAAGGTGGCAGAGCCACAGCTGATTGCTACTTCAGAGTAACTTGGTATAACTTTTCCTTCTTACAGTTTTGGTCAGTGGTGGATTAGTGCTCTCACAAGCTCTGTTCTGGACTTCCTGTTGCCTTTTCTTATACTTGCCCTCTTATTTCTGTTGGCACTGGATTTATGACTCAGATACCTTGTTTTAGGTGGACCCAGACCTTGAGACTGACCACAACTTCTTCCATTTGATGATAGGCAATTTTTATTGATATACAGTGACAGCAAATAAAAATAATACAGGCAAGGCAAACAAATACCACCCCCCTCCCCAATTTTATATCTACTAGTCCTAGGGCTGTCACAAAGAGAAGGTGTACATCTGGCCATTACATGAGCTTCACCCTATTCTTCTTGCTTGAATGTCAGCAGTCTTGGAGGTCAAGGACCAAGGCCCCTTCCCCCCATGGGGTGGGGGAGATGGGCCGGTGGTGTGCCCTCTGTCCATGGTGTTCTCAGGTTCCCCCTCCAGGGACCCTTTGTTACTCTGAAATCCTTCCTTTTGTATTCTTTCCCTTTTTTGATGGCTCTTCATCTCTGGGCACTATTGATTGGTTTCCCTGTGGTCACCATACTGTCCACATTCTATCCTGGCAACATATTCCTTTGCTTCCCAAATCCATCACATGCACACATCTTAACTTGGTCTTTTCCTGGTGTCTTAATTTGGATATGGCCTGGCCTCCTAATTTGGTCTGTCCTCCAAACTGGAAATCCCAAGGGCTCTGCAGTTAGTCACTGTGACTTAATGCCACTTGATCTCATGTTATGGATACACTGTTCACATTTCCCAGCCTGTTTATACCTGCTTGTCTGTTAGTCTCAGACGTGATATCTGCCTTGAAGGAAACTGTGTCACAAACAAGCTTTTAGAAACTAATTAATCCTTGCCATTCCCCTGAACCTTTGTTTTAATGCAATAGGTACTTTACCTTTAAGTCAGTTCCTAAAGACAAGCCCCTGAATGTAATTCTCTAGCCATCAATTTCTGCTTGTAGTCTACAATACCATTTTTTTCATTTGCATGCCTCATTAAATATATTTTCCCTTTTATTTTCATAACTCTTATTCTGCCTGTCTTGTCCTCAGTTGCTCTTGAATGAAAGCCAGTTCTCTTAAATTAAATATTGGTCAGATTAGAAATTGTTTCTTTACCCTCTGATTCTCTCTTTATTCTCTTCTGACTTTCTTTTGATATCAGCATTGTTCTCATTAGTCTTGTTTTCACTGCTGAGAACCTGAAGTGAAATCCTGAAGTCAAAAGAGAGTTTTGTCATAGATTTTAGTGTGGTGAGATTTCATCCATCACATTTATCTATGAGCAGCAGTAACATTATTTATCCACTGATATTTCCTCTGTTGCTAAATCTTAGATATATTTTATAGAGAGAGAATGCCTGCAAGTTTCTGAATTCTGATACACCATAAATCCAGGTTCATATAACTCTGATCTTGTATCTGTGTGTGCCAACCCTGCAGTCCCAGAAACTGGAACAAGAAACAAGGGGAGTTTCTACTTTTATGTAGAAAATCCATAGGTGTTCTGATCACAAGCCAGCAGGCCAAAGGAAGGAACAGGTAAAAGAGAAAGAAACATCAACACTCTGGTAACATACATTCAGCACCTTAATTCCCTCTCTCCCCCTGCCCCTCACACATGTGGAGGTGTCCCCAAACAAGCCTTTAGTCCGGGGTTTCTCAAACTTTATGATACCACAACCCTTGGGGGGGAGGAAGGGAGTCCCCTGGCATCCGATTGGCCAACTTTAAGTGGCATGCAGCAGCCAGTCAAAGTGGCGGTGGCACACAGCAGTGAAACCAGAAGCAGCAGGTGGTGGTGAAGCATGACGGTGGAAGTGTTGCAACCCCCTTTTAAGTTGCCCCCACAATTTGAGAACCCCTGCTTTAGTCCATAAAGTACTCAAAAAGCAGCCTGCAGCTGCCCCCAAGTCTGAATCCAGTCACCAACTTCAGTCCACGGTCCTGGTTGACCAAGCCAGTGAGATCTCCAGCTCGTCTGTGCACTCCTCTGTGTAAGGCTGACCAGGTTCCATGTGTACACTGCTCTGTGTTCCCCTTACTCAAACCTTCTTCCTTTTTCCCTTGCCCACCATCCCTTGGGGGTTTCTGGGAGTTTTATTTCAAATTAACAGTCAGAATAGCGCTGCAAACTGCCTTCTGGTTCCTCCTGCTGTTACACAAATGACATTCACATTGCATCTGTTACTTCAAAACCATGTGTTAAGTGATTTTTTTTTAAATCCATGGAGTCAAAATTACTACTAATTCACCAAATGTTTGTTTTGCTAAAATATTCACATATTTCTCTTTTCTGTTTTACTTTTCAACCCCTCCCTTTGCAAAATATTCATTCTTGCATTTAATATTATGGCCCAAACTCATCCCTCTTACTTTTTCCATTTGGTGACCTTTCATACTCAGTTTAGTTTTTTTATTTGAAGATTTTCCTCCCAAAATACAATAAAATGGGCAAAAAATATATACACACACACACATAAATATTTAATAAGAAAATTAAATTACTTACATTTTTTGCTAAAAGCATACAATAAGGCTATTCTGCCTAGGTTTATCATGAACAAAATGGAACTAATTATATAATAGTACAGAAAAAAAGATACATTAAATGAAACAAGGTGAAACATTAAAAGAAAAGGTATTCTGTATGATTTTTGGCCTTTCTTCTCTGTGCATGTAAAGCAAATAGACCTAAAAGGTACAGGTCAGGCTGTGTGTCATTAAAGAGAAAATAAAAATGTTCCCCAAACCTCTAATCATGTTTGTTGCTCTCCGCTACATTTTCTTCAATTTGTTTTGTGAAGTGTGGGATCCAAAACTGGACACAATACTCCATATGAGGCCTCATAAGAGCATAATAGAACAGAATAAACACTTCCCTTGATTTGCAAGGGATGCTTCTGTTAATACAATCCAGCACGCTACTCCTCCCCGCCTTTTTTTTTACTTTTGCAACAAGAGCATGCTCTTGACTTACGTTCAGCTTATGGACTACTGTAACCCTTCAGGTCCTCCTGTCTACAACTGAAGCCTAGTCACTATTACCCAGTCCTCATTTGCTTTGGGGGTTTTTTGGTTGTATTTTTTTAATACAGAGGGAAATTACATGCACATACACACACCCTCTCCTTCCCTATCGGTATTGGTAGAGGAAGAACTGAAAAATCCTGATCATAAAAAGGATTAGAAACAAAAGAAATTAGAAAATTGTATATTTAGAATATCTTACATTATCAAAACACAAACAGGTCAAATATCTTTTGTGTATCCACTTTGGATAGGCTATCACTGTTCAATATACACCAATAACCTTCATGCTAAAATACAAAAAAAAAAAAAATGTTAAGGTAAAAAAGCTGTTTGATTTTGCTTAGTGCAGTGCCAAAATAATTTTTTTTTTAAATAGAAATCTATGCTTCCTATACCAGCTATTTCAAATTCTACCATTGTAGGTGTTGAAATGAAATAACATCAGTACAAAAAAAAGAAAGAATGAAACAGAAGGGTTGTAAATATAAAAGAAACAATGAGTAGAACTTGATTTATTTTTTCTTCTAGCAATGTGAATTCTCCCATCTTGCAGGCAAGACTGCCATCTGGCCATGATTTCTAGTCCTGTCTTATGTAGAATATAGGAATGGCCCAATCTACGGATAACACAAGGTTGTGTAGAAACCTTTGCCCTAGCTTTTGGCCAATCTGTTTTCTATCTATCCTACCTCAGTTCCCTGCCCAACTATTTCCTATTTTCAGTTCAGTCTAGAAAAAATCAGGCCCTCCTACACACATTGTCTTATTTTAGCCTTTCCTGTTCACAGAAAACTGGCTCTCAGACTCTCAGTTTCTTTCACTGGTTCCTAGTTTCATCCTCTTTTCATTCTCTTTTTTTTAGCCTCCCTTCTGAATTTCCCATTATTAGACTCCTCCCCCACCAATTCCTGGTCAGTTTCCCCCCCCCCTTCCATCCAAAGTTTAATCAAATTGTCCTGCTTCTGCAGTTCATCCATGTTTTTGTCCCCTTTCCATTTGAATAAGATAGGGTACATACAGGAATTCCAATCAATCAGTTGATGTTCAACTAGTTAGTTTAAACCATTTGAAATTCTACCAGTTGAAACCTGTACATAAATGCAAAGGGCTGTCTGTATGCTAAAAGCACTCAGCCAGGGGGACACTTTCTGACTGATGACAGTAGCCAAGGACACAGGTCAGGACTGATTGGCTGGTGCTCCAAGGGCTAACACATCCCTTCCCCACAACACCCCTTCTCTCGCTCACATCTGTGGGTCTATTATATCCCAGGCCTGCCAGTTTCTTGTCTAGCAGCCTAATGGCTCTGTAACCTTGTGGCACCATGTATCAGGCCCAGTGAAAATCAGGTAAAAAATATTCACTCTTTTTCCCCCCAGCCCGTCAGGTAAGGTCCTTGGGGGAGCACATGGAGGGAGGTGTGGAGGGGGGTGCTGGTCAAGGCTAGTCCTATCAGTGCTCATTTTGGGGTGTGGGTAAGAGGACTACAATCCCCTTAGAGGCTGGTAATATCCCTAAGGAAGGTGGGTCTGTGGGCTCAGGATGGGGCAGGGGATGGCAGTGTTTGTGCTAGATGGGACAGGGGGCTCCAATGATTGTGGGGCTGGTAGTGTCAATTGAAAGGGAACATTTGTGTGTACCTATAGATTGCTTCAGGTTTCCTACATGTCAGCAAGGAGGTCACTGAATACAGGTGAGGCAGACTGTCAGAAGCCGGGTCACCAGACTAGCTAAATTGCCACCAGCTGTTCCTAGTTACCCAAGTTGGCCTGGCTGCCAGTGGCATAACTACACCCTTCTGGCCATAATTCCTTTCTGGGTGTGGAAGCATACTTTTATCCAGAAGCCCAATCACTTTTACTCAGTGTCCAGAAGGCTAATAAACAGGTTAGGTACATTCCTGTCTATCTCGTGGTTTTTGACTTCCGGTTCCTGGTTGGTCTTGCTGTTTGTTTCTGGTTTTCAGGGCTTTTGTCCTGCTTCCTGCCTTTAATTTGGTTCCTTCCCACTTGTTCCAGACTTTAGATAGGATCTCTGGTGCTTCCAGCTGCCATGCCAGTTTCTTGACCCCTGGTGCTTCCAAAACCCTTCCCTTAACAGCCATCTCCTGGCTTGTGGCTTGCCCAAGTGGCTGCTCACACTTCATCTCACATAGCTATAGCTGAGTGTTCCCAGTCCCTTGGCTAATAACATTTTGGTTTGGATACCTGACTCCAAGTTGGATGGAGTTGCAGACACAATGGAAGACAGGGCTGGAATCCAAAGTCAATCAGATGAAAGTTAACCAGATCACATGAAAAGTCCTGCACTTGGTATGGAATAACCACATACATAAATACAGACTTGGCAAAAATTGGTTATACTGAACTATTGCAGAGAAGGACCTTGGAGTTACAGCACACCATAAGCTGAATAGGATCCGGCAGTATGCTCTTGTTGCAACAAAAGCCAACAGCATACTGGTTTTATTAACAGAAGTGTTACATTCAAAGCACAGGGAGTGATCTTTCTCTCTGTTCAGCACAGATGGCACCTCACATGGAGTACTGTGTCTGGTTTTGGGCCTCACAGATCAAGAAAGATGTCAACAGTTTGGAAAAAAGTCCAGCACAGGGCAGTTGAAATGATTGTGGGCCTGGGAGGCAAGAGTCATGAAAAACGTTGAAAGAACTAGGGTTAATTACTCTGGAGAAGAGAAGAGGGAGGAATTGATTTCAGTCTTCAAATACCTGAAGGGTGTTTATGGAGAGGATGGAGATGGGGTTTTCTTCACAGCTGTAGGGGACAGGAGTAGGAGCAATGGCATCAAGCTGCAGCAGGGGAAATATTAGGCTGGAGATTAGGAGGAACTTTTTGAGTATAACGGTGGTCAGATTTTGCAACAGGTTACCTAGTGAAGTTGTGGAATCTCAAAGCTTGGAAGCTTTCAAAAGCAGGTTAGAAAACAGACTCTTGGCTGGGATGATTTAATCAGGGATGATTAAAAGTGATCATCAAGGCATGATCATGCCTTGAGCAAGGATCTAGGCTAGATGAGCTTGTGAGGTCCCTTCCATCCCTACTTTACTATGATTGTGCCCCCCATCCTCCCTCCCCTCCCTGCCCCATCCTCCTTGGCCAGTGGTCATGCCCAGGATGATTACCTTCATTGTAGTCCCTGTTACAGCTTGACCTCCTGATCCACCTGTTCCTGATCCCGTAACTCTCAGATCTAGTTTGAACTGTGGCTTTCCCAAACTGGCATATTCCTGATTCCCTGAGCTATGACCCTCAAGGGTCAAGCTCTGGCCACCTATGTCTCTAATCTAAGTCTAGATGTGTCATTATAGGCAGATGTGTATATATTTTTTCCCAGTTGCACTTTTTTCTCCCATTAGCTCTAACAGGTGTTAGGCATGCAGAGAAAAAACTCCTCACAAGTCTAATTTGGAGCAGAGGAAAATCCAGAAGTCATTTATTTACTAGACCTATTTTTCTTCCTGCATTGTCATGCCATGTGGTGACACTATGACTACTGATTTTTGTACAGATAGGGAGTTATTAACGACTTATTTTCTAATTTTTTTCTGATGTAGATAATTCTTTTTCTTCCATGTTCTGCTTATCTCAATTTCACTCAAAATACTACTATTCTTTTAAATTAGTTTCTTCTGCTGAAGTCGGCATAGATCTAATCAAATTGAATTCTTTTTAAACAATGTGCTCCCAAAGGAATCAAATCTTATTTTCCTACAATATCAAGTGACTGAATTTCAGGATCTTTGTCTTATTTAATATTTTTCATCTTATGCTTCTATTTTAGAATAATGTCAGTATGCTAAAGTAATGCACAAAGAAGAGGAAAACATTTAATTTCTAACTACTGCTACACATCACCCCTTTTAGGTTTTCATAGTTACCCAAGACAGTCTAAACAAATATGATTTGTTTTTTTCAATTTTGTTCTGTTTCTTTGTAATAAGGTTTCTGATCTAAACACTCACTTCTTTCTGCCTTGCCAAAAGTCATCAATAAAATTCACTTTGTAATGAAGAGAGGAAATGTCTAGATGCATTTCTTGTTGATTTTCCATACCATTACATTTCTTATGAATAAGCTGAGCTCTAATGTCAAAAACAGACTGCAAGCAAGCCTTCTCTTTATGCTATGTGTTAACACAGATGAAACACATCCCAACACCAGATTCTAATACATCCAAACTATATGTGGGGAGCTAATGGTTCAGAATCCAAACCTGAATCCTAATTCAAATGTCTTCCCTTCCATCACTGTTAATGATTCCCTTCTGCTTACTTATCCAAAATTTCAAGGTTTTTTTTTAATTCTGTTCTCTTATCTATTCAACGTTCTGCCTATTTTTAACATGCCCAGCACATTGATGTTGAGTTGTTTTATTATAAAACAAAAGTTTTGTACCAGGGAATTATGACTAATGCCCCTTCCAGATTTATGCTTCAAGTCGTAATGAGTGTGTGCTCGTAACTTACCTCCAAAATTCTTACGGACTATTCTGAAGTTAATTTTATTGAAGGAAGCTTAGATATAAAATAAATTAAGCCTAGAAGATGGAAAAAATCCAGCTATTCTCTGGCGGTAGAATTTTGTAACCAAAGTCCTTCTTTGCAAAAGATATTTAGCATGCTTGAGCTATTGGTGAGAAGATTCTATTTCAACTACCCATCATGTGCAAAAAAGATATTGTAATAATCACACATTAAATTATTTAGAATCTGATTTTGAAACTTTTTATCAGAAAATGTTAATCATTTTTCAGTGGGAAAGCATGATGGGGTTCCCTACCCTACCTCTGTTACTGGAAGCAAGAGGGGAGAGCAGACTGGACTCAGGAAAACAAGTGCAACTTTCAGAACACCTGGCTGCAAGGGGCAGTAGGTCTGAGTAGCCTTGTTTGATTGAGCTGCAGGACCCAGCCGGTAGACTGCTGGAAACAGAATGTAGGATGCTGCTGATTAGGGAAACAGCAGCACTTGGGCCTTGTTGTGACCACAAGGGGCAGGGTTTAGGTGCAAAGGGTGGTGAGGCTTTTCTGGCCATGATTGTTGCAATGAATGAAGCTTTGGGCAAAACTGGCTGCTGGAGGTACCTGACAGGCTGGAAGAGGGAGAGGTACTCAGGGAATGTTGGGTAGCAATAGAGAGACCTCAGATTGGGTTTGAGATTTTGAGTTTGGATAATGTTTTCTGTTTGAGTGGGAGACTAGGTTATGGCTACAGGTGTGGTTTGGAGGCCATGCTGTATGGTGCCAGGAGGTACTCTGTGTTTTGTGATCTGTTCCATGCAGGGATGCAAGAGACTGAGACTGAGGAACTGTGGTCCAAGGCAGTGGATTTGGGCTCAGGGTTTCAGCCTGAGAAAAAGGGATAAGGCCAGGATGGCTGGCTGGGGCCTGAATTTTGGCTTGAGGTCTGAAGGGCCAAGTTGGTTGGTTGAGCTAGGGGACTCCAGGAAAATCATAACTGTAAGGCATGGGGGTGGCTGAAGCCCATGATTATAGCTCCTAAATCACAGGTAGGGCCAAGTAGGCATATTAGGATCTGTAGGTATTGGTGAGTCACAAGAAGTGTGGGAATTCAGAGAGAGCAGGAGGAGAGTATAGTCCCCAAGCCTGCTACACAAAGATATAGTAAGAGCTGACAAATGTATACTTTGAAGCAGAAGCTCTGGATAAAAATAAAAATGGTTTGGTGCTCATCATTGGAGTAAAAAGAGCTGAGAAAAAGAAAACATAATTTGTTACTAGAAGAAAGTAGAAAGCAGTTCAGGGAAGCATAGCTTGTGTTATGGATTAGACATAGGCATTAACTGAGGTGCTCAAATCCTTACAAGAACTCTGTCAAAGTTTCAGATCATGCTGGCTCACTACAGATACAAGGATTAAAAGTGAAGGGTAGATCTGTACTTGATATCCAACTATATTTGGATCTAGAGTTTTGGTTTGGGCCATTTTCGCATTTGTGACAGCATTCATGATATTTGGACTACAAAGAAGATTGCTAAATCCTTCTTTCCATCTTTATCTCATCTACTTTGATAGGGTTTAGTTAATCTTTGCATTAGTTCAGCTCAAATCAGTCAACAGAACATAACTACAGATTTCCCTCAATTTATGTGGGAATTTGTTCTTATGTGTGTAAACCTCCCCAGGGAAGGGTCCCAAGTGTCACGGTGGAAACCTGAATGAACAGGCTGGGTCTAGCGGCGGTGGAGTTCTGAGTGACACGGAAGCTGAGTGTTCTTTTAACAGAATGGGTTTATTGACTTACACTTGGTAGAGCGCAGGTACGGAGTCTTCAGTTACAGTTAACAGTATTAACACACAACAGAGGGACCTGTTGTACCACGGGGTTCACCGACAAGCCCTTGCTTTCTACTCCCGGTGCCGAAGCCCGGGAATAGGTGCGGCTTCCTGTCGGATAAGTCCCAGGGATGGTCAACAGTTTATAGAGGAGGAACAAATGACGAAACAAAACTGTAACTCGTCAATGTTCACCAGTCCACAGAACGGTCGGGTAGCTGAGATGATTGCTGAAGTCCGAAGCCAGGCTAGTCGAGCCGAAGTCGCAGCCAGAGTCCAAGGGGTGATCCAAGATCGTGGTTGAAGATAAATGTGAAGGTATGTCATAAGCCAACAGATTGGTGCAGTAAACAGCGATAATGAATGATACAGAACGCCAGACGGGAGGAGGAGACTGATAGGCCCAAGGGCCTAACTGGAGGACAGTCCCTGAGAAGGTCAGCCTCTGTCTCCAGCTACGCAGGTCTTTCTCCTCCCCCGAGGGAGGAGTCCACTAACCTTTTATGTGAATTTGGTGGCCAATTAGAACGCTTTCCTCGAAGAACTTTCTAGTCTGATTATGTCATTCACTGAATAGCAATGGGCATGCGCACTGTTACTCTCTCTCACACTGGGCATGCGTCTGACAGGGAAACTAGGTCACCCATGAGTGACAGGTCTGCAGGTCATGTAAAGGGCACATGCAGGGCCTGTTACCCTGGCCTAGACCAGATAGCTTCTGTATTGGCAGCACTTACAGAACAAATTTCCATGACAATGTGATGAGCAAATTTAGACCCATAATTTGTTATATCCGAGGTAATATCACTCTTATGTGATCAGCATAGACCACCCCCTCACCTCCGCCCAAACAGCTAAGTCTGTGGGGGGAGGGGAGAGGGCTGTGGCCTCACCCCAGCTCTGGCTGCCGTGGCCCTGGGAGCAGCCAGCACCATCAGCCTGTAGTTGTGGGGCTGCACCATGCTCCACCTGTCCCCACTCACATCTGCTCCTGGGCTGCACCATGCCCTGGTGCTGGCCACTCCTGGGGCTGCTGAAGCAGGAACTAGGGTTAGTGGGGAGAGGAAGAGCCCCATGGGGTTCAGGGCATGGTGCAGTCCAGCGGCTATAGGCGGCTGGTATCAGCTGCTCCTGGTGATGCTGCAGCAGGGAGTGGGGTGAGTGCCATGCCCCATGCTACCCAGGGCTCTGTTTGCCCATGCTGCTGTGGCCCCAGGAGCAGCTGACACCAGGGCACAGCGCAGCCCAGGAGCAGAGGTGAGTGGGGACAGCTGGAGCCCAGGCATGGGGGAAAGGCAGAGTGTGGTGCAGCTAAGCAGCTGCAGGCAGCTGGCGCTGGCCACTCCCGGGGCTGCTGCAGCCAGGGCTGGGGTGAGTGCCACTCTGTTCTCTCTGCTTTGCTGTCTTGTGCAGCCCCAGGAGCAGCACCCTTACCCCTGCCCCTTCCTTAATCCGGCCTCACTCCCTCCCTCCCTCTCCGCCATGGGAACCAATCCCTATTTGTTACATTGTAAAGTGGGTTCACTTTATGTGAATTCAATTTATGTGCCATTCTCCAGGAATGCATGTATAGCATAAATCAAGGGAAATCTGTATCTTAAGTAGGAGGGATTTAAAACATAGCCAGTGACAACCCCTTACCTAACTCTTCAGGCCCAATTCTTAAAGTTTTTAGGGAGACTGACTTACTAAACATGTCTTTGTCCAGCCATTGCATCTTGTTACCTAACAACAAAGCTAGTTAACAGTAAAAAACAGTTTTAAGTTTTTCTCCTGACCCAACAGAATGGTCAAAGCCAGTCATCGACACAATACAAATATACTGCAGTATTTTACAGGCACTAACATGCACATACACACAGTTCCTTGATTGGCCATTATCACTTTCATGTCTGAGCATTTATAGATTTATAAATGCAGGACCTACAAAGTGAGGAAGTGCAAGCTGTTCCATTTTGCATATAAGAAATCAAGGCACAAAGAAAGTAAGGGACACATTCCAAAGGCATTTAGATAACTGAAACAGCTATTATGTGCTTTTCAAAAATATGTAAGCAGGTCAGAAGACTAATGACTGTTGGAATAAATGACTTGGCCAAGGAGGCCTGTGGCTAAGCTGGAACTGAACACAGGACTCCAGAGTTCATTGCTTTAATCTTACCCTCATAATACTTGGGTTTTTTTCTTTTTGTTTAGTGACTCAAAAGATACCAGTGACATTTCATCAAGCAAAACATATTAATACAGTTTCTGAGCTTTAATAATGAAACAGTGTGTGTCCATCATTTTTGTTATACATATCAGACATATGCATTTATCCTCATTAAGAGATTTCCTTGCTGATACTAACAAATGTATAAAGAAGTAAAGTATTCTTTAGAGTAGTATTTTTGGAGGCAGATGCATAATTTTAGCAATGTATCTGCTATTAAAGTCAATGAGATGGCTACAATCTTACATGCCACTTTGAAAATTCAGCCTTAATGTGCTTCATGATTTAATACAGTGGTTTTATACATTTTTTTAATTTGTGGACTCCTAAAAAAAATGAATGGAGATGTGGACCCCTTTGGAAATTTTGAATGGAGGTATAGACCACTTTGAATTGTAAGTGTGGGTATTCAGTTGCTTTTGATTGATCAGTCATCTTTCACAGACCCCTCAGACATGGTCTTTGGGCTTGCAGGGGTCTGCAGACCAGAGGTTGAAGACAACTGATTTAATATATTGTTTCTAATGGTTAACAATAATATGAAACAGTTTTTGAGAAATTTCCTAATGAAAAAGGCCAATGGTTTAATACAGGCGTTGACAACATTTTGGCACTGCAGGCTGCTGCTTGTGACCCCACCTCTGCCAGGGGTTGTACCTCTACATCTCTAGAAGTCAGTAAATGCTGCAAAGTAGGGGTGTCAAAATGGGCTATTTCTGGTTCAGATTTGGATTTGGCCCAAATCGGGGACAGTGATTCGATTTGTTGATTTGGATCACTGTCCCCATTTCAATTGCACTGAATCCAAAGATTCGATGCTGATTCGAAGAACTAGTGATTCGGCCATAGACACACCTTGAAATGTTTGTTCTACATACCTCTAGGTACCAGGTGAGGCTCATGAATGCTGCAATGCTGGACTGTACAGAGCGTCCCACAGACCAACAAACACAGAAGTGGACAGGAAGTACTTCCAGTCCACTTCCAGGCCCGCTGCCCACTGCACTGGGCCCCCCCCCCCCACGCTCCCCCAGCTCTGCGATTGGCTGCAGGGGACCCCTTGTCCCCCCCAGATCCAGGAAGCACCACCCTCCGAGCCAACAGGGAGGCCCCCTGGTATGCTCCCTTGCAGACCCAGAAGTGGACTGGAAGTGCTTCTGGTTCACTTCTTGGTCCGCTGCTGAGTGCACGGGGAGTACCTCCACCCCCAGTGCTCTTGTGGGATGCTCCATCCACCCCAGCATTGCAGCATTCACAAGCCACCTGGTATTTTGAGGTATATAGAAAAAACGTTTAAAACTGTGTCTACATCCTAATCACTGAATCTTTCTGAATCTCTCTGAATAGATTCAGAGGATTTCAGTTCAATTCGGAGAGATTAAAGGGTCTCCTGATTCAATTTGGTTTTGGAGATTTGGACACCCAATCAGGCCAAATCTCCATGAAATTGAATCAGAGTCTGAAGCTTCACACAGCCCTACTGCAAAGGGAAGAGAGAGGAAGGTAGTAGGTCCCCTGAAGATACTGCCTCTGTTGCGTCAAGGAGAATCATTTGAATAAAGCAGGCAAAAGGACCCTGGGGATCCTCCTCTGCTGCAATAGCTGGAGCACGCTGTTTCCCTGGGCTGCTGTGGACCAAATCCAGTATCTTCAAGGGCCAGATCCAGCCTGTGGGTTGCTGACCCCGGCTTAATACGTTATTTTACAATATAAAATCAATGTAAACTCACAATTGGCCTATGAATTTTATACTTAGCCACACCATCCCTAACTCAAGCAAAATGGTTTAAGATGACGGGAGTTTTGACTGAGTAAAGACTGCCCCCTCATAGGTGCTTGGCACTGAACCAGTAGATCCAAATGAAGGAATTGCACAGAAACACATTTATTAGATTGCAGACATGGTCCTTTGGGTAGATATGATATCTTTAGATCCTTGCAAGCTTTCAGGCATAAACACCCTTCCTCAAACATAGGGAGACTCTGCCTATTACATTGCTGAATTTTCTTATATACATCACACCCTGGAATAAAACAATCATGATGCTTTTGAAAGGTAGAATTAAGAAAAAAAGATCATTCCTTGGAGTCAGTAGCTGAGTAGCACCAGCTAAGGAGCCCAGCTGCTCATTGTTTTGCTGGTGGATGTCTGCTGATTTTACTATTGCCTGGTAGATGAGAGAAACCGTTTTTACTAAATTGCTCACATATAATACACACTCTAATTTCCAGCAGCTGTTTTTTTTTAAATATCACTGTATGCAAGAAAATATGGTAGTCCTTTTTCTGACTATTAATTATCCATAAGTAGTATTCAATATTTATTAAACTATTATTTTTTTAATTATTGGTCTAGCTTTCATCAAGCAGGCTTGGAAAGGACATGTATGCTTCTGTGAATAATTCCTGTTTAATGGTTTCTTTTAATAACTAAAGTGCAATCTCATTCTTACATTTGCTACCAATTGCTTTTCCTAATTTTCTGACAAAGCTTATGTTAAATCTGCACTTTCATGTAATCCTTATAGCAGTAAAAGAGAGGTGCCTTCTGTAGGTTCTTTTTGTGAAAAAGCAGCTATTAAAATGCTAAATTGATATTATACAAATATTTCACATAGAGAAAGATCTGAGGAAAAAAAAGATGAGTGTACAGCACCATTAACAATACTGTGACAAGGCCAGTGTGTTTCAGTCTGTACAGTGTGAACAAGCCTCTCAGATGTGTATTGAGGCAAAATATAATAGCAGAGTAATAATTTTCTCCTTCCTAGGTAAAGCAGTGGCAACTGCTGTCCATTGTTTCCAGCAGGTTTGTGTCTTGATTGCTTTATGGAAAGAGTATTAAAAGTATTTCAAGCCATTTCTCCCTTCTCTAGCAGGGGATATTGCCCATTAGCTTATGTGTAAATTCTTCTGCTCTCTTTAACACTTCTCTTTTCTCTGCTCTGGTATCTGTAGACAGAGGCAATTAATAGAATGCTAGCGAGGCAGCTCTTCTCTTTGCCAGTGCAATGATGGGACATGTCTTCAAAATAATATTTGGTACCATTTCAGGCAACCGTTTGCAGGAAAGCAGCTCATCAGGTAAGAAATTTAGGTGGCAAATATCCATGGCAAGTCTTATAAGTAAATACAGGTACAACAGCTGTCCTGATAGGCACGTGCTTAGACTGAAAATTTGCTAAGTGTATGTTGTACACATTTTCTTACACTGTTGGCTTTATTCTATGTATTGTGTATAAAGCAATGCATATATATACTCCTAGCTTACAGGACATATAGTCAGTTGATTTAATGATTAAGCTCCACTGAAGTTAATAGCATTAGATAGGTTTACAGCAGCTAAAGAACTGGCCCTGCTGGTTGCTCAGGTTTCCTTTGTCTTTCCATGTACTGCAGATACTTTGTTTTTGCAGTCCTATAATGTACATGAATACATGCAGAGCAATAAAGTAGTGTGGTGTCTGAACAGGGTGATGGTGATATTCTACATCTCAGGGCTGACATGTGGAATAGCTGTCAAATGAAAGATTATATGTACTTCATTGTGCATTAGCTGTTGTGCCAATCATCTTCAAATATAACCACCACATCTAGCAGCCTGCAGCAAAGAACACAAAGGATGCCTGCGCAGCTTTTTTTGTCTGTGTCAGCTCATTGGGTAACTATAATGTATTTTTGAATACTTTAGAAAATATGTGATTTAAATTGCATTGAGGTTGCCAGCTTTGTGTTGGAGTTTCTTCTGACAAGTTATTGCCTATAATGGTCCATACTTTGAAGGCTGGTGGGCGTTCTCAGGTTCTTTGTTTCGACAGTTTAGTAAGACTTTGAGGACAAGACTCCCTTTCCTGAATTGTCATATAGCTAAACTACTGGGAAACACAGAGGTCATGTACAGACGTTACACTTAGGTCTAAGTGAATGTAAATAGATTTAAACCCATAACCATACAGAAATTTGGCACTCACATACCCAGATCTAAAAATGGCACAAGCAACCTAGAATAGACCTCACCAAGGCACACTCAATTGAGATCTATTCATGTTAGACTGATATATCAAACTTACATATTGTTCTTCTATCGATTAAAGTTAGATCACTGTCCTCTGACATCCCAACCTGCTTTGTGGCCTAGCTTTCCTTCACAGGTAAGTATGCAAGCATTCAGCTTATGCTCAGCTGCTCTGGCCAAGTACCCAGCAAATTCTGCCCCTGTACTGTCCAAGTGCCAATGAAACACAGTCACTCTCCCTGGCTCCACCTCCACTATCCAGCTACTTGTCACCTGCAGGTAGGTAAGGGGAGTGTGGGAAGTAAGGCTTTTTGTCTCCTCAGTCAAACATGCCTTGTGTGAGGGAGGACAGTGCAATGGCAACTCAAGGCCAGGAGGGTGCACAGCTACAGCACACATGAGGGATGTCTGTATTTGGTGTCAAAGAACCAAAGAAGAGATGCTGCAGACCTTGGTCCCTGCCTCTGATGGCCGGGCATGCACAGTTGACTCCTGGTGTCAGAAGCTAAGGAAGCAACATGAGGAGAGGCTCCAGATGTTGAGGGAAGACATCCTTCGGTTGAGAGGTGCCAACACTAGTTTGTGAAGGTGCAGGAATGGGGATCAAAATGGCAAGCCTTTGTTATGAATAAGCAACACACAGAGTCCCAGAGCCAAGAAAAGGAATGAATGGACAGGATTCTGGTCTGCTTTGCAGCCACCTATGTCACATCAGACTGGAGCCAGCACTGTGTCCTGCATGGCCAAGGGTTGCAGGGTTAGCGTCCCCAGGGATGAAGGGATGGGGATCCCATGAGGAAGTGCTAGGATTCCATGGCCCATGCTGTGGCAATGTCTCCCTCCATGAAGCTGCCTTCCCTTGGCCCTGCAGCCCTCTCAGGTAAAGAGTGGGCCCAGGATCTTTCCAGCTTCTACAGAGAGAATTCTCTGGTCTTCACTCCCCAGTCTAGGAATTAGTGTGCCAGGTCTAAAGGCTCCTTCCTCATTCCATCCCTCCAAATTTCTGTGCTGAGTTCAGCCTCTGCTATATTTCCCCCTTTCCCCAACCCTCATCCTGTTACCTGTCCTAACTACTCCTCCAGGTAATTTTACCCCTCTCACAAACCTCTCCTACCTGAAGCCCTGCCCCCTTCCAAAGGTTTGCTGGTTTGCTTTGCATCAATAGGCAGAGGGACCAATTGCAACATGTGAAATGTTCAACAGGTTTTCTTTATTAGGAAGAAGTTTGGCAACTGCAACATTGTGAACTGAGGCAAGTCACTTCCTCACACTGCGTTACCCTGCATCTGGGTGTATGCCCCACAGGGAAGTCAGGGATGGGGTAGGAAATAGTGTCCAGGCAGCCAGGGTTGTGGGCAGGAAGGTAGGGCCAGAGAAGCCTGAGGAAGAAGACCTATTGCCCAGTGCCAGGCACCTGGGGAGTCAAAAATCCCTTCTCCTACTTAACCAGGGTGTGTTCCTGGTCCCTATAAGCCAGGAGATAGTTGAGTAGGATTTCATGAACCCAGACTCCCTGCCAGCATGTGATGCTGGTACTCACAACATCAGTGGACATCTCTCTCTCCACCCATTGTCCCTATACTATTCATGTTTGGTGTGCTATATCTAGTCTGTGAACTGCACCTCATCTGCCCAGACTTCATGGAAGCTGGTCTGATAGATATGCAAGGTGAATATAATGATACACAGCAGGTTCCCTTCCTCCACCTCAACGTGCATGCAGAAAGCCCACCAGTGTACCTTGAAGTGGCTGAAGGCACACTCCACAGTCATGTGGCATCTGCTCAGGCAGTAGTTGAAGTGCTTCTTTTAGGAGTCCAGCTGCACCATGGAGGACAACAGTGTTGCTAAATCTCATGATTTTTGGTGTTGTCTATGCTTTGGGAATGTGAAAAATGTAGCTCTTTCTTTTTTATATGTATAAAAGAAAAAGCTAAATTTTTCATATTCCTGAAGCACAGACTTTAAGAACAGTGCCAAAAATCATGAGAGTTGGCAACACTGGGACAAAGACAGTGTCAGTGATTAAACTGAGGAATCCTGGAGAAAGTACACATTATTAATCATCTGAGGAATGAAAGAATTATGGAAGACAGGGGCATCATGGATGCTGCTTGCTCAGCTGATGATGTGAGTGAAGCAGCCCCAGTGGCCGATGATGCTATGGAGGATGATGAAGCAGTATCTCTTGTAGCTGATGAATACCTGGATGCTTTGGAACAGACAGGGCATGAGGGTGATGTCCATGGCCCCCAAGTAATAGGGGAAGCCCACATGGTGGAAACTGGCCACCACCTCCTGCCCATTACCGAGGAGGATGAAGCAGTTGGCCAGGACATTCTGAATAACTGGATATGCCTCTGAGACAGTCTCACCAGCTGTTGCCTTGCACATATTAAACAGGTTGGCAATGTAGTGGACACTGCCAGGGTGGCCTGCTTCAAGACAGATGGCCATCCACTTCTCTGGAGTGAGCAGTGGCCAGCAGATGTCCTGGTGTGCAATGTGTGGGTGACCCAGTGTATGCAGAAGGTTTGGACCCATTGTTCATTATCTCAGGTGTCCAGGATGATCCGCTCCCACCTGCTCAGTGGTCTGGCAGTGGTTCCAGAGCCCCCTGATGTCTGTAGCATCCTGGGTGGTTTTGTCCTTGGTGGAAGTGAGTGGCCCAGTTTAGGATGCTTGGCAGATGCAGGGTGCAGTAGGTGGACCCACATAGCATGGCCAGTTCATGGTTAGTATCCCGTAGTGACCAGCTGCCAGGTCATGTCCATATAGGGCAACAAGAAATGTACAGCAGCTTCTAGGTCTGAAGGCTTGGGTGAAGGTTGTGGGGCAGCATGGTGGGGTCAGAGGCAGGCCAGGGCATGAAGGCACATGTAATTAACAAGGGAGGAATAGCCAACATGGCTTTGTTGTGGGTAGGTCTTGCCTGACCAATCTCATTTCCTTCTATGACCAGGTGACACATTACCTGGGCAAAGTAGACAAGGTTGATATTGTATATTTGAACTTCAGAAAAGCCTTTGACGTGGCATTCCATGATTTCCTCATGGCAAAATTGAGAAACTGCAGCCTCAACAACCTTATGATCTGATGGCTGGGAAACTGGCTCCAAGGTCAGATCCAGAGAGTGGTAGTTGATGGAACTGAATTAACATGGCACATAGTAACTGGTGGAGTTCCCCAGGGCTCTGTTTTTAGACTTGTACTCTTTAATGTATTTACAAATGATCTGGTATCAGAAGCAGACTGGCTAATTTCACTGATGACATCAAACTATGGGGAAGTGTGGTCACATTGAGGATAGGCTGGTGATCCAGGCTGACCTTGACAGGCTCACAAGGTGGGCAGATGAAAACCTGATGACATTAAATATGAAGAAATGCAAGGTTCTTTGCCTCAGGAGAAAAAAACTCGCATCACACTTATGGCTCAACAGTGCTATACTCGCTAGCACCATGACTAAAAAGACTTGGGGGTCATAATTGCCCAGAAGATGAACATAAGCCACCAATGTGATACTGCAGTCACCAAAGCAAACAGAACTCTGGCTTGCATTGACCAATGCATCTCAGGCAAGACCAACAAAGTTATCCTCCTGCTGTACTTGGCCTTGGTAAGGCTGCAGCTGGAGCACTGCATCCAATTCTTGGCTTTGCAATTCAGAGAGGTTGTAGAGAAGCTTGAAAGAGTCCAGAGGAGAGTCACGCACATGATCAGAGGGCAAGAGAACAGGCTTTATGAAGAGAGGATGAGAACCATGGGACTCTTCAGCCTGGAAAAGCATAGGTTCAAGGGTGACTTGGTGGCAGTACATAAGGGGTGTGCATCAGGAACTCAGACAACATCTGCTCACCAGCACACAACAAAAGAAAACAAGGTCCAATAGTCACAAACTCCTGGAAGACTGTTTTACACTGGACATAAAGAAAAACTTCTTTACTGTATGAGACCCTAGGGCCTGGAATAGACTCCCCCCAGAGGTGGTGCAAGCACCTACTCCGGACACTTTCAAGAAACATTTGGATGCCTATCTTGCTGGGATTATTTGACCCCAGCTGACTTCCAGCCCCTTGGGCAGGGGTCTGGACCTAGTCATCTTGTGAGGTCCTTTCCAGAGAGCTTGTATTGTTGATGCCACACAGCCAGGGGTCCCTTGTGTACACATCTCTTTATGCTCTCTATGGTCCTTCAGTCTGCCTGATATCAAATAGCAGCAGTGCACAGGGCAACCCTGATTGTCTGACTAGACTGCCTTGCAATCTGTATCTCTCTTCAACACAATGTTGGATTGTGAAGAGAGGCATGTTCTACTCCTAACTTGGCTGGAGAAGAAGAATTCAGCTCACGTGACACAGCAGAAATGGGAGCAAAGCACCATAGGTTGCTCAAGGACTGTGCAGTGGCTTTTTTCAGAATAAAACATAAAGACATTCTCAGGAGAATCTCTCCCGGGAGTAATTTAACCCAGTTGTTATTTTTCTCCTGGACTGACTATTATTATTGCTCTGGGAGAAAAATCCTGAACCCTGAAACTGAATGTATGTATGTGGCCACATTTGTGTGAATGTCTGTATGTGGCCACTGGAATTTAAGTATGTACTTAAAGTTAAGCACCCTTCCTGAATCTGGCTGAAAGTATCCAATTAAAAAAAAACACCTTAAATATAAAATATTGAATAATAAAAAGTTTTCAAAAACAAAATTATGAAAATTATCTTCTGTTGACAGCCAATTTGTGAACAGAGAAAGAGGAAATATTCATTGTCTAAATTATTATCAATTATTCTGTCAGATCTAGTGTATTATTATCATAGATGAAGTCCCACTACTGGTGAATATGGATCATTCAATTAGCAATAAAAATGTGGAAAAACAAAAAAAAATCTTGTCAAGGTGAACACTCAAACTAAAAATATCTGACCAAGGCCTTCACTTTTCTTATAGGTTTAAAAATGCATCATCATCAGAAGAAATAGCATATTTCGGAAGAATATTGTTTCTTGGTAGTATCCTCAGGTGGACTTATGGGAATATTTTGTAAAGTCTTGCTTGGGCTGTCTTGAGAATGCCACTTGCCCTGTGGTTAACTTCTCATTTTAAGCAAAGTGTATGAAGTGAACTTCATACAAGGAGTTCACTTCATACACTTTCCATGAATTTAACAGAAGAAAATCTTGTTCGGAGGAAGAAAAAGATGGATTGTGTCATAAGAATATAATGCTTTAACCCTAGCAGCTAACAAATACTTTTATTCCTTGATGACAAGCAGTTAAATGAAAACATGATGAAGCCACAGCATCATCCCATAGCATTATCTTCTTGCTGATCCATATTTTAACTTTCAGCTGCTGACTGAGGCTCACAGGCCTAAAACTGCATAGAAAGAAATGAAATTGCATCTTTAGGGCAGTAAAAAGGGATACTGGAATAATAGAAAATTAGGTTTAGAAAGGACCTCAGGAAGTCATCTAGTCTGGCAGTGATGGTGATCCCTTACAGTTGAGGATGATCACTGCTATGGGTCAAGTAAAGGGTTGTAAATGAGTCCATGGATAAGAAGGCTGATTCTTGAGCCAGAGACTAGCTAGCAGATGTCACAGGTAGTCTTTAAAGGGAGGGTCAGACTACAGATTTCTCAGTTTTGTTTCCTTTCGTTTCCTTTTTGTTATTTTTCTTCCTCCAGGGTCAGTTTTCCTCAAATAACATATAACTTCTCTTTCAAGGCCATATAGCCCTGCCCCAGGCTAGTTTTTCCCAATTTATGGTGCCAATGCCACACTTCTTAATGTTTGGTTTGAGGGTGTCCACAAAGCATTTCCTCTGGCCCCCACATGTCCTTTGTGCTTGGCTGAGTTAGGAGTGTAGCACAGTTGGTTTGGTAAACATACATCAGGAAGATGCACACAGTGCCCTGTCCACCTCAGCTGAGGTTGAATAAACAATGCTTCCATATTGGTGGTGTTAGCATTGTAGAGGACATTGGAATTTGTGTAATGATCCTCCCACTACATACCAAGGATCTTCAGAGGTAGTACTGGTGATGGCATTCCAGGCTGTTCAGGTGGTCCCTGTAGGTCACCCAAGCTTTACAGCTGTGGAGGAGAGTTGGGATTACCTAAGCCTTATACAATAGGAGCTTTGCACAAGTCCTGATGTAATGATTATAGAACACATGATAATTCAGTCTTTTGTAGGCAGAGCTGGCATATTGGATCCTATACTGGACCTCCTCATTGATGCTGGCCTTTTGGGCGAGATGGCTGCTTTGGTGTTCAGCATTCTCCAGCTCCTGCCCACCAGTGAGAATCTTTGCCGGGGGAGTTGGCCTGAGCAGGCTGGTGAAGCATCTTTTTTTTCAGTGTTAAGAGTCAGTCCTATGGAACTAGTATGTTTGAGAGAAGCAGGGAAGGGCCATTTGTAGATCCTCCTCCATATGTGCAATGACAGCACAGTTGAGGTGGAAGTAACTTTTGTTTTGACATGAAGGTAGGAGAGATTGGAAAGTTTTCCATCCATCCTTCACACAATGCTCATGTCACATGGCAGACAGTCATGGATGAGCATCTCAATGACTGCAAGAAAAACGGAAACCAGAACTGGTAGGATCACGCTGCCTTGCTTGATGCCAGTTCAAATGTCAAAGGGCTCTGTAACACAGCCACTGCATAGGATGGAGGCAGTCATCTGGTCACGAAGGAGTCTTAGGATGGTGATAAATTTCTCTGGGAACCCAAATTTTGATAAGATCTTCCATACAGCCTCATGGCTAACTAAGTGGAAAGCTGTAGTCAAATCAGTAAAGGCCATATACAGTTCCTGGTGATGTTCTCAGCATTTTTCATGGATGTGCCAGGCCACAAAGATCATATCCGTGGTGACTCTCAAGGGCACACTACTGGCTTATATTCAGTTTTTTATCCACTGTAGCCCCCAGGCACTTTTCTGCAGAGTTGATCTTTAGCCTGTCAGTCCCCAGACTTTACCAGAGCATGAGATTGGTTCATCCTGACTGCAGGACTTCTCACTTATTCTGATTGAACCTCACAAGATTTGTTTTGGTTCAGTCCTCCAATTTGTCATTCTCTGTCTGAATCCTATCCCAGGCCTTGAGTGTATCTATTATTCTCCCCAGCTTGGCATCATCTGCAAACTTGCTGAGGGTGCAATCCATCCTATCTTCCAGGTCATTAATGAAGATATCAATCCCATTGAACCTATTGTAAGTTGAATAACAGAGATGATAATGATCAGGGATCCTGGTTTTCTGTGATAAAAAATTGCAAATTCCCTGATAAAAAACCCAAAATCCATTATTAAAATTAAAGGCCTCCCACTGCTTACCTGGCCCTGCTGGTGCCCCTCAATCCCTCCCTACAGTCTCCCCAGCCCTCCTGGTCCTCCTCTTTCATGTGTGCTTCTGTGTATGCATGCACATGTGTGCACTTGTGCATGTATACATGTGTATGCATACCCACATGCACATCTATGGGTATACATGTGTGTATGCATCTGTACATGCATGTGTGAGTATGTGGACACTGGATATACCCCCACTGGGAGCTGGGTGAGTATGAGGGAGCAGGGAGGTATGGGGGTAAGATGTGGAGTGGCTCCCAGGCCGGCTGCAGGTGGACTGAGACTCGCATATGGAAGAGCCGAGCCCAGTCCCACCAACTGAACCGCTTGGGTTCCACATGCAGCCATCCTGGCACTCCGGTCCCAAGTGGGGAGGCTGCAAAACCCCCCAGCTCCCAGCTAGCTGCAAACCTTCCAATTGGCTGCAAAACCCCCCAGCTCCTGAAAACCCCCCATCTCCCAGCTGGCTGCAAACCCTCCAGCCAGCTACAAAACTCCCCAGCTCCTGCAACCCCCCCAACTGGCTGCAACCCTCTCCCCAGCTGGCTGCAAAACCCCCAGGTCCAAGCCCACTAAAAACCTCCCAGATGGCTGCAAACTATGAGAAACTGGTGCCACCTGAGTTGGGGGAAGCATGTCCCCACCCAGCAACCAGTCAGCAACTGGGGGGGGTCCCACTGTAGCTGATCACACTTACCAGGAAGTGCTTCATCTGGCACTTCCATTCCTCAGCCAGTGCTTGCAGGGTGGCACCAGCACTCCCGCCTGCCCCCCCGACTGTCACCTAAGTGGGGAGCGCTGGCTGTAGGGGGATGCACCAGTGCTCTCAGGGGGTGCATGTGCTCCCCCTGCACCCTCTATGCATTGTCACTGCTGAAACCCTCACCCCATCCCCTCTGGTTGCAAAACCCTTCAGCTCCCAGCTGGCTGCAAGTCTCCCCACCCCCTCAGCCCCCCAGCCAGCTTCCTCCCCACTCCCCCAGCCCTGCCTGGCAAACCCCCAGCCGCCTGCAAGCTCCACTTACCACTTTACAGGCTCCAGAAGGAAAGTGAGTCTGACCCAAAACTTGGGACTGACTAAAAGCCTCAGGCCCCACCTTCTGCCTCTCCCCTGCCCCCCATCTGGGCAGGGTTGGGACTCTCCTTCCCTTTTTGCAAGAGGTTATTGCAGGCTGGAACTCAGTGCCTCCTGGCAGTAGTTCCCAGTGTGTTCTTGTGCGGCTCCTCTCTCCCCTTTCATAGGGTTGTAGCCACCCTCACCTAGTGCAAAGGTCTCTCTGCCAGCTCCTTCATCTCCTGTCGGGCTTCTCTGGCTTGGGGTTCCCCTCCACTCATGCCCTGCCCACTGCCACTATCTCAGCCAGCCTCTCAGCTGGCTTCCCTGCCAGTGTCTTCAATCCCCACCGGTCCTCAGCTTGGGGATCCTCTACGGCTCCAGCTGCTTCTGCTGCTGCAGCAGCCGCTGCCGCTGCCTTTGCCAGCCTTTCTGCCGGTGCCTTTGATCCCCGCTGGTCTTTGCCAGCTCAGGGATCCTTTGCAGCTCCTGCTGCTTCTGCTGCTGCCACTGCTGCTGCTGCCAGCTGCAGCAGCTGGACACGTTCTGCCTGGTGGTTCCCTGTCGGTCCTTGGTATCCTCCTAGTGCCTTCGGAGCCGCTCTTTATCTCTGCCAGGTGGTGTCTTCTCCTAATGTCACCCAGTCCCAGCTGGATATAGACATGGCTAATGAACCGCGCGGGCTGTTTCCCACAGCGCATTTCCTCGTTCCTCCTGGCTTCTGTAACAGGTACATTGGGGTTTTCTTTTCTTTTTACTTTGGACTGGGGTTTGCCTGCGGCTTCCCCCTGTCCTGGTCCTGTGCTCCTGGGACAACATCAAATTGTTATTAGACAGATGAGGAAACAAGATTTATAATCTTGTAAAAAATACAAGAGACAGATTTTTGTCAAAACTGATTGAAATTGAATCTACTTTGGACATGTGCAGCATTCTTTCCTTTCATAGTTTCATAGATTCTAGGGTCAGAAGGGACCTCAGTGGGCCATCTAGTCTGACACCCTGCTCCTGGCAGGCAAGAAAAGGGTAACCAAAACTGGGATCATGTGATCCCAGCCAGGTGCCTGTCCAGTCTCCTTTTCAAGACCTCCAAGGCTGGGGCAGGCACCACCTATCTTGGAAGCCCATTCCAGATCCTGGTAACCCTGACCATGAAGAACTTTTTTCTAATGTCCTGTCTAAACCTGCTTTCTAGTAGCTTATGGCCATTGTTCCTTGTTGTTCCAGGGGGTACCCTGGTAAACAAATCATCACCTACTTCATGATGTTCTCCCCCTATGAATTTGTATGGTGCCACAAGGTCCCCTCTCAGCCTTCTCTTGGAGATACTGAAGAGGTTAAGGTCCCTAAGCCTTTCCTTGTAGGGCCTTCCCTGCAGTCCTCTAATTGGATGAGTGGTTCTTCTTTGGATCCTCTCCAGGTTGTCCACATCCCACTGGAACTGTAGTGTCCAGAACTGAACACAGTACTGCAGTTGAAGCCTGACCAGTGCCACGTAGAGAGGGAGAATCACCTCCCTGGACCTGTTTGTGAAGCACCTATGGATGCACAAAATAGTACGATTGGCTCTACTGACATCACATTGATTACTTATGTTCCTCCTGGAGTCAACAGTGCTTCCAAGATCTCTATCTGCCTCAGTGGTGTTGAGAAAATTGCCCCCCAGCCTATACGTATGAGAGCAGTTCTTTCTCCATAGATGCAGCACCTTGCACTTGCCCTTACTAAATTGCATCCTGTTGCTCTCTGCCCACTTCCCCAACCTGTCTAGGTCAGCCTGGATCTGGTTCCTCCTTTTACCCCATATTTTTGGACAGCGTTCTTCCCACCTCATCATCCAGAGCACTGATGAAGATGTTGAACAGCACTGGCCCCATAACTGACCCCTGAGGGACTCCACTGCACACATCTTTCCAGGTTGACACTGAGCCATCCACCACCACTCTCTGAGTGTGACCCTTGAGCCAGTTTGCTACCCAGTCTACCATATAATCATCCAAGGCAAATCTCTTTAGGTTTTTTATAAGGATGGTATGGGATACCGTGTCAAAAGCCTTCTTGAAGTCCAGATAGATAACATCCACCTCGACTCTTGCATCTTAACAGTTGGTAGCCTTGTTGTAAAAAGAAACTAGGTTAGTCAGGCCAGACCCGCCTGCTATAAACCATGTTGGTTACCCCTCTGCATTACATTAGCCAGCGGGCACCCACAGATGTGTTCTTTGATAATTTTTTCTAGGATTTTCCCAGGGATGGAGGTAAGACTGACTGGTCTATAGTTCCCCAGATCCTCCTTCCTCTCCTTCTTAAAGATTGGGATGACATTGGCCCTCTTCCAATCCTCTGGAACCAAGCACCATGAGTGCTCATATATCTTCACCAGTGGTTCAGCTATGACACTTTATTAAACTTAAACTTTCATAAACATGTTTAGATGGTTATTTAGGAGAACTGCATTACTAGTGTTTACAAGAGGAAAATACATTGCATATGGAAAGAAGAAAACTGGTTACAAAAATACCTAAATTGTTTAATGTTTGTGATTAATTCATTCTTTTGGGATATGGGATCAAAACTCAGCTTTTTCACAAGGTGCAGATAATAACAGATATTGAGCAACTGCAGTGAATCTGTCAATTAAAATAAACAGTCGTGCACACCACCATGGTTTTCCTTCAAACCAATCTTTACCTAGCCTTTGCCTGTCAGCATGGTCTTAGTATGTGTTGATTTAGGAAAGTCTATGAAAAGCCCTCCTGGGGACTGTGAGCCCTTTGCATGTTATGAAGCAATATTTTGCACAGATATATTTGGTAGGAGCATTAAGGGGAATTTGGGAGTTTGTGGAGAGGGGTTATTCTTCAATCTGTAACACAAAGGATTGGGTACAGTGGCTGTAAATATTTTGTAACTCTTGTCATTTTTTTATTCAGCACTTAGGCTAAATGCAGACATTTGTGGAGATTAAGGGGAGGTTAGATTGCATTAAAAATGCCCACTTCACCTAAGTTTGTTCGCCCAGGTGTAGACCTTACACTTGGATTGACCTAACTAGAGATTTAAGTGCAAACTGTACAGAAGTTCAGTTCAGTCTAAAAATGGTCAACCCAATCTAAGTTAAACCTACCTCCAAGGTAGTCTAACTTAAACTGGGTCTGGTGAGACTGATCTAATTGAAGTTCTGTATGGTTACCAGCATAGCCTAGGGTTGGGAAAACCAGCTGCTAGCTCCAGTCCTGGGGCTGTGCTTTCCCTGCCTCTCTTAAGCACTATTTTTGGCCCTGTCTCTGGCCTCTTTCCCCACCCACTGCAGATGGACAAAACCCTCCCTCTATGGACCAGCCAGCTCTCCACAACCCTGCCAACCCCACCATCTTGTAAGCCACTCCTGTTTGAAGCAAAACTCATGCCACATCTACGTGTTACAAGAGGTGCAGCAGGGTGAAAGCTGCAGGGCTGGTAGCCCCTTCTGCAGCCATGAAGCCTGCCTGCTGTTGAGGAGACTAAGGAGGAGTCCCAAAGACTAAGGAGAGGAAATAATACAGACAATCAACTGCCCAAGACAGAGACAGTTAGTTGCACAATCACCCATGTCACGAGTTTTGTCTGTCAGCAGCTAGGGGTGCAGGGCCCCAGAACCCCACTGCACTGACCTCCTTGACAGCTGGCAGGATTTATGGCCTCAGCAGGGGCTACTACCCCTGAAGCTTTCACCCTGCTCCTCCTTAACACACACAGTGTCACCCATGTCATGAATTTTGCCTGTCCACAGCTTGAGTTGCAGTTCTCTCCAAACCCCTGTACTTATCTCCTTTAAACTTTGCATAACTTGTGGCCTGAGCAGGGGCCACCATCCCTGCAGTTTTCAGCCCTCTGCACCTTAACACACACAGGGTCATCTGTGTCATGAGTTTTACCTGTCAGCAGCTTGAGGTGCAGTTCCCCCCAAACCCCTGCACAGATTTTCTTGAAACTTGGTAGGCTTTGAGGCCTTACTAGGGGCCACCATCCCTGCAGTTTTCACCCCACTGTGGTGTAACACATAGCTGTGACATGAGTTTTGCTTTCAAGAATTTGGGGTGCAGTTCCCCCCAACCCCCTAAATTGATCTTCTTGAAACTTGGCAGGTTTTATGCTCCTAGAAGAGGCTACCACTCCTTTTTCATCCAAATCAGACAAATAAAAACAAAGTTATAGTTATTTCATTGATTCCCCTTTATACCCTATGGCCGGATCTCCAAGGTAGCTCTGAAGCTTCGAAGCCAGTTCAGCCAAATTGAAGCATAAACCCAGTCCAGAGTTCCAGATCAGATCCCTGGCATCTGAAGCAGCCAGATATGAAACTGGATCAAATAGCTGCCTACTCACACAGGCCTAATATCTGGTAGATACCACAGAACTTTAATGTATTTGCGGTATATAATATGCAACTCTGCATTCTAAAAAAAAATTGTACTGAGTTGCTGAGGGTAGGCCTCAGACCCTGCACTCATTCTATCTGTAAGACACTTCTCTTACTTCATAATATAAACTTTAATTAAAATATGCAAAACAGTGAAAGCAACAGTAAATAAATTTTAAAATGCTACTTGTAACAGAAAGCCAGAAGGCTTCTGTTATTTGAGGAGGAAAGAGCAGCAGGAGGAACTGATTACAAAGAAAATAGCCAGCCATGGGGAAAAACAGGCCAGGAAAGTATATTGCAGGGTGGGTTACCTTGCAATAATCCAAGCGGGGTCAAGTTCAGCAAGGGAGACAAGTCATTCCTGTGGCATTTAGGCAGCAGCAGTAAGCAACTAGAAGGTAAAGCCAGCGAGCCTAATCAGAAAACACCTGTGGGTAGCCAGAAAGGGACAGGGCCTTAGAGATATAAGCCCAGGGCTGAGCCAAAGCAGTCAGTCAGGCCTTGCAGGCAGGACAGGAAAGAGCTTCTAAGGTAAGTGGCTGCAAGAGACTACTGAGATGTCTCTTGGGTCCTACAAGTAAGCCTTGGATGGCTTGCAAGGTAATGTGACTGAAGTGAGGCAGTTTGTATTACAGCTGGAGGGCTTATTATTTTGTTTGTAGTTTAAACCAGTGGTTTGGGTGAGACTAGAAAGGGGTGGTTTGGAGGTTCCATTAGTGCCCAAGAGGCAAGTGACCACTTTGAGCCCTGTCAGGGATCAGGCTCAAGGCAGAATTTGGGGCCAGACATTCCACGAGCCCAAAAGGAAGCAGAAAGAAGGGCTAGATAGTACACAGCCCAGAAAGGGGTGGAAATTGGGGCCCAAGACTGGTCAAGGCAGAGCTCAAGAGAGTAAGATAAGGGCTGGATCCTGAAGAGCCAGTCCTGGTTTAGTGGTTATAGGCCAAAGGGACCAGCCAGCAGTGGAGGCAGAAGCCAGGAAGGCCAAAGTCCCAACAAGTGAGTAGAGGAAGGAGAGTTCTATGTCCCTTCCCTGCCCCCAGCTGTTTCTTGTGGCCTAACAGGGAACAGAGAGACTGCTGATTGCTGGCTGAAAGAGACAAGCCAGCCTGGAGTGGATCTGGGGGAAGCCTCAGGTGCAGATGATTACCTAAGGGGCACCTGCCTATTAGCTGGTGAAGGGGCCAACAGACTGTCTGCCGGGCATGCCATTGGGAAGAGAAGAAGGGGCTGAGGGAAGCCAGAAGAACAGGTGGGGTGAAAGAGAAAGTGAAGTGGCTCAGGTACAAACCTCCCAGATGGGGGTAAGGAGAGCACAGAGACTCCTGTTCTCTCTGTTGTGATTATTTTTCATTGTATTGCTGGTGGTTTGTGGTGGGAGTGAAAGGGAGGTGGAGCTCCCATCTATCTGGCTCTGCTCAGATACACAGGGTACTGAGTTGGCAAATTGGGCCATCCCTTAAAGGGGCAACTCTTAACTTTGAAGTATGTTGTGGACTATTCCTATCAAGAGTGTAAATCTTACCTATAAAGAGATCACATCATTCAAGGTGAAGTGCCTCCTGCTCTACAGATTACAATCTTAACATCAAGTAGTGACAGGTGAGTAGATACTAGAGACAGCAGTTTCCCTTGACAATTCTAATTTGGGGTGTCCAGTCAAGGGCAACACCCCAGTGCTGCCACAGGAGGCCTAAGGCTGCCTAGTGGTTTGGGGCATAGTGCCTAACTAAGTTTTAATTGGAAACATCTGTAAGGCATGGATATGGTGTAGGGGAGGTTCAGAGGCCATGATTAGCCCATAAGGCAATGTGTCCTGGGGGACATGTATGGGCCAGTATAGGGAATTAGGGGTAAGAATTAAAGTGAGCTCAACAGTATCTGAAGAAATCTGCTGGCCAGAGGCTAGTGTGAGGTTTGCTCTAGGGGCTTGGGGCACCCCCCTTCCCAAACTTTATTAGGAACATCAAGGTGTGGTGGGTGAGAATAGAGGGAGGGTACCTACAGCCAGAGCAGCACAGGAACCGACAGTGACCACCAGGAGGCAACACAGCCATTCCTGGGGGATGATCCTGTTACACTTCTGAATACCCATCTAATGTAACTATGAAAATAAGATAATATCAATGGCTAAAAAAAAATGTGAATTTTAAAATTTGCTGAGAGAGATGCTTTCAAAAGTCATCCTGTTGAACTGACCTCTAAAAGGGCCATCAAGACAAACAGTGTAGCCAGATTTATAAAAGACCAGATAATGCAGAGATAATCAATATCACATATTATTTGCAAATATTTTGTCTTGTCTTACCCCCTCTCCCACTTACAGAAACCAGAACAGCAATACTTCATCATTGTTATCCCCAGTTTTGAGTGTGCTGAAGTGATATATCACTTCATATCTATATCTCTCTATATATATTTATATCTATGTATATCCATTGTTCAGAGAGCAGTATATTCCAAATTGAATTTAGAGCAGAATAGCTTTAGTAACATTTAGAAAGTATTCTCCCTAGTTCTAGTCTCTGCTCCAAATATGAAGAGGGTGAGAACCCAACAAAGAGCTGCCAGATCTTTAGACTGTTGAAAGTTCAACAGTGTAGTTCTACACCACTGAAGTATGAGAGTGAAAGGGCAAAAGGCTTTAGTGAAAGTGAAAGCAGAGAGAGGGGGCCTTGTGCTTCCCATTTAAGATGTAAGAAACTCCTATCAGAGATTAGTAAGAAGAACTTAAAGATTCTAAGGCCCCAGCACACATTACATCTATCATGCAATTAACTGGTTAACTGCAAAATAAATTTAGACGTGCTACACATTCAAAGTAATTATCACACAATTAAAATGACCAACAAGCCATAAAAAGAGCCAATGAGCCATAAATTTGTTACTTGAAAAATGTAGAACATTTTTATAGCTGGTTTCTATCAAGCTTTAATTTGAACATGTGGCATGTCATATATAGGTTGATAGTGTTTGGCAAGGTGGCCAGAGTAAAACTGCTTTCTCTCCCAATTCCCCGTTTCCCCTCCCCACCTTCCTTCAAAGGGACTCATGCTTAACTCTGCTGTCCTAGGGCAAAGTAGCAGTAGATGTCATGACTAGGAACCTACCCAAATCAAAGAGGCAGGTGGTTAATTTCATGGGCAGATCTCAGGGTCAGCCGCCATTTTCATGGGCTTATCACTGCACGCCCCCCCCCCCCCCATGCTTCTGATTGGCTGAGGGGCCTGGTAGTCCCGCCCCTCCCCACAGATTGGCAGATGGCTGGAAATTACCCTGATTAAGCCCACAGAAATCGCAACTCAGAACAAGCATCTGGTTAGAGTTTAAAAAGTGAGCAGCACTAAGGGTGGAGGGAGCCAGCTGTCTGAACCACAGTGGCAGATGGTTCATACCTAGTACTGACTCACCATCACAGCTATTGCCTGGAACAGGTCCCTACTCCACTGGGTTTCATATTGACATCTTGACAGTTCTTGTGATGCCATGTGTTTGACCCAACTTATCAAATCCATCAGCTTGTGAGCATGGTGGATCACAGCATGCCAGCCTTCAAGCCATGTTAGAAGTGCCATGAACCAGGTGGCATTTTCCACCACAGACTTCACTTGATCTTGAACAACTCCCTGCTCTAGGAGATGGTGAAGCGTAAGCATGTACTGTCTGCAGGATGTGATTTCCAGCTCCTTGCTCACAAATTGCCAGTAGAACTGCATCTGCTCAACATGTTAACGGACTGCATTGAATCACAAATTTCACCTTGTGAGCACAGGCTTTGTTGGCAGCTCCACAGTAGCATGCGATCCCCAACTTTGATTGGTGAGGGACTTGCTGTACCAGAGCTTTTAGCCTGGACAGTATTTGAAGGCTTTCTTGAAGGAAGACATCAGGCTATCCACATCAGGGAACTGCATGCACCAGATGTCACTCACTAATGATAGAAAGTGCGCATTTCAGGTGACATAAACTGCGTTGGGTAGTGTTCCTTGGAGCACATCAGAGAAAGTCTTGCATATGTGCATGGCATTGTTGGACAGAAATGCGGACATCTTGTTAAATTCTAAGCTGTAGTTGACAATTGCCTTCACTACATCTTGAGCCACAGTAGAAAAATTGACAGATATGAGGTGGACCAGTTGTGTTTGAAAAAGAGGCAGGTCCCAGTCTGTCCAGCTTCCGGGTACAAATAACTATATGCTCTATTTTTCATCTTGAAGGTTAGTGGCTTCATCAGCCACAACAGAGAAGGACAAAGTCTTCCAATGCTGACTTTGTGAACTGTACATGTGAAGCAAGCACTGCATGGAGATAGACTTGGCGAAGCTTGTTTGCACATGGAAAACTGCCAGCATTTGCACATTTTGGTTCAGTTAGCCCCTTAACTTAAAATGATAAAGTTTCTTCAGTGGGATGTTTGCTGCTGCAAAAGACTCCATGAGGGAAAATGCCACCACTTTCCTTGCCAAGTAGCTTTCCATGGTCTTTTTAAAGAGCAAGAACATGGTCACTTGTTTCTTGCTCTGACCTTTAGCATCTGCAGCAGCCCTTTGCTTCATGTGCGCCTTGGCCTCTAAGTGTAAAGGTATACTGGTTTTCCTCAACACATCCTGAGTCACATTGCAAGTGGTACAGAACAGCGTGCCTCCATCTGCATGCAAGGTCCCTTACTGCCTTACACAGTCCAGAGATTAAATGTATTTGGTCCTCTTGGAGGATTTCTTCTCACTATTCATTTCTGCTCAAACCTCCTCAGGCCTTTGGCTGCTTAAAAGATGGCGCCAAAATCCTCTCACTTCCCTGACTGGCCCTAGACTGGCACCTGTGCTGAGCCTACGTTACAGGCCCAGCCCCACATTTGCTCCCTCCCCCTGCCTCTCCCATGCTTCAAGACTGAAGGGCTTCCTGCCCTTTACTCTGCTTGCCAGTAATTTTTTTCTCCCTGCAGCAAGCCTGCCAAAATCACAGAGCCTGCCACTTTTCATGGAAAATATCTGATTTCATTTTTTTCAGCCCTCTTGTGGAAATTGGCCCATTGGCATTTAGTATTCACTGGTGAAAATGGTACACAGCACTGAGAGAGTTTTGCTCCATTTGGGAACACAAGGCCCCTTCACTTCCAGGACAACATCCATCTCACTGAGCCATGGCCCTTCTGATTTTGTTCTCTTCTTTCCTACCCCACATAGCTCCCTCGCTCAGCTGATCAGTGGGCCAGCTTCAAAAGCTGGGATGAGGAAGGGTCTGACAAGTCTAGTTTATGTTAATAGGACCCAAATACAGAAAAACAAGATTTTGTTATCTTTTTAACTATTGTCACCAACTGTTTGAGGATTTTGTAAAACATTTTTAGATGATATTGTTATGGTTTTATTGAATAAATTATCCTTGTATAAGGCATCTAGCATAAATGGCCAGCTTCAGATATTTCATCGCTGAAATTTGGTAACATTTAAAACATGGATTTCATAGATTTCATAGACATTTGGGCTGGAAGGGACCCTGGAGGATCATCGAATTCAGCCCCCTGCCCCAGGGGCAGGAAGTCAGTAGGGTGAGGGTATCTACTATTTTCTTTTCTATTTATAGATATTAATACTGGATGTAGTAGTGCAGGTTAACAAAGGTTCTCAAAAAGCTTTTGAGAAGGAATCAATTTCTTTGGAATTCTAGCAATGTTATTTCCTCACTTTTATTGTGAGTGCATACATAAACAACTAAAAACAAAATACAATTTTGTTTAAAACAGGAGTTTTCAAATTTAACTTGGAGAAAGTGAGTGCGAGAAGAACAGGGAATGGGAATGCATATGATCAGTAGGTATCTGTCATATGATGTGTTGAGAGGAAGCAGTTTTGTGCTTAGCTTAGCTGTTAGATTGTGACTCAGAAGATACTAATTAATTTCCAGGTCTTCAACCCACCACCTTAAGCAAGTCACCTAAGGTGCAAACAGAAGTGCAGTTGCCTGCTGTAACTGAGAGTTTTGCAGGAAGCGTTCTAAGTTGCAATGATCCCCTGGACCAAACAGAAGTACACTATTTGTTCCAGCGGGGGGGGGAATCTAGCTGCTAGCTGGGAGCCTGCAGCTGGTTTTCCTTAGCAATGGCCCTTCCTCTCTCCCATTCTGTGTCTGTGCCAGAATGGGAGGGAGGAAAGGGAGAAGAGGGAGCTCATTCTAGGGGTTCCCCAGCTAGTGCTAGAGAGCAGGGTGGGTGAATGTTTGTCCTCCCAACTCAGAGAGGCTCCAGTACACCTGAACCACCCTCCAGTGGGGACTGAAAGCCCCCCAGACCAAACTCCCTTCACTCCCTTCTCCCTCTCCCATTTTGAACACAGCTTGAGGCTGGGAGACAGTGCGGACAGAAGTTACAGACAATTCTGTTTGGAAACATCTTCATCTGACCTCTTATGCAACGAGGGTTCAGATTTTCACCTGATCAGCCATTTTTGAAGTAGTCTGTAACTATGACCATGACATAGCTGCAGCCAAACGGTCATGGCTATAGATGACTTTCTATGGCCAGACTGCTTGAAACTAGTCACTTCCTACTGTGCCCTTAATTTCTCTGTACCTCAGTTTTCTATCATGAATTGGGAATTGCAGTACTCCCTTTCTGCCTCCAGTCTCATCCATTTGTCCAGTTTCTTAGTTTCTTGTCATTCAACAGTTGATTAGTGCCTTGAAAAAAGAGACATAATATCCCTTACACATTTTTTGTCTTTAACTGAACATGCTGTTGCTACTCATATGGAAATCTAATGCTTTAAAGTCTAATGAAGTCAGGGGCTAATTAGCCATTGCATTAAAAAAAGTGTTTCCTTTAATCAATTTTAATGTTATTGACTTTTAGTTTTTGTTGAATATTGGGAAATTGTGAGTGGGTAATATAGAGAGTTCCGATTTACTCATGACTTTATATCTTTCCATCATGCTGCTGCTTATTGTGGCACGTCACTATTGTAATATTTCTAAACTCTCTACAGATAGTATTTTTTTCTGTATTTTTCTCTGTCCTTCTTTGGATCCTTTTTCTTTCTACTGTTTTGAGGAAATAGTGAAGTTAGGGCATATCTTAAATTTATATAATAAATTACATGGTTTCCTTCTTATTTTTTATAGATTAAATATCTTGATTTTGATCACATTTTTTTAATGCCAGTATAGATTGAATATTTTGGGTTTAACTCTCCACAGTAATGAACTAATTAAATTTAATTAGGATTCTTGTCATACACAGTGAAAAGTATTTATTCCAATATCCATTACTCTGCATTGGTCAGTATGAAATTTTATCTGCTAAAGTTTTTCAGGGTCTTACAAGTTCTTCACTTTTTCCTGGCCTTCATCAACCTCAGTAATTTTCTGTCATCAATAGCATGGTGGCAAGGTTTACAAAAAAAATCTAGATATAAATTAAAACCTTAAATAACACTAGTTCTTTTATACGATTCTTGACATGTCTTTTGCCATTATGCAAACTAAGCATTTATTCAACTTCCACTTTTGTCTCTTCAGTTGCCAATAAATATTTGCATATGCCCTAATTTACTTCAATAATGCCTTCTAGAAAAGGTGTATGAACTTTGTAAATGTCTTTTTCAAGTGTTTCTACTTTAGCAACCTTATTATTAACTCCCTCAAATAATTCTGTTTTTCTTCCTATTGTATTAGATTAATCTAGGGGAAATAAAACTCTATTGTTTTAATAAATATTATATAAAATGACTGCAAATAATCTATTGTTTACTAAAATACAGTTCACAGCTCCATAATTCCAGTATCTTTTTAAAACTACCTATAACATTTTTTATTTTTATTTTTAGGACTGGTATATTCACTAATTGTTTCATTTGCTTCATTACAACAGAGAGTTAATTGTACTATTTTAAACTTCTTGATTTCCCAAATGAATGCTTACTTCATGGCTGTCAAAAATCCTAAGAATTAGAGCAACTCCCATCACATTTACAGTATGTTAAATGGCAAATGTCTTCAGTGAGCTTGTGGGTTTTGGGTTTTTTTTTTTAAGGTAATCAGAACTGACAAACTCACCGTTCTGGAACTTCAAGTGCTGCAGGTGATTGGTGCCTGGCACTCATCATAAAATGCAGATAGATCCGCAACATTCTCCCCAAACCCTTTGTTAATATGCCTGCTTTAATACAATGATACAGTACTTGCAGTTTGATGGATTAGGCTTTGAGGCCACATTCATTAAATAGATGCTAAGTGCTAATTAAAGTCTAACTAACCAAGTTTCTTTTCCCCAGCACTTAGGGATTAGTTTATGTTTTTCCCCTCTCTCTCTCATATATGAATAATTGTTAGAGCAAATACATTTATATTACTGGTGTTTGAAGAACAGCTTACTGAATACTAATTGCTAATTCTGGCTCATAACTATGAAAAACCCTTAAAAGCTGAGCAAAAAGGAGGCTTTTTGAACATCTGCTTTCCCCTCAACTGACAAATAATTTACTATAGCATAACGAAATTGTAGTTTCCTCAGTGAAAGACACTGGTCTGAAAATGAAATAGCCTTTTAAATGTTTGATATTTAAAGAAGTTTGTTGCAAATTGCTTGTAGTTATTTAAAATATTTACTTTCACTAGCATAGCTGCAAATTACACATACTCCATTCACCTCTTGCCTACTCCAGGGTAAATCTCAAGCCTGTCTTAACACAGAGAAAAATAAACCAACATTAATCAGTCACTTCATATTTTGTAGCAGAAATGTGACAGTGTAAACATCATTGTGTTAAAATAGGCATTTAAGAAGAGACGGAAGTAACTGCAACTTTCATATCTTCATAATTTGCTTAAAGAGTTATTGCTTGCAAAGATTCTTGTTTTTTATTTGTATTACAATAGTACCTAAATATTATAACTGAGCCTTGTGATATGGAAAACTATATGAGCACACATCGTAAAACACAGCCTCTGAACTAAAGATAGATTGACAATCTTAAATCAACAAGTCAAAAAATGGTGTAGGAAGAAGCAATGTTTTATTGTATACATAATGCAGTTGATTATTATGCAGAGCTGTATTTAGAGGGATAAGACCCTAACCTTAAAAATCCTGTCATTAGTCCCTTGCACTTGCATGAAAACCCAGGGAAATTAATGATATTCCACTCAGTTATTTCAATTTTCTAAATTTAGGGCTATGATCTAGATCCATTAAATAAGTACTTAGGTGAAGGTCTGGGCCTATTCCACTTGTGCCATGGGTGCTTGTGGGACTGACTCTGGCTTGGGGCATGGGAAACACTACTGCAGGCCTGGCTACTAAGCTACTGTGTTACCAGTTACCAATCAATCAGTCATGATTTACTCAGAGATGAGGGACTCAGGGACCATCTCAATACACAGGACCTAGCTACTACATCATGACTTAACAAGCATCAGTTAGCACCTACAAAACCAGGCTAAGGAGAGGAAAGAATCAATACAGACAATAAACTTCCTCAAGACAGAGACAGTCTTGGCATGCGTTTTGCCTGTCAGCAGCTAGGGGTGCAGGGCCCCAGAACCCCCCTGCACTGGTCTCCTCGACAGCTGGCAGGTGTCGTGGCCTCAGCAGGGGCCACCATCCCTGCAGCTGTCACCCTGCTGCACCTTAATACATGCAGTGTCACCCATGGCAAGAGTTTTGCTTGTCCGCAGCTTGAGGTGCAGTTCTCCCCAAACCCCTGTACCTATCTCCTTGAAACCTGGCAAGCTCTGTGGCCTCAGTAAGAGCTACCACCCCTGCAGTTTTGACCCCCCTGTGTTGTAACATATAGCTGTGACAGGAGTTTGGCTTTCACGAATTTGGGGTACAGTTCCCCCCAAACTCCTGCATCAATATTCTTTAAATTTAGCAGGGTTCATGCTCATAGTAGACGCCACCATCTCTGCATGTTTCACCAAAATCAGACAGAAAACAACAAAGTTATAGATATTTCATTGATTCCCCATTATACCCTATGGCCAGATCTCCGAGGCTGCTCTGAAGCTTTGGAGCTGCTTAGGCCAAATCGAGGCAGAAACCCAGTCCGGAGCTCTGGATCGGATCACAGCCATCTGAAGCAGCCCAATCCAAAGCCGGATTGGATCACTGCTGACTCACAGAGGCCTACTCACTACTACTGGAACCTCTATTTATCAGAGAATGGAATACTGTCCTTTATAAGAGTATGGACTGGATTTTCATTTGTTAAAGTGGTTGTAGCACATTGGGGTTCCAGGGGTGGCCATGAAGCCCCCTTGGTGGCTCTGTAACTATGCCCCACCCTGCCTCTAGGGTGCTGTCCCTTCTGTCTCTCCCACCATGCCTTGATGTAATTATAGAATTACAAAGCAGGCTGCTCTTGGGCTAGAAGCATGGGCTCCTGTCTAGCCGAATCCCCACTGGGGTTCCGCTGCATCCCAATGGTCCTAACTACACCCTCAGGTTTGGTGGGCCCCCTGTACCTGACTGTGCCACTGCAGGGCACCAATAGCCTTAGGGGCTAATTGTGTAGCACCATTCCTTCCCTGTACCATACCCCAAGTCTCACCAGTGTCACTATTCCATTAATCTCTCCTGTTGTGGCATCAGCCTCTGCCCCTTTCCTTCTAGCATGGGCCCCCCATATTCGACCTGGCTTTGAGGCACTAGCTATACTGTAGCTCATTTGGACACCAGGCCCGTGGCCCCTGCTCTGGACTCTGTGTGGCCCCACATTCCGTCCTGCTCCTGGTTTAGCATTTGCTCTGAGCCTGAGTCTTCCCCTGGCAGGGCTCAAGGCAATTGCGTGCCCATGGGGCACTAGTAGGACTTTCAAATACAGCCCCTCACAGTCCCAACCCAAAGCATTGGTTCTAAACTGCAACAAACAATAAGCCCCTGGCTAAAACATAAACTCTCCCTTCTGGGTCCAGCAACATCAACAAAGAGGGGAAGCAGCTCCCCTTGAAAAGAGAAAACTTTCCCTCGCCTCTTGTACCAAGATAAACTCCTAGCTCTGGGGTTATATCCCTGTGAGCTCCCAGATCCTCACTGAGGATCCAAGGCAGCACAGAAGTCTATCTAATATTGCCTGATAGCTCTCCTGGTCAGGAGCTCCTACTCCTGTGGCTTGTGTCTATGCCCACTCCCAGCAGCAAGCCTAGGAGGGTGTGAGGGCAGTGGTGCCCCTCTGCAGGCCTCACACAAGCTGCCCAGTAGTGGAGAGGAAGGGGCTCACTTGTGGTAGCCACCACCACTACTACACCCGCCGCTGCTGTGCCCCACACTGCTTGGTTGCAGAGCTATGTGGCTGCAGAGCTCTGCCCATGGAGCTGGTTCACAGAGCCAGGCAGCTGGCCATGGGAAGGCAGACTGAGGCACAGCAGTGGCAGCAACAGTGAGGTGGTGGTGACTCTGTAGACAAGCGGTGCAGCTGGCTGGGGGTTGGGGGTGGGCCTCACATGTGGTGGCCACTATTGTACCACCACTGCTGTGCCCCATTCTGCCTTCCCATGGCTGGCCAAATGGCTCTGCAGGCAAGAAGTGCAGGCCGCAACAGCAGCAGGGATGGTGTGGTGGTGGTCACTGTGTGCGAGCCCCACTCTGCAGCCAGCTGGCTTGTATGCACCCCGCAGTTCCATGCAGCTGATCGTGGGAAGGCAGGAATAAGCACACAGTGGCAGCAGCATGCAGTGATGGCTGCCATGTGTGAGGCCCCATCAGCTCCTGGCTGGCTGTGCTGCTTGCCTGCTGTGCCACTGCCACCTAACTGCCACCGCTGCTACTGTGCCTCATGCTGCCTTCCTGCTTCTGGCTTTGCAGGCATGCTCTGCAGGCACAGCTCCGCAGCAACATGGCTCCACCGCCAAGTGGTATGGGGTGCGGCAGTGATGGGCAGGGTGGTGGTGGTAGTGGCCGCTTCATTTTCACATGCCACTGGCTGGACAGCCACTCTAGGACTTCCCCCAACACTTCCCCATCAGAGTGCCCAGCTGGCTGCACATGGAACGTGAGCCACTTGATTGGCTCGACTGGGCTCGGTGCCTCCCTTTGCAGCTTCCCTTAAGGACATGGAGGCTCTGAGCCCAGTTGGGCTGATCAAGCCACTTGCATTCCACATGCAGCTGGAATGAGGTGATGAGGCTTCTTCAGACAACTACTAGTGAAAGTTTCCAGACCACAGGCCCTGGTTCTCATGGGAGACCTCAATCACCCTGATATCTGCTGGGGGGGGGGGGGGGGGGCAATACAGCAGTGCACAGAAAATCCAGGAAGTTTTTGGAAAGAGTTGGAGACAACTTTCTTGTGCAGGTGTTGGAGTGACCAACTAGGGGCCATGTTCTTCTTGACCTACTGCTCACAAACAGGGAAGAATTGGTGAGGGATCCCCTGGGAGGCCACTCTGAGTAGGAAAGGAGTCCAGGAGGACTTGTTACATTTTAAAGAAACCTTACTGAGGGCAGAGGAACAAACTATCTCGATGTGTAGGAAGAATAGGAAATATGACAGATGACCAGCTTGGCTTAACAGAGAATGCTTTGGTGATCTTAAACATAAAAAGGAAGCTTGCAAGAAGTGGAAGCTTGAACAGAAAACTAGGGAGGAATATAAGATTATTGCTCAGGCATGCAGGGATGAATCAGGATGGCCAATGTGCAATTGGATTTGCAGTTAGCAAGGGATCTGAAGGATAAAAAGAAAGGTTTCTACAAGTATTTTAGTAATAAAAGGAAGATCAGGTAAAGTATGCATCCTTCCTGAATTGTGGAGGAAGTCTAGTGTCACATGAGGAGGAAACGGCTGAAATAATCATTGCCTTTTTTACTTCCATCTTCACAGGCAAGGTCAGCTTCCAGACTACTTCACTGGGCAGCATAATTTGGGGAGAAGGTGAGCAGCCCTTAGTGGCGAAAGAACAGGTTAGGGGCTATTTAGAAAATCTGGATGTATATAAGTCTATGGGGCCGGATGCAATGCATCAACGGTGCTGAAGGAGTTGGCTGATGTGACTGCAGAACCACTGACCATTATCTTTGAAATCTCATGGTGATCATTGAGGTCCTGGACAGTTGGAAAAGGGCAAATATAATACTCATGTTTAAGACAGGGAAGAAGGAGGATCCAGGGAATGACAGACTGGTCAGCTTCACTTCGGCCTCTGGAGAAAACATGGAGCAGATCCTCAAGGAATCCATTTCTAACACTTGGTGAAGAAGGTGATTAGGAACAGTCAGTATGGATTCACCAAGGGCAAATCATATCTGACCAACCTGATTGCCTTCTATGATGAGATGACTGGCTCTCTGGATGTGGGGAAAGCAGTGGATGAAATATACCTTGTCTTTATCAAGGCTTTCAATATGGTCTCCCGCAGCATTCTTGTAAGCAAGCTGATGAATTATGGGTTGGATGGACTGTACAATGGATAGAAAGATGGCTGAATCATCAGGCTCAATGGGTAGTGATCAATGGCTCAAAGTTTGGTTGGCAGCTGGTATCAAATGGTGTGCCCCAGGGGTAGGTCCTGTGGCCAGTTTTGTTCAATATCTTCATTAATGATATGGAAGATAGGATGGAGTGCACTCTCAGAAAGTTCACAGATGTCACCAAATTGTGGGGTAGGGGAACGGTAGATACTTTGGAAGATAAGGCTAGGATTCACTACTGGTGAGGATAGTGAAGCACTGGAATGGGTTACCTAGAGAGGTGGTGGAATCTCTGTCCTTGGTAGACTTTAAGGCTAGACAAAGTGTGGTTGGATGATGTAGTTAAGGATGGCCTTGCTTTAAGCAAGGGGTTGGACTAGATGAACTCCTGAGAGCCCTTCCAACTTAATTTTCTATGAATCTATGAATCTGTAATAAGAAGACAAGCCCCAGAATATTTTCATTGGACATGAAAATGTCTCCTGCTAAGAGAATTACTTGGAGGACTCGGCACAACTTAATTGCCTGTCCTTACATGCAGAAAAATAAATAGGGGAGCATTTGACACATGGGCACTTTGATGGTATAATGTTGTAAATTATGTAGTTGTAAAGCATTTATTTTTCAGTAATAAATCTTTCACAGTTTTTCCCTGCGTATTCCCTATCAGTAATGGCTAATACTATTTATAAGTTTGCAGTTTTGTGCTTTGCACATTAACAAGTGTTCTAAATGAAATTCTTTCCACCTTCCTAATTATTCAGTTCTAATCTTTGTTCAGAAGCTAAACCAAAGTGGTCTCAGTCCATGTATGTTCTTTTAGGTAATACCATAGTAGAAATAATAAAAAAATAGGAATAATCTTAGTCCGCTGCTTTCTCCACTCCACTGTCTGACCTGGAAAGATCTTCCTAGGTCATCAAATCCAGTTCCTTGTTAACATAGATGACAACATTATATTAGCCCTTTCATAACCTTATCAAGACCCATTTTAGGATTAGTTAGTTTTTTGTCTCCACTATTCCAATTGGAAGGATGCTTTGAATGGTTAGAAACCTATTTTTAATTTCTAACCTTCCTTTCTTTTATGGTCTGTGTATTTGTTTTTTTGTAGAAGCATTATAATTTAGATTAAATAGTTCTGCAACCTCTTCAGTATTTATCCTTGGAAGTATTTAGAAAACCGAGAGTAGTTTTCAATTTGCAGTACTAAACAAGTCATTGTCTTGTACTCCCCTTTTGGAAGATACTCTCTCTATCCCCTGATCATCTTATTAAGACCCTTCAATATCTGATGCAGTTGGAATTCACCTTGACCCAGAATTGATCACTGTATGTCAGATGAGGTCTTTCCACTGTCTTATGCACCAGTATTAATAGTTCCTTATCTCTTCTGTAAATGTTCTGTTTAATATACCCTAGGATTGTATTTACCTATTCCACAACTGCACCACACTGATGGCTCATAGCCAGCCTTGTCTCTTTCTTCCTCTATTATTTCTTAGTGAAGAACACACAACTTGCAATAATTCTTGTTAGCTCATTGCATCACTATTCAAATATTAAATACTCTTGAGAAACTTCATTTGGTAACTTCCTTCCAACCCAGTATTTTTTCAGCAAAATAGGTTTTCCCCCTTCAGCTAGTTCCTTATATACCTTATGATATATAATTCTGTAACGATTCCTGTTTCATCTATCACAAGTAATAATTTCCCATATGACATCATATCAGAAACTTTCATGAAGCCCAGATAGATTACATCTACACCATTTCCTTTGTCTCTAAAAACAGTTTCCTTATACAAGAAAAATTATTAGGTTAGTATGGCATGGCATGACATACTTTTGGTAAATTTATTTTGTGTATTATCTCATTTTGCAATTATTAAATGTTTTTCATTTTTTTTTTCAAAAATGTGTTTGCATATTACTGAGGTGAGACTAATAGTCCTGTGGTTGCCCAGAACATGCATTATCCTCTTTCTTAAAACTTGGTGTAAAATTTATCAATATTATTACTTTGTCATTCTCCAGTCCTACAATACCACTTGTTATTTTTATTAAGAACCCTTGCTACCTAAATTGTGATGTCATAAAGCAAGTATTTCAATATGATGAGAGAAGGGAGGTGATCCAGTCCTCCAAAATTACTCTATGATTATATAGAATGTATAAATCTTGAATGTGATAAATCACATTTCTATCCCCTTTTTCCCATAAGACATTCTGCCTTTGTCCCCATGGACAGTATTATCCTTATTGATAACTGAAGCAAAATTAGGATGAAGACTAATTAGGAGGAAGTGGGATAATTGGCCCTGTCACTCAATGGTACTAATTAGGCTGCCTCAACCAGAAACAGTGTATCAACATTTGTGTGGCAAGTTAGCTTATATGAAGCAACACGGAAAACTTGGAACCAAAGATATTGTGTAGACATTACTCTTGTCCAGCTGAATTCACTAATTAGTTTGCTTATTAGCTGCACCAAGTCACCTGGATTTGGCTTTTCCTGGAGCTGGTGCAAATTGCAAGTCCCCTCCCTTTTGTTCTTCCATTTGTCAGCAGATCATTCTGCTGTCAGCTTGGGGAAGCTGGAGAACGAAAACCCTGAGGATAAATGCATATGTGACTTTTTGAAGATCTGCTCTTAAAAGTGCCTTTACCACTTTAAGTAAGTCATGTTCCAAGAGTAGTCCTTTTCACTAGATGCTGCCAAATGTGTTATAAAATTTGTCCCTAATTTGATGCTGCTGTAGCTTGTGTCCTTATCGGGAGGGGAAAATAATTGTACTTGTAACTTTGTTGCTCAGTCCATAGTCATGATAAATTTGTTTACAAGATCATAATTAACATCCAGGCAAAATATAGGGCTCCTGTTATTCTGTACGAGACCTACATTACGATAGACTTGCAAGCAGATTTTAAGGAACATTTGCAGCAAAGCTATCCTTGACATAACCAGCAACTTTTCAGAATGTAGCAAGCTTGGGCAGTCATGTAATTTTTGCTAATATGTTGTCAAGTAACATTGATATTTGAGGTAGAATTTGGCTGCATACTTAATACAGAAGATATTCTGACTTGAATACAAATGTGCCTTCCCTGAAGACATACTAATGCACAAAATTCAGTTGCTTTTTTATACTTTCTCATAGAATAAATGCAATTAGAACTAGAACAGGAACAAGCTGTTCACCAAATTCACTCTCTGGCAAACACTCTCCCATAGTTGCTTTTGGGGGGGAAAAAATCTTAGAAACTTAATTTTTTGGTTTTTTACTGGTGACTAAGGGTGCATACAACAGTTATAGTGCTACTGGTAGAATTGCAGTTCCACCTGTAGGAGCCCTAAGTGCATACATGTTCAACTAGTTTCTACTGGACCCAAAATGGCAGGTCCAATAGAACTCCTGCTCTGTTTGACAAAGTAGAAGTTGGCTTCAGTAAAGTTTCTTACGTTACCTTACCAATAGAATCTCCTGCACCATCCTCCAGAATCCCAATGTGCATTACTCTGCTAATCTCCCCTCCCCTTCCCACCCTCCAGACAGACGATCTGTGACTTGATCATATCCTACTTCTCTAGCCGACTCACAGATCAAATTCCTCTCCTGTCAGCTTTGGGACTGGGAAAGCCCATCCCCTTTCCACAGCCCTGTTCTATGCAGCTGACAGTCTCCTTGACTAGACCCTGGACTTTAAATGCTGCCTTCACTGCCTAGCTGGGCTGCAGAGTTAGCATGTAAAGGCTGAGGGCTAAGAACCAGGATGGGGAAGCTGGTGCCACTTGCTTCTCAGACCTGAGTCCTTGATGAGGCAAGCAAATGAAGGGCTGTGCTCTGCTAATCCACTCCTCCTCAGGACTCATTTGAGTGGGGAAGGGATTGGGAATTAATATTCCCTGCCCAAGCCAGGGACTGCCTGGCTTGGGACGCAGGTTGGGATGGGGCTTTGCCCCTGTTCTTTCCACTCCTAGGAGGCTATAGGCACCAGCTTTTGTCTCTCCCATGGGGGAGATGCTCACAACCCACCCCCACATTGCATGTCAGAACCCTATGCCTACAGCCCTGCATAGGGCTGCAGGTACAATGTGGGGAGAGTGCCATGCAGAGCACATAGGGCACATGAACAGCCCTGTGCCCACAACTCTGTAAGTGGAGCTGCAAGTGCCATGCGGTAGATGTCCCCTCCCATGACACTTGAGAGTCCCATACCCAGAACCCCCCAGAGGTAGGGCTGCAGGTGCTGTCTTTAAAGTGCTGAGAGGGTGTGAGCATCTCCCCCATGGGGAGATCAGCCAGGAGCTGCAATACCACATGCAGGTTAGCACAGGGCTCTGGCATGTACTTTGTGGGGGGAGCAATTCCCACCTAGGACTTAAGAGCCCTGCCCCTGCAGTCCCATGTGGGGGACCAAAGCTGGCTGTGGGTGCCAGCTTTGAAATGCCACCTGCTTAGAGCTGTGGGTGCAGGCATTGAAGTGCTCCATGAGGAAAAAGCTCCCTTCTGCAGCATTTGAGGACCCCAGCTCTGGCCACAGAGGTAGAGTTTTTCCTATGGCATGGTCCCAGCTACCTTGAGAACAAAGTCCCTGCCCTCAGTATTGACATGAACCACCCAGACCTACCCCATCCTGGAACAGGGCCCAGCCCTCCCACCATAGGAGTACCCAATTCACCAGCACTGCTGAATTTCCATGTGATCATTTGAATGTTTGCACGCACCCTGAGGGAGGCTTCCTATCCCTGTCTAAAATGCTCAGAATTAAACTGATAATTATTACTGAGAAGTGATAGAGAAATAATTTCAAGATTCAGGTCCATTCAGTTAAGTGTTCCGAATCTAGATTCTTTGTTAGTCCAAGCAATTCAGCTGTGACTGATTTACAAAAGTAGCTGAAGAGACTTCATGAAGAACACATTTTCTCGTGAGTGAGCCAGTATTTGTTGTTTGTGTCATGCCAAATATATGCCCCAAAATATATTTTCCAGACTGGTTGACCTGCCTCCCTGCCCACATACATGCACATGCAAAATGTAGTTTTTGGTTTTTTTGTTGGTTTTCATGGAAACACTTTTCTTAAAAAAAGCAACAACAACAACAAACCCCCCCACCTTCATTGGGAATGTGTACTTCCTCCAGAAAGGGAGTGTATAGAGTGGAGACACGCACATACACAAACACATATTTCAGAATAACTAACAGCCCTGTAAATAGGTAACTGACTTGTGATAATGGACAATCTAGGTTGAAGCTCCTGTTCTAAATGGGATTTGGGATGGGAAGTTTGGTTTCCCCCACATTTGGGATGAATACCCTAATCATCAGACTGTTGCCTGTTCTCAGATAAAAGAGCCTCTTGCTATTCTAGTGTGGGTGGGGGGAAATCTAAACCTTAAACTTGTTTGTAACGTGGAATCCATGGACAGTTGGACTGATAAAATAGAAGCAAAAAAGTATTCTGTCTGTCTTGGATATTCAAGGTATTTGAGAATTAAATTAAACATTTTACATTATTTTGCCTCCTCCCCCCACCACTAAAAGTTAGTGATAAGAGGTTTAGACTATGATGTAAGAGAGAATTTAGAAGGTTGGAGGTTAAACCCAGTATATTATGGTAAGTGAAATAAGCTGCCACATATGAAAAAATAGTTATCTAATTTTTCCCCTCCACTATATATTTTTCCTCTCTTTTCTGTATCATTTCAGTGCATCTTTCATACTCATTTTGATATTAGACTTGTCTTGTGAAAGTAATATTACATTGTGCCATGAATTCTTTATATATTATTCAAGCAGAATGAAAAACTAAATGTAGATACTTAGCCCCTAATTTGTTCGTGTCTGTTGGCTAGTGAAAGAAATATGAGTCTAAATAGGCAATTCAAAGGAACATGTGTCCTGCTTGACCTTAGCAAAAATTTACCTAATGGGTCTGTAAGTGCTGATTTTTCTAATAGATTAGATTTGTTCAAATATAGTTCCACAGCTTTTCAGTTTTATGTGATTATGGAAATAGGATGGTTAGCTTTCACAAATGTCTACTCCAGCAGTATTATAGCTGCACCTATACAATTTATCCGGGATTAAGTTTCCTACTTTCGAATCTAATTTAAGTAAAATAACATGTGACAATTCCACCACATTAAGAGCACTTAAAGCTTGAGCACTTGCACATTAATTAACAAGTACCAAGTGTCCTTTAGGTGTTTTAAAATTATGCCACTGCAGGCAAAGGTTATCTAAGTTGTGCTACCTACCTCAAGTTAACTTCTTGATGTTCACCTGAGATAAAAACTACTAATTTGTGGTCCTCCAGTATCCCAGGAGGTATTGCTTCCAGGTTAGTGAGAAGGGAAGGAGGAGAACCAGGGGGTGTGAAGCAGGGGAAACAGGAGAGGCTAGGCAGGAATTAATAGGAGCGGGGGCAGAGGGTAAGCAAATAGGTGGAGAGCTACTCAGTTGCATTCCCCCAACCCCAAATTGCCCCCTCCATCCCCAGATCCCCCCTTGCTACCCTGTGAGTGGGAACAGGCAAAGTGGTAACTGCATCCCCTGCTGCTGCCTCTCTGGGACAGATCAAGGTGGCAAGGTAGTGATCTGGCAGTGATCCAAGGATGGGGGGAGGGATCCAGAGGCCAATGGGAATGAGGGATTGATTCAGGGGGTGGATGGTTCAATCCACAGGGCAGAGGGATGATCCAAGTGGTGCAGAAGGGTTCCTGTGGAGAAGGATCTGGGAATCTTGGTAGATCACAAACACTTGGTATGAGTCTGCTGTGTGATACAGGTGCACAAAAGATGTAAGTGGTTTTGGGATGCATCAACAAAAGCATTAGGTACAAAACATAAAAGGCGATTCTTCATAGTTGCTAGGGTCAGAAGTGATTTCAAAGGAACATTGAGTCTGACCCCCTGCCAGTGGCAGGAAAAAGTGCTGGGGTCATGTGACCCCAGCCAGGTGCTTGTCCAGTTCCTCTTGAAGACCCCCAAGGTAGGGGAGAGCATCACTTCCCTTGGAAGTCCATTCCAGATTCTGGCAACCCTAACTGTGAAGAAATTCTTTTTGATGTCCAACTTAAACCTACTCTCCATCAGCTTTTGGCTGTTGTTTTTGGGTATTCCAAGGGGTGCTCTGGTAAACAGAGCATCTCCTATTCCCTGCTGCCTCCCCTTGTGAATTGTATAGTGCCACAAGATCCCCCACCAGCCTTCTCTTTTGGAGGCTGAAAAGGTCCAGGTCCCTTGACCTTTCCTCATAAGGCTTTCCCTGCAGGCCTCTAACCATACGAGTGGCCCCTCTCTGGACCCTCTCAAGGTTGTCCACATCCCTCGTGAATTGTGGCACCCAGAATTGGATGCAGTACTTTAGCTGCAGCCTGACCAGTGCCGCATAGAGGGGGAGCATCACCTCCCTGGACCTATTCACGATGCACCTACTAATGCATGACAAAGTGCAGTTAATTCTGCTAATTGCTCTATCACATTAACAACTCTCATATTCATCTTGGAGTAGACAACAACTCTGTCAGCGATCAGTTCTGGCTGACTGATTCTTCCAGCAGATGTTAGGGTAGTTTAGGTCACCCGTGGCAACCATACCTCTTGACCTTCTGAGAGCTGCCTGGAGAATTCCAGGTCTAGCTCATCCTCCAAGTGTGCTGGTCTGTAGTAGACCACCACTACCAAGTCTCTTTCACCTCACCCCCCTTGTATCCCCTCACCCACCTTGTATTCGGATAATTTTCGTAATACTTATGTATGAATTATCCCTCTTTTTTTTTTTACCCATCCCTGCTCTGTAGAAGTAGCAAATATTAATGGTTTAGGGAATCTCAAACCCGATACCGATAATGCATGTTGCAAAGTATGAATATTCGGAAAGATAGCAATGAAGTTTTGGTTTGGATCCTGTTTTATGGCAGTGGGGCTTTATTAATCACATTGTCTGCTACATGTTTTGGTGTCAAAATATCAAACTTCTCAGGCCTTTTGAACTTGCATTTCTGCTATAACAAATTTTAGAAGGCACTACTTCACAGTCAGGGCAGCTAGGATCTGAAACCAACTTCTAAGGGAAGTAACGCTGGCTCCTACGTTGGGGTTTTTTAAGAGGAGGCTTGACAATTACCTGGCTGGGGTCATTTGAGCCCAGTTTTCTTTTCTGCCTAGGGCAGGGGGTCAGACTAAAAGATCTGCACCTTCCTACCCTACATCTATGAATCCTAACCCACAGTACCTCGGTTTGGCCCTCCTCTGATCCCATCTTGATTATAGAAGATGTATATTGCTCCTTAACTGAGAGAGCAACCCCCACCTTCCCCCCCCCCATATCCTGTCTGTGCAACCTATAACCTTCAATGCCTACTGCCCAATTGTGAGTATGGTCCCACCAGGTTTCCGTTAACCTAACCAGGTCAAAGTTGTTGTTTGCAAGCAGGAGTGCAAGTTCCACCTGCTTGTTCCCCATGCTCCTAGCATTAGTATAGACACATTTAAGCACAGTGGGTGCCCTTGATACCCCTTGTCCTGATGGCTATCAGGTCTCTTAGTGCTTACCTGGGCTGATCTATCACATCGCTCATGGTTCTCTAAACATAGGTTCTCATTGACCACTGCACCTCCATCCCCCAATGAATCTCCTTTAAAGGTTCTCTGTACTTGCCACTGATTAGGCCTCATCTACAGTACTTTAATTTCCACCTATCTCCCAGCTGTTACATGTGGTTTTTTAAGCTCTCCTCAGAGGCATTGAATGCTAACTGCAGCCAAAGCTGGGGATTTTCACAGAGACATGTCAGTTCTCATGCTGAGACAAACATGAAGTTTCAGGGTTGAGGGTTGACTTGAGGGTTTTGCTTCTCTGCTCAAGATCAGAATGCTCACCATACTTAGAAATGCCAAAAGGGGTAGGCATGATGCAGAATTGGAAGCTCCTAGCCATGTCTCCACTTGTCAGCACTTGAGTGGCAGGCCTGAGCACTGCATGATAGAGTGCATATTAACCCTTAATGTGCAGTGGTCCTAGTTGTAACACTGCCAAATATTCCTCACAGCTAGCAGCTGGTAACTCTAACATGGAATCTCCCCCTAAGATGCAGGATCTTCTCCAACCCAGTGACCCATAGAGGTAGGACAATTTGAAGCTCATAATTTTCTGCAGTAGATGGCACCTGAGTGAGTGAGGTAACAACTCGTTACCTTGAACTCCCCAGCATAGGTCACCAGGTACCCATTTATAGCTGGATCAATTCATGGTGATCTTAGTACAGGTTTTCCTGAAAAATAAAAACTTCAAAATGCTTGTCCCTAAGGTCCAGAAATAAAATTGAGCTGTCAGTAAAAAAACTAATGTACAAACCTCAGACTGAGGCTCATGGATGGGCAGACAAAGCAGAGCAGTGCCACCTTGTGTCTGAGCGTGAGCAGAGCTTGGCATCCTAAAGGGAGCTCTCCATCAGGGCTTTGGGGCTCATGGGAGCCCCTGTAACCTCCTTCCCTTCCACCTATGTTTCACCACTCCTAATTACCTGCCATGTCCCTGTAATGGCTACCTGCCTTGAAGGTAGGTAGAGCTGTGCAACTGTGAGCATTTTGAGGCACTGAGTCAGATAGGGAGGATACAGTGTGACCAGGACAGAGCTGGCAGAGGCAATAGACAGTCCATGCCAAGATGTGGGGAGCAAGTCAAGAGGGATAACTGTTGGATTAATGTTTAATGGTTAACGGTTTCTCTAAGTTTGTATGTTTATCCCCTTTCCCCCTGCAATATACCCTGGTTTAGCTGAATGCTGCTTATAAGTGGGGAAGTTTGTTCACTTTAGGACCCCCAGTTAATTTTTTTCCCCAAGTTTTTTGGGTGGTGTCTTAAGCCAGTTTTAGAAAGTTGGTGTTAAAACCCTGAATTTGAACAGAGCCCTTGTTACTTCTGCTGAGGGCCTTGCAGAAGCGTTATATTTGCATTATGTAAAACATGTCAATATAAAAGTTCAGCTATCAGTAAAAGTTTGCAGATCGTCATTAAAAAAAATACTGGGTTGGCAACCTTATTTCAAATACATGTGTCCCTGAATGTAAGTCCAAAAACTATCGGCCAGCAAAAAGATCAAGAAAAATGGACCTGCTGTCATTTAACTCAGTGGTCAGGGCATCCTTCCATAAAGGAGGGGATCCACATTCTAGGCTCCTGTCATCCAGGGAAGGTACCTTGTGCCAGTTGCCCAGCAAAGTGCTCGAACCACCAGGCTACAATTTAGGGCATTGATCAGTTCCCTGCACATACCTGTGCAGACTACTGCAAATTATCTGTAGCTATATGGAAATTTGTACATTCATACTGAATATGGAGTACGATTGCATACTGAATGTAGGGGCCAAAAATGGTGGGTAAGTCAGTGAGTAAGTACTATTGGAGCACATGAAGTGGGAAATAGGGATTTCTCTTATATCTTTCATCATCAACATAATAATAATAATATTAATCTTTAATCCTTAGTGATTTTTTTATTATTATTTTTTAATTCACTTTTACCATAGTGTGTTTTTTAAAAATGGTCTTTAGGAATCCATTTAGGATTTAATTAGGAGATAACCAACATTTTGGAGGGAATGGCATCACAATCTCTAATTCTTACCCCACTTCCAAAATACGGAAACATTTTAGGCCCTGTAAAAGGGAACAGGGAAGATACCACAGAAGCAGTACTTTTCTATTTCCATTTAAACTATAGAAGATCATCCTGCGAAAGTATGCTCTGTGCCAGCCAGTGGGAATTTACTGCTTTGGGGGAAGAAAACCCATGAGCAGATGTGTTAACTTCTCTTGACACCCAAAATATGAGGCTTCTCCATGGAAATTGCAGCCAGCAACACTTTCCTCATCCAAGTAATACATACGCTTATAGTGTTGAGGTAAAACAAGGAAACAGCACTAAATATTCTTTGTTTATGTCTCCTATATTTATTTTTTGGCATTTTTATAACAGCCATCAGCAACATATCTGAGGGTTTCCTCTTCCTTCCATAGCACATTATGGTACATTTAATGTTCTCATTTGGGGATTAAGTTAGGCATTTGTAACCAGCTGAGATAAATTATGACAAATCTAAAATATCCTTTTTTTAAAGTTAAAATAATATTGAATGTCATTTTTCTTCAGTACTTCTAATTTTTTCCTCTGCACTTCTTTGTTAAAGGAAAGAATGGAAGTGATTGTGCAGAAATACTATGAAAGAGCTGTGTGGAAATTTCACAGAAAAACACCTTGGTCTGCAAAACTACTCATTGAAGTTTAGTATCATGGATTCTATGGAGGGCCACTTCCTTGGAGCATCCACCATTATATAGTTTCTTGAGTAACCCCTGGAGCCAGACCAGGCCTAGCTTCTAGAGAGAGCAAGAACCCTTTGAGTAACCTACCCTAGTTCTGTATACCAGTGGAAATAGGATGGTTTCCATAAAATGGTGAACAGTAACAGCCATTACCCTTAAAAAATGGCATGCCATGCTGGAACCTGATAATGATTTTCACCTGATACTTATGATGGAAAATAATTGAGAGATCAGTTAGCAAAAGCAAACTTATTAATTATTCCATTGCTTGCTATTCATATTGTCAGCCTGCATAGATATTGAAGTTTCAGGCCTTGTGGTTCTAGGTACCAAAGATGCAAAGTGTTGTCTCTAGGGACTGACATTCTTACTACATGATGGTGAACACGAGCTGGATAGAAAAAGCAGATGCGGAGCACAAGCTCCCAAAGGCAATACCAAAAGTATTGGACAGATGCAGCTGCAGTGAGCAGCCTTTTTCCCCCTTCCCTTAAGCATTCAGTTCTAATCTGAGGTATCTTTATAAAAGGGTTGTTTTTTATTCATATCAATATTTCCTTAGATTGAAAATGTATTTTTTCCTTACTGAAGTGTAAACAGGAAGGGAAGGGAAACACACAATAAAAAGAAAAGTGTAATTGCATCATAGAAAAAGATCTACTGGATCATCCTGTCCACCTCCTTGTCAGTGCAGGATTTTTTTCCTTACAGAAGCATCTTTCCAGTACTTTTTTGCTTAAATTTGCCAAATAAATAGGCTTCTTTCATTTTGTTTCATTACTAGAATTTAGCCTGGTACATGTTAGTGTTAGAAGATTTCCTAGCTAGTAAGCCTATATTTTTTCTTCTAAATTTCATGTGATTAATCTTAATAAATTAACCTCTTGCCCCTCCTTGAAAATGATGACCATCTCAAGGTAGCCATGGGGGGCAAACATGTCCTTGCTTACAGGCAGCCCCCCAGTATCACATAGCATCTTTCAGCAACAGGTTACCTAACTCCTCTTCTCACCAAGGTATTCATTGGATCCTGATGCCAGCTGTGCCCTTACCAACACAGACCACATCATCACTGGACCAAATAACACAGATTATAACATCCAAAATGTATTTACCTGCACCTCTACTAACATCACATACACCATCACCTGCTTATAGTGCAAATGGGATTATCTCCATCTACATTGGGCAGATGGGATTATTTCTATGGGTTCCTCTAGATGTTCAGGTAAAGACATAATAAGATCTGATGCACAGTCCACATAATTGCACCTCCTACCATGCCAGACATGCCTAACAGGAGGTGTGATTGTGGGATCCAGCATCAGATCCAAACATGCCTTATTACTGGTGCAGGTGGAGCCCAGGATTGTGATGTGATGCTGGATTCCACACTAACAGTTTGATTATATGTATTTCCCCTATGGCAGGGATTTTCAAAGTTTTTATGCCGCCGCCCATCAAACTACAGTCTAGCAAGCACAGATGATTGCAAGGACAAGCCCTGTGCTGCCATGAGCCCTGCAGAAGGAGCTGTGGCCTCTCTACCTGGCTCTTGGGAGCTGGAGTTTGCTAATCCGCAGCCACTTCCAGTCTGGCAGGCAATAGTGCTGTGGACCGGCAACCAACCCACCACAGCCACAGCCCAGGGATTGAGAACCCCTACACTATGGGACTCTTAGCTATGAGAGTTTGCTACTCGCTTCTCCACTGCACTATCAAATAGCAATCTCCCATAGCCACGAGTCCTGTATAGGTGTAACTAAAGTCTTAGTGTACTTGGGTGATAGCATTGTGTTCGGAAAAACCCTGAAGGAGCATGAAGACATATTGATGGAAGCGTTGGTTCACTTACACAAAACTGGGTTGAAACTCTTCTTGGACAGAGGTTGAGAGGTATGCTTTCCCCTGCAATGCAGCTTCTTATTCTGTACCACCAGTCAGTCCTATTCTTTTGTGAGTAGTGCTTCTTTGTGACTGTGCGAAATGGCCTCAGGGTCTTGACCCTGCTCTAGTGCAAAATGTATACACAATCAAATTAAAGCTGAATAGAAACCAGCTATAAAATTGTTACACATTTTCCAGCTCTGACTTCATAGCTGGCTGGACGGTGTTATGGCATGATAGTTAATTTGCATGTGTAGTTGGTTTAAATTAATCGCACAATTAGCTAGTTTATTGAGTAATACTTGTAATGTGTAGAGGGGTTCTATGTGCAAGAGTGAATGACCACTGATCTAAGATCAGTATCAAACAGAGAAACGAAACAGCAACAGAACACTTTAACCTCCCTGGACATTCCATTGCTGACCTCAGTGGTTGTTCAACAGAATTTAAAAAATGAACTTAAATAGGAAACTGTGGAATAAGAAATCATCTACAAACTGGATTATGTTAGGTATAGTCTAAACCAAGACTATGGATTCATATCCCATTATATGGATTAGTCTTTATAAGCTTGATTTCCCTCACTTAGTTAACTGCTTTGCTTTTCTCTCTGTATATTATACATCTCTGATTTAGTTTAGCTTATATTATATACTTTGCTTTCTGCCAAAATAATGCATATAAACCTGTTTCTGCTGACATGTGTCTGTTCTACCAAACAGAGCAATAAAATTAAATGCCCTGATCCTTAGCAATGTGGCACAACACAACACAGCAATGACTGAAAGCAATCACAAGCATTTGCTTTTAAAATGATCTGCTAGGCTGACTATATGTCAGACTTCTCCCCTAGTAAACTCAGAGCAACTCTAATGGCTTTGTTGTACATTACATTTAGCAAGTGCTATATTTAGTTTGTTCGTAGCATGAATATCACTTAGAAAGTTTTCTGAGCATTGCACAATAATGCTTACTATGATCTAAATATAGATTGTAGAACTGCACAGGGCTGGTTCAAGGCTCTGGTTCTGTGTGGGGGATGGGAGTGGCTCACATGCCATGCTGGTGTCACTCCCAGCCCCTGCACTGCACTGGAGCATTGAACCCCTCCCATGCAGCGCAGGGGTTAAGACCAACTCCCATGTTGTGCTGGTTTTGCTCCTAGACCCTGGCAAGGCTCTGGCGTGGGAGAGCAGGGAGCCTGACAAATGTCTTCAACAGGCTCCCACCCCCTACTACCACGCTGGAGTCCCCTGATTGTTATCTCTGTGGAACAGATAAATGTTAGCTCAATACATGTTAGATACTATGAAATGGAGATGCTCTTTTCTGGAAAAGACCTACATTTACTACACTACAGTGGAACTAAGCATGTGCTTTCCAGCTTGAAAACTCAGATGCTAGCATTGTAAGTGTAGTTAGCACAGGGGTGGGCAATTATTTGGGCTAGCAGGGCACTTAGGGAGTTCTGGTGAGCTTGTAATGGGATAGGTCAGCACCTCACCCACTCCTACACACAACAGTTCATCAAAACTCCCTAAATGGCTCTGCTCTACGCTGGGATGGGTGGCTGGTTTGGGGCCACAGGTGGGCAGGAAGCAGCATTGGGGAGCAGGATGGGTGGGTGGGTAGGTGGGTGGGGCTGGGATTTTGGGGCCATGATAACATGGGATTGGGGCCCAGGACAGAGCCATGATCCACATCCCGCATGCCCCTGCAACTGGCGCTGGTTCCATGGGCAGGGGTGTCTGGGGAGTAGATTGTTGTTCTGCACTGGGCCCTCACCCCATGCTGTCACCACCTAGTGGTCCTGGGGTCTCCATGGAGACTGGGACCCATGTGGGCAGGGAACATGGCCAAACAGATGGCATGGAAGGGAACTGTGTCTGGGAGTGGGCTGGGTGGACAGGGCTGGGTCAGGGACTTTGGGCTGGGTCGGGGACAGCAGGGACAGCAGGGAGCCAAGGCCTGGAGCAAAGCTGTTATTTACTTTCCACGTGCCCCCACCTGTAGAACCATCTCTCATCACAGGAACATGTAGGCTGTGTGTCATAAATCTGCCCCAGGTCCTGGACCCACTCTTTTGCTACCCTGTAATTCTGCTGTACCAGTCCTACTCCCAGATGCAGCTCACTGCTCACTTGTGGCCCCATCCCATCTGCCCAGTCATTTGCTCCACCTGCATAAGCCCTACCCCTGGTGCTTGGTGTGAGGTGGAGAGGCCTGGGTGCCTGGGCAGTGGGACTGTGTCTGGCAGCAGCAACAGCTGGAAGAAGTTATCATGACCCAGGCTGCCAGGAAGTGAATCTAGCTGCCGCATGTCCCCAGCCCTGTTGTGTTGCATGTGCCACAGCCCAGGCTGCTCCCCATGCCTGGGTTGGGTGGGACCAAGGGACCTACTGCATGCAGACTGGACAAAATTCCTTAGTGGGCCAGATCCAGCCTTTGGGCAGTATTTTGCCCACCCCTAGTTAGCACGTAAAAATGTAAAATGTAACAAGGCCCTAAGGGCAAGTTACGTTGAGAGTCAGTTGCTCAAACAGGCCCCTAAGGGAGCTATGGATGAGGGAAAACTCAGTGACTTCTTTTTGTCACTAGGCCATGACTCCTACTCTGCCAACAGGGAGTAGAATACTGTAAATGTTGCTATGGTGTTTCTATGCTAGTATTAGAGCTTGATCCACTGGGGCCTTCCTCCTGTAGTTGGGTTTGTCTGTGTACAGGCTTCTGTACAATATACTTTCAGTAAAAAAAACCCAGAAGACTTAGGATTAAAGTAGCAGTTTGAACAAATACTGGCTAATAAACCACCTTATATTATGTCCTAAACTAATCAGTGGTATACAAAAAAATATTTGTCAAAGAGATTAAGGTCCATTTCTGGATCCCAGCCTCTTTCATCACATTTGTCCTTGCCATACTGTTCCTTTGATAAGGTCTCCTCCCTACACAGTTTCCTGGGAAAACAAAGCACAGTCATACAAGTGATAAATCAGTGCATTGACAGGTGCAAATAAAAGGATGCATAGAAATCACCCACTTGACCAAATACACAGCAGTATTTTACCTTAGGACTACAAAATAATTTACTGTAGTTACTCCAGTGTTCTAGGCAGTTAGATACAGTTCTGAAAACAATAAAACCCCACCCCGTTCCAGATAGATAACAGTTTTGATTTATTTATGCTTAAACTGAATTCTGTATTATACTTGGCTCCAGGGAGAAACTGCACACTTTCTACAAAGAGAGCCCACATTTAATTTTGAGTAAGTTTTCTCTCCCCCTGGATTTCATGAACAATGCTGGATTTCGCAAAATTGCAATTTCAGTAGGTCTCTATGAATAAGGCTATATGCTTGTCAATGATATAACGATTTCATCATTACTTTGTATGAGTTATAAGGTGTTCCTAAAAAAGAACTGGGACATAATTCTTAAATTGTGTAAACTGTCATAGCTCCATTGAAATGACTTTTCATAATGTTTGCCATGTGTATATACTGTTAGTCTATTATAGTTCTAGTCTCTTCTTTTACATTAGTGTAATTTGCACTGTAATTTCCCAAGCGAGAGAATTCCTATAGGTAGTAGCAACTGAAAACCAGGGGTTAATACTGGAATCTATTGCACAGTCTTACTGTTCTGATATAACCTCAATTTCTAATATATCCTGGAAAAAAGTTTGTGTAGAACAACATTTTTGTTTATATCCATGAATATGAACATAAAATAAGGCTTAAATTATGCCAGATATATATATATTAGTAATGTTTAAGTCCACTAATACAGGTTTTCAAATTCAGTAAGGGAATGCTGATTCTGATGTACAGAATGATAAGAAAAAAAGAACAAATTTGTATCTTGGAGGATAATTTTATAGTTGAAGATTTTTACATAACATAGTCAATAACAGCAAGCCCTTGATTTAGTCTTTTTAATGAAGAGTCTGCATCTTTGCAGCTGAATAGCCAGGGCTCATATTTATTATCTTCTTTTAAAGGCTTCAGGAAGGCTTCAGGATGGCACAAACTATTCTTTCCCTAGAAGCAGATCTGGGTTATTTAATTTGGGAGCCTAAAGGCATCTGTCACTGTTGGGAGCCCCATAAAGAATTTAAAGGTACATCACCATGGGGCTATTTCCTCTTGATTAACTTACCTGAATTTGAACTGTTTGGCTGTTTTCCATGGCACCAGCCCCTGAAATGAAAATCCCACCTTTTCTATTTGCATTTGAGATGCATTTACATCAGAAGTAGAAGCTGCAAACATATGCTTTCCATGAGGAATATAAATCAGGTAAGGAGCTATGCATAACAGATATCCTCAGACAGCCAGTATGCAGATCAGTACCATTTGAAAATGATATTAATGCATATGATTAATGCTGTGAAGTGTCTGCTTCTTATTACAACACAATTAACAGAATTTTAAATTTAAACTTGTAGGAGTAGATAGCAGATGTCTTAGAAAAGTGCTAGGAGTACTTGGTGTTGGCGTAGATGCTTTATGACCAGTGCACAGATGCTAGAGTTACTGAGGTGTGCTCCAAATTCGACCTAATGGAAAATGACCCTGTAATGAGACCACTGTCCCCTGGTGGCCATGCAGCTCCTGCCTTGTTCTGGCTCTCGGGTCTGTTTTCTTCAGCCTGCCATGCTTTGATGTACTTCATTAGTCCCGAAAAGGGAAGGTCCTACATTTGAGCCCCGGCCTGTATTCTTGGCAGTGGATCTTTCTTGGATCCTGCTGGTCCCAATCCAACCCTTCCTTTCCCATATGTACCCCCATGGAATCGTTCCCTTATGTGCTATTTATGGCCTCCTACCTCCCCCATAATCCATCTATGTCTCGCAGGTGCTGCCATAAATCCCTTTCATCGGGACCTTCTCCTGCCTCCACCCCTTTGCTTTTGCTGGGCCTTCCAGCAGAGGCTGGAACTGGCTTCTGGGCTCCAGTTTTTGTCTCACCTACTCTGGAACTCTTTCTACACTGCTCCAGGCACCAGGCTCTCCAACCCTGTCTTCACAATGCTTTGGGTGCTAAGCCTCTTGGCCCTGTCTGACTTCAGCTGGTTAGGCTTTAGTGTAATGTAGGCTAGAATCCCCATTCTGATTGCTGCTTAGTAGCACCCTGAGCCCAGCCCCTGGCAGGGCTCACACAGCCTTGCAGCTACCACTGGGACCTCTACCACTGCTAGTAGTTGCAACTTCAACCACCAGTAAAAAGTCAAATGAAAACATAAGTATTCTGGCTATAACTAAACTCCTAGCACACTGGCTATATAGTAAAGCTTCTACTCATTTGGGGTCCCAACCCCTGCAAACCCTCAGTTCCTTACTAGGTAATCCCAAGCTTTAGCTCAGCCACAGCCAACTCACTTCAGAGCTCTTCTTCTCTGACTCATGCCATGGGCTTGTGTGCCACCTAAGCCCTGCTTTTTCCTGGTCAGGTGGCTCCCCTAGCTACCTGCAGGTGCTCTCTTATTAGGCTTGCAGGCTGGTTTTCAGGGCAGCCTCTAGTACCAGCTGTAGCAGTGCCTTGTCTCCCATGCAAGGCTTTGCACTCTAGCACTGTTGTGGAGCAGCTAGTACAGTAATGGGCATTCTACTGCCCACTCAATACCACTGCAGAGCAGCCAGCACTGCAACAGGCACTAACAGCCTATAAATCCCTGGTGGCCTGTTCTTCTGTAGCTTGTAATAAGCCATCTTCCCCAGCTAAGGATCTGTCTGTGGCTGCTTCTCTTTAAAGTAACAGGAGCTCTAGACTCCCTGCTACAGACCTGTAAGAAGAAGAGGCAAGAATTATTTTGTGATAACTTTTATTGAATCAACTGTACAGGTATATTATACACTGCATAGTTACAGCTACAAAAACAGCTTCCATGTCTCTCTGTCTCCAATTACATTCCATTCCCTGTGTTGAAATCAGATGGGGTGGGCTTCTTGGGTTCCATATTTAACCCTGTTAAGAAGAATACCTCCTTTAATCAAGTATGGAGCAAAGGGCAAACTAGAAACCAAACTGTGAGTCTCAGATGCATGTTAACAAGACTATATTTGCATAAATAAAATGGTTAAGATTTTACTTCAAAATATATATTTTCTATTAATGTGAATAAATATGGTTTCCTTTTAGGTCTCACAATACAATATACCACAGTGTTGCTTAACTTATTTTAGGGCAGAGATGGACATAACTTTTGAAATATTTCCAAATGTAATGTAGGTGGAAACATTTGAAAAACTATCATCCTAAGCTGTCAGACACATCTATAGCCCCTATCACACTTGCTGGGTGGAAAACTTCAAAATCGCTGCTCTCCAGCTACTGGGCACTAGGTAGTATTGTGTTAAATCCCCTCACAGGGTAGGGACAGCACAGGCAAAGTTAGTGGGCAACTGCCTGCTGTTCACTGTTGGCACTGGATTCACAACCCAGCACCAATACCTTTGCTCCGAGTAAGCACAACATTCAGATGGACCACTACCCTGTCGGCTGATAAAACATGAATTTTGTTCATTTACAGTGATAGGAAATAAAAGCAAAGTAGGCAAAGCAAGTACAACATACATCATGCAAATTTCCCAGTGACCAGAATATACACAAAGTGAGCCGTCTGTCTGGCCAGTACGTAAATGCCATCTTGAGGTTCTTTGCTTGACTGTCTGACACCAGAAAGCTTGAATGTCGGGAGCTGATGCCAAGTGTCACTCCACTGTGTTGAAAATTTTCCTTTTGTATTCTTTGCTCTCCTGATGATGCCTAATGACTTGATCCATGACTATCGCTGGTTGGTTTCTCTGTTTGTCATGCGGTTAATGTCCCATGTTGTAAGCCAAAACCCCATTTTCATAAACCTATCACATGCCCACATTCTAATTTGGCGCTTTACTGGTACCCTCCTAACTTGGTCTGTTCTCCCAAAACTGGAAAGCTTAAGGCTTGTTGCAAGCAGGCACTACAGCCTAGAAGCCCTGGAGCCAGGCCTTTCTCTATTATGAAAATAAAGTTAGGATGTTTTCAGTTACCCAGGATGTGTGGCCTTGTTGTTTTCCTACCTGTGTTAGACACCTTGTCTGCTTCTGCAGGCTGGAAAACCTGTTTATGAGACCCAGGTTTTGGGGGTTTTTTTAAGTTAACCCTTGCTGCTATAATCATTATTCTAATTCTTGTGTATATTACCTATGAACCATTTCCCAAATGCAAATATCTAAATATCATTTTCTAGTCATCACTGCTGCTCTAAGTAACCCCCTTCTGATAAAACAAGGATACCAGGTTTGGGAGTGTGGGGGGTGTCTTTATGCTAGTATGGAGATGAGAGCACCCCAGATGCCAGAAACAGCTGGAGCCCTATAACCATCCCACATGCTGCTACTCCAAGCACTGAGGAGGGGGTAAGCATTGGGGAGAACAGGGAAAGGGTCATGGAAAGCTCTGTCTCTACTAGCTGCAGAAGTCATGGTGGTGGCAGTGGGGGCTACACCGCTCCAGTTAGAATGGAGTGCAGGGACCTACGTGACACTGACCAGGGAAGTCCCCTCAGTCTGCTCTGCTCTGCTCTCTCTACTACATGAGGAGACAGTGGAGTTTTATAGGATGCTGGAGCACCAGGTGAGCATCGCATATCGTACCTCCTACAGTGTACACAAGTAAGAAGCAGTGAAGCACTTCTCAACAGTACCTCATTTAAATAGGTGCTTGTGGCAGGGCACTGTTTGTGCCTGCCACTTTAAGGGCCTGGACATGGCAGCTGGCAGCTGCCTGATGAGGTCAGCCATTTTGAACCAAGGGCTGCCCATATGAACAGGGCAGTTCTGCTGCTGGAGGCCACGCAACAATACTGCCTGGCTGGAGGGCTGTTGGTGTCATCTTGAGATAAGGGAGGAGCTGTAGGGGATGGTAAGGAGGCTCCTGGTCCTGGGTATGACCTAAAACTGCACCCTACTGGGAGTGGGTGGCCTGGTGGGGCTCTCAGTGGTGCGGGAGCCCCCAGGAAATGCCAGGCCAGTTACCACCCTGGTGAAAGGTGGGTCGGGGCGACTTAACCCCTAGCCCCCACAACCGCGTTGGTTACCCTTTGTTTGCAGGGTCTAGAGGGTGGACCCCAGAGAGAGAGAAAAGGCCATAGACTTGCACCCATCTGGACATCCCCTGACTGGTCCATGCTGGGGCCAGGACCGGAAGGGCCGAAGGCCAGGGGCCCACCGCAAGGAATGCCCAAGAGCTGCACAACTGGGGTTCCGGCTGGCCTGGAGGTAGGCCAGGGCTAGTGAGCCAAAGGTTCTGGGAGAACCGCACCTGAAGGGGAGGTGGTTCAGGGAACTATGCTGCCTAGCATGAAGGCGGATGAGACCGCCTGAGGGAAGGAATCCAGACAGGGTTCAATAAGGAATATTCTGGGGCCCAGTGTGGGGGCTGGTGATTATGATACCATCTAGATGCCATCTGTGAGGCTTGGGCTGCGATGAAGGGGAGGAATGGAGCCGGAGATAGCACCCCCTGGCATCGGGGCAGGAAATGGGCAGCCTCCCACTTATTAACATCCATTAACCAATTAATACCAACAAGGCATGGTGGGTGAGAAGGCAGGCAGTTAGCCCAGAAACAGGTGGGTGGGCCACGCTTACATCGACCCCAAGCAGGCCCCATGTTACAGTGTTATTCTGCAGCTTTTCAAAGGCCCTGTACTTATAAAGGAGTCTTACATGCTACTAAGGTGATGTCTGTCCAGTATGATTGTCCAAGGCCCTTTGTCTATCCAATATATAGATATGTATATATATTTTAAAGGGAGTACTCACAAGCTTAAAGATAAACATTATATCTATGTGGAAAAGTCCTTCAATTTTTGCAAATCATAGTAATTGCTAAGATAATGTAAAATGTACATGATGGTGTACTTTAAGCTATAATATTTTTGAGGTGCATATCTTTGCACCTGTACTATGCAATAAAAGACCTGTACTATGGGATAACAGGATGTAATAGCTATAATAGTTCAGGAAGAATTGCTGCATTCCATGAAGGCTATAATGTGTTTTAAAATAACATAAATATCAATCAATGATAAAAAATAGGAATTCTTAAGGAATTGTTTTGATCTAGTGACTGAATGCTGTAATCCCTGAAAGTGTCCAAATACATTATGATGTACTTTAACCTAGCAAATTATTCATGATTAACAATTTATTCACTGAATGTAGCCCATTTATGTAAGCTGGCTGTGAATAGATTATGATTTCTATAAAAGTGTCCATAGCTCAAGTCATTTCTTGAATGACTAAAAATGAAGAAGTTAAGTCCATGGAGTGATCACACACTGTAGTTTTGGATAATGCTTTGAGAACTAGATATTTATTATGTGAGTTCTCAGCTATGCATTTATGTGAGTGAAGTGTAGCAGTTTCTGTCCCTTACTGTTCAATATCTTCATCGGCAATTTGGACGAGGGAGTGATAAACACCTTGTTCAAGTTCAAAGATGACACTAAGATGTAGGGAGAAGTGAGCATGCTAGAAGAGAGGGATAGGCTACAACTAGATCTCGACAGGTTACACAGGTGGGCAGATGAGAATAGGATGGGTTTCAATACAGACAAGTGCAAGGTATTGCACCTGGGGAGGAAGAACCAGCAGCATACCTACAGGATGGGGAACTCTCTTCTCGCCAGCACAGAGGCAGAGAAGGCTCTTGGAATCGCTACTGATTCCAAGATGAACATGGGCCACCAATGTGGGAACGTGGCCAGGAAGGCTAACCACACCTTGTCATGCATCCATAGATGCATCACGAGCAGGTCCAAGGAGGTGATCCTCCCCCTCTATGCAACATTGGTCAGGCTGCAGTTGGACTACTGCGTCCAGTGCTGGGTGCTGCACTTCAGAATGGATGTGGACAGCATTGAGAGGGTCCAGAGGAGGGCCACTTGCATGACTAAGTGGCAGCAGGGAAGGCCCTATAAGGAGAGGCTATGGGACGTGAACCTGTTCAGCCTCCACAAAAGAAGGCTGAGAGGGGATCTGGTGGTTGCCTATAAAGTTGCCAATGGGGACCAGCAGGCAATGGGAGATTCCCTGTTCCCCTGAGAACTACTGGGGTAACAAGGAACAATGGCCATAAGTTGACTCTGAGTAGATTCAGGCTAGATATCAGGAGGCACTACTTCACTGTCAGGGTGGCTAGGAGCTGGAATCAACTTCCAAGGGACCCCTGGGGGTCTTCAAAAGGAGGCTAGACAGCCACCTAGCTGGGGGTCATTTGACCCCAGCATCCTTTCCTGTCCATGGCAGGGAGTCAGACTAGATGATCTGCTTAGGTCCCTTCTGACCCTATCAACTAAAAAAACTAAAAAACTATGTAGGAAAGTACTTTAAGGAATATTTTTAACTCTAGGCATTTGCTTAAGTCTCTTCAAGGCATTTTAACTTAAGCTTCAAGTTAAGTGATGAATATGGATGAACTAGATTCAAGACAAATATTCTTATGATGAGCAGTGGTGGCAGCGGCAGTAGCTGGGCAGAAGCTGCTGGTTGGTGTGGGTGAAAAGTGGCTGCCTCCCCCTTGCAGCTGCTCAGCCCTTCTTGCTGTAGCCACCCGGGGCCCATGCCTAGGCTGCCCTGGGGCTCCTCTCCACCACCATCACCACCACCATTGCTGGTTCTGAGCTGCCCAGCAGGGCAGTGGTGGCAGTGGGGAGGAGCAATAGGACAATTTGGGCACGGGTTCTGGGCTGCTGGCCACCACTGCTCATCCTTGGTGGGCTGATCCAGAATGGGCATGTGGTGGCCTGGGGCCAGTATCAGAGCTATGTGTGTGGGTCCCAGTTGGTCTGAAGCTGGTAAACTCCAGCTGGGGTGAGTCAAAAGCGGGAGCGGGGCAGGCTAGAGCTGTGTACTCAGCTGTTGCTGGGTGCTGGTGGCAGTAGCGGTGGTGGGGAGGATGCATGAGCTCTTGGCTGTTGCAGGGTTGGGGGGTGCTGGCTGATTGCAACAGGTCCCCAAATTTGCCTGTGTGGCCCATGGGCCCAAATAATTGCCCACCCCTGCTTTAAGGTAAGTTCTTACTTTAATTAAGAGTAACTAAAATACATATTTTAGTGTAAGTAGCTAAAACTCAGCAGTTAGATCAATACTTAAGCTCCTTGTTTAACTAGAGTGAGGGGGAATTCTTTAAAGAGTTTGTTTGGAAACTCTCTTACATTTATTTGCTGTAAGCTTGGTCAGAGAAAGCAGGTTAGTAGGGAAAAGGGAACCCTTTGGGACCAAGGAGCAGCAAACAGGCCAGCTTACTCTGGAGTTTGCTAGGGAATGTTTGCTTGGAAAGAGGGGCAGGAAGAGATAGGTGGTAGATCAAGAAACCCAGAGAAATGGCTGAAATTCTATTGGTGGAAGAGGCCAGGCCAGGCTTCCTAAGGTTGAGAGAATCAAGACCTCTGCCACCAAGAGAAAGTGATAGGTCATGGTGGTTGGAGGACTCCCTTTGCATGGGATGGAGGCATCCATCTGATGGCCTGACATGTCTTGAGAGGTCTGCTATTTCCCCAGAGCCCAGATCCAAAATGACACAGAGGGATTACCAAAACTCATCTGGCCCTCTCACTACTACCCCATGCTGCTCATCTATGTGGATACCAATGATACTGCCAGGGGCAACCCTCAGCAGATCAAAAGTGCTTACAGGGCTCTGGGTGCAAGCATGAATGGGACAGGGGCTCAGGTGGACCCAGTCAAGGGGAGGGGCCCAGGAAGGAGCAAACATGTTGTATAGATCAGTGCTTGGCTGTGCAGATGGTGTCACCAGCAGGCTTTGGCTTCTTTCATGATGGGATGTTGTTCCAAGAAGACTTGCTGGAAAGAGACAGGATCCATCTGATGAACAGAAGTAAAGAGCATCTTCATAGACATGCTTGCTAACCTGGAGAGGAGGGCATTAAACTAGGTTTGCTGGGGAGGTGGAAACCAAAGTCATGAGGTAAGTGAAGAAATGGGTGACTTAAGGAACCTGAAGCCAGGGGGTGAAATCTGGCCTTCTCATTCTTCCTGGCAAAGTAGAGCAATTGGCTAGTTACCTCAGGTGTTTGTATACAAATGAATGGAGCCCAGAAAATGAGCAGGAAGAACTGGAAGTGCTTGCATAGTCATGGAACAATGATGTGATTGGAATAACAGAAACTTGGTAGAATAGATTGCATGACTGGGTACAAGCAGGACAGGCAGAGGAGAAGAGGAGAAGTTGTGGTTTATGTAAAAGATCTGTGTGATTGCTCAGAGCTCCAATACAAAACTGGAGATGGGTCTGTTGAAAGTGTCTGGGTTAGGGTCAGAGGGGAGAGTAACAAGGGTGATATCATGGTGTGTGTCTGCTATAGACCATCAAACTCCAGCAAGAGGCATGCCTACACCAGAAAACCAGAAAGCCACAGAGCATCATCTGAGCTGGTCCCAGCAAGCCGGTTGTGGTGGCTCTTGAGGACATCTGTCTTGGCCTTACCCAGTAGAAAGTTGGCCAGGCAGATGGGGCCCTGCTTGGCTACATGGTATAGGTAGGAGCACACATAAGTGTTCTCGGAGAGGCTCCTGCCCAGCACATGCAGTGGTGGCTCAAGGGTGACAAAGAGTGGCCATAGGCAAAGACAGTCGAGAAAGGTTTGAAAGAGGTTCTCCTCAATGCTTATACCATGTGCACCTCGCCAGGCAGCATGCCAGGCTACAAGGTTTAGCCTGTCAGAATGTATCTCCTGGAGGAAGGTGATGACCAGCTGTTTCTGGTGTAGGAGCTCCAGGATGGCCTTTGGTTTCACTGGATCTCTTGAGCGAGCACCCAAGAGCAGAACAAGATAGTAGAGACAGGTTGGGGAAGGCCTATCATGCCCTACTGTACTGCAGGGACCCTCCCAGGCCCGACTCATCTCTCACCCACTGTGTGAGCTTCTCCAGATGGTAAGCCATCTGCCAGGTGCCTAGATCTTGCTGCATAAGTTTGACTGTAGCCCTGGCAGCCTTGACAAAAAGCTTAGGGTCTGCACGCCACTGGGTGATGTGCCCCACTACATTCTTCTGTTCTTTGGTCTGCTTAAGAAAGGTCAGGAGACCCCCATAGTCAGGGGCAACCCAAACGGGGTTTGCCAACATGGGGTGGATTTTTCCGACAGAAGAAGGTCAAGGCTGCATCCCAGGTGGGAGCTCACCTGAAAACACAGTGTCTACATCTTCAGTGTCCAGGCACAGCAGCGTCCTCATTGTCTAGGTTGAGAACCAGCTCCAGGGGAGTGCTCTCTGTCTTCTTGGGGGCAGGGAGGTCATCCTGCTCTCAAGGTCACTTGTGACACTTGGAAAGCTGGATCTCCATCTAACTAGGTTCCCCATCCAATCTGGTGGGCTGGGATGTGATCGAGAGTTCAATAAACCCCTCTGCCACCCCCTGGATCAGGCCTCCACAAGAGAGGCATTCTGTATCATCTTTGCCACCACCCGGCTCTGGGAGCCAAGAGACAGGCAAGGGGTTGGCTGTCACCAAGGGTCCTGTGCCACTGGCGGGGACTGCCTGTCGCACTGGGCTGAGTCCTTCATGAATGGGCCCTGTGTGCTGTCGGCCGTGGCTGGTTCCATACATGGCCCAGTGTAACAAGTGGTTCCTGAGAGCAGCGCAGGACCCCAAGTGACAGCCCAAGATGTCTGGAGCTGCCCAGAGACGTGTACTGCTCTGAGCTGAGTTGGGCTACACCTGCATGGTGGCAGAGGCAGGGAACACCAGGATCTCAACTGCTGAGACAAGTGGTGAGACCCATGCAGAGGATCCTGTCCAGGGCCAGCACTGGGGACCCAGCTGGAGGGCAGACAAGGTGGCCATTTGGGATCAAGTGGAAACACTTTGAAATATCCAAGTGGGTCACTACAAGGAGCATGTCTTCTGGGCAGTAGCTGCCCAGATAGCATAGCAGGGGCACCCCATCCAGGTCTGCCAGGCATGCAGCCATGGAGCCGCAGGTCCAGATGTAATCGTAGGTAGCAGCAAGTCACAGCCAAGCAGCAGCCCCCACTGCCAGACCTCAGAAGCTCCTGCAGGCAAGTAGCCCTGAGCTGCTTGCCAGGGTAGGTTTTTATATTGCTGGGGCCAGCACAGGGCAGTTTTTATACTGCTGGGGTCAGCACAAGTGCTGGCCCCAGGATGCATCTCCCCCTGGCTACAAATCTGGGGGGAGCTGGGCAGTTATTTTCCCCCCAAGTGGTACAACTTGCCCCACACCAAAGTGCATGTCCGGGCACATGTGCTGATGCAAACATCCACATCTCAAATTTGTGCCAGTCCTATTTGAGCTGCTGCAAGTGCATGTGCCTGCATGTGTGGACACATCCCATGACTTCAGTAAGAACATATTTGTGCCTTTATCTAGTCTTTTCCTGTGACCAATATAATAGCTTTCCCCCTACTTATGGTAACAAGAATTTTGCGGCTTTGTTGACAAGCAAGAAGATATTCATGCAAGGAATATATCAAGCAACCTTCTTGTGACACTATTTTGTAGTGGTTTTTGAGATTAGAACTACAATTAATTTAAGATTCTTGATCTTAAGTACTTTGCAAAATCCTTCTTTTGGATTTCACCATCTCTCTTTGCCGATCGTTGACATTATGTACTAAACACTTTTATTTTGTGCTGTGATGATTCTTGTTATTCATTTATATGTTCATAACATATAGTTAAAATGAAAGAAAATAAATCCATCATAAAGTATGACACTTTTTATACACTTTCAAAGAAGCAACATCCATCATTTCATTCTGCCTCTGGTATTTTCATCTGTAGTGCAGTTTCATTACAGACTTGACTAATGCACTTCAATAGGTTTTCTTTAATTCAAGTCTTCTTACAAGCTGCCATGATAAATGAAATCAATAACCTGGCATGATTTCTCTCTATCAGCAGTATGCCATCGCAATGCTGTACTTGTGTTCCCTTTCTGGTCTCCTTGAGTGGCCCTTGACCTATTTGGCAACATAAAAGACATATTAGCAATGGCATGTTATAAAGAAATTACAAGAAGAGCACATTTGACCACAGAGGTATAGATAAGAATAACTAAGACTAATACACTGTTCCTTATGGCCAGATATTCAGCTAGAGTAGATTGGGATAGCTCTTTAAGAGGTTTATTCATTATATATCTTAATGAAGTTTACCCATAGAGTTGCACACTGGAAAGTTTGTAGGATCAAGGACAAAGCTGTGGAGCAGAGATTAGATTAATGTATGTATTCTGAGCAGGGCATAACTACTTTCTTAGCCATCATGTGTAAAGCAAGAGATTTAAAACCCTTGCAAAACTCATGTTAACTAATAAGGCTATGCGTAGATGAAACAAGAGGAGTGTGTACATTCCACTTTAACATGGATTAAATGCTGTTGCACCACTTTAATGGTGTTGGTATTTGCACACGTCGGCAGCATGTTGCACATTAATTCCAGCCACTGTAGGAAATTCAGTGGTGTAATGAATCTTAAACGACTTGAGGCACAGCAAACTAAAAGTCCTTCAAGGAGTTTTAGTTTACTGCCCTTACAGCCATGGAGTGAAGCACTGGGCTCTGTACAGCTCCACAGCTGTGCAGGAAGCCCTGCAGGCAACCTGGCAGCAGCCCAGGAAAGCAGGCTCTGCCCAAGAAAAGCAACAAACATATCTCCTGCCACCCTTGCCCTCCCAGAGCCTGCCTGCCTGAGCTGTGCAGGGTCCAGTGCTTCCCTCTGTGGCTATGGTGCCCCCAAGGACCACCCCAGCCAGATGCCTGTGGGTGGGTGCCACCTAGGGTGGCCTGCTGCTGCCTTGGAGGGAAGCACCAGACCGCCCGCAGCCCAGGAACCGCTCCACCCACCAGCAGCTTGCCCTCCCCTCCCTGCCGGAGGGGCAGGCAAGTCAGCAGGGTGTGTGCACTACATGGGAGTTTAATCAGCCCTAAATTGAAGTGGTGTTTTTTAAAACCCACCACTTCAATTTAGGGCCCCTGTTTCATCTACATACGCCCTAAGGTGTTAATCCTATGGCACTTCAGTAGGAGGGAATTTGTCCATTCACTTAATTGGGAGGAGAACCAAACTCAAAAGTTTTATGATTAATAGAATGATATTTAGGGGTAATGTTCAAGCCCACTTATGTCATCATTTATAATGTGAAGAGATGAAAGGGGAAGGTACCACACACAGAGGTAGAGGTGACTTCCAGTTATCACTTTTGCCTGAGGGTGTAATTGACTGTGGAAGCAGGTATTTTTCCTTTGGACTCTTTCTCCTCCTCAAGTGAGCACGGGGCCAGCTACCTAATGTCCCTGCCCTAGTTACATCACTGTTTTGCAGCTTGACATAAGGGTTTTTTTTTCAAAAAAAAGAATTATTTCACTGCTGATACTTTTAAAGAGCTTTTGTGCTGTTGGTTTCCTTTGATGGCCCACTGAAACCACAAAGGAACCTGATACTTCCTATACCTAATGCATCTGGTGCCATATGAGGTGACTTTCTCTTTGCTGTAATGCACTTTCACAGATAATTGCTAGTTTGCTTATTTGATCTACCACTCTGAGTTTTAAAACCTCAGTAAATCAAATAAAGCTCTACCATTAGTATTCTTGGTATAACAACTTAAGCCTATTTTAGAATTTCCCATCAGTTTGAATGCTATTACCACTTTTATGAGTACTCACTGTTATACATCTAAGTCATCTCTATAACCAGTAAAAACTTAAAAACCTTAGAAACCTTTTAAAGATAGCTACCATTCATCAACCAATCTACACTATATTTGTAATCACATCATAGCTATAGCAATACAAGGTTTGTCTTAATTCATCATTTTGAAGAAACTATAAGAGAGACATAAAACTTTTTAATTCTTTTCCTTATATATGAAGGAGAAGTATATCTCATCAATATAGCATTACATTTATGGAGAAAGGAGAGGAAAGGCATGGAAAGCTGAACTTGTGACAATTTAGAATGTTTCTCAAAATTGTTTAATTGCCAAGTTTCCATTTTCAAATTCCTCATTTGGCAAAAGTACAACATGTGTAAATGTGTTGGTAGTCAAACAGTGATGGAGGAACACCTAAGAAACAATACTTTAATAATATATGTTGCCCTCAGGGGTCAGGCCAATGCTCAGGATCTCAATATTGCGCTGTTAGGAGGGTGTAACACAATTACACATATACAAACACACAAATCAGTCAGGTGCATACACACGCACACTACCAGCTCAGGCAGATACACGTCCAAACCAGCCTAGGCACATTCATACTCATCAACAATTCAAGCACATACACTATACACCCCAGAACTTAGACACAGATCACTAATTCATATATCATGCACACAATGCCATACACACACACACATACACACACTCTAACACTAGCAATTCAGATACACACACATTCAAAATAACTAGTCCAGGTTCATGCACACCTATCACCAGTTTAAGCCCATACACGCAACACACACCAAATTTAGACAGAATCAGTTACAAGTTACCAACACCTGCACATTCAATACACATATGTGGATTACTAATTTATATACCGCACACACATACAATGATATCAATATAGGTATATATATGTGTATTCGCTAATTTACAGTCATACCACCCACCTACACATACACACAGGTGAGTTCCTAAGTTGGGTGTTGTGATGTGTATGTATGTATGTATGTGCTTGGTGTACTTGGGATTCCTGGGGAAAGGTTAAGTTAAGAAAGTAGAAGTGTAGGGAGTTAAAGTATCAGAACCGGGATTAGAACCAGTAGACTACAGGGGCCTGGGCTGAAGAACTGAGGCTTGGGGGTAATTTTAGGTTAATTGGTCTTAATGGATTAAAAGACAGTGCCCAAAGCCTGCAGAACAGGGAAGCGATGCTGGCACAGAGGCTGGGACTGGAGCCAGAGCTAGGGGGGAGCTGAAAAGGTAGGTCGGGAGAGGGAAAATGGGACTAAGGGAAAGCGTGGGTGTTAAAGAGGGGTTCTGGATGTGGGGAGCCAGAGGATGGCTCTGAAGCACCTAGAAAAGTTGCAGGGAGCAGCATGAGGTGCTGGGAGCTGGAAAAAACTGCAGGACAGCTAAGAGGAGCTGGGAAGCTGCAGTGGGGGCGGGGGAGGATTACAGAAGGTGCAGGGGGATCCTGAAAACAAAGAGATGGACAGCAGAAAATCACAGGAAAAGCAGCAGGAGAGACTGAAAGGCAGCAAGGCAGTGGGAAAGCAGAGAAAGGCAGCAGAAAGTCACAGGGAAAAGGCAGAAGATGGCATGGGAGGCTGAAAGGCAGTAGGGACAGCATAAAAGCAAGAAGAGGCTGAGAGGTGGCAGAAAAGGGGAGATGGAATTGGGAGGAGATCGGGAAAATACTGGGGCGGGCTGGAGCTGAGAGAGAGAGAGAAAATGAAGCTGGAATTTAAGATAGGGAAGGGACTAGAATTCAGTAAAACATGACCCAGCTTGGGGTTGCAAATGACAGTGGTTTTATTGAACAGGGAAGACGGTGACATTGCACCCACACACACACAATGGCAGCAGGGGCTAGAGAGGCTTGGTGCAGGGGCTGAAGTCCACTGAAGTCCATGAGGAGAGAGAGAGTTCAAGTTGTAGGAGGAGGTATGCAGGTAATAGCTACCTATCCAGGCTGGAAAGGGGTCCTTGTCCAGTAGCTGTTGTCCAGAGGGGGGTCACCAGCAGCTGGTATGGCATAGTGGAGGTCCAGATGGAGAGGGCATCCCACTGGGTCTGTCTTCACTGCCTCTCTTTATAGGGGCAGACCTTGTGTGACCCTAGTGACAAGAGGCATGCCCAGGCAAGGGTCAGCCCGTGGCATACTGAGCATGTGTGCTCCATGCAGGGAAGTGCAGTTTCAGGTGTCTGTAATGGTGAGAGTTGCTGGTTCTGTGGGGTCTTTTGTCTTTCAAATGCTGGGTTCTTGTCTCTGTTCCTGGGTGAGGTCTGTGGTTCATTACAGGCCATTCAGTATAGGCTGCTACCATTCTATGTCAATCATTTCCAATCTCTCTCATTCATCGGGGAACCAATTTACATGGGAGGGGTACAGAACTCATACAGTTGCAACATCTGATGCCCAGGCAGAGGACAGAAGATGGAGGCTTGACATATAAAATGGAAACTTGACATGGCTTTGGTTCACTTAGAAACACAAGCCTAAACCATACAATATCCATTTGAAACAATAAAAATCAATACAAAAATGATAACAATACAATATACAACAGTAAAATCAATACAAACCTAATCATTATACAATATAAAACAGTGGATATCCAAAACCAAAAACTTGCTACCAAAATAAAAATGTTAAAGCTTATCCTACATCTTAGCTTACTTATACTTATCTGTAGTAAATAGAGAGGGAAAGAAAAAGTCATAAATGGTTGGGGAAGGGGAGGGAATGCATTTTAAAATAAAATAAAAAAAGAAAAACTGGGGGTTTTGCTACACATACATTGTTCAAATATATATTACATATATAAAACTTGTTAATGGTACCACAAACTGTGGGATTCTATCCACAGTATGGAGGGTAATTATATTCCACTGTACATTCTGAAATGACACTTTCTTAGACACATAAGTGACATTTTTGCCAACTACATGCAGTTTGTGATCCTGTTCCACCTCCAGCGTACATGTACAAGTGTCCTATAGCTATCGAACATGCTCAGCAGGCTTTGGTCTGTCCAGGACGGTATGTAGTGCCAAATGGGCAAACTTAAGTCCTGCAGTTGTAGCAGGGCAAACTCCCTTGGCTAGCCAGCGTTAGGTACTGGAGGAAAATGTCTCACATTTTTGTTCAACTGACTAATGATTAGCGTAATTACCCAGGATGCAGGAAACCCAGGTTCTAGGCTCCCAGAAAAAGTTTAAACCTACATCTCTTAAGACTTCCCAGCATAGTGCTCTAATTACTGGATAACACATTAGATAATATCCATCTCTTTTCCAGTCTTTCGTTTCAAGCTAGCTACATAGGCAGCCAAAAAAGGGAGAGAGATGCAGGGCTAAGAGTAGGAGTATTCACACTGCACATTGCATAGTATTACAAACTGTGTATAAGTGTCATTTGGGCCATCATAGGATTCTGCCAAATGTGTCTTCATTTGGAAGGGTCACAGAGACATTCAGAAATTCTTTTAACAGGTTTTGTGATAACTAGGTATGTTTTCTGGAAGGTGTTGAGACACCTGGAATCCTGGGACAATCTCAGTTTTAATTTAAAGAAAAAACGGAAAGAGAGAAAAACCTCACTATCTGCATGCTTTGAAGTGTGTTGACTACAAAGAAAAGTTGTATGATATGATCCAGGCATACCCTGAGAGTTCAAAATCAAAAGGCCAATAAAATGTACCTCAAGGGGTGGGTGTGTGTAAAACTCATGATTTTTAAACCAATCACATATGTTCTGTGGCCTGATTTTTGCAGGCTTCAGGTTGGCAGTTCCACAACTATGACACAAAAGAAAATAGCAGCAGGTGTCCTGAGCCAACTCAACCGCCATTTCTGGAAAAGGTGTGTGGCTGTAGATTCAGAGGCTTGCTAACTCATGCCTCAGTCCATTTGCATTCAGTTTTTATGTGGTACAGAGGGTTTGTTTGCGTTTTATTTTTTTTTGTCTTAGTACCACACACCTTGAAACCCACACAGATTCTCAGGTAGGTGGGGCTTCCCCCCCCCCATCTGTTCTTGTATTGGAACAAAAGCAGAGGCCATAGGAATAAGAGATTGAAAAAAATTTAGGCCAGCAAGAAATGAACAGTTTAGACTATGCTATAACAGAATAAATACAGGGAAAATAAGAAAGTTAATAAAACTTTCTGGGAAATGGAGTGGAACAATGCTGAATTCTGTTACTCAAGACTTGGCTTTACAGCCACTGCTTTAATCTGTTCCATCTGCTTGCTACAATGGGAAAACTTAAGTTACAGGACTGAGTCCACATCAGAGCTCCTTATAAACTGGGTGGTAGAGAAAACTGTAACAACAGGGACCAGAGTTTTCTGGTGCCTGTTTCAGTAGCTGTTCTAAAAAACCTATTGCCTTGGAGTCTAAGCACTGAATGAAAATCACTTCCTCATCAGTCAGGGGGACAAGACCTTCAGGGCAAATGCAGAGCAGTGAGAATTACTCTGGATATGTTGGTTATAGTTTCTTGCTCACTGGAAATAGAGGGAATTAACACAGAGGTTGCTCATTTTGCAAGATGAAGGTGGAATGGAAGTATTAATAGCTTCTCTCAGTCTCTCCAGGTATTTTGACTTAGGTCAAAAGAACTTCTTTCTTGTGCAAGTAACAAATACAAAGAAGGAATTATCTACAGAGATGCATTGTTAAAAAGTATATGCCAGGTTAACTCTTGCTTCTCTGTAGAGACAGACATACCTAATTAACTTGTGGATTTAGCTTCTTTTAGTTACATGTTACTTTGTTCTCTTCTTCTGGCTAGACCAATCATTTGTTGTACCTGTCCTTAAAAAGTAGTCATTTGTGCACTCTACAAAATTTGAAAAAAGGGTTTCATAGCACAAATGAAAGCAAATCCTGAAAAAAATTTTTTTTTTTAAAGTTGCTTATTTACTTTGCTGCAACCCAAAACAAAATCCAGAATTAATGTAATTAAATGGAAAAACCAGTAGCTATTTCAGGTTTCCAGCAAGGTTTATTAGTACAGGGTATATACACTCAGGCATTTTTTCTATCAATGGAGTGCTTTCTTGTGATTTCCCCACACACTAGAGTACAAACAGTTTAACCATTTACACAGTTTACCATTTACAAAACAGTCAACATATGAATGAGGTTAGTGGCAGAACAGGATATCAACAATCTAACTGTCAAAGGCAAGTATCAATGAACTAAAACACTCTATACAAATTGAATCAAAGGCACCCTCAGTACAGCTCCCCAGCTTAAACCTTGAGACTCCAGTGAATTTCAGCAGGAGCACACAGGGTTAACACAAACATCAGTTCTCCTTCACACTGGCAACACAATAACCAGGGCTGGTGCCTCCTTCAGAAAGTCCTGCTCTCTGCTTGAGCCTGCACGAGGAAGAGAAGCTCCCCTCTGCTCCAGCAGTCTGTGGTATCTGCAAAGAAACACACACTGTCCCCCCTCCCCAAAAGCACCTTTCTCCAGTTCCCAGGTATGGGCCCTTGTGCTGATAACTGAAACAACCCTGGGTGTATTACCCACCCAGCCCCAGGCTGATTCTCAGTTAGCTCTCCCCAGAGCCTTCCCAGATCCACACCCTGCCCTCCTAGGCAGGCTAGTCTACCTTATCACTATTTTTCCTCCCCATGAAGGAAAAAGGGTTTCCAGGTTATCTTCTCCCCATCACAAAGGGCAGGTTCACTTCACAGGCAGGCTACAAGCTGATTCCTACATGAACTCTGTGGTCCCAGGGCTCCTTCCCTTATTTGAGTCTCCGGGAGTTCTTTCCCCTCTCCTGCCTCAGGAGCCAATCAAAAACATGCATACAGTCTTCCAAGCAACAACTTTCTTCAACCTTTCCCACTCTGCCTTTGCAGGGATCCTGAGCCCTTCTGCAAATCCACAACAGCTGTTACAATTACACACATAAACTTATATGCAACTACTTAACAGTAAGAGGTAACAGTGGCTGTCCTACTCCTGTTCTGACATCTTGAAGTGTCTACTGGCCTCATCACATTTTGTTCTGGGAGGTCACACTTCCTGGACACTTTGTGTCCAGGAGGGATTACTCTGTCACATAGCCAGCACCTGGTTCCTCTTATGGAGCAATCTTGTAATTCCTAAAATATAAAGATTATCCTTCATAACTAGATAGCCCTGCTTTTTTTCTTGTAGATTAAATTGGTTGCAGTTAATTTGCTCTAAAAGAAATGGCTTCCATTTTCTGCTCAAATCATTTTAATAATTAAACAGTAGGTCTGACCACATTCAGAGAAACTTCTTCAGCCATGCAAGAAAGAAGCCAAAATAATGTTTGTTATAAGGTGGGGAGAGGGCAAAGCAAAACAAAACAAAACAAAACACACTTCTACTAGCCTTGTTTTCCAAATTATGGTCAAACGACCACAGAAGATGGGTAGAACAGCAGGGTACAACAAGGCTTCAATTCCAAATCTTCACTTACACTGAAAAGAAAGGAAGGGTCCTAACCCTTGTCTCTTATAAGATGAGCTATTCTTTTTTTATCACATTATTCTTAATATGAATAGGAAGTCTTTTGGAAGTGGAGTTTTGCTTGTGCTCATTCTATCTTGAATTGGACTCTCTTTTTTCTTTTGTTTAACATCTAATATAAATAATTCTCAGTTAAAGCAACAATTTGGCCTGTAAGCTCTGTCATCTACCTGTGGGATTAATTCCAAGAAATAGGCATTAAGCCACAAGAAATAAAATATATCCATCCATTATTACCTTGTTCTTAGACTAACTGGTTTAAAGACCTTGTACAGATTAATCCATTTCATTTGTCTGAGCCTTGTGCCTTTGATGAGCACTGAGTTGGTTTGCTGTATTAGTTCTGACATCAGGCAGAAGGTAGGTCAAGGTGGCACATTAGATACTAACTGGCCTGTATCTAAGGTGCTGTTCTGCCTGACTTCAGACTAACATGGCTATTGGCTAGACATCTCTGTCCTTGTACTGTGAGGGATTTTCAAGCAGGCAGAATTTCTCCCTTATAATCCATTTTATGAAGTTTAGACGTCTCTTAAATTTCCCCATTGGAATGGCAAAATATGATACTTCTGGCAATGTGGCTTGGATATTATCTTTGTAAGAAAGTCCTCTCTGGAGAAATTAGAAGAACAGAAAGTGTTTATAAGCATGCCTGTTCAAAGATAGACATATATATTTGAGAAACTGACTTCTAGGGACTACACTGATATATGTTAGAAGGCTTGATACCTGTACATTTATAACTTTTTCCAGAGATATTCGAAGATGTTTTTGTGCCCGAGTAAGATTGCATCTAGAAACAGAGTCATGTTCAGTGATCTACACCTCTGCACTTTAATTACCTTCTGGCTAGCGTATAACCCAGGAGATTTGGACTTTGAAGAAAACTCTTCCATGACACAGACTGCACAAATGAAAGACAGGTTGATCAGATATCTATTGTATTTCTCAGGCATCTCAGAGTTTTTTGATAGTACATTCTTAGAGGGAAAGATTTTAGTTGTAGCAGGGGACACTTGGAGGATATTTTCTGAGTAGTAGCAGCTGAAAAGAGTATCTTCAAATATTATTAGCACTAGAATTTTTTGAGAGATGCTATTGTTGGCAGTAGAAATATGTTGGGAGCTAGAATAGAATCAATCTGTGAATACAAGAAAAGTGTGAGAGCAGTCTAATTTTTCTGAGGTCTGATCTTCTGTTATTACAGAAATGTGACATTTTAGCTCCTTACATAGAAATATGCTGGCCAATTTTTTACTTATGATTTCTCCTTTTTGAATGGGCTTTTATGGAGTAAGGTAAATTGTACCTTTTGTGGTATAATGTAAGTTCTGAGAGTAAATTCTTTTTCTTTTTGCAAGAAATAATTTTACATGATTTCTAATAGAAGGCATTACTCTTCTCTGTTTGAATTGGAGTGAAAAGGGGAAGAAATGAAATAATTTTGCTTGTTTGTGTTGCAGTAAAAATAAGAAGAAAGGAAATCTATTTTTTTTGCCTCTGTTTTCTATCTCATGTTTGTTTATACTCTGTTTTCTTTACTTGAAATTGCAAACATCCTTAAAATAGAAGAAAAAACATGAGGAGGCAGTCAGAGAATGAGTTGCAATGCTGTGTAGTGCTTGGGGCAGTAGAGGAAGCAAAGAGTAGTGCACTGAGGACACAGAAGATTTGAAGAAAGGCTCATTTCCAAGCTGGCTTCCTTCTGAGCTTTGTTTGAACTGCATTCTACGGCAATGGTTCCAACCTTTTTGCCTCGTGGGCTGGATGTATGGTGCCAGGTCTGTGGGCTTGTTAGAAATATTATTGAAAATGCATTATCAATAGTGTTGTTAGAACAGCACAGCTGTCAGCTCTCCCTGGTGGGAGGGGGAGGTTGGAGGAGAAGCTACTAAGGGCTCTTTGTATTAAGGTATCACTCTCTCTTTGTTCTGCAAATTTACTATCTCTTTGTTACAGTAAAGCATATACTCCTTAGCGTTCTCATGCAGATAAGAGTAAATTGCAATTTTTAATGGTCCTGTCCTTGAGGGCAGAGAAGGTTTGAACTTTTTGTAACCTAAAGTACTTTCTGAGCAGGCGCAATTAGCTAATGCATATAAGCCTATCCGCCCCGCATACTTAAGTAGTTAATTATAATGCACATGCGACGGATGACGTGACGTCATTTCATATATGTTTGTATGAACTGGAAATGAGATGTAAGAGTTCTTGCTTCTGCACACGTGCTCAGGAGAGAGGGGATAAAGCCTGCTAAGAAGTGTTCCCCGGGGGCAGAGGGTGGTCTTTTGTCTTCACTCTGACCCTATTTGCAAATATATACCTTTTGTGTTACTAATGGAGTGTGTCTGTGACTGAGAGTTCTTCGCCTCCCGAGAAACGAACCATAGCAATTTCTGCAACAGGCTCAATGTGCCATGTGGGGAAGGGATAGCAAGGACCTGATCTGGTAAGCAGAGCAGGCACAGTGGGAGTCTGATATAGCACATGGCAGCAGTCAGGGTCTAATCTGGCTGCATGGCAATGGCCTGATCTGGCCACTTGTCCCAGCTTGTCCACATGTAACAATTAAGAGCTAATAGTTGCTTCTCTTTTGAAATATTTTCTTTTGGAAATGTCTCCAAATATGTGTGTCCTATCCTTGCATGAGGAAGAAGGTGAATATAAACTGAGATTAAGGAAGCACTTCTGGAAAGCTTCCAGAAGTTAGAATAAGCAGAGAATAGAGCTGCTTCTGTAGTAGTATGTGAGGCTGTACCACTCCAGCATTAAACAGGATAGGTGAACTTCCAGTGAACTGGTATTTGAAAGTCTTCGAGGAAATGAAGAGGTGCAGTTAACACAAAAGGGGATTCAGGGAAGCCATAATTCCATTCTGAAGGTGTCGGAGCCAAGAGCCCCCGGTGTCACGGTGGGCCGAGTACGGATCAAACAGGTGGGATTAGCGGCGAGGAGTCAGAGCAGGTGGAACGCATGTGGTTTCAAAAGGTAAATTTATTTGTTGTTTTACTTACGCCACTGATGGTATTGTAGCGTAGGTCAGTTCAGCTTGGTTACAATCAATCGAGAATGAGAACGAGAAACACGAGATGATGAACGATGAACGAGGCCGATCGGTAATGGTGACGAAAATGAGTTAACCAGAACATAGACGAACAAGGTAATCAAAGACGTGAAGCGGGTGGCCGAAAAAGTGGAATGAGTTAACCGGAACATGAAACGAGTAATCAGATCAAAGACATGAAACAAGTAACCGGAACGAAGACGTGAAACGAGTAACCAGAATGAACAAGCAATCAATCCAGTAACCGAATAACCGAGACGAAGAAGAGCGTTTTTAGGAAGGGGTATGCCAGGACTCGACGGTGGTGGGGAGACCAGTGGCTCTTTTGAACCAGGATCCTAGGCCTGAGGCAGTCTCCGCAGTAGCGGTCTCTGCGGAGATCTGGTCTAGTCTGGTACTGGTCTGGTCTCCGCTACGGGCGGAAACTCCCTAGCCTTAAATACGTTTCGAGTGGCCAATCACATGGCTACCCTTGTGGAAGATTCTAGCTAACTTACATCATGCTGGAACAAGACTGGGCATGCACATCTTGCCAATTCAGATCACCTCACTTCAAATTTACATAGAGGTGAAGCGTGGGGCATGTTCCAGGTATGCGTACTGATCCTCTGGGGTTTTTCCATTGACATGTCCATACATGTTATGCTTAACTCAGTGTTAGCCAGCACTTCTCATAGATTTTGGTTCTGACAGAAGGAAGACAGCTGCTAATTTCCTTTTTTTCAGAGAATAGATAATAAGACTAGATAATAATAAAAACAGTCTGGTTAAACTATCTGCAGTACTTTAACTGATTTACCATAGCATCTCATTGTTGCTGAAAGATCAGGCAGATAATTTTCTTCAGCAACAGGATAATAACCAGAAAAATTATCCTGATGATATGTGATAAAATACAGTTTTGGATTTTTCTTGAATTTAGTTTTCAGGAATTAATCATTTTATATTGGATGAAAGAACACAAGATTAAGAATGCTATTCTGGAAGATTAGCAGCTGTTACCGATTCTCATGGAGAAAATGATAGGAAAACCAATAGAAAAGAAAAAAGGTGTGCTTGCTGAAGAGGATTGTAGACAGATTGTATAAATCTGTATTTATATTATTATTTTTGGGTGGCCATCCAAACTTCTGAGGCTCACTCAGAGTTAATTTGTAATACTATTTTCCCTTATAAACCACTGTAATACTTTCTTTACAACAACAAATGACTATTTTTGATATAATACAAGGATGCTATAGTGAATGGTGCAAATACTGTATTTACTTGAATATAAAATTAAATTTTTCCCTCCAATCACCATGGGGAAAAAAGCCCCTCATTTTATATTAGCATACAAGAAAACCTTATTAAATACACTGTTTATCATTAAACTGCTGCCAAAAGCAGCTGGTACTCAGTAATGGAAACCAATTCTGAGATTTATTAAATGCAGCAAACACTGAGTATGATTATAAAACACATGGCCCATGATGGGAATCTTTTTTTTTTTTTTTTTCTGTTTTTTTGCACCGGTCCTGGAAGCACTGCTATACCAGGTCAATGCATGGAGTGGATGGAGCACGCTCCGGTTCCACCACCCAATACCAAAAAGAATCTGCTCAATATAGACCTCCTATGGAGGACATATCAGAGACAATTACCCTGGGGAGCTCGCCTACGTGGTCACGCTGCTTCCCCTGCCAGAATCTAGTACAAAAATAAGTTAGTGCAGTCTATCTGAATAAGATATAACATAGTGGCCATAGTGCTCAGTCCCCCTTAGTGCTGACTCCTTTTAAAGTCATGGTGAGCCATTACATTGAATATATTTTGACTTTCTTTTCACTTTCACAGCTGAGCTGTGCCTTTCTTTCCCATTTCCAATGATTCCTGTTTCTTCACCAGCCTTAAATATTGGGGAAACATCACCAAACAGTTCACCCAAAATCCCTTTGTCACTTCCTTTCACATATGATTAGAGTGGCCCAACCTTCCATGAGGAGATGCTGAAACAGGTTGCCCTGTACTTCATATGCACATAAATTTTAGGAGGAACCCAGAACTCATGACAAGAACACCCAGTTCCAGTCATGAAGAGGGGCTGAATCAATACACAGATCCTTTGTGTGGGGTATCTGGAGCAGAGGTTTCCAACTCCTGAGCTGTGGCCTGGTAACGGGCTGTGAAGGGTTGGCTGTCAGTCCACAGTATGCTGGTCACTTCTGGATTGAATTTTGCTGGTCTTCAATTTGCTGGTCTGTGGTTATTTCTGGTCTGCGATCTAAAACAGTTGGGAACCCCCAATTTGGTGTGTACACACATGCACGCACACACACACACACACACACACACACTTTTGAGCTGTGGGGTAACCATAGCTTGAAATGCTATTGACTCTGCTGGGGCACAACCTAGAGAACTATACAGTAAATCCTGAGCCTCCCGGTTGCAGGGGAAATACCATGACCATTAAGGCAGTTTTCCTACTTGCAGGGAAAAAACACTTCCTTGGCAGGAGTAGTACTTTGACTGAGATAATGTATCATTAACCTTCCACTTTCTCTTCCAGTGGGAAGATCTTGGCTTTACACCCACTTTATAGAAATGGGAAGAGTCCTCCCTAGCCTGGTCCTGCGGCCATACAGATGAGTGCAAGAGAAGCTCAAGGGCATCAGAACCCCAAGCCTCTGGGGCTTGGGCCTGCAAGTAGGATGCCCACCAAATGATTTGGAAGCATCTGAAGCCCCAGGTAGGGGTGGAGAATGTTTGTCAGTAGTAGAGTCACATATGGTTCTTGAATGACTTATGGATTTGGAATTGATTTGGCTGATTTGACTTGGAACAGGAAAAATGTTCCTTAAAAAATAGTTTGTACTATGTATAGGTAGGTACAAAAATGCTCTTTAAAAGGTGTGTTTATGGAGTACCCATGATAAAACTTGCAGCAGTTTCCAAAAAAGGCAAATGGATCCTGTGACAAGTGGCAACTCTCACGGCTGGGTCTCATGTCGGCCTGCCCATCTGTCTCTACAAGGCAATCTGCCTGATCCTACCTGCTGTGACTTTGTTCTTCCCATATATGGTACATGTGGGCATCCCATTACTGCCCTGATGCCAGGGGGGCGCCATCTGCAGCTCCAACCTCCCCTACACCACAGCCCATCCCTCATAGATGGCATCCAGGTTAACATTACTCCTGGTCTGAGATGGGAGCAAACTGTGTCCAAAGTTGGTCTCCACACACGCACACATTCGTACTACCTCCCCTCTCACAGGAGGCCTCTTTCACTCTGCCTCCCTGTCACCGGGGACTCTGGCATACTGCCCATTACCAGCCCACCCTCCAATGCCCTGCTCCTCATTGAGCGGTCCATTTTGGGCCATCAGGCTTTGCTATGCTTATACTGGCCTTGACATGCAGAACATGTGGTTCCTGTGAGTTCCTTTACTGTACATGGTCTGGCCTTATGCCAAACCCTGGGCTAATTCTGCCCCAGGCCTCTCACCAGGCACAACTTCTCATGGTGCTGGCCCTTGTGCTGTCCTTCAAGTTTACTCCCATTTGACCTTACTCAGCATGCCCCTTGGGCTGTTCTACAGGCCTGCTCTGACTTCAGCCCTACTCAGCCCCCTCACACGTACAGCCCTTCAGGTGGACTTGCACTTCAACCCTACTCTGTGTGGGGCCTCCCAATTTTCTCCACACTACCCACTCTGGGGTCTCTGGGACGTCATATCCCTGCTGGGCTTAGGTGCCTACACATGGGCATTCGTGGCCCCCACTACTCCCACACCTCTACACTATCCACTCTGGGGTCTCCGGGATTTCTCATCTCTGCTGGGCTCAGGTGCCTACATGTGAGCACAGATGGCCACACTACCCCCCACCCCAGTTGCCTCCAAAACCCACCCAAAGGCAGAGGCTAAGATTAAGTGCCCCTCTTCACTTTTCACCAGGGCAGTAACTGGCATGGCATTTCCTGGGGACTCTTGTACCACCAGGAGCCACACCAGGCCACCCTTCCCCAGCAGGGTGCAGTTTTAGGTCATGCCCAGGACTAGGGGCCTCCAAACCATCCCCATAAGCTCCTGCCCTTACCTCCAAGGATGTTCCTGCTACAGCTCAGCTAGGCAATGTTTCTGCCTCCCTTGGCCACAGCAAACTGAAGTTTTTATATGCCTGGTTCAAAAAGGCTGCCCTCATCAGGCACCTGGTAGCTGCCTGCCTGTGACCTTAAAGTAGCAGGCACCCAAAGGTGCCCTGCCACAGATCCATTCAAAGTTAAATAAATTACCAGGTATTTTATTTCAAGCCAGTATTTTCAAGTTTGCCCCTTATTTCCATATGGTCAGGGAGAGCAGGGTCTGACAGTGGGGAAGGAGCTGCATGGGAAAGAAGATAGGCGAGGGGAGAGCACAGGGCAAAGGGGCCACCTGACCCCTTCCCTCCAGATTTATTTTCTTTGTTCCCCCCAGATTTATTTTGTCTGGTGTAACAGTGGGAGGGAGACAAACTGAAGGCAATCCTCTAATAATTAGATTCTATACCTGGAAAATTAAAACAAATTTATAATTTTTCCATATACAGAATCTAATTATTTGAGTGTCATCTTATATTTTAGTAGATACAGTAGTTCATTCAGTACAACTTCTTTTGACAGTTTGAACTACAGTTGGAGAAGTATGCAAGAACAGATGTGCAGATTTATTCTCCCAAAGTCTATGTGCTTTTCACTTTGTGGAAACTAAGAGTTAAAGCTGCCTTCGGTCTATTATTTTATAAGTATGAATTTGTTTTCTGTTGACTGACAAAACAGTTCAAATGTCAAGCAAGTGGAACTGCGCTTCTGATATGCAGATTCAAATAAATGGGCTAGCAGCTGAAATAAAGCTATTCATGGCATTTTTGCAGCTCACTACGCTTAATAACAGCCATTAAAATCCTTAAGTTTTTCTCAAGTAGTATGTTAAAATTTGCACAATGGGGATACTTTCAAGACTACTGTGCTTAATGCTTATGCAGCTAAAATCTCCATTAGTAAGACATTAGTAATCCTTAAGATCATAACATAAAATAAATGAAAATTTCAAATGAAAAGCCTTGAATCTTATCTTTTGTAACCTAAAAGTGACAGTGATTCAGGAAGGATTTATTTCAGTGCTGTAGAGAAACCTTCTAACTTGAAGTAGCTTGTGGAGTAATTTTTACTTGGTGTTTCATTAGCTGTTTTACAGTATATATAAAAGCTTCCCTATAGAACAAGGAAACTTGCATATACTTTCTGTGTCAGAGAAATAGGATTTGATAACTGTGTTTTAACTAACTTTAAATCCACTTGGATTTAATGTATTTGAATATTTAATGCCAGTTCAACCCTGGTATGTCTGAATTGTATATGTGAGGCAAGGAACAGAGTGGGTTAAATAGGAAAAAGAAAATGGAGTAGACAGTAAGCACAGCAAAAACCACAGACAGATGTTGTGGGTGGAGGAGAAGGCAAGCATAGAGAAAAGGAGGAGAGAGCATTCCCATTTTAAACTGATACATGCCCATTTCCCAGAACAGATTGTTGATGAAAGATATCCACTAAAGTGAGCCTAACTGTGCTGCTTCTACTCTTCATTTAGCTAGAGAAGAAAGTATATAAATTGGACAGATGAAAAGAGTCCTTCCCTCAGTTTGTAGTAACTCTTTTCCTCAAACAACATGATTCAATGGGAGCTTATCTTAGTGAGAAACTTTGGAAAAGGTGGTGTAACAGGGGGCCCAAACCCTGTTACTGTACTTGGGTAACTGAAGGGGAGGAGACTATAACAGGGAGCCAGGGGCCTCCTGCCTCTTTCAGAGGATGTAGCAACCTAAACCATTTTAGTGGGGCTACAGCAGAGCAGGCTGGCTCCTAATTAAGGGAAAATCCTCTATACGGAGTTGGGGAAGGCATGTGACAAAAGGGGCTTTGCTTCCTGGCATGTAAATCCAGGGCCTGAGCCAGAGTGGCCAGTCTGGCCTTACATGTTGCAAGGAAAGGAGCTCCTGAGTGAGATGCCTGCAGCATACAGAGTGGCAGGCACTTGAGCTACTCGACAGAGATTCCAGGAGAGTGATATGGGGTGCTTATGGCTTGTAGTGAGGTAACAGCCCAGAGCTGGGCAGGTTTTTAGTTTGGAAGCAGTGGCTTATATTTATTTTGGACTGGTGGCCAAAACTGGTGGTCCAGGTATGGCAGTAGGAAGGGTAAAGAGGAGGTTACAAGGAAGCTGCAGGAGCATAGATTTCATAGACATAGATTTCATAGACATTAGGGCTGGAAGGGACCTCGGGAGATCATCGAGTCCAGCCCCCTGCCCAAAGGGCAGGAAGTCAGCTGGGGTCATAGGATCTCAGCAAGATAAGCATCCAATTTATTCTTGAAGGCATAAAGCCTTGCCCTGCATGAGGAATACCAGGAGGGCTGAGCCAGACCAGTAACAGCCTTACCCTAGGCCAGGGACATCAGGAGGGCTAAGCCAAACAAAGAACAGGCTTGCCCTGGGTCAAGGACCCCAGAGGGGAGGGGAGGGGGTGCTGAAACTAGGCACAAGACAGGGCCAAGGGGCCCAGAGATCGAAGACACAGCAGAGGCTGAGACCAAGAGAGCTGGGCCCAAATTAATGGACCATGGATGGAGACCTGCAGCCAGAGAAAAGGGTGGGTTAAAGCCATGGGAGCTGAGGCACCTACACAAAGACTGACCTGTGGACAGAGTAATACCTGAGAGATATGGACATAGTTGTAGGGGTGGAGGAGGCCACAAATGTAACCCTTGAGGCAAGGAGGTTCTGAGGGAATGAGGAGAGAGAGAGAGAGCACACCCTAAGCTCACAACCTCTGAGGGCAGCCTCTTCTCATTCCCTTTTAACATCAAGGCATGGCAGGTGAGGAAGCAGAATGAGACCCTGAGAGGCCAGGAGCAGGAGGCAGGAGCTGGCAAGGATTGAGACAGTCACAAGGGGGCATCACAGCTGCCTTGGATGCCATCCTGTTACAGGAGGCTTGTTGATGGACATTGATAAAAGATGTTTTGATCTGTTTGGAGAATGCAGGGTGGGTTGTCTGTCGCTCCTGAGAACTTTTCGTCCATCTCTTTTATGAAAACTGTATGCATTTAAAATCTGTTACAGAGCTTGCTTCCAATTCTTCCCATTTATAAAAGAGAGAGTGGTAATTAGCTGTGTTAGTCTGAAGTAAAACAGAAGACAGAAAGGTGGCACCTTAGTGTACATGCAGGCTTTACATTTAGGGCCTGGTTGATTTAGATACCCAGCTGTACAGGCTGAAAGCACTCCAAAAATGACGTGCCCAGTCTAAGTTGGTTCACCTCAGTAGGTGCACTGACTTAGATCAAGATCAGGTTAACCTGATCTAAGAAAGTTAACCCAATCTCACCAATTTCTGTATGCATTTTCAGTGCAACCTCAGGGCTGGGAAAACCCAGCCCAGTCCTACGCTTGCACTATTGGAAACCTCCCCTCACTTCCTCCTCCACCCCAACAGGGCTATCTTCAATTCTCCAGATCCCACCATGGACCCAACACCTGTCCTCTCCTCAGTTCCACTTCCCACATCTCTCCTGGTCTATATTCATGTATACCAGGTGTGGCAAATGACTGTATCTACCCTTAGAGACTTATTCATAGCATCAGATGAATTAGGATTTGCTTATGTCTTTCTTAAGCAGTTGTCCTCTAAGATGCCAGCCACCCTGTTCTTTTTGACTGGGTCCGGCTGTGGTGTTACTTCTGTTTCATATTGCTGTAATTCTACAGAGTTGATCTTCATACACACTAATATAAATGGGACTAGAGGTAGGCCAAAGATATACTGCAGTCTCTATATTAATTCCAGGCAGGAATACAATGAGCAGAATGCATTACCAGTTGTCTAATAATGTCATTTTAAGCAAATGCACTGGAAAAAAAAGTAAGAAAGAACTTTGTAAGGGTTGCAAAGTCAAACTCTCAAGATTTGGGAATGGCACGAATTAAGGTTTCCTCTGCAATCTTAACTCGCCTTGTTCTTTAACTACATGCAGTTCACATTTCTCTATTTTAATTTGGTGCAAAGAAGTAACAGTTATCACCAGATGAGCTTTTGTTTTTCATATTTTGTTTTCTCCCCGTTTCTTCCTGTGTGGTTCCATGCCTTATTTGCTACATGTTAGTGAGATCCTGCTCTGACAAAAGAATTAACTCCTTTGGGGATTCTCATTTATATGGACACACCATGACACTTGAAAGCACTTGTGAATTGGGCTATAAATGATAGTTCAGAAATTTTGGAAATTAGATCTTAGAGTTCCTGTTCCCCCAAAATAATGATTGCATTTGAGAAATTTAGAATAAGAGATTTTCCTAGTATTACATTGAAACTCTGTGGCAGAGGCGGGGATTGAGTACATTATTCTAAAGCAACAGTCAGGTTCTGTTGGCTTAAACCTTTACCTAACCAGCCTCTTTTGAGAAACGTTACATGACTGCCTACCATCCAGCTGAAGGGGCTGCTAATTGAGTGTGGTAATCATAATCTAGTTATCCAGATCCCATGCTTGTTTGGTTTAGAAAAAAAAAATTCTGCTTTAATAACTGGGCCGGAGCATTGTCTCTCATGGAAGCCGAAAGGGATTGAACTCAAATTGGGTAACAGTGTCTTAATCTTGAAACTGCCATGTTTTTTCCTACCCCATTAGTCCTTCCTACCCCATTTGCTACCTTCCAACTTCTACAGCATTAGCTTCTTTCACTAATCAACTCTGATTCACTCTGTGCAACTAATGTACATGTGCATCAAGATTAACAAAATGGCTGAATTAATATTGCACACGTAGCCTCAATCATGTTATTTACTAACTTTTGCATTACCTTCTCTGTAGACATAATTTTTCTTTCTAGCATATCCTCTTAAGTTTTTAAAAGGTAAAACTGAAACCCCCCCAGAAATCTCCTATGTGGAATTTGGATGAATACCCATGAGTCACAGGAGCTGGAACCTTTAGATTTATTACATAGACTGATAACTGATAACAACAGTGTGTTGTCATTCTCTATATGGAACTGTACTAGAAGGAGGAAAGAGAAACTAATTAGCAGATTTTACTTATATTTCATGACAGTACCAGAACAATGGGACTTGGGAATTTTAAAGTGCTCTCTAGACCCAAGAATGGAATATGTTCTATGAACCACAGTCTTCTGTCTTTTTTCTCCTCAAACTCTTCTTCAAGTTCTGTTCTTCCCTTCCTCAGACCTTCAAGCTGTTTCTGTTCAGCAATATCTCTTCCCCACCCTTGCATCAGCCCCATTTTTATAGCCTACCTACTCACTATTTCTCAAGCTTCCCATCCCCATCCCCATCCCCATCCCAGACTCTTGCCTAGTCTTCCTTCCCAGTCCACTGTCTGAATCCTAATTTCTCTCTTCCAATAAACAGTTCTAGTCTGCTTGCTGGTCAGCCTCAGTTACTTCCACATTCACTCAAGTCTGGCAGGTTTAATGACTCGATTCCTTTACTAGTTGCAAACTCACAAGATTAAGTTAAAAGTACTTGACTTAAACCATACTATTTCTGAACTGAAGATCCCAGTAGAGGTACATCATTGGTGTAGCCCCCTCTTCTATGGAATAGGTCACATTAATAGATATGTTGAAGCAGCAGCTGCAGTACTAGCTTGGTCCCATTTCCTTGCCCCTGATGGAACATCTTGTCAAATGTAAATTGAGTCTACAATGAATGCTAAAGAAATAAGAAATGTACCAAAAAAGGCCGAATAACAGCAGTGTTAGTGTATTTCAAACTTCTGTAAGGGCTGTACCTTTAGGCTGAAAGAGCAGTCTGGAAGAAATTGCTCAAATTACATTTTTCTCCTCAGCAAAAAAAATGTGGAGGAGTTACCAAGACATAACAATGTTCCCTGGCTTCATGCCTTCTAAAGCCATGATGATTTACTTCTAAAGTTATCTCATTAGGGTGAGACAAACTGGACTAAACAATGTGAAGGTAAGTATTTCTTGGTTTATTGTAAAACCTGCATCAGGTATTTGGAGAGCAGGATCTACTGGAAAAAACAGCAGTCCTGAACATCCATATTGTCTAGAGGTACCTAAAAAGGTGATGGTAGCCAGATGGCATGCTTGCCTCTATGTTGTTGTTCCCTACCCCACGTAAGGTCAAGAGGTGTTGGCTATTCATTCCTCCTCTTAAACAAGATGTACTTTTAGTTCAAGGTGACCTTATTTTTGAATGTGGGATGTGGCGATATGCTTAAAAAACTTTTAATTTTCAATTATATTTTTCTGACCATTTCCTTTTTATGCAAATTAATTCTACTTAACTTCTGTCCTTTATGGATACAATGTCTCCTTTGATGTACCAAGTTTAAATATTATTGGTTGGAATTTTCATTTTTTTTCCTCTTTCCTCAAAATAAATGTAATCAGATCATATTGTGGGTCCATAAACAAATACAAAATACCAGTTTGATGTTCAATTTATTTCTGAACTTCATCATGGAAAATGAAATAGTTGCCTTATGCTGGGCATATTTTGTGTTAAAAATTACACATTTTTTTTTGCATTTTTTTTATAATCTCTTGATGATGATTTACTAGTGATTGTGTGAGACCCTCTGTGCATGTCTACCAGTTGTTATTACTGAGGATTTCAATTTTTCTTTGGCCAGTGATCTTATCCTGCCTTAACATGTGGGCCACTCCTATTTTAATAACATTCAACATGTTTGAAAGATAACATGTAACAGAATTTACACCCTTTTGTCACTATTGCTTTGACCTTCCAGCAACTACTTAACTTGGCTCCATTCCTTGGTTTATGATGGAGGAAGGCAGATCTTCAGACAAGCCCCTGTCAGGGATAGTCACCACTCTAAAAAGGGTTATGAAACATTAATGCTAACAAGCATTTGTTCAATAAAAGAGAGAGTTCAAATAAGATTGGTGTGGCTCTTCTGAAGTATCTTACACACCATGGTATTCCATCAAGTACAAAGGCCTTGTTCATGTAGAAAGTTATCTGAAACCAAAGGAGAAACTCCAGTTCAAAAGTGGGGTTCTTCCCTCCATTAGAAGGTGTACACAAAAGAGCTCACATTTCGGAAAACCACAGCAGGATGGAGGTTCTGACTTGCCACATCTTTATACTGTATATCTTTTTCCCCCTCTGGTCTACAGCTTAAAATGATGGAATCTGGATTGGAGCAGAGCAAGATTTGTGTTCCCTAAAATCTTTTCTCCCAAGTCCTGAGAAAATGAATGTTGTTCAGTAACCAACATAAGCACAACACAAGCCTAATTCTCACAGAGTAACAGACATTTAGACCATGGCATTGCACCTGTATCACTGAATTCATCCTTGTATCAGTATTGCAAAGGTGCAGCCAGAAGCTGAAAAGGAGCTAGAAGAGCAGTGGGAACCAGACTAGAGAATGAAGAATTGAAGATCAGGAGCCAGATTAGGAAACTTGAAAATAGTTCTAGATGCAGAGAATACCTCTCATTGAGAGCTTGCAGAGCAATGCAAGGGCTGTTCAGCAGTTTAACAAGGGCCAGCTGGGAGCACTGAGGTAGCCAGCAGTTGGTCCTACACAGGAAATCAGGACCAGCTGCAGCCTTGTCAGTCTGCCTTCTGCTCTGACTCTTGTCCCAGACTGTACAACTCTGATGTCCTCCACTGACAAAAAAGAAACTTAAAAATCAATTTGGTGAGTAGACTCTTGAACCACTAATTCCTTGGCCATGCATATTGTATCTTTTTCTAGCAGTTAGTCTACAAGAGAACAAGAATTTACTACTGCTATTACCTATGAAGTTCGTCCGTTTTCAGTGAAAATAGCAGAGGCGCATATCTAAGATAGAATTGGAGATTTGCAGCTCCTAGATTTACCTGTAATATTTCTATACCTTTCCTTAAAGTTTAGTTTCATAGTTAAGGGGCACATTTAAAACAGTTGCACAGGAGAAATCCACCCACATTCTTTCATATTTATTTCTAATCTTCTAGCTGCTAAACTCCTTTTCCTTTGGCTGTTAGCTACAATAGAAAGTTTCCCATGTTCAGTCAAAAGAACACAACAAGAAGAAAGATCTCAGCCAGTGCCCAAGCTTTGCTCTTTCATTTACATTCTGGAATTCATAGTATGGAACTGAACTAGCCTCATGAAAATAAGCGTATCCTAAGTCTATGCACACACAGATTAGTAGCCGGTCACCAAAGAAAAACTCCTACTAAAATCCCCTGAATTGTCAGGGCTGCAGATCCTGGTCTATAGTCAATCTTGGCACTGTGATTGTTGTATACCTTCATGGTGAATGATAACCCATCAAATCTGATCTTCAGTATATATTCCCTATTCTGAGGAAAGGAAAGGAAAAGTCAGCTATCTAGAAGTAGCGGCAACTCACAGCTGTAGCTTCTACTCAGGTTCCTTACCAACTCTCTAGTGGCAAGTCACAGCAGTACAGGTAGGGAATTGTCAGAGGGGTTTTTTACCCGTAAGGTGTGACTGCTTCAAACTTGAGCTAACACTGATCAATACGTGACCAGTTTGAAATATAGCATGTAACAAGGCCCTTAGTGTCAGTTTGAGTTTGGAGCAGTTATATGTTCAGGCCAGTAGGAGGAAGAGCAAAAGGTAGAAATCCCCTTCTGAGACAGGCCCTCTGTTTGCTTCCTTATCAGGTTTTTCTGAGCCACAGGGAAAGACTTCTAGGCCCTGCAGTTCCTCTGGAGAAAAGCTCTCTGTTGCTTGCTGGGCCCTGCCTACACATCATGAGCAAATTTAATTTTTAATTGGTAGAACTCTCTTTCCTTTCCTGCCTACTCTTGGAACTGTTTTTTTTCCTTACCAAGGAGGTGAAACCCTTCCACCTTCCCTCTTGATTGGGATGGAGGGATTGCACTGTTTCTGGGCAGATTTTATATATGTTATAGATAAGGTTGGAATCATTAAATCATCTGGTTTGACTTCTATATATTGTAAGCCATTACAGTTCATTCAGCTATTCCAATATGAAGCTAAGTAGCTTGCATTTGGCTGAAGTACAACTTCCCAAGCCCAAGTTTGTTTGAGGACATTAGGAGGAGAATTTACCACCATCTTTTGTAGTTTGTTCAAAGGTGTTAAACATGTATGCCTTATTTCTCATTGCATTTCTTAGCTTTAGCTTCCAGCTATTGGTTCTTATAATGCCTTTTTCAACTAGATTAGATAGCCTTTTATTACCTAGTATTTCTTCTCCAGGTTGGTACTTATATATTGTAATCAAGTCACCTTTCAGTCCTTTTCTTGTCAACTAAACTGACTGAGCTCTTTTAAGTCTTTTACTTTAAGGCACTTTTTCTGGTCCCCAATTTTTATAACTTTCTACCCCCTAGCTTTTCAAACTCCATTTTTAAAACTTAATTTGAGAGCTCTATGTGATGTTAGTGTATTGGTCTCACTATGGTTGTGTCACTTTCATATTCCTACTGACTTCTTTTCACTTTATACATTTAAGGTATCATTAGCCCATCTTTATTTATTATAACATCACACTTGAAGCACATACGGGGTGTTTTGTCCAACATCTTCCCCATTCTTTTTAGTTTTCTGTGATGTATCTTCCTATTCTGTAGATATGGCTATGTTTTTTGCCCTTTGATGTAGGGCACTGGATGTATTTAAATACCTTGGGTATTTATACACCAACTTTTTTTTTTTTTTTTTTTACAGTGATGCACCAGAGATCCACCACTTCAAAGCAGACTCAATTATTTGAGTCTACTTCACATGCGAGCTGAGGCAAATTGCACTGCACTGCCTGCAGTTGTATAAGCGATGAAATGCACATCAGTGCACAGAAAATGGCAGTGGTGCACTTTTGAATGAAAGCACCTCCAAGATGTTTTAGTTCAAAAGCATGCCACCATCATTTTCTCAGTGCTGATGCATGTTTTGCTGTTTATACAACTGCATGTGTCACAGTGCCAAGTGCATTTCAAAGTGCCTGGCAGTGCAATGTGTAAAAATGCCCATTTAGTTTGAATGGGTCCAGTTTGCCAAGATGGATTATGGGTTTTATTGCACTTAAGGCTTAATGATGGGGTTCTGCAGGCTGGATTCAGCCCATGGACCGTATCTTCGGTACCCCTCTGTTAAAGGAACAGTGAAGCCAGTGTTGCTGACCTACCCTACCTGATAGAAGACATCCATGTACACAGACATGAATAGTGTTGCTGATATGTTAACAAAGGTGGGTATTGCAGGCAATACTCAGGAGCTTCCGAGCTAGCTAGATAAGGTGGGTGTCAAGTCCTGGGAACAGTCTGACAGGGTCTGAAGAAGCTTTTGGAGCTCAGGGGATGGAAAGGAAGACAGCAAAACAGAAGGCATTTGGCTTAATATGAAAGGTGAAAGATATAATGGTGGGGATCACCCCTGATTTAGGATCCTTTCACCAAATAAGGTGGCTGAGGCATTCTTGAAGCAGGTGAAAAATTTATTCAGAAGTGATGGGATGGTATTCGTGGAAGACTTCAGTTTTCTGGACATATGCTGGAAAAAACATACAGGAAACATAAAATGTCCAGCTGGTCCCTAACTTGTGTGGAGGATAAATTTCCATTCCAAGAAGTGGAGGTTACAACTAGGGGATCAACTAAGGGATCTTGTCCTGACGAACAGAGAATTGGTGGAAGATGCGAAGGTGATAGGTAACTTGGAAGGAAGCAATCATAATATGATAGAATTCCAGATCCTGAGACAGTAAAAGCATGAGGTTAGCAAAATTAGGATGCAAAAAGGTGGATTTCATGCATCTCAAGGAATTAATAGGCATGGAGTCATGGGAGGATGAACTGAAGGATAAAGATGCCCAGAAGGGCTGAGATCTTCTATAAAGCACAGTATTGGAAGCCCAACAGGAAACTGTCCAACATGATGGAATTACAAGAAGAATTTCAAGAGACCAATGTAGCTGCACAAGGAGCTTCTAAAATGCAAAAAGAAAGCATATAGGTCAAAGAAAATAGGTGGGTCACAAAGGAAGTATACCAGGAAAAACCTGGAGGGGCAAAAATCAGTAGGACAAAGATAAAGAACAAGCTGCACCTGTCAAAGGAGGTTAAGGACAACAAGAAGAGGTTCTATAAGTGCATTATACCCAGAAAAGATTGGCCCTTTTCCAGTTCTCTGGCACCTCACGAGAGCACCACGAGTGCTCATAAAGCTGTGCCAGGGGTCCTGCAATAACCTCTGCTAATTCCCTCAGCGCTCTGGGGGTAGAGATTGTCAGGCCCTGCTGATTTGAACACATCTAGTCCCACCAGAAGTTCCTTGACTAGGTCCTCTTTGACCCTGGGCCTGGCTGTGCCTCCCCTGGGACCATCAGGGATCCCGGTTGGGCGGGGGGGGGATGACCTGGTTCCTGTTAAGAAAAGTGGAGGCAAAGAAATTGTTAAATAGATTAGCTTTGTCATCTGGTGAGACCATCAGATTTCCTAGTATGTCCTGCAGAGGCCCCACATTACCCAGAACCTTCTTTTTACCCTAATGTATTTAAAAAAGGATTTCTTGTTATCCTTGATCCAGATTGCATCCCAGTTCCATCTCTGCCTTGGCCTTCCTAACAGCCGCCCCTACAATCCCGAGCAATGAAGGTATAGTCCTCCCTGGTAATGGCCCCTCCCTTCCATTCAGTGTATGCCTTCTTTTTAGGTTTGAGACATTCCTGGATGCTTTTCGTTAGTCCTGGGGGCTTTTGAGCACTCTTGCCCCCTTTGATCCATGTTGGGATTGCCACCCTTTGAGCTTGGAGGATCGTCTCCTTCAGGAATGAGCACTCTTCTTAGACTCCCAACTCCCCACCCCTCCAGGACCTCAGTGCCTCCCCGACTAGTCTCCTTAGCTCAATTAAATCTCCCCTCCTGAAGTCCAGCGCTGCTATCTTGCTGCAGGCCTTTGCCACCCTGTGCTGGATGGTGAATTCCAATAGGCAATGATTGCTCTCACCCACAGTCCCCTTACCAGGTCATCGCTTGTGGCCAGGACCAGGTCTAATAAGGCATTTCCCATGGTGGGACTGTGTACCTCCTGACTTCCTATAACATGGCTAAGAACCTACATGAGTGGTCAGACCTGGCTGACTGCTTTTCCCAGCAAATGTCCAGATAGTTTGGGTCACCCATGATGACCACATCCTTTGACTTAACTACCTCTGCAAGCTGACCTGAGAATTCCCAGTCTAGCTCTTCTCCCTGGTTGAGTGGTCTGTAGTAGACCGTTACCATTAAGTCCCTTTCCCCCCAACCCCCCTGTATTCTGACCCAGAGCACTTCAGTCTGCCCCTTCTCTGACCCAGTGCTGCTTTCTGAGGATGTGAATTTTTCTTTGACACAGAGCACCACACCCCTGCCTTTCCTCCCTGTTCTATCTCTCCTGTGCAGGCTATAGCCCTTGATGTTCACCGCCCAGTTGTGCGTTGGATCCCACCATGTTTCAGTGAGCCGTACTATGTCTGGGTTTCATAATCTAGGGCCTCTCCTTGTGGCATACCCCGGTATGCTGCCTGAGCTTTTCCTACCAGGAGAACCTCCAGTTGCTCTGCCCCTCGGCTCCAGTCTAAGCCTGTGGACATGCGGCTCTCTCAGAACTCTCTAAGAATGCTTCCAGGTCATCTTGTAGCGTAATTTTTGGTACTTTTAATTTGACCTGATTTGTCTGGGCCCATGCCTGTTGTTGTAGCCACCTTTCCTCCAGGGCAATCTGACAAGCTGCTTGTTGTTGTTGTTGGAGTAGCTGGCCTACCAGATATAAGGTTTGTTGCAGTAGTTTGTGGCCACCCATAGTGCCAGGTTGCATTTCCATGTTGCCTTGTCATGCTTGGACCATCATTCAGTTCCTGGCCAGTGCAGCAATATGGGGGTGGGGTTGGCTCTGGTAGTCTGGGCCTTCACCTCCTGTGTCTTTTCCAACTCTTTCCTGCCACGTCTTGATGACTGTAGATGTTATTTGTCAGGAGGTAGTATCTAGTGTAGTAGGCTACCGGCAAACCCTAACCCCTTTTATTTGTGGTCTCATCTTTTCGTTGCATCCTTTAATGACACAAAGGATTTTGTGCGACACTCAAACCACACTCTGTCATAAGTAAGCAATTCCTTTTATTGTCCTTTGAGTGTTGTTATACTCTTGACCATTACAAAAAAATAACCTTTTTTTGTTTGTTTGTTTTTTAGAGATGCCTTCTAAGTGTTCTTATCTTCATTGATGCCCTGATGAGGTCCATCTACCTTTCAAAGCTGAACCAGAGATTGCTTTGAAATCTCCACCTTTAAGTTCTCATTGTACTCCTCTCTTCTCTCACTGTCTTTTTTTGTTTTGTTTTGTTTTTTTCCATTCCAGGGTTCCATTCCTGTCTCCACTTCTTGTGGCTTCTCCAGTTCCCCTCCTGGGTGATCCTTCCCTTGCTTGGGATACACTCACCCCTTTTCTTCTTCCAGCACTCTCTCTCTTGCTGGACTGACGTCCCAGTTCGACCCATCCCTGTGGTCTTCTCATTCTCCCTTGTCAAAGAGACTCTTCCCCTTTTTTCCCCATTCCTTCCTGCTGCACAGTTCTCTCCTGTGGCTCCTTTATAAGCAGGGATCAGCTGCTCTTAAAACACTGCTCTCCTGGTGTGATTGATTTATCCATGCTAGTGTTGTTCCGTGCCGGTATTTCTTCACAGTGACGTTCAATATGGACAAAAGCAAGGTGCTACATCTCAGATAGAATAATAAAAAACACTAATATAAAATGGGTGATGCATAGCTGGAGGCCACCACTATGCAAAAAGACTTGAGAGTTTTGGTGGGTGACAGATTCAATGAGTGTGTGGTGTGATGCAGATGCACAAAAGACAACTGTGGTTTTGGGATGCATCACCAGAAGCATTAGGTGCAAGATGTGCAAAGTAATAGTACCTCTCTGCTCAGCACTGGTTAGGCCTCATCTGGAGTGTTGGATGCACTTTGGGCTTCACATTTTAAAAAAGATGAGGAGAAGCTAGAGAGGGTCCAGAGGAGAGGCTGAAGGACCTAGGTATTTTCGGCTTGTGGAAAAGGTGCTTAAAATGGGGCATGACAGCCGTCTTCAAATACTTGAAGTGTTGCCATAAAACAGACAGAAAACACTTTTCCTCTCTTGCTAAAGAGAGAAGGACATGAACAAATGGCTGGAAGTTGCAGCAAAGTAAGTTTAGATTGGATATCAGGAAAAAACAAAAACAAATTCTTCACTGTTAGAACAGCAAGGCAGTGAAATAGACTGCCCAGGGAAATTGTGGACTCCCCATCACTGGAGGGGTTCGAGAAGAGATTAGACAATCACTGGTCATGGATGATCTAGGTGCAAGTATGCCTAGGTTCTACTATGGGCACTTCCTATGCTTCTTCCTATTTGGGAGAGGTGGCCTGATCAAGGCCCCTTGGACCTATGACTCTTCAAGGCTAGGGGCAGAAATTACAAACAAACTGGTATAAGTGATTGAAAAGTGGTTCAGATCTGCAACACAACAAAAGTTCAGTGCACATAAATTGCTTTAAAAATAGTCCAAGCTAGCTTAAGATAAATCTGGATGGATGTAGTATCCAACTTAACTGACTTAAGTTAAATCAGTTTATTGGACTTCTGTCCCAGATCCCCTCCAGATTCAAGTTAACTCATAGTCCCCCAGCATCCTAGTGTGCTTTGCACCTCCCCCAAACCCTCCCCCTCACAGGGTGGGTGGGCTAGCCTTGGCCCAAGCTGTCTGCTCCAGCTGAGCAGGGTGGTGTGCTCTAGCACCCTCTGGCTTCTGGCTGGAGCCACTGCATGCATGTGGCTGAATTTCTGGAATCAAAAGTGAATGTCTGTTCACTTGTTTATTGGTTCAATCTATGCAGCCTAGATTATCCTGTGAAGATTGAATAGGTTCAGGCTTGGGCTTTTTGACTGCCTGTACTTAGCCTAAATGATTATCTTACATTCTGAAGCTTGAGATTTGATTAAAATGATTGCAATGATATCTATGCAATCAATACATCCTAAAGATTGTAGGATGCCAATATTGCAGGTTATCAGTTTTCCCCAACATGCACTTGTTTGTCACTGGTGGGAAAAACAGGAAAGGAAACATGCAAATTCCTTTCTTCTGCTGTTACAGTGAGGCAGAATAGAAGTACAGCAATTTTAATATAAAGGAATATGATATTAATTGTATCAGATGGCTGGGACAACTGCAAGGACAAAACAAGGACAACAGAATCCCTCTCGCTGTCACCTAGGGCTTAAACACCTTGGACATATCATTAATGACCTCCAACCCCTCCTGGAAAATGATGACCATTGCAAGATAGCCATAAGAGAACAACTTGTCCTGGCTTACAGACAGCTCCAACCTCAAATGGTCTCTCTCAGTCAAAAGACTACTTAACTCCTATTCTCACTGAGGCACAAGGCCTTCCAACAGACCCAGATATAAATTGCACCCCATCACCAATACAGACCAAATAACATGGATTATAACATCCAAGGTTAATTCATCTGGGCCTCTGCCAACATCATATATGTGCCCCTTTGGTCGCTACACTGGACAGGCAGGCAATCTCTGTGAAAGAATGAAGTGATATTGATCTGACATCAAGTCCAGAAACACACAAAAGAAGAACACTTTAATCTTCCTGGATATTTCATCGCTGACCTCAAGTAGCTATTCTTTAGTAGCAAAACTTTAAAAGCTGACTTAACCACAAAACTGCAGAAAAAGGAATCGCTCACTGACTGGATTGCTTTAGGTGTGGTCTAAACATTATCAGCTACTGGATAAGCTTTTTTGACCCTTTTGTCTGTGGGGGGTTATTACTTGGTTGCCTCTCTCAGCAATGCCCTTCATTTCCCTTCTCTCTTATCTCTGTATCTTCACTGTCTTTGGTATTCAAATCATTCTCACTATTTGATAGTGTGTTCTGTGCATTTCTTTTCATAGAATCTGATGAAGTGAGTTCAGACTCACAATAGTTTATATGTCTCTGATTCAGTTAGTCTGTAAGGTGCACCTCTACCCTGTTTTCTGCCTAACTGCAGTTCTGAATATGTAAAGTGAATCATTAATGTCAAAGTCATTCTGTGCTTTACAAAGACACCATTAAATAATACTTTCTGTGAAAGGAAGAACCTTCAGCTTCCACCCTTCCCTAATACTCTGTTCATTTTGTTCTGGCTCTGATCATTAGATATTTCACAAAGCAAATAAACATACATGTGTGCCTATTGTTTTTAATCCTGCATCCATTCCACTTCTATTGCTTACTTGTGATAAGGGTATAGTCTATATAAGAAGAAAACTCAGATATAGTTTCTAGCAGTAGATTCAATGAAGGTAAAAAGGCTATGTTAGAGAGAGCCTTTCCCAGCTCAATAAAAAGCCTGTTGTGGCATAAGGTTTTGTGCAATGACTTGAATATTTTCAGCTGTGGGGAAGAGGAAAAACACATTAAGAAAAAAAATGAAGTGGAGATGCAAGATTTAGCATATCAGGGAAATGATACCAGCAATATGGAACTTGGAAAGAATGACTGTATCCATTTTTAAAGAAATAATTCACTGAATGTTCTTGCAGAACAGGTAGATCATACATATTGGCATTTTAAAAGCTTCTTTTTAAAAGCTGTTGTTACTGTGATTTGTAAATTTCAACTGTTACCCCAGAAGTAATCAATTTACTTTTAAAGTGTTCTGAGCAGTGTTCTATTTTATTCTATGAAAGCAAAACTCAGTTTTCTATGCATATCGATACTTTCCAATGCAATTGAAACCCCATTGGAATTTATAGCTGTCTTCATGTGGCCTGTGAAGGATTACTTTTGACCAAAATGGGTTGATCTTTAACACCATTAGATGTCAACTATCATTCTGGTATTAGGAGTACCTAAAGGTCAGAAAAGATAAGATGTGCATGCTGCCTATGTTATGGTTCTCTGCCTGAGCTCTCCAGTAGGCTTTAATGCAATGCAGAATCAACATAGCTCTGGAAAGCTCCTCTCAGCCTTAGCACCCATTGGCAGTGTCACTGTCCTAAAACACAGTTCGTGGGGGCTCATCGAAAGGCATTGTTATAGATGCACTGTACTCAGCTGGATAAACAGTTTTTAAAGGCCCATTACTTCATAGGGGGTTTTTTGTGTACATGGAATAGCTACAGGAGGGGGAAAATACTTCTTCAGAGGCAGGCACCTTTTTATGTGTGGTTACAAAGCTCACATAAGCTGATATTTTCCTGTCACTAATTTAAATGAATACTGGATCATTTAGCAAGGCCCTTACATTATAAAATACTAAGGAAGAACTGCCTTAAATCCAAGAGTTTTCAGAAAAGAAAAGACAAAAAGGCCTGAGTGAACAGCAGTTCAGAGTACCAATGGCTGTGGTAAATAGGCTTACCTGCTCTGAGCTGCATTACATTCAGCCTTTTATAAGCATACATAATGCAAGAAAGCCTATTAATCACACTGCTGTGATTAATCTAAAAAGATTTTTTTCCTACCTATTTTTCTAATATACTTTGAAATATTTTCTAAATATCGTACTATGTAATATGATCAAATAAAGTAAGTATAAATAAATACATAGGATAATAACTAAACTTTTTTTTTTTTAAATAGAGTTATATAATAGTACAGTTTCATATATAGCTTTAAGCCTGACTGTTTTTCAAATTTCAGGAACAACAAACAGCCATTTTCCAGTGAAAAAATGGTTTATTGAAAGGTTTCTGACCAGATCTAATTGCAGGCCTTAAGAATCCTTCTAGGAATCCTACCTATCTTGGACAGGCAGTTTTTTCACTGCCTTTTTCTCTTTGTGTTTGACTATTCACTAATACACTGGAGAAAGACTATAGCTGTCTGTCATCTTTCACCTGTGTTTGCAGTGTCACCTCCTTCTGTGAACAGTAACTGAGCTATAAGCAAGAGCTGAGAAAATATCTGATAAGTAACTAGCAGACTTTCTCTTTCTCAATTATCAAGATCAATCCATTGACTGTTTTCTGAAACTGGGTGAAGTAGGAAGAGTGTATGTGTATGTACATAGTGAGCTCATTAAGAGTCTAGGCCAGGAGATGTTGGGAGAAGAGAACACATTCCCATTCATGCCATTCCTCTTCTGTCCTCAGATACGCTGCTTGGTGCAACACCACCCTTCCCAACTCCTCTGGCCAGACAGTGTAGTACAGGGCTGCCTCTGCCATGGCAAAGACTCCCAGGTGGAGATGACTCTGAGCCCCCATCCTAGTCAACAGTTGGGACTGGTGGCCTGCTTGCCCCACCATAGTTGCACTATCATGTACATGCATAATAATAGCACAGAGATAATGTATACCCTTGTTTTGGAGTGTTCTAAGCAAGATTTCCATAAGGAAGCTTTGAAATTGAACTATTTGCTATCATTATCTGAGATTGGGAAACACTGCATGTGTGTCTAATAGAGTGAATGGTTTCATATTTTAGACAAAATAACACTCTGCCAAGTGACTACTCACATAATCATGCACACGCTAGCACTGAATGGGCTAAATCAGGTACTGCTGACAGCATAGCCACAGCACCATGGAGCTTGATGTATGTCGAAAATCCACCTGAGAGTCTTGGTAAGCTCTTGGGCCATTAGTTCAGGTTGATCTCTGTTGTTAGCCACACTTGAATTATGCAGTTTACAGATAGTTTAGGTTTATCTACACCAGTTGCAGCTACTACAGTGTAGATATACTGCAGACGTGCAAGAATCTTGAGTGGTACTCATGCTTCATTGCCTGTCACAGGAGGTTACCATTTATATGATGTGGCTTGGAGAGGTTCCAGATCCTAAGGTTAATATTGTTGCCTGCACAAGGTGCCCGAGGGAGGCAACAATTGGGTTCGTTGCCTGGTGTGCGTTGTGCCAAATAAACACACTGGGGGGAGAAGCAGACAGAGTTTATTTGAGCTCAAGTAAAAGGCACAGGGAGACTGTATTGTCTCAAATCCTGCGCCCCTAACCCTGCAACAGCGGGATTTTATACCCCGGTCAGTTTCACTGTCAGTGATTTTTCACCAGCTGGCCCCCCTCTTCCTCCCCTTTCTCTCTCCGAGCGGTGCCCTTGCATTCCACAGATAACAGTTTTAGCTCACCTGCTTTCCAGAAGGACAGGAGATTGCAGGCGCCATAGAAAGGGTTACAAAGGTTGGGCAAGGGGGGGTTTTGGCTCGTCTGAGCCTGGAGCAGAAGGACTTCCTCGACACTCATGGTCTTCCATCCCTCTGAGTTACCCAGGGTTATGCCCAGTGACACCAACAATATCATTTATGCAGTTACTATTTAAAAGGGTTGATTGCTATAGATCCAGGTTGAGAGAGAAAACTATAATAGCCTGTCCTGGTCTCTTAAATGTTCAGGGGTGTGGGTTAGCCAGGCCTGTGCTGAAGACAGACCTAGCAGGAAAGTGACCAGGTGTTCTCTATGTACAGTTGATAGATATCCTGGAGGAGGGAGGGAGGATTTTGCAGTAATTTTTTTGAAATAGGGGGCTGAAAGTGAAGGAGGAGATCTGATGGCAGTGGACCCGCTTTGTTTGATGGTTTGCTTGCGTTTTATGTTGAAGAACACAAGTATGCCCTAGAAGAGCTGAGGAAAAAGCCTATCTACTTGCAAAGTCCTAGAAGAACTGGCATGTGAGTAACTGTCTAAGCTGTCTCATACCTTTAAGTTTGGATTTTTGTTTTTCTATTGTGTTAAGTAACACCAGGATTTATAAGAATTTGCGCAGGTAAGCTCCTGTGTTATTGTAGTCTTAGTGAAGTCCAAAGCAAGTAACTGTCCTAAGCATAATCACCATATATAATCACTCAGTCTTTAAGTTTGTTAAACCAAATATAATTCAGGGAGTTCACATTTTCTTTATCCTGAATTTTGGATATTGCTGTTAAGAGGAACTAATAAAACTTAATATAAGATCAGATATAAATTTTGAGTCCTAATCATTTAAAATGTGCTTAAGTAAGCCTTACTTTGTACACTTTATTATGGTAAACCAGAGCTGTAAGTTGAGATCCTTAGCTAGAGTAAGTTGTGTATTTCTTTTGCCTTCAGTGGTGATAAACAGAGTGACTTCCCCAGCTGAAGATTTAGCCTATTTAAATTTAAATGTGGCATGCTGATAAATTGGCTTTCTTAAGGCACATTTATTTTATAGTTAAAAAGTTTTATGTAAAACAGCTTATGTTGCACAGGGACTATTATTCCATGTGGGTTTTTTGATGGAATGCTATTTAATTTTAAAATTAAGTATCATATTTAATTGGAGGATGAGTTATACATGGTTTGAGTGAAATAGATTTATTCCTTACTTTTATATTATAAAACAATTAAAGCGTATACCTCCACTTGGGTTTCATCTACTTTGCAATTTTCTTTTTTGGAAACTGTATTATTCATTATTAAACCCAGCATTTATTAAGGGACAGAATGTGCTTTTTTCCAAAGCTGTTTCCATAATTTATATTCTGTATCGCTGGTTCATTAGTATTTGCACATTGCTTCATTCTTTCTTCTTGTACTATTTCCTATGAATTCAGTACTTGCTGTTCCAAGCAGGCAACAGGACTGCCCTTCCTGCAATAGCAAGTTTTGCTAAAGTGAGGAATGTATATGTGAAAGCTCTGACATTCCCAAATTAAATGTGATCAACAATCTATTTTGAATTCAGTGATTTAAAGACCATTAATGATGACTGCTTAATGTGTCTGAATATGATTTTGTTTCATATGGCAGTAGGTCTGGGCCTCAGGTCTGCAATAGGCTCTATGTAGTAGTGTCTTTAACTTGGAAGAGCCTTTCTGGCTTTCATGGGGTTATTGCAGTGACAAAGGTTCAACTGTCTGGGAATGTATTGTAGCCTTGAGGTATGTGCAGATGCTGCACTTGGATTGATCTAGGCTTAGATATATAGACTTAAGTGCTGAATTTGTACACATTTGGGGAGGTTGGATTAGGCAAAAATGGCTGCCTAATCTAATTTAGTTCAGTTGTGTAGACTTTACACTTAAATTGACCTAACTATGATTATGTTGATCTAAGTGCTGATCTGTATGTCCATTTGGGAAGGTTAGATGGAGCAAAAATAGCTGATCTGATATAACTTTAGTACACCTAACAGGTAGAACAGGTTACCTCATGCCCAATCTAAGCTGAAAGTATGTACTAGTCAAGCCCTGCTACCACCCTGTATAGACTCATGACCTGTCCCATCCCCTGAATCACTATCCAACCAGCAAATGCATGCACATGTGGGATCTGATCTATAATGGCCTGGATTAAAGTGAGCTGTGTGATTTTTGTAAATTGGGTCTTGGTAAAATCTATACATGTTTGCAGCCCAGACTATTGTCCTGGCTCTGGGATATGTTATGCCAACCTCCCTGCACCCCCCCCCCCGACCTTCACATATCAACTAACCTCAACAACCTTCTAGCTCACCCACATCCAGCCCCTCATCATCCACTACAACTTACTTAGATTGGGGTCCAAGCACCAGTGGACATCTGCACAATCAGCATCCTATTGACAATCATGACACTTAAAGGTTGTGGCACAATTATAGAACAAATCCCAGAAACATCTGCACATCACCTTGGGGCCTCAAATTACTTGAAAGGCTACGTAAAGTAATGTATGAGGCTCCATCCAGCACTCTCTTCAGAGATTCTATCACTTCTAAATGAATTTCCTCTGCATCCCTACCTCAGCTGAATTTCAACAAAAGTATGTATACTAGAAAAAGTACACTCTCTGTACTTCAAAAGCATGTGCATGTCAACAGTCTAGCTAAGGAATGGCTCTGACAATGATGGTTCTAAAGAATAATGAAGGATGCTGAATGGAGCAAGTTCTTATGATTTGTATGCTGAAAGCTGTCTTTTCCAAAGAGAAGGGTCTCTTTATATGTCTCTTTCTTCTAGTGCAGGGCTGGCCCACTGAAGAAAACAGTATTGAAGAGTGGGTTGATAGAGTAATTGATGCATAAAAGTGTATTTTGTTTCCTTTTTCCCCAGTATATACAAGTAGATTATTGCATAAAGCAGCACCACAAATGCAGGTGTTTTTATGAGTTTTCACAAAGCTCGTAATACTTACCCTTCCATCTATGTGTACTTTCTAACTGGCATTTGCTGAAATTATAGTATCACTTCAGACTTATTGATTAATATCTGAAATATTTTCCATAGAAGACAAACTCAGTTGGTATTTATCTATTTATTTTTAAAAGATATAAAGTTATCTATCCCAGTCTGCTTTCCTGTTTATTTGTTAAAAGCTGTGTGCTTGTTCAACACCATTTAGCCTGCCTGGAAGCAAAGCTTTATGTTGCCAATTTGTATCAATATCTCAGATGTGTTAATTCACATTCTTGTAGGAAGAATGTCCAAAAATGGGCCATAAGGAACTGGCTTTAGAGTGCAGCAATTGGGTAAAGGTCATTGTGAGTCAAGAAGTGTTAAGAGAATTGAGTATAGACAGAGTCATTTGACATAACTGTATTGTGTTTCATGGCATGTGGTCTTATTCTCGCCATGCATAAGCTACCTTTTATAGTAGTGTAACACTATTTTCAGTGGAGGTATTCAATGCAGCATGAATGAAAGCAGGATTAAGATGGAAAACTTAACAGACTGTGTTCTTTAAAGGAAAAAAACATTTAGTTCATCCTTTGAAAATGCATTTGTTTCTGGTTTTGTTTATCCTTTCCTACTCAAGGGGCTATCTATGCATGCTTCATAAGAATTTTCTGCTGATTTAATGTAAATTCTTTAGAGTAGAAGACTGCTTCATTGTCATACACTTGGCTTACTCTAATGTTAGTTACCTTTCTCCATTTCAAAAAACAACCACTCATCCTGTTTTTCCAAAGCGTTCCTACCAATTTACCCACCTGGATTCTCAGCAGTCTGCCGTGCAGAATACCTCCCATGTTTCAGGGGTGTTGGTTGCAGCTGTGGTGGTTTAAGAACATAGGCAAACAGGGTTCTTTGGGTAAATCTGGTATCTTTTATTAAACCAACTAAAATAGCTGGAAAAATTCAACAGGTTCAATTTTAATTGGTCTAATAAAAGATATCTGATTTTGCCCGAAGAATCTTGTATGCAGAATATGCAGGAGTTGATGATCCAAGAATGTCCTGGTTCTTCAGTGAAAGGATTTCGCAGATTGCCTTGGAGTGGGAGAACTCAGGCTTTTAGAAACCAGGGCTGCAGGGTAGTCTGTCAGGTAGACTGCTGCAGACCAGGAGTTCTGTCTTGTCTTAATGCAAATATGCTGGAATTTTCTGTTTCTTGCCAAAATGGAGCACAGTCAAACCCTGGGATATCCATATCATGAAGGATTTTGATTTGTCTTTCCCTGCATAGCTTTACCAAGTAGCTAACTTTGGGTGGACACATCTGAAATCTGGTACAGAATGCCCAGGTCTGTCCTTCTCTTCCATCTGTTTTTATTTTCTATCACTAACTGTTGCACTGCCCTGTGGTGAATAGAGGTGCAGTTTTGGGGGACAAGGATTATAGGTATCTCTTACAGATTTGACAGTGGCTGATACAGAAAGGCCCTGACTTCATTGAAGCCATCACATACTGCTACAACATTGTTAATGATTTAGGGAGATGAGGACATTTTTTTTTCTACATTAAGTCTGTCGCTTCCTGTAGGTTTAATAAGCATTTGTAGAAGTGTTTGAAGACACTTGTATCAGTTAGTTCTCAGTTGCAATGAACTTTCAAGGTGAGCTGTTGTCCAAACAATTCAGGCTTTTCTTACTTCAGGTGAAATTTTTACAGCTTCCTACAAAATGACTTGTGTTGGTTTCCATATGTTGATAGGGGTTCTTTGACCTCCAGGTTCCCCCATCTCATTTGGGATGCATATATTTCAATTCTGCAAAATAATCCAACATAACTTGCAAGGTACTAGATGTATCTTTACACTAGTAAATTAATTCCATATTTTTCATGCCCTAGGTATGCTTTTATCAAAGGAAATTACTTACCATCAGCTATAGAAAAAAAAACAGCTAGTGACAGTCTCATACAATCAATAAATGTTACAATATACATTTTTTGATCTTGTGGAATAGTCATTAAAATGTGAAACAAATCAAAGCAGATCAGAAAGTATCAGTAAATAGTTTGTATTACTACCATAAGCATTTATGTGAAATAATAGTCCAGAAAATCACAAGAATTTGATACCCCAGTCAAGTATGAGATCTTGAGTAACCCATTTCCAGACATCTTTGCAACATTCCTATAACAATAGCGAGGAAATAAGTGTAGTAATTTTCTTAAGGAGGGAAAACTGGACTAGACTAAACATTGCACAGAGTATATGAACAGACAGATCATAAAATAAATAACAGCTTTTGCACAATTATCTCTGCTGTGATGTTTTGAACATCTCATTATGTCAAGTAAAGTGATTTGCTGAGCAAATATTTACATTGTCTTTCTCTATCTCTTTGCTAATGACAACATATTAAGGTCTGATTAACTATTCTTTATTGTAACAGCTGGCAGACATGCCATACTTTGAAGAGTTTTTTACCCTCTGTTTAACAGAAAATAATCCTTCAGACTACATAGATGTGTGGAATTGGTTTGTAGTCATCCTTTTTTATAGCATAAGTGCTTAATTAATTTTTTCAGCAGGAAAGCATTAAGCAATTTATCTGTTTAAGTTTCTATAGCTCAGGTTTCATTACAGCTTTTACACCCTGTTGCCAGGTAGACATACAAAGTATAATGATCAAGGGGAATATTTGGGGCAGAATCTCTAGCAGCTTATCATCATCTTGAACAAGTCTGCCCTACACCTCCTCTCTTTTCCCACCAGATTGTGTATCTCTTTTTTAAGGGTTGCTAGGTTTAAAACATCTAAACTCAGTGAATACTGAACTGCCTCCAATCTGGTTATGAAGAATGAGTCTCATGGTGCAACTGCTTGTTAAGCTCCCAGAAGTTTCATCCAGCCTTTAAACAATTTTCCCTCACAGATTTTCTAATTGTGGTATCTGAGGAATTAACTGAAACCTGGTGTAGAATATTCTATTTCCCTCCCACCCTCCCTTTCCCCAGTAGTTTCTATTTTCTAGCATGGACTTTTTTTGCATTGCATCATGGTGAACAGAGATAAAACTTACATGAGCAAATAGGAAACGGTAATCATGGCAGTATCAACTTTCGTTTTTTTATTTACTTACTTACTTATTTAGAACAACTCCCACGCAACCCAACCCCACAGCTGTTGCAGCAGAGCTGAAATTACTGAACTGGGCCATGTAGCTGAATGTCAGGGTGGTGCCTTGTGGAAAGGTTCCATCATAACTGGAGCAGATAAAGAATAACAAACTCATGTCATGGTGTTACGTACTCTAGCAAGGCTTCATCCCCAGGGGTGACCATAAGTCCCAGGAGGCCCCCTCCCAAAATTATTATTTTTGCCCTGCTCGCTCTGAGAACAGAGTTTCCCCTTTTGCTAGCCTGCCACATCTTGATGTCCTTCATGGTTATGAAAGGGAGGCTGCTCCAGGGCTTCCCAGAACTGGTCTTCTTCTAAGGACCACAAGGTGGGTTATGGTCCTTTGCCTTATGAGCTAGTTGCATGGCTCCATACCTTCCCTACACTATGCCCTAGTTCTTGCAGACTTCAGGTCCCAGTTGGGTGGAAGACTTATCCCTTTGTTTCCAGGCCTTCCTTCCTTCCTTCCTTTGGGGTATTACGCTTCCCAGCTTCTACCCTTCTACTTGGCTGGTCCTGCAGCCAAGGCCCACCATTCTAAGCCTGGCTTCTGGGCCCAGCTTCTGCTCTGCCTTGAACCTGCCCCTGAAGGGCTTAGGACAATTGCCTATCCCTAGAACACTAATGGGATGTCCAAACCACTCCTCTAGTACCAAAACCAAGCCACTAGTCTTAATATAATATAAAATAAAGGCCACTTGCCTGCTTCACAAGTCTCTCTGTCTCCCCCCTCACAGGTAGCTCCTTCTTGTTCCCAGGCCTGCAGAGCTACTTTCTTTTAGCCTCCTTGTAGATTCAGGGACCCCACCATGTTGCTGTCAGAAGCTCTACACTCCATGACTCTCACGGCTGGCCTCCTTGACTGGCTCGATCCTAGAGCTTATAGCTCTGGCCTGAGCCCTTTTCTGGTCATGTCAGCTGACCTGACTATAAGGCTGTCCTTTAACCCTTGGTCTGCTGCCTGCCTGTGTTATAAAGACTCTGCCTTTAAGGGGGCTGCACTGGTCTCCAGTAACAGGGTCAGGGTTCTCTGTTCATCGATTCATATATTGTAAGGGGCTTGAAGGGACCTTGCAAGATCATCTGGTCTAGTCTCCCTGCAGTAAGAAGGAAAGGCAACTGGGGTCAGGTGACACCAGCAAGGTGACTGTCCAGTTTCCTTTTGAAGATTTCCAGAGTAGGTGATTGCACTACTTCTGGATGGAGTTTTTCACAGTCTGGACACCCTGATTGTGAAGAAGTTTCTCCATGTGTTGAGCCTGAAATGGTCTTCCAGGAGTTTGTGGCCATTACTTCTGGTATTCCACAAGGGTGCCCTGGTGAACAGTTGTTTTTTGAGCCCTTGATGTATTCCCTTGATGTAGTGGTAAGCTGCTACTGAGTCCCCTCTCAGCCTTCTCTTTTTTTAGGCTGAAGAGGCCCAAATCCCTCAGCCTTTCCTCATATGGCTTGCCTTGCAAGTCTGTGATCATACAGGTGGCTCTTCTCTGAACTCTCTCAAGTTTCCCATGTCCTTGTTGAAAGTGTGGCACCCAGAACTGGATGCAGTACTCCAGTTGAAGTACCACCTATGCTGAGTAAAGTGGGAGAATCGCTTCCTTGGTTATGCTTGAGATGCATCGGTTGATGCATGCCAGAGTATTGTTTGCCCTGCTAGCTACAGCATCACACTGATGGCTTATATTCATACTTATTATTACTTCTAGGTCCCTTTCAGTTGTGGTGCTAGTCAGTTTGGCACCACCCAACCTGTAAGTATGTAGGGGATTGTTCACCCCCAGATGGAGCACTTCACACTTTTCAATGTTGAACTTCGTCTGGTTCTGATCTGCCCGACTTGCCAGCCTGTCTAGGTCTGCCTGTATCTGCAGCCTATCTTCAAGCATGATCATGCTCCCCCATACTTGGTGTTGTCTATGAACTTGGCCAGTGAGATCTTCACCCTCACATCCAAATCCCTGACAAAGACATTGAAAAGCACTGGACCAAGCATGGACCCCTGAGGGACATCATTGGTCACTTCTTGCCAGGATGACACAGATCCATTCATTAGAGTTCTCTGGGTCCTACCTGTCAAGCAGTTAAGCCTGCAATCTTCCAATTTTCTTGTGAGAACATCATGGGATACCAGATCAAAGGCCTTTTGGAAGACAAGGTAAATAATGTTGACCTCCTCTCTCTTATCCAGGTGGTGAGTTAGCTGGTCATAGAAGGAAATGAGATTGGTAAGCCAAGACCTACCTGCAATGAAGCCATTCTGGTTGTCATTCAGAATCCTGCCTTCTGCAAGCCTATTGCATGTACACTTCTTGATGGATTTTCACTGGGATCAAAGTTAGGCTAATTGGTCTATAGTTGTCTGGGGCCTCTCTCCTTCCCTTCACAGCATTGGCCCTCTTCCAGTCTTTAGGGACCTCCCCCAAGCACCACAAGTTTTGGAAGAGTTTTTACAGAGATCCTGCAATGACTTCAGCCAGCTCCTTCAGCACTCAGATGAAGTTCATCCAGCCCTGATGACTTATAAATGTCTAACTTTTTTCTAACTCATCATGCACCAGCTCAACATGTCAACAGTCGGAAGGTGGTCATTCCCACCATGCTCATTATGAACCTTATCTAGTATGATTTTCCCCTATTACACTGTTACACTTGCCTATTTTCAGTAGGCTTGCCAGCCCTCCCAGGTTGGCTGTGAGTCTACTGGAATTGGCATCAATCTCCCAGTGATTATTGAAAGCAATCCAGGAGATTAATTGTTCTGTTCAACCCATTTCAATATCAATGACACTACATTTTTGGGGGAGGGGGGAAATCCTGGAATAGCTTCAGTCAGTTGGCAACCCTTTTGTTGAGACTTATTTGACTTGAGGGAGGTATTTGTGGTAACACAAGATTCTTGCCTTGTAAGCAATTTGAGATGGGCTGCTTGGGGGAACAGAGTAGAGGGGCGGAGGGGAAGGGTTTAACTATGACTTGCTTTGTTTACTCGGTTTACTATGTGACTATACAGGCTGTCATGCTTTGATGGTTTTTCTTTCTCTCCCTTCATCTAAATATCAACATCAAAGTATACTGTAAGTCTTAAGCATGGGGGTGGAACCTGTTATAAAAGTTACCAGTTATTTTCCAAACTTAGAAATAAGAGTGTGAGTGTGAAAGGATGAACACGAAAGACATTGTTTTTCACATAAACATAGCTCTTATTGCTGTAATTGGCACATGACAGGAAGAGTATTCATTCCTGTGTTCTGCATGACCATCTAAATTAAAAAAACAAAAAAATCCCATACCTTTTGACCAAGTAAATTGTTTGTGCTTACTATTCCATTGGCCCCAGCATACTCTAGGTAGTCTCAGCTGTGGAACACTTCCTGGTTTGCCATATGGGCAGCAGTGGTGCCTAGGATCTCCTATACATGAGAGACTATTGACCTGGGCTTAATGCATCAACACTGATCTCAGCCTTATCACAGGAGTTCTTGGGAAATAGCCTGTGTCTGCATTCTTCAAGGCTTGTGCCAGACAATTTTTCCTTCATCCAGTTTTTGGGGGTAATACATAATCTACCAGTGAGCAGGCCAGAGTATAATTTACTTAGAGTATTATATACTGAGAAATTTAAAAAATACGTTTCTGAACACTATCCCAACTTTCAAAAGTGCAGCATACCCAGCAATTGCCATTCAAGCCACAAAGTTTTAAAAAACAGCTAAGTACTGGATATTTTTGGAAAGCTAGGCCCTCAAGATGGGTCTGGTGGGTCACAGACTAGTCAGTTTTGAGAATTTTAATTCAGGTACCTAAGCATAATTGCAGAAGTGTAACAGTAAGTATTTCAGGCAGACTTATTTTTTTTAAGCTTCAGCTTTAATAGTAGACAAAAATTGGAAAAAAAAAATTAAAAATCAACCAAATGAAAAAATATCCTAGAATGAAGAAAAGAGAATAGGATCTCCTGTTGCAGTTTAGATAGTATTATACATTTTCCATGCTGCCCTTTACATACCTGTGCTGCACTGAGATCTTGAAGGCTGGATGAATCATGACAATGCTGAATGGACACCTGCTGAATTATCTTATCAATACAAAGTAGTTATTGATCTTCATTGTGTTCTGTTTAGAGTTTGGGAATTATCATACATGAGACAATAATTAGTGTTGTAATTCATGTGCCTATTCCCTGTGTATTTATAGTTCAACTGTTTGCTAAACCTGAGATTTAGTCTTATTCACTACAGGGCTTTAGGTAAACCTATGGGAAAACCTCTATGCTTATCCAAAGAGCTAACTTCCAAGTGTTTGCATTCCTTCCTTACTCCCCCACCCCCCGCCCCTCACCCCCCAGATTAACTAATTTGAAAAAGCTGAAGGAAACCTCTCACATCTTGATAAATAAGGAACTACTTGCCTACATTCTTACTTAAGTGAACTTACTAGCTAGGTTTTCAGCATATAGGAGTATCTTCATGATGTTGTTGTTCTCCAATTCCTTTGATCCTGGCTCAGTGCTAATTCTTAAGATATAACATTGCTGTTTCTTTGAGTGTCTTAAATTTTTAAGTTATATTTAAAATCTACGGTAGATGGGAAATGATTCTAAAAAGGTAGGGAGGCCTTTAGCTATTATACTGTCTGCTAAAATGACAATTTTAGTAGACATTACTCCATACTTTACCATTCGTGATTCTACTAAGAGGCTTAACCTCTCCCCCTGCATTTAATGCAGAAGAGCTACACTGTAATACATATTTGTTTCTTAATCATGAGACAAACAGTAAACATATATGGAGAATGAGATGGTTGCATTTTATTAACATAAAACCCAGAGTGCTACTGTAGGATCAGTGTGGGACATGTATCCAAATCTACTCCATACCTTCCATGGCCTTCATATTAATTATAGCTTTCAGAAAACTGTATGACATTCAATGTAAATGTGTAGTTTTCCCAAACAACTGGGTTTATTTGTGAACAAACATGAACTGTGTCACTGGCTCTAGCCTCAGCTAAGAGCTTCCTTTATTATTTAATGGTGTTCATTTAATTTGGTCTTTAATGTGCTGTAAATGTTCAACGTGGTTCCAAGTTTCAGCCCTCTTAGTTGTGATTACTCATAAAAATGGGATCCTGTTATTTCTGTTCCTTGACTGGATTAATGCTACCTTTGCATTGGGAGAGGTGCTTAAAGACAGTCAGAGAAACCCTGTGACTTTGAGGAAAATAGATAAACCAGGATCAAGAAATTTAGCAGGTTTTAAAACCTTTTTGTTTTCCTGAACCAATAATTATTACCTAGTGCATTATTCCTAGAAAACATTAGTGTAGGGCTCGCCTCCTTATGGAAGGAACTATACCAGACATATTCAAAGCCAAAAGCACTAACAATCTAATGATGTGCCTCTTTGCTCTGCAGTTCAGTAACAGACTTCAATACCTACTTAAACCAGCCACTAGAGGGAGTCATAATTGCATGGACTCAATCTTTGTTTTTATAAACTCAGAAGTATAGAATTTATATTTTAAATACTTCCTGTGTTACTTTGTGTGTGATATGAGAACGTGATGAAGTGTGCAGCAGGAGCTTTGCCTGCAGTTGGCACTTATGACTGATCAGGTACTAGGACTGTGGTTAATGACTGTTGGAAACTAGTTGCTCTGCTTTATCAACTGACTTCCTAATCCCCCTTTACAGTGTGGACGTAGGCAATAATAGAATCACAGAAAATGAGGGTTGGAAGGTACCACAGGAGGTCATCTAGTCCAACCCCCTGCTCAAAGCAGGACCATCCCCAACTAGATCATCCCAGCCAAGGCTTTGTCTAGCCAGGTCTTAGAAAACTCCAAGGATGGGGATTCCACAGCCTCCCTGGGTAACCTGTTCCAGTGCTTTACTACCATCCTATTAAGAAAGTCCTCATATCTATCCTAAGCTTCCCTTGATGCAACTTGAGACTGTTGTTCTCAGTGGTGGCAGTTGACAGAACAAGGAGCAGCCTAGCTCCATTCTCTTTGAAACCACGCTTCCGGTAGTTGAAGGCTGCTATTAAATCCCCCCTCAATCTCCTCTTCTTCAGACCAGATGAGCCCATTTCCCCTCAGAGGTCATGTGCTCCAACCCCCTAAACATTTCTGATGCCCTCCATTGGACTCTCTCCAATTTTATCCAGAGCTTTTTCTGTAGTGGGAGGCTCAAAGCTCCAGATATGGCCTCACCAGTGAAGAACAGAGGGGAAGAACCACTTCCCTTGATCTGGCTGCACTCCTGCTAAAGCAGTCCAGCATGCCATTAGCCTTCTTGGCAACATGTACACACTGTTGGCTCATGTTCATCTTATTGTCCATTGTAACCTCCAGGTCCTTTTTCTGTCAAGGTCTTTCAGCTTGATGTCATCTACAGACTTGCTGAGGGGGCACTCCATCCCATATGTCAGGTTACTGGTGAAACCCCTGGGGGACTCCACTTGATGCTGGCTGCCAACTAGACATCAAGCCATTGTTTGCTACCCTTTAAGTCTGGTGTATATATGATACATTTAAGCCTGACAATCCAGTCAGTTTTCTAGCCGCCTTACAGTCCATTAATCCAAACCTGTACTTCTTTAGCTTCCTTGAAAGAACTTTGTAGGAGACTAAGTGGTTGCCTCACCCACTTAGTAAATGGTTCACACTTCCCTTAATCATCTTTTTGTTGTTGATATGCTTGTAGAAACCTTCCTTATTACCCTTCATTTCCCTTGCTAGCTGCAACTCTGGTTGCCCTTTGGCCTTTGTGATTTCACCGCTGCATGCCTAAGCAAGGTTTTTCTATTCCTTCCTAACTGTTTCTCCAAGTTTCCAGTTCTTGAAAGTGTCCTTGTTTGTGTTTTAGATCATAATTTTGATATCCATCAGAAGGTATTGTCAGTAGCCCAGTGCAGGCCTTCAGTGTAAGCATTAAAATGATAAATAGGACATTCCTCCACAATGTGTGCTATAGTTTGTATTTCTCCACACTAGCACATGGGGTCTTTAATGAAATTCTATTTACATAGTATGTAGTTACATCTACCTTGTCCAATATGATCCTGGTTCAATATTGTCCAGGTCTACCTTGGTAAAGCAAAGCCAGGTGGTTTAAATGTGGGCTCCTGAATAACAAGTTTATTAATGATGTCAGTGGTGTTCCATTGCTGGATCCATTTTCCTCCATGTCAAAGTTTTCATTATTCAGCTCTTTCCTCACACTCCAAACTTGCCTTCTCAACTTAAACCTTGGTCTATGTGCACCATTAGGTCTCCTGGAAATTAGTGTTTTTTTGTAGACTCTAAGTAGCCTGTTTATGTTGGAGATGAGGAAGGATACAAGATAGAACAGACAGTAGATCTGCAAATGCCTGTTATGAGTCTCACTGTTTCATCCAGTTGAAAGTCAGTCAGGCTGGTATGGCCACTCCTGACCCAAACTGGGGCACACTAAGCCACTTCCCCACTTACTTCAGGACTTTGGATTCTTTTCCCTGGTAAACCTAGCTTACAGCCACCCTCTCTAAGGTAGCGACCTTGTCTGAAAATGCTTTTCCCCCTCTTTGTCAGGTGGATCCTATCTCTTTCTTGTAGTCCTTCTTCTTGGAACAACATCCTTTGGTGAAAGAAGCTAAAGCCCTGCTGGTACCACCATTTGTGCAGCTGAGCATTGATTTGAAGTATGTGCCTGCTTTTGCCCAGGCTGTTCTCCTTGACCTGAAGGATTGAGAACACTACCTGAGCCCCTGTCCCCGCCACCCTTGTACCCAGATTCCTGTAGTTGCTCTTGATCTGCTCAGGGTTGCACTTGACGGTATCATTGGTGCCACATGGATAAGCAGCCAGAGGAGTCTTGGTAATCCATTCATGACATTTTTAGATCCAGACTCCCAGCAAGCAGCAGATCTCCTGAGACAGCAGGTCTGGCTGGTAGATGGATCCCTCTGTTGCTTAAAGAAGGGAATGTCCAATTATCCTTTCCTCTTTGGTGGCAGTGATCTCAGTGGAGATGAAGACTTTTCCTTACTGCCAGAGATCACAAGCTTCCAACTTATACCATCCTGGGTGCCCACATCATCTTATTTCTCTAGTACTGCCTCTGGCAGTTCTTCCTCTGCAGCCTTAGAGGTCTCATCCAACATTGGATCAATGAAGTCCTCATGAAGGAGGTTGCTTCAGAGCCTTGCCACCTCCTTCTTGCTTGCTCCCTAAAGGACAACAATCAGGAGGCACCACTTGCATCACAGGCACTCCTTTTCCTGGCTGCCACTGGAAATAACCTACAAGCTGCAGTCTACAGCACCAAGCCAGGAATTGGGTGGAAGACTTAACTGTAAGTGGTTCTGCCTGGACAGACCTCACAGGTGAAAGCAGAGGTAGAGCTGGCAGCAGCAGTGGCTCTGGCATTGCACTGTACCCCAACCATTTATTTACCTCCTCTCTTTCTGCTCTTTTTTCCAAGCAGAGCTTCCCCATAATCTGGCCTGGAAGGTGAGAGAGTTTCCAGGCAAACTCCTTAGTGAACGCACCCCCTCACTGGGGAATTTACTAAACAAGGTGCTTAAATATTGGTCTCACTCATGAGTCTTTTAGCTACTCTTAATTAAAGAGCTCATCTTAAAGGCACCCCTACAGAAAGCGGGAGGTGGCAAATTGTCCTGTCTACTATCCCTTGTCACTCAGGGAGTCTCCTTTTTATACCCTGCTGGGCCTGGCTAATTTTATACCTGGTTAGGGCTTTTGTCAGGCACAGGCAGCAATCACCCAGAAATCACTCTGCTAGTAGCATTCCCAGGTGCTGGGAGCACACAGCTGAATACACAGGCCACCAAACAAATGCTCAGCAAGCCAAATACAGGCAGTCCTGGCTCACTTACCTTCCTGGAGCATTATCTGTTGTCTGGTCCCTGACTCCTCTGCCTTCTCTTGCTCCCAGGAAACTGCCCTGTTTGCTGTCTCTGTTCACTCACTCCCTGCTCACTCGGGAACTGTCCTTTTATACCTTGTTCAGGACCTAATTTTAGTAGAACAGGTTTATGATTTTAGTAGTTCATGGATAAGCTGTCCCATTAAACCTCCCTCTGGGCACTGAACCTGGAAAACTGTGATCACTTCATGCCAGATCCTGCCCTGAGCAAAAACTACTAAGAACTAGTTTAGATCTCTGGATGCTTTATGATAAGCCCTCAGAATGGTGGCATGTGTTCTAGGGCTCGGAACTTAAGTTGCCTAAAGTCATACTTCCACTTGGCTTATGCCACAGCTTAAATTTAGTTTTTTTTCTAGTGGGAATCTGCTATCAGTAATTCCAGTGGATGAAATAAGCATGGCCGGTTTCTGGAAAACTATTTAGAAATAGTTAAGCTAAACAAAGACCAGATCTTAATAACTGTATAGGAGTAAATGGCCAAAATTGTCACCAGTGATTCTCTTTTGGAGTGCAGGGGTAGAAGGAAAATTACTCCAAAGAGTTTGAACATAGCTGAAGTACATAGAAATCTAAATTCTACTTAATGTTATAAAGTGTGAGGGAAGCCGGATTTGAATTTGTTTAATATGAAAAAGATGACTGTCTTCCTTGTGAAGAACAATTATTTTGCAATCAACAGGCATGACAAGCACTGGAGGGACAACAACTGTAGTTAGCAGGCATTGCAGGACTTGAATACAAAGGAAAAAAGATTATTTAGGCCGACGTTGTGTTATTAGCTCTAGTCAGTTTTCTGTTGACTATGCTGCTAATTGAAAATTAAAATGTGTAAAACATAGTTCATGAATTTGCCCTGGGGGACACTTGCTTGGGACCTAGCTGGCTTTGTTTGATCTTTTAAAGTGCTCCCCAAAGCCAGCCCATATGTGGCTTCTAGAGCTGGAAAAGGGTGAGAACCAGTAAGCTCTGGCAAAGCTATTCAAGTCTATAATGCTGGAGATCCGTCTTGTCTTGTCTTATCCAATGCTAAGCAGCTCTGGGACTTAGCAGGGCCTCTATTTAATGTTTTATTCCATGTGTACAGGCTAATCAGGAAAACTGAGGCCCACAACATAAAGGCATTTAAAATGGAAATATTACAATAAAAAACATAGTCCCTCATACATGGCTGCAGACTCAACTCTTAATATATTCTGTTTACTGAGAATAGCATCTGTTGGAGAAAAACAGTTCAAAATTCAGTGGTGTTGACAACGTACAGCCCAGGAGCTGGATCCAGCCTATGGAGCCATTTTATCCAGTCTGTGGAGCTGGGGAGGGAGAAGGGGGCATAGGAGTGGGGGTTGGGGGTGGTGACTAGGGAGTGGTGACTGAGGCCCTGGCTATGACAGTACAGGCTAGGTTAAGAGAGGTTCATGCTCAGAGCTAAGTTTAGTTGAAGTTAGCTCACCCCTCCTGTCTGCCACCCCCAGCACTATGAAGACCTTGCCAGCCCCTGCTATTCAGGATCATATTGCCCATGAAACTTTTATTCAGAAATATGAAATTATGAAAAAACTTACTATGCGACATTTATCTGAGAACTTAGTCAAAAGGGTTTCCCCATTCCCTTCAGTGCTGGCTGTAGTATTCTGTCAGGGCTGTGGAAGAACTTCTATAATTGCTGGGGAGGGGGATGTCGGGGGGGATAGTATATAAGTGATCATTGTAAAAGTACCTCTCTTCATACTCACAGTAGTAGAAGTCAACTGACTTGATCGGATTTATTCTGTAGCTCTTCCTGTGTAATTGACAGGATAATCAGATTCTGTATTGCATAACCAGCCACCAAGGTGCATAAACAATCCACCTAAACTTGAGATGTAGTTTTCATCATAGTTACTGTGCTATTCATGTTACTTTGATAAGTATCACAATAAGTAGTATTATTATGCAAAGGAGCTATGACATCCCCAGATCCGTGCATTTGTAAAAAGTTTAACATGCGAAGGTTTGATAAAGTTCGGTCATGAGAATAATCTTCTGCTGGTTTTTTCTCAGTTCCTGGGACATGGTATTTTCAGACTAGTAATGATTTTTCTATATTCTTCTAACATGTAGAATTTGGAACAGACTTTGGCAAGGAAATACCTAAGTGTATATGTGCAGAACTAAGGAATTTATTAAGGTCAAAAGAGTAAACATTTAAAACAATAATACGACAAGAGGTAAACTACTTTCCAACATTTGCCAAAGGTTTCAAAATTTAGTAACTAAGAGTAACTTACCTAACTTGGTTTGTAATTTTTCTGTAAATCATCTTCTATTCATTTTTTCTGCATGCTTGTCCATGAAGAAATGTAATGTAAATAAAACAAAAATTGCTACTGAAGCTTGTAGAACTGATATCCTATATGGGCATATAAGCTTATAGGGGAATATTTTATTTCACAACCAGAAATAGAAATTCTCAGTGGACAGTAGATAATGACTGTATGACACTAATACTCTTGCAGTAGCCAGCAGCTTTAATTAGAAGACTTCTAAAATGGTTTTAGGATTCCACTTTGAATCAATCTATACAATCTACTGGGACAGTTTAACCTGACCTATAGAGCTTGAGAATTAAATGGAACATTCTCTATTTTAAGTAGATTTCTCCTGATTATTCTGACAAAACAAATGCACCAGTGATCATATTGGGAGAAGTGTGTAATCTGCTGCATTACGAAGCAAAAATTTAAGAACTTTCTCTGACTTTGATTTCATGCTTTATAGGATTATAGATCTTTAGATGACAACTCTTCTAAAACTAACTACTCTGTAACAGTACATGTTTCAGAGTGATTTAAGTATGAAGATTAATGATGAAAGATGCTCTTTTTACTGAAAAATTAAGTAGCCAAAAAAAAAACCCTTTAAAGAATACTAGAAGAACAGCAAAGTCAGAATAGAATCTCTAACAATGAGTCTCATCTAATATCTGTTCAGGCAATAAAAGTACCTTCTTTAACCTAGAAGGGCATTGAAGCAGGGCCCCATCTATTACTGATTCAACTGCAGTGTGTGCATATGCAAATAATCTTTTATAACTATTGACTGTCTCTGAGGGTAACAAGAATAATAAATGTTGTGTAATGAAGATAAAAAAATAGCTCCAGAGGATACCCAGGAAATGTTTTAAACTGATATCTAAGCTTTTCCATAAGGCCATCCATTGCTGTGATATCTGTATATACAATGCCATGTTTGTTGCTCTTACTTGTTTTTCATTATTTAATAGGTTACAGTTTGGCCCTGAGCAGGAAAGTTAGAGGCTTGAATTAGTGGTAGGAAGTGGGTCTTGAGAGTCTTCTCTTTTTTTGGACAAAAGCAGTCTTTTTATAATTTGGATTCCTGTGATCCCAGCAGAAGGTTTTAAAGACAATGCCAAACTGTGGTCTGTCAGACTGCCCTTCTTTCTCCCAGCCCCCTGCTCTCTTATCTGAACCTCAGTCCAGAGACAAACTCGGAGATAAGCAAAAGGGAAAGTCCTGTCATATTTTGTTTCTTTAACTGGAGAAAGATGAGCAGGAAAAAATACCTTTCTGGCCTCTGCCAATAGGTCCAGTAGAGAAGATTTGATACAATGCTATGGCAAAGCAGGAAGTGTGTGTGTACATGTAGCAAGTGTTCTGGTCAGACGCCTTCTTCACAGCGCTGATAAACTCAATTGGCTCACTGAAAGCTGGCTACCTTATCTCTTCTGTGTAATCTTAGTTTATCAGTGATTTTACAAAATAATGTAATTTTGAATGTTTATCTGGACTCTCACCATGCATAGGCCTCCTTTTTTCACTATGCATTTTCATATAAATAAATAAAATAATACCATTCTATTTATTTTTAATTAGCGTTGAAGCACAGAAACTGGTGCTTTCATTTTACTTCATCAATGGACATTTGTATGCGGAATGGAAGTGAAGCTCCAGTGAAGAAAAAGCACCCATACACTGCATAAAATAATATTTTGATAAAGATTTTTTTTGTCCCAAATATAGCCCTTTTTGTGCTTTGAATTATTTTGAACAGTTGAATGCTGTTTTTAAATAGACTCTAGTGATTTTTGTTGCCCTCTGGCATGTTGTCTTTGGTGTATTATGTCAGTGATAGATTCACAGTGGGTAAAGAAAAAAAAGCTTATTCTAGTAAACTGCTGTCATAGGCATAAACTATACTCTTATTTCTTGACTGTCATTTGCTGTCATGGTTGGTCAGTCCAAGAAAGCTTTTAAACACAAATCCAAATGCAATGACTTAATCAAATGAATAGCTATTCACATGAGTAGTCCTATTGGCTCAGATGGGACTCTGTATGTTCATATGAGTTACAGCTACTTAAACATCTTTATAGGATTGAGATTTAAGACAATGCATGAATTCATTATCTTAGTGGGTTTTTTAACTAAGTTTTTAAAGCAATACAGGATAACCTTCTTGGGCAACTTGGTTCACATTTAGTATAGCCATTTACCATCTATATATTCCATTTTGGTTCTAAAATTTGTCACTATAGCATTTTTCTTTCAGTAATCTTAAGATGTGCAGCATACTTTCAGCCTATGCAATGACAAATAAAGGGCATATCCCTTGTAAAAGGTACAGAATATGTGGGGTAAAATGGGACTTCCAGCATCTGTGGCTTCAAAATATTCCTCCCCTCATGTAGACTGTGTGGGACTGAAGACCCCATGTGTTCTAGGTTCTGCTTTGCATCTGTGAATATAAGGGCTCTGACTGCTGGTGCAGGGGGCTCTGCCCCAGACTTCTAGGAACTTCCTGGAAGTTCTCCAAACTCAGGATATTTTGGAGAGGTCATCATATAGGGCAGCGTTTCTCAACCCATGGGTCATGACCTGAAAGCAGGTCGCAAGAATATATGAAAGGGTCACAAAGCAATTTTTAAAAATGGATTCTCCTTTAAAGGAGAAAAATATGGGAAACTGTGGCTTTTCTCTTGCAGGCTGTCTGAGTTCAAGCCTGCAAGGGGCTGCTTGGAGCCTCTCATGCCCCCCACATCCACCCTCTGCCCCACATACTGGGGTCTGGAGACAGGGGGCAGCAGGTTGAGAGTGTGGGGCACTGGGCTGGCACTGGTCCTCGATGTTTACAAATGGGTCCTGGTACACAAATTCTGAGAATCACTGATATAGAGGATCATGCATATCTATTTCCATCCCCTCTCGACAGTTTCTGTCTCTAAATCTCTTCCAACAAGCTTAGCTCTTTTCTGTCCTATCCATGTATTGACCTTTTAATATATTTTAAAAAATGGTTTGTGTAGCCATTTCAGGACTAGTGAACCAGCTTTTCTGAGGTAATATCAAACAGCCTTGCTCCTTCAAACGAGGCTATTTCAAGGTTGTTGAGGATGCTGTGGTCAGAAAATTCATACAATCAATGCACAGATTTAAAGTAGAAATGGACACAGTTTAAGTGAACTGTGCTTATGTGAGAGAGAGGTTTTCTAATTAACCTGCAAGCCACCAACCTGCCCTGGAATTCAGAATTACCCCGGTGAATAGAGTAATCAGAAGTTGTGAAGGAATAAAAATCTCCTAAGTTTTCAACACCTTTTGTCTATCCTTTTTGTTTCCAAACTTGATGAAAGCCTGTCTCCTTCAACAGTAGGAAGTAAAAGAATTATTTGAAATTTTTCTTTATTTCTAGTTTACGGTTATATGTTGGATATGGTTATAAAGCAAAGATGCAGTTTGTTTTGAGTTCCATTAAGTAACATTCTGCCTATAGTAATGTTCATGTGTAACTGGGAGCCTGGTGCTCCTGTTAATTTTAAGAGGGAAATGCAGCAGGTGAAGCCTGCTGTCTGTGATAGGCATCTGAGCAAAGGGCACCTGCTAGCAGACGAAAGCCCAAAGGGATTAGAGTGACCAGACTGATGGTGATTATTCTGGAGCTAGCTTCACTGCAGTATGCAGCTGGGGGGATAAAAACTGCAGCTAGGTTGGCTGCATCAGTAGGGCAGTCTGCTTATTGAGTTACGGGACCCAGGCTGAAGAGGAGCTCCTGCCTGCAGACAATGGGGAGAAGCTGCGAGTGGAAACAGATATCCTAAGGGCAGGAGGGAGCCAGCACTTTGGAACAAAGCCATCCAAGAGCTGAAGAACCCTGACAGAAGTGGGGTTTGAATCATTTTAGTTTACAGCAGTTTGCTGGTGTTTGTGTTTAACCGGAGGATTGGGTTGTGACTATGGTGGCAGTTTGGAGGCCAGGCAGCAGGATGCCATGGGATGCTCGATTGTATTGGGATCTGCTCTGGCAGACCTATCACCAATAGAGCCAGAGTCCTGCATGAGAGAGACTATGTCAAAAAGTCCTGAGCCAGAGAGACTGAGCATGAGGGTGGAGGTGCCCCAAGTACTTTGCCAAGGGTAGCTATGGTGCAAGGTGCGCTGCTGCTACTTGTCCCCAGGGAGCCAAATATCTGTGCTCCTCTGGACATGCCCCAGGGTGGCACAGAATGATGGAGAGGTGCTCACTGCAGTAAATATATCAGACTTCTCCAAGGTCAAAAATAAACCCTTTTAACTGCACTTTTTCCCTTTAAAAAAAAAAAAAGTGTAAGAGCTGCCAGGTATCCAACCAGCCCATAGTTCTCCTATTTGTGTATCTTATACACTCTGAGTGTAATTTAGTTTACTAAACAGTTAACTCTATAACACTGAAGACAAATTTGTTAGGAGCCATTTTAAAGAAGTGCAAAGGTGTCATTTTCTGTTGTAGTTAACATCCATTTTAAGTCCAAGAAAAATTGGAGTAGAATGCTGATTTTCTTTTCACACAGGGTAGCAATTGTCAGTGACTGCATAAGTCAGTAAGAGAAGCATACTCTACTGAGATTTCTACTAGCCTGAGGCGCAGGGCCAGGACCTATGATAGGATGAAGGTCCATGTGTGGCCACAGCAGAGAGAGAGGGGTCAAGGGGCATGTGACCTAGGATGAAGACAGCTGATGTAGGGCCGTTTGAGAAAAGGGGCCTGAGAGACCCAGGGCCTGGAGGTCTGTAACCTAAGAGGGGCAAGGACTAGGCCTGGAAGCCTGCAGTCCAGGATGGGCCAGGATAGTTAGATCAGGGAAAGACCTGAAACTGCACCCTAGTGAGGTTGGTTAGTGGGCTGGGGTAGCCTCCATTAAATGCCACACATGGGCCACCTCAAGGAAAGGTGATTATGGGGTGCCTTAAACCTCAACCCCCACTGTTTTGTGGGTCACCCTGTGGAGCAGGAAGGCTAAGGGACCACATCCTAACAGAAAGGAAGGGAAAGAGTGGGATCAGCTGGGTCCAGAGGCTTGGAGGGAGACTGTGACACCAGAAGGGTCCAGAGGCCTAGGAAGGAGCAGAGGGTGACACTAGTAGGGTCCAAGACCCAGAGAGGGAAAACTGAGAGTGAGTGGGAGTAGATGAATCCATAGGTCCAAGGAGGTCCTAGGAAGGAATGAGGCCAGAAGTGCCCAGAGACCCAAAGAAGGTGCCTAGCAAGGGGCCAAAGGAATCTGATAGCCCAGAAAGGGGCTGTATAAAAGAACAAAGGGATTTGATAGCTCAGAGGCATCCAAAACAGACTGGGGGGTCTGGCAGCCTAGAGCAAGGATGAGTGGGAAACTGAAGGATCTGGCAATCCAAGGAGGGTCTGGATGAGAGACTGAGGGGTTTGAGGACCCAGAAAGGAGGGGGGTGTGTGGAGAGAGAGATCATCAATGATTGATGGCATCTGTGAGGATTGAGGAGTCATGCTGGGGAAGAATGCAGACACGCATTTTGCCCATAAGGCAGCAAGCACAAACACCGAGTGGTAGTTAAGATTTAAACCAGGGCAAGACATGGAGGGTGAGAACGACAGACTGCCAACAGAGCAAGGTAAAAATAACAAATGTTGGTCTCCAGGGACTTTATGGCTATCTCTGCAGATAGTACCCTGTGGCAGGGAATACTAGCAGTATTAACTGGCAGTGCGGGAATGCTGACAAGTTTTCAGGCCCATGAGGAGACAGGTGAGCTGGAATATGTGGCTCTGTTAGAGATCTGGCTCCCTAGCTGGGAACTGAGCAGTCCTGGTCTAAATCATAGGGCAAACTTTGGTGTAAAGTAGAAGTGTCTTAGGTTTGCAGAACAGCCTGCAAAACTATTGTAGGTTTTAAACCCAAGAATGGGTGGAACCGGAATGCTACAGTCCTGTGTTCTGTCAAGTTCCAGAAGAGCATTTCCCCAAGGTGATTATGCAAAGAGAATCCTTTGCTGCCTTTTACAGAGAAGTTAAACAGAGCAAAGCTACCAGGCAAACTCTACAAACTCCTATTTACGAAGAGTCTTGAATTTCCATGTAGGTTGTTAGGAAGTATATGGTTGTGTACTAGCAGATCCATTGTAGGATATGGGCTTTGGTAAAGGCAAGAGGTTGGAAAAATTTTTAAAATGTAAACAAGAGGCTTACAAATTAATCAAATTTACTTCCTGACACTGCAAGATATTTTAGTGTGTCTGTCAGTCTATCCATAGTAGTAGGACTGATACAGAGCTGGAATGGGAAAGCTAAAGTTCATAGCAACTTGAACCAATGTAGAATAGAGATCTTTTTTGCATACAACTTGGTGGAAAGAAACATGTAGGTTTAATGTGACTGGGAAGAAAACAGAAAAAAAAAAACCTAATCAGTTTTAAGTAGCTAAGACTGTAAATAAAAAGTTGGAGGGAATTTGCTCTCTGACAAATGAGAATGACATTAAAAAACCTAAAATAATTCTGAGCTACATAAATACAAATGTGTCAAAAGACATTATTCTAGTCCTGTGGAAAGAAGTGATGAGGGTATTGGGAATAATGTGTGCAGTTCCAGTCACTGTTTTCTTATATTTAATATATTATAAAAATGAAGACTGCAATGAGAATGATGTAGAAACTTGAAGAGGGCTTTTCAAGAACTTGGGAAATAATTATTCCTGAGTTATTTGAAAGAGAGGATTTTAAATACTGATCAGTTCTGAAGGAGAATGGATTTAAACTGTACTAGTTTGAAAGACTGTTTTAAGGCGTAGCAATCTGTTTATATTTTACTGTAATTCAGACCACTTCTTATTGCTCTTCTTTACAATGGAGCCTAACATATTTGTCTTCAATGTTTTATAGAGTTAACTGTTTAATGAACTAAATTACACTTGGGGTGTATAAGATACAGAAATAGGAGAACTAAGGGATAGCTGGATACCTGGCAGCTCTTATTTATTTATTTTTACAAGTGAAAGTGGGCAAAAAAATGAGTTTGCAGGATGGGGTTGGTGGTTTCTCATTCTGTGATGTATTGGCCAATTTTTTAAGCAAGTGTTTAAATTCATGAACTTATATGTGGTAATATAGTCCTGCCTGAATAAAGATGGTCTGATTTAAGGAGAGCTTGGTGACCACAGCATATCAGGCAGTTGGACAACTTCTCTTATGGATTATGTTTTGTGGCTTTAGACACTGAACATTTTGGACTGACAGATATGCTTCTCTTACTGACTTGTGCAGTCACTGTCAAATGCTACCCAGCATTCTACTCCAATTTTTCTTGGACTTGACATGGATGTTAACTACAACAGAAAATGACACTTTTTGTATATGTAATATTTTACTGCAGTTCTCATAAGAAGATGAACTTATCGTACTGGATTGGACTATCAGTCCATGTAGCCTATATTTAGTCCCCACCCTGTGCTTCTGTGAAAATGAAGAATATTTTTGTAGGTCTTATCCTGATGAATGAATCCTGCATTTAATTTCTTTCAGCTAAAAAAAAAAACAAACACCAGAAAACCATTGCTCAAGACTCTGTTCTTGAATATATTAACATAGTGCATTCATAAAGCTAATTTGTCAGTAGTTCAGATAAATCGTTATTTGAGCCATGACCACTGTCTAGGGCTAGGACAGACATTCAAAAAGCCCGAGGCGGAATGAATCCAAGTTGCATAGTTTTCCATAAGCTGTGTAGTGTAGATTGGCAGTGAACAGGACACATATTTGCTCATGGGCAGGGGGTGGGGTAGGAAGGAATCTTAGACTGGGCTCCACCAGTTTAAAACCATGTGTGCTGAACTTCCTTTTGCTGTATACACCTATTTCCAGTCACTTATATCAGTAGAAGTGTAATGTCTGTATCTGGCCTAGGGGTTACTTGGATTCCAAGTTTCATAGGACAGGAACCTTTATACTGTTATCTTATTTAATTGAGTAAACACCCACTATTATCTAGACACACAAATCTCAAGGAATCTGACAGTTTCTGTCCTTCTGCTTGCATAAAGAGTATGAAATCTGGCCATGCACAATTTTTACCTAGAACAAAAACAAATAAAGCTACGCTACTTCTATTGAAAACAGTTGCATTTGAGGCAGGCAGAGGGAAACGTTCAGATCATTTCATAGGTTAATCGTTTAAACTGCTTTTACACGATGGAATTCTGGCAGAAAAATTATTAGGAGGCACATGTGACATTTGGTGTGTGACTGCATTAATCATACACCTCTTTCTACAGGAGCACTGGGCAATTAACGGATTAATTATAACATAGAAAGCAATAATGTATTCATAAGACTTAGAATATGAGACCTCCATAACTCTGTAGGACTTTTTTGGATGTAAATTCCTATCAGTACAAAGAAAGAGTTACAATAATTGGAAAGTGAGACTTACTGACCTTGTTGAAAATTAAAAATATATAACATTTGGAAAAGACAGTATTAAAACTTCAAAAGAAGAGTGAACATGAATTAGTTCACTTCATAAAACTATTCTAAAGGGTGCTTAATACATGTCATCTTCACACAGTATACCACTTCTTAATGTGGATTTATGAGCCATACCTTTTTATTAGCTATAGTTTAGTAGCTCAGCTTAATGTACTGTATTAAAAAATATTCAAGGACTGGGAATCATCATAAGTTTATCACTGCTGTTAGATCTTCAATTCTCAAATTACATTTGGCTGTATACCTGTTTTTCTACCTCTTTTTTTTCCTCTCTCAAGATTTCCTACACGTTTTAAAGATTTATCTATATTTATAGCTTTTTATTATATATTTATGTAGTTATAGGTATATTTAGTTCTTAATCTCGGATGCATTTAAAACTCTGTATTCACATTCACAATACAACAGTGCTGGAAGGAAGTACATGAAACTTTGCACTGAATTCATAAAATTTTGTTCTCATGTACCAGCCTGAAGCCCCAGAAACTGGCACAAGAAGCAAGGGGGAGCTCCCACTTTATATTAAAAAAAAAAAAAAAAATCATAGGGATTAGGGTCACAAGCTAACAGGCCAAAGGGAGGGAACAGGTAATAGGTAAAAAAGCATCAGCACTGTGGTAACATATACTCAGCACCTTTAATTTCATACCCTCACCTCTGGAGGTATCACCAGACAAACCATGAGTCCCTAGAGCACTCAATCAGCAGCCTGCAGCTGCCCCCAAGTATGAGTCCAGCTCCTTCAGTCCATAGTCCTGGCTGACAGAGCCAGTAAGATCTCCAGCTCTGTTGTGTGCTCCTCTGAAGGGCGGACCAGGTTCCTTGTGCAGGCTGCTCTCTCTTCACCTTACTCCAGCCTCAAGATTCCTCTTCTTTTTTCCCTTGTCCCCCAACCCCTGGGGATTTCTGAGAGTTTTAGTTCAAATTAAGTCAGCATAGCACTGCAGACTCCCCCCGGCTCCTCCTGCTGTTATACATGTAACATTCACATTACACTCAGTTCATAAGTTCATCTTGCATTTGTAGCCATGATCTAAATGAGATGAGTATTTCATACCTCTTTTGACTTTCAGTAAGAAGGCATGCTGCAAAGAAGTTTTTTTTTTTTTAAACTTGTTGCATGTCAACTTGCTTTTAGTTATAACAGTGTGCACTATAGTGTCTAAGAACAGGAAATAAGTTAAAGTAATTTATTACAGTAACCCTTGACATGAGTAACTTTCCTGAAATGGAGTTGATTATTATTAAGTTTAATTTTTTAGACCCATAGGTAACAAATTATTTTAACTTGTTTTGTTTGCTTGTGGTGGAGTGTTTGTTTTTTCTTTTTTCTTTTCTTTTTTTTCAGTGTCCTTTGGGAATAATGCTGTCCCAATAGAGATGTCATAGTTTCATGGTTTCTAGGGTTGGAAGGGACCTGAGCAGATCATCGAGTCCGACCCCCTGCCATGGCAGGAAAGAGTACTGGGGTCAAACGACCCCAGCAAGGTGTACATCTAACCTCCTCTTAAAGACCCCCAGGGTAGGAGCCAGCACCACTTCTCTTGAAAGTTGGTTCCAGATCCTAGACACCCTGACCGTGAAGTAGCGCCTCCTGATATCTAACCTAAACCTACCCTCTGCCAGCTTGTGACTGTTATTCCTGGTCACTCCTGGCAGTGCTCGGGGGAATAGGGGATTCCCCAGTGCCTGCTGGTCCCCTCTGACTAGTTTATAACAGGCCACTAGATCCCCCCTCAACCTTCTCTTGTGGAGGCTGAACAGGTCAGGTCCCGTAGCCTCTCATCATAGGGCCTGCCCTGCTGCCCCCTGATCATGAGAGTAGCCCTCCTCTGGACCCTCTTCATGTTGTCCACATCCCTCTTGAAGTGCGGCACCCAGAACTGGACGCAGTACTCCAGCTGCGGCCTGAACAGTACCGCATAGAGGGGGAGGATCACCTCCTTGGACCTGCTTGAAATGCATCTATAGATGCATGATGAGGTACAGTTGGCCTTCCTGACTGCATCCCCACACTGTTGGCCCATGTTCATCTTGGAATCAGTGATGACTCCAAGATCCTTGTATGCCTCTGTACTGATGAGAAGGTAGCTTGTAGGTATGGTGCTTATTGTTCCTCCCCAGGTGCATCACGTTGCACTTGGTGGTATTGAATCTCATCATATTCTCATCTGCCCACCCTTGTAACCTGTCTAGGTTTGATTGCAGCCTATTCCTCCCTTCTAGCGTGCCCACATGCCTCCCATATCTTAGTGTCATCAGCAAATTTGAGCAGGGTGCTATTTACCCCCTTGTCCAAGTCACTGATGAAGATGTTGAACAGTGCAGACCCGAGGACCGAGCCCTGCGGAACCCCATTGCCCACATCCCTCCAGGTCAAAAATGACCCATCCACCATCACTCTCTGGGTGCAGCCCTCCAGCCAGTTGGCAACCCTTTTGACTGTGTGGGTATCGACACCACAGTCCCCCAGTTTCTTAATGAGAACAGGGTGAGAGACAGTGTCGAAGGCCTTCTGAAAGTACAGAAAGACTGTGTCCACTGCTACCCCTGCATCTAAGGATTTGGTGATCTGGTCGTAGAAGGCCACCAGGTTGGTCTGACAGGATCTGCTGCTAATGAACCCGTGTTGGTTGCCCCTAAGCATGACCTCCCCTCCTGGCCCCTCATGGACATGTCCCAGAATAATTCTCTCAAAAAGCTTGCCCAGCATTGAGGTAAGACTAACTGGCCTATAGTTTCCCAGGTCCTCCTTCCTCCCCTTTTTGAAGATGGGAACCATGTTAGCCCTCTTCCAGTCCTCTGGCACCACGCCAGAGCACCACGAGTGCTCGTAAAGCTGTGCCGGGGTCCCACAATGACCTCAGCTAATTCCCTCAGCATTCTGGGGTGGAGATCATCTGGACCAGCTCATTTGAGTACATCCAGTCCCTCCAGAAGTTCCCTAACTAGTTCCTCACTAATCCTTGGTTTAGGTGTGCCTCCCCTGGGGCTTAAGGGGGGCCCAGAAGGGGGGTGGCTGTTTTGGTCCCTGCTCAGAAAAATGGAGGGAAAGAAATCATTAAATATGTTAGCTTTGTCATCTGGTGTGATGACCAAATTTCCTAGCTGGTCCTGCAGGGGCCCCACATTACCCGGAACCTTCTTTTTGCCCCTATATATTTAAAAAAGGACTTCTTGTTGTCCTTGATCTGGCAAACTAGTCCCAGTTCCATCTCTGTCTTGGCCTTCCTGACTGCCCCCCTGCATCCCTGAGCAACCACAGTATAATCCTCCCTGGTGATGACCCCTCCCTTCCATTTGGTGTGAGCCTCCCTTTTAGCTAGGAGACATTCCCAGATGCTTTTGGTGATCCATGGGGGTTTTTGGGCCCTCCTGCCCCCTTTGATCCATGTTGGGATTACCTCCCTTTGGGCTTGGAGGAGTAACCAAAAAAAAAAAAAAAAACCACACTCAGGTAGGCTCTGGAGTGGTGAGAGATGCACGGGTGAAGCCTGCTGCGCCCCCACTCCCCCGAAGCCCCCCAGACACCCCCTCAGCAGCCGCCAAGCCCCCTGCTGACCCCCAGCACAGCCGGAGGTAAGCGGGCTCGTGGTGGGAACGGGTTAACTCCTCGCTTGTTAGGAGGAGGCCGCTGCCTGGTACCGGGCCGGGTCAAGCCCCCGCCCAGGCCCCTACTTGGCCCAGCCCCCCAGGTAGAGAGGAGTGAAGGAGGGGGTACTCACCAGTCCCCCTCCTGTAGGGCAGGGCCCCCCAAATCCTGGGCAGGGCCCCCCTGGCCTGAGAAGCCAGCGTTCCCTGATGGCAGGCCCACTGCGCATGCGCATAGTTTAAAAGGGCCCGCCAAACAGGGGGATAAAAAAAAAACAAAAAAAACCAAAAAAAACCCACACTCAGGTAGGCTCTGGAGCGGTGAGAGATGCGCGGGTGAAGCCTGCTGCGCCCCCACTCCCCTGAAGCCCCCCAGACACCCCCTCAGCAGCCGCCGAGCCCCCTGCCGACCCCCAGCACAGCCGGAGGTAAGCGGGTTCATGGTGGGAAGGGGTTAACTCCTTGCTTGCTCGGAGGAGGCCGCTGCCTGGTGTGGGGCCGAGTCAAGCCCCCGCCCAGGACCCTACTTGGCCCAGCCCCCCAGGGAGCCCCGCGACCGGACCCGCACGAACAGGCTGCATAAAAAGGTGCTTGAGTTAGCACGGAGTTCGCGCAGAGGAGGGCGTGGGAGGGCACGAGACCCTGCCTGTGACCCCCCCCAGAGTAGTCAGCCCCAGCCGTAGCCAGCCTACGAGAGGCATGACACGGATGGGCACGCGCCGCACCCCGACGGTCCCCTCGGGCTCTGCGGCCCCTCCACTGGGCACCTCAGAGACGGCTACCCAGACGGAGCCCATGGTTCCGGGCTCCACGCAGACGGAGCCCCTGGCTCTTGGCTGTGGGGGCTGCCTGTCCCTTTTTCAGGCTCTGGGGCCCAGGAGCATGGCCCCCTCCCCTTGCGGGATCTGCTCCCTGCTGGGGTCTCTGGCGCGCCAGCTGGAGGAGCTCCAGGCCACAGTCCAGAGACTGCGTGCCATCAGGGACTGCGAGCAGGAGATAGACTCCTACTGCCAGGCCCTTCTCCCCCGGGAGCCGCAGGGGAGAGCTCCGTCTCCCTCCACGACTAAGGAGGACTATGGGACCTCCCGCTCTGCCCAGTCAGGGGCATGGACCAAGGTGGTCAAGGGCCCCAAGGCCCGCCGCACCAAGGCCCCTGCCCCGCCGGAGCTTAACAACAGGTTCGCACCTCTTGCAGCCCCAGCAGAGCCCATGCAGTTGCCAGCTCCCGCAGGCAACCCAGGCTCGACCGCAGCTACTGGCCCCGCTCTCCCCAAGACAAAGCGTAAGGTGTTTGTTGTGGGAGACTCCATCCTGAGGGGGACTGAGGGGGCAATCTGCCGCCCCGACCCCTTAGCCCGGGAAGAATGCTGCTTCCCGGGGGCCCACATCCGAGACATTGCGGAGAGGATCCCGCAGCTCCTCCGGCCTACAGACCACTACCCCATGCTCCTGATTCATGTGGGCACCAATGACACGGCTCAGAGCACCCCCAGCCAGGTCATGAAGCGCTACAGGGAGTTGGGAGTGGGGCTTAGGGGTCTGGGAGCTGAGGTGGTGTTTTCATCGATCCTCCCAGTTTCGGGCTATGGGCTGAGGAGGGAGAGGAGGATCCATGCGGTGAGCCAAAGACTGCGGCGCTGGTGTTATCGGAAAGGCTTTGGCTTCCATGACCACAGCCCGCTCTTTGGAGAGAGAGGCAGCGAGCTGCTGGGAAGAGATGGCCTCCACCTCTCTCCCCTGGGGAGGAGGCTCTTCTCAGCCAGGCTGGCTGACCTGCTCCACCGGGCTTTAAACTAAGCCCACTGGGGAATGGGGGGACTACTGCCCCTGCTGGCCCGCTGAACGGCCCTTGCAAAGCCAGCGGACCAAGGCACTTAAAGGGGCACTTAAGGGAGCCCACCCCTGCCCCAGCCCTGGCACAATCTGTGGGCAAGGCAAGAGCCCCCAAGGGCACACTTGCCTGCCTGTACACTAATGCCAGGAGCCTGGGCAACAAGCAGGACGAGCTCGTCCTCCTGCTCAGTGCAAAGAAATATGATGTCATTGGGATAATGGAGACCTGGTGGGACTCCACCCATGACTGGACCACGGGTATAGAGGGCTATACCCGGTACAGGAGGGATCGTGTTGACAAAAGGAGCGGGGGTGTAGCTCTCTATGTGAAGGAAAGCTACATGTCCCTGCAAGCTGATGTTGGCGACCGGCATGGACAGCTAGAGACCCTCTGGGTAAAAATTCGTGGGGAATTCAGCACAGGGGACACAGCAGTGGGAGTCTACTACAGACCTCCCACTCAAAGTCCCAAGCTTGACCAGGAATTTGCCCGGGAACTGACTGAGGCCGCTTGCTCCAGGACCTTGGTTGTCATGGGTGACTTCAATTACCCGGACATCTCGTGGGACGATCACTCAGCTAAATCTGAGCGGGCGCAAAGCTTTCTCTCATGCGTGGATGACCTCTACCTGACTCAAGAAGGCATGGGCCAACAAGAGGCAAAGCGCTGCTTGACCTGGTACTGGCTATGGGGGACGACCTAATCGGTGACCTAGTGATTGATGGGAAGTTGGGTGACTAGCTGATCACCTTCACCATCCGCCGTAAAGCTGGCAAGTCAGTCAGCAACACAGAAGTCCTTGACTTCAGAAAAGCCGACTTTGACAAGCTCAAGAGGCTAGTCAGTCAGGCCCTCAGGGACCTTGACCCCAGGGTGATGGGAGTTCAAGAACAGTGGTTGCTTCTCAAGGAAGTGATCCTGAGTGCACAAGCTAAATCTATTCCAACACGGAGGAAAGGCAGCAAGAAGGCACAGCAGCCCCCCTGGCTCTCCAGATACCTAGCGGACCTCCTGCGGCTAAAAAGGAAAGCCTACAAAGGATGGAGGACGGGATTCACCTCCAAGGAGGATTACTCCGCGCTGGTCCGGTCCTGCAGGGAGCAAACCAGGAAAACCAAGGCTGCAACGGAACTCCAACTAGCTTCAGGCATCAAGGACAACAAAAAGTCCTTTTTCAGATATGCGGGGAGCCGGAGGAAAAGCAAGGGCAATGTTGGAGCCCTGCTAAACCAGATGGGGCAACTGACAAGTGACGCCCAGGAAAAAGCCAACCTATTAAATAGGTCCTTTGCGTCAGTCTTTCATCAGTCACACGGGATGCCCATGCCTGCTATGGGACAGGGAAATCTGCGTGAGGGGGATCCCCTACCCTCCATCAATGCTGACCTCGTGAAGGAACACCTTGAGAAGCTGGATACCTTCAAGTCAGCTGGCCCTGACAACCTGCACCCCAGGGTACTCAAGGAGCTGGCGAGCGTCATAGCCCAGCCCCTGGCACGGATCTTTGAAAACTCCTGTCACTCTGGTGTAGTGCCCGAAGACTGGAAGAAGGCCAATGTGGTGCCGATCTTCAAGAAAAGGAGGAGAGTGGATCCAGCTAACTACAGGCCCATTAGGCTGACTTCTATCCTGGGGAAGATCTTAGAAAAGTTTATTAAGGAGGCCATCCTTGATGGACTGGCCCAGGCTAACATCCTAAGGGACAGCCAGCATGGGTTTGTTGCGGGTAGGTCTTGCTTGACCAATCTCATTTCCTTCTATGACCAGGTGACCTATCACCTGGACAAGGGAGAAGAGATTGATGTCATATATCTTGACTTCAAAAAAGCTTTTGATCTGATATCCCATGATCACCTCTTGGCCAAACTGCCCAGTTGTGGCTTTGGCTCCACCACGATCCGCTGGCTGGGAAATTGGCTTCATGGTCGGACCCAGAGGGTTGTGATTGATGGCAGTCACTCATCGTGGTGCCCTGTGACCAGTGGGGTCCCTCAAGGCTGTGTCCTGGGACCCATACTGTTCAACATATTCATTAACGATGTGGACATTGGAGTCAGGAGTGGACTGGCCAAGTTCACCGATGACACCAAACTTTGGGGCAAAGCATCCATGCCAGAAGACAGGCGGGTGATCCAGGCTGACCTGGACAAGCTCAGCAAATGGGCAGATGAGAACCTCATGGTGTTTAACACCAAAAAATGCAAGGTTCTCCACCTTGGGAGGAAAAACCTGCAGCACCCTTATAGGCTCGGCAGTGCTACGTTGGTTAGCACTACAGAAGAAAGAGACTTGGGGGTCATCATTGACCACAAGATGAACATGAGCCTCCAATGTGATGCTGCGGCTAGTAAAGTGACCAAAATGCTGGCGTGCATCCATAGATGCTTCTTGAGCACATCCCGGGACATCATTCTCCCCTTGTACTCAGCCTTAGTGAGGCTGCAGCTGGAGTACTGCATCCAGTTTTGGGCTCCACAATTCAAAAAGGATGTGGAGAACCTTGAGAGAGTCCAGAGGAGAGCCACACGCATGATCAGAGGTCAGGAAAACAGATCTTACGATGACAGGCTGAGAGCCATGGGACTCTTTAGCCTGGAAAAGCGCAGGCTCAGGGGTGATCTGATGGCCACCTACAAGTTTATCAGGGGTGACCACCAGGATCTGGGGGAACATCTGTTCACTAGAGCGCCCCAAGGGATGACGAGGTCAAACGGTCACAAACTCCTGCAAGACCGTTTCAGGCTGGACATAAGGAAGAATTTCTTTACTGTCCGAGTCCCCAAGGTCTGGAACAGTCTACCAGCGGAGGTGGTTCAAGCGCCTACATTGAACACCTTCAAGAGTAAATTGGATGCTTATCTGGCTGGGATCCTATGACCCCAGCTGACTTCCTGCCGTTTGGGCAGGGGGCTGGACTCGATGATCTCCCGAGGTCCCTTCCAGCCCTAATGTCTATGAAAGCTATGAAATCTTTGACACCTGGCTCCCTTCACGTCTGGGACCTCAGTGCTTCCCCGACTATTCTCCTTAGCTCATTGAATTCCGCCTTCCTGAAATCTAGGGCTGCTGCCTTGCTGTAGGGCTTTGCCACCTTCCACTGGATGGTGAATTCCAGCAGGCGAGGATCGCTGTCGCCCAGGTGGTTGACCACCCGCAGACCCTTCACCAGGTCATCATCGATGGCCAGCACCAGGTCCAACAAGGCATCTCCCCTGGTAGGGCTGTGCATCTCCTGGGTTAGATGGAGGTCATGCATTTGGGCTAGGAACCTACATGAGCGGTTAGACCTGGCTGACTGCTCTTCCCAGCAGAAAGTTCAGGTCCCCCATGATGACCACATCCTTTGACCTAATTACCTCTGTGAGCTGACTTAAGAATTCCTGGTCTAGCTCTTCCCCTTGGTTTTGTGGTCTGTAGTAGACCCCCACCATTAAGTCTCTTTCCCCTCGACTGCCTTGTATTCTAACCCAAAGCACTTCAGAGTGCCGGTCCTCTGTTTCTATGCTAATTGATGAGGATGTGTATTCCTCCTTAATGTAGAGTGCCACGCCCCCATCTTTCCTCCCTGTCCTATCCCTCCTGTACAGCCTATAGCCCTTGATATTCACCGCCCTGTCATGCATTGGGTCCTACCACATTTCAGTGAGCCCCACTATGTTTGGGTTGATGTCAGCTAGCAGGAGGGTAAGTTCCTCTTGCTTGTTTCCCATACTATAAGTGTTTGTGTAGAGGCATTTGGGGCCTCCTGTGGATGTGTGCACTGGCACCCTACTGTCAAAGATCAAAGTCTTTGATTTCAGGTGCTGATGGTAAAAGGTCAGATGGCAAAAGGTCAGAGGCTAACACAACAAACTCTGTGGTTGTAATTAATCCCTCTGTATTAACAGTGTTGCATATACACACCCCTATCTGTGCCTCATTTCAAATCGCTTGAGCTTTTCATACGAAAGACAGAAACTGACCTTGACAGCCCAGCACAAAAGATAAAGTACCTATAGTAACGAGATTAGCTGACTTTAGTAAAGTTGTAAAATTAAATATACTATGCACGCCATCCTGTGATCAAACAGAACCAGTACCACCCAAGTAAAAATAACTTCCCTTTTTTTATGAAACCTGAGCAAACAAAGAAAGCACAAGTGCCAACTCATTAATTATTTATGATTGGCATATAGTAATTGGTCACCTGTGTCAAATAAAACTTTGAGGGAACTTCTGCCCAAGCGGAGAACCTTGTATACACTCAAGAAGAACAGACTGTGCACAACAAATATTTCTCTCCGCCTCCGTATTTTTTTTTTTTTTTTTTTGCATACCCCCGTCTCATCTTACCGGTCCGTTTATCTCTCTATCTTTGGCGTTATCTTTCTTATCAAGAGCTCTTAGTAATCTGCAGACTAAAACGGCTTATGTGAATTGCTCGCAAGCAACTGTCTTACCCACCCTGTAAATGCTGGGTAACATGATATCTGCATGCTGTAACTAAATCAATCAGCTCCTCTGCCTACGCTGCAGCACATCAGAAGCGTAAGTAAAATAAATCTTTTGTGAAACCATCACGCTGTGTTTAAATCATACTGACTCCTGCTCACCATTATCACCCACCTGCCCGGTCATAAATCCCCCTCCTTGCGCCAAGCCGGTCATGCCAACCCAGGCTCACAGGTCAAGGGTGCACTGGCATTAGGGGCATGACACCTACTTCCAGCATTACCCTGGCCCCTGTTGCTTACCTGTATATATGTTCCACTTGTCGGCCTAGGCTGGGCTGTACTTGTGGGTGTTGCTTGGTTTTGCCTGTCCAAGGCTTCCTCCTCCCTCATCTTCCCCTTCCCCCAATGAGCCTAGTTTAAAGCCTGCTGGAGGAGATCCACCAACCTAAAAGAAAACACATGTTTACCTTTAGGGGAAAGGTGGAGCCCATCCCATCCGAACATTTCTCTTGTCGTGATGTGTGGGTCATTGTTAAGGAAGCCAAATTCCGCCTCGAGACACCATTCCCAAATTCTCCAGTTGGTCTCTGTGATGCATATCACATGCCGTCTTCCACGTCTGCTCGCTGGTAGGATAGAAGAGAAAACCACCTGTGTGCCTATCTCCTTCAGCATGCCCCCCAGAGCATGGTAGTCTGCCATCAGGTGATCAGGGCTTCTCCTGGCCACATGGATAAGGACCATAGGGTAGTAATTGGTGGGCTGCATCATGGCCTGGATCATCCCCTTCACGTCCTGAATCTGCTCCCATTAGGCAGTAGGCCTTGCGTGTCGAGGGGTCCTGGTGACAGATGGGGCCCTCTGTACCTCTCAGGATGGAGTCGTCTATGACTATCACTCGATGCTTTTTCCTCCCCGACTGCTTGTCTCCTTTGGCCTGCTCAGATCATGGAGAGCGTGGAGTTGCCTCCTCTCCAGTTGCCTGCTCTCATTCCTTCTCCTTCAGAGTTGCCAGGGCCTCGTACCTGTTCTCCAGCTGGACTGGAGGAACTGGTACTGCTGTGTTACAAGCAGCCCTCGTTCTGGAGGTGACCATCTGCCACTCTGCAGTGGAGCGCACTTCCTGAGGTGCTTCTCCCTTGGGTGTGTGACCCTGCAGGGAAAGGAAATAGCTCTCAATTTCTTCCTCTGCCTCTGATTCCCCTCAGCCTGCTAATCTCCTCCTGGAGCTCCCTCACCTGTGCCTCCAGGGCCCTAAGGCGGGCACCTGCAGGACAGGTGGGGGTCCCCAATTCCTGCCCCTTCAGGCCTTGCTGGGGAACTCTCGCAGGCTAGGGAGTGGGGAGACACCAGGCCCCCCATGGGCTCTGTCTGGGTGGAGGCCTCATACAAGCCCCGGGAAGGCTACACCCCCCAGGCAGGACCCCTGGCAGTACTCCATGTTGACACCATCATAGGAGTTGCTGCTTGTTTCTGGCTTAGTGCGGTGCCTTCATTGTGCACTAGCAGGAGTCTCCATCCTGGCCCTTCCTGCTCGCCTGCTGGTGTGAACGCCAGCGTGCTCTTGCAGAGCGTGCCTGTTTTGCGTGCTCTGTTCAGACAGCACAGCTTGGGAGCATGGCTCACTGCTGGCTCGTTTAAGAGCTTCCCCTCCAGATCCAGCTCAGCTGCATCCGGTCCCTCTGCCACACTTACTTTAGGGGGATCAGCTGCTGCTGCCCCCACTGCTAGCTCTGCTACTGCTGTGTCCACCTCCGCTTCAGGTCAGGTAAGGGGGCACGTGCATGTAGGACACGTGTGTCTGGATCCCTCCTCTTCTCCCTGCTCCTGGCTCCCGAGTGCTGGGAGCTACATCAAACTGCGGCTTTTAAAGGCCATGGTTTGAAATTCCTGCCGCTTCCCCAACAGCCAATCAGGCACTCTGATCTTCCCAGAAGTGCTTGCTGGCAGTCCTGCCCCCTACGCTCCCCCACTGGGGGGATCTGGTGCCTCCTGAGCCTGCTCTGCAAGGGTTAACCCTCAGGGTTATGTCGTCATGTTCAATGAACCCTTAGCCTTAATGTCACATCTTTCCTGCCCATAGAACTTGCGACTGTTTTCAAACCTTTTTTAAAAAAAAAATGGGGGTGGGGGGATGCTGGAGCGGAGAAAACAAAACCCCACTAGTTGAGTTGTAGGGAGATTGTCCCAATTCTTTAAAAACAGAAAAACATCTCCACTGATTCTTAGCTGCAGTGAGCCAGTGGAGGTTAGCAAACTGGCAAATAGTACTTACTTTTCCATTGAACTCACTTTTTAAATGATTGCCACTGAAAATGGAATTTGTAGCTTTGTCTACAACACCCTTTCAAGCTAGGTTGGGCCCCAAAGTATTAACAGAATGTCAACAAGTTTGCTGTATTACCAATTGTTGTCTTACTGTGGCTTCTGCCTTGTTGGTTTGCTTCATGTAGATGGAAAGCTTTAAAGGATAGTAACTTTTTTTTAAGCTACGAGAAGACAAAAGTTAAACTTATTAATTTCAAGTCAGGGTGATATTTCCTATTACTTATGCATTTAAAACACAAAAATGAATTTTACTTAAGCTTTGTAGAAACACTCTACATGCATATATGCACATGCAGAGTAAAATTGATTAAAATATGCCTGAAACAATTTTCCAGTCAAAAACGGAGAGATGTTAACAGGGTTTTATAGTGAGATGTCTATGTATTTTATTTATATTATACTCCATAGTGTAACATGTTTAGAGTACATGACTGCCAAGGCAACTTGTTCCTTCCCCCTTCAGGTGAAAACAAGAAGCTAAAAATAAATAAGGAAACTTGTTTTTAATTCTGTTTTTCATTTTTATTTATTTTGTAAAGCAATAAATCCCCCTTCCAAGACTATCATAAAGTCAATATATCAGTGACGAACAACATGCTCATTGTCTCATTGGGAAAGCTACATAAAGTTGATGAATGATAAGGGATAAAACCTCATTCCCATTGCTATACTAGTCGGTGTTATAACTTATAATGTATTCTGCTGGTATCATCCTTGATGATGACCAAGTGAAATAGCACTTAAATAAGAGTCTTGTTGGAACTTTACTGTAACAGAGTAGAGTTACAGTAGTCCTTTGTATCTACATCATTTGATCACAGCCAAAAACTACGCTAAATTGTTAGTTTTAAAGTATTGTAAATTCTATTAAAGCATGCCATGCTATGATGTCAGGGAAATGCATTTCTAATTTTTATAACCTGTATCATCTGTTATGTTTCTCTCATTTCACCAGCAGTATCTGGCAATGCACAGTGTGTGTGTGTAAATATTTTTGTGGTTCATCCCTCCCTCCCTTAATTTTAGATAATTTTCCTTAATAGTGGGATGAGAGGGGACAGAACAGTTAGTTACTAGGCTGCGTGAAGCTTGGGTCACTGAATCAATTTGGCAGAGATTCGATCTCATTTGGCAGCCAAATCTCCAAAATCTGAATTGAATTGAATTAGGAGACCCTTTAATCCATCTGAACCGATTCGGCAGGTTCTGATTTGATTCGGAGAGATTCGATGATTCGGCCATAAAAACAGCTTTTAAATGGTGTGGAGTTTTTTTGTTTGGGGTTTTTTTGTTTTTTTTTCTACGTGCCTCAAGGTACCAGGCGGCTTATGAACACTGAGATGGTGGAGTTGCTGGATCATCCCACGGGGGGCGGGGTGTTCCCCAGCATGCACGGTGGCAGACGGGGAAGTGGACCAGAAGCCCTTCCAGTCCACCTTCCCGGGTCTACTGCTGAGTATGTGGTGGGCCCCCCTCCACGCTCTTGTGGGATGCTTCATCCACCCCACCATTGCAGCATTTACGAGCTGTGCCTGGTACCTTGGTATGTAGAAAAAACATTTCAAGTTGTATCTATGGCCGAATCGCTGATTCTTTGAATCGACATCGAATCTTCAGATTCAGATTTGACCAAATCGAATTGGGACAGTGATCTGAATTGACTAATTGAATTACTGTCCCCCAATTTTTGGGGGGGGCAGAATCCAAATACAATACAGCCCATTTTGCACACCCATATTAGTGTGTGGACCTCAGGGGGCTAAACTATTTTTGGTTCTGTTGCAAATGAATGCTTGAGCATTTAAATTGCAAAAGCAATTATTTTGTTTTTTGTTTTTGTTTTTTAAGATGTTAACCTATTGGAAGGAGTAAATGAAGGTGAAGTCACTGTCTTGCATCTCTCTCTCTCCTCTCCCCTCCCCCCCCCCCCAACAGCTTAGTGACCGTAGTCTTCTTCATTTGACACTGGGACATATATACAGGTCTTGACAAATCTAAAAACAAATTCAGGTAGATTCTGCTGCCACGTTAGCATACAGAACTTTCCATGCTTTATTTATAATTTTATTCTAGTAGTGTTCTACATTCTTTGGCTCTATTGGCACTAGTGAGGTGAGGTCTCACTTGGAGTACTATTTGGGTCCCCAAACTGGACACTTAAAAGAGATTAGAAAGATTAAAAGATTAGAAAGAGCAAGCAAAGTAACGAATTGGGTTTTAAATCTGGGGGGCATGGTTTGAGTGGAAAGGCTGAAAGAGCTATGGTTATTTAAGATGGAGAAGAGGAGAATGGGTTTTGATAAGTCTTCAGATATCTGAAGGGCAATTTATAGAGAGGAGGTGGCCTTTTCTCTGTATCTCATGGGGACAGGACTAGGAACAATGACCTCAAATTGCAGCAGAGGAAATTAGGATGGAGATTAGGAACAACTTTCTCTACATAGTTTGTTCCAATGCCTGACTAACCTCAGTAAGAAAATGTGGAGTCTCCATCTCTAGAAATTTTCAAGAGCAGGTGAGACAGACACTTGGGTGGAATGGTTCAGTCAGGGATGATCCTGCCTTGAGCTGGGGTTTGGACTAGATGACCTTGTGAGATCCCTTACAACCCTGTTTTCATATGTTCCTATATGATAAAACTAATCATAAGGCTTTAGAAACATTGAATATATCATAGGACAAGTTTGTTATATGCTGTATCATTTCAGTGTCCTTATAACTCCTGGACATTGCACAGCTTCAACCTTGCTAAATCTAACATGTATCTATTTACAGTATTCCCACCTTCTGGAAATCTCCATGCATTTATTCTGATTCTGAGTGAAGCCACAATCCCAAGGGGTAGGAGTCATGTTAGCAAATTTAAGAGCAAATGTTGGGTGTTCTTAGCACAGTGTTTGTGAAAGAGACTGAGTTTTTTGGCTCTTACATCAAGCCTAACATAATTGATCTAATTAATAGTAACATTATTTTGGGGGTTTTCGTGTTAGGTTTTTTTCCCCTATCAGTGCACTAGCTCTTCATACAGTCTGCAGAAATCATATCCTACATTGACTAGAAGGGCGGTCTTACCTTATGTTGATCTGAATGGAATTTCACAGCCAGAGTGGATCTTCCGCTCTTTTTCTCTGGCGCACCACAATCCCCTCTTTCCCTTGGTTATCACTGCAATCTTAAATCTCCCTTGGAGGTCACATGCTACCCATCATGGGGAGTTTCCTGACAGTAGTGTATTGAGCAACTTATAGACTGCCTATCACATACATACTCCAGAACTGACCTGGATATCCTAGAGTTGGGACTAGCAATCAGTAGAGGAAATACCAAAGATATTTTCATCCTTATATCTAAATAGGGTGAGACCAGGCTTCTAGCGCAAGTATTTCTATGTTCGGTGTGCTGTGTGTTTGCCTTCATTTTAATTCCAACAAATACATATATTGGTGGCAAGGAAGTACCAATTTTCCTACTGTCACATGCTTACCTGATCTATGAAATAATTGGAGATGGGACCAAGCTGTGAAGTGTAGGGATTATAGTCAGTGCTGCATGATATGAACATTAAATGCAACTATCTTTGCAAAGGGAGCAAAGGGATACATGTAGCTTCGTTTATGAAAAACTGCAAATATTTGCCTAATATTTAAAAACTAAGATATGGAGGGAGAAGGGGCTAATGCCCAAATATATAAGTAAGATTTTAATTGTATTTTAAGAAGTATTTATATAAGTAACTTCTCTAAATCCTTAAGAAATTCAATATCCAGCACTAGCTTGAACCTTCTCTCCCAGGGACAAATCCAGCAGGTGCACATGCATGCACATGCATCTGGCTTTGATTCCTGCTCCATCCAGCTTTAAAACCAACTGCTCAGGAAGGACAGCAGTATTGCTATTCAGGTAAACCCTCAGGGGGTCAATTGACTTAATGGTTTATTATAATCTACCTGATCCTTGTTAATATCTCTTAATTTCACAGGTGTTGATGAGTCTCTCCTCTTTTTTTGATGTTTCATTGATCAACCTATCCCTTCTTCAGTAACTTGACTAGCTGTTAGCCACTCCTGGCAATTTTATCTCTTGTATTTCACAGCCCTTCTGACAGTTTTTAGCCTTCACTAAAAAACTTGACTTGGGTGTGGTAATATTAACTCACATGAACTCGGGTGTGAACATATCTGACAGTGAAGTGTTGGATATGCTGTCAAGGTGGTCAAGATGACTAGATTCTGTTTTATAAATCCAAAGAAGGGATGCACATTTAATTATAATGCCTACAGGACTAATAAAATGTCTTTTGACTATTTTAGCTTAGTTTGTGTTTTTTGACATCAAACTAAAAATCAGTATCACTTTATAGGAATGCACTAATTTGTTAGATTTATGTATAAAAAACTGAATAATACAACTATGGCAGATTTGACTCTTACTGCTTCTTGATATGATGATATGTTGTGCTTTTTAAATATTCATGAATTAGTCATATTTAGTCTTTTAATGGAATATTGTCCCTATTAGGCAATAGGAAGGAATCATCTGCATTTCCTGAGATTTCTCAAGCATGAGCTTTTCTCCTACTTTAATCTTTCAAAATCAATTACAAATGGTCTTATTCTAGGTCATACTGGCACCTGACCCTTGTAAATTTGGACACCAGAGAGTATAAAAATGCAAGGTATAAGAAGACATACAATCTTCCATTTCAAAATACTGACATATATCTAAAAATAGTAAGGGTTTCAAGATGCAGAGTTTGAGCTGATACTCATCCCTCAACCTCCAGCACTTCTTCTCTTAGCCTGAGCATTATCCTTTAACCAGGATGCAGGAGAAAAAATAATCTCTTTTCAGCTTTTAATGACAATACACTCTCTTACAAATTCAAATGTTGTCTTTTTTTTTTTTAAATGCATGTATGTTCATACATATCTTATTTCCATTCTCCCAATGTCAAATTCACAGTTCTCTTCATGGACAGAGACTATTTCAATGTTGGAAACTAGATGGAATACATACCCTGGGTATGGTCCTCAGCTAATGTAAAAGACCATGACTTAATTGAGCAATAGTGGTTTAACTCAGAAGGACATTTGGATGTTTAGCTTTTAAAAGGTAGAGAGCCAGATTCTTTGGTCTACAGCAGAGAACTGGGCCTGTTGGCTGTTTGGTTTATTTTTCTTCTCTTGTAGTGTACACTTTCTGAAGTGAAAGCTATCAGTAGCTTGTGATACCAATCTTTGCTTTTTATCAGAAATTACTTCTTTTTTCTTCCAGATTGCTAAGAAATATAGACAGACCATGTGGCAGAGGCCAAGAATGCATTCCTCTGGAATCTAATTAAAAATTGGTTGTCTTAAGAATTACCACTACTTTTGAGACCTGTCTGTTAACCATTTAAAAACCCATTAGCAAGCCATACTAATTTGTCTAGTCTAAACAGCCAAATCAAAATAATATGAAGTGTTCATTCAAATGCTTTTTGTGTTGGGAGTCCATTACAATGAAATGCACGTTTTGTCAACCAGACTTCTAAACATTCATGAATGATTACTTATGTAACATCAGGGTAACACACCCTGATACTGGATTCAGTCACATGTATTTTTGAGGCACACTCCTGGGGCCTGCTCTTCAGCCTCAAACACCTGTCTTTTATCTGCTGCTTGATTTCTGAGAATGCTGTAAGATGCTTCAAAGGCCCTGATGTATGGTTCCTCAGCTTTACCTGCCTCACTTAATTTCTACCAGTTCTGAACAGTTGGGGTTTTGCCAGGTGGAAGAATCACACCCTTTTCTGGTCACATGCCCAGAAAAGATGGGAAGAGGCCTCCCTCCTGGTCAAATGCTTTGACTTGTCACTGGTGTTAAGGCTGCTGATAAACATTCAAGATTCAACATGCTCTAATAGTCAGGCTGCCTCCTGCATGCCACATGTGCATAGCAAGAGGCACAATTGTGGAATCGGGGATCAGATCCCTATCGTGCCCTATTGTCAATGCAGGAGGAGCCCAGGATCATGATTCTACTTTTATAGTTGCACAAAAATTAATCTATTGGTTTAATATAATTATCTCAAATTTGCTCTGGAATAAATAGGACCAGAATAAGGCTGTAAAATTTTTAATTTTTTCACTAAAATAACTGAAGTTCATCTTTTTTGGTCCTCACAAATGGAAAATTAGAACTTGAATAAGGAACTTGAATTTGGGGGCTATAAAGACAGTGCTGTAGTAAGAGGGGTGAGGCAGGATGACCGCCTTGGGTGCCAAAGTGAAGAGGTGCCAACAGGCGCTACCCAGCTGAGGCAAGACGCAGGATGAAGCCGTGAGTGGCTCATTCGGGGGGGCATAGGAATGGGGGCAGGGTGGCTCCTGCCACTTCACACACTCCCTGGCAATCATGGAGGGGTATGTGCTCCCTGGATCTATTCATGGGGTCAGAGCAGACTGTTTCTGTGAGCTTTGCCCTGGGTGCCAAACTTCCTTGCCACAGCACTATATAAAGACATTCTTACCAAAAGGCTGGCTATATTCCTGTAGCTCCAGGCTTGGAAGCATCAGGAAGTGTGAAAATTAGGTGCAGCATTTTTAAATAATTCCATTCTGCAGGGTTTTGAGGCTTTTGTATAAGTCTGGTATCACTATATCCTTCCTTAACAACACAACAGCAAAGTTTAAAGGTGATTATATTTTGCATGGTTGCTTCCTTCAGTTATTTTCATTCAAAATATCTCCTACAAACTAGGTAAGAATGGCTTGTAGCATGGTACTGTGAGAGAGTGCTTATGCTAAGCAAGGCCTAGCATTAAAAAAAAATGCACTAAAACTCCCAGAATGCTTCAAGGAGGTTGAGGAGTCAGCGATTGACATTCTGGTAATCACTTTCTGACCCTTAGATGAAAATACTGAACTCCTGACCTTTAAACAATGATAAAAATAGCAGACATGCCGCTTACATTGTTAAGAATAGGAAACTGCATGGCTAAACCGCAATGACAAAAAAACAACCGCATATTATGTCAGTTTTGACATTTTAACCCTGCAAAAACCAGCAAAACATATAGATGAATAATGTATTTAGATTATAGAAAATCAGCATAAGAAATATAAAGGTCATTAAGGATTAACATAAGACGCGTAATAATTATAATACAAAGCGTATCACCTGATATTATAATATAGATAAGTTAACTAAATAACCAATAGAAGTAAGAATTAGAAAATGCATATGTATAAGTGTTATCATATATAACTAATAGTAAAGTTATGTTAGATGCCTCACTTCCACCATGGGGACAGTTTTGTATCTTTTGCCTAAAAAAAGATAAGAGACTCCTTTTAAATGAGCTGTTGACCAGTTCTGAGACTACTGAATCAGGCAGCCGCACCTAGCCTCCGGGTTAGAGAGCAAGGGCTTGATTTGGGAACCTCGTGAACCAACAGACCAGACCTGCTTTAGTTTATGACTTTGTGAAACAATAAAAGTTTTAAATTGAATAGGTCTGAGCCTGTGCTTAATTCAGTCCTATATAATTCGCCATCGAGCTCCCACAGGTACAAGCTGCTTAAAAAGACAAGAGTTTGAAGGGGAGAGGGTTGGACATGGATACAAAACACTAGCAGGAATACTTTCTGCATAAACCAAAACAGTCTCTTGCTGCAGGGTTTAGATCCTACATCACATTAATCAGCATAAACACAAAGTGTAGATTGGGACAGGTCAGAACTTCCATTCCTCCCCACCTCCAAAATGCTACCTTTGGTCACTTTACCTCCAACAAAGATATGCAGCTACTATGCCACCTCTGCTGGGATATATGCCATTTTAACGTGGTCTTGTTGATTAATTTTGTTATGTAATTTAGCTATTGTCAAACACTTACTCAGTATTCTCAGTGGCACAGTCTCCCCCTCACTGGGGTATTGTCATGTTTTCCCTTGGTCCTTCAATCTGGCAGAAGGATTCCTGAATTCTCTCTGCACAGCAAGCAGAAGTTCAATAAAAGGAATAGAGGATGCCTCCATCTCAGAATAGCCTGCAGCTTAGAAGATAGGGCAGTATCCCAGCAGATGGAAGACGTGGATTTTAGTCCTCTTGGGTAGGAATGAATTGAATATGGATCTCTCCCTTCCCAAATATTGGCTCTTACTACTTGGTTGCTTCCTATAACAAGGATACCAAAATAGCCAGTTTGCTGGGAAAGTTTCTCTTGTAGCAAAACCCCAGTTTTTTTCTTTTTTTTATCTTTTTTAAATTTATTTTAAAATGCATTCTGTGCCTTCTCTCTTATGCCTTCCCCAAACTGAACACAGTCTCCTGAAGACTTCCTTGACTGTGAACTCCCTCGTGTACCAAACAAAACATCCTGGCCCAGGGCCAGTAGCAGCTTAGCTTTGTCTTCAGCCCCAAGCTGAGTCCTTGCCTGCCCTGGGCTGGTACCTGAATCCAAGATGAGGCTGCTTTGTTGTTTTGTTCCCCTCAACTCCTCCTCCCCGCTCCCCCCACACACCTGATTGGTGGTGGGGCCAGGAGCTTGTCTTACATTTGAGTAAAAATGTTGAGCATCCTCAGAGCACATCCACCAGATCAAGCCTCTCCAAGGGCACATCATCAGAGGGGTACCTAATTTGAGGATCCAATAGGTACTGGATAGCTCAGCCCTGCCAAGAAGATGGATTCAACAAGGACATGTGCAAGCAGAACTTCAGGCATCCATAGAATGTTCTTTGTGAAAACTTAGGGGTCTAAGAGGTTGGGCAGGTGTTTTGAAGATTGTTCCCATTGGATTAGTATGACTCACTTGCGTCTTATTCTGATGTTTAAGGGCCTAAGTATTTTTTGGTGGGCCATAGTGACTAGTACTTACTTTCAGGGGTATAGGTTGTAGCCATGTTGGTCTAAGAATGTACATACTTTTGTATTTTGTAACATGCAAGTCTATCCCAACATCTCCCAATATATGTACATACAAAATACTTTTATTTGACCTTTTGCAGGGTATTTATAAAAGGAAAGTTATACCCTAAACAAAGTCCTTCAACAAATATTTGTTGATATCCCTATAAGCAGAGAAGGGCTATGCTTATTCCTTGTGATTCAGAAATCAGGAAAAAGCTCCCAAACACTAGTAGGCAGTAATGAACCAAGCATATTTGTGAAGTATCATAAATCCCGGATATTCGTAGTATTCATGAGGTCATGCATATTTTCTTGAATTCATTTTACAGACATGGCATATGTTGTCTCCTATGTATAGATAGCATCAGACTGCATTTAAACTTATTATGTTGGTATAAATTGTGGTATTTGGTATCAATGTAATTTTTGTTTTATGTTTCATATTTGGGCTAAGACTAGTTTAATAGGATAATTATTAACTTAAGCACTCTCTCCCTATCACACTTGAAAGTATTAATTGCTAAGAATTGGCATGTAACATCAGTATGTTTAATAGCCAATCAGTCTACACCCTTGTGGACATGGCCTGAGGCACCTGTCAGGCCCTTCCAGATGTTGATGAATTTACATTTTTAAAAGGAGAGGCTGGTAGTAAGAATAACACCTGGCTATTAATGGAAGGAGACTTCTTAGGGTTGAGAAATTAACTAAGACACAGTATCCTTGGGAGATTTCTAAAAGGATGGAAATATTTTCCTGGTCATAATTGGATCATAGAACCATAAAGAAGTAGGGCTGGAAGGGATGTTCATAGGTTATCTAGTCCAGTCCCTTGCCCAAGGCAGGATCATCCCTATCCAAGTCATCCTATACAAATCCACAATCTAATTTAGGTGTGGTATGGTATTAATTTTACTAATACCTTAAGCTGCACCAGATAAAGCAGTGAGACCAGGGCTGCCAACATGCTGCTTCTGTTAAAGGCTGTCAATATAAGGGATCCCAGGTAGAGGGTAATGCCTGTTGACACTGGATTTTAGGAACCCAGCCCTTGTACCTTTTTGTTCCGGGTAGGCAGAATTTTTAGACCGACTACAACACCTGTCAGTTGATAATAGGTAAATTTACTGATACAGAGGGATAATAAAAAAACAATAATACAAACAATTCTATATTTACTAATCTTAGGGCTGTCATCAGAGTCAAAGGATGCAGGCTCCACTCTGAGGCTCTTTTGTTTTTGTTTGTTTTTTGTTTTTTAAGGGTGTCAGCAGTCTGGAAGTGGGATGCCAAGATGCACAGCCCTCCCCCCACCCCCAGTGGGGGTATGGGATGGGCTACTGGTATGCCCTCGATCCATGGTGGCCTTGGGGACCCTTCCCAGGGGTTATGGACCCCTCTTAAGGAAGAGAAAGAGGAAGATGATAAGGAGGGATGGAAAGGAAAAGGAGGGACAGCAGGGAGGGACGGGTTGGACTCTGTTAACTTCAAGTCTCTGCTTTGGTATTTTCCTTCCCCTTGATGACTCTTGATAACTCTTCATTTGTGGTTGGTTGTCTTTCTGTGGTCCCACTTCCACATAGCCTTCTGGGCCTTTTTCTAATTTGGTCTGTTCCCCAAAACCGGGCCTCAGCCCTCCTGCTGCTCTAGGACTCTGTTGCTGGTGTCACTGTCTTGTGTTATGGGACAGGTATGGTACATACTTCTGGTTCCCAGGCTGTTTTCTATACTGTGCCCTTGTTTTAGACAACCAATCCACCTTGAAGGCTGTGATCTTGTGTTATGGGATGCCCCTCTTAATTTCCAGGCCATGTCCATCCATTGGCCTTGTTGTGCTAGACAGCCCATCTGTTTTCAGGGCACTGAGAAGCTGTGTGCGCATCTCCCAAGCTTTTTAGCAATCCATTTAACCTCTGATGCCCATTTTAACCCCTTCATAATGCATATATTTATACCTATAAGCCAATTCCCCCAAAACGGGCTTGTAAATGCTATTTCTAAACCAACAATGTGCTGCTCAATCCCCAAAACTGTTACAGAGAAAGGCAACCAGTCCCCTTTCCGCTGTAACAATCTGGCATTGGAGAAGATTCTTTCCTGATCCCAAATATGGCAGTTAGTCAGACCCTGAACAGAGGGGTAAAACCCTCTAGCCAGGAACCTCTGGTTTGTCCCAGCAAGAGCACTGGCACACTTCAGTCAAAATCCCCAACCTTTGCTTTAGTCAACACCCAATGCTTCAGCGGAAGCTTAAAACAAACAAACAAAAAATCCCTGACACATGTAGCAGCAAGGAGGGGAAGAGGGAGTGAAATTCCCTCCTCTCTCTATATAGCAATCAGCAAACCCAGAAGCATGGGAAATATCCATAGTAGAATACAGACATAGCTATACCTAGATTATCCCTGACCAGTGGCTGTCCCACCACTTCTTCAACACCTCCAGTGACAGAGAGTCCAACTTTCCTGGGCAGTGTATTATACTGCCTTACTGTTCTAACTGAAGTTTTTCCTGATATCCAATCTAAATCAACCTTGTTGCAATGTCAAGCCTTTGGTCTGTGTCATACATTTTTTCTTTTGCTGCAGAGAGTATTCTATGGCAGCCCTTCAAGTATTGAAAAATTGCTATCATGTTTCATCTTAAGTACCTTTTTCTGCAAGCTGACATGTCTAGTTCCTTAAACCTTTCCATGTATGACTTGCCCTCCAATTCCTTTATCATCTGTATCACCTGCCTCTGGACCCTCTCTAACTTCTCCACATCCTTTTTAAAATGAGGAGCCCAAAACTGTACATGACACTCCAGATGAGACCTAACCAGTGCCAAGTAGAGAGGCATTATCATCTCCCACGTCTTTTACCTAATGCTTCTATTGATGCATCACAGAAACTCATTTGCCTTTAGTGTAGCTGCATCACATTGCAGACTTATATTGAATGCCTGTGATCTACCAAGACTGCCAGATACATATTTGTAGTGCTGCCAACGAGGTGTCATGCATTTGATAGAACTGAGTAGCAGCTGCGTTCTTAGGCTTAGAAGGCAAAGTAAGATCAGAGTACTGTTCTGATATTTCCTTGAGTTTTATTCATATGTCTCTGTGTGTATCTCGTACTATGGTTACTGAGTACTTTTATAACTTCTCTTGTTTTTATAATAAATATTTTTATGTTTTATAAAAACAGGATCCTGGCAAGTATTATATATATTATACATAATTTAAGATTAACTGGTTAATCACTTTTTTTAGGTAGTAACCTGGCCACATGTCTATGCAATTAATGGCATGATAAAATAAGGAATAAGCTGCCATGTTTTTTGTGCAGTAGTTTAATGTCTGGTTCCTATCATGTCTTCAATTGAACAACTGAATATATGGCAAGTACCAATCGGATGATTGGTGCTCCCACCCTCAGGAGTACATTGGAACCTTGAAGGGCTGGGTGTGCCAATCAGTCTATTGGCAATCCCAGCTGTGGGAGTACATCAGCACCTTGAACTGAAGTTTAAGCTCTCATGTGGTCCTGCAGCTGGGAGCACCTATCAACTGACTGGCACTCTCCTGGCATGAAGTGCTCCAGCAGCTAGAGTGCTGATCAGATGAATGTCACTCCCAGCACCAGAGCCCATTGCTCTGATGCACTTCCATGGCTGGGAGTGCAGATCAGCCGATAAACTCCCAGCCTTGGGCACATGGAGCACACAGATTATTACTTGCCAGTTCAGGGGGAGCTCAGGTTCATGAGAATTTAAATAGGAAAAAACTGTACCTTATTCTATATTCTCAGTTCTGTTTTTCAGCTAGTTATAAACTAGATCTCCTACTGAAATCAGTTTGGCTCAATGATTCTGTCAGGCAATGTAATATGCTTGTAAATTTAATCTGACACACAATGCATCATGGCATCAACAGCCTGATGGAATGACAAAACATCCAAGCAATGGGGAAAAATATCACCAAAGCACTTCAGGCACCAGTATGACTTAGTACTATGCAGGAATCCTGGAATGAGACGAAACCAGTGACTAGCCAGAGAAACTGGTTGTTGGCTAGATCCATTCCAGTGAAAACATAGCCTTCCAGTTTTAACTCTGTCCTTATTCTCTTTTTATTTTGTTCTTTTCTTCTTCAAACAGCCTGTAGGAAAGGTTACTGGCTGAGTCTAATATATTAATCTTCTACTAAGAGTTGTGCACAAAGGTAGTTCAAGCATTGATTCTCTGGTCCCCAGGACAAGTTGCAGCTGTTGCCAACACTCCTAAGAAGCTAAAGTGGTAACCAGTCTTTAAGGAGTAGGGGAGTCCTAACCATGTTCTGTTTTGCTACCAAGGTGGGCAAGCTATAACATCCTTATGCTACTGGAGGATCTTTGTAATTCTGGGTGGTCACCCATTTGTTCTACATCGAGATTCCACCAGTGTTGTGATGGTGACCAAATGCTCTGCATCCAAATCTCCTTCAAACCCGCCTGACCTCTCTAGCATCTCAGATGCTGTTAGTTTTACAAAAAATATAAGCCTGCCTCTATATGTGCAGGTAAAGTTATAATGGAATCTAATGCACAACTCACGCAATTGCACCTCGTGCCATGCCACACATGAATGGCAGGGGATGCAACTGGAATCATGCATTAGATCCCATCACACATTATTGCCAGTGTAGGTTCAACCCAATACCAGGCTCCCCCTGCACCAGCAAGAAGGAAGCTCTTGTGACTGGGAGCCCACTCAGCTGATGGGCTCCCATTAGGGGGAAGGGGGGCACCCAATGCAACCCTCACAGCTGGGAGATCACCAGTGGCAATCTCCCAAACCTTGGGGTTTCACTTACCCCTGGAGTTTGGGACATCATAGCTGTATTTTGTTTTTGCCAGGACCTAGCTGGGTCCTGGTTCTGAGTGGTGATGGCTAGAAAATTATACATAGAGATTTGCTTTTAGAAACTGGCTTGATGGTAGAGTAAATATTGCATTAGAACAATGGGCCAGGGAAACAGTAAGGGTTACTTGGTTTCTAAAGTCTTTGTGACAGTTTCACATTCTCAACCTTTTAGCAGATACTGGGTGTGTCTACACGAGATAATAACTATGCAGTAGCCTAATAACCCTGTGCAATAGCATACTGGGTAAAACCTATGCTATTAGGCTACTGCACAGTAGCATTAGGCTATTGTGTAGTTAGTGTCTGTAAAACCAAACCAAACCAAACCAAAAACCTGTGCCACCTATCTTACTTGGTTATCTGAGTACTAAACTTAATGTGCAATAGCCACAGAGGATTAATGAGTGTGTAGACAGAACAGAATGTGGACAGTATGATGACTAAAGGGAAACCAGTCAACCATACCCAGAAATGAAGAGTCATCGGGGAGGAAAAAATACAGAAGAAGGGATTTTCAGAGTAGCAGGGGGTGGATGCCAAGGCCACCATAGGCAGAGGACACACCACTGGCACGTTTTACCTACCCTGTTGGTGGGGGGAGGTGGACATTGGCCCTTGACCTCCAAGGCTGCTGACATCTGACATTTAAGAAAAGAACCACAGAGTAGCATTCGTGTACCATCCCTCTCTGAGACCCCAGAACTGGTATAAAAGTAGGATCGGGGAGGTCTTAATTTTTTTTTTTTGCTTTGCCTGCATGATTCCTTTTAGAACACACCTGCATAAAATAATCAATGGAATAAATACCAACACAGGGCATCTTATACTCCTCTTCTAATACAATAATAAAGGCACAGGATTACAAACAGGAATCCTAGAAGCATGGAAGAATGGAATGCAACAGTGGCACAGCAGCTGTGCCCAGCAAAGAAATGAACCTAAGCAGGGACCCCGCCACATCATAATAATAAATTACCCTTGATTAGGTTATTCAGCTACTGGGGCCCTTAACCCAGGAACCCCTCTGACAAGCAGAAGCTCTGGGTCCCTTTCTGTGCCCCAGGGTGAATTGTTCCCTCCCATCAGGGACTTCCCCCTCAGTTGCCCATAGCATGGAGGGGCCCTCCTCTCTGGTGGGAATCCCCTTCCTGGATGACTCATGACTCCTGTGGGCTTGAAGGGGTTGGACGCATCTCCAGCAGTGTGTGTAGGAGGGGCAAGGTGTCCCCTCTTTCTGCAGAAAGGCCTGAGCTGCCTCATGTGGCTGTCCCAGCCTGTCAGCCCACTCTCTGCCCTCTGCACCAAAAAGGCACCTGCCTCATGCAGCTGGCGGTGGGAGCCCCAGGTGCCTAGGGCAGCCCTTGGCATCCCATCTTCTTTATGGCCTTGTGCACCATTCCATGCACCAATGGACCTGCTCCTGCCTTGTGCAGGATTGGAGATCTGAACTGCCTTGTGAAGGTACTGTGGTCCCGTCTGCTCTAGAGTCCTGTACAGTGCTCCATGTACTGAAAGCCCTGCTTCTGCCTTGTTCAGGGTCAGAGACACACGCTCCCTCGTGCAGTTGCTGCAGACCTGTTTAGCACCGGTCCATGCACTGAGGGCTTTTACCCCTGCTTCATGCAGGATTGGGGATTTGTGCTGCTTCGCACAGCTGCCATGGTCCTGTCTGCTCCCGGACTCTCCGTGCAATGACCTGTGCACTGTCACCATGCTGCTTTCTGCTGCTCCCATCTGGTGAAGATTTTTTCTGAGTCCTTCTGGGTCAACTGCTCAACCCTACTGGTAAGCTACACCAGCTCTTTGTCATCCCTCTTCATTGTCCCATGTTGAACCCACATGTGTGCTGGGCACACTGCTTTTTTATTCCTTTAGAAGTCTCTACCCCTGGATCTGGAGCAGACCAATAGCAACTCTTGAGGTGCTAGTTACCCCTCAGGTTCTGTCCTTCACCTCACCCCTAGGTCTGCCTTTCACCTCACCCCTAGGCCTCTCTCCTTCCTCTCTCCTTCCCTTTCCTGATTGGTGGGTAAGGGCAATGCCCCCACTGATTGGTCTGAGCCTTCCTGCTCAAGCCAGTGAGCTGGACTGCTACCAGCAAGGCTGCCACATCAATATTTTGCATGTGTAGCTGGTGTCAAGGTAATTGTGCAATAAACCAGTTAGTGTAAAACCTGTAACATGTAGAGGGGGCCTAATAGTCCAGCCCCCTTTTTATCATGATACTTTATTTTTTCGAGTTCTGAAGTTTGTGTGCACCAGGATGCAAGTGAATATTACCCTATAGGAATAACAAAGACATTATTTTGATGTCACCTTTGAAAACTAATTCTTTCATGGGGCCATGCCTTGGTAGGGCATCTGTCTTTCCAAGATTTCAAAAGTATGCCCTCATTCTCCATGTTTTTACCTCCAGTAGCTCCAGTGAGAGACAGTCTGGCACTCAAGCCAGCTCCAGCCTGCCCTGACCATATATTCCCACTTGCAATCACCAAAGCCTGGAATAGTCAAAATAGATGATTGAGCATCCCTCCATCACAGCTTTCTTTGGCAGACGTGTGCTTGGCCCTGGGTTCCATAGGGTAGTGTCACTCTAAACCAGTGATCCCCAACCTCCTTAGATTCAAGCCCCCCTCCCCTCCCTTGGAAAATATTAGCTGTTTGTATTCATTCTGCTCTGTTGTTGTTGTTTTTTATAGTAAAAAATAATTCTTCTATTGCAAAAAGCTTAAAAATACCACAACAGGTCAAATATTTTTAACACTACAGAGTCTGAAGTCTCTGGGATTATTGTGTAAATTGTTTTCACACTTAACAGTGCTAACGTTGCATGGCACCCCACATCACCTCTGAAAGTCTCTTAAGGCACACCAGCGTGCCTGGCTGAGAATCACTGCTGTAAGCAATCATTTCTGGTTAAATGCTGGAGTTCATTTTTGCCCAGCAGGAAGAGGTAGTGAGGAATCATTTTACTTATGGCAGACACAGGGTCAAGAGGGGAGCCATACAAAGATGGCCCAAGTCTCTTATGGGGTTGTATTCCATGTGACACGTGTCATGATTTTTATCCTTTCTCTATTTTAAAAATATCCTGTGCATCCATCTGCCAACAAGCTCTCTTTCCCTCTCTGCAACCCATCACACACCTCGTGGCCATCTTTCTAGCTGTATTGCTGTTATTAACCTTTCATATAGCAATAAGCAAGCACTTGAAGTTTTTATGATGCTTCAACAGCATCTAGGTTTTATTTAAATTGTTTGTATTGGAAAGCATCTTTTTGTGTACAGGAATTGTTCCTTTGACTCCATATGACCCCACACTAAAATCCCACTTAGTTTGTCAGATTCTTTTTCTAATGAGATAATAGTAGCCATAGGATGCTACCATATGGTTGTATTTCCTCTGAGCTACTACTTTCTGTCCCCTGTCCCCACACATCCCCACTTGTCACCTGACTCAAGCAATACATTGCTTACAGAAATTAGAGAAAGGAAGGAGCTACAATAATATGTAATCTTAGCCATGCATCCCTTGAGAGTGCAATGTTTTTCATCTTTAAGGCTCATTTACAGTATTTTTGAAGCCCCAGTGGTAAATGATGTATGAAATGAAACATTCAAGCCCACCTAGTGTATGGAGAATTTGGAGAAAAATGTTGCTGCCATTGAGACATATCTGTTGCAACAAGAAGCCCTTTCTTGCCTGCACCCCTCCCACACCATTTGTGCATTTTCTTTTACCTTCTAAATATTGACAGAGACCTAGCACACCCATTGCATGGGTCAGGCAAGGCTCAGAGCAAGCCAAAAGGCTGAAGTGGCTTTCTGTAGGAGAAACCTAGAAACTACATCTACATATCACTTGAACTAAGTGTCACCACAGAAAACAAAAGAACTAAAATATGCACTTAAAAGCAAAGTCTGTAAGAGACCAGAAAAGCCAAGGTGCACAGAAAGCATGACTGTAAATATATCCTGCTGAACACATTCCCCCTTTAATTAAAACCTATTTCCCAAAGAAAACTTCCCATATCTGTCTAAAGTTTATGCTAAATGAGTTTACTGCATCTAACCTAACTCACTGTCCCCAGTGGCCTTTGATCCTCACATTGTATTTTTATATTTCACCTGTCTCATCTTTACCCTGGCATTCTTTATATTGTATTTTATACCTTTTAACAAATGTATTTTTTTTAAAGTAAAGCCATACGTTGTATTACTAGAACTATTATAAGAATGCATTGGAATAGTAATCACTGGAATTGCATTGCTGTATTTGCACTGGTTTCCTGAATGAATGGGGGCAAATCTGACTAAGTGATTTAAAAGGCAGAGTCAGATGCAGTTACAAGTTAGTGAGTGGCAATTAACACCACCTATCACAGACTATCAGCAAGGAAGGATCAATGCCACTGTGTGGTGTCGGCGTAAACCGAACAGAATGAATCGGGCCTCAAGGTCACGGTGGGCCGGGGTGGCAATCAGATATGGACAGGTGGGATTATTGGTGTGGAGCCAGGAGATATGGACCCGTAGTGGATATGAACAAAGATGAATTTATTTAACTTACGCTTTAGGCGTAGGCAGCGATGTCTTCAGTTACAATATTAACAGAGAACAACGAAGGGGTCTGTTGGCCCACGAGGTTCCCCGACAGGGCAAGCCTGTCGGATAAGTCCCAGGGCTGGTCAACAGCTCATAAATGGGGTAAACAGACCAACAGAACTGTAACACGTGGGTCAATAACCGGGGTCGTGACGCCAGTCCAATGGACAAGCGGATGGTCGATGATGAAAGCTGAGGTCGAAAGCCAGGTAAGTAGAGTCATGTTGAGGTACCGAGGGTGATCCAGAGGTGAAGTCAAGGCCAAAGCGAAAACAGTCCAGTAACCGGAGAATCATCAGTATAAGGAGAATCCAAATCGTGTCAAGGATGGCGAGAAGTCAATCAAAAGCTGAATAATCAAAGCCGCAATCAGTATCAGTTAAGGACACAGAGTGCCAAATTGAGGGAGAAGATCAATAGGCCTAAGGGCCTGACTGAGAGACAGTCCCTAGAGCACCAGCCTCTGTCTCCAGCTAACGCGATCTCCCCCCGAGGGAGGGTCTCACTGAACTTTTATCTGAATTTAGTGGCCAATCGGAACGCTCTCCGCAGAGAAATTTCTAGTCAGATTACCTCATGTCAGGTTCTGACTGAGCATGCTCTCAGTCAGAAGCTGACACAATCTGAGCATGCATCTGTGGGGAAAGTAGGTCAACAATGATTGACAGGTCCGCAGGTCACCCAGGGGGCACGGGCTGGATAAGCCTTGGAACTTTCCACTTACAGAGTCCAATATGCATGTCAGTCTCAATCTTCTGTGTTGGCAGCATTTAATCAAAACTTTGCTCTGACACTTGGAACTCCATTGTGTGTGCAACAAGGTATCCAGTTTAAGCTAATCAATGCTGAAGACTGGTTCCTGGGACTAGATGTCCCCCCACAGATTGCTCCTGGAAAGCTTAACAAGTCCACTGTTAAATTAATCAAAATCACAAATTGACTTCCGAAACTGCACATACCAGAAGGTGGATACCCCTGTGACTGACAGTGGTCATGCACTACTCAAGACCTATGTGGGACAGCAACCTCCAGATTGGGCAGCCAAGATAATGCTGGGGGATCACACATGTCTGCCAGAAAGAGATAGAAGACAGTGAAGTGTAAACTTCAGGGGTGCCCTCTCATCCAGCACCTGATCTACCGAGACCAGAAGGATAAGCAGGTGACCCTCTTCTGGAGAAGACATCGCCCTGGAGGAAGCTGGCCATCAACAACAGATTCCAGCACCCTGGATAGGTATAAACCAACATTGATGCTACACTACTATTGCAGCAATTATGTGAATGTTTGTCAGTGTGTGTTAACATGACTAGTACCTATTGTAACCCCCCGGAATTTGCATTCATAATTTTATTAGAACTTCACATCCTGTCTAATAAACTAGAATGTATGATGATCCTGTGAGTTGGCCCTTTGTAGGCAACATAAAGTATTAGACCCAATATGATTATATGAAATATAATAGTCAGGAGCTCAGTTGCTCAGAAAACAGGCAAAAATATCAGGAAAGGGATTTTAAAGGCAAATGAACTACACTGGGGGGGGAAAAAGGGAGAAAAATAAAAGAAATACAGTCATTGTACAAGCCAAGTGTTAGCCCTCATCTTAATACTGCATGTGAAGAGAAATAGGTCACCTTTTTCAGAAGAAGGATAGTATTGCCCTGGAGATGAAGGAAAGTAAGGTGAATGTGATCTCAGGTGTTAAAAACTATTCATTAGAATGAAAGTTAGAGCCTTTGTTACATGAGAAGTAAAGATTAGGGTCTAGTAAAAAAAAATTATTCAAAGTGCTGAACAGAACGGAAACCAAAACTTTAAAATTCTTTTGCTTTTCTTTCCTTTTCTCTCTTCTTTTATTCAGGGTAATTCAGGAATTGGAAAAAAATTTAGAGGAATGGTGACACTTTTTCACTTAGAGAGGAATCTATCAAACCAATTGCATCATATCTTTGGACGTAACTGACAGTCCAGTCCCTCTTTCCTGTTCAGGTTTGCTTCTGTCTCTACAATCCAGGTGGAATCTTTATGGTTCTATAACTGTTGATCCTTAACACGTTGGCCCTAATCTGTTTTGGCAGTTTACAATATTAACATTTTACACTGTATAAGAAGGCTGTTTTCGTGCAAGGCTATGGATACATTCTTTCAGCTTCTGTAATAAGTGGTACAATCATTGTATCTATCCAAAGCCAATTACGATGAAAGGGAATAATGGGGTGGGGGATGTTTTAAAACTTTAGAGTGTCTGTGGGGGAGTCTGTGGGTGGTTTGTATGTTTTTTCTACACTCTGAGTCTTTCTGGATAGTGTGGGATATTTAATCTCAACAATAAGCATTTCTCCTGTGCAATTTTAACTTCAAAAGCCATGTTACCTCTTAGTGGTTGATTTTTCTTTTGTTGAAGGTTTAACATTTGCAGGGAAGTATATAGTTTTGTTTGGTAAACTCCCAAGTCTATTGTAATCTGGGTTCTATTCTTAGTTTTCCCACAAGCATGTTACACAAAACTAGGTAGGCTAAGCAATGTAATGGTATATGTCTGCATTGCTCCCCATCCCCCTTCTGCATGGCCTTTTTTAATATGGCAATTTTTCATGCTAGTATTGAGAATCAGACTGGTGGTTTTGATGCCTACAGTGTCTGTGTTTGATCAAACTCAGGTTATTGTTTAAGTTTTAATGAGAACTTTCTGACAGAAAATTAACTTTTTTTCAGTTGGGGTTTGGAAAATGAAAAAATATATGCAAAATGAAAAATATAAATCAAAGCATGGAAATCATTCCCTTGAAAATACTACTGCTGTATGTCTTGGGACTTGTAGTTACCTCAGGCCCCTGTCTTGCACTTTTGGTCCAAGGTTCCTGGCATATCATGGTGAGCCACATTTTTAGTATTCAGAACAAAATATAATTTCCGGATGAAGGTTTGCTTAAAAAGTGGAAGTATTCTGATCAAGTTCTTCCCTCCCCTACCCCTTGTACCCTCCTATATAACACATGAGCATGAGCTTACACATGCATTAATGCACACACTTTGACCAGCTCAGGTAATCAGGTATAATAAAAATGCTCATGAAATTGTTTTGAAAACTTTACATTGGGGACCAGATTCTCCGTAGGTTATTTTATTTATTTATTTGCCTTACAGAAGGATGTGGAGAACCTGGAGAGGGTCCAGAGGAGGGCCACTCATATGATTGAGGGCCTCCATGGCCAGCCCTATGAGGAGAGGGTGAGGGACCTGAATCTCTTCAGTCTCCGCAAGAGGAGACTGAAGAGGGATCTTGTGGCTGCCTACAACTTTATCAGGGACCACCAGCAGGGACTCGGGGAAGTCTGTTCACCAGGGCCCCCCTTGGAGTCACCAGGAATAATGGCCACAAGCTGAGGGAGGATAGGTTTAGGAAGAGCTACTTTGCTGTAAGGGTGGCCAGAGCCTGGAATAGGCTTCCCAGAGAGGTGGTGCTCTCACCTTCCCTGGAAATCTTCAAGAGGAGACTGGATAGGCACCTGGCTGTGGTCTTATGACCCCTGCCACCCCCAGTGCTCCTTCCTGCCCATGGCAGGGGGTCACAGCAGATCATCTGTCTAGGTCCCTTCCGACTCATTGATTCTATGACAGTAAACTAGGGTGCAATATTCCTCTCCCTTATAACTCATACTCTAGAACTAAGATCTATAAGTAGTTCTCCAGACTAATTTCAGGCAGCCAATCAGTAGTATATAATATAAATCATACCATTTAACTGATGGCTATTAATATACTGAATGCATTTATATCCCAGTAATTGAACTAAGTTATAATTGCATCATGATAGATGTACAAGGAATACAGTTCTTAGTTTTACTTGCTCTCTTATTTTGTGCTTTTTCAGACTTTAAGAACATGTTGATTCTGTTCTAATGTTGGCTCTCCACTTAGTAATAGCTGATACTGTACTCTGATAAAAGTCAGTCTCATTAAGTAGTAGTGCACGGTACAGCCACAGTAGCCTTCAGTGAGACTCATCGGAGGCACAGCCTGCAGATTGAAAAGCAATTAGCATTCTGGCTTGTAATAATTACCCACAGTATGGGAGGCTTATCCAAGATGTTCTTTCCACTGTGCCTAATAATAGGATTCTTTAAACATTGATATATTTTCATGGACAAACCAGCGTTCTCATTTCAACTCTTGTCACTTACCTCAGATAGGGGAAACAAACATCTCTCACACATTTTTCCCCATAAAGTAAAGCACATTGCTGTTCTGACAATTTGTGGTGTCACCTAAAAGTCACCTTGAATCATGTTTTAATCAGCTGGAACAAGGCAACATCTCATTTATTTCTGCAGTTTCCTTGCTCTGCAATGCGTTGATTGCCGAGACATAGAAATCCAAATTGAGCTCTGATTAAAATGGAATGAGGATGCAGATGCTGCTGTTGGTTGACAGGGGCACTTTGCTCTGTATGAGGAAAGGTCAAGGTGACTTGAGATCTAATTATAAATGAAACACTTTTAATAGTTCTAGGATATGCTGTTCATAACAGTTTCAGCTGACAGTTCAAATTATATTAGAGTTGCTTTCTCTTCATTTTATTGGTGGTAGAAATGCTTGCAAGAATGCAAAATTGATGTTCTTAATTGACCATCTCATGAACGGATCCTGACTCTGTAAGTGGTTTTACTGCTGACTTCAGCCAGAGCTTTGAGATCACGCTTGATCCTCTAAGTATAGACAGAGGTAATGCTCACAGATTTTCTAGGAAGGTAGACTTTACTAAAGCTTATTATTGTCCAAGGGATAGATAGTTTGTTCATATGTTCTCTTGCAGTAGACTCCCCAGGCAATAGACTCCCCAGGTACCTCTGCACTATTTAATTGCTACATTCATTTCCCTTCTCCCCTCCCCAACCCCCAACTCCTCAGTTTACATCTTCACTGACTGCCTGTCTTGCATGCATACCAGCCCAATTACAGCTTCTTTACTATTCATTCCAGCCAGGAAGAGCACACATCAACTGCAGAAACTTCCTTAGCCTGACAAACAGTTTTTAAACCTGAAAGCTTGCTAAAAAAATGTTTCCAACTATTTAAGTTAGTCCAATAAAAGATATCAGATTCACGCAAAGAACCTCGTCTAACAATAAACTAAAATTTAGCTTTGACAACAGGGGACAAAACTCTTAATTGAAGTGGATGACTGCTGTGTTTGTATTTCCTGATACTAAGATGTGTCCATTGTCTTGAATTGTAGCTAAACAGGAAATGTCTGCAGTAATAAACTACAGCCAGTCCTGGTAATGCAAGGCATACATAAGATTTATAGAAGCCTGTTTTGTTATGGTAAACTCTGTTTCATGTGTTGCATACCAATTTGTGGCACATGCAGTGTTCCATAGCTTGCAGGTAAGCAGTAAAAAATGTTTGGTCTGAATGTGTATTTTGCCCTGTGTGGCCACGCAACATGCTGGCTCAGGTTCTGGTTTCCTCATAGGTGGTGCTGTGGCTCTAAGTTTAGAAAGGCTAGAGTTTATACTCTGCTGCTGTATATTGTTTTGTGAACTTGTGTAATGTTCAGCTGTGCTGTTTGCTTAGAACCTAACATGAAAAAAGGAACTCAAATTATACCATATTTAAAAAATGACATGCTAGAAGAACTGTCTACGTTGTACAAAGAAACAGGAAGGGCTTAAGCCTTGTCTATCTGTGGAACCACATCTGAGCTTCCACCAATCTCTGAACATTATTATTATTACTACTACAGTTACTAATGGGGCAGAGTCCAAGATTTTCACAAGCTTGTACTAAAAGTTAAATTATGTGGTAGGAACTCATGGCAAGGCTAATCACATGCAGAGCACTGAAGTCATAGGCCACCCATACTCATTGATGGTTTAAAGTCCCAGGCACTGATTAAGTGATGAGCATATCTTACAATTTTAAAGAAATACATTTTTATGTAGATATACATCAAGCTACTCAATAGATATATCTGTTTGGGAAGCAAATTATTTTACCAGTAATTGTCTGATGACTGAAGCAGTCTAGGAAAATCAGCCCGTAATTGGGACATTAAGAGGTGAATTTTCCCAGTAAAGATCACTTAAATTGTTGATATTAAATGGGGTGTGACAGTGTTTGTGATACAATAAACTTAAGGCTTTTTTTTTGAATGATCATGTATTGAAGTTATCTGTTAATAAAAGTTGTGATAATAGGGAGAGTGCGATATAAGGAGGAGTGATTATTATATAAACAAGAAGCTTTTAAAAATGTATTGGTCATATGATGGCTGTATATGAGTTGAACACTATTTCTGGATTTCATACTGTATCTTTTTATAGGATAGGACACAACTCATTGACATGTTCTGTAACAGGTTAAGAAGTTCAGAAATTCCTCTGTACATTTTGAGTCTTCCTCATGGCTTACATTTTTGTCATATTTAGTACAAAGTTGTATATATTTCTTGTGCAAAGTGGCAAGTTTGTTTGTTATTTTTTAATAAGATTCCACTTAAAAATGAACGGTCTTATAAGAAAATAGTATTCATTTTGCAGCTGTTTTTTTGCCTGCAAATGTTATCTAAACCATCTTCTGTCAACTGAGAGACAAGGAGAGAGATGGTTCTGTTTGAAATAAGCTTATCATCCCCAACCAGACCTCAGCACCAATGTAAACTTGCATCCTTTGGGAATTTGCTATCTTCAGTTTTGCTACTTAAAAAAAACAAAACAAAACCGCCCCCCAAACAACAGTCCCCCTCCCTCCCCAAAAAAGAACTGCCCACGTTGATTGACACTTCAAGTTCAAATTGTGATTTTTTTTTTTTTTAATGGATTAAGTGAGAATTTTGATCTGAAGGTTTTGGATGTCTAGTTGTTTGGTCCCTGGTGTGGGTGCCTATTGATATTTAATTCACAAACTCTATGGATGAACAAATCGTAGGAAGAATGATTTTATTTACATATTATTTAACATCAAATGTCAGCTATTATTAAAGGCAATAATTAAAAAACATATACTGATTCTACTCCCTGGGGTAGCTTCTTAACATCTTTACACCAGTGTATAGGATGTACAGACTTGGTGATATACAGATAATTAACTGAGCTGGGTAGAAAAAAGTGTGGCAAGCAATTCATTAAGTGAATTTAGCATCTTGGGCTAATGACTTCATGTATTTTATTTCTTGCTTTCATCTTGACTTCGGTTATTTTGCAAGTATAAACACTATGTAATATACTAAATTTAAAAATTGTTACCCTTATTCATATAAATCAGGTCCCATGTGTTTTACTAGGAATTGGTTGATTTACTATATACTTCAGAAGTTTCCTATAATTTTCTTTAGGTTCCACATTGATGCTAGTACCTAGAAAATTGGGAAAGATGACACTTTTTCTGTATGCAGTTCAATTTGCCTCTCCTGATAACTTTAATTCAGAATAATAATCTCAATATCTCTATCCATGTAGGAGAGGTAAGCTCTTTGGCTTCACCCATACTGGGTGTCTACCAGCATTGTAGTAGACGTCATTTCCCCTGCTCTGCTTTACTGACTTTTTGTGAGGTTCCATCCTGTCAGCATATGGTTTCAAAGTGTTCAGTTACTCTGAATGGCATCTCTCCTTCAGCCTCCTGAAAAAAAAAACTCCAATACCATTTAAAGACTATAGTTGGGAATGCTGTGTGTATAACTGCAGAGTAGCCTACGATGTCTTTGAGACATAAAATTAGTATCTTCCTTTGAAGGCAGAAGAAAAGAATCTGAGGTAACTATTGTCTCCAATTCAACAGTTTTTTGGATTTAAATACTGCTTCCCCAAGCGGGAATAAAGTAGAAAAAATCAATAAGTTATATTAAAACAATAGCAACACATCAGGAGAAGGAGTGGCCCTAGATGAGAGGAGGGGAGTGGGGAGCCCCAGATACTGCAGCTGTTGCTTTAACCAACTTAAATACCCCTCTGCTCATCATGGGGAGGAAGACGCTCCTCCCCTGTGTGAATCCTCTTCCCATGCAATTCATGTCTCCTCTAAGGGCTCAGTGAAGCTGCCCTTGTCTTCCAGGTTGCGGTGTCTCTTCCCTCAGCAGGGGGCCCTCAGCTGCTTTAGGGCTCTCCCAGACCCTGGCCCACTCAGGGCCCTGTGCACCACTCTGTGCACCATTGACCCTAACTGTGCTAGGGATTGAAGACCCAAGCCACCTCATGCAGCTCTCAGGGTCTTGGTCCATTCCCGGACCTCCATACACTACCTGTGCACTGCATGCCCAGCCTTGTGCCAGGGGTTGAGGATCTGAGCTGCCGTATGCAGCTGTGGTGCTTTGGTCTGCTCCCAGACCCTCTGTGCACTGGTTGTACACCTCTCACCCTGCCTCATGCAAGGGCTTGGAGCCCTGAGCAGCCTCATGCAGGTCCAAGGGTCTCGGTCCCTCCTGGACCCTCCATGCACCACCTGTGCACTGGCCATGCCTCCTCATGGCAGGGCTGGGAACACGGCCACTTGCTGCTCACATCCAATGATCTGTCTTCAGGCTCTTCTGGGGCTACTACTCTGCCCCACTGTCCATCTCTGCCAGCTCTTCTTCCTTCTTCATCCCTCAGTGCAGCTGCCCTTGTGCTGGGCATGCTGCCTTTTTATTCCCTCCAGAGTCTCTGCCCCAGATTCCAAATGAGCCAAATGGAGAGGGAGGGCATTAGTCTCCTCTCAGCTGTTCACCTCGCCCCTGGGTAGGGATGGGGCAAGCCTCACTCCTGCCATCACCTGATTGGTGGGAATGCCCCATCAATCACTCAGAGCCCTTCCAAGCTGGGAAGCCAGCTGCTGCCAGCAAGCCTGCCACACTAATAAGTTGTTTTCTTTTTTATTGAGCTACCTGTGCAGCCCCATTTCAGGGCAGTGGATGTCCCTAATTTTTTGACACTCATGGAGCCATGTGCGTCAATTTTCTGACTAGGCGCTGACTTGATCAGTTTCATTATGTTCCAGGCAATTTCCATAGTTCTGCCTTCTCTTAACTTATGTATTGGTCTGAATGGGTCCAAGAAGGATGTCTGCCTGGGAGATAGAAATGCCATCAGTATAATGATGTATTTGGTGGGCCCCTTATTTAATTCCTGCATCAAAAACAGCTGTCCAGTCAGAAAACCCATTACCTTTCCCTGCAATGGGGCAAGCCAGGTTCCACCTACCAGGGTGAGGCTTCAAGCTTTCATCCTCTATGGGCTTGCTTCTGAAAAGTTACTTGAAGTCCCTATGGCCAGCTGTGGGAAAGATGGCCTATAGTGGCAGATCTGTTTCTAACTGACAGTTGCAGACAGGAGAGTTAGGGGTCATAAAATGCCTCAGGCTCACTGGTCTGGGGCTATTAAAAGAACTGGTTCAGAGGTCTGATACAGAGACAAGTGACTTGAAGAATGCAACTCCTTTTTCTCCTTGGTTTAATGACATAAGTGGTAAGCTTCTTCACCTGCTTTTTGCCTTTATGAATTCCTTGAAATGTCTGTTTTATGTACTGATGTTTTCTTTCTTGGAGTTCTTGCTAATATCGTGGACTCTAGCACATGCATCCCACACTTATACCTGTTCTTTTTCAGGTATGTTGAAGCCTCACTGTGTAGGTCCTTAGAAGTAGGTGGGTATGACCAATGAGGGGCTTACTACAAAAGGTGGGGTTAAATAGCACAGGCAGCATCTGGGCAGTGGAAATGAGAAACAAGGAACTGTGGATTTGTCAGGCTTCTCCCTCTTTTTGCCCACCTATCATGAGTGGCTTGCCCCCAACCCCCACCCATATTGAGGAAGCTAAGAATCTGACCTGCCCTCCAACCCTGGGTATCAGTAATGCTAACCAGCATACCCATAAATGCAAATGGAGGCTGTCTTCAGAAGATTATGACTTGGATTAAAGGCATACTTGGACTTGAAGGAGCCTTCCACATTGCTTTTAACTGGCAGAGTGAATGTACCTTTAATTGCCTTTGTCAGCGTACTAGACTTATATTACAATAGAATCTCACCTGATATAGCATGTATCATGTGGTCTGTAACTTTCTGCTACCATTAAAGCCATTCTCACAACTTGCTGGCCTACTTAGGAAGCGTAAATGAGATTCTGCTCTGAATCTGGAGAGGGAGGCTAGGAACTATGAAGGAGACTTGCCTAAAGTGCTGGCTGGCACATAACAGATGGTTTTTATTGCACCACTCAAAATCTGTCCTTCACTTGTGTCACATTATACGCCATATAAATAATAAGCCAAATTCCATATAATGCATACCATTCCTTCCAAAAATACTTGTGCAACTATTCTGCCTGGCATCTGACAGCAGTAACAGGGGCTGGGTTCAAATGTAGGGGTTAAACACCAAACTTTCAAATTTTAGCTTCATTCCACCAGCTAGAAACCTGGGAAAATAAGTTGTAACTAGTTGTTCTAATGTGAAAAATCTTCCCCATTCACAAACAAATGTGACATTAACACAGGGTTTATAACAAGGAAAAGGAAGTTTTCTTTAAGAGATGTATTAACTCCCTGTCACAGAGCACTCAAATGTCCTGTGCCTCAGAGCAGAAGAACAGCTCGGGAGAGACCCCTAGTGGCAAGAAGGGTGAAGCTCAGCTGCCAGTCACCAGGGCAGCCAGAGTCACAGGTGCAGGTTGCTAGGGCAACTGGTGGGACCAGCTGACAGGAAGGGGCAGGGCCTGGCCTACATAAGTCCAGAGAGGAGGCCAGGAGGGCAGTTCTAAGCCAGGTAATTTTACCACATAGCTCAGTCAGTTGGAAAGGAAGACTTATCCAGACTGCCATTTGGGATTTCTGTTAGTTACACCAGCCAAAGTAGTAAATGCTAGATAGGGAGACCCACCACAGATGATCCTGCTGCCAGGGGTTGCTGCTCTGCTCTGTGTGATCTATCAACCATGCCAGTCAAAGTAGCAAGCACAGGGTATGGATGTGCACACTAGAGGTGTTGCCAATCATGTTGGGCAGTACTCCTAGGGATTACTTCTGGGGAACACCATTTTGGCCACTACCATTACCAGGTGCCCTCACTCTTTTGCCAGTTCACTTCTGGCTGGTATGCAAGCTATACAATCCTGAGCTTCAAAACATTTTTACTCTGAGAAGATGAGTGACAGAGCTGTCCTGGGAATAACTCCTAGTTGGAATCTTTCTTCTTTGTACACACAAAACTTGGCAGCAGAAAAGAGGGCCACCCCACTGCAAGCCCTACTGTGCAGTGCATAGTGAGGACTGACATTTTTGGTGCCATTATATAACTTTGCATTAACAACATTTGTATGCCTACATGTTTCACAAATGTGGAAGGGAAGTCCAGTGGACACACAATCTGACCCAGCTACCCTCCACAATGGCACACTTTGACCACAAACAATATAACCCAGGCCCCCCCAGAATGAAAATGGGCACAAGTACCCCCCAGCTTGCATGTTAATGAAAGTATGAGATAAAGAATACATGCAGTTGCCATTATAGACCATATGACAAATTCTCTACAAAAATGTAGAGAATAAGCACTTACACTTGAGATTTTATGATAACTTACATGTTGTTTTCCATGTGTGTATGGTATGTGCACACATTTGTGATATGAAACGCATGCGGGCAGGCTTCAGACTCTTTTTGACGTACCATAGGTATCCTATAATGAAGGCAAAATTGACTGCAAAGGAGTCTAAAGTCCATCCTTTTCCTGACACCTTGCAAAAGTCTTTGCATTATAAGACTGGTTGTGAAAGCCCACAGCCCCTAATGACTTTGGCTTCCTAAGGAAGGACACCTAAAGGAAATTAATAGAAAATGTTCTTATTTTTAGTTTGTTCTTCCATGGCCTGAGAGTAAATACAACTATTGAGCTTGTAACCTTCAAACATCATTCATGCTGCTTATGATTATGTAAACGGTAGATGCACATTAACTTTCTTGAAGATATCTATGACCAAATGCACTTAAAAGTGTCCGTGGCTTTATTCTGTGCTAATTACGTTGTGTTTTTCATAGATTTCATTGATGTTAGGTCTGGAAGGGACCTTGCAAGATTACCAGGTTTTATTAAAGTATTATGGAAGTGGGGACAGGAAACAATGGTCTGGAATTTTTACTCGTATTTATTGTAATATGCAGGTCTGGGCAATCCAATTTTAATGACTGTTGTATTAGCAATTAGTGTCAAACTTATACACAGATGACACATTGCTTCTCTGCTTAAAGAAAGCACCAGACTCTGAAGAATTAAAAGAAACATGCATTGCTTCTATACCAAAAATTCACAATGCAATTGCTTTATGTATACTGATATAAAAAAGCATACATATAGTAAATGGTTCTCATCCTGGCACATCACACTTGACACTAATATCAAAACTACTGAAAGCCTTGAGCTAGTCTTTTAAACTTCAGGATGTTGGAGGAGGTGGATTTGTGGTTAAGGTATTGGACCACGGATCAAAATATTGAGGTTTAAGTGCTGCATTAATGCAGACTTGTGTATGCCAGTCACTTAGTCTAGGGACAGAAACCATACATAAACTGGTATACATGGTTGAAAACTGGTTCAAATCCGTAACAAAAAAGAAGCTCAGTGCACCTAAACCACTTTCAAAATGGCCAAAACTGTTTTAAGATAAACTGGATGGATGTAGTATCAGGCTTAGGTTAAATCAGTCTCCTGTTGCAGGCATGTGACTGCATTTCTAGAATCAAAAGTGAATGTCTGTTCACTTGCATATCAGTTCAGTCTATGCAGCTTAGATTAATCTGTGAAGATTGAATCAATTCAGACTTGGGCTTTTTTACTGTGTGTACTTAGCCTTAGTTTTTCTTCCTCAGTTCTCTGTATATAAAATAATTTGTGTTTTCCCTTTAATCATTCTTTACTTACTTTTCAGTGATGTCAAGCTGAAGACTGCATTTATTGTTTGTACAGGCCTATGCAGAATGACTCACTGATATCAATGGATGCCAGAGACCACACAGGCTATCCAACTGGTGGGAAGGCAAGAGAATGCTAATTAAAACAACAACAACAGATTTTGCTTTTAAAAAGGTTTATTTGATTTCCTAAATAAGAGTGTGTTGCCAGTCTGGCATGATAAACATCCCCATGGTTATAACCACTCTTTTGTCACTGGTCTAAGGTTTAGATTTAATTCTTTCTACCAGTACATGCACCTCCTTTATTGTCAGGTGTAGTTTAAGGTATAATATAATCTTAAGAAAATAAGATGACAATGGATAGTAGGGCTGGGTGATGCTTTGGTAGCCAATTTGATTCGGAGGAGATTCAGCCCGATTCAGCAGCCAAATCTGATCTGAATTGAATCGGGAGACCCATTAAAAGGTCCAGATCTAATCCAAAGCTTCCAAATAGATTTGCAGAGATTCGGATTGGCTGGGGAAAAGCAGGCACAGCTGGGTGGCTGCAGGTTCCCACAGTTCTTCCGGCTGTGCCTGCCTGTCTCTGCATGGGGGGAGCCACAGGAGGAGATCCCATGGCTGCCCTACCTGGCCCCATCCCCTGCCCAGCCCAGCCTGAAAAAAAAATAAAAGTCCTGCACTCACTGGCTGCAGTTGGAGCTTTGGGGCCTCCTGGCAGAGCCTCCCTGTGCAGCTCCCCACTCCCCATATGCTCCCCACCTCCCTCTCACACCTGACCCCAGCATCCTGGCAATTAAAAGGAAAAAAAAAATTCTGCACTTAGCTGCTCCTGCTCTGGTAGTGGTGATTAGGGCCTCTGGGGGCTCATGGCGAAGCCCCCCCCATACAGTGAGGGGCAACAGGGAACATCCCCCCACCTGGCACCTGTGTGGTAGCTGTCCCATGTGGTAGCCTAGAGCAGTGCTTTTCAAGCAAGGTGCCATAGCACACCAGTGTGCCATGAAGAGCTCCCTGCTATGCCGCAAGAATTTTGAAATAATGGGGAAAAAAGGGGAGAGAGAGAGCTAATAGAGCAGAAGGAAATCCATCTATTGCACATGTGCTGGCTGTGGAGGCTGTGCAGTTCACAAGCCCCTTAGCTCAGTTCATGCCATTTGCTTTGGTGTGTGGTACCTTCAGGCTTGAGCAGTGAATTTTGTAATATACATACCATGTGTGTCCTGCTTTTTTATCATGTGCCCAAAGTGGTCTTGTAGTATTTAATCTTTGGGTCAACATAACTTTTTAAGATGGATCAGGCAATATAATGAAGGCTATGTGGAATTTGTTTTTTTCTGGTGTAGTGACACTTCATCTCCTGTGCTTGAGTGCTTAATATGCAGAGAAAAATTATCAAACAATTCTATGGTCCCAAGTAAGTTGAAATACTACCTTTCTACTTAATACTACCTTTCTACTTAACAGAATTTACATAAACAAAGGACAGACTTTTTAAAGAGGTTACAGAAAGTAAAGGTAAAGCAGAATAACCTTATGAGAGAAACCTTCATCAGAAATGAGCAGATATGCTGTGGAGATGGAAAATCCCTTTAAAGATGTGCCATGGATTTTTTTTTAAATGTGTGCACCTTGGGCTGGAAAAGGTTGGGAAACACTGGCCTAGATGAGTAGAATAGATTAAGGATTACCTAAATACATCTAGTTGCTTTAACTTGGCAGGTCTCTTGAGATGCATGCTAGGATACTGAAAGAATTGGCTGAGCTAGTTTCAAAGCTATTGGTTCTCTTTGAGAATTTGTGGAGGTGGGGTAAGGTTCTGGATGTCTGGAAAAGGGCAAATATAGTGTCCTTTAAGAAAGGGGAGAGGAAGGATCCAAGGGATTACAGACCAGTTAGCCTGACCTTGATACCTGGAAAGATCACAAAGTGGGTGCTCCAGTAATGTATTGGGAAGCACCTAGAAGAGAGCAAAAGATATCAATACACATGCTCTAGGGTGAAAGGGGGTGCCTGCAGTGTCATATGTATTCAGTGTCCTGCACTTCAAAATGGTGGCAGGGGTGCTTTAATTAAAGCTTGACAGTCAAGGGTTATTTTGCCAGAAGGCTGGACTAGATGACCTTGGGAGGTTCCTTCTAGCCCTATTTTATTATGATCATAGGATCCTATGATCCAAATACAATAGCACATACTATTTCTAGGATGTATAATACTAAAGGATTAAGCTTTTGCAATTATTCATTTTTTTTTTCTTTAACATTTCCATTTTGCTCTTGTAAATTATATTGGAAGAATCCACATGACCTCTTTCCCTTGAAATCTTCTAAGCCTGATATTGCACTGCTTTGAAGCTTGTGAGAACAGAATAATGCAGGTATAAAGAACAAGGCAAGTAGACCAGGTACAAAGAATCAGGTGTCTTGTCCTGGTCCTGAAAGAATATATTATTTAAAAAAAAAAACCCAACAATTCTAGGGTGAAGAGAACCATGATGTGTAATTGCTGTAAATGTCTTGTAAAATGAGTCTACAAGTATAAGACTTTAAAGGTGCACTAAAGGCTGTCAGATAGTAACAGTATTTTTAAATAATTCAGAAAGCTGCAAACTCTGAGGCCATAAAAAGGGCAACGTTTTAGGCTCAGTAATAATTGCGGTGGACTTACTGAAACAACCTGGCATGCTGGGACTGGAGAATCCACATTGTGATTTGTGGAACCCATCCACAAATCGAGGGGAAAGACAGGGAGGGGCTTGCCCCACCCCTGCTTGGGGCAAAGTGAGAAAAATCCTGGGACCTGGTTCAACACCCTACTCTGCTAGATCCAACAGAACCCCAGCAGGCAGAGCCTCCAAGGTGAATGAAAACAGCTACATGCTGAGCAGAAGGCAGACATGCCAAGGGACAAAACGGAGTGGAATTGGGAAGAGTTGCCCAGTGGGGGAAGTTCTTGTTGCCCCTGAAGAGCTCCAGAATACTGCCAATGGTGGTGGGGAGTGAAGGTCAGCTCCATCCCCAGTAAATGGTGTGCAGAGTGGCATACCAGAATTCGGTGCAGGTGGCACCACATGGAGCCAGACCATGGGAGCAAGGGGATTGGGTCTGTATCCCCTGGCATGTGGTCAGCACACAGTGCAGGTGCCGCTGCACAGATCTGGACCCCGGAAGCCATGAAAGGCAGCTCAGGTTTGGAACTCCTGGCAAGGGGCTAGGGCCTTGGTGCACAGGGATGGTGCACGGCAGAACCCAAACCCTGGTTGCCGATATCAGTAACTCTTGTCTTTAACCCCTGGCATGGGGCCAGGGCACAGGGCCAATCTCTCTGCACAAAGGGTCCCAGAGGTGCAATGCTGGGGCTCGGTCCAAAGCCAGCCTCAGCCTCCAACCCCAGCAAGAAGGCAGTATCCTCTAGAAGCATGTGACCGCTTTGAGCCACTAGCAGGCAGGTGCCTGGGATGGAGCCGGGGCCTGAGAGGCTTGGCAGCAAGGACCAGTTCAACTGGAAGAGTGCTGATCCTCCCTTTATGACCTCAGAGTCATGAGTTATCAGGGCAAGGGTTTCCTACAGGGGAGAAAACCCCTTGGAAGGTGGGGGAGTGGGGAACCATGAAAGGGCCTTGAAGGATCCTGACCATCCCCTGGAGTGGGGGGAGATATTGGGAGCCTGCCCTTTCCCCTTTTTCAGGAGTTGGGCCCAGGTTCTTTTCATAGCCTTCATAGACATTAGGGCTGGAAGGGACCTCAGAAGATCATTGAGTCCAGCCCTCCACCCAAAGGGCAAGAAGTCATCTGGGGGTCATAGGATCCCAGCAAGATAAGCATCCAATTTGCTCTTGAAAGTGTTCAATGTAGGTGCTTGAACCACCTCCGATGGCAGGCTGTTCCAGACCTTGGGGGCTCGGACAGTAAAGAAATTCTTCCTTATGTCCAGCCTGAAACGGTCTTGCAGGAGTTTGTGACCATTTGACCTCGTCATCCCTTGGACGCTCTGGCAAACAAATGTTCCCCCAGATCCAGGTGGTCACCCCTGATAAACTTGTAGGTGGCCATCAGATCACCCTGAGCCTGCACTTTTCCAGGCGAAAGAGCCCCAAGGCTCTCAGCCTGTTGTCGTAAGGTCTGTTTTCCTGACCTCTGATCATGCGCGTGGCTCTCCTCTGGACTCTCTCAATCTTCTCCACATACTTTTTTTCATCTAAAGAAGATTCTAGAAATCACAGTGATATTAATACTGTGAATGAAGGCCTTATTTTTTGTATCCAGTGCCTCGTTGTTTGTCATTAATAATCATTTGTTGTTTCTTTGTTATATATGGATGTGTATATGTATGTATCTTGTTGATCCTCCTGTTAACACCTCCCTCTGATTACCAGTATTTATCTGGATGTGCCTATGTGTGTTTGCTGATTACCTGAACTCACCTGTATTTAACTGTTCCAGTTCCCTTACTTATCTGCATGGGTTCAAGGCCTTTCAGAGCAAACCCCCAGAAGTCAATTATAGATGTATAGCAATTTACCTATGTATAAATAACGTGTTGAATATATGCATGTGTATAGTCATTAATTTTATTCCTTTCCTCCTGTGTGTTGTACATACATTAATACATGTGTACATAGTTAAATTCCATAACTGTCCTCACCTGGTTCTTTAGGGACAGAGGGGAACTGTAAGTTGTCTGCAGTTTTGCCTACAGCATACCTGTCAGCTAACAATCCCCCTTCAATCAGAGGGAGGGAGTATTTATCTGAGTACAACATAATGATGGTTGTTCCAAACCTAAGATGTTAATTGGATCACTTTCTGTTTTCTAAGGGATATTAGATTTGTAGCACTAGTAGTACAAAGACCTTGGTAGAACTACAAATGCCTAGGAAACAGAGGCTATAAATATTTCCCAGCTCAACTGATCTGCTTCATTGGAGAAAAATGCATATTGCTTATTTGTCCTGTAAGATAAGTGGGCAGAACAAACAGATGCTGTGTTCCAGTCTACCAGAGGCTCTCCCCTGGAAGTCCCTAGGAATGTCTCTGGAACAGGGGAAAGCTGGGCAGATATTCCTGGGCCTTAAGTGGCCCAACTGTGCATGAGAGTTCCCTGGGCATGCACTCCCTTAAGGGAGTGCAGACAAAGCAAATAGATGCTCACCACAATGAACAGCACAATTTGTTACTACTTTTCATGGTGCCCTCAAATTTTGCCACGTGTGGCATGACAAAGGTTATGGATCTCTATTTGCTTTCATTCTGTGCCTCCAGAATTATGTTTATGGTAACATAAAGGTGATGAAAAGAGATGTCTACCCATGTTTCTACCCAGATGTGCACAACCCTTGTGGTACTACAGAAACAGTGCAAGATACAAAAAATGTCCATATTTGACATGAAAAGTTGTCTGTAGTTTTGCTTTTTTGTAAAGCCACATGTAAAATCTGTTCAGTTCATTTAGGGGTAGAGAGTCCGTCTCATTCCTACAGCATTCTGCCTTCTCTCTCCTCACCTTCACCCGCCCCACCAAAGGGGGAGATGGAGTGTAGCTGACTCCCTGACAGTCTTCTGGGGAGTAGAGCTGCAGGCAAGCCAAGACCAGGCACTGCAGTTATGCTCACTGCAATGAGTCATCAGACAGTCTCCTGATGCCCCATTTTTGTGGAGCAACAGCTCTGCCCACCAGTGCAGTGGGACCATTGCTATAGCCCCAGTAGCAGAAGTGGCAAAGATCATGGTAGTACTGGCTTTTGTTGCAACAGTGGGGACAATTGGTGCCAGGGTGGCAGAGGTGATGAAATGTCGGGTTGCTGCTGCCCCAACCACTGGGGAAGTAGTGGATTTCCTCATTACCATTCCAGGGAAGCAGCAGGGTGTCTCTCAGTTCAGTGCCTTGCTGTGTGGCAGAAGCATAGTCTTTGGTGGCTCACCGTCCTCTGTCAGAGCCTGTCCAGTGGTCCCCCTTTCCCAGAAGAATAGAAAGCAACCTGCCAGTGACTGGACTCACTGACTGGTTCACTTAGCTATAGGGGATGGGAGTCGGGGCTGGAGTGGTGAAGCAGCCCCTATTAATCCCTGCCTGAAGAGCATGTCTTTCCAGTGACTCTAGCCCTCCAGCAAGAAGGCTGTGAACATATAATGCTCTATTTCTGTAGCACTATGAATAAACATCTATCTCTGGACTAAGATTAAGAGAAAAAATTGACAGGATATATTTCTCCAATTCTTTTATTGACCATGTTTCATAGTTGGTAAGGTCAGAAGGGACCTGAGCAGATTATCAAGTCCGACCCCCTGCCATGGCAGGAAAGAGTACTGGAGCCAAACAACCCCAGCAAGCTGGTCATCTAGCCTCCTCTTAAAGACCCCCAGGGTAGGAGCCAGCACCACTTCGCTTGTAAGTTGGTTCCAGATCCTAGCCACCCTGACAGTGAAGCAGCGCCTCCTGATGTTTAGCCTGAACCTACCCTCTGCCAGCTTGTGACCATTATTTCTAGTCACTCTTGGTGGCGCTCAAGGGAACAGGGACTCCCCCGATGCCTGCTGGTCCCCCCCTGACTAGCTTGTAAATGACCACTGGATCCCTCCTCAACCTTCTCTTGTGGAGGTTGAATGGGGTCCCTTAGCCTCTCCTCGTAGGGCCTGCCCTGCTGCCCCTTGAGCATGTGGGTGGCCCTCCTCTGGACCCTCTCCATGTTGTCCACATCCCTCCTGAAGTGTGGCACCCAGAACTGGACTCAGTATTCCAACTGTGGCCTGACCAGTGTCACATGTGACGCACCCTGACCCTGGATTTGGTCAAATATGCCTTTGAGATGCATACAGAGGTGTCCTTCAGCCTCAAAACTTGACCCCTGAAAATGAAATGACATGTACTATGGAGACAACTTCTTGACCAGGTCCTACCAGCTTTTAGCATAGGGAATTTGGCAGCTTAGGGAATTTACCCTTGTTGTAGTCATGTGCTCAAAAATTAAATCTCTCCCCTTCCTGTGTGGTCAAAAGCTCTGAAATCCCATTTATCACTGACAATAAATAAATCTTATAAAATATACACAAGTATTTGTTATAAAAATGAGAGCATTCATAAGAAATCAGTAACTATACATTGAGATAGAAATAAAGAATAAAAAGGCAAAAGGAAATATTGGAACAATAAATTGATCTTCTCCTGCATCTTTAACTCTAAAAATTCAGGTCCTACTCAATTCTGAGGATTAGAAATCAGCTACTTCCTCTGACCTTTTTGTCAGGGCTTTTTGCAGTGTCTTCTGCCAGCCAGAACACAGACTGGTACCTGAAGGCCTGAAGTTATTCCCCAAGGCATGGAAAACTAAAGACAAAGCCTTGTTCCTGTGGCAAGTCTTGAGAATGGTGTCTTATCTGGCCATTTACATACACTATGTATTAGATTCTTGAGGAGCCTATAGTACACACATAGCTTTGCTGACACTCAAGTGTCTATGGGTGTGTACAGATGTTTGGGAGGTTAGATTGGGTGAAAAATAGCCACCCAATCTAACTTAGTTCACTCATGCGTGTACCTTACACTTAGATTCCTAGTTAGGCCAAGCTAAGTGCCGAGCTGTACAAATGTTTTCCAAAGGTTAATTTAATCAAAAAATGGCCAGCCCAATCTAACTTAGTGCACCTCTTACATGAACTAAAGTCACAGATTAGGCTAGAGGTGGGCAAAATACAGACCATGGAACAAATTTATCCCATTAACTGATTGGATCCAGCCCATGGTGCTTTGCATGGAGCCAAGCCCTATCTGTTCCTGCCTGGGGCAGCACTCCCCATTTTCCCACCCATGCCTGCTGATGGCCCTGGCCAGTGTGTGCAGCTTCCTGGTGGGGCTGTTCCTTGTGCAGCTGGAGCCACCCAGCTTCCTCTGCCTCCAGTAGTTGCTGCTCCTTCTCTTCCCCTGCTGTGCTGCTCCCAAAAGGGGAAGCAGCGCCTGGATGGCTCTTGCCCCAGTGGGTGGAGCTCCAGCTCCCAGTTTTGTGCAGGTGGCTGCTTATCATGCTGGATGGCAGAGTAGGTTAAAAGTGTCCAGAAGCTGGAAGTGGGGCCACATGCACTGGGGCAGGAGCCACACAGCTTCAGCTTCTCCTCCACCCAGAGTGGTGCACTATGGGCAAGAAGAGGAGGAGCTGCTGGATGCAGGAGAATCTGAGCAATACCCAGGAGGCTGTAGCCACATTGGGAGCAACCACAAAGGAAGCTGTGTGCACTGGCCACAGCCAGTGGGTGCGGGCAGGCGTAATACTATGTATTGCCCCAGTGGGAGGAGGAGGGGCTTGGACCTATGCAGAGCACCACAGGGTCAGGCACAGGCTGGATGTGGGGGTTAGACTGCATCTGCACCTGCATCACCTGGGTGAGCTCCACTGCATGTACCCATTGCCTCTCCCTTCTACCCCCCCCACTGCCAGTTGGGTCCTGGACCCTGGTGCATGTGCAACCCCCCATATGCACCCCCCCATGCATCCCCTCACAGTCTACAAAAGCAAGATTTTATTTTAAGCTATTATAAAATTGCCTATGGGGGGGGGGTATAATTACTCAAAAACAAATCAAGACAAAAAATATTTTTTGAAATTTAAGCTAAAATATGTTCTAATAAATGTTTGATTTTTAGTATATGACTTGTTTTTATCTATAACTTGTTAAAATGATATCTTCTGAAAGATTGTGTGTGTGTGTGGCTCTCAACAGTTCAGCAAAACTCATTGTGATCCTCTGGCTGAAATAATTGTTAGCCCCTGGGTTAGACTGATCTAACCAAATTTCTGTACAACTTCAGAACAGAGGCCTGGGGCTGGGAAAGTGCAGCTGCTTGCCTCAGCCCCAGGTCTGTGGTTTTCCTAGTCTGTCCTCCACCACAAGTTATTTTTATCACCCTGACTTATCCTTCAGGCCTCAGATTGCTAAGTCCTGACCCAGTGTGGTCCAGATAGCCCCTTGACCCCACAAACCACCTGCACTGCTGGAAGACCAATCAAAATAAGTCAGGGTAGGAAGGACCCAAGAGTGGGGGTGTTGGTTTGTAAGGGAGTTGGGGAGAATGAGCCCCCCAATCTCATCAGAGCCCCCCAGACCCCACCAATCTCCTCCCATGGACCCTGTTAGCCCTGATCTCCCCATCCTGCAGACCACCAGTCTCTCCTGCTACCTCAACTTAAACTTAGACTCCTAGCATGTATATAGTCACTGAGTTAAATTGGGAAACCATTTTTTACCCAGACTAACTTCCCTAACTTGTAAGTGTAATGTCTGTATGTACCCAATGTATATACCCAACTAGAAGTTTTTCCTGCTTCAATTATAACTAGGAGAGTATTTACATTCATTCAGCTATGATGATGATTATTAATCCAATAGCCCAAGGATACCATCTCCCACTTGTTTCTCCAATTGTGAGTAATATTTTTAATAGCTTTTTCCATGTTTTATTTTGCTACAGGTACCTCCATTTAGATAGGACCTTCTAGATGTAAATTTATTGCTGGCTGTTGTGCCTTAGGCCATGTCTACAAGGACCTATTTGACTAGCCATCTGACATAAGTATGTTAGGTGCTAATTGTCATTGATTACTTCTTTTAACCATTTAGACTTTGAATCTTTTCCAGGGGCAAAACTCATTGTTTAGGGAGCAACACCCCAAAATCAATATCATTTTATGTAATCCTGTCCTCTTTATAACACAAGAAACACATTTGGATCCAATAATGTTATTCATGCAAATATAAGAATGATAACATAGCCTAACACTACTTATCTGCAGAGATCACTCATGCCATGTCAGTAAAACAAGTTAAAAAAAACATGAATGACATTCCATGAACTCCTTAAAATATTGTGGGTTTGTCACAGTGTAAATGAAAGGTGATGTTTAATATAATCTTAAAGCAATACAGGAATTTGAATTACAGGAGAGTGACTATAAGAATGCAAAGAAGATGCTACACTCTGCTCACTAAAATATTAGTTTTTATATCCTAATAACCCAAACCTCCCCTTGGGCAACAGACTAATGAGGAGTTTCATAGGGAAAACCTTAGAGCGATGAGGAAAATTATTATCAAAAGAGATGAAGGGCAAAGTGCTTAAAACTTGCATAGTCAGAACAGTACGTTACAGACACAGATGTTTTGTTTACCAGTGAGCCAAAAAAAAGCATGTTGAGTAGGGAAAAAATGTATTTAGTTGGGATATATGCAAGAATTTGTATTAGCTAAAAGACTAGCTTGCCAAAGAGAGAAATTACTTCTCTAAAGGCTGTATGTGCTTAACTTAACTGGAGATGGGGAAGGAAATCAAGAAAATAGTAATTGAGGGATTTTTTTTTTTCATTTTTGTTCAAATGTTTATGATTGTTGGCCTGATTCTGCAGAATCAGCAGCCAATACTCAATTGTGGGCAGGGTGCAATATCCCTAAAATGGCCAATCACAGTGCATTTGGCTGCTAACTTGGAGACCTTTATTGATGTACAGTAGCAGCACATGACAATTAGAAAGTAAGCAAAGGCTCTTACCATAGAGTGTGACACAGGGATGCATACAGGAAGATGGACGTCTGGCCAGCATGCAGCCGTTTTCTGCAGGTCTTTTACTTCAGTTTGTAATTGTCTTGCCTGGAGAAAGTTGCTGAGTGATGACCACACCCTCGCTTTGTTCCTCTTAAGTGTTATTCCTTTAGTCTATTCATTGTGTTACCTAGCTGATGCTCATTCATTGGTGGTTCAGTCCAACATGCTTTGTCCAGCCAATGAAGATACTGTCTATGTGTGTTTCACACACCAGGTGTCTGGTAAGATGTGATCATAAAGTTAAATTCCCAATTAGGGTTGGAAAGATTCTAGGTAGCAGGACAGAGTAAATTCCTGCAGCTATGCTCTTATCTTTTGAATATATGGGAGATGGGGCTACTTCTCTCCTCAAGGCTTGTTAGACATTCTCTACTTCCCCAAAAAAACCCACCTCTATCTCTGGAATGTGTGCGAACTGCCTTGTTGCAAAGCTGTTCCCTCATTAGGCCATGAGAGCTTGGCTTTACTTTCTCAGGGCATATCCATACATGCAAGCACATGAGCTTGCAGCAGCTCAAATAGAAGCAGTGCAAATGTTGAACTGGGGATTTTTGTCTCCATGCATGAGCTTGGACATTCATTTTGGTATGGGGCAAATTGTGCCACTTGGGGCCTAATAACCCTACGTTGCTCCTCCTGGAACTGCAGTCAGGGAGAGCAAGAGCCAGGGGCCAGCACCTGTGATGCCCCCATCAGTACAAAAAGCTGCCCTGTCAAGTAGCTCAGGGCTACTCACTCTCAGGAGCTTCTCTGGCTCAGCCAATTGGTATCTGGGGACACTACTCCTTGTGCCAGCTGGACTGCTGAAGCAGCCCTAAGAGTTCCCTGCACCCTTTACTGCAGGGGGGCTGTTGCCTGGCTGTGACCTGCTGCACACCTGCCAGACCTGGATGGGGACTGCACAGCCAACCAAGGCATCTTCCCCTCTGGACCAGCTGCCAGTGGGCTGTAGCTGCAAAGTTGGCTTTTGTGTGGCACTACTGCCATGTATGTCCCCTGACCAGTCATCTGGGCAACTATGGCCTGGAAGATGTTCTGGGTATGATGGCTTGTTTGAACTGTCAAAGCATGTCCTCTTGGCCCCAGTTGGTAAGGAGGTCAGCCACCTCCAGCTGGGTCCAAGGTGCCAGCTCTGAGCAGGCAGGATCCTGCCACTGGCCTTCCTAGCAAGAATTCTGGTGTTCCCTATTTGAAAACTGAAAAAAACTCTGATAAATAAATCCCAAAGTCACTCTGTAAAATACCCAAAGTCCATGTTCCTCCACAACTGAAACAAAAGACAGACAGACACACACACACACACACACACACACACACACACACACGAGAGAAAAATCAGTTGGGCAATGTTTTATTGATACATCTACAGTGTTAAAGCAATTTGGAAGCCTACCAGTGAGCGTCTCTATCATCATAAAAAATGAATTCTAAATACCTGTATGTTTTGCTGCCCCCCCCAACAGAGGCTATAGCTCCCCCAACAGGGGTTACACCCCCCCAACAAGGGCCAAATGGCTACCACCACCCCCTGCAGGGCCCACTTGCCCCACTCCTGCTTGCTCTCCCATCCCCCTGGATTGCTGCTGTGCCTGGCCACATCCCGTGCCAGCTCCTGCAGCCCCCTCCTTCAATGGTTGACCCCCCCCACCAGCCTCTGGCACTTAAAAAGAAAAAAAAAGTCTCTACTTACCAGCAGTAGCAGGGGCTGTGGGAGCTATGGGGCCTTCTGTCAGAGCCCCCCTATGCAGCAGGGGGAAGTAGGGCATAGGCTGGGGCCACTGTGGCTGTCATCTGGCCCCATGTTGTGCAAGGGGGGGGGCAGTGACCCCAATGGCAACTGCTACTGCTGGTGAGTGTGGGCTTTTTTTTGCTTTAATTACCAGGATGCTGGGGCCCAGAGGGGGAGTGATCAGGGAGCTCGGTGGGCAGGCAGGGGATGTGGCCAGGTAGAGAACTGATTGGGGGGGCTTGGGAGCCAGGCAGGGGTCAGCCACCTCCAGCTGGGTCCAAGGTGCCAGCTCTGAGTGCAGGTTTTTTTTTTAATTGGCAGGATGCTGGGGCCCCGAGGGGGCAGTGATAAGGGGTCTCGGAGGGCAGGAAGGGAATGGGGCCACATGGAGCACCAATTGGGGGTGCTTGGGGGCCAGGCAGGGGCTGGGGCTGGGCAGGACAAAGCAGCGATGGGGAGGACTTAGGGGGCAGGTGAGGCAGTGTGGCTGGGAGGCAGGCAGGTTGTGGGCTATAGATTCATAGATGCTAGGGTCAGAAGGGACCTCAACAGATCATTGAGTCTGACCCCTTGCCTAGGCAGGAAAGAGTGCTGGGGTCAGATGACCCCAGTCAGATGCCTATCCAACCAGCTCTTAAAGACCCCAAGGCAGAGGAGAGCACCACCTCCCTTGGAAGTCTTATTTTGGGGGAGGCAGGTGGGGGATGTCCTATTTTACGGGGGGGCTGGGAGGCAGGTGGGGGATGGGAATAGGCAAGGCAGCAATGCAGGGGCCTGGGAGAGTGGGCAGGGCTGGTGGGGGTCCCATGGTCCCCTCCCCACTCCTCCAGCCAGCCCCAATCCACCCCCTACTTACCGGCACTGGAGCTCAGGTCCAGATCCCTGTGGCTGGCATGCTGCCTGCTCTGCATAGGCAGGCAGCATATTTCAGCACTAGGATGCGGGCCAGCAATAGAAACACTCTGGCTGCTACCAGAGCATCTCTGTGGAGGACCTAGCCTTTGGTTGCCTCAGGGCATGGTCCAGGCCTGTGCCCTGCCCCACTTTTTTCCATTGTGTTTGGTTTTGGTTTTTGGTTTTTGACTCCTGGATATCTATGGTCTAATTTTGCCTCCATGCTGTAAACTTGCAGTGCGGGGAACATTTTCTCATTCCTGCACATGCTTCTTGCAGCTCTCGAAGGGTTTTGAGATGCTGCAAGACACACGTGCGCGCTTGTCTGGACATGCCCTAGGACAGTAGTTAACCACACTTCTATATTGAATGTATTGACTGCTAAGCAATAAGCATTAAAAAAATACTAAAATGCTAAAACAACATTACTGAAATATTGGCTAAAAACTGATATTTTTAAAGCATTTCTTAAAAGCTTGTCTATGTTTAATCAAAAATAAAATTTTCCATAAAAATGTGTTGAATGAAATTTCTCACATTATAGGTAGAGAAAAATAAAAGTACAGTCTGCTGGATATCAACACAAGCAGCTATTTATTTGAGTACATTTAAAGGCAGGATGTGATAAGGCCTCTTCAAAAAGCAATAAGGGATAGAAGAATTAAAAATATTCACTTATTAATTTATATGCACTAATGCTTACTTTAAAAAATAAAGGGTAAAATTCTTACAAAGATATCTGCCATTCAAATCAGTGCAGCTGAAATACCTTGGAAGAATCTTGTGGAATATTATTATTGCTTATTAACTGCAATAAGTCACTAAGGATCATAGAATGACACAAAGGAACTCTGCTTGAAATACCGTCAACTTCAATAGGCAGCAATGATTTTAAAATTAAGGTAAGTAGAGGAATTCATTCAAGGATTCTTATATAGAAAGAAGCTGCAAATACTGTTAGTACTGAAGAGTAAAAACAAGAGTATTTTGCTGATATACATCTGCTCACTTCAAGCCTAAGTATAGAGAATCAAAAGTCCTAAGGCTGAATCAATTCAATCTTTTCAGGTTAGTCTAAGCTGTGTAGGCTGAACCAATAAGCAAGTGAACAGACATTCAGTTTTGTTTCTGGAAATGCACTACTTGCCTAAAGTGGCCAGGGCCAGAAGCTGGGGGACACTGGATCATGCCTCCCTGCTTGGCTGGAGCAGGCACCTTAGGCCAAGGCTAGCCTCTCCATCCTGCAAGGGTGAGCTGGGCTTGCAGGGGAGGTGCAAAGCTCCTGAGAGGCTGGGGGACTGTGAATTAACTTGAATCTGGAGGGGAAATGGGATACAAGTTCAATAAACCATTTTAACCTAAATCTGTTAAGTCTGATACTATATCTATCTAGGTTCATGTTAAACAGGTTTCAGCCAGTTTGATAGAGGTTTATGTACATTGAACTTTTGCTGTGTTACAGATTTGAACTGGTTGCTGATCACTTATGCTGCTGTATGTGTAATTTTTGTCCCTAGCCCAAGAGAACTGTGCTGACTTTATACCAGCTGAGGCTCTGATTCAGCATCCTTATTATCCTTCCAATCCTTTAAAATAGGAAGTAGTCAGGATTTTTACCACTCAACTTAAAGATGGTGAAATGATAGAAAATTACAGACAGGACAGTCTAAAACCTGAATACAGAGAACCCGATGTATCTTCTATAAAGAAGAATTGTGCATCTCTAATATGCTAGAGCTTTTTCTAAAAGGTTAGAACAAAAGTAAATAATTCTGATTAGATACAACATGCAGGATTTTTTTTTGGAGTGTTAGGAGTTTATTTCTCTTTTCTTATGGAAGCCAGTAGTAAAATTCTGATTGCCTTTAATTGGAGCAGAGTTAGAGTTCAGATGTGTGTCACAGGCCAGCTCGGCACTGTGAATGTATCAATTTGTTTGCAGGCTGACTAGATGCTGCAACTGTATCAGCCACTGGGCTGTTTGGTTCAGGATCAAAGAGGCAGAGTTGGGAGTGAAGCAAACACAAGTTTCACTTATAACAGTAAAGATAAATTTTACTTATAGCAGCAAAATAGCAACAAAAATATGTTTAAACAGCAAAATATGTTTTACTTGTATAACAGTTAATAAAAAGGTTAAGCTAATAAACAGACAATATAACAATAAAAGCTAAAAATTGGTAATGATAATAACAACAGACAGACAAATTGACAAAGAGTTTCCACTTGGTTGGCAACTTATTGATAGTCCCTCAGTGCCAGGTACACGTCAAGTTGATCCAGTGAAGTTAGGCATTCCCGATTAACACTGTCGGAGGGAGCACCGGGGAAGATCCCTCATTCAGGATCTGGTCCTTGCTCACACTGGGAGTCTGGAGTCTGAGCTTGGAACAGCAATGACCATTCTGTTCCGTACTTCCTACTGGTCACTTGACATGTGTGTTTTTTTTTTAATATCCTATCTTATACTGATCTGTTGGCTTTAGAGCCACTCACAGTCTTACCCTACAGCTATGGGGTTAAAAGGTGTTAGACATTATTATAATACTGCCTAAACTTGGGTTTACCCAATAAGCAAATCACACCACATTACTTTGGGGTCTGAGATTAGCATTTTTCCCCACCTAACTTCAACCCACTTGGAATTTTTTTAAATGTGTTAATTATACCTTGTAGTCAGGTTTATCAATTTTACTGAGCTTTAAGCAAAAATTGTTAGATCAGCTAAGGTTTGCAGTTTTGTTTTCTAGCTCTGCTTCTTTGGGCCCATGTTAGTCTTATGATTGGTACAGGCAGTTAATTTTAACATTACAGTTATGCTTCTGATGGACAAGATATGTCTGCAGAAAACAATCTTGCAAGCTTTGCCTTAGCTAATATTAACTATATGCCATTACCAGATACTTTCAAGAAGCAAATCTTTTTTTGCTATAAGTTACTCATTAACCCCTTTGGTTCTGGCCATCACAGATGTGTGCTTCAGAAAATCCATATAATGTACTTGGATTTAAATAAATATATAATCATAATTTATATTATCATAATTTATATTTTCTATAACAAATGATTCATAGAATCCTTTAGTTGTGATATTCTTTATCAATAGTTCATCAAACATCTTGTCAATAAACACAAACATCCATACCCCTTACTACAGCTGGGAAAACTGAGACGCAAAGAGAGGAAGTACTATAATCCAGATATCCTAAATCTCAGTTCAGTGCTCTAGCCATGTTGGTTTTTACTTGCACTTATAATCATATGAGTTGAAATTATGATACAGTTGCAAAATGTGGAGATTTGATTATAAATACCCATAGTTTATAGTTCCTCAGAGTATGAGATGCATGTTTAATGCCCATGGAACAGGGTATTTTATCACTCTTTACAAATTTAGAATTTACTTTTTAAAAAGTAAGTTTGTAACTGCTGATAATGACATTTTTTACTATTAAAAACATTCAAATGGAAGCAAACACACTGGAGAATTATGCAGCATAGCAGCACATGAAGTTCTTTATGGGTCAGTATAAAGTCAGTGTTCCTTTGCAAGAAAAGTCTAAACTTCTCAGATATGGTGATCAGTCTTGAATGTGTGGGAGGCTTTGAAGAAAAAAGACTTAAGAGTCCATTGTGAATAATTCAGTAAAGATCTCCATGCACTGTACAGCATTGGCCACAAATTAATAGTACGCCTGCATGTATTCAAGAATTGACATTAAAACAAAAAAAATATAACTACTTTGTATAGTATTGAACAATCATATATCTTAATTTATCATGGAGTGTCAAACTGTAGTCATTTCCTTTTTTAATAAGAAGCAATTTGCAAATTTAAAATAATTCATAGAAGAACAATGAATATATTTCTATATTATTAAATTAGCAAAAAAATGAACCAAATTACTTAGATATGGTAATAAGAAGAGATACAGAGGACTTAGATGAGAAGTATAAGTGTGTATTCATTTGATATATTTGATATCTCCTTTTATAGCAAGGCTCATCACAAAAGATGAAAGGATAATTAAATGAGTGGAAATCCTACTTCAGATCACACATAAATCAACCTTTGGACTGAAGAATTCACTGTTTCAAGGAGGTTATTGAGTCTGAAATGTTAGACTTGAAATATGTCTCATATCTATAGTTGTGCAAATTAAATAAAGGCTAATCACAACTCATGCTTCACAGTGTAGGATGATCACTTTGTAAGGTCAAAGAATTTTTTCCCTCATACTGCATTGCATGATTTCGCTTGCTACATTAATGGGGTGGATTTATTCCCAAATTATTTTCCAAGTACAGCAATACTGAGTCTTCTTAAGTTACAATGGAAAAAGAGAATAAAGACTGCATTGTTGCATATCATAAAAAAAAAAGTGTTAGCATAGCTATTCTTTTGTTCCTTTCACTTTTCTATTCTCTTCAGTGATAGGAGAAGCAGATGAATATGGTTTAGCATGAATTAAACATATTACGGCTGTCCAAAGCTGCAGTTGCTGATTCAATTCGGCGGAGATTTGGCTCGATTTGGTGGCTGAATCTCCAAATCAAAATTGAATCAGGAGACTTTAATCTCTCCAAATCAAATCAATTTGGAAAGATTCAATGATTTGGACTGTCCCAGGGGGATGAACCAAGCCCCAATATCACAGTTGGCCTGGGTGGCAGATTGAACATCAGGGTGTACTGGCGAGGAGATCTGAGACACGAGGATTGCTTAGGTTCAAAACAACAAGGTGGTTTATTAACTCACTCTTTGGGGCATAGGTGATGATGCTTCTTCGGTTACAGTTCAACAAACACACACAACAAAGGGGGTCTGTTGGCCCACAGGGTTCACCAACAAGCCCTTGCTATCTACCCCGCAAGGGATAGGGGTGGCTGCCTGTTGGTTAGTCCTAGGGCTGGTCAACAGCTCATCAGATGGAACATGAATTGAACAAAACTGTAACGTGATGAAACGAAGAACGTTGTCGTCGTGACGCCAGCCCCAATTGATCAGACGCAATGCTATTTCATTTGTCGGCGAGGAGGACTCAAATCGCAATCAGGTGAAGATCGTAATCAAATAACCGAAAATCACTTGAGGAATCGAAATTGAAAAACTAATACGATGAATGGAACTCCTGGGGAGGAACTGAGAAGTCTCTCCCCTGTCACAGTCCCTGCCAAGTAGCAGCTTCTGTGCAGGAGTCGTGCTGCTCCCTTCCTCTCACAGCGAATGTCAACACTCTCCCTCTATAACACCTCACATCACCAATTCCCTAAACACCCACACCCCAAGTGGGGCTCATAAACCTTTTATATCAATTTTGTTGTCCAATCAGATCATTCTCCGCAGAGAACTTTCTGGGCCAATTACGTCAGGTCAGCTCCCTTCTGAGCATGCGTTTTGTCAGAAGCTGTACATGATCTGAGCATGTGCGAACCAGAAACTAGGTCATGAGTGATTGACAGATCTAGGGGTCGACCAAGGGACAGGCTCTGACTATACTATGGAATTTTCCACTCAGAATCAAGCTAACTCTCATCATTGGCAGCACCCATGTTCAAAACCTTACTTTGACAAGACACAGCTTTAAATGTTTTTTTCTATATACCTCAAAGTGCCAGGTGGCTCTTGAATGCTGAGATGGTGGGGTGGATGGAGCATCTCACTGGATTGCAGCAGGGTCCCCAGTGCACTTGACAGCAGACTCAGAAGTGGATCAGAAGCACTTCTGGTCCACTTGTGGGTCCACCGGGGAGCATGGTATCCCCCCTGGCTCAGCAATTGGTGCCTCCTGGGTCTGGGGGGAAACTTGGGGTCCCCCCATGGCCAATAGTTGAGCCGGGAGAGCATGCCCCCCCATGTGCTTGGTGGTGGATCCAGAAGTGGACTGGAACTACTTCTGATCCATTTCTGGGTTTGCTGCTGACCAAGTACCACCCCCACTGTCCTGTGGGGTGCTCTATCTGCCCCACAATCACAGCATTCACAAGCCATGTCTGGTACCTCAAGGTATGTAGAAAAAACATTTAAAGCTGTGTCTATGGCTGAATAGCTGATTCTCTGAATCGACATCGAATCTTCAGATTCTGATTCTGCTGAATCAAATTGGAACAGCGATCTGAATCATTGAATTTAATGACTGTCCCCAGCTTGGGCTGAATCCAAATCTAAGTCAAATACAATCTGTTTCGTACACCCCAAATACACATACAGGCAACCACCACTAAGCTGTCTTACTTGGTTCCTGAAACTGAGCGTTAAGTGAAACCAAAAGTATTTGATGACCCGAAATGGCAACGGCAATTGTTTTTAATGGCCCAACACAGTGACCAAATGTGTTTATACTGAAACTTGCTGAGCACTAAGTGAAATCAGGTATCAATTTCAAATGAGCATTATAGCAAAATAGTGCTAAGTGAAACAACATTAAGTAGGGGTTGCTTGGACATTTAGGTTAAATGTGCACCATCAATGGTATATCTGTGAAACAAAGATATGCTGCAGTGTAGTAGTGATACATGCAATGCAGGGAAATTCTAAACTCTTTTCTTCCTCGGCCTGAAGGATTCAGTGGTATAGGTGCTAACACACAAGACTCTAGAAAAGTGATATAGAGTTATTATGTAAATGATATGAATAGATATTTTTTTCCTCATTTACTATATCCTGAGGTCCTGTGGCTCATATATCAAAGGTCAGATTTGTTCAATGGTTTTTCATCAACACAGGTAAAACTCTAGACTAGTAAATAAGTTGTTATTGCCAGCAGGTAGTAGGCTAGAAAGGACTCCCTGGCTTTGTCCCAGGGACATTTCTGTACGGATCATTGTGGTCCCTCTTCTGCACAAGGGGAACAGGGGGAGATGTTGGTTCTTTGATTAATGTCTACTGGTCTATAATGGTGACGACTTCTTCAGTGCACTGTCTTTAATATGTTACCTCTTCTTCCAGACATGATAAATAAGAAAACAAATCTATGCATTCTGGTATTCATATGTTCTTGACCTGGCAGGAATCTCTAATACACTTGAATTTTTCAGATCTCCTTTCTAAGGAAACAAGTTAGAATTTGAGTAGTTCCTTGCTGAATATCTCATGCCTGGTGTTGCTATAAGATGCAACTCTGGGAAGAATCCTATTTCACTGAATGGCAGTTACCCACCCACTTGCACAGGATTTGTGATCCTGCAGCATGGAGATATAAATGTCCACATGGCTATCGAGTATTGTGAAGCTACATGCTATATGGATGCACTTGCAGCTTTCTATGTGCCTAATCTGTGTTCATGTGGTTTGAGTGCTGTGCTCAAAAGCAAAAGGTGTAGGCCCAATCCCTTTGTGGGTGAGGGGTGCCTGGAACCTTGCTATCAGTTATCACACTCTTTGGTGGATGTCCTACCCACTAGGTTTTTTAGCTAAAGCATGGGAGGCCCTTCCTCCTGTTTTTTGCCAGGCCAGAATCCAAGGACCTACAAAGAATACATATGTATGCAGAGTGGAGACTACTGTGCATGCTAAGTAAGCAGTGTGGATGTGGATGTGGATGTGTCTGCACTGCACATGGAGTGGGACTGCAAATTGTGCTGAAGTGTTTGAAAAGGCAGCTAGGCAGCTGGATAACTGCTGTTTGTGAACACAAAGTGACGTAATATTCTACCCCAATGCTTTAATCTTTGTAGATTTGGGTAAATGTTACCCAGAGCAATAAGCATCTACATTCAGAAACAAGAAATATAATGAACCTTGAATGATGGTAAATATCAGGATATGTTCACAGCTGCTGTGAATTAATTTGTGCCTTGAACATGTTCAGAATTGCTTACTGGAACTTTTTATAACTTAAGAATTTTGGGGAAGAGTAATTTCTGTCATTTAAAAAACTCATATTAACTCCTAAATCTTAAAAAAAAAAAAAAAAGAAAAATTGGCATGAAATCTAGAAAGCCATTATTAGGTTAGCTTGGTTTTGTGGGTTTTTCCCCCTGCTGAGGAAAACTGATTTTTAGGAATCGGGAGAAGAGAAACTTGCATCCCCCCCACCTCCCATCTGGACAAATCATTGAACTCTCTGCTGTTCAGGACCCAGAAACCTGAACAGTAATTGGTTTAGGTCAGATGAAACATGTCAGTATTTGCCTTTTTTAAAGTCTAGTTAAATTTCTAAACCATAAATCATCTCTTGATGGAAAAGTTAAGAATTTGTTTATTTGTTTGCTTTGAAAAAACATTGAAGCCAAATGTTTTGACACTTTCAAAATGTCAAGTCAAGCAATTTTGTTAAAATGGACTGTTCCCTGAAAAGGGTTTTAGTTTTGACAAAACAATATTTCTTTCTTTTTCTTCATTAGGAAAATGTTTTGTCACAATTTCCAGGCAGCTCTCTTCTGGACTTTGCAAGAAAGATCTCCAACATCTGTTTCTTTTTGGGATTCATAGACTTAACTGTCTTGACTTTTTGAGAGAGATTCCACCTATGAACAGAAGTGATTTATAACAGCCTATGCCAGCCTGTTACTGCTGAACAATACAATGTGAACTTTGATCAGAAGTCTATTTGTGACTAAAAATGAATCTTTGTAATACTGAAGTATCTCACTGTGATATCTTATAAAACAATGACTTTGGTTCTTTAGAAACCAGATTGACTGACTAAGCCTTTTAACATGTTAAGAAATGTGTAAATTAGTCAGTAAAGGGTAGATGTGTGTCACTTGTTCATCCTTGGGAGCAAATATGTTATAAAATACACACCGTTCTCCTTCTAATAACTGAGATGCAGGCATTTTTTTTCCAAAGCTATTTTCACAAATTCTAATTAAGCACCATTTCCCTAAATGTATTTAAGTCATTCATAAAGATAGGCTGGCTGCAAAGATTTGCAATTAGAAAAGCCATGAATAGATGCTCCTTCTTAATAGCAGTCTTCATACAAACTGCCTGTGATCTCAGAATATATTCAGTGCTGCTTATTAAAACGGTGCTTTAGGTCAAAGTTAGGTTTGTTTCCTTTTACTATTTTAATGTTTTCTTTTAACTATTGTGTAGGCAAAAATCTTCATCTTAATATCATGTTTTATAAATGGCAGGTGTCATTCCTATCCTTGATTATACGACGCCTTTAATTTCTGGTTATCTGGAAACATTCTACTGCTCTTTAAGCAGTGCTATGAAAACTCAGCCTGGCATGCTAAAAAGAACACTTCCAGGAAGAAAATGAGCTTTGAAAATAAGCCATTTCATAGAACTTACTTTGGTCCTCAAACCATTTTGCAAATTGTCACTGTAGATTTGGTAAGTCAGTCAATAAATGCCTATTTGTTGCTGTGAATAGCCATGTCTCTGTGTACTATCATGGTACAATTTTCTATTTGATAAGTTTGGCTTATGAACCCCATTGTAAGATTTGGAATAAATGGTCATGTTGTTATCAGCTGGAAACTGGGAAACTGCCATATATCATTTGATAACACATGCTGAGAGTAAATTAAGCGCCCAACAGAAATATTTATCTGCTATATTTCAGGAAATGAGTTTCAAAACTGAAGAATATACGGTAGAAAAAAGTTAGCATTACTTTTCCATATTCCAATTTTGCACTCTTTCAATTACTCTCTCAGTGTTTCTTTGGGCCTTAGTATTTATATGCAAATGTTAATTTAAAAATGAAAAATTATGAGAGGCAGGAAAATATATTTGTTCTAAAGTACTTGATATCTGTAGTTGATTTGATTCCTGGTAAATTACCAAGAGTCATACTAGCAACTCAAGCCTTATTAGACAAATAACACTACTATTATTTTCTATTATACAGAAGGACGGACAGTGCCAGGTTATTATACAGTTTTAGTTTGGTACTGATGCATGCCTTATCATATACAAATGTGGTTTTACAGGATACTTTATTTATGGGGAATGCTCCCTATTCGTGTGCTGTGCCTGATCAGTCCAAAAACTGTTTTAGTGCAGTCTTAGGATAATCATGTTATTGAACAAACCTGATTCTTTGATTAAAAATTAAAAAAAAAAAAGAACAGAATCCCTAAATGACTTGATTCATGGGCTAAAAAGGAAAGCTTACAAAGGATGGAGGACGGGATTCACCTCCAAGGAGGATTATTCTGCACTGGCCCGGTCCTGCAGGGAGCAAACCCGGAAAGCCAAGGCTGCAACTGAACTCCAACTAGCTTCAAGCATCAAGGACAATAAAAAGTCCTTTTTCAGATATGTGGGGAGCCAGAGGAAAAGCAAGGGCAACGTTGGACCCCTGCTAAACCAGATGGGGCAACTGACAACTGACGCCCAGGAAAAAGCCAACCTATTAAATAGGTACTTTGAGTCAGTCTTTCATCAGTCCCACGGGACGCCCATGCCTGCTATGGGACAGGGAGATCCGGGTGTTGGGGATCCCCTACCCTCCATAAATGCTGACCTCGTGAAGGAGCATCTTGAGAAGCTGAATACCTTCAAGTCAGCCGGCCCTGACAATCTGCACCCCAGGGTACTGAAGGAGCTGGCGAGCGTCATAGCCCAGCCCCTGGCACGGATCTTTGAGAACTCCTGGTGCTCTGGTGTAGTGCCCAAAGACTGGAAGAAGGCCAACGTGGTGCCGATCTTCAAGAAAGGGAGGAGAGTGGATCCGGCTAACTACAGGCCCATTAGCCTGACTTCTATCCTGGGGAAGATCTTAGAAAAGTTTATTAAGGAGGCCATCCTTGATGGACTGGCCCAGGCTAACATCCTAAGGGATAGCCAGCACGGGTTTGTTGCAGGTAGGTCTTGTTTGACCAATGTCATTTCCTTCTACGACCAGGTGACCTATCACCTGGACGAGGGAGAAGAGATTGACGTCATATATCTTGACTTCAAAAAAGCTTTTGATCTGGTATCCCATGATCACCTCCTGGCCAAATTGGCCAGTTGTGGCCTTGGCTCCACCACGATCCGCTGGCTGGGAAACTGGCTCCGTGGTCAGACCCAGAGGGTTGTCATTGATGGCAGTCACTCATCGTGGTGCCCTATGACCAGTGGGGTCCCTCAAGGCTGTGTCCTGGGACCCATACTGTTCAACATCTTCATTAATGATGTGGACATTGGAGTCAGGAGTGGACTGGCCAAGTTCGCCAATGACACCAAACTTTGGGGCAAAGCATCCACGCCAGAAGATAGGCGGGTGATCCAGGCTGACCTGGACAAGCTCAGCAAATGGGCAGACGAGGACCTCATGATCTTTAACACCGAAAAATGCAAGATTCTCCACCTTGGGAGGAAAAACCTGCAGCATCCTTATAGGCTCAGCAGTGCTACGTTGGATAGCACTACAGAAGAAAGCGACTTCGGGGTCATCATTGACCACAAGATGAACATGAGCCTGCAATGCAATGCTGCGGCTAATAAAGCGACCAAAACGCTGGCTTGCATCCATAGATGCTTCTCGAGCAAATCCCGGGACGTCATTCTCCCCTTTTACTCAGCCTTGGTGAGGCCGCAGCTGGAGTACTGCGTCCAGTTTTGGGCTCCGCAATTCAAAAAGGATGTGGAGAAGCTTGAGAGAGTCCAGAGGAGAGCCACATGCATGATCAGAGGTCAGGAAAACAGATCTTACGATGATAGGCTGAGAGACATGGGACTCCTTAGCCTGGAAAAGCGCAGGCTCAGGGGTGATCTGATGGCCACCTCTAAGTTTATCAGGGGTGACCACCAGGATCTGGGGGAACGTTTGTTCACCAGAGCGCCCCAAGGGATGTCGAGGTCTAACAGTCACAAACTCCTGCAAGACCGCTTCAAGCTGGACATAAGGAAGAATTTCTTTACTGTCTGAGCCCCCAAGGTCTGGAACAGTCTGCCAGCGGAGGTGGTTCAAGCACCTACATTGAACACCTTCAAGAGGAAATTGGATGCTTATCTTGCTGGGATCCTATGACCCCAGCTGACTTTCTGCCCTTTGGGCAGGAGGCTGGACTCGATGATCTCTCAAGGTCCCTTCCAGCCCTGATGTCTATGAAATCTATGAAATCTGTGGGGGGTATGTTAAAATTTGCCTGTAGCTATTTTAAAGTGAAAATTATTTTTCCTTGTGTCAGTCAGTCACTAAATATTCCACATACTAATTCACTTCTTAATCTATGCATTTATACACATGGTTTTCTGTCCTGTGATGTGCCACAGATCCACTGCTCTTGAGCACACTCGATTAATTGAGTTTGTTCCACATGTGAGTGAGGCAAACTGCGCTGCACCACATGCAGTTGTAGAAGTGGTAAAATGTGTGTTAGCACACAGAAAATGGCGGTGGTGCACTGTTGAACTAAAGCACCTCTGATGTGTGTTAGTTCAAAAGCACACTGGTGCCATTTTCTCAGCACTGACGTGAATTTCGCTGCTTATACAGTTGCAAGCATCACAGTACTGGATGCTTTTCAAAGTGCCCAGTGCTGTGACACACGCATGTATAAAAATGCCTAGAAGCTGTGGGCCAGTACTCATTGTCCATGGAAAGACTCCTGTTGCCATCTAAAATGCTGGCTTGGGCCCAGAATTCTATGGAAGTCGATTTAGAGTGGGGAGAAAATTCACAGGAAATATACAGATGTTCCTAACTATTCAAGATCCTTTAAGTCCCTAGCATTTAAATACTCATCTGCATATATCTATATCTTACCTTCATGGTTTTATGCGTTTGTGTCACTATGGGAATAAGAATCCTGGAGGAAGAAAAAGAGGAGATTATATCCCTTAGTCCTAGCAATATACACTCAACAAAAAGTATTTATATAACTGTTTTATACTAAGTGTGCTTTCTCATGAATTTTTATTAAAAGTGAAGGCTAAAAGATACCAGAGCAGATAGCTGCAATAAATGCCAACAGTTATGACTGGTGCATTGTCTTTTCCCCTTCTTGCACAATACAGCATTTTAAACTTCCCACTGAGCCATGCTGTCCAGTAACTGTAACTTTTAGCCTCTCCCCCACACTCAGTTGCTCTTGGTTGCTTTCTAAGAAACATTTATGACAGAGTTACAGTAATAGATCAATATAATTTGAGCAACGACGGTGCAGAACACTTGATGAAAATGGTGGATTTTAGTGGAGTTTACTGGAAATTCTAGTGGGGCTATTATCTTTCCCCAAGCAATAATTCAGTCACATCTTCAGTATAAATACCTCAAAAGCATTTTTAAATGCTTCCTTTGCCAAAGTACACAGAGATAAGAGATTTAAATATCTATACATCTCATTATTGATATCTGTCCTGTCTGTCTATTCCTTCTTAAGAATCGTGACCGACTAAAACAATAGAAAGACACAGAACATTAATCATGGGCATCAAACACTCAGCTGTGAATATCAAGGATTTGAATTATTATCTTTTAAAGGAGAAGCCAAGTACAAGGGAATAATGTATAGAGATTTGTCTTATCTAGAGGAAAAGATAGCATATGTTGTGAAAGCTATGTCAATAATGACAAGAGAAAGTGTGAAAGAAAGAAGTTGATCAAATTCTCCCTTGATTCCTTTTCAAATTGGACTAATATTCAGTTTGAATACTTCTATTCATTCTATCCAGGAAGAGCACACACCAACTGCAGATGTTTCCTCAGCCTGCTGAAGGGTTTTTAAACTCAAAAGCTTGGTAAGAAATATTTTTCTAAATATTTAAGTTTGTCTAATAAAAGTTTCCAGATTCACCCAAAGAACCTTATCTGCCTGTGTCCTTGGGTCAACATGGCTTGTCTCATAAATTGCCTTCTCAGAATTAGGAATAGAAGAAAAGGTTTTATGTATGGAGTATAATATTCCACGTTATACTTAACCCTGTCAGAAATCAAAAAATGGGAAGGGATGTGTTTTGCTTAAAATCTCCAAGGGAGAAAAACTTTTTTGGGCCAAGTCCAGCCCTGGAGTCTCTTCAACTTTTGATAAACAAAAAACAGAAAGTCTGACCCTGCAATGTAGAAGAAAATGAAAGTTCTGCCTTTGGCTTCAAACATTTCTGAAGGCTGTTTTTTTCTTTCAAACTTGTACTGTTGAAACTCATTAGATTCTTTCTGGTAAATAAAACATTATTAAAAATCAGTCTTATTTTAATAGATATGTGTACCAGTACTTATCTGTTCCTGCACAGACTGTTTTTACTGATATTTTCAATTTGACTGAAGAAAAGAAAAATGTTTGTATGTAAACAGATGGTTCAAACAAAGTGATAACTGCAACCAGTAATAGTAAATACTAACAGGAACTGAGTGAAACCATATTTTACTACATTTCAAATAACCAAAATAAAATTAGATTAAGACATCTTTATCAGACACATTTTTCTTTCCCAGGAATATTCCTATGATACATTGGTGTCAGTGTGTGTACTACTGTATTTAATAATACAGTCACCCCAAACCCATGCAAATGAAATCTTGATTTAGACCACAGCAGCAACTAAATTTTCAACTAATATTGGCAACTTGTTTTCATATGCAAATGTAGGATGAAAGAATCTGTATCCTGACAAGCTTAGACTTGGAATAGTGAATGTGTAGTTAGTGAAATAAGCTGGAAGAAGGAATTTGTACAAGGTCACATAGGAAGCAAGTGACAACCTTTTCTGAGGCCCTGTTCTCAGTGGTCTGTTTTCAAACCAGTGATGAGAACCTGGATGATAAGAGCCTGGGTGAATATTTAACTTTGTCACACACATATACTGTTGTCGGCACAGAGGAGAAGGTCCTTAACAGTTCCTCCTAGCATAATCACATGAACCTTTCTAAAGCATGGAAGCCCACAGAATTCCCCTCAGTCCCCATAGTTCCAAGCCTCCAGGGTTACATCTAGGTGAACATGGACGTTTGGTTCTCTGGGGACAAATAGAGGTGGTGCATCTTGCACTGCTGCTACTTGTCCCTGGGGAATGCCCATGCCAGGTGTGCTTTGTCATGTGACAAGTTGCCCTAGGTGGGGTAGGAGAGTCTGGGGCTAGCAGTGGACTGGCCCCATCAGCCTTACTGGTGTCTGGGGGCCTTCCAGGGCTGCAGCAGTGGTAATTATGGCATGTGGAGCCATGCTGCAGCTACAGCATGGCTCCAGGTGGCCCCGCTCTACTTTTGAGTGGCGTGCAATGACTCTGTGTGCACTGCTCAGCTTTTATTTTCCACAAAAAACCCACAGAAGGAAAAGTGGAGCAGTGCATGCATGGGAAGCACTCCCTTGCAGCATGGAGAACATCTAAATGTGAGGTATATGGTGCCACAGACATGTTTGTGACGCCACATACCGCATGGCCACACTCATCTGGACAATGTCTAGATGTGCAGACAGTGCCTTAATACAGAAGTATGTGTGAACTTGTAGAACTATGAAGTGCTCTTCTGCAGAGAAGGAATTATCTGAAATGAAGTTTGGCTGAGGTCCTAGATGACTGGAAAAGGGCCAATATCGTGCCCATCTTTAAGAAAAAGAAAAAAGAAGATTTAGGGAATTACAGACACATTATCTTGACCTTAATACCTGGAAAGATCATGGAGAACAAGGTAATCGGGAAGAGCCAGCATGGACTCAGCAAGAGCAAGTCATACCTGGCCAACCTGATTTTCTTCTACGATAAGTTGACAGGTTCTGTAGATGGGGGTGGAGGGGAGGAAGCAGTGAATGTGATACATCTTGGCCAGAAAGTCTTTTGACATAAGTTCCCAGGCATTCTTATTATTAGCCATGGAAATAGACTAGATAAAAGTACTGAAAGTTGTACACAAATAACTGGTAGAAACGTCATGCTCATGCCTCCAAGTAATATTCAGTGGCTCAATGTCTAGTTGAAAAGAGGTTTCAAATAGCATCCTCCAGGGTTCTGTTCTTGGTCCTGTACTGTCCTTGGTCCAATACCATCTTCATGATTTGGAAGATGGGACTGATTATACGCTTAGCAAATTTGTGAATGACCTCAAGTTGATGCTGGGTGAAGTTGCAGATGTTTCAGAGGGTGGTGATGGGGAAGGCAGCTATGCATGACTCTGTGTCCCAGGATTGGAGGAAATATTTGAAGGGGAAAGGAACAGTTTTGGAAGGTGACCAGACATCCAATTTTTCACACCATAAGGAATGGCTGGTGGGCTGTTTTCATTGGTAAAGACAGTCCAGGCTCCCTGAGGGGAAAATGTGCTGGAGTATAAGTAATTGCATAAAGACATTTGACCAGAATATGCTGAGCCAGACTGTACCCTGTGAAGTCCCAGAAGTTTGCTTGGGCTCTGCTTGCTTCAAAACCCAAACAAGATAAATTCCAAAGGACTGAATATCTAGGCCTTGGACAAATCCACCTTGTAAATCTTGACAACAGATGACCTTTCACCCCTAGTAGGCACCCTAGAACTTTATCCAGAATTCCTAATATGGGCAAAGTACTGCTGCCCCATGCTAAAAGTTCAAAGTACAGCCCATGACTACTAATGAGCTTTAGAAAGGAGAAAAACACTTTGGGTACATTCAGATGCATGTGGATATTTGGTTCCCTGGGGACAAGTACTGTTTCTTATCCCTGGGGAACACCTGTGCTGGCATTGCCCTGGGTGGTGTAGGGGAGGCTGGGATCAGCACTGTGCTGGCCCCAGCAGCCTTACCTGGGGTTCTGAAGGCCTCCCAGAGCTGCAGCCATGGCAATCCTGCTGGGTGGAGTGTGGCTGGCTGCCACAGAATGGTTCTGAGTGACCCAGTTCCACTTTTTATGCTCTGCTTCAAGATTTTTTTCTGTGCTCCCTCCCCCTCCCCCCCAGCTATCCAAAAAAACTGCAGGGGAAAAAAAGCCAAACAGCACACACTCAGGCAGTGTGCCCTTGCAGAGTGGAGAACTGCACGGTAAATATTTTTGCAGCGCCACATACCACATGACCATGCTTATCTGGACATGCCCTTTGACTCTTTTGGTAAAGAAAAAAACCCATAAATCTGCCACAGCATAATTTAGTTTGGCCTCTTTGTTACAGAAACCTTACTTAATCAAGGCAATTTACTTTAACAGATTTCATAGATGTTAGGGCTGGAAGAGACTGTCTAATGGTAGGCTTTCACCCCCAAAGTCCCGCCCCTATCTGTGGTAGAGGCTTGTCTCTATCATTCTATGTGTTGTCACTCTCTGGTGCTCATTGCCTGTCTGTGCATTTTTTTTCTCCCTTTTTTTTATTTCTTACTCTATCTTCTGCACCAAGAGTTTTAGCACCTTGGCTAATGGGCTGAAGTGCACCGTAACGTCTTGCTGGACTCTCCCACACGTCCACAATCTCTCCTGCCATGACTTGTTGTTACGGAATTAAATAGAATGCCGGGTGTGTGGGTTTCAACACTTTAGCTCTTGCACTCTGTCTTAGTGTAGTGAGGGCCCCACCAACCCCTACACCCTCACCCATTCCACCAGGTGTTAGTTCAGTTCTCTCAGCAATCTGCCTTTGAGCAGTACAAATGCTCTGTGGGTCTCTAGGTCTGGCCACCCAATAACCCTGATGGGCCTGGTTGTAATTCACTCAGCTTGGAGCCTGGCACAGACCTGCCATTAATTCTAGTCAGTTCCTCTGCTGACCTATTGTCCTGATAGTTGCAAATGCACTATCAATCTGGGATGACTTCCCTCTTACTATAAGAAAAAGGAGAATGAAAACAAACTGGTACATCTGCTGCCCTTATATTCACATGTTTATGGTACCCTTTTTCTTCTTAGGGTCTTTGCGGTACCTTCTAACTGCCTCACGGCAGTTTCAATTTCTCTCCGGGCATTTCTTTCAGGGTTCTTTCCCCTGGCAGCTGCCTCCACAGAGTTGTGTCTCTTAAACCCAGTCTCTGATGATTTCTCAGTGCTTACAGCTATCCCTGCCATCTCTCTACCTGAGTTTCATAGATTCATAGATGCTAGGGTCGGAAGGGACCTCAATAGATCATTGAGTCCGACCCCCTGCATAAGCAGGAAAGAGTGCTGGGCCTACATTACCCCAGCTAGATACACATCTAGCCTTCGCTTGAAGACCCCCAGGGTAGGGAAGAGCACCACCTCCCTTGGGAGCCCGTTCCAGACCTTGGCCACTCGAACTGTGAAGAAGTTCCTCCTAATATCCAATCTAAATCTGCTGTCTTCTAGCTTGTGGCCATTATTTCTTGTAACCCCCGGGGGGGCCTTGGTGAATAAATACTCACCAATTCCCTTCTGTGCCCCCCGATGAACTTATAGGCAGCCACCAGGTCGCCTCTCAACCTTCTCTTGCGGAGGCTGAAAAGGTCCAGTTTCTCTAGTCTCTCCTTGTAGGGCTTGGCCTGCAGGCCCTTAACCATACGAGTGGCCCTTCTCTGGACCCTCTCCAGGTTATCCGCATCCTTCGTGAAGTGCGGCGCCCAGAATTGCATGCAGTACTCCAGCTGCGGTCTGACCAGCGCCCGATAGAGGGGAAGTATCACCTCCTTGGACTTATTTGTCATGCATCTGCTGATGCACGATAAAGTGCCATTGGCTTTTCTGATGGTTTCGTCACACTGCTGACTCATGTTCATCTTGGAGTCCACTAGGACTCCAAGATCCCTTTCCACTTCCGTGCCACCCAGCAGGTCATTTCCTAGGCTGTAGGTGTGCTGGACATTTTTCCTCCCTAGATGCAGTACTTGGCATTTCTCCTTGTTGAACTGCATTCTGTTGTTTTCTGCCCACTTGTCTAACCTGTCCAGGTCTGCTTGCAGCTGCTCCCTGCCCTCCGGCGTGTCCACTTCGACCCATAACTTAGTGTCATCTGCAAACTTGGACAGAGTACATTTCACTCCCTCGTCCAAGTCGCTGATGAAGACATTAAAGAGTATCAGTCCAAGGACGGAGCCCTGCGGGACCCCAATGCCCACACCCTTCCAGGTCGAAACCGACCCATCCACCACGACTCTCTGGGTGCGACCCTCCAGCCAATTCTCCACCCACCGGACTGTGCAGTCATCCAAGTCACAGCCCCTTAACTTGTTCACCAGTATGGGGTGGGATACCGTATCAATGGCCTTCCTGAAGTCCAAGTATACGACATCCACCCCTCCTCCTGTGTCGAGGCGTTTTGTGACCTGGTCATAAAAAGAGACTAGCTTGGTCAGGCACGATCTGCCTGCCACGAACCCATGCTGGTTTCCCCTCAGCATAAGTTGGTCACTTCTGGTTTCTGGTGTTCCCTTTTTACCTGTCCCTCCTCCCCTCCTGAAATACCGCATGAAGAAGGAACCCTGTAGAGTTCTTTGCAACTCAGGTGGGGCCATTTTACTTCTCTGGAGCTCTTCTCTTTCCTCACAGGGACCTTGGAAGATCATTGAGTCCAGCCCCATGTCCGTGGGGCAGGAAGTCAGTTATGGTCAAAAGATCCCTGCAATGTATGCTTCCAAATGTTTCTTAAAAGAGTCCAGAATAGAATAAATAATTTACAGTTTTCTTTCTTTTTTTTCCCGGGCTTTCTCTTAGTCTAGAAGGTTCTCAGAAACTTAAGATCCAAATCAGGAAACTACATTACAAGAGAACATTTCAACAAATTATTTTCTGGCAAGGGATTTTGTTTTGCTAAGATATGTATGTTGTGATGTGCTCATTTTAATGTAAATCTATTTGACTTTCTCTAACAATATGGTAATCTGTGGAATGTCTTAATTCCTCCCCCTTCTCCCCCCACCCCACATTCACTTTCTACAATTGGTAATTACTCCACATTGGTGACAGTTACAATGCCAACTAGACAGCAAGAGGCATTTTGTTAAAAATTATTTCAGTGAGAAAGAAACTGGTTAGAGTTTGTTTGAAGTATTTTTATCCCAGAGGAGATTCTAAGAGTGAGGATATGCTGACAGTTAAACTACTGCAAACTAAGATTCAGATAAATATCACAGCAAAATTGCAGCAAGAATTTCTAACCTTGAATCATTAACTTTGCTTAAACTGACAACTGAGAACTGAGGTCATTTTGGGTTCAGGTTTGAATACAAAAATAAGATTACTAATACATTTTTCCCATGAAAAAAATAATGCAGTACAGAGGGATGGCCAACTGAGAGAAGAACATTAAGGTTTTTTTCTCTCCTCCTTAACATGGGTTGAAGTAGAGCTATTGATAACATTTAGTTCCATGCTTGTTGTAAAATCAGTTTTATTTAAGCACAATTGGAGCAAAAGGAAAAAAAAATCAATTGCCTTAAGTATGAAACTCTGTGTTCAAAAAACTTGATTCATTATTAACAAAATCTCTTTATCATTATAGAAAACATTATATTACAAGAAAGATATATGAGTCTATGTGAAATAAAGGACTAATCACAGGCTAAATTAAATCATGTATAAAAACAAATTAAGCCAATTGAATTTATCCCTTTATTATCTGATAAAGATAAGTAAGTGGTGTCAAATAAAACTCATTCAATTAACAGAATCACCAAGGAAGAAAGGTCAAATTGAACTGATAACTTATTTACACTTAAGTATCATAATGATTACTTTAGGAATTTGGGGTTTGAGATCATTCTGAGTTTTGACCTTGCTTGTTAGTATTTGTCATCTGCCCACCCCACACAGATGATTCCATAAATGTGCAGTGCTCTGTGCGGGGGCATCACCATCCATTTTCTGGTGTCTAAGGCTGGGCCAGGGCTAGGCTCAGATTAGGCGGGAGCAGGGCAGGCTCAGCTGTGTGTAGTGGGCAGGTGGTGGTGGGATTGGAGCTAGAAGGGGGGAGACCAAGGTGAATTTTGGAGTAGCTACTGATCTCCCATGAGCTCCCCACCCAGCACCACCCCTGGCTCCCAGCCCAGACAAGCCTAGCCCCGGCCCAGCCCCCACACTGGGAGGAGGCTGGCACTGCCTCTGTGGTGGGATAAAATTTCTTTCTGATCCCAAATGTGGATCAGAGAAGAGAAGAAGACCCTCTACTTAAACACCCTGGGCTTATGTTCCAGCTGGAGCTTTGGCGGTAGCCAGCATTCAATGTTTCTGAGGAACATGGATGAAAAAAACTTTGAGATTCTGGCAGGAGGGGAAAACATTCTTCTGGGTCTCATGTGGCAATCAGCAAAGCCAAAAGCCTGGGGAAACCAAACACCTTCCAACTCCGCACTACAGGTGAAAATAGCCTTCTGTGGTTTAACAGTTAAAGGTTGCAGCAATGTCGAGTCAGCAGTTAAGGATTACCAAATGCTAAATCATGCCTTCACCTTGATGGCTGAATATTACAAGCCATGACCCCCAAAGACTGCAGGCCACAAAGCCAGAATATCACATCCTACCAATCCCAGCTTGGTAATGGGATAAGGAAGATGACCTTCATGTCTGACACAATGGAATGCATAGGCTTGCATGGACAGCTATCACTATAAAGAATGAACACAAAGAAAAAACTTTGGGTCTGTCCACCTGCAAGAAAGAGTTTTGGGCACATCCAGCAAGACCTGACTCCATTCCTCATGATTGGTCTGGCTGGCCACTAGATTGACCCAAGCATCTTTAGAACACCTTAACCTTTGCAAGATTGTCTAGCACCTTAACCTTTAGAACACCTTAGCCTTGGTAACACCTTACCCTTTGCAGGACTGTCTAACTCTCTGTGTGTATGCTTGTTTCTTTTGTATGAATGAAGGAATGAGTATGGGAATGAGTAAAGCAGATAACATTACTGTTCTTTATTCCTTTTATGTTTTATGTTCCAATAAATGTGGTATTGTGCCTTATCTCTTGATAAGATTCCCGCTTGCTTTAATTCACACTGTATGCCCTGTGCATACAACAAATGTACTAATAATATAAGATGATTGAAGACATGAACTAGAGTACACTGTTGTAAAACATTACTTATGTGTTTTTCCACTTCTCTTATGAAATCATGTTATCATGATCCTAGTGGATGCCATGTTTGAATCCTGGTTGAGACAGGACAGAAATAGTTTTCTCCATTCATTACCTCAAAGAAAACCTAAAAGCATATAATTTTCTCTAATTTACAAAGTAAATTCTAATTTTGGGTGTAGTTTTAAATTAAGGTTTTCATACTGAAAATAGTACTAGCCAATATACAAGACAAAGTGAATCATGGCATAGTTGAGGTCAGTCACTGTTCTGAATGTAAAATGCTGTCTAACAAGGATAACAAAATATTTGACTTCTTTCGTACCAAAAGATATGTATCCTGGCTCCCTGTTTTTTGTTGTTGTTGTTGTTTTGTTTTGTTTTTTTCTGGCCTATTTGTAGGATTTTCCAGGACAAATAAGACTGTGTTTCAGACCTGTTTGACCTAACAGGAAAAGCTGAAATTAATGGGAGAACTAGATTTTTACCACTTCATAGATGATCTCAGAAACATGAAAGTATCTGTCTGGAACAGAAGGCACCTAATTCTTTTTTCTGTTTTTATGCTGCATTTCATTTAACTGCAATAAAAATTATGAATGAAAATCTTCTTTAGCCCTTTTATACCACTGTAAAGGACCAGAGCATTATGATGTGACTCTTGTAGGATTGCACTTTATTACAGGAAGTATTCCCATGGTTCAGGGGCTCTAGGTGTGCATCAATATATGTACTTAATTTGAAGAAATACACTCTGGAGCAGTTTGAACTGGAGTAAACTACTCCCAGGCAATTACATGTGTGCCTGGGACAGCAGCAATTTGAGCCAGGGTAGAGCAGTTTATGCCAGGACCAGGGAGGATCACAGGGGATCAGTTCTGGACTCCAGGTATTGGTCTTGGGTGGCAGAGGGGCTGGTTGGGGCACAGGGGTGCTGAAACTGCAGAGCCAATGTGGCCAAATGGCAGGCAGGAGTCTGGTCCCCAGCTGGATGGGCTGACCAGGCACAGTTTACACTGGCGGTCAGTGTCTACACATGAATTTAATCATATTTAATTACCCTGCCATAAGATATTACTTTCCCCAGCAGTACTATCTTTACTGTGGCCTAATAGTGTTGTATGTGTAGACAGTGACATTTTACTCCACAGCTAATTAGTCTACTGCACAGGTAAGTGCATGTGTAGGCAAGGCCGAGAAAACTACCTGCCCCCCTCAAACCCTGGTGTTAGAGCCCTAATTGAAGCAGGATTGGGAGCTGAGAGGATGTTCCAAGAACAGAGGTTCTGTGCAGTGTCATAGCACTAGAAGGCTACCTTAACATATATGAGCCAAACACAGAGCAGCCAGAGAACAAGTGGACTACCGGTAATTTAAAATCTGTGTAGGGCCAAATCCTTTGAGCCGAAAGTTCTGTGAACCACTTCTAAGGTCTGAACTGTGTTCCCAACCCTGGAAGTGCTGCCTAGGAAGTCAGGAGGACAGCAGGGACAGTGATTAAGCATCAAGGCTGTCTCATGGGCAGCCAACAGCAGATATGTGAACTTTCTCCAGTACTGCTCCTCAGTTCTGCTAAAATGGAGAACTTGAGCACAGCCCAAGTGGGGATGACTAGATGGAACTTATTCTACAGGATGCATCTACATGTTTATTAATGTGTCATAATTACAGGTACTACCTTAATGCCTGCTACACTAATGTGCAGTAGAATTAGTCTACTGTACTTGAAGCATCTTGTGTAGACATGCCCTTAGTGGTGCTTCCAGTAGTGGCCTTTGACACAGGATAGAATCTTACCTTAACTTATCAGCTGGTTTAATTTGCTATATCCTGTCAAAGTCAGTGGACCTATGTTGACTCGCACCATCAGAGAATGTGAATTATATTCAGAATTCAGATATACTTGATATATAGCTGAATTTTTCTTGTTTGAATTTTGACAAGTTCAAACAAGCAAAAATTCAAAGTGAAGTGTTACCACTATGTAATATTTATCTGGAATGAAATTCTAGCTCTTTCTATATATCAATTACATATGTACATTAATTCATTGTAGTGGGTAAAATGCTTCTAGGAGTAGAAGTAGTAGGATCATAAGCCAGTATTTCATGTGGTGGGAAACTGCATCATGTTGCTTTGGACCTCCCAGTTAAACAAGGTTAGGAAAAAGACGAAAAACAGAACAGTGTGCTTTTCTGTAAGAAAATTTCAGAAAGGAAGCAAAAGGTAGTAATGAAAATCAAATAGCCCACATTTCTTTTAACAGCAGGTATTTTTTCCCAACAACAGTAATTTAAAGATAATATTTAAGGAGAGCTAATAATTACATTTGCTTTTCTTTCAGATATGAAGTCATAATAACAACCTGTGTATGAATGCTAATAAGATCAGCTAACTTCTATCAGTTGTAAGACAAGTACATCATTTCACTGATAATAAATACACACCTCCTTTTTTGTATGAAGAATCATTTAATAAACAAAAATATACTTTTAAAAAAAATGTTGCTACTGAGCATTTGGAAATATAGTTTTGGTGTTGTGGAATAATTGCCTGAATCAGGCAGCAAGAGATCACTTATTAAGGAAAGCGTCAAAATATGCATATTGACAGCTATATGCTTTTAAAAAAAAAGTTTATATATACCAGTGGTAGGCTTTTAAAAAGTTCTCACAAGCACTTCAACAAGAAAAGAATTAGTTTTAATATTTGGGCCTTTTGAAAATCTGCTCCCAAACATTTAAATACACTTTGAACAGCTACATGATTTTTGTTTTCATGTATTAAATCATAAATGTTGTTCCATCTGGAGAATGATCTGCTTAGATAATCTAAATAAACACAATGGGCTTATTCACTGAGATCCCATTATTTGTGAAACCATCCTGCTTCAAGAAACCAATCAGTACTTAGGCTCTATTGGTTAAGCACTGTATGCAGATACTATTTCTGTCCTATAAGTAGTTTGTGTTATAAATAGAAAAAAATATAAAACTACAATACATGTTAAACATTGCAACAGAGCAGACATGTTATAAGTTATGAGATGCCAGAAGCACTACACAAATAATGCAAAATGCACACATACCATAACTCATTAGAGGATTGCTTAAAGCCTTTGTAATTAGCTCAGCTTATTCATATGATAGACACATGCTTGATATAAAGAGAATTTGGCAACTATTTTTAATGAACAACCCAGTGAATTTTGACATGTAACAAAAATATTCCATTTACAAATAATTTACAAAATTTCTTCATTTTAAGTTATTTAATTAAATACTCCATTTGAGCATTGCTTGCAAGCTATGCTCAGTGCAAGAATTGGCTACTTGTTACTCTGCTCTATTGTGACTGGTTAACTTAGTTTCTGCTCTTCCCTTTATTGTTTCATTGTAACTGTACTTTGTTACAGGGTGTCTCTGAGGGCAGACCCTTTGCTGGTGTAAATGTTTATAGCTCTGTTGAAACCAATTAAATCAATTGCTCCATTTACATAAATTGAATATCTGTTCCTCTGAATTGCTTAAGGACAGGTTGAAAGGAGTCTGTAGAGAAGAAAGGACTAAACCAGTTAGATATTCTGAAATGCCTCCAGATCTCTTGAGATCACATCTGACCTCAGATCTTAGTGTACCATTTTACTTTGGTGTCAGATGGATTCATTCTTTTCCCACATACAAATAATTATGTGTACACACACAATTGTACCTGCACTCACTCTTTTTTCTGTATGTGTATGGTATACACACAATTGTACCTGCACTCACGCTTTTTTCTGTATGTGTATGGTATATTTAATTCCCATATGCCAGGGCTCTAGCCATGTAATAGTCCTACCTATAAATTATGGTGTAAAACTTTTTTCTCATTTAATTGTATTGGCATCACAAGTCCAGCCTTGGTTTCTAGGAAGAAACCGCTATTACTATACACTTTACAATGACATTCTGTATTACTTAAGTTGAGTGCCACGTATTATCATTTATATTAGGTATTTGTAACAGATTTTGTAATTGCAGTGTGCATGTTTATTAGGTCTGTGCAAAATTTCACCATCCGTTTTGTTTCAACACTGTTTTCAAGTTTCAAGGTTGAAACACGAAAATCAAAGCAAAACAAAATGAGGCTAGTCAAAATGTTTTGAAAGTCAAAATGTTTCGACCATAGTGCTGAGGATGGAAAGTCAGTTCAGCTGGGCTAACTTTGGCACCATTAACACCACTGGCACTTGGTCATCCTGGTGGCAGATTATGCTGATCTGTTGCTCAGTAACTCAAAGAATTTTAGTCTATGGCCTAAAGTCCTTTTTCTGCAGTTCAGGTTTCTGCAGAGTTTGCCTTAATATGTAGAAACACAAATATGTTTTGATTTAACATTAAAAACCTTGTCTCAAAAAGGTAGATTGAGTTCATACCTATATTATTTGTTTCACCAAAATATTCACACAATACATCAGATATAATGAATTACCCAACTACAACTTCAAATTTAATGTGGCTAGTTTTGTTACAAATTTTATGGTAAATGCTCTGTGAGTTGGGACTTAAAGCATGATAAGGATATACATTCAACTGGTACCATCACTTTTGAGATTAATTACTTTTTTGAATTAAGGCCTATCTGTGGAATACCAGACAAGTTTTTTCACTCCTCTTCCTTTATTTGATCATGAGTAATATGATACTGATTTATTTTTTAAAAATACAAAAAAAAAAAAAAGTTTTATAAGTTAGCTGTGAAGCAAAGCAATTTGGAATAACAAATATATTCCATGAATTCATTGAGAATTAAACTAAGTGTCATAATTAGGAGGAATCAGATGAAATTAAAATAAAAAGTAGATGTAATAACAAGGAAAACTATCTATGAGTGAGCAGGATTAGACAGTGGAGTCTTAAGGGACTAGAGAGAATCTTCATTGCTTGAGATATTTAAAAATAGGATAGATGACCTTTTCTGTCTTAGGCATCTGTGATTCAAATTTGGTTTTCCAACAGCTTCACAAGCTCTTGTCTTTGATATTTTTATTCTGGTCAATGTGTCTACCCCTTGTGTGGTCAAATGAAAAAATCATTTGACGAAGAGTAACTTACTCTGCAGAAAGTACATGAAGATAAGTTATTATGTTTAACAATATAATTTTAATCATGGTGCCTGTTGGTTGGAAGCATAATATATTTAATGCTGGTATCTTGGCTAAAAAAGATTAGGCAGCAAATGGAAAAGGAGAATAACTTTAACAATAAAAAGAAGCTTTGCATGTTATGTTAATTTTGCACATTTTTAAAAAAAACAACCTTCTGCATTTATTTTTATTTATGGTACCTTTAAAACTGCAGTTTCTGATAGGAAGTAGTTCTATAGTGTTTAATTGCCTGCAGCTGTATGCTTTATCACAGAGAAGAACTAACTCATTGAGAAACTGCAAGGCAGGAAGAAAATATATATTGGAGGGAGGGATTCTAAAAAACACATGCTTCAGAGTACATTTTTAACAGCATGCATATTTCTTTCTACTCTCAGTTGGGTTCTAATCGAGATGGAGGATTATAAAACACCCACATTTCCAACATGTTGTGAACTGTTCCATGTGGATATTAGGCTTTTACAGGTGTTTGAACATAGTTGTAGTAGGGCACCCTTGGACACTACTGCAAACATGAGCCTCTGAAAACTAAGATGAATAGAAAGAACAAAGTAACAGAAGCACCACCAAAAACAACACACTCACAGTCTGCAAATGTAATCCCTCCTGTCACCTGTACCAGAGAAGATCCGCTCAATTACCTCCATGTTTAGATAACAGATGCCTCCAAGGATACAAAAGGTCTCAAATTTAAGATTAAACATAGGTGAAAATGAATAAATGAGCTCCTGAACTTAAGCAGCAAACAAGAGTGGCAGTCAACAACAGTCTTGTCTGTGGAGACTAAAGTGTGAGAACACAGAATGACTGAATTAAAGCCAAATGCAGGCAATCTCAAGCATACATAAGCAGAATAGGTGCTTGCAAGATATATGAGAGAAGTAAATTGTTTGGGGACTATTTCTTGTTGAGTAACTCTAAGAAGTGAAAGGCAGCTGTTTTCCAACTTGCCAAATGCAATAAAAGCCCTGGAGTTTATTCCTACTGCAACCTCTGTAATAAAAAGTCAGGAAACCTCTGTAATCTTTGATTTTTACAAAATCGAAGCCATGTATGCTGTACACATAGTTGCGCTTTGTTATACTGAATGAGCAACTAGGACTCCAACTGGAAATCAAGCAGGCTGAGCAGAAAACTAACCATCATGTTCCTTTACATAGTTCCCTGGCACAAGCTTTCTCTTCTTTTAATGTTAACAGTAATATTTATGCTGTCCTCTGTAGCGGGACATGGTCCTCTTCTTAAGATCTCTTCAAAATATATTTAACAGACAGCAGAAACTGTCTGTTTATCCCTCTTTTTTACCTGTGGCAAATTACAGTGTTCTTGGTGTTTTGGGGCATTGTACCTGGTAGTTTTGCAAGGAGGTTTGCATGCAGTTTTATGAATAGGCTAGAAAAACACTTGTCTAGCATGTTTTAGATAGGAATGATCCTGTCCTGAGCAGGGGTTGGATTACATGACCTCCTGCGAGGTTCTTTCCAGCCCTACGTTTCTATCATTCTGTGAAAAGGGAAAGGGACAAATTTCTCGATAAAACTGGGACAGGATGGGAGTCTTTGAACTGAGTCTCAATTAGAGGCCCAATAATGACAAAGCTGGCAAGAGAGCTCCCCTAGCTGGCAAGTTCTGCCTTACGGAAAATTTGAAACAGTGCTGAAGAGAGATCACAAGAGGGGAAAAGGATACAAATGCTTAGGGGCAGAAACTGTGCCTTCACAGATTGTACAGCAACTAAGATAAATGTGTTCAAATACTGATGCTGCTACCCAAAGGCCACAACCAGTCATTTGCTTCTCTGGGGACAACTAGTTGTCTCTGGGGAATGCCAGTACTACATGCATTCATGCGAATGGCAAATTACCCCGAGTAGGGTAGATGAGGCTCAGGCCAGTACTGGGATCCTGGTGGCCTCCTGGGGCTGCTGCCATGTGTGCCACTCTGCTTTTTTCCTGTTGGGTTTTTTTGACCCCTGGAGATCCAGGGGTCAAAAAACCCCTGTGCGCTGCTCCCTGGCAATGTGGAGAACACATGTACATGCAGTATGTAGTGCTGCAGCTGTGTCTGTGGCACCGGCCGCATATGGCATGACCATACTCTCTGGATGTGGCCAAAGGGCACATCTGCATATGCATTAGATGTAGGACCAGTTTACTTGCAAGTAAACTACTCACAAGTCAATGCTTCTAGTCAAGCATCTACATGTGCAGGGACTTGGCAAAAGATTAGCTGTTCCCAGCAGCAAACTGCTCCTACTTCCTGTGGTCCTGTAATGGACCCCTGCTGCCACCAGAAGGAGCTCAAGGCTCCAGCCACACCTGCCAACAGCTGGTAGCCATCTTTAAAAGGCAGTTCCACTCCCTGGATATGCATTTTTCTGGCCAGGAACAGCATGCAGAGGCCAGGAACAGCATGCTGTGGCTCTCTCACCACAGCCTCTGTTTTCCCATGCCTTGGCTACTCTAGCCCATGCCTCTGGCAACAATGTACAGTTCCCTGGGCTTCTTCTGGCCATGGTGCTGGCTCCAATGGGCCCCTGCCACCAAGGCCCCGGGTGAGCTGCACACCTGCCAGTGGGGGTCAGGGCACTGGGTGTGAAAGGTGGTGACCAACCACCTCCTTCTGCACTCCTCACTGTAGCCCACCTGGACAGCCACCCACAGCCCCCCCTCACCCCACCTCACACCCCTAGCACCATGCTTACTACAGGCAGTTCTCAGGAAAAAACTTTATTGTCCTCACTACAAATAGACCCCCACCTCCAACCTTCTTCCCCAGCAACAGAGCCCCTCCATCACCCATGCCACTCACAAACAATCAGACACTCTCTTCCTTATGTGAACTATATACAATGTAGCATGTGTGTGTGCCCTCCTGGGGTGAGTGGCCATAGGGTGCCTAGGGTTGGAGCCTGGGGACAGGTGGCCAGCACCCTGGCCTCTGACCATTCCCTCATAGGTGCACATGCCATTGAAAGCCCAGTGGGTTGGGGGCTTGCCTAGGTGTGATGGAAGCTGCTGGTCCCTCAGTGCAGCTGGCTCCCCCTCCAGCAGCCAGGGCTAAAAGGGATGGCATGCGGTCCTGTCCCAGCTGTAGGCAACCTCAGATCTTCACTCATGTGCAGCTGGAGTAAGCAGTGGAACTGGGTCCAAGCACGGGACCTGGAGTGGGGGCTAGGGTGGGGCCTCCACCCAGGCACATGCACAGGCCTGGTGCTGGGCAGCAGATGGCTGCTAAGAGGCAGGAGGGGTTATGGTCAGGGGCAGGGCAGTGGGCAGCATGAAGACAACCACCAGGGCCATGAAGGTGTCCAGCACCTGGCAGTCCTCTGTAGTTCCATTACCCTGGCCTTGAGCTCACCCTGCTCACACAGGGCCTCCATGCACTTCTGCTCTAGGCCCAGGATCTGTGTCCTGAATTTCTGGTCCACCTGGTCCTGTGCAACCTCATGGGCAATGTCTTCCACCCACCACCTGTCCTGGTGGGAAATGTCCTCTGGCCACCACAGCCATATGTCTGCCAGCTGGTCCAGGAGGAGGGTCCAGTCCTGGGTCCTCCTTCTGCAGCGCTGGCACATCTGCAGGGCCCCCGACATGGGCAGTGGTGACCCTGAGGCTCCATCTTGGCTGCCAGCTGAAGCCTCTCTCCTACATGCAGATGCAGGATCTGTAGAGCCATGAGAAATAAACTGTTTGTGAGAGTTTGCAACATTTCTGAGATAAGATATTCTGTACCAAGGGCCCATGTGCTGTCCAGCCTCAGATTGGGGGTAGTGCATGCACAGATGTCTAAGGTCCGTGATAAATCAGCCGGGCAAGCCCTGGCCCAGGCCCAGGCAGCGGCTGGGTGAGCCCCTCATCACCGCTCACTCTCCATGGGCCAACAGGCCACTGGGTGCTGACTGCAGGCAGCCTGCCTCCTCCAGCCCCTATCCAGGCTGGGTTAGGCCAGGATCCTGGAAGCACTTGCTGCTGTAGCTCCAGATCCCCTCTTACCCCTTCTCCTCCTTCAGACCAGCCTACCTACTGTGCTGCCACCAAGCCCACAGCACCTGAGCTCAGGGGGCATGGGACTCCTGGATGACTGGGACGTGGAGCTGCCCATGCCCCTGCCTCTCCACAGAGGGACTCTACAGAGAAGTGTCCTGGGGCCAGCTCCCCCCTACACCCACTGTGGGCTTCAAGCATGCCCCTGCTGTGTGTGTCCTGGATGCAATGTGAGGAGTTGTTTGCACAGACTGAGGGGTGTCTGACCCACTATGTCTTGCTGCTGCTGATCACCATGGTACCCCAGGTGCACCTACACACCTAGTATGGGAACCTGAGATTCAGTGTTGTGGGGGGCAAGCCTGGTCTGCACTGTAACCTCTGCCACAGCCTTCTCCCTGCAGCCAAGGAGAACATCACTGCCAGCATCGATGTTGACATGTTCCTCAGTGTGTGAGACCCGTGCTTACCTAGCTACAGGGGCATGGGGTGCTCAAAAACTTTGTGTACTCTCCCATCTCTCTCTGTGCTGTGCAGGGTGTGGGGAAAACCTAGTATCTAGGGGAGTGTGGCTGGATCAGGCAAGGAGTTGGGGCAGGGGCCAAAGCTTGGGGCAGAGGCTGGGGTGGAGTGGGGCCCCTCCTTCAGTATGGTGCTTACCACATAGGCCAGGCTGGCATGCCTGGTGGCTCTAGTAGGCCCTAGCTAGTGGCAACAACATGCCTCTCGCAGCAGACTTGTCAAGTGTCAGGATGTGGCATGTGGGTGCTGGGCAGGCCTCCCCACTCTCGAGGGAGGAACTGGTGCTTCTGGCATCCAGTAGTAATATGGCCAGCCACACTTTGTGACTAGGGCTTTGGTCTTGGAGCTGTCAGGAAAGTGCTGGACTGGGCTCCCCAAACTACTAGCTACTTCCATTTTCAGGTAGCAAATCTGGTACTCCCTGGCCAATGTGGCACTCCTTGACTAATTGTTGTGGTCAGTGATTGTAACCCACTGTGCCTGCAAGGCCCTGACTTTTATGTGGCATTGCTGTACCAACCAGCTGTGCCTGTGCTCCCACATCCAGCCTGACAGCCCCTTGTACATACACACTTGCAGTGCCCAGCACAGGGGCACAGCATGGGACTAGCAGCTGCACAGTGAGGCAACAGCCAACAGCACCTGCAGGCTGTGGGCAGGCTGCTGGGGTTTGGCTGCGGGCTGCTGGAGCTGGTCTCAGTGACCAGGAGATGTCTGCAGCTGGGACTGGGTGCTGGCAGGCCTGGTAGAAGCCTGAAGCAGCCTGCAGGCCTGGATGATACAGCCTTGGTATCTATGTAGCACTGTGGTGCCAGGCAGTGGGACCTGGGTGCATAGAGGCTGCCACAGGTAGATTGCAGCCTTTGCGGGGACAGCAGTGGCCAGAAGTTGCTCCAAGCTCCCTGCTCTTGTGTTCTAGGGCTCAATGTGCTTTCAGGCTTTTAATGGACTGTGGCTGGGTCAGGAGAAATTCCCAGCCCGGGGCCCTGAGGCTGTAGCAAGGCAGATCCCCAAGTGGCAGGGCTTACTGAAAGCAAATTTGCTCCTGGTTCACATCTGCACTTGTGTTACTGCACAGTAACTACTCACAAGTAAATTTTCTACTTGCATTTGCAGGTGGCAAATTTACTTGTGTGCAGTGGTTTACTGTGCAGTAAGCATGTGCACATATAGATGTGCATATTTGCTGTGCAGTAAACTATGCTATTGCATGGTAAAGCATCTCATGTAGATGCACCCAAAAAGTATGACAGAGGGACAGACCTAGTACATGGAGGCCATAGCAGGCACATCCTAATTTTCTAGTAGTTCACCTCTGAGCAGAGCATATGACATCCCTGCTCTATTATAAGAACTTTTCCACAAATACCCAAAAGACTCATGGTAGGAGAGGGATCCTACAGGGACAGAACAGTGGTGCAATAACATCTGAAACAGACTACCTAAAAGTACCTAGTATAGAATGGCTTCTTCCAGTGTTCATGGTTTACTGCAGTCATCAGAGGGAGTGACAGGAGGAACTAAAAACTATAAAAGCATGGAAAGATGCCTGCAGATAAGTAGGAAAATTAGTGGGGAGGCAGAAAGTCAGTTGGATGAGATGGAAGACTGCTGATGAAGGGGGTTAAGGAAAGAATAACTTAAAGGGTCTTTGTTTTTAGGCACGAGATGCCTAATTATGACCTTTTAGCACCCTAAGCTTTTGTAAGATTGAAGAGTCTGAAAAGAGTGAATGTAATCTTTTCATAGTATACTCCATCCTCTGACCATGTATATGTTAGGGGTGAAGAAGTTGCTGACTAATACTCAAAGGGCAAGTATATGGGAGAACCAATGTATGGAAAGGTCAGTAGCCAGTAAAATATTAGAAAATAAACAGGAGCTACTCCTGCAGCAAGTGAAGCCTTTGGTAGGCTTAAATCAAGCAACTAAAATTGTTGGTATTTGTTAGCTCATTGTTGCACAACATGGGGATGGTTCTACCTTCTACGTGTTACTTGTCAGCAAAGTACAGGCACTTGAGTTAGCGCAGAGTTCGCGCAGGGGAGGGCGCGGGAGGGCCCCCCCAGTCATAGCCAGCCCCAGCCGTAGCCAGCCTACCAGAGACATGACACGGATGGGCATGCGCCGCACCCCGATGGTCCCCTCGGGCTCTGCGGCCCCTCCACTGGGCACCTCAGAGACGGCCACCCAGACGGAGCCCGTGGTTCCGGGCTCCACGCAGACGGAGCCCCTGGCTCTTGGCTGTGGGGGCTGCCTGTCCCTTTTTCAGGCTCTGGGGCCCGGGAGCATGGCCCCCTCCCCTTGCGGGATCTGCTCCCTGCTGGGGTCTCTGGCGCACCAGCTGGAGGAGCTCCAGGCCACAGTCCAGAGACTGCGTGCCATCAGGGACTGCGAGCAGGAGATAGACTCCTACTGCCAGGCCCTTCTCCCCCGGGAGCCGCAGGGGAGAGCTCCGTCTCCCTCCGCAACTAAGGAGGACTCTGGGACCTCCCGCTCTGCCCAGTCAGGGGCATGGACCAAGGTGGTCAAGGGCCCCAAGGCCCGCCGCACCAAGGCCCCTGCCCCGCCGGAGCTTAGCAACAGGTTTACACCTCTTGCAGCCCCAGCAGAGCCCACGCAGTTGCCAGCTCCCGCAGGCAACCCAGGCTCGACCGCAGCTACTGGCCCCGCTCTCCCCAAGACAAAGCATAAGGTGTTTGTTGTGGGAGACTTCATCCTGCGGGGCACTGAGGGGGCAATCTGCCGCCCCGACCCCTTAGACCGGGAAGTCTGCTGCTTCCCGGGGGCCCGCATCCGAGACATTGCGGAGAGGATCCCGCAGCTCCTCCGGCCCACAGACCACTACCCCATGCTCCTTATTCATGTGGGCACCAATGACATGGCTCGGAGCACCCCCAGCCAGGTCATGAGGCGCTACAGGGAGTTGGGAGTGGGGCTTAGGGGTCTGGGAGCTGAGGTGGTGTTTTCATCGATCCTCCCAGTCTCGGGCTATGGGCTGAGGAGGGAGAGGAGGATCCATGCGGTGAACCAAAGACTGTGGCGCTGGTGTTATCGGGAAGGCTTTGGCTTCCATGACCACAGCCCACTCTTTGGAGAGAGAGACAGCGAGCTGCTGGGAAGAGATGGCCTCCACCTCTCTCCCCTGGGGAGGAGGCTCTTCTCAGCCAGGCTGGCTGACCTGCTCCACCGGGCTTTAAACTAAGCCTGCTGGGGGATGGGGGGACTACTGCCCCTGCTGGCCTGCTGAACTGCCTTTGCAAAGCCAGCGGACCAAGGCACTTAAGGGAGCCCACCCCTGCCCCAGCCCTGGCACAATCTGTGGGCAAGGCAAGAGCCCCCAAGGGCACACTTGCCTGCCTGTACACTAATGCCAGGAGCCTGGGCAACAAGCAGGACGAGCTCGTCCTCCTGCTCAGTGCAAAGAAATATGATGTCATTGGGATAACGGAGACCTGGTGGGACTCCACCCATGACTGGACCATGGGTACAGAGGGCTATACCCTGTACAGGAGGGATCGTGTTGACAAAAGGGGCAGGGGTGTAGCTCTTTATGTGAAGGAAAGCTACATGTCCCTGCAAGCTGATGTTGGCGACTGGCATGGACAGCTAGAGACCCTCTGGGTAAAAATTCGTGGGGAATTCGGCACAGGGGACACAACGGTGGGAGTCTACTACAGACCTCCCACTCAAAGTCCTGAGCTTGACCAGGAGTTCGCCCGGGAACTGACTGAGGCCGCTTGCTCCAGGACCTTGGTTGTCATGGGTGACTTCAATTACCCGGACATCTTGTGGGAAGATCACTCAGCAAAATCCGAGTGGTCGCAAAGCTTTCTCTCATGCGTGGATGACCTCTACCTGACTCAAGAAGTATATGGGCCAACGAGAGGCAAAGCGCTGCTTGACCTGGTACTGGCTACGGGGGACGACCTAATCGGCGACCTAGTGACTGATGGGAAGCTGGGTGACAGCGACCACAAGCTGATCACCTTCACCATCCGCCGTAAAGCTGGCAAGTCAGTCAGCAACACAGAAGTCCTTGACTTCAGAAAAGCTGACTTTGACAAGCTCAAGAGGCTAGTCGGTCAGGCCCTCAGGGACCATGACCCCAGGGAGTTGGGAGTTCAAGAAGAGTGGTTGCTTCTCAAGGCAGCAATCCTCAGTGCACAAGCTAAATCTATTCCAACACGGAGGAAAGGCAGCAAGAAGGCACAGCAGCCCCCCTGGCTCTCCAGGGTCCTAGCGGACCTACTGTGGCTAAAAAGGAAAGCCTACAAAGGATGGAGGACGGGATTCACCTCCAAGGAGGATTACTCCGCACTGGTCCGGTCCTGCAGGGAGCAAACCAGGAAAGCCAAGGCTGCAACTGAACTCCAACTAGCTTCAGGCATCAAGGACAACAAAAAGTCCTTTTTCAGATATGTGGGGAGCCGGAGGAAAAGCAAGGGCAATGTTGGACCCCTGCTAAACCAGATGGGGCAACTGACAACTGACGCCCAGGAAAAAGCCAACCTATTAAATAGGTACTATGCGTCAGTCTTTCGTCAGTCACACGGGATGCCCATGCCTGCTATGGGACAGGGAAATCTGGGTGAGGGGAATCCCCTACCCTCCATCAATGCTGACCTGGTGAAGGAACACCTTGAGAAGCTGGATACCTTCAAGTCAGCTGGCCCTGACAACCTGCACCCCAGGGTACTCAAGGAGCTGGCGAGCGGCATAGCCCAGCCCCTGGCACGGATCTTTGAAAACTCCTGGTGCTCTGGTGTAGTGCCCAAAGACTGGAAGAAGGCCAATGTGGTGCCGATCTTCAAGAAAGGGAGGAGAGTGGATCCAGCTAACTACAGGCCCATTAGCCTGACTTCTATCCTGGGGAAGACACTAGAAAAGTTTATTAAGGAGGCGATCCTTGAGGGACTGGCCCAGGCTAACATTCTAAGGGACAGCCAGCATGGGTTTGTTGCGGGTAGGTCTTGTTTGACCAATCTCATTTCCTTCTATGACCAGGTGACCTATCACCTGGACAAGGGAGAAGAGATTGATGTCATATATCTTGACTTCAAAAAAGCTTTTGATCTGGTATCCCACGATCACCTCTTGGCCAAACTGCCCAGTTGTGGCCTTGGCTCCACCACTATCCGCTGGCTGGGAAATTGGCTTCATGGTCGGACCCAGAGGGTTGTGATTGATGGCAGTCACTCATCGTGGTGCCCTGTGACCAGTGGGGTCCCTCAAGGCTCTGTCCTGGGACCCATACTGTTCAACATCTTCATTAACGATGTGGACATTGGAGTCAGGAGTGGACTGGCCAAGTTCGCCGATGACACCAAACTTTGGGGCAAAGCATCCAAGCCAGAAGATAGGCGGGTGATCCAGGCTGACCTGGACAAGCTCAGCAAATGGGCAGACGAGAACCTCATGGTGTTTAACACCGAAAAATGCAAGGTTCTCCACCTTGGGAGGAAAAACCTGCAGCACCCTTATAGGCTCGGCAGTGCTATGTTGCTTAGCTCTATAGAAGAAAGAGACTTGGGGGTCATCATTGACCACAAGATGAACATGAGCCTGCAATGCGATGCTGCGGCTAGTAAAGCGACCAAAATGCTGGCGTGCATCCAGAGATGCTTCTCGAGCAAATCCCGGGACGTCATTCTCCCCTTGTACTTGGCCTTGGTGAGGCCGCAGCTGGAGTACTGTGTCCAGTTTTGGGCTCCACAATTCAAAAAGGATGTGGAGAAACTTGAGAGAGTCCAGAGGAGAGCCATATGCATGATCAGAGGTCAGGAAAACAGATCTTATGATGACAGGCTGAGAGCCATGGGACTCTTTAGCCTGGAAAAGCGCAGGCTCAGGGGTGATCTGATGGCCACCTATAAGTTTATCAGGCGTGACCACCAGGATCTGGGGGAACGTTTGTTCACCAGAGCACCCCAAGGGATGACGAGGTCGAATGGTCACAAACTCCTGCAAGACAGTTTCAGGCTGGACATAAGGAAGAATTTCTTTACTGTCCGAGCCCCCAAGGTCTGGAACAGTCTGCCAGCGGAGGTGGTTCAAGCACCTACATTGAGCACCTTCAAGAGGAAATTGGATGCTTATCTTGCTGGGATCCTATGACCCCAGCTGACTTCCTGCCCTTTGGGCAGGGGGCTGGACTCGATGATCTCCTGATGTCCCTTCCAGCCCTAATGTGTATGTCTATGAAGATTGTTCATTCATTGCTATGAAGGTGTCAGTTAATGAAGCCCCTACCCCATTACTGAGAGGGGGAGTCAGGAAGCAGCTGGCTGGCTCCAGCCCCCTGGAGGGACTAATAGTGTTAGAGAGTGCTTTAATGAAATGGTCACCCGTCCCAAGTATGGCCAGCACAATGAGGCCAGTGATTGTCAGGCCTGGCACTGAAGTAGTGGGTCAGGTAACCCAGAAGTGGGTTAGAGCCCTTATAAAACCAGGACCATGGCTGAGGCCTCAGGAGAGGGTGGTGTGACTGGCCAAGGAAGAAGGACTCCGGGAAATGGACAGACCAGAGCAACCTCACAAAGCACCAACCACAAAACCAGCAGGTTAGGTTGCTCAAGGGAACCCACTCCAGGAACAGGGCTTCTCCATGACTACAAGGAAGCCTGGAGCCTCTGATGGCACACTTAAGTGCCTGTACACTAATGCTAGGAGTTTGGGGAATAAACAGAAGGTACTAGTCCTTCTTCTAAACAGAAATGACTAGGATCTCATAGAAATCATGGAGACCTGGTGGGATTCTTCCTATAACTGGACTACTGGTATAAATGGCTATACCCTGTGCAGGAGAGTTCATGATGACAAAAGGGGTGTGGGTGTAGCTCTCTATGTGAAGGAGAGATGTATATCCCTACAAGCTGAAACTGACACCCAGTGAGGATGACTGGAGACCCTTTGGGTTAGAATACGAAGGGAATGTAGTGAAGGGGATACAATGCTTGAAGTCTACTACAGACCTCCAAATTAGGAACAAGTGCATGACCAAGAATTTATCAGGGAACTCGCCGAGGCTGCATGCTCTTGGTGCGTGGTCATCATGGGAGACTTCATGGACATCTCATGGGATGAGCACTTGCCAAATCCGATCAGTCACAAAGCTTCCTTACATGCATGGATGAGTTCTACCTGTCCCAAGAAGTTTATGGGCCAACAAGAGGCAAGATGCTGCTGGACCTTGTACTGGCCAAAAGGGATGATCTAATCTGTGAACCAAGAATGAAAAGGAAGCTGGGTGACAGTGACCACAAACTGATCACTTTCACTACCTATCATAAAGCTGGCAAGTCAGCCAGCAACGCAGTAGTCCTTGACTTCAGGAAACCTGACTTTCATAAGCTCAGGAGGCCCTGAGAGGCCATGATTTCATAGGAAAGGGAGTTCATGATGAGTGGTTGTTCCTTAAGGAAGTGATCCTAGAAGCACAAGGGGAGTCCATTCCCACCCATAGGAAAGGTGGTAAAAGGGCTCAACAACCCTCTTGGCTCAACAGGGATCTTGTGGACCTCCTAAGTCTAAAAAGAGAGGCATATAATGAATGGAGGACAGGAAATGCCACTAAGAAGAAGTATACTGCACTAGTCCACTCCTGCAGGGAGTGAACTAGAAAAGCCATGGCTGCAACTGAATCAAGGACAATAAAAAGTCCTTCTTCAGATATGTGGGGAAAGAAAAACCAGGGCAACATTGGACCCCTGCTAAACCAGCTGGGATAGCTGACTACTGACACCCAGGGAAAAGCCAATCTGCTTGATATTACTTTGCATCAGTTTTTTACCTGCCCAAAGGGACCACCCTGCCTAACATGATGTGAGATATAAAGATGAATATATGCCTACCATTGGAATGGATCTTGTGAGAGAACATCTTGAGAGGCTGGACCCCCATAAATCAGGTGGTTCAGATAGGTTGCATCCAAGAGTGCTAAAGGAACTAGCAGACATCATAGCACAGCCACTGGCAAGGATATTTGAGAACTCATGGCACTCGGGCAAAGTACCTGGAGGTTGGAAAGGGGCCAGTGTGGTGCCCATCTTCAAGAAATGGAGGAAAGTCCCTAGCCAATCAGTTTGACCTCAATCCATGGGAAGATTTTGGAAAAAAATATCAAAGAAACCATTCTTGACAGGCTAACAGAAGGTAACATTCTGAGGGATAGCCAGCATGGGTTTGTTGTAGGTAGGTCTTGCTTGACCAATCTTATTTCCTTCTATGGCCAGGTGACCTATCGCCTGAACAAAAGGGAAGAGATTGATGTCATATATTTGGACTTAAAAAAAGCCTTTGACGTGGTGTGCCATGATGTCCTCATGAAAAAATTGGGCAACTGTGGCCTCGACTATTTCACAGTCCAGTATGGCTGGGGAACTGTCTCTGAGGTTGGGCCCAGAGGGTGGTAGTTGACAGAACTGAATAAACATGTCACTCAGTGACTAGTGGTGTCCCACAAGGCTCCATTCTGAGATCTGTACTCTTTAATGTTTTCATAAACAATCTGGACACTGGTGTCAAAAGTGGACTGGTCAAGTTCACTGATGACACCAAACTTTGAGAAAGAGTCTCTACACTTGAGAACAGGAGGGTAATCCAGGCCAACTTTGATAAGTTTATAAGGTGGGTGGATGAAAGCCTGATGGCATTAAATATGAAGAAATGCAAGGTTCTCCACCTTCAGAATAAAATCCTGAATCACACTTATAGGCTCAGCAATGCTACACTTACTAGCACTGTGACCGAAAGAGACTTGGGGGTCATGATTGACCACAAAATTAATATAAGTCACCAATGCAATACCACAGCTGGCCAAGTGAACAAAACTCTGGCTTGCATCTACTGAAACATCTCAAGCAAGACCCAGGATGTCATCCTCCCACTGTACTCAGCCTGGTGGAGAAGGACATGGAGAAGCTTGAAAGAGTCCAGAGGAGAGCATAATCAGAGGGCAAGAGAACAGGCCTCATGAAGAGAGGCTGCAAACTATGGGACTCTTCAGCCTGGAGAAGCGGAGGCTCAGGGTTGACTTGGTGGCAGCCTATAAGTACATAAGGGATGTGCATCAGGATCTGGGGGAACACCTGGTCACCACAGCACCCCAAGGGATAACAAGGTCCAACAGTCACAAGCTCCTGCAAGAGTGGTTTAGGCTGGACATAAGGAAAAATTTCTTTACTGTCCAAGCCCCCAAGACGTGGAACAAACTCCCCCCAGAGGAGGTGCAAGCACCTGCTCTGGACACTTTCAAGAAACATTTGGATGTTTATCTTGTTGGGATCCTTTGACCCTAGCTGACTTCCTGCTCCTTGGGTAGGGTGCTTGATCCGTTGCTCTTATGAGGTCCCATCCAGCCATAATGTTTATGTAATCTGTGACTCCAGATTGCGGGGAGCTGCAAGGAAGCCCCTGCATTACCAGGCAGCAGAATTTCTTTTGTTTAGAAGCAGTTGCTTATATTTTTTATTGTGTTGAAGTTTAAATTGGAAAACTAGAAGTGCCCAGGGGTGTATTGCTATTACAACAGAGTATTGATGCCTGTACCAATTACACTGTGGACATGGGCCCAGACCCTGGAAGGTACAGAAGTGGAAGGAGGGTCTGAAGCCACACAGACTGAGGGCATGAGCACAGAGACCAGACCCCCCCAAGAGTGAGACAGAGGCCAAGGGGCCTGGGGCTTGTCAGGGCAAGACAGACTGAGAGGCCTAGGGTCCGTGAGTGTGAGGCTGGAGCTGAGGCCCAGAAGCCTATGGTTCTGAGACAGAGGACCTCTGGTAAAGGGACATAGCCAGAATTAAGTGGGCCAAGGCCAGAGGGCTGCAGCCCAGATAAAGATCTAAGACCTGCAGCGAAACTCCCTCACCTGTAGGGGAAGCTTGCCTGTCCAATGATAACATCAACGCATGGCAGGAGAGGAGACAGGATAGGCCCCTGAGAAGTCAGAAGGGGCAAGTAAGGAGGGATCCTGGTGGCTACTAGGGGGATGATTTGGCCACACCAGGGCCTGACTTGCCGTAGTTGGATGCAAGGTGTATGGCTAATTCTGATGAACCAGTTTTTTAGGTTTCTGCATTTGTACCACTTGCAAAATAAATGTCAATTCAAGGGCATAGGAAGTTTCAATATCTGGCTCATTGCTACAGCATAAAACAATCCTTATGATGAGAAATTCACTAACTGGGAATTCAGAGTAGCACCCATTCAATTTTGCCTATCTGAAAATACCAGTGAAAGTTTCCACCCATATTTTGTGAGCATAATGCTTGCTTTTCAATTGGTATAGATCAGGAAATCTGTGTTCAAGTCAGCAGAGCTGTGCAGAGCCACAGCAGCCAGGAAATATGACTCTAGAGGTACAGCTGGACTTCTCTTTCATTTAAGTAAAGTGAGGATGAAGTATTGTAGCTGCATTCCATTTCCTTCTTCATATCTGCTTTATAAATTCTGCTAAGCTGCTGGGACCGCAGACTGACAAAATATATCTGATCTACCCTAATGCATTCTCTGAGATTTTTGTGCGGGTTCAGTAGCAATTTATTATAAATGCCATGTGGGATAAACATTGCTTGCTGCCTTTATTCACTGGATAATTCTCAGAGAGGGATACCTGAGTTGTTGTTGGTGATTAGCAGATAGATGGTTGTATTCATCTCTGATGTAGTTTCATTGAGGCCAGTAGAATTACATCAGGGATCCACAGTTCTTTTCAAATTTTTTTGTTATTGTATTCTATACTTCACCAGGGCTTGAAGGACATGCATTTACTAAATTCAATGTTTGGTAATATTTTGAAGCTTTCTCCCTGATTGCAGCCTTCATATTTACTTTCACCTTTGTCATTCATAGCCTTCACAGAGTCCCATTCTGTTAAAGACAGAAAAAAATGATTATAGTTCTGGACAACCTTTATTCTTTCTAAGGATATCACAAATACTTAGTTAAGCTTTTCTGACTCCTAATAAAAAATTGCAAGCTTTACAATAAGCTCAGAAAGACTATTCTGAAATGGAAAGAGTCAAGTAGAGAAGCCAGGATTTCTTATCCCATATGAAAGTCGGAAACAAAACAAAACAATGCCAAGAATCCTTAAAATGTTCTGTCCCTGTTGGAAAAAATACAGAGATGGGCAATGTTCCATAGGACCCATGAAATCTTGAATACTACTTTGGATTGGTTCCTCAGAAGAAGCAAATCTCTATGGCATTTCTGAAGCTTCAAAAGCACTGTTTTCTGTTGGGGATGACAGATTTGAGCTTTATTCCGTATGTTCAAATACTCCTTTGCAACTGAAGAAAAAAATGCTTTATGAGTGGCCATGGGATTTGTTTCTTCTGAGGAATTAATAAAAAATGGCAGCAACAAGCAAGTTACTTTGGAATCTTTTTTAATTTCAATTGCTTGTTTATACTTAAATATTGCATAATTAAAAAACTAAGTACATGCTCCTATGAAGCAATTTATTCAGTCTTATAACTTAGGATGATACAAATTCCTACTAAGAAGTGGGATATTTTATGTGTTTTTTAAAGAAAATCATTCAAGCACAGCCTGTGCATCCAATGAGATTAAAAGGAGGTTATTTTGTTTTTTTTTTTAGGGAGAGGGAGGCTTGGCATAGAATTTAGAATTTTGTTACATTTTGTTAATAGGAAATTACTGCCGAGTTTAACATTCCTAGAGAGACACTTTTAAAGGGTGTCATCAATTTTGCAAGCAGAGTTTACACCATTGAAATTGTTTCTACATCTTTGTAGGTGGGGGAGGAAAACAAGGGCAAATTGGATTTTTTTTTGCCTTCACCTGTCTAAGTATAGGTGGAAATAAATTGTTAGCTACTGTTGTTGACTGTTTCATTGTATTATGGTAATGCTCTGGGGCCTCATCTGAGATTGGAAACTCCTTGTGCTAGGTGCAGTATAAAGAGGAAGAGAAAGTCCTCTGTGAAAAGCTCACACTCTAAATAGACCAAGTAGAGAAAGAATGGTGGGAAAAAACAAAAGTACAAGGCGGTTGAATGAGTGGTCCAAGCCATCTTTTGAGATCAGTGGCAAAGCCTAGAATAAAATCCAGGTTGTTTTAGTATCAAGAATAATGGTTCATCCGCTTGGTGTTAAAATTGCAGTTACTCATGGTTACACCAAAGTTCTTTTCCTTTTTGTATAAATTTTTTAAACCCTGTTTATTTCCACAGAAAGAGAGACTTCATCCTCATGCTGGATGAAAGTTTAAGTAGAAGATTTTACAGCTTAATCAAAAACATTATATATTTATAGATATTGAACTGTTTGGCATTGTATTGTACAAGTGTATAATACTAGTTATGCTTTTATTCATCTGTATTTCATTTCCATCCCTATATAAGAGGACCCCAGGCATGTAACTAAAGTGAGGGGATAAGAAGACACTGCTTCCTATGCTTCCCCTGTAACTTTATTTGCCCTTCCAATAGAAATAAGATTTGTCCAGGGTTTTTCTTCTCCATTTTCTTAATCTGAGTTTTCTCAGATGAGTGATTATTGACCTAAGGCTACAGAATAGTAGTTATAATTCCAGTAACCAGCGGGGGCAAAGGAGCATGTCACTCACTGTGTTTCAGTTAAGTGAAGCATGGAAACTGCATCATGTTGCAGTTGTAGTGAAGAGATGTGGAACCCTTATTAGAAAGGGAGTGTCTGAAGAAAGGGCTTGTACAGGGTGCCTTATAGTGTACAAAACAGTAAAAGTGAAGACCTGGGCTAAGGACAGACAGTCAAAAAGCCTGAGGCTGAATTGATTCCATCTTTGCAGGTTAGTCTAAGCTCCAAGGATGAAACTGTTAAGCAAGCGAACAGACATTCACTTTTGATTCCAGAAATGCAGCCATTGGCCTAGACCAAAAGCTGTGGGATGGTAGAGCACATCTCCCTGCTCAGCTTGTCCACCCTGTGGGGGTGAGGGGGTTTGCATGGCAGTTGCAAAGCATCCTGGGATGCTGGGTTAACCTTAATCTGGAAGGGATCTGGGAGTCAAGTTCAATAAACTGATTTAAGATAAATCAGTTAAGTCTGGTACCACATCCGTCCAGGTTATCTTAAATTGGTTTTGGCCATTTTGAAAGTGATCTATATACACTAAACTGCTGTTGAGTTACAGATTTCAACTGGAAAAAAGGAGCTGAAAATGAAAGAGAATATCTTTATAAATGAGAGGGAGAAGAAAGCTTCCTTTGATTCACATGTGGGAGTGTGGGTCGGTTGGCTGAATGGATTATGTTCCTCTGAGTCCAAAGAGTACAGAATCAAGGGGAAGTGTAAGGTTGAATTTGTTCTTATCAGAAGCAGTGTCCTTCTTAGGAAAGGTTACACTATTTTTTAATGAAATGTTCACAAGGACTTATTAGTATGTCATTGTGCTAAAAAAGGGTATGCAGTCTTTCCTTTTCTCTCACTGGCTATATCACTGTTACTTTTTTAACCTCCAGCCATTCCCATGAGGTAATTTCCTACCCCAGATGCATATTTTGTGCAGTACCTTAAAGTTAATTAATTCTAAAAAAAAATATTTTTAGGACATTGTCACTGGCACCACAGTGCACAATGTCTCCAAATAACAATCAGCTTACATGAATGGTTTGCTTTCTGGGGATGACAAACTGCCCAAAGTAACATTACCCCAGGTGTGAATGTGTTTTTCCATATGATGTAACAACTTAACCCAAGTCAGTGTTAATGCATCGGGGTAATTCTGTATAAATGACAAGCCTAGACCTGTTTGGCCACTTTGGGTAGGTGCATCTGAAAGGTCAGTATACATTCACACCTCATTCATGTCCACTTCAAGTATCCATGGTGACTAATGGATGGCCATCCTCCACTCTATTTTGCAGGTTTGGTAATCTCTTTTGCTAACCACTTTATTTTCAGCCTGTAAGGTTATCAAGACACCCTGCCCTTTACCAACCCCTCACCCCAAAAACAAAACAAAACAAAACAAAAAACCCCTGTCACACCCAAATCCACCCCTGCACCCTTTTCTCATGGCAAAACTATGCTGCACCTGCCCCTTGGATGGATTTGGGTGTGACAGGGGTTGGACAGGGTGGATGCTGGTCTCTGGCTTCTGTACCCAGGAGGAGAGGGTGCTACCTATGCTGCCACAGGGCAAGGTGGAATTGCTTCTGTGACAGCATAGGTGGACAGGATTGTCCACTGATGAAATCTTATCCCAAGGCAGTGAGGATGCTGACTTTGTTCCAGATGTGGGAGATTGTTAAGAGCAAGAAGACCATGTGTCTATGGAAGCACCATCCAGCTCAGATGAGGAGGATTTGGTGCCACAAGCAGAAGTGATAGGAACACTTCCAGTGGGAAAGGGAAGAGGACCAGCCCGGGACCACCATGGAAGACTGAGGAGAGCTACAGCTGGATGTGGAGGAGAACCACTGCCACCATCCCCAGAAAACATTGCAGATGATGACACCTTTAGAGAAAGGAATAGCAGGGTGTGGGGAAACAGTCCACAACTATACATCATCAGAGAACAGGCAAAGACATAGTCCATGAAGGTGCTGGGCCAACACAAGAAAGTAATGAAGACACAGCGGTGGAAACATTCCACCTGTTTCTCTCCCAAGATATCTTGACTACTATAAAAAGAGAAACAAACAGAGAGGCAGAAAGAAGATTCAGAGAGTGGAATGACAACCATCTTGAAAATAGAAAGGGTTGAAAAAAGCTAGAGACAGTGCTGAAAGCCTACATTGGCCTCGTACTGCTGAGTGGTCTATACCAAAGTGTGCACAAGGCACTGGAGGAAGCCTGCCAAATATTGCTTGAAAATTTGGTGGTGCTGTGATGCAGCAACATCATTGCCCCCTGTCTGGAGGCATCTACCTGGGCAACCAACCAGAAGCCCCATGCCAAGGTAATTCTGGTACCCAGGTCATTGAAAAACTGGTTCATCCCTAGTACAAGACAGGAAGGAATATTGTGGGTGACAGTTTCTTCACAAGTACTGACCTGGCACAAAGACTGATACAGCAGGAGTTGATCTATGTGGGTACAATTCGGAAGAAAAACAAGGTCGATATCCCAAATGAAATGCAAGCAAATTGAAGAAGGAAAACTTTTCAATCCATTTTTGCTTTTGATGGGGAACTCACCCTAGTTTCCTATGATCCAAAGAAGTCCAAAGTTGTGCTGTTGCTGTCAAGCATGCACCCTGACCTGTCAGTGGGTAGAGAGCAAAGAAAGCTGGGCATCATCATGACTACAACAAAAACAAGGGTGGGGTGGATAACCTTGACCAATTAATCCATATGACCACTTGCAGATGGAAAATCAACAGGTGGCAAAAATGACACTATTTTTTAATATGCTGGATGTGGCTGCCTTTGCCGGCCTCATCATTTGGCTAAACCACAACACAAACTGGAAGCAAGAGTGCAAAGGCAGTCAAAAGCAGTTACATTGAGTACTTACGTATGTTACATTTAGATCAAGTGAATTAGGGTTAGGTTGATCTAAGTGCCAATCTGTGTAGATGTTCAGGGCAGTGCCAGATTTAGGCTTAAACTACTTAAGCTACAGTTTAGGGCCTCAAATTAAGAAAAAAATGACTCATTATCAAGTTTTATTATAATCAGTTAGTAAATAAAGGAGATATGGGAAAATGACTTTAAATATGGACATTTTTGTTCTAATATGACAAAAATATACATATATATGGCCCCCACTGATTCTGCCCACCCCTCCCTCCCTCCCACTCTAAGTTACTTAGGTCAAGTTATTGACATGGCTCCCAGTACCAGTGAATATGTGTACAAGCTGCTCTTGATCTAATATCACATGGCTTAAAGTAAGCAGTATGATCATTGACTGGGTGGCACAAACATCTACATGGAGCTGTTGAAGCTGTATAACTTGATATATATAAAAGAAGGGAAGGTGGTCCAAGCACTTCTGGGTTCCACATAGAAGCAATGCAAATAAAACCTCAGAGATGTTTCTACAGACATGGGAGCTGAAACCAGATGCCTTTTCATTACTTTAATCATAAGGCTGGACTGCAGGATGCAATGCAAGTTAGTTTAAAGGCACTAGCTTAGTAGCAACCTAGTTACAGTGGTATGGAGTAGCATGCAGGCTTCCGGCAAATTAAATTAGCCTGCATGGATTTCAGTGCTTCCTAAGGTAGATTTTCCTGTGCCTTGGACAACTCCTTTTAAACCTAGTTGTGGCATCTGACACTACAGTATAGACAGGTGTGTATCACTTACGCAAACCAATATTGTTCATTTGGACATTGCTATGAGTAAGAATATGGCAAAAATTGGTACAAATTAAAAAGGGCGTGCATAAATTCAGTCCATATTTAAACTTGGGCCACTCTTTGATGAAATTCAACAGAATTTATTGAAGATTTAATTTACTCTTTTAATCTTATATTCTTCTCACAGACTAGCTTTAGGACCTGTATTCCTGTAAACTTAAGGAAACAATTATTTCAGTCCAACCAAAAAGAAAAAAACACTGCATTTTTGGGATCTGGCCACAATCAGTACTAGGATCTGAATAGAATAATTTCCTATTCAGATGATCTCTTTGTTTCCCAGTGTATAGCTGGGAAGACACAGAAGAGTACTAAGAGGGAGAATACAACCACCAAAGCTGCATTTGCTACATGGTCCTGCCTAAAATATCCTTTTCTCATGCTGGGAGTAACTAAAGAAAAGTTTTCTGGCCTCATTGCCTGCCTCTTTTGTACAGAGAGCACCGATAGACATCTATCCCAAATCCAGAAGTGTCATCCTCTCCTTTTTCTGTTGCTAAACTGTAGGCATTAGGGTAGCGTAGGACTCAATGTATGAATGCATTGAAGGGGAAGGCAGCATGTGTCCCCAATTACTCTTTAAACTGGAAAGGAGGCAAGTTCAGCTTAATGATCTACTAAAGCTAACATTTTTATGTCCCATGAAATATTCTGCTACCCTCCCAAATCTCATGATACCTACATCTGAGAGAAGTGACAACAAAATGAGGGGACTAGCTATATGGACTATAGGAAGAACAGGATTGTTTTAATTCTATAAAACTCATCTTGCCCCTTCCTGGAAAAGACAGGCACTGCAGCAGTCTCATGTTTTCCTCCTGAAAATTTACAAGCCTTAGTGGAAAATTGGCTAAAGCATCAAGAAAGAGAAGAAATTCAGCTTTATTTTCACTCCTTCCCCTTTCCTCTCTCTCTGTCTGAAGTGGTATCTGTGGGGGAAGCCTGATTATTAATGGCAAGGAGAACAGCTATTCCAGATTATCTGCCAAGAGAGGAAAACAGCACCAATGCAGAAAAAGAACAACAGGCAGGTACAAAAGGACACTCTCACATTGACCCCATCTGCCTATGCACAAACAAGAAATGGGGGGAAATAGTATAGTATAGTTTCTTAATAATAATGCAACAGATGTAAATGCTGGCAAAAGATCTACATGAAAGGTCATTTCTTGTAATACTTTCCTGTTTGTGGGTTGGAAATAACTATTCTAGTAACACACTGGCTGACTCAGAAAGTAAATGGTGAATTACCAGTTGTGTACTGGCTATACTCAATTCAGCGTGAGCACAGACAAGCTGTTGAATTCCACCTACTTCTGAACCAGACTGCTCTAGTGTGCAGTAAGTCAAATAAATGTGTTTCCTTCTCCAAAATGGAGCTGTAAATCTAAAGCAAACACACATGGAGGGCTGACATGCCTTGCAAAATAAAATAGTGTGTTCTTTACTCTTTGTTTTGCTGCTTTTCAGTAAATTCTTTGGATTCATCAGTCAGGAGCTGTGCCGTTTCACACAAATCTATGGTTTCTGGGGATTTTCAGAGGCTAACCTGGTCCTCATTGCATTATTTATTTATTAGATGTATATGTCTGTCTTCCAAGAAGAAGCTCCAGGTGCCTTACAATAAAAAACAGATCCATTTATAAAGGCAGATAAAAATATTAAAATAATATTTAACAGAAACTCCCCAGGCAGTGCCCCCAAACTTAACCCCATTTTATAGTGCTTTTGAAAGATGTTCTGTGAGAGCTCATGCCTGGACACAAATGGGAGGAAATTTTAAAACTGAGGAGTGACTACCAAGACTGACCTCTAACATGTTTTCATCAACTGGAACTGGTAGAGTGGATTATGGTTTTCAGATCTGAATTTGAAAGAAAGCTCCTAGCCATCACTGAAACTTGAAAATCCAGCTTAAAGCCCAGAGATGCTCTTATACTTCCCAAAAGATTCCCTACAGCACATGATTTTCCAGGATGCATTGAAATACAATTTCACTATCCCCTATACCTCCTAAACAGTTCACAACCTCAAATACAGGCTTATCCCTTTTAATTGGTCCTAAAAAACTGAATGTTAAGTGAAATGAGCCGTTAAGCAAAACTGAAAGCATTTGACAACCCAAGACGGTGACCACAGTTATTTTTAATGACCCAAGATGGAGACCGAGAGTATTATAATGAAACTTGCTGAGTGCTAAATGAAATCAGGTATCAATTTCAAATAAGCGTTATAACAAACTAGTGCTAAGTGAAACAGTGTTAAGCAGGAGTTAGTTGCCTGTACCACAGTGCAATAAAGCAAACTATAGAGCAGCTGAAGAATTCACTATGCTTAATATAATGAATAGGAAAAAAAGACAACTGGGTAAAACAAGCTCCAGACTAACATGACCCAAGTGTGTCCAGTGGGACAAAGATTTGGGGGGACAGCAAATATGGGAAAAGCTTGCTTTTTCTTTAAGGGGCCAGAAGCCTTGCGACATAGGATGAGACCGGTGTTCCTTTCTCCCAATCAGTTGGTTAATCAATCAGATAAGCCAGTGGTTTTCAACCTTTTTTCATCTGTGTACCCCTAAAAACATGAATGGAAGTACAGACCCCTTTGGAAATGTTGAATTGAGGTGCATACCCCTTTGAATTGTAAGTGTGGGCATTTACATACATTTGATTGATCATAGTCATATTTGTGGACTCCTTAAACATAGTCTGTGGATTCCCAGGGGTCCACAGACCATAGGTTGACAACTACTGAGCTAAATAATCAAGAAAACCCTGATAGGAAAGAACTGTGCAAAGAACACTCTGTTGTCCCTGTCAAGAGCAGACAAATAGAAAAATAAACTTGATAGCATATTTCAAAGTTTAAAAAGGGAAAGTGTGACTGCTATTTTTTCTGCTCCAGGTTATGGAAGAGGGTAGAAATATCACACCTGGGAAACACTGAGAAGAAATTCTTCTGCTCTCAAGGTTTGTGCTTGAGGTAACTTTAGGTTGAAAAGCTTTTGAGTCCAGTCCAGATAGTGCTGAATCTAGGACATGAAAGTGGCTTGTTAGAAAAGATAGAGAAAGACTGAGAAAATTGTAACTAATGGCTATTTAATACAAGTTCTGATTGCAGGTACTATACCCTGGAACTTTCCCCTACTCCCCAGAAGAGTGCCATTAACTGCAGGATCATTCTGCTTCTGACTGGCTCTATGAATTGTATACTTCAGTACATTGGCATAGCTTTAGTGTGGTGGGTGGAGTTTCCTCACCCAGATTTGTCTCTCTGGGAAATGGGAGATACAGATATGAACAGCCTGATGTCCAGGAGGACTTCCTACTTCCTAAACTGATGAGCAACACTGCTGTCATTTTTAAAAATACAAGTATTCATGGATGCTGTGTTTTGTTCTGAGCTCAGTGCTGTTAAGCTGAGAAAGACATGCTTTGAGCATGCCTAAAGGGCTGAGCCCTTATGGGATTGTCTATAGTCAGTAGGGCTGTGCAAAATGGCAGCATTCCATTTCAACCAGTGTTTTGATGTTTCAATGGACCAGCATTTCATTTTGAATTTTTTTTTGATTCAAAACTGCTGTTCTGTTGTGTTCTGTCGAAACAGGGTTGAAACAGCTAAACTGTTTTGACATTTTGCCCGTAGGATATAATTGGGAATAACTGTCATTTCTGGCTTGATTTGGATGAAGCTTGTAGGACTGGTAGCCCCTTGAGAGGGCATGAAGCCTGCCAAGCTTCAAGGAGATAGGTATAGGAGTTTGGGGGAAACTGCATCCCAAATTCTTGAAAGCAAAATTCATGTCAACTGTATGTGTTAAGCCACAATGGAGTCAACACTGCAGGCATGCTAGCCCCTGCAGAAACCACAAAGCCTGCCAAGTTTTAAGGAGATAGGTGCAGGGTTTTGGGGAAAAGTGTACCTCAAGCTGCGGACAAGCAAAACTTTTGACATGGGTGACACTTGTGTGTTAAAGTGCAGCAGGGTGAAAGTCTTTCTTTTCCTTAGTCTGTGGTTTTGTAGGTGTTAATCCTTGCTCATTAACTGCTGTGTATTGAGCTGGTTCCTGAGTGAATCATGATTGTTTGTGTAACACAGTAGCTAGCTAGGATAATGAGTTAATTGGCAAGGAGACTAAGGAGAGGAAAGAATCGATACAGAGCTGGGAATTGCTCATGCCCCAAGACAATGATAGTCAGTTGCACAAGCACCCATGTCACAAGTTTTCCCTGTCAGCAGCTAGGGGTGCAGGGCCCCAGAACCCCTGCACCTATCTCCTTAACAGCTGGCAGGCTTCGTGGCCACAGCAGAGCCTAGTAGCCAGGCCTACAGTAGTTTCCTGCTCCCCCTTTCCATCATGCCCCAAGATAGACACAGTTGCACAACCACCCATGACACACATTTTGCCTGTCATCAGCTAGAGGTTCAGGGCCCCAGAACCCAGAAGCCCCTGCACCTACCTCCTTGACATCTGGCAGGCTTTATGGCCTCTGCAGGGGCTTGCAGGCCTGCAGTTTTGACCCTGCTGTGGCTTAACACATACACGTGACACAAGTTTTGCTTTCAATAATTTGGGATGCAGTTTCCCCAAGCCTCCTGCACCTATCTCCTTGAAGCCTGGAAGGCTTCATGTCCTCTGAAGGGGCTACCATTCCTGCAAGTTTCATCCAAATCAAGCCATAAATGACAAAGTTATAGGGTATCTTGTCCTTCCCCATTATAGCCTATGGGTGAAACATCAAAACAGCGTTGAAATGGCAAAACATTTCAACTGGCCTCATTTTGTTTTAAGGATGTTTTGACTATATCTGTTACATTTTGATTTTTCTGTTTTAACGATGAAACAGATCAAACAGCATCAAAACAAAACTGGCAGTGAAATTTCGCACAACCCTAATAGGCAGGTCTGGTTTATAATTTCCAAGTGGATAAGATGGTATCATTCCTTGGCATATGAACTCTAGGTCCCATGGTGTTGCAAGTTACTGCATTGGCCACCCCCATACAGTTTGATTTTTGTTCCTTGTTTACAGCATGTAGTACTTCTTAAACTTAAAGAAGCAACACAGCAAGTTTAGCTAGACAGCCTTTAATTCAGGAGTTCTCAACCAAGGTGCCACGGCACCCTGCAAGGCCTTGATTCTTTCAAGGATGCCACATGCTGTTCCTACTGTTAGGCATACAAACATGATTCACAAGATAAACCCAGAGATTTCAAATAGTGATTTAAAGTGTCAAAACATTCTGACATGGTGTGGCCTTTCTGTGATCTTTGCAACAGAAAGTTTTTCTGTAGCTAAAAAATTAGTAAAAACTAAGAGCTGGCAGTTTCCAAGGGGTGCCTCAAGGCTAAATAGGTTGAGAATCCCTACTTTAATTACTGATGTCTGGCTGATTAGACTGGCTGGCAGAGGAAAAATATGCAGCAGTTACACTTTCAAAGTGTGATGGAACAGTTACATTTTTTTACACCTTTAAAACATGTAGTCACAGGTTCACTTGCAATTGGTTTCAAGTTACTGGAATGCTGTGACTTATTAAAGTTAGTACATTATATAATCCATGCCTGAAAGGGAATGACTTTGCGATGCCAGGAAAGCACTTACCCATACTAAACTGCTTGAATGTGGGTTAGTTCATGTTTTAAATGCACTTACCTGCCAACTGGTTGCTGTTTTCAGAATGGGAAGGGGGAAGGGAGCAGAGAGAGCAGAGAGAGTTCAATCTGAGCTTTTTTCAGCCTCCCCCCCACCCCCAAAGGGTGGGATGGGTGTATGGGAGCTGCCCCGAGGTGGGGGGGGGCAGGCTCCGGTTCACCCATCCCAGCCTCCAGGGCTGGCTGGGGAACCCTTAGAACAAGTTCCCTCTGCTCCCTTTACCCCCTCCCATTCTGAAAACAGTGTGGGCTGGCAGGGAGGAGGGACATTGGTAAGGAAAACCCAACACACGCTCAGAGCCAACAGCTAAATTCTAGATTCTCCCCCCACCCCCAGTCCCCCACCAAGCCAACAGTTAACTTCTGTTTGGTCTGGGGGATTGTTGCAACTCAGAACAAAGTGTTCAAAGCGTATAAAGCAAAGTGTACAGTTACGGGAGGGAACTGTACTCCTGTCTGCACCCTTAGTGTTAAGTTGAAGGTGTTACACCACCCTTTCTTACGCATTGAATAACTATAGAAACCAAGTATATTTGAATGCTTGCATAAGAAACCCAGTTAATGCACAGATACCTCTGCACATGTACCCTATTTTACTACGTTGCTATGTGTGTCAGTTAGTTGTTTTCTTATTGCTGAACTTTCCTTCAAACTTGTCTTTCTTCCTAGAAGACTTATTTTCCTGGTACGATCTGTAATTAACTTGAAAGTCCTTTCTCACTTTCTTTTTGGTGTCCTAACTGAGCCTGATACTATTTTTTAGGAAGGGAAGGGGAACTTGGTTAAAAGCAGAACTCTCATTAAACTGAGGAGAAAGGGGTAGGGAAGGTTGCAGGGGAAGGGAAGCTTGCTAGAAAATGGAGCCTTGTTGAGCCACATTTTGCTGAATCCTTAGCTAGACAATGTTAGGGATACAGGGCCCCAGTCTATCTAATACAGAGAAATGTAACACTCCAGGCTCCAAGGGAACTGTCCTGGAAAAATGTGGATTTCTATGGGTAATCAGGCACATGCAGGATTAGGTGGGATTTTGGTGGATTGCATACTTAGAATGGGAAGAGATTTAGACACTTACTCTTTTGTGGATCCACATATGCACACCTTGATGATATGTAATACAGAAGTGCCTGTATGTAAAGTATTCACAAGAAGTGTTCTCTAGCTGTCTCACACTTTTATTATCATTTTTAAAATTGCTACTATGTAACTAACAGCACATTACAGATTGAGGCTCCTGCCAGAGATACCAGTTGCCTCGGTCTCTGAGATTGCTTGTTTTCTTCTTTACTGGCATGCTGCTAATTTTTTCTTGACTGTCTGTTTTCTTGTACAGCTCCCATTGTTAAATTTCCACTGTAAATTCAACATTGTGCTTGCCTTCTTAAACTCACTGCAACTGTTGGAACTAACAAAGGAGTTAGCTGGCAAATGCTTGAGAGAATTGCTTTGGTCCAGTTGCTCTGTAGCCAGTAAACTTGTGCAATCTTATCACTTTTGCAGAGAGAAGGAAGACTGTAAGCATTGACTGTAACCATCTCTGCCTTTATAGCTAATCTCTTAAATTCCAACATATTTTCATGCTGTAGGTCAGCCAAGTTTTTTCTTTTAGAGTTTAAATGTCTTCTATTTGCCTAGATTTACAGAGAGAAATGGTATAATAAATGCATAGTTTTTCATAGGAAATGTACATGAGACCTTTACAATGCACTGTTGTAGGAACTTGTAACTATTCGACTGACTTTGACTATAACAAAGCTTTACAAAGCTTCCTTCTCCTCCCCCCCAACCCTGTCTTGTTCATATATAACTGTGTTCTGCAAAGAAACTGACTGAAGCACAAGTTCCTAACTCAGGATTGTAATTAAGACTCTTCAGGGATTTTACACTCCAAAAATCTATTAGTTTATGGCTTGCCTTGCAAAATTGTTTCATGTTCTACTTCCTAAGTCCATAGAAGCAAAAGAACTAGCTTTAAATGGAGGGCTGGTCAATTCTGCTCTGTAGATGCTGTTCTCAATTAGAGATAGATTGTGCCATACTTTGTGGCTAGGTTTAGACACTCAAATAGCCCGAGGCAGAATTGATCTAAGTTACACAGTTTTCTGTTAGCATTGCAATTTAGCTTGGTAGTGAAAAGAACACACATTCACACTTTGGTGAGTTGGTAGGGGGAGTGGGGATCTTAAATTGGGTTCTTCCATTTTTAAATGAGTGTGTTTGCACCAACCTTCTGTTCTGTTACAGGTATAGACCATTTTTCTTTATCACTTTCATACTGGTAAAAATGTAATGTCTGTACCTGGTGTGAGGAGACCCATTAAAGCTAGAGGGGCTACTTTGTTATGGAGCAGATGCGATGAAGGGCACAAGAATGAGGGCTTGAATTAATGCTCCATGGTTATTTATTTATTTTTTTTTACATTTAGTAAAAGGCTCTTGCCTTTGATGTTCTGCTTCAGGAATGATTTGTAACCAAAAAGAGTCGTTCTTAGGTGGAAACTATCCACTGGTTACAGTATCAGTAAAAAATTCCTATCTTTGTATTAAAAATTAAAATCAAGATATTAATTTGAAAAAACTTCTATTTGTCTTATATTAAATATCCCTAAAATATTTACTGTGCAGTCTTTCTGTCTGTATTCCAGTTCTTGCTAATTGGATGTCTTCACATGAAAATGGCTTGTTTCACAAAAATGCTTTTAATATGCAATTATGAAAAGGAAGCCTGTTGTCAACATAAGTACTTGTGCATTTATGTACCTAATCTACACATAAAGTAAACAGGTTTGCATATGCAAGTAAAATATTTGCTCAAGAGTAACCATGGTAACTTGCATATACCAATAAGTAACACTTTCTAATGTGCTATCAGAATGGACAAATGGCTATTTGTGCATAATAATTCTAATTGTGATTTAAGTAAATAAATACACATTTAATCAGATACAACTTGTGCTGTCCTCATACCAGCCTCTCCTTAAACTCAAAGGAGAGTTTGAGTGCACCTGCTAATTACACAGGTTTATTTCTAACATGCAACATTATTATAGTTATATAAGAGTAATGCACCTCATTCCAGCATTTTTTATGCCATGATAGGTTACCCAATCTATTATCAAGGGAGATTCAGCTTTGTATACGGAAGTAGGACCATGGCATTTGAAGCGGTATTTGCATTTTTTAGTAATTTATGAGGTATATTAAAGCTGTTATAGACCAAATAATAAATTATAGGGGACCTCTGCTCCTTCTATCATAAAAGACTCTTTCATGATTTCATAGATTTTGTAGACATTAGGGCTGGATGGGACCTCGGAAGATCATCAAGTCCAGCCCCCTGCCCCAGTGGCAGGAAGTCAGCCACTGGGGCAGGGGATCCCAGCAAGAAAAGCATCCAGATTTCTCTTGAAGGCATTCAAAGTAGGTGCTTGAACCACCTCCAATGAGAAGCTATTCCAGACCTTGGGGGCTTGGACAGTAAAGAAGTTCTTCCTTATGTCCAGCCTGAAACAGTCTTGCAGGAGTTTGTGACCATTTGACCTAGTCATCCCTTGGGGCGCTCTGGTGAACAAATGTTCCCCCAGATCCTGGTGGTCACCCCTGATAAACTTATAGGTGGCCATCAGATCGCCCCTGAGCCTGCGCTTTTCCAGGATAAAGAGCCCCATAGCTCTCAGCCTGTCATCGTAAGGTCTGTTTTCCTGACCTCTGATCATGCATGTGGCTCTTCTATGGACTCTCTCAAGCTTCTCACATTCTTTTTTAATTGAGGAGCCCAAAACTGGATACAGTACTCCAGCTGCAGCTTCACCATGGCCGAGTACAATGGGAAAATGATGTCCTGGGATTTGCTTGAGAAGCATCTATGGATGCAAGCCAGTGATTTGTTTGCTTTACTAGCCACAGCATCAAACTGAAGGCTCATGTTTATCTTATGGTCAATCATAACCCCCAAATTCCTTTCATCCGCAGTGCTAGCCAGTGTAGCACTGCCAAGCCTATAAGCATGCTGCAGGGTTTTCTTCCCAAGGTGGAGAACTTTTCATTTTTCAGTGTTAAACACCATCAGGTTCTCATCCACCCATTTACTGAGCCTGTCAAAGTCAACCTGGATCACCCTCTTGTCCACAAGTATGGATGCTTTACCCCAAAGTTTGATATCATTGGCAAACATGGTGAGTCCACTTCTGACTCCAATGTCCACATCATTAATAAAGATGTTGAACAATATAGGTCCAAGAACAGAGTCTTGAGGGATCCCACTGGTCACAGGGCACCATGACAATTGACTTCTGTCAACCACAACCTTCTGGGTCTGACCATGGAGCCAATTTCCCAACCAGTGGATCATGGTGGACCCGAAGCCACAGTTGGACAGTTTTGCCAAGAGGTAATCATGGGAAACCAGATCAGAGTTGTGATGGCAAGGTGCTACCACAGGCTCCTGAAGGAGAGAGGGTAATTCCCGTGGGCCCCAAACCTCGGAAACAGAACCCCAGCAGGGGTGACTTACCCCCTGCCGAGTAGAGCAGGAGCTGGGACTGCAGCTGGTGTTATGCTGGCTGTTTAATCCGCTGTTTCCCATGTGGGGAACAGCTGGACCAATTATGGTGGCCATATCACCCTCCACGGGAAAGTTTAAAAACCCCACAGAATTCAGGGCAGGGGGTGAGATGGAGAGAAAGAGCACTGGTGGGCAGCATGCTAGATATGCTGAGACTCCAGTATGGAAGAGGAGCAGCACAGCCTGCATGGCTCCTGCAGGCCATGTAGGGGAAACTTCTGAGCGCCCTCTAGGAGGCAGAGCAGGGGAAGCCCTACAGCTCTCCACTGAAGGCAAGCTGAGGGAAGCATTTAAGCTCCCTCTATGGAGCAGGGCAGAGGAAGTATTTGAGCCCCCTGGAGGAGGCTGGGGTCAAGGAGGCAGCTCCACAGCCCTCTTCTCAGGGGAGTATTTCTTCTAAAAAAAAAAAAGAGAGAACCCCCCCCAAAAAAGAAAAAGGGGAAATCAAAGCACTTAGAGAAGGTGGGCCATGCTTCGAGGCTGGAGGGAGGAGAGCCAGCTGCATCTGTGCCGACATGGGACCCTACCTGAAGCAAGCTGCGGGCAAACCCACAGGGGTTGAAATCCCCATTCTATGAACATCCATCTGGTTTGCAAGCAGACGGGGTGTAGGGGAGGCGGAGCCCCATGGAACATCGCACCAAACAATTGTGAGTACTGCCGTTTGTCGGGAGGCCCTCCCAGGAAGTTCTCCACTAAATCCTCTCTCTTGATAGTTTAACATCAAAGTCATGGCAGATGAGGTGAAGGGCAGGGCTACACACCCGACAGGCTGTGCTATACGTTAGGCCCCACTGATCACAGAAGTCTTTTTTAAAGTCATGATATATGACATCAGTCTCCTCTCCCTTCTCCAGGTGACAGCTCACCTAGTTGTAAAAGGAAATAAGATTGGTCAAGCAAGACCTACCCGCAACAAAACCACGCTGGCTATTCCTCAGGATGTTGCCATTGGCCAGTCCATTAAGAATGGTGTCTTTGATAATCTTTTCTAAAGCCTTCCTCAGGATAGAGGTCAGGCTGATGGGCCTGTAGTTTGCCAGATCCACTTTCCTCCCTTTCTTGAAGATAGGCACCACATTGGCTTCCTTCCAATCTTCAGGAACTTCACCAGAGCACCAGGAGTTCTTGAAGATCCATCCAGGGGCTGAGCTACGGTACTCACCAGCTCCTTGAGTACCCTGGGGTGTAGACTGTCAGGGCCATCTGACTTGAAGGTGTCCAGTCTCTCAAGGTGTTCCTTCACGAGATCAGCATTGATGGAGGGCAAGGAATCTCCCTCACCCGGGCCTCCCTGTCCTGTAATGGGCAGGGGCATCCCATGGGATTGGTGAAAGACCAATGCAAAGTACCCAAATAGTAGGTTGGCTTTTTCCTGGGTGTCAGTCGTCAGTTGTCCCATCTGGTTTAGCAGGGGTCCAATGTTGCCTTTGCTTGATCTTGTACTTCCATTTTCTGTAGGAAACTTTTGACATTTTGTCAGAGGATAAGTACTTGGGCTAGAAAAAATCTAGTTATGTAGTATTCTATGCAGGGTATCTGAGTTACAAAATATCAAATTTGCCATTTCTCTTTTGTTGCTGGTATTCCTCAGGAAAATTGCTGAAGTCATTGAGTATGATTGCTCTAAAGGTATAGACCCTGTTCCTGTCAAAGGAGCAGCAGCAGCAACACACGATACACTCAGAATGCCAGGGAATTGTTGGAGCAAGTAGTATGAGATGAGATAAGAAAGCAAGGCCAGACCACTTTGTCCTTTCACTACTCCTATGTTACCCAGTTTTCACCTACTCCAGTCAAGAGGCAGCACATGCATTGATGATTCAACTCTTGCTGAAGATGCAACCCAAACCTAGGAATCTAAATGCAGTTTTTCCTATAGTGAGAACACTATACAAATGGCAAACTTATGGATTCATAAATTACCAAATTCTATTTTAGTGTTATCAGTACTCAACTCCTTTGTGTATGTAAATCATGATTCCATCTTTCATTAAATAATCATCTGCTGTTTTTTCTACACACTTACTGGCTCAGTCATGTCACAGATTTTGGGTTGCCTGGGTATTCTTTAATGACAAATGTCTGAGTTTATAATTTAAATATGTTTCTTTTATTGTCCTTACTACTATTAACCCCCTGTTCATTAAACAAAGAAGTTTAAAGAGTTGTTTAAACAGTTAATAGAAGTGGAGAAACAATAGAAGGAAGAAGCAGTAAACCAGATATGCTGTATAGATTTCTGGTTCTTTGACCCCATCTACAAGAGAGAGGGGAAATGGGCTGAATTATGACCTAGTATTATAGCCACAGTTTCATCTTGTATATTGAGAATGGCATCTTATTAGTTATAAGTTGAATACATAAAAGAATACATAATTGTACTCTTCAGCCAAAAGTGAACACATCTGAAAACTCATTTTTACAAACTGGTGCCTATGTGAATTAAAAAAATAAGGGACTGTTATTTTTACCACAAACAATAACCTAGACCAAACATAACATTTTCCTCTGTTCCCAATTTGACCTTAGAGAAGTGACAGAGAGAAACTTCTGCTTCTACTCATGGATTCTGGACCAATAGAAAATGCTGACAGTGTTCTTTGCAAGAAGACCTGAATTAGATCCTGAACACATTCTGGGAAAAAGTCCAACAATTGGAGATTTTCAGAATGATTGCACATTGCCATTAAACTCAGAGATTTGAACCTTTACACCCAAGAGATTAAAGTGTTCCACTGCTGGAAGGTTGTCTGATGAAGTAGAGTCACAAGGTTGTAAATATAACCCTGCAATTTCAGTTGACCCATAAGCCTCTAGATCCTTGTTCTCCTGTCCTTTCAAAATTGTTTTGCACTGAGCTGGAGCTTTTTTATGCATGGGAGATTTTCCTTCTTTAGCAGAAGAGATTTTTTTCAGGCACCAAGAAAGGGATATTGACACCATGACCAAAAGACTTTGAAATTGTTTTTCAAATTCTTAGTCTGCAAATTTCTTTAGCTTTACAGTTCCGGAGCTGAACAATTTCAGCAATTGTATCTTAATCACTGACAAAGTAATGTTTTCAATAATTGACATGAGCAGCTTTGGCTTTGCAGCTGGTAAAATGTTCATCTGAGTAATGCTTCCCAAATGGCAGAGAAGCTTATATTTAAGGACAGAGAAGACTGGGATGGGGACTAAACACCTAAAGCCAGTAGTGGATAGAGTGTTCTGACAGAAATCTAAAAGGTACCCAAGTCAGCCACATATAGTTACTCCAAGTGAAAAGCCAGTTTTCAAAGGTCTTTTCAGGGTAGATGCTAAACCACTGAAGTCAAGGATAGTGTTTGTATTATCTTAGATGGAAAGAGATTCAGGATCATAATGTGGAATTAGCTAGTATTTATTTGTAAGTCACACTACATTTCTTATCTATGGGAACAGACATAAGTAATATTTGTTGCATGATCACCCCCCTGAAAGTGCTATACAGTTGTGCCATGACACATGTGCGTGGCTACAGAATGCTTAAAAAGTGGCCAATCATGCAACAAATTAACCCTTATCTAATGAGGAACAGATGAAGTGTGCCAAAGTGGAGTGCCCTAAGGAATTTCTGTTTCTTAGGGTCAATCCTTCATGCAATCATTAGCCTAGCCCTGCCCCCAGTGCTGTCTGCAGGAAGAGAACGGGGAGGATGGAGGGGGTGAGCTGTGGGCTAGGGTTTGCCCAGCCTGAGCTGGAGGGGGACAGGGGGATTGGAACCCCCCACTTCATGGCACCCTCATGCCTCCCTTCCTTCAGTTCAGACCAGGCAAACCCCAGCCTGCAGCTCCTCATCACCTTCCTCCCTCCCTCCCTCCCTTCCTGCAAACAGCACCAGAGTTGGAAGGTGAGGGACGGGGAATGGGGGGCAGGGGCAGGGGCAGGGGCAGGGGCAAAGGGCTGCATAAGCCCAGCCCCAATCACAGGACCAGCAGGCAGACATGATTTCTTCCCCTCCCTCTCCTGCTCTCCTCCCAACACAATAGGTGAACATCTGTTGGGCTGGGAGTGTTTCTCTAACTCATGGTGTTGTATGCAAAGCATCTTGAGTTAGAGCAGAGACCTGCATGTCTATCAGCACCCTATAATAACTAACTATAGTAACTAGTAATATTGTAGTGTCCTGTTAGAATCATAAAATCATAGGAAGTTAGGGTTGAAAAGGACATCATGAGGTTAGGTAGTCAAACCCAGTCCATATAATCATCTATGGCCTTGAGTGAGGCCCTGCAGGCCTGTAACCAGGGCTCCTCTGCCCCTATACCCTCACAACAGGACTTCTTATTGATTAGGGGCTCCTGCTGTTTAATGCTTCACAGCTAGGAGCTAAATACAATACCTCTTTGGACAGCTACCAGGAATCCCTAGTAGTCTGTCTGGCTCCAAAATAACAAAATATGGGCAGGTATGCCCCTTTCCTCTACAACCACCTCTCTTTGGTATAGGGTCCCTCTCTTTACTATTTCCTACATCCTTTTAGGTTTTCCTTTAGATATTCCCAGCCTATCAGTTTCTGGTCTCCAGCTGCAGCTCATCTTTCCTGTACTAAGATGAATCACTTGAGGTGAGCTGAGGTCAGGTGTTTCTTCCCCTGGGGGAATGAACCACTCAGGTTGTCCTGCCCCAGTTTCAGTGATCCCAGAGAGAGCATCTGTCTCTAGGGGACTCTGTTTCCCTGGGAGGTCCTTTAAGGTTGTGAACCAGAGCTCTTCTGGCTGCCACACTGCCCCAGGTATCTCTACTGCCTGTCCCTAGACTTCTGGGTTTGTCTGCACCCCCACTTGGGGATACCTGGTATGCAAAGGGGCTATTCTCTTCATGCCTCTCGCTTCCTGAGACCTCTGCATTAGGACCGGCTCTCCTGCAGTCCTGCTTCAGCAATGCCACAGCTCATCCCACTACTAAAAAGGTAGCTTGTCTCCCAGGAGATGATGGAAAGGGAGCGGATGGGGATTCCTCCCCCACTTGACTTCCTGTGCTCTCCTGCACCACATAACCGGGAAAAACAGAATTAGAAAGTAATATATGTCACTGCTGAAACTTCAACTCTTGTATCTTTCAATTTTGCATTTGGTAAACAATAGTTTTAACATTGTCTCACTATAGTCTGCTTTGCATATGTTGACCCTGGTTTTTAACATTAACTCTTAAGCGAAATAAATTGTCCATATCAGATAATACTTAACTCAGTAGTTTTCAATTGAGGTGCTGCAAGAACCTGTCAGGGATGCCATAACGCTGCCCCTGTGGCCAGGTGAAACTTTCTTGAACACCTTGGTTTCCAAGAGGTACATTGGAGCCAAACTGGGAAGGAAGAGGTGCTTCTGCCTCCATTACATATACCAGCAGAAGAAGTGTCAGAAAAAAACCTTCTTCTATCAGGTTGAGATAGGGTAGACTACCTTATCCTATCTAATCTGCTGTCTACCTTAATTTTAAATGGTTGAAGAGCATACAGCCTTACATTCAACTGGTGACATTTATCTATAATAACTTTGTAATACTACAACCAGTCAGCTCAGAAAATAGACAAAACTCTCTTGAACTGGTGAAAATTAGAAACCTGGGCTCAATTCAGCTCTATGGAAAACTCAGAAGATGCTAATTGAGCATGCTTTTAAGTTGCTCTTCTGTTGATTATAACATTTGATCCCATTTCCTGCTTGAAACAATGAATTATGTCTCAGCAATGTCAATAATAACGTCTGTCTTACCCCTTTTTGCTTCAGCCATGTTCTAGACAAATGTGTTTTGGAAAAGTGGGGTTTTAATTAAATGGCTGAGTGGTCTCTTTTTACATAACCCTTAGAAAGAAATCATGAATGAATAATTTTAGTAAAAAAAATGAGCGTCCTGAAAAATAGAGCACGTGAAAATGGGTCATAATGGAAACTGTTTTACAACCTAACTGTTGCAGCTGTTACTAAGCAACTGCTATAAAGGAACAAAAGAACAATTCCTCTGTACGAACTTATTGCAACAAGACTAAGTATGGCTATTAGGGTGCCCTCCAAACCTATGCAATTTGGATAATGGAGGTTGGACAGTGACAATATTTCTGTGCTCAGAAAGTCTATGTTGCACAATACAGAGAATCATTTCATGTCTGTGACTGAGTGCAGGGAGTCTAGTTAGTCCAGCTTTTTCCTCATTTTTAAGCAGATAAGTAAAATTGTTTAGGAGAGATGGGGGTAAGATTGAAGGAAATTATATTCTTGAGAAAGAAAATATCTAGAATAGTGTGAGCTGAACCCCAACATGGGGAGTTCTCTGTTTACTCTTCCCATACCTTACATTAACATCCTTATTCTTTAGAGAACAGACTATGTTTCTCTTGATGGCTGCATATGCAGAAGTCCATGGACCTCTGCTGTATCCATACTTCCATAGTTCTTTGTGCGATTACAGGTTAGATTTAACCTGTGAGAGTCTCGATGTACAGTGTCTAACATAGACTTTTCTCAATGTAGGTGTTAATATAGGACCATCCTCCATGGACATACAACCTAAAAATCATTCCCCCCTTGCTTATTTGTTTTAAAACTAAGACCATGTACATATACTCAGTTTCTTCTGGAAGAGTTGTTGCTCTCCCAAGACAAACCATAAGTATACAGATGTTTAGGATTTTTTTTCCCAGAACAAAAATGACTGCTCCAAGAGAAATATAACCTAGAAACAACCAGGGTTAAATCAGTACCAGGAAAGTTTCCTCTGAGGGAGTAAATTCCTGTATACATTCTCTTCTGAGAAACCACAAAGAAGTTCTCCAGCATCCCAGGGTGTGGCACTTGGACTCTCCTACTTTAGCTAAGCAAAGAGCAGAGCAGAACGCACGCCCCTTCCTAATCCCCACATTGTGCTGCAGGGAGACACTAGATGACCCTGAGTAATTTGGGTTAGCCAGTTAGGGCTGCCTTGTGCATTGCTGCCATCTCTAACCAGGCAGATTGAGGAAGCCTGCAGAGCATGCCAAGATGTGTGCCCTAGGGCCCCTGGCTGTGCAATATTCACAAACTCTGCGCTCAGCATTCAAATATTTATTCAGGCATCTCTAGGTAAGTTTTTTTTAACACGAAAACAAACCTGGGAGAATACTCTCAGATCATTTAAACATGCGTACAGACTTAGTTAACTTAACTTTTTTATGAGGTTCTGGGATGGTAGAAATAGACTGAGCCTTCTCATTGGATTATAAAAGGAGCTTTCCTCCTATGTGCAAGCTACACTCTAAACAATATGTAATTTGTTTCACATTAGAAAAGCAAGACCTGATCACTTCATTGAGTTCATCACTATAATGAATCTAGCCTCACAGTCAATATTTTACAATATTTGTAGTAACTGATTTGCTTGCTTACAATCTGACTGGGGTAGGAACTGAACCAGTATTCCATTTCCAACCCAGTGTCTGGATCCCCAAATCATTATTTCTCTGTTAGATAACAATGCTGATCTTCTTTGTTGCAACATTTCCTAGGTAAAAGATTTTCCTGTACATATAATGCTGTATGCAAGTTACGGTATCTAAATTACTGAAAAGAAAACTGCTTATTTTAAAACAAGGGTGCATATGATATCTGTGCCATAAAGAGTTAATATTGGACTTAAAGAAACACAGACAAATACAACAGATTCTGTATGATAGCCACTTGTTTCTGATCTAAGGCTAGTGTGATTTTCTGACAAGTCTTACATTTTTTCAGACCAAGGCATATTTACTACAATACCAAAACTGATGCTTGCATGTAGACTTCTCACCTCAGTTGCATGTGCACATACACGTGTGTGTACAAATGTATATGTTTCTAACAAGAAAAGCAAAAAAAGTTTCCTTAATAATTATTCAGATGATGGTTAGTGTTAGCTTTAAGAGTCATCTGAATTGTCTTCTGATGACACAAATTGCATATAAACCAGTATAAGGGATCAGAAACTTATTCAAATCTGTCACACAGAAGTTCAGTGCCCATAAGCCACTTTCAAAATTGCTGAAACCAGTTCAAGATACCTGGATGGATGTAATATCAGATTTATCTGATAGGTTAAGTCAGTTTATTGAACTTCAGTCCCATATCCTCTCCAGATTCAAGTTAATGCACATTCATCCAGTATCCCAGGATGCTTTGCACCTCCCCTACAAAGCCCCACCCCCCAGGGCTAGCCTTGCCCTACGCTGTCTGCTCCAGCCAATCAGGAAGGTGTGCTTTAACCATACGTACACAAACCTGCTACACACACACACACACTTGCTCCCTTTATGAAGTTGAAAAGGTTTTTCCATTGCATCATATGGATGTGATGCTTGGAAAATAGTATTGCTGAGAGAGGAAAAAATGAAGCCTTTGAGATGTGGTGATGACAAAGACTCTTGTTTATCTTCTGTATGGAAAAAGATTAATTCTCCTCTTAGAAATATTTGCTGAAATACAAACTCCTTCTGGAATACAATATGTCTGTGCTCATGCACTTTAGTCACATCAAGTAAAGAGATAGAAGCAACCTCAAAAAGTATTATGAAAGGAATGCTGGCAATGGTGAAGAGATGGACTGATGAGTTGTGGCCAGTCGATGTGATATCAGCTGCCAAGTATACAGTGCTAATGATATATTCATAAGTCTTCTAAAAATTGTGCTGTGGTGTCACCAACATGTAGAAGGGCACACATAACTTTTTGCTTGCTTAGCCAAAAAACTTGTCTTTATAAATCTTGCTAAAGAACCGAGCTTTTTGCCTACCTTCAGGAAGCACCACTAAGTTTCTAGAAAATACTTGAAAGGGAGGTAAGAAAGAGCTATGTAGCACTTTTTAAAGTATCTTTTGTGAATCTGCTTTTACTGAAATAAAAAATTAGAGGTTGTGAATAAATTCATGTTATTAGTTACTTGGGAAGTATATGAGTAATAAGATGGTCAGAACCTAACAATGGCCTAATAGATGCTTTGAAATTAGTGTTTTAAGTTAAATTGCTCATAAAAAGCCAGTGTTCTAGGGAGTGATAATGTCCTGCCTTTAGGAGGGATGTTTCATTGCAATTTCTGTATGATATTACTTACACTCCTCCTGTAATTCAAATAGAAAATACAAACTGAGCCATACACTAGAGTCATACATTACATGCATCTCTATAGTACAGTGGAAAATAACTCTGTTGATTGCTGTTTTGTTTCACCACTTTTTCTATAAAGCATTGTCTATCAGAGTTGCAGCACCTTTAATAGTCTGAGATCTTTATGGAGCAGAGCAAGACTCTAGAAGCTTGTGTGCCAACTGACATCTCAGGGGCAGATTTACAACTTTGTGACTCTACTTCATCAGAAGCCCTTCCAGCAGTGGAACACTTCAATCTCTTGGGTATAAAGGTTCACATCTCTGAGTTTAATGGCGTTGCACAATCATGCTAATAAATTGAGGGGACAAAATATTTCCATTCTTACTGTCACAAGAAATGTTTTAGCTAGGATTTAAATCAGTCTGAAGCTAGAACAAATGTCCTTTGTATCCACAAGCTGACAGCTGATGTTATGTTCCACAGTGCACTCTGATAGAACATGAAAGGCAAATAATTATAAGGATCAGATGGGGTCAAAGATTTGTGCCATCCCCTGCCAGAGTTAAAGCTAGAGACATTTTGAGGAATTAAGTACAATGGTACTTCAAAATGTCATGTCTTTTTAAACAGTTAAACAATGTAAGTAGAATTTAACTTAATGGCAGAAAATAAAAATGGATCATGATACAATCATCAGCATGATCATTTGTCTTTGCATGAATGCCTTCACCCTAGTTTTCACTTGGCTTTAGGTCTGAGACAGAACCAATATGGCAGGAGTTATAGCAACCAATATTTATTGATTTACAACAACTATACAAATTATCTGGTCCTTTGTCCTTAAGGCCATGATCTTGCAGTGAGTTGAATGGGTGCAATGGGCATTTTAAATATTTTGAGTTGACTTTTTCTTTGAAGACTAGATGCCAATTATGGGCTATTGCAATGTAATGGAGTTTAATGGAACAAACTATAGACATGGGGTTTTTATTACTATCCATAGTCCACGGAAGGGCCAAAGCAAACTGTATGCTTCTGGTTGGCTAACTGCAGTGGTAACCTGAAGATATCACTTATAGCTTCATTCTAAACCCATGAATGAAATGTCTTCGTTGAGCTATAGAAAATGTCCTTAATACTTAGTGTAATGGAGGGGTATGATCCAGACCCTTACCTATTCGCAGTTGAATGGGACAGTAAGTATTTATTTCAATTATCTAAAGTGTTATATAAAACTAAGGACCTATCCAAAAGTATAAATAGCAACTTACTTGTCTCCTTCTTAATAGCTAGCAGAGATCAGTATGGAGTAACATACAAAGTTGAACATGGCTGGATTTGGACAACTGGTGTAAGTGAGTTCATTTAAATTAATATTTTTTTCCTGATTGTTCACTCTTCAATATTTGTATTGTACAGTATGTACCAGATTTATTTAGGGTTATCAATCAGGGGAAAGAAAACTCCCTCTCTCTCTCCCCCTCTTTAGAACAGTTTATTCATTAAGCCCTTTTAAATGGTGTTAGGAGAGCGAAGTGAATTTATGTGCTCAGTGATGTCATGAGTCACTACCCCTTTACAGTCAAGTATTTTACTAACGATACTCATGACAAACCAAGTTATGGTGTGGTCTGTAGAGCCCTCCTGGCTATAACATCAACTATCCTGTGTAAAAAAAAAGGTGTGTGTGTGTGGTGGGGGGAAGTTGTCCCTTGACAGACTGATTAATCTGACCATTCACATCCAGGTGCTTTATGGCATACTTTATGAAATACCTGAATTGGTTAGTATTCAACTCCTATGGTACCCGTTTCTTCTGTGTTCTCCATGACAATGGCTCATTGCTCTTGCTAGAGAGATATTCAGAACAAGGTTTCTGAAAGCCATGCAGAGACTCAATATTCAGGATAACTTTTAAAACTACACATTAGTAATTTAGAATGACATCAGTTCAGTCACTAAGTTTTCATAAACTCTTCATAATGATGTTACATACTGTTTCTGTGCATCTTGAACAGCTTTTTATTTAAAATAACATGTCAGTCTTTGCTTTCTGATTGTACAACTTGTCTCATTGATAATATCTTATGTGGAACCACAGAGAACCTATACTATTGCCTTGTTTCACTGTATCTCTGGTGCATGTGCATATGCTTGTCTGAGCTTTTTATGCCTAGAGCAGCTCTAGTGCTGGTTTAATTCAAATTTTAAAAACACTGTGCCATTAGTTGATGGATAACAATTGTGGGGAGCCAGCTGGAATTCTGAAGTCCTGTGCATCTCTGGCCCCTGGGCAGGCCATGTAGCCAGCCAGGTTTAGTCCAGACTAGCAAACACTGATGAGTGATATTGTCAAACATGTAAGTGTTACTTAGTGACTGCTGGGAACCTGGTAGGAGTATGTGGTCACAAAGCTAATATTTCTCAGTGTTTCTAAAGCAACTTCCTTTTTCCATTTAAAAAAAAAACATTTAATTTCCTCATCCCCCAAAAATGTGAGATTAGGTCAGCTCCATCTTCAGACTTTTGTATTAGAAACTGTACAAACAAATGGCAGTTCTTTCCTAAAATAAAATGTTACCAAATAATTCAGCAGTGCAGAAGATCCATGTCATTTGCATAGACTTCTGCAGGAGCTGAACTATTGAGCACAAAGCTCTCCCTGTTTGAGGATGTGTCCTTTGAATAGCTGGATAGTTGCAGAGACGTATTAAAATATAGTCCCTGTGGACTACTAAATCAACACAGACCTCAGTTATTTTAAACATCAGAGGTTAGTCCACCTCTAATCTGGAACCTCAGTCTCAAACTCTTTAGATTCCTCTCCTGTGTAGAAGCTGCTGTTTGACGTTCTTTGATACAAACCCCACTGGCAATGTTAAAAGCGGATACAGACACTGGTTTTCTGGCACAACTGTGTTTGCATCCATCTGTTGGGGTATGGTTGTGCCCAGTCACCAGGTGGTAAATGAAGAAGTCAAGAAGTGTCACCGTCTGTGCAAGAAGATCATCCTGGTGGCAAACAGTCCTAAATTAGGAACACATGCTTTGTTACAAGAGAGCACATTTGTGACTAATGTAGGCATTATATTGCCAGCTACTTATTGTTCACTGACAGGGAAAACAGCAAGGGAGAAATGCATCATATACACCATATTTAAAATGTTAACCTGTCTTTTATTTCCTTGTTCAGAGTTCTCTTGTTTGAATTGCCAAAACAACTTTTCTTCCTGTCCCTTAGGTAATATGGTCCAATACATCTGTGAAATTTATTTATATTTCCCTCATCCCATGAGCTACAGTTTCGCAAGCAGATCTGAAGGTTCATCTCTGTTCAGAATATGTGTCCTTTACTATACCTTGTCTAATCAAACAAGTTTTTAGTTGGGTTTAAATATTTATTTCAGATAACTTTTGATCAACACGTTGCCAGCATATAAAATATAGCATCATGGAGAGAAAGAAATGGGAGTGATGGAAAGTTGGCTTCTGGTGATGAGGCTGCGAGGTTCGGTGCTTGTTTGAATTTACAAACCACTTTTCACAGACAGGCCTATAAACTTCACTTAATCAACCTTCTAGATGCAGAAACTCATGGACTCAATATAGATTTTGGATTTATGACACACTACAACCTACCTGACATCTGACTCCCCAGGTAGCAGGTACCTCTCCACTTTTACCTGCTACATCCCCTTCTACCCCTGCACCCCATCCCAGCCTGTCTCTCACCCCCTGACACATCAATTTACGTTTTCACTGACTGGCTTTCTTGCCTGCATTGCATGCCAGCCTCTGGCTTGTTTACTATTCCTTCCATCCAGGAACAGCACACACACCAACTGCAAATGCTTCCTCAGCCTGATGAAGGGTTTTAAATCTGAAAGCCCATCCATTGCAGATGGCATCCCAGGCAGCTAAGCTCACCTGGAGCCTCACAACTCCACTGCAACCAGCAAGCCTCTCAAAGATCTTAGGGGTATGGGCTTTCCCCAGCCAGGATTGTGCATGTGTGTGGTTATAAGGCACCTCCTACCCACTTTTCACCAGGGAGGTCCTTGGTCCTGGCATTTCCTGGGGGCTGCCAGGCTGCTGGCAGTCCCACCAGGCCTCCCAACCCAGGCAGGGTGCAGTTTTAGGTCACACCCAGGACCTGGGGCCTCCTTCCCCATAGCTCCAAGTTGATCCTGGCACAGAAGCTCAGCAGGGAGATATTCTTTCCCTGCTGGCTAGTGATGCAGTGAGTGCTGCCTTTAGCTCTGAGAGTGAGGCATTAAATGGTTTTGAAAAATTAAAAAAGGAAATAGGTGAAGGTGGAGTGAGGAAGGTGGCACTCACTCCATCTGCAGGTGGAGCTTGGGGAACCCGAGCAGTGGGAGGTTCACCTTGAGGAACACCAGCTGTTCCACCAACCCAAGATCCAAGCAGGCGAGGTGGGGTGTCACTTGGAATACTGGTCAATGGACAGAACAGGTGTTCCCGGGCAACCATGGCCAGATCCTGACACATCTGGCTACAGGTTGCCCAACAGACCAAAGGGTCATAATCCAGCAGCCTCACATCCTCGGCAACATAGGTAGCCATGGAGGCCTCCGCGCTACCTGCCCAAGGCTGGGGTCTGGTGCCTCTGGACCCCACCATTGAAGCCATGCCCTTGGTCCACATTGGCAGCAGCTGTCATGGAGGAGACTGACTTCTACTTGGAGTGCTGGCATGGGAAAGTGGATCCATCCCCCTCTTCCACATCCTCCCACCTGTGTTCAGCAGCATCTCCATCCAGTGATCCAGGGTTTTGCTGCCGCATATGCTCTCCTTCACCCTCAGGATACACGTGGCCACCAGCACATGAACCATATTGGACCAAAATGGATCCATCCATTTCTAGATGCTCTCCCTCAGCCATTCACCAGTTCCTGAACCTCTGGTAACAGCAGCTTGCTCCAGCCAGGAATATTGATCCCCTGGAACTTCTCTATCTGGTTCCCGAATTCCCTCACTATTGGGATCATCTGGCTAAGGAGGGCATTGCCAGCACTGATGGTCTTGGTGTCCTCGAGAAATGGCTTGAGGACAACCAAGATCTGGAATATAGTATCCCGCTCTGTTTGGTTAAGCGGGCCACTGATTCCAATCTCCCCAGGCAAGGCCATCTCATGAATGGCCGTCTGTTGCTCCACCAGCCTTTCCAGCATGAGATATGTGGAGTTCCATTGAGTCTCCACATCCTGGATGATTTTGTGTTGCAGGAGGCTCAGCTCTGCCTGTTTCTCCCACAGCATCTTGCCCCCCTTGATGCTGCAGTGGAAGTAGCCCTCCATCTTCCTGCATTTTGAAATGTGCTGGCCAGTTGTGATGATGCTATCACCAGCAGCCCTGTGTCCCTCCAAGACATCCCTGACTCTGAGGTAGAACTTGTCATGGACTGCCTTAACCATATTGACTCCATTGTTGGTGACCATAATCCCATGGGTGAGCTTATCTTGCCTAACAAGCCACCCTTGCACCATGTGGGTGGGTGAGTGTGTGTGTAATATATGTGTAGTGCTTTCCTGCAGTGCACAGTGATGAGACACTGCCAGGCAAAGCACTGTTTTCTTTTTTAACAGGATTTTTGGGGAAGAGAGAGTTGCAAGGGATAACAATAGGAAGGGTCGGCAAGGGTAAATAGGAAAGGAATGGCTACAACTTGGTAGGGAGGCACTACCAAGCTGAAAGATTACAGATGCTGCTCTCTGCTGCTTCTCCTGCTGCTACACAGACACAGCTGCAAAATGGCAGAGAGCAGTTCACAAGCAGCCTTTTTATGGTGCTTCTCTGTCCCTTCCCCAGAGCACTGGGATTGGAAGGGACCTCAGGGGCATATCATTGTCACTGGCCATCTACAGATGTCAATATCAGAACAGTCCTTTCCCACCCCCCCTCCTCCTCCCTCTTCTTAGTTTCTCTTTCCCTGCAAGTCTGCCTCTGAAACAGTCCAAAACATCCAAAATATTTCTGAAATATCTGAAACATTTCTGAAACAGTTTGGATGGATCTGTTTAATTTCAGAGCTGTTTCAGAGCCTTACATTTAATTTTGGATTTGGTGTTTAAGCCGCTGAAATGTCCAAATTTGAAATGAAATGAAACGGCCACCAAAATTTTGCACAGCCCTATTATGTAGTAGTAATTCATGATTGCAGAAGTTAGCCTGTTTTTTGATGGTCCCCACAAACAATGTTTTGAATTGCAGTTAAGAACAGAAAGGAAGTAATCAACACTCTTGAAAAAAACAAGCCAGGTTTTTTAAAATATTTAAGTATGGACCAAGGACTATGGAACTTAATTTTAGACATCAGTTTTGAAAAATTGTGTTCCGGTATCTTTCATATGTCATTTGGAAATGATAAGGCAGTTCAGCCGGTAAAATAGCAAGAGATTACACATTTAACAGGTGAACATGGAATATGTTGCATAATGTAAAATTAAGCCATTCAACCACTTTGTGAGTTATATCATTTTTCATGATAACTGGAGTAATATGGAAGGTTACTCATCAAGTTCCTTTTGGAAATTTCTTCTTCCATTTGGAAGTTTTCTCTTTGAGATACATACTTTCAAAACCAGGCAGAGATGAGCAGAACATTCAGTTATATTACAAAATGTTCAAATTGGTTTAGTGAAGACGAGTTGGTAGGCATTTTCAAAACAATGATTAAAAATGATCCTGAAATCTTTGCAAATTAATTACATTATACAGATGAATCCACACAATGTCTTCTGGCAAGTGCTTTTTTTATAAGGGCTTTGTAGAAAGGATTATTATTTTTAAGGGCTAATTCTTTTGGCAGAAGTACAGTAAAACTGTATAATAGGGCTTGAATGATTCAAAATTGGCAAGGTACTTATTTTAGTAGTCATGAAGCCAAGATGCAGGGAAGTTATATTGTGCTGAAAGAGAGAAGGAAAGGTTTTAGTGCATCTGAAGCTATTGTTCTAGGGAACATCCAGCCACTTCTTCAATGTCTGTAAGGATATGCAGTAATTAGAATTATGTCTAATGCCAGGAGATTTAGAAAAAACCTAATTGAAATATGTGAGATATCAGTTTCTGAACAAAGTTTATTTTTTTAAAATTACATTAACTATAAAATTGTAATTCTACAAACTGGACACAAATGTCCAATGGATTCCTGGTAAAAATACACTAGCTGAGTTTGTGGACAGAGCAGATACTTGTACACTTTCAGTTTTCCCTTTATGTTTGAAAACTTGGCTATAGAAGCATATTTTGTGTTGTGTTCAAGCTAGGTTACTAAAGAGGGTTATTTTTACAATGGCTAACATTTGAAAGAGGTGGTTAGCTGTGTTTGCCTTCTGACTGACTTCTGGCTGACTAGATAGGCATCTTTATAGACTAAGTAAGATTATATATAAAGAGAACATTATACAGGTGCTGATCTAGTCCCTGCTTTCCAACAAATTTGTAGGTCAGGTTATTAATAAACCCAACTAACCATGAGCTCCTTTCAGCTTAGTGGTTGAAATCTTTGTGACTATTTATCCTGTTTGTTTTCATTTTTAGGTTTTATAAGTGTGTGTGTATAACTGATTATATTAGATATTGTAAGCAGTTAGCTTAGCTTAATTAGATGTCACTATTTTAGAGAAGCTGAGAACAAAACATAAAGGCTTCTCTAACTTTAGACTGAATCTAACTTCAATATCAGGATAGGTTTTAAAACTACTTGGAAGAGAATAGGAAAATAGATAATCAATTTCCAATGTATATTTCAAAGGAAAGGACTTGTTAGACAATCTGATGGCATTGTCTAAGACTGACAAACTTTTTTTCTGGGAAAGGGGGGAATATGATCTAGGATTTCAGTACAGCATTTGTTAAAATGTCACTCAGGACATTAGTCTGAAAGGTCAAAAGTATAGGTATTAATGTGTAATCGAAAGCTGGAGGGGAACAATGTAGATAATAATTGATGTTATCAAGTTAGGCTCTGAAAAACAGCACTGGCCATAATTGAAATGTAAAAGTTTTATACACAAATCATTTTGAAAGTCCTAACCCTTGTGACTAGCTATTTATTTAAAATAAACAAAGTAATAACTTTATAGAGACAACTTGTACTGAGAACAAAAGAAAGGTATCATGGTATTCAGTCTCAAATTCAAAGCCATTCACTTTGGCAACACTATAGTAATAACAGGAAAGAGTAGAAATGAGGGAAATAAAATGATATTGGTAAAATTGGTACACTGTTAGAATAAGACCTTAGTCTATGTCAGCTATAAAAAAGTAGTTGGAGGGATTTATTAAATTCAACGGAGATTCTGTTATATTTTATCATTAAGAGTTATTTGACATATTGTAGATTCTGTTAGTCACCTAAGCAGCAGAAAAGAAAAAGCCAGAAGAGCAACATCTATAAGTCTTAATTTGAAAAGAAGAAATGGAATGTCTACTAGATAGCCATAAGGGCCTGCATATATTGAAGCATGGAAAAGATGCTTATAAGATGACTTATGTTCACAGCTGAGAGGGACACAGCTGACAGTCAGACTTCATTGGTGGTGGGGGGTAGGGGAGGCTGTAGGAGGACAGCTTATTGAAAAATCTTCTTCTCTTATGTCAGGTACAATCTTTCTCCATACAGAACCCCAGAAATATTTTGTTCTAGTTTCTCAACCTCTCAGTTGGTGTGGGGTGGAGTGAATGATATGTGCCCCCCAATTAAAGCATCTCTAAGTGCATACTGAAAAAAACACTTGAAAAGAAGAAAAAAACAAATAAGCAAACCCAAGGTCCTTCTTATTCAGATTTCCATTTTCTTCTCTCACAAAGGCACTCACATTGCTGCATAGTATTTATTACTCATATTTGTTCTAGTCTTAAAATCTGGCTCTGATTACAGAAGCACTGTTAATGAGTGCACTGAACACTTTCATGCTGAGAATTTAATAATTTGTTGACAAAACAGAGTGCATTCATTCACATCTAGTTTGAAATAACATTAAAACATTTAATTTCATTTATTAAAGTCAACTGATGTTTAAGCTGAATTCATACACTTTTTCCTCTTTTTTTGTTCATTTTGTTTTCATCTGGGGTGGATTGACCTGAAATCTGGTTAAACCAATTACATCAAAGTTTACTTAATTTTAAATGTTCAAGATACTACTCTTCATTGTAGAGAAGGAAAGAAAATTGTTTTCATGTTACTTCACAGCCACTAATTCTGCCACCATAGTAACAGGTAGAAATGCAAAGAAATTGAGCTGTGTTATCTGTAGGTATTAATTTAATCAGTGGGACTGAATTTCAGTAGGAAAAATATAGTATTGTGTAAGACTAAAGAATCTTCAAAGTGCAGAGTGAGTCACTTTATTATTAGAGGTTGTTATAAAAATGGAGAAGGTATAGCAAAGGGCAGGCAGACTAATGCAATGATCTGGGTTATTTAAAAAGGTTAAAGCAATACAATAGATTCCTTTCTTTAGGAAGAGAGATTATAAATGCTACAAGGTAATTTTAAAATGAGTTTCAAGTACAAGGGTAAGGGGGTATTTAAATATACATAAAAGTAGGGCAGGAAACTAATGAGTTTTATACAACAATTCTTTGCAATTTGGGCCCAGTCCTGTATCTGTTAAAATCAATGGCAAAAGTCAGTGATTTCTAAGTCATTTTTGGCTTATACAAGAAGACAACAGTGACAGTGACAACAAGATAAACTAACACTTCAGTTATAGGGTGAAACAGTTGTATTTAGAATTATATGTTTTTTGTATACCAGAGATGCTCAACTCCTGGCCCCGAGCCCATATGTGGCCCAAGGAGCCATGTTGCCAGGGTGTAGAAATTTGGTAGTGGATGAGCAGTTGCAGTATTAATTAATGCACTCCTTCTGGCAAATTTTCCAGGGGAAATCCCCATGGGCTGGATAACATGTCTGTACTTGCTAGATCTGGCTGGCACAGAACTCGATTGGGTGATGCACTAGCTGGAGTAGGGGTTGGTGGGTTCAGATTGAGAAGTGCAGGGTCAGATCCAGCATGGGTCCAGGTTGGTGCAGCACATTGCTAAATCAGTTGGCACAGGATTGGATCAGGGTGGCATGGGTCAGAAATGTAGAAGCATGCTGCTGGATTAGGCAACATGTGACTGGATTTAGCAAAATGAGGCCAGATTGGACCATTCATGGATGGCCAGATCACAAAGCACAAGTCCAGATCAGGGAAGTTTTGGTTCCTTTCAGGGCAGCATGCAGGCAGGAGTCCAGATTGAGGCAGTGCAGGTCTGGATCAGGTTGTGTGGGATTTGGCTCATGGACCAACCCTATGTAACATTTCTCATCTGTGGAAGCAAAAGTTCGCGCACCAGTGTTCTGTACTGTAACACAGGTTTACATGCATCTTGACTTTATTTTAAAAACAATGGAAATGCAACAGTGGCATTCTGTCAACTTATAGTGACGCCCTTTGATATTGATGCAATTGTTATGTTTGTCTGGACTCCAAGTGTATGTCATACACAGCAGTTTTAGGACAGCAATTTAGCAAGGAATGTAGTTAAAAGAAAAGGTTCAAAAGTTAAAAGAAAGTATACCTTTTCTGCCTGGGTAAATTACCCAATTTAAACTGCCAGCCACCTACCAGTATTTTCAATAAGGAATATGAAGCTAAACATGAAGAGAAAAAAACCCCAGAATGTATAAGGGACTGGACTATATGTCATCCAGATGGCCCCTCCCTGTCCTCTGTTCCTGTATGCATATGTAAATGTGTCTAATTAAGTATGTAGAATTAGGGAAAACTCTTAACTTTTGGCAAAAAATTCATAGGCCAAGAGTGACCATTGGCACCCACTTTTCTTATATCAACTTGTATGGGACTCTGAGAAAATAAGCTACTATTCAAAGAATAGATGTGTAAGGAAAGCAAAGCTTCAGAAGTGGTGAGAGTATGTTTAATTTACACTTGAAAAAAAGGGAAAATATACAGAATGTGCCAGAAAAGAGAACCAGACAGATACTACAAATAATAGTTCCTCTGTTCAGCTTTGTAACCCAGTGCATGATTCAGGGGTAGGAGCTGTTACCAGATTTGCCTGCTACTTTGGGGTGTGCTCATTTATTAGGGCTAGGGTCTTGGTAATTCTATTAATGTGCTGCTTGTGTTACTTGTGTTTCTATACGACGCTGTATCTCTCCCTTCTGCAAGCCCTCACCCCCAATGGAGCTATCTTGCAGGACTCAGTTCAGTGGGGCTGGGTTTCTCCAGTCCCCAAATCAGTCATACACACATACAGATTAACGTGATATGCCTGACCTGGCTGGGTTGATCACCATGGACAGGCTGACACCCTCATATGCCAAGAATCAGTTCATCAGAGCAACAATAACTACAGTCAGACACAAGCACACAGTTGAACAGAATACCTCTGAATCTGGCTGGGTGTCCAGATGACACCCTCATGGGCCAGCATTCAGTTCATTAGGGCATGTCTGAGCCAAACTGGGTCAATCAGCCTGTACAAGCTGATCCCCTTACGTGTTTCAAACTCAGCATGTCCCAATATTTTAGCCTCTTGATAAGCAGGCCCCACAGTACTTTTGGGCTTCACAGGGATCTTTAGCTTAGGTAAAAGAAGCGTTGCTGCACAGCAAGTGGGAAAGGAGAAGTAGAGAAGGAAAAATATACTCAGTTGCCACCAGTTTGACTATAAAAGTTATTTATTGCTAAGTATATGCAATATATAATGACACTAGCAGTAACAGACATACAAAGGAAAAACACAAACAGTTACAGTATTACCCTGGTTTCACTAAGCATTTGGGGAAACTTAGCTCAAGCTTAACTAATACAGTTCATGTTCAGAAATCTATGCTTAGAGAGAGAACAGAAGAGAATGAGAGTTGGGATCTCACCAGTCCAAGGCACTCGGGTTGCAAAGCTGACAGGTTAAAGTTCTCAGCATGATCCTTGAAGGGAGATGATCTGTCTCCTTTAGCTTCCCAAGAAGAAAGCGGGTGGTGTCAGCACACGCACTGCTGCTTCTTTTACAGATTTTTATACCCTCAGTTCAGCTTCTTTCAAGCATTCTCAATAGTGTAAATCAAATTGTCTTTTCTATTGACAAGGGGTTATCTGGTTGGAACATCTCAGGAACTTGATTGATACTCAGGAAACACCTACTTAGGAGCCAGCTTGACATTCCTATGGATAGCAGATATACTGATGGGATATCTCCTGGTTTCTTCAGAAACAATAGATAGCTTGCAGCATCAGGATTTTGGATTTTTACTTGCTGTGAACAAGCCTCAGCCTAACATGACTTTTCCATATCTACTATAGTCTTTTAACAGACTTAAGGCACTTATTGGAGTGTTCATAACCTGTTGTGGAGAAGACTTCCACCAGTCGTTCCGGGAAAAGTATGACAACACTTGTGGTCAGGGCTTCAATGGGCTGGACGCTGTGATGAACGCTTTACCATCGTTCAAATGTTGCCCATACCCTGACTTGGTGTATTACCTCAGCATTCCCTCACCCAGAAACTGAGTTTTAGCCAATTAAGTTTACATAGGCCCCCCATAGTGGGACCAGGGAATGTACGGCCCGAGATGCCTATTAAACTTTACTTCTGCTTTGAGGTGTGTGTGTGGCGGGGGGGACTCCTTTGTAGATTCAGATTAGAACTGGTCTGATAAATGCTGAGCTGAGTGTGTGGGTTGATTAGCATTTGGAGCACAGATTCCTCATCATGTAGTGCTCCCCTGCTTCTCCGATCCCAGAATTCACTGCAGTCTCTGCTTCAGGCTTTCTGTTCTCCATCTCTCATGTAAATGAATGGTCATCTGTTCCCATCTCAGATACAAATGAGACCTAGGGCAGTTGTTTCACTCATGTCACCCTTATCTGGAGGGTTTTAGGTGTGTCTCTCACTGCATCTTAATTAGTTTTTGTTTAGGTGGGAGGGGATTCTTTGTGAGTCAGACAGTCTGCATCCTATGTCAGGGTTCCTGAAGAACATGGAGCTGAGAGGTAACAGAGCCCAGCCTGGGGGGAGGGAGAGGGTTAATGAATAATAGCCTGCCTGCCCAGAGACATGGAATCAGGTGACAAGGATGATTTCCTTGCCCCAGAGGAAGTTAAAAGCTGCCAGGGCTTCTGAGAGAGCTTCTAGGAAGGCTTCTAGGAAGGCAGCACAGAGCTGGAGTTGCCCTCTCTGAGGTCCAAGGAAGGACCACAGGTTTTGAGTTAACTATTTGTTATTTGTATATTTGTTTGTTTTATTATTTATGGTGTTTCCTGTAAGGACAAGTTTACTCCAAGGAAAATAAAAGATGAATGACAGCCCACTATAATCTGTTTATGAGCAAGGTAGATTATACTCAGCTTTATGTTAACTGTCCCTTTTGTCAAATAATGTCTTCAATCAGTATAAACATATTGCTATTCTTTCCCCACCCCCACCACACACATACTTTTTGTGTGTTATTCTTCTCCCCTTTCCAATATTTCCTCCATTTCATTTCAGGCCCATTAACATTTTTACAAGACAACAGACACATGCAGATATTTTATGTGGGTTGATGGTACTTGCTTGCTTGTTTGTTGTTTACTTAAAGATATACTTTTAGAATCCAGGTCACTTCCACCAGCAAATAGCCATTCTGTATCTATTTCTTTTCAACTGGGTTCACTTAAGTAAGAACAAAGAAAATTGTCAGTAACCACGAGCACCTGAAAAAAATCATAGTAAGAACTGGATTAGTAAGAACACAAGCAGTGGAAAATATTTGCCATCAAGGTAGGGGGTCATAGCAAAGACTACATACAGACATGGTGTCAGGATTTTGCTAAAGTCAAATTTCATGTGGAGCCATGGGTCTTTCCTACAGAAAACTACCTGTAGATCTCCTAAAGTTTGGGTGTTTGACTACTGGTGTATTCCTTTGGATTGTAAAACTTATTGTTATACCTAATGGAACACCTAGGAAGAAATCTTGCTAGAAGTTATCCTGAGGTTTGAGTTATTATGCATAGATTTTAAATTATATGTATAATAATAGCAATGGAATAAGGCACCCAAATAAGGCATCAGTAATGGCTTTTGGAGGTGGGAGGAAAGAAGCCAAAATAGCAAAAACACTAATGGTACTTACAAGTGTTTGGGGAGATTTGGGGAGATTACAATAAAAATAGTCACTCTATCTAATTTTGTTTGCCTGTGTGTGGACCTTACATATAGATTCTTTGCTAGGTCAGTCTAACTGAGAACTGTACAGAAGTTGCAGGGAGGTTAGATCAGATGTCTGCTACATTAGATCGGGTATGGCTAAACTGATCTAACTTAACTTCTGTACAGGTTCAGAGTGAATCTCTGGGGCTAGGAAAGTTCAACTACTAGCCCAAGCCCTGGGGCTGCACTATTCCTCCCCCCTACAGGCACCAGGCTTTTTTAGTCCTCTCTTTTTTAGATCCCTCTTTTAGTGTCCCTCTACCTGAGACAGGCAAACTGCCCCAAAGGGCCAGCCATCCCTCCTCACCAGAGCCCACCAAACCCCCTGATCCTTCAAGCTGATCCTGGTGCTAGTTTTACTGGCATTTGTCAATTCCAGGAGCAGATTGAAGTAAGTTGGGAATGAGGGAGGGGTGGGTAGGATTGGAGGCCATTGGTTTCTGGATGGGAGGTTCTTCGTCTGGAGGTGGGAGAGGGGTGGGGAGCTAAAAATAGCTCCTGGTTCTGTGGGAAGAGAGAGGCCCCTGACTCCCACCAATTCCCCCCAGGGGAGCCACTACCCCAACACAAACTTGCCAGTCCCTCCATCAGCCTATTCCCCGCTCTCTGACTTAGTTTAATTAGGCTCCCAACACTGGTGAACACCAGTAAAAACATGACTTGGAGTGGTTTATAAGACTGGGGATGTTTTGGTGGCATTAGGGGTGGGCTGGGGGTAGTGGTGGGGAGCTGGATGGTTCTTGAAGGTTTGGCAGAAATGAAAAACTGTCTGATCCAACAAACCCTCCCATTCCTCCTAATCCCTTGGCCCTCTAAGCCTCCCTTGCAGATCTACTCAGTCCCTGACTCCCTACAAGCCCTCTTGCTATCCTCCGCCATCCTGCCTGCCCTTCTCCCTTCTACAATTTACCATAGCTCAGGGCATGGGCAACTGATGCCACCTTAGTCACCCCTGTGTATCCCCTATGTGTCACCACTGGCTCAGGCTCCTGGCACCTATCTAAGTAGATTGGGGGGGGGGGCATTTTTAACTTGATCTAACCCCAAAAAAACTTTTGGCAGGAATATCCATATGCAGCCCAAAAGAGTTAATGCTAACAGTCTAAAGAAAGTTGAAAAAGGATTTATAATCATACCTAGAGAGAATGAGCTGAGTGAGATAAAGTGGCCTGATTAATAAGAGGAGTTAAATTAATAACAACTCAAAGAGTGAGACTGAGCTCTTAACAATTACCTTTAATAAGAAAAGGAAAAAGAAAAGAAGTCTGGGTAATTATGGAGTAATGAAATCCTTTAAAATAGCTATTGATAGAGAGTGGATAAGGGAATACTTTTTTTTTTTTTAACTTATGCAAGTCATCTTGGCCCCAGTGATGTATAACTTAGAGTGCTAAGGGAGATCACTAATAAATTGCTCAGACGGATTTCAACTGAAGCCAATAACAGACCTCATTGATTTCTATGAGAGCATGGTTGGGTCCAGATTTATCAAATTCTGGAAGTTTATTTTTGGAAAGGTACGGAGAACTGGAGTGATTTGGAAAGACTGAATACAAAATAAGTATGATAGAATAATTTAAAAAAGAAAAGGAAAATTATGCCGGTTATTGCTCTCCTAAATCCTGATAATGATAAATGAGAAGAAATATTAAGAAAGGGGCAAAGCATTTAGGTAACAGAACCACAGACAAAACTACTGTAACAAAGCAGTGGAAACCATAAACATTGCATTAAAGCAGATCCTTAATCCAGAAAGTTCCTATTCAGTTTTTGTCAGCTCTGCCTAATCATCATGAATGTTCCTTCATTTGGGTCTTTGGCCCTTTGTCTGGCAAACTTCACCATTGCTGTTTCAAATAGGCCATTTTTAAGTAGTATAAACTGGCTACATTCTCTCCTCCACTTGTTAAGTATCTTCTCTGCATTCCTACTACATACTAGTAATTCTTGGTAAAGGATTGCACAATACGTATGTCCTGTCTTTTTAAATTAGAAATATATTTATCAAATGAAAAATGGGTATGCTTAACTATAAAGAGCAAAAATGATGTCTTTCACATAAATAACTGGATACAGGCTCTTACAAAAGCGTTACTTTAAAAAAAATAATTTATAGTGATTCTAGCTTATATGAAAATAGTATTAATAGACTGAAGGAAAAGTAGTAACAGAGTAAAGGACCAAAAAGGACTTGTAGCACACCTAATCACCAATTTGGGGTGAATTTATTCAATAAGGGACTACAAGGATTGTAGTGAAAATGGACTTATTCAGTATCTCTAATTTGTGAATTAAACTAATGTATGTTTAAAAGTCCTATTAAATGTGTTTTTAGGGTGATATAGAAGACAAATTAGGATGTAAGTTTAGATTATATACACAGATCAAGTTAAATAATATTTCTGGCCTCATCTAGATCAGGATTTAAAGATGAAGCATAAGCAATTGCTAGCTAATACATGGTAACTGACATATTTATTAGACAAGGCCTTTTACACATACTAAATCATATGACTAGAAACATAGGGGAACAGTTTTAGCATGTATTAAAGTATGTATTACTTGCCTACAGTAGACTTTTAATGTGATTGGTAGCAAAGAGTAAATCCCCCAAGTCTCCCCACCCCCCAACTCTGCACATATCCATGGGAAAGATTGTTGTGGAAGCAAACTAATTATCACTCTGTTCTCCCTGATTTGTCTGTGCACAGAATATCCAAAGTTAACTAGCCATTTCTGATTACTCACAAACCAAGACTGCTTGTTCAAATGTTTTATATACAGTGAAATTGGTTAGGTTTTGGCCTTATCTCTCAAAATACCCTTGAGGTTGCAAATATTTAAGAAATGTACAGAGTACCACGTGCCATTGGTTACATATGTGAATAATACAGGAGACAATTGTAACTATAGATTCTAAGAAATGTGACAGATAAGCATAATTATTTTTTTACATCTACAATGATATTCAATTGAAGTAAGAATATAGCTGTCTTGCCATCTAGTCTCACATTTCTGTAGAGTGGTATCAGAATTGTGGAGTCTTAAAAGTCAGTTTTGGAGTGTTGGGGAAGCCAATTATATAAAATCTGGGTATAGTCTTCACCTGTGGACAGGCATTCATTTCTACTGCTACAAATTTCTGGAACATTTTCTTCAGTAGAAATCTTCCTGAGAGAGGGAGCATACAAGCATTCCAACCTGCAAATATCCCCTCCCTACTGCTCAAAACAGTTTTGGGGAAGACTAGGAAAGCAGCAACATGGCAAGAGTCCAGATACAGGGAAATAACCCCACACCTTTTCCATACTGAGGTTGTCTTGTCTGGGAAGGGCTCAGGAGAAGCTGCAGCTGGACTCTTCCCATGTTTGGAGGAGTCCAGCTAATATTTTTCTCACTACTCTCCAAATCTTCCACAGATTGGGGTTCGTGAATTCTTGTAGAAAGCTCAAGAGGGCACTGGCAGGTCAACTCCTTCCTTGATCAGGAAGTGTTTTGCTGTGGGACCTGCACGTACCCCCATACCATAATTCCCCTCACTCTGGGGAAGGCTCAGGAGAAGATGCTCTCAATCATGGAAGAATCAAATATTAATTCTAGCAGGAAAAGCTCTTTTACAGGTGACAAAGTGGAAGATCTTTCTCATGTAGGGGGTGTATTTACTACACAACACACTGGATCTAGCAACTGGATCTAGCCTGTGTTCTAGCAACTTTTGCTGAGAAAGTGGTTGTAACTCCTACACGTGGCCTAAGTGTCACTCACTTTATTTGGGCAAAAGGTAGAGCAACCATGCCATGCTTGTCTGACCCCGTTAGTCTCCACTGTGTTACCCTGTTCTACCTTCCCCTTGACTTTCAACTAAGATGACTAACCACCTCTGTGTTCCCTCTTTTTACACATACACAGAAGTCCTGGAAAAAAGAGTGGCAGGATCCAAATAACATCCTTTTCCAGAAATCTTATCCTACATACCAGTTCCTGGTTTCCAGGAAAGAACTATACTGAGATGTAATTTTAGCATAGAACTAGACCTCTTGCTGCTCAATACAGCTTTCTCTACATAGACATTTGTGTAGCCTATACAACAATACAGCCTTTGTTTAATGTCTAAGGGCTTGTCCACACATGCAGGCATGTGCGCTTGCAGCAGCTGAAATAGAAGTGGCACAGATTTGAGCCAGAGATTCAGCACACATGCCCGGACATGCACTTTGCTGTAAGGCAAGTTGTGCCACTTGGGGCAAAATAACCCTGCCAAGCTCCTTCTGGATCTTCAGCCGTGGGGGCTGGGGCCCTAGCCAGCAGCTCAGGGCTATGTGCCCTCAGAAGCTTCTGGAGCATGGCCATTTGGTATCTGGGGATGCTACCCCTTGTGCTAGATGGACTGCTGAAGCAGCACCCTTAAAATCACTTTGATAAAGAGGGATTGATCAGTTGGGCAATGTTGTATTGCTGTATTTACAATGTTACAGCAATTTGGAAGCCTACCACTGTACCCATTAATATAATAAAATAAATTCTAAATAGCTATATGTTTTTATGTTTACTTTTGGATTTCTTATCACATGGGTGTGTGCTAGGGAATGTGGGGTTTGTGGGAGAGGGTGGGAAGGAGTATGGGTGTATGGGTGGATATGTGGATGGTTGTGGAGGGATGTTAGGGGGATGCTGGTCGGTATGTGGATAGGGGTGGGTAGGGATGGGGAGACTGTGAGTGTGGGGAGACTGTGTGGGCGGCTTCTCAGGAAGGGTGGGTCCTTGGCCCACCACAGGGCACAGCACCCCACACAGAGCATGAACTGCACCCCATGCAGGGCCCCAGCCCACCTGTACAGGGTCCCAGCCACCCTGGAAGGTCAGAGCCCCCCTGCCCACTCCCCCAGCCCCTGCTGCTCACTCCCCCAGTTCCCTGGTTGCTTCCCACCCTGTGATCACTCCCTGGGGCTTGGCCCTGGCCACCTGGCAACTGCACTGCTGCTGCCACTGCTAACTTGTGCAGCTGTGGCTCTGCTTAGCAGGGTGCTGAATGGCATGGTACACTTTCGGACAGCTCAGAGCTGTGACCTAGGGCCCTGCACTGCTCATGGGGAATGCCTTCCATGCCAATCTGGGCCCTGCTTCCAGGGGCCCTATGTGCCATTTGGCCAGGCCACTTCTGTCCACATGGGGCCTGGCCTGGTATGGCAGACAGTCCCCATGAGCATCATGGGGCCCTGGGTCACAGCCCTGAGCTGCCTGAAAGTGCACTGTGCAATGTTCTGCCACATGAGGCCAAGTCCCACTGCTCCCTGCTGCGTGGTGGGGGTGGGGAAGATGTGCCATGAGACCCCAAGTAGCCCCTGTAGCTGCTGCTGTGCAGGGGGGATGGGGGCTGGGCAGGGAAGCAAGTGGGGAGCTGAGGGAAAGAGAGAGAAACTGGGGAAGAGATCAGGGATCTGGGGGAAGGATGGAGAAGCTTGGGGAGAGATCAGAGAGTTAAAGGAAGGAGGGAGAATCTGTGGAAATGATCAGAAAGCTGGGGGAGCTAGGGGGAAGGTGGGGGAGTGATTGGGGAGCTGGGGAGGTGAGGGGGGGGCTGGAGCTCTGCAGTGACCCTACAATTGTCCCTTTCCCCCTCCTTCAACCCTCCCCACCCCCTACTTACCTGTCATGGGGCCCAGGCCCTGGTTGATGAAGCCTGCACCACTGCCTAGCCTACATGGGCAGGCAGTGTGATTCAGCACTGGGGAAAGGGCCAGCCAAAGCATCTCTATGGAAAACCAAGCCTCCAGTTGCCTCAGGGCATGATCCAGGACTGTGCCCTGCCCTGCTTTTTTTTCCCAGGGTATTTGTAGAAATCTGGATATCCAGGTGGCTAAACTTTGCCCCTGCACTACAAATATACAGCACGGGGAATGTTTTTTTGTTCCCACACATGCATCTTGCAGTGTCTTGAAGGGGTTTGAGATGCTGCAAGAGACATCTGTGTGCTCATGTAGACACACCCTAAAACGCCACATGCAAGGAAAAAAGAATTTAGGAGATCACATGCAATAAAAGGATTGCAATAGCAATAAAAGGATTAATGCCTTCATTTAAGAAGGTTCTGCAGTAGCTGCCCATCAGAGATATTTTTGCATCTAACTCAGAAGCAACTAGCAACTGGTCCTGTTCACTGTTGCAAGTCAAAGACAGGATTAAATTAACTACTAGTATCTGTCTATATGACAATACTTCTGCTTTTAGTCCATTCACCATTCAAAGTAACTTAACATTACCTTTGATTGCAGTGGTGCATAGCCACTGCAATTATTTAGGCTGAGTGCAGGCATTCAAGAAGGCCAAGGTGGAAGCACTCTAAGGTTTGAGTTTTACTCTAAGTGCCCGTGGTTAAGCTAGGAGGAAGAACACACATTTGGACTTTTAGGGAGGGGAGGAGACTTGAAGCCTGCTTGCAGAACCCAAGTCTAGGAGGTAGGAAGGGCTTTTACAAACCTTCCAGCATGCCTCACTGGCTCCCCATGCTGCCAAAGACTCCAGAGTGGAGCTGAATGGCTGAGCCACCACTAATTGTCTTGGATGCCTAGGTTCTTGTGTGTGTGTCCTAGGTGTCTGGGTTCTGTGTGTGTGTGTATTGGATGCACAAATCCTGAGCTTCAGGAGGCTGAGCCCCTGAGCTTCCTTTCAAACAGCCCCTCCCCTACCTGATGCCATCTTGCTACCACCAGGTAGGGGAGGGGCCAATGGCGATGCATAGGGGGTGCATACATAGGGGGTGCACCCCTGACTGGCTGCACTTGCCACTTAGGCAATGGGCAGGGGGGGACAAATGGGAGTGCTGGTGCTCCCCCTGCAAGTGCTGGCCAGGGAGTGAAGCACCGTTGTGCTCCCAGAAGCAGCTGCAGCCACTCCTGGCATAGACCACGGGAGGCCTCCCCTGGTCCGCAGGAACAGCTGTGGGAGGACACCCCCCCCCCCCCCAGTTGCTGACTGGTCACTGGGAGTGCTATTTAAGAGGAAGCTCAGTGGCTCAATCCCCTGAGTCTTAGGCAGACGTGTAAATTGCATGTTTTGTGAAAATCACTTAATTTTTTTATTTTAATTAAAAATGCAAAACTGTAATTTAAACAGGGCCCTATGTAACAGGCTGCACAACTTACACACACACAGATGTATTCCCCGCGCTTTTGATCATTAGAACAAATAACATAAGAAGGCAGACCTTAATCCTGTCCAAGTTAACCCAGCTCTCCTGCTGCCAATTTTCTGGGTCCATGGAGAGTATGGCAGACCAAGTACTGTGGTCTTGTGTGTTATGCTAAATTTAGATAAGGAGTGGGGTAAGTGGAAATGAAATGATGGTTCAGAGTAATTTGGTCTGAAATCTGTTCCTACAACATTTTATACCAGCAACAAATGAGTTCCCCATTAGGTACAACCTTGGGAGAGAAGTGTGGGTCAAACTGAACAGACTGAGATCTGGATACAGATGCTTCAAAACAATACTGTACAAGATGAACATGTTGGATAACCCCTTGTGTGAATGCAGCGTCCAGAAAACAGCACAGCACTTAGTTGCAATCTTTACAGATGCCCAGGTGGGGTAGATAGAATCTGCAAACTGAGCAATAATACCAGATGGTGACTCGTAGATGGCTGGAGGGAACAGGTGGGTGGGGATTGGAAACAGGGGCTTCACCACCTTGGGTCATGGAGAGCCAAGGAGCAGAGCCAGCTTGGGGCTTGGGCAGACCATGCAAGCTCAGGCCAAAGCTAGAGTTGCTGCCCTTTGAGGTAGGGTAGTGCAAAGCCTGATAGATTGCCAGTGGAATGTGACCTAATGTGAGTCACAATGGGATCTTGTAAAGATACTCATTACAGCACTGTCATCTGCAGTGCTGAGGTCTGATACCACATCCAGAGTTATCCTTCACTGGGATCCACTCTATGTTCCTTGACCATCTGTTCAGTTACAGTTGTAGAGTGTTTTCTCTGTGCTTTTACCGCACAATAAGTGTAACTCCTTTATCTAGCCTTAAACACTGAACCAAGTACTGAATACTGTGATCTACTGTATTTATCTAATGCACTCATTATGTTTTAAAACAACAATAAAAAGTAGGTATTTTCAGTATAACATTTTCAAGTTATATATTTTAGATCAGCAACTTGTATTTCTTCCAGGAGCATTGTAAGACGATTCCTGTCTCTCAGAAGCTGTGTTCTAGAACTTTAAAGATCAAGTGCTCAGAAAACATAGGAACAACAATTAAACATCAAAATTGCATAGATATAAACAATATAGTGACAAATATTGTAGTGAATCAGTGAATTAACTGTTTATTGTTCAGTGTTTTACAGTGTTTAATGAATTCTATTATTATGCTACAGTGGCTTCCCTAAATGAAGACATTCTTTACTGTCTTTAATAATGTCTCTCTTACTGAGGGAAAGTAATTCTTTTTTCTTGTTATTTGGTTTGACTAAAATCTTTTAAAATTCAATGTGCAAATGTTCAAGATTTGGTATTTTAAAATATCCAAATTGGAACCTTCCCATCACCTCCCATCCCTACATTTAAGCCTTTTAAGTGAAGCTGTTTATTTTCATTAACTAAAGGCATTGGAGGCCATAGTGATTTCACAAAGATTAAAGCTTCTGAGATTTTGTTTCCCAAAGCTCATACAAAGAGAAATCCTATTAACTTCTTGTATTATTAATATGTCATGTGATATTTGATTTCACAGATCCAGATCAGTATTCATTTTCTGTTCTGTTTATAATTTTTCAGAAACATAGTTATTGTAAATGCTAATAAGATTTTTTTAATGACAGGAATTTCAATATATGGGAATATAATTACCAAAAGATTTTATATCATGCATTTTAATGATGTAAATTTCAATATATCATTTTAAAGCATTCTGCTTAGAAATTACCTAAAAAATTGTATTCCAGATGGGATTGTTTTCTATTATAGAGCAAATTGTTCTAGCTGAGAGATTCTGTTCATGAAAAGACAGTAATCATGCAAGAAGGTTATTTCTGGCAAAGAAGTTGTGTAAATATTATGTGCCTGCCCAGAAAGATCTATCACACTTCTTTTTTTGTGTTGTCCAAATAGTACCAGCCAGGTTACATGTGTTATTGACATAAGCATCTCCCGAGTTTAGGCAAATTGGATTTTAATGTGGTGCTTATGTGTTCCCTTTTAAAAATAAAGACTGGACAAAAATGTGTTGTCAGGGTGTGGTTTTGTCATAATACAGAACACCCCTTTCATTTTGCTTAATCTTCATGAATCGCAATCAAATTAGAACCGTCCCCTAAACATTTAATAGGCAAGATGACTCAGTATCTCTTGATCATCCTGTTTGTCCAACATGATTTCAACATTGTCCTAAATAGTTGTGTGGAAGTACCTAGGAGTGATGTGGTGAGTGCTATACCATCCATCTTGACTCTCCTTGACCCTCCTTTCCTCAACTTGCCTGCCGTGAATTGGTGTTACTGATGAAAAAGGAAGGGTTCAGTAGTGATCTTCTTCCTAGGGACCCTGGGGATGGAGGTACTCATGGTCTTGACAGGATGTTCCACGGGGCTCCACCTCCCCTACACCCCATCCACTCACCAACCAACTGGTGCAGCCTGTGTTGTCCAGCCATGCCAGGTAGACCCTGATTTCCTGTGGGGCTGGTATCAGCATAAATTCCTATGGGCTAGCCCAGCTGTTATGGCTGCTGGAATCCCAGCCTTGATTGCGGCTGAACTAACCTTCTGTCTCCTCTTTTCTTTTCTTTTTTTTTCTCTCTGGTGTCCTCCTCCTTGCCTCTGATGAATTTGCTTGGAAATTAGATGCTGGAGGGGATGGAAATGGCTCCTCCCTCCCAGTCTAATGCAGGGACGCTGCTTCCCCTGCTCTGGACTCTGGCCCTGAGGCAGCTTCAAGGCTTCTCCTGGCCACTGGAGCCTCCCCACACCAGGTGTGCGCCTCGCCAGCGTGCTCCTCCTCCTCCCTGCCTCTGGGTTTCAGCAAGGCTTTTCAGTCTTCCCACAGTGGTGTCTCTGGCTGCCGTGATTGGCCTGGGATTTCCCCACCCCAGGAACAGCTGATTGAAGAGCCAGTGTAGTCCCGGCTGATGTGACTGTGATTCCTGCTCTGGTTCCAGTTGAGTGACTGGAGGTAAGTTTCCCCAGAAGGGGAGGGCTTTGTTTGGGCAGCGTGGGGCTCACAGGGGTTCCCCCACTCACTTCTGATACCTGTGGGGGTTTCTCACTGCCACACACCTCCCCCCCATAAGTTACCTTGTGGCAGCTGGATCCCTTGTATGGTTTTCTGAATGACCTGATGTTCTTCTTCATGACCTTGACATGCCTCCTTGGCCAGCTCCACTGAACAACAACATCTAGAGAGGATAAAATCTGCTTCAGAATTATCCTTGCTTTCCCAGGACTGCTCTTAGGGCTGTGAGGTGCTGACTCCAATCAGGGATGAAGATGATGATATCATCGATATAGGCTGCTGCATATGCCATGTGGGGTGCCAGTAAAGTGTCCATAAGCCTCTGCAAAGAGGCTGCCATGCCATTCAGCCCAAAGGGCATCCATACAAATTCGAACAGGCCCCAAGTGGTCCTGAATGTGGTTTTGGCACAGTTGATGGATTGCATTGGGATTTGCCAGTATCCTTTGGCCAGGTTGAAGGTTGATATATATCTGGCTTCCCCGATTCTCTCAATAAGGTGGGCTATATGTGATATGGGGAAGACGTCAAAGGTTGCTAAGGCATTTACTTTCTAAAGTCTATGCACAAGCAAAGTAATCCATCTGGTTTGACCACCGGTACAATTGGACTGCAGCATGGGTTTTGGGACAGCTGGATGATTCCCAGCTCCTGCATTTTTTCAATCTCCTGCTGCACTTCCTGCTGCAATCATTGGGGTGTAGGCCTCCATCTCTCCCGGACTAGTGTACCAGGTGGGGTCCTGCTCTCATGTTCAATTCCCTTTGCTTACCCTGAGGTTTCCTGGAACACATCCCAGAAGGCTTCTATTACTTCCTTCAGTTCCTGCTGTTGGCCAGCATCCAGATCTTCCCCAACTTGCACTTGCTCCTTTAGTATGGGTTCCTCAAGTTCCAGGCAGAGGGGTACCAGTTCCTCTACCATTTCCTCTCTCTGTGCCAGCCAGCCCTGGGGTGCCTTCCATTCCTTGAGGAGGTTTACATGGTAGATTTGGTGCTCATGACAGTGTCTGGGTTTGAGCACTTTGTAATCTACTGGTCCTACTTGTTGGACCACCCTAAATGGGTCTTGCCACATTGTGAGGTGTTTACTTGCTGACGTGGGAAGTGAGACCAAGACCATATCCCCTGGATGGACTGTTGGGGATTTCATTTTCCTGTTATACTGAGTCTCCTGCTGTTCTTGCGTAAGTCGCAGGTTGTGGCAAGTGATCCACTGGGCCCTGTTGATCTGGTCTTATAGCTCCTGTTGGTACCTCTCAGCTACTAACCCTGACCCCGCCAGCCTCTCCCATTCCTCTTGTATGACCTGTAACACCCCCCTAGGACTGTGGCCATAAACTGGCTGGAATGGGAAGTACTGCATTGACTCTTGTGGGGCATCCCATAGGGCAAACAGAAGTGGTGTTAATATGGTGTCCCATCTAAAGGGGTCTTCCTGTGAACATCACCTAAGCATCCTTTGGATGGTCCCATTTAGGCTTTCAACTAAGCCATTTATCTGGGGATGGTAAACCGATGTTTTTAAGAGGGTGATGCTGAAGGTGCTACAGAGAGTCTTCATCACATGAAATTGGTCCCCTGATTGGTGAGTATTTCCCATAGTATGCCTACCCTCGTGATCCATTTGAGGAGCTCTTCCACCACGCGAGTCACCATAATCAACCTGAGTGGAACTGCCTCTGGGAACCTCATGGTGTAATCCACTAAAACTAGCATGTATTGGTATCTGCTGTGAGATTTTAGCAGAGAACCCACAATGTCAAGTGCAACACATGAAAACAGTGTATCAATTATTGGCATCAGTCACAAGGGTGCCCTCTGTGGCCTCCATTCCTGCACCCTCTGGCACTCTGGGCAGGCTGCTTCCCATCTCTCCATGTCTTCCTGAAGATGTGACCAAAAGAAATCCTGGACTAGCCTCTTCCCAGTCTTGGTACATCCTAAGTGACCACCTAGTGGGGATTCACCGGCCAATCCCCATAGGGGTCAGAGAAGTGATGACGGTACCACTAGCTGTTGTTTTACTGCTATATCCTCCTCAACCTTCTGGGCTCAATATAGTAGCCCCCCTCCCCCCCATTCCCTCAAAACTGGAGTGACTCTGGGATGTTCCTTCTCTGGGGTCCTCTGTCCTGAGCTGTCAGAGCTCTGAATCTTCCCCTTGAGCCTGGTGAAATTGTGCCACAGTGGCCACTTGTTCCATGTTGATACTGTCTCAGGCCACTTCCCTCTGTGGAGTGCAGGTTTCTCCAGCCCAGCCTTCCACCCTTCTAAGTCACTTTCTCTCCTCAGTCATCCGTACACATTCTAGTACTGTGTAAAATGGACCCCATTCTCATCCCAGGATCATCTCACAGGTCAGTGCTGGCACCAAGCTGACCCACTGTTCCCCTTGGAACTCCATCACCTTCAAGGGAAGGTAGCAGCTCCAAAACCACATCTCACCACCCAATATGCATATCATTACCAAAGGCCAGGCTTCCTTAACTCCAGTCCATGTGGCTAGATCTGCTCAGAGTAGGGACTGGGAGCATCCTGTGTCTAGGTTTGCCCTTACCGCCCTATCCCCAATCCATGCTGTCACAATGGGATGATCCCATCCTCCCTTGTGTATGATGGAGCCAAAGCTGCAGTCCATGGGGTAGAGCCATCCGCCTTTTTTCTTTCCTGGTGGCAGTTCCCGTCAGGGCACAGAGGCCTCACCCAAGACCCTGATCATTCTCCAAGTTGGCAAAAGACTCTGCCAGGTGGAGGGCTTCCTCGCTGGTCTGGGGTTGGTGTCTCCTTACCCACACCTGGGTGTCCTCCAGGTCCCAGAGAAATTTCTTGAACAGAACCTGATCTATGACCCCCTTCCTGGCCAAACTGGCTTGCCAGTAACCATTTATTAAGCATGTCCCACAGGCATTGCAGCAGACTGCGAGATCGCTTGACTTCTTTTGACTTTTAGGCTCAAAATGCCTGTCTATGGCTCTCTGGGGAAATTTTGAGCCTGTATAGGATTGCAGCCTTCACAGTGTCATAATTTCAGGTGTCCTCCCTGAACAGGGCCTAATAGGCTGCTTGAGCTTGGTCTATCACCAGAGTCCCCAACTGATGAGCCCACTGGGTATGATCCAACCTGGTCTGTAGGGTGGTTCTTTCAAATGCCTCTATGTAGGCCTTAAGATCATCTTCCCGTGTCATCTGCGGCATCTTAAATAGGGCTGCATCCACTCCTGCTGGTGGGTCCCCTGCAGTTGCTGTATCTCTAGCACCTACCCTATGGCTTGGACAGCCTGCATTAAAAGCTCCATATGGGTAACTGCTGGCACCTGCATGCCTGCTTTGACCCAGGGCAGGATTTCTAACCCACTAGCACCAACGTCTCAAAACACTTCCTGGCCAATACACCACTGTGGAAGTACCTAGGCATGACGTGGTGAGTGCTGTACTGTCCGTCTTGATTGGGACACCCCTCTTCTCAACTCATCTGCCATGACTTGGTGTTACTGGATGAAAAAGGAGGGGTTCAGTGGTGATCCTCTTCCCAGGGACCCTGGGGATGGAGGTACTCATGGTCTCGACAGAATGTTCCACAGGGCTCCACCTCCCCTACACCCTGCCTAGTCACCAACCCATTGGTGCAGCCTGCATTGTCCAGCCATGCCCAATAGATCCTGATTTCCTGCGGGACTGGCATCGACATAAATTCCTATGGGCTAGCCCAGCTGTTATGGCTGGTGAAATCCCAGCCTTGATTGTGGCAGGGCTAGGATTCTGTCTCCTATTTTCTTTTTTTTCCTCTCTGGTGTCCTCCTCCTTGCCTCTGGGAGGAATGCCTCTGATGACTTTGCTTGGAAATTAGATGCTGGGGGGAAGATAGAACTGGCTCCTTCATCGCAGTCTAATGCAGGGACACCACTTCCCCTGCTTTGGACTCCAGCTCCGAGCTGGCTTCAAGGTTCCTGCAACCCAAGCCTCCCCACACCAGGCATGCTCCTTGCCGGCATGCTCCTCCTCTCCCCTGCCTCTGGGTTCCGGTGGGGCTTTTCAATCTTCCTGCGGTGGCATCTCTGGCCACCACGATTGGCCTGGGTTTTCCCCAACCTGGGAACAGCTGATTGAAGAGCTGACATAGTGCTGGCTCACACAACCACGGCTCCTGCTCCAGCTCTGATTGGGTGCCAGGAGGTAAGTTTCCCCAAGTGGGGGGGGGCAGGGGGACGTTGTTTGGTGGCATGAGGTTCCCACATCCCCTTCTGGTGCCTGTGGGGGCTTCTCACTACCATAAGTTGATAGGCAGGAAGGTGTTATTTTGGCTTTTTCTTACATTAATACAATGTTTTTGTCTAAAATGTATCTGATTTTTGTTCATTTTTTAAAATGTAACAAGTTTAGACTTCTATTTTGTTAAAAGTATGTGTACTGTACATGAAGATAAGTAGAAAAATGTTCCCATTTAATAGGTTAACAGTCCTATAGAACATGTGTGTATTGCAAGATACAGTAATAAATACTTTGTTTACTCAATTTTTCCCATTTCTTTCTTTTTTTCCCCCTGTCCCCCCACATCCCTGCCTTATGAGACAGTGGGTGTATCTACATGTTGCCCTATGGCGACATAGCGATGCACTACATGACCATATTCCATGCTGTAGGGATCACACAAGTCTACATGTGACTGCTAGTTACTTCATCATAGGGGTATGCTCCCCACTTAGAGTGTGCTGTTTTGGCGAAATAGTGGGGAAATATAAGTATGCACCGCCTATAGAGTGCAGTACAGGCAGTTTCTACACTGTGCTTTAGTATTTCCTTTTGGAAAAGGAAATACTAAAGCACAGCGTAGTAACAATGTTACCATACAGTGATGTATAGACATGCCCACTGATTACTGAATGGTAATATTGTTACAGTAAAGTTGAAGCAGATATCATCTGCTTTCTTCCCTTCATCTCTAAAGTCCTAGCTTGAAAAGAGCTTATATGAACTTCATTTATTCTAATCTTCATATCCATTTTGAAAAGTTCTTTAATCATATGATTGCATACTATTTTTCCTGCAACATCCTTTCAGCAGTCGGTGCATGGACAATGTTCTGTGTATAAATCATAGCTGAATAGTGAATGAGATATTGTATGTAGATGTCTGCAACAGAATTTGGCAACTGTGAAGTGAATGAGGCATGGAACTGCAAGAAAAGAAAAAGAGGCTGTGCTTTACACATTTTCTTTTAGAAGTTTAAATGATTTCCATGTTCAAAGAAATGAAGAATCAGATGTAAAGAAGTCAGGTTCAAAATATCATCCTTCTTAATTCTGTTATCTAAAAATCAAGGGAAAGCATGCTGCATTAATAGAAACAACCACCTAGTTATACCCAACACAATTTGCTTTGATTTGGAATTCAGTGTAGAATGCTGATGTGATGGGGGAAAAAATAGCTGAGGAAATATAAATTAGGTATTCAGGGTGTAGGGATTAAGTAGAAAGTATCCTTTAGTGATGTGTAATTAAAAAGAAATTATGCACATAAGGATATGGAGATAAGTTTCTGGACATCAGCAGCAGTATAATGGCTGAACTTCACCTCAGTGCAAACCACGTGCATGTCTTCCTTAGTGTCCTGTTTGTGACTGTGAACAAATTATTTCACTTCACCAATTGTGTCCGTCTTCACAATTTAAATGATAGGATTTTCAGGACAGAATCTATTTATCATTATGTGTGAAATATCTGATTCCAGGCTTTAGGTGGTACCACTATATAAATAAATAATAATGAAGCATAAGTGGGGAAAAAGGTTTGATATGGGTGACTCTCACTGAGCTGAATATATACAGCTTAAATGTATAATTTGGAAAAGTGTAGATTTAAATGAACAGAAAAGGGAAGGTACAAAAAAGAGGGAAGGTACATGACTGAGAAAAAAGAAAGCTCCATTATCTTGGAGGTATAAATGGACTTTTGTGAGATTCACTCCTACTTTATTCATACCCCATTATACACTCTGTCTTAGCTCAGCCTTGTAGGGCAGCACTGTTGACAATTTTCCATCTACTATATTTTTAGTTACTTTTTTATTATAAGTTCATCTTTCTTTATTCCATTGGAATCATTGCACTTGAGTAAAATGTATGGTCAACCTAATTCAGGCTTCTTGCAGTCTTGAGTAGTATACTTGCATTATTTTCTACCAGCAGTATTTTTGTGCATACAATAAAAATAAGTCAGAATATTTTTTTCAGTGCTTTTTTAAATTTAATATTTTTAGTGCATTTAACCTTTTGCTTCCTTTCTTTTGGTTATTTTATTCCCCTGTGGAATTTACATTCCAGGAATAAGCTGCTTTTTCTAAAGTTGAACCTGACATTGTAGGGCCAGCTATGTGAAGGAGCAACTTATAATTGGAATAGGACATAACTTTCTCCAAACATGATTCTCTACCAGATAAAGTCCCTTTGAAAGTTCGGAAGGATATTGTCTTGGAAAAATCTTAAATGTATGCTGACAACACAGAAGAGGTTAAACTGACATGCGCATTTGACTCTGTGAGTGGAAAGTTCCAAGACTCACCCAGTGCGTGCCCGCTGGGTGACCTGTGGGCCTGTCAATCATTGTTGACCTACTTTCCCCACAGATGCATGCTCAGACTGTGTCAGCTTCTGGCTGAGAGCATGCTCAGTCAGAACATGACATGAGGTAATCTGACTAGAAATTTCTCTGTGGAGAGCGTTCTGATTGGCCACCAAATTCAGATAAAAGACTGGAGACCCCCTCCCTCAGGGTGGGTTGTTGGTGGAGTGTGTGGGTGTTTGGAGGTAGTAGTGTTCATTGGTGTGAGAGTCTTGGAGAGACCGTGCTCTGTCTGCCAGCAGAGACTGCCTAGGCAGGGACTGTGAGGCAGATTGAGAAGCTGGGATCCGATCCCCTCGGTTCCTCCATACTTCACACAGCGATCTACTCCTTTGTTTCCTTGGACTGATTGCTTTCATTACTGGACTGTTTACGGCTTTCACCTTGACCTTGGTTCCGGATCATCCTTATTGCTACAACTTCGACTTTGGCTTCCTTGTTTACCTGGCTCTTCGATTTTGGCTTCTACCTTTGACCATCCATTTGTCCATTGGACTGGCGTCATGACCCTGTTCTTCCCGACGAGTTACAGTTTTGTTCCATTCATTTACTCCCGTCTATGAGCTGTTGACCAGCCCTGGGACTAACAATGGGCGGCCGCTCGTTGTGAACCTCATGGGCCAACAGACCCCTCTGTTGTTAATTGTTTGTGTTTCTGCAACTGTAAGTGAAGAAAGCAACCTTGTGCCTCCACTTCAAAGAGTGAGTAAATAAATCATTCTTAGTTAAAACCACACGCTTCTGTGCTGCTCAGACTCCCTTGCAAAAACTCCCGCCTGTTCCGTGTCCAATCCGCCACCACCCGGCTGCCCCACTGTGACACCGTGAGCTTGGCTCCCCAGCTCCAGGACAGATATAAACATTCAAACTTCCATAAATTGTGTTGTAGGACTGTTTTAAAAATATATATATTAATTTTTCAAAGGATATACAAAGTTAATATTTTAAAAACCTTGTCTTTTCCAGTTCAGGTTTTATGTAATTTAAACCTAAGATATATTTTTGTGTGTATGTGTTGTGTGTGTATTAAAAAGGTAACACAGAGTATTCTAATAGCTGTTTAGTTTCTTCAGTTTATATGTTAGCTGCTGGCAAGGGAGAAATATTTGTTTTTGGTTTCACTTTTAAATTGAGCACTCCAGAACATTTTGAAACTTCCTATTTCTAATATGTGTGTGTTGGTTGAATCTGCACTTCTCTGTACTCCTTCTGCCCTTTCTGCACTATTATCTAATCTTGCATAAATTGATACAAAATATTTTGAGCTTTTTATCACAAATATTCTTTTGGGCTATATATATGTAGATTTGTTTTAAATGTTAATTTGACCATTTGGAAGGTCAAAATTGTATATTTACTTTTATTGATATTACATATTCCCATCTCTAAAGATACCAGTACAATTAAACAAATCTGCTTGACATTTTAAAATGTTAACCAGTGTAGTTTATTGTCTAGTGTAATGAATATAGTTGCCAAGATGTATCAGTAAATTTTATTTTTACTTAGTAAAGCAGGGATAGGACTACATGAATGATAATGTTTTTGCTGAAATTTACAGGATTCAAAGTTGTTAAGCAAATAAATTGCTTAGCAGGAAAACTTTTATAAACAAGGAGACTACAGACAGTCCTATGGGTCAACAGAGAAGATCTAATAGCAAACTCTAGCCAAAAATTACCCTGTTATTGATGCATTTCCTGGATAAGTATTACAACAAAATCAATAGAAAGAAACCAAAATATACCATATACAGTAATAAATAGTAAGTTCATGTTGTTATTTTTTCAAGGGAAGGCAAATTTTAAGATAGCTGGAATTAGAGCTTCTGTCTGTAAATAAATGATATTATTCTCTCTCAATGCCATACTGGCTGGAACTATTGTGGCAAACTAGAAAATTAAAATCTTTAGTTGGATGGAGCTTCTCAGATCCAGCCTGCCAACCTGTCTCTGGGACACTCTGCCCAGTCTTGCCTGCCACAATTTGTTGTATATCTGGTGTAAAAATGTGGGGGCTTCCCATTGTGTGCCTTGATGCCTGCGGTGTTGTCCATGGCTCTAACCTCCCTTATACCACATCCCATGCCTCGCAGATGGCATCCAAAATAAATTCTTATCTTCTGACCCAAACTTGGCCTCACAATGTCTGACGACTTACTGGGGTCTTGGCCTCTGGCCCAACTGCAGCCTCAGGCATCTGTAGACTTCATAGTTTCATAGTAGCTAGGGTCAGGAGGGACCTGATCAAATCATCTAGCCTGACCCCCTGCCACATGCAGAAATGAATGCTGGATTCACAAGACTCCAGACAGGTGATAATCCAACCTCCTCTTGAATTTGCCCAAGGTAGGGGCAAGGACCACTTCCCTGGGAAGTTAGTTTTAGATTTTGGCCACCCTGACTGTAAAATATTGCCTTCTGATCTCTAACCTAAACCTATTCTCCTTCATCTTATTACCATTATTCCTTGTCACCCCAGGTGGTGCTGGGGAGAAAAGGGCTCTACCTATTTACTGTTGATCTCCCCTGATGAGTTTGTAGGCAACCACAAGGTCACCCCCTCAGCCTCCTCTTGCTGAGGCTGAACAGGTTCAGGTCCCTCAGTCTCCCCTCATAGGGCCTGTTCTGCTGCCCTCTCACCAAGTGGGTGGCCCTCCTCTGAACACTCTCCAGGCTGGCCATATCCATTTTGAAGTGTGGTGCCCAGTATTGGATGCAGTACTCCAATTGCGGCCTGACCAAAGTTGCATAGACTTACCTTGACCATTCTGTCCCCTTCCCTGATGCTTCAACTTACACCCTCACACTAGGGCCTTCCACTTATGCTCGCTTATTTGGGTGTCCTACTTAAGTTATCACTCTTTTGGGGCTAGCCCATGTGCAGCACTTCAGATCACCCCTGCAACCATACTCTGCACCCCTCATGCACTGCCCTTCAGGCTGATACCATGAACCCTACTGTGTGGGCCTCTACACATCCTTCTGCCCCTTCACTGGGGCCATTCTACTGTCTTCTGTCACTGAGGCCACTGGGGTCTAACACCCCATGGGGCTCCCTTGGCATGCCTGGCCCTTGTGCCTGGCCCTGTATCTGGGTTACCCACCAGGTTGTGTGGGCTGGGGCTATCAGGCATCCCATCCTCATCTTTCACTAGGGAGGCAACTGGTGTGGCATTTCCTGGGGACCACCCCGTAGGTGGACCTGCCACACCATCCTACCCTAGCGGGGTGTAGTTTTACATCATACCCCAGGACCAGGAGCCTCCTGACACCCCCATAGCTCCTGGCCTTACCTCCAAGTTGTGAGCAGCAGCTCCAGTTGGGTGGTGCTCTGTCCATGGCTGCAGCCAGCAAACTGCTGGCTCCCCTGCTCAGGCCTGCTCTTATTGCCAACAGCTGACCCCTCTTCCCTACTCAGGCAATCCCCTGCTGGTCATGTGACTCCTGATTGGGGAATACAGCCACCTGCTGGCTGTTCTGCTGCTAGCTCTCAGCCCTTAAAGTGGCAGGCACCAAAGGTGCTCTGCCACACTATACAAGTGCAGGGACCCTGCCCTGATGCACTGTAATTCCAGCACATCAGAGGAGACTCCATTAATGGAGTCTGCTGGACCATGGAAATTAATGTGCTTGCGCAGCCTCCAGCATCACATATATCAGTGTCCCTGTGCTGAAAAATAGTGGTGGGGACATTTTAAATTAAAGCTCTTTTGACCAGTTTAGTTCAAAACACTCTGCCACTATTTTTCAGCACAGGAATGCTGATACATGTGATGCTCTGGGTGCTTTTAATTAGCATGGCTCTCAGAGCTTCACTAATTAAAATGCCCTCCCCTCATGCCTCCCAGAGCATGTGTATAAATGACCTTGATTCTCTTCCCCAAGAGTGCACGTTGTGCAACTGAGTGGTGTAACAGGGTAGTATGGCAAATTTTGAGTAAATATCTGGTAAAGTATGGTGCCAAATTACTCTTCCTTTGAGGGTAAGTCTACACTAAGGATCACAGGACTTGTTTACACATGCCGATTAAATTTGCAATGCAATTGCAATAAACTCCGGTACTTATCACACTGGAGTTTATTGCTCCTGGGCAAGCATTTCCACATGTGCCCAGAATGACAGGACATTGAGCCAGGTTAGAGCAGCCCCAACTGACAGGGATCTGTAGGGCCAGCTTGCCATCCTAAGGCTGCTCCCCCCCAGCTCATGCAATTTTGCCATAAAATGAACAGCTCAGCATGGAACTCCCTGCTACTACAGCTATACAGCTCTGGTACCCCATTACCACACAGTTAGATAACCCTACACAATATTACAGTGTGTACTGAAGTGCATTAAGGAGAAAATTGTGACTCTGAGTCACTGTTATGATCAGAGAGTGCAGCAAAAGCTGATTTTAATTCTTTGTGTTTGCTCAACTCACTTGTTCTGTATGTAATCTGTAGCAACATTAATCTATTTTATATTTCAATATTTTTTTTCCCAATCCAAAGTATCCTGCTTTTGGGTCTATTAGGGTAGCTTGTCACATTTAGCTTCAGTTGTACCTGCTTGAGTGGTGAATTATAGTATTATATGAACTGTTCTTCCATACTAGGCATTATTTAACCATGGCTTAAGTTTTTGTATAGCCTCGCTATTATTTGAACTGTTCTTTTGCATTTTGTCTCTGCACTACCAGCTAGCCTGGAGCTCGCTTTCACAGGCACTTATGTTCCAGCATTATCAACATAGGCATGTATAAAGCCTTGTTACTAGCTCAAATTAACTGAACTTGGCACTAACTGACTGAATCAGAGGGATGACATGATTGTAAATGTTAATGAAAGGTGATGAGGGGACTAATTGGACAGTGTCCAACTGCAGAGCCCTTGGAATTTCCAGAGTTGCTGGATAGAAACGTGCATGTGATGGGTTTGTTAGAGCAAAGGAATATACTGGCAGAATAAAAACATGAACGGTATGATGACCACAGGGAAACTAATCAATTGTACCCAGAAATAGTGTCATGAGAGAAGTAAAGCCTAGGAAAGAAGCATAAAAGGGGGGCAATAAGGAAGTTAGATGTGTCATTGTCCAACAACATCTGGACTAAATAACAGCCATAGCCCCCAGATGACCACCTCTACTTTAGGAACTGATTGGTCACTTTTTCTGTGTACAGACTGTTCAGGCCCAAGAAGGAAAGAAGCCAGCAGCCCTGAGGCGTGGGCTGCATTTCTGGGGGTGTGCATCATTCTGACAGTGAAAAGGGGAGTGTTTGTATCTGACTGTGGCATCTTATTGCAGGGCACAGGGCCCTCCCTCCAGGCTTTGAAATTTATTTATTTTTAATGGTGTGGGTTGTGGTATGCATATCACAACATATATAAGTTTATCAGGGGTGACCACCTGGATCTGGGGGAACATTTGTTCACCAGAGCGCCCCAAGGGATGACTAGGTTGAACGGTCACAAACTCCTGCAAGTATCTCTCCACTTTTACCTACTGCATCCTGCTTCTTCTCTACCTCAGCCTGTCTCTCACCCCCTGACACCTCCATTTCCATTTCACTGACTGGATTTCTTTCCTGCATTACATGCCAGCCTCTGTCTTCTTTACTATTCCTTCTCCACCAGCTGCCAGAGAACTCTTTCTGTCATCCCCAGCCTGGGACTGACTAGGGGCAGGTGTTAGGGATGTAGGTTGTAGCCATGTTGGTGTAAGGACAAGGTCCCCTGACTGGGGAAAGCCCATACTCCTTGCCCCTCTAACTTCTATCTCATTTCATTGAATTTTAGGTCAAGTCTCAGTGTGGACCCAGAGACTCAGCTGGCAAGCAGGTCCCTATTGGGCATCAAGTTTTTTTTTTCACCACAGCATCTGAGAAGCTTCAATGGGCACCAGAACCAATTGGCCTAGTGCCAGGGCTCCAGGGCTGAAAGCTGTAGGGTTTGGGAGGGCATTCCTAAACACTTTGTTTTTCAGCATTCCCTCCAGTTTTTAGCCCCATGATTCAATCAGAGCACTCAGAATGTCTCTGAGGAAGGGGATCTTGGTGTGGCTAAATTTTTTTGTTTGTTTTCTGTTTTAATTTTGTGGCAGCTAAGACCATTGGGGCCTGGACAATGAAAAAACCAGAAGCCTTGGAGGTTTACATTGTATCTCTTGGGCTGAGCATCATGCTGGCTGGGAAAAGGGGGATGTTTGTGGTTGCCTATGGCCTCTTCTTGTGGTGCACAGGGCTGTCCTTCAAGTCTTTGATTTTTTTTTTTAAGTGTGGGGTGGTCGTTTGCATATATAGGTATTTCAGTCTGGTCTTGGCCTAGTCACGGAGCTGGGAAAGTCCAAAATGCTGGTCTTATTGTTTGGCTTAGGGTTTAGCACTCTGAGCTCCTGGTCAAAATGTTGTGGTCTCAAGGTTGGCAGTGGACCCAGAGCCTTAGCTGGGGAGGAAGTCCCCAGTGGGCCTGAGGAAAAGTTTTTTTCCCCCCATGACACATGGCAAGCTGCAGTGGGCCCCAGAATCAATTGGACTAGTGCCCGGGCTTTGAAGCTGAAAGCTGCAGGGCTCTGCATGGCATACCCTTAACCCTGTTTTTCTCTCTTTCTATGTAAAAATGATTAATACATGTACTGTGTTAATCAAGTTAGATTTTAATTAAGTTGAATGATATGAGGCATATTTGTATTCACACTTGTTTGATTATGCTTTAACGATTCTTTAACACCATGATTGCTAGGGCTATGTGAAATGCACGTGTTTTGTTTCAGTTTGGGATTTGGCATTCCAACAGGACAGTGATTCATTTTGGTGTTTTGAATCACTGTTTCATTTTGTTTCGGTCAAAACTCTTTCAAGTTTCAATGCTGCTTCAGTGTTTCAGCCATAGGCTATAATAGGAAATGACTAAAATGCGAATAACTTTGTCATTTCATGCCAGATTCTGATGAACATTGCAGGAATTGTAGCCCCTGTTGATGCCATTACATCTGTCAGGTTTCAAAGAGGTAGGTGCAAGATTTTTTGGCAAACTGCACCTCAAGGTGCTGACAAACAAAACTCATGTCACCTGTGTGTCTTAAGGTAAAGCAGGGTGAAAATGGCAAGCATTGTAGCCCCTGCTAAGGCCAGGAATCCTGCCAGATTTCAAGAAGATGTTGTCCTGTGGGGTCTGGCCAACTCTCAGGATATCAATATTGCACTATTAGACAGGAGGGTGTGACACAATTGCACATATACAAACACACAAATCAAGTGTGCGCACACACACACACACACACACACTCTCTACCAGCTTAGGCGCATATACAAACACACAAATCAAGTGTGCATGCACGCACACACACACACACGCACGCACACACACACTACCAGCTTAGGCACATATACATCCAAACCAGCCTAGGCACATGTGTACCTATCACTAATTCAAGCACATACAAATTACACACTGAAAATTAGACAAAAATAAATTGTCAATACCTGTACACTCAGTACACATAGATCGCTAATTCATATACCATGCACACAATGATATATAAGTGGTGCAGGCTCCTGCCCTGGGGGTGTTTAAGAGGAGGTTAGATGAACATCTTGCTGGGGTCATTTGACCCCAGTACTCTTTCCTGCCATGGCAGGGGGTCGGACTAGATGATCTGCTCAGGTCCCTTCCGACCCTAGAAACTATGAAACTATGAAACTATATATATATCACAATAATATATATACACACACACACACAAACTCAAGAACATACAACCCACCTACACATACACGCAGGTAAGTTCCTAACTTGGATGGTACAGCATGTATGCATGTGCTTGGAGTACCTGGGATACTTGGGGGAAGGTTAAGGTGAAAGAAAGAGAGTTAAAGTGTAGGGAGTGAAAGTTGTCAGGACTGGGATTAGAACCAGTAGACCAGAGAGAAGCTAGCTGAGAAACTGAAGCTTGGGTTTACTTAAGATCAAGTGGCCCCAGGGTTACTCAAGGTCACTGGTGCAAGGGAAAAAAAAAAAGCCTGGTGGCAAGGAGGAGACAGCCAGGTAAGAAGCTGAGGCAGAAACCTGGTTGCTTATGGAAAAAGGCAGTGGGGATAAGACAGTAGCAAAGAAACAGGGGATTTGGAGGCAGAGAGGCGTTCAGGACAGGTGTTGGAGGTGAGGCAGAAGCAGTTTTGGGAGAAATGAGACAGAAGTTAGAGGGGCAAGGAGCAGAGATTGGAGCAGGGCTGAACCATAGTAAAATAAAGCCCAACTTAGGGGTCCAAATAACAGGTTTATTAAACAGACAACACACTACACTGCCCCATGAAGTTATTGGTATACACACACACACACACACACACAAGCACTCACAATGGCAGCAGGAAAAAGAGACTCAGTGGAAAGGTTGGAGTCCAGGTAGGGTGGAGGGTGATAGCTACCTATCAAGGCTGGAAAGGGGTTGTCTTAGAATGAACTACTGGGTCCAGCAGATTCCCCATGCTTGAACAAAGGAAGTGCTCACAGTTGTTTTCTCACCAAGCCCTTGCAAAGCTTTATTTAAGGATACTCACAGAAGCAGGCGATAGAATAGAGCAGAAAGGACAGTCATCTCACATGGGCTTTAGACAGCAGCTGCTACCCCGCATAGTTCCCCTGGCCCCGGAGTGTTCTGATCCCGGGGATGCAATAGTCTGTGCCGGGGCTCCACGCAAGTCGAAATCCTTGCCAGAGTGGAGGAACCCCACATAACTTGTACAGCTTATATAGTCTGAAGTAAACATCATTATCTCGAGCTAAGAAAGAGGGGCATGAGTCGTGATGCAACGCACCTGATGTTTACCACTTTCCACTGTATCACAACATTCTACTATCTAGGTTCATGGCTCGGTCACACTCACAGAGCAGGAGGCTATGTGCCACTTCACCGGCCTCCTATGGAATCAGCATGCAAAACTTTTGCTATTAACAAAGCTCTTACTATTACAGGGGTCCTTGTCCAGTAGGTGTTGTCCAGAGGGGGGTTGCTGGCAGGGCCTCTGGGTGGATAGGTGGTGTGGCATGGTGCTGGTCCAGATGGAGAGGGCATCAGAGATAGGTTCAGGGGTTCTGAGAAACTGCACCTCAAGGTACTGACAGGCAAAACTCATGACATGTGTGACTTTGTTAATGTGTTAAAGTGGAGCAGAGTGAAAACAGAAGACATGGTAGCCCTGCTGAGGCCATAAAGCTTGCCAAGTTTTGAGGAGGTAGTTCCAGGGGTTTCTGGAAAACTGCACTTTTTTCACGGAGTAGGGTCTCTAGATATGGCTGTGATAACCCTAGACCTCTGTGACGATGCCAGCTCTGCCCTGCGGGTGCCTCTTCTTCTCACCTGCTGCCACATCTTGTTGTAAAAGATAATAGATATGGATGCTGCCCTCTAGCTTCAGCTTAGTCGCAGTCCTAATGGACCCCACTAAACCCTGTAGGTTCTTGGACCCCTTGCTGGGACCCACTCTAAGTAGGTGCCTTAAGGGGACATCCTAAGCCTTATGGTCTAGATGAATGGCTTCAACCACCCTTTACCACATCCAATGCCTCACAGATAGTATATCGAAATAGCCCCTGTAATGAGGTCTCGGTCTTGCTTTACCTTCTGTTGTCACTGGGCTCTCTATGACCCTGTTGCTGCGCCCTCACTGGTGCTGGGCCTGTACATGACACAGTAGTGTGCCACAATGAAGCTTCCTCCTCCCCTATAGTGTTGACCCAGTCCACCATTTTAAATAACAACAGGTAAGCAGCACAGTTACACTAGCATCTCAGGCAGCCAAATTGTCACAGAGCCTTTCTTTCCTTTCCTGCAGGAGCTTCTTCTCCACCAGCTGCCAGAGAACTCTTTCTGTCATCCCAGCCTGGGACTGACTAGGGGCAGGTGTTAGGGGTGTAGGTTGTAGCCATGTTGGTCTCAGGACAGTGTTCTTTGTGTCGATCTGATATATTTTAGTAGACCAACTGAATAATTGGAGAAATATATCTTAGCAAGCTTTCAGGTTGAAAACCCTTCATCAGTCTGAGGAAGCACCTGAAGTTTGTGTATGTACTCTTCCTGGATGGAAGGAATAGTAAAGAAGACAGAGGCTGGCATGTAATGCAGGAAAGAAATCCAGTCAGTGAAATGGAAATGGAGGTGTCAGGGGGTGAGAGACAGGCTGGGGTAGAGAGGAAGCAGGATGCAGTAGTTAAAAGTGGAGAGATGCCTGAGGAGTTAGATGTCTAGCAGGTTGAAGTATGTCAGAATTCCAATGTCTATACTGAGTCCATGAATTTCTGTATGCAGGAAGTTGATGAAGTGCAGTTCATAGGCTTGTCTATGAAAAGTGGTTTGTAAAACTAACTGCTTGCTGGTTGCAGTAGAGTTGTGAGGCTCAAGGTGAGCTCAGCTTAGCTGCCTGGGATGCAATCTGCAAGTCATGGTCTTCAGTGTAGATGAGGTACAGAGCTGCAGAATCACACACCAGGCAAACCAGGTTCTTTGGATCAATCCAACATCTTTTAGTAGATCAACTAAATAGCTAGCGAAATACATGTTAGCAAGCTTCTAGGTTGAAAAACCCTTTGTCAGGCTGAGGAAGCATCTGCAGTTTGTGTGTGTGCTGTTCCTGGATGGAAGGAATAGTAAAGAATCCAGCAAGCCTCAGGCCTCTCAAAGATCTTAGGGGTATGGGCTTTCCCCAGTCAGGACTGTGCTTGCGTGTGGTAGCTGGAGGTTATAGGGTGCCTCATACCCAGCTTTCATCAGGGAGGTCCTTGGTCTTGGCATTTCCTGAGGGCTGCCAGGCCACCAACAGACCAACCAGCTAAGAAGCAGTCAGAGTCTGTGCCTTTCAGATGCTGCTCTCTGGCGAGAGGCAGGCTGACAAAGGCTGCCAGGTTAGGCACTCACAGGCATATATGCTGTTTTAAAACTTTTTCAGTCCCTCCTCCAGCACTGGAATTGGAAGTGACATCAGGGAGAGTTAGTAGACACTGGCCAGCTACAGATGTCAGTCTGTTCCCCTCTTTTCCTCTTCCCTCTCCTTACTTTCTCTTTCCCTGCAAGCCTAGCTTCGAAACACTGTCAAACTGCTGAAACATCTTCAAAACATTTTGACTTGTTTCATTTCATTTCAAACACTTTGACAAATCTCCCATTTTGTTTTGGATTCAGTGTTTTGAGCATCGAAACACTCAAAACACCACCAAAATGAAACGGCAGTCGAAATTTTGCACAACCCTAATGATTGCCTAGCAGGTCCATAATGGAACTTGTGTAAGTGGGGCTGATTTCTTTCATTTTCTTCATGGTGATATAATCATGCAACTAAATCAAGTTTCCAGTGCTGTTTCCCTCTTTCTCATTCCTTCCCTCTGGGCATGTCTACATGAGACAATGCACATTGGTCTAATTCTACTGTGTATTTGTGCGGCTGGCAATAACTGTGCTGATGTGCTAACATGCAGTATCTTTAGTCCAATGAGCATTAAGCATCACACAAAACACATTCATTTGTGCTAATGTGCACTAGCACTGACTACAGTGCATTAAGCTATTGTTCTTACAAGTGCTAAACTTAATGTGCCCTAATTAGAGCACATGAGTGAACTTGTAGATGTGCCCTCTGATGTGTTTGCTTTCTTTTTATGATATACCTTAAAACCACCTTGAATTTCACCCTTTCATCTCTAATACCACCTCCTTGTCTTCTTTTTTCCCCAAATCTTCCTTATTTTATTTGATCCTCATATACTCCTTTTTAACCTTGCTCTTCATGTAATCCCAGTGAAACTAAAGTACTAGTCACCATGCATAAGAATGACAAACACTGTATAAGTTTGATCCCCATGTGGTTTTCCATAAGTGAAGCACTGACCTAATTGGGTAATTGGTGAGCACCTGCAGGTGGTCAGATAACCAGAAGGAGGCAGGGCCTTGAGGACATATAAGCTCAGGGCTGGAGCAGTGTTCGCTCTTTCTCTGGGGACTGCCAAGGAAAGGAGCCTGGCCTTAGAGGGATACTTTTGGTTACCTGCTTTGCTACCTATAAGGACTGAGGCTTCAGGACCCAACAAGGTACCCAGGGCTAGGAGATGCACTGTCTTAGGGTGGAAGCACAATCTCTCTTGTTATTGTTGTGTTGTAGATCAGGGACTTATGCTTGTGTTATTGTTTGTACCTGTGGTTTGGGATGATGCTATAGGGGAGGTGGGCCTTATTAGTGCCCAGAGGGAGAGGCATACAACTGTGTAGAGCCCAGTGCCAGAGAGGTACAAAGATACAGGGGCCAGAGGGGCACAGAGAGGTGACAACATTAGTACAACACTTGTGAGGCATGGGACATAGTAAAGGGAAGGTCTGAGTTGTGTATTACACCCTTTGTATTATACCCTTCATATTAGGATATTAAAGGGGCAGCCTCCTGCCTAGAAACAACTTGATAACTACAACAAAGGCATGATGGGCGAGTCAGGTTGGCAGACTACCCTAGAGGGTGGGCCAACTTTGTGATAGGCCTCAGACAGCCCCTGTCACAAATATCATTGCTGTGTTGACTGTAGCCTGGTGAACTATGTACCATTAATCTTATTTGTGGTCCCTAGGACATGCCACACCTGTGCCTCCCTAGTAGAAGGTGAGTATGGGGTGCCATATAGCCTCATCCCCCATGATTTGGTGCCTCCCTTCCATAGAGGGGACAGGAGAGGGCTTCAGGCATGTCATGAGGACTGATACCCAAGGAGCATAAGAATGAGGGCCCTAGTGATTTGATGGAGTAGTGGGTCCAGTGAGAGCATGTGAGAAGGCTGCATACAGAAGGGTGCACATGGGCAGGCCTTAGAAATTGAGTGAGCTGGGTTTGGAGGGGCCCAAGAAGGTGGACCCATATGTGAGAGAGATGGTGAGTGACTCAATAACCTAACCAGAGAAACCCTTGACTGGTCAATGCTGGGGTCAGGACCAGAACAGTTGAAGGGCCACAATGCCCACCATGAGGGATGGCCAGATCCAGGGGTCTGGTGTTCTAAATGGCCCTGAGGTGAGGCCAGGACTTGTGTTGCCAAAGGTCCTGGAGGGGGCCACTGCTGAGAGGGTGAAGGGTTTAAGGAGCTTGGCATCCCAGAATGAGGGTGGAGTAGACTGCCTAAGAAGAAAGGATCTAGTTGTGGTCTGAACTCTAGGCGGGCATAGAAGGAGGTCCATCATGGGGCTGGAGCCATTTAGTGATACCATCTGGGAGGCATGGGGCATGGTATAAGGACAGGTTTAGAGCCATGCATTACATCCTTGTCATCGGGCAGTAAATGGTCAGCCTCTTGCTTATAAACAACTAATTAGATACTTCAAAGGTGAGGCAGGTAGGAGGACTGCCCTATGCAGTGGGCAGGCCAATGATTTGACTGGCAAAGTGGCCCCCTGTCACATGCAGCGAGGGAAGTTGAGGTTAGATATTAGGAAAAAAAACTTTTTCACTAGGAAGGTAGTAAAGCACTAGAACAGGTTACCCAGAGAGCTAGTGCAATGTCCCTTTTTGCAGGTTTTTAAAGCTCAGCTAGACAAAGTCCTGGGTGGGATAATATAGTAGGAGATGGTCCTGCTTTGAGCAGAAAGTTAGACTAGATTACTCCTGAGATCCATTCCAACTCTAATTTTCTATGATTCAATTATAAAGCATAATGTGCATTTTGTGAATGACTTTGAAACATTGGGAGTTTATTACAAATGTGGAGCCTTAACCTACATGGAAAACTTGACTTAGTAAAGGCTGAATGGTTGGTTTTACAGATTGCTAATGCCTCTATCTGAGATAGATGAAAGTGCTGCTCCACAGCAGCCATTCTTTATACCCATTTCAAATTTTAGATAGTGTAGGTCTAACTACACTGAAGGTGAAAAAGGTTAATCAATTTCCATATATTATATGGGATGGATTTAATAAATCAGGTGTTGTTATTGTTACGAGAGGAAAGTCCAAATTATTTGTTCATTCTGCCTACTTTCCTGAGCAACGAAAAGAATGAATATGTCTTCATATTTCCACACATTGCATTTTTCTCCTGGATGTCATGAGAAATGAAACTCACCATGATGGATGATCTATCTTCTCTCTTATAAGTTAATCCCATACCACTGATCAGCTTCCTCATACTGCCCTGGAGGCTTATAATGGTTATTGCTATTTTTCTCTTTTTTATTTTTTGTTCTTATTTTGTGGTATCATCCTAGTCTAGGCAGACTCTACCTTAAAGGCATTTCACACACAAAAGACTTAAGAGATCTGTTGAGTATTATTTTCTTCTATATATTGTCCTTACTCACTTACAGTAGTCAACCAACACACTTGAGTCAAAATCTATTTAGTCTACATATGCATTGGACTAAATTATGCCTTTTACTTACAGTTCTTTTTAGAGAAGGCAGCTACTAAGTCATTCCTTGGACAGACAAAATGTTAACTGGGGTAGAGCTCATCTCTATCTTGTGGCATTCTGACAAGGTATGTAACAAAGGCATTTTTTGGACAGAGTTAGCCCTTCCAGCCAAGCGGGACTGTGCCTCCCCACCCTAGCTGGGCAAGTGGCAGGAGAACATAGCTCCTACTTCTAGTTCCTTCCACTGTCCATCCAGAGCCCAGTCCAACCCAGCCTGCTCCGCACAGATCTGGGGGTACATACCCACTCCCATGCCCTCCTAGACTGGCAGCAAAAACCACTGGAGGAGCCACCAGAAAAGCAGCTCCGGGACTAGTGGCACATGGCGGTGCGCAGTGGCGGGTCCGCCCCTCCACCCCAGCTGGGCAGCTTGTCCCAGCCCCAGCCCTAATCCCTCCCTCACTGTGGGGGCATTGGTCTGTCCCCTACCATGCCCCTTCCCTTCTGCCTCTGCCCATCGTAATAGACTTACCAGCTGGAGGCAGCTGTGTCCAGCATCATTGAGGACTGCTGCCTGTATAGTCTATAGCCGAATCTGTGAATTGGCACTGAATCTCCAGATCTGAATCAGCCGAATCAAATCAGAACAGTGATTTGAATCACCAAATCAAATCACTGTCCCTACGAATTGGCCAAATCTGAACCCAAAGTAAATACTTGGTGCTTTGCACAGACCTAGTATCCAGTACTTTCATCTAGTCTATATTTCACTAATTTGTTAGTGAGAAGATACTTTGTTAAGGATCATGTCAAAATCCTTGCTGAAGTCAAGATATACTATGTCTAGTGCTCTCCCCTGCATTCACAAACCTCTCCCCTTATCACAGAAGGAAATCTGATCAGTCAGGCATGTCTTGCTCTTGGTGAATCTATGTTGGCTGTTCCTGATCACCTTGTTCTCCTCCAGTTGCTTCGCAATAGATTTCTTGAGGACATGTTCCATGATTGACCCACATATCCTGGATCCTCCTTCCCTTTCTTAAAAATGGGCACTATATTTGACTTTTTTCCAGTCATTGAGGACCTCACACAACTTCCATGAACTCTCAGAGATGACAGCTAGTGGCTCTGAAATTACCTAGCCAATTGCTTCAGTACCTCAGGGTGTCTCACATCTGGCCCTGATGATTTAAAAACATTTAGGTCCTCTAAGTAAACCCTAGCCTGTTCTTCTACTACTTTAAGATGTCTCCTTCCCTAACTATGCTGCCAACTAAATTTGTCACCTGGTAGCTGTCCCTATTTGTGAAGACAAAATGTAAAAGACATTAAATACTTCAGCCTTCTCTGCATCACCTGGTCTTTCCTTTATTTTTGACATATTTGTAGAATCCCTTTTTTATTGCCTTTTATGTTCCCTACCAGCTGTATCTTAAATTGCCACCTGGGATGCCTAATTTTCTCCCTATATGCCTGTGGGATTTCTTATGCTCTTTCATAGTACTATGACCAAGTTTAATTTTTTGTAGGATTTTTTTTTGAGTTCCAGCTCATTGAAGAGAGAGCTCTCTAGCAATGCTGGTCTCCTGTTGTGCTTCCCATGTTTGTATTGTACCAGGATAGCTTTCTCCTTCACTCTAAAAGGGCCTCCTTTAAATTACAGCCAGCTCCCTCGGACTCCTTTCCCCCTCACACTTGCCTCACCCCCACAACCATGAATCCTGCCTACCATTTCCATGAGTTTCTTGTAGTCTGCTCATCTGAAGTCCAGTGCCCTTATTCTACTGCTCTGCTTCCTGCCCTTCCTCTAGAATTTTGAATGCCATCATTTTGTGGTTACTGTTACCCAACTTATCTTCTAACTTCATATTCTCAACCAATTCATTCCTTTTTATCACCCATACCAAAAAGTTATCCCCATCACACTTCAGTAACTTGCCAGGCTGCTTGTGCACTGTTTCTACTCAGCCACTGTTCTGATAATTAAAGTCCCCAATAAGAAACAAGTCCTGCAGTCTGGATGCTTCTGTCTGTTGATTAAGGCAGGCCTCATCTACCTTCTCCTCCATCTGGTTTTGTGGCTTGTAACAGATGTCTACCATGGCATTTCCCCTGCTGCTCTCCCCTTCTGACAATTACTGAAAGGCCTTCAACAGATTATTTAAAAGGTTAAAAGGCACCCAAAAGTTTTGTTTTTTCTTTTTATCAGGTATGTTCCTATGCCACTGATGTACATGCAATGAGCTGCTCTGCTAGGTAATAAGATACTGCTTACAATTCTAATAATTGAAAACAACAAGATTAGCAGTGTACCATAGTGTTTGAAGAATTTGACTGGAGGGGGGAGTAGTGCAAACATCTTTTAATCAGGGTTAAATAGAAAGATATAAAGAATGAAACTATTTCAGGGGAGCTTAATTATAATGTCAGTAATAGATTAGATTTTTTTTTCCCTTTTCCCCAAAATACCTAGACTAACATTATATACAGCTAACAAAAGGCATTCATTGAGCTTGTCTATTACATTGTTGTACTGTTCTAATTTTGTATCTCTAGATCAACAAAACCAAGTTGCATTCAAAGTATTAGTCACCTTAAAATCAGATCAGACTAACTTTGATCTCAGTCAGTCTTTGTGTGGGGTTGCTGCTATTATTAAGTAAATGTGTGGGAGGTGGTTAGAAAGTTCAAAAAGTAACAATCTTCATTAGAAAGTGGAGGTGTGTGAATGCTAAGCATAACAAAGAGCTGTATGCTGTAGTTGAATGCAGGTTCTGGTTTCTGTGGTGCTAGGAAAATGTAAAGAGAAAAAATAATTTAGCAAGCTTGTATATATTTGTTTTCTTTGCATAAGAACAAACATAGTCTACAAGAAACATACTAAATTGTATCATGATTGGATATCGTTTTCCCCACTGGCATTAGTCTAGACAAGGGATTGTTTCCTTTTCCTTTTTCTATCTTACACTTTACTAGACTGATATATATCTCAAATCTTTGTTGGTGTAATGCACCCTGAAAGTAAACCATAAGACAGAGCATTATTTCTCTGAAAACCATGTTTTGTAAGTTGTCATTTTGCTGCTTTGAAGGAAAGTGCACCTGAAGGGGAAGATAAACTAAAAGAAATCTAACTGGAGTATAAATGGAAAACAAACATTATGGACAGAAGAAAATAAAAGTATAAACATATGAGTTATATTTCTAATTGTTTTATAAGCAGGAATCTCTTATTTGCTATAATATGAATCCAGCTTGATGTATAAACTATGGTATTCTCAATAATGAACTCTATAAAGAAGTCTTGTACTGATTTCCATAAGAGAATTATTTAAGGTGTTGTTTAGTGCAGTGGCAATGATACAGGGGCTTTCACTCCTGTTACTGGGGAGAGACCACAGGACAGAGCCAAAAGGCCAGGTCCCTTTAAGATTCATGGATTCATAGGTTGTAAAGGCTGAAAGGGACATTGTAAGATCATCAAGTCCAGCCTCCTTGCACTAGGCAGGACAGACAACTGCAGTCATGTGACCCCAGCAAAGTGACTGTCCAGTCTCCTCTTGAACCTCTCATGGGTAGGTGATTGCACCACCTCTGGAGGAGCCTATTCTATGTTCTGGACACTCTAACTGTGAAGACATTTCTCTGTGTGTTAAGCCTGAAATGGTCTTCCAGGGGTTTGTGGCCATTACTCCTGGTTTTCCCCAAGGGTGCCTTGATGAACAGTTGTTCACTGAGTCCTTGATATATTCCCCTAATGTGATGGTAATCAGCTACCAAGTCCCCTCTCAGCCTTATCTTTTTTAAGCTGAAGAGTCCCAGGTCCTTCAGCCTTCCTTTGTATGGCTTGTCTTGCATGTCTCTGATCATATGGGTTGCTCTTCTCTGGACTCTCTCAAGGTTTACCACATCTTTGTTGAAGTGTAGTGCCCAGAACTGGATGCAGTACTCCAGCTTCAATCTCACCAGTGCTGAGTAAAGTGGAAGAATAACTTCCTTTGTTTTACTTGAGATGCATTGATTGATGCATTCCAAAGTATTATTTGCCCTGTTGGCTACCGCATCACACTAATTGTTCATATACATACTGTGATCTATTATTACTCCAATGTCCTCTTCAGTCATGGTGATAGTCAGTTTGGTGCCACCGACCCTGTAAGTATGTTGGAGACTGTTCATCCCAAGGTGTAGCACTTTCTCAATGTTGAACTTCATCAGATTCCAATCCACCCAACTTGATAGCCTGTTTAGGTCTGCCTGTATCTGTAGTCTGTCTTCAAGCGTGACCCATAACTTGGTGTTGTCTGTGAACTTGGCCAGTGAGCTCTTCATCCCCACATCTAAATAATTGATAAAGATGCTAAAAAGAACTGGACCAAGCACTGAACCCTGAAGGACACCAATAGACACTTCGCACCAGAACAACACAGATCTGTTTATTAGAATTTCTGGGTCCTACCCCACAGTCAGCTTCTTACCCACCTAACTGTCGAGCAGTTAAGCACATAGTCCTCCAATTTTCCTGTGAGAACATCATGGATCAAAGGCCTTTTGAAAGTCAAGGTACACAGTGTCGACCTCCTCTCTTTTATCCAGGTGGTGAGTCACTCAGTCATAGAAGGAGATGAAATTGGTAAGACAAGTCTTGCCCATAATGAAGCCATGCTGGCTGTCATTCAGATTCCTACTTTCTGCAAGCCTATTACACATAGACTTCTTAACGATTTCTTCCAGAATTTTCCTTGAGATTACATTACACTAATTAGCCTATAGAATCTCTGAATCACAGAGGCCCCATCCCCTGCCCACTCTCCCAGCCCTGGCGATGACTGCCCCGCATGCCCCAGCTCCTGGCTCTTTGAAAGAAAAAAGTGCACAGTCACTGGCTGCTGCCAGGCAGGGGAGGATCCCCACTGATCCCCATGCCATGGGGGGTGCTCTGTCATAAGCCCTCTTACCCCCGCCTGCTCTCTCAGCCCCCGCATGGCTGACCCACCTGGGGGGGCTGAGAGAGTGGGCAGGGGTCAAGGGGCTCATGGCAGAGATGCTACATGTGGCATGGGGCAGTGTGGGATAGTAGGGATAACTCACCCCCAGCTTGCATCATCTAGCAAGTGGGGACTTTTTTTAAAGGGCCAGGATGTGGGGAGGGCAAGGCAGCCATGTGTAGGGGGAACTGGGGGAGCAGGCAGGGTATGGGGCCTGCCAGGGGTCCCCACATGGAGGTTCCTCCCCTCCCTTCCCCCACCCAGATCCCTGCTGCAGCAAGCAGGGATTGCCCAAATCACTGAAGCTCTCTGAATCTTTTATGAATCAATTCAAAGAGCTTCAAATTGATTTGGACCTCTTAATTCATCCCCTGATTCAATTTGGATTCAGAGATTTGTCTACTGAATCGGGTTGAATCTCCTCTGAATTGAATCAGCACCCAAAGCTTTGCACAGCCCTATGAAACAGTGTGGTATATGTTTTTAGTTTCTCAGCCTGTGTGTCTGCTGGTTTCAGACACAGCAGACCTTAAATTAAACTTTATCATAAACAGGCTTTTAGAAATCAATTAATCTTTGCCATCTCCACAGACCATTGTTTTAAAGCAATCTACTTTACCTACAAGCCATTTCCCAAAAACAAACCTCTAAATACCATTTTCTAGGCATCACCCTCAAGAGGAAAGGAGAGACACACCAGAAGCCCACCAGCAGAGCCCTGGGTCATATAGGGAACAGGCATGTGGATTGGTGCTGCAGCAATCTGCACGGTATTTTTCTGTTGTTGTCCTTTTTGGGCCCAAAGGGGTGAGGGGGTGAACTTTTGCATTTAGGGCTTTGTTTAGTGGCCCAGAGGGGCAGGCTATTTCATTAGAAATCTCTATTTTTACCAATTGGTGAAACTGACATGGTTAAAGGGGAGATGTGAAGGCTGTGCAGCAGAGTGCTGATCTGAAACTCTGCAGCAGTTGTCCCTAAAAAGTGTTGTAAATACCTGCTTCAAGACCTGGAATTCACTAGGGAAAAAACGTAGGGAACCTAAAGTACTGGCCTAGAGGTAATCTCTCAGCCAGTGGAACCAAAGACCCTGAGTTCATAGACCTAGTAGAGACAGAACTAGGACTATTAGCTAGGTAAAGAGAGACCTTCCAGGCAGAAAGGCTGAGGCCCTGGAAGGGGACAGCACTGAACTATTTGACAGCATAGAAGTAAATAAGGAAAGGCAGAGGCACCTGGGTTTGAATCCATATTACCACCTCTTCTCTGGGATGAAGTAACCTCTCCAAGTTATTTAACACCAAGCATGGCTGGCGAGTGGGAAACAGTGGATTACAGGTCCAGTGGTGGACTGTATCCTAGAGACACATGCCAGTGGTACCCTATAACAGGAGACTAATCTTTTTGGCAGATATTCCACTCCAATCTCCTTTTCCTGCATGATCTGCAGCTCCAATATCTGCTTCCTTCTTTGATTTGGTGCTTCATTTTCTGTTCCCTGGTCTATCTGCTTCTGTTCTGCCTATCCCTTCTCTGATCTGTTATGTGCCACACAGAGGCTGTGTGTGCCACTTGTGGCACCCATGCTACTGGTTGGCCACCCTTGATTTAGTGCATGTAACCAGACGCATGGCTTAGGGCAGGAGCCCAGCTGCATTAATGAGTATTAGTAATGCATATTAGCCTGCCTGTTCAGGGGCATGAGGGCAGCTGACAGGGATGATTGCCTGGTCCTAGAGCAAGTTAAAAGCTCCCAGGGAGGGGAGCTGGGAGAGAGAGGGGAGGCTGCAGTGCTGAGGAGGCAGTAAAGAGCTGCAGTTGCCCTCCAGGTCTGAGGAAGGACTACAGATTTTGTTTTAACCATTTGTTTTTTGTGTGCTTGTTTGTTTTATTATGTTGTTTCCTGTAGGACCAAGTTTGCCCCAGGGATTATAAAACTGTTTGGCAAATGAAGTGACAAACCACTACAGTTCACAAAAGGTTAATAGGTCTGTTCATGGAGATGAAAGAGTAATGTTATCACCACATCCCACAGATGAAGGAAACGGGATCATATAATGATATAAATGTGAGGAAGTTTTGTTTTTCTTTTTTATAACTGATTTAATCCAGTAATCATAATCAATATTTTTTCAATTACTTTAAGTTATATCTAGTAAACTATAGTTATGTGTATATCCAAATGATTATACTGTTAGTACTATTCAGCCTATTTATTTACTACACGTAGGGAAGAAAAACCAAATACAAAAGTGCAAAATGCAGAAGGAATAAGGAGAATGATGTAAGTGATATAGTGAGTCTCCAAGTCAAAAGCAGCAAAACTGCATCAATTTTAAACCAGGGTGATGTTATGTAAAAATTACATTCATATCATTCTTGGCTAGTTTGACTATGGCAATTAGAATGCACTAGTTGCTTCCCTTTTGCAACATTCCTCTTTTGAAAGGGTTCCAGATGTATGTGTCCACACCTAATGCAATGCTACTCAAAAAGCAAAAGTAAATACAATATTGAACTTCACTAACATTATTGTAGGAATGATATGAGAGACAATAATATCACTCTAGTTGGCACTCTTTGGGTCTACAGCAATAGAGTATTATGCTAGATTAAGGATGGACATAATGATAGCTTTCAGACATTTAAACTGACATAGGAAAGAGGGAAACCTATTGTTCTCCTTCACTGCAGAAGGTGGACAAGTAACAAGTGTCTAGAAATGCAGCAAAGCAAATTTAGATTAAATCTCAGGAAATAAAATTCTTCACTGTAAGAACAGCAGAAAAAAAGAAAAAGACCTCCTTGAGCAGTTAGGGAATCTTTTTTATTTGGGAGTTTTTAAGAAGAGGCTAGATATGCAACAGTCTGAATTTTTTACAAATAGCTCGTCATACCTTTGTGCAAGGGGTTGGACTAGATGCCCGTGAAGTGACTGGCATGGGGTACACTGTCAAACACATTGGCCTTTTCTCTTCTCTAAGCATCTACCTGCTTGAACCAACCCTGGCTTGGCTCTGTAACAGTGGGGTAGCCCTGGGTCCTTATCAAACTGAGAACATGGCCTTTCAGGCCCTGTCACTACTTAGGTTACTGTGGCCCTGGCTTGGGGAACTAGCATCCAGTTTGCTCCAATATCTCTTTTTAGAGTGAACAAATGTAACCTGAAGTTCCAAGCAGCAAAGCAGGCATGTCCTTTTGAATAAAGTAATCTGTTGGAACAAAGGCCACCCAGACAGCAGTTCTCTCTTCCCTCAAAAAGGTTAAACAGTCCATTTATCCCCAATCCAGTCCATCCAGCCCTGAACACTTAAAAGTTATTTAGCTGTTCCCTTTCCAATGTACCTAGCTCCAACTCTCTCAGCCAGGAGCTGACACCCTCTTCCTCCTGCCTGCTCTGACTGTTGTCATGCTGACCTCATTCAGGCCTCCTACACCCTCCTCAGTGTCACCAGTATCTTTGCTGATGTGTGGTCAAAAGTATTCCTTTTTCCTAGAGGTCCATCTTGTACCATCCTGCATTCTGGATTAACAGTCTGACTTCATCATCTCTTTAACCCATTCTCCCATATGGTTTTCTTCCTCAGGAGGAAATTGAGAGACACAATATTATCACAACCTGAACACAGCTAACATAGAGAAATTACAAGAAATGCCATAGTCTGTCACAGTTGCTACCAGCTATGCTTTGTATGAATTTATGATTAAGTAATTGAATGATAAGGCCTGCACTGTTGTTTCTCTTTAGGTGATATATCATGAATAGAAATGTCTACTGTTCATGTATTGAGTACTGTGTGTATATGGGGAGATGATACAGACAGTATCTTGATTTTAACGGATTGTATATTTGTTTTATTTTTTAGTTGTTTTGTTTTAGTTTTTTCTTAGAAACAAAACCAGGAACTTCATTTATGACACAAAATATAGCATAATTTTTTTTTATTTTTAATTTCAAAATGAGGTGTTCCCTTTTTGCATAATTTAACACTTAATTTAAAAAATGTAGGTATGCACTGAAACTAAAATATAATTTCAAAACAAGAAGTTGAAGGTTTTGATCTTGAAAATGTCAAAACAACCACTGTTTTTCTCATTATTATCAGGCAAAAGTATTCATAAAATTTTAACTGAATTTGTGCATAGTTCAGTCATTCACAAGTATTTTTTTTATAAATAGTATATTTTCCACAGCTACCCACTACCCAGCTCCAAATAAACAGGGTTTTTTTTCTCCTTACTATTAGCATTACTGGAGCGGGGGGGGCGGTTGTTATTTTTTGTCCCTCCCACCAGCCCTATAGCATCTTAAATTCAGTCAGAAACTGAGGAACGTACCTCTTTTTTTCATGTTGGATATTTCACAAGGAGGTGTGACACCAAGGCACTGTGATCAACACTAACTTTGTGTAGATGTCTAGCCAGACGTTAAAAAGATAATTTATATCTATAGAACCATACAGCCAGATTTCTGAAGAGCTCAGAACATGCACTCAAGGTCAGATTGAGTCTCATGAAACCTTCCTAACCAGAACAGCCACCTCCCTGCTGGGCCCCGCTTGGGCCCCAGGGGAGGCACACCTGGGCCAAAGGTTAGCATGGAACTAGTTAGGGGGCTTCTGGAGGGGCTGGATGTGTTTAAGTCAGCTGGCCCAGATGATCTCCACCCTAGAGTCCTAAAGGAATTGGCCGAGGTCATTGCAGGACCCCGGCACGGCTCTATGAGCACTCATGGTGCTCTGGTGTGGTCCTAGAGGACTGGAAGAGGGTCAACGTGGTTCCCTCCAAAGGGAAGGAAGGAGAATCTAGGAAACTATAGGCCAGTTAGTCTTACCTCAATGCTAGGCAAGCTGTTTGAGAAAATTATGCTGGCACACATCCAGGAGGGGCCAGCAGGGAACTGCATGCTTAGGGGCAACCAACATGGGTTCATCAGTGGCAGGTCCTGTCAGACCAACCTGGTGGCCTTCTATGATCAGATCAACAGATGCAGGGGAAGCAGTGGACATTGTCTTCCTGGACTTCTGGAAGGCATTCGACACTGTCTCTCACCCCATTCTCATTAAGAAACTGGGGGACTGTGGTGTCGATGCCCACACAGTCAATTGGGTCACCAACTGGCTGGAGGGCCGCACCCAGAGGGTGGTAGTGGATGGGTCCTTCTCAACCTGGAAGGACGTGGGCAGTGGGGTTCTGCAGGGCTTGGTCCTCGGGCCCGCACTGTTCAACATCTTCATCAGTGATTTGGATGAGGGGGTTAAAAGCGACCTGTTCAAATTTGCTGACACTAAGATGTGGGGGGATGTGGGCACACTAGAGGGAAGCATCAGGCTTCAATCAGACCTAGACAGGCTACAAGGGTGGGCGGATGTGAATAGGATGGGATTCAACACAGACAAGTGCAAGGTGATGCACCTGGGGAGGAACAACCGGCACCATACCTACAGGTTGGGGAACTCCCCTCTTGTCAGCATGGAGGCAGAAAAGGATCTTGGAGTCATCATTGACTCCAAGATGAACATGGGCCGGCAGTGTGGGGAGGCAGTCAGGAAGGCTAACCATACCTTGTCTTGCATCCACAGATGCATCGCAAGCAGGTCCAAAGAGGTGATCCTCCCCCTGTATGCGACACTGGTCAGGTCGCAACTGGAGTACTGCGTCCAGTTCTGGGCGCTGCATTTCAAGAGGGATGTGGACAGCATTGAGAGGGTCCAGAGGAGGGCCACTTGCATGATCAGGGGACAGCAGGGCAGGCCCTATGAGGAGAGGCTACGGGACCTGAACCTGTTCAGCCTCCAAAAGAGAAGGCTGAGGGGGGATCTAGTGGCCTGTTATAAATTAGTCAGGGGGGATCAGTGGGCATTGGGGGGAGTCACTGTTCCCCCGTGCACTGCCAGGAGTGACCAGGAATAATAGTCACAAGCTCATGGTGTAACAAAACGCTAAAGCCATTTGCATTAGACATGAAGATGATTCTGGGATGATCATTTCCAAGACCTTGGAAGTTTTTACGGTCTTAGTTGCTTTGTTCACACCCTTCAAAATAAATGGCTTCTAGAGGACTAGCAAGGCATAATTTGGGAAGTATTTTCTTATTACCTGTTGTGTTTTGTTGTCAGAGAAGAAATGGCTATTTTTATTCTTGAGATTGATTTTTAGATTGCAGTTTCAATTGTTAGAGTGCCTAGAGCCTTTAGGTAAATATCTATATCTATATTCTCAATCGATTGATAGATCATTATAAAGCAAAACTGTATGCAGAAGAACTAGAAGCAGCTTGATTTGAGATGTTATTCTATTGTGAAGATATCTCTTACAAGTAACTTACATATACTAAATAAACCTTCCTATAGACTATAGTTTAAGGTTTAATTTAAAATAGGTGACTGTTTAATTGCACAGTGCTTTCTGGTGTACTAATGTAAAATTACAAATGAAACTAGTATAATATCTGTGTGCTACAATCTGATTTATAGTATCATCGGCAGCTAAGATTTTATTGAAAATGAAATATATCAATGTTTTTTTCAATAGTTAATTTTACAAGACATATTTTTAAAAATGTAAAAATGTTTTCAAAACATCACATATTATTCTTATACATTTTGGGGAAGTTTTGAAGTACAGCAAAAATTATATCTGATAAGCTCAGTCTTCTGAATTTAGGTGAAATATTAGAAGAGAAGGCATGCACAGAGGACCTGAAACTGCCACATAATGGTACTGTGATGTTCTGTCACTAAAATTGTGTATCAAAGCTAACTGAACTGGAATTTTGGAGCTTATTTTTTTATAAGTTATAAAAGGGATGGAGGTGCAATCATACTGATCTTATAGTAAAAATTTCAGTGGTTTCCCTTTTATAATACAATAATCAGGATCTCGATTTTTGGTATTAAAAAGAATGATTTTCAACAGGTGATGAATACTTGCAGAACTTTATAGCTTTTACTGACTTTAATTGGAGTGTGGGAAAACATATGTGTATTTTGTGTGCATGTATGTTTTAATTATAAAATAAAACAGTACAGCAAAGAGCTAGAAGCTGCTTGATTTGAGATCTTCCTGTATTGTGAAGATCTCCTTTAATTGTTAGACTATAGTAGAATACATGTTCTCTGGTTATCACTGCAGCATATCACTTAAAGAACTAAACAGAAGTAACTTTATTGTGTGCCTTGAAAAAATCTCTCTCATAAATCTCAAGAATGTTTAAGAGTCCCACAGCATTCTCTGATTGCATGTTTAACCATTAAATTTAATTTTAATACTTATTTTTAAAATGATTATAAAATTTAAAATTTCTGGCAATATTTAGTTAACTCAGCATGGAAATCATGGATATTAACTGTTTCCATCACTAATAATTTCACAGTAAGGTATAAAATGATCAATAAGGTCTCTAGATTTTGTTGTCATAGGCAACTCATTGCCACAAACAGTAATAGGTGGTCTACTCAGGTGGTATACTCAGGTAGAGGTAGTCTACCTAGGTGGTCAAAAAAGTTACCCAGGCAAGTAGCGCATGTAAAGCTTCTATGCAAACATATCCAAATCAAAAGTGAAAACCTTCAAAGAAGTAAGGTCAGCTATGGGAATGCACATAATCAAAAGATCCACATTCTGAAATAAAAAAGTATTGTCTTAAAATTGACCTTTGGATTAAACTATTACATTTTCCTATTGCCTTGAGCTGAAATACAATTTTGGTTTCATCACTGAAATTAATTTTCTAACCCTAGAGGGGACTGAAATATTGATGAAAATGTGAATTCCCAGCAGCCATCTTGGATCCCAATATGGTGGCTACATGCAGTATTTATCAGAAAAGCCATGTTGCTAATCTGGAAACACACTGCTGCTAATTATGGCAATGAACTGCCTACTGGGTGACACACTTACACTTGTTTTTTACTCTACTATCAGTGACTCTCTGTAAAAAGAAACAAATAGTTACAGCTTTTTATTTTTAATAAATTAATGCAACGTTTATTATTTTATTTATTTATCCAAATACACTGAAAATAAACATGGTTGCCAAATGCTTGTATCTACTTGTAAAGTAATGGTCAGAATGGAACCAAGAGAACAACATGGGAGTTTTATCCCTTAAAGAAGGATTATTTTTCATGGTTATATAATTGTTTTACAATTCTGTTTTATTTCAGAGTTGTATAGAACAATTCAGGTACTTGCCATCTTATAGGCCAATAATTCTATATTTTAGAATATTAGCTACTTACAAATATAAGCCTATAACGTTCTTCCTTAAATTGTATAATTTTCAATTATCTACCAAGAGATATTTTCCTAAAGGCTTCCTTGTATTCCTTTTCATCAATATACCTTATCCTTTTCATTTTGATAACCCTCATTTTATTCATCAGAAGTAGTAATGTTTTCATACTGATCAGAGGTAGCTTTATAAAAATAGGCAAAATGGGTAGGGTACAATGGCTGGAGAGTCTCATTACTGCATTTCAGTATTGATTGAATGATAACACAATAAAGATTGCAGTTGCTGCTGTGACTGTGTCTGCTGTTAACAACACAGAATTGTTGCCACAAGGTATTTAATCAAAACCATGTTCACAGTCACATCTAAATATATTCCATTTCCTCAATCATTTTATGTCAGTGTGTTCAGTCAAAGCACTCTCCCCGTCAAATGAATTTGTCTAATGGGCACAATTAAGGGGTAAAACACAATTAAGGGGTAAAGAACTTTTTCTTAGTAGCTGAAAGTGTCAGAAATCTACTGGACTCCTATGGTACATCCAGATGAGCATAGATGGGTGGTACATAGTACCAAAGACCCATGTGTGGTGCCACACACTGTACATGCAGACATTCCCTGCACTGCTATTTTGCAGTGCAGGCAGCAGGAGGGCGGGGGTTTAACTCTGGGATATCCTAGGGTCAAAAAAAAAAAAATGCCAGAAAAAACCAGGGTGGAACACATGGTAGTAGTGCATGCTGCCTGAAACTGAAGCCTGGCTGGCCGGAGCTATGCTTTGTCTGCCAGCTAGGCTTCATGCTGTTCCTGGAGCACTATGGCTGCAGCTTCTAGAGGCCCCCAGAACCCCAAGTAAGGCTGCTGGGGCCTGTACAGTTTCTGGACCCAGCCTCCCCTAGCCCACCCGGGGTAACATGCCATGTGACAGAGCGCACAAGGCATAGACATTCCCCAGGGACAAGGAACAGCAGTACAAGGTATACTGCTAGTACTTGGCCCTGGCAAAACATGTTTATGCTGCTGCTAATTGTGCCAGGGCATGCCCCTGCACATGCAATCTAGCACATGACAAATTGGCCCAGATGGGGTAAAGAAGGCTGGGGCCCTCCCAGGGCAGCAGTTATGCCATGCTAACTGCTTAGAGCCTGGCTGGCAGCCAGAGTGTGTTTCTGGCTGGCCAGGTTCCATTTCTGGTGGTGCATGCAGTTTCTGCAAGTGTCATGTCCTTCTTTTAGTGGTAGGGATTTTTGACACTTGGATCTCATGGTGTAAGAAGAAACATATTTCAGTTTCAAAAAAGATGACACTTGTAGCAGAGAGGAATATGATTGTGGGGGCAGGAAATGATATGTCTGTTCCCTGCCTCTGCCTCTCACTCCTAAGCCACAGCATCCCCGCCTCAGCCCTGCTGCTGCCTCTCACTCCAGACCCACAGTAGCCTACCCCCCAGACCATGCTGGTGCCCCTCACTCCCATCCTGGAGCCCCCTGACCCTGCCTGTGCCCCACACTTCTGACCCACAGTCCCCCACTCCTCTTGGTGCTCCTCACTCCCAAGCCACAACCCACCCAAGCCTGCCGGTGCATGTCACTCCCAACCTGCAGCCCTCTACCCCCCAGCCCTGCAAGCAAGGACACTGGGCCCAGTGTTGCTGGGCTGGCCACACAGCATCCTGCTGTCCCTGAAGGGTGCCCCTGCCCCCCATAACCTCTCCCCACTGGAGGGGCAGGCATGTGCCACACACCTCCCCTGGCCCTCCAACCCCCACCCCCCCACAGACTTTCCTTCCTGCAGCTGCTACATCCATGGACAGATGTACATGATGCCTCTGACTCCAATCGCCCTGCCCTGCTACCCCCAGCCCCAAACAGCTCCTTGCTGAGGCAAGCTAGGAAGTGCCAGGAAAAATGTCAGTGCTGAACTGAGGAAGAGCAAAATCCTGGAGTTTTGCTGATATTTTTAAAAACTGCCTGGACAGAGATTGTAGAGTCCAAAAAGAGGACATGTCTGGGAAAACCCAGACGTATAGTGGCCCTATGCAAATTAGCAGTGCAGCAAATGGGTGCCCATGCATCTTGTGCAGTTTGCAGCATCTCAGATGGGTTTGAGGCACTGCAAACTTCACATGTGTGCTTGTCAGGATGTGCCCTTAATGTCTACTGTGAATTATGACCACCAATTAAGGCAAGTCTGGGGCTTTTTTCCTAGTCTTGTTTTTACTTTTGTCTTTCCTATGTTTTCTCACAGAATTCTGTCAATTTCAATTTATTTTAATTTGAAGCAATTAATTTTGATGCATTTTATTTCTTTTTCCTACCAAGGAGGAAAAACAAATGTTTGGATGTTTTGCTTTCTCTAACATAAACTGAGCACAACATACTACATTTACCCGCAGACAATGTGTCACCAAATATAATATGAAGCTTGTTTTTGAAAGGCAGAAATATGAAAAAAATAATTCTACAGTTATGTCTACATAGAGCAGGGACACAATTTAGTCTTCAGCTGACTCACTGTCCTTTTTCTGCATAACTAAAGGCGAATCCCTACTTGCATACTGTATCCATGGATGAACCTCTGATTTTGAAAAGAGTTCAAGAGTTGTGTTAAAGAGTCTGAGCTAAAGAGGCTGTAAAAGGTAGCAGGAGCAGCTAGAAGGCAAAATTATCCTCAGAAAGGTCAGCTTGATTAGTGGGACCTTAAGACGATTAAAAGGGAAAGATGTTTGTTAATATCTCTGAAGCAAAGAACAATGGGCCGTTACCTCAACTGAATCTCTCAGTTACCTCAGCAATAATACTACAGCTGCTGCACTGTAGTGCAGGAGTCAAACCAGAGTGATTCCAATCCTACTCAAAATATCAGCTTACCTGCTTAATACAGAAGGATGTTTGTACCCAAAAACTTGCAAAGAAGAATTTTTCAAACCATTTAAATTGGTCTAATAAAATATGTCAGATTTACCCAAACAACTTTGTCTGCCTATGCCCTTAGAGAGCAACATGGCTACAACCAACGCCCCTACTTAATCCATGCAACCCATTTTGGGAGAGAGGGGAGGTTATCTATGGGGAAAAGGTGCTTGTTGTATATGAAAACATATTGCAGTCATGTTTTTTATTTAGATGATTATATACTTACAAAATTTATTTGAGAGAAAAAGAGGTACACCTCACAATGTATATTTAAACTTTTCTCAAATCACTTCTGTGTGATCTTTTATTCTATACAATTGTTCCTTTATTGCATTTTTTAAATTGAACAAACACTAGGCTTTGAGGATACTTGTATTTGTCTGAGAGTGTGTTTCTAGAACAATTATTATTCTTTCTTTCATAGATGTATGGTTGTATCCTTTCTGTGTTGGCATAATGAGAAATTCCACGAGCATCTATTCTTTTCTTTATAGTAAAAATTGAATAAGAGAAATTCTTCACTTCCCCTTTAAAGTATTTTTCTGTAATGTTGTGATTTATCGTACTTTGATGATAGAGAAGATACAATGGCATTACAATGGTTGTTAAAATTATTTTTATAGCTTCCTACATGGACTTTTGGATTATCTAGTTCCACAAAATTTGGGTCTGCTTGATTTAGATATGAATAGTCTAGATCAGTGGGTTATGACCAGAGAGTACTATAGAAAAATTCTAGAAGGTTAGAGAATAAATAGTTTTATTAGAAATTCTGTGGAAGTGGAATTGAGCCACACTTGCTCATAAGTTATCAGTATAAATCAAAACCTTGTCTTTTTGTTGTTGTTGTTGTCATTCCAGTAATAGTGCTAGTGTACATTTGAACAAAATGTCATGGGTTGGAGGTGGTGGGTTGGGAAGAGGGGTGGAAGGAATCAGAGCAAAGCATTTTAGGAATAGAAAATAGAAATTTTCCCCATTTTTACTATGGGACATTATTGAATGTAATGGAACCAGATTATTCCATTCCCCTGCTTTTTGAAATGGCTCTTCCATTTTAAACATTACATCTATTATAAAAAAAAAGGTTAGACTTTAGCACTGATAATACAAAAATAAAAATAATGTGTGTAAGATATTTTTAAGTGTATTGGTTTGGTTTCTTACAATCACGCAAGGCTTACTGGAGGAGACCTTCAGAAAAAACTGGTCTGTAGACTGCTGCCACATGTAGAACTAACTGGGGAGATTCAGTAATATAAATATATATACATTAAAAGTGAAATGCAAAAAAACCAAAGCAATTGAGAATAACTCAAAACATTTTATTCAGATTATTTTTAATTTTATGAGAAGCTTCATTTTACAGAACAAAAGAAATGAGAAATTTTAATCTCCTGTGGAAAAGGAACAGCAAATTATGACTATCTCTTTAATATGTACTTATACCTGGGGGTGGGGAAGGGGAAGGAAGCTGTGTCACCATTGGTTATTCTCCTGTTATATCCCAAAATGGCCCCTAGGGCCTTTTTTCATAGAATTATAGACAGTTAGGATTGGAAGGGACCTCAAGAAGTCATCTAGTCCAAACCCCTGCTCAAAGCAGGATCATCCGTAACTAGATCATCCCAGCCAGTTCAGTTGAACTCACGACAATCTTATTGTCATAATAAGATGTAGAAATGTTGCTGAAACTAAAATAATAAATAAAAGAGAGGGAGGGAGAGAGACCCCAATATGGCGATATAGACCTAGGAAGGATTGTAGTTAGTGTTTGTAATTTAAATAATCATGCCTATTTGTTATTACAATGGCTAACAAATGACACTACCGTGTTTTCTTCCTGCCAAGGGCAGACACAGCTTTTCCTAGCTGCTTTTGTATGAGAAACCATCTCGGCTTCCTATGAATTTGAGACATATTTCCTTTTGTTTGGGGAATCTGAGTGCAAAGCATCTCTATCCAAATCTCCTGTGTCACAGTTGCTGCTCTGTGAGTTTGTTGCCTGCTTTCTGATTTTCACATTTTTTTCTGTGGTGACTGATCTGGTAAATTTAGTAAGGGGTAGGGTAGTCTGCTGGTGTGATAGTTTTGTGTAATGACCTGTAGCATTTCAGTTTGCTCCTTTTGGTATTCTTCCCAGCGACTTGTGCTGATGCTCAGGGTGCCAGTTTGGGAATGCTTAGCATTGTGATTCGAAGTATTTCCTTGACTAGTGAGGTCTGTCAATTGTTTTTGAGCCTGGGGAATAATGATATATGAGAGGAGATTATGTTTTCATTTATATTTAGTTTCTGGCCTTATAGTGCTTTGAAGTAGAGAATGTTGCCGGCTTCAGCTGTGATGCCACCACAAACTGAAAGCTTTTCTCTGAATCTTTAATTAGCAATGGGAATTGTCCTGTTGTGGTTGATGTTCTTATAAATGTGGAGTAATTGTTTGTAGAACTGCAGTTTTAGTGTATCTCCACGGGTATTTTCCCCAGTCAGTGAAATCTGTTGTTTTAATTGGGCCCTAGATTTCACTTCCAGAATTCTTGTATTATTCTTCTGGGTTCAGTTTTCTGGATGTGGAGGGACATCTTATAACTATTTTGTGATTATTTTCTCAGCAGAAGGCCTTCTGAGTATTTTCTCACACTGTTCTGATGCAGTCTGAAGCTCCCTGGTGTGTTTATTATGAGGCTCAACTGTGTTTAATTTAGAGTGTGTTGACTCCTTATGTCTCATATAGAATTTTATTTTGTTTGGATTGTTTTGGTGCTTTTCCTGAAATACTGAAACTTTTTTTTTCCCCGGGCTGATCTGTAAATCCTACTTATTGCAATGGGCACATATCTAAAGAACATCTTGTGCAGGCAGTAATAACACCACATCATTAGCCTAAAGTAGTCATTATAGTTCCAAGTAATTTAGTTGAAGTCTCAAGATTATATTATTTTCTGTAGTGCAGACAATATAAAGGGTTAGGGTAATGATATGGATTTTGGAAAGCACTGAGTGTGCAGCTGAATGAAAGCTTTTTTCTGTGTCTCAGCAGAGCTGCTGGTCACAAGGCAGGGTGATATATTAAGACTAACCTTGCAAACGCTTAGGCAAGCAGTTTTCTAAACAAATTCATAGTGTTAGAGCCCATTGTGTAAGAAGAACAAAATGCAGCCCACCAGCTATTGTCAGGAGATAAAGCAGAGGCAAAGCCTTGGAGATGGTGCTGAAGTCAGCAAAGAAACAGCAAGTAACCAAAGGAAGTGTAGGTCAAAGCCTTACACATGCACTCTTAGCAGAGAGACATGTAAATGAAGGAAATGCATAGGCAATTCCATGCTAATTAAGTAAACTGTAAACAGGCAGAGTTTGACATGGGAGGAGAAATAGGTGGAACAGGGGGAGGGACATAGGTGGAGTGAATGTTAATGAGCATAAACCGAGGTGTATAAAATGTGAAAAGAACTTATGTTCAGGGCTGCTCCCCATGTATACAGACTGCCTGTGAGGGAGCTCGCCCGAAGCTGTCTCCATTCTAAATAAAGCTGCTGAGAGCAATGTGTGCAAGTAGCGTTTGCTCCCTGCTTGCTCTGGCTAGTGAGTAACAGGCTCCATGAGGAATAGGATCATTGTCTCCCTAGTCGTTGGATGCTGCATGGAGTCAAGGTCTAACAAAGACCTCAGTTTAGACAATATGTATCCTGTATTGGATGAACTAACATATTTACTTAAAAACTTAATGCCATTTGGTGGCAGTTTGATTTTCAGCCCAAGATATCAGGGTGACCGAGAGGTTTTATTATTACTTTCTTTAGTCCATGGACCAGGCAAATACGTTACCCTGTGTTTTTGGTTTTTGCCTATTTTGTCAAAAGTATATATGCAATACAGATGTGAATAGTGGCTCACTCCTGAATTCCATTGTGTTTAGCCAAATACTATACTTGTTTTTAAGGATACAACATAATAACTTGTAAATGACACTGGCAATGTAAATAATCACGCTTCTGGGTTGAATTTCAGTGAGCTGAATTCTAGTGAATAGGTTTTGGGAATGTCCTATCCAGATTTTGCCATTTCATGGCTGGACACAACTCCTATTATTATGCTCCTTCTGGTTGTGACAGAAGGAACTGGTATCCATCACATCTTTAGTTTGTGTTTGGGGGAGGGGGTTGTTTTGTTTTTATGACCTTATGATTATATTTTTTCCTCTGGAACATTGATTTATAGTGCTGCAGTTAAGTCACAGTAAACTCTATTTAGATTTGTGCAACACATGTCTGTTTTAACTTGAAGAATTCTTCAGTTATGTCCTTGGCAAATTGCAGCTTCTATCTAACTATTTTTCCTGAAATCTCTTTCAGTTATAAATTGGTTCTGTTCATCATCTGTTTTAAGAATTGCTTTAGTAGTGTGGTGAAGATTCTGTGGGACTGCAATATTTTTTTATCTCACTAAATGTAGGGTTACCATATTTCCAGGATCAAGAAAAAAGGACACCTGTGGAGGGGAAGGGAAGGGGTATATGATTGCACAGGGGGGGCAGTGATATTCTTGTACCCTGCCTCTGCTCCTCACTCCTAAACCCCTGACCCCCCAGCCCTGCAAGTGTCCCTTACTCCCAATCCACAGCCCCCTACCCTCCCAGAACTGCCAGTGCCCTTCACTACTAACACAAATACCCCTATCTCTCCAGCCCTGCTGCCCACTGAGCTCCTCTGCATGCACATGCACATGCATACACACCCTTGTCAGGCTTGCGTGCAGAGCACGTGACCTCCAGCAGCCAATCACCTTCCTGCTGCTCCTAGCCCCAAGCATCCGAGCTGCTTCTGCCTGGGAAAAGCAGAGGGAAAGCAAAAACCTGGACATTTGCTTGCATTTTAAAAACCCACCCTGACCTGGGGAAGGATGGAAAACAATCCTGAAGCTAGAGATGCAGAAGGAACAGTAGAAAGTAGAAACTGGACTCACTGGAACACGATTCAGCAGCCCACAGCCTGTGGCTTACACTAGAAGATCATTGTGGAGCAGCTGTGCCCTCAGGGAGGCAGTACAAGCTCCTGGTGGGAGTGGGCATCAGAGTTTCCTGTTCTGCCCATATGGAAGCCAGCAGCCTAGAAACTGTCCCCACTATGGAGAGGGGGAGTTCAAAAAGCAAGCACGGGGGAGGGGGTGGGAGGCAGTAGTTAGAGCAGTTCCAGAGAAGCCATTCTACTTAAAATGCCTCACCATCACGTGTATTTAGCCCCTGTATGTTTAAAAATGGCTTCAGGACACTTTATCTAAACTTCATTCAATGAGGTTTAGTTAAAGTGCCCTGTGGCCATTTTAAAATGTGCAGGGGCTGCTTAATACATATGTTGTTGTAGTGATACTGCAACATTCTAATTAAACCATGGATCAGACTCAATTAATCATGTCTGCTCCAATGCACTCTAATTAGATCACCAATGAACACATGTATAGGCAGTCTATATTAAAGAAATATTCATTATTTGGGGGCCAGCCCTAACTTGGGAGCTCTTCCCCTTACGCTTTGAATTTTAGGGGTGGGCAGCAGTGACCCTGGCAGTACCCCCTTCCCCAGCACTAGAGTAATTCCAGCCCTTGAGGGAAAAGTGGCATAAATTAGAGATGGGTCAAAGATGATACAGGCCTTCATAGAAGTGAACCTGAAAGCTCCCCTGGTGGCCCTGAACTCCCAAGGGGGAGCAGCAGTCAAGAACACTGACATTCCCTTCATCTCTCCCTGTTGACAGGCCAAGACAGACTGGACCTCAGTCCTGGGCATTTGCTCCCCTCCGGCAGCTGTGCCATGCTGCTCTTTTGCTTAGGGAGTTTTGGTTAAACCCCAGTCACTGTAGGTAAAGAGTCCGAAAATTGTTTCCTGAGAATGATGTGTCAGCTCCCATGATTCCAGGGGCCTTTTGATGATCTGTGATCCCAGGTGGAAAATACTGTCATATCCAAATAGTATTATCTGCTGGTTTTATCTCCCTACCCTTGCTAGGTGGCACCTCCAAGTTATCTCAGGGAGTTCTCTGGCCCTTTGAGGCTCTACGTGCTGGTTGGGCTGGCTCTTGCCCTCTCTCTCTGACACCCCTTCAGTGGCACAGTCAACTGCTTGGAAGTGCACCTTAACTCCTAAATAATGCATCCAAAAAGCAGCCTCCCTCCTCCCTGTGCAGTATGCCTCCTGTCTGCCTTCTCTGTTTGCCCTCTTTGTTGAGTTTAACTACATGACAATGAACTTGCAAATAACCACAAAGTACAATTAGCAGCTTCCACCACACCACATTTTTCCTAACTCTATTTATATTTTTCCTGTTTTTCTTAAAGCAAGGTATAATTAGGTAGGTATAATCTCTGGTGTGACTTTCTGAAATTTCCTGTGGTGTAGTAGGCAACTTGAGACAATAGAGTGCACTCTGGATGGTATCTTCTTTAAAAAGGAACACCTTTTTTTGGAACACTGGCGACAGCTGCTGTGGAGAAAAAAAGAGCAGTCACTTAATATAGAAGAATAAAGCAAGGGTCTGCAAAGTTCATGTAGACTGAGGTCCTTCCTCAAGAAACAAGCCACTCTTGTGGAGAGGATATGATTTTATACAGGGAACCACCTTTACATTTCCAGTCCAGTCTTGCAGTCACTCAGCCATTTCACTTGTGTGCACAGCTGCACACAATAAAAAAAATGTTTCCGTGCTTTAAACTGTTCTGTGGAGATTGTTCCCACACCTGGAGGAACTGGGCCTCCCCCAGGGCTGCAAGGAGCTCTGCTGCTGGCTGTGGCTGGAGAACAGTGGACCCTGGTGCCAAGGACCTTCCCAGAGAGGAGTAGGGCTGTGGCATTCCCAGAAACTTTGGGCACCTCCCCTGAGGCGCAGCACACTTACCACTCAGCTGAGTAGGGGCCACTCCGCTGTTCACTGTGCCAGCCTCCCCATGGGGAGGGAGAGCATGGCCCTGGCCAGAGCAGCCCCCAAGGTGGGGCAGGGGCAGGGAAGGGGGCTGGAGTGGGGCAGAGCCAGGCATAGCACGGGATCCGCTGGCTCTGGGGAACTGCTGCACTCACCAGCCCCTTCAAGTGAGCTTCGCCTCATGGCTGTTCTTCCCATTAACAAACAGCTGAGAAGTACTGTGCAGGCCAAGAAGGTCTCAGAGGGCATGGGCTCATAGGTCAGGGATGAGGCTCAGGATTTAAACAAGAGATTGAGCTTTAAGATTAAGAAAAGGAATCTCATCCTCAGGGGAAGAACTGGAGCTACTGAGCAGAAAAGACTTGGTTCAGGGCAAAAGGAAAGTTCTCAGGTTTGGTGCAGAAACCAGAGGGGGGGAAAACTGGTAGGTCTGAGATGCTCACCAGCAATGTTCCCTCTAATGTGTAGCAATCAAGGTTCCCTCTAAGAGGCAGGAACAAAGCAGCATGCTCACGGACTGAAGTGGTGCACTCACGGATGGCTAGATCTTAGAGGGAACATTGCTAATAACCAGCTTGACAGTATCCTCTTATGCAGCCAAGCTCTGCAGAATTTTGTGCTTGAAGGTAAGGAACTAACTATCCCTTCCTGCAGTACTGTGTGTGAGACAGCAATGTAGGTAGGGCAGCAATGATGGTCTCTGAGTAGGTCAATGAATGCAGATTCAGGAGGCCTAGAATCACTTCCTGGCTTAGCTATGGACTTTCTGTGTGACCTTAAGTACATCACCTAACTTAACCAGTGTCACTTCCACATACATACCTGTATCAACCCCCATTTCTTCTGTATGGGAGGATCTTTCTTTCCAGCATCTTCAGACAGCGTTTCCAACTGTTCCATGAAAAAAGAAAAAGGAAAAAAAAGTCAGGCAGGGCTCTGTGATCCTCAGGATTACACAGCCACAGAGTGAGGGGAAGGCAGTTGTGGTGGGGCTGTCCTCTCAGCCACAGTTCCTGGTGGTGCCATGAGTGACCAAGTGAAGCCCGAGTAAATGGATGGAAGGAGGGCCCTGCCCTACATTCTGAAATGAAGTGTGGAACAGTCTGCCATACAGCCTCAGCTCAACCTCTTCCCTGCTTTTACTGATTTCCCTCCTCCTCATAACATCTTCACAGTTTCTCTGTGCTTTCCCTCCCTTGTGCAATATGAGCGTCTTTCCTGCCTACTCCTGCTGCACTTGCTAGCCCCTCCTGAAAATGCTTCATAGCTTTACCACTGCCTTTGCTATCCACCCTCCATTCCCTACCAAAAGAGTTCTCCTAGCTCCTTTCTGCACCTTTCTGTGTGTGTCCAGAGTGGCAGGGCTTGGAAAGCCCAGGTCAGGAAGTATTGCTTAAGCCACACAATTCTTGGACATGGCACCTGACCAATGAAATGTGCCATTTGGCATCACTCTGAGCAGCATTAAGGGAATAGACCCAAACTAACCAATGTATTGGAAAGATTAGAGCAGCAGATTTCATGGAAGGAAAGTCATTCCATACTAATCCTGTAGAACCAGTCAACCTGAACAGAGGAATGACATGCACAGGTATCATTCATATACACTATTGGGAATTAAGAAAGCAATAAGCCCAAGAATCTCTAGAAATGAGCAAAGTAGCTAGGGGTTAACAGCATGGGCACTGTATTGCTAATGGAAGTGGATACAGGGAAAACTTCTCATCTAGAATGAGGAAGGAGAGAGCAATTCTAGTCCTCAGCCTGTAAGAAGATGACAGAAGAGCTAGAGAAAGTATAGAGAAGGGCAATCCAAAGGATGGAAAGGAGAGAAGAGGCACTAAGGCCTGAAATGTACAAAGTCTTCATAGATTTGAAGGGCAGAGAGAGACCAGAGTGATCGCCTAGTCTGATCCCCACTGAGCCTGCCTGCAGAATTTCAGCAACTGCTATCAGCATCGACCCAAATAATTTCACATGGTGCTCCCACCTCTCTTTTATAATGGCCCAGCCTTCATTTCAGGACTTCAGGTGAGGGACAATTCATTATACCCCTGGGTAAGTTGTTCCTGTAGTTAATAACCTATTGTGTAACAAGAAAATAGTGTGCACCTTATTCCTAGAATGAATTTGTCCTGTTACATCTTCCAGCCACTGCATTCTCTTCTGCCTCTGGCTGGAAGATTTAAGAGCCTTTACCAAGATTTAAGAGCCTTCTCTATGTAGAAACTTCCCTTATGTAGAGATGCTTTTAGCTCATAATCAAATTGCTGCTAAACCTTCTCACTTTTTCAGTTGAATAGATAGAGCTTTTTTAACTCTATTTTCTTTACCTGGCAAAAGCTGGGTCTGGGTCCAGATCTGGGTCCGGCTCCAGGTCCCTGGAGCTTGCATTGCTGCATGGCCAGCATAGGCAGGCAGCGTGCTTCAGGAGTAGGGAAAGGGCCAATCATAGAGATGCTCTGGCCTTGTGCCAGAGCATCTCTGGAGGACTGAAAATCTGGTTGCCTGGTCTGGGACTGTGCCCTGACCCATTTTTTTCACCCAGGTTTTGTTTGCAGCATGGGGAACATTTTTTCATTCCTGCTTGTATCTCTTGCCCCACCTCAAATGGGTTTTGAGATGGGGCAAGAGGCATGTACATGCTCATATGGACACACCCAGAAAGTCTCCCCTTCTGACAGATGGAAACATTCACTGCTTCTAACTAAACAGTTGGAAGCTATTGAAAATATTGGAGGGGCCATGACCAGGCCTCCAGCCTCACAGGTCTTTAGAACTCAAATTTTTGGGTAAAGCCTGCGCTCAGGTCCTCCAAAGCCTTATGGAGGGAGGCAGCATTGTGATCCTCTGTCTGCAGCCCAGCAGCAAGGCAGGATTGCATATATGGGGCCAGGTTCTCCAGTCTGGGACAGACATCATGGACTGTTTCCTTAGTGCAGCAATTCTCAACCTTGTTAGACTCAAGGTACCTCTTGGAAAATGCAAGCTTTTAGTCTTCACTTGTTTGAGTACAGAAAATTATTAGAGCAATTCTTCTGTTGCACAGAACTTTAAAGGACCACAATAGGCCAGCATGGTTTTAAACACTCTGGATTTCTATTGGACATTTCTGGGTTTATCTTGTGAATCATGTCTGCACTCCTACAAGTGCTAACATTGCATGGCACCCTGCAGCACCCCTGAAAGGATCTCAAAACACCCAACAGTGCTGTGGCACTCAGTTTGAGAATTTTATCCTAGTGAATTCTGGATACACAGCAGATGTAGCTGAAAGAGATGCCTTTGCTCTAATGCCCCTCTGCTGAACATGTCCTTCCATCAGCTGTGGTTGTGTAGATTAATCTGGGCAATGGAAAGAAGCATGTATCATGGTGGCAGAGTAAGTTAGCCTTGTATGGAAGCTCAGAGTCATTGGCACAGTCTGGTCCCACTGTGTTGCAACCATTAAAAGTTCTAGTTATAAGCAAGCAGAGAGTTGAAGAGAGCCCTGTGCACCTTCATGCTGAACCTGGTCTAACATAGGGACAGTTCTATCCAGAGACCCCAGAAGATTCCACTCAACCACAGCTCCTATTCTTGATGTAACACCATAAAAGTTACCTTAATTAATCACTGTACATGGATGAAACCAACAGGCTCCCCAAATACAGAGAGGATTCAACTTGAATGGTCTCCTCTATCTGCTGCAGCTCCTTTTCTTCCTTCCACTGTTGCTTCAGGCTTTTTCTCTATCTCCCTTCCCTCATCATTCTCAGTGTAGTAGACTGCCAGTTGTGCAAGGAGGTCCACCTTGGGTTGAAGAGCTTTCATAATATTCAACACAGGCTTCAGCACCTTCCCAGATGAGGTCCTGCTGAAGGCCAGAAATCAAAGAGAAAGCTTTTGGAGAGGATACCTCCTCAGGATCCTTTCTAAGCCAGCTTTTCCTACAGGTCACTAATGAGACTGAATTCAACCAAGCCCCTTTTAGACTTGCATTTGCAACCATCCTATGGACTTCAGCTGAGCACCCAGAAAAATCAGGACTGTGCAATGACAAGTTTTGTTAAAGGAAAACTGCTATGTCTATCTGTTGCATTTCAACTTTCTGTTTGAAAGCAGATAAAAAACAAACACTAAGGAGCCACTATGTGTATCAACTATTAAGACCAAATACTTCTTCTAGGCCTCAGTTAAGGAAAGTCTTTAAATGCACTTTTCCAGGCAGGGGCCATTGATTTCAATTGGTCACTAGCTCAGGTTTTAAGTTAGGCAAATACAGAGATTCTTTGTTCTAGGCCCGAACACTGCAAATCATTGAAGCCTGTGAGCACTTCTATTGACTCCAGTCAGATTTCTGTACTTAAGTCTTTTCCTGGATCAGGTCACTAGCAAGGTCACAAATGAAGTTTCTTTTTGGGTTTTTTTTTAATCAATCCACACATAAACATGTCTGTGCCACAAACTGGTCAGTTCCCACTCTCTAAATAGAAACTCTGGAGGTGTGATGAGACCCAAATAGTCAGTCCCACAGGTTGCTAAATAAACTGAGTCTGGGTTACCCGTCACTATTTTCAAATCTGGGTTACCTGCACTCATTGCCTGGTTTATACTCCCTGTCTTATATCCTTATTTTGGGCAGCAGGACTCAGGAGTAGGATCTTGAAACCATTGTCCAAGCCATCCAAAGCTCAGAAATTTGGCTTAGAAAAATAATTTCTTACACACCTTCTGTGCTTTACTTTGAAAGAAGATAAGGGTTGCAGCCCTATGAAGAACAAACTCCTGAAACCATCCTCATCACACTAGGCACCCACACCACAGCCCCCATATTTATCAGTTTCTAGTTTTGACCCAAGCCTTTCAGGGGAGGCAAAGCCCCTTATTCTGCCATGCATGGCCTTCTTTTCCTAGTGACCAAATGGCCCTTTTAGCTTGAAGAGCCTTGGAACTAGTCTCTGCCATCAGTGAGCAAAGCAGAGAGCTGTAGCTGTCTTGTCCATACATTTAACCCAAGGGGTTCCAGCCCTCTTCTTATCCCCAGATAGATTTCATGGAAAGAGAGTAGATTCAAGATTAGTGAATTTACTTACCACTCACCCAGAATCCCAGCTAGTGAAGGTCCTCCACACTGATGGCCCACTACAGGCTCTCTAGGAGATGGTCCACAACCTTTATAAAAGCATTCAGTATGCATAGTAGATGGACTTTCAATGCCACATGAACATATTAACAAAAGATCCAGTTAGAAGCAAAATGGCTTTCACAAAACAGGATTGTCCCTCTCTTATTCGTTCCACTTACCTCCCCTGGTCTTACAACTGGTTGTCCTGTGCTACCCAGAGAGAAATGATTGTCTTTTTTTCTCTGTGCTTCAGATGTTGAACTTTCATCTTCAAGACACTTCTCAGTCAACAATGCTCTTAGGTCTCTTAGGCCACCCCCAGTTTGAGCAATGAATGCTTCTTGCAGTTCCTCAAGTGGTTCTGTTTTCATGGAAATGAATCATAAATATTCAGACACCAAGTGTGGACCAATGGGTACATGTTTGATTCTAGCATGAGGGATTATTTTCACAGGCAGCTCCTCATCCCTGTTAGGGTTTTGTTTGCACTTGAACTTGGGATCGCTCCTCGGAACTCCTTGTCTTAGGCTCTGCACTAACAGACACTTGAGAAAGAGACAGAGTTGCTGACAAAGTTACGTGTTCATCGCACTTTGGCTCAGTGTTGGTGGATTGTCACTAACAGCCTCTACAAAGGGGCTATTGGAGAGTTCCTCAATTATTACAGTAGCCACTTCTTGGGGAAAAAAGTGCATTGAAACCTGTTACATCATTATAAAGGTGTTGCTCAGATCCAATTTTTAAAAAAAATATTCCTGGAAATAGAAAGAACAACTTAGTCAACTGCTTCTTCATGTTCTGGATGTAAATGTTGTTCTGCATCTGTAGATGCCACAAGGCTGATTTTATGTTTGGACAGGCCTTGTTCCACGCCTGTTTAAGGTTCTCAGGAGTTTGATTCACTTCAGCTCTTGATAAACATCTCCTGTACTTTGGGCTTCTGCCGTCAGTTGAACTTAAGACTTTTGACAGGAATCTACTTAATATTTCTTCCACAAATGTCATGGGTACCACAGGAATACGTAGGTTTAAAGTTGGTTTTGGAATCTTTTTTATCATGCCAAGATTAGTAGGGAGTTTTTCAACAATCTTCACAACTTCTGTTGTTGAAGATGAAGTAGGCAATGTCTCCTCCTCTGAACTGGCTTGAAATGCAGGTTTGGAAACTTCTTTTGCTATTGAAGCTGCTATCCTATGAGCTAAAATATTTTTCCTGTTTGTTAGGTCTCTGCAAACAAAAATGTGAGATTAAGAATGTTTTATGGTGCTTGTGCAAGCTGAATGGAACAGGTCTCCCATAGCTTGGCTGTCTTCAGCGTGTAAAAATTCTCTCTCACTGATATATTCATTCATGTTCATCTGATGTTTTGACAGCAGTACATGCAAAGCATTTAGTATTTTTCTAGTTGCATAGTTTAGTAACAAAGTCTTTTCTGCATCCAAATCTGCAATAGGAAAAAGGGAAGAAAATGTTGACAAAAGATTTGCTTCTACTTTTTCTATGATAAGAGGAACTGTTTTACTGAGGTCTGATGATAAACTGTTTCGGTTACCCAAAGGCTCAGTAACACCTCTTAGTGTATTTTCAACAATATTGTCAGCTTCAGCACAGTGGTAAAGTGGTAATGCTCCAGAAAGAGAGTTCTGCAATGGACTTTGTTTTTGAAGGGCTGACATACAGCCTGAAGGCAAAGGAAGACAATTCTGACCATCTTGAAGCCCAGGGGAGGATTGTCACTAATTTCAGCAGGGCCAGGATTCCCCTACATGAGCCTCGAGATGACCTAATTTTGCCAGTTTACCCTATTACAAGTGTCAAGGGGGCTAGGAGTTGGATATGCCTCTGGACACACCCTGTGCAATGAAACCTGTGTCCAGAGACTCTGCCATACGCTGAGTGGGAAATGATAGGAAATCTCACTTCCATGCTCCATATTTGAATAGGTGCCTGTGACACTGGGACTGTCTCTAACCCCCACCCCTTCCCCTGAGAAAGCACTTATCAGCTAGCTCACTTCTCCTTATGGAAAAGAATCAGTTACTTTGCAGACATTTTCTCCATCTTGTGCCAAAACTCAAAAGCTGTGTTCTCCCCGGGCAGTGCTTCTGCCTCCTCATCTTCAGTCTCTGTCTGCTGTGCAGACTTTATGTTTTTCAAGGACTGTGCAGGCTCTTGCTAACTAAATACCTAGCCCCTAGTGCAGGAGGTAAAGTATTCCCCTCATTTTACACATAGCAGAACTATGTCAAAGCTACTGTCTTCTAATCTCTGGCCACCAAGTTGTAGTGCCTTCTATAATTTTGTCACTCTGTTGTTTCCCTTGGTGTTAAGAAAATAGTATCTGCTGTACAACCAATCACAATACAAGGGACCAATTAAAAGGTTCAAATTGATTCAAAGCTCTCTGAATTGATTTGGGAAAAGATTCAGAGAGCTTTCACAATTCAGGTAGTCCCTGTTGGCTGCAGCCATGCTAGTATGCTTACCATGCTAGTAAATAGGGGTGGAGGAGGGTAGAGTGGACCATGGGGGGACCCCTTCCAGGCCCCATCTCCTGCCTGCTCCCCCAGTCCCCCTGAGCACTCCCCAACCCCCACCAATTGTCCCAACCCCTGCCATGGGTACCCCATCTGGCCCTAGCTCCTGGTTGTTTAAAAAAAAGCCCCTATTCACCAGCTACTGCCAGGCAGGAAGGGGGTGATCCCTGCTGCCCCCCACTACACCATGATGCATGGGGGCTCTGCCACAAGCCCCCTGACCCTCACCCACTCTCCCAGATACCGTCCCCAATGGCTGCCCCACCTGCCCCAGTTCCCATCTATTTAAAAAAAAAGAAAAAGCAAAAAGCTTCATTGGCTGCTGCAGTGGTCTTTGGGATTATGAGGGACTCATGACAGAGCTCCCCAAACAGCATGGGGAAGTGGGGGGCAGCAGGGATCATCTCCCACCTGTAAGCAGCCGGTGAGTGGGGATTTTTTTTTTTTCAATGAGCTGGGAGCTTGTGCTGGGAGGGGCTGGGAGAGCTGATTGGGGATTGGGCCTGTGTAATTTGGAGATTTGGCTGCTTCAGCACCAGATGAATCAATTTGGGACAGTGATTCAAATTACCAAATTGAATCACTATCCCCCAAATTGGTTGAATCCAAATCCAAAGTGAATACTAGCTGCTTTGCACAGGCCTACTGCGTGGTCTTTATCTGCTGCCTTCCCTTTCTTGCTGAATGCAGACGGGCTTTGAGAGAAAGATTTCTCTTTCTTGAATGTGGATTCATGGCTCTTTGGCTAGAAGATAAACTATTCCCCTAGGATTCTCCACTTCCATTTTTATTTTTTGTAATGTTTTCCTCCTGTCAGTTGTATCCCTCATTATCTTCAACTTGGGGGGATTCGATGATTAAAAATACTGACCATGTGATGTGATGTCATGGCCGTATAATTACAGGTTCAATCTCCCCTCTGTTTGACAGTATGGAACGTAATTGTATCATAATCACCTTGCACTAAGCAACTACCTGGCCATTGTCTTCTAGCATCAAGTAATCTGCCCTATGGTTGGCTATGTCTGTCTCATTTGAATAAAAAACATAGCCTTCCTCCCAGTAGGGTAGGCATATTGTTGTAGCCAGAATGGTCTGGGCAACATGCAAGGATCAAGGTGATTTTAGGGACATCTTTTCTTGAACTAACCATATAAGTGGGAAGGAATTCCCCACTAAAAATGCTATTTTTCCTGTCATGCTTTACCCCCTGTCTCGGTCTTTTTGCTTAGTTAGAGAAGTTTGTGGGCTCCAGATGCCCTTCTTTTGTACTTTTGTCTAACACTGCTCTCAAATTTTACATCTGGTCCAATAAAAGATTCCCCCAAGAGTCCCTCACCCTTGCTTCTCACTTGCACTGCCTTTGTCAGGCACAGAGACATAGAGTCCCCAGCCCCATGCTTGACTTCCTCAACCCTTCTTCCTCCTGTCTCACCCTTGTCCTTCCTGACCCTTAGTCTCTGCCACCTACCCTAACCTTCCCTGGAAAGAACCTGAGGAGAATCCCAGTCCTTTGCTGCCTCCCCCCAGATCCCTTCAGGCACAGCTCAGCTGCTCTGCAGAAACAGGTGTATGAATAGGGAAGTAGCAGGAGGGAAAGGGAAGGGAGAACTTGAGCAAGGAGGAAAAGCCCCTGTGGAAGTCAGAGGAGTGGTAGGGGGAGCTCTTGTTGGGTCTGCACCAGTCTGTGCTTGATCCCCAGTGGCTGAGACTCAGAGCATCTCCTTTGTTTTTAGTGCAGCAGCACCCAAGTAAGAGTCATAGATGGATAGACAGACAGAGCTGCAGAGGAATATGGGGATCAAAGCTTCCCACCCATCAAAAGGTACCAAAGTCGGTATTTTGTCCTGAACCCAAACATTGCAGGGGGCCTGAACTGGCTGAGATTTGGCAGAGCTCACAACTGGCTTTTACACCAAAGTTACTACCTTGTTATTGCGCGCTAGTACCCTGTGACCTGGGCCTAAATTATAAACTGACTGAGAAGGGCCACAACCCTGAACTTATTAACTATGAGGAAGGGTTGGAGACCGGGCAAAGAGAGGGGCCCAACTGCACCACTTGGCCCAAACCTGAGGGTTTCTGGTGGTGGCACCTGTAGGGCAGGAGGGATAGACAGGTAAGAGTGGTGGTGCTGGGACCAGAAATAGGAATCAGATTCTCCATCACCTGTATCAGCTTCAGCCAGAGAGACCTGCCACCATGAGGGTCTGTTTAGGTCTGAGCCTCTGGCCTGGGGTTCTGGAACTTGCCCTGCAGGCTGATGTCAGCCCTCTATCAGGTCACTGTCCTCAGGCCCAATGCCTGATTTCCTACCAATGCCTCTATGAGCTCATGGTCTGCCCCGCCCTCTTCACCCAGCCAGGCTCATCCCCTACCCATAGCAGCCCCTTCATCATATAGTCCAGCATATCCTGTATCCCATCCCTAACAGTGCCCAGTGCCAGAGGCTGGACAAAACAGTACAAGAGAACCCCATCCTGGACACACACACCACCTGACTTCCATTTCTGGGGAAGGACAGCTTATGCAAAGCAGATGCCTTGTTCCTCATTGTGGTGATCTCTGGTGCAGTACTGAAGCACATAGATACACCCGATACATAGGAAGAACCTGTTCGTGTTCTCTTTTTTTCTGGAGTAGGTTTGTCTAAGTTTTGATGCATTTTGGTGCTACCTTAAGAGTAGGGTTACCATATTTCCAATTTTGAAAAAGAGGACACCTGTGGAGGGTGGGGAACTGGTATATGATTGTGAGGAAGAGGAAAGTAATATGCCCCATGCTCCCCCCAGCCCTTCCAGTGCTCCTCACTACTGACACACAGATCCCTGCTCTCTCTGCTGCTTCTCACTCCTGACTCATAGCCCCCTGCCCCCCCAGCCCTGCCAGTTCCCCACACTCCCAGCCTGCAGCCACCTGCCTCCCCCAGCCCTGCACTTCTGACCCACAGCCCCTGCTCCCTCCCAGCCCTGCAGCCCAAGCAGCTTGCTCACACACACCTTCCAGCAGCTGCTGGGTTCCACACACACACATGCACATGCACACACATAGAGCTTCCTCACTGCCTCAAGCTCCGCACAAAAGCAGAGGGAAAGCAGAAACCTGGACATTTATTCTCATTTTAAAAAACCCATCAGATGGAGGATAAGAGGCCAGAAAAAGAGGACATGTCCAAAAAAATCTGGATGCACGGTAATCCTAAGAAAAGGTGTAACAGCTCAAGTAGAATTATAAGCTTGATAGCCTTATTTTTGGGTGGTGTTCCATGACCTGCTTTATGTAGGAGATCAGACCAGGTGCTTCTTTTGGCCTTAAAATATATGTATCATAGATATAGGCATGTTAATATCATTTTCTTTTTTTTTTCAGACTTCATTTAGGAAACGATAAATAATATTTTTAGCGATGATGTCTAAGGCCCTTGAATGCCATTCTTTTGAACTTGTTTCCAGATATGTTTTTCAGGTAAAGATTTTGTGGTGTTGCTCTTTGCTGTTATTCAGCACAACTGGTTAACTGTTATCTGAAAACCTAGAGATCTAAAGCAGCATAAGGAAAATGCCACCTCCTGAAGGTATTTCACATTTTTTGATTAACCTGAGGGTTAAAGGAATCTTTAACCTTTTTTTGTTTTCACTGCAGCCCAAAGACAATGAATCAGTTGCAATACACACATATGTCAATGCTCTAGACACAGGGCTTCCCCTGCCTCCCTGGCCAAAAAAAAAATCACATGGTATTTTTTCTTTATCAACTTATTGGAACACCCAAAGCAATTTGCAAATGATGGTGTATGAAATGAAATATTCCTGTTCACACAGTGCACAGGTGAGGGAAAAAATCACTTTGTTGACATGCTATTTGTGGTGTTATTTAGTATTAAATATGATGCTATTGGAAATGAACTAATAAAGCCAAAGTTTCAGCAAAATAGTTCAGCAAAATATAATTTAAGAGCCCTCTTTTCATATGGTTTTTATTTCTATTCATTTTTTCCTTTTTCTTCTCTTCGTGCCTTTAAACTATGCAGTCAACTGGCTTTATCTCTATAGAGCATTTGCTCATATACAAAGCCAGAAGGCTATTATAAAAATTGTTCAGCAGAGATTCGGATGATTGATCATTAAGAGATCATACATTAACACTTTTTAATCTTTTCTTCCTAACACATAGGGTTTAATTCAATTGGTGTTTGTCTGCTGCTGCTGTTATCCTTGTAGGCACAATAGAAATCTGTGTAGGGTGTTTATATATTTTTTTATTAGTTTTGTTCTCTATTATCCTTGCTTTTTTAAAAATAAAATACCACTCTCCATCAGGTTTTATATTTCATTTAGATAACAATATTGAATGTAAAATCAGCTAAAGGTAGAATATGTCTTGGATTACACAAAATGCCGTATTTTCTCTCATGCAATACAGTGGGAATATTATACATATTTTGTTTGAAAGACAAAATGTAGAAAAATAGATTTTTCCAGAGTTATGTCTGCATATAACTGTTCGCCAGAGGAGACTGATCTCAATGGGTGGGGAGGGGGCAGACAAGGGGCAGAAGTTCCAGAAGGCAAGCGGGGGGACGTGGAAAGCATCTGCTGTGGGTCTGAGCCTGAAGTCCAAACTCAGAGCGGCAGAAGGTGCTTGCCCCCACCCTTTGCAAGTGTAAAAACAAGGGGCTTTCCACCTTGCTGATGTGAGAAGGGGAAATCATCTTAGATCTGAGTAAATACAGTTTTTTTTAAATGTGAATAAATGAAACCCCTCAAGCAAAAGCCAACTTCTCAATAATGACACTTAGAAAGGAACTTCGTCCTTTGCAGATGATTCTATGACCATCTTTGACAGGATTTCTTGTACCTTCCTCTAAAGTCTTATTGCTGTTGGCATTATTGGACTAAATAACCTACCGGACGAATCCAGTAAATATGGTGCATTAATGAATGTGTAGGTATACCCAGTATCATTAAGGTTGCTGCTTAAAGGTCATAAGCTTCAAAAATAGAGACTATGATTTGATTTTTCCTGATTATATAGGAATTCACTATGGAAATAATTACATAACTTTGGTTAGCTAGTTTTTAACTTTATTTTCTCAGGAGTCCCACAACAAATTTTAAAGAAAATAATAATTAGGCATTCAAATCCAGCTATAAAAATGTTGTGGTAGAGTTTAGTTAAAAATGACTTTAAAATGTCCCCCTCTAACCATTAACAGCAAGTTTTTCCTAAGCCTTGTTGGGTTTTTTTGTGTACATGAAGGAATACTTTGTAAGTATCAAAGTCATGTAGGTATCCTTCTAAGCTGAACCATTAAATAAATATTTGGTTTGAATTCCATCAGCCATGGTCAGTACAATTTAGTTCATTTTGTTGGTAATACATATATCTTTCCATTGTGATATACAGGGGTAATGAGTTTTGTTTAGGGTGAGTTTACAAGCACCTCACCAGTCAACAATTCAGACAAAGTTAAATACATATGTGAAATTTGATTTCCAAGGAAAGTATTAGTTGCATTTCTTATCAGTCACACACAGCTTTCTTAATCATTGCATACAGATACACACTTATATATTACACAGAATTCATTTCTGCAACTACATAATGATGAAAGGGGACTCAAGTCTGTCAAAAACCCCATGAAATACAAGAAAGTGCGCTATACAAAACATTCTGAGCTAATTAACTGCACACCAAATATTGTATTTTAAAAATGGTCTCAGCCAATTGATCAGTCTCTTCTTCTTGGACTCTGCCCCCTCCAATCCTCTAATAAAACATGTGAATCCTAAGAAATAGTGAAAGATTTTATTCTGATTATTAAAAAGTCCCAATTGTACTGTAACCTATTTTTCTTTTTCTCTCCGGTGTGATTGTTGGGACAACTGTTAGTTTAAAAAAAAAAATATATATATATATTTAATAATAGTATTTTTTTGCATTATCAAAATAAAAGCCTATATTTAATTCAATGCAAAAAACTTTTATTTTCTTATTTAGCTAAATTTAGACACTGATTTCCATTTGGGAAAATTGATCTTTCAGACATTAAGATCTTTGTAAGGATGTTTACAAAGATCTTAATGTACTTTGTAAGGATGTATCTTTGTAGTATGGATGAAGGATCAGGGCATGTTGTTATGCCAAAGTTGGTAGACATTAATTTTAATGAGTTATTGAAAAATTCTTCATGTGAAAATATCCATGATAGTAATGCACCTAAATGACCTTATGAAAAGAGTCTGTATATCATCTGGTTGAGGTTGTTTCTGTAGCCATACCCATTGAGAATTTTGGTACATGAATGGGCATATGGGTGAATCTAGAATTTTGAAAAGGGGGATGCATATGTGGAAGTGCATCATCACATATAAAACAATGCATATTTTTATCTAGTTAAAAATAAATGAGAAGCTTTACTAATATGCTAGAGGTCTAGGGATGTATTCTTCAGTTTAAAATTGAAGAAAAAACAAATATGACTTCATTGGAATGATTAAAAAATAACCAGCAGGACCATGAAATAGGAGCTTCATTACCAAGAAGATCTAATGGGCAGCAGAATTATAGAACAAAGGCTAACTTGACTGGTGGAATATTAACACCATTAAAAATAGAGGGTTGTTAACACCTGTGGAATGAAGAGTTTAGGTGGCATCAGGTAGATTATAATGAATCATGAATTTAAGTGACTCCCTCAGCACTGCCTGACTAGAAATGCTGCTGCCACTTCCAGGAATTTGTTTTTTAACTTTGGGTTGACCAGCAATCAAAGGGGGATGCTAATGAACAAATGCATCCTCTTGGATCCACCCCTAAATGGGCATATTGTCACTACTTCCATAAATAAAAGACTCTTTCAAAAGGTATAAATTTGAAATGGCTTTATCTTACTATAACAGAAGTCCTCTTCCATAATACATTTAGAAAATCACCTGATAATGTCTAGTTGTGTAGTGAGTTGTGATATTGCTACTGATTGACTAGGAATTAGAATCATAGAAAATTAGGGTTGGAAGGGACCTCAGGAGGTCATCTAGTCCAACCCCGTGATCAAAGCAAGACCATCACCAACTAGATCATGGGTTGGCCTCATAGCGCTCAGCCCTTGTGCTTGTTATGTAATTTTACTGAACCCTAACAGATACAAGTCTAATTAGAATCGAAGCAGTATTAGCAGTTAAATAACATCATAAATGGGACTTCCTTGGTTGATCAGGCAGTAAGATCTTGTCCAGGGGCTCCTAGCTCCCATGTCTAATGTTGATGTAGGATCTTGGGTGGATGACAACATCTCTTCAGGCTTCCTCCAGGAGTGTTCTGAAGGGTACACTTTTTACCTCTCTTTATACACCATATAGCTTGCCTTTCTTAACGCGCAAAATTAGCTTAAGCCTTCCTCCTAATGCACATTAATAAATCTTGCTTCTGTTTGCCAAATATGGTTAGCCTTAATGGAAATTTTTAAGTCAGGGACAGTATTTTTCCATCTGCTCCTTTCACCCAGCACGTCTTGGCCACAATTCAAGCTAAGCATTCAGCTTAAGCTAAACACAAAGGTCAAAACCTGGGCCTGAAAGCCTCTGGGCCCCAACACATTCCCACCTGAGTCCCAGGCTGCACATGGTGGCAGTGTGCAGTGTCAGCCCTGCTCAGCCCCATAACATTTAGCTCCTGTGCTCCCACTCAAGTCCCTGGCCACATGTAGTGGCAGTGAGAGCGACCAGCCCAACCCTGCCCCATAGCACACAGTTTCTGCACTCCCATATAAGTCTCTGGCTGCATGTGGTAGAGGGGTGCAGGGCCATCCTCACCCAGCCCCATGGTGTGCAGATCCTGCGCTCCCCCAAACCAAGTTCCCATGTTGGCAATGTGCAGGGCCAGCCTAGCGCAGCCGCATAGTGTGCAGGTCCTGTGCTCCTACAGCATGGGGGGCCAGCCCAGCCTGGCCCCATAATGTGCAGCTCCCTGTGGTCCTGGTCCCCTTTCCCTCAATGGGAGTCCCTGGCTCCCACCCAGTGGGCCCTTATCTCAGTTTCCACTCTTTCAGGGAGGGAGGGCTGGGAAACACCCACAAGGTTGCCAGGCAAAAGCCTCTGCCTGGTAGAAGCTTCTTATATCTAGCACACCCTAGCTTGGGGCTTGGGGAAGCTCAGGCCAGGCTGGGATAGGGTTTGGTGGTTTAGCAACCAGACCCGCACCTCCTGCATGGAGGTTCTGGCTTTCAGAGGGGCAGATAAAGGCTCTGACCCATGATAATTTTTTCAGTTTATGGAGGGGCATTGCAGGCTGGATGGAATAATCTGGTGGGCTAAATCTGGCCTGCAAGTTGTATTTTGCTTGTCCCTGAACTAAATCATTTCAGCCAGATCTTTGCAAAACCAGGCCTTAAAAACCCGCAAGGATGGCGATTCCACCACCTCTCTAGGTAACCTGTTCCAGTACTTCACCACCCTCCCAGTGAGAAAGTTTTTCCTAAACCTCCCTTTGCTGGAACTTAAGCCATTGTTCCTTATTCTGTCATCTGTCACCAATGAGAACAGTCTAGCTCCAGCCTTCAGGTAGCTGAAGGTTGCTATTAAATCCCATCTCAGTCCTCTCATCTCTAGATTAAATAAGCCTAGTTTACTTAGCCTTACCTAAGAAGTCATGTGTCCCAGACTCCTAACCAGTTCTGTTGCCCTCCAATGGACTCTCTACAACTTTCCCACACCCTTTCTGTAGTGGGAGCCCCAAAACTGGACACAGTACAACAGATGTGGCCTCACCAGTGCAGAATAGAGGGGAATGATCACTTCCCTTGATCTCCTGGTAATGCTTCTGTTAATGCAGCCCAGTATGCTGTTAGAATTCTTGACAACTGGGCCACACTCTTTATTTATATCCAGATTATTGTCCTTGGTAACCCCCAGGTTCAGTGCAGAGTTGTTGCTTAGCCAGTTGGCCCCAAGCCAGTGCATGGGATTCTTTCTTCACAAATGTAGGACTTTGCACATATTCTTATTGAAACTCATGAGATTTTCTGTCCAAATCCTCCAATTTGTCTAGGTACCTCTGATTCCTAGCCCTACCCCCACAGTGTATCTACTACTCTACCCAACTTGGTGTCATCCACGGACTTGCTGTGGGTGCACTCCATTCCAGTTTCTTGATCATTAATGAAAATATTGAACAAAACTCGTCCCAGGACTGACCCCTAGGGCACTCTACTGGATACCCACTACCAACTAGACCTCAAGCCATTGACTACTACCTGTTGAGCCTGATGAACCAGCCAGATTTCTGTCTCCATTACAGTCCTTTCATCTAACCCATATGTCCTTAGCTTGATAGCAAAAATATTGTGGGAGACTATATTGAAAGCCTTGCTAGGGTCAAGATATATCATGCCCACTGCTCTCCCTGCATCCACCAAGCCATTCACATCATCATAGATGGCATTCAGGTTAATCAGGCATAACTTGCTCTTAGTGAATCAATGCTGACTGTTCCTAATCACTTTCTTCCTCCAACTGTTTAGTAATTGATTCCTTCAGGACCTGCTTGAGATAGCCCCACACCTGGCTTACCTGCCTATGGTTGCATGGATGGCTGGGTTGCACGTGATCTGGCTAGCACCACACTGATGGAAAGTGTGTTTGTTATTGGTCCACAGCTCCAGGGCAGTAAACTAAAAGCACACCAGAGATGGGATCAAAGAGGAATGGAGAGCTGGGACAGTGGAAATGGGTCCAGCTGTTTTCACCAGGGAAGAGCTGGATGCTCTCCCCACTGTGGGTGAATCCAAAGGAGTACTGAATGTATGCAGCACATGGCAGCTGAGGAACCAGCTGCATCCATCCTGGTGGAGACTCATGGAGAAGCTGTGAGTACCATGCCAGCCAGTAGCACTGGAGAGAGACTGCTGAAATGCCTCCCAGCCAGGCATTGCATGTGATACAGCAGGAGCAGGGCATTCATCCAGGGACCCATTTCAGAGGCCCAGCAAATTAGGGGGCAGGTACTCAGAGTCAACCCACCGAGGGAAACTGGAAGAGAGCTTTCTGAAAATTACATAGACTCATTGGGGAAGCCTGAGAACCGGGAGCTTGTCAGTAGGTGGCTGGAGGGAGGGTTGGCTTTGTGGGCAAAGCAACCACCACCCTGAAATGAACCCAGACTTGGTTCAGTGACAGAGTAGGAAGCGCTCACCTGGAGAAAGCTTGATGCCAAGAGGCCCAAGGAGCTGAGAGGCAAGAGGGGTGTGCAAGGCCCAAAGAAACTGAGGTATTTATACACATACCTTTTCATCCTGTGACATGCTGGAGATCTGCTGCTTTGAAACAGACTTGATTTATCAAGTCTGCTCCACACATGAGCTGACACGCACCATGCTGTGCTACATGCAGTTGTATAAGCAGCAAAATGCACATCAGCACTCTAAAAATGGTGGTGATGTGCTTTCAATCTAAAGCACTTTCTATGCATTTCAGTTCAAAAGTGTGCCACCGCCATTTTCTCAGTGCCAACACATATTTTGCCACTTATAGAACTGCAAGTGAAGCAGTGCCAGGCACTTTTCAAATTGCATGTATAAAAATGCCCTAATATCCCATGAAAGAGGAAGAGGCTTAGGGCAGTAAGGAACCAGTGCCCTGCCTGGCCGCCAGGTCCAAGACATTTTTAGTTCACCTTATCTATTTAGTTTCCCTTCCTCTAATGTTCTTGCACCACATAAACTAAGGTTGGACCCACACAAATCCAAACCTCAGTATCTCCCTGCAGGTAAGATCAAGTGGCAACACCTACAATGTCCCCATGAGAGCAGTGACACCACCCAAGTGGAAAGGGGTGGAGTGTACCTGGCCCACAGAGAACATCACCTTGAGGTGAGTACACGTTCAACTATTGGAACATCAAGTTGTGCTGAGTGAGTGGGCTGGGTGTGATGTGGCCCCAGGGCTGTAGGGCACATATGTGGCATTTGGGCAGCAGTACCAGGCATAGCCCTGTCACACTCCTCCATGATTTTTTTTCTGGGGACTGAGGTGAGTCTGACTGGTCTGTAGTTTAGTTACATGAACGGTTAAGGGATCCTGGTTTGATTTGGTTTTTGTTAGACCATCTATTTCTTCTTCATTGCTTGCTTGTTCTTTTTCTTATTTCAAACAAGTAGCTTATGTAGGGGTGGGTCAGGAAGGCACCAGACACTAATGCCAGTTTAGAGGGGGTACCACAACATAGGTCTCTGTTAGGGTAATAATAATATGTGCTTTTTGGGGAGCACTGGATCTGCAGCTAGAACAAAGCTTTTTTCTGTGTCTCAGCAAAAACTGCTGGTCACAAGGCAAAATGATATATTAAACTAACCTTGCAAATGTTTAGGTAAGCAGTTTTCTAAATAAAGTCATAGTGTTAGAGCCCATTGTGTAAGAAAACCAAGATGCAGCCCACCAACTATTGTCAGGAGATAAAGCAGAACTAAGACCTTGGAGATGGTACTGAAGTCATCAAGAAACCAGAAAGAACCAGCAAGTGACTGAAAGAAGTGGAGGTCAAAGTCTTACACATGTGCTCTTAGCAGAGAGGCATGTAAATGAAGGAAATGCACAGGCAATTCCATGCTAATGAAGTAAACAGTAAACAGAGGTGGAGCTTGAAATGGGAGGAAAAATGGGTGGAACAAAAAGAGGGATAAAGGCAGGAGAATGTTAATGAGTATGAACCAAGGTGTATAAATTGTGAAAAAAACAAATGTTCGCTGTAGGTCCCCTGTCTGTTGTTTTTTGGGACCTTTGTCTGAAGCTGTCTCCATTTTGAATAAAGCTGTTGTGAGCACTGTGTGCTGGTGTTTGCTCCCTGCTTGCTCTGGCTAATGAGTTGCAGGATCCATGAGCAATTGGATCGTCATCTTCCTAGTCATTGGGTGCTGCATGGAGTTGGGGTCTAACAGTCTCTAGGGAGCCTGTACTTCTGCAGTAGCCTGTATATGTGGAGTCCATATTACGGCAGCAGCACCTGGGGCATTTGAGTCTCTAGTATGACCCTCCAGCCCTGACCTTTCCTTTTCTCCCAATTTCCAGCACTTAGCACAAACTCCTTCCTCTGACATTTCTACCCAGGGTTAAAAAATTGCTAGTTATGCTTCCATTTCAGACAATTAGCTCTTGTTGTTTACTATGTACATGCCATGCTACTCTTGGATTGGAGCAGCTATACACTACCATGGTGTCAAACTTAGCTTGTGATGTGGTCCAGATCCATGGGGTAAGCAGCACCTGTGGTGGTAACAGGAGTGGCAACATCTGCAGTTTTGGAGCAAGCACTGGTGGATGTGGGGCAGCAGCATAGGCAGTGGGGCAAGCAGTGGTGGGCCGAGCAACCTCTTGCCATGACAAAGGTAGCTCAAGTGGTGGTAGCAGTGGGCTAGGCAGCTGTGGGGTGTGCAGGTCCGTGCTGTCACAACCTTTGCTCACCTGTCTGTGGTTGACACCCATGTCTAAACAGTGTCCTGGGGGCCTGGATTCCAGAGCAGGTCCTGGTCCTACTAGCCATGCCTCTAAATTCCCTGACCCACTAGTAGGCAAGGTGAGTACAGATCATATCTTAAGTGGAATGATGAAAGTATAATTAACTTCTGGTGTCTTCCATGTGAACAGGAAATGTTTAAATAGTAGATGAAGGAGACTAGGAAGAATATCTTGAAACTAGGTTCCTTACACTTTTTTCCTCCCTAGTGATGAATTAACCTATACATTGATTATACATGTTTATACATTACATATCTTATTTTGACTACCAAATAAAGCCCAAATAAAACATCTCTAGGTGCACAAAACAAAAATGTTTTAAAATGAACACATATATACATACAAGAATATGAACTAAAACACAAGCCTGTGTCCAAAAAACTCAGCTTTCTACTAAGGCTAAAACAGCAGCAGTAGGTTTCCTTATTTTCCCTTACCTAGCCTCAAAGGACAACATAGTCACTCACATATGGAAAGATAGGGTGCAGACAGAAGTGCAGCTCCCAACTGTAACTCAGAACAATTTTTGCAAAGTGTTCTAAGTTAGAATGTTACTCCAGACCAAACAGAAGTTCACTGTTGGTTCCAGTGAGGAGGGGAATCTATCTGTGACTGGGAGCCTACAGCCAGGTCCCCATAACAATGGCCAGAGCCCTGTGCTCACTGTTCTCAGAATGGGAAGGGGGAAAGACAGTAGAGGGAGTTCACTCTTGGGGATCCTCAGCTGGTGCTGAAGGGTGGGGTAGGTGAATTGGACCCCCCGCAACCTCAGAAAGGCTCCGGTACATTGTCCCCACCCTCGGGGGTGGGGTGGGGTGGAGAGCTGAAAAAATCCAGACTGAACTCCCTCTGGTTCCTTCATACCTCCCATTCTGAAAACAGTGACAGGCTAATAGCTCTGCAGACAAATTACAAAAGATGCTACATCGTGAAATGTCTTCATCTGATACCTCATGCAATGAGGGGTCAGATTTTCACCCAATTAGCCATTATTAAACTGTTTGCAGCTGTGCACTTGTGTTTGGTCACAGCTACAAACTGCTTTTTGTGGCCAGATCTGGTGAAAATTGTCACTTCCATCTGTACCCCTAGTGCCTGACACCTGAACATCATATACTTTTAGACAACAGCAAAATCCTGTCAAACTGACCTATGCCAGGTAGAATATTTTTTACTCATATGGTTATAACAACATCACATATTTTTATTGCTCATTACATGTTAGGAAGAGGTTATTAATCTCTTTCATGACAAACTGATTACATAAAATGAAGACTTCACTTCATTTTACTCTTTTTTTGACTTGTGAAAGATTTTACAACCAAAACTGCCCAAGGAGTTCTCTGTTCTATTGAGGCTTTTATCACTGTCATTGTAACAAATCTCTTACAATTTATTCTTCAGAACAAAACTTACTTTGATTCACCTAATAGATCATTTGCAGTGTCTTTTGCCATCATATTTACAGTTTTTCCTGAAGGTTAAAAAAAGATCTTATTGATATTTACTATATTGTTAAATTCACCAAATACTACAAAAGTGTGTGTTGTGCAGTGTCCCAAGGGGAAAAAATGATTTATCAGGGTCAAGCCTTATAATCATTGATTGATTTTTAGTTTGAGCACTATGAAGCTTATCATATATTTGGAAAAACACAGTAGCTAGAGAATATTTCTGATTAAATAAAACCAGATTTCCTATAGTAATGGGACACACTCTGTGGCTTGCTTAGAAGCTATACATTACTATTTTCTTCCTTTTTTTTTTAAATGTGTGCCAGAACTCTAAATTTTCTTTCCACTTAATTGTTTTGGTTTCAACCTTGTGTTCAGGAATCTACAGAGGGAATATTTGTCTTCTGACTAGTTTGGAACCTTTGACTCTCATTACATTATGTTTCCTATAGCTATGTTCTGATACTGAACAACAAGCTCTATTCAAATAAATAATACTGTATATAGAGCCGTTTCTTTTCTCCTTTTTCTAAAGCTTCTGCCTAGAAGCTTCCTCTGACTTTTCTTCTACACTTCTTGGATTACATTTTGGGAAAGAGTTTGAAAGAGACATTTAACATCTTGGGTTGCCTATACATGAGTACGGAGGCTGCTCCAACATGCTGGAATTCCAGTGCCTCAGAACAGGCTCAATTAACCGAGTCTGGTATAGTGTGGCAATTACCATGCTCCAGTAGCCTTTTGCATCATGTGTATCAGCATACCCATGCTTAAAAATGGAGGTAGGGGCACTTGAACTAAAGCTCATCAAATGAGCTTTAGTTCAAGCACCCCCACCATCATTTTTAAGCAGGGGAAAGCTGCTTCTTGAGACATAGCAGCACTTTTATTAGAGCAGCTCTGAGAGCTGTTCTAATTGAAGCACTGCACCCTGACCCTGACACACACACCCCTGGACCCTGTGTAAGAGTGCTCCTGATGACTCCCACTTCAAAATTGACCTTTTTAGAAAGTATACCCTTTTCATCTGATAATTTGCTCATCTCATGAATTATCTACAGCAGGGATCCATGTGCCCAATGACGCCCTCACTTCCCACACCTGTCCTTTGACATACTGAATCCCCACTGCACATGGTGCCAGTACCGGTCACTTAGGATTTCTGCTGTATGCAGCATATGTTATACACTGGCCCGAGTGGGAAGGGAGGGTGGTGCTGTGTGCAGCACAGATCCCAGAATATGTGGCTAAGCTCAAACCCAGAACAAGCACTTGGGATCAGACAACAGGGTTCTGTGGGCTGGATCTGGTCCATGGGCCATATTTTTACACCTCTGATTTACAGCATATATTACTGCTAAAAACCTAATCCTAAAACTCTTCTATTTGTTTACATTCTTTATTCAGTAAAATTCCCATATGAGTAGAACTTGTAGCTGTCCTGAGCCAGTAATTACTTCAGTTCTAAGCATATGCCTCATTCAACTGAAATCCAATATAGGGCTGCCTACTTTGAAGCACATACCCATTCCCACTGAAGTTGCTGTCTTCATAAGAACTTTTTTGAAATGAGGAATATGCTTAAGTGTTTTACTAAATTGGAACCTCAATTCTCCAGTTCCTGTTCTCCATCCTGCTGTATTTTCCTTCTCATTTGTATCTCAATTTGTGCTTCTTCTGCCATTAAATTATGGGATTACACAGTGCTTTTATACAATCACTCTAGGTCTGTTTAGCATTTTTAAAGGGAAGCATAGCCATAACAATTGCCACAATCTACATAACCAAAATACGTGTCCATATCTGGAACATAGTCTGTTGTAACAAGTCCTTTCTTGCAGAGACCTAGCATACTCATTGCATGGGTGTGCAAGGCTCACACCAATCCAGAAAGCTGAAGTGGCTTTCTGTAGGAGAAACCCACAAACTACATCTACATACCAATTGAGCTAAGTGTCATTAAAGAAAACAAAAGAACTAAAATATCCACTTCAAAGAAAAGCCTGTAAGAGACAAGAAAAGCCAAGGTGCATAGAAAGCATAACTGTAAATATATCCTGATGAACACATTCCCCCTTTGACTGAGACCTATTTCCCAAAGCAAACTTCCTATATCTGTCTAAAGTTTATGCTAAATTAGTCTACTGCATCTAACCTAACTCACTTATTATCCCCAGTGGCCATTAATCCTCACTACCTCACATCTGCATTTATTGATTAAGGTATATTTCTTTTTATATTTTATCTGTCTAATCTTTACCCTGGCATTCCATATTTTATGTTTTATACCTTTTAACTTTTAATGAATACTCTTCAGAGTAAGTCATACCTTCTTTACTAAAATTATTATTATAATAATACATTGGAATTGTATTGCTGTATTGGGCTGGTCCACTGAGTGGATGTGAATATATAAGAATCAGCACATAACTGAATGACAAAGCAAGAGCCTCTAGCTATTAAATGATAATAGCTAGCCAGATGAACTTACCATTATAAAACTCTACAAGCCATTTTAAGCTAATCAAGCCACCTGAAACCTGCAAGGACACAGCCATTGAATCAATCAAGTCAAGGGTGGACTCCTGAAATGGCACCATCAGGCAGAACCCCAGGTGACTGTGACTAACAGCTGTCATGCACTACTCAAGACCCATGTGGGACAGTGAACTCTGGATTGGGCAGGCAAGAAGATGCTGAGGTGACACAAGTCACCGATCATAACCCCCCAGAATTTACATGTACACTTTTATTAAACTTCACATCCCATCTAATAAATTATAATTTATGATGATCCTGTGAGTTGGTCCTTTGTAGCCAGCACTGTAAACATGAAACATGAGGGAATGACTTACAATTGAACTTTGAGTATTGTATCAAACTCCTTGGATACGTGTAAATAGTACAAGCAAATTATTCATTAGTTTTTCCTTGTTCCTTCCTAGGGGATAGCCAGAGACAAGCAGGTAAGATAGAACCTTTGTTCTCTTCCTAAGAGATTTAAAGAGATGTTTTTCCTATCAACCTGCTAACCCTAAGGAATTCTGATTCAGCAGAGTTCACTGTCCATGATTAGACAGTGAATTAAAGTAAGTAACTACAGTAGCAGGACTTAAGTACTGGGTTTTGTGTATTGCTGAGTTTGAAGTTATTAGGTAAAAACAGTCAATACACTAAAACACTTCTTTTCATATTCCATTTACTCTTTATGTATCATTTTATTCCCTTTGATTTCCAATATTGATTGACAAAGCACATACTTAAACAGCAATGCCGCTTACTGTTCCCCATTATTTCTATTTGAATTTATCCATAATTACACCTTAAGGACTCATAGCTAGTTGTATTCCTTACTTCACTCCATTTCTTCTCCATGTTTTTTGAAAACAAGGAAAACATAAGACCATTTGCTTGATGAGAGTGTTTACTGACTTGTGCCCTCTTTTTCGGGTAGAATAGGAAGAGACAAAATTGACATTCTCACTTTATTTCAACAGATCAAGCTAATTTATTTACAGTTCTTGAGTATGTTTATAGTTTTGAATTAGCATTTTGTTTCATGCAGTGCAATTTAAAACTACTCTTCTGTAATTCTCCTTTTTTGTGGTTGCAAATAATCACCATGTGAAAAATGAACACAGAAAATGGTTAAATGCATAATCTCATTTTAAAAATATATTTTTTGGATTATTTGCTATTCATTTGAGATGAGTCCATATTATGTTACGAGATCAGCCAACCTAGAGGAAAAGATACGTCTCCCCTAAAGGCGGATGTATCTTTTCCAATAGGTTGGCTGATCTCGTATGGCAGGCTTTAAATTAGCTTCACCGGGGGAAGGGGCTGCTTTGAGTGGAGAGGATGCTTCACCAGCATGCAGGGTGACAAGAGAAAGGAAAACCCAGGTAAGCAACAACATCTGGGGAGCAGGGGGCCACAACTGTCCTGGGAGTGGGAGGGAGGCATGTGCACCCTCAGGAGGCCTCAGGTGCCTCTACACTAATGCTCATAGTATGGGGAGTAAGCAGGAGGATCTGCGCCTCCTGATTGCAAGTAAATTCCCAGACTTAGCAGAGCTCACAGAAACCTGGTGGGATGCTAACTACAACTGGGCGGCAGGCATTCGGGGATACACCCTATATAGAAGAGACAGGACAGAGAGGAAAGGTGGGGGGGTTGCGCTCTTTATCAAAGAGCACCTCACATCATCAAGGATTAGCTTTGGTGTAGAGGAGGGTCAGGCGAGACACTATGGGTCAAACTACAAGAGGGCCATGGTGAAAGGTTGGGGAGGACTGGGTTAGAGAGCTTCTGAAGGGGCTGGATGTGTTCAAGTCAGCGGGTCCAGATGCTCTTCACCCCAGGGTGTTGAGGGAGCTAGCTGGGGTTATTGCAGGACCCTTGGCACAGCTTTACAAGCACTTGTGGTACTTGGGCCAGGTGCCAGATGACTGGAAGATAGCTAACGTGGTCCCCATCTTCAAAAAAGGGAAGAGAGAGGACCCGGGCAACTATAGGCCCATCAGTCTTACCTCTATCCTTGGGAAACTCTTTGAGAAGATCCTCAAGGAGCACATCTGCGATGGGCCGGCTTCAGGGATGATGCTCAAGGGCAACCAGCACAGTTTCATTAGGGGCAGGTCATGTCAAACCAACCTGATTGCCTTTTATGATCAGGTCACAAAGGCAATGGATGCAGGTGTTGCCATGGATGTAGTCTTTCTAGTCTTCAGCGAGGCCTTTGACACCATCTTCCACCTCATCCTCATTAAAAAAACTAGGCGACTGTGGCATTGATGCCTACACAGTCAGATAGATTGCAGATTGGCTGAAGGGTCGTACTCAGAAGGTGGTGGTGGATGGGTCATATTCTACCTGGGGGGAAGTGGGCAGTGGAGTCCCCCAGGGCTCGGTCCTTGGGCTTGCACTGTTAAATTTATTCATCAGCAATTTGGACAACGGGGTGAAATGCAACCTGTTTAAATTCGCTGATGATACCAAAATTTCGGGTGAGGTGAGCACGCTAGTAGGGAGGGAAAGATTGCAGCAAGACCTGGATAGGTTACAGGAGTGGACTGACATAAACAGGTTGCATTTCAATACTGACAAGTAGGCAGTAGAAACCACCAGCACACTTATAGGATGGGAAACTCCCTTCTTGAGAGCACGGAGGCAGAAAGGGATCTTGGAGTCATTATTGACTCCAAGATGAGCATGGGCCAACAATGTGAGGTCACGGTAGGGCTAACCAGACCTTGTCATGCATCCACAAATGCAACTCAAGTAGAGCCAAGGAGGTGATCCTTCCCCTCTATGTGATGCTGGTCAGGCCACAGCTGGAGTACTGCATCCAGTTCTGTGCACCCCATTTCAGGAGGGATGTGGACAACATTGAAAGGGTTCAGAGGAGGGCCACCCGCGTGATCCGGGGACTACAGGGCAGACCCCACATTGAAAGAATGCGGGACCTAAACCTGTTCAACCTTCACAAGAGAAGGCTGAGGGGGGACCTGGTGACTATCTATAAACTCACTAGGAGGGACCAGAAGGGTTTAGGGGAGACACTGTTTCCCCTAGCGCCCCCGGCATGACAAGGAACAATGGACACAAATTATTAGAGAGTAGGTTTAGATTAGACATCCGCAAGAACTACTTCACAGTTAGGGCGGATAGGAGCTGGAACCAACTTCCTAGGGAAGTGGTGCTGGCTCCTATCCTGGGGATCTTTAAGAAGAGGCTTGATGACTACCTGGCTGGGCTCATTTGAGTCCAGTCTTTTCTCCTGCCCAGGCGGGGGGTCGGACTTGAAGATCTACAAGGTCCCTTCCGACCCTACTTCTATGATTCTATGATTCTATGAAAGGGACCTTACGGTGGGTGTCTACTACAGACCACCCAACCAGGGGGAAGAGCTAGAACAGGACTTCTCCAGTCAGCTTATGGAGGTGGTTAGCTCAAGGATGTTATTGTCATGGGTGACCTAAACTACCCAGACATTTGCTGGGAGGAACAGACAGCCAGTTCTGACCACTTGTGTAGGTTCCTGGCTGTATTACAGGACCTTAACCTTATCTAGGAAGTGCACAGCCCCACTAGGAGTAATGCCTTGCTGGACCTGGTCCTGGTCCTGGCCAGGGAGGATGACCTGGTGAGGGGGTTGCAGGTCCTTGACCACCTGACCAATAGCAATCATTACCTGCTGGATTTCATTATCCAACACAGGGTGTCAAGGGCTTACACCAAGGCTAATGCCCTTGACTTCAGAAGGGCCAACTTCAATGTGCTTAGGAGACTAGTGGGGGAGGCACTGAAGGCCCAGAAGGTAGAGGAGATGAGAGTCCATGAGGGATGGTCATACATTAAGGGGATGATCCTCCAGGCTCAAAGGATAACAGTCCCTGAGAGAAGAAAGGTGGGTAAGAGTGCTTAGAAACCCCCTTGGCTCAGCAAGGGCATTCACAAATGCCTGAGGACCAAAAGGGAGGCGTACAACCAGTAGAAGGGAGGAGCTATCACCAAGGAGGAGTACTCCTCCTCAGCTCGTGAGTGTAGGAGGGCTATTAGGAAGGCCAAGGCAGAGATGGAACTCAGGCTAGCATCCAGGATTAAGGACAACAAAAAGTCCTTTTTCAAGTACATTGGGAGCAAGAAGAGGGCACCAGGCAATGCAGGGCCCTTGTAAGATACAAATGCTAATCTTGTGGCTACGCCAGACAAGAAATCTGATATTTTTAACAGTTTCTTTGTCTCTGTTTTCTTGAACAGGGACTGGGATATCCCACCTACCAGAGGTAGGGATTATCTTGGGGATAGCTCTGTCAGGCCTTCAGTCGGTGCAGATGTAGCTAGGGATCTTCTGGAAGATCTTCTGGAAGATTTTTGAATCTGCAGGTCCAGATGCCCTCCACCCAAGGGTGTTGAGAGAGCTGGCAGGGGTCATTGTGGAGCCCTTGGCCACTGTATGAGCATTCATGGTCATCTGGCCAGGTGCCAGGGGATTGGAAACTGGCTACCGTGGTCCCAATTTTCAAGAAGGGGAGGAAGGACGACCTAAGTAACTATAGTCCTGTAAGCTTCACCTCAGTGTTTGGGAAGATCTTGGAGAGAATCATCAAGGAGCACATCTGTGGGGGGCCAGCAGGGGAGATCATGCTCAGGGGCAATCAGCATGGGTTCATCAAAGGCAGGTCCTGCCTGACCAACCTGATTGCCTTTTATGACCAAGTAACTAAACCCTTGGATGATGGTGTCACTATGGACATAGTCTTTCTGGACTTTAAGAAGGCCTTTAACACTGTCTCTCAACCCATCCTCATCAATAAATTAAGTGACTGTGGCATTGATGTCTGCACAGTTGGATGGGTAAAAAATTGGCTGATGGGACACACCCAGAGAGTAGTGGTGGACAGGTTGTACTCAAACTGGTGAGATGTGAACAGTGGGGTTCCCCAGGGCTCAGTTCTTGGGCCCGCACTGTTTAACATCTTCATCGGCGACTTGGACGAGGGGGTGGAAAGCTCACTGTCCAAATTTGCTGATGACTCTAAGATGTGGGGTGAGGTGAACACACTTCAAGGGAGAAAGAGGCTGCAACTAGATTTAGACAGACTACAAAAGTGGGCAGATGAGAATAGGATGGGGTTCAATGTAGACAAATGCAGGGTGCTGCACTTTGGGAGAAGGAATCCACAGCATACATACAGGCTGGGGAGTTCCCTTCTTGAAAGCACAGAGGCAGAAAGGGAACTTGGAGTCATTATTGACTCCAAGATGAACATGAGCTGCCAATACCAGACCACAGCTAGCACGGTCAGACATACCTTGCCATGCATCCAAAGATGTATGTCAAGCCGGTCCAGAGAGGTGATACTCCCCCTCTATGTGATTTTGGTCAGGCCGCAGTTGGAGTACTATGTCCAGTACCGGGCGCCGCACTTCAAAAGAGACGTGGCCAGCCTGGAGAGGGTTCAGAGGAGGGCAACCACTTGGTGAGAGGGCAGCAGGACAGGCTCTGTGGGGAGAGACTGAGGGAGACCTAGTGGCTGCCTATAAACTCATCAGGGGAGATCAACAGCAAACAGGTAGAGCCCTTTTCTCCCTAGCACCACCTGGAGTGACAAGGAACAATGGTAATAAACTGATGGAGAATAGGTTTAGGATAGAGATCAGAAGGCAATATTATACAGCTAGGGTGGCCAAAATCTGGAACCAACTTCCCAGGGAAGTGGTCCTTGCCCCTACCTTGAGCAAATTCGAGAAGAGGTTGGATGATCACCTGTCTGGGGTCTTTTGAACACAGCATTCATTCCTGCCTGTGGCAGGAGGTCAGGCTAGATGATCTGTTCAGGTCCCTCCTGACCCTAGCTACTATGAAACTATGAAACTATAATGTACCTTAGAGAAACTAAAAATTCCAGGGTGCACTGTTTTTCCACATTCCACTGGTTCAGTTTTTCACCATGGATTATATGAGCTCTTGATATTTTTTGAAGAAGTTAGGTTTTTATCTAGTATAGAAAACATCAATATTTTAAGCCTTATTTTCTTACAGTGTAAACTTTAAAAATGAAGCGTCAGCCTCTGTCTTCAGGCTAGACTGATATAAAAGATTTGAGAGGCGTGAACTAGGCTGTTCATATATATGAATTCAATCTTGTAGTCTATTGCCAAAAAAATAAACTGGTGCAATCAATATAATTAACTATTTCACTGCTGATTAATTTAGCTGATATTAACTTAAATATCTAATTAATTCATTACATGGTTGTATGTTACATTCAAAAGGATGAATAATTTTGGAGTAATAAGATGATATTTTTATAAATGAGAAATGGAAGGAGACTTTATGAGTACTAGAATTCCCCAAAGACAGTTTCCATGATTTTCTTATCATTTGCATAAATGATGAAACCACAGATCTCACCATTTTCTGTACCACCAGCTAAGCTACTGAGCAGGGGAACGATGCGCTGCATTCTATATCAAGGAGGCGCAACAACCTTTTCTTCTTGCCATTCGATGAACTAAGAGAAATTGTTGTGGTTGGCTAATGTGTAATTGTTCTTGCAGCCCCTGCTGTGGTAATATTACTGCCTGCTGATCTCAATGCAAAGTTGTAGTTTATTCTTATAATTACATGCTAATTATGAAATTCAATTTTTTGTTCTCAGTATCATCCTTCTTTTCCTATCCATATTTGACTGCACCAAACCTTGTTCCATAACTATCTACTGATTTGAAAAGAGCTTCTCAGAGCATGGACAGACATACCACTTTGAACTGTTTAAACCTGAAGCAGACAGGCATATACACTAGGATTCAGAAATTACACATAAACTAGTATAAGTGATTGGAAACTGGTTCAAATCTGTAACACAACAAAAATTTAGTCCACATAAACTACTTTCAAAATGGCTAAAAAGAGTTTAAGATAAACCAGGATGGATGTAGTATCAGATTTAACTAATTTAAGTTAAATCAGTTTATTGAATTTATGTCCCAATCTCCTCCAGATTCAGAGTCCCCCAGCATCCCAGGATGCTTTGCACCTCCCCAATGAGCCCTGCCTCATAAGGTGGGTGGGCTAGCCTTGGCCCAAGCTATCTGCTCCAGCCAAGCAGAGAGACTTGCTATAGCACTCCTCAGCTTCTGGCCTCAGCCACTGCAGACATGTGGATGACTTTCTGGAATCAAAAGTGAATATCTGTTCATTTGGTTATGAGTTCAAACTATGCAGCTTAGGCTAACCTGTGAAAATTGAATCAACTTAGCTTCAGGCTTTTTTATTGTCTGTACTTAGCCATAAAGCCTGTTAAACTAGTTTAAATCTACCTGGAATGGTTCAAAAATGTGTTGCGGAATGCCGGGCTTGCGATTCCGGCACCACTTGGGGAGCCACGGGCTTTGCGGAGCGGGTGAGCGCGCGGCTTGTGGGGCGGGATTGGAGGTAGCTTTATAGCCGCCCTCGAAGTTCGCCGAGCTGGCACAAGTAGACGGCTTAGAGTAAGTTGTTAATTCCTTTTTAATAAGTCTATAGGATGTCCGTTGGTTCACGAGGTTCCGGAGCTAGCCCTTGCGTTCCAACACTGGAACCAGTCCAATGCTAGGTGCGGCTGCCAGCTCCTTAAGTCTCAGAACTGGTCAACGGCTCATTGAGAGGGGATGTTAGTAGTAGAAGTTATTACAGAGCAGATATAAGGTAAAACAAAAGGTTTTATTCACTCACCTGGCCTCACCCTCTTACGAATAAGAGGGGAGGCCGGTTGGAACGAAGTTGCAGTAAATATAAGTATAGAGAGCGTAGATATGCTGTCTAAGCTATGATGAGAGGCAGTTGAGAAGTGGAGTCTCCGATGTTTCTTCAGTTACAGTATGCCGGATACAAAGGGGGTCTGTTGGTTCATGGGGTTCCAGAGCAAGCCCTTGCGTTCCAACACTGGAACTAGTCCAATGCTAGGTGTGGCTGCCTGCTCCTTAAGTCCCAGAACTGGTCAACAGCTCATAAATGGGATGTAGAATACAAATTGTAACGCGGTGAGTTGATTGTCGATTGTCGGGTTTTCGAGGCCCTTGTTTTCGCTGGGATACGCCCAGACGGGGAGGCTGAGAACTGGTCTGAAGAGGTGATCAGGCCTACAGAGTTTTCCAGTTGTTGTCTCTACCGTTTCTCACTCTTTTGCCTCTTTATAGATGTTGGTTGGACTGCCTCTATGACACTAACTATGATATAAGCTAAGCTTATACACCTTTAGATAAGAAGTGAAATTTACAGAGTACACATGTGTGGCCTAGTGCCAGCAGAGAGCAGTACCAGGCACTTATTTTGATTAACAGTTAAGACTTCAAGGTTACATAAACGTGAGACTGCCGCACGGCAGTTATACAGAAAAGAAAAGAAAAATATAAAACAGTTACAAAATGTACCTAGAATTTCAAGTACTATTTTGAACTGTTTCACTGTGAACCAGTTTGACGTTATATGTGCACAACAAATTTTGTGATACAGGTCTGGTCGGTTCTCCAGGAATTGGACACTGCATTGCATTGCTCCCCTTCCCCCCGTCACTGACCCCCCCCCGCCCCGCAACATACATACTGCTTCAACTGGCTACTCTGGTACACAGCCAAAAAGCTTTTGCCCTATTTTTTTTCTTTTGTTGGGACTTGTCATCCATCACCCTCCCCTTCAATGCTTGTTTAGTAAAAGCTATTTTTCTAATAACTAGCTGTGAATTATTCAACCATGTCCTCTTGTTGTGCCTCCCTGCACCCCCCAAACTTTGCTGTGGAAACCAAAAAGCTGAGTAAAAATATTCCATTTCCCCCAAAGTCAGGCAGGTATGCTGCAGACTTCATTCAATTTCAGGCTACTAAAGTTTATTGAACTTAGAATCTGGCTTTTCAGTAGTTTTGCTGCATTCCTTCCCTATTCTCCCTATCTCATCCATTTGGCTCTGGCTTCTCCCACTCTTCTTCCAGGCCTTTTCTCAAGTTACCTTAATCTTTCCCCTTCTCTCAACTCAAGACTGTGAATCACCATTTTTACGCTTTCTGTTCTTTCCTTTTCTCAGTCTTCTAGGACCCCTAAGATATTTTTCCCATTTTTGACAGAGGCATTGAAGTCCTAAGCATATGCCAGGTCATAATGGGTGTGTCTACACATGCACTTTAATATGCATTAGCCTATTTAAATGCACATCAAAGCACCACTAAAAAACCTATGCTCCTTTGTTAATGCGGGTTAAGATAGGCTAATGCATATTCTCCTAGTACCTCACAATGCAGGTACTAGATTTAATGTGCATTAACTGAAGCATGTTAATGCACATGTAGACACACCCAATGTCCTGAGTGTGTTGTGGAAAAAGTGCTAGTTTAAAGAGGAATGTATGAAAGAAGAAGGAAATATGGATAGTCAATGTATGGGAGGGAGACTCGGAGGCATGAAGGAATACCGGGAAGCGCAAGTGACCAGAATACTGAGCAGGAGTAGTCCTTTCAAGCTTCTGTGGTTCTCCAACATACCCAGCTTCATCATCCTTCTCATTTGATGATATAGGTATCAGTATTAAGCTAGTAATATTGTGGTATGTCCTCTCATTTTAGAGTCTTTTTGCCTGTCCCCATCCCTTTTCATCTCTTTTGATAAATCACTTTGCTGGTTACCTCATCCTGTCTTGCACCTGAGACCCAGAACTTAAAGTACTACAGTTATGTTGCTTTATCTCTTCAATATGGATAATGTTGTACAGAAATAAGTCTCCACATAGGACATTACTGATTTAATATCTCTGCATGGGTGGGAGGAAAAAAAAATCCTTGTCCTGTATAGACAAGGCTTAATTTTAATCTTCCCTCACTGACTATAAGACAATTTGCAATGGCACATGGGGGATAAGTACTAAAAAGCTGGGTGGACCTCTCCTTAACTGAGGTTGGCTGCTAAGTAGAGATGAGAAAGGGACTAAGGGGAAAATAGGAGTTGTTGAAAAGGAAGGCAACATATCTATAAAATAGAAAAAAAAAAAAAAAACAACCACCCCAAACCTCCAATCCATGTTGTTATAATTTTTCATAGAGATTAAAATGGTCATTAGGGAGAAATTATTAAAAATGATGGTGCAGCTGCCACAGTTTAAGTTATTATATCCCTGAAGCCTGCTGCTATCTCCTTGAAATACTGCACTATTCTCCCCTAAGTTCATAACAAAATGTTGTCAGAAAAAAATGTTTTCTGAATAAGTTTGTAAGGCCACATTATTATTATAATTTACTTTGTAATGAGCAAGGCATTTATTTGTCTGAAAACCCTATTCCTTTCTTGGGCATTTGTTTTAGAAAGCCCAGTCATGATGTTGCATGTGTGTGAAGTTACTCTGCTAATTTACCTCAGGAGCAAAATGTTTGTGTGAGTGACAGCTGTGGGAAACCTAAAACTTAATAAATATGCATGTGTAGTCTTTTTGGTGCCCTGGGCAGCCCAGGCACTGGAACAGAGGAAGTGGGATTCAAAGCTCCAGCAGCTAGGGTCTCCAAAGTAGCCAGGATCCAGAAGCCAGGCGGTGGCAGCAGGTGGGGTGCTGGTAGAGGGTGCAAATAAAACCCATGCCAAGTAATAATATAAAATACTAAATTCAGCAGCACGATTAACAATCTATTTGCATGATCCCTCTTCCCTTACCTTCCCACTCCAGAGCATGGAGCCTCCCTACCTGCTGGTTTCTGGCCACTTCTGCCTGTTTTTCTCTGTTGGAGGACATAGCTATTTCAATACACCCCCTTCCCCTTAGTCAGTACCTAAGACTTCTGTGCCCCTCACCATTGCTATTGCTTAGCATAGCAGAAGAATTAATATGTAGGCTTTTACTTTCCAGGAATGTAATGGAAAGTTATCATAGAATAGCAGAGTTAGTGGAAACCAAAGGAGACTTTAGCAGAGGGAAAATATTTTCACTTCTCCCACTTGAGGACTTCAAGATATGTCTGCTAGTGAGATTTGAGATAGAGGGGAAAACATTTTTTTAAATCGCATGGGGTGTTAGCATCTTCTATGCCTGAGGGATTTAGGTGCTATAAATACAAATAAATAAAATGTTAAAATATTCCAAAATTAGATGGTAAATAAGTTAGGGCCAGATTGTGGCCAAGCACAGGTGTTACATTTCTACTAGGAGAATCATTGCTCTCCCTGTAGAATCTAGGATTAGATTGGATCTATGTACAAATGTTCATTCAATTTTTCCCAGAGGAACATGGCCCCCTGCAGGGGAAAGATCATTCAGATTGACCTGGAAGATCTCCCTTGTGAAAGAGTTATTTTTGCAAAAATAACACCTGTATACTTCTCCACTCCCCCCACAGTCTGGTCTAGGAGAGGAGTGGAGCAGCCTCCTGCCACACCCTGCCTCTTCCCCAGATGGGAACTGCAAAATTGGCAGCATGGGTGGCAATGGAAAGCTAGGGTTATAGGGAAGTGAGCTTGGAGAGGCTCTACCCCAGCCCAGTTTCCACCCCCAGTCTTTGAAACCACCTAGGATGCATGCTTTAAATGTCACTCTCCACTCTAGTTCCTGTAGCCCTGCTGGTTTTAAAAGTTTCACCAGCTACGCAGCTGAGCAGTGCAGGTGGCAGTATCAAAGCTTGGAGGGCTGGGAACAGGGCTGGAGAAGCTCCCTCTGCCCCAGTTCCTGGCCACATGGACTTTAAACACTGTGTGCACCATCTAGGCAGTAGACATCATGATTTAAAAGCTTGGGGGAGGAGGGTGCCTTTTGACAGTTTGCCCACTTCCCACGGAAAGGACAGGATGGACTGCAATGTAGTGGGTTCCTCTAAGGGCAAGAGAGGCCCAGAGAACAGCCCTCTAGTGTTCATTGACTAGAGGAGTCACCTGTGCAGCCTTCCAGCCAGGGAGCTGGAACATATGTGTGCTCCGGTTCCCTTGCTACTTTTCTACTAGTAAGCATTTCAGTGAAATTCAGTGAAATTCTTACTAGTGTGAATGATCAGCTGTATTTCAGCCTTTTGTGGCTACACAAAGCCATTAGGGACAGTAAATGCCGCCCACCCCACTCCATCTCCTTCTCTCTCTCATTCTAGAGAGACTGTACACAACACGATTGCCTTTTTCTCTAGCTGTAAAGAACAATGACAGTAATAGGCCCAGTACCCTGTTGGCCAATGAAAACAGCAGTGCGATCTGCTTTGAGATCCTATGTGGGACAGCACTGTATACATGGACAATCAGAGTGCTTCATGCCCTGTGTGTTTAATACATGTTCTCATATGACTTGGAGGTGGTGCCTCATGGCAGCAAGACCAGAGCAAGTCTTACCCAGCCTGATGCACCCTGTACAAGCTGTCCATCATCAAGAGAACCAGTGACATCCAATGGCAGCTGTGATATGGGGCATATGACATTTGTCCACCACTTAGGCCCTCCCTGCACCTTCAGGTAAGATGTAATTACATCTAACGTATGTTCCACATATGTGCATGGCATGAGGTACAATCATGGGATTGTGCATTAGATCCAAACATCCCTGATTGCTGATGCAGGCAATTATTGCCCTATCAGATATGGGGATTCTCTTTCCCAACTGTGCCCCATGGGCAGCTGGGACTGAGAGCCCCATCATCTGCAGGACTCTCAGCCCAGACATAGGAGTAAATGGAGTGCCCCATGGTTGGCAGATGACAATAGCTAGGAGATCACAGCAGCTGCAGTCTCACAGCTACAAACTGCCTACACATGCAAAATAAAGCTGGATAGAAAGCCACTAAAATGTTATTACACATTTTTAACAATAACTATATAGCTGATTGGACCTTATTATAGCATGATAGTTAACTTGCATGCATAACCAATCTAAATTTATTGCACAGTTAACAAGGTAATTGTGCAATAGATATAATATGTAGAGGGGGCTTTAGACCTGGTGGTGCCACTGGCATGCTCCTTCTGTACTTTCTTGGACTTCCCCTGGCTTCATCAGCTTTTTACTGTCCATATATTCTTTGGCACACTGTACTTGTACATCTTTTCCATCCCATAACAAGCAGTCAAGGGGAGCATGATCTGCCTGGGCCCAGATGTTGACTCTAAAATGTCACCACAACTGACTCACAGGGGCCAGCTCTGACATCATCCAACTCTTCTGCTTCCCAGTCCAGGCATATGTCAAATTTGAATTTAGATACTTTACTTTGCAACATAATGTGGACCACTTTGTGTTGTGCTGGCTTATCAAGGGGGCCGTCCACAAGATGGAAGATGGACCTACATACATTACCCCATGAGAGGTATTGAGGGGGTTTCAGTCTCTGGTGACACAGTGTTTTTTGCTGCTAACAAGTGTTTCATGCTCAGCCCTTGGGAGGGCTCCATGGTTTGCACTTTCACCATTTATTTGTAATATTTTCATAATAAAAGTTTTTAAAAAATGTTCTCTTCTCTCTTTTTTCTCCCTGTCACTCATCAGAGAAGCCTGAGTCTCTCGATAGTAGTCCAGGGAGAGAAGAGCAGAAAATGCAAGGCTAGTTCTTCTTGTCTCTATAGCTGGACAAGGGAAGTGGGGAATAGGTGAATCTCACTACTCTAGCCAGTGTGGATGGAATAATGTGCAGTAGCAGATTACTTCACTGTGGCAGTAGGAACGGAGAAGGGAAAGAATGGTGATTTGCATTAACTTTATTGGTACAGGCTTAAGCCCTAAGACTGTAAGTCTGTGATCTCAGTGAAGTCAGAGGAATCCATGAATGGAAAAAAATACAATTACAAATCTTTTAGTATTTGCTGCATGATTGGATTGGGGATTTAGGGGAAAACTGAACTTGAAAATGTGGCAAACACTCTTGTTGCATTTGCAAAGCTATAGATTTCACTAATGGGTTTTTTCTTGTATCCCTCCCTGCGCCTCAATATTTTCTTTCTTCCACTGAAATTTTCTTAGTAGTTCTTTGTTCACTGATGGTAACCCAGAATGTGACATTTTATGACATCACAAATCCTGTGATAAAAGTTGTGATAAATAATGATTTATCCTTTGCTTTTTGTTGTTTTGTAGAATATATTCAGTGAACTTGAAAGTGTCCAAAAGAAATTGATTTTGGATAAGCTGATCTAAAGTTAGTTTTGTGCTGTGTGCCCCCACTTAATGTGAATTGAATATGTAAATCATTGTATAATTCAATTCTTAATTTTGTTTTAGTTTATTTTTTCAAATAAGTATTGACTAAAACTAATGGATCTGCCCGAAACTTTCCAAATGTTTTATTTATGAACAGACTTGGTAAATGCAAGTTTTCCATGCTCAGTGCTATAGTTTCACTAACCTCAATATGGAAACTACATAGAGTTTGAGAAGTGGATTGAAAAGTTCTCTCATTCACTTCAGCATCTGTAAGTACCTCTGTAGTTTCTTGCAGAACTACTCCTCAGTAAATCACAGAAACTATCTTTATGGTTCCAAGATCAAGAATATACTCAGGAGCTATCTATCCCTTTTCTCCACTCCCACCCTCTCCTCCTGTTATAGCATGTGGAAGCATACTATTGTCACAAAGTGATATTAAATCAGACTATTGGCTCTTTCTATATTGATGCCAGTAGGTCCTAAATGTAAGCATATATAATACAGATAACATTTTCTTCTTTTTTCTTTTGCACTGTATAGAAAGGGCAGCATATATTTCTCTTGCATTCTGGTTTGAGTTTTTATGGCAATAATTAGGGAAGATAGTACAAACAAGACAAAAAATTAGGGGTAAAGAGCTCTCACCAGTTTTCAGGGGAAAGAAAGTCAGATTACAACATCTGCCTGATTTGTTAATATCACTTTTCATTATACACAAAAGAAGGATTCAAATGATAAAATTCTGCTGTGTCTTCTCTATTCATCCTTCATTATTAGTTTGATAAATAAATGATACCCTTCCAACAAAATATTCATCTTGTAACATAGTGAAACTCAGGACAAAGCATGTTTCCTGCTCACAAAAATAGAATGTTTGCTATGGTTCTAACTTGCTAGAAAATTATCTGCAAGTATCTATATCAAAGGTTTTTTTCTGGCTGAAGCCTCAGCTCTGCAGCATCCTGAACTACTTGGAAAGGTTATTCAACTGGAGCAAGCCATTTCTTCTGATATGCAGCTCCAGGTCAGCATGAACTTCAAGGGAACAGAAGGAAAGGTGAAAGCTCAGTAAAACAAAGCTCTCCTCCCCTGGATGAACTCTGTTTTGGTTTCAGCAGGAGAACTAGGGGGTGATTCAAGTGGGTTTGTTGAACTTTTTAGTGGGAAGACATACAGTGTCTCTGTTTGTTCTTGGACACTGACTAGGAACAATTGGCTAATGTGGAATGAAAGAATAAATTAGGCTAAATGTCCCTTTTTGACTTAAGGGTAGTTGGGAAAGTTTGCTTTGCAAGGTAGCTGGAACATCTTAGTCCTGAGTTTTTGAGGTGAGGCTAGATAAGGACAGTATCACACAATCCATCTGACTGATGAACATGATTGGATGAGGATGTAGGGTGGTCCTGTCCAGCCTCTCTCTCTATTCAAAGGGTATATTCCACTCCAACACACAGGTATAATTGCATTTAACATTATTCTAAATTAATTGCCAAACTAAGTTAAGAAAAATGCATCATGATCATCATCTTTGTACTATTAGTTGTTCTTACAAACTACCAACAGTGGGAACAACTTATATATTCAGTTATTGCTTTGAGTTCCTACTGTTCCTGCTGTGTTCTACTGTTTATGCCACATATCCCCATAGGGAAGTCTTTCCCTCTTCCCTGTTAATTCAAATCTGAATTTTGCTTTTCGTTATAAGCCTTCCAGGAAAAGAAATTTAGAATTTGTAAAAAGGTAGGTGTGTTTCCAGATCATTTAAGAGTGACATATGAAAAATCACTGAAGAAAATATGTTGCTTTAGTTTGTTATAAAGAAGTGCTGTGAACTATTAACGTGTCAAATGGATTCCATTAAGAGATGAATGAAAAAATGTGGAATCTCTAGAAAAAACATTCAGAAGATAAATAATGATCAAATGTTGACATAATCCATTGAGGCATATATTTTATAGAAAGTAACGTGCATAACAAAGAACCAGAAAGTAAAGCTGTAACAGGAAATGCAGTCATCATTTGTGCACTCACCTCTTGGCTATTTAACCTGATATAACCTCTTATCTTTGCACAGACTGTTAGTTTTTCTTATGCTTCTAAAATGGACACCAATTTAAGAAGATTCACTTACCCCTGCATACCTCTGCATTTAGCCCCATGTATTTTCTGCTTTCCACTTAACTACTCATGTTTGAGATGATTGAACATGGCTTAGAACTGGATTCCCCTGGCTCTGCAACCAATTCCTGTCTTGCTGCCAAAACTATTCCTTGAAATGAAAGAAGTGGCATCAGGCATAAGTCAGAGCAGGATCTGGCTCCTGGTGTTTTAGATAAGAATTTTCAGAAGTTAACATAGAGGAACTCATTGGGAATCAATGCATACGGTGATCTTGATTGATGTCAGTTTCTGGAGACCTTTGGTTTTAAAAGAAGTTAAGCATTTTGCCATCCTTCCATATATTGCAGATGGTAGGTAGCTATTGTGTACTCTGTTGTATTCTGTAGGATACCTGTTTTGAGACACCAGATGGTAGGTAATTGCCTCAGGATCAGGTTTAAATTGTTCACAAAAATGATTACATCTTTACCTCCACTCTCATATTGTAGAATTCTTAGGATATATTCTATTTTCCTTGGAAGAGATTAGCCTCTTTTTGGAACCTTTTCATTGAGACAAATGAGTTTTGGTTTTAACCTAATCTACAAATTTAAAAAAAGAGGAAAGAATGTTGCTTTGTGAACCCATGGAGGGTCTAATGGGCACTCAAACTTCAAAGCCCAAGGTGGGTTCCCATCTCTTACTTGCCCACCGTGACTTGGTTTTAAGGACAGAGTGGGAGGTTCCTTGGGAGATGCAATGTCTTTCTCACTTGTGCTGACTGGATGCAGTAGTGAGGGACTTGGGGCTTCACCTCCCCTGCCCTCTGTTCACTCACCAGCTGGAATACCACCATGGCATAGGCCAGGGTTGGATGCCACCTGATTATAATTTAATCTCTGACACCCCTACCAAACTTGGGGCAACTTTCCCTCTTCCCTGAGTCAGTGTCCGGAGTGACTAGCTAAAGCTGGTCAGCTTCTGCCAATCTTTCTGAAGGCAACAACTATTACTACTGGCCCTTCCTGCTGGATTTTCCTGGGTCATGCCAGGCCAAAACTCCTGGGATGACACTCTCTTTACTTGTAACAACTTTTGACAAATAAAGAAGACTGTAACTCAAAAATCCCCTAGTGTCTAGTAATGCGACACTCAGGGTCTTGGACTCATGTGTCCGAAGTCCAGTGATGGGCTCACCGCAGCGATGGATCCCACCAATCACCCTCAGGGGCTTGTTTTCTAGTGCTTCAGTGGGGAGGCACTCCCTGCTCTCCCCTGTGGCTGGCTATGCCGGCTTCTCTGGCTTCGTGCCTGCCCATGCAGGCTTCTCCAGTGTAGTGCCTGCCGGTGCAGGCTTCTCCTGGATCAGCAGAGACTCTCCCTGCCACTTGTGCTGCTTTCCCAGTATTGCCGGTGTCTGGGGCTTGCCAGTGCCCTGGATGCTTTTTATGATGTCATTGGAGGTGCAGTTTCCCACATGCAGGGAGAGCATGCTTTTAACATGCATAGGAAATGGCACATGTGCCTCGACATCTTTGGCTGGATGGCTGTAAGGGAGGTAAACAGCTCTTCAGCCCACACAGGGCTATGCTCCCCCTCCACTTGGGGTTTGTGGTGGTGGGAAACGCCTTGCTCCCGGAATCTCTGGGAGGCAATTCACCCAGCGTGTGATGCTGCATAATAACAGTTACAGTTGACCTTTGTATAACTACTTCTTAGAAGTGTTATTGATAGGTGAGGGGAAGACACAAACTAAGCTAGATTTTCCCAGTTTTCCTTGGTTCACAGTGAGGTAGTTGGAAAGGAGCAGTAAAAAGTTTAATGAAATAAAAAAAGGTGACTGTTTAATTCAACCACTTAAAAGTCCCAAATCTAATTTAGTCATTCAATTTATTGGCATTACAATATGGCTACATTAGGCGGAACAACAATTTTCATAGTCAATAATTCAGAGATTTCCTTTTTAGTTACTTCTGACTTTCCAAATTTCCATCTCATGATCAAAGTTTACAGTTTCTGAACAACAATAGCAAAAGAGATCTGCTAAACTGTCTAAAGGTGGAAATGAGAATCCGGATTCTCTGAAGAGAAAGCCCACAGTCATTTGCTTGAAAATCCTTGAGTTTAAGATGGGAAGTCAAGCTAATGTTTAGTTGTGCCTGGCTAAGTTAGTAGATGGGGTTAACATGCATTTATGCAACGTAAGTCAGAATAAGGAGATGAGACTAAGATGAGTGTTTTGGTGCTGCCTGTTCAGCTCATGGAATTTTCTTGTTATTTCTTTGTCTTACAAAAAAAATGGAATTTTATTAAAACCAGGTTTAACAGAATGAGACAGCCTTATTGTAAATTCCTTAAGTGTCCATTTTATTCATTTACAAATTAATAAAGTTTTCCTGTACTAATACCTGAAATGTGAAGAATTCCTGCTGAATTTGTAATGGTAAGAAAAAAAACCACACTCATGTTGATTCATAGATATAACCCAATATTATATAGCTAGAAAGCATTATGGGGGGGAGGAGGGGTTATGTAGCAAGAGAATAGAGTTTGTAAGAACAAGAATAAACCAGCATATAATTTCAAAAAACTTCAGTTGAGTTTTTTTTACAGTGCCTAGATCTTGCCTACATGTTGCATTAAGCACCATGGTCTTCAACTTAGACATGAAGAGATTAGTCACAGAGATGATTTTCAGTTGTGGTAGTGGTATTACTACTACTGCTACTGCTGCTGCTGCTGCTACTACTACTACTACTACTAATAAATGTGCCAAGATGTGTATTTGGGTAGAAGCAAAATTTACAAATGTGGCTAAAAGTCAGTGAACAGTTGCAAGACTGAATGGGGGGAGGGTTAAAAGTTGTCAGACCACTTTATTTTGACATTTTCAAATGAAATGTTTTTTTTTAGAAATGCCAAAATGTTATTTCAATACATTCCCTTGTCCTGGACCTTAATTCATACAGGGGAAAGAAGAAGTGAGAGAACATAATTAAAATCTCTCTTAGGTACAGCAAGACTATTTTCAGATCAAAGTATTTGGGGTTTTAAACCTTAGCTGCAGAAAAGAAGGTTTTTTGGGGAGGGAGAATTGTACAGAAACTAGTGGGGGGGGATTGTTTTGCTTTTTGAAAATAAAAAGCCCAGCTTTCCATCAAAGTGAGAGAGATATATGTGGAAAGTGTTTCTACCAGCCTTTACCATAACTGAAGTTGGTATACATGGCAGCTTTCAATCCAACTTGTTCCATTACAAGGAAGTTACTATATCCATTTGCAATAGTTTTCTTACAAAAGAGAAGAAAGTTTAGCATCAAAAAAGACTTAATGACTAAAGTGCATCTCCCTGTTTCAAAAGATTTCTCTCTGTAATTCAGAATCAAATCACATAACTTTTCTGAATAAAAATGAAATGTTGTTGACTCTCTCTCATTCCCCGAGAACAGGAGCTATTTTTACCACCTGACCCCTACCCTGGGATAAGCAGGCCCTCCCACAATGAATCCCTTCCCCCAGCACAGCTTAATTCCTTGGCTCCTGACATAGGTGAATGCCAGTAAACCCAGCATTGGGAGTAACTTGTGAGACATGGGGAGTTTGGAGGGGTCAGGGGGCTGGCTGGTTCTTAGCTGGGGGGGGTGTCTGTATGAGGGTGGAGTGAGGGGCCGGAGGCTAAAAGCAGCCCAGTACCTGGGGGGTGGGTAGGGAAAGTACAGCCCCAGGGTTGGGCCAGTGGCAGTGCTTTCCCAGCTCAGGGGCTGCACTGGGAGCCATACAGATACTCAAATAGATTACTCTAGCCAGACCTGATCTAAGTTAAACTACCCCAGAGATACCATCAAGTTGGTTATTTTTAGGCCAATCTAACTGTCCTGAACTTCTGTACAGTTTGCTCTTAGATTGGACTAACTAGGGATCTAAGTGTAATTGTGAACTAAATTAGATCAGGTGGCCATTTTTTATGCAATTTAACCTCCCCCTAAGCTTCCCATATGTCTGTATGTACCCTCAGAGGCCAGGATAATAAGGTTTCTGTTTGCTTACTCTGTTGGCTAAAACACTGTATATAACTGAGTCAGACAGAGAGGTGCTCTAGGCAGCAAAGGCCAGCAGGGTTGGAGATTGCATAGTATTATGGCTGCTGAAAGATGCTTGCAGGAGGGACAAAGCCTGGTTTGAAAGGCCTTGGAACAGTAACCTGTTACACACCCTTTTTCCATATCTACATTACAGACTCAATTCCCCTTTCCACCCTGGCTTCATTCTACCTTGCTCTTCATAGAGCCCTATCATAAATTACACAAACCCCTACACAAAACACATTTAAAACTGCATCAAATAATGTTCCAATCTAAGCAAGCTGAACTGTGACCATAACTAGATAAATGCACAAAGTGAAATCCTGGGCTTCCATGACAGTAAGTAGCAAAACCTCCTCCTTGGTACCCATGTGCACTGCTAGTACATGTTTTTTTCTCTACATAAAATTAAAATTGAGGTAGTAGTTTAGTGGAATTTTATGTCTGAAAGTCCCTTTAAGCTATATGATGCTTGGCTGTCATGTGGATAAAGGGGAGAATTTTGTTGGTTTAGAGGAATGTATCAATATTGGTTATTCATGACTTTATTTTGTGTTTAGCAATATTTTGTATTTTTCCCCCATCTCCCCTCCACCCTGTGAAGCCCCAACTTTTCAAGCCATGTTGCAACATCAGAATCTCAGCTTTTATTAAAAATTAAATTAAATTTATTTAACTAGTAGTTGTGCCACAACACTTTAAAAAAGGCTAAAAAATTGGAAGACCAAACAGCCAATAAACACTATTTTTAAATTCACCTTAATTTAAACAAATGACATCACTTTGGGGGACCTGACTCCTGATTTTTATATTGAATATTGACATACTTGAATGTGTATGTATACAATTCCAACTGTATCCATAAAATATAACTTCAGTAACTCATCTCTTATCTATCTTAGAGACAGTTACAATTCCTTCAGAAACATGTGGAAATGTAATCGCTCTTCTATCCTTTTTATTTTTAGTGGACTACATATATTTTAGAAGATGAGCATGTTGTTGTCAAAATCTAAAATGTTGGGTCTGCTCTATTAAGTGTCATGAAACTTGGCTTCATTAACCATTCTGCTTACCTGGCTTTCATTGCTAATTATCTGATATATAGGTGAATCACACTATGCCTTAAAATAGAATTAATGAGCATTTCCATCCAGGGTGCAATCTACTAGATTATTAATGAGCAGCTTTGTTCTGTCTATTATGGTAATTTTATAGTTTTAAATAGCGCTTTAATTTCCTCGTAGGAATGTAACTGTATCCAGCATATGTTTGTTAAATCACGTAGTAAATCATTATTAAAGTAGATCCAAACTATATGATCCCATTCCATGCTTTCTAATGATAGTCTTCAAGACACAAAGTATGTATACATTGATTATTTCTGGGTATAGTGAGAAGGCATTGCAGACTTTTCAGGGCACATAGATGCTAAGTATTTTCAATATAAAGGCTATAATTAAAATTATTTTCTTGGATGCATAGCTAGAGATAAAGCAGTTTCTTGGATCCAAGTTAACTAAATCCTTTTATTGGATCTACCACCACAGATTAGGTGCTACAGCACCTACTTTTAGGTACCTGGACCCTGCAATGGAGTCCACTAGCCAAAGGTAGGCATCTTTGTTCCCCTCAAAATGCCAGGAGTTAGGCATGGGGGCGCTATGCAAAATACTGGGCAGGGATCTGTTAAACTCAGGGGTTTGCTCTCAGGAACTAAGCCATCTGCAGGGAAGTACTTCCATATACTCAGGATCCAAAACCCAGTCCTCTCCTAACGGCAGGTGCTCTCAACTGTTCTTTCAGAAATTAACATAGGGCTCACTATTTTCCTTTTTAAAATGCTGCTATTGTTGGAAAAGGAGTCACCTAACTAATATTCTTCCAAACAACCATGTTAGAGTGAATAATCAATATTTGCATAATTAAACTCCATGGCTAATTATTAAGAGACATATTAACAGATTTTTTTCAGACTTTCCCCCCACTATTTGCTTATTTCTGTAGCACCACATGTGAACTCATTAAAAAGTAAAAAAACGGAACTCTGCTTCTCTGGGTATTTTTTCCACAGCCTAACTTTTCAATTAATTATTGAAGCCTAACTATTCAAAGAGTAAGCAGATTTCACAATCCCTAGCAGCAAAATAATAAAAATGGGAAAAAAAAAAATTTCAATATGTGCTGTGATAATAGCACGCTACCTATTTATTTTAAAATAGAAAGAAATATCAACATAATTCTTTTTACTATTACTTTTTACTAGTAAGCAGCTATTTCCAGCTTAAAATGCAAATTATATATTGAACTGGCTTAAAATAAAAACCTAGCATTCTATTGCGATGAGGCACATGTGTGTTTACAGTTGAAATGGAGCAAATTCTGTCCGTCTTAACTGTGTAGGTAGACCAATGGAAATATTTGGGAAAAGCAAGCAAGGCAAGCAAGCAAGCAAGACAAATAGTGTTTGGTCCTACAATAGTGTTTGGCCCTGTATTTTAATTTCTACTCTGATCAAAATTTAAAACATGTTTAGCTCTTTTGCCACAGGATTATTAAAAATCCATTCGTTAATTACAAGAATAGGCCAATCTAGTTAAGATAACAGATTCTTGCATCAAAAAGCTTACACTTTAACTAGAGGATGCACAAAACAAATCTCTTAAAATGGGTAGTGATTAAGGCAATATTATTGAAGGTAGTCTACTGAAAACAATATTTTCAAGTAGACTACTTCATACAGGTTTTAATTTAGTGATTTAAAGTATTTAATGCCATCTAATTGAGTTCCCAGGACATGGAGATTCTTCTAATTTTAACTCAAAATCCAAAGGTTTTTTGTACTGTTTTCTATTTGATATTCTTACTTCAAAAGACCTTGGGTTATTCCTTGTCTATTTTCCAGATAAGGAAGAATGGACAGTGCGCCAGAACTCCTCGATTAAAAACAAATAAATTTAGCATATTGCCTCAAAATGGTTTTTTTCCCCCTTATCCTAAAATCCTAGGGGAATCTGCCCCCCTCCCATAGTCTTGAAGCCTCACTAAGGTTCACATTGCTGTATCATTTTGATTGCTACAACAGCTTCTTTTTTTTCTAAATAAGTTATTTGAAGGAAGACACTGTTATAAATCTGTCATATACATTTCTTATGGGACTCTTTGAACACTACAATTTACAGACAAGATTTTCATTTTAAGTGACCTCAGTGGGAAATAAAATATTAAGATGAGACCAACAATTAAGCAGTAATTATCTCAGGTGTAGTTTCTACATCAAATTTTCATGAGTGATATACAAGCCTTGACAAATATAAATTTTAATAATGAACAGTGAGTTCTAATTAGATGTCATTCTTTAAGTTTAATCAACCAAAGATTCAGCAATAGCTGACAGTAAACTGATTAATTAAGGTAAAATAGTGGGTAAAATAGTCTTTAAAAAAATTCTACCACTGTATGCTCTGTAGATTTAAATATTTACCCTGCAAAGAGAAGATAAGGGATAAGTAAAGAAGTAATAGTTTTGTCAGTGTATTATCCAGAAAGCTTAAAGTACTTGTACATAATATCTTCTCTGTACTAATTATCAGTATGTCAAAATCATTTTGACAGACTCTGCTAACTTGTGGCCAGAAGTAAAATGTTGAATCTAAGACACATAATACACATTAAATAGGGTTTGCAAAAAAACCTGTATTTTTCCTAGAAATTTGGGAGCAGATACCTTGACAAAGAAAGTCTGGATACCATTTCTCAAAAGCAATCTAGCCAGACAAAAGTTTATTTATTATTACCAGTAGCAGCATGTGCAAGGGAAACATTTAACCAAGATTTATCATTTTACCTCTAATGGAATACTCATTCAGTATGAGAGAAAATCATCAATGGACAGTAGGTCCAAGGATCAAGGACAACAAAAAGTCCTTCTTCAGAAGTCCTCCTTCTTTTTTTTACATGGGAAGTAAAAAAACAAACAAAAAACAAGGATAGTATTGAGCCCCTGGGAGATCCAACAGAGCAACTGACATCAGATACCCAAGAAAAGGCCAATCTCCTAAATTACTTTTTTGCATTGTTTTTTCACCCTCCCAGGAGGATCACACTGCCAGGAACAGCACTAACCAATTTGGAAGCAGGTGACAGGGCCAAAATCAATGTTGATTAGGTGAGGGAACACCTTGAAAAACTGGACATTCACAGGTTTGTGGGCCCAGACAGAATGCACTCAAGGGTCTTGAAAGAGCTGGCAGACAGCATTGCATTCCCCTTGGCAGAGATATTTGAAAAACCATGGCACTTGGGTGAGTTCCCAGATGACTGGAAAAGAGCCATCATGGTCCCTATCTACAAAAAAGGGAGGTGGGATGACCCGGGGGACTACAGACCTATCAGTCTGACATCCGACCCTGGAAAATCCTGGAGAAAATTGTCAAGGGATCTATCAATGCCAGACTAACAGAAGGAAAGCTTTTGAATGCCAGCCAACTTGGTGGCAGCCTACAACTTCATAAAGGGGTACATCAGGACCTTAGAGAACACCTGTTCACCAGGCTGGCCCAAGGGATAACAAGGTCTAATGGCCATAAATTCCAAGAAGGCTGATTTATACTAGCCATAAGAAAAGGTTATTTACAGTGTGTGTATCCAGGGTCTGGAACAAACTCCCCCTAGAGGTGTTGCAAGCACCTACTCTGGACTCCTTCAAAAGACAGATGGATTTATTTCTTGCTGGGGTCACTTGATCCCAGTTGACTTCCCATCTACATTGGGACGGTTGGACCTGATGATCTCATAAGGTCCCTTCCAGCCCCTAATGTCAATGAAATCAATTAATTCTATGAAATCCATGACTTTCTACAAGCTGATGAATGTGCCATCCTTGCAAACACTGAGAAGAACCTCCAGACTGCACTGGGTCTTTTCATAGATTTCATCTTGTGGTCAATGATGACCCCCAAGTCTCTTTCTTCCATAGTGCTAGCCAGAGTAGCACTGCTCAGCCTATAAGGATGCTGCAGGTTTTTCCTCCCAAGGTGGAGAACCTTGCATTTTTCAGTGTTAAACACCATCAGGTTCTCATTCACCCATTTGCTGAGCCTGTCCAGGTCAGCCTGGATCACTCACTTGTCTTCAGGTATGGATGCTTTGCCCCAAAGTTTGGTGTCATCGGCAAACTTGGACAGTCCGGTTCTGACTCCAATGTCCACATCATTAATGAAGATGTTGAATAATATGGGTCCAAAGACAGAGCCCTGGGGAATCCCACTGGTCACAGGGCACCATGACAATTGACTTCCGTTAATCATCACCCTCTGGGTCCAAGCACAGAGCCAATTTCCCAGCCAGCGGATCGTGGTGGACCCAAGGCCACAATTGGCCAGTTTTGCCACGAGGCGATCATGAGATACCAGATTGAAGGCTTTTTTGAAGTTAAGATATATGGCCTCAATCTCTTCTCCCTTATCCAGTTAATAGGTCACCTGGTCATAAAAGGAAATGAGTTTGGTCAAGCAAGACCTACCAGCAACAAACCCACGTTAGCTATCCCTCAGGATGTTGGCTTCAGCCCTGGATTATTTAAACGACCAAGAGCATTTTTTTCTAACTTTTATTGTAGACTAATATAAATAATATTTTACATTATATTACATTATTTTTGTATTATAGAAAGTTATAGGGTGTTTATCTTTTAATTGTTTTGATTTGATAGCACAATTTTTCAAGGGCATAACCTACTGTCCATTGACGATTTTCTCTCATACTGAATGAGTATTCCATTAGAGGTAAAATGATAAATCTTGGTTAAATGTTTCCCTTGCACATGCTGCTACTGGTAATAATAAATAAACTTTTGTCTGGCTAGATTGCTTTTGAGAAATGGTATCCTTGTACCTAGCCTTAGCTTTTCTCGACTGCAAGCGTGGGCAATTGTAGAGTAAACCTCTTTGGTAATGTTTTCCAGTTGGTGAAGGCTACTTTTTTTATCTTAATGAGGTCCAAGCGTTCCTTTTTCAGCAATGGGGGCTTCCTTGCCCATTGACTGCATTTCTTGTGAGAAGGGATGGCTTTGCCCCGTGCTACAAGGATTATGTTTTTGACCAATGACCATTCCTCATGTACTCCCTTTTCTGTGGGGTATGGCCTCTGATTGCCTGACTGACCAATTCTCTCAGTTTGCAGAAGTTGGTCTTCCCAAAGGATGGCTATTTTGTTGGAGGGAAAATGTCCCAGATTGAAAAACCATCCATTTATTTGGTATTCAGTGTCAATTATGGAAAAAAGTCAGACCCTAGTAAGAACCATAGGCACTGAGTATGTGGGGGCTCAAGGGCCCTGTCTCACCTTGGAAAGCTGGTAGGGTGACCAGCCATCCCTAATTAGGTTGGACAGTCCCTAAATAGGAACATCAAGCCACAGTCCCAGGCTGCATGACTCTGGTACAACATTTGTCTTGGATTCTCAGTATCATGCAGGGATCAAGGTTTTCTGTTCATCACAGGAAAAACATGGGAAATGGAGAATTTGTCCTTGTAGTGATAGCAGTGGGAGTAACAGATTCTCACTCTTATCTCCTCCACTTATGACTGGAACAAACTGTTCTTGTTACAAATCCTCCAAAAATTTATATGCAGATAAGGCAAAGAGAAACCTGGCCCAGCTCCACCTCATGGTAGGTGGAGACATAATCATATGTGCCAGACCAAGAGAATGGGTGATAGAGGGATTTGGGGCAAACTGTTTGGGACCCCATGTGGTGATGCTTGTTGGACACTTAAGGCTGGTGAAGAAACAGGAATAATAAGAAAAACACACCTTAGCTGTAGGGATGAAGAGGATTTTGAAAATGTATATAATGTAGTGGCTCACAAGGACTTAAAAAGGAGTCAGCACTGAGTGGAACTGAGCACAATGGGAGCTACCATATATCTCATTCAGATGGACTGCACTAACCTGTCATTGTAGTAGGTTTTTGTCAGTATGTTTGTCCAATATGGACTATGTGTTTTATAGTCATTATCAGAATTGGCTACATTTAATAAATTTTATAGTTGGTTTCCAGCACTGAGTACACAGTGATTTGGTAACAGTTTAATGATTGACAATGTATTTAGTGAGGTTTCTTGGTATGCAAATGTAAAATAAGGAGCTCCCCCACATGCTGATTGGCAGGGGAGGGAGTGCTTGTCTTATTTTTGAGTAAAAGCCTGTCTTATATTTGAGTGAATGCAGTGTTTTTGTGCAGCTTAATGTGGTGATCCACAAGAGGTTGGGTAGGGGAACTGGATTGTCACTCTTTATGTTGATTATGATACATCTAGAAAAGTGATGTAGTGTAACAACAAAGAGAATATGACAGAAAGGTGATAGTTGTTTAAGTTGTATTGGAAATCACTGAGGGAATCTAAGTATTTGGTCGGAGGAATAGAGTTATCATTGATGTATCATAAGTATTAGTTTTGTTTAGTAGCACATTTTTCTTCAAGGTGGTGCATGAAGTAGTTGTCTCTTTAGGTCAATTACTGGAGGAGGGAAGGCAAGACATGGGGAGGGAGGAAAGGGCATAAGCTGGGTTCTGATCCTTGCTTCAAGGACTGTTTCTATATTGTATTAAATGACTGTGTAATGTTTATCCTTTTTCAAGTCTAAGTTGAGTGTTTTACCTTATATGAAAAAAGAAAATCTCATGGATAATTTTTAAATCAGCAAACACTGGTAAAGTCAATAGGTTAGAAAAACTCTTTACAGAGAATAAGTTTAGTGCACAATGGACAGGGTAAGGTTACAATGAAAGATTGACAAGGCATACAATGAGTAAAAGAAAAATGCAGTGAATAGGAGAGTACAGCAGTAAGTGCAGAATGTGCTGTAAATGAAAGGAGTAATAATCAAATGGAATATTACAAGAATAGTTTTTAACAAATGGAATATTTCCAAAGATACTTAAGAAGGGAATTCTTATTAACAATATCAGGTTCTGTTCTACTTTTGCCGACATTGACATTAGACAGGGTTTAACTCATTTGATATTTTTCTCCTAAAGATGTGCTTCTTTCTGATCCAGCTAGTTTTAAATGTTCACTCATTGTATCTGTTGCCTTTAATTCCTCTAAGGCACAGCTGATGTAGTAGTATGTTCACTATTAATCACCATAACGGCTTACCAGAATGTATTGTAACAAGGCACATATGTGCTTCTTGAGATCAGACAAACTTGCCAGGAAGTGGTTTGCTAGAGCACCAATATACAAAGAAGTAAAGGAAAATACTGGTTATCTTTAAATTTAAGATACACAATGCATTGTTTTTGTGTATAAAAGGTATATCAGCTTAGCCAGATTGATCTGAGGCTGTTCATAGCCAAGACATTTTAAAAAAGCCAAGCAGTATAGATTAGGTGCAGATGGAAGGGAGGAGGGTTGCCTTCTACAAGAGCATGGGCCCATGTACCATTTTCCTATGATGCTTTTCAACATGAAATGCTTCCCTGTTTTTGAAGGGATGTTGTCAGTGTCCTTCTCACACCTTACCTATTGCTTATCCATGGCATGTTTTGGGGTGCTCTTGGTGTTTCTGGTTTTGTGCCTTGTTCTGTTTGTGTGACACTTTGAAGGGGCAGTCTGGGGAATTCTTGGGTTGCTTGTAAACATAGGTCACTGGGTTTGACCCAGGGATTTCGTTCCAGTCCTGTGTTCCTATCAGTACATACACAATTCTCCATTTGTCATGTACAGACTTCTCTATTATAAAAAAGCCTGTAACCACTTCAGGCCCCACACAAAACCTTAAGATGGTTCTTGTAATGACAAAGGATTTTCATCCTCTCTTTTCTCCAACTTCTTCCCATCTCCCTCCTCCCATAAGAAAATGAATAAGTGGGGGTGAAAAAAATCAGTTACAGAGAGCTGGCATTATTTCCAAGCAAGGTTCTCAAGTGAGAGAAATATGGTTGAAATTAAGTCAGTAATTTAACTTTAATTTCAACAGAATTTATTCAACCCAGATTAGAGTTTTAAGTCAAGGAAAACTACTCAGCCTGCAGCCTATCAGTTTTAGATGTTTGATAAATTATTACTCAAACTGGATTGTCATGTTGTGAAATGGAACTATTGTACCATTATCTGTTAACTCACCAGGGAACATGGCAGCCTACATTCAAATGCCGTCAGCTAAAACATTCCTTGCATATATTTTGTATTCACATTATAGCATTAGTTTGTTGGAAAAGCAGCCTAGATATGAAGAAGCAGATCAACTTGAGGAATATAACGATTAGTAGACATTTTATGCTGCATTCATTTTCCTTTTTCTTATAGCTGAGCTTATTACATTGCAAGCTTCTTCAAAAGAACAAATCAGTGCTTTATCCCTTGCTCCTGGGGAGAGAAGTTGTACTTCAATTCTGTTTCCAAATATAGAAAATATGTCTATTTTAAATGCAGAGAAGAGGCTCATCTGCATTGCTGTAGCTCTTGCCTACCGTAAATGAAATTTGAATATGATTCGTGTATTAAACTATAAACTGGGGGGAAGAAGCACGAGGGGTGTAGATCTCCCAAGGAGACATAAAAATCACAAGAAAAATATTGTTTTACTTATACTGAAATGGGATAAAAAGAATTAAAGGCTAAATACCATGGAATATGATTTCAGATGCTATTTGCCAAATTTCAGACTAATGGGCTTTTATGTTGATGTAATACAGCCAATATAGCTCCTATGTACACCTAGTACTGTTTTTAACACCCTTATAAGCTTCATATTTATACAAGGTAATTCTTTGTCCAATTAGTCTTTCTACCAATAAAACTACAGGTTTATTCATTGCATCTCCATGCCAGTCCAGAATAGGTCACTGTTTTCTTACTTTTTTGTTTTAAATTTTAAAAATGAGAACTGAGACAGCTTGTATGACTATAAATAGGTGACTACATAGCCATTTATTTATTTACCTAGTTGTGTGTGTTTTGCAATTCTATTCCCCCCTCCTCCCCAGTATCTGTTAGCAATAATATTTAATAATAATAATTTATTCCTATTAGATTGAAAATCTAGGGGACAGCCAAGCCAGGTGGCCAGATATCAGCATTCTGGCTTATTTATTCAAATTCTTTTCCAAGAAGAACCCCAAACCACTACTTGCGTCATTTTATGATTCCTTGCCATAAAATGAAAAAGCAATTCCCAAATAGATGATTGAGAATATACGGGTTCTGTCTTTTATGATATGTAGGTTCCCCTCTAATGGTGCTAATACACTGCATTTCCAGACTGAGGCATGGGAAAAAGGAAACCACATCTCAGCCACAATGCATCACAAGCTTTTGGAGAACTTCATATTAGATCATTAATAGATTACCTGCTTCTCCATTAGAGGTTTGTATGTAGCAGAATCTCTACCTTAATGTGTAGTAACAGTTGACATGGGTTTTGCCTTGTATCCCACTTCCTTGCCAAAGGGACCTGCTGGGTAGAGTAGTAGTGTCTTAGTAGCATAGGTAAAAGGTGATGATTCTCAAGCAAGATGAAGCTAGGGACCACTATGTTAGGGGCGGTGATACTGAGCATTCCTCAATAGATCTGGCTTTCACTGCTTGCAAGAGTTCTTTGTTCTATATTTGGGGCTGTATGTAACAGGACCTTGATTGTATCCAGGCCAGACTTTCTGTGAAGGAAGATCTGCACAGTCCTGAGTATTTGGTAGGTACAGGAAAAGAAAACAGCTATATTTTGAACAGACGTTTAATAGTTTACCATAGACAAGCTAACAGTAATTATTGAAACTACAGGAAAATTCATATGAACTACACTGAGAGTAACATCCTCTGCCTACCTATGAACTCTGAGGTAGTTATATCTCATTGTCCTTGGTTATTAGGAAATGGGTTATTACTAGGCCACCCGATCCTTTATCCCCACAAGGGGAAGGGCTTCAGGGTAGGCTATCAGCAGCTTTGTTTTTGTCTACACTGGTAGATCTACTTAGAGTGGGATCTGTGCAAATACCTGAAAAACATGAATAATGTGTCATTAGGAAAGCAGAATCAGAATGTCTGTCTGCTGTTCAACCGCTATCACTGAATATTCCCAGAGGCAGCATACCGGTTAAACATGACTCTGCACTGTTTAGCCAAAATATTTATTTGTTTAGTGCAGTGGCTTGTTTGGATAATACACAGTAGCCTTGATCACCCACTTAAGTTTATGTTTATAATAATTATGAACTGAGTTTTCAGACAGCAAAATCTGCCAGTGTTGCAAGCTCAGGACCTGTACCTCACGTTACTTACTAGGGCTGTGCAAAACAGCAGCATTCCCCTTCGACTTCCATTTCAATGGGACAGTGCTTCATTTAATTTCAAAAGTGCTGTTCTGTTCCATTTTATCAAAATGGTTTTGCTGTTTCAACACTGTTTTGATGTTTCGCCCGTAGACTATAATGAGGAAGTATGAAAAAGCCTATAACTTTGTCATTTCTTGCCTGATTCTGATTAATTGTGCAGTAAAGCTAGCTCCTTCTGAAAGCATGAAGCCTACCATGTTTCATAGTTTCTAGGGTCGGAAGGGACCTGAGCAGATCATCTAGTCCAACCCCCTGCCATGGCAGGAAAGAGTACTGAGGTCAAACGACCTCAGCAAGATGTTCATCCAACCTCCTCTTAAACACCCCCAGGGTAGGAGCCAGCACCACTTCTCTTGGAAGTTGGTTCCAGATCCTAGCCGCCCTGACCGTGAAGTAGCGCCTCCTGATATCTAACCTAAACCTACCCTCTGCCAGCTTGTGACCGTTATTCCTGGTCACTCCTGGCGGTGCTCGGGGAAACAGTGACTCCCCCAATGCCTGATGATCCCCCCTGACTAGTTTATAACAGGACACAAGATCCCCCCTCAGCCTTCTCTTTTGGAGGCTGAACAGGTTCAGGTCCCGTAGCCTCTCCTCATAGGGCCTGCCCTGTTCTCCCCTGATCATATGAGTGGCCTTCCTCTGGACCCTCTCCATACTGTCGATATCCCTCTTGAAGTGTGGTGCCCAGAACTGGACGCAGTACTCCAACTGTGGCCTGACCAGTGCCGCATAGAGGGGGATGATCACCTCTTTGGACCTGCTCGAGATGCAGCTGTGGATGCATGACAAGGTGCGGTTGGCCTTCCTAACTGGATCTCCACACTGCCAGCCCATGTTCATCTTGGGGTCAATGATGACCCCAAGAGCCTTTTCCACCTTTGTGCTGACAAGAGGGGAGTTCCCTAACCTGTAGGTATGGTGCCGGTTGTTCCTCTCGAGGTGCATCACCTTACACTTGTCTGTGTTGAAACCCATCCTATTCTCATCCACCCACCCTTGTAACCTGTCTAGGTCTGATTGTAGCCTGTTGCATCCTTCCAGTGTGCCCACGTCCCCCCACATCTTAGTGTCATCAGCAAATTTGAACAGGGTGCTTTTTACCCCCTCGTCCAAGTCACTGATGAAGATGTTGAACAGTGTGGGCCCAAGGACCGAACCCTGCGGAACCCCACTGCCCACGTCCTTCCAGTTTGAGAAGGACCCATCCACTACTACCCTCTGGGTGCGGCTCTCCAGCCAGTTGGCGATGCATTTGACTGTGTGGGTGTCTACACCACAGCCCCCCAGTTTCTTAATGAGAACGGGATGAGAGAGAGTCTGAAAAGCCTTCCGTAAGTCCAGGAAGACTATATCCACTGCTACCCCTGCATCTAATGATCTGGTGATCTGATCATAAAAGGCACCAGGTTGGTCTGACAGGACCTGCCACTGATGAAACTGTGTTGGTTGCCCCTAAGCATGCAGTCCCCTGCTGGCCCCTCCTGGATGTGTGCCAGCATAATTTTCTTGAACAGCTTGCCTAGGTTCGAGGTAAGACTAACCGGCCTATAGTTTCCCTGGTCCTCCTTCCTGCCGTTTTTGAAGATGGGGACCATGTTGGCCCTCTTCCAGTCTTCCGATACCTCACCAGAGCACCACGAGCGCTCGTAAAGCCATGCCAGGGGACTTGCAATGACCACGGCCAGTTCCTTTAGAACTCTAGGGTGGAGATCATCCGGGCCGGCTGACTTGAATACGTCCAACCCCTGCAGAAGCTCCCTAACTAAATCCTTGCTAACCCGTGGCCCAGGTGTGCTTCCCCCGGGGCCTGAGGGGGGTCCAGCAGGGAGGTGGCCGTTCTGGTCCCTACTTAGGAAGACGGAGGCAAAGAAATCATTAAACATGTTAGCTTTGCCATCTGGTGTGACGACCAAGTTTCCCAACGCGTCCTGCAAGGGCCCCACATTACCCGGGACCTTCTTTTTACCCCCTACGTATTTAAAAAAGGACTTCTTATTGTCCTTAATCTGGGAAGCTAGTCCCAATTCCATCTCTGCCTTGGCCTTCCTAACTACCCCCCTACATCCCCGAGCAACTACAGAATAGTCCTCCCTGGTGATGACCCCTTCTTTCCATTGGGTGTAAGCCTCCTTTTTAGCAAGGAGACATTCCCAGATGCTTTTGGTGAGCCATGGAGGCTTGTGTGCTCTCCTACTCCCTTTGATCCTCATTGGGATTACCTTCCTTTGGGCTTGGAGGATCGTCTCCTTAAGGAGCGACCACTCTCCTTGGACACCTGGCTCCCCTCCCCTCTGGGACCTCAGCGCTTCTCCAACTACCCTCCTTAGCTCGTTGAAGTTTGCCCTCCTAAAATCTAGGGCCGCTGCCTTACTGCAGGCCTTTGCCACCTTGTGCTGGATGGTGAATTCCAGCAGGCGATGATCACTGTCACCCAGGTGGTTGAGCACCCACAGCCCCCTCACCAGGTCATCACCCGTGGCCAGCACTAGGTCCAACAAGGCATCTCTCCTGGTGGGGCTGTGCACCTCCTGGGTTAGATGGAGGTCCTGCACTCTGGCCAAGAACCTACGTGAGCATTCAGACCTGGCTGACTGTTCTTCCCAGCAGATGTCTGGGAAGTTCAGGTCCCCCATGACTACCACATCCTTAGCCTTCACTACCTCTGTGAGCTGACCCAAGAATTCCTGGTCAAGCTCTTCTCCCTGGTTGGGAGGTCTGTAGTAGACTCCCACCATTAAGTCTCTTTCCCCTCGCCTGCCTTGTACTCTAACCCAAAACACTTCAGAGTGCCCCTCCCCTGACTCCTTGCTAACTGACGAGGATGTGTATTCCTCCTTAATATAGAGTGCCATGCCCCCACCTCTCTTTCCTATCCTGTCCCTCCTGTACAGCCTATAGCCCTTGACATTCACCGCCCAATCATGCGTTGCATCCCATCATGTTTCCTTAATCCCCACTATGTGCAGGCTGGTGTCAGCCAGCAGGAGGGTGAGTTCCTCCTGCTTGTTACCCATACTACGAGCCTTTGTGTAGAGGCATTTGAGGCCTCCTGTGGATGTGTGTACTGACCCCCTAGTCCCAGCGTTACTCTGGCCCCTATCTCTTACCTGTTTATTCGCTTCGCTCGTTAGTCTGGGCTGGGCTGTAGTTGTGGGTGCTGTTTGGTCTGGCAGTCTAAGGTTTCCTCCGCCCTCATCTTCCCCTTCCCCCAACGACCCTAGTTTAAAGCCAACTGGAGGACGTCCGCCAACCTAGAAGACAAAACTCGCTTACCTTTAGGGGAAAGGTGGAGTCCATCCCATCCCAGCATCTCTCTCGTCGTGATGTGTCGGTCATGGCTGAGGAAGCCAAAGCCCTCCTCAAAGCACCATTCCTGCAGCCACCAGTTGGTCTCCACGATGTTTCAAGGAGATAGATGCAGGGTTTTCTAGGAAATTACACCTCAGACTGCTGACAAGCAGGAGCCAAGAAGTAGGGGCAGTGTCCTGTGATCTGGCAGGCAGATTGGGAATCTGCACCCCCAGGAGGAGTCTGGGAGAGCCCCCACTGCCCTCCCAGTGGTGCAAGCAGGCCCCTGAGCTGCCTGCTGGATGACAGGAGGTTGCTCCTGCCACCTGGGACCCAGCTCTGGGGAACTCAACCTGGCTGGAGGAAGCAGCTTCCACTGTCAGGCTCAGTTCCCAGCACTGGAAATAAGTAAACCCAATCTATTTAATGCTTGTAAAAATTCAGTGTGCAGCTCTGGCACTGGGAAAGTCCATCCACTTGTCACATTCCTAGGGGTCTGTTCTTCCTACCTTCCTAACCCTTATGAGGAAATCTGTAACCCCCATACTCCCATCCCCCTGCTGCCCAGATGGCTAGTCCACTCTGTGGACCCATCAACCCCTACCACAGACCCCATCAACTGCCATCACAGGCCCACCAGTCCACCTCTGCTCCCCTCCCGCATGGACTTGATAGTCAACCTAATCCCACCTGCCCTTCTCCCCACCATGAGTTACTTTAGTTTCATCACATGGCTCATGGAAGAGGTAAATGCCTTTACATGCTGCTTTTAGTTTACGTTTATATGACTTGCTTTAAGCCATGTGAATGTAGAACAGGTGTGATAGGCTACGAAGGTTCGTAGCCATTTAAGACTGGGAGGGGATTGTTAGTCTTCAAAAATAGGGGGATAGGGCAAGAGTAACACAGCTATCCATAAAGGAGTGGTTACAAGTAACATATACTACATGTAGCATGCCAGAGTACAAATCCCCACCCATTTTATCAATGCTATGGAATAATGTAGTTGATTATGTTTAGGAGAGGAGTACATCTGTTCACCTTGTGATTATGTTTAGGAGAGAAGTACATCTGTTCACCTTGTGATCTACCTGGAAACCAATATTTTCAGATTTTATTTCCCAGTTAACAAGAGAGTGAATTTTTTCATTTCCCACATATTGCTTTTATATGTCCATTCAAATGTTAGATGTATACAAACAGCAAAGACTAAATAATACTGTTCTGTTACTTTTAATAATTGAACATCATTTATGCTTATTTGTCTACTTTTGATTTTAACAAACAACTCTAGCAATTGTTTCCCACTTTGGGGATTTGCTATATATGAAATAGTGATACAGAAGGTCTGTAGATAATAGTGGAATTCAGTATTTATGAAGTAAAATTCCACCTATAAATATGGAATATTATTAATTATCACAAAATATTTTTGTTAAAATTCAAAGAAAAAATAAAGAGTGATGGCTTATGTGTTGGTATTTTATAAATAAAATGTGCATTCATTATCTTTTTGAAGTTCCCTGCTGAGATGCTGACAATATTCTATCTGAAGCATATACACACCATTCCATCCCTCTTGTAAAAGACGAATGTGTTGTAAAGTTGCTGTTATGGAACAGATAACCAATGCAAAAGGAGATAACAGGAAATGGTCATACAGAACAAATTACATTCTCCAATCTGGAGGTCATCAGTTTTGAGACACATTAAGCATGGTACCAATATGATTTGCACTGTTTTTACTGATGCAACTCCAGTGGCTTTGGTAGTTGTAGTGAATACCAGGTTCAGTAAATATAAATATACAATGAATGACAAAAACTAATAGCAAACTATTTGTGGAGCAGTAGGTAACCTGGTCTTGTTGGCTGCCTATACATGCATTGATTCTCATTGTCATTAGAACACTTCAGTGTCACCTCATCATCATGTGTATTAAGCCACCCCCACCCATTTCAAAATGGCCACTGGAGTGCTTCAGTTGAATGAGCTTTAGTTAAAACACTCCTGCATCCATTTTGAAATGCAGGACTGGGGGTGGAAACTTAATACACATGACAATGAGGTGTTTTAATTAGAGCTGCCCTCTGGGAACCTGTCTAATTAAAACTCCCCCCACCTCCGTGCACCTTCACAGCTGAGGGACCATCTCCCAGTTCCCAACTCTCACAGTATCTGTGACAGCTGTAGGCTTGCTACCACTGTCCTGAGTTTGTTTTCCTACAAGCGGTGACAGGGTGGAGCTTGGCTTTGGATCACCTGGCTGCCAGGAAGTTGATTTTGTGTTTTTTACTTGCTATGACTTTGATGAAATTATATTCCTAGGAGGCAATGCCCATGGTCTCAATCCCTGTTTTCTTCTGTGGAATTCTAAACCTCCCCTTTACCCCACCCTAGCCTCTCCAGTTGGTACTCAAAGTCCTCTGCAGCCAGGTCTTAATACTGCCTGTTAGTGTATTGTTCTACCCTCTGCCACCAGGTGACCATTGGCTTGGTTAGGTGCACTTTTCCAGGGCTGGCCTTGATCTGTGCTTAAATATCCAAAAAACACTGACTGCTCTCAGTCTCCTTGCCAGGCTCAGTCCATGTCCTCTTCACCTGGGATCAGGCTGTCATGTCCCAATCACTCTAGAAAAGAAATCAATTAGTCCAATCACTGTTCTGCATAGGCCTGCCTGGCTTACTTGTGAATATTCAGTCCCAGTGGGATCTCTCCCATGCACAGCAAGGCTCTAACCTGAGACAGCAGTTCTTCTGTCCCCTTCCCCAGATCCTCAGATGTCACTCCACTGCAGAGATTATCAAAAGCTATGTGTGTGCAGGCCTCCACCTGCCTCCTGCTCAGGGTTCCTCTGGCAAGTTTTTTAACACTTGCCTGCTAGGATGCTCAGCTGCTCCTCTCTCTGCAGTTTGCAGGGAATTGACCCCTCTCTGTGGCTGGAAGTACCTCTGAGCAGCCTCCCTCCTCCAATCTGGAGTGAGATGTTGTTCCAGAAGTGTGGTGAATGTTTCTCTTCCCTTTCGGTCTCCAGCTGCAGATCTGCCAGCCCCGCATGCTGTAAGTGTTGTTTGTTTCACTTTCCTTGTCTGTTGCAGCTGGCTGTTTTTCTTCTTCTGCCCTCCCTTGCTCAGCATATAAGGCACCTTGGGGCTTTTGTTTGCTTTCTCTCACCCTTTCACAGTATCCTATTAGGGAGCATATCTAAACTATAACTTCTATCACTACAGCCTCCTTTTTAACAATAAACACAAACTTCAATTAGCATGCATTTACAGAGGAGAGGTTACTAGCACATCACACTGAAGTAGGTCTTTACCACTCATGTTTCCTGTTTCTCTGAAGCTTTTACATCAGTCTAATGAGTCTTTCAGGTTTCACTTCTCTTTCAGACCAGTGAATCATCACATTTAGTTTCTCTTTGTTTTTGGTAGGACACTTTTCCTCAAAGTCTTAAGTCCTCATACAGAGATACTATTGACTTGTACTTTTGCTTCTGAACATAGCACAAAGTTAACTAAATACAGACCACTGAGGTTAATTTCATCTTTCAAATGATAGTATTTGCATTTATGTCTGTAGATATATCTTCTCAAAAGGATATGATTGTTTCTTGTTTTTGGCAACAACTGGTTTCTACCTAAGAAGCGTATCCAAATTTGAACTACGACAGCCAAGAGGATTATCTGAAAAGCATAATCCTCTTGGATTTTGTGAACTCTGTCTTCTGCTACTGCAAGCACACACTTAACTAAGGTATCACAATGATTGGAGGTTTGTATAGTCCATTTTCATACTGGATGCTAGCCATGCATCTGCCTTTCATGGGTATATTTGTTTCTTAATAGCCCATTGGTTTGATGTTTTTTGGACTCACTTTTAGTCTCAGTTTTCAATTTCTATAGCCATGCCTTGGTAAAATATTATCCTGAACTTCAATTTACATGAAACTATTGTTCCTTGTATTTTCACTGGGGCAAAATCCAGTCCCTCTTGTTGATCTTTTTGCTTGATTCTACCATACCTGTATAAAATTATTCTAGTATGCATTCAACACTTGAAGATTTTGTGTTTGGGATCTGCATCATCTGTTACCATTAAAAAAACTTTCTAAATGCAACCTAACATTTGAGGCCATGTTGCCTACCATATATGCTGTATAACTGGATGTTTGTTTTTTCTTTTTTAGCAGGCTTCTTGCCAATGGAGAATTCCACCCCATGAAGTGTATTGTCCTGGCCACATTGAACCATTTTGTTGTACTGAGCTCTGCAGCCTGGGTTTTTGCTGTCTACTGCCCTGCCTATTTGAATATTTTTTTCCAGGGACAAGTCTTCCTCATACAAATGTCTTTCTAGGAATGCAGTATCTGTAATGCCACAAATAATCCTATCTCTTATCAGAGATTTTGTCAAGTTCCCAAAATGCAGTTTTTATTCAGTGTCTTTAGTTCAGTAACATGCTGATCTATAGTTTGTTTTGGTGTTCGCAGATAAAAAACAGTGTCTTTCGAGAGTGTCATTCTTTTTTGGCAAGCTGTGATCCTCAAATTTGGACAGTATTCTACTTAGTTTCATATTTTGACATTTTTCAGATGTAAAGGTATAAAAACAGCAAGGGCTTCCTCCCCAACAATATGTAAGAAGATTGAGGGTTTGACTGCCATTTTTCTCTTCTGCCCTGTGGCTGCTAAGTACCACTCAAACCTTTGTCTGAATTTCCTCATTTTCTGTTATATTGCCTGAGATAAAAAGAGCATGTGGAGATTGTGAAACTTCATTACCTTAGTCTGTTGTTCTTAAACTATAGTCCTTAGTCTATAACTGGAAGATCACTTACAGTGGCCATGTAGCTGCATTGCTCTGCTTGTTCTCAGGTTCCAGCTTCTTTCATTCTTACCTGCCACTTCCTGACACCATCAGGGCTAGCCCATCCTATCTTGTGGAACCTGTGGCCACAGGGGGCCCTGCAGCCAAGGGCCCCCTGTGGCCATTAACACTCCACCACTCTGCATTGCCTACTCCCTCCCCACCCCCCCACCACACCAGGCTCTTCACATCAGGGGGACCAAAAAAATTATGGGCCAGTTCTGGATACCATATAGTGATTACTAGTTGCAATAAATATAGGCACACAATGAAGGCTTCTTGTACATATTAAGTGATAATAGTAAACTCTACAAACACTAAAAAGGTATATTTGTGTATTCTGTATTCACTGGTGGCCACCAGACTTCTTATATCTAAGCTGTACCTCTCTGTCTGCTGTTTTCTAAAATGTCTAATGTTAAACTTAACCATCATGCATTATAACTTGGAATAACACCAAAGATTGTCACAACAACACAATAAAGAGTTATGAAATCTTACTATATTTGTGTTGCATTCAGATATAGTCACATAAGCTATTTTTAGCTCTGAAAATGTACTTTTTAAAGATAAAACGTTGCTTAGGAATTGCATGGGGAATTTTTTACTATGAAAGAAAACCTCATAATTCTCTGTTGATCTATATAGAGGCCCATCACCAAAGAAAATATGAAATCTAGGTAAGTTCATTTAACAGATACCTTGGTCTCTGCAATGTCCAGAAAATATTATATTTTGTAGACTGTTGTTTACATACCAACAAAGTGTATTGTTACTCCTCTTGACCATGGTGGCTAGACAAAACCCAAGGCCTTTTGGACCATTTCTGCTAGGAGGATAAACTGATAGTAGCTAGCTATTTCTTTGATGTGATCCTGTCTCTTTATGAAGAATGTAGATAAAACATAGTTGGAAACAAATAGCAGGAGACAGCTTCTTTGTTAACAATTCCAACCTCTTTTCAGCCAGGACATTAACCAATAGATCTCTCTTGGTTATTTCTCAGGTACATACTCAATTCTTCCCTGCTGCCACCACTGAATGAGCTGAGGGCCAGCCAGGTAAGCAGGAGAAAAGATGTCGTGTCGTCATTGTGAGCGACTCTCTGCTGAGAAGAACAGAGGGACCTGTCTGTTGTTTGGATCCCATGGCACAGGAGGTTTGCTGCCTGCCCAGAGCTCAGAGTCAGGACATCACGGCAATGATCCCAGACCTCATTCGGTCCTCTGATCACTACCCCTTGGTTCTCATCCATGTGGGTGCTAATGACGCAGCCGGGAGTAGTCTGGACTGTATCATGAGAGACTACAAGGCTCTGGGGGCCAAGCTTAGGGAGATGGGAGCAAAAGTGATTTTTCTCATCTGTTCTTCATGAGGCCTGCATTGGAGAGGTCAACTGGTGGCTTTGGATTGTTCAATCATGACTCACACTTCTGCACAGGAGACATGCTAGGGTGGGACAGGTTACATCTCTCCCCGAAAGGTAAGTGTGTTTTCTCTTCCAGCTTGGCTGATCTCCTATGGTGAGCTTTAAACTAGGTTAGTTGGGGGATGGGGATGCAGAGGTATGGGAGGACACTTCAACATCAAACCAGGTGACGCAAGCAGGAACAGCCCAGGTAAGTGACAAGCCCAAGCAAGCTTGGGAACAAAAGGGCAGCATGAACACCCATAGGACATCTCAATTCTCCCACTTTACTCAAAATTGCTGCAGTCACAGCTGGTGTATTGCATCCAGTTCTAGGCACCGCACTTCAACAAAGACACGCTAAAGCTCAACAGGGTCCAGAGAAGGGCCACCTGTGTGATCAGGGACTTGAACTCTTCAGCCTAAAGAAAAGAAGGCTAAGAGAGAGCCTGATTATGGCTTACCATTTTATCAAAGGTGTACATCAGGGGCTCGGTGAAAAACAGTTCACCAGGCTACCCTGGGGGAAAATTAGAAACAAAGGCCACAAACTCCTGGAAGATAGTTTTAGGCTGAATATTAGGGAAAACTTCTTCACAATTAGGGTGTCCAGACTATGGAACAAGCTCCACCCAGAGGTGGTGCAATCATCTACCCTAGAGGTCTTCAAGAGAAGACTGGACGGTCACCTGGCTGGGGTCAACTAACTCCAAATGTCTTTCCTGCTCATGAAAGGGGCTGGACCCGATGATCTGTCAGGGTCCCTTCCAGCCCTATGAGTCTATGATTCAATAACTGTGATGTACAGCCAAGAAAAAAGAAAAAAAGGCAGCTGTGATATACGGCCAAGCCCTCAGATACCACCGTATTTGCACTGAGGAGAACACCCAGGATTGCCATCTCACCAGTCTTGAAAAGGCTTTCACCCAACAAAGACTCTCCTCCAGAGAGAGAAAGATTGCATGTTTGAAAGAGCCACCCAGATACTATGTGAAGAATTGCTGCAGTACAGAAGAAAAAAATTATGAATCTCACACCTCTGGTTATGACATATCATGCCTCCCTTGAACCCATATGGAAAACTCTCAAACAATTGCAACCCATACTAGAAAGGGACCCTATTTGTAAAGAGATCTTTCCATAACCACCCATCCTAGCCTTCAAACAAACACCAAACCTCGCTAACCTCATCACCAGAAGCAAATTTCCTCAGGCCCAGAACACACCGAATGGATCCAGACCATTGCCATCACAAGAAATGCAAAATCTGCTAACACATCTCCACCACCTCCACAATTACCATACCCCACAACAGAGCCATCAGGATTCCTGCATCTTATAGCTGCACCTCCAGAAATGTAAAATATCTTATCCAACACACCAAATGCCTTGTTAGAAAATACATAGGAGAGACCAAACAACAACTGTGCACCAGAATGAATGCACACCGGAAATCAATCAAAGACAGGAATACCCAATTACCTAGGGGTGGGGGCACATTTCTCACAAGAAAATCACTCTCTCTCCAATTTCTCAGTTCTAATCCTCAAAGGAAACTTACAAAACACTTCTCAGAGATGAGCCTATGAACTTCACTTCATCAACCTCCTGGATACAAAAAATCATGGACTAAATACAGACATTGGATTTATAATACATTATAACCTGCCTGACATCTGACTCCCCAGGTACCTTTCCACTATTTACCTGCTACATTCATCCCAATTTTCTCTCCTCTGCCACCCAGCCTACCTCTCACCCACTGACTCTTCAATTTACATCTTCACTGACTGCCTGTCTTGCATGCATACCAGCCTAGCCTCTGGTGTCTTTACTATTCATTCCATCCAGGAAGAGGACACACCAACTGTAGAGAGTTCCTCAGTGTGACAAAGGGTTTTAAAACCGAAGCTTGCTAAAAAATTTTACTTGACAATTTAAGTTAATCTAATAAAATATTTCAGACTCATCCAAAGAACCTTGTCTGCCAGTAAACCAAGAGACATTTCATAATATATTTAGCATGAATGGGATAGGGTGATTTTGCCCACCAGTTTCAATGAGATAGTGCAAGTGCTTAACTCTCAGTATACCAATATTAAAGTTTCATGGAAAGAAAAGTCTATAATCATCCCAAATGACTTCAATGATTCACAGTTGGCTTGATAATGCAAACAGAAACCTTTAAAAAAATCTTGAGTGTGTGTGGTGTTTAAGACTAAGCATGCTGCTTATTAATCTTCACTACTTTAATTCCAAAGATCTTCAACTCAAAATGTGATGAGTAGCATACAAAAAGTTGATTTATGTTCCGTTCAAACAGACAGCATATTGTCAAACACACACATGTTGTACTGATTCAGTTATAAATAGCTTTCATGTTGCTTCCATAAAAAAACATTCATGGAGGGGGAGGGAATGGATCCTAGAATGTATTGACTGCAATCAGCTCAAATATATGTAGGAGGTTGGGAAGCTTTACAACTCACAACACTAGGCCTTGGCTACCTTTTTTAACTAAAGTGGGCAGCACAAGCATTCATATAGTTCAGAGGTGGGTCTTATGATTCTTGAAGAAAGTGGGAGTCCAAACTCCTACATTACATTCCTATATCTACCATTAGTTAAATTGTAGCCTGAAACTTATCCACACTATCTACTAGGGCTGTGCAAGGCTTTGGACCATGCTTTGGATCCAGAGAAGCTTCAGACATTTCAGCATCTGAAGCAACATGTCTAAATCGAAGCACTGTCTTTGTTTGACTTTCTGAAGCAGTTTGGAGCTTCTGAAGTTCTTCGGAAAAGCTCCAGAAAAGCTTTGGAGACCTGGCCATAGGATATAATAGGGAAACAATGAAATATCTCTAACTTGGTTGTTTTTTGTCTTGTTTTGGATTAAATTTGCAGAGATTGAAGCCCCTGCAAAGAGCATGAAGCCTGCCAAGTTTCAAGAAGGTCGGTGTAGGGATTTAGGGGGAACTGCTCAATACACACTAGCTAGCTAATGTAGCCAGTTAATTAGCATCAATTAACACCTACAAAACCAGAGACTAAGGAGGAAATAATCAATGCAGACAATCAACTGCCCCAAGACAGAGACAGTCAGTTGCACAAGCACCCATGTCAAGAATTTTGTCTGTCAGCAGCTAGGGGTACAGGGCCCCAGAAACCAGAACCCCTCCACCTATCCCCTCAACAGCTGGCAGGCTTTGTGGCCTCATCAGGGGCCAACATCCCCACAGTTTCACCTTGCTGTGCCTTAACATACACAGTGTCACCCATGTCATGAGTATTGCTTGTCCACAGCTTGATGTGCAGTTCCCCCCAAACACCTACACTTATCTCCTTGGAACTTGGCAGGCTTTGTGGCCTCACCAGGGGCTACCACCACTGCAGTTTTCACCCCACTGTGGCATAACGCATAGATGTGACATGAGTTTTGCTTTCAGGAATTTGGGGTGCAGTTCCCCCCAAATCCTTGCGCTGATCTTCTGAATCTTTGCAGGCTTCATGCTCTCTGGAAAGGTTACTACTCCTGACAGTTTCATCCAAATCAGACAAAAAACAACAAAGGTATAGATATTTCATTGATTCCCCATTATACCCTATGGCTGGATCTCCAAGGCGGCTCTGAAGCTTTGGAGCTGCTTTGGCTGGATCAAAGCAGAAACCCAGTCCAGAGCTCCAGATTGTACCCCTGGCATCTGAAGCAGCTGGATCTGAAGCTGGATTGAATAGCTGCCTACTCGCACAGGCCTACTATCTACCCATTGAGACAGGGGAAAACACGCAAGCAAGCAAATAAACAAGCCCCTTCCCTAAACTTTGTTTTTAGAAATCATTGTATAATTTGCCCTGACAAGAATATATATAAATAACTAAGTATAGTTTCTGTAACCTAGTAATAAGCCTGTCATTTGGGTGTTTAGGTGAAATCATGATCAGGCAACCTCCACACATCTCTTTCTAGATATATCACCTATCTGCAGACCCCACAAGTTATCAATGAGGAAGCAGCAGTCCCTCAATATGAGGATGACAGTTTTCCAGTAAATAGGAATGTCATTGGTGAGTCTATAGATGAATGAGGAGGCCAATCTGAGATCTTCATGTTTGACTGCTGATGTGGAGAATTGCTCTGGGAGGAACGAGTAGATCCTGGTGATGTTGAATTACAGCTCTTCCCTTTTTATCTCTTATCTATCTACTTCTATACCTATGATTTGTCTCAGTGAGACAAGTTTCCTCAAGATGATCAATGCCTTGTCATACAGCATGGTGCCATTGGGGATGATGGCACTTGTGAGATTCAATGCTCCAGTCTCTCAGGCATTGGGGCAGGATGTTCATCTAATATTTGTTTAGATTTGCCTTTAAGATGCCCTTGAATCCCTTATTTTGCCTACCTCTAGATCAGTGAATTTTAGAAGCTGGTTATAAAGCATCTTTATGACATGCCCTGTGTAATGGAGCTGGTGCCATACACATGTGCCTTTGCTGCTGCTGGAGTTTGCTTGAGCCAGAACACTGGTTTTCATTCTTCTGTCCTTCTAACTGCCATGGAGATTTTTTCCCAAGAAATGAATGATGATAGTGTTCCAATGCTTTCAGGTGTTTCCAAAATGTTGTTCAAGTTGTACATTCATACAATAGCGTGGTAGATGAGAAGTCTGGTTTGGGTCTGGATTTCATGATCAACAAATACACGATTTCAGAGACCTTCAAAGGCAGCACTGGCAGATTTTAGCCAGTATTGAATATCAACAGCTATGTTTATTTTTGGGAAATATGGCTACGCAGGTATAAGAAATGCTCAATATTCTCCATTAAAAACTTTGAATAAAAGTTACCCAAAACAATTTCTAAAGCATGAGATCAATAATGTATTCCTTCAGACCCATTTGCCAAAAGAAGTAATTAATAGAAAAATGGACAGTGATACAGACATGTAAACACAACGATGTAATATAGTTCAAATGAAGGCTAAAGCCGTATTTAAATATATTACCATACAGGTAACTACCTAGCAGTTAGAGGTCCCTGACCAACTAAAAACTTCAAGGAAAATGTGTTATTGCTAAAAACATGAAAGAAATGCCCTTGCCAATTTCTTGTTCTGCCATGCACCCTACCTAAAAGCCAGCTCCACCTTGCTCTCTTCCTCCAGGCAGTATGTAGGAGAAATAAGAGAAGGGCAGAAACAAGCTACAAGAAGAGGAAAGAAGCAACCCAGCTATGGGGCCTCTATGTGTACCTGACTTCCATCAGGTCGATGATGGTTAGCTTTCCTTCTGTGGAGATGATGGGTCTTTGGTCACAGCTCCAGGTACAGCATTTTGCTAGGGAGATGAGGCTAGTGCCAGTGCCAGCATTCACTCTTCTTCTAAGGCTGGCGTCCTTTTATCCCAGAAGTTCCAAGCTGCGTTCGGCCCTGATTGCCCATGTGTGCCTTGTCCCCACTGCCAAGAATTATGAGCTGCAGCTGTACTTGACATCCCTCAAACCTGAGGTTTTGGGACTCTAGGTGTTGTGCCCTTGTGTTGCCTGCCTGGCTGGCTGGCCAGGCTCCAAAGTCATGTGGGATCCAGGTTCCAGCTCTCATTACACCCCAGACAAAGGGTCAGTGGCATGTCCACACCCTGCTGGCTGCTTGTCTCACTCTGGGAACAGACCAGCTGTGGGACACACCAGCATCCCTCAGTCTTTCATTTCCCTGCTTAGATGGCTGCCAGCCTGCCACCCATGGAGCACTCTGGCCGTCCTCACCCCAGTAGGTATTGGGCTCAGTCAGGTCCCTGCTACGCTCAGCTATCTAGCTGTGTCTAATTTTTTTCCCCTTCAAGTGAGTAGTGATGACCCACAGGGACCAAAAGCAACATGCCACAGAATGGAGAAAGGATGTTGAGTATCCTTCTCAAAAATGTGAGCAACCAGCTGTATTGGAGTAGTCTCACTATGTGCTCTTTTACAGGTCCTGTGCACAGTACTGTACTCCTATACATTGATGTATCATGATGGGTCTTAAAGAGAACTGTTATTCCTTTGCAGGGACTGAAAGTGACACTCAAACATTCAGATTCCCCCACCCAATATATTATATCTACTTTGCTTACCTTCCCAACATTCCATTCCTGGTACCTACCCATAGTTTAAATGAAAGAAAGTTGACAGCCTCATCAGACAAAGTAAACTTAACCCCTTTACTCAGCTGTGAACTGAAATCTAGTTAACAAATTCGCATCTCTGTGCGTGTACAATGGCCCTGCACCTAAAAATGGAATTGAAATAAATGCTTTCACAAGTCACTTTTTTCTTTGCAACCCACATTCAGTATGGTTTGAACACAACTGAGCTTCTTTGATTTAAGAGTGACATGCACTCAAGAAATCTTTTTCCTTGTTCCAGCTGCAAGACTTCCAAGGTTAATGCCCTCTTTGACTCATCCTGCCTTGAACCAGAAACATTCTCCCAACCTAAAAGCAGCAAAAATCTAGCAGGAAATCTGCCTTAAACTACATGCTTAACTACTGCTAATATGACTTCAGGGTATATGCAGACTAAGTACAAGATGTTTCTGTCTAAAAAGGAACTAAGCAACATATTTTCAACTTAAACTTTTCTTTGGGTGAAAAGTGCAAAGTTAGTGATAGCAAAACATTTTGCACACTCACATTGGTTTTGCTAAATTGTTTAGTCTGACAGTTTGCAGAAAATTAAAAGAGATTCTCTTAACATTTTCTAAATTTTCCCATTCATTCAAAATGACTTTGTTTCCTTTAAATTCATTTTCAGAATTAAGTTTCATTTCCCCAAAATAATTTTATGTAGGCTGACCCAGGATTGTTTTTTTCTGTTAGCTTTTAAACTACCAATGAACTAAAACTGTTGTCATTCTCACAACTCTACCTAAAATGCAGAAAGTACTTACCTAATGGATTTCTAAATGTACCTAATCAGGTCAGGTCCTAAATCCTACTGAAATAGATGGAATATAGGGGCCTGACCTGCTTTAGGTGCTTTGTAAGTTACCAGCAGGGATCCTGGTTTCTGATTTTTTAAAAATCCCTAATTTTCAGTAAAAAAAAAGTAACCCCAAATCCACGTTTTTCCATGATTAAAATTAAACACCACTATATATATATTTATGCATATATATAGATTAAAATGAAACACCACAATAGATAGATAGAGTTAGAGAGAGAATGGTGTTTCATTTTAATAATGAAAAAATGTGGATTTGGGGTTCCTTTTTTAAACAAAAATTAGGGATTTTTTTTTTTAATCAGAGAAAACCAGGTTCCCTGGTCACCACTTGGTGCTTATTGGTATTTTTTGGCAACTAAATAGCTTTGAAAATCAGGCATCAAATCCCTCTGAACCATGACTTGTTTTCTGCAGTCTACCTTAGCCCCATTTTTATGTGACCACAGAAACAAACCTGCTTGTCCTGTAATATGATAAGTGTGGCCATTGAGGTACTGAAAAACTAATAATTTTACAGCCTTAGCGATGTCCTGTGTGATTGAATCCTTCTATCACCTTGAGCCCTCAACTACCTTTAGGACTATTTTAGGTCTGAGTTCCTTCTTCAGATAACTTTCCAGTTCTCTCAGTTGCTGGCTGCCTATCTTAATCTCTGTCCACAGCAGTTTCATTGGCTCTTACACCCTGCAATGACTACCCTGTCTAAGCAACAAACTGAAGTAGCCCCTATCACATTCCACTACCATCGAATGGGAACCAGGCTCACCTCCACTCACTACCAGTAAGTCTGTCCTAAAACCTAGGCTTAGATCTTCAATATAGATTTTCCCTTCTTTCTCTTGCCCATGCTCTGCAACATGAGGGAAGACATGGGGAGTGAGAAGCAACAGTTTCTACATATTGGAAATTAAAAAGGGGGAAGTAAGGGAGACCTGACATGAAATGCTGCTTTAGCTGTTTCCATTTGAGAACTTCTTTTTACCCAGAGTTTCCAGCTCTGCCATAGCTGGTGTGGGAATGACTGTCTCTGGATGCATCTACATGTGCCCTTTAGTGCAGAGTTGACTAATTAGCTCTGCAATAAAGTATCACAGTCTACACATGCTCTAGTATTAGGGCTCAGTTAACTAATTAACTCTGCCATAAGACAGTACTGTAAGGGACAGTAGTATCATATAGTGTAGTCATTAGGTGAATTCAAATGCATGTGTAAATGGTGACCTCTAGGCAGAGCTGACCCGAGCAGGGTGTAGAGCCCAAGGCAAATCAGTGCATGTGGGGCTCTGCTCCAGCTCCGATGTGGGCCCCAGACCTAAACAAGTTGCTGCTGTCATCAGCAGTGGTGGGGGCAAGTGGCTGGTTGCGGAGCTGCTGCTCTGCCCAGCTCTGCACCACCACTACTCCGCCTGGCTCCATAGGGCCCCGCAAAGCACAGGACCTGAGGCAGTCACCCTGATTCGTCCCCACTAGGGTCAGCCCTGCATCCAGAAGCAAATTGTGTCTGGTCAGCCAAGCCAGACAGGGCACATCCACACGAGTGCGCACACGCCTCTTGCCCAGCCTCAAAACCCTTTGAAGCGGGGCAACAGGCACATGCCAGAACAAGAAAATGGATATCTAGGGGTCTAAAAAAATGGATGTTTAAAAAAGTGGACCAGGGCACAGTCCCTGACCATGCCCTGAGGTAACTGGAGGCTGGGTCCTCCACAGAGATGCTCTAGCTGCCAGAGCATCTCTATGGTTGGCCCTCACCCTGGTGCTGAAACACGCGGCCGGCCAGGTTGTGTGTTCAGAACCAGGGCTCTGGTGCTGATGAGTAAGGGGTTGGGGGGCTGGGTGAAGGGACCATGGGGAGGACCCCCAACAGCCTCACCCACTCCCCCAGCCCCCCCAATCCCCACCAGCCCCCTGAGGACCCCAACCCCTGCTGGGGCTGGCCCCTCCCCCTGCCAGTCCCCTCAATGCCCCCTCCCCCTGCCAGAGCTGGCCCCTCCCCCTACCAGCCCCCCTGAGGCCCCCCACCCCTGATGGGGCCATTTCCTCCCCCCCACCAGCCCCCCCAAGGCTTCCAACCCCTGCTGGGGCTGGCTCCTCCCCCCACCAGCCCCCTGAGGGCCCCCACCCCTGCCAGGGCTCACCCCATCACTCCAAGCCCCCCCCATCCCGGCCTCCCACCCCATACTTAAAAAAAATCAAAACCCCGGCACTTACCGGCAGTTGGAATTGCCATCTGGCTGACTGGGGCCTGCTCACACAGGCAGGTTGACAGCCCCAGCATCCCCAGCCTGAGCCCTCCTGCCCCTCTGCTGTCCTGTGCTGCCCAGGGCGGGGGATCTGCCAGGAGGCCCTGGAGCCCTTCCCTCCCTGCTTCTAAGATAAGCAGAGGCTTTTTTTGCCCCATTTTTTTCTGTTTTTTTCTGGGTATTTTTTAAAGTGGTGGTGCCTGAGATTGTGGGGGTAGCTATGGGGACCTGGGGGTACAAGTTGGGGGTTGGGGCTGGGTGGGGCAGCCATTGGGGAGCTGCAGGAATTGGTGGGGGATGGGGCCAGGTGGGACAACATTTGGGGGGCTGGGGTGGGGCATATGGGCCTTGTAAGGGAGGTGGTAGCCCCTGTGGGGGCCATGGGGCCATACCCCTTGTCTGGGGGCTGAATCCCCTGTTGGGGGCCCATACTACTTGTGTGGGACAGAATCCCCTGTTGGGGGCCCATACCCCTTGTGAGAGGGTTGAACACACTATTGGGGACCTGAAACCCTTATGTGGAGTGTTGGGGTGGTATACCCCTTGTGTGGGGCCATCGCCCTGTAGGAGTGCAGCAAAACATGTATTTATAAATTCACGAAACATGTATTTAGAGTTCCCTTTATTATTATGATGAGATTTGCTTTAACACTGTAAGATATATCATTAAAACGTTGTCCAACTGCTCACTGTCTCTTTCTTGCTCTCTCTCTGTATAGTGGATTTTTGTTTTACTTGTGAAGCAACATGGATTTGGGAGTGTTTTACGGAGTGACTTTGGGATTTTTTTTATCAGGAATTTTTCAGTTTTCCAATAGGGAACACCAGAATTTCTGCTAGGCAGGCCAGTGGCAGGACCCTGCCTGCTCAGAGCTGGCACCTTGGACCCATCTTGCTGTGGCTGACCTTCTGGAGAAATGGGGCCAGGAGGACATGCTTTGACAGTTCAAAGCAGGCCACCACACCCAGAACATCTTCCAGGTGATAGCTGCCCAGTTGGCCAGGCAGGGGGCACAAATGGCAGTGGTGCTGCACAAAGGCCAGCCCTGCAACCGCAGTCCACTGGCAGCTGGCCCAGAGGGGCAGATGCCTCTACTGGCTGTGCAGTCCCCATCTGGGTCTTGCAAGTGCACAGCAGGTCACAACCAGGCAGCAGCCCCCACTGCCAGATTGCTGCAGTGGGTAGAGGGTGCAGGGAACTCTTGGGGCTGCTTTAGTAGTCCAGCTGGCACAAGGGATAATGTCCCCAGGTACCAGTTGGCTAAGCCCCAGAAGCTTCTGAGAGCTAGTAGCCCTGAGCTACTTGCCAGGGCGGCTTTTTATACTGCTGGGGACAGCACAGGTAGGGCTCTAGCTCCCTCTGGGCTCTAGCTCCCCCTGGCTGCAGATCTGGGAGGAGCCAGGCAGGGTTATTTTGCCCCAAGTGGCACAATTTGCTCCACAACAAAGTGTGTGTCCGAGCACGTGTGCTGAAGCAAAAAGCCCCGGTTCAAATTTGCACTGCTTCTATTTGAGCTGATGCAAGTGCATGTGCTTGCATGTATGGATGCGCCCCTGGAGGCTAGACCCCTGGATCCTGCCAGCACCTCCACCACTTGGTGCTGCCACACAGAAGCTGGGGCTGACCTGTGCCTTCTGCTAGCCTGGGGCTGCTCTTCCATAGCCAAATCGTGCTGTCCCGGGTGCATGTTTAGATGCTGTGCCTGGGAGCAGTGTACTCCAGCTCAAATGGTTCATGGGTTTATTTTGTTGCATTAATTGCATGTGAAGATGCACCCTCAGTCTCACAGAATTGAACTCAAGGGAAAGCTTTATCAGGGAGGTGACACTGTCAAGATGCCTTTGTCTCCAGCTGTGTTTTGATCTGATGACTCATGAAGCAAAATAGTGTGTTATTATCTATTATTTGGATCTATTTTATAGTGATTGATTGTCCCATAATTCTGTTTATTGTTACTTTATTGATTAAATTTTATTATCCAAGCTAGACCAGAACATTTCTTGGTTTGACCCCGTGTTCAGGTGTCAACTCAGAGGTGAACTAGCTGAAGGAATTAGCTGCCTACGTGGCTCTGATTATTGGGCTAAACTGCACTGCTTGTCTACAAGGTTTGTGGTGTGCCTGTTACAAAGTGGCACTGGTTCAGCATTCTAGTACTCACTTCAGGGGTGGTTGCAAAAGTAGGTGTGAAGACTTCAGGGTTGGGCTCAACTGAGCCAGTGGCAAAGCTGGTCCACACTTGAAGGCTTTCGACAAAAAAACAAAACAAAACAGCTAAAAAACAAACCAACAAAAAGAAATAATTTTCCAATAGCTCCCTGTCACCTCCACTCCTTTTCTATTTTTTTTAAAGCCTGGAGAGAGCTCTTCTTGAAACCTGTCATCTGATCATGGGTCAAGAGGCTTATGAAAGAGGGAAGAGGCAACATTTCCTAAATGGGTCCCATAACACTTAGGATTTTGCAGGTTGAAATCTACTGACAAAAGGTGCTCAAAAGAGGATGAGATGAAAAGGCTCTTACTTATCCTATGCTTTTAAGGCTGTTGCTTGTTTCCCAGATCCCCTAAAGAGTTGTCCTGTTGTCTAGCATTCATCAGCAGTTTTTCTTCTTCCCACCCCCACAGCTGTTCCTTCTATCATTTAGCCCCCCACAAAGGCTTTACTTTCCCTTCCAGTCCATTTACTTATTCTCCACTCCTATCTACTCTCTGCCTTCTCCTTTTCATCACTTTAGTTCTTTCCCTGCTTTATCCCCCCAAATTAATCTATTCTACCCATCCCCTCAAATTCCTTTTTCATCTAATTTCCTCTTTTGTAGGTATCCTCTGTGCCGATATTTGACTACTTCCCAGTCATATAACGGTGCAGAAGAGTCAAACTCTTCCCCTATGTTCAAGACCTGTGGGGAGGCAGCATGCTTTTCCTTCCTAAGAGGAAAATTGTGTATTGATTTCATAGAGATTAAGGTATCTAAATAAGAAATGGGCACTGAAATTACTTTTGAGGGTGAGGGTCTGGGTGATTTCCTTTTGTTTGCAAAATTCTAATTGCTTTGCCAAAGATGTCTTCCAGTGATCTGTCTCTTAGCTTTTTATCCTAGATGCCAATTATTATTTGGCCTCATACTAGAGATGCAGATCTCAAAACAGCAAGATTGATCTAAGGCTGAACAGCCAATCAGAAACTTTTCTATATACTCACCTTCTTTTTGTTTTCTGTTTTGTAAAGATGTCAGGGTTTATGTATTGCAGGAATTCAATAATTGTTATGAAAATGTAACAGGTGTTTCAGTTAAACAAATGACCTTAGCATTGTAATGGACTAGAGTACATTTAAAAAGTCTTAATAATAGGTACTTAGATTACTACAGATTATGCATTTTATGTTAATATTTACTTACATTTCATTAAAAATGTTTTAAATTCTATTTTCATGTGTTGAACCTGCAGCTGATCATACGTGGTTAAAATATTAACATTGCAGCTGCTGTAATATCATTCACATGCCAAACAAGTGTGCAGTGTGGGTATTACATTATTTGTAAGATCTAGTAAGCCCTGGAAAGCGAGCATAATTTAAACATCCTTTTCCCATTATAATATATGCAGTTATGTCTATACCCTGCAATGTGTGCTGTATGATAACTAGTTGCAGTTTTTAATATGAAAAATGTTATTTGCCCAAACAACACAATAAAAGCAATAATGCATAAATAAAGCATTTTCTCTTATAAAATTTTCATTATTTTCAGGCATTTGCATAGCTTGAGTCATAGTGAATGCCAGAGCCCTAGAAAAACAGTTTTACCATTTTTTAGACTTATCTCAAATTGTGCTTCTGATACAGCCTATAGCAAATGTATGTGTATCTATAACTGCTAAAGCAAATAGCTGTGACTTTAAGCATACCGCACCACATCTTTGTTATGCATTCAAATGAAAGCATAATCAAGGGAAATATGTTCCTTCCCTCTCCCTTGTTTGGCTGTTTAGAGCTGCAGTAACAGATATTGCAGTAGGAAATAACTTGGGGTCTGATCCTGTTAGGTGTTGAGTGTTCCTGATTTGCATTGGCTCCAGGCCCTAACCCAGGATAAAAGCCAAAGTGGCAAAAGTAATGAGGTATGAACACACTAATTAAACTTCACAAGCCAAAGGGGGTTATTTTATAAACAACCATTACATCTGACTTTGCTCTGCTTTGTTATGATTGCTTTTTTCAATGCTCCCACTCCTCCCACATACCGCTTTCAAATCACCTTTTTGTTTCACTATTGTTGATAACACTCTTTGAGGAAAAAAATGTTTGTTCTTGCCCTTTTTATGGGTAATGAAACAATTAACCTGTGCAGCAACAGCTCTCAAACTCATTTAAGATGGGATTTTCTTATCAGTTCAAATAATTCACTTCCATGGAGCCTTGATCTTTGTGCCTGATATTTTCAATAAAATGGCAAGTCCATGTGGAAACAGATGCAGTGAAGCATCCAGTCATGAACTTGACCTTTTTTATTCTGCTGGTTTGATAACATTTCTACAAAATAAGGGATCATTTTTAACTTAGCCAAAGTGACATTTTTACTTTTCCATGTACAAGCAGAACTAGAAATGTAATTTCATCAGGCCTTACTTTTCCCATTGAACTGCCTAGACCTTTTCAAATACATTCTTTGGTTTAATAAAGAAAAGTACACTATTTTTCTTTATTGCAAAGAAATATTACCTTATTTTTACACACATGCTCACATCCCTATATAGGTGCTCATAAAAGATATAAACATTATCAGGGTACCATTTCACCTCTCTACAGCACAGTAATGACTAAAGAGACAGATTTTATAAATGTTGGGTATCTATTACTGTACTGATGGTATTATGACTTCAAAAATTCAGGGAACTAGAATGTACTCATTTCCTACAGCCATCATTTTTTTAAGCAGTAATCTGGTTTATAACTACAGTGTGCTTTCATAGAACCATTGCAGTCATCTAACAACAAAGCAAGCTATGAAATGTTTCCTATGATTGTAAACTGGCTTAAATTGGTTAACCCATTTTTTATGACTTTAGATTTAGGCACAAGAAAATGTCCTAGGCTTCTGGGCACATGAACTGCTTTATACAAGAGTAAATATATGTATAAAAAAACAACTTCCACACCCAGAACTGTAGCCCAACCAACAAACAGAATGATAAACTAGTCAAGAATTTTTGCTTTACAAATTCTAATGTGATCAAGACCACCTATCAGTGGCTACATCTACACAAGGGCTGACTGTGCAGTTGTTACCATGCACTCATTTAGTACTTGCTTAACCAAGTACTAGATGACTGCACAGTAACTGGCATTTACTGCGTCATCCTGTTGCTGCATAGTTATTTTTAGATACTAATGCTCCACAGCAACAAGCTACTGCACCATAGCATTGCCATCATGGTTCATGCCCAGTGACACTATGGTGCCATAGCAACGAGCTACTACACAGTAGCTTGTTGCTATTGCACCGTAGCATCTCATGTAGATGTGCCCAGTGTGTCATAATAAGACCTCTCAAAATTTTGATGGTTGTCAGTTGTCATGGATATTTGCATCAAGTAGTGAACAGATACTGGTCATGTGCAGACATTCCTGGGGTATGATGTACAATTATGCTACTTACTTCGTAGATGGTAGACTGGGTGCCAATTGACATTCACTGGTACCAATTGTGTGCCAATTGACATTCTATGGGACCAGGAGCCTGATCAAAAAAGTTGTGGTGCAAGGAGGGGTGGGTAGGATGAGGAGGACTAGCAGGCCCATGTGGGGGTGGCAGAATTAGAGGGTCTAATGGGGGAGCTGGTGAGATCAGAGGGGTAACAGTTCTCCAGTGTGAGGTTGGCGGGTTCACAGGGGGGTTGTCAGTCTGGGTGTGGGGGGTGGGGAGTTAGAGGACTAAAGATAGCTCAGCCAGGGTGGGGGGTGGAAGGCGGAAGGGACTGCAGTTCTGGGGCTCGAGTGAGTGGTTGGGCATCCCTAACGCTTGGGCTTCACTGTGAAAAAGTACACAGATATTCCTGTAACCTGACTGACAAATCACGCAGCTCATTTTAAGCTACATGATGTCATGGATTCTGGTTTTCTCTGTTTTAAAAAAAAGTCCCCAATTTTCAGTGAAAAAATAGTAACCCCAAATCCACTTTTTTCCATGATTAAAATGAAACACCACTAACATATCTCTATATTAGTGGTGTTTCATTTTCATCAAGGAAAAAATGTGGATTTCAGATTACTTTTTTAAACTGAAAATTGGGGATGTTTTTAAACCAGAGAAAAACAGTATCTTTAGTGTTTATAGATCAGGTCCTGTATGTGCACACTTTTACTAGTGTTGAGAGCCATGCCAGGAATGCTATATAAGTAAATTCAGGTGAGTGGGGAATTATTGGATCTGCAGAGAGACATGTAGAGGGGAGCTAGTAAGTCCCAGGGGCAGCTAGTAGGTCAATGAGTTGGAGGCAGTGGTTGTCCATCTGGTACTATGCTTATAAACGTTAGAGTAATTTTGGGCCCAGATTAGCCCAGTCTACATAGCTCACTTCCTAAGTGAACTAAAGGTAGATCAGGCCAGCCATTTTTTCCCCACTCTAACCTTCCCGAACATATGTACAGATCAGCACTTAGATCAACCTAACCCTAGCTAGGTTAGTCTAAGTGTTATTTCTGAACATATCCATTGTTTCATCTTGGCATGCAGTGGCCCCAGGGAAGTCATGGGCCAAGGGAATAAATGTAGTTAAAAGGCATAGGCTTCCCAGAAAGTGCAATTAGGTAGCTAAAGCAAATGTGTTGGGGGAAGGCAGAAGGCTGGGTTAGATTATGTTCTTTTTATTCTTAATTAACTTTCACATCTGCCCCACAGATGCACACCCCCATGGAGTGCCAGAATGCATACTAGGGAATTGTAGTGATTTCTCATCCCTCTGAATTCTGATTTTTAGTAGTAAAGTGTTCCTTTATTATAGATCTGAGTGAGTGAGTGAGTCAGATGAAGTAGGATTTATTTCTCTTTCTGCTCACTCCCTCCCTAGGAGAAAAGGGGGAGCACAGAAAGAAATATTGGAGAAAAGTAACATTACATTCTCTTTGCTCCAACTTTTGGTTCCCCACCTAAAGAGCTCTCGTATCATTTGAAAATGAAAGGGCAGGATGAGATGGAGCTAAGACGAAATAGAGTTGCTGCAAATGTAAGAATGGGAGAGGAGGGGCAACATTTTTTTTAGGAAAAGAAGGAAACATTTATTCATCTTTGTTCCCCTTTTATTAGTTAAATCATTCTCACCAGTGGGATTAGTCTAGAAACAGTAGAAAAAGGATGCTCTTATGGAAGGAAATCAAGTATAGAGAATGAAAAATAAGAATATATAAGTAGAGGCTGGGTCATGAGATGGGCAGTTTACAAATTTTGCTGGAGTCTCCAGGAGATTTTCTAGGGTGAATAGTTTTCATTCATTGGCATAGAGGCCAGAATTTTTGTGGGTGATATCTTTTATTGGTTCAAGTGCATGTTTGGGATAAAGTTAGACAAAGCTTCCAAATGCAAGATGTTCTTCATCATTTGCCAAGATCCTGGTGCAGCTTGTACTTGCATGGGACCTTGTCACTCTAAATATCTTTAAAACTTTAAGCAAATCTACAGAAGAAAACATGGTGTTGAATTATTTTGTAAAGGACAATCTTAAGTAGCCAACTTTTTGGAGAAATTTACAAGCTTCCCAAGAAATGATGGCTAGTTTTGTTCTTGGCTTGAAGTGACTGTTTTTTCCAGCATAATCTCCAAATGTTAATGACATTTTTTGTTGATATCTGAAGATAAAGTCTTGGTAAGTTTTTTCTTATCTCTGAGGAACTCAGACATTTTAATAAAATGCAACTGTTGAAGTCCTGAATCTGAATTATTGAATAGAAATATATAGTATTACTAAGAACATATTTTTGGTACCTAATAAACTAATTAGCTATGTTTGAACTTTTGAATCTCTTATTGTCTAATTAAGCTATTCCTTAAGGCCCCTAAATTCATGTTAAGAAGTATGACTGAGGGAAATTGACCCTGTGAGATTCTATTAAATTAATTTATAAGTTGATAATCTTTTAGTGATGACTTTTCTGGGTGATTTAAAACTTTCTCTCAGGCAAACTGGGAAATCTAGTGTATTTTCTTAACTTATCTTAAGGTTCCCTTTTGATCGATCCTACTTTCAAGCAATAGCCAAGTTATCACAATTTGCCTTACAAAGGTTAAATTGGTTTTTCAATCTACTAAACGATCTTTCATTTGAATGGACCCAATGAGTTCCTGTCTGGAAAAAGAACACATGTTGTAACACACTGTATCCATATTGAGTTCTTGAGACAAATATTCTGGGTTCATTCCTTAAAGCAGAATCATGCATGTAAATGAATCTTATCTATGCCGCAAGTTAATTCCATTGACCTACATAAAAGTTATAAGATCATGTCCCAGAGCTGGTGCTATTAGTGTCCATGTTCTGGTTTACAGTATATCAGCAAACATGGGAACCTGATTATTCAGCAGAATTCAGTTCAAAATGACCAGCAGGGTTAAACAAAGTCAAATTATTTTTCACATTCACAGTCTTACACCTGACAAGCTTTTGCAGTGAGTATAAAGTATTGATGCAGGATTTGTGACATAATTCACTTTAGCTCCTAAGCCTTGTAAATAGACTGGCTGAGGGATAGTTTATGGATTAATCAGAAATGCAACAATAAATTTAAAGATTGTTTGCACAACTGTTTTTACATTTCAAATATTTTATTAACAATTTTATTATTTGTTACTGTTATTGCATGTGGTAGCTTAGATGGTTTTATTTTCTAACACATAAATCACTCATTAGAAATTAATATGGGGACTTAAAACAAGCAGTCTTAAGCAATGAATCAGCAAAGTAGTTAAATATGTATCCCATTTAAAGTATGTACATAATATATGCTCATGCTTAATTTAAGGTATGAATTTAGTAGTTTGCTGGATCTGTGCTTAGGTTTGGCAGAGACCAACATTGCAGTGCAGCTGCATCTTTTGTAGTCCTGCAAAAATGAGGACTTTGTATTCAAAACTGCAGACTTCCTAAAGCTGCCTAATAAGCCAATATTGACTTGTAAGGTGAAGTTCAAGATTTATTGAGTAAAGACACAACCATCAACTGATTAGAAAATTACGTCAATATCTTCCTTAAAGGACAATGAATCGTGATGTTGTTCATGGAAATAATAATTTAAAAAATCAATACTTTTGTTGTTACATACATTCATGCTGCAGTTATTTAAAAGGCTAGGGTATAATTCCAGTTAAGTGCATAAAATGTTATTATTTTCCTTTAAAAAATAAAATTACAATGAGAAAATGAAGTTAGAGGTCCCTAAATATACTTTTGATCATTGTTTTTCAAGTAACCACTTGCCTACAAGTTCATTTGGAAAAACCTGGGAAACACTTATTCATATAGTTTCATAAAATCGCTTCCAATCTAAAAATATTGAAAATGTTATTGATTGATTTCATCCGTGTTCTATATTTCCATAGAAACAATGACCTCCAGAGATCTTCAAGTCCAAATCCTTTCCTGAGGCAGAATTATCTTTATACAAACTATAATCTATATTCTGCACAAGACTACCATCAACCCTAACACAACACAGACCTGCCACATGTAAAGCAGGGGAACCACAACAGCCAATGTCTTGCTTCCATGAAATGTTCTCAATATATGCTCAAGAGATCATAGGTACAGTGCCTTCCCCCCCCCCACACTTGGTTACAGAGGAAGGCAACCCCACCCCCCAAGTCCATACGAATATGACCACGGGGTAAAATTCCTGCCTGACCCAAAATGTGGTGATTGGTCTGACTCTAACTGGAGGAGTAAGACCCTTTAGTTAGGAACTCTGGCTTTTGTCTCAGCAGGAGCACTGGCACACCCCAGTCAACATCCCCAGCCTTGGCTGTAGCCAACACTCAGTTCCTTTGAGGGAAACATCAAAACTCCCTGACATGTAACAGATAGCAGGGAAGGCAAACAGCAAAGCTCAGAAGCATGGGAAATGCCCATGATAGAATACATGCCGAGATCATTCCTGACTAGTGGCTATCCAGCCTTTTATTGAAGACCTGCAGTAATGGCAAGTTCACAACTTCCCTAGGCAGTCTGTTCCACTGTCTCACTTTTTTGTAAAAGTATATAAGTTTTTCCAGATATCCAATTTAACTTACTTTGCTGCAGCTTCAATCTGTTGATCCACATTCTCCTCTCTGCAGCAAGAGAGAAAAATTGTTTTCCCTCTTCTTAATGTCAGCCCTTCAAGTATTTGAAGATAGTTATCTTGTACCCACTTAAGTGCATTTTCTGCAAGCTGAACATGTCTAGCATCTTCAGCCTCTTCTCTGTGGCTTTCTTTCCAAGCCCTTTATCATCTTTGTTGCCCACCTTTGGACCTTCTCCATGTCCTCTTTAAAATGTTGAGCCCAGAACTGCACACAGTACTCCAAATGGAGCCTAACCAGTGATGAGCACTATCACTTCACACATCTTTCATCTAATGATTCTAGTAATGCATCCCAAAACTGCATTTGCCTTTTGTGTGGCTGCACCACACTGAAGACTCATCTCGAGGGTGTCTGACATACCAAGACTCCAAAGTCCTTTTCCATAGTGCTGGTATCCTGCAGGTGTCACCTATTTTATATCTGTGCATTTGATTATTTCTCTGGAGGTGTAGCACCTTGCATTTGTTCACATTGACCTGCATCAGGTTAGCTCCAGCTCAACTCTCTAATTTGTTGAGATCTTTTTGAATTGTGCTTGCATCCCCCAATGTTTTCACAGGCCTTAACAGTTTTGTCATCTGCAAATTTGCTTAACAAGCTTTCTGTGGCAGCATCCTAATTGTTAATAAAATATTAAACAGCACCACGCCCAGGACATACCTCTGCAGGACTCCATTCAAAACCTCCTGCCATTCTGACATGAACTTGTTAGTCATTACTGTAACAGGGAGCCTATGGCTCCTATTACTTATAGAGGGAAAAATAGGAGCATACCATGCTCAGGCACACAAAAAGGGGTCTAGTTGTAAAGGGATTGACAAGAAGAGGCCAGAAATGAGAAGTGCCTATTGCTGTACTAGTTGCACAGCAATAGTACAATAGTGGGTAATCTGTGTGAGCAACAGGAAGCCTACTACAGTGCTAACAGATTCCTGGTAGTTGTACAAGATGGAGTCTTGTCTGGGAGACAAGGCAAGACTATAAGTACTAGATCTGATGCCATAAGCCTTGAAGGCCCTTAAAAAAAGCTAGTTAGAAAACACCTGCAGAGAGCCCAGGGAGTCACCTGACCAGAAAGGTGCAGGGATGTGGCAGCATATAAACCAGGGCCAGAACAAGAGTGATCAGTCTGGCCCTGGAGACCAAAAGGGAAGGAGGTTTGCAATAAGATTCCTGCTGGCCAACTGAGATCCTGTTATCCCTGAGAGATGTCAGTAAGAAGCTGAGGGCTGGCAGGAGATTGGATTCAGTATGGATGGGAATTTCAGAAGATAGCCAGTGAGTTTAAATAATTAAGTTATAACCAATGTGCTTAGGTTTTGGTTTGAGTTTTAACTGGTGGACCAGGTTGAAACTGTAGGGTAGGTCTGGAGGCCCCAGTAGTGTCAATGAGGCATGTGAGGCTTGAGCCTATGGGGGTAAGGCATGTGGTAGTAGGGCATCCAAGAAGGACAGATCCAGGGTCCAGGCCAGGGACAGTCCAGAGGGGGCAGAAAGAAGGGCAGGGACTCTCAGCCCAGGAAGGGCAGAGACTAGGGCCAGGGGCCCAATCCCCAGGTCTGCCAGGGCTTGACAAGAGACTGAGAAGTTGGAGAAGCCTGGATAAGAGATTGGGGCCCAGGGCCTACTGAACTGGTTGATTGTTACACATGTGAGGCATGGTCATAGCTAAAGGGGAGGTTGGAGGCCATGATTAACCCATAAGGCAATGGATAACCTGGGAGAGGAAGGGGTTGTGTGGGCCAAGAGGGCCCACCAAGCAGAAAGGATTTGTTGGAAAAAGTGGGGTCAGAGAGGATCCACAAACAAAGAGGACAGGTTACAGCTCACTAAGACCCTTGGGCAGCTCCCTTTCCATTTTGTTAGTAAGACCAAGGTGTAGCAGGTGAAAGCAAAGACAGGGGACTTTAGAGAGAGAGCAGAGCAGAAGCCTAGTCACCACCAAGGAGCATGATGGCCATCCCTGGTTCACTGTTATAACTACCCTTTGCTTGTGGCTAATGAACCAGCTAGCTATCCATGCTGTAGTAATTTTATCTAGCCTACGTTTCTCCAATTTGTTTATGAGAAGGTTTTGTAGGACCTTGTCAAAAGCCTTGCTCAATTCCAGATGCACTATAACCACACCATTCCCTTCAGCCATTCACATACTTACTTTATCAAAGAAGATCAAATTTGTTTGACATGATTTTTCATAAATCCATTCTGCTTACGTATGATCAGCCTTTCCTCCTCCAAATGCTTGGAAATGCACTTCCTTAGGGATATGCTCTAGTAACATCCTGATTATTGAGGTGAGGCTAACTAGCCTGCATTTCCCTAGGTCCTCTTTTTTATCTTTTTTTAAAGAGGGGCACTATGTTAGTCCTTTTCTAGTCCTCTAGTAGCTGCTCCACCTCCCAACACTTCATGAAGATCACTAGAAAAATGCTCATCATGAATGGGGTGGAGAGGGACAGAGACCCACATATGGCCCTGTGCCTTCCCCCTGCTGTTCTGGGTCCAGCCCCACCCTCCCCTCCTTCCACCGTTGCCGCCCCAGGTTCTTCCCTGCCCCTACCACCATTCTGGCTCATGTCCCACTTCCCCTGCCACTCTGGGTCCAGCTCCACTCCAGCCCCACTCCCTACTCCTCTGGATGCAGCTGCACAGGCAGGTGGTGCATGGCTATGGGGTGGGAAGTGGCCACAGAATGGGGAGTGCTCAGCAGCTGCATGATGTGGGGAGTGGCCTTGGGGTGTGGAGCAGCATGAATAGTGGGGGGGTGGCATGCACCGTGGCATAGGAAGTGGCCATGGCAGAGGGAGCACCCACCAGCTGTGGCTGCATTACGTGGGGAGCTGTCCTGGGGTGTGGCACAGGGTATGACCATGGGGCATGGCATGGGGAATGGCTATGGCATGGGGATGCGGGGAGTGCCCACTGGTTGTAGCTGCATAGTGTGGGCAGCAGCTCCAGGGTGTGGCATGGAGTACATGGGGGGCATGGCACAGGGAGCAGCCAGTGTGAGAAGTGGCCATAGTCTGCACCTGCCTGGCACAGGGAGGGTCCCTGGATGTGTGGAGATGTGTGGTGCATGACTGTGCTATAGGGTGTGGCATACTACCATGCAGTATGGCATGGGAAGTGGCCATGGCACTGGGCATGCAGGGAATGCCTGCCGGCTGCAGCCACATGATGTGGGCAGTGGCCCTGGAGTGTGGCATGGGGGGGGCAGGACTTGGTGTGAGGCCACAGCACAGGCAGCACCTGCAGGCTCTCCCAGTGTGGTGCAGGGCATGTGGGAGGGTGTGCCACACTGGTGGGTGGTGGTGTGGCATGCAGACTCAGGGCATGGCACAGGGAGTAGGTCCAGGGTCTGGCATGGCATGGGGGGGTGGGCAGCATGATGTGTGGGGGCAAGCCATGAAGGCATGCAAAGAGGGTGGTATGCAGACCCCGGGCCTGGCAGAGGGAGCAGCCCTGGGGTGTGGTGTGGGGTATGCAGGGAGAGATGGCACATGGCCAAGAGGTATGGTGTGGGGACTGGCCACAGTGGGGGGAGCTCCCACCAGCTGCGTGGTATGGGATGTGGCACGGGGCATGCATAGGAGGCTTTGTGTGAGGCCCACCCTGCAGGCTGCAGCTGGCAGGTGCCCCCCACATGGCACTCTGTGGGGGGCGTGGGTTGTACAGCTGCAGCCTGCATGGTGGCCCACCCCCCCACAGCCATGTGCTGCAGCTGGTGCTTCCTCTCGCCATGTGCATCCCATGGCTGCAGCCAGCAGGCACTCCCCACATGGGGGGTGTGGTGAGTGACCACAGGGTGGTGCATGGTGAGTGGGCTTGGGAGGCGCATCCAGCCCTACAGCCACATGCTGCAATTGATGGGTACTGCCCATGCACCACTATGTTGGTTCTCCATGTGCCTGCCCTCTCCATCCCTGCACCCTGTGCAGCCTACCACCTCAGCCAGCAGGAGTCTCTGTGTGGGAGGGCATGATGTGACTTGGCATGGCATGCGGGTGCGGGGTGCTGCACAGGAGGGGCATGCCGCATGCCGCATCTACGTGTTGCATCTGGTGGGTGCTGCCTGCACCCCCCCGAGCCTACTCCCCACACGCCCTGTGGTCCATGGCAGCTGGTGGGTGATACCCATGGAGAAGGGTGGGAGCACAGACATGGTGTGTGGCACAGGGAACAGGCATGGGGGGGGTGCACCCAGCCCTGCAGCCATATGCGTGCCACAGCAGCAGCCGACAGGTGATCCTGGCAGGGGTGGTGGGGCATGGCTGTGGCTGCTGGGTGTGGTGCTGGGACCATACCTATCGCTGTGGACATGTGCTGCATCTGGCAGGTGCTTCCCACATTCCCCCATGCTGGCTCCCTGCATGCCCCATGGCCACAGCCAGCTGGCAATCCTGGCATGGAGGAAGGTGTGCAGCGGCACACGGCCAAGTGCTGCAGCCAGCAGGCTCTGCCTGTTTCCTGCATGGCTCCCTGTGACTGTGCACCCTCCCAAGTGTAACACCCCCACATGGCTGCACACCACTCCCTCTGCAGGGCCACAATCCACGCTGCCCCTCCCCTTGCCTCCCATCCCTCCCATGTGGTGAAGCACACCCTGGCCCCCAACGCCCCTGCCTCCATCTGTCTGTCAGGCTCCAGGTGGCACATATGCAGTTGGCCCGGATCATTACAGACAGACACCCAGCTGGAATTGGTAAGACTTTTATTGTATTAGAATTGCCAAGTGTTCCAAGAGCCCCTCTGCCAGTTCCTTCAGGACCCTAGGATGAAGTTCATTCAGCTCTGCTGACTTGAATTGATTCAGACCCAACAGAAATTCTATTTTATTCTTTTTAGTTATCTCCTTCCTCAGCTTGTCACCTTCCTTATACAGATAATCCTTAATAGGTGCCTGGCTGCAACTTTTTTTTTTTTTAAACTGAGGCAAAGTAGCTGTTGAGTAGCTCCACCTTCTTTGCATTGTTTGGTTAGAAGTGCCACTTGTCTTGTTAAGAGAGAACCCATAGCTTCCTCGGTCCTTCTTCTCTGGCTCACAGTTACAGAACCTCTTCTTATTGTCCTTAACTTCCTTTGACAGGTACAGCTCATTCCTTATCTCTGCCTTCCTGATTTTGTCCCTGCAGTTTCTTACTATTTCTTGGCATATTACTTGGGTGACCTGCCCATTTTTCCATTGCCTGTATGCTTTGCTTTTGCATTCAAGACATCTGAAAAGCTCCTTCTGCTGCCACATGAGTTTCTTGCCATTCTTGCTGTGCTTCCATTGTGTCAGAACAGTTTCTTTGTTAGACTTGTAACACTGTCCTTTTAGAAGCTCCCAGCTCTCCTGGGTGCTTTTATCTTTCAATCTGTCCTTTCGTGACACCACGCCTAGTAACTCCTTGAGTCAGATGAAATACACTTTTTTGAAATCCAGCATCCTAATTTCACTGACCTAAGGCTTTCTCTGTCTCAGGATCTGGAACTGTGTCACATCATGATTGCTTCCTCCAAAATTACTCATCACTTTCCTATCCTCCACCCATTCTTCCCTGTTGGGCAGGACAAGATCCAAGATAAATGATTCCCTAGTTATATCCTCCACCTTCTGGAATAGGAAGTTGTCTTTCATGCAAGAACCAGCTTGATTTTATTTTATTTTTTTGCCTTGTTCGTCCAGCAAATTGAAGACTCCCATCAGTGCCAACCCATAGCTTTTGGATGTTTTTGTCACCTGCTTCAAGAAAGCCACAACCACCACCTCTTCCTGATTTGGTGGCCTATAATAAATCCCCCCCATTATATGGTGCTGCACCTTTCACCTTTATCCAAGTTTACCCGCACGCCATGCTGTCTTCTTCCACCTGAGCTGGAGAAGTGTTTTTTGTTTGTTTGTTTTTTGGTATATAGGACAACACCACCAACCTTTTCCTAAATTGTCCTGAAACAGAGTGTAAACCTCAGTGTGCTGAAACTCCAGCCATAAGAGTTGTCCCACCAGGTTTCTGTAATACCAGTCAGATCATAGTTCTTTTCAGGCTGTAGCTTCCATCTCATCTTGTTTATTCCCCATACTCCTTGCATTTGTAAACATGCATTGGATATATTTTTCATTTTGACCCCCATGCTTGCTTTTTTCACTTGTTGCAGTCCTGGAGTTCTTTGGACCTTTCCCAGAGTTAAATTACTTCTTTGAGTCCTTTCCCCTTGGAATGTGTGCTCTGTTGCTGGAGGCTTTTTTTCACCATCCCCTATGGAACCTAGTTTAAAGGTATCCTTACTAGGTTGTCAAGGCAACACCCAAGATGCTTTTCCCCATTCCCATCAGATGGATTACATCTCTTGATAGCAGTTGTTCTCCCAAGAACATCTGTTCATTGTCAAGGAAGCTGCAGCCTTCATATTGACACTACTATCTCAGCCATGTCCTCATTTCCAGGGTATGATGATTTCAGCCTGGACTCTTGTCTTCCATGGGAAGCATTGATAAGAACACCACAAGAACACCACTTGTGCTCCAAGCTCCTTAATCCTCCTTCCAAAAATGTTATAGTTACTTCTGATCTGTTCAGTGTCACCAACCACTACCATTTGTCTCTTCCTTTTTGGTGCAGTGGTTCAGGAGCCCCTCTCTTTTGGGCCTTGCACTTCCTGCTCCCTAAGCTTCTGCCACCTCTGCCTCATGCCTGCAGATGTAATGTCCTCTGTCTTTTCCTGAGCAGTTCCACCACAGTGTTTGAAAGTGGTTGCTGACTTCAATCTGCTCTCCTTAATTCTGATGGACCTCCTTCAGTCACATGCTGCCACTTCTACTCATTGCCTTTTTGCATCTCCAGTACCAGCCTGTTGTAACTCTTGTAGCAGAAAGCCCCCTTTGTACATTTCTCTTCTGGACTTTGATAAAACAGAAGCCCCTTCTTGCCTGCACCCCCCTCCCCCATATTTTGTGCATTTCTTTTTCCTTCTAAGTATTGGCAGAGATCTAGCACACTCATTGCATGGGTGTGGCAAGGCTCAGAGCAAGCCAGAAAGCTGAAGTGGCTTTCCGTAGGCAAAAGCTAGATACTACATCTACATAACAATTAAGCTCAGTATCACTAAAGAAAACCAAAGATAGAGAGAAGTAAAATATCCACTCAAAAGACTGTAAATATATCTTGGTGCTAATCTAACTCACTTACTATCCCCAGTAACTTTTTATTTACACTATCTCACAATGCATTTTTATATTTCATCTGTCTTGTCTTTACTGTGGCCTTTTCTATTTTCTATTTTATACCTTTAAACCCTTAAAACCCTGGACCCTTAAGGAATGTACTCCCTGTAGAATGAAATTACACCCTGGACCATTGTTAAAAACTGCATTGAAATTGTAATTCTGAAGTGATAAAATCTGCTATATTGGAAGGTCCCTTGAGTGAATGAGAGTGCATGGTGATCAGTAGGTAATTAAATGACAATAGCCTAGCCAAAGGAACTTACCATTACAAAAATCTACTCTACAAACTATTTTAGGATAATCAAGCCAAAGAACTGATTCCTGGGACTGAGCACCCACTCTATTGACTATTCCTGCAACCCTTAACAATATCATTAATTAACCAAATCACGAACTGACTCCCAAAATGACACCATTGGGCAAAACCCCCAGTGACTGTGACTAACAGTTGTCATTCACTACTCAAAATCCATAGGGGACAGCGACCTCCAGACTGGGCAGTGAAGATGATGCTGGGAGATCACACAAACCTGCCAGAAAGGGATAAAAGGCAGTGAAGCATGACCCTCAGTGGTGCCCTCTCATCCAGCACCTGGCCTACCAAGACAGAAGGACAAACAGACAACCCCCTTCCAGAGAAGAATCACCTTGAAGGAAGCTGATCATTGACAGACTTCCGGGCCTCAGATAAGTAGATATACTGACAGCAATGATCTCAACAATCACTACAGCAGCTGCTATACACTATATACTACATGGGTTTAAATAAGTGAGTGCATGTGTGTATGTGCTAAGGTGACCAGTACCACACAACTCAGATTTTGTATTTATCATTTTATTGGTAACTTCACATCCGGTCCAATAAACTAGATAATCCCAAGAGTTGGTCCTTTGTATCCAAGACTCTTGTCCATGTAATCTTCCTAGTTCTTGATGTGTAATGCAACATGTATCTGTGCTTCCGATATTTGAATCTTCTCCTCCAGGGCACTTGGTGCAGACGAGATGCTTCTGACCTTCTGGGAGGAACACAAACATAGCACATCCTACACAGGTCACACCAGCTGACTCAGACTCTATTTATCCCTCCTTTTTTCCCCAACAACTTTGCTGTAAGGAGGTGGGGGAAGAAAAGAAAGAGGCAGGGCTGAAGTAGGGTGGGGAAAGAAACACTGCAAAAACCTGCACACCAAACACCTGCACTTGCTCTCTCACACACAGTCTCCTTCTCTCTGACTCCCTCCTCTAGAAAACCCCCCCTTCTCTGTTCACTGATCTCATGATTTGCTGGGGACTGCATTTTTATAAGGCTGCCTAGCTTAGCTCCACCCATCATCTACCTAAACCAGCTACACCAAGAGCAAGCCTTGTTACTCAGCCTCTCCAGAAGTGGGAAGGAAAGAAAAAAAAGCAATGAGAGAGAGGAGAGAGAAGGAAGAGAAGAAGAGAAAAGCAAATGTACACCTCAGGTGAAAATTAAAAAAAAAAAAAAAAAAAAAGAAAACCCAAACACACACACTAGGCAAACACTCTAGCAGTAATCAGCCACCCTAAGTCACTAGCACAAAGAAAAGCCTCTTCAGGGCAGGCCACACCTGAGCTGCTTATCCCAGAGCAACCGCTCTCTAATTACTACTCAGCTTACAGCCTATTCCGCTTACTGAGCTTTAAGTATCTTTCAGTACTCTCTAGAGATAGAGATTGTCCTTCCGTATTTCAGGACAAGTAATGTATTGTATTGTTATTGCACTTTATTTTGATATTATCAAAATGGACTCACAGATTTCTCTCTCTCATACAGTTTACTTTTTGTTGTTATATTTTATGCCAATTACCTATGATAAAACTGATTCTTAGTTTATCATGTTTTGGGGAAATCAGAAAAACAATATTTCTTGATTCTTAATGGACAGAAATAGGAGGCATAATTTCTCCTTCGTATATTTCCAACTTGATATATTATTATAAAACATTTACTCCTCTGGATAAAGCCTATTCCTGCAAAGACCTATATTGCTGTACAGAGGTTCAGAAACAATAGAAAGTAGTAACCATGTGATAAGTCCTTATTATGTAAAATATCTAGATATGCAGCTATGGGTAACTGAAGAGATAGTATATCTAATATTGTGTTCTATAGGTGACATATATAAAACACACACACACTCCTCTTAGTGGCTTTCTGGGTGAGTTAACTGAAACTGTAAAATGTCAGACAGTAATATGAAAAATGATATCATTGTGGCCTGTGTACCATGAGGATGAATCATGTACAGCAGAAATTAAACTCCAGTGGGCACGCTGCATCTTCCCCTCTCCAGACCCAAACAAAGACTTACAGCAGTGTATAAACACTTCATAAAGTATCTTTGAATCTCAGCACTTGGTATTTCATCAAGAGAGCAAGGAGTTCTGTTGTGCTAAAAATGGGACTATAAAGACTGTAGAAGTATGCCCAAAAGGTATATGTGGAATCAATCCAAGCAGTAGATAGCTAAGATTAGAAATTGAAATTTCAAGCACTTGTAGCTAATTAATTTGACTCTTGGTGGAAAGAAAAGGAAAACCAATGGTTAAATGCAAAATGATAGTTTAAAGAACTTAATTGATGTATTAAGAGTATAGAAGTTATACGTAGACAATAAAAAGAAGTGTTTTAAAATAGTTACCACTTCAGGGACTTACTAGTACTAGTAAAGCTTATAGTTTCAAATTCTGCTTGAATTTTATCCCACGATGCAGGATACACAATTAGAAAGTAGGCAATCACAGCTGTTGAGCATGGCCTAATTTCATTACTGCTGGTAATATCTACATGTGCCATTAACTTATGGATATTTACTGTGCAGCTAATTAGTCAACTGCACAGTAAATGTCTCATGTAGTTATGCCCAGTGAGGCTGTCTTTATTTGTGACCCCTACTATTAGCAATAAAGACAAACCAAATGTTCTGACCAGACCAATGGCATTCAGTTCCTTCTGACCAACACAAATAGGGATTCTTGTAAACAGTTTTGTACATTTATCCATAATTCTACAGTTTGTATCCAGGAGAAAAAAAAAAAGAAATCTAGTATTAATCTGCTTCTTTTATTTTAAACAACTGCTTTTGTTTTAAGTAGGCTTGTCTAGAACATTTCTGTGATTAATCTGGGATTGCTACTGTGAAGCAAGCCATACTTACTTTCTTCTGTTTTTCATATGTCAGAACCCAGAAACGAGAGACTGTAGCCATCTGTTAGTGGCCCTGAGTACTCAAGAGTAAGCACTCTTAACACAATGAGCATAAAACTAACTACACTGTAAACTTACCAAGCCCTCAGGTATGCTGGGCTATTCCTTAGAGGAGCTTCCTAAATAAGAAACAGTGCAACTACTAGGGCTTTTTCAAAGTTTTGGTCACTGATTCGATTCAGCAGCCAAATCTCTGAATCTGAATCTAATCAGGAGACCCTCTGAATTGATTTGGAGAGATTTGATGATTCAGACGTAGCTTTAAATGTTTTTTTCCCCACATACTTCAAGGTACCAGGCAGCTTGTAAATGCTGAGATATTGGGGTGGATGGAGTGTCCCATGCGAGCGTGGCGGGTCCCCAGCACATTCAGCAGTTTACCCAGAAGGAGCCTAGAAGCACTTCAGGCCCATTTCCAGGTCCACCGTCAAGCACGCAGCCCCCTTCTCCCCCGCATGCTCTTGTGGGATGCTCCATCTGCCCCACCATCACTAATAGCTCTGTATATATTAGTGGTATTTCATTTTAATCAGGGAAAAATGTGGATTTGGGGTTACTTTTCTTAAGCAAAAATTGAGGATTTTTTTTTAAATCAGAGAAAACTAGGATCCCTAATGATAAGTTTATTATGTAGGTATAGTTGGATAGAAATGCTTTAGGTTTCTGAACACTTAAGATGTAATTAACCAGTTTATCACAGCTTAAGTTGTGACCTAGCCACACATTCAATCAATTATTGAAGTTATAAAACAAGGAATAAGCCACAAAGTTATTAAAAAAAAAAAAGAATGATATGGCTTGTGCTTATCACACCAGATGGTTTCATACTTGCTTTGCCTTGATAGTACACTACTAGTAGTAGCTTATTTATAGCTTTCATTGAACAATACAGTAACATTGAAACTAACATTATAATAATAAATTATATAATATATGGTTATTGGTAAAAACAAACAATAAGATTACACATTCTACTAATTTAAACAAAATCAAAATAGAACATAATATATGATGATACAAAACAGATAAAATGAAACAATATACAATAGTAGAATAAAAAAATAAAACTAGGAATTTTATTTGATTTTGGCCCTTATTATTTGTGCAAGTAATTCAGATATACCTAGGGAATACAGAACAGGATGTAAGTTATTAGAGACAATCCAAATTGTTTTTTCCTCATTAGACCAGTATACAAAATTTTCCACCTATGAAGAGATCTATTTTCCTCTTTCTTCTTCAAAGAATGATCAAGGCCACAAATAGAGATTTAAATAATCTCTCATTCTTCCCACAAGAACATATCCTGTCCGTAGATGGGGATATAATACCTGGTGCCCATACTGACTACACATCTCATTTGAATGAATCACAATCTAGTAATGGCGTCTCCCTCTTTGCAGTTTTGTATGGCAGTTAAGTAGGTTCCTAGGCTATAAGAATGCTTTATTAATCTCAAAAAGGAGAAGTTTGAGATGATCTCACTGCCTGTGTACCTGTCTGCCTGCTGGTGTCTTTAATTTTTAAATTTATATCTTACTTTAAATATAGGAGAAATACTGGGTCCATAACCATCAGCATGTTTCTTAGGCCTCTTGTCTGGAGAAAAATATAAACATTATTTAATCATCCAAATAAGGCTTTATTTGATAAAGAGACAAATTCTAAAATGCGTTTCTTAGAATAATTGATAGGAGCCCAGGCTTTATATTTTATCCAGGATTTTAGAGTTCTTAAATTTAACATTGATATTTTTTTTTAGTTCAACCGATTGGTGTATAGATTCAAGCCAGGGTAAATTTACAAGAAAGACTTAGCTATTGTAAAAGTATTCTTTTGTATAACCAGCCTGGACCCAGATTTTTGGATATTATCTACACTACAGCTCTTGCACATAAGTCAGTATTTGTTCTAAATTATTTAAAGATAACAGTAATCTCTCCCTGCAATAGGCTTGATGCTTGAACCAGGGCCATTTTCCTTCATTCATTCCCGAAAAATCCTCAGATATATGTGTAAACATCAATTGGCATAAAATTGTATATAACTCAGCACAAGTAAAAGAGAAGGAGGCGCAGCTAAAAGTTCATCTTGGCTTTTATTTCCATCCACCAGTGTGTACATGTATATGGCTATGTCTTGTTCACTGCAAGAGAAACTCTACAGCAGTCTTCCCTGCTTACTTTTATGTGCATCCAATAATCCAATTATCATCTAATTGCACACCTGCCTTGGTGTTTATACATTTACAGACATGGCATTCAAGTCTTTGGAAAAGGGTTTATTTGTACATTGGTTACTTATGGATGCCTAGGAGCACTCCCATAATTAATGTTGCAAAAACATTTTCTGTTTTTAGATCACATTAGCTTCCTCCTCTCAAGCTTCCTGGAAAAAGAATCTTCATGGTCCTTAATAAATAGAGATTTCCCTACTTATGTATTTGAGTCTACTAGATAGATGAGACTGGACATTTGAGAGGCAAGCTAACACTAAGAAACTATACAAAAGCATTCCTGCTTCTACTCTGTCCATGAAATCCCACCAAAGTCTCAAATAACAAAGCTTTGCTTTTCTTTCAGATATTGTTTCTAAATGTTATTGTTGCATTGCTCATAAACCATTTGTTTTTGTTTTTAGTATTTGTTCTTAAATATTTTGCTTCTTTCCTCTTCGTTACAGATAGTTTCACAGTATTCTCAGAGCACAGTGAATTCTAGCAGTAAGAGGAAGAACCTAATGCTTTCTGATAGTAGAATTTTAACAAGGAGCTCCCAGATTCCATTGTGATCACAGCACTATTGTTCTATTATTCAGTTGCTACCTGATGCCATTTATCCAAAAAGCCCTTGAAGTAATCTCTCTTTTTCTGCTTATTAATTTGAAAAGAGGGAGAAAGGCCAGAACTTTTAGGGCCAGGGCTCTTATAAAGCCCTAGCAGATAGTTTAAGTTTTCTTTCTCTTGAAGACTACCAAATCAGGAATATACGTAGGCACATACTGAGTTTTCAAAATGTGGTTCATTCTGGTTGGCTTCAATAACATTGAACTACACGCTTAAAGGTAAGTACATTACCTGTGTTTTCAGTATTTGTGCTTACCCTCAGCAGCTCATCCAGGGGTGTGGGAGGGCTCCTGCCACTGTGAACACCTTGGCAGAGGTTAAACTTATGGGCACTACCACTGGACACTACCCTGACCTTGGCTGTTGGCCTCATGCTTACTTGCCTGTATTCTGTAGCGGTGGTCCCAACTCTCACCTGCCACATCTTGATGTTTTAGGATGATAACAATCACGAGGTGACCACCCAGGTTCTGACTGTCCCACCATCCGGCCCATCTGGGGCCCCATTCACCCCAGCCCCTGCCTCTGCCCCACTCCCTCACTTTGGGATCCTTGATCTGTTCCCCACTACTCCTAGCCCTGTCCCCTTCACAGAATAGACAGATTGATACTTGCCTATTGTACTAGGCAGCCAGTCATCCACATCCTGGCCCGCAAATCTTGCTGCATGCATGCTCCTCCCCACTCCTGCTGCACCTACCCACAGCCTGCAACTGGACTGCCCTGTGTTTGGGGGGAAGGGGGCCTGAGCTCTGTTAGCCCCTGCCTTCTGCTGCCTATGCAATCAACCCTGTCACACAACTACAAAGCTTATTGATTAGAGACACCAAACTCATATAACCTATCACAGGTAAAGCAGGGAAACAACAGCAAGGCCTGCTGCTGTAAAGGCTGTTAAAAGACATTCAAGAGTTCCAGTTAGAAGAGAATTAAACCTAAATTACTTCCAATTATGATAAATTAAATTTCTTTATAAAAACAACCAATATTTCTGAAGAGCACCCCTGAACAGGTACAGTTTCTTTGCTATCTAATCCAATGGATAAATTAATATAAACTGAGCAATTAGGCCAGTATATTTTTGAGGAACAAGGAACAGCACTTTCAATCAAGTGCATATAATTAGCGCTTCATTGAATTTAATGCTGCTTGGGGCTGTGCAGTTTGTCTACAATAGTATACTCTTCAACACGAGCTTAATGGTAAGTATATGAAGTGTCCATTAATCAGAATTTGACAACTCATGACTATTCTTCAAGCATGTGCTTAAATGCTCTGCTAGATTAGGGCTACAGTGCATAAAGCACCTGGCAAGATGTAAACCCTCCTTCTGATTGGGTCATAATAGAATACTTGTTTAATGTATGACTTGTATAGATTTACTTGTTGGTCTTTAAAAGCAAATGCATCTTGGATTCTTGGTTGCTGCTGCATATGGTGTAAATTTTTACAGGACTCCTTAAAAATATTATCAATCATTAGTGCATGAAGTGTGACTATATCATGTTTCTTAGATTCATGCCACTTAGATTCACAATTTATTTCTGGACGTATGAGATTAAACACAAGTTGTGATTTGCTTTCCATGGTCTAAATCCAGGCTGTTCAAACTCTCTGGGTCCTACCCCATAGCCAGTTTCCCACCCACTGAACCATCGAGCAACTGAGCCCTCAATCTTTCAGTTTTCCCACAAGAATATTGTGGGTTATTAGATCAAAAGCCTTTTAGAAGTCTAGGTATATAACATCTACAGGTATATAAGGAATCCATCATGCTGCTGATGATGACTTCTTGAATCTGGGGGTAAACAACACTCAAAATACATAAAGGCTCAGTGGTAACAGCTTTACTTGTACCACAGCCAAAAGGGACCTAGGGGTAATGATTGACCATCGCAGGAATGAGCCGTCAGTGGGAGATGGTGGTCAGCAGGGCAAATAATATGCTGGCATGCATCAACCAATTCAGCTTGTGTAAACCTAAGGAAGTGATACTTCAGCTGTACTCAGCACTGGTGAAACTGTAGTTGGAGTACTGCATCCAGTTCTGGGCACCACACTTCAATAAGGATGTCGAGTAGTTTGAGAGAATCCAGAGAAGAACCACCCACGAGGAAAAGCTGAGGGACCTGGGCCTCTTTAGCCTAAAGAAGAGAAGGTTGAGAAGGGACTTGATAGTGGCTTACTGCTATATCAGAGGAGTGCATCAGGAGTTCAGTGAACAACTGCTCACTAGGGCACCCTGGGGAAGACCAGGACCAATGGATACAAACTCCTGGAAGGCTGCTTCAGGCTTAATGCCAGGAAAAACTCTTTCACAATACAGGTGTCCAGACTGTGGAATAAACTCCTTCCAGAGGTGGTACAGTCACCTACCATGGAGGTTTTCAAGAGGAGACTAGACAGTCACCTCGCTGGGGTCACCTAACCCCAGTTGTCTTCCTTCCTAGAGCGGGTGTGGTGGCTGGACCCAATGATCTGCAAGGTCCCTTCCAGCCTCTAACAATCTATGAATCTATGAGTTGTGCACAGCATTCTAGATGTAGCTCACCACAGGTTGCGCAATGGCATTTATATTTTTCTATCTCTATTGCAAGTACCTGGAATTCTATTTGCCTTGTGTAGGGCTTCATCTCAGGTATTTATGATTCATAATAATCTTGTGATTGACTAGTATAACCAGGTCTTTATCCTTCTCTGACATTTCCAATTTATATGCTCCCATCTTACAACAAAATTCTTGTCATTAGGACATTAGAACATGACCATATACTTTGTACAATTACCTCTCATCCTGTTTCTATCACTCCAGTCCCCATGGCTGTTTCTTTGTGTATGATATTCCAGTTCTCTTTGGTATTCATTAGTGGTCTTCATTAATAACCTCCCTCCAGTCTTATAGATCCTGTTTCATCATCCTTTTTCTATCTATTTCATTTCCCCTTGAGCTACTACTTCCTTATTCACCTTGCAAGTTGGACTCAATTATCTCAGTGAGCCCCACAAATAACAGGGACTCTCAGTAACAGAATATGGCAATATTATCATTGGCACAGAACATTTATCTTATTCTTTAGCTACTTCCATGGCCACCCCCAACACAGAACTGATTTAAAAAAAAATACATTTTTATAACCATTCACAGTCTATCTGTCCATGGTCTGGATTGCTAACTATGTCTCCCTCTGCTTGTAGCTTGGGAGATGCTGATACTGATTTACGATCATTTGTAAATACAGACTGAAGATGGCCTGTCTCTTTTGCCTGAGGCTATTTGAATTCCATGCTACTTTTCTATCTCTTATAGGAAGCCAGCTGAAGGCATTGGGTTCTCTAAAGCATTTCTCTGAAGTCCTATTTAGTTTTGTGATTTATTCTCTTGTATGCCTGCCTTCAAATACTTTTCACGAAAAAAACTTTTCTCTTTATAAATGTGTATTGCATTATACTTGTACAGATAAGTAGCTCATGGCTAGGCAGGTGAGAGTTCTCTTATATATAAAACACAGCAACAAGCCTACTCACTTCGCTCTAGTTGCCTATGTGAATGTTTGAATTGTCTGAGTTGATGAATTACAATAATTTTGGCTTGGTTGTAGTTTGAGATGCATGAGAGTGAGAAGATTTTTTTTGTGAAGTAGAAAAATGAAATGTTTGAGTATCATCCTGAAGCTGTATGGTTCAGGCATGCTTCAGAGAGATGACTCAGATGAACTTCAGGTGCAAAAAAGCCACAATATTTGTTAATAGAAACATTACAGGAACAAAGTGTTTTCTGCAGTTTCTTTGTTTCTTGAGGAAAGTCCAAGCTCAGGATGACCTCTGTTCATGAAGTTTATACTGCAGCTTTTTGCCTGCCTGGTCTGCCCCTTGAAGGTTCAGATAGCAGTGAACCTTCACGTGAACTGCAGGCTACTGCAGATTTTATAATTGTATATTTTTCTTTTTCGAGAGCAGCAGTAGATGTATCATCTGGGCTCCTGTTCACTGCTGTTTGCCACAACCGAGAATCTTTAAATTAGAACCAGTTTGCCCAGCTGGTACCTAATGATGATAGGCATTATAAAGTGATGGCTTCAAAGATTATACCCATCATAATAGGGGGAGGAAAATGACTTCTATTTCTTTATCAGGTACTTCACACAATAGACCTTTGAATTAGTAGCAACGAAAATACAGGGTATATTAATATTTTATTATTCTTATTATAGTACCACCTAGAGGCTCTATCTAAAATCAGGTGCCCACTGTGTAAAGCAATGTACTAACATACCGAGACACAGTCCAGCTAGTTACTTCTCTGTTCAGGGAAAAGGTTGACAAGGCAGATTATTACTGTGTATTGAAGACAAAGAAGAAAGAACATTAAGGATAATTAACTACCTTTTATACACAATTAGTATCACAAGTACAGACATTTACATACAAGAAAAAAATCCCTGGAGCATGAAAGAGTGACTTAAATGGAAACATCCTTGAGGACTCTAGTTTTAGATGGGAAAGGAGTGTATAGAGGGAAAGAAAAATACACTTTCTCCTTGAGCAACATAAATGTACAACCTAAAAATGGAACATGGTAAGGATTCAGGGCAGAAGGGAAAAAAAGAAAAAAATGCCCATGTTTCTATAAAGGTAAGAGTGGAAAAGTCTTAGTTCATAAAATTGGATGTTATTAATAGAAAAAGATCACACTGTTTCAGCTATTAGGCTCTTTCATGTAAACTCCTTGGTGAAGGGAAAGGGAAGGAAAGGCAAAATTAGGCACTTGAACAAGTGAACTGGTTTTCAGTAGTTTTGTATATCTAAGATTATCTTTTAAGCTAGTTTCAGTTTTGGCTGGTCTGACTCAGATAATGACAGTACTGTAATACTCCTGCCTTGAGTGACCACTTTCTCTGTTAATTATGTATGAAATCAAACCAGGAAAATTTGTAAAATAACCAGCAAGTTGTCCCCCACAGATCTGTTGAAAGATGTATAAAACTCAACTTGTTAAAAACTTTTTGAGGACCTTGCTGGGAAAGAAAAAAACTGAAAAGCTCAGGATGCCCATTGTTAGATGGATCTCTATCTTCCCTGCAACCTACCTTTTTTTTCCCTCCATTTTCTGTTTTACAACCGTAACAGCAAACATAACACTCATTTCTATGAATAGACCTTATAACCCTGACTCAGAATAAAGGGAAGAGGAGATAAGTCTCATCTCAACTAAACAAGGACCTATGAAAACCTCAAATGCTGCCTTTTTAATGTCACATAGGCTATAGGAAAGCCTTACATCCATGTTAAAGCAGGCTATTATATAAAAGTGTGTACTCATATCAGCACCACTGACACATTTTAAAAATAAAGCACCAATTAGTTTATTTAGTGAGCAGTCCAATCATGCTGGTGTATGCTAAGCATCCTCAAAGCATGCCTACTGAATCTCACCCTTCAGGCAACTCAGGTGTTGTTCCCTTTAGTTGTTAGTTTATAAATGGGATGAGATGGTGGGAAAGGGGAAGGGGAGATGTTTCTGATTGCTGAATAGGCAGCTCTGGACATGTGCAGTAACAGCTGTATGCATCTAGAGAACTTTCAGGTCAAAATAAAGCTTAATTTACATGCTTTAGGCTCTGCTTTTGCGCTCCTCTGACTAGCTTCACTTAAATAGTGTGAAACACACTTGAAATAGTGTGTTACATACAAAAAAGTATGGCGTTATTTAAGTCATTTTCTAAAATAAAAATTACAGTTCAATTTAGTATTTTGAGTTTATTTATTTAATCTGTATCTGCTGTGTAGATATGTGACAAAAATATCATTGAATTAGACTCATAAAATAATTCCATGCAAGAAAGAGAAATGACAGATTCCCTCCCCCTGAAGGAAACAATGTAGTGCTGTGTTAAGAAATCTTTTAAATCTGAATGTGCCTACCAGTAGGAGAACAGAGAATGGGGAAAATTCCCAAAGGGATGATTCCACAAAAGTTCCCCTGTTGGCACTAGATTTATAACCCAATCCTGGTTCCTTGTTCTGGGTGAGCACAACCTTCAGACTGACCACAAGTCCTTCAGTTGATTATAGGCCAATTTTATTGATATGTCATGGTGTGAGATCTCCAGGGATGGAAATGATGATCCTAGGACTCCATGACCATGCCTGCTCTGCCCTGCAGATACCTTCTAGTCTCTCCTGCCACGTCTTGTTGGTTGAAATAATAAGCTGGGAGGCTGCCCACGAGTTTCTGTAGTCACAGTCCTGCTGAATCCCACTAGACCCTATTGATTTTAGATCCCTTGCCAGGTCTTGCTCGAAGTCAGTGCTTTATGGAATAACTGCATGGCTCCAAAACTGCCCCTTTACCACACCCCATGCCTCACAGATTGTACTTAAACATTGTCCCTTTTGATGAACCAACAGTCTAGCTCAGCCTCCTATCATCACTGAACAATTGGCCCCAGTAGCAGCACTGTCTGGCAGTAGGGTCCCTTCACCCTCCTGTATCTGCTGCACCCTCACTGGCAATTTGGCACTGGGATCTCCTTACTCCCTGTAGCAGCACCTTCTGGTACTGGGGATTTACATGGTAGTGTGCCCCAATGAGGCTGCCTCTTCCCAAATTAGCTTCATCCTAGTTCACCAGACTCTAATAACAACATAAACGTAAGTCCCTGGGCTCTAACATAAGAACAACATTGGAGGTCACTCTCTGCCCCTTAAAGGAGGCAAGCTTTTCCCTCAACAATGCCTTCTATACCCAGATACTTTAGGAGCTCCTAAAACCCATTAGTTTTACCAGCAGCAGAATAGGCAACCAAACATCTCAGAGTAGCATGTCTGCAAGGACTCCTTCCCCCTGGCTACTAATAGAGACCTAACACCCTGCTACTCCCAGCCCTGGGGCTTATATGTGCCCAGGGCCCTGTTTCCTTCCTGTCAGCTGACTGGGTGCAGGTGCCAGCTAAAACCCTGATTAGCCTTCTGCCAAGACTACCTGCAGCTATGGAGCCCTACCTAGCTCTCAGGACTCCCTAGCTAAACTTCCTCTACTCTCGAAAGAGCTGGCACACCTTAATGCCTATACACAGTGATAGAGAATAAGAGTAATACAGGCAGAAATTCCAAGGGTTTTTTGCAGCTGGGCACTGGAGTTCTGGAGCCAGGCCTGTCTTAATTATGAAAATAAAGTTGGGATGTTTATCATTTCCCATGATGTGTATGCCCATTGGCCTCAGACATGGTGTCTGCCCTAAAGAGTAAGAATTGTGTGACAAACAGGCTTTTAGAAATCAGTTAACCCTTGCCATTCCCCTGCACCATTGTTCTAATGCAATATCTACTTTACCTGCAAATCTCTAAATATAATTTTCTATCCGTCACTCATATTATGGAAAAATGCTTGCACAGATGCAAGGTCCTTATAGTTTTTTCTTTCTTTCTTTCTTTTTTTTTTTTGTAAGTTCTCTTAAAAGATACAAGATGACCTAGAAAAAAATCAAGTAGGTATGAACATGTTGGGAAAACAGTGCACTCCCTGTACTGGCCTGCCACTGTATCTCCTCCTTGAGGTGGGATATCCAGCAGTAGGGGTGAGAGATTAATTCATTTCTCCGTAGCCCTTGAAGCCTCTTAAAGACACAACACATATGCTAATTTGCTGTCTGCAAAGCTCCCAGTCTAAACTGATTTGAGTTAACTAAACTACCACTGGGTTATGGTGATTTCTGATAGCTTTCTACATGTGGAGAACTAGAACTGGAAAGCTGGTGGTGAGAAGCTCCACATGTTAGCATCTGTCCCCTGAGCCATTTAGTCCTCTGGTGTATATATTTAAAAGTCTAGGTAGTTTGAAGGGCTGTACCATAATGTGTTTTTTCACTGATGTCAAATAAGAAAATCCTTATCACAAATTTCTGATAAATGTATGACCTGAAGATTAGTAGATGTCCAACACTGTAACTTTCAAAATAAGGGATGTATCCCCACATTGAAATAAAGGATTCAGAAATATAATTCACTATTGACTGAAATAGTATTAATCAATTATGTAGCAAATGGGGGAGTAAAAACAGCTGCTATAATTCCCTCATTAAAACATCCTTTACTAGGAAAATGCAATACTCTTCACCGATGTATTCTTTTGCAGTAAACACCTTCCATTATTTTTTTGTATTTAGAATGATGGACTGTCCTTCTGATACAATAACTATTGTCTATATACCCTTTTAAAAGCCACCTTCTGTTTGTCATTCTCTACAAGGCTGGATTTCCTCTGAGGAAAGATAGGAGAAAATAACTAATGGTTAGGGACCTATCTGAATCATGGCGAGATGAAGGGGTTTTCTCAGACTGCCCATGACTGCTCTCAGAGTGCAGAGCTGAATTCACAGTCTTTCGTATCAACCCCCCCCCGCCCCCCTTGTCACTAACTGGTTGAGAGACCCAGCAACCCTGCCCCTTGCCACCAAACGCTCATCTTCAGACTGCAGCATTGCATCTGGTTTCTTAAAAGATGGCGCTTAAATGTTTTCACTTTCCTGACTGGTGCCTTCACTGAATCTATATCACTCACTCAGCTTCTCAGTAGCCCTCAAACCACATGCTTTATGACTGCAAGGTTTGCCACACTTTCTTTGTATTCCAGTAAGCCTTTTTTTCTGCGTGATTCCACATAAAATCACGAGAATTGACATTTTGGGGGGATGATTGTGGAAACCCGTTTTTCATGGTTTCTGTAAAAATCACAAAACCACCATTTAAGTGTGTCCCTGCTAATGGTACAAGAACCAAGATCTAATCTCTATAGGGTTTAAAAATTCACAGATTTTAAAAAATCCATTCGAATGATGATACCTACAGCGATGGAAATGTGTTATCACATCTTATGCTGTGCTGGGTTTGTTTGTTCATGCCTTTGTATTTCACTCACCATCTCCTTGCAGTAAGCAAAAGAAATGCAGGAACTAAAAACACTGACTGCAGAACAAATCAAAGGTCAAAGGGAATTCTGTTACAGCAGAAACAATCCCTCCATTTTGTCTGTTTTTTGCTATCCCTGCTTCCGCGTTGTAAAGGTGTTCAGTTACACCTGACAGAATGGTTTTTAGTACTATCTAAAATCAGAAGTAATTTCCTGAATTCCTTTTAGAAATGGTAAGAATAGGCAAATGTTTCCCCCTACCCTGGTATCTTTCTTTTAAATACAGCTTTGACTGTGTTATAATATTTAAAATCTAATGTTTTGCTTCTAAAAATTTGACTTCAGGTGAGTTTCAGAACTCTACCAAGCAAAATGCTGTTCTCTTCATTAAGACATATAAGTCTATAAATTATATTTGTTCCTGTAAAAGTTGGATGTTTGTTCTTTGAGTACTGTTTTATACTGGGACAATTTACTGCAATTAATTGCATGTATAGATGTTGATCACAGGCATAAGTTGTGCCCGGTCACCCTGCCAGCCAGGGACAGACTTCTTCCTACAGCTTAGCCCATAGCTCTGCACTTTCAGCACCCTCGTGCCCCAGCCAGCCCCTCTGCCACCCACCATGGTCACCTGGAACCTGGTGCTGAGCAGCTCTGGTGTAAATTGCTCTCCCCTGGCTTGAACTGCTGCTGTCCCAGGCACACATGTAGGTGCTGCATCCAGGAAGAGTTTAATCCTATTCAAACTGATATGGAGTTTAATTAATTGCATGTATACATGCTTCAAATTAATTGCATGTACACATGCACCCAGTATGGCACTTTCTGGTTTAGCAGTTGAATGATACAGACATACCTTTGTGTGGGTTAAAAATAGAAAATATAAAGAGAAGGAACTATGGAAAATCTCATAAGGAAGATGAGTTGAAATGGACAACTACCTGGAAATGTCTACTCCAGAACTGAGAGCATTTTTCTGTGCCATTAACCATGTGTCTATCCAGGCACCGTTATCTCTGTTTTAATTGTTATTTATTTTCAAGCTTGTCAAATATTATGGCAAAATGAGGCTTTTTTAGACCATGTCAATACAGCTTTCACTCCAGCCCTGGGTTTGCTGCAAACAAGATAATTCTCATTTACTCATTCCTTCTCATACTTGGGTAACCCAGAGGACAGTAATTCAGGAAGATATACAGTTATACCCCCCACCCCTCCAGCACTGCTTTCAGTTCTCTCAGAGGCGTAGCAAGCTTCTGCAAGACCTTGCAGGACAGGGCACCAGGGACAGCCCCTAAGGAGTCTGTGCCCTGGGATTCCTGTAGCTGGTGTGCAGAAAATGTTCCTGTCATCTGCAGCTACCCTTGAGGGCTACCCTTAAAAGCACTGTTCTTGCCCAGTAGCATATCTAAAAAGGGTGGGGAGTGGAGCTGCACCTTCTGTGACAAAAATCCTGGGTGAGAGGGGGAAGGAAATCACATTTTTGCTTTGTCCGTATATTGGCTCCAGAATTCTTTCTAAGTTGTTGTCTGGGGCTGAGACCCTGCTCACTCTCCCCTAGTTACACTCCCAGGTTCTCCCTAGACGCGCAGCCTGAGTGTAGCCCTGGACTACATATTCAAAACCAGTCTGAGCAACCCTGCTTAACTGCTGATCTCTGAGTGGAAGTGATTGGGGCTTATTTGTTGGAGCTAGACTAGAGCAGGCTGTGGAGATGTATCCTTATTGGTCATCTCTAATCAACAGAACTAGAGGACTGTCACAATCAAGATTTAGAATATTTTTTTCTTAATAAAGTTTTTAAGATGTGGGAGATGAAATGTGGTGAATCAAGGTAATAGTCTATTATGAGATTTAAGTTTTTCAGTCAAGCCACTCAACAAGGAGATGACCTAGTTCTTTTTTCACTACCCCTCACCAGCAGGCAAGTGTCGTACAGAAATATGAGCTTCCAGGTGCCATATTAAATTGTTGTCTTTTAAAAAAAATTACAAGGCTTGGTGCCTTGTACAAGGCTTGGTAAGTGGGGGTCCTTTGTGGCAGTGCTTTTGCTTTGGTATCAATCTGATTAATTAGTAATCCATTCAACAGTCTGCACTGCAGTGTTGAAGCAATCCCATTTTGCTTTCAGTTAATTATGACCCGATGCTAATTCTCTCAGGGATCAGTGATATTTGTTTAGTACCAGGCTGCTGCTTTCAGAAAATTAAGTCCTTGGTGGTTCCTTGCATCCTACTATTTACATGAGAAAATCTGAACTATTGCAAATGAAGCTACTTTTCCTGCTGCTGCTGTTCAGTGGAACTGCTATTTTTTCAGTGTATTACTGCCTAATGAGTGTTTTCTTTTAGAATGCTGTTCAGTACAACTGCTGTAGGTGCAAAGAGTAGAGGATAATGGGGATAAAAAGCATGAATCCACTATCATCATTATGATTATTATTTATTAGAAAGTGATTTTTTTCATTCAGTTGTAAAGAATGTACTTAAGTAAGGTGTGCTATATGTTATTACTGTATAGTTCATACAACACTTTGCTGCTTTTCCTAAAAATGTAAGCTCTTTTCTATTAGGCATACTAAGACTAGTTCTCCGCTTATCTAACTGAAATCACCAAGCTCTCTGTATTGAGGATTCTTCTTTTCAGACAAATGTATATATTGTTGCTTCTCTTGTTTTAAAGAAAACAGGAAAGGACTGCCTTAGGTGAAATGAGTGGATGGGATCAGTCCAGTGTCTAGTGGACTGGTTGCCACATTATGTCTGTCACCTGGATAAAGTGGGACCCTTTAATATCTTACTGCTTTAGATGACGTATTCCTGTCATTGAGCTTGTGTAATTGTATTTTTTCAAATACTATCATCCTGGCACTAATTTTACTGGTAGTACTAGCAGTTAAATGAATTACCACTGTCTCATGTTTTAACAGGGGAGAAGGAAGGGAATGGGAAAATCTTTGTACTTCTTTCATTATGGGACAGTTCCCTGGCAAAAGTTAGAACCGCCTGAGAGTTTTCTTAAATTACGATGTCTTCTAGCAAATGATAGATTAAGGGCATTTTGCACCACAGCAACAGCATATCCCAACCAGGAAGCTACCAAGGACTTTCAGCTCACTTCTTTAAGAGAAAAAAAATTGCTACGCCAAGGAACTACCATATGGAAAATCAAGCTTCTTTTTAAAATGTGAACAATAAATGGAAAGCTTAAATTTAGTTTTATTTATTGAGTTAAAAGCTGGTGTAACAGAAAGTGGGTGCATCTACATGAGACACTACAGTGCATTAGGAATGAACTACTCTGCCATAGCTCATTGCTACAGTGACATAGCTTCTCCAGGCATGAACCAGGACGACAATGCTACTGCACAGTAGTAGTGAGTTATGGCACAGTAGATGGTTGTTGAACACTAGCATCTAAAAATAACAGTGTGGGGATGGTACTGCCCAGTAACATTGATTTCTATGCAGCCATTTAGTACTTGGTTAAGCATACTGACTAAGTGTGCTGTCATATACTTTCACACACATCATGGTTCAGCAGACCATGCTATCAACTTTTTCCACCGACCTGCATTGCAATCATTTAGATAATCTTTTAGGGACAGGGAAATCATCTTGTTCTTTGATTGTAAAGTGCCACTGAACATGAACATTTATGCTGTTGTTTAAACAACACGGAAAATCCAGTTCTTTGGGGTTGGAATTCTCAAATAAGCTGAAAAGGCATTGATGCCTAGCTTGTATTGAATTTCAACATTAATTTGTTACTTTTGAAAACCACAGCCTTGAAGTTTTGCAGGGTTCCTGCAGATGATCTGGATAAATATTTATGCTTAGAAAAAGCTTTAATTGTTCCTCTTCCTGCTTCTTAGCTATGTGGTAAGTATGTAGACAGCTTCAGTTTCCAGAATGGGGAAGTTAAAAACCAAAAAGAAGCAGAAAAAAAATAAAATAAGTGCCTTTATTTCTTGTGAATTTATTAGGTTAAATACCAAGCAGAAAGAAACTCCCAGAACAGTCTCACAGCTATATTATTTGGTACAGTTGGCTTTTCTGGTTGTCCACTCTGCTACATAATTCAGTATTATGCTTTGCTTGTGTCTAGGTATAAAGGTTAATAGAATGTTCAGTTGATGATAACACTCAGGTCTACCATATCTTCTGAATTCTAAGCCATTTGAAAATCAAATCTCCAGTGTTTTGTTTAATGCCTATAGACAATATTATCCTTACCACTTCAGTTTGTCACTCATAATACCTCTTTTCGTTAAAAAGATAACCATTAGGGTGATTTACATAATGGCTAAGTACAGACAGTCAAAAAGCCTGAGACCAAATCGATTCAGTCTTTGCAAGTTAGTTTAAGCTGCACAGATTAAATTGAAGCAGAAGTGAACATACGTTTTCCTTTGATTCAGGAAATACAGCCACATACCTGCAGTAGCTCAGGCCAGAAGTTGGGGGCACTAGAACACAACTCTCTGATTATGTGTTCACTTCCTCTTCCTACTGCCCCCGCAGTCTCTGGGATTTGCAATCCAGAATCATAGTAGCAGCACTCTGCAGGGTTACTTATCACTTCCTCTTCCTGCTTCCAGGTGCCTCTGGGATTTGTAGTTCACAGTTGCAGATAATAGTAAGTTTGAGTAAGGGAAGGGGTGTTTAACCACTCTCCCTGGCCCAAGATTTCAGGGCTGGAAAGCATGCTGGGGGACTGTGATTTAACTTGAACCAGGAAGGGGTCTAGGACAGAAATTGTATAAACCGGGTTGACCCAAATCAGTTAAGTCTGATACTACATTCAACCAGGTTTATTTTAAATCAGTTTCAGTCATTCTGAAACTGGTTTACGTGCACTGAGCTTCTGTTCTGTTACAGGTTTAAACCAGTTTCTGATCACTTAAACTTGTTTATGTGTAACTTCTGTCCCTAGCCAGTGAGTTACTACAGATTTCCATGAGGTCTCCAAATTCAACGGTAGAGCAATAGTAGCAGAGTTAGATGCCATCTCACAAATATTAAGGCTCAGTTATGCAAAGATGGTACTAAATAGGTGGTGAGGATCTGCAGTGACATTAGGGTAGCCCTCAGAAGTTATTCTCTCCATACCAAGCCCATTTCTTCTGAAATCTCTAGATTCAACAATAGTAGGAAACATGCATACTTCATTAACTACTCCCTTTCCCACACTGTCCACAAAGTGAAAGTGAAGTGAAGAGAGAAATAAAGTGAGGTCATAGTTCTATGCGCTTCCTTTTGGGAACATTTTTGAACTCATTTTGATTAAGTTTCTCCCTTTACCTGCATCAGGTCCAAGCAGAATATGGTCCATAATAAGTAGGTGAGAATAATAAATTAGGTTAAGAACCAGCATTTTCTTGGTGGACTCTTTACCCCTTGTATTTTTTTCCTTTGCACTCATTTTCACACAAACAGGCTAATTCAAGCTCTGCAATCTATCTGACAGCATTTTTTTTGGTTATTTTCCTTGTTCTTTCAATTGCTCCATTTAGGAAATATGCAAGCAGCTCTCCAGCAGCTCCTTATGTCATACATGTTGGGAGTTGGTGGAAGAAACAGATCATGTAACAATTTGAAAATGTATTCTGATATTTTCCTTTTTTTATATAATATGTTTTAAGCTGCATTTACAAACAGCTAAAAATAATGCAGAATATCACTTTAAACATTTTCATGACATTTTCCAAGGGGTTGTCAAAATGTTGACACTTTTCACTGCAAATTTTAAATAATTTCATTAATTCCAGTTGTCCATTGCAGTATAAGTACAATATGAGTATTGTGTTTCAAACAGGATTATTTTCAGTTGGATAAAAATATTTTCTATTCAAATTTTGGTTTTAATTCTGATGACGAAATTGTAGCTTCATGAAAGAAATTGACACAACTTCCATTGCCTTTAGCTGAGCAAAATAGTATACTAAGGGAAGCAAAAGAGCTATCAAAGGACTGTAAAAATATTTAACATGTAATATGATGTAATATGTTTAATGGCTAAGTTTTCTAGGAATTTTCATGACGCAAGTACTGAAACTAGCAGGATTATTGATACACTTTACCTCACCACAAGTCATCTTATTCGCTTTCTGTCTTAAATAACCTAGAGAGAGAATTCAGCCAACCTTATCTCTCTATTCATCAATAGCATTGTAGAACTTAAGTATTTTTACTTTGGATTTGTATTTTCCAAGTTAGCCAGTTGTTTTTTAAGGTTTGTCCTACATACAATTATGACACTGTTTTTCCAGTGCCTGAAATCTGTTTCTACCCCTATGCAACTGGCTAATGGCACTTTTCAAGTAGCAATCTGTTACTGCACCTGGATGCCATGAAGTCAAATCATGTTCTTTGTTAACAGAAGCAGTGTTACTAACAATTCTTAAACCAAACCATGTTGACTTCAAGCGCTGCCAGAGGGTAGTGCAATTTCGGGTGAATGAGGCTTGTTAGACTGATTTTAAAACAGGTGTTCAGGCCTCGGAAATAAGCAGTTTCTTAACTATTTTTTTCGCTCTTTCACTATTGGTACAAATTGCATTCAGTGAGCAATTGCACCTCATCTAAACCTTCAAAGGCACAACATTAATTCAGAACTGCCAAATTAACACAGAAGGGTTCCAAATCTGTATCTGCATTCAGAAATGGCAGTATCCTTGTTATTTGCTTCATTTTGTTTAATTTTCTTCTACTTACATTGGAGTGCAGAGTTAATCTCACTCCAACATCACTGACTCATTCAATAAAAACAAATGATCATTCTTATATTTTACTTTAGCATTTATTTATTTAAAATTGCTGAAGATGTTCAGTCACTACTGAGTTATCACAAATTGTTTCCAATATATGATAGTCATTTTAGTGTTAATTAGACCTCTAAAATGACCTTTCTAAAATATGAAATATTAATACTTTGGTAAAATCTAATGGTCTGACACACATTAAAGGATACTTCGTATTTGTGCTAGGATGACATGCCAAATTAACTGTTATGCTAAGGTCTATAGTGTTCTCTCCACTTCTAGATGGAATTCTAACTATAATACTGAATACTAGGCAGGCAGACTAAGAGACGGCTGTTCAACTCATAGCCTGTACAAAGTTAATTTGCAGCCCATGAGCTCCTGCCTGGGCACTACTTCCCCACCGCTCTGGCTGCTGCTTAGGTCTCTAGGATCTCCCTCCTTGTGGTTAAGTTTCCTGTTCCAGTGAGTGGGACTGGATGGCATGGAACAGCACAGCCTGTAGTGCCTGAGCAGTTGCTCTTGGCTGGTCAGAAGTTGGACAGTCCTTTGTTGATTTATTAAGAGGTATTACAATCCCAGGTATGTGGCAGAGTATTAATTATCTGTAGGTAGAATGTGTCTAGGAGTTCATGGTTAGCCCTTATCAAGGGTGTTTAAAGATATATAATGATGACAATAATCAGAAATTTGGACACAATTCTAGAATTAGTGATGCACACAGCTGTCTTTATTGAGTAATCGGATCAGCAAAGTTATTTTTTTACATAGCTAAACCTCTTGGTTGCATGTGTTATCTGAAGGGCTGTATTTCTAACAGTTCAGAGCTCCTTAGTATAATACTAATGCATTGTTTCAGTGCAGGTTCTGAGAGAAGAGTGCTACGCTACTGAGTTACCCAACAAACATCCTACCAAATGACCTCCATTACTTCATCCAAGTGTTAGTGCAGTTAGATTTTACTTAGTTTGTGACATTTGACACAGTAAAACCATAAACTGAAGTATTTGTGGAGTCTTAGTCAAGCCTTTTTCATGATAAATACTGTTGCCAAGCACACACATTGGATAGGTTAATATTTTATTAATGGATAATGAGTTGTATAAAATGCTATACATTTGTCGCATTTATTCTGAATCACAGATATAGTAAGCTGTAAATAAGACGAAAAATATTGTTTCGGTTTGGAAACTCAATTTAGACAAGGTTTATAGAGCTTTTTATTGGTAAAAAGAAAATGTATATTACATTTATGCTGTCACAACATAAACACACATTTTTACCATCAAATTATGTGAAACTTTTGTAGTTTATCATAGTGAATTTGTGCATTGATGATAGTAATTACTTTTAAGAATTATTCCAGGCAATGTGCATGCAAGCAGCATCTACTAAAATTAATAATTGTCGTGCTAATGTGTTGCTGGATGCCAGTCTGAAAAAAATAAGTATGTATTACTTGCATGTTCTCAGAGGGCAGAACCATGTTATATGAAATATGCAAAGTGACCAGTCCATCAGTGGTGGTGGGAGAAAATATTATTTGTGTGTGTGTGGGGCGGGGAGGGATACAGGGAAGTACAGAGCTGCCCTTCCTTCCCCCAGGGCCTTTCCGGGGCCGGTGTGTGGTGGGAGTGCTGGGTGTAGCACTGCAGCAGTGGGACGTGGTGTTGGCGCTGGAACAGTGGAGTTGCATTTGGGTGGGCTGAGCCCCATTAGCCCCAGGCTTCTACCACCTATAGCAGACATCATATGTGAATATCCATAGAAATCAAGGCTGTTAAAATTATGTATGTCAGCATATAATGTCATTATTGTTGAAATAGGAACAAGAAACAAACGTCCCCTGGTATACTTTAGGGGGAAAAGCGGGGAGGGGCTTCATTCACCACAATGTAACTTCATTGGATTACATTTGTACAAAGCTAAACTACATAAAATTAGAATAATACAGTGGTGAATCAGACCCATACCTCTAAAATGGAAGCAATCTACTTCATCTTTTTATGTTTGTTCCTATTTATGTTAAAAAAAACCATATATACATGTGAGATTTTACCCTTTCCAGGAAACTTTATGAAATACTTCTATTATTAATGCAAACACAGTTGTTAAAAAAAAAAATCCTGCTTTCTTCAGAAGAAATTAGATTCCTAACCAGGATAAGTGTTTGGACGAAATGAATGAAACAGCAAATATAGCAAATGCTTGGGTATAAAAAAGTATATGGGGAATTTTATACTGAGGTACAGTGGAAGTACCTCAGTGGATTTTATACAGTGGAAGTACAGTGGATTTTATACTAGGAAGTGTGAAGTCTTCCACAGTGGTTAAGGTCCACCTCTGCCAGTAGCCTACAGTAAAGACAAAACCAGTAGGGGTTGCAGTGATGTAGTTTCACCCTCCTTTGATTCTTGCTCTACCCAAACTTTAAAATCAACTATGTGGGAGGAGCGGTAACATTTCTATTCAGGCAACACTGAAGGAGTCCATTGAATTAATAGCTCATATTAAACCTGATTCTTGCTAATCTGTCTCCAGTTTACAGGTTTTAACAACACTCCTTTTTAATGGTTTTGATGTTCCACTGTTTAGACTCTTTTCTGCTGCTTTTCTTCTGTCTTTTAGCCATTCCTGATAATGTCTCTCTCTCATTTCACAGCTGTGTAGACAGTTTTTAGCTCTGTCTAAAAAGGTGTGATGTGGGTAGCATTACATTCAACTGCCTTTAACTCCTTAACCCAGGAGGAAGGCTAGTCCAGTGGTAAAGACTTAATACCTATCAGATCTAGTTTCAATTCCTTGGTGTGCTACATTCATTCTATATACTATCCAATTTGCTGGCAGAACAAGTTGAAGATTACTTATGAAATGAAATTATCCCAATAGCAAATCAAGGAATCATATTGCTTTAAGTTTAAATTAACGTAAACAAATCTTGTCATTCCCAAACATAGGTAGCAAATCTATACAAAGATAAAAAAACTCTCATCCCTTTTAAAGGTGTCTAACTGACCTCTTCCCCCTCCCCCACCCCAACATGCTAGTTCTTGCATGGACTGCTTTCCAGGCAAGTAATTCTTGTAGCAAAATATAATGAGTTTTATAGTTTTATGAGACCTGAACACAGTCCCAAGCTCTGGTTATTCTCTTTGCACCTTGAGGTGTTAGTTAGTGGTACATTTCCTTGAATAACTAGAGAAATTTCTCTCTTTTGACATGAGCCATACTGTTCAGGAACAGCAGCTGATTAGAAGTCCTGACAATTAGGGCTACAAATGTAGACTCTGAAGTTAGGTGATCATCTTTCAATATTATGGCCTTTAGCCCAGACATCTTATATACACAGTGCAATTTGCCTGTATTCACTCAGGGGTGAAAGTTTTAACATTTCAAGAGTAACCACACTGCATGAAAAAGATAGACAGCAAAAAGGAATAAACAAGTAAAAAGAAAAAACAAACCCAACACTCTGAAACAAGAATCCAGAGTCTGGGTGTGGAAATGCAGGGATTAAAGCAGAGAGTACTGAAAAAGGTATAGAAAACATCATCTAGTAATTGAAAAGCATGGTGAAATACAAGTCTACAAAGACTGAATAAGATAGATCAATGGTTTTCAACCTTTTTTATTTGTGGACCCCTAAAAAAAAGTTTTGAATGAAGGTACAAACCCCTGGGGGAGTCGCAGGGGACCACAGGTTGAAAACCATTTGAACAGATGCATAAACAAACAGAAAACAAACAGTATCCAAAACTGATGATGATGCAGAGTTCTTGCAGAATAATTTTTTGATATAGAACGAATGGGCAGGATGTGAAAGTGAATCGTAATGCCTGCTTTTTATATGACAGAGAAAGCTAGTGTTGTTTGGCTTTTTTCACCCAAATGAGAAAATCCAAAGTAAAGAAATGAGTTCTTGTGAGAGTTTTGCCCCTGCAATGTGGGAATAAAATCACTTATAATGGATCTAGAACAGAAGCATTGCCTGGAAGAGTCACAAGAATGATGGAAAGTCTTACTGGAATGGGCATCAGTGGAATAATTGATGCCAGTCCCCATGGACTATAAGACCATTAGTAATGCCAAAGAATCTAAGAGAAGTTGCAGCAGGAAGTGGTTGAAGTTGGAGGAGCTTAAAATCCTGTTTAGCAGAGCAAAGTAGAAGCCTAACATTTGGATGTAAGGGGTTCTAGTTGTGGGAGAACTTATCTGTCTTTTGGGAAAAATTGTGGAAAGGGCATTACAGGGCCATAAGAACTGTGTTGATCTTACCTCCATCTTCCATTCAATGGTTAGGTTTTAAGCTAATTAAAGCATAGCTTTGGTTTTAGCCCAGATGATCCCCCATTAAAAGCAGCACAGACTTGAAGTACAACCAAGGTGTGCTTGATGATTTTGTGGGTGGATAGCAGGGGGAAGGTTCAGCATATGTTGCAGCACAGGCTAAATTGTATCTGATTTTTACCTAGACTGTAATCAAATTTCTGAAGAAATATTATGAAATTTGTATGACTGGTATAAAACTTTTTTCTTTTTCTTTGCCATGCACAAAGAATCTGAACTCAGTGTATGATTAGGAATACCTGCTTTTGATATCAGATATCTATAGCTAAAGGTCAGGAAGAGACTTAAAAAAATCTAAATTAATAATTTTATTTTATTTTTCTAAGAATTGACATCTTTGGTACTCTGAGCTCCAAGCAATCATACAGCTCTTTTGCATAGGGTGACTATGTCCCAGTTTCAAAGGCCAGTCCTGGCCAGCTGTTGAGAATTATACTGGATGTCCTAGAAACATGGGGGCACAGGACACAGTGCTGTCAGGAGCTGGAGTGGTGCGAGTACCTTGCAGGTGGGTAGGTGGGCATTGCTGCTTGCCCAGGATACCACCTCACCCACGCCAACTTGTGAGAGTGTGGTAGGGACAGTGTCCCAGGTGAATGTCCCAGATATCCTAGATTCCCTTATGATCAGCCCATTTTTACATAAAGCACAACTCCTCCTTTTCTCCCCTGTGTGTCTTTCCTGAACAGTTTATATCTATCCATGACAGTGCTAGCAGTCATGCAAGATGTCCCACCAAGTCTGTTATTCCAATCACATTATAATTTTGTGACTGTGCAAGGACTTCCAATTCTTTCTGCTGGTTTCCCAGACTCTAGCTCACCTGCTTTCCCACTTACTTCAGAGCTTTGGTCATTTTGCCCCAGTAAACCTAGTTTAAAGCCCTCCTTAAATTAAATCTTCATATTTTTTATTCTATATGGCATTAAAATCAATGTAAATCAACAGTCTATTGATTTACCTGGCTTTGCATCAGACTTACTTTTGTTAGAGCAATGTGAAAATGGATGGGTGAGAGGAACAAATATAATAGGAAAACGTGTTTTAGAGAAAGTAGCCTCCAAGGCCAACAATAATAAAGGAAGAAAAAAGTCACATCAGGAAAAGAAATCAGAAATAAAGGCCTCTGGTTATTATCATGTAAAGAAAATATCAGTGACAGTATCAGACAATGAGGTGGAAACTGTGGCAGTGTAGTGCTTCTGATGCCTACGGCAACAGTTTGTAATTCCAAGTAACAACCTGTTGTAAAGCAAAAAAAGATAAGAGAAACAAACTGGCAAAATCCTATCATTTTCTCACAAAGCATTGTTAAAAGCAATACCAATAATGTTTGCAGTTGACAGTGCAGGTGCAAGACATTCACAGAAACCAACTACAGGTGACTTACCCCTTAACCAATTTAAAATTAGGATGTCTTTACAATCGCTCTGTAACTGAAGATACCTTTAGCTCAAAGCATATATACTTTTTCAGACACAGAAAAGATTGACCCTAGACAAAGTTCTTAGATATCTAATCTGCTTACATGTAAAAATTTGCAGGTATGAGGGAACTCTACATTTGTCTTTTTAAATGTTCATTTGTGGCACTTTATAAATAATAGACATGCTCATAGTATACTTTACAAAGTATGTTGTAAAGGTGACAGCATTTGGATAACTTTGGACAAATTAAGGACAGAAAGAATCCCAATTTATTTTCATATTCCAACCAAATTGCTAAGAGCCTTAAACTTCACTTAGGTGCTAACTAAGGGCAATTCAACTAAAAGTCCAAGTTGGTTAAATTATACAATGATTATTACTAGTCAGGATTTACAATAATTTTTTAATACATGGTTCTGCCACTTTTCACGGTATCAGTGGAAATCAGAATACGGATCTTTAGATCTTTTGCATGAGAGATGTTTTGCAGTCTTTAATTAAATAATATATTAACATATTAATAAATATTATAAACCAGCAGTATTGAACCTCTCTGATCTCCTGTCTCATGAAGCAGATGAGTAATACAGGGCTAGTCTGTGGGCTAGATCTCGTGTGTGGAGTCACTCCATGAGTATGAACCAGTACACTGACCCTGACCTTGAGCACCTAGAACTAGCCATGTGCCAGCCCAACCCTGTGCACCTAGATCCAGCCACCGACTGACCCCATGTGCTAGTGTGATCTAGTGTGCAGAGCTATATCATCTGGCCCACAGGTCCAGAATTTTGATAACAGGGAAGCAGCCATTAATACTACCACCACTCGCCTGATGCCGAATTTCTAGACCCAGACGTAGAACCGTAGGGTAGATAATGTGGCTCCATAGACTGGTTCTGGCTCATGGACCAGAGATTGAAGACCAATGTATACTGTTTCAATTAAATTTAGGTGACTAAAATAGCCAAGATGAAAATTCTGGTATTTTTAAGTGAAATTAAGAAAAACACAGCTTAAGGGGTGCTACTGTAAACTCAGTACTCCCTAACATTATGTTCTCTTGATCATGTATGTACTGTGAATTATATTCAGTAAGTCCAGCTCAAAAGGGCTGTATTCATAAACATGTATGTATACTACATGTCCTTGGTTTAGGACTGAAATTACTAATAAAGTTGTGCATCTCTAAACTAGTTTTAGGTGAGCCAGCTCCGATTAAAAAACAACCTATTGGACTTTTAAATTGAAACATTTCCAACTTGAGAGAGAGTAAAAAAATTGCAGCATGTTGCCTGCTAAAATCCTTCAAACAGCTTGACTTACTGAGTAAAAGGTGGTGAAAAGGAGATTGTGCAAGTAGAAAAAACAAGATTTTGGGAAACAGAACATACGTGTTACCGATTCAAAATTTTCAAAGGACCTGGGAAACTGTATGGACTAGCTATGTAATATACAGCAAATCAAAGCATGCTCTTTGTTAATTAGTTCCTGATGCACTAGCTCTCCTAGTAAATAATTTTTGTTTTTTATTTTAGTGCAGTTGTTTCCTAAGCGGGGTTTTGTGTAATAGACCTCTAAATATGGCACAGCCAAGCATCTGTGATTTCAGAGTGGCCATTTTGCAAAAGGAAACTGTTGATCATTTTTTCTCTTCCAGCTAGTATGTGGTTCCCACTTTCTCCTTCCCTCACCATTTTTTCCTGTGTTGAAGTTACGGAACTACATTATGTGCAGATGGGACTAGGAGTGGAGAATTTATTGGCAATTTGGAAGCCAGAAGAAGAATGGAGAGTACAGATAGTACAGAGAGGAATGGATATATAGAACTGGGAAGAAATACCTCAAATATTAAGAAAATGTTTTTAATTGTATAGGATCTATGCAAAACAATCTTTTGTGGGTGTTTTGAGTTTCTGTCTGTCAGCACAGAAAGGTTTGCTTTATGAATTAATAACAAAATTTGGAATTCAGGTCCCACTTTCCTTTTTAGGTAACAGCATTGTGTCAACAGTGGGTCAAATAGAATGAAATGCTTCTAAGTATAAAATTCCAGAATGGCAATAGCATGCTCATTTCAGGCTCAAATAGGCAAATATTCCCAATGGCTCATGTTTTATAAAAGTCAGGCAGTACAGCTCTAATTGAATCATTAATGCAGCAGTGTCTTCAGCCAATCGCCTGAATCTCATTTGTATGTTTATGTGTAACTAATTGAACATCAAAACGATAAAGATAAAATATATTTTTGAATTGCATGCTATTGTGGTTCTTCATCTTTCAGTCTCCAAGTCACTTGCTCTTAGAGAAACAAACCTTCAGTGAAAACTGAGTAGCTTTTATTTCATGTTTTATACTGCTAAATAATGCAATAGTTTCCAAGGGAGTAAAAAGCTCAATTTTTAAGCAAAGAAGGCAGTCAGAAAGTTACAGCGGAAATCGTTTTATGGGTTTTATAGTTATTGGATAACCTATAGCACATAGCACTTTGTAATCCTTTAAACCACCATTTGTGGTTAGCTGGCTTTCCCTGGAGCTACAGATAAGTAGGTTTCCATAGTGTTCTCATGCAGGCAAGTCATATAATCCCCTGATATAGATCCAGGACTACTTAGTTTTATTAACAGATAGAGAACACTAGGGAGCAACATACATATCTGCTGATGCATTTCTCTTTTGTAAGTCCAAACTTTTTTTCCAATAAATACTTCTAAAATGAATGGTCACATGTAATGAATATCTACTATAATAATATATTGGTTTCATTTTATTCTGGCTACAAATGGGCCCAATTCTGCTCTTATTAAAGTTTGTTGGACTTTGGCCATGAACTTCAGCAGAAACAAATCTAGCCCCTATCCTTGCTTAGTAAGTGTTTTTGAACAACTTGTCATACACTTAGCACTCCTGTTAGGAAAAAGGGAAATTGATTATAAAAGCCAACACCATGTAGTGCTCAAACGGAAATAACTTATGTGAATAACTCATGAAACTGATGGTGAAACGTTCTTTCTTCCCCCCACCCACCCCCAGTCAGAGTATCAGCACAAGGCTAGTATACCACTAAAGTCTTGTTAAAGCTCTGCTTTGAGAGCCTAGTTAGGATTTAAGTTTAATTGACTAGGCTTTGGTATTGTAGAAAAGCCTATGGTGGTTCTAATATGTAAAATGGAGCCCTAGCCCTTGTATGGGAAAAGAGATGAGATACCAGAACAACCTGTAAGGCTACAGAACCTGCATAAATTGAGGGGAACCTGCATTTGTATTTCTGGGGTCCAGCTAAGAAGACTAATATAAATAATTTCAATGGAAGGACTATAAAATACAGCTTTGAGGAGGTACTGCAGTGGTGCAGCAGGAGCTGTTGCAGAATCTAGCTATTTGGGGGTTTCAGTTGAAAAGTGAAAAGCATGTCCCTTTTACCATCTTGCATTCTTCCACCCCTCCTTTCAAATTCTTCTGCTTTTTAATGAAATATGCTGATTAAAAATTAGAGTGGCATTCTATGAGCTTCCCTTTTCATTCCCAGTGGGGAATATGACGATCCAAAAATGCAAGTAATCTTTTTTTCTCTCTCTTGCTCAGCTCAAGCAGCCACAATTCTGTGTTTTGGTAGCTTGAATGCAGGACTCACAAAGCCAGAGTCCAGAAACCATAATACAGTTTATTAAAAGTAAAGTAACAGACAACCTTCTACTGGGAAGAGCTACAGCTGACTTCCTCAGTTAGTATACACTATGGGAAACCCACCCCTCCAGCAAATACCTTTCTGAACAAGCAAACATAACATTTTTTCTGAGCTCTAATAGCTCAATAGCACAATGCTCACAAGCCCCTACAACTAGGGGATCCTGGGTTAACACTGTTTTCAGTCTGATGTCCATTATGGTCAATGTGTATATCTTTCTATTTAGTTTTATTGGGTGTGGAAAAAATCTAGTCTGAGAAAACATGATCTCTTGTACATACAGGCTTTCAGGTTTATGCGTAGAATATTAAAATGTATTTCTAAGGTCATATGGAAGAACAAATGAGTGATATTAAGTAGATTGTTATATTTAATATGTCATCTTATTCTCTCACTGTTCTAAAATCCGGTGCCACTTGATAAATAGTTTGACTCTTTCCTCCTACACTTTGTGCCACTCTACACTATTTCTGTTCTAAATCTGATATATTTTGACTTTTTGCCAAACATGTAACACCACTAAGTTATCAGTGAAATCAGAGTAATAGCTACCGATAATACCATTTTATCTTACTCATTCGTACCCTCAGCATGCTGATTTAAGCACAATACATTAACAAAAAAAAATCCAAAGATATATTGCCTTTGAAACAAAATTATTAGGTTATTTACTTAAGTATTTTGATTATACAGGAAAGGATATAATGAAACCTTTTCTGCCTGGAGTCTTCATTAGGCCCAAGCAGTACTCTTTCTCTTTGATATAACAAAGGGGTTAGAAGTAGTATTCATGTGTATCTATGCATAAAATGAAGGAAGGAGAGATGTTTAATGGTTAGGGGGCTGGGGCATGTGACTTCAGAGGAGTGGTTGAGGAAACTGGGCTTATGAAGTCTGGAGAAGAGAAAGCTGAGGGTGGATTTAATAGCAGCCTTCAACTATTAGAAGGGGGGTTCCAAAGAGAATAGGGCTAGATTGTTGTAAATGGTGTGAATGACAGAACAAGGACCCATAGTCTCAAATTGCAGCAAAGGAGGCTTAGGTTGGATATTAGGAAAATAAGAACCTCGAAGCTTTCATCAGAGACAGTGAAAGGATTGTGTGGAAATGTCAGGGATACCTGCTCAGAGGAGGGTCGTAGCCAGACAGGTCCGTCCAGTGTAGACATTGCAGCACGGCTATGCTCCAGAGGGATCTCCCAGTTCACTCTTATGCAGCCTTATCAGCTTGCTGGGTCAACTGGATTGGTTTAATTACACTTCTTGGAGCTATTTCTGGCCCTAGATACCAGCAAGAAGCCTGGAATAGGCTTCCCAGAGAGGTGGTGCTCTCACCTTCCCTGGAAATCTTCAAGAGGAGACTGGATAGGCACTTGGCTGGGGTCTTATGACCCCTTCCACCCCCAGTGCTCCTTCCTGCCCATGGCAGGGGGTTGGACTAGATGATCTGTCTAGGTCCCTTCTGACTTATTGATTCTATGATTCTAAGAAGACAGAAGATAAAGGAGAGAAAGAGGGATCTGCAGTGACGGTAAACGCCCACCTGCCAGCCAGGACTGAAGTCCCCAGGAATGGGGCAGCAGACCCATAAGGTCTTTACAGCTCAGGGGAGCTCATAGAAAACAAAAAAAGAAAAAAAATACATTTCCATGTTAACTGACCATCAATTGAGTCGGCAGGATGCCAATTACTTAAAAAAAAATAAGAGAAGAGACATGCTTAATCATGGCTTTTGGTGATCAATAGCATGTGGATTGAAGATAGAGAGAAAGGAGTGCAGCCACCAGAACCCCAAGATTGTGGGGTAAGATAGATACATGGACATAAGAACTTTATTTATTTTTCTTTTCCTATGCAAAGAGGCTTTTTTATTGTTCCTGTTCTTACATTTGTTGAGTAAGGGGCAGTCAGCTCTCAGTTGGGGAATTACCACCCCTCCCTAATTCAATCAAGTCATCAAAGTCATGGCAGGAGACATAATAGAGAGGAACACTGATCTAGATTGACCTACTGGCACTGATCTGGTGCAAGAAAAGGGAAGTGAATGTCAATGGGACCCAGAGGGCCATGTCCATATACCGTGATAACTCAACATACTGGTACATTGGTCAGGAATCTCAATGATGACGAGGTGGAACTCAAAAATATGGAAGTCTTGGTGGCAGCGGCTGCAGCCAGGGCAGATCAGATTCAGTAGATGCTACATTTGATGGGTCAAGTCCTCCAACAACATCAACAACAGTTAGCCCATCAGCTTACCCTGGAAGAAAGCTGGATACAGCAACATGCATGTCAGAAGAATGCTGTGGAGCTGAAGGTGCCCAAGCTGAGGTGTTTTTGGAAATCTTTGAGTGGGCAGTGTTGGTGGCCAGACTTGAAAAGTCCCACTGGGCTGGACAGCTGGGATTGTTGCTAATAGGGAAGGCCCAAGCAGCTTATGGGTTTATGACATGGGATGAGGCTATGGACTATGACAAGGTAAAGAGAGAAATCTTGTATTGGCTAGATATTAACCCAGAGACTTACAGGCAGGTGTTCAGAGCTAAAAAGAAGAGGGAGAAAAAGGATCCAAGGTCCTGGTTGCTTAGTGGAGCTCATAACAAAGTGGTTGAAGCTTGCTGAAAATTCAAAGACTGACATCTGTGACAAGATCTTACTGGAACAGTTTCTGATGGACTTGGATGAGGAAACCGAGTTGGGTCCAATACCATAGGTTGGAATCCTTGGCCAAGGCACTGCAGTTGGCAGAAAATTTCAGCAGCGCTCTGGGGGAAGGTTCTCCAGACAGGAATGGGAAGACAGGCCTGTACCCGAGGCCTTGTGAGACCACTGGAGAATAAAGAGATCCAAGATCACAGAAAGCCCAACAGCAACTCAGTATTTTGTTTTTGATGTGGTAAGGTGGGTCATATGTCCTGGGACTGTACCAACTTGATGTCAACTCTACCTAAGGTACCACATTCCCCATTTGAAGACATTGGAACAACCCCAGATCTTGGAGAATTCGGAGGGGTGGAATCCATGGATTGTAGTATTGGGAGGGAGATCAAAGGTGACCCACTGCCTCATCCTGTGGTGCAGGCCTGGGTGGGAGGCAAGAGGTTTGAAGCCATCATGGACACAGGATGTGCCCATAAGTTTATACAGAATGCACTGACATCTGGCAAGTATATACATAAAGCTACCCCTGTTAAAATGACATGCATACACAGACATGGCATCAAATGCCACTACATCAAATGCCACTACATCAAATGCAATACGGAACAACGGCACCTCTATTATGGGCAAAGGTTGTAATGGCACCTGAGCTGGTTTGTTCGTGCTTCCCTTTTGACATGTTGGGCAGGCCCAGCAAAAATTCTCCACCTGATCATACATACTGGGCCAAAAACACCACTTTGTTAGTTGGGCCTCTGTTTTGCTACACCCTATATGCCAGCCAAAGGGAATTACTAGGTCTAGTAAGGGAAGGTTGGGAGGAAACACCACAGAAAGGAGTTAGTCATGTAGAGTATGTGAGAGAACTGAGGCAACATTTTCAGAGGGCAGGGGAGCTATCACGAGAACACCTGAGGGTAGTGTAGAGGACCCAAAAGACCACCTACGATAAAAGACTCAGGAGAGGGACATTCAAGTAGGCCAAAAGGTCTTGGTCTTACTCCCAGATACAGAGAGCAAGTTCATGAGGTGTTGGCAAGGCCATTTTGAGGTGATTTGGGAAGTTAGCCCTGTTGATTATGAGGTTTTCAAACCAGAGCATAGAAATGAAAAGCAGATATACCATGTTCATTTGCTTAAAGAACGGAGGGACCAGGAGGGTTTTTTGGTTGATCCTTCCCCACCAGATGAGAAACTTGGTCAAGATTTGGGTGCAGACCTGGGACAGAATACAGAGGGTGTAATGGTCCTGGTTGGGGTCCAACTCAGTGCTTGGCAACAGTGCCAGTTGAGGATCTTGGTGAGGGAGTTTCAAGATGTTTTCAGTGAAATTCCAGGGCTGTGCCATCAGATGATAACTCCTGTTGGGCAGATCGTGAGAGAGAAATGGAGAGGATTCTATACACTAGATATTAGGTGATTCATAAGGAAATGACTAAAATGTTGGAGCAAGGCATCATTCAGGAGTCCTGAAGTTTGTGGCATAGCCCCATTGTAGCCATGACTAGGCCTGATGAGTCTCTAAGGCTGTGTGTGGACTTCTGGAAAGTCAATGCCATATCTTGCTTTGGTGCCTTCCTTATGCCTCACATTAGTGAGCTGTTGGAGACAGTGGGAAAGGCTATGTTTATCTCAATCCTGGACTTAATGAAAGGGTACTGGCAGGTACCACTGAGGAGGGAAGATATGGCCAAAATGGCATTTGGCATGCCATGGGGCTTGTACGAATTTAGGCAGGTGCCTTTCGGGTTACACGGGGTGGCAGCAACCTTTCAAAATTAATTGAATGGGTGTTGGCCCCACATCAGCAATAAGCAGCCGCTTACATTGATGATATTATTATATATACACAAAGTTGGGAGGAACACTTAGAAGTGGTAAGAGCCATACTACAGAAATTACATCAAGCTGGGCTTATGGACAACCCAAAGAAGTGTGTACTGGGTAAGGTGAAAACAAAGTACCTGGGGCTTATGGTGGGTCAAGGGCATATTCAGCCATTAGTTGACAAGGTAGAGGCTTTGCGTCATTATGTTCCACCCCAAAGCTGCAAACAACTTAGAGTTTTTTTAGGCTTGGCAGGGTGTTATTGATGACGTATACCCCAATTCATAAATAACAGCTTCCTTAACTGATTCGTTGCCAGGGAAAGGCAAGGGCCCCTTAAGTGGGATGCAGTGAGTAATCAGGCATTTAACAAGATGAAGAGAGCCCTCTGTCAAGATGCAGGGCTTGAAACTCTGAACTTTGAATCGCCTTTTATTCTACAGAGGGATGCCTCTGATAGAGCATTAGGCACTGTCCTTTTGCAGGAGGTCAGCGGAATCTCCCAGTGAGTAGCCTACACCAGCCGGAAATTGAACCCACAGGAAAGAAGGTATGCTACAGTAGAATGTGAATGCTTAGCCATAAAATGGGGCATTAACTACTAATGGTATTCCTTGCTAGGGCATGAGTTCACCTTTATAACTGACCAAGCCCCGCTGAGGTGGCTTAAAACTAAACAGATGGACAATGTGCACATCACCCGACTTTGCAAACTTTTCACTTTAATATCGAGTATAATCAGGGAAAACTAATATGATTTCAGAATTTTTTTTGAAATGCTTTGAAGAACAGTTGGGGAAACAAGACCACTCAGGTGAAGTGAGCCCCATGGCTTTCCCAATGAGGATCCACCTAACAGTGATTTAAAGGAGAAGGCATATGTAAAGGTCGGGGATACCTGCTCAAAGGAGAGTCCCAGCCAGAGGGGTCAGTCCAGCTGTAGCAGCACACCTCCCAATCCACTCTAGTGCAGCCTTATCAGCTCACTGGGTCAACCGGATTGATTTAATTAAGCTGCTGGGAGCTATTTCTGGCCCCAGGCACTGGTGAGGAGACAGAAAGTAAAGGAAAGAAAGAGGGGTCTGCAGTGAGGGTAAATGTCCACCTGCCAACCAGGACTGAAGTCCTTGGGAACAGGGCAACAGACTCATAAGGTCTTTATTGCTTAGATGAGGTCATAGAAAACAAGAAAAAAAATGTTTCCATGTTAATTGGCTGCCACAGCCTGCAATCGAGCTAGTGGGATGCCAATTACTGGAAAAAAAAAAAAAGAGAGATGCTCAATCATGGCTTTTGGCAATCAAGAGTGTGTGGATTGAAGATAAAGAGAAAGGCATGTAGCCACCAGGGACCCCAAGATTATGGGGTAAGATAGATACACGGACATAAGAACTTTATTTTTTTTTTCTTTTTCTTTGCAAAGAGTGTTTTTTGTGTTTTTTTTTATTGTGCCTGTCCTTGCATTTTTGGGGTAAGCGGCAGTCAGCTCTAGGTCAGGGAATTACCACTCCTCTCTAATTCAATCAAGTCATCAAAGTCATGGCAGGTGAGATAATACACTGACCTAGATTGACCAACTGGTGCTGACCTGGTGTAAAAAAAGGCAAGTGAATGTCAAAGGGATGCAGACACCCATACACAGTGATATCTTGACAGACTGCCAGAAATCTCTTACTGCTTCTGGCAAGCCTATGGCTTCCGATTATAATTATAAGCATAATTGTTTCAGTTTATGAGATTTGGCTCTCAGTTGAACAAGGGTCACAAATCAGCTGTCTTCAGGGGAAGCTGTCATGATATGTGGATACAATGTTTCTCCTCAGAATACTATCTTTTCTCAGTTGACTATTTTGTTACTGCTCTAAATTTTTAAGCTTTATTATCCTTAGCTTGTAAATTGGACTTGCAATCATGCATTGATGTTAGATGAAATGCTTTTGATAGTCATTATGACAATTCCAATATTTCTTAACAAAATGTTAGAGGAATACTTTGAAATTTTATCCATGCTTAGGAACAGCAGATCTGGCAAAGTAAACTGCAACCTATGGCTAGAAATAGATGTTGACAAATGAAGTGGATTGGCTGTGCCAGGATATGTCCTCACACAGCTGATCCATCCTGTTGCCATGCTCATTCATGCTGTAAAGAGAATGGGTAACACATTTTCCTGGGACTTGTACACAGAAGCAGGCCACTCCTTAGGAATTCCCACAGGAAAATGCCCCTCAACCCTTGGGAGCACATGCTTTTCCCCACTTACCAAGACAGGATTTCCAGAGAGGATCGCAGTAAGCAAGGAGAGATGAAGATTTCCCTAAAGATATGTCCCAGAGATTCCAGGGATCTGTCTCAGTAATGGAAATCCCAAACTTTCCAACTGGGGTCTCTGGGGTGCCCCTCATCTCTGCAAGCAGAGAAACCTTGACTTTCCCCACTTACCAAGGCATGCCCTGGAGATTCCAAGGCACATTTTGGTTAAATAAAGAAACCTCAGAATTTCCCACTTACCGTGATGCATCCTTGAGTTTCTGGGGATGTGTCTTGGGTAAAGCTGGACAGGTATTCCCAGCACTTGAGAGGCCTGACCCTGTGTGGGAATTCCTGGGGTGCACAGGATAGGGGAACTTAAGCACCTAGAGCATGTGCTCAGGGTGGCCGACTAGCACAGGCAGCTCTGGGCTGCCTTCAGTCTTGAGCCATAAAATACACAGATGTCCACCACTACATACTGGTACAAATTGATACCACTTCCATCATGGCCAATGTCTGTGGCCTAACAGAGGGTGCAGACATCTGTTTGCTTGTATTTTGTGCCTTCAAAAATGTTTTTGTAGCAGCTCAAAAACAAGAGAAGATGATTTTCTGTTTCTGCCTTTGAGTGAATCTGTAAGTTGCCACCCTGCCCTGACTTCTGCCTAAACTCAGATTAACACAGCTACTACCCATCTCCAATATTGTTTTGTTGGTAAAAGTTGATAGATTGAGGTCACCTTGTTGATCACCTGCTAAGGCTTGATTTGGAGGCAGTCCCTTTGAATGTTCCACTGTAAAGATCAATATTGCTTCTATCTACCACTGTTGCTTCTATCTAGTACTGGCTAGTAGGGGGTGTGCAAAAGGGGCTGTGTTCAATTTGGATTTGGTCCAAATTGGGAGCAGTGATTTGATTCGTTGATTGAGATCACTGTCCTGATTCAATTTAGCTGAACCTGAAGATATGATGCTGATTCAGAGAATCAGCAATTCGGCCATAGACATAGCTTTAAATGACTTTTTCTACATGCCTTGAGGTACCAGGTATGGCTTATGAATGCTGTGATGGTGGGGCAGATGGAGAATCCCACAGGAGCACTGGGCCCTCTCCTCCCCCGTGTACTTGGCAGTGAACCCGGAAGTGAACTGGAAATACTTCTTGCCTCTACTTCCAAGTCCAACTTTGAGCATGCACCCTTCCAGCTTGTCAATTGGCTTGGGGGGGGGGAACCCTGGGTGCCTCCCCACACTCGGGAGGCACCAGTCACCAAGCTACTGGGTGGGGGTGGGGAATCCCCTGCACGCTGTGGTGGACCTGGAAGTGGACCGGAAGTCCTTCTGGTCCACTATCAGGTCCACTGCCAAACATGCTGGGGACCCCCCTGCACTCCCGTGGAGTGTTCCATTCTGCCCCAGCATCTCAGCATTCATAAGCCACCTTGAAGTATGTAGAAAAAACATTTAAACCTGTGTCTATGTCCAAATCATCGAATCTTTCTGAATCTCGTTGAATCAGTTTGGAGAGTTCCAATTAGATTCAGAGATTAAAGGGTCTCCTGGTTGAATTTGGATTCAGAGATTCAGGCCAAATTTCCACTGAATCAAATCAGTGACCGAAGCATCGCACAACTCTACTGTCTAGAAACTAACAAGTTTGTTTTATGTCTTGAGATGCAAGAAAAGGGAGGCCTTTTGATTCTGCCCACTCTTTCCTTCCCCTCCCCCCATTGAGGTAATAGAAACCATAGAATAGCCACTAGCCTAGTGAGAAGGGTATTCACCTGGCACATTGTGGTGGGGAGGGGGCCATAAACAGGGCATGAACAACCCAAATTAAAAGTTGTCAGATTCAGTATGTTTCACTGATATCCCACACAATGCATTAGAAAAGCTGCTTCAGCCTGGTGCCCTGCCTTCTTGCTGTTGGCCTGTGAGTTCTACTCTCTCAACCACTTAGTACCTTATACAAGAGTCCATTTACTTAGGATTAAGGATGGGAAGAATGTGTTCCTAATTGACTCGATTCATTTAATAAACCACTATTTACTATGGTGATGTAATTTCCTTGACATGAGACAAAGGGAGAATATAAATGGAAGGGAAGTGTGGAAATAGAGAATTCTACAATATCTTTTAGGTTATTAAAGAATGATTAGTATGGCTGAACTGGCATGAAATGTTATCACTGGGCACATCTATGTTTGTGCCTGACTGTGCAATTGCACTGCACAATCCCAGTGCCACACAAGTTGTTTCCAACTTTACTATGCAAGAGCAATGAGCTACTGCACAGCAGTGGCAATGTCATGGTTCATGCCTATCAACACTATTTTGCCACAGGTTATCACTATAACAACACAGAGTCTCATGTAGATGCACCCTCTGAATCATAAGGACACACCAGAGTACGATAAAATAAGAAAAAAGCATTGCAAACCCTTAGGGAAACACTGCTTTAAATACATGTACTTTTTATTAACCATTAACAAATTCCAATCTTGATCCATATTGATATAAATTTTTCCATGCAATCTAACCAATTTTCTTGCACGCACCCAGTCAGGCAGGGTGCCTGTAGACATGCAGGGACACCACTTCAACCTGCTTGATTAATTGAGTATGCTGGAGCATACTAATTAGTGCATTACAGGAGCCTCTACGTCTCATGTATTCAGTGTCTTGACCAACATTTTGAAGCTCAGGATGCTGAATACATGAGATGCTGCAGCGCTTTCATTAAAGTGGAATTTGGAGCTGCTCTAATTGAAGTGCCATCTGACCCTGAGCACACCCTCAGGCCTCAAAAGCCAGAGAGAACAAGGTTCTGGAGTTATATCCTTCACTGGTGCCACTAAAGCCTTCCCTTCTTGAACGATGGATTTCTCAGTTGCAAGCTCCTATACTCTGATCACTCCTCTGGAGTGTCTCTAACCTGAGTTCAATGGCTAATGTCAGTGGGATTGGGAAGCTGAAGATTGAGGCAAATATTTCATGGACATGCTTAAGATTATTTCCCTGAAATAAGCTCCATGAGTAACTGAAATTTGATATTAATCCCTGCCCTCTCCCCCACAACAAACTAAATATCATAAAAATAACAAGGAGTAATATGTATTTGAACTAGATTTTTTTTGAAGGTGAGTCTGTCTAATTTTTGTGTGTTTCTTCGTAAAATGTTGCCATTTAGCAGCACAATGGCATGCTGCTTTATATACAGGACAGAAGCTCAAGTAAAATCCCTGAATCCAAATGACCCAAATAAAATGTTAATTATGAAGGGATTAAAGCTCCCTTACATAACAAAAAACTTTAAGGAGTAGGTGATAACATCCAATATAATAAAAACAACAGCCTATTTCAGCAGAAGAAATGATCTGAGGAGTAAGATGAAGGAAATGCCTAAGTGTAGCCAATTAAATGGATGAATATAAATACCCTACACTGTTGTGAAAGACATTCAAAAGGAAATGTATCTGCCAACAGGTGGCTGGGCATTAGAATAAACGTAACCAATTAGCGAAGAAACACATCCAGAGGCTGGACTCTTGAGTTCTCCTACATGCCAGTATTAGAACAGCTGGAAAAACAAAACAAACAAACAAAAAAAACCCCCACACACAAACCACGTATTCAGTCCTTTAAATTACAGATCTTGCTGTAGAGTAAAAAGAAAGATCTGCATTCTGGACATCTCCCTAGAAGATAAGCTCAGCTGGACACTGTTCTACCTATTGTTTTCTGTGAGCCCAAATCCCAAATTGTCAGAACTGTAAACAGGTAAGCATAAGTGATTTATCAGTTCTCAAATCTATTCTCTTTGATATAAAAAAAAAGCGTGAGCAAAACCTAGCCAATCTATTTAAATGGTCCATTCCTGTTGTTTCCATTCTGCAGTTTCATGTTTGCAGCTGACTAACAAACTACGCCCTTAAGAGAATGAGGAGTGAATCGCACTCCTCTTGGTAAAAGATCAGTACCCCGTTAAATAGTTATTCTTTCATTTTTACTTTCATGAATACCTTTCAAACCAAAGCACATAAGAGATCGTATTGCATAAATTACAGGAATGCAGAAAGTATGCAGTTTACTTTGAGAAGAGTAAGTTATCTAACTAGTTTGTTAGTTCCAAAAGAAAAGCTACACAGAGGGAGTTATTGTTAAACCTCAACCCCTTGTGAGGCCCAATGACTAGGGAATCCAATTGCCCATGGGATGCTGGTACTTATTAGCCACAGCAGGGGGCAAATGCCAGCACACACTGCGTTCAACTGCTTTATTAGAGTGGAGGCAACTTCAGACAGGTACAGCCACCACACACACCGCAAAATACTGCTAACACCGCACAGAATATCATTGTTTCGTATATTTATACTTTTCAGTTCACGCTCATTAGCATTAACCACGCCCAGTTTCCTTCTGTTATGTCCACGGTTCCACCCCTGCATTTACATGGAATTGCCTATGCATTAGGCAACTTTCCACTCTGCACCCACATGAAGTTGTCACCCCTACTGTCTTTAGACACAGTTCTCAAAAGCCTTCTTTTATATTTTATACCCATTGGTTTCCCTTCCCTGTTTGGTTTAAGTTCCTCTACTTTACAATTAAGTACAGATAATTACCCATTTAAAGTCTTAAGTAAACAGTGCCTAGTTAAATCTCTAACTTGAAACCAAGACTCTTCAGGGTTTAGATTCAACTCAGCTCAACATGGGAAAAGAGCGGGAGAAAGAGCAGATTGCAAAAAAGGCGGGAAAAAGCAAGCATTAGCAAGCAATACACTAGCTGCAAGAAATCAGCAAAAAAAAAAAAAAAAAAGAGGGAAAATGCAAGACACACAGAGCGGGAAAATGCAAGGGTTCACCATCCTAACACTCCCTCACAGAATTAGAATAGGCAGCAAAAGAGAAACCCAGGCGAATCTCCAGGAGTCATCACTTTCTCTGCGCAATACACCCCTTGGGCCTGGCAAGGTGTGTGGTGCTTTTGTGTACTCGGACAAAGGACTAACCCTTTTGCCTTACGATGATTGATGAATGAAGGAGCGCTGAGGTTGGGCGATCGCCACTGGAGTCTCAAGGCAAAAAATATGCTGATGGATTCATTGCTAAGGGAGCTATAGGAATATCCTCTGTCTTTCCCTTAGTGTTGATTTGTAACTGTTGTGTTTACAAAAGAAGCAAACTGATTGATTCATATACAAACGCAAGTTACAAGAACAATAAAACAAAGAAATACAAAAACACTAATCATGGACCAGGCACTAGCATGCACCCTTTTCCCCACCGAGGCCTCAGCTGCAGCAGCACCGGGTTGAGCGCCCTGTCTCCACTCCTTTTCAACTTTCATTAACTGTTGTTCTAATTTGTTCCATCCTGCAAACTGATGGCTCTAAACAGTGACTATCCAATCACAGGGAGGGTTCAGATGTGCTTGAAATTCTAAGCTCATATCTCGAGGCCAATTAATTGGAGTGGATCTCTGTACAGTTTGACTTATAATTGATGCCCCTCTTTTATCTAGCAGCCAAATACATCCCTCCATGTCATTTAGCCATAAAGTGCAATTAGACCATAACAAATTGGCAAATCCTTCCCAATGTACCCAGTTCCCCACTGTAATTATGTCACCATTGCTTAATAGCTTAACACAGCTAAGTTGTAGTGGTCATTTAGGCCATTCCTGCCAAAGAGTTCCTATATCCACCCAGATGTCATGAATCCAAACTAAAGGATTACAAGTCAAAAATCTGGATCCTTCAGGTGTGGCTACATCCCATACCTCTTGATGCAGTACCCAGTCCCACTGACACCCTCCTCCCACTCCCAGCATTAACAAATCGGCCCTTAGTCCAAAGTCCATCTGCTGGTCCAGTGGCTGTGAAATAGCAAAGGTCTTGTGGACATCCTTCCTAATTCAATGACCAGTAGCGTCTGAATTGCCACACAGACATCAAGGTGATAGTGGGGCTACCGTTGTCCAAATCTTTCGGTCAGAGCCCTTTTTCGATGTCTTTAATAGCACTAACAAACTGAGCACTTGGAGCCTGTTGTGTGTTGTCACATGCTTCATCCTAGGTCATATCCTTGAATCCCATAAAGGCAACCTGCAGCAAGTTTCAAGACATGGGTTACACTTGCTCCTGCATGGGAGGTCCATTGAATTGCATTCATCAATACCCGGCTCTCTAGCCTCCAACCTTGATCTACATAAGCAATGCCATGTTCCAGTTTAGCTAAATGAGCAGCATTATCAACTCCCTTATAGGAATTCCAGACTCCCATCACCGAGTTTGCCCCATCCCAAATAGTGTTGGCAACACCTCTCCTTTTCTTAGCTGACGAGGCTGGGAATAAGTCTGGTATGGCCCATTTAGAAAGGTTTATTTGAGTTTGAGATCCTATACTACAATTTTGGAAATAGTGTTTTATGAACCCTTCTTCTGGAGCAATTGTGATTCTCATATGAAGGATAGAGGCATTGAGCAATACTGGTCTTTCCATGGTACTATTCCACTAAGGAAAGTGATGTTTCCAATTTAGGTGCCCATCAGGGTGAGGAGTAGAGGACAATGGGGCAAGTACTGAACATGCAATACTGCCGGTGAGGGTGATGGCATTGTTGCAAACCCAATAGGATCCACACTGTGTTTCTCTGCAGCTAGTACTATGCAATACAGTGTGGCAACTTTGAATGTCAGAAGATTTGTCAACCACATAACAGAAACCCAGGCTTACTATAACCCATTTTTCATTAGCTAACCAACTAATATTCTATTTTAAGATTGAAGCCCTCCATTCTGATTTCACATCAGTGCCATTAGCATACCAAGTAATTTGTCGCTCCCATCTTACTATATCTCTTTGCTGATAAAGGTATGTGGCATACCAGCCTTTTAAAAATTCATTTCGATGGGGGAGAACAATAGGTCTCTCAGTGGTTGGTTTTTCAAGGAATAGCCCTATCATTAAATTTGGTAGGTATGGCTTTACTAACTGTGGGGCTTGGTTGAGGAGAATCCTTGGGTACCAGTGGCAAGACTCCAGAGCACTCCTTCGCGTTTCCGTAAGGGGCATCCTATGTATAGGGAATGAATCCCCAATAATATCCCCATCCACCATTTCCATTACAAATACCTCCCTGCCACCAAGGGATAGTTCTCTTTTTCCACCAGGGCCAACTTGCAATTTGATCTGTGGTCACACAGTGCCCAGTGGAATCCAAGAATTTAGCATCAGAATTCGTGAGGTGACATCCATAAGACCCTCAAAACATTTAAAAGAGGGGGAATTAGCCTGAACAGCCATTAACTTGTGACTACTTGAAAGGGAGGCCACAGGCAGCTCAATTGTCGGTTTACATTGGTTGATAGTGGGTTCAGGGCCATTGGGATAAAAGGACTCTCCAAAATCATACTTCGGGTGATCGATGTCATCACCTGCAAAAAAGGATTTAGAAGAAATGCAAGTTTAACATACCCTTCAATTAGTGGAAGGGTCCAACTGAAGATCCAACAGACACTTTAGCCCGAAGTTGTTGCTGTCCACTTCATCCTGACAATGTTCCTTCAAATTCTGCAAAATAAAATTGTCCTTTTCTTCGGACTGATTAGACTTAAGCTTATACAACTTTACCTGGGACCAATGGGCCCACCAGGTCCCTTTTTGTGGACCTTCTAGCTGAACCAGGCTAGGACCTAGCTTAGCTATCACAGGATAAGGATCTTCCCACTAGCCTTGGGAAAAGCCAGAGACCCAGGTGCCTGAATAGTGGGGGTGCATTGTGGTATCCCTATGGCAAATCAGGTCCAAACAAACTGCAATCCTTGCTAAGTGAAGGCCATTTTCCATTGGTCCTCTGGATGAACTGAAAGACTCCAAAAGCCATTACTGGTATCCAAAACAGAAAACCATTGTGCAGAATTAGTTAGCTGACTGACTGTTTGGGGGAATAGAGCTACTACTGTTGTCATGAGGGTCAACACATTTAATTTTCTATAATGGACAGTCACCAAATACCATTCAGTTTCCTCACTGGCCATACTGGAGAAATAGCAGGGGAAACCTGAGGTTGAATAATTTTGTGCTCCCATAAAATTTGATTACCATTGAAGTATCCTGGACTGCTTCTTGAGGAACTGGATACTGCAATGATCGGGGGGATCTTTCCCTGGAATGCAAATTGGCTCCTGACCTTTTAACAACTGAGCATCCATATTGGCAGCAGTCCACACTTCCCCAAATTCTTCCCAACCAGCAGGGATGGTTGCAGGTTTTAAAGTTTTGATGGAGTGGCAAGCCAATTCCATAGGTTGTTGAGCTGGGTTTCTGTCCACCCAGACATGTTGATTATCCAGGTCAATACAGCAATGTTTTAAAAAGGCCATTCCAATAATACTGAGGGAGGGGTGGCACATCCAGTCCAATTGAAACTTTCGCACCTGTTATTGCAAGTCGTTCATTGATACTGAATGAGGCACCTGCCAACCCTGACTAGTTCCCCCTGAAAAAGAAAAAAAAAGCTTTATTTCCTGATCTTTGGGTGAAATAACCTTACTAAAATTTAGCATGGATCCGGTATCTAATAGAAGAACTTCAGGTGCCCCTCCTTCCGCCCAGTCCCAGATCCGTGGTCTCCTGTCCTGTTTAAATTGAAATGGGAAACAGTGGCTGAGACCATTGGAGGTGCGGCCTCAGTCTAAAATGGACGGGGATGGGGGTGCAAGTTCAGAAGTGAGGGTAAGCACTCGAGGGGCAGGCCAGGGAGTACCACACTGGGAACAGGTTTCTCAGCATGCAAAATTCAGAGCCCTTGAGGACAAACCCCATCCCCAGAGAGGCGCAGCTGAGGACCCTTTTTGATTTGATCCCTTCCCTGTGCATCATTTTGGTGCTGGGAGTGATCATAAGACCCCTTAGCTAGAGAACCTGCAAATTTGGCAGCCAAGCTTTCCACCATCTTCTCTAAATGTTTCAGCTGTTGCCTAGACTCAGCTGCTTCATGAACCTGCCTGCTGCAATCACCACCAAGCCTCTGTCTTTTCAAGGTAGCAATGCAAATTATCCATCCGCAACACTCCCAACTGCATTTCCAACATAAAGAATAATTCAGGAGGGACCAGCTGCAGCCAAGCAGCAAAAAGGTGAGTTACTCGGTTGGCTCCAGCACCAGGTGATAAAGACCACTGTGCTGGCAAAGGATCTTTCCAGACTCAACCCCATGCTAGTACCCTTTCAGCAATTGGTTCATTGGATTCCCTAGTTGTTGAGCTGCACATGGGGTTGAGGTTTAACATCTTGGTGTAGTCATCAGGATCAACACACATTTGGAGAGACTGATCATGTCATCCTACCAAGGTAAGGTCTAGGAGGAATTCCTGGATTCTCTTGGGCTTTCCTCAGCTATCATTCCTCAGTCTATCTCCCTTTTCCCAGTAGCATGGCAATGGGTACAGAGGCTTTTCCTGTGTTGGTGTGGGGTCAGGGTGACCTCCGTGAGTTTGTGGAGTCTTGGGTTAGAAAGAATGGGGGTCCATTGCAGGGGCCTCTGGGATGTCCATCTAACTTGTCTTGGATGTCAGCCCAGGTGTGGGCTGAGGGTATTTTAAAAGAGAAACAGCAGAAGCTGGCCTTCCATAAAGCTGCTGCCCTCCAGGCATCATCTTGGGGTGTTCACACTCCTGATATAGCTTATCAATAAGATATTTGAGCAACTCAATTTCCCCCTTAGCATTACACAAATTCTCTGAATCCCTTTCTTTTAGCTCAACAGCAAGCACCGATGGATGGGCAACTTGTTGCTTCTGGGTAAAAGACACAGGGCAGGAAAATGCAAGGGTTCACCATCCTAACCATTACTACACATGCATTAGATATGGGAGCACTTTACTCACGAGTAAACTGCTCATGAGTATACGCACCTGAGAAGGAGAAGATTTGCTGCCACTAGAAAAAAAAAAAAAACAGCTCAGGCTTCCTGGGGCCCTGCAATGCCCCTTGGCCATCACTGGGGGGAGCTCTAGACTCCTCTGGGGTGCTAGCAGGAAGCACTGGGCCAGAAGATAGTGGTCTCCTGGCTGGAGCTGTGACACTGCATTTTGCCCCTGGGGGCTGTCTGCTGCCAGAACAGGAAAAGTGTACCCCTGCCCCGGCAATAGGGAACACCTGGCCCTGGCTTCCCAATCAGGGGACATGGAAAGAGCTGCAGGGGAGTGGCAGGCCCCAGCCCCAGTTCACCAGTGGAGCAGCTAACAGATGCTCCACCGGTGGATTGGGGCACAGGAGCCTGGAGAGCCTGTTCCCCACTAAAAGTCAATGAGCATGGAGCTGGGTGGGGAACAAGCTTGGGAGCCTGTTCCCCGCTCAGCTTTGTGATCATGGAGCTAGGCGGGAAACAGGCTTCCCAGCCCCCCCAGCAGCATGGAGCTCCCTACCAGCTTCCCAACCATGGGGCCAGTGCTGGGAGATCCTTATCTCCGAGCACCAGCCCTGTGACCATGGAGCTCAGGCTTGGAGATGAGGATCTCTCAGTGCCAGCCTCATTGTTGCTGAGATGGCACTGGGAGATAAGGGTCTCCCAGGCCTCGCTCCCCATTCATGATCTGGGAGCAGGAGGCTTGGAGCTCCCTGCTGCCGGGGCATGGGAACATAGTCCTGCCTGCGCTTTGGTGGCAGAGCCCACTCTGGCAGCAGACAGCTCCTAGAGGCAGGGAGCAATCTCCTGCCCCTTAGTGGCTGGCTGACTGGGAGCAAATTTGCTCCTGGTCAGGCATCTACATGAACATAGTTAGTAATCTCAAATAAATTTGCTATTTACATTTGCAGGTAGCAAATTTACTCATGATTAGTGAGGTTTAATACTACTTCATAGTAGTAACCATCTCATGTAGACACACTCAGAATAAAATAAAAGATGTTATAATCTATCATTTTGAAGTAGAAGTTTTTACACCACCAGCTGATGGTGCAAAAATGAATCATAAGATAAATCCAAAATAGTTAAAACACTTGTGAATCAGAGATAGATCTCAACCCACAAAGTTGGTTCTAAATGAATAGTACAGATGGATAAAAATGATTAAACTTAATTCCTTATAATAAATGCAGTAGATAGAGACTGCAATGTTTTAGATGAAATTAGGAAGAAGCTTTATCATGAAGTTTTATTGTGTTTCCATAATCCTATAGATGAATCTAGAAACTTAGCAGCATCACATCATTACAATGTCTGAGCAGCTTATTAACTAAACCACATGTATAGTACAAGGGATAGAATGATCTAATTTACCTTCTGGGGAAAAAAAAAAAAAAGATACCAAAAACAAGGTTTCTGGCATTTATATGAGGTCAAGTATCTCCAGTATCTATCACTTAGATGAGTGAGCAAACCAGAACTTCAGTTTCTAAAATTCAAGGCAGGTTCAGATCTGGATTCAGAGTTCAAGGCCATCCATCCTCTCTGTACAATGATATACCAAGTCCTCATCTACAAGCATACTTTGGGAATCTATGAACCTGTTCAGAACCTTGTGGCTCTTACTTTGCTCTAGTGATTGCTAATAGGGCTTGCATCCTTTTTGTAGGATATCTATAGTATTTGAAAAATAACCCAAAAATAAATTTTTGAGGTTCTTAATTTGGGGGTCAAACTCTGATTATTTATAGTCACCAGCAAAATCTCGCCCCTTTTAGCAGACAGAAAGAGTGATCTATGCAAACTATTACAGCAACTTTCTTTCACTATTTAGTATTAAATGATTCCAAATATATCATGTTTGTGGTTGTCTTTTGACTGTAGCATTTTTTGTTTGATAAGGTAACACTGTGAATAGAAGCTAAAAAGATCATATCTGGTAAAGACATCTTTACAGATTGTCTGAATTACATGGAGTTAAGAGCCACACAACTTTATAAAGCCGAGATATGTAGGTGGATGTGGGGAGATTTGTTTCTTGTGTGACACTTAGAAGAGGGTAGTAGATTCTCCAGTGTGTACTGAACTTTTAAAGTGTGAAGAAATCTAGAATTCTTAATTTCTTACATTAAAACAAACAAACAAACAAACAAAAACACACACAACACAAACAAACAAAAAGTCAACTTTAATGGCACATCAATAAAGAATGGCTATGATCTTCATCAAGACCCGTGGTATGCTTTACCTCCTAAAAATGGAGCAGCAAAATATTTTATTTGAATAAGTAAATAACATTTGATATTTTTTTTCTTTAATTTTACCTTCTGGTAGAATGTATTCTACTGTCAGATACAGAAATGTTTGGTGAAGCTGCCTGTAACAGGTTGCCCTCCCCAGCAGCATCTTTTTGCTTGTTATCTGTGATCTATGAGGGGTGCCCTTGAAGTCCCTTAATGTTTCTCATGTCCCACTTTTACTCTCCTGCCACATCTTGATGGAAATATTATACAGACGTTTTTGTAAGTGCGAGACTGCCTATTGCATTTTTATGTTGGGGTTCTCAGCCACTGGCCTTGATCCCTGTCTTTCTTTAGCTAGGCCTCCCAGTCTAAATCCACTAGATAGGGTTTGACTCCAAGGCTATAGCTCCTTGACGTTGGGGCTTGTGGCCCTCCTTTTTGCCTCCACCATGGAGCCTGGACTCTCTAGCCTAGAGGTCCATCCACCAGCCCCAAAGCCAGGGGCCTGCAAATTCAAAGCTGGGCAGCAGCCCAAACCCCCACTTTCCCAGCTCAAAAGCACACAGCCACACATCCAGGCTACCCTGGTCTTTTATGACTGCACCAAGGGTGCTAATGAGGCCACCATCACCCCTACAGTCTCATCCACAAACCACTGGTTCCCCAATCTCTCTCTCTCTCTCTATATACACACACACACACACACACACACATACACACACACACACACACACACACAGTCAGTTAGTGAGTTCTAACTACAACCAAAAAAATAGGAATTGAAGAAGGCAGCAATGCCAGCTTACATTTTCTTTGTGGCTTGGCACTTCTGCTTCCCCACTGCCTGTGACACTCGTTCCAGAGGCACTTCCACCACCCATCTGAGGATCAGCAGCAGTTCCCTTCTGGCAGCAAGTGAACCAGCAGCCAACTCTCTATTGAGAGCTCCCATGCACAACTTCCCCCTTACTTCCACTCAGCCCAGGGTTTTTGTAGTTCTGGCCTTCCCCTTCTGGTCACCTGACTAGCTGGCCAGGCTCAGCTTTTAACCTGTTCCCTGCCAGCAGGCTGTGCCCGGAAAGTTCTGGTCTTAAAGGGACCAACCTGCCTTCTGGTAACAGGGATAGGGTTCCCTGTTACACTGCCAAATACAGCAATTGCAAAATATGAAGTTGTTGCCACGAAAGCAGAGGAGAATTGTGGGTACCTTTAAGCTATATGCCGCAGAGTTACAAGTTCATTCTTTTATGTGCATTTAGTTCTGGAAACTTCCTTATCCAGATCAAATTTGCAAAACTTGATTTCTGCATGTGAATAATGTGAAATCCTCTTTCCCCAATATCACTGTATTAGGTAAAGTATAAAGGAATGTGCATGTTAATGCTATCATTTCTATGGACAAGAATGAACAAGATGTTGAAGCCTTCAAGTGACCTTTTTTAGGACTGACTGACTCTTCTAATATTGATTTAATTAATTTTAGCCAAGATAAGTAGTAAAATTTGGGGAAACAGGATACAAAGTATTGAAGTTTCCCACTAAAAAAAGTCTCACTCTAACATCTCTCCTTTAAAACAGCTGAGTCATGTTGTCTATGTACCCATTGGTAACATATTCCAAATATATTATTCTTTATATCAACTCTGTGATTCCCTAATGTGCAACCAGAGGGATCTTTAAATATCATAATCAATATTAACTATTTTACCACCATGCAAAGTAAAGCCACAAATCACAAGAATTAATGCAACTTCAAAATGTCCCTATGTTTCAGGCCTGTGATTTTATCTGAACATTTTACCTTGAAGAATTTCCTCAGGTCATATGCCTTATGAGAAATGATCCATTATGTCCTGACCTGCATAACCCAGCTCCTGTTCTGTATAACTGAGATACCCACTCCCTCCCACGCCCAGATGTGCCACTCACATGGAAGGTATGACTGAAAGATAGCTCTAAGCTGATCAAAGGTAGCACTAAGCTGGTCAATACTTGTGTGGCTCACAGTATAACATGTAAAAAGGCCCTAAGAAAACTCCAAGTCAGCACCCCCTATCAGCATTATTTTAATTGCTCATGAATAACCACAATCTTCCAGAAATTTCTTACTTCCCTAAGGCATCTGGAATTCCTCTGAGAGAAATAACCCATCAGCCAGATGACTTTCTCATGATTTTTTTTTTTTAAATCACAGACAGATGCTTTGGGTGCCCAACCTCATTATGTCATCTTCTTCCTATGTCTGGGAATGGTAATCTTTCTTCCCCTAGTGTCAAAATAGTAAGAGTTAGCAGTCCTGCCATGACCACCCCCTTTCCTGTATAACCACATTCAGGACCATGTCAATATATATACACATTACATAATATATACAGTGATAGCAGCAACATAAATAGTTACAGCATAACACAGGCTTTCCAACAAGACCATGCATACCATATCAATTAAATAAACAAAACAACACACGTGAAGCTGCAACTCCCCAAGTCATAATGGGATTCATGACACTTACAAATGGTACAATTATGCCTAAAATTAATATATATGAAAGAGAGGGCATACACTGTCTTTCAGATATTTTATATTTTTTAGATTTCTTTATACTTTTGTTGTATTACTGGTTTTTAGAGATTGATAACTACATCACAGTTCTTCAGACATGTGTCATTAGTAACTTTAAATTATTAAATAGTTCTACTGATATCTTTGCACAATCAGATCCAAAATTTGTTTTCCCAGATGTTTCTTCTATTTTACTGTGCCAGGAGTGCCACTATTGGAGCCTCTCCGGGTATGGCTGTGCCCTCTTGTAATGGGCCAACTGCCTGCTTACTCGCCTGCCATGCCTTGATCTTATTTAATTAATAGATTGTTGTAATTAGCGGGGGGCTGCCCATTTCTACATGTCCCAATGACAGGGGGCGCTATCTGCAGCTCCTTTTCCTCCCCTACACTGCAGCCCAAGCCTCGCAGATGGTGCTAGTGCGATCTCACTTTGGCCCTGTTATGTCTCGGCCCTCCTTTTGCCCTCGGGGCTCCCTGCCAACCCCTCGGGGCTCCCCGCTGCCCCGTCACCCTCTCAGGGCTCCCCACCGCCCTCTCAGGGCTCTCGGGGGCTAGGCCAATGCACCCTGCAAAATACTGCACCTTCTCTGGTGCCAGGAACCCCACCCCCCGCTACTGGGAGTCCCTATGAGGCCTCCTCCACCCCTAATAGCCTCATCCAGTCCTCCAGTTAAACAGTAAACACAAAACACAAAGCCCCCGGGCTATAACATAAAGGTAAACCATCCAGTCAGACAACAGTTAATCCCTACCAGGCAAAAATACTCCAGCTCATGACAGCAACACGTGGATACTCGTGCAGCCAAACCTTGGCCTTCTCTCCACACTAGCTGAGCTCCTCACTCCTTGGTTGTCAGAGAAGGAACTGCCACCCTAGCCTCCTGCCTGGATTTAAGAAGGGCTAAACCCTGCCCCTTCCTCTCAGGGGATTTCGCCAGTTGCCCTGGCAACTAGCACCTGTGTTGCCGTGGTGACTGGCGGCTGCACCTCCCCCTTCTCACCACTAGGGGACTCTCTGGAGCCATCCCTGTTCTCAGGTGCGGGGCACCTAAGTGCTCTGCGATAGTTACCTATAGAAACAAGTGGTGAATCATTTTTTTTTAAACTAGAAGATAGTAAAAGCACAAAAAGTTGGAAGTGGACCCCAAGGCAGGTATAATGACTGTAACATTAATTTCATTTTGGAAATAGACTGTATTTTGAATTTAAAAGGTCCCTTTAATCTCAGGATTTTATATCTTAGAAGTGATGATTAAATATGATTTTTTTTTTAAAGATCCTTCTTTCCTGAGAGCTGTTTAATATCTCAAATAACTGTGATAGCTCTTAAGTTTATCTTTCTGCTCATGTTGCTTGGCGTTAATTTATCCAGCAACTATGAAAATCTGTAGGCACATAGCTATAAAAATTCAAGTGTTCATTGAAACCATTCGTTCATCTTTTTTTTTTCCTTCATTTTGTTTTGTTGCAATACATGCTGTCTGTATGGTAGCTCCAGAAGCAGATGTTGATGGCTAGTTTTTCATGAGTTTTTAGCTCTCACTAACACAGTGATTACTTTAGTTGCAAATTATTACAATCTGTGCTTAAAGTATTAGTATCAATCCAATCCCTAACTCTCCATTCATAAAGAAACACTTGTCATTTGTGTGTGGTGGTGGTAGTAACACAAATTGCCTGAGTTGCCTGATATTGGGCAAACTTTGCATAAAATCCTGAATTATAAGGATAGAAGGGATCATTATAATCATGTAGTCTTCCTGCCTGTGTAACACACAACATTTTAAAATTTATTCTATTTTTAAATGACAGGTAATTTCTTAGTGAAATATCCAAGCTTCATTTAAATTGCCAGGATAGGGGAGGAACTACCACAACTGTCTTTTACTTTGCGTTGGTGGTTAGTTCCCCAATGTTAACAAGTATCCTCTAATTTTCAATTTGAATAGCCTAGTTTCAGCTTCTAGTTATCAGCTCTTATACCTCTTTTCTTTTAATTAGAAAAGCTCCCCCCTTCACTTTCTTTGTTCGTTTTTTATCAATTTTCTGTTTCCCACAGAGACTTCAGCTGAGTCATCCTTTAAGATCTTTGACCTGATAAATACATTAAGTTCCTAAAAGTTAGTCAATTATTTTGTTTTAAGCCAATAAAGGTATCTTTCATCTCCCTCCTCCCAATCCTGTAATCACACTCGTGACTCTTCTCTGAACCTTCTCCACTTCATAAACATCCTGTTATAACTTATTGGGTAGAAGTTTGTACTTAGTGAGGGCCAGAAGTATTTCAGGGTGCTCTACAAAATCTTGTGATGATAATGTTCCAAAGCCCAGTTGCAGGGAAGTGGAATACAAAGACACATATACAGTAGTACTACTTTATCAAGCCATTAGCTTAGCATCTTGTTAATCACTGGGCTTCAATTTTGATCTATTATTGTGAAATGTTACAGAGGGGTTTTTTTATTCAATAGAACTGCCATCAAGTTGATTGACCAAGGCAGATTAATTTGCTGTTGTCAGCCATTAAAAAGCTGTATCAAAGGCAGAATTCTATTTCACACTAATAGGTGAGCAAAGTGCAACTTGAAGGTAACTGCGAGTTGCCCAACTAAATGTAGAAGCAATTATGTTATCCCTTCTAGGCATGTAAAATGTTACTGTTACCGAGTGACACTTCAGTACTGCAGAGGGTGATCTTAGGGCAGTGTCACTTGCAACAGTTGTAAATCATATGAATCTAGTAACCTATTACAGTTGATATGTGGTAGAAGGTAACCCTCTCCTGAAAGGGAACAACTCTGCAAGGCCATGAGGGCATTCAACACATGCTAAACAGCTTGAACATGGGGATACTTGTGTTTTAACTGCACTTGGTAAATATTAAGTTGAACATGTGACACCACCCTTATAACAGGGGGTATTTATTTGCCCAGAGGGGGTAATATAGTTGCTTCTACACTTTAGGCATTTTATTAGCTCAGAATTAGTCTCAAACGGCACTTGGTCAATCACTAGGGGAAATAGTGAGTTCTTCCCAAGTGTGTGCTTCTAGCTTTGCATAAAGAACACTCTTTGTGAAGGCGTGTTTCTGCTTACTCATGGCTACCAGAATACTAACTTCTGCATTTCATTCCCTATTTATCCCTTCTGCCAAAATAAGAGACACATAATCACCTACATCTGGTACAGGTTACTACTCCCGATTTGATCCATACCTTTCTCCTTCAACTGGATCTAATTTTAATTTGGTGCATTTTGAGGCTCAAATTTCACATGAAAGATCCCCAGAAATGAAAGAGGCTTTTTCTCACAATTTATTATGAAAACATTCTTTGAATACATCTACACATAGCAACATATGGCAATGGCACCATGCTTTAGTTCTTCCTTTTGAAAGCCCTAAAGAACAGTGCAGTATAGTTGATCACTGTGTCATGTGGGAGCCACATGCTTGGATTTCCCCACTGCATTGCCATAGCAGTGTGGTATATACAGGGAGCATACTGCTATGGTGATGTAGCTGGTGATCTCTACTTCACTGCATGCTGTACATCACCTTAGTGTGATGTCTAGATGTGTCTTTTGAGTGTCAAAGTTTACTGAAGCAACACAAACTGCAGAAAATATGCCCAGAAGCTGTAGGAGTGAGTAGAGCACCAATGAGGGGAGAAGCAGAATTTGTTTTCTAATGACCAACTTTGAAAAAGTTGATAGCAATTTGTTACCCAAAGGCTTGAGAGGTACAGTGAGGGAGGCATTCTACATCTCTTATATTCACTGTATCTGTCTGAAGATGGAAAAAAGAAGGTTTGCATGGGGCCCTCAGAACATTTTCCAGCTTACTATATCACAAAATTATGTATGTATTTTTAAAATGAAAACTTAAATTCTGTGTAAAAATAAAACTGGGAAGATCACAAGAGAGGTGCTGGCACAGTATGCCACTCAATCTGATACTTGATCATCACTTTACTTTTCAACTGTAAAGTCACTCTTACAAAACTGTTAGAGAGAAGGGGGGGAAATCCACTGCTTTTTCTATGGTAAAAGGGGCAAGACATTTTTTAAGCCTCATAATAAGACTTAGTCAGAAAAGTACTGGTGGTGGGGATGACAAAAAAACATTAATATAGTTTCTTTAGTGACAAATGTGAGGGTGAAAGTTGAGTGGGCCTTGCCTTCAGTGCATAAAGCTGCCTATTGAATCTGACATGGAATGGGTAGAAAGATTAGGAAAAAGACATTGGGTGGCATAGGAAGTTGTTTAATTTTTGTGTGTGTTTTTCTGAATTCTGATGGACATAACTGGGGTAAATAAAACTTTCAAAATGTACTTGTCACAGTCCCAGGCAGTCCTGCTCACCTGGAAGATGCTATCACTGTACTTTTATGTCTGTTACCAAGTAGGAGCTAAATCAGATAAGTCATATATAAAATAAAAACTTTTTTTTTCTTTCAAGAAGGAGGAAAAAGCAAGCTAAAAGAAAGACAAAGACTTGCAAGCAATCCATATGGATGTGCTCTATAGAAGTAAGTAGTAAAACAATTCTTCTGAGTTGAGTTTTTTTTTAATCTTTTCACTCAGTGGCTTCTGTTTATACTAGTAGCTATATGGTCTTAGAATAAACTACAAATCATCTGAAAAATGCATTGAAAACAGTTAATAAATTAATACTTTTAGGAGATCATTTAACCTTCCGGTTTGAGAGAGACCAGGCTCTCTAATAGCAGATCTTCTCAGTGCAGTGTTGTCAGATGATTTGCTAAATAATAGCCCTGATTGTTTCAAGTGAAGATGTCCAGTGGAAAAGTATCAACACACATCTACCCCTCTTCCAGTTGAATTGGGGTAGCATTGTCATGGTTATCCTCTGAGAATGTCCGTACTAGAGTACTGCTATATCAGTAAACCTCTATAAACTTCAAATTGGTAGTGTATTTGACAGGGGCAAGCAGAGCACTAGGATTGTGCAAAGCTTTAGTCCTTGATTCAATTCAGTGGAGATTAGGACTGATTAACTGGCCAAATCTCTGAATCTTAATCAAATCAGGAGACCCTCTAATCTCTCTGAATTGAATTGGAACCCTCTGCATCAATTTCGAAAGATTTAGTGATTCAGATGTAGACACAGCTTTAAATGTTTTTTCTACATACCTTAAGGTACCAGGTGACATGTCAGCACTGCGATGCTGGTGTGGATGGAGCATCCCAGAGGAGTGTGGGGTAGTTTCATAGTTTCTAGGGTTGGGAGGGACTTGGGTAGAACATCTAGTCCGATCCCCTGCCATGGCAGGAAAGATTACTGGGGTCAAACGACCCCGGCAAGGTGTTCATCTAATCTTCTCTTAAAGACCCCCAGGGTAGGAGCCAGCACCACTTCCCTTGAAAGTCAGTTCCAGATCCTAGCCGTCCTGACAGTGAAGTAGTGCCTCTTTATATCTAGCCTAAATCTACCCTCTGCCAGCTTGTGACCGTTATTCCTGGTCACTCCTGGTGGTGCTCGGGGAAACAGTGACTCCCCCAGTGCCTGCTGATCCCCCCTGATTAGTTTGTAACAGGCCACTAGATCCCCCCTCAGCCTTCTCTTTTGGAGGCTGAACAGGTTCAGGTCCGGTAGCCTCTACTCATAGGACCTGCCCTCCTGCCCCCTAACCATGTGAATGGCCCTCCTCTGGACCCTCTCAATGCTGTTCACATCCCTCTTGAAGTGCGGCACCCAGAACTGGACGCAGTAATCCAGCTGACCAGTGCCGCATACAGGGGGAGGATCACATCCTTGGATCTGCTTGAAATGCATCTGTGGATGCATGACAAGGTGCGGTTGGCCTTCCTGACTGCATCCCCACACTGCTGGCCCATGTTCATCTTGGCTTCGGTGATGACTCCAAGATCCTTTTCCGCCTCTGTACTGACAAGAAGGGAGTTCCCCAACCTGTAGGTATGCTGCCAGTTGTTCCTTCCTAGGTGCATCACTTTGCACTTGTCGGTGTTGAATCCCATCCTATTCTCATCCGTCTACCCTTGTAACCTGTCTAGGTCCGATTGGAGCCTATTCCTCCCTTCTAGCATGCCCACATCCCCCCACATCTTAGTGTTATCAGCAAATTTGAACAGGGTGCTTTTTACCACCTCGTCCAAGTCACTGATGAAGATGTTGAACAGTGCAGGCCCAAGGACCGAGCCCTGCGGCACCCCACTGCCCACATCCCTCCAGGCCAAAAATGACCCATCCACCACCACTCTCTGGGTGCGGCCCTCCAGCCAGTTGGTGACCCAATTGACTGTATGGGTGTCAACACCACATTCCCCCAGTTTCTTAATGAGAACAGGGTGAGAGACAGTGTCGAAGGCCTTCCAAAAGTCCAGGAAGACTATGTGCACTGCTACCTGCATCTAATGATTTGGTGATCTGATCATAGAAAGCCACCAGGTTGGTCTGACAGGACCTGCCTCTAATGAACCCATGTTGGTTACCCTTAAGCATGACCTCCCCTGCTGGCCCCTTGTGGATATGTGCCAGAATAATTTTCTCAAAAAGCTTGCCCAGGATCAAGGTAAGACTAACTGGCCTATAGTTTCACGGGTCCTCCTTCTTTCCCTTTTTGAAGATGGGAACCACGTTGGCCCTCTTGCAGTCCTCTGGCACCACACCAGAGCACCACAAGTGCTCATAAAGCTGTGCCAGGGGTCCTGTAATGACCTTAGCCAATTCCTTTAGTACTCTAGGGTGGAGATCCTCTGGACTGGCTGACTTAAATACATCCAGTCCCTCCAGAAGTTTCCTAACTAGTTCCTCACTAACCCTTGGCCTAGGTGTGCCTCCCCTGGGATCCCAGTGAGGGGGCTGACTGTTTCAGTCTCTGCTTAGGAAAATGGAGGCAAAGAAATCATTAAATATGTTGGCTTTGTCATCTGGTGTGATGACCAAATTTCCTGACGTGTCCTGCAGGGGCCCCACATTACCCAGAACCTTCTTTTTACCCCCTATGTATTTAAAGAACAACTTCTTATTGTCCTTAATCCAGGAAGCTAGTCCCAGTTCCATCTTTGCCTTGGCCTTCCTGACTGCCCCCCTACATCCCCGAGTAACTGCAGAATAGTCCTCCCTGGTGATGACCCCTTTTTTCCATTGGGTGTACACCTCCCTTTTAGCTAGGAGACATTCCCAGATGCTTTTGGTGAGCCATGGGGCCTTGTGTGCCCCCCTGCTCCCTTTGATCTGCATTGGGATTACCTCCCTTTGGGCTTGGAGGATTGTCTCCTTAAGGAGCGACCACTCTCCTTGGACACCTGGCTCCCTTCCCTTCTGGGACCTCAGTGCTTCCCCGACTATTTTCCTTAGCTCATTGAAGTTTGCCCTCCTGAAATCTAGGGCTCCTGCCTTGCTGCAGGCCTTTGCCACTTTGCGCTGGATGGTGAATTCCAGCAGGTGATGATCACTGTCGCCCAGGTGGTCGAGCACCCGCAGCCCCCTCACCAGGTCATCTCCCATGGCCAGCACCAGGTCCAACAAGGCATCTCCCCTGGTGGGGCTGTGCACCTCCTGAGTTAGATGGAGGTCCTGTATTCTGGCTAAGAACCTACCTTCCTTGGAAGGTAGGTCAGTTCTGGCTGACTGCTCTTCCCAGCAGATGTCCAGGAAGTTCAGGTCCCCCATGACTACCACATCCTTAGACTTCACTACCTCCATGAGCTGACCTATGAATTCCTGGTCAAGCTCTTCCCCTTGGTTGGGAGGTCTGTAGCAGACCTCCACTTTTAAGTGTCTTTCCCCTCGACTGCCTTCTATTCTAACCCAAAGCACTTCAGAGTGCCCTTCCTCTGACACTTTGTTAATTGCTGAGGATGGGTATTCCTCCTTAATGTAGAGTGCCACACCCCCACCTTTCCTTCCTATCCTGTCCCTCCTGTACAGCCTATAGCCCTTGACGTTCACCGCCCAGTCATGCGTTGAATCCCACCACATTTCAGTGATCCCCACTATGTCTGGGTTGGTGTCAGCTAGCAGGAGGGTGAGTTCCTCCTGCTTGTTTCCCATACTACGAGCGTTTATGTAGAGGCATTTAAGGCCTCCTGTGGATGTGTGTACTGGCCCCTAATCACAGTATTGCCCTGGCCCCTGTTGCTTACCTGTGTATATGTTCTGCTTGTTGGTCTAGGCTGGACTGTACTTGTGGGTGTTGCTTGGTCTGGCAGTCTGTTGATTCCTCCACCCTTGTCTTTCCCTTCCCCCAATGAGCCTAGCAGTGCACTTGGCAGCAGACACGGAAGTACTTCTGGTCCACTTCTGGGTCTGCCAGGGAGCACACCAGGGGCTCCCCTTACCCTCCAGCTCAGTGACTGGTGCCTCCTGGGTCTGGAGGAGCACCCCAAGTCCCCTTGTGGCCAATCACCACACCAGGGCAGCACAAGAGGCCCCCCCAGCATGCTCCCCAGGGGACCTGGAAGTACCTGGGAGTCCCCCTGCATTCCTGTGAGATGCTCCATCTGCCCCAACATTGCACTGTTCACAAGCCACACCTGGTACCTCAAGGAATGTAGAAAAAACATTTAAAGCTGTGTCTATGCTCAAATTACTGATTCTCCAAATCAGTATTGAATCTTCAGATTCAGATTCGGTCAAATTGAATTGGGGAAAGTGATCCAAATCAATTAATCGAATCACTGTCTCTGATTTGAGCTGAATCCAAATCCAAATCAAATACGGCCTATTCACACACCCTTACAGAGCACCAGCCCCAGGTGTCCACTTAAAGAGCAGTATAAAAATGGCAGCACTCCAGAGAGGCTCTGTCACAGCAGCCCTACTCTATGGCTACAGCAGCAACAGCTGGGGCTGAGCAGATCACTGCAGGGGTTTGATTCCCCAGGGCAACTAACATGAACTCTTATTCTCTCCTTCTGGCAGGGCTTATCTCAGGTCTTACTCCTTGCCCCCTCTGTGTTTTGTCCAGGGTTTGGCATCCTCTACCTCATAACCTACTAGTTTGCCTGTGGTTCAGGCAGCAGAACTCAAAGATTTTGGAGTAGAGGGGGTGCCTTTATTTATTGCACAGCTCTGCGGACCATATTCCATCAAATCATTTTCTTGTCTTATAAGACTTCCTGGACTGTTAAGACATCAGGCCTAATCAAAATGAAACATGGTGGATAAGTTATTTCACAGATTTTCCATAGTAGAGTCTATTTCATTAAATCCTGTTAGTTCCCCCCCATGCCCTCAATTTCTGCCTTTTGAAACAGGCTTCCTTCCTGGGGATTAAAGTTCAAGGTCTTTCTCAAGTCAACATAAAACACATTAGATTAACTTAAGTTACTTATAAATTTATATCAAACATTTTTAAAATATCTGTACGTTCCTGAGTTCTGAAAGGGAGGAAAGCTATGTGAGGTAGGAAGACAGTAGCGGAAGATGTGCGTATATATAGGGCCTAATCAAGCAAAGTATCTCCATGGTCCTACCAATGTTCCTTCTACGGAGCAGCGGTCCGTGCCACCTTGGTCCATATGTGTACTACCTTGGTCGTGCACGTGCCGCCTCAGTCCAGTGTGGGACACTTACTGAAGGGGGCTGAGGGCTAGGGGCTGGAGGCCAGGGACTGAAAGATGGAGCTGGGGGCTGGGGCCGAATGCTGGGGGCTGGGGCCAGGGGCTGGGAGCTGGGGGTCAGGGGTTGGAGCTGGGAGCCAGGGGCCAGGGGCTGGAGCTGCAGGCCAGAGGCCAGGGGATGGAGCTGGGGGCCAGTGGCTGGAGGTTAGGGCCAGGAGCCAGGGAACAGGGGTTGGAGCCAGATCCTGGCCCAGGCTCCCTGGCTCCAGGGAGGTGCTCCACTCCCCCATGTCCTGGGGGGATGAACCAAGCCCCAGTGTCACGGTGGGCTGGGGTGGCAATTGAACATGGAACAGGTGGATTTTTCTGGTGAGGAGATCTGAGACACTGGAATCGTTGGGTTTGAAACGAGATGGTTTATTAACTTACGCTTTGGAGGTGTAGGTGGTGATCTTCAGTTACAGTTAAACAAACATACATAACAAAGGGGTCTGTTGGCCCACAGGGTTCACCAACAAGCCCTTGCTATCTACCCCATGAGGGATAGGGGTGGCTGCCTGTTGGTTAGTCCTAGGGCTGGTCAACAGCTCATGTAAGGGTTCGCAAAAAAAAACCAAACTGTAACTCGTACAACCGCTTAATATCGTCGTGACGCCAGTCCCAATTGATGAGACACGATGCTGGTTGGAGATCGAGTCGGTCACGGTGAAACTGTGATTTCCATAAACCAAATCGTGGTCCAGATAAGTACCAAAGATCAAAGTCAATTCACAGAAACCCAATCGAAGAATCGAATTTAGAAAGTTAATACGGAGCGTGGGATTCCTGGAGAGGAACCGGGGAGTCTTCCCTTGTCACAGTCCCTGCCAGTGGCAGCCTCTGTGTAAGGTTGAGTGACTCCCTTCCCTCACAGTGAACGCCAACACTTAACTGCCCACAAACTCCAGAGATGAACAACTACCACTAACAACCCACACGGCAAACACCCACACCAACACTCACACCAAGGTGGGGGCTCACGGGTATTTATAAGATTTTTGTAGCCAATCAAATTGTTCTGCACAGAGAAATTTCTAGTCTGATTACATCAGGTCAATTCTCCTCTGAGCATGCATTCAGTCAGAAGCTGAGCACGATCTAAGCATGTGAGAGCCAGAAACTAGGTCATGACTGACTGACAGACCTAGGGGTCATCCAGGGGGCAGGCTCTGTCTGTGCTATGGAATTTCCCTCTCAGAGTCAAGCTAACTCTCAGCATTGGCAGCACCCATATTCAAAATCTTTCTTTGACACCCCACATTAGGGCTGGGGAGTGAAGCACTTCCCTGGAGCCGGCAGAGCCCATGCCAGCCGCCAGCCCCAGCTTCCATCCCTGCCTTGCTTCACCTTGGGGAGGATCCACTGCCTGCACCAGTGAGGCTTCGCCAGCTCCAGAACACTGCTCCACTCCCTGGCCCTGATACCATGTGCCTCCTTGCTCCCTGAGGTGATGCAGGGGAGCAGAGCAGTGTCCCAGAGCCAGTGGAGCCTCACTTGGAGCAGGCAGTGGCCCCTCCCCAAGGTGATGCAAGACAGGGATAGACGCTGGGGTGAAGGGTTGGCGCGGGCTCTACTGATTCTGGGGAAGTGCTCTGCTCCCTGGCCCTGATGCAGGGCAGTGGAGCTCTTCCCTGGAGCCAGCAGAGGCTGCCCCAGCCTCTCCTGGTGCATGGCCTTGAAAAGGGTGTATGCAGCCACACTTTTAGTTGCCCATGGCCATGCACATGTGCACCTTGGAACACTGGATCCTACTCCTATCAATGGAATCAACTAGTCTTATGCTGGAAGCTAAACATATGTGATGACCTAGAATGGGGTGGACTATGAACTGGAGGCCAGATCCAGTCCGTGGATCTGTAATATGGCCTGTGGGGCTCCCAACATGCCTAGAAAGTTGATGGTGTGGCAAGTGGTAGCTGCGTTAATTGCTGCAGCTCCCAGAATCACAGCAATTAATGATGCCACTGGTTACCTTACCATCAAATTTCTGAACGTGTAGAGTGTCCTGCTGGCTGGATCCAGAGCATGGGGTCTCGTCATCTGGCCTGCAGAGCTGCCTGCCAGCTGCAAATGTAACAGTGGGTGGAGCACAAACTGCCATGGCTTTTGGGAGTCATAACAGTTTAGTACTACTGCCCTCAAATTCCAGCCCTGGTGGCTAGATGACAGTCTGCACTCTGAATCCAGTTTATGGACTGGTCCTGTGCTACCCATGGAATCCTATGGGGCTAGATGTGTAGCATAGGACCAGTCCATAAACTGGATTCAGAGTTTTATATATATAAAACACATGTATGCCCATGGTGGGAGAGCCAGATTTGATTCCCAGATGCATATATAACAACAGCTATCAAGGTCCCGAATGTCTGGATTTAGTCTGGCTTCTGGGTACAGTTTCAATTGTCTAAAGGTTGGATAGAAGTTCTGTGAAGCCTCTGTTTCTCCATAGTCCTGCCTAGGCATATGCATCCAAGGTCCTGGTGACCTCGGATGCATTCGCCATGATCGAGAAGGACAGATGGTTTTGTACTACTACTACACCTACACACCTACCCACACACTGATTGTTCTGCACTACAGAAGAAAGAAGTGATTTTTTTGTTTGTGTTGTGTGTCCCATCCCCAAATCCATAAAAGTATTAAGGGAGATAGTTAAAGTATTTAGGTGTCAAATGATGCAGAGAAATTCCTATTGGGATTTTCAAAAACAACGATGAGTGTAACTTACAGTGAAATCAATGGCTGTAAGGCACTTAGGCATTTCTGAAAATCCCACAAGGCACCTATTTGCATCATTAGGGCCTCAAATATCTTTAAATATGTCCCTGAGCTTGTTATCTTCTCTAATGTATTCAACATTGTTTTCAGTAACTAGTATGTGTTGATATTATGCAAAAACATACTTGCATGACAAAATAAAGTGGTGCAGAGAGTTAGCCATTTAAGGTTACTTATCAAAGTTGTAGTCACTTTTAAATTCCCACCTGTGTTGACTATATCAAATTAATATCAACCTGACAGAATGAGAGAGAAATTCATGACACTCAGCTAACTCCCTCTTGGTATTTGTTTTTATGCATTGTGCTTTTGAAGTTAAAAACACTTGAGAGCCTGAGAAGGATATCACATGAAACCTGAGTTATGCATGCTTTGGGAATTATTATGCTTTGAACCCTTTTTGTGCTCCCTGTTTCTCCCACATGCATATACATATGTCTGTAAATGCAGGAATATCTGGTTTATGCATTACTATGAGAAAAGTCTTGTAACCTTTTGAAACAATGGGATTATTCACAGGACCAAGGCCTGGAAGACTAGGCCCTGTGTCTTCTAGCCCATTTTGGCACTTTGTAGTAAACCACATGGCACATCACATGTAAAAGGGGCTAGTGGGGACTTCTCTTTTGTACAGAGTAATAAAGAAAAGAAAAGAAACCTCAGTGGAAGATCACTTTTAATAACAAGAAAATAAACCAGAAAAAAGCAAAAGCAAGCCCCAGAGAGAATTGAAGACTACAATGCAGAGTGACTAACTTTAAAGCATGATTGTTGGGAAAATAGTTTGCTTTGAGATATTCTGGTGATTTGCAGAGCAGGCTGAAAATATTTTTGTATTATGTTTAATGCTTATATCTGCTTATGGTGCCATGACAAGTCTCAAACCTTCATAGGCTTTCTTTGAAAACAGAATTGCAAATGGAATCCAGTTTTAGACCCTGACTCCTAAGCATGATATTAAACATATCAATTAGGCCCCTGTTGTCAGTAGAACCACGTTTCCTTTACAGTTAAGTTGGTGTTTTTAACTGAGATGTCTGAGTGCAATTTTGCTTATTACTGTTCTCCTTGAGAGGAGCTTGGATACTAAGGTAATGGACACTGGGTTTTAGGTTTTAGCTGTGTTGATCTAAGGACATAAGCAGGCAAGGTTCTTTGGGTAGATGTGATATCTTTTATTACAGCAACTGAGTAGTTCAAAAAAGTTCTTTTGAGAGCAAGCTTTTGAGTGCAATCTCTCTTCTTCAGGCATAGGATGTTTCTGCTGTTCTGAGACTCCAAGTTGGAGACTTCCTATGACTGAAAAATGGTGATTGTACCTGAAAGCTTGCAAAGAACTTTTCCCCCAGCTTTTCAGTTACTCTAATGAAAGATATCACATCTACCCAAAGAACCTTGCCTACGGTAATGGACACTAATATGTTACTCTGGTTAGAAAGAAAAGTGTATCATTTATTTGGTTTTTAAAACATTTTGGTAAATTTCATTGAGTGGCAAGTTTTTTACAACTTGAATAAGCAACAGGTTTAGTAGATGTCATCCCTAGAAGATTCCTCCAATTCTGCCTTCCTTTTTGTTTGATCTAAGAATTGGTTATTCCAAAAAAACCCAAAACATACTTATGGCAATATTGCCAATCAAAATAAAGGAGTGTCTCATTGTTTTCCTCCCAAATGGCCCCATCATACCTCTTGACCCTTGTTTTGTTTGATCTGAACATAAAATTCTGACAGTGGATGCTTGCAATCTTGGTTATGCAATGAAAAAACAAATAGTGAGAGCCTCAAGCATATAAAATTATTTGTTTTAATTTTCTTTAGAAATCAAAGTTCTTCCTGAAAATTGGTTTGTATTGTAAAAGACTTGTGAAATACCAGTTAAAAGCCCCTGCTACATGTTAGGGTGACTGGATTTGGATCTTGGGGAGCACTGGATTTGCAGCTGAATGTAAGGCTTTAATTTGTGGGTTCAGCAAAGCTTCTGACCACAAGGCAAAATGATATATTAGAAGTAACTTTGCAAACACTTAGGCAAGCATTTTCTTAACAATGGAGCAGTGTTGTAAAGATATATAGTTCACAGTGTAAGAAGAACAATATACAGCCCACCAGCTATCATCAGGAGAAGCAGAAGCAAGACTTTGGAAATGAAGGAGTCAGCAAGAAACCAGAAAGAACCAGCAAGTGACTGGAGGAAGCAGAGGTCAAAGTCTTAAGCATGTGCTCTTAGCAGAGAGGCATGTAAATGAATGAAATGTGTAGGCAATTCCATGCTAATGAAGTAAACAGTCAACAGAGGTGGAGCTTGAGAAAGGAAGAGATATGGATGGAACCAAAGGAGGGCAAAGGTGGAGTAAATGTTAATAAGTATGAACCAAGGTGTGTAAAATGTGAAAAAAAATAATGTTCAGTGCAGGTCCTCTGGTTTGTGGTCTGTGTGTCTCTGAAGGACCTGGCCCGAAGCTGTCTCCATTCTGAATAAAACTGTTGTGAGCAATGTGTTCTGGTGATTTCTCCCTGCTTGCTCTGGCTAATGAGTAACAGGATCCATGAACAATTGGATCGTCGTCTCCCTGGTTGTTGGGTGCCGCAAGGAGTTAGGTTTCTAACACTACACATTGCATATCTTACACAATTAAGTGGTAAGATATGTAACTGGTTAATCTCACACAATTTAGACTGGACACAAGTCCAAAGTATTTATCACACTATTAACTAGTCACTACCACAATCGATTTAGATCATCCACGTGTGAAAATTAATTTTCATACCGTAAAGAGACTACTGAGCTATAAAAACATCCAACCAACTACAAAATTACTGCTTGAAAATGTGTAACAGCTCTGTAGCTGGTTTTTATCCAGCTTTAATTTGAACGTGTAGCAGGATGTTAATTGTAGACTAGAGATCTCCTGGACTGCCAACCTAAAATAACCTTACTCCATACTATGCCATTGTATTAAAGCATAAATATAAAAAACATTTTTTCTAGGAATACCATTACACAAACATTATAAAAATAAATAGGATATTTTGCTTATTTATTTAATATACCTTCACTCTTAGATACACATTCAAAGAACTTGCAAGGGATACAGCTAACTTTAATAGTTCCAGATTTCCACCCCATCTCTTCCCCTGTATAATTTCCTATATAAATTTGACTCTGCTCTACTACTTGTTTATATCATATATCAAATGTAATATAATATCCCTTTGTTTTGAAAGTTAATGGCCTTGCAATATTTCTGCCTTGTTTTCTGACTACATTACTTTCATTTTCCCAATAGGTCAATATTTATACATTTAGGCATAGACATATTTATAATTCCTGCTTGAGGTTCTGGCCTTGCTATCAAATATACTTGTTTGTTTGTCTCTCTCTTTCTCTCCCTGGCCTTGTGAGTGCCAAGTATTACACAGTCTGCAAGTGCATTCTATATAAATGTGTGGATGGCCTTGTGGAGTAGTATTCTAGATGTGAGTATAGTTGTAAGAATCAGATGTTTAATTATACATTTTAAGAAGTTGGGATTAGGCCAGACTGATGAGTACTTACTCAAGCATGTAATTCCATTGATGCCACTGGGACTTTGCCTAAGTGATCACCAGCGCTACTACTGCCGTCTGGCATCATGTCTAGGTGATATTTTGCCTTCTGCTTTTTACTTTCCATGACCTATATAATGCTTAATATTTAAGGTGAACAATTTTATGTGCAAAATGACACTTACAATATGCCTGTCCCTTTTCATGTGTCAGGGACAGACACCAGATAGTGGAATTGTGATAGGTACTTAACGTGGGGTATGCATGTGGAAAATTAATTTCTGGCACACTCTCTTCTACTTGCATATGGGTTTATTGCAATTTGGCCCCTGGTGTGCTATTGCCAACAATGACTCTGGAGCACATTATATTGTGTGCCCTGCCAGTTAGTCTAAAATATTTCTCAATCGATTCATTCTAGCTTAAATCAAGATTCAAATGGCAGGCTATTAAAGACATAAGCTTAGCTTTACAAGTCAAACCTGAAATAAATACCTCTGTAATTTGAAATGCTGTAATTTATCTGAAACATGGAAGGCAGCTCTAAGTGACTTGAACCAAACTGGTTGTTCATGTGCCTTCTTGTGCCCCTGTTTATTTAGCCTACATACATTCTATAGTCAATACATTTTTTTAAAGTAAAGAATAATGTTGCATGGAGTAAAAATGTCACAAATCTAGTAACATGGCTCAGTGTATTTATATGGCCTCTCTTATACAGAATGTCTATGTACAAAGCAGTATAAGAACATTGGAGTATTTATCACAATAGGTCTTAGAAATATGACCAAATAGGCAATGAGGTAGCCATATTAATTCATAAATATTATAGAATACAATATTTTGTAGTTATCAGATTCACTAATGTGATAAGAAAGTAGAAACTCTTCAGAATTACATTTTTACTTAGCTCTAAAAATATCTATAATTATATAGTGAAGAAATAACTTGTGTTTTTACTGGGGTTTATTTTACATACAGAGATTCCATTCTTTTTGCTAAATATGTTCCTAAGTGGACTTTATCTGATGCAACTTACTGATATGCATTTTCACTGGAATCAGCTTAAGTAGCTTGTTGGGTGTTCAGGTAATTCAGTATAAAACACTTAGAGTTATTGAAGAGTTAAATGGTTCATCTCCCTGATGTTAACAGTAGGGCATAGAACCAAAGAAGGACTAGGCCATGACCAAGCTAGTTGCACATTACGATTAGCATACACTCACTTTAAATACTGTTAGGCTCTGCTAATGTTAGCACATGCTGTGAGTAGTTGCACATTAAAAGTTAATACCCTCTCTAATGTGAACTACTTTAACCTGCCATTAGAGGGCTGGCCAGCAGGGGTGTGGCTAGAAGCTTCCAGATCAGGTCTATACCTGCCTGGCTTACCTGCTGTCTGCTTCCTTCCTGCAGTCTAGGTTCTGGAAATGGGATTAGGCCCCTGCCAACCCCTGGTGGCCCAGATGGCACCTAGCACCAACCAAGACTGGCCTCCACTCACCCCATATTCCTCCTTACCCACCCTCCCTACCAGCCCTTCACTCACCTGTAGCTGTCATTACCATCCTGGGGGGACAGTGTAGGAAGGGAAGCTCTCTGAGTAGGGGGATTCCCCATCCCTGCCTGCTCCCCTAGGACAGTATCAGCAGCACAGGTAAGTGGGGAGCTGGGGGACACAATGGTGGGGGGTGAGCCTGCCCCCCCTCCCAATGGATGAGGGGCAAGAGGTTAACTTGGGGTGCATAACTAGTGAGCTCCCAGGGATCAGGGAACCCTGGGGACTGGGGCTGAGTCCAGAATGGGAGTGTAGGGAGGATTTTGACCTTTAAGGTCCCCACTACTGTTCAGTTTTCCCACTGTCACTCTAGGGCAGGGGTGGACAATTATTTTATCTAGAGGGTCACTTATTGAGTTTTGGTGAGTTGTTGAGACCTGCAAGGGTAGCCCTGCCCCTTGACAAGTGCCCCACCACCTGGCCACCATCTTGGGACTGGAAGTCCCACCCTCAACTCCTGACCTTTGCCACCAGAAGTCCCTCCCTTTGTGCCATAAGTACTTCTTTTGGGAGGGGGACTTTGCCATCTTGAAACCAAAAACAGAAAAAACCACCAAGCAACAAATTGTATACTAAAAAAAATCAAACATCTACTATATATACACAAATTATCTACTATAACTTGTTTTAATTTTATTTTGTCCTGATTTATGTGTGTTTGCATAGTGTATGTAGAGGTGATTGCATAAAAGCTCAAAATACAATCTTATTTTTGTATATTATGTGGATGGGTGTGGGGGGTGTAGGTATAGTGGGGGTTGGGGACTGTGGGGGTAAGGTGAGAGCTGGAGTGTGTGAGTATGGGTGTATGGGAGGTGGTGGTCCTTGGAGTCCCTGGAGTGTGAGAGTCACTGGATCTGCATGTGGTAGCAGTGAGCGGGGCCAGCTCTCCCCTTCCCCATAGTGCACAGCTCCCACTCCAGTCCTTGGTGGCAGGTGACAGCCAAGTGGCAGGTGCATGCAGGCCCACCCAGCCCCATATCACTCCCACCTGAATCCCTAGCTTCATGTGGTGGCAAGGTGTAAGGTCAGATCCACCTGGCCCCACAGCACATGGCTCCTGTACTCCCAACTTATCTTAGTCCTGTGGAGCAGTTGAGTGTGACTGTGACATGAGCTGCCAAGATGTGCTAGAGCTGGAGAAGGACTATCTCAGAAATGCTTGGAGGGCGCTTAGCTTATGTTTTGCTCCCTAATGTGGTGCTACTCCTTCTTTAAGAGCCCTTAACACATCTAAAAAGTAATGTGTAACACCACCCTTAGGTGTTGCAATATCTAGCTCTTACATGCTTGGGCCCCAGTTTGCAATCTCTGGACGATACAAAGGGAGAGTTAGGTGCCTCACAAAGGGAATCCAACCTCCCCCCCCCACATGCTAAAGAGAGATCTACCCAGAGCTGAGCACTGGGTTTTACTCCCCCTTCCTACCTGCCTCTCTGATGTTTAGATACCTAAGCACTGCAAGATAAGCACTTCATGTCATAGGCATAGTTGGAATATAGCTGACCTTTCCAAAACCAGCACTAAAGTCCATTATTAGGTACTTACCTACCTGAGTTTCAGAAGTGCTAAGTGATTGATTTACACTCTTTGGTGGTCAGCAGTTACAAAGATGTCAAGTTTTGTGCTTAGGAAGTTGCCCTTTCCTTGCACCCCCCATAAAAAAATTTTAAAAAAAAGAAAACAAAAAGAAAACACAGATTTCTTTAAATGTATTTTTTTTATTCCAGTAACCAATTAATTTTTAATGCATAAAGTGGTGTTCTGGCTTATGTTAGTGACTTTCTATATTTTCTTATCTCACTAGTTTCCATACTGAAGCTATTCTGCTTTCAGGACTGATTAAAAAATATAATATGGAAGGACCTCTTTGTATATTTATTGAAGACTATAATAATCAAGCTAGATTGTTTCTATTCTGCTTTTCACAGCTGGAATTTAGCAGGCCAAGTTAGTTTCTCATGTACACTTCTACATGGGGAGAGAAACATTTATGTCAGAAATACCCCTATCTCAATGGTTAGGGTGACCACATATCCTGTTTTCACTTGAACTTCCCCTTGCCCCTGTTTGTAGTGTTTCAGGGCACTGTTGGTGCCTGCCACTTTAAGGGCTAAGCCAAGCAGCCAACAGGTGCTTAATTGCAGCAGCCATTTTTGATCCATGGTTGCCTATATAAACAGGTCAGTTTTCTGCTTGCAGGCCTGGCAGTAACATCTTGTGGCTGCTAGGCTGAACACAACATTCTGAGGTAAGGGCAGGAGCTGTAGGGGATAGTTTGGAGGCATGATCTAAAACTGCAACCTGCCAGGAATGGGTGGCCTGTTGGAGCTCTCAGTGGCATGGACACCACCAGAAAATGCCAGGCCAGTTACCACCCTGGTGAAAGGTGAGTAGGGGGTGTATGGGTGGGCCATATTTTACCAGAGCAGGGTAGGCCAGGTAAGCTTCTGGAAGCACCTGAGCCTGCTGGGGGATTGACCCCACAGGGCTAGGCATGCTTCCAGGAGCACTTGAGCCAGGAAGGGGGACTCTGATCCCAAAGGCAGGATGGAGGTGAAAACCCAGCTGAGGCACTCAACTTGTCAATGCTGGGGCCAGGACTGGAAGGGTCAAAAGGGCCAGGGGCCCACTGTGAGGGATGCCCATGAGCAGTGAAGAAGCTTGGGGTCCTAACTGGCCTGAGATGGAGCCAGGTCTTACAGAAGCCAAAAGTCCCATAATTGGAGGCCACAGCTAATGCATGAAGGGGATGGTTGAGCCAATTGCATGAGATGTCAGCTGCAAGGCTTGGGCCGCAGTGTAGGAGTGCAGTGGAGCTGCGGATACCTCCCCCAGTATTGGGGTGTAAAATGGGCAGCCTCTCACCTAATTAACATTCAATTATGTTCCATCAAGGCATGGCAGGAGAGACAGGTGGCTGGTGTGCCCAGAAGCAGGTGGGGAAACTAGCCCTGGGGCTAGTCTGGGACCCCCACTTTGCCACATTAGTCTTGCTCAATTGAGACTAGAAGTCAGATTTGAGGGGCTGGGGAGAGAAAAGAGGAATGGAGTGTTGTGGTACACTGGACTACTTCAATTTTTTTCCTCTAGGAGTTTTTATTTCAATGAAGAATAAAAACACTATTTTTGAAGTACAGAACTCTTTAAAAATTACAAATAATAATATAGCTGGGATGGGAAAACCATTTACTGCTCAGCTTTTTATATATGGCTATGAGAAAACTGGAAATGAAGGAAACCCTACCTTCAGTCCATGTTTTTTGTCTGTTCTATTCATTATATATTGTCCCTAGTTAAGTTGGCACAGAGAAAGAAATATTCTGCACCAGTCCCTTTCCTCATGGAGCGAGAGGCGGGGAAAGTAGACCTGTGATTCTGAGCCTGGCTTGGATCATGAAGTCTTCCTTAGGAAGCTCAGCTCTGCATTTTCCATTATGCAGAACAGATTACACAATGCCAGTCTAGCTCTTAAGCCACTAAATCTCTTTTGTTTTCTTCTACTATGCACAGTACATTGATTCAAAACACTTTTATTAGAAGTAGTTACTGAACACAGTATTATTCTATATTAATTCAATTTCCATTTAAAAATGCTACATTTTCATAAACAGTAAAAAATTTCAAGCAATTAATGTATTGCCAGATGGAAGTATTAATTTATTCATAAGGAGTTTGGAAATAACATTATTTTTTGCATTTTAAGGCAAAGCGCTGTTCCAATGTATTCATATTTTCTTCAGAGAAGGGAAAATGGGTTTAGCTATTTTGTTCTTGATTTGTTGCATGCAACTTTTATGTGAAAAGGGTCAAATATTGGAAACATGAAGATCACTTGAGTAAAACGTCTATTGTATGTGTGACTGACTCATGGAATGAAATATTCTCTCAGACAGGTTTTTCTAACTTAACTTGAATTGTGAATTTGTATATAGGTTGCTGATGCTCCCCTATTTCAATTACAAGTTATGTGGATTTCTCCCATGTATGAACTTGTTGGCTTCATGTGCAAAGCATATGGGTGGAGATTCCATGGGTGCTTTGGGACAGACATTATTTTCTGTTGTGATACCATATATTGGACCCTCTGTTAAAATCCGAATTCCTCTATAAAGAGAAAAAAAAAGTGTTATTAAAATAAAAATTCTGATGTCTCTGGGCGTGTCTACATGTGCAATTAGTAAGCAGCGATAAACTGTGGAACTTACTTCTCCATTTATTGCTCCTGAGAAGCTCCCATTTACATGTGCACTCAGACTGCAGCACACTGATCCAAGTTGGCAGAGGAGTAGGGGTGTGTGTGTGTGGGGTGGGGGGGAGCATCAGCCTGCCAGCCTGGGGCTGATCTGACTGGGTTCAGTGTGTTGCACAGGGGCTTGCTGGGGCATGAGGGTGCTGCAGCATGGGGCTAGCCAGCAGGCAGCCCCCTCACTGAAGCACCCTCATGCTCCAGTCAGCTGGGTTTACACTTGTGCTACTGTGCCCCCAAAACCTCCACAACAAGCCAGTACTTTGGGGCACTTATATACATGCTCCAGGAGGTGGGGGGGGAAGGCAAAGGAGGAGGGGTGCTTTAATTGGTATGGTGCAGAGAGCTGTGCTAATTTAAAGCATCTGGATCTTCAAGTGTATCAGCATCACCATGCTGAAAAATGGCAGTGGAGCACTTTAAACTAAAGCTCACTTGACAAGTTTTAGTTCAAAGTGCTCTGCCACCATTTTTCAGTGTGGTGACGCTGATGTATATGGTGCTGGAGTCTGCTGGAGCATAGTAATTACCATGCTCCAGCAGACTTGATTAATTTAATGTGCTTCGATAAGGTGTAATCACAGCACATCAGAGCATCCTCCCTGCATGTGTATAGGAGCCTGTTGCGTATAAGTACTACTCCAGTGAGCCTGTTACTTTTGTACGTCTTAATAGGAGTGCTGTGTAGATGCTGAGACACTTACTGCACAGTTAAGTCACCAACTATGCAGTAAATGTTTTGTGTAGGCATGCCCACTGTGTTCTAATGCAATATCCCCCTTGTATAGTACCTATACAGTCTGTATAACTCATACAAGGGAGTAGAAATAATAGTAACCTAAATGAGATGTGGTGCAGAGAGAGAGTGACAGAAAGAAAACATGAGTGTATGTATAACAATGTCTGATGAGCATTATTCACTGTAGGTCTACCTGACATCTTGTGTTTCTACTCCGCAAAATTTTTTTATCAGCCCAAAGTACCAGGGGTAAGGGTTATTTTGTACATATTAGACAATATCAGAAAAGCTGTTATCATATCTATATAAAATAAGAGGAGTTCCCTGTGGTTCAGTGATAGAATCCTTGTCTGCCATACAGTAAACCTGGGTTTGATTTCTGGATGTGTATACAACTACAGTCATTGGACTCAGTCTGGCTTTTGTATTCTGTTTCAATGGTTTAAAGAGGGAGTGGGAGGTCTGGGCAGCCTGCACTCCTCCATATGGCTGTCTAGGTGTACAGGTCAAAGGTCTGGGTGACCTCAGGCATATATCACGATCCAGAAGGATTAACGGAATATTAAATGGGGGAATATAATCACCTTGAGTACTGGAATATTTAATTATATATTCACTGTTATGGTATACACATCACATAGTGGATGTATCTACACATGTATTTATGCCCTCTTAAATTTACTGTGCAGTAAATTACTGCACAGTAAGCAAGAATAGGCTGGCATCTACACATCTAAATTTAGTCCCAGGTCAGAGCAGCCTGTGACATGCCCCTGTGTCCACCAGGGGGAGCTCCAGGTTTTGACCACATGGTTGCCAACACTTGGAAGTAACTTTAGTCCTAAATTGAAGCCAGGAGAGGGGAAGCCAGGAACCCTGGGGCTGGTTTCAGGCTGGCCCCCTAGTGCTGGGCAGACCCAGCAGGGAAGCCCTCTGAGTTACTGTGTAGTAATGCATTTACACATGCGTTACTCTGCAGTAAGTAATCAAGCATAAATTTGAAATCTGTATGATGCAGTTATCAAATTTACACTTGTTGGTCTAAGTCACCATATTTATTGCACAGTATGGGTGTGCACATGTAGATATGTGCCAGGACTACACAATAATTTTTGTTACTGCACGGTAAATGTAAATTAATAAAAGAGCAGAGGTTACTGTGTATTTAATTAGTACTTGGTTATACAAGTGCTAACATTAAATGAGCAATAACCAGAGTTAATGTGCGGTAGTGCCAGTGAACACTTTTTAGTGATGCTACTGTGCGGTAGCCTAATATTACTGTACAATAGCATATTAGCACTCTTTGTGCTGTGACATGCTACTGCAGAGTATTATTAGGCTACTGTGCAGTTAATATCTCATGTAGACACACTCAGTAATGCCTAAGTATGACAGATTGAGTTGGTCATGCAATAGAGTAAATGCCATTGACCTCCATCATCACTTGTCTGCTGAGATTTTTGTGGAGATCAATCAATGCAGCAATATTGTACTGATTTCCCATAGCATACATTTCTATTGCAACTGGTTAAAATTCTTACCTGTTCAGAAAGATTCTCCAGGCTTCTGCATTGTCAGGGGAGGTTGTCTCCTGGTTGTGGGGAATCCAGTAGCAAGGCCTAATAGATTAGAAACTTCCTTAGGGAATGTGGCTAATATTATAACCAGCCACTATTTACTTAGTTCCTCTGTGACAATAATATGGAAAGCACCCAGGAAATTCCTAGCTTTGAGGAAGGTAGGCAGGTGTTTGTCCTATGTTAACTATAGAAATGTATGGTGTAAAACTAATGAATGAAAAGCAATAAAAATGAAACTTTGCCCCCCCACCTTCCCTTCCCCCAATAAAAACCCTCCCTGAAGTCTAAAGTGAAATGCACTAGTGCAAATTCCCTTAAAGGATCCATTATTCCAAATGGCTATCACACATGGCTTTCTAACACAAAGCAAATGGGTATTTGCCTAAGAAAACTAAAGAAAAGGAGGAGGAATGTATCTTGCTTTTTTTTTTTTTTTACCTATCCCAAAGAGAAAGTTGCAGCCTAAAATATAAAGGCTATAAAGCTTTACTCACTTTCTTTGAATGCAACTTGAAAAATAGTTGTGTATCTTTTTATCTTATCATTTTAGCCTGGTATTACTTTTTGCTCATAACGACTATTCAGACATGTTTGGTGTTTAACATACACTATAGTGAAAAAGATTGTAATCTATTAAATAAGTTTTAGGCTTATCTGACAAGACATTTTTCTTGCATATGGCTATCTGCAAATGCTGAAATGAAGGATCAAAATTTCAGTCAGCTTTTATTTCCTCCCAGCATGCTGCATGACACTAAACTTAGCAGTTATGGAATTAGATATAGGGTTTCTTGGATTAAAGATTTGGAGACTAAACTTCATTTTGATCTCTTGGGTAATTGTGTATCTTTCTCTAAGTTATTGTTTCACATTATTGGCCCCTTGATAGCCCAGGTAAATCAGAATAATGAGAAGTTTAGAAAAGCAAGGCTCTTCCTTTAAAATGGTGGGGGGAAAACAAAATGCTTAGAGATACTGTGACAGCCTCAGGCAGCAGGAGGCCTCACCACTTCTGGCAATTAGGCTTGTCAGAATCCCCACTCAGAAACCCCTGCTGCTCTAGCAACAGAAATTGCCAGCAGGCAGCTGTGTTCCCAGAGACTGGTAAAATGAAGCTAGCAGGAAGGGAACTGGATAGTTCTTGGTGGGAGGCATAGGATGCCAGAGGGGTATACTCCTTAATCAACCTCCTCTGTGAACTGAAAGTTACAGGATGCCCAAGCCTCTGTTTCTATTTGAACAATGGCCACCAGAATCGTTCATATTATGCAAAGATGTGGATTTTACAGTCCTATCTCTCCCCTTGTACCATCATTCTGTATATCAACTAATCCATTTGTGTGTATCAGGCTTGCCTTTTGGAGCTTGGGTTGAGTCCAAGGCTTGAAATCTTGCTGGCTTGATTGGTGGAGCTCATCTCCCAATCAGGAGGCAGCAAGAGGAGTTCAGTCATGCCCCTTTCCTGAGGGGAGGGAGAGAGTAGTCCCCCACCACCCCCATGGATCTGATTAAAAACTGCAACACTCAAGTCTGGAAGACTTCAGGGGCACAGCCCTGGAGCATATAAAAAAGAGCTGCATGCCCAGCATGAGGGGAGCACATCCAGGAGTGAGAAGAGAGAAGAGCAGGGCTTAGAAGAGCTGAGGAGAGCTGCTCAGCAGGGTGAAGCAGTAGCCCAGAAGTACCCCTGAAGATTCCCATCAGCAGGGAATGGCAGATGCCTCCACCAGCTATGCTCTCAGCATGCAGCATGGCACACGGGGTCCAGACCCTGGGAGCTGCATGAGGCAGCTCAGGTCTGCAACCTCTGGCATGCAGCCAGAGACATGGTGCATGAGACAGCCCAGGCCTCCCATCCATAGCAAAAGATTGAGTCCAGAGAGCCAGATGGTGATCAGGCTACTGAGGCAGCAGACAGGGCCAAGCCAGAGGCCCCAGAAGCCCTGCATAGCAGAGCCCTGTTCCAGGGGACAGTGATTTCTCCCCACCCCGCCTCAATGAAGCCCACTGTAGGTGAGAGAGCAGCCTGGCACAGAGGACGAGGACCACCCTTCAGGCCTGGGAGCCATGAGTTGCAGGGAAAAGAGGATTCCCACAGGGGATGGGGTCCCCCCTCAGTTAGTTAAGGGCTCCTGAAAGGGGAGGACCCCCTAAAGTTACCAGCTTCTTTGTAGGGCTTGGGAAAAGTCCAAAGGCATTGGAGTTTCCTCTTGGGATTGAGTTTATCTTTGGGGTTTATCTGTTTCAGATCAGATACTTACCTGTATCCAGAGCACGGTATAAGGTTTTATGTCATTTACCCACAGGGGATTGTTTATGTTACTGATTTAGCTATCTTTTATATATCTTTTATGTATGTTTATATCCATGGTCCTTTCCCTTGTGATAAGATAATGTAAATACATTTGTGTATAGTTAAATCCCCTGACTGTCCTGGCCTGGTTCTATAGGGATGGAGGGGAAACTGAGCAGTCTGCAGTTCCCACACCAAAGCACACCTGCCAGCTAACAGTTGCCGTCAATTGCAGAAGGGGAGTATATACCCAAGTTACCTGGGCTACATGTGATATGGTTCATCCCACTTGAAATTAGACTATCTTGTAGTTGAAGAATGTCTTCCATGTAGCTCAGCAGAATTCATCTTCAGAACAGCTGGGTGCTGAGTACTGTGCTGGGTTTTTGGTTGTCACCATGTTGGTGTCAGGACATAGTTGGGCAAGGTTCTTTGGCTAGATGTGATTTATCTTTCATCACATGACTATTGTGCTGAAGGTCCATATAGGTCTTGGACAGAAGTGACAATTTTCACCAGATCTGGTCCTAGAAAGCAGTCTACAGACCTGCCTAAACAGAATTACATGGTTGCAGACCACTGTAAAAGGGCCTTATCCTTTAAAAATCTGAACCTTCGTTGCACAAGGGTTCAGATGAGCACGCTGTAAAATGGAGCACATTCTGTAACTTATGTCTGTGGAACTCTCAGCCTGTCACCATTTTCAAAAAGGGATGGTATGGGAAAGCAATAGGGGGGTTAGTTTAGTACTTCTTCAGCGGGTGCTGGAGGTTGGGGTGAGTGGATTGGAGCCCCTCAAGGTGGGGGGGTTCCAATCCACCTATCCCACCCTCTAGTACTGGCTGAAGAACCCCCAAAATGGGATCCATCTGCTCCCTTTGCCCCCTCCCGTTTTGAAAACAGTGACAGGCTGGGAGAAGGGAATGGCATTGCTACAGAGGCCAGGTTGCAGGCTCACGGCAAGCAGCTGGAATCCCCAACTCAACAGCAAACTTCTCTTTGGACTGGTGGATCATTGCAACTCATAGCACTTTCTGTAAAGTGCTGTGAGTTGCAATGAGGAGCTGCTCTATCTGCATCTATAGATATGAATAAAAATCAAGGAGCAAGATGCAATTTTGCAGCTGTTCTCCAAATTGCTATTTACCCACTGTCTTATCTTTTCACCACCTTTCCACATGTGGCTTGTGTTAGCTGCTTAACTTGCAGGAGAGTTAATTATAGCTGTGCCCTGAATGAGTAAATTGTAAAGCAGTAAATGGTAGGTGGAGAACACCTTTGTACAGGTTCAGCCATAATTAGTTCCCAGTAAGACTATTGTAAATTTGTTTATTTCTTTCTCTAGTTTATAAAACACAGCTCTCTCAATTAGTTTCTGGGGCATATGTACACAACTAACACTACTATTATCCATTGCTTTAAAATCAATAGGGGTATCTGAAACTAGGAGAAGCTAAAATATATTGAAATCAAATATGGGGATTTTTTTTTTTTTTTGGTCATGAACAACTTGAGGGGGGAAAGGAAATCCCATTACATGATTTGAGATTTTTTTCAAAGAATAAGCTCTGAAAACAAAACATGCAAACAGAAAAATATTCAAGAAGTTAAAATAATACTTTCTTATAGTTTTCAAAATGAAATATGTTAACTTTTTTTCAACCTCAACTGTCTCTCTCCATGTTCTTTTCAGTTTTATGTTTAAGGCAAAAAGTATAAAAAGAAAAAAATCTTGCATTCCAAAAAAAAAGTTGTTTTTAATTGAATGAAACATTTAAGTTTATCCAAAATGACTTTTTTACTTCTGGGTTCATCAATATTTTAACAAGACTGAAAATTTGGAGTCTGAAACAGGGAGCTCCAAATGGTTAGTGAAAGAAACCATGATTGGGTATAGAGAGAAGGAGAAGTTAGGTTTAGGATGAGTGGGGCTAAGTTAATGAACCTGGAAGTGGGGGCAGGGCAGGTAGGCTGGCTATGCAAGAACCTAGGACAGAGACAATGAGATAGTATGGAAGGGGTGGGAGAGGAAAAAAAGTCAAGAAGGAAGCAAAGCGAGGACAGATGAAGAGTCTGTGTCTGCTAAGGCTGCAGACAAACTTTCATTTCTACTATTAGAAAAATAGCAGGGCATCTGGATTATACAGATGTTCCTTTAGCTGCATGGCTGGAAAACTTTACAAGCAAGTTCTCCAACCAGGGGGCTATAGGGTGCTCCTCCCTGAACCTCCCCTGCCCTTAGGGGACCCTATTAATTGACAGCCTGCCATCTCTCTTCCCTGGGAAAGGGACAGGCTGTCAAGTAATAGTTGGCAGCTGCTTAAAGGCAGCAGCTGCCACAGACAGCCCCAGGAGAGTGCTCACCTTAGGAGAGTGCCCACCCAACCTGCCATTCATCCATGCAAGACAATATCCCTACTCCTTGAAATCCTTCAGGCTGACCTGGAGTACTGCAGGGAGAAGGGGAAGGAACAGTCAGCTGCTGTTGTCAGACTCTGGCACCATTGCAGCAGGAACACCAACCTTCCTTGCCCTTGGCCAATCCAAAACAGTGTGGGGAGAGGCAAGAGCATTTCATTGGACCAGTAGGGTTCCAGAGCTTTGCCACTGCACCACAAGAGCCTGCATTGCCTTGGACTGCTTCAGATAAGCTGAACAAAAGGGGCAGCATGGGAGAGCTAAATTGCAGAAAGCTTCTGAATGCCTAGCTCCCAGCTCTCCAGCCTAACCTTGTTCTAGCCACTCAGCTGAGCAGCAAGGACATCAATTAAACAGATAGAGGGTGCATTTACAAATGCATATTAAGGCAAAGCAATAAACTCTGGTGCATATCCCACTGGAGTTTTTGCTCCTAGGTGCTGTGTTTGCATGTATGCCAGCAGCCACAGCATGTTGAGGTGGGTGGGAGCAGCTGTCTGGGAGGAGGGCCTGGATGGTCAGCCTGCCACCCCAGGGCTTCTCTATCTAGCTCACCATGATGTGGAGGAGCTGGCTGGAGCATGAGGGTGCTCCACTGTAGGGATAGCTGGCAGGCAGCCCCTGCACTGAAGCACCCTCATGCCCCTGCCATTGTCTACATGTGCATTGCTGGGCATGAAAAGCTCCACAGCAGGATAATATTTGTATTTACAAGTACCACCCTGCTCCAGAGTTTTAGTTTCCTGAAGCCTAATCGGCCTGCACTTTTAGGTTATTTTTAAATGTGCTCGCCATATTCTAAACCATGTCAACTGATTCACATCACACTGTTTGAATAAAATTTCAATTCAGATTAAGGGTTAATAGATGATCATTGGCCATCAGGGAGGTTTGGCACATTTCTGCACTTCAAAGACAAAATAATGTGTTCACTTGTTATACATGGTGGTGGGAATGAGCAACAGCAAGCCTTATATACCTGTTGTGTATATATACATGTTATTTAATGCAGTTTAACTGGCCTAGTTTGGACTGCCCTAGTCTGCATTAACTTTAAACCTCTTTCAATGAGGATTGGCTGATTTGGACTGGAACCAACTGCTTTCTGAAACCAGGGACTGCCCAGCTTGGAGAAAAGGAAAGGAGCAGTAGCTGCCACTCCTCACACCTCCTGGTCTGCAGGAGCATGGGAACAGCTGACCCACTGTGGTGATGCTGGTTTTGTGAAGGCAGGGAGTCTTTCTTCTGGCTCCACTCCTCTTGGTTTCTGGGGGAAAAAAAAAGAGTATCAGGGCCAGACGGGGGGGGGGAGGGGCACGACACCACCCTGGCTTGTTGGGGTTACCCTCCCTTTTCTACTTCCCCTGCCACACCTTGATGTATTGTCTAGAACTTAGAGGCTGCCCCAGGGTCCCATCCCTCTGTCTATTGTTTCACATACCAGCTGGCACCAGTCTCACTCCTATGGCTCTAAATCATGGCCCTATTTGTGCTTTAGGACACAAGCTGCCTTAGGATAATGCATCCTCCTTTATCACCACAACCATGATCTCTGGTGTTATCTTTGGAGGAGCTCCCCTGACCCCAGTGCAATGCTTGCCCCCTCAGGCCTAAAAACTTTGTTGGGGCTTCAGCCTTCCTAGCTTTGGCCCTTCTCTGGCTGTGCCCCATCAGCCCAGGTCCACTGCCTCAGGCGTTGTCTTCTGGGTCCCATCCCAGTCTCACCTTCTTGGGCTCCAGGCACTTGTCCTGGTGTCAAGGTGTTCAGCTCCCTGGGGTCTCTGATCCTTTCAGGGCTCTATGCTGGGTGCCTTTCACCTGTGGCATACATAATGCACCCATAGCCACAACACAGTCTTTTGGTCCTAAGCTTAGCTATGAGAAAGATATCAGCAAACTGCTTTCAACCTAAAATTTATTCCCACTGGGTCAGTGCACCATCACAAGCCATACTTCCCCCTTAGTTGTCTCTATCTAGCTCACTTGAGTAGCTTGGGTGTCTGTGGGCCTGTTTCCTGAAGTCCCTCTTTCCTAGGAACTCCTTCTCCTGCAACCTACAGAACCAGGTGAACCTCCCTGCTCCAGGTACTGGGCTTATATGCCTCTAAGCACTGCCCCTTCTGGTCAGATGGCTCCTCAGCCACTCACAGGGGTATTTCTTTTGCTTAATGGCCACCCTGTCCTCTGCTGCAGCCCCACACAGCAAGCTTAGCCTATTGTACTCTCTTCTCCATTGTACTTTTCACATGGAGGAAAGTATGTAGATGTTCAATCTACCAAGATAAACTCTTCAAGGAGTGATTTCACCCAGATTGTTACTGAGCTATTTTTTTCTTAGTCCATTCTTTCTCTGGGAGAAGAAGTCTGAATCTCTGTGTGCTTTTGGTGCTCATGGTAGAAACTGAACACCTGTGATTGGCCTAGAGAGTCCTTCCCTTTATACTTTGGAATAGAATCCAGGATTCTTGTGTTTCAGGTTTCCTCTGTTGCCAGCAAATATTTGAGAACTCTCTTGCCTGCCCCACAAGTGCTGGCTCACAAATAGACTGTAGTGACCACTTGGATTTTCTATTGTTTTGTTAGTTCCCAGTTCTACTGATGAACCATGTGGCTGTCAACTGGAAATCAAAAATGGGATGTGGATGTTTTTGCTTTGTTTTATTAAATAAATAGAAAATGTCAGCCAAATTATTAGGTTGAAGGAATGTTGTTACTGTTGTGAAATCAAGTATGTAAAAAAAGAAATGCCAGAATCCACATGCCTGCTGAGAGCCTTCACCTTTCTTTCTTTTTTTTTTTCTTTACCTGCCAGGACTTTTATTTCGCTTTGTTCCTGTGGGAGGAGTCCTCACAGGTCTGTGGTTGTATCATGAGATGCATAGACCTCTTCTGGGCTTGTATACCCACTCAAGCTACTGCTGCTTCTACACCTGGACCTCTTTACCTACTCAAGCAACTGCTCTTTTAAGGAGTTACCTTCATGAGTTTCAGGGTCTTTGTTGGGGTCTCACTTGGCACAGCCCAATCCCTTTTTATTTCTGGGCTTTCCCTTTCACTAGGTCTATTATTCAGAGTCATAGCCTCTGGCCTTAGCCATTCCTTGCTGACAGTTCTCCTGCCTGGGGTATGCTTGCACTGTTATAATCCCTGTCCTTCTCCCCTGAGGTATTAACCTCAAGTGCTTGCTACTGAATGGTGTCCTCAAGCACCCGAGTCCATGGCTGCCTCCATTCCCTTACAGTCACAATTGGATCCTCTGGACATGCCAAAAAATCTCCATAAATGTCAGCTTGCTGTGTGTGAAAAGAAATAATCTCAACCCCAGGTTCTTTCTTCTCTGTCAATGAGGAGTGTCTCCTACCTTTCAGACTAGCTGAAGGCAATATTCTGAGGGATACCCAGTATGGGTTTGTTGTGGGTAGGTCTTGGTTGACCAGCCTCATTTCCTTCTATGACCCTGTGACTTATCGTTTGGACAAGGGGGAAGAGATCGACATCATATACCTCAACTTTAAAAAAGCCTTTGATCTGGTATCTGGGGAACTGGCTCCACGGTAGGACCCAGAGGGTGGTAGTCGACAGGAGTCAATTGTCTTGGTGCGCTGTGACCAGTGGGGTCCCACAAGGCTCTGTCCTAGGGCCTATACTGTTTAACATCCTCATCAATGATGTGGACATTGTTGTAAGAAACAGACTGGCCAAGTTCACCGATGACACCAAACTCTGGGGTAAAGCACCCACACATGAGGATAGAAGGGTGATCCAGGTCGATCTGGACAGACTCATGGGATGGGTGGATGAGAACCTGATGGTGTTCAGCACCAAAAAATGCTAGGTTCTCCACCTTGGGAGGAAAAACCTGCACCATGCATATAGGCTTGGTAGTGCTATGCTAGTTAGCACTACAGATGAAAGGGACTTGGGGGTCATGGTTGACCACAAGATGAAAATGAGCCTTCAGTGTGATGTTGTGGGTAGTAAAGCAAGCAAAATGCTGACTTGTATCTGTAGATGCTTCTCAAGCAGATCCCAGGACATCATTTTCCTGCTGTACTCGGCCTAGGTGAGGCTGCAGCTGGAGTACTACATCCAGTTTTGGGCTCTGCAATTCAAAAAGGATGTGGAGAAGCTTGAGAGGGTGCAGAGGAGAGCCACATGCATGATCAGAGGGCAGGAAAACAGACCTTATGATGAATGGATGAAAGCAATGGGGCTATTCAGCCTGGAAAAGTGCAGGCTCAGGGGTGATCTGGTGGCCACGTATAAGCTTATCGGGGTGCTCATCTGGGGGAACAACTGTTCACCAGAGCCCCCAAGGGATGATCGGGTCAAATGGTCACAAACTCCACTGTGACCGGTTCAGGCTGGACATAAGAAGGAACTTCACTGTCTGGGCCCCAAGGTTTGGAACAGACTGCCACCTGAGGTGGTTCAAGCACCCACTTTGAACGCCTTCAAAACACATTTGGATGATTATCTTGCTGGGATCCTATGATCCCTGCTGACTTTCTGCCCCTGGGGCAGGGGGCTGGACTCGATCCTCCGGGGTCCCTTCCAGCCCAAATGTCTATGAAGGCAAACTGAGGCAGACAGCTGAGATATTGGGGCGGGGGGGGGGTGTGCAGATAAGTGGCGAGGAGGAGACAGCCAAGAAAAAGAGAGAGGCAGAAACCTGGTTGATCGGGGAAAAGGAAAAGGCAGAGGGAATAAGATGGTGGCAAAGAAACAGGAGTTTTGGAGGGAGAGAAGAGCTCAGGACAGGTGTTGGAGGTGGCAGTGAGCCAGAAGCAGGAAGGGGAGAAATAAGACAGAAGTTAGAGGGGTGAGGAGCAGAGATTGGAGTAGGGCCAAACCATAGTAAAGCAAAACCCAACTTAGGGGTTTAAATAACAGTTTTATTAAACAGACAACATGCTACACAGCCCCATGAAGTTATTGGTTCACACACACACACACACACACACACACACACACACACACACAAGCACTCACAATGGCAGCAGGAGAAAAAGACTCAGTGGAAGGGTTGGAGTCCAGGTGGAGAAAAGAAGCAGAGTCCAAGTCCTTTGTTGAAGGGGGGGGGGGTGATAGCTACCTATCCAGGCTGGAAAGAGGTCCTTGTCCAATAGATGTTGTCCAGAGGGAGATCACCAACAGGGCCTCTGAGTAGATAGGTGGTGTGGCATGGTGCTGGTCCAGATAGAGAGGGCGTTCCACTTGGTCTGTCTTCACTGCCCCTTTTTATAGGGGCAGACCTTGTGTGACCCTAGTGACAAGAGGCATGCCCAGGCAAGGGTCAGCTGCTGGTATACTGAGTGTGTGTGCTCCATGCAGGGATGTGCAGTAATGGTGTGGTACAATGGTAGAGTCAATAGTTCTGCAGGGTCTTTTGTCTTTCAGATACTGGGTTCTTTTCTCTGTTCCTGGGTGAGGTCCGTGGTTCCTGGATGAATCAATGTGAGGTGATGACCCAGTCATTACAAGCTATTCAGTAGAGGCCTGCTACCATTGTATTTCAATCATGCCCAATCATTCTCATTCATCCCGGAACTGATTTACATGGGTGGGGTATGTGACTCATACAGTTGCAACACAGGGGAGGCCCTGGCAGAGGACACAAGATGGAGACTTGACATACAAAATGGAAACTTGACATTACTTTGGTTCACTTACAAACACAGGCCTAAACCATACAATATCCATATGAAACAAAAAAAAATATGAAAATGATGATAATACAATATACAACTGTAAGAATCAATACAAACCTAATAACAACACAATATAAAACAGTGGATATGCAAAACCAAAAACTTGCCTCCAAAATAAAAATGTTAAAGTTTCTCATAAGTCTGAGCTTGCTTATGCTTGTCTATAGGGAATAGAGAGGAAGAGAAAGAAAAGCCAGAAATAATTGGGGAAGGGAAGGGAATGCATATCTATCATATATGTGTGTATATTAAAAAAGAAAAACTGGGGGTTTTGCTACAAGCTGACTGAGCTCCCAGCCATAGGGGTGTACCATGCACAGCCAGGGTGGGAGTCCTGCAGTTGAAGCAACTCTCAGCCATGGGAGTTTGCTTCTTACTGGTGCTGGAGAAGCCAGAGATTAGGCTCCCCTTGCACCAGCAATAAAGTATGATGGGATATAATTTGTGATCCCTCAGTCGCTCCTGCTGCTATGCATGTGTGGCATGACAGGAAGCATGATTGTGTGAACTGCATATAAGAACCCATCATGGTTTTGCCTGCCCCTAATCAGCAACCATGTTTGAAAAGAAGGGGGTGTGGATGTTGGTGTCACTGGGCATAACCCCAGGTAACTCAGAGGGATGGAAGACCACAAGCGTCGAGGAAGTCCTTCTGCTCTGGGCTCAGACGAGCCAGGCCCCCCCCTTGCCCAACCTTTGTAACCCTTTCTATGGCGCCTGCAATTTCCTGTCCTTCTGGAAAGCAGGCGAGCTAAAACTGTTATCTGTGGAATGCACGGGCACCGCTCGGAGAGAGAAGGGAGGAGGGAAAGGGGAGGAAGAGGGGGGCCAGCTGGTGGTAATCATTGATAGAAAACTGACCAGAGTATAAAAAATCCCACTGTTTCAGGGTTAAGCACGCAGGATTTGAGACAATACAGTCTCCCTGTGCCTTTTACTTGAGCTCAAATAAACTCTGTCTGCTTCTCCCCCCAGTGTGTTTATTTGGCGTGACGCACACCGGACAACGAACCCAATTGTTGCCTCTCTCGGGCACCTTGTGCCAGCAACATGGAGATGTACCTTATAGATAAACTGACCCAGAGATGCATACGTTCATGAGAAATAGCACACTACTGGTGAACCTGATGCATCTGATAAAGTAACCTCCTGCGCATGAAAGCTTATGCATATTTGAGTCAGTCAGTCTGATGTCAGGTAGAAGGTAGGGTAGTAATGTACCTTAGACTCAGATAGCAAACTACCTCTCTCCACCTTTGAAACATTTGGTTTAAGTCACTTGTTCAACATTATTCAGGAATTGTGTAACAGAATCAAGGATAGTATCCAGTACTTCAGGGCAGCATTCAACTCTCAGAACAGGAGATCATCCATTCTCTTCATGTAATCTCCTGCCTCATTCACTGTATATCTCCCAGCTGCAGGGGCAGAACCTGATACACATGCAAATTAAAGCTGGCTAGCAAACAGCCATAAAGTTATTCTACATTTTCCAGCAATAACTTTATAGCTGATTTGATCTTTTCAGGGCACAATAGTTCATTTGAACATGCAGCTGCAGCCAGTCTAAATTAATTGTGTGATACCTGTAACATGCAGAGGTGGCCTGAGTATTACTTATTTTTGGTAGGACTGGGATTCGAGATACAGCTCTGAATGCTCAATATAACTCTAATGAATTTGTATTTGATTATACAAATAGCTAAACAAAGATGAATGCTGAAGTCCCTGGTGTTTCAGATTTCTTATCCAAAATTAATGGATACTTTTGACCTTCACTATGTTCAAGTTTCCCACTTTTAAAATGGGCACTTACCTCATCGAGGTGCTATGAAAGCAAATTTGCTTTCATGTTTGAGAAGGACTTAAATGATAAACCCACGAAAAAATGAATTATTCTCTCTTTGGAGCAGGATTAAAATACTCATGTGTAATAAGTAAAGCTAGAGACACTCATTACATAAGGCCTTTTTTTTTTTAAGAAGCATATGAAAATAGCTACCCATTAACTGAGTACCATTTATTCAATGGAATGAATTAAACAAGGTCTGTGGAAAAAAATTGTGTTGTCTTATTAATAACTATTCTATGGCATGTGCACAAAGGGGACAAATTAAGGTTGCATAGCTTACCTGAATTCTGTCATTTCCTTACGTAGAAGTGCTTGATATTGCAATTCTAATAATCTTCTTTAACATAGCATTTAAGTGTCATTATTTTTAAACTCAAATATTCTGATACTATAAATCATCCTCAGTCATCTTAAACATGGGATTACAGAGTTTAAAATAATGTCCATGATTTTAAAATAAAAGATTATATTAAAATTCCTATTGTTATGTCATTTAGTCCTGATTGATTCTGTTGTATTACTCCTGACTCATTTAAGTTTAAGCTATTTTTAAATAACTGATGTCGAGTATTAAGTTCTTCAGAAAGCTTAAACTTCTGACTTGCTCCTTTTTTTGGTTTTCGACTTGTAATCTTTAGGGGTAGCTTTGCTGTTAGTTCATTATGTAACATGTGGAAACCTAAGTAAGACTTGAATTTTTTAATTTTTTTTCAGGGAAACCAGGGTAGATCAGGCACAGTTTAGTCTAGAGTATGTCTTTAACTTTTCAATAAAAAGAAAAAAAAAACCTTTTTAAAAAAAAATGGCTTGTCAAGGACTATTTTCCAGGATTTCTGTTAACATTTTACAAAGTTCTCTGCCTCTTTGCTATATCTGGAACTTGAATGCTCTCTGTCACTTCTTTTTTGTTTTATATCTGGAATTTTAATGTTAGAATACCTATTGGCACTGTACAGTCTTGTTTTTTTTCAGGGGCAGATCAAATATAGTATTGCAGATTTGACTATTATTGTGCCTGACTTTTTACTTGATAAGGATCCTCCATTGATAATTGTCAGTATGCACAGTAGTAATGTGTGCATAGGTATCTGAAACTACCTAAATTTTGTGCAGCTAATAGCTTTGTATAATGTAAGAAAATATATTGTAGGTTTTAGAAACAGTGATGATTATGATATACTTTAGTGCACAAAAGATAAATTTCCTTTACCCCACCCTGCAAAATACTGCTTAATTCTCAATCAAATAATATAATTCTCATAAATATATATTTTATAAATTCATATTATAGCTAATCCATTGTTCTACTGATCTTCAAGAAGAGTCAGTTGTATATCAGAGTTCGACATTCCTACATTTATGCACAAAAAAATTGGATCCAGAGCCTGAAACTAATGAAGTCAATAGGCATCTGCAAAGATGCAGCAGATCATCAACATTCAGGATTGTGACCTATGCTGGTAACAGGAATTGTGTTGGGAAGCCATTTATGTAGAACTGAAAATCTAGATGATTATGCACATTCGTACAAGTTCTTTTTTTTTTTTTTTAGCACGTGGGCCAGTTCTCAATCTTTGTAGGAACTGTGGAATGTTAGTTTGGTAATGGTTTGGTCACTCTTTATATACAAATCAAAAACAGGAAAATACCCCAAAATATATAGTAATGATAAACACATGTACAATAACTAACTACATAATTATTGTTACTCTGTTTTCTGCTTACTATTAAAACGGGGTGAAGTAAGCAGCATTAAAAAAATTTACAAAACTTTAAAGGACTACTAACCTTGGCATATGTAGGCAGGGCATGTCTACACATGCAGTTCATGTAGCTGAATAAACTCTGGCACAGTTCGTGTCTGATTTTATAGCTTCCAGGTTCTGCATTTGCTTTTGCACTTGACAGCACATCACGTTGAGCTAGAGTGGAGTAGTCTTAGCTGGCAGGAAGCTCTGGGGGTCAGCCTGCCATCCCAAGGCTGCTCCAACCCAGCTCAATGTGTCACCAAAGGGTCTATCTGGGGCACACCGGTGCTGCAGTGCCAGGGCTGCTTGCCAGGTAGCCTTGGCACCGAAGCACACTTGTGCCCAATTAGACAATCTGCAGCTTATTAAGCTGGGTCAGAACAGCTCTGGGATGGCAGGCTGACACCCAAGGCTCCCTGTCAGCTGGGGCTACTCTACCCTATCTCAATGTGCTGTTGTCCCAGTGCAGATGCAGAGCCCTGGAGCAATCAACTCAGATGTAAACTGTGCTGGAGTTTATTCAGTTAGCCTCTACATGTCCATTGCATTGGAGGAAGTAACTCCACCGTAGGTTTAGTTGTTTCTGGAAGTATTATCCCAGGGGTGGGGAACATTTTTTGGCCTGAGTGTGGAAAAAACCACAATGTCTACCTTGTAAGGTGCTGTAGTGCCAGCACACCACAAAAACAAAACTAGGCTGTAGGGGGTACATGACAGAAGGCACTGCATATTTAATACTATTAATCATCATTAAGGTTGCTTTTTTATTTTAATTGTTTTACAGTAAATGGAGAACTGTTGTCAGGTGGGGAGCAGGGACTGTCCCACCTGGGTGGGGCAGCACTGTGGTGCTGAGTGCTGAGACTGGGTGGTTGGGACAGGGTCTGGGCAGCATGGGGGGAGACACCAGGGGCAAGTCAGTCTGGCTGGGCCCTTAGGAAGGTGGGGTCTGGGTGGGAAATGGAAGCTGCCCTGGGGCTCTGCAGGCTCAAGCTGTGGTAGGGACTGTCCCAGGGCCCAGCAGCACTGGAGGTGGAGCCAAACTCCACGGGGATGGGACACAGTCACCTTGCCCATGAAGACACACTGCCTGGCTGGGGCAGGATACCAGGCCCAGGGAGCTCCCTGCTTGGCCTCTGAGTGCACTGGGTACAGTGCAAGTGGGAGCTGTAGCTGCCGGCTGTTCCCCAGGCTCTGGGAACTGCCGCCACAGCCACTGCTCAGGGCTCAGCTAGCCAGGAGCCTGCAATGCAGTGGCTTTGTGCAGTGCCAGCTCCAGCCCTGGCCCCTTGAAGGAAGCTGGAAGTGGGCAAGGCCAGGGCACCGGCCGGCTGAGGCAGCCACGGTAGCTGTTCCCAGGGTCAAGGGGGCACCCACAGCCAGACCCCTGCACTGTAGATGGCTCTGCCTTGCCTGCACTGTGCCCAGCATACAGGGAAGCTGATCCCAGAGAGGGAAGCCCCCTGAGCCCAGCATCCTGCTCCACCCATGTGCACAAGGTGGCGGCCCATTCCTGAGGAACTGCGTGGGCTACCCAGGCCCCACCACAAGTGCCAATGGGCACCCCTGCCTGCCCATCTACCACAGCTCGAGCCTGCAGAGCCCCAGGGCAGCTTCCATTTCCCACCCAGACCCCACCTTCCTAAGGGCCCAGCCAGTTTGGCTTGCCCCTGGCATCTCCCCCCACACTGCCCAGACCCTGTCCCAACCACCCAGTCCCAATACTCAGCACTGCAGTGCTGCCCCACCCAGATGGGACAGTATGTCTGCCTGCCTGAGCAGCTCCCTCCAAGGGCCAGCTCGGCTGGAGGGCACAGCCTGGGAGCAAGGGGTGGGGTAGTAGAGAACAGACAGCCTCCCTCCCTGCCTGTGCTCCCCTGGCTCCACCCTGGGGCCTGCCACAGTGCTGTGACTTGTGGCTGCACAGGAGTGCCCGGAGCAACAACTTGAAAAAAAAAAACCCAAAACCAATTTATTTGCATGCCTTCCAGTGTACTGGGAAAAATGTCTCTGCATGCCACTAATGGCACATGTGCCAGGGGTTGATGACCCCTGGACTATCCTATAGCAGAGTTAATTAGTTTATTCAATTCTAATAGCTCTGCATGTATACATGGTGGCAATCTACTGCTGAGCTAATTAGCTGTACAGTACATTTCATGTAAACACACCTGGCTTCAGTTTTGACACAGAAGGTGTGTTTACATTTTGAGGCAATTCGTGGAATAGGGCAGTTTCCTGAAAGTTGAACATTGATGGATATACCTAAAATTGAAATGTACTTCAAGGGTCATCTAGTCCATTTCCCCTCAATGAAGTTAGAAGAACCAATTTGTTCTTCCTAAACCATTCCAGATAGATGCTTATCTTTTTGAAGACTTCCAAACATTGCACAAATTTCCTACCCAGCTTGTTCTATTGTCCTACTAGTTTTAGAATTAGGATATTTGTTTCACTAGAGACTTAAGATAAACTTATTGTGCTGTTGGTTAAATGTGATACTCTTGGTAGCAAGAAAGAAAAATACTTTCCCTTCTCTGTGGTAATCTTGCTAATTTTAAAAATGCTAGCTTTTTTTCCTTTTAAATTGTCTTTTATCTGAATCAAAAATACCTACTTCCTCCATCCTTTTCTTTCTGTATCTTTATTTTCTATTACACCAGAAAACTGACTTTAAAGGTCCTGATCATATGCTTCTTATAGAGAGGGTGAACTGTGTTATCGGATGGGGTAGTTTTATGTTTAGGTGGCCACATAACCATAGTACGCAAAGCTTGGATTTTGTTTTTCTAATATGAGATCCATCACTATTAACATCAGTGCTCAATTACTTGCAAAAGCCCTAGCTGAAAAAAGGAAAATGTGGGTTTTCTAAATATAATAAAAGAAAGTTGAATACATGAAATAAACCATGGATAGAAATAAAGCAGTGGTAAATTTGTGTTAACTAGTGCATAAGACTATATAAGAAATTCCTCAATTGTTTACATGTAGATAAGAATTAAGTTATATTGAAGAAAAAATTCTGCAGGTTAAATTGTTGAGACTTCAGTGAAATTCCTATGGAGGAGCAAACTTAACCATATATTCCTAATAGCACCATTTGTCAGCAATTGTCACCAGGCTCCAAAGTCATTGGTGTTCAATACTGAAAATAAATCCCCTCAAACCACAGTAAACTCTTTCACTATCCTGGAATTTAATTTCTTTTAATGTTTGCTTTCCTGCTAGGCTTTTGCATGGACAAAATAGGATTTGAAATGCTGTCAACTTCAATCATTCAGATATCAGAAAGCAATGCACATTTTTCCTCCAGATTTTTCTGCAGTATTTTGCCAATATTTTTCAAGGGTAGGAGTGTGCAAAGCTTCAGTCTGCAATTTGATTTGGAGAAGTTTCAGCCAAATTCAGAGGCCAAATCACTGAATCCAAATGAAATCAGAAGGAAAAACTCCTCTTTGAATCAATTCAGAGCCTCTGAATCAATTCAGAAAAGACTGAGAGCATTGGAAGGCAGTCTTTCAGGGGAACAAAAACTGAGAAGAGGGAGGTGGTGGTGGGGGGAAGACTGAAATCTCTAGCTGGCCAGTGCCTGATCTTTCCCTGAATCCTCTTCCAATCACAGTGCTCTGGGGGAGGGGTGTACAAACAGCATATAAGCCTCTGCAGGCTTTCTGTGCCTTTTGTGAGCTGTTTCTGCCTGAGCAACAGCATCTGAAAGGTACTGGACTGGCTCGGCTTCCTAGTCAGTCTCCTGCTAGTTTCTGTTCTTGGAAAGGATTAGATACAGCTTACTAACTAGAATCCCTCTACTTATCCCTATCCAATCAATTTCCAATCCAACTGCCAGAGGAGGAGCTGGATCTGGAACCAAGGGAACTGAGTGCCCTGGCTAAAGAAATTCTGGGGACCAAGGGGGAATCTGAGTTTGTGCTCCACACATCTCAAAGTTCCCCTAGAGCCAGGTCTCCTTCTCAGGAAGGCACCTTAGAGGAGATTGTAGAGGCAAGTGGCTCAGCTGAGTCAGCTGCTCCTGTTGTTGTGCCTCTGCCTACTGAGGAAGGGCATAAAGCAGGGTCCCCAACCTCAACCCAGAAGGGGCGGGATAGTGTAGTGTGGGTTCATTTTGAGGTGGCAGATGATCCCAAGTATATTATCTGCCAGCACTGCTGAAGGCAGATCAGCTTGGGCAAGGAAGTGAAACACTTCACCATCATGGCGATGCTGCTGCATCTCAGGAGGCAGCACCCCCCTGCCCTTGTTTCTCCTCAGCCTTACAGCAATGGGAGCATGCCCAAAGGGAAGTCACCCTCTCACTCCAAATGCCCCATCCCCTCAAAGCAGAGGCAGGTCACCCTGAGGGAAAGCTGCAGACTAAGCATGCATGTTGCAGGGATGAGCAAGGTCACCCAGAGCATTCAGGAGATGCTTGCTTTGGATGGCCAGCTGTTCTCCTTAGTTGAGTGGCCTGGGTTCTGGTGGCTCATGACACTTGTGGTCCCATCCTACCGAGTGCCCATATGCACTGCCTTTAATGGGATGGTGGTGCCCTGCCAGTATGAGACATTCAGGGAGTACTTGAGGGAAAATTTGCACAAGGCAGGGCCACTGGTAGCCTTACACTTCACCTCAGACATCTGGAGCAGCTGGGGTGGAGATCACACCTCCCTCTCCCCCACAGGGCACTAGTGTGGTCAGTCAGGCCATTAGTGGGCTCTCCTTGAAGCCAAGGTGATGGATGAGTCCCACATGGCAAAGGGGATCGTGGTGGCCATGAACCACATGGTGCACGGGTGACTCATTGGGCAAGGTGAGCTCACCTACAGGTTCATGGTCACCAACAGTGGGGCTAATGTGGTCAAGGCCATCCATGATGCCAACTTTGGCATCTGCTGTGTGGCCCACAAGCTGCACCTCATAGTCAGGGATGCCTTGGAGGGGGACAGAGCTACTGGTGATGCCCAGCTGATTTCAAAGTGCAGGAAGGTGGCAGGCTACTTCCACCACGGCATCAAGTGGGGCAAGATACTGTGGGAGAAACAGGCAGAAGTGAACATCCTGCAGTACAAAATCATGCAGGAGGTGGAGATTCAGTGGAACTCCACATACCTGATGCTAGAAAGGCTGGTGCAGCAACAGAAGGCCATCCAAGAGATGGCCTTGCTAGGGGAGATTGGGATCAGTGGCCCTCTTAACAAAGCAGGGTAGGATACCATCTCCCAGATCTAGGTGGTCCTCAAGCCATTCCTCGAGGCCACTGAGACCCTCAACACTGGCAATGCCCTCCTTAGCCCGGTGATCCTTGTAGTGAGAGAACTTGAGAACCAAATGGACAATTCCCAGGGGAAATGTTCCTGGCTGGGGCAAGCCATTGTCACCAGATGATGTGTAGGCACTGGTGAGGTGGCTGAAGGAGGGCATCAGGGAATGGCTGGATCTATTGCGGTCCATTACAGTCCATATGCTGGTGGTCACTTGTGACCCAAGGATGAAGGGGAGTATGTGCACTGGCAGCACCAAAACCCTCAATTGCTGTATGGAGGTGCTGGTGAACAATCAGGGAGGCTGAAGGACAGAGGCAAGGGGATGTGGAAGAAGGGTATCCACTTTCCCATGCCAGCACTCCCAGCACCACCACCAGCAGCACCAGCCAGTCTCCTCCATATGAGCTGCTGCCAATGTGGGCGAAGGGCATGGCTTCCAACATTGGGGTCCAGACACATTCCACGTTTCCACATTCACTGACTGGCTCTCTTGCCTGCATTGCATGCCAGCCTCTGGCTTCTTTAGTATTCCTTCTGTCCAGGAACGGCACACACACGCATCAACTGCAGGTGCTTCCTCAGCCTGGCAAGGGCTTTTCAGCCCAAAAGCTTGCTAAGATATATTCCTATAACTATTAATTTGGTATACTAAAAGATACCAGATTGACTCAAATAACCTTGTCTGCAGTGCCATGTCCTTAAACCAACACCCCTAGCAGTTGTCCCCAGTCAGCTGACTGGAAGGACACAGGGCCCTGGGCACATCTAAGCCCCAGGGCTGGGACTAGCAGGGAGAGTTCTTGCACAGCTGCTGGAAAGAAACTCCTACAGGAAAGGAAAGAAAGGTTCTGTGACAGTTTGGCTACCTAAGATGCTAGTGCTACTGTGCTGATTACCTGTTGTTATTTAAAGTGGTGTACTGAAATGAGGCTGCAGGGAAGGAGGAGACCTCATTGGGGCACACTACCATATTGTGTAGAGGCTTCAGCACCAGTGAGGATGCCCCTTAATACACGCCCAGTGTCACACAAGTCACTAGTTATGCTTGTCAGCAGCTTGAGGTACAGTTTCCCAGAAACCCCTGCACCCATCTCCTTGAAGCTTAGCAGGCCTGATGATCTCAGAAGAGGCTACCATTCTTGAAACTTTTATCCAAATCAGCCAAAAAATGACAGATAGAGGTATTTCAGTGATTCCCCAGTATAGACTATGGCCAAATCTCTGAATCTCCCCAAATCAGCTCCAAATCTTCCGAAGCTGGTGAAGCTGAATCAATTTGGTACAGTGATCCAAATCAAATCACTGTCTTCTGAATCCAAATCTGAACTGAATACTTCCCTATTCACACAGGCCTAATAGAGGGGCACAGTAGTGCAAATTACATGGATCAAAAATCCAATACACAGAGAAAACTTTAAAAGATGCTTACAAAAGTCAGATAAGAAAAAAAAAACAAAAACGCCAAAGTATTTCCCTTACTCTAAAACTTGAAATTGGGCAGACTCAGTATATTTATTATTAGTTCAATCAAAACGCCACCAAATTTTGGATCCATAACATGTTTATTCAAGGTTTCATTTTAAATGGGGTGTGCATAAGATCTTCAGCCTTTAAAGTGTGATAACTTTTATGGAAGTGAAAAAAATGGTCTAATACAAATTTTTGCAAAAATATTCTAAAGAATGTGTGCTAGCCTTGTTATATTGCTGGTAATTAGGTGGGTGCAGCCTTTGCATTTCTGTGAAGGTTTTCAAATACTCCATATATAATAGAGTTCATCAGCCTACACAATTATAAGAATGAATACACTCATGAATCAGCCTATCCAATCATTTTCTCTTCCTATAAATTTTGATAAGATAATTAAAAGCAATTTTAACGAACAGAAATGTAAGTAACAATTGCTTTTGCAAAAGCAAGATACATTTGTTGAATACATAAGATTCAGTAAAATAAATTAATACTTCATTTATTAAAGAGAATTTGTGGGAGTATAGAGTAATATGAAAATATACAGTAATTTTATATTGGGTGAGTGAGAGGACAGAAGAGCAACAATGGATAGAGATATTGAAATTAATTTTAAATTATGGTTTGGGAAATTGACATTTGTATATGGTAAAAGTGATGGTAATAGATATGATATCCTTAACAGTGATCTTTAATCCTTGAAACCATTTTTCATTGTTACATCTATCCACACCCAGTGTGTGATAAGGGGACAAAGAGTATCATCCTATTATAACACACTGTCTTTATAACAACCTCTTGTTTTTAATAATCAAAACATCAAAAACAAATAGTTTGATTATGATGCAGCAAATTGATTGACACTTAAAGTGACTATCCTGTTAATGAACATGTGTCCCAGTCTTATTGGGTGTTATTACAAAGTAGTAGTAATGTACTTGCTGTGGTTTGCTACAAAACACTGAAAATGACCAAAAGCAATGTGAAGGACCCTTAACACCAAATCTCTACAAGATTTGAAGTATATCCATGAAATATATCAGTATATCCATGAAGAGCTCTCTGCCTTGTCCACAATTAAACACAACATTGAGGAACTCTGGAAGGGGTTTAAAACTGCTGTACATATGACCTGTGCTGAACCCATTGGCTATGCCACCCATCAAAACCAAGACTGGTTTGATGAACATGACTAAGATCCAAGACCTGCTTGACCAAAGAAAAAGGGCGTATTCTGCTTGGCAAGGTGACATCTCACTGTAGCAGAAGAAACAGATATATCGGCTCCTCAATGCTGAAGCTCAAAGCAGAATCCAGAAAATCAAAAACCAGTGGTAGCAAGATTAAAACCAAAGAGATCCAGCTCTATTCTGGCAAACATAACATGCATAGCTTTTTTTCCAGGGAATGAAAACTATCTATGGCCAAACTTCCCATGCTCTTTCTTTCCTGCCATCACAGAATGACTTGATGGTCCTCAAAGACAATATATCTATTCAAGATAGATGGAAAGAGCACTTTGAGGCACTCATGAACCATGAGTTAACAGTGATAGATATTGCCCTCAAGTTCATTGCCCAGCACCTTGAAAGGGGATCCCTCATCAACCCTCCTGTCCTAGAAGTCTGGTGTGCCATGAACGAAGTGGCTCAGAATAAGGCTACTGGACTAGATGACATACTTGCTGAAATCTACAAGGATGGCAGTTAGAAACTGGAACTGAAATTCCAAATTTTATTCTATGCATTTGGAACAGTGAAGGCATCTCTGGGAACCCGAGGAATGTCAATATAATGACTATCTTCAAGAAAAGACATAAGTGAATCTATAAGTCTCTATGTGGGAACTATCAAGGTATTGCCCTCCTTTCCACAGCAGGAAAAATCATAGTTTCATAGTTGTTAGGGTTGGAAGGGACCTCCAATAGATCATCAAGTCTGACCACCTGCCCTGGGCAGGAAAGAGCACTGGGGTCGTATGACCCCAGCCAGGTGCTTGTCCAGTCTCCTCTTACAGACCCCCAAGGTAGGGGAGTGCACTACCTCCCTTGGAAGCCTACTCCAGATACTGGAAACCTTTACCATAAAGAAGTTCTTCCTGATATCCTACCTAAATCTGCTCTCTGTCAGTTTGTGGCCATTGTTCCTGGAAGGGCTGGATAGGGCCTGAGAGTGCTCCACTGTGGGGCTAGGTGGCAGGCAGCTCCTGCACTGAAGTACCTTGTGACCCAGCGAGGTGCATCAGCATCTGCACATGCAGTGCTGTGGAGTAAAAAACACCACAGCAGGATAGTATTTGTATTTACTAGTACTACCCTGCCACAGAGTTAACTAGTTTCCTGTAGCCTGATAGGGCCACACATGTAGAAGCGAGACATTTACTGTGCAGCTAATTAGTCTGATCCCCAGTAAACTTCTTGTGTAAATGTGCCTAGAGGTAACACACGCACACATACACGCATATGTGTGTGTGCGCGCACACACACACTAGACATGCACTAATATATGGGTTCCATCTTGGAACTCTGCTTGCAGCTGCAGCATGTGCATGGCCAGGAATGAAGCCTGATGGCATGTAGAGCAGTGCCCAGCAGGTAAGTCTGTGTAGAGGAAGGGGTTTGGGGGGGCAATCAAGGCCCCCATCATTAGGGAGTGTGGGAGAGAAAGGGGCTGGGGTGAATGGGAACCTGGGTTGGGGTGGGGCATAGGACAGAACCATGGGTGGCTCATCAAGTGACATGGGGTGGCACTCCCTGCATCTCTGGGGAAGGCATGGTGGGTATATGCCTCCCAGATTTGTGCATGGGGCATAGGTGGGCTGCCCATTGTCTGGGCTGTGGCTCTACACCCTGCTGCCTTTACTCTAGGAGTTGTGCAATGCCATGCTGTGCCTCTCACTGCTGGCTTATTGAGTAATTGCTTCTTGGGGTTCTTGTCAGTTAGTCAGTTGGTCGATCCTGAGCCTGCACTGATGGTTGGGACACCTTTGATGCAGCAGTAATTTTCCTCCATTCTTCCTGGTCTTTTGCAATCCTTGTACAATCAGTCGGTTTTAATCCTGTCCAGTTTTTGATGTTGGTGGTCAAGCCTGTGTTAGGTCTTTCTCTTCCTTGTCTTTCCATAACACCCAGCAGGATGGTGTCAGATCTAGTTTAAATGTCCAAACCACTACATCTTTCTCCTTTTATGATTTCAAGTAGGAGTGGGGGTTCATATCTGCTAACTTCTCAGATTTTTATCTTTCACAGATTCATTTCTTCGATGTACAGTGTAGGGTATGCATAGAATCATCCCACTGGACATCAGGAGAGCAGTAACAAGGAGAATAGTTTGTACACAGCACATCAAAGAGAAGAGACATCCACTACATGGCCACACTGAGCTCCCAGTAGATTAAAATAAAAAAAAATGTTTCTGCTTCACAAATCAGCCATTGGATGAAATACTAACAGCTGTTGCTGTCACAAATAGGTATGACCCAGGATGCAGTTAAGATCAATGTCAACACTACCAAACTTCTCCCTACAGCCACAGAGGTTCATTGACCAATATGGCGAAGCTTGAACAGCCTCCGAACAGAAATTGGTAAGACTGGTTAACATGAAACTTTAAGAATACTGCAATGTAGCAAGTGCCATGTGCAAATATGGAATAACCTGTCAGAGTATGGAACATCTACTGGCCTGACCACATATGCAAGAAGCATGCATCAATGAGGACCTCACAAAGGATCAGATAAAATAACAGTATGTGCCCATTACTGGACCAAATTTGAACATGGTGACAGAACATGAGAAGAAAAAGATTCCATTGAGTTTTCTCTTTACTGACTGCTTCCAGTTTGAGAGTGGGTTGTTTTGTCTATGGGGAAGTGGTCACTTTCCACACATGGTAAAATTCCAAATGATATATACCACACATGATTCTATTAATAGATAACCTGTCATGCTTGCTTCTTTAGTTGGAACATGTGTGAATGCTTTAGGTACGTTCCTTCTGCAATTAACTACAACAGGTATTATCTGCTTTCATTTAGTTTCTTATCACATAATGTTGTTGGAAGAATTCCCTATATTTCATTTATGATATCTTCAGTATCAGGGGTGTTGGTACTGTCAATGCTGGTATTGAAATCATCTGCTGCTAGTTTGGGGGTTGTTTTGTAATTTTTTAACATGTCAGTATGTTAAGTTGCCTAATACTTCACTACTAAGTATTTAATTTGCACTGTAGCAAAAAACGCAGTTTTTCTTTTTTCTTAAATTTATTTTAAAATGCATTCCTCCCCTGCCCCAACCATTTCAAACTTTTTCTGTCCCTCTCTATTGCCTATAGATAAGTATAAGTGAGCTAAGATGTAGAATAAGCTTTAACATTTTATTTTAGGTAGTAAGTTTTATTTTTCTCTCCCCTCTTTGCAAGTAAATGCCCTGCTATTTTGAAATAGATATCCACTGTTTTATAAGTGATAATTATTATGCTTTGTATTGATTTTTTTTTTTTTTTTTTTTGCTACTTTTATATTATGTGATTACTCTTTTAGGCCTATATATGTAAGTTATGATAAGTCATGTCAAGTTTCCATCTTGTAATGTCAGGCCTCCATCTTATCCCCATCCATGGTTGTGTAACCCATGACTCACACCTACCCTTCCTATGTAACTTGGTTCCTGAATGAATGGGGATGAATGAGGGTGCTTGAGAGACAATGGCAGTAGGTCTAAAAGTAACTCCCTCCGAATGACTGAACCATCAACATCAATGCCTGGACCAATGACCCAGCCCATGGAACCACCCTCAGGATTCAAGAAAGAAAAGATGAGACAACCCATCATTGTGCCAAGGCTGCACATGCTCAGTAAGAACATTTGGATCCCTCTGGAACAGGACTGACCTTGCCTGGACAGGCCCTCCCATAGGAGATCAGAGGTAGTCTGCCCCATAAAAGGGGTAGAGAAGACTGACTCCTTGGGATGCCCTCTCCATCTGAACCAGCACCATGCCACACCACCTATCCACCTAAAGGCACTCCTGGTGACCCCTCCCCCCCGGACAACACCTACTGGAAAAAGACCCCTTTCCAGCCTGGATAGGTACCTATCACCCCCCAGCCTCTCTTCTACCAAGGACATGGACTCTGCTTCTCTTCCCTACCTGGGCTCCAACCCTTCTACTGAGTCTCTTTCTCCTGCTGCCATTGTGAGTTCTTGTGTGTGAGCCAATAACTTCATGGGGCTGTGTAGCATGTTGTCTGTTTAATAAACCTGTTATTTGGACCCCTGAAATGGGTTTTGCTTTACTATGGTGCATCGCTGCTCCAATCTCTGCTCCTCGCCCCTCTAACTTCTGTTTCATTTCTCCCCCTTCTGCTTCTGGCTCACTGCTACCTCCAACACCTGTCCTGAGCTCCTCTCTGCCTCCAACCCCCCCCCCCCCGTATCTTTGCCACCGTCTTATCCCCACTGCCTTTTTCCTTTTCCCCTGAGCAACCAGGTTTCTGCCTCAGTTCCTTTCCTGGCTGTCTTCTCCTTGCCACCACTTATCTGGCCCATCAATATCTCAGCTGTCTGCCTCAGTTTCCAGCCTCAAGCTCCCAGGTTTCTGTCTCTCTCTCTTTCTTGGCTGTCTCCTCCTTGCCACCAGCCTCCCCTGCCCCAGTGCACCAGTGACCTCAAGTAACCCCACAGCAACTTGATCTTAATAAACCCAAGGCTCAGTTCCTCAGTCAGCTTCTCTCTAGTCCACCAGTTCTAATCCCAGGTCTGGCAACTTTCACTCCCTAACCTTTAACACTCTCTCTCTCTCACCTTAACTTTCCCACAAGTATCCCAGGTACCCCATACACACTGTACCATCCAAGTTAGGAACTTACCTCTGTGTATGTGTGTGAACTGGTGAGTGTGTGTGTGTATATATATAGATAGATATATAATCGCATTGTATGCATGATATATGAATTAGTGATCTGTGTATGTGTACTGAGTGTGCAGGTATTGACAATTGATTTTTGTCTAATTTTTAGTGTGTAGTGTGCATGTGCTTGAATTGGTGATAGGTATGCATGTGCCTAGGCTGGTTTGGAAGTGTATGTGCCTGAGCTCATAATGTGTGTGCACATAATTGATTTGTGTGTTTTGTATACGTGCAATTGTGGGACACCCTCCTGTCTAACAGTGCAATACTGAGATCCTGAGAGTTGGTCTGACCCCCACAGGGAAACAGCACATGTTTAAAAATGGTAGCTTTGTACAGTGGAATATGTCATGAAAAGTTCCAAAAAAGAGCAGCTTTAAGTCAGGATTTGGGTCAGCTGGTACTTGACCTCCCACAGCTGCTGCTTCCCAGCTCACTGACCTGACTGGCCAGTCAGTCCCCTGTCCCAGCCACCTGCAGAGGGTTTAGATTGAGAGTGTGGTCAGAGGTAGAAAGGTAAGAAAGATTTATTGACTTAACAAAAACACAACTATGCATAGTAACAAGACAAATGATGACAGACAAAAGCGATTTACGTTGGCAACTTATCGGCAGTCCCTCTGAAGCCTGATACACAGCAAGATTTTCTTTTCACAAAGTTCAGTGAGGGCAAGCATTCCCAAACAACGCTGTCTGAGGGGTGCTGGAAAGGACCCTGGAATGCAGTTCTTGGGCTCCTCGAGGTCCACGAGCCCACTGATCCAGGCAACAGCTAACTAATCCTTTTCACGGGGCTGCATCTTTCTTTATGAATGGTTTCCAAATATTTCAGCTAATTTATAGCTTCTGAAAGACTGATAACGTACGATCACTTAAATTCCTTTTTCTTGAACTGTCCTTAGACTGACCAATAGCAGTACAAGCCTTGCATTCCTTTGATAAGGTAATTTTAACTGTGCCACAGGGCCTTACTACTTCTAGGCTTTGCTAAATTTACTAGACCTTTATACAAGGCCTCACTACATTTTAAATGATCATTAGGCTTTTAGCAACACCTTATAGCTTAATATCTATACAAATACAGGAAAACACTTGGTCTAATCTTCATAGAGCTTTCAGCAAGCACTTTTATCACATAGACATACTTTTCAGCTGCCACAGTCCCCTGCCTGGCAGCTCTTTCTTAGCCCCTTGCAATGATAACCTGGTGGGATAGCTAGCAGTGAGCTGCCAGGGCAGTGGAGAATCCCTACTCAGTCTGGGGCAGCCAGGAGCTGTCCCACTGGTAAGGCAGCTATCAGCAAGACCTTGGAAGGGTGGGGAATACATGCCCAGGTCGGGGGCTGGCTGCTACCTGTCCCACTGATGGGACAGCTCCTGGTCATCCCCTGGCTGAAGAGGGAAGGAAAAGCTCACCAGTCCCAGCACTGCTCAGCTTCTCACTCCTGTGGGGAGTTGGGAGCTGCACAGCACCAGGGCAGAGCAGGACCCAGTCCCCATGCTGATTGCCTCCCAGCTCCTGGGAGGAACAGTGCCAGGACCAGGCCCCCTACTGATATTAGAGAAAATGACTGTACAGTAAGCATCTTGTGTCGATGCTCCCACTGGGGAGATAATTAGTCTATTCCACAGTAAACATTTTATGTAGATATGTCCAGTGTGTGTTCACAGACTAAGATGCTAACTACTTTGAAGGATGAAGGTCTGCATACCTGCAAGATGAAGGATCTTATTTTGGAAATCATTTGTTCTGAAAATGTCCTGGGTGTCATGCTACCTAGCTTACTGAATGTGGTACTTCATCTAAGAAAGTGAATATAGTCCAGACTATAAAATAAGAGTAGAGAGTGTGCTTTTACCTCTTTACACATAATTAATGAGAACATGAGTGCAATACCATGTCCATTTCTGGTTTCTATCTAAATATGTAAAAAAAAATTGGACAGGGTTAATGGCTTACAAAAGAATTAAAGTTTTATGGCCTGTCTTAAGCTGGTACAAGAGAGTTAAATAATAGTGAATTGATTATGGTTTCTAAAAACTAAATTGACCTTCATTCTAGAAACAACTGCTGTTCTTACTTTCATCATTGCTGGTATTATTGTGGAAGATTAAAACTCCCACCCAAAACTTGTTTTGCTTTAACATTTCTGTTTTCAATGTGGCTAAGGTTTTTGCTAATATATATTACACGTTTGTTTGTTTTTTAAAGACACCCTCTAGCTTCTTTTCCTTAAAAAAAATCCTTCTTTCATTTCCAAATACCGTTACTTTGATTTTGGCTGTATTAATTTCGAAGCTATTTCAGGTACAATATTGTTGAAAGGCACCTAATAATCTTTGAAGATATATTTCGGATTGTGACATAATTAATGTGTCATCTGCATAAAGCAAGAGAGAAAGAGAGTCATTCAAAATCATGGCTTTATGGCATTGATTCCCTCTTACTACCTGTTTTAAATCATTCAATAATAAAGTGAAAAGTATCAGAGCAAGCCAGACATCTTTTCTGTACCCCTGTCTTATTTGGGAAGCTACTGGATTGAATATTGCCAATCCCATAATGCACCTCTGATGCTGTATTTGAATAAAAATAGATTGACAAAAAATTGATTAATTCTAAGCGAGTTTTGGCTATGGATGTTATTGCCAGTTTCTTCCATAATTTTTATCTGTCTATGGCCTCAAAGGCTCCGTGGAAAATTATGAAGGATAAATACAGACAGTGTTGTATTTTGACATATTTAGATGCCAAGTAATACAGTACCAAATAATGGCACGCAGGGATATCCTTCTCTAAAACCAGCTTCCTCTTTCTCAGTAAGTCTTCACAAAATTTACGCTGAATCCAGACACCTAATAAGGATTATCTAGATAAGAAAAGGGGGAAACTGAGGGAGGAGACAACAAAGACATGGCCAGGGCACTTTTATTGAGTCTGGACTACTTCACGTCAGCAGTGCCAGATGACCTTCATCCCAGAGTCCCAAAGGAGTTGGCAGAGGAGATCTCAAAGCCCTTGGCAATGATCATCAGGAAGCTACGGGAGATAGACCAGGTACCATAGGACTGAAAAAGGGTTAGCGTAGTGCCCCTCTTTACAAACAAACAAAAAAACCCAACACCCCCCCCCCAAAAATAGGAGGACCTGGGGAACTACACCCCAGGGAACTGCCTGGTTAGCCTCATATCAATATCTAGGAAGTTACTGGAGAATATCCTAAGGAAGCAGATTTGCAAGTATCTGAAGGAGGAAAGGCTGGTCACAAGCAGCCACCATAGCTTTATGGAAAATAAATCACTTCATACAAACTTGATCTCCTTCTTTTACAAAATAATTACTTGACTGGATGAAAGGTAGTGTACACGGACTTTAGCAAGACTTTTGACACAGTTCCACGGATCTTCTCATAAACAAATTGGTGTAAAGTGGACTGAATAAAACTACTACAAGGTGGATATATAACTGGTACAATAGCCACAAGCAAAGGGAAATTATTAATTGGTCCATGTGAGAATGGCAGGAGGTTTTGACTGGAGTTCCACAGAGGTTGGTACAGGGCTTGGTGCTGTTCAGTGTGTTTATTAACAATTTGGATACTGGCATAGAAAGTTCCTTCAGAAAGCTTGCAGCTGATACAAAACTGGAAAGCATTGCAACTGTGGAAGAGGATGTGACTACAATTCAGAAGGATCTCAATAGAGTGCAAAGTCAGGCTAGAGCTACACCACAGGAAAAATTATCCCTCTTGGCAGCTCTTCAAGGTGCTACACCTCAGGAAAAATGATCAAAAACACAACTATAAAATGGGTGATACTTGGTTGGATGCCAGCACTATAGGAGCAGGCTGGGGAGTCTTGGTTGATTACAAACTCAATATGAGTCTGCAGTGTGATGCAGCTGAATAAAAGATGAATGCAGTTTTGGTCTGCATCAATAGAAGCGTTAGGTGCAAGTCCTGGGAGGTGATAGTGTCTCTCTATTCAGCATTGCTTAGGCCTCATTTTACATACTGTGTGCAGGTCTGGTCTCCACATTCTATAAAAACACATAGAAGTTAGAGAGGATCAAGAGGCGGGCAACAAAGATGATCAAGGGATTGGAAAGCAAGTCATATAGGGAAAGGCTGAAGTAGCTAAGCATGTTCAGCTTATGGAAAAGGCACTTAAGAGGGGACGTGATAGAAATCTTTGAGTACTTGAAGAGCTGCCAAGATGGAGAATATCTTTTCTCTCTTGCTGCAGAAAGCAGGACATGGGCCACTGGTTTCAAGTTGCAGCAAAGTAAGTTTAGAATGGGTACCTGGGAAAAAAGAAAAACAAACAAAAATGTTTTTGGTGTTAGAATAGCAAGGCAGAGGAATAGGGAAGTTGTGGATTGTCCATCAGTAGAGGTGGCAAGAAGATGTTGAACATCTACTGGTCAGAGATGATCTAGCAGAGCTATGCCTATGTCCTATGAGTATTTCTTATGCTTCTGGACTTTGCTAGTTCCACCCTCCCCACCCTGCTTTTAACATGTCAGGGTGTTTTTAAGCCTTCCTCAGAAGCATTGGGTATTGACTGTAGCCAGGCCTGGGGACCTTGACGGGGGTGTGCCAATGCTCCTGCTTGGATCAAACTGGAGGTTCCTGGCTAGAGGTGTTGTCTGCCCTCTATCCCCCTGCTCAGGATCACCATATTTGGGGTTAAGGTTTTTTTTGTCATGGTCAGATTGGTACAGACTGGGGATTTTTGCCTTCCTTTGTAATGGGGGATGTAAACCTCTACCTGGAATCTCTTGAGTATATCAACAACATTTCATAAAAGCAGGACATTGGCAGTCATGGTTCCCCTGCTTTATGTGTGGCAAGTTAGAGTGTTAGGTCTGTGTTGTCAGGGTGATGGTAGTCTCATGAAGAGTTTAGATTATTGTTCATATAGGATGGTTTGGATAGGGATAATCCTGCCTTTCACAGAAGATTGGACTAGACTCTGGTGGTTCTTTCCAGCCATATTCCTCTATTAATCGGTTGTTGTCTCAAATTATTATTTTCAGAGATCCATGTCTAAAAGTAAAAAAGTAAATGTCTCCCAAGTACTTTGGCAGGAAAACACATAAGGATAAGTGTGCAATAAGATTTGGGATATCTCTTATGACCATTTAAAAAGTGTAAGACTATTATGTTTTCATTCCTGCACTTTGGATAATGGCTTCTAAAATAATTACGTTACAAATTTTGGTCAGAATTGGGCACCACCAGTCAATGAATCCCTTGAAGATTTCTGGCGGGAAAAAATCAAGACCAGAGACTTTCCATTTCTCCATGAATATATTTATGTTCTTATTTGAGATTCAGGGGTGAGAGAAAGATCTACTTGTAGCTTAACAGCTAAAATCTACTTCAACAAGAAGCTACCATTTCTCTTTAACAATATATGTTATAATTAATGGTGCATCATGCAAATATAAACTTCTGGCACTGTTCCCCCTCCCCCCCATCTCTCTCACTGACTGACTCCTCAATTTACATCTTTACTGGCTGCCTTTATTGTGTGCATACCAGCCTCTGGCTTCTTTACTACTTGTTCTATCCAGGAAGAGCAACAAACTGCAGATGCTTCCTCAGCCTGACAAAGGGTATTTATACCTGAAAGCTTGCTAAGAAGAATTTTTTCCCTCTATTTGAGTTGGTCTAATAAAAGATATCAGATTCACCCAAAGAACCTTATCTGCCTATGTCCTTAGACCAATGTGGATACAACCTACTCCCCTGAAATACAAGAAGGTACATTTAAATAACAAAACCCCACAAAAAATAACTAAACAGTAGCCAAGAATATATCCTACATTTTTATAAGAAATTTGTATAATTAGGTGACTTTGGATCCATTGCCTGAATAGACAATGGATTCTCAGTTAAAGCAAGAGGCAAGCATAGTCCAGGAGTACTGACACTGGCAATTCTCAGAAGCTCCCCCAAATTCACTTAAGCATCTTGGATCATCTTATCTCTGTGACTGGGAATGGAGATTGTGGGTATGCCTACATGTGCAAATAAGCAAGACAAACTTTAATGCACATTAAGCTAATGTACATTAAGTACTTCTTGGGAGGTGTCTACACATGCAGAGATTTGGGACTAAAGTCCCTGTAGTCCTGCCATGTGACCCTGTGGCCACATGGGGGAGCTCCAGCCTCTGGCCACATGGCTGCCAGCCCATGGGACCAAATTTAGTCCCAAACTAAAACCAGGAGAGATGGCCATCTAGAAGCCCTAGGGGGGTGGACTCAAGCTGGACTGTTAGTGGCTGGGCAGAGACCTGGCAATAAAGTTAGTGCCAGGTCACATCTACATATACATTAATATGCTTGAACTAATCATGCCAAATTTGATACGTGCACTTGCACATGGATTTGCAAGTATCAAATTTAGGCATGATTAGCTTAAGTTAATGTGCATTAAGGGCATGCGCATGTAAACACATGCCCATAATGCACATTAACTTAGGCTAATGTGCATTAAAGTGTCTGTTGTAGACGTGCCCTGTGAGAAGGAATATCTCAGATAGCTAAGATTTAATATCAACACCTTAAATAGAGTCTGGTATCACACATAATTGATAACACATGCTCAGCAACCACTGTTCAAAAGCTCAGTCTACAAGCTGGAACTTCTGCGCAGGTTTCAACAATGGCATGATCCATAGCTTATTGAAATCAGTGGCAAAACTCTCAATTAGCTTTGGTACTGCAGAGTCAGCCTCACAGAGGATGCTGCAGTAATTCACTCAGCAATACACATATGCTCATCAAAGTCTTTGCACTGGGAAAGTAAAAGAAACTTTTAACTACTCCCATGTGAATACTGGATAGACTAAACTGCCACATCTTGAAATGAATTTTTTAATTTCCTTTAGCTCCTGCCTTTGGCTGAATTTGAAATGGTGACCTAGAGCTGAGATTCTGGAGTTCATTTTTCATTTCCAGCCAGTTGAACCAACCATGCATGTGAAAACTCAACTACTTATACTCCATATCACTGAGGATTACTAGCTACTGGCATCTTCGCTGCTGTGTTATAAATGGTGATGACTGAAAAACAAGATTAATCACATTGAGCCACTTGAAAATTTCATAGATTGTTTCATAGTTTGTAGGGTCAGAAGAGACCTGAGCAGATCATCAAATCCGACCCCCTGCCTTGGCAGGAAAAAGTACTGGGGTCAAACGACCCTAGCAAGGTGTTTGTCTAGCCTTGTCTTAAAGATCCCCAGGATAGGAGCCAGCACCACTTCAGTCTGAAGTTGGTTCCAGATCCTAGCTGCCCTGACAGTGAAGTAGCACCTCCTGACGTCTAGTCTGAATCTACCCTCTGCCAGCTTGTAAATATTGGGGTCCTTGTAACAGGACAATAAAGTGCCCTGCTCCTAGAAGAGCAGAAACTGGCTGGGAGAGGGCCCAAAGACAGAGACAGAAGCCCAAATGCAGATTACCAGGGCAACAAGCCAGAGGACAAATTAGCCTGCACCTGCACAGGGTCAGCTGACCAGAAGGGGGAGGGCCCTGGTCCCATATAAACCCCAGGCTGTAGCTAGGAAGGGTAGTTCTCTTCCAGTTGCCAATGGGGAAGGAGCCCTTGTAGAGTAAGTGAAGGGAAGAGGCCTGACTAAGCTCTGCTCCTAGTAATGTAAAGGAGCAGAGCACATCTTATGCAGTTGGTATTATGTTATAGCCCAAGGGCGTATGTTTGACTGTAGTTTTATAAGACCGATGTTTTGGGTGAGGCTATTTGGGGAAGAAGGAGGCCTTGTAGGGGGCCCACTGCAGTGCACAGACCCCAGCACCAGCGAGGGTGCAGCATTTGGGGGCACAGACCCTGGAGCTAGCAAGGTTGCAGCATTTGGGCTGCAGAGAGCCCAGATGCCAGTGGAGCGCATGAAGTGACGGGGCTGCAGAGAGCCCAGAGAGGACAAGGGGGCCAATTCATAGCCCAAACCAGACAATGTCAATGCCATCTGTGAGGATTGGGATGTGGTAAAGTGGTGGTTGGAACCATGCATACAGCCCATAAGGCTGGGGTGTCCTCGGGACATCTATTTTGAAACAGGACCCACGGCACCCAAGGAAGTCCATCCAGACCATGCCCAAGTAGGCTTAAAGGCAGCCTCCGTACTCATTACAATGACATCAAGACATGGTGGATAAGAATAGAGGGTACTCAGAGAGCTGTATTGGCACAGTCAAGGGGCCTTAGGGGTAACATGGCCACCCTTGAGGACCCCATCCCATGACAGTCCTATACATATTCAGGGAGCTGGCTCCAATACACTGGAAATTCTGTGTGTTGGAGTGGACTCAATTAATTCGGTCTACTGGAGCACAGAAATGAACATGCTCCAGCAGTCTCTAGTGTCACATGTATCAGCATCCCTGTGCTGAAAAATCGTGGTGGGGCACTTTGAAATAAGGCTTGTTCAGTAAGCTTTACTTCAAAGCACTCTGCCACCATTTTTCAAAGGATGCAGATACATGTGACACTTGGGTACTTTTAATTAGCATATCTCTCTAATTAAAGCTCCCCCTGATGCCTCCCAGAGCACATGTAAAAATGCCCATTGTGTAGGCTACACTGGGTCTGTCTACACATGCATTAAGGCACTTTTTTCTAATGCACATTAAATTTAGTACCTCAAATGTGAGGTACTAAAGAAATGTGCATTAAGCTGCCTGAGTGTGCAGTAAGGAATATGCATGATTTTAAAGTGACACAATGCGCAGTAACCTATCTTACTGTACATTAGTGTCATTGAACATTTTTTATGTGATGCGTTAATGCACAGTGAAATAGGCTACTGTGCATTAAAGCACATGTGTAGATGTGCCTGTGCCCACTGATTCAGAGTAGCTTCTGCTATTGTTTGAAATACATGTAGGTGAAAACTATGGGTAAACTCCGATTAAAAAGATTTTTTAAACACACACACAGTGATATTTAGAGATTTAATGAATAAGAGGAAAACACAAAGCTAACAGAACTCTTATTTTGATTGAACATAGGATTTGTTTCAGATATTTTCTTGAACTGCTGTTTTTGTTAGCCAAATTGAAGCTACAGAAGATCTTTGACCACGTCATTTTTCTTTTATACCATCAACACCTCTTAGTCGCTATTAGAACTTGCTTAGAGTCAACAACAAAAGAAATGGACCATACCAATGATTGTATTTTTCCAAAGAAGCAGACCTTTTAGAGGTGGGCAGAATGATCACTGTAGTAGGAAAAAAGTTATCTGAACAAAAGCTTTGACACATCCCTTATAATCTTAAATTACTATTCTACATGTTGGGGACTGCTAGACTAGCCTGCAGTGATATGACTCTCTTTCCAATACGTCAGGGTTACTTAGTTTCAGAGCAGCTCCCTAAGGGGGAGCAGGAAGGGAAAATTAAGACAGGGAGGGGGAGACAGGGTTATGGCTGCCATAGTAGCCAAAACAATAGTGGGACAGGTACCTGGAGCTGCACATAAACCCCTATCAGACCACCAGTTAGTTGTAAGAATTCTTACAAAATATCTTCAAAATAAAGATTTAATAGATACAGAAATACATAGGCATCAGCCTTATTGAATGATTCAATGACTTTGCCTTATCCCCCCTGATATTCTTGTTGGCCTAAATTCTGACTTTGGGTTTGTGCAGATTGGTGTAGCTTCACTAAGGTAAGTGGAGGTATCAGGATTTGCATTTGCTCAAAGTTTCCTATACTCATCTCTGCAGTTGAATTTACAAATTTCTTTTGTAAATGCATTTTATTATTATTAATGTTTGTATTTTACACTTTGTACAAACATATATAAAAGAAATAATGATACTGGAATTATTTTCAAAAGAATGCCAAATTGGCTGAACTCCGCCCTTTTATCATGGATTTCCGTTAAACTGATGTACATTTATGAAAGTCTCACAGTACAAAAGTTGGGTGAAGTCTTTGGGTAGAGACAATATGTTTAATTAGACCAACTAAATAGTTGCAAAAAGTTATTTGCAAGCTTTCAGACGCATACATCCTTCCTTAGGCAAAGAGAAAAAAAAAAGAAATTAAAAATGGTGAGAGGCATGAAAGATGGTCAGAAGTCCCTCAGTTATTTAAAAAGATCCAGTCTTAGGAAAGCTGTTCTGCAGGAATGCAAATTTAGGAGGATTGCAGTAAACAAAAGCAGGCTTTGTTTCCTGCAGCTTTTATGCAGCTATTTCGTTGGTCTAATAAAACATATCACCTCTACCCAAAGATTTTGCCTGCCTTTTGTGCTCCAACTACTACAAAAGTTAAACACTTTACTTTTTGCTATTCTCTAGGACAATTTATCTTTATGCTAACCCTAGTGTTAATGTTAATGATACTCAAATTCAGATACACTAATAAGTAAAGCATGCATCTTCTTTGTTTACTTTCACTACCTTAAACTAAGCAAGATGGCTGAATCAGCCATCTTCTGCTAAAAATCTAAAATGTTATCATCTCTCCTCTTTCACACTGCTTGAGATCTTCCATTTATCTCTGTAACTCTGATTCCCTTGTTAACCTGTAGTATTCCTTTCGTATCATCTGCTACCACTGCTCGGGTAAGCCAAAGATGGTTCAATATTTGCTGAGATCCTTGTATCACCAAAATTCGGGTACACTGAAATCAATGGCATAATACTAATTTACTTCACTGGGGCCATGACTCCTTCCCAAGCAAGTCAATCTCTTTTATTCTTAAAATTTTGATTTGACAGCATATTTTGTGCAATTTGCAGTAAAACATACCTTAACTGTTATTTTTATTTGCTGGATTTTAACATTTAATGTTTGAGTAAAAGATTAATTGTATTGTACAACTGAAGGTAAGATAAATTTAAAGTTCTTTCCAGAAGAAACAGCCAGTACAGAAGACTCATCTTCTTAACCTACGGTTTAGTGGCAAACCAGATTACTTAATATTTTGGGATGGTTGCTGGAAAAAGGTAATGAAATGAGGTTAGTCACTGGGATAACTCATCACTGTAGTATTATTAGGTTGTGCACAACATGAATCCCTGTCAGAATCTTATTGATTTGTATATGCATAATTAAATAATAATAATTTCCAAATGTTTGTGCATACTTAATCACAATGGAATTTGCTGATGATAATATTTTACTACCAACCTATGCCCTCCATAAGACCTGTCAAGCCAATTTGTGCCCACTGGATACTCTTCAGCCTGTCTTGGTTCTACAAGAGATTAATAGATTCATAGATTGTAAGGCTGGAAGGGACCCTGGAATACCATTGGGTCCAGCCACTTGCCCCAGGCAGGAAATACAACTGGGGTAAGGTGAGCCCACCAAGGTGGCTGTCCAGTCTCCTTTTGAAGATTTCCAGAGTAGGTGATTGCACCACATCTGGAGGGAGCTTAATCCAGTCTGGGCACCCTAACTGTGAAGTAGTTTTTCCTAATGTTGAGCCTGAAATGGTCTTCCAGGAGTTTGTGGCCATTGCGCTTGGTTTTCCCCAAGGGTGCCCTGGAGAACAGTTGTTCACCGAGCTCTTGATGTACTTCCCTGATGTAACAGTAAGGTGCCACCAAGTCCCCTCTCAGCCTTCTCTTTTCCAGGCTGAACAGTCCCAGGTCCCTCAGCCTTTCCTCATAGTTAGTTTCATAGTTTCTAGGGTCAGAAGGGACCTGAGTAGATCATCTTGTCTGACCCCCTGCCATGGCAGGAAAGAGTACTGGGGTCAAACGACCCCAGCAAGGTGTGCATCTAGCCTCCTCTTAAAACCCCCCAGGGTAGGAGCCTGCACCACTTCTCTTGGAAGTTGGTTCCAGATCCTAGCTGCCCTGACCGTGAAGTAGCGCCTCCTGATATCCAGCCTAAATCTACCCTCCACCAGCTTGTGACCGTTATTCCTCAACCCCCCTGACTTGTTTATAACAGGCCACTAGATCCCCCCTTAGCCTTCTCTTTTGGAGACTGAACAGATTCAGGTCCCTCAGCCTCTCCTCATAAGGCCTGCCCTGCTCTTCCCTGATCATACAAGTGGCCCTTCTTTGGACCCTCTCCATGCTGTCCACATCCCTCTTGAAGTGCGGTGCCCAGAACTGGACGCACTACTCCAGCTGCGGCCTGACCAGTGCTGCATAGATGGGGAGAATCACCTCTTTGGACCTGCTTGAGATGCATCTGTGGATGCATGACAAGGTGCAGTTGGCCTTCCTGACTGCATCCCCACACTGCCTGCCCATGTTCATCTTCAAGTCAATGATGACTCCAAGATCGTTTTCTGCCTCTGTGCTGACAAGAGGGGAGTTCCCCAACCTGTAGGTATGTTCCTCCCCAGGTGCATCACTTTGCACTTGTCTGTGTTAAATCCCATCCTATTCTCATCCGCCCTGGCTTGCCATGCAAGTCTCTGATCATATGGATGGCCCTTCTTTGGACTCTCTCAAGTTTTACCATGTCCTTATTAAAGTGCAGCACCCTGAACTGGACACAGTACTCCATTTGAGGTTGCACCAATGCTGAGTAGAGTGGAAGAATCACTTCCTCGCTGGAGAGGCATTGATTAATGCATGCCAGAGTGTTATTAGCCCTGATGTCTACAACATTGCACTGCAGGATCATATTCATACTGTGGTCTATTATTGCCCCCAGGTCCCTTTCATTCATGGTAGTGGTCAGTTTGGTGTCACCAAGCCTGTAGTTGTGTAGGGAGCTGTTCATCCCCAGGTGGAGCACTTTACATTTCTCAGTGTTTAACTTCATCTGGGTCTGATCCATCCAACTTGCTAGCCTGTCTAGACAGCCTGTATCTGTAGCCTATCTTCAAGTGTGACTACGCTTCCCTATAACTTGGTGTCATCAGTGAACTTGGCCAGTGAGCTCTTCACCCTCACATCCAAATCATTGATAAAGATGTTGAAAAGCACTGGACCAAGCACCAGCTCCTGTGGGACATGGTTGACCATTTCTCACCAGCTGTTCATTAGGACTTTCTGAGTCATACCTCGCAGGCAGCTTCGTACCCACCTAACTGTCTTGCAGTTAAGCCCACAATCCTCCAAATTTGTCATGAGAACAGTGTGGGATACCAGATCAAAGGCTTTTTGGAAGTCAAGGATACAATGTCAACCTCTTCTCTCTTATCCAGGTATGAGTTACCTGATCATAAAAGGAGATGAGGTTGGTAAGACAAGACCTAGCTGTGATGAAGCCATGCTGGCTGTCATTCAGAATTTATCTTCTGTAAGCCCATCGCACATAGACTCCTTAATGAAATTTTACAGGATTTATCCTGGGATAGAAATTAGGCTAACTGGCCTATAGTTACCTGGGTTCTCCCTCTTCCCCTTCTTGAAGATGGGCACAACATTGACCCTCTTCCAGTCCTCGGGGACCTCTCCAGAGCACCACAACTTTTGGAAGAGTTTCACCAGGGGTTCCACAATGACTTCAGCCAGCTCTTTCAGCACTCTTGGATGGAGTTCATTCAGTCCTGCTGACATCTATGTCTAATTTTTTTTAATTGGTCACACACCAGTTCTATGGCAATAGTTGGAAGGTGGTCATTCCTGCCCGGCTCATTCTGTACCCTGTCTGGCATGATTTTCCCCTTGGTCCAGTGAAATATTTAAACAAAGTAGTCATTCAGGAATTTAGTTTTCTCCTGAATGCTGGTAACCAGCTGTCCCGAGTTGTTGAGCAATGGACATACATGCCCATTTGTTTTCCTTCTGTTTCCTATGTACCTGAAGAAGGACTTCTTGTTGTCCTTGGTTCCCATTCCTAATTTAACCTCATTCACCATCTTAGACTTTCTAATATGTTCCCTACAAGTGCAGGCTGGTGGCAGGCTATTCCAGACCTTGGAGGCTCAGAGAGTGAAGAAATTCTTCCTTATGTCCAGCCTGAAACAGTCTTGCAGGCATTTATAACCATTCAATCTTGTCATCCCTTGGGGTGCTCTGGTGAACAAACTTCCCCCAGATCCTGGTGAACTCCCCTTTATAAACCTATAGGTGGCCATTAGAGTGCCCCTGAGCCTGCGCTTTTCCAAGCTAAAGAGCCCCATAGCTCTCAGCCTGTCATTGTAAGATCTGTTTTCCTGACCTCTGATCATGCATGTGGCTTCTCTGGACCCTCTAAAGCTTCTCCACATCCTTTATGAACTGTGGAGCCCAAAACTGGATGCAATACTCCAGCAGTGGGCTCACCAAGGCCAAGTACAATGGGAGAATGACATCCTGGGATTTGCTTAAAGCATCTATGGATGCAAGCCAGCATTTTGCTCACTTTACTAGCCACAGCATCACATTGATGGCTCATATTCATCTTTTGGTCAATCATGACCCCAAATTCCCTTTTATTTGTAGTGCTAACCAGTGTAGCACTGCTGAGCCTATAAGGAAGCTGCAGGTTTTTCCTCCCAAGCTGGAGAAACTTGCATTTTTCCGTGTTAAATACCATCAGGTTCTCGTCCACCCATTTCCTGACCTGTCAAGGTCAGCCTGGATCACCCTCCCGTCCTCAGGTGTGGATGCTTTACCCCAGAGTTTGGTATCATCAGTGAACTTAGCCAGTCCGCTTCTGACTCCAATGTCCACATCTTTAATAAAGATGTTGAAAAATATGGGTCCAAGGACAGAGCTTTTGGGGACCCCACTGGTCACAGGGCACCATGACGATTGACTTCCATCAACTACCACCCTCTGGGTCCGACCACGGAACCAATTCCTGAGCCAGCGGATCGTGGTAGACCCAAGGCTGCAGTTGGCCAGTTTCACCAAGAGATGATCATGGGATACCAGATTGGATGCTTTTTTGAAGTCAAGATATATGACATCAATCTCCTCTCCCAGGTGATAGGTCACGTGGTCCAGGTGATATGTCACTTGGTCATAAAAGGAAATAAGATTGGTCAAGCAAGACCTACCCACAACAAACCCATGCTGGCTATCCCTCAGGATGTTGCCATTGGCCAGTTCATTAAGAATGGTCTGTTTAATATTCTTTTCTAAGACCTTCCTCAGGATAGAGGTCAGGCTGATGGGCCTATAGTTTGCCGGATCCACTTTCCTCCCTTTCTTGAAGATAGGCACCACATTGTCCTTCTCCTGGTCTTTGGGCACTTCACCAGAGCACCAGGAGGTCTCAAAGATCTATGCCAGGGGCTGAGCTTTGATGCTAGCCATCTCCTTGAGTACCCTGGGGTGCAGATTGTTAGGGCCGGCGGACTTGAAGGTATCCAGCCTCTCAAGGTGTTCCTTCATGAGGTCAGTATTGATGAAGGGCAGGGAATCACCCTCACCGAGGCCTCACTGACCTGTAATGGACAGGGGCATTCCATGGGACTGATGAAAGACTGATGCAAAGTACCCATTTAGTAGGTTGGCTTTTTCCTGGGTTTCAGTCATCAGTTCTCCCATCTGGTTTAGCAGGGGTCCAATGTTGCCCTTGCTATTCCTCCGGCTCCTCACATATCTAAAAAAAGGACTCTTTATTGTCCTTGGTACTTGTAGCTCATTGGAGTTCTGTCACAACCTTGGCTTTCCTGATTCACTCCCTGCAGGTCTGGACTAGTGTGGAATATTCCTCCTTGGAGGTGCATCCCATCCTCCATCCTTTGTAGGCCTTTCTTTTTAGATGCAGGAGGTCCGCTAGTTCCTTGCTGAGCCAAGGGGGCTGCTGTACCCTTTTGCTGCCTTTCTTCTGAGATGGAATAGCCTTAGCTTGTGCATCAAGAATCACTCCCTTGAGGAACAACCACTCTTTCTGAACTCCCCTCCCCTTGGGGTCGTGATCCCTTAGGGCCTCATGACAAGCCTCCTGAACCTTCCTGTAGTCAAGGACTTCTGTATTTGTGACTGACTAGCCAGTTTTATGGCAGATGGTGAAGGTGATCAGCTCATGGTCGCTATCACCCAGCTACCCTTCCATCATTAGGTCACTGATTAGGTAGTCCCTGCTTGCCAGTACCAGGTGGTGCAGCACTTTACCTCTCCTTGGCCCATAGACCTCTTGTGTCAGAGGTCATCCATACATGAGAGGAAGCTTTGTGACTGCTCAGATTTAGCTGAGCACTCTTCCCATGAGATGTCTGAGTAGCTGAAGTTTCCCATGACAACCATAGACTTGGAGCGTGTGGCCTCAGCCAATTCCCTGGTGAACTCCTGGTCAAGCTCTTGATTTTGGGAGGGAGGTCTGTAGTAGACTCCCACTATTGTGTCCCCTGTGCTATGTTCACCATGGATTTTAACCCAGAGGGTCTCCAGCCATCCACCCTGGATGCCAATATCAGCTTGCAGGGATGCATAGCTCTCCTTGACATTGAGAGCTACGCCCTCACCCCTTTTGTCTACTTGATCTGTCCTGTACGTGGTATAGCTATCAATACCCATGGTCTAGTCATGGGTGGAGTCCCACCAGGTCTCTGTTATCCCTATGACATTGTAATTATTTGTGTTAAGCAGGAGGACAAGTTTCTCCTGTTTATTTCCGAATCTCCTGGCATTCTTCTGGAGAAGGTCCTGGCAGTAGCCATTGATGAAATATTTGTGGGCCCTGATGGTGTGTAGCTAGCATACCACGTCATCCTCTACCACCCATACCTGGCCCTCCAGAGTCTCCAATAGGGAGCATACCCTAGAAGCGGGAGTGCCCCATGCCCAGCTGCTAGCAGCCATGCCACAGTCTAGGTTCAGGAACTGTCTGGGTAGAGACCTCAGCAATGCTGGGAAGCCTGTGGGAGACAGCCTGGCTGGGAGAGAGTTCATGCCCCTACCTAGTCTCAGCAGCTTTTCAGGCTTCTGGCCTCAGGCTCCTCACTCAAACCAGCCCTCCATGTGCCTTCTGTGCACTCCTCTCTACAAACTCCCATGTAAACTGCCACACTGAAGTAGAGCCATGTTTGTTTGTGAACTCTGTTCACATGGCTCCAGTCACAGAGCTCCCTGGGGGCCTCAGCTAAGTAGGAACCTGGCGGGGGGAGGGGTGGCATTTCCCTCCTAGGCCCACTCAGCCAGCATGTACCACCCGGCATGGCCCCACATGCACATGCACACTCACTTGCACACAGCACCCCCCAACCACCCCTGTACTTGCCCACCCTCTCCTAGCCCCAATTCATTTCCATCCTGGCTCTACGGTTGAGGGGTCAGTGGAGTCCAGGTCTGGGTCTTTGGCTCCCGGGGGCACAATGGCCATTAACCCATGTGTCTCCACTGGGAGCAAGCCTAACTGTATGAGAGATAAACAACTGCATTATTTTGCAGAACCATCCATTCATTTAGCTCTATGTGTATGTCAGAGTGCAAAGTAGAAAGATGTGATGATTTTATTGCCTCAGAATTGCATAATTCTTGTATAGCAAGGCTTCTGAATTTTTGTGGTAGGAAAGTATTTATGCTAAGTATTTATCAATGTCATCAAACACTTCTCATGCATTGAGATAGAGTCCATACAATTTACACTCAGGATTTTTATAATATGATATTTTCTTCATTTATAAATGCAAAAATCACTTTTCTATGTTTCAGTATGGCATGCAAAATATATCTCTCAAAGTTGTAAATAACTAACTACTAAAGCTTAGTCCCTTATGGATAATTAGTCAACACAACTATTTCCATGGAGTGACAGATTTACTAGATTTTACTCTATTTTGGATAGTTTAATATTTGGGTCCTATTATGACATTAAACACTCAAAGGACAGTAAATTTCCTCCCCCCCGCTCGCTCCCCCCATCTTTCTACAATAACTTAAACAGCTACTAAGCAAAACAGGGACAATACTCAGTCAAAACCCATTATGAGACTTTCAGTAAAAAGGTCCTGTTTTTTCTTTACATGCCACATTACTTGATGATAGTTTACATGACTTTAAGTGGTTAAAAGAACAAAGGTTTTTTGTCTTTATTATGAGCATTGTTATATCTCTGAATATTTGAAAATTAGGTGGGTTAAAACTTCTGTAATGAACATTTTGATTCAGGTGTGTTTCAATATAGGATCACTGATTCATTTTGGATAATATCTTGTTCCATGAGTAGGTTCATTTATTTTGATGAAAGCAATAGGGAGAAGAATGGCAGAATCTAACCTAAAAGGTCTGTCTGTCCTCTATCTTTTGAAATACAATTGGGGAAAAAGAGACCTATATTTTTCCATTTTCAACATACTGTTTTTTGATCTTTTATAGAGTTTTATGTTATACTTCTTATCATGATTATCATTTCAGGGATTTTTTGCATCTTTGCCTTTTGCAGCTGCAGCACAATGTCTTCTCTAATATTTTTCCCCTCCCCCTAGATTTCTCATGTTCTGAATCATAAAGAAATTTAAAGGCTTTGATTTTTTTTATGTCAGCTCTTCTATCTATCATAACTTGCTTTACCACATCTTTATGCATTTGTTACTGCTATCATTTATGATCTTTTGCTTTAGCAGTGGCAGGGATAAGTTATATCACTGGCCTGAGTTAGATCCTCTATTTTGTACTTAATCAATAATTCTGATCAATATTAAAATAATTCTAACTAGTAATTCAGAAATACAATCATATAGATTTCTCATTCTTTGTGTTTTGAAGCCCAGGGGTATATAACTGCATGGAATATATTCTTTGTATTGTCCTTTCCATAGCAGGATCAGCAAACCTGCCATGGCCACCTGCACCTAGCAGACATCTAGCAGTTGTAACAATATTCTGATGAAGACTCAATTACCTGCATACTGTTGTGTCTGCTAAACCATTTTAAATGGTAATTACTTGCAACCTAAATTACACTGAAGTTTTCATTTTCTTTTTTTTACAAAAGCGATATAATGGTTATTAATTGGGTGTAGACTTTGTTTTGCTTACAAGCTGTTTAAAATACCCACCACAAAAAATGAAAGGAAATGCAATTTCCCTTCCATAGACTCTTAATATCAGGAACATAATCTATTATTAGGCAACAGCTACAAAAATATGTTAATTTTTGTTTTTATTTCCCATTGAATACACTCGGGGGGAATTATTTAATAATTGATCTTCAAGCATGTGCAGCTATTATTGTAACACCATTTGTATATGCTACAGAAGCATTTACATTCTTAACCTAGCATGTGATTTTTTTCAGAAGCATTTGGATGTCCCAGGAATTAGGTACTTATTTCATAGACATTAGGGCTGGAAGGGACCTCTCAAGATCATCGGGTCCAGCCCCCTGCCCAAAGGGCAGGCAGTCAGCCGGGGTCAAATGACTCCAGCAGGATAGGCATCCAAGTGTTTCTTAAAGGAATCCAGAGTAGGTGCCTGCACCACTTCTGGGTGTTTATTCCTGGCCCTAGGGACATAGGCAGTAAATAAGTTTTTCCTTATATCCAGCCTAAAACAGTTTTCCAAGAGTTTGTGGACCTTGTCTTCCCAAGGGGTTCTCTGTTGAACAATTGTTCTCCCAGTTCCTGGTACACACCCCTTATATACTTATAGGCTGCCATCGAGTCACCTCTGAGCCTATGCTTCTTGAGGCTGAAGAGTGCCAGGGCTTTCAGCCTCTCCTCATAAGGCCTGCCCTCTTGTCCTCTAATCATTCCTGTGGCTCTCCTCTGGACTCTTTTGAGCTTCTCTACATCCTTTCTGAATTGCAGAGACCAGAACTGGACACAGTATTCCAGTTATGGTCTCACCAAGACCGAGTTCATCTTGTGGTCAGTCATGACCCTCAAGTCTTTTTCAGATGCAGTGCTAGCTAGCATAGCACCGCTGAGCCTATAAGTGTGGTGTGGGTTCTTTCTCCCAAGGTGGAGCACCTTGCATTTCTCAGTGTTAAATGACATCAGGTTTTGATCTACCCACCCTGTAAGCCTGTTGAGGTTGGCCTGGATTGCCAGCCTATCTGGGCTGGCTGCACTTCCCATTGTTTAGTGTCATCAGCAAACTTAGCCAGTCCACTTGTAACACTGAAGTCCAGATCTTTTATAAACACATTGAAGAGTACAGGTCCGAGAGCAGAGCCCTGGGGGACACCACTGGTTACAGTGCACCAAGTTCATTAGGTTACATCAAATATCACTCTCTGGGTCTGTCCAGGGAGCCAGTTCCCCAGCCATTGGACCATGAGATTATCTAGGCCACAATTCCCTAATTTTTCCATGAGGTCATCATGGTAAACCAGGTCAAAGGCTTTCTTGAAGTCCAAGAATATGATATCCACCTCTTCTCCTCTGTCCAGGTGATGCATCACCTGATCATAGGAGGATATCAGATTTATCAGACCAGATCTACCCATCATGAAGCCATGTTGGCACTCTCTCAGAATATTACCTTGTGTTAGGATGTTGGTAATGGTTTCCTTAATGATTTTTTTCCAGGATCTTTCCAGGGATTAAGGTTAAGCTAACTGCCCTGTAGTTTCCTGGATTTTCCCTTCTCCCTTTCTTGAAGATGGGTATGACATCATTCCTCTTCCAATTGAGAGGCACCACTAGTACTTGCATATCCTCACCATAGTTTCATAGTTTCATAGTTTCTAGGGTCGGAAGGGACCTGAGTAGATCATCTAGTCTGACCCCCCGCCATGGCAGGAAACAATACTGGGGTCATACAACCCCAGCAAGGTGTTCATCCAACCTCCTCTTAAAAACTCCCAGGGTAGGAGCCAGGACCACCGCTCTTGGAAGTTGGTTCCAAATCCTGGCCGCCCTGACCATGAAGTAGTGCTTCCTGATATCTAGCCTAAACCTGCCCTCTGCCAGCTTGTGACTGTTATTCCTGGTCACTCCTGACAGTGCACAGGGGAACAGTGACTCCCCCCAATGCCCGCTGATCCCCCCTGACTAGTTTATAACAGGCCACAAGATCCCCCCTCAGCCTTCTCTTTTGGAGGCTGAACAGGTTCAGGTCCCGTAGCCTCTCCTCATAGGGCCTGCCCTGCTGTTCCCTGATCATGCGAGTGGCCCTCCTCTGGACCCTTTCAATGCTGACCACATCCCTCTTGAAGTGCGGCGCCCAGAACTGGATGCAGTACTCCAGTTGCGGCCTGACCAGTGCCGCATACAGGGGGAGGATCACCTCTTTGGACCTGCTTGAGATGCATCTGTGGATGCATGACAAGGTTGGTTGGCCTTCCTGACTGCCTCCCCACACTGCTGGCCCATGTTCATCTTGGAGTCAATGATGACTCCAAGATCCTTTTCTGCCTCTGTGCTGACAAGAGGGGAGTTCCCCAACTTGTAGGTATGGTGCCGGTTGTTCCTCCCCAGGTGCATCACCTTGCACTAGTCTGTGTTGAATCCCATCCTATTCACATCCGCCCACCCTTGTAGCCGGTCTAGGTCTGATTGAAGCCTGATGCTACCTTCTAGTGTGCCCACATCCCCCCACATCTTAGTGTCATCAGCAAATGTGAACAGGGTGCTTTTTACCCCCTCATCCAAATCACTGATGAAGATGTTGAACAGTGCAGGCCCGAGGACCAAGCCCTGCAGAACCTCACTGCCCACATCCTTCCAGGTTGATTCGTGGATGTCCAACCTCTTAAGATGTTCCGTTAGAAGATCAGTGGTAATGGTGGGCTCAGGGTCACCCTTCAGGTGGTGCTCCTGCCTTTTGTCAGGCAGGGAGATCCCACTGGGTTAATGGAAGACTGATGGGAAGCTGTCATTAAGAACATTGGCTTTCCTGAGTGTCAGTTAGCAGCTGCCCCACCTGGTTTAGTAAGGGTCCAGTGTTACCCTTGTTCTTTTTCCAACTTCCCACATATTTGAAGAACTTTTTTTTCCCTTAATTTGAGTGGCCAGTTTGAGTTCTGTTTCAGCCTTGGCTTGATGGTTTTCCAATGGAATTGTCTTCTCATCTTCCTTTGGTACTTCTGAAAATTCTAACCTTTGTGTTTGCTAGTGGTAAAATAAGCAGATTAGTCAATTAATTGATTCATTAATTCACCACACTTCCTCTCTGCATCCTTCTCTCTGACATCTGTTGCACAGATAACTTTCCAAAGTTAGTTAGTTATGCCCTTTCTTCCAGATACAGGAGCCAACAGCTCTTGTACATGTAACAGGGGTTTAATCCCCAAGGCTTTATCCTATGTGCCTAAATTGAAACAGTAGAGCATAGAATAAAACCTTGAGGATTAAACCATTTCAATTTTTCCATCGTGTTATGGTGAGGAGCCTGCTCCTTTTTCTTTTTTTGGTTGAAGCTAGAGCCTGCCCATACCCCAGGGGTGAGCTGCTGGCAGCCTGGGCCCCATTCTTTCACTCTGTGGTGGCAGCATCCCCTGGGGCCACCTGGGTGAGCTGCTAGCAAGCTTGGTGTTGCCTCACCTCAAAGGCAGCACCCAGTCCAATCCAACTCTTCCCTGATCCCAAGCTGGAGCAGCACCCAACCTGCAGCCTGCCTGAGTAACACCAGGGGCACTGTCAATGCAGAAGGAAGGACTGTTTCCCCCCCCACCTCAGGGGCTTCTCAGCCAGCCACCAGCTCACCCCCATTCATGGGAGGGGTGGGCAGCCTCCACCCGGGGTGGGCGGGGGAAGAATTGGATCTCTCACTGCTTCTCCTTTCAGCAGGCACTGAGACACTTCTAAACATCTTGGTGCAGGCTAGGCTGGACACATAATTCCTCCCCTTGTGCTGAAACTGCAACTGGACAAAAATAATTTAAAATTCAGGAACACAGGAAGAGTGAACACAAGAAAGCATGACTGTAGCTTAATTACTGAAACCCACACCTAGGATGGGCTTCCATTCTTTGCTCCCATCACTGTATTTTACACAAAAGCATTTATGTGAGAAAAATGGAAATAGCCCCGGGGCAAGCAATAAAATACTAACCCTTCTCAGGTGCATGCCCTAATCAGTAGGCTACAGAGTTATACTCTCACTTGAGGCTTCCATTCTTTTCTGCATATTATCTTATTTTCAGCAAGAGGCTGGAAGGGGATCCTAGATGGCAGGTCAGAGTATTTTTTTCTAAAAGGTGAGAAATGTGGGTTTGAATTCATTCAATAAAGAGAGGAAGGTGTTTAATCCAGCTCTTCCACATCCTGTGTGAATACTCTACCACATAGGATACCCACCTTTTACATAATAGTCTATCTACTTCAGGAGGTCTTGAATAAAAGGGTTTTAGGTCCCTAAGTCCATATGAACCTGTGTCTTTTACTGGATTTAGCCTTTAGCTCCATTGTCACAAAAACTTCTCCCATACTTCAAGAGATGCTTTGACTTCTCGCTATGGTAGTATAAAATGAGAAGAGACTGTGAATTTGGTATGAAGATTCCAGGTCATTTTAGGCTTTGCCATCTGGAAGGGATGATTCCCACCTTCTCAATTTGACACAAAGTGGGTGCAGCTACATGTGCAATTAATGTACCACTCCTGAGCACAGAGGGCGAAGCAATAAATTTCAGAACAGTTTGCACTGGAGTTAACCACCCCCGAGCACAGTGTCTACACATGCACCCAGGACAGAAATACCTTTTTCTGGGGTGGAGCAGGTTAGGGCTGACAGTGGGCTTGGGGGGTCAACCCCAGGCTGTGGGCGGTGGCACCAGTGGAGGGGCTGGCTGAAGTATGAGAGAGCCATATGGCTCTGCACATTTGGCAAAGCAGTAGGCAGGGTTCTGTACCCCTGCTGCCTGGGATGACTGGGCATAACTCCCACCCGCTATCCTAGTCTACATGAGCATTTGATTAAAGTTATTTACTCCACCATAGGATGGTACTGCTTCTGATAGTACTATCCTATGATGGAGTTAATTAGTTTTCTGTGCCCTAATGCTAATGTATGTGTCAACTGTGATGCTTTACTGTGGAGCTAATTAGTCAAATCTAACTCTCCATTAGAATTCACATGTAGATGCACCCAGTATGTCTATTACTTGTGTCACTGCAGTGAAGAGTAGATGAACTTGAGATAACTTTTGAAATAGCCATGAGTCCAATTGTGTGGACTATCTAGATGATACATGAATGTGCACTTTGCAAATTTTCAGACTATACCAAGTTGAGTAGACTTCCAAACACTTTGGAGGATAGGGGTAAAGTTTAGAATGACCTTCATAAAAGCATCCAAAATCAGTCAAATGAAATACAATGAGGAAAAGTATAAAGCCCTGCCTTTAGGACAGAGCAATTCTTTGCACAAATCAGAATTACTGGCTGGGTTCCTGAGGACCATAAGTTGAATAAGAGCCAACAGTGTCCTGTTTCCTGAAAAAGGAGACACTCTACTCTGTATTGGTAATGCTTCTTCTGGAGAGCTGTGCTCAGTTTTCAGTCTCACACTTCAAGAAATATGAAGACAAATTAGAAAGTCCAGTAAAAGAATGACAAAAATGACTTGCAATAAAAGCCTGAAATAACTAGGATTTTTTATTCTGGAGAAAAGACTGAAGCAGTGGGGAAGATGGGGAGGGGTGTAATAACAGTTCTCAAACATGTGAATGGTTAGTCTAAGGATGATGGTGATTTTCATTCTGCATTGGCTTGTCTGAAAGCTAGTTTGGGTATGTGTGTACTATATTGCACTCAGAGGAGTGACTGTAAGATCGTTATACCAACAAAGCATTATTTTCTAGTCCAGGAATGTAATGAGAATTGCTCCATGCTGACTCCAGAACACACTGTAGGCAACCATAATCAAGTCTGAAAAATAATATTAAAAACATGTTTTAGCTGTGCTGTTCCTCAGCTGTTTCTCTCCAGCTTAAACTTGTATCTCTTCTCAAAGATCTTTATGTCACCTTAAAGTGACAAGATTTTATGTAGGTAGACAAGGTTATTTGGGTAAATGTGATATTTGTTATTTGACCAACTGAATAACTGGAAAAATATTACATTTACCCAAATAACCTTGTCTGCCTATATCTTTAGACCAACATGGCTATAACCAACACCCCTGAAAGAGTGTACAGAATTTTTTCTGTGTATTTTATTCCATCATTTTAGGGAACGGATTTACACCAGGGCCAGGCAATTCCTTGAGCCCGTGGGCCACATCAGGAATTTTACTGAGCTGTTGTGGGCTGAGTCAGCACTTTCCACCATGGAACAGCTTACAAAAATGCCCTATGTGGGATGGGGCCATGGGTGGGTGGAGAGCTGTGTTCAGGCGCAGGATAGGTAGGTGAGGCCAGGATCACAGGGAAGTGACAAAGTGGGGTCTGGGGCCAGGGTAAAATATTGATCTGCTACCTGCACAGGCCTGCGATGGGTGCCAATTCTTCAGGCAGGGGTTTGCATGGAACAGAAGGTGGATCTGCCTTGGGCCACATCCATGCACTGTCGCTGCCCCAAGGTCCTGGACCTAGCCCCAGAAACAGCTCCATGCTTGGCCACATCTCCCTCCTGTCTGCCTAGCTGCATGACCTGCCTGCACAACTCCTGGAGAGTCTCCATGAAGACCTTAGGATCATGGGGTGGTGACAGCATGTGGCTGGGGCCAAGCCACAATCCTCTCCCTGTATGTCCCTGCCCACAGAACTATGGCTTGGCCCTTGCCCCACCCTGTGATCCTGGGGTCATCATGGAGATTGACCAGAAACCATCTGGACAGGGTGCACTGCCAAGTGATTGCAATGGGGCTGCAGCCTGGGTAGGAAGCTTCATCTGGGGTTAGATCTGGGATCTTGAGGCAGTGACAGTGTGGGGCTGGGGTCTGGGCCAGGGAAGAGCCATGAACTGTTCCCCACATGCTCCTGTCTATGGAACCCACACCTGTTGCGAGGCTGTGTGCAGAAAGTAGATTGTGGCTCTGTCCTGGGCCCCTGTCCTGTGCTGCCACTGCCCCAAGATCCTAGGGTCTTCCTGGCCTCACCTGCCCATCCTACTCCTGGATGCCACTCACTTCCCACCTGCACACATACAACCCTATCCCAGCTGTTGGGCTGAGTGCCCTGCCTGTGTAGGTCCCACTCCCTGCAGCAGGTGTGGGTGAATGGGCCAAGGTAGGGGGGTGGGTCCATAAACCAGAAGGAACAGCAGCCACTGGAAAATAGAGTCCAGTTACTGTGCAACCCCAACCCCACAGGTCCCACTTTGGCCAAGTGGGACTGGTCACAGGCTGGATGAAATCCCTCAGTGGGCTGGTTCCGGCCCATGGGCTATATTTTGCCCACCCCTACTTTAAATCATCTTCTATAGGATAATTAACTTATGAGGAAGAATCACTATATATTCTGCATTTAGCATGCAAAATATTACCATACTATGGTGCTCCATTCAGATATAGACTTCTGTGGCAGCGCAGACTCTAGGGGTGCTGTGACCTCCTCCGGGGCCTTGCCTACCCGTGCCTATTCGGGTCTTGAATGTACCCTCCGCCTTGCCCACCATGTCTTGATCTTATATTATTAATGGGAGGCTGCCTTCCTGCCCACTGTGGCACGGTGCCCGCCTTACGATGCCGGGACTCTACTTGATGCCCTCTACTCCCCCTCTCCCGGGGCCTGCTCCAATATCCGTGTCCTCCCCCTGGGCCTCGTGCTGTCGCCCCCCAACTGGGCTTCTCACTAGGCCTGCCCCCTCCTGGGGCTTCTCTTGCACAGACAGTGCCCCACTAAGGTCTGTGCCTCGCGTTTGCCGGTGCTCTCCGCCCTCGCTGGGGCCTTGCTTGTGCCTCCTGCACTCTCTGCCCTCACTGGGGCCTTGCTCACACCTCCCGCACTCCCCTGCCTGCACTGGGGCCCTGATCGCGCCTCCCGCCCTCCCCTGCCCGCACCAGGGCCCTTGCTCGCGCCTCCCGCCCTCCCCTGCCCACACCGGGGCCCTTGCTCGTGCCTCCTGCCCTTCCCTGCCTGCACCGGGGCCCTTGCTCGCACCTCCCGCCCTCTCCTGCCTGCACCGGGGCCCTCGCTTGCACCTCCCGCACTCCCCTGCCTGCACTGGGGCCCTGATCGCGCCTCCCGCCCTCCCCTGCCCGCACCAGGGCCCTTGCTCGCGCCTCCTACCCTCCCCTGCCCACACCGGGGCCCTTGCTCGTGCCTCCTGCCCTTCCCTGCCTGCACCGGGGCCCTTGCTCGCACCTCCCGCCCTCTCCTGCCTGCACTGGGGCCCTCGCTCGCACCTCCCGCCCTCCCCTGCCCGCACTGGGGCCTTCTATGCCTGACTTGGGCTTCCTGTGCTTGCGCTCCTCGCCCACCCTCGGGCCTGTGCTTGTGCTCCTCGCCCACCCTCGGGCCTGTGCTCACGCCTCTCGCGCGCCCGCCTACACTGGGACCTTCTATGCCCGACTCAAGCTTCCTGTACTTGTCTCCTCACCCGCAGTCGGGCCCGTGCTTCTGCCTCTTGCAAGCCCGCCCGCACTGGGGCCTTCTATGCCTGACTTGGGCTTCCTGTACTTGTGCTCCTCACCTGCACTCAGGCCTGTGCTTGTGCTCCTCGCACGTCCGCCCACACTGGGGCCTTCTATGCCTGACTTGGGCTTCCCAAGGTTGGGGCTCAGGCAGCCTTAGCCTCACCTGGCACCCTGACCCACCTTCTCGGGCCTCTGCCCCACTGGGGCTCTTCCCAATTGGGGCTTATCCTGATATCGCCCCTGCTGGGCTGGGGTCGGGATACCCCACTAGCTCAGACCCACCTTTCTGGGACTACGCCCCACTGGGCTTCTGCCTACACCAAGCTCTTCCTAAAGCTGCCCACACTGGGCTGGGGTCGGGACACCCCCACAACGCAGCACCCTCTGTGGTACTAGGAACTCCCAATCTAACGGGGAGCTCCCTTGAGGCCTTCTCCATCCCTACAGCCTCACCCGGTCCTTCGGTATTACTCAAACACCCCAAACAGAAACTCAAGACCACAAGCCTACCAGCTGAAACAGAAAATAAGCCTCCTGGCTATAACCTCCATTCAACGCCACCCTGGCTACACTCCATCTCCCTGTCAGGGTTCTCTCCACCTGTCTTGTCATGTAGACTCTCAGTCAGTCAGACAGCCGTGCCGTGACGTGCCCTGCTCTGCTCTGCAGCGGAGTTGCTGCTCCTCAGGCTGCCAGAGGGGAACTGGCTCTGGCCTTAGCCTTCTCTGCTTATAAAGGCCAGGCCCTGCCCCCTGGCAGTCAGCTGACCTGATTAGTTGCCATAGCAACTGGCACCTGCTGCCCTAATGAATGGCAGCTAAACCCATTTACTACTATTCAGTAGCAGGCAACCTAGTGTCCTGCTACAACTTCCAATACAGTTTTTATTGTACAGGAAAGCTTTGAAAGTCCAGATAATCCCAGACCAGGGAGATGAAAAGAAAAAATTTCCAGTCTTTGAGAGTCCATTGCTGGCTTAGTTGAAAAACAAACAAGCAAACAAAAAAACCCTAAGAGCTTTGGATGGACACCTATCATATTTAAAAATATGGGAATAAGACTCCAAAATGTGTCATTATTTAAATGTTCCACTTAGAGTTATTAATGGTAAGTTACTTGCTCCTACTCAGCAAATATATAAGGAGCTTTCCATAAGTAAAGAATGCAAGATCAGGCCTTTACACTTTTTTTTTTTAAGGATTTCCTTTAAATTATAGCTCAGAGCTTGCACAGTGGCTAATGTGGACAGAGCATAGATTATAGGAGGGAAGGTGTTTAAAGGGTACTTGATAGGGCGACTGTATGTCCCATTTTTTCTGGGAGAGTCCCAGATTTCAGAGGCTTTTTCTAGCCAGCTGTTGAGAATTATAATGGACATCCTGGAAATATAGGAGTGCGGGATGCAGTCTGGCTGGGAGTTGGAGCAGCTTGCAGGTGGGCAGGCAGGCACCATTGCTGGTCCAGCATACACCTCACCCCTGTTGACTTGTGAAAGCATGGTTGGGGGGAGCAGCATTCCACATTTCCTCAGTGATGTCTCATATTTCTATATGTTCATGTGTGTAGAGCATTTATCTGGCTGCTGCTGCATACACTACTGGTTTTCCCATTTCCTCACATGTTGTGACCTTACAACGGTCTAACTTGTTATGCTAAATTGCAATATCTTAAAAGGACTGCTTAGTCACTAGAGATTGTACTTGGGAACCATTCTTGCAGTACTGTTTTTCTTTCATCTAGGGGTTATTTTCCCATTGACATCACCGGAGGAATATTGCAGTGTACCCTTGGTCAGATGCACACCTGAAACAAACTGCCTTTACCCTGTAGTGATCATGCCTGGAACAGTTAACATGGCTTGGGAGAGGTGATGTTGTTGGAGTGTGCAAAGTAACTACACAGACTAAAAATAGGCTTCACAACATGCAATCGCTTAAGGTATTTAATGTGGTTTAAAAAACAACAACAAAGGTGAGTGGTCCTGAGAAATGATGTAAGAACCTTTCAATAGATCTATAAAGATTGAATGTAGGTTCTGTAAGCATCTTCTATGCAGTTGACAGTTATAGTGTGTTAAATCGTGCTGTCACGTTAAAAAAAGTGACTTGCTTTGAAACCAAAATAAGAGATGAGTGAAAGAATTTTACTTTTTCATGTGTTTGAATACCCATTTCCTTTTTCTTTCTTTCTTCTTTCACTATTTGAATAAATTTACACTTTTAGAAAACCCCTCAGCATGGTTATAGCATAATTAATGGAGCCTAGAGAAATGGAACTGGATTACAATAATTATGCATGACTCTTTTTTTAATGTGCTTTTATCCATTTTTTGCAAAGTAAGTTAAGTTTTATTGGTTTGTTTGGGGTTTTTTTGTATTGTGTATAAGGAAACTGAGGCACAGGGAAGTGAAATGAATCCTGCAGGCTCACACAGCAGATCAGTCTTGAGTCTTATTTTAGTGTTTTGTCTAGTTGTCCAAATACTCAATGGTTATACCCTGTACAGAAGAGCTCGAGGGGACAAAAGGGGTAGGGGTGTAGTTTTCTATGTTAAGGAGAGCTCTGCATCTCTGCAAGCCAATATTGGCGAGCAGGGTGGACGACTGGAGACCCTCTGGGTTAAAATCTGTGGTGAACATGGCACAGGGGACAAAATAGTGTGAGTCTACTACAAACCTCCCACCCAAAGTCAAGAGATTGACCAGGAATTCACCAGGGAATTGGCTGAGGTCGCATGCTCCCGGTCCATGGTTGTCATGGGAGACTTCAACTACCCAGACAAGACTGTGGCTTCTTGGCATGACCATTCAGAGACTGCAGTTTTGAATAGTTTGTTCATCTCTCTTTGAACTGTAGGTTTGATAAGAATTTATTATCTTTACATTGTCAATATTGTGATCATCATTGAGGCCGTTTAGAAATTCTTGTAATGTTCTGGTCCCAACAAAAGTTTGATTGCATTTAAGCCCTAAAGACATGCCTGGTAGGGCTGTGCAAAGCAGAACTGTTTTGTTTTGACTTCCATTTTGCCATTTTGAAAGGATAGTGCTTTCTTTTGCTGTTTCTAAGCACTGTTCTGTTTCATTTCAGTGAAACTGTTTTGCTGTTTTGACATGTTTCAATGTTATTCCCCATTATAGTCTATGGGCAAAACAAACATGCCTATAAATTTACCGTTTCTTTCCTGATTTGACTGAAAAAAGCAGGGATGGTATCCCCTTCTGAGGCCACAAAGCCTGCCAAGTTTCAAGGAGATAGGTATAGGGGGTTCTGGGAAACTGCACCTCAAGTTGCTGACAAGCAAAACTCATGATACATGTGACTTTGTGTGTGTGTTTTGTTAAGGCAGAGTGGGGTGAAAACAGCAGGCATGGAAGCCCCTGCTGAGGCCATGAAGTCTGCTAATTTTAAGGAGGTAAGTGCAGGGGTTTCTGGGAAACTGCATATTCTCACAGAGTAGGGTCCCTAGAGATAGCCATGACACCTGTAGGGCCCTGTAACCATGCCAGCTCTGCCCTGTGGGCACCATCTCTTCTCACCTGGTGCCACAACTTGTTGGAAAATATGATAGATAGGGAGGCTGCCTTTGAGTTTCAGCTCAGTCATGGTCCCAATGGGCCCCAGTAAACCCTGCAGACTCTTGGATCCCTTGCTGGGACCTGCTGTAATTAGGTGCCTCAATGAGACAACCTAAGACTTATGGGCTAGGTGAATGGCTCCAACCATCCTGTATCATGCCCCATGCCTCACAGATAGTATATTGATATCATCCCTGTAATGAGGTCTTGGTCTCACTCTACCTTCTATTGTCGCTGGGCTGTCTATGACCCTGTTCCTGCACCCTCACTAGTGCTGGGCCTCTACATGACATGTTAGTGTGCCCCAATGAGGTCTCCTCCTCCCCTACAGCCTCATCTCAGTCCACCACTTGAAATAACAACAGGTAAGCAACACAGTAGCACTAACATCTCAGGCAGCCAAACTGTCACAGAGCCTTTCTATCTTTTCTTGCAGGACCTTCTTCTCCATCAGCTTCCAAGGAATTCTTCCTGCCAGTCCCAGCCCTGGGGTTTGGATGTGCTCAGGGCCCTGCCTCCTTCTGGGCAGGTGACAGGTTCTAGGAATGTAGCTTGTAGCCAAGTTGGTCTAAGGACATGGCAGACAAAGTTCTTTGGGTCAATCTGGTATCTTTTAGTAGACCCAACTGAATAGTTGGAGAAATATATTTTAGCAAGCTTTCAGGTTGAAAACCCTTTGTCAAGCTGAGGAAGCTGCTGCAGTTGGTGTGCGTGCTGTTCCTGGATGGAAGGAATATTAAAGAAGCCATAGGCTGGTATGCAATGCAGGCAAGAAAGCCAGTCAGTGAAAACAGAAATTGAAGCATCAGGGGGTGAGACAGGCTGGAGTAGGGGAGAAGGGGGGATGTAGCAAGTAAAAATGGAGCAGTACCTAGGGAGTCAGATGTCCAGCAGGTTGTAGTGTGTCATAAATCCAATGTATATATTGAATCCATGAGTTTCTGTACCTAGAAGGTTGATGAAATGCAGTCCATAGGCTCACCTGTGAAAAGTGCTTTTTCAAGGAAGTTCTTGAGGACCAACAAGATCTGGGAGAAGGTATTCCACTTGGCTCTGTTAAGGTAGCTGCTGATTCCAATCTACCTGAACAAAGCCATCTCATGGATGGCCTTCTGTTGCTCCAGCAGCCTCTTGAACATTAGGTATGTGGAGTTCCACTGAGTCTCCACATCCTGCATGATTTTGCTCTGTGAGATGTACAGCTATGCCTGTTTGTCCTGCAGTATCTTGTCTCCCTTGATGCTGTGGTGGAAGTAGCCTGCCATCTTCCTGAATTTGCAAATGAGCTTGGTGGTGGTGCTGGTGCTGTCACCGGCAGTCCTGTCTCCCTCCAGGGCACCCCTGACAATGAGCTGGAACTCGTGTGCCACCCAGTGGATGCCATAAAAATTTGGCATCATGGACCTCCTTGACCACATTGGCCCCATTGTTGGTGACCATGAACCTGCGGGTGAGCTCACTTTGCCCAATGAGCCACCTCAGCACCAAGCAGTTCACGGTCCCCATCATGCTGGTTGCTGTGCAGGACTCATCTATCACCTCAGCTTGAAGGAGAGCCCACCAACACCCTGACTGGTTGCAGCAGTGCCCTGTGAGGGAGAGATATGCATGATCTCCATCTCAGCTGCTCCAGATATCCAAAGTGAAGTGTAAGACCACCTGCGGACCTGCCTCAAGTATTCCCTGCATGCCTCATACAGAGAGGGCACCCCCATCCTGCTGAAGGTTGTGCATGTGGGCACTTTGCATGATAGGGCCGCAAGCACCATGAGCCACCTGAACCCTGACCACTCAACAAAGGAGAAGGACTGGCCATTGACAGCAGGCATCTCCCCAATGTTCTGGATGACCTCTCTCACTTTTGGAATGCACCCCTCTCTGTGTCCACCTGTCCCCCACTGTTCCAGGGTGGCTTCCCTCTGCTTCAGGGGGACAGGGGCTTTCAAATGAGGGGCTTTCTTTTGGGGCATGCTCCCACTAGTGCCAGGCTAAGAAGGAGCAAGGGCAAGGTGGTGGTATCTGTGGAGAAGCATCAGCATCCCCTTGGTGCTCATGTGTTTTGTTCCCTTGCCCCAGCTGGTTTTGGCTTGGAGGTGCAAGCAGGTAGCATATGTGGTATCATCTGCCAGCTGAAAATTATCTCAGACTACACTACCCCCTCACTTCTGGGCCATGGGTACATGTGTAGATGCTACCCTTTCCCCCTCCTCAGCAGGCAGAGGCACAGCAACAGGAGGAGCGGACTTAGCCACTTGCCTCCACAACCTCTACCTCAACCTCCTCCACAGTGCCTTCTGGGGAAAGAGACCTGGCTCTAGGGGAAACTTAAGGGGTGTAGAGCACAAACTAAGATGATTTCCCCCCTCCTTCCCCAGAATTTTTCCTTCACTACGGCACTCAGGTCCAGCTTCAGCTCTTCCTCCAGCTCTTCTTCTGGCACTGAAAGGCTCAGGCTGGGAAGTGGAATGGGGGTGGAGGAGACTGTCATGCTGTTACTTCTTGTTGTCATGGTGGTAGTGGGCACAGGTTATGGCTGGTGCTACTGGAGGTGACAGACTCAACCAGTTGAACTGCTCCCCTCTCCTTACTGCCAGTAGAACCAGAAGCCTCATGCCTGCTAGTTATAGGAAAAACATTGTCTCAGTTTGGTGGGGGGGGGCGAGAGGAGGGGACTTACAGCTCTCCCTCTACCCCCTCTTCTGCCCCACCCTGAAAACTTGCTAGCTGCCTTTCCAGCACACTTCATAGTGTTTGGTGTGCTGAAAAATCTGTGTATCCGTCTGTAATGTAGTATGTATTTATGTAATATATGTAGATAATTTTATGTATGTGTTTATTTAATGTATATGTGTAATGTATGTAATGAATAAAATATATAAATGTATGTGTTCCTATGTACATTGTATATTATGATATGCAATAGAAGCTGTGCTTCCATGTACAGGAATAGAATGCCCACTGTGAGAGAAAGCACAGGTTTCTTTTCTAGGGAAAAGTATAAAAATAGACTAACAAAAACAAAAAGAGGATTTCTGGGGAGGAATAAATTAAAAGGAATTAATATAATAATAATAAAGGGTATAAGGAAGGGAAAAGGTATTTGATCCCACTTGCTAGGAACAGGCTAGCAAGTAGGAAGGGATAGACTTTGTGATGCTTCTGAGCTGCTGGAAGACACAGCTTAGTAACTGACCCCAAGGTACAGAGGAAGTTCAGTTCAAACAGTGCTTTTTTTGCTGTTTTTCTGTCCCTCCCTCAGAGCACTGGGATTGGAAGGGACCTCAGGGAAGGATCACAGTCACTGCCCAGCTACACATGTCAATATCTGAACAGTCCTTCCTCCCTCCTCCCCCTCCCTCTCCTTAGTTTCTGTTTAGCTTCAAGCAAGCCCAGCTTTGAAACTCAAAATGTTTTGAAACTTTTGAAGTGTTTTGAGTGCCCTCATTTCATTTCCAAGTTGTTTCAAAGCCTTTCGTTTTGTTTCAGTTTCACTGTTTCAAGCTCAAAACACATTGAAATAGATTCAAAATGAAACACCTGTTGAAATTCACACAGCCCTAGTGCCTGGCCAGATTTGGACTTCTTTCTGTTATGAGTTTGAAACAGGGACAAGCACCATGATATTATAAAATAACTACTAGGTTCAATGTGAGATGCTGGTTTATTGGGGTTGTTACAAAATTTCTATAATTAATGCCTTCCAAATTAAAGGAATGATTTCAGAGCATTTCTGGATGGAAAACTTCCCTGGGTAGAGTATGTTGGAATGCTTGCCCATTTCTGATTGTGTTAATTGATTTTAAGTTTAAAAATATGCCACCTTAAAAACAAATGCAGATTTATAATGATGGATGCAACATGTCCTTTCTAATTGGAGTTGTAACTAATCCCCAAAAGGATCATTTCACCATGCTAGATATACATCATAATGCTGCATGACACATTTCTTTATGGAAAAAATAATAGCTGTTGCTTGTTTTCTTTCAAGCTAAAATGGAAATCTATTTTGAAAGTGTTTTAATACATCTGTTTGTTGCAAGATAGTAAAACAATTTAATTGCTACAGCAACAAGATTAATTTTTTAAATGCAGAACAATTTTAAGTAATAAGATAAAGAATAATTAGGCTAAAAGAACCTTTAGCAATTAACTCAGCAGGGAGACCAGTGTGTTTCTTACCAGCTTGCCTTTCAAGCTTACAAAACCTTGAACAGGAGGTTACTAACTTTCTAGTCTACTTGTTCATCACTGTCCCTGTCACTATGGATACCACTATGCTTACTGAGGAATCACACTGTCATGCTATATCACTATACCAATAAAAAGTGATAATTCTCTATTAGTAGAGTCCCAATAATGTAATCTCTATAGATGTTTTTGATGGATCTGTATATTTGATGGATATTATTCATTCAACCAAAGAAATGCTTTTGGCTAATCATATTTTAATGAAGTAGGAGACTTCAAGGGAAATATAATTAGTATTCCAGAACTCATCTGCATTTTCCTCTTACAACTATGCAGTTTAATTAAAGGAAATAGCTTGAAAAATGGATATTAAAATTATTGAACAAATAACATTCTGTTTATTTTTTATCAAAACTCATACCAGTGACTGATTTCCACCACCACCACCACCACCCATCCCTCCCCTCTAAAAAGAAGTTGCATATGATATGTGAACAAAAGATCAGGGATTGAAATATTTTATTTTGTGAAAATAAAAATAGTTTGGACAATGTTTTTTCCTTCCTACAATTTTGACTTATTTAATTTAAAGGGTTATAAAATCATTTTATTAAAACTGTTTAGAAATTTAACTTATTAAATGTGGAGTGGTGCTGAAATATGTGATTACACTGATTAAATCTAATTACTTCTTTGAGTTGTACAAGATACCCTGAATATCTTATTCAATGCAACATTCTTGTTTCCGCTGTACTGCTTTCAACAGAATGGCATTGCCTGTATTTCTCTGGAGTTACTACCACTTCATACAGAAGTAACTTGGCATGTCTACATGTCATGCAGTAATCTGCATTAGTGTAGTTTACTGTGAAGTAGCATGCTTGTCTACACATGTACATGCTTACTGCACAGTAAAAACTATTAACCTTGCTTAAATGTGCTACTTGCACATTCAAGTAGGATTAGTTACTGCACAGTAGTGCATGTGTAGATGTGACCGGGGAGGAAGTTTGCTTCTGGGTCTGCCCATCCACTAGGGGGCCAATCTGAGGCCTGCTGCAGAGCTGTGGGCTAGGAGCCTCTCCTGGCCCAGGGTTGAGCTGCCTCAATGGCAGTCCCTGTCTGTAGGCTTTAAAAACCTTCATACATTTTGAGTCCTAGGACACACAGACAGAGAGCCTGATGTCCCTGTGTCCCACTGAGCAGGCCACACGCTAGCTCTGCAATCCTGCCAGCACACCAACACTGATGCCTGCCACTGCACTGCCACAAGTTAGTACTTGCCAAGCCAGTGGAGTGCTGCAGCCTCTGTCTAGGCCTGCCAGCCCCCAGGGCTAATGCAGGCAGCCTCTGGCCACCAAGGCCAGCACCAGCTGCCTGCATCACACCCCAGTAGCCTTCCATATGCCTGAAGGTGCTGCAGGGAATTGCTCTGCCACACAGCTGCCAGTCCTATGCTGTGGCCCTATGCTGGGCACTGCTGGCAGCTGTCCAGACCTGGCAGCTCATGAACAGCTACATAGGGACCCAGAAAGCTGGTACAGGACCCACCATGGCATCTTCCTCATCCATGGACATACCCAGGCCCGTGCCCTCCACCTGGGGCCCTACCTGAACCAAGGAAGAAACTGATGACCTTGTGGCACTGTGGTGTGAGGCAGAGGTTCAATGCCAGTTTAAGCAAGGTGGTCACTCCAATATACATATTTCTGAGGCACTTTCAGGCCAGATGTGGGATCAGGGGCACAATAGGTTTGAACAGAAGTGCCACATAAATGTCAAGGCCTCATGGCCCCAAAGGGTCACTGTGATGGGCCACAGTCATTGGTCCAGTCATGCCCTCAAATCCATGCCCTGATAGCCATTCTTACACCCCAAGACCCAAGTCACAGCCATGCAGTTTCCACCAGCAACTTAGGCAGCCCTGGCCACCGCCTGCCTCACCATGAGGTGCTGCCAGCCATGACCACCAGTCTCTAGCAGCTCCCACTCCTTTGGAGGTGGGGGCCCAGTTGGGTGCCTGCATGGTTGAGGTCACTGCCTGCAGCAGCACCCCATTGCCAGCAGGGAGGTCACACTGAGTTACTAGCCATGTCAGCCCTGGCCATGTGGTAAGCACCATATTAGGGGGAGGGTAAATCCCACATTGGGTAGACGGCCTTCCCTACCCCGGGCTTCACCCCTAACCTTGCCCCCAGCCCCTATTCCTTTGGCCCCTCCATGCCTGGCCTGTCCTCACTCCCCAGGCCCTGGATTTCCCTCCACCGCATGTAGACACACAGGAGACTAGCACTAAATTTTATTAAGCAGCTAGTGCTCCCACAGCTAGGTGGCCTTGGGCCTCTCACACGCAAAGGAACACATGAATACCAGCAGTAATTTCTCAACAGAGAGGGGGCAGGGACATGTAGTAGGGGTGTGCAAAATGGAGTGGTGTGCAAAATGGGCAGTATTCATTCGGAATTGGATTCGGCATGAATTGGGGACAGTGATTCAATTTGTTGATTTGGATCACTGCCCCATATCCAATTCAGCTGAATTTGAATCTGAAGAGTAGATGCAGATTTGGAGAATCAGTAATTCAGTCATAGACATAGCTTAAAATGTTTTTTTCCACATACCTTGAGGTACCAGGTGTGTCTCATGGATATTGTGATGCTCAGGTGCATGGGGTGTCCCACAAGAGCATGGGGGGTCCCCTATGTGCTCGGTGGCAAACCTAGAAGTGGACCAGAAGTACTTCTAGTCCACTTCCTGGTCCACTAAGGAGTGCAAGGTAGGGGGGTGTTGCATCCCCCTGGCTTGGTGATTGGCTGCGGGGGAACCCTGGGTGCCCCCCCCAGACCAGGAGTCACCAGTCACTGAGCCAGAGGGGCACAGTGGGGCCCTCCTGTGTGCTCCCCAGAAGACTCAGAAGTGAAACAGAAGTGCTTCTGGTCCACTTCTGGGCCTGCTGGTGACTGTGCTGGGAAGCCCCCTGCACTCCTGTGGGGCACTTTATCCATCCCACCATCACAGCATTCATGAGCCACCTGCTACCTTCAGGTATGTAGAAGTTTGAGTGGCTTCACATGTTGCAGGAGCAGGATATCATATTACACTGGGCAGTGCAGGACACAGGCAATGACTGTTGGGTGCTGGATACCATTCTGGTCTTGGCAGTTGCCTTCATGCCACCCCCTGCCCAGCTGCCAACTCTAGCCCCACAACCCCCCTGGCAGCCACCCAGGGGGTGTGCAGCAGGCCATAAGTAACATAGGACCTGGGAACACTGCCACCCAGCCCCCCTGCCTGGGCCCAGGCTTGCCACACCCTAGCTTCATATGGATGCAGAGCTGGAACTGCCAACAGTGAGTCCAGGACTGCATGCCAGCTCTGCTGGCCATGCACAGTACCTGGCAAGTGGGAGCCCCTTGCACTGTGGGACCAATGGGCACTGTCATCCATGGGTGAACCCCCCCCACCCACTGCAGTAGCTCCAGCATCCACACCCACAGGAGAAGACTCAGATGCCAGGGTGCTGGGTGCCTGTCCTTGGGTTCTGCCCCCTAGGTACCCCCACCCCACAGCCCCCTCACTCTGGGACATCACAAACAACACTTTTTATATAGTTTTCACAATGAAGAAGTTGTTTTATTTTTGGTGGGTGGGGTTCTGTGTGTCGGGGTGGGATGGAAAGGGGGATTGTATGATGTGAGAGGAATAAAGACTTGTTTTTCTGATACAAGTCTGCAGTGAGCATGGTGCTGGGGGTGGGGGGACCATGGACAATGGGGAAGATGGGTTAGAGTGGGGAGTATAGGAGGAGGTGGTCAGCTACAGCCTTCAACACCCGGTGCTCTGGTCCCTGCTAGTGGGTGCATGTTCTCTTAGTGCCTCACTGTGGGTGGGGGGAAGGGGACTGCTTCTGCCACTGCAGGTAGTGCTCCCTCCACCAGGCATCCTCTGCCTGCTGCATCTCCTCACAGAACAGCTTCCCCTGGTCCTCACAGATTTTATACAGTACAGAGTCTGTGATGACCGGAAAGTCCTTTTTCAGATATGTGGGGAGCCGGAGGAAAAGCAAGGGCAATGTTGGACCCCTGCTAAACCAGATGGGGCAACTGACAACTGACTCCCAGGAAAAAGCCAACCTATTAAATAGGTACTTTGTGTCAGTCTTTCATCAGTCCTATGGGATGCCCATGCCTGCTATGGGACAGGGAGATCCGGGTGATGGGGATCCCCTACCCTCCATAAATGCTGACCTCGTGAAGGAACACCTTGAGAAGCTGGATACCTTCAAGTCAGCCGGCCCTGACAATCTGCACCCCAGGGTACTCAAGGAGCTGGTGAGCGTCATAGCCCAGCCCCTGGCATGGATCTTTGAAAACTCCTGGTGCTCTGGTGTAGTGCCCGAAGACTGGAAGAAGGCCAATGTGGTGCTGATCTTCAAAAAAGGGAGGAGAGTAGATCCAGCTACTACAGGCCCATTAGCCTGACTTCTATCCTGGGGAAGATCTTAGAAAAGTTTATTAAGGAGGCCATCCTTGAGGGACTGGCCCAGGCTAACATCCTAAGGGATAGTCAGCATGGGTTTGTTGTGGGTAAGTCTTGTTTGACCAATCTCATTTCCCTCTATGACCAGGTGACCTATCACCTGGACAAGGGAGAAGTGATTGATGTCATATATCTTGACTTCAAAAAAGCCTTTGATCTGGTATCCCATGATCACCTCTTGGCCAAACTGCCCAGTTGTGGCCTTGGCTCCACCACGATCCACTGGCTGGGAAACTGTCTCCATGGTCGGACCCAGAGGGTTGTAATCGATGGCAGTCACTCATCGTGGTGCCCTGTGACCAGTGGGGTCCCTCAAGGCTCTGTCCTGGGACCCATCTTGTTCAACATCTTCATTAATGATGTGGACATTGGAGTCAGGAGTGGACTGGCCAAGTTCGCCGATGACACCAAACTTTGGGGCAAAGCATCCACGCCAGAAGATAGGCAAGTGATCCAGGCTGACCTGGACAAGCTCAGCAAATGGGCAGACGAGACCCTGATGGTGTTTAACACCAAAAAATGCAAGGTTCTCCACCTTGGGAGGAAAAACCTGCAGCATCCTTACAGGCTTGACAGTGCTACGTTGGATAGCACTACAGAAGAAAGAGACTTGGGGGACATCATTGACCACAAGATGAACATGAGCCTCCAATGCGATGCTGCGGCTAGTAAAGCGACCAAAACGCTGGCTTGCATCCATAGATGCTTCTCGAGCAAGTCCTGGGACGTCATTCTCCCCTTGTACTCGGCCTTGGTGAGGCCACAGCTGAAGTACTGCGTCCAGTTTTGGGCTCCACAATTGAAAAAGGATGTGGAGAAGCTTGAGAGAGTCCAGAGGAGAGCCACACGCATGATCAGAGGTCAGGAAAAGAGATCTTACGATGACAGGCTGAGAGCCATGGAACTCTTTAGCGTGGAAAAGCTAGGCTCAGGGGTGATCTGCTGGCCACTTATTAGTTTATCAGGGGTGACCACCAGGATCTGGGGGAACATTTGTTCACGAGAGCGCCCCAAGGGATGATGAGGTCAAACGGTCACAAACTCCTGCAAGACCGTTTCAGGCTGGACATAAGGAAGAATTTCTTTACTGTCCGAGCCCCCAAGCTCTGGAACAGTCTGCCAGCGGAGGTGGTTCAAGCACCTACATTGAACACCTTCAAGAGTAAATTGGATGCTTATCTTGCTGGGATCCTATGACCCCAGCTGACTTCCTGCCTTTTGGGCAGGGGGCTGGACTCGATGATCTCCCGAGGTCCCTTCCAGCCCTAATGTCTATGAAACTAATGTCTATGATTACCCAAGGGAGGTTGTTCTCTGTGACCTTGAGGCAGGCAGTGAGGGAGTGCCTGTGGCTCTTGAGGCAGCAGAAGGCTTTACCAGGGTGTGAGTCCAGCCCAGGCAGTGTTTAAAGTGGGCGTGGCAGGGGTCTAAGTGGCTGGTGTTGGGCTTCATGAGCTAGGGCAGGAGTGGGTAGGCAGGGTCCCGGATTAGCAGGGTTTGGTCCACAATGCCACCCAGCTACAGGTCCAGCATTCCTAGTGTGACATTCCCATTCTCTAGGAGTCCTGCCAGGCCAGAGTTATGAAACACATGGGTGTATTGGGAGCTGCCCAACCAACCAGAGCTCACATGGGTGATGGTGCTGTGGTGGTCCATGATGGCATGCAGGTCCATGGAGTGAAATCCCCTTCAGCTGTATTAGAGGCAGTCTCATTGATGTGGACAGGTGATGGGGATTCAAGCCCCCTCCAGGGCTCTGATACACTGGGGGAATCCCAGTGCATAGAAATCCACTACCACTGCCAGGAGGTCATGGACACAGATCACAGTATGCCCCAGCATGTCCTGGAAGGTACTGAACACCTCCAGAATAGCCTCCCTGGTGGTGGCCTTCCCCCCACTGAACAGGTGTCTGAAGTACCAGAGGCTGGTGGGCAGGGCTAACTTCAGCAGGGTGAGGGCCAACTAGGTATCCGTAGTGAGGGCCAGGCACATGTTGATGTCTTGCTGCTCCAGGTGGGACTGGAACTGTATTAAAACCCCCAGTTTTTCTTTTTTTATTTACTTAAAAATGTATTCCCTCCCCTTCCCCAACCATCTCTGACTTTTTCTCTCCCTCTCTATTCCCTATAGATAAGTATAAGTAAGCTAAGATATAGGATAAGCTTTAACATTTTATTTCAGGTAGTAAGTTTTATTTTTCTCTCCCCTCTTGGCAAATAACTGCCGTGCTATTTCAATATCGATATCCACTGTTTTATAAGTGATAATTATTATGTTTGTACTGCTTTTATATTGTGTGATTATTGTTTTAGGCCTATTTATGTAACTTAGCATAAGCCATGTCAAGTTTATGTAAATCCTCCATCTTGTGTGCTCTGCCCAGGCATCCCCTGTATTGCAACTGTATAAGTCATATACCCCTCCTATGTAAATTGGCTCCCGAATGAATGAGAGTGATTGGGAATCATTGAAATACAATGGTAGCTGGCCTCTGCTGAATGGCCTGTAACAACTGGGCCATCACCTTGCATTGATTCACTCAGGAACTATGGACCTCACCCAGGAAAAGAGACAAGAACCCAGCATTTGAAAGACAAAAGATCCTGCAGAACCAGCAACTCTACCATTGTATCCCACCATTACAGACACCTGAAACTGCACATCCCTGCATGGATCACACATGCTCAGTACACCAGGGGCTGACCCTTGCCTGGCCATGCCTCTTGTCACTAGGGTCACACAAGGTCTGCCCTTATAAAAAGGGGCAGTGAAGACAGACCCAGTGGGACACCCTCTCCATCTGGACAAGCACCATGCTATACCACCTATCCACCTAGAGGCCCTGCTGGTGCCCCCCACCCCAGACAACACCAGCTGGACAAGGACCCCTTTCCTGCCTGGATAGGTAGCTAGCACCCCCCACCCCCTCTTCTACCAAGGACTTGGCCTCTGCTTCTCTTCCCTACTTGGACTCCAACATTTCCACTGAGTCTCTTTCTCCTACTGCCATCGTGAGTGCACATGTGTGTGCATGCGCGTGCGCGTGAGAAAGAGAGACAGAGCAAGCGAGAGAAAGAGATAACCAATAACTTCATGGGGCTGTGTAGTGTGTTGTCTGTTTAATAAAACTGTTATATGCACCCCTAAGTTGGGTTTTGCTTTACTATGGTTTGGCTCTGCTCCACTTTCTGCTCCTCACCCCTCTAACTTCTGTCTTATTTCTTCCTTTCCTGCTTCTGGCTCACTGCCACCTCCAACACCTGTCCTGAGCTCCTCTCTGCCTCCAAACCCCCTGTTTTTTGCCTGCTGTCTTATCCCCTCTGTCTTTTTCTTTTCCCCTGATCAACCAGGTTTCTGCCCCCTCTCTCTCTTTCCTGGCTGTGTCCTCCTTGCCACCACTTATCTTCCCCTCCCTCCCAATATCTCAGCTGTCTGCCTCAGTTTCCAGCCCCAGTCTACCTTAAGTAAACCCAAGCCTCAGTTCCTCATCCAGCTTCTCTGTAGTCCACCAGTTCTGGCAACTTTCACTCCCTACACTTTAACTCTCTCTCTCTCTCACCTGGACCTTCCCCCAAGTATCCAAGGTACCCCAAGCACACACATACACATAGTACCATCCAAGTTAGGATGTGCATGTGCTATACAAATTAGTGATCTGTGCCTAACTTTTGGGGTGCATAGTGTATGTGTTTTTATATGTGCAATTGTGTCACACCCTCCTGTCTAACAGCACACTATTGAGATCCTGAGAGTTGGCCTGACCCCACCAGGCAACAGAACTGCTGGAGATCCCAGAAGGTGGCTTGGGTCAGTCAAAATGTTTCCAGCCACTGCTCACCATCCCAGGTCCCCTGGACAACATGCAGCCACCAGTCCTGGCTGGTCCAGTGGGCCCAGAGGTGGTGGGGCTGGATGCACAGGAGGATCTTCGTGGCCCTAGCAGTAGCATCCTGGAGCTCTGTGTTGGTGTCCCTGTTGGCGGCAGTGGAGGTGGCCCTTGGAAGGCATTATGAAGCCAGGCAGGTGGTCACTGTGCATGGGGGAGCCAAGTGGGGTGAGACAGCTGTGGGCCAGGTCGTAGTCAGCATGGTGGGCCAGCAGGGCCAGTATAGTGGGCCAGCATGGGCTTGGGGTGCTGGAAGGCAGAGTGACAAAGGAGAGCACTGTCATGTGATGCCCCTGTGCTTGGCATACTGTTCCTGGGCAAGGAAGTGGCCGGCCAGAGAGCAGAGAGTAGGCCTAGTTTTAAAGATGGTTGCCAGGTGCTGGCAGCTGCAGCCACAGCTTAGAGCTCCCACACTTGCGGTAGCAAGGGCCCATTGCAGGACTGCAGGAAATTTGGTACAAATCTACTCCTTAATTCTCACATGCCTGCCCAAAAGCTTACACCAAAGTAAACTTAGGTTGGATCAAATGCATGTGTAGAAGCAACTACTGAAATTGAAATCTAAGTTACTGATTACGAGAAATTAAGAACCTGATTCTCTTCTGTCTCTCACTGGTATAAATCTGTAATAATTCCATGCATGTTTATAGTTAAAGCATCTTAGAAACTGTGAGTAGTGCCAACTTTTACTTATAGTGTCCAATTATGGCTGAAGTACTGTGCTTGTTTTATTGGAGTACATGGTATTCAGAGAAGTACATAGCTGGCGCTCTCCATTTATTAAATTAATTTTTGAGTTTAAAAAAAAAATATCAACCAGCTTCTCCTAAAATTAAGTGCATCTTGTGGCCATCCATATCCTGCCCCATAATCCACTTGAGAAGTCTTTATGGTAGCACAAGATACCTCCAGCTTCTCAGTTAGCCAGCAGTGCTCCAAAAGCAAACAATGCTGATGAGAAGTGGCATTGTTCAACCATGGAATGTACTCATACAATGAATCCACTCAAAGATTTTTACAAATGGGTTTGTGAGAGTTTTTGTTGGAGATTAAGACACTCTTATTGGTAACTGAAACAGGGTAACTAAGAGTTATGGTACTTGTCCTCCCTTGGATGAATTAATTCTCCATTGGGACACTGGTACAAGGAATGCAACATACAACTAACATTCTGCACCAGAAATATTGAACTAGTTTTTTGATAAATTTAAAAATTACTTTCAAGACAAGCAATTTCTATGAAATATAATGGAGCATATTACTAAGTCAGTCATGGGAATTTAACCGTAGAGCTCACTTTGAAATCAGTTTAGGTTGTTCAGTTAAAAATCTGTACAACACTTCTGAATTGAAGAAGTGAATGTTTAACCTACGATCTTAGTAAATATTAATATATTAGCTGCCAGGTGATAAGAGGAAAAATACATAAAAAGCCTTTAATCCATTATTTCATCAATTTTAATTGTCCTCAGACTCACATCCATGCATATGTTTCCTTGCAGCCTGAATGGCATTAGGTTCTATTACTACTAGAAGTATCTAATATTGCTAATAGCAACCAGCAGGTAGCTATTTAACTCTATCACCTTGCTTTAAAATACCCACTGATAAAATTCAGGGATCAATATCTTGTGGTCCTAGCTAAGGATTTTCCAGTATGAGATAGACTCAACACAAGTTACAGGGTGATTGAATACAGTACAAATGGCATCCATCAAATCAATGGGTCTTTAGCAGTTTTCTATCCTGCCCTCTCATCTTTCTCCACCATGTCGAAATAATAAGACCAAGATTTGTACACCTGTCTTATTTTATCTCTGTCTAAAGGAACTCTACAGAAAAGGAAAAGCATCATGATAGGAATTTATGGGGCTATGACATTCTTCTTAACTACTAATGAATTCATTTTAAATCTAGAAAACAAACCTACGATTGATTAATTAAATGAAATGTTGGCCTACTTAGAAGATGTAGCAGCAGAACATTCACCAGTTTTGTTTTATTTTTAAATGTTCCCTTTAATAATCAGCAATTTCACTTTCTCAAGAGATGGATTTGTTTGTTAAATGCCAGTGGTTGAGATTAACCACTTTGGTTGTTGTTGTCGTCATTGGTTCCAAATGTACCTACAAATTAATTACATCAAGCAGCCAGCATTAATGGATGGTGGCAGTGATGGGTGAGCTGTACAAAAAATCTAAAGACAGATCAGAAAGCAAAGCAAATCAAATGCTTTTTTGTAAGTGTTGCACGCTAAACAAAGTTGAGCCAGAGGGTTGAGTACCTGGGTACAGAACCCTCTGGGTACAGAAATGCTTTCAAGCTGGTAGGAAAACAGAAGCAGATACATACTGTAATTTTGTCCTGTGTTCCATATTTTCTCTAAGCTGCACTCCTCTTCTGTAATTTGATTTTCTTTGCAACTCTTTTGATTTAAATTGGTAGGACTTTTGAAGCCCTAGGCCATGTCCACACGAGCATAGACATTGTTTCCCCAGGGACAAGAAGCAGTGGCATGCCTTGTGCCACTGCTACTTGTCCACAGGGAACACCCATGCCACATGCCCTTAGGCATTTGGCAGGTTACCCCAGGTGGGGTAAGGCAGGCTGAGGCCAGCACTGGACTAACCCCAGCAGCCTTACCTGGAGTCCTGAGGGGCCTAATGGAGCAGCAATATTGGCAATCTTCTCAGTGGGAACCTGGCCAGCAGCTGGAGTGTGGCTCCAATTTATGGTGAAGTGGGCCACCCCAGCATGAACCACTCCCCAACCTCTTTTTTTTTTTTTTTACCACTACCTTGCAACACAGAGAACAACTAAATGTGAGGTATGTGGTGCCACAGACATATCCACAGCTTCACATACTGCATGACCACACTCATCCAGTAATTAAGAGTTTTCTTAATTAGTTTTCTTCACATTAGTCCAATTTAAGAACCCAATAATATCTTCAAAACCTTATTAGCTGATGAATCATACTCCTTTTGCCAAAATTTCAACTGGAAGACCATCACAATGCATTTCCGCTGAGGTACTTACATCTGTGCCTGTTTTGAATTTAATCTCTATTTTTTAAGTTTTTCTTTCTTGCGCATTATAAATGCTAGCTTGTCAGGTTGCTTGACTTTCCTCTGCCCATTCTTGTCACATATGTTCATCAGGAATCTTTCCAGAGTACAGAAAAGTGCCTGCAGTTTCTCTTTGTAACATATTTGTTACTGTTACCTATAGCCATGTCATAGAGAAAACTAGGCTACAAAAGTAAAGATCCAGTCTTACTGCCTTATCAGGCATGCATGCTTAAGGCATGGTGGTGTCTGTAGTTATTAGCTCACAAATTATCCACCTAGTTGTATAGTTTGGCTGCATCAGCTGGGGTAGCCTTCAAGCATGTCTGTAGTGAGGCTCAGGATTCATAGCAAAATATCTTAACTGCTTTGCTACTGCATCCTCAAAAGTTGATGATCACCCAAATTTTAAAATACTTACAGAGAAATCCTGGCCCAATTGATATCAATGGAAAAACTGCCTTTGACTTCATTTTTATTTTATTTAATAAAGTCAAAATATCACCTGGAATTTTCGGTCAACATTTGGCTACCAGGGTTTACAGGCTCCCCATCCTTAAGTTTCTCAAAAATATATTTAGGAAATGAAAGCAAGAATTCTGAATCTTCAAGGATAATGGGTTGAATCTTATGGCTAACTAAATTTCCCATTGTAGGAATTTGTAATGCAGCCATTTTGGGAAAGACAGACATGTAGAGTGGGTGGTGTAATAAAACTCAGGAAAATGCCCCTGTGATATCACAGACATTAGGGCTGGAAGGGACCTCGGGAGATCAGAGTCCAGCCCCCTGCCCAAAAGGCAGGAAGTCAGCTGGGGTCATAGGATCCCAGCAAGATAAGGATCCAATTTACTCTTGAAGGTGTTCAATGTAGGCGCTTGAACCACCTCCGCTGGCAGACTGTTCCAGAGCTTGGGGGCTCGGACAGTAAAGAAATTCTTCCTTATGTCCAGCCTGAAACGGTCTTGCAGGAGTTTGTGACCGTTCGACCTCGTCATCCCTTGCTGCGCTCTGGTGAACAGATGTTCCCCCAGATCCTGGTGGTCACCCCTGATAAACTTATAAGTGGCCATCAGATCACCCCTGAGCCTACGCTTTTCCAGGCTAAAGAGTCCCATGGCTCTCAGCCTGTCATCGTAAGATCTGTTTTCCTGACCTCTGATCATGCGCGTGGCTCCCTCTGGACTCTCTCAAGCTTCTCCACATCCTTTTTCAATTGTGGAGCCCAAACCTGGACGCAGTACTCCAGCTGCGGCCTCATCAAGGCCGAGTACAAGGGGAGAACGACGTCCCGGGATTTGCTCGAGATGCATCTATGGATACAAGCCAGCGTTTTGGTCGCTTTACTAGCTGCAGCATCGCATTGCAGGCTCATGTTCATCTTGTGGTCAATGATGTCCCCCAAGTCTCTTTCTTCTGTAGTGCTATCCAACATAGCACTATCAAGCCTATAAGGATGCTGCAGGTTTTTCCTCCCAAGGTGGAGAACCTTGCATTTTTTGGTGTTAAACACCATCAGGGTCTCGTCTGCCCATTTGCTGAGCTTGTCCAGGTCAGCCTGGATCACCCGCCTATCTTCTGGTGTGGATGCTTTGCCCCAAAGTTTGGTGTCATCGGCAAACTTGGCCAGTCCACTCCTGACTCCAATGTCCACATCATTAATGAAGATGTTGAACAGTATGGGTCCCAGGACAGAGCCTTGAGGGACCCCACTGGTCACAGGGCACCACGATGAGTGACTGCCATCAATCACAACCCTCTGGGTCCAACCACGGAGCCAATTTCCCAGCCAGTGGATCGTGGTGGAGCCAAGGCCACAACTGGGCAGTTTGGCCAAGAGGTGATCATGGGATACCAGATCAAAAGCTTTTTTGAAGTCAAGATATATGACATCAATCTCATCTCCCTCATCCATGTGATAGGTCACCTGGTCATAGAAGGAAGTGAAATTGGTCAAACAAGACCTACCCGCAACAAACCCGTGCTGGCTATGCCTTAGAATGTTAGCCTGGGCCAGTCCCTCAAGGATGGCCTCCTTAATAAACTTTTCTAAGATCTGCCCCAGGATAGAAGTCAGGATAATGGGCCTGTAGTTAGCCGGATCTACTCTCCTCCCTTTCTTGAAGATCGGCACCACATTGTGGAGGATCCCTGTTAGTGCTATTGCTGCTACTGTTCCTGAATGTGATCTATAATTATTTTGCAAAAGACTAGCAATAAGGAATATGGAAGGACAGTTTTCCATATTGTAGTTCTTTTGTACATAGATAACCTTTATTTTCAAAAAGAGGGGTGGAGGTACAATGGCTTTCTGAAAGTTACACCTATAGCAAAATATATGTTCTATATATGCTGTGTCAGGCATTCTAAGATCCGTATTTGTCTTCCTCTTTCACCCTGATTCCAAAAAAAAATCTGTATGTGAAATGCAGGTGCATTTCCTTATTACTGGAATGAACAATAACTGTGTTAGTTGCGGTCTGATTCTAACCAGTTGCAATAGAAACACAGTTAGGTTTTGATTGTGCAAGAGATAGAAAAAATCTTTTTTAAGTACTCTACATACATCTGCAATGTTCTGGCAAGCAGAAATGTTCCAGATGGTGAATTATAGGATAGAATTGGGGGAAAGAGGTAAATAAAAACAGATTCTTTTTTTATAATTGAATAGTAAATAAGCTGTATTTCAGAAAATATATCTGAAAAATAACATTTTCATTCAATTTAATTTATCTATATTCTTAAATGCTTTGTGTTGTGGGAGTGTGAGAGAATTTTAGGTCTATACCGCAAAAAACCCCAAAAACCTGAATGCATAGAATTTGTAAAAGACTGAGGATTTTTTTGGATGATACTTTTATTGTATCAATTATATAATTGGGATATTAGACAAGATTTCAAATAAAGTTTTGAATTTGAAAACTTATCTAGCTTTCATCTATCTATGCAGTTGGTCCAATAAAAGATATCTGACATTCTGTAGTAAATATGGTTACTGTGGCAGGGCACTGTTGGTGCCTGCCACTTTAAGAACCCAGGCAAGCAGCTGGCAGGTACTTGATTGCAGCAGCCATTTTAGATCTCTGGCTGCCTATATAAACAGAGCAGCCTGCTGTTGGCAGGTCAGGCAGTAACATTACTTGGATGCAAGGCTACATGCAACTGCCTGGAGGTAAAGGCAGGTGCTGTAGGGGATAGTCTGAAGGATCCTGGTCCTGGACATGACCAGGATCCTTCAGACTATCCCCTACAGCATCCTGGAAAGAGTGGGTGGCCTGGTGGGGCTCTCAGTGGCATGGGACACCCCAGGAAATGCTAGGCCATTTACCAACCTGGTGAAAGGCAGGTTGGGGCACCTTAACAACCCTGGCTCCCCCAACCTGGTGGGTTACCCCATAGAAGGGTCAGGAAGTTGGACCCAAGAGAGAGAGAGGGCTATAGATTCATAAGCCTGACTTGAAATCCCTCAACTGGTCAATGCTCGGGCCAGGACTGGAAGGGTCAAAGAGCCAGGGGCCCACTGTAAGGGACACCCAGAGTTGAGGGCCTGGGGTATCAACTGTTCTTGGAGGTGAGGCCAGGGCCTGTGTGGCCAATTGTCCTGGGGGGACTTTGCCTGAGAGGGGAAATAGTTTCAGGGAGCTAGATAGCCCCAAATGAAGGCAGATTAGGCTGCCTGAGTGGAGGGATCCAGTTGGGGTCTGGATGGGAGGATTCTGGGGCCCAGAGTGCAGTCAGTGATGCTATAACATCTGTAGATGCCATCTGTGAGGCTTGGACTGTGGTGTGAGGGACCAACAGAGCCACAGATAGCATCCCCTGGCATTGAGGCAAGAAATGGGCACCTTCTCACCTAATTAACATCCTAATTGGATAACTACAAGGCCTGGCAGGAGAAAAGGTGGGTGGTTGGCTCAGAAACAGGAAGGTGAGCCATTAGTAGAATGGTCCTGAGCTGGCTCCCTGTTACAGTCACAAATACCAAGTATTTAACCTGTCTGAGATCATTGTTGTTTCATTTCTGTTGATTAGATTCATAGACTGTAGAGTCAGAAGGGACCGCAATGGATCATTGTGTCTGACCCCCTGCCCCGGCAGGAAAGAGGACCAAGGTCAGATGACCCTAGCCAGGTGACTATTAAGCCTCCTCTTGAAGGCCTCCAATTTTGGTGATAGTACTACCTCTCTTGGAAGCCCATTCCAGATTCTGGCCACTCTTACTGTAAAAAATTTCTTCCTAATGTCTAACCTAAATCTACTCTCCACTAGTTTGCACTCATTATTTCCAGTTACTTCCTGGGACACTCTGGTAAATAGAGCGTCACCAATTCCCTGTTGTCATCCCTTGATAAACTTATAGGTGACTACAAGGTCTCCCCTCAGAAGTCTGTTCTGAAGGCTGAAGAGATCCAGATCTCTCAACCTCCCCTTGTATGGTTTTTCACAGAGGCCACTAATCATGCGAGTGCCTCTCCTCTGAACCCTCCCCAGATTCTGTGTCCCTCTTGAAGTGTGGTGCCCAAAACTGGACATAGTACTCCAACTGTGGCCTGTCCAATGCTGCATAGAGGGGGTGCATCACCTCCCTTGATCATGTATCTGCTAAGACTTGAAAAGGTGCTATTGGCTTCATTAATGGCCTCATTAAACTACCAGCTCATGGTCATCTTGGAGTCAACTATGACTCTGAGATCTTTCTCAGCCTCTGAGCTGCTGATGAGGTCATCCCCCAATCTATAGGTGTCTTGGGGATTCCTCCTTCCTAGGAGGTATTTTTGTTGAATTGCATCCTATTTCATTCTTCCCTTTGATCCAACCTGTCCAGGTCAGCCTGTATCTGCTCCTTGCCCTCTGGTATGTTAACTTTGCCCCATAACTTGATATCATCTGCAAACTTGGAGAGGGTGCTCTCTACATTCTCGTCCAAATTGCTGATGAAGAAATTAAACAACACTGGTCCAAGGACTGAACCCTGCAGGACCCCACTACCCACCTCCTTCTAGGCCAAGAATAACCCATCCACCACCACTCTTTGGGTGCAGTCCCTAAGCCAGTTGACCCCCTAACTGACTTTGTAGGCATCCACTCCACAGCCTGCTAGCTTCTCTATAAGAATAGGATGCAAAACTGTATTAAAGGCCTTCCTAAAATCCAGGTAGATTACATCAGCCTCAGCTCCTGTGTCAAGGCAGTATATGACCTGGTCATAAAAGGCTATAAGGTTTGTCAGGCAGGATCTACCTGTGATGAACTTGTGCTGGTTTCCTTTCAGCAACATTTCTCCGGCTGGGCCTTCACAAATGAGCTCTTTGATTTCCCCTCCCCCAGTATTTTCCCAGGGATAGAGGTAAGAGTGACTGGCCTAAAGTTACCTGGCTCACCCCTTCTCCGATTCTTACAAATAGGCACCACGTTGGCAGTATTCCAGTCCTCAGGGATCTGGCTGGAGAAACATGAGTGCTCAAACAGCTGTGCTGGTGGCTCAGCTATGACACTGGCCAATTCCTTCAGAACCCATGGATGGAGGTCATCTGGGCCAGCTGACTTGTACCCATCCAGCCCTTCCAAGTACTCCTTAACTAAGTCAGCACTAACTTTTGGTAGTCTGGTGCCTTTTGGACATCTATCTATGCTCAAGGTAGGGGAATTGTCTTGTTCGATACTTAGGAATACTGAAGCAAAGAACTCATTGAAGAGCTCTGTCTTTCATAGTTTCATAGTTCCCCCCCCCCCCACCCCCGTGTCAACCACTACCTGTCCTGATGTGTCCTGCAGGGGCCCTATGTTACTCTGCACTTTCCTTTTGCTTGCTACATATCTGTAGAAGGACTTCTTTTTTCCTTAAATGTTGAAGCCAGCCTAAGCTTCAGTCCTGCCTTGGCCTGCCTAACTGATTCCCTGCAATAGTGTGCCAGGGCAGTGTATGCCTACTTGGTGGCTGCCCCCTGCTTCCATTGCCTATAAACCTTTCTTTGTGCCCAGTCTTTCCTGGAGTTCCCTGTTCAGCCAAGGGTTTTTTTGTTTTGTTTTGTTTTTTAATCCCTCTAGCCCCTTTCCTGTCTAAGGCGATAGACTCCTTTTGTGCCCCAAGTATCACTCTCTTAAGAAATCTCCAACACTCCTGGACCCCCATTTGCTCAATGCTTTTGAGTTCTGCCACCTCACTAACTAGCCTTCTAAGTTTACTAAAGTTGGCCCTTCTGAAGTCTAACACTTTAGCCTCACTGAATATTTTTCTCACCCTTTGCTGGATAGTGAATCCTATTAAGTGATGGTCACTATGTCCCAGGTTACTGTGTACATTCAGGTTCCCCATGAAATCATCCCCCTTAGCTTTTTCCCCTTATTTTAATTGATTTTGCTCATAATACAAAACCACACATATATGAGCTATGTACATGTCAGTTGCAACAAGTAAAAAAAAAAAAAAGGAATAAAAAAAAATAAAAGAGCAGTGTACAAGGATTCATTTTTTAGTTACCAAATTAATCTAAGAATTCTTTACAAATTACAGTAAACTTACCTTAGCAACCAAGACTGATAAACATGACTTTCTCCATAGATGCCAGCTGCACGATCTCATTGTGCCAGATTTAGACCTTTGGAGATATCATATTCTTTCAGTACAGTAATATAATCAATATGGAACTAATACTACCCACTGTAAGAGTTAAACCTGGAAAGAATTGAGTTACACTTCCTTAGAGAGATACCCAAGAACATACCTTTGGCAAAAATGCATCAGTGCTGTATTCAAAACCATGTTAACTATATGTTTATGATTCCTTTCTAAAAGAAATGATAAGGCATGATCAAAGCATAGGCCAAATGTTGCAAACTTTGCATCATATCTCCAGCTATCTGGTAGCATATTTATTTATTTAAGGGGATCATGGTACCAAAAAAGAATGATACTCTGTTGCATAAGATGAAACCTAGGGGTATGTATAGGTGTTATGTTAAGATTGACCTAACCAGGTGTAATGGAGGACCCCCTCTGCCTCTTATTTGGAGCAAGTACAATTTGCAAGGAGGCAGGTGTAGCACTCGTTTGGTAGATTGCAGGCAACTGAACACTTGGCTGCTGAATAGGAGATGAAACCACACTCAGGTAGGCTCTGGAGCGGTGAGAGATGCGCGGGTGACCCGCTGTGCCCCCACTCCCCCAAAGCTCGCCAGACACCCCCTCATCAGCCGCCGAGCCCCCTGCTGACCCCCAGCACAGCCGGAGGTAAGCGGGCTGTGGTGGGAAGGGGTTAATTCCTCGCTTGCTGGGAGGAGGCCGCTGCCTGGTGCTGGGCTGGGTCAAGCCCTGCCCAGGCCCCTACTTGGCCCAGCCCCCCAGGGAGAGAGGAGTGAAGGAGGGGGTACTCACCAGTCCCCCTCCTGTACGGCAGGGCCCCCCAAATCCCGGGCACAGCCCCCCTGGCCTGAGAAGCCAGCTTTCCCCGAAGGCAGGCCCACTGCGCATGCACGTAGTTTCAAAGGGCCCGCCAAACAGGGGGATAAAAAAAAAAAACCACACACTCAGGTAGGCTCTGGAGCGGTGAGAGATGCGTGGGTGAAGCCCGCTGTGCCCCCACTCCCCCGAAGCCCCCCAGACACCCCCTCAGCAGCCGCCGAGCCCCCTGCCGACCCCCAACACAGCCGGAGGTAAGCGGGCTCGTGGTGGGAAGGAGTTAACTCCTTGCTTGCTCGGAGGAGGCCGCTGCCTGGTGCCGGGCCGGGTCAAGCCCCCGCCCAGGCCCCTACTTGGCCCAGCCCCCCAGGGAGCCCCGCGACTGGAGCCGCGCGAACAGGCTGCGTAAACAGGCGCTTGAGTTAGCACGGAGTTCGCGCAGGGGAGGGCGTGGGAGGGCACGAGACCCTGCCTGCAACCCCCCCAGAGTAGTCAGCCCCAGCCGTAGCCAGCCTACCAGAGGCATGACATGGATGGGCACGCGCCGCACCCCGAGGGTCCCCTTGGGCTCTGCGGCCCCCCTATTGGGCACCTCAGAGACGGCCACCCAGATGGAGCCCATGGTTCTGGGCTCCACGCAGACGGAGCCCCTGGCTCTTGGCTGTGGGGGCTGCCTGTCCCTTTTTCAGGTTCTGGGGCCCGGGAGCATGGCCCCCTCCCCTTGCGGGGTTTGCTCCCTACTGGGGTCTCTGGCGCACCAGCTGGAGGAGCTCCAGGCCACAGTCCAGAGACTGCGTGCCATCAGGGACTGCGAGCAGGAGATAGACTCCTACTGCCAGGCCCTTCTCCCCCGGGAGCCGCAGGGGAGAGCTCTGTCTCCCTCCGTGACTAAGGAGGACTCTGGGACCTCCCGCTCTGCCCAGTCAGGGGCATGGACCAAGGTGGTCAAGGGCCCCAAGGCCTGCCGCACCAAGGCCCCTGCCCTGCCGGAGCTTAGCAACAGGTTCGCACCTCTTGCAGCCCCAGCAGAGCCCACGCAGTTGCCAGCTCCCGCAGGCAACCCAGGCTCGACCGCAGCTACTGGCCCCACTCTCCCCAAGACAAAGCGAAAGGTGTTTGTTGTGGGAGACTCCATCCTGCGGGGCACTGAGGGGGCAATCTGCCGCCCCGACCCCTTAGCCCGGGAAGTCTGCTGCTTCCCGGGGGCCCGCATCCGAGACATTGCAGAGAGGATCCCGCAGCTCCTCCAGCCTACAGACCACTACCCCATGCTCCTGATTCATGTGGGCACCAATGACACGGCTCGGAGCACCCCCAGCCAGGTCATGAGGCGCTACAGGGAGTTGGGAGCGGGGCTTAGGGGTCTGGGAGCTCAGGTGGTGTTTTCCTCGATCCTCCCAGTCTCGGGCTATGGGCTGAAGAGGGAGAGGAGGATCCATGCGGTGAACCAAAGACTGCGGCGCTGGTGTTATCGGGAAGGCTTTGGCTTCCATGACCACAGCCCGCTCTTTGGAGAGAGAGGCAGCGAGCTGCTGGGAAGAGATGGCTTCCACCTCTCTCCCGTGGGGAGGAGGCTCTTCTCAGCCAGGGTGGCTGACCTGCTCCACCGGGCTTTAAACTAAGCCCAGTGGGGGATGGGGGGACTACTGCCCCTGCTGGCCCGCTGAACAGCCCTTGCAAAGCCAGCAGACCAAGGCACTTAAAGGGCACTTAAGGGAGCCCACCCCTGCCCCAGCCCTGGTACAATCTGTGGGCAAGGCAAGAGCCCCCAAGGGCACACTTGCCTGCTTGTACACTAATGCCAGGAGCCTGGGCAACAAGCAGGACGAGCTCGTCCTCCTGCTCAGTGCAAAGAAATATGATGTCATTGGGATAACGGAGACCTGGTGGGACTCCACCCATGACTGGACCACGGGGATAGAGGGCTATACCCTGTACAGGAGGGATCGTGTTGAAAAAAGGGGCGGGGGTGTAGCTTTCTATGTGAAGGAAAGCTACATGTCCCTGCAAGCTGATGTTGGTGACCAGCATGGACAGCTAGAGACCCTCTGGGTAAAAATTTGTGGGGAATTCGGCACAGGGAACACAGCGGTGGGAGTCTACTACAGACCTCCCACTCAAAGTCCCGAGCTTGACCAGGAGTTCGCCCGGGAACTGACTGAGGCAGCTTGCTCCAGGACCTTGGTTGTCATGGGTGACTTCAATTACCCGGACATCTCATGGGAAGATCAGTCAGCTAAATCTGAGCGGGCGCAAAGCTTTCTCTCATGCGTGGATGACCTCTACCTGACTCAAGAAGTCTATGGGCCAACGAGAGGCAAAGCGCTGCTTGACCTGGTACTGGCTACGGGGGACGACCTAATCGGCGACCTAGTGATTGATGGGAAGTTGGGTGACCGTGACCACAAGCTGATCACCTTCACCATCCGCCGTAAAGCTGGCAAGTCAGTCAGCAACACAGAAGTCCTTGACTTCAGAAAAGCCGACTTTGACAAGCTCAAGAGGCTAGTCAGTCAGGCCCTCAGGACCATGACCCCAGGGAGTTGGGAGTTCAAGAAGAGTGGTTGCTTCTCAAGGAAGCGATCCTCAGTGCACAAGCTAAATCTATTCCAACATGGAGGAAAGGCAGCAAGAAGGCACAACAGCCCCCCTGGCTCTCCAGAGACCTAGCGGACCTTCTGTGACTAAAAAGGAAAGCCTACAAAGGATGGAGGATGGGATTCACCTCCAAGGAGGATTACTCCGTGCTGGTCCGGTCCTGCATGGAGCAAACCAGGAAAGCCAAGGCTGCAATTGAACTCCAACTAGCTTCAGGCATCAAGGACAACAAAAAGTCCATTTTCAGATATGTGGGGAGCTGGAGGAAAAGCAAGGGCAATGTTGGACCCCTGCTAAACCAGATGGGGCAACTGACAACTGACGCCCAGGAAAAAGCCAACCTATTAATTAAGTACTTTGCATCAGTCTTTCATCAGTCACACGGGACGCCCATGCCTGCTATGGGACAGGGAAATCTGGGTGAGGGGGATCCCCTACCCTCCATCAATGCTGACCTCGTGAAGGAACACCTTGAGAAGCTGGATACCTTGAAGTCAGCTGGCCCTGACAACCTGCACCCCAGGGTACTCAAGGAGCTGGTGAGCATCATAGCCCAGCCCCTGGCACGGATCTTTGAAAACTCCTGGCACTCTGGTGTAGTGCCCGAAGACTGGAAGAAGGCCAATGTGGTGCCGATCTTCAAGAAAGGGAGGAGAGTGGATCCGGTTAACTACAGGCCCATTAGCCTGACTTCTATCCTGGGGAAGATCTTAGAAAAGTTTATTAAGGAGGCCATCCTTGAGGGACTGGCCCAGGCTAACATTCTAAGGGACAGCCAGCATGGGTTTGTTGCGGGTAGGTCTTGTTTGACCAATCTCATTTCCTTCTATGACCACGTGACCTATCACCTGGACAAGGGAGAAGTGATTGATGTCATATATCTTGACTTCAAAAAAGCTTTTGATCTGGTATCCCATGATCACCTCTTGGCCAAACTGGCCGGTTGTGGCTTTGGGTCCACCACGATCCGCTGGCTGGGAAATTGGCTTCGTGGTCGGACCCAGAGGGTTGTGATTGATGGCAGTGACTCATCGTGGTGCCCTGTGACCAGTGGGGTCCCTCAAGGCTCTGTCCTGGGACCCGTCTTGTTCAACATCTTCATTAACGATGTGGACATTGGAGTCAGGAGTGGACTGGCCAAGTTCGCCGATGACACCAAACTTTGGGGCAAAGCATCCACGCCAGAAGATAGGCGGGTGATCCAGGCTGACCTGGACAAGCTCAGCAAATCGGCAGACGAGAACCTGATGGTGTTTAACACCGAAAAATGCAAGGTTCTCCACCTTGGGAGGAAAAACCTTCTTCACCCTTATAGGCTCGGCAGTGTTACGTTGGTTAGCACTACAGAAGAAAAAGACTTGGGGGTCATCATTGACCACAAGATGAACATGAGCCTCCAATGTGATGCTGCGGCTAGTAAAGCGACCAAAATGCTGGCGTGCATCCATAGATGCTTCTCAAGCAAATCCCGGGACGTCATTCTCCCCTTTTACTCGGCCTTAGTGAGGCCGCAGCTGGAGTACTGCGTCCAGGTTTGGGCTCCACAATTCAAAAAGGATGTGGAGAAGCTTGAGAGAGTCCAGAGGAGAGCCACGCGCATGATCAGAGATCAGGAAAACAGATCTTACGATGACAGGCTGAGAGCCATGGGACTCTTTAGCCTGGAAAAGCGCAGGCTCAGGGGTGATCTGATGGCCACCTATAAGTTTATCAGGGGTGACCACCAGGATCTGGGGGAACACCTGTTCACCAGAGCGCCCCATGGGACGACAAGGTCGAACGGTCACAAACTCCTGCAAGACCATTTCAGGCTGGACATAAGGAAGAATGTCTTTACTGTCCGAGCCCCCAAGGTCTGGAACAGTCTGCCAGCGGAGGTGGTTCAAGCGCCTACATTGAACACCTTCAAGAGTAAATTGGATGCTTATCTTGCTGGGATCCTATGACCCCAGCTGACTTCCTGCCCTTTGGGCAGGGGGCTGGACTCGATGATCTCCCGAGGTCCCTTCCAGCCCTAATGTCTATGAAATCTATGAAATGAGTAACACCTGGACCCTGTTAACAACCAACCAGGTAATGTGACTGGGTGGGGGAAGATCAAGGGCCATATAAGCCTGAGTTCAAGACTCAGGTTATCACTGTGGAGGCCTACAGGTGTGTTGGACATTATGTACATTTATATTTCCATATAAATATTGCCCACTATAAGAGTTCTGAGCCCTTAAAATTTACTAACTTTTGCCATCAAGGCATGGCAGGAAAGGAAGAAGGATGCCTGATAAGGTGAACTGGAGTGAGCAAACAGGCTTAGGGTGGCCTTAGGATGTGCTGCAGCCATTCTATGAGGCAGACTTCATTATACCAGGAGTAGGTCAACACATAAGCCCACTTGTGTATGCCTTCAGAGTTTAATTTGGAAAAAATTGTGTGTCCAATATAAGTTAATTCACGTTGGGAGGTCCACTGACATAGAGTTAACCTAATCTAGGGGTTAACCTGATCTAGCTGCATGATTTTGCAGCATAGCTCCGGGGCTAGTGTCACGGAGTGGGTGCAGGGGCGGCCGTGATCCCGCTAGCGCCCCCTGCCATGTCAATTAAAGGTGGCCCAGCACCCTCTTCTCCCCCGCCACGTCTTTGATCTTATAAAGTTCAGTAAGGGAGGCTGCCTACTTCCACCTTGACACCGCTGGTATTAGCTCCGTTCCAAATGGGGTGCTTCAACACCTCCAGCCTTATGGGCAATGCGTGTCTCCAACCTCCCCCTCAGCACGTCCCAAGCCTCACAGCTACTCCCAGGCGTTATCAAGCCCTTACACTTCAGCACCCTACCTGGCACCCCCGAGCTGGTTTCACCACCAGCGCCCCCTGTCTGGGGCCTATGCCGCGCTTCCCGCGCCCGTTGCCCCCTCTGGGGCCTATGCCATGCCTGGCCCCTGACCCTTCTTTGGGGTCTTACGCCCTACTCGAGCTTTACTCCTGATACTGCCCCGCTGGGCTGGGGTCAGGATACCCCACTAGCTCCAGGGCTCTTCGCTGCCCCCTTTTTGCTCTGGGGCTGGGCCAACGTGCCCCCAAACAAATCTGAGCCCTCCCCCTTGCCCTCTCTGGGGCCTGTGCCACATCTCTCACGCTCATTGCCCCCCCTCTGGGGTCTCACTCGTGCATTTCCCATGCTTGGGGCTCAGGTGGCCACAGCCGTGCCTGGCCCCTTGACCCTTTCCTGGGTCGCTTGCCCCACTGGGCAAAATACCGCCCTCATGGGCTGGGGTTCTAAACCCCGCACACCATGCCTCTCCGGTGCAAACAGCTGTGCCCCACTGGCACCACTCACTGTGCCACTACTGGGCACCCGGGGCCCTCAGATTATTGGGGAGATCCCGTGAGGCCTCCTTATACCCCTACAGCCTCACCCAGTCCTCCGGTGAAATGATAACAAAACCATGAGCCAAGCAGCTGCAACATAAACAAGAAGCCTACCAGTTCATAACACAATCATGAGCCCCCCAAGCTCATAAACCCAGCTCCGCTCTATGCTGGCCCTGTCTTACCTCCGTCAGAGTTCCCTTTACCCCTGCATCATTGCAGCCAGTCAAAGTGGTCAGGCTGTAACCATCAACCCGGGCTGCCCCTGCCCCTGCCCCTGCCCCTGCCCCTGCCCCTGCCCCTGCCCCTGCCCCTGCCCCTGCCCCTGCCCCTGCCCCTGCCCCTGCCCCTGCCCCTGCCCCTGCCAGAGGGGAACTGCTAGCTAGGCTCCGGCCTGGGCTGTTTATAAAGGCCCGGCCCTGCCCTCTTCTAGCCAGCTGACCAACATTAGTTGCCCTAGCAACCCTCACTTGTGCTGCCGTATTAATTGGCAGCTGTCCTTATTACCGGTGCTAGTAGCAAGCAACCTAGTGCTCTGCTACAGCTAGGAAATCTCCATCACTTGCCCCAAAGCTATGCAATGTATATCACCACAACCCTCACCAAGCTATTTCTAGCCCCCAATCCCCCCCCCAAATAGGACAACCCCCCAACTTTTTCTATACCAGCTTGTGGGTTTCATAGGTAATGCTGTCAGGATTATAGCAGTATGACAACCTCTCCGTAGAGGCTTATTTGCATACTGCTATTGGTATGCAAAGTCGGATTATAGGGATTGTGCATTTTATCTGCATATCCACTATTGCTATGCATGGATGAGGAACTGAAAAACTTCTGCGCTTACTTTTACTTTGATAACATGTTTTAACTGCTTTTAACAGTTTGAATATAAGAAGCCAGGGAAGTTAAGTTGGGTGCACTGGACCTATCTTCTAAACCTATAAAATTCCTAAGGTGACTGATACTGTAAGAGAAAGTTGAATAAATGAAGCTGGAGGGGTCAGTGTTCACCATGATTTGTGTGGGAGTCTAAGGTGAAGGGACTCCCAACTCAAATCAAGGGAGAGGAGAGGCTCCAAGCTGGAGTGCTTATAGGGGAAGGTATCACTTCTCAGTCTCTTGTGAGCTAAGATTAAACACACTAGTCAGTACACTAGTCTGGTCCCTGGACCTAAATTGATTTAAAAGTCATTGTGTAATGGAGGGTGTGCCCCTATCCAAATAAATTGAGGACAGGACACCATATGAGATCCTTGTAATTGGTTTCTCACTGGCTAGCTTCTGGTGGAAAGATCTTGGTTATATACCTCCTTTTTTGGAAATGGGGGACTCCTCCCTATCTTGCTCCTGCGGCTCTTAGGTAAGGGCAAGTGAGACTCGGAGGCATCCAAACCCCAAGCCTCCAGGCTGGTCCTGTATATGGGATACCTGCTGATGGATTTGGAAGTATCTGAAACCCCAGGCATAAGGGTACTTGCTGATTGCAGTGCTAAATATGGTGTGTGGATGATTGAGTTTTGCTCAGTCAAAAGGATTCAGACCTGAGGTAGCTAATTTGATTTGGAACATGAACAATTTTCCAAAAACCAAAAAAAAATCTAGGGAGTTTTCCTTAGCTTCCTACTTTGGGCTAGGGGCAAATGAGACTTGGGAGCATCTGAACTCCAAAAGCTCTCGGTTTGGGGCCTGCATAGAGGCAGGTGGCCTAATGATGATCATCCTAATTATCACTCTGGATGACTGCCATAGATTTGGGAGTATCTGAAGCTTCAGGCTGAAGAGCCTGGTACACAGAATACTTGCCAGTGATAGCACCACACAGACTTGAATGACTGACTTCTATTCGGTCAATGGAATTCAGAACTGATTTGGCTAAGTCAGCTAGAGACATAAAATTAAAAAACCATGCAAAACACCAAAACACGCCCCCCCCCCCCGCCAAACACTTTGCATCTCACCATCTAGCCTAAAGGGGATGAGTGTTGGTGACTATGAATCCCTTTATCCCCAAAAGTATTGATTGTACTGAACTGTTAGTAGTGGGATGAGGGAAGCTAATGATTGATCATTAAGGGATCTTGTATCTGTTTAGTCACCCCATCTCTTCCCCCATTAATAAACTCTGCTATAGCTTAATATTGCTTGTGAGTAGGGACATTTGTTCACACTGGAACACCCAGGCAGAGATTATGTTACCAGGTATCTAGGTAGGGGCTCAAGCCAAGATAATTCATGTGTGTAAAACCCCTAAAGTGAATTCTGCCCTTGTTGCTGCCATCTGCAAAAAATGTAGGACTTAGTTAGAGAGACAGTGATGAGTAGAATTTTTGATGTTTTGTAATGGAAGGGGAAACATAAATGGATGGCCACCCCAACCATCCAGGAGAGTTCAGTTACTTCAGTCATCCACTTCATGGTTTGACTTACTAAGATGGCATTGTGATTTTTGTTAAAGGTTTGGACGATGAAAGCAACCCATTTCAATTACAATAAGTTGGGGATTACAATAGGTAGGTTAGGCAACAGGAAAATTAGGTGAGGCAAGACACTAATTCTTTAATTTTAAAATGCCCCTACAAGGATATTGTGGAACTTCTCCTTTTGTTCATATCCTATAATATAACATTAAGAATATTCTGAAAGTTTTAGCAGAAAATAGAATTAATATTATCGTCTAGGTATTGTATGTAAATATACAGATAAGTTATGTGTTCTGATTGCCACTGAAACCACCATTTGCTTCCTTCCTTCTGACAAGGCACTTAGCAGAATTCACAGATTCATTGGAATCTGACAGGGTTGCACTGTGAGTGCTTCTGCTGTGGCCTCAAACTTATGACTTTGGCTGTCAATTGTGTGCTTTACTGTCTGTGCCATCCCAGTTCCTTCTGTTTGATAAATATATTGTTTATAGTATACTTATTTAGTCCATGTAATTCAGATTTAGTTCAATTAAATTTTATTTCCAGATAGATTACTAAAACTGTTGATGAATGATAAGAAGGCAGGAGTTGATCTCTTAATCTCTGATAGAAGTATAAAGGCATCATCTGCATACAACAGGCTCTCATGTTCACTATGTCTGACCTTAATGTCTTTTATATAACCCTTATTCCTTATAGCTGTCATATCCCCACAAATCTTAATGCTGACATTTTATTATGGTTAAATTTACGCTTTAGTCTAACCTATATAGATGTAATCTATATAAAGCATACTCCACCCTCTGGGACAGTAATATGTTCAATTAATATCTCATTGGTAATAATGAATAGCTATTTAGGCAATGGCTTTGTGACATAATCTTCATTTAAAGAATTAGTTTTTTTATTATTAAAGCACCTATTTCTTTATCCCGCTTGTTTTCTTTTCTAGGCTAAATCAATTTGTAACTGTGCAGGCATCCTAGAAATGCAGGCACATGCCTGACATGGCTCAGGCTAGAAGCCATGGGGTGCTAGAGAAGCCCTCCCCTGCACAGAATGGAGTTGAGGGGTCGGGTGTGGCCAGGTTCTGGTAGGATGCTTTCATTAGCCCCACAGGGAACTGATAATGGTTTTTATTGCTCCTAACTCAGTGTTTATCATCCCATTAAGAACACAACAGAAGGACATTACCTTCTGCCTATTGATTCTGCCTGTTGATTCAGCATGGAAAATAGCCAGCATGTGGTCTCCTAGCAAATGCACAGACACCACCTTAGTAAGGCAGAGTGCAGCAGGGAAATCCTGCTTAGCAGGGAGTGATGAGGGGGAGGTGGGGAGCACCCTACAGTCTCTGGAGCTGCAGCCAGGAAGCAGAGGGGAGAGGGCAACCCTGCTGTGGAGCAGAGAGCCCTGCCCACCTCTGAGAGCATGCCAGGATGCTCTGGGAGTCGTATTTATTGGCAAGGGGTTTGGGACAGATATTGCATAAACCCGTTTCACCCAAATCAATTAAGTCTGATACTACATTCAACCAGGTTTATCTCAAACCGGCTTCAGCCATTTTCAGAATGGTTTATGTGCACTGAACATCTGTTCTGTTACAAGTTTAAACCAGTTTCTGATCACTGAAAATGGTTTATGTGTAATGTCAGTCCCTAGCCTTAATGCTATGTTACAAACATTCATTCCAGTCTCTCCAAAAAACTATAAGGAGATCTTCCAAGCTTAGAGATTTTTACAAAAGAAGAATGATAAACATTTGATTTTTTTCTGAAATGGGACCATGGGCACATTAATGAAAAAATGGAATCCAAAATTTTAACATTTGTAAGACTACATCTACCATCTGGATCATGAGCTGTCACTTAAATGGGGGCATTCTTTTTATACACTAAAATAGAAACTGCACATGACTTTGTATTATACACACTAGAGATTGCCAACCCTAGTTTACCAATGTTCTAATTTTTGAGATTCCCCTACTGACAGGCTAATTTCTCTCTCTCTCTCTTTTTTTAAAGAAACTATTCTCTTTTTTTCTTTCTTTTTCATCTTTTTTTTTTTTTAATAGGGCTGTTAAGACCCTTAATATTCCAAAATAGATATTAAATAGGATTCAACAGTCTCAGTGACTTTATCTTCTGTCTTCAACTTTGTGTGTAGCTGGCATATTGCCAGTTTCCTTAAATCAAATGTACAACATTTATCTCTCTACTGTTATAGTCTGTAATATAAGCTCTATATCTATGGGGGAAATATCAATAACAACATACACTCCCAAGTACATGAAAAGGTTGTGAGGGGGAAGAGGAAAGGAAAAAGGGGAAAAAAATATGTCTACACACATGTGCGCACACACAGTACTAAGAATAAATATAATATGACATCCTACATTTCCCAGGAAGGTTTGGGAGGTGTAATCCAAAGCTCTCTAACACTTTCCAACAATAGACAAAGACATTAAAAAAATCATTTTGAATGACATGCATTTATAACAATCTAAAAACCCTCCATTTCCCCATCTTCCCCCTGCCCCCTCCCCCCCCCTCCTTTTTGGTACAATTCAGATTTATTCCATAAATTTGCCTTCTCCAGACAGTTGCCGTGTTAGGAAGATTTCTGCTTCCTTACGATTATAGAAAACATAGGTCTTCCCTCCGTGAATCAGATTCAGGATGGCAGGTTATGTGACACACACTACCTGGTCTGTTTGCATCAGGTCTGTACGTCTGCTGGTTTAAGCAGAGCATGCTTTTCAACCAACTAACAGGAAAGATCAGGAAACAACATTATACAAATACCAGGCTCCCCCCATGTCAGATTTCTTAGTTCTTTGGCATCTATGAGCACTCTTTCTTTGGTGGCAAATTGCAGGAAGTTGGCAGCTGAAGGTCCTCAGTTTTTCTCCCAAACCAGCCTTTCTTCAATGAGACCTGGGGACCCTCTTTATCTCCAGATCAATGTTTGAGGGGCATTTTAACACCATGACAAGTAGTTTGTTCACAAACTTGGTGGGGTTACCTTTTTGGGACTCCTCATCAAACAATTCAGATGATGTATCTCCTGGATCTGCCTTCCATGACCAGCATTTTTTCTCAGAACCTGTAGCCCCTTGTGAGAATCTGACAGTGCGGACACTTCCCGAACCCCATCCTCACAAGCAGAAACTCTGCCCTTCATAACTTGAACCCACTTCAGCAGGGCATCTAATGAGCATTCATCACAAATTCCTGAGTTTATTCACTATATGTTTTAATACACTATCAATGTCCTGCATCAGAGAAGTCAAGTCCTCTGTCTTCTCCTCAGTTCTTAGCTTCCAACATTCATACCTCTGAGGTAAGGGGTTTCTCATTCTTTGTGAGGTTTTTTTTTCTTTATGGCCTCTGACAACAGAGGGAATTGTGAACTTTTCCCAGCCATAAAGAGGTATCTGTGATACTTCTAAGTATAATTTTTATAAGCATTTTAAGAGTTAAAACAACTCAACATGACAGAAATGTTGCAAAATATCAAGAACAGCGGCACTCTTATCTCTTTTACTATGATTAACTGCTTCCTGGTTGCTTTGATAAGCCTAATATTTGCCCACGTATAAAGTCTAGGAAGAGCTGAGTTACTCAGCTCATGTGTTGAGACAAACTCTCTGATAACAGTATATGGAGACACTAAATGTAGGATCTGATGCTAAAACTGAACAGAACATCATGGTTTGTTGTGATGTTGTCAATGATAATTGAGTTCTTGTTTAGTAATCAAAGAGTGCCAGCTTTTCTGAAATATGATGTGTCCTGGAGTACTTGCTGGTAAGGGGTGTTTACACATGTGCTCTGGGAGGTGGGGCTGGGGGGGGAGCCTTTAAAGCTGCTCTAATTTGCAGGGGGTTCACCACCACACGGAGTAGGTGCACATGTACTGATGTGCACCCACTGCATGTTGCCTCTATCTACCATGGAAGGGATTGTGAGGTTCTTTAAAGGTTTTTGTGCTGGTGACCCATATAATAGCTGTGATTTTTCTTTCTTCTCCCTTGCAGTGGTGAATATCTTTCCTCAGTTATCAATTAAAATGTAAAGAACCTCCATCATATATTAAACCTGTATATTCTTAAGTCTTTGCTACACTGTGCTAATACATAAATCTAGGTTCTCCTTGATATTAACTTGAATCTACTTGTTTGCTCTGTTAAATTTAGGGTCTTCTGATATTATTGATGTTATGAATACTCTTGGCCTCATATTAAATAAGTCTCTTCATTTTCTATTTTTTCCAGGTTGTACCCTCTTATTGTTTTGTATTTTTTTATTTTGATGCAAAGTAGTATCTTATTTAAATTAATTTTAAATAGTTTCTGTTAGTGTTTTTTTTAAAAAACTTGTGTAGTTCTCCAGGAAAGAATGAGGGGGGGAAATCATAGTTCTTAATTCATAATTTGAAATGTAAAATTGAATTTTGCAGGAGCTGATTGTGCACAAGACTCAACAACATTTTTGTTCAGGTTTTCAAGCAGTTGGGCTTGTGTTGAAGTAAAAAGAATAACCATGGCCATGTGATTCATATAAGTTGCCTTTATGACTTTCTTATATATTTTTACTGATGAATGAGTGAAGGATGGTGAAAAAGTTTAAAGTCCATATGAAATCAACTCACAAAAAAAAAAAAAGGCAATTTATGTTGTATCAGAAACAAATCCAGAAAGTCAATATGGCTAGAGGCATGTCTTATCAGCCATTTCTTGCCAACTTTTTTCTTGGTTTCAGCTTGTGTGTGTTCAACTAGTATTTATTAAGTTTTTCTTTGGAAAACCTCAGTATGGTAAATGCTTCATAACAATTATAAAAAAAAAAAATCAGTTTTCCCTTAAGAGTTCAAAAATCTCAGTCTTGGGCTTTGCTACAAATGAGACTAAAAAATACCCCAGGGACATGAAAAGCCAGGGGAAAAAGTAAGTAACAGCAATCTTGCAATTTAGTTACTCAATTTTAGGGAGTCTGTCTTGGTGATTTAGTTAAAAAAAGAATCCAAAAACTCATAGAGAAGAGAGAACTTTTGTCAAAGCCACTGAGCTTTATTTGATTAATCTTGAGACTTACACTTATTTTGAAGCACCCATAAATTGGTCTAAATGTGTTTGCATACTGGACCAGCCACGTTCACTTTGATTCAAGTATATAGTGAAGTTACAATAATTGTTACATAAATGTCTCCTTTTTTTTTATATTTCCAGCCTGATATTTTGTAATTATTCAAAGCTGATATGTAGGATAACTTCCTTCCTATATATCAAACAGAATTACACTACATCTATAAATGTCTTGCTTGATTTATTACCCACACTAAATATTTTCCAATTGATACCCAAACTGTTGAAATATTTTATTAGTTTAACTATTTTTACTAGTTCACCCACCCATTCAAAACTGCTCTCCCATATGTTATCTCTTTGAACACTCAACTGTTTATTCTCTTTAGCGGTTACAGTTCACTCCCACTCTCTATTATCCTTAAATATGATCTGTGATGTCACAGACTGTATACTAGTCATTGCTATAAATAGGTAGTTATATAATCTATGCATCTCACTTTGATTGTATAACAGTAAAATTCAGTACATTGGTCATATCTCTTAATTTAGATAATATTAATTGGCTTACAGTAAGGAGAAAATAAGGCAACTACAAACAGTAGTGCCAGCATAGTCAAACAGTCCATTTTTATACAAGTTAGAATTATTTATCCTTATCTTGTTTTTAGGGTAAGTCTACCTAAAAGACTTGAAATTTATTTTCTGAGCATAGGTGCCTACAGTTCTTTTCAGACAATTAATGCATAGAGCTCCCTTATCTTCTATGTCTATGCTGTCATGCTTTTGGATAACAGGGAGATTTAATCATAACTGTAATAAATTGCTCCCTTCATTCTATTTGCTTTTCTTATTGGTGCCCTGACACAAGGAATCATTAAGTGTTTAACAGATTGCTGAAGAAACTAAAATATTCACAATTGCAAAGATTATTTCCTTAGAAAATAATTCTGAAACAAACATTTATTTCTCTTGGGGTGAGAGTGTGTGTGTGGGGGGGAGGAATCTAAATGTTTAACCATTTGTTCTATTTTTTTTATGACATGGCAGTTGTAGCATGAATGTAAATTGTATTGTACAAAAACAAATGTCAGAATTGTCCATGAAATAGCAATTCCAGATCTCTAGTTTTGATAATTAGTTATTTATTTCTCATTGTCTTTTCCCTTGCATTTACATAGAGATGCTTCAGATCCTTAATGATATGCTGATTATTTTTTTCTTTTGTTATCTGAGGAACATATGTGAGGGTATTAGGATAGAATTGACTTGTGAGTGTTAATGCAAGACCAGGAAATGATCTGACAGATAAAAGATATGACCCTATGAATATACACTTTGATAGAAATAGTCTCTCAAGAAGGTGTTTAAAAGAAACTTTCTAATCATCACTTATACTCCCATGTGACTAGAAGGAGAAACATGGCACATGCATAGTTTTGGGAAAAATAGCATATTCATACAGTTATTATATTGAAATTATTTGTAAAGAAATTCAATTATCTTCAATATCCTTCCCTGCTGTCAAAAGCTGACAGGGTGCAAATGAAGATTGGAATACTGTTTATTCATTCATTTTCCCTTGGGGAAAGAAATACCCTGAAGGGGGAGACTGGAGAAATTGATTTATAAGAGAATGAAACCACTATAACAACGGTGATCTACATGAAAGAAAAATTATTACAGAAGAAAGGTACTGCATTTTTAAATAACTGGGAACAATGAATATATAATACTATTGTTCTAACAGTCCTTTTAAGGCCTTATGGAGCTGAAAAGCTGACTTAGCATTGCAGTATTCAAAAGTCATTAACATTAAAAATCAAAGTGTGATGTCTAGTTGACTGGTAAATTGTTTAATGGACCTCATTGAAATCTGAGCATAGTGACTTAACAGGGGAAATTCCATACATGTATGTCAAGAATTACAAAATAATTTTAACATTGTTTCCCATTAGAGGAATTGGAAATTAAGGCTGTTATATTCATGATATTAGATACTAGTTCTAGAATTTTACTAATGGTAGTCAAAGAATGAATGACATAAATCCACTGTCTAAATTAGATAGTCTATTTGACATTTACTGACATGACATATGATAACCCAGGGGTAGGAGTGTAGTGTGACTCTGGTTCAGACTTTGGGTGGCAAATATTAGAAAAGATAAGCACTCCCTCTCCTTTCTATCATCATCATCATCATCATCTCCATGTTATAAACCTAGATAAAGGGAGAACAATAAATGAAGAAATAGGCTATTAAAGGTTAACAGACTTAAAGATTTTGGTATTCCCTGCATTCATCCATTCTATACAGGATTTAGCTAGAAATTAATTATATTTAATTGTGACACATCCATGGGTGTGTCTATAAAGGAGGAAGGAGCTGGGTGCAAAGGGTCTCATCAGTGACCCTGAAGAAAGAAGGATAACTTGGGTATTGGTTTGGGTCTCATTCTGTTTTTAAATGAATACAGAAGGGAAAAAGAAGTGGAGAGAGAGTTACAAAAGTCTGTTCTGTAAAAATATTTCTAGGCTGCCACATCTGTAAATGTCCAGTATTTTCATTTTATCTTTGTGTATGAGGAGGAGGAGAAGGATCACATAAAACAAAATCATTAGCTATCATTAAAATTCTGTGAAGATGAGCTGAATTGAACTTCTCTGAAGTGTTTTATACTCCATTGTCAATTTTGTTAGATACAAATGTGGTGTAAGAGCATCTTGGGACAAAGAAGGTGGTTGTAGCTAACTTCAGAGTGCTTACTCATTAAGGGGAAGTGAGAATGATTGGAGGAATTTGCCTAATACAATGATTAAATGTTTTATAGCAAAATAACACATGCCCAACTTTCTTTCATTACAAAGTACAAAAAAAAGTTATTTTTCCAGCAGGAGATTCCATTTTGTATTTAGGGGTGTAGGTTTTAGCAGCGTTGGTCTAAGGACATAGGCAGACAAGGTTCTTTGCGTGAATCTGGTATCTTTTATTAGACCAACTTAAATAGTTGGAAAACAATTATTAAGCAAGCTTTTCGAGTTCAAAAACCCTTTGTCAGGCTAAGGAAGTTTCAGCAGTTGGCGTATGCTCTTCTTTGTGGATGAGATGTATCACATTTCTGGAGGTGAAGCTGTAAGATCCAGGAATGCTGATGGCTCTGTTGTGAGGTGTAGTAATTGTGGGGGTGGTGGAGATGTGTTGGCAGATTTTGCATTTCTTGTCATGGTATGGTCTGGATCCTTTTGGTGTGTTCTGGGCTGGAGGAAATTTTGCTTCTGGTGGTGAGTTTAGTGAGGTTCGGTGCTTGTTTGAGGGCTAGGATGGGTGGCTCTGGGAAGATCTTTTTAAGAGTAGGGTCTCTTTCTAGTATGGGTTGCAATTGTTTGAGGATTTTCTATACAGGTTTGAGGGAGGGATGATATGTCATAACCAGTGGTGTGCGATTTTGTGTGTGGGGGGGGTTCTTCTGTACTGCAGCAGTTCTTCACATGGTATCCAGGTGGCTCTTTTAAACGTATGATCTATCTCTCTAGAGGAGTGTCCTTGTTGGGTGAAAGCCTTTTTAAAATTGGTGAGGTGGCAGTCCCGGGTGTTCTTTTCAGTGCAAATGTGGTGGTATCTGAGGGCTTGGCTGTATATCACAGCTTTTTTCACAGTGTTTAGGGTGATTGCTGGTTCTGTACAGATATGCATGTTGGTCTGTGGGTTTTTTGTATAACGTGGTCTATATTTTATCATTCTGCATATTTTTGTATTTAGCTACTTTTGAAGAGCAAAATGGCCATGAACAATTAAGGGTGGAGACAGAAATACATCTCCCATCTGTAACTGAGAATGTTTTGCAGGAAGTGTTCTGAGTTGCAACAACCCCAGGCCAAAGAGAAGTTCACTACTAGTTCCAAGGGGGAGAGAAATCTAGCTCCTGGTAGTGAGCCTGCAGCTGGCTTCTCCTACAAATGGCTTTAAAATTTGTTCATCCTAAAGACCATAGGATGGTCATTAGTTGACTATAAAAAATAACTCATAGGGAGTTTTGGATATATCTGTGGGTTGTTTTAGGTACAAATCATACCCGTCTTTCTCAGAATTTCCCTATTTAAAAAAAAAAATCATGTTGTTTATTGTACTTGGTTGTACTAATATTTGAATACCTGGCTATCATTATAGCATATGAACACAATGTTCTATTTTTTTTCTCAATATTAAACTCAATTATCTTTGTTTTGTGATCACAAAATCCAGAACATTTTTAATTCTAATGCTAAGCAGATTAGTCAAAACACTTGGCAGATGGTAAAATCCAGTTTTACTCAGATTTTTGTTTTCAGTGAAGTAGGAAATATCTTGGTTCTGAAAAAGGTATTAAAATATTTATAAATATTCAACTGGTACCTTATCTTGGGTAAAACTGCAAAAGAATAAATGCATATGGACACACTGGCAATGTATCTAAATATTTTTAGTCCACTTTTTAGTCAATAAAATTAGTGGGATGTAAATTTTATGAAATGTGACTAAAACCTATGGTATGGTTTTTTAAAAAGAGTGTGTCACCCCTGATATGCTTGCAAGATTTGAACTGCGATTGCATAAATTAACTTTTTTTGGTGAAGTTTGTGCATAGATTTTGAAAGTGCAGCAGTTACTAGGCTTCAGTGTTGTGCTATATCGAAGGAAGTGCACACTGCTTTCAGTGATTATGGAATGTGGATAGTGCCGTGCTAAGGTTATTTCTGTACTCCTGTTCAGATAATGATGCCTAGGGACCTGGTGGGCAGGTTAGTCAAAGCTGCATAAATTGAACCAATAAGCAAGTCAACAGACATTCACTTTTGATTCCAGAAAAGCAGCCAAATGTCTGTAGTGGCTTAGGCCGAAAGCTAGAGCATGCCTCCCTGCTCAGTTAAAGCAGACAGCTTGGGCCAAGTCTAGCCTGCCTACCCTGCGGGGGAGGGGAGGGCATTGTGGGGGGGTGTAATGCATCCTGGGATTCTATGGTACTGTGAGTTAACTTGCATCTGGAGGGGATCTGGGACAGCAGTTCAATACACCAATTTAACCTAATTCACTTAAGTCTGATACTACATCCATCCAGGTTTATTTTAAACTGGTTTCAGACATTATGAAATTGGTTTATGCACACTGAACCATTGTGTTACAGGTTTGAACCACTTTCCAATCACTTATACTGGTTTATGAGTAATTTTTGTCCCTAGTCCAGGAAAAGGGAAAATATAATGCCCATCTTTAGGGACAGGAAGAAGGATCCAAAAAATTACAGACCAGTCAGTTAGACCTCGATATCTGGGAAGATCATGTAGCAGGTGTTCTAAAAACCTATTGAGAATCACCTGGAGGAGAACAAGAAGATCAGGAACAGTCAGCATGGTTCGTCAAGGGCAAGTCATTCTTTACCAACCTGATTTCCTTCCTTAATAAGGTTAACAGGGTTTGTGGATGGGGGGAGAGCAGTCAGTGTGATATACGTTGACTTTAGCAAGGCTTTTGACACAGTCACCCACAACATCCCCATTAACAAACTAAGGAAATACAGACTAGATGAAAGTACTATAAGTTGGATGCCTAACTGGTTGAATCATTGTGCTCACTGAGTAGTGATCAATGGCTCAGTGTTTAGTTGTGAGGAGGTTTCAAGTGAGATTCCCTGAGGGTCTGTCTTGGGGATGTCATTGTTAAATATTTTCATTAATAATTTAGGCAATGGGATTGAGTGCACTCTCAGGAAATTTGCAAATGACTCCACGTTAGGTGGAATTGTAGACACTCTGGAGGGTAGGGCTAGGATCGAGAATGACTTGGATAGACTGGTTAAATGATCTGTATTCATCCAGATGAAATTAATCAAGGACAAGTGCAGTTACATGCACAAATCAAATTGGAGAAAGCCTGATTAGGCTTTGAATAGTAGTCTATATGGTGCTTAATTGGCCCACAGTCAAGATGGTAGGTTCATGGTAGTGAAAAATCCTCCTGAAGCATTAGGATAGCACTGCAACTGGACTATAAAAGCAAGGGGCCTGGTGCTATCAGGAACAGCCCAGAAAGTAGAGGTGGCTGGTCAGCGGGGCTCATGTCATGATAAGACTGAAGGAGAGAGAAATTGATTGAGTCTTTTTCTTTGTCCTTAGGTTTCTGGCCTTCACAGTCATACTTCCAAGTGAGCCCGCAGCAGACATGAACACTAGGTATTCTGCTGTATTCACACAGGTTCAGTAGCAGGTGGTATAAGAAAAAAAACCCCATGAGATTTGATTATAAAATTATGATGATTGGCAAGACTGTGCTTCTTTGGTAGATTTTAAAACCACCTTCTGTTGGTAGAACTAATGAGTAAAGAAGAGCAAAGATGTCCCCCTTAATGCCTTCAAACAGACTGGCCCAAGATGCTTATAAATAGTTGAAGGAAATGAAACTAGAACAGAAATAAAAAATAATGATGATGATAAAAGAGTGATGATGGCAGACAGATATGAGAGCTGTTTTATTGGCTAAAGCTATCATGCAGAGAATCCATTTAGAAACTATTGATCAGATGTTCTGGTTTTCAAGTACATTTTCTAACTTGTGTTGAATGAGCTATATTGGGATATTAGATGCAAGATTTAAAAAATGGGTCCATGTATTATAGACACATGTACATTCATCAGGTCTGCTAGAGTGTTTCTGTCCCTCTTGGGGTTACACCAAGATATATATATTTTTTTAATCTTACAATCTTTATGAATTGAGATGCTTTCCATAAGAGTTAGAACTAAGTTATCTGTGTTACTCTCTCAAAAAGAATGAATAAAAATGTATTCCACTTGTGAATTAAAGTGGGATCCTCTTGATTGATCATGCATAATACAATTCTTTGGGTTTTGGGGTAGCATAGAGGATCATGGCTGGACTCTTATTGTAGACAGATATGTAAGCTTAAGCATAATACTGTGTACTTCGCTACTCAAAGTTGGGCTACAAATTCATAGTTTCATAGTTGTTAGGGTCAGAAGGAACCTGAGCAGATCATCAAGTCTGACCCCCTGCCATGGGCAGGAATGAATGCTGGGATCAAATAACCCCAGCTAGGTGATTATCTAGCCTCCTTTTGAAGACCCCCAGGGTAGAAGTGAGCACCCTTCTCTTGGAAGTTGGTTCCAGATCCTAGCCACCCTGAATGTGAAGTACTGCTTCCTGATGTCTAGCTTGAACCTACTCTCAGTCAACTTGTGGCTGTTATTCCTAGTTACACCTGGTAGTGCTCGGGGGAACAGGGACTCTCCCATTCCCTGCTGGTCCCCCTCTGGTAAGTTTATAGATGGCTACCAGGTCCCCTCTCAGCCTTCCCTTGTGGAGGCTGAACAGATTCAGGTCCTGTAGCCTCTCCTCATAGGGCCTGCCCTGCTGCCTCCTGACCATGTGAGTGGCCCTTCTCAGGACCCTCTCAGTGCTGGCCACATCCTTCCTGAAGTGCAGCATGCCCAGAACTGGACACAGTACTCCAACTGTGGCCTGACCAATGTCACACAGAGGGGGAGGATCACCTCCTTGCACCTGCTTGCAATGCATCTGTGGATGCATGACAAGGTGTGGTTAGCCCTACTGACTGCATCCTCACATTGGCAGCGCATGTTCATGTTGGAATCACAAATGACTCCAAGATCCCTTTCCGCCTCTGTGATGATGAGAAGGGAGTTCCCCAGACTATAGGTATGCTTCTGGTTCTTTCTCCCTAGGTTGTGTACCTTGCATTTCTCCACATTGAATCCCACCCTATTCTCATCTGCTAAACCCTGTAACCTGTCCATATCTAGCTGTGGCCTGTCCCTCCCACAGCATGACCATCTCTCCCCACATCTTAGCATCATCTGCGAATTTGAACATGGTGCCTTTCACCTCCTCATCCAAGTCGCTGATGAAGATGTTGAACCATAGAGGCTCAAGGAGTGAGCCCTGAGGGACTAGACTACCCACATCCCTCCAGGTCAAAAATGACCTGTCCACCACCACTGTTTGGGTGCGGCCCTCCAGCCAATTTGCAATCCATCTGACTGTGTAGGCATTGATGACACAGTCACCTAATTCTTTAATGAGAGTGGGGTGAGAGACAGTGTCGAAGGCCTTCCTAAAGTCCAGAAAGACTATGTCTACCAGAACACCTGCATCCAAGGATTTTGTGACTTGATTGTAAAAGGCAACCAGGTTGGTCTACCCCTAATAAACCCGTGTTGATTGCCCCTGAGCATAATCTCCCCTACTGGTCCCTTGCAGATGTGCTCCTGGATAATTTTCTCAAAGAGCTTCCCTAGGTCTGAGATGAAACTAATGGGCCTATAGTTTTCTGGGTCCTCCTTCCTCCTTTTTTTGAAAATGGGGACCACATTGGCCTTTTTCCAGTCCTCTGGCACCTGGCCAGAGCACCATGTGGGGCCCCTGGCATGGCTTTATAAGCACTCAATGACCTCAGCACCCTGGTGTGGAGAGGGTCTGGACCTGCTGATTTAAATGCATCCAGCCCCACCAGAAGTTCCCTAACTTGGTCCTGCCTAACCCTAGGCCTGGTGGTGCCTCTCCTGAGTCCATCTTGAATCCTGGTGGGGAAGATGTCCCAAACTCTGCTCAGAAGAATGGAGGCAAATAATTTGTTAAAGGGGTCAGCATTTTTGTCTGGTGTAACCACCAGATTGCAAAGCATGTCTTGCCAGTGCCTTCTTTTTACTCCCTATGTATATAAAATAACTTCTTGTTATCTTTGATCCTGGTCGCTAGTTCTAGTTTTGTCTCTACCATAGCCTTCCAAACAGACACCCTACAGTCTTGAGCAATGGAGGTATAATCCTCCTTGGTAATAGCCCTCTCTTCCACCAGATATACACCTCCTTTTTAGTTTTCAGACATTCCTGAATACCTTTGAGCCATGGAGGATTTGAGCATCCTTGCCCCCTTTGATTCACGTGGGGACTGTCACCCTTTGGGCTCGGAGAATCATCTCCTTAAGGAACGACCACTTGTCTTGAACTCCCATCTCCCCTACCCTCTGGGACCTTAGCGTCTCCTCAATTAATCTCCTTAACTCATTGAAATTGGCCCTCCTGAAGTCAAGGGCTGCTGCCTTGCTTCAGGCCTTTGACACTCTGTGCTGGATAGTAAATTGCAGTAGGTGATGATCACTATCACCCAGGTGGCTGAGAACCCACAGTTCCCTCACCAAGCCATTGCCTGTGGCCAGCAACAGGTCCAGCAAGGCATTTCCCCTGCTGGGACTGTGGACCTCCTGGGTTAAGTGGAGGTCTTGTATCTCAGATAGAAAGCTACGTGAGTGGTCAGGCCTGGTTCATTGCTTCTCCCAGCAGATGTCCAGGTAGTTTAGGTAGCCTATGATGACAACATCCCTTGACTTAACTGCCTCTGCAAGCTGACCTCAGAATTCCCGGTCCAGCTCTTCCCCCTGGTTGGGTGGTCTGTAGTAAACACCCATTGTTAAGTCCCTTTCCCCATGACCCCCTTGTATTCTTACCCAGAGCACTTCAGTCTGCCCCTCCTCTGACCCCATCCTGTTTGTTGAGGGCATGCATTGCTCTTTGACGTAGAGCACCACACCCCCACCTTTTCCTCCCTATTCTATCCTGCCTGTACATTCTGTAGCCCCTAATGTTTACCACCCAATCATGGGTTTAATCCCACCAGGTTTCAGTGAGCCCTACTATGTCTTGGTTTTTGCTAGCTAGCAGGAGGGCAAGTTCCTCCTGCTTGTTCCCCATAGTATGAGCATTAGTGTAGAGGCATTTAGGACCTTCTATGGGTGCTTGCACCCACCCCCTCCCCTTGTTCCTAGGCTTATCCAGACCCCTGTCACTTACCTGTGCTTGTCATGTATCTTGGTTGGGAAGTGTCCTCATGTCCCCTGGTGGTCCCATCCCCCAGTGAAGCTAGTTTAAAGGATGCCATACAAGATCAGCCAACCTGGAAGAAAAGACACACTTGCTTTTAGGGGAGGGATGAAGCCCATCCCACCCGAGGTTGCCCCGTGTGGAAATGCGCATCATTGTCAAGGAAACCGAGGCCTGCCTGGTAGCACCAACTCTGACGCCAGCAGTTGACTACACTGATGCAGGCCTTATGCCACCATCCATGTCTATTATTGGGAGAATAAAGGAGAATACCACCTGCGCCCGTCTCCTTGAGCTTGGCCCCCAGGGCCTTGTAGTCCTTCATGATGTGGTCTGGACTGTTCCCGGCTGCATCATTCATTTCCACATGGATTAGGACAATGTGGGGTACTGGTCTGAGGGTCAAATGAGGTCCAGGACCATGTCTGTAACATCCTGAATCCGAGTCCCAGGCAGGCAGGCAACAGACCTCAAGAGCCATGGGGTTGGAGCAGCAGATGGGACCCTCCTTTCCCCTCAGGATGGAATCTCCGATGAAAAAATCTCTTTATGTCCAAACTGAGATGTTTAATTTTTGAGTACTTTGATGGGGAAAGACACAAAAAACTAGAACTCTTGGTTCCAAGATGATACCTTTTATTGGACAAACCAGAAAATTGCAAGAAAATTGTCCTTTTCTGCAAGCTTTCAGGATCAAAGTCCCTTTGTCAGGCTCTGGGAAAAGAGTAGATGGTACAAGATGGTAAAAAGTCCCCATAGGTAGGAAATAAACTTCATTTTTGCACCGAGGGAGCTGAAGATGGAAGGCTGTCCCTCTTGGTCCATGAGAGTGTCTTTGTGAGCTCTGTTGATGGGAACGAGCTTTTCCTAGTATAAATGATTGGAGCCCAATTTCTACATCTGGCTTTCTTCTTAAGGATCTTTCAAGAAAGCAAAAACACCATGTACTCTTTAATTAACTGTAGACAATGTCCAATTTTACTTACAACAATTTTTACATGTCAGCGCAGAATTGTCAACCTTTTCTTTAGAGAACAGTTATCACTGTGATTTTTTTTTCTTCTCCTTTGGTTCCAGAAGACAGTAAAATATATAGGAAGTGTATTTACTCATTCCAGGTTTTTACACAAGGTCATATTGGTGTCTGATAGTCTAAAGGTTTTCTTTTTGGTTTATAATTCTCCCATGCTTGGTAAACAATCTGTTTTATCAAATAATTAATACCATTTTCGTCCATTCTAGAGGTCTTTTCACCTGTCAGGTAAATGGAAAATGAATCTAGCACTTTATAGCAATAGTATAAAAATTCTACAGTTGGGGCTAGAAAACTCATCTATAAAAATGTTCAAGCTAATGCTGTCCACCTAATAAAAGGATTGGGCAAGAGGACTGGGGAGCAAACCCAAGCTTCAGTATCTATCACCTGGATGCTCAGTCCCTGAGTGATAGATACCCCATACACACAAAAAACTTTAATGCATGAAATGATTTATTAATGTATACAACAATTAGTCATTATAAATAGCAATCCTGATAACTATATTAAAACAATTTCCTATACTAGCTACCTATACGCAGATATATATATAGATATAATATTGCTACAATTCACACTATTATATACTATTATATACACTAAGCTTCCAAGCACTGATTACCTCAAAGGCATTTCTCAGTCAAACTCCATCTGAACCAGTCTCCCAGGCACTCTCCCAGTCTCACCCAGACTCTGAAGAGATTCCTTTTATACTCACTTCACACACCACACTCCAGCTTTTTTTACACATGGCATTCTGTCTTTCCACATGACATGTTAGATTCTTTTATCTGCAGGCCGCACGGTTACCAAAAGTTCAAATGATTTTTTATAGCCTTATGCCACTTGAGGTAGGTAGTTTATTTGCAAAACCTGGAAGCAGCACTGTTTCCACATGTAGTGAGAGCCATCATATTACCTCTAAGTAGGGTGATCATATAATTTGAGGGAAATCCAGGATGGGGAGAATGTCAGGGGCATCAGCACATGCATGCCCCCCACCTTCTCAACTCCGTGGCTCCAAAGGAGCTGGGCTAGGCAGGACAGAGTGACACATGTGCATGCATTCTTCTAAAAAGAAATCGATTTTCAGTAGGTTACTATGACCTGAGCTTTATAATTGTGTGATGATTACTGTTTCAGAGGACTTAGGTACCCTGCTTCTTTTAAAGAGGGGAAACTGCTAGGGAAAGAGTCCTAGCAGTGAGTGAGAAGCCCCAGCTGCTGGTTACCAGGGCAACCAGAGTTAGCTAGTGACCCACACCTGCCAATGGTCAGCTGTCCAGAACGGGCAGGGCCTGGCCCACATATAAACCCCAGGGCTGAGGCCAGGCTGGCAGTTCCTTTCTGGCAGCTAAGGGGGTAGGAGCTCTGCTTGGACAAGCAAAGGGGAGAGGCCTGACTGTATGAGCAGCTTCTGATACTGTGGTGGGATGGAGTATTCCAAGGTAGGGCTTGAATGATGTTATAGCCAGGTGGCTTCAGTTTATGTTATAGCCCAGAGGCTTGTGTTTTGTTTGCTCTTTAATACCAGTGGCTTGAGTGAGGCAATTAGGGGAAGGAGGAGGCCACAGCAGCATGGGGCCCCTGGAGCCCGAGTGGGCACAGCATTGAGGGGTGCACCGGCCCCAAATGGGCACAGCATTGAGGGGTGCACTGGCCCCAAGCGCCCAAGACCCAGTGAGGATGCAGAGTGAGACAGGGCCACAGAGAGCCTGGGAAGAGGAAGGGGGCCAAATTATAACAAGGCTAAGACTGAACAATGTTGGTTCCATCTGTAAGGCTTGGGGCATTGTAAAGGGTTGGTTGGAGCCACACATAGCCCATAAGTCTAGGGTGCCCTGAAACACCTGTTGTGCCATCTATCTTGGAGCGGGACCCACCAGGGGTCTGGGAGTCCACAGGGTCAGAGTGTACAGCAAACTGTGACCAAGAGGGTGTAAAAGGCAGCCTCCCATATATCGATACATTTTCCATCAAAGATGCGGCAGGTGAGAATTGAGGGTGCCCATTGGGCCAACTTGATATGGTAAGGGGGCCTTGGGAAAATCACAGCCATCCTACAGGACCCTCTGCTGTGACAATTACATACAGGGCAAAATCTTCCTAGCCAGAGTATGGCCAAGAGGCCAGCCTGTACACTAAATTTCTCTCTAGAGACTTATGGGAAGAAATAATTATTTTTTTCAGAAAGAAAATCGCTCTGTGATTTCAGTTGGAGCAATCTATATTCCATGTCACCCATATCCCTCCTTCTATGTCTTGCTACCTTTGGAGATTCTGTGAAGCTATCTTCACGATACCCAACCTTTTCTAGGGGCTGAAGGGGAGATTCAAAATATTTAACTTTCCTGCCTACCTCCAAGCAATCTACAAATTCCACTGCCACTCATGCACTTAAGGAGAAGATTTGCCCTCGTTCTTTTCACATGGAGATCTGTCTACCCACAAAACAAGAAACAGGATTTGCTCTTTTCTGCATATACATGCATAATCCATTTATTTTTGTACTGGAACTAGAAGTTTCACCTTTTGGTAGATCTAAATGTTACTTGTCACATGCAAATAATTTAATTATAATGCAGTTTGCACATTCAGGAGTATTTTCTGCTAACAGTGTTTCTTCACCTTTAAATAGCCTTCTGTTAGCAGTAAAATGAAGGCCCACAACATCCATTCTAGACTTTTGTGTGTGTTTATAAATCAATAAACTTATAGAAGAACATCAGATTCATATTTAAGCCTGTCACACAAAGGACAGTTGTTAATTTTATTCTGCTGTAAACCTGGATTATTGCTACAAATGCTTCCTAAATCAAGGGGGGGGGGAGATTTTTAAGGGAGATAGATGGTCTGATTAACAATTTGAGATTCTTTTATTTACTGTCAAGTACACATCAGTAGATGGTATGAATATCCCTACTACTGTACTATAAACCTGAGTATTCCAAGTAGTAAAGCTTTGATGGAGCCTTTAACATCTTTTGTCCACAAACTATTGCTCAAATGCATTGCAAAATGGACCATTCAAGGCTATGTTTATATGATAATCTTATTGTCCATCAAGGTTTAGTGATAATTAGGTTCAGTAAACACAGGCCATATCTACATGAACATGTGGACTGTGCACTTGTTACTGCATAGTCATTTAGTACCTGCATAAGTACTCACAAACACTAAATGGCTGCACAGTAACGGGCATTACTGCATATGAGGGGGAAAGCGTGGGGCAAGAGAAAAGCCCCAAAGCAATCTCACAGGAACCACTCACCTCTTGTGCGGCAAGGAGCTTGGCCAGAGCAGACAACACACTGCCTTATTTCTGTAGCATGTGTTCACTGCAGATAGGCAGGCGGAAGTAATGGGAAACTATTTTCAGCCCCAGAGAGGGGAAAAGGAGAGATAACTGTGTCTGGCAGATGGAAATGATGCTGGGAGTCTCACCTGCCAGCAGCTGTTAATAACTAGTGGCATGAGAAGTCAGTGGATCCTCTGCAGAGTGGTCAGAGGACCACTGATTAATTGACCGGCCACAGCAAGATGTCCTTGAAGACAGCTGGCTGAGAACAGAAGCAGCAGATCCCCTGAGCAGCAGTCCATGAGTTCAGGGGCCCAGCCCCAGTGTTTTTAAAGTTTTTTTCCTTGTGTTTGTTTGTTTTTTTTATTTCATGAGGATTGTCTTCCTTTTCCCCTAGTGTGGGGTAGAGCAAGTAGAGGGAGAACCCCTTCCTAGAAAGGTTCTTGGAAGGTCCTCACTCTGGGGAGCTAATCCATGAAGAAGAACCCAGTGAGAGGGTCTGTTTTGAAGAGTGGTGCTACCCTTAAAGGGGCAGATCAAAATCAAGTGACCCAGGAGCTCAGAAAGGGACATCAGCTTCATTAGTTTGTCTATTCAGATACTGGATTAGGCCCTCTAAAGGACTAAGATGGGCCATTTAACCCAGGAATGGGAGAAGCTTTGAGTTCACTTTTTTTTTTCCTTTTCTACCCACTGGATGATATAAGTGGGTTCTTAAGGAACTGACCCAGACTATTAACCCAGGAATCCAAGTAGAGCTGATTTAAGGTGATTGGTCTGGAGGACTTGCAATGGTCTGATCTCATTGTTGACAGATACTTAGCCAAAAGGTGCAAGGGCCCTTGAGGAAGATGGTCTCAGGTGGCCCGAGTAAGAGGGTCTAAACTCTGGGACACCTGCTTCATCTTCCAGCATTGATTTGTCAGTGACATTGGGGTGATACAATATTTGAGCACCAACATAAGGAATCCAGGAAGTGGTAAGGGTAGGGTTTGAGGGGAGAAGAAGCCCCATGAAGAAAACCCCCCAAAAGGGGCCTGTCCAGACCTTTGCTAACTCCACATCCAGCTCCCAATAGTTAACAGTACATCAAGACATGGCAGGAAAGAGGAGAACATCAGCAGTTGGTAGTGGTGATACTGTCTAGTGCCCCAATGGCTTGAGTAAGACACTGTGCAGAGATAGGCCCCAACCATACATCTTCTATCCTTGAGACTGCACACTACTGTCCCTGCACATTTTTTTTTGTCAGACATTACTGTGCAGTAGCAATGAGCTGTTATTACTTGGAATCCACTCCCAGCTGGGGGCTCACTGCTACTGCCCCACAGGCTCAGCTTTGTGACTGCAGAGCTAGCTGGGGAACTGGCTTCTCCATCCCCTCCAGCAGAGAGCTCCCAGAGCTGGCTCCACAGTCAAAGGCCAGTGGTGGGAGAGCCTTATAAGATCCAAAATAAGAATCTCCCAGCACTGGCCCCATCCTTCTTCTAATTTAGCGGATGCTGGGAAATAAGGATCTCTCATCTCCCTGCTCCCCAATTGCAATCTCAGTGTGGGGTTTGGAGGTCCCTACTGCTAGGGCAGGAGGACATAGTCCCTACCTGGGCTTTGGTGGTGGAGCCTACCCTGGGCAGCAGAGAGCTATTTCTCACCCCTGCAGGCCAGCTGAATGGAAGGGAGCATATTCGCTCCCAGTCAGGCATGAACATGAGTGCTACTGCACAGTTAGAAATCACAATTAAATTTGCTACTTGCATTTGCAGGTAGTAAATTTACTGACAAACCTAGTGAGGTTTACTTACCACACAGTGAGTATGTGCACCTGTAGAAACACATGTTTACTACTTAGTAAACTACGCTATTTCACAGTAAATTGTCTCATGTAGATGTGGTCCCTGACAACTAATTGTATTTAGCTAGTTATAGGGGTCTGTACCTTTGCTGATGAAAACCTGAAGCTCAATTTACTTCAGACTTAAGACATGGCTACAGTATCTTAACAACTGTGATAAGGAATGCCACAACAAAATAGCAAATTCCAATTGTGGAATTCCCACTCTTTTTTAGTGCTCAAGTCAGTTTTTCAGTTGCTGAAGTGGCCTTTTTTGCACTTACAGTTTGTAATTCTGTTACTTTCCTTAACCACACTTTCACTGCAGTGTGGATGCAAGATTATTTCCCAGATACCATACATTCATGTCCAGAAACTTGGGGATGACTAAATTGAGGTTTCATTTTTGACCCATATCTACTAGGAACATCTTAAAATATTCGCTTGATAATAAACAGAGGAAAGAGAGAAATTCCATGTATTCATAGATGGACTAATTATAAATCAAGTTAATTGCTTGCCAACATTCTGATTAAAACTCTGAGAGGTAAACACAATGTCTACAACAATAGTCCAATCCTAAGAACTACATCAGAAGATAATTCTGTGTGGTTAGTCGCAAGTCTTTCACAGGAGAGGAAAATGGAGAAAAAAAACAGTGTAGGACTATACCTAAACTTTTGGTGCTCTGGTGAGAGGCACAGTTATCTGGATGATCACCTTGAAGCTCATCTGAGAAGTATGGACCTAAAAGTAGCTAAGATCTGTCACTGCAGCAGTAGAATCCTTAATCTCACCATGTATTTCAGGCAGTCAATGGTGGTCACCATATCAGCACAGGTTACTAATTCCCATTGCCTGAGGAAGTTCCTGTTAAGCTTTAGAAATTATGCCAATGGATACAGGGACCAACTCTTGGGTACCAAAATCTATGCCACAATTAAGAACTCTACAGATCAAAGGCCCAGCACAGTTAGCCAAACCTCCAGAAATAGAGAGAAGGTTCAGGCTGGACATCAGGAGGCATTACTTTACAGTTAGGGCTGCCAGGCTCTGGAATGGGCTCCCAAGTGAGGTGGTGCTCTCTCCTACCCTAGGGGTCTTCAAGAGTAGGCTGGACAGATACTTGGCTGGGGTGATATGACCATGGCACCCATTCCTGCCAGGGGCAGGGAGTTGGACCTGATGATCTGTTTAGGTCCCTTCTGACCCTAAGCAATATGAAACTATGAAGCTATAATATTTTATGCTACTGGATCCAGTTAGTGTAACTATTGCAGTGTGGTGTAAAGGGTAGCCATCCTTTTTCCAATGTAGTTAATAAGCTCTCAGAAGAAGGTTATCCTAGTTGAGTGTTCTATGGCATCACAGGAGTTACGGAGGTAAGTAAATTCAGGACCAAACTGACATTTCAGGGACTTTTTTGAGGGCATTTCTCCAGAAAACTTAGGGCCCATGGTTACTTTATCCAGGTTCATCAGGAGTTGGCACAATGTATTTAGTCCCCACGTGGGTTATAAAAGCATTATAAAAGACTATGGGCATATGCATGTTAATTCGCAGTAGCCTATTTTACTGCACAATAAAGCGTCATGTAAAAAACCATGCAAATACGGTAATACACAGTAAAATAGGCTACTATAAAGCATTGCTAAAAAAGCATGCACTTTTGTTACTGCACATTATAGAAGGCTAATGTGCATTTTTAGTATCTCATATTGGAGGTACTAAACTAACTGTGCATTAGGAAAAGCACATTAATGCACATGTAGATACTCCCTATAACATAGACAAATAATTTTAATTCATGGACAAAATCCAGAATTTACATAAGTGAGAATTTTGAGCTGCTAGATGTGTGAGCTAGTCCACTTAACACATCAATATAGACTTGCTCCTATTTCAGTCTTTCTCAAACTCCACTAAATGTTAAGCATTAATAACCATGAATTAGTAGAAAAGCAAGTTTCAGTCATTCATTTCCTTTCATGAAAGTCTTTCTCGTATATAATGCTACCTGACTCATTCTAGGTGAGTCAAAGTAAGTGCTGTGTTTAACAAACTAAACAGTTCTATAATTTAATTTTCTAATTTGGTATCTTCAGTTTGACTTGATCCTTTTTGTTGGCTTGTTATTTAAAACTGGCACCTACTCTTTATATATTAACCCATATTGAAATATCTGCATAGAGAATTGTCAGTAGTATATCATAGTAACTCAAAACAGCTAAAACAGAAAAGGCATTTCCAAGGCCAGACAGCTGACTTCCACAAGCCCCAAAGTATTCATTTGCCCTGTGTTGATTCCTGGGATACATTGAGAAAAGTTTGCTGATAAAGGAATTCTTACCAGACTGTTTTAGCTATTCTACTAGGTCATACCTCATTAGAATCAGAACTATTTTTTAAGAATTAAAACAGAGTACTTTATTCCTTTTTGCTTCAGAATATCACTTTGCACAGTATAATAATTTAATTTGTGGATCTCATCTATCAGACCACATATGGTCTATCTGGATCACGGTTTAGAGCTTGGGAGGAGGGAAGAAAGAAAGGTACACAGGGTTATTGCCCTTTGTCCCATGTATAAGTGAGCAGAAGGGGAAAGATGGATGTTGAAGTGGAACCAAGGCAAGGGAATATGCTGCAGGTTTTAAGGGGCTGTTGCAATATATTTTGCCCCCAGACAAGATTTTAAAAGAGTATTTGGGCTTCAGAGGAATGTCTAAAGTGAAGCATCCTCCTAGAACTCAACTGTGGGTGCCATAGTCTCAAACTCAGCGTGGTTCAACCAAAATATTAATCCTTAGGGGACAAACTAGTATAAAAGCTCTCAGATATTTTTTTTATACCAGCTGGATCATCTGGAAGTGGAAAATAGAAATAGTGCATGAGATGAAATGTTTCAAAAGACAGATACAACCTTTTCAAAGGTTATACACCCATGTCCTACTTAGAAAAGTACTTTTAAATAAAGAGTTTATTTTAAAATCAGATTTCAAAATTTCTTCTGAATGTAGTTCTGTGAAATAAATGGCTTCGTTGAAGAAAATATTTGCTTTCACAGAAAATAACACTGAAATTTGTATTATTTGAGACAAAACTGGGTTTCATTGTAAAGGCACTTTTTCACTGAAGAGTTTTTGACTAAAATTTTTGGGCCAATTTTACTGACAATAATTATAATTCAGTACTCTGTTTTCCTCCTCTTAGTTTGATGGTTGAGGTCTAATATAAGTGGCCATTCACTTTGGATTGTATTTTTAAAAATTACCTGTCATTTTGTGCAATATTTTTCATTCCAAAGGCAAAATATGAGGTTTTGGACTGGCCTCATCTGTTTCTGCCAATTGCAATATTCCTCATGCATCAAAGTTACCAAGTCAACAAAAGATCTGGCTAGTCACCAATACTAAAAACTCTATGCAGCTCTCACAACAAAGAGAGAAGCCCCTTTCACTAAGGACAGAATGAGGTTACTTGATACATTCAACTGCTCTTATTCATCCAACTAATTTTCCCTTTTTCATACTGGGTGAAATGAACTGACAGTTTTGTCTCATCCACTGAGCGTCCCTGTAAGTTAAACTATGTTTGTCCATAGTTATCACTTCCTGAAGAGCTATTTTGGTATTGGGAAAGTGCCTTGAAACCCCCCAGTGGGGTAAGCTAATATTATGGCCTTGTCTTAAATAGAACTACAACAGTTAGGAATCTGGTAAAGAATATCCAGAAAGTCCAATACAGATGATCTTACTTTTTTCTCCTTTTAGATTAAGTGTGGAGTTTTGTAATCGGGCTATTGAAACATGACTTTTAAAAGATGTTGGAAGTATTTTCATAGGTAAATTTATTTCCTTCCTCCTACTTCAAAGTCTTGCAGTTTATCAAAGGATTTCTCTCCACTGGCCTCCTGTAACTTCTCTAGTAATTTTACATTTCAGTTATCTAATAATTTAGGGTTCTGTATAGTTTCATCTTTTCATTGAGGTTTTGGTCCTTACTGATTACAGGATTACACTAGGGCAGTGCTACTATAGAAATAGCAAATTGGGTTTAGAAATTGTTGTTTTACTGTGTCTGATTTCAAAGGGGTTTTATCAATATGGTGAATTAAATACAGGTTTCCCTCAATTTATACTGTACATGCATTCCTGGAGAACAGAGCATAAATTGAATTTGCATAAAGTGAACCCCCTTTACAATGTAACATATAGGGATAGGTTCCCATGGCGGGGAGGGAGGGAGGAAGTGAGGCTGAGACTAGGGGAGGGATGTTACTCCTGGGGCTGCACAAGGCAACAAAGTAGAGGGAATAGAGTGGTACTCACCCCAGACCCTGCTGCAGCAGCTCTGGGAGTGGCTGGCCCCAGCTGCCTGCAGCCACTAGGTTGCATGGTGCTCCACCTGTCCCCACTCACCTCTGGTCCTGGGCTGCACCATGCCCTGGTGCAGGCAGCTGGTGTTGGCTGCTCCCGGGGCTGCTGCAGCCGGGTCTGGGCTGAGTGCTGCCCAGAGTTCTGCTTCTGCTGGAGCGGTCCTGGGAGCAGCCAACACCAGCTGCCTGCACCATAGTAGCATGGTGCAGCCCAGGAGCTGGGGTGAGCCCAAGCACAGCCACAGGGGGAGTACAGTGCAGCCTAGCGGTGGCAGACAGCTGATGCTGGCTGCTTCTGGGGCTGCAGCAGCTGGGGCTGGGGTGAGTGGGGGGCATGGCCCTTTTCCCTCCCCCCACAGACTTACCTGCTTGGGCGGGGTGGGGTGGGGGACGCATCTATGCTGATTGCATAAGAGTGAATTTACCTCACATATAACAAATTATGAGTCTAAATATGCTCATCACATAAGAATGAATTTGCATATAAAGAACCTGCATAAATTCAGGGAAACCTGTAAAGATTTTGGAATTTGCACTGTTGTACAAAACCAAGAAGGTTACTTTTGCATCATAATTTCTGAAAGCCAGATTGTTTCATTGGCCATATGCAAATAAATTGGATAGTAGTGGACAAGAGACTGGAGAAAAAAATCCTTCCTTTCTATATGTAGGGGCGAAACTCTCTAGCTGTCTACTGGCAACTGCCAAAATAAGAATGTTGCCAGCATCAAGTTTCATCAGAAGGAAAGTCCTATGTTTAAATTAAATAAATAGGAAAAAAAACCATGGTACAAACATATGATCAGTATTCCATATCTATGTCCTTTCAAATGCCACCACAGATGCATCTGGGTCATGATATACTTTAACATTAATTCTCTGTAGAAATCAAGGGATCTTTCCAAAGAATTTGGGCCTATCATATTTCAGTGTGCAAGTTTCTAATTTTAAAAGGAACCAGTATCTTCAAAATTCTACCAAAGTGTTTTAGAAATAACCTAAATGATGGAAGGTTAATTACACATTCATTTGCTTTTCCCCTGATTTTTCACCAACCACAGGACTATAATGAATGTCTCAGAAAATGAGCATAAAAGTGTGCATTATGTAGACAACTCAATTTTTGCAATTAACCCATATCCTTGTGAATTAAAACTATCTGGATGTAATAGTGATATTTAAACAGGAAAGACTACTATATATGTCTTCTGCAAACATGACCTATCATTATCCACAATTATTCATCATGGGAATGAAAGGGATAAAATAGAAAGCACAGCAAGGATCCTTCAGTCCATAATTATTAGTTGCAATTATTTGTCCTCCTTGAATAGGACAATTTTGTTAAAACAAACTCCCCAGGAACCTGTGGAAGAGAGGTATTTTTCGAACGTCATATTAAACTCAGTAACCTCATGGAAGCTTGAGCTTTCTTTAACTGTTTTTGCAGCATGTTGGCACCATAACTGGTGTTGGAAAGGAATGGAAAGTTAATTATATGCAAAGAATTGAGTAGCAAAATTAGCAATAAATGTAGAACCGCATCCTCAAGTATTTATTGTGACAGTAGGAATTTCTCAGGGCCTTGTGTTTTGGCACATTAGGAGTTCTGCTGGATTAGAAACAAATTAATCAAGTCTAAGGGCTCTCCAGTTCAGGGAGGCAAGGAGTTGTGGGGCATTATGAACTTATACATGTACAGAGAGCATGAGGAAGCATTTTGGTGACAGGCATATGCCATACTTCTCCATTTTGTGCATTTTAATGGCCAGCACATAGATCAGGGAACATCCATAGCCATGCCTTTCTCTGTCCCTTAGAGCAGAACTTCTCTGAATACTGAGACTGCAATTCTTCTATGCTTTTATAATGGCTGAGGATGTGGGGAGATCTTGGGAGCCTTTTGGTTTTTTATTCCAACTTCCTACCATGCAGCTGTGTAAGAGTTAGAGAGAATCTAGTCATAACTAGGATTTTGCTTGCATTGAACTGTATTTCTGATCTAGACCAAAGTATGATTGTATTAATCACAAACTGCTTCTGAAACCTGAGACTGATTATAGAAACAAAAATTGCATCTGCTGCAATCTAAACATTTCTATTTCTATTTTAATTCCCCATGGGGTGTGATCACAGGTAGACTGATAATCCAAACTATGCTTGTGAAATTTGCCATGTAACAGGTATCTTTTTAATATTGTACCAGGGACTCTCCTTAAAATAAGGACTATATGATTCCTAAAGTAACCATTTGCTATAGTGCTGTTGCCTAGAACCTTGCACAGACTCTGCTTTTCAGGTTCCCTTTCTACAACCCTATGGAAATACCACCCACATTAAAAATGATAGTACATGTATAAACATAAAAAGTTGCAGAGAAAAACTATGAAAGACTGTATCATATAATAGTTCTGTATAGTCTGAGAGGGAAAAACAATTTGCTAGCTGTGCATATAAACATACTCACAAATAACTTTCAACATGTCCTGCAATTGAAAACTTTAAAGTAAAGATACCACCTGGGTTAGATAGGGGCAGCTGAAAGGAAGTATGTTTTTATGTTAACTTTCCTCATCTCTCTTCCTACTTCATTGGCTAGACATTAGCTTGGCCATGCATAATTAGCTTGAATTATGCATTGAGTAAGGAAGCATGATACTAGTGCAGTTTGAACAGATCAGCCAACTAGTTCCAACAGAGAGGTGGAGACCAGATGGGCCCCATGATAAAGTTTTTTGATTGAAAATATTGTCATGATTGTAGATCAGATTTCCTGATGAGATTTTTGTAAAACGCTCAATCAGTCAAACTACCAGATAATTAATCTGCACTGAAATGATTAGTTTTACTATAACCAGAGACTATGCTTTTCATGGGTACAATTTTCAGTTTTCTCCCAGAAGTTCCTGCCTCTTTACAACAGGATTTGTTCTTGAATCCTAGAGCTGCAGAGAAGGAATTACACTGTCTGTAGGGAGCCCGGTAGTCTTTTCCTTGTTTCCAAGAGGTCTGTTAAGGCCACATTATTCCTTTGACCCCATTGGCTATGACTTGGTCTGTAGGGTTCTCCTTGGTCTCTTCAGCTGTGAGGTAAATTTAACAGGGGATCCTTAACCCCTGTTAACTGGGTGAAGTAAGACCATTGTAGCAGAAGATAAAATGCTAATGAAGGCATAAAGAAACCCTGCTATTTAGGTTCAGCAAGCTCAGCCTGCAGGGGTGCTACCTGCAAAGGGTGGCAGGTGCAAGTATTACACTTCAAATGGGCTACAGGACCCAGCCTGCATACTGCAGGCAGTGGAATGCTGGATTACTGATTTGGGAGTTAGCAGTTCCTATTACAAGCCTGGGCATAGGGACAGAGGACTGGAATGACCTAGATGCCCAAAAAAGGAGCTCTTCTCACAGAAATATGTAATTTATGTACCATAGCAGTTTCTTTTTAAGTTGGTTTATTTCTGTGAGGTTTGACTGTGGATAAAGGGGAGATTGGAGGTAATGAAAGGGTGCCTTATAGAGAGTACTGTTATGGTGGGTGCCAGGGAGGCACCCAACATTTTTGGGGCTGTGGACCAATGGCCTAGTTCAATGAGGTAGGGCTGGGGGTCCAGCACAGTAAGAGACAGAGTAGCAGATGCCAGAGATTTACTTTGGTGTCTTAAGCTGTGGGATAGGGCTCTGGCCCCAGAATACTGAGGCAGGAGCTAGTACCGAAAGAAGGGCCTAGAGAGGTAGTTGCCACTAAAGGCAGGTGGTTGGGAATAGACAAGAGTGAGGGCCTGAAGAACTACATGGATCACAGGGCCCGCAGAGAAAGGCATAGAAGGGTAAAGAGTCCAGGCCCCTAGGGGAGTGGGTATAGACGAGAGTACACATAGACTGCAGACACTAGAATAAAAGGAAAAGGGAGCTCTGCTCATGTTGGACCGTGAGGGTGGAGCAAGGCAATGAAAGTCAAATTCTAGTTCTGTAAAGGCAGCCTCCTAAGTATATTACATCTCACATCAAGGCATGGTAAGTAAAAGGATGAGACCATACTGGAAAGTTGGAGTAAAAAAGTGGGCATAGTGTACCCACCAAGAGGATAACATGGCTGCCCCTGGAAGTGGACCCTGTTACAGTAAACCAATCCAGGACCAAAGTACTGGAAAAGAACTTCCATACTACCAATTCCAGTTTCCTGCTATGATATGCAACCCAGTTGTATCTTCTTTTTCATTGGAATATCACATCTGGTAAAAGCAGACTAAGCCTAGAAGCCCAAAGTTCATGAAGGAGTCACCAGCAGAGAAATATGGAATTTATGGGAACAAGGATTGATCTAACTGTATAGCTGATCCTTATTTGGAGCTTTGCCTTGTCTTGTTGGTGATTCAATTTCTTTTCCTTGCAGTTGACATAATGCTGCCAAACACAACAGGCCTTATGGTCAATAAACTCTTAGATGTCCTGGTCATTCTCATCAAACCAGTCTTGATGTTTCCTAGTAGAGAATCCAAACATCTCTTTGCAGGTACTGGTAACAGTGGACTTGAATGCACCCCAAGTGGTGCCAACATTTTTTCATTGTTGCTGATTGGAATTCACTAGTTATTCATTGAGGCACTGGTGGAAGCTTGATTGGGTCCTTGCATCTTTCAGTGTTGACTTTCCATTGGCATTGCTTCTGCTGCAACCATCATTTGGAAGCAAATGACATAACCAAGTGGATGATTTGGTGATCCAGCAGAATCGTCAGCTCCTAGTGTAACTTGGGTGACATCTTTGAGATCCTGGGCGTGAACAATGATGTAATCAATCAGGTGCCAATGCTTGGATTGTGGATGTTGCCATGATGTCTTGTGCCTGTTTTCTGGTGGAACAGGGCATCGGTTATGGTGAGTATCTGAGCATTTAGTAAAAAGGAGGATGCTACTGCAGTTGACTTTTGCCACCCCTTCCTTGCCAGTGCCAATGGTTCTGTTGTATAGGTTTGAGTCCCTTCCAACTCTGGCATTGAAATCACTTAGAAGAATGGGTCTGTCTCCCTCTAGAATGCCAGAAAGGACTTGGTCAAGGCTGGCATAGAATTCCTCTTTGATTTTGTCAGTGGCCTTAAGAGTTGAGGCATATGCAATGATGACAGTGGCATATAGGCTCCTTGCCAGTTTAAGATGGAGAGTCATAAGGTGCTGCTCTTTAATCCTGTTAAGGAACTCACTGAGTTTGTTTATGAGTTCATTCCTGATAAATGACAGTGTACAGGAGACACCCCAAGTCACTGGAGAAGTACCATCAACAGTTCTTGCAGAAGATCCTTCAGATCCAGTAGGTAGACAGACTTACCAGCATTAGCATCCTCTTCCAAGAAAACATCACAAGCATCAAGGCAATGATCATCCAACATCAACTTTGCTAGTCCACATCATCAGGACATCCAACTCTAACTTTATGAGGCAAGTTTTATTCTGTGAGCTCAGTCAAGGCATACACTCAAGAGGAGGGCAGAGAAAGCACTTCAAGGATGTCCTCAAGGCCAATTTGAAAAAATGGAACACCAACATCAACTCATGAGAGACTATTGCTTAGGACCTCCTAAAATGAAGAGGAGTCTGCTCCAAGGAACTCAATACTTTGAAACCTTATAACAACAGCAGAAGATGGAAAAACAGGAGTAGCAAACACAGCACCAACAAACCAGAGCCACCCACCCTTCATAGAAAAATGTGCTTGAGCTGCAACAGAATCTTTTGATCCCTGCTCAGCCTTGTCAGTCATCCTTGGACTCATAGCTTTGACAGACATGGAAGACAATCATCCTTAACTGCTAGCAATTGCCTATGACAGCTTGTGATGAGGGGGACAGTACATGCCCCCAGGATACCCCAGGATTCCCAGCTGACCCAGAATGGGCCAAGCAGAGGGTTGAAAAGAGAAATGGTGAAAAAGGAAAACTTACCTTTTAGGACAGGGAGAGCCAGAGATGTGGCAATGTGCAGCACTGCCATTGTGATTTAAAAGCTCCCTGTCAATCAACTTAGGTGGCACCTGGCTGACTACATCAGTTGCAGGCATGGCCAGGGGGAATTTGAAAGGCAATCAGCATGCTAGCAGGGAAGAGGGAGGAACTGCCTCTGGGCCAGCTGAGGCCAGGGCAGCAGAGGCCTCAGGGCCTGGGCCAGGGGGGCACTCGAGCCACAGGAACCCTGGTACCCTGGGACAGGAAAGCCTGACCAAGGCCAAGAGGAGATGATGACGGCTTTGGCCCCATTCAAAGGCTACCTCCTGAAGGAGGGAGTAAGGGACACTTTTTCACAGGAGCTTATTGAACCCAGAGTAGATAGCCTCTCCAGAGTGGACATTTTTTTTTCCTTAGTATTAGTTCTTTTGATTGAATTTGGTAAAACCATAAGGCCAGGGTACTGGACCCTGAGTCAAGGTCAGTCCAGAGCATGGCTCTCATACTGCCAAGGGGAGGTGAACAGCCAAGCAGAGCCAAAGTGACCACATAAACAGCGGCAGTAAACCCCTGAGAGTTACACACCAGGACAACAGCCAGCAACCACTGGAGGACTGGGTAAGGTCGGAGGTGCCACAAGTATCCTCAACACATCAATACCAAAGAAACACTGGTGTTTGGCCAGTGTAGGGGACTGGGGAGCCCCAACATCAACCATATTCAAACCATGAGTACCCGTAGCGAGGACTTCCATACTGACACCACTCAACCCCTCTTTAAGAATGCTATTAACACCAAGTCATGGCAGGTGAGTTGAGGGGAGGAGAGCCTGCTTTCAGGTACTCTCAAGGTCGGTCGCTGATTAGGCAGAGGCATGAGATCCTAGTCCTAGTTCTACTTACCACTTTCAATTAGGTGTGGCATTGTGCTGAGACTTACGTCAGAAAGTGACTGTCAGAGAAGAGATGTATATTCTATGCACCAGATCCAGGACTCTGACAGCTGGAATTGCCCAATGTTAAGATGATGAGCCACAGTTCCTTACTTCAGGGTCATCCCTCTGGTGTGCATGGTGCTTAGAACTAAATTACACTGCATAGAATGGTAGCAAGGGTCTAAAGAATTGATTCTACATGTGGTTGGAAATATATCATGAACCAGAAGAGAGACTAAGAGAATGCATTATAAGGAAAGAGGAAAGATATGGAGGAATATGAAGCTAAAGGGACAGTTGAAGGAAAAACATAAGTGAAGAAAAACAAACACCCCCCCTCACCCCCAAATGTTGTTTAAATAGATTTCATAAACAGAAGAAGGGAAGATATGAATGAATGAAAAGAAACAAGAGAGAAACAGTGAGCTCCGTATCCAAACCATTTTCACTGAGATGAAAGCCTGGGCAAGTTGAGTTGAGCTTAACGGGAAACAAGATGTTGATTTCAGTAGAGTCAGGATTTCATCTACAGTGTAGCTGGGAAATCCCATAGGCCAGATTCTTCTCCCCATGAGCCTTGCACCTGTGACCAGTCACACTAGTCTCAGGAGAATTATTTGTAGAACCAGACACTTCTAAATATAGCTATTAGTTGTAGAGCCCAGTGCTAAGTTTCAGGTAGATGGGTAGAAAAAAACACAGAATACATTAGTTATTCAAACCTAAATTCCTGTGATAAAATAGTGATGCATAATGTTTGTGGAATATATTAAGTGACATAGTAGAAATTTAAGTTCTTCTTTGTTGTGTCTCCAGTCTAACCTTTCTATATGGTTTGCTTCCAATATTCTGCACAGGCTGCTGCTTCTGGTGTTGGTGTTGCCAAGTTTTGGGGGGGTGCATTGTGGTGCTACAATGCATCTCAGGAGATGATCTGCAGTTCTCTTCTCCTGACAAACACATTGATCAGTTGCGTAGAGGCCCCATAATTTCATGAGAAAGTTGTGTCTGCTGCAACCCACTTCAATCTGTTCAGGCTTTATCATATGTGCTTCACCAGCTCCATTCAAAAGCTTTGTCAGTGTTTGGAGTGCTTGATAGATTTGGATTTCCAGGAGATGACCCTCCAGAAGTAGTGCATGATGCACCATGGTGAGGTCTGTATCATTCACCCCAATCTAAGTTAATGCTTGCTCAAGCACATATATTGCAAGTACTGTCCAATAATCAGAACCAAAATGCAAGAACCACTTATTGAAACACCTGATTGTTAGCTCTGCAAATAAATAGATCAGACTTTAACTTCTGGTTATTGAGCTCACTGCTTCCTGAAATGGAACTCTGCTGACGAACTAAAAAACCCCCAGAACAAAAACCCCAAACAAAACAAAGCCACACATGCACTCAGATATACTAAATATTCAAAGGCCAGAAAGCATATGTGACTTTGGTTCAGGCAGTTAGTAATGGGATAAAGGCATTGTGACATCACAAGTTTAAGAAGTCACTCACCTCTGTGGTAGAATATAGAACTGGACATCAGGGCCTCTCCTTCTATACCAGCTACAACCACTATTATACAGTGAACACATTTCTTATTTTCTCTATACCTGAGTGTAGATATTTATAAAATGGGAGTAATAATATCTATCTATGCTATAATATGGCTGGGTTTTTTTATATGGGTCTTATAAAAGTTGTTTGTGGTCCATAGAATAAAAAGTGCATTGACAGTATGAAGTATTATTTACTGTACTTCTTATCTTTTGAGTCGAGCAGCTGGAGAGAATTCAATTAAATTGAGAACTGAATGGACAGAATTGCTCACATTTCTAGAGGCAGTCCCTTTAGGTCAGAATTAAGGGACAATGGTGTGACAGTGTCTGTTGCACTAAATGCGCTTTAACATTTTGATAAAAGATGTGACACTTTTCCAAACCTCTTTGCAAAACACATAGAAATCATAGGGCCAGCACACACATTTCTAGGGACCCAGTTCCAGTTGCATGTCACATTCTGTATGTATAATAATAAACCTAAGAATTTTTGCTTTTAAATCCCCAAGAAAAAGACTGGTACTCTACCCCCACCACTAGCATCCAACTCTTCCTAAATACTAAAATGCTGGTGGTAAGTGAATACTGTATCATATTCTACAGAAAGCTGTTTCATATCAACTTTTTACTTCTAACAGTTATATGGGATTATTGCCTGATTTACCGAGTAATCTTTGTGAGCAGCAGAATGATTTCTGAGCATTTTTTTAAAGAGTAGGCTAGATGTCTCAAAGGAATGTTCTGTGAGGGGAAAATGAGGAAAATGAAGATTAGAAATGAGGTTCTTTAATGTGAAATGAATCACTTCATCCAAAAGCAGCAGAAGTCTCTGGGGGAAAAGAAAGCTTTGGTTTAAATTAATTTGTGTCAGCTACCACCGCAAGCTCATTTCCCCCACCCTGCCACTGGAGTAGGGGTGGATAAACAAACAAAAAATGTATCTGTATATAGAAAAACATGTTTGGCAAACTGAGTGCTTTATTATGGTGGTACTGTTGACACTGTGCTAAGATGAAAGCCCAGATTCTTCCACAAGGCTGTGTCTTCACCACGGTGTTAACTAGAATGAGCACTTAGCTTAATTTAGACCATGTGTGAGTAGCTATGTTGCAAAGCCCTAGCCAAGATACTGCCCTGCTGCTGCACACTCACGCATGTAGTTTCAGTACTGCTAGGAAAACAATACCTAGTTTTTGTACCAATGCAAGCTGAGTCACTATACAATTCTTTTCCAATGAATTGTCTGCAAAATTTTTTATACTTATGGGCACAGAAAAGAATTGTGTGTACTGGAAGATTTGGGCCACTTGATTGATTTAGCTATGTCCTTACAACAAAATTGTTACATTATCAACATAAAGGGAAGTGTGCTCTGTCAAACACTCACTTCTAACAAGACCAGGTTGAAAACACCAATGAATGCAGCTGAGTGTGAACAGGTGGGAGCTTAGGACATCACCTAGGTGAGCTTGAGTTAATCTACTATTAAGTCATATTCTAAATGAGTGATCACACACAAAAGAAATAGGATTTTTTTCTTTCTCAAGGTTTCCTATTAAGGAGGAGGACCTAGTTTGTGCCTATAAATAGGGCACACGGTTCAGCGTGCACTAAAAAGCTTTTGATATCCACCATTGACTAGAAGGCCTGTGCTTCTAGCAGCCTTCTGTTCCATTGTTGTCTAAAGAACTGGATCCTCCCTTACCTTTGGAGGGATATGTTTTCATATTGCATAGAGACAGTCTTAGAAAGTTAATGTTGACACATATAGCTGGCAAAATTCAAGAGGGATCAATGCAGAACTGAGAGCATGTCTACACGATACACTACATGCTATAGCAATGTAGCATTGGTGGACACACACCATAATACTGCCACTACATGACCATAGTGGTGAGCTCCCTCATTATTGATATGGTGACGTAGCGACTAAAAACAATTGTGCACCACCAGGATGGTGAAGTAACAATTGCACCATGGGGGCACATGTAGATGCCCCCAGTGGGTCTCTTTCTCCTAAATGAATTGTTGATGCTGATCTCCAGAATAAACAACCTGGGTGTGTGTACACAAGACACTATGTCACTGTAGTGATGAGCTATGGTGATGTAGCTCGTTGCTATGGTGATGTAGTATTGGTGGGCATGAATCATGCCACTGCCACTACTGCACAGTAGCAAGGAGCAAGTTGGTTTCTGGAAGTTCCTGCACAGTCACTTAGTACTTGCTAAAGGGAGTACTAAATGACTGCACAGTCATGAGTGTGCAGTCAGGTGCTCATGTTGTCATGCCCACTGAGAAGTTTTCATGGGATCAGAACAACAGTGAGAATGACTGCAAAGCAGAGGCACTCACAGGATGCATCTACACACACACACTTTATTGCAGAGCTGACTAATTAGCTATGCAGTAAAGTATCATTGTCTACACATACACCTGTATTAAGGTGCAGTAAATTAATTAACTCTGCTGTAAGATAGTACTGTACGGGACATGTACTATCCTATTGTAATCATTTAATGAGCCATAATTAATGTATAGATGGTTATCAGGGCTGGCTGGGGCATGAAGGTGCTACAGTGTGGGGGACTGCCTGCCATCTAGCCCTGCACTGTAACACCCTCATTCCCCAGCCATCCCCGATGCCACAGCCCAGAGCTCAGGGATGACCTTCCAGGTCCCCTGCTGGCTGAGGGCTGCTCCATCCCAGGTTGAATTGCTGTGATCCTAGATGCCCATGTAAACACTATACCTGGAAGCAGCTGACTCTGGCATGAATTGTGTTGGAATTTATGCAGTTGAGGTAATTGCACGTGTAGATTCACCCACTATCTTTCAACCAGGGGTTGGCATTTCCTCATATCTGTCATCTTCATTCACAGAATTGAAAATGAAAACCCCACCCAATTAAGTCTTCAGTGTTGTTGTTGTTTTTTTGTATTAGTATGTAAACTTTTAGTGGTCAGCTTAGACATCTTTCATATAGGATTGACTGAGAAACAAATTTATTATTTTTTAAAGTAAAACATGAAACAAGCACAGACAATCAGAAGCCTTTCATTGTAGGATATCAGTGTTCCGATTAGAATGAGGTCACAGTGAAATGAAGGCAATGGTTTCAACCTAGTTCTTGGCAAACATGAATCAGCCTCATCAAATTGCAACACGGTTCAGTATGATACCTTAATTATGTATCCAATTAGATACCTCAGGTCAGAACCAAAGTGCAGTCACAGAAGTTCCACTTCAGCCTGTTTAAACGAGTTACAAAGTTTAAGAAGTCATTTCACCTAAAGTTAAGCATGTAAGTAGTTGCACGAAAGTCAGAGGAGCTATTTTGCATTACATCAAGCAATGACCTTGGGTATAAACTGCTAGTTTGGAGATTTAGCGCTTTTTCCAAGCTGACAATCTCTCACTTTTTGAATAAGAAAAATCTGGTCCAAAACTTCCAGAACAGTAGAAAAAGCACATCATGGTTGTGAGGTGATTTATCCTGCATGACTGATCATTGGAAGTTTTTCAATATACTTCAGTGGCAGCAGGATCAGACTCCTTTGGTATCAGCAGTTAACTAGGGAAAGATTTGGAGAAATACTAGACTCAGGATAAAAGGGTCAGGAAATGTCCATGCTATTTTGTACTATAATTTCTGTTGCTCAAGAATGTCAGAGAACATAAACTATTTGAATGGGGGGGGGAAATATAATGCTAGGTACTACTGTATTTAAATGGCCAAGCACAAACCAAAGAAGTATGCACAATATAAGGACACAGTGAAATCCTAAATCTTTCTGGACTTTTAATGAATGCTTCTGTTAACCTCCTTGTTAAGCCAAATAAATCCTCTCAGAATTCTTCACAAGTCTCAGCTGCTTTTAAAAATGACTATTCTTTTGACAGCTGCATTAACATATGGCTCTGCATAAAGGAATCACTTTGAGCACACACTATGTAATATTGGGATATATATTTAAAAAGAAGAGCAGAGAGGATCCAGAAATATAATCTTCTTCTTGTAATCCTGCATTAATCCATTGTATATTGCTAGGGCTTTTGACTTGAGTTTGGAGCTCACAAAGGTTCTGGCAGAAGGGAAAAAAAAATGAAAAGCCTCCTGTATTAAAGTCCCTAGAGTCATACCTACAAAGAATTTTTGCAATCTGCACAGAAAGGAACAGCCCCAGGAACTAAGCTCTTATTTCATGGATTTCTTTCCTTTTGTCATGACCTTGGCTTTCCCACATCCCAGTAAGCATCTCTTCTCTGCCAGTATTTTGAGCATGCTGCTACTTCCCATCCTACTCACCTCTCAGGGCATGCCTTTTCAGCATCAACCTACTGTTTGATTAATCCCACATTGAGATCACTCAGGCAGAGAAGCGGGGGTTAGTTCAATATCAGCAAGATGTGCTGAGATGACAAATCAATTGAGTTCTGCGGCATGTAATGAAAACACTGATGATTTAATCATTACATACCGTTAGTAAGCTGATGTGTGATCTGATCCAAACAGAGAACAGATCAGGAAAAGTACTGTACTGGTGTGCTGGTAGAAGCAGCCCATATTAAATGGTATAAGGTGTGAGGAGCATTTTGCCTTGCAGCACTTCCATGAAAACTGCTTAGAAGGAGGTAAGCAGAGGAGGAAGGCTGATTTTATTTTTCAAATAACTATGTATTTCAGTTGCATAAACAAAGAAAAGTAATCTCAGTGTTATAAGTGGCCCAGGCTAATCCTCCATAATGGGAGTCACAGAAAATTGGAAAATCACCCACAAAAAAAACTTAACTGCAGTTAAGCCATTTCTTTTGCATGTCTTGTACCTCTTAGCCAAATCAAAAAATAGGGGTGAAATTCTGGGACCATTGAAATTACAACCCATACTGATCATCTTTACAGAGCTAGAAATCCTGATTGGTTTGGTTTGGACCAAACAGTGAGTATTTCAACATGCTGCATAACAGAAGCAATACAAGTGACTGTAATTACAGTCAAAGGACAAAGAAGAGTGAAATGCAAAATAAGTTTACCTGTAGAAAGTCATTCCTCGACAGCACTGGTAAGATGTGTGTGCTGTTAATTTACCTGGGGCATCTTAAGTGCAGAAGGTAGTAAGAGCCACTGTATTTGTTTGCATTATTGCAGATGTTTTATAGTACTGCACTTTGATTGCGTAAGTGGGGTCTCTACTCTGTTTTAGATTTTTTCATAAGTGTTTTCTGAGGTAATTCTTTTTACTCATCCAAAGCTTTCCTCTGCTGAAATATATATAGGCAGTTCAGGGGTCACTCTTTAGGATGGAGAGGTAGAGGAAAGTGGGGCTGTGCTAGAAGCAAAAAACTCACAAACAGAGGAGTCACAAAAGCTAATCCAGAAAATGGGATAATAATCCATAGTGCCCATTTAAACAGTGCTTAACATGGTTTTGTCATGTGAATGATTTCTTGTTCCACAATTTTCATTATTCAGTCCAGTAATCATGTGGTTTGTATTGAAGTGGGGGCACAGAAAGTATTTGGGTTCATTGCAAGGCTTGGTGCCTTAGTGAGAATGGAAGTTAAGCTGTTATTTAAGACATGCTGTTTGATGATGGCTGGCTATATTAAGCCAAGGCAGCTTTGTCTCCCATGGCTACCTTGAGACAGTAATACTTTGCCAGGAGAAGCTGAAGGTATTCATGATGTGTTTAAGGTGTTCAAGCTGGAGACTTGAATAACAAGGAGTATAAAACTTGATGTTAATGCAAGTCTACCAACATCATATATACCACCTGCTGTCTACATTGGACAAACTGATCAATCTTTGCGTGGAAGAATGAAAGAATAGTGATCTGATGTCAGCTGCAGAAAGAAACAAAGGCCTAGCTGAACACTTAACCTTCATTTAATCTCCATGACTGAGCTCAGGACTGTTGTTGTCAGACAGCAAAATTAAAAAAAACAAATAGTTTGAATGGGAAATTGTGGAACAACAAAGCATCCACAGACTGGATTATGTTAAGAATGTTCTAAATAGCCATTGGGATAAAAATACAGATTTTTATCCCATTACCTGGATTAGCTTTTGTGCCTCCTTTTGTTCCTATGGATTCTTAGTTTGTTTGCCTCCCCCAGCACTGCCCCAACCTCCTCTCCCTCTTCCCTTCCAACCTCTTGTATTACAAGCACTTACTCCATTTTATGCACTATTCCATGCTCATGCATTCACAGAATTTAATTTAGTGAGTTCAAATTCATGAAAGCTTACATTCAATATACCTCTCATTTAGTTAGTCTATAAGGCAAATACAGCATCATAGAAAATTAGGGTTGAAAGGGACATCAGGAAGTCATCTAGTTTACCCCCCTGCTCAAAGCAGGACCATCCCCAACTATATCATCCCCCCCCCCCAAAGCTTTGTCCAGTTGGGTCTTTAAAACCTCTAAGAATGGATATTCTACAACCTCTCTGGGTAGCTTGCTTACTACCCTCCAAGTCAGAAAGCATTTCCTAATATCTAACCTAATCTTTCCTTGCTGTAACTTGAGACCATTGCTCTTTGTTCTGTCATCTGCCACCACTGAGAATAGTTTAACTCCACCCTCTTTGAAACCACCCTACAGATTATTGAAGCTTGCTTTTAAACACCCCATCAGCCTTCTTCTCCAGAGCCAGTCATATCATAGAAGGCAATCAGGTTAGTCATGACTTCCCTTTGGTGAATCCATGCTGACTGTCCCTAATGACCTTTTTCTCAAAGTGCTTAGAAATTAATTCCTTGAGGATCTGCTCTGTGATCTTTCCAGGGACTGGGGTGAAGATGATCAGTCTGTAGTTCCCTGGATCTTCCTGCTTCCTTTTCTTAAAAAATGGGTACTATATTTGACCTCTTTCCATTGTCCAGGACTTCTCCCAGTTGCTATGAGTCACACTCTTTTTGCTGTGTGATTTCACCTACCACTGAGTGACTGAGAAGCAAAAACAATGGCATTAATTGCATCTTAGCCACCCAGTGGCTGGCTGAGGGAAGAGGGGAGGGAGGCACATAGCAAAAGAGTGAGGCTAATGGCATCACTGTGTTGTGAACTTTCTCTGTATCATCTGTCCCTAGATTCCCTTCCCCATTCAGTAAAGGTCCCACGCTTTCCCTGATCTTCCTCTTGTTGCTAACTTACTTGAAGGGTTAAAAAATAAAAATAAAAAGGTTTCTACATGTCCCTTGCTAACCACAACTCCACTTGTGCTTCGGTGTTTCTGATTTCATCCCTGCATGCCCAAGCGTGCTCCACCCAGGGGACAGGGATGGGGACCTCACTCAGGGAGGAAAAGAAGAAGGAATGGGGAGGGATGGGAAGGAAGAGAAGGAGGGACAGGGTGGGAGCCTTGTTACCCTCAAGTCTTTGCTTTTGCATTCTCCTTCCCCCTCTGACTGCTGATGACACTTCATCCGTTAGTATGTCTGGTTGCTTGTCTCTCTGTGGTTACATGTCCACATAGCCTTCTGGGCCTTCTCCTAATTTGGTCTGTTCCCCCCAAACTGGGACTCAGCCCCCCACTCTGTTCTGGGACTTTGTAGCTGGTATCACTTATCTCATGTTATGGGATAAGTATGGTACATACTTCCTTGGTTCCCGGGCTGTTTTCTGGACTGTGTCCTTGTTGTGCTAGTGATCTTATGTTATGGCATGTCCCCTCAGTTCTCAAGCTGTGTGTCTATCCATTGGTCTTGTTCTGCTAGGCAGCCTGTCTGCTTCCAGGGCTATATGGAACTGTGTGTGTGAAACGCAGGCACCATTGTTACTGTGCTGTCATAAAATACTTCCTTCCATTTAGTACTAAATTATGGAACTGTAACAATCCATACTACACTGTGCTGATGGCACATGGTTATCTTTAGCCACTAGACTGCCATAGCACCATGCTAATACTGAGGGAGCACATTGCTATGGCAATGTACTGTCACATGTAGATGCACCCAGTTTGTATAATAAGCTCTTTCCTAATTGATAAGTACACTTTTGTGCTTCTTTTTACTTGTATGCCTTTTATTACTTACCTATATTTTGATATTTTTAAGGTAGGATTTTTTTTCCTAATGGAATTTGAGTAAATATCATAGGATTTTGAACCACAGTGATGAACTTATTGGTAATGATTACATGGTGTGAATAAGAATTAATTTAGTATCCCAAGAACTAGTTAATGAAGTATATAAGCTGCTGAATTTAAAATAGATGTATTTGCCATTTTAGATATATGCACTCCTTTTATATATACAGATCAAATCATCAAACTGTTATTTATATCATTAACCCGTATTTGTGTAAGTAATCTCCATGACTTGCTCCCTTCATGACTTAGGCATCCTTAATAAAACAATCTCTAACAACAGGAAGCTATCTAGTTATGAGCTAAAGGGTGTCTCTTCACATTTTAACTGAACGTAGAGGGGTACAGCTCTACATATGGAATAGACGTTATTCTCTAATTCATTAATGGTACTATTTAAAAACCTTTACTTACTAAATTGTTACCAAGACTACATAAAAACGATTTTAATGATTCTAAGTTGAATTAAGCAATTACAAGGTTTAGAAACTCTTTAAGTTACCTAATATAGTCTTCCTAGGTTCTCAGTAGCCATATTTTACTACCTTGTTTCTAGTGTATATTTTTATATTTAATGTCTATACCAAGCCTTTTTGCTTTAAGTAGCCTTTAAGAAAATAGAAAAATGCAATGCAATGAAAAATAAATGTTCTTTGTTTAAAACAAAAAAGTTTGGTTTTATTTGGTTTTTGTTCTTCATCCCGAACAATGACTTTATTAAAACAATGACTTCTCATAAAGGGAGAGAGAAAACAGACATTTGAACAGATGGGCTTAATAAAGATTCTGCAATATATCTGCCACAAATGGTTAAGCACCAGTACTAAAGCAGCACCAAGATATGACTTAGAATAAAAGCCTTCCAAATGGTTTCTGCTTTCAATGAAGAAGTTGTTAGATTAAAAGATAAAGGTTATAATGTAGATCTATATACTGTAGATAGATCAAATGAATGCGTACAATTGAGCCTTGCCATATAAAAGAAAAATCCACTGTTCTTCCACAGACCAATAAAACTAGAGTAAACACTGTAGCATGAAAATAGCATCATTGTGTTAGCTATTACAGCTCAATTGAGATGAGATGAATTCATTCCCCTCCTCATTTTTTCTCCAAAACATAATTTTAAGTAAATGATCAAGGACAGCCTCGATAAATTATTAAGGCTCTACATTTTCATGGGTGTACCTCAAGGCTTTTTGACTGCATATTATGGGAAAGGGTTGTTCTGCCCATCCATTGTTTGCTTTGAGATATTGCTTCCCAATAATCCAGAGAAAAGTAAAGAGAAACTGTCAGAAACCAGCATTTTGATAAAAGGCTATTAAATAAAGTCAAAACAATAAAAATAGTCTTTATATAAATACCATGAAAACACTATTCTGATAGTTCCATTAGAATTAGAGAAGCAAATCATTGTATTGGGCGCATCGACATGAGATGTTACTGTGCAGTAGTTACTGTACATTTATTTAGAATTGTATTAGCAAGTACTAAATAAATGTGCAGTAACTGGAGTTAGTATTATTAGACTACTGCACAGTCAGCGTCTCATGAAGATGCACCCAATGTGTAACAACTAGGATGGGTAGCATACGGTTTAAAGGTATGTCCAAACTTTTGAAAATTCTAAAACTTCTTCATTCCCAAAACTCTTCTGGAATCAGGCTTTCCATTTTGTTCTCCATTCTTTGGGGCTGCCCAGAAATACTGAAGAAAAACACCTCTTTCTAGGGGATATGGCTAAGTATGTTTTCAATCTCACCTGAAATGAGATAATGCAAACTGTTACATTCTTGAACCCAAACACAGAGTTGAGTTCTATTGTGTATTTAGCAATATATAGTAATAGAGATAAATGCACTGTTTTTCCCTTTCTCCTATGACCCCTGACAACATAAAGCCTTGAAAAACTGTCTGTGGTTTATGTCCCCTTTGAAAAGGAATGCTCTTCAAGCTCCCTGCATGTCATATTAGTCAGGAGAAGGGATTCTCTGCACTTTGATTTTCCAGACCAGTGTAGAAGCTATGTTCAAGTTATAGAAGACTTGAGGTAATAAAGACCTGTTGATGTCTTCAGAATATGAGCAGATATTGTTCCTGGTCATTTTCTTCCTCCTCCCTAACCATACCAAAAAAGAGAAAGAGCAGCAAAGATAGGAGGCTCAGGTTTGTAACTAGTTTCTACTATTAAGTAGTGTTTTGCTATTACTAATGCCTTATTCCTGGAAATTACTACACGTGTTCTGAACATATTTCTGCCAACTTTATGGAAATGCTTTAAAAAAAACAAACAAACAATCATAATACCAGTTTGAATAGCAACTTTGGCATAATGTTTCAGGTTTCTGTATTTTAAAAAATGTCTGCCTGTAACACTTCTGAAAGCCCACATTGTTAAATCTCACTGAAAACATACATGCAAGGTATAGTGAAAGAAGATATACTGTAAACAAAGTTTGTGTTTGATGTTGTGGATAGGTTGAGGCTAAATTGGGTTTTCAATTATGCTAATGTTTATTTGGAAGCTCTTTTATTTGAATGACCGTGTTAAAAACAGTGCAATTAAAGATGCAGGTGTAAGTGCTAACGTTTCTTTTTTGAAACCAGTATCCATTTAGGAACCTAACTTACTATTTTTCAGGTTTGAAAATTTTAGCTAAGAGGTCCATTAGGTGGTCAGTGATAAACTTGATACCTCCTTAACTACTGATTTTCTTTATTGTTACTGAGTGCAGCAGTTAAAGAAAAAGAAAATGCATCTGATAGGTTTTAGTTCTTTTGGTTAAGATTCTCATCCCTGATTACTATATGAAGTCCAAGAACAGAATCCACTCAATCAGCTTTTATGTTAAATACTTACCAATATGCATGCTTCTGAAATTCCTCCCGTCTCAAACTTAAATTACTGCATCCATAATAAACATGTTTCTTGTTTCAAACTAATGGTTATTGATTAGCAGCAAGTTTAAATTATCTGCATTAATTCAGCTGCATCAACTTAGATATAGGTCAATGGTAGCATCAGGGTAAGACATAAAAAGCTGCAGCTTTATATCTTGAGGAGCTGGAGAAAAAGCGCAAGGGCACAATTGCTACTTCCAATTCCCTAATAGCTTTATTGCAATATAGCAAAGGGCCAGTGCCATCAGTTAAAAGGCTGTCTCTATGTTCAAATGCAACATACTAAATTTGACTATCATTAAGATATAAACAGGAAGTCTGGTTGTCCTGATTTTCTTTGGAGGCGTTATATGAATAGCTGTGCAAGAAACAATGTAATTAAAGATGCAAATGTTTTCCTGATCTTGAATGGCTGAATATTCCTGATTGATAATATTGTATCTTTCTTTAAAGGAAGTAACAAGAAAAAAAAAAAATTTATAAATAAAACATGCAAGAAGTGACAGCTTGTCTTTCCCAATCACAAAAATGCTCTATTTCATCAGGCATAAAGATAAATACCTTTTAAAATTTTCTAAGAAAAAGGATTTGTTCCTCCATCCTAAATCATTAGATTTCATATATTTTCCCCTTTCATTTAGTATCTATTTTGATTTTATAAACAGATTGCACGAAGGCATTTATTGTGTTCAAGGGCAGGGAAATAATTTGTATTCATCCTGCAAGCAAAAACAAAAAAAACCAATGTTTTTATTTGCATAATACTGAAGCATTAAAAAACAATGTCTAAGTGCTCTTATCAACAGAGTAAGGTGGAAAATCTATTAGTAGTGGGTGAATACTAGGGGTGTGTGAAACAGGTCATATTCTATTCGGATTCGAATTCAGCCTGAATCAGGAACAGTGATTCAATTCATTGATTCAGATCACTGTCCTGTTTCAATTTGGCCAAATCCAAATCTGAAGATTCAATGCTGATTCAGAGACAAAAACATTAAAAGTGTTATATAGTTCATGCAATTTATAAACTTAACACATCGGTGTAATGGCTGCCTACAGATGTAGAATTAGTATTGCCCGCTATGCTTTTGTTAATACCAACTTTTATAAGTTACACACAAGTTACCAAAAACAAACTGTGATATAGAGCAGGCATATCACAGGCAGCCTGTGTGTGTGATATGAGGCAGACAGGGCAGGAAACAGAAAGCAGAGCAACAGATGAGGATGGCGGAGGGCTCAGAGTAGCATTTAGGAAGGGTTCAGGGTTTAATTTGTGGCATACCTGCCAAAAAGACTGGGTATAAAACACCAGATTTTGTAGCATATATTTACATTATTATAATGTTATTCACCAGCATTGCCAAAGACTATCTCTTAGTAGTACAGAATGAGTCTTGGCCTTGGTAAAGTAAGGTTTGGTGATAGTGATCCCACCTTTCCAGATGTGTTCCTTAGCCAAACTAAACAACTAAAATATCTGCAGAGGGCATAGCAAAGAAGGTTTGCCATAAGGGCTGATTCAGTCTGCTAATGGCCATCCTTTTGTTGACTTCTGCTGCATTTTTTTCTAACGGCACAATTTATACCTTTTTTTAATAGAATTTTGGAAGATGAAAAAATTAAAAGTGGACAGGAGTTTATTCCAATTCATGCATGAATCAAAAGGAGAAGTGCTTGACAGCAGTTACTTATGTCATGCTTGCCAGAACAATGACTTCAGTTTTAATATTCCTTAAGAAGCTGCTAGATTCTGCTTTGTGAGAATTTGACAAATACAGTTTTGAAATTTAACTGAGAATGTTTAAATATCTTATACATTTTTGTGGATCCCTCATGCCAGATTAGTCATCTTCTCATAAAGTATTTAAAACAAGTCAAGGTTACTTTTAATAGAAATTATTTCTATCATGCTAACAAATAGAGGACCAAATCCCATTGTGCGAGACCTTGTATACACACAAAACAAAAATAGACCCTACTCCAAAAAGCTTGTAATTCTAAGGGTCAGATCAGTAGAACAGATGGAATCAACAAATGCTGGCAGGAAAGCACTAGGGAGCTGGAAATGTGAAACTATTAAGGTCTACTTGATAAGTACCAATTGGAGGGCTGCATAATCACTGAGTTTTTTGGTTTGGGTTTTTTTATTTTTTTTTGGAAGCCATCATAGCAAAGGTGACTTTTAAGGAGTGATCTGAAGGAGGACAACATTGCAAGAAATCTCTATTCTGTATATTCAGGAAATAAAACACAACATGGGAAATCTAGTTTAATTAGGCTTCTATTTTATTCACTCATCTGGGAAACTGTCTGGCCAAAACTCAGTGAAAGTCATGATTGCTTCCTTTTAATGAGAGCAGCTGTCAGCCCTCCACACTTTCAAGCTTTTTTTTTTTTTTTTTGGAAACTCACATTATTCTCTTTGTAGAAGGATTAAAAGTCTGGGTAAAGCAGTTGTCCAGCTGTACTAGTCATTAGGAACATCAATCCTATTTTTCATACTTAATAAGGAATGTAATCCCTCATGTCCATTTCCCAAACTTCAACTAATCAGGGAACCCCGTCCCCAAAGGACATCTCCCCTGGAACTTAGATTCTTTCTATTGACCCACAGTTGGGTACCCAGACTGGGAAGGAATGGCTTGTTAATGTTACACTAAAATATATCCACATCCACTACATGGACAGAGGTAGTCCAGCATTTCAGTGTAAGACAGGTATCCACCATCTTTTTGATGACTAATTCCCAAACCTGTCCTTCACGTTCAGCCACCTTCCAATGTATATATGTATTGGTATTTTATGCCACTTTTCTAGAAAAGACTCTTACAGTAGGCAGCTTACAATAAAAGTGAAAAAAATACAGAAACAAAATACAAATATAAGAATAAACAATCCCTTGCTTCCTAGAGACAAAAATGAATTCAAAATCAAACTGCCCTAGTCCACACACTTCTGTTCCCTGTTCTCTGACCAGACAAAGCATTCCTCCCCTGCTTTTCTTTCTAATCCACTTCTAATATAAAAAAAGTCCTTCCACTCATATTTCCTAACACCCGTACTCCCTTGCCTCAAGTGCACCCCCTAATCTTACTGCCCCTTTCAAGCCACTGCCATCTTTGAAAGAGGGATTGTAGCTGTTTTAAAAACCCATTCATTTTTCCCTTCCCTACAAGATGCATAGACTTTTCAGAACAACAAAATACCAAAAACAAAAATGCATTCCTTCGCTCTACCAGAAGTACTTACCCAGGCACTCGATCCAGGGAGCCTGTGCTCCCATTAAATCTGCAGGCTGGCTGGGGATTTTCCTTTACAGCTTGACTAACCATGTGGTTTGGCATCTTGGCTTTCCAGGCCTTTCTTTACTCCAGGTTCAACCCTCAGAAGAAAAGGGACAGCAGTGTTGCACACCTGTTGGCCTTATCAATCTATCAAGGTCTGGCTTTTCTCCCTTGTATCAACTGCTGGAGTATTTCAGACCACTGTACACTTGCTTTTGGGAAAATGTCCTGGAGATCCTCCTCAAATCTCTTTAGCAACAGAAGGAGTGGCTCTTAAAGGAAACATGATTCTTATCTTCAAGTGACTAGACACAGACTCCCCATCTACAAGGCTCTGGGGAGCACATTTCCATAAATAAAGGCTGGTACAAGAGATTGATGGGAAATGACAACTGGGTAGTGAAGGAAAGTGATGAATTTGGGACTTAATATTTCAATATTCTATATGTGCTGGTGATTATGCTAGGGATATGTCATACAAGGGATTTTTGTTGTTGTTGAAAGATAAGAAGTTTTTTATGTTGAAAGTTTGTCTAAAGCAATCTTGCTACCACCAGAAGGAAAGATTTAAAGAATAGCCATAAAACAAGAATGTTCTTTTGGAGATCATGCTGTATTCAATATGATGGGTTGTTCCATAGATACTTCATATCCAATGATAACATATCACACTTTCTTTTGCTTCCTAAATCGATTTTAGTCTTTCTTAGGTTTATAATCGAGGTATGAATCTATTTTCTTCGTTTCCAAGTCCTTGGGTTTAATTATTTTAAAATAGGAGCACTAAGTAGCACTAAGATAATGAAGTATATATTGACCTCACCCTATTAATCTCTACCATCTTGTGTGAACAGACTAATAAACCTACAATTACATAGGCATTTACTAATCTGCTGATTGCTTTAGAGTGCTTTTTGAGACCGACAGGTTTTAAGAGCATTGCTTTACAGCCTAATACAAAAAGGGCATAGCTGTATTTGAAGAGATATGGTTACATAAACAAATCTTAGAGAAATCACATTCTTTGAAAAAAAAGAAAGCTTTTTTGTATGCAAGATACAAGAAGAAATGTTGACTGAATGCATGACTGCTAAAACAAAGCTTCTTTTGGCAAAATCTCAAATGCCTTCATGATACATCTTTGCATATATAAAAATCTGTTGATGCGGTTATTATTTGTATGCATCTCCTAAAAAGAAGTGAAAAACATATGTATTGGCTGTTCACAGAGAAATTGTTTGTTGGCAAACATATTGCTAATTGCATTTACCAACCCTGCTTCCTATTATAAGATCTATCTAAATTAGCTTCTTGCCACAGAAAGGAATAGAAGGCTGAGGAAGGACTCTAAATACTAAACCTGGAAAGGGAAGTAATCTCCTCTTAAATGTTATCAAGACAGACATTTCAGATGGCCTGTATCTGCTTGTTCTGAAAATCAGGAATTCAAAGGAAAAGAACAATATATTATTCAAGGTACGTATAAGTAAGCTTTTTTGTGTTAATTTCTTAAGACAGAACATCTTTCTTATTGTATAGACTTTTTCTAGCATATTTCCAGCTGACCTAATGTTTGCCATAACTTTCTGGGAAAGTATATTCCATTTTATCCCTTTTATATTGTGGCAGATAGGAACAGGTGTACATAGTGTTTCAAGTTATTCAGTAAGATGTTTGATAACAAGGAACATTTTGCTTCTTTTTGAAAAAAAGACTTCTGGAGGCTTAATTCTTGCAATCACTTCACTTTTTCCATGCATTTTAATATCAGGACAGAGTAGACTGAATTCCTGTTAATGCTCTGATGGAGTAGACAGAGGCATGGTTACACTTATAGCAGAAAATGATACTCCCTGTTAGTCTGAAGTCTGGCAGACGGCAGGGTAAAATTGAACTTTATAGACTAATTAAATCATATTTTATATCATAAGTTTTTATGAGCCCAAGTTCATTTCATCAGATGCTGTAAAAGGATATGTACAGAGCAAAGTATAAAGTTGATCAAAGCGATATGTCAAGAGCAGTATTTTAAATACAAAAGGCAGGACAGGACTGGGGACAAAGTGGAGGGATGGAGCAATGCTGTGATAAGCAAACAAGTAAGAAATACATCCATAAAAGCAAAAGAAAATCACTATTGTCTGTCCTTTCATATCATCTGATGAAGTGAGCTTAGGCTCACAGAAGCTTAGGTTATATATAGCTCTGATTTAATTAGCCCATAAAGTGCAAATCTGCTCTGCTTATACTTGGGGAAAGAGCTATATTGCACCAAAGTGAAAGAAAAATTGCAGGACATTCATGGCACCATTTTTTGGGGGGGGGTTGTGGTGCCCCTCACCGCTGAATGGTTGAGGGGCCCCTGTGACCTCACCCCTTGTCACTGATTGGCCAAAAAGGCTGCCCATTGTGTGGCCCCACCGTTTGCTGATTGGTCGAGAGGGGCAGGGGACCACACAACAGGCAGCCCTCTCAGCCAATCAGCAGCAAGTGGTGGGTGGAGGTTGCCATCTGTGTTTTTGCCTTCATGCCAGTGGCTTCCCCACTCCAGCAAGCTGCAAGGCCTGGCCACAGCAGCCCTGAAGACTGCTGGCTTCTACTTGGGAACTATAATTTTATTTTTAGTATTTTTTTTTTTTCCTGGTGATTCTGTGTCAAAATCATGGGAATTGCTATTGTGAAGACATCTCCCTGTCTCTGCCCTTTCCTTGGGTCATTCCACATCCTGGGAGTACCCCTCTCTCTTCTGCTTGCTTGCTATTTAGTTCAGGATGGTCAACCAGGTAACCTAGCCAGATAAATTCCTGATGGGAAGGAGGAGCTCTCGCTCTTCCTCTGGCGGTCATTTTGAAAGGCCACAAGCAAAGTGCCTCAGGCTGAAAAACTTGGAAATTATCCAGGAGTTAGGATTTATGTCTGGCCAAACATATTTCAAAAAGGGCTACTCTGCCAAGGCTGCGTAAGACTCTGATTGCTTATTAGGGCTGTGCAAAATTTCGCTGGCTGTTTCATTTTGACACCGTTTCAACTCTGAGCTTGTAACAACAAAATCAAAATTAAACAAAGGGCTTCAAAACAGTCTCAAAATGAAACCAGGGCATTTGATACATTTCATAAGTTTTGAAACTTTTCAAGTTTCAAAGCTGAAGCAGGGCTTTCCTGCAGGGAAACAAAAAGTAAGGAGAGGAAAAGGGAAGAAGGGAGAAGCACGCAGTGAGAGAATGCCTTAACTCGCATGCTGGAGAAGAAGCTCCTGCAGGAGAAGAAAGAAAGGTTTTGTCACAGTTTGACTGCCTGAGATGCTGCTGGTACCACTCTGCTGCTTCTCACTAAGTTATTATTTTACCTGTTATGTAAAGTGGTAGACCAGGCTGAGGCTGGAGGAGAGGAAGACGTCTCATTAGGGCACACTGCCATGTCATGTAGAAGCCCCGGTTCCAGTGAGAGCTCGCCTTAGCGCGCACACACACACAGTCACACATGACAAGTTTTGCTTGTCAGCAGCTTGAGGTGCAGTTTCCCAGAAACCCCTGTGCCTATCTCCTTGAAAGCTGGCAGACTTCATGGCCTCAGCAGGGGATACTCTGGAAAAAATATGGACAGTAGCTCATATGTAACACACATGTGTTAATCACAATGGATGGGTGAAATGACACCTTCTGAGCTCTTCTATCTGACTGTCTGGTATCACATAAGAAGAATCAGGGTAACAATAGGTTTGGTAATGAGGTTAAGTATAAACATACATAATTATGTTTTGAATCCCCAGCTGGATTTACATCTCTTAGTTGTGACATTCTGAAATAGTTATTCTATTCTTACTCTAACAGATTAATGGTGCAGTTAAGTCCCTTTTCTTTTTCCCATTGTTTAAAACTCTATTGAATACTGGTAAATCTCTGCTGCTTTCTTCTTAAATTTTCTAGCCCAGCTACAATACTCCAGGGTACTCATCTCAACAAAAAGCTGCCTAGCACATAAAATATCAAAGCTACTGCTGCTTTCCCTTGAGGACACTTGCTATGTAGGCATAAGAGAAATATTTTTCACAATTATAGATGGTTTCATTAGCAAATATATGTAAAGCATGTTATAATGTTATGATAAACTCTTTTTTCCTGTTTCCTTCAGTTGGTATGTTTTCTAGACTGCGTGTTCGTATTTGGTTTATAATAGACTACATTACTTTCCAGTCCACAAATAAGACTTGTGTTTTCAAAGAGAACAGGATTAACGTCTCACTTTTATGAGAGACCCTTGAACAATATTAACAATGTATTAATATTGTTTTAAGCTTTATGGTTAGTTATTCCCTCAGGCACAGACTAAATAGCAAGTCAATTGATTCACTGTTTTTTTGTTGTTGTTGTCTGTGTATCACAAGTCAATTCAGTATTGATAGGTTTTTAGTGCATAAATTGCTTTTATTCTTATGGAAAAAATTAGGCTTAATTAGATTGCTATTTGTGGCAGATTAGGGTGCTTTTGGTGTCTTGAAGCAATATCTTGTAGTTGTGCATCGGAGTTGATGGTGTAATTTAGGAAAAGGTCAAAGAAGGATTTGTTTGGAATAGTTTGGATAGGGATGATCTAACAGGGGCCTGGACTAGATGACCTGTGGGTCTAAGAACAAATGTGCAAAAAGCCAGAGGTGGAACTGATCTGAGTCAGAGGGTCCCAACCACCAGGCCATGTCTGGAAGCCACAATCCGGTTAGCTGCTGTGTCATGGCTTCTGCTGCCAGCAGTCACATGTGGTGTTAAAGCTGGGTGGCAGCAAAGCCCCAGGAGGGAGGCGGACAGCTCCATGAGCCCTGTCTAACTCCCACCATTATGGCTATGCCCACACAGCAGGTACTGGGGCCTGCACCAGGCGGGGAAGGACCCCCCAAGCCCTACCTGCAGCTGGGAGAAGTGGGATTCCAGCAGGAAAATGCCTGGGGTGGAGGACAGGGAGATGGATCTTCTGCTTACTCCTAGGAAAGGCAGCAGAGCCCCTTTTTCCCAGGCAGCCCCACATTGGTCCCCCCAGGCCACTGCCTATGCAGCCCCCTCCCCTGCAGGGTCCCCCAGTGCCCACAGCTATGGTGCCCCAACTGGATCCAATCCTCACAACCTCCTTATGTAGAAATTTATTTTTATAAATTGAATATAAATTGAATTTAAATATGTAAGTTAAATAGTTTGCTGGTCCACCATATAAAAAGGTTGGGAACCACATGTTTTCTGTAAGTAGCCTATATTAGATAGGTAATGACCAGTATATATATTTGCCCATTGGTGGGAGGTGGAGGCCACGCAGGCTGCCTCTACTGACTGAAGCCTTCAGGTTGGGGGTGCTCATACATGCTGCTCAGTGTGCCCAATGGGCTCCCCAGGCTTCTGGAGACTGAGTGCAGCTGAATGCCTAGGCTTTGCCTGATTGGCTGCCAGACATAGACAAACACACCCCTCCTTCCCCACAATAGTACTCAAGCACCCTGTAGCTGCAGGCCAAAAAAGTCTTGCAAAACCCCAGGTTCCCATGGCTTTGGTACTTGCTGGCAGTGGCCAAGCCATGGAGGTCACAGGGTTGCCTCTGTTCAGGCCCAGTCCCAAAGTTCTTCCCCTGCCACCTTGACGTACTAGGGGCAAGCTGCCCACACTGAATCTTGCTCAGAGGGGCAAGGAGGTCCATGTTGGGGTCTGGGTGCCAGGGTTCCTGTCTCTGGCCTCTGAGATGTGGCATGTAGGAGCCAGCGTCAGGCTCCCAGGGGCTTTGCCCAAGCATGGCACCATGGGGTTCTCTACCTGGGTGTGCAGTGCCCAGAGTTCAGTTCTGCATGGCTATGCCCAAGCACAGGGACTTGGGGGTCCCTAGCTGAGTGTGTGTGCACCAGGGTTGGGCTCCATGAAGCTCTGCCTGAGCATAGGGGGCATAGCAGTCCCTGGTTGACTGAGTGGGCCTTAGGGTTCAGCTTCATAAGGCTGTGTCCGAGCACAGGGGGTCCCTGGCTGGGTGTGTGGGAGACAGGGTCAGGCTCCATGGGGCTGTGCCCAAGCATGGGGGTTCTCTTGGATTCAGTATGAGGTGTGTGTGCGTGTGTGTGTGTGTAAATGGTGGGGTTTTTTATGATGGTGAGTGGAGGCACAGACCAGACCAGGGTGCCTAGGTCCCAGCGCTCATTCAGAGGACACAAACACCTCCCTTCCCTCCCAGCTGCCTGCTTGAAGCTGACATATGGCTAGAGGCAGGAGTTGGGATTGGGGAGAGGGGCTGGGCTGGCTCAGCTCTGGGAGATCTTGGGAGTAGAACCCACTGGGTGCTTAACCAGAGCAGCTGAACACTGACTGAGTGCTAGCATGCCTCCCTGAGAATGGCTGGGAGGCTTAGATTTGGGAGAACAGTGACCTAACTTGAATTAATAGGGGATCTGGTACAGAGGTTTGATTCACTGTTCTAACATAAATTGATTAGATTTGAGTGCACATCAAAGCAGGTCTATCTTAGGCTGGTTTCCTTCATTTGTAGATCAGTCTGTGTGTGCTGAACTTCTGTACGGTTACAGGTTTAGGTTGATTTCTAATCACTTAGACCAGTTTATATGTAATGTCTATACCTGGCCCAGAGATCCCTTCCAGCCCTACTTTTATTCCTAGCTAAAGGAATCCTTCTGGGGCTTGGGGTTCTTTTTGTTTGCTTGTTTGGTTTTTTTGGTATTTTTTTAAATTCTTTAATAGAACAAGTTTCTGGACATCCTTTCTTCTATAGATAAAATATTTATCAGTGAAACAATAAAGATTTAATATTAATATTTATCATTTGATTCGCCAGTGTTTGGCAGCTTTTCATAGTATAATTTAAGAGAGAGATGCTTGGGTAGTCATTTGAATTAATTGATTGTTGAATGCTGGTATGGATAAATATCAACTACAGCGATATATTTTAGGATGGGGGTTGTGTTTCTGCACTGTATAGGAAGATATAGTATTTAACAGTAAGGCATTGTGTATAATTTTTGAACAAATTTGAGTGATCCAAATTTTAACTTTTGAAGTTGGTTACAAAGCATAATCAAGAAGTGGGATAAAATATGGCTTCTCTTCTTTTTAACACTTTAATATTAAATGTTTCATTCTAAATGCTCTATTAAAACTAGTTCAATAGGAGATGCAAAAACATTCACTCTTTTCCATATAAATTTATGTCTATGCTACTTCAGCTTGTGCTCTATTAGCAGTTGCTAGGTCACATAACATGGCCCTGCTTCCACTTACTGGTGTAGATTTCTGTTTTGTTTGTGAAAAAGGGGGCCTACATGCCCATAGAGTTAGCCTGGTACAAAAAGCAAAAACTTTGGCAAAAAGCCTAGCTGCCCCCCTGCTCTTCCTCAGGGTGACTTCTAAATGCTAAACTTCTACACAACAATCACTTCTCTATAGTCTCCTCTATGCCTATCTGTATTTAAACTTGTTCAATGTATTACTCAGATTCCAGCTTAGGAGTCTCAACATTTACTTTCTATATTTCAGCATGCACACATGTGGATGGCCTCCAGTTTTCAGAAACTGTTACTGGTATTTTGAATTGTAGAGATCTCTTGCCTAAGAAAATATTGGTCTTTCAGAACCTAGAAGCAAATACTTTTTTATCTGTAGGGAAGGAAACAAGGGAAACAGAATCAAATTCTCAGTGAGCTGCCTTTTATTGGTCCCTAGTCTGGTCAGATCAGGAAAACTTTGCTGAAGTTGCAAAGCAGTGAGATTCTGCAGGTAAAGCAATCAATTTACTAGTTTTCCATAAAACTCCTCCTCATACAGGGAATTAATGTTTTTCAGTAGTCCAAGCTGAATTAGATGAAGCTTTTATAGATCCTGTCTTATAGAGTTCTGCCTTTTTCCCCATTTAACTAAAGACAGGCTTTCAAATTAAAGTAACTAGCTATAAGCCATAATGTGGTTTTCTTGTAGCTTAAAGGGACAACAAAAGTTCCTCTCCCTATGTTCCTGAGTGGTTCATAAAATAAACCATAGAGGACCACATGAAGAACTTGACTGAGAGCTGATTATAAAAAAACAAAATAACCTATTCTGTAAGGAGGTGAAATTGAGGGAAAGTGGATGATTTTAGGGAAGGTCCTTAGCAGTCAGCCATTTATGCATATAAGCATTTTGGTCTATACCTTCAGTTTGTGCACATCCGTATGTTTGTAATGACAAAAGCATTGAATGTTGTTTGGTGAGCTATGTATGTATTTGGGGTGTGCGCTCTGAGAAGCTGGGAGTGTTGTTAGCTGAGTGATTGTTGATTACTTAGTTATTGCTGCCTGTGCCTGACACAAGACCTGATGAGGGGATGGACCCAGTCCAGGCCCAGCAGGGTATAAAAGGAAACTCCACAAGCAATCAGGGAGTCAGCGAACATGGGTAGCAAGCAGAGCAAGCCATTTGCAGGCAGTTCACTGGTCAGTTTGCAGGTTAGTTTATTCCCCACCCCCATCCTCTTTGAGGGGAAAGCCTTTCAGCTTGATGTGAGAAAGCAGGGAAACAGAGGGAGGAGCACATTCCATTGGTGGAGGAGGACAAGCCTCCCCAAGGTGGGAAGGACCAAAATGACCACCAACAAAAAGAAGCGATGGGTGGTGGTGGTTGGAGATGACCTTCTGTGAGGGATAGAGGGATACATCTACTGACCTGATCTGTTGTCTTGGGAAGTCTACTGCTTGCCCAATGCCTGGATCTAAGATGTCATGGAGGTATTACCAAGATTCATCCCACCTTCTGACTATGACCCTATGCTGCTTATCTGTCTGAGCACTGATGAATCTACCTGCGAAGATCCTGAGCAGATCAAAAGTGATGACAGGGCTCTGGATGAAAGGGACAGAGGCTCAGCTGTATTCTACTTGATCCTTCCAGTCAAGGGAGAGGGCCCAGGCAGGACAGTGTGCATTCTGCAAATCAATGCCGTGCTGTGCAGGTGGTGTTGCTAGCAGGGCTTTTGGTTTCTCTGACCACAGGATGATGTTCCAAGAAGAAGGATATCTGGGATCCACCTGATGAAGAGAGGGAAGAGCATCTTTGCAGACAGGCTTACTAACCTAGTGAGGAGGGCTTTAAACTAGGTTCACTGGGGGATGGAGACCAAGTGAAGTAAGACCTGAGGTAAATGGGGAAATCCATGATATGGAGGAAGAGTAAGCAGGATGAGGCAACAGGAAAGATGAGAAATTCTTCCTGAGAAATCAGATCAATTGATTAGTTACCTTAGGTGCCAGTACATGAATGCACAGAGCCTGGGAAACCAGCAGGAAGAATTGGAAGTCCTTGCACAGTCTTGATGTGATTGGAATAACAGAGACTTGCTGGGATAGTTCACACAACTGGAGCACTGTCATGGATGGGTACAAACTGTTCAGGAAAGACAGGCTGGGGAGAAGAAGAGGAGGGTTTGCCCTTTATGTAAGGGAGCTGTATGATTGTTCAGAGTTCCAGTAAGAAACTGGAGAGCGGTCTGTTGAAAGTTTCTGGGTTAGGCTCAAAAGAGAGAGCAACAGGGATGATGTCATGGTATGTAGCTGCTATAGACCACCAAACCAGGAGAAAGTGATGGATAAGACTTTCTTGAAACAGCTAGCAGAAGTTTCCCAATCACAGATCCTGGTTCTCATGGGGGACTTCAATCACCCCAACATATGTTGGGAGGGCAATACAACAATGCACAGGCAATCCGGGAGCTTTTGGAGGCTGTTGGGGACCACTTCCTGGTGCAAATCCTGAAGCAGCTAAATACAGGCTGTGCTCTTCTTGATCTGCTTCTCACAAATGGGGAAGAATTGGTGGGGAATGTAATAGTAGATGCCAACTTGGGCAGCAGTGACCATGACATGGATGAGTTCAGGATGGTGAGGAAGGGAAGGATGGAGAGCAGCAGAGTGAGAACCCTGGATTTCAGAAAAGCAGATTTCAGCTCATTCAGGGAACTCATGGGTAGGATCCCCTGGGAAGATGGACTGAGTGGGAGAGGAGTCCAGGAGAGCTGTCTTTACTTTAAAGAAGCCTTACTGAGAGTGCAGGAACAAATCATCCTGACGTGCAGGAAAACTAGCAAGAATGGCAGAAGACCAGCTTGACTTAGTAGCAAACTCTTCAGTTAACTAAATCACAAACAGGAAGCTTATAAGAAGTGGAAACTTGAACAAACAACTAAGGAGGAGTATAAGAGTATTGCTTAGGCATGCAGAAATGAAATTAGGAAAGCCAAAGCATAATTGGAGTTGCAGCTGGCAAGGGATGTAAAGGGTAACAAGAAGGGCTCCTACAAGTGTATCCGTAACAAGAGGAAGATCAGGAAAGTGTGGGTCCCTTACTGAAAGAGAGAGGAAAACTAGTGATAGGGGATGCACGAAGGGCTGAAGTACTCAACACTTTTTTTCACCTCAGTCTTCACAGGCAAGGTCATCTCCCAGACTACTGCACCTGGCAGCACAGTTGGAGAGGAGGTGAGCAGGCAACAATGGTGAAAGAACAGGTTAGGGACTATTTAGAAAAAATGGGCATATACAAGTCCATGGGGCTAGATGGGATGCACCTGAGGGAGCAGATCTTCAAGGAATTCATGACTGAGGAAAAGTGTGTTTTTCCAATGGTAATTAGCCGTACAACATCTTTTTTGAAAAGCAATAGTGCTTGCATGCTTTGGAGGAGGGTTGCAGCCTGAAGCAAATGATCATGGAGTCTGACTAAATTATGAAACTAAAAATATAAATTCAGACCTGCTTGCCTTAATTCTCTAAAGATTTTTTTTTTTGGATGGAACATGTCCTTTCCTATGTTTGTAAGGGTGGAGCGGAATTTTTCTGCAGTTTTTGTAGAATTGGGCCCACATACTGAGGACAAAAAAAACCTCACTCTTTCTGTTGATCCCCAGGGAGCACAAAGGGCAGGAAAGTGTGATGCAAATACAGAGGGAGAAACACTATACCTGGTTATGTAGAGTGAGGAAATTAGGTTAGGAGAAGAAATATAGTGGAAGAGATTAAGGCTGTGGAGTTGCTGAATGTGGGAAGAGAGCCTAGGTATGTTTGGAGAATTAATGAAAACTGGTAGGGGAAAACTCATTGAATAAGAAGCTTGGCCATATGCAGAGTGTGACTGGATGGACAAGAACTCAATATCTTTGATTCTGAAGGTGGGATGGGTGTGACTGGGAGATGGGGTGAAAGGAGACTGTAATCTGTACACAGATTCATGAGGAAGATGAACCAAAATAGCTTTCAATTTAACTGAAGAGTTCAGATGCTTTTCATATTGGAGCAACTAGAAACTATGTATATATTTTTAAGGAATTCTCACTGAATTATATAGTCACCTATTTGCATAGCTCTGTGATAGTGACAAGTCCTTTGCTACCTGCAAATGTCTGAGAAATCCACAAAGTACATGCTTCATCCTTTTAATACTGGCCTGCATCGAGGACAAATGACTACTACTTTTTCCAGGACACAGAATATGGCTTTTCTTGAGGATGAATCAGGATTGTGTAGTAAGGAATTCTGGGCACATCTACACATGTTGCTATGGTGACATTACTGCACCATATTTTAGTACTTCCTTTTGGAAGTATGAGCTGTTGCTGCACCATGATTTAGTACTTCTAATAGGTATTACCAGGATTTAGTACTTCCAAAAGTACTAAACCACAGTACAGTAACATCCCATACTGCACTGTACACATGGCGCACAGTTATTTTAGCTGCTACTTTGTCATAGCAACATGCTATGCTGAGGGAATGCGTCAGTATGGCAAAATAGCTCTGGTCACGTGTAGATGTTCACAGATGCTATATTGCCATAGCATCACATGGAGCTGTGCTTCTGTGTAGAACACCTAGTTTAGCTACCTAAATTGGAATGGGTGTTAAGACTGAAAGAGGAGTTATAGTCAGAGGAAGGAAGGTCTCATGGTTAGGACAACTGATTTTTTTTTCTTGGGCAGTAACCTACCACTGTTAAACATTTCACCTGTTATGCTAGGGGAAGTCATTTGAAAAAAACTTTACACAGTTCGTCACTGTGTATTTCTCATTTTGTGTATAATCAATTTGCAACCTTGTGGGCTGATGTGTAAGAGTGCTGAACACGCAAATACTCAAATGAAGACAATGGGAGCTGCGCTTTGATCATATCAAGCTCTGTATCATGCTTAATACTATGAAAAAAACAGTTTCTAGGCAAACTAGACACCCAAAATCGATGGACAAAATTCCTCTCTGTCAATCTCCAATAGTCCTTCATCTGACTGTGTTGTGGAGATTAATGTTTGTGAATGTCTTGCACTACAATAATAACTTCATACATCATCAGCAGTCCCTTGATATGAGAATGATGGTCTTTCAGTAAATAGGGAAGCCATCAATGAGTCCATAGGTTACTGAGGAGATTCATTGGAGATTCATGTGTTCAGTTGAAGATGTGGCAAATAGTTCTGGGAGGCAGGAGTGAATCTTGGTGATACCCAAGTCACAACTCTTTCCCTTTGTAGCACACGGAGATAATATAAGAGGTACTGTACAGAAATCCATGAAGAATTCCATAAGTATGTCTTGAGGGAAGTGTTTGAATAGTGTTCAGGAAATAAAGCTTAGGGGCCAAATATTGAAAAATAAGCAGAAAACAAAATATTGAATAGCAGCTCAATAACTGAGAACAATTCACCCTACACTGAATGAGGCAAAGGTCCTATGGAAATAAAAATAGTCTGTGATCATTCAGTTATAATCGATACACACAAGGAATACAAATTAAAGTTGAACAGGCAATCTTGATCCAGGCATGTCCTTGTTTTGCATTTCCAAGCTTTGAAGCTTGACTTTATAGCACCTACATTCTTTTATTTCAGTCTGTATGTGTACATGGCTAATTATCTCTATCTGCTAATGTAATTAATGCCAGGTATGTGGTCCTGATTGCTTTGGGTGCCCAGGACTGAGAAAATTTCATGTCACTTGTAGCCTACAATAGGCTGACATAGTTATGGCTATGCTGGGAGGTATCCTTTTTTTAATGCATGTTGCACAGAACAGTGATAGTAATGGATCATGGATTCCATAGTTACAAGGCTCCACTGGACGAATGAAACCACACATGCCACGGATGGGTGGAGACAGCTTTAAAGGATGCAGTAGTAGCTTCTGCTAGCTCTTCTGCATACTTCCACTGGTTTGAGGATGTTTTTTTCTCCCTGAGCTTCATGCATGTTACGTACATAGAACCTCTGGCTAAATGGATTATTCCATAATAAGAGAGGTCCGAGTGAAGGAGATCACCTGTCCTCCATTAATGCTGACCTCGTAAAGGAACACCTTGAGAAGCTGGAAATCTTCAAGTCAGCCAGCCCTGGCAATCTGCACCCCAGGGTACTAAAGTAGCTGGAGAGCATCATAGCCCAGCCCCTGGCACAGGACTTTGAAAACTCCTGGTGCTCTGGTGTAGTGCCCGTAGACTGGAAGAAGGCCAATGTGGTGCCTATCTTCAAGAGAGGGAGGAAAGTGGATCTGGCTAACTATAGGCCCATCAGCCTGACTTCTATCCTGGGGAAGATCTTAGAAAAGTTTGTTAAAGAAGCCATCCTTAATGGACTGGCCAACACCAACATCCTGAGGGATAGCCAGCATGGATTTGTTGCGGGTAGGTCTTGCTTGACCAATCTCATTTCCTTTTATGACCAGGTGACTTATCACTTGGACAAGGCAGAAGAGATTGATGTCATATATCTTGACTTCAAAAAAGCCTTTGATCTGGTATCCCATGATCACCTCTTGGCAAAAGTGCCAGTTGTGGCCTTGGGTCCATCATGATCCACTGGCTGGAAAATTGGCTTCGTGGTCAGACCCAGAGGGTAGTAATTGCTGGAAGTCATGCATCATGGTGTCCTGTGACTAGTGGAGTCCCCCAAGGCTCTGTTCTTGGAGCCATATTGTTCAACATCTTCATTAATGATGTGGACATTGGAGTCAGAAGCGGACTGGCCAAGTTCGCCGATGATACCAAACTTTGGGGCAAAGCATCCACACCAGAAGACAGGTGATTGATCTAAGCTGACCTGGACAGACTCAGCAAATGGGTGGATGAAAACCTCATGGTGTTCAACACCAAAAAATGCAAGGTTCTCCACCTTGGGAAGAAAAACCTGCAGCATCCTTATAGGCTCGACAGTGCTATGCTGGCTAGCATGATGGAAGAAAGAGACTTGGGGGTCATCGTTGACCACAAGATGAACATGAGCCTACAGTGTGATGCTGCAGCTAGCAAAGTGACCAAAATGCTGGCTTGCATCCATAGATGGGACATTATTCTCTGCTTGTACTCGGCCTTGGTGAGGCCACAGCTGGAGTACTGGATCCAATTTTGGGCTCCACAATTCAAAAAGGATGTGGAGAAGCTTGGGAGAGTGCAGAGGAGAGCCACGCACATGATCAGAGGTCAGGAAAACAGACCTTATCATGACAGGCTGAGAGTCATGGAGCTCTTTAGCCTGGAAAAGTGCAGGCTCAGGGGTGATCTGATGGCCACCTATAAGTTTATCGGGGTGACCACCAGTATCTGGGGGAACATTTGTTCACCAGAGTGCCTCAAGGGATGACAAGGTCGAACAGTCATAAACTCTTGCAAGACCGTTTCAGGCTGGACCTAAGGAGGAATTTCTTCACTGTCTAAGCCCTCAAGGTCTGGAACGGCCTGCCACTGGAGGTGGTTCAAGCACCTACACTTAACACCTTCAAGAATAAATTGGATGCTTGCTGGGATCCTATGACTCCAGCTGACTTCCTGCCCTTTGGGCAGGGGGCTGGACTCAATCTTCTGAGGTCCCTTCCAGCCCTAATTTCTATGAAATCTATATTGCAGTAAACACCTCAGTAAAACCCATCTAGATAATTTTAAGTAGAGCTATGTCTGTTTTGGGAGTTCAACAGAAGATTACCTATCAGGCTATAGGAACTACCAGAGTCAGGGCACAGATTTCTCTAGGTACTCTTGAACTGACACAAGGAAACTTGCTTAAGACTGTTGGTAGGCATGGAAGACCAATCACAAGACACTGCAGTGCCACAGCTCACTATATCTGATGGGCTCAAGATGCCTCAGTTGCAATGGATGGAAGCTTTCTATGTCCCAAGGAGGATACCCTCAGCATCTTCTCATTTGTACAGCTCTCTCACTTTCCCCACAGCAGTGTCACCTTCTATTCCTCTCTTCCTTGTGATCATTCTTCTTTGGGGCTGTTCTTCCTCAATAATCTCTGTGGTACCTAGCTTTATTCCTTCTCCTTTGCCACTCTTTTTTATTTCACTGTAATCCCCATTTTTGATCCTAATGAACTCCTCCTCTTCCCATTGCTTTTCATTTTGAATTATACCAGCTGTCCTCAATCTTGCCTCTCTCATCTGCTGAGACGGTGTTGTGTCCAAGTAACTTGATGTGAGTTTCTAACATTGCAGTACTGTTACATTTCTTGAGAAGATCTGTTAGGAAACATAAGGATCCAGCTGGTCTCAAGCACATGCTCCCACTTTAGTCCTCCTTCAGTTTTCTTGCCTTGTTCAGTTAATGGGGCTCAAGAACAGAGGTTGTTGTTTAATATTTATTTTTGTATGGAATGTCATACAGCTATGACGTCTTGAAAAACCGACATACGTTAAGTAATTTACCAGCTTAGTATCACTATGTCAGACAGAGATAGGACCCAGTTCTCCACAAGCTCTTTCAGTTATCTTAACCACAAGGTCATTACCTCCCTTTATACTTCCTATTGCCTTGTTCACTGCACTCCTTGCATTTTGTATGTTTTTTTTAAATAAAAAATGAAATAGCTGGGATCTTTGATTCATGCACTGATCACCATCCTTGTATGCTGCACAAAGCAGTTGGCACTGGGTAAAAAGTGAATGTAGTCATTAACAACCATATAGAAAAACACAGGCATAAATGGATTGAATTAAGGTTGCAGAATCACCCCTAACTTTATCGTGTTGACTTTGCAGTTGTAAGGTTCTTGTAATGTAATTTTTCTGTTAGCTGTTTATCCATTTATAAATTATTTTAATATTATTATTGTGTTTCTAAATGAAACTAATAAGTTCTGATGAGGAAAGATGCTTAGCCAGTATGCAAAAGAAGTGGGTGGGGGCAGGAGTGGACTGCTAGAAAGCTAGCATGGATTAATGGCAGAGTTGCAGAGGCAATAAGCAGAATAAAGGCTTCTTTCAAAAAGTGGAAGTCAAATCTTAATGAGGAAGATAAAAAAGAGCATAAATGCTGGCAAATAAAATGTAAAGCTGTAGTAACACAAGCTAAGAAAGAATTTAGGATAAACTTGCTAGGGACATAAAAAGGTAACAATAAAAAATGATCTCGGTACGTTAGAAGCCAAAGACTTGCCAAGAAGTCAGTTGGGCCTTTGGGTGATGTCAAAGATCAAAGTCTTTGATTTCAGATGCCGATGTCAAAAGGTCAGATGGCAAGGAGTCAGAAGCTAACACAACAAACTCTGTGGTTGTAATTTATCCCTCTGTATTAACAGTGTTGCATATACACACCCCTATCTGTGCCTCATTTCAAATTACTTGAGTTCTCATACTAGAGAGACAAACTGGCCTTGACAATTCAGCACGAGAGATATCGGTACCCATAGTGACCAGATAAAAATGAAACTACTTTAATGAAGTTGTAAAATTAATTAAATAAGCTACGCGCGCCATCCTGTGACCAAACAGAACCAGTACCACCCAAGTAAAAATAACCCCCCTTTTTTATGAAACCTGAGCAAACAAAGAAAGCACAAGTGCCAATTAATTATTTATAATTGGCGTATAGTAATTGGTCACCTGCGGAAAGTATAACTTTGAAATAACTTCCACCCAGAACAGAGAGCAGAGAGAACAGAGAGAGAGAGAGAGCAGAGAACTGTGTATACACTCAAGAAGAACAGATTGTGCACAACAAATGTTATTTCTTCTGCCTACGTATTTTTTTATTTTATTTCTTTTTTGGCGTAACCCCCGTCTCATCTTACCAGTCCGTTTATCTATCTTTGACGTTATCTTTCTTATCAAGAGCTCTTAGTAATTTGCAGACTGCAATGGCTTATATGAATCGCTTGGAAGCAACTATCTTACCCACCCTGTAAATGCTGAGTAACATGATATCTGCATGCTGTAACTGAATGAATAAATCAACTCCTCTCCTGACGCTGCAAGCACATCAGAAGCGTAAGTAAAATAAATCTTTTGTGAAAACATCACACTGTGTTTAAATCATCCTGACTCCTGCTCACCGTTATCACCCACCTGCCCAGTCATAAATTCCCCTCCTTGCGCCAAACCGGTCATGCCGACCCAGGCTCGAAGGTCAAGGGTGCACCGGCGTTGTGGGGCATGACAGGTCATATAGGTGTAAAAGGGGCACTAAAGGATGAAATTCTAAATTCATTCTTTGCATCTGTATTTGCTGTGAAACATATTAAAGAGATCCACTCCTTTCTAGGGGCAAGTCAGTGGGGCTGACCCAAATTGAGGCTAGGCCAGTCAGCCTAACTTCGGTTCCTGGAAAACTAGTAGAAACATCAATAATAATAATAATAATAAAATGTTCAGCACATGGCTGAACATCACTTGCTGGGTAGAAGACAAAGATAGTAGACAAAGAGTGGGTGTAAATGGTCAGTTTTCAATATGGAAAGAAGTAAACAGCAGAGTCCCCAAGGGATCTGTGTTGGGACCAGTGCTGTTTAACATATTCATAAATGATCTGGAAAGGGGGTGAGTACTGAGATGGCCAGATTTGCAGATGACACAATTATTTCAAGAGATAAGAATGAAGGTAGACTGTGAGGGATGACAAAGATCTGATACAGCTGAGCAAATGGGCAACTAAATATCAGATGAAATTCAATATGGATAAAACTATCAACCTGGGTAAAAAAAACCCAAACTGTACCTTCACTATATGATGGGTTCTACACTAACTGTTACCACACAGGAAATAGATTTGGGAATCACTGAGGACTGTTCACTAAAAACATTAGGTCAGTGCTCAGCAGGTAACCAAAAGGCAAACAAAATGTTAGCGATTATTAAGAAGGTAATGGTAAACAAAACTAAAAATATCATTATGTCATTTATAAATCCATGGTGAGTCCACACTTTGAATACTGTACCTAGTTCTGGTTTCCACACCTCAAAAAGTATATAAAAGAACTAGAAAAGGTACAGAGAAGAGCAACAAGGATCATTAGAGTTATAGGGAGGCGTCTTTGAGGAGAGATTAAAGAGACTAGGCCTATTCAGTTTAGAAGAGATGCTTGAGAGGGGACATGATAAGGGTTTATGACCCACATTTTTGTTCAGGGGGCATGCTCGGGTGGGATGGGCTTCACCTCTCCCCTAAAGGCAAGTGTGTCTTCTCTTTCAGGTTGATTTGATCTCATACAGTGTGCTTTAAACTAGCTTCACTGGGAGATGGGGCCACAGGGGGACACAAGGACACATCCCAGACAAGACAGGTGATGAGTACCAGAAGAACCCTGGTAAGTGACAAGGGTCTGGATAGGCTTAGGATTAGGTGGGGTGGGGGAGGTGCATATACCCGTAGGAGGCCTTAAATGCCATCTACACTAATACTCATAGTATGGGGAACAAGCAGGAAGAACTTGCCCTCCTGCTGGCTAACACAAACCCGGACATAGCGGGGCTCACCGAAACCTGGTGAGATTCAACTCATGATTGGGTGGTAAACATCAAGGGCTACAGACTGTACAGGCAGGATAGAGCAGGGAGGAAAGGTGGGGTGTGGCGCTTTATGTCAAAGAGCAATACAAGTCCTCAACAAACAGCACTGGGTCAGAGAAGGGGCAGACTGAAATGCTCTGGGTTAGAATACAAGGGGATCAAGGGCAAAAGGACTTAATGGTGTGTGTCTACTATTGACCACTGAACCAGAGGGAAGAGCTGAAGAGGGAATTCTCAGGTCAGCTTGTGGAGGCAGTTAAATCAAGGGACGTGGTCATCATGGGTGACCTAAACTCATTGGACATCTGCTTGGAGGAGCAGTCAGCCAGGTCTGAGCACTCATGTAGGTTCCTGGCCAAGATGCAGGATCTCTACCTGACCCAGGAGGTGCACAGTCCCACTAGGGGTAATGCCTTGATGGTCATGGTCTTGGCCACAGGCGACGACATGGTGAGGGGACTGCGGGTTCTCGACCACCTGGGCAATAGAGATCATCACCTACTGAAATTCACCATCCAGCACAGGGTGTCAAAGACCTACAGCAAGGCAGCAGCCCTTGACTTCAGGAGGGCCAATTTCAATGTGTTAAGGATATTAGTTGGGGAGGCACTGAGGTCCCAGTGGGTAGGGGAGTTGGGAGTCCAAGACGAGTAGTTGTTCCTTAAGGAGACGATCCCCTGAGCCCAAAGTGTGACAGTCCCAATGCGAATCAAAGGGGGCAAGAATGCTTAAAAGCCCCCATGGCTCACCAAAGGTATTCAGGAATATCTGAAAGCTAAACAAAAGGCATACACCTGATGGAAGGGAGGGGCCATCACCAAAGAGGATTATACCTCCATTGCTTGAGACTGTAGGGGAACTGTTAGGAAGGCTAATGTGGAGACAGAACTAGGACTAGTGACCAGGATCAAAGATAACAAGAAGTCCTTTGTTAAACACACAAGGAGTAAAAAAGCATCAGGAGAGGCACAGCCAGGCCAAGTCAGAGCGGACCTAGTTAGGGAACTTCTGGTGGGGCTGGACATGTTCAAATCAGCAGGTCCAGATGATCTCCACCCCAGGGTGCTGAGATAATTGGCACAGGTCATTGTGGACCCCTGGCATGGCTTTATGAGAACTTGTGGTGCTATGATCAGGTGCCAGAGGACTGGAAAAGGGCCAATGTGGTTCCCATTTTCAAAGAAGGGAGAAAGGAGGACACAAGAAAATATAGGCCCATTAGTCATACCTCGGTCCTGGGGAAGCACTTAGAGAAAATTATCCAGGAGCACATCTGCAATGGACCAGCAGGGGACATTATGCTTAGGGGCAATCAACATGGGTTCATTACAGGCAGGTCCTTTCAGACCAACCTGGTGGCCTTCTACAACCAGGTCACAAAATCCTTAGACACGGGTGTCGTGGTGGACGTAATCTTTCTGGACTTTAGGAAGGCCTTCGACACTGTCTCTCACCCCATTCTCATTAAAGGATTAGGTGACTGTGGCGTCGATATCCATACAGTCAGATGCGTCGCAAATTGGCTGGAGGGCTGCACCCAAAGAGTGGTGGTGGATGGGTCTTTTTTGACTTGGAAGGATGTAGGCATTGGGATCCCCTAGGGCTCGGTCCTTGGGCCCATACTGTTCAATATCTTCATCAGCAACTTGGATGAGAGGGTGAAAAGCACCTTGTTCAAATTCATGGATGACACTAAGATGTGGGGAGAAGTGAGCACACTTGAAGGGAAGGACAGGCAACTAGATCTGGACAGGTTACAGAGGAAGGCAGATGAGAATAGGGTGGGATTCAATAATGACAAGTGCAAGGTATTGCACCTGGGGAGGAAGAACCAGCAGCATACCTATATGCTGGCTGGGGAACTCCCATCTCATCAGCACAGAGGCAGAAAACGTAGGCCTCCAATGTGAGGTTGCAGTCAGTAAAGCTAACCGCACCTTGTCATGCATCCATAGATGCATTGCAAGCAGGTGCAAGGAGGTCTATGTGACATTGGAAGAACACATTTGGAGTATTGCATCCAATTCTGGGTGCTGCACTTCAGGAGGGATGTGGACAGCATTGAAAGGGTCCAAAGGAGGGCCACTCACATGGTTAGGGAGCAGCAGGGCAGGCCCTATGAGGAGAGGCTACCGGACCTGAACCTTTTCAGCCTTCACAAGAGAAGGCTGAGAGGGGACCTGGTAGCCATCTATAAACTTATCAACAGGGATCAGCAGGGAACAGGAGAGTCCCTGTTCCCCTGAGCACTACCAGGTGTAACTAGGAATAACGGCCACAAGTTGACTGAGAGTAGGTTCAGGCTAGACATCAGGAAGCACTACTTCACAGTCAGGGTGGCTAGGATCTGGAACGAACTTCCAAGGGAAGTGATGCTCACTCCTACCCCAGGGGTCTTCAGAAGGAGGCTAGATAATCACCTGGCTGGGATGATTTGGTCTCAGCATTCTTTCCTGCCCATGGCAGGGGGTGGGACTTGATGATCTGTTCAGGTCCCTTCCAACTGTACCAACTATAAAACTATGAAAATACTAAATGGTGAAGAGAAAGTAAATAGGGATGTATTATTTAACTTTTTCTCACAATACTAGAACTAGGAGTCACAAAATGACACTAGTAGGTAGTAAGTTTAAAAGTAATAACATTCTTTTTTTTTGCTTTTTTGGTTTTTTATCCAGCATGTAATTCAGGTGTGGAACTCACTGCCACCAAATACAAAAAAGGACTGGGCAGTTTCTTGGGTGAAAGGTTCATCAGTAGCTATTGAGCATGGGGATTAGGTTCTTCAGCCTCTGAATTAGAACTTACTAGACATTAAATGCTGGAGACTGCAAATGAGAAAGGAACAGTGGAAAAAAAGCTGTCATACCCAGTTCACTCCTCCTTTTGATATCTCCTCTTTGCTACTGTGGCCACATCTACACAAGATTATGATTGTGCAGTTGTTACTGCACAGTCATTTAGTACTTAATTACTTTCATAACCAAGTAATAAATGATTACACAGTAACTGGTATTACTGCTCAGCAGCATCCCAGCATGGTTGCCCAGTGAGGCTTACTGCATAACAGCTCATTACTACTGTGCAGTAGCCTTTTGCCATTGTTAGTGCCTGGTGGCGCTACTGTGCAGCAGTAGCAAGCTATTGCATGGTATTAACAAGATTCTGTACAGTAAGTGTCTCGTGTAGACGTGGCTAGGGTGACACAGGATACTGGCAAGATAGACTTAAAATCTGATTCAGTAAATGGAAATCCTTATGTTAAAAACATCTACTTATATTTAAATAAATTCAATAATACAATATAGTATGCAAAACTGATCTTTGAACCAAGTGCATTGGGAGGGAACATTGATTTTCATGGAGTTGAAGTTTCCCAGTACTAAGTCTAACTCTAACCTGCTACTGATTGAATAATAAGTTTGTCTGGATGCAGTTAATGCCCATATTCAGTGATAACACACTTAGAGGTTATGCAAAGTGCAACATGCACTGTAAAGATAGTTCCCTGTTAAACTTATTATCAGAAAACATTGTGCCTTCTAAATATTGCCTTACAATGATGTGCTTTAGTGTGTATGTTCAATATACTTTATTAAAGGGACAAATTCTTATCTTCTGAATAAATAGTAAGCAGACATGATTCAAGGAGAAAGGCACTTTCTCCAACTTCTCTTTCACAATACATGCAACAGTTATTGGTCTCTGACACCAAACCATAAAAGCATTGGTCTGACAACATCTTCAGATATGCTGTTTACACATACTGTAAGACTCCTTGTCAAGTACTTAAGTGCAGCTTTGCAAAACTAATGAAAGTTTCTTCAGCTTTAAAGCCAAGTTTTATTGCCCAGCATTTACCAGCTTACTTGACAGTTTAAAAAAAATAATGAAATGACAAGCAATCTTAATTGGCCATCAAGAAATAAATTACTTGCTGTGAAATTTTACAGGGCTCATTTAGCATAATAAATGGACACATACTTTTTTGGGTACTTCGGTGTCTCTTCCATTTTTCTTCTCTATTAAAAAGTAGATTGGTGCAGGTGGATGCAGAAGGTAAAGCACCACACAACATGAGGGAAAAGCATAAAAACACTCAGAGGCCAATCTAGAACAGGGTGGTTCTGATTTAATGACTTGAATGGAGCTGGCTCTTCCCTAAGAAGCAACTGAGTAAGAAAAAAGGCAAAGTGAAACTGAACAAATGAAAGTCCAGAGACTATGATCCTTCTCTCTAGCAATAATTCCACTTTTTGAAATAGTATCAGAAAGAATAGATTTTTAACATGACTCCTCTAATGGACAGAGTAAAAGACTTTTTTTTAATTACCCTTTTACTTGTTATTTCTCTTAGTGATTTTTCTTGTATATTGGGTGGATTTTATACCAGAAAGAGGATTTGAAGCAAATATATATATGCTTGTGCTCCCACAGACTGCCAGCATTTTTGCTTTCAATGTGTGCCACTTCCGCTGCTGTGTGCCGCCAGCACTTCCAGTTTTGTTGTTGTGTGCCACTAGAACTTCTGGCTTTACCAGTGTGCAGGTGCATGGGGGATCCCCCCTCTGCTGACTGACTGCTGGGGAACCCCCTGGCCCTGCTCGTTGACTGGCCGCCAGAGCTACACCGACCAAAAAAGGTTGAAAACCCCTGGTATATGGCATATGGCAGATCAGGGAGGGGACAAGAGGTCCATTATCATATAAGGCAGAGAGCAGAAAACAGAGCAATAGACCAGGCAGAAAGCGCAGGCCAGGAAGCAGAAAGGTGTTCTTGAATGTGAGCAATCAGCTGAATTATAAACAGAAGTTACCTCCTAATAATAGGAGTCCTTTGAGATGTGCTTTCCATATGCCCAGCTCTCCATTTTGTCATTCCCAGAGTCCCACTTAAGGCTCTGTTGTTGAGAGGAAACTGAGCAGCAGGAAGTGTGTTCTGCCCTTTATTTCTTCATCAGAGTATGAAGAGTGGTAAGGCTAAAACGCATGTAGTGGCTATTGTGGCCGAATGCCATCCCAATCTCTTCAGACTCTGCTATTAGGTTTTTCCTTGCTATTGTTTCATCACCTGTCTGTCAATTTGGTTGTCAGTGTTTTCTGCAGTGAACAGGCAACCCCTTGCCCCATCTGTTTCTTTTAACAGTGAGTTGTGACCTGGGCTGGAGACATTCCTGAGAGAGGGGGAACCTGCTCCTGTGGATATGAGAAGCTACAGGAAACTGGGGTTGAAGGTCGGGGGGAGGAGTACTCCACCTCTCTATTATGCTAGCACTGACTTCATAGCATACAGGCAGGACTCTACCTGGTGACCAGTGATGCTTTTTTTAATTGGTTGGTTGGCTTCAAACAACACCTGCCCTGATAGGACCTGGAAAGGTGATTTCAAAAGGCCTATATAAGCTAACACTGCCCAGAAGGAGGGGAGAGAGACATATTGGGGAACATATGAGTAACTGACCAGGCAGAGAAATGGGGATCACTCTTAAAACTCACAGATACGCCATAAACTGCCAGCCTCCAGAGGAAAGCACAGTCAGCCTCTGGATGATACTTTTGAGTAACTTACCTGAAACTTATCTAGAAATATAGCTTGCTGTAAAGTAGATGTGTGTTCAAAGGCTACCTAGCCACACTGTCTGCTCTATGGTTATTCTGTGATACTGCTCTAACCTGTACCCTTCCTCAAGCCTACTCTCTGTAACCTTTAAAGGTCTCTACTATAACCAGTATGGTGGACTGGCTGGGAAAGGGATAGGGGCCTGCCTTCATGTTCCCCTGGTTCAGCTGACTAAAGGAGACTACTTTTTGTGCTTTAGGCTAAAGGAAGCACCCCAGGTTTTCTACAAGGCCTGTGTACCCCTAGGGGCACAGGGCTGAGACCAGGACCTCTGGGTGGTAGCAGCGATGTCCCCAGGCTTGTGAATGTACGCTAGGAAAGGAGTCAGCCAAATGTGAGGTGCTTCTGGGGAGGCACTCAGAGTTTGGTAGGTGGGTGACTCAGCATAGGAAAACCTCCTGGTCTGCCACAGCTATCATTAAGACAAATAGTCTCTGAACTTGAGTATTATGCTGCTTGTGAACCCACAGCCAGGATCTGCATATGAAACACACATCCGTAAGAATTCTACTTATTGCTAAGAAACTTCTTTCCATATTTTCATTATTAATCCTACCTTTTCTCCATATTCAACATCAACATCCTTACTGGGGGAGGGAAACATATATCTATATCGAGAGAGATAGTTTGGGGGTATATCTAAATTGCCTCTAATTTTTAAACCAATGCATTTAAGCATACCTAAATTCAATGTGCATTAGCTTAATGCACATTAAGCGGGTTGAGACGGGCATCTACATGTGCAGGAATTAAAGCACAGTAATACTGTGTGTGGACTAAAGTTAGTCCCAAGTCAGTTGACAAACACAGTGTTAATGCACTTTAACACATCTACATGTTAATGAGCTTTAATTATTCATGCTTAAATTTGATATGCTATTCACATCTAATGTAGGCTATTCACATCTACGTTTGATACCTGCAAATGCAGGTATCAAACGTAGATGTGAATAGCCTACATTAGCTATTTTAATGTAGATGTGAATAGCCTACATTAACCATTTTAATGAATTGCTTAAATTAGCCTTTTTAAATGTGCATATGTGTAGACACATGCCCTTAATGCTCATTTAATAATGTGCATTAAAGCATCATGTGCAGAGGCTCCCAGTATCTCCCAAATGTTTAATGCCTGGGACACACTTTTCTGAATTAAATTTGGTGGCACACTTCACTCTTACACTAAAAATATGTTTCATCTGTGTATTTTTTTTTCAAAGCATCTAATGCACTCCATTCCCCTACCAAAAGATATCATACCAATGCTGATATACACTGTTAAAAAAGTTACCAAGTAGACCTTTCTTTAAGCAGAGGATTAGTCTCTTTCAAGGATGAGTATTTGACTAGTCAAAGTTTGGTCAATCGACCAGTCAAAAATTGTAAAAAAAATTGCCAAAACGTCCAAATAATGCACAGAAAAAGCACATTTCCATTAAAATGTGTAAAATATATATATATATATATATATATATAAAATAATTTTAAAAATTATATTTCTGTCAAGAAAGCTAGAAAAAATGTAGGGTTTTTTTGTAAAATTGCTACAGTCTTTGATCAGTCAAAAATATATGCAGTCAATTGATCAGCTTGCCAACTTTAGTCTCTTTACCATTATCCTTTTTAGCCTCCTCCACAACTTTTCTTAATGGTGTGACTCCTTAGTTAAAAATAACTGAGATATGATCTCAATTCAGAAAAGGCTGGGCGGGGCGGGAACAGGACTTTGGGGCTTGAGAATCACTGATCTAGTTGATGCCACATCAGTGCAGTAAGGACAGGGCCTTACTTTGCTTTGCCCCTCTCTATTGTCTGTCCCCTCCAAACCCCAGCCAGCAAACAAGGGCAGCCCCTGTTCCCTGTAACCACTCCCATGGCACCTCCTGCCAACCATGAGAGTATGGGAGGAGTGGAGGAACAAGTCAGGTTGCAAAGCTCAGCTCCATCTATGCATCTGCTGGCCCATCCATTCACAGGTGTGTGAGCAGGGGAAGGAGGGAGCTGGCACAGGGCCTGCCTGGGAGCAAAAAACGGCAGGAGGAGAGAGAAGCAGTGGAAGCAGTCCCCAGAGGAGCAGCCGCAGCCACCACCATGGGTGTAGCTGCGCAGGATGCTGGACAAGGAAGAAGAGAATTTAGTTTCTCACAAAGCATCTTGCGGCATGCTTCCGTTGTTCCTGCGGCACACCCTTTGGCAGTTGTGATGCATAGGGGGTGCACATGCATCCCCTTAGAGTGCTGGTGCACCCTCTGATTGACTGCACTTGCTGCTTAAGCAATGGGCGGGGAGGGAGGTGGAAGCACTAGTGTCCCCACCCCCACAAATGCCAGCTGATGGCTGCAGCCACTCCCAAAAGTAGGGGAACTCCCTCCAAGCATCAAGATCTGCCGTGAGGGGGGATCCCCACATGCAATGAGACTGGTTGCGGGGTGGGGCATGTGCTCTCCTGACTCAGGCGGCAGCAGTCGCCCATGCCCTTTGGGGATCTCTGTTCTAACCCATCTTCAGTGAATTAGGGTTAGAAAGAAACTGGGCTTTTTTCATTGTTTTATTTTTATCCATGTCTTAAGAACCTTTTAGTATTGGCTTTAATTTATTTTTTAAAATTGAACTCAGCTGGACATTTGGCAATTCACACTTTAACCCTACATGTTCTGACCTCCAAGTGGTAACTTTCTTTGCTGACTAACTCTATTTTCCATTCCCTGCTGGTTCTCTGCTTACTCTTAATACTCTTTCTGATGGGTTTATAATTCATTCAACAAGATCTGTGACATTTTCTTAATTCCCTCCACCCTCCCTCTCCACTGCTTAGGATACACATTTCCGATAAATATTGCCCCTTTGTCTCAACAATTCTAATTCTCCTCCACGTTCAGTGCCAAAGTTCTTCAGTCATTGTCTGATTTCTTTGTCTGATTTCCTTAAATTCAGAAAGCTTTCCCTTTACTAGACCTGTTTTTGTTTATTAATCGAATTAAATAGAGGATTTCAAGATTATTTATCCAAGTTCTATCTTCCATTGTGTACACTTTGTATAGTAATTGTGTGTAACATGTGTTAACCTCTATTTCTCTTGGGTTTCTGCCAGAAACAATCATTACTCTGCTCTATTTTTTCCTCTCCTTCTTCATCTTGTGATGGTTGTGCAAATTGGGAATGTGAAGTTTTCTTCATTCTCTGAATCTCCTTGTAGTGAATGTGTGACAACAGGACCCAAGATTGAATAGTTCTATCTAGTGGCCATTTATAGTTATAAACCTCTGTGGTTGGTTTTTTTTTTAGTCATTAATATTCAGGATATTGGAACTATTCGCAAGTATGAAAGCAGAGCTGGAGAGAAACCAACATTAATAGAAGTGTAGAGAAAGACAGGAAAAGGTAGATAAATGAGCGGAAGAGCCACTTGGCACTGGATGTAACTGAAAGAAAAAGAACAAATAATAATTCCGTAATAAATATAGAATAATAGAATTGTAGATAATTCCAATGATTTTTTTTCTGCCATTCTGGATAAGTGGACACCCCAAGTCTTTAGCCATAGAGTTGAGTTCAGTTAAAAGACCATTACAATAATATCAGGACTGCAGGGCATTTATGGGGGCATTGAAGCTAAGAAGAGACCAGGCCACAGTGATAATGTTAACATTTATTATAACACCGTTAGTGCAATAGCCAAATGCAGTATGTCCGTCAAACAAAATGCCATTAACTGATGTTTTCCTCTCCACCTTTATACTTTCATTAATTTATCAGTACTGCTATATTCAGCTGAAAGAATGCATCTACTGTCATTGATTTAATTAATCCATAAAACACAACAGACCATACATTAGTACTGACTAAAGTGTACTTGGAAGTATATGAGCCTGAGTAGAAGCCAAGTATATCTACAGCATTCATGAAGTTTAATCAGTACTACTATACTGTATGTTGTTTCTTAATTGCAATTATTAAATAGACATTTTAACAAGAGTACTGTAGTAGAGGCTTTCTTTTTACAGAAGAATAATAATGATGAATGAAGTATTTTGGTAATATGTAAATTGAACACAATAAATAAATGTGAACATCTATTATCTTGTATAATTTAATGATTAGGAATACATTTCTACAGAATATTTCCTTTTGTAAGTTCAAAAGTTAACTATATCCTATTATAGTTAACTCCCGAGGTCCCTTCCAGCCTTGATGTCTATAAAAGTATTGTGCCAAGTTAAGATCCCCCTCCACAGACAGGGATGCAGGGACCAAAACAATATGGACATCTCTTGCAGATGATAATGGTGCACATAAGCTATTACTATACCATATAGCATTATCGTTCTGAACACAGCAGAGGATAATCAATCAAATCTTATCAATTTGTAAATTGGAAAACTTTTGGAAGTACAAGAATAAAAATGAATTGCTGTCATAAATTATAAAGCAGTGATCTAGCTAGTTCCACTGTCAGTGGCCAGAAAAGACATTTTGAAATCAATGGATAGAATAAAATTTAAATCTTTGTATCTTACCGTATGAGTCTTGTGAACCTGGGTCATTTTTGGCACCATTTCTTAAGAAGTTTTAAAAAGCATGGAATCTAGAGATGTATAGGGGTGTATACTTGTTTCCTAAGTTAGTTGTTTGCAGTTAAAAAAGGAGGAAGAGTTTATTCCTGTTCAAACGCCTGATTTAAGAAAGCAGTCTCTCCATGCAGAACACTTCCAATTTTTGTGTATCCTGAAACTTTTGTCATATTCTAGCAATAAATTACTTTCTAGCACAGGGTGCTGAAATAATGAACAAAAGCTTTCACACTCCTGTCAATACATGCCTTTTTTCAGGTTAGCAGATTTCTTCTTTTGTGCTGAAGGAAGGATCCAAAATGTATTTGTGGTTTTGCTTCGTATCTTCTGATAACCAGAGGATTAGATTTCTTATTCTTTGGCTCCAAAACCTCAGTCCTTCACAGTCCTTCAAATTGATTGGAAGGAAAATTCCTTTAGCAATTAGGACCCCATCTTCTGCCTATGCCAGGCCCTACTAGAGGGAAATAATCTCTTGCCCAAACCAATTCATTGCTAAGCACGTGATTTTCCACTGCAAGACATCCATATTAAACATTTCTCTTAAACATTATGGGAGGGCAGCATTCATCTCAAGTTTGTTCTGCAGAAAAAGCAGTTCATAAAACAATAAGCTAAGTACAATGCAGCATCTGTGAGTATAACATGCTTTATCTGCTGCTGTAGTTGGCTTTTGTGCTTATTCATTAGTTGTTCAGAACGAGTGCTTACCATTGTGGCTTCCTGGACTTTTGTTTGTTGCTGTTCCTCTCTTGTTAGTCCTTTTAGACCTGTTCAATAAGCGTTTTAAGAGCTTGCCCTTTTTTTAATACCACCTGAACTGCTCATAGTCACTTTTCAAAGAAGTGAAAGATTTCATTTGGCGCTCAAGTATACCTCACATTCCTTGTTGAGTGTTTTGGGCCAAAAAGATATAAATATCAATAATAGTTGGGACAGCAGGAAGGGGTCCCAAAGTCAGCATCTCAAGCACTCTTCACTATAGGAATATGCTAAATAACAGCCTTTATGGTAATACTGTTTTGTAGTCGGTGTCATTTGCTTGTGTTTATACTTTTCACTTGTTAATGTCTCATACCATCCTTTCCTGTTTTCAGTATGTTTGTGATTTTATGCTGCACTTCTCAAAATGGGAATAGTTTTTACAAATTTAACAAGTATCTTGCCTTACATTTGACTTCCTTAAACTTACAGATTTCTTGTTTTCCTTTTTTAAGGAAAAGCAAGGTAGAATATATACATTTAACAGCTTATTCTGAAGGTGGCCAGTTCTGTGGCTATTCAGGAGTGAACTTCACAGCTTGGAGCTGGTGGGTGAATGCCCCTTTGTTCATATTTGTGCATCTCAATCTTGTGAGTGACAGTTCCCAAATGAATAAGGCTGATACAAGTCACTGTTTTTAGGTCACCATGTAACCTGAGCTGGTTCTAGAGAGGGATTTGTCTGATAGTCTCAAATTCTTGTATTTGACTTCATATGCATAAGAGGCCAATACAGAGTTAAGTAGTGGTGTGACCTGCTCTCAGCAGCTTATGTTGCTGAGCAGGCAGGCTGCACATCCTGAACTAACTAGAATTTTATTGCAGTTGATGGCTTATTCCTAGGTATAATTAATGGCAATAATCAAAGTAGAGGACATGAATGAGAAGATAGATCATTATGGCCAGTGTGTATCCCAGAGGACAGTTTAGCTACCAGAGCGATAAAAGTTGCCTGACAAATGGAATTACTAGCGCTGATTCCTAAGCAGTTTTTTGGTTTGGTAAACCTGTGATTTTTTTTTCCAGAGAGAAGTCTGGGTATTATGGATCAGACCAGGCCTCACTTTCCCTGTGACCTCAAGGAGCAGTAGTGAATAGCAATAAATAAATGATTGTATAAAAACATAATTGAATCAAGATTTGACTGGTATCTGAATGAGAACTCAGTAGGTTCAGCCAGCTTAATAGCTGCAGAAGAACTCTGCTGCTGATAAATACAAGTTAGTAGACAGGACAGTAAGGGCAGCCTGACTATGTGTGGTTCATACACACTCAGCATAGAACTCTTATACTCACACTTTTATGCTATAGAGCCCTTGACCAGTTTACTATTTGTGTTCATCTGCAGTCTCCCCAAATTAATCTCCACTATGTCTATGCAGAAATAGATCACTATCTTTTTGTTTTCCCCAGATATAGTTTCACCTTCACCATACTATTTTTCCAGGGAAAACACTGAGTCCCTCTCGCCTCTCCTGCACTGTTCCATCTCACTTCTGTGTTTTCTTCTCTGATGAAAGTCTGATTTCTATGCTACTATTACTATGTTCCCTGTTCTTTTCTCCAGGCCTTGACAGTCTAGGACCAGCTTTGAGGCATGTGAGTCCCTGGCATGGCTGAGTGCTGATGGATTAAATGACCTTACTTCATGTCTACTGAAATATATACAGAATTCTTACAAACCTCTTTTGAATTACAAGAAGTGAGTCACACCTGAAATGGTGAGTGAACCATCTCCAGTCCAACAAACTCTTTCTTGTATGAATTTTTCTGGCTATGTGTAGTAATTCGTCAGGTGCAGAATGTACTTAAAGGAGGCAGCAGGGTAAAGAGTTCTGTATTTGTGATCTAGAACTGCTTATGAGTATTATTTTAATCCATGGGATAAAGAATAGAATAGTACTGGGATATGACATCAAATCCCAAATTTTCAAGGGTGCTCATTATGTACTAGTTTATTGAGTCATGTATTTTTGGCTGCATAATGGTCCTGAATCAACAGGAAGAATAAAGGTCTGGTTTGCTAATTTAAATAATTATCCTGGAAGACGAAAAGGTAGGTTTTACAGCCCCTCAACTTGAGAAAGTGCCCTGAGTAAGTGACCTAATCACTAGAGAACTACACAGTCATGTAGTCATGGGGGACCTGAACTTCCCTGACATCTGCGAAGAGCAGTCAGCCAGAACTGACCGCTTATATAAGTTCTTAGCCAGAATTCAGTACCTCCACCTAACCCAGGAGGTGCACAGACCCACCAGGGGAAATGCCTTGTTGGACCTGGTGCTGGCTACGGGAGATAACCTGATGAGGGGGCTGTAGGTGCTCGACGACCTGGGCAACAGCGATCATCGCCTGCTGGAATTCACCATCCAGCGCAAGGTGGCAAAGGCCTACAGCAAGGCAGCAGCCCTAGATTTCAGGAGGGCAAACTTCAATGAGCTAAGGAGAATAGTCAGAGAAGCACTGAGGTCCCAGAGGGGAGGGGAGCAAGGTGTCCAAGGACAGTGATCACTCCTTAAGGAGACAATCCTCCATGCCCAAAGGGAGGTAATCCCAATGTGGATCAAAGGGGTCAGGAGGGCACACAAACCCCCATGGCTCACGAAAAGCATCCAGGAATGTCTCCTAGCTAAAAGGGAGGCATACACCTAATGGAAAGGAGGGGACATCACCAGGGATGACTATACTGCAGTTGCTCGGGGATGTAGGAGGGCAGTCAGAAAGGCCAAGGCAGAGATGGAACTTGGACTAGCTTCCTGGATTAAGGACAATAAGAAGTCCTTCTTTAAATACATAGAGGGTAAAAAAAAGGTTCCGGGTAATGTGGGGCCCCTGCAGGACACGTTAGGAAATTTGGTCGTCACACCAGACGACAAAGCCAACATGTTTAATGATTTCTTTGCCTCTGTTTTCCTAAGCAGGGACCGGAACAGTCACCCCCTCCACTGGGCCCCCCTCAGGCCCCAGGGGAGGCACACCTAGGCCAAGGCTTAGTGAGGAACTAGTTAGGGAACTTCTGGAGGGACTGGATGTATTCAAGTCAGCTGGTCCAAATGATCTCCACCCTAGAGTACTAAAGGAATTGGCTGAAATCATTGCAGGACCCCTGGCATGGTTTTATGAGCACTCGTGGTGCTTTGGTGTGGTGCCAGAGGACTGGAAGAGGGCCAACGTGTTTCCTATCTCCAAAAAGGGGAAGGAGGAGGACCCAGAAAACTATAGGCCAGTTAGTCTTACCTCAATCCTACGCAAGCTTTTTGAGAAAATTATTCTGGCACATATCCACCAGGGACCAGTAGGGGAGGTCATGCTTAGGGGCAACCAACATGGGTTCATTAGAGGAAGGTCCTGTCAGATCAACCTGGTGGCCTTCTATGACCAGATCACCAAATCCTTAGATGCAGGGGTAGCAGTGGACATAGTATTCCTGGACTTTCGGAAGGCCTTCAACACTGTCTCTCACCCTGTTCTCATTAAGAAACTGGTGGACTGTGATGTTGACACCCACACAGTCAGTTGGGTCGCCAACTGGATGAAAGGCCGCACCCAGAGTGGTGGTGGATGAGTTATTTTCAGCCTGGAGGGATGTGGGCAGTGGGGTTCTGCAGGGCTCAGTCCTCGGGCCCACAGTGTTCAACATCTTCATCAGTGACTTGGACAAGGGGGTAAAGAGCACCCTGTTCAAATTTGCTGATGACACTAAGATGTGGGGGGAGGTGGGCATGCTAGAAGGGAGGAATAGGCTGCAATCAGACCTAGACAGGTTACAAGGGTGGACGGATGAGAATAGGATGGGATTCAACACCGACAAGTGCAAAGTGATGCACCTAGGAAGGATCAACTGGCAGCATACCTACAGGCTGGGGAACTCCCTTCTTGTCAGTACAGAGGCAGAAAAGGATCTTGGGGTCATCATTGACTCCAAGATGAATATGGGCAGGCAATGTCGGGATGCAGTCAGGAAGGCCAACCACACCTTGTCATGCATCTGCAGATGCATCTGGAGCAGGTCCAAGGAGGTGATCCTCCCCCTCTATGCAGCACTGGTCAGGCCGCAGCTGGAGTACTGCATCCAGTTCTGGGCGTCGCACTTCAAGAGGGATGTGGACAACATGGAGAGGGTCCAGAGGAGGGCCACTCGCATGGTCATGGGACAACAGGGCAGGCCCTATGAGGAGAGGCTACGGGACCTGAACCTGTTCAGCCTCCAAAAGAGAAGGCTGAGGGGGGATCTAGTGGCCACTTACAAACTAGTCAGCGGGGATCAGCAGGCACTGGGGGAGTCCCTATTCCCCCGAGCACTGCCAGGAGTGACCAGGAATAACAGTCACAAGCTGGCAGAGGGTAGATTTAGGCTAGATATCAGGAGGTGCTACTTCACGGTCAGGGCGGCTAGGGTCTGGAACCAACTTCCAAGAGAAGTGGTGCTGTCTCCTAACCTGGGGGTCTTTAAGAGGAGGTTAGATGAACACCTTGCTGGGTTCGTTTGACCCCAGTAATCTTTCCTGCAATGGCAAGGGGTCAGACTCGATGATCTACTCAGGTCCCTTCTGACCCTAGAAACTATGAAACTATAGCATGGTAAATGCTCAAGCATTCTTAAAGAAAAAATAATAGTTCCTATTCATTTGCTTTTCAGTATAGATGAAGGTGCGTCACCTATACTTTGAAGATGCTTTCAAAATATAGGTGAGGACTTTTGGCTCTGGTTCCTAAGTGAATCAAGACATTTTCCTAAACAAGGTGCCTAAGACCCAGTGGGCATGTCTACACATACCTTTCATGGCACAGTTGTTACTTTACTGTCATTTAGTCCTTGTGCTGTACCATCTCATGAGAAGCCAGATTTCAGACACATCCTCTGTGCTTAGTGATTCCTATCTGCTAGTTCTGGATAGCTCTGTATTGCATTCTCATGTTTGATTTGGTTTTGTTTTCTAATTAAACTGTTGAGATACTTAACTCTAGTCCCTATACACTGTATTGCATCAGACCAAATATAACTGACCAGGCTGTTGCCTTCCAACACGGGATTTTAAAATTCCCATTTGTCATTCCTGTTTTCTAAAATCATTAAGGCCACTGTCATTTTAAGGTTCCTCTGGCTGCAATTCCCCTTTTTTTGCCTTGTACTTTAATCCCTTGCTCTTCTACTTCTTTCTCTATTCTGTGCCTTTTTACATACAAAAACACACACTTACACAACTGCTGCTCTGCGTAATTTATGCTATTTTAGTGTAATTGCTTTTTCAACAGCACTTCAGTTACAAATAGACTGCTTTCCTAAAGTTGAGGTAAATTATATTTTAATGTGTGATTTTTTTTTTTTTAATTAAATAAAGAGAAAAGTGGTGCAGCTTGGTTTATGACCATCTTTAAAAACACTGACTACACAAGAAAGGGTGAACTTGTCCAGCAAAGGCAGATTTAAAATCAATTGACTGCAACAGTGGTTCATTAAACAACTTGCAATTTAGAGTCTGATTCAGCAAAGAAAAACAAAAAATCCCTTCTGCTGAAACCTGTTGGACTTACTAACACAAAATGAACCTTAAGTCAGTCTAGCATTGTAAAACCACTAATGTGTCATTAGAACCAGAAGCAAACCAGACCAAAAAAACAAATTGTAGATGAATATGTAAGGGATGTCTAGTGAATGACACTCTAGTAGACTGACCTGGGCACTCGGATTGACAAAGTCTGGAGGAAAGAAATTCTGTTGAATAAGCAGAGCTATTCTAAAGTCGGAGTTCTCTATTACAGCTCACCAGCCTGAGTTCATGCCTATTTAATGGATTTCAGTATTGGGAGTCAAAGGATCTTGGGGGAATTAAGCCACAAATGAGAATGCATGAAACTTTGTTGACTGTAAACTGTAATAGACTGAAAACTCTTTAGGTCAGGGGCTGTTTGGGGTGTGTTTATGTAATTCCTAACATATTGTAGGTATTACTTAAATGAAGGTAATAAACAAAATGATATAGGCTGTAAATACATGATACCAGGAAAAGTGAGAACCTTGGTAGAGTTAACCTGTATAGACATTAGTTTTTCCTGAGACATTTGTTGCTCTCCCAGGAGAAACCATGAGTTTAAAGACATCCAGGATTTTTTTTCCCCCAAAACAAAAATGGTTGGTCAGGGAGAAAAATAACCCATAAAAAACAGGCTCATTGCCTTCCACAAGAGTTTCTCCTGGGAGAGAGAATGTCTGTACACATTTGCATCTGAGAAGCCACTGCACAATTCTCCAACAGCCCAGGGTTCTTTGTTCTATCTCCCCCTCTACCCAAGGAGATAATATATTACTGCTGCTCCATCTGAGCAGGGAGCAGAACACCCCCCCCTTCACAACTCCACATTGTGCTGCAGAAAGATACAGACTAACTCTGATCGTTCTATGTTATTCAATTAGTGCTTCCCTTTGCACTGCTGCAATCTGCCTCTAGGTATACTGAGGAAATCTACAGAACATGCTGAGAAGTATACACAGGGTCGCTTTGGCTATGCAGCATCAGCCCTGGAAGGTCTCTGCTTTTAAGGGGTTCTGTTAAGGCCCCTTATTTGAATATCTATTCAGGAACCTCCAGGTAAGATTGTTCTATACAGAAACAAAACAGATTATTTGAACATGTGTAATTAGCTTTTGAGGAAAAATGGTGGAGGGGAGAGGATGCAAGCATTGATGATAATGATGCAACTACACAGAAATAGCCTGGAAAATTATTTAAGTGCAGCATAGGGAAATAAGGAAAGTAGCACCCTCATGCAAGTTTGCAAACCTGATAAAATCAGGCCACCTCCAACAGATGTTCTGTGCACACTAAGTGAAAAAACACAGACAGAGATTTAAGAGATAAGGGTGAAGCGAGGTCAGTATCCATTCTGAGACTAAATAGGATCAATGATAAATTACATAAGGTATCTTCAAACATTGGAAGGTATGGGCATGTGAACTGAATGTAGAGAGGGCATGAAGAATGTCAGTGTGTGCAGCAAAAGCAAACAGCTTGAGTTCCGCTAGAATTAGAGCTGTTACAGGATTATACGACATTTGGATGGCTTTGCAGCTATTATTAATCATTTTAGCAAAAGGAGGTGATCTCCTGCAAAGCATTGGCCTGTGTTGAAGGCAGTGCAGAGCTGCTCACTTCAGAGGGAGTTGTGGGCTTCCTAAGACAGCTGTAGTTATATCTTCCCTAAAATTAGGCAGTCTTCTCACATTGCAGTCTTCAGTACCCCCTGTAATCAGCCATTTCTGTTTCCCTAGTGACATTGGTTGTGGATTTATTTAATCATGAATGAGACAGGTTTTAGGAGGACTTAACTAGTTAACAAGCGACAATTTATAAAGAGAAAATTATTCTAATGCTGCTGCAGCCTAACATATTTACTTCTCTGTCTCAGCTTCTGCAATTAGTTCCTGCCTCCACATATGATAGCACATTTTCAATGTCACAAATGGCAATTAGATGCCAAACCCAACTGACTCTAATAATGGTAGGGAAACATTTTCAAAGGCAAAAACATCAGCTGAGTACCTAAATCATAGTAAACATAGAATTATGGAGAGTCTGGTATGATTGGGTAGCAACTAGAACAATATGGACTGAAGTTCCAATTTAATAGAAAACTTTGAGATTTTGAAATTTGGCTTTTTTTTTCAGAATGAAAACTGAAAACTCTGAAATTCACTAAAGGAATTTCTAGGGAAAAATTCAGGGCCATTTTTATTGTTTAGATTTAGATTTTTCAAATGTGTATTGAAATAGAATATAAAATCAAGTTAATAGAAATGTAAGAGGAGTAGGGATGGAAGGGACCTCAGCAAGTCATCTAGCCTAGCTCCCTGACTGCCTGAAGAAGTATCATCCCTATACAAACTATCTCAAGCAAATCCTTGTCTAACCTTTTGCCAAAATTACACCGGCAACCCTACCACACAGCGACAAAGCATAGACTATACCTTATCACATGGGGGAACAATATCCTTGCTGCTGCAAGGTTTGTTAAAATAAGCTTAAGAGATTCAAGTAAGAAGGCCATGCTATAATGGAAAGCAACCCCCCACCCCGCCCCCACCAAAAAAAAAAATACTAATCTGGTCATGGGATAAAATTCCATCCTAATTCCAGATATGATGATCAGTCTGACACTAAGCCAATGGAAATACTTTTTAAAAAGAAACCTCTGGATTTTAGTCCTAGAAGGAGCACTGGCACACCCCAGGCAAAATCTCCAGCCTTGATGTGACCTATGCTCAATACTTCTGATGAAGGTGAACCCCCTCTCCCCCCACAACAAAACCTTGACAAGTGTAGCAACAGAAGGAGGAAAAAAATCCTTCTCAACACCATATAGGAGGGGTGGCCAGAGTTGCTCACCCTAGGAGGCACATACACTCCTCCATGGAAGTTTAAGAGCCAGAGGGCAGGGGAGGGAGAAGTGTGCTAATTGGATGCAGTACTCCAGCTGCAGCCTCACCAAAGCTGAATAAAGTGGGAAGATGACTTCTTGAGTCCTGCTTGCATCTACCGATTGCATCTGAAGCCAGAGTTTTATTTGGCTTTCCAGCTGCGACATCTCATTGGTGGCTCATGTTCATCTTGTGATCAATCATGATCCCCAAGTCTCTTTTTGTCATGGTACTAGTGAGTGTAGCACTGCCTAGCCTATAAGCATGATGTGGATTCTTTCTCATGAGGTGGAACACCTTGCATTTCTCTGTGTTGAATGTCATCAGGTTTTGATCTGCCAAACTTGTGAGTCTGTCCAAGTTGGCCTGAATCCCCAGCCTATCCTTTAGCATGACCCCATTCCCCCATAATTTTGTGTCATCTGTGAACTTAGCCTGTTTACTTCTGACACCCAAACCCAGATCATTTATGAATATATTAAAAATTTTGCTCCAAGTACTGACCCCTGGTGGATGCTACTGGTCATCATCCACCACGTTGACTCAGTTCTATTGAATATCTCTCTGGGTCTAGCCACAGAGCCAGTTCCCCAGCCATTGGATCATGAGGATGTTGAGGCTGTAGTTTCCCAATTTTGCCATGAGAACTTCATTGGAGACCAAGTCAAAGGCTTTCTTGAAATTCAAGTATATGATGCCAACATCTTTTCCCTTATCCAGGTGATGCATAACCTGGTCGTAGAAGGAAATGAGGTTGGTCAGGCAAGACCTACCTGCAATGAAGCTATGTTGGCTGTGTCTCAGGAAGTTGCCTTCCATTAGCCTGTTGTTGATGGATTGTTTGATAATTTTTTTTAAGATCTTTCCAGGGATTAAGACAAATTGATTGCCCTATAATTCCTGGATCTTCCTTCTTTCCTTCCTTTCTTGAAAATAGATACCACAATGGCGCTCTTCCAATCTTTTGGAACCTCTCCTGAGCACCATGAATTCTCAAATATCCTTGCCATTGGTTGTGCTCTGATTGCAGCCAACTCTTAGCACTCTTTGGTACATTCCATCCAGGCCAGCTGATTTGTGGCTATCCAGCCTGTCAAAGTGTTTCCTCACAAGATCTTCACCAATTAGAGGTGTATGATCTCCCTTACCCTGGTAATCCTACATCCTGTCAGGCAGGGAGATCCTTTTGGGCTGGTGGAAAATTGACTCAAAGTAATCATTAATGAGATTAGCTTTTCCCTGAGTGTCAGTTGGCAGGTGCTCCATTTGGTTCAGCAGGAGTCCAGAGTTGCTCTTTGTTTTTTTACTTCCCTCATATCTAAAGAAGGACTTTTTATTGTCCTTGATTCCCATAGCCAGTTTGAGTTTGGTTCCAGCCTTGCATTTTTTGCTCCATTCCCTGCAGGTGTGGGATAGTGCTGCATAATCCTCCTTAGTGGCATTTCCCAACTTCCTTCCCTTGTGAGCTCCTTTGTTCAGATCCAGGAGGTCCATGAATTCCCTACTGAGCCAAGGAGATCTCCCAGTTCTTTTTCTATGTTTTCTATTGACCAGAATAGTCTTCTCTTGTGCTTCCTTTTTTTCCTTTAAAGGAGAATCCATTTTTAAAGTTTGTTGATCTATTTTTAAAGTTTGTTCACAATTATCTCATATATTCTTGTGATTCACTTTTGGGTCATGATCCACAGATTGGGAAACACTGATCTAGATCATCCCTAACTACTGTTAATGCAACCTCTTTTTGAACATCTCCAATGATCTGAGATTCTACAGCTTCCCTAGGCAGTCTATTTAATTGCCACAGTTTTAACAGTGAGGTTCTTCCTGATATCCAGTCTAAACCTACTTTGCTTCAACTTCAAGCCATTTGTCCATGCCCTGCTCTCTGCAGCTAAAAAAAAAAAAAATTGTTTTCTTTCATCTGTATACCAGCCCTTCAGATATTTGAAGACTTCTAAAGATACCTTCTTAAGCAGCTTTTGCAGAAGTTGAGCTATTTCCTATAACCTTTCTTAATATGGCTTGCCTTCCAAGTCCTTTAACATCTTTGTCACTGTTGGGCTCTTTCTATATTTTCCATGTCTTTTTAAAAGCCCAGAACCCAAAACTGCACAAAAATAAGCTGAATAAGGCCAAACCAGTGCCAAATAGAGCCATTATTACCTCCCATGTCTTGCAATTAAAGCTCCAGTTTCAATTATGTTTCAAAATTCCAAAATACTTCAACACTTGGAACTTTTTAAATGTACTTCCAAACTAAAATTCTGGCAAAATCAACTTGAGTTTTATAAGGCCTTTTTTTGATCCATCTTCATATGCCAATGGAATAGAGTTTCTATCCCACCAGAATTCATGGCACTTTTTCATATAGCTTTAACTTATTATATATTTTATTGCTACTGACTTTCTCTGGTACTAGAAGGTCATAAGCTTGTAATGCTCAGAAGAGTGAAGGAATCTTGTTATTGTTTTCTTATACTCCTGCCTCAGATTCTGAGGTGACAGAGAGCAACATGGCATAAAGTGAATTAATAAAATGAAAGAGTAAGACATCATTTACAAATATTCTCTCTTACAGTGGACATTTCTTAAATAATCTCACCTCTTCTATTTTTAACTTTGCTTTCACTAAATGAACAACCATAATTATGAAACCTATAAGTGACCAGTGATCTCAAGCTAAATTATTTTTTATTCAAAAATGTTCTAGCATTGCAATATTTTTGGTCTTACCAACCCTGATCCAATCTTTTGTTATCAACAGTCAGACTGGATCAGCAATAGATTAGAGAAATGCTATCTTTTCTAGTAGCCAGTCCTGGAAACATAGCTACTAAATTTGTTTCCCAGGCATTCATAGACAACTCTTTTTTTTTCTTGAAGGAAATCTTTGCTCTGGGGCTGGCCATAAAGTACCCTATACTATAATGGTAACCTGAGCCATAGGGAAAAGAAAAAGAGACAAGAACATTACCACTGTTCTGCCATTTCAGTGACAGACAAAATTAAAATTATCTGTGAAAATTCTACATGAGGATCGTGACCAGTGCTACAGTGGAAGGCAAAACTTTTAATGGAACTTGAGTAGGGGAAAAAATACTTCCCCATTCTGAATCTGGTAGTTCTCTTGGCTTTTACCACATAAACAACATTCTTGAGCCACATACCAGAGACTTACAGGAGAACCAGTGTATTATCAAGCTGTTAGTTTTAGCTGCGGTTAGTGTTCAGTGTTTCTGAGGAAGTTTGGGAGGAAAGAAAAAAAAGGCAGAAGTCATTACTATGATTCATTTCATGGGGAGAAAATGACCCACAGAATTCCTGAACCTGATTTTTATGCTGTCCCAGCTCAAGTGGAGGGTTCGGGATTGATTGAGAGTGTGGTCCGGGGTAGAAAGGTAAGAAAGGTTTATTGACTTAACAAAAACACAACTACACATAGTAACAAGAGAAACAATGACAGATGAGAATAATTTGCAATGGCAACTTAACAGCAGTCCCCTCAGATGCCTGATGTATGACAAGTTTCTCTTTCTACAAAGCTTAGCGAAGTCAGGCGTCCTTGATCAGCTCTGTCTGAGAGGTACTGGGAAGGACCCTGGTATTCAGTCCTTGGATTACTTGAGATCCATGGGCCTATTGATCCAGGTTAACAGCTAATTAATTCATTTTGCAGAGCTGTATCTTCCTTTTGAATGATTTCTGGATGTGCCATCTCCTTTATAATTTTTGAGCTGTGTTGATAAGTTACAGCCATCTATATTTTTTTTTTACTTCAACTATCCTTAGACTGACCAATAGCAATACAAGCCTTGCATTCCTTTGATAAGGTTAATTTTAACCATGCCACAGGGCCTTACTATTTTAAGGCTTTGCTAAATTTACTAGGCCTTAATTTATACAAGGCCTTACTACATCTTAAACTTTAATTAGGCTTTTAGCAACAACATATAGCTTAATATTTAAACAAATGACAGAAAAAAAACTTGGTTTAATCTTCTTAGAGCTTTCAGCAAGCACCTTTATCACACAGACATAATTTTTAGCTGTCACATGCATCTCTGGGGCAGCCACCCCAGCTCAACATACTGCAGTCACAGGCCTACATTCAAATGGCAGTGCAATCTGGACTTTATTGCTCCAGAATTTATTGCTTCACATTAATTGCATGTGTAGATGCACCCAGAAGTTTATTCAGCATTGAGGCAGTAATTCATCTTTTGGGTGAAAAGAGTACATTTTAATTAATGTTTCCAGTAAAACTAAGTCTCTTAACTTTTCTCATTGAACACAGAACTGGACAAAAGAATGACATTCTGTATCTTTGGCATCTAAGCACTGTTTCACTACCTTTTATTTCATGCACTGAACACTTAAAATGTTCATTCAAATTACAGTCTAATGCATTTTAATGAATGTCAAATGCAGCCTTTTCCACTGTGGTTAGTATTTTAGGGAATGGAACTGGAGCACAGTAGTCCATTTAAATATGATTATTATTCAAGTTGAAACAGGGAAATTTACATTTAGATGCACTGTAGTAGAAAACATTACAGGCCCAGTTCTGTTCTCAGTAGTATGGGGGTAAATGCGAGGTAACTTTAATGAAGTAATTGCGAGTGTTACAAGTGAAAAAAGTACCTACAAGAACAGAATCAGTCCAGACTTGGTCTCTTAACTATAATTTCTTGAAGGTGAAATAATACACTTAACAACACGTTTTCTAATATGCACATGCTCTAACAGCTGAAATTGCATGCTGTTTTTATATTTAGAATATTTACATTCTTATGTAATGCCATTGACAACCACTTCATAAGCTCTTATGCCAGATTTATACATTTAAAAATGTCAAAGGCTCTTTTATTAGCAGTAATGAAGATTCAAATAAAAAGCTTCAGAGATGCAATCAACTGGCTTCAAAAATCATTGCTAATTGACAGGATTTTTTCCCCAATTTGTGTCAGAGACATTGTTAATAGGATATCTATTTTAAAAAGTACTTAGAAATCATTCAAATAATAATCCTGTTAAACACTGAAATGTTAGTATCTTTAAACTTTGAAAACAGAATTAATTTAATTTAATCACTGTGTCCAGAAGGGGACTGAAATCTGAAATCAATATTCACAGTTATCACAACTCTCACTCAGCAGAGCTAAAAAAAAAAAAAAAAAAAGTATAGTTTGCAGGATATTACCCAACTAACTTCTATCTATGAATAGTTTTTTACATCCAGTTTGAAGCAAGACAGCTTAATCGTGGAATGGCATATGCCCTGCTGTTTATACAACTTAAAGAAATATTCTCATTAAAACTCAGAATATGTAATGATTTTTTTTGTTTTTGATAATATTAAGAAACATATAAAGTATTCGCTTCTGCCTCAATAGTTGCTGCTTAAATTGCATTAACATATCCAAGAAAGAACTTGATAACACTTATAAAAAATATTTTGGAGACTAATATTCAAAAAACAACCTTCATAATTGTGTATGCATTTTATTTGCAATCATTTTTGTACAAATATTAATGCTGAATGTTCAGTACCTTGGAAAATTACTTTTATGCAGCTAACTAACTTTTAGCGCTTTAGATCAAAAAAGTGAGGGCAGAAAATCTGAACAACATATTACATATTATCCAGTATATGATTTCAAAGGAAGAAGGATTTCATTAACTGCTTTATGATTTTAATGAAACCCTTCCATATTCCCTGCTAAAATTAAAAAAAAAAATAGATGTATTTTGTGGCTAAAAATCTAAAAAGTCATGGGGTATGTCCACATGAGTGTGCCTGTGCCTCTTGCAGCATCTCAAACCAGTTTGAGAAACCTTAAGATGCATGTTGAGAATGAAAAAATGTTCCTTGCGCTGCATATTTGCAGCACAGACTCATACCTAGATTTCCAGGTATAAAAGAAAATAAAATCCTGGAAAAAGAGGCTCAGGGCATGGTTCCCCATGCCAGAGCTCGGACCTCCAGAGACACTCTGGCATCTGGCCAGAGCATCTCCATGGTACCCCTGCTGTCCTAGCATGCTGAGTTCCTGTGTTGGGGGGCAAGCAGGATTGGTGTAAGGCTGTGGTGTGAGCCAGGTCCTGTCCCTGGTAGGTAGGAAATGTGGATGTGGGGGGGTTGTGTGGGGATGGGGGTCCTGGTTGTGGGCATGGCTGCCCCACAGGTCCCACAGCCCCCCGCAGCAGCAACAGCCATCAGGCCCACTGTTGTCAGAGCCCCCTGCAGTGCAGCTTGGCCCTGGCTGTCTCAGACCCAGTGCCACCTGTGCAGCTTTTCACAGGTCCAGCCCAGCTCAGCATGGGTCTGTGCACATTCAGGCAGCGCTGGAGCCACTTTGGCTGTCACAAAGATGGTGTGTGGTGCTGGACTGGGTCCTGGATCCACAGGCCCTGTGTATCATCAGGCCACGCCAGTTCTGTGGAGGCAGGACCCAGCCTGGCATGCAGTGAAGTCCCTACAATCAGTGCAGGGCCCTGGGTGACAGCACAAGTGGCCCTGATACTTTTTGAAGGTGCACAGCCCCATCCCAAACAAGGCCTTACCCACAACAAGCTGCACAGGTGGCACCAGGTCTGAGACAGCTGGGGCCACGCTGTGCTGCAGGGGGCTCTGACAGCAGTGGGTTCAGAATGCCCAATGGCTGCTGCTGCTGGAGGGGGGGATGCTGTGAACCCTGTGGCAGGGAGCTGTGGCCCCTATGGGAAGGACCTGTGGGGCGGGAAGTCCAGGAGCTGTGAGGTAGGTCAAGAGACCCATCCCTCCTGAGCAGCCACCCCACATGCTCCCCACCCACAGTCCCTCCACAATTTACCCACAAGCCCCAAACCCCAAGTCACCCCCACAAACCTCTCACCCACATACCCAGCCACAAACCACGAACCCCTGCACCAGCCCCATACCCCCCATAACTCACCCTCATAAAACCCACACCTACCCCCCACACCACTTCCTTCCCAAACCTCACATTCCCCCCACAAATCTCACAGCCTGCTCACCCAGCTGGCCACATGAGATGGGACAAGACCTGCTGGTGGGAACTGTGGCTGCACTGCCACACTGTAGCCCTTCCTCATGCTCACACCAATGCTGGGACATGTCACCCCATCCTGGGAGGGACTCCTAGTCCCAGGAGCCACTTGTGGGGCATGATGGGATGGACGGAGGGCTGGAGGTGGCAGCAGGGGTATGTCTGAGAGAGAAGGGGATGGGGAGGAGTGCTCCAGGTAGAAGAGGCTGCCAGAGCCAAGCTTAGAACCCCTGTGCCCCCACCCCCACCCCAGAGCAGCCTATGCAGGGGTAGGTCAGATTAGGAGAAAAGGGCCCAGCTCAGTCCCTGATCCCAAGTTGATGACTTCCTAGGATGGAGCAGGGAGCAGAACAGCAAGGACTGGCACTGCTCAGAACCACAAAGCAGCTGGTGGAACAGCTATAGCTGGACTCATGTCCTGGAGCTGGGACAGAGATGAGGCTGGGAGGAAGATAGTGGAGGCAGGAAGAGCCTGTGGAACAGGAGTGAGGGGACTACGGATGGGGCAGGATGTGTGTTGAGAGTGAGAGGCACGGGCAGGGTCAGGGCACTGACATATCAGTGCTGATCAGTGCCGCACATCCTGGTGAGTGAAGAGGGTAGGGGCAGCTCTGATTTTTCTACGCCAAAAAACCCAAAAGTAAATGCCAAAGTGTATAGATATTTAGGATTTATTTTATTATGATGATAGAGACACTGGTAGGCTTCCAAATTGCTTTAAACTTGTAAATATATCAATAAAACACTGCACAACTGATCTCTATATAGTGGTGTTTCATTTTAATAGTGGAAGAACAGTATTTTGGGTATTTTAATGAGAAAAGTTGGGTTTCCTATCAGATAATTTGCAATTTTTTAAATGGGGAACACTAGGACCTATGCTGGTGAGACATGTGGTGAGACCCGGGCAGAGGAACCTGTCCAGGGCCAGCACTGGGAGCGCAGCTGGAGGGCAGATGAGATGGCTTTGGGGCTAAGAAGACATGCTTTGACAGTTCAAAGCAGGCCAGTGCAAGGAGCACATCTTCTGGGCAATAGCTGCCCAGATGACAGAGTGGGGGCACCCCATCTGGGTCTGGCTGCCATGGAGCTGCAGGACTAAGGGGGTGGATATTATCACAGGTGGCAAAAGGTCACAGCCAGGCAGCAGCCCCCACTGCCAGACTGCTGCAGTGGGTAGGGGGGGCAGGGGCCACTCCAGGTCAGGGCTGCTTCAGCAGTCCAGCTGACAGAAGGGGTGGTGTCCCCAGATACTAACTGGCTGCACCCCAGAAACTCCTGTGAGGGCAGGTAGCCCTGAGCTGCTTGCCAGGACAGATTTTTATATTGCTCCGGCCAACAAAAGACAGGTTTTTATACTGTTGGGGCCAACACCTGTTATACTGTAGGTCTGGGAGGAGCTGGACAGGGTCATTTTGCCCCAAGTGGCACAACTTGCCCCACACCAAAATGCATGGGGACACATGTGTGCTGAGGCAAAAATCTCTGGCACAAATTTGTGCCACTCCTATTTGAGCTGCTGCAAGCACACTTGCCTGCCTGTATGGATGTGGCCCTGGGTTTCTGTGGGTTTTTTGTGTGGGGAACTAAGATTAGCTATCTATTGGACTTGGTTTTCCTCAATAAATGTATAGAATGTTAATTATACGTAAGTCATTGTGCCTTATGTTTAAAGTTCAAGTAATCCATTTTATTCTTTTCTCCTGCTTCTGTGTTTTTTTTTTTTCTATTTCCCTATATTTATTCATGGATTCCCTAAGTTTTGGGTATACATTTGGGTATATATTTCTTATATATAGATATAAGAACGAGCTAAGTTTTTCACATTCTCAAAGTGTAGACCTTAAGAAAAACACCAAAAAATCATGAGAGTTGGGAACACTGTCTTATACTTGGACCATACTAAGTCTGTGGCTTCTAAAGCAGCATGAAAGTTAGACTGTTCTGTGAGCAGTTGCACATTATGGCTAGGGACAGACATTAGAAATAAACTGGTTTAAATTATCAGAAACTGGTTTAAACCTGTAACAGAACAGATGTTCAGTGCACATAAAACAGTTTGAAACTGGCTGAAATTGGTTTGAGATAAACTTGGTTGAATGTAGTATCAGACTTAACTGATTTTGCTCAAAATGGTTTATACAATGCCTGTCCCAGAGCCCTTGCTGGTTTAAGATAAACCAGACATCCCCAGCATCCCAGCATGCTCTCTGGGTGGGCAGGGCTCTCTGCTCCACAGCAGGGCTGGCCCCTCCCCTCCCTGGTTCCAGCTTCAGAGACTGTGGGATGCTTCCCCCCTCCCCTCTGCCTTGGTGAGGAGGTGTCTGTGTATTAACTAGCAGATCACATGCTGGCTACAGTCCATGCAGAATCAACAGGAAGAATCAACAAGTAGCTGGTAATGTCCCTCTGTTATTTTCTTAATTGGGAGATAAAAACTGCCATCAATTCCCTGCTATCACAGCATCCTGTCAGAGCCTGGCCTTACCTCCCTCAGCTCCATGCTGTGGAAGGAAGGGAGGGATGTTCTAGCACCTCCTGGCTTCTAGCCTGAGCCACTTCAGGCATATGCCTTCATTTTTGGGATGTCTGTCCAGTTACAAAACTGATTTAGCCTAGCCAGGTTAGACTAACCTGCAAAGATTGAATCATATCAGGATCAGGCTTTTTGAATGTCTGTCCCTAGCCTATAAATTCACTGCATATAAACCAGTTTTATGGCTGAAACTGGTTTAAGATAAACCTAGTTGAATGTAGTATCAGACTTAACTGATCTGGGTCAAACTGGTTTATGCAATGTCTGATAGAGACCCCTTCCTGGTTTAAGTTAAATCAGAGTCCTCCAGAATCACAGATGCTTTGCAGCCCTGGGCTGTGCTGTGTATTCCAGAAAACAGGGATGGCCCTGCCCCTCTGCTCCCTAGCCAGAGCTCTGGTGGAAGCTGAAAGCACCACAGGGTCTGCCTTGCTTCCCCTTGCCCCCCCACTACTCACTGCTCAAACAAGGACCCCCCCCCCTTTCTCACACAGCATGAACCCCAGCACCATGGACCCTAGGCATGTGGTGTACTACCTAATACTGAGAGGTGTCTGTGTGTGTGTGTCTCCAATTTCACTGGGTCAGGCAGACAGAACAGTGTCCACTTAGGGCTTTTTGGAGCTAATCAAAAGGTCAGCTGGTTATGTCCCTCTGTTCCTTCTTTGGTAACAGCTGTTTAAGAAGAGCCTGAACTAATGAAAGTTCTTCAGTTTTGTCGATGGGCTAATAAATGATGTGTTATCAGTCCCATGCTGGCTCCCTCACCTGTCAGGTTTGCAGACAGTATGAAGAAGCTGGGAGAGGAAGATTGAAAAACTCAGAATCATCAACAGATGCATGCACTGTGTCCCCCCACTTTGCCTCAGAGTTCTAGCTTGGGGCTGGGGTCTGGCAATAGTCCTGTCCCTTGAGCAGTGAGAAGTGACAAGCCTGGGATGGTGTAGAATCAAACAATCCTCATATGGCCTGCCCACCCCGCCCTCAGCTTAGCACTGTAAAAGGGAAGGGAGGGATGCTCTAGCACCAACTCACTTCTAGCCTGAGCCACTGAAGCATGTGCCTGCATTTCTTTAGTCCAAAGGAAATGTTTGTACAGTTACAAACTGGTTCAACCTAGGCTGGTTAGACTAACCTGCAAACACTGAATCAATTCAAGCTTAGGCTTTTTGAATGTGTGTCCCTACATTAAGGGTTAATATAATTCCTTGCCTACATCACTTTGACTTGCCACCAGAGGGCTGTTGAGCAGGCAAGTAGCTAGCAGCCAGGACACCTAAACTGCATCCCTGCTCTGTGTTGGGGGGAAGGGCATGGCAGTGGTTCATCTTCAGATGCTGCAGAACTGCAATTTGCTCATTTTATCAGTGGAACAGACTGAGAATCATGTTACTCTAACAAAAGCTGGGTAGCATGGCCTAGAGTTAACTCTTGCCTGAAGTGGCATAACTTTGAGACTTTCAGAGAACACTGAGCATGAGTTAACTAGTTTTAACATGCAGACATTCATGTTTTAAGTGACCTTTGTAAGATATAAGTGTAACGTGTGACTTCACCCTAAATTGGAAGCATCAAAATCAGGAAAAGCCGGATGCAGTTTTGAATCAAAATGGTGAGTAAAGCTGTGCACAATCTCATTTTTTTTTCCCTTTCTCCTCCAGTCTTGGAAGTGAGTATCACATTTCAGTAGACACTTATCATTTCTTCTTCATTACGTGAAGAATTGAATCTCTTCAGTCCTTATTAAATTGTCTTGTTTGTATTTTAGATATTTTGACATACTGTACCACCCATCTACCTCTTCTACCTTTTCTTTATCTCCTATATAATTATCTCTCTCAATTATGAGACTCTTTCTTTAAAGAAAGTCACTTGTGTATTTCAATACGTTAATTTCATTTCAGGTCCAAATGATGTACTTGAGAGTCACAAAGATAGACTTTTATGCCTCCATAAAGGCCCACGGTTTTCTGCCTGTCAGTATAAGATTTGGATCTTCTGCTTAGTATGTTATTTTAATTAATATGGTGGTAATAGTATGAGACTTCCACAAAACATTGTAATACTTATAAAAAAAGTCAACAAATATGTTCACTTGGGAGCAGAGAAATGGGAAAACCAGGGATCACCCAAGCTTGTTCACCATCAATAAAAAGAGTAAGTACACTTCAGTGAGTTTTTTATAAAAAATGCAGAATAATTACTTCAAAAGTTTAGGATGCAATTTTATCCACAGTCTTGTTTCTTTTTCTTTTCTTTCCTTTTAAATTTAAGTGTTGGAGTTAGGCTTTAGACTGAACCTAGTGTGTCATTATTTGTGGTGTCTGAGTTAAGGATGCTGTTAATTAACTTAAATTACATTAATAAATGCAGTGGATTAGGACTCCAAAGATTCTAGAGTTTCTCTGAGCAGTCTTGAAATTACAATTTATTGCATTCCTGCACTGGCTTCCTCCCATTCCTCAAATGTGTTCCTGAAAAAGTTATTAATGAGTCAACAGTATTGCCCATTTCCCAGTGTCATCTGTACAGGATAACAGCCAGAAAGGCTTATACCTCATTTATTTCCTCAGCATAAAACTGTCTTGGCAATTAAAAAGACATCAGCTTTGTAATAATAAATAGTTATTACTACAGCAGGTAAGCAGTCAATTTTGGGAGCAGTTTTGCATTTTCTTTTTTTCTTAATCTACTGATAGTATTGCAAATGGGAATTATTATTTGAATTACAAACTTGGAAGTAAGTCTAGTAACTTAGCCAATGTATAAACTAATCAGTGGTGATTACCTGACTTTAGGCACAAGTGCTAAACATATATTGGTTGCAATAGTTACAAAATGATAATCTGATATAATTTTGAAAACTGAGGGTCACTACCATTGACTCACTCTCCTTAATTTTGTTGTGTTAAAACTTTTCATCTAAGCATTGAAAGCCTAATTCAATTTAAGAGACTCAACTTGTTTCTGAATATTGTTTTACACTGATTTTTCTTCTTCTGAATGATTTGAATAGTCACCCCTTCAAAGGGTAATAAGGTTTTCAAAATAGTGCTGTTTTTTCTTAGCATGTAAAACATATGCATGAAACTTGAAGGTACAACTTAAGCTATTAAAACATGTGTATCTAATGTACAGCTTTGCTGTAATATCCTTCTGATCTGAAGTTTTGCTCCAAAAGATTATGCTTCCTGTAATCTGTTCTGAAGACTTTACTCAGTTGCTACTTGTGCAAGCCTTCAGTTATTGAACGTAATGGGAGTTTACACTGCAATATCTGGTCCCAGATATTATCTATGCTTATGCACCAATATTTCATCATTTACTTACTTCAAAACAATCTGATTGAAAGTTTTGGCAGGGAATCTTACTGCATTTAGTGCCAGACTACTTCAGATCTTTCAGAAATGAAGACTTGATCAGAATTCAAAGATAGACCTGCAAGAATAATGGCTTGTAACTAAATAGGAATTTTCATAGATTTCATAAACATTAGGGATGCAAAGGACCTTGCAAAATGATTTGGTCTAGCCCCCTACCCAAAGGGCAGTCATTCAGCAGGGATCAAATCATCCCAGCAAGATAGGCATCCAAATGTTTCTTAAAAGCATCCAGAGTAGGTGCCTACACCACCTCTGAGGGGAGTCTATTCCAGGCCCTGGGGACTTGGACAGCAAAGAAGTTTTTCCTTATGTCCAGCCTAAACTGTCTTCCAAGAGTTTGTGACTGCTTGACCTAGTCTTCCCATGGGGTGCCCTGGTGTAGAGATGTTCTTCCAGTTTCCAGTACACACCCCTTATATACTTATAGGCTACCACCAAGTCACCCCTGAACCTGTGCTTTTCTAGGTTGAGGAGTCCCATGCGTTTCTGTCTCTCCTCATAAACCCTGCTCTCTTGTACTGAGATGAGGGCCAAAATTTTGTTTACTTTGCCAGCTGTGGCATCAAACTTGTGGCTCATGTTTATCTTGTGGTCAGTTATGACCCCCAAGTTTCTTTCAGATGTGGTGCTAGCTAATGTAGCACTTCAAAGTCTGTAAGCATGGTGTTGGTTCTTTCTTCCAAGGTGGAGCACCTTGCATTTCTCAGTGTTGAAGGCCATCAAGTTTTGATCTGCCCACCTTGTAAGCCTGTTGAAGTTGGCCTGGATTGTCAGGCTATCCTCTAGGGTGACGACAGTACCCCATAGTGTGGTGTCATCAGCAAACTTAGCCAGTCCACTTATAACAACAGAGTCCAGATCATTTATAAACACATTGAAGAGTACAGGTGTGAGAATGGAGCCCTAGGGGACACCACTGGTTACAGTGCACTGGATTGATTCAGTGCCATCAACTGTCACTCTCTGGGTCCATCCACAGAGCCAGTTCCTCAGCCTGTGACATTGTCTCCATTGCAATTCCCCAATTTTTTCATGAGGTCATCATGGGACATAAAGTCAAAGACTTTCTTGAAGTCCAAAAATATGATATCCACCTCTTCTCCTTTGTCCAGGTGATGCAGCACCTAGTCATAGAAGGAAATCAGGTTGGTCAGACCAGATCTACCTGCCATGAACCATATTGGCTATCTCTCAGAATATTACCTTCTGTCAGGATGTTGGTAATGGTTTCCTTGAGGATCTTTTCCAAAACTTTTCCAGGGATTGAGGTCAAGCTAATTGGTCTGTAGTTCCCTTGATCTTCACTTTTGGAAGATGTTTTGATAAAATAGGAAAAAAAACAATTTACCTTTTAAGAACTGAACAGTGCAATAATATTGATATGGTCCTCACAAATGGAAACTCAGAAGGTTTGTGCAGCTCTTGTGAAAGGGAATAATCTAACTACATAACAAAGAGTATGTCTACATGTGCAATTATAGTGCACGAATAAAATCTGGATCTTATTCAGCATTTCATTGTCCCAGGTATACCATTTGAACATGGTATGTTCCCACTGGGCCTCCACCCTCTTACATGCCAGGACCAGGAGCTACACTCAGAACTCCCAGTCCTCCCTGTCCTATGAGTCCTTGAAGGAAATGTCCTGCACCCACCAGGCCCATGCGTCCTCCAGCTGTTCCTCTGATACCATCAGCAGCTGGTTCAGGAGGATTGGTGTAGTCCTGGGTCTACCTCTGGTGGAGCTGGTGTATCCACAGGGCCCTGGCTATGGGTGGCAGTGACCCTGAGGCCACATCTCAGCTGCCAACTGTGGCCTCTCCCCTGCATGCAGCTTCAAGACCCACAGAGCCATGAGAAAGAGAAGCTGTTTGTGAGAGTTTGTAACATTTCTGAATTAAGATGCTCTGTACCAGAGCCTCACGTATTGCTCACCCTCAGAGGAAGGGTCAGGCATGCCTGCGTGCCCAGAGACCATGGTAAGTCAGGTGGGTAGACCCAGGCCCAAGCAGCCACTGGCCAAGCCTCCCTTCTCTGTTTGATACCCAGGGGCAGGCGGGATGTTTGGTTCTGGCCGTAGGCAGCATACCTCCCCCATTCTGTTCCCAGGGCAGGACAGGACAGGCTCCGGGCAGCACCTGCTCCCACAGCTCCATATCCCATGGCCCTCACTACTTCTTCAGGCCAGCTGCTCTCCTGCGCTGCCACCAAGCCCACAGCACTTGGGTTCAGGGGGCATGGGTTTCTAGAAAACTAGGGTGAGGGGCTGCCCATGCTCCCGCTTTCCCTGCAGGGGGCCTCTCTGGTGAGGTGCCCCAGGGTCAGCCTCCCAGCCATGCCGGCACATGCCAAGAGTTCCCCTGCTGTGCGTGTCCTGGGTGCCATGTGAGGAGCTATTTGCATGATCACAAGGGTGCTCAACCAATTATGCCTGACTGCTGCTGATTGCCACATGGTACTAGCTCAGGCTTCCTTGCAACTTCTGCCACTGCCTGAAGGGCTACCTGTGGCTGTGATACATGGCCCTCCCCCTGCAGCCAAGGAGGACATCACCACCAGTTTTTACAGATTCCTTGTCATGTGAGAAGCCTGTGCCCACCTAGCTTTGGGGGCATGGGCTGCTCAGTAAAACTTTTCATGATGTATAGCCTTCCTGTGTGCTGTGAGGGGTAAAACCTCAGGGTCAGGGGAGTGTGGCCAGTTTGGGCAGAGAGGGGAGGCAGGGGTAGGGGTTTGGGTGGGGAGACCTTCCCCCCAGTGTGGGGCTTAGCCATGCCTGGCGTGGCTGGTGGCTCCATTTGGGTCTGGCTCTCAACAATGGAGTGCAGCTCTTGATGGTGTCCTTGGATGATGGGGCACAGTGTGGGTGCCTGGGCAAAGGCCATCCCTGGGGAAAAGTGGGCAGCTGGCAGTGACATGGCCAGCCATGCCTTGTGGTTGGGACTGAGGCTGTGGAGCTGTTGAGACAAGTGCTGACCCAGGTTACCCAAGATGCTGGTGGAGGCTGCAGGCAGGGAGCTCAGCAGGACAGGTTTATAGAGGCCCAAGGGGACCTCCCCTGGTGACATGTCACTGTGGATGCCAGGCCAGGGTGGGGGCTTAGGCAGACCACCCATGCAGCTGTACACAGCATGGCTGCAGCCTGGTTCCCAGAGCACAAGGATCACTGTCAGTTATTGCATAAAGTGCGTGGGCTCAGCAGTGCTACATTGGATAGCACTACAGAAGAAAGAGACTTGGGGGTCATCATTGACCACAAGATAAACATGAGCCTGCAATGCGATGCTGCGGCTAGTAAAGTGACTAAAACGCTGGCTTGCATCCATAGATGCTTCTCGAGCAAATCCCAGGACGTCATTCTCCCCTTGTACTCGGCCTTGGTGAGGCCACAGCTGGAGTACTGCATCCAGTTTTGGGCTCCACAATTCAAAAAGGATGTGGAGAAGCTTGAGAGAGTCCAGAGGAGAGCCACACGCATGATCAGAGGTCAGGAAAACAGATCTTATGATGACAGGCTGAGAGCCATGGGACTCTTTAGTCTGGAAAAGCGTAGGCTCAGGGGTGATCTGATGGCCACCTATAAGTTTATCAGGGGTCACCACCAGGATCTGGGGGAACGTTTGTTCACCAGAGCGCCCCATGGGATGACGAGGTCGAATGGTCACAAACTCCTGCAAGACCGTTTCAGGCTGGACATAAGGAAGAATTTCTTTACTGTCTGAGCCCCCAAGGTCTGGAACAGTCTGCCAGCGGAGGTGGTTCAAGCACCTACATTGAACACCTTCAAGAGGAAATTGGATGCTTATCTTGCTGGGATCCTATGACCCCAGCTGACTTCCTGCCCTTTGGGCAGGGGGCTGGACTTGATGATCTCCCGAGGTCCCTTCCAGCCCTAATATCTATGAAATTTATGAAATCTATGACTTATGGCTACTCCCTGAGTGATAATTATGATCGGTCATGGTGACCACTGTGCCTGCAAGGCCTTGATTTTATGTACCAGTACTGCATTCCCACTAGGCATGTGTGAAGCAACAAGTATTTGCTTTGGATTTGAATTTGGCCAATTCAGAGGGACAATGATTTGATGTGGTGATTTGAATCACTGTCCTGATTCAATTCAGCCAGTTTGGATCTGGAGACTCATCATTGATTCAGAGATTCGGCCATAGATTAAATAGTCACTAGTCCTCAACCACACTGGACACATATCTCTCCAGCTGGTAAGTCTGTTGTGGTGGGTGGAGGGGGGAAACGAAGGGGTATGGGGGGGAAGATCAATGCCTCCACAGTAAGGAAGGGATTTGGGCTGGGGCTGGGACAAGCTGCCCAGCCAGTGTGGGGGAGCGTGGGATTTGGGGGGCTCCCACCACTGTGCACCGCTGTGCACCACTGATCCAGGAGGGTATAGGAGCAGGACCATGCCCCTGGATGTGTATAGAGCAGGTTGCTCTCTGGATGGGTGGTGGAAGGTGCTGGGAGCAAGGGCTATGCACTCCCACTGCTCACCCAGCTGGGGTGGTGCTGCACTGCCTCAGACAACCAGCATGCAGCAGCAGAAGCTGCTTTAGCCTCCCTATGCCTCTCAGACAAGCTGCAGCTTTGCCCTGCCATACCCCAGCTGGATAAGCAGTGGCAGGGCACGGAGGTGGGTATGTGTACTCAGGTCAGGGAGGGTCCAGCAGCAGGGGCTATGGGGAATTTTAGGGTGTCTGCAGTTCCCCATAGTCCCTGCTCCACTGCGCTTTGCAGAGCAGGCAGAGCCAGGGCTGCACTCCAGGCTGTGGCTGGGGCTAGCCACCAAGAGTGCAGTCCTGGCTCCATCTGCTCTGCAGAGCACAACCCAGTGGTGGGCAGCCTCTCGGACTGCAGCCTGGTCCAACCCACCCCACACAGCTCTTGGGGCACGTGCCCGCTCCCATGTCCTCCCAAACTGGTGGTGCATGGTGGGGCACAGTGATGGGAGGCCCCCCCCCCCCGATTCTTACACCCCCTGCTCCATCTGGGCAGCTTGTCCCAGCCCCAGCCCCAATTCCTCCCTCACTGTGGGGGCATTGATGTGCCCCCACACCTCTTCCCTCCCCCCTCTGCCCACCACAACAGACTTACCCGCTAGAGGCAGCCATGTCCAGGTCGAGGACTGTTGCCCATTTAGCCTATGGCTGAATCTCTCTGAATCAATTTAGAGGCTTCCAAATTGATTCAGACCTTTTAATGGGTCTCCCAATTTAATTCAGATTCAGAGATTTGGCCCCCAGATCAGGCCACATCTCTGTATCAAAATTAGCTATCAAAGCTTTGCACAGTCCTAATTCCCACTACCTACCTTCTTGGGAGCCAGAGCATCCTCTCAGATATCTCACTTGTGGCTCCATGTTGTTATCCACTTTTCTTATCAAAGAATGAGACAGGCTTATTCTTTAGATTAAAGAATCGGGTAAACTAGCAGGGAGATGTACATACAAACAATTTCTTTGTTTTACATGTATAGTAGGTAGTAATCAGGTAAATCTCTCACTGGAAGCATCTGATAAAGGGAACCTGAGTTCATGCCCTATATACTTCTTGTTTAGTTAGTTTATAAAGTGTATATTTACCCTACTTTCCTAAAAAAAGCTAACAGCAGTAGAAATTATAGTCAGGAATAATATTGTACAGATGAAAAAAATGGGTGGAATCTATTTGATCAATTTTACAGTGAGCTGAAGTCAGGTGACTTTTCTAGTTTATCTTTCAATCAGAGGTTCTGTCTCCTATTTTAAGCAGTAATGCTTCTAATGCTTGTTGGAGCATGTCACATTTTCATCAATCTATCATTATGCAGTACCCATAGATACTGGGTGTCTTATTCTGAAAATCAGAAGATCAAGTTCACTGAGCCGCATCATGTACATTTTCATTACTGTTACAGAATTTGGCAATTGCAAAGCAAAAGTTGATTCTTTGCATTGCTTTTCCTGCTTGCAAGCCACTTACAAAGTGATTTTTTTTTTTTTTACACATTTACAACTTGAAAGGGTTCAGGTTTAATGTGAATTAATTGAAATTAAAAAAATAAACAATGAAAATGTAGTAATATTAAATCCATTCTGCTATTTTTTTATGGATTGCATATGGATGCATACCCACTTGTTGCTATGGGGCTTGGTCGGTGTAAAAGGAGCTATTTTGCTAGGAATTACAGAAGGTTCCATTATTCCATCCCCTGAGCAAAAGATGACAATGTCCTATTGCATAGCTTCTTGGCCCAACTCCAGTGTCTGTTCTGACATGGACCATATCCTAGTAAAAAAAATACTGAAATATCTTGTCAAAGGAAAAATAACCCTGGAAAATATGCTTTGGACTAAACATGCTTTATTTACCCCCAAGCTGCAATATTTTTAAATATGTCAGAGTTTTTCTTTTTAAATTTAAAAATATTTCTTTTCACACCATTTATAATAAGAGCCAAAGAAACAAACTACTACTTGCATGAAGAGTTTCACCCCCTCTCCATACACACACACACACACACACACTTTATTCAATAGCCTGGGAATTAAGCTGTTATACAGGCGCATAAGACTTGGATTTAAATCTTTCAGGAGAGTGTTTCTTCCAAATTTACAGCATATTTGGAAGTGGGTTGCTTTGGAGTGCTTGATACTACACCATTTTCTGTAAAACTTGCTCTGTTCAGTATGGCTTTTCACATAGATGTAATTGTCTTGTCAAGTATATGGATTATAAATTATTTAGGTCAGAACTAGCTTTTTAATTAGTGTTCACAGAGTCTAGATAAATGTGGACTAGTTCCCTGGTCATAGACTTTTGGTGCTACAATAGTATAAAAATTAATTGATGCATTTGTATGACTTTTGTTTTCCTTTGACATTCTTGCCAACAAGACAACCATTATGAATTTTCAATGAAAACTTGCAGAAAGTGATGAAGAATAAGACACAGCAGTTTTAAAATTTACCTGAATAGTTGCAGAAAATATTTGCTGCTCTCACTTAGCTCTGGTTATTATTTTTGTCAATGCCACTGAGCTTCATGGGATGGAAAGAATTCTAGGAACTTATCAAAAGCCCTGTCACTTTTCATAGATTTCATAGACATCAGGGCTGGAAGGGACCTCGGGAGATCATCAAGTCCAGCCCCCTGCCCAAAGGGCAGGAAGTCAGCTGGGGTCATAGGATCCCAGCAAGATAAGCATCCAATTTACTCTTGAAGGTATTCAATGTAGGTGCTTGAACCACCTCCGGTGGCAGGCTGTTCCAGACCTTGGGGGCTCGGACAGGAAAGAAATTCTTCCTTATGTCCAGCCTGAAACGGTCTTGTAGGAGTTTGTGACCGTTCAACCTAGTCATCCCTTGGGGCGCTCTGGTGAACAAACGTTCCCCCAGATCCTGGTGGTCACCCCTGATAAACTTATAGGTGGCCATCAGATCACCCCTGAGCCTACGCTTTTCCAGACTAAAGAGTCCCATGGCTCTCAGCCTATCATCATAAGGTCTGTTTTCCTGACCTCTGATCATGAGTGTGGCTCTCCTCTGGACTCTCTCAAGCTTCTCCACATCCTTTTTGAATTGTGGAGCCCAAAATTGGATGAAGTACTCCAGCTTTGGCCTCACCAAGGCCGAGTACAAAGGGGAGAATGACGTCCCGGGATTTGCTCGAGAAGCATCTATGGATGCAAGCCAGCATTTTGGTTGCTTTACTAGCCGCAGCATCGCATTGCAGGCTCATGTTCATCTTGTGGTCAATGATGACCCCCAAGTCTCTTTCTTCTGTAGTGCTATCCAATGTAGCACTGCCGAGCCTATAAGGATGCTGCAGGTTTTTCCTGCCAAGGTGGAGAACCTTGCATTTTTCAGTGTTAAACACCATCAGGTTCTTGTCTGCCCATTTACTGAGCTTTTCCAGGTCAGCCTGGATCACTCGCCTATCTTCTGGCGTGGATGCTTTGCCCCAAAGTTTGGTGTCATCGGCGAACTTGGCCAGTCCCCTTCTGACTCCAATGTCCACATCATTAATGAAGATGTTGAACAGTATGGGTCCCAGAACACAGCCTTGAGGGACCCCACTGGTCACAGAGCACCATGAGGAGTGACTGCCATCAATTACAACCCTCTAGGTCTGACCACAGACCCAGTTTCCCAGCCAGCGGATCGTGGTGGAGCCAAGGCCACAACTGGGCAGTTTGGCCAAGAGGTGATCATGGATACCAGACTGAAGGCTTTTTTGAAGTCAAGATATATGACATCAATCTCATCTCCCTTGTCCAGGTGATAGGTCACCTGGTTGTAGAAGGAAATGAGATTGGTCGAACAAGACCTACCGGCAAAAAAACCCATGCTGGCTATCCCTTAGGATGTTAGCCTGGGCCAGTCCATCAAGGATGGCCTCCTTAATAATCTTTTCTAAGATCTTCCCCAGGATAGAAGTCAGGCTAATGGGCCTGTAGTTATCCAGATCCACTCTCCTCCCTTTCTTGAAGATCGGCACCACTTTGGCCTTCTTCCAGTCTTCAGGCACTACACCAGAGCGCCAGGAGTTTTCAAAGATCCGTGCCAGGGGCTGGGCTATGATGCTCGCCAGCTCCTTTAGTACCCTTGGGTGAAGATTGTCAGGGCTGGATGACTTGAAGGTATCCAGCTTCTCAAGATGTTCCTTTAGGAGGTCAGCATTTATGGAGGGTAGGGGATCCCCATCACCCGGATCTCCCTGTCCCATAGCAGGCATGGGCGCCCCATGGGACTGATGAAAGACTGACGCAAAGTACCTATTTAATAGGTTAGCTTTTTCCTGGGCGTCAGTTGTCAGTTGCCCCATCTGGTTTAGCAGGGGTCCAACATTGCCCTTGCTTTTCCTCCGGCTCCCCACGTATCTGAAAAAGGACTTTTTGTTGTCCTTGATGCTTGAAGCTAGTTGGAGTTCAGTTGCAGCCTTGGCTTTGCTGGTTTGCTTCCTGCAGGACCGGACCAGTGCAGAATAATCCTCCTTGGAGGTGAATCCCATCCTCCATCCTTTGTAGGCTTTCCTTTTTAGTCGCAGGAGGTCCGCTAGGTCCCTGGAGAGCCAGGAGGGCTGCTGTGCCTTCTTGCTGCCTTTCCTCCATGTTGGAATAGATTTAGCTTGTGCATTGAGGATCGCTTCCTTGAGAAGCAACCACGCTTCTTGAACTCCCATCTCCCTGGGGTCATGGTCCCTAAGGGTGCGACCGACAAGCCTCTTGAGCTTGTCAAAGTCGGCTTTTCTGAAGTCAAGGACTTCTGTGTTGCTGACTGACTTGCCAGCTTTGCAGTGGATGCTGAAGGTGATCAGCTCATGGTCACTGTCACCCAGCTTCCCATCGATCACTAGGTTGCCGATATAGGTCATCACCCATAGCCAGTACCAGGTCGAGCAGCGCTTTGCCTCTCATTGCCCCATAGAGTTCTTGAGTCAGGTAGAGGTCATCCACGCACAGGAGAAAGCTTTGCGACCACTTGGATTTAGCTGATTGATCTTCACGTGAGATGTCCGGGTAATTGAAGTCACCCATGACAACCAAGGTCCTGGAGCAAGCGGCCTCAGTCAGTTCCTGGGCAAACTCTTGGTCAAGCTCAGGACTTTGAGTGAGAGGTCTGTAGTAGACTCCCACCGTTGTGTCCCCTGTGCCGTATTCCCCACAAATTTTTACCCAGAGGGTCTCTAGCTGTTCATGCCGGTCGCCAACATCAGCTTGCAGGGACATGTAGCTTTCCTTCACATAGAAAGCTACACCCCCACCCCTTTTGTCAACACGATCCCTCCTGTACAGGGTATAGCCCTCTATCCCCGTGGTCCAGTCATGGGTGGAGTCCCACCAGGTCTCCGTTATCCCAATGACGTCATAATTCTTTGCACTGAGCAGGAGGATGAGCTCCTCTTGCTTGTTGCCCAGGCTCCTGGCATTAGTGTACAGGCAGGCAAGTGTCCCCTTGGGGGCTCTTGCCTTGCCCGCAGATTGTGCCAGGGCTGGGGCAGGGGTGGGCTCCCTTAAGTGCCTTGGTCTGCTGGCTTTGCAAGGGTTGCTCAGCCGGCCAGCAGTGGCAGTAGTCCCCCCATCCCCCAACAGGCTTAGTTTAAAGCCCGGTGGAGCAGGTCAGCCACCCTGGCTGAGAAGAGCCTCCTCCCCAGGGGGGAGAGGTGGGAGGCCACCTCTTCCCAGCAGCTCGCTGCCTCTCTCACCAAAGAGTGGGCTGTGGTCATGGAAGCCAAAGCCTTCCCGATGATACCAGCTCCACAGTCTTTGGTTCACTGCGTGGATCCTCCTCTCCCTCCTCAGGCCATAGCCCGAGACTGGGAGGATCGACGAAAACACCACCTGAGCTTCCAGACCCCTAAGCCCTGCTCCCAAATCCCTGTAGCACCTCATGACCTGGCTGGGGGTGCTCCGAACTGTGTCATTGGTGCCCACATGAATAAGAGGCATGGGATAGTGGTCTGTGGGCCAGAGGAGCTGTGGGATCCTCCCCGCAATGTCTCAGATGCGGGCCCCCTGGAAGCAGCAGACTTCCCAGGCTAAGGGGTCGGGGCAGCAGATTGCCCCCTCAGTGCCCCACAGGATGGAGTATCCCACAACAAACACCTTTTGCTTTGTCTTGGGGAGAGCAGGGGCAGTAGCTGTGGTTGATCCTGGGTTGCCTGCGGGAGCCGGCAACTGAGCAGGCTCTGCTGGGGCTGCAAGAGGTGCGAACCTGTTGCTAAGCTCCGGCGAGGGAGGGGCCTTGGTGCGGTGGGCCTTGGGGCCCTTGACCACCTTGGTCTATGCCTCTGACTGGGCAGAGTGGGAGGTCCCAGAGTCCTCCTTAGTCCTGGAGGGAGATGGTGCTCTTCCCTGCGGCTCCCGGGGGAGAAGCGCCTGGCAGTAGGAGTCTATCTTCTGCTCAGAGACTGCGTGCCATCAGGGACTGTGGACTGTGGCCTGGAGCTCCTCCAGCTGGCACACCAGAGACCCCAGGAGGAAGCAAACCCCGCAAGGGGAGGTGGCTATGCTCCTGGGCCCCAGAGCCTGAAAAGGGACAGGCAGCCCCCGCAGCCAAGAGCCAGGGGCTCCGTCTGCGTGGAGCCCAGAACCACGGGCTCCGTCTGGGTGGCCGTCTCAGAGGTGCCCAATGGGTGGGGCCGCAGAGCCCGAGGGGACCCTCCGGGTGCGGCGCATGCCCATCCATGTCATGCCTCTGGGAGCTGGGACTGACTACTCTGGGGGGGTCGCAGGCAGGGTGCCGTGCCCTCCCACGCCCTCTCCTGTGCGAACTCCACGCTAACTCGAGCGCCTGTTTATGCAGCCTGTTTGCGCAGCTCCGGTCACGTGGCTTCCTGGGGGGCTGGGCCAAGTAGGGGCCTGGGCAGGGGCTTGACCTGGCTGGGCTCCAGGCAGCCGGCTCCTCCCAGGGAATGAGGAGTTAACCCCTTCCCACCATGAGCCTGCTTACCTCCGGCTGTGCTGGGGGTCGGCAGGGGGCTCTGGAGCTGCTGAGGGGGTGTCTGGGGGGCTTTAGGAGAGCGGGAGTGCAGCAGGCTTCACTCATGCGTCTCTCACTGCTCCAGAGCCTAACTGAGCTTTTTTTCCCTGTTTGGCGGCCCTTTTAAACTGCGCGCATGCGCAGTGGGCCTCCTTTCAGGGAACGCTGATTTCTCAGGCCAAGGGGGGCCCTGCCCGGGATTTGGGGGGCCCTGCCCTACAGGAGGGGGACTGGTGAGTACCCCACTCCTTCTCTTCTCTCTCCCTGGGGGGCTGGGCCAAGTAGGGGCCTGGGCGGGGGCTTGACCTGGCCCCGCTCCATGCAGCCGCCTCCTCCCAGGGAGTGAGGAGTTAACCCCTTCCCACCATGAGCCCGCTTACCTCTGGCTGTGCTGGAGGTCGGCAGGGGGCTCTGTGGCTGCTGAGGGGGTGTCTGGGGGGCTTCGGGGGAGCAGGGGTGCAGCGTGCATTTGTTAGGAAATGATACATAGTGAAAGCACATACTGTTTCCATTAAGTGTTTCACATCTTGATTTTCTTGTTTCAGGTTTTGGTCAGTTTGGGTAGGTCTACACTGCTACTTCAGGTACATTACTTATCTAAGAGTCATATGCATTCACCATTTCAAATGCAAAATGGTAAATTTGAACCACCATGGAAATCCAACCTAGCCCCAAAACTCAGTTTAACTTCAGGAGCTGATGGAGAGTCCATTCATAGCTCCCCCCTCACAGCACTGCATTTCAAATTCACAAGTGCTGCAAGCTACAAGTGATCCTACACTTCCATGTACCTTACTTGTGATCTGTCTCTGTTCTACTTTGTTCTTGCCCACAATTAGAGCCAAGTCAGAAGGAAAGACAGGTAGAGGATAGACTGATTCCAAGATGTACTCCTCTCAAAAACATGGAAATGCATCATGCAGTGGTTACCAGGTAAGATAGAGACAGGAAGGAGCAGTTTGACTTAAACTGTGTGGGACATCCACACATACAGGCACATGCTCTTGCAGCAGCTTAAATAGAAGCAGTGAACATTTGAGATGGAGATTTTTTCCTCAGTGCAAGTGCTTGGACCTTCACCTTGGTGTGAGGCAAATTGTGCCACTTGGAGTAAAATAAAGCTGACTGGCTCCTCCCAGATCTGTAGCCAGGGGGAGCTAGAGGCTCGGGCCAGCACCTGTGCTGGACCAGCAGTATAAAAAGTAGGGCTGTGTGAGTCTTTGGATCCTGCTTTGGATCTGAACCCGCTTTGGATACTTCGATGTCCAAAGCAGCACTTCCAGGGCAAAGCAGGATACCAGCAATGGTGTCCAGAGTGGTGGCATCTGAAGGGCTTTAGACCCATTTTGGTTGCTTTGGAGATGCTTCAGCCATTTTGAGGGAATTAGAAGAGGGACGGGGAGCGGAGGAGGGATGGAGAGTGGGAGATGGGGAGGGAGGGGGAGTGGGGGGGAAGGAAAGATTGACATCTGTAAGTAGCCAATGAGAAGGATTTCTCCATGGTTAGCTTTCTAATGGCAGCATCTGTGGGGTGGAACTAAGAAAGTATTAAAGCCCCTGTTTTCAGCCCTTCTGTGTCTTTTGCAGCTCATTCCCTGTCAGCAGCTGTGTGAGAGAGGAACACTGTGACTGAGACCTGCCTGCTGCTTTTTCATGTTATAAAAGAGTGTTTAGGATTTAGCTTAGCTATTCAATTCAATTATCAGTAGCATTACAATTCAATTTATTTCCTTGAATTATTTTTTTGGGAACTTGTTTTGGAAACTTTGCAAAAAGACAGTTGGGTTTTCCCAGCCAGTGTTATCTATCACTGTGCAAGGAGGCACAGATCTCTTGCTTGCACACGCACACAGACCCAGAATATAGAAAAAATATATATCACAGAGGAAGAAGACAGACAGATATTTACAGAAGAGCAAGACAGATAATATATTGAGACACAGGAACACACAAAAAAATTTCATTCCTACCCCAAGATAGACAATATCGTGAGAACCAGAAAGAAGACAAAAATAATTTCATTCACAGCACAAGATAAATACAGATATCCACAGGAGAATAAGACAGATATACAAAAGGATTCACACACACACAGAGAGACTTTTTGCAGCACAGGAAAGATCAATGTGAAGCGTGCTAGAAAGGCAGGTGCTGGGTCTTCTGGCAGGGGATGGAGAGAGAGTTAAGAGAGAGCTAGAGCTGCAAGCCCTGCCCCCATCCCAAACACAGATGCATTCTATTCCTGAGCAACCCTGACATCAGTGCTGCCAGTGGAAGCCAGGTAGTGGGAGCAGTATCTGCACTTAACATCCCTGTACCTGCACCACCCCTGCTCAGTCCAGAAGTAGACAACAGCAATGGAATCACTGCCTCTTCCACCCAAATTTCAGCTCTCAGCATGAGCTTCCCACTGCCAGAGGAGGAGCTGGAGCTGGAGCTGGAACCAGGGATGCTGAGCGCTCTGACTCAGGCAGTTCTGGGGACTGAGGGGGAATCAGTTTGTGTTCCACACCCCTCATGTTTCCCCTGTACCCAGGTCTTCTCTGGAAAGCAGCATCTTGAAGGAGGCTGAGGTTGTGGAGGCAAGTGGCTCAGCTGAGGCAGCTCCTCCTGCTGTTCAGCCTCAGCCTGCTCAGAAGGGGAAAAAGGCAAGATGCTCTCCCTCAACCCAGAAGTGGGGGAGTAGTATAGTGTGGGATCATTTTGAGGTGGCAGATGATCCCAGGTTTGCCATCTGCCAACACTGCTGAAGGCACATGAACCAGGGCAAAGACATGAGACATTTCTACACCATGGCCATGCTGCTGCATCTGAGAAGGCACCACCCCCTTGTCCTTCTTCCTGCTGCTCAACCTGGCATCAGTGTGTGTGCACCAAAAGGGAAGTCCCCCATTCACTCCAAAGGATGTGGAGCTACTGGAATGTGACCCCTTGGCCAACTGGGCAAGCTGCAGCCAGCTGTGGCAGGATCTGGCCACAGTTGCCCAGCAACACCTGTCCTGTCCAGCAACCAGTGTTCCAAGCAAGAGGGTGTTCAGCATTGTTGGGGATGTTGTGACACCCCACCACACCTGCTTGGTTTCTACATTGGTGGAGCAGCTAATGTTCCCAAAAGGTGAGCCTCCTGCTGCTGGGGTTCCCCAAGCTCCACCTGCAGATGGACCGAGTGCCGCTGTCCTCACTCCATCTGCACCAATTTCCTTTTTGGAGGTTTTGAAAGGCCAAGTAATTCTCTCTCTTTTTTTTTTTTTTGAAAAGCCTAGTAATGCTCTCAGCTGGAGGGGGCACCAAGTGCATCACCAGCCAGCAGGGGAAGAACATGTCCCTGCTCAGCTCATTTCTTGCCAGGATGAACTTGGAGGTATGGGATTAGGGCTATGGAGAAGAAGGCCCCAGGTCCTGGGCATAACCACTAAAGCTGCACCCTGCCAGGGTAGGGAAGCCTGGTGGGATTGGTGGTTGTGCTGACAGAACCAATGATCCCCTGGTGAAAAGTGGGAAGGAGGAGCCATAACCTCCAGCTAACGCACACACACATGCAAAGTCCTGGCAGGGGAACACCCAAACCTGTCAGGTCTTTGACAGGCCTGATGCTTGCTGGTTGTAGTGCAGTTGTGAGGCTTTCGGTGAGCTCAGCTTAGCTGCCTGGGATGCCAGCTTTCGCGTTGAAAACCCCTTTGTCAGGCTGAGGAAGTACCTGTAGTTGGTCCTGGGTGGAAGGAATAGTAAAGAAGTCAGAGGCTGGCCTGGCCTGCAATACCAGCAAGAAAACCAGTCAGTGAAAATGGAAATGGAGGTGTCAGGAGGGAGGGACAGACTGGGGAGGAGGGGATGTAGCAGCTCCGGTGTGTCACGGGGTGGCCCTGCTAGCAGCCGTGAGCTCTCTAGTGCCTCCTTGCCATGCCAGTTAGGGTGATTTGGCACCCTCTACTCGCCCGCCACATCTTTGCTGTTGAGGTTCAGAATGGGAGGCTACCTACTTACACCTAGCGACACCTTGCTGGTATCACCTCCGTTCCAAAGTGGGGGTACTCTCACCCCAGCCTTATGGGCAAATGTGTGCCTCCAAACCTCCCCTTTAGCACGCCCCAAGCCTCGCAGCTGTCCCGGGGGACGTCGTCTGGTCCCCTGCCCCTCGGGTGCTCTCCCTCTGGCACCCTGGGCTCTTACCCACCGGCCTATTACCGACGCCCCTGGGCTGCCCTAGCTCCTTTCACCTCTCTTGGGGTCTCGGACTGCGCTCTCTGCGCCCCCCGCCCACTCTGGGGCCTGTACCGCGCTTGGAGCTCAGGTGCCCATGGCCGTGCCTGGCACCCTTGACCCTTTCTTGGGTCGTCTCTGCGCTGCGCCCTCTCCAGGGCCGCGCCCTCTCTGCGGCCTGTACCGTGCTCCTCGCGCTGCACGTTTCCCACGCTTGGGGCTCAGGTGGCCGTAGCCGTGCCTGGCCCCCTTGACCCTTTCCTGGGTCGTTTGCCCCACTGGGCAAAGTGCCGCCCTTACAGGCTGGGGTCCAAACCTCGTACTCCGCGCCACTCCAGCACAAACAGTTGTGCCCTGCAGGCACTGTGCCCCCACTGGGCACCTGGAGCCCCCCCAAGGCCTCCTCACTCCCCTACAGCCTCACCCCGTCCTCCGGTTAACCATAAGCCAAGCCAAGCCAAGCCAAGCCCAAATGGCTGTAACAAAATCAACGAAGAGCCTACCCGCTCGTAATGTAAACTCCAAGCCCCTCTTGTCAGGGAGTTCTCGTCCCTAGCATCATCGCAGCCGGTCAGTAGGGTAAGGCTACAATCACCAACTCTGCCTGCCCTGCCCTGCCCTGCCCTGCCCTGCCCTGCCCTGCCCTGCCCTGCCCTGCCCTGCCACAGAGCTCCTGCTCCTGCAGCATCCAGAAAGGTACTGCTAGCTAGGCTTTAGCCTACCTGTTTATAAGGGCCTGGCCCTGCCCCCTCCTGGCCACATGACCTGCCTGGTTGCCCTAGCAACCCCCATCTGTGTTGCTCCGGGGCACTTCAGCAGCCCTATTCCTCCTGCTAGTAGCAGGCACCCTAGTGCCCTGCTACACGGTGAAAGAGCAGAAGTGCCTGGGGTGTCAGATGTCTGGCAGGTCACAGTGTGCCAGAATTCCACTGTGTATATGGAGTCCATGAGTTTTTGTACCTACTACCTAGAAGGCTGATGAAGTGCAGTTCATAGGCCCAGCTCTGAATAGTGGTTTCAATTGTAATTTGTTCCCTTTCAGGATCAGGCCTGAGAGACTGGAGGCAGAGTGTTTTTTTGGTGAGGAATGTGCCCTAACAGGTAGTTGGGTTTTGTTGTTTTTGATAGATTCTGGTGTGCAGTTTGTGGGGGTACTGAAGATAGCTGGCAGGTTTTGTGTTTTGAGCTGTAGGATGTTGGCTTCATTTCTGGTGATGAGGTTAGGTACTTGTTTGAATTTACAGACTTTTCAGAGCTGGGCCTATGAACTATACTTCATTAGCCTCCTAGGTAGTGTCACGCTTCAGGTGGACTCTGCCAGCTTTACCCAGCAACAGATGCCATCAGCACTCTCCTCATAATCTGGAAAGCCCCTATTTGGCTTGCTGCATGGCCGTGGCCATGTGCTGGGGAAACCCCGTCCCCTGTGGAAAAACCCCGCGAACATTTTAGCACAAAAATGTGACCAATTGGGGCTTGAAATTGTGCCTGTCATCTGGCCTATAAAAGCTAGGGTTGAGTTTCCACCCAGGGAGAAACAGAAAAAAACCAGAGCATTCTCGGCTCAGTGGGTAGGCCTGGCCAGCTTCCCACGACTTCTCCTGCCTCCGGAACCATAGGCAATTATTTGTGCACTCGTTCATATCTCATATAACCATTCGTTCATCGTCATTTTTGGTCTCGATCCATCGTTCTGTTTTCCATTTGTTCGTCCCTCACCCGAACCAGGACATATCTAAGTGTAACCGCCTGTGCAGCCACATCCACACTGGTGGTGAGTAATTAAGAGATCAAATCAAGTTTTCTGGGACCTTTACAAGTCCACCTCTCCCTCTTGCAAACTAACATCAGGGGATAGAACCCACCGGGGCAATAGCCATAACCTGGCTTGTGCCCCGCACAGGTAGTAGGTACACAACCTCTTGGAATCAATATACACAGTGGAATTCTGGCACACTGCAGCCTGCTGGACATCTGACACCCCAGGCACCTCTGCACTTTTACCTGTACTGCTACATCCCCCTGCCCCACCCCAGCCTAACTCCCACGCCCTGACACCTCCATTTCCATTTTCACTGGCTGGCTTTCTTGCCTGCATTGCAAGCCAGGACAGTCGCTGGCTTCTTTACTATTCCTTCCATCCAGGACCAACTGCAAGTACTTCCTCAGCCTGACAAAGGGGTTTTCAACCGTAAAGCTTCCAAAGATACATTTTTTTTTTTAAGTATTCCTTTCTTTTCACAATATACACATAGACATAAAAAACACAAGATAAGCCATCATACACCATGAATAACATCATATTACCAACACAACATCTTTACTTGCTGTCAATTTCTTTATAAACTGATAGGCTCTGTGACAGTTCCATGTGGGTACCTTTGATGCTGATGCTAATGCTACTAGTGTTGAGCCAGCTAAGTTATTGTACCTGTTGCCACATAAAGTGGAGGACCAGGCGTGAGGCTGTAGGAGAGGAGGCAGCCTCAGTGGTGTTACCTGTCAGCTCCATGTTCCTGGGGAACCCTGACTCACAATGAATCGCACCCCCCTTCCTCTACCTAAACAGAAACTGATTAAGATGCAGTGAAAGACACACCTAAAACCCTCCAGATAAGGGTGACAAGAGTGAAACAACTGCCCTAGGTCTCATTTGCATCTGAGATGGGACCAGATGACCATTCATTTACATGAGAGATGGAGAACAGAAAACCTGAAGCAGAGACTACAGTGAATTCTGGGATCAGAGCAGCAGGGGAGCACTGTATGATGGGGAATCTGTGCTCCAAATGCTAATCAACCCTCACACCCACCTCAGCATTTATCAGACCAGTTCTAATCTAGATTCACAAGGGACTTTTCCTCCCCCCGCCCCCCACACCTCTAAGCAAAAGTAAGTTTACTAGGCATCTCGAGCTGTACATTCCCTGGTCCCACTATGGGAGGCCTATATAAAAATTGGCTAAAACTCTGTTGCCGGGTTAGGGAATGCTGAGGCAATAGACTGAGTCAGAGGAGGTATGGATAACATTTGAACAATGGTACAGGATTCATCACAGCACCCAGCCGGTTGGAGTCCTGTCCACAAGTGTTATCATACTTTTCCCGAGACGACTGGTGGAAGTCCTCTCCACAACAGGTTATGAACATTCCAGTAATTGCCTTCAGTCTGTTAAAAGACTATAGTAAGATCTGGAAAAGTCATGCTAAGCTGAGGCTTGTTCACAGCAAGTAAAAATCCAAAACCCTGATGCTGCAATCTGTTGTTTCTGAAGACACCAGGAGATATCCCATCAAGTATATCTGCTGTCCATAGGAATGTCAAGCTGGCTTCCAAGTAGGTCCTTCCTAAGTGTCAATCAATTTCCTGGGATGGTCCAACCAGATAACCCCTTCTCAATAGAAAAGACAATTTGATGTACACTATTGAGAATGCTTGGAAGAAACTGAACTGAGGGTATAAAAATCTGTAAAAGAAGCAGCAGCGTGTGTGCTGACACCACCCGCTTTCTTCTGGAGAGGCTGACGGAGGCAGATCATCTCCTTTCAAGGATCATGCTGAGAACTTTGACCTGTCAGCTCTGCAACCTGAGTGCCTTGGACTGGTGAGATCCCAGCTCTCTCTCTCTCTTTTCTCTTCTCTCTCTCTAAGCATAGATTTCTGAACGTGAACTGTATTAGTTAAGCTTAAGCTAAGTTTCCCCAAATACTTAGTGAAACCAGGGTATACTGTGACTATTTGTGTTTGTTTTTCCTTTGCATGTCTATTACTACTATTGTCATTATATATATTTCATCTACTTAGCAATAAATAACTTTTATAGTCAAACTGGTGGTAATTGGGTATATTTTTCCTTCCCCCACTTGCTCTGCAGCGATGCCCCTTTTACCTAAGCTAAAGATCCCTGTGTAACCCAAAAATACTGTGGGGTCTGCTCATCAAGAGGCTAAAAAATTGGGACGTGCTGTGTTCGAAACACATAAGGGGATCAGCTTGTACAGGCTGATTGACCCAGTTTGGCTCAGATGTGCCCTAATGAACTGAATGCTGGCCCATGAGGGTATCATCTGGACACCCAGCCAGATTCAGAGGTATTCTGTTTAACTGTGTGCTTATGTCTGACTGTAGTTATTGTTGCTCTGATGAACGGATTCTTGGCATATGAGGGTGTCATCCTGTCCATGCTGATCAACCCGGCTGGGTCAGGCATGTAACGTTAATCTGTGTGTGTTTGTGTGTATGACTGATTTGGGGACTGGAGGAAGCTAGCCCCACTGAACTGAGTCCTGCAGTTGGGGGTGAGGGCTTGCAGGGGGAGAGATACAGCTCTGTATAGAAACACTAGTAACACAAGCAGCACATTAATAGAATTACCAAGACCCTAGCCCTAATAAATGAGCACACCCCAAAGTAGTGGGCAAATCTGGTAACAGTGGGGCACACTGCTGTGCTGTGCAGAGGCCTCAGGACCAGGAAGGGTGCATCTTAACGTACACAGTGTCACCCGCCCACATCACGAGTTTTGCCTGTCAGCAGCTTGGAGTGCAGGGCCCCAAATGACAGACTGCCCCAGCGAGAGACACACAGCTGGCAGGCAGGCTTCACAGACTGGCAGGACCCAGCACTCACTCAGGCCTGCTCTAGGACACACACAGCTGGCAGGCTTTGTAGCCTCAATAAGAGCTACCAACCCTGCAGTTTTCAGCCTCTTGTGCTGTAACATATAGATGTGACAGGACCTTTGCTTTCAAGCATTTGGGGTGCAGTTCCCCCCAACCCCTGCACCTATCTTCTTGAAACTTGGCACGCTTCATGCTCTTAGCAGAGGCTACCACTCCTGCAAGTTGCATCCAAATCATATTAAAAAACAACAAAGTTATAGCTCTTCCATTGATTCCCCTTTATACACTATGGCTGGATCTCTGAGGTGGCTCCAAAGCTTCAGAGCTGCTTCAGCTGGATTGAGGCAGAAACCCAGTTTGGAGTTCCAGATCAGCTCGCGGCCATCCAAAGCAGGTGGATCCAAAGCCAGACTGAATCGCTGCTAACTCACGCAGCCCTAATAAAAAGCTTCCCTGGCAAGTAGCTCAGGTCTACTTGCCCTCAGGAGCTTTTGAGGACCCCATTCATGACCCCACTATGTCCCAGGACCTCCTGGTCAACCTCCTCCCTTGGCCCTGTACTTAAGCAGGAAGGAGGCTCTGGCCAGGAAGGTGCCCAGAGACTGCGGGGCCACTATCCTCTAACTGGTCTGTGCACGTTTCGAGGCAGAACACCAGTGGATGGCATCCATCAGTTCCTTGGTGTCCCCCTCTGGAGCACTTATTTTCACATTTTGAACTTTTAACCCCCACTTCTCTCTTATCCTTGCTTTAGTTCTCCCAAGGAATTAGTTGTGTTATTCATTCATTGGCCCTACACCCTAGAGGCCACTAGTTATTTGAGTGGGCCTTGGGCCCATGGCATATGGGTAACACAAACAGGAGCTTCAGGGGGAGGAATCTCTTGGAGGAAGTTGGCCATGCCCCTTCCCATCCCAGGCTGCTGCTGGTGGTGGTTCCAGCCTTATGCCCACACTGCCACCAAGCCACAGTCAAGGGACAGCATGGGGAGGAAGACTGCACTGCTTGTGGGCCCCTCCCCCAGCATCACTACCAGAGTCTAAAGGTGCCTTTTCTGCCCCAGCTACCTTGGCAGGCCACCTGACCCCCACCTGCACCTCCATTTTTACCAGAAGTACACAATGAATGGCTGAACTGGCTGCCTGCTACCACCACTGCTCCTGTTGCTGCTGCTACTGCCATCTGTTCTGCTGCTGCCCCCTCTCAGAAGCAAGGGAGACTCCCTGCTGCACCAACTTGCAGCACTCAATACTACACCTGCACTGGATTACTCCCTAATTGACTGATCGCTCCTGCCCTCCCCCACAGCTGCCTCACTGCATCTGATCCTGCTTGTTTTCCTGCCTATTGCTCTGCAGCTGAGTGCCTGGCTGGAGGCCTGAGGGGCTCCTGGACTGATCTTCAACAAACAAAGCCCCTCCACCACTCCAGCCATCTTTTACATTTGCCTTAGCAGACTTCCCTGTGTGTTCTTGCCCTTGTGTAGTAAGTTATATAGTCCACTCATCTGCCCTGGTGTTTGTTGTGTGGCTGAGTAAGCCAGCTCCAGTCTCCCCAGCCCATCTTTGAGCATTTCCCCCTGCCCCACATTGCCCAAGCATGGCCCTCCTGGGTTTTTTTCTTGTGGGGCTGTAGCTCAGTCAGCTTCAGCCCCCCTAACCCCAGACTGCCCCTATTAGATTCACCAGCCCCACTGTATATTTTGGTTTTCCTTCTTGTTTTCCCCTCCCTCAAGTGAAGCAATGCAGGGCAGGAAATTTTTTTTGGGGGGGGGGAGGGAGTCAGATGTCCCCACAGAGCTTCCTGCAGCCCCCACTAAGGGGACAGATCCCAGTCAAGACCCCAGGGGGAAGTATCCCCCTGCAGCCCACACCCCAGAGGCAGAGAAGCCTGCAATCTCTGCTGCAGAGGTAGGCAGGACTCCAACAGGAAGCCAACAGGGCCAGAGGGTCTCTCCTGATCAGGGCCCGCCACAGAGAGGTCCCCAAGCCCCCTCCCCTGCCATGAAGGACCAAGGAAGGGCTCCTGTTCAGCCTCCTCCACCGCTGGTGGTGGGAAAGGCAGTGGCCCTGCCCCAAGCCTAGACTACTGGTGCCTGAGGGGACTAGGGACACTACACCAGCCAGTACACCCACTCCACCTGTCCCTGGCCCTAGCCCTGGCCCCATCCAAGCCACCCCCCAGAGGGAGAACTCCAGCTATGCACAGGTGGTTGCGGGGAGACCTGAAGCCACAGGGCTTGGACCCTCACCTGCCAACCCTTCTAGCTCAGGTGCCAAGGCCCATTTTCCAGCACTCACCTGCAGGCATGGGGTGAAGTACCAATTGCCCAAGCAGGAGAAACTTCACTTTGAGACCTGGGTGTAAGCCCTGGCTTGGGTAGTGCCCCCCACCCCCAAGATCATGGCAGCCTCCTGCTTTCATGGGAAGGGGGTCTTGTGCCTTGGAAGCCAACACACAGAAGACAGTAGAGAAGGGGCTTGTGGTGGAAGGTGAGTATGCTGCCCTCAAGCCTCTAGAAGAGTTGGGGACCAGGGTGGTCCTCAGCTCCATCCCTCCCTATATCCCTAATTGGGCCCCGGTTCCCCATCTCCATACCTTGGGGAGTTATCTCCCTAGTGGTGGCCCTCTCACTGGGGTGACAGGACCCCAGCCTCCACCACGTGCACTCTTTCTGTTCTGATCCAACTGGGGGTCTTGAATGTGGCTGGAAGCTGCCTCATTTTTCCTTTTCAGGGGGCCCTGATGAGGGTTTTCCATATGCTGGGGGATCTGTAATGCTTCTGGTGCCATGCCCTGGGGCACTTGCATCATAACTGCCAGGAAGAGAGAGCATCTGCAGGTACCACTGGTGAGAGGGGTGCCTCTACCACCAGTACCCCTCCCACCTTAGGCCCCCTTGGCACCAGAGCCACATCACCCAGCCCCCCTGTGATCTCAGGGGACCTGACCCCCAAACCAATTTTGGCATGGTCCCAGGGAATGCAGAAGCAGCCAAGGGAAGAGAAGGAATGGGGCCCCCACTACACCTAGTCATGCCCCACCATAGCTGCCCACCCACCCCCACAACCCTCACCTTCTCCTACTGGAGCCTGTCCACCTGAGAACCACCTCATGACTGAGTAGGTCCAGGTGACCTCCAGGCACAAAACCAAGAGGAAGGCCCGGGTGCAGTTGGAGCTCTCTGACATGGAAGACTCCTCACCCCTCTCCCAAGACCATCACAGAGAGGGAAGGAGTGGCCCAGCTCCTGGGGGCCTCCCCAGCTGCATCCAACACTCCACCCCCTGGAAAGATCAAATGGGATCAAAAGATCCCCATGAAGGAGACTTCAGGGCTGCTGGATAGTCCTGAATAGGAGCCCATGGAGGAAGTGCCTCACTCTGCTGGCCAAGGCCTAACCCCTGAGACCCTGGGCACTGAGGCTGACCCAAAGGAAGATCCAGAAGCAGAGCCCACCCCCAATGATTAGGGGGAGACAGGGGCCCTGAGACTCACCCCGGTGAGTCCTGAGGAAGGAGGTACCCTTTCCCAGTACACCAAGGTAGACATCAAAGCCCCCCAGTGCCTGATGGGTCTCTTCCTTTCCCCACCCAGAAAAACCTCATTTCTACCCTACCCCATGGTCCTGCATCAGAGGGTGTTAGGGTGGGATCCCCCTAATCAACAGGCCAATTTTGTCAGGGACCTTGCACAGACCCCCCCTGGGCTCCAGCTCTACCCTACCATTTTGTGAGGGAGCCCCACCCCCACCCCATCCTAAGAGGCTGCAGAGCTCTCCCAATCTCAACCAGAGTCTGGGGTCTTAGTGGACCCAGGGGTATAATCCTAAATATGTATATGTTTTGATATTTCCTTTTGGTTTCCTTATCACATTGTGGATGTGTGATAGGTATATGTAGGGTTTGTTGTGGAAGGGTTGGAAGATGTGGGTGGGTGCGTCTCCCCTACAGGGAAGAGCTCCCACCCCCCCACAGCACATGGACTTCACACCCCTCAGGGTCCCAGCCCCCACCAGAGGCTTCAGCACTCCCTCTAGTCATCTCCAGCCCCTTGCTCATTCTCCTGCTAATCTCCAGTCTTCTGCTTGTTCCCCTGTTCATCTCCAACGCACTACTGGTCTCCATCCTTGGGAGGCTGGAGATGATCAGGAGGCTAGAAATGAGCAGGGGAACAAACAGGGGGCTGGAGAAGAGCAGGGGAATGTCTCTAGCTTGTCTTCAGGAGCTTGTCTCCAATTCCCTCCTTCCCCAATCACTGCTCCACCCAGCCCCAGCCTCCTGGCATTCAAAAATAAACAAACAAATAAATCTCCACACTTACCAGGTGTAGCAATGGCTATCAGGGCACCACGCACTGTCTGAGAGCTGGGGTGGCTCCAGCTTTCACCCAGAACCTGGTACTGCTCCTCCCAAGTGGCCCCAGCTCCAGAGAGTTTGGGAAGCCATTCTGCACCTGTAAGATGGGGCAGTGGCAGCGTGGGTGCCAGGCACCTGGGGTTGATCCCCACTTCCCTCACTGCCCCACATCATGTGCAGGGGGTGCTTTTCCATGAGTTCTTACTGGCCATAACAGCCACTGCTACAGCCGGTGAATGGAGGGCTTTTTTTTTTTGGTGTTTGACTGCTGGGAGGCTGCGGCCAGGCAGGGCAGCCAGCTGAGAGCACACTGGGCAGTGAGAGTGGGCTGGGACTTGGTGGGGATCCCCACCCCCCCCGTGGTCTCCTCTCCCTTTCCATCTCTGTCCAACCCCTACTTACCTGGCACAGAGCCCAGGTCCCAGTCACTACAGCCTGCATTGCTGCTTGCCCTGCACAGGCACCGTGGTGAGGGCCGGCCAAAAAGACGCTTTGGCTGGCTACCAGAGTGTCTGTGGAGGACCCCAGCCCCCAGTTGCCTCAGACCATGGTCCAGGACCATGATTTGCCCTGCTTTTTTGCAGCACATTTTTAGGGGTTTTTTTTAACCTGGATATACAGGGGTTTAATTTTGCCCCTGCACTGCAAATTTGCAGCACAGGGAATGTTTTTTTGTTCCCGCATGTGCCTCTTGCAGTATTTCAAAGGCATTTGGGACACTGCAATAAGCATGTGAGTGCTTATCTGGATGCACTTGGTAAGGGCAATCTTCAAAGTCACCCAAGATAACAGTGTAGACCTGCTTAGATGACTACACCAAATTTTACACAGTGATTTGTCATTGTGCCTCTCTGCATATGTTTTCTCCATACCATGCCATATTCTAAATTCCTGAACACTTGGTTTTGTCTATCTACCTAAGCAGTTCAAAGTATGCTTCTTATAATTTCTTTCCTGTTGATCTCTCTCTACTGTGGTATCTGAGTGCTTTGTAGTCACTAGCAAATTTTGTCTTTAGCTGATGTGGAGAATGGTATATTAAATGACTTGTCCCAAGTCACATAGGAAGTCTATAGCAAAGCTTGAAATTGGACCATGTTTTGGGTCCCATTCCAGTGCTCAAGATGAATCTCCCTTTAATGAGACTTTTAACAAAGCTGCAGAGCTCAATAATGCAAAAATAGAAAACATTTATGACTGAAGAAAAGTGCAACTTATAGGGTGTGGTCAGATATAACAATAGAACTGTTCCAAAATGTTACTGTTTGTCCCACAATAATTGTGGACATGTTTCCAGAGTGCAGACACACAACCAAACCATTCCAAAATGTTACAGATTCAGAGTTGACTCACAATTGTGTGAAGTTCTGTGGCTCTAACACCAGTGTTTGCACCCATGCTTTGACTGTCTTGGGATTTGGATGAGTGCTTGGACCCATGATTTTTGTTTCCCAGGTGCTGGGGGAGTTATGATGGGCTGTGATTTAGTAGGAAGTGAGGATACAGCTGGTTGTTAGAAAGATTGCTTTAATTGAGCAAGCAGTGCAAGGAGCTCATTGATAAAATGTCCCAGCAAAAGAAAAAAGAAAAGGTAGGCAGTAGATTTCTGTCTATATACCAGAATGTTCTTTTGCAGTGGGGGGAGGGGGGAGCAGTGTAGCATGGGATGTCTAGAGGGCTGACCAGATCTGCATCACAGAACATTGGGTATCTACACATAGCACTGAACTGGTGTTTACAGTAAACCAGTTGAAAATATTTCTTGATTTTCCAGGTACAGTTTTGAACAATTTCAGGGGGGTTAAACACGTTTGTCCATTTCAGTTTACACCTCAGTTAAGCCATTCCAAGTTTATGTCCCTGTAGTGCTTAGGAAAAGAAGATCCTATGCTCACATCTAAGGATTTCTGAAAATCACACAATTTTAGCTTCCCCTTTCCAAAATCATGGTTTTGTTTAGTTTCTTTCACAGGTAACACAGGCTCCGGCATACAGACATACACCCCTGTCTAGACAGTGTAGTTCCTTTTGGGAGAAATAGATTTTTAAATGTGTACCTGTCAATGCAAGGCTGTGAGATAAAACCTTGGGGATCCCTAGAGGCTTCTCATGTGGATGCTTCACTGTACCAGCTAAAGCATTTTGTTTACTTCTCAGACCCATCTCTATATTTTGAAGATGCCAGGCTGACAACATGACATGGTTCATTAATTTAAACTTCTGTTTAACTGGAGAAAATAGCACTGTACTTGCCTATAATTCTGAAAAAGGGAAGATAGAAACAACATTTCCAGATATTTTAGCATTATAAACTCTACTAATTTCCAAAAGGAAAACATTTCAAATAAAATCCAACTGAATGTCTTTTCATGGGCATTATGGTTCATATCCTGAGATTTATTAAGAAGTTTGAATTCCTACCCCATAGCATTTGAATGATCAGTCTTCCTTTGAAGATCAGGCTCTATACATTATTTCCTTTAAAATAGGAACCCCTTCAAACATCAGGCCATGATACTAGCTTGAAATGAACCATATCTTTATTAAGGATGAAAGGACCCCTACTTTTATTCTGCCACACTTTTGTACTTCCTGCATGCATCTAGACATGATGTTAATGTGCAGTTGACTAATTAACTTCACAGTGAACATCCCAGTGTCTACATATCCAACCCTGTTAGGGCACATGAAACCAATAAACTCCACAGCAGTGTAGTACAGTAAATACAAGTAATACCCTGCTGTGGAGTTGGGTTTTTTTGTTCAGGGCAGCGCATGTGTAGATACAGACTGGCTGGATGGGGCTTGAGGGTGCTCCAAGTATGGGGGCTGCCTGCTGACTTGCCCTGCACTGAAGTACCCTTGTGCCCCAGCCAGTCCATCTGAAGCACATTGAGCTCAGCTAGAGTAGCCCCAGGCTGGTAGTCTGACTATGGGGGGAGGTGGTGGCAGCCACCTGGTGCTGCTCCATGGAGATCCACATCCTGTGCAAAATAAGCTCCAGAGTTGATTGCTCTGGAGTTAATTGCTCCTGGGTGCACATTCAAATGGTGTATATGGGAGCAAGAAAAACTCTGTAACAATAAGTTCTGGAGTTTATTCATGTGCACATGTAGACGTGCCCCCTGGAACTGTCACAGAGTGGAACAAGACCTGATTAAATTCTCTATTAGATATGCTTCAAGATTTTTAAATATTTCCAGGAAGAAAAAAACCCAACAACCCATCAATGCATGGTGTTATCTCAAGAAGTTTGGAGGGTTTCAAATAACCTAGATAACTTAATAAAACAAGATTGTGTTCTATGTATTAAAGTAGTTGAAACAGAAAAAAAGAGAAGTATTTTGGGCATTTTATCTCTACTGAGACAACAAAAAACAGTTAAATTGAGGGAGAATATTGCCAAGCTAAAGTAGATTCACATTTCCAGATACATAACAAGCCACTAATCAATCTCATAAAGAAATAGTGTTTCAGTAAGATTCAGCCTTCACTAAAATAGGTAACTGATAGTACATAATCAAGGATACAGGACCTCACAGCACTAAGCAAATAAAAGGGGATGGTGAAATTTTTTGTGGAACTATGTTGTTCACAGCCTATTTGGTTACAAGCCAGTACCTTGTTCTTCTTCAGATTAGAGTCTTCCCATCTTCCATCAATTTGTCTGCAGTCCATCCAAGTTCTCCCCTCAAAGCATATAGGTCAATTTCCAGTGACCAACAGCTTATTTAATTAGCAAAAACTCAAGGTGGTAGTAAAAGAACTTCCTTCTTGCTCTGATATACATGATCAATAACTTAGCTGAAGTAGACATTATTACATTAGTTTAAAACCAACAATAATCAGGCCCTCAACCTCCATTTTATCCCTTTCACTTAAGTGTGTCTGTCTTGTCTCTTCTTTATTTTTTTTTACCAGTTTTGTCTGGAAAAAAATTTCACTGCATTGTGTTTATTTTCTATTGCCCCTTGTTGTTAACCATCATTATAATCCTTTTTCTATGCCCATTTCTTTCTCCTCTACCCCTAAAGTAGGAGGGACTTTGAGTAAACTGGCCCTTCTTTTTTGCTTTCTCATTTGAGTATTTAAAGGTAATCAAAATAAATTTCAGATGATCAGTGAACCTTCTTTTACACTGTTGCTTTTCAGCTGTAGCTCCTTCCACCCACAATCTGAAATTACTAATCATTAAAAATATCCCACTTGTTTAAGCTCCCCACTCCTCAGCATTTACATAGACAAGAAATTGGATGTGGGAGTTTCTAAACTGTATAACACAATGGTGAATAGACAAAAACAATTTCTCTGTCATAAGGAACACACTGCAAATGTAATTGTGGGACAAAAGAAATAAAAAAAAGAATATATGTATGATGACTTTTTCCTCAGTTGTTCACAAGAGAGGGAGAGGGAGTTCTCCTATTTATTTTGTGAGCAACTGAGGAAAAAAGTCATCATCTAATTGTGGGGTGTACTATGTATTATCCTAAAAAAGCTAAGAAAGTCATTTCCCTTCACTAAATGTAAGTTGTGCCATTAATTTCAACAGGGGTAGGATTGAGGTCTTGTAGGTAATAAAGCCCTGGAGCTAGTTGGTACTGCGATAGCAAACATTTCTTGGAATAACTGTATTTTAATATGACAATAAGCTATGCTAGATACAGAGCAGAAAATACTAGTAAAGTTATGTGTATGAAATTGGGAAGACAGGCTGATTCAATCTAGCAGTAATGGCCAAGGGAAAATTGATACATAAATTAGGATTTGGTCACAATTCATTAAATGCTGGTCCTATTTGAAGGCAAAATTTCCATTGAATTCGGTGGGACTAAATTTTGACCACTTATTCTCGATAGATTGTGATGTAGCTATTTAAGAAATATTTCCACAGCTAGTTGGGGCATGCTTGAAGACATGGGGCACAATATGCATTGTACATAGAACAGATTATTATGTTCTTTCCCACACCACATCTGATGAAAGATTATTATTGGAAAAATGATATCACATTGGTAAGCATGGTTGATATAATGATGATTGATAATGATGAAGACTTGCAATTTGACCATCAAAAATAAAGATTAGATTCCAAACATAAGACCAGGAACTAGAAACCATATGCTGAGTTGCTTTTTGACTAAGATTGTAAAGGGAGAGAGACATATATCTGCTAAGGTGAGCAACAGGGGAAAGAAGTTTCTTGCTTAGAAATATACGGGTGCTTTTATTCATTGTACCTGTACCTAATTTGAACCTATCTAAAAAAAGGTCTTTAGAGTTTTCAGACTGGTTGTATTATGGATAGTTGCCTTTGTTTTTTCTATGGTGCTCTCAGCTCTGTTTTGAACCCATTGTAGTTCTAATTAGACACTACCAATCTTAAATTGTATTTACACTTCAATCAGAGAAGTAAATTATTTTTTGCTGAAGATGTACCTGAGCTTTCTTTAAAATAACTGCATTGGGTACTGGTAACAATTCAGCAATAGCAGCATGATGCTCAGCATGGGACAACCATCCAGAATGCTTACCCATCATATCAGTAGTGAATTTTACAGAATCCAGTGAGTTCTGTGCTGCTTCAGCTACAATAGTAGCAGCCAGCTAGTTAGTTTAAAAGGTAATTCAGTTAGGTATACAGAAATGACTATCACAGACAAAGTTTGCTGCTATTCATGTATTTTATACAAATCATGCTGGAACTTTGTTTACACAAGTAAAGCAATGCTCTGCTTTTGTGAAGATTGAAGCTTTGTTTACACTGAGAAATTGGCTAGGGACAGGCATTACACAAACTGGGTTAGCTGATCCGAAACTGGTTTAAACCTGTAACAGAACAGATGTTCAGTGCACATAAACCAGTTTGAGAGAAACCTGGTTGAATGTAACATCAGACTTAACTGATTTGGCTCAAACCAGTTTATCCAATGTCTGTCCCAGACCCCTTGCTGGTTTAAGATAAACCAGACACCCCCAACATTCTAGCATGTTCTCTGGATGGGTGGGGTTCTCTGCTTCACAAGAGGGCTGGCCCCTCCCCCCTGCTCCCTGGATCCAGCTCCAGAGGCTGTGGGCTACTTCCCCCTTCCCCCCACTGTGTCCTGCTAAACAATAATCTCTGCCTTGCTGAGGAGGTGTCTGTGTATTAGCTGGTAGACTACATGATGGCTATGGTCCATGCTGAATCAACAGGCAGAATCAACAAGTAGCTGGTAATGTTCCTTTGTTGTTTTCTTAATTAGGTAATAAACACTTATCAATTATCTGCTGGGCTAATTAGAACTCCTGCTGGGGCCTGGCCAGGCCCACCTTAGCTCTGTGTTGTGGAAGGGAGGGAGGGCTGCTCTAGCACCCCCTGGCTTCTAGACTGAGCCACTGCAAGTGTGTACCTGCATTTCTGGGGTGTCTGTCCAATTACAAAACTGATTTAGCCTAGCCACATTAGACTAACCTGCAAAGATTGAATCAATTAAGGCTCAGGCTTTTTGAGTGTCTGCCCCATAGTGCTATAAAAATATGTTAAAAGTACTTTAATATATTCAAAGCTGAATGTTTAAAAATGCAATGTTAAGCACCACTTAGCAGTAAGTATAGGCAGAGATGGTCAATGGTCTTTAGTGGTGAGCTAACCACACTTAAGTTTCTAACTTCATTAGCTGCTGTGCAGTAGTAATCAAAGAAAACTTAAAATATATATTTCTACTGATACCCTGCTGTGTAGTGCAGGTCTTAGTTGACCTATTTCTTTCTCAAGGTAGACAAAGCTTAGTGAAAGAAGTGTCTGAAGCTTACCATGACTACACATTCTTGACAAATTGCGCACACACTAAGGCTTTACCTACACAGCAATACTTTCTCAGGTATACTATTGTAATGGTCATTTGGATATGTTTGTTCTGGTATAAGTGTGTTTGTGTTTAAACAGGTTAAACATAAACTTCCTTCCTAAGTGATATAAACTAAACTGAAAAGGTAATCCTCTGTTACAGTCAGTGTTGCTGCACAAAACTGTATATTGGTGCGTGTTTCATGGGTGTTAGTTATACTTGGTCTAAGGATGTAGGCAGAACAGTTCTTTGGGTAAATGTGATATCTTTCATTAGACTAACTAAATAGTTGGAAAAATTGTTCTTTGCCCTTTTGAGATTTACAAGGTGATGATCTTGGGTCTTCTCAGTGCAAATCCAGTGGTATCAGAGGGCTTGGCTGTGTGGTGGGCCAGTAGGGGGTGCTCCTGTGCCTAGCCACACACCTCACTGGGTCCAACCACCTTTCAGGCTCCTAGTGCCTCCTTGGGGGTGCCTCATATCTGGCCAATCCCCTTCCTAGAGCATACCCACTAGCCTGGGGGTAGAGCTGCCACCATCCAGGGATGGGCTTGATTCTGGCACTGCACCCCCTGGGAAACATAGGCCTAGTAGCCCTTGAGGATACTTGACTCACTTCAAGAACTTGGGGTTCTTCCTTCAGCCAAAAGCACAAGTAGTGGTCTCCCTTAGTAAGCTGAACCAAGGGGACCTCAAGGCATAATCTAGACCCACTCCCAATAAGTCTCCCATGCTAGGTACAAAGAAGAACTTTATTGGTTACAAGAAGTAGGGTTGGAATAAGGTACAGAGTTCAGTAGTATCAGAGAAATCCCATAGACCAAACAGGGTGGCTGGAGCAGCCTTTGATCATGCATCTGAGTTACTGCAAGCTATATATCTAGTTAGATCTCAGGTAGATTATTCACAAGTATCATCCAGAGGCAGGTAGAGATTCTCTCTGGAGGCAGGCAGTTTCTTGACCATGAATTTTGAGAGACAGAGCAAGTTTCAGATTGTCTAGGTCTCTCTTTTTCTCATGATTGCTGCCCCTCCTCCTGGGAAGTCCTTAACTTATATAGCCCTTATGACATCATTTACCTGGTCCAATGGAGGCCAGCACCTGTTGGCTGTCAGCCAAACAATTTGAAATGCATCTCTGGTTGCTGGGAAGACTGGCAGTCTCTAGCCCACCAGGGAGCCCAAGCCCCTCATCCAGGTATGTGATGCCAGTCACAGGCAGAAGGAGCAGGTTTCCCCCCTCCATCAGGAATGTATCTAGCTCAGGTTACCTAAAGAGATAGGGTAAGTTGTGTACCCTCTGCAGGGCCCAAATTGTCATAGAGTGGAGTTTTGGGGGAGAAACAGGGGTAGCCTTCTGCCACAGGCTGTATATTACAGATTTCTTGCTGTGTTTAGGGTGATCTTTGCAGATATGCATGTTAGTTTGTGGGTTTCTTGATGTCATCTTGAAAATCTCAAAAGGGATCTCACTCAACAAAGACATTCCTCCAGAAAGATGGATTGCATTTTTTAAAGAGCCACCTGGATACCACATGATGAATTCCTGTAGTACAAGAAGAAAATCCCCAGGAATCTCATACTATTAGTTATAACATAGCATCCTTCCCTGGCACCTATATGGAAAATCCTCCAAAAATTATAACCCTTACTAGAAGATTCAATTCTTAAATAAATTTTTCAGAACCACCCATTCTAGCCTTTAAACAGGTACCAAACCTCATCAACCTGACCACCAGAAGCAAGTTTTCCATGGCCCAAAGCACACTGAATGAATCCGTAACCTGCTGGAACAAGAAATGTAAAACCTGCCAAACATCATCACCTGCCCCACAACAGCTACACCCCACAACAGAACCATCACTATTCCTGGATCTTATACTTGCACTTCCAGAAATGTTATGTATCTCAGCCACTGCATTGAATGCCCTGGTAGAAAATATGTAGGAGAAATCAAACAGTGACTACATACCAGAATGAATGCACACCAAAAATCTATCAAAGACAAGAGTACCCAATTACCTGTGGGTTCACATTTCTCACAAGACAACCACTCTCTCTCTAATCTCTCAATTCTAATCCTCAAAGGCAATTTACAAAACACCATTTATAAATGAGCCTACAAACGTCATTTCATAAATCTACTGGATAAAAAAAATCATGGACTAAATATAGACATTGGATTTATGGCACAATGTAACCTACCTGCCCTCTGGTAACCCAAGGTAATCTCTCTACATTTTACCTACTACATCCTATCACCAGGTCAACATTCTTCCTTCCCTCACCTAGATGTCTTGCACCTATTGTCTCCCATCCTCTCTGATCTTTCCTGCCACACATTTGCATTTTCACAGACCTTCATTTTGCACACTGGCTTCTACTCCTGTTCCACCCACAAGAGCACATGAACACCAGCAGACTCTCTGCATGCCTGGAGAAGGGTTTGTGCCCAAAACTTGGAAAAAACAATTTTTCCAAATATTTAGTTGCTTTCATGAAAGATATCACATTTACCCAAAGAACCTTGTTTGCTTATTGGTGTATGTGACAGGGTGCTTAATACATGTCTCTCACTTTAAGAGGAGATGAGGCTGTAGTGAGGGCTCAGGTGGCAATCTTGGCAACAGGCCAGGTTATCAGTATAATAGTTCAGGGTCTGAGCTGATCCAGTAGTCCAGTACTAAGAGAGGAGCTCCTGGGGAGTGGGGGCTGTAGCACAGTTCCTGGGCAACAGCTGAGCTGGGGTTACCACTGGAGGTTTACAGGGGGGTCTTAGGGATGGAGGAGGTTCCAGCAGGCTTAAGAGCAAGGTCAGAAGCCTGGAAGCAGGACCACAGATCAGACCCATGGGCCCAAAGCCCAGAGGGGTATAGGCTGGTCAAAAAAGCCCTGAGATTGGGGCCAGCAGTCTAAAACCTAGAGAGAGATGTAGACAGGACAAAGAAACCCAGAAATTTGGGATGGGAGCCCAAAGCCCAGGAGGGTGCAGAGATGGGAGTGAGAGAGGGTAGGACATAGTGCCTGGGTAGAGAGTACAGGCAGCAGTGCTGAGCTTGGGAGTAGCCATGATAGGTGAAGATGAAAAGCCTGAAAATTACACCTGGGAGTAGACTAGGTAATCAAAGTGCCCAGGCTGGGAGGCCCAGCGACGGGCACTAAGGCCATGATCCAAGGGGGCTGTTGATTGATATGATTGATAACATCTGTGAGGCATCGGTTTGGCATCAGGGGTAGTCAGTACCATGTTATAAGCCCTTAAGGTAGAGAGCAGAGAAGCACAAGATCAAGCTTGGGAAGCCCTGGCACAGCTCCCTCTTCATAAAAAATAAACGCATCAAGTTGAGGCAGGTGAATGAAGGAGTGTTTGCCCAAAGAGAGACAGACTAAACAAGGACTGAGGGGGGGAAAGCACTTGGTAGTATAAATTTATCTATTTAAATTCAAAATTGTTAATATTTTGAAAACCATCTTCCATGTAAGTGGGACCTTTAGAGACCAATGCTGTTAGGTGGGTTACTTACAGAATTGTAGTCCAACAGATCCACAGGATATACCTGTGAAACATTGGGAAGAACCAAACTTTAGGGGCAGAAGATATAATTTTTGTATGCTAATAATAAATAGTGTAGCAAAACCCCCAGTTTTTTTCTTTACTTCTTTATTTTAAAATGTATTCCCTTGCTTCCCCAACCATTTCTGCCTTTTTTTTTCTCTACCTCTCTATTTCCTATAGATAAGTATAAACTAAGATGTACGATAAAGTTTACACTTTATTTTAGGTAGTAATTTTTATTTTTCTCTCCCCTCTTTGCAAATAAGTTCCCTGCTATTTTGATATTGATACCCACTGTTTTATAAGTGATTATTATGTTTGTACTGGTTTTATATTGTGTGATTACTGTTTTAGGCCTATCTACATAAGTTAGCGCAAGTCATGTCAATTTCCATTTTGTATGTCAAGCCTCCATCTTGTGTCCTCTGCCCAGGCATCCCCCGTGTTGCAACTGTATGATTCAAGTACCCCTCCCATGTAAATTGGTTCCCAGATGAATGAGTGATTGGGAATCATTGAAATACAATGGTAGCAGGCCTCTACTGAATGGCCTGTAACAACTGGGCCATCACCTCGCATTGATTCACCCAGGAACTATGGACCTCACCCAGGAAAAGAGACAAGAACTCAGCATTTGAAAGACAAAAGATCCTGCAGAACCATCAACTCTACCATTGTACCCCACCATTACAGACACTTGAAACTGCACATCCCTGCATGGCGCACAGATACCCAGTATACCAGGGGCTGACCCTTGCCTGGGCATGCCTCCTGTCATTAGGGTCACACAAGGGCTGCCCCTATAAAAAGGGGCAATGAAGACAGACCCAGGGGGACGCTCTCTCCATCTGGACCAGCATCACGCTACACCTCCTATTCACTCAGAGAGAGGCCTTGCTGGTGACCTCCCTCCGGACAACACTTACTGGACAAGGACCCCTTTCCAGCCTGGATAGGTAGCTATCACCCCCCACCCTCTCTTCAACCAAGGACTTGGACTCTGGTTTTCTTCCCCACCTGGACTCCGACCCTTCTATTAAGTCTTTCTCCTGATGCCATTGTGAGTGCTTGTATGTGTGAACCAATAACTTCATGGGGCTGTGTAGTGTGTTGTCTGTGTAATAAAACTGTTATCTGGACCCCTAAATTGGGTTTTGCTTTACTATGATTTGGCCCTGCTCCAATCTCTGCTCCTCGCCCCTCTAACTTCTGCCTCATTTCTCCCCTTCCTGCTTCTTGCTCTCTGCCACCTCCAACACCTGTCCTGAGCTCCTCTCTACCTCCAACCGCCCCCTTTTTTTTTTTTTTTGCTGCTGTCTTATCCCCTCTGCTTTTTCCTTTTCCCTTGATCAACCAGGTTTCTCTTTCTCTTTCCTGGCTGTCTCCTCCTTGCCACCACTTCTCTCCCCCCGACCCCACCCAATATCTCAGCTGTCTGCCTCAGTTTCCATCTCCAGTCTGCCTTAAGTAAACCCAACCCTCAGTTCCTCAGCCAGCTTCTCTGTAGTCCACCGGTTCTGGCAACTTTCACTCTCTACACTTTAACTCTTTCTCTCTCACCTTAACCTTCCCTCAGATACCCCAAGCACACACATGCACATTGTACCATCCAAGTTAGGAACTTACCTGTGTGTGTGTATATGTATAAAATGGCATGGTGTGCCTGATATACAAATTAGTGATCTGGGTCTAACTTCTGGGGTGTATAGAGTATGTGCTTGAATTGGTAATAGGTATGCATGTGCCTAGGCTGGTTTGGATGTGTATGTGCCTGAGCTGGTAGTGTGTGTGTGTATGTGTGTGTGTGTGTGTAATTGATTTGTGTGTTTGTATATGTGCAATTGTCACACCCTTCTGTCTAACAGTGCAACACTGAGATCCTGAGAGTTGGCCTGACCCCACAGGGCAACAATTTTTTTTAAGGACCAACTATTAGAAAGTTGTTATTTGCTAGCTGGATCCGGAAATGGATCTCATGGTCAGAATAAAGTTAATAAATATCTAGCTTACCACCATATTTGATGGGCTAAAACTGGATGTGACTGGTCCAAGGTTCTCCCATCTTATAGACACAGTGAGCAATTGTCCAACATCACAGAAATTTTAGTGGTGGCATTTTACTAGAGCTGATTAGTGATGGGGTGCACCTGACTGTTTGGCACAGTTAACTGCGAACAGTGAGGAAGGGAATGACAAAATTCATTTTGTGCAGGACAGCAAAGTGGGTAGATTTACAACTGCTCTGCTCCTTTCCATTTCTTACTATTTAGGAATGTAATTAACCTTTCCACAATCTTTGGTTATTCTTCTCTTCAGCATTTTTTTTCATTACCCCTTACCTCCTTCCCCCCCGACAAAAATCTGTTAATAGATCAGAAAAGCTTTTAAGTAACCTACTAAGATGGAACTTTAAATAAAATATTAGGTATTGTGTTTTTTGCTAGATGAGGTGGAAAACAGCTCCCAGAAAATTCAGTATGGTATAGAGTTAGGTTAATTTGTCTGTTGGCTATAGAGGACCAACTCACAGGATCATAATACATTCTCATTTATTGTATGGGATGTAAAGTTACCCTAAAATCATAAATGCAAACTTTGAGTTATGAGAGGTACTAGCTGCCTTAACACACACTGATGCACATACATACACACACTCTCACATGCCATTGCTGCAATAGTATTATAGCACCAATGCTGGTTTATACCTATCCAGGGCACTGGATTCTGCTGTCAATGGTTAGCTTCCTCCAAGGTGATGTCTTCTCCACAAGGAGGTCACCTGCTTGCCCTTCTGTTTCAGGTCAGGTGCTGGATGAGGGTAGTACTGAGCATCATACTTCACTGCTCTTTATCCTTTTCTGGCAGACTTGTGTGATTCCCCCAGCGTCATCTTGACTGCCCAATCCAGAGGTCACTGTCCCACGTGAGTTTTGAGTAGTGCGTGACAGCTGTTAGCCCCAGTCACCTGGGGTTTGCCTAATGGTGCATTTCAGGAGTCTACCCTTGACTTGACTAATTCAATGGCTGTGTCTTTGCAGGTCTCAGGTGGCTTGATTAGCTTAAAATTGCTTGTAGAGTTTTGTAATGGTAAATTCCTTTGGCTAGGGTATTGTCAGTTAACAGCCAGAGGCTCTTGCTTTGTCATTCAATTATCTACTGATTCATACATACTTGCATCCACTCAGGTGGACCAGCCCAATACAGTAATACAATTCCAGTGATTACAATTCCAATGTATTCTTACAATAATAATAATTTTAGTAATACAAGGCATTACTTACTCTAAAGAATACATTTGTTGAAGGTATACAATATAAAATGCAAAATGCCAGGGCAAAGATGAGATAGATGAAATATAATGCAATGTGAGGATCAAAGGTCACTGGGAACAGAGAGTTAGGTTAGATGCAGTCACATAGACTGATTTAGCAGAAAACTTTAGACTGATATGGGAAGTTTGCTTTGGGAAATAGGTCTTAATCATAGGGGGAATGTGTTCACCAGGATATATTTACAATTATGCTTTCAATGCACCTTGGCTCTTCTTTTCTCTTACAGGCTTTGCTTTGAAGAGGCTATTTTAGTTCTTTTGTTTTCTTTAATGACATCTTAGCTCAATTGTTATGTAGATGTAGTTTGTAGGTTTCTGTTACCAGATTTGCTTGTCACTTTAGGGTGTGCTCATTTATTAGGGATACATTTCTGGGGTCTCTAATTCTGTCAATGTGCTGCTTGTGTTACATCTGTTTCTATATGAAGCTGTATCTCTCCCTTCTGCAAGTCCTCACCCCCAGTGGAGCTATCTTGCAGGACTCAGGTTCAATGGGGCTGGGTTCCTGCAGCCACTGAATCAGTCAAACACGTATACGTACATACACACAGATTAACAGGACACACCTGAGCCATGCTGGGTTATTCAGCATTGACAGGCTGACACCCTCATGTGCCTTGAACTCAGTTCGTGCCTTATTTCAGCATGACAATAATAAATGCAGTTGGACACACACACACACACACACACACACACACACACACACACAGTACGTCTGAGCAGGCTGAGTCTGATCAGAACTTCCAGCCAATACCCTCATGTGCCTCAAAACTCAGCATGTCCCAATCTCTTGTCACAATGGTCCTAGTAGCAACTCCTTTGATGAGCAGACCCCACCATAGTGTTGGGCAGTACAGGGATCTTTGGTGTAGGTTTAAAAAAAAAAAAAAAGCATTGTTTCAGAGCAAATGGGGAGGTCAAGAGGAAGAAAGAGTAGGTGAGGTTCAAAGGGAGAATACAGAAACCAGCTTGACCATAAGTTATTTATTGCTAGGTATATGAACTTATGATACTGGTAGTAATAGCAATACATGAGAGACAAATAAAACAGTTACAGTATTACATAGTTTCAGTTAAGTATTTGGGGAAGTCTAGCTCAAGTATGATTAGCAGGTCAGGTTTAGAAAGCTGTACCTGGAGTAAGAAAGCAAAAGTCAGGTTCCTGGAGCTGAAGGGAGGGAGAGTGAAAGAGAGTTGAGGTTTTCACCACTCAGCAAAGCTTGAACCAGTTGAGATTCCCAGGTGTGTGTTTGGAGCTTACAGACATGCAGAGCTGTAAGCATGATCAGGCAGAGAGGGAGTGGAACTGGTACTGCTTTCGGATCCAAGCACCAGGACAGAAACTTGAGCTTAGGTTAGGGGTTTTCATAGAGAACTAACAATGGCTCAAGGGAGAACACTAGGTTTGTTTATGGGTAAAGGATGGCTCATATGCTGGATAATAGGAACTGGTCATTCCTGACTATGTGTGGCATTACTCTGAGGGAGCTCACAATACAGACAGGCAGATTCAGTGTTTTGGGTACCAGTAAAGGAGTCATAACTAGAATTGCTGAGCTGGATATGTGCAGATGTGGGTTGATTAACATTTGGAGCAGGGATCCCTCATCATGCGGTGCTCCCCTACTTCTCTGGTCCCAAAATTCAATGCAGTCCTTGCCTTGGAATCCCTGTTCTCCATCCATGCTAATGAAGGTGCGTGCCTGTCTCATTTCCCATTTAAATGAATTGTCATCTGGTTCCATCTAAGATGCAAATGAGACCAGGGGAGTTGCTTCACTCTTATCAGCCTTGTCTGGAGGAGTTTAGGTGTGTGTCCCACTGCATCTTCCTTGTCTTTTGTAAGTCCTTCCTCTAATCAATTCTTGTTCAGGCAGAGGTGGGAAGGGGATGAGTCCTTTGAGTCAGACAAGCTGTGTCCTGTGCCAGGGTTCCCCAAGAACACAGAGCTCATGGGTAACATTTCTCCTACAGGAAGTCACTTCAGCTTTCTGACTTACTCCGAGCATTGCCACACCCATGCAATGAGTGTGCTAGGTCTCTGACAATACTTAGAAGGGAAAAGAGATGCACAAAACAAGGGAGGTGAGGAGGAAGTGAGGAGATGCAATCAAGAAGGGGCTTCAGTTTATATTAATGGCCAGAAGACGAGTACAAAATGGGCTCCCTGTTACACGCTCATCTGTAGGTATCCAAGTGGTAGCAAAAGTCTACAAGTTTGATTCAGTTTAGATTAGTGAGTAGGCATTTGGATTACAACTTCCTGTTGCCAGCAAAACATGATGGATCCATGATTTTAAATAAAAGGTGTAGGTTGTAACTGTGTTTGTCTAAGGACACATAGGCAAAACAGGTATTTTGGGTAAATCTGATATCTTTTATTATACCAACTTAAATATTTGGAAAACGAATTTTAGCAAGCTTTTAGTTTTAAAAACCCTTCATCAGACTGAGGAAGTCTCTGTAGTTGGTGTGTGCTCTTCTTGGATGGAATGATTTGAATAAATACACTTATATGCAGACAATGGATTTCATCTAGATATGTATCTTCGTATGGATCTTGTATAACTTAACTGGAAATATTTAATTATCTAGATTCTTTTACAGCATAATTTTGAACAAAACATCCACATTTAAAAAAACCCACATTTTCCTTTTTAAAATAAATGTTTGCTTTTTTTCTATTTTCCTGCTTGATGTTTGTAATCTTTATTTTCAAGAAGACTAAAATTGATTAACTAGTTGATAATGCTGGAAACAGTGAAACACATGCCCAGGAGTCCTTTAAATTTTGGATTCTTATATAGACTATATATAAGAATGGTGTGTATATATAGTACCATGGTATCCATGTACCAAAAATGTTAAAGTATACAAAATAATTATGGGTATTTAATCTCTCCAAAATACATATTATATAGAAAATTGCAGAACAGTTACAAAGTCAAATAAATCTCCAAATTCATCAAAAACTTAATGTTGAACTTGCCTTCCATATGCTGAATCAAACCCAATCATTTTGGTGAATGTTCAAGAAAACTAAGGGCCACCCTTATTTTGACATAGCACTAGGTGGCTTTACAAGCTGCCATTGTGTTGCCACTCCCCACTGAGTCAGCAATATTTGTTGTCACTCACTCTTAACAACCTATGAGTGGTAAGGATATGTACAGCGTGGTGCAGTAAGGGACAAGGGGAGGAAAACTTTTTGAAAGTTATAAAAGTAAACTCAGAAGAACAAAGCGCAGAATATGAGCATGGAGAGAAAGGGTAGGCTATCAAGGAAAAAACAAAATCACTTTACAGAGGTGTGAAATTAATAATTTTATGACAAATTAGTTGTGAATCTAGAAAGAACTGGAGTTGAGCCAGCACTAAAAGTTATAGGTATCTTCTTGAATACTTCTTGCATGTGGAGAAACTATTTTGCTCTTGGAATTGGTATCACCTAGCTTAATATTGTCTACCCACTTCTACAATTTTTTTTTTTTCTTTCTAGCAGCGTTGCCAGAAGTACTGATGCTGGAAAAAAAAGCACTTGATCAGAAGCTGTGACAGATCAATGCTACCACCTCCTGCTTTGAGGCACCCACTTTTGTAGAAACAATAGTACAGAAGACACTCTCTGCAAGGAAGAGATATGTTAGGAGCATGAACAAGGGCTGTTGACCTTGAGCATGTCATTCAGTCATTTGTTCCTCGGTTCCTTCAGTTTCCTCATCTGAAAAATGTGGATGGTAGTTGTACTTCATGGTACTATTGGGAGACTTTGTCATTTCTATCTCCTATTGAACACGAGTTTAGAGTGGGTGTTAGAATCACAGCGGAGCCCCATGGTGGCAGCTGCTCTTTGGCCAGCATTCTGGCAGCATTCAGAGTCCCCTCTTTCTCTCACTACTTCTGCCAGGGTACTGAAAGGGAGAGGCAGGTGCTAAACAGCATCACTCCTGAGGTCACTGAATTACTAGTTATAGCTCTGTGCCCATAAATCACAATGATTCTGAGTAGTCTTAAATCCCTTTGGCACTTTTGAAAATTTGCCCTAAAGTTCAGTAATATCTGTAAATCACTTTGAAACCTTCACATGAAATGTGAGACAGGCAGTCATGACAGGAATATAATGACTGCATCTGGGCAAGTGTTGGAGGGAAATCTAAATTCAAACAAAGCAGCCTTTTTTGAGGTTGTAGAACATACTGGCTTCACACTAAGCATAACTTGTGACAGGTCAGAACTCACGATTTGGAAGTATAGGTGGCAGCAGAGAGACTTGTCCTCCTCTAAACCCATGGAAAGCCACCTGTTAGCTGACATCACTGTCACTTAGCCATTTGGGTGCTGATACACGTACAGTGAGGCTGCTCTGATGTGCTAGAATTACAGCTCATTGGAGCAGATTCAGTTAATGTAGTCTGCTGGAGTGTGGTCATTACTGTGCTCCAGCAGACTCCAGCATCAGGTATATCAGCATCTCCATACTTGTTCAACATTGTTTGGTTAAAGCCACACCACCACCATTTTTCAGTATTGGGATGCTGATATGTGTGATGTTCCAAGCTCTTCAATTGGAGCAGTTCTTGGAACAACCCTTCTCACCACTCCTGCATCACTGTATAAACACCCACAGTATGTGATTCAAAGCTCTCTCACTATGATTTTGTTTTTGTTCTCCTTATTGTATTTTTCCTTTTTGTTTTTTTTCCCCCATTTAAGTAAAGAAATTAAGCTTGTTTAATTTTAAGAATGTGCTGAAGTCCCATTGATTGCAATAAGACAGAGTCAGTTTCTTAAAGTGAAGCAAGTACTCGAAAACTTTTGTTAGAGGGGATGCTTTGAGTTTTAAAGAGTGTTAAATATGAATGCAGCAACAAATATAGATACTCTTCTGCTGAATAAAGAAGCAGATGTTGTTTAAGAAATAACATCTAGGAGTCTGGAATGATTCATTTTTTTTCCAGGACGAAAGGGGTGTGAGGAGCCTTCTGAAATTCCTAACCTCTTGATGCCTGAAGTCATGATTTTCTGATGTGATAAGCTAATGTAAAATGCATTAGTACTTAAACCTAGTTTTCTAGACCTGGCCAGCACCACAGCATTAAGAGGATGAACACTTTCTACATTAGTTGAAGAAATAAAATAAAAAGGAAGTAGATTTCCCCCCCTTTACTATTTCAGAAAGGAGTAGAATTTATATTTAAGAAACACCATATCCTTCTAAAATACACCACCATGATATTTGGCATTTATTTATAAATAATAGAGAGGGAAGCAGGGAAAAATATCTCTTAGTACTATTTCCCTTCTTTCTAAATCGGGGGTGTCCAACCTTTTTGAATGTGGGGCTGGATCATGAGCTTTGTATCACCCAGTGGGCTGGCGAGCCATATTCAAAGACCTCACAGGAAGCGATATCACATGACCCCTGCCCACAAAATGAAAGTACGTTGTTTACTTTCATTTCTCATTGCAGCACCTCAGGCCTCAGCAAACAGTTTGAAGGGCCGCATGGCGGCTTGTGGGCTGTTGGACAAGCCTGTTCTAAATGATCTACTGGAAAGCAAAATAATCATTTCTCATATATAATAATTAAGCACTGGCTCAGCATTGTACTAAGTGCATATCTAGTTCTAAGTAATCATTGATGCCAATGGAATTTTGTGTGTGTGTAAAATTTGACCTGGGTTGGAATACTATGTCTTCCTTTTTCGGGGCTGAAGGACAATGCAGAGAATAAGGAATGTGTTGCGACTGAAGTGGTGGATTATGTTTCAGGTGATAAAGGTCTTATTCCTGACTCTGCACAACCTCATTAGTTGACCTCAGTAGAGAACTTGTCTAGCACCCTTCTCTCCCTCTCAGGTCCCTGTCTGAATTGCGCAGGGTCACTATGAATGCTGCCAGAATGGTGGCCAAGGAGCTATTGCCACCATAGCATTCCCCAGGTAATGTGATTCTGGCACCGAGTTTAAATCAGCACTTGCAGCTGGTGTCCCACTTGCTGCACCCTATAGTACTGCTAAATCAATGGACCCCTGTGCCTCAGACTATCTGCTGTTGTTGCCGGTGAGGGGTCAGGCCAATGCTCAGGATCTCAATATTGTGCTGTTAGACAGAAGGGCGTGGTGTACAGCTGCACATGCACACATAAAAATCAATTAAGCACACACTCACTAAGCGCATATACCCCTATTAGGCATACAAACTCACACTACCAGCTCAGGCACATATACTATACACCCCAAAAGCTAGACACAGATCACTAATTCGTATATCACGCACACAATGCCATTACATATATACACACACGCGCACGCACACCACTCACACTAGCAACTCAGATGCACACACGTTCAAAATAACTAGTCTAGGGTCATGCACACCTACCACCAGTTTAAGCCCATACACACTACACACATCAAATTTAGACAGAATCTGTTACCAGTTACCAACACCTGTACATTCAATATACATATGTGGATGACTAATTCATATACCACACACATGCACACAATGATATCTATATATGTATATATATGTATATTCACTAATTTACAAACATACCACCCACCTATACATACATACAAGTGAGTTCCTAAGTTGGGTGTTGTGATGTGTATGTATATATGTGTTTGGTGTACTTGGGATACCTGGAGAAAGGTTAAGGTAAGAAAGTAGAAGTGTAGGGGATTAAAGTTACCAGGGCTGGGATTAGAACCAGTAGTCTACAGGGGCCTGGGCTGAAGAACTTAGGCAGGTAACTTTAGGTTAATTGATCTTAATTGATTACAAGACAATGCCCAAAGCCTGCAGAACAGGGCAGCATGCTGGCACAGAGTCTGGGACTGGACCCAGAACTATGGAGGACCTGAAAAGGTAGATGGGGAGAGGAGGGAAAATGGGACTCAGGGAAAGTGTGGGTGTTAAAGAGCGGATCTGGGTGTGGGGAGCCAGAGGATGGCTCCAGGGAAACTAGATAAGTTGCAGAGAGCGGCAGTAGGTGCTGGAAGCTGGAGAGAACTGCAGGACAGCTAATAGGAGCTGGGAAGCTGCAGGAGGGGGGAGGAAGCCTGAAAACAGAGAGAGAGGCAGCAGAAAAGTCACAGGAAAAGCAGCAGAAAAGCAAGGAGAGGCTGATAGGTGGCAGAAAAGGGGAGATGGAATTGGGAGGAGATGGGAAAACTAGTAGAGAGGGTGAGAACTGGAGCTGAGGGAGAGAGAGAATGAGGCTGGAATTTAAGGTAGGGAAGGTACTGGGATTCAGTAAAACATGACCCAACTCAGGGTTGCAAATGACAATGGTTTTATTGAACAGGGGAGATGTGACACAATGCCAAATTGGTTCTCTTGCACCCACCCGCACCTGCACCCGCACATACACACACAATTGCAGCAGGGGTTAAAGAGGCTTGGTGCAGGGGCTGAAGTCCCCTGAAGTCCAGGAGGAGAAAGAGAGTCCAAATTGTAGGGGGAGATATGCAGGTAATATCTACCTATCCAGGCTGGAAAGGGGTCCTTGTCCCGTAGATGTTGTACAGAGGGTGTTGCTGGCAGGGCCTCTGGGGTGGATAGGTGACATGAAGCTGGTTTGGTCTGGATGAAAATGGCATTCCCTCTGGGTCTGTCTTCACTGCCCCTTTTTATAGGGGCAGACCTTGTGTGACCCTAGTGACAGGAGGCATGTCCAGGCAAGGGTCAGCCCCTGGTGTACTGAGCATGTGTGCTCCATGCAGGGATGTGCAGTTTCGCGTGTCTGTAATGGTGGGGTATAATGGTAGAGTTGCTGGTTCTGCGGGATCTTTTGTTTTTCAAATGCTGGGTTCTTGTCTCTTTTCCTGGGTGAGGTCCATGGTTCCTGGATGAAGCAATGTGTGGTGATGGCCCAGTTGTTACAGGCCATTCAGTAGAGGCCTGCTACCATTGTATTTCAGTCATGCTCAATTATTCTCATTCATCAGGGAACCAATTTACATAGGAGGGGTATAATGAATCATATTGTTGCAACATGGGATGCCCAGGCAGAGGACAGAAGATGGAGGCTTGACATATAAAATGGAAACTTGACATGACTTTGGTTCACTTACAAACACAGGCCTGAACCATACAATATCCATATGAAGCAATAAAAAGCAATACAAAATGATAATAATACAATGTACAAGAGTAATAACCAATACAAACCTAATAATAATACAATATAAAACAGTGGATATTCAAAACCAAAAACTTGCTACCGAAAAAAAAATGTTTAAAGCTTATCCTAAGTTTGAGCTCACTTATACTTATCTATAGGGAATAGAGAGGGAGAGAAAAAGTCAGAAATGGTTGGGGAAAGGGAGCAAATACAATAATAATAATAATAAAAAAAAAAACTGGGGCTTTTGCTACACTGTAGTCTCTTCAGGCAGGAAGTGTACAGACTGGGAAGTGGCTGGCCAGGTTGCAGTAATGCAGAAAAGGACCTGGGATTATAGTAGGCCATACACTAAGTAAGAGCCAACATTGTAGTCTTGTGGCAAAGCAGGAAAAACCATACTGGGTTGTACTAACAGAAGTGTCATTTGCAAGTCAAGGGAAGTCATATTTCCTCTCTATTTGGTACTGGTAAGGCCTCACTTGCAGTACTATGTCCAGTTTTGGGCCCTACATGTCAAGTAGGTTGTGGACAGGTTAGACAGTTGCAGATTAGGAAAAACTTTCTTACTATGAATATGGTGAGGAATTGAAACAGATAACCTAAGAGGAAGTAGATCCTCTACTCTTGGAAATTTTTAAGAGCAGGTTAGACAGACATTTGTTTAGGATAGTTTAGTTAGGGATGATCCTGGGTCCCTCCAGGTATACCTTTCTACATTTCTGTTATTTTTACTGTACATTTATGCTGAACTCCATGCCATGTGGGTACATATTTTGGTTGACATTTTTAGGATCTACACTAATATAATAATTATTAATGATATAGAAAATGAGTTTTATATTAGTATAGCTTTGTACTAAGAATAAAACTGGAGTCCTTTTATGTGAATGAAAACATGGAATTGAATCATCAATACTGAGGGTGAGGAGAACGTAAATACATGCCAACATTAATATATTCATAGAAGGCTGAAATTTAATTGAATAGCTTTAGTTATTTGTGTGAGATGCTTCAAGTCACACTGGCAGTTCTCACAATGACAGGACTGAGGATGGGCTATAGAAGATGGAGGCAAATGTAAGTGAATCCAAAGACCAGAAAGAAGCTTCACCTTGGGGATTCAATTTCATTTGCATAGGAAAATGTAATTGGAAAAGGCTATAAATATGAAGCATAGTGGAGAATTAAAGATGAATCTTTCTTAATTAACATGATAGAAATATGGCATGCCTGTATTTACTTTTTATGTTAATCACTTTAGTTTAAAATCACCATAACCTATCCTCAAAGCCATTTCCATTCATTATTTTTCCATTAGTAATATTTTCATATGTCATCTTCTGCCAAACATAGAAGGAAGTCAGCTAATCAATTGGAAGCATTTAGGGAGAAATTTACACTGGCACATGCAATTTATGACCAGGAATAGGGCAGTATGTGTAGAGGAGATGCCCTCATATCTTATATACCATGGAAGGTATCTGTTTGATGGAAATCAATAAACTGCTGTGAAAATGGGAGTGGAAGTGAGAGAAATTCGAGGCAGATGATTTTTATGCTCCTTATGCCCCACTGCAAATGTTATGGTAGGTCTGTGGTCTACAATATGGGCCAGTGAGACAGTTCTTCATTCCCCATTCTAAACTACATGAGTGGATTTTAACCATAAATATTTTAAAGGAAAAATAATTTCAGTTTTAAATGAAGACGGAGCTTAGGAATGAGTCCTTGCATCAATGACCACAAGCACCTGTGATCATAAAATTAAGACCAGGCTTGGGAAGCTCTGGGGCAGCCTCCCTTTCATCAGACACTAGTAATATCAAATCATGGTGTGTGAGTAACAAGGTGAGGCCCCAAGGTTGGCAAGAGCTGAATGGCCACAGGGGGTATTGTGACCAACCCTGAGATGTACATTTGCTATACATGTACAAATTATTGTGTGCATGACTCGGGGTATAGATACATAATTATTCATTCTTTGGCCTGGAAAGTACCTGGGTGTACAGGGAAGATAAGATATGGTGAAATTTTCCTAAGCACTCATTAGAAAGATTCTTTGGAGAGGAGACTCAGAATTAATACTTGAGTTCAGTAGAGCATGTCTACTCAAGAACACATTAAAAGGTGTATATATGTTTAAACACTGTCCTGGATAAAAAAAAAAATAGACTCAAGAAGGTGCTTAAGCAGTTTCCTGGGTATTTAATTCACACTGGAAAATGCTTATTAGCCTAACAGATCTAATCCTAGTAACTTCCATGTTAACATTAGGGTGACTGTCTTGCAAAGAGAGAAGCAAAACAAAGATATGGGAATCTTGTGATGAAAATAGCCTGATGTAACTATGATTTAAATAGTGAAAAACCTCACAATCAACAGAATAATTCAAATTAAAGGAAAGAGTTCCTCTTTCAATCCACTAGGTAAAATTTTATGAGATCTATATCTATGAACTAAAGTATTGTCTATTGGAACATGTGCCTAGTCTGATTCACTCTTCTCCAAGTCCTACCATAAATGGAATTATAAGAGACATTTAATTTGTGAACTCTATACACTTGTTTTTTAGAAATTCAGAATAGAATAATAGAAAAATAGGGCTGGAAGGGATCTCAGGAGATTATCTAGTCTAAGCCTCTGCTCAAGTCTGACACCTGTTTAAACCATTCCATCAAAGTGTTTGTTTAACTTGCTCTTAAAAACTTACAAGTATGGTGATTCCACAGCCTACCTAAGTAATCTGTTCCAGTGCTTAACCACCCGCATAGTGAGAGAGATTTTCCTAATATCCAACCTAAATTTCACTTGTTACAAAGCATGGAAAGCCTTCTCTCACTCTTGCAAATGCTTTTGAAGAAATCCTTATCTCTACCAATACCTAACAATTTTGCTCTTTTATTTAAATCTGCAGACTGTTTTCAAGAAGCAGTTTATTAATCCTGTGTATGCCTTCTTAATACTGTAGTAGATATTAAGTAGCAGAAGCTTTTACTTTCACAGACAGTGATTTTTATTGATAGTGCAGATGGTAATTTGACAATGCTTCAGGAGTATTCAATTTCATTTTATGGTTCTACTTGGGGTTTTTAAAGTTATAAATAAGATACTTGGAATTCCAATTAAATTGCTCCTGTTTTTTTGGTACCCTTTTTTCAAAGGGATATCAATGTCACATACAGTTCACTGCTACTTTTAAAATGTTACCAGTCTTATAGTCTCACAACTGCCTTCTGCATCAAACACACAATAGGCAGAGCCACTTTTGGTTTGCCTAACCAGTTGATTATGATTAATAAAAATCACTCCCATACTAAGGCAAAATAGCAGCAAGATAGCTCATAATACTGAACATAGTATGGCAGTGCAGGGGAGATAAATTCGTCATGGTGGGGGCTGTCAGGGCAAGTTCATTGCACAGTCTTATTCTATTATTGGTCCATTGTTTGAATCAAATAGAGCAGGAGCTCTGAGAGAAAAAATGTACTTTCTGATTACCGTTCAGTTTTATTATGTAATGCATATCTATCAGGGGACCAGGTTGAAGTTATCCAGGCAAAGTTAACTTTACTAAGGTATATTCTTGTTGTTATGCAGCATTGATGGCAAAATTCTACTATGTGGACTTTTGCTCAGCAGACTTGACTTATCCTGAGTCTTCCAGGAAACAGTGAAAATATACTTGTTTACTTACATCTCTCTCTGTGGTTCTGGAATACTGTTTAAAATGTTTCTACTGAGTTCTCCAAATGGCTCATTTCTTTTTCTGACAGGAATTGTTTGTTGCATTCCCCTTTCTTCCTTCAGCCTCACAGGAGATTTGGTCAGCAGAGTGAACATTCAGATGTTAACAAAACTTGGGGATTTCTAACATTCTTCAGCACGTCGTGTGGTAGGAATAAGGCACTAAAAAGAAAATATCCTTTGCATCTTCTCCTACAGATATCTACACGCCTGCCACCATTCTCAAATTACTGAATCAAGATGACGTTCTATCAAGGAAGAAGCTAGCTTTATAGATTTCTGTGATAATTTGTTCCTTGATTCCTTACTGCAAACAAAGCTGAACATTGTTGCACGTAGTAAGACTTAGTTCAGGCATAGTGAATACAGGCAGCATAAAAATGTATTCCTTTTGGGGCAGCATTTTATTTTATTGCTGAAAGACAACTTAATAAGAAACATTTTAACCATCTTCCCCAGAAGAACATAATTCAACACAGTATATTTTAAAATTAAAATATTCTTATATCCACAAATCTTTTTTTTCTTTGCAATTAACTGATAGAGGGCATGTCTACATGAGATGTTTACTGAGTAGACTAATTATCTCCACAGTAAACATCTCACATCTACAAGAGCAGGGCTGTTAGGCTTAAGGAAACTAAGAAGCTCTGCAGAAGGGTAGCACTTATGAATACAATACTATCCTACTGCGGAGTTATTTACTGTACAGCAACACATGTGTAGACGCTGACCCAGGAGTAAATTGTTTGCAGTTAGCCCAGCCAGCATCAAGCCACACTCTTGTCTGCTGCCTAGCTACATGGCTTGGCAACTGCAGGAGCCTTGTGGCCCAATCACCTACTCCACCACTGAATATAGCCACCTGTTGCTTGGGTCTGTCTCCCCATACCCCCTGCCAGCCCAGGGCTGTCCCCTTGACCCTGGGCCACACTGCTACCACCCACCAGACCCTGGGGTCGAACCGATGCCCCACAAAAGCCCAGGGCTGGCATCCAGACAGCTGTGGCCAGTGCTTGGAGCTCCATCTGGTTGCTGCAGGAGGATAGAAAAGGGCAGGGGCAGCCCTGGCCTAAAATGCTTCTCCCTGGATCAATGTACTACTGTTCTGGGTGTGCCCGGGAGTTTACTTGGTGTATCTACATGAGATACTGTCACTGTAGTGATGAGCTATGTTGTTGTAGCTCATCACTAGGCATGAACCATGACACCAATGCTACTGTTCAGTAGCAACAAGCTACTGTGTGGTAGCTCATTGCTACTACTTAGTAGCTGCTACAAATAGCCATGCAGCATTGGGACTATGCAGTAATGTGAGTTAGTGCACAGACTGTTAGAGTGACAATAATTTGGATCTTGGGAAGCACTGGATTTGTAGCTGAATAAAAGGCATGACCTGTGGCCTAGTAGAGCTGCTAGCCACAAGGCAGAATAATAAATTAAAGTATATTGCAAGATGCTTAGGCAAAAAGATTTTGCTTATGAATGCTTATGCTAAGCCAGCCATTTGCTTATGCTAAGTAACCATCTTAACTGTGTCAACTATTTTCTGAGGAAAAAGCAGCAAGTAAATCTGTGTGAGTCTGTGTGCTCTGAATGAGGTGATGTATTAAGAATGTGGAAGATGGTACAACCTGAGACAGAAAAACAGACTGGAATATGAAAAACAATACATAATTGGTAACAAAATATGAGATGAACCTATAAAAAATGGTAAATAGTGATTGCTGAAGAAGCCTCCAGAAGCTTTTGGTAAAAGTCCGCCCATTGACTGAAAAAAAGGAGTCAAGGTCTTAGACATGCGCTCATAGCAAAAAGACACATAAATGAGTAAAATGCATAGGCAATTCCATGCTAATAAAGCAAACAGTAAATAGAGGTGGAGCTTGAGATGGGAGGAGAAATATGTTGAACATAGGAGGGGTGAGGGTAAAATGAATATTAATGAACTTGAACCAACATGTATAAATGTAGGAAAAATCTATTGTTCAATGTGACTCCCCAGTTTGTTGTTTTTTTTTAGGAGCTAGTCTGAAGCTGGCTCTACTCTGAATAAACCTACTGTGAGCAATGTGTACTGATGTTTGCTCCCTATCTGCTCTGGCTAATGAGTAGCAGGATCCATGAGCAATTGGACTGTCATGTCCCTAGTCGTTGGGTGCCACATGGAGTCAGGATCTAACACAGACATTTAGTAGTTGCTTGAGCAACTACTAAATTACTACACAGTAACAACTGTGCAGTCCACTGCACATATAGACATGCCCACTGTAGAGCAAATGTCTCCACAGTTTATCCAGTTGCATAAATTACACATGTTGATGTACCCAGACACTCAAAAAGAAATATCTCCATGTTTGTTCCTATAGTTATGTTCAGGGCTGCCAGCAAGCTTGTTTCTGATCTGATCAAAAGAGGTAGTTGGCCATGTTAGGCTGAAGTCAAACAGAAGACAGGGCAGTGTGACACCTCATAAGTTGCTCTTTACCCTGACTTCTGTCCAATTTAATAGGCAGAGGTTCACCTGAGAACACCGGACTGTATCGAATGAGCTAACTCACAGAGAATAAGAAAGGTTCTTTCAGGGAGCAATTGTAAATGCAGGAGATGAAGTATTGATAAGTTGCAGCTGTGGTTAGAAGCAGAAGACAGGAGAGAGACAGCAGTTAGAGTAAAGCAGTTGTGAGCATGGCTCTCAGTGGGGAGTTAGGGAGGTAGTATTCCTTGGGGCATAAGACCAGCTGGAAAAGCAGCTTGGAAACTGTCTCTTATTTGCTCTCCCAGAAGAAAAGAGGAACATTACTTTTTTGTATTTCTTTATTAAGGAATAAGATTGCACTACACAAAACAACTCCTCAATTTATTTCTTCTCTTAATAGAAATATGGAAATGCCGTGATCAGCTAACTACTAAGACCAAAGGCAAGCACTATGTAACTGAGATCAGACTGTGGTCTCAGGTACTTGATTCCCTTAATATGTTTACTAGATGTAACATTGCTGTTATTAACACAGTTAATATAAACATCACAACAATATAGTCTGTCTCAGTTTTGAACCACATTGACTTATGCTTTTCATGTATATATTTCAAATTACTGCAAAGTTTTGGTTTAGCAGTCAACCAGTTGAATTTCTTTGTACTGCAAAAGTTAATGCCCAGTTATAGTGATAAATAAAGTGTGAATTTGTAAGTGTTTGCAGTAAATAGCATTTCACTATGTTGTTACGAACCATCTGTTCACAAGTCAAGATTTTTGTCACAGGGTGAACAGAAGGGCTTGTAGAGAAATGTTACATACAGGTAAACCAAATGTTCACCGTCTATATGTTATTAGAGCAAAATATTGAATTGGGTTGCTATCAGAGTTGTCTTTGGACAAACTAAATACATTTTTGCTGGATTGTATTTTCTCTGTACAAATATAGAATTACAGGTCTTTTTCATCAGCTGCATGGTGTAGATAGTTTTGTATATATGAAGATATTATTGTTACAAGGTGACTGCCTCCTTTAAAGGAAAAATGCCTCCAGTCTACCTGTGACTGGCTAGGTGCACTCTTGTGAGGGACAGGACAGAACCTTAAAGAAGGGTTGGACTCAAGGTGAGAGTGGAGTGTGTCTTTTTTTTTTTTTCCTCTGCTTTGGAGACCTGATGGATTTGATATACATTAGCTGGAAGACCAAGATACCAGAACAGTTAAAACATGTGGGGAGTTCAGAAATCTTCATGGAGGGAAAACTGAGACAGCAGGTATCTCAAATACATTTTAGTGACACTATTTAATACAGATGAGACTATTTAGCATCTAGTTCTTAGTAGAATTGACTGGAATTTACCAGATTTTGGCAGGGGGAGTGCCTGCAAATGGTGATTTAATCTAACATAAAAACAATTAATACATATTCACTTGTGCTTCACTAAGAGAACCTTTGGACCTTTTGATCTTTTATTCAAAATCATAGTGTGAGTTGTCAGGATATTCATTTAGATTTAAGAGCCCCTAGTCTGAATGGGTCAAAGCAGAAGCTTAGGCCAGGTACAGACTTGGGCAACTGGTGCCTCCTGAGCCAGAGGGGCACTTGCCCCCTCTGACTGGACAGTCAGGGACTGGAGGTGGGGGTCCCCCCACAGCTGATCCTGCCAGCCCACAACTGGCAGTGGCACACCGCTGGCACTTCTAGGCATGCCGCTGGCACTTCCAGGTAGCGGGATCAGTCCCAGGGGGACCATTTCTCCTGGTGTGCTCCCTGGCTGGTACTCTCAGGGGGGCACCAGCACTTTCGCCTGCCCGCCCCACCCAGGAACACTGGCTGAGAGGGGGTGCACCAGCACTCTCAGAAGGTGCACGTGCACCCCCTATGTATTGCCACTGGGTACAGACATTTCATTTTTACTAGTATAAGTGATCGTTAGCTGGTGTACACCTGTAACGGAACAGAAGTTCGGCACACAGAACCAGCCTATGCCTGTAATAGAACAGAAGTTTGGCACTCTGACTGGTTTAAAAATGGCGGAACCCAGTCTAAGATGTGCCTCCTCTTCCCCCCGCCCCCCAACCAAAGGGTAAATGAGTGCTCTGTTTGCTACTAATCTAAACGATGCTGCTTACAGAAAACATCGTTTTCTGTGTAACTTAGATTTCCACCTTTGGCTTAAGAGGGTCTGTAGCCTTAAAGTCTCTGCCTTGACCTGGAACTCCTATTTTTTAGGTGAATGGCCTACCCCCAGAATAGTGGCTATTCTGGGATCAGTCTCTTTGCCTTCTTTTGGAGTATGTTCTGCTTTGTATCAATAAATCTTTGTTGGGTCAGAGAGGCGCTCAAACTCTACAGGTTGGTAACTAGGTATTCATCTGGGATGTGAGAGAGGCAGGCTGATGAATTTGGCTCTTCTATATCTTATTCATTACCTTAACCATTAGGATGATTTCTCTTTTGAGAAGAGTCATGAAAAGTTTCTATTTCATCCTAATGTGGAACTAGAAAAAACTCAAGGAATCACAAATGCTTGCAGAAAGGGAAAGTTATCTCCTTCCTGTGCTTAAATCTCTGGAGAATTCCCCCATTAAGCATATACAAACACCTTTTGATAACTTTTGTTCTTACTTACCATTTGGTGATGAAACTGAGTTTCCTCCCTTGGCTAGTGGAGGTCTTGATATTTACATGTTTTGGAACAAGTTTCAGCCTGATAATTTTTACACTTTATTTAGGGTTTGATTTGGCAGAAATTTTTCACTTGAGAGATCTGTGGTACCTTACAGGATTATATCCTTAACAGAGTTGGTCAGGCATTGACAGCCATCTAATGAAATAGAAAGCAGATGAAAAATAAGATAATTTATCATTAATATTAGAAAAAAAGGAACACCTTGTCCCATAGCACAACTCAAAACATGAAAAACAGTTGATTCCTCTTGTTCCTCTTGTACGTTGTTCCTCTTTCTTCATTAATTGATAAATTTATGTTCCAATCCAGTATAGATTGCTGCCTCTCAAGCAGAATTGAAGAAATTATCCTTTTAATATTCCAACTTTGTTTTTGACAAGATTTTCCATAACAACATATTCTACATTTCCCATATACCGTATAAAAGAACCCAGTAATTAATATGTAAAGATCTTTCTTCACATTAATTATTTTGTACTCTTATTTGCATTCAATACTCTTCTGTTTAATGCTTTTAAAGCAATGATTTGCTTAATGTGAGAACAGAACACACTGTACCAGTACTACTTTTATTCTCATTTCATTGGACACGCTTCTAAAACAATCTAAATTTGTGGCTAGTTTATAAATCAGAACAAGTACAACATAATTACTATTGAGGCAAAATATTCCTTAAACCCAAGCCTAGAGTACATGTAAATGACTGCTAAATTGAACTAAGCCAAATTGGAACAATTCCTTTCATGGTTTAGATTTAATACTTGAACCTTGATATGAATTATATATGTACTTTAAAAACATTTATTATAAACATGTTTAAAAAGCTAAAAATGCAAAAGCAATTGCCTTCCTAGGAGCTGAGCATAAAACCCTTGTTGGAATAAAGACACTCATATCACCAGAAATTGAAACCCGCTCTCCCACAATACTTTTTATGGGGTTACACATTTAGGACTGCCTATCTGTTCTTCTCTTTGTAGAGCACCCCCTGTGACTGGTTCACATTTTGTTCCAAGACAAAATGTCTAATATCAAATAAGTGCATTCCCAGATCGAGAAGTGGAAGAGTTGGAGGGTGGAGTTAAACCTGGACCCTGCAAGCAATTTTTAAGTCATCATCTTGGCCTGGCCGAGGAGGAAATGTGACAGGCAGATCATACTTCCCTCCACCACTTAGTACAGGATATGTACACAGTCTCAAGAAGTACAAGTCCAGCATGCCGAAGAGAGATGGGGAGGAGGCAGTTCTGGATAACATTTATTTTTCGATCTTCACTGAAAAATATCTGCATGTGTTAGGGGGAGGGGGAAATCCCACTTGTATGGATAGCTACTGGAATGTGACTGACAATACAAATGAGATGCATTTATCTATATTTAGCTCAGACACATTACTTTGATAGACATTTCAAAGAACCTGAGCAGGATCAGACTGAACTGAATGCTTTGGTAATTAATTGAGAACTATACTAGCTTCCCAGACAAATGTGATTTCCAATTGCTTACTAAAGTACCAGATTTTTAGAAAGGAGGCTTATAATTTCATTGGAGCAAAGTCTATCTTTGCTTCTGTAAATTTACAATAGCCACTTCAATGTGGCCTTGAAACTTAGTCAGGAATTGTAGGCACTACAAAAACAAGTGACAATAATAAGTGATACAGTATTTATGGATATATTATGGATTTTTTTATTTCATCTCTTACATTTCTATTTTTAAAAGAAAAGCCTGAAGTTTAAAATAGCCTGAGAGCAGTGTTCAGGACTTTAACTTTTTATTATAGTGGGTCATTTTTATTGGAAAACTGATGTGTTACTAATATTCAGCTCACAACTCTGTAGAGAAGGCTTTGAGGTTACTAAAGTGAATCAGGAAAAGGTGCCATCAAAGTCCCCAAAACCTGGTTAGTTTTTCACTTTAGAGGACAAATGAGGTATTTTCTGTAAATGTTAATTATTTTCTGGACTTGGTAATGGAAGAAAATATTTACTTCATAAGGTACAACAAATATGTATGCGAGCTGTGTCCAGTATGCTGCAAAAATTAATTTAGTTCAGAACAGTAACTAGGATGGTTCGGGTGATTGCCACTACTTCGGTACTTCTGCTGACTTGATGAGAAGAGAGAACCTATCCTTTCCTGGCTGACACATTTTTAATGATTGACTGCTTAAAGGCAGGGGCAGATCGGGAGTGGGGGTGTGCGCAATGGTGCAGTTGTATCTTTCTTTGATTTTTGCTCTACCGAAACTTTACAGCCAATTGCCTGGAACAGGCAGTGACATTCCTGTTCAGGCAGCACTGAGGGAGTGTAGCAGGGTACTAAGATGTGCCTGCTTCCTAAGGCTGAAGCAGCCTGGCCAGGAAGCTGGGCAGGCAAGCAGAGCTCCCCACGTGCAAGTTGCCAGGGTAACAGCCTAAAGAAGTAATTGGCCACACTTGCCAATGTCATCTGACTGGCAGAAGGCAGGGTGCTGGGGTACCTGACCAGGCTGTAGGTAGCAGACACACTTTCCCTCTGGTAACTGACAGAGAAAGAGCTCCTGTCTGCTGATGCTACTTGAGACTTCGTGGTGCCTGCCTACCTCTCTCAGTACTGCCTGCTCTGTTATCTAGGTGCTACATGACTGCAGGCAGTCTCCCAGGTACCCAGAATAGGGGCATGTTACTCTGAGTGGAAGTTTGCCCCCTTAAAGGGGCATAGCACTGTTGTTGCTAGCATATCAGTTACAACGTAGGGGCTTGTGTTTGTGTTTATGCTTTCCCCCCCAGAGGATTGGGCTGAGGCTAGAAAGAGAGGTTTGGAGGTCTGATTTGTGCCTGGAGAGAGAGGGCATATGATCTGGTACAGCCCAATGCCAGGCACAGCAAGCCTGGAGTGGCAGGGTGGTGCAGCCAGAGGGGTTCCATGAGCCTGGGGCACCAGGGGGTTCAGCTAAGGGGGCGCAGAGTCAGGTGCCTGGGAGAGAGGCACAGAGCCAGGCATCTGAGAGAGTGGTGCATAAAGTCAGTCACTAGAGAACTCGGTGCCTGTGGGTTGCAGAGAGACAGGAGCCAGAGGGCTCAATGCCAGGGGCATATCATCTTGATGATGGTAGTAACACCTGCAAGGCATGGGGCATGTGTAGGGATGGTTGGAGATGTATGAACTGCCTGGTATAGCTGGGTGCATGAAGGGCTGTCTCCTGCTTAATGAACAACTTAATTATTTATTAGCAAGGTGTGGTATGTGAGAGAGACAGGGGGTTAGGCTGATGCAGAAGTCAGCCTCAGGGTGGTCCCCTGTCACAGCGGCTTCATGGTTTGTTATAAGCTACCTAATTCATATTAAGCTCTCCTTGCTTCACAGGTGTTAACAATCATCTTTCTTTCTAAATGGTCTTCATGTTCTACTATTCCAGCTACCCTTTCTTCTTCATTTTTGCTGTTTGTTAGCCATTCCAGGTATTCTCCCTGTCCTATTACACATTCCCAGAGATTGTTTTTAGCTATACATGACATTTTTAATTTAAGTGTAGTAATATTAACTCAGTCATAGGAATGACTGACACTGAAGTATTAGAGGCACTGTCAAGATACTTTCCCAAAAAAAAAATTATCTAGATGACAGAGTTGCATTTAACTATAATGATTAGAGAACTAATGAAATAAAATCTTTTGACTTTTTTTCCCCCTAGTTTGTGTATTTTAATATATAATCTAGCAAGTTAGGGCACATTCTAAAAAAAGTTATGTCTGTTTTTGCTTTGACAGTAAGCTGAATAATGTATTACCAGTCCCTAGCATATTAGTAGAGCTTCTAGTTTCTCTTTAACTGGAGAAACATGTATTTTGCTACAAGTGATGATATCCCTTGACATCTGCAGCTCCCCCTTCAAAATCCTAGATCCACCCATGCCCAGAAGCATTCCTCAAATTGAAATGGATGAATGGTTTGTACAGTGGACAGAAAATTGGCTGGATCATTGGGTTCAGAGGTTGATAGTGAAGGGCTGAATGTCTAGCTAGCAGCCCATATCAAGTGGAGTGCCCCAGGAGTTGATCCTAAGGCCAGATTTGTGCAATATTTTCATCCATTACCTGGAAGATGGGATGGAGTGCATCCTCAGCAAGTTTGCAGGTGATGCCAAGATCATGGTAGATATGCTGGAGGGAACTGGGCTTATTTATTCTCTCTAGGATTCACAGCAATCTTGTCAAATTGAAGGACTGGCAGAAAGGAATCTTGTGAGCTTTAATAAGGACATATGCAAAGTTCTGCACTTAGGATGCAACAATCCCATGTACTGGGGCAGGCTGGGGACTGATTGGCTAAGCAGCAAATCTGCGGAGAAGGGCCTGGAGGTCCCAGTGAACAATAATAGTGAGCAAATAGTGTGCCTGTTTTAATTAGCCTAATAGCATACTGTGTGGCATTAATAGAGCAGATTGAGGGAAATGATTTTTTTTTTCCCCTCTCTATTTAGCACTGGTGAGGTCACATCTGGAGTACTGTGGGGCCCTCACTACACAAAGGATATAGACAAATTGGAGACAGTCCAGTGGAGGACAATGAAAATGGATACAGGGCTGAGGCACGTGACTTCTTAGGAGAGGCTGAGGAAACTGGCCTTATTTAGTCTGGGGAAAAGAAGACTGAGGGGGATTTAATAACACCCAGCCTCTAGCTGAGAAAAGGTCACCATCTTGTCTGGTGGTAGGTCCACTAAAGTGAGATCCTTTGGGAATTACCATCCTTGTCCCAGATCACAGGTCAGTGATTTAACCAGCAATAGGTACAGCTAATATTTCTTTATCTCTAGTCCACCAGATTGCATGGTCTGTATATGTGTCTCTCTCTGTAGTTTTCAGTATTATCTAAAAAAAAAAAAACCAAAAAAATTTTAGATATATCGTCATCACCCTTGAAACACAGCAAAACATGTGTGCAAGGATAAAACCTGGTTACTTTCAAGTCTTAAATGTTATTTAAACTGAAAGTTGCTGGGTCTTAGGATGTCTGAGATCTAAACACGAGCATAACCATTGTCTGCATTTATACTGTACTCTATCTTGGTGTGCACACAGTTATTGTGAGTATTTCAGTATTATTGCTTGCTGAACTGCTTAAATGCAGTGCAAAAAAACTGAATCAATGGCTGAGTTAACATGATGCATTTAAGCATTTACTGTTGCTCTACAAAAATAATCCTATCTCTCAATACTAAGTCAGTCTCATGAGATCCTGAGGTTATAAACAGTTTTGATTTATCTCTGGCCCTGAAATGTCATCCGATTTCAGAGGATGTTTAAATGTATTTCAGCCCACACTCTGCTCTTCTCTCATAAAAGACCTCTTAACCTCCTATAAAAATTACATTTCTTAAATAATTTGGGCAAACTTCAGGAGTAGCTATTGAGGTTCAAGTCCTAAATGGGATTAAAGACTTTAGGATTTAACTCATTCAATTTTTGTTACATAATGTGAAGAGAATAGACTTCCCACAAATATTTTCATACAAAGGCTGTTAATTAACATGTGTACCTGTAAATGGAGCAGAATACTTATCTCTTCTAGTCAGCCCACTTACCTTATAGCTGTAGAGGGGAAACAAAAGATGCAACCTTTTCAGATTTGTTTATTACTTTGAAAGCAAATAAAATTATTCTTAGCTCCACAGTTTGGCATGGCTCTCCCAATGAACTAGCCGTTTGCTTATATTATCCAGCACCTTACTACACAAATGGAATGAGTCTTATTCTGGGTCATACTGGAATAAGGTATTGCGCAGTGGGCGCTTCTATACCTGGCATATGTGGGCAGCAATAAACCGTGGAGTTTATTGCCCCATTTATTGCACTCTGAAGCTCCCAGGTATGCATCTTCAGCATATTGAGCTGGCTTGGAACCACCCCTGCTAGTAGGAGGTCTGTGGGGACAACCTGCCAACCTGGGGCTACTCTGACTGGGCCGAAAGTGTTGTGCAGGGACTAGCTAGGGCACAAGAGTGCTTCAGTGTGGGGCTAGCTGGCATGGAGCCCCCACACTGAGGTGCCTTCATGCCCTGGCCAGCTGCCTGGGCATCTACATGTGCAATGCTGCACATGGCAGGGAAAAAAACCTCTGTTTACAAGTACTGCCCTGCTGCGGTGTTTATTAGTTTTGTGTGTCCTAATAGGACCACACAAGTCAATGCTGAGACATTTACTGTGCAGTTAACTAGTCAACTGCACAATAAAAATCTTGTGTAGATGTACTCAATGGGAGTAAGAGTGAAAATCTGGCTTCATAGAGTGATAAAACAAGACTGAGACTGGAGAAATCTAGTGGGAAAGCTCTACATGGGTTATGTCTATTCTTTTGGAATACTGGGGCTATTTCTGATTAAAATTATCACAAAAAATTGTAAATCAAATGAAATGGTGTTCTTATCATTAGCCTTGAGACCTAATGCACTGTGAGAACTGTGTTCAGCTTTTGATTTACGTTTCTATTACTCTTTGGTAACTGGAATACAAACGTCACTCTCCAGTTGACACGCCATCTTGTGGGAAATAGGATGCCTGTTTGGGATCCCAGGAGCATGTAGGTGGTGATCCTAGGAGCACCATATGGACCAGACTTCTAATATCTCTCCAAATGGCCAGAAATACTTTGGTTGGTATACATAAAGAAGAGGTATGGCCTTCACCTTGCCCCATATGGGATATAATTTCCTGCAATTCTGTCAAATACTAGAGAACTTTGGGAAGTAACTTGAGACTTTAAATGGGATCTTGGAATACTCTAGGTATTTAAATTTAAGAACAAAATTATTTTCTTATGTACAATAGTAGAAATCTAGTGGTGTTACTATAAATGTGTAGAGATATAAGTGAAAGGAAAACTTAGTTTTAAGGCTTGTATTTCAAATATTTATTTCTTACTAAGTATTTAAGTTTACAACATATCCTAGAAAACTGTCAAACCCAAACTCGCATCATAGGTTACATGACTGGAATTTTTCAATAGCACTTAAAGAAATTAAGTGACCAACTCTAACTGAATAACGGTGGAAATTAGGCACTGAAAATCCTGAGTCAGTAATACCTCTAGGTCCTTATTTTATATATCTATAGCTATCTATATTGAGAGAGAATTATTTCTGGCTCATGAATTTTCTCCAGTCCTGACTACCTCATCTTCTGCACTCTTTGGAGCAGTGGGGGAAAAGTATAGGTTTGGCAATGTTTTATAAGTTTTATGATGCTCATCCTTCCAGCTCTCACCTTTTCCCCTATCTTTCTTAAAGCTTGCCTTTCCCACCCCATTGAGCAGCTACTCCCTGCTTTAGACCACACCTAAATGGGAAGCCACTAAGAACATCAATATAATTCCTGACTCTTTCCCCCACCGCCCCCATGGCCTAGGTCATGTCAGCTGTGGGATTGAATAAGCAGCCTTTTATGGTCTCATTCTAATGACTCGGTATACTATCTTGGACATAAGGGGGTAAGTTATAAGGGTCCCACTGACGGGTATAAGCTAAATATTACTCTGAGCATTATTGTTCATGCTCCAGAGGTGGGGAACAAGCTACTTTATGTGAGCTGACAGTTCTGTAATATTATTTGCACCCACTGGCAGTCAAAATGTCACTCATTTTCTGTAGGCTTAACAGTTCCCACTAAAAAAGAAAAGACTTTTAATATTGTAGCCCTATTGAGAAACACCTACAGCAAATATGACTGCCTGAGAAACAGGATCTGGAATGTAGATCCAACAGGATCCAATGACATACTCTTTATGAATAGGAGCTACTTGGTGCTATATGATATAGTTCCAGGTTAGTCAGTAGTAGCAGCAGAAACTCTGCTTCCACAGCACATTGAGCTGGGTTGCAGCAGCCCTGGCTGGCAGAGGGCCTGGGGGAGTGGTGGGTCAGTCTGCCAGCTGGGGGCTGTTCTATTTGGGCTTAGTGTGCTATGAAAGGGCTGACTGGGGCATGGGGGTGCTTCAGTGAGGGGCTAACTATCAGGTTAGCCCCAACACAGAAGCACCCTCATGCCCAGATGCCCAGAGTTTCCAGTGGAAAAATATCTTGGGAAGGTAGATATAAGGACAAGATAATATGGGTATCTGAATAGAAAGAACACGTTGAGAAAGAAGGTATTTATTTGGGGCATATCTTAAACACAAACATTTTATTCTTCTCTATAAATATTTTAAACCAGACTGAAAGGTGGAAAACCTTTGCTGTCGCTTGTATCTTAGAGCATGGAAAATTTCATGTGGAAATAGGACTAAAAGGAAACAGGTGTGTATGCAGGTAAGACAAATACTGATGCATCTCTTTAAAGAGCCATTATATCTGGCTTGCTTTCATTGCTTCCCCAGTTGTTCCTGGCTATGTCCCTTTTCTTCCTGTCTGCACACAGTCTCGTGTCTCAAGAGGTTTTTGTCCCACTTTCATTAGATTGTCATGATCTAGGTATCATAACTTGGCTCTCTGGGCAAACTAGGATGGAGAGGGGTAAGAAAGTAATATAAAAAAAATGCTGTTTTGTCATTTGAAAGAACATTTAGACTTCATTTAAGAAACATGGCATAGTAAAAGACATGTTAAAAGCCTATGTTAATAAACTGTCTCATTAATAGGAACAGAAAATGCATGTTTAATTTACTACCATTCTGTAACTTTTTTTTCTGGCAAGTTTTGCAGAAAACTGAGGGCAAACCTTCCCTGACAGTCCATTAGAAACAAATAAATAAACAAACAACAACAACCAGTTCCTGGTGTTGCTATTTGCAAACTACTGTCTTTTCCGTGATTTAGCATTCAGTGATTGTTTTTATTTATTTATTTTTTAACCTAATGGATTAACATAAGTAATTTTTTTTTTCCTATGCTTTTTTTTGCTGGTAGGGCTATAAATCCCATGGAGGAATTATAAACTGAAACTTGGAAATCTTTTTCACAGAAAGAAGAGTTGTTTATCCCAGAGTTGCTGATTAAAGTGGTTCAGCTAAGTTAGATCTCAAAGACCTATTTCTCCTATTTTTTTTCTTTCTTTCCCTCCCTCCCCCTGCCCAAGTGACTCTCACATGAAATTTCATTTGACAACTCATTCCACATACATTGCCATAGAGATAGTTAGTTAGTTAATGACTCAAGACAGTAGAGTGCAGATTCATTCATGGAACTGTAATTTTGTGGCACTTAATCAAAGATTCAACCTTATTTTTTTTTGCAAAAAGCAAATTTGGCAGCCACAATTTTTTTGACATTTGTCAAATTTCAAAGAAGCAATATTCATGGGTGTAATTATACTTTGTTTCCACTCTTTCCTTCTCCAAATCAATACTTTACAAAATCTGTTTAATTCAATTTTTTTACTAAAGCTTTAGCATAATGTTTTTTGCCCAGAATAAAATGTAGAATGCTGTGGTGTGACTACCTCTTTTAGTAATAGGTAAAGGGGAGGATGAAATAACTGCCTAAAAACACGTGGAGCTTGGTATGCTGTCTTTCTGTTCCAAGCATGGTATCTCAACTACAGTTTGTCCAGACACATTCCTTCCATGATCTGCTCTCCAATAACAAAACTATTATACCGGTTTCTCTTGTCCTGTCACTTGTCATCCTCTTCGTAGATTCATTGCACTGTCCTCTGCTGCCCTATCACTACTTAGCCAATTCATCATAGAACTAAATAATTGTCATGCACACTATTCCCAGGTTAAGTGACTTATAGTTTCTAAATACCACATCTGAGACTTTTTATTCTTTAAAAAAAAAAAAATCCTTTCATCTTAGGACTTCTCCATACTTTCAGAGACAAAACAAAGTCTACATGTTGCACTCTCTTTAGATGCTGACTACGCACATCTACACAAGATGCTAAATGCATAGTAGACCAACTCTAATGCAAGCATGGCAAGCAAAAACTGGTAATGCACAGTACAATTAGGCTACTGTGTACTAGCATCACCCAAAAACATGCACTGACACTACTGTGCAATAACGCTGATTATGGCACATTAAGTTTAGTACCTGTTATTACAGGTACTAAACTTAATGCACCATAAACACAGCACATTAATGAATGTGCAGATGTGCCCAGTGTACGTGAGTGTGCATATGTATATGTCTACATACATACACATTCCCCAATATTTCTCTTGGTGGAAAAAAATAGATATCTCTTAGATTTCTGAATCCTTGTTTTTCCCTTTGTGCTTCAAATTGTATATAGTACAGTTTTTTTTCTGAGCACTGCATGAGATTAATGCTAAAACATAGGCTATTAGTAATATTTTAATTGCACCCTATATTGTGATATATTGGGGGAGGCAGGAGGGCACATCTAAACAAGACACTATTGCACAGTGGTTACCATGAATTTATTTAGTACTTGTATAATCAAGCCATAAATGCACAGTAACCAGAGTTCCTGCACAGTAGTACCAGACAATGCCTTTTTAGTGATGCTATTATGCAGTAGGGTATTAGTACTGTTTGTGCTGTGGCACACTACTGCGCAGCTAGATTATGTAGATGTGCACAGGGTCAACTTTTTTTCCTATTTTGGAATTAAAACTTACTTTTTCATGCTCTTTTAAATAAGAGTTTTGTTCTCATTCACCTTTTTCCTTCTTGTTCCAAAGTTAAAACTAATGCATAATCATCTCTTATTGCCCTCTCTGATCTCACCTTGAAATGTCAGACTTCCTGCTTCTTGATCATGCATATAATATGTATCTTGACTCACTTATGTGAAGCTAAATCAGACAAAGATTCTCTCATCATCCAAGTCCTGAATTTACTAATCATATTGCATATATCCATTATTTACACTAAAATAATACATATTTAAGCCAATATTAGCCTCTTTCCTTTGCATCTAAAATTAAAATGACAGAAACATAGAAAATGCAGCTTAGAGCACAGAAACAGAAGTAATACATAGCTCTCAATACATTAGCACTTGAGTAAAATCCAAGCAGATTATTTAGAATTTAAAGTAATAGTTTTACAAGGGTGCTTCAGTCTTCAGGCTATAGAGCATTTCATACTGCAAAGCATATTCAGAATTGGTTCACTCTGTGTTGCCTAAATTGCTAAATATAATAGTATATTCTTTTCCCTGGATAATCACTTATTGCAAAATCTACCTCACAGTATTTAATGTCTGAACTAAAATGAATTTTTTTGTTTGTTTTTATTTTCCTTTGACTTACGTCAGGAAATTATTTCAAAGGAAAGCTGCCATCCAGTTCTGTTCATCACCTCTCATCATTACATTATCAGGGGACTCCCTGATTCATCTATAGCAAAACCCCAAGGTTTTTCTTTTTCTTTTTTTCTTTTCTTTTTTTAACTTAAAAATGCATTCCCTCCCCTTCCTCAACCATTTCTGACGTTCTCTCTGCCCTCTCTATCAAGTGATTACAAGTAGCACTAGGTAAGCTAAATTCTTAATCTCCCTTATAGTAGCAAGCCCCTCTTTATATTGTCACTAGTGTTTTATTATGTTTGTATTTTTTTTTATATTGAATTTATATAATTTAGGCCTATGTCTGTAAATTAATGTCAAGCTTCCATCTTGTGTCCTCTGCCTGGGTTAAACCTATGCTGTAACTGACTTCTTTGTTTAACCAATCTCATGTAAATTGGTTCCTGAATGAATGAGGGTGTTTGAGGTACAATGGTAGCAGACCTGTACTGAATGATCAACTCAATAACCAGACAATTGCCTTGCATTGACTCACCCAGGAACCATGGACCTCACCCAGGAACAGAACAGAAACCTAGCATTTGAAAGACAAAGGCCCTACAGAAACCGGCAACCCCACTGTTGTGTCCTACCAGACAAGGACACCTGGATCTGCACGTATGCATCTAAGCAAGACTGTCCTTACCTAGACATGTCCTTCTCATATTGGACACAGGTACCCCACCCCTATAAAAGAGGTGGTGGAATGTGACCTCCTTAAGACACTCTCTCCATCTGCACCAGTACTATGCTATGCCACCTATCCACCCTTCTAGCAACCCCGTCCTCTGGACAATGCCTTGCTGGAGAAGACCCCAACTGGCCATCGAGGATGAAATCTCAGCCTGGGATAGGTAGCTATCACCCACCTTCTTCCCCCAAGCAAGGAGTCTGAACTATGCCTATGCATAACTGGACTTCACATCCCTTCATTAAGCCTTTCTTCTCCTGGTGAGGGGGTTGGGGGGGGGGTGTGTGTGTGAACCAATAACTTCATGGGGCTGTGGAGTGTGTTGCTAGTTTAATACAGCTGTTGTTATTTTGGAACCCTGAGTTAGGTTTTTATCTTACTGACATCCTGGCCCTGCTCCAATCTCTGCCCATCTGCCTGTCAGTGTCATCTCCATAACTCCAGCATTTTCCCTTGCTTCCACTCTGGTACCATGACCCCGAGTAACCACAGAGCCCCAAGTTACCCTAAATGCCTCCTAGTGTTAATACAGCCACAGAAGTGAATGTTTCTATGGGTTCATACACAAATGCACATACAGAGTGTTTTGTGCAATTCTGGTGTGTAAATGTTGCCCTGTCAGGCCAACTCTCAGGATCTCAATATTGTGCTGTTAGACAGGAGGGTGTAACACAATTGCATATATGCAAACACACAAATCAATCAGGTGGATACATGCATACACTACCAGTGCAGGCACATACACATCCAAACCAGTCTAGGCACATGCATATCTATCACCAATTCAAGCACATACACTATACACCCCAGAAGTTAGACACAGATCACTAATATATATCATGTACACAATGCCCCCCCCCACACACACACAAACAAATCAGATACATACATGTTCAAAATAACTAGTCTAGGTTCATGCACACCTATCACCAGTTCAAACCCATACATGCTACACACACCAAATTTAGCAGAATCAGTTACCAACACCTGCACATCCAATACACATATGTGGATTACTAATGTATATACCCCCCAACACACAATGATATTTATATATGTGTGTATTCACTAATTTACACACGTACCACTGACCTACACATACATACAGGTGAGTTCCTAAGTTGGGTGTTGTGATGTGCTTGGTGTACTTGGGATACCTGGGAAAAGGTTAAGATAAGAAAGTAGAAGTGTAGGGGTTTAAAATTACCAGGACCAGGATTAGAACCAGTAGACTACAGGGGCCTGGGCTGAAGAACTGAGGCTTGGGGGTAACTTTAGGTTAATTGATCTTAATTGATTAAAAGACAATGCCCAAAGCCTGCAGAACAGGGAAGCAATGCTGGACTGGAGCCAGAGCTACAGGGGAGCTGAAAAGGTAGGTAGGGAGAGGGAAAATGGAACTAATGGAAAGTGTGGGTGTTAAAGAGGGGATCTGGATGTGGGGAGCCAGAGGATGGCTCTGGGGCAGCTAGAGAAATTGCAGAGAGCAGCAGTAGGTTCTGGGAGCTGAAGAAAGGATCCAGCTATTAGAGAAAACTGCAGGAAAGCCACGAGGAGCTGGGAAGCTGCAGGAAGGGTAGGGGGGAGGATTATAGAAGGTGCGGGGGAAGCCTGAAAACAGAGACAGACAACAGAAAATCACAGGAAAAGCAGCAGGTGGCAGGGCAGCAGGAAAGTAGAGAAAGGCAGCAGAAAGTCACAGGGAAAAGGCAGTAGGAGCAGGGGAGGCTGAGAGGTGGCAGAAAAGGGAAGATGGAATTAGGAGGAGATTGGGAAACTAGTATAGATGGTGGGGACTAAAGCTGAGAGAGAGAGAATGAGGCTGGAATTTAAGGTAAGGAAGGGGCTGGGATTCAGTAAAACATGACCCAACTGGGAGTTGCAAATGACAGTGGTTTTATTGTGTCACCATCTCCCCTGTTCAATGTCTTATTTGTTCCCTTGCACCCACACCCAAACACACACAATGGCAGCAGGTGCTAGAGCAGCTTGGTGCAAGCGCTGAAGTCCAGGAGGAGAGAGAGAGAGTCCAAATTGTAAGAGGAGGTATGCAGGTAATATCTGCATATCCAGGCTGGAAAGGGGTCCTTGTTCAGTAGATGTTGTCCAGAGGGGGGTTGCCTGCAGGACCTCTGGGTGGATAGATGGTGCGGCATGGTGCTGGTCCAGATGGAGAGGGCATCCCACTGGGTCTGTCTTTACTGCCCCTTTTTATAGGGGCAGACCTTATGTGACCCTGGTGACAGGAGGCATGCCCAGGCAAGGGTCATCCCCTGGCATACTGAGCATGTGTGATCCATGCAGGGATGTGCAGTTTCTGGTGTCTGCAATGGTGAGAGTTGCTGGGTCTGCAGGGTCTTTTGTCTTTCCAATGCTGGTTTTATCTCTGTTCCTGGGTGAAGTCTGTGGTTCCTGGATGAATCAATGCAAGGTGATGGCCCAATCATTACAGGCCTTTCAGTAGAGGCTTGCTACCATTGTATTTCAATCTTTCCCAATCACACTCATTCACTGGGGAACCAATTTAAATGGGAGGGATATGTGACTCATACAGTTGTGGCACAGAGGATGCCCAGGCAGAGGACACAAGATGGAGACTTGACATATAAAATGGAAACTTGACATGACTTTGGTTCACTTACAAACACAGGCCTAAACTATACAATATCCATATATGAAACAATAAAAATCAATACAAAAATGATAATACAATATACAATAGTAAAAATCAATACAAACCTAATAATAATACAATATAAAACAGTGGATATCCAAAACCAAAAACTTCCTACCAAAAAAAAAATGTTTAAAGCTTATTCTACATCTTAGCTTACTTATACTTATCTATAGGGAATAGAGAGGGAGAGAAAAAGTCAGAAATGGTTGGGGAAGGGGAGTGAATGCAATAAAAAAAAAAAAAAAACTGGGGGTTTTGCTACATGTATATAATTTTGTGTTATGCCCTCCTGTCTAACACCGCAATATTGAGATCCTGAGCGTTGTTCTGGTGCCTGTCAAGTCAACACATCTAATTCCTAAAAGTCATCTCTTGTTGTTGTTTGTTTGTTTGCCACTTTAGGATGGGCCTTTATTCTGGGCTACAGGAATATTAGATTCCTTTGAAGGAGGAACTCCTTGCCTGGGAGTTATTACTGAGGTTTTTCTTAAGAGCCAAGCAGAAAGTGAGGGCGGAAAAAATGGGCAACTGTCTAGAGATAAGCTTTTAGGAGGGTTTTGCCAAGCATTGTACGGATCTCAGAACCTTCTGGCTTGATGGAAGATCTCTCTTTATTCAGAGCACAATGGCTATTTCTTCCACTTTTCCCATCATCAGGACAACAAAAAGAAAACTGATTTTAAATTCCATAAATTTTCCTTCCCTTTGTGTGATGTATCTTCCTGCCCTTTTCCCCATATCAACAAACCAGCAAGTATACAGAATCTTCCTTTGTATTGGAGGAAGAAACAGTGCTATAATGTTCATCCATTGTTATCAATATTGTTAAGCAAACCACTGGAAAAAACACACAATAATGTAGATATTGATGATTTATCATTTTCCTTTCACAAGAATTTTGTATCTAGTGAACTCCAATAGATAAACCTCACTGGAAGGATCTAAGTTAAAATTCTTTGGATTTTTTCACTCTGATTATGAGGTACTGCTTTAATTATAGCCAGATCCTTCTTTTTCTCCCTCTAATGCTGATTTATTTCTCTTTCCTTGGTTCATGTTGAAAGTAAAATGATCTGAAACAATAGTTCAGGGACTATAGGGAAAATAATGCAAAGTGGTTCATGAAATAAGTTTGGCCTGCCTTCTCTTTTGGCGCGCATATACTAGCAGGAGGTTCTCCTTGGCAATGTGTTACAGGATTGTATACTCCACTGCAGTAGCCATATAGCCAAGTGAAGTACAAATCCTAGAAATTTCCTTCAGAAAGATTTGGCCCTGGCCTTTGTTTTCATTGAATGAACAGCAGCAAGACAAGAGCTTGTCTGGAGGCAGACTAGGATTTTAATTTAAATAAGCACTTTAAATTCTTATGTACTGTTTCCTTGGACATCAATTCTGCTTTTTACTTTTACCCATTGACAAGCTGAAAGAAAAACCTTGTTGACATTGCCTAAAAGTTTCTCTAGATTTGTTGAATGACATTTATAAGTTTTGCAATATTTTAATATTTAGAAATTTTACTGTGTTCCCACTTAATTCATAGCACAGAAATAATGGGACACATTCTCTTTTGTGTTTTTGGGTGGAGGAAACTTAGGACTATATTTGATTCATATATAACATCTTCAAAATTTTTTTAAGTCGCTACCAATTTCAGCCATCATGCCAAATGAAGTGCATTATAAGTGGCATTTCAGGGCTTCTAAGCTTAAGGTGGAAAGAGAAATTGGCCTTCAACAGGGGGAGTCAGGGCCACTTTGACCACATATCATAAAGATTAATGATCAGCAGACCACTTTACAGGGTGATACAACACCTGCAGTCATACAAGGAATAATGGCAGTTAACCTCTTTTTGAAAAGCATCAAAGGAGTAGAACCTAGGTCCAATATGAAATTTGAGAAATATACAGGCATACTCCCTATATAATGGTACTTTCCATGTTTAATTGCATTATTTTATACAAAAGATGTGCCACATTTTCTGTGATAGATTTTTATTATAGTGGCTTATATGTAAGCGATGCTTATAAAGGATGAAGTGCTACAGGAAGGGCTCTGTATGTGTAGACATTCAAAGAGAGGCAAAGAAGACACCATCCAATAGTTTTCATGTCTTGTAGAACAGATATAATTTGTTGCACTCAATGATAAGTTAATTCCTCTATTAATGATTTTTTTAATCTCTGCTTTTATCAGGGAATAGGGCTGAAAACTGTAGATGTTACAGTTTGTGAAAGAGACATTCTGCCTCATATCTGATATGCATTTTCTATTTGTTTCCTGTATCTCCACAAAAAATCTGACTACTAGGCCTGTGTGAATAGGGAACTATTCAATTCTGATTCAGATTTGGCTGATCTGGATGCCAGCAATTCGATTTGGATCACTTTTTTCTGATTTGATTCGGCTGAATTGGATTAGGAGATTTGGCCACAGAGAGTAATGGAGAATCAATGAAATATCTATAACTTCATTGTTTAATCTGAATCAACCAAAAAACTTTCGGGGTGGTAGCTTCTACTGAGGGCATGAAGCCTGCCAAGTTTCAAGGAGATAAGTGCAGGTTTCTGGAAAACTGCGCCTCAAAATCTGAAGGTAAAACTCATGACATAGGTGACAGTGTGTGTGTGTGTGTGTGTGTGTGTGTGTGTGTGTATTAAGGCACAGGGGGGGGTGAAAATTACAGGTCTGATAGGCCCTACTAAGGCCATGAAACCTGCCAGCTGTCAAGGAGATAGGTGCAGGGGGGTTCTGGGTACCTGCACCTTTGGCTGCTAACAGGCAAAACTCATGACGTGGGTGGGTGACACTGTGTGTATTCAGGTGTGCCCTTCCTGGCGCTTGGGCCTCTGCACATCATGGCGGTGTGCCCCAGTGAGGTCTTCTCCCCGACAGCCTCAGGCCAGTCCATCACTATAAACAGCAGCAGGTAAAAATAACTTACATGACCCAGCACCAGTAGCAGCACTCAGGTAGCCTCGCCAAACTGTCACTTTTATAAAAAGAGCTTTTCTTTTTATAAAGAAATTGAAAGCAAGAAGTAAAGATGTTGGGTTGGATATATGTTACTCATGGTGTGTGATGGCTTATCTTGTGTTTTTATGTTTATATTTTTATTATGGCAAAAAACAGAATAGTTAGATAAATATATCTTAGGAAGCTTTTGGGTTGAAAAACCCTTTGTCAGGCTGAGGAGGCACCTGCAGTTGGTGTGTCTTCTGATTCTGGATGGAGGGAATAGTAAAGAAGTCAGAGGCTGGCCTGGTGCACAATGCAGGCAAGAAAGCCAGGCAGTGAATTGGAAATGGAGAGGTCAGGGGAGTGTAAAGTCTGTTTCCCTGTCTCCTACCCTGACTATTTGCCTCTTTTATATTATGGGGGCAAACTTGAAGGTCAACTTGAAAAGATCAGTACTTATATGTGGGGTACTAAAACAGTCTTTGTGAAGGCATTGGCCTGCTAGAACAAGTGATGAAATTGATATGTCAGAGAGTAACTTGGGAATGACAGTTACTTTTCCTCACATGTGTAACTGTTTTCTGAGGATATACTGGTTGGAGCAAGAGAAGTACAATGATTTTGTATTATATTCCTACCTTTTTTGTTTTCTAAGAACTTTTGTTGACTAGGTTGAGAGAAACTTCAGAAGTGGGAATGGCAAATTTATTTGATAGATAGGAATAACCCTGTCTTGAACATGCTTATAAAAGGATTGGACATTGATTCAAAGATTATAAACTGAATAACTACAACTATGCTCCTCAATGCTAATAATAAGATCTGTCTCTTCCCTCAACATCTGTCTTGCCCATTTCCATCAGCTTCAAAGACACTGTCTGCCACACTGGATATTCATTTCCATTTTACAGAGAAGTGCAAAAATATTGTACTGTGGATTTGATCACATTTTTTACATCCAGCACAGTTATAAATGAGTCTGCAAGATGGAGAAAGACATACATGCTGGTCCAGTCAAAGGTCAAAATAGTTGTGATATGGAAGTTACATTCACATGCATCACTATCTATACTGAATCTGGTGAGGTGGAGAGGAGTTCTTTTTTTATGGCTCTTACAAGATTTTGCCAATATATTTCAATCATTTGGAAATGAAGTAAACAAATATGCCACTAAAAAAAAATGTAACTGTGTTAATACATATGCACTAACTTAAATGGATATAAGATATATTTAGACACTGGTTGTTACATGGTTTGTCAGTGTTTACCCTTGCCATAGGTAACATATTTTACAGCCAAGTGATTTTGGTATTTGTAACAAAAGATCTGTACCCTGGTTACTTGAGAGTGGGGAAAAGAGTACTGCACCTTTAAGATGGGCTGCTTTAGGCCAGAACAGATAGTCCCTAGGGACATATCAACTGGGTGTTGTGGAGAGCCAGTCAGGCCCTGCAGTGCTGGGCTAGGGACAGAAGTTGCACATAAACTAGTTTAAGTGATCGGAAACTGGTTTAAACCTGTAACAGAACAGAAGCTTGGTGCACATAAATCAGTTTCAAAATGTCTGAAACTGGTTTAAGATAAACCTAGTTGAATGTAGTATTAGGCTTAACTGATTTGGCTCAAACAAGTTTATCTAACTTCTGTCCCAGACCCCTTCCTGTTTTAAGTTAAATCACAGTCCTCCAGCATGCCAGAATGCTTTGCAGCCCTGGGCTGGGTTGAGCTGTGCTGTTTGCTCCAAAGAGTAAAGCTAGTCCCACCCTCTACTTTCTTGCTGGAGCAGTGAGGGCTGGCTGACAAGGAGGTGGGAAGGGGGATGACTGGGGATGCTGCCCACTCTGTGGGGGGGATGCCCCCACCCCCCAGGCAAGCCCCAGCTAGAGTATGGGGCCAGGGAGGGGGTTAAACACCCCTTTCCACACTGAAATGTATTGCTGGCTGCAACTGTGGACTAAAAATCCTAGAGGCACCTGGAATCGGGAAGAGGAAGTGATGAGGAACCCTGCAGAGTCCTGCTGCTGTAATTGTGGACTGAAAATCCCAGAGACCTCAGGGGCAGCATGAAGAGGAAGTGCACACACAGTCAAAAAGCTGTGCTCTAGCCCCCCAGCATCTGTCCTGAGCCGTTGCAGGCATGTGGCTGCATTTCTTGAATCAAAGGTAAATGTCTGTTCACTTCTGTTTCAATTTAGTCTGTGCAACTTAGATTAACCTGCAAAGACTGAATTGATTCAGCCTTGGGCTTTCTGTCTTCTGTACCTCACTGTAGTGAAAGGAGTATTTTTGCTTCGAGCTGTAGAAGCTTATCTGGAGATTGTGAACTGTGAGTAGATCCAGGAAGGTTAGAGCTGGGGGATGTCCAGTTGAACTGAGAGAAACCTGGGTGGGGACTTGAAGAGATTACTTTTTTTTTTCTTCTGATTTTTGGCTGCAGGGGCCATTGTTGTGAGGAATGAAGTGGCTAGATGGGGAGACTGGTGACAGCACTCTCAGATTTTGCTACACAAACACAGGCAAATTAAAGCTGAATAGAAATAATTGATAAAGTTATTGCACATTTTCCACTTTAACCTTATAACTGGATGGACCCTTTTATAGCATTATAGTTACTTTGCATTTGTAGTCAGTCTAAATTAATTGTAAACTTAACCAGTTAATGGTATAATATATGTAACATATAGAGGGGGCTTGAGAGAGTGCATAGTCTGTTTATTATTTGTGGTGGTTTGGGGCTAGCTAGGCTGGGAAAGCAGATTGGGGGCCACAGACCCTGTGGACTGTTGATTTGGACCTGGGAACACAATACACAGTAACTGTTGGGGTACATACTGTGGAGTGTGAGAAGCTGATTAGGGCTGAGAGGTCAGTAAAGCTGATAAGTGGAAAGAGCAAAATTTGCTAATATTAAACACTCTGGGGGCTTGAGGGGGGAAGTGATGTGATGTAAATGTAGGAGTGGCACCTGGCATTGTCCACTCTGTCTGTGCCAACTTCTTAATTAATGTTACCATCCAAGCCATGGCAGGTGAGAAACAATTGGGTATTCAGGATGGTGGGAGGGCTGAAGACCAGGGGGCAAGAAAATATCCCAGAGCACTCAGTACCTATACAGTATGGCAGTTTTGGAAGCCTGTCTCTTCTGTTCTATGCATGAGTTCCTTTTCACTTTCTTTGCCACCACTCAGGGTGAACAGACAAGAACATATGGCTGTTGCCTCATAGGTGAATTTCAGATCTGTCAAAGGGTACCTTTGTATACATCTTCTCTGGCTTCCTTGAGAGTCCTGCTAAGAAAAATTGCCCTGCCCTTCTGCTCTACAAAACTCAAATTGAGAAAGACGGAGAGAGGATGCAGAAGCAGCAGTAAGGGCAAGATGCCAGGACTTCTTTGCCATGTCATTTCTGACTTCGTAGTATGTTGAAAAGGATGAGAAAAGGGCAGTGCTGCTTAGCAACAATCTTAATGGTGAGGAAGCAGTAATAGACATTCTCTGAAAGCAGCACTACCTGGTAAAGTATTTTAATGTCATACCCAAATTAAATATGGACACAAATTATTGAATTTATATATTTAGTTTGGCCTTGTAAATTGTATTTTCCCTGTAAATAATTGCAGGCATTTTTTCAATTTTAAAAGTAAGGCTTAAAAAACAAAAACCTTCCTGTTATTTAGAATGTTGAAGAAGTGACATCTTCTTTACATACTTCCTGAAATTATAGGTTAGTTAATATATATGTCTTCTGGGTGATGGTAAGCAGCATGGCTTTCTAGCATATCTGTCTATCTTGTACTGCTCATTCTAGCAAAAGCCTGGACATCTTCCAGAATTGTTTTATAACTTATTGGGGCAGGCATTTAGCAACAAAGCTAGGCTATGGTTGTTTAAGGGGGGCTCTGTTTTATGGTGGTGGTGTTGTTTCATTCTTCAATTTTATAAGTAATCTATATGTCTTATCGTAAGCTGCCCTGAGCCTTTTTGGGAAGAGCAGCATATAAATGGAAAAAAATACATAAAATAAAAACAACTAAATGTGTCCTTGAGCAAGCTATTTACTTTCAATTGTAGATGAGGAAAAATGCAGTGATTTCCTACGCTGATATCTCTTTCTTATTGGACTGACAATGAAGCTGGGATAAAGTTAGACAAGATTTTGAATTTCACATGCAGAAGCTTGTATAGCTTTATCCCAGTTACAAAGTTGGTCTAATAAAATATATCACCCTAAGAAATCCTTGCCTCTCATATAATTTCTGGACCATCACAGCTACAAATTCACTCTTACACTAATAAAAATGCAATTCAATTTACTGTACTACTGCAGAAGTTTGTGAAACCTGAAAACTAGGCCTTGTTTCTGCAAGCTAGCATAAACTAGCAGAGCTCCAGTGAAGCCCCCCCACGCTTTTTCTTTTAAAATGTACTTTGCAATCAACAGGGGCAAAGTTTATTGTGTTTTGTTTCTCCTAAATTCTTTTCTATAAAAAAAATGGTATTACCATAATCTAAATTCAGAGCTGCTACTGAGCTGAGCACTTAGTATTTAATAAGGGTGAAGTGTGAGCACTGCCCTAAATAAATACATTAGCCTTTCTGTCCCTTCAGTGCTCTGAACTAACTTTTTTGATGGGGAGATTAAATATTTTAATATTTCAATGAATGACTGCCTGATAAGGCTCTACAATTTAGATAATAGTTTTCTCAGACATCATATAGATCTCTGATTTCTTCTGTATTAGCCAATGTGTTATAGAGGATGTACCTGGATAGGAACTTTTAGTTTTGTTTTGTAAACAGAAATAACAGAATGTCGATCTCTATTCTCGGCACGTGCATTTCAGAAATAAGTAAGCAGTTGGATGAAATCTGATTGAATTTATTTTGGAAGCTTTGTATTGGACGTGGACTCCAGTTATTTTGTCAATGGCAATAAAATAACATGTCAAGTGAGCAGTAAATAGAACTACTCAAATTTCTCAGCTGAATATGGCAGATTTTGCAGTTTTTCATGGCTGTTGCTTCTCATTGTTGTTTGTCTGGGACTCTCTTTATCCCCTTCTATACAATTCTTTGTATTTCTTCTTTTGGCTGTGATTTTGTGCACTGAAATGTCTCAAGTCACTGAGTTTTTGATAAGACTACTCATGTTGCTATAGCATGAATATGAGGATGCTATACGAATGTATCTTAGATTGATAGATTGCAGGGCTGGAAGGGTCTTTGGAAGATCATCAGGTCCAACCCCCTGAACCAGGCAGGGAAAACAGGTGGGGTCAGGTGACCCCAGCAAGGTGACTGTCCAGTAGGGCTGTGCGAAATTTCACTGGCTGTTTCGATTTGACACTGTCTCATCTCATTTCAGACTCAAAACAGCAAACTCAAATCAAAACTAAGGGCTTCAAAACAGCCTCAAAACAAAATGAGGCTAGTTAAAATATTTTGAAATGTTTCGAAGCCAGCAGTGAGGTGGTGGGAGACGGAGAAAAAGGGCATGCTCCCAGCACCAGCCAGGAGTGCAGCCCTGGCTCTCCCCATCTCCCCACCCCTGGGCTGGAGGGAAGCTGATCGCAGCGCAGGGGAAGGGAGCTGAGCCAGGGCTCAGTTCCCCTCCCAAGTTCTGCGATGGGGCTGGGAAAGGGAACTGAGCCCAATTGCTCAGTTCCCCTCCCTAGCCCTATGATCAGGCTGGGGATGGGAACTCAACCCAGCTGGGCTGATTTCCCAACCCCAGTGTAATGGTCAGGCTGGGGTTGGGAACTCAACCCATCTAGGCTGAGTTCATTTCCCCAGCCCCAGTTCCAGGTGTCAGCACCAGCTTCCCCCCCTCATCTGGCGGGCATGGCCTGTACTACCCTGTCCAGGTTCACCGTCTGTTCCCACAGGGCCTCCACCTGCTCATACTCCAGGGCCAGAAGCTGTGCCTGGAACTCCCAGTCCACCTAGTCCCGCACCTGGACATGCCAGTCCCACACCTCCTTGTGCCACTCCCATACATCCTTGTGGGCTAAGTCCTTTGCCCACCATCTGTCCTGACTGGCCATGTTCTCTTCCTGCCAGGGCTGTGCGTCCACAAGATGGTCCTCCAAAGCCATCTGCAGGCAGTGCAGGATGAGGGTGCAGTCTGGGTCCTCCTCCTATGGAGCTGGTGCATTTGCAGGGCCCCATCTGTGGGCAGCAGTGACTCTGAGCCCACATACTGGCTGCCAACTATGGCCTCTCCCCTCACTTGCAGCTGCAGAGCCATGAGAAGGAATAGCCCCTCATAAATGTGAGTGTTGGAGTTCCTGCCCTGTACAAACTGACACTGCACCTCTACCTCACCCCACAGCACCATGAGTTTGCCAGTCTTCTCCATGGACCAGTTGGGGCCCCAGGTTGCAAACACTGGCATCAGTGATGACAAAGTCATCAGGGCTCCCCCACCAGTCTCAGGGCCTCTGCACAGGTGTCCCTGTGCTGCTAGGCCTGGTTAGCTTACTTCAGAGCCCATCTCAGGTGCACAGCATGGGACTGGCAGCTGTGTGGTATGGCAATGCTCCACAGCACCTACAGGCTCCAGGCAGGCTGTTGGGGGTGGGCTGTAGGCAGCTAGACCTGGCCCCAGTGGCCAGGTGATGTCTGCAGCTGGGCCTGTGTGCTGATAATAGCTGGTAGGAGTCTGGAGCAGCCTGCAAGCCTGGATGGTATGGGCCTGGCACTAAAGTGCCAGGCAGTAGGGCTGTGTGAGGCTTCAGACAGAGCTTTGGATCTGGAGAAGCTTTGGACACTTTGGGGTCTGAAGCAGTATGTCCAGGTTGAAGCGCTGGCCTCATTAGGTTTCCCAAAGTGGTTCGGAGCTTCTGAAGTGCTTTGGAGCCACCTCAGAGATTTGGCCATAGGGTATAATGGGGAAACAATAAAATATCTATAACTTTGTTGGGGGGGGGTTTTGTTCGATTTGGATGAAAACTTCAGGGGTGGTAGACTCTGCAGAGAGCACAAAGCCTGCCAAGTTTCAAGAAGATTGGTTCAGGGGTTTGGGGGGAACTGTACCCTAAAATTCTTGAAAGCAAAACTCATGTCACATCTGTGTGTTACAACGTGGGGGGGGGGGGGGTCAAAACTGCAGGAGTTGTAGCTTTTGCTGGGGCACAAAGCCTGCCAAGTTTCAAGAAGATTGGTGCAGAGGTTTGGGGGGAACTGCCCCTCAAGCTGTGGACAAGTAAAACTCATGCCATGGGTGACACTGCGTGTGTTTAAGGTGCAGCGAGGTGACAGCTGCAGGGATGGTGGCCCCCACACCACCGTCAGTCCCACAAGTACCCACAGCACAAGTTTTGTCTGTCAGCAGCTAGGGGTGCAGGGTCCCAGAACCCCCCTGTACCGATTTCCTCAACAGGCTTTGTGGCCACAGCAGGGGTCACCCATGTCACGAGTTTTGCTTATCTGCAGCTTGAGGTGCAGTTTCCCTCAAACTCCTGCACCAATCTTTTTGGAACTTGGCAGGCTTTGTGGCCTCACCAGGGGCCACCACTCCTGCAGTTTTGACCCTCCCCCTTGGTGTAACATATAGATGTGACAGGAGTTTTGCTTTCAAGAATTTGGGGTACAGTTCCCCCTAAACCCCTGCACTGATCTTCTTGAAAGTTGGCAGGTTTCATGTTCTCAGAAGAGGCTACCATCCCAGCATGTTTTATCAAAATCAGACAAAAAACAAAGAAGTTATAGATATTTCATTGATTTCCCTCATTATACCTTAGGGCCAGATCTCTGAGGCAACACTGAAGCTTCGGAGCTGCTTCGGCTGGATTGAGGCGGAAACTTGGTCTGGAGCTCCAGATTGGATCACGGCTGGATCCAAAGCTGGATTGGATTGCTGTTGACTCGCACAGGCTTACCAGGCAGTGGAACCAAGGTGCAGGTAGGCTGGTGCAACTAGCTTGTGGCCTGCCCAAGGGGAGAGAGAGGCCTTGAGTGGCCTCAGCATGCCTACATGTGCCCCAGGGCTCAGAAGGCCTGCAGGCTTTTAAGGGCCTGATGCTGAGGCTGCCATAGAGCTGTCCCAGCCCCAGAACCCTGGGGCTAGCCTGAGGCTGGCCCACGAGTAGCAGGGCTACTAGTTGGTGTCTATATGTGTTCTACTGCACAGAAATTACTCACGGGTAAATTTGCTACTTGCATTTACAGGTAGCAAATCTACTCACAAAATAGCATTATTTATTGTGCAGTAAGCATGCACAAGTGTCAATGTGCACACTTACCGTGCTGTACACTATGCTAATGCACAGTAAAGTGCCATGTAGATGTTGTTCACTCTGGATTTAGGACCCAGTCTCAAACCTTTCCATTTAATAATAAGCATATTTTTTGATACACAATGATAACAGAAAAGAAGCAATATAAGCAGGCAAGCAATTCTATATATCTACCAACCCTAGGGCTGTCATCAGGGTTAAGGTACATGTGGCCAGAATGCAGACTTCACTCTGAGGCTGTTTCTTAGATGTGAAATGTCAGCATGGCATGTCTGCAGTCTGGAGGTGGGATGCTGAGACCCACGCCCCTCTGTCCAGTGGGGTGTATGAGATGAGCTGGTTGTATGCCCTCCATGGTGGCCTTGGGAACCCTTCCTGCAGGATGGGAATGAGGATAGTCAAGATGGCTATTCAGATGAGAGAAACATTTTATGGTCAGAATTTCTCAAGACCAGACATGTTCATGGCAATTTTACCCCTCCTGTATACTGGGAAATGCTTTCTTGTTGTTTCTACTGGATGCTTGGTGCCATTGTAGCACTACCAGTACCCCTCCATCCTGTAAAAAGGCTAGAAAAATGCCAACAGTTAGGCCTTTTCCAACCAGCTATGGAAACCAGCTATTCTGTCTGCACAGGAAGGACTGGTCTTTACATGCATCCCATCACTTCAATCTGTGTTTCTAATCTCTGCACACATTCTGGGAATTAATGAAACGACATTATTTGTACAATATAAAATGCATCTCTAATACTAACAAAGCAAGAAAAAAAGAAAGGGAAAACCTCCCCTCCAAAAAGATAACAACAAAACAAATGATCAATTCAGCCTTCTCAATTTCTGGGATGGCTGAACTCTGTGAGGCCCTGGAGGCGATGCTCTGCATGATGCACCATTTTTTGTAGCCACTCTGCAGGTATTTCATAGTCTACCAAGAAGTTTTGCTTTACATTTCATAGTTCAGCACAATTGATATCGCAATCACTTATAGCAATAGCATTTTACAAACACATCAAAACACAATCACTACACATAACACAAGTTATGCTCAATTCCTTTTTGTACCCAGCAAAGTTCACGATACTGCCACGGTGGTTCCATAATGCAAAACAAAAAGACAAAAAAGGGAAGGGCCTCACCCCTCTTGGTTAGTTTACTCTTAGCTGGTACACTGTGGCTGGCTTTGCTTGGCCTGTAGCCAGGCTGGCAACTGTCCCAAAATTTTCCCTTTTAGAGGTTGCTTTTTCAGCAGTGCTCTCCTTTTAATGTCGTACTCAGGTGTATCTTACCATACATCATTTTTATCCTTGGCCTTCACCAAGGGTTTTTTTGTTTGGAGTATGGTCCCCTAGCCTTTTCCTGTTAATGAGTAACCCACAAAGTGGTGGGTTTAGGGTTTTAAGGTACCATATACTCTTGCCCTGCCCTTTCCGCAGGGTGGTTATTATGCAGGGTTTCACACAGACTACCCCACTATGAGTAGCTTCACCACACTAACCATACCCAGGAGGGTGACAGTTTCAGGTTGTACCCAGGACCAAACTCTCCACACTACTGCTTTGGTCTTCTTCATTTCTTTTGGGCACAGTATCTTGCTTCTGGGCTTCCTCACCCCTTATTGGGCCAGTTGAGATCTCAAGCTCCCAGTTCTGGCAGCTTTAAAAGTGGTCTTCTCTTTGAGCCCCTTCTCTGGGCTGCCAGACCACTTAGTCTTCTAGGGCCCTGCAGACCCATCATCACATCTTTCTCTCTTTCTTTGTCTTTGTCTCGGCTCTACTCACAGCCTTTGGACCCATCCACTTCCACTCTTTCCTGACCTGACCCCTCCTGGGCTCTAGGTCACTGACTCTTGCTCACAACTTTTAGGCCATCTTTCCATGCTCTCAGAAAGTTTGGCTGGGCTCTGCTTTTCAGCACCCACTCTCAATTCCTGTCTGTGCCTTGTGAGTCTGTTCTTGTATCCTTCATAAATTTCTCACTCTAGCATGTCTCTCTCTGGAGTCTTTCTTCACTCATGCTTTCTCCAACAGATCTCTCTTTCTAGCAGCTTTCTGGAATTCCCATGCTTCCTTCTAGGTCTTACCTAACTTCTAGTTTTCCTTTCCCTAACAGATATTAACCATATCCTTTCTGGGCTACAGGCTTCACAATCCATTCTCATCAGTGGCCCCTTCTTGCCTTGCTCTCTGCAAACAAATTCATCCAGCAAATCTTGATCTCTCCCTCTACCTCTATCTAACAGCTGCACAATCTGTGCTGGCCTTGTTTTCTATAAACCAAAAACAGTCTCTGTCTTTCTCCCTCGCAGATTGTCAGATCTTACAAAGCACACACATAATCCAGAAAGCTCTATTCTAGGACTGAGAAAGCCCACCCCCACAACCCCCCCCCCAAAAAAAACAAAAAAAGGATTACAGGTGATGAATTACACACCACACACAATCCTTTTGGGAAAGCTTCCTCTGCCTCAAAGAGGAACCCCCAAATCATGCATATGCAGAGAAAAAAACAAAAACAAAACATGCCTTGTATAAGCTCACTCACTTCTTTTCCTCTGTCTATAGTAACTGCTGGGCACTGATCTCTGTTTACACAGCTCTACCCTGGTGTTTCTCAAACCAAACTGTTACATACTTTCTCCTCTAGGTTACTCTGTTCCTGGGGAGGCAATGGGGGGTGGGGGGAGGAGTTTCCCCCTCATTTGCAATCACAAATTCTCTGCCGCTGCTTGAGCAGGTGTCCAGTAATATACCTTGTCCCTTTCTGTGCCCCCTTCTGCCTCTATTCTCCAGGGCACACAGGATCCCAAAGTATTTGTCCACATTTCTCTAACTGTTTCTGAGCAATCTGAAGCTGCACTGCATGAATAAGACTTTGTCTTGCCATAACTTGCACTTGTAACCTCCACCTTACAGACTCCACAGCAAACACAAAATGCTGCTTTTGTCTCCATTCAGTTAGAAGATTAACAATTCACATAGACCTTAGAGTCAAAGGGACCTGTTCATTCCACAGCCTCTCTAGCAGAGAGATGACTTTCTCTGTGCTCTTCTAGCATCCTATTGCAAACACAAGAGGACATTCCTGCTTAATCCCAAGTGGACCATGGCATATATCCATGTCCACTATTCTGTCCAACAGAGGCAAACAATGCCTCCTAAGTCAGCAGTAACAAACAAAACTCCAGCACAAAGCTTACAACCCTATGCAATTACCACACAGCTTTACCTTACTACAAGTCTTAGCTGAGCTCTCTAAAAATAGCCTGTATCAACAAACTCCCTAATTGGTCATGTTACTGCCCTCAGGTTCCAGTCCCAGGTTTTCAGTCAGCAATTGCTGGCACTGGACCTGGTCCCAGTTCCTAAAATAAAGTCCTGAGAGCCCCATGTTGGGTGCCAATTGTTAGCTTTGGATTTAGGACCCAGAGGCCTTGTTCCAGGGGGGAGGAGGATCCACCCTTAGACCGATCATGACCTGTCCATTCAATAAGAGGCACATTTATTGATACAGAGTGATAATAGAAAAGATGCAATACAAACAATGAAGCAATTATATACATCTGCCAACCCTAAGTATCATCAAAGTTAAAATACATGTGACAAGGACACAGACCTCACTCTTAGGCTGTTTCTTGGATGTCAACTGTCAGTACATGTCAGTAGTCTGGAGGTGGGATGCCAAGGCCCACACTACCCCTCCAGGGGGTTGTATGAGATGGGCTGCTTGTATGCGCTCCATGGTGGCCTCAAGGACCCTTCCTGGGGGATGGGGACCCCTCTCGGGGAGAACGATGGGGAGAGGGAAGGATGGGATAAAGGGGGAGGAACCAAAAGGAAGAATTTGTTACTCTCATGTCTCTGTTTTTTTTGTATTCTCCTTCCCTCCTGGTGACTCTTCATCCATGGCTGTCTCTAGTTGGTTGTCTCTCTGTGGTTACTCACCCAAGTAGCCTTCCTGGCCTTCTCCTAATGTGGTCCATTCCCCCAAAACTGGGACTTGGGTACCCCTGCTCTGAGGCCTTGGTAGCTGGTACCACTATCTCTTGTTATGGGCAGCAGAGCACATACCCCCTTGGTTCATGTTTAGACTATGTACCCTTGGGTGTTAGACAACCTGTCTGCCTTGAAGGATGTAATCTCATGTTATGGCATGCCTCCCTCAATTCTCAGGTTATGTCCATCTGTTGGGCTTTTTGTTGGACAGCCTGTCTCCTTTCAGGGCTGTGAGAAACTGTATGAGAGAGATTCAGGCTTCTTAGAAATCAATTAATTCCTGCTGCCATCTTGAACTTTATAATGTATATATCTCTACCTATAAGTCATTTCCCAAAAAACAAACCTTTAAATGCCTTTTCTAAAACAACAGTTGTTTTAGACAGCCTGTTTTGTCTCAAAGGCTGTGTGAAACTGTGTATATAAGACACACACACACACTCTCACATAAAAAAGGGCTTAGTCCAGTCATCTGTCTGTCTGTAATGCTGTTTGAGCACTCTGGTTAGTGAAACAACCAATCGGAGTGCAGAGCACCACCATCACAGTGGGGACAGAGCAGGGGCGTGGGTATGGGGTACTTGCAGAGGTAGACAGAGAGGATGGCAGGGCAAGCTTCCCCCATACTCTCTTCTCCTGGGAGGTGGTGACAGTGCAGGGTAGTGAGTAGCAATGCTCTGTCCCTGCCTGCCCCCCACCATCATTCTTGATGAGCAATTCACATGTGTGTGTGTATATGCCAAGTCCCCAAACCCAAACCTTTAAATACCATTTTCTAAGCCAACAGACATGACCAATAAGTATATTATTATTTTATTTATGGGTACTGACATGTCCTGAACAGTATTTGAAAGATATAGGAGGAAATCAAGTTTTAGCTTAAATGAAATGAGGCTCTTAGACACTGTGAAAACTTGGCGCACTAGACACAGTATTCAAATTGAAACTATCCCAAGAAAATTGGCAGATATTATTCATCTCAAATCAGTTTAGAAGACAGAGGTTATTTTTTTCTTTAATGAAGTAAGAAATCATTCTTTGTAAGAGGCAACTATGTAGCAGAGTTTCAAATGATTTTGCACTGGAACAGAAACCAAACTATGTTTTACTGCAGCAAAGGATTAAACATAAACCAGATATACAACATTATGATATAATAAAATATAAAAATATATTTTTCTCCATATTGATACAATGGCAAAAAGGTGAAGTAACCCAAGCATATATTGTCCAATTTCATTGGGAGCTTTAATCTGCCTTGCATAAAAGGGTACACTGTTGATAGACTAAACTATGTGAGCCAGATTTTCAAAACTTAATCCACAGTTAAGGTCTTAAATCAGTGATCTTCTCTTCAGATATATTCATCATTTCTTGCTGCCCTTATAATTCACTAATGAAAGAGGACAGGTTGTAACAGAAAGTTGTTAAACTTATGCCAATGAATTCTCACCACAAGTGCCAAAGATGAAATTTAAATTCATAGTGGGTTCATAGATAAAGAAGCAAAATCATAAAAGGTTCTCTAAATCTTGTTTTCTTTTTGAGGGTGGAGACAGAGACAAATGAAACAGTTTACATTATTAAAATACCTATAGTTTAACCTTAAAATATGTATTATTTCTACATTATTCATATACCATTTCTATTTTCTATGTTGAATTTTCATACCTCATCTCTTTTGATATGAGACATTAAAAAGCAATTATTTAGTCCTTACTAAATTAAATGATTCCTGCCTCTGAAATATTCTTTGATGCATCCAAGGTCAGAACATTATTTAGGGTCTGCGCTTACAACATACAATATGAAAATCCTTTTAGGATTTGGTAAGAATTTTTTCTGAACAATGAGTGAGATTTGGAGTGGGGCAGGGTGTTCATTTTGTTTTTGTTTGCTTGTTTGTTTTGTCCCCTTTTCAACTATTTTTAAAAAGTTATGTTGCCCTAACACTTATGAACCCCAGACAAGACCACATTGTGCTAGGCCGAATGCAAACTCAGAATACAAAAGTTCCTTCCCCAAGGAGCTGATAACCTAAATTGATAAAGGAAGCAATTATACAGAGTTTGGGAACTAGAATAAAACCATATCATATTTTAATATTTAATATGTGTAAACCAGTATTTTTAGAGTCTATAAAAAGCATAGATCATTTTGTTTTGATGGGAAGGCTTCAAGAGTTTCTGCCATTCTTGAATGGCCTTCATGCGTGTGCAAGTGATTTATCTAAATGTGGATTCAGCATCCAATTTAGTTGCACCTGCTGTTTAGGTGTGTGGTATACATTCATTCAATCACATGTATTACATTATATACCTCATAGTTCCATTGGATGGTGGTTACATGCCAGGATGTTTTTCAGAGCAAATTCATGTACCTTGAATTCTCTCGCTCTGGGTGGCACTGTTCTAGATGGAAAATATATCTATTGAATTTTACTTTATCTTGAATTACTTAGCTTTAATTTAAATACTTTGAAAGTTTAAATATTTAACCTTAAATAAATTAATGAATATTAAAAGCTTATATCTTCCATGTTTCAAGGGTGTAGCTTGTAGCCATGTTGGTATAAGGACATAGACAGACAAGGTTATTTGGGTAAATCCAATATCATTTATTAAACCAACTCAAATAGTTGGAAAAATTCTTCTTGGCAAGGTTTTGGGCACACATGCCCTTCATCAGGCTGAGGAAGTGTCTAGAGATGGTCTATGCTCTTTCTGGATGGAGTGGTAAAGCATCCAAAGGCCAGTATGTATGCAATAAAGCCAATCAGTGAAAATGTAATTTGAGGTGGTCAGTAGATAAGAGACAGGTCTGGGCTGGGGGAAGTGGAAAGGGGAAATGAATGTAGTCAAAGGATGGGAAAGAGGAGGGTGAGGGGAAAGGAAGAATGAGAAGAGCTGGTAAAAAGTGGAGAGTCGACTTAGGGAGCCAGATGTCAGGCAGGTTATAATGTGTTATAAATCCAGCATGTATATTTAGTCCATAATTTTTTATATCCAGTAGGTTGATGAAGTAAAGTTCATAGGCTTATATGTGAAAGGTATTTTGTAAATTCCCTTTGAGGATTTGAACTCAGAGATTAGAGAGAGAGTGGTTTTCTTGTGAGAAATGTGCCTCAAAAGTAATTGGGTACTCTTGTCTTTGATAGATTTATGGTGTGCATTCATTCTGGTGTACGGTTGTTGTTTGGTATCTTCTGCATATTTTCCATCAGGGTATTCAGTGCACTGGAGGAGACGTATTACATTTCTGGAAGTGCAGGTGTAAGATCCAGGAATGTTGATGGTTCTGTTTTTGGGTGTAGTAATTGTGGGGGTGGTGGAGATGTGTTGTCAGGTTTGACATTTCTTGTCCTGGCATGGTCTGAATCCATTTGGTATGTTTTGGGCCATAAGAAGTTTGCTTCTGGTGAGGAGGTTAGCAAGTTTTGGTGCTTGTTTAAAGGATAAGGTGAATGGTTCTGGGAAGATCCCTTTGAGAACTGGGTCTTCTTCTAGTATGGGTTGCAATTTTTTGAGGATTTTCCATATAGGTTCCAGGGAGGTATGATAGGTCACAACCAGTGGTGTGTAATTCATGGTGGGGTTTCTTCTGTATTGCAGCAATTCTATTGGTGTCTGGGTGACTCTTTTAAAAGTTAAATCTATCTCCCTGAAGGAGTATCCTTGTTGAGTGAAGACCCTTTTGAAGTTTGTGAGGTGGTGATCACGGGTGTTCTCAGTGCAAGTTTGGCGGTCTCAAAGGGCTTGGCTGTATATTACAGCTTTCTTGGTGTGTTTAGGGTTATTGCTGGTTCTGTGTAGGTAAGTATGTTGGCCCATGGGTTTCTTGTATATGGGCATCTGTATTGTATCATTCTGGATAGTAACTGTTGTGTCTAAAAAGTTCATTAATGTTGTGTCTTAAAAAGTTCATTAACAGGATGAACGAATAACAAAACTGTAAAACGAATGGTGTGACGCCAGTCCAAAGTGGACAAAAATGGATGGTCAGCGGTGATGCCAAAGTTGATTGAGAACGATGCCGAGGGTGTGAGCGGGTGGGGCCTAGGAGCCGCTGTGAACTCCCTAGCACCCCCTACCGTCACATTAGGGTGGACTCAGCACCCTCAGAATCTCGCCCGCCATGACTTTGCTGTTTAATAGGTTAAATGGGAGGCTGCCTTTGTTCCCCTAGTGAATGGTAAGCGTATCCTGCCCCTACTCCGTATGGGGTGCCTCTATACATCCCCACCTTAGGGCTATGCATGACCTCTCTACCACCCCAGGCTCCTTAGCTGTCTGTGGGCCTGACTCTCCACCACTGCCCCGCTCCAGGGCTTGTGCCGCGCCTCTTGCGCCCGCTGCCCCACTCCAGGGCCTGTGCCTTCTCTAGGCCGATACTGCACTCTTCGCACTTGGGGCTCCAACCCCCACCTGGCGAGCACCTGGGGCTCCAACCCCCACCTGGCGAGTGCTCGCTTTGCTGCTTCTGGGGCCTGGCCCTCTCTAGGGCGCCTGCCATGCTTCTTGTGGCCGTTGCCCAGCCTCTGGGCTTATATCGTGCTCCTCGCGCTCTTGGGGCTCAGGTGGTCACAGACGTGCCTGGCCCCCTTGACCCTTCTCCGGGTCTTCTGCCTTCTGGGCAACCACCACGCCTCTCTGGCACACACCGGGCCTCTCTCTCTCTGCCCCCTCTGGGGCCTTGCCCTCTCTAGGGCCCACGCCGCGCTCTCCGCAGCAGTTGCCCTCCTCCTGGGCCTATACCACGCTCTACGCTCTTGGGGCTCAGGTGGCTGCCGCCATGCCTGGCCCCCTTGACCCTTCTCTGGGTCTTTTGCCTTCTGGGCAAACACCACGCCTCTCTCTGGCACACCCCGTGCCTCTCTGGTGCAACTGTAGTGCCCTGCTGGCACTGTGCCCTTACTGGGCACTGTAGACCCCCAAGCTGCTGGGGAGCTCCCCTGAGGCCTCCTCACTCCCCTACAGCCTCACCCGGTCCTCGGGTACAAACTGTAATCAAACTTAAGCCACCTGGCCACAACATAAACAACAGAGCCTCCTGCTCATAACACATAAACACCAGGCCCCCACTAGGGCTCTCAATCCTACCTCCCTTCAGGGTGTTCTTGTTCCCAGCATCATTGCAGCCGGTCAGCATGGTGAGGCTGCAACCATCCACCCAGGGTGCTCAGCTCTACCACAGAGCTCCTATTCCTGCAGCTGCCAGAAGGGAACTGCACCTCAGGCTCCGGCCTGGGCTGTTTATAAAGGCCCAGCCCTGCCCCCTTCTGGCCACCTGCCCCACCTGGTTGCCCTAGCAACCCACACCTGAGCTGCCCTGGTGATTGGCAGCTCTGATAATCAGCACCTGAGCTGCCCTGGTGACTGACAGCTCACCTTATCTCTTTCTTAGGCACGGAGCACCCCAGTGCCTCCATGAGAGAGGGGTATAGCAATGTTGTAGTCCATGGTCGAGAAGCAGTTCGGGTCAATCAGGATCATGGTTGGTCGATGCCAGAAATGAAGCCGGGAAATCAGATCGAGGATGAAATCAAATAAGTCGCAAAACCACAGCCGTGAGAAGGCCAGTGGGCCTAAAGCCCTCCTGAGGAGCAGTCCCTGCAGCTGTAGCCTCTGTTCTCAGGTCGGGTCAGGGTCTCTTCCCTGCGAGACAGTCTCTGCCAAGGCAGTATCTGTTCGCAGGTCGAGCGTGGTCTCCCTCTTGAGGAGCAGTCCCTGCGATAGCAGCCTCTGCTCTCAGGTTCGGACAGGAGACCAGTGGGCCTAAAGCTCTCCTGAGGAGCTGTCCCTGTCAGAACAGCCTCTGCTCTCAGGACCGATCTCTCCCCGCGAGACAGTCTCTGCCAAGGCACTCTCTGTTCGCAGGTCGAGTGTGGTCTCCCTCCTGAGGAGCAGTCCCTGCGATAGCAACCTCTGCTCTCAGGACAAATCTTTTTCTGTCAGCACCGCTGTCAGAACCCAAAAACTCTCGCTCACTCTCTCTTTTGCTAATGAAAAAAAAAACCCTTGGGAGGGGCCCCCAAGTCTTTTATGACAACCAGGTAGCCAATCAGGTTGTCTTCTCTAAAGAAATTTCTAGTCCGATTACGTCATGCAGTCTGTAGACTGAGCATGTGTCTGGTCAGATTACTTCATCTGCTGAGCAGAACTGAGCATGTACACTGCCACAAAACTAGGTCAGTTGTGACTGACAAGCCAAGGGTCACACAGGGGGCGCATGCTGGGCAGGCTGTGGAATTTTCCATAGGACTTGTCTGCTTGTCGGCCGCTTGTCTGCGCATGATCAAACTTAACTCTTGTGTTACCAGCATACATTCAAAATTTGGTCTGGACACTCAGAAGGTGGTCTAAGTAAGTTGTCATAGAAAGTCTGTTGTGTCTTGGACAAAACTTGCTCTTTGGATGATGACAAGTTTTAGGATTGATTAGATAAAACGTGGTATTTCCTCAGAGAGAGCTCCATGTTTGGATATGATAGGTCTGCCAGGGTTCCCTTGTTTATGGGTTTTAGGGAGCATTCAGGGGTGAATTCAGCAACTTTTAGGTACTAGGAGATGGCCTGAGAGGCAGAAGCAGTGGGACATTGTCCTGTATAATAGCCTGAAGGCTTTCCAGATGCTAGAATCCATCAGACATCTATTCTGGCTTTCAGTAGCACAAACACCACACAACTGCCCTTCTGTGGGACAATCATGCAATCCCAGGGCCCTGCAGACCAGAGGAGCAAGCAGATGCAGCTGTGCCTGAGGGGCTGTCTGCTACCAATCATGTCCAGAGACACAGGAAGCAGCAGGGAGTTGTGCAGAGAGTATCATGGAATTTCTCCCAACCACATCAGGCAGCAGCTGAGGAGACTCACTCAATTCTTAGGTGGAAACTATCTCATACCTATCACTGAGCCTGCCCCAGCTCCTCTTGTCTTATTGTTCTATTTTCCTTTGGAGACTGTCTTTTTGTTTGCTGTGTTTACAGCGCCTGGCACAATGGAATCCCAACACATGGCTGTGGCTGCTGCATGGTTCTCCAGGATAAATACTGATCATATCTGGGCTTGACACGGGCATAAAAGGTCACAGTTTTCCTTCAGCTGAAATTTCTGTGACTTTTTTTTCCCCCCACTTTCATCTTCCTCTTTCCTCCCCTGCTGATATCTGCAAATGTGTGTACCTTGAAAGAGCATATATATGCATTTATTGTGTGTCTATGTATTTGGAAGCATGTGAATGGAGAATGAGTCTGCATGTGTGCTTCTGACTTCCTGAGACGGGCATCTCAGGAGTGACAAGCGAGGAAGATTGGATGTCTCATACTCCTCTCATTTCTTTGTCCTTGGAGTATTTAGACATAACGCAGCATATTTCACTCCAGACCAGGGTGTGGAAGTTCAAGTGTATAGCTTTAGGACTATCTAGGATCCCACTGCTGAAACCTACTAGCTCAAGTGGTTACTTGAATTTTCAAGTTGGCAAATTCCCAGGTGGTAAATGAGTACCTGTCCAGCAAAACCAGCAGAAACTGTTTTATCTGATTAACCTCACTCACACCCATTCCATAACAAGGAAGAATGGACATAAGAAATCACAGGCTTTGGAGCTAGACCCCGTGGACAAAAAGAGTTCTCAATGCACAGACCCTAACGTGATACACATTACAGAACATGGTTCAACTATATCTGGTTCATCTAAACTATGTCCATTAAGCTTTAGTTATCACACAATAATTAGGCCCCTAAATGAGATATATAACCCCATGCACATGAATCATGTTACATGTTGTAACGCATTATTGGGTTGTAAACTGTAACATCTATCATGGCCTTATGTTTCATTCTATTTCCAGTAATGGTTATCTGAACATTTCATCATACTTAATCCTCCACTGATATAACATATTGCTTCATTTTATGTATTATAAAGGATATTTCAAGTGATTCTACATCTGGACAGCCATGGGCTTCTATAAATTTTATAACTATTTGCATTTGACTTTTTAGTCTTTTGGCTTTCAGTTTGTTAAGAGCCACAGGACTGTGTTACTTGCCTGACCACATAGTGTTCCAAACTTTTTGCAATTTCCTGATTGAAATTTATCCAACAAATAAAATTGTCTGCTGTGAAATATATATTTTTCCAATGGAAAATTCTACCACTTTTCCATTCTGCTTCTTTTTCACAATACATACAGTATATTGTTTATGGGAGCATTACTGTTAAGATTAGATTATTTGTAATTGTTTCTGTATACTGTATTTCAAGAAAATGTGAACAAAACTGTAGGAGAAATACAGAGAAAAAGCTTCCTGTTGGAGAATTTTTATTCTAAAGAAGAGAAAGCTTTTTCTTAATATGTCTATATTCAAGGGAGGCGTCTTTTTTAATACTTTCATAGACAAGCTAACTTGACCCAATTCTCAGAAGATTGCACTTTTTCCATGTATTTATCTTCATAATACTCTTAGAAAGTACTATACCCATTTTACAGATTGAGAATTAAGGTAGAGCAGTTAAAGCCCAGATCCTTAAATGGATTTATGCGCTATATTTACCTGAATACAAGACAACATGGAATTTAAGGTGATCCACCAATAATTCTATTCTAGACATGGGAAATGTATAAATGTGTTTTAACTTCCCATGCCTAGCATCTAGTTCTTGGAGGGTTCTCTTAAATGTACTGCCCGCCCCCCCGGGAAAGCAGCAGCAAGGAAAATAAGGAGCCTGCCCTATGCTCTTTGTCCCCCCACCCTTCACTTGCTCCCTATCTCTGCTTCTCATCACTTCTGTCCCAAGTCACATGGGAAGTCTGTCATAAAACTAGGAATTACGCCTTGGTTTCCAAATCTCATTCTTGAAAACTAGTCAATGGACAAACTTTCTTAAAAACCGGGTAGTGTGTGTATGTGTATTTATATGCATTTACACACATAAATATATATAAATATTTACACATATAAAATATAACTAGGTCATCTGTGGGACTGATGTTCCCATCATATATTATGAAGCCATTATAGAATTGTTCAAATAATATATAAGTTTGTAATGTGCAACTCTGTCCTGCCTTCTGGATGCCTCAGATTCACATGACTAACTACCCCCTCAAATAATGTATGAAAAGAAAGTTTCAAGTTATTTTTTATGAAACCAGTTGCAAACAATTCTATGAATAAGGTAAAGCATGGATGTTTCCCTATTTAAATAATTAAGAAAATATCCATGTTCCTTAATTCAGAATAGTAGAATTTGGCCGCATCTACATGAGATGCTGACTGTTCAGTAACCTGAAACTATTGTGCAATAGTGTCACATGGTAACATCAGTGATGTGACACTACTAAATAGTAGTCTTAGGCTTCTGCACAATCAGCATCACATGTAGATGCAGCCTTTTGTGCACAAATGCTGAAGTTCTTGCTCAGGCCTTAATCATACAAACATTTAAATGATGTGACATACCGTAAGTAGTTGTTCTTCCTACTTAATTAAGCGTGTGTGAAAAATGAATCCATGAAACTCAGAGTGCTGCAAGCTTGTATATGCATCTCCATCTTATATTTGTAAAACCTCTCATTTTGTTAATGAAAAGTAACTGAAGAATATGACTTCCCACAATTTTCTTTGCAGAGAATTTTTTTTGATCGAAACTGCCCATAAAAAGGCTTGATTGCTGTCCCACTTAGGTTGGATGTTTGTGGACAACTGAAACCAAATGAACTTCCAGGGTGCTAATGTAAGTAAAACTAAAATGGAGTAGTTGAAAAAAATTGTAATTATAAAATGTAAATAAGTGTATCAGAAAAGCTGACTCTAATGTTCATTTGGTTGAAATCTGTTGATAATACACACTATTTGGATCCCAAATGCTGGCTATTATAAAGGGGTTTTGCCAAATCCAATATTAAATAAAGAACCAGACAGCCACAAGCTATTTTTATGCACTTTTAATTGTAGAAGCATCTCTAAATATGTATGAGAGATGAGCGATTTTAGTCTAGGTAATGAAGTAGATACTGTATTAATAAAGACTTATCACAAGGTCACAACTTTGTATGGCTGTATAACACAAAGGGTTTGTGTTATAGATTATATTTCATAAGCCTCTTTTTATCTTTCCTATTGCTGCTAATTTGTGGCTAATTCTTATTTTGGATGGTATTTCTGAGTTCTTGCCTTCTGCCTCAGTCCCATCCCCTGCTCTTCTTAAATTCATCTTAAACAGTCAACTGCCTATAGCAGAGCTCACACCTAACTTACTGATGATTATCATTTGGCATAAGATTGTGGTGAGCATTTCTGAGAATCATATGGGAGGGTGGAGTTTTATGCATTGTCAAATAAAGCACTAACTACTGAAACATGTTTTTGGTCAGGTATGATCTGCCCATTCTTCCAGCTTGCCTTATCTGATCTTATCTGAGGTGTATACCTTTAAGCACATTGACATTTGAAAATGGGATGATTGTTTCAAAATGAATCTATTTCAGAATTTATTGAAAGAGGCTCTTAGAGGGCACAATACCTTCTAAACATGGCCATTTGTCCCCAGAGGAGCACCAGCTACAAGCACCAAGCTAATTCACTGTCAAGCCAACTGGGTTCACTATATAAGCACTATATAGGCCCTTCATTTGCACTGTGGCACTCAGGGTCTTGTTACACAGTAATTTGGGGTGGTTCCTGGGGCTCTTAACCCCTGGATTGTCTGCACATTAATACTTTAAAGTAGTTTTAAGCACTTGTTAAGTGACTCAAAGTTACGCGACTCCAGGGAAGGATTATCTCTGATCTGCACTACCCAGTTCCTGTTCCATTAAGGTGTGGCCACTTCCCATAGACCTGCCATCCAAACTGAAGTCCTCTGATATCCCAGGATCTCTCACATGAAGCAGAGATAGAAGTATGTCCTGGCTCACCAAGAGCCAAATTAACCCTTTAGTGGGCCATAGGCAAACAAACTCATGGCCCCCTACATTTTTTCACTCAATAATTATATGTAAAATGAGCACAACATGGGCAAACAACTTGGGACTCTTCTTCTCTTAGGGCCTTATGCATTTTGCCTATGCATTAATCTGGCCCTGGGCTGACCAGCCCTGTAATGACAACTCATAGCTATAGCTCCTAGTCTGCTCCTGCTCATCAGGCATCTAGTGTCAAGTCACAGCTGTGCGGGTGGGGGGCTGTCTGTGAAGGTTTCTAGGCTAAGGGCATGACTGCTCCAAACTCCAAACTAATACTAGAGTCATCATGATGGAAAGTGACCAGTGGCATACCTCAGGGTTCAGTACTCAGACCAGTGCTTTTCAACATGTTCATCATTTTTTTTGGATTTGGCTATTAAAAGCAAACTGGCCAAGTTCACTGATGAGACCAAACTAAGGGGGAGCGTGGTCACGCTTGCACACAGGCTGGCAATATAGGCCAACCTGGACAGGCTCACAAGGTGGGCGTATCTCAACTTGATTTTGTTTAATATGGAGAAATGTAAGGTGCTCCATCTGGGAAGAAATAATCCACAACATACTTACAGGCTCGGCAGCGCTACACTTGCCAGCATCACAGCTGAACAAGACCTGGGTGTCATGATGGACAACAAAATGAACATGAGCCATCAATGCAATGTTGTAGCTGGCAGAACTAATCAAACACTGGCATGCATCCACCGAGGCATCTCGGGCAAAGCTAAGGATGTTATCTTCCCACTCTATTCAGCCTCGGTAAGACTGCAGGTAGAGTACTGTATCCAGTTCTGGATACTGCATTTCAGGAAGCATGTGGAGAAACTCGAGAGAGTCCAAAGGAGGGCCACACACATGATTAGAAGCTTGGAGACCAGGTCATATGAGGAGAGGATGAAAGACTTGGGACTGTTCAGTCCAGAGAAGAGAATACTCAGAGGGGAGTTGGTGGCAGCCTATACGTATATCAGGGGCATACGTCAGGGGAGGACAAGAAACAATGGGCACAAACTCACTGAAGATCACTTTAGGAGTCAAGTGCCCAGGGTTTGGAACAGGCTTCTCCCAGAATTGATACAGTTACCCACCTTGCTGATCTTCAAAAAGTGTCTTGGGAACCCTCTTCCGGGGTCATCTGATCCCAACAATCTTTCTGCCCAAGTACAGAGAGGCTGGACCCAATGATCTGTAAGGTCTCTTCCAGCACCTAAAATCTATGAAAGTAATACCAATCAACACTGTTATGGCTCACAGTGCAAGATGTAACAAGGCTCTCAATGTCTCACTCTGTAGCAGCTCATCCCTATTCCAGTCCTGGATCCCAGTAGCACTATTATCTTGCCCGTCTGGTTGTGCATCCTTGGCTACTGACCTTTAGACTGACCTGAAGTATGAACATGGATATAATTTGAGATTAGAGGTGTGACTCTGATTACCTAGTTTTGACCCCTTTGGCATAGCCTTCACTGTAGATCTGGATTCCCTCACAGGCTTAGGTACTTGGCTAACCCGAACCTCCAGTACATTGCTTATGCCCCATCCTTACAGTGGTAGGCCTAACTGCAGGGTGGTTTTAAAAGTTGTGATGATAAAGTATCTCTTGGTTAATAGGATGCTGTTTACTGAAATGCTTTTTTATCTCCACTTTTGAATGTTATAGGGCCATAAATAGGAAGAAAATATCCCTTTTCAGTTTCTTTTTTTTCTGTTAAAAGCAATTTAAAATGTGTCCGTAGGTCAGTAGTTAACTTGCATTTTATTGCCTCTGTATAAATGGTAAATATAGTGCTTAAAACATTATGGACTGCTTAAAGTTTTGAGGCTTTCTCAGATAATAGCTGCTTCTCTGCTTCCCCATTTACTCTCTAATACAGCAGTGCAATAATGTGTCCTATTTGGCTAACTTCCCTTGTCCTGCTATTCAAGAATTTCTTTTTTCTTGGCTATTATAGCTGCCCATAACAGTTGAAGTTCTGAACAATGAAAGCATCTGGCAGTGAAGGGAGTGGGGGAGGCTTGGGAGCCCTGAGGAAATATTATTTTTGTATGTGCTAGGCCCTGACTAAGGAATTTAGGGAACCACGAGTGAGACTGAGCTGAGAACTGGGCTTAACAGAAAACTCATTTTAACTCTGTTTTCTAAAAGCTCTATAAATATTTGTGTACTTGCCTCCTCTAACACAAGGAAGCAAACAAAAAACACATAAATTAATCAAGCTTATTTATTTTCTTGGATAGAGAGGGTGCTAATTTAATTTTATTTTTAATTACTTGTGAGGAACTGGTATCACAGTGGAAGTGGCCTTTAATTACCTAAAATGTTCTCTCTTTCCATTGCATTACAGAAATTAAGTCTGTCTTGATGTTTCCCTGGAAGTCTTAAGTAGTTTCATGTTTATGTTGACCTTTTATTCTGTCTGTTAAACTCAGCACATTTCATTTAAACTCTTCCAATCTCCTTTTTTCTGGATCTGTGCTCATATCAATCCCCCCTGCCCTTCCCCCTGAGAGAGTTTTTCACGGGTACTGAAGAATTTTGTTTAAAACATAATTATACTATAATCAGACACTCTAAAATTCTTTTAAATTTTATTCAGTATATGATTGTAATCAACTTTAATGACCCCTGTCTATAACATTCTTTACATGCCAAGACAGTCTGATGGTGATTATTTGCAAAGACTATGACTAATTTGAACCAAAGATCAGGTGAACTTGAAATAGTTCACTCTACCATGGTCTCAGAAGCAAAGCTAGGGCTAGTACTTGGATGGAAGACCTCTTGGGAAACCTGGGTTTTTTAGGTTCCAAGGAATGAGATGGCTGAACGTCCAGCAAATATTAGATCCATGGAGACTGAATGCGGGGTAGGACTTCATTTGGCTTCATCTCTATTGAGGAATGAAAAAAGCAACCCACATTCACTTTCAAGAGTTTGAAACTTAGAAGTCAGGCCTCAATGAACAATTTGAAAATGAGCTTTGGTAGGGTCTGTTTGATTTTGTTTTAAGTAATAAGTACTGAGATTATTTTGTCTTTTGAGTTGCAGACTGTATCTGTGGTGTTCTCAAGATTTTCTTGGTGAGTATGGGGTTAGGAACATATTTTGTGCTGAAATGAAACCTGGAATTCCACATGAACTAAGCTAGTTTTAATTAAGCTAAGCTAGTTGGAATTAAGCCAGTTTTTTAAAGAGAAACATCAAATATCCTAAGTCAATAAAGCTAAGCAAGTAGGAAACTGTGTGAATAGAGGGGTTAGGAAAGTTGACGAGTTGACCACATAGGATGGGCTGACTAGTCTTTTGTTTGTGCATGTAGGGCTGAATTGAGCCATTTACCTCAGCTGCACATCTGTCTCTCTATCTGTTCTGTGCCCATATCCAGACCCATGTCTAATTGATTTATGGATTTAGATTATAACTCTTTGGGGCAGGGAGTTTCTTTTTAGTACAATCTTCTCTGGTGCCTACCATTCTCTGTTTTTGTATTTGCGATGCAAGCAAATAGTAAGAAACAAGTTTGTGTGGTAGCAAGGAGGAGTTCTAATCTCTGCCATAATCTAGACCACAGATAACCCATGGGTTAACTGCAAAGGGTTAATTTGTGAGCACCAGGCTCCCACCTGGCTGCTACTGTCTGAATAAATCTGGTTTCAGCAGAAGTTGAGATCTCTGTGCTCTCCCTTCCTCCTCCAGCTTCCTCTTCCTACCCCCACCCTAGAGGGTGGGATGGGGTGGGGCAGCACTGTTAAACATAACACAGCCTACAGTGCAGTGAGGGAGCCTGTAGCCAGGGAGTTCAGGGTCAGGCAATTACATGTGCATGGTACAGCAGGGGTAGGCTCTGTGGTAGTCCCAGGCAACATATGGCCCCAGGGACTCGCAGATTATGCTGGGGCAGCCTGCATAGCACATGGGCCTGAGCCTCTTAGAATTTGGAGAGCCCTGAACTTGTCCATAATAACAGTGCAAGCAGCAGAGATTCATTTCTTACTGCCAAAATTACTCTGCCAATATATTTCAAGCTCAGAAAGGGGCCAATAGTAGAAGTTAAGAGAATTGATTCTATGGCTATTTATGACTTGGTTTATCTGAAGACTGACAACTAGCATGAGGGATGCACACTTCATAAATATTACTAAAGGCAAAAAAGTTCCCAGCTGCAGCCAACGTCATTGCTGCTGTTGCTGAAATAGACATCTGTCTTCTGGGATCCGAACCAAACGCAGCAATCCAAACAGGTAAAAAAGGCATGTCTCTTTCCTGTGCTGTATGTTCCCATATCCCTGCAGTGGCTAGTTTCTAAAGTGACCATCCTAATCTACTGAAGCAGTATTGGTATTTTTATAGCAGTGGTGGATGTAATATTTGGATCAGTGAAATTATCCCTCTTTGTGTCAGTGATTCATTTATTTCCTTTTTAATGCCAGATAAGCAAGTCAGCAATACCTGGTTAACTCTGAGCCATAGTGTGGGGAAGGCATTGCATGCTCCAGATGAAATATTATAGCCTTGTGGTAAATAGTGAAATGAAAGAAACTCCTACAGCCAGAACAGAATAATTAGATCAATGTATTGAATCAGCACGTTCCTGACTGAATAACCTTTCCAAGTGTTTCAGCATTTGTACTGGCCAGGTGATCTTTGTATTAATGAAAAGTGACTTTAATCCAGGGGAGAATGTTATGCTTTTATGTAATTTGCAAATAATGCAAACCTGTATTTAGCAGCACACCAAAGAACAAGTAAGTCTATTTTTGGATCTCTCACAGCACTGAACAGTGCCAAGCCATCTGTGGTTTGAACATTGGGATTTCAAAACTCAGCTGTGCTGATGGGGAGAGCTTTCTCCTCTACTGACCATCTGTCACAGGTGCTGGAATCAGTATTAATTCTATAGATTAAAACTTCAGTTGGACTGTCATGCTGGTCTATTACTAGGCTTTGGGGGCCTTGTGTCTTTGAATGCCACTATATCTAGTTAAGCCAGCTCTTTGTTTGTGACACTAGGAAATGAGTTCCTGGAACTCCGTTGTGTCCCTGAAAAAGAGAAGGAAAATGTTCCATTAGGTTCTCATTGATTTACAAAGCAGAAACATTTGCAGAAGTCTTGAACAGCTTGTTTGTTCAGTTCAGCAGTAAAGAGAGCTTGGTGATGATTAGTACCACTCATGCCTACATGTGTCATGACAGTAAATACTGCTTATTGAAAAAAAAGTTCACAACGGATAAGGCAAATAGAGCAACATCTAAAAACAACTGTTTACAGAACTTTATTTTAAAACACATAAATAGCAAAGGATCTCATTTGTGTTTATATTATTGGCACTTAAAGAGAATGGAGTTATGCAAATATGTGTGAAATTCTCCTAAGTGTTATTGCTTATCATGGTACAAGTGCTTGCTATTTTAACAAGCTGTCTCTTTAAGACAAGAACTAAGGACTAGATTTTCAAAAGTACTAACCATTAGAGCTGACTGGAGGCATAATGCTTCTGAGTTTCCAGAGTTTTTTATTTCATATTGGAATGTTGGAACTAAAAACTACTGGAAATAAAAAGGTTCAAACTCTTTAAAGTAAAGGTAAGGGTTGGCAGATTGTATCACACCTACACAGATTTGGATTTCTGAATGGTATTATTTCACGTAATTTCTCTCAGCCCTCCTGACACTTCAGAGAAAGCAGCTGGAATTTGGTCTAGGGATTATTGCTGTTGTCATTATTATTATGATGCTACATTTAAACTTGTTAAAAGCAAATACAATGTACCACCATATAGTCATTGAGCCAAATGCAGCCCAGGACATATAATCTGTATACAAGATGTATGTGTGAATTTTATCTAGATTTTAGATATATATATAAGACCTTTCCAAAATGTTCCTTATTGCAGAAGCAAAGCATGTTTGTTAAATGCTTCTCTAAGTTTTATGGCACAAATGAAGATGCATAAAATAATAATTATTTTCTATTTGAAGTTCAATGGCTTTAATTACATATAAATTTACCAGTAAATTAATCTATGGGCCTTGTTGCAAGGTAATTTTGGATAGCTTCTGGAGCTCACAGTACCTGGACTGTTTGCACATTAACACCTGAAAGCACCTTTAAGCACTTGTTAAAAGTGTCAAAGTTGTACCACTCCAGGGCAAGATGTGATCCCTGTTACCCAGATCATGTTACACTAAGGTGTAGCCTCTCTAGACTACAACTTAATGTAAGCATCCTACGAGCGCCCCTTTGCCCCCTCCCACTTTGCCTTCTACCACTGTTTAGTTATAGCCGCAGGCACTGTCTGTTCCAGGGGAGCAGAAAGGAAAAGGTTAACCTGCCTGGCTGTTGCTCCTGCTGTTCTCTTGGTGGGCTCAGCCTGGAGAAGAGCAGCAGCCCAGAAGTGGCAGTGATGACTTGGCAGTAAGGTAACCCTTCCCTACCCTGGGATAAACAGCATGGACAGCCAAAAGTAAGGGGTGGGGAGGACTGGGGGGTAGGGAGGGCAGGGGGCAAGATGGGAATGGGGGTGGGAGGAGAATTTTAACCTTTCAGTCCTCCAGGTCTCTACTGACCTGAAATGTGACTGCTCTAAACTTGAGCTAGCACTGACACCAGTCAACATTTATGTGGCTCATGGTGTAAGGTTTAACAAATATTAGAGGCCACTGCTTCAGGGGAAGCAGTGTTAACTTTTCTCATCCTTGAAACCCATTGTTATGGTCACCTCGACTATTGACAAGGTAGTATGTTATTGCTTGGTTGCCTTTTTGAATGATAATTCACACTCTCAGATACTTGCCATGTTGCCTCTGAAAATGCCTCCAACACACAACTCAGCTTGCATATGGAACCAATTAATTAGTTATGTTGTACACACAAAACTCTTCAGTGTTCTAAAATGCATCCCTAGTGGTGAAGGATGAAGCTGGCTTTGTAGTTATATCCAACTTCTAATTCAAATGAGGCAGAACAAGCATGAAGTGCTGCTGTTATGTCTGGATGAATTTGTAGCTTGTCAGTATAAAGCAGTAGCTCTGAGAGATATGGCCTTTTCCTGCCTCTGTTCACCAATTTGGTGTCTTAACAGTAAAGACCCTTACATTAATTTTACAGCTGACACTATAATAGGGTAGGAGTCAAACCAAATATTGCAAGTTAAAAGTTACTAGAAAAAAGTAAAAGGGATGAAACAAAGAAAAATTGTAAGAGATTAACAGAGAAGGTATCTGTATAGGGTATTAGTGACCAGCTGTGGCTTTCCTACTCTATATTCAAATACATTTCAACATTATCATTTGAAGGCTCATTGGCATTATTGTAAATAAGTTCTCTCACCCTTATCTTGGAAACTTTGGCTAGGTACAGAAGTTACACTTAATATATGTTAAGTGTACAGAAAGTGTTTTACAGCCCAGACAGAACAGATGTTTATGGCACATAAAGGACTTTAAAATGGCAAGTACCATTATAAGTTAACCTTGGGTGAATATGGTATCAGGCAAAATGCTTTACATTAGAACACTTTAACAAACATCTGTATTACATCCCATGCCAAGTTAAAATAGGTTGCATTCCCTCAGCATCCCAGGAGCCCCTTGCTAGGCAGCTTGCTAGCCTCAGCCAGTGCTTATCTGTTCCAGGAAAACATTAGCTCAATCCTGCCCCTGGGCTGTCACAGAGAGGAGACAGAAAGGGCTCTCTCTCCCCACTTAGTGCCTGATTGGGGGGAGAGGAGCCCCTCTGCCGTGAAGCCCCCCTCTCCCCCCAGATTGCTGGATGGGTTTTTGCAGGGGGCTGGGTCAGATCTGCACAGCAGAGGGGCTCCTCCCCCCATACCAGCTGTACTTGCCTGCACAGCAAAAAACCAGGCCAGAAAGCCCCATACTACAGTTTCTGGCTGCAGCTGTCAGGAGTTTGCAGCAAAGGGCAGGGGTGGGGAAGTGATTTTCCCTGCTGGGCAGAACCTGCTTTCTGCCCTCCCAAAACCTGAGACAGCAAGATGTGGTGGGGTGGGGGATGTGGCTTATGGTGGGGGAGGTTACCTTCCTCCACCCTTTCAACTTAAGCCTCCCGACAGCTGCAGCCAAAAGCTGCAGAATGAGGCTGCCCAGCCTGGCTTTTTGACATACAAGGAACTGCAGCGGGGAGGGGAGGGTGGAAGGGACTCCCCCCACCATGAGGGCCCCCTCACCTACCAGCTGCTGGCATTGACAGCTGCTAGCTGGGGGTGGGGGGACTGGGTTGGGGAGAGGGGCAACTGCAGCCTCCTGGGAGGCATGCAGGAGCACCCCCCTTGCTACTGGTCTTGGCTAGTATGGGTTGGCTGCAAGCCCCCAACACTTTATGGCAAATGTCTCTTGGGTTCACTTGTGCTCTAACTTGCACTGCTTTATGTAAAGCATGATAGAGTGCTTCTATGTGGAGCTTTTTGAAAGTGTGTACTTAGCCTTTCTGGTAGTTGTTTTCTGGCATAAATCTACAGATGGATACATTCAAAATAAAATAGAATGTCACATATCCATTTTTTGGCCTTTTTAAAAATATTCTTCATTGTCAAACTTTCTTAGCAGGTTTGAAGCTTGGGCAAAGTATTACTGTTCCTAATAGCTAGCAACAGAAGTTACACATAAACTGGTTTAAGTGATCAGAAACTGGTTTAAACCTGCAACAAAATAGAAGCTCAGTGTACATAAGCCAGTTTCAAAATGGCTGAAATTGGTTTAAAATAAACCTGGATGAATGTAGTATCAGAATTAATGGATTTGGGTCAAACTGGTTTATCAAACTTCTGACCCAGACCGCTTCCTTGTTCACATTAAATCAGAGCCCTCCAGCATTTTGAAGCCCTGGGCTGATCTGACTGCTCCAGAAAGCAGGGCTTGCCCCTCTCCTTTGCTCTGTAGCTGGAACAAGGAGGGGTGGCTGAAAAGGGGTGAGGGGGTAGGTCTGGCTGGGGATGCAATCTAGTCTACAAGGGGGAGGAGTGTGAAGACTACCCCTTGCAGAAGGGGTTAAACACCACTTCCCCTGCTCAAACCTACTGCTGGATGCCACTGTGGACTACCAACCCGGAAGTACCTGGAAGCAGGAAGAGGAAGTGATGAGCAACCCTGTAGAGTGCTACTGTTGTAAGTCTGGACTGCAAATCCCAGAGACCTTGGGGTCAGTAGGAAGAGGAAGTGAACACACAGCCAGAAAGCTGTCATCTAGCACCTTGTAGCTTCTGACCTGCTGCAGGCATGTGGCTGCATTTTCTGAATCAAAGGTAAATGTCTGTTCACTTCTGTTTCAATTTAATCTGTGCATTTTAGACTAACCTGCAAAGACTGAATCAATTCAGCTTCAGGTTTTTTGACTGTCTGTACCTAGAGAATATGTTTCTACTTCAATGTGATTGTTTTCCTGTTGTCTCAGTTAAGAATTGGACTTTATTTTCCCAGATAAATCCATGTGGCTGTTTGTTTGTTTGTTTTTGTGGGGTTTTTTACTTTAAAATGAAATGGTCCACAAGACATGAAAAGCTAATATTATGTTTAAATATATGTGCTTCTCCATATTGGTAGAAATGTTGAGAGAATAAATCTGTCATTTTTTTTATTAAAAGATTCAACTTTAGGGTGCCTGTAGACATGTAGGATGTTTGCTCTGATATGTTGTAATTACAGTGTGTTGGAGCTGACTCGATTAATCAAGTCTGCTGGAGCATGCTAATTAGCACACTTCAGCAGTCTCTGCATTTCATGTATTCAGTACCCCCAAGGTCATTTTGAAATGCCAGATACTGAATACATTTGATGCTGCTCGTGCTCCTGAGAGCTGCTGTAGTTAAAGTCCCTGCTGCTGTACCCCAGAGCATGTGTAAAGACACCCTTAGTGGTCAGTAGACTGAAATGTTGAATTCAAGTGTGAGGAGAGTTAAATAATGGGACTTAATTTCTCATGTTGAAAAAATAGAGGTTTTGCATCATATTTCATATATTATACAAATATCATATTTGTCATCTGGGATACCAACTTACTATTTAATACTACTATTTGGGGGTGTACCTTTAGGGAAGAAGGATATTCATAAATTACACTCTGAAAACATGATGTGTCCATGAAAGTAGCTTTGCTAAGAACTTTCTTACACCTTTTGCAAAATGAGTTCAAGAATGAATACCTTATACTTCATATGCTATTATGCAGTCAGTAGAAGAAATATCTCTCAAGATCTTTGCATTTCTCTTCAAGTGCAACCAAGGTATGCAAAGTAGCACTCAACAGAACATGGATACCTGGGGAGATGAGTTCATTGCAGAGGGAGATTTGGCTTTCTTGGTGAAAGGATGTTCACCTATGGAAATCTTTGCTATAGAAGTTAATTTCTCTCTTCAGCTCCATTAGGTCATAATGCAGAATTTATGCTTTTTGAATACTCTTGTTCTCACCAGTGGCAATGATACTCTCACTTGTCAGCTTTTGTTTTCTGCTTCCTAGGCATATCTACATGAGATGTTTACTGCAGAGCTAATTAATTATCTCTGCAATAGAGGTTAAGCATCTACACATGTGGCCCTATTAGACCACAGAAAACTAAGAAAAGCTGCCCTAGGGCAGCACTTGTCAACACAAGCACTATCCTATGGTGGCATTACTTAATGCACCACAATGCATGTGTAGACACTGACAGGGCTAACCTGGGTCAGCTGCAGGGGCCCCAACCCAGATCAAAGTGCTGCAGTCCTGGGCACAAATGTAAATGCAGCACCTGGGAGCAATGAACACCCTTACAAATTGTGCCAAGAGTTTATTCAATCACATTAATTGCATGTGTAGACATATTCTTCTTGTCCAGAGTAGAAAGACCTGACACTTGACTTCACCCCTGAGGTTCATGATAGAGAATATAGTTTTATTTTGCTGCTTGAGGTTTTATGGCTCAGAGGTACAGTAACTGAATGCAGTTATGTGATAACTTTTTTATTCATGTAAGTTTCTTATTTCACCAAAAAGTAAGTGAACTGGCCTCTATGTATAAAGTTGGTCTTACTTTTCTGGTCTTCAGTTCTCTTTATTTACATCTCAATCATTCTTAGTGTTTAACTGTATTGAGAGAAGTGCAGAATGCTTACATTTTTTACCAGTATCCAGAATCATTCTACTGTTCAATGTTATATATGCACGCCTATTGAGACAGTATTTCCTATTCATTGTTATACTATTTTTCCTAGACTCATTTGTCTACTATGAGTTGCATAAGCCTATGGCTGCTTTTATTCTGTACTTGTAGATCATGCTGACATTTATTGTTCTCCTCTTTGCACTGAGTGTCTTCAACTTTTGTTTTGTTTAGAAATGTCATAGCTTTTTACTACCTTTTTGCATAACATGGAGTCAGAGCAGTGTTTCAGCTGAACTACATGGAGCTTTGCTATCAATGTGGGGTAGAACTTGGCATCATATACAATTGAGTGTGGTATAAACTACATTTCTTGGAAATCTTCCCAAGGACATACTGTAGGTCATTCATCCTAGGTTGTACAGACATTCAAAAAGCCTGTGGCACAAGTGTCCTAAGGATCACAGTTCACTCAAAGAGCTCTAGATTAGGTTGACACCGAACAGAACACGCATGCTGTTTCATGGCGGGGTGGGGGGGAGGGCAGCTCAGGGCCTGCCTACTATGGTACCACCCTATCCCAGTTGGTTGCATGGTAATGGGTGGGGAACACAGCCCCCCTGCCACAATGGTTTGAGTCCTAGGAAGGCTGGCCCAAGTAAGCACAGCAGGGGGACTCTGTTCCCTTCCCCACACTACCTCAGTTCAAAGCACAGAGAAAAGCCATGTGCATCTCCAAGCTGTAGCCATCAGGAGGCAGGAGTGAAGGGGGGTGCCCCCTGCTGTGTGGCTCTCCTCAGCTTGCTGGCTTAGGTCTTGCAGGATTCTGGCCCAGGCCCATGTGGCAGGGGAGGCTGCATTTCTACTTCCCCACTCACCCTAGTCTCCTGAAGGCTGCAGCTTGGAGCCACACATGGCTTTTCACTGTGTCTGGAACATGGGGCAGGTGGGTGGAGAAGCCAAACCCACCTGCGTCATGGGCTCCTCCCTCCACCTTCCCCACCACTTGCTGGTTCAGGTCTTTGTGGGGGGCAGGGATCAGGCTGGGTCCATGTGATGGGGACTTTTTTCCCTTGCCTGCACCCAGTTGCCAGGGCAGTGAAAAGCTGCTTGTAGCTCCAAGCTGCAGCCATCAGGAGGCTGGGGTTGCTGGGGAGGAATGGACTTCTCCTGCTGCATGATACCCTCCCCCCACCTCAGTTTGCTGGCTTGGATCTTGGGGGGACTAGATCAGGCCAGCACAGCAGGGGGCTCTGTCACCCTTTCCTCCCCACCCCCCACCCATGCCTACTCTAGTCTCCAGACTCCTGCAGCGGAGTCATGCATGGCTTTTCCCTGCTCTGGGAACTGGGGGTGGGCAGTACCAAATAGTATATTTCATAGGATTAATTGCATTGGAAATAGTAAAAAATGAACACTTATACTAACATTTTTGAGGAATGAAAATTAAATACAGTTATTGAAGCACTTTCTATCTGGAGAGGAAAATATTTTGAGACACTATTGCCATCTGATTTATAATAAGCATTTGACAAAATGTAAGAGTACAGCACTTGCGCTCACTATACTGTGGAAATCATTTAATAAAATGAAGCATCATTACCACCGAATAATCCGAACTGTTTTCAAATTAGGTGGCCACAGCAACATTTCAAACACTCTTTACCATTTGTTCAGTTTGAGTAGTTTGCTCTGCATTGATGCAACTGCTGTATGAGTGTACCAAACAATTCTTCCATAGCTGAAACATTACCTAATAATTAAGGCTGCAGTTGTACAAAGGGAGATGTGTGATCCCTGATCTCTGGTGAACTAACCGCAGGATCAATTCATTTATCAAAGCTGGATCTTGCCACCCCTGAGTTTTGCCATGAAAGCAGAAACTGATCCTAATTGCTGCACTTGGCTTTTGTGAAAGACATTTAGGTTTGCAGGAGGTGATGTACTGACATTTGATTCCCAGTTCTTTGATTTCTATTGCCTTTTGAATGTTTGTAGAAAATATAACATGAAATGAACTTTAAAATATGTCAGTCTAGAGCCATTCTTTTTCCTACCTCATCTTGAGCTGTTGAAGAGTAACAGAAGCTATTGTTGGCATATCCATCTCAGCCTAATCTCCATTATGGTTCCATTGCAGTAAATTATAGGCAAATTGGCAGCTCAACTTGTTGAGGTCATCTATGTGCCCCTTGTACAGCATTGGTTTTAACATCAGATGATATCAAGCTTTGGGATAAATGATACATGGTACCTGTTTGATCAGCTCAAATAGTAGAAGCAGATTGTGTCATATTTTATATTCAGCTGTGCCCAAAATGGAGCTTTAATTCTAGTGTGGCATTAGGAGGCCAGCCTGCCATCAGTCTTAATAATGTAACCAATCATAATGTATTGTGGGAAATGATTCAGATGAAACGGCTCCCACAAAACTGGCTCAAGCATGCCTATTATTTTATATATATGAACACAATACAGTAAAGGACTCAGCTGGTTGAGAATCTCTAATCCTACTGCTTACATCTCCCTTGTGGGATTAGGTAGTTTTTCTCATTTTCTGGGACCACTTTTACAAAAATAAAAGTTTTAGTTGGTTCCCTTGTGAATTGTTCATGACTTGATATAGCTACATTTTGCTGCTGGCATTTTGTCTGAAGAAAGAGACAGATACATTAACTCACTTAAGTAAAAATGTTGGCAATTAAATAGTCCAAAGGATGCTTTCCAAAGTAAGGTGGTTTAGAACTAGTAGAAAGGTCATAGTGAAATTTCTGTGTGTATAAGCCCAGAATTTAGTTTTGCATAATTTTCATTTTATCAGAAGGTTGTTTTTCATGAAAGCTTGAAGAAGCAATATTTTTTAGATCAGCCCATGAAATCCACTTCTAGCCTGAATGTTTTCAATATTAATATTATCAGAAATCTCAGCCAACAGTGGGAGAGCTGTTTAAAAATCATATTTGTAAATTTTGAAAAAAACCTAGAGCAGAGAAAGAGGTGCATTTTTCTTTTCTTAGTGGACCACAGAGAAATATTTAAACATGCAGAAATTTGTCTGTATAATTTGTAACAAATTTACATAGACAATTCTTGGTTGTTTGTAGTGTCTCTCACTAGCACACTCGTATATCAACATTATGTCAAAGGGAAGCAGTGAGTGTCTGGTAACTATAGTTCCATGAGTTCAAATGCTAAATTTCAAGAGGGGGCAAGCAAGAAAAAGAAGTTGCCACTAAGAGCCTGGTAATCTCCTATAATAAACTAATCTTAAATAATGGGAATAGTGGAAATTCGGGAGTCTTAAACTTGCACAGTTGTCCTCTCTCAATGAAAGGTTTTCTTCACTGTAAAGAAGCTTTGCAAGGATAATAAGCACATTTAACTGCATCTTGCTTTTGGCAAAGTACAATTTAAAGTAGAAACTTTAATGTAGATTATCAAATCATATTAACATTTCTTATCTTATTATAGACTTCTTAGATGATATTTCTAGGTATCTATTGATTATTAACTATCAGTAAAAACAACTTATTCAATATATTTAATTTCTTGGAGACAGTAGTGCCTCACATAATTTGTAGTGGTTTAGGCAAACTGTTTTAGGGCATTTTAATTACTTGACAATGAAAATAATGGACTAATGCACCAATACATTATTGGTAATACTATAATAATACAGTATTTTATTTCAAAATGAAACACTTCAATTTTCAGTTTTCATGTATGACTTCTATATAGAACTATATTAAGGATGTTATGTTTTCCTTGTTTAGGCCAGTAGTTCTAAACCTTGTTAGATTTGAGGCACTCCTCAGACAATATAAGGTTTTTGTTTTGAATTTTTTCTTTGCTATAGAAAAAAATAATAGTGCAGTTCTGTTGCAAAGAACTCAGAAAGATCACAAGTCAGAACATTTTTGATGTTGGAATTCCTATTAGAAATTCTGAAATTATCTTGTGAATCATTTGTAGGCAGTACCATAGCAAGGGAGGGGCAAGTGAGTCGACCGCCCCAGGCACCAAAGCAAAGGGGCACCAACAGGTGTTGCCCAGCCAGGGCAGGGCATGGGACAGAGCTGTGAGTGGTTCATTTAGGAGGGTGCAGGGATGGCGAGCAGCTCTCACTGCTGTGTGCACCCCTGGGCAAGTATGGGCAGGCATGTACCCCCCAGATCTGTGTGTGGGGCAAGGACAGGTTGCTGCTGTGGGCTTGCCCCGGGCACCAAACTTCCTTGCTATGGCACTGCTTGTAGGTGTTTTCACACCCACTAATATTGCACAGCACTCGCATCATCCTTAAAAGTATTCTGTGGGAGCCCAGTGTGCAACAACACTCTGGTTGAGAATAGTGTCAAAAATTTTTTTAAAATTGAACAAGTTTACAGCTTTTATCTTAACATTCTTCTCCTTCACAGCTAGACTTTTCTTAGTGGTGGCAGCAGATGACAGAACAAGGAACAATGGTTTAAAATTGCAACAAGGAAAGTTTAGGTTAGATATTAGGAAGAATTTTCTCATCGGGAGGGTAGTAAAACACTGGAACAGTTACCCAGAGAGGTTGTGGAATCTCCATCCTTGGAGTTTTTCAAGAACCAGCAGGACAACGTTTTGGCTTGGATGGTCTAGTTGGGGATGGTTCTGCTTTTGAGTGGGGGGTTGGACTAGATGACATCCTGAGATTCCTTCCACCCTTAATTTTTATGATTATATGAGTCTGTGATATATGTGAATGTCATATAACTTTTATGTAAAAATAAACAACATAACATGGAAGGTATTTTCCAGTTTAGAACAATCATTATTTTAAACATGAGAAAAGCATTATGAAGAAAGTTAGTATAAAACAAAATGAATATTTCAAAGATATTAAAATAAGCCATGTTTTGAATTTCAAAGGGGAAGTTTTCTTTTTGTCTGATGCACTCAATTTTAGTCATATGAGCACTCTGGCAATGGGTCAGCTCCAGCCATCTGAATCGCAAACTTTTATGTATCATGGTGAGTAGTTATAAATCATACCTGTTTTTAAAAGTGTGAGGTATTATAAGTTGTATTCACAACTTTAGACAGTTTCTTTAGAACTTCAGACAGTTCCTTTTAATTACTATTTTATATGGGAGATAACATTCTTAGCTCAATTCTATCCCTGCACACACAAACATACAACCCTTGCTGCTTCTTTAGAGGTGTATATTACAGGCCACTGACTTGATTCTGAAGTCCATTCCTTTTTTTTTTTTATAACCTCCATGTATGCATGTGTGCCCAACTGCTACTTACTTTAGTGGTGGATCACACAATGGGACTTCTGTTCCTGCTTATCTTCTCTTACCCCAATATAAATCAGGAGTAACATTGTTCAAGTAAATGAAATTACACTTCTGTAAGAGGGAAATCAGGCACTCTTATGACTTCCTCTGGCATTGTAAAGTTGTAAACAGGTGTTTGACCTGGAATTGATTGTTCTGTGATTTAACCCAGATTAAAACTGGTGCACCATAGTCCTATGCACACATTGCTCTTCTAAGATGCATTGCTGCTCTTTCTCCTGTAGTTGGTCAGTGAGTGCACAGCCTGACAACCTTGTTCTTAGAGTGAACTGCAATAACTCCATAGATGTGGAACAGGATTTCCTGGGGAAAAGTGTTAGCACATACTTTCTGGCCATACTTAAGAGACTTTAAGTGGAATAACAGATGTGATCCTAGAACAAAAGGCTTTCTTCCAGGACGGATGCAATGGCTGTTCTTACTCTCCAAAGTAGCTCCATTGGCATCCCAAAAATTTCATCATCATAATGTTGGTTCTAGACAAAGATATGTTAGGATCTGAAGAAGGGAGTAACATTAACACTTCAAGTAGAAGCCAATTTAGATTGTTCTCTTCATTCTAATAATTAGCTAACTAATAGAGTAAACTTTGTGAGCATGAGATAATTCACATGACATTAAGTTACGTCAGCTTGGATTTCTTTGTATAATGAATATGGATCAGAATAAAAATATAAAGCATTGCAGAAGAAAATTATGTCATTTTACAGCTGATGAACCCAGCAGCATTAGTTAATTATGGTACCTTATTACATATTTAGTAGTAAAGATTTGAGGAATAAAAGTTGTCTTTTGAATTTAGTTAATTAAATTGTTGTCAAACACAAAGTTCTTCTTCTACAATCTCGTTGCAGAGGCATATTGTGTTTTGCATAACCCTAGCACTCAAGATGTTGGCATAGTCCCGTGTTTCTCTGAAAAATTCTTTATTGGTAGACATTTGCAAATTCCAGCAATCAACAGGAGCAAATCAAGAAAATATTCTGATCACTCCAGGGTAGGGGCTGATCCTAAAAAATAAATTGTGGTTTTCCATGTTCTGGTAACATGGAAGTGGAGGTATCAAGAAATCTACACTCAGTTAAAAGTGGTAGTGCAATGGCCAGGTTTTACTTCAGGCCTTCCTTGGCTCTGAATCCCCAAAACCATTGCTTATCACTGCCCTAAGACGTGTATATGGTGGTTATTACTATAGAAATTATGTGCCTTACATCTGCCCAAGGAAGTTGGGAAGTATTATTTTTATACATGGGAAATACAGGCCTTGAGATGGTGCCAACGTCTTATAGAAAGTCTGTGGTAGCAGAGCACTGAATCCAGATCCCCCAATTTCCAGACTTGCAGCAGATCACTGAAGGATCTTCTCCCATGTTTTTAATCTCAGCTATGCTTCCACAAGGAGGCATAGAATGAATGTACTACATGCTTACAACCATAGATATGCTCTCTGAGGCTGCAGAACTGAAAGATTAAAATTCTGCAGCTGACTGAATATAATGATCAGTTGGCAGAAGATTTTTTTTGTTCCCTTTCCTTGCCCTCCCCTCCCATCCTACAAGTAGAAACATATAAGTGATGTGGAGGCAAGAACAGCACTTCCTGAATCTCTTCACTTTTATGCCTAAACAAGGGAATTCCAGTCTAGTTTGCACTGGGTTTTGTATTGGACTATTTTTTCAGGTAATTTAATTCAAACCATTCCACGTCATTCTTTAAACCACATCGTGTTTGTTTAGCTGTGTGTACTTGTGAAGTGATTAGTGTTTATGGTTCTTCCACTTTAATAATTGTAAGGGTTTCTTTTCACTTTATAGTTAATATTGAAAGTAAATTGACATTTTTTTCCCTTATCAGGTTTGTTGTTTTTTTTTTTTTCTCTTAATTTTATTTCTAGAAGGAGAGAACATCCTTCAATTTGCATCTTCTAAGTCTGAATAACTGTAATTGTCATGGGAACAAGAATTTATTGAGTGTATCATTTCCAAGATTTATAAAGCATTATGCCATTAAACGGCATCATGTTGATGACACTGAATGATCAGGAGGGTCATTAGATTCCTCACACACTTCTGACACTTGAATTAATGGAGAAACTGATGGGAACGGTAGATTTTTCTCATACGTGGACCATCTCTAGGGATGGGGTGGAGGGAAAGCAGGGTTTCAGAGGTATTGGATGTCACACCCCTAATGCCGGTGCACCCTTGACCTGGGAGCCTGGGTCGGCATGACTGGCTTGGCGCGAGGAGGGGGATTTATAACTGGACAGGTGGGTGATAGCGGTGAGCAGGAGTCAGAGGATTTAAACACAGCGTATGGTTATACAAAAGGTTTATTTTACTTATGCTACTGATGTGCTGCAGTGTAGGCAGAGGAGTTGATTTATTCAGTTACGGCTTGCAGATATCTTGTTACCCAGCATTTACAGGGTGGGTAAGAGAGTTGCTTGTTACAGATTCCGAGCGATTCACATAAGCCGTTGCAGTCTGCAGATTACCGAGAGCTCTTGATAAGAAAGATTACGACAGAGATAGAGAGATAAACGGGCTGGCAAGATGGGGATATGCCAGAAAGATACGTAGGCGGAGAGATAATATTTGTGCACGATCTGTTCTTCTTGAGTGTATACACAGTTCTCTGCCTTGGGTGGAAGTTCTTTCAAAGTTATATTTGCCAAAGGTGACCAATTACTATATGCAAGGCATGAATAATTAATGAGTTGGCACTTGTGCTTTCTTTGTTTGCTTAGGTTTCAGAAAAAGGGGGGTTATTTTTTCTTGGGTGGTACTGGTCCTGTTTGGTCACAGGATGGTGCGCATAGTATATTAATTTTACAACTTCATTAAAGTAGTTTCATTTTTATCTGGTCACCATGGGTACCAATATCTTTTTTTTGACATCACGTTACCAAGCTGCAATTTGTTCAAGGTTAGTGTCTTTCTCTTGTGTGGGAACTCAAGTAATTTGAAATGAGGCACAGACAGGGGTGTGTATATGCAGCACTGTTAATACAGAAGGATAAATTACCATTACAGAGTTTGTTGTGTTAGCCTCTGACCTTTTGTCATCTGACCTTTTGCCATTGGCATCTGAAATCAAAGACTTTGATCTTTGACATTGGATAGCAGTTTGGGATCTTGAAATCCATTCCTGTCCCAGTTCCCTTCTGTTTGGGTGCATCTATATGTGCCAATAGTCATAATCAAATTTACTGTGCGTTAGCTTAAAGTGCATTAACCATTTTTTTTGGGGGGGGGGGGCAGATGTCTACATACACAGGAAACTGGCCCTAAATTTAGTTCCATGTCCTTCCAGCCCTGCCATGTCCCCCTGTGGCCACTGTGGGGAGCTCCAGCCTTTGGCCACCTGGCTGCCAGCACTTGGCAGCTGTCTTTAAAACAGAGCCTCACACTGTGAAGCCTGGGCAGATGGTTCCTCTGAGAGAAGCCGCATGGCATAAGTACAGGTAGCCTGTGGTTGCTCTGCTTCTGCCCAAACAATGCTTCTCCGCCACGTCTGGCCCAGCCCCTGGCTCTGGCACCCAGGAACAGAGTCCTGAGATCCTCCTGGCCACCTCAGTCATGCTGTTGTCCCACTGTTGTCATCCCACCCTTCCTTCCTAGTTCTTAAGGCTGTAAAATGGGTCAAAAGCTCAGAATAGATATAGGACTTCAGAACAGTGATAACATTGGTAGCACTTTATGCTCACTACTTCTCTGGTTTTTTTTAAGAAGGATGCTTATTTGAGGATAAGGGATAAGATTCGGAGTGAGGTACAAGAAGAGAAACCAGCATGATGGACCAATTCTGGTTTCCCTCCTCTCAGCCAGTTACTTGACTGTCATTCTAGCAGCAAAGATGCACAGCATGCCTTTTGGCTGCTCAAAATTAATAATTAGCACATGTGAATTTTTTCCATCTGTAAGGGCATAAATTATGCTTTACACAGCTGAACAGTGAGCTCTGTTTTCTCATGAAGAGCTATTTCTAAACATTTTGCATCACACCAGTAGACTGAGTCAAGATTACCTGTGTTTGGGATTCTTTATTTTAATCCATGATTATGAATTTTGCTATGTTATGTGAGACAAAACGAGCAGGATAATACAGGAAGAAAAGATTATTAAGTATGACAGGAGTCTTTGTTTGCCAATGCTTTTGAAAAACGGCCATGATTAAAAGATAGAACATATGCTTCATATTTAGTGACAGATTCTGCAAAAAATAGTCCTCTGTAGGACAGCTTGCAGCTCTCCTTATCCTGAGTTGCCTCAAAAGCTATATGAAGTTATTCCTAACCTTGAAGGCTAAAAGCTGATTTCGTTGTGAAATCAATTTGCCATTGACAATACTTGTCAAATAATTTCAATATCCATAAATAAATTGGCAAGTCCACTTTTTTAGACTTTGATCTAAAACTGCATAATAGCTACCTGTAACTGTCAATTATAGTTTTATATGCAAATCTGCTGAATGACACAAGATAACAATGTATTAAAAGTAACTGAATATATTTTCAGCATAATTGATGGCATAACTGCAGGCAACTTTCAGATTTTTCACTATAAAAGCGGCATTTTTAGATCTGTATTACAAAATATACTAAATGCTGATGTATCCAGGTTTCAATGGCATACAACCAGTGATGCAAATTTGAACACTCTAAATGTGTAGAAGAAACACTTGTGTGGGCAGTGTTCTGGGTTTCAGAATGTCTTCTTTTGTTTATATGTTAAGCCTGTTCCTGATCAATTACAACGTTTATAAAAACACTCTAGTCAAAGTACTGGAAAAAAAAAGATTGGGTCCATTTCAACAACTTGATTTAAATACTATTAAGTGAAATCCATGTAAATTTTCATTTTAGAAGTTCAAATCATTAGCTTTAAGGAAATTCCTAATTTTAAAGTACAGATCTGGTGAAGTTTTCAGAGGCTGCTACCAATAAAAGCGCATACCTTTCTGAACTATTTAGTCTCTAAGGGCACTTTTATATGTGCTCCAGGGGTTGGGGTGCAGCACTTTAATTAGAGTAGATACCTCTAATTAAAGTGCCACAATGTCTCATGTATCAGCCTCCCCATGTTTCAAAATGGGACTGGGGGCACTTGAATTAAAGCTTCATCAGTAACCTGCAAGATGGGATGGAGATGAATGAGCTTTAGTTCAAGCACCCCCCACCACCATTTTGGAGCACAGGGATGGTAATACATGAGAGATGGGGAGGCTGCTGGAGTGCAGTAATTGCCACACTCCAGCAGACTTGATTAAGTCTGCTCTGATGCACTGTCAGAAAAGCCTCCATGTTCATGTACAGACACCCTAACATGTCACCCTGCTCTACCTTCTGCCTGACTTCAGATTGACATGGCTAACAGCCTCTCAATACACAAATGAGTATTTGAGTAGATCAGTGATATGTAATATTAGCACTCTCGGTTCATCTTGCAAACCTACACATGATTCAGAAAATAAACACAGAGATTTCAAATATGAATCCATAATGTCAAAAACATCCCCATCTCATATGGTCTTTCTTAGCTTCCACTTGTATTTTTACCTCAGGAAAGTAATAAAGCAATTCTACTGTGACAAAGAACTAAGAGCCAGCATTTTCTGAGGGGTGCCTTGAGATTAAAGAATTTGAAAACCAGTGGAGTAGATAGATTAAAAAATAAATTATACTATTAGGCCTATGAAGGGACTAAATCTTTAACGTGTCTTCAAAGGCCACAGCCATGCCTTGCAGATGTTTCTTTAAATTGCCCATGGGCCTTGGTGGTCCTGTCTGTTAATCAATAAAAATCCACCTAGCCAGATGGGTCTACAGCTCTCCATAGGCCCCTGGGCCTGGTCTGGCTTCTACCTGGCATCTGAAAGCATGGGTGAGGCTGAAGGAAGGCCACAACTTGTCTTATAAGGCAACTGGTGCCCTATAGGCATGGACTGGTCAATAGGACACCAATTCATGGTTGAGGATCAAGATTGAGACCAGGTGAGTCTGGGAGGAACCCACTGAACAAAGAATAGAACAGATTCACTCTGGGATTCAGGGGCAGCTCCCTATTTTGTAATCAAATTATTCTATGAAAGGTATGGCAGGAAATGTGTGAGTTACCCTGCTTGCTGCGCCAAATTGTATGAGTTCAATGCCGAATTATATAAGGACTGAATTAAGCACAGGCTCAGACCTGTTCAATTTAAAACTTTTATTGTTTCACAAAGTCATAAACTAAAAGAGGTCTGTTGGTTCACGAGGTTCCCAAATCAAGCCCTTGCTCTCTACCCCGGAGGCTAGGTGTGGCTGCCTGATTCAGTAGTCTCAGAACTGGTCAACAGCTCATTTAAAAGGAGTCCCTTATCTTTTTTTAGGCAAAAGATACAAAACTGTCCCCATGGTGGAAGTGAGGCATCTAACATAACTTTACTATTAGTTATATATGATAACACTTATACATATGCATTTCTAATTCTTACTTCTATTGGTTATTTAGTTAACTTATCTATGTTATAATATCAGGTGATACGCTTTGTATTATAATTTTTACGCTTCTTATGTTAATTCTTAATGACTTTTATATTTCTTATGCTAATTTTCTGTAACCTAAATACATTATTCATCTATATGTTTTGCTGGTTTTTGCAGGGTTAAAATGTCAAGACTGACATAATATGCGGTTGTTTTTTCGTCATTGCGTCATGCAGTTTCCTATTCTTAACAGTGTAAGCGGCGTGTCTGCTATTTTTATTATTGTTCAAAGGTCAGAAATTCAGCATTTTCATCTAAGGGTTAGAAAGTGATTACCAGAATGTCAATTGCTGACTTCTCAACCTCCTTGAAGCATTCTGGGAGTTTTAGTGCATTGTTTTTAATGCTAGGCCTTGCTTAGCATAAGCACTCTCTCACAGGAAAGAATAAAGAGGTGGTATCCTAGGGGGCCAGAACAGGGCAGGAACTGTGGCCACAAGAGAACATATGGTTGTTGCCAGGGCCTAGTCCTGTTACAGAACCAAATAACAGAGATTTTTCTTTATCACAACAAAGGGCCTTTTCTGTAATGTTCTTCTTTCCCCCTCTCTTTATGCTAGAAGTTCAAATCATCACCGAAATGCTAGTGTGGCAATCAAGTGCATAAGCCACTAAATAGCTTTTCTCAGCTGTAGCATGGCTGAGCTTATCTATGAGGACTGTGTGCTTCTATTTTCATTGCATATATCATATGCTTTTCTGAGCTATTTCTGTACTAAAGAATACTGATAAAGCATAGACAAGAGAGGGGACCACAGGATGGGGTTATATTGCTGTCTCTTATGAAGAACTGGTGAAGAAATGGCCTTCTCAAATCGGTACACAAAATAAACTGTGGGGTTTTTTTGTTTTTTGTTTTTATTCTTACAACTTTTTTCTTAACCTACACAGGAGAATAGTGCTTGTGGATACTATAAAAACCTATTAGAGTCAGGTGACAAGGAAAGTTTCTATTCTGGATCCAACAGTTTCAAATGGTTCCCCAACTTGTGATCTCGTCTTTCCAGAGAAGATATTCTCAATACATAGCTAGCAAAAACAATCAAACAAACAGAAAAAAAAAAACTATACACACTTCAGTCATCAGAAATAGATAGATAGGCTTATTATAGATTATCAATATGGGGTAAGTGTCTGGATACCAGCAGAAGAAATATTGAACACTTACAGTACCTACATTATAAGTTATGCTGTTTCTTTACTTAGGGCTGATTTTTGCTTTTTGTTTTCTATAAATGGAAAAATCTCTGTATTAGAATTATAGAATCATAGAAAATTAGGGTTAGAAGGGACCTTAAGAGATCACCTAATCTAACCCCCTGCTCAAAGCAGGACTATCCCTAACTAGCTCATCCCAGCGAAGACTTTGTCTAGCTAGGTCTTAAAAACCTCCAAGGATGGAGATTCCACCACTTCTTTGGGTAACCCATTCCAGTGCTTTACTGCACTCTTAGTGAGAGAGCTCTTCCTAATATCTAAACTAAACTCCCTTGCTGCAACTTGAGACCATTGCTCCTTGTTCTGTTATCTGCCATCACTGAGAACAGCTCCATCCTCTTTGGAACCACCTTGCAGGTAGTTGAAGGCACTATTAAATCCCTGCTCAATCTTCTCTAAACTAAATAGGACCATTTCCCTCAGGCTCTCCTAATAGGTCATATGTTTTAGCCCCCTAACCATGTTCATTGCCCTCAGCTGCATTCTTTCCAATTTGTCTACATTTCCATAGTGTGGAGCCCAAAACTGAACACAGTATTCCATATGTGGCCTCACCAGTGCCAAATAGAGGGGAAGAATCACTAACTTCAATCATTTGGCAACAATCCTACCAATGCAGCCCAGTATGCCATTAACTTTTTTCACAACAAGGGCATGCTGTTGGTTCAGATCCAGTTTATTCTCCACTGTAATCCCCAGGCCCTTTTCTGCAGAGCTGCTGCTTACCGAGTTGGTCCACAGTCTGTACCAGTACAGGTCATGGGTAAAGATATTGAACAAAACCAGCCCCAGGACTGAGCCTGGGGGTGGGGCACTCCACCTGACACTGGCTGCCAAGTACACATTGAGCCATTAATTACCACCCTTGAGTCCAGTGCTCCAGCCAGTTTTCTAACCAACTTATAGTTTATTCATCCAGCTCATACTTCCTCAGCTTGCTTGCAAGAATGTTGTGGAAGCCCATATCAAAAGCCTTGCTAAATTCAAGATGCATCATGCTCTACTCTCCCCACATCCACAGAGCCAGTCACCTAGTTATAGAAGGCAATCATAGAAGGTCAGGCATGACTTGCCCTTGGTGAATCCATGCTGACTGTTTCTAATCATCTTCTCCTCCAGATGCTTATAAATGGATTCCTTAAGGATCTGCTCCATGATTTTTCCAGGACTGAGGTGAGGCTAACTAGTCTGGAGTTCCCTGAATCCTCCTTCTTCTTTTTCTTAAAGATGGGGACTATATTTGCCATTTTCCAATAGTCTAGGAGCTCTTCTGATTGCCATGAGTTTTCAAAATGATGGTCAGCATCTCTGCAATCACATCAGCCAACTCCCTCAGCACCCTTGGGTACATCCCCATCTGACCCCATGGACTTGTACACATCCATCATTTCTAAATAGTCCCTGGCAACTACATTTTGTGTACAATTTTTTTTGAGATATTTTGTTTATATTAGATATAGATGCAGTCTACAAGAAAAGCACTAAATCAGTGGGAACTCCAGGGACACTGTATCTCAGGGAGGCACCATGGCTTCTTAAGTGCCTCTGAAGGCTCAGAGCACAATGCACCTATGGATAGACTGATATCTGCTAGTTTCTTTTGAGATGCAGGGCAAGTCAAGCCATGAATTCCATATTTGATTGTACAAATTCTAGTTTGACTTACCCAAATTCCCATCATAGATATATTTTAAGTGCTGATTAGAGTACTCCAGTTCAGAATTTGTGACTTATCAATTTTTACTTCTATTCTAGAGGGTTTGTGTCTAATACAATGGGGCACTGAGCCTAACTGGTACTTTTCCTGGTTACTAATAATAAGAAATCAGTGTCCAAGTGTGAAAAATGAGCACACAAAGATCTATTCTAAGCTATCTTCCAATGTATATTGTGTTCAGGTAAAGGGAATTGTTTGCATTATTTCTGTCCTCTGTCCTGAGGCCAGACAAAGACTCTGTTCTGAAAGCTCAGAGGAAGTTGATGTAAGATTATATACCCTGCCTCTCTGCCACCCAGGAACCTTGACTGCATGTAAGAAACAATATGATGCCAAGATGTATCTTTAAAAGGTATTCATGAGAGAGAGGAATCCCTGTGGAATACAATTCATCTGTTATCTTGGCAGTGCTTTTTGCTGGCACCTCAGGAAAGAGCTGATCATATTTTCTACTTTTAGGTACAGAGAGATAATTACAAAGTGGCAATAATGCTCCCATTTTGCATGTGGTGCTGGCACAGAGAATAACATTATTCTGAAAAAAAAAACTTTCATAAAGACAAAATAATCGTGTGAGAATTTTAGAGTGATGATTTGTTTTTTTTCAAAACTGTAGCTTTGTGAGAGAGAAATAAGTTTCAGCTAACTTTGAAGGTGACAGTAGTGAAACAGTTAAGTCTACAAAATGGAAGATTCATAGGCTGTAGGGCTGGAAGGGATCTCGGACAATCATTGGGCCCAGCCCCTTGCACCAAGCAGGAAAGACAACTGGGGTTAGGTGACCCCAGCATGGTGACCATCCAGTCTCCTCTTGAAGATTTCCAGGGTAGGCAATTGGCACCACCTCTGGAGGGAGCTTATTCCAAAGTCTGGGCACCCTAGCCATGAATTTTTTTTTTTTTCCTAATTTTGAGCCTGAAATGGTCTTCAAGGAGTTTGTGACGATTACTTCTAGTTTTCCCCAAGGGTGCCCTGGTGAACTGTTCATCAAGCTCTTGATGTATGCCCCTGATGTAGTGGAAAGCTGCTACCAAGTCTCCTCTTAGCCTTCTCTTTTTCAGACTGAAGGGTCTCAAGTCCCTTAGCTTTTCCTTATATGGCTTGCCGTGCAAGTCTCTGATCACATGGGTTGTCCTTCTCTGGACTTTTTCAAGCTTTACAATGTTCTTGTTAAAGTGTGGCACCCAGAACTGGATGCAGTACTCTAGCTGTGGTCTTACCAATGTTGAGTAGCATGGAAGAGTCATGTCCTTGGTTTTGCTGGAGATTAATTGATTTATGCATGCCAGGGTATTATTAGCCCTGCTGGCTATGGCATTCTACTGCTAGCTCGTGTTCATACTGTAGAAGTAATTGGCTTACTTGACTAGAAAAACAGACAAAGACCAGAAGTACTGATACTGCTTAATTCAAATGTTCTGAGATAAGGAATCCGCATTCCTGCATTCCTTGGGTTATCTTGATATCTTGCCCTGAGTATTCCTGTATGACTTGGGATAGCCCTATGCATAGATAGTTGTTTAAGTAAACGACCTAAGTTTCTGTGTAATTTACTATTGTTTTGTTTCTCCAAGGTGTATTTTTTATCTCTTTCTCTGTCTTTAGTATAAATACGCTCGTAAACTTAGAGAGTCTGAGAAATCCTTTGAAACAGGCAAGGGTGATTCCCCTTGCTGTATGGAATTCTCCCTGTGATCACAATATAGCCTTAAATAAAGAAAAGCTGGCTCTGTCAGTTCTGATTCAACCACAACGCGAAGTTTGATTTCTTCCACAATACTATGCTTTATTGTTACCCCCAGGTCCCTTTAATTTGTAGTGCTGGTGAAAGGTTTTGAAAACTAGAAAATGTAAAACATTACATGAACATGTGATTAGTCTGACGCCTGGAAATTCCTAAGGCTTCTTTTAAATGGTTAAATGCAAAGGGAATGTTTCTCTGGGTGTGTCTACACTTGCAATTAATTTGAATCAATAAACTCTGCTGAATATTATGGTGGAATTTACTGGTCCTGTGTGTGCTGTTTGAGTACACACCCAGGACCACAGAACATTGAGGTTGGAGCAGCACTGGCTGGTAGGAGGTCTGCCGGAGGCCAGACTGCAGCCTGCCAGCCCAGATCTGCTCTGACACAACTCAAAGTGCTGTGGAGGGTTTGGCTGGGGCATGAGGCTGCTGCAGTGCAGGGCTAGCCAGCAGGCACTGAAGGACCTTCATGCCTCAGTAAGCCTGGTTGGTATCTGCACATACACTGCTGCAGAGTGAAAAACTCCACAGCAGGATAGTACTTGTATTTATAAGAACTAACCTGCTGCAGAGCTTATTAGTATTCTGTGTCCTAATAGGGCCGTGATGGGCTGTGACAACATACTGTCCATGGGTATCTACACAGGACCAGCAGATACTTCACCGTAATGGTGTGCACTGCCATTACAGAGTGGTGCTACAGTGAAGTAGTCACTAAAAATAACTATGCTATACATGCAGCACAGGATGGGAAGTTACTATGCCATGCTTTAGTGCTTCCAAAAGGAAGTATTAAAGCTCAGCATAGTAACAGTGTTGTTGTAGGGCAATGTGTAGACACACCCTGTGAGTTGTAATTATGTAAATTAATTGTCATAGTATTTTTGCCAGAACATGAATAAATTGAATTAAATGAGCTTTAGTTCACATACCCCTGCTGCCATTTTGATGTGTGGAGATGCTGATACATAAGGTGCTCTGGCACTTTAATTAAAGCGACTCTCAGACCCCCTTTAACTAAATCACCCTCTAGCCCCACCATTGGAGCATGTGTAAAAGTGTCCATAGTGATCTGGCTGAGGAAACAGATTGACATGACTGCACAAAAACCTAATTAGCCTTTCAATCTGTATGACAACATTCAGGTCAATATGAAATCACAGTCTTTTTCAGATGCTAAAACTGGTTGCTGATTCATATATGGCTTGTTTTATAGAATAATTATCAACTGGACCCAAGTTATTAGAAGCAGAGGACTTCTAAAGTTGCAATTATTCCTAATTAGCTGACCAGAGTAGCTAACCTGCTTCATCTCTTATCACTAGATTGTTATTTAACGAATGGAGATTATTTCAGTAGCCACCTGCAACACATTATTAACTTTTAATCTGAAGAAAATTGTTACTTAATTTGAATGCTCCATCCTTAACAATAAATAGCCAAACTCTCAACCTGTATCCTTTTAAAATAATCTGAGCTAATTCTAGCAATTATTTCTGCTCAACTGAAATGATAACTGAAGCCAAGAGTATCCCAGAAATATTAGCAGCAAGTAATGAATTAACCTGATTTTAAGATGAGGGATTTTTTAACCCCATTTAACATGAAGGTGAAAAGCACTTCATCTTAGAATTGAATATGGGGAGGCGGAGAGGGACAGATGGCTACTGTGCCTCAGGCTCCAAACCCTACCTGGGGCTGGGACCAGAGGTGCAGCTGATGTCTGCCCCTTCTTACCTGCCCCCAGCCACCTTTGCACTTCACTGTCTCCCTCCCACACAGCTTCTGTGCCCCAGCATGCCCCTCTTCATCTCCTCTTGCCCTTGCTCCATGTTGACAGGCTCTGTTCACACTGCAGCCTAGGGCACTGAGTAATAGCCACAGTCTGGCCCCATAGCAGTGACACACAGCCCACATGGCCACTACTGGGACTGGGCTGAAGCTGTTCTTAGTGCCCCAGGCTAGAATAGAGATGTAGCCTGCCAGTACAGAGCAAAGGGATGCAGAGCAGAGGCTGGCAGGGAGAGGAGAGAGGGAGCAAAGGGGAAGGGGAGTCCCAAGACTGCAGGGAGAGGGAAGGGGACCAAGCACAAGCAGGGAACAAGCTTCTTGACTTCTCCACATCATTTGCCCCCCCTGCAACAATGGGGAAGAAAAATTAAAGACCAAAAAAATTAAAATCCAAATTATTAGATTATATACCTGGAAATAATAACAAATGTTACATTTTCCATGTATATAATATCTAATTATTGGAGGGTCATCTTAAATTCACATTCACATTAGTTCTGAGTAAATAAGGTACTTCCATTACCCTTTTCTGCAGTCTTTTCTGGAAGGGGATTGAAGTCATTTTACAATAGTGTTAAATGTTAAAACCAGATCTCCAGACAGTGGCATTTCTCTAGTTTATCTTGGAATTGGCTTTGATATTTGTTTGGTTCATAAAACAAAAGATCAGAAATAAATTGTTGTCACATGCCTTCCACCCCTTCCCCCAGCCATTCAGTCCAAACATCTCTTTCCTTGTGGGCTGACTCATATCATTCTCTTTTTACAGCTGCTTAGTGCTTTGACTCCGTGTGCACTTTAGATCCTGAAAACTTGTCACAGGCATCCAGGAATTTACAGCACATTCCACTGTCATGCTACTCCCAAATGCTTTGTTGTCATCCTGATACTTTCTGAAATACCCAAAATCTTGCTTATATCTGACTGGCTCAAAAATCAAATAACTTGTACATTTGGTTACCTATCTGATGGGTCTGAATTCCAGTCTCCTACATATTTTGCATCATCTCCACACAATTCCTACTAGCTTTCTTCATACACTCAAACTATTTTTCTCAGTCATTCAAAAGTTCAGAAAGTTACTGTGAATGTGGTGAAGAAAAGCTAAATGTGCATTGTTTTGATTCTTCATTCTATAAATGTGTGCTTAACTTTAACTGCATGAATATACATCAGGACTTTTTATGTGCTTAAGGTTATATGTATATGTATATCTGCCTGGATATGTGCAACTATCAGATTATGGGTTAGAAAGGTATTCCAGGATAGTTTAGCCTAAACATGATTATAAAAATTGATAGATGGTAACTTGCATTTGTTAAATGTATTCAGTCATTGAATAAAGACCAACCCCTCCTGCCCCCCCCCCTCAAAAAAACCCCCACCAAAAACCCAGTATGTTGTGAAATGGTGGAAGGTCTTTCTGCTGCTGACATCAGCACAAGTGTGTCAGACCGTGTAACTATGCCTATGCACATATAGTATATCACGCTTTTCTACACTGCTAAAAGTTGTTCATCAGTAACTTGCTGTATGATAACTGGAATATTACAAAAGTAGACAACTCGATACAGGTTCTTATTAATGAAAAAGCTACAGGATATAACAATATACTGTTATTATCAACTTCTAGTGAGGGGTGTATGTTATGTTGGGTGTTTTATGTCCTTTTCTGCTCATAAATCTCCTTTCTCTCCTTGTGTTCATGATCATTGCCCTCTATTTCTTTTTCCTTCCCCTTTTATGCCACAGTGGTGTGAAAGCACTCTGATTAGATTATAGTGGGGGCATACGAAGCATGGTGCTTTTATTGAGCATTTTTTTCGAAAGATAGTAACTTCATTTTCTGTGCCAATATACTTTTTTTCTCTTGGTAATACTCCAATGGGAACACAAATCTGTAAGGTTTAAACCAATGCCTGATTTTGAACACAGCCAAATAATGCTGAAGAAAAAGTGTTTGCTTAAATTTTATGTAGCTTCTGTATTTGACACCAACTCCAGGCTTTTGTGTTTTTTATGCCTTTGGTTTGCTGTTCATGAACATTTTATTTGAATGGATTTTCGGGGACATAGCTGGGCTTCATCAGATCAGCAATATTGTCATGGAAAAAAATGTTCAATATTTGTTGTTCACTGATCTCTGAGTGATGAAGCTTGAGCCTGCTAGACAAGGAAAGATTTTGTATAATGAGAAGAGGAAAGATTAAGATGGGCTTTGAAAGGACTGGGCACTCACAAGTCTAGCTGATGCCACTGGCCTTCCATATTTACAGGAGTTCAAACAGAATCTCAATAAAGTACCCACAGTTTTTCAGTATTTAGCCAAACCAGATCGACCATTGCAATTTATGAAATATTTGTACCTTTATTGCTGTTCAACAGAAATAAAATATTCCATAAATCCTTCAAACAGAAATGAAAATCGGCAGGACGAAACTCTGCTCCAAATTAACAAGTGCATTGTACCTCCAAGAGGTTAGTTTTGAAATGTTTTATTTAAAAAAATCTGTCAAGCTACTAAGTCTTCAAAAGAAAAAAATATCAATATTCTGAAATATTTTTTTAACTTTATGGCACATAGAGAGGTTTCACAAACTTGAAACTTTTCTTGGCTTGTCCATCTCTACCTTTACAGTGACTTTTGTTAAGTCCCATTAAAACATTTTGGGTACTAGATCAATGTTTTATTACTTAAGCCAGGAGCAGACCTAAATCTTCATTTTGGCCAAGTTCCATTTTCTTCCTCTTGAGGTAAATCATCAGTGTTTATATTAAGGTTCTTATGGCACTGTTTTAAATTGGTCTATTTGCAACAGGTCAGTATAATATCTTTTACCCACACAATTTCCTCTCAAGTACTGATATAAAAATGTTTGGAAAAAAGGTGATTTCTTTCTTGCATGTAAATTAAATTGAAGGGAGAAAAAACAAATTTGGTATCTCTTGTTAGGGATCAGGTCAAGCCTCATAAAACACAAGAAATTTGGATTTTTTTTTGTAGGGTAAATGCAGGGAGGATATAATGTGTGTGCATTAAATCAAATCATATATTGAAGACAAGGGTATTAAGAATTCACCTTACCTTGCTTTGCAGTGCTTCTGGTCTTTAGAAATGGCAATCAGTCTGTTTAATGCACTTGTAACACTGATAAATCTATCAAAAATTTCCTGATTAAAATACTCTGCTGCTATTTACTATCCCCCATTTTTCAGTAATACTGAAGTGAAGAGATATCAAGGTCTGGGAATAGGTGCAGAATTAATATGCTAAATTTTCCCATTACCCAAGGTAGGCAGAGATACTGCAAGGTGTTTAAGTGTATGCTTAATTTTAAGCACATATTTAAATCCATTGACATATTTACCATTGTTTACTTTTTAATAAAAGACTCATCTCCTGGAGTTTTGTTACCATATGAGAATCTTATCCTTCTTTTTAAGAAAAAAAAAATAAGATTCTTCCTCCCCTGGCTATATAGGAAAGATTAAAACTATTAACCTTTAGGGCTCAAAAACTAGAAGGAAAATAACCCACAATGTATTACTTTTAAAATCATAAGATGACATGAATAAATGTGGCTGGCAATACTGCAAATGTCATTCTTAGCCCAGCGGAGCTATAATCAGTAAGAAGAGTGGTGTTTTCTCTCCTTGTTTATACATCAACACTACTTTTCATCTAACTCCTGGCTGTATCCAGGTGAGCATGGCCATGAGGTATGCGATGCCATAGACACTTCGTATATTCAGGTGTTCCCTGTGCTGCTAAGTAATAGTGTGGGTTGTTTGTTGGTTGGGGGGGGGGGGGAGGGGAGGGGAGGGGAGGGTGTTGACCCCAGGTGATCCTGGAGCAAAAAAACCCCACATGGCAAAAAGCAGACTGGCACATGTGGGGGTAGTGTGCTATCCCTAAAACAGGAGCATCACTGGACAGCTATGCTGTGGCTCTTGGCCAGGATCTGAGCAGCAGAATCGCCATGGCTTCAGCTCCATGAGGCCTTCAGGACCCCAGGTGAGGCAAACAGAGCCAACACAGTTGCTGGTCCCAGCCTCCCCTACCCCACCTGGGGTAATCTGTTGTGTGCCACAGGGCACGTGGCACAGACATTCCCCTGGGACAAGTAGCATCAGCAAGGTATGCAAGTGCTTCTTATCCCCAAAGAAGCAAATGCTTCTTATCCCCATGTCCATGTTCATGTGGACATGGCCCCTGAGTACAAAGTATTTATTACTGTTAACAAACAGGTATCAATCTCTGATATAAATATTCTATTTAATTGAATATTGAATATTCCTCCTCCTCCTCCTCTTTCCCTATACATTAAAAGGACATTTCATAACATTATTTCTTTGTATTCATAAAACTGTTCAACTGTTTCATAGAAATAGGGGCCAACTCCACAAAAAGAGCTTAAGGCATTGTAAAGCTTCTAGGCACCTTGCCACCATAGCAAAATCCACCTTAGTGATACAGGCTAGGGCTAGCACACTGTAAGTGAAGAGTTGGACACCTCAGAAGGGTAACTGCCATAGCCAGCATTCTGTCTGGGGCATGTCATGCTGTCCTATAGGAAATCTCTCACCTTTTGGGACTTGCGTATCTTTCCCTGGGCTTCAGGGAAGGACCTCCTTCAATTTGGAACTCTCTACTTTGATTTTTCTTTAAAAAGACTGTGAATGTAGGTATGTTGCAGGGTTCATTCATTCTGAACTTCATCACGGTAGTTCCTCATGATGGTTCTGTAGCCATTTTTTCTTATTCTATATTTCAGTGGTTATAACACTTACCTAGAATATCAGTGATCTGTATTTCGTTCCTTCTAGTTAAGAGTATTTAAACCTACCTTTCTCTGGAGAATGCCTTAACCATGTGGTTAGAGCAGGGGCAGGCAATTATTTGGGGCAGAGGGCCGCTTACTGAGTTTCAGCAAGCCATTGGGGCTGCATGATAGGCAGCTTAGGGCAGATTAATATTAATTTTCTTTTTTATTTAGGGGCCCCGTGGGCTGGATATAATGACCTGGTGAGCCGCATCTGGCCCCCGGGCCACATTTTGCCTGCCCCTGGGTTAGAGGCTCTTTAGGGTTGTGAGGAATTCCAATCTCCTCTTTCAAGTTCTCTCACCTAACATGGCTGTTATCCTGTGACTCCACAGTGGTGGGAAAATTAGACTAGCAGAGAGAGCACTATGCAGCTTACATGCCTGGTAACTTAATTGTTCTGGAGACAAACTAAAAGTAAAACATAGTGCATATGGAGGCACACAGGTAACCATTAGGGGTGTGCAAAATGGGCTATACTCCATTCAGATTTGGATTCAGTCTGAATTGGGGACAGTGATTCAATTTGTTGATTCGAATCACTGTCTCAGTTCAATTCAGCCTAATCTAAATCTGAAGATTCAATGCTGATTCAGAGAATCAGCAATTCAGGCATAGATGCAGCTTTAAAAGTTTGTTCTACATACCTCAAGGTACCAGGCACAGCTCATGAATGCTGCAATGGTGGGGTGGATGGAACATCCCACAGGAGTGCAACCCTTCCCCCCCCCCTCGGCAATCAGCTGCAGGGGACCCTGGGTGCCCACCCAGATACAGGAAGCATCAGTTGCTGAGCCAAAGGAGCATGAGAGCACACTCCCTGGTGGACCGGAAGTGCTTCTGGTCCACTTCTGAGTCTGCTGCTGAGCACACTGGGGACCCCCCCCCCCCCCCGTGCTCCTGTGGGATGCTCCATCTGCCCCAGCATCTCAGCATTAATGAGCCACCAGCTGCGGTCTGCCTGGCTGGGGAGGGGAAGGGTCTAAGAGAGGGAAGGAGGGAAGCTGTCCCAGAATTTTTCCCCCCTCCACTCCCTGCTTGAGTGGCAGTCTGGGAAGCATTTGATATTGCTCCCCCAGCTACTGGCATGGGCCACTGCCGGTGTCTAGCTGCCTGTCTGGTTTCAAAAGTGAGTGTCTGTTTATATTGCTTCTCAGTTCAATATATTCAGTTTAGACTGAAAATATTGATTTGTTTCAGATTGAATTGATTCAGCTGGGGGCTTTTCGGCTGTCTGTACTTAGTCATGGGGTTTCCAAAATTTGTAGCCCTTGTTCTCTTTCCATTCTGTGAACTCGGCTATTCCCTCTACTTCATGACTCAGTAATAAGGGGTCAGTAGACTATATAAACCCAATATTTAGTGTTATGTTCTAAAATGTTGCTTTAATAGGTGCCTTCCATACTCCAGAAGGAAAAATATATTATTTTAATCAAAAAGATATTTTTTTTTTTGAAGGGGGGCCTGAGCTCAGTGGCTTAGGGAAAAGCTCAGCTGACAAAAAGGAATGGATTTATATTTGTAGCTAGTCTCTAGCTGAACTGAGGGCAGGTCTTCTTCTGACAACTGGTACCAGTGAGAGCTTGCACAACACATTTTGGCTATTAGCCTGCAGTAGCAGCGGGCTGTTGTTTTTCCTCTTGTGCCAGAACCCTTTGACTGTAATAGTGTGCAACTGTCACTCTGACAAACATAGAGAATAAAGAGTAGCACTTTCTTGCCAAATGTGAAGTTGGCCAGTGTCATTATTTGGTTCATAAGTATATTCCTAACAGCATGCAAGAGCCAATTCAGAGAACACACACCTGCAGTGTGCAAACAGCCAACTGTGATTAAGAAATGAACAAAGGAATGTTTTCCTATTCAAAGATGTGCTGACAAATCAGATTTTTTTTCATTAAAAACTATTCTCAAAAAAAGACAGCTTCTTATGACATATGAGGTTGAGTTTAAAGCAGTTCAAAAAAAAATTTACTTTGGCTTGATGATGAAGTTGCTTCCAAGAATTAGGTGAAGTGTAATTAGATGTAGTGTATGAAATGTAGTAAAAGAAAAATATTTAGGAAAATGAGAGCACCAGATCACCCATATTTTACGTAATTGTGACAATAAATAATCAGGTTATACATCTTTCCTTTAACTACAAGTTTCTCCAATTTGCTTTTCCTAGGAATTAATTTTATTAATGAAGTGTTACCTCTTACAAATAAGGTGACATATGGTTACATAATTGATTGCAAGCTTATTGACTTCCTTTGTAACTGATTTTTTTTTTTTTAATATGGGTGAAAAGCACAAAAGAAAGAAGGGTTTAAATAAACCTGGGGGTGTCTACATCAGACATGGTAATGCCCGTTAGTGACATTTACTGTGCAATAAATGTGTGTGTCTACATGTGCCTGCAATTATTATGCAGAACAAACCCTTAATTCCATTTAAATTTGCTACTTGCAAATGCAAGTAGAAGAATTAAGCAGCATTAGTTACTGCACAGTAGCATATATATAGATGTGACCCAGGAGCAAGTTTGTTCCTAGTTCTGCCCAGCTACTATGGGGCCAGCCTCAGGCCAACCCCAAGGCAGTGGGCTAGGAGACTCTCCTGGCCCATGGCCTGCCTGCAGGCTATTAAAGTCTGCAGACATTTTGAGCTCTGGGGCACACATGCAGGAGCCTGAGGGTACTACAGGCCCCTGTGTCCCCTTGGGCTGGCCCCAAACTAACTATGCCTGCCTGCCAGCACCCCAGAGCCACCTGCAGGCAGCCTTTGGCCAGCAGGGCCAGCATCACATGCCTGCAGCAAACTCCTAGCAACATGCCCTGTGCCTGTAGGTGCTGCATGGCTGACTGTCCCAATCCATGGCCCTGCACTGGGCACTGCTGGCAGCTGTCAAGGCCTTGCAGCTCATGGACAGCTGCACAGGGGCCAAGAGAGCTGGTACAGGACCATGGCATCTTCCTCATATAAGGACATGTGCATGCACATGCCCTCCACTCGGAGCCTCAACTGGACCAAGGAGGAAACTAGTGACCTTGTGGTACTGTGGTGTGAGGCAGAGGTGCAGCTCCAGTTTGGGTGGGGTGGCTGCTCCCAACATGCTTATTTATGGGGCACTGTCTGGCTGGATGCAGAAGCGAAGGCACAACCATTTAGCACAGAAGTGCCACATTAAAGGTAAGGCCTTCTGGGTACAGTGGGTCACTGTGACTGATCACAATAATCAGTCTGGCCTTGCCCACAAGTCCATGCCCTTTATGCAGCAACTGATGGCCATTCTAGTGACTCAGGACTCAGATTTCAGCTGTGCAGTATGCACCAGCAGAGGTGGGCTGCCCGAGACATTGGCCTGGCCTGGCACCCTTGGTGATAGGTCACCAGGGGAAGGCCCCTTGGGCACACAGTTGTCCATCCCACCCAGCTTCCCAGGTACAGTTTCCACCAGCAGTTTAGGGAGCCCTTGCCAGCACCGGTCTTGCCAGCTATGTAGCCCCAGTACCAGCCATGAGGTGCAGCTGGCCATGACACTGCCATCCACCAGAAGTGCCAGTTCCTCGCCAGGGGGCGAGGGGGGCCTGGCCAGATACCTTCACACAGCACCCCATGGGCCAAAGAAATCAGCCGCAGCTGAACACCATCACTGGCAGGGAGGTTTGTGCCAAGTTGTCAACCATGCCATCCCCAGCCATGTTTTAAGCCCTACATGTGGGGAGAGCCCTCCCTACTCTAGCCCCCACCCTTCCTCTTCCCCTGCCTCCCCATGCAGCCTGCTCACACTGCCCTGGGTTTCTCCCCACAGCATGCAGAGAGAGGGGAGACAGTGCTAAACTTTATTGAGCCACCTGTGCCACTGCAGCTGGTCAGCCCTGGGCCTCTCACATGATGAGGAATGTGTTGACACTGGTGGTGATGTCCTCCTTGGCAGTGGGGGAGGGGGGGCAGAGATGCATAGCAGGACCACGGGCAACCCTCCAGGCAGCAGTGGAGGTTGCAGGAAAGCCCAGACTTGCCCCCTATGCCATTGTAGTTCAGGGCCCCATACCAGGAGCACAGGTGCACCCAGGGCACCATGAGGATCAGCAGGATGTCGAGGGTTGGGCACCCCTCAGACCACACAAACAGCTCATCATGCACTGTCTGGGGCACGTGCAGCAGGGGCATGCTTGGGGTGCAGTGCTGGCATGGCAGGGGTCTGGCCCCAGGGAGGCCTCCCAGTAGGGAGGGTGGGGGTGTGGGCACCTTCTCATCCCAATTGTCTGGGACCCCTGCACCTAGCCTGGGCACTGTGGGCTGGGTGTCAGCACAGCAAAGCAGTTGGACTACAGGAGGAGAGGCAGGGGGGAAGTGGGGTCTGGAACCATGGTAGTGTCTTGGCCTGGGAACAGGGCAGAGGAGACAGGCTGCTTTGGCTAGCACCCAGCAGCCCACCAGCCCCAAGGAAGTGCACAAGGATGGGGGTGTTCATCTGGCACCTGCCTGGGCCCAGGCCTGCCAGGCTGACTTACTGTGGTCCCTGGGTACCCGTGCATTCTTGACTCCTGATCTGAGGCCAGGTAGCGCAGATGCACTGGTGCAAAGCATCTTATCTCTGAAACGTTGCAAACTCTTACAAAAAACTTCTGTCTCAGGGCTCTGCAGGCCCTGCAGCTGGATGTGGGGGAAAGGCCACACTTGGCAGTAGGGATGTGGCCTCAGGGAAACTGGTGCCCACACTCAAGGCACTGCAGATGTTCTGACTCCACCTGAGGTGCACAATGTACCACCACATACTTCTACAGCATGTGGTGGTCTTGGAGGAGCATGAGGGGGATGCATAGGCCTGGTGAGTGGAGGATGTCACCTGCAAGGACATGTCGGACTGGTACGAAGAGTCATGGGGCCACCACAAAGAGAAGCAGGGTTGGGTGGACTTGGAGTTCTGGCCGTAGCTCCTGGCCCTGGAGTTCAAGTGGCTCTAGGTGCTGTGGGAGCAGAATATCACACTGTGCCGGGTAGTTTAGGCCATGGAAGATGACTGCGTGCTGCTGGACCCCATTCTGGCCCTGGCAGTCACCATGGTACTACCTGCTGCAGTCATCCACCACCTAGTAGCAAGCCCCCACTTGGGCCTGGGAGGAAGTCCTGTGGCATTTCCAGCCACCAGGAGTTCCTGGGGTGACCCTTGCCCCAGATCTGCTGCCAACCACCTCCCTGCTTGGGCCCAGACCCACCACTTGCCCTGGCTCCATGCAGGTGCAGAGCTGCCACCAGCAGGACCAGGACTGCATGCTGGCCCTATTTGACCATAGACAGCACCTGGTTAGGGCAAGCTGTTCACACCACAGGACTGGCAGCCACCATTGCCCTTGGGTGAGTCTCCCACTCACCACACTCACTGCGGTGTCCACACCCATAGGGAAGGCCCAGAGGCTGGGGTTCTGAATGCCTGTCCCTGGGAACTGCCCCCTAGTTTCCCCCATTCCACAGCTTCCCCCCCCCCCCACTGAGGACACCACAAATAACAGTTTGTAAATAGTTTGCACAAGGAAGAGGTGTTTCTATTCTTGGTGGGTGAGGAGGGTGGTAGAAGGGCTATGGTTGTTGTGGAGGTGGGGGCTGTGTGTTGGGGGCTCTCTGTTGAGTGAGGAGAGTGATTCTGTTTAATGTAAGGGAAATGAAAACTACTTCCTCTGACACATGTCTGTAGGGAGTGGGCAGTGGTGCAGGTGAGATGGAGCTGGGAGTGCTGGAAGAGGTTGTTGGCCAAGGTCTCTTACCCCTGGTGTTCCAGTCCCTGCTGGCAGGTGCACAGCTCTCCTGGGGCCTGGCCTGTTGGGGCCAGCAGTACAGCAACATGACCAGCAGGATTACAGGGTACTGGTTGTTTCTGCCAGGGGCAAGAGCTAGAGCTGCCATGGTGCAGGAAGGCAAAGTGAGTAAGGAGAGAGCGCTGCCACATGCTGCCTCTGCACTGGGCATGCTGCTCCTGGGCAGAGAAGGGGCTGGCTTTCAAAGATGGCTGCCAGGTGCTGGCAGCTGCAGCTTGAGCCTGGAGCTCTCCCCAGTGGTGGCAGGGGCCCATTGCAGGACTGCAGGGAACTTGGTGCAAAGAGCAGCAAATCTTCTCCTTAATCCTTCCATGTGTAGACGCTTGCCCAAAGTGCTTACACCAGACTAGCTTACATGAGAATAAATGTAGGCCAGATCAAATGCCTGTGTAGATGTGCCCAGCTTGTATGAAACCCAAAACCAGATCTAATTTCAACAACTACTCTGTTCATTCACCCAGTTTTAGGAAAACTTTTTAGGGCCCCTACCAAGATAGACCTGAATGACATTTTAGGATCAAAATACCTTTGATTTTTGAGACCGAGATCCAGATTTAGGGTGGCTACAGTTCCAGCTGAATTGCCTGCTTCATTTTAAACGTCAATTCCACCAAAGACTATGCAAGATCAGGGGCTATAATGAGAAAACCAAAAGACATATATAAATGCATCCAGTACTTTGGGAATTTGGGAACTGGATTCAAGCTTGTATTTTCAATTTTTAGGAAACTTTACATTAATTCAGACTCTGCTCAGTTTGAATACTACTCCTGTTTAGCTTCTCTCACCGGTGAAAGAAGTGATGTTGGTGTATAGCTCTATACATAATATCTATTTTATATTAAGAAACATAAATAACATCAACTATGTAGTTTTTACAGTAAGATTTTTTTTTTTGTCAATCTTTGTCATTTCTCTCTCCTATTTTTAAGTAAATCTTGCTAAGTGCTTATTAGAGAAGGCAGGTTGAAGACTACATTTTGATTTGTTTGCGAGGTTCCTTCATTCCTAGGGTAGTTCATTCCACAGTCCTAAACTGGCATCTGTGAAAGCTCTGTTTTTCACAAAGGTAGCTTTCTCCTTACTATAATAAGTTCAGAGAGAGTGTTGCCAGATATGGATTGCATCTAAGAGCTTTATTGGCTATTTCCAGTATTCTAACCCAAAACATTGAGCTTGATTCTATATTGCACATAATATATTCTTGAAAAAAACTTGGAGTGTTTAATTTAGTATTTTAAGATAGACTTGGAAATATTTTGCCATGCGAGGCAATTGGAAAGGCAGTGGGCATGATTCTCCTCTCCCATGTCTGTTATGCAGGAGTAATACCACTTATGATGATTTGTTCCTAAGACATTAATAGATCTTCAGATGATATATGATAATACAGTTCTGCTAGTTTAGTCCAATAGCTCAGGGGTAGGTAGCCAACCTGGAGTATGTGTGCCACAAATGACACACAAAACATCTGTGTGTACACACAAGTTTGGGAAGGAGGCATGCAGCACAGTGGCAGATAAGGCAAGGAATAGAAAGCATAGTTGCAGTCAGACAGGGAACAGATACCAGAGCATCCAATTTGGCAGGGGAAGGGGATTAGCACTTGGAGAGGATGGGGGGCTCATTTGTGGCATACCTACCAAAAAGATTGGCCCCCACTGATGTAGCACATCACTCAGATTCTATGTTATTTATAATAATCTTGTTTAAAATGCAGCTTTTTTGAGTATTTAATTTTGGAGTTAGGAGGAATGGGAACCTATACATGTGACGTAACTGTGCTTCGACCCCTGCTAATTCCCACGTGTCAGAGCAGACTTGATTGAGTCTGTTGTGTGTCTGCTGGGGCATGCTAATTAGCACACTGCAGCAGATGCCACATCATGTGTATTTAGTGTCCCCCCCGTTCAAAATGGTGGTGGGGGTACTTTAGTCGCAGTGCAGGTGCTTTAACTGAAGCTCATCAAATGTTTGATGAGCTTCAGTTAAAGCACCTGCACTGCCATTTTCGAGTGCAGAACACTGAATACATGGAATGCTGCTGGTGCTTTAATTAGAGTAGCTCTCAGAGTTTCTCTCATTAAAGTGCCCCTTCTCCCAACCCTAGAGCACATGTATAGATGCCCAATAAGTTCCGCCCCCACCGTCCCACTACTATTTCAAGCTTTTTTTTTTTAATTGCCTACAAAATCAGGGAATCTAATCAAACTCTCAACATTTGTATGCCTCGGCCAACTGGGAAAAATAGTTCAGTAAACTGTAAAATGTCAACACAGATTCAAAATGTTCATTCAAGGTCTGAAAAATTTTAAACTAGTTTGTAGTTCAAATGGATAGAAATTTCAAAATGAGACTCATTTTTACTCAATCTAATACTTCCCAAATTGACAGTATCAAAATGGAAGTTTTCAACACTTTTAAATCGTTCTTTAAAATTACTCTGGCTCCAAAAAATCATAGGCACTAATCTTGTTTCATGGATGGATTAAATAATATTGGTTAAATGACATTTTCCATAAAAAACTAAACAAAACAGTTGATTGAAAGCCTCTTAATTTCTCAACACTCATTGGTGTGTGTTTAAATTGGGATAATAATGCTAGATTGCAGACTAGAATTGGATTCTTATATTAGATTCAGATTATTTATCAGAAATTTTAAAGATAAAACTTTGATTTAAAAAAATAAGAGTGTGTATTTTCCTTCTTTCAACTTGGGAATTATTTTTTTTTAGAAAGAAATGTCATGAAGAGGAATTAGGTATGCAACAGCCTTTTCTGCCTTTGAAAATCAGCTAGTATATTCCTATACCAATATGGGAGCAGCTTTCTGGGTTTATTACTCTAACCACCTGTGGTATCTGCTATATTCAAATGATGTGAAAGAGACTAAATGAACCTCAGAAAGTGCTTGGAACACACAACTTTTTTTTAGGATGTCTCCTCAGTATAGAATAAGACCAGTCAGTCTATCTGTGATACCTAGAAAGATACTAGAGCATATCATCAATCTATCAATTTGTAAGTACCAAGCAGATAACAAGGCAATGAGTAACAGCCAACTTGGATTTGTCAAGAGCAAATCATACTTAACAAACCTAATTTCCTTCTCTGACAAAGTGATAGACCATGCGGAAAAACACGGAGCAGCAGATATGATATATCTGGACATTATTGTTGCATTTGACACTATCCCCATGGCTTTCACACACAGAAGTTAAAGATGTATGGCCTAGGTGAAACTACTAAGATTGGGCTTGCCCATCAAATCTTTCATGCACCCAAGAGTAGGAATCAACTGGTCAAAGTCAAACTAGGGGGGAGGAGGCAAATGGAGTTTCCCAGGCATCAGATCTGGATATGATGCTATTCAGTATTTTCATTGATGACTTCATAGTATCATAGTACTTAGGTTCGGAAGGGACCTAAACATATCATCAGGTCCATGCCCCTGCCCCAGGCAGGAACCGGTGCTGGGATGATATCACCCCAGCCAAATATCTATCCAGCCTCCTCTTGAAGACTCCCAAGGTAGGACAGAGTACCACCTCACTTGGGAGCCCATTCCAGAGCCTGGTAGCCCTAACTGTAAAGTAATGCCTCCTGAAGTCCAGCCTGAACCTTCTCTGTAACAATTTGTGGCTGTTATTCTTAGTAACCCCAGGTGGTGCCCAGGGAAACGGAGCTTATCCCAATTCCTGCTGGTCCCCCCCGGTGAGTTCATAAACGGTCACCAGATCCCCTCTCAGCCTTCTGTTGTGGAGACTGAATAGGTTCAGGCCATTTAGCTTTGCTTCATAGGACCTCCCATGCTGCCCCTTGACCATGTGAGTGGCCCTTGTCTGGACCCTATCAGTGCTAGCCACATCCCTCTTGAACTGCAGCCAACTTTGGCCTGGCCACTGCCGCATAGAGGGGAAGGATCACCTCCCTGGACCTCCTTGTGATGTACCTGTAGATGCATGACAAGGTTTGGTTAGCCTTACTGACCATTTCCTAGCATTGGTGGTTCATGTTCATCCTGGAGTCAACAATGACTCTAAGATCCCTTTCTGCCACTGTGTTGACAAGAAGTGTGTTCCCCAGCCTGTAGGTGTGATGCTGGTTCTTTCTCCCTAGATGCAGTACCTTGCATTTGTCTGCATCAAATTCCATCCGATTCTCATCTGCCCACCTCTGTAATTTGTTTAGGTCTAGCTGTATTCTGTCCCTCCCCTTCAGCATGCCCACCTTGCCCCACAACTTGATGTCATCAGCAAATTTGGACAGCGTGCATTCCACACCCACATCCAGATTGCTGATAAAGATGTTGACCAGTACAGGCCCCATATCTTGGAGTATAGCGCTCAGAATATACTTACTACATCCGTGGTTGACAGTAAACTGAGTGGGAAAGCAGGCATGTTAGAGGATAGGATAAGATCATTCAAAATGATCTTGACTAAATTAGAAAAAATGCCCTGAAGTGGGGTGAAAATCCATAAGGACAAGTACAGAATACCATCCTTAGGAAGGGACAATAAAGAGCATAAATAGAAAATTGAGGAAAACTGGCTAGGCTGTAGTACCGTCAAAAAAGCATTTCTGGAGTACAGTGGATCACTAAGTGAATATAAGTCAACAATATAATGTTGCAAAAAAAGGAAGGATGTCTTAATAGAAGTGTTCTATACGAGAGATGAGATGTGAGTCTTCCACTCTGTTCAGTATTGCTATGACATCATATGGAGTATGATGTCCAGTTTTGAGCATTCTGTTTCAACAAAAACTAGGAAACCAGAGAGATCAACAAAAACAACAGAGATCTTTAAAACACGGCATGCAAAGAAATGTTGGAAGAATTGGAAGGGAAAAAAAGGCTCTTAGAGGAGCTGGATAACATTCTTCCAAATACAAAAAAAGAAAATTGTTTATTAAAAAAAAAATGGTGACACCCAAGGGATAGGGCTTAAATTGCAACACAATTATTTAGGTTAGATATTAGGGGGGAAAACTTCTTAAGCATGGGTGTGTTTAAGTACTAAGATGGTTCCATCACTGGAATTTTTTAGTGAAGGTTGGATACACATTTGTCTAGCATGGTCAGACAGGGATGTTCCTGATTTGAGCAGGGGGCTCAGACTACAGTAGAGAGAGGGCACCTTAAGGTGCCTTCCAGTCCCATTTTTCTAAGATTCTGTATAACCATGATTGCTTAGTATGGTCTGCTGTTATAGATCAGACTTTCTTCAATTTTACATTGGCATAGCTGCAGTGATTTCCATGGAGTTATACTAACACCAGAGTGAAATATCTCAACAGTAAATCAAGCCTATTGGTTTTATTATGTAAGTAATTCAAGAAACCCAGAGCCAGGGACCCTCTGAAAAATAAACAGATCAAATCTCAGCTATTATTTATCAGCAGAACTCTATTGCCTTTACAGGATCTATGATGATTTATTCCAGCTGAGATTCCAACCTTACACCACTTTAAACTCCAACCTTAGATATGTATCTCTGGGATTAATCCACTGATGAGATTAAAACTGCTCTGAGAAGGGCAAACAGCAAGAAAAGGAAAGAGCAGTTAGGATGAGATGTGCACAAGAATGAAATAACTACATTTTGTTAGCCTTTTTTAAACAAGTGTGATTTCCAAAAGCCTTTATTCTCTGGAAGAAATTTCAAAAGAAATCTCTATCCGCAGTTCTCAAACCAAATTTAATATGTAAGACAGACATTTTTATAACCCATGAAGTTGCTGAATCTTTCATTACTTTTTATTATTTGACACCCATGTTTTATGCAAATGAGCTTTTTGTTAAACAGCACCTACTAAGAACTGTCCACATATTCTTAAGCCTGCACTTTTAAAGCTGATTTTTTCCCCATACAGATTATTATAAAGTATAACAAAAAGGTTTAAAATAAATCACCTTGTTAATTTGTTACAGTCACTGGATTTCATATCCTCAAAGTAATGTTAATATTTTCATCAAGCAAAGCAATTGGAGTTTTATGTTTGAATCAACTTTGCTATTAACACAGGACACTAAAAACACAAAAGGAAATCTCTCTTCTTGAGGAAGTATATGGCAGCAGGATTTTTAAAAAGAGGATTATAGAAAAAAATAAGAGGTAATTTATAAAGAGCTAAAAGGAAGTGATCCTGATTAAAATTTCTGTTCTGAAGTACAGCCCTTAGTTATTAAGGCTAAACCCATTTTTTCTAATGTATAGTGACAAGAACGTTCCATACTTACTAATATAAATTGGAGAAAAATAAAAAAGAAGAAAACCCTCAAACACCTTATTTCCTAGCTTTTTGTCTTCCTTTCTATTTTTAAACTTCCTGCGCAGCAAAATAACCCTGCCCAGCTCCTCCTGCATTTGCAGGCAGGGGGAGCTAGAGCCTGGGGCCAGCACCTGTGCTGGCCCCAGCAGTATAAAAACCTGCCCTGGTGAGCACCTCAGGGCTGTTTGCCCTCAGGAGCTTCTGAGGCCCAGCCACTTAATATCTGGGGATGCTACTCCTTGTGCCAGCTGGACTGCTGAAGTAGCCCTAACCTGGAGTGGCCCCTGCACCTTCTACCCACTGCAGCAGTCTGACAGTGGGAGCTGCTGCCTGGCTGTGATGTGCTGCCACCTGAGACAGCATCCATCTCTTGGACCTGCAGCCCCAAGGCTGCGCCCCTGCCAGACCCAAATGGGGTGCCCCTGCTCTGCTATTTGGGGCAGCTATCACCCCAAATATTCATAAATTCTTAGACATTAGGGGCTGGAAGGTACCTCGCAAGATCATTGGGTCCAGCTCCCCTGCCATAGGTAGGACGTCTGCTGGGGTCAAATGATCCTGTCGTGCCCCTAATGCTGGTGCACCCTTGATCTGCGAGCCTGGGTCGGCACGACCGGCTTGGCGCGAAGAGGGGGAATTTAAAACCAGACAGGTGGGTGATAACGATGACCAGGAGTCAGAGGGTTTAAACACAGCGTATGGTTATACAAAAGGTTTATTTTACTTATTCAACTGATGTGCTGCAGCGTAGGCACAGGAGTTGATTTATTCAGTTACAGCATGCAGATATCATGTTACCCAGCATTTACAGGGTGGGTAAGAGAGTTGCTTGTTACAGATTCCGAGCGATTCACACAAGCCGTTGCAGTCTGCAGATTACCGAGAGCTCTTGATAAGAAAGATTACGACAGAGATACACAGGGATATGCCAGAAAGATACGTAGGCGGAGAGATGCATGACCTGTTCTTCTTGAGTGTATACACAGTTCTCTGCTTTGGGCAGAAGTTCTTTTAAAGTTATATTTGGGAAAAGTGAGCAATTACTATACACTAGGCATGAATAATTAATGAGTTGGCACTTGTGCTTTCTTTGCTCAGGTTTCAAAAAAAAAGAGGGGGTTATTTTTACTTGGGTGGTACTGGTCCTGTTTGGTCACAGGATGGCGCACATAGTATATTTAATTTTACAACTTTAGTAAAGTCAGCTAATCTCATTACTATAGGTACTTTATCTTTCGTGCTGGGCTGTCAAGGTCAGTTTCTCTCTCTCGTATGAGAAGTTCAAGCGATTTGAAATGAGGCACAGATAGGGGTGTGTATATACAGCACTGTTAATACAGAGGGATAAATTACAATTACAGAGTTTGTTGTGTTAGCTTCTGACCTTTTGCCATCGGCATCTGAAATCAAAGACTTTGATCTTTGACAGATCCAAGCAAAATAAGCATCCAAATACCTTTTGAATGAGTCTGGTTTAGGTGCTTGCATCACCTCTGGGGGGAGTCTGTTCCAAACCCAGGACACTCAAACAGTAAAGGAGTTTTTCCTTATGTCCAGTCTAAATTGGCTTAAATAAGCAGATATGCTTCTTGTGGGGCCTGCTTTGAACTGTCCAAGCATGTCTTTTTGACCCCAAATGGCCAAGAGGTCAGCCACCTTGTCTGTCCTCCAGCTGGGTCCCCAGTGCTGGCCCTGGACAGGCTCCTCAGCATAGGTCTTGCCACTTGCCTCACCAGCAGAGATCCTGGTGTTTCCTGTTTATGAATTACAAATTCTCTGATAAGAAATCTAAATTCACTCATTAAAATTCCCAGAATAGTGTTCTTCCACATTAAAATGAAATGACACTTTATAGAGAGAGGGCAGTGTTTTATTGCTAGATTTGGGCAATGTTGGGCAATGTTTTATTGGGATATTTACAAGTCTAACACAAGTTGGAGGGAGGGTGGGGGACTTTTTGGGTGGGTGTAGGATTTGTGAGGGTGAGGTTTGGGGGGCATGAGGCTTGTGTGGGCGTTTGGATTTTGTGGGTGAGGGGTTTGTGGGGACTGGCTTGGGGATGTAGGTGGGTTGTGGGGGGGCTGTGTGGGTGAGGCTGCTCAGGAGGCGTGGGTCCCCTGCCCCACCACAGGGTGCAGCCCCCCCCCACACAGCACACAGATCCCCCCAGCACATGCCCCTCTGCAGGGCTGACAGCCCCTCCCCCCAAGGTAGCAGCAGCTGTGGAGCACTTGGGGCCTGCTGCAGCCAGAGCCCCAAGTGATGCAGCATGGCCTCAATCCCCTTTGAGCAAGGGCCACTTGTGCCACCTGTCATGGGGGGGGTTACCTTGTGGGTAACCCATTTCCCCCTGGCCAGCCCCCCATCCAAAGACAACTCCCACACATGTACAGGTGCCCCCCGCACAATTCTCTCCTCCACCCCCCAAGTCATTCCTACTTACCGGGGACAGTACCTGGGTCACAGCCTTTTACTGCTTCTGCTTGTCCCAGTGGGGAACTGTGCCCTGAGCCACTTTTCTCCATAGTTTTTTATTTGATACCAGGAAATCCAGGTATCAGATTTTGAGCCTGTGCTGCAAACATGCAGCATGGGGAACATTTTTGCATTCTCAGCATGCCTCTTACAGCATCTCAAACCAGTTTGAGATGCTGCAAGGGGCACGTGTGCTCTCATCTGGATGCTCCCTATAAGTTTCAAGGACCCAGGAGCTACCAGGGATGAGGCAACCTCACCTGGACCAGGAACTCCAAGGGGGGATGGGCTGGATTGTGAGCAACCTTGCTTGGATCAAGGGCATCAGGGGGCTGGGACAATGTGAGATAGGGCCTGAGACCTGGAGAATGAAGTAAAAATGAGGGCTCAGGCACAGAAAGCTGGGTCAGGAGAAGACGGCCAGGGCTGGAGGCCTTTGGTTAGACCAGTGGTATACTAAAGCCAAGCAGGGCTGAGGCTCCTACAGAGGCGAAGTGGATAAAATAACATCCATGAGACATGGGCATGTCTGTAGGGGAGGATAGAGACCATGGACTTAGCCTTTGAATTAATTAGGGGTGGGAGCCCTGAGGCGGAGAGACTGTGGGTGGCAGGGCTGGAGCCCCAAGGACAAGGGACTGTGGACAGTGGGGCTGGAGCCCAAATTAGGCAGGGCAAAGTAAGCCTGAGAGACAAACTGGGTATAGAGTGAGAGCACCGAATGCTCCCCAGCCTCTGAGGACAGGCTCCTCTTATTATCTTTAACATCAAGGCATGGCTGTTGAGGTAGCAGGGTGAGATCCTGATGGGCTGCATTCAGAGCATAGAAGGACATAGGTGGCCACCAGTGGGCATCATGGCTGCCCTTGGGGCATGTCATGTTACAGAAGGGTATTTGCAAGACTTATAAAGCCAGAAATGTCAGGGTCTGTCTTGTTTTTGGGGCCCACGTTGGGCCACATCGTAATGGCACTTGCAGATGTTGCATTTAAGTTGCTCTAGCCTTAACCCCCTTGTCTTACTAACACTGGGTTTGGGATCCCAGTGTAGCTCCCAGCATGTTCAAATGTGTTTGCATGTTATTCCTGATCACATGGTTATAAGCCAGGTATAGCAAACATCTGCATGTACCTGAAGATACAATAACTCTTTGATCTGCAATACCAATGGAGTCTGGCTACATCTGCCATAAGCTTTCATGTGTTGATGTCCCAAGTACAGCAAGGCAATTGAAATCTTGCATAAGTTGTAAACACCCTATTGTAGGGGCCCCATCATTGCAAGGTTTATTGTATTATGAAAGGGACCACTGATTCTGTAAAGGCAATGCGGAGATTACATAATCTTCTAGTTACTGATAGGACAGCCGCAGTAGAAAAGTTGTGTGACTGATTGCCCGCCCTACCTTCAATTCTTGGCTGTAGTGGCAAGACCATGGAGTTGATAGTAGCTGGCATAAATCTACCTGCAGGTCCTATGTAGAGCCTAGGAGCAATCCATGCTACAGAAGCCCTCTGATCAGAGGAGAGCAAGGAAGAGTACAATGACAACTGTGTACTTCCATGCCCTGATCTCTGTTGTCTGGCCAGTCACTGGTATTTCTCTCAAAGATAATCCTTGGCAACACATATTGAGTCGTAACTGTTTGCTCTGTTTTGTGTTTTTATCTTTTGTCTGTAGTTTTGCCACCTACCATCAAGCTTCATTTTCTTCCTTTTGATGCTGTCTTTTCCTGACCCAAAGTTATTGGGGGCAGGTGGTTATCCTTTTTTTATCTCCCATTTGTTCTCATTCTGTGGCTTTGCATCCATTTTTAGAGCTCTTGGGAATCAAGAAAAGCCTGAGTCAAGGAGCACAGTGACAGGAATTCTTGTTGGTTGTCAACAATGCTTGAGCTGCTGTACAGAAAGGACGGTATTAATAAACTAATTTTAGCTGAGGTGGCAGTGCTGCATATGAAGTCAGTGGTTTCTGCCCTCCTTGTTTGTTTGGAAACCCACTAGTGATAGAGAAGTGGATGAATGCAACATTTGCTGGCTGTCTCCTCCTAGTTCTGAGCTCTGTTCCCTATTAGATACTCATTCTTTCTCCACTTTTTTCCTTTTGTATTTTTCTTCTCCCCTTCCCTTTACTTTATAATTTCTAATTTAAAATTGTTTTTTTGTTCTTTAATGTCTCTTCATTCTACTATGCACTTCCATTACATGAGGGAGATGTGAAATATTGGAACCAGAAGACAAGATGTTTCGTTGTACAACTGAATATAAAAAGGATAAAAAAGGAGAGAACTTACGCTGTCTGTGGCAGAAGGCTTCAAGTTGCTGCCTAGTACCTTAGGCAGCTGTGAGAACAAGTTTACAAAGGGCAGAATAACTGGACCCAGGCGCAGATGGTCACCTATTCCTATTGCTTCTCTTACTGCTTCGTTTTCCTCTGGTCTGTTCAAGTCTGACTGAAGTAAACTCTGTTTTGTTTAAACAGCTCTATATAAAATTGCACCAGCTAGAACATAGTATTGCAGTCTCTATGTATAGCGACTGTAAGAAGAAGGAGTTTAGGGAAAACACAAGGTAGTCATCTATGCTAATCTATGCTCCTCCCTTCCAAATTCTATGCATGTTGCTATTTGGAATAGTCTGATGTACCATTACCTCAGCTAGAGGAAGTGAGTGGGGAAGGCTTAGCTTTTGCAAGTGTTCATGGTTAGGAATCCAGAGTGGTGAAAATTAGAAAATACTCCTATGAACTGATTACCTGGAAGTGGTCTTGTAATCAGATAGCATAAAGAATATAATGGTAGCTGCAGTGGGGAAGTAGCATGCAAGATAACTGAGAAGTATTAAAATGGAGTTAGGATGGAGTTTGGAGCTTTGCAGATAGTGGAACTCTGTCTGTATGCATAAATCCATGCTGGAGAATCTTAATGGAGTGGAGCCAAAAGTGGCAGTGGTACACATGAAGAAATTGTTAGCCATATTTGTAGTACACAGGCACCATTTTTGTTGTTGTTCAGGCAGTGCCTCCCAGTAGGGTCCTGGTCCAATATTAGAACTAATATACTTTACAGCAATACAAAAATTATTGTTATTAATGTAATCAAGTGCATTTCACACTGATCTAAATCATTATCTTTCCCATCAAAAAGTTTCCATCATATGAGCTCAGAATATGGTCAGATTGCCTGATTATCACATTATTATATAAAAGGAAGAAAATAGAAAATATTCTAACTTACACAAGGTTTTTCTTTTCTTTATGTGTGTATTATGCACACATACATGCGTACATATGCACTGTACCTAAGTAAGTAGGATTATTTGTATCAATTTCCAAGGTGTAAGTGATCAATTTTCCCCCCAAAAAAATCCTCCACTTGGTGATGATATATGATGGTGCACTGGTAAAGAATCCCTGGCCAAGATAATTATAATGTGTGGAATTCAGGGACCAAACAATTTCAGAAAAATTGGTATGCAAAAAGAAGCACTGATTTTTTCAGTCAGTTCTATTCTCTGATCTGAAGTGGTGAAATAACTGGTAGGAATTAAAAGCAACTTCATGGACATTATCATGGAAGCCTTGTCAGTGAGTGAATGAATCTCAGATGCAAACCTTCCTGGCAACATGTGATTTGACATTTTGATTCTTTGCCAGGTAAGAGGGTAGAAGATAAGAATTTCTGACCAGGGAGAGGAAGAAGCCAGTGGAATCATATATGGTATGTTTGTTTTCAGGAGACTTCGAGATAATAGAAAAGAACAGTAAAAGAGTTTATTTGAGGGGGGGAGAAACCTTATTACAGCTATCATTCCCCACATTTTACACAGGTGTAAATCACGTCAGCACACAGACATGTACTTTGGACTTAGAACCTGGAGTGTATGAACAATATTTTGGAAAAAAGTGTAGGTTTTTTGATAGCTAACCTTCTTGTGCTGCTACATCCAAGCAATGTGTGATGCATATTAAAGTAAAAGAGGCAATAAAAATAGTTATAAACTACACATCCCATTTTTCAAAAGGGTTGATGATGAAAAGAATTTTAAAAGTGTGTGTTTCAGCAGAATCTAGCTAGGACTCAGAAATATAATAGTTCCTTTCAGAAACTTAAAAAAAAAAAAAAAAAAAGAAATGACAAATGAACAATGAATAGATGAGGAACCTCACTGGTTCCTGACTGCCCTATAATCCTTTTGTTTACATCAGCCTTTCCCTTTCCCTCCCCACTCACTGAAGCCTACCTTTGCTTCCTCAATTTTCCCGAAGTATATACAGACATCAGTTACAGATGACCAAATCATTTCATCTTTATCTTTCTGTAGTCTAAATAAGTTAGAAACAAGGCAGATTGACCTGAGGATCCTTTATTTCAGAGTTCATGTAGTATCTCTATAGTAATGCCTTACTGTTCCTTGGTAAAGGGAAGAGGGAATAGAGGGTGTGGAACATCTCTGCTAAAGAGGCCACTAGGCTCAAAGGTGGTTGTGGAAACTCTGAAGATGCTCTAAATTTTAACTCCCCTACTGTCTGCCTCCAGAATCAATGCAGTAGCAACAGTATGAAAGTCTCAGCTTTCCCCCTCTTTAGAGTTTTGCAAAATATAGCTCTTCTCTCTTCAAGAATCAGGCACTGGGTTTTAAACATTTCTAGAGAGCAAAATGAGAGTGCAAGCAAAGGCTTGTTAGCAGATTTCATAGATTTCATAGACATTAGGGCTGGAAGGGACCTCGGGAGATCATCGAGTCCAGCCCCCTGCCCAAAGGGCAGGAAGTCAGCTAGGGTCATAGGATCCCAGCAAGATAAGCATCCAATTTACTCTTGAAGGTGTTCAATGTAGGTGCTTGAACCACCTCCGCTGGCAGACTGTTCCAGACCTTGGGGGCTCGGACAGTAAAGAAATTCTTCCTTATGTCCAGCTTGAAACGGTCTTGCAGGAGTTTGTGACCATTCGACCTCGTCATCCCTTGGGGCGCTCTGGTGAACAGATGTTCCCCCAGATCCTGGTGGTCACCCCTGATTAAACTTGTAGGTGGCCATCAGATCACCCCTGAGCCTGCGCTTTTCCAGGCTAAAGAGTCCCATGGCTCTCAGCCTGTCATCGTAAGATCTGTTTTCCTGACCTCTGATCATGCGCGTGGCTCTCCTCTGGACTCTCTCAAGCTTCTCCACATCCTTTTTGAATTATGGAGCCCAAAACTGGACGCAGTACTCCAGCTGCGGCCTCACTAAGGCCGAGTAAAAGGGGAGAATGACGTCCCGGGATTTGCTCGAGAAGCATCTATGGATGCAAGCCAGCATTTTGGTCGCTTTACTAGCCGCAGCATCGCATTGGAGGCTCATGTTCATCTTGTGGTCAATGATGACCCCCCAAGTCTTTTTCTTCTGTAGTGCTAACCAACATAGCACTGCCGAGCCTATAAGGGTGCTGCAGGTTTTTCCTCCCAAGGTGGAGAACCTTGCATTTTTCGGTGTTAAACACCATGAGGTTCTCATCTGCCCATTTGCTGAGCTTGTCCAGGTCAGCCTGGATCACCCGCCTATCTTCTGGTGTGGATGCTTTGCCCCAAAGTTTGGTGTCATCGGCGAACTTGGCCAGTCCACTCCTGACTCCAGTGTCCACATCGTTAATGAAGATGTTGAACAGTATGGGTCCCAGGACAGAGCCTTGAGGGACCCCACTGGTCACAGGGCACCATGATGAGTGACTGCCATCAATCACAACCCTCTGGGTCCGACCACAAAGCCAATTTCCCAGCCAGCGGATCGTGGTGGAGCCAAGGCCACAACTGGGCAGTTTGGCCAAGAGGTGATCATGGGATACCAGATCAAAAGCTTTTTTGAAGTCAAGATATATGACATCAATCTCTTTTCCCTTGTCCAGGTGATAGGTCACCTGGTCATAGAAGGAAATAAGATTGGTTCAAACAAGACCTACCTGCAACAAACCTGTGCTGGCTGTCCCTTAGAATGTTAGCCTGGGCCAGTCCCTCAAGGATGGCCTCCTTAATAAACTTTTCTAAGATCTTCCCCAGGATAGAAGTCAGGCTAATGGGCCTGTAGTTAGCCGGATCCACTCTCCTCCCTTTCTTGAAGATCGGCACCACATTGGCCTTCTTCCAGTCTTCGGGCACTACACCAGAGCACCAGGAATTTTCAAAGATCCGTGCCAGGGGCTGGGCTATGACGCTCGCCAGCTCCTTGAGTACCCTGGGGTGCAGGTTGTCAGAGCCAGCTGACTTGAAGTTATCCAGCTTCTCAAGGTGTTCCTTCATGAGGTCAGCATTGATGGAGGGTAGGGGATCCCCCTCACCCAGATTTTCCTGTCCCATAGCAGGCATGGGCATCCCATGGGACTGATGAAAGACTGACGCAAAGTACCTATTTAATAGGTTGGCTTTTTCCTGGGCGTCACTTGTCAGTTGCCCCATCTGGTTTAGCAGGGGTCCAACATTGCCCTTGCTTTTCCTCCGGCTCCCCACGTATCTGAAAAAGGACTTTTTGTTGTCCTTGATGCCTGAAGCTAGTTGGAGTTATCTGTGCTAACTTGATATAACATGCAGTGGCGTGTACTTGCAAACAAACCAAATGCTTCATGGACCCTAGATATGTAGTCTGGCTACTAGCATGTAAAAAAAAACCCATGTTACTTTGTTATGCAACTGGTGCAAGTTGACTTTAGTACAGCTACACTGACTTGACTTGGAGCTGGCCCTATACAGTATGTGAAATAAAAATGGGGAACTGAGGCTTTCCTGAGATGCTTCGAGGAAAAAATGCTGGAACAAAATGGAAATCCAACAATATGATTATAATGTATAGAATAAGTTGGCTTTTTTATGAATATCTCTGAAATAGCTTGTCTGGCTCCAGCCAGTGCTATTATAGATGGCTCATATCAAAGCTTTTGCCACACTGCTCTGCCAGTATACTTCTGACCTGCCAAACATTTGAGCTGTAGGCTTCTTTTAGAGATTGCCAACATATACGGTTGTTTGGTGATGTCTACAAATGAGTACTATGAAATCCAATCTATTACGCTGGTTATCATGAAGACCTTTTTGAGGCAAGGCTATGTAAAGTGATTTTCATGAGTAGCCAAATATAAGGGTTTGCCTGCATTCTCCTGTGGTATGAGGCCAGAGTACTATTCCATTGCCACACAAAAAAACCTATGCATATTTCCTCCCCTTATTTAGCAATGGAGGATGACGAAAAGTTTTATTAGGTTAATCTGTAAAGGGAAACAAAAAAGTTAATATGCAAAGAGGATTTAGACTTTGTCTGTGGCAGAATATTAGCTAGTTTAAAATGGTGAAAATTAGCTTCAGTGGAGCTAGGGTGACTTACTATCTTGGAGCTGGTTCTGTAAATTATTTGAAGTAATTATACGACTCAAAGTAAAGGCTGAATCCTGCTGTGTCATGCCAGTTAAATTTTTAAATTTTAAGGAGGTCAACTAAAGTTGATAGTGCTTGGTACTGTAGGAGACGCACAGGATTGGGCAATACATCTTTTTAGAGCATATTGCAGTGTGAATAATATAATTACTAACTGCTGTAGAGACCAGTTAGTGAAGGATTGTGTATGTCAAAAGTTAGGTCAGACACTTAGTGCTCAAAAGAAGTCTGCTCTCCAAATAGTTCCTCTGTCATTTTGGTATCCCAAAAGAGGTGAAGTTTTCTTCAAAGGACACTCAAAGCTTGGACATGAAAGAAAAAAAAAACCTTTTATACTCTGTTTGAAACAGCTTGCATAGGCAATGGAAGCACATCTCTCTCTCTTTATGACACAGATAGAGCTGTGAAAACATTGTCTTACCTGAAGCAAAATTGACAAATGATTGCTTTCTTCCCAATTCTACTCTTGCCATAAAAGTTCTGGTGATTCACCAGAGGCACCCCTTGTAGCAAAAAACATTGTTTGTGATTGAAATCTGCCCATAGTATCTGAAATTGCTTCCTGGGCTGGCAGCAATGCTACAGTGTTTTCATTCCTATTTGTCCGTTTTTCACCAAGTCCCTAACTAGGCCATCTGGAGGTGGACAGTTGTTTCTGGGTCTCAGGAGGCAGAATCTTACTTTTTCATAAGACCTCAACTCTCAGGTAAACTGTTTAGAAACATTCTTCCAGGCAGTGTCTGATGTGCTGCAGATTGTAAGAGCCACTGATGTAATCTGATGGATTCTTAAGAAATCTTATTCAAACTTTGTTTCAGAAGAAAGCATCTGAAGAATCCAGGACTGAATTTTCACTTTACCTCTGTCCTATGTGGTAGATGGATATTATAGAGCATCAAGTTCCTGTAAATTAAGGAGGGGAGGGTGTATATATTCTTCCTGCAGAATAGATGAAGTTTGAAGATTCTAATATTTTTCTTAAGCACAGCCTTAGAGATAAAATATTCTCAAACAATATTAGCACTATTTTATTCCTATTGATTGTGTTACATACAGCACTAGCTAATTAGAATTGTCCTAACTTTTAGATTATATGGCTGGGGACAGACATTAAAAATGTCTGAGCCTGAATTGATTCAATCTTTGCAAGTTAGTTTAAACTGGCTAGGCTGAACCAATTTGTAACGGTAAAAGACATCCCCTCCAGACTGTGGAAATGCAGTCATATACCTAAAGTAGCTCAGGCTAGAAGCCGGAGGGCACTAAAGCAGCCCTTTCTTCCCTTCCACACTGCTAAGCTGAGGTGGGGGGGGCATAGCTAAGCCCATCAGGATGCTCTGATTAGGGAGGGCTTGCCCCACCACACCCCCACTCCTGACCAGCCCAGCAGGGAGTTCATAACACAGTGTTTATCATCCCACTAAGAAAACAAAAACATCTCTCATTAGTTCAAGCTCTTCTTGAACAGCTTTTTCCAAGGAAGGAACAGTGGGACATTACCAGATGACCTGTTAATTAGGTCCAAAAACCCCTAAGCAGACAATGTCCTGTCTGCCTTTGTCCTGTCTGCCTTACAAAGACACCTCTCTGCGTTAGCTAGCATGTGGTGTGCTAGCTACTGTCCCTGCAGAGGGAGAGGGAAGGGGGAATCCCGGCTTGAGGAGGGAGTAGTGGAAGAGGGGCAGAGGGAAGCCAGGAAGATGCTGCTACGGGGCATCTGCCAGAGCTCCAGCCAGAGAGCACAGGGGTGCAGCCAACCCTGCTCTGGAGCAGAGAGACCTGCCCAGAGCTACAAAGCATCTGGGATGCTGGGGGACTGTGATTTAAGTTAAACCAGGAAGGGGGCTGGGACAGACATTGCATAAACTGTTTTGACCCAAATCAGTTAAGTCTGATACTATATTCAACTAGGTTTACCTGAAACTAGTTTCAGCCATTTTCAAACTGCTTTATGTGCACTGAATGTCTGTTTTGTTACTGATTTAAACCAGGTTCTGATCACTTAAACCGGTTTATGTTTAATGTTTGTCCCTAGCCTATGAGCAGAACAACTTAGGAACTAAACAAGCAAGTCACTTGCCACATCATGGTGGCAGTGCTCATTCAGAGAGCTGTAATTTCTCAGTAGGTAGAACACAGCGTCATTGCCTGTGTCTATCATATTTCCCCTTCCCTGTCAGTGTGCCAGTGGTCTATGGATAGATACAGATAGGATTCTCTGGCCTGATTACAAGAAATGATAGTAATTTCTGGATCATGCTCTGAATATCAACAGCAAAGATTGGGACTCAGGTAAATTTGGCAGCTGTACACCTGTAATACTACAAGTTACAGAAAAAAAATCTAGGAAAGCTTTTATTCACATAGCAATAGTAGCCAAACTGATTAATAAAGATTTTCTTCTGCTTGAAATGAAGTTAATTGGAACAAATTAATTATTTGGAGCATCTGGTACAGGGGGCTGGACTAGATGATCTTGTGAGGTCCCTTCCAGCCCTAATGTCTATGAATCTATGAAAATGCATGGGTTTTATTTTGCACTGCCACCAGGTGTGTCAAGGTAAAATAGCAGGGAAATGTAGGCCTATGCCAAGTATATGTCCATCTTGAAAGAGTGAGGAACTAATTTTCAGAGAAAATGAGTAGCATGACTTCATTTGAAGCCAGAGGGTGATGGCAGTATTCAGCTTATCTAAAATCAGTCTTTAGTGTACATTTTTCCCAGTTTTCATCTATTGTTATACTTTGGTGTGTTTTTACCAAACTATGTATTGTGTTTCAGGTACATTGCTGGGAATCACTCTAGCACATTATGTCAAGGTGGCTTCACAAGTAATCCATGGACTGAACGTTGAAAGATTAGATCATTTTACTTTTCAAGTTAACGAAGGAAGTGTTTGAATTTCAAAAGCTCTTTGAAAAGCAAAATACTTTCTCTACAAAAGATGTTCAGAAACATACTGGTGTACAAGGAAATAGTTGTTTTAAGAGGGCTTCTGGTTTATTTTAGTACTTTGGGGTGTTACTTCCCAATTAATTTACATTAGTGAGTCATTCCATGACATACTGAGAAAACACAAAAACTGGGATATAATAGAAAACAATGCTATTTGAGTCACTATAATGAATCACCTGCTTCCCTCCTACCTCTGTCTCATCCCTATGGCACTTTTTGACATGCCCCTATATAATATATATATAGAAAAGTGTGCATAAAAGTGTGGTTCACTTGGCTTATACTAATATCATTCATATTTGCAGAGGAAGATAACATTAGCACTCAAGTAGACAAGGGATATTTCAGGGGTTAGCATACAAGTATTATTTTTAAATCACTCTTTTTATTAGAATAACACCCATGTCTACTCTTGGGAAGTTGTGATCTCATTCTGCTTAGTGCTGAATATAAAGACACAGTTCCTTCCCTAAAGTTCTTATACTTTAAAGTGACAAGTGAAGGGTAGCTTATAACTACTGCTGGAGCATACATTTCACAAACATATCTGCCATCAAATGTTGTGAAATAATCATTTACTATCATCAGTTCATTTATGAAATCAGCAACATGTAATTTTGAGTTCTATGATGTTATAAATTAATGATCAAGAAGATTCATGAAAACAATAATTATATGGCATCTACTACAGTTTTATATTGTTTATACATTCATAGATGTAAAAGAAAAAAGCTGGTAGAATAGTTATTGCTTTAGGAGTTTCTGCTGAATATCAGTGCAATTTGTCGCATCATGGGATTCGCAATTCTAGGAAACAATGAAAGGTCATTTTGTTGGCAGAATTGTCAGAATCAAACTGAGACCCTGAACTTAGATTCTGATCAAAGTAATATCTGATGGCCTTACAATGGTGCAGTAAGGACAATGAAAGTATATCTCATTCTTACACTCTTCTTCTTTCCAAGGGCAAGAAGCGTGTGTGCAGTTCTGTTCAGGCTGAAGTTTTTATTTAGGCTTTTACTGTAACAAAGTTGCACATTACACTTAGAACATACTAAAACTACAGAATGTTAAGCAGTATTCAATTTAGAATGTGCTGTGAGCAGTCACATGTTAAATGTTAGAACAGTTTCTTGCCTAAAGTGATACTACAGAGCTAGTATGTGGGGTGTGCGAAGCTTTGGTCGCCAATTCGATTTGGAGAAGATTTGGCCCAATTCAGAGGCCAAATCACTGAATACTAATTGAATCTGGATGGAAAAAAAATCCTCCGAAATTGATTTGGAAAAGATTTGGAGATTCAGAAGTCAGTCTTTCAGAGGAACAGAAACTGAGAAGAGGGAAGGAGAGCAGAGGGAGAAAGGCCGACATCTCTAGCTGGCCAGTGACTTCTTTCCCTGAGTCCCCTTCCAATCACAGTGCTCTGGGGGAGGGGTGTACAAACAGCATATAAGCCTCTGTCTGCAGCCTTTTTGTGCCTTTTGTGAGCTGTTTCTGCCTGAGCGACAGCATCTGAAAGGTAATGAACTGGCTTGGCTTCCTACCTAGTCAGTTGCCTGCTAGCTTCTCTTCTTGGAAAGGATTGGATACATCTTACTAAGTAAAATCCCTCTACTTATCTCTATTCAATCCATTACTTTCAACTTATTCTTCCCCCAAAAAACTCTTATTTGTTCTTGTTCCCTCCCCCCTGCCACACACACACTTTAAATAAAGAAAGCTGTGTTTTCACTGGCAGTGTGATCCATCACTGTGCAGGAAAGCACGTACATTACACACACATATATCATAGAAGAAGGAGAGATATTATTAAACACAACACCAGAAGAAGTCAGTCATGGTTGTACATCAGAGAAGAAGAAGAGATATTAGTTTAGTTGCACACAACAGTAAACACAACACAGAAGAAGAAGTTAGACACAGTCATACATCAGAGAAGAAGAGGTATTACAGCTTCACACACACACGTACATTTTCTAGCACAGGAAAGACTAACGTGAAGCGTGCTGGAAAGGCAGGTGCCAGATCTTCTTGCAGGGGAGGGAGAGTGGCTAGAGGGGGTAGGGAAAGAGCTAGAGCTTCAAGTCATCCCTACCCCCATCTTCCCCAACATAGATGCATCCTCTTTCCTGGCAGCTGCCTTATCATCCTCCTCAGCAGGCTGAAGCACAACAACAGGGGAAGCTGAGCCAACTCCCCCACAATCTCCTCTGAGGTGCCTTCCTGAGAAGATCTGGCTCTAGGGGAACTTTGGGTGTAGAGAGAGAACTCAGATTCTCCCTTGGTCCTCAGCATTTCTTTAGCTAGGGCACTCAGGTCCACTGTTTCCAGATCAAGATCCTCCTTTGACACTGGGGGGGGCTCACACTGGGAACTGAAATTGGGGTGGAGGAGACTGTCATACTGCTGCTGGTGGTTATTTCTGGTGTTAGGGGAGGTTCTGGGACAGGTACTACTCCTACCTTCTTGTTCCCATGGGCAGCAGAACACTCATGGATCTCCACCCTCAACCCAGAAGTGAGGGAGGTAATATGGTGCGGGATCATTTTGAGGTGGCAAATGGTCCCAAGTATGCTATCTGCCAGCACTGTAAAAGGCAGATAAGCAAGGCCAAGGAGGTGAAATACTTTACCACCACAGTGATGCTTCTGAATCTAAGGAGGCAGCACCCTCTTGCCCTTGTTCCTGTACAGCCTGGCACCAATGGGACTGTGCCCAAAGCATCCCTCAGCACACAATCATGCAGGATGTGGAGACTCAGTGGAATTCCACATACCTGATGCTGGAAAGGCTGGTGGAGCAACAGAAGCCCATCCATGAGATGGCCTTGCTTGGGAAGATCAGGATCAGTGACCCCCTTAACAAAGCAGAGTGGGATACCATCACCCAGATCTTGGTCTTTAAACCATTCCTCAAGGTCACCGAGACCCTCAGTGCTGGCAATGCCCTCCTTTGCAAGGTGATCCCTGTAGTGAGGGAACTTGAGAACCAAATGGAGAAGTTTTAGTGGATCAGTGTTCCTCGCTAGGGCAAGCCACTGTCACCAGCTTTGAAGGCACTGGTGAGGCGGCTGAAGGAGGGCATCAGGAAATGGCTCGATCACTTGCAATCTAGTATGGTCCACATGCTAGTGGACATGTGTGACCTGAGGGTGAAAGGGAGCATGTACATTGGCAGCACCAAAACCCTTATTCACTAGATGGGAGGTGCTGATGAACAGTCAGGGAGGCAGAAGGGCAGAGGCGAGGGGGCGTGGAAGAGGGGGATCCACTTTCCTGTGCCAGCACTCCCGGAACCAGCCAGTCTCCTCCATGCCAGCCACTGCCACTGTGGGGCAAGGCATGTCTTCAGTATTGGAGTCCAGATGCACCAGACCCCAGCATCAGACAGGTAGCACCAAGGCTTCAATAGCTACCTATCTTGCCAAGGATGTGGAGCTGCTGGACTGTGACCCTTTGGCCTATTAGGTAAGCTGCAGCCAGATGTGGCAGGACCAGGCCACAGTTGCCTGGGAATACCTGTCCTGTCCACCAACCAGTGTTGCATATGAGAGGGTGTTAAGCATTGCAGGATATGTTGTGACATCCCACCACACCTCCTTGAATCGAAGTTTGGTGGAGCGGCTGGTGTTCTTAAAAGTCAACCTCTCACTGCTGGGGTTCCCCAAGCTCCAACTGCAGATTGAATGAGTGCCACCCTCCTCGCTCTGTCCACACTTATTTCCATTTGTTTTTGTTTTTTTAAACCAGTTAATGACCTTCTTTCTGAGCTGGAGGCAGCACTCACTGCATCACCAGCCAGCAGAGAGAGAACATGTCCTGGCTGAGCTCCCATGCCAGGATGAACTTGGAGGTTATGAGCTGGGGCTATGGGGAAGGATGAGGCCCCAAGTCCTGGGCATGACCACTAAAACTGCACTTGCCAGGGTGGGGAGGCCTAATGGGACTGCCAGTGGTGTGGCAGCTCCAGGAAATGCCAGGACTGAGGATCCCCAGTGAAAGACAGGTAGGAGGTGCCTTATAACCTCCAGCCACCGCACACGCACAGTCCTGGCTAGGGAAAGCCCAGGCACATCACGTCTTTGACAGGCCTGAGGTTTGCTGGTTGCAGTGGGGTTCTGAGCTTAACTTCCTGGGATGCCAGCTTTTGGATTGAAAAACCTATTTTCAGGCTGAGGAAGCACCTGTAGTTGGTGTGTGTGCTGTTTCTGGATGGAAGGAATAGTAAACAAGCCAGACGCTGGCATGCAATGCAGGCAAGAAAACCAGTTAGCAAAAATGGAAATGAGGGTGTCAAGGGGTGAGAGAGACAAGCTGGGGTGGGGGGAAAGGATATAGTAGGTAAACGTGGAGAGGTACCAGTTACTACCTGGAGAGTCAGATGTCCAGCAGGTTGCAGTGTGTCATAAATCCAATATCTATATTGAGTCCATGAGTTTCTGTATCCAGGAGGATGATGAAGTGAAGTGTATAGGCCTGTCTATGAAAAGTAAAATCTGAATGCTTGCTAAGATATATTTTTCTAACTATTCAGTTTCTAGCAAAACCCACATTTTTTTTTTTTAAATATTATTTTAAAATGCATTCCCTCCCCTTCCCCAACCATTTCTGGCTTTTTCTTTCCTTCTCTATTGCCTATAGATAAGTATAAGTGAGTTCAGACTTAGGATAAGCTTTAACATTTTTATTTTGGCAGCAAGCTTTTGGTTTTGGATAGCCACAGTTTTGTAGGTTTATAATGATTTTTACTGTTGTATATTGTGTTGTAATCATTTTTGTATTGATTTTTATTGTTTCAATTCAATATTTTATGGTTTAGGCCTGTGTTTGTAAGTGAACCAAAAGCATGTCAAGTTTCCATTTTATATGTCAAGCCTCCATCTTGTGTCCTCGGCCTGGGCATCCCATGTTGCAACTGTATGAGTCACGTACCCCTCCCATGTAAATTGGTTCCTAGATGAATGAGACTGGTGGGGAATGATTGAAATACAATGGTAGCAGGCCTCTACTGAATGGCCTGTATAGACTGGGCCATCACCTCGCATTGATTCATCCAGGAACCACGGACCTCACCCAGGAACAGAGACAAGAACTCAGCATTTGAAAAACAAAAGACCCTGCAGAACCAGCAACTCTACCATTGTACCCCACCATTACAGACACTCGAAACTGCACATCCCTGCATAAAGTACACATGCTTAATACACCAGGGACTGACCCGTGCCTAGGCATGCCTCCTGTCACTAGGGTCACACAAGGTCTGCCCCTATAAAAAGGGGCAGTGAAGACAGACCCAGTGGGATGCCCTCTCCATTTGGACCAGCATCATGCCACACCACCTATTCACCCAGAAGCCCTGCTGGTGACCCCCCTCCGGACAACACCTACTGGACAAGGACCCCTTTCCAGCCTGGATAGGTAGATATTACCTGCATACCTCCTCCTACAATTTGGACTTTCTCTCTCTCCCTCTCTCCTCCTGGACTTGAGTGGACTTCAGCCCCTGCACCAAGCCTCTCTAACCCCTGCTGCTATTGCATGTGGATGGGTGTGTGTGTGGATGCAAGGGAACCAATAAGACATTGTGTCACCATCTTCTCTGTTCAATAAAACCACTGTCATTTGCAACTCCGAGTTGGGTCAAGTTTTACTGACTCCCAGTCCCTTCCGTAATCTTAATTTGCAGCCTCATTCTCCCTCTCTCAGCTCCAGCCCCTCCCCCCCTAAGTTTCCTGATCTCCTTCCAATTCCATCTCCCCTTTTCTGCCACCTTTGAGCCTCTCCTTGCTTTCCTACTGTCCCTGCTGCCTTTCAGCCTCCCATGCCATCTACGGCTTTTTGTCTGTGACTTTCTGCTGCCTTTCTCTGCTTTCCTACTGCCCTGCCACCTTTCAGGGTCTCCTACTGCTTTTCTTGTGATTTTTCTGCTGTCCTTCTCTCTGTTTTCAGGCTTCTCCCTCACCTTCTGTAGTCATCCCTGCCCCCCCCCCCAACCCGCAGCTTCCCAGCTCCTCGTGGCTGTCCTGCAGTGTTCTCCAGCAACTGGAGTCTTTCTCATGCCCTCAGAAGGGACTACCATCTCTCCTGGTTTCATTCAAATATGCCTTAACACACGACATGAGTTTAGCTTTCAGCAGTTAGAGGTGCAGTTTCCCAAAAACCCCTACACCTATGTCCTTGAAACTTGGCAGGATTCATGCTCTCAGAAGGGGCTGTCATCCCTGCAATTTTGTATCTGACTCAGGCAAAAAACAACAACATTATAGGTATTTCAGTGATTCCCCATTATAGTCTATGGCCGAATCTCCAAATCTTTCCAAATCAGCATCAAATTTTCCAAAGCCAATTTGGCCAAATTGATTTGGGACAGTGATCCGAATCGCTTTCATCTGGACCAGCTGAATCCAAATTTGAATTGAATACTTCCCTATTTGTACAGGCCTACTAGTGAGTAGAGGACACTTGGGCTCTGGGCAGGGGAAGAGGGGACTACAAGCAGTGCATCTTGGGATGCTGGAGGACTGCAAATTAGTTTTATTTCCATGGACCAGACTGAAGTTACCCTAACATGAGCTAGATAGCATGGCCTATAGTTAACCCTTGCCTGAGATTGCATAACTTTGAGATACTAAGAAGGCACTTGGCATGAGTTAAGGAGCTTTAAATTGGTGGCTTACATTTTAAATGCTCTTAATGCGTTCTAAGTGTAACATGCTACTTCACTGTACCATACATGGTATCACCTGGGTATTAAAGTAAGTGCCTTCATGGAACCACAGAAGACAGTAAAAAAAAGTTTTGAAGCTGTTTTCCCATGAATTTTACCAGGACTTAAATGGGAAATGCTGGTTTGTCAAAAGGGTTCAGGAAGTGAAAGTCTTTCCACTGATGCTGCTGTCCTTGGCCACCTGTCTGGTCCAGTCATGATGCTGGGTCGTGGTTGAGAAGGAACTGTGTTCACCTGGGGACAGTGAAAGACTGTTTCCCCATCTCTGAGTCTGCTCCTGTGCTAGTGGGCAACAGTCAGGGGGACCATCTGCTGCTTCTGTTGATGATGTCCCTGGCTTCCCATGAGCTCTTGTTTATGATGGAGCAGGTGGATAGGGGGAGGAAAAGGGGGTGGGGGCAGTGAGCAAATGTGGATGAGGAAAGGAGGAGATGCAGAGAGGAAGGTAGATTCTTACCAGTTTTGGGTGATAAGAAAATGTCCCCAGCTGTAGTTCCTGCAGTGTGTTCCAAAAGGATGGGGGCAATATAGCCATGACACTACACCTGCTCTTGATCCACCCCTGGATACAGGCTATTGGCTATACCCTACTGTAGAGAGGAGTAAGGAAAATGCCCTCATCTCTTATTAAAACTATTTTACTTTGCATGTAGTAACTGAGTGTTCTATTAATATTCAATTTAATAATGAACCAAAGAGATTGAGCCCAGATTCATGAGTGAGGATAGTCACAAAGGAGAATACCCTATAGTCTGGTGTTTGGAATACTTTCTTGGGAGCATCAGATGCATCTTTAGCTTGCCCTGCCAGAAAAAAGTAATTAAACCTGACTCACTGGGCGTGTTCAGATGAACGCGCATGTTCCTCTTGCCCCATCTCAAATCTCTTTGAGGTGGGGCAAGAGGCATGTGCAGGAACGGGAAGAAAATTAGACACCTGGATATCCAGGGGCTGAAAAAAAAAGCAAGTTAAAAAAGCAGGGCAGGGCATGGTCCAAGACTATGCCCTGAGGCAACCAGAGGCTGGGTCCTCCATGGAGATGCTCTGGGTGGCAAACCATCTCAGTGGTTGGCCCCTTGCCCTGGTGCTGAAATGTGTGGCCTGGCACACAGTATGCTGCAGCCCCAGGGCTCCAGTGCCAGTAAGTAAGGGGTTGGGGGCCTGGAAGAGGGGGGAGGGGACCATGGGGAGTCCCACTGCTGGCCCCGCTCACTCCCCCAGCCCTGCCATCACTTCCCTGCCTCGCCCCATCCCCCACCAGCCTTCCCAACCCTCCAGGTCACTTCCCTGCCCAGTCCCTCCCTCTGCCAGCCCCCCTCCCCCTGATCACTTTGCTGTCCTGCCCACCACACTGCATAGTTTAAAAACAAAAAAACCCAGCACTTACCAGCACTTTGGCTGCCATGTGGCTCACTGGAGCCCTGCCTGCACAGTGCAGGGCAGAGGGACATCCCCAGTGGCCCCAGCCTGGGCCCTCCTGTCCTGTGCTCCCTGGGGGAGCTCTTCCAGGAGGCCCCAGAGCCCTTATCCCCCCCAGCTTCTAAGATAAGTAGAGGCTTTTCCCCCATTTTTTTAATATGATGGTGCCTGGGGTTGGGGGGGAAGCCATGGGGGCCTGGGGGTGCAAGTGGGGGGTGGGTTTGGGTGGGGCAGCCATTTGGGGGTCTGGGGGAGTGGGGGGAGGCTGCAGCAGCTGGTGGAGGATACGGCCCAGTGTGAAAGCAATTATGGGGCTGGGATGGGGCCTGTGGGCCTTGCAGGGTGATGCTAGACCCTGCAGGGACCATTTGGCCCTTGTTGGGGGCTCATAACCTCTGTGTGGGGCTGTAGCCCCTGTTTGGGGGGCTGTAGTGCCTGTGAGGGTTATTTGGCCCCTGTAAGGGGGCTGTAGCTCCTGTTGGGGGGCCATAGCCCTTGTGTGGCCATAGCCCCCCCAGCTGCCAATGCTTTAACACTGTAGATGTATCAATAAAACATTGCATAACTGAACTCTTTCTCTCCCTCTTTATAGTGGTATTTTGTTTTAATTGTGTAGGAACATGGATTTGGGGGTATTTTACTCAGTGACTTCAGGATTTTTTTTATCAGAGATTTTTCAGTTTTCCAATAGGGAACAACAGAATTCCTGCTAGGGAGGCCAGTGGCAGGATCCTGCCTTCTCAGAGCTGGCACCTTGGACCCAGCTGGCTGTGCCTAACCACCTGGCCAAATACATTTCATAGACACTAGGGCTGGAAGGGACCTCGGGAGATCATCGAGTCCAGCCCCCTGCCCAAAGGGCAGGAAGTCAGCTGGAGTCATAGGATCCCAGCAAGATAAGCATCCAATTTACTCTTGAAGGTGTTCAATGTAGGCGCTTGAACCACCTCCGCTGGCAGGCTGTTCCAGAGCTTGGGGGCTCGGACAGTAAAGAAATTCTTCCTTATGTCCAGCCTGAAACGGTCTTGCAGGAGTTTGTGACCGTTCGACCTCGTCATCCCATGGGGCGCTCTGGTGAACAGATGTTCCCCCAGATCCTGGTGGTCACCCCGATAAACTTATAGGTGGCCATCATATCACCCCGAGCCTGCGCTTTTCCAGGCTAAAGAGTCCCATGGCTCTCAGCCTGTCATCGTAAGATCTGTTTTCCTGACCTCTGATCATGCGCATGGCTCTCCTCTGGACTCTCTCAAGTTCTCCACATCCTTTTTGAATTGTGGAGCCCAAAACTGGATGCAGTACTCCAGCTGCGGCCTCACTAAGGCCGAGTACAAGGGGAGAATGACGTCCCGGGATTTGCTCGAGAAGCATCTATGGATGCACACCAGCATTTTGGTCACTTTACTAGCCGCAGCATTGCATTGCAGGCTCATGTTCGTCTTGTGGTCAATGATGATCCCCAAGTCTTTTTCTTCTGTAGTGCTAACCAACATAGCACTGCCGAGCCTATAAGGGTGCTGCAGGTTTTTCCTCCCAAGGTGGAGAACCTTGCATTTTTCGGTGTTAAACACCATGAGGTTCTCATCTGCCCATTTGCTGAGCTTGTCCAGGTCAGCCTGGATCACTCGCCTATCTTCTGGCGTGGATGCTTTGCCCCAAAGTTTGGTGTCATCGGCGAACTTGGCCAGTCCACTCCTGACTCCAATGTCCACATCGTTAATGAAGATGTTGAACAGTATGGGTCCCAGGACAGAGCCTTGAGGGACCCCACTGGTCACAGGGCACCACGATGAGTGACTGCCATCAATCACAACCCTCTGGGTCCGACCACGAAGCCAATTTCCCAGCCAGCGGATCGTGGTGGAGCCAAGGCCACAACTGGGCAGTTTGGCCAAGAGGTGATCATGGGATACCAGATCAAAAGCTTTTTTGAAGTCAAGATATATGACATCAATCTCTTCTCCCTTGTCCAGGTGATAGGTCACCTGGTCATAGAAGGAAATGAGATTGGTCAAACAAGACCTACCCGCAACAAACCCGTGCTGGCTGTCCCTTAGAATGTTAGCCTGGGCCAATCCCTCAAGGATGGCCTCCTTAATAAACTTTTCTAAGATCTTCCCCAGGATAGAAGTCAGGCTAATGGGCCTGTAGTTAGCCGGATCCACTCTCCTCCCTTTCTTGAAGATCGGCACCACATTGGCCTTCAGTCTTTGGGCACTACACCAGAGCGCCAGGAGTTTTCAAAGATCCGTGCCAGGGGCTGGGCTATGACGCTCGCCAGCTCCTTGAGTACCCTGGGGTGCAGGTTGTCAGAGCCAGCTGACTTGAAGGTATCCAGCTTCTCAAGGTGTTCCTTCACGAGATCAGCATTGATGGAGGGTAGGGGATCCCCTCACCCAGATTTCCCTGTCCCATAGCAGGCATGGGCATCCCGTGTGACTGATGAAAGACTGACGCAAAGTACCTATTTAATAGGTTGTTTTTTTCCTGGGCGTCACTTGTCAGTTGCCCCATCTGGTTTAGCAGGGGTCCAACATTGCCCTTGCTTTTCCCCCGGCTCCCCACATATCTGAAAAAGGACTTTTTGTTGTCCTTGATGCCTGAAGCTAGTTGGAGTTCAGTTGCAGCCTTGGCTTTCCTGGTTTGGTCCCTGCAGGACCGGACCAGCGCGGAGTAATCCTCCTTGGAGGTGAATCCCGTCCTCCTTCCTTTGTAGGCTTTCCTTTTTAGCCACAGTAGGTCTGCTAGATCTCTGGAGAGCCAGGGGGGCTGCTGTGCCTTCTTGCTGCCTTTCCTCCGTGTTGGAATAGATTTAGCTTGTGCAGTGAGGATCGCTTCCTTGAGAAGCAACCACTCTTCTTGAACTCCCAACTCCCTGTGGTCATAGTCCCTGAGGGCCTGACTGACTAGCCTCTTGAGCTTGTCAAAGTCAGCTTTTCTGAAGTCAAGGACTTCTGTGTTGCTGACTGACTTGCCAGCTTTACGGTGGATGGTGAAGGTGATCAGCTCGTGGTTGCTGTCACCCAACTTCCCATCAATCGCTAGGTCACCGATTAGGTCGTCCCCCGTAGCCAGTACCAGGTCAAGCAGCGCTTTGCCTCTCGTTGGCCCATAGACTTCTTGAGTCAGGTAGAGGTCATCCACGCACGAGAGAAAGCTTTGCGCCCGCTCAGATTTAGCTGAGTGATCTTCCCACGAGATGTCCAGGTAATTGAAGTCACCCATGACAACCAAGGTCCTGGAGCAAGCGGCCTCAGTCAGTTCCCGGGCGAACTCCTGGTCAAGCTCGGGACTTTGAGTGGGAGGTCTGTAGTAGACTCCCACCGTTGTGTCCCCTGTGCCTAATTCCCCACGAATTTTTACCCAGAGGGTCTCTAGCTGTCCATGCCAGTCGCCAACATCAGCTTGCAGGGACATGTAGCTTTCCTTCACATAGAGAGCTACACCCTCGCCCCTTTTGTCAACACGATCCCTCCTGTACAGGGTATAGCCCTCTATCCCCGTGGTCCAGTCAGGGTGGAGTCCCACCAGGTCTCCGTTATCCCAGTGACATCATATTTCTTTGCACTGAGCAGGAGGACGAGCTTGTCCTGCTTGTTGCCCAGGCTCCTGGCATTAGTGTACAGGCAGGCAAGTGTGCCCTTGAGGACTCTTGCCTTGCCCACAGATTGTACCAGGGCTGGGGCAGGGGTGGGGTCCCTTAAGTGCCCCTTTAAGTGCCTTGGTCCGCTGGCCTTGCAAGGGCCATTCAGCGGGCCAGCAGGGGCAGTAGTCCCCCCCAGCAGGCTTAGTTTAAAGCCCGGTGAAGCAGGTCAGCCAGCCTGGCTGAGAAGAGCCTCCTCCCCAGGGGAGAGAGATGGAGGCCATCTCTTCCCAGCAGCTCGCTGCCTCTCTCTCCAAAGAGCGGGCTGTGGTCATGGAAGCCAAAGCCTTTCCGATAACACCAGCGCCGCAGTCTTTGGTTCACCACATGGATCCTCCTCTCCCTCCTCAGCCCATAGCCCGAGACTGGGAGGATCGAGGAAAACACCACCTGAGCTCCCAGACCCCTAAGCCCCGCTCCCAACTCCCTGTAGCGCCTCATGACCTGGCTGGGGGTGCTCCGAGCCGTGTCATTGGTGCCCACATGAATCAGGAGCATGGGGTAGTGGTCTGTAGGCCGGAGGAGCTGTGGGATCCTCTCCGCAATGTCTCGGATGCAGGCCCCCAGGAAGCAGCAGACTTCCCGCCTAAGGGGTCGGGGCGGCAGATTGCCCCCTCAGTGCCCCGCAGGATGGAGTCTCCCACAACAAACACCTTATGCTTTGTCTTGGTGAGAGCGGGGCCAGTAGCTGTGGTTGAGCCTGGGTTGCCTGCGGGAGTTGGCAACTGCGTGGGCTCTGCTGGGGCTGCAAGAGGTGCGAACCTGTTGCTAAGCTCCAGCGGGGCAGGGGCCTTGGTGCGGCGGGCCTTGGGGCCCTTGACCACCTTGGTCCATGCCCCTGACTGGGCAGAGCGGGAGGTCCCAGAGTCCTCCTTAGTCGTGGAGGGAGATGGAGCTCTCCCCTGTGGCTCCTGGGGGAGAAGGGCCTGGCAGTAGGAGTCTATCTCCTGCTCGCAGTCCCTGATGGCACGCAGTCTCTGGACTGTGGCCTGGAGCTCCTCCAGCTGTCGCGCCAGAGACCCCAGTAGGGAGCAGACCCCGCAAGGGGAGGGGGCCATGCTCCCGGGCCCCAGAGCCTGAAAAAGGGACAGGCAGCCCCCGCAGCCAAGAGCCAGGGGCTCCGTCTGCGTGGAGCCCGGAACCATGGGCTCCGTCTGGGTGGCCGTCTCTGAGGTGCCCAGTGGAGGGGCCGCAGAGCCCGAGGGGACCCTCGGGGTGCGGCGCGTGCCCATCCGTGTCATGCCTCTGATAGGCTGGCTACGGCTGGGGCTGACTACTCTGGGGGGGTCGCAGGCAGGGTCTTGTGCCCTCCCACGCCCTCCCCTGCGCGAACTCCACTCTAACTCAAGCGCCTGTTTACGCAGCCTGTTCGCGCGGCTCCGGTCGCGGGGCTCCTTGGGGGGCTGGGCCAAGTAGGGGCCTGGGTGGGGGCTTGACCTGTCCCGGCACCAGGCAGCGGCCTCCTCCCAGCAAGCGAGGAGTTAACCCCTTCCCACCACGAGCCCGCTTACCTCCGGCTGTGCTGGGTGTCGGCAGGGGGCTCGGCGGCTGCTGAGGGGGTGTCTGGGGGGCTTCGGGGGAGTGGGGGCGCAGCGGGCTTCACCCACGCGTCTCTCACCGCTCCAGAGCCTACCTGAGTGTGGTTTATGGGGCCAGGAGGACATGCTTTGACAGTTCAAAGTAGACCACCACACCTGGAACATCTTCCAGGCAATAACTGCAGCGGTAGCCAGGCAGGGGACACAAAATAGTAGTGCCACACAGAGGCCAACCCTGCAGCCACAGCCCACTGGCAGCTGGCCCAGAGGGGCAGATGCCTCATCCCGGTCTGGCAGGTGTGCAGCAGGTCACAGACAGGCAGCAGCTCCCACTTCCAGACTGCTGCAGTGGGTAAAGGGTGCAGGGAACTCTCACGGCTGCTTCAGCAGTCCATCTGGCACAAGGTGTAGTGTCCCCAGGTACCAACTGTCTCGGACCCAGAAGCTCCTGAGAGCAAATAGCCCTCAGCTACTTGCCAGGGCAGCTTTTTGTACTGCTGAGAACAGCACAGGTGCTGGCCTCAGACTCTAGGTCCCCCTGGCTGCAGATCTGGGAGGATCCAGGCAGAGTTATTTTGCCCCAAGTGGGACAGTTTGCTCCACTACAAAGTACATGTCCGAGCACATGCACTCAGGCAAAAAGCCCCAACTTAGCTTTGCACCACTTCTATTTGACCTCCTGCAAGTACACTTGTTTGCATGTGTCACGCTCCCACTAATCTCTTGGGTAAATACTGTTACCAAGCTGTTGGATAAAAAGGAGCATCACTGTTACCTACTACAGCTGTGCATTATATGGAATCCTTTTCTTTCTAGTAAATGAGAGTATCTACTAGACTGAGACCATGAAGCAGATAAGCAGAGGAATACCTAGTTTGTAAATCCTATTGGGCCTTAGGTGCTCAGCAGCTTCTAGATATTAATATCATAAATGTAGTTGGCCTGGGACTTTGGGAAGTGTTTGGGTTTAGCTAGAAATGGAGCCACAGTTTGAAGGATCTAAGTGTTGGCCTTGGGCTACACCATATGTGGGGCATCTCTGGAGCTCTGAATTTCTCCCTGCTGTGCTACCACTTGCCCCAAGGAAAAGATTGAGATAGGGAGCTAACTCAGGCTGCTTCCCCTTTTGCCACCCAAATTGCCCACATGACCCCCAGACTACGTCCTCCACCCCTGGATCACTCTCCTACAATCACAATCATCCTCTCTTCCTTCCTTTGATTCTGTCATCCCCCATATTACTGCCTTCTGATCAAATCAGCCCAAGAGTGGAAGAGGCACTGGTAAGAGTGGTTCCTTTCCCTGTCTGCTCCTGGGGTCTCTGCAGGGAATGCCATCCCTTCACATCTAGTGCCAGGCCCTTCCAGGCCCCACAACTGAAGGGGGAGCAGGGGGTCAAAGAGCTTCTGGTAAGCTGTGGGACCCAGTTGGGGATGGATTTGAGAGTCTGAGAGCAGGCAGGGAGGGAGAACCCCTCCCCCCCTGCTTCTGCCACCACTGCTCTCAGGCTGTGCGTGGTGGCAGGGCAGCAATCTGGTGGATAGATAAGGCTGATTTGGCAATCTAGGGGTAGATGGACCAAAGCAGGGGTGAAGAGGATGATTGAAGGACTGATAGGGATCATTGGCATTATTTAGAGGGGTGGAAGGGGTGATCCAAGTGTCCCCTACCCCCCATTCCCCTGCTTATACTGTGGCTAGAGAACCCATGAGCAGGGCAGGCATAGAGCAGACTTTTAGCCCCTAGCCATGCCCATGCTCACCAGCCCTTCAGCAGCAGTTCTGAGCAATGCACATTAGAAAGGGTACTAACCCCAAATGTGTGAGTGATCATAGCATTACTTAAGTGTAACACACATTGACATTCCATAGAATAAGCACCTGCTAACACTAGTGTATAATCTCACCCTGAGATCTGAAAATTAATAATTTAGCTAGGCTGTAAAAATCCTTCTTAGAAGACCCTCAGTTAGCATTATTCTAATGTTCATGGGTCATCAGATTGTTTCTGATGTGCCTGGGGTTACTGGAGTCCTGCTGGCTTACTGGGCCATTACTCCTGATGACTTTGCTATTGTAGAGTTAGTTTCTCCCATCATAGCTGGGCAATGTCCAAGAATGCCCATCTCACCAGAGGTCCTGTATTTCTGTTGTGATTTTCTATTGTGATTTTCAGTTGTCCTGGACCAAAAACACAATGACAAGTGTTAATTATAATTTCTGCCCACTCCCCAAGTTCTCTGGCTAAAGCCATATCCAAAGCTATAAAGATGCACATAGCTAGAATAACATAATACATACAGTAATAACAATATCATAAATAAATACATCATAACATGGACTTTCAAAGACATCAGACAGGTCATATCCTGTTTGGTTTAAGAAATTTGAGGAACATTTTTCAAGTGGAAGCTACCTGCACTGCAACAAGCTGATTGTATAGGGCAGATTCCAGGCAGCCTAAGAATAGAAGCTACACATTTCTGGGTAGAGCTGCAGCAAGAAGGAGGAGAAGGCTGACCATTAAGCACAAAGGGCAACCCCTTGTGCTTAATTAGACTCACTTGACTAGAAGGGGCACTGCTTCAGAACACATAAGCCTAGCACTAGAAGCAAGGGTGGCAGTCTGGTCCTGCATGTTACAGGGAGCAGATCTCCTGAGGGACTGGAGATGCAGGAGACATCCCGGCAAGCATCCTGGCCATCCATTATAACTCAGAGATGAAAGTCCAAAGAAAGACCTCAACTGAGGTGCAGGGGAGATTTTCTTGTAAGCAGTGGCTTGTACTTGTGTGGCGTTAAAGTTGAAACTGGAGAACTTTATTGTGGTGAAAGGGGGCAGCAGGGAGGCCGCAGGTGCAACTGTGAGGTTTCCCACATGAAGTCCTATAGGGGTCAGGACAAAAGGAGGGCTAAGTGTCACTAGAACAATCAGACCTGGGTCAGGCAGTGGCTGAGGGGTTTATAAACAGTCTTGGCCAACACAGGGACACCAGGGAGCTGAGAGGATAAAGGAATAGTTTTCCTTAAGTCTGAGACCTCAAGGGGCCCAGAGTCCAAGCTGAGAAATGGGCCAGGGGCCCAAAGACTGATGCAAGGAGACAACTGAGGATGATAAAACCAGGACAGAACAAGTGGGCCATAGCTGGCAGCTAGTAGCTAGACTAGAGTAACAGTGGGGTAATGCCAAGATGGCAGAGGCTCCTACAGGGAGGTCCAGGACATTGTACAAATAACATCTCTGAGACTTGAGCATGGATGGAGGGGCAGAAAGAGGCCACAAATAGCCCTTAAAGCATTGGGTGCCCTGAGGCACTGATGGGGCCAAGGGATCCCCACTTAGGGCGAGGACAGGACAGGGTTAGCAGGAGGGACCCATAGGCTCAAACAGGCTAGGGCTTACTTTGGGGCCCTGGGGAAGCCTCCCTTCTACAATAAAAACAATTTTATCATTGTGTGGCACACAAGATGAAAAAGGAGGGTACCCTGAGGAACTGGAGTGGGCCAGGAACCACATGGCCACGAGGAGGTGTTCTAACTGTCCCTAGGACCTACGTCTGTAACACAGTAGAACAAAATACAAAAAGCAATTACAACATGCTGCAAACCTCAAAATATAACAGAGGTCATGACAAGTCCCTTTAAAGGTCAAACCTTGGGACACAGACCTGTGTCCTTTGATTACTCTAGGAACCTAAGTGCTTAACATATTGTTTTGCAACTAACACAAGGTCTGAATTTCATTTTATTGTCTAGAGAACACTAGAGTAAATAGCTTATTGTTTTGGCATGCATAGTCAGGGCACCATGTTCACTGGGATTCCAGGTAGGCACAACAATATATTTGAAGACAGTTAACTTCAGGGCCTAGATTCTTATATCTATTTAACTTATTTCCTCCACTTCCACCCTCAGCCCTCCCCCTAACCCCCCAAAAGCAAAAATGCTTAACGTTTTATTCGATAATATCTCTGTACCTGTTTTGTTTTTCAATGTGTACCTTTCAAATGTTATGATGCTGCATTTTCCCTGCTGGAGTGTCAGTTTCAAAGTCAGATGATATAGCCAAGATAAAATTCAAAGACTGTGCGTGCATGTGTGTGTTGGGAGGAACTTTCTGATATTTTAATAGCTTTTCTAATTCGAAACACTTTAAAAAGAGACATGCTTTGAATCAGACATTGGCAACATGTAGCAGATGAACATGGTTGCAGGTGCACCCCCTGAGCTTGGCGGTGCACCCCCTGTGGGTGGTCACCAGTCGCCACACCTGCCCACTTGCTGCTGACACCATCAGTGGTTTCTGTGGGCAGTCCTCAATTGCCACTGGCTACTACCAACACTTTCAGTGGCATCTGCATGCGGTCACTGACCACTGATCACTTCTCGCCCCCCTCCCTCCCCACTGCTGACACTGCTGCAGCTCCCCACTCACCGTCACCATGCCCCCACTGCCACCTGCAGGCAGTTGCTGTGCACCCTCAGCCTCCAGGGTCACATGGCATTCATGGAGCCAGATCCTTTATTCCTGTATATTAGTACTGCTTCTTAGCTGGCATGAAGCGATCACTCTATTTGCTTTTAAGAGGCTTTGCTCTTGATAGAGGATTCCCTTATGCTTTATCATTCTCAACAGTCATTTCTTATGAAAGATTTAATAATCAGTGCTGGTGACCTGCATCTCCATAAATAAGGCAGTGAGGAATAGTGTTTTGTTACAAGAATATAGTCTCATTCAGTGGAACATACTCTGCAGAGTAGATTTTGAAGCTTCTTGCATTTTTCTTCACTTTAAGTTTAAAATAGAATGGGGAGAAATGGTAGTATTTTTTTTTTCTAAATTATAGCTTTATTTCACTGTATGACACCTTCATTTCTTTCCATATTTTCTCTTTGATCTCACAGTCTATTTGTGACCCTATGAGAGATTAGTGTTTCTTCTTCTCCCTTTACCACTTACTATTTTGTGCCTCTTCATATTTGCCTTTATACCTGGAGAACTTTCCTAATTAAAGTCCCCTAAGCACCTATTGACCATGACTTTATGCTTTTTTACTGAGTGATGAGTGGACCTAGAGCAGGGTTGGGCAAAATGCAACCCATGGGCCAGATGTGGCCTGCCAGGCCCTTCTATCCAGTCTGCAGGGCCCCCAAACATTTTAGAATATTAATATTTATTTGCTCCTGGCTGCCTGTCATGTGGCCCTCGGTGGCTTGCCAAAACTCAGTAAGCAGTCCTCCACCCAAAATAATTGCCTGCCCCTGACCTAGAGATAGGAGTGGGACAAGAATTTTATAGTAATAGATGTTTATTTAGATCCTTTGGTTTACACCAGTGCTCGTAGTTTTTGCTCAGCAGGCTAGATGAAGGATGCAGGGCTGATCTGTGGTCTAGATTGGGCCTGGGAGCCCCATGCCACCCTGTCCTGCCAGGATTGAGCGCCAGAGCCCTGTGTCACCTCTGCATAGCCCCCATATACCAGGATTGGGCCTTGTAGAAGCATGATGCCCTACACACCTAATCTAAGCAAGTAAGGCCCATAGAACTGTGGGGAGCCACATGAGTTGGTTGACATGGCATTGGGGCCTGAATTTAGACCAAGGGATGGGGGTTGATCACCCCCAGTTGAAACTATTAAGATTAAGTTATCCAAGACTTAGTGGGTGCATTTACATGAGATGCTAAACATGCAGTAGACTAATTCTACTTCACATTAGCACTTCATGGCAAAAGCTATGGTAATTTATAGTAGAATTAGTCTACTGCACATTAGCATTACTTAAAAGGTGTGCAGCAGTTAGTGTGCATTTAGTTAGTTATTACAAGTATTCAAATTAATGAGCAATGACCATGGCAAACTATTGCATATGTAAACATGCCAGTTCAAGTCGGTAAGTTGTTACACAGGTTAATAATTTCCTTAAAGTCAATAGGACTGCTCATGAATTTACCAGTGTGAATAAGGATTGTACATTTGGGCCTTATTTATTTTTATATATATTATATAAGCCCAAAGTAGGGCAATGGAGCCCCCATCCTAGTCTTTATGGAAATGCATACAAAGAATTGTTGTTTGCCTCCTCAAGGACTTTATGATCTATGACTATTCAGGCTTATCTTTGTGATCCTAGTGGCCAAACCTTTAGGAATTACTAGTCATGGCTTTTTTCCAGTGAATTATTGTTTTTATTAAAAGAGCCCCCAACTGGCATCTGATGCCCACTAGATCTATTGTAAGTGACAGAACCTGCCCCCAAAGAGTTTACAGAAAAGTATTTTCTGTAACAAAGAAAGTAGTTGCACTTAGAGCATAGGAGTGGATATGAGGAATGGATATGATGCATCTCTGTCAAGAGCACACAGGAAGACACAAGAGCCAGGAACTGAATCTAGTTCATCTGTGACCCAGACCAGTTCCTTAAGCACTAAGTCATTCTTTGTCTCTTTAATGATGCAATCTGAGGCAACAACATGAATATTCTATGAATGATTTGCCTTCTGTGCTAGCCTCAACCATACCAAAAAAATTAATAAATCCTTTCTTAGGACATATTTACGCATTTTCTGGGAAGTGTGGGGGGTGTGGTGGGCCAGTAGGGGGTGCTCCTGTGTTGAGCCACCCACCTCCCTGCGCCTGACTACCTTCCAGGCTCCGAATGCCTCCCTAGGGGCGCCTTATGCTTGGCTGACCCCTCTCCCGGAGCACACTCGCTAGTCTGGGGGTAACGTCGCTGCCACCACCCCGAGAAGGGACTGCCTCAGCCCTGTGTCCTTGGGGAAACACAGGCCTAATAGTCCGATGGGTACTCAACCCGGTACAGGCACTTGGGGCACTTCCCCAAGTCAGGGGGCAAAAAGCAAAGTCTCTCTTAGTCCGCAGACCTAAGGGGTCTCTTAGGCGTAATTTAGACCTACCCCTCAATAAGTCTTCCACACCAGTCAAAAAGGAGAACTTTATTGATTACAGGGGGTAGGGTAAACTAGGGTACAGGATTGAGCAATATCTTAGAAATCCTAAAGAGCAAACAGAGTGGCTGAGGTAGCCTTTTGATTACGCATCTGTGTTACTGCCAGCTAAATATCTAATCCAATTCAGTAGCTTACTCACAAGCAACTTCCAGAGTTCTCCAGTTTCCCCTCTGGAGTCTTGGGGTGAGAGAGAGCTAGGTCCTGATGGTAAGGCTCCTCTGTCTCCCCTGCTTTGCTGCTGCTTCACCTCATGGCCGAAGAGAGCGAGCCTCCTCCCCCTCCCAACCTATATAGCCCCTGTGACCTCATTCACCTGGTCCAGTGGGGGTCAGCCCCAGTTGGCTGTCAGCCAACCAATTTGAAATACATCACCTGTTACCGGGCAGATTCCAGCTCCCCAGGTAGATGCCCCTCACCCAGGTAACTGATGCCAGTCACGTAGGCAGAGGGAGCAGTTTTCCCCCCTCCCTCAGGAATGCAGCCCCCTCAGGTTACCTAAAGAGACAGGCTGAGGTGTGAATCCTCCGTGTTGGCCCATCTAATCACAGAGTCACAGGGCAGAGATTTTGGGGAGAAATAAGGTGGCTTTCTGCCACAGGGGGGCACTTTAATTAGTGAGCTGTGCTAATGAAAAGCCCCCAAGTATCAGCTAATTAAAAGCCCCCAAGTATCAGTATCTCCCACACTGAAAAATGGCAGTGGGGCCTCTGAACTAAAGCTCATCAAATGAGCTTTAAGTTCAAAATGGCCCACCATGATTTTGCAGGGGACATTGACGCACATCTTGATAGACAGCTAGACTCTATTTTAACATGTTCATTTCTATGCTCCAGCAGACTCAATTGATCGTGTCTGCTCTGATGCACTGGATTTCCAGTGCATCAGAGCTCACTCCCTCCACATCTATAGCTGTCCTTAGATTCCTTAGGTTCCAGAGCAACGCCTTCCATCCTTCTTGGGGGGGTGGGGGGTTATGCCATCTGCAGGTCATGTTTTTAAATTGTGATATTTGATTCATTTTATGCCAAGCTTAAGTTTTCAGAGTTTTGAAAAAAAACTACATGCACTCTACTGTGTGTTAAAATGAAGACATTTTATATTGGTCCTTCAAATGCAGTTTGATTTGCATCAAACTTCTGTTGGTATATTTGTTTTTTTGCAATTTTCTAAATGCTTTAATAAGTTACTTGCAATTTACTGTAACAACAAATATAAAAGTAGACTCAGGCAAACCTATGGCAATCCTTTTTTGAGCATTCAGAATTGAAACATTTAAAGACATTGGCCTATTTGAGAAAACAGTCTCTTTAAACATTGTTTTGAAATGCCAATGATCAGTTTTTATTTGCTGAAAATGGGATTGTAAGTGGAAACTTTATATTCACCAAAACCTTGAGTAAACTTCACCGAACTAAATTTTCAATCACTTATAACATTTAACTTTTAATTTTTAACATAACTATAATATTTTAATAAAATTTTAAAAAATTAAAGCACATTTAAAATAACAAGGAAAATATTCACATCTATCAATAACTTTTCAAAAACAACAAAAACAGGTCTTACAAGAAAAAAAATACCATAAATGTGATTGGTTCTATGCTTTATAGGATACTATGAAAGACCACTTTCCAGCCCCAAAAAACTTGTTGTCTGTTTTTAAACATGATGTGATAAATGTTGATATTTGTTTGGGGGATGAAGAAATAAAGATACTTGCAAAACTAAAGTTACAGTGAATGAAATCTGAAACACACTCTTACTGTTAGAGTCTCTTTTCCTCCTGATAAACATGGTGCTTTCTCTCTTTGTACATGTTTTCTGCATCTGGAACATTGTTTGCACTAGTTCTGAATGCCTCATTGTATGTGAGACAGCTGGGCTGTATTTTCTTTGAGAGGTACTGAGCATTTGCAATTGCTCTTTGTGTCTATTTTTCTACCCATAAAGTAGTGACAATCATTCTGCTTTTATTTACTGAAAATCTGGGACAGAATTTAGTAGCATTTCCCTCTAATAACAGAAAAAATATGGTGTAGGATTCATTTTCCAGTACACGTGCAGACAAGTTGTCTAGACAGTGCTACTGTATGTGCCAGTGAATCAATGAAACTGGGACAGGGAGAACAGTAGTTTGGAATTACAGCATCAACCATGAGTCTGCTTGTATTGTGCATTTTTAAATCCTGCACTAATGGGGAGAGAGGTGATAAATGAGTGGTTGACCAGGTCCTTGGGGTTTTACAGGATTGTCTGGAGAAAGGGGGGTGGCAATGAAGTGCATGTGTTCAGGATTGCAGAGGGAAAATGTCAACATGGAGAGGTTAATTGACTTGCCAGGCAGCAATGTAGCCTAATGTATTAAACATGGTACCAGGACACCAAAGACATAGAGGCTAAATCAGACTCACCTTTTGTCTCACGGGGGGTTTGTGACAGTTAATTAGTTAGGGCTTTTAGGTTGTTTTGGAAACTATTTTCAGACACAATTTAGTTTGGGCTGTAAATAGGTATCTGTAGCTTAACCCTCATCCATTCTCACAAAACCGTAACCATTGTTGGTCTCATGGAATAACTTGTTACCCCACCTCATAAACAAAATGGTACCAGTGGCAACAATATAAATGTACCAAAAATAATTTATTAAACAAAGATTGTTTGAAAAAATATTTATGATGATTTGAACCCAAAATAGCATTTAACTAGAACTATGAAGAAAATTGAAACTTTTTAGAGTTTCAAAACGTGAATGAACAATTTGATAAGTCTGCAGTTCACACTGTTTTCAAACTAACGGTTAATTCCAAAAACATTTCCTACCTGTGTACTAAATACTGTTTTTAGTTTTAACTAAATACTGCATTCTTCACAAAGCAGCAGTGATAAACTGTGGTGCACACAAGCAAATTGCTTACAATCTTCTCATCATTTCTGGGTTTTCTGACCATCTGTCCTTGGACAAAAAACACAACTTCCACTCACAATTGCAAAAGATTTTACTGGGATGTGTTGTGGCAATTTGTAATTTAGGGGAGTTATACCAGACTTGATGGACTTAGACAGATTACGTGTATCCATCATTCTATGTTTTATTTGTCCATCGAGCAACTGTTCTCCAGGCTCCTGCAAAAAAAAAAGTGCTGTCTTCTTAAATGTGATCTTTGCTTCCAGTTTGTGTTGTGGCGTAGCCAAATGTTGAGGCTGGCAATGGCCGCCATAACCATCATATTGAAAAATAGTTTCATTGGCTACCTGTTGATTTTTCATCTGCAGATGGTCATATGGATTAAGTGGTCAAGGTTATCCACCCCACCCTTGTGATCACTGTCGTCATGGATGATTCCCAGCTTTCTTTGCTGTCCACTCACTGACAGGTCACGGTGCATGCTTGACGGCAACAGCACAACTTTGGACTTCTCTGGAACACAGGAAACTAGGGTGAATTCCCCATCAAAAGCAAAAATAGATGAAAAAGTTTCCCTTCTTCGATTTGTTTGCATTTCTTTTGGAATATCAGCCTTGTTTTTCCAAATTTTACCCACATAGATCAAGTCCTGCTGTAGCAGTCTTTCTGCCCAGTCAGTATTTGTGAAGAAATTGTCACCCACAATATTCCTTCCTGTTTTGTACCAGGAATGAACCAGTTTTTCAATGACCTGGGTACCAAGATTACTTTGGTGTGGAGCTTCTAGTTTCTTGTCTAGGTAGATGTCTCCAGACAGGGGGAAAGATGTTGCTGAATCACAGCACCAGCAAATTTTCAAGCCATATTTGGCAGACTTGCTGGGCATATATGGTCTCAAGAGACAGCACCCCCTGAATGCAGTGAGCTGCTCATCAACCATCAGGTGTATTCCTGGAATATACCATTTCCTGAGCTGCTCCACAAATTGTGTCCAAATATCTCTGAAGGCAGCAAGCTTGTTCACAGTTTTCTTTCCTCACACGTCAGTTTGTTGTCAGATCTCAGGTAGTTGGTGATTTAATGGAATTTTTTTAAACTCAAGGTGGCATGGAGGCAAGGACACCCAGTGTATTGTTCTGACAACTCCCCCAGTGCCTCATGACCACTGTGGTATAGACCACTCAGCAGTGGGAAGCCAATGTAGGCTTTCAACTCTTTGTCCAGCTTTTTCCACTCCTTTCTATTTTCAGGATGGCTATCATTTCACTCCCCAAATCTTCTTTCTGCCTCTGTTTGTTTTGCTTATGATAACAGTCAGGGTATTTTGTGAGAGGAACAGGTGGAATGTTTCCACCACTGTGTCTTTATTACTTCCTTGTGTTTGCCCAGCACCTTTATGGACTATGTCCTTACCTGTTCTCTGATGTACTAGCTGTGGATTCTTTCCCCCATACTCTGCCATTCCTTCCTCTACAGGTGTCACCATCTGCAATGTTCTCTGGGGGTGGTGGCGGTGGTTCTCCTCCATGTCCTGCTGTAGCTCTCCTCAGTCTTTCGTAGTGGCCCTGGGCTGGTCCTCTTCCACCAGAAGTGTTGGCATCATTTCTGCTTGTGGCACCAACTCCTCATCATCTGAAGCTGGATGAAGCTTTTGTAAACACATGGTCTTCTTTCTCTTAAAAATCTCCCATGTTTGGAACAAACTCAGCATGCTCACTGCTTTGGGATAAGACTGAATCAGGGGATGCGTCGCTGTCATCCCTGGTTACCTGTGCAAGGCAGGATTTAGCACAGAATATGTGCTGCCTTCTCATCCTGGACTGCAGGGGGAAAAAAAAAAGATTAATTCTGGATACTTATTGCAACAGGCTGTCCTTTCTGGGGCAGAACTCTGCCAGCCAACACCTGTCCTGGGCTGAAGCCCCGCCTCACTCACCTGCCGTGCCTTGATGACAAAAATATGAATGCTATTTCTAAGGCAGGAGGCTGCCCATTGTTTGACTTCTTTATAACAAGAGCCTAAGTAAATGCTCCAATCACCCCTTACACATAGTTCATAGTTTCTAGGGTAGGAAGGGACCTGAGCAGATCATCTAGTCCAACCCCCTGCCATGGCAGGAAAGAATACTGGGGTCAAATGACCCCAGCAAGATGTTCATCCAACCTCCTCTTAAAAACCCCCAGGGTAGGAGCCAGCACCACTTCTCTTGGAAGTTGGTTCCAGATCCTAGCCGCCCTGACCGTGAAGTAGCGCTTCCTGATATCTAGCCTAAACCTGCCCTCTGCCAGCTTGTGACCATTATTCCTGGTCACTCCTGGCAGCGTACAGGGGAATAGTGACTCCCCCAATGCCTGCTGATCCCCCCTGACTAGTTTATAACAGGCCACAAGATCCCCCCTCAGCCTTCTCTTTTGGAGGCTGAACAGGTTCAGGTCACGTAGCCTGTCCTCATAGGGCCTGCCCTGTTGTCCCCTGATCATACGAGTGGCCCTCCTCTGGACCCTCTCCATGCTGTCCACATCCCTCTTGAAGTGCGGTGCCCAGAACTGGACACAGTACTCCAACTGCAGCCTGAACAGTACCGCATAGAGGGGGAGGATCACCTCTTTGGACCTGCTCGAGATGCATCTGTGGATGTATGACAAGGTATGGTTGGCCTTCCTGACTGCCTCCCCACACTGCCAGCCCATGTTCATCTTGGAGTCAATGATGACTCCAAGATCTTTTTCCGCCTCTGTGCTGACAGGAGAGGAGTTCCCCAACTTGTAGGTATGGTGCCGGTTGTTCCTCCCCAGGTGCATCACCCTGCACTTGTCCGTGTAAACCCATCCTATTCTCATCTGCCCACCCTTGTAACCTGTCTAGGTCTGATTGTAGCCTGTTGCATCCTTCCAGTGTGCCCACATCCCCCCACATCTTAGTGTCATCAGCAAATTTGAACGGGGTGCTTTTTACCCCCTCGTCAAAATCACTGATGAAGATGTTGAACAGTGCGGGCCTGAGGACAGAGCCCTGTGGAACCCCACTGCCGACGTCCTTCCAGGTTGAGAAGGACCCATCCACTACCACCCCCTGGGTGTGGTCCTCCAGCCAGTTGGTGACCCATTTGACTGTGTGGGTGTCTACACCACAGCCCCCCCAGTTTCTTAATGAGAAAGGGGTGAAAGACAGTGTCAAAAGCCTTCCGGAAGTCCAGGAAGACTCTATCCCCTGCTACCCCTGCAACTAATGATCTGGTGATCTGATCATAAAAGGCCACCAGGTTGGTCTGACAGGACCTGCCACTGATGAACCCATGTTCGTTGCCCCTAAGCATGCAGTCCCCTGCTTGCCCCTCATGGATGTGTGCCAGCATAATTTTCTCAAACAGCTTGCCTAGGATCGAGGTAAGTCTAACCAGCCTATAGTTTCCTGGGTCCACCTTCCTCCCTTTTCTGAAGATGAGAACCACGTTGGCCCCCTTCCAGTCCTCCAGTACATCACCAGAGCACCACGAGTGCTTGTAAAACCGTGCCAGGGAACTTGCAATGACCTCGGCCAGTTCCTTTAGAACTCTGGGGTGGAGATCTTCCGGACCGGCTGACTTGAATACATCCAACCCCTCCAGAAGCTCCCTAACTAGTTCCTCGCTAACCCGTGGCCCAGGTGTGCCTCCCCCGGGGCCTGAGGGGGGCCCAGCAGGGAGGTGGCTGTTCTGGTCCCTACTTAGGAAGACAGAGGCAAAGAAATCATTAAACATGTTAGCTTTGCCATCTGGTGTGATGACCAAATTTCCCAATGCATCCTGCAAGGGCCCCACATTACCCGGGACCTTCTTTTTACCCCCTATATATTTAAAAAAGGACTTCTTATTGTCCTTAATCTGGGAAGCTAGTCCCAGTTTCATCTCTGCCTTGGCCTTCCTAACTACCCCCCTACATCCCCGAGCAACTACAGAATAGTCCTTCCTGATGATGACACTTTCTTTCCATCGGGTGTAAGCCTCCTTTTTAGCAAGGAGGCATTCCCAGATGCTTTTGTTGAGCCATGGAGGCTTGTGTGCTCTCCTGCTCCCTTTGATTCTCATTGGGACTACCTTCCTTTGAGCTTGGAGGATCATCTCCTTAAGGAGTGACCACTATCCTTGGACACCTGGCTTCCCTCCCCTCCAGGACCTCAGTGCTTCTCCACCTATCCTCCTTAGTTCGTTGAAGTTTGACCTCCTAAAATCTAAGGCCACTGCCTTACTGCATGCCTTTGCCACCTTTCGCTGGATGGTGAATTCCAGCAGGTGATGATCGGTGTCACCCAGGTGGTTGAGCACCCCCAGCCCCCTCACCAGGTCATCACCCATGGCCAGCACTAGGTCCAACAAGGCTTCTCCCCTGGTGGGGCTGTGCACCTCCTGGGTTAGATGGAGGTTCTGCACTCTGTCCAAGAACCTACGTGAGCGTTCAGACCTGGCTGACTGTTCTTCCCAGCAGATGTCCGGGAAGTTCAGGTCCCCGTGACTACCACATCCTTAGCCTTCACTACCTCTGTGAGCTGACCCAAGAATTCCTGGTCAAGCTCTTCCCCTTGGTTGGGGAGGTCTGTAGTAGACTCCCACCATTAAGTCCCTTTCCCCTCGACTGCCTTGTACTCTAACCCAAAGCACTTCAGAGTGCCCCACCCCTGACTCCTTGCTAATTGACGAGGATGTGTATTCCTCCTTAATATAGAGTGCCACGCCCCCACCTCTCTTTCCTATCCTGTCCCTCCTGTACAACCTATAGCCCTTGACATTCACCGCCCAATCATGCGTTGAGTCCCACCATGTTTCCGTAATCCCCACTATGTCCCGGCTGGTGTCCGCCAGCAGGAGGGTGAGTTCCTCCTGCTTCTTACCCATACTATGACCATTTGTGTAAAGGCATTTGAGGCCTCCCGTGGATGTGTGTACTGACCCCCTAGTCCCAGCATTACCCTGGCCCCTATCTCTTACCTGTTTATTCACTTCGCTCATTGGTCTGGGCTGGGCTGTAGTTGTGGGTGCTGTTTGGTCTGGCAGTCTGAGGTTTCCTCCGCCCTCATCTTCCCCTTCCCCTGATGAGCCTAGTTTAAAGCCTGTCGGAGGAGGTCCACTAACCTAGAAGACAACACACGCTTACCTTTAGGGGAAGGGTGAACCCCATCCCATCCCAGCATGTCTCTTCTCATGATGTGCTGGTCATGGCTGAGGACACCAAAGCCCTCCTCGAAGCACCATTCCTGTAGCCACCAGTTGGTCTCTGTGATGCACATTTCATGCCGTCTGCCTTGTTGACTCACTGGCAGGATAGAAGAGAAAACCACCTGTGCGCCCATCTCCTTCAGCACGCACCCCAGAGTGTGGTAGTCCTCCATCAGGTGATCAGGGCTCCTCCTGGCTGCATCGTTAGTGCCCACATGAACTAGGACCATGGGGTAATAATCAGTGGGCTGGATTACGGTTTGGAGCATCCCTTTCACGTCCTGAATCCTCACTCCAGGTAGGCAGTATACCTCATGTGCTGAGGGGTCCCGGCGACAGATGGGGCCCTCCGTACCTCTCAGGATGGAGTCACCAATGATGATCACGTGACGCTTCTTCCTCTTGGCCTTCTTGCCTCCTTCTTACACAGGACACTGTGAGCATGGAGTTGCCTCCTCCCCGGTTTCATCCTCTCCTTCCTCCTCCTCCTGGGCTGCCAGGGCTTTGTACCTGTTCTCCAGCCAGACTGGAGGAACTGGTGCTGCTGTGTTTTGAGCAGCCCTGGCACGGGAGGTGACCATCTGCCACTTAGCAGTGGAGGGCTCATCTTGAGGTGCATCCTCCTTGGTTGTACAACCCTGCAGGGAAAGAAAATATCTGTCAATTTCCTCCTCTGCCTCCCTGATTCCCCTCAGCCTGCTAACCTCCTCCTGGAGCTCCCTCACCCGCGCTTCCAGGGCCCTAAGGTGGACGCCTGCAGAGCAGGTGTGGGGGGTCTCCAGTCCCTGCCCCCCCAGGCCTTGCTGGGCAGCTTCCGCAGGCCAGGGGGCTGGGGGACGCCAGCCCTCCCATGGGCTCCGTCTGGGTGAAGGCCTCGGACAAGCCCCGGGAAGGCCGCACCCCTTGGGCGGGGGCCCTGGCAGTACTCCGTGTTGACACCATAGATTCATAGATTCATAGATGCTAGGGTCGGAAGGGACCTCAATGGATCATCGAGTCCGACCCCCTGCATAAGCAGGAAAGAGTGCTGGGCCTACATTACCCCAGCTAGATACACATCCAACCTTCTCTTGAATACCCCCCAGGGTAGGGGAGAGCACGACCTCCCTTGGGAGCCCGTTCCAGACCTTGGCCACTCGAACTGTGAAGAAGTTCCTCCTAATATCCAATCTAAATCTGCTCTCTTCTAGCTTGTGGCCATTATTTCTTGTAACCCCCGGGGGCGCCTTGGTGAATAAATACTCACCAATTCCCTTCTGTGCCCCCCTGACGAACTTATAGGCAGCCACCAGGTCGCCTCTCAACCTTCTCTTGCGGAGGCTGAAAAGGTCCAGTTTCTCTAGTCTCTCCTCGTAGGGCTTGGCCTGCAGGCCCTTAACCATACGAGTGGCCCTTCTCTGGACCCTCTCCAGGTTATCCGCATCCTTCTTGAAGTGCGGCGCCCAGAATTGCACGCAGTACTCCAGCTGCGGTCTGACCAGCGCCCGATAGAGGGGAAGTATCACCTCCTTGGACCTATTTGTCATGCATCTGCTGATGCACTATAAAGTGCCATTGGCTTTTCTGATGGTTTCGTCACACTGCTGACTCATGTTCATCTTGGAGTCCACTAGGACTCCAAGATCCCTTTCCACTTCCGTGCCACCCAGCAGGTCATTTCCTAGGCTGTAGGTGTGCTGGACATTTTTCCTCCCTAGATGCAGCACTTTGCATTTCTTCTTGTTGAACTGCATTCTGTTGTTTTCTGCCCACTTGTCTAACCTGTCCAGGTCTGCTTGCAGCTGTTCCCTGCCCTCCGGCGTGTCCACTTCGCCCCATAGCTTAGTGTCATCTGCAAACTTGGACAGAGTACATTTCACCCCCTCGTCCAAGTCGCTGATGAAGACATTAAAGAGTATTGGTCCAAGCACCGAGCCCTGCGGGACCCCACTGCCCACACTCTTCCAGGTCGAAACCGACCCATCCACCACAACTCTCTGGGTGCGACCCTCCAGCCAATAGTAGGAGTCGCTGAGTTTCTAGCTGAGTTCGGGCCCTCTGCCCCACACTAACATGAGTCAGCCTCTGGGCCCCTCTTGCTCCCCCTCTGGCACGAACAGGTAATAATGAAACTACAAATCAGTTTTGTATTTTTAAAACAAAGAACCACTTACAATTATATTTACTTAAGAATATTGAAGGTATCGTCATTGTTGTTTAATTCTCTCTATATATAATGGAGTCTCAAAATGCAATGCCAGCTAGGAAGTTTTTTTTAAGAAAACAACATATGTTCCTTTTTATTAAAGTTGATAGGTTATTTTGTTGATTAAGATAAATTCTTCCTTCTGAATACTTTTGAATCAACATAAAGGTTAATTGCCATCTTTTAATATCTTTCTCAGTAATTTTTTACCAAACTATATAAACATTCTTATGCATGTGATATGCTATTCAGGATATTAGGAATACCATCACAATTCAGGTAGTGTCTCATGCATTTTTTGCCCTACACATGTATCCGATTATATTGGGAATCATACTCTGTTATCGCAGATTGGCAACTGAGAGAAAAGGAATATGTTTTCATGTACTCAGACTGCTTCCTTTTCTCAGTTTGAGAGTAGGACCTATTTATTTTCATTGGCTTTGGTAATAATTCACACTTGTTTCACCTTTGAAACTGAGGATATGGTTGGCCATCCAAGCTACATGAGGAAGAAAATTAATGGTCAATTTTTTGTTGTATCTGACTCTGAAGCTCTAATGTCAGTATATTGGCTCCTAAGCACCATTTCTTTGGCATTTCCCAGGTCACAACAAAAGACCTGGAACAATTCGAGTGGAAGTTTACCACTCCCCTGGAGCTGTGCAACCAATTCAAATCCTTTACATCAGCAGAGCCAGCTGAGCCACTGGCTTCAGCATGTGAGGATGGAAGGCCACCAGCATTCATAGTGGGTGCTTGAACTGCCTCCGGTGGCAGTCTGTTCCAAACCTTGGGGGCTCAGACAGTGAAGAAGTTCTTCCTTATATCCAGCCTGAACCAGTCACTGTGGAGTTTGTGACCATTTGATCTTGTTATCCCTTGGGGGCTCTGATGAACAGTAGTTCCCCCAGATCCTGATGAGCACCCCTGAAAAGCTTATAGGTGGCCATGAGATCACCCATGAGCCTGCACTTTTCCAGGCTGAGTAGCCCCATTGCTTTCAGCCATTCATCATAAGGTCTGTTTTCCTGACCTCAGATCATGTGCATGGCTCTCCTCTGCACCCTCTCAAGCTTCTCCACATCCTTTTTGAATTGCGGAGCCCAAAACTGGACGCAGTACTCCAGCTGCAGCCTCACCAAGGCCAAGTACAGTGGGAGAATGATGTCCCAGGATCTGCTTGAGAAGCATCTATGGATACAAGCCAGCATTTTGCTCACTTTAGTAGCTGCAGCATCACACTGAAGGCTCATATTCATCTTGTGGTCAACCATGACCCCCAAGTCCCTTTCATCTGTAGTACTAACCAATGTAGCACTACCAAGCCTATATGCATGGTGCAGGTTTTTCCTCCCAAGGTGGAGAAATTTGCATTTTTCAGTATTGAACACCATCAGGTTGTCGTCCACCCATTTCATAAATCTGTTCAGATCTGCCTGGATCACCCTCCTGTCCTCAGGTGTGGATGCTTTACCCCAGAGTTTGGTGTCATCAGCGAATTCAAAATGAGGCCTTTAAAAGTTTGGCATAGCTCCTGGCACTTGGGAACCAGGAGCAGGGAGGAGACCAGGGAACTGGGCACACATGTATCCCCGCATGCATGTCTGCCCCCTTACCTGACCCAAGGCAGAGGCGGACACAGCAGCAGCAGAGCCAGCAGTGGGGGCAGCAAGAGCTGATCCCCCAAAGGTAAGTGGGGCAGAGGAAGCCAGCACAGCTGAGCCGGATCTGGAGGGGAAGCCCCCCCGGATCCCTTTTAGCTGAGCTGGTAGGGAGCCGAGCTCCTGAGCCACACCACGCAAACAGAGCGTGCCAGTGTTTGTTCCAGCGTTCATGCTGGCAGGTGGGCAGGAAGGGCCAGGAGGGAGACTCCTGCAAGGGTAGAGTGAATGCACCACACAAAAATATAAATAAATAGCAAGTTATATAATTGTGTCAATGCAGATTGCTGCTAGGGCCCCTGCTCGAGGGGCGTCGCCAACCCAGGGCTTGTCTGAGACCTCCAACCACCCACAAGAACAGCCCAGCCTAGACCGACGATGAGAACAAATACCCAGGTAAGCAACAGGAGTCCAGGTAGTAATGAGATTAGGGGGCCAGTGCACGTATCGTCAGGAGGCCTCAAATGCCTCTACACAAATGCTCATAGTATGGGGAACAAGCAGGAGGAACTTACCCTCCTGCTAGCTGACACCAACCCAGACATAGTGGGGCTCACTGAAACATGGTGGGACCCAATGCATGACTGGATAATGAATATCATGGGCTATAGGCTGCACAGGAGGGATAGGACAGGGAGGACAGGTGGGCGTGTGGTGCTTTATGTCAAGGAGAAATACACATCCTCAATGAGTAGCACGGGGTCAGAGGAAGGGGCACAATGAAGTGCTCTGGGTTAGGATACAAGGAAGTTGAGGGGAAAGGGACTTAACAGTGGGGGTCTACTACAGACCACCCAACCAAAGGGAAGAGCTAGACCAGGACTTAAGTCAGCACACGGAGGTAGTTAGGTCAAAGGACATGGTCATCATGGGTGACTTGAACTTTCCAGACATCTGCTGGGAAGAGCAGTCAGCAGTCTGTCTGGTCATGTAGATTCCTAGCTGAGATACAGGACCTCCATCTAACCCAGGAGGTACACAGCCCCACGAGGGGAGATGCCTTGTTGGACCTGGTCCTGGCCATGGGCAATGACCTGGTGAGGGGTTTGTGGGTGCTATGTGTCCAAGAAGAGTGGTCATTCCTTAAGGAGAAGATCCTCCAAGCCCAAAGGGAGGTAATTCCAACACAGCTCAAAGCGGGCAAGAGGGCACAAAAGCCCTCATGGCTCACCAAAAGCATATGGGAATGTCTCCTAACTAAAAAGGAGGTGTACACCCAATGGAAGGGAGGGGCCATCACAAGGGAGGACTATACCTTGGTTGCTCGAGGCTGTAGGGGGGCGGTCAGGAAGGCCAAGGTAGAGATGGAACTGGGACTAGCTACCCAGATCAAGGACAACAAGAAGTCCTTTTTTTAAATGCATAGGGGTCAAAAAGAAGGTACTGGTAACATGGGGTCTCTGCAAGACATGCTAGGAAATCTGGTCATCACACCAGATGACAAAGCTAACCTATTTAACAATTTCTTTGACTCTGTTTTTCTGAGCAGGGACTGGGTCACCCAACCCACTGGGACCCCAATAGGCTCCAAGGGAGGTGCACCCAGGCCTAGGGTCAGTGAGGATCTAGTCAGGGAATTTCTGGAGGGACTGGATGTATTTAAATTAGCTGGTCCTGATGATCTCCACCCCAGAGTGCTGTGGGAATTAGCAGAGTTCATTGTGGGACCCCCGGCATGGCTTTATAAGCAGTGTGGTGCTCTGTTGTGGTGCCAGAGGACAGGAAAAGGGCCAATGTGGTTCCTATTTTCAAAAAAGGGAGGAAAGAGGACCCAGGAAAGCATAGGCCAGTTAGTCTTACCTCGATCCTGGGTAAGCTTTTTGAGAGAATTATCCTGGCGCATGTCCGCAAGGGCCCGACAGGGGATATTATGTTTAGGGGCAATCAACATGGGTTCATTAGAGGCAGGTCCTGTCAGACCAACCTGGTGACCTTCTACAACCAGGTCACCAAATCCTTAGATGCAGTGGTAGCAGTGGACGTAGTCTTTCTGGACTTTAGGAAGGCCTTCGACACTGTCTCTCACCCCGTTCTCATTAAAAAACTAGGGGACTGTGGCATTGACACTTACACAGTCAGATGGGTCACAAATTTGTCTGGAGGGCCGCACCCAGAGAGTGGTGGTGGATGGGTCTTATTTGACTTGGAGGGATATGGGCATTGGGGTTCCGCAGGGCTCAGTCCTCGGGCCTGCACTGTTCAACAACTTCATCAGGAACTTGGACAAGGGGGTAAAAAGCACCCTGTTCAAATTTGCAGATGACATTAAGATGTGGGGGGACGTGGGCACGCTAGAAGGGAGGAATAGGCTACAATCAGGGCTAGACAGATTAGAGGGGTGGGCAGATGAGAACAGGATGGGTTTCAACACTGACAAGTGCAAGGGTACTGCATCTGGGAGGGAAGAACCAGCAGCATACCTACAGGCTGGGGAGCACTTTTCTTGTCAGTACAAAGGCAGAAAAGGATCTTGAAGTCATCATTGAAGCCAAAATGAACATGGGCCGACAGTGTGGGGACGCGGTCAGGAAAGCCAGCTGTACTTTGTCATGCATCCATAGATGCATCTCAAGCAGGTCCAAGGAGGTGATCCTCCCCCTCTATGCAACACTGGGCAGTACTTCTTCCAGTTTTGGGCACTGTACTTCAGGAAGGATGTGGAAAACATGGAGAGGGTCCAGAGGAGGACCACTCACGTGATCTGGGTCAGCAGGGCAGGCCCTACAAGGAGATGCTAAGGGGCCTGAACCTGTTCAGCCTCCACAAGAGAAGGCTGAGGGGGGATCTAGTGGCCACTTACAAACTAGTCAGAGGGAGTAAACAGGCATTGGGGGAGACCCTGTTCCCCCGAGCACTACCAGGAGTGACTGGAAATAACAGTCACAAGCTGGCAGAGGGTAGATTTAGGCTAGATATCAGGAGGTGCTACTTCACAGTCAGGGTGTCTAGGATCTGGAACCAACTTCCAAGAGAAGTGGTGCTGGCTTCTACCCTGGGGATCTTTAAGAGGAGGCTAGATGATCACCTTGCCGGGGTTGTTTGACCCCAGTACTCTTTCCTGCCATGGCAGGGGGTCGGACTCGATGATCTCCTCAGGTCCCTTCCGACCCTACCAAATATGAAGCTATGAAACTATAAAAGCGTTGCTTAAAAAACTGTCTGAATATGCTAATGCACCGTAAAATAGGCTACTGTTCATTAACCATTACTAAAAAAACCATGGACTTTTATTATTGTGCATTAGGGCAGCCTAATGCACATTTATTTAGTACCCTACACTGGAGGTACTAAATTTAATGTGCATTAGGAAAAACACATTCATGCATGTGTAGACCCAGTGTTATTTTAAAATTCAGTCCCCTAGAATGGTAAATTCTTTAGTACAGATCCTAGAGTCTGCCCACTTGGCTTCAATCTGCCACTCTATTAGCGGGCCTTGCTGAATAGGTTCTGAACAGGGAAAGTCTGTATGTAGCCACATCCACCTTTGGGGTCTTTGCAACAATCCAGACTGCAGCTGTAGCAAACTACACACCATATCACATATTATCGATGACTGCCTGCTGACTAAGTTTAGTGGTGGTGTACAGGAACTGTGCATGGCCACTGAGGGCACTATTGCATGGCTTGGCAATCACACATTCTGAATGAATGGTAAGTCTTTATTGTCCTTTTTAAGCCGGATGGAACTTAATAGATGCAGCTAACTCTATCTGCAAATGCTTGCAGGGTCCTAGTGGGCAATTACTATAAGGCAATTATTGCTAACACCCTCTTACAGACTGCTGATGTTTGCTTCTAATTTTAGCTTGCCTCTAAAAATAGGCATACTGTTTCTCCTAAATCTGCAAGACATATCTTGATATACTCTTCAGAGCATGCAACTCCTCTTCAAACCAATGGCATTTCCTTATGAATAAGATAGCAAAACACTGAAGTCAGTTGAGATCTGCTGCAGTAAATATAAGAACAAAATCTGCCCCATAAGTTAAGTGCCAATGTATTATCAGCAAATGTCATGGATGATTGAGATCCATATGGCTTCCTGCCTTTTAATAGGAAAGCATCTGCATTCTGATATAAATGGGAACATCTTGCAAAAGTAATTTATACAGTCTATTTTTGTTAGGCTTTTTTCACCCACCATTGTTTTTTTAAAATCCAGAATGATACTCCTTTCATAGTGCAGGTGGGGGGCATGGATAAAAAACAAACAAAACCAAAAAACTCCAAAAAAGCAACTTTTGGTTGTTTTTGCAATTAACTTTTTAATTTTTTTAATAATTAAAACATTAACATAAACCAGTATGATTTTTAAAAAGTAAAGGTTTAGACACACCTAGGTCCAACAAGGTGTCTCACCTGGTGGGGCTGTGCACCTCCTGAGTTAGATGGAGGTCCTGTATCTCAGCTAGGAACCTGGGTGAGTGGTCAGACCTGGCTGACTGCTCTTCCCAGCAGATGTCTGGAAAGTTCAGATCACCCATGATGAGTACATCTTTTGACCTAACTACTTCTGTGAGCTGACTTAAGAAGTCTTGGTCTAGCTCTTCCACTTTGTTGAGTGGTTTGTAGTAGACCCCCACTGTTAAGTCCCTTTTCCCCCGACTTTCTTGTATTCTAAGCCGGAGCACTTCAGTGCGCCCCTCCTCTGACCTTGTGCTACTCGTTGAGGATGTGTATTTCTCCTTGACATAAAGCACCACACGCCCACCTGTCCTCCCTGTCCTATCCCTCCTGTGCAGCCTATAGCCCTTGATATTCACCACCCAGTCATGCATTGGGTCCCGCCATGTTTCAGTGAGCCCCACTATGTCTGGGTTGGTGTCAGCGAGCAGGAAGGTAAGTTCCTCCTGCTTGTTCCCCATGCTATGAGCATTTGTGTAGAGGCATTTGAGGCATCTAAAGATGTGTGCACTGGCTCTCTAATCTCAGTACTGCCCAGACCTCTGTTGCTTACCTGGGTATTTGTTCTGCTCATCGTCAGTCTAGGCTGGGCTGTTCTTATGGGTGCAGTAAACAGGCAACTGTGCATTAAAATGCACATGTAGATGTGCCCACAATATACTAAAGGCCCATTTACAAGTAGTTTAAAAATTATTAAGAAATTAATAATGGGTGTTTATAAACAGATTATATATGTAGGAATTATGTTATAAATAGGTCTAGAAAATGTTATGCATGGCTTTTGCCTTTGGTTATAAACAACTTATTGATCTGTTGAATTCTATAACAGTTTAGTTATAGCTTGTGTTAACATTGATTATATCTTTACTAAGCCTTTAAAAACTATTTACACAAAAGAATGTAATATAGTGTGATCAAGGTAACTCTGACAGCCTACTCAGAGAAGAATTCTATAAAAAATCCCTTTCTAATTAAAAAAGTTTGACAACCAATTACAGATTTACAGGGAAGATGCCTAAGAATGTAGGCATTTGTATCCCTGAAAGTGCCTTTAAGCATTTGACTAAATTCACCATTAAAATGAATGAATGCAGTGCAATTGACTCTAATACATTGGTGCATACTTCTGCCCACAAAAAATAGGCCACAGATTGTGCCTTTGATATGGTAAAAAAGAAACAAGCTTGTATTAAAATGGCCACTACTCTGTTTTCTAAATAGAAAAGATGATCAAGGAAGTGAAAATAATTTTAGTGAAAGAATACAGTTTTAAATCTAGTACATAGTCTGTGTATTATGTAAGTCTTATTTGAACCCTGTTTGTTTCATTAACATGGAATTGGCTATGCATTTCACTCATTTACATGCCTTTTTGCTATAAGCACATGTCTAAGACCTTGACTTTACTTCTTTGGTTAATGAGCGGACTTTGAAAGCATTTTTACCAATCATCATTCACCTTTTCGCCTATATTTATTTCAAATCTGTTACCAGTTACTTGTTATCTTTCACATTCCAATCTGTTTTTATGTCCCACATTGTACCATCTCCACATTCCTTAGGCCACTGTATCTTATCTCATTCCTTACTATAGGTGGTTCACAACATACAGACTTACTTGCTGCTTTTTCCACAAACTGGTTGATATGATTAAAATGGCTACTTAGCATAAGCATTCATAAGCAAAATCTACTTTTTCTTCTAACAATAGCCGATGGTTTACATCCTGTTTCTTTTATATAATGATTATATATTTTACAACACTACTATATGGTTAAAACCTACTTGTCTAAGCATCTCACAATGTCACTTTTAATATATCGTTTTTCCTTGTGGCAAGCAGCTTTTGCTGGGCCACAGATTAAAGCCTTGTTTCAGCTGCATATCCAGTGCTCCCCAAGATCCAAACACAGTTACCCTAGCACTCAGTAAAGCATAGCTGTCTATACGTGTACCCATATTAGGGCTCAGTAAATTTAATAACTCCACCATAGGCTAGTACTGCCTGGGACAAGTACTGTCCTATGGGGAGTCATTAAGTGCATCTCAGATGACCAGAGCCAGACAAGGCTCAACATCTTATCTAAAGAGACACTGTAGATGTCAGATGTCTACAGCTCAGACTGGATCCCAACAGGACCACAAAGGGCAAGGACCAATGTACATCTGACCTGCAGCAAGTATAAAACTGGGAGAGAGAGAGGGACACCAGGAGGCAATACAAGCTAGGGCCTGGAAGACAAGACAAAGTACTGTAGGAAACACTTGGGTGAGACAATGTCCCGACTCCTCTGTCATAAGTGTAGAGGACTGAGACAACAAAGTGCATATGATACCAACTCTAGTGGTCCAGAAGCAGCATCTTAGGTTGGCATTGGGTGGAGTATAGGGGAGATGGAGCCCCAAACAGGAAGGACAATTGGGATGGTAGATGCATGGAGATGTGTAGGGGTCTCCAAGCTTTCTGTTCTTGCCTGCCACAACTTTGATAACTAAAAGGAAGAGTTTCCAATATAAATAAGAAGCTCAGAGGCTAGGTGTGTGTCTACAATGGGCTGAACCCTCTTTATTGCCTATTAAGCTAAGCACAGAGCCTAAAAGATCCCAGTGATGCATAAGGCACTTAGCTTTGCCTTAGGCATGGGCAGGATTCCCCGTGTTAATGAATCAATTAAGTTCTTGAGTGCCTGTGTGTGCCAGCACTCTGCAGTTGCAACAAAGTTTCAAACAACCGCAGCGTCTGCTGGCTGTTTCAGCCAGATCTCTCCCTCTCTTTCTCAGCCTATTCCCTTGTCTGTCTTTTGGATGTGGGCAAAAGAGTGAACTGCAGTGGGTTCTCTAGTCCATCCTGCGAACGGCTGGCTTCAGAAGACCCTCAGTTACTTTGGTCCGCTGCTGTGCCTGCTTCCCATTGCTCATGCGCTCTGCTCCTCACTCAGAGAATGCAGACTCAGCCCCCAACTCCTGCTCCCTCATGAATGCCCATAGGTGACGGGTCTACTAGATAATCCCCCTTTTACCCTGGCGTGCTTGCCAAAATGGACCCCAGGTGTGATTCTGTCTCTCCTCCGCCTGCTAAGTCTTCCCCTCCAGGAGTAACAGGACTTGTCCTTGACTCCTTGTTACAGGGATGATTGAAGGAAGGCACCAAGAGGGGTGGGATAGACCATCTTCCTCCCAATTGAAACAATTTTCATCAAAGTCTTGGCAGATGAGACCCCCTGGGAGACCGACCAAGCCCATTAACAAGCCTGTCTCTTCCCTAAGCAATGGCAAAACCAGAAAAGACCCTACAGACTCAATGTATAGGTGAATGGCACGGGAGGCTACAAGATGAAATAAGGTATTGAAGTCCAAAAGTGAAATCCAGACTTCGACAGAGGAATGATTCACTACCTGAGTCCCATCAGAAAGGTTTCCATATGAAGTATATGTGATGTGTGGGTGTGTATATACAATTTTCTGTAACAGGATGACTTTTTTTCCTTATAGGTATGATAGTTAAAAAACTGTCTATTCCATACACAATAGTCTTCAGACTTCAGTGATTTTTTTAAATATTATTTTTCAGTCTATAAGCCAGGAGCCATTGGCATCGAGGGGCATTTATACACATTCCTTTTTGTCCCAAAACACACTGGAGATCCATTGCTTGGGAGCAGGCTCGATTAATCTCTGCTCTTAAGTTTTGCATGTGAGCTGATGCAAACTGCTCTGCTTTGCATGCAGTTGTATAAGTGGTGAAATGCATGTCAGTGCACAGAAAATGGTGGCGTTGCACTTTTGAACTAAAATACCTTCTACGTGTTTTAGTACAAAAAGGGCCCACTACCATTTTCTCAGTGCTGACTTGCATTTCACCACCTATACAACTGCAAACTATGCAACACTAGGTGCTTTTCAAAGTGCCCGATGCTGCAGCATTTACACATGTAAAAATGCCAATGCAGTTCAAATTCTAAACCAGTGGTGCTCAACCTTTTTAGGTTCAAGGCACTCCTTGTCAAAATCAAGGCATCCTTCTATAAGTTTTGTTAGTTGGGTGGCACCATATTTTAAAAAAAACAACTGTATTTATTACAGTGCTTACCTCCTTGCAGAGGAACCAAACAATGGACCTGCAGAGCAGACAGACAGGGGAAGCCTGAGCCTGCCCTTACCTGCATTTCTTCTTGTACCAGATCCTGATCTTGTCCTTATTTCCTTATCACCTTATGTTTCCTGCTGCACCCTTCAAAGGATTTTGTAGCACCCCAGAGGACCTGCCACTCTGGAGAATCACTGTTCTAAACTCATTCATGTATCACTGAGGTCCCTCTTGAATTCCAGTTTTGTATAATACAGTAGGTAAAATTTCTATTTATAAGAAGAAACAAACTCTTCAGCTATAAATAGGTAGTTGCTTCAAAGAAAAAAAAAATTAATTGAATCCATGTTTAACAATCAGTCTATATTTTTTCCAGTCTTTGTAGGCTGACACACTAATTTAGTCAATAGTACATTTATATGTCAAGGGCATTCTTTGTGACATGCACATAATTTGCAAATATCTTATATATAGTATTTCAGTTTTAGGATTTGGGTTTTATTTGCCTGCCTATTTGTTTACTTACTGAAGTCCAAAAAAATAAAAGGATCAAAAAATAATACTGCACTCTCTTTCTCATATATGTAGTCATACTTTTTTTTATGCTAGTGAATGTTTTAGTTCAAAACAAGAGTGACCCTCAGTTTTCTTGTCTGTCACACTGTTTAGTTAAGCCTAGCATTGATCTTGTCCTTGAAGTGAGGCCTTCCACTGGAATTCTCTGTGCTTCTGAGAACAGAAGTAATTGCTCCCAAAGGGAGATTTCATATACTGGATGCTGGCATGCTTTAAAACACAGATGTCTGAATAAACTCTAATGTTTTTTATGTACTTTTAAATTGACTTACTGTAAAAGTGAGCATGCAATATGGTGTAATTCCTTCTTTGATTATAACTGTGACTGAGTTTGACATTCCATTTGTAGGGTCTGTCTCTTGCTATAACCCCATGGTCCTCAACCTTATCAGACTCAAGGCACCACTCACTGGGCTCAAGGTAGCCCTCCATAACTTTAATGAATTGAGTGGTGTCCATCGTCAAAACTATGGCCTCTGGCATACATTCATTTAATTGCAAAATGGGATCTGATCCCTGTTCCCAACAATTATTCCCCACCTCTGTGCTGGTACATTGAAAGAAGTTCTCACAGGTTCAGGTGAATAGACAGCTGGCTGATTGTCAACTGGTACCTGGGACCCTACCAGAGATTCAGACCAGCTCAGGTGTCAGGCTGACAATCAGATGGCTGTCAAGTCATAGCTGAAAATTTGCTGATTGTCAGCTCCAGCCTTGGACCACGGCCAATTCACGTCCTCAGTGCAGTCAGGGAGTGGAGCTGACTTATGTCCCCAGCTGGAATAGTCCCAGGTAAGGTTTGATCCTGGAGCTGTCCCAGCTTTGCCAACAACTGTCAGACTCTCATTCTTTGCAGTTCTGGTCAGGCTGCTGGGCACAGGGGATCAGAGGTTCTGCATGGCTTTCTTTACTTTAAACCCTGCCAGAACCCTCTTATCCCCTATGCTGAATATGCCAGCTAGAGCTTCTGGGCATGGGGTTTAAAGTCTCCAACAGGGAACCCTGAGGAACCCACCTCCATGGCACTCTTTAAAGATTCTTATGTGCTGAAACCCAGGGTGCAGGGCATGGGCAACTGAGAAAGGGAGCACTCTGGTCCCCAGCTGCTAACACCCCATATTGTAAAGTGATACTTGCAGCTGTGGAGTGCAGCTCCCAAGTCCCTGGCTGTTGTTTCAATTGGTGCCCTGAAAACCAGACATGAAACTGGGGACCTCAGCTCCTTACCAGCTTTTAAAGATTCAGGGTACAGTGAGCCCAAGATAGGGGAGAAGCTTCCTGTTGTTGGGCTCATGGTGCCTCCCCTCATCTGCCTCAAGGGATCAGACACAGGCACTGGGTCTAGCTTAGTTCCACAATTTCAGTAGGGAATGCCTGCATCCCAGATCCTGGGGTTATCCTTTGCTGGATCTCTATGCTCATCTGAGCATGGGAATCTGTCATAGGCCACACTCAATTTAAGTTATGATACAAACAAGCTACAAAGAAGTTACATATTATATGTGGAATATGTTTGCTGCTCATTTGCAATAACACTATAAATTGGCTTTAATGTGTAGCTAAGTGACTATTCATGGCACAATCAACTTCTTATTTGTATCTTAAATGTAACATGTGCAGAGGTAAAATTCATATAGTACAGCACTTACTGTACTAATCCACTGTGAAGTAAAGCATCACAGTCTACATATACACAGCATTTATTGTGCGGTAAATTAGTGTACTGTGCAGTTGGCTACTACGTGCAGATACTGCATGTTAATCTACTGCTGTAGCTACTGTTTAGTAGTACACAGGAAACTGTCCCCTCTCCCTGGGCAGCTGTTTCTAAGACCCACACCTGATTGACACCTCCCATCCTCCTTCACACCCACAAGCTGCCCAGCTTAGGTCCATGCTGCTGCTGCCCCCCTGGGTACGGGCTCCACAGTGCCACCAGCCACAGCCTCATGCTCCTGCCCAACTGCAGACCCACCCCTGACACTTTCCTACCTGCTGCCCAGAGCCACCAGGAGACCAGGAAAGTGAAGGAGGTCCCTGGGGCCTGCAGTAGTGGCAGCAGGAGTCCCTTCCAGAGGCTGTGCACTGGTGGAACCAGATCCTTCCACCCAGTGGATAGAAGTGAGGCACAATAAAATATGTTTGAGGCTGTGGGCACCTTGCTCCCACCCTTGTGGGTGGAAGAACTGGATGGGGTGAAATTCATTGAGGGGCTTTGCAGGCCAGATGAAAGTGCTTGGTGTGCCAGATCCAGCCCATGGACTGTATTTTGCCCATCCCTGTCCTAGATTGTGATTGGAGAGTGGGGGCTAGGACATACTTATCTCCCAGTGCCAGTTCCACAACCATGGGGCCAGTTCTGAGATACCCAGTTCTGATAGCAGAGATGAGCAGGGAACAAGCTCCCCAGCCTGTGCCAATAACTGGTGACCTCAAGTAGCCCACTGTGCATAAAGAGCTCCAGCAAGAGCCATGATGATATGGCTATGCCTGCTGGCCCATTTCTGATTTTTCTTTTAAGGTTTGGCATACTTGAAAGATAAACAAACAAACAAAACCTAACAACCCCCTCTCCTCTCCCCCCAAGTTGAGAACCAGCTCTCTGGTCACTTCTGCTTGCAGAGAGAGGAGACGGTTGCCTTTTGTTCCCCAATGTGATTTTCAAATCAGTTTCTTACTTGCTTTGGAGACTTAAAAATAAAAAGGCCCTCACTGATGCTGCTCTCCTAATGTGGCTGATTTGCTTGACCAGGATTTTTAAAGTTCACTGGGGGATGCTCAGATAACCACCAGGGCAAGCCCACCAAGCATCAGCCATCAAATGAGTAGGTCAGGCTGTATAAGGGAACACACTTCTACCCCCACCCTATGGACAGTGCTCTTTTAGGAGTGCAGGGAAGCCTAGGCTCTCCAATGGAAGACTTACTTGCCTACACACAAATGCCAGGAGCCTAGGCAACAAACAGGAGGATCTGACCCTTCAGCAAAACAGAAGTGACTATGATTTCATAGGGATAATGGAGACCTGATGGGACTCCAGGTATAGACTCCAGGCTATACCCTGTACAGGAGAGATTGTGTTGCAAGTGAGGGCAGGGGTGTAGCTCTCTATGTGAGGGAGCAATGTACTTCCATACAGATGGAGATTGGCACCCAAGGAGAGCAACTTGAGGCTCTCTGGGTAAGAATAAGGGGGGAATATGGTGATGGAGATATAATAATAGAAGTCTGTTACAGGGCTCCTAATAAAAAGTAATAACTTGTCCACAAATTCACCAGGGAACTGGCTGAGGCTGCATGCTCTCAGTCCATGGTTGTCCTGGGCAACCTCAGCTACCTGGACATCTCATGGGAAGAACCCTCAGCCAAATCCAGTCAGTTGCAATGCTTCCTCACAAGCACTGATGAGCTCTATTTGTCACAAGAAGTTTATGGACTGATGAGGGGCAAGATGCTGCTGGGCCTGGTGCTGACCAAAGGGGATGATCTAGTGAGAAACCTGAGAATTGAATGGAAGCTGGGAGACAGTTACCATGAGTCAATCACCTTCTGTATTCACCACAAAGCTGACAAGTCAGTCAGCAATGCAAAAGTCCTTGACTTTAGGAAAGCCAACTTTCAAAAGTTTAGAAGGCTAGTTGTTGAGGCTCTGAAAAGCCATAAACTGACAGAGAAGGGAGTCCAAGATGAGTGGTTGCTCCTCAAGGATATAATCCTTGAAGCACAAGGGAAGTCCAATCCAGCCCACAGAAAAAGTAGCTCAATAGGGAACTTATGGACCTCCTGCACCTAAAAAAAGAATCTTATAAGGGATGGAAAGTGGGAAACACCACTAAGGGAGAATATTCAGTACTGGCCTGCTCCTGTAGGGAGTGAACTAGGAAAGCCAAGGCTGAAACTGAGCTCAAACTGGCCACATGAATCAAGGACAATAAAAAGTCCTTCTTCAGATATGTGGGAAGTCACAAAATAAAAACAGGGGTAACTGTAGGAGCATCCCTACTCTATGTGACTCTTTATTCATGTGACATGTTATGGAGCTCCCTGAAGCAGGTGTATTAAGGATGTTCCAGCTAAGATTTATGGGATAGTTCTTTTTTTTTCTAGCTTATCCACGCAATCTCACCTGCCATGACTTGTTGTACTTAAGAAAAATGGAGGAGGGAGGCTACTCCCCCTACTCGGCTGCTATCCTTGTAGAATATGCTTGTTATGCTGGCAGTTACAGGCTGGGTATATATATATATAAGCCTCCTTCTGCAAACATTTAAGTGTCTTTGAGGGCTGCAGGGTTCAGAGTGTGAATTTGCACAAACACCTTGGTCTGCAGTACCCTCACTTACAGTTTGGATGTTTTCTTCCACTGCAGGCTTGTCGTGGTGTGGATTGCTTTTTGCTGGGTCCCATCGGTCACCTCTTCTTAAGTCTTCCCCTTCAGGTAAGTGTGGAGACTCCTCTGAGTCTCAAAGGGAGAAAGCTCCTGGCTCTCATGCCTTTATCCCTGCTGGGGTGGTCTTTGCTGTTCTTTTTTTCAGTATTGTAATTCTCTTTCATGGAGCTCTGTCCGCACCTGCTGGTCAGCCTCCAATTCACTTTCACTTTGTTTCTCTCTCCTTCTGGTTGCTGCAGGGCATTGCTTTTGATCATTCCCTGTCCCACACCCAGCCAAATGGAACTAGCAGGAGCTGATAAACCACAGTATTCCTGTCCTTCATGCATCTTCCTCCTGGGCTCCTGTCCAGTTCTTTAGTAAGTATCTGTGCTCACCCACCCCAGCACTTCTTATCTTCTTCCATTCTGGCAGCACGATCTTTACTGCCACAGTAACATCAAACCCTTATTAAACCAAGTGGGGGCAGCTGATAACCAACACCTAGGAAAAAGCCAATCTCCTTAATGAGTACTTTGTGTCAGTCTTCCATCACCCCAATAGGATCACCCTGTCTGACAAGACACAAGTTCACCAGGAGAAGGGCGAACATGCACCTATCATTGGCATTGACTTCATGAGGGAATAACTTGAGAGGCTGGACATTCACAAATCGTCTGGCCAGGAAGGAATGCACCCAAGAGTGCTAAAGGAACTAGCTGACATCATAGCATGGCTATGGTGAGGATATTCGAGAACTCATTGCGCTCGAGTGAGGTACCTGAAAATTCAAAGAAGGCCAATGTGGTGCCCATCTTCAGGAAAGGGAGGAAGGAATGTCCAGGGAACTACAGGCTAATCAGTTTCACCACAATCCCTACAAAGATCTTGGAAACAATCATCAAAGTAACCATTAACAGCAGGCTAATAGAAAGTAACATTCTGAGAGACAGACAATGTGAATTTGTTGAGGGCAGATCTTGTCTGACCAATCTCATTTCCTTCTATGACCAAGTGATGCATCACCTGGACAAAAGAGAAGAGGTGGAGATCATATTTTTGGACTTCAAGAAAGCCACTGATCTGGTGTTTCATGATATCCTTATGGAAAAATTGGGGAATTGCAGCCTTAACAAATTCATGGTCAAATGGCCAGGGAACTGGCTCCCTGGATGGACCCAGAGAGTGACAGTTGATGGAACCAAATTAACATGGCACACAGTGACCAATGGCCTCCTCCTGTTGCCCTGAGGGGTCAGACCAATTCTCAGGATCTCAATATTGCGCTGTTAGGAGGGTGTAACACAATTGCACATATACAAACACACAAATCAATTAGGTGCATACACACACACACTACCAGCTCAAGCACATACACATCCAAACCAGCCTAAGCACATGCATACCTATCACCAATTCAAGCACATACACTATACACCCCAAAAGTTAGACACAGTTTACTAATGTGTATATCATGCACACAATGCCATATATATATATATATATATATACACACACACACACTCACACTCTAGCAACTCAGATACACACATGTTCAAAATAACCAGTCTAGGTTCATGCACACCTATCACCAGTTTCATACATGCTACACACACCAAATTTAGACAGAATCAGTTACCAGTTACCAACACCTGCACATCCAATACACATATGTGGAATACTAATTTATATACCACACACACACAATGATATATGTGTATTCAATAATTCACACACCTACACATACACACAGGTGAGTTCCGAAGTTGGATGTTGTGATGTGCATGTATGTATGTGTTGGTGTACCTGGGATACCTGGGGAAAGGTTAAGGTAAAAAAGTAGAAGTGTAGGGAGTGAAAGTTGCTGGGTGTGAAAATCACCAGGACCAGGATTAGAGCCGGTAGACTAGAGGGGCCTGGGCTGAAGAACTGAGGATCAGGGGTAACATTAGGTTAATTGATCTTAACTGATTAGAAGACAATGCCCAAAGCCTACAGAACAGGGAAGTATGCTGGCACAGAGGCTGGAACTGGAGCCAGAGCTATGGGGGAGCTGAAAATGTAGGTGGGGAGAGGGAAAATGGGACTAAGGGGAAGTGTAGGTGTTAAAGAGGGGCTCTAGGTGTGGGGAGCCAGAGGATGGCTCCGGGGCAGCTAGAGAAGTTGCAGGGAGTGGCAGTAGGTTCTGGGAGCTGGAGAAAGGCTCCAGCTGCTGGATAAAAGTGCAGGACAGCCATGAGGATCTGAGAAGCTGGGGGTGGAGGTGACTACAGAAGTTGAGGGGGAAGCCTGAAAACAAAGAGATGAATAGCAGAAAATTGAAGGAAAAGTGGCAGGAGAGACGGAAAGGTGGCAGGGAAGTGGGAAAGCAGAAAGTCAGAGGGAAAAGGAAGTAGATGGCACAGGAGGCTGAAAGGCAGCAGGGACAGCAGGAAAGCAAGGAGAAATTGAGAGGTGGCAGAAAAGGGGAGATGGAATTTGGAGGAGACTGGGAAAATAGAGAATGGGGGCTGGAGCTCAGAGAGGGAGAGAATGAGGCTGCAATTTAAGATAAGGAAGGGACTGGCATTCAGTAAAACATGACCCAACTCGGGGTTGCAAATGACAGAGGTTTTATTGAACAGAGGAGATGGTGACACAATGACTTATTGGTTTCCTTGCACCCACCCACACACACACACATACATACACACAATGATAGCAGGAGTTAGAGAGGCTTGTTGCAGGGGCTGAAGTCCACTGAAGTCCAGGAGTGGGGAGAGAGAGAAAGAGAGGGAGAGAGAGTCCAAATTGTAGGAGGAGGTTTGCAAGTAATATCTAGCTATCCCAGGCTAGAAGGGGTCCTTGTCCAGTAGGTGTTGTCCAGAGGGTGTTAGCTGGCAGGACCTCTGGGTGGATAGGTGGTGTGGCATTGTGCTGGTCCAGATGGAGAGGGCATCCCACTGGGTCTGTCTTTACTGCCCCTTTTTATAGGGGCACACCTTGTGTGACCCTAGTGACAAGAGGCAAATCCAGGCAAGGGTCAGCCCCTGGCGTAATAAACGTGTGTGCTTCATGCAGGGATGTGCACTTTCAGGTGTCTGTAATGGTGGGGTACAATGGTAGAGTTGCTGGTTCTGTAGGGTCTTTTGTCTTTCAAATGCTGGGTTTTGGGCTCTGTTCCTGAGTGAGGTCCATGGTTCCTGAATGAATCAATGCGAGGTGATGGCCCAGTCATTACAAGCCATTCAGTAGAGGCCTGCTACCATTGTATTTCAATCATTCCCAACCTTTCACATTCTTCCGGGAACCAATTTACATGGGAGGGGTACGTGACTCATACAGTTGCAATGTGGGATGCCTCGGTAGAGGACACAAGATGGAGGCTTGACATATAAAATGGAAACTTGACATGCCTTTTGTTCACTTAAAAACACAGGCCTAAACCATACAATATCCATATGAAATATTAAAAATCAATACAAAAATGATAATAATACAATATACAACAGTAAAAATAAATATAAACCTAATAATTATACAATATAAAACAGTGGATATCCAAAACCAAAAACTTGTTACCAAAATAAAAATGTTAAAGTTCATCCTACATCTTAGTTTACTTATACTTATCTATAGGGAATAGAAAGGGAGAGAAAAAGTCAGAAATGGTTGGGGAAGGGGAGGGAATGCATTTTAAAATAAATTAAAAAAAAAAAAAAAGAAAGAAAAACTGTGGGTTTTTGCTACACTCCAGGGCTTTGTTTTTGGACTTATACCCCTCAATGTGTTTTTAAATGATCTGGACTCTGGTGTTAGAAGCAGACTGAATAAGTTTGCTGACAACACAAAACTATTGGGAAGTGCAGTCACATTATAGGATAGGATGGTTATCGAGGCTTACCTTAATGGGCTTACAATGTCAGCAGATCAAAAAATGATGGCATTCAACACTGAAAAATACAAGGTGCTCCACCTTGGGAAAAAAGCCCACACCACACTTATAGGCTTGGCAGTGCTACACTCGCTAGCACCATGACCAAAAGAGGCTTGAGTATCATGATTGACCACAAGACGAACATGAACCACCAATGTGATGCCACAGCTAGCAAAGCAAACAAATCTCTGGCTTGCATATTATGGCTATGTGAAGCTGTTTCATTTTGATGCTGTTTTGACTTGTTTCCAGCTCAAAACAGTAAAAATGAAATGAAAAGAAGGGCTTTGAAACAGCCTCAAAACAAAATGAGGCCAGTCAAAATGTTTTGCGAGGTCTGAAATGTTGCAAATTTTGAAGTAGCCAGCTAGGTGGTGGGAGGCAGGGGAGAGCGAGGGTTGGCTCTCTCTACCTCCTGCTGCCGGGCTGCACTCGAGTTGGCTCCACCAGCCCCATGGAGCTCAGCCCTGTGGTGGAAGCTAGGCAGAGCTAGCACTGTGCTCTGCCTCCTGCTACCAGGATGAGTTCCACAGGGTTGTGAGCCACTGGGAACTGAGCCCAGTGTGGGGAAGCACTGCCGGGCTCAGTTCCCAGCCTATCACAGTACTGGGAAACTCAGCCAAGCTGTAGGAAGTCCCTCCTGAAGCCCAGCTGAATTCCCAGCTCATTGCAGTGATGGGCTAGGAACTCAGCCTGGCTAAAGGAGGTGCTTCCCCCAGCTGGGCTCAGTTCCCCAGCGCTGGGTCCCAGGTGGCAGGGGCAGCATCCTGTGATCCACCAGGCAGACAAAGGTCTTCCCACACTTGCGGGAGGGTTGTGGGGGGCTCTACCGGACTCCTTCTTAGGCTGTGGGCCCCCAATTTGCCTGCCAGATCACAGGACGCTGTTCCTGCTCCCCAGCTCCTGCTTGTCAGCAGCCTGAGGAGCAGTTTACTAGAAACCCCTGCAGCTATCTTCTTGAAACCTGGCAGGCTTCATGCCCTCAGAAGGGGATACTATCCCTGCAGGTTTTATCAAAATCAGGCAACAAATAAAGTTATAGACTGTTTTGCATTTTCCCATTATAACCTAAGGGTGAACTGTCAAAACAGCATTGAAACAGCAAAACCATTTAAATGGAACAAAACAAAACAGAACAGGTGTTTTAGCAATTAAACAAAACTCAAAATGAAACTCTGTTCCATTGAAATGTAGACACAGATGTCGACACAGAATGCTGCTGTTTTGCACGGCCCTATGTACCGATGCATCTCAAGCAAGACCTGGGAAGTCATCCTCCCACTTTACTCGGCCTTGGTGAGACCACAGTTGGAATACAGTGTTCAGTTTTGAGCTCTGCAATTTAGAAAGGATGTGAAGAACTTTGAGAGAGTGCAGAGGAGAGCCATGGAAATGATTAGAGGACCAGACAGTAGACCTTATGAAAAGAGGCTGAAAGACATGGAACTGGAACTCTTCAGCCTGGAAAGTGTAGGCTCAGGGGTGACTTGGTGGCAGCCTATAAGTACATAATGGGTATGCATCAGGACCTGGGAGAACAACTGTTCACCAGGGAACCTCATGAGAAGACAAGGTCCAATGGTCACAAATTCATGGAAGAGCACTTTAGGTTGGGCATAAAAAAAAGTTCTTTACTGTCTGAATCCTCAGAGCCTGGAATAGACTCCTCCCTGAGGTGGTGCAAGCACCTACTCTGGATAACTTAAAAAAAATTGGATGCCTATCTTGTTGGGATCATTTGACCCTTGCTGGGGGCTGGACTCAATGATCTTGCGAGGTCCCTTCTAGCCCTAGTTTCTATGAAATCTGTGAAATCCAAAGAGAAACATTCTTCTTAATCCTGTCAGTTAGTATGCACTTCCTCTATTTTATCAGAAGTAATACTAATTCTGAACTTTGGAATCAGAGAGAAAAATTAGAATAAGGGATTAGTAAATTTGAGTTTTTAATTAATAAATTAACATTTGATATTGGTCTGGCAGTAGTTAGCCATATTAATCTGAAAGCAGGCAAATATTAGGGCAGGTGGCACCTTCAAAATTAACTAGTTCAAAAGTAATAAACTTTTCTAGGCAACATCCTATTTTCTCAGATGTTATGTTAGAATGTGCGCATTATGAACTGTAACCCAAAATAATTTCTGGTAGCATTCTTCAATATCTGCCTGGTACTAATAGAAAATCAATACAATTGTAATATGATCTGCAGATTCTCAGTTGCAGACAGCACTTTGAGTTTTTAATATATTAAGCTACGAATGAGCATTCTAAATGAAAATCCTTTTTTTGTTTTTCATGCATAGAAGGAAAAAAAGAAAACAGGCATCAAATAGTTGGCATAGTAAAATTTAATGTCTTACACAGTGTCATATATATTTTACTTCTGAATGAGAGTTCTTTTCAGCCTAAAATTTGGAGTCAGAACTGGGATTTGGAGAGTTTATATCTGACAAACTATTATCTTTATTAGTTTCAGAACCAAAATTACAGTCAGCAGGTGAAAATATATGAATTTTAGTGAAAGTAAGAGAATTCATATGTTTTACATGCATCCTTTGCAAAACAGTTATCTGCCTGCCTTTTTAATTTAATATGTTATACATGATCTAATAAAAAGAGGGTGCTTTTGAGCCTCCCTCCCTCCCCCAATATGATTCTGAATGGAGGCATAGAAAGCTCATTCAGCACCCGAAGTGGTAGGGTGATGGAGCGGTCTGCTGAACACTGTAGCTGGGGAAAGGTGAAGGGAGAAAGGAAAGGGAAGTTTTACCTGTCCTGACTCTATGTGAAGGCAGCTTCTGTAGGAGCATTAGCTTCAGCAACAGCCCCATAGATTTCATAGACTTCATAGACATTAGGGCTGGAAGGGACCTCGCAAGATCATGGAATCCAACCCCCTGCCCAAAGTCAGCTGGGGTCACAGAATCCCAGCAAGATAAGCAGCCAATTTGCTCTTGAATGTGTTCAATGTAGGTGCTTGAACCACCTCCGATGGAAGACTGTTCCAGACCTTGGGGGCTCGGACAGTAAAGAAATACTTCTTTATGTCCAGCCTGAAATGGTCTTGTAGGAGTTTGTGACCGTTCGACCTCATCATTCCTTGGGGCGCTCTGGTGAACAAACGTTCCCCCAAATAATGGTGGGTCACCCTTGATAAACTTACAGGTAGCCATCAGGTCACCCCTGAGCCTACACTTTTCCAGGCTAAAGAGCTCCATGGCTCTCAGTCTGCCATTGTAACGTGTGTTTTCCTGACCTCTGATCATGTGCGTGGCTCTCCTCTGCACTCTCTCAAGCTTCTCCACATCCTTTTTGAATTGTGGAGCCCAAAACTGGACGCAGTACTCCAGCTGTGGCCTCACCAAGGCCAAGTACAAGCAGAGAATAACGTCCCAGGATTTGCTTGAGAAGCATCTATGGATGCAAGCCAGCGTTTTGGTCACTTTACTAGCCACAGCATTGCATTGAAGGCTCATGTTCATCTTGTGGTCAATGATGACCCCAAAGTCTCTTTCTTCCATAGTGTTAGCCAGTGTAGCATTGCTGAGCCTATAAGAATGCTGCAGGGTTTTTTTCCTAAGGTGGAGAACCTTGCATTTTTCAGTGTTAAACACCATGAGGTTCTCGTCTGTCCATTTGCTGAGCCTGTCCAGGTCAGCCTGGATCGCCTGCCTGTCTTCAGGTGTGGATGCTTTGCCCCAAAGTTTGGTGTCATCAGCGAACTTGGCCAGTCTGCTCCTGACTCCAATGTCCACATCATTAATGAAGATGTTGAACAATATGGGTCCAAGGACAGAGCCTTGGGGAACTCCACTGGGCACAGGGCCCCACGACCATGATTGACTTCCGTCAACCACCACCCTATGGATCCAACCACACAGCCAATTTCCCTGCCAGCATATCACGGTAGACCTAAGACCACAATTGGCCAGTTTCGCCAAGAGGTGATCATGGGGTACCAGATCAAAGGCCTTTTTGAAGTCAAGATATATGACATCAATCTTTTCTCCCTTGTCCAGGTGATAGGTCACCTGTTCATAGAAGGAAATGAGATTGGTCAAGCAAGACCAGCCACAACAAACCTGTGCTGGTTATTCCTTAGGATGTTGGCACTGCCCAGTCCATTAAGGATGGACTCTTTAATAAACTTTTCTAAGATCTTCCCCAGGATAGAAGTCAGACTGATGGGCCTATAGTTTGCTGGATCCAATTTCCTCCATTTCTTGAAGATAGGCACCACATTGGCCTTCTTCCAGTCTTCAGGCACTACACCAGTGCACCAGGAGTTTTCAAAGATCCGTGCCAGAGGCTGAGCTATGATGCTTGCCAGCTCCTTGAATACCCTGGGGTGTAGATTGTCAGGGCCAGATGACTTGAAGGTATCCAGCCTCTCAAGGTGTTCCTTCCCGAGGTCAGCATTGATGGAGGGCAGGAGAGCTCCCTCACCTGGACCTCCCTGTCCCATAGTGCGCGTGGGCATGGGCATCCCATGGGACTGATGAAAGACCGATGCAAAGTACCCATTTAGTAGGTTGGCTTTTTCCTGGGTGTGGGGGGCTACCCTTCAACAGCCGCCCGCCTCACAGGGATGGCCCCTGGAGAAGAGAAGGATCTGTCATCCACACTGCACCTCCGCCAAACTCGCCTGCCACGACTCGATGGAATATGGGGATTCACCCGTATGGGGCGCGGGCAGTCCGGACGCGGTCCCTCTACTGTAGCGTCCAGGGGTCCTGAGGGCTCCTCCACCCCTACACCCTTGCCCGGTCCTCCGGTTTGGCCGCCTCTCGGGGTGAGCTACCCCACAGGGCGTTAGCCCCTGTAATATTCAAAAAGGGCACAAAAAAAGGAACAAAGAAATACAATTCCAACACAACTTCTGAGCCCACTGTCCCTGGGCCGGAGTTTACCTCACTCCTCAGTTGCCCTCCACCGATTTTGGGCTGGGATCAGTTGCCCTTAGCCCTGGGGCACTTCCTGTCCCTGAGTCCGTCCACGGACCCTCGCCATAGGGTGTTTTCCCGCCTGTGCAGGCCCCTATTAGGGTACTTACGGTACCCGGCTCTGGCCGGGTGCCGCTGCCTTCTGCGGTGTCCGGGTCCTCGTTCCTCCACCGCTGGCCGCTCATGCCCCCTGGTCGCGTTGGGGCTTACCTCCGCCCCAGAAGGTCCTTCCATGTGGCCAGACAGCTTGCAGCTGCCTCAGGATGGACTCTCCGCCGCCGACTTCTTTACCACTCCTCTCTGCCTCTGCTGTCGCCAGCTCCGCTGCTGCCGGGTCTGCCACCGCCGGCTCCGTGGCCTCTGGGTCCGCAGTCTCCGGCTCTGCTGCCTCCCATCCTGGCTGCGGCCGGGGCCTCTCTCACCTCTCGACTGGAGCTGGGGTGCTCCTTTTATTGCTCCGCGTAGGTCCCGACCCGGATCCGTCCAGGTTCCTGGAAGGGGAAGACCTCAGGGGCAGCTTGCGGGTCCGGACCCGGAAGCCGGGCCGGGTTCCACCGCCTTTCGCGTTGTTCCGGCCCCCAAAGTCCTTGACCCCTTCACATACCCCACCCCTTAAGATGCCGCTAGGCACTTCTTTAGTCTGGCTGCTGCCGCCCCGCTTTGCTTTCCCTGCCAAGGGGGGGCCCTCTTCTGAGGCTCCAGCTGCAGTCCTGTTTCTCCGCATCTGGACAAAAAGTCCGCCACGGTATTAGTCCGTCCGGGCTTGTACCCAATTTGAAATTGGAAGGGTTGGAGTGCCAGGGCCCACCTCATGATCTGAGCATTCTCGGTCTTGGTGGAGTTAAGCCAGTGCAAGGGGGCATGATCTGTTACTACCCGGAACTCCCGGCCTAGCAAATAGTATTTAAAATAGTCAATACCCCACCTTATAGCGAGACACTCCCTCTCGATTGTGGAGTACCTTTGTTCATGTTCGTTCAGCTTGCGGCTGGCAAATGCCATGGGGCATTCCACTCCCTCTATCTCCTGTGTGAGGACCGCTCCTAGCGCATACGCCAAAGCATCCGCCTGAAGAATAAAGGGAACATTAAAGTCAGGCGTGTGGAGCACGGCTCCTTGGCACAACGCTCTTTTGAGCTCCTCGAAGTCTCCGAGCCTCTCTGGGGTCCAATTGACTCTATGGGGCTCACGCCCCTTAGTTGTCTCTACCAAGGGATTAGCCAGCTCAGTGAACTGAGGAATAAACCGCCGATAGTAACTGGCTAAGCCCAGGAATGCCCGCATGTGTTTCTTCATTAACGGTGCCTCATAATCTCAGAGGGCCTCCACTTTGTCCCGTAGGGGCCTTACTTGCCCCTTCCCTACCAGAAACCCCAGGTATTTGGTCTCCGTTCTTCCCAGGGCGCACTTCTTTGGGTTGGCCATTAGGCCTTTCCGTCGTAGCTCCTGTAGAATCTTCCTTAAGGCCTGGAGATGCTGTTCCCACGTCCGGGTGTACACCACGATGTCATCAATGTAGGCGGCCGTGTATTCTTGGTGGGGAGCGAGTACCCAGTCTATCAGTCTTTGAAACGTAGCCGCCGCACCATTTAGCCCAAAAGGCATTCTCTTAAACTCATACAGACCCCATGGCGTCCCAAACGCAGTCTTGGGTTGGTCTTCTGGCCGCAAGGGGATCAGCCAGTATCCCTTTGACAGGTGCAGGGTGGAGATAAAGTTGGCCTGTCCAATCCGTTCCACAAGTTCGTTTACCTGGGGCATAGGGAAGGCATCAAACTGCGTTATGGCATTTAATTTCCTGAAGTCGACGCACAGCCGTAGGCTGCTATCCGGCTTGGTTACTGCCACTGAAGGGCTTCGCCAGGGGCTGCGGGAGGGGGTGATAATTCCCTGCGCCAGCATTCAGTCCAGTTCCTCCTTAATCGGTTGACGCCAGTAAAAGGGAATCCTCTGCCACTTTTCTCTCGCGACTTGGCCTCTCGGTGTCACGATTGCGTCACCCCCTTGGCTTCCCCTGGGCTCTCAGTGAACACATCTCAGAATTCCGAGGTCAGCTCCTGTAATTGTTTTTCTTGCTCAGCCATCAGAGACTGTCCTTCCCCCGCGGGCCTGTCCCCGGAGGGTGTTGGCCCCACGCCCTGTCCTTGACTGTCTATTTCTTCCGCCTCCCAGTCCATCTCTAGCAGGAGCCCTTGGGGTTCCTGCCATTTCTTTAAAAGGTTAACATGAAAAATCTGAGTCTTCTTGCATCGGCCTTCGCTCCGCACTTCATAATCTACCGGGCCAACTCGCCTTACTACTCTTGCCGGTCCCTGCCATTGCGACGCAAACTTACTCTTGGCGCTAGGCAACATGACTAGCACCTTCTGACCAGGCTGCAGCTCCCACACCTTTGTTCCTTCATCATACCTGTCCTTTTGCTGCCTCTGGGCCCCTTTTAGGTTATCTTGGGCCGTCTCCTGGGCCCGGCGGAGTCGGTCTTGGAGTTCTTGCACATACTCGGCCGCCTGATGATCTCCGTGACCGGCCTCCCAGCCTTCCCACACAACATCCAATAGACTCCTGGGGCGATGTCCAAAAACCAAGTCGAATGGAGAGTACCCTGTGGAAGCCTGTGGGGCATCCTGGACGGCAAATAATAGGGGCGGCACTAGCAAATCCCATTTCTGGGTGTCCTCCTGCGTGCAGCACCGTAGCATCCCCTTCAAAGTAGCGTTAAAATGCTCCACCAGCCCATTAGTCTGGGGATGGTACACTGTGGTTTTCAGATGCTGAATATGCAGTACCTTACACAGCGCCGCTACAACGGCCGACATAAAGTTCGTTCCCTGGTCCGTTATTATTTCTCTTGGGATTCCAAACTTAGCTACCCCTTTCATAAGCTCTTCTGCAACCTCAGCTCCTGTTACCGCCCGCAGGGGTACGGCCTCTGGGAAACGCGTGGCATAATCGATGAGTACTAGGATGAACTGGTGTCCTGCTGCACTGTGTGGTAGAGGCCCCACCACATCTAAGGCGACCCTTGTAAATGGGTCCCGTATCACTGGCATTGGCTGGAGAGGAGCTCGAGGTGGGTGCTCACTTTCTGGCAATTTCAACACGCTTTGCAGAAATTCTCAACATCCTCATACAAATGAGGCCAAAAGCACCAGCGCGTTAACCGCGCTTCTGTCTTATGCTTCCCCAAGTGCCCCCCCATAGGGTTTCCGTGAGCTAGCCATAATAATAGGGCCCGATAGGATTGGGGAACCAGGAGTTGTTCTATCTCCTCTCCCGCTCAGGGACCTGGCTTAATACGTTATAGTAGAACCCGCCTCATTTCGACCCGAGGGCCCTGCACCTGTCCCGCGGTGGGGCTTACCTGTAGTCGAGACCGAGCGCTCACCTCCTCGCGGAAGGGTCGCAACTCCTCATCCTCCTTCTGGGCCTCACGGAACTGCTGGCCACTGGTTAGGTCTTCCAGCCTTTCTTCCCTCCCCCTCTCTATTTCTCCTCCGGCTAAACCCCCCATTAGCTCATTCTGGGGCCGGAGTGTTGCCAGGACTTCATAAATCTCTGGCCAGTCCCTCCCCATGATCATGGGGTAGAGTATCCTGTTGCTCAGCCCCACTGGCAAGTGACGGGAGACACCCTGTACACAGACCTCGAGGAGCCTTCTTTCGAAGTACGATCTTTTGTTGTGGAGGCAGACCAGATGAATTCCTGTGCACCGGGGGGCTCATCTCCACTCAACCAGGGATGGCCGGACCAGTGTCTGAGCACGCCCCATATCTACTACGGCCATCAGGGGTCGCTGTCCTACCCAAGCTCGAATTTGGGGCAAAGGCTGAGGTGGGGTCCCCACCCTATCACCGACCCCACATTCCATAGGTTCCTCCTTCGTGGGCTTCCGTTCTCTTCCTGACCCACCGGGGATCGGCCCACCTTTGCCGAAGTGGTAGTCAGGGCTGACGGGACAAACCCTGGCCATATGTCCTCTCCTGCCACAGCAAAAGCAAAAGAAATCCCTGCTTTCTGGGGCCCTCTCGCTCTTACCTCCCTTCACCTTTCAGGGCAAGCCTTCACGTTTAGGCTTCCCTCTCTCCAAGCACCTTCCCATCTGGGCTGCCTCACATTGCTCTTCCAAATGCAGAGCCTGCCGGGAGGTTGTGGGCCCGTGGGACCTAACCCAGTGCTGCGTGTCCTCCTCCAGGTCGGCCAGGAACTGTTCTAGCAGCACCTGGTCACAGATCTCCTCTTTTGTAGTCTCCGCTGGCCTCAGCCACTTGGTCATCTCATCAGCGAGGAACTGCCACAGCATCTTAGGGGTCCGCTCACTTTTTGTCTTGACCCCTCGGAAAACCTGGCGGTGTTTTTCTGGAGTAATCTCCAGCCGCTGTAAGATCTCCACCTTCACCCTCTCATAATCCCCAGCCTCGCTACGGGACAAGGCTCGATACGCGGCTTGCGCCGGACCAATCAACAGGACCCCTACCCGACCGGCCCACTTCGCCCGGTCTAGTCCTGTGACCAGGGCCGCACGCTCGAAGGCTTCCAAGAAGGCCTCCACATCGTCCTCCTTGGTCATCTGGGGCATATTAAACTCCCCTTAATATAGACCTCCCCATGTCTGTTGTTGGAGCAAATGCTCCTGCACGTTCATCTGCCTCAAGGCAGTCTGTTGATGCTGCTGCAGCAGCTAGGCCACCAAATGTAGCATCTGCTGCGCAGTATCGACGCCCGTGGGGAGCTCCATCTGGATTGGTGTCGCTGGCCTAGGATCCTGGGTTCCGATTCCTGGCCAATTCACCAGTTGTGGGGGGCTACCCTTCATCGGCCGCCCGCCTCACAGGGATGGCCCCTGGGGAAGAGAAGGATCTGCCGTCCGCACTGCACCTCCGCCAAACTCTCCTGCCACGACTTGATGGAATATGGGGGTTCACCCGTATGGGGCGCGGGCAGTCCGGACGCGGTCCCTCTACTGTAGTGTCCAGGGGTCCTGAGGGCTCCTCCACCCCTACACCCTTGCCCGGTCCTCCGGTTTGGCCGCCTCTCGGGGTGAGCTACCCCACAGGGCGTTAGCCCCTGTAATGTTCAAAAAGGGCACAAAAAAAGGAACAAAGAAATACAATTCCAACACAACTTCTGAGCCCACTGTCCCTGGGCCAGAGTTTACCTCACTCCTCAGTTGCCCTCCACCGATTTTGGGCTGGGATCTGTTGCCCTTAGCCCTGGGGCACTTCCTGTCCCTGAGTCCGTCCATGGACCCTCGCTGTAGGGTGTTTTCCCACCTGTGCAGGCCCCTATTAGGGTACTTACGGTACCTGGCTCTGGCCGGGTGCCTCTGCCTTCTGCGGTGTCCGGGTCCTTGTTCCTCCACCGCCGGCCGCTCGTGCCCCCTGGCCGCCCCAGAAGCTCCTTCCGCATGGCCAGACAGCTTGCAGCCGCCTCAGGATGGACTCTCCGCCACCGACTTCTTTACCACTCCTCTCTGCCTCTGCCATTGCCAGCTCTGCCGCCGCCGGCTCTGCTGCTGCCGGCTCCGCCACCGCCGGCTCCGCAGTCTCCGGCTCCGCCGCCTCCTGTCCTGGCTGTGGCCGGGGCCTCTCGACTGGAGCTGGGGTGCTCCTTTTATTGTTCCGCGTAGGTCCCGACCCGGATCCATCCGGGTTCCTGGAAGGGGAAGACCTCAGGGGCAGCTTCCGGGTCCGGACCCGGAAGCCGGGCTGGGTTCCGCCGCCCTTTGCATTTTTCCAGCCCCCAAAGTCCTTGACCCCTTCACACTGGGTGTCGGTTGTCAGCTGAAGTCCAATGTTGCCCTTGCTTTTCCTCCAGCTCCCCAAATATTTGAAAAAGGACTTTTTATTGTCCTTGATGCTCAAAGCTAGATGGAGTCCAGTTGCAGCCTTGGCTTTCCTGATTTGCTCCCTGCAGGACGAAACCAGTGTAGAATATTCCTCCTTGGAGGTGAATCCCATCCTCCATCCTTTGTAGGCCTTTCTTTTTAGCCTCAGGAGGTCTACGAGACCCCTGGAGAGCCGGGGGGATGCTGTGCCCTCTTCTGCCTTTCCTCCAAAATGGAATAGAATTAGTTTGCACATTGAGAATTGCTCCCTTGAGGAGGAACCACTCTTCTTGAACTCCCCTCCCCCTGGCATCATGGTCCCTTAGGGCCTCACTGACAAGCCTCCTGAGCTTGTCAAAGTCAGCTTTCCTGAACTCAAGGACTTCCATGTTGATGACTGACTTGCCAGCTTTATGGCAGATGGTGAAGGTGATCAGCTCATGGCCAGCTTCCCATCGATCACTAGGTCACCGATTAGGTCATCCCCAGTAGCCAGTACCAGGTCGAGGAGCGCTTTGCCTCTTATTGGCCCATAGACTTCCTGAGTCAGGTAGAGGTTATCCCTGGAAGCTGCATCTTGTGCACCATTCACTACCTCTTTCTTCCTGCTCCCACCACCAAGATATGCTATTGGGCACAGGGTTGCACCTGCTGTTACAAAAAGTCCCTGGGTGAGGCACCATTCTTGCCTCCCACCCTCCAGATGCACTGCAGTGTGTGGAGCTGTGCTGTTTGCCTTCTATGGCTAGGCAATGCTGCCCCTGTCATGGTAGAGGTTCCTGGGGAGTGGCAATTCTGGGACCTTATCATAGTCAACAACATGGGCTGGTGCCCTTCTTGCCCACCCCTCATTATGCTACTCTTTCTGCCTGAATTACTACAACTTGAATGAACAGAATAGATTTACAGAACAGAAAACTTTTGTATAGATATGAAGCTCAATTTTAAGAATCAAAGGAAAGTTTTTACTTTATTTATTGTATTATATACACCAGCGGAAAGCAAAAAGCCTGGTGAAGTTCATAAGCTCCAACTGAGGCAACATATGGCTCATTCTTGCTACTCCCTTGGTACATTAACCACTCCTTTGCTTATGTCTGTAGGCTATGATTTTCAAAGCTTCCTGGCAGATTTAATTTTAATAGGAACTGGGCTTTGAAATCCCTCAGGTGGCATTGAAAAATCTCAGCCAAGTAAAACTACTGCTTAATGGCTGTATGTGTAACATAAAAGGACCAAATCCTATTCAACTTGCCCAGGTGTAAGAAGGCCTGGTGACTTCAAAAGGCAAATGGGAATTGTCATCCAGTGAGTAGGTTAGTGTATCTTTTCATGGATGTCACCTGCTAATGCAATAGATTCTTCAAACCAGGTGAAGAAGCAGAATTAATTGTTGGCAGCTAATGGAAAGAAGTATAATTTGATTTTCTTTTTTCTCTGTAGGTTTTATTTTTTTTGTTTTAGAAATGTCCAAGAAAGGGAATGGGAGAGGAAGTGAGGACAAACTTAGGACAGACATCTGGAAATCATGTAGCTCAATTTACTCAGGTCTAAGTACTCCACATCCCATTTGTTGTGAAGCTCTAATTAATGAGGCCAACCTAGAATTTCCTCTGAACAGAAGCTTAAGGACCAGACCATTAATGAAGCTGTTCTGGGGGAAAGAAAGATAGCCTTTAATACAAAGGAGGACCACTGTTATACCTGTTTCTCTCCAACCTCCAGACATTCTATTTTTCTGGGTTCAATTTGGTCTGTGAATCTGGATGATAGCAACTACTTCTAATCTTAGAAATTGTAAAGTCTACCTAAAATATGGATGATTAAATTGTGGAGCCACAAGACTTGTGCAGGCCATAGAATACTCTGAATAGCAAAGTTACCCTTAGCACAAAATTAGTGTCAGATGTGAAGCTCATGTTAGACTACACAATGCCTAAAACCTTCAAAAGGATGAGGGAGAAATTGTTGAGGACCTAAAGAAATAGGCTTAAGTAAAACAGATTATGTGTTGTGTGCTGATGGACGTGTGGATGTATGGATGGATCTGTGAAGAAGCTGGGGAAAATCTGGAAGAAGATAAGAAAAAGCAAGGCTTTGTATACTTTTCAATTAACTTTCCAGAACCTCAGAGTTTTATCTGAACTGAAATGGCAAAACTATTTCAATTTTGTCCTCCAGTATTTGTAAATAATAAAAAAAAAAAGTGTAAGTTTTTCTAAATGGTAAAGGGATACATTTGCTTTAATGACTGTGATAATCTTCCTAAATGGATAACGTAAGAGGCCTCTCTCTTCAGTTAATGTAATATAGCTGGTGTAGCAATACAACTTTTAAGAGAGATATTGGATAAGACCTCTTGGGTCATCTAGTCCATTACGAACAATGCAAACTGTTCCCCACAGTACATTTCCTGGTGCTTTCTCCAATTTAGTTTTGTGAAATGAGGCTTTATGTGCTTTATACACCCTCCATATGTTTCATTAGTAGGAAATCGTTTCTAACATACTAGGTCTGCCTTTTTGCCATTCTTAATTTAATCTATTTTTTCCTAATTATACTCTTTGTGGAACCTTAAATAATTATTCTGTCTCTAACATTATTTTCATTAAAGTTGTGGTTAGAAAAAGGTCTTGTTAACATACACTCTCACATTGTCTGTTTCAACGAGGTTGCAGTCTAAATAGAAAAGAGAAAAGAAATTAAGTAATTCCCATTATACAGAAAGGAAACTGATTCATGGAGGCACTAAGTTACTTGTCCTAACAGAAAAGGAAGTTTATTGTAGAGCTAGGAATTAGAATAAGATCTGGGAAGCAGAACCAGCCCATTGTTTAAGCGTACAGCTCTTCTTCTTACTCTCTTAACATATTGAACTGAAAGTTACTTGTCAACTCTTTTCTTATGCCTTTTAGCCCAGCTGGATTAAGATCTGGTGTAAATGAGCTCATCCTCATTGAAATCAGTGGAGTTAGTCTGACATATGCACACTAGCTGAAAACGTCATCAGTTTGATTTAGCTAGATTTTTCTGATGGCAAGATACTTGGATTGTCATAAAATATCCAAAGCACATGCAGCAGAGTGATGTAGAAATGCTGTGTATCCATCCGCAATACATTGTATTTGTGTCTAGAGTCCAGCATTGTAGTAAGTTATTTTTCCTGCCATATCAGTTTGCAAACTTACATCACTACTGCTTTTACACCTTCCTAGGTTTTGTATCAACTATGTACCAGTATCTATGTGCTAGATTATATTTCCATGGTTGCATTTCCCTATGTTTTTTATTTTTTCCAAGTCCCATTGTATTATTTCTGTCATGACTGTTACCAGCAATTCCTTTCACTGTGTACATCTTCTTAGCATGCAGTTTATCCTCACTTTCAAAAGAATTAACAACATTGTAAAATAAGACCCGTCTAATCCTAGTCCCAGTGAAAACACTATATATCTCCCCATAGTGCTATGTGTTGTTGCTTTTCATTACCTTTTGTGTAGAGTTTGTGGCCAGTTATCAGTTTTTCTACCTATGACTGTACGCAATATTTCAAAATTAAAGACATGTTTTATTAATATTGAGATTTAAGCTTTCTCTTTTCTTTTTTTCCCATTTCCTACTAAGCAATAATTTCCTTGCTCCCGCTCTTGATAGTCCAAATTACTTTTTATGTTTATATCTATATTGAGGGTTCTTGTCCCAGTATGTCCATATGCGATACTGGCAAAGTGAGCATATTCTCAACACATTGTGTATAAGGGAAGCTGTACTTTCACTGGTTTAGACTGTTTTATTACACCACCCCTCCCCACCTCAAATGAAAAAACATGCCAATAGAATCTTAACTTTGCTGGTATACCTTTGTCTACACCAAGAGCTTGCAGCTGCACATATAGTCAAGGACCACATTATTTTCAAGGCTCTGACTGACAAATCTATGCTGGTAGAATTTGGAGTTATGCCAGGTATAAATTCTGTAAAATACAATCTACAATAACCAAAGACTGTGTAAGGTTAAGAGGTAATTTGAAAGTAGGTTTACAAGAACCTATGTTAGGAAGAAGTTTCTGACAGTGAGTATTACACATTCATTAATGCTCCATATGCATTAAGTTTAGTACTTGATTATATGAGTAACTTGCTAGCATGGTTTTTGCTTGGTATGCTACTGCTTAGTGTTATTAGGCTATTGCAGAATTAATGTATCATGGAGATGTGTCCAGTATGTAGCTTTTTAATCTAGCAAAAAAAGGCAAACAGAGAACCAGGACTGGATATTTTCCTAAAAGAAATGCAATAACTCAGATAGAATAAATGCAAAAAATATTAGCTGAAATTGTTGTTTTTTATTCAGGAGGCTATTGTAAATGATCTCTTCTGCCCATAAAATCTCTGAAACCTTAAATAAAAATTACTCTTTTGAAAAATGGTGAATTAAACAAATGAGTGGAACATGTTAATATTCTTGGATAAGCATTTTTATTTTTAAGTTGAATGGCTATGGTATCTGCTTTCTATTACTCTATTTACCCAAGTCCAAGATGACTTTGAATTTAGGACTCCACCCAATAATTAGATGCTATACAGGGAAAATTATAAGACATAATTACATTTATCCTCTGCACCTCTACAGTGGGCTACTTAGTGACCAGAAAACCACCTTTCCCCCCCCCCCCGTGTCTGTAGCTGCTCCCCTTGTTGTCCCCCCGCCCCCCCAACCCAGTTATCTATCTGCTGCCTGCCTTTGCAAGATCTGCCCTCCTTGCTACATCATTTTTACAATTCAGGGGGCAGGTGACTTGAAAAGAGCTTCCAGAGTGGGGCAGGTCCCAGCCACCTGTCCCAATCCACTGGTGAGGCAGCTAGCAGAGGGCCCCATCTGGGCATGGATTCTCCACCCTGCCAGGGTCTCCCTGCTAGCTGCCCCACTAGTGGATCAGGGTAGGGGCTGGGACCTGCCCCATCTCAGTAGCTCTTTCCAAGTCCTGTGCCTTAATCACCCAATTGGGGCATGGGACTGGGACACGCCTTTGACCAGGACAGTTCCCAACCCTCACTCCACAATTGATGGGGTCAGGGCAGGAGAGCCTGTTTCCTGGCCAGCTGAGGAGGGACCAGATTCCCACTCTCCAGCCAGCAGGGAGTTCCAAGCCCTTGGCCCATGAATGGGGAGTGGCGGTTGAGAGATAAGGATCTCTCAGAACTGGCCCTGCAACCACAGAGCTAGTGCTGGGAGATAAGGATCTCCCAGCTGCTTGTTCCTTGTTCACAATGGGAAGCGGGGTCTGCAAGATAAGGATTTTCCAGCTCCTGCTCCCTGATTATGATCTCGGAGATGGGGACAGGGAGCTTCCTGCTTCTGGGGCAGGGGGACATAGTACCCTCCCAGGTTCCAGTGGCAGAGCTTGCCACAAAAGCAGGCTGCTCTTGGGGGCAAGAAGCAATCTCCTGCCCCCTGCTGCTTGGCTGACTGGGAACATATTTGCTCCTAGTCAAGTGTCTACACAAGCACTACTACACAGTAACTAATCACAAGTAAATTTGATACTTACATTTGGAGGTTGCAAATTTACTCAAGATTACAGCAGTTTACTTGTGTAATAAGCATGTGCATGTGTCAACGTGTATGCTTGCTGCTCAGTAAGCTGGTCTATTTTGCAGTAGAGGGTCTCCAGTAGACACACCTACAGTGGCTGAATCTCCTCCCTCTATCCACCACCAAAGCCCCAGATCAGATGACTTCATAGGTCAGATCTGTCCTCCAGACCATAGGTTTCTGATCCTAAAGGCATTATCTGAAAAATTGAAAACATCTCTGAAATTCAGTATGCATTCTTATTGGTCAAACTACTTGCGCATTCACCAGAATGGTCAACTGTGAAAAATAATGGTAGTGTTCTTCACGTGAATAACATTTTCTAAAATTTTAGATGGTAGGCAAGGGATGAATTACTTAAGATATGCAATCCATTTGTGAGTACAAGATTGTTTTTTATGTTACTGCTGCATTTTTTTTCTGGAGCCTTGTTATGTTTCAACTTTTGACTGGTACAAGATAAGGCCACTTTCAAAGTTTTGTTGCTTCTTTGTTAGGATAGCTTTCTCAGTATTCACCCTAACCTTTCCTTTCCTTTGTGATGTCTTTTATGTAGGGATAGTCTTCTTTAAAAAAGTGCATGAACAAAGAAAAATCGCATAAAAAATGTAGAAGACAGCATACGTAATCTACAGAAATCCGACAGAATTTGAACATAGTGAAATACCCTTCATGATTTCTGCTTTATCAATCATGTAATGCAGAGCTTGATTCTCAAAGCAAGAAAATATTAAGAAACTTGACACACTAGTTTCACATTATGAAACTTAATGCTGACTTCTGCTCGGAACACCTGAATTCATATCTATTGCAGTGTAAACAATATTCAGTTTCTCCCATCCCTAATAAAACAACTTATAATCACCATTGTTGAACATTTTAACAGTTCCAGCTTAGGAAAATTGTTACAAGATTTCCTCAGGCTGGGCTAGACTTTAGGCAGGAAAATAAAGAAACGATATCTGAAATATACATAGTTCTCAGGATTGTTTGTATGCATAGGTCATTCCTGGGCATATAGAAAGTATAATGAGCTAATTTTGAACATACTACAAATGTTTGTTATAAAATCATCAGTCTTAAAACTTATAGCTATCGATCACTTTGAAAATTTGGGGTAGCAGTTTTTGTGTATTGGGATGGAAAGAGATATTTTTATGCCACCATAATGATCTTTATGGGAGCACAAAGCAAAAGCAATAGGTATCCATACCCTTTTCCCCATCACAAATGCCAAAATGTGTTGCTGTGACAACAGGTAGTAATAATTTGTCCTGCTCTCTTGTGGCAAACAACTACTTGACTTGTGCCAAGAGAGCCTGAGAAGTTAAAATTGTCCACACTTTCCAGCTGTCTCAAGCAGAGCTTAAGGGGCCTGGTTCTGCAGACCCTAAGAATTCCTGTGCAGAATTATGCTCTTCCAACACTGGGAGCAGCTTCCTATCCCCACTTACATAGACATGCTGTAGAGATTGTTGGGGAACCACTTCTAAGTGGACAGCATATTACCCATTATCCCACAAGATCACTGTGTGGGTTAACAGGCAACCTGTATTTCAGCCACTGAAGCAGATCAACTATGTTCGGGTACATTCCAACACAGCTGATCCACTTCATTTGGAAATATCTATTTAGATTCTTAGCTACACTAATACCTATGGACCCAATTCTCCATGGACTGAAACCCTATATTCATACATTTTTGTGTTTAGATGGGACATAAAACAACACAGATAATGGCCATCTATTATCTAATCTGTCAATACTACTGAGAAGCTTCAAAAGTCATAGGTTTCCTTATGCTTTCTCTTTAAAAAGAAACTTTGAAAAATGAGATCCCTGTACCTCATAGAATTACTTGGTGGAAGAATTTTCATTTTCATACCTAACCAAGTTTTTAATTATCCCCCAAAACTGTAGCTTCAAGCTGTGTAGTGCCATGTATATCTTTAAAAATTCTAGAAATATTCATGAAGTAAATTCACAACAGAGTAATTAAATATGCATCAGTACAGACTTAAAATAATTTGGTATGGTGACATTGGATAGACCTATTTTAATTATTACTTGCAAATGACCATGTCAGTCCACTCAGGAAAATGTAGTTTAATAAATCAGATATGAGCACTGAAGTGGAATATCTACCTGATAGATACTTCAATACTAAGTTATGGATGTGAAGTTATAAAATGCTACAGCTGGCACTTCACAATCTCTAACAAACTGTGCAGTCAGTTGAACATCACTTTGAAAGGAACAGAATTCCTTGCTGCTTTTGAAAAATGAAAGCAGGCATTTTTAATATGAATCTTGATAACTAAATGTCCACTAATCAGTATGACCAAGCATCAACCACATCAATACCAGAGACATTTGGCTCTTTGAAAGACGACGCTGATCCATACAGTTGAATGAGCACATCAAGTACTTACTGTTAAAACTGAATTCCAGCAGACATTAAAATCAAAATCTAGTGTTCATAAAAATCTAGTCCAATAGGTTGGACTCTTCCAAAAGTGGTTCTTTTTTTGGTTTAACAGGTCACGGGTACTGGAGAGAAAGTGGTATTTAATTATGTTTCTATTTTAAATAGAACAGGGAAAACAATCTCTGAAATATATATAACATATATTATAGTTTCTACCACATCTGTACTATGGAATTTACTTTTAAAATATACTTAAAGTAAGTTATGAATACTTCATAGAACAAAAGGGGAAGATGAGGGCGGAGGAAACATCAGACTGCAGACCAAAAAACACCCACAACTACAGCCCAGCCTAGACCAACGAGCGAAATGAGCAAACAGGTAAGCAATGGGGGCCAGGGCAATGCTGGGAATAGGGAGACAGTACACACATCCACAGGAGGCCTCAAATGCCTCTACACAAATGCTTATAGCATGGGAAACAAGCAGGAGGAACTCACCCTCCTGCTGGCTGACACCAGCCTAGATATAGCGAGTATCACGGAAATGTGGTGGGACTCTACGCGTGACTGGGTGGTGAATGTCAAGGGCTATCGGTTGTACAGGAGGGACAGGATAGGAAGGAGAGGTGGGGGCGTGGTACTCTATATCATGGAGGAATACACATCCTCATCAATTAGCAAGGAGTCAGAGGAGGGGCGCTCTGAGGTGCTTTGTGTTAGAGTACAAGGCAGTCAAGGGGAGAAAGACTTAACGGTGGGGGTCTACTACAGACCTCCCAACCAGGGAGAAGAGCTTGACCAGGAATTCTTAGGTCAGCTCACAGAGGTAGTGAAGGCTAAAGATGTGGTAGTCATGGGGGACCTGAACTTCCCGGACATCTGCTGGGAGGAGCAGTCAGCCAGGTCTGACCGCTCACGTAGGTTCTTAGACAGAGTGCAGGACCTCCATCTAACCCAGGAGGTGCACAGCCCTGGACCTAGTGCTGGCCACGGGTGATGACCTGGTGAGGGGGCTGTGGGTGCTCGACTACCTGGGTGAAAGCGATCATCACCTGCTGGAATTCATCATCCAGTGCAAGGTGGCAAAGGCATGCAGTAAGGCAGCGGCCCTAGATTTTAGGAGGGCAAACTTCAATGAGCTAAGGAGGATAGTTGGAGAAGCGCTGAGGTCCCAGAGGGGAGGGGAACCTGGTGTCCAAGAAGAGTGGTTGCTTCTTAAGGAGGCGATCCTCCAAGCCCAAAGGAAGGTAATCCCAATGAGGATCAAAGGGAGCAGGAAAGCACACAAGCCTCCATGGCTCACCAAAAGCATCCGGGAATGTCTCCTTACTAAAAAGGAGGCGTATACCCAATGGAAAGAAGGGGTCATCACCAGGAATGACTATTCTGCAGTTGCTCAGGGATGTAGGGGGGCATTTAGGAAGGCAAAGGCAGAGATGGAATTAGGACTAGCTTCTCAGATTAAGGACAATAAGAAGTCTGTTTCTAAATACATAGGAGGCAAAAAGAAGGTCCCAAGTAATGTGGGGCCCTTGCAGGACGCGTTGGGAAATTTGGTCATCACACCAGATGACAAAGATAACATGTTTAACGATTTCTTTGCCTCTGTCTTCCTAAGTAAGGACCAGAACAGCCACCTCCCTGCTGGGCCCCACTCAGGCCCCAGGGTTGGCACACCTGGGCCAAAGGTTAGTGAGGAACTAGTTAGGGTACTTCTGGAGAGACTGGATGTGTTCAAGTCCGCTGGTCCGGACGATCTCCACCCTAGAGTTCTAAAGGAATTGGCCGAGGTCATTGCAGGACCCCTGGCAGGGCTTTATGAGCACTAGTGGTACTCTGGTGTGGTGCCGGAGGACTGGTAGAGGGCCAATGTGGTTCCCATCTTCAAAAAAGGCAGGAAGGAGGACCCGGGAAACTATAGGCCGGTTAGTCTTACCTCGATCCTAGGCAAGCTGTTTGAGAAAATTATGCTGGCACACATCCATGAGGGGCCAGCAGGGGACTGCATGCTTAGGGGCAACCAACAGGGGTTCATCAGTGGCAGGTCCTGTCAGACCAACCTGGTGGCCTTCTACAGTCAGATTACCAGATCATTAGATGCAGGGGTAGCAGTGGACATAGTCTTCCTGCACTTCCGGAAGGCTTTCGACAACTGTCTCTCACCCCATTCTCATTAAGAAACTGGGGAACTGTAGTGTCAACACCCACACAGTCAATTGGGTCACCAACTGGCTGGAGGGCCACACCCAGAGGGTGGTAGTGGATTGGTCCTCCTCAACCTGGAAGGACGTGGGCAGTGGGGTTCCGCAGGGCTCGGTCCTCGGGCCCGCACTGTTCAACATCTTCATCAGTGATTTTGGCGAGGGGGTAAAAAGCACCCCATTCAAATTTGCTGATGACACTAAGATGTGGGGTGATGTGGGCACACTAGAAGGAAGCATCAGGCTACAATCAGATCTAGACAGGTTACAAGGGTGGGCGGATGTGAATAGGATGGGATTCAACACAGACAAGTGCAGGGTGATGCACCTGGGGAGGAACAACCGGCACCATACCTACAAGTTGGGGAACTCCTCTCCTGTCAGCACAGAGGCGGAAAAAGATCTTGGAGTCATCATTGACTCCAAGATGAACATGGGCTGGCAGTGTGGGGAGGCAGTCAGGAAGGCCAACCATACCTTGTCATACATCCACAGATGCATCTCGAGCAGGTCCAAAGAGGTGATCCTCCCCCTCTATGCAGCACTGGTCAGGCCACAGTTTGAGTACTGTGTCCAGTTCTGGGCACCGCACTTCAAGAGGGATGTGGACAGCATGGAGAGGGTCCAGAGGTGGGCCACTCACATGATTGGGGACAGCAGGGCAGGCCCTACGAGGAGAGGCTACGGGACCTGAACCTGTTCAGCCTCCAAAAGAGAAGGCTGAGGGGGCATCTAGTGGCCTGTTATAAACTAGTCAGGGGAGATCAGCAGGCATTGGGGGAGTCACTATTCCCCCGTGCACTGCCATGAGTGACCAGGAATAACAGTCACAAGCTGGCAGAGGGCAGGGTTAGGCTAGATATCAGGAAGCGTTACTTCATGGTCAGGGCGGCTAGGATCTGGAACCAGCTTCCAAGAGAAGTTGTGCTGGCCCCTACCCTGGGGGTCTTTAAGAGGAGGTTAGATGAACATCTTGCTGGGGTCATTTGACCCCAGTATTCTTTCCTGCCATGGCAGGGGGTTGGACTAGATGATCTGCTCAGGTCCCTTCCGACCCTAAAAACTATGAAACTGGAACTCCCTGGTTTTAACAGATTCACAGAAGTAGTGCCAGCTAAGTACAAGCTGATAACTTCACCCTGTTTGATGACATAGGGCTTGGTTTAAATAGTGGGCCCAACTCACTAGTATCATGGCCTGATCATAGCAGGGGCAGTCATTTTTACACCCAGATAATGTTGCCTCCTGGACCCATGATCAGGACATGATACTAGTGATCGATAACTTGCCTGGCATTCTGGCAGCGGTGTCTCAGTGGTGCCCATAGCCAACAAAGAGTCGCAAGGCAGGCGGGGGGACTAAAGCACAAGCAGCATTGCTTGCATGTGGCGGGGCTCCAGCCCACCTGAACTTGCCTGGCATTGCAGTGGTGGGGACTTGATGGCACCTGCAGCTCACAGACAGCAAACACAATGCTGGGTGAGTTTGGCTGGCCTGCCCCACACAAGTTCCTCTCTCCCCCGCCCCCTCATGCAAGCAATGCTGCCACTGCTCCAGCCTCCACTCACCTGCCTCACAGCCCTTTGTTGGGTATGGGCATATTGTGGCATTTCCTTTCAAATTGCATTTTTGTGAAAATCACTTAATTTCCTGATTTTCATGAACAAAATGCTATATCGCAAAATAAGGCCTGAGTTCCTTTTGTTTGTATTTTTTTTTAACTTCTCCCATCTTCTGTTTTTATTTAGATTGCTCACATTAGGGTGTTAATTTTAATGCTCCATTCATCTGGCATCAGGAGAATTATACATTATCTTTCAATATAGATAAAATATTATCTATTATTTTAACTTGAGTTAGAGATTCTGTTTAAAAAAATAAACTCACTTCCAGGCTAAAATTTTATTTTCCTAAGTACCAGCTAAACATATCATTTAAGAACAGCCTTACATTTTAGTGAAATAAGAAACACAGGGTAGAGTAACTTTTGATTTCTTTTAATAACTGTCATCTTTCTTTATTAAATAAAGTACAGTATAACTGAAATGGTAATAGATTCTGGAAGTAGCATGTTCTTCTTCCAGTTCAGAGTCTCTAGCAGATTCCTGTGGCTTTTCTGCCAGAAGTGTTCTGCCAAATCAAACTGATGGGTTGTCCCATTTCTCTGTATCTTGTTTTTTGTGTAAAATACAAATTGCAGAATATTCTCTGTGAGAGATGAACTATATCCCACAACCCACTCAGCAAGGGGAATAGATATTTGCCAGAGGATTGATGGGTAAGCAGAAGTTGGAGACAAACTTGTCTGTCCTTCTAGTTGTTGTTTTTTTAGAATAAGAAAATATAGACCTTTGTTTTAAGTAAATAGGACTTCTCCTTACTGAAGTACCTGACCATTGGAGAAGTTGGGATGGCCCACCTTATTTAAATAGTTAGAAAATCTCGGCACCTAAGCAGCCAAATATACTTTCTTCAATGCATACCACCACTTTTCATTTGACTCAACCACTTGATTAAGCTTCTTTTTATTTCCCATATCCTGATAAGTGCATGTCCTATGAATTTATATATCTGGGCTGGGAAATACTGATCCAACTATACAGAACACTGTAATGTCAGGTTTGCATTCAGTTCAAGCTATTTCCTTCTGCTTATTCTCTTTGTATTTCTCAGTTCAGAGTAAAGAACTTGACCCAAATTGAGTAAATAACTTGACCAGACAGAATACAGATCAAGATGAATTCTGCCACTTGCCCTCCTCCCCCCTTGCCCATTCTAAATTTATTACAAAGGGAAGGTTATGAGAGGAAAATCAGAGAGGAGAAAGACAAGGAAGGGGCAGTGTATGATGCGGAGCTGTGGCAGGAAGACAAAAAAGGCTTTAGAAAATCGAATATATTTTTAATATATGTTGTAGAGTGTAATTTTCCTCTATCCATTTGTAACTGAACTTCAGAATATTTACTATGATCAATGCATCTACTTTATGCAAGTAAGTTTCTAATTAGCCCTTAAAGTTTGAAGACATGCTTCCAACCCACATTCATCTCAGTCAAATATTTCACTTATTCTTATAGTTTAAGAACTTGTTGTCTGTCTCTTTTTTGTGATTCTGCAGCAGAATGTTCTATACTTCTTAAATTGGTATGACATTTTTCATACCAGGAGATGTAGATGCCTTACTTGAGAGGTAGTATTTGTAACCAGCTAAAAATTGTAGGCGTCTCAGTTCTTGAATAAACATAAATGCTGACAGAAAATGAAAATTGAACACTTACTTTTGTCTTCTCTCTCCCCTTGTTAATATCTTAATGCAGAGGAAGCTTTGTCAAGAATATCTAATAGATATAATGATACATCAGGCACTAATGAAAGTGAAGATACCGCACAGTGTGATAATAATGTACAGTAAGTTGATTTCCTGCTGCAGCTGGGTTGTGATTTGTCCGGCTTTGACAGACTGGTCATTGTGACCACATAGTACACGCTGTTGCTTGGCTACCCTGCAGGAGGGTCAGTTTAATAAACCAAGAGGTAATGACTGGAAACTAAGCAATGTAACCTTTCTGTTCCAGAACTTTTGTGGTTTTACAAAAGTTGAAAGCCTTTAATTCACTTTGTTTAATTTTACTCACGGTGAATGAAAACAGGAACCTGGGCCTCTGGTAGTGTTATGAATGTAACACTAGTAATATGTTTTGCCATATGCAGTACACTCAGATGAATGCATTTTAAAGACAGAAATCATTTTAAAGGATGTGCCTTCTGTGCAAGAAACCATAAGGTAGGTGCACTGACTCATCATAAATGAATAATTGGGAAAGGAATAGACTTGTTAAATGAATAAGTATTTCATGCCTAAAAGAGAAAAAGCAATAGAAATCTGATAAATGAATACTTTCTCTATGTATTAGACCTAAAAAGATTTCATAAAACCCCAGAGCCCTCTGAAATTAATACCCATTTAAGGAATGGATCTGCCAAAAAAAATACATTTTGCCGCTACCCAGTTATAAATAAAATACAAAAATCTGTTAAAGTGATAAGTTAGTAATCTCAAATGAAACTAGAACTGACATTAAACTGATTGTATAGGGAAGAATTCGAAATGAGAAAGGGATGTAAATGGGGTTTAAATTTTAGAAGTGGACAAGTACTTCTAAATCCACTAGGTTTCAGCTGAGCTGTGAATACTAAGCACATCTCAAAATGAAATCCAAGCAATCCACTTCTGACCTAAGTTACACTACTGTAACCCATGGAGTATTTCACTGCTATTCTCCATCCTTCTCCTTCTTTCTTCTTCATCATTTGTATTTGCAGCAATTTATGGAAAACGTCAGTTCAGGTTAGGCCCCATTTCTGCTGGGTTCCATACAAACACACGGGACAAGCAGCTCTCTGCACCAAGGAACTTGCAATTTAATAAGGGTGGAAGAGGAAACAGAAGCACAGAATGATTAAGCAGCATTGTCTTTTTTTAGTCTTCCTTTAGTAAATCCATGGTCAGTGGCCTCCTGGGGCATTTATACACATACCTTTTTAGTCCCCAGCTTGCCAGAGATCTGCTGCTTCAGAGCAGACTCAGTTAGTACAGAAGCACACCACTGCCATTTTCTCACCACTGCATTCATTTTGCTGGTTATACAACTGCAGGCGCTTGCGTGTGTGAAAATGCCCCTGAATTCCAGGTAAGAACACCAGATTGTCATGCTTTTCCAATGGCAATGAAATCTTGCTGCTGCAAAGTATGGACACTTCTAAGCCTGATCCAAGAAAGTAATATGGCATGTACTCAGCTTTGAAAGCCCCCTGAAAGACCGGCTTTGATTACTCCCACATGCTTAAAAATTAATATGTGATTAATTGCTTTGCTGGATTAGTGGACAGAATTTGTAAGAGCAAGCCCTAAATGAAAATAACATAAAAGAAAGTGGCCCATAGAAAATGCTGTTATTTCTGATCCACCTACTCCTGTTTTTCAGTTACATTTATTCTCCTGACCAAGCACAATTTACTTTGTTTTCATCCTTTTTTTCTTAATTAGAATAATATTCTTTTTAAGTGCAGTTTAACACTTGTGTTTTTAGTTGCTTATCCTTTCCTGTTCCTTTAAATGACACTTTTATGGCAGAGGGAGAATGAAAACAGTCTCAGCATTACTGGATAAGTGTAAGCAACTCCTATACTATCCTGATAATATTAATTTCTTCGTTATTTTGCCTGAAGACACTCATAACTAGTTCATAAAATTGATGCTGCTTGAAAAGACTTTTTATCATCTCTCAAAAAACTTCAGTGAATTCTTTGCATGGCTCATCTATTCACCTCTAACTTCTTCTTGTTGTTCCAAAACTAATAATCTTTCTTATTTCTCTATCACTTGTATTCATTAGACTTTTCAGTTTCACTTACATATCTACACATGGGCTTTACTGTGGAGATGACTAATTAACTCTGCAGTAAAGCAACGCTGTATACGTTTGTGCCAGTATTAGGGTACAGTAAATGAATTAACTCTGCCATAAGATAGTAATGTTGGGGGTAGAACTATCTTATGGTGGAGTCACTGACTCTGTTAAAACACATATGTAGATGTCAATGGGGCTTGCTGATGCACAAACTTACTAACGTGTGGGAGCTGCCTGTGGCACAGCTCCATACTTTAACACTCGGATTCCCCAGTCAGCTGCTTCACCGCAACCTCCCAGATCCTAGGACTGAACCCCCTGAGCCTGCTGCCAGCCTGGGGCTGCTCTGCCCCAGCTCAAACTGCTGATGTTCCAGGTGCACATGAGACACTGCACCTGGGAGCAGCTGATTGCAGCTGAAACAGCTCCAGAGTTTATTGAGTTGCCTTAATTGCACATGTAGATGCACCACTGGGTAGGACATTGTGGTCCTTTAATAAATTCAAAGGCAAAATACACTGAAGTTTAAACAATAATTTAACAGTGTACTTTTTACAAACACATTATCAAATCAGAATTCATAAGTGACAATTTTACATCAGAAATGTTCAGTTGGTATTCAGACTACATGTAATCTGCATCACCAGAAGGCCCAGAGGATGGGGCTTTCTAGTGTCTACATTGAGGAAGGAAGAGAAAAATCTAGATCTGCCAAGTTTTATTCACACCTGGTTTAGACTAATGAGTTGCTGGGTTTTTTCTGGGTTGGTATTTAAATTCTGATGTCTAAAGTTATTAAATATTTATCTTTACTCTCTAAAAAGGACCCCACTGAGCATACTTAAGAGGATCTTGATGATCTTCAGATGCATTTTTCAAAATTCCCTTGTACAGGACAAACAGGTTATACTAACAGCTGGCAGAAAGGTAACAACCTGGTACCAGAGAACTCAGTCACAGACCTGAATTTTTAGAATGAGTGTTAATCCTAGCTTTGAAATTAGTCCTAGCCTGGTATAAGATGTCATCACAGAAAAGTATTAACAGTGTTATTAGGAGTAATTTTTTATTGGATTAAGAAGCTCAAGCACAGTTTTAAAAAATATGGGGGAGAGTGAGAGTATATTCCTTTTGAGAGACCAGGAGCTACAACCCAAAAGTTCTCTTTGCTCTGGATTCCTCTGTGTGGAGACACTCCTATCAGTGACAGTGAAGGACAGCAAACTGCAAGAAGAAGTTTTAGTGAACCAGCAGTAGTGGCATTAGAAGGCTAAATTGATGATGAAGACACACCAGACTATCCGTACAAGAGCAGATTTCATATCAAGAGCCAACTGGATTGGCAGAAACCCCAAAACAAAGAGCTGACTCCACTTTTAAACCTTACAGAACTGACAGTGGAAGGAGGAAAGCATAGCGGAACCTTATACAGGGTCAAGCTGAACAAGCAGTACAACCACAGAGCTGACTTGACAGCAGGTTGTCCCACCCTGGTGTTAAAAAGCTACCTTCATGCTGGAGCAGGACCTGGTTTAATGACTGTTTCAGTTTTGGAGCAGAGAAGCAGAAGAGAACTACAGGCAAATTACCACTGAAAGTGATTCAGCCTTTGGTCAGTGTTTTTAGCAGGCAGATGTTATGGCGAGACAAATTTCTGGATACCGGGCAGTCCTTTTTAGACTGAAAAGTACAAACATGCTCCTAATGTGTTATTTGGGTTGCTAATTGTTTACTTGCCCTGTGTGTTTTCCTCTTTATTTTTACTTCCCAGAGCTAGAAATAACAGAACAGCTCTAAATGGGGATTCCTCATAGACATATTTATTTATTTATTTTAACAGTAAATAAATTTAACAGTAAAAAACAGGAGATGTACATGATCTATTAGATTTTCTCTGAGTAATAGATATTCATTATTCAATAGCTGAGCTTAGTCATTGGTTCCTCAGGTACATGTTATTGTTTCTGTTGTTTGATTGGATGACCTAATGAAAAAAAGGTTTGGTTTGTGTTCTTTTCCCCTGCCTATTGGGATAAAGCAGGGTTCACTTACATGAAAATTCACAAAAAAATAAGGTTTCAGTCCTACCTTATTCTTCCTTACTGCTCTCTTCTCATGTTTTGCTTTGTATTTTATTCATAACTGCAAAAATAACATAGATGCTCTTTCAATATTGCCAAAAATCATGTTGGAATCTTCATGTGCAATGTACAATGTTGTTTTGTATTGTCAGTGCCTTGCTTTCCTTCTCTTTTTGCATGTAGTAGGCTATATAGGATCCAGATTAGACAGTATTTAACTATGTACATAGTTTTAAAAAAAGAGTTTCTACCCAAAACAGCATGCAACTCACATTAGCTACAACCAAAACATTACAGGTATTGCTTTGACATCTATTGGCTAATGTCTGCAGTACAATTTAATATTAAATTAGTTTTTATTTGGTTGGAATTTCATTGCTTAGTAATGTGGTGCCTTCTCTTTCTGGTAAGATACTTTGTTCTTTTATTGTGATCCCCAGCTGTCATACACCTATTAAGTCTAAAATATAATGGCAAATCCTGGCAAATCTAGGATGTAGTTCCATTAATGAGTTCAGGTTTCATTAGGCTAGCAAAATAGAACAGAACTATGAATACCAAGGACTACCACTCCCTCGTAAGGAGATAAGATAATATTTGTTTTGATACTTACAAGCTTATGAGTCTACGAAATAAAATATAGTAGTGTCTAATAAATCAGGGCAGAAATTGGCCTCATATCTGTCAATAATTTATAAAAGTGTCCCTTGGTACGCAGGTGTTAAGATATATTCAGGATTGTGGGGTTTTTATTAAATCTCTTAAATACAGCATTACTGAGCTGTGTAGTAACACAATAAAATTACTGTTGAGTAGAAAGGTTCTGAGCCTTGTTTAATCTTTGACATTATAATTTATAAAAGGTAAAAGGACGTAATCTAGCAAGGGAAAGATAGAAGAGAAAAAAATGAAGTGATATCTAAAGGGGTTAATGGAAATTAAAAAGGATTTTAGAGAGAGATTAGAAAGAAAATAAATAGCAGGAGAGAACACCTTAAATAAATGAGGATTACAAAACCTGAGATACCAAACTGGTTTTTTGAAATTAGTCTTTATCAAGTAAAATTAAGGAAAAGTACAGACAATTAGTCCTGGTAATTAGTCATTGATTTAAAAAAGAAGAAAAAATGAACAAATACACTTCATTTAATAAGGCCCTGAACCAGATGAGATATATTTACTAATTAGATAACCTTTTTTCTTATAGAATGACTTTTCTGCCCATGGAATAATTATACTTTAAAAGCCTATATTATATCTGATTCTTGTCTACTTAATTTTTCAGCTAATATCTACTCTTTTATTTATGGAAAAAAAACATTCCTGCCCACTGTGTGGAGACAGAGGTATGGCTAGACCGAGCTGAACTCCTTTCTTGTGCATGTATTGTGGGCAATCAAATAAGTGTTGATTCCAAAATCTTTATACTAATGTTCTTGTCAAAGACAGGAGAGAGCCCAATTAGGTTTCCTATAACATCAAGTAGAAGAGAGATGACAAATGTATGGTTTTCAAATTCCCCAGCTGGGTTTCTTTTGAAGGGAAGGAGGGGGTGGTTGGGTTTTTTTGGTTTGTTTTTACTATTGTGCAAAACAATAATGGAGCTTAGAATTCCTTATGTCTACCAACAAAGTGACTTTCCCTAAAGGCTGTTACAAGGAAATTGCACAATGATTGACCATCTAAGCTGGGGTAGACAAAATATGGCCTGCAAACCACATCTGGCCTGCCAACACATTCAATTTGATTCACCAACAAACATGATTCTTGGGAGTGGATGGCCACCAACTAATTGGATATGGCCCGCGGGTGGTCAGCGGTTCCATTTGCCGTGTGGTGCTGGGCAGGTGGGCAGGATTGTTTATGCCCAGCAGCATCAGGCATCAACTGTGGACCTGGATGAGGCTTCTGCCACATCAGGTGGGCAGTGGTGTCATCTGTGGATGCTGCTGATAGATTCAGGAGCCCAGACACAGAACCTGCCGCCAGCGTCCACAGCTGATAATGCCCCTCTCGCAGCTCAGTGGAAGCTCCCACCTGGAGCCCTGACCTGGACCCTGCCAATGCATCAGTCACAAACCCAAGTAGGAACAGCTGCTGTGCCAGGCAGACATCAGCATCAGATGTGACAGTGCCTCCAGAACCTGCAGGCTCTGCCTGACATGGAATCTACCTGCCAGTGATGTTATAACTGATGCTGCCACTTGCCCAGCATGGCAGCAGCTCCTGCTTGGATCCACAGCTGACACGCTAAGCAGGTTTTGGTTCAGGGCTCCAGGTGGGAGCTTCCCCCATGCTGGGAGGATAGTGGTGTCAGCTGTGGATGCTGCCAGCAGATTCTGCATTTGGACTCCTGAACCTACTGGCAGCATCCACAGCTGATGCTGCTCCCTGCCTCCTGTGGTGGACTACAGCTCCTGGAAGGAGAAGGAGGGGGAGAGGCAGAGAGAGAGAGAGAGAAGAGACAGAAACAGGAGAGAAAAGGGAAAGAAGAGAAAGAAAAGAGGAGAGATGAAAAAGAGACAGTGAAGGAGAGAGGAGAAAGAGAGATGGATGTGGCCCTTGACAGGTCCCCAAAACTCATTAAGTGGCCTTCCAGCCAAAATAATTGCTCAGCCCTGATCTAAGCCCATTATTCTATGATGTGATCTATACCAGTTTACTGTTTTATTGGCCTTTCAAGAAAACAATATTTATATTCTTCTAACACTGATATTAATATTCACTTTTTACCAAGGATCAACTAGTAGATGACAAGCACAGTTGGCAGCAAGGACAGGTCAAGAGTGTCAAAGTAAGCCATGTAAAGTAGTGAAAAAATAGGTTAGATAATACTTAGAGAAGCTGGATGTTTTCAAGACAGCAGGGTTGAGTAGGATCTATCCTAGGGTAGTCAATAATTTGGCCGAGGTAATTTTGGAGGCATCTGCTATTCTCTTTGAGGACACATTAAGGTTGAGTGAGATGATTGGGAAAAGGTGATTGGGAAAGGGTAAATCTGGAGAAAGGGAAGGGAAAGTGTTAAGAAAGGGAAGGTATAACATCTGGTCAGATTACAGGCCAGTCAAGCTGTCTTTGTTAGATCAAGGAATCCATTTGTAACCACCTTGGAGAAAGCAAGGTGATGGGGAACAACCAACATAGATTCACCAGGAACACATTAGCTTGATGAATGATCACTTATTTACTTCTATGGGAAGGTTTCAGGCTTTGTGAACAGAAGATGTGGTTAGCACTACAGAAGAAAAAGACTTGGGGGTCATAGTATCATAGGATCATAGTAGCTAGAGTCGGAAGGGACCTAGGTAGATCATCTAGTCCGACCCCCTGCCTTGGCAGGAAAGAGCACCGGGGTCAGATGACCCTGGCAAGGTGCTTATCTAACTTCCTTTTAAAAATCCCCAGGCTAGGAGCCTGCACCACTTCCCCTGGAAGCCGGTTCCAGGCCCTAGCCGCCCTGACTGTGAAGTAGCGCCTCCTAATATCTAATCTAAACTTACCCTCCGCCAGCTTGTGACCGTTATTCCTGGTCACTCCTGGCAGCGCACGGGGGAACAGGGACTCCCCCAATACCCGCTGATCCCCCCTGACCAGTTTGTAGCAGGCCACAAGGTCCCCCCTTAACCTTCTCTTGTGGAGGCTAAACAGGTTCAGGTCCCGTAGCCTCTCCTCATAAGGCCTGCCCTGCTGACCCCTGATCATACGAGTGGACCACCTCTGGACTCTTTCCATATCGTCCACGTCCCTCTTGAAGTGTGGCGCCCAGAACTGGACGCAGTACTCCAGCTGCGGCCTGACCAGTGCCGCATAGAGGGGGAGGATCACCTCCCTGGACCTGCTCGAGATGCATCTGTGGATGAATGACAGGGTACGGTTGGCCTTCTTGACTGCCTCCCCACACTGCCGGCCCATGTTCATCGTGGAGTCAATGACGACTCCAAGATCCTTTTCCGTCTCCGTGCTGGCAAGAGGGGAGTTCCCCAACCTGTAAGTGTGGTGCCGGTTCTTCCTCCCCATGTGCAACACCTTGCACTTATCAGTGTTAAACCCCATCCTATTCTCATCCGCCCACCGTTGCAACCTGTCAAGGTCAGCTTGTAGCCTATTGCACCCTTCTAGTGCACCCACATCCCCCCACATCTTAGTATCATCAGCAAACTTGAACAGGGTGCTTTCTACCCCCTCATCCAAGTCACTGATGAAGATGTTGAACAGTGCGGGCCCGAGGACCGAGCCCTGCAGAACCCCACTGCCCACGTCCTTCCAGGTCGAGAAGAACCCATCCACTACCACCCTCTGGGTGCGGCCCTCTAACCAGTTGGCGACCCATTTGACCGTGTGGGCATCGACACCACAGTCTCCCAGCTTTTTGATGAGGACAGGGTGAGAGACAGTGTCGAAAGCCTTCCGGAAGTCCAGAAAGACTACATCCACAGCAACCCCTGCGTCTAATGATTTGGTGACCTGATCGTAAAAGGCCACCAGGTTGGTCTGACAAGACCTGCCACTGATGAACCCATGTTGGTTGCCCCTGAGCATGCATTCCCCCGCAAGGCCCTCCTGGATGTGTGCCAGGATAATTTTTTCAAAGAGCTTACCCGGGATTGAGGTAAGACTAACTGGCCTGTAATTTCCCGGGTCCTCTTTTTTTCCCTTTTTGAAGATAGGGACCACATTGGCCCTCTTCCAGTCCTCCGGCACCTCACCAGAGCACCACGAGTGCTCATAGAGCCGCGCCAGGGGTCCCGCAATGACCTCGGCCAGTTCCTGTAGAACCCTAGGGTGAAGATCGTCCTTACCAGCGGACTTGAACACATCCAGTCTCTCCAGAAGTACCCTAACTAACTCCTCGCTAACCCCTGGCCCAGGCGTGTCTCTCCCGGGGCCCGAGGGGGGCCCAGCAGGGAGGTGGCTGAACTGGTCACTACTTAGGAAGACAGAGGCAAAGAAATCGTTAAATATGTTAGCTTTGTCATCTGGCGTGATGACTAAGTTGCCCATCGTGTCCTGCAGGGGCCCCACATTACCCGGGACCCTCTTTTTACCCCCTATGTATTTGAAGAAGGACTTCTTATTGTCCCCAATCCGGGAAGCTAGTCCTATCTCCATCTCTGCCTTGGCCCTCCTGACTGTCCCCCTACATCCTCGGGCGACTGTAACATAGTCCTTCTTGGTGATGACCCCATCTCTCCATTGGGTGTATGCCTCCCTTTTAGCAAGGAGACATTCCCGGATGCTCTTAGTGAGCCATGGGGGTTTATGTGCCCTCCTGCTCCCTTTGACCCTTGTTGGGATTATCTCCCTTTGGGCATGGAGGATCGTCTCCTTAAGGAGCAACCACTCCCCTTCGACATCTGATTCCCTTCCCCTCTGGGTCCTCAGCGCTTCCCCAACGATCCTCCTTAGCTTGTTGAAGTCAGCCCTCCTAAAGTCTAGGGCTGTTGCCTTGCTGCAGCCCTTTGCCACCTTACGCTGGATGGTGAATTCCAGCAAGCGATGATCACTGTCTCCCAGGTGGCCCATCACCCGCAGCCCCCTCACCAGGTCATCACCCATCGCCAGCACCAGGTCCAACAAGGCGTCTCCCCTGGTGGGACTGTGCACCTCCTGGGTTAGATGGAGGTCCTGCACTCTGTCTAAGAACCGACGTGAGCGATCAGACTTGGCTGACTGCTCCTCCCAGCAGATGTCTGGGAAGTTCAGGTCCCCCATGATGACCACATCCTTAGCCCTCACTGCCTCTGTGAGCTGACCTAAGAATTCCTGGTCGAGCTCTTCTCCCTGGTTGGGAGGTCTATAGTAGACTCCCACCGTTAAGTCTCTCTCCCCTGGACTGCCTTTTACTCTAACCCAGAGCACCTCAGAGTGCCCCCCCTCTACCCCCTTGCTGATTAACGAGGAAGTATATTCCTCCTTGATGTAGAGTGCTACTCCTCCACCTTTCCTTCCTATCCTGTCCCTCCTGTATAGCCTATAGCCCTTGACACTCACCGCCCAGTCATGTGATGAGTCCCACCACGTTTCTGTGATCCCTACTATGTCAGGGCTGGTGACAGCTAGGAGGAGGGCAAGTTCCTCCTGCTTCTTCCCCATACTTCGAGCATTCGTGTAGAGGCATTTGAGGCCTCCAACGGTTGTGCCCACTGACCCCCTAGTCTCAGCAATGCCCCGTCCCCCATCACTTACCTGTTTCTCCCTTTTGACCATTGGTCTGGGCTCGCTGGCTGTTGCTGGGCCTGGTAGTTCATTGTCTCCTCCACCCTCATCTTCCCCCTCCCCTGACGAGCCTAGTTTAAAGCCCGCCGAAGGAGGTTCACCAACCTGGAAGAGAACACACGCTTACCTTTAGGGGAAAGGTGGAGCCCATCCCATCCCAGCATGTCTCTCATCACGATGTGCCGGTCATGGCTGAGGAAGCCAAAGCCCGTCTCGAAGCACCATTCCTCTGGCCTCCAGTTGGTCTCCGCTATGCACATCTCGTGGCATCTGCCTCGACCGCTCATCATTGACCACAAGATGAACATGAGCCTCCAATGCGATGCTGCGGCTAGTAAAGCGACCAAAATGCTGGCGTGCATCCATAGATGCTTCTCGAGCAAATCCCGGGATGTCATTCTCCCCTTGTACTCGGCCTTGGTGAGGCTGCAGCTGGAGTACTGTGTCCAGTTTTGGGCTCCACAATTCAAAAAGGATGTGGAGAATCTTGAGAGAGTCCAGAGGAGAGCCACGCGCATGATCAGAGGTCAGGAAAATAGATCTTACGATGGCAGGCTGAGAGCCATGGGACTCTTTAGCCTGGAAAAGCGCAGGCTCAGGGGTGAGCTGATGGCCACCTATAAGCTTATCAGGGGTGACCACCAGGATCTGGGGGAACGTCTGTTCACCAGAGCGCCCCAAGGGATGACGAGGTCAAACGGTCACAAACTCCTGCAAGACCGTTTCAGGCTGGACATAAGGAAGAATTTCTTTACTGTCCGAGCCCCCAAGGTCTGGAACAGTCTGCCAGCGGAGGTGGTTCAAGCACCTACATTGAACACCTTCAAGAGTAAATTGGATGCTTATCTTGCTGGGATCCTATGACCCTAGCTGACTTCCTGCCCTTTGGGCAGGGGGCTGGACTCGATGATCTCCCAAGGTCCCTTCCAGCCCTAATGTCTATGAAATCTATGAAATCTATATACCCTGGCTTTAGCATGGCTGTGGACACTGTTTCCCATGACATTATCTTTAATAAGATAATGAAATACAATCTAGACAAAATTCAATCCAAAACTTATTGGATTATTGCATTTGAAGAGTAGTCAAAGGGTCAGTATCTTTTATGGAGACAATATCAAGTGGGACTCCTTAGGGGGCTGTCCTACATCTGACATTGTTTGATATCTTCACACCAAGATAAAACTGCAAATATAGATGGTCCTCAATTAATTAAATGAAATTCAGTAAAAACAACTGCAAAATGCTGTATTTAGCATTTTGAACAATCAAATGCAAAAATACAGACTGGGAAATGACTGGCTAGGCCTGTGGTCAGCAACCTTTTAAGGCTGAGGGCCAGAATTATCCTGTTCAGGTCAGAGGTGGGCTCGTGGGTGGGAGTGCAAGTCCTAGGACTCAGCTGCTTCTGCCACTTTTCCCAAGCACGGGGAAAGCTACTGCCACTGCTTCTCCCAGCTGCCAGCATGGGGAAAGTGACTGCTGCCAAACTTATGAGGAACAGTTGGAATACAAAGATTATTTCATTTGGAGAACAGATTTAGGGGAAGAGTTGATATGTCTTCAAGTACATGAAGAATGGTTATAGAGAGGCTGGTAATAGACTACTGGATTCTCTGTCACTGCAGGGGCCATAACAAGGGATAATGGTTTTAAATAGCAGCAAGGGAAATGTAAGTTAGACATTTGAAAGAACACTCTCACTATGATGATACTTAAGAATTGGAACATATGGTTTAGACAGAGGTAAACAGAGGTGATCCTGCCTTGAGCAGGAGATTGGACTAGTTAACCAGCTGATGTCCCTTCCAGCCCTACTTTGATGGCTGTAATTGAGAAGATTAAAGAAGTTAGTAGAGTTACATATGCAACTCTCCTTTACCCAGAAGTTTTTCAGACTATGAATCAAGTGATTAAGCTCCCTAAAGTATGGACTTACCATATAATTGTTTTTTATAGTTCTTTTCTTGTTTGAGCTAAATGCAATACCAAGAGTTCCTTCAAGACTTTTGTTGAAAAAAGCACAGACTACATTAATCTTAGTAAGCTAATAATTAGTTTTCCTTGAAGAAACATATGTTCTCTTGTTGCCTCTCTATTAGTTTGACACAAAACTTACAAAGCTACTGTCCAAACTATTTCACCTCATACTAAACTCTTTTCACAAATTTCCTAAACACAAATTTAACTAGAATTCCCTAGGTTAAGATGATTGCATTAGCACAAGAGAAGGATAGCATAAAGACTGTTATCAGATAATGAAAAATATCTTCTCTTTCTCCTTAAGGAGCCAGCTCTGTTATCTTATTGGCATTTTGTATAGTCACAATGGCATGGAGAATCAAATGTGAAAGTTTTATTTGGTATACGGTCAAAACTGTCATTTGACTCATGAGACAGGAGTTGTAATACAAAATTAAAACAGCATTATCAGATATGTTTTTCATGGAACAGCACTACCAATACAAATACTGACAGCTAGAGAGAGACTTGGAGATCTTAAAGTTCACCATGGTAGAAATGCATGATATGCCCTGCCGTTACTAAATGTCATCTTTGAAGAAATGCATGTAAGGGGAAATACATTATTCCTATGCCAGTTGTGCTATGGTCTTGCCAGGAATGGGCTGTTTTCAGTCTCAGAAGACAGAATCCTTTAGATGAGACCCAATGAACTTATGAGACCTGCATATTAGGTATCGGTTCTCTTTATCTTTTCAGAAGTGTGAAAAGTTCTCAACACCTGTCTTTATGGGTTCACATACATCTGCCTAATGTAACATAGTCATGCATACAGACTGGCTTTTCTATAATGCAGAACTCCCCAATGTCATGCACCCATCCACTTTTTGGACAGACAGACAGATGCGGATATCAGCTGGAACTTGGGTGACATTAGTTGCATTTCTGGCTGAACATGTGGCCTGGCTGTCTGCTACTTTTTGTTATCTTAATCTGAATTTCACCTATAAGAGCTGGGCAGAGGACAAAGTAGCTGAATTGTAAGTGCCCCATAGACAGGCTGTGGAGAGAATGGGGGTGGGGGTGAATGAAAGAAATGCAAACACAGGAAAGGGAAGGAGGGAAAAACCCAGTCTCAGAGGCCATTGGGGAGAGCAAGTGAGGTGAATCTTATGGGAAGGAAGGATGACAGCTGGAGAAAATGGGAGGATGGGCTAGTGTGTTTAAGTTACCAGGTAGCAACCCTTCCAATTAGCTTCACCTCAGTAATCTTGGGCTCAGTTCTGTCTGACAACCACAGTTCTCTCAGGCCTTTCTTCCCTGGCGAAGATGAGTCTGACTTAGTAACAGGATCCAGACAGCTCTCAGATTGGTTCCTATTAGTACTGTGCATCATTTTATTTAGTGAGTGTTAATGCCTGTTAGCATAAGGAACCAGGAGACTAAACTAGAGTTCCAGATAAACTGGGCATCAGATTCAGAGTCAAGGTGTAACAGGAGTCCAAACTGGAGTTTCCAAGAAACCAATTAAGGGACACAGGTCAGGAGCAGGCACCAGAGTCTTTGCTCAAGCCATATGCTGCTGCCGGAGTGGGCGTTTAGGGGCTGGAGCAGATACAGCCTCTTGCTTGCAGCCTCATGGGGTTGGTTGCTCTGATTGTCCAGTTAGAACCAGTTGAACTCAAGACACTGATCAAAGTTTGCTGCAGGTGGGGCTTTCTTCCCTGTAGCCTCAGGGGATGGAGTCCCTTAATTTGATTGGGTCATGCTGGGTGCTGGGTCCTGATCTGAGCTCATTACAGCTCCCAAATTAAGTAATATAGTTTTGTTACAGTTTGGTTGGTACTGTGCCTCTGCTGCTACTTGTTCAGCCCATCCCTTATCTCGCCCTCTCACGTTCTTGAAGACTACAAGCAGTAAGATTCTACAATTCTGCAAACATTTCCACTGTTTGCACAATCTTCATAAATAAAAGCAATGATCACTGATTTCTTCTCATCAGGTCTAAGCACATCTATTTAAACTGAAGTTTATGCCAATGTGCAAGTTATGTACAGATATGCAAAGTGCTTACTACACAATTTGCATAAAATGTAGTGCATGGAGTAGCATAAATTTGGCAGTGATACAGGCACCCTAAGAAGAGCTGAGGGGAGGTATAGCTGTCCTCCCCTAACCTCCCTTCCAGCTATGGGACTATGGCAGGAATGAATTGTACCTCATATAGGGTTACTTGGGAAATAATTCTGTTCTCTGAAGCTTCCTCTGACATGAAGGCTAAGTAATATTTATACACTCTGGCCCTTTTTAATTGCAAAATAACCACTTGATTCTTTGGTTGGTTCTCCCTTGACAGAAACCATTCTCAAACAGTCTTTCCCCTACCCCGCTATCAATTGTCCCTTTATACTTGGAAGAGACAAGCAGTTGCAGCTTTGAAGTGGTCTTTTAGCAGCTGGCTGCTGGAAATGTTCTGACTGATAAGTATTTTACCTCTTGTTATTTTTTTTTCACTTATTTTTCTGTTATCTTTAATTCCCAAGGAGACAGCAGTCCCCTAAACTCATATACTACTGTCTGAATGCTGGCAAATGCTGAGTTTTTAAAGGTGACTTTTAACGTTATTTATATATGACAGAATGTGAAATTTACTTTTCTTGTCCTGTCTGAAAGGGTTGGCTGTCTTTTTGAAGATAATAAGTGAAATTCTGTACTTGATTAAATTTTGCCTATATAGTTGCTGAGTGATGTAATAAGGTAATCTGGCTTCAGTGACTCACTATGCATTAGCACCAGTTTAATTGTGAAAAGAATTTGGCCAATGAGTTGCTGTATGGAAAAAGTCCTAAAATAAAAATTAGAAACATGACATGCGTGTGTCACTGGAAAAAATGTGCTTACCTTTCAGTGTTTCTTGTTTCGTTTGCCCATTAAATATTACCAGAAATGGCTAACCACACAAAGAGAGAATTCTGTTTTCTCCATTTAAGTTATTTTTTAATGCAAAACCTAAATTGTCAATGCATGTCTTCTCCATAAAGATACAGATCTTTTGAGTTCTCATGATCTCCAAGGAGTGTGTTGAAACTGTTTTGCTTACTGATTTTTTTTTTTCAAGCAATTTGGATTTGGTGCTTGTGAGCATTACTTTTCTTAAAAAATTATATTTCTTCTTTTAACAAATTATCATAATGTATATTAACTATTGGTTTAGTTTAAATGACATACTACATCTGAGGGAGGTAGGCTAGGAATAATACAGGAACATTACTTGAAACTTTAACCTTTCCACCCAGAAACCTGATAGTACTACTTTTTCATCACAAACAACAAGAAATTCAAATCAGCTTATGTTAGGAGCTTCAAGGTTCTTTAATACACTCAGTTTTGAGGTAGTGGAGTTTCCTTCATGTGGTTCCTCAGGTGGCTTTGCATTTTTATATCTCAGAATGTCAGAAGCAGTGTGGTAGTGCTCACACTTTATACTCCAACTGTCAAACTAATGTCAAGTCATAATTATGAGATTCTGCAGCTGATCCCATGTGACTGTATTTTCAAACCAGAACAGACATATCATGGTACTAAAGTTCACTAAGTGCAGGTCAGAAACCAGCAACACAAATGGACAGTGTTAGAATATGATCTAAAATAGACAACTTATTTTCAATCAAGCATTCAGCAGATATAGCTTGTGCCCCAGAGTATACCTCATTCAAACATTTGAAGAATAGTCTGTGCATAATTTACTCTGAAGGTATACACAATTTTCTGTATTATTTATGCAAGCATTTAAGGAAACAGATGCTCCCTATGTGAGAATATTCTGGGATCAAAGCAATTTAATATCTTTTAACTTGTGTTTTAGTGAACTTGTTCTAAAAGGAAATTTCTATATGTCACATTAGAGAAATGTAAGGAGCTTAATATTCCCTATATAAGTAAAGGGTTTTACTATATTATGTATATTTACAGAGGGAAGAAAAAAAGGCAGAGGCTGATTAAAAGCTGATTGTACTTCTGAGGCTCAGAATTCAGAGTACCTGAGCTAAGCTAAATCTACCTAATTTCTGAGGAAGTCTGTTGCAACTTAAAAACCCTTTTTTTCTGTTAGTTAGTCTTAGATTCCTTTTATTGAGATTAAACAGAGTTATATTAAAAAAAATTGTGTGGGCTCACTGTGGCTAGACTCCTGCTGTAAGCCAGGGAGGGCTGACCTGCAGTATATGCGTCACAAGTGGCACAAGTAGCCTCTGTATTGCACAAGACAAATTGGGGATGGAGCAGAGAACACAGTGACAGATAAAGAAGGGAACAGAAAGCTGAGCAACAGATTAAAAAGGGGAAGGGCACTGGAATGGCACTCAGGGAGGATGTGAGGCTTATCTTGTGGAATGGCCACAAAATACCATTGTACTGCCATGTTTGCATCTCTCCAGGTACTGGGTGCTATTCCTTCTATTTATTTATTTTTTGTTATGACTTTTATTGAGAAGGTGAATGAGTGCTGTGATTGACAGTGGTGGTGGTCTCGTAATATACCATTTTCCTATAAAGCAGTCAGCCTGTGGAACTCTACAGAAGACTACGTTAAGAGGAGGTATTGGTGAGGGAGCAAAATGTTCAGACTATGCCAGCACCTCTGTGCTGTTATAGTATTAGAGCAGGATGTCCAAATGGCAGCCTGCTGGCTGTACTTGGCCCCCAGGGGATGGGGAAGTGCAGCACAGCACAGCTTACAGTGCTGGGGTGCCTGAGTGGTACAGTGCAGCAGGGAATCTCATGTCCAAAAAGGTAATGGGACACACCTGGGCCCGTGGTAGAGCAGGGAGTGGCACAGGTCATGTAGAGCTATTTCTTTGTGATTGCAACTTAATCCTTGCTCTGCTTTGTCGGTAGGAGGAAGAGGAAGCTTCCATTTGTCCTTTTTGGAAGGGGACATAAGTTATGTCAGCCCCCTTTAATTCTAAGAGGTGTAATTATCATATTTACTCAAATATAAAACATGGCTTTGTTCCCCAGTTAACATAGGGAAAAAACCTTCTTGTCTTACATTCATGTACAAAGACACCTCGTTAAATGCATTGGCTATCATTAAACTGCTAACAAAAGCAGCATGTGCTCAGTAATGGAAACCAACCACAACGTTGATTAAATGCTGCCAACACTAAGAAGGACTATAAAACACCTGGCCTGTATAGGGCAAACGTGGATGGGAAACTACCACAAGAGTAGGTTAGTACAGCCCACTTGAATAAGATATATGGTAGGGCCCTGTAGCAGGCTGGCTGGCAAACGACTGCAGTAGACCTCACACTCCAGGCTGGAGAAGTCTGGACAGTTGTGGAGGACTACAGCGAGCTGCAAGCAGTCTGCCTAGGAGAACTGGACCAGCTGCAGAGGATAATTAGCTGGGCTTCAAAAGTTAAAAGTTCCTAGGGAGAGGAGCCAGGGAGACTGAGACTAGGAAAGGGTACTTAGGTAGTGGTGGCAGAATTAGGCCAATGACTCTCCCAGGATCTGGTAAGAGACCCATAGCAGTAAGGCTAGAGGCAGCAGCCCTTCAAGGCTATGGGGGGAAACTTACTTGAGGGAGTGAAGGAGGACTGGACTGTGGCCTTGAGGGAGCAACCCAAAGCCAGCATCACTTTCCCAGGGGCTGGTGAAACCCCAGAACTGAGTCCCCTTCTATGGGCTATGTTATGTGTGCTATTGAGCACTGATTGAAGTAGGTTTCCTGTGGAGCAAGTGTGCCCAGGAAACAAAAGACTTTTTCAGATAAGTAAATACCTAAACCCTCTACAGGCCCATTGCATGCAGTTCCTCTTAGCGCCAGTTCTTTTCCAAGTCATGGTGAGACACTATACTCCATAAATTTTTACTTTATCTTCACTGCTACAGCTAAGCTGTGTCTTCCTTTCCCCTTTACAATGATTCCTGTTTCTTCACCAGCCTTAAATGTCTGGCAAACTTCACGAAACAAGGCTCCAAACAGTTCACTCTGAATCTCTTGGTCATCTTTCAGCCTGTTAAATATGATTAATGTGGCCCATCCCTCCATACAGCAGAGCCAGACCAGGTTGCCTTGTGCCTCATCTGCATATAAGTTTTTGGAGATTCCCAAGACTCATGAAAGGAACGGCCAGTTCTATTCATGAGTGGGTATGGGGGAGGGGGTAGTTAGTACATGGATCCTTTCTGGCAGGGAATCATGGCTTGAAATGTTGTTGAGTCTAGGGCCCAGCCCAATGAGCTGTATGGTAAATCATGAGCCTTTTGGCTTTGGACTATCATGCATAGTTTGTACTATATATAACTAGGTACAAAAGTGATATTTTAAAATGTGTTTATAAAGTACCTGTACTAAAATTGTAGTAGTTTCAAAAAGGGTAAATTCCATCTATTTGAATTAACTGAAATTCTACAGATATGTTTATTTCAAAGTCAGTGTTTTAAATTTTTCCTCCCACACATACCTGTTCAGCAAGAACAGTATCTAACAGCAAGGAGGTGTGTGTTGGGGGGGGGGGGAAGGGGAGGAAGGACTGAAACAGGAAGAAATTGTGGGGAAGAGGGTAAGGGGGGAACCTGCCCACCTCTCCCTCACAGATTTATTTTCCCTGCTGTAGCACTGTGGGGGGGACAAATTCAAGGCAAACCTCAAATAATTAGATTCCAAACCTGGAAAATTATAACAGATTTATAAATTTTCCATATGTAGAATCTAATGTATGGGAGTCAACTTATATTCAAGTAAATATGGTATATGATATACTAACTGGAAGACTGCTGCTGCAGCCACTTCTGCTGGGAGGAAAGGCAAGGAAAATGCAGAATGAACAAAGCCCCATTGATGTTATAACATGCCCAATTAAACTGGACAATGAAAGAAAGCTCAGTCTGGAGCCAGGCAGTAAAGGGCCCTTGCCCCAGTATGATAGCTTATCATTAAGCATTAAGTACCAGACATACCAGTATAATGGCTTTCTCCTTCTCCTCTACATGAGATATACACTTCTCATTTATCTGAAAGATGTAACCCCACCCTATTTTTCTATTCCATTATTTTGCCTTTACCTGAAACTTCAAACAAGTCACAACACCCTGCACCTGGCACAACACCCCAGGAACTACACATATCAGTTAAGGGTGAACAACTATTGATGGGAAACAAGTTTCCCTATCTAGACAGCACGCTGTCCCATGATGTCCACATTGATGACGAAGTCAATGTGAGATTAGCAAAAGCTAGTGTGGCCTTTGGCAGACTCCATAAGTCAGTCTGGGACTGCAGAGGCATCAGAATGTTGACAAAAGTGAAGGTTTACAAAGCCATCATCCTTCTCACCCTCCTTTATGCCTGCGAAATCTGGACCATTTACCACTGTCATGCCAAGAAACTAAACCACTTCCACTTGTGCTGCCTGCAAAAGATACTAAAGATGAAGTGCCAGAGCAAGATTCCAGACACTGAGGTGCTCGGAAGATCATCTCTCCCTAGTATTCATACTTTGCTGAAATTGGCACAGCTAAGATGGGCTGGCCACCTCTCAAGAATGCCTGACACTCACCTGTCAAAGGAAGTCTTCTATGGTGATCTGTCAAATGGAGTACGCTTTCACGGCACATCAGAGAAGTGGTATAATGTCACCCTAAAGGTGTCCCTAAAGAGTTTCAGCATTGACCCAGAGTTGTGGAAGCAAATTTTACACAACTATCCATCCTGGAATGGTGCATTGGCCTTTGAACGGCAACACACGGCAGACACAATGAAGCAACGTGTGGCCAAGAAAACAAAAACCTCCTGTATCCAGTCCTCAGCACTCTCCTGCCCCTGCTGCAGCAGATTGTTCAAAGGAAAGCTCAGACTTATAAATCACCCATGTACTCACTTGACCTAGCCTCTGCCCCTCTTCATTCTCTTCCCTTTCTGTTCTTTCTACTTTTCCTTCTTTTCCTGTTCTCTTTTATCCTTCCCTCTTTCTTTCCCACTTCTTTTTTCTCTTCTTTCTTCCTCTCCCCTCACTGGATGTGGTCATCTTTGCCCATGAATATTACCTTGATGCTGACCCTTCTGCTAATGTGTCAAGATTTGACTGAGAGCAAAAATTCTTTCATAAAGTCCATAAGGACACTTCAAGGCCCTCCATAAGATTCACTTTTGCTATTCTTCCTGCAAACTATCATGAGCACACTACAGCTAGGACCTCTGCTTAATATGGGATGCACTGCTGTTTTTACTGTTACCTAGACAGCCCTAAAGGACAAGCTTACATTTGTTTGTCATCTTCACCTATGGTGTTCTGTTAATACTGCTTGTTATGGTGAGCTAGTTTTATTGCATGCCTGTACAGCAAGTACAACAATGAGGCCCCAATCCATAATTGACCGCTGCCATAACATAAATAAATCTGTAACAGCAATGATGAAGTAGTAGTATGGAAGCATATATGACACCAGTGGTGGGGAATCACTGCTTTCATTGGAACGGGGTGCACTTATACACAAGCTCTGGGAGTGGGGAGGAAGGCACTTTAATTAATGCAGCTCTGAGAACTACTCTAATTAAAGTGCCCAGAATGTCTCATGTATTAGTGCCCCTGCACTTAAAAATGGTGGCAAGGTCAATTTAACTAAAGCTTGTTTAACAACTTTAGTTAAAACACCTCCGCTGCCATTCTTAAATGCAGGGATGCGGATACATGAGATGGTGGAATGCAATAATTACCATGCTCCCGGGGTTCCTATAGACATGTGGAGAGCCTCCTCCGATGCACTGGAAATCCAGCACATCAGAGCAGACTAGTTAAATTGAACCAGCTGGAGCACAGAAATTGACATACTCTGGCAGCCTTTCACATCACATGTATAAGTGTCCCCACACATCCTGGTGTTGAAAAAATGGCAGTAGAACAGTTTGCAATAAAACACGTTCAATAAGCTTTAGTTCAAAGCATCCTGATGCCATTTTTTCAGCATGGGGACACTGACACATATGATGCATGGATGCTTTTAATCAGCATGGCTCGCTAATTAAAGAGCCTAGTGCTGTGTCCTGCAGCACATGTTAAAATGCCCTAGCAGACTCGATTAATCAAGCCTGCTCTGATATGCTGTAATTACAGTGTATCAGAGCAGCCTCACTGCTCATGTATAGGCACCCTGTATTACCATGTCTGCCTGGGATGAAAATTAAATGACAGAATGGAGGCAGTGATAGTGAAATGAGATCATGGGTGGTAAAAGCAATTTCCCTATACATTGTTATTTTGTTAAATTATTCTTTCACAGGTAACCAGGAATATGGCTTAGTAGAACTGAGAACAGTGTGTAAGTTGTGCAAAAGTAACCAGTAATTTGAGATATGATTCATCATGACTGGCATTTCACGTGGTTTATAAAAGGCTAGTAAAAAGGAGCAATTAAAACCAACACTGCTTTTAGTATCTGTGTCTTTCTTCACCCACAAAACAAGGGCATGGCACTACACAAACAAGATAATGAGCAAGGAGCACCCAGCAGGTAAATTAATTTAGTCATCTGGCCTTCAAACAAACAGTACGACACATGTATACTAACCCAATCAATCCAAGCAGCACAAGTGTTACTTTGTGATAAGGTGCATAAGACTTAAATCTGTCAAAAAACCAACAGGTACCTTTTAGGGATAGCAGCGGTGATTTCAGTTTAAAAGCTTGGAATAAATGTAATCTTCCAAATATGGTTTGCAGAGAACATTGTTTATAGAAAAAATGTTTCCAAGCCAGTCTGTATCTTCCCGGGTTATACAGGGAACAAGAAGGAGCAAATTCTCTGGAAGACTTAATCAGTTCAGGGAGTGTTTAATGAATTCATAGTAAGAGCCAAAAAGTTACTTTTTTTTGCCAAATAATGCAAAATATTTTTCACTATGGCACATTTTATAGGTGGATACAGTTCCTCCATTATAATTTGTTGTAGAACCTACTACTTGCCACAGAATTTAAGTGTCCCTGAATTGAAGTAAGTATTAAAAACAGTCAAATGTCTATCCTGAATTGTGAAGGAAAACAGTAAAATGTGAAGAGAGTAAACAAATGCTGTATAGTTTACTAGAAGGGAAAAAAAACCCTGTTATTTTGTAAAGTTACAGTAGATATTTGCTTTTTAAATTATTGAATAAGGCTACCACCAATAGGCAACTCCTGAGGTAAGAGCATGCACATAGATATGCGCTAAAGCCTACCAACTTTTATTTTATAGTGGGTGCATCTACATATACAAATAGTCTGGGAGCAGTTTACTCTGAAGTAAAGTACTCTAGAGTAAACTTTTCTGGGCATGTGTCTACACATGCAGGGACTGGGTAACTCTTTCTGTGGCCCTGAACCAGTCCCCTGCAGTAGCCAGGGGGAGCTCTAGGCTCCCCCTGGCTACTAGCCCACTGGAGTCTGGGTGGGGACAATGTCACCATGTCCTGCCAGCAGGTAGCTCCCAGATCCTGCTCCACAATTGCAGAGCCAGCACCAGGAGATCCTTATCTCTCAGCACCAGCTCCATGGTCATGGGACCAGGGCTGGGAGATAAGGATGCCCATGGTCAGGGACGCACAGTAACAGAGCCCTGCTGGCCCTGCTATCACTCCTGCCTGGGCTCCACTAGCAGAGCCTGACCCAACAGCAGGCAGCTCCCAGAGGCAGGTATAAATCCCCTGCTTTCTGCTGCCCATCTGACCAGGAGCATTATTGCCTCCAGTCAGACATCTAGACACGCACTATTGTGCGGTAAGTAATCTTGAGTAAATTTGCTACTTACAGGTAGCAAATTTACTTATGATTAGAGCAAATTACTGTACAGTAATCATCTGCACATGTAGACTATGATGCTTACTGCACAATAATTAGTTCTACTCTCAAGTAAAGTGTCTCGTGTAAACGCACCCAGTAACTTTCTTCTGTTCCCCTTTCCTGGATGGACAGCCTGCCACTTCAGCAATGGGAGGAGTGGAATGTCCTGTTTATTTCAATAAAATAATATCTTGTGTCTACATCAAAGCTTTACTACTTTAATTATGCCCTTAGTTTATAAGTACTGAATCAGAGATCCATGCCAATATGTATGTGTATGCTCGTAGCAATATACCAGATTCTGTCTGGTGAAAACATCTTTATACAGGTATAAAGTTATCTACACAGTAGGGTTGTGGATATGAAATTAGTTGTTTTGGTTAAAAAAACCTTGATGCCGCCAAATTTAATATATATATACTATGTGGAAAGCAGACTTAAAAACCTGAAGATGACAAAATAAATGATGACCACTGAAGCAGAATAATTGCTTTGATTGGTGCTTGTCTAGCTAGCTGTCAAAATCTACCATTTCCTATTGACAACATCTAGTTGTATGTTGTTGATATAAATGTTTGAAGCACACTGAAACCTTATAATCTCAGGGCAGGGTACAATAAAGTATATTAAATAACATAAGAAACAATTGTATTATTCATTTTTATATGTAAATGAATCAAAACATTCCTCTGATGTTTTCATAGACTTGCTAGACTAATGCATCAAAGCACTATGAAATCTAAAAGCCATGCTGCAGAATAACTTGCCCTTATTCAAAATTCTCAGCACACTTTTCTCATATGTAATTATGCCTCAGATGTTAAAAGGTGAGCAGATGAATTGTTTATGGTATATAACCAGTTTCCTTCAGTCCCTGCCGCACAAAGGGTGCAGTGAAAAGAAGATAGGAAAAGGACTATTCTGGTCTATGTAGCTTCTTATACCGCTCTCAGCAACATAATATGTGAGCACTTTGCCCAGGTGCATTAGTCCATACGAGTAACATCTGTGATGTGGGATTTGTTTTCACTGGCACATTCTCTACAAGGAAAGAGGTTCAACATCTCACTTTCAACACCTCCCTCCCCATTCTCCTAAAGGGGCTGTAACATATTCCTCTTCAACTTACTAGCTGGCTGCAACTTAGGCACTATTCAATACTTTCTCCAACCTTTCTTTTGAAGCCACAAGAGGTATACATGGGGCCGGGAGTAAGAAAACCATATAGAGGGTGTGTGGTTCAATGAGTTGGCTGCTGATTTGAAAGGGAAGGAATGTCTTGCTTGGGCCCTTGTTTGCAATGGAGTATACAATTTCCCGCTGCTCTCCATCTACTTTTTCTAATGAATATTGACATTGCAGTGGCTCCGCTTCAAGATGAGCAACTCACCCTCAAGAGAACCTAGCTCTCCTGCTTCCTGAGTACATTCCCTAGCCACTGGACACTCCAGCAGAGGCAATGCTGCATTTAATGCTTAGCTCCCTGTGCCCACTAGGAGTTGAGCAGATAGAGCAGTAAGGCAAAGCTCCCTGCCTGTTTCTGACTCACACAGCTTCAGTGTGTGAGGACTTGCCAAACAATAGTTGCCTCCCGTGCCTTTTCCTGGTGGGGTAACCCTAGTCTCTAGAAAGAAGAAAGCCTTTCTCCATGGCTACATTTATCCTCCTGTTCCTGGGAAGACTTAAGCTGCAAGGAAGTATACAGACATCCATTCCTCTGAGAGAAATTCTCTCAAAAGTGACTTCTAATTGGTTGGAATTGAGTGTTTTTTTTCTGGGGACCAACATTTTTGCTCCAGAAGAAAAAGTTAGAACATCTCTACACTCATGGTATCAACTGGGAAAACAGTGATTCTTCTGGTAGAAACAGAATGTCTGTACATGGCTTGTACTCTGGCCTCAATAAGTTAGCTCCTGAGTTGAAGGGCAGGAAGTATCAAATACCACCATGATAAATATGGTAATATTGCTTCCTGCTGCTAAAGGTCCAGCCAGTGTTACCATTATTTATGGTGCTTACAGCCTTATGTGGTGGCTAGTCCTGCCCCACTTTTTTTTCTGTGTGGATTTTTTTTTTGACCCCTGGATATCCAGGGATCTAATTTTACCCCTACACTGCAAACTTGCAGCAGAGGGAACATTTTCTTGTTCCTGCACATGCCTCTTGCAGTGTCTCAAAAGGGTTTGAGATGCTGCAAGAAGCATGTGCTGGCTCGTCTGGATGTGCCCAACAGGGCTACCTGTGGAGTAATACACTCTTTAGTGGGTGCATTTAAATGTGAAATTAAGGTGAAGAAATAAACTCTGAAGCACTCTGAGCCAAAGTGAACTGCTCCTGAATGCAGCATCTATACATGTGTCCAACACAGAAGCAATCTGAGCCAGAGTGGAGTGTGTCCAGGCTGGAAGAGTGCATGAGGGGTCAGCCCTAGCTCTGGGTGGTGGCATTGGGATGCAGAAGGGCTGGCTGGGACATGAGGGTACAGAACCTGTGGAGCCATGTGGCTAGGAAGCAGCCAAGAGTCTGGTCCCTGTCCAATCACCATCTACACGTGCATTTCAGTGCAGCTAAGTACTCTGCCATAAGATAAGACTGTCCCTGACCGTACTATCCTATTGCAGAGTTCATTAGTTTACTGTGCCCTAATACTGGCTCACATGTAGACTTTGATGATTTACTGTGGAGCTAATTAATCTATTCCATTGTAATGTACATGTGTAGATGCATCCAGCATGACTAGTGTTATTACAAGATAGCTCAAAGTATGGTTAATATTTTCTCTAATCAGCAGGGTGAGAGTTTATTAATAACTATTCTGATGTTCCAAAAAAAAATGTTTAGGAAGATTTTGTCATTATATTTTCTCTCTTTTTTCTTTGATGAATGCCTTCAGACAGGAAATCGTTGGGTTTTACCCATTTTTTCTGTCTTTCAAGGCGTTTTTTATTATGATCTTAGGTGAAAGTTAACCTGTCCTATATTCATCATCCTGTCATCTTTTAGATGAGACTATGTATATCTGTCTTAGAGGTTTTTCTTTTATGTTCTAAGTTCATAGAGCAGAATTTTCGGCTCAGAAGAAAAGTTATATTTTCTGCTTAAGGCAGAGTTTTAAATCTTCATTTCCTAATACTTCATCTTTAATAAAAGTTTTCATAATGAACACATGCACGTAATATGAATTTCTTAGATACCTTTTAACTTTTATTTAACTTTTAACTTTTATTGTCCTCTTATGCTTAATATACCAACACTTTCATTACTCTGAAGTGTTAAAATTTCTACTTTTGTTTTTTTCATATAAAAGTCGAGCTATTGCTTCTTTTCCACTTCCATACACAAAACATACATGGTATTTAAAGATTTTCTCTCTGCTAATAATCAGAGGGGACGTCTATGCGCGCTCTCAACTGTGCAGTTGCTTTAGCAAGTACTACAAGATTGTGCAGTAACCACCATTACTGCACAGTGCTGGCAGTGCACAGCTCATTTCCAACCCTACTGTGCAGGAGCTTGTTGCTACTGTGTAGTAGCATCAGCCTCATGGTTCATGCCTGCAAATACTATGTTGCCATAGCGATGACTTACATTACCATTGCTCAGCGTCTCATGTACATGTGCCCAGTATCATCTACCAGTACTTTGTAAATAGAGATAGCAGTCTCTCCATTCTTTCCCATTAGTTCTTATTCTCATATTGTCCATAAGAAGCATTTGAATATGATTGTACAAGTCAGCTTTGGCTTGTAGAGTATTTCATAGATTGCCAGTTGAATCAGTATTTATATTCAGCTGTCCTCTCTTACTGTCCTCCTGAGAAAGCATTATGCTATAAGAGATAGTTAAAAAATAACATTAGGGCTCCCAACCTTGCTTGAGAAATGCCAGTTAGTGTAGTTGCTCTTTGAAAATTTGTGTGCCATATTATTCAGAATATCAGTTCTCTACATCAAAGCTGCCCAGTAGGGCTGTGCAAAGCTTTGGTCCCCAATTCTACTTGGTGGAGATTTAGCTCGATTTGGTGGCTGAATCTCTGAATCCAAATTGAATCAAAGGGCCCTTTAATCTCTCCAAATTGATTTGAAACCTTTCAAATTGATTCGGACTGATTCGGCGATTCAGACAATGATACAGCCTTAGATGTTTTTTCTATGTACCTCTAGGTAGCAGGGGCTCTGAACACTGTAGCATGTGGGATGCAGCATCCCACAGAAGCATAGGTGACTCCCCAGCATGCTCGGCAGCAGACCTGTAAATGAACCAGAAGCCCTTCTGGGTCCACCAGGGAGCATGATGGGGGGCCCCCCGCATTCCCCGAGCTGGGTGACTGGTGCCTTCTGGGTCTGGTGGTGCACTTGGAGTCCCCCAGCAGCCAATTGCTGGGCCAGTAGACATGGGGAGGCCCTAGTGTGCTCCCCAGCAGACCCGGACGTGGACTGGAAGTACTTCAGGGTTCACTGCCAAGCACACTGTGGGACACTCCATGCGCCCCAGCACCACAATGATCAAAAGGCATGCAGCTCAAGGTATGTAGAAAAAACTTTTAAAGCTGTGCCTGTGTCTGAATTCCTGATTTGTCAAATCAGCATCAAATTTTCAGATTCAGCCGAATCAAATCAGGGACAGTGATCCAAATCAATGGATCGCATCACTGTCCCTGATTTGGGCCGAATCCAAACCTGAATTGAATAGGGCCTGTTTTGCACATCCCTACTGCCCAGCTTCTAAAAGGCTGAAGGCTGTACACCCCTTGGCCACTAGGGGCCAGACTAACAGGACTGCAACTGGGGGGAAATGAATGTAAGATGGAATTTTCAGTTTTCACTATCCCCAGTGAATATATCAAGATTTTCAAAACTAAAGCCATGGATTCATATTCCAAGATGGAAACAAATAAATAACCATTCCAACTACATACCCATTAGTTATTGGGTATCTTGTTAGAAATACAATGTGTAGCTTCAGAAATCAGTAACCTTCTTCTAAGAAGCCAGGGTGCCTACATGAACTCTGTTCCTTGGCAGACCTCTTCCCAAGCTTGGCAGATGTGCCTTAAATTAATTCCCATAGCTACATAAACCCCAACAGAGTATAGTTTATGGAAACTGGGACAAAATCTTTTATTCCTCTGCAGGAGATATTCCTAACAAGTAAAGTAGCAGGAAAATGTCTATCTCCCCAGGGTAAAGTAATGGTTAAACACCCAGATTCATCTCCTCTGAGTTCTTCACAAGGATGCTTATGGCTGACTTCAATAGTATCATTTTTTTCACATCCATCGCTTTTCACTACTGTTTCAATGTAACACTCTTCAAAGGTATAGACCTTTGAAGCTAACAGATAATGTATGTGAAATCCAGATCTTTTACATCACTCTTTTAATCCACCCAGATCAATATTTTTAATAGATCTTTATTCTCTTTCAAAATTTCTGTAATGAAGATGTCATGCCTGTCAGGGATGACCTCCTATGTTGATACTTTCCCATTAATGTTTTACACTTTTTTCTTTCCATTTTTTTTCCAGTCACTTCCTGGAGAGATCCTAGATTGGCTTCTAATCATTTCTGCAACTTCTTCTGTATCTGACTTTCCCAGTCCACCTGGAGGGAAAGATAGAGACCAAAGTTATCACATTGCTGGAGTTCCCTAGTGTGGATGTTCCTCAAAGTTAACTTACCATGATGAGAAAGAAAAAAAAAAATACTGGCATTATTCCTCTAATTTCTTAAGTAAAAATAATGCCATTAAATAAGTAACTAAATTAAATAAACAGAAGGAAAAAAGTGACTAACATACAGTGTTAGGTTCTGTCATCATAGCATTATTTTATTATTTCTTCATACTTCCTTATTTGACTGTTGGCTTTAGTCACCTTCAGGATCCCATTTTTGCTAGTCACTGAATAGACACCAATAAAAATGGTCCCTGTTCTAAAGATTTTATACAATATTGTTTCATCTTCATTCCTATGTATTAAATGTGAAAGGAAGATCCATTACTAGATTGTATGAATGAAATTCTAAAAGAATTCACTTTCACATTTAAATTCATATGGAACAATCCTATTGTTTCCATCTACTTGATTCCTTCTACTAGGAAACAAGTAGGTGGAAATGAGACATAAGCACATTCTTAAGTATTAAGCTGAATTTAGTTATATCCACAGATGTTGCACTAAAGATAAAACTGGTGTAAGCACACTCCACTCTCATGAAAGCCTTTGGGACAGAATAACGTGCGACTTTTAGGATTACACGCAGTAGATAAGTTGGCATAATATTTTACAACAGTGAACTTGCACTTGTGCTTTTCCATGGGTGTGCAAAACAAGTGTATTGTATTATTCAGTTGTTTACAAACATGTTATAAATAAAGCATGCATGTTATATTGAAGACACTGCTACAATACGTGTAGCCAGGGAGTGAGTAGTGGGGAACACCATGAATCCCTATTAGGAAGAGTGAATAGAAATCCAATAATAAAAAAAATAAAAAAAATAATTCTTATATAAACAGATATTTATTTAGGTAAAATGGATATTTTTTAAGTAAAACATTTAAAATTAAATGTGAAAATCTGAAAATCTGAAAATCAATGTTAATTTTAAGTTACTATTCCTGTTCAAAGAATATAAATTAATTATTGAGCAGTGTATACTTCCTGTCCAGGTTAAAAAAACAAACAAACAACAACTCCCGAAGTAATGGAAGTTACTGGCTAATTGCTTGAAAGGATTGGTGGATTTGTACTTTTAAGTCTAAGTCAGAGTTTCATAAGCTTTCATAAGCAGTAGCTTATTTTGTTACGTACTAAGATCACTTGGAACCAGAGTTTCAAAGTGTGTCATTAGAATGTGCAAACGTTAGGCAGCATTAAAGTTAGATCATGCCTGAACAGTTGTATATTAAGTCTTAATACCCTCTCTGACCTTGCAGTTCTCTGACTTGCTGCTGGAGGGCTCGCAAGCAGGGCTGTAGCTAGGAGTTACAAAATCTACCTCTGCTCACCAGCTCTCCAGTACCCACCACTGCTTTTTCCCCCACAAAGGTGCCTCCTCCTCCCTCCCCCTCCCCTCCACTGCCTTTTCTTTGATTTTTGGCTTTCCACTCCTGTGCTGCTGCTGGTTTTGCCCCTGAAATATGCCACTCCATGGGGCTGTTCAGAGGGCTGCATACAGCTTGAAGTGGCAGTGATAGCAGCAGTGGCAATGTAGGGGGGTTCCTCTCCTTACCTACTACCTGGCAGATGGAGAAGAGAGGGGAGCTCTGCTCAGTCTGAGTGCAGCAGCAGCAGTAGATGTCCCCATCCCCATCCCCATCCCTGTCCCCTTCCCTCCCTCTCTCCCCATTCATCCACCAGACATAGGAGGGCATAGGAGTTTGGGAGGATAGCTAGTAACTTGGGGGTGGTGCCTTCTGCGATACTGAAGGACCACAAAATACTGATATTAGCCCTCTGGAAAAGACTAAAGTTACTGCAGTATGGGCTACTTAACACTACCTAGAGTTAAAACTCATTTGAAGAGAATTAACTTGAAGGCATTCCGAGTTTGTCTTTTCCTGGCTTAATCTGCAAACACTTTCATTTTAAGAGCTTTCAACACATTTGAAAGGTAATGTGTAACTACATCCTTAGAGTACTGAAGAAGCTTTTGACAGAGGTAGCCCATTTTGCAGGTGAAGTGAGGATATGTTCTGTATTTCAGTTTATTCCTATACCTTTCAAAGGTTAAAAGTGATTTTGTCAAATAAGCAGGACAATTTTGTTCTCTTTTTTCAACCTATGAGTAAAATCAAGGTGAAATGATGAAATCTGCTTGCTTTTACCACTTAAAAAGCATCAAGACCAAAAAAATAAATTCAGCTCACTAATCACAGATAAATCTTTGTTTAATAAATGAGTTTAAATGTAAATGTTTTTGCTAACATTTTTGTTTTTCTGTCAAGCATATTTGCCAAACAATATTAAAAATGATTTTTCAAAAGTGATTTTTGCTCTTTTTAACTGAATTCTAGCTTCTATCCAACTATAATTACCCTAAATAACAAGAGAAAATTAGTCATTTAACAACGTGTTAACCATTTTCTAACATAATGAAATATAAAAACAAATAAAAAACATATGGTTTAAGTCATCTGTTTGAACAAATATCTATGAAAGGTATCAAAACTTTGGCGTAGTTAAAAAGTTATCAGATTTTACCAACTTCATGAACAAACTTCTCTTTAACAAAACAAAAAATACAAGTGCATAACAAGGTTCAAATAATTTATTTACATTGTGGTATCCTGATTCCTTTAAAACTAGTGATTTAAATCACTCTGATTTAAGTCAGTCTGCTCTGTTATTAAGATGGAAGAGATATCTACACTGGGGAGCTTATGTTCACTATCTACCTGTTTTTGATCTCCTCATAGTCACTTGGCATGTCTAGCTGTGCCCCTATGGCATTGTTGTAACTCTGCCATCATTTAGTACTACTTTTTGGAAGTACTAAATGATGGCACAGTAACAGCCCATATTGAACTGTGCCGGCAGCACACGGTTATTTTCAGCCGCTACATCACTGTAGCAATGTGCTGTAGTGCAGAAGCACATTGCTATGGGAACATAGTGGTGGCATCACAGTTTGTGCTTACCAATGCTATGTCTCCGTAGCTTGTTGCTACAGTATCACAGTGTCTTGCATAGATGTGTCGACTATGATGCAATTTTAGTGCTGGTCCCTCTGTAGCTCCTCTCTCAACTCTCTTTTCTATAAGGTTGTAGCTAAAGCAATGAGTGTAAGCTAAATTAACCTCAGATTTGCAAACATTCAGTCTGTTTCAAATGCTCTTATTAGTTTCCCCATCCACTTTCTTTTATGCTCCTTTGTTGTGTGTTGGAATTGCTAAAGCATTTCCAAAATGCATGGCTTGATACAATTTAAATTTAAGATAATGCCTGTCCCATGCTTAATCAAATACTGATTTATATATGCACTCAGTTCTTCAACCAGCCATTTTATCTTTTCTTTACTTTTAGCCCACTCTAATTGGTTGTTAAAAAAATTGCACACAAAAATATCCTTTTGTTTTTTCTAAATATAGACATAGATTTAGGGAATTCATGTAGAACTGGTCAGGAATGCTTCTGTAAATTCTGATACCTTTTGTGGGAAAGGACAGTTTTGAAAAAAAACTTTCCACTTTGAAAAGAAAAATGAAACAAATGTCTAAAATTTCCTGTCTTGATGTTTTGGGGAACAAAAGAACTAATTTTCATTCCAGCATCATTTATTTTATTAAAAAATTAAGTACAGTATAACTGACATAGGAAAATAGTAGGTTGAAATGAAAACAACAGTGTTTTAAATTTATCTAAATGAAGCAATTATCCCCTAGCACTGATGATATAAAATGCTCTATTTTTTAAACCTATTAGTACATGAATTTTGTTAAAGATTTCCACATTGAATCCATTGATATGAAATTAGAGATTTGTTCATGAATTTGTATTCTTATATTCTCTCCTAGGCTGCCCCCCAATCCTGACCTCTCTCCCTGCCCCTGCCAAGCTCCGATGCTATTTCCAGGATTCACAGGACAGGGAAGGGATGGAACTCAGTCTGGGGTTTGCCCAACCTGTACTGGAGGGTTTTGTGGGTAGTTTGGAGCCTCTCACTTCAAGGGAGCTCCAATGAACCTTTTCACCCTTCCTGTGCAGGCTGGGCAAAACCCAGATAGAACTACCTCCCCTTCCTTTTCCCCCTCCCATTCTGAAGATAGCACTGGGGATGGGGCTGCTCTGAATAAGTCCATCTCTGCTCCTGAGTACTGACAGATGATAATAAAGGCACTTTGCTTTGAAGTGTGATCATCTGAACCCTCATGTAATGAGGGTTCAGATTTGTGTGCAATTAGGCACTTTTAAAGTTCTTAGCAGCCATGCCCTTCTGTAAGGGCTATAGAATGCTTTCAAGGGGCTGATTGTGTTTTAAATGTAACTTCTGTCTCTGCCTTCAAATTAGTTACGTTCTGTGTTTTATACAACTAGCAGGGTATGAAACATTTACAATATTGCCATGGAGATTCATTTCCTTAATACAGCTAAAGAGTTGGTGTTTGCTGCTTTAGGGTTTTATTTTGTTTTTTGGAGTGTAATATTTTCAGTAGAGTGCTCTATTTTAGTAAGGATATTTAGATGTATTTTCTTTATTTGTGAAAAAAATACAGTGAAACCCAACTTACAAAATATTGGTTTTCTCAAATAAATACAGGGCATGTCTACATAAATTCTCCATTGCACAGTTGGTACTGTGTAGTCACTGCACAGTACCCACTCGTAAATGACTATGCAGTACTGTGAGAGAATGAGAGAGCCTGTGCTAAAAACAGAGGCAGCTACCCTAGACTCACAGCCCCAAAGGACCTGGCTGAAACCCTTCTCATCCAGGTGTTTCTTGAGGGGAGGAGCTGAGAACTCAAACCACAGTATAAAAAGGAGCTCAGAGCAAGCAGGAGGGGAGAGCGCGGGACCTGAAGCAAAGGAGCTGGGCCGAGCAACGCTGCAGGAATCAGTGACAGCTATGTGGAGGGCTGGCAGGAGACTCCTGCAGAGAGGGAGCTTTCCGGAGGAGCTCTAGAGGAAGGTATGGTGGAGTGGCAGGGTCAGGAACTGCCTGTGATCTCGTCAGCAGCCGAAAGAGCCTGACTGAGAAAAGGTACTGTAAAGATTCTAATAGAGGGGCACTATCAAAGCTTGGTACCATAATGACCCTATAAGTGGTACAAGAAAATTTATAAAGGATTACCTCAATGGGATGTACTGTGATGACATCAAGAGAAGGTGCAAACAGTGCGTTCCCAAGGACATGACAAGGGGAAGAAGAGAGTAATCTCACTGATATGGTTTGGGGTTTTTTTTCTGTTTATTGCCAAAAGATGGTTGATGATACTCCAGGACAGCAGGCGTGGATTCCTTTCCCGTTTTTTTTTGTTAGGGTAAAGGCCCCAGGGAGGAACCTGGTGGCTGAATCCAAACCTGAGGATGCTTAGGCTACCAGTGGACAGGCCGAGGGTGTAGGGGTGGTGGAGCCCTCAGCGTCATAGCACAGCAGATGACGACCAGGCAGAACTGTACATCCAGGTACTGAACATACTCCTATAAACACCAAAGATGTGGAAGGAAAGATCATTGGTGTGTGGATCTCTGTCTAAGACTCGTCCCTCACTTCAGCTGGCAGGCTGAGGTCCTATGAAAATACACATCTAGAACTTCTATCTATATATGTGTATAGTTCTCTGGAGGAGGAGAAAAAAAAGAGGAGGTCGCAAAGACTCTTGGGAGGGCAAGCTACCCAGCTGGCCACTTGACACGTACCCACCCGTACTGCACAGTCCTGGTGGCGCATGGGTCATATCTGATCTCACCGTGCAGTAGCAACAAGCTACTGTGTAGTAGTGGTGCATCAAGTTTATTGTTTGCCAACATTACGTTGCCGTAGCAATGAGCTATGTAGTCATAGATTGTCACTACAGCAATGTAGCATGTCATGTAGACATGGCCACAGAGACCTGTATGATAAAATTTTTCACCTATAGAGGATGTATAAAACACACATATTTGATGCAAACAAGGTCATTTTGTATGATTGATATTTTATATATAGATATCTATCTGTCTATCTATCTATCTATTTATCTATCTATCTATATTTATATAAAATATCAATCATACAAAATAACCTATACACACACACAATGAATAACATTTTACATTACAGACATCTGTTTGCATATGCCACCTGTTCTTTTTACATGTGAAACTGTATATTTTGTGTTTATAGTTGTCACTTTTATAGTAAAATGTATATATTGGAACACTTAACCTATTTCTGCTCATCTCTCAGCACCTTAAAATTATAGTTAAAAAGTATAACTTGATGTACTCTCACAAATCTAGAATTCTATCACTCCTAACAGATCCTTTTTTAAGACATCTCATAACTCCTTAAACATAGAAAGAGAGCCAAAAAAATATTAGAATCCAATAAAATGCCTGTTTAGCTTTAAGAGTTTAATCATTGGTAATTATATACTATCCAGTTGCTTTATTATGATTATGTGCACCTGCACCATGTCTGATCTTTCTGGCAATAGTCAGCAATTTATTTGATGGTCGTTTAGCATCCCCACATCACAATTTATAGACCTGGCATCATGGCCATTTGTGATTTGTTTAAAGCACTGCAGCAAAGCTGGTAAAAAGATGCCATGATGTGCTACAAAATTATTATGTTACGCTTCCAGCATTTATAAAAAGGGATTTAATATTTAAGCCAGCTGTAGCCCTTAGGATCATTGTATTATTTGAAATTAACCAATTAGATTAGATAGTTGGGTTCAAGTAGCAGAGTTTCATGAATGGAATAATATAGTAGTGGGTAGCTGGTAGTGCTGCAGCTGGAACTTTATATCATAAACTCTCATTTGCAGCAGCAGGTCAAACCAGTTAAACCAGTGTTCAATCATAACATATATATTATAATTTTATAAACCTCTTATATTGAAATCTATTGGTTTTCCTTTAGTTTCTTCATATTCATTCATGTATTTGTCCAAATATCTCCAATTTCGGGATATATACAATGTCTAAAAGAAAATGTGTCAAAAAATGATTGACTTGTGAAAAACTTTACTGTCAACAGCCCTGATTCCACAAAGCATGTACAAACCTATCTAACTTTCACCTTTTTCTAAAAATCTAAGGAAATTAATACTCATACTTTTTCCCAGCGATGCCCCAGAGATCTGTTGCTTTGGAGCAGACTTGATTAACAGGGACTCGCCCAATGCCTGCTGGTCCCCTCTGACTAGTTTGTCCACTAGATCCCCCCTCAGCCTTCTCATGTGGAGGCTGAACAGGTTCAGGTCCCTTAGCCTCTCCTCGTACGGCCTGCAAATTTTCTGCATCTGGCAATGCACTGCATTCCTTCTATTGATGATTTGTACTGTAGAAAATTTATTTTGAAGTGAAAGTTGGGTACTCAATACACTTGTTTCAATTATCCTTACAGATTTTTTTTTTTTTAATAAGTGTATTACCAGATTTGCCTATCACTTTGGGGTGTGCTCATTTATTAGGGACATGTTTCTAGGGTCTTTGTAATTCTATCAATGTGCTGCTTGTGTTACTTGTGTTTCTATATGGAGCTGTATCTCTCCCTTCTGTAAGTCCTCACCCCCAATGGAGCTACCTTGCAGGACTCAATTTCAGTGGGCCTGGGTTCCTCCAGCCACCAAATCAGTCAAATACACACACACACACACACACACACACACACACACACACACTCTAACGTGACATGCCTGACCCAGCTGGGTTGATCAGCATGTACAAGTTGAAACCCTCATATGCAAGGAATCAGTTTATTATGGTAACAATAAAATACAGGCAGACACAGGCACAGGTGAACAGAATTCCTCTGAATCTGGCTGGGTGTCCAGCTGACACCCTCATGGGCCAGCAGTCAGTTCATTAGAGCACATCTGAGCCAAACTGGGTCAATCAGACTATACAAGTTGATTCCCTTATGTGTCTCAAACTCAGCATGTCCCAATCTTTTGCCCTAACTGTCCTAGTAGTGGTAGCCTCTTGATGAACAGACCCCACAGTATTTCTGGGCTTCACAGGGATCTTTGGCTTAGGTAAAAGAAGCGTTGCTGCAGAGCAAGTGGGGAAGGGGAAATAGAGAAGGAAAAATACATCCGGTTACCACCAGTTTGACTATAAAAGTTATTTATTGCTAAGTATATGAAATTTATAATGGTACTAGTAGTAATAGGCATCCAAGGGAAAACAAGCAAAAACAATTACAATATTACCCCGGTTTAATTGAATATTTGGGGAAACCTGGCTCAGCTTAACTAATACAATTTAGGCTCAGAAAGCTATTCCTAGAGAGAAAAAGAAAGAGAGAAAGGTAGAAAGACAAAGAGAGAGAATGAGAGCTGGGTTCTCACCATTCCAATGCACTCAGGTGATTTGTTGACAAGCAAAGTTCCCAGCATGATCATTGAAGGGAGACGATCTGTTTCTCTCAGCTTCTTGAGAATAACAGAAGATGGTGCCAGAGATTTCTTCCTCTTGAAGTACACTGTTTACTGCTTTACAGCTTTCTTATACCCTTAGTTTAGCCTCTTCAAAGCATTCTTTTAATTGTGTAAACCAAGAAGGTCCCAAGCCATAATTGACAGGGAAAATCCTGTTCTATAAACAGTTTCAATTTAAACAAATTGCCTTTCTCAGTGACAAGAGGTTATCTATGTCAAAGATCAAAGTCTTTGATTTCAGATGCCGATGGCAAAAGTTCAGATGACAAAAGGTCAGAGACTAACACAGCAAACTCTGTGGTTGTAATTTATCCCTCTGTATTAACAGTGCTGCATATACACACCCCTGCCTGTGCCTCATTTCAAACTACTTGAGAGAGAAAGAGAAACTGACCTTGGCAGCCCAGCACAAAAGATAAAGTACCTATAGTAATGAGATTAGCTGACTTTAGTAAAGTTGTAAAATTAAATATACTATGCGCACCATCCTGTGACCAAACAGAACCAGTACCACCCAAGTAAAAATAACCCCCCTTTTTTATGAAACCTGAGCAAACAAAGAAAGCACAAGTGCCAACTCATTAATTATTTATGATTGGCGTATAGTAATTGGTCACCTATGTCAAATAAAACTTTGAAAGAACTTCCGCCCAAAGCAGAGAGCAGAAGACCATGTATACACTCAAGAAGAACAGATCGTGCATCTCTCCGCCTACAATCTTTCTGGTGTACCCTCATCCCGTCTTACCGGTCCATTTATCTCTTTATCTTTGACGTTATCTTTCTTATCAAGAGCTCTTAGTAATCTGCAGACTGCAACGGCTTATATGAATCGCTCAGAAGCAACTGTCTTACCCACCCTGTAAAAGCTGGGTAACATGATATCTGTATGCTGTAACTAAATCAATCAGCTCCTCTGCTTATGCTGCAGCACATCAAAAGTGTAAGTAAAATAAATCTTTTGTGAAACCATCACGCTGTGTTTAAATCATACTGACTCCTGCTCACCGTTATCACCCACCTGCCCAGTCATAAATCCCCCTCCTCGTGCCAAGCCGGTCGTGCCGACCCAGGCTCGCAGGTCAAGGGTGCACCGGCATTATAGGGGTGCGACAATCTAGTTTGAAACATCTGAAGAAACTGATTAACCACCAGGAAAAACATCAAGTTTTAAGGAGTAACCAGACACCTAGGAGCCAGCTTGAAATTATTATGTATATAGAAGATATACTGGAAGGGATACCACATTGTTTCTTCTCAGATGGCCTAGCTATACTTGTACTGTGAAGTCAGCATCAGTGTTTTGTGTTTTACCTGTTGTGAATAAGCCTCAGCTTAGCATGACTTTCAGATCTTACTGTAGTCTTTTAACAGACTTAAGGGGATTCCTTGGAGTGTTCATGAATTTAGTAGCAAGGACTTCTGTCAGTTATCCCAGGAAAAGTATGACAGCATTTGTGGTTAGGGCTCCAATGGGCTGGACGCTGTGATGAACCCTTAACGATTGTTCAGATGTTGCCCATAGCCCCTCTGACTCGGTCTCTTGCTTCAGCATTCCCTAACCCGGCAACCGAGTCAATCAAATTTAAATAAGCCTCCCATACTGGGACAGGGGAATGTACGGCCTGAGATGCCTATTAAACTTTTCTTCTGCTTAGTTCTGGATAGATGAGGTGTTGGAAGGGGGGAGGGAGGGGTGGGAGAATAGAAAAAGTCCTTTGTAAGTCAAGCAAGCTGGGTACCAGGGCTTCCTCAGCAACACAGAGCTGACAGGTAACAAGTGTCTCAGTCATACAAACAAATAACTTATTCAAGATAGTCCAAACAAGATAGCCTTGCACTTGTATCAGAAGTTGCCAGGTTTGTATTAGATTATAATGATGTGTGTTTCAGATCCTCAGGACTGCAAATCATAACACTAGAATCACCAACTCAAAATTATTTTTTAGGAATGCAGCATTCTTGTGTAGGCTTTGTCTACCTTACCCAATTTTCAAGTTATTCAAACCACTCCATTCTGTGGAAAATGAGATGAAAATAGAACAGACTACTAGTTGGGAATTGCAGAGCATAAGAACGTAGCCTGTAGTAGTTTAGGAGCTACATGTAAGGAAGGATGGAGTTTGATTGATACGTATCATTTCTCCACCAGTCCCAGAGAAAGCCTATAAAGAAATTAACATGGACTGAATTAGTGTTTGTCTTTCCATGGCAGAGGAAGAGGGAGTTCAAAAATTGGGAAGGCCATGACAGCAGGGCTCCCTTCAAAGGCAAGCCTTTAAAGCAGATAGTCCTGGCCTCCACCAAATCCCTATAATTTTATTACTAACTGCTTTTAGAAACCTAGACTGAATGAAATAGAAGAAAGAGTATCTATCACAGAGTTATCACTCCTTTGGGAAGAAGGCATTTTTATGGAACAATCAGAGGCTATGTATTACATTGTACTTGTATTCTATTTTGTTTACTTTGGGTAATAGGAGAGGGATTATTATTCCATCCACAAACCTTAATGATACTGGGTAAATGGGAACAAAACAAAAATGACAAAGGAATTGATTGCAATAATCTTTTTTGAGGTACTAATTACTATACTTAGGGAGAAAGTGGTGTACTTGAACACTTTCTTCATTACCTTGTTTTTAATCAAGGAAAAACAGCTGTAGTTTGTGTAATAATAAAGACTTTGTAGCAGACCACATATCACTTTTGTTAGACCACATGTAATTATGATGTTACGGATTGGTGCCTATCATAATTAACATTATCTGTACACACTTGAAACTAAAGCCTGATGTGATTACTTTAAAATGGAGATGGCTGGGAATATCTTAGCAAATAAGTTTCCCATTGGAAAATATTGATACATTGAAGCGGAAACTGTTAGCAAGAAAGTTTCAACAATTTTTTTTTACCTAATAAAAATATTGAAACAGATTTGAAAAGAATTGAATTCTCTCATTCTTGATATATTTAAATGAAAGAGAACCATGTTTCCTAGTTCAAACAAAATAATATTGAATATTTGATCTTATTAAACAAACATTCAAAATCAAAGTGAAAAGTTTTAAATTTATCAAAGAAAAGTGTTCTGAATGACCTAGTTCAACATAAAAACATGTATTTTATGTTCTCAAAAGATATCAGATTCTGACTTGTAGTCTCAGTTTGGGAAAATATATATATATTTTTTTTAAATCTCAAATATTTACCTGTATAGGAAAGCCATTTCCCACAGAGACTGCTTACTTTAAAACAACATTCAAATATGTGATCAAGAGAATTACCATACTTTTCCCTGACTCCTCTTTGCACAATACCATGGCATACATGGCATACATTATGATCTATATCACCAATGCAGTATTTTGATTCCACTAGCCCATGCAAACTATGTGTGAAAAATCTCTGTTGCCATGATGATCAGTGTGGCAGGGCACTTTTTGTGCCTGCCACAGTAAGGGCCAGAAGACAGCAGCCAGCAGGTGCCTGATTAGGGCAGCCATTTTAGATTCAGGGCCGCCCATATAAACAGGGCATTTTACTACTGGGTGGCCAGACAACAACATTGCCTGGCTGCAGGGCTGCTGGTATCATCTGGAGATAAGGGAGGAAGTGTAGGGGATGGTCAGGAGGCTCCTGGTCCTCGGTACAACTTAAAAATACACCCTGCCAGGAGTGGGTGGCCTGGTGGGGCTCTCAGTGGTGTAGGATCCCCCAGGAAATACCAGACCAGTTGCCACCCTGGCGAAAGATGGGCCAGGGTGCCTTAACTACTAGCCCCCACAACTGGGTGGGTTACCCACTATGTAGGGTCTAGAAGGTGGACCCCAGAGACAGAGAGAGAGAATCGGGCCATAGACTCTTAACCTGTCTTGACATCCCCCGACTAGTCCAAGCTGGGGCTAGGTCTGGAAGGGTTAAAGGGCTAGGGACCCTCCATGAGGAACACCCAGGGGTTTAGAGCCTGGGGTTCCCACCGGCCTGGAGGTGGCCCAGTGCCAGTAGAGCCAAAGGTCCCGGGGGGACCACACCCATAAGGGGGAAGCAGCTCAGGGAGCTATGCAGCTGGGAACAAAGGCAGAATAGGCTGCCTGGAAGGAGGGATCTAAGTGGGGTCCAACTAGTAGGATTCTGGGGCCCAGTGCAGTGCCAGAGATATAACATCTGGAGGCCATCTGCAAGGCATGGGCTGTGGTGTAGGGGAGGAACGGAGCCACACATCATGTCCCTGGGCATCGAGGCTAGAAATGGGCAGCCTCCCACTTAATCAACATCAAATAATTAACAATGAAGTGTGGTGGGCAAGAAGGAAGGCAGTTAGCCCAGAAACAGGTGGGTGGGCCAAAGTGAGCTTGGCCCGAAGCAGGCTCCATGTTACAATTGGGGACCTGGGTTTTCCATTTCCCATGGAAAAATGGAGTAAACTATGGATTGTACCCTTTACCAGAAGCAAACATGGATTTTCATTTTACCAGAGAAACTCATGGATTTTGCAATCTTGCACTGATCTTCCTGCAGAGTTCCAGCCTTCAGATAGCTGGGAAGCAGCAGGAGGAAGGTGGTGAGACAAGGGGCACCATATGCATGTACATGCACATGGCCTGAGGCAGCCTGCAAAGCAGCTCCAGCAGGTAAGTGAGGGGGGGGGCAGGAATGAGGCCCCTGTAGGGAGGGAGGGAGCTGGACAGGGTTGGGGCTGCTCCCCAGCTAGGCAGTGCTTGGAGCTGGGGCTGCAATATGTGGCTGCAGGGCCCCAGTATGGAGCATGATGGGGCTGTGGGTGGCTCATCTGGAAGAGGGAGAGAGGGCCAGCTCCTCACTGCCACATGCACCTGTGGAGCAGAAGGGACCCATGCCCCCAGATCTTAATGCAAAGCAGGTGCTGTCTGTGGGCTTGGGCTCCTGCCCTTCTCCCTCCCCTGGGGCCTCTGCAGCCCAGTGGGCATGACCCACTGCAGCAGGCAACAGTGAGGCCACATGGGGATCCATTGTGAGCTCTGCACTGCCCTGGCAACACCTCCTGCACATGCTGCTGCTTTTAAGGGTGCAACACTGTGCTGCTGCTCTCATTGCAGCCCCATGCACAGGAGGTACATTGCCAGAGCAGTGCAGAGCTCACAGCAGTAAGAAGCTTCTCCACATGGCTCCATTCTTCCCTGCCATGCTGGGTTGCACCCACTGGGCTGCAGAGGCCCCAGGGGAGTGCAGCAGGGCAGGAGGGAAGATCAGAGCTCTGCAAAGAAGCTGATCACTGCTGTGAGTTCCACACTGCCCTGGCAACACACTCCTGTGCACAGGGCTGCAATGAAAGCAGCAGCAAAGGGTCACACCCCTCAAAGCAGTGGCACATGGAGACGTGTCACCAGGGCATTGCAGAGCTCACAGTGGCAAGGAGCTTACCATGTGGACCCCCTGCTCCCTACCATGCCAGGTCATGCCTACTGGGATGTGGAGGCCCTGGGGGAAGGGAAGCAGGGTGGGAGCCTAAGCCCATAGCCTGTGCCTGCCCCACGTACAGATCTAGGGGTCATAGGTCCCCCCTCACCCCCAGAAGAGCACACAGTGGTAGGAAGCCACCCCCATCTCCCAGCATGCAGCAGGGGATATAGGGGGCAGGAGGCCGCAGCCCCAGGTCCATAGCCCTGGCAGCTGGATAGCCTCTGACAGGGCTGGGGGAACAAGGGCTGTGAGTGTTGAGCAAGGTGCACCAGCAAGGCTGTGAGGGCTGCGGAGGGAGGGAGTGAGAGGCACAAAAATGACTGGGGGAACTGTGGGGGGACTTTAATTTTAATTCTGCGTTGTGGGTTTTTTATTAAGGAATTTGCAATTTTTTTATTGGAGAATTTGCAATATTTTTTTATCAGGGAAAACCAGGATCCCTGGTGATGACAGGAGCATTCTGTAAGTGCTAAGTGAGTACATTGTGTTGGCTATTGCTTGGCTTTTCTCATGCATCAACAAGTGATTTAGATGGTTTCCCTTTAGGAAATATACTTGCAAAGCCAAGGCTTATTCCTTTCCTTGTGTTTCTTCCCTTCCCCCCCTGCCCATACACATTACAGGGATGGTTTCTTTTCTTTGAATAGGTAGTTCCATTGACCTCCAAAGCAAATGCCACTTACACGTTGAGCTCCCAGGACACCATTTCTGGAACAGCAGTAATCAGGGTGGGTATCAATACACTGGTGCAGGGTGTCATTCCTATATTCAGTGGAGTTAGTCTTTGGGTTACCATCACTGAAAAAGGGCAAAAAAAACCACTGGGAACAATGACAACTTGATTTCGGTGGAGTTGCAGTGGAGTAAAAATGTTTTAACAGACTGTAAAAATCTGTCACTAACTGACACATCAGTGCTGACTCATATATACTCAGAATTTAAATTTCCTAGGCACTCTATTTATAGTTTTGTTATGTTCACTTAATACAGGGGGAGGGGGGCAAAATCTGGGGGGCAAAAAGCCCACAAGCTGGATCCAGTTGGAGGTGGACTTCATTTCCGAGCAGTCCCTACCTGCATAGTCAGGGACACTTTCCATAGAGTCCCCAGCAGCAGCCAGACTCTGATAGCATGGGACTGGGGTTTCTTTGGAAACCAGCAGCAGCAGTGCTCGGCCAGGATCTTGTATGGTTATGGCATGGCCTGGAGTTTGGGCAGACCTGCGATCTGCATCCTCCAGGCAGGGGCATATAGGCAGCATATTCCAGCTCTACCCCGGATCCTTGCAGCAATAACAGCATGGTCTGGAGCCAGGCCAAAGCCATGATCTGCTGCCCACATGCATGTGCCCAGAGCATGCAGGCTGCAGATTGTGGCTGTGCTCTGGCTCCAGACCATGCTGTCATCACTGCAAGTTCCCAGCCTGGCCCTGGAGTGACTCCATGTCCTGCCAAATGCCCTATCAGTGCTGCTGGGGATGGTCTCCACAGAAACCCCAGCCCTGCACTATCACAGCATGGCTGCTGCTGGGATCTCAGTGGAAACCAGCCCCAGCCACCAGCCAGATCCACCATTTTGACCACCCCTGGTTTAATGACAAGATGTAATCTGATCCACAATCCAAAGAAACATACTTCTTCCCATGCCACATGTGCATGGCACAAGGCACATTTTTTTAGATTAGATCCAGTCAACACATTATTACTTGCCAATGCAGAAGAAACCTATAATATAATCCTAGGTTCACTTTGCAATGGCAGATTGAAAGAAGAATGCCCTCTGGTCTGGCTAATAATCAGCTCATTGTCATCTCTGGCTCCTGGGATAGCAACAGTGGACTTGAACCAGCTCCAGTATGGACTGGAGCTTGAGTCCTCAGAGCAGTGACTCATTGTTGGTCCCAGCTGGGACATCCTCAAGGTCAGTTTTAAGACTGGGACTATCTAGGAAAGGGAACTAGGTATAGAGGATCAGAGGCTGCTGGTGGGGAAGGGGGAACCAAAGGGGACTTTAAATCTCCCCAGGGGCCTCTAATACTCTGTACTCAGTGGCCGGGCCAAAGCTCCTGGGTACTGTGTCCCAAATCCCCAGTGAGAAGTGCTGAGAGATTCCCCAGGCTACTCTTTAAAGCTCTCCCAACACTGTACTGAAAGAAGTTTATAAATTAACGCTAGGGTCATAGCACCCCATCCCACTCCCATCTGCTGCTGGGACTCAGACAGGGGCACTGGGTTTGACCAATGACAGGATGGCTGTGTCTAAGATACAGCTGGATCTCTCCACTCAGCTGGGCATTAGGATCTGTCATAGATTAGTCCTGACATGCCACACATTCAGTTTAAGGGGTAATATAAATGAGCCACAAAGAGTGCATCCACATGAGCATTCAGGGGTATTCCCTGGGGACACGTAGCAGTTGCACATATTTATGCTGCTGCTAGTTGTCACCAGGGAATGCCCCTGCACGCATGCTCTGGCAAACTGCCCCGGGTGGGGTACAGGAGGCTGGGGCCAGCTTACCTGGGGTCTTGAGGGCCTCCCAGGGCTGCAGGAGTGAGGATCTGGGCATGCAGACCCTGACCAGAAGCTAGAGCATGACTCTGGCCCACCAGGCTCCAGTTTTGGACAGTGCATATGCAGTCATGTGCATCACACTGCTTTTTTTCTCCATGCTTTTTTTAGATAGATTTACTGGTATCTAATTTTTGCATCGCATTGCAAATATGCAGTGCAGCAAACCAATTCACATGGGTCATGTGCATTTTGTGGCACCTCAAAATCCTTCCAGGTGCCTCAGAGTTCACAGTCCTACTCATAGGCACATGGCCCAATAGGTTAAACGTTATAAGGGAAATATCGTTGTGGTTTATTTGCTATTTTATCATGCCATAAATTGGCTTTAACATGTCCTCAGGTCAAGTCTTTTGGAATAATTAATATGGTAATAGTGTCCTAAATATAAAGAATGACAGGGCCCTCGATATCTGTTGTAATTGGAATGAAGTAATATACCACTGAACTTATCAATACTCAAGTATATTATTTTTGCAACAATATTTGGGCCTGTTTAAAGTCATGGAAAGGCTATTTGGCAAGAATCTGTGACACTTTATTGAACAATCAAATGCAGTGATACCAGACCTACATGGCTGCCTAAGAGATTATCTGCCGTATCCTGTGTGGCTTTATAGGGATCCAATGCTAAGCAATTTAGATTCTGGCCCAAATCTTTTCTCTGAACACATAGATGCTAAACTAAGGCATGTTTATTTTGGGGAGAGCATTATAACTTTAGTGGCAAAACAGAGAAAGGAAGGTGATATGGGCTTCTCTGAACTGAAGTCTTCAACACACTCCATCCTCAAATTACTCTAATGCATTTACATTACTCGATATCCCAATACAAATAGTGAGCTAAACTACCAGAGAATAACTTTTATTTTATTTTAAGGAAGGAGGGGGTGCATATACATGAGATGCTTAATGTGCATTGGATTAATTCTACTGTGCATTAGTATGAATGGAAAAACTGTCCTAATGTGCAGTGGCTTTAGTACAATGTGCGTCAAACATCACACAAAAAGCATTCATTAGTGCTAATGTACAGTAGTACTGATTTTTAAGGTGCGTTAAGTTAGTACTGTTACTAATTGTTACAGGTACTAAACTTAATGAGCAGTAATTATGGTGCATTAATGAACATGCAGACGTGCCCACTAGGTACTATGGAGCAGGTGACAAATTAGAAAGCTGCACCCTCCTTTACTTCACAGTAAATAGTTGATGTGTCCATGCACTCTAGCAGTCTTCTTAGAAAAATCTTAGCACACAATAAGTGACACACAATGAGACAAGTGCAACCAATTTTAAGATTCTAGCTAAACAGGAAAGTATAAATCGTCAGTGAGCTACAGATTATAGGTGTCTATTAAATAGACACCCATTAACTTATATCCCCTGTGATCTTCTTTGCATTACATTTGCATTTTCACAGACCCACATTTTGCATATTGGCTTAAGCTTCTATTCAACCCTAGCGAGAACACCAGCAGACTTTTCCTCTGCCTGAAGAAGGGTGCCTGTGCCCACAAGCTAAGAAGATTTTTTCCAGCTATTCAGGTGGTCTAATAAAACATATCACATTTACCCAAATAACTTTGTCTGCCTGTTAAATAGACATACCCTCATTCCTTAACAAATTGTTTTCACAGTAGGTTTGTACCTGAATTATACTCCATTGTAACCTTTATACCTAAAGTATAAAGATCCAAGATAAATTTATATCCACAGGTTAGAAACTTGACTAATAGCTTCCCAGATAACTTCCTAGCTCACATATGGGGTTTTAATAACTTGGTGTCAGAATTGCTGAAATGTTTGTGATGTCTTTATATCTCAATCCATTCTCAAAGGAGAGAGGGGGGAAAAAATCCCATGTAACCATTCTTTAAGCTTAGCCAGATTTTTAATTATAAACCTATAATATTTATTTGTTTTTCTTGACTAAGCAGTTTTGCTGACAGCTCCACTCTTACATTATGTTAATAAAAATCCTGCTGTTTTTCGAAATCTAACAAAAAGAATTTTTTTTTTGCTCTCGTGCTGAACATTGCTTCAAAATGACATATGGTGGTGAATTGTTCTTGAAGATAACTGCCTCAATTTGCATGCTGAATAAGATGTTCATTTAAACTCACAAAAGTACATCACAATACTTCTTCATAAAAAAAAGTCACTTGGAAAATCCTTAGCAATCAGTAGAAAAAAGATTAAAGGATTTCACTATTTAAAACAAAAATTATATCTAACATAGATCTCCTGGTTTATTTTTTCTTAGTGAAACCTGGAGATATGGCCAAAAATTGTCAGACTTTGCACAGTTTTATCAGGGTACATGAAAATAGGTTTTGGTGCCTAAGTTGAAGGATTCACATGAGATAATCTTGGTCATGAATTATTGGGCTATATTTTTAAAAAATACTTCCAATATTTTCAAAGGTATACTACATGCAACCCTAGCTATGGAGTTGCATGGGAATTTTCTGCAATTTAATAACAAGAAACTGGCAAAACAATAACAACAGAAAATGGCAAGCACAGTATAATATTTGAAATACAATTAAACTGAGTACAGAATCAGCAATGGTAATTAACTCACCTTACTTACATTTATTTTCATTATTGCAAATTGTTGCTAAATCTACAAGCCAGCAGCACATTTTCTCAGTGCTTGTAGTGTTGTTACCTTTGGGATCCATTTAAAATTGTTATTTAAATAATTGCTTGTCTGTCAGTGAAGAATATAATACTTCTTTTGTATTATTTATTTGACTTTTCTTTGCATTTTTTTTCTGACTTTTCTCTGCATAATATACAATAATGCTAAGACACAAGGTTCAGGAAAAGGTACTATAAAGCTTTAAGAGAGGTGCTCAAAATCATTTTTGTTTATATACTGTAATGGAACAGAAAGATACTAGAAAGGGTCAGAACTGTGTTTATGTTCTATCCAAAGGCAGGAACTAGGGATTTTATATGCACAGTGCATATATTCAGACCAGTATAGCTATTTTGCATCTCTCAGGTGGAATCAAAGAGCAAAACTTGCAAAAGCTGGCCAGCTTCTGTAGGAAAGTTTCCCTAGAACTATTTCCATGCCCATCCCAACATAAGACTAATGGAATAATCACTGCAATACAGCTTCTCAGTTGGTTTGTGACCACCTAGGGTGATCTAACTCATGCTAAGGCTGGAGCTGGACCTGAAGCCGACACACTTTTTAAACCTTTTAAGGGTTTGAAACATGTTTTTGTAAGTCTCTCTCTACTCTGGTGGTTTGCAGTATATTTAAAATCCTCTATTATGCATGGGTTGTTATAGAGCTTATAATGAAAATAAGGGGGTAGGGGGAAAATGCTAAACGGGAATAGTCATTAAATATAGTTGCATTCCTGGACCTTCACATATCAGCATAAATTCTCAACCACATGCTTCAGGCTGTAAGTGAGAGAAGAACAGTGGAGAAACAAGGGACATACCCAGTTCACTCTTCTTTTCAGCATCCACTCTCTGCCACTGTGTAACACATGATATTGGAAATAAGACCTTTGAGGCATTAGTGTGGCTATGGGGGAGGCTGGAGGCTGTAATTAATACCCCTAAGGTGAGTTAGTGCCTGAAAGCATGGTTGGGGCCAATAGGGCCCAATCTGTAAATGAGATACAGGTGTCAGTGGGGCACAGAAAGGGGTAGTGGATTTTGGGCCTCTTGCCATAAATAGAACTGGGGACATGGCAAGCAGGTGAAGCTAGGCCATGTGTGGATCTGTTGGGCACAGTCAGGGACTCTGGGGGACTACCTCCCAAAGTAAAATACAATTTCCATCCAGGCATGGAAGGCAGGATAGTGAGGAGGCTGCCCTGAAGAGTGGAGTGTGGCAGGTAGTTCAGCCACTAAGGGACATTGCAGTTGCCCTTGGCAGCCAGCCCTGCTACATTGGTGCATTGGCTATGAAAGTCATGTGTGAGGGACTCTAATTTCTTAGTTAGAAAAGAGAACCTTTTCTAGGAACAAAGAAAAGCATAGGAATAAAGAAAGTAATGGTTAGAGGTTTCCTTGCCCAGTCGCAAGCAGAAACAAGAGTAGGAGGTGAAGTAAATGGGTGGAGTCACAGCTAGGTAAGACTGAACATAAGAAGCTACAATTTTATCTTGAAGGATCAATTGACTGGAGGGTACACAAAAATGGAGATACAACAAACAGTACCTGACTCAACTATGAGATGATGTTAGGCACTGGATATAAGGGATCTGTGAACAGGTTCAGATGAACCAGGACCTGTTGAAACAAATAATATAGGCACTATTACAGGTATATCAAGCATTTAAGAGTTCCACAGGAACAAAGTATGGAGAGCCAACAAGTGTGGGTAAAAATGTAACAAAAACTTCTGGATCAACTATCTGTCCTAGGGCTGGTAGAAAAGGACAGCAGGAAGAAACAGAAAGCCATCCCTGAGACTGAGACCATAGAGGGACTAAAGCACCAACTTCTACACTCCTAGCTATTTTCAGATGGAAGCATCTGAATGGTGCAACCATGAACAAGCTGAAGGTGACATCACTGTGACAACAAATGAAGATGCAGGAAAAAAAGCAAAATGCAGAGAACTGAGACGCCTAATTGCCACAGAGGCAGAGAGAAGCAAAGAGCTGAAACAACTGCTACTATTTGAGTCTGAGAAAAGTAAGAAGTGAAGAGAGGTTGGCAATGTTAAGAAAGGAGATAGCTAATGCCATATGTCAGAAAAGGTTCACACCTCAAAGGTAGGGGGCCTTTCAAGCTCAAAAGAAAAGGATAGCCTAGAGGTATCCAAAGATACTTTGAAATAGCAACTAAAAGCTCAAAACAAGCACCAGAAAGAGATCCAAGATGAGTGAAAGACTGGTAGAGGAAATAGATTCAGATTGAGAAGGTCTTAGTATTATTGCAGGAGAAACTTGCTAAGGCTCAAGCTCTTGTGGCAGAATTAATGTCATTGAGCTATATGTACCAATGCCAAGGAAATGAACTGTTTCCCATAGAGTATAAGAATTATGAAGAGCAGGAACAGAGGCAGAAGGACATCAGTGCTTTGTAGAACAAGCTTGCTATACTCTGAGAAGACATCAGGTTATCTGAGGAGGGCCAGGCACTTAGTGAAAAGTTAAGTCTTAAGTGATGAAATTTTGAGCAGAACTCAACCAGCTAAGGAGACACACCCAAAAACTAGGGCCTCTGATGCTGGGGTCCAGGAAGATGGGGAATGTGAACAAACAGCTGAAAGAGAATGAATGGAAGCTGGAAAGAACCCTAGAGAGTGGGGCTATAGCTCTGCAGACTCGAGCAGAGAGAGAGAATGGCAGGGAAAATTAAGTAAATACCAAAGGGAAGGTGGGCTAACATAGGACAGCCTCTAGGACCCCACCCATGTTACGAGTCAGCAGGCAGAGATGGAAAGAAAAGTTATCTGCACTGGGGAATAGGCAGGAGCAGCAGCCCAAAATGACAGTAGGAAAAGATCAGAGTGCTATGATAGGCCAACCTCAGTTGCAGCCACAGCTAGAACAGTTGCACAAAAATGAGGTAGTGACAGCAAACATAGCTGCAGAAGAGCATGGGAGCAGTGAAAAAGGCACCAAGATGGGAATAAGGAACAATCAAAGGGAAAACCCCAAGAAGAAACAAGGAGAAGAGGGGTCCTTACCAGAACTGCATCCATGGGCCTCAAGGAGTGCCAGAGGTGGTGGTATCTGTTGCTGAAATGAAGGAACATGTTGAGCAAACAGTCCCTGGAAAGCAATAAATGAGGCCACAGACAGTAGGGGAAGCCACCCTCAGCTTCAACTTTGGCAGAGGCAACAGTGCAAAGAGAAAGGGATGACAATAGGCACAGTGGCAAGACAGAGCAGCTGAGGTCATAAAGATACCAGAGTGGGAGTTGCAAATATTGTGAAGCAAGAAAAATCCCCAAAGATAGGACAGGATGTTTCACAAGATGAGGCCAGTCCAATAGTAGGAGACAAGAAGGGGTTCCTGCCCAAATCAGAGGTAATGGGTGGGAATGTGAGAAGGAAAACTGTAGGAAGTGGATGGATATCCATAGGCAGCCTTCCTGATAATAGATTGGTGGACTATTAAGAGACTGCTTGGGAGGGAAGTAGGGAATGTTGCTTATGTGAAACGTTCAAAGGTGCTGAGGGAAAACCAAATCTTGCGGCATGACAGAATTTAAAACTATGCCCAAAAAGCTCTAAAGGCTCTGAATCAATGTGACCTTGGGTGGGGGGGCGAGACTTTTGGACCTTAAGGGAAGCCCAGAGGAGGTCAATGGAGTATTCATAAAGTATTACAGCATGGGAGAGGGCAAGTTCCAAGGACCAGGGGGGTTGGTCCAGTACCAGAGATACAAGAATTGCCATCCATGGTCATAGAGTGGAGTAGTCCTCCTAAAGATAATAGGAGTCCAAAGATAAGCACAAAAAAGACTACTTTTCTGGTAGACAATTTGGACTTTATGGTCAGCTGGAGGATGTTAAAGGAAATATTTGGTATGGTAGGAGCTGTGAAGTGTGCAGATATCCAAAGGGACATAGATGGCAAGAGCCAAGGCTCAGGTGCTATCATAGCTGAACAACCCAGAGACATCATGTAGGCTGCATCTATGTTCAATGGACTGTTTCTGTGTGGGAGCCCTACACAAGTAGGAGTGGACATAAGAGTAGCTCCCTGTTCAGTTCTTTAAATAGAGACTCACAAAGTACTGTAGTGACCCCAGGTCTTAGGGGATGGTAGACTAGAACTAGCAGAACCTCCAGTAATCACACTCTGAGAGTGTCCAAGATCAGTCAGAATGAGGGGTGGACACCAAGAAGATAGTATTGTACAAGAGGCTGAAGTGTGTGCAGGTTGTAATATCATAAGCCAATATGATCAAAGCACCCCCAACAACACCCAGTTTAAGTGGGAACCAATAGTTGCAAAGTGCCAAGCAGGAGGTCAGACAATTTGTGCATGACCTTTTTGGTGCAGAGAATAAGAGTAACTGCAACAGGCTCTAACGCTCCCCCACACCCAACCAGCCATCTCCAAAGTAACCAATGATAATGAGGCAGGCTATAAAATACCTTTTCCTATGGTTATTTTATATAAAGTTCAGAGGAGTTTTTTTAAGTCTGTTGCCTATTTCTATTTACAAAGTTTTCATATGTTCTTTTCTTCCCAAAGTCACCTTTGCTTTACGTGTTAAACGTCTGTCCTTATAACTCTACTACTGTCTAATTTCATAACTGAGATAAAAATACAGTAATGATGATTAAGATATTTTCATGCTAATCCCTAATTTCCCTTGAACACACTCTTCCTCGGAGTTTATCGTTTTGTCTTTCAGTAACTCCTACTGGCTATAACTCCAATAAGACCCTCATTATCTGAGCCTCTGTACATATATGAAAGGTATTTTTAAGAAGGATAGTAATAAATCATTTTCTGTGGCTGAAGCAGACAGAGAAAAAAGTAACTGTCTTAAACTGCAGCACTAAAAAACTAGATTGGCTATAAGAATGAACTTTCTAGCTTTGTGAGTGATTTAAAACTGAAACAGATGATCTAGAGAAGCTGTGTAATCTCCATTTTTTTGAAGTTTTAAAGAACAGGTTATACAACACTTATCATTTTTCACAGTGTATAAGTTGAAGATTGTAGCCAAAATATTTACTTTTGATATTCCTCCTCAACTTATACACCATATCAGTACTTTGAAATAAAAAATATTGTGTTTCAAAGTTTGTTTGTCTTCAGCCAGACCCCATGCTGGCACCCTGCTGCACCCAACCCATGGAGAGGCAGTGGGGTAGTGTCTAGGCATTTCCCTGGTGCTGGCTTAAGGTAAGCCAGACTCCTGCCTCTTTCCACCCCTGCCTGACACCCCAGAGCCAGACTGGGTTCCCAAACCCCGCACCCATTGAGTCTGGCCCATGGACATTTTACCATGGCCCGGTGGCTGCCCTACGGATAGATTTTGGCCAGTGAGTTCACTGCCCGATGGTGCAGGAGCAGTGCTGCTGCCACCAGTAGCACCAGGGTGCAAAGCAACAGCCGTGAGTAGCACTTGCTGGGCAGAAGCCACTTGCAGGCTACCATGCTGAGCTTCACTGCTGCCTACCTGGCCACCACTAACGCACATATTTAAAGAATTGGAATGAGACGACGGCCAGGTTCAAATGCCTGATGCCTCCCTTGAAGGTGGCTGCAATGAGGCAAGGTTGATTTATACACCACATCTCCAAAAATCTTAACTTGTTTTGGTCAGAAATATAGGATTCACCTATACACTACATAGACTTATACACTGTAAAATACGAAGATTGAAATGATTTAGATGCGAGATCCTGCTTTGAGCAGGGGGTTGGATTAGATGACTTCCTAAGGTTTGTTCTCTGCCAATTATTCTAAATTCATAAAGATAGAACATCTCTGACCCAAGAATCTTACATTCTAAATTAACAAAAATTGCAAAGAGTAAAAGGGGAAACAGAGATAGTGAGGTGAAGTGATTTCATCGAGGTCTCCAGTAGCACTGCTAGGGAGAAAATGTAGATTTCCTGATGCTCAGCATACTGCCATAGCCACTAGACTTTTCTGCCAATCCAAGAGTAGTTTGTACCATCTTTTTCATTATAAGTCAGTGTTACTCTAAATAAGATACTATACAGGACAGTATTGATGTCACAGGGATGTTTCGCAGTACTACCTAAATAATACATTTAAGAAGTCCCATTTTCTCTGACACTTAAAGAAATTAAGCAAAACCAGCAGGCTAAGGCACTCAAGGGAATCTACCCCTACCCCAGCCCTGGAATGATGTCCTCCTGGGAGTGTAGGAAAGACTAAGGCCTCCAATGGGACACTTAGGTGTCTGTACAACAATGGCAGGAGCTTGGGGAACAAACAGGAAGAACTGGTTCTCCTGCTAAAGAAGAATGACTATGATCTCATAGGGATAATGGAGGCCTGGTGGGGCTCCACCTACAACTGGGCCACAGATATAGATGCTATACCCCATACAGGAGAGATCATGCAGATAAAAGGGGCAAGGGACCTGTTGCCTGTCAGGAACAGGATGTAATTAAATATCTACACTTATGTCTAAAATTTCCTTTATTATTGATGACAAACATAGTTTAAATGGAAGTTATTCTCATTTTCTCTTTAATCTAACCATTATTTACATAGCTACTGGTGTTGCATATGGACATTGTAAAACATTGAATCTTGAGGGAGATTTGAAAGATTTTTTTCTTTTTTTTTTTAAATCTGTATGCAACTTAAAAAAAACACATGATTCAAACTACCACAGCTTCCTGTGAATACATATCATTACTCTTGTCATTATTCCTATTTATAGGTTGCAGATCTAAGGTAGAAAGGTTAAGTTACTTAATCAAGTCTACTAAAAGCTTGGCATAGTGTTCCTTTATTTTTAATGTCATGAGACTGTTTCTCCTTACATGTTGGTTTTATGCTTGAGACCAAATGTCTCACTGTTTTCAGCCAGCTGGCTGGGAGAGAGCTCATAGTTTCATAGTTCGTAGGGTCGGAAGGGACCTGAGCAGATCATCAAGTCCGACCCCCTGCCATGGCAGGAAAGAGTACTGGGGTCAAACGACCCCAGCAAGGTGTACATCTAACCTCCTCTTAAAGACCCCCAGGGTAGGAGCCAGCACCGCTTCTCTTCGAAGTTGGTTCCAGATCCTAGACACCCTGACCGTGAAGTAGCGCCTCCTGATATCTAGCCTAAATCTACCCTCTGCCAGCTTGTGACCGTTATTCTTAGTCACTCCTGGTAGTGCTCGGGGGAACAGGGACTCCCCCAGTGTCTGATGGTCCCCGCTGACTAGTTTGTAACAGGTCACTAGATCCCCCCCCAGCCTTCTCTTGTGGGGGCTGAACAGGTTCAGGTCCTGTAGCCTCGCCTTGTAGGGCCTGCCCTGCTGCCCCCGATCATGCAAGTGGCCCTTCTCTGGCCCCTCTCCATGTTGTCCACATCTCTCCTGAAGTGCGGCACCCAGAACTGAATGCAGTACTCCAACTGCAGCCTGACCAGTGTCACATAGAGGGGGAGAATCACCTCCTTGGACTTGCTTGAGATGCATCTGTGGATGCATGACAAGGTATGGTTGGCCTTCCCGACTGCTTTCCCACACTGTTGACCCATGTTCATTTTGGCATCAATAATGACTCCAAGATCCTTTTCTGCCTCTGCACTGACAAGAAGGGAGTTCCCCAGCCTGTAGGTATGCTGCTGGTTCTTCCTCCCCAGGTGAAGTACCTTGTACTTGTCAGCATTGAAACTCATCCTGTTCTCATCCTAGCCATAGTAGCTCATAGTATTGTCATCAATGACAGACTTCATACATCATCATGAACTAAGGTCCTCCAAAAAAATAAGTGACCCATGCCTATGGGTCGAAATGATTTTAAAAGCAAGCTATGGGTGACTCTAGGTGAGAAAACCAATAGTAATTTAATTTTTTTCTATGACATCAATGCAGACTTTCATAGCTATTTCTCCCAGGAAATGGGATTGAAAAATCTTAAAACTAGCCCCAGTACTTCTGCATCTTGCAAATCAGAGGTCTTTGTACAGAACCCTTATGTTGGATCTGCCTGTCATGGTCAACAGCTATTTACTAGCTCTTACTAGGGCTGATCTTTTAAATAAAAGAGAGAAGAGTCCTAAATCTAATCAAGCCATTTTCTGCAGCACGATAGAAGCTTTTCTGTAAATTCTAAACAGCTGTCTTTTGTAATTTGCAAGACTATGAAAATAGTCCCATGTTGTCACTAATTGTCAGAAAGTTTCCTTGGACAATTCATTTTTAACCTTTAAAATATGTGTTTTTTGTACAACAAAAGCACTTTTTTCACACATACTCTTTCAATATCTGCTACCTGGATGGACTTGGTTGAAAGAACCTGTTATCTGAAAGATGCCACATGTGGCATTGACAGGCAGCTATTCAGAGAATGGCAGACAGCCAATAAATCACTCAGTGAAGTTTCAGGTCCTTCCAGCCATGTCTTACAAAATCTACAATTTCTGCCTTCACACAGCATACTTCAATGTCAGAGTTTATGTTCTATTTAAACTTTTATATCCACTTTTGACAAAAAAATACACATTCTGTCACTAATTGATTTTCCTCCCCTTTTAGAGATCAAGTGCACAAATCCCAGCATGTGTTAATAAGTCTCTTGCAGTGCTTCAAATCAGTCACAGTGCATGCAAACAAAGCTGGGGGGGGGGTTCTTTTTTTTTTTTTTTTTTTACCTTCTGCTGTTGTGGGGGGAAGAAGCGGGGGAGCAGAGGATATCATGCTACCATGACCCTGGATCATCCAAAATACTGCTAGAATAGCAACAATTTCTATTGTTGCAGATAACCTTCAGACCTGGAGCTGAAATTTCAATTCTAATCATAATATACAATTGGCATGTAAACTTATACACAGGTATTTTATTTATTAAAATTATATATTAAAAAACCTATAAAGTGGGTTAAAAAGTTTTCTGCGTTGGCATAACTATTCTTATGACAGTTGATAAATACTTCTAAATTTAGAACTAAAAATTACAATAAATTAGATGAGAAAAAAATTATACATATAAGTATGTATATATACATTTCCACATACATGTACATATACAAATATAAAGACTCCTTGAGGGTGCTAAAGTTGAACAGAACAAACTGACAAACCAAAGAACACTAGTCACTCTTGATAACTAAGCTATTTGCTTACATGAATCCAAACTTAAGAAGAAGAATGTTGGGATTCCCTAGCAGTTTGGGGGCACAAAACTGGCCACAGAGTTTTCCAAAAGAAACCAACCAAAAAAACACCCAAACCCTTGCTATATTTGAAGATCTAGCTACATATCCATGCATAAATTATAAAAAAGGGACTGGAAAGTTGTGTTGAAATGTTAAATAAAGCTATTGGTTTATTTTTTGTTCAATTGGAAATATTCTTACAGAAAAAATCTTTAAAATGCTGTGTCATTTCTGGAGGAAACAAAGCTGTGAATGAATGAAAATAAGTAAGCAATGTCACTGTTAAAACCTTTACTGCTGTTAATGTTTAAAGTCTGTTCCATTTTTTTAATTTCCTGTATCTGCTTTGAATAGTTTGGCTAGCCTGAGAGCTGAAGATTTATAGAGGAAAATTTGTAATGAAAATTATGGACATGGTACTACATTGATTAAGGGTGTGGGAGAAGGTGGTATGCACTCCAAGGAAATCCTAGCAAAAAGCCGATTGGCTCCTCTACAGATGCAGGCAGAAGGCATACTTAAGGTTTAACATATTAAATCCCATCACACCTTATTGCCGGTGCCGGGGGAGCCTGATTCCCCCACCACCACCACCATCAAGAAGATGACAGCTGCTGCAATCTCTCCTGAAGCTGGGAGATCTTGACAGCTGTATCTTCAGGCCACAGGAGTTCTACATACCCCCAGAGCTGAGAGTTCACAGCCATGTCCTGTGATCTGCTGCAAGCCACACACAGAGACTTTCATGCCACTGGTGGCACCTGTGCTACATGTTGGTCACCCCAGTCTCCCTCATCTAGGAAAGTCTATAATGACTATGCACTCATTGCTTGACCAATCTCATTTCCTTCTATGACCAGGTGACCTATCATCTGGACAAGGGAAAAGAGATTGATGTCATATATCTTGACTTCAAAAAAGCCTTCAGTCTGGTATCCCATGATCACCACTTGGCAAAACTGGCCAGTTGTGGCCTTGGGTCCACCACGATCTGCTGGCTAGAAAATTGGCTCCGTGGTAGGACCCAGAGGGTGGTAATTGATGGAAGTCAATCATCATGGTGCCCTGTGACCAGTGGGGTGCCCCAAGGCTCTGTCCTTGGACCCATATTGTTCAACATCTTCATTAATGATGTGGACATTGGAGTCAGAAGCAGACTGGCCAAGTTCACCGATGACACCAATATTTGAGGCAAAGCATCCACACCTGAAGACAGGCAAGTGATCCAGGCTGACCTGGACAAGCTCAGCAAATGGGCAGATGAGAACATGATGGTGTTTAATACTGAAAAATGCAACCTTGGGAAGAAAAACCTGCAGCATCCTTATAGGCTTGGCAGTGCTACGCTGGCTAGCACTACAGAAGAAAAAGACTTGGGGGTCATCATTGGCCACAAAATGAACATAAGCCTGCATTGCAATGCTATGGCTAGTAAAGTGATCAAAACACTGGCTTGCATCCATAGATGCTTCTCAAGCAAATCCCAGGATGTCATTCTCCCCTTCCACTCGGCCTTGATGAGGCCACAGCTGGAGTACTGTGTCCATTTTTCGGCTCCACAATTCAAAAAGGATGTGGAGAAGCTTGAGAGAGTTCAGAGGAGAGCCATGAGCATGATCAGAGGTCAGGAAAATGGATGTTATGATGACAGGCTGAGAGTCATGGGGCTCTTTAGCCTGGAAAAGTGCAGGCTTGGGGTGATCTGATGACCACCTATAAGTTTATCAGGGGTCACCACCAGTATCTGGGGGAATGTTTGTTCACCAGTGCACCCCAGGGTATGACAAGGTTGAACGGTCATAAACTACTGGAAGACCGTTTCAGGCTGGACATAAGGAAGAATTTCTTTACTGTTCAAGCCCCCCAAGGTCTGGAATAGCTTGCCATCAGAGGTGGTTCAAGCACCTACATTGAACACCTTCAAGTGTAAATTGGATGCTTATCTTGTTGGGATCCTATGACCCCAGCTGACTTCCTGTCCTTTGGGCGGGGGGGCTGGACTCAACGATCTTCCAAGGTCCCTTCCAGCCCTAATGTCTATGAAATCTATGAAAGAGAATAATAAACATCTCAAAACCAAGGGTCCAAGGACTTGTATAAAATGGAACTCAGTTGGCATTTGCAACTATGGCAATTATACATACAATAAAAAAGTGCATGCACATATTAAATGGAAAAAAATCACACCACACAAATATCTAGTTTGTGTGCTAATTTTTGTTAATGGATAGAGCGATTATGATAACCGCATGTGCAAAATAACATATAGATGCATATTCTTATGCGTCTTCCTCATCTTTTGAGAGCAGTTCTTTTATAAATAAGCTATTCCTGGCTAGCAAAAGCCTAAATATTTAGACATATGCTGGTCTCCAAATCTGAAGAAAAAGCATGTGTAAGTGTACCTACTGGAATGCAATATCTTTTTCATCCTCATTAAGTTTCTCTTACTTCAGTCCTCTAAATCTGAGGATGAAAATTAAGCCATTACTTTTACTAAATGATTTTATTCTGATTTTCATAAGCTTTTTGGTACTTCTGATAGCCTTCCTTTTCTCTGGAGTGAATAATAGAAGAAGGCTTAATTCAGCAAATGGATTGCTGGCTTGGGACCTTAGAGACCATGTTTTGTTATCTGTGTAAATGGGAACTTCCCATGCCTCCTTTGGCAGGTTATTAGAGGTATATTATGCTACTACTAATCTCCCAACCTGCCCTATAGCCCAAACTTCTTGACCATGTACACTAAAATCCTTATTTTAACTTGTAAATACTATTAGATATGAACTGAAATTGGGAGAGAGTAGGAGAAATTACAAATTCTAACCAGATACCCTAGCTAGTAAGTAATTCATATTTGAGGTAGTATGTTAACTTAAATTTATAGAAACATTTTACATACCCTTGGGATAAATACAGAGAATAACCACACCACTTAGCATTGTCATCTGATGTCATTAAAGCTGCTTAATTTACCTAACTGAACATGGAGAAGTGAAATAATGTTGACTTAGCAAGGTAGGTAATAAACATTTTGGCCACATCCACACATGCAAGCACATAAAGTTTGTGGTGCCACAAACCACACACCTTTTACATTAACCCATGCAGCATACTGCTAATTTGCATTGTGGTGACAAAATTTGCTACTGGAATTTCCTGGGTTTGCTGCTTCCCTTTCTCCATATGCCTCAGCATGGGGGTTCTGCTGCAGAACCATGGACAGCTAGGAGTCGGGCAGCCCTGGGCTGCTTGCTCCCACATCTCCACATGCTGCTCTTTGGCTGGTTGGGGCACAGGGTACCCCAGTGCAGGAGCTGCCTTCCTGTAAGCACTGTGCTGAGGCACCCTGTGCCCCAGCCAGCCCTCCCTGTACCACATAGAGCCTGTCCAGGAGGGGCTGGGCATGGGTAGTTTGCCTGAAGTGGGACGATTTGTCCCATAACAAAGAACACATACAGTGGCATGTGTTGTGGTAGAAAGTAGCAACACAAATTTGTGCCACTACTGTTTGTGCTGCTGCAAGCACACACCCTTGTTCATCCGGATGCAGCCTTTCTGTTTTTTCCACATCTTTCCTATATCTGAAGATGTGCCCCAAAACTTACCTAACATCTCTCCCAACTATAGAAGTAGTCCTGCACAAGATATCACCAAGCTCCCACCTTGCTTCTGTAATAAAGCTGCTATTTAAAGGTATAATTTATTGTTGCAAGAATTTCAGATAATTCAGATTCTCTGAAATGTGACTATTTCTTTAAAGAGAACCACTCTCTCTTTTTTCAATATATTTCTAAGAAACGTAAAGGAAGAATATATGAAACAAAACATGAGTAAAAAACCAATAATCAGGCCTACACTATAAAATCTGATAACTTTCTTAGCATGAGTAGTACTTGCATCCTGATATTAGACTATGGTAGATCTAGTTAAGGCAGAGAACAAGATAGAAATTTGAGCCCTGGCTTCATGACAGGAGTGTCATGAAGCCACTATGCGAATTTCAGATCATGTAAAGATATTTCCAGTGGCATAAGTCCTGTAAAAAGGTTGAGGATCATGAGACATGTATCTCATAGCTGCACATGACATTAAAAGTGGATGAGAAAGAGAGCTTGCAGGGCAGGATGGAGACAAATGACTAAGGGAAACTCAAAGACAGATGACTAAGGGAAATTTAAAAATTGGTGCCCAAATTGTTGAATTCATACACATGATTAATGCCTAGTTGAAAATTTTCTGTCAAACATGTTTTTTTAGCAAAATTAAATTTGCATTTAAATAGGTTTTTTAGTTTTTTCATTTGTTTTGTTTTTCTTGGAAAACTTCTTTTTATATCTGAAATGGTAATGGCTGTTTCCTCTCTCCCTGCCCAGAAGAACCAACTTTGTCCCAGCCCCAAGGTTCAACTAGTGCAACATCTTATCTTTGAGAGTGACAAGCAGCTGGTGCTTCCGAGAAATGTTCAAGAACTGTGTGGTAGGCACAGATGGTATAATTTGTCACCACAAAGATCGTAAGACAATTTCCAATAGATATTAATTTAAGATTAAGTCTAGAACATTGCCATTCTTAAATAGCATTCAGAGTGTTCATGTTACCTATATACATACATACATATATATCTACATATCTACATATATGTGTGTGTGTGTGTGTGTTTCCAGTGAACTCAATGAGCTCCACAATTTAATCATGCATGGAAAGGTATCTTCTGTATCAGGTTTGAATTTCCCACCTTTTAGTTTTATTGCATATACTCTTATATTTTTAATTTCCTCAAGTCATAATGCACGTTCCCAGTCTTACCTTCTCTAGACCAATAATTATTTTATATACATATCACTATATACCTTATATGCATATGTTTACACATATTACCAGGTGATAACTTTCTTAGGTAAGTACCACCAATCTCTTTAATTCATTTCATGAGAGTTTTTCCATGCCTTTGATCTTTCTGTTATCTTCATTTCTGAACCTCCTCTAGTTCAAAAAATGTCTTTTTCTGAGATGAACACTGTATAGTATTCCAGATGAGGTCATGCCACTGATTTATGCAAAGGCATTATAATATTCTTTGTACTATTTACCATTCCATCCTTTATGCACCCCAATACCTCTTCTTTCTTTCTTTCTTTCTTGGTGAGAGGATGAAAGATGTGGGTGCGGCAATGCTTGGAGTGGGGGCTTTGCCCTGCTGCCACTTGCCCAGCTGGGGTTAGGGGGGCATATGCGATGCAGGTATAGCTCGGTCCAGACAGCAGCAGGGCATAGCCCCTGCTCCCAGTACTGCTGCACCCATATCAGCACTAGGAGTGGGGAATCTGCGCTACCATCCCTTGCCCCCTTCCAGCCAGAGTGAGCTGCACTCGCATCTCCCCTCTCCCACCCCAGCTGGGCAAGCAGCAGCAGGGCATAGGCCCAGCTCCCACCATTGCTGCGCCCACCTCCCATGCTCCCCCACCCTACTCCCTGAGTAATGTACCCCCCTCCCCTAGCTACCTGTTTAGTCTATGGCCAAATCCCTGAAGTGGCCAAATCTTTTCTGAAACTTTTCTGAATCAATTTGGATGGTTCAAATTGATTTGGAACTTTTAATTGGTCTCCCAATTTGATTCAGATTCAGAGATTCAGTCCCTGAATCAGGCTGAATTTCCTCTGAATTGAATTGGCTACTGAAGCTTTGCACTGCCCTAGTGGATAGATAGCTGTCTCAACAGCTTCAAGCAAAGGGTAATGATTAACAGGTCCATGTAAGAATTACAGGAGATTTTGAGTAGAATCCCAAAGCGGTATGTCTTGAGACAGGTGCTTTTGAACATGTTTATTAATGATTTGGATGCTTCCATAGAAAGTGTCTTGACCAAGTTTGCAGATGACATGAAACTGGGAAGGATTGTGAACATGTTGGAGTATGTGAGCACAATTCAGAACGATCTCGAAAGATTGGAAAATTGGGCTAGAGCTAATAGGATAAATTTAAGTGCAGACAAAAACCTGGTGCTATACCTCAGGAGGAATAATCAAGAACACAAATCTAAAATAGGTGAGGCATGGCTGAGTGGCAGCACCATGGAAAAGGATTTGGGAGTCTAGGTATGTCACAGACTCTGTATGAGTCTGGAGTGTGATGAGGGCATAAAAAAAGTGAACGTGGCTTTTGAATGCATTAATAGAAGCATTAGGTACAAGACGGTCTGGGACAGTGTCTCTCTACTTAGCACTGGTTAAGTCCCATCTAGAGTACTGTGTGAAGTTCTGGGGTCCACATTTTAAAAAGGATTGCCTTAGATAGGGGGTTGGAGTAGGTGACCTCTGGAGATCCTTTCCAGCTCTACTTCAATATAATTCTATGATATAATTAATTTTAATATATTTATTTTTTTACCAAATAAAATAGAAAACTACCTTACCAATTAATGATCAGTTAGAGATAATCAAGTTAGAATGGGAGTAGAGCAAAAAAACCCACTAGAATCAGCTACAATACAAAGTTCAAAGCAATAACTATTTTTTATTGAATACATATCAAATATTAAAGGGGAAATTAAACAACTTTATTCTTCATTTCTATGTAGAATGTTGAATTGTTTTGTTTTCAATCATTACATTTTGGAAATCTGTTTTCTTCCAATGCCACTTTCTTTTTATTCATAATTAAATAAATCTAAATTTTAGATTATTACATGGATCAAGAATTCAGGCCCTAACTAGTTCTGCATCATATTTTTTGAAAGTTGTACTACTTTACTACACCACGTAACAATAAACTGCTTGCATATTATCCATTAAACTTGGTAGCAGTTTTTCAAAAAGGTAGGTAGGGTACTATTTGTGTATATGTGCATGCATGGATGTGTATGCAAAAAAATAGTTCAAGAAGTCTCCAGATGTTGTAGTAGTAAAGTTTTGACTTTACCCATGTGTTATGATACTGACTCATAATAGACAATGGGTAGTTAACTTGATTCATGTGTCATTTCCTTTTAAAGATTTGTAGACTTGATTTCAACCGGTAGGCAACAAAGTGCTATTGCAATTAGTCTAATAGGTTTGTTTTTCTAAATATTGTATTATTTTTTTTTTAGTTCTAGATACAAAGCATGTCCTTTGGATATGTCCTGGTAGGAAAATTACCTTTTTGTGGGAAAACTCACTAGAAGATTGAACTCTCTCTTTCTTTCAAGCAAAACAAACAAACTAAAAATCCCTCTGGCTAGTGATTCTGTTTGATTAGATGAGTTTTATAAACAGCTTAGTTGAGCTGAGCCCTTTAACATTTTTCATGTCTTTTCACCATGTGCACTGCTTTTGGTTAATAGGAAATTTTAGTCCCTTGTGAAAAACAGTACTTTCCTATATCATTCATATTCTTTCCATTTATTTTTTTTACAAAAGAAGAAAAGGAAAGAGAGAAAATATCTCTCTCTTTCAAATTCAATTTGAGACATTTTTTGCTTGATGAAATGGGTATTTGCATAAACATTTGTCACTGGAGATGGTCTCTAAATTTACACTGTATAACTTGACAGCATTACTATATAAGCTACAAATTCCATTCAATGAATTCTACCTGCATCATAGTATTTACGTAATTTTCAGTTCATATTTATCTTAAATTGCAAATAAATTATGCTTTTAACCATGCATTCAGCAATTCAGTCGTATAAAAAGGGTATGGCATAAACAATAATATTTGTCAATATGTCAGATGAACAAACTGCACAGTGTAATGACAGAACTCACTTGTAAGGGCTTTATCTCTCTATTCTATAAATATTGTACTTAAGCAATATGTCCTTTTTCTATGCTGGAAGAATGTTCTAATGGGATCCCTGAATGCAAATGCAGAGGTGAAAAATATACAAACCTGGTCATGTCCAGGAATCTATCAAGAAAACCAAATGAAATGCATAAGAGAAGATGTGTGTTTTTTTAATTGTTTTTTTGGCGGGGAAGTTGCTTGTTTGTTTTGGAAATATGGGTATGCACATGATCTTTGTTATCACAATGCCAGTGGTTTGATCATGTTCCATGAACTTAATTGGATTTAGTTAAAAAAAATGGCCAAACATACCTACAGAATATATATTCTAAGTCTGAAACCTCTTACTTAGATATAAAAGTACTTAAACAAGTAGCCTCAGTCAGGTTATTTAGTTATACGGGCAAATCGAATGCATACTATCTAAGGTGAATGTGGTTTGTGGAACAGTAAGTATTAGCAAGTTATATGACTATAATACTCACCTAGTTCCTTCAACACATACTCTTGTCTATACATTTATAAATGGTACAGAGTGGATTTCTACCACTCTCAGACCATAATTTCTATACTTTTTTATATAAGTGCTTCTCTATAACAGTTCCATTTATAACTGGAATTGAAATATGAATATTTCAAAGTACTGAAATCATATGTCATTCATTTTACCTCACTAATGATGACATTTCACTGTATTGCAGTTAACTTCTGTAGAATCATAGGAATGTAAGACTGAAAGGGGCCACATAAGGTCATCTTGTCCAGTCTCCAGTTTAAGACAGAATCATTCCCAACTAAATCATCCTAGCCAACTGTCTGACTCACCTACTTAAGAATTTATTCATCTGCACTGATTTCTGGCAGTGAGCAAGATCCTTAATAGTAGTAAAAAATGTACATGCGCCAAAATGTACATTAACAAAAATATGCACGCTAATAGGTAGCATCACCACTTTCTAGCTTGTCTGTGGAAACCAAATACATGTGTAAAATATAGAATGAGAGAAGCACTTGCAGTGTCCTACAAGACACAGGACCAGAAACCAAAGGGCACATCCAGATGAGCCTGCATGTGCCTCTTGAAGCATCCCCTTTGAGATGCTGCAAGAGGCACATGTGGGAATGGGAAAATTTCCCCCCACTGCAGGTTTTCAACATGGGGGCAAAATTAGACCTCTGGATATCCAGGTGTAAAAAAAAATGGAAAAAAAAATGGGGCAGGGCACAGGCTGGGTCCTCCTGACTGCCAGAGCATCTCTGTGGTTGGTCCTCACCCTGGTGCTGAAGCACGCTGCCTGCCCATGGTGGGCAGGCAGTGTGCCAGCAGCAGGGCTCCAGTGCCAGTAGGTAAGGGGTTGGGGGGGCTGAAGGAGGGGGGTGGGAGCATGGGGGGGATCGCCACTGACCCCACCCACTTCCCCAGCCCCCCGATCCCTTCCCCACCCGGCCCCATCCCCTGCCTGCCTCCCAAGCTCCCCTGATCCCTGTTCTGCCCAGCCTTATCCCCTGCCTGCTCCCCCAGCCCTCCTAATCACTACCCCAATACCCCAGCATCCCCACAATTAAAAAAAAACAAACCAAAAAAACCCCCATCACTTACTGGCAGCTCTAGCTGCCCATCTGGGTCAGTGGGGCCTTGCCAGGTGACAGCCACAGCAGCCCCAGCCCGGGCCCTGCTGATTCCCACTGCCCTGTGCTGCCCAGGGGGGTCTTTGCCAGGAGGCATCGGAGTCCCTACAGTCCCTACTTCTCTGGTGAGTAGAGGCTTTTTTTTTCTTAAATGCCAGAGCCTGGGATTCGGGGGACAGCTATATCAGGGCTGGAGATGAAAGCAGAGGAGAGGCCAGGTGGGGCAGCCACTGGGAGTCTGGAGGAGTGTGGAGGGTAGGGCTGGGTGGGTCAAACATTATGGGAGCTGTAGGAGTCCTTGGGGGATGGGGTCAGGTGGGGCAGCAAGCGGGGGCCTGGACTGGGGCACATGGGTCCTACAGAGGGGGTGATAGCCCCTGTGGGAGCCATTTGACCCCTGTTGGGGGGAGCTATAATCCCTGGTGGGGGGCTGTTACCCTTAGTGGGGGACTGTAATCCCTGTGAGGGGGGGCTGTAGCCCCTATGGAGGGCAATGAAACAAATAGGTATTTAGAATTTATTTTATTATGATGATAGAGACACTAGTAGGCATCCAAATTGCTTTAACATTGTAGATATATCAATAAAACATGCCCATCTGATCGCTGTCTCTCACTTTTCCTCTCTCTATATATTGTGGTTTTTTGTTTTAATCACGGAGGAACATGGATTTCAGGGTATTCTACAGAGTAACTTTGAGATATTTTTATCAGGGATTTTACCCTGCCTGCTCAGAGCTGGCATCTTGGACCCAACTAAAGGTGGCTGAACTTCTGGCCAGTAGGGGCCAGGAGGACATCCTTTGACAGTTCAAAGCAGGCCAACACACTGGGAACATCTTCTGGGTGATAGCTACCCAGATGGCCGGGCAGGGGGCACACATGATAGTAGTGCTACACAAAGGCCAACCCTGCAGCCACAGTCCACTGGCAGCTGGCCCAGAGGGGCAGATGCCTCTACTGGCTGTGCAGTCCCCATACAGCCTAGCAGATCACAGCCAGGCAGCAGTCCCCACTGCCAGACTGCTGCAGTGAGTAGAGGGTGCAGGGAACTCTCAGGGCTGCTTTAGCAGTCCATCTGGTACAAGGGGTAGTGTCCCCAGGTACCATTTGGCTGGGCCCCAGAAGCTCCTGACAGTGAGTATCCCTGAGCTACTTGCCAGGGCAGCTTTTTGTACTTCTGGGGCCACGACAGGGCACCTTTTTATATTGCTGGGGACAGCACAGGTGCTGGCCCTGGACTTTAGCTTCCCCTGGCAGCAGATCTGGGAGGAGCCAAGTGAGGTTATTTTGCCTCAAGTGGCACAATGTGCTACACAACAAAGTGCATGGTCGAGCACATGAGCTGAGGCAAAAAGCCCTGGCTCAAATTTGCACTGCTTCTATTTGAGCTCCTGCAAATGCACGATTGCATGTGTGAACGCGCCCCATGAATCCAGCTAACAGATAAAAAGTCCCAGAAACTTTGAAGGTATCTTTTATGAGACCAACTAAATTGCTACTGATCAACTAAAAGATATCACATTTACCTAAACAACCTTGTCTGCCTATGTCCTTAGACTAATATGGCTACAACCAACATCCCAGAAACCTTGGATGCATGCAGTAGCCCATAAAGAAACAGTGTTTCTTTGTTCTTGTGTCCTAAAGCCAGTTTCTAAAAAGATGCAGCATCTATGATGTTCCTCTTAGGAAAAAAACCTCACAGTCTTCAAAGGGAGCAAAGGAAACATTCCCTGCCTTCCCAATCTGCTGCTTGCAAAAGAAACAGTGATTTGATTTTCCCTTTTGAACCCAGTAGTTTCTCTAAAATCTGCACAGCATTTTGGAAGCTACCAGAAAAATGGGATCAGTCTCCTGAAGTCCTAAAGTGGGTGGAGGCAGTCAGGCTGTCCCATTTGCCAGCTCAGGCCCCGGAACAGATGAATTAGGATCACCAGGTATTTGGTACTGTGTTGATATTCCATCAGTTCTTTTTTTAATTACCTAATTAACTAGCCCCATAAGATTAGTAGCTGATCAGAGTCATTGTGTATTTGCAGGACAGGCAATGGAGTCACAACCCTCCCAGCCAGGACCATCCACTTTTTACCAATTAATTGTTCAAAGGTTTTAAAAGCCATTGTGTATTTGCACTCAGGGCAATAAGCCTCCTGTTGTGTGTGTTTCTGAAGTGGTCTATTGAATAGTGCAGTGAACTTTGGGGACTAGACGGGGTTAAGTTTATCACATAGCCCTTCAGTCACATGCAAGTTGTTGAAATGTAATAACACTCTTAAATCTGAAATTAGGGTAATTTTCTCTTTATTTCAAGTGAAGCAGGATTAGATCTTTGTACCAGACTGTTCAGTCTATAAGGTACATCTCTAGATTGCCCTTGTTTTGTTTCCTTGCAGTGCAGTAAAGGACTTGCCTGAGTTGGAGAAAATCACTTCCCCAGCTGGGTAACCATTAAGAGCAGTTACAAATATGCAAACATTCTACACTTTGGGGTAAAGGGGAGAGAGAAGGCAGCACATTCAGGGGTAAATGAGCCAAATAAGGCTTGTTAAGTGAAGCTGCTGAGCACCATAAGATCCAGTGTTGTGTGTGGGTGTAAATTAGGAAGCAAAATCTTGTATGACATATTTTAATAGCACTCCACTTTCTTCATCTGAAGGCTTTCATGAAGGAAAAAAATAACAAAATAAGTGGACTGTCTTTTTTGGTATCTACAATCTATAATATCTACTTCTGCTATCCTGCATTCTCCAAAGTGATTTTAGAGGCATCTAATGCAATAAGCGGCCGCTTACATTCAAATGTATTTTGTAATGTTCTGATGCAACCAGTGTGTTTTGCAAACCAAGTTTGTATTTGCCTGAGACATAGGTTAGTTCTCAGCTCTGACCCAAACACTCTCTAGAACTGCCTAGTTCATTCAAAAATAACTTTCACATTGAGATGAAATTTCAATTTAACTACACAGGGTAGTGTTTGCATTACACTATTGAATCTGAACCTGGCATATGGTTTTGTCTCCAGAACTAGAATAGTTATGTTTGTCTGGTCTTGAAGGCTTACAGCTCTGGATGATGGAAAGTAATGAGAGGAGATGATTTTCCCTTATTTCTGTGTCAGAACTTCATAACTTTCTTCCTTTTAAAATGTTTAAAATCTTTCTGCACTGCATCTGCCACTGTGAGTCATCCTAAATTTCTACCTTGCTCAGATTTATAAACTACATCTCTAGAAGCATTTTTTTTCAAGTAACAAAATACATTTATAAAAACACAAAACAACCACTTGACAATGCTGCACCTTGTGGCTCTTCACTTGTGACATCTGTGTTTATATTGAAATCTCCTCAAAACACAAACTTTATACAGTGCCAGTTAAGGGATGGGGAAAGAAAAAGTACAAGTGAATAACTCAAATCTAATAAAATTTGGGAAGTACTAAAGTCCTCCATGTTAAAGGGGTATATTAAGTGGCTAAGTTGGGCCCTAAATTGTTGCCATCCCTTTTCTTTCCTTTTTTTCTGGAGGCAAAGCTCCTATCATGTGCTTCATTCTCATTCAGTGCAGAATGACTCCCCCTCTTCTTCCTCATTGATCAACTACATAGTATATGATAAGCTAGCTAGTTGAGTGTGTGCAGGCTTGTGGTAGAGGGGGGCACTAAACATCCAAACTAGGGTGAGCAGAGACATCTCTGTCATCCCATTCTCAAACCCCACCCCACCCTTCTGCTATCAAAGGTTTGCTGTTTTGTGTTAATTAGGAGGAAAGACCAAGCTGAGACACAGGCAATGTTCAGTAGATTTTCTTTATTGAGTGCAGGAAAAGTTTGGCAACCACAAATTTTATACTGAGCTCCATCTCTTCCTCATGCCACAACACAATCTCCCACACCCTTATGTGCCCCTTCAGTCTCATCCAGGCAGGCTCCAAACTCTCCCAAAGGAAAATACCTGTTCTGCTTCCTCCTGACCTAAATAGAGGTGCTTAGAGTAAAGCTTAAAAGTTAGAGCACTTGTGCTACAGGCTTCTTGAACTCCTGTACTTGGTCAGAGATTCAATAACTTCTCAGGCTGGGCTCCTGTTGCATTTCCCATTGTTCTGCTCAATCTGGATAACTTGCTCCTGTGCCATTAAGTTAGCAGTGATGGACTATATCAATTGGTTCCCTTGTATGAATTCACAGAAAACTTTGATTAGCATGTTGAACTAAAAGGTGCGGGTAATAATTAGGGAAATCCAGGTCTAGATTCCTCATTTAATCAGTTCTGGAGAGGAAAACCCATTGAAAAATTCAAATCTGGATTCAAGTTCACGTTCCGAAAAGAACAAAGCATAAGCGACATGTAGGGCGGCCTGGGATGTACATGTCCCCCTGAGATTGGCCCTTGCTGGCCAGGGCATGGAGGTGCGGCGAGGTCCTCCTCCTGCCGGGGAGTGGGTTTGCCAAGAGAAGCACTGGCTGCATTTCCAGTTTTGCCACCGGCACTTCTGGTTGGCGATCAGCCGCTGTGGGACTCCCAGACTCAGGAGGCATCGGTCGCCCATGAAACAAAGGTTAGGAAACTTGGAATCCGAAGTGTTAGTTTTATTCTTGACCACTTTTTGAACATACATGCCATAATGGAGATCTAGTTATTGTCATAATAATACTTTTACATAATTTTCTCTATGGATATAAACATATTTTACAAAGAAAATTAAGTGTCATTATCTCTAGGGTTAAAGTATTAAAAATGGACACTTTCCAACTGTGTTAAAAGAAGAGGCAAATTTCAAAGCTTTGCTCAATATGACTGTCTTCTTTGGTTACACTAGCGCTTACCCTTATTTTGAACATGAAGTAAAGCAGAGAAGTGTGAGATGACTTGCCCTTGAGAAGGGAGGGAAATGTCTGAAGGGATTCAAGTGGTCAGCTTGAGACAGGTTACCTGGTATGTCAGATGTCAGGCAGGTTGTAATGTGTCATAAATCCAATGTCTATATTAAGTTCATAGTTTTTTGTATCCAGTAGATTTATGAACCTTGTCTGCCTAGGTCAAATTTAATGAATTCTGAATGTTATAGATATATATTCTAATGTTATAAAAAGCCTTAGTCTGTCTGCCTGCCCACAATGTTTTATTCACACTCTGACTGTTGGTTGTCTGAAACAACCAATCAAAATGCTCCAAGACCATTCTGAGCAGAAGGCAGTGGCAGCATGCTGCCATGATGATGGGGATGAAATGGTGCTGGCCTTGCCCCCTCCCGCTAGCCCTGCTTCCTGCAGGTGTTGGCAACACAGGGTGCTGGCCGAAGGGGACAGAGAGGATGGCAGAGCAAGGTCCCCCCTCCACTCCTGGGAGACAGTGGCAGCGTGGGGTAGTGGGTGGCTCTGCTCTGTCTCCACCCGCCCCCTCTCCCCCCATCATTCCTTACAGACAATTGACTAATATATATCCCCCCACCTTGAGCATAGACAAATATCCAAAAGGTACCAGACTGCCAAAGGTTTGCACTGACTTAGTTAAAGAGCACTTGGAAAGGCTAGATGGGTACAAGTCAGATGCCTCAGATGACCTCCATCCATGGGTGCTAAAGGAATTGGCCAGTGTCATTGCTGAGCCATTGGCATGGCTTTTTGAGCTCTCATGGTGCTCTGGCCAGGTCCCTGAGGACTGGAAAATAATATCATTGATGCCCAAATGCTATTCAGGATGTTTTATGGAGGTTTAATAGGATACTGTAGTATGATATAGGTGTCTAAAATCTCAGAGGGAAAGAGAGGTACATTAGAGTATTAGAACTATTTAAACCTATATTTCTTGGAGAATTAAAAAATGGCTTAAGTACTGGATGCTCTTAATGTTTATGTAGCTCCCATTACTCTCAGACTTTGAGCACCATGCCATTTTAATGTAATTATTAGTGTTTTGCAGGGTAGAGTAGTATTATCATCTTCACTTTTATAGAATGGGAAATGAGGGACAAAATGATCAAGTGATTTGTCCAGTGCCAGGTAGTCAATGTGGCCCTTCTCACCACATGCAGGTAGGGGCACATTGGGATCTAATGTGTGATTCACACAGTCATGCCTCCTTGCATGCCTCTTTTGCATGGCAGGAGGCATGACTGGAGGATCATACTTTAGATCCCAACACACCTCATGCTTGTACAGGAAGAGTCCAATCCCAAGTTGCCCCTGCACTGGTAAGAAGCAGGCTCATATGACTGGGATCCCCATGCACCCCAGTTGAGGGGCTCCCTGCTGTGGGGTGTCCCATGCATTCCCCAGGGTCAGACGATCCCCACTGTGGTGATTCTCCCCACCCTAGTGGTGTAAGGAACCCCCCAGGGCTGGAGGATCATCATACAATCCCTAGGGCTCAGGGGTTTTTCATCGGGCATGATGTCTAGGATCTGTGTCACCTGATGGGGCTTAGAGATGCAGGAGCAACACTGCTGCATGCACAAAATAGAACTTGATAGCAAGCAGCTGTAACATTAGTACACATTTGCAAGGTCTGACTTAATAGCTTGTTAGAGCTTTTTTTGGTGTGATAGCTACTTTGCACATGTAGCTGGTCTCCAGGTAATTCTGAAATTAACCAGGTAATTGTGCAATACCTGTAACATGAAAACAGGGCCTGAATGGCTAAATCATGAACAAACATGAATCTTCTAAGTCCTAGGCTAAATTTCCAAACCACTGAACCATCCTTCTCCCATCTTATTCACTGTGGGTGTAGTCATAATCCCATAGTTAAAGTTGAATTTACAATATTTTTGAGTTTTAATAAAATATGGAAAATAAAGTGTGTCTGTTAACCCACAGCACTCAACTCATATTTGCTATAGGATTCAATAGTCTTATCATCCATCACTAGGCAATTTATTCAGTGATTTCCCCACTAGAGAAAGGGAGCATAACTGAGTATAATTCACTCCTATTCTATATGGTGCTTTTTTGTAATTAGTTAGCACTCTTTTTGGACAAGTGTACATTATATCAGATCTTATGTAATTATCAGTCAGGCTCTTGGTGTTTAATTCTTTCATGAATGCATTCATTCATTTGTCAGTGTCATGGATTATAAGCAGTGCTGAGTGAGAAATGGTTTTCCCATTATATGAGGATTTAAAAAAAATTCTTGAAAGGGAACTAACTGAATAGGAAAGGTTTCCCAAGATCTGAGAATTATCTACTGATAACTTGAAAAATATGTAGATTTTGGTAGTCAGAATATATATTTTTTTAACTGTGGACTTCTTACAATAGTTTAACCATTTTTTAAAAGAGTGAAAGAAAATAGATTTTTTTAAGAATGAAAATGGCCATTTTATTTAAAACTATACACACACACACACACACACACACACACACACATTAAAGAATCCAAATGATAAAATAACAGATCCAACATTCAAAACCACATGCACTGTCCTAAAATATACATGACAGATACCAGTATCACTACCACTGTTGCCCCACCATTCAGTAGAGTCCTGCTACCATTGTATTTCAATCATTCCCAATCACACTCATTCATCTGGGAACCAATTTACATGGGAGGGGTACATGACTCATACAGTTGCAACACAGCGGATGCCCGGGCAGAGGACACAAGATGGAAACTTTCCATACAAAATGGAAACTTGACATTACTTTGGTTCACTTACAAACACAGGCCTAAACCATACAATATCCATATGAAACAATAAAAATAAATATGAAAATGATATTAATACAATATATAACAATAAGAATCAATACAAACCTAATAATATTACAATCTAAAACAGTGGATATCCAAAACCAAAAACTTGCTTACCAAAAATAAAAATGTTAAAGCTTATCCTAAGTCTGAGCTTGCTTATGCTTGTCTATAAGGAATAGGGAGGGAGAGAAAGAAAAGCCAGAAATAATTGGGGAAGGAAAGGGAATGCATATATATATATATATATATATATATATATATATATAAAAAGAAAAACTGGGTGTTTTGTTACACCACAATCCAAATTAATATCCACAGAAGTCTTGTTCTCCTTTCCCTTTCCCCTATTCCCTGACAGCTTCCCAAGGCCACCATTTATGTACACTTTTGTGTTTCTTCGTTTCTATAAAATAATTAAGTCCTTCTCTCCCTCTCCAGAACTTCGCACAATACAAATCCCACTATCTTCCACTCACCAGTACTTCCAAATGTAAAATTTATTCCAAACTCATTCCCAAATGTTAGTTCAAAAAATGAAAACATCTCGTTTTTGTTTAAATCATTAAAAAAATAAAGTTATAATCCCCACCAAAAACTGATGTTAAAGCCAAGCTTTATTCTAATCTATTCAAGTAATTTTAAATAAATTGAAATAAATAAGCATGCTGCCATATTTTTTTAAATAATAGAAACAAGGAAACAATCAGCTTTTGACAATAGTTTCTTTTGCAGATGCAAAGATAATATAATTTTCATTTTACTTTATTCAGCTACTTCAGTTCAGTAACCTGTTGGTTATAAGTTGAGAAATGAACTGTAAGCAGAATAAGAAAAGAAGTTTTTCTTTTCCCAGCCTATAAATGCAAACTAACTATAAGAGGATAAGATTTATATGTTTTGAAAACTGGAAGGAGCCAGTGACCAGAAACAATTGTCCCTCACTACAGGTAATACTTTGTTTAATAAACAGATTCTAAATGCAAAACATGTTTTGATAACCTTGCTTTTATGATGCGCTCTGAACATTCAAAGTAGTTGTTTTTAACTGATAAAAACACATTTGAAATGCTATGTTTGTACATGTTTAATTGAATGGTAATTTTTATCCAAATAGACCTTAACACAAATCAAAAGTAAAAAAAAAAAAAGATCATAAAGTAAAAAAAGAAAATGAATCATTCATTATGATCTAACAGTGAAAATCAATTTTAAAAAATCCAAATGAATGTTAAGGCACATAATTGCTTAAATAAATGTGCATAAATATAGTGTTTCCTTCTAGACAGGAAAAAGAAATGCCACATTTCATGTAAAATCTGCCAATCAATGAAAATCAAGCTTTATTTAAGAAAATAAATAAGAAGTACAAATGAAGAATGAGATTCAAATTAAGGTTTTAAATCAAGTTTTCCTGCTTGCTAATGCAAAGCGTGATTAAAATTAGTGTTTTAAAGAGTCTCATTTAATTTAATCCATGCTTTTAAAAAAACAAAATAAAGTTTTAAGCCAAAAAAAGAAAACCTAAACATTCTGTTTAGAAAATGTTGAAATGGATTGCTTCGGCCATTTAAAAATTGTTTTTAAAATTGCTTTGAAATAAGGCGATAGAGTAAAATAATGCTTTCACCTGAAGAAGGGACATTGAAATGGCCCAGATTTAAAGAAGCACACTTTGAGCCCAAAACCTTTTCCAACATCTCTCCTGAATAAGCAGCTGTTTTATCTACTAAAAGATATTAACTTCCCTGGCCTTCCTCCCCCACTACCCTACCTCTTCTACATGTCTTCTGAACACCATTGGGTTCAACAACATGGTATTTTTCCTTCTAAACATGTTTTATTGGAAAATTCCCAATTAGCTTCAAGGGGTTCCTTGGACAGAGACTATTTCATATTTTGTACAGTGCTTTGCACATTGTAGTTCCTTATCTCAATTGGTTTTAGTCACAGTAAAGCTAAATGATAACTGTAAATAATCTGTCCATCCTTCCCTTGAAAATAAGGTACAATAAGTCATCATTTCTAGATATATGAACTATTAGCCATCCTGAAATAGAATCTCATTGGAGATAATATTGCTTTCTAGCACAGAAGAAAACCCATTTGAATTCAGCAACTAAAAAAGCCAAGGGCTCAAGTGTTTTCTGTTAACTGCCAATTCAGGGGAAAGTTAGGCACTGGTCATATGTAATTAATTCTCTCACATCAGTGCAGAGCTAAATTTGTCTGTGGTCTGTTCTGAATAGGCACATGTGCTTTAAATACATAATACAAGATTTGTGAATCTCGGTTTTTGTAAAATACTTGTACTTTTTTCCCTCTCCCTTTTCTTCTGAATGGTTTAGCCTGGTCTGGCAGGCTGTAGCTATCGTCATATCAGTAGATCAGTCTGACAGATTCTAAATAGCTAAGTATCTGAACATTGAGTATAAATCATCTTTGCACACAGCTTCAGGGTTTTAAGGATTGTCCTCATCTTTAGGAATTGGCTTAGGTCCTATATCAGGATTTATTTTTTGCTTTCAGTCTTTCAGATATAAAAGTAGAACATTTCTTATACCTCTTGCTGTTATGGTTTCTACCACGCAATGTGGTCTAATTAATAAAGAAGGCAAAACTATATGGACTTCATAATCTAGAAACTGCATCACTTACTGAGAAGAAAAGCTTAAATTTTGCTGCAACTTCTTCCATAGCAAAAACAGTTCATTGCAAAAGTGTTTGACACACCAACAAAAAAAAACACAACAAGGAAAAACAAACAAACAAGCAACTCTTGTTGATGGAGCATCACATTTGCTAATGTGAATGCTTCTATTGCAGGATAAATCTGCTCTTTCTACTTCATAAACTGAAAATCTAAGATTACACTGAACAGGGCTGGCCTTAGGGAAAATGGCCCCACCAGAGTTGTATTTTGGCACCCCTTCTTTGAGTTTAAGGGTGTTCATATGATATGCTCTGGCTGGGGAGAAGGGGCACTTCAGTTTGAACAGCTCCAAAAGCCACTCCAAAGTGCCCCCTGCCCCCCATTCCCAAAGCACATGTATAATTTCTTGTGTATCAGCTTTCCCGTGCTTAAAAATGACAAATGTGGGCACATTATCAAAAACATGTCAAATGAGCTTTAGATAAAGTACCCCCACCACCGTTTTTAAGTGCAGGGATGCTGATACACGAGATGCTGGAGGCTGCTGAGTATGGTAATTACTACACTGTAGACTCAATCAATTGAGACTGCTCATGTATAGGTACCCTAAGTATGTAGTAGTATTAATGAAAGTGTGGCAAACTTGCCAATACAGGCCGGTATACCGGGGCTTGGAGAATCTTTCTTGTGATTGGTGGAACATGTGAGTGCCTCGTATTTTGGAACACTGTGCCTTATATTTTATGTATTTTTATAATTGTAATTTGGTAGTTTAATAGAGTCTATAACCCTGCTGGTGGGGGGGGGGAGGGGACGAAGTCTTCAGGGACCCCTTGCTGCTATTTACCTGTGTCTACCTGTCACTCATCTGAAACCCGGTGGGGGTAATCCATTATAGAGAATAAGGTTTACAGTTATATATATGAATATATACTTATGTACCTATATATCTCTACATATGTTTATATTTTGTTTATCTTTTACCCACTTACGTAAATAATAATAAGTTTTTATATAATTAAGTTCCAGATTGTCCTAGCCTGGCTCCTATGGGATAGAAGGAAACTGTGAGTAGTCTGTAGTTTCATCCACAGCACACTTGCCAGCTAAAAATCCCCTTCAATTGGAGAAGAGAGTATATACCCATGTATCCCTGGGCTACAAAAGTTTCAGAAATAAAGCCCTGGGGGGAGCTGCTGTGGTAGATTGGGAGACTTGCTTCCCCATGACATCCTTTGATAGTGGCCAAGCAGGGCAAGGGGAGAAAAGTAGGGTAGGGTGGGGAATGTGGGGGCTCATCTTTACCAGCCCCAAAGTGAGCAGAGCCAGGCAGGTGCCCTAACAATGAGCAGCAGAAACATGAGGAGCAGGTGTCACTGGCTCATGCAGTAGTAGTATCATAGAACCAGTAGCAAGTGTGGGGTGGTGAGTGCTGCTCACAGCCTGCCTGCCCTGCCCTACTTAGCAGGTAGCAGTACCTCCTCATCATTGCCAAGCCCCACAGCCAGCCAACTTCCAACATTCCCTCCCCCACCCCACCAAGTCAGGAGCAAAATTGCAGGCAGAGGAAAAGGCATGTGGACAGGGGTACAGAATACAGTCTGGCAGAGAGGAATTGTGCGTGGATGTGTGGGTTCCCACATTGCCCACCCATAAGACTAGTCCTGATCAGCCCTGACACTGAGTTCACTCTGACCTCATTAGGAAAATCTGCCTAATGTCTTTAATTTCCAATCTGATAGTAGATTAGTTATGAATTGGAACAAATCAGGACTTGGTGATCTCAATTTGAAAATGAAACTAAACTGATATGCTGAAGGCTGGAGCTCAAGCTTCTCTTCTTGTTTCTGAAACTGATTTACTACATGGCTGCATACCATACCATATTGTATTGTTTTATAAATAACATCTTTATTTGAGAGCATATCATAATATATAGACATTATGAAGCAATTCTTAGGTGGAGGATTCAACCTTCTCTGGCCAAATATCTCTTATAGGAAATGGAGCAAGCACTGACAAGCTCTATGAATATAGCCTTTGTCATTTGTAATTTAAGTATCATTACAATAACAAGGGGTATCCATAGACTTCAATAAGAGCTGCAGATGCTCAGCAGGGCCCTGAAATCAGTAGGAGGTTTTCCATTGATTTCAAGAGGCTTTTGACTACGTGATAGCACAACTCAGCATTTGCCTACTAGATATTAGGACTTAAATAATGACCAGCTGGTATAAATCAGCACAGATACATTTATATGAATAGAGATATATCTTTTTTGTATTCCTGTCATGAAAATTCTTTGGGAAAAATGTGATTTTCAACTTTTGAAGAAGTACCTTTAATTGAAACTTAAATTACATTTTGTTCATACTAACTGTAACATCTAAACAATCAATGGCTTTATACTTTTGGTAATAATTCCTTAAATTAGAATGACTGAAAAGGCTTCTGAGAAGTGAAAAACAGAATAAAGCAATATTGATGTCCCAATAAGAGTAATTGACTTGAACTGTAAACAAGTATAGTGCAAGAAGAAATTTATTATTTATGTTTTTTTATGCCACTTTTCTCCTGAGCTAGCTGTAAACTGATTAACTGATTTACACAGTATTTTATAACTTGGGCAAATTTATGGATGAAGAAACTTCAGGATCTGATGTATGACAAAAGGTTGGAAAAACTGGGATTACCAGTATTTCATAGATTTCATAGATATTACGGCTGGAAGGAACCTCGGAAGATCTTCAAATCCAGCCCCCAACCCCAGGGGCAGGAAGTCAGCTGGGGTCATAGAATCCCAGCAAGATAAACATTCAAATGTCTCTTGAAGGCATTCAGAGTAGGTGCTTGAACCCCACCCAGCAGCAGTCTATTCCAGACTTTGGGGGCTTGGACAGTAAAGAAGTTCTTCCTTATGTCCAGCCTGAAATGTTCATGGAGGAGTTTGTGACCGTTTGACCTTGTCATCACTTGGGGTGCTCTGGTGAACAGATGTTCCCCAAAATCCTGGTAAGAACCCCTTATAAATTTATAGGTGGCCACCAGACCACTCCTGAGCCTGAACTTTTTCAAGTGGAAGGGTCCCATGGCTCTCAGCCTCTCATCATAAGGTCTCTTTTCCTGACCTCTGATCATGTGTGTGGCTCTCCTCTGCACTCTCTCAAGCTTCTCCACATCCTTTTTGAATTGTGGAGCCCAAAACTGGATGCAGTACTCCAGCTGTGGCCTCACCAAGGCTGAGTACAATGGGAGAATGATGTCCTGGGATTTGTTTGAGAAGCATCTATGGATGCAAGCCAGTGTTTTGCTCGCTTTTCTAGCTGCAGCATCACATTGAAGGCTCATGTTCATCTTGTGGTCAATCATGACCCCCAAGTCTCTTTTGTCCATAGAGCTAGCCAGCGTAGCACTGCCAAGCCTGTAAGGATGCTGCAGGTTTTTCTTCCCAAGGTGGAGAACCTTGCATTTTTTGGTGTTAAACACCATCAGGTTCTCATCCGCCCATTTCCTGAGCCTGTCAGAGTCAGCCTGGATCATTTTCTTGTCCTCAGGTGTGGATGCTTTACCCCAAACTTTGGTGTTGTTGGTGAACTTGGCCAGTCCGCTTCTGAAACCAGTGTCCACATCATTAATTTAGTCTGGAAGAAAGAAGATGAGGGAGGAGATTTAATAACAATCTTCAAATACAAAAAATGTTATTACACAGGATACTAGCAACTATTTCTGTATCCACAAGGGACAGAACAAGATGCAATAGAAAAAACAATAAATAATAAAAAAATTCAACCAGGGAGATTTTGGCTTGGTAATAGGAATTTTCTAAATATAAGAATGGTTAAGCACTGGGACAGAATATCTGGATAGACTATAGAATCCCTGTCAGACATTGGAAATGCGTTGGTGGTACCAGTTAAGCAAACACTTGGCAGGGATGGCCTCAACAGAAATATTCTTGCCTTGAGCAGGGGGTTATGTTGTGACCTCCTGAAGTCCCTTCCATACAGCGTATAAACTGAATTAAGGGTGTAAATTTGAGGTTTTTTGCACAACACATATTTTTTGCTGGTTATTGTTTATGGAACAGGTATATTTACTTGTATAAGAAACTGTAATAACTTTGTTTATATTTGGCATGCTGATTTTTTTTTCCCATTTAAAATATGAGGAAGGAATATAGAACACATTTTCCATTTACCATATTTACCTGATTCTAAGATGACTCCAAATTTAAGATGACCCCCCATAATGATGTTATAGACATGAACAATTATACATTTGTTATAATTTTCCATATCTAGACCTAATTATTGGGGGGGTCTCTTAAATGTGTCCTCCTCCCCTCAGTCCTGCAGCAGAAAACAGCAGCAGGGAATGGGTAATGGGAAAAGCAGATGCGCAGGGGACATATTGGGTCAGGGGGGAAACAGAGGTAGGAGTAAGCAGTGGGGAAAGCAGAGGTAAGGAGCAGGAGACATGAGAGCAGGACCATGCAGGGGAAAGCAGGGATGGGGGAAGTAAGGATGGGGAAGCAGGCATCCTGACCCTCATCCCTTACCCCCCTGGTGACTACCACTACACCATTTGCCTCCACCTTCTGCTGCTTTCCCCACTGATCTGAGTAGAGGTAGAGCCCCAGAACTGCTCCTGCTCTATACTGCAGAAAGCAGCCATACTCTCCTTCCCTGCCCTGCTCCCTTCCCTTCCTCCCACTTAAATGGGGAGACAGGAGTCAGGAGAAGGGATTAGGGCAGGGAAGGAAAAGTCTGCACAATGCAGAGCTAGGCTCCCAGCACAGCTGTTTCCTGCAGTGTGGGGCAGGCTGGAGAACAAAGCAGCAGAAGCAGCCTGCAGACTCTTCCTTCCCTGCCTGGCTCCCTGCCAGTAAAGGAGGGGAGAGGGAATCCAGGCAGAGAGCAGAGCCGCTGCTGTCCCTGTCCCTGTCCTTGCACAACATTTTTTACAGCTCCCAGTTGTGATATGTGATTCTAGGCCAAGGTTTTGTTTTCCCTACGATGAATGGAGGGGGAAAAACCTCATCTTAGAATCAAGTAAATGAAGTAAATATTTTTCATTTTTTACATTAACTTAAAGTAATAGGATTCTTCTGATGGAATTTGTGAAATATTTACCATCTGGGAGGGCATTATTCCAGGCAACAGCAAACTCAAGGAGTATTAGAAAAATTCTGATTTCAGACTGGTAGATAGAAACTAAACTAGAGGATTATGCAGCCAAGTATGTTCATAGCTAACGAGTGTTCCACAGCCTGCAGATGACACTCACCAGGTTTGTAAGATCCAGTGACCTCTATGCTAGGGACAGAAATTACACATGAACTGGTAAAAGCAATCTGGAACTAGTTCAAATCTGTAACACAACAAAAGCTCAGTGTACATAAACCACTTTCAAAATGGCCCAAACCGGTTTAAGGTAATCCTGGATGGATGTAGTAACAGACTTAACTCATTTAGGTTAAACTGGTTTATTGAACTTCTGCCCTACTCCAGATTCAAGTTAACTCACAGTGCCCCAGCATCCCAGGATATTTTCCACAGCCCCCCTTGCAGGGTGGGTTGGCTAGCTTTGGCCCAAACTGTCTACTGGGCCACTGCAGGCATATGGCTGCATTTCAACAATTAAACAGCTGTTCACTTGCTTGTCAGTTCAATCTATGAATCTTAGACTAACCTAAGAAGATTGAATTGATTCAGACTCAGGCTTTTTGACTCTGTTCAGCCTTAGAGTCTCACTGCAGTAAATCTCCCCCTGGAACTCCTGCTTTCCTCTCTGAAATACCTAAACTATTTTCATCTTGGAAACTGCCTTCACTTATGATTAAACCTTCACACCTTGGAACAGGGTGATATGACCCATTAAGAAGAGACAGTCAGCCCTATTATGGAAGGTCAGTTGTAGGGCATTTGGCTAATGAGGGAATGTCCCACTGAGCATTTAAAAAGCTCCCTGGAGAGATACAAAGGAGAGAGGAGTAAGTCAGCTGTGAGGAGAAGTCAAAGTTCTTGTATTTGGAGAGAGCAGAGTTTTTGTTTTGTTTGTTTTGCTGGAGATGGAGGCTTGTGTTGTAGAGAGCATAGCTACCTGAGAAATGTGCAGAAGAGATAGTAGGGATACTTCTGCAAAAAGCAGCAGGATAAATGACCTGCTTACAAGCACCTAAAAGGTTAATCCTTTTATTCTCTACAGTATGCCCAGCTTCAAGGGAGATATTTGGTAAGCTTCACACTTTCTTACCTCTGGGACCATCCAGAAATTCACTGTGGACTAGCTGATGACCTGGATCATGAGCAACTGTAATGGAAATACTTCTGTAGTGTGGCTGGGATTCCCCACTAATATGAGGAGACCTAGTAAGCAGTGGGGAGGCAATGGGTTCTAGAAGCTGACATCCTGTAGATAAGAAAGCTAGAAGGGAGCAGAATGTCAGAGAAAAGTGTGGATGTATGCAATGAAAAGCAGCAGTGAGAAGCATTACAGTCCAAACTTCCTTAGGAAACAAAATGTTCTACAACCCTATTAGGACAGATACTCCCAATATGAGCCCTACTGTAGCTGCAAAGCTTGAATATGCCATCTGCATTTTGTGTTTTGCTTTATTTTTCCACTAAATGCCAAAATTATCATTCATCAACCTATTAGTTACTGAGCCAAGCACTTGCCCTATTAGTTGCCCTGTTCAGCTGTTGCTGAACCAACCTATTAGTTGCCCAACCAAGCCCAGGCCTTGGATACAGTGATTGGCATTGGGATAAATACAGCTGATTGTTGCCATAACTCTCCTTCTCCTCCCCCGCATTAAAAAAAACTTTGGCTGCTGACAGATGGAGGGGGGGGCAGAGCACTGTACCAGAAGAAGCAGAACATTAATTGGACATAGCTTTGCAGGATCTCCATAGATCAGGTGATTGTGGGACCTGATCTATATAAAACACCTGATTTATATAGAAATTCGGTGAGCTAGGTCCAACTAACAGAATGTCTCTTCTGGGCATACTCTGGGCTTGGCATAGGGACACGCAGCGCTTAAAGTAAAGCACCTTTTTGTGGTGGAGGGAGGGTTATGTCTGTAAGCAGCCTTTATTTTTACCAACTCACCAATCTTAAAAAATATTTGACAGATCTTCAAAATGGTGAGAACTGAGTAAATTTAAAAATTCATTATACCACCATAAGTAGGATAGGAGATGCACTACACTCTTAATATACACAGCTTGATTAATATTTTGTTAATAAAAGCAGTTTAACTAATTATGCTTTATTAAATTCTTCAGATAAGTATTTATACTGAACACTGTGTGTGCTATAGTTCTGTAGCAACCATCTTTAGAGGAAAGGAAATGTTCTATCCCAAACTGAATTGGAATGCTTGTTCAGTGTCATCTCACAGTGCTAAAATTCTGACTTGTCCTGAAGTCTTTTATTGTTACTCGTATTTATACAATTTTGCCTAAGGACCATCCAAGAATGTGATTCTCCTTGTTCTAGGCACAGAAGACTAAAAGCTGAAAGAGCTTGCAGTCCAACTAAACAAGACCAACACAGAATGTGGAGAAGAATTATAATATACAGTGCAAAAGGAGCCTGTCATGTGAATTGTGTTGTTGTTGTTGTTGTTGTTGTAATTATTATTATTTATTTGGGTGATTTTAGCCAAGAATGGATTAGTAAAATGGGAGGAAAGGTTGAATGGTAAAATGGGAGAAAATGAAAGGTTAAAAAAAACTTTAAGGGAGAAGAAGGTTGAAGCAAATGGCCCAGTCTTTTGGGAGTTGTTGAAAGTTCAGTGTCCCATGCTTTGGTTCCTTTGGCTCTTGCTGGCTGGAGTTTCTGGCTGGCACCTTTCTGTAGTTTTCCCCTTAAGCTATGGGAGAAGGAGTGGAAACACCTCCTGGGTCCTAGTGGCCTGTAGTATCCTAGATCTAGCAGGGTGCTAAGTAGGACTGGACTGGTCTGGCACTATTTTATATTTTGTTTCTCAGTACAGCAGCCCCTATTTTGACTGCTTGTTTCTACTTATTACGGATTATATTGCTAATTCTGCTTTTGCTCTGGTTTCATATCTCCTGCTGATGTAGTGGATATATCAAGCATGAAATACATTTGCATATGCAAAAAAGCACTGTACTGAGGAAGGAATTTTGTTCAGATTTGTCTGCATTTATAAATCTTTTTACTCATTCATCTTAAAATAGCTGATATAGGACTGAACACATGTTTGAAGGTTTTAGGCATATTAGAAAGGGATTGATTGTTATCCTGCAATGTATTTACACCAGAATAATTATGTCAAATTCAATGCTGTTCCATGTATGTGAGAAGAAGACTGAGTTTTTAGTTTCTCTCGTTTACAAGGGAAAGTTATAAAATAATATAAAGGACAACTTTTCAAAAACACTCCACAGTTTTTCACTGTTGGTGATGGGAGCTTGTAACATTTTTCAAAATCTGATTGTTTCATTTTGATGCCAAAATGAAAGCTGAGATGCCTACGTGAAGACACACTTTAAGCCAGATGAGATTTATTTGATTTAGAGCTATGGTGAAAATCTGGCTTTAGACTTTAAGAAAAGTACATCATCCCTGCCATTTGTGCATTCTGTCTTTATAGCAGTGTAACAAGGTATACCTCAATAGAGTGACTGAAGATTTATAAAGTATCCATGGTATGACATTTCCTCCTGTAGCATGTACAAAACAGTATTTAGTGGAGGGGCTGTTGAGGTTATCAGATTAATTGAATGGTAAGGGCACATGCTATTGATTCTACGTATTGGAGGATGTGCTTAGAAGAATGCCAAAAGTATCAGATAAATGGGTTACAAGAAGCAACACTACAAGGAAGAAGACAGCAGTGGCAGAGTGGGCAAGCAGGGCACAAGTCCCGACTATACCCAAAGAGGGGTGCTGGAATGGAGCTGGGGTGGGACACCTCACCCTCCATCCCTTCTTCCCCAGCAGCCAGCAGAAGCAGAGTGCTGCAGGGGGTGGAGTGTTTTGTGTTTTACTGAAAATTGGAACTTAAATGGATGCTTGACCATCAGCCAGGACATATAAATGTTTGTACAGTTATGTTTCTTGAAGATACTTGTTCACATAAATGTGTGATACTAACATGAATTTCTCAGGAGGCTTTGCAAGCTTTGTTTGTCAGCCACATGCAAAAACAATTTTCAGTGGGAGCTGCAGACCATTTAATCTCTGTCTTGTTGATTATTTGAAGCCACCCTAAAAATACAGAGAAACACAGAAAAATGAAATATTTAAGAAACCAACAGAATGTATTTAGTTTCTTTTTATATTTTGGATCTGTATTTTGTGAGACTGTTTAGATGCTATTGAGAAGGGGACATACATAAAAACTTAGTAGGAAGGATATGGTAAATAATTGGCAGCAGTGGTCCTTCACAGTCAAGGGTTATCACTTCCACAGGTCAAGTAAAGGGTTGTAAATGAGTCCATTGATAGCTAAAAAGGCCAACTCTAGAGCCACAGCCTCTCTGGCAGGTGTCATGGATGGTGGTTAAAGAAAGAATCAGACCATGGTTTTCTTGGTTTTGTTTTATTTCCTTCCATTTCTGTCATTTTTCTGCCTCCAGGGAAAGACAGTTGTCCTCAAAGATGTACCTTCTCTCTCAAGGCACCACCATGTAGCCCTGTCCTGGGCTAGTTTTTCCTAATTTGTGATGGTGGCTACGTGTCTTAATGATCACCTTGTGGGTATCCTTGAAGTGCTTCCTCTGTCCTTCACATGTCCTTTGCCCTGGGTTGATTTGGGAATATAGCAGTTGTTTTAGTAAATGTACATCAGGCATGCACACACAGCACCCTGTCCACCACAACTGATGCTGAATAATCAACTCTTCCAATTTCTTCAATCTCTTATTTGGAGGCTTTATTGCAAGCTGCTCTTGACAAGTTTCTCCTTCTAATCCATTTGGGTGGGAAGCTTTTCCCCCTGTGTCTTGCGGTCCTTGGGGTGAACCACTCCCAGGCAGTCGCTGCACCAGCATCAGTTTCTGGCAGAGTTCCTGCTTCCCTGCTAGCTGGGCCAGTCTCCTTTAGCTCAAGTCCTGGGCTCTTAGATTTGCTAAACCCTGCCCCTTTTCAGGTCAGGTCTCCTTCACATCAGCTGGTTCTGCTCCTCAGGGACAGTCATGACGTTCCAAGGGAACTTATAATTAAGTCTGTGTCTGTTTTCCTGTTGTCTCCAGAATCTGCCCCATAGGCTGATTGCAGCCAAGCTGCCCCTGCAATAGTCACTCACAGCCTGGGGTATCATGTCGCTTGCTTTCCTGCAATGATCTCACTCTGAGCCCTGTTTTCCTGACTAGACCCAGGGTATTCCTTAATTGTGTTGGCTTGCTTAATTCCATAGCTAATTCCATTTATCACTACTGCCTCTCAGTCTCATTAACACCTGGTTGTGAGTCTCATCTGCCCCTAACTGTAAGTCTCTCTTGTAGCTAATTAATTGCCTGCTCTGCTTTGGCTCTGTTTACTCTGATTATGAGCCCTCTTGTTCGAGCTGCTGCAGTTTCTATGAGGGATAGGTTCCTTATGTAAAAGGAGCTTCTTGCTCTCTGTTACAAGTGTCTATGGTAAGTTTGGTGTACTGTACTGTTATTTTTTTTTAGTTTACAGGTTATTCATTGCTTGTTTGTATTCTAGTGTCATGGTGAAAATATCTTTTCAACCTAATTTTTCCCTAAATATAACATGAATGAGTATTCACAGAACCTTTATATTGGTAAGTACATATATAGTTATTTATCATTCATTATTTGTAAGTTTCCACACTAAATTCCTTACTACATGTGCAAATTAAAGCTGGATAGAAACCAGCTATATAATACACATTTTCCAGCTCTAACTTTGTAGCTACATGGAGCTTTTTATGGCATGACAGGTACTTGCATGTGTTGTCAGTCTGAGCTAACTGCACAATACCTGCAACCTGTAGAGGGGGCCTAAGGGATACTATTTTCCATAAAGTCAACATGATTTTTTCCAAATTCTAGCACATTATGCATATGCATAGAAATTAGTGATTTAGAGAAAAATTGAAGACTTTGGCCTTTGTTAGTTTCTTTGTTTGGGGTTTGTATATTTCTGATTCCAGGATGACTTCTTACCATGGTATCTACCTGTTGCCATGAAATTATTCATCAAATTCTAAACTTCCATTGAAATAAAACTTGTCAATATTTATTATTTTTAAAGTGACACCTAGAGGCCATAGCAGAAATTGAGCCTTATTTCATTAAAAGCAAATTAGCTATATATAGTGAAAGACAAGCCCGGACAAAAAGAATTCAGTTTTTTTGTTATGTCACTCGAAAAAATCACCCCAAATGAACACTGACCCTGGGCCTGGCTGTGCCTCCCCTGGGTCTGTCTGGAATCCCAGTGGGGGGGATGTCCCTGTCCCTGCTCAGAACTATGGAAGTAAAGAATCTGTTAAAGAGATTAGCTTTGTCGTCTGGTGCTACCACCAGATTACCAAGCATGTCCTACAGAGGCCCCGCATTACTTGGTACCTTCTTTTTACCCACTATGTATTTAGAAAAGGACTTCTTGTTATCTTTGATCTGGGTCACAAGTACCAGTTCCATCTCTGCCTTTCTAACAGCCCCCCTACACTCTTGAGCAATGCAGGTATAATCCTTCTTGGTGATAGCCCCTCCCTTCCATTGGGTGCACACATCCTTTTTTGGCTTTGAGATGTTCCTGGATTCTTTTGGTGAGCCATGGGGGCTTTTGAGCATTCTTGCTCCCTTTGATCCCCTTTGAAGTACATGGTGACACTTTACTGTAGAGCTAATTAGTGTACTGCACAGTAAAGCACACAGTAGATGCACCCAGTGAGAGTCAAGCTCTGTAAGCCCATTTTTCAAATTTGGGAACCTAAATTAGAGGAACTGTTTCTTATTTGGATACTCGGCCTGGCACATGGACTTCAAAGGGACAATTTCAGTGAAAAAAGTGCGGAAGTGGGCACTTTACCCTTAGTTTGACTTCAGTACTACAACAAGCATTGTATGGTTTGACTCCTGTATGTGCAGAGAGGTCTGATGATTTAAACAGGGAGTTCCCTAGGGAGATGCAATTGAAGCATATGAGCCTAAAGAAGAAATGGCAATGCAGGCTCAGTAGTTCTGGAGCTGCGTGAGCCTGCGAATCAATGAATGATAGAGGTGTGGGCTGCTCAAAAAGAATCCAGAAACACAGCTGCAGGGCCAGGCAGAGAAGAGCAGGACGCCAGCTGGGAGATGCAGGCTGTGGAGCCAGGAAGCACGAGCCCCAAGTGCAGGAAAATGGAGCTGAACATCTGCTGGAGGACTCCAGCAGATGGAATGAAGAGCACAAGTGTCAGGAACAGAGGAATGCCCGAAAGTGGAGTTGCAGCCCGAGTAGGGAGCCCAGGTACTGCAGAAGGAAGTGGCAGCAGGGAACAGGGTACAAAAGGAAGAAAGGCACAGGTGGCTATGAAGCCCTGTGTCCCAGCCACCAGTGAAGGGTTCAGATTGAGTGTGTGGTCGGGGATAGAAAGGTAAGAAGGGTTTATTGACTTAAAAACATGATTACACGTAGTATACTAAGACAGATAATGACAGACAATAATAATTTTCATTGATAACATATCAGCAGTCCCCTCTGATGCCTGTTGTACAACAAGTTTCTCTTTCCACAAAGCTCAGTGAAGTCAGGCATCCCCAATTAGTGTTGTCCAAGAGGTACTGGGAAGGACCCTGGTATTCAGTCTTTGGGCTCCTTGAGATCCACAGGTCCACTGATCCAAGTTAACAGCTAATGAATCCCTTTCACAGAGCTGTATCTTCCTTTTGAATGATTTCCATGTGTGCCAGCCAACTTATAATTTCTGCACTGTACTGATAAGTTACAGCCATTTAGATTCTTTTTACTTCAGCTGTCCTTAGACTGATCAATAGCAGAATAAGCTTTGCATTCCTTTGATAAGGTTAATTTTAACTACACCACAGGGCCTTACTTCTTCAAGGCTTTGCTAAATTTACTAGGCCTTACTTCATACAAGGCCTTACTACATCTTTAACTTTAATTAGGCTCTTAGCAACAACATGTAGCTTAATATCTAAACAAATGACAGAAAAACAGTTGGTCTAATCTTCACAGAGCCTTCAGCAAACACCTGTTTTACATAGACATAGTATTCAGCTGTCACAGCCCTGCATGGAAATGACAAGTCCCACCAGTTGGTGAGAACAGGAAAACCAACTGCGGGTCTCCTGAGCCCTGGGGGAGGTCATGCTAGGAAGACTGACCAAGGTTGGGCACGGGGCAACTGCCCGTCCCCACAACAACTAGGAGGGAAGGGACAAATGAGTTCTCCCCCGCCCCAAGTGGGCACTAGGAGACAGAATCCCAGGGGCCTGTCAGCAGATACCAGCCACTTTCAGTTGAGTTCTTCTTAGTTATAGTTAGGCGCAAGCTGGAGGCAGGTTTAGTTGCTTGACAGCTGGCCCCATGTTGAGGGACCAACACGGGGAAGATTTGCCAGCTGAGAAGACTGGACCCATCTTAAGGCAGGCAGCATGGATGAGGCAAGATCATCCAGGGGAAGACCTGTGGGGTACAGCGTTTGCCCAGGACATGGATGTGGTAAGGGTGGGGTAAAGGAGAGGTTAGAGCCCCATAAAGAATGATCAAGGTTGAGACCCCTTCGCCTTGAGGCCACCTACAGGAAACTGCATCCCCAATAATGAACATCAAAAATATGGCAAGCAAGTAGGAACAGCACCTGAACCATCTAGGTGGCACCAGCGCCCGATCTTACTCTGACGTTGCTAGAACCAAACCTATCAAGGTACCTATCAAGAAAGGGCTGAAGCCCTACACCTATCAGAGACAGTCTGCTCCAGCAGCTTTGGCATTTCATGTATTCAGCACCCTCATGCTTCGAAATGGTGGCTGGGGTGTTTTAACTAAAGCTCATTGAACTAAAGCTCCTGAGAGCTGCTCTAATTAAAGTGCCCCCCCCCAGCAGAGCATGTGTAAAGTCGCCCTAATTGATTGAAATACAGTAACAGTCACTGAAGTAAAGATTGCAACTCAAATTCCCACCTCCCCCTTTCTAAATTTGTGCACTAATTATCAGATTACAGAGTTGTACTCCCTTATTCTCTCTCTTTCTGGATCAAGAATGAGTAACTTGCTTCCTCTCCCTCCTTCCCCCACTCCTACTCCCAACCTAGGCTGGTGATTAGTGTAGTCTCTTTGGAAATGCATGTATTAGGCAAGCATTCTGGAAAACTAAGCTGTTGTAGAAAAGATGCACCACCACCCTCTTTGAATGAAGGTGCGTAGAGCTGCTATGGATGGCTTTTTTGTTGTTTATAATGCAATGCTCTCAGTGTGAGAGATGCTTATAAAGTTTATCAGTTTGGGCACTTCAGAAGATTTAGGCTGAGGAATTACTATTATGAGTATGGTTTAGAGTAACCTCAGATATAAAACAGGTGCCAAGCTACTAAGTAATACCAAGAAGCAATACTTATGGGTGTGAAGAAAAGTAGAATTGTAGGCACCTAGGGAACTTTAAAGGTGCAAACGTGGGTGCTTGGGTATTTTGCAAGTCATAATGTAGGATTTAGGTATATAAATTCTTCCTAAGTCCAATTGTAGGCACACAAGTCATTTTATAGTTCCAGGCTTAAGTGTCATTGACATTCATTAATAGTTTTCAGTGAAGACTTTCTTTCTCTCAACACATAACTGGTAAAAATATTGTGAAAATGTCCACTGTACTGGATAACTATTACCACATAGACATTTACTCCATCACCTCATAACTCAAAAGAAATCACTGTATTTACAAGAAACACGCTTAATTTTCATGACTAGTCTTTTCAATATCTTATATTAACTACTAAAGCTAAGCATGAGGTAATTTAACCACAAGTCACTAGAAACAACATATAATAATTGATTTTCTTTGCAGAATAATTTAAAAATAAATTTTATGCCAACAGTTTCATGGATGAGACATTTCAGTATGACGATTCCAATCCTAATGATTTAGTCAAACTATTTTTAAGCTTTATATCATTTCATTTTCATCTGAACTACTTACTGAATGTAAAGTAGCCAGGCACATTATTGTGCCTTTTGTAATTCTGGAGACAGATGTAGTATTTTATTTTATTTTATTTTTTGAGGCAATGAATATAGCTTTGCAGTGTAGGGGAACAATGTTTCTAGATTCCAGATATAGTAGTTAAACTTCAAAGGCCATTTTTTGTTCTTTTATTCTTTTGTCCTTTAATAATAGACTGGTTTGTCCAACAATCTGTATGAGAACAAATTTCAAAGATCACCAGTGATATAACTCTAACAATGTCTTACAGGGTGATCTCCAACAGCAATGTTTTATTACTGGAAAAGAGGTGGAAAAAATAGAATTTGAGTCATCTTTGTTTCTACTCTGAACTTCAGCACCTGCCCCATCAGGGACAATGAATGTTTTCACTTCTTTCTTCTCAAAGCTAGACCTCACACAGAGGTGTGGATTCATATTCTTTATAAGATAACAGACTGATGCACTAAATCCCATCTCTAGGAACTGGGGAGAAAGTCTTCACAACTGATTAACTTTAGAGTATCTGCTACTTTGAATGCCTGCCATTAACTTTGTAGAATCTTGGCAGCACAAACAAAGAAAATCTCTGCAGGTATAGGGTTGTGATGAATATTATTTATATTGCAGAGACCAAACATGATGAGGGAATATTCATGCTAGGTTCTGGACATAGTAGAAGACAATTCCTGCATCAAATGGAATTGATAACAGAAGTAAAGTTAAATACATATACAATAATTTAACATCAGCAGGAGACATATTATCCACACATACTGAAAGTAGTATTGAAGAGAATTAAAATACAAAATGCTTTGTTTCAGCAAAGTATTTCAGGATCTGCCTAAATTTAGACACTCTAGCAGTTTGTTTGATAGTGGAATTACTCCACTACTTAAAATTAGGCCCATGTTTGAATATTTTGCTGAGTCAGTAGACTAAATGGATGTTTACAGGGAACAGGGTACCAGTATGAAAAGAAACTCATGCTGTCTTTGAATCAACTGATATGTCTAGTCATCCAAGTTCAGTACCTCATAATCATTTGTCAGGGCCTGGAAGTAGTATGCAAGTGGCTATGTACACACATTCAGATGATCAGAGAGAAGAAAAACTTACCCAGAGATGCCTGAACAATTATTTGAATGTTGAGCCCCTGAGGGAGAAGAAAGCTTGCAGTGCTGATGCTGCACAGATCAGGCAGTCCCTATACACACATTTCAACATGCTCTGTAGAGTCTCTCAGTTTTCCTGGAGACAGAATGGCATCAGTTCACAGGACAGCCCTGATTGGCTGACCCAGACAGCTCCGGATCAGCTGTAGCTGTCCTTTTAAATTAGGACATGCCAAACACCCATAACTCTAGAGGAATCCTGTTTTGATCTTTACAGATACAGAATACATATTTGCTTTTCTAGTTAGTTAATACTCTATTCTCATTCATTATTCTGCTACTTTCCCTTTCTTTTAAATATATTATTACACAAAGTTTAACAAACAATGTAACGACTGACACAAAATAGAATGAATTGGAACCTACACTTAACAGTTACTATGGTTCTCATTATCCCTACTGAAAATAATGGGACCATTCAGTGTAGGTAAACGATGTGTCAATGTTCGTAGACTTAAGGGTTTTTTTGACTGTTTCTCTTCATTCTTGATGTGGTGATGCATGATTGCAAAGTGTACTAAGTATATCTTTGATAGTAGTTTTGTTAATAATAGCCTATTTTTCTTAAACTTATTAAGCTGCATGTGGGTACAAATGTCTTAGAGGGAAGAGGCCAACTAATCTCAGAGAAACTTCTGGAGATGTCAAAGTTCTCTCTAACCCTATTAATACAGGTGCAAACCTCCTCATGATGTCTTTCCTGCACTCTTAATTAAACCAAAACTTCATTCAAGTCATTAAGAGTTTTGCAGGGTTGGTTCTAGAAGAGTTTGCCAAGGAGAAAGTCACAAGTGCTAGTTGCTACTTTTCCATGACAGATGAAAAGGAATTTCCTACAGTGGTTTTAAGTCAATGCAATATTTTGTCAAAGAAAGTAAACAGCTTTTTTAATAGCAGTTAGACGTTGGGGTTTTTTTATGCATTTGTGTATTTGACCTAAAATATTACCTCTTTAAACCATTTGTTGATAGCAGGAAAAATAGGATAACACTTAATTCCTTAAGCTCCCCTGTTCCTTAATTCAACAGGGCCTTACTGCATGACCCGTCACTGATTTTAATAGGGCTATGTAGAGAAGTTGTAATCCACCTAAATCAGGTTAATTACAAGATCAGGCTCTTATTCTGTAAACTTGTGTTCCAGCCCTGCAAGCACCCAGGCATTTATGCATAGTAAGACTACTCCCAGTAGAAAAGATAAGTGCACATGAAAGGACTTATAGGCTGGTATAAATGGCATAGAATTTATAAGATGATACGAATGAATGTGTTTTTGATATGTCTAGGGCATGGAGTGTGTACACATATGAGTGCACGTGTGTGTGCATGTGCACGTGCCCACACATACACAGAGTAGGTTGTGCGAAATGACTGTTAGGGATTCAGTTTCAGATATGGCTCTTTTAGAGGGCAGTGATTCGTTTTGGTGTTTCAGATCACTGTCCTGTTTCATTTCTGCCAAATATGTTTTGAACAGGCTGCAAGGGAAGCTTCACACAGCCCTACCCAGCAGTGGGGCTGCAGGGCCAGGAGCTGAAGGGCCCCAGCGGGGAGCAGGAAAGGTCTGTGGGTGGCTCATCTGGGAGAGGGCTATTGCCCTCCGTGCAGGTGAGGAGACCCCTGCATGGATCTCTAATCATGTTGGCTCTCAGGGCAGGGAAGCAGCACAAAGTGGCAAGCAAGCATGCTGGCCCATGCTGCGTGACCTGGCTCTGCAGGGAGCAGAGATCCATGCTGTGGTCTCCTCACTGCTGCTGCCTGCTCCATGCTGCCCTGATGATGTGGGGCAGGCAGTGGCAGTGAGGAGACCCTGGCACAGATCTCTGCTCCTTGTGCAGCCAGGTAATGGGACAGGGTACTCCTGGTCCCTGCCATATGACCTGGCTCCACAGGGAGGAGAGTTCTGGGGCTGCACATGGCAGACAGTGGCAAGGAGGAGACCCTGGCACAGATCTCTGCTCCCTATGCAGCCACGTTGTGCAGCAGGGATTCTCTGGCCCCTGGTTCAATTCCCCAGCTCTCTGATCGTTCCCCCAGCTCTTCCCGAGGGGTATGCGCCCCAGATCTGCATGCTGGCTTTCAGCAGGCTGTCCCTGCAGGCTGGAGCCAGCCGCAGCACTGCAGTCTTCCCAGTGCTCAGTGCAGGCTGTGCCAAATGGCAGTCACTGGCCCCAGCCTGCTGAAACCCTGCACACAGATTGGGGGCCATGTCCCCTGGGAAGATTTGAGGAAATGGTCAGAGAGCTGGGGAATCTAACCGGGAGCTAGAGGTCAATCAGAGCAGTCCTTCCCTCTCTCTTCTTAATTTGTTTCCCTGCAAACCTGGCTCCAAAACTCCAAAATTCTTGGAAACATTTCTGAAACATTTCAGAGCCTTCCAATTCATTTCAGAGCTGTTTTGGAGCCTTCCATTTCAGTTCAGATTCAGTGTTTCAGGTGCCAAAACAGCCCCAAACACCTGCAAAATAAAATGACTGCTGAAATTTCACACCGCCTTAATACACAGTGTTAGTCATCAGTTTCTGCATTAGTGGTGAAAGTTGATGGTATTTGATAATGAATGTTATCCCAAATCTTGTAATCCCAAATTAAAGGATTTGTGCATACTTAGTTTTTGTAAAGTCAATGGCAGTATTCAAAGTGTAAAGTTAAACGTATCTGTAAATGTATATAAGGGTGTGGGTTTGCATAGTGTTATAAAAAGTTTATATAGCATAGAGTTTGTATGTACACAAATATGTATTTGTATGACACAAATATGTACTCTTAGTGGACATATGATAAAACTAAAGTACAATCCTGCCAGAAAAAACATAATTATGATAAGCATTCAACTTTTCTTTCAAAATATTTTGCACTGCTGGAAAATGTTTTTTCCTGTTTTTTTATAATAGTACAAAACATTAAATAATTATTTGTTTAGAATATTAATAAAAAAAGCCATGTGTTAAGAATGAAAGGAAGCCATTGTATTTCTGCTCCCAATAAACAACCTTACACAACATCCCTTCTTGTACTGCGTTAATTCTTAATGCCTAAACAGACTATGGGGTGTATTGGGTTTGAAAATGTACCACTGGTAAATCAAGCAGCATCAGGGAAAGTGATCTGTCCAAGGATGTCTTTTATTAAATCATTAAAATATAGAGGTCATCAATAGATAATTCCTCTTGCAAATACAAAAATAATTGGTATTCTGCTGAGTACCATTGTCAACCGTACGTTTTCCAACTCCAGTCTTGATTATCATACTTTATTTTCCTAAAAGTAAGTAGGTGGTTTTGGATTCATTGTCAGAAAGCAGGTTAACAATTTGTAATGAAAATGTGTACACCCACATACACATACACACACACAACAAATGCAATATAATTTTTAATAGTATGCCATATGCAGTTAAAAAAAACCTCCCAACTTGACACAAAATTGCAGAATGAAAGATCATTCACAGACTAGATCATTTCATCTCACATTTCAACAGTAGTTATAGATTCTTATCTCATTGCCTTGACTAGATGTTTATTCAAGTGACCCTCCATGCATTAGCTGACTTGTTCATCTTAATGAGTTTTGGTGACATGTCAAAGGCTGCAAGCGTAACCCCATCCCTTGACAGGTGCCCTGCCCCCTGGTTGCCATCTTGGAACCAGAAGTCCTGCCCCTAACCTCTGGCCTTTGCTTCCAGAATTCCCTCCTTTTGCCACCCAGAAATACATTTGGAAGAGAGGGGGTTTGGCATCTTGGAACCAGAAAAAAAAAATACTAAAAATCAAACATTTACTATAGCATATTTTACTTTTATTTTAAAAAAATATTTTTGTCCTGATTTATGTATATTTGCATAGTGTATACTGAGTTGATAGCATAATAGCTCAAAATAAAGTCTTACTTCTGTATATTGTGTATGGCAGGTATGTGGGGGAGTGTGTGGGTTGTGACTGGAGGGTAAGTGTGGGGTATGAGAAGGGTGGAGGGGCTGCAGGGGGGGTAGGGGTCCATGGGAGGGTGTGGAGAATCTGTGGTTGGGTCTGGTTTTTGTGAAGAAGTGTGGGGGCAAGGGTGTGGGTCTGTGTGTGGGTATAGGAGAAAGTATGGGGGTATGGAGTTTGTGGCAGGAGCTGTGTGTGTGTGGTGGAGTATGCTTGTGCCCCCCCACATACCACCCTGGCCCCATACTCTGGGCTCCTGCCCAGCTGTAGCTTCCTTCTGCCTGCAGCCACTTCCCTACCTGCTACCCAGAGTGCTGCACCAGTGATAGGAGCAGGAGCTGCTGGAGGCCAGGAGAACCAAGCAGTTCTCTGGGCAGCTGCCTGGAAGCTGTACACACTGGCTAGGACCAGGGCCCACCTGCTGGCAAGGATAGGAGTGCAGCACACTGCCCTGGTGGAGTGGAAGGGGCTTGACCGTATGCAGAATGTTGCAGGGGGAGCCACAGACTGGGTTAGATACAATTAATTAATGGACACCCATCTGTGGGCAAGATGAAATTGTCTGTCAGGCCAGATCTGGCCCATGGGCCATATTTTGCTTACCCCATTCTAATCAGTCCACTTATTATCTCTATTAGCAACACCCATTCCCCTTGTCCCTTCCCCTACTATTCCTATCTAAAATATTTTATTCCTACCAATCCACTCCTAGCATCTGATGAAGTAGGCTGTTACCTATGACAGCTTATGTTTCTGAACCTATTAGTCTCTAAGGCAAGTTACATAAATTACACTTATTGCACAGTAGGCGCACTCTACAGCCATAGCTGAAAAGATGGTCAGGGCACATAGAGTTCTGTAAAATTGGTGGATCCTGCTCTAAGATAACCCTGGATGTATATGGCAGCAAACTTCAGCTCTGTAAGTTAGAGAGCCGTGACCAATATCTGTACAAGATCCCATTGTAACTCATGTTACGTTGCATTCTGCTGGTAACTTATGGGGCTTTATGGCACCCCACTGACCCCTCCCTTGAAGGGTGGAAGTCTATCCTTAGCCAGAACTGGACTCCTCTGCCCAAGTGCCAACCCTATCCCCCATTTGTACCCTATGGCCACCTATGAGGCACTGTGTGGTATTTTTCCAGATTGCTGCTCCAAAATCTAGGCATTTGTAAAGCTTTCAGCTTGTGTTTATGTTCTACGCTGATTGTGGACACCATATTCACAAAGGGGGGGCTATCCAAGATGTTATCTTGTACAGAGCTGCTCTGAAGCATTCATATCCAAATCTGTCTGTGTACCTTGATCCACACTTCTCTGTCAAGATTGTGCCCAATGGGGATGTTGGTATAAAATGCTGTAGGAATAGATTTCAGACCAGATTACTCTGAGTGATCATTTAATTTTCATTTACCCTTTCCCTTATCTAAAATTTAGTGCAACACACGAGGCCACAGTGCCTGGCCTTTTGGGCTTTCTGTGGGCTGATAAACCTGGCAACAGGTGTATGGTTAGGTTCTGTCTTCTTGCGTCACTTGGTCTAATGTCCAAGAGTGCAGGGAATACATCTTGTGTGTAAGTTGTGCAGTCTGTTACAAGTCTCTGCACACTGTTAAGTACAGTGTTGAGCTCTTTAGTGCAACAATTTTTGGACCGTATAGGAGCACTTTGAGGGTGGCACACCATGTCGTGCTGGCTAAATATCTTAAGGTAGCTATCCATGTAGTGACTTTACTACTGACCTGGTGAACATGATGTGTGGGATAGGTGTGGGAATATGGTGTAATGTGACTCCTTGGTAAATTGGGTATGCTCATAAGGAAGGATACAGTTGCCTATTCTGATATTCTAGGTGCTTTTGGCTTGATGATTGTCCATGTGGGAGACTGATGATCAGGGATCTTGGTTTTCCCTGGTAAAAAAATGAAAATTATGTGATAAAAAAAATCTCAAATTCTCTGATAACCCCCCCAATCCATTATAAAATTAAAGCACCCCCCTGCTTTGCCAGCCCTGCTGGTGCCCCTCACTCCCCCCACAACAGCCCCACACAGAGGCAATGTGTTATGGGAGGTTCTGGGGGGAATGTGCCCACCCCATGAGAGCACGGGTGTCCCCCTAAAAGTGAGTGCTCCTGCTGGTAGGAGGACACAGAGAGCGCTCATGCCTGAAATTGGCTCTGCTAGTGGAATGTTGGCAGTGGAACTGTTTGGCAACTGGACGCTGGGCGACCCCCTTCCCTCAGTCTCTGGCTGGCCACTGAGGAACCCCCCCGCAGTCGTGCCCTGCTGGTCCCTCCTCCCAGACTTGGGAGGCACCAGTCACCCATGGCCCCACAGGCATACACACACATGCACAGTCACACCCCAACAGGTAAGTGTATGTGGGGGGAAGGGAAGGAGCTGGGGGGTCAGATGAGAAGTGGGGGAGAGGAGTTGGTATCTGTGCTCACTCCCAGGAGCAGGGCCGGGGGTGGGGCAAGGACAGCAGTGCCCCTCTGTGGGTTGCACACAAGTTCCCTGGCTGGGGGGGTGGGGCTCACACACAGTGACCACCACCCTGCCAACTGCTGCTACACCCTGCACAACTTGGCTGAGGAGCTGTGTGGTTGTGGAGCTATGCCCAAGGAGCCGTGCAGCCAGGTACAGGAAGGCAGCATGGGACCATGGCAGTGGCAAAAACATGGTGGTGGCTCTGCAGGCAAGCAGTGCAGCTGACCATAGGGGGAGGGGCCTCACATGTGGTGGCCACCTCGACCACCACCTGTCTGCTGCCACATCCCACCCCACCTTCCTACAGCCAGCTGCACAGCTCTGCAGCCACATGGCTCTGCAGGCAAGCAGTGCAGGGCATGACACCAGTGGTGGTGGTGTGGTGGCAGCTGCTGCATGTGAACCTCCTCTCCTTGGCTGGCTGGCTGGCTGGCCAAGTTGTGTGTGGCCTGCAGAGCCATGCAGCTGGCCATGAGAAGGTAGTGCAAGGCACAACAGCAGTAGTGCAGTGGCTGCTGCTCTGAGCAAGGCCCCCTCTACCACTGGCCAGCTGCATCACTTGCCTATGGAGCCACCGCCACCTCACTGTCACTGCTGCTGCTGTGCCCCATACTTCCTTTCCACGGCTGGGTGCATGGTTCTGTGGGCAAGCTCCGCAGCCATGTGACTCTGCAGGCAAGTGTTGTGGGGTGCAGCAGCAGTGGTTAGGGTGGTGGCAGTGGTGGCTACTCCAGGGCTACTCTTGTTTCATACACCACCAGCCAGGTGGCCACTCTAGGGCTCCCCCCAGCACCTCCTCACCAGAATGCCCAGCTGGTTGCATGTGGAATATGAACTGCTTGATTGGCCTGTCTGGTCTTGGCACCTCCATGTGAAACTTCCCTTAAGGGCATGGAGGCACTGAGCCCTGTCGGACCGATCAAGCCACTTGCATTCCATGTGCACCTGGCCAGACATTCTGGTGGGGAGTGGGGATGTGTTGGGGAAAGACATGGAGTGCCCAGCTGGTGGCATATGGAATGCTAGTGGCTTGATCAGCCCAACTCAGCTCGGCTCCTCCATGTCCTTAAAGAAGCCACACATGGAGGCGCAAAGCCCAGTCAAGTCAACTTAAGCTGCTCATGTTCTATGTGCATCCAGCTGGGAACTCCGTGTCTTTCCCCAACACCTCCCCAGTCCCTCAGCCTCCATCCATCTTCCCTCCAAGCTCCACTTACCTTACAGGCTCCAGAAGGAAAGTGAGCCTGACCCAAACCTTAGGACTTACTAAAATCCTCAGGCCCCACAATTTCCCCTTTGGCTTCCCCTACCCCTCTGGGCAGGTTTGGGGCTTTCCCGCCCTTTTTGTAATCAGCTTTTGCAGGCTGGAACTCTTGCAGCCTGCAGAACTCTTAGCAAAATCAAGAAATCCTTGGGTTTCTATACTAACAGAGAAAATCCACATTTTCTCTGATAAAAATGAAAAAAAAACACGTGGTTTTCTCCATTTATCCATGGGACCGGAAAGCCCAGATCCCTACTCATGATACTGATTTATTAATGTTCCTCACTGACCTCATGCCTTTGAAACAACCCCCTTCCCAACCTTCGTGCTGCTGCCCTTGAACAAAGCAGAGACGCAAGGCCTGGTCCCCACTACTGTTGTCATGGACTTATCAGTTTGTGTTAAATTGAATGACCATAAATCTGGGTGATTGTCAATAGATTGTCCCATCCCTCAAGGTCTTGTTGCTTTTCTTAGAGAAGCCAGGATTTACCTGTATCTCCCTGACATGACCCCTAACCTAAACAAAAACCAATATGCACTAAAAATAAATTTCAAGCCCCCTTCTGAGTAACCAACAGGTGAATCTGTGCATTTTTGTTGGAAAGTTTCTAGGTTCCATTTGGCAGAGCAGCTATGAATTAGCAGCACTGCAGGGGGAAATAAGAATTATCCCTAGATAACCCCTCCCCTCTCACTCTCTCTCTTCCCAAAGAACCCAAGGGGTTTCATGCCTCTGAGCCTTGACACTTGGGTTTCCTAGCCCTCCTCCCAGCTCTCATAGCAGAGAGATTGAATTCAAGCATCTGGGTTTTCCCAGCTGGGAGCTGGAATGCAAAAATTCTGTGCAATGTTCAGCACTGGGTCATGAGGAATTGCATGGCTTTTGCCCTTGGGCAGGGGAAAGGGTCCATACAGAGATCTCACCAGAGGTCCCTTGACCATCCATTGCCTGGAAACTCTGCATTTGTGTTCAGGAGGCCCAGTCATGGATCCTGAGATGCTGGAAGTAGGATGGTTGGTTAGAAACCTACAGAGTGCTGGAGACAAGTACATAAATAGTGCCAGTGACAAGAGGGCCAAAGGGAACCAATCTTCAATGTTGGGGGGGGAGGTGGTGGAATGGACAAGTTGATGGCTGCTTGCACTTGCAGTTCCATGGCATTTGAATGACCATCCAGGAACCCACTGCAAAGGTCCAAGAATGAGGACTATGGATGGCCAGCTGCTCTCTGAGGGAGGTCACACATGCTGCTATAAAGCTGACAGTCATAGCACCAGGATAAGGAGTTTATGCACAGGGTCAGAGACCACTTGGGAGCTAGCTACAACACCCCTGCGTGACATCAGTGCCACCTCCTGCAGGGAAACCATTGCCCTCCTGGGCTGGAGTGGTGGGGCAGGCTGATGCCCAGCCTTCCTTACCATGGAGAGTTTCACTCCAGGGACTTCTTCTTTGGGTAAAATGGTCAAGAGTCCCACAGGGCAGAGGCCCTGGATGACATCCAGGGGGGAATGCCCCTCAACGTGCATTGATTGGGAGATGCTGGGGGTGAGGGGACCCTGGGACAGGAGTTATGACATGTGGGACCTGCTGCCCTGTGGTCCAAGGAGCCAGGAAGGCATCCAATGGAGAAGCAGTATTAGAGAGGAGGGGGACCGGGTTGGCTGAGTCAATGCTGGCCCAACTTACTATCCCCAGCTGCTGGCAGTCACCAGTGTAGGTGCAAGGCCCCAAGACAATGGCAGGGGGCATTCATCCAGATCAGACCACTGCAGTGCCTGGTCCAATTGTGGGGAAATAGCGCAATTTCTGTGAGGAGTGGCAGCCCCCTGGGCTCTAGTCCAAGTTCCAGAGTAAGCAACATTCCAGAGTTTTGCTTTATTATGCACATAAAAATGTTGGCAGCTGCAGCATATAATTAAACTGAGGGTCAGCAGTTTCACGCATGGCATTCCCCCTTCAACCCCAAGGTTTTGCATTTGTTGAGTCCCCACAGCTGTTTATGTCCCCTCCCACCAGCATAACTGCCTGGTGCAGACAGGGTCTTTCCTCATATCTCAATGGTAACTAAGAAGAAGGTTCCAAGTTCTGGAGTGGGCAGCATCTGGGCATGTTTTTTGTTTAATCAACAAATTGACAGTTTGACAGCTTCAACATTTGATTAAAATGAGGCATATCTCTTTTTCACACCACATTCCCCTGCACACAGTGTGTGCCCCTGAGGGGTGGGGTTGGAAAAGGAGAGGTGAAGGGGGACCATGCCCAGGCAGCCTGAGGTTTGGGCCATTGGAACCCACGGCAGTACACCCATGGTCAGGGCCAGGGTATGGGCACTCAAAGCCTTCTGACCCTTCTAAACCAAGGAGGGTCTTGAGAGTGAGGAAACAGATGGCCAGAGCTTCACAGGTCTGGACAGCCTGCTGCAGTGCAGGCCTGAGTCCACACTCATTGGCAGAGGGCTTGCCCTCTTCCCCCATTCCTGTGCCATGTGTGCTTATGGTGCCAGGCCCAATCCATAGTTGAAGTCATTGGTGATGCGTAGGAGGTACACCAGGTGCATGTGAATCCCCAGAAATCAGCTGTGAACCCCCTGGAAGTGCCAGCCATGAAACTGGAATTGCCCATGGAAGTGCATTTCCAGTTTTGCCGCTGGCTCGGCGATCAAACATGGGGGAACCCTCCCACCCCATCCCATTGGTGATCTGATGCGCCCCCTAGATTTGGGAGGCACCAGTCACCCATGGTTGAAGTGTTCCTTCCAGTGATCCAGCTGCCCCACATAGGGTCTCAACAGCAGGGAAAGAGTGGGTAGACTGGGCCCCTGGTGATGACTGGGGGGCATTGATGTTGCTGATGATGAAATCAGGGACCCTGGGTGCATATTGTAGACTGAATTTAAGCAGGTGAATGAATCTCCCTGTTCAGGACACTTATATAATATTTGTTCTTCTAATGCTTACTTAAAAAAAAAAAGAAACAATAGTAATTTCATTTGAAAAGGATGTTCTGGTCGTCTCTCTTTGAACATGTAAGGACTTGAAACGAGATTTACAAAGGCATTAAGGCCCCCAACTCAAATTGAAACAATGTGTTTCCTGGCACCTAAAATTCAGAATTTTTTTTTTTTTTTTGGAAAATGTATCTCTATTCCTTCTTTCAAAGAGCTTGAATATCTGTCAATTGTCTGTACTTACCTTGCAGTGAGTGAAGGATAAACCACAGTAGCTTAGTCCTGCTTCATTAAGGGACAAACTACAATACAAGTGGCAAATGAGAGTTTACTACAGAGTTACCCCAAAGCTGATCTTTCATGTTAATTGTCCGCACCTCTTATCTAGTTGCGATTTGTTCATTTGTCCATGCCCTTTGACAGTATAAAAGTTAGAGGAAATTGCAGTTATAATACTTGGCCTGATTAGAAGTGCCATTAAATGCAATTAATCTCTTTTAACATCTGAACTGAGTGATTCCAGCAGCATCCATGCTTATTTAACATGCTAGTGAGACCTGATGAAGTGATTAATTGTCCAGAAGTATAGAGGTGTGACTCTTCAGCCTGAGAATTGCTTTTTTTCTTTCTTTCTTTTTTTTGGGGGGGAGTGGGGGGAGAAGGGGGTCATTTCCTATACTTCCTACTTTACTGTTTAAAAAATCCATGTCTACATATATACTGTAGTGCAGGGGTACCCAATCCCCAGCATGGGTGCAAGAGCATGGCACATGAAAGCATTTTGCTTGGCATACGTGCTTCAGGGCAGACAGTGGGGAAGGGGCCAGGGATTCACTGTCACCACAAAGATAAGGGCTCTCATGACTTCCTCACCGACTGCCCCTGGCACACCAACATATTACAAGTCAAGTTTGTGGGTGAATTTGGCCCAGAAACATTGCCCCTGCTGTAATGTTAAAAAAGAAGAAGGCTTTAAAGATGTGCTACATTGAAATGCATTGTCCATAGTTGAATGGTGTTTCATAATGCGAATGAGAAGAAAACATCCTGACATAAATTGTATGAAACAATTACAGGATATCTGTTAAACATCCATGATAGGCACAATTTTTTTCAGTTCTGCTAAAGCCATCTACAGTCTGAGTATTGACGGGTCCTACAGGCATATGGAGAGCCTGCTCTGATGTGCTGGAAATCCAGTGCGTTAGAGCAGACTCAGTTATTCAGAAACTTATGCTCTTTGGCAGCCTTCTGCATCCCATGTAGCAGCATCCCAGTGTGTTCCCACACTGAAAAAATGGTGGTAGGGCACTTCAAAATAAAACATGTTCAATGAGCTTTAGTTCAAAGCATGCTGTCACTAGTTTTTCAGAGCAGAGATGCACGGGGACGCTGATACATGAAATGTCCAGGCACATTTAATTAGCATGGCTCACTAATTAAAGTGCCCAGTGCTGCATCCTGGAGTGCATTTAAAAATGCCCCCCTTGAGACTTAAGGATGCAGGAACTCTGATCAAGTGAAGGGGAGTCACCAATGCCCATTGGAATGAACATTTTGAAGACGTTTTCAATTGAGACTGTGTTGTTGTTGAGAATGTTCTGAGCTTCATCCTGCAACACCCAGTCAGAGATGATCTCAGTATCCCTCCAACTCTTGATGAGATGAGGAAAGCCATGAATCAGATAAAGAATGACAAGACATCTGGAGTTGATGAAAATCCCAACTCAAATCTTCAAGCAGTGGAGAAGGGAGCTCACATCACAGCTCCATGCCGTTGTCTCAAGGATCTAAAATGATGAGGAAATCCCAAATGACCTCAAGGATGCCATGATCATATCAATTTTCAAGAAAGGAGAAAAGTCCAGCTGTGGAAATGACTGCAAGGAAGCTCATTGTGAGAACCCTCCTGAACCATTTCCTTCCACTTGCTGAAGAGCTTCTCTGGGATTTTATTTTGGCTTTAGGGCATCAAGAGGCACAGTTCATATGATCTTCACTGCTCACCAGCTGCAGGAAAAATGCCAGAAACTACATTAACTCCTCTACATGGCCTTCTTTGACCTTATGAAAGCCCTCAACTCTGTTAGATGAGGCATACTAAATGGGATTGATGCTTAAGGTTCAGAAGACTAAGGTCCTTCATTAACAAGCTGTTAATGAGCAGTCTCCAGGTTCAATAGTTCAGATTCATTATGAAACTCAGGAGAACATTTTGTATTTTCTCTGCCTTGGAAGCCATGTCTCAGAGAAGGCTAGCATCAGTAAAGAAATCCAACATTGTCTCAAATGTTCAAGTGCAGCCTTTGTATGTTGGAAGAAACTTGTGTTTGAAGATCACAACCTCAGATTCAAAACCAAGCTATGAAACCAGGCGTGATTAATCAAGCAGCCAAGATCTCCGCCATTATTGTACAGTGCTGAGATATGGAGAACATACAAGAAACACCTCAAGTCACTAGAAGAGTACTATCAATGTTGCCTGTGAAAGATCTTTCAAATCCAGTGGGTACACAGATGCAAGGACATTAGTGTCCCCTTGCAAGCAAACACCATGAGCACCAAGGTGATGATCATGTAGAAAACCCTCCAGGTCTTTCTTTCTTTCTTTTTTTTATTTAAAAATACATTTCCCTCCTTTTTCCCAACCATTTCTGACTTTCTCTCTGCCCTCTCTATCCCTTATAAGTAGTTATGATAAGTCATAGTTAAGCTAAAACATAGGATAAGCTTTTGTGTGCCATTACTGTAATAAGCCCCTTTTATATTGTTCATGTATCATTGTAAATAGTGTTGTTATTCTGGTATTAATTTTCACTCTTTTATAATATATTCCTATTATATTTGTAATGATTTTTACTGTTTTATATTGATATTGTAGGATTTAGGGCTGTTTCTGTAAGTTAGCCAAAGTAATATCAAGTCTTCATTTTGTGTCCCCTGCCTGGGCATACCCTATTGTAATTGTGTTGCAATTGTGACTAATGCCTACGCCTCCCATGTAAATTGGTTCGTTGCTGAATGAGAGTGAATAAGAGTGCTTGAGACATAATGGTAGCTCCTACTGAATGACCAGATCATAGCTTAATGACCTGACCATCAACTTAGTGGCTCTGCCACCACCTTGCATTGACTCTCCCTGAAACCACAGACCTACTCCCAGCACCAGAGGCAAAAACCCAATATTTGAAAGATAAGGACCCCCCAAGAAACCAGCAACATGGAAACAAAGAACAGACTAGAAACAAGCAACTCCACCATTGTATCCCACCAGACAATGAGGACACCTGGAACTGCAGCTCTTCGTCTGAGCAGGATCAACCCTTGCCTCTCTGCTCCTGGCTTACCCCCACTCTGCTCCACCACCTCTCAGTTCCTGACTTCCTCTCCAGTTCCCTGGCTGCCTCTCTGCCACTCCTCCTGGCTTTTTACTTCTCCACCTCCTGGCTTCTCCCATTGGCTGCTTCACCACCTGATCTCACAGCTTTCTCCCTCACCTCTGCCCAGGGCACCAAGTATCCTTAAGTGCCCCTGGTGTTAATGTACACAGCCACTGAAGTGCATGTATGCATGTGTGTGTATTTTATGTATGTGGACCCATAGTTTTGTATGTGCAGTCTGACTCTGTCTGTATATAATTTTGTCATGCCCTCCTGCCTAACAGCATGATATCGAGATCCCAAACATTGATCTGGCATGTGTCAACTCAACAGTCATCCAACTTCAACTTTGTTGGATGTTCACCTCATCTGGATGTCCAAACTACAGACTCCTGAAGTAAATTTTATTCTCTCAGATCAGTCAAGGTATGCACTCAGGAGGAGGGCAGAGAAAGCACTTCAAGCACATCCTCAACTCATGGGAAACTATTGCTCAGCAGCATTCCAAATGGATGGCAAGTTGGAAAGCAGTGACCATGAAATGATTGAGTTCAGGATCCTGACAAAAGGAAGAAAGGAGAGCAGCAGAGTATGGACCCGGGACTTACAGACACTGACTTCCTCAGGGAACTGATAAGCAGGTATCCCCTGGGAAGCCAGGATGATGGGGAAAAGTCCAGGAGAGCTTTGTATTTTAAAGAAACCTTACTAAGGTCACAGAAACAAGCCATTCTAATTTGCAGGAAGAATAGCAAATGTGGCAAGCGACCAGCTTTATTTAGCAGAGAATTCTTCAGTGTGCTTAAATACAAAAAGCAAGCTTGCAAGAAGTGAAACTTTGAACAAACACCTTGGGAGGAATATAAGAATATTCTTCGGGCATGCAGGGGTGAAGCCAGAAGAGCCAAAGTGCAGCTAGCAAGGGACATGAAAGGTAATAAAACTGGTTTCTAAACGTATGTTAGCAACAAGAGGAAGGCTATGGAAAATGTTGGGTCCCTTAGTGAAGGGTGGAGACAATCTAGTGACAGAAAATGAAAAGGCTGAAGTACTTAATGTCTTTTTTGCTTCTGTCTTTACAGGCAAGGTCAGCTCCCACACTCCTGCACTGGGCAGCACAGTCTGGGGAGAAGGTAAGCAGCCCCCAGTGGTGAAAGAACAGGTTAGGGAGTATTTGCAAAATAGTTCATGGGGCCAGATGCAACGCATCTGAGGGTGCTGAGGGAGTTGGTTGATATGATTGCAGAGCCATTGGGCATTGTCTTTGAAAACTTCTGGCAATCAAGGGAGGTCCTGGATGATTGGAAAAGGACATATATAGTGCCCATCTTAAAGAAGGGGAAGAAGGAGGATCCAGGTAGCTACAGCCCAGTCAGCCTCACCTCAGTCCCTGAAAAAATCATGGAGCAGATCCTTGAAGAATCCATTTCTAAGTACTTGAAGGAGAATAAGATTATTAGGAAGAGTCAGGATGGACTCACCAAGGGAAATCTATGCCTGATATCAACCCGATTGCTTTTTATGATGAGATAACTGGCTCTGTGGATGCAGGAAAAGTAGCGGACATAATATACCTTGACTTTGGCAAGGCTTTTTATACCGTCTCCCATAGCATTCTTGCAAGCGATCTGAGGAAGTATGGGTTAGAGGAATGGACTGTAAGGTGGACAGAAAGACGGCTGGATTGTCAGGCTCAGTGTATACTAATCAATGACTCAGTGTCTAGTTGGTAGCCAGTATCAAGTGGCATGCTCCAGGAGTAAGTTCTGGGCCAGTTTTGTTCAATATCTTCATTAAAAATGATGGGAGGGCCTGCACCCTCAGCTAGTTCACAGATGACATCAAGCTAGGTGGTGTCATAGATGCACTGAAGGGTAGAGCTAGGATTCAGAGTAACCTAGACAAATTGGAGGATTGGGCCAAAATTAATCTAATGAGGTTCAACAGGCACAAGTGTAAAGTCCTGTACTTAGGACAGAAGAATTCTATGCACTGCTATTGCCTAGGAGTAGACTGGCTAAGCAGGAGCTCTACAGACAAGGACCTGGGGGTTACAGTAGACAGTAAGATGGATATGAACCAGCAGTGTACACTTGTTGCCAAAAAGGCTAGCAGCATACTGGTCTGCATTAATAGGAGCATTGCTAGAAGATCAAAAGAAGTAATTATTTCATTCTATTCTTCACTTGAGGCTACATCTGAAGTACTGTGTCCGGTTTTGAGCCCCCAATACAGAAAGGATGTGGACAAATTGGAGAAAGTACAGTAGAGAGCAAAAAATGGTGAGGGGGCTTGGGGCACATGACTTCTGAGAAGAGGCTGAGGGAACTGGGCTTATTTAGTCTGCAACAGAGAAGACTGAGGGGGTATTTGATTTCAGTTTTTAACTAGCTGAAGGGGAATTCCAAAGATGATGGTGCTTAACTGTTCTCAGTGGTGACAGATGATAGAACAAGGAGCAATGGTCTAGAGTTGCAGCAAAGGAGATGTAAGTTGGATATTAGGGAAAACTGTCTCACTAGGAGGGTAGTGAAACATTGGAGCAGGTTACTTAGAGAGGTGGTGGATTCTCCATCCCTGGGAATTTTTAAGGCTCAGCTCAACAAAGCCGTGGATGGCATGATCTAGTTGGGGATGGTCCTGTTTTGAGCAGGGGATTGGACTAGATGATCTCCTGAGGTTTCTTCCAACCATAATTTTCTATAATTCTATGATTCTATGAAATGAGGGAAAAGCCTGCTGCAAGAACCTCTGTACTTTGAAATCTTATGAGGACAACAAGAGACAGAAACATCGGAGTGGCAGAAATAGCATGTTGTGGACCAACCAAGAACCCAGGACCACCCACCCTGCATGGAAACATGTACTGGAGTTGCAGTAGAGTCTGTCCATGCCAGGTAGGCCTTGTCAGCCATCTTCAAATCCACAGATAAGATAATGATGGAAGACAATCATCCTTGACTATGCAGGATTGCCCATGACAATATGTGGAAAAAATAAAAAGCAAGTAAATAAATGGGAGTTATTTACTGTTAATACTGGTAATAACTGATAAAAGTGGTAAAGTCATAATTTTTCTTTTTTAACTTTTAAGTTAAAATATTTATCTTTTTTTTTAATAAAGAAGAGTTTTAACCTTCACAGCTGACGAAAAAAAGTTCATCTACTTTTAGCGAGGCTTTGAAAAACTACTGACAAAATTCATCAAATACTTGAATTTGAAAATGTTAATAATTTCTAATAACATGATGAAGTACCAGTAGGTTGTCTGTTTCTCAAGAAGGGCCCCTGAACTTCCAAACACTTATCTATAGTCTTGAATTCCCCATGGTGAGTAGGAACTAAAATGGAAGACATGAGTCAAACTCAAGGCACATGTGTGATTGATTTGTGGGGTCTCAAACCAAAACTTTTATAACTTCTTTTAAAGCATTACTATAACTCTGTAGTGTCCACAGAGACACCATTGTGTCTCCCCTCCCCAACAAATTAATTCTATACTGTCATGAGTCTAGGGTAGATCTGAAATTGTCACCTGGTAAAAATACATATTTATGGGTACACGCACACACATTCAATGCCACATAAATTCTCTGTATAACACTATGCATACCCATATACTTACATACATTTCTATAGATATGTTTTACTTTATACATGTCTTTATTTGGCTTAAACTTTGACTTGTACAGTTGCTACTTCAGCCATAACTATGTCATGAAGGGTGCCCCTAAGTTAAGCTCCCATTCTTCAGCTTTAGTCACCAAATTGGACTTATTTGGTGTGGGTGCTGACCAGCACCTTGAAAACAAGAACAAAGCTCTTCCCTAGCTATCATTTATTTTGATTTTGGTTCATAAAGAAAAAAGACAAAAAATATTTTTCTAAGTTTTGCCTTTTAAAACAAAAATAATACAAGATGAAGGTTGTGTTTTCTAATGGTACATAAATGTATGTCTATTAAAAAGCTTCGTTTATATTTGCACCCATTTTAAATGATTTTTTATTAGGGGAGGTACTTCTCTAATAAGCAAACAAAACAAAGGACAAGATGAAGATATGCCTTGCCATTTTGTCCAGGACACTTAGGTTTTCCTCAAGCTCCCTTTTCACTTTAGTTATATGTTTTCATAGAACTTTCCCCACTTTGGGGGCTGAATCTGGAGTGGGAAAAGGGGTTTCTGAGTGGCCAGTCACTCTGGAAACAGTAGGACCTACCCAACCTACTGGAATTCAAAGGCTTTCCTCTACTTTTCCCCTGCCACTGAATTCTACAATGGGTCAGAGCAGGGGGAGCACATGGTAAGTGGTGGTGACATTCACTCTCTGGGTTCCAGAGCTTTGCCAAATGTTCCATGCTGGCAAGCTGTTGAGCTGAGAGAGCTCATTGAATACAAGCTGTGCCACATAGCTGAAAGGCAGTACAACTATACCCTTCCCCACCCTCTTCTCTTGCACTCTACCTGGATCTGATCCTGGTGGCATTTAAATCTAATAAATTAAATAAAGAAAAAAATAAGATACAGATTTATTCAGTATAAAAGTGCTTTCTTGCATATGCACCCTAGCCTAGAATTACCATCCAAAATCTTCCATTAAAAAAGAAGAAGAATTATGTTTCAAGAGTTCCTGGACATAAGAGAAACATATTCAAGGAATAAACAAAATAATTCTTCTCCTAAAATATTACAGCTTCAATAGCCAATATATATTGCTACATTTGGGGGCAAGATTAAGGTTGTGGGAAGTGGTCAGTTATCTTTGTCCTTAAGTATGTAGTATAATTATTTTCTGTACATGAAAATAATAATAATGTCTAACTACAAAATTGTTCCATACAGGAGTTTGGTAGACAGAAGGTCTGTATCCCAGACTTCAAATCTACCAGTATTCAAGTACATTCCAATATATACTTTGCAGCTAACTTTGAAAAGAAGATTTAATGTGTCTTGTATATAGAACTGATATTTAAGAGAGTAGAGATTTAGTCTAAGCACCTACTTGTGGTACTACAAAGCACAGAGACAAGGTTTGTTGAAACTGAATATTTCAGTATTAAGCAAACTGAAGTGATGAACATTGAATTGCTAAGGTGAAATATACTGCATCATGATCATATTGATTCACACTTATCATTGAAGATGATTTTGTTGTCTGATAATGATTAACTAATAACTTTAAGGTCAACAAATACACATAAATCAGTTAGTGAACGTGGTAAAATTACTATGGGAATGAGTTAAGACTTTGGTTGGCTGATTTTATTGCTAATTATTCATTAATAAGGTTTTCTGGATATTAAACTTCCTCAAGGGCAAGGTAGGAAACCTAATTTGTTCTGATAAGTTGTTTATAAGGACTTCTTGAATTTTTCTTGAATAGTGGGAGCCGATGATCTTAATACAATTGATGTGCAAATCAGAAAATCCCAAGTTTGCCTCATATTTTTCTGTGAAGATAAAATTGTTCTTTTGATAGATCAGAGAATGTTTCTGCCTAACATAACTTTCTATGAGGCAATTCTTTCAATTAACTATCCTGTTTCGAAAGTTTAATGTGGAAGGTGGGTAAGTATAGGAACAAAGCAGGAGAGTGAGAGGCAAAACTTACTGAATGCAGTTTTTCTGTCTTTCTGTTTTACTTTGTTTTTTAAATATATTCTAATCTGGGAATTTATTTCAGGATTCTTGAAGTATTCTGGTTTGTCACTTCAAAATGTCTTTTTCTGGAACTAGAAAAATCTATTTTAAAAATACAGAGTTGGGACAGAGACAATATTTGAAAGACAAGTATAAGGAGGGAACAGTGTTTGAGAGTGCCACCACTAATTTGAATTTACTGTTAACTCAAAGGCCACTTTTTGGATGAAAGGTAATGTTGGCAACACTTTCTCTGTATCCCATGATTAATTAATTCAGAACTACCCTTGCCAGTGTAAAATATCCTGCACTCACCAAAATGTGGAAATGTTGCTAGTGAGTTAGAAGCTTATAGTAACAGTTTTTGTATGACTATTTTAGAAGCCTTCTACACTTTCCACAACAGTGTCAATTTCTGTCTTTGAAAATATAGCAATCCAAGACTTCAAAGGAGGTTTTCAATCAATATGCATAACTCAATGTACATAACATATTTGTAAACAGGTAAACCTCACTTTGGTTAAAAATGTCTCAGAGTGGTGATTCATAATTTCATTTTTAAACTTACAAGTGTGTAAATTTGAAGTCCCTCATTAAAACTTGCTAGTAAAAATGTTATAGGACAGAAACATAGTAAACACACCTACTGTAGACAGAAACATTGACAGCCAAGAATCAATAGAGTGCTATAACAATGCAGACAGGAGACTGCTGCTGTGACATGTGGGCAGAGGCATTTTCTGGCTGTTGCTGTGCTGCCAGAATGATTATGCAGATGCAGCAGAAGCATTTTTCCCTTTCTCCTGACCTCTCAAGCTGGTGCCTGGTGTGGTGGGCCAGTTGGGGGCACTCCTGTGCTGAGCCGCTTGCCTCACTGCACCCGAGCCCTAAACCATGCTTCAGGTGCCTCCCCTGGGGTGCCTATGTTTGGACAACCCCCTTCCTGGAGTACACCCGCAAGCCTGGGGTAACCACCACCACCACCCTGGGGAAAGGGTATAAAACAGAAATATCAAAAGAAAAAAAAACCAAAAAACACCTTGAGCAAAACAGAATATAGGTTGCCCAGGTGGACTTAAGTTATGTACCTATAATAAACAAGTGGGGCTGAAGCAGTCTTAAACCGGGAGACAGAGACAAGGGATATTTTCACACCTGAGATAGCTGTTCCACTCACTGTCTTCTAGCATCATAGTATCATAGTACTTGGGGTCAGAAGGGACCTACAGTGATCATCTGATCCGACTCCCTGCCCCAAGCAGGAACGGGTGCCAGGGTCATATAACCCCAGCCAAGTATCTGTCCAGCCTCCTCTTGAAGACCCCCAAGGTAGCAGAAAGTACCACCTCAGTTGGCAACCCATTCCAGAGCCTGGCAGCCCTAACTGTAAAGTAATGTCTCCTGATGTCCAGCCTGAACCTTCTCTCTAACAATTTGTGGCTGTTATTCCTAGTAACCCCGGGTGGTGCCTGAGGGAACACAGCCTCCCCCAATTCCAGCTGGGTCCCCCCGGTGAGTCTGTAAATGGCCACCAGATCCCCTCTCAGCCTTCTCTTGTGGAGACTGAATAGGTTCAGGCCCTTTAGCCTCTTTTTGTAGGGCCTGTCCTGCTGCCCCTTAACCATGTGAGTGGCCCTCCTCTGAACCCTATCAATGCTAGCCACATCCTTCTTGAAGTGTGGTGCCCTCTATCACTTAGGGATGATTTACTTATCAAAGCATAACAACAGTTTTAAAAGTTGTTTTATGTTCCTAGCTGCACAATTAAGAGAATATATAGGTTTTAAAATGAAGCTTACTTGTAATTAAAATGTTAAATTAATTGTGCTGTAAGTTGGATTCACCCACATAGACTCCAGATTCTTCAGGATGATTAGGGTTAATGTACCAAAACCTATGATATTTTACATATTTATGAAGGAGCTTGTGTCCAAGAGGCCACCAAGGATAGTGTTGAAATGAGTCATCTTCAACTGTGGTTGCAATGAGCCTTAGAATAGTCGAGAAAAATATTAGACTTCAGTCTTTAATTGTTCATAAATCTTTCCAGTGGATTGTAGTGAGAACAGCACATATGCATTCAGGAGCACAATTTGATCCATAGTTCATAAAATGAAATTGAGTACCCTTGTATTTAAAAGGAGTAACCAAAAATAACATAAAATCACTTTTGGTATTTTATTTATTTAGTGAATGAAAATCCACAAAGCCAAGCAGTAGCATCCTTGTTAGCTGAGTTCAAAATTATTAATCCACCTTCTAGTTTGTAGAGGGGACACTCCTCAGTTATGTATGGCATTGTTTGTATCTCTCCACAAGTGCATGATGAGTTAGCACTGAGGCCTCAGTGATGGAGGTTGGCTATGCAGGGGCCTTGGCCTGTCCTACACCTGTTTAGCAGGGACCACTTTCTCTGTGGTGGTTCAAAGCCAACAGGGTTACTAGTGGCATTTGTCACAAGGAACTTATTTGTGATTTTCTGTGATTCCCATTCCTTGATCCAGAGGGCATCTGCAAACAGATCCTGGTCAGGAAGGTTCCTCCATGATGGGTGTCACGAAGGAAGGTGGGCCTTCGGTGGATTAAACTGTGCGTGCCATGGTCATCATAGAATGGTAGGTAAGGTGCAGAACACAGTTTTGAACAACTTTTGGGTCATAATCAGTCAATGGATGTGTGGAGGGGTAATATTTGCAAGGATTGGAAGCCAGGGGAGAGCTGTTGAGTGGAGGGTTCCAGTTATGATATGCATGGTTGCATTCAGCTGAGTGTCAAAAAGATGTGTATGTGATGACCTTTCCCAGACAGGTGCACAATACAGGGCTTCTGAGTATGATAGAACAAGAGCTGAGGTCCAGAGTGGTGTGGCTGCAGCTCCCCATGTTGATCCAGCAAGCTTGGCTAGCAAGTCATTTTGGTGCTACTTTCTTTAGATGTTCCAGGAAAGTCAGGGTTCTGTCTAAAGACATTCCCAAGTATGTTGGGCAGGGATCATGCTTTAGTCTCTGACCTCCCACATATCTGCTGGCATTGTGGAGGCGGAATACACTGGAAACAATACTGTAAAACTATTGGTATGATACAACCGGAACCATTTTGTTGAGGCTTGAGCTTTACTGACAAGTATGTTCTTCATTTGTTTATATCAGTAACTACTTTCAAATGTAAAACTGAACATAGAAATAATGGCCACAAATTGTTAGAGGAAAGGTTCAGGCTGGACATCAGGAGACACTACTTTACAATTAGGGCTGCCAGGCTCTGGAATGGGCTCCCAAGTGAGGTGGTACTTTCTCCTACCTTGGGGGTCTTCAAGAGGAGACTGGACAGATACTTGGCTGGGGTGATATGATCCCGCACCTGTTCTTGCTCAGGGCAGGAGTTCAGACATGATGATCTCTTTAGGGCCCAGTCCAACTCTAAGTACTATGATACTATGATAAAATGATAATACTTTCTTGTTCAATTAACATTTAGGTTGATCAGCGTAACAGGGAAGCAAGCTCGGATCTGCTACAGGGGACGTTCCATAGAAGACTTACTGGGAGCCGGAGATGCGGAGTGCTGGTGCAATGATGTCATCAGGCTGCATCCCAAAACCACAGTTTCCCACACCTGAAAAGAGACTTTGATTAGAAACTGGAAAAGGAACTAGAGTGAAGCAGCTAAAAGACTGCTGACAGCAAGCCTCTACCCCTGGAAGAGGACAGTGCATGAGAGGGAGCAACTGAGTGAAGTTGAAGTAACCTGTGCAGAGTTGTGGGATCTCAGCAGCAGCAGCTGGAGAGTTAATTCATTGATTTTCCTGAGTAGCAGAGGTAACTTACCCAACAAAGAGTGGGGGAGAGTCCTCCAGCAGCCTGGGGAAGATGTAGATTCAGCAAACTGTGAGTTGAACCTAAAAGGGGGAAAATAAAGATAAACAAACTGTAAAAGACAGTGAAGTATTGAGAGTGACAGATGAACTATGATTCCTTTGCATGTGACCACATGCAGGTATCTTCCTCACAAAATCATGAGGAAATAAATAGTGATTTGGCTATATGATCTGCAGTCTTTTTTTTTTTTGTTTAATTATTTACATATTCTCCCACCAATGTGTTGCAGGTGAGTTGAGAAACAAAGATTGCAGACAGGTTCAGTATCATGGGGAAAGACCTTAAGTTATCAGACTTACCTGTAACAACCAGCTTCAGTGCTTCTATGTTCAATTTTACTTCCCTGTGATGATTATAAAACTCCATGCATGCATCTACAAGATATGTTTACTGTGCAGATGACTAATTAACTGTGCAGTAAACATATCAGAATCTACATGTGCACCCCAATTAAGGCACACAAATTGTATACAGTCTGCAGCAGGGTAGTATTTGTAAGTGCTGTGCATGAAAAACTGCAGCAAGGTAATATTTGTAAATACAAATGCTACCCTGCTTCAGAGTTTTTTCATGCACAACACTGTATATATAAATGCTGACCCAGCTGGCTGGGGTATGAGGGTTCTTCAGTGCAGGGGCTGCCTGCCAGCTAGCTCCACACTGAAGCACCCTCACACCCCTGTCACCTCCTCTGCAGCACATTGAGTCTGGTCAGAACAGCCCCAGGCTGATAGGCTGACCCTTGGGGCCCCCTACCAGATGGGGTGGTTGCAACCTGGCTCTGTGTGCTGCAGGATGGGCTCATATAAATGGTGTGCCCAGGAGCTTCCCAGGAACAATAAACTGCAAAGCAGTAAGCTCTATGGTGTATTGCTACACATTAATGTAATGTGTAGATATGCCTCATGAGATGTAGCTCATTCCACACACTATTTGTCGCATTATATTCTTTTATGACTCCTTATTCTAAATTAATCTTGATCTGTAACAGTATTCCTCAGGATGGCTAAAATGTTTATATAAAGTGTTTATTCAAATATGAGACAAGGTTTCCCTCCCCCCCCAACCCCCATCAGCACAGGCAAATAAGCTCCTCAACTTACATTTGCAGAGAAGGAAACCTCATTAAATATATTGTTTATAATTAACCTGCTGCCAAAATCAGCATGTGCTCAGCAATAGAAACCAGTTATGAAGCTGATTAAATGCAGCCAACACTGAGCATGACTATAAAACACATGGCCCATAAAGAGGAAACGTAGTGATAGGACCTTTTTTTTAAAATTTATTACAAAACAACTGAAAGAAACAACGTTAACATAAACTTGTCAATCTCCCCTACAATAATACCTTTTTCTTCTTGCACCTAATTTCACCATTAACCCATTAACCTCTCATGAAACACCCCAACCAAGGAAGAAGCAACAACCTTCATTCTATCCCTTTGTCATTTTGACATAAACACTGTCATTCTGCTTTCTTCCCTCTCTTCTCTCCCTTTTTCTTTCCCATCTCATCCTGATTTTGATCCACATAGCATTTTCAATGAATAAATTACCAACTCCAAACATTCTTTTCTTGTGAAAGCCAGTCCTGTGACCAGTCATAGGTTTCTCACCTTCCACAGCACTACTGTTGCACAAAATAGTATAGTTCTCAGTCTCCATGTCTCTAGTCCTTTGGGCATTAGCCCATAAAATACTATTTCATATGTTAAGGCACCATTCATATTGATTGCCCTAATAAAATGATGTGCTCCCTTCCATACCCCTTGCACAAAACAGCAGTTCCAAAATACATGCAGTACAGATTCTTCAGCCCCATATCCCTCTCTCAGACATACCACCAATCTTAGCAAGCCCATTTATGCTGAATGCCCCTCACAGAAAAAATATTACATATCATCATCCATATGATATCCATATGTTCTCCTTTCAATTTATTGTCTGTTACTTTCCACACATTTGCCATCTCTCTTTCCATCAAATAACAAACTATTGTTATCTTATCTTTCTTTCTTATCATATTAATCACCTTCTTACAGGCTTTCAAACACTTTAATCCCACTCTCTCAAGTTTATTTACCCTTATGCAAAGATGGAGAGCTTTTTATTTGGCAGGAGGCTGCCAGGTCCATGGCTTTTTCCATTGTCCCCCACACATGCCCCATCTTTTAATAATCTTTCTGCCAGGCAACAGAAGAAACATTCAGTTTTTCCCACCCCCTCCATTGCCTTTTTACAGAACATATTTATAAAGTAATTATACAAAAAGCTTTCCAAATCTAGAAATTTTGCCCTGATGAAAAATACATAGGAGAGACCAAACAATACCTGCACACCAAAATGAGCACACACCAGAAATCTATCAAAGACTAGAATACCCAATTACTTGTGGGGGCACATTTCTCACAAGAAAACCACTCTCTCTCCAATCTCTCAGTTCTAATCCTCAAAGGGAAAATACCTTTCACAGATGAGCCTATGAACTTTACTTCATCAACCTCCTGGATACAAAAAATGATGGACTATATATACATTGGATTTATGACAGATTATAACCGCTTAACATCTGACTCCCCAGGTACCTACCCTCCCTTGTCCCTCCAAGTCCTTCTCTTACCTACTGACTTCTCAATTTACATTTTCACTGACTGGCTTCCTTGCATGCATCCCAGCCTTTGGTTTCTTTACTATTCATTCCATCCACGAAGAGCACACACCAACTACAAATGCTTCTTCAGCCTGACAAAGGATATTGATACTTGAAAGCTTGCAAATTAGAATTTTTCCAACTATTTGAGTTCATCTAATACAAGATATCAGATTTACCCAAAGCACCTTGTCTGTCTTCAGTATTTCTTGGCAGTCTACTGATCTGTGCCCTTTCGCTTCACATTTACAGCATGTTGTACCAGCAGATGGTGTCCTTCCTGACAATACTTGCTACAGTTATGCTGTCCAGAATGTACTGCAAACCCTTAGTGTGGCCTTGCTTGGATTAGTAGTATTAAGTGCATTACTCACCAGGACTCCTTTCATCTCTCTTCATTACTGTTGGCTTAAGAATGGTATTATAAAGTTTGCTTTTTGAGAATTGTCTTATAGATATATATATATATATATGTATTAGAATGGTTAAAGATGGGCAGCAGGGGTTAATTGATTTTTTAGGAGCCTGAGTCTCACATACACAGTTTCACTCAGCTTTTGAAGCAGACAGGCTGTCTAACACAAAAAGGCCAATGGATATACGCACAGTCTGAGAAAATGGGGGAATATACTATACTGTTCCATAACACTATAAGGGTGGCATCAGCTAACAAGGCCCCAGAGCAGGTGGTGAGTCCCGGTTTTGGGGGAACAGACCAAATTAGAAGGCCCACAAAGATAAAATTAGTATGTGTGCATGTGATGTACTATATGGACATATGACAACCATACAGAGAGATCAACCAGCAACAGCCACAGACCACAAGTCATCAGAAGTCTTCAAGAGGGAAGGAGAATACAAAACCAGAGACTTGACAGTAAGAAAGGTCCCTCCTTTACCTCATCTTCCACCTAGGTCCCTCCTCCTCATCCCTCCTCAAGAGGGATGTCCATCCCCATCCCCAGCCCTTGGGAAGGGTCCCCAAGGCCACCATGGACAAGGACACACCACCAGCTCATCTCATCCACCCCACTGAAGGGGGGCAGAGAGGAGCTTGGCCTCCCACCTCCAGACGGCTAACATCTGATACCTAAGAGAGTCTCAAAGTGAAGACTTCATCCTGGCCAGATGTACTTTGATGACAGCCCTAGGATTTGGTAGAGATATAGAATTTCTTTATTGTTTGTAATGTTTCTTTCCTGTTATCACTGTGTATCAGTAAATTTGCTCATTATCAAATGAAAAGGTTGTGGTAGGTCTGAGGGTGGGAGGGTGCCCCCCACTTCCCCCTGAACAAGGCATCTGGGACCTAAATCCAGAGCCAACAACCACCACCCAAGCTCTCCATGATCCCATCCATATACTGTATTTATCATAAATCTTCTCAGCATACATAACTTTTTGTATGTCATTCTCCAACCATTTCTGTATCTCCCCCATCTCAAGCATGTCCATATACATTTGAATAATTAGTGTCCTTTCTCTTGTCTTTTCTTCCCCAGTAAAGCTTATCTTCTTAAGTTCTTCTTTCTCACCCACTGCCGCATATATCTTGCAAAAATCCTCGTAACTTTCTTGGATCCTATATGAAATTTCCCAAGGCTTCTGTCTAGGAAATATGACCAGTATATTCAAATGTTCTGCTTTAATATCCCAAACTTGAAACAATATTTTTCTCTATAAATTCATTTCTATTCATTGTCTGACTTCTCTGGTCTCCTTCCCCTGTTACTGCTGCTCTTATTGTCGGGTGTAGATTACCTGCCACTCCATCTCTTGCTTTCTCCCATCTTCTTTCTCTTTTGAGATCTGGTTTATTCCTCCCACTAGTCTTATTGCATCCTTTGAATTTTTGTTTCATTACTCATTTCTCCCTCCTGGCCTCCTCTCCTCTTCTCCTGTTCTTCCTGCCAACTGGACTTTTCCCTCATTGCTTTCTTCAATAAAGTCTACTACCAATCCCACCAAACCTTTCTTTCCTACCTTCTTTCATATCTTGTTCCCCACCTTTCTCTATCCTTCATAAGACTCTGGATCTTCATTTCCATTCTCTGATTTGCTTCTCATCTCTTGGTCCACTTTCCCTTCCATAAGTGTCACTCTCCTCTCCAAGACTGCCACCAATGCTGTTACAGGGTCCAAGAACTCCTCCTTTTCCATCCAGGTGTTCTCTCACTCTTTCCCCAGTGCTTCCTGCATTAATCGAGACAGTATACTAGGCCTCCACCATGATAGGATTGTCTTAGTAGATGTTTAGGATTGTGAATCCAAAAAGATGACAAAGCCAGTAGGAAAATACAAAGCATTTGAGCAAGGGACTAACAAAGGATGGGGGGGGGAGGGGAAAGCAACTAGGTTACAGATTGACTTTTATTAGTAGATGTTTTGGATGGGGAATCCAGAAAAAAGATGACAAAGCTGAGATGGAAATACAAAGTGCCCGAGCGAGGGACTAACAATTGAGGGATGGGGGAGAGGAGGGGAACGCGACTAGGTTACAAACTATACAATGTTAGCCAGCTAAGTCCGGGGGCTGGGGGATGTGGGAAGAGGGAAGGGGAGGTGGGGGTCGCGACGCTGAGAGAGAAAGGAGATAGATACACACATACCCATTACAGTGGTCCGCAATGTTGGAAGAAGTGGCTCGGAGAAAGTGTCTCAGTCCATAAAGTCCGATCGTGGGGGTCCTCTTCAGGTGGGGCGGGGTCGTCCGTGGCAGTGAAATCCTCTCAACACAAAGCAAAACGGGGGGGCGGTTCAGGCGGCGGTGTCCTCCGGGTCCGGTCCGGCGGCAGCTCGTCTGGAGGGGTCAGCATACTGGCAGTGGCCCATGATGTGCTCCATGTAGGTGTCACAGGACCAGCAGATGCTGTTGGACACCATGAGGCAGCTCATCAGCTTGGCGTAGTGGTGGGAAATGCGGCAGGCGTGGAGGACGCTCTCGTTGCTGGGGTCTCAGGCTCCGAGCATCCCCACGATGAGCGCGTCCACCATCACGTCGTAGCTGTGGCCCCTCAGGATGTCGGCCAGCGGGGCGTACTTCTCCTGCTTGAGAGCCTGGGCGTCGGTGAAGGCTTGGAGCCGGTTCTTGAAAGGGATGGTGAAGTCCACGATCACGATCTTCTTGGCCTCGTGGTCCATGACGATGATGTCGAGTGCAGCTGGCTCTCGTGGCCTGGGACAGTGCAGTTCACGGAGATCTCCCCCGCCGCGGCCAGGATGCCCCTCACCAGGCGGTCCTGGACAGCGTTGTGGTGGAGCTGCCAGGCTCTGGCGTGCGGCTTGCAGCCGCACAGCATGTGGAGGAGGGTCTCTGCCGCATAGCTGCACCATCGGCACCGCTTGTCCCGGTGGCCGAAGCGCACGGCTCCGTTCAGAGGCAGGCAATTGAGGCAAGCACGGTGGAGGAAGCGCCAGTCCGCGACGCGCGTGAAGCTCCCGCTGGGCATAAAGTGGTTGCTAGTGTCCCACTTCAAGGTGACGTTGAAGACCTTGCCCTGGTCAGGTTTGGCCCTCAGGTTGCCGGTGTACTTGTTGCAGACGGCATCCTTCAGGAACCTCTCCAGGAAGGTCCTTGTGCGGGGCGTCACAGTGATGCGGTCGGCATGCGGGGCTGGGCGCAGGCAGACTTCCAGCTCCCAGCACTCCTTGGTCCAGGTCCAGGCACAGCTGATGCAGTTCCCGAGGCAGCGTGTGGCGTTGTGGGCTCGGCTCCACAGTGAGGCAAAGTCCCCGCCATCCCGGCTGAACTCGCCCTCCAGTGAGCCACTGAGGAAGGTGGCCAAGTCTTGTCCGGTGGACAATACAGTCAATGTTAGCCAACTAAAATAGGAGCTCTATGATGGATGCACCATGACTGTCTGTGCCACCAACAGAGAGATGACAGTGATCCCCATCAGGTCAGGGATGAGACAGGCCTGCCCTCTCAGCCCCATCATCTTCAACCTAGCCATAGAACCACTCCTTCAAGCCATGGCAGGTGGACCCAGTGGACTCGACATGTACAGCCAGAAGTTGTTCACCCTGGCCTACACCAGTGACCTCGTTCTCCTCACCCCTGATGCCACCCAGCTGCAGCAGATGCTGGACATGATGTCTGAGGCAGCCAGGTGGATAGGCCTGTGCTTCAGTGTCACCAAGTGTGCCTCCCTGCACAACGGCAGTCAGAAGAGCTGCATCCTGGACTCCACCCTCATGATCCAGGGCCATGCAATGAGGTACCTACATGACGGTAAGGCGTATTGCCACCTGGGGATGCTTACCAGCCACTGGGCCAAGCAGACACTGGAGGAGACCATCGAGATTGTGCAGGACACCCACAAGCTGGACTTTCCCCTGCTGCCCCCTTGGCAGAAGATATGTGATGAACACCTTCTTCATCCCTTGCATCGCCTTCATCCTGAGGCTCAGCAGTCCACAAGACTCCCCTCAAGAAGGCAGATGCCAAGATCCAGTGGCTGCTGAAGAAGTAGCTGCACCTGCCGCTGAGGTTCAGCAATGAGATGCTGCATATCCCCTACTGGAAGAGAGGTGCCAACACCCCCTGCATGGGAGACCTCTGTGATATCGTGGTAGTCACCCAAGCCTTCTGTCTCCTGACCTGCCCAGACCCCATGGTAAGTATTATCACCACCAGTGGCCTTGAGGAGACCATCTGAAAGAGGATTGCAAGACAGCTAAACGGATGCGACTTGGCCACCTTCCTCAATGGCTTGCTGGAGGATGAGTTCAGCAGAGACAGTGGGGAATTTGCCTCGCTGTGGAGCTGAGCCCACAATGCCATGTACCACCTCGGTAAGTGCATCAGCTGGACCTGGACCTGGACCTGGACCGAGGAGTTCTGGGAGTCTTCCTACAACCAGCCCTGCATGCCAACCACGTCCCAGCGATGCCCCACATGAGGACCTTCCTGAAGCAGTTCCTGCAGGACGCCATCTGAAACAACTACACCAGCGACCTGAGGGCCAAACCCAACCAGGGCAAGGTCTTCAACAGTAGTTCCCCCCAACCCCTCATACCTATCTCCTTGAAACTTGGCAGGCTTTGTGGTCTCAGCAGAGGATACCATTCCTGTAGTTTTGACCCTGCTGTGGCTTAACACATACATATGACATGAGTTTTGCTCTCAAGATTTTGGTGTGCAGGTTCTGTGAACCCCCTGTACCTATCTTGAAACTTGGCACGCCTCATGCACTCAGAGGGGGCTACCATTTCCATAATTTTCATCCAAATCTGGCCAGAAATGACAATCATATAGGCTGTTTCAACCTTCCCCATTATAGCCTATGGGCAAAATGTTGAAACAGTATCAAAATGGCAAAATGTTTCGACTTACCTCATTTTGTTTCAAGGCTGTTTCGACTGTACCTTTTCCATTTCAACTGTGCTGTTTCAATCTTGAAACAGGTTGAAACAACATCACAACAAAACTGGTGGCAAAATTTTACACGGCCTTAGAACCTACCTCAAGAATAAGTTAGTGCAACCCATCTGAATAAGATATAAAGTAGCCCCCATTGTGTGCAGTCCCCCTCAGTACCTACTCCTTTTAAAGCCATGCTAAGCCACTTTACTAAACACATTTTGACTTCCTCTTCACTCCTGCAACTGAGCTGTGCCTTCCTTTCCTATTTCCAGTTATTCCTGTTTCTCCACCAGTCTTAAATGTCTAGCAAACATCACCAAACAGGACCCCAAACAGTTCATCTGCAATCCTTCTATCCCTCCCTCTCTTAGCTTGCCACATATCATTAGTGTGGCCCCACCCACCATGAGGTGGAGCTGACCAGGTTGCTCTGCACCTCATCTGCATATAAATATTTTGGAGGATCCAGGACTTGTGACAAGAGTACCTGGTTCTAGTTGTGAGTGGGAGTGCTAATTAGTACATGGATCCTTCGTTGCGGGGGGAATTATGAAGTACACACACATACTGAGCAGTAGTGAGCTGTAGGGTCACCATGCCTTGAAACGCTGTTGACTCGGGGGCCCAGGTCAATGAGCTATATAGTAAATAATGATCCTTTTGGCTTTGGGCAACATGCAAATTACTGTAGGTATGTTTATTTCAAGGTCAGTATTTTCACATTTTCTCCTGTTTTCCATGCGCTCGGGGAAAGCAGTGTCTGACAGTAAGGAAATGGAGAAGGAGCTGTAGGGGGAAAAAGCTGGGGGAGGCAAGAGGGCTCTCTGACCACTGAGAATTATTTTCCCTGCTGTAGCAATGAGAGGGCAACAAATTCAAGACAATACATTTATACATTTTCCATACAGAGAGTTTAATTATTGGGAGGTTACCATATCCAGGAACATCTTATGTTTGAGAAAATACAGTACGTGCTTCTGCTTTTTTGGGTTCATTGTTTTCTGTTCAAGTGTTGTTTAAAAAGACCATTTTTTTTAATGGCTTTTGTGACCAATTTATGTTTAAAGATAGATTGCACATTTACCTTGATCATGAATGAGCAAAGGTAGCAAGCACTTTAATACTTCAAGAAGGGAATCTAGTCTATTATACCCATTCTTTTTGTTCTGTGTAAGTCTATAATCATAGGTGTATTAGATATCCTAGTGATGTCATTGCCATCCTCATTCAATTTGGCAGTGTCTTGAAATAAGTCTATATGTCAAAGATGATTTCACAGAAATGTACCTTCTTTATAGTGCTCAGCATTAATACCTCTTACGCTACCAAATGGCTCATGAGAAGGTTATGCACAATGACATTGCAAGCACCTTTAAACATACTCATTCCAACTCCAATAAATATTCCACTTGCAGTTGAAGAGGATAATTAAAATCATTTCTGGTGCTTAGAGAAGTCCAAGCCCAACGATGCTGAAGGATTTATGAATTAAATTTGCCTGATGAGCTGCAACAAAGGTGACAGCATCTCCAGTTTACAGCCCTGTTTTTAATTTCAACATGTTATGCATGGCCAGAAACAACAACAGTAATTTCCTTTTTACAAGCATTATTACTTATAAATCATGTTGATGGCATAACTGTATTAATTTGAAAGGATGAACAGATAATGGAGCTGAAACTGCTTGATCTGTTTTCTAGTCTTCATTTCATAAGTAAAACAAAACAATCAACAAAGTATGACTTCAATTTTAGTCCTTTTATGGATCAAAAGGCATTTTAAAGGACTTACGCACCTAAAAGTTAGGTGTCCTACTGGCCCCCCGAGGGTGGAACTCAAAACTCCGAAGTCAAGTATCTAGACTTTTTATATACTCAATGGAGAACATGAGGCACCTGAAAAAAGGGAACCAAAATCACACATGTTGAATGGGTAGGACTGTAGAACCATCCAACTACAATTCTAAGTGCAGAGCATGTTCTATGCTGCTCTATGACTAGAGGCAATAAGTTCTCTCCATATACTTGGGATCCAAATCCTAGAATGCACTCCTGAGGTGGATACCTACATTTAACCCTTTTAAACAATGGCACAAAGTCATGGCAGGCTGGCGATTTATATATTATTATTTATTTATTTATTTTACAGAGAGGTATAAGCTTTTGTAGGCAATAGCTTATTTTGTCTGATGCTGGGAATGGACTCGAAGAGAATATGGGTACTAAATAGAAAGTGATAAGGTAATTTAGATGCAAAGGATAGGGCATAGGTGAGGGGGCACTACTGAGAGAGGGTAAGGTCAATTGAAGAGAAAAGAGCTAATCGAGGTAGCAGGGTAAAAATCCAGAGTCTCTGTTGAGCTCACATTTAATGCAATCCAGTCTGTGATTGATATCTTGTTCTAAATTTGGCACGTAAGGTTGAGTTTTTTAATGTTTTGTGGTTTTAAACAATTACTCCAAGCTCGGTCAGGAAATCCATGGAGGTTAAAGAGTTCTGCCACAGGCTTCTGTGTCTTTCTGGACTTGATGTGAAATCAGTGTACATTCATTCTTGCACATAGAGATCACACCATCTGGCCAACATAGACAGCACAGAGGCGCTGTAAGTAGGTGATGGCATATATGATTCTGGTAAAGGCCTCACCCAATTTGAAAGAATTGATGGAGGATGCTGTTCTTCAAATGGAGATGAAGATGGTGCTACTGCTGTTGAAGAAGTAGGAAGCTTGGATTCCAAAACCCATATCTGCCAGACTATACATAGTTTGGGTGAAGATATGCTCCACCCATCCAACTGAATCTTGTCTACTTTGTAACAAAGACTACAAAGAGAGCAAATGGGGGGGCTGTAGACCAGGGGTAGGATGTGTGTGTGGTGGGGTTGGGGAAGGAAAAGGAGGAGGAGTTTTTGTTTCTGGACCCTACTCCCAGAATTACTTCTGATTTTAACTAGTGATTTATAAAGTAAAATATATAAGCAATGCTGGAAGCAGATGCCAGAAATTAGTTATTTCCTTTTTCAGGTGAGTGCCCTAACCCCTGATTCATATTCCCTGGATGTATCTGCGTGAGGTGTTTACTGCAGAGCCGAGTAATTATCTCCACAGTAAAACATCACAGGCACATTCTATTAGGTTACAGTAGACTAATAAATGCTGCCAAAGGGTAGTTTGGCTAAACACAAGTACTACCATGCGGTGGATTTGGTTTCTGTGCTATGTGTAGATAATTATGGGGATGGCTGCAGCAGAAGGGTGCTTCAGTGCAGGGGCTGCCTGCTGGCTAGCCCCACACTGAAGCACTCTCCTGCCCCAGCCAGCCCCTTAGCAGCACATGGAGCCTGGGAGTTGGAGCAGACCTGAACTGGCAAGCTGGCTCCCTGGGTGCCCTGCCAGCCTGGACTGCTTTTGACTGGGCTCCATGTGCTACAAAGTTTATTTGTGCGCATTAATTGCACATGTAAATGCACCTCCTCTTTTTTTCTTTTCTTGTGGCTGAACATAAGAACATAAATGTGCCATGTTGGTTCAAATTAATGGTTATTCTAGTCAAGTACTATGCCAGGAGTAGATGCTTTAGAGGAACAGCATATGAACAGGGTATATCTAGAGTAATCTATCCCTGTCATACTCTTCTGACATCTAACATTATTGGTTTAGAAATGCCAGAAAATACACCCCTTACCATTTATTAATGGATCTATCATCTGTGAATTGGTCTAGTTCCTTTATTGAACCTGTCTATGCTATCTGCCTCTACAGCCTTTGGGCATAATGAGTCTCGCAAGTAAACAACTGCATAAAAAATGACTTTCTCTTGTTAGTTTTACACCTGTCTCCTCTTTATTTCAGTGAGTTCCACTTAGTTCTAATATTCTGGGACTTTTGAATAATAATTCACCATTCCCTTTTTTCTATACCCTTCATGACTTTATAGACTTCAATCACACCCCGCTCAGGATTCTCCTGTACAGACTAAAGAATCCTGTCATTTTTCTCTCTCCTATCATGGCAGCTGCTCTATACCCATAATAATCTTAGTTGCCCTTCTCTGTGTCTCTGGCTCTTGCATTTTTGGTTCTTTAGTTTCAACATAAAAAAAGAGGGTACCTCCACCCTGACCAGTTTTATAATCTGGTAGTTAAGAACTTTTTATGGGAAGAAAGACAATTTCCCATTCTCTGCATGAGCCTCCATCTATTAAGCATCATACAACAGACAGGCATCACTATTTTATGATGAGATCCATCTGATTTCTTTGTGTGGTAGGAGTGCTTAGGACATACTTACTGGAGTGGTTCTGTTGGGGGCCACTCCACCCACTTTCAAGATCCAAGTGGCATTTAGGTGGAAGAATGGTGCCTAGCTCCACAGACTAAGGCAGTTCTGGACATATACAGAAGGCAGAATTACAGTGCCTACAGAGTTTTCAGGTCAGTAAGAGAGATTCCTGACAGGGCTAAGTGGTTGCTGAGCAGGGATTTTTTGGATTACAAAAAATTGGGCACTGATAGTAATCATAAATCTTTGGTTGGATCTGGCTGTAACTGATCAAGGAATAAATAGCTGTCCTTTAGATGTAGGTATAGAGAGAAGAGTAAAGGTTTAAATTTTGATTCAGAAAATTGCTTAAATGTGCACATTTCTGAACTGAAATGTAAATCGCCCATCTAACCACCCTTGAAGTTAAATTAGAAGCAGAGAAGGAGTCCAGTTTATAAATTGTCATTGTCCTGATACAGCTACAATTGCTGTTTTAATAGTTCAGTCCTCGATTTAATTTTATATTAATTTTTATATTTTAATATATATTATTTTTGAGCTAGAGTTGCACTCCAGTCCAACCTAGAAATCATCCTGTGATTGACATGCATTTTTTGTTTTTCAGCTAAATGATACAAGTACAAATTTCCATTATAAATACTGGGTGAAATTAGCTCATAAGACAGATGGCAATTATGTTATAATGCAGTGGAAGAGTTTTTCTTTAGGTTAGAATTAACAGTGCCTTTGCATAAATCTAGAAAAAGAAACTACATAAAAACTCTGTATATAAAGTTATGTATAAGGAAGGGCTCAAATGATAAGTTAAAATATGGATGTTGCCTTGCTGTTGAGTACTAGTTATACTGGCGAGAACAGCTTGCAGGTTATCTTCCAGTTAAAAAGAAATTATTGCTGTGGACTCTGATATATTCTTAAAATGAGTTATTTTATTTATTTTTCTTATTTGAATATCTCAACTGAGTACAAATACCTGGTTCTTAGGGAGACTTTCTGCTTTGAAAAATCTGACTCTCTTTAGCCACATCTAGAAAAAGAGAAATTTCCCTTGCTGTTTAGGTGAGCTTCCCAAAGAACCTGGTCTTTAGAAACCAACAAGGAAATTTTTTTTCCAAACTAACAGAAACCCCTTCCCATTTAAAAAAAAAATAATAATTTCATAGATTTCATAGACATTAGGGCTGGAAGGGACCTTGGAAGATGGAGTCCAGGCCCCTGCCCAAAGGGCAGGAAGTCAGCTAGGGTCATAGGACCCCAGGAAGATAAGCATCCAATCTACTCTTGAAGGTGTTTAATGTAGGTGCTTGAACCACCTCTGATGGCAAGCTATTCCAGACCTTGTGGGCTCAGACAGTAAAGAAATTCTTCCCTATGCCCAGCCTGAAATGGTCTTGCAGTAGTTTATAGCCATTCGACCTCGTCATCCATTGGGGCACTCTGGTGAACATATGTTCCCCCAGAAACTGGTGGTCAACCCTGATAAACTTATAGGTGGCCATCAGGTCACCCCTGAGCCTGAGCTTTTCCAGGATAAAGATCCCCATGGCTGTCAGCCTGTCATCGTAAGGTCTGCTTTCCTGACCCCTGATCACCTCTTCTCTGGACTCTCTCAAGCTTCTCTACATCCTTTTTGAATGGTGGAGCCCAAAACTGGACGCAGTACTCCAGCTGCAGCCTCACCAAGGCCAAGTACAAGGGAAGAATGACGTCCCAGAATTTGCTTGAGAAGCATCTATGGATGCAAGTCAGCGTTTTGGTCGCTCTACTACCCACAGCATTGCATCGTAGGCTCATGTTCATAATAATAATATAAGGCTCTACATAGCAGTGCCATCTTGTAATCCCTACCATTATTATATTTCATGATATCATGGTAAAGTCTAAAGGTCACAAATTATTAGTATTATCATGCTACACACTCTACAAAGATAAGTAAATGACAGCCCTTGCCCGCAAAAGCTTGCAGTCTCACGTGGTAGGCAGGCAAAATGTTATATTATACTGTATTTACTCTAATAAACTATGAGGTTCCCCTCCCCTTCCCCCCAATGTTATGGGGAAAAAAAGCCCCTTGTCTTATGATTGCATACAATGAAACATCACTAAATACATTGTCTATCATTAAACTTCTGCCAAAAATAACATAGGTTAGTGCAGACTATCTAAATATGGTATTGCCCGTTTGTTGACTCTTTTTTTCAGTCATGGTGAGCCATGGTATTATATATAGTTTATCCAGAATCCCTCTGTCAGTGCTTCTTTCAACCTGGCCCAAGTGATTATTGTGTACCCCGCCCTCCATGAGACGCAGCCAGCTAAGTTTCCCTGTGCCTTATGTGCATATAATTTCTGGATGATCCCAGGACTCATGACAAGAACACCCAGTTTCAGTCGTGAGTAAGGAGACTCATTCAAAGATGGATCCTTTGTTGGGATGGGGGTGTATCTGGAGTACAAAGACATACTGGGCAGTGCTGAGCTGTGGGGTCAACATGGCTTGAAAAGCTCTTGGCTCTGCTGAGGCCCAGCCCAGTAAGCTATAAGGTAAATAACGAGCCTTCTGGATTTGGACTAATATCATGCATAGTTTATACTATATATTAGGCCTGTGTAAAGTGCCCAGTATTCGGTTCACATTCAGCCACTTCAGGGAACAGTTATTTGATTCACTAATTCGGATCACTGTCCTGAATTGATTTGGCTAAATCGGATTCAAAAGATTTGTCACTGATTCCGTGTGATTCAGTGATTTGGCCATAGACTATAATGGAGAATCACTAAAATACCTATGCAGGGGCTTCTGTGAAAGTGCACCTCAAACTGTTGAAAGCAAAACTCAAGTCACATGTGTGTGTTAACTGGGTTTCTGGTTGTAGCTGCATTGGTCTAAGAAACAGGCAAGCAAGGTTCTTTGAGTAGATGTGGTATCTTTTATTAGACCAACTGAATAGACGGAGAAATATATTTTGGCAAGCTTTTGAGTTTAAAAATCCTTCGTCGGTTGAAAAAAAACCATCCTCACTTGGTGTGTGCTTTTCCTGGATGGAAAGAATAGTAAAGAAGCCAGAGGCTAGGCTGATATGCAAGAAAGCCAGTCAGTGAAAATGTAAATAGAGGTGGAACAGGGTGAGAGACAGGCAGGGTGGGGGGGGATGTAGCAGCAAGGTAAACGTGGAAAGGTACCTGAGGAGTCAGATGTCTGACAGGTTATTCCTCTGGAATTAATTTATCCAAGATGCATGTTCAAATGGCACACCCAGGAGCGATTAACTCTGGAGCAATAAGCTCTGTAGTATCTTCATGAGCCGTGATTGCACATGTGGATGTGAGTGACCAGTGTTGTGCTATTCCTGTTTCTAATCAAGGCTATATTAAAAATCCCATCAAATTTTGGGGTGTTCATGGGGCAACATGAAGGTTTTTTATATTTGTTTGGCTGATATGGCATGTATAGTCTCATTGAGAAGCCAATGCCAACCTGTGTTCTTTTATGTTGATTTTTATCTCTTTATGGGTTATGTTGTAATGTCGTTATATCTTTATGATTTTGGACATGATCTAATAAAAGGAACTGAGGGATGCATACTTAAAGAAAAGGGAGTAGATGAAACTGCCCTTGCCATATGGCAAGAACAACCATCATTCTCAAACAGATGGAAGAGGCTATTGTTGGGATGGGCACCTTAGATTTTGTCAATAGCAATGGCACCTCAGAATAATGGGCCTTTAGCTAGTGGAATTACATTCCCTCTGCCCCTGGGAGGCAATATATTTCTAGAGGATTCTGAGATACATAAGCAATTAAAACAATACTAATATGGGAGGGGTGCTGGCTTGGAGGTCTTTTTAAGGGATATTTGTGAAGTGGTTTGGGTCTTTGTATTATTCAAGGCTTGGGAAAGTTCCAGGTCCCCAGCAGTCAGGGTGACAGGATCAGCAAGGGCGACCTCTAAAAATACTGGCGGGTCTTTGAAATACTAGATTGTGATCATATGAGATAGAACAAGACAAGAAAAAAAATCTTACTGTCTTCAAAATTAAGGTCAGTTTTTCTTGTAAAATTATCTTCTCTTTTATATAATAAACCTTTTGGTTGGTTTGTATTTTTATTATTTGCTTGTAGCAAAGTATGATCTCAGGGTGAGTGTTATTCCACTCTAGCCCATTCTATGGAAAGGGAAGACTATTTTTTTCCCCACGACTGAAGGGGAACTACCTAGAGCTGGCAAAGATTCCCCAGCTGCAGATGTGAGATTTAGTATAAGCATAGTGAAGGTGAGGCTTGAGGGGATTAAAAAAATCATCCCAGGGAAAATATTGGTCTGTTCCTTGGGGCAAACAGTGGAGCACTGGGGTTCTTGTAAGTGGATGGGTTTCTCACAGGTTAATAGTTTCTGACTTCTAGTATGGGGTAAATATTGCTACATGTCATGTAAAAATAAACAACTAAATGTAAAGGTTATGAAAGGATGATGGGCTGGGTCCTGTGCAGGAAGGATTCCCTGTTCCATAATGCACCATGATCACCGTTCTGAGTAAGGGCCATGATGGGTACAAATAATTGCATGAAAAAAGTGGGAGATGTAATCTGTCTTGTGAGTGTGGTCCCATAGAGGAAGAGGCACTGAACCCACAGTTCGCATGACTTTCTCTAGTCTCATGGGTGAGAAACTTGCAGAAAATATTGTGAAATATTTTAACTTTTTCACTATGCCAAAAAATCAGATAATTTAGCTTATGGTGAAACAATAACACAACACCCCTCTTAGCTTTATTTACAGTGAAACCTTCTCAAATGCTAATGTCTTTAAAACCTATAATGCACGGGATGGGCTGGATCCTATTCTATCTAATATGGTGTGTCTACACATCACCCTATGGCACCATTGTTACTACTCCATGCTTTAGTACTTTTGGAAGTACTAAAGCACAGTGCAGTACCTGCCCACACTGCACCATACACATGACACAATTATTTTTAGCCACTAATTTGTCATAGCGGTGTGCTAAAATGGGGGAGTGCACCACTACCGTGAAGTAGCTGCCGGTGATGTATGGATACACATGATCACTACATCATCACAGCACATCGTTATGTTACTGTAGTACATTGCTATGGTGGTCTAGGGTGATGTGTAGACATGCCCTTAGGCACCTAATCAGACTTAAGTGTCTAAGAGTGATCCTATTTCAACTTCCTCCAGTCCCTGAAATACAATTAATTGAAAAAACAGGTGGGCCCTCCTCCTATTTACTGCTTTTTGTGGCTTAGTCTTGAGGCTAAAAAGATGAAGTATGACAAAATTAGGTGATTGTACTTTTTTTCAGACTTCAGCAGGGTAGACTAGGATTGCACTTAGATACCTAAATCCATTTAGGCACTAAACAGGTGGAATATATTCTCACCCATAATCTCATACAGCTGAAATCAAACCCAGATCTTTTATGTCCCAGACTACTGCCTTTACTTCAAATTTCCCTTGTCTTTCAGTATAGCTTATTTCAGAGAGCTTTCTGTAGGTTTTTTTGGGTAGGCATCGGGGAAGTTCAATACATGTATGCTAATATAACTTACATTATTCTAGTCTAAAGTTCCCCCTACTATCTCTCTCTTGCAATACAGTAATGCTCACTCTCAAATTCAGGGTTTTGTAATAAATATCACTACCACATTTTCAGGATTTTAAAAAGGTGATTTTACAGTGAAGCTAATGTTGGTTTTATCTATGTGTAATGCTTATTAGCACAATGTGGTTCTGTGTTTCCCTCTAGTGGCTTTACAACAGAGAGGTTTGACTGCTGTTGCCCTAGAGCTAATAGAACTTAGATTTTTTGTTTCTAGGTTGGGCAGCCAAGGTGCTTGAGGTCTTGGTTATGATACCCATTCATTATAACTATCCAGGCAACATTGTTACATATTAAGATATGGGAAAGTTTGCCTCCACAGAGGAACTCTAGACATCTGAATTTATGAGGTTTTGTTGCATGAAGGAAGTACAGTCTCTACATAGTTGTGAGTGAAGAGTTAGTATCGGATGTGTAGTGTAGGGAGAAAGACTTATAGTAAGGTAAAAAATAACATGATTCAATCTACTTTTGTTTGGGACACTGAGGACGATAACCTTCCCTCCTTTCATTCCCTGCTTTTCCCTGTGTACTGATTCAGTTTGATTATATGGGCTAGACTTTAGGTTCTGGATGTTACCTAAAACTACAAACTGATTATTTTTATATTGTAATTTATTTTACAATTCTTGTTGGTCTTCTGCTCTAGTCATTAGTTAGGCTGGGGTAAGGTTTTGGTAAATGGCCTCCTTAAATGGAAGATGAGAAAATTGACATTACAACCAAATTCTCAATTAGTCCCTTAATTGGTTATAACTAATAAGACCAGAATAGGTCAGCAATTAAAGATCCAGGATGATTAACAGTAAAGGAGATTTAAAAAGAAAGACTGCTTAAAGAAGGGAACAGTTTGTTGGTATGCTTTGTTCAGTTAAATTGACTCTTCAGAATTACAAGGTGGATTAATTTTTCTTCCCATAAATTTAATAGATTATTTTATCATAAACATACTAAACCCCCCCAAAACTTAAAATAAACAGTTTTTAATACATTGGGGCTGGTTATCTATGTGGGATTCAGATGAAGTCATATTTGTGCCACATTCACAGCTAAGACAAGAAACACAGCACAGTAGAAAAAGAGACAGCATTAAATCTCACCTGTCCTTGAGGAACTATATGCTAGATGGGAATGGCTGGGGTGCAGTTCTTTTTGACCATCCCTCTTCTCTGCCTTAAATACATTTCTGGAACAGAGTTATACAGGAGTTTAGGTATGCTACTTTTGCATTGTTTCAAACAAGTGGAATAGTCAGCTGGTCAGATCAGCTTTCTGGCTTATTTATTTTCCTGGAGAACACACAAGATGATGAGTCCTGCAATATATGCATCTTTTAAAAGTGATACAGAGATATGTACGTGGAAAGATGAAAAGCTTCAGACAAAATGAACCTTTTGCTTAATTTTGATCTGGCTTTAATTTTTCTTAGTGGAAAGTAGCTCTTACATTGAAAGGATATTCCTGACAGAAATATCCATTTTCATACAATGGTTTCAGTGTGTGTGTGTGCGCGCGCGCATGTGTGCATGTGCGTGCATGTTTCAAGTAAAACATGAACAAATAGAGAACAAACAACAGCAGGAATATTTATTTTCAAGATGTTTCCAGGGAAAAATATTTCCCAACCAGTCCTAAAAAGGCTTCCTTCCTTTCTTTATATTTTCCAGGGGAATTTCATGAAGGGGAATTGGTTTCATGGATGTCTATTCCAGAGTCTCAGAAGGATCTGCTAGCCTTCCATGCTACTTTCTTCAAACCCTCTGGGTGCATCTACAAGTGTGTTTTACTGTGGAATTTCCTAATTAGCTCCCACAATAAAGCATCACCAACTACACATATGATGCCAATAGGCCAGAGTAAACTAATTAACTCTGCTGTAGGATAGTACTGTCTGACACAAGTACTATCTTACAGCACAGTAATTTATACCACTGAAACACATGTGTAGATGGTGACCAGGTTGGCTGGTGCATGAGGATGCTACAGTGCAGGGACTGCCTGCCAATAGCCCCACACTGTAGTACCCTCATGTCCTAGCCAACCCCTCCACAGCACATTGAGGTACAGTGGAGCAGCCCCAGGATGACAGATTGATCCCCACCCAAACCTTGTGAACCTGAGGCTGTGCCACCCTGGCTCAACTGTTGCAGTCCTGGGTGTACATGTAAATGCTGTGCCCAGGAAGAATGAACTCCGGCATGATCTGTACCAGAGTTTATTCAGATGCATTAATAACGTGTAGATGTGCCCTTCAAGCCCTGATTTCAGCCTAGTCTTGTTTTTTCTTTTTACTTGAATATTGATCTGTTGATAGATTTGCCTGACCTTTTAACATTATTCCCAGAATCTGAGACCTTTAAGATCATGGCTGTGAATATGTTGCTGGGATTAGACTCCACAATTCTGAACGGTGTATTTAGTGTTTTATATCAAAATGTATAAGTGCCTACATTTTCTGCCTAAAATGGACTTAAGGATGTGCAAACTGGCTGCTGCATACAACAGTATAGAGTTGCACACCATTATGTACTCAATGCACAATCTTACTTTTTTACAGATTGGAAGAGATTCTTAGAACAAGCTGGGGTTGGTCTAAACTCACTGACATACTTACATGCATGTTTTTTTCAGAACAAGATTACAATAAAAAGATGAAGCCCAGAACTCTTGCAATAGAATACTGTAACAGAGAAGACTTTATATCAGAATGGTAGATGACTGCATCAGAGTAGGAAAGATTTAGGGGATCCATTAAAATAAAAGCTCTTCAGAAAACAAAATGTTCATATATAATGGTAATGATAATTTGAGCATCACAGTAAGTTCCAGATGCAGGAGTACTGCAGTGCATATGGTAATAAAATAAGCACTGGCTAAATAGAGGCAGTGATTTTGCCAACTTTTTCTTGATGAGTATTATCTTACTGAAAGAGCAACTGGTTTGACTTTAACAGAACTACTTGGAGAGGTAGAGATACTACTTAGTGGGCACATCCACATGTTCTTTAATGCACCATAATTATGGCACATTAAGTTTTGTACCTGTAAAGACAGGTACTAATTTAATGTACTATAATAGGTGCTACTGCACATTACCACAGATGAACATTTTTTGTGGTGCTAGTGTGCATTAGATTAAATCTACTTCACATTAGTGCATTAGCATGGGCTTTGCTTGCCACACTAATGCAAAGTAGAATTAGTGTTCTGTGCATAAAACATCTCATGTAGTCGCAACTAGTATTGGTAAAGGTGCCAGAATCTGACCCAGAAGGTACAAGAATAAAACTCAGGATTTTGATAACAACTGTGTTATAGGTTTTAATTGTTAAAGAATTCCAAAAGAATTAGGTACCCAACTACCACTGGATTTCAGAGAGATGAGTGCCTACTTCCTTTAAGGTCCATTGAATATCCCTTCCTTATTCAAAACAGAAGGTTTTTTTCCCTGTATTGGGCTTAAGTATTAGAAATATTATAGATCTTCTGTAAATGATGAAAGACAGATTTAGCTGGTTTGTCAATGCTACTGTAATGTCCTGCCTCAGCAATGAGGAGGAGGAATCAAGTAAACCTCACCAAAGTTTCAAACTGGATATACATCAATGAGGCAGCTCCAAGTTTCTCCCTCTGTACTTCTTTTTCTGTTCTCTGCATCCAGCAGGCCACAGCAGACACTGGGGTGAGTGGAGAGGTAGTAAGGATGTGGGGGAGCCTCCAGAATAGCCTCACTAGCAAACTTCAAGCTTTGTCATGTGCCTATGGACTTGGATGAGTACAGCATCATTGGTCCTTCCTGAGACACACTGTCGTAGCAATATAGATAAGCTGTAAATGACCTAGACCATTGTTTTTAAGCAATAATGTTCTAGTGAGTATTCTCTCTCAGAGATGTGTTTCGGAAAGGTTGACAGTGATTTTGATGTGTCTCAGTAATAAAATACCCCAAAAAAGTTTTTATATTATAGGAATCAATGCAGCATTGATTTCTATAGATCCAACATTTTAGGATCTACTTAAATTTATTGTCTGGTGTCAAGACACATTAAAAAACAAAACAAAACAACCTTCGTAAATGAGAATTCATACATCTAATAAAACCTAGAAGGATATAAAGTACTGAAGTCAACATGCCTTATGGCTGTCTTCTTGATTATGAGATAATATAAAGCATGCAAATATATATACTAGAGACATTAAAAATAAAATAATTTATTGAAATAGGCAAGAAAGAGCATAATATTAGAAAAATATGAGAAAAGTCTGGTATGTTTAAAATCAGAAGCTGTTAAAGTCACACTGATTCAAAAGTAAAACTAAAAAAACAGTTATTCATTTGTATGTGTGTGGCATAAGTAATCTAAGCAGAAACAAAAGCAATCAATGCGTATAACTTAACTATGCAAGATGAATAGAAAAATAATATTTTTTTGCATTACAAATGTTATATCCTGTTTAACAGTTTTATCATGAGTCAGACATATAAGATTAAGGGTACCCTGTATGTCACGAGATGCAATGACTATGTTGTGGCAGGATGTAGGCAGTCCGGTCAGCAGAGTTCAGTGACAAACTGTGTCCAGGAACCAGGTGGTCAATTGGAAAGTGAAGTCCAAGAGTATGCCATGTCAAGGGCACCAGAGAAGTAGATGGAGAGCAAAGTTACTAACCAGCTGCGTCAGGAAGCTGGGACATCAAGTCATGAACAGAGTCTGGAGCAAGCCAAGTAAGCTGCCCTGATGCTTCCTGTTCCTGTGCAGAGGTTTATATGCAGGAAGTAAAACATGGACTAACCCCAACTGGCCATGCTGGTGACGGTGTGGGAAAAAGGTTAGGCTCTCCTGGAAGGTTCAGGCTGCCCTGGCTCAATCTGGAAGATGGTAGGCTGGGCTGCGTCGCCTGTGTGGTATGCAGAGACCCCAGTTTGAGGCTGCAACATAACAAACCAGAGAACAGTAATGTGTACATGCTGTTACAAATGAAACATTTGTCTGATTACAGTACCTTGAATAAATATTAGTCCTGCAGGCACTAGTAGACAGATGTAACTGCAGTGGGAGTCTGGCAGGAGTGGGCAATTATTTGGGCATGAGGGCCACATAGGGAGTTTTGATAAACTGTCACAGGCTGGGTCAGCCACTTGACTTGCTTCCCCACAACAACTTACCAAAATTCCTTATGGGGCTCTGGGCAGGCAGGGAGCAGTGTCCAGGGGCAGGTGAGCCTGTGATCAGGGGCCAGGTCACCAGACAGTGACCACTTCAACTTGGGGTCTGGGGCTCCTTCCCTACATGTCCCTGCCCTCTGGAGTGGGTGTGTGCTGTGTGTTGGAAGGGATGTAGGGGACTTGTGAAAGTGGCGGGGGGGGGGGGGCTGCCTGGGCACTAGTTCCCAAGAGCCTGCCATGGGTAAGAGAAAGGGTGGTGGAGGGTCAGGAACAGAACTCAGTACAGCACTCCAGTTTGGGCTGAGCCCCACCTACTTGCAACAGGACACTGTGTGCTGCATTCCCACTGGGACCCATGGCCCAGCCCAGCCAGGTGCTATTGTGTGCCTTCTACCTCCAGTGGTAACTCCTGCTCCTGACATGTCCCAGCTGCACTGTGCCACTCTGGGCAGGTGGCTTAGCTGGCGGGGTTCCTGCCCCAGTGTACGGGGCTGACTCCACTAGAAGGTGGCTAGGAGCTAAAGCCAGAGCCCCACATGCTGAGGCAGGAGACACCCACCTGCCTGCCCACCCACCTGCATGAAGTGGCACAGCAGGAGCAGTTTCTGGCAGGGCTGTTATTGGTGTGGCTGCAGCTGCATGCTGCTCTGCACCCCACTTCCCCCCCCCACCAGGGGCAGCTCTTACTATAGGGCTGCCCCTATAGTGTTGTGCCATGCTGCACTGCTCCCAGCCAGCAGCTTCAGCTGGCTAGCTCCTTCCCCAGCACACAGGACTCTGGCTTCAGCTCCTGGCTGCCTTCCAGTGGAAGGCAACTGGGAGCTGTATTCAGAGCCCTGTGTGCTGGGGCAAGAGCCACCTGGCTTAAGCCATGCACCTGCCAGGTGTGGTGTGGCATGGCATGGTGCAGCAGGAGCAAGATGAGGAGCAGCCACTGGAGATGGGGAGAACAGCAGTATTCAGCTGCAGCCAAGCTGGAAGCTGCACATTCTGGCCAATGTCAGTGGAAGCATGGCGTGGTCTACCCAGACACCACTGGATGGGTCTTGGCCCCATGCTAAGCACCATGGTGGACTGGATCCAGCTTGTGGGCCATATTTTGCCCATCTCTGGTCTGATTTCTATGAAGATAGATCTATTCCATACTGTCAGCTAATATTATTGGTAGTCCCATTCACCATCCCAGTGCCTGGTCTACCTTTTTTAATACTTCCTTATTTTGTCTACCACCCTCTTAATCATCCGTTTATAACAAGTAATCTGAGGCAGAAATTCTGAACTCCCGTTCACTCTACACATTCTCCATTACCCAATCCATTATGTAAACATTTACCTTGGTCTATAGTGGATTAAAAAAAATAATGGTTTGAGTTAGTAACATTTCCATCCAGTTGGCACTCATTTTTTACTGCGGTGAATGACTGTACAAGGATGTGGGGCAATAAAGCCCAGCCTTTTGTGAAGCTGATCACAGTTTATTAGAAAATACTATGTGATCAAAGTTCAAAATGAAATAGGTCTGCTTTATTTAGGGCTGGATCATTTTAGCTATCATAAACCATGTATTCTTCTTTCAACATTTTACAAGCTCTCTGTTCATAGTACCTTAGGTTAAACATTCTACACATTCTGTTGAGAACTTCAAAAATATCATAGAATAACTTGTAATACAACTTATAACACAAATCTCACTATCCAGCAGCTGAATTTTGAAAAATGTGGATGTATGTGAAAAAAAAAAAATTCTTCAGACAGATAGAATTGCCTTTTTGTTCATTAATTTGCATTATAAAGTGCATTACAAAAAATTGATATGTAAATATAAGAAGATATTTTTGTAGACCTTTTGTCTGTAATCTGTGACTTTTGGCCATATCAGCTCTGACATACTGACTATGTAAAACCTGTGTAGAAGCACAGAAGCATCTAGTTCCATAGTCTTCATGAGACACAGTTTATTCTTCTAAAAGATGTATGACTTGAAGTGATTCATAGAATCCCAAAAAATTAGGGTTGGAAGGGACCTCATGAGGTCATCTAGTCCAACACCTTCTCAAAACAGGACCATTACCAACTAGATCATTCCAGCCAGGGCTTTGTCAAGCCGGGCCTTAAAATCCTCCAGTGATGGAGATTCCACCACCTCTTTAAGTAACCTGTCCTAGTGCTTCACCACCCTCCTAGTGAGAAAGGTCTTCCTAAAATGTAAACTTAACCTCCCTTACTGCAACTTGAGACCACTGCTCCTAATTCTGTCATCTGCCACCACTGAGCACAATCTAGCTCCATCCTCTTTGGAAACACCCTTCAGGTTGTTGAAGGCTGCTATCAAATCCCCCTTCAGCCTTCTCCTCTGCAAACTTAATAAGCCCAGTTCCCTCAGCCTCTCCTCATAAGTCACGTGTGCCAGTCCCCCAACCATTTTTGTTGCCCTTCACTCGACTCTCTCCAACTTGTCCACATCCTTTCTCAAGTGAGGGGCCCAAAACTGGACACAGAACTCCAGATGTAGCTTCACCAGAACAGAATAGGGGGGAATAATTACTGACCTCAACCTGCTGGCAGTGCTCCTACTAATGCAGCCCAGCATGCTGTTAACTTTCTTGGGAACAAGGGCACACTGCTGACCATGTTATCCATTGTAACCCCCTGGTCCTTCTCTGCAGAGCTGCTGCTCAGCCAGTTGGTCCCAAGCCTGTAGCAGTGCATAGGATTCTTCTGTCCTATGTGCAGGGTTGCACACTTGTTCTTGTTGAACCTCATGAGATTTCTTTTGGCCCAATCCTCCAATTGGTTAAGATCACACTGAATCCCTGTCCTACCCTACCAATTTATTAACAGTGATTCCCTTCATATATTATTTTGGTTCATATATTAGAACCAAAAAAAAAATTGCTATGTGCTCAATGAAACTAATTTGGCAAGCTAGAATAACGTTCTGTTTTCAGAAAGTCTGATGCTTCTGAGAGAGATGTTTTGGTTGGGGAATCCAGGAAAAAGATGACAATGTTGAGATGGAAATACAAAGCGCCCGAGCGAGGGACTAACAATCCAGGGTGGGGGAGAGGAGTGGAACGCAACTAGGTTACATATCATACAATACGACCATGCGACATATCTATTCAATTGCATCTTGATGTTCTTGAAAAGAAAAATCTTGATACATCTAGATAATCCACTTTCAGTCTCAAGCATGAGATTTTGATTGCCTACAACATTACCTTAGCTTACATAATGTTATGCTTATAGATAAAATTATCTAATTCTTTTTTTTTTAAAGTCCAGGCATAATATTGTAGTCAGTGACTTTTCTGCAGGGGAATTCACCAATGCCTGTTTAGTGAAACTAGTTGTAACTATGGACAAAGACAGTAAAGTACTGATTCAAAGCTATGTTCATCAGAAGCATAGAACTGGAAGGTATCTTCTGGATCCTTGAGCACTTATACACGTGATGGAATTTTGCTCCAATGCATGCTAATTAGCATGCATCAGAGGAGATTTGGTTAATTCAGTCTGCTGGAGCATGCTAATTACCATGCTCCAGCCGCCTCCATGTCATGTGTATTCAGCATTCCCACATTTCAAAATATTGGCAGGGACACTTTTACTGAAGCTCATTGAATGAGCACGTGAATAGATGTTCATTGAGTCCAGCGCCCTGGTATTGCAAGCAACTACATCATGTAACCCCTTCCCTTAATTGCTTAAACTCTGTTTTAAACCTAGTTATGTTTTTTATACTACTACTCCTTTGGATGGGGGTGCTGTGATGGGACCGTTGAGGCATCTCCCTATGGAAGTGAGAGGTAAAGTCTTGCTTCAATCTTGAATGGAAAGCCACCCCTTGTTGACCCAGATGTAAATAGTTACTTGTTATTGGACTGAGAAATCAAAGGCAGCCAGATGTAATGCTAGTTCCATCACTCTCTTACATGGTCTGAGCTACACAGACTGGTATACTGTAACATCATTTGCCTCATGGGTCACTAGGAGTCAACTTTTGACTCTTGTTGGGAGGCTTTTCCAGATTAGGTCAAATAATTGAATTAAACAATTATTATTTTATATTAAGAAATTGAAAAACTGTTCAATTATTTGTGATCAGGAAACTTCCTCTGAATAGGAATGAGAGTTTCTTATAAGTGTTCACTTTTATTTTAAGCTGTATTGTTCTAATCATGATCCTTTTGAATCCACTAGGTTTATGGCTACACCACAGTGACATTGTGTCCTAGTTAGAGTGGCCCAGAACTGCCTGTTCCCACTTGTGCACTCCAAATATGGAAATCCATCAGTGAAGAAAGTCTAGAGTGTTTCTCTAGGGATACTTTTTGGTCTCTGACATACTTAAGACTGCCACTGGGCACAACTCTGGAGAAGCCTCAATAATCATTTAATTACATGCATAATTATTATTAATGGGTTTGGTATTTTGATTTTGGACATAGGTAAAAAATATTTGGTTCTTAATTTTCTGGTGTTAGAGTGAAAAAAAAGTTAAACAAAGTTAAGTTAATACCGCCTGTTATTGGGTTGAAAAACTTCTTTTTCTTATCAAATTTTTAAAAAATGTCAATCTAGGGAGATGACTGAAATATTGAGCAAGAAGGATTTTGAGATCACAGAATGAGACACAGATCTTGACTATCATATTTTATCATGAAAATCTTCATTAAAAGTAGTACAATTAACTGAGTTCTGAAGACTTTGTTTAGCTAATATGTAAACTTTGATTAATTTTCTTCTTGATCCTTCCTAATGTCTAGTATTACATTTCAGTGTATGACAAGGAATAAGGAGAAGGATTTTCTGTTCTCAGAGACCTTGTGTTTTCATCAACTTCAGAATTAATTTGTGTGTGTAGCTTATGATGACACTTTCCCCCATAGGTTATTTAAATTATTTTAACTTCCATGAAATTTCTAAATTCTCTATACCTAAAAAACTGATAGACAAAAATCAGTCAAAATCAGAGCTATCTGGTTTCACATCAACAGAAGCCAAAATTAAAAATTTCACATTGATTTGATTCCAGATTGATGGAAACAGGTTATTGTTGATAGTATTTTACTTACTCTGGTTTCTTTTCAGATAATATACATCTTTATCCTTTTATTAAGCATTTCTGTGTAGAGGAACAGTCATGAGTCTTGAACCAATTTTTTGTGGGTGCACACCCACGGATGCGGTAAGTCTAATAAGCTTTGCAGTATTCAGCCAGAAAGGACTACCCTAGAAATCACTTCCCTTCTTATTTTAGATTCTGTAAAATTAAAATATTCCTTTATTTCTATTTGGTACATAGATCTGTCAAAGTACCAGAGCTGGTGAGCCATGCTCACGGTATTGGTCACGGTGGTGCGGCCGGGTGGTGGCAATTGGAACGAACAGGCAGGATTAGTGGCAGTGGAGTTTGAGCTGCACGGGACACACAGAAAAGTTGAAACAAGGATGATTTATTTACTCACGCTTGGCAGTGGAGGCCCAGATGATTTCTTAAGTTACAGTATGTTACAGAACAAATACACAGACAAACAACAAAAGGGGTCTGTTGGCCCACGAGGTTCACCAGCGAGCCCTTGCTATCTACCCGCTAGGGATAGGGGTGGCTGCCCACTGGCTAGTCCCAGGGCTGGTCAACAGCTCATTAAATGGGGCTACAAACAAACAAAACTGTAACACGAGGCACAACGAACTGAGGATCGAAGCCGGGAATGTGATGCCAGTCCAAAGGACAGTCCGTAATCAAGAAGAACGAAGAAGACAAAGACAAAGTCAGAGATGGGAGCCGAGGTCAGGAGCCAAACAGGTAAGCACAAAATTGTTGCCGAGGTAATGAGGACAATCCAAACTCGAAGTCAAAGTCCAGGCCAAAACAGTCCAGTAACCGAAGATATCAATATGAAGAAGACCGAGACCGAAAAGACAAGTCGCACTCTCACACCAACAACACCTCTCCGAGCTCTCTCCCCCCTCTTGAATAAGGGTCCAGGACCCTTTATAGTTCCCCTTAGCCAATCATGGAACTGCTTAGGAGGAAGGTTCCAGACTGATTACCTCACTGAAACTCTGACTAAGCCTACGCGAGAGTGAGAGCTGTGAGGCCACTGAGCCTGCGCAGGACCAGAAAGTAGGTCACTTGTGATTGACAGCTAGCAGGTCGTTCAGGGGGCACATGCTGAAGGCCTGTCTGTGCTTGACAGTTTCAACTCCCTGTAATGGCAGCACCAGCTTTAAGATATTTCCCTGACAAGATCTATCTCATTTTGTACTAAAAACGAGAACCTACTCCTGGTTCATTTGAAATAATTGCGAACCTGTGTAAAACTAATCTCTACTAGTCTGAATATACAAGCCTTTGGAAAAGGTGTTTCCCACCATTTCCAAAGCTGGGAGGTGGTCAATTCTACTTTCCCCTACTCATTATACCATTAAAGAAACATGTACCAACTACCGTGGAAATATAATGGGGATTCTCTACCCAAGCAATATGTCATTCGTTAATGCATTTTTGCTACTGCTCATTATGTTTAGTACATCTAATATGAGGTACTAGATAAAGGCGCAGTAGCTGCACTAATACACAGTAGCAAAGGTGAACAATTTTTTTTGATGCTTAATGCACGGTCGACTAATTCTATGGTGCATTAGCACAGTTTTTGTCATGACGTGCTAATAAGCATCCACTGTGCATTAAGACATCTCACGTAGATGAGTCCAATTAGTGCTAAAATCTGCATAGACAATGTCTTCTATAAAGTTTTCATAGTATTGACATCATAGTTAAAGTAAATATTAGAAAAAGGTTATTAGGTAATAATATATTAGAAATAACATAATATGTATAATAAAGCCTTAAAGCTTTGCAGGGTTAGCATGATTAAGATATCTTGCTCTGGCTCCAGTGTTGTGAGTTTGAGCCTCATGCTGCCTTATGCATAAGGACCTACCTAAGTCACAGTGAAATTGTGGGTTTTTCACAGTCCACTCACAGCATGCAGAGCTGATTTTCTGGGCATTTTGTTGGGCCCTGCTCCTTGCCAGTCAGTGCCGGAGGGTGCCTTTCACTCAGTCTACCTCACTGCTACTATTTTTTGGTTGATTTTGTGGGAAATCATAGACAATGCTGGGTTTTACAGTGATCAAGAGCAATGCCGTTTTTCATGGTTGCCACAAAATCCATGAAACAGTGATTTATGTAGGTCCTTTCTTATGCATATGCCACTGTCTTAAGACCCAGCTGCAAATGGGTCCCTAATCATTTAGACTGGGGAGTCTATTGTGGCAGGGCACTTAGTGTGCCTGCCACTTTAAGGAGTCAGGCAAGCTGTAGAGCCATTGGCAAGTGGGGTCAGGCCTAATCAGGGAGTCAGCAAACCTAGGGGCTGACAGGTGTGGCTGACTGGGAGGGTGCCTGACTGGAGGAGGGCTGGGCTGAGACAGAACATAAGCCCAGAACATGAGAGCAAGATGGCAGTAACATCTGGGGAGCTGGAGGAGCAGCACTGCTCAGCCAGAAGACTGCAGCTCCTGATGGCCTTCTGAAACAGCTGGAGGTGTAGGCTAGGAACTATGGGGATGGAGTAGGTTCCTAGGGACCCAGTGTGGGTGTCCACAGCCCTGATAGGGGCTGCGGGAATATTTGGTGAGAGATCAGAGGAACACTGAGGACACGGGGGGGGGGGAGGGGGAACTGTCTGCATAGGGGCTCCAGGAAAAGCTATGTTAGGCCTGGGAGAAAAGGGCTAAGAATACAAAGGTAGGCCCAAACAGCTGGGAAGAAAGAGTGCTGAGTATACACAGACCTAGAGAGGACAGACCAGTCTGGGAGGAAGAGAGCTGAGTATGCAGAGACCTAGAGAAAGGGGCCAAGGGCACAGAGGCCTAGAAGGAAGCCAGGGCAGCCCTGGGAAAGCAAAGGCCAAAATGAGAAGGGGACTGAACAATTGGATTTGAGAGGGAGTCCAGGTCTTCCCAGAAGGAACAGTGTGTACAAGAGGCCAATGAGGGGCCAGGCCTGCCCAGAGGAAAGAGTGGTGCCCAAGCCAGTCTTGGGAGAAGCACTTAGAATCATAAGGCCTAGGAATTGACAAGGTCTGGAGACGCGACCTGAGCAGTTGAGATAAAGCCAAGGCCTGTGTGAACCCAGAGAGTGGGGCTGGCATGATCTTGGTAGGGCTATGAACCCTGTAGAAGGAAGCGGGGATACTTGAAGGGGCCCAAGAGGGTAGACCCATGAACGAGGGAGATGGCAGCCATTATAATGATTCCAAGGACCTTGACTGGCCCATATTGGGGCCAAGGCCCAGGAAGAGCTGAAGGGTGTGAATCCAGCACAAGAGGTGGCCAGAACTGAAATGCCTAGGGCCACTCCAGGGGAAGGCGAGGGTGGGGCACTGGAAAGCCTCAGCCCCCACTACCTTGTGAGTTACCCCATGGAGGGGGACATCTAAGGCAGCATATCCTGATAGAAAAGTGCTGGACAAGGAGGAGTTGGTGAACTGCGAGGGTCCATAGGCCTGAGCAGAGGTGCACGGCCTGGACAGAGTGAGCGGCTTGAGCCAAAGTACAGTCCAATGAGGGGTCTGACTTAGGGTGCAACGAGGCATGATGAGTAGGATGCCATCTGTAAGGCATAGGACATGGTGTAGGGAAGGCACAGAGCTGTGTGATTGACCAAGAAGGCCAAGGCCACAAGTCAAGGGTCATCCTAGTAAGATCAGGGCAGCCTCCTGCCATCTGCATATTTCTATTAACAGAAGGAGATGGTGGGAGAGGGTGGGGTGGACTGCCCTTAGAACCAGGTGGCATAATTTTTTTTGGATGCCCTGGTACCACCTATATGTGATGCTACTCAGTTTGTTCTCTTACATGTGTAACAGCTGCTGCTGGATTTGCAGCAGGGCTCAGGATCCCTGCAAAGGCAGAGTGAGAAAGTTTGCAGAAAGTTGTTGCTTGCAAGAACACATTCATGTTTTTGATTGGCTCCTGAGGCAGGAGAGGGGAAGAACTCAGCCCTGGGGACTCAGCCAGGCTCAGACAAGGGAAGGAGCCCTGGGACCACAATGCTCAGGGAGGAACCACCCTGCAGCCTGCCTGTGAAGTGAACCTGCCCTTAGTGATGGGGAGAACATAACCTGGTACCCTTTTTCCCTCTGTGAGGCAGAGTGATATGTGTGGAGGAAAAAGGGTGATAAGGTAGACTTACCTAGGAGCACAGGGTGTGGATCTGGGAAGGCTCTGGGGACAGCTAACTGAGAATCAGCCTGGGGCTGGGTGGGTAATACACCCAGGGTTGTTTCAGTTATCAGCACAAGGGCCCATGCCTGGGAACTGGAGAAAGGTGCTTTTGGGGAGGGGGGACAGTGTGTGTTTCTTTGCAAATACCACAGACCGCTGGAGCAGAGGGGAGCTTCTCTTCCTCATGCAGGCTCAAGCAGAGAGCAGGACTTTCTGAAGGAGCACCACCAGCCCTGGTTATTGTGTTGCCAGTGTGAAGGAGAACTGATGTTTGTGTTAATCCTGTGTGCTCCTGCTGAAATTCACTGGAGTCTCAAGGTTTAAGCTGGGGAGCTGTACTGAGGGTGCCTTTGATTCAATTTGTATAGAGTGTTTTAGTTCATTGATACTTGCCTTTGACAGTTAGATTGTTGATATCCTGTTCTGCCACTAACCTCATTCATATGTTGACTGTTTTGTAAATGGTAAACTGTGTAAATGGTTAAACTGTTTGTAGTCTAGTGTGTGGGGAAACCACAAGAAAGCACTCCATGGAGTCATGGGCCCCAGCCTTAGGAGCTGGGAGGGTTGACCAAGCCTGTTTGACACCCCAGGACCCTGAATCTGGATGTGGCCATGGGTAGCAGCATAGTTAGGCTTACACATGCTTTTGGCTACAGCAATGGACATGCTTTAACCATGCTAGCCCAAATAGCCTCCAGATTCAGGCAAGTGTCATTGACCCACGAGCCCCTCTCCAAATGGGGCTTCCTAATGTTTTATCTTGTGCAATCACAAAGAAACAAACCCTATCCCCAGACTATACAATTGGTGCTAAATTGTTTGCATCTTAAAGCATTTACTAGTTCATGCTCAACAAGGCATTTAAACTCCTTTTGATTATACCTATGGATGCTTTGATTCAGAATTTTATGAAAATGGTTTAGTTTTTAAGGTATTTCTTTTTTGAATAGTAACAAAATAGAATAAAATTGCTCCTGGCTAGGCCATTTAATTGCATAGTAGAAATGCAATGTATTCCAACCTCAGTATTCTTCCAGTGCATGAGGAATCAATTTTTCTCTTTGTAGTTCTAAATCAGAAATAGAACTAGAAATTGTCCCCTCCTGCTGATCCCAAACTTCTTACTTATCCATTTTAAAACAATTACTGCAACAATAGAAGCAATCTCCAATAATCTTTTATTGGGTTCACTTGCTAATCCACTGTAGCATGGAAATAGTTTATGAGAGAAATTGGGGTCAGATGTTTTCAAAATATTCTTCCAGATAAACTAGCAAAAACCCTTGAATTATTTATTGCTGATTTATTAAAATAAAATATTCTTCTTTTGCAGAACAATTGTTAGATGCAGCACAATCTTCCAACTACACCAGGAAATGTTGCTTTGTCCCACTTTCTACATTCTCCAGCTTGAACAGTGAACAAAAACATTCATTAAGATTTGTGCCTTGTCCAGCTCAGGCTTCAGCAATCAGAACTTGTTCATGTTTAAAGATGCCACGCTATGCTCAGATCACTTCTACCAACACAGTAGGAAGTTCACAATGTACTGGGATTTAAAGATCCAAAATTACTTTCTGGGTAATTTTATTCTGCTTATATAATAAAATACCCTATTTATAAATTTTGCTTACATATTGAGAAACCTATATATTTCTCTTCCCTCATTTTTCTCTTTACCTATAAACAAAGTCATTTATTTCTTACAGATTCAATTGCACCCAGCTCTATATTGCTGTGGAAGATGGGAGAAAGAGAGGGTAAATGAGGTCTTTCTCTCACCGTGTGCATGTGTCCATATGTCAAATAGAAGACTATTTCTTTATTTGCTCCCAAGGAACACAAATGCTAGAGGAGTCAAGAGCCACTCCAATTATAATAATTATCAAGTTGCTTGTTTCCAAGGAATGACCTTCCAGAGCTTGGTCCTATGAAAGACTTAGGCTTTTCAGTGCCTGACTTTTAGGCCCTTGGCCTCCATGCCTAGGCTCCTTGTATCAGTGTATGGGGCAGTTAGATGCATTAAGATCCAAAATAATGATCTCATAGAACAGGGATTTGCCTCAGGTGAGACGGAGAGGGATGTGTTAGAAATCCCATCCTTCCTCAGAAGTTTGACATCTTGATCGGGTTTGTGACAGAAGTCTCCATCCACTTGGCATCCAGGGCATGGATTCTTCTTCTATGGGTAGTGTCTATATCTGTTCTTTCAAAGAACTGAGCGGGTTTGACTTTTTTTCTTTTAAAATGGTGATGGCACTCTCCACCTTTTATGTGATAGCTTAATGAGTAGTGCAGGAGTAAGAGACACAGGTTCAATTTCCAGTTTAGCTTCAAGAGATTCAAACTCTACTCTCCCTCTTCCAAGGATCCTAACTACTGGGCTATTGTATTAATATGGACAAGGTTATCCTAGTGCCCTGTTATTGAAATTGTATTATCATGAACAACAACAAAAAATCAAATGGATTAACGAAGCCGAGGAAAACATAAGGGGAGCTTTATTCTTTAGACAGTGGTGGGCATGCTGGCCAGATGCAGCCCTCCAAGCCATTCTATCTGGCCTGAAGGGCCCCTAAAAATTTAGAAAATTAATGTTTATCTGCCCCGGCTATCTGTTGTGTGGCCCTCGATGGCTTTCCAAAACTCAGTAAGCGGCCCTCCATCCAAGATAATTGCCTCCCCCTGCTCTAAGTTAATAATAAGGACATCCATCTAGAAGGGAAACTAGGGTCTCAGTCCCTGGACTGGTTTTGTATTTTATTCAATAATTGTTAAATATAAAATACAAAGATTGTCCTGGGATTCAGGGTTAAATGAATGCTAGGCATACAGCTATTTTGACTGGGACAGTTCTAGGCATATACCAGGAAAGAACTAGAGCTGTTTGGGAAGGTCAGAAGTCAAACTGAAGCACCTAATGAGTTCAAGCATCATCAGGGTTAGCTAAACTGGAGTGTGTATACAAGAAGGAACAGGGTTGGGGTGGGGTGAAATTTTCTGGATTACAGGTTTGAGTTTCTTCCTCAGTTCTGCCTAAATTGTTTCTTGGATCTAGGCATCAGTCTGTCAAGTTAAAAAAGATTGGAACCAAGATAAGTAATGGATTGTTTGCCTAGAGAGGTTGTGGAATTTCAGTCATTGAAAGTTTTTTAAGAGTAGGTTAGACAAATGTGTTAGCAATTGTTCAAGGTATTATTAATCCAGCCTTGTGGTTGTCTAAGAGATCACTCAGGGACCCTTCATGCTCTATATTCTGTGATTCTCTCATGTTCTAAATGAGCTGTCTAACAGGCTTCTAAATTAGGGGTTGAGTTCTGAGCTACCCAATAGCTAGTTGTAGCTAAACAATGAGAGTGTTGAAGCCTTGTAGGTGTTAATTTGTTTGTGGCTACAAAATCATGGGGCTGATATATGTATACATAATTTTGTGCTCAACATTCACAGTTTGTGGGGCTTAATCCATAGTCAACCACATTAATGTGAAACTGCCATAGACACCACACTCAGGTATAGAAAGTATGTTTTCAAAAGTTAACCGAGTCAGAAAAATGACCCATGGGTGATCTACAGTCTCTTTATGATTAGCTTTAATGGCAGAGAAGCTGCACAATCACATTGCAATAGCAAAATATGTCTGAAGGTGCTGAATACAGCTAAATTCCTCCAGTTTATTCTGCAGGGAAGCCTTCAAATCATCTTCCAAAGTTCTTAACAAGTTCTTCAGAGCTGTGTAACATTAATTTCTGACTAGGCACTTTTGTAAGGGACTTTTCTAGAAAACAAATGGTGTCATCAATCAATTAATTCAAGGAGAAAAACATATAGAGATTTCCACTCTGTAGATGGCCCTGAAGCAACAAAAGCTTTATTTCAGAGCAGATTGAAGCAAAAAGGTGTTATGTGTTTCTTATAGAACTGACACATGTCCATTTGTAGCTTGTCTCAGGGCAGTCAATACTAAAATATTCTAGGGCTAATAGGGTCTAGAAAAATAAAAATCCAAACCTTGTTTCCATATGGTTTTATGATACTCAAGATGCTTTCCAGCTAGTAAAGCAGTGTGGGCAGGGTGCAGAGGGGCACAAAAAAACCTAGAAAGCAACTTAAATCAGTTGATGAAAGTCATCACATTTTAGTGTTTCCAAGGATTGGTGGGGTCTGAACCAGGAGGTCCCTTCCACCCCTCCAGATAAATTAATCCTTGACTTATTAATATAATGCCAGGTCCTTATTTCAAAAGTAATCTTTATAATTTGAAGTAGGTTTAATGTTTATAGATGTAGTGCCTTTCTCATTAGGGCAAGGGTGGGCAATTATTTCAGGTGGAGGGCAGCTTACTGAGTTTTGGCAAGCTGTTGAGGGCTGCATGGGTAGCCCCACCCCCTGATAGGTTCCCCACCCCCTTCTTGGGACTGGAAGTCCCACCCCCTAACCACTGACCTTTGCCACCAAAAGTCCCTCCCTTTGTCCCTGGAGATACTACTTTCAGCAGAGGATTTTGCCATCTCAGAACCAGAAAAATACCAAATTATATTCTAAAAATCAAACATCTACAACATTCATTACTTTGATTTCAAAAAATATTTTGGTCCGGATTTACATTTGTTTGTGTAGTGTAAACAGAGGTGATAACACAATAGCTTAAAATTAAATCTTACTCTTGCTTACTGTGCGGGATGAAGGGCATGTGGACTGGGTATAGGTTTGTCTGGAGCTATGAGTGGGTATGTGGGTGTGTGGGAGGGGATGGATAGGTGTGTGGGGTGAGGTGACATGTGGGTATGTGTGTGGTTATGTGGGGTGTGGGTGGGTATGGGTTTGGGGGGGCTGTGTGGTGGGGAGGGTGTCTGAGATGTAAGGGGGTGTAGGGGTGGGGGTCTGTACGTATGGTAGTGCAAGGGGGTGTGAGTGTATGATGAGATGTGCATGTGGGACTGGCCCTATGAACACCTACACACACTGTGCCTCCCTCACTATTCTCTCTCTCTCTGGCTTTCTCTCTAGCTGTCCTGGCATCAGGGAACCACGTGCTCCCACATTCCAGCAATGCAGCCTGGGGCTACATGGTGCTGGAGCAGGCTTGCAGGGAAGCTGTGAAAGTCAGGGCAGGCAGAGATTTCCAGTTGGGGGGATGAGGGTGGGAGGGGGTAGAGGGTGGGGCCAGGCTGGACCAGCCTTTCTCCTGAGTCATGCCAACTTCCCCTGGGTCCTACTGCCCTGGCTCCTGTCATCTTTGACAGGCAGCCAGAAGCAGATAAATATTAATTTTCTAAATGTTTTAGGTACCCCACAGGCTGGATATAATGGCCTGGCTGGCCAGATCTGGCCCACAGGCTATATTTTGTCCACCCCTGCATTAGAGTGACCATTTGTTTCATTTCCACTGGGACGGTCTTGTTTTAAACCTCTGTCCCAGGCATCCCATTGGGTTATTCAAATGTTTGTCCTGTTTTCAGAAACCTCCCTGCTAAAAATAATCAGATGTCCAGGACAGGTTTCCCCCTCCTGTTATTTATCAGTGACTCCATGGAATTGTGAACTTAAAAACAAAAGAGCATTCTGGAGAGCAGGGGGGAAGGGAGGCCCAGCCAGTTTTAAGATTCAAGGAATAGGGACACCTTAATTGATAGTTTTGAAGTCTCAGTTTTTCAGCCAGATACTCAGTTGGTGCAGCAGGCATAACTTCACTTATCTAAATGAAGATTTGAACTGTTTGTGCTTAGCCACTTAACGTGTATTCTACAGGTTGAGATAATATAAACCCTCAGTTATTGGATCACCATGCAAAGTAAATGGCCCATTTGAAAGGGTAACAAAATAGTTGGCATTTCCAGATTTAAACATCTAAGAATCATGAACAAACTTCTAAATCACATAATTTAAATGTATTATCATTTTAAAAAAATTATTTGAAGACATTTGCATTTGTCTGCAGCTTGACTGAGCCTAAAGGTCCAGGTTTCAAATGTTCCCTCACAATGTTAAGGCTAGAAACATGATTTCCCCCCTCACAGGCCACAAACAGGAGTTAATTTCTGTCTGTGGAAATTTTCCATGGCTAGAAATGTTTCTGAGAGGGAGGAGGTAGGAGGAGGGACTGGGAGAAGACGAGCAGTAGCTGTTTCATAGTTTCATAGTTTCATAGTAGCTAGAGTCGGAAGGGACCTAGGTAGATCATCTAGTCCGATCCCCTGCCTTGGCAGGAAAGAGCACCGGGGTCAGATGACCCCGGCAAGGTGCTCATCTAACTTCCTTTTAAAAATCCCCAGGCTAGGAGCCTGCACCACTTCCCCTGGAAGCCGGTTCCAGGCCCTAGCCGCCCTGACTGTGAAGCAGCGCCTCCTAATATCTAATCTAAACCTACCCTCCGCCAGCTTGTGACCGTTATTCCTGGTCACTCCTGGCAGCACACGGGGGAACAGGGACTCCCCCAATACCTGCTGATCCCCCCTGACCAGTTTGTAGCAGGCCACAAGGTCCCCCCTTAACCTTCTCTTGTGGAGGCTAAACAGGTTCAGGTCCCGTAGCCTCTCCTCATAAGGCCTGCCCTGTGTCGGGGAAAACCGAAGGATCGGGCCCCAAGGTCACGGTGGGCCGGGGTGGCAATTAGATACGGACAGGTGGGATTAGCGGCGTAGAGTCTGGAGTTAGGGACTCGGAGCGGATTGAGAAAGACAGGTGAATTTATTTGACTTACGCTTCAGGCGTAGGCAGAAAGGTCTTCAGTTACAGTTGGAACACAAACAAACAATTAACAACAAAGGGGTCTGTTGGCCCACGAGGTTCAGTCCGAAGACCTAGTCCCAGGGCTGGTCAACAGCTCATAAATGGGGATCACAAACAACAAAAACGAACTGTAACACGGTGATGATGAACCGTGTGACGCCAGTCCACAGCAATGGACAAATCGGGTGGTCGAATGAGAAAGCCGAGGTCAGGAGCCAGAAGGTGATGCAGCGGAGACGTCAGTTGGAGGGATGAGCAGAGTCGTAGGTGGTGAAGAAAGCCGAGGTCGATGATCCAGAACCGGGTAAAACAAAGTCCAGAGGGTGATCCGAAATCGTAAGCCGTTAATCAGTTCGAAAGGTAAGTCAGGAAGCCAGATGATCGTAGTCAAAACCGAAATACAATAAGCAATAAGCCACCGAAGGAGGAGATCAATAGGCCCTGAAGCCTGACTCAGAGAACAGTCCCTGCAGCAGCAGCCTCTGTCTCTGGTCCACGCGATCTCCCCCCTCACACACCACACACACCACCCCGAGGGAGGGGCTCACAGAACTTTTATATCAATTTGGTAGCCAATCAACGTGCTCTCCGCAGAGAAATTTCTAGTCCGATTACCTCATGTCAGGTTCTGACTGAGCATGCTCTCAGTCAGGAGCTGACACAATCTGAGCATGCGTCTGTGGGGGAAAGTAGGTCAACAATGATTGACAGCTCCGCAGGTCACCCAGGGGGCAAGGACTGGGTGAGCCTTGGAAATTTCCACTCACAGCTTCAAACTACGCATGTCAGTTTAACCTCTTCTGTACTGGCAGCACATACTCAAAAATTTCCATGACACCCTGCTGACCCCTGATCATACGAGTGGCCCTCCTCTGGACTCTTTCCATATCGTCCACGTCTCTCTTGAAGTGTGGCGCCCAGAATTGGACGCAGTACTCCAGCTGCGGCCTGACCAGTGCCGCATAGAGGGGGAGGATCACCTCCCTGGACCTGCTCGAGATGCATCTGTGGATGCATGACAGGGTACGGTTGGCCTTCCTAACTGCCTCCCCACACTGCCGGCCCATGTTCATCGTGGAGTCAATGACGACTCCAAGATCCTTTTCCGTCTCCGTGCTGGCAAGAGGGGAGTTCCCCAACCTGTAAGTGTGGTGCTGGTTCTTCCTCCCCATGTGCAACACCTTGCACTTATCAGTGTTAAACCCCATCCTATTCTCCTCCGCCCACCGTTGCAACCTGTCAAGGTCAGCTTGTAGCCTATTGCACCCTTCTAGTGCACCCACATCCCCCCACATCTTAGTGTCATCAGCAAACTTGAACAGGGTGCTTTCTACCCCATCATCCAAGTCACTGATGAAGATGTTGAACAGTGCGGGCCCGAGGACCGAGCCCTGCGGAACCCCACTGCCCACGTCCTTCCAGGTCAAGAAGAACCCATCCACTACCACCCTCTGGGTGCGGCCCTCCAACCAGTTGGCGACCCATTTGACCGTGTGGGCATCGACACCACAGTCTCCCAGCTTTTTGATGAGGACAGGGTGAGAGACAGTGTCGAAAGCCTTCCGGAAGTCCAGAAAGACTACATCCACAGCAACCCCTGCCTCTAATGATTTGGTGACCTGATCGTAAAAGGCCATCAGGTTGGTCTGACAAGACCTGCCACTGATGAACCCATGTTGGTTGCCCCTGAGCATGCATTCCCCCGCAAGGCCCTCCTGGATGTGTGCCAGGACAATTTTTTCAAAGAGCTTACCCGGGATTGAGGTAAGACTAACTGGCCTGTAATTTCCCGGGTCCTCTTTTTTTCCCTTTTTGAAGATAGGGACCACATTGGCCCTCTTCCAGTCCTCCGGCACCTCACCAGAGCACCATGAGTGCTCATAGAGCCGCGCCAGGGGTCCCGCAATGACCTCGGCCAGTTCCTGTAGAACCCTAGGGTGAAGATCGTTCCCTATTCCTTCCCCAGACTGTGGTGACCTTGGTCTTGGGAAGGTCAGGGGAGCATTTTCCAGCTTCTCAGTTCCCTGTGGTCCCCTGGAGTCAAGCAGGGGTGCAGCACATGTCCATCCGTGTCATGCCTCTGGTAAGTTGTCTACGGCTGGGACTGTCTACCCGGGGGGTTTGCAGGCAGGGTTTTGGGCCCTCCCGCATGAACTCCATGCTAACTCATGCACCAGCAGACAAGCATGCCTGTTTGCACAGCCTGTTCGTGTGGCTCCAGTTGTGCGGCTCCGTGGGGGGCTGGGCGAAGTAGGGGCCTGGGTGGGGCTTGACCCGGCCTGGCTCCACTCAGCCGCCTCCTCTCACTCACTGGGGGGTTAACCCCTTCCCACCATGGGCCCCATTTGTCTCCTGCTATGCTGGGGGTCAGTGGGGGGGTCCGAAGCTGCTGGGGGGTCTCTGAGGGGCTTTGGGGGAGTGGGGATGCAACAGGCTTTCACCTGTGTGTCTCTCACCACTCCAGAGTCTAACTGGGGCTTTTTTGCTGTTGGCAGGCCCTTTTCAGTGGGCCTGCCTTCAGGGAAGCTGCTTTTGGGCAACAGGGGGCCCTGCCCGGGATTTGGGGGGTCCTGCCCTACTGAAGGGGGACTGGTGAGTACCCCTCTACCTCTCTCTCTCTCCCTGGGGCTGGGCCAAGTAGGGGCCTGGGCAAGGCTTGACCTGGCCCAGCTCCACTCAGCCACCTCCTCCCACTCACTGAGGGGTTAACTCCCTCCTACCATGGGCTCCGTTTGTCTCCTGCTGTGCTGGGGGTCGGCGAGCATGCTCCGCGGCTGCTAGGGGGTCTCTGAGGGGCTTTGGGGGAGCGGGGATGCAGCAGGCTTTCACCCGCGCATCTCTCACTGCTCCAGAGCTGTCTCTCAACGGCTTTTTTTAGTGCTTTTTTTTTCTTTCTTCCTGGGTCATCTAGTGGTCAGGAGGCTGCTTTCTCCCATACTGTTTTTTGGCACCATAGCTTACTATAGCTTAGCAGAAGTATGGTCTACCACATCCAGAATTCCAACACTTACCTGTATTTAATTTCCCATCATAATGTAGGGCTCTGATATGCTATAATTTTGTAAATCAGTTAAGCTTTTGGTGCTTCAGTTGTCTATTAGTAAAATACATCCTTTCCACAACCCTCTCTTATATCTTTAGATTGCACATTCTCCAATGTAGAAAGCATGGAGGTACAGTATCTAGCATAATGGAACTCTTGGGATTTGAGGCACTATTATAATATAGAAAATAATAGTGCTTTGTTATTAATATTTTGAATATGGGTGACAATCAAGCTGAGACTTATGACCCTGCAACACTTCTTTATTGTTGTTTTCACTTGATCAGAGTTGGCTGTATTTTCTTAATATGTTTCTTCCTAGATTGGAAGAAATAAAGATTTTCCAAACAGCATTAAAAATTTAACTATTTTTAGAGAATGAAATTCTGTTGAAATCTAAATGCTTTGTGAAATCTTATTGATTCAATTTCTGAGGAAAAATGAGGCAAACATTCTGACAGTGTTGAAACTTCTTGTTTTGACTTTTTGGAGCTGAAATTTGTTTTGTTTCAAAATAAGCTTTAAATGACTTGTATTATACACACACATACATATATTATGTACACATATATACACAATTTATATATTAAAAAACCTATAATCATGACACAGTTTTACCTCAATACAATGATGACACCAAAAAAAGCCATTTTGGGGGGAAATTTTTTTAAACTTTAACATTTTCCCTCTAGTTAACTGCTAATTATTAGAATTCCCTCTCTAGTTAAATGCTAATTATTAAAAGGATGCTTGGCAATATAAGCTTCAATACATATTGCAAAAAGTTGAAACTATGGTTATCCCAGGGAACTAGAATGAAAAAGGCTTCTACTTTCCAGTATAAAGAAAAAAAAAAAACTATTGGAGGTATTTTTATATTTTTCTGCCCATATCAATTTGTTTAATCATGTCTTTTTAAAAGCCCCTGATCTGATGCAGCAGTGGCAATAGCATCACTAGCAGACACACAAGCACTTCGCTAAAAAAGGACTTTTAATGCTGTAACGTGTTAAAGTGCTTTTTTTTAAATCTGAGCTTGATGTCATGTCATGGTTTAAAACAATGCTTTGAAAATTGTCAACCTGCGAGAACTTACTTCTGTGTTCCTTACTCAGTTGCTGAGGTGGCATAGTTAGAATGTATTGTGACACATCTTTTCATGCAGTTTGTCCTATGCAATGCAAGAATAGTTGTAATCTCCATGTACTCAGATGTCACCTGTACAAATTTGAGCCTGATTTTCAGCCATACTAAACTTTATTCTATGCATGCAGATGAATGCCCTACAAGCTTATAGGAGCTCTCTTACTGGATCAGACCTATGGTCTATCTAGGTTAGTATTCTTTCTCTGACAGTTGCCAATATCAGATGGAAGGTTCAAAAGGGAAGCTTCAAGGACCAGTAGCCAGATGTGCAATAATCTGATAATAGTAGTGTCCAATTCTAAACCATAATAGATTCTTTAATTGTGAAGCACAGTACTTTTCTCTCCTCGTAATGATTTTTGTGTTGTCATCTAAAGATTTTAATGTGCATTAGCTATATTAATATTCAACACTCTTTTTGGAATCTTGCTATTTTTGTTCCTGTTTCAATGAGTACTTGGTACTTAGATTTTTTCCTTGAAAATTTTGCTGTGAAATTCTCTGACCTAGATTTTAGCCAGGAACAAAATTGGCAGTGCCAGAAAAACACGCACACAAACACAAAAAGGGTTCTCAGCATCCAAAATATAAGAGAACATGCCAAATACCTCATGAAAGAGACTCTTTTTTAAATTACCCTTTCAGTACTGCAAACTAAGTAAGTTTAGGGGAATGACTTCAGACTCAATTTTTGAGTTCTGAAGACATGCACAGAAGTTCTTATGGCTGATTCTAATTGCTAATCCAAGTCCTGATTGCTACTTTAAGTTCCAAACTTTTTTTGTACTTCAGTACTGAAGAATTAGAGGAGGAGTTGGGATAGTCTGCTTCTAGGGGGAAAAATGACAAACCATGCAAAAAAACCAGTTATATTTTTTTGTGGAGAGATGCATTTAGGTAGTGTTTCTGTTCCATTCCAGGCACAAAGAGCCAACATTCTGAAAAGATCCCTTTATCACCATTCTTATGTCTGGCAAGCAGCAGGCCAAATTCTGCTTTCAATAATTAATGCAAATCCAAAGAAATGTAGTTGATTTTCTTGGAATTACTCTGCCAGCAACAGCACAATTTGACACCAGGTATTATTTTAATGGTTTTATAGAAAAATTCAGCTTTTTTTCCTAGCTTGATAATAATTTATTCCACATAGTTTTTCTTAGATTTTTAACCAATGTGAAAGTTATACCAAAGCAAACTTGCTGCTGACCCTGCTAGTAAGAGTGAAGGATATTGACATTATTGATGACATCACATTAATTTTATGTATAAGAACCTTTTTCTAATGACCAATAACTTTCAAATCCATTGGAAGTTTGAAGTTAATGTTCCACTTAATCGATTCTGTAGACTTTTAGTCTATCAAACATTTCCTTTAGTCTTCAACATAAGGAATAATTAAAAGTTCATGTTTTCTATCAGGCTTGCTACAACAATATCTTTGAAACAGGTTTGATTCTGATTTTTGTCTGTCTCTGTATAACTGGCAAAATAACTGTTTTAACAGGATTTTCTGCAGTATAAGACCACAGCAGATGGCAAGGGTCATCATCACATATAAAACAGTAGGTATTTTTCTCCAGTTAAAAATAAACTAGAAGCTTTCCTAACTTGCTAGAAGCCTAGGATAGTATTATTCAGTTTGAGATAGAAGCAAAAACAAATATAACATCATTGAAATGAGTTAAAAACAATCTGCACAGCTGTGAAATAGGAGCTTCATGACCAGAAGCAGCTAACAGACAGCAGAAACAACAGAACAAAGAATAGCTCAATTGGTGCAGCGTCCAGACCATTAAGAAGGGAGAGGTTCACTAACACCTGTGGAATGAAGAGTTTAAAAGGGATCAAGTAGATTATAATAAACCACAAAGTCAAGTGACTCCTTCAGCATTGCCTGACTAGAAATGCTGCTGTCACTGAGTATGAGCTCAACCCTATCTCTGCTTACCTCTTCAGTGTGTTTGCCTGTGGTTCAGTAAATGTGCTAGCACTAATCCCACATCTCCCTGTTCCAAACTTGCTGTTCTTCTTTCTCACACTTCATCTCTGCTTTCTGTAAGGCCTTGTTGCATGTTGCACTTTTAGCTGCTCAAATGTTGATCAGTGTTAGTGCTAGCTTGAACTTGGAGCAATCACACCTTAAGGCTAAAACTTTCTCTGACTGCCCCCCACTTGCACTGCTGTGACTTGCCTGTAGAGATCTGGTGAGCAGGGGCCTGATGAGGAGCTCCAGCTGTGAGTTGCCATTACAGGGATGGTGAGCCAGGACAGGCTTCTATCCATGCTTTAGGTGGTGGGGTGTGAGATATAGGTTGGGGGAAGAGAGGTGGGAACATGAAGCTAGGAGGTGGAGAGCTAACAGGATGGGAGTAGGTAATGAAATGCCAGGTGGAAAATAAATGGGGTTGGAGAAAGGATGGTGAAATAAAGGAAGTCAGCCACTGAAGGATAAAAGAAAAAGAAAAAGAAAACCTTAATAAGTAATAAAAAGGAACTAAATTAAAGAAGGCCTTATGTTTTAATAAATTGGTCTTTGGGATGGGAGTATGGGGGGTGGCCGGGAGATGGGAGTGGTGAGGGAAGGCACTTTTTTTGGAAGCTACCGACCCTGCCCCAGGAGAGAAGCCCCAGCTCATAGGGACCCAATCTAGCCCCCTACCTTGTTACCTCTTGACTTGACAAGCAAGAAGAATGCTCAGGATCAGCAATATCAGGTTTATTAGGCAAGGGTGTAACTATGCAAACACAGAAAAAATACAAGAAATAAAATAGGTACAAGAAACTGTTGGTCCACACACACACACACACACACACACACACACACTCGACTGGGTTGGTAATTGGAGACTGATATTGGCAGTGTGCAGTCCTAGGGGAAGACAGGGAGAGAGAGATGAAGGCACAGACTTCTGCAACATACAGCTGTCTGTCAGGGGAGGAGAGAGGCACACACAGACTTCTGCTGCACACAGCTGTAGTGCCATTGGGAGTGCGGGGGAGAAAGAGAGAAAGGCACAGACTTGTGCAGCACACAGCTGTCTGTCAGGAGGAAGAGAGAGAAAGAGGCTGAAGGGAGAGGCTGGGAAGCACTGAGGTGATCTTTACCTATCCAAGTGCTACGGGTTGATGATTGATGGCCAGTTGATATCATCCCAAGGCTGGCATCCAGAGGGGATTGGTGGATGGCTGGTGCAGATTACATTGTGAGGTACTGGTCTGGATAGGAGAGGCATTCACCAGGGTCACTTTCCTCTGCCTTTTTATCAGGCAGTTCCCTTGTGATCCCTGTGAGTTTGAAGCCCAGATGGAAGAGGGGCTAACAGCTGTCATTTTCTCATTGATGAGAGTCCCACCCAGTGGGATGTGCAGTTTCAAAGTGTCCATTCTTCTGACTGTTTTGGGTGGGGGGCTTCTTCTTGGAATTCACAATGAGGGTGGTGCTGGGTTACTGGAAATCCATAATGATCCTGATTGCTTCCTGGAATCTTATTTCCAGTTGAATGCAGGGCTGTTCCTGCTTATGGTTGTGTTGATGGGTCTGTCATTTCCACCTTTTGTCACCATCATACACACACACTCACAGTTTCCAGTCACTCAGGGACCAACTTTTCATATAGTCACAACTGACATTAAAATGGGGTTACAACATGTCTTGACAAGCAAGGGGAAGAAGCAGGTTACAGCATAACTAAATGGAATCTTGACATTACAAAATGCGGCTTGATATTACTTTGGTTAACCATGAAAATAGGCCTGAAGTATATAAAACTGGTGTAAAAATACCACAAAATAACAAAAAAAAATTGAATATAAAATAATATAGGATAGCAAAATTAGCAATACATAACCTAATGTATATACTAACACATTGCAATACACAGACCCATTTCTTTAGCTTAACTCACAAAAGATTTGTCCTAAACATTATTTCATATAAGGAGACGGGGGGTAGAGAGGGAAAAGAAAAAAAAATGGAAATGGATGGGGAAAGGCAAGTAAGTATGGGGTCTTTCTGATACATTATCCTCCCCCCACCCCCGACATTGCCCCATCTGGGGTGATGTCACTATACCAGTTGTGACAGTAGTTTTGCTTTATTGATTCTGGCTTATGCCGTGCTCAGGGTAGAAAGGAGTTTTCAATACTGAAATCCTCCCCCACCCCAATATCCAAATAATCATTAGAATAAACAGTATTACAATTGGGTGCAACATAAGGTTGAGGGCCCCAGTGGCAGTTGGGGACCACCTGACCAGGATCTTTCATCCACTGTGGTGTTTGGCTTCTTCAACCTTAGTTCGTACCTGGGTGATCTTATGCTTGTTAGTTTGTATAATGCTGAAAGTTTTGTTAGTCTGGTTGTTTAGGGTCTACAGGGCTTGTTGACGGTCTGAGTGCTCAGTAGCATGTCTGAGGGCTTGGGGAGAGATTCCTAAATTGACTGAGGTTGGATTGGGCCTGAAAACACCATATTTCTTATCAACAGATAAATGTGTCACCCTCCTGAGCTTGTACCATATATCACAACCAGTGATTGCCCTGATATTGCATAGACATACATTCTGTTGAAGGTTAGTAAGGCTATAAAATTAATTTATGGTTAGGGTAGTGCATAAAGTGCAAAGACGTATGCATCCCCATCTACAATTGGAGATTGACTGTTGGCGTCTGTAATCATTACATAGGAGCAAACTGAAAAGTTGGGGTCGAAGCAGAGAGCATTAGATTGTAGTATGATTTCTTTGCAAATGTATCCAGAACCAATGTTCTCTCAGTCACTGATGGAAATGGCTTCAAACCTGCCATCAAGTTGTTCCCATGCCCAATGTCTGTGTGTTTGCGGAATCATGAATGTGTTATTGATTTGGCTGCCTAGAGTTAGAATTGGGAAAACTCTGATTATTTTACTGCTGATTACCCCAGTAATTATGATATTAATAGTCCAAGTATCTGGATTGAAACTAAATTGCAGCATTTTATTATATGGCTGGAACTCTGAGGATTGCTTGGTTTGGGTCGTTAACAGGTTTTGGACTTCCGATGGGATACGTCTTTCCATACCTTGGAAGATAATACCCTTGATAATGTCTAAGTACCAGGTCTGGGCTTGGATGCACACGAGGGCAGAGGAGGTATTTCTTCCCAAGGTTATGATAGCCCCAGACAGCGTATGGGAGTCTTGGGTTTCAGTGAGCTACATCCATTGCATCAAGGATGCCATGAATACAGTTAGTTGATCTATTGACCTAAAGTTATCTTCTGCAGGTTTGTCTAGCTGGTGGAAGAGGTGTCCGACAGTTGCCAGTTAGTTTTGGAACACCTCTGAGTTTGTGGAATTAATGACACTGGCGTTGGCCCCAATCACTCCTAGCACTATGTCCAGAGACCTTTGCCTTCATGGAGCATGGGAGTTGTCAGCATCCAGCTTGGCAAGGGTTTACTTAACCCATGCCTGCCACCTGATGCTTAAAAGGATCACAGTTCCCACACTGTGGGTATTGTTGCAGGACACTATCTGCTTGCAAGTCAATGGCAAACTTCCACAAGGATCTAGTTGTATGTATTAGTAAAGGTTTACTTACATCTCTCTTAACTATGACTGGTCCAACTTCATGTTTTTGCACCTCTTCATAAACAGTGATTTCAGTGGCCAGAGCAGAGAGATCCTCAGAGGATGAAGCTATCCATGTTCCAAAATCTGGAAGGGAGGAGCCGTGGGTAAAAATGCTACAGTTGGATAGGAGACAATCTCCCTCCACAGTTAGTAGAACTGGATGTAAAGTTTTTAGAATCTGGGATAGACCATATGAGCATGATGTGAAACCATCCTTTTGGTGAAGTTACCATCACTTGCATCAGTTCTGGGAAGGTTGGTTAGGTGTTGCTTCCTACGCACACCTGGGTACAATTTCCTTCTGCATGCAAGGGGCTAAAGTGATTCCATGAGGTGCAGAAGCAGATGGGTGGTAGAGGAGTTAATGAAGAAGGAGAGGGTGTAGATGTAACAGGGGTAAGTGTAGGTTTTAGAGGATGGGTGAGTTTCAAGACAAGGGAGTGTCCAAAGCATCTGATCTTTCTATTCCTCATCTAGCCAAAAAATTTTAGTTGACCTGTTGGGATATTAACATTGGTTGCCCTCCAGACATGATACCCATTATGATCCTGTATTTCTTCCCCCTGGGTTGATGCACACCCTAGCACAAAGTGTTGGAATGGTGCACTTAGACATAACAAACAGGAAAAAATTGAACCAGATGGGGCAACTGACAAACTAGATGGGGCAACTGACAAATGATGCCCAGGAAAAAGCAAACTTGCTAAATGGGTACTTTGCATCAGTTTTCCATCAGCCTCATGGGGTGGCCCTGCCCACTATGAGGCAGGGAGGCCTGGGTGAGGGAGATTCTTTGCCCTCCATCAAAGCTGACCTCATGAAGGAACACCTCAACAGGTTGGATACCTTCAAGTCAGCCGGCCCTAATGGATTACACACAAGAGTACTTAGGGAGCTGGCGAGCATCATAGCTCAGCCACTGGCACGGATCTTTGAGAGTTCTTGCCTCTGTAGTGAAGTGCCTGATGATTGGAAGAGGACCAACATCATGCCAATCTTCAAGAAAGGGAGGAAAGTAGATCCGACAAACTGCAGGCCCATCAGCCTGACCTCTATCCTGGCGAAAGTCTTGGAAAAGATTATCAAGGAGGCCATCCTTAACAGGCTAGCTGAAGGCAATATTCTGAGGGATACCCAGCATGAGTTTGTTCCGGGTAGGTCTTCCTTGACCAATCTCATTTGCTTTTATGACCAGGTGACTTATCACCTGGACAAAGGGGAAGAGATTGACATCATATACCTTGACTTTAAAAAAAGCCTTCAATCTGGTATCCCACCATCACCTCTTAGTTAAACTGGCTAACTACAGCCTTGATGTAACCATGATCTGCTGGCTGGGGAACTGGCTAAGTGGTAGGACCCAGAGGGTGGTGGTCAGCGGGAGCCAATTGTCTTGGTGTGCTGTGACCAGTGAGGTCCCACAAGGCTCTGTCCCAGGGCCTACACTGTTTAACATCTACATCAATGATGTGGACACTGGTGTTAGAAGTGGACTGACCAAGTTCGCTGACGACACCAAACTCTTGGGGTATAGCATCCACACCTGAGTACAGGAGGGTGATCCAGGTGGATCTGGACAGACTCATGAAATGGGCGGACGAGAACCTAATGATGTTGCGCTGGTCCAGACGATCTTCACACATCCAGGAGGGCCTTGCAGGGGAATGCATGCTCAGGGGCAACCAACATGGCTTCATCAGTGGCAGGTCTTGTCAGACCAACCTGGTGGCCTTTTACGATCAGGTCACCAAATCATTAGACGCAGGGGTTGCTGTGGATGTAGTCTTTCTGGACTTCCGGAAGGCTTTCGACACTGTCTCTCACCCTGTCCTCATCAAAAAGCTGGGAGACTGTGGTGTCGATGCCCACACGGTCAAATGGGTCGCCAACTGGTTGGAGGGCCGCACCCAGAGGGTGGTAGTGGATGGGTTCTTCTCGACCTGGAAGGACGTGGGCAGTGGGGTTCCGCAGGGCTCGGTCCTCGGGCCCGCACTGTTCAACATCTTCATCAGTGACTTGGATGATGGGGTAGAAAGCACCCTGTTCAAGTTTGCTGATGACACTAAGATGTGGGGGGATGTGGGTGCACTAGAAGGGTGCAATAGGCTACAAGCTGACCTTGACAGGTTGCAACGGTGGGCGGAGGAGAATAGGATGGGGTTTAACACTGATAAGTGCAAGGTGTTGCACATGGGGAGGAAGAACCAGCACCACACTTACAGGTTGGGGAACTCCCCTCTTGCCAGCACGGAGACGGAAAAGGATCTTGGAGTCGTCATTGACTCCACGATGAACATGGGCCGGCAGTGTGGGGAGGCAGTCAAGAAGGCCAACCGTACCCTGTCATGCATCCACAGATGCATCTCGAGCAGGTCCAGGGAGGTGATCCTCCCCCTCTATGCGGCACTGGTCAGGCCGCAGCTGGAGTACTGCGTCCAGTTCTGGGCGCCACACTTCAAGAGGGATGTGGACGATATGGAAAGAGTTCAGAGGAGGGCCACTCGTATGATCAAGGGTCAGCAGGGCAGGCCTTATGAGGAGAGGCTACGGGACCTGAACCTGTTTAGCCTCCACAAGAGAAGGTTAAGGGGGGACCTTGTGGCCTGCTACAAACTGGTCAGGGGGGATCAGCAGGTATTGGGGGAGTCCCTGTTCCCCCGTGTGCTGCCAGGAGTGACCAGGAATAACGGTCACAAGCTGGCGGAGGGTAGGTTTAGATTAGCTATTAGGAGGCGCTACTTCACAGTCAGGGTGGCTAGGGCCTGGAACCGGCTTCCAGGGGAAGTGGTGCAGGCTCCTAGCCTAGGGATTTTTAAAAGGAAGTTAGATGAGCACCTTGCCGGGGTCATCTGACCCCGGTGCTCTTTTCTGCCAAGGCAGGGGATCGGACTAGATGATCTTCCTAGGTCCCTTCCGACTCTAGCTACTATGAAACTATGAAACTATGAACACCAAAAAATGCAAGGTTCTCCACCTTGGGAGGAAAAACCTGCACCATGCATATAGGCTCAGTAGTGCTACGCTGGTTAGCTCTACAGATGAAAGGGACTTGGGGGTCACGGTTGACCAAAAGATGAACATGGGCCTTTAGTGTGATGCTGCAGCTAGTAAAGTGAGCAAAACACTGGCTTGCATTCATAGATGTTTCTCAAGCAGATCCTGGGATGTGATTCTCCTGTTGTACTCAGCCTTGGTGAGGCCACAGCTGGGATACTGCATCCAGTTTTGGGCTCCGCAATTCAAAAAGGATGTGGAGAAGCTCAAGAGGGTGAGGAGGAGAGCCACATGCATGATCAGAGGGCAGGAAAACAGACCATATGATGAGAGGCTGAGAGCAATGGGGCTATTCAGCCTGGAAAAGCGCAGGCTCAGGGGTGATCTGGTGGCCACCTATAAGCTTATCAGGGGTGCACATCAGGATCTGGGGGAACGACTGTTCATCAGAACCCCCCCAAGGGATGACAAGATCGAACGGTCACAAACTCCACTGTGACCAGTTCAGGCTGGACATAAAAAAGAACTACCTCACTGTCTAAGCCCCCAAGGTTTGGAACAGACTGTCACATGAGGTGGTTCAAATGCCCACTTTGAATGCCTTTAAAACACATTTGGATGCTTATCTTGCTGGGATCCTATGATCTGTGCTGACTTCCTGCCCCTGGGGCAGGGGGCTGGACTCAGTGATCCTCTGGGGTCCCTTCCAGCCCAAATGTCTATGAAATCTATGAAGTATATGAAATGAAATGGTTTGGAATCTCAATTTCAGGCAGGGATTTTTGTTCTTTCCACATTTTTGCTTCCCATTGTCTTCACTCATATTTTGGCAAGCTTGGGTACTATGAAGTTCATATGCGTTTAAGGTTATTGTCACAGGCAGTTATCCCTGTATAACACATAATTCCATTCTTTCTCAAACTTAATTCATGATCTGGAATACAATACAGACTGCCTGTCAGCAGAAGGATCCATAAAAAAAAGGAGGACTCCATACAGCTTTGGGATCTTCATGGTTTAGGTTACTTTAGAAAGGTAGGGAGGTGAGAATGAGATTGCCCAACTGATTATTTATCTTAGGGAGACATTGGAAGGGGTGGGGGTGAACCAATTACTTTTTCCCCATAGAGGTTTGGCCTATTGCATTTATCTGCTTCAATGTCCAATACAGGCATGGTTCAGCCTGCTCAATGTGCATTTACCAATGGCTGAAACCATCCTTCTTGCTATTCAAGGAGGGTAGGCAGCAGAGAGGAGGGAGCAGTCTTACCCTATTCCTCAGGAGTTGTCCATTTCTCCTGTTGAAGCCTATTGAGACAAGGTTAACTCTATCCTGTCCCTTTGAGCAGTTTTAGTTGTGACACATGTACCCATTTCCCTGCATCCCATTTATCAATCTGTACCACAGTTGGAATTAGCTGGTTGATAATGGTATATGGCCCTATCCATTTAGATTCCAGAGTATGTGCCTTTGGGGTTAGGCAAAGATACGTAACTGGTTGGCCCACTTCCCACAGCCTGGGGTGCTAGGCCACGTGGCTGTGACTGTCCGCTCATAGTTGGGGTGGTTGGATTGCCTCCCTAACTTGTATTTCATGATGTTTAAGTTGGTGAGGAAGTTCCTCCCCCCAGTCAATAATATCAGTGAGTTGTGGGGAACTGGAGCTGTCTGAGTATGGGACCAGTCCGGTGGGCAACAGAGCCATGTGCCCACCAAATAAGATTTGGTAAGGCTGCAGATTTGTTCCTGCTTCTCAAAGCTGCTCATATTAGTGGCATCCTCAAATCCCAGTCAGTACCAGTTTTGTTGAGTACCTTTCTTAATGATTCCTTAATGGTTCAGTTCATGCACTCCACATGTGCTGATGATTGAGGGTGGTAAGGAATATGCAGTTGCTGCTTTATTCCTAGGGTCTGTGGTAATTGTTTCACCACCAACCCTATGAAGTGTGGATCTCGGTCAGAGTCAATGACTTGGGGAACCCTGAACCTGCAAATAACTTCTGCCCGTAATTTCTTTGCAATCACTTCATCCATGTGGGTGTGCTTGGAAAATGGCTCAACCCACTTGCTGAAGGAGTCTATAATTACCAGCAGGTACTGGTTTCCTCTGGCTGTGTGTAGCAGTTTATCAATATAATCTATTTGGATCCTTTTGCCATGGATCAATTATTTTTTTGGTGCAAGAGAGGTCCTGAGTCTCTGAGCTTTGCCCCTTCCCCTGCGCAGCACAAACAACCCTGTACCCATCTTTTTACATCCTTAGACACCTCTGGCCAGTATACTATTTCCATTACTCTATCAGTGATAGCCTCAAGGGCTTCATGTTGCAGGTTATGGCAAGCACTGATAATTTCTTCCCTGTATTCAGGGGCTGGAACCCACCTGACTTCCCCACATTTGTGGTTGACTGCATGGTCATCCTGTATTTTCCACTCTGGGTGTTTTGAGGACCTAGTTTGTACTGCAGATATGTTTCCTTTAGCTCTTTCTTTTGCAGTGATATCTGCCAATTGGTTCATTTTGGCTCCTAGGGTGTTGTTGTGTTGGTGCCCTTTTATATGCCAGATGTGTAATGAGAAGGGATATTTTTTAAATCCAGCTCTGTACTGTTTGCCAATCCTTTTTTTGAGCAATTTCTTTACCATCTGCAGTATGCCAATTCACTTTATTCCAATTTTGGAAATCTGAGTCAGTGTATACCCATAGTTCTCCTCCAATGGGGTACTGCTGCTTGAGTAATTCCTTGATAGCCCTTACTTCTGCAAATTGAGCTGAATATTCTGCAGGCAGGGGGCCTCCTATTTTATGGTCACTTGGATTTACACCTCCATACCCTGTATATCTTTTACCCTTTTGAAAACTGGAGCTCTCATCTGTGAACCAGACATGGTCAGGCTGATCTCTTACTGCTGGATTTTCATCAGTACTGCTCCATACCCTGTATATCTTTTACCCTTTTGAAAACTTTTTTTTTTTTTTTTGAGTACACCTCCATACCCTGTATATCTTTTACCCTTTTGAAAACTGGAGCTCTCATCTGTGAACCAGACATGGTCAGGCTGATCTCTTACTGCTGGATTTTCATCAGTACTTACTGCTGGAGCCTCAGCTACCCAGGTGCCTTCCTGGGATGGGTTCACATCAGGGTATTCATGCATTGTACCTTCTATTAACAGGGCATAGGGAAGTAAATCTATTTTGGCTTGAGTTTCATGTCTTATATCTCATCCCTTCAAAAACAAAGCCCACTGAGTTATCCGAGTATTAGAAATCATGTACCCAGTCAGTTTCCCTGACAGGATGTTTTCTGGGAGGTGAGTGATGTTTTTGAATTATCACTGGGGCCATTTCAGTCAGTCTTTCAAATTTCTGCACTGCCCAAACCACAGCCAAACTTTCCCTCTCACATTGATTGAAGCCTGCCTCTGGTTCTGCCAATTTCCATGATTCATAGGCCACAGGGACCAGTTTGTTGTTTGAGTCCTTTTGCAACAGAACAGCTGAAAGAGCCTGATCTGTTGTTGCCAATTTACCATAAGAGGGTTTGGCTGGGTTTGGGTACACTAGTGCTGGTGCAGCTGTTGGCCTGTAAGGTCAGGCCAGAGAGGAGGCAAAAAGTGGTGGGAGCAGGGCTGAGAGCCTGCAGAAAGCAATGGGGCTGAGAGCCTGCAGAACAGGGACAGAGAGGAGACAAAAAAGTGGTGGGAGTGAGGCTGAGAGCCTGCAGAAAGCAACGGGCCAAGAGGCTGCAGAAGCGAAACAGAGAAGGGACAGAGAGGAGCTGAGAGGTGGCAGGAAAGGGGAGACAGAATTGAGAGATCAGGAAAATGGGGAGCTGGAGCTGAGAGGGAGAGAGAGATAGAAACCAGAATTTAAGATAGGGAAGGGACCAGGGCTCAGTAAAACACAACACAACTTGGGGTTACAAATAATAGTGGTTTTATTGTACAGGGAAGATGGTGATATAATATTTTATTGGTTCCTTTGCACACACACACACAGACAATGGCAGCAGGGGTCTAGATGCAAGGTCTGAAGTCCAGGAGGAGAAAAAGAGAGTCCAAATTGGAGGAGGAAATATGCAGGTGATATCTACCTATCCCAGGATGAAAGTGACTCCTTGATGGCCATTTGGGGTCTCCTTCAGCTCAGTGTTGTCCAGAGGGAGTTACCAGCAGGGCCTCTGGGGTAGATAGGCAATGTGACGTGGAGCTGGTCTGGTCCAGATGGAAATAGCATTCCCCAAGGAGTCAGTCTTCACTATCCCTTTTTATGGGGTTGACTACCTATGTTCTCCTATTGGAGGGCCTATCCAGGCAAGGTCAGTCCTCTTCCAGAGGGTTCCAGATGTTCATACTGACCATGTGTAGCCTTGGCATAACAGTGGGTTGCCTCATCTTTTGTTTCTTGAATGTTGAGGGTGGTTCCAAGGGCTGGGTCCTTGGTCCAGGTATTGGTCTTGATGGTTCTGTCATTCAGAGGGAACTATTTTTAGACCTGGTGCCATTGTCTCTCAAGTATCCTCATTCATCCCCATTTATTCAGGAACCAAGTTACATAGGAGGGGTAGGTGTGAGTCATAGGTTGCACACCAGGGGAAACTAGATGGAGGCTTGACATTCCAAGATGGAAACTTGACATGACTTATGCTAACTTACATATGTGGCAAAAGTCCACCTCTATTTCTTTCCAAAACCTCTGCTCTATGACAATTTGGTTAAGAGGGGTCCTGCAGAGGGTACACACCTTACCCTATCTCTTTAGGTAACCTGAGCTGGATATATACCTGGGGGAGCGGGGAAGCCTGCTCCCTCTGCCTACGTGACTGGCATTACATACCTGGATTAGGGGCTTGGGCTCCCTGGGGAGCTAGGAACTGCCAGTCTGCCCAGCAACTAGTGATGCATTTCATATTGTTTGGCTGACAGGCATCAGGTGCTGGCTTCCATTGGACCAGGTACATTAGGTCATAAGGGCTATATAAGTTAAGGACTGCCCAGGAGGAGGAGGCAGCAGCCATGAGGAAGACTCAGAGAGAGAGAAGAGCTGAATCGTCTGAAACTTGCTCTCTTTCAAAACTCATGATCAAGGAACTGCCTGCCTCCACAGGGAATCTCCACCTGCCTCTGGATGATACTTGTAAGTAAGCTACCTGAAATCTAACTAGATATATAGCTTGCAGTAAATCAGATGCATGATCAAAGGCTACCCAGCCATGCCAGTTTGCTCTATGAGATTTCTCTGATATTGTTCTATCTTGTACCCTATTGCAGTCCTACCCCTTGTAACCAATAAAGTTCTTCTTTGTAGCTAGCATGGGAGACTTATTTGGTGTGGGTCTAGATTATGCCTTGGGATCCCCTTGGTTTGGCTTGCTAAGGGAGACCACTACTTGTGCTTCCGACCGAGAGAAGCACTCCCAAGGGCTTGAAGTGAGTCAAGTACCCTTGAGGGCTACCCTGTGTTTCTCAGGGTGCACAGAGCCAGAATAAAGCTCAGCCCTGTGTGGTGGCAATTTTTACCCCAGACTAGCAGTTGTGCTCCAGAAAGAGGGTCGGCCAGATGTAGGGCATCCCCAGGGAGGCACTTGGAGCCTGGAAGGTGGTCGGGCGCAGTGATGTGGGTGGCTTAATGCAGGAGCACCCCCTACTGGCCCACCACAACATATGTAGGCCTAAAACAGAAATCATACATTATAAAAGCAGTAAAAAACAAAATCAATACAAACATAATACTTACCCCTTATAAAACAGTGGATGTCTGTATCAAGATAGCAGGGCACTTATTTGCAAAAAGGGGAGAGAAAAATAAAACTTACTACCTAAAATAAAATGTTAAATCTTATCCTATATCTTAGCTTACTTATAATTATAGGGAATAGAGAGGGAGAGGAAAAGCCAGAAATAGCTGGGAAAAGGAAGGGGATACATATCTATCTATCTATCTATCTATCTAAGAAAAAAAAGAAACTGGGGGTTATGTTACACAGCAACCAGGGCCTCTTTAAGTAGGCAAAACCTTTTGTTCAGTTTCACCCCATTCCAATTTCATCTTCTTTTTTAGCAGTCTCCAGAGGGGCTGTGTGATCTCAGCAAACTGGTGTATGTGGGAATGAAGAAAATTAAATCCCCCCAGCAATACCCACAGGGAGTGAAGATCTGTGGGAATTGGCATATTTGATAAATCCTTGATCTTTTGCAGGTCTATCCTCTTCCCTTCTACCCCCAGTCTTACAGCTAAGTATGTTACCTCCTGAGGCACTAACTGGGCTTTTGGTCTGCTGACTTTGAATCCAGTTTCCTGAATCAAAGCTAGCACCCTTTTTTTCTGAGCTGTGACCTCTTGTTTGTGGTCCCCACAGATCAGAATGTCATCTACATAGGATATAGCACTGCCCTGGTTCATTTTGCTTAGGTTCTGCAACATGCTTACCACATGGTGGTAGGCAATAGCTGGAGCATTATGAAAACCTTGTGGAACATGTGTAAAGGTATATTGTTTTCCCTTGAATGTAAAAGCAAACCTATTCCAGGATTGTGGGTGTAAGGGAATAGCAAAGAAGCAGCTGACTAAGTCTATAACAGAGAACCACCGAGGACTCTCTTGCACTCTGCTGAACATAGCTGGCATGTCAGCTACAGTCAGAGCCAGGGGACATGTTCCATTATTAATAGCTCTATTATCTACAGTCAATATCCCTGTCTACCTTAAGGACGGGCTGTATTGGGGAGTTAAATTCTGAGCAGGTTTCAATTAACACCCCTTGTTTCAAAAAGTCCTCAGTGGTTGCCTGTATAGCCTCCTCAGCCTGCTTTGGAAAATAATACTGTTTCTGAACAATTTCCTTCTGAGAAGGAACTAGATCACCCACAATTTTTACACAAGCGTCAATCCTGCTGCAGTCACTTCTGCTCTTTGCCCATATGTCCGGAAACTGCCGGACCCATTCATCTCCCGCATCAAAACTAATTGCCCCTATACCTTTAAACCATTCCAGTTTCCAGTAAGGGTTAGTCTTTATGGTTTCTGTAACCCCTCAAGCTTTCCAAACACCCCATTTGCCAGGTCTAAGATCTAGCCTTCATGGCTGAACAGGGCAGCCCCTAAGATCAGCTATTCAGTGGACCCCTCCAGCTGAACTCCTCCTATCCTGATTTTATGCTGTCCCTCCAAGAAATGGATGAAGACTGTTACATCCTTGCAGACCATTCCTGTGGCTTCCTGCCCAGTGAAAAAACATGGAGTTACCTGTCCACTATTATTTCAACTAGTATTATTTTTTCAACAGGGCTTTAAACTGAGCCTGCTGGGGGATGGGGGGAATACCACCACTGCAAGCCCCCTGGGAAGTTTTGTAAACCCAGCAGGCTAAGGCACTCAGGTTAAAACACCCCTACCCTAGACCCAGAATGATCTGGAGGAAAGGCAATGGCCCCCAATGGAACACTTATGTGTCTATACACCACTGCCAGGAGCCTGGGGAACAAACAGGAGGAACTGGTCCTCCTGCTAAACCAAAAGGATTATGATCTCCTAATTCTTTTGGTTTAGCTGTATGCTTCTGGTGCATGGTTGTCATGGGAGATTTCAACTATCCTGACATCTCATGAGAAGAGCACTCAGCCACATCTGAATGGTTGCAAACCTTCCTCACGTGTGTGGACGAACTCTATCTGACTCAAGAAGTCTATGGACCAATGAGAGGCAAAGTGCTGCTTGACCTGGTACTGGCAATGTGGGATGACTTAATCAATGACCTAATGATCCAAGAGAAGCTGGGAGACAGTGATCATGAGCTGATCACCTTCACCATCTACCATAAAGCAGGCAAGTCAGTCAGCAAAGCAGAAGTTTATATGTATATAAGGGGTGTACATCAGGATCTGGGGGAATGCCTGTTCACTAGAGCACCCCTTGAGATGACAAGGTTAAATGGTCACAAACTTCTCCAAGACCATTTCAGGCTGGACATAAGGAAGAACTTCTTTACAGTCCAAGGCCCCAAGACCTGAAACAGACTGCCACCAGAGGTGGTGCAAGCACCTACGCTGAATTCTTTTAGGAGTTACTTGGATGTTTATCTTGCTGGGATCTTGTGAGCTGAGCTGACTTCTTGTCCCTGGGGCAGGGGGCTGGATTCAATGATCTTCCAAGGTCCCTTCCATAATGTCTATGAAAGCTATGAAATTATACTGGCCCAGGTCCCAACTTTTCCCAAAAACATTTAATGCAGCCCCAGAATCGAGAAGAGCACTGGTTTGTTCCTGTTTCCCCACCATAATTGGGTATTTGGGGTCTCCCTTCTGAATCCTAATTTAAAGTACCCAGCCTTACCCACAAACCTGGGCTCTGCTTATGGGTCCCATTACAGGGACCCTATCAATAGTCTTCGGATACTGGTGCTGTAGCCACAATTCTAGCACCATAAGAGGGTGTCTCCCATCCTCCACTGTCACAACAGCTCTCTCACTCAATCCTTCCATTCTCTCAATTAATTCAGACAGGTTTTTCTTGTGCCATTTCTCCTAGGGTTCCCTGTGCTGCATTAAGAATTTCCAAACACTACCATGAACCCCACTGTTCTTTTCCCTCTTGTTATATCAAGGATAGTTGGAATAGTTATTGGGGTGGTAATTGGGTCCTCTTGTCCTTCACTCCAAATCAGGATAGGCATATTCTCATTTGAGTACGTGATCCTGTGATCTGGCATGCTGTCAGTTTCAACTCGGGACTGGAGGACTGCCATTACTGCCCCTCCCCTGGCCTACCACCCAGCCTCTCTGCATTCTGGGCTTTGGTGAGGATAAGTATAATTCCTCGTTTCCCTAAGTGGCCCCATTAACCCTAAAATGGATTGGTGCATTCCCTCCTGCACCTCCTTCCAAAATCCTGGGCGATAATCAATGTGCCTGATTTCAGGGGTCCTATTACCTGCCCTATCCAGAGGCAAGACTGTCCTAGACAACAACCCTAACATCACGCACCTGACTACGTAATCCCCAACTGGTTCACCAGGGGCCTGGCTGCTAGCCCCAAACTGCCCCCTGAAACTTTTCCTCCCGATATTTACTTCCAGATCCTGTATACTCCAGAGGATAAATTCTCCCCCAAAGCCACCCTCTCAGTTTATGGCTGCCAGAATTTCTGGGGTTGCACAGGCTCTTCTTAAATGGTGCCACTCCCGAGTGTTTAGGGTTTTGTTCTCCATTACCTGGAGAGATTTTTGCAGCCCCTGCCCCAAGTTTTTTATATTAGTGCCCCCCAATGTTTTACCTAGGGCAGCAAAATCTGCCCTACTAAGGGGAATCAATACATTGGTGGTTTCCCAGTTGTTCCCTTGTGTGTCTCAGGTGACCGAGGTCCTAGTGACTACACACACCTCGGGCCCTAGTTTTGTCTCATCCTTGAACTCAAAGTCCTCAAGGGAGGGGTACAGTACAAGGTGCAAGTCTCCTTTCCTGCCCCTAGTTCTTCCCTGAAAAAAGGGGGCATCTGATTTCCAGATTGGTTCTCCTTGAACAAGAGCAGCCTCTTGTAAGCTGTGCTCCTGGAGCTCTTGCTTTAAGCAGTTAATGGTTACTTCACAGGGGCCATGAATAGCTTTGGCTTCTTTGCCACATTGATCTTTTGCCATGGTTTTCACCAGGTTTTGCGAGGCCCCCCGGCTTGCTTTTTCCTGGTCGGGTGATTCTAGTTGTTGGGCCTGATTTTGATTTGTCTCTCTTAATTCCTCATTTTCTTGTTCCAAAGTATGGAGGTTTTTTATGTTTGGTTATTCATTTCTAATTGTGAATTTTTGTCCCTCAGAGTCTGAATTTTGTTGTTCTTTTCCTTGATTTCTGAGGCTCTTTGGGTTTTCTCTTCATTTGTTGTCTTAACAGCATGTCACAGTAACCAAACTGTGGTTCTGTGCTGTCTCAGGGCTGATGGCTTTTTACAGAGACAAAATTTCTCAAAGTGGACTTCAGTGTCATTCAGGGATAACCCTGGGGTACACATTCTCCCTCCAAGGAGAATCACCTTGTGCAAAGGGGATACCTCCTTTTTTGCCCACTTAGCCTCATGGTCACTAATGCCTGGTGTGAGGGCCTTCTTTTTAAACATACTGGTTCCTGGGCTTCTATACAATAACAACAACAACAAAAACAGAAATGCTTTGGGTTCCTGTCTGCAGGGTGCAGGAGCTCCCCTAAAAATGCCTCTTTACTGGGATTACTGGATTCTAAACACTCACTATGCTGATCCTTCACTGGGCATGCCCACTCCCCACTCGAGTGAGTTCTACAAGACCTCTCACCCTCGGTAACAAACCCGATATATCCGCATTCTCCACCAGAAATGTTGGCAAGCTATGACTAGCCCAGCAATGCTCAGGATCAGCAATTTCGGGTTTACTAGACTAGGGTGTAACTATGCAAAAACAGAAAAAATACAAGCAACTAAAACAGGTACAAGAAACTGTTGGTCCACACACACACATGCACACACGCGTACACACACACACAGAGGTGACTGTGGGTTGGTAATCAGAGACTGAAATTGGTGGTGTGCAGTCCTAGGGGAAGAGAGGGAGAGAAAGATGAAGGCACAGACTTCAACAGCACACAGCTGTCTGTCAGGAGGGAGAGAGATAGGCTGAAGGGAGAATCTGGGAAGCACCGAGGTGATATTTACCTAACCAAGTGCCATGGATTGATGATCAATAGCTAATGTAACAGGAGCGCTTCTCCAGGTTCTGTCTACTCGTGACCCCGCCCACCTGTTATAAGCCAACCCCCACCTTCTCTCCTACCATGACTTGTTAATTGATGTTAATTAGTGGGAGGCTGCCCCAATGCCAGGGGGCGCTATCTGAAGCTCCTTTTCCTCCCCTGCACCACAGCCCAAGCCCCGCCAATGGCACTGATGTTGTCTGGTCTGGACCTTGTTATAATTTGGCCCCCTTGACCTCCCTGGGCTCTCCACAGCCCTGTCTCGCTCTGCGCCCTCTTTGGTGCTCAGGGTCAGTGCACCCCAAGTGCTGCACCCTCTCTGGTGCCGGGGTTTGTGCACCCCAACCTGCACCCTCTCTGGTGCCAGGGTCCCCACACTGCTGCGGGTCTCCTATGAGGCCTCCTCCACCCCCTAATAGCCTCACCAAAGCCACCGGTCAAAACAGCGAACAAAACACAAGCCCCTGGGCTATAACATAAAATCCAAACTGCCCAGCTATAACATCAATCACCCTACTGAGGAATATTCCATTCCTCAACCATGCTAGAAACAGTTCCTGTGGACAGGCCTCTCTCCTTTGGTTGCTCTGGGAGAGCTCCTTCCCCCCTGGTGGCTGGCAGGGAACCCCCTTCTGACCTCAGGTCTGGGACTTATATGAGAGCCAGGCCCTGCCCCTTCCTGTTAGCTAACTGCTGGCAGGTGTGTGCCACTGGTACACTCTGGTTGCACTGGTAACCCACAGATGGGGCTCCCTACTCACTGCTAGGGCTCTTTCTCTGGCAGGTTCTACACTTCATAGGAGCCGGGCACCTAAAGTGCCCTGCAACAGCCAGTCAATGTCATCCTGAGGCTGGGGTCCAGGGGGGATCTCTGGCTGATCCTCTGGTGGATGTCTCGTGCAGGTTATGTGGTGGGGTGCTGATCCGGATAGGGGAAACATCCACCAGGGTCACTTTCCCCTGCCTTTTTATTAGGCAGTTCCCTTGTGAGACCTGTGGGTTCAAAGCCCAGATGGAAGAGGGGCTAACAGCTATCATTTTCTTATTGATGAGAGTCCTACCCAGTGGGATGTGCCATTTCAAAATGTCCATTCTTCTGCCTGTTTTGGGTGGGGGGCTTCTTCTTGGAATTCATAATGAGGGTGGTGCTGGGTTACTGGAAATCCATAATGATCCTGATTGCTTCCTGGAATCTTATTTCCAATTGAATGCAGGGCTGTCCCTATGTATTGTTGTGTTGATTGGTCAGTCATTTCCACCTTTGTTACTATCATACACACACACTTACAGTTTCAATTCACTCTGGGACCCACTTTTCATATAGGCACAATTGACATTACAATGTGGTTACAATCTGGCTAGCTGGTATGTATTCTGCAGGTTGTTTGCATGGGCTTGCACCCCTGGGGATGAGAGGGGGTTTGGCTTAATGCCCAAACCACCCCTTGGGCTGTAGAGTTCGGGGGGCAGAAAGTTTGCCCACACAGAACAGGAGTGTAGAGAAGGGGACACTGCATCCTGGGAAGCTGCAAGACTGCAGCTTGTGCTTATCTATGGGGAGTGGCCACATGCTGGGTAACACAGATAAACTTGATCTAGATTTGTATAACTTTATGTCTTGAACTAGATTAGGGTGTTCTTGTGTGAACAATCTAGGGTTTAAGAGCTTCAGGAGCCACCTAAAATTAATGTGTAACAAAGCCAAAAAGGACATACATGCTTGAGTTAGATCTAAGCAACACAAGGAAGACACATGTGGTACAAACTATAAGGCAGGATATAGATGAGGAAGTGAAGCTCCAGGTAGTTTGGGATGACTGAGGAGACCAAGTTGAGGCTTTAGGGTAGTGTAGACCAGGGATATCAAATTCATCCAGCCCTGGAAACCAAATGGGCAGATTAATTGGCTAGACTGGAACCAACCACCCTCAACACCCCTCCACCCAACCCACAGCATTTGGTCCAGCCTGCACACAACACATGCCAACCTCAGGAGCCAGCATAGGTTGCATACTGCTTGAGGCAAATAGGCTGGACCCAGTACTGCAGGCAGCAGAGGGTTGGTCCAGGGTGCTGCATAAAGCCCTGGTGCCTGTGTTCACAGCAAGCCTCAGGATCAGTGTATGCTGCCTGTAGCATGCACGGCTGGACTGGCTGAATGTGCTGCACATGACATATGACACAAACTTCATGTGGTGCTGTCAGCTGGCCCTGCACACTGACTTTGTGCCCAGCAGGATTCCACATGGAGTACATGCCCTGTGCCAGCCTGCTAAGTTGCATGCCAAGTGCACAGCCAGTCCAGCCCCACATGATGGAGCCCTAGGATTCATTGTACACGTGGCCCCCAGGACCAGCAGAGGGCATGTGCTGCTCACACCGCATGAGCTGCTCACATCACATGGGCTGGATTTGACACTGAATGCGGCATAGGGACCACATGCAACATATGGGGTTGGGGCTAGGGCATATCATGGAGCAATTCATCTGACCCCTGGGCCAGATCATATGACTCCATCGGTCACATGATTGATATCTAGGTGTAGGCATACTTCTAGCTATATCTCTTGTCATAGGATCAAATGGTCTCTTTTATATATATATATATATATATATATATAAATGAAAGATATTTTTGAAGATGTTTACTACCAAGTACTTGTCGGTGTGGGGATTTAACATGTATTGCTACCATTGACCTTACATATGAAGGTCTCAAATTGATTCAGTTAAACAAATTGAATTTTTATTAGCTTATCCTAGACAACATATATCCACATCAAGCCTCATACCATATTATTTAGTTTGAGCTTTTTTGCTTTATGTTATATTGTAGTAGTTTTATCACAATCTGGATTTTTTTTCCGGTTTCGCACAAAATACCTGCAGACTTCTATCCTTCCATTAACAAATCTTGATTGTTTTGCAAACACTCAATGGGTAATTGGAACAAGGAACCCTACTCCTATTATGGGGAAGAGAGGACCATGGATGAAAAATCAGCAAAGCCCCTTAAAACCAGAACCTTCATAGCCCAAAGAGGAAGGGGATTACCTGCAGCAACAGAGAAAAGGCTCTGAAGTGGTAAAGGTCCCACCTGGCAGGAGGGACACCCAGTCAGACAAAAGTGGGCATGCATCCTGTTGCTTGTGAAGGCAGAGACCTCCCGAGAAGCGACTGGCCCTGGGCTAGTGACCTGCTCCTGCAAAGCCCAGGATGCAAAAAAACAGGGAGAGAGAGGAACAGGGGAAGACTAACAATCAGGGCTTGGACAGAAGTGATATCTTTAATTAGACCAACAAGATTTTTCAAAAAAATTAACAACACTTGGGCCAAGTGAACAGGAAGCCTGATCATCTGACCAAAGGGGAGGGACTTACTGGGATATAGACTCTTTTCAATGACTGAAGAGGGGGATTGGCCTCTGTAGCAGATGAGTTTGGAGCCATCCAAGGAGACAAGGGCAAATGCAAGCTCAGCAAGAGGGGCTGCAGCTAGAGCAGGGGAGCCTCTGATGATGGAAAGTGAGTGAGAAGCTCTTTGAACTGTTTTGTATTAACTCAGGGAGGAACCAAAGGACTGTGTAAGCTAACCCATGAGGAGTCCTGCAGAGTGAGTGCACCCAGAGGATTGGGGAATGTTTGTGTTGGCCCAAGAGACTGAGTGCACCACAAGGAATGAGGGCCATTTATGTTGACCTTGTAAGTGTTTGTTTTCCTCTCCCCCCTGCTCCACCCACTCACTTATTGGTAACACTCCCCATCTAGGGCAGCTGTGAAGGGAGGTATAGAGACTGCAGATCAGGGTGCTTAGCACCCTGTGATTTTTTTTTTCTTCAGTTTACCCTTTTTTTTTTGTGTGTGGTTGTTCTTGGAGGGAGGGAGGACAAAGCCTTGGTCAAGATGAAACCCAGGAGGGGGCCAAAGCCCAGGTGAGTCAGGGATATAGAATGCAGCAAGGCAGGCAGGAACCTGACCAGGGGTTGAAACCCCAACCAAAGACTAGCAGAGCAAGGTGACAGAGGGCTACCACATGGCCGGACACAACATTGGCCTGCCCACCTGTTGAGGGCAGTCCTCCCATCTGACTCACCTGCCACACCTTTGTTAGAACAAAGAAGATGTTCATAAACAGGAGGCTGCCCATTTAATGCCCCAGTGCCAAGGGTGTAAACCATGGCACTAAGCATCCCTACACCATGCCCCATGCCTTGCAGATGGCATCCAAGATGCCTTCCAACTTCCCTGGCCCCATTGCTAGGCTGCAGTCGGCCTCTGGACATAACTTGGCCTTAGGCATCCTTAGACATACCTTAGTCACATGCCTCCTCTCTGCGGCCACAACTCCGCTCCTCATGGGGGCCTTGCCCTCAAGTCTCAGGCTTTTTCTTGAGCCTCACTTTTGGGCCTCCTGCCCCTCATCTCATTCTGGGCTCCTGGACCCTATGGCCTCAGGTCCCTTACTGGACCTTGGTCCTATCTCAGGCCCTACTCTATGGGCCTGGACCATGTGCTTTTCTGTTTGAGTGTGCTCCCCTAGCCTTTTTCCTCCACAGGATACCCACAAAGTAGTGGGGGCCAAGGCTTTACAGTGCCCCATCCTCGCATTTCACTGTGGAGGCACAGGTGTGGCACTTCCTGGGGACTACCCTGCCACAAGCAGCCCCACTACATGATCCAAGCCCATCAGGGTGTAGCTTCAGGTCATGCCCCTGGACCAGGAACCTCCTCCATCCTCATAGTTCATATCCTGACCTACAGGTGTTCTGGGAGCTGTAGCCTGAGTGATATTGCTCTTCTGGCTCCCTAGGTATAAATGCTGGCTCTGCTGCTTGAGCTTATATGGAGGCTTCCCACCCCTCCTTCCCATCCAGTGGCCCCCTTTTGGTCCTGTGATCATCTAACTGGGCCCAACCACACCTCCCAGCTATTCAAAGCCTGAGTGGAACCTCCTAAAATGGCAGTCATAACCTGTACTCTACTATACAAGGGAAAGATAAAGATGGATCCTCATGTAGGCTAGCCAGGCTAGTAGCCTGGGGGGTGGGAATAGTGGGGAAGTAAGGCACCCACATCTGGACTCCAGTCATCCAAAGATAGCCTCCTACAACAGCATATTAAGTTTAACACCAAGGTGTGGCAGGAAAGAGAGAGGAGCCTAATTAGGGAGCTTTGGTAGGCAGATGGGTGCAGCAGGTCACCAGAGGGTGTCACAATCACCTCTGAAGGTGCACCCACTATACTGATAATGCTATGTGATTTATTGACTATGTACTTTCCCAAGGTGAGTTGGAGGATGACTAAAGTGGTACAGGGATATTAGGAGGCTTTACATGAGCTTTACCCTTTGCTACCATTAGGAGTGTCCAGATGAGCTCACACATGGTTTTCCCTGGAGACAAGTAGCAGGGGCACTTCCTGTCCTCAGGAAATGTCTGTGCATGTGCACTCTGGCACACAGCAGTTTGCTGTGGGTGGAGTAGGGGAAGTTGGGACCAGCACCTGGGCTGGCCCCCAAGAAGCCTTACCTTGGATCCTGGGGGCTTCCCAGGGCTCCAGTGGTAGTGATCTGGCAGCAGCTGGAGCATGGCTCTGGCTGGCAAGGCTCTGGTTTCAGGCAGCACACACTGCCATCACATGCGTTATCCTGCTTTTTTTTAGCACAGGTTTTTTTGACACCAGGAACTCCCAGTGTCAAATCCCACCCCCGTGCTGCAAATTAGTAATTCAGGGAATGCCTTTATGTGCTGCATGTGAGGTGTGCTGCACTACAGATGAGTCTGTGGTGCCACTTACCACATGTGTGCACTTGTCTGGGTGTGCCCATTTTGGCTGAAGTGCCTTCACAGTGTATATAAGTGGAATATGTTTACTCACTACTGGCAACCAATATTCTGATTGTTCTCAGATTCACATCCCAGATTGAGCTGGATAATAATTCACTGACAACCCACTTTCTTGTAAAAAAAAATCTGACTATTTGACAACTCAGTTTTGATCTATTGTATCACCTATTATCCTTCCTAAATTGTTTCCATATTCATCAAGGCCAGAGCACTGACAGTAGACAGAAATGTGATTTTTAAGATAATGTGAACTGCAGATGTGCCCAAGTGCAGACTGACTCATCTAGATGATGATGTAGTATATTTTTCCCTGAAATATTAGCAGAGATTTGGGCCATACGAACAACCAGCTAAATGTGTCTGCAGACAAAAAAAGGCAGAGGTGATGTCAGGTATGTCCTAAGTAACAGTTGAAGAAAATGAACTATTTTCTGCCTTTTCCTTTAAATCCTTTTCCCATAGGGATTCATAATTTAGAGATTTATTTGGGGCCTGAGCTATATCTCATGAGATGCAGAAGATCATTTTTTATCATCTCTATTTAGCTAGACAGATACGGACCTTAATATAGTTAATGCATGTTGTCTTTACCTACATTTTCTATATGATAGCAATTTACTTCTTAAAATGGGCTTCATTCTGACCATGTTTATTGCATTTAGAATCATAACTGTTGATCATTCTGTGTTCCTGGAGGCCAAATTTGGTTTCAAATATGTTTTATTCTTGATGATTTGACTGGTAGATGTGTTTTGTGCATCCTAAAGCTAAATATGATACTTATTCTTAAATGTAAAATAATTTTCCTGCTGACAATGAAAATTATTTAAAAAAAAGATAACAACATTCAATTTTTGAGAAAGTCTAAGTGAAGAACTATGAAATCCTGACACCCATCTGAGTACAAATATAATAAAATATACTTTCAGCAATACCATCAGCTAGGGAATTCATTTAATCACACATTGTTTTTTTTCCCCCACAAGCAACTTTATCTTTTGTTTATCTCCAATTTTTGTTTTCTTTTATATTAAATGCACACATGAACTAAAATAGTTGCTTGAAGCTCAAGGTCAAAGTGGAATATTCTACTGCTATAGACTACTGCTATAAACTTTTGGACATGACTTGTTTTAATATCCTCATACCTGTAAAACCTAGAGATAAATAGTGATCAAATTTTCCTGATATGAGAAATAAGAAAACAGTTTGAGCCTGTATGAGAAATACCTTGTCACTGTTAATCAGAATCAATTCATCAAACTATATATTCTCTTAGTTTCTGGAAAATAAGTTCTGATGATTTCCAGCTTGAAACAGTTTTCAATTGGAAAATAGATGATATCACAAACACAGCTTCAGCATTTTAAATACTTTAAAGTACAAAAGCAAGTACTGTAGTTTGGAGTGTCGTGCTTCATACTTCAGTGGATCTTCTGAAACTTGTCTTTTTCAGAGTTCTGTCCTTCTGGCTTCCAGTGACTATTAGGTAAAAGGGAGCAGTTGAGGAAGAATGTAGATCACTCACACGACAAATTGTTCAGAAGCCTTATGGATGTATGAGTATTTTACTTTTTTCTCAGTTAGAATTGTGTAGATTGTTATTTATTTATTTTGAAACTTGTGTAATTATTCTCGGTAGCAGCTTGGGAGGCATGGGGGGAGGGAGTTAAGAAATAATGATGGACTGGTTGCTTCCCATAATCTTATTCCTAGATTCCTATCATTTTATCAAGGTACAGCTGATTCTGAGAATGCTGTACCTTAGTTGATATCGGAGCTAAGCAGGGCTGAATTCTGCCCCATTCTGTGCATACATAAAGTTTTAAAGGTATCCCAAGGTTCTGAAGATTTTCTGATTGTAACTATCTCTGCTATTCAAGGCATGTACTATGTTGTACCTTCATTTTCTCAGTTAACTACCAGGTAGGACTAGTCAGAAAACGCTTTAATAATGTATTTCATTAATAATGGAAGATAATATATTAATATATCAGTTTTAATGAAACTGACAAACAGGTTTCTGTTGCAACTGTGTCCAGTTTACCTCAGCATCCATACCCATTTTCTTATTGCCTTATCCAAAGGGCTGCCTTTGGAGTCAAGATCTTACGGCTTGCCAGGTCTGTGGATCTAGAACAATCTCATCAAAAGGGGTGACCTGGGACTCCAGTGCTTCAAGTCTCTTGGGCCAGTTGTCTGTCCAGACTGGCTTGGCAGCTAGCTGCTCTAAGACAGGGGTGGGTGGAGGGCCACTTACCCAGTTTTGGCAAGCTGTTGAGGGCTGCATGGTTAGCCCCACCTCTTGACAGGTGCCCTACCCCCTGGTCACCATCTTGGAATCAATGTCTCAGGTCCAGCACTGGTGGGGCCCAGAGTGGGCCACAGACTGGCAGGGGTCTGTGGAGCCAAGCTGGGCTGCACCAGCAGGGAGAGAGGGGATCTGGCCAGGCTCCATAGAGCCCCTGCCAGCTGGGACCCTGTACTCCTGCTGCCCTGCTCTGGGCCCCACTGGCACTAGCCCTGGGACACTGGTGTGGGCCCCATGCACTCACTCACTTCCAGTGTCCCCCAGCCCCATGGTAGGCCGCATACAGTGGGGAACCCCCAACCCCCCACTCACTGGCAGGGAATGAGCTGGTGCGGAGTGTGGGGGGAAAATGGTCCCTCCCCCACCCCATGGATGGCACTCCCTGCTGTAGTCACTTGCAGTGTGCAAAGGCCTGTCCTGAGCAGGTACAGGCAGCCCCACATGGGCTGCAAACAGCTGCAGTGTGGGGCATCAGCCATGGGGTGAGCGAGGAGCTGCTTTTCTCCCGAACTCAGCACCAGCTTTTAACCTGTTGTTCTGTGGCTGCAGCAGCAAACACAGCCTGGTGCAGCAAGTGTGTCTGTGTGGGAGGGCTACAACTGCTGCCACCATGCACAGCCCCAATCGGTAAACCTGGAGCTGGCACAGGGCCTAGGCTGGCAGCAGGGGTGGGTTACAAGCTGGTGCTAAGCATGGGGAAAAGCGGCCCCTTGCCCATCCTGTGGCCAGCCCCCTGTGCTGAAGCCACTTGCAACCCATGTGGGACTGCCTGTGCCTGCTCAGGACAGCCCTGCTCAGGCTGCAAGTGGCTACAGCAGGGAGCGCCGGCCATGGAGGAGGGGCCACTTTTTTCTGGGGCACTTTTCCTTGGGCTCCTTCCCTGCCTAATGTCCTCCCCTGCCCTTCGTCTGCCCCTTACCTGAGTTTCCAGAATGGTGCAGCCTCCTGGTCCCTGCTGGGGCTTCTGGCTGGGGGGTGGGGCCATGTGGTCCCTGCTGTTGTGAGAGCCCACTGGGCTTCCCCTGGGTCCTACTGCTTCTGGTTCCTGTCATTTTTGACAGGAACCAAAGACAGATAAATATTAATTTTCTAAATTTTTTTAAGGGCCCCTCGGGCCAGATTCGGCCCATGGGCTGTATTTTGGCCACCCCTACTCTAAGAGCTGAGCAATCTGAAGAGCCAGCTCTCTCATGATTCTGGTAACACTTGTGTCCTCTGTCCCAGGACAATCATTATGGTAGAGCTATGGACTCTGGAAACCAAGATTTGTTGTTAACAAAAATTGACATAATTCTTGCAACTTTTCTTCATCTATTCAGTCATGGGTGGGGGACTGATAAGAGCCACTTCTACGTAAGGATTCCTGGTAACATCTCTGATGGCCAAGAGCTCCTGAATCAGCAAAAACACCAAAGCACACAAAGATAAAGCACGGGGCGCCAGCCATTTTTTTCATAAGAAAGAAGTCATGAGTGACCATGAAACTGATGATATTCATGACAGTTTTACCCCGATAGGAAGCAATACATGCACATTTTACATGCATTCAGCCCTGAGACAGGATGGGATCATTAAGCTGTGAAATTACAAAAATATGTCCTGTCTACCTGGTCCAGCCCTGCATGTGTCAAACATGGAAATAGGCTGGTATACCACTCCACCATTACCCCCTTTACCACTCTATAGATTTCTTTTAGGACATAAGCAAAGATACAAGTTTTTGCTTGAGATTTCCTGGGTAAAGATGGCACCAGGGGGTGCCTTATTTCTGAGTTTGAGCATTCAGGGTGGGATGCTTGAGTGAGGTTAATTGTTTTTCTTGGTGGCCTTCTCAAGAGCACCAGGGAAGCAGTAAGACATTTGGGCTGAGATGTAATAGGATGTATACTGGCTTGCAAACATCTGTGTCCTCTATTCCTAAGATGATCAGTAGAATCCCTAGAAAAGAAAGCTAGAAGAGACATCAGGAAGTCATTTAGAGCAGTGGGGGACAAACTTTTGGCAGGTGTGTTGTGAATTAAATCCTTACCCTCCCTGGGTGAGACTCCTATCCCTTTCCCTTGTCCATCTGCTGCTTTGCTTTCTGCTCCCTGCCCAATCTGCCCCATACTACCTGCCCCCTTTCCAGTCTCCCACACGCAACACAGAGTTCTTTCCATATCACTTGTGGCTAGGGCTGTGCGAATCTTCAGTCCCTGATTCAATTCAGCATAGATTCAGCTCAATTTGGTGGCTGAATCTCTGAATCTGAATCAAATTGGAGGACCCTTTAATCTCTCCGAATCAAATCGGAACCCTCCAAATCAATTCAGAGAGATTCAGAAAGATTCAGCAATTCAGACACAGCTTTAAATGTCTTTTCTAAATACCGCACTGGTACCTTGAGGTAGAAAAAACATTTAAAGCTGTGTCTACTTCTGAATTGCTGATTCTTTGAATCAGCATTGAATTTTTAGATTTGGCCGAATAGAATGAGGGACAGTGATCCGAATCAATTAATCGAATCACTGTCCCTGATTCGTGCTAAATCCAAATTGTGTGGGGCACATTTTTCACACCCCTACTTGTGGCACAAATGCCACAGGTCACCCTGATCTAGACCAGCCCACTGATCATTCATGACCACACAATCTAAGCCAAGTGTTTGTCTAACTCAGTGGTGATCACCTAAAGCCCACAGGTTGGATCTTGCCCATGTCGCCCAGCCTGTGGGGCATCCCAAAGGTCTGAAAATTGGGCAACAGGACAGCATTAATTATCATGGCTGTCAGCAATATTCATGGCAATTAATACTCCCACTGCTTACTGGCTCCCAAATTTCTGGACCTATGGGGATCCTATCCATCTGGATAACATGCCCCTGTGCACCAGGCTGGGCTAGCATAAAGGTTCATTCTGTAGCCAGACCTGGGGTGCAATCAGAGCAGATTACAGGTTTAAGCACAGTCAGGCTGCACACAGATCTGGCATGCAGAGTCATATGGCATGTGAGGCTGACCCTGTATGCTGGACTGCACTCACAGACCAGTCTCCCACATATAGGATCAGGTCCACAAGCCAATCCCACACACTGAATCAAGCATGCAAGATGACCCTAGACACTTGGTTTAACCCGAGGAGGCAAATGAGTTGCTTTTAAAAACTGTGGACTATCCATCTTTGAATCTTTCTGTGTAATTTTCTCTGATACTTATATTATGAAAGTTCTTCCTAATATCCAACCTACATTTTCTTTGCTGTATTTGGAAACCATTGCTTATAGTCCCATCTCCTGTGGCCAGAGAGAACAGTTTATCACCATCCACTTTATAACCACTTTGAAGTATTTGAAGACTGTTATCAAATCCCTTGCTCAATCTTTTTTCTCTAAATTAAATAATCCCAGTTCTTTCAGCCTTTCTTTATCATATTTTCCAGCCTGCTAACCATTTTTTTCCTTGCTTGCTTTCTGTTTCATGGACTCTATTTTGTTCATATCTTCCACACTGTGTGAGGCCCAAAACTGGACATGGTATTCTAGGTGGCAATCTACCAGTGCTGAATAGAGCAGAAGACTTTCTTTCCTTTGAGCTGCAAGTGACACTTCTATTAATAAAGCTGACTATATTATTGTATTGATTTTTTTTACAAGAATATACTGTTGACTTATATTCAACTTTTGAGGTCCATTGTAACCTCCCAGGGCTTTTTCTGCAGTACTGAGCCTAACAAGTCATTCCCCACTCTGTATTTGTGCATGCGGTTATCCCACTGCAAGTGCAGGACTTTGCACTTGCCTTTACTAAATTTCATTTGATTTTTTTTATACCATTTTTCCTGTTCATGTAAGTCATTCTAAATCCTAATCCAATCCTTCAAATGTCTGCAATTCCACCCAAGTTGGTGCCATTTTCAAATATGCTATGTGTGCACTCCACCCAATCTACCAAATTATTAACAAAGATAATAAGCAATACTGTACCCAGGACAGACCCCTAGGGAGTCCTACTCAATACCTCCTAACTAGGCATTGAGCCACTGAAGACTACTTTTTAAACACATTGATATAACTAATTATTTATCCACCTTGCTATGGTTTCATTTAAATGATGCTTAGTAATACTTTAAACTGTATCCTAATGCCTAGGAATTATCCAAATGTTATGAATTGCAACCATAATCATTCATATTTATTGGTTTATCCAAGTATGGACAATATTAATTCAATTTGGGATATAATTACTTTCACTGACCCCACAAAATTATATATTTTTCAACTGCCATAATCCATAGTTATATAGCAATTAATGTCAGTAATAAGTGCAATGTGTTTTGTTTGCATCAAGGCATTTCACATACCAACTTTAATTTGTTTGAACTTAGTAAACACTCAAATAGCACAAAAAATAATTGATTTTTTTGTGACAAAGAATAACAAGTTCAACTCACCGCTGCCTGTGGGGCTGTGTTTGGTTTTCATAACAGGCACTTATCAGAGAAGTACTGACATTTCAGTGAATCTGAAAACTTTACAATTTTGATATGTATAATTATGTCTTGATATTCATAATAAATAATTCACTTCAATTATTTCCTATCCATTATTCATCAGTCATGTTCCATTTCCCAGTAAAAAACAGAAAAAATGTGGATTTTCCCTTTTAAACATATGGATTTTTCATTTTAAGAGAGAAATGCATGGATTTTCCACTTTTGCAAAGAGCTCTCTGCAGGCTGGTAGAGTTCCAACCTGCAAGGGGCCGGGAGAGTGGGAAGAGGGCAATTAAGAAGGGGGCTCCATGTGCATGTGTGTGCTAACACATGCACAAGGCCACCAGACAGCCTGGAAAGCAGCTCTCACTGGTAAGTCTGGTAAGGGGGGGGGGGGGGGGTTGAAGCTCCCATAGAGGGAGTGGGAAGGGAGTGAGTTGGGCAGGGCTGGGGCTGAGCCTGTTGCCCACCCTGGGTGGTGTATGGGGCTTGGGTCCAGGCCCATAATCTGCAGCTGCAGGCCTAGGCAGGGAGTGGGACAGGGCTGTGGGTGGCTCATCAAAGGGAGCAGGGGGAATGGGACGGCTTCTTGCTGCTTTGTGCACTCCCAGGGGGAAGTGGAGAGGCACATACCTCCCCCCCCAGATCTGTGCATGGGGTGGGGGCAGGCTGCCTGCTACGGGCTTAGGCTTTCTGACTTGTTGCCTTACCTCCAGGTCAAAAACAACCCATCCACCACCACTCTGGGTGTGACCATTGAGCCACTTTGCCACCCAACTGACTGTGCAGGCATCAATGCCACCATTGCCTAGTTTTTTTATGAGAATGGACTGAGAAACAGTGTCAAATGCCTTCTTGAAGTCCAAGTAGATGACATCCACCTCAACGCCCACATCCAAGGACCTTGTGACCTGGTCGTAAGAGGAAACAAGGTTAGTCAGGCAGGATCTGCCAACAATGAACCCATGTTGGTTGCCCCTGAGCATTACCTCCTATGCTGGATCCCTGCAGCTGTGTTCCTTGATAATTTTCTCAAAGGTCTTCCCAAGAACTGAGGTGAGATTAACTGGCCTATAGTTACCTGGGTCTTCCTTTCTCCCCTTCTTGTAAGTGGAAACCACATTGGCCCTTTTCCAGTCCTCTGGGATCTGGCCAGAGCACCATGAGTGCTCATACAGCCATTCCAGGGGCCCTGCTATGACCTCTGCCAATCCCCTTAGTACCCTTGGATCAAGAGCATCCGGACCTGCTGATTTACACATGTCCAGCCCCTCCAAGTGTTCCCTAACTAAATCAATCCCAATCCCTAGGCATGGCATTGTGTCCCCTGAGCTTGTCTGTAATCCTAGTGGGGGAGTTGTCCTGGTCCCTGCCTATGGAGGCAAATAACTCATTGAAGAGATCAGCTTTTTCCTTTGCTGCAATCACCAGATTGCCAAGCTTGTCCTGTAGGAGCATATAAAATACTAGCATTTCCATAAAATCAATTAAAATCTTTTCAATCAATACTTTCAGGAACTGTATGTAAATTCTAGCTTTGTGTTGCTGTTGGGAGAAAGGCATATATATACACAATATATATGTATATGTGTGCACACGTACATATACAATATATTTAAATTTATTGGACCCCTAAACTTTTATTGAGTAGTCACTTCCAAAATCTATTCTAAGTACACTTTAAACTTCATAATTATTAAGATTTATTATAACCTTGATGACTTGAATGCTTTGAAGAGGTCAATACAATATATTCTTGTATAACAACTTATTGAATGATCTAGCCCTTATGTTATGCAGTTTAAAAAATATGAATCTAAAAAGCACTTCAGTGAAAAAGTGCTATGTCACTGGATCAAACATATTGTCTATGCATTACTTAAGTCCAAGACTTTTTCCTAGAATGGAATGATAGGAGAAAACTTGATGACGGAGGTTAAAAAAAGATATCACCTTTGTGCCACCATAAAATTTTCTATGGCAGCATACAACCAAGGAAACCTATAAACTTATGTCTTGCTCCTTGTCAAACTGCAGCTGCTAAAATTGTCACTGTAACATTATGTGGTATAAATTTATGTTGTCTTTTTGCAATGAACATCTGTTTGCTTTATGTGGAGGAGTATGGGCAGCCCAGAGCTGTCTGTGATCTCTAGACACCCAAGGAAGGAAATTCAATGGAGCAACTCCAGCAGCAAAATTCTCAGGGTGCATGTAATCATGCTCCTGAATTCCCAGGAGCACCTGTTTGAGTCCTCTATTTGCAGAATAGCATTCATGGAATCCCTCAGAAGATAATTCCCTGGATGTGGAATTGTTGTGCCACAACTTGGGGAATGCTTCTCCCAAGTGCCGCAAGATTCCTCCATTTGCAGAGGGGTACCCCAAATTGGTTCGCCAGTTTGCAGTTGACCTATAGGATTGGGCTCCTGAAACTCCAGGAGTGGTAGAAGCCTGACCCTGAATTACAACAGGCAATTCCTGAATCACTTAATGAAGTGGATCAGTCCCTGCACAACTGATCCTGCTCCAAAGATGCCTGAGAGAAAGGATGGAGACAGAAGCAGCAGAAAGAACAAAAGCCACATGCTCCCCTCTACTAAAAACATATTTGTCATTTGTATTTATTGTAATAATTTTTAATCTTAGTTTCTGTTTTACTACTGTAAACCAGATGGTGGTTATGGTAGCTCATAGTCCACTAATACACCCTCCTCCTCAGTTGTTTCTAGCTTATAGCAGAAGTTCTTGTGATTTGAAGTGCACTCTGTGTTATTAGATTTAATATCATTTTAAAAATTATAGTCCTCAAGATTATCCCATTCTTCCTTCATAATAATGTAGTTTTCCACAATATCTATTGATAATATTTGCATCATCATCAAATTTTATCATTACATTCTCACTTCCTGTGTAAAACCAATAATGAAAAAGTTATATAATATCAGTACCAGTACCAACCCTTGAGGAGCTTTATTTAAGAATCTTTTTCTAAGCCAATGTGTCTCCTTGGCCAGCACCTTTTTTCAGAATGGTTTTAGATCACTTGGTTTGCATTCTGGATATTAGGAATTTGAACAACAGTAGTTACCAGTCCTTAAAATTCTTGTACTAATTCCCATTTTCTCTAGCTTAACTAATGCTGTCCCATGTGGCAGGATATCAAACATTTTACTGAACTCCAGATTAGACTGACTGCATTTCCTTCATGTAGAAAATTAGTTATCTTATCAAAGACATGTCTTTTAAATATTATTTCCTTCAGCCCTTGTTCTAAAATCTTGCATGCTATTGAAATTAGATTAACCTTTTTCATCCCATCCTAATCAGAGTACAAAATTTACCTTTCTCAAATTTATGGGTACCAACCTTGTCAAGATGGATTCATGTAACCCTGTAAGATGGATTTATTAAAGCCTGAAATCAGTAAAATTAGATGCCAGTTCTTTCAGAATTCTGGGATGGAGAGTATCCAGTAATTTGACTTGAGCATATTGTCTCAGGACACTAAGATTTGGCTGCTCCTTTAAGGGAAGAAACTGCCTAGAGGGAATCCGGCAGACTGGGCAGAAGCTATTGAGGAGGAGGAGGCCTCATTGGGGCACACTACCATGTAGAGCCTCTGAGCCAGTAAGGGCACAGCGACATGGCTGTGGAGAACCCAGTGCTAGTTGGGGAATGCAGACCAGGCTTCAGAGAGCCCAGTGCCAGTGAGGGTGCAATGACAAGGGTCCAGAGCCTAGTGACAACAAAGGCCAAGCTAGATGGAGGCCTCATAATAAGGACAACATTTAATTATCACTTACGAGGCATGGGGCGTGGTAAAGGGGAGGTTTTGGAGCCAAGCACCTAGCCCATAAAGCTTGGGGGTATCATAAGGCACCTCCTGGGTGTGGGACCCAGTAAGAGGTCCAATATCCCACAGTGTTTATAGGAGTCAGTCAGGACTGTGACTGAGCAGCAGCCAAAGGGCAGCCTCCCAATTCACTATTTAAACCAGAAAGACATGGCAGGAAAGATTAGTATGTGCCCATAGGGCAGAGCTGGCATGGTCACGGGGCCCTAGGGACATCACGGCCAACCCTGGGGAGGTCATATCATGACAGTGGTGCATTGGTCAGGAACAAGGCCATGCACAGGGAGGAACCCTGTGTTCCTAACTAGGGAAACAATTTTTTGAGCCAGTATATAATCTTCCAGAGGTCAAGTGTAAGGCAGTGGCACCAGGAATAAAAGCTGAGGGTGGAAAATACCTCTGTTAGAGATGGTATAGGGGAAGAGTTTAGGTCCAGGCCAGGAAAGAAGTAGGGCCAGACAGAATCACAGCAGAGGCAGAGATTCTGGAAGATCTGAGACACTGTCTCTCACCCTGTCCTCATCAAAAAGCTGGGAGACTGTGGTGTCGATGCCCACACGGTCAAATGGGTCGCCAACTGGTTGGAGGGCCGCACCCAGAGGGTGGTGGTGGATGGGTTCTTCTTGACCTGGAGGGACGTGGGCAGTGGGGTTCTGCAGGGCTCGGTCCTCGGGCCCGCGCTGTTCAACATCTTCATCAGTGACTTGGATGAGGGGGTAGAAAGCACCCTGTTCAAGTTTGCTGATGACACTAAGATGTGGGGAGATGTGGGTGCACTAGAAGGGTGCAATAGGCTACAAGCTGACCTTGACAGGTTGCAACGGTGGGCGGAGGAGAATAGGATGGGGTTTAACACTGATAAGTGCAAGGTGTTGCACATGGGGAGGAAGAACCGGCACCACACTTACAGGTTGGGGAACTCCCCTCTTGCCAGCACGGAGACGGAAAAGGATCTTGGAGTCGTCATTGACTCCACGATGAACATGGGCCGGCAGTGTGGGGAGGCAGTCAAGAAGGCCAACCGTACCCTGTCATGCATCCACAGATGCATCTCGAGCAGGTCCAGGGAGGTGATCCTCCCCCTCTATGCGGCACTGGTCAGGCCGCAGCTGGAGTACTGCGTCCAGTTCTGGGCGCCACACTTCAAGAGGGACGTGGACGATATGGAAAGAGTTCAGAGGAGGGCCACTCGTATGATCAAGGGTCAGCAGGGCAGGCCTTATGAGGAGAGGCTACGGGACCTGAACCTGTTTAGCCTCCACAAGAGAAGGTTAAGGGGGGACCTTGTGGCCTGCTACAAACTGGTCAGGGGGGATCAGCAGGTATTGGGGGAGTCCCTGTTCCCCCGTGTGCTGCCAGGAGTGACCAGGAATAACGGTCACAAGCTGGCAGAGGGTAAGTTTAGATTAGATATTAGGAGGCGCTACTTCACAGTCAGGGCGGCTAGGGCCTGGAACCAGCTTCCAGGGGAAGTGGTGCAGGCTCCTAGCCTGGGGATTTTTAAAAGGAAGTTAGATGAGCACCTTGCCGGGGTCATCTGACCCCAGTGCTCTTTCCTGCCAAGGCAGGGGGTCGGACTAGATGATCTACCTAGGTCCCTTCCGACTCTAGCTACTATGAAACTATGAAACTATAAGCCTTCACCTGGCAGTTGTGGGTGGAGGAAAAAGCTGCCTGTCTAAAGTGTGAATTACAAATGGTGAAGTCCCAAAAGGAACAAGCCAAGGAAAAAGTGACCACTTTAGAGCTGCATGCTCAATCCAGAAAGAAAGAAGGTGGGTCTAAGGAAATCAAGAACCTGATTGCTTCTGAGGTGGAAAAGACTCAAGCATTGGAATGGCTCATGGTGAATGAGGCCAAGAAGAGCAAACAGAGGGAAGAAAAGTTGCAAGAGATGCAGAAGGAGATGACCACATTGAGGACCAAGTCTGCTGAACCGAGTATGGCCCAGGCATCGGAACAGAAGGCTGTCCTACAGTGGCTGGAAGTATCAAAATGCATTGTAAGTGCTCTACAGAAAGAATTATAGAGCCAAGAGGACCAGTTAGAGGAGTTGCAGAAGGAGCAGGCAAGCTGGCAAGAGTGAAACTTAGTCATAATGTCTGGTGCAAGAATTCCAAAAAAAATTCATTGAGAGCCATACCCAGACAGAGGAGATGGGGAAAGCTATATTGAAAGAAATGGAGATAGTGAGAGGATACATGGCAAATCAAGAAGCATTGCAGGACCACAGGCAGTCCTTTGAAATAGAGGTAAAAGACAGAACTGAGGAGTATGCAACATTGCAAATTCAGTTGGAAATTGTGCAGTTGGAAAAGGGCCAACCTGGGGAAGAGGTACAGACCCTGGAGACCCTTCTAGAAGGCAACACAGCCAGGAAGGTGGCACTGCAGGTGGAGAGGAAGTGGCAAACATTACAGGCCACTCGACAACTGGAAGACAAGTTGGTGGCAATTGGCATGCAGTTAGCAGAACATGTAGCCATGGCTAAAGCAGAATGCCAGAAGCACTTTCAGGAGCTCAAGGTTTTGAAAGAGTTCTTAATAGAGACTGAAAAACTGGAGGCTAGTATTCCTGAAGTTCCAAGTGCACTGAGAACTACCCAGGAATTTGGGCTGCAGAAGCCCCAGAGGTGAGATGCCAACAGAGCAGCAGGAGAAGAATACAATGATAGAGGGACTCTCAGAGGCAGATCTGATGACAATACGGGAAGAAATCCTCCCCACAGTCATGGAGGGCATGGACCAGAAATGGGGTCAGTGGATGAGCCAGTATACATAGGAGATGGGTCACCTAACAGTGAAGCTAGAAGAACTCGCTAGGAGGCATGACAGTGGAATATTAACAATGCTGGAACAGATCCAGCAGATATAAGTCTATAAGGTGAGTATGGAAACTGCACAGAAGAGTGAGCAGTTCAGTATGAGAAGCAGAACCAGTAATCCAAGTTGCCAGGGCTATACTTAGAAGGGGAAACATCCAAAACAAAAAAGCCAAAGACCAAAGATGCCCAAGCCCTGGCACATGGTAAACCAGATACCTGGTCTGGAGGGGAGAGGGTGGCAGAAACCCTACTCAGAAAGTGGGCAAAAGAGCCTGAGATAAGGAGAAAGGGCCAAACACCCAGGGGAGCTCTAGGGGAAACAGAAGTATGCCCACAACGCAACCAGGAGTAAAACCTACCAAGCCCCAGACAGAAGAAAATACTGTGCCAGATTCAGATTGCAGACTGCGTTAAGGAAGACACAACAGTGAAGATAACAAGACAAGAAGAGGGGCAAAGACCTGTAGAGAAGACCTTGGGTATATGTTAGTAATCTCCCAGAGAAAGTTAAATGTTGGGCCTTGAGGAAATTGGTTGCAACTAGAGTTGGGGGAGTAGCCTACATGAGAAGACCCACCGGATGGGGAAAAATAGAGTTTTGGAGCAAAGAATATGCCAAGAGAACACAGAGAATGCAGTGAGAACTTTGGGGAAAGCTTAGGGACCTGCAAGGAGCCATAGGGAGGTGAGAAATCCCACAACTTGACCAGAACAGAGAGGAGTCAGGGATCATATCACTTAAGTAAAAACAAGCCCAAGGTGAGGAGGAGAAGGTACCTCAAAATAGAGAGAGCAGATCTCTCAGAGGGATAGGGCATGACCCAGCTATTACACTTCAGGGCTCAGCGTGGAAAAGAGTTAGCATGGGAAAAAGTCTCAGAAAGGGTACCGTAGGAGGTTTCCAGTACCTCCAGAGGGAAGAAAAGCTGGATAGCTAAAAACTCTACCTACCAAGGTTGGCTAATGTGGGGGGACTACCTGTGGTGAGGTAGATCCCAACAAATCCTGCATGGTGCGGCCTTCGGGAAAAGGTGAGTAGGAGGCACCTGAAAACCTCTGCCTTACAGTTTCAGAGTGGTCGGGTGGTAGAGGAAAGGCCGAGAGAAGCCCAAGAACGATGTGTTGCCAGAAGGAGTGAAGAGTGAAGATCTTAGGGGGAGAGGTATGACAGAGCATGAAGGTGTGCCTACTCTTTTAAGGGCAGAAACTGTCTAGACAGAGTCTAGTGGACTGAGCTGAGGCTACTGGAGAGGAGAAAGCCTCATTGGGGCACACTACCATTTACAGCCCCTGCACCAGTGAGGGTGCAGCGACAAGGCTGAGGAGAGCCCAGCGCCAGTGAGCGTGCAGCTACATGGGCCCAGGGCCTAGTGACAACAAGAAGCTGAGCTAGATGGAGGCCTCAAAAAAAGGGACAATGTTTAATTACCACATGCAAGGTACGGGGAATGGTAAAGGGAAGGTTTTGGAGCCATGCACCTAGCCCATAAATTTTGAGGGTATTATAAGGCACCTCTTGAACGTGGGACCCAATAAGGGGTCCAACAACCCACAGGGTTTAGAGGTGTCAGTCAGGACTGTGACTGAGCAGCAACCTGAGGTCAGTCTTTCGATTCATTATTTAAACCAGGAAGATGTGGCAGGTGAGATTTGTAGGTACTTATAGAGCAAAGCCAGCACAGTCACGAGGCCCTAGAAACATCACGGCCATCCCTCAGGAGGCTGTATCATGACACATATTAAGTTATTTAAATTTTGCTTCCACCTCAAATATAGTATGAACATTACTCTTTTTCATAGATTTCATAGACATTAGGGCTGGAAGGGACCTCGGGAGATCATCGAGTCCAGCCCCCTGCCCAAAGGGCAGGAAGTCAGCTGGGGTCATAGGATTCCAGCAAGATAAGCATCCAATTTATTCTTGAAGGTGTTCAATGTAGGTGCTTGAACCACCTCCGCTGGCAGACTGTTCCAGACCTTGGGGGCTCGGACAGTAAAGAAATTCTTCCTTATGTCCAGCCTGAAACGGTCTTGCAGGAGTTTGTGACCGTTCGACCTCGTCATCCCTTGGGGCGCTCTGGTGAACAAACATTCCCCCAGATCCTGGTGGTCACCCCGATAAACTTGTAGGTGGCCATCAGATCACCCCTGAGCCTACGCTTTTCCAGGCTAAAGAGTCCCATGGCTCTCAGCCTGTCATCGTAAGAACTGTTTTCCTGACCTCTGATCATGTGCGTGGCTCTTCTCTGGACTCTCTCAAGCTTCTCCACATCCTTTTTGAATTGTGGAGCCCAAAACTGGATACAGTACTCCAGCTGCGGCCTCACCAAGGCCGAGTACAAGGGGAGAATGACGTCCCGGGATTTGCTCGAGAAGCATCTATGGATGCAAGCCAGCGTTTTGGTCGCTTTACTAGCCGCAGCATCGCATTGCAGGCTCATGTTCATCTTGTGGTCAATGATGACCCCCAAGTCTCTTTCTTCTGTAGTGCTATCCAACGTAGCACTGCCGAGCCTATAAGGAAGCTGCAGGTTTTTCCTCCCAAGGTGGAGAACCTTGCATTTTTCGGTGTTAAACACCATCAGGTTCTGGTCCGCCCATTTCCTGAGCTTGTCCAGGTCAGCCTGGATCACCCGCCTATCTTCTGGCGTGGATGCTTTCCCCAAAGTTTGGTGCCATCTGTGAACTTGGCCAGTCCACTCCTGACTCCAATGTCCACATCATTAATGAAGATGTTGAACAGGATGGGTCACAGGACAGAGCCTTGAGGGACCCCACTGGTCACAGGACACCACGATGAGTGGCTGCCATCAATTACAACCCTCTGGGTCTGACCACGGAACCAGTTCAACAGCCAGCGGATCGTGGTGGAGCCAAGGCCACAACTGGCCAGTTTGGCCAGGAGGTGATCATGGGATACCAGATCAAAAGCTTTTTTGAAGTCAAGATATATGACATCAATCTCTTCTCCCTTGTCCAGGTGATAGGTCACCTGGTCATAGAAGGAAATGAGATTGGTCAAACAAGACCTACCCGCAACAAACCTGTGCTGGCTATCCCTTAGAATGTTAGCCTGGGCCAGTGCATCAAGGATGGCCTCCTTAATAAACTTTTCTAAGATCTTCCCCAGGATAGAAGTCAGGCTAATAGGCCTGTAGTTAGCTGGATCCACTCTCCTCCCTTTCTTGAAGATCAGCACCACATTGGCCTTCTTCCAGTCTTCGGGCACTACACCAGAGCACCAGGAGTTTTCAAAGATCTGTGCCAGGGGCTGGGCTATGACGCTCGCCAGCTCCTTGAGTACCCTGGGGTACAGATTGTCAGGGCCAGCTGACTTGAAGGTATCCAGCTTCTCAAGGTGTTCCTTCACGAGGTCAGCATTGATGGAGGGTAGGGGATCCCTATCACCCGGATCTCCCTGTCCCATAGCAGGCATGGGCGTCCCATGGGACTGATGAAAGACTGATGCAAAGTACCTATTTAATAGGTTGGATTTTTCCTCGGCATCAGTTGTCAGTTGCCCCATCTGGTTTAGCAGGGGTCCAACATTGCCCTTGCTTTTGTTCCGGCTCCCCACATATCTGAAAAAGGACTTTTTGTTGTCCTTGATGCTTGAAGCTAGTTGGAGTTCAGTTGCAGCCTTGGCTTTCCTGGTTTGCTCCCTGCAGGACCAGACCAGCACAGAATAATCCTCCTTGAAGGTGAATCCCGTACTCCATTCTTTGTAGGCTTTCCTTTTTAGCCACAGGAGGTCCACTAGGTCCCTGGAGAGCCAGAAGTGCTGCTGTGCCTTCTTGCTGCCTTTCCTCTGTGTTGGAATAGATTTAGCTTGTGCATTGAGGATCGCTTCCTTGAGAAGCAACTACTCTTCTTGAACACCCATCTCCCTGGGGTCACGGTCCCTGAGGGCCTGACCTGTCGCTCAGGTCAGCCTCTTAAGCTTGTCAAAGTCGGCTTTTCTGAAGTCAAGGACTTCTGTGTTGCTGACTGACTTGCCAGCTTTACGGCGGATGGTGAAGGTGATCAGCTTATGGTCGCTGTCAACCAGCTTCCAATCGATCACTAGGTCACCGATTAGGTCGTCCCCCGTAGCCAGTACCAGGTCGAGCAGCGCTTTGCCTCTTGTTGGCCCACAGACTTCTTGAGTCAGGTAGAGGTCATCCACGCACGAGAGAAAGCTTTGCGACTGCTCAGAATTAGCTGAGTGATCTTCCCAGGAGATGTCCGGGTAATTGAAGTCACCCATGACAACCAAGGTCCTGGAGCAAGCGGCCTCAGTCAGTTCCTAGGCGAACTCCTGGTCAAGCTCGGGACTTTGAGTGGGAGGTCTGTAGTAGACTCCCACCGTTGTATCCCCTGTGCCGAATTCCCCATGAATTTTTACCCAGAGGGTCTCTACCCGTCCATGCCGGTCACCAACATCAGCTTGCAGGGACATGTAGCTTTCCTTCACATAGAGAGCTACACCCCCGCCCCTTTTATCAACACGATCCCTCCTGTATAGGGTATAGCCCTCTATACCCGTGGTCCAGTCATGGGTGGAGTCCCACTAGGTCTCTGTTATCCCAATGACGTCATAATTCTTTGCACTGAGGAGGAGGACAAGCTCCTCCTGCTTGTTACCCAGGCTCCTGGCATTAGTGTACAGGCAGGCAAGTGTGCCCTTAGGGGCTCTTGCCTTGCCCACAGATTGTGCCAGGGCTGGGGCAGGGGTGGGCTCCCTTAAGTGCCTTGGTCTGCTGGCTTTGCAAGGTTTGCTCAGTGGGCCAGCAGTGGCAGTAGTCCCCCCATCCCCCAGCGGGCTTAGTTTAGAGCCCGGTGGATCAGGTCAGCCACCCTGGCTGAGAAGAGCCTCCTCCCCAGGGGAGAGAGGTGGAGGCCATCTCTTCCCAGCAGCTCGCTGCCTCTCTCGCCAAAGAGCGGGCTGTGGTCATGGAAGCCAAAGCCTTCCCGATGACACCAACTCCGCAGTCTTTGGTTCACTGCTTGGATCCTCCTCTCCCTCCTCAGCCCATAGCCCGAGACTGGGAGGATCGACGAAAACACCACCTGAGCTCCCAGACCCCTAAGCCCCGCTCCCAACTCCCTGTAGCACCTCATGACCTGCCTGGGGGTGCTCCGAGCCGTGTCATTGGTGCCCACGTGAATAAGGAGCATGGGGTAGTGGTCTGTGGGCCGGAGGAGCTGCGGGATCCTCTCCGCAATGTCTCAGATGCGGGCCCCCGGGAAGCAGCAGACTTCCCGGGCTAAGGGGTCGGGGCGGCAGATTGCCCCCTCAGTGCCCCGCAGGATGGAGTCTCCCACAACAAACACCTTTCACTTTGACTTGGTGAGAGCGGGGCCAGTAGCTGTGGTTGAGCCTGGGTTGTCTCTATGTTCATCATCCAGTGGCAAATAAAATGTGAGTATAATTAATAATAATGATAAAAATATATGTGTCAACTGACTGTACAAAAATTCCAGTACCGGGGTAAGCATATTTCCTGTTTTGTTTTGTTTTTTTAATTGTGCATGCAAAACTGTGGCTATGTTATGGAGCAACCCATAACACAATGCCATGCAGAAAGTCCAGTGCTAGATCAGGTCCTAGATGCACTAAATCCACTGTCGTGTGGCATTCTTTCTGGGCTAACATAACCTACCCAGGCAGAGCCACAAATGTGGTAACCACTAATGTAGTATCATGGCTTCTTGGAAACAGCATAATTAAAGGCTAACTACACTATTTCTAATAGTGCTGAATTGTTTTTTGTATAAGTATACCATGGGTGTATCTGCTTCTACATGAAATCTGGCCTTTATAGACTTCAAAATTAACTGAACTTCACCAACTTGATTGCACGCTCAGCAAGAAAAGCTACAGTAGATTACAACTAAACTCAGAATTCAGTCCTAAGACTGTATACCTCATGTAAAGATATATAAATAGATACTTTGAAAGGTAAATTCACTTCTATCAATTTCTCTTAGGATAAATACAAGGAATTTCACACACTGCTAGAATATTTTAAAATAAAGACTTCAGAAGTGTGTGTACCTTGTGATTATTGTTTTGGCCATCCTGTTTCATGCTCCTTCCTATGTTTTTGATAGTTTAACCAATGAAAGGTGTGATAGTAGCGTTTAGGGTATCTCCTCATATCCATTTTTTGTCTCCTAACAAACTGTAGGTACCCCAAGCCTCCCACCTGCCATGTCTTGGATGTTATTATTATGTGTTCTAATTTGTGATGTCACCAGGCGGGAGGGTTATTATATATAGGGTTTTTTTGTAGTTCATTCTTAGTATACCTCTTTTAGGGGTCTCAGGTATTATAGATAAAATATCTCGCTCGCTTCCCCGAATATCCACACGCACTCACAGCAATATATTTACAGTCTGATTAAGATTAATTCTTGTCTTTATTTTTATTTTTTATTACTCTGTACAACTTTCCTGTAGTTTTAGTCAGAAGCTGTCTTTTTGTATCCTTCTTTTCTTTTCTTTTAACCTTATCTATAATATCAACTTAGTAACTGTACTTATATAATGCTCTTATGTTATTACTATTAACTTGGATGACTAGAATTTAGGATTTTTAAACAAAGTCTCTTTCATTCTGGTTCACTTGCTCTTCTAGTCTCGTTATGGTCTTCTATTTTCAAGTCTCTCTATGTACACTCTACTTACGATAACTTATGAATGTACCTATTACCTTGTATGTGGTTGATGTCCTGAGTCCTCTTGAAGGGTAACCAATCACTGTCTGAGTCAAGTTCACTCCCTTCTCTTTTTTTATTTACTTTCCACTGTGGGACACTTTCAAGTCAGCTGTGGATCCCTTGAGGATTCTCTTTCTTTCTTCTTTTTCCTTTCAGTCCCCATTTTTTTTTTCTTTTGCAAACCCCATCTTGCTGCCCCACTCCAATCTCAGAGCTTCCATCCTAATATGGTAATGGCTCCAGAAGCAGCATTCCCCGCGTCTTTTTGTCTCGTCTGTGCTCTCTCTTTCAAAAAGGAAACATAAAAATACTGACTAAGGTTCTTTAGTGTTGCATTATATGGCTATTTCCAAAGGTCAAGAACCATTCTGAAAAAAACAACAAAAAACACAAGCATATGCTCATAGCTAAACATGCATTGAGAAAAAAATTGCCCTATGTCACTTTCTCAGTGACTTCTCTAGTTTTCTTTCCTTGAGAATATTTGTTTCTTAGTGGATTAAATATTGTGGCTTGAAGGCTTTTTAGGCATCCACTGGGTATATGCCAACTCATGTGGAAAGAACCAAACTACCAAGAACCAACAGGTAGCCTGTAAACTGCAAGGAGCTTCTTCAGTAGTCTTTGTGAACTTGGAGAACAGTTCACTAAAGCTCTATTCTGTGTCTAAATCACAGGCATAGCTTACTTGAGCAAACAAAGCACTCCAGGTCCAAGATTTTGCCTTGTGATTAATCCAATTATCACCCCTTCCATTGCAGAGAGGTGATTATATTGGATGGTTTTGTTTCTTGCAGCAAAGTAATTTTCTGCATGACCAGCAATAATGTAATGTGGGAAATTTTAATAAGTGGCAATTATTTTTAAAATTAAACTTTAAACAAAAATGCAGATTGTAATAATGTGGCAGACATCTGCAAAAAAACTCTGAGGCGTTCTTAGAACTTTTAACCCTGCAATGTGCTCTCACATGAAGCAGAATAGAATGGGATTCTAAGAATCACAGTCAAAGATCCCATATTAGCGAAAAATCATAGTAGAAGCTGAAAAGGCTGGTATTCCATCATCCATTTCAATGGGTATACTATTTTACATGTGCATGCAAGCTCTTAAACATATGCACATGCAATGGTAAAAGAAAATTAAAATCACAAATCAAACACTCAAAATTAGGAAATACCAGAATTAATTTACCCTCCATATAACAGATATGCACATGTGTATATCTATATACTACTTTGTTTAGTCTATAAGGTGTAAATCAATCTACCCTGTCCAGAGACAAACAGCAGCAGGTAGTCTCCATGGAGCGCTGGTGGCATGTGTCTTCTGGTGTGCAGCAGGTTACCCCTGGTGGGATAGTAGAGGCTGGGGACAGCCCAGTGCAGCCTAAACTGGGGTTCTAGGGGTCTCCTGGAGCTGCAGCATCAACCCTGCTACTAAGAACCTGCCCAGCAGCCAGAGTGTGGCTCCAGCCAGCTAGGCCTATGGTTTTGGGTAGCATGTGCTACCTTCGTGTGAACTGCTTCACCTTGTTTTTTTGTGCAGGTTTTTCGACCCCTGGATATCTCCCCCATGCTGCTCCCTTGAAGTGCAGAGGATAGCTGAATGTGTGGTATGTGGTGCCATAGATGTATCTGCGGCACCACATACCACATGGCCACACTCATCTGGATGTGGCCTGAGTGATTATTCAATATTTTGTTTTGTTCTTATCTTCTCTCTGTACTTTCCTTGGTTTGAAGATTAAGCAACTTGCTATGAAGCCACAGAAATACTGATTTTCTGTCATTAACCTCTATAACATGTGAGTTGTTTGCAATGATTACTTGTCTTGTCTTGTCTATTTACAGATAAGGAACGGAGGCACATAGACCAAGGTACAGTGGTTTGTGCCCAACTTTAGTTACTTAGCACCTGGTTTTCAAAAAATGTATCTTTATTTAGGACTTTGTGTTCAAAACAGAACTTTCATTGATTTTTAATTGCTGCTGTAAATGGTCAGAAATTTTGCAAATCAGGCCCCAAGTTCTGCAATCACACACCCTAGCCTGATTCTCAGAAATATCTGGATTTTTTTTTTTTTTTTGGTATCACTGCCATGCCTCAGAATTTGAGCCTAGATGGTTATATATTGCATAAGTATTATGCAACTGAAAACAGTGAATTAAAGGATGTGTTAAGCATTTTAGTACATGGTGCTTTGCTGCTGTCAGTCACTAGTAATTGTTACGCTTAGTGGATACAGTCTTTGGGACAATTTCACTTCACTGAGGTGGAAGTATGACATGTGACTTACTTTTGCTAGGTATCTCAAGAGCTAAGAGCACTAGTTGTTATAGCATGAGCTCAGAAGTCAGTATTCTCTACTAACTACTGTAGCAATTATATATCATGCATATCCTGGCATAAGAAAAGGGGGAACCTGTGAAATTCACTAGTCTATTACAGAAACTTCCAATAATAGCAGGCTGAGGGGAATCAGGGAGACAGAGGAAGAAATTGACATATATTTTCTTTCCCTGAAGTGTTATGCACCCAAGGAAGATGCACTTCAAGAAGTGCCCTCCACTGCTAAGTGGCAGACGGTCACCTCCTGAACCAGGGCTGCTCGTGACACAGCAGTACCTGTTCCTCCAGCCCGGCTGGAGAACAGCTACGAGGCCCTGGCAACTCTGGAGGAGAAGGAAAGAGAGGAGGAAACTGGGGAGGAGGCAACTCCATGCTCTCCATGTTCCGAGCAGACCAAAGGAGATAAGCAGGCCAGGAGGAGAAAGCGTTGCATGATCGTCATAGGCGACTCCTTCCTGAAAGGTACAGAGGGCCCCATCTGTCACCAGGACCCCTCGGCATGCGAGGTCTACTGCCTACCTGGAGCAAAGATTCAGGACATGAAACCGTGATTCAGCCCACTGATTACTACCCCCTGGTCCTCGTCCCTGTGGGTACTAATGATGTGGCCAGGAGAAGCCCTGATCGCCTGATGGAGGACTACCATGCTCTGGGGTGCATGCTAAAGGAGATAGGCGTACAGGTGGTTTTCTCTTCTATCCTACCAGTGAGTGGATGTGGCAGATGGCATGAAATGTGCCTTGTGGAAACTAACTGGCGGCCAGGGGAATGGTGTCTTGAAGGGGGCTTTGGCTTCCTCAACCATGACCGGCACATCATGACAAGAGACATGCTCAGATGGGATGAGCCCCACCTTTCCCCTAAAGGTAAGCATGTGTTTTCTTCTAGGTTGGCAGACCTCTCCAGCAGGATTTAAAATAGGCTCGTTGGGGGAAGGGGAAGACGAGGGTGGAGGAATCATCAGACTGCCAGACCAAGCAACACCCACAAGTACAGCCCAGCCTAGACTGACGAGCAGAACATATACACAGGTAAGCGACAGAGGCCAGGGCAATGCTGTGATTAGGGATCCAGTACACACATCCACAGGAGGCCTCAAATGCCTCTACACAAATGCTCATAGTATGGGAAACAAGCAGGAAGAACTCACCCTCCTGCTAGCTGACACCAACCCGGACATAGTGGGGATCACTGAAATGTGGTGGGACTCAATGCATGACTGGGTGGTGAATGTCAAGGGCTATAGGCTGTACAGGAAGGGCAGGTTAGGAAGGAAAGGTTGGGGCATGGCACTCTACATTAAGGAGGAATACCTTATCAATTAACAAAGTATCAGAGGAAGGGCACTCTAAAGTGCTTTGGGTTAGAATACAAGGCAGTCAAGGGGAAAGAGATTTAACGGTGGGGGTCTACTACAGACCTCCCAACGAAGGGGAAGAGCTCAACCAGGAATTCTTAGGTCAGCTCACGGAGGTAGTGAAGTCTAAGGATGTGGCAGTCATGGGGGACCTGAACTTCCCGGACATCTGCTGGGAAGAGCAGTCAGCCAGAACTGACCACTCACGTAGGTTCTTAGCCAGAATGCAGGACTTCCATCTAACCCAGGACGTGCACAGCCCCACCAGGGGAGACACCTTGTTGGATCTGGTGCTGGCCACGAGAGATGACCTGGTGAAGGGGCTGCAGGTGCTCCACCACCTGGATGACAGTGATCATTGCCTGCTGGAATTCACCATCTAACGCAAGGTGGCAAAGGCCTGCAGCAAGGCAGCAGCCCTAGATTTCAGGAGGGCAAACTTCAATGAGCTAAGGAGAATAGTCGGGGAAGCACTGAGGTCCAGGAGGGGAGGGGAGCCAGGTGTCCAAGGAGAGTGGTCGCTCCTTAAGGAGACGATCCTCCAAGCCCAAAGGGAGGTAATCCCAATGTGGATCAAAGGGAGTAGGAGGGCACACAAGCCCCCATGGCTCACCAAAAGCATCCAGAAATGTCTCCTAGTTAAAAGGGAGGCATACACCCAATGAAAAGGAGGGGCCATCACCAGGGATGACTACACTGCAGTTGCTCGGGAATGCAGGGGGACAGTCAGGAAGACCAAGGCAGAGATGGAACTGGGACTAGCTTCCCAGATTAAGGACAATAAGAAGTCCTTCTTTAAATACATACGGGGTAAAAAGAAGATTCCGGGTAATGTGGGGCCCCTGCAGGACATGTTAGGAAATTTGGTTGTCACACCAGATGACAAAGCCAACATATTTAACAATTTCTTTGCTTCCATTTTCCTAAGCAGGGACCGGAACAGTCACCCCCCATCTGGGCCCCCCTCAGGCCACAGGAGAGGCACATCTAGGCCAAGGGTTAGTGAGGAACTAGTTAGGGAACTTCTGGAAGGACTGGACGTATTCAAGTCAGCCTGTCCAGACGATCTCCACCCTAGAGTACTAAAGGAATTGACTGAGGTCATTGCAGGACCCCTGGCATGGCTTTATGAGCACTCATGGTGCTCTGGTGTGGTGCCAGAGGACTGGAAGAGGGCCAACGTGGTTCCCATCTTCAAAAAGGGTTAGAGGGAGGACCCGGGAAACTATAGGCCAGCTAGTTTTACCTCGATCCTGGGCAAGCCTTTTGAGAAAATTATTCTGGCACATATCCACAAGGGGCCAGCAAGGGAGGTCATGCTTAAGGGCAACCAACATGGGTTAATTAGTGGCAGGTCCTGTCAGACCAACCTGGTGGCCTTCTATGACCAGATCATGAAATCCTTAGATGCAGGGGTACCAGTGGATATAGTCTTCCTGGACTTTCAGAGGGCCTTTGACACTGCCTCTCACCCCGTTCTCATTAAGAAACTGGGGGAACAGTGGTGTCAACACCCACACAGTCAATTGGGTCACCAACTGGCTGGAGGGCCGCACCCAGAGAATGGTGGTGGATGGGTCATTTTCGGCTTGGAGGGATGTGGGCAGTGGGGTTCCGCAGGGCTCGGTCCTCAGGCCCGCACTGTTCAACATCTTCATCAGTGACTTGGACAAGGGGGTAAAAAGCACCCTGTTCAAATTTGGTGATGACACTAAGATGTGTGGGGATGTAGGCACACTAAAAGGGAGGAATAGGCTGCAATCGGACCTAGACAGGTTACAGGGGTGGAGGAATGAGAATAGGATGGGTTTCAACACCGACAAGTGCAAAGTGGTGCACCTGGGGAGGAACAACCGGCACCATACCTACAGGCTGGGGAACTCCCTTCTTGTCAGTACAGAGGCGGAAAAGGATCTTGGAGTCATCATTGACTCCACGATGAACATGACTCCAAGATGAACATGGGCCGGCAGTGTGGGGATGCAGTCAGGAAGGCCAACCGTACCTTGTCCTGCATCCACAGATGCATCTCAAGCAGGTCCAAGGAGGTGATTCTCCCCCTCTATGTGGCACTGGTCAGGCCACAGCTGGAGTACTGCATCCAGTTCTGGGACTCGCAATTCAAGAGGGATGTGGACAACATGGACAGGGTTCAGGGGAGGGCCACTCACATGATTGGGGGCAGCAGGGAAGGCCTTATCAGAAGACGCTACAGGACCTGAACCTGTTCAGCCTCCACAAGAGAAGGCTGAGGGGGGATCTTGTGGCCTGTTATAAACTAGTCAGCGGGGATCAGCAGGCACTGGGGAATTCCCTGTTCCCCCGAGCACTGCCAGGAGTGACCAGGAATAACGGTCACAAGCTGGCAGAGGGTAGATTTAGGCTAGGTATCAGGAGGCGCTACTTCATGGTCAGGGTGGCTAGGATCTGGAACCAACTTCCAAGAGAAGTGGTGCTGGCTCCTACCCTGGGGGTCTTTAAGAGGAGGTTAGATGTACACCTTGCTGGGGTCGTTTGACCCCAGTACTCTTTCCTGTCATGGCAGGGGGTCGGACTAAATGATCTACTCAGGTCCCTTCTGACCCTAGAAACTATGAAACTGTGAATAATTGTGAAAAGGTATTTCAGCCTTAATCATTCTGCTGGGTCCATGATGTCACCTCTAGCTCATACAGAAGGAAGCAGAAGTTTTGTTTTTTGTCTGCGGGTTTTTGGGAGGAGGTTGGGTGTTTGTGGGTATGTGTAGTTGAAACAAGGACCCTAAATTGAAGCAGTGGGTTTTTAAAAACACCGCTTTAATTTAGGGCTGATTAAACCCCCATATCATGCACACACCCCGCTGACTTACCTGCCACTCTGGTGGGAAGTGGAGGGCAAGCTGGCAGCGGGTGGAGCAAAGTCTGGGTGGTGGGGGGGGCGGTGCTTCCCTCCATGGCAGCTGTGCCCCAACCTCCGGTGCCACTGTCCTATAGGCACCCAGCTTGGGTGGTCCCAGGGGGCACCGCAGCCATGGAGGGAAGCACCAGGTCCCCACACAGCTCAGGCAGGCAGACAGGCTCCAGAGGTAGGGAAAAAGAAAAGATCAGTCTTGCTACTTTTCTTGGGCAGAGTCTGCTTTCCTGGGCTGCTTCCAGGCTGCCTGTACGGGCTTCCTGAAGAGCTGTGGAGCTGCACGGAGCCCAGTGCTTCACTTCATGGATGTAGGGGCAGTTTTAGTTTGCCGCACCTCAAGTCACTTAAGGCATATTGTGTTGCCAAATTTTCTACAGCAGCTGGAATTAATGATCAATACACTGCTGAGGCATGCAAACAGTGACAACATTAAAGCAGTGCAAAAGCATTTAGCCTGCTTTAAAGTGTTGTGCACACACCTCTCATTTCATCTACACAAGGCCTGTTTCTCAAGTTTTTTGTGGGGGAGGGGTTGGTTTAACTATTCATGGAGATCAGATTTGTTTTTCCTTGTTCTGCTTTTCATTTCCTTTGTGACAAGAGTAATTGAACTTAGGAAGAACTTTGCTTGGATTGAATCCCTGAGAAGTTTTGTTGTTGTTGTTGTTTTTGAAGTTTATTTTTGTTTTTAATGTGTTTTCAGATGAACGTGTTGTGCAGTGGATTAAGAAATATTAATTAGCTAGATCTGAGAATTAAAATTCTTACTGAAAGCTGTGAGGAGAGTTTTCTAATTGATCTGTAGTGATTTTTCTGATGTTCTCAATTTCCATGAGTGGCAATAATTCCAAAACCAAAAGAAAAATTGTTCTATGACTATCCAAAATCCACTGGACCCACAAAAATGTTAATATACATTTCTGTAAAGAAAAGAAAAACAAAAAAGTTGTTTTAGAATTTTCTTATGGCCAAATATTCTTGAAACTATAGTCTTGAGGCAGATGAGGAACCCTCACCTAATAGTTGATAGTAGAGAAGGAGGGAGTAATGACCCTTTTGTCAGCAAAAATAAAATAATGCATGAAAGGTTAGAACTGTAAGCAGTTAACACTGATGCTAGTTCAGTCTGGAACATCTTATTTCAGAAATTATCTTTAGTAGAAAGCTGCAGAAACTTTATTTAATTCCCTCTGCTTTATGAGAACAAAGGAATTAAAATTGATATTTGTTTTATGGCACATTTATAATTTACCTGACTCCTGAATTGTTTACCCACACAAAAGTTGAGAATGACCAGATCCATTCTGATAGGCCTTGACCATCAGTAATCAGCTTCTTTCCTTCTGATAATTGTGTCTCTGTTGCCCTGGGCAATTTTTTTTCAATCCCTCCTACATCTGTTTTTCACTATGCTGTGTTTGTCTTGTTCTGGTTAGACCTGATGAAGAATGTCCTGCATTTGAAATCTTGTCTAACTCCATTCCAACTATACAGTTATGTCACCATAAGGTACCCTGTACATGTTGTACTTATTGTGCAAATAACTGGTTAATTGCAAATTAAGAAAGACCCACCACACCTGCAAAGTACCTATCATGCTATTAAAATCTCCAACCAGCTACAAAGTTAAACCTTGAAAATGTGTATTAGCTGGTTGCTATCTGTTGTCACTGTATTTATGACCCAGTCCTGATACCTTCTTCCAGGCAGACCAAAACCCTTAGACTGACCATAACCTCCATTTGATAATTTGCAAGATGTACTGACACATAGTGATACAAGATAAAAGTACTGTGGGAAAAGCAAACTAAATATGCCTCCCCTCATCCTGATCCTAATTGTATACCAGTCCTAAGGCTTTCACAGAGGGATGGCACAACTGGCAAGTACATGAACACCACCTAGTGGTCCTTTCTTGAAAGTCAGCAATCTTCAAGTTCACGGGTCGAGCCCCACCCCCCCACCCCTGATGGGGTGGGAGAGTTGGCCTGGTTGTGTAACTTGTGCCCATGGTGGCCTTGGGATCCCCCTGCAGCTGTGAAAAATCCCTCCTTTTGTATTCTTTTCCTCCTGATGACTCTTAATTTCTGGGTACCATTGGTTGGTTTCCCTATGGTTATCATACTGTCCATGTTCTGTCCTGTCAGCATATTCCTGTGTTTCTCAAACATACCACATGCATACATTTTAATTTGGGCATCCCCAGCTTCCTAATTTGGTCATTTAACTAAAACTGGAAATCCCAGGGGCTTTGAAGCTGGATACTGTTACCTAATGCCAATTCTTCAGGGTCCCTTATCTTTGTTATGTAACACTGTTTGCACATTTCAATTTTCCGTGATGTATGTGCCTGCTTGTCTATTAGCTTTGTTTATTAGAGTCTGCCTCAAAGACTGAGAGTGTGAAACTTTGTCACAAACAGACTTTTAGAAACTGATTAACCCATGCCATTCTCCTGGACCATGGTTCTAATGCAATATTTACTCTACCTACAGCTCAGTTCCTGAAAGTAAATATTGTTTTCTAGCCATCACTAAAGAGCTGTTATTTCCATGTATAACAAGGAATACATTGTATGATAGCAATCTGCTGCTTGTCTGGCATCCTGGCGTACTTTGCTCCATCTCCAGTGTAAACTTCACTGAGGGCCTTATTACACTTTATGTTGTGAGTTGCACAAATATTGATCAGTGTTAGTGCTAGCTTGCAGTTTGAAGCAGCGCAGATCAGCTTAGAGTTTGGAGTAGTCTAGAAACTTTCTTTGACTGTCCCCCACCTACTCAGCTGTGACTTGCCACTAGAGGCCTTGTGAACAGGGACAGGACTACATGCTGTAGCTATGAGTTGCCAGGTCTGGTGAGATAGGACAGGCTTCTATCCCTGTTCTATGGGTGGGAGTATGAAAAATACAGGGATATTGAAGGACTTCATTTTGGGCAACACATGTGTGGGGAGTGACCACACCTTAGTGGAACAGGAATTGGGTTCAGAGAAAATCCTGTCTTAGAATGGCATAACTTTAAGCTGCATAACAAGTGCTTAAAACTATTGTAAGGTATTAATATGTGAACAATCCAGATGTTGAGTTCTAGGAGCCACCCAAAACTACCATGTATCATGGCCCTGAAAAGTAACAAGGAGGAAAGCCCTATCCCAGAATAAATATGAACACTAGATTTATTTCCCCTATCCAGCAGCACCTAGCAGGAGAAATACCCTCCCACCCACACACCCATTGCAAGCACAGAGCAGGCAAGCAGGGTCACTGCTCCCATACTGGAGCTGAGCCCTGGGTATAGCAAGCATGGGAGGAGGAGGAATACTGTCCCCCACTTCCCTACAAAAGTGCAGCAAGCTGGGGACACCCTGCTTAGCCACAGTACAGCCAAGGCCTCCTGGGAAGCCGCAAACTGGCCGGGGTGGAGTGGATAGCATACCCCCCATGCTTGCTGCTACCTGGAAGACTCCAAGCTCTTCTGTGGCTAGGCAGGGTATACCCACCGCTCTGCAGGCCTGGAGCAAAGTTGGGGCGGGGGTATCTCTCATGCTTGTTGCTGCTCAGAAGACCAGATATGTGGCTGGGCTAAAAATAACATCTAGAACCATCCTAAGAAATCTTTGCCTCTTGCATCTTTTATGGATCATTATGGCTATAAAATAATTTTTATACTACTCTACTTTATATGCAGTTTAGGAACTTAAATCTTCAAACATGCAAATATATGTTTGAAAAGGAGGAAACATTCCAAATAAGTTGCTTTTTAGAAAAAATAAATAAATTTGGTCACATTACAATATGGGTTTCCAAAAGTAGAAAAATATAGAAAAGTTTCATAAATATTTCAACCTACCAATCCTGAAGTTTTCCATTATGGTCTGGTGGCTGCAACCCTTTACCTCTACAGTACTTGAGTAACCAACTAACTGTCCCTTCAGATATCTAAAACAGACCTATAAGAGGAATGTGTAATAAAAACCCAGCACTGTTTTTTATTCTGCCAGCACAGTTAATCAATATCAGATAGTTCCAGAGTGAGAGCTCTTAAGAGACTTGCATTCTTGTTAGGTAACTAATTTTCATTGAAAGTCAGTGGGTCCTAGACTACTAGAAACTAGTTGTTCTTAAAAAAATCTCACAGTATTTATGGCTGTGCCATAAATCCACCATCGGATGTATTATCAAAGAGTGCTATTACTATGACATGTGTTCATAGAGAATATAGGACCCAGAAGTGAGTTTATGATCAGAAAGATGGTGTAATAGAAATATTATTCAGAGACTACAAAGAATTTATTTCCTGACATGACTTGAAAAATGGTAACACATAGAAAAGGAATATTAACCTTTTTGGTCAGAGGTTAAGCATGAACTATAAAAGGAAAACTTAAACTGTGATTTCCCCTGTGGTTGTCAGATCAAATGAAATGGCAAAGTGCATTTGATTTATGATCCTAAGTGGTTGCTTGATTTCTTAAAGATAAAGCTTTCAACAACCACACGTCTCTCTGCTCACCCCCAGATACTATAAGGTTCAATAAAAGTGCAGAGATTTTTGAGGAAGCTGAAATAGTAACATTCCTATCCATTAAAACTATTTTTAGTGTTCTTCTTGAATGTAGAAAATCAATCTTTAGTTGGAAATTGACAGTTTTATCATGCAGAATTAAAACCTGAATTTGACTGAGTAGAAGTTACTTTACATTTCTTTTTTTTCTTTCTTTATTCTTTTTTTTTTTGGCTGTAATTTATATAAACTTTAGTTCACAAACTGCATTGGCTCAGTTCTTAGCACATGCTTAAGTATGCTACACAAAAAATACATTAGCTTCTCTAGAAATATTTGTAATGTCAAGAGGTAAGCACATACATAAATTTCTGCAGGGTTGAGATTTTAACTTGTATATTAATTTCATGTCTCCTAGTAGTGAAGATGGTTCACCTTTTTACTATTATTTCTCTCCTGTTTGTACTTGCTAAGGAAATTTTCAGAATCATGATTATTAAAGCTTTTCCTAGTCTGAACCAAGTACAAGGAAATATATTCTAGTGAAGATTTCTGCAGTAGTGTCCAAAAGTAATACATGACCCAATTTACTTGATTCCAAGATGAGGTGTTAGTCCCATTTAACACTTAACATCTAATGATAGCAATTTCTACTTGCATCTGATACTTTTGGGCAACCAGAAGAATAGCAGAATGGGGTTAAACCAAAATGAAATACTTTTAAATTTATTTGATACTTTTTCCAGAATTGGGGAGCATTTCGTATTGCATCATTGTTTATAGCCTATTTATGGACACCTGACTGAGGGAAAATGATACTTTTTATTGTAAGTAAACCAACTAATGTCACCGTGTGACTTGTATGTTTAAGAATTACTCATCCTTGGAGAATAAAGATAATAATTTATTAGTGCTTATTATCCATTGGTTAAATTAGGGGGAGAGATGTATCAAATGTAATACCTACTTCAGTTCATGCTTCCATCCACCAATATTTTGTCTCCTTCCTGTTAAAATTGGGCATACAGGAGCTTCTACATGTGCACTTACGGTTCATAGATTTCATAGACATTAGGGCTGGAAGGGACCTCGGGAGATCATCGAGTCCAGCCCCCTGCCCAAAGGGCAGGAAGTAATCTGGGGTCATAGGATTCCCAGCAAGATAAGCATCCAATTTATTCTTGAAGGTGTTCAATGTAGGTGCTTGAACCACCTCCGCTGGCAGACTGTTCCAGACCCTGGGGGCTCAGACAGTAAAGAAATTCTTCCTTATGTCCAGCCTGAAACGGTCTTGCAGGAGTTTGTGACCGTTCGACCTCGTCATCCCTTGGGGCGCTCTGGTGAACAAACATTCCCCCAGATCCTGGTGGTCACCCCTGATAAACTTATAGGTGGCCCTCAGGTCACCCCTGAGCCTGCGCTTTTCCAGGGTAAAGAGTCCCATGGCTCTCAGCCTGTCATCGTAAGATCTATTTTCCTGACCTCTGATCATGCGCGTGGCTCTCCTCTGGGCTCTCTCAAGCTTCTCCACATCCTTTTTGAATTGTGGAGCCCAAAACTGGACGCAGTACTCCAGTTGCGGCCTCACCAAGGCCGAGTACAAGGGGAGAATGACGTCCCGGGATTTGCTCGAGAAGCATCTATGGATGCAAGCCAGCATTTTGGTCGCTTTACTAGCTGCAGCATCACATTGCAGGCTCATGTTCATCTTGTGGTCAATGATGACCCCCAAGTCTCTTTCTTCTGTAGTGCTATCCAATGTAGCACTGCCGAGCCTATAAGGATGCTGCAGGTTTTTCCTCCCAAGGTGGAGAACCTTGCATTTTTCGGTGTTAAACACCATCAGGTTCTGGTCCGCCCATTTGCTGAGCTTGTCCAGGTCAGCCTGGATCACCCGCCTATCTTCTGGCGTGGATGCTTTGGCCCAAAGTTTGGTGTCATCGGTGAACTTGGCCAGTCCACTCCTGACTCCAATGTCCACATCATTAATGAAGATGTTGAACAGGATGGGTCCAAGGACAGAGCCTTGAGGGACCCCACTGGTCACAGGGCACCACAATGAGTGACTGCCTCTGGGTCCGACCACGAAGCCAATTTCCCAGCCAGCGGATCGTGGTGGAGCCAAGGCCACAACTGGACAGTTTGGCCAAGAGGTGATCATGGGATACCAGATCAAAAGCTTTTTTGAAGTCAAGATATATGACATCAATCTCTTCTCCCTTGTCCAGGTGATAGGTCACCTGGTCATAGAAGGAAATGAGATTGGTCAAACAAGACCTACCCACAACAAACCTGTGCTGGCTGTCTCTTAGAATGTTAGCCTGGGCCAGTCCCTCAAGGATGGCCTCCTTAATAAACTTTTCTAAGATTTTCCCCAGGATAGAAGGCAGGCTAATGGGCCTGTAGTTAGCCAGATCCACTCTCCTCCCTTTCTTGAAGATCAGCACCACAGCTTATTGCTCTACAGTTAATTCTCCTGGGCACACTATCTGAATGTGTGCCCAGGAGCAGTTAACTCTGGAGCAATAAGCTCTTCAGTTTATTCAGGTGCAGCACATGGAGCCCTGGTGGAGCATCTCTTGCTGGCAGGAGGCCTAAGGAGTCAGCCTGCCAGTCTGGGGCTCCTCCTGGATCAATGTGCTGTGAAGGGACTGTCTGAGGCACAAGGGAGCTTCACTGTGAAACTAGCTGTCAGGCAGCACCCACAATGAAGCACCCTTATGCCCCAGCAATCCAGGCAGTGTCTTCATGTGTGCTAGTACTTGTAATAGAGCAGGATGGTACTTGTAAACAAAATATGGAGTAAATTAGTTTACTCCAGTGTAACAGGGGTGCATATGTAGATGCCAAGATGTTTAATGTGTAGCTAATTAGTCAACTGTGCAGTAAGTATTTCATGTAGATGTGTCCACAGTGTCATTCAAGTAGAGCAGTGGTGCTCAACCTTTCTGAAGCACAGGTCAGTTGAATTGGCATAGCCACTCTGTGGGCTAAATCTGGCACATGGACAGGCTAAATCTGGCCCATGGACCGGCCCCACATGCCAGGTGCAGGCCCATGTGCTGGGTCTGGCCACAGACTGGTCCCACATACTGCTCCAAAATTTAGCAGCAGTGGAACGGTGGTAGGAATAATTGCTGTGGGGTTCTCTCTGCTAACACCATCATCACTCCCCTGCCACCAGATTTCTGGACCCCACAGGCTGCACTTTGAGCCCCACCATTGTAAAGTCTAAAGTTATGATTGTTGTCTACAGGACTGGATGCCCCTGTTTACATGATAACTAGCACGACTTCTCTAATTCCTTAATTAAGACATCCATATAGGATTGTTTGTTTCATTTTTCCCCCAAAAAGGGCAGTAGTCATTTTTTTTTCTTGCAACACTGTTTAGAAAGACCCTACAAGGGAGCAGCTGATTCCCAGCTAATTCTACAGCTCCTACTGTGGTTGCAGCTTTCTTCATGGGACACAGTGGGATATTGGCATGATAAAAAGGCACTACCCATAGCAGTACTTCTACATTGGGTTGGACTTAATGAGATCCAACACTGAAGTATGTAGTTGTGGCATGAATAAAGGCAGTGGGGGTGTAGAAGAAAGGTGTGTTGTAGGTTTCCTCCCTATGGTTAGAAGGTTGAGCACCACATGTAACTAGTGTGCTATATGTACTGTTTCAACTGTTTTCTTTGTGCTGCACTTTTATATCTCTAAAGCTTGGGTCTGCCTAAGGAAGTACGTGCCATTTTTAAGGTAATGGTGATGGGCAGTCTTATAGAGAAGTTACATTACTGTGCTCTCTCGTGAGGACTTTGTTTTGAATTCTTGCTTGTGGTTTACTTGTTTTAATTGTAAGTGGTTTGCTTGAAAGCCAGATGGTTATTATGCTCATGGAAAAAAATTCAGTCCAGATCCTGTTGTTTATCTGAGGGGTCCATTTTCAAGCAGAGTTTGAATAAGTTGCAGCTTGCTGCTGTAGCTTCCCAAGCTTTTAGCATCAGTGACAGATGCTTTTCTTTAACTTGTTGATTGAATGGTGAAAACTGTGCTTTGTTTAGTTTCTTGAAATGTTCATCTCTTCTGATCAGTAGCTTTTGTGTTATAACCTGCATTAACTTTCAGCTTAAACATTATGCTATTTGAAGGGTCTGACAGCATCTTCTGGGGAAGACATGCAAATCTGATTTTCTATAGCCTCTCTGGATTCTCCCACATTCCTCCAAAACATATTTATTGAAAAAATGAGTTTTGGGTCTCTCTCTCTCACTTATTATGTAACTGTAGCAGAGGAAAGACTACAAAGATGAAAGATAAAGATACCATAGCCCAGGTGGACTGCAAGGGTCCAGACAGATTTGTGAAAGAGTAAGAGCCACCGGCTGTCTGACATCTATTTTGACATTAAAATCCAAGGAAAAATTATATGCTTTGATTAAATTGTAGATCTGGGACTTACTTCACTTCGGTTCTTTAGATGTCTATGCTTAGACTATGTCTATGCACTTTATTAGACATCATTGGTTAAAAAATAACAATAACCCTGACAGCGGGGAAAAAGAACCCAGGACTTCTACTTCCAAGAAAGTGCCATAATCAATGCAGATCTATTTTTGCTTTGTCTTGCTAGCTTCTCCTTCTGACTTCGTGACCCTTGCATTCAGATGTCAGTATGGGTTTACACGGAACAAAATGCTTTTAAAAGTTTGCCCAAATTAGTTTGAAATTTTGGTACTTCCTTAAAAGTCTGTATATCATAAGGAAATTTCAGGAGTTATGGAGCACTGTGTTTCTCCCTACCCCGCTCTCTGCCTCCCTATACACACCAAAAGATTGTTATCTATTTGGGCAGAATTAGTCCCATAGGAAAAGGTTCATTTGCAAAACTCATGATATAATTCTTGAGCTTGATCTTTCTGTTTAGTGAGCAGAAAAATCACTGTTTTTCTACAAGAAAATTGAAACAACAGCATTGTTGTTCAAATCACTGTAAAAAAATACATGCATTTTCCTGTGGGAAAATTTGAAACAAAAATATCATTTCAAATAAACATTTTGTTTTATTTTTTTAATGGAAAACATACTCCAGGATGACTACTCCATTAAGGCTTATTTTTTATTTTGATACTTTCTGACTGTGTTTACACATGCACTTTTCTGTGGACTAGACTAACTAGCTGTGGAATAAAGCATCACCATCTACACATATAATGGTATTAGGCTAAACTAATTACCACTGTCATAAAATAGTGCTGTCAGGGACGGTACTATTTTATGGGGACTAACTATCTGTGGTTAAATGCACATGTAGAAACTTACTGTGGGTGTAAATTGTGCCCAGATAGCCCGGACAGCAGAGGGCCAGATTCCTGCCTGTTGCTGAAACAATGGTTCTACACTTTGAGCACTTTCATGCCCCAGCCAACTTCTCTGCTACCCAGAAGTTGTCATCCAGAACCCAGGGGAGAGCAGGGCAGGAGTGGCCCTGGTATAAACTGCTCTGCCCTGGCTCAAATTGCTGCCTTCCTGGGTACACATTGGGACACTGTTCCCTGGAGTAGTATACTCTGGCTCAAACTGTTCTGGAGTTTATTGTTTTGAATTAATTGCATTTGTGACAGGTTTGGGTCCCAGAGACAGCTGTGATGGCCTCTGGTGGCTGCACAAGGCCTGCCTAGGCTCTAACTCTAGTGACCCACACCTCCTCGACTTGCCCACCATACTTTTAATGGTATACTTTATTAGGAGGGAGGCTGCCTGAGGGTCTGAGTGTGAGCCTACAGTTATTCCTGTTATGCCTCAGCCTTTCTGGCCTCTGTCTTTTTCCTCTTGCTGAGCCCTTTAGTTCCAGTCCACTGACCAGAATGAGCTTTGGTGTTCCCAGCTTCTGGTTTTACCTTATCAGGCTCTGGCTTAGTCCCTCTATGGCTTTTGAGACTCCCTAGGCACACTCTCTGTCTCTGCCCTGTTATGGATCCTCTGGTCCCCAAGTCCAAGTCTTGCCATTTTCAGGCTCTGGGCTCACTGGCCCCCAATCTATGCCTCTTGGGTGCTAATGGGCTCCCCCCTAATGGGCTCTACAGGATCACCCCTCTGGGCATACTAGATGCACCTCCCACAGGCACTATGGGATTGCTGCACCCCATTAGATGCTCTGGGACTTCCAAGCCACCCCTCACAGTCCCCTCAAACCACCAGGTCTTCCTTCCAGTATCTAGTCCCACCTGGGCACAGGATCTTCCTGGTCCCATCCCCACCCCGCTAGGCACTGCCAAACTCTTAGTCTTCTTGGCAGTTCTTCACACAAAAAGATATTAGGAAGGTGACTACCCACAAAAGTTGCAGACCTACTGGTGACTAATAAGTCCAATTGCAGAGAGGTAAATCCTGCAAATCCTGAGCTGCCTGCATGCAAGATTGGGATTGCAGCTTTCAATGTCATCTTACACCTGCCATTTTAGCTCTCCTCTTGAGGGACTTGTTTCCTTCCTGCCTGCACATGGAGCTTTAAAGTGGAATATAGCTTGCACTGTCTGGTCCCATGCTTTAGACATGAAACTCATGTGCCATGGTCTAGAGAACTAGGAGAGTGGAAAAGATATCTCTAAGCTGTAGGTTTAGTTTGAGAGTAATGTTCTCCTACGTGGATTGTTAAACCAGGGCTAAAGAATTCCACCTACCCTAGTTGATTGGGTTGGGTCACTATTTGTCTGGAACCTAACCTTTGACCTTTTTGCGATGGGAAGAAAAAATTCCAGATGGCATCACTCTCAGGACATCAAGACACACGAGTCTCTCCACCATGACAAGGTTGTGATCCACGGAGAGGTCTTGACCAAACTATAACCAAAACATAAGCCCTTCTGTCTATAATTAGACCTCTACCCCTACCCTAGCCTGGGTCTAAATGAGTTGTTAGCCCTCAGCTTCTTCCCTTGCTGTCTCTAAGCTCAGCATGCTCAAAATCTGTCTCCCAGGATCAGGCACCTCTGTAGAGCTTTTCCATGTTCAGCTTCCAGGACTAGACTGCCTAACTTGCTTCTGGGGCTGCTTTATATTTCTCCCAGACCCTGCCCCCTTCCAGTCAGATGATTCCCTAGGGTTGCCTGCAGGTGCTGTCCAATTAATCTCATTAGCTCATCTCTATGGCAGCCTAGTTCCAGCTGCACCCCGCCTGTCCTACAGGTGTCAGGGCTCTCCCTGGGATGTTTCTCTTTTAAAGTGACAGCACCTCAGACTCTATCACAACATATAGATGCACCCTGTGGGGTAAAATTGAATTTCCCATAGTAGTTGATATTTCCCTCCCTTGTAACCTATATTTTATGACAAGCAACTTTTTCATGGAAATATTTTCATTAGATCTACCCTTCCCCAGCTGTCCACAACTGGAAATGAAAGCTAGGTGGAAAGAAAAAGTAAGGGGAGGCATATGTGCTATAAGTGACTAGTTATCTAAATCCAATCAACTGCAGAGATGATAAAAATAACAGTTCAGTCAATTTTGGATTCAGTAGCCAGTATTCATGCTATTTTAGATATTCAAATGATACGTAAATGCCAAAGTTTGCAGGAATTCATAAAGACAATTTTCACTGATTTCTTCTATGGCCTATGTTTTTAAAAATGAATAGGGAAGATACCTGCAGTTCTGCCTCATAAAGAAGGAAACTGGCCTGCCAACAATTTCTGAAGGGTAAATAGTGTCCAAACAAAATTCTAAAGAGGTGGTGGCAACACATGAGTTAAGTCTGATCATGCGCAGATAACACTAGCTCATGGAAAATTCCACAGCGTGCCCAGCATGTGCCCCCTGGATGACCTGTTGGCTTGTCAAACACCGGTGACCTACTTTTCAGCCCTGCACATGCCCAGTTACAACAGAGCTCTAACTCACATATGCTCAGTTAAAAAAAGCATGATGTAATCATACTAGAAAATTCTAACAGTCAAGCAGCCTGATTGGCTAAGGGGCTGCTATATTTAGTGAGTGAACCCCTCACCTGGTGTGGATTGTGTAGGCATTGTTGGTGAGAGAGTGAGAGACCGTGCGCTATCTGTAGCAGAGGCTGCTTTCAGCAGGGACTGCGAGGCAGAGAGCAATTTTGGATTCGATCCCCTGGTTCTCTTCGCAATCTCACACAGCGAATTCATACCTTCCATTTCGTTTTCTCTCGTACTGACTACTTTGATTACCGAACTTATTGGCTTTGACCTCAACCTCGATCTCAATTACCTCTATGGCTTCGACACTGATTCCGGCTTTCACTTACCTGGCATCTGACTAACTTTGGCATCCATTATCGACAACGATCCAGCTCATCCCTACTTACCTTGATCGTCTCCGCTGCATCACGTTCCGGCTCTCGACCTCGGCTTTTCCTTCGACCACCCGGTGTCCATTGGACTGGCATCACAACTACCTCATTCTTCTCAATGAGTTACAGTTGTCATTTGTTCGTATTGTTCGTTTAACCCTTTACGAGCTGTTGACCAGTCCTAAGACTGACCAACGGGCAGCTGCACCTACCTTCGGCTAGAAAGCAAGGGCTCATTGGGGAACCTTGTGGACCAACAGACCCCTCTGATAGTGTTTGTGTTCGTTCTGTTTATTACAACTTTACACTGTAACTGAAGCAAGCATCACAACCCACGCCTTCAAAAGCGTAAGTAAAAATAAATCTCCATCTTGTTTTGAAACGGTTACGTTCCGTGCCTCAGAACTCCACGCCAAAAATCCCGCCTGTTCTATGTCCAATTGCCACCACCCGACCATCCCACCATGACCAATACCGTGAGCTTGGCTTGCCAACTCCAGTTTGACAAATAGGTATAGTTTATTAGGTGTGGGTATACCTGAAAATATCAGTGAATGTTCTTTTACTCTTGCAACTCTCCAATGATGAGTTCACAGTCCTGCACACCCTTATTTATTTTTGTAATATTGAGAGAGATCATGTGTGCTTTTATACACAGTTTTCTATAACAGAATTTGGCTTTATTCACTTGAATTTTATTGTGTGCTCTTCAATGCATTTTCCCAATATTATGGAAAACTTTTAACTCTTGAACTTTTTCTCTTCTGAGATTCCCTTTTTTGTAGTCCAGCAATAAGGATAAGAAACATTTAAAGAGAGCAGGGAGCATTATTATTTCAGTCTCAGAGAATCAAAGGGACAGATTTAAGAGTGAACTAAAAGCTTGAAAAATAAAAGTATAATGGCTGAGACTTTTTTTTTTGAAGCAAAGTCATGGCAAATAAGCAAACACATATGTTATTATCTACATTCTAATGGAATACAAGTTGATGTTGAAGATAGGCCAGTAAAATTCATGACAGTTTTGTAAGGCTATCCTACACATTGGGTGCATCTACACAAGACTACATCATTGTAACAGCAAGCTATGGTGACGTAGCTCATCACTACAGCAATGTAGCATCTTCAGGCACAAACCATAACATCAATGCCATGTTGCCGTAGCAATGAGCTATGTCACCATAGCTTGTTGCTATGGTGACGTGGCTTCTAAAAATAATTGTGCACCACCAGAACTGCTCAGTACCAGTGGGTACCACACAGTCATTTAGTATTTGCTAAATGACTAAAGCAAATACTAAATGACTGTGCAGTACTCAATGCATAATCCCAGGCATGTGTAGATGCAACCATACTATATTATTTTATTTTTGTCTCTCAAAAACTGAATCCTTTTAACTTTCACTCTTAATATAGACATATTCTTAAGAAGGTGTTTTGGCCTGAACTTATCCATTCCCAGACTTAAATTCTACTTGCTTCTAAATCTAACCTAAGGTTGTATACAGGTGTACAGAATTGCCACTCTCCCAGGAAAAACTAAGAGCTCATAAGTATTCAGTTTCTCTTAGAGGAAATAAACTGGGGGGAAAAAAAACTTCCAGGTTGTTTGGAAGATCTTCCTTGTAATCATTTCTCTTGAAAGAATGGATACTTAAATGCTTCTGGTCAACACCTCTATGATCTGTGGGAGTCAAGTAGCAATTTCCCTTGTGCCTTCCCCAAAATGGGGGGCATTTCCCTACAGCTGGAGCCTCCCAACCATGGAGGAGATGAGCTGTGGCAGCCTCCACCCCTTCACCACCTTCCTGAGATCAAGGACAACCCATTCTGGAAAAGGTGCATACGTATTCCCCTGCCTTTCCCCAGACCATGGTGTCTACAATAATTTTTTTTACTAATTCTACACTAAGGCCAGATTAAGTCTATCTAGAATGTTTTCAATAGATGTTTGGTCTAGCCTAGTAACAGCCAACTTGTGGCATGTGTGCCACAAGGTTGCCTCCTGGTATGGGACATGACAGATCAGGGAGGGGGTACACAGCACAGTGGCAAATTATGTGCGAGCAAAAAGCAAATACCATTGGCATATACCCAATGGAGAGATGGGGTCATCACCAAAAAGGACTATGTTACAGTCGCCCGAGGATGTAGGGGGGCAGTCAGGAGGGCCAAGGCAGAGATGGAGATAGGACTAGCTTCCCGGATTAAGGACAATAAGAAGTCCTTCTTCAAATACATAGGGGGTAAAAAGAGGGTCCCGGGTAATGTGGGGTCCCTGCAGGACACGATGGGCAACTTAGTCATCACGCCAGATGATAAAGCTAACATATTTAACGATTTCTTTGCCTCTGTCTTCCTAAGTAGGGACCAGTTCAGCCACCTCCCTGCTGGGCCCCCCTCGGGCCCCGGGAGAGACACGCCTGGGCCAGGGGTTAGCGAGGAGTTAGTTAGGGTACTTCTGGAGAGGCTGGACATGTTCAAGTCCGCTGGTCCGGACGATCTTCACCCTAGGGTTCTACAGGAACTGGCCGAGGTCATTGCGGGACCCCTGGCGTGGCTCTATGAGCACTCGTGGTGCTCTGGTGAGGTGCCGGAGGACTGGAAGAGGGCCAATGTGGTCCCTATCTTCAAAAAGGGAAAAAAAGAGGACCCGGGAAATTACAGGCCAGTTAGTCTTACCTCAATCCCGGATAAGCTCTTTGAAAAAATTATCCTGGCACACATCCAGGAGGGCCTTGCAGGGGAATGCATGCTCAGGGGCAACCAACATGGGTTCATCAGTGGCAGGTCTTGTCAGACCAACCTGGTGGCCTTTTACGATCAGGTCACCAAATCATTAGAGGCAGGGGTTGCTGTGGATGTAGTCTTTCTGGACTTCCGGAAGGCTTTCGACACTGTCTCTCACCCTGTCCTCATCAAAAAGCTGGGAGACTGTGGTGTCGATGCCCACACGGTCAAATGGGTCGCCAACTGGTTGGAGGGCCGCACCCAGAGGGTGGTAGTGGATGGGTTCTTCTTGACCTGGAAGGACGTGGGCAGTGGGGTTCCGCAGGGCTCGGTCCTCGGGCCCGCACTGTTCAACATCTTCATCAGTGACTTGGATGATGGGGTAGAAAGCACCCTGTTCAAGTTTGCTGATGACACTAAGATGTGGGGAGATGTGGGTGCACTAGAAGGGTGCAATAGGCTACAAGCTGACCTTGACAGGTTGCAACGGTGGGCGGAGGAGAATAGGATGGGGTTTAACACTGATAAGTGCAAGGTGTTGCACATGGGGAGGAAGAACCGGCACCACACTTACAGGTTGGGGAACTCCCCTCTTGCCAGCACGGAGACGGAAAAGGATCTTGGAGTCGTCATTGACTCCACGATGAACATGGGCCGGCAGTGTGGGGAGGCAGTCAAGAAGGCCAACCGTACCCTGTCATGCATCCACAGATGCATCTCGAGCAGGTCCAGGGAGGTGATCCTCCCCCTCTATGCGGCACTGGTCAGGCCGCAGCTGGAGTACTGCGTCCAGTTCTGGGCGCCACACTTCAAGAGGGACGTGGACGATATGGAAAGAGTTCAGAGGAGGGCCACTCGTATGATCAAGGGTCAGCAGGGCAGGCCTTATGAGGAGAGGCTACGGGACCTGAACCTGTTTAGCCTCCACAAGAGAAGGTTAAGGGGGGACCTTGTGGCCTGCTACAAACTGGTCAGGGGGGATCAGCAGGTATTGGGGGAGTCCCTGTTCCCCCGTGTGCTGCCAGGAGTGACCAGGAATAACGGTCACAAGCTGGCGGAGGGTAAGTTTAGATTAGATATTAGGAGGCGCTACTTCACAGTCAGGGCGGCTAGGGCCTGGAACCAGCTTCCAGGGGAAGTGGTGCAGGCTCCTAGCCTGGGGATTTTTAAAAGGAAGTTAGATGAGCACCTTGTCGGGGTCATCTGACCCCGGTGCTCTTTCCTGCCAAGGCAGGGGGTCGGACTAGATGATCTACCTAGGTCCCTTCCGACTCTAGCTACTATGAAACTATGAAACTATGAAAGCAGCAGACCAGGCAGGGAAAACAGTGTGTGGACCAGAAAGCAGAACAGTAGATAGGCTTGGAAAACAGTGGGAGTGACACTCAGAAAAGGTGTAGGGCCTAATTTGTGGCATGCCTGCCAAAAAGATTGGCCACACTGATCTAACCCAAGATTGTAAGACTTAGATGAGACCTAAGATCCAGTTAGTCCTAAGTATGGTCCACAACAGTGCCAAACCAGAAATTTCAGATGATATATAGGGCTGTGAGAAGGTTCATTTGCTGATTTGGTTCAGTGGAGATTTGGCTAGGTTCATCAGTCAAATCTCAGAACCTGAATCAAAACAGGAGACCCTGTAGTCTCTCCAAATCAAATCGGAACCCTCCGAATATATTCAGAGAAATTTGGAGAGATTTGATGATTCAGACATAGAAAGAGCTTTAAATGTTTTTTCTACATACCTCAAGGTACCAAGCAGTTCGTTAATCCTGAGATGGTGGGACAGATGGAACATCCCACAGGAGCATGGTGGGGAGGTCCCCAGTATGCTTGGCAGCGGACCCAGAGGTGGACTAGAAGCACCTCCGGTCCACTTCTGGGTCTGCTGCGGAGCACATGGGAGACCCTCCTGCCACTCCCCAGCTTGGAAACTGGTGCCTTCTGGGTTTGGGGAGGAACCCAGTGTTCCCCACAATCAATCACCAAGGTGGGGGAGTGCAGGGGAAGTCCCCCACACTCTCAGCGGTGGACCCAGAAGTGGACCAGAAGTACTTCAAGTCCACTTCCAGGTCCGCTGCTGAGCATGTGGGGAGACCCCCGCTGTCCTGTGGGATGCTGCATCCAGCCCACCATCTCAGCATTTAAAAGCCATGCCTGATACCTTGAGTTAGTAGGAAAAACATTGAAAGCTGTGTCTATGCCGAATTGCTGATTCTCTGAATCTGCATCAAATCTTCAGATTCAGATGTAGCCAAAATGAATTGGGACAGTTATCTAAATCAACTAATTGAATGACTACCCCTGAATCTGGCTGAATCCAAACTGAATACAGCCTGCTTCACACACCACTATTATATAGAAACCTCAAAATAGGCAGGAATGAGATAATTTGCTTTTTCCTGCATGTTACATCTCATTAATTGCTACTAATGAGAAGTAAAGCCCGATGATAGGAGGTGCAATACCTCTTTTGTTACCAGTAACAAATATAGCTATGGATATTCTTAGCCAAATATATGTTCATGAGAATACATTATTTTATCTATAATGGAGTAGAACCTTGTAGGCCCAAACCCAAAGTAAAAAGCACTGTATAAAGATAATGGAGGACTTACTCTTTCTGGAACACAATATAAGCATAAAAACACAGACAACATTTGGATGCAACCAACATGAACAAAGTAATAGATTATTTGTTACACTGTGACATTTCTGTACACGAAGTGCATTTGGGAGTTTAATGGAAGTGATCGAGTCTAAGTGATAACTTGCAGCAGAAAATACACAGAAAGAAAATGTGAAAATCACTTAATGTCCAAAATATAATTTGTTCCTTCCCTTAATACACTGAACACAGTTTATCTACTCTGTTGCTCTTATGTAGTGTGCAGAACAAAAGTTCAGGCCATAATAGATTAATGAGACATTTGTCACATTATAAATGAGGAAGTTAGAAGATTTACATTACTGCAAGGTACAAGATGGATTAATGTAATTTCTGTTTGGTACCTTGAATTTAATTCATCAGTGTTTCCAGAATAAAAATGTATTATTGGAAACGTGCTTGCAGATAATTTTGAATTATGGGTGTACTAGGACTATGTAACTGGAGACATTTATGACTATGGAATGTCACAACACAAGAAAAGGCCTCTTTCCACAAAATGTTAGACACTTACCAAAAGACATCAAAGTCTTGCTTAATGACAAGGGGACATAACTTAAATTATATGTCTAAGGGCTGAAGAATGGGGGGGAGGAGGAGAGGGTTGGAAGAAATTTTAACTGTATTTTGTTTCTTATTCTTAAATATTTCAGTAATACATGCACTTGGTTTGAAGAAATATTTTAGTGAAGCTGTCTATATTGAAGTAGTCAGTGTAAACTGATCAAATTAAAATAATTTAAGAACAAGGAAAAGGATATTATTCATTGTAATGAGAAGCAACAAAAATTATAAAATAATTCTAATGAATTCTATTTTATCCCTGATTTAGGGAAAGACTTAAGAGGAGGATTAAGTGCTTGCTTAGTAGGATGGATTTATACACAAACTGCACTGCTGGTGTGCTTTTCATCTATAGATCTTACAATGTATAATAGGATAGTCTTTTTTTTTTTAATTTGTGATACTTGCAGTGCTGCACAGTGTTCTGTGGTTAGAAGCTACCATATATTAAACAGAAAAAAGTGGGTTTATGTAGCTAGGTCTTGCATCTTGTATATATTTAGTAAATACTTTCTTTTTTTCCATTCTTTTTTTTACTGTGCCTGTGCGTCTCTTATTTTAGTTGTGTGAAAAGCAAAAGAAATAGCAGCTCTTCAAATGCTTTACAAGGATAGGATCCCTATTTTACATGAAACCCTTGAGGTGTTGTCTTAATTCTGAAAAAGATGTTGAGCACAGCCCTTCGCTAAGGCCTCATACAAGTACATGAGTGCAGTTAAAGTGATACTACCTTTCTCATGTGGCAGTATTAAAAAAAATCAGAAAAGAGGAAAAGCTATACTTATGAGCACATTTATATCAGTATAACTGCATTCACAACAATCATTGTGCTGGTTGTAAAAATACTTGTTAGAAATCAGATTCTTTAGCCAGAGTCTGATTATTTTGGTTAAGTAGGCCTGTGCACCTGAAGACCATATTGATGGAAAATGATGAGTGCTCACTTTCTTCCAGGAAAAGAAATCAGGAGTGTGTGAAGGAAATGCAATACAAGTTAAAAAACACACACCCTAAAACAGCCCCGCCCTCAACCCCGCCCCCACCACAGTGGAACAGTTTTATGACATGACAGAGAAAGAGATAGATGTTTGCAAATCCTTGATGCATTTGGTAGCCAGCAGAAAGAAGAAAAGAGAAAGTAAGGGAAATAATTGGGAATACCTGTTGTCCACATGCTTGAAATAAACAACTTGTGTGTGCTTATTTCCAAATGAATTAATAACATGTTTTAGAGGTAGACGTCTGTGTGATTCAAATGAATCTATATGTGCAACTTAGCATTTCACAAAGGCCAAAAAGTAGAATGTGCATCAGAATGTCAGCAGCCTTCATAGCTATGTAAAAAAAATGTTGAAATGAAGAACAAAGTAGCAGATGGCATTTTATAACTTAACAAGGAAAAATACATCACTGATTATACCATGAACAAAATGCTCAACCATGATTACTCTGTAAGGTGTTTAAAAAAATTAGCTGGATAATTAAAATATTTTCTTCAAAGATGACAGTGGAGAAACATACTGAAATGATATAATTTGATTATAACTTATGTACTTGGGGGTGGGGGTTGGATTTTTCTTTTCTTTCCTCCCCTCTGCCCACCCTGTCTCCTGCTTACTAAAGCAAAAATATAATTATGTGAACCCAGTGATTCTTTTTTCTTTTCTTCGTCTGGTGTTTTTTATGCTGCAGCTCAAGAAATGTCTAATTGTCCAATGAAATGTTCTTTGTGGGTGACTTTTATTCCATTATTTAAGTAGCATAATGAAACTGTGCAATCTGAAGTATCTGTTTTATATACTGATTCCTATAAAGGGAGGAAGGTGGAGAAAACCCACATAAAGCTGCCCACATAACCACAACCAATTAAAGATTGCTGAACAGTGAAAATAGTGACTGAAAATGCTGTTGGCCTTTTGAAAGCCAGAAAAAAGAAATGCCACAAAGAGTGTGTTGGGAATAGGATATGAGAGAAGCATAGGCAACGATAAAAATAAAAATTTTGTAAAAAGTCATGTAAGGGACATTAAATATTTTACCAAAGGTTATCCCAACAATGGTTTAAAAAGTATTTAAGATAAAAAGATTCAAGGACATCATAACTTTAGAAGAGAGAAAGCCGCTTTGACTGAAAATTCCTCAAAAGGAACAATACTTTTTCAATATAGAAATCTTCCTACTTTCTCTTTACCTTTATCTTTTCAAAATGAACATAAATAGGAAAGGTGATACTTTTGACAGGTTTTGTGTTTCACTTTTTTCTAGTTCCTATTTCAGCTGTGATTGGACTCTCTAATTTGAGGGCTACTTATTGAAAGGGACAGAGAGAACAGCCTGCTTGAGATTTTTTAATTTTACATATAACATAAATCATCAGGAACTATGAAGCTGTCTAATGTGAGAATCAAAAGAGAGAGAAACACATTCCTAACCTAGAACAGGTCTTGAGTATATGGCACAGCCTATTTGTGTCCCCTAGCAGCTCTTATGAAGCCATTGGATCTGTGTAAGGAGAGACTGATTAGTCTTTACCCTCAGCATTTCCATCTGTATTGGAAAATTTAGAATGACTATAGAGATATAATGCAACAGCAGCTCTATGCCTGAGAGAGTCTTAAAGAAGACTATGAACATTGAACCAATATCAATTTCATAACAAAAGGAGTTTAGAGCACATTGAAATCCTTAATCCAATGGTGCACAGCTCTATTTTAAGGCCACAAACTGACAAGCTGCTGCTTCTTTCTTACTTGGGGAGGTGATTTCTCTAAGGTATTGTCATAAGCATATCAAATTCCACCTAAAAATGACTTGGGTTGTTTGTCTCCACTGCTCCTTTTGGGAGGTTGTTCCCAGAGCTTATTATTCTGATGGTTAGAACCCTTTTCTCATTCCCAGCCTAAATTTTGTTCATGGCCACTTTATACCCATTTGTTATTAATAAACACCATTTAGTACACAGATATAGTCTAGAGACAAAGAGCTTTAGCAATTGTAAGACCTTTTTCATGAAAAGGAGACTGTACCACAAGACGTTTTTACAGCTTTTTGCTGCATTCTGTTACATTTGCCTTTAGAGTTGTTTTTATGATCTTTAAATGGTCCACAGAGGAAAAATTATTTTTTATTAAACTATGAATGATCTGACATTAGATGATATTTGAATAAGTTATGTGTCTAATGATAGTTACAGTATAAAAATATACTTTAAAACCTCTGTATTACTTTACAACAGAGCTTTCAACCTCTAAGATAGCCTAGTAATGGTTCCAAGCATTACCGAGAAGATTCTTGATCTAGGTCCCCTTCCTTTGTGACATTCTGTGCAGAAATTGAATAGAGATTGTCCCTTTAACCCTCCTGCTGGGGACTCCTCAGAAAGTATATAGCCAGTGAAGCTCAGTACACAAAGGGCCATACAGAGTACTGGACTTCGAAATGTGAGTAGGGGTAGTGGAGATTTCAATGCCCTTTGACAACCCATAACAGGAATCTCATGGCTTGGAATCCATAGCCAGTGTTTTAATCTCTGTTGGCTCTGATGCTCCTTACATGCCTTGCTGCTGCTTTTATTTCACCTTTGTTCTAATACAAGCCACCGTGCCCCCTTATCCCAGGAGTTGCAAGCTTTAATTTTGATAAAATTTGCGTGTCACACATTTATAAAGTCCTAATGACTATAATATGGTATAAGGTCTAACACTATAACACTATAGGGTGTTCAGTCCCATCACAGAGCCCCTTCAACTCCCTGGATTTGGAAATCTGTGAATCTCTTTCCAGAGTAAGATTCTGCGGCTCCACCTCCCCAGCCTTATGCCACTTTGATGTTAATTATCTTGTTTGATAAGTAGCTAGTCTGAACCATCACAAACTTGACTGTAACTTCAATGTCCTATTATTGGCAGTACTTATGCTTTGTACCCATCCTAATCTTATCAGATTCTTCAGACCCAGGATCTGCCACACTCCATTACACTGTCTCCCTTGGTGTGTAAAGTACACCAGCTTTGCTACTATTGCATCTAAACCTTATCTAAAGTGCATATTACCTTATCAGTATTGCACCTTCCCATTGAACCCTAGACTACATCAAACTACAATCTAATTCATAACCTATAAAGTGCAACTGTGCCACACTATCTAACCCAGTGCTCATATCAATACAAAGTACTTAGTGCTGAGATTTAAAGTGATAGTGCATGCAAGGGTTAATTCTTATCTTATTTCCAAGTTAGGAATGATTGCCTCCTACAGCCCACTCAGCACTTCTTTGATCTTAGGTTTCAGATATCCTTCCTGTCTGTTTTCTGGCAACAAACTTTAGGAAGCAAACTCTTGTTCTCTTCCTGACTCTCTATGTCTCCTCCTGCCCTGGAATGCTCTTGCCAGATGCTTAGGTCCATAGGGAGGTTTCTGTGCTGCCTCGCTCGGGACTCTGTACCTGTCTCCACACTCCTTCTCAGTCACTAGTTCCACCAAGCATCTTGGCTCCTCTGTGTCTCTCTCTCCCTCCCTGAATTGCTATTCTGATTCCTTTTTAACTAATGGCCCTGCCATTGCACATGGTAGCTGTTTCTTGAAAAGGGGGCAGGGTGCTGCCCTCCTTTCTGGCATCACTTCAGCTGCTCTCCTCATTGCCCCTTTTCCTGCCAGCATAGTAGGTCATGTGTAGATGAAATGAGAAGCGTGTGTGCATGACACTTGAAGTGGGTGTGAGCAGGATAAGGAACCTTATCTTCGTCTCTCCTCTGTACTCACCTGCCATAATTTGGATTGGGAAGAAAAGAAAGGAGATCGGTATTCCTTGATGTTTAGGATAGATAAATGCCACCCTCTTGGACAGTAAGCCAAGGAGGTCACACAGCAGTGGCTCCACATCCTTGGCAAGATGGGCAGCCACCAACGCCTGAGCGCTGCCTACCTGATGGTGAGGTCTGGTGCCTCTGGACCCCACCATGCTTCCGTTCCCTTGGCCCACATTGGCAGCACCTGTGGTGGAGGAAGAGAATGGCTGATGGATGGTGTGCTGCCACAGGATAGTGGATCCCTCCTCTTCCTCATCAGTTAAAGCTCACAGTGCTAGTTTATTTCCAAAATAAAAAGTGATACAACTATAGCAATCTTGCCAATTACTTCATTGGTGAGGGAAGCCAGTGTTACAAATGAAAAAACTCTGAGCTGGATACTTTGTGGATAGTTTGAAGCTACTTTGCAAATAATTTCTGTTGCTAATTAGCTCATAAGCAGTATGTGCTTCCTGCATCTCTCCCTCTCCGCTGACATCTTTTGCTAGGAGTGATCTCTGGCTGCTCTTTTCCAGCCAGTCTCTCCATTTTCGGGATTAAATGTCCCAATGGTGTCAGGCTTGGGGTTAGCTTCTATCAGAGGGGCACTATCCCTCTCTCTCTCTCGGTTCCCAGCATTTGTGTCCTGATGTCTCAGGATCTTCCCACTCTCACCAGTGCAGCTGAGATTCTCCAAGAGGCAATCTCCCTCTAAGATTGACCTGCCACTGTTCCTGGAGTCCTCCACCCCTGGCGTTCTTCTGGATTGCAGGTCCAGCTTCTTCTTTCCCCTCTAAAGTCTCTGTCATTTCTTGTTCATCTTCTTGTACTCAAAGGCAAACAATCACTCCCTGATGCTAACTTTTATGCTGGTTTTCATAGGCTAATCACCCAATCCTGTCTCGGTGTGTGATTTCTTCCACTTGACAGGGTTCATTGTCGCGTCAATCCTGTCTGACTTTGTCTAAGTAACAGGACTCCTGCCTGAGTCCCCATTACAGTGGGCTATACTTTTGCACCACTTCGATGGTTTCATAGTTTCATAGTTTCTAGGGTCGGAAGGGACCTGAGTAGAACTTCTAGTCTGACCCCCTGCCATGGCAGGAAAGAGTACTGGGGTCAAACGACCCCAGCAAGGTGTTCATCTAACTTCCTCTTAAACACCCCCAGAAGCCTGCACCACTTCTCTTGGAAGTTGGTTCCAGATCCTAGCCACGCTGACCGTGAAGTAGCGCCTCCTGATATCTAGCCTAAACCTACCCTCTGCCAGCTTGTGACCGTTATTCCTGGTCACTCTTGGCAGTGCTCGGGGGAACAGGGACTCCTCCAATGCCTCCTGATCCCCCCTGACTAGTTTATAACAGGCCACAAGAGCCCCCCTCAGCCTTCTCTTGTGGAAGCTGAACAGGTTCAGGTCCTGTAGCCTCTTCTCATAAGGCCTTCCCTGCTGCCCCCAATCATGTGAGTGGCCCTCCCCTGAACCCTGTCCATGTTGTCCACATCCCTCTTGAATTGCGAGTCCCAGAACTGGATGCAGTACTCCAGCTGTGGCCTGACCAGTGCCACATAGAGGGGGAGGATCACCTCCTTGGACCTGCTTGAGATGCATCTGTGGATGCAGGACAAGGTACGGTTGGCCTTCCTGACTGCATCCCCACACTGCTGGCCCATGTTCATCTTGGAGTCAATGATGACTCCAAGATCCTTTTCTGCCTCTGTGCTGACAAGAGGGGAGTTCCCTAACCTGTAGGTATGGTGCCGGTTGTTCCTCCCCAGGTGCATCACTTTGCACTTGTCTGTGTTGAATCCCATCCCATTCTCATCTGCCCACCCTTGTAACCTGTCTAGGTCTGATTGTAGCCTGTTGCTTCCTTCTAGTGTGCCCACCTCCCCCCACATCTTAGTGTCATCAGCAAATTTGAACAGGGTGTTTTTTACCCCCTCGTCCAATTCACTGATGAACATGTTGAACAGTGTGGGCCCGAGATCCGAGCCCTGTGGAGCCCCACTGCCCACATCCTTCCAGGTTGAGAAGGACCCATCCACTACCACACTCTGGGTGTGGCCCTCCAGCCAGCTGGCGACCCATTTGACTGTGTGGGTGTCGACACCACAGTCCTCCAGTTTCTTAATGAGAAGAGGTGAGAGACAGTGTCAAAAGCCTTCTGGAAGTCCAGGAAGACTATGTACACCGCTACCCCTGCATCTAATGATCTGGTGATCTGATCGTAAAAGGCCACCAGGTTGGTTTCAGTGCTTGCATGACTTGGCAGCATATTGCACATTAATTCCAGCCAATGTGGGAAATTCAGTGGTGCAATACTCCTTAATTGACTTGGGTCACAGCAAACTAAAACTATATGAGGCATGCAGGGAGTACTTGAGGCAGGAGCTGTGCAAGGCAGGTATGCAGGTGGCCTTACACTTCACCTCAGACACCTGGAGCAGCTGGGGTGGAGATCATGCCTACCTCTCTCTCACAGGGCACTGGCATGACCAGTAAGGGTGTTGGTGGGGTCTCCTTCAAGCTGAGGTGATGAATGAATCCCACACAACAACTGAGATCATGGGGCCCATAAACTGCATGGTGCAGGGGTGGCTCATTGGACAGGGTGATCTCAGGACAGGTTCATGGTCACTGATAGTGGGACCAAGATGGTCAAGGTGGTCCATGATGCCACCTTTGTTGGCATCCACTGTGTGGCACACAAGTTCTATCTCATTGTCAAGAATGCCTTGGAGGGGGACAGGGCTGCTGGCGGTGATGCCAGCACCACCAGCAAGTTCTTTTCCAAATGCAGGAAGGTGGCAAGCTACTTCCACTGGATCATCAAGGGGACAAGATGCTGTAAGACAAACAAGCAGAGCTGAACATTTCCTAGCACAAAATCATGCAGGATATGGAGACTTGATGGAACTCACATACCTGATGCTCAAGAGGCTGGTGGAGCAACAGAAGGCCATCCATGAGATGGCCTTGCTCAGGGAGATTGGGATCAGCAGCCCCCTTAACAGAGCTGAGTGGGATATCATCTCCTAGATCTTGGTCCTCCAGCCCTTCCTTGAGGCCACTGAGACCCTCAGCACTGGTGATGCCCTCCTTAGCCAGGTGATCCCTGTAGTGAGGGAACTTGAGAACCATATGGAGAAATTCCAGCAGATCAGTGTTCCTGGCTGGGGCAAGCCACTATCACCAGACATGCAGGCACTGATGAGGTGGCTGAATGAGGGCATCAGGAAATGGCTTGATCCCTTGCGGTCCAGTATGGTCCACGTACTGGCCACCAGGTGTGACCCAAACATGAAGGGGAGCATATGCAGCAGACAAAGCCTGGATCAGTGGATGGAGTTGCTGGTGAAGACAGTCAGAGAAGCAGAAGGAGAGAGGTGGGGGGATGTGGAAGAGGGGGGATCCACTATCCTGTGGCAGCATGCCATCCACCAGCCAGTCCCCTCCTCCACCACAGGTGCTGCCAATGTGGGCCAAGGGAATGGAAGCATGGTGAGGTCCAGAGGCACCAGACCCACCATCAGGTAGGTAGCACTCAGGCTTTGGTGGATGCCTATCTCACCAAGGACATGGAGCCACTGCTGTGTGACCCCCTGGCTTACTGGGCAAGCCACAACCAGTTGTGGTCAGATCTGCCCACAATTGCCTGGGAACACTTGTCCTTTCCACCAACCAGTGTTCTGAGCAAGAGAGTGTTCAGCATTGCTGGTAATCTAGAGACACACATCCGCACCTCCTTGGATCCTGGTCTGCTGGAACAGCTGCCACCCTCCTCACTCTGTCCACATCTATTTCCTCTCTTCATTTTTTAAAAACCATTTAATGCCCTACTCTCAGAGCTGGAGGGGCACTCACTGCTTTACCAACCAGCAGGGGAAGAACATGTCTCTGCTGAGATCCCATGCCAGGATGAACTTCCAGGTATGGGCTGGGACTATGGGGAAAAAGAAAGACCCAGATCCTGGGTATGACCACTAAAATTGCATTTTGCCAGGGTTGGAAGGCCTGGTGGGACTGCCAGAGGCACAGCAGGCCCAGGAAATGCCAGGACTGATGATTCCCTTGATGAAAGGCAGGTAGGAGGCATCATAATCTCCAGCTACCACATACATGCATGCAGTCCTGACTGGGGAAAACCAAGACTTGTCATGTCTTTGAAAGGTCTGAGGCTTGCTGGCTGTAGTGGAGATGAGGCTCCAAGTGAGCTCAGCTTAGCTATCTGGGATGCCAGCTTCTGGTGTGAAAAACCCTTTGTCAGGCTGAGGACAGTAGGTGTGTGGGCTGTTCCTGGATGGAAGGAATAGTAAAGAATTCAGAGGCTGGTATGCAATGCAGGCAAGAAAGCCAGTCAGTGAAAACAGAAATGGAGGCATCAGGTGGTGAGGGACAGGCTGGGGTGGTTGGGGAAGGTGTAGCTGCACAGGTAAAAATGGAGAGGTACCTGGGGAGTCAGATGTCAGGCAAGTTGTAGTGTGTCAGAATTCCACTGTCTATATTGAGTCCATGAGTTTCTGCATCAAGAGGTTGATGAAGTGCAGTTCATAGGCTCATCTGTGAAAAGTGGTTTGTAAATCGCTTTTGAGGATCATGCCTGAGAGATTGGAGAGAGGTGGTGTTCTTGTCTTTGATAGATTTTTGGTGTGTGATCATTCTGGTGCACCGTTGTTGCTTGGTGTCTCCTATGTATTTTCTATCAGGGCACCAAGTGCCCTGATGGAGATATGTAATGTATTATGAATATATCTCCATAGTGGAGGTCTTGTTGGCAGGTTTTGCATGTCTTGTCATGGTGTAGCAAAACCCCCAGTTTTTCTTTTTCTTTTAAAATGCATTCCCTCCCTTTCCCCGATCATTTCTGATGTTTCTTTCCCTCTCTATTCTCTATAGATAAGTTAAGTAAGCTAAGACATAGGATAAGCTTCAGCATTTTATTTTGGTAGCAAGTTGTATTTGTATTGTTTTTTCTCCTTCTTGATATTGTATAATTATTATGTTTATATTGATTTTTACTGTTCTATATTACTGTTTTACTGGTACCATATGATTTAGGCCTACATATGTAAATTAGCATAGGTTATGTCAAGTTTCCATTTTGTTTGTCAAGTCTCCATCCTGTCCCCAGGCCTGGTTGTGTAACCCATGACTCACACCTAGCCCACCTATGTAACTTGGTTCCTGAATGAACAGGGATGAATGAGGGTGCTTGAGAGACAGTGGCAGTAGGTCTAAAAATAGCTCCCTCTGAATGACTGAACCATGAACACTAATACCTGGACCAACAACTCAGCCCTTAGAACCACCCTCACCATTCAAGAAACAAAAAATGAGGAAAACCAGCATTGTGCCAAGGCTGCACATGCTCAGTAAGAATACCTGTAGCCCTCTGGGACAAGACTGACATTGCCTGGACAAGCCCTCCCCATAGGAGATCAGAGGCAGTCTTCCCCATAAAAGGGGTAGTGAAGTCTGACTCCTTGGGACACCCTCTCTACCTGGACCAGCACCATGCCACACCACCTATCCACCCAGAGGCCCTGCCGGCAACCCCACTCTGGACAACACCTACTGGACAAGGACCCCTTTCCAGCCTGGATAAGTAGCTATCACCTCCTCCCCCCTCTTCAACCAAGGACTTGGACTCTGCTTCTCTTCACCACCTGGATTCCAACCCTTCCACTGAGTCTCTTTCTCCTGCTGCCATTGTGAGTGCTTGTGTGTCTGTGGAAATCGATAACTTCATGGGGCTGTGTAGTGTGTTGTCTGTTTAATAAACCTGTTATTTTGAAACCTCAAGTTGGGTTTTTGTCTGTTTCCTCACTGTTTTCTCCTTGCCACCACTTATCTGCCCCCTTCCCCCCCATCTCTAAGCTTTCAGCCTGTTTCAAGCCCCAAGTTCCCAGGTTTCTCTCTCTCTCTCTAATTCCTGGCTGTCTCTTCCTTGCCACCACTTATATGCCCCGCCCCCAATATTTCAGCTGTCTGCCTCAGTTTCTAGCCCCATTCTACCTTAAGTAACCCCAAGCCTCAGTTCCTCAGCCAGCTTCTCTCTAGTCCACTGTTTCTAATCTCAGTTCTAGCAACTTTCACTCCCTACACTTTAACTCTCTCTCTCTCTCATCTTAACCTTCCCCCAATTATCCCAGGTACCCCAAGCACACACATATATACTGTGCCATCCAAGTTAGGGACTTGCTTATGTGTAGGTGGGTTGTATGTGTGTGAACTGGTGAGTGTGTGTGTGTCTGTGTATGATATATGAATTGGTGATCTGTGTATGTGTACTGAGTGTGCGAGTATGGACAATTGATTTCTGTCTAACTTTTGGGGTACATAGTGTATGTGCTTGGTGATAGGTGTGCATGTGCCTAAGCTAGTTTGGTGGGTATGTGCCTGAGTTGGTAGTGTGTGTGTTGTATGCATCCATTTTATTTGTGTGTTTGTATATATGCAATTGTGTCACACCCTCCTGTGTAACAGCACAATATTGAGATCCTGAGAATTGGCCTGACCCCACAGGGCAACAATGGCATAGCCTGAATCCATTTGGTGTGTTTTGGGCTGTAGAAAGTTGGCTTCTGGTGATGAGGTTAGCGAGGTTCAGTGCTTGTTTGAATTTACAAACCACTTTTCACTATGAACTGCACAGCCCTACCTCTTAGCCAGGTTCCCACACACTGAACCCTCGAGCAGTTAAGCCCACAATCTTCCAATTTTCCCATAAAGATATCATGGGATACTAGATCAAAGGCGTTTTGGAAGTCTAGGTATATAATAGGGGTGTGTGAAGCAGGCAGTATTTGATTCTCGATTTGTATTCGGCTCAATTAGGGGGACAGTGATTTGATTCTGATTTAGATTACTGTCCTGATTTGAATCAGCCAATATGAATCTGAAGATTCGATTCTGATTTAGAGGTTCAGCAATTAGGCCATAAACACAGCTTTATTTGTTTTTTCTACGTATCTCAGGTACCAGGCATGGCTTATGGATGCTGAGATGGTGGGGTGGATGGAGCATCCTGCAGGACTATGGGCGCATCTCTTGCAGGCTTGGTGGCAGACCCACAAGTGGAACATAAGTACTTCCTTGCATGCTTGGCAATCGGCTGTGGAGGGACGTCAGGTGCCCCCTGCCAGACTCAGAATGCCCCAGTGGTGGACCTGGAAGTGAACCAGAAGTACTGGTTCACTTCTGGGTCTGCCACTGAGCACACAGAGGACCCCTCTGTTCTCCCATGAGATGCTCCATCCGCCCCACCACCTCAGCATTCACAAGCCACACCTGGTACCTCGAGGTATGTAGAAAAAAATATATAAAACTGTCTCTATGGTCAAATCATTGAATGTCTCTGAATCAAATCAGGAGCTTCCAATTTGTTTCAGAGAAATTAATGGGTTTCCTGATTCGAATCAGATTTAGAGAGTTGGGCTAAATCTCCTCCAAATCGAATCAGTGACTGAAGCTTATCACAGTCCTAATCTATAATGTCGACCTCTCCCATGTCCAGGTGGCAAGATACCTGGTCACAAAAAAGAGATGAGATTGTTAATACTGGACCTGCCCATGACAAAGCCATGCCGGTTGTCATTCAGAATCCTACGCTGTACAAGTAAGTTGCACATAGACTTCTTGATGAGTTTTTCTTGAATTTTCCCTGGATATACGTTAGGCTGACTGGCCTATAGTTGCCAGGGTCCTCCCTCTTCCCCTTCTTGAAGATGGGCACAATGTTGGCCCTCTTCCAATCCTTAGGGATCTCTCCTGAGCAACATGAGTTTTGAAAAAGATTCACCAGGGGTCCTGCAGTGACCTCAGCCAGCTCCTTCAGCACTCTTGGGTGAATTTCATCAGGTCCTGTTGATTTATAAATGTCTAGCTTTTCTAGTTGGTTACACACCAATTCAGTGTCAACAGTGGGAAGGCGGTCATTCCCACCATGACCCGTGTGAGCTTTATCTCCCATGTTTTTCCCCTTGGTTTGGTGAAAAACCAAAGCAAAGTGGGCATTCAGGAGTTTGATTTTCTCCCAGGTGTCCATTACCAGCTGTCCTGAGGTATTCTCCTTACATACCTAAAGAAGGTTCTTATTGCCCTTGACTCCTGTTGCTAACTTGAATTCAGTCTCTGCCTTAGCTTTCCTAATCTTCTCCCTACATGTCCAGACCACTGTTGTATAGTCTTCCTTAAGGACTGTCTCTAGTTTCCCTAATATGATTCCTGAATAAGTGGCACAATATGTGAATGCAATTAAATAAACTGACTATTCAGTGTAATAAAACTGAATGGTTTGATTTGAGCTGGCCTGAAACATTGTTTTTTTATTGTTTTGTTAGGTTGTGTTTTGTTTTGTGGGTGCAAAATCAAAACATTTCAACAACATTGATTTTGCAGAAAATGCATTTTCTAAAAAAAATATTTCCCTGGAACATGCTAATCCAACTAGTTTTAATTAAACCTTATTTTCATTCAGGGCTTTTTTGTTGTTGTTGGGTTTTTTTTTTTTGGTTATAAGATTTCAAGAAGTTGAACAGCAAGTAATTGCTCCAATAGTTCACAAATGTCATTCTATTTTATTATCTCTTTCAGAGATAATAAGTATTTGTATTTATGTGGCAATTTCTATTTAGAGGCTGGACCTTTTTTGCAAATGTTGATCAAGGCTCACAATACTCCTGGAAACTGTAGACATTACTATTCCCATATTACAGATGTGGACACAGAGGTGTACATTTTAAAGGGCTTACTTGAGAGTGGATCCAGGGAACAGATGGTGGTACAATGGTGCTGTCACAACTCCTTTCCAGTACCACCATTCCAAGCCCTAAAGATGGAGCCTCCTAACTGGGGGACCACAGGGCACTGGGCAGGGGTCAGGCAAAGGAAGTGGGAACCTGCTTGCTGCTGCTATTGTCTCCACTGAGTCAGGTGTGAGGGGGGCCCCAGATCCATGGCTCCAGCTGCAAGCTGTGGGGAGCATTTGTGCAGGTTATCAGGCTCAACTGGGAAGTAGTGGTTGTAGTGGGAAGGTTTCTCCATAGAACCATATAAATTAGGGTTGGAAGGGACCAACCCCCTGCTCAAAACAGGACCATCCCCAACTACATCATTCCAGGGAGGGTTTGTCAAGCTGGGCCTTAAAAACCTCCAAGGATTCAGATTCTGCCACCTTTCTAGGTAACCCATTCCAGTGTTTCACTACCCTTTTAGTGAGAGAGTTTTTCCTAATAACCAACCTAAACTTCCCTTTCTGCAACTTGGGACCGTTGCTCCTTGTTCTGTCATCTGCCACCACTGAGAACAGTCTAGCTCCTTCCTCTTTGTAATCTATTCCCTGTTGCATCTCCCCATGATCCCCACTGGGCAAGGAGTAGGTTTATGAAGAGGAAACTCTTCATTCCTGCTCCAGATTGAAGTAGGCATGGGGAGAGCCCCAGAGATGCTCTTGCTCTGCTCTAGCTAGAGGGCTGCAGAAAGCAGCTCTGTGGGATTCTACGCTTAGCTGGAGACAGAAACAGTAGTGGAAGGTTTTCTCCTTCCAGCACCCACTCCCCAGCCAGTGGAGGACACCTGAGGGGGCTGACAGGGAGGAGGAATCTGACTGATAGTGCCACTGTCACCAGATGAACTTGGCACTCAACATAGCTGTCACACAGCCAGTCTTTTGCCCATCAAGTCAGCTTTTGGCTTCACCCATGCCTGGGTCAGCCAAGAAAATGGTTGTGGTGGTGATCAGCCCCCACCCACATTTTCTGTGCCTTCTCCCTGCCTGGCTGCCTGTGAGCTTAGAGGTTCCAAACATGCCACACCCAAAAGGGACTGAAGGTAAAAGCAGTGCATGAAGAGTGGTCGTTCTTAAACACAATCCTTAAAACACAAAGGAACCATTCCCATGCAGAGAAAATGTAGCAAAACGGCTGGAAAGCTCTCTTGGCTAAACAGGGAAATTAGATTCTCTTAAGAAAGAAGAAAGGGGCAGTCAGTGGAACAGTCAATGGAAGTTAGGGGCAGCCCCCAAGGAAGACTACTTAGCAATGGCTCACATTTGTAGGGATCAAATTAGAAAAGATAAGGCAGCATCTGAACTAAAATTAGCAACAGGAATCAAGGACAACAAGAAGTCCTTCTTTAGGTACATAGGGAACAGGAAGAAAATGAATGGGAGTGTGGGGCCATGGCTCAACAACTCAGGACAGCTAGTCACCGGCACTCATGAGAAAACTGAACTCCTGAATGACTACTTTGCTTTGGTTTTTCCCCAGGCCAAGAGGAAAATCATTCCAGCTAGGGTACAGAATAAGCAGGGTTCAAATAACCACCTTCCTACTATTGCCGTGGAACTGGTGTGTCATTAATTAAAGAACTTGGGCATATATAAGTCAGCAGGACTGGATGATCTTCATCCAAGAGTGCTGAAGGCACTGGCCAAAGTAATCGCAGAAGTGAACCTCTTCCAAAACTCGTGATGCTCCAGGGAGGTCCCTCTGGACTGGAAGAGGGCCAATCTTGTGCCCATCCACAAGAAGGGAAGGAGGGAGGATCCAGGTAACTATAAGCCAATCAGCCTAACTTCCATCCTAGGGAAAATCCTAGAAAAAATCATTAAGTAGTCTATGTGCAATAGGCTTGCAGAAGGTAGGATTCTGAATGACAGCTAGCATGGCTTAATTGCGGGTAGGTCTTGTTTTACCAACCTCATCTCCTTTTATGATCAGGTGGCTGACCACCTGGATAAGAGAGAGGAGGTTTACATTATATACCTTGACTTCCAAAAAGCCTTTGACCTGGTATCTCATGATGTTCTCCGAGTAAATTGCAAGACTGTGGGCTTAACTGTGAGATATTCAGGTGAATAGGAAGCTGGTTGTGTGGTAGAACCCAAAGAGTTCTAAAGAACAGATCTGAGTCACCTTGGCGGGAAGTAGCCAGTGGTGCCCCACAAGGGTCAGTGCTTGGTCCAGTGCTATTCAACATCTTCACCAATGATTTGGATATGGGGGTGAAGAGCTCACTGGCCAAGTTCACAGACAACACCAAGTTATGGGGGAGCATGGTCACTCTTGAAGCTAGGCTGCAGATACAGGCAGACCTAGACAGGCTTGCAAGTTCAGTGGACCGGATCCTGATGAAGTTCAACATTGAGAAATGTAAAGTGCTCCACCTGGGGACAAAGAATCCCCTTCATACCTACAGGCTTGGCAACATCAGCCTGACCAGCACTACGAATGAAAGGGACCTGGAGGTAGTAATAGACCATAGTATGAACATAAGCTGGCAGTGTGACACTGTAGCCAGCAGGGCTATTAATACCCTGGCATGTATAAATCAATGCATCTCCAGCAAAATTAAAGAAGTGATTCTCCCATTCTACTCAGCATTGGTGAAACAGCAGCTGGAGTACTGTGTCCCGTTCTGGGTGCTGCACATTAACAAGGTTGTGGTAAAGCTTGAGAAAGTCCAGAGAGGGGCCACCTGTATGATCAGAGACTTGCTGTGCAAGCCATGTGAGGAAAGGCTTAGGGATCTGGGACTCTACAGCCTGAAAAAAGAAGGCTGAGAGATGACTTGGTAGCAGCTTACTGCTACATTAGAGATGTACAAAAAGGGCTCAGTGAACAACTGTTCACTGGGGCACCCTTGGGGAAAGCTAGAAGTAATGGCCACAGACTCCTGGAAGACCATTTCAGTCTCAACATTAGGAAAAACTACTTCACAAGTAGGGTATCCAGACTGTGGAATAAGCTTCCTTCAGAGGTGGTGCAATCACCTACCCTGGAATTCTTCCAGAGGAGACTGGACAATGACCCTGCTGGGGTCACCAGACCCCCATTGTCTTTCCTGCTTAGTACAGGAGGCTGGGCCCGATGATATGCTGAGGTCCCTTTCAGCTTTACAATCTATAAATCTAATAACCCTTATTTCCCCCATGGTTCAAAAAGCAGCATACTGTACCCTCCTTGAGTAAATCCTACATCTGCCTATAGCTTTACAAAAGGAATAAAACTGTTGTGATATCTGTGGTGTAGCCTGCTGATTAAAGTTTCTTCTATATTTATGAGTTATGCCCATGAATTTAAATTGGAATATACTTTGTTAGATGAATTTTCAGATGCAAGGGGAAAAAATTCCTCTGAGTTGTTCTACAGCTTTCTGGCAGGCAAAAGGCCACAATTTAAGCCCTGCCCACTTCATGAGAGTCAGACTGATCCCCACCTCCAAGAGGCATACCTGATAGAGTATACTGTGGGGTACTGGAATGGAGGCACAGGGAATTAAGGCTCTGGCTGAGGACATGTGGAGCAGGGGTAGGGCGCTCTAAAAGGGTAGATGCGAATGTCAAGAGCTGGATTAACTTTTCCTTGGCCCCTCAACCGCATGAAGCTAGAGGCTCAAGTCCCCTGGCCTTTATCCTAAAACTTACCTTTAATGAGCATCTGGGGTGAGTTGATCACTTCTGTTCTATAGTTTGCTGTTATAATCAAGGGTATCCCTAATTCAGTCTGTGGTTATGATGGACCCAATTCCATTCCCTTTTCTTCATTTTAGTTTTTTAAATATTTGATTTCCTCATTCCCATTTTCTAAAAACTGGCCTATATTAGGTACCTTATGAACCTATCCTGCCTTTGTTAGGGCTTACAGAGGCATTAGTTCTCTGGAGTTCTCTAGTGCATGTAGGAAATTTTTCATTGCTGTACACCATTTGGTAGTTCACCATATTTGACCCAGTGCTCAGTTGGCCAGTGCAGCAGTGAATTAGGCTTTCTGCCTGTTTCAAGGTAGGGATTTGAATCTAAACTGGACTATTGACTATTCAGGGATAGGTCATCCACTTCTCCTTCCTGTTTCCCACTTCTCTTCAATCTGGAGAAATATATATTAGAAGTTCAAAGGCAGATTTAAGGCTGACTGAAGTCAACTGAAAGACTTTGGTTGATTTAATTGTATGTTGACTAAGCTGGCAAGTCACAAAGGACTGGAGGAACAAGGTTATATTGTGATTCCTTTCTTGACAACAGAAAATTTGAGAGTTCTTGAAAGGTTTGCCCTTGTAAACTTTTTGCCACTCAGCCTCTATGCCTTTGCCGTTGATTATGTGCCTCTCCCTCAAAAAATTGCTGACTTGCACAACTATTTTATTCACCCTAGAGGGCTTCTACCTTAGCAGAGAAATCACTATGGACATTATATTTTTTTGAGCAAAGGAACTGGTAAATATGTTTTAAAAACTACTTCAGCAGCAACTAAGCTAATATTTCCTGAGGGCCTTGTTCTTTTGTAAATCTCAGCCATTCAATCTAATAGGCATAATTAAGTCCATTTCCTTAAGAGCTATACTCCTTATGCTATAAGAAAAGCTAATTATATCTGATTGAACCTTTTTTTTTTGTCTGGACACAGTCACAGTCATCTCAGGCAGTGTGCTGCACTGATCAATTATTAATTACGTGCATGGTAGAAATGCTGGCAACCAGTGAAGACTGACCTGCTGTATTCGTTTTCTGTTCTGAGTGACCTACAAACGTTTTCCTGGTATTTCATGCTATTTGCTTCCTAATTATTATTTTTTCAATTCCTTTTTTTAACACTATGGCTAAGTGCCAACATTCAGAGTAGCCCTGATCCTGCTAGACGTTCCTGGATCCCAGCAACTGCCTACATACCTTGCTTGCACCCCTGATTACCCCATGGATTGTGCCTGCCTCCGTCATTGCTCCCATGGATTGCACATGCCTCCCCAGCCCCCCATGGACTCTGGATCCCCACTTAGCCTTCTTGTCCCACAGCCACCCTCCACTACCTTCCCCCCTCCCCCCATCCCAACTTACTTTAGATCAATTGGCTATTTTGAACCTCTCCCTAATGTCTTGGAATGTCTGAACTTGGTGTAAATTGATCTTTTATTCCTTGTGTACTGGACATGATTTGGGGTAGGATATTAATATCTGGAAAGATACTATTGTTTGAAATGCAAGTGGTAATCTGAATGAAAATGCTAGAGAAATATAAATAGCTAGTAGAAAAATGTTGAATGGATAAGGTGGGTTTTTTTCCCCCCAATTCCAAATAAGGATGAAGAGTCTAAAATCTCAATTTTCTTTAAATGTACTTATTTATAACTTGTTTAATTTAATTAGAACATTATTTCAATGTTTTGAAATATTTCAACCGGCCTTTTATTATTTCTTAGTTTTGTCTTTATAATTAGATTACATTTTAAAACCAAATCATTCTGAACCAGACCACAATAATGTATTATTTAGAAAAGTTTTAATCAAATGTTTCAACAAAATCAAAACAATTGTCTTCATTTTCTTTAGCTAACATATTTATAAGACATCTTTATTCTCTTCCTCCTCTCCATTTCTGATGAATTACCATATTCTGAATGAAAAAGTGTAATAAAATATTTTTCAACTAGTTTGACTTTAAAAGGCTTTTTGTTGCAAAACAACTTATTAAAAAATGAAATTTTAAATCAAAACCTGAATTTCCTTGCATATTTTTCCCAGTTCTGTGAGAGATTTTTATTGCCATTTTATTAAATATGATTGACATAGTTATTGGATATTTCATCTGTCAAATTTAAATAAATCAAGGGTATCTGCTCATGTATTTTTTTAAATGTTGAAAATCAGTATGTTGTTGCCCCTACAAATTGAAAATCATTGATATAAATTTTGGTCAAATGAGCTCAATAGGAAATGTCCCATAGATTTTGGAAACACCTGCATTTTGATCACTGGTTAGCCAAATTGGCAGAGAATAACTAGATGAAATTCAAGCAGGAAAATCAACAGCATAGAAAATGCAGTTAGTCATAGTATAGGAAAACCAGAAAATTGCAATTTAGCATTAATGCATAAAGGCTTAAGAGTGATAGCAGACCTACATTAATAATGAGACATGGTGGCCAAAAATGATTAATACATTTTGGATGTAATCACTAGTGTGTGTAATTATATGAAGAGATAAGGCTCCCATTTTTTGAGACAAGGCTACCCAAAGGCCATTCACAGAAATCAATAGGAAAAGCCCCATGGAATTCTGCCTGATTTGGACTATATGTTTTACTGCTTCAATGAACACCACACTTGGAAATAAAGCAAACTATTAACAAATTATGAGTTCAGAAACTTGAAAACTGTGTAAGGAGCTGCAGAATTCACTTGACAAAAGACTTTAAGAGTTAAATATGTTATCTTTGGATAAACAGTTACTGGAAGACATTATGTACACTGCCAGAAGTAACATCTGTCATGTAATGGGCCCCTTTAAAGCACTGTACAACCATGCCCTGACAGAAGTGCATGGCTGCAGAGTGCTTTAAAAGTGTCTGAATATATGTCAAATTAACCCTCTTCTCATGAAGGTTCAGATGAAGGTACGCCAAAGTGTAACACCTTCATTAAATTCTGCCTGAACAGGTCTTCCCTGTTGGGTCAGGGGTGTGGGGGAATTGAGCTTTATTATGGATCTTATCCAGGAGGAGATGCATGTCTGCAGCCCCTTTCCCCTAGCCTCCCTCCCTCCATCAAGCTCTCTTGCTCTCTGAATGATGGGGTCAAAGGGACAGGATGGAGCTCTAGGCTATGTTTTGCCCAGCATGCAGTTGGGGGGGGGGGTGAGGGTGTGTTGGAGATCCAATCCACCTGCCCCACTTGCAGTTCAGGTTGGGCAAACCCCAGCCTGAAGCTCCATCCCACCCCTTTGACTCATTCCCATCATGCAGACAGCACCAGATCTGGGGGGAGGGAGGGAGGCTAGGTGAAAGGCTGCAGACATGCTGCTCCTCCTGGATTAGCTCCATAGTGAAGCTCAATTCCCCCGTTCCCTGTACCCAACAGGAAACATCTGTTGGGGCAGGTGGGTCACTTTAACTCATGGCACTTTCTGTGACATACCATCAGTTGCAGCGGGAAGCTACATGTCTGTTAGCACTTTTTGCAGACTGCAAACATGTAAAGTGTGTAAGCACCAGGGAAATACAGGCTAGCATAATACAAGGGAGTGGTAATTAAGAGTAATTAGGTAATACTAAGAAAGATACATAGATTATCATAAAAATCTATTGCCTTGAGTTATTTTCAAAGGGGAAGGTATGAAAGCTCTAGGGCTTGATAAGTTTAAAACTAGACATAATAAAACTTTAAGGAAAGTATAGTGAGAGACAGTGCCATTGGACCTATATTTTTATTTCCTGGGAAACAGTATAATGCATGCAACTTTAAGTTGCTAGAGATAGGGGATCTAGCTTCCTTTGCCATGCACTGTGAAGTGGGGGCATTTTTACATGGTCTCAGAGGAGGTGGGGGCATGCTTTAATTAGAGCTTTAATTAAAAAGATAATCTAAGAGCTGCTCTAATTCAAGTGCCCCAAGTATTTTGTGTATTTAACATTCCACGCTTCAAAATTGCAATGGAGACACTTTAGTTAAAGTTCATTTGATGAGCTTTAGTTAAAGTGTCCCCACTGCCATTTTGAAGCATGGGGATGCTGAATACAGGAGACAGAGATTCTGCTGAAGCATGATAATTATCACACTCCAGAAGACTGAATTAACAGTTTTCTGCAACGGGCTTGAATTCCAGTGAGTTGAAGCAGTGTCCCAACACACCTACAGGCACCCTGAGATTCTAACTTTCTCCTGCAAGAAATAGTATTGGGATGAAACTTCCAGCAATTTTGTCTCCTCACTTGAGTGTTTTTTGGTTTTCTCAGCTACAGAATAGTATATCTATAAACTTCTAGATTTTTTAATGCATTTCCTTTGAACTGGAGATCTGACAACGTTCACTCATTCTAGTAACTATATTTTCTACTCCAGTGTCATAACACACTTTAAAATCTCCATTGTTACATACCATTTATGAAAGATGAAGATAAAGAAATAATTATACATCATGCTCTACACTAGCTAGAAGTCTTTTAGTAACAATTATGTTTAAGAAGTTTTAAAAAGTAAATAACAAGACTAATTTGACATCATTGTCTGGACAAGAGAAGAGTGAGGGGGATTTGATAAGTCTTTGAACACATGAAGGGCAATTATAAAGAGAATGGAAATAGACATTTATCTGGCTATAAGGGACAGGGCTAGGAGTAGTGATCTCAAACTGCGACAGAAGAAATTTATATTGGAGATTAGGAAGAACCTTGTGTCTATGTGGATAGCTACGTATTGGATTGGGTTACCTAGAGAAGTTATGGAAACTTTATCCCTAGAACATTTCAAGAGCAGGTTAGACACTTGATTGAAATGATCAAGGTCAAGCCTGCCCTGAACGGGAGGCTACACTAGATAACCTCATGAGATCCCTTCCAGCCCTATTTTACTATGATCCTATACTTTAGTTGTCCACTGTGGACCAGATGTTGGTCTTCCTTTCACCAGTTTTAAATCAGCATAAATACAGTTAGTTCAGATCTATTCTTATAATTATTGTATCAAACATTTTCTACTCATAGATTAAGTAATGTTATCAATATCATTCACATTTGTTTTTTCCCCCTCTCTGATCTTTTCTCCAGTAGGAGAATTGCATATAAAATAAAATATTTTGGTTTGATAGCATTTTAATGATAAAGGCTGCTGTATGTTTACACTGAAGGGAGACAAAAACTACCATGGTTTGCACTTGAAGCAGAAGGTGGTGAGGCTTATCTTTAGCTGGAATTAATTCTTGAGAGAGTTTATTCCACAGTCTCAAACCAAACTGAGAAAGATTTTATTTCTTGCCTAGATGATCTGAATCCTTATGGTAATAAATTTTGTTTTGCCAGAAAAACAGAATTATTGACAGTAATGTTTTATCCTAACCTTTTAGGTGTCCTGTCCCTACATCATTGAATACTGTAAAAAGTCTTTGAATTTGACTAGGGGTTCTGTAAGAAAGCCTTAGGCTTTGCTGTAGTCTAGGTCAGAGGTCAAGAAGAATTATATAACAAGGCCAAGATGGAATTTTGAATACAAACCAAACCATATTTTCTTCGAGTTACAGAATTGACACTCAGAGGTATAAACCAATATAATGATTTACACTGTCACAATCAAGAATCAAACTGGAGATATTAGAAACAGCAGAGCCTTTCTAAATCCTGTCACTGCTCATTTGAGGAACTAGAGTTGCTACTTATAGACCTTTGCAATAGGATTCTCCTACCTCTCAAGTATTATTACCAATAGATGAAAAGTAAAAAATGTTGGGATATGTATTATCATTGATCATAGTTTCATAGTTTCATAGTTTGTAGGATTGGAAGGGACCTGAGCAGATCATCTAGTCCCACTCCCTGCCATGGCAGGAAAGAATACTGGGGTCAAATGACCCCAGCAAGATGTTCATCTAACCTCCTCTTAAACACCCCCAGGGTAGGAGCCTGCACCACTTCTCTTGGAAGTTGGTTCCAGACCCTAGCCGCCCTGACTGTGAAGTAGCGCCTCCTGATATCTAACCTAAATCTACCCTCTGCCAGCTTATGACCGTTATTCCCGGTCACTCCTGGTGGTGCTTGGGGAAACAGTGACTTCCCCAATGCCTGCTGATCCCCCCTGACTAGTTTATAACAGGCCACAAGAGCCCCCCTCAGCCTTCTCTTTTGGAGGCTGAACAGGTTCAGGTCCCGCAGCCTGTCCTCATACGGCCTGCCCTGCTGTCCCCTGATCATGCGAGTGGCCCTCCTCTGGACCCTCTCCATGCTGTCCACATCCCTCTTGAAGTGTGGCACCCAGAATTGGACGCAGTACTCCAGCTGCGGCCTGACCAATGCCGCATAGAGGGGGAGGATCACCTCTTTGGACCTGCTCGAGATGCATCTGTGGATGCATGCCAAGGTGCAGTTGGCCTTCCTGACTGCCTCTCCACACTGCTGGCCCATGTTCATCTTGGAGTCAATGATGACCCCCAGATCCCTTTCTGCCTCCGTGCTGATAAGAGGGGAGTTCCCCAACCTGTAGGTATGGTGCCGGTTGTTCCTCCCGAGGTGCATCACCTTGCACTTGTCTGTGTTGAAACCCATCCTATTCTTGTCCGCCCACCCTTGTGACCTGTCTAGGTCTGATTGTAGCCTGTTGCGTCCTTCCAATGTACCCACGTCCCCATTCACATCATGTGAAATGACAATTCACTGACATGGGTGGGACTGTTTGTTGCACTGCCATAATTGTTCTGATTATCTGTAAACAGATTTGAGAGTAATTTTATATACAGGAAGACTAGAGGTCTTTTGAAAAAAAAAGATGTAATTCTAGCACTATGTGGCAATCTTGGGGAGCAAAGCTAAAGACCTATGTTTGTGAAAACTCAATATACCTATATACATCATGCAGCCTCCATGCATAGTTTAAACTGTACACACATCAGAAGGTTGTCTTTTCTGAATATGGGCCAGTCTGTATTTTACCTTGAATTATACACTGAAACTGTTAAAATGTGTAGGCTACAATAAGTAGCTAATAGGTTAACTCACCCGCTGTATGACTACTTCTTGCTAATTTTCTTGATACCAGTTGTGGCAGTATAGTGGGGGGTTGTTACTATACAGAGCCACCCACCTCACTGTTCCAGGCCCAAAACCGTGCTTTGGCAGTCTCCCCTGGGGAGCAAAAGGCTGGCCATCCCTCTTCCTGGAGAACTCTCACAAGCTTGGGGTAATACTGCCATTGCCTGGGTACCAGTATGTTTTTAGGGCTCTGTGTAGACCAGGGTACACAGAACCTGCAAGCCTTGGGGGTGCTTTGCCCACTGGTAATATTTCTGGGTGCTCCTTTTATCCTGAAACCTCCCAGGGTAAGCTCAGGTATGACTGAGGGAAACAATAAACAGCCAAGCTCTGTGGAGAGCAGAAAGGCTCCTTACACAGTGAAACAGCCAGTCATCCTGTAACCTGATATCTTTATTGATCAGGGGGAGGGGGTGGGGAGGGTAAAATAAAGGAGTTAGAAAAACACTTTGAGAAAAACACAATAAATTTAGCCTTCAAATAGTGGGTTTGGTGACCCTTTTAAGATGCAACTTTATTACTTGGATCTAATCGATCAGTTAGTTTTCAGGTCTTTACTCACAGAGATTCATCTAGGCAGAAGCCTGGAGGCATATTGCTTGTTTTTGTTCCACAGTTTCATAGTTGGTAGGGTCAGAAGGAACCTAAGCAGATCATCAAGTCTGACCCCCTGCCATGGGCAGAAAAGAATGCTGGGGTCAAATGACCCTCGCTAGGTGATTATCTAGCCTCCTTTTGAAGATCCCCAGGGTAGGAGTGAGCACCACTTCCCTTGAAAGTTGCTTCCAGATCCTAGGCACCCTGACTGTGAAGTAATGCCTCCTGATATCTAGCCTAAATTTACTCTCAGTCAACTTATGGCCATTATTCCTTGTTACTCTCAGTAGTGCTCAGGGGAACAGGGACTCTCCCATTGCCTGCTGGTCCTTCTTGGCCAATTTATAGACAGCCACCAGATCTCCTCTCAGCCTTTTCTTGTGGAGGCTGAACAGGTTCATGTCCCATATAGCCTCCCTTTGTAGGTCCTGGCTTGCTGCCCCCTGATCATGCAAGCAGACCTCTTCTGGGACCTCTTGATGCTGGCTATATCCCTCCTGAAGTGTAGTGCCCAGAACTGGACACAGTACTCCAACTGCAGCCTAACCAGTGTCACATAGAGAGGGAGGATCACCTCCTTGTACCTTTCTCATGATGCATCTGTGGATGCATGACAAGGTACGGTTAGCCTTCCTGACCACATCCCCACATTGGGGGCCCATTTTTATTCTGGAATCAATAATGACTCCAAGATCCTTTTCTGCCTCTGTGCTGGTGAGAAGGGAGTTCCCCAGCCTGTAGGTATGGTGCTGGTTCTTCCTCCCCAGATGCAATACCTTGCACTTGTCAGTATTGAAACCCATCCTGTTCTCATCCTCCCACCCCTATAATCTGTCCAAATCTAGTTGCAGCCTGTCCCTCTCCTCCAGCATGCCCACCTCTCCCCACATCTTAGTGTCATCCGCAAATTTGAACAAGGTGCTTATCACCCCCTCATCCAAGTCGTTGATGAAGATGTTGAACAGTACGGGCCCAAGGACAAAGCCCTGGGCAACTCCACTGCCCACATCCCTCCAGGTCAAAAATGGCCCATCCACCACCACTCTCAGAGTGTGGCCCTCCAGCCAACTAGTGACCCATCTGACTGTGTAGGAATTGACACCACAGTCGCCTAATTTTTTAATGAGAATGGGGTGAGAGATTATGTCTAATGCCTTCCTAAAGTCCAGAAAGACTACATCCACCATGACACCTGCGTCCAAGGATTTTGTGACCTGATCATAGAAGGCTACCAGGTTGGTCTGACAGGACCTGCCTCTAATGAACCCATGTTGGTTGCCCCTAAGCATAGTGTCCCCTGCTGGTCCCTTGCAGATATGCTCCTGGATAATTTTATCAAAGAGCTTCCCCAAAACCAAGGTAAGACTAATGTGCCTGTAGTTTCCTGGGTCCTCCTTCCTCCCTTTTTTGAAAATGGGGACCACATTGGCCCTTTACCAGTCCTCTGGCACCTCGCCAGAGCTGCTCGTAAAGCTGTGCCAGGAGTTCAGCAATGACCTCTGCTAATTCTGTCAGCACTCTGGGGTGGAGATAGTCATGGCCTGCTGATTTGAACACATTCCAAAATACCATCAGAGGAAGAGATTGAGGTCCCCCTCCCCTCAGAAATTTATCTAACCCGGTCACCTGGGTGACCAGGTTGAACCAAATAGCAAGCAAGTGAAAGAGAGAGGGTTGTAGCTGGGATGACCCCAAACAAGGACAGGCAGAGGGGGATTTGAATTATTAACCTCACTGCATTGTACTGCAACTGGCATTGTAGAGAATCAGCATTTTGTAACAGATTTCATATCATATTCAGCTGTGCAACAAAGGTCCAAAAAAGTATAGTCTATAAGTTCAAAACAGATGTAATCTTCTCTTTGCTATTGAGTTTTTTGCAGTAGAATAAGTATGGGTCCAGTGTCTCTTCAGAACCCCCTCTGCAGAATGGCTAGATAAACATATAAGTGGTCACTTTTTACATTGCTGCAACTAAATGGAAATAATATATGCAATCCAACCTGGACCTCATAGAAAATTTGATTGTTTATACATACGTCTGTCTTCACAAGACTTGAAATAAACTGTTGTCCCAATTTTATATCAGGTCTTACCCTGTTTGTCTAATTTGCATGGTTGGTAACCAAATCAGTTGATTTTTTTTTCCTTCAATACTCACAATACATGCAAACAATGCAAATGTGTTGCCTTAAATATTTAAGCTATATTTCTGAATTATATGCTATAGTAAATATTATCAAATAGATTTAGGAGTTAACCATTTGATCACGCACTACTGTTTTACATTCAAATTATCAGTCAGATCAAGTAAATAATCTTGGTCCCACCGATTTTTAGATTATGAATGAAAGAGAATTATATCTATTGTATTGTATGCTACAATAAGTAACTAATAGGTTAACTAACCCACTGTATGACTAGTTGTAACATGTATCTTTGTGTAATGGGGATCCTACCCTATTACTAAAAAAGAGAGAGCCAAGGAGCAACCAGCTGGCTCCAGGGCCCTAGAGGAATCAGTAAGAGCATAGAGCCCTTTAAGAAACATGACTACTTGCCCCATATTCAGAAAGTACAATCAGAGCATTGATTGATAGGTCTGGAATAAAAGTGGTATCTCAGGTGACAATAGAGGGGGCTTCATAAGACCAAGACAGACTCTGGCCTGGGAGATCAGAGGAGCTCCAGACCACAGGAAGACTAAAAGGAAGCTCCTGTAGCACCAGGCATCAAAGCTAAGTCATTTTGATTATATTTTTATTTGTTATCATCAATCACAGTGTGACAAAGACCCAGGCTGGGGAAGTTGGATGCAGTCTGCTCATGCCTGTATTTTTCTTTAAAACTGGAGGCTTGGAAGCAGCTCTAAGGGGAGGCTTGGAGTCTGCAGGGGACACCTAGAGAGGCGTTTCCTCTTTGCTGAAGGAATAGACTGTAAACTAAGGGATAGAGCCTACAACAAAACTGTGGGCCCAGACCCTGATGGGACAGCAGATCAGAGAACCCTAAGGCCCCAAGGACTATGTGCTCCCTGCCTCCCAACCCAATTTAAATCACTTTCCCAGCACAATTCCTGATGCTGGCAAAGGTGTGATTACATGGGATTTGACCTGTGATCATGTGGCTTAAACTGAGCCATGTGATTGTAGATCAGTTCCTGGTAATATATGCATACATCCTCTGTGAAGCCCAGCCACTCACCCCTACCTTGGCCTGTGCTTTTCCCTTCCTCTCCCCCACTCCCCGCTCTCTACCGAGCCTGACAGGACTTTAGCCTTCTGACTCCCCCCACCCTCAGAGAGGCAAGGCCTCCCATGGACCCGCCAATCCTTCTTAATCCTCAAAAAGCCTCCCAAACCCACCAGACCCACCCCTCCCCATGCAGAGCTACTAGCCCCCGTGATCCTGCCAACACCCTCTCAGTCCTGCTAGCTACCTCGTGATCCTAACAAACTTCTCCCACCAACTCCCCAATTCTACTAACCCCACCCCCACACCACAGGCTCCACCAGTCCTTCCCTGTGGACCTCCCAGCCCCCCTGAACCTGCTTATCCATCCCCCACCCCAGGATATTTAGATCCATATAGATAGATATTTAATCTATATATCTGGCACAGGGTCAAGCACACCACTTAAAAGTAAGTTAAGCGATTTTGGATCAGATTCTGGAAACATAAGTATATGGCCTAAATGATCACCGTGATCCCTTGTAGCCGTAATATTTGGTCTGATCACTGACTTCAGCAGAACCAAGCTTTCAACTTAAGAGTCTGGTATCCCACCATTTGAAGTTTTAATTCCATTTGACATGTGAAAAAGTAATAAAGATACAACTATTGGACAATCATCCAAAGCATACAGTATATTCTTACACACTGCATTTTTTGAGAAAAAGCAGTTTTCTATAGCAAATCACCATCCAAAGAAAAGGTACAGTGATTTTACTTGTTTCATTTTCTTCTTATTTTTCAATCCCACAAGCACACAGTGGGGAAATCCTTTTTCTTTGTTTTAAAAAACATTCTATTTATTGATCTTATTCCTAAAAGAAACAGAGAAAGTGAGAGTCCCTGACTAAAGAGAGAGCCTATAAGTAGATGATTGACAGGCAGAGGAGAGAGATGAACAGTAAAGAGACATGTTTTGTACAGGATCACAAAGGTCTGCATCTAAGCCAGGAGCACAGCATTGGTCTGATGTCTTATGATAAGGACAATTCTGGTTTATAAGCTTATCGCGTAAATAGTTTTATAATGAAGTTTAGTGTGTAGAGAGAAAATTATCATAAAAAAAACAAGTTAGGTTGTTTCAATTTCCAATTAAATTTCTGAGGGCATAATTTGTTCCTTAAATCAATAAGACTTCTCCTTTCAACAAGTAAGAAAGGTGAATCCAAATACAGCAATATTCTCCACTCAGCTATACCCATAGTCCCATCAGTGTGTAAGAATGGTGCAAATGACAACACAGTCTGGCAATATACTTTGTTTTATGTGTGCACGGTGCAATGATTTACCTATTGTTTTATTTTTCAGTGCAGCTGTTATTTTTACAGAGAACTTTCATTATGTGAAATATTCAGTGTTAGGGCAATATCTCTCTCTGTGAAAAGCTTTAGGGTCTTGTTACATGGTAATTACAATAATAATTATAATTATATATAATAATAAGGTTAACTCTTTCCTGCTCAATCCCCCAGGACAAACAATACAGGCAGCCACTGGGGAAGGGAGGTGGACAGAGGGGAACCCTTAGTGACAGGGTTGGCCCTAATGGGTAGGGGTGAAGCTAGAATGGTAGAAGGGGGATTCTTACCTTTCAGTCCTCCAGGTCCCTGCTGGCCTGTATGTGCTACTGCTCTGAACTTGAGCTAGCACTAACACTGATCAATATTTGTGCAGCTCACAGTGTAAAGTGTAATAAGCCCCTTAGAAAACTAGATTCAACTTTTTCATTTACATGGCATTTTGAAACATTTCTTTTAGCTTTACATAATTTTTTTTGACTGTGATGAGCTAAAAAGTGACATGCATCTGGATTCATCAGACAGATAAAAAGCATCTTCTCAAATTTGCGGAGGATATGGTATGTGAAAAGCAAACCTGACTTCACTGCTAAAATCCACAGTGAGAATAGTAAGCCATATTCTTGTGTGAAATGTCAGGAGTGGAGGAAGATAGGTTAAGGCAATGACATCGTTAAAGGTACTGCCATAGGAAGGATTAACAATATAAAAGACCTGAAATAACAGTAAGAAAGGATGAGAAGGAAAAATACTAGGAAAGAAGAGAAGAAAATGCAGGCAAAACAGCAGTAGTAGAGAAGATAAATGTTAAATGAAAAGGGAGAAAGCTATAGTGAGAACAAGATTTAGTGAAACTATTAACTTGAATTCATAATGTATGAAACATGAATAAACCCCTCATCATTTTAATCTCTGGCCTCTGCCCTGATGAGTATTGTTTTTCCTTTTCTTACTTACAAATTCTATACTACAAAATTAATGTACTACAAATTAACTGGCTCTCAGCAGTTACTTATTAGCTAACCTAAAGCACTATATGAGAACAACTAACACTGTTCTCAGTTCAAGTGGTAATGTGCACAGAGCAGCCTAGTGCCACTGGCTGCCCTAGTAAGATTTTTGGTGTTGACGTGTTTTTAAGTATTTTTCTGGGAAGAATAAGGCCATGGCAAGCATAAGAGCTATTTGTTGCAATGGGGATTGGAGGGTTATAAGGAAGGTGATCCATATTTGCAAGTACTTCGCCAGTATAACTGTGTTACTACACCATACAGGCAATTGTTATGTTTTGTGGCTTGGGCTCTGGGCACAACCGAGCACTATTCTATATGCATGTATCGCCAAAACTCTTCAGCAGAGCATTGTTATGATAACTTGAATTGTTACTGCAAGATATTTAATTGTTATTTTCCATAAAAGGGGAAGTTGAATTATGTGAACCTTAACCAGTAATGCCTTTTAAATGTTAGACATTTGGGCCCAGATCTAGGCCTTACTCCCCTGCAGAGGTGTGAACTGAATTCTTTTTTTTCTAGAAGGAACTTATAGCCGTGATAAACTATAGAAATTAAATATTAGTAAGCTCTCTAGGCAGTGTAGAAGGTTTAGTGTACTTGGAAATTATATATTGGTTTATTTTATGGGTTATGAAGGAACTGTGTGTGGTTCTGGTGCTGTATTTATTGTATATTAAACAGAATTTAGATGATGATGATATATACGTATATATCTGATAATGTACTCAGAAGTTTTTGGAGATGTCTGTGCATTCAAATATTTTACCATGATTCTTATTAGTTATGTCTAATGTATATATTTGATAAAGCCAAGAGTTGGATTATTCACATATCCTTTGAAAAATCCAATAGTCCATCTTCTTGTGTGTCAAAGATCAAAGTCTTTGATTTCAGATGCCGATGGCAACAGGTCAGAGGCTAATACAACAAACTCTGTAATTGTAGTCTCACACCATTATCCTTCTGTAATAAGTGCTGTATACACACACCCTTGTCTGTGCCTCATCCAAATCACTCGAGCTCCCTACACAAGAGAAACTAACCTTGAATAAGTCAAAGAAGATATCGTACCTATAGTAACGAGATAAAGATGAAACTCCAAATTGGCTGACTTTAATGAAATTGTAAAATTAAAAATAATGTACTGTGCTCACCCTTCTGTGACCAAACAGGCTCAGTACCACCCAAGCAAAAAGAAATGCCTGTGCCAGCATGAAACCTGAGCAGACAAAGAAAATACAATTGCCGGCCCATTATTTATTCATGCCTGGCGTGTAGTAATAAGCCACCCTGCTGACTATAACTTTGAAAGAACCTCCGTACACACCCAGGAGGTGCAGTTTGTGAATAGGCCATTCACAAATATCTCCCTGCCCCGACTGTTTTTTTTGGCGTACTCGTCTTTGCTGGCTCGTTTGTCTTTCTCGTCGAGAGCTCTCGGAGGTCTACAGACCACCTCAGCTTATCTGCATTGTTCAGAACTTGTATCAAGCAAGTCTGTAACTCACACTGTAATTGCTGAGTAACAGAACGTCTACATGCTGTAACTGAACAAAGCAAGCTCTCTTCTTACGCTCCAGCCATCTGTAGCGTAAGTAAAATAAACCCTTCTGTGTAACCAATATGCTTTAAGTCACCTGACTCTTAGTTGCCATTAACACCCACCTGTCCGATCACCGATCCCTTTTGCGCCAAGCCGGTCTGGTCTTCGGGGCACAACATTGTGATAAAATGATTAAGCCAGTTGATTTAATATTGACCAGGCACATTTACCCATGCAGTTAATATGAAACAGTAAACTCTGGGGCCTGTTGCTCCAGAATGTATTGCCCCAGGCATGACATTTGAACACTTACCCAGAACTGCTGTATGTTGATCTCAGTTGGAATAGTTCGCCAGCCCGGGGCTGCTCCCCCCTGGCTCAGATGGGCTCCAGTACAGGGCTAGCTGGCAGGCAGCCCCTACACCAAAGTATCTCTGTGCCCCAGCCAGCTGCATCAGTGTCTATACGTGAATTGCTGTGGAGTAAAAAAACACCACAGGTGGGTAGTATTTGGATGAACAAGTGAAGTTTAAGAATTTATTCCAGCCTAATAGGGGCACACATGCAGATGCTGAGACATTTGCTGAGGAGCTACTTCATCAACTCTGCCGAAAACTTCTTACCACCATGAGTTAGTGTGCGTTTGTGGGGTTCCTACATGATACTTGACTAGAGCCTATCAGAAATTTTTCAATGACCAGAAAATAGTGAAGTGTTGTCAGAAATGTTTGCCAGGTCCAGGATTAAAATTTGAGAGGCATGGGATGCATCTACATGTGTATGAATGTGCTGTTGTTATTGCGTATTAAGGTTAGTATCTCTAATAGGCATGCCATAAATGTGCAGTAGCCAATGCAAATGCACTGTAGCAATGATACATAGTGTTTTTGTGATAAAGAGAGAAAATTAGCCCACATTCCTTTTTTCTAGAAGGAAAAAAAACAGTACACTGGGTTGAGTTTCCAAGGAAACCAAGCCTAAGGGACAGCAGTTTGACTAAGCTTAAAGGACAGCAATTCTATTGTGCATTAATGCATTAGCACAGTTTTTTCATGACAAGCTAATGCACAGTAAAATTAGTCTACTGCACGTTAAGTGCCTCATGTGGATGTGCCCAGAGAGACGCAAAAAACTCACTCCAAAAGACCCAACAACCCATTACGTTCTACATTCTACATACTACATTTATCTGAGATGTGGAACTTTCAGGGACCCTGAATAGAGGAATGCCCATGGATCCTTCATATTTCAAATGACTCCTCAACCGGTTGCAGTTGAATACTGAAGAATCTAGTTTTTGTTGGCTAAACCTAGATTTTTTTTTCCTTTTACCATGATATGGAATTCTTATTTACTAGCCAGATACATGATAACCATTAGCCAACAGTGTAATTATGTTCCTATGTAGTGTTGTTCAGCAATGCTAAACTCTTATACCAAACTAATTTATATTTTGTACGTTTACAAGTGAGTTCTGTGGATTGCAGCAGTCCTGCAGAGAATGTTCTTAAAACAGGGATTTGTTTGATCAGCTACTTACTGTGAATCTTTTTAGTTGAAGGCTGAATAACTTACTTAAATAGGGATGTCATTTCATGTCTCATGCTGACTGTTGAAATCCAATTTTCAGTCCAGTGTCAATTTCTGTTCCCACGATCATACCTCACCCACTCCTCTGCCAGCTTTCTGCTTCTGCCATCTGTGATATTTGACAAAACAAGTACTGTTACTGCACAAATCAAGTCCGGATGTTGAGCTGGCACAGTGTGGGAAACACTGCTATGTTGTGGTGATGTGTGTTATCTCAGGTGCGAGGTACATTAGGAGTTTCTATAAAAATGTGACAGACCAAATCTACTTTTCTTTTTTTACAGCAAAATGCTCTCCTTAAGTTTGGTCTCCTTGGAAACTCAACCTGTGTACTGCTTTTTTTCCTCAAAAGAAAAAGGCTTTGGGCTAAGTTTCTATCTTTTTATCCATTTTTATACTCTGCTTATCACATTGGTACCTAAGGAAATAATAGTGAAAAATATGAAGCCTTTGCACTAGCATTTTCAAATATTATCTTTTTCTCTCAAAGAATTGCATGGAATACTCTTTAACTTTATTCACATCCCCCAACTTTCACAAGATTCAGGATATTAAAAAAAAAACAACATTTGTCTCTTTTTGTTCATTTTTGCTACCATAAATTTTAAGTTTTCCTATCTCAACATATTTAGGATTGAAATTTCCCACAAGCGCTTCCTGGGACCATTTGGTAATTGATTATGGTTGTTTCCTGGCAGGAGAAAACAAACCATTCTGCAGAAAAAAATAAAATGAAGGAATGTTAAAGATAAATATTTTGTATGTCCCGATAAGCTTTCTGACAGAATGTTGACTAATCTTTATTATAATTTTGACTCATCTTGTGCATCTTTCATCTTTAACCCTAGGGCTAGGGACAGAAGTTACACATAAAATGGTAGGGACAGGTAGGGGTGGGATGGGGCCAGATGTTTATCCTGAAAGGGAACACGGGAGAGGTTTATTCCCCTCGCCCTCCCCTATCCCACCAGCATGGATTTTCATTTCTCCACTGGCTGCTCCAGCAGCAGGGGCGTGGCCAAGCTGGACAGTAGCTTGGAGTGAACTGGCCAGAAATGGGGTTTAACTCCCCACTCCCTGTCCTACCATCATGGACCCAAGTTGGGGGCTACCTGCCACTCCCCCCTTGCTGCTGTAGTGGTGGGGGTGGGGTGCAGCCAGATGCCAGCTGATATGGCTCCCTGAGGCAGAGGCAGCAGGGAGTGGGGTTATTCCCCACTCTACCTCTGGGGAACCACAGCTGGGGTCTGCCTGCCTTGCCAACCGCTGCTGATCACTCCCTGTGTGGGGTGAGTGGCAGGTTAAGTCCCCTCCTGTCCCCTCCAGCAGATGCTGGAAAGAGAGGGGAATAACCCCCCTCCCTGCCCCCTTTCCTAAAGGGCCATGCCAGCTGGGCTCTGGCAGGTGCCTCTGCCCTGCCACTGGAGCGGCAAGGGAGCAGGTCCCTTGATGGGGGCAGCACTCCCTCTCATGGTGTACAGGGAGCACAAGTCTCTTTCCGGTGACGAGAGTACAAGCAGGGGGTCAGGGCTGCTGCCAACTGTGCGGGGAAAGCAGCAGCACTGGGGCTCAGAGCAGTGGCCATATCCCTCACAAACCATCACAGTGCTGCTGCCGCCGCACAGACTATGGCTGCTTTCCCCACCCCTGAGTGCAGCCCCCCGCTTGGAAGAGGCTCATGCTCCAGGACACCATGAGAGGGGCTGCAGCCTCCGTCAGGGTCACCCCCCTCTCTTGTGGCTCCAACAGCAGTGGGGAGTATGGCCAGAGGCTGGCCAGTAGAGTCTGCTTAGGCAAGGGGGCAGGAAAAGAAGTTATCCCCCCCGCGTCTGGTGGAGGGGGCAGGATTTTGACTTATCCCGCTGCTCACTCTATGCAGGGAGTAATTGGTCGCAGTGGTCGGTAGTGGTAGGCCCTAGCTGTGATTCCCTGGGGCAGAAGGGGGAATAACTACCCTCCCTGCCCCCTCTGCTTCAAGCAGCCATGGTAGCTGGCATCTGAATGTGCCCTGCCCCAACCCATGCAGCACCAAGGGGGGTGTGCTAGGCAGACCCCAGCATGGATCCATGCCGGTGGGACAGGAAGTGGGAAATTAAACCCTGGCCAGTTCACTCCAGGCTACTGCTGGATTTCAACATGCCCCCCAGCACAGCTTCCCTGCAGCCAAGGGCACACTCTAGAATGCCTCTCCCCCTTCCCCCCTCACCCACCCTGGAGTCCTGGCCTAAGTGGCTGCAGGCATGTGCCTGTATTTCCTCAGTCCAGAGGAATTTCTGTTCACTTGCAAATTCGTTCAATATAGGCAGGTTATACTAACATGCAAAGATTGAATTAATTTAAGTTCCGGCTTTTTGAATATCTGTCCATAGCCTATGTGATCCATTGATGTAACACAATAAGAAATTTGAAATGTGTATTTTGCTTTAAACATGCATTGCTAGACTTCTCAGAAGCTACACTCTTATTCCTGTTTATATCTGAAAGTTTTGTGCATAGGAATCTCTGATGTTGTAATGTTTGCAACTATCCTCCACTTATTTTCCATCCACTAAAAACATTGTCTTAGCTTGTGGATAACCGCTGCATGCTTCACCTGGCATTAGAGGTAATAGCATTGCCCTCAAGTGATAAAGAAGACCAAAATGATTACCTGAATCATTCTGCTCTTCAACAGCTACCAGAACAAAAGTAGCTATTGTTTAAGTACTCATGTGTTTTCAGACAGATAATAATATGGCTTCTTGAAGCTAGAAGTAAGGTATTTCAAGGTACATAAGTGCCTGCAGTCAGCACCAAGAAGCAAGTTTATGTTCCCGGGGAAAAAAAGTCCTAAATTGTAATTTGTCTCTTGTGCATCATTAACTTTACCTGCAGGGGGTATGGAGGCATTCGTGTAAATTTTATTTTTACTTTCCTGCAACAATAGAGTCCTGCCCTGTTATTGGCCCATATCATCTCGTGCTACATTCAAGGCCACAGAAAGGAGTCTTTGGATTTTCAACTTTGTCTTATAGGAATTTTCTGAGAGAGAAAGGGAAAGAATTGTTTTATATAGAAGTTAGAGTGTGCCATATGTATGGACACAAGTCTTATTTAGAAAAGATTTTGTGAAGGAAATATAGTGGGGAAAAGTGCTTCTGGGGACTCCTCTTCTATTCAGAATCTTATAATGGTGTCTGTGTGTTTGAGAAATCTCTTTAGGGATAATCAGATTATAGAGTCAGATCACAGAAAAAGCCCAAGTAGTGTACCTGTACTCTAGCATTCAAGGGCTTTGTAATGTCAGTTTTCTTAGGATTTCTTAGTATTTTGGAATCAGGAGCTCTGATCAATGGGATCACTTTAGGCATCCAAGTGAGACAGTTTTCTCAACTCTCCCTTGTGAAATACGTTCCCCTTGGCAACCTGCCCCATCACAGTACTGCTTTGAAGGTAACACATCAAAGGTTGCTACTGCACGTGTGTGGAGTATATAGATACCTGTTTTGACTGTGTATGCTTCTATGAAGTGGAACATGTGAATATCCAGCAAAATAGTTCTAAGGCTTAAGTCCTTATATCCTCAGGCTTGAAGGGCATTTGCAGTTTTAATGGGCCATGCCTTTAAGAGACACTTTTAGAAGTTTGATAATGGAACATGATTTATGTACCAAATACTGTTACCCCTTTGAGAGAGACTTGGCCATATGACTGATAATAAAAGGAACAGTATGTTAATTTTTCTTAACTGGTCTGTCTCTATTGGGATTTTAATGAACAAGGGACATTAATGACCAATTAAACATTAACTAAATCATAATGCTCAGGGAACTTTTGATTTGCTAAGTGATGCATAATTGACTTTTATGATAATTACTCTTAAATGCATGCATTTATACTAATTTTCATTCACTAACTTTGAGACTTACCTATTCACAGCATCTGGAACCTGCAAAAAATCTTTTTTTCAGTTTCATCCTTTGCAAGTTGTTTCCCTGCACTCCTGTGCTTTTTTCATTTCCCCAATTCTTTTCTGTTTTCTTTTTGCAGTATCTTTCCATTTCTTTCCTGCAATATCCACCTGTGCTGTCTGTTTCTTATCATTACATTGTCCTCATTTATATCTGAGGTATAGAAGATGTCAGCCTCTACCTACTATCAATGTATTTTTTTAATTGTGAGTGGTGGAAAGTTTTGATTTGGCCTACACAGCCCATTCAAATATTTCAGCACACAATATTGAAACCAAGCTAGGTAAATTATGAAGAAAACCCTGAAAACACCCGAAGGGCAGTTATATGGAGGATGGAAATATCCTTTTCTCTATGGTCATTGGGGTAGGACTAGGAGCAATGGTCTCAAGTTACAGAAGTTTGCAGTTTTTCCTCCCACTGCTGATTGGTCAAGGGGCCCTGGCAGCCCTGTCACTTGCTGTTGATTGGCCAGGAGGCAAAAACAGTGGCATATTTAAAACTGCAGTTTCTGCCTCCTGGCTGATCAGTAGCAAGTGGAAGAGCTGATATAGCCCCTCCACCAATCAGCAGTGGCATGGGGAAGTGCAGCAAAAAAAAAGCAAGATTAAAGGAGCTGCTGCTCAGTGTACTTCTGCCACCATTTAGGTAAGTCCCTAGTTATGAGATCATTTAGTCCAGTCCACTGTTGAAGATAGGATCACCCCTGACTTAACCACCCCAGGTTTGTCCAACCTGCTCTTGCAAATTTCCAGGGCTGAAGATTCCACAATTTCCCTAGGCAGCATGTTGTAATGTTTGACCACCTTCATAGTTAGAAAGTTCTTCTTAAAAGCCAACCTAAATTTCCCATGCTGCAACTCACAAGTAGGGACCTACCTAAATCACAGCAGAAGTACTGTGCAGTGACTCCTTTAGTCTTGCTCTTTTTGCTGTGTGCCCTCCTGCCTCTGCCAGTGATTGGCAGAGGGGCCTCTCCAGCCCAACCTGTCACTGCTTGCTGCTGATCAGTTAGGAGGCAAAACTGGAGTTTTAAATATGCCACAGTTTATGCATCCTGGCCAATCAGCAGCAAATGGTTGGGCCACCAGGGTGCCTCCACCAATAAGCAGTGGGGGTTGGAGGAGGGGAGCACATGGTGAAAGGAGGAAGATTAAAATAGCTGTTGTACATTACACTTCTGCCATTATTTAGGTAGGTCCCTACACATAAGGTCCCATTCAGCCCTACTTTCCTTTGCTCTATGAACCTATGAAAATGGGTTCAAGTTCATGTGACTGGTATCTTTCCCTGAACTTTTAGAAAAGTGGATTTAGCATTTTACTGTACTGGCTGCTCAATTTCATTACTAAATGTTTAAGACCAAAAAGAATCAGTATTACCATCTTATCTATCCTTATCCTCCTGCATAACACAAACAAAAAAATTGCAGTTGTCATACTCCAGTTGTTAATAGGTTGTACATTTATGTGACATTAGCAGTATTATATATTTTTTCCAGGATGGTCTGCCCATCTCAATGTAAACATTGTACCATTTTTCTTCCCAAACCTTCCACAAAGGCAACTCCACTATGGTCCTAGCTTACATTCTTGTTTCATTCTTGCTTTTCACCAGTTGGAATCACTATCAAAACCTCCTTGACAGTTTCTGTATAAGGTATAGGCTCTTTTCTTTCTTTTCTGTGTACATCATTTTATACAACCTGATGATCTCTCATCTTGGCTATTTTGAAATTGTTCTCTCATTTGAAGTGCTTCAGGCTCCATTTTACCACACTTCCTGTTCCAAGCATTTTTCACATATTCTCAGTATGCTGACTGCACGCTTTTTTTTGTTTCTATTTTATCTAATCTGGTGGGAGTAGTACAGTGGTTTACCAAGTGTCTGATAAAGATAGGGTGGAGGTGATAATATTAAGGTTAGGTGAAATAACAGTAAAAATATGGTGGCGATTATATCATCAAAATTAATTGGCAGTGTCTGTCTGCTACTCCTTGCCCAGTTTCAGAACCTGGAGTGTCAATGATTGCCTTTATATGAAGAAGAGACAGACAAAGCATTTCCTTTAATGACTCACCTGAAAACTGAACTTTTTTATTTTAGCTGTAGACACTGGTATTGTAATCAACTTTGTCACTTTAAGATTATGTTGTTGCAATAGCCTCTTGAAGTTAGACCTTAATTCTATTCAGAAACTTACTCTTGTAGACTACAGCTGCTTGTATATTGGGCAAAGTATTTTAATTGAAGCACATAATGATATTGGTTTATAATCTTTACTGGCTGGCAGCTGGATTTCAGGTAAAATTGAATGTTATTTTAATCTCTGCAGACTGAGCCCTCCTTATTTGAGATGTTGCCCTTGTGTTTAGTACACCTTTTTGTTAGCAAACAGTCCCTGAATTTCCTTTAAAACAAAAAGTGTAGCCCAACTATTGTCAGAGGCAGACGGATGAGTTGAGACAGAACTTTGAGGTGAACTAGGGTACTTTGATTGCAAATGGATTTCGTTAAAAAGGGTGATGGATTTGGTGTTTCAGTATCACATAATTTTGCATGATACTTTACTTAATGCCATGATTGGTTATAGGTTCTTAAAAAAAAAATTAAAAACCTGCAATCTACTTATTTCTAGTTTCCTAGATCACCCTTTGCTTCCTTCATCCCATCCAAAATGTAGCTATATAAAATATCTACCTTCCCTGATGCTCTATTTATATTCAGCCCTTCTTCAATTCCCTCTCACTATCTGTAAAGTGAATTTATTTAAATTTCCTCTTTTCCCCCTACAATCTGCCTATCTATCTTCATGCTATTTCATCACTTCCTGGTGTCTTCTTTTCTCTACTTACTTGTCCCAAATTGCCTGCTGCTCTATTTCTAACAATGACGTTTTATAAGATGACTGCTGAATAGTTCTGATGAAGGTTTTTGGGTGTGGGGGGGTCAGCCAAGGGAGCAGGAAAGCTCAGCTGGCCTGCACCCTTCCTTCCTCCCATTTCCCTTCTTTTTTTCTGTTCTGTTCCTTCCAGAGGAAAATTTTTGGTACTTTTGTCTTACCTTTGGGTAAGAAGATGCTTTACTGGGGACCCGTTGGTGAATTTTCTTTATATTTTGGAGAAATGCTTTACATGTTATATCTGGTTATCAATCCCATCATATACTGCTTGCAATATAATTCATTAGGATAAAAATGATATTCAGATACTGCTGAGGATTTAAAATGCTATCTCTAAAAAGAGTTTGTTTTATAATGGGCAGCAACAGAGTTGTCACTACCAGTGTGCTTCCACTACAGAATGTAGACCCGTAGATCTGTCAGTCCCCAGCCCTACCTGTTAGAGGCAGGTACAGCACGATGGAGGGAGGCTGTGAGCAGTGTTCTGAAAAGTTCTACGCCAGATGAGACTATTAGCATTTGATATAAAAACTGTCCACCAAATGGGGAGAATGGTGAAGTGAGGGGGGTCTTGTCAGAAGCCTGAGAGAAATTCAGCACACTATGATTCAGTGTTTCCCAACCTTTTTCAGCCCAAGGCACACTTACATTAATACACATTTTCCACAGCACATCTGTTAAGGTATTCCCCATCTCCATACTTATGAGCTCATTGTAGCTCATTGCCATGGGAACATTTTGCAGTACACATGTCAATTTCTGATGGCACACCGTTGTGCTGCGGCACACCGATTGGGAAACACTGCATATAATTTAATCTTCTGCTGGTGCCATTCAAGGCATCTGGCCACAGCCATCTCCTCAAAAGCCCCAGTGCACTTGTTTCCCCTTTTTCCCCAAGAAGGGCCCTCAGAACCATTGACTGCCTACTGACTCCTATTTGACAGAGCCCAGGGTAATGAGAGAGGAGATAGCTGTAAGGAAATGAGGACATTTCCTTGAGAAACACATACACATTCCCTTTTGTTTTACAGTGACTATTGCTTGTTTAAACAGAAGGCTAAAGTTAAAGCCCTGCAAGCCACATTAATCATCAGCACATGGAGGGAATAAAATGATCTTTATTGTCTGCTGGAATGTCAGACAGAAACTGTTGAAAGCCAGACTAATTCTTGCTGCCAGGTGTAAATAGTGAACTGTGTTGATATCAACTATGCAGCCTTTATATATCAGCTTAAATAGCCTGAACTGCTGAGAACTTGCAAAATTTAGGTTTTAGTATGTGGAACTTTTCACCACCAAAATGTGTGCATTTGTGTGCCTGTGTGCATACACCCATGCACCAATCTGTTTTGCATGTACAGTAATCAACTAATTAACCATTGTATTGCCACTTATGAGGAAAGTAATGGATAACTTGCTCATAAATTTGCTTCTCTTAAGAAATCCCTGGATTTGATAATTAGTCTTCATGTTATCTAGTACAGGGCTGGCCAGATTTGATAACTAGTCCAAGGGTCCCTAGTATAGGAATGGCTCTCAATTCCCCAAGCTCTCAATTGCTTCCACATAAAGCACTGCTTATGAGGTCCATTATGAGACCTATTGAATTCCTCATAAGCAAGAACAACAGTACTGTAGCTGAAGTTCTTGCTTCAGGGATGGTGAGTTGTAAATGGCTATATAGTCATATTCACAATAAGTTATTTTTGTCACAAAACTTGTAGTGCAATTTGTACACTTGGTGTGCGGTCTGCTGCTGCTGACACTTCCTTCCCCTTGTGTTTCTCTTGTGTGAGAGTATTCTACTGCTTTCAGAAACACTTTCCCTTCTGTTACTTCCTATCTGCAGCTAAGAGCTGAGAAAGTAAGCTGGAAGGTGCACTCAGTCAGCTATAACCTTAGAATGGTTTTAAAGTTTATTTTTGCACAACCACTGTTCCTCTTCCTGCACTCCAAGTCACCATATGGGAACACCTGGGACGTTCATGATTTGTTCATCTAGGACAATATCTGACTCACTGTAGTTGGTATTATGATTGTCATGAAGGTGAAGAAGCTACAGTGCATAATTATTGGCCAGCTTTTCATTCACTTCATTCAGAAGAGAGTGCACAGGGATTTCGGAGAGAGATTCTACAGATGAGAATTTCAAGTCTCCATTAAACTTCCAAGCCTTACACCTGTACATCATTGCAATAAACTTTTTTTACATTGGTAGAAATCTTGCTTACATGCTGTTGCATTAGTAAACTTATTAAAGACCACACTAACTTTTTGGGTGCAAGACTCCCATCAATGCTGGTGTACCAAACCCCGCAATCCCAGACACTGGCACAGAGAATCACGAAAAGAGGTTTCCACTTTATATAGGGGATGCTAGGTCACAAGCCCAAGGGATGCGGAAATTGGGAAAACCACACGTAAATAAACATTTGGGTACATACACTTAGGATATATAGAACAGATAATAAGCAGTGTTACTGTAGCAAAACCATCCAGGAACAGCTAATTGGTAATAGATTGGAAACCCTAACATTGTGGTATATACTTGAGCAACATTAAATCTCCTCCACAACTCCAGAGGGACCCCAAACCAATCTCTGGACTTAAAACACTTAATTGCTATCTGTCTCAACTCCACATCTGAGTCCTACTGCTGCAGCTCACAGTCCAAGCTGCTTCTTGCTCTTGTGCCATGCACCTCTCTCTGCCATGCCATTCTACAATCCTGTGGTGCTCCTTCCACTTCTTCATGTCTCCTGCAACCGTATGGGAGTTCTAATGCACGCTACAGTTCACTCTCCCAGTCCCCTGGAGGCTTCTGGAAATTGCAATCCATGCTACAGTACCTTTATCCAGTCCCCTGGAGGCTTCTGGGAGCTGTAGTTCACATTATAACATTCCAGTACGTTGCACAGGCACAGTATTAAAACACTTTGAAAATAAGTGAATTCATGAACAGCTAGAAATTTGTTTCTGTTAACGGATATGGAAAGGATAGAATACTTTTTTCCAGGGGCTATTTGATATGTGACCCTCATTTTTCTTCAAACTGACTGCAGAGGGCATAAAATGGTCTACTAATATCTCAAAACTTTCCCTGATCTGAGTTACCAGTGCATAGTGATCAACATGCAAAAGTTTTATATAGTCTTTTCATCAACCTAGCACCCCAAACAAAGTCTGGAGTCAGAAGTAAATCCAAATGTTTGAATCAAGGTTGTAAGACACCTAAATCTAGCTCTCATCGGGATATGTCTGCATTGATGCTGTGCTGCTTTTATGGTTGCCAATGAAAAATAAGCACTGACCACAAACTCCAAGCCTGGAACTTATGAAGCAAGAAGTGGATATTCCCTATTGTCATTTTTTAGGTTTACTTTTGATGTACTTCAGAACAGAGGCTGGGGCTTTCTCCTGTGATCCCTCACCACCTCAGTCTCAGGTTTGGAGCCAAAAGAGTTTACCATAAGCCATTAGAAGAGCATGGGACCAGTGTCAATATGTCCTGAGCTGAAAGCAGAAACAAGATTGGCCTTTAAATATATCCCTTCTTTGACAACATTTTTTTTCCAGGGAAGGAGTTGGATAGGATTTAGTAAACCTTTTCATTGCCATTCATACCATCACTGAGCTGTCACAAGACTGAAAGGAACTTCTGTGAGCAGATGAGCCTCTTCTAATGGTTCAAATTTGAGGTTGGATTACAGGCATTTAGCAAGTCAATAACAGCTAGTTGGAGATGGCTCTCAGTATTGAGTACTAGGTCAATAATTCTTTTACCTAGAATCCAATAAAATTACCTAAAATCTACTTTGTGAAACTTGAAGTTTCCTTTCTAAAAAGCGCAAGAACTTCCAGCTGAGGAAAGCTTGAGGGATGATCTTGCCAGTGTGATGATTTTGTCCTACAGCCCCCAACCAGAAAAGGGACAGCTCCAAACTTCTCTCATTCTCTAACCCTAATTCTAATCCAAGATTAGGCCGCTCCATTAGATTCTGACTCAGATTCTGATTCATCAAGGAGTCTATCTACAATAAGCTTGCAGAAGGTAAGATTCTGAACGACAGCCAGCATGGCTTCATCATGGGCAGGTCTTGACTTACCAACTTCATCTCCTTCTACGACCTGGTAACTTGCCACCTGGACATGAGAGAGCAGGTTGATATTGTATACTTGACTTCCAAAGGGCCTTTGATCTAGTATCCCATGATATCTTCATGAGAAAATTGGAGAATTGTGGGCTTAACTCTGAAACAGTCAGGTGGGTGAGAAACTGGCTGCAGGGTAGGACCCAAAGTGTCATAGTAAACAGATCTGTATCATCCTAGTGAGAAGTGGACAGCAGTGTCCTGCAGAGATTGGTGCTTGGTCCAATACTTTTCAACATCTATATTAACAATTTGGATGTGGGGGTGAAGAGCTCACGGGCCAAGTTTGTGGACAGCACCAAGTTATGGGGAAGTGTGGTCATGTTTGAATATAGACTTCATAGACATTAGGACTGGAAGGGACCTCGGAAGATCATCGAGTCCAGCCCCCCACCCAAAGGGCAGGAAGTCAGCTGGGGTCATAGGATCCCAGCAAGATAAGCATCCAATTTGCTCTTGAAGGTGTGCAATGTAGGTGCTTGAACCACCTCTGATGGCAGGCTATTCCAGACCTTGGGGGCTCGGACAGTAAAGAAATTCTTCCTTATGTCCAGTCTGAAATGGTCTTGCAGTAGTTTATGACCATTCAACCTCGTCATCCCTTGGGGTGCTCTGGTGAACAAACGTTCCCCCAGATCCTGGTGGTCACCCCTGATAAACTTATAGGTGGCCATCAGATCACCCCTGAGCCTACACTTTTCCAGGCTAAAGAGCCCCATGGCTCTCAGCCTGTCGTCGTAAGGTCTGTTTTCCTGACCTCTGATCATAAGCGTGGCTCTTCTCTGGACTCTCTCAAGCTTCTCCACATCCTTTTTGAATTGTGGAGCCCAAAACTGGATGCAGCACTCCAGCTGCCGCCTCTCCAAGGCCGAGTACAATGGGAGAATGACATCTCGGGATTTGCTTGAAAAGCATCTATGGATGCAAGTCTGCATTTTGGTCGCTTTACTAACCGCAGCATCACATTGCAGGATCATGTTCATCTTGTGGTCAATGATGATCCCGAGTCTCTTTCTTCCATAGTGCTAGCCAGCGTAGCACTGCGAAGCCTATAAGGATGCTGCAAGTTTTTCCTCTCAAGATGGAGAACCTTGCATTTTTCAGCATTAAACACCATCCGGTTCTCATCCGCCCATTTGCTGAGCCTGTCTAGGTCAGCCTGGATTGCCCTCCTGTCTTCTGATGTGCAAGCTTTGCCCAAAGGTTTGTTGTCATTGGTGAACTTGGCTAATCCGCTTCTGACTCCAATGTCCACATCATTAATGAAGATGTTGAACAATATGGGTCCAAGGACAGAGCCTTGGGGGACCCCACTGGTCACAGGAACCATGATGATTGACTTCCGTCAATTACCACCCTCTGGTCTGACCACGGAGAAAGTTCTCCAACCAGCAGATCGTGGTAGACCCAAGGCCACAATTGGCCAGTTTTACGAAGAGGTGATCATGGGAAGTCAAGTTATATGACATCAATCTCTTCTCCCTTGTCCAGGTGATAGGTCACCTGGTCATAGAAGGTAATGAGATTGGTCAAGCAAGACCTACCTGTAACAAACCCATGCTGGCTATCCATCAGGATGTTGACATTTGCTGGTCCATTAAGGATGGCCTCTTTAATAAACTTTTCTAAGACCTTCCCCAGGATACAAGTCAGGCTGATGGGCCTATAGTTAGCCAGATCCACTTTCTTGAAGATAGGCACTACATTGGCCTTCTTCCAGTCTTCAGGCAGGCCAAACATCAGGCACTACACTAGGTAACAGATACAGGCAGGACTAGACAGGCTATCAAGTTGGATGGATCAGAATCTGATGAAGTTCAGTGTCAAGAAATGTAAAGTGCTCCACCTTGGGATAAGCAACCCCTAACACACCTACAGGCTTGGCAGCACCAAACTCGCTAGCACCATGAATGAAAGGGACCTGGGTGTAATAACAGACCACAGTACGAATATGAGCTGGCAGCGCAATGCTGTAGCCAGTAGGGCAAATAATACTCTGGCATGCATCAATTGATGCATCTCCAGCAAAACAGAGAAGGTGATGCTTCCACTCTACTCAGCACCGATGAGACCACAGCTGGAGTACTGCATCCAGTTCTTGGCACCACACTTTTACAAGGACATGAACAAGCTTGAGAGAATCCAAAGAAGAACCATGGATATGATAAGAGTCTTACATGGCAAGCCATACATGGACAGGCTAAGGGATCTGGTTCTCTTCAGCCTGAGGAAAAGCAGGTTGAGAGGGGACTTCATAGCAGCTTACCACTACAGTAGGGGAGTACACCAAGAGCTCAGTGAGCAACTGTTTAACATGGCGTCTGAAAGGAAAACCAGGAGTAATGGCCACAAGCTCCTGGAAGACCGATTCAGGTTCAACATTAAGAAAAACTTCTTCACAGTCATGGCATCCAGAGTGGAATAAGGTCTCTTCAGAGGTGGTGCAATCACCTACCCTGGAAATCTTCAGGAGGAGACTGGATGGCCACCTTGCTGGGGTCACCTGCCCCCCCTGCCCCCAGTTATCTTTCCTGCTTGGTGCAGGGGGCTGGACCTGATGATTGTCTGAGGTCCCTTACACTCTTACAATCTATGCATCTATTACCCCAAGCTACGTGACCACAGGAACTATCTTGGACAGCCCTGAAACCAATCACTAAGCCTTGATGGGAGATCCTTAACTGCCAAGCACCCATTGAAGCAAAAGGGACCTTCCCAACCCTGAACCTGAGCCCATTACTGGGATCTATGCAACCCACAACCCTAGATCAGTGGCCCTGGCATCCATCATATGAACTATGCGACTATCCTGCCATACCTATTTGTGTCCTAAACATACAACTGGGTGTCCCACCACTCCCAACCAGAAAGACCACTCCAAACCTTACTCATTCTTTAACCCTAATTGTTGCCTTAGTTCAGGCTGCTCAAGAAGCCTGATCCTGAGGAGACTGACCACATGTTCTAGCTTGGAGAGACTCCAAGCCCAATCACTAAGCCTAAGAATGAGATTTCCTAGCTACCAAGCATCCATTGGAATAAGAGGAAATTTCCCAGTCCCAAGTTTGAGCCAGGCTAACCTGAAGTGAGGTGACCCAAGGTCCGTTCATGTAACTATAAGCTTGGACTACATTACATACCTTAAACAGAGCTCCAGGAGTCCTATCACCTCCAACCAGAAAGACAGCTTCAGACCCTGTCTGCTCTCTAACCCTAACCGTAGCTTGGGCTGGTCCAGAAGTTCCCACCCCAAGCAGGGTGATCACAGACTGTTGAGCCTCCAAACCTGATTACTAAGCCAGACTAGGAGATCCCCAGCTTCCAAACACCCACTGATACAAAATGAACCTTCCTGCCCCTGAACGTGATCCCACTGCTGGGAGCCAGTTTGCCCAAGGTGACACTGGGCTCTTTTTGCACGAAAACTCCATTGCACTTCTGTAGTCTTGACTGGCATTTGGCAGAAGACAGTACATTTTTTTACCGAGAGCTACCTTATGCCTTTGCAATCCCTGAGTGTTATATTTCTATCTCCTCTCTTGACTGGCAACATCTCATTCTGCTGCCTTGGACTTAGTGTTTAACAAGCATCCATAGTGCTCATCAACATGTCTCTGCATTTTGTTAATCTTGAGTGTCCACGACTGATCTCTCATCCAACATAACCGATATTTAACTTTCTGGCAAATATTTATGTAAATCAGCTCTTCGGTAGTCCAGATCAATTCATCTAGCCTATGAGGTAAAAACTGCCCTTGCATACTGCGACTGGGCTCTGGGGACCCCCATTCGTCTGCCCTATGAGGGCCACACTGCCCTTACACACTGGGACTGGGCTCTGGGGACACCATGCCTCCTCTGCTCAAGGAATCTTGTGCCACCTCTACCCACTTAGGACCATGTTCCAGGATCCTGTGCAGCCTCTGCCTAGCCAGGACTAGGCTCCAGGGCTCTGAACCACCTCTGCCTGGCTGGGACTGGACAGCAGGGTCCCAACTTCCCTCACCTGTCTGAGACAGGGCCCTGGGTCCCATGTGGTCTCTATTCAACCAGAACCAGTTTCTGGGGTTCTGTGTTGCCACCACCCAGCTGGAACTGGGCTCCAAGGTCTTGAGCTGCCTCTGCTTGGCCAAAACTAAACTCTGAGATCCTGTACTACCCCATCTAAGCTGGAATTGGGTTCTGACGGCCCCATGCCAACTCTGCCTGAACCCCTCATATTAGGACTGAGCCTAACACCACCTTGTGTGCCCAATCTAGTGTGCCATGGCCTGCAGGGGAGCCCCACAGGCCAGCTGACTAAAGTTTGTGGACTGGATCTGGCTCATGGGCTGGAGTTTGAGCACCCCATATCTAGATATTCAGCACAGGTAGACATATGTTCTATTTCAATTAGACCAGATGCAGAATAGTTTCCCTGGTTTCATCAGACAAGTCTTGGTGTTGCTAAGTTAGAAAGCCAACAGTTTCCTCATAGATGTCATGCACACTATCAATTAAGTTTGGCCAGTCTTCCTGAGTGTCCCTGTATATGTGATATATCAGGTTGTACAACAAACTGGAAGCTTAGAGGTCCAACTACAATTCTTTATTAAACTACAAAGTCATCTTTAGTCCACGAGAATCAACAATGGAAAAGGATCCAAAAGCAGCATATTGAATCAAATAACTTGTCTTTACTAAAAATTGTATCTTCTGTGTACATGTGTTTGGATGTGTTCTCCAGTATCTGAGTTGCCATGCAACTTTTCCCACTACCAGAAGCTGTCCATTGGAACATGACCCTCCCCCATAAAGTCTGAATTGTTAATCTTTGTTACCTTGTATATTTGAGTGCATGTAGACACAATATTTATACTTAATTCCTTAATATAATTTAATACAACAGTTGATCCCTATGATGTGGTATGCTCCAAAATTCTGACCCGTTTCTGAACAAATTAAAGAGTCAGAATATTAAGTCAGAATATAATACACAAAAATTAGGATTATGAAGCCTAATTTTAAGAAACCTGAATATTTCAGAGCTCTGCACCAGTAACAATGTTAATTTAATTTTTTTTACCATCAAACTGGTTGTTTTTCCACAAAAATTCACTTATCTAAAAATTGAAACAAAAAAATCAATTTTGACAAAATTAAACTAAAAAGGAAGCAGAATTTTGAAAATGCTGAAATGTCCCATATTAACACTTTCAAAATGAAATGGTATGATTTTACATTTTGACACAAATAAAACCTAGAAAGTCTAAAAGGAGAACAAAGATTTTTGATAAACCCAGAGGAGGTTCTTTCGAAGATCATTTCCTAAGAAATTTTAAAATTTGGTTTTTTTTATTTTCTTTCCATTTTGAAATATGAAAAACATTGAAATTATGGAATTTGTCCTGAAATAGAAGCTCTGGTCCTCACTAAACTCCACTCAAGGAAGCATTAGATTGGATTCCCAAGTGTCTCAACCTGATGTCATGCGTATTGTTCTAGGAAAAATATTCTATTACTAGCATCAGTATAGTAAATTTTAAATGCTGTTAGTTTTCTGTAATATCTTATAAACTAAGCAATGTTGAGTTTCAGACATTGCCTATTCCAATATTTCTTCCTTTTCAATTCTAAATTGTTTGAAATTCACTGAAGAGAATGATTGTAAGATGTTACAGTAAAGCAGCATTTCAAATTATAAAAATAAGAGTACTCATAGAATTTACCAAGAAGGTGTTTTAAAAATTGCATAGCATACCATCTGATGGCAGATGACACAACACTTAATATAAACTTGCAAGAAGTTGCTTCTTTCTCCAGAGCATTTTAATAATAAAGTTTACAGAAAAAAAGAAGAAGAATCAGCGCAGAACCATTACCTTTTGCAAACTGCTTGGATTTGTGTCTTGCCTAAATCTCCCAATAGAATACATAATTTTATTCTTAATGCAAAAGTGTCTGGCACTCCAAAGCAAGACTTTGTCAAATTATATATAAAACCCTTGAGGGAAATCCTGGCAGTCACACCAACAAAGATAAGCTCTGTTTTATCAACCATATGTCAGGCTGTAGTACAACCTTCCATTGGGCTATGGAATTCATTCAGTGAACTACATTTTACATCCAAAGGAACCCAAAGGGATCAAAAGGATTATGCTATTGTAAGGGATTTTCTTTTTTATTCTAGATTAGAGATGTGCCAGACTGCTTCAGAAATGTGGAGTACCTCCAAACTTCAGGCATTTGGAAAGCAACTAGTAACTTGATAATTGCCTACTGCTACTGAGCCACTTGAACTTGCATTAATGGCCCAGGTTTTGAAAGTGTAGAAGCCACGTAAGACTGAATGAGAGGGATATTTCTGACTGAAGTCAGTGTATTCTCTTAATTTCATTTTTTCATAGGATGCCTTTGTAACTTTTTTCTCTTTACTTCAGAGTTATTTCAGTACACATCTTTGACTATAAGAAGTTAATATCTAGTTGAAGTTTTGGCCAGCTGAAAAATGCAGCACTGAATTTCTGCTTGCTTGGGACATAATACTACAATATCTCCAAAGTATGAAATAGATTTTCCTTTCTTCCCAGCATCAAGGGAGAAGGAACGTATATAGTTTGCTGGTGTGTGCTATAATGGGGCCCTACCCTGTTCCTGAGAAGAAGAAAGCCAGAGGGGCAAGGTGCCATTCAGAAGACCCTACTGGTTGCATCCACATGAGTGTGGATATTTGGTTCCCTAAGGATGACTAGCAGCAGGACACCTTGTGCCACCACTAGTTGTCCCCTGGGAATGCCTGTGCTATGCGCCCTTTGGTATGCAGCAGGTTACCTTGGGTTGGGTAGGGGAGACTGGGGTCAGCACTGGGATGACTCCAGCAGCCTTACCTGGGTCCTGAAGGCCTCCTGGGGCTGCTGCAGCAGCAGTTCTGCCACTCTAAGCCTGGTTGGCAGTCAGAGTGTAGCACCAGCCAACCAGGCTCTGATTTTGAGAGCAGCGTGTGCTGCCCCTGCATGTGTCACTCCACTTTTTTTTACTGGGTTTTCTTGACCTCTGGATATCCAGGGATCCAAAAAAACCTCCTGTACTGCTTCCTTGCAGCACAGAGAACATCTGAATGTGCAATATGTGGTGCCACAGACTTCTCTGTGGCACCTCATTGACGATACTACATGGCAATACTCATCTAGATGCAGCCACTGTGAACATAGACCAGGCTTCAGAGGGTGGAAGGGCTGGCTGTCAGACCACAGAACAAATTCTGTTATTGGGGATGGCACTGGGCAGCTGAACTAGAAGAGCTGTAGTTTCTAGCATATAAATAGCAGGCTACAGGTGCTGGGCCATAGACAATTAATTGAGGAAGGCAGGATGGTATCAGAGTGTAGCAACAGGACTTCTAATTAGGCTAATGGGTAACTACTGCACCCTGTTAAGGGCACTTCTGGTTGGGTGATTAGAAAGGGGAGGAGCAGAGGCACATATAAGCCAGGCCCTGGGGTTGGAGCCTGAGTTTGGTCTCTACCTGGGCTGGAACAGGGCTTTGTGTTTCCTGGTGAGATGGAGTGCTGCAGAACTTGGAGAAGAGCTCATGGTCCTGAAGGAAAGGAAGCCCAGAAGACACTGGAGGAAAGGAGACTACAAGAAACTGCTTAGCAGATAAGGGATCATATTCTGAGATCATAAGGGATCATATTCTGTTTGTTGTTGAGTGTTTATACCTGTGAGGCATGGAGGCCATGATTAGTGTCAAGGAGGCATTGAGTGCTTCCTAGTGGGCTGCCCAAAGCCCAGCAACTCATGAAAAGGGCCAGAGAGAAGCCAGTGAACTGCATGGGGCTGTACCCTGGCTTCAGGTTTGTGGGGCTATAGCTGGGTCCTGTGAGAGAAACAAGGAGCCCATAAGCAGAAAGGAGGCACCCTGATTGCTTGATATTATGCTTGGTTTAGGATACTGCTTTCAACTTGAGGCAGGTGAGGTGGGAGAGCATGTCAGAGAGGCAAGCAGACTGAAACAGAGAGCCAGAAGATAACAGACTGCTTGAGACCTCCAGGTGCCTGTACAGCATCTGTGTGGGTGTGTATGAATAAGGAGTTTATGGAAAAAATATGTTACAGAGATAAGACTTGCAATATGTCTAAATGTAAGTAGGGCATCTGACTGTTCATGATCAGTCTGAAATGTACATTCAATACTAGTTAGTACTGTCAGAGTCGAGATGGAAAGAACCTTAAATTCATGCTGCTTTAAGCTTTTTTTTTTTTTTTTTCTGCTTTTGTAATACAGTCATTTCTTCTGGTGTATCTGAGAAATCAGTTCATCCAAGACCAAGCTTATTCCTTTAAGGACTTGTATGGGATGGCATTCATTTTTTTGTTTTGTTTTTTTTTTTTGTAAAGGGTCCATTTTCATAGCTCTTTCCACAATGTAAAAGCCTGTGCAAAGTTATGTTTTGTATCTATGATGCACACAAATCTTTAGACTGAGTAGCCATCTCTTTTGAGGTAGTGGGGGAGGCAGGGGAATAACATGCAAGACCAAAAGCTGGAGGACTTTTCCTAACCATTTTAGGAATTTATAATAATACTGTATTTTCTTGCATACAGCACCTTCCCCCCCCACCCCTTACATCCTTTTTTTTATTTTTTTTTTAGGGCAGCCTGGAATGGGGGAGGGGAAGATCGCCCTTCTGATGCATGTGTATACCAGTGGCTTGAGAGCACAGTAAACCTGCTACCATCCCCATACACTAAATGGGAACAGACCTGGTATTCTGTCCCCAAGGCTACATTTTGGGTCAGACCCAGAGGGCCAAGTCTGGGACCATATGCTGGGTTGGACCCTGCAGGCTGGTTCCAGTACTGTTCACTGAGTCTGGGATCACAGATTGGGTCCATGGTCACAAGCTAGGTTAGACCTAATGAGTCAGGTCTGGGGCTGAAGAACAACCCTATGAACCAGCTTAGTCTGGCACACTAAACCACATCCACTGGCCAGAGGGAAGTGGGTCTGGAATTTGGCTGCTGTCTGTCAGCTTTGAAAGGCTATTTTATATTGCTTAGTCACGAAACTGACTTGTTTTGAAAAGGTCTGTTCATAGTAAAAGGGAGAGTGAAAATTATACATGCAGTCCTCATCATTCTTCAATTTGTCAAGTCAGTTTATTGATGCTGATGATTGCTGTAGAAAATTAGGCACCTGTTAAGCAGAGCACTTAAATATAAACAGCATCAAAATTGCTGTGATTTAAGCACCTGCTTAAATATTTTTCTGTACAGAGGGGCTTAAATATGTTCCTTCATATATTAATAAATACTTAAAGTCAGCAGAAAAACTTGGGATCAACTAGTCTGACACCATGAATAAATCAAGCCAAGAAACCACACCAAGTAATCTTCCATAAGCAGTTTCACCATGTTTTCAGAAAAACAGACTGGGAACAAAAAATCAAAATGTTACTTGGCATCAATAACTATGGAATTCAGACAGGTCTTGGCCTTACGGCTCACTAATTTACCTGCTCCCTCTGCAAACTCTGTTCCACAGGTAATAATGCCCCTTTTTCCCTTTTGAATGGTTTAATACTTACATAACTGGATTTATCTCTGGCAACAGTTTTTTACATAGTCCAGGGACACATCTACGCAAGATGGTATGGCACCATAACATCCACTGGCAAAAACTATGATTCTGCTATGTCGCTGTAGCAACAGGCTTGCGCATTATAGCACATTGCTATGGCAACATAGTGGCCAAAAATAACTGTGCAGCTGGCACAGCTCAGTACAGGCTATTGCTGTGCCACCTTCTAGTACTTCCAAAAGGAAGTACTAAATGACAGTGTAGTAACAAAGGGGTCATATGGCTATGTGTAGATGCACCCCATAAATACTTTTGATAACTCCTTCCTTGTTCTACAGGTTTCCAACCAACTTACTATTTTAAGTGCTTCTTTTCATTAATATAATATGGTTAAACAAAAGTTATTGTTCAAACTTGCATTTAACCGGGGTTGTATCTGCTTCGTTCTTGGCCTGAGGAAGTTGGTATCCAAAGCTAGATGTGCATCTCTCCAAACTTTTAGTAAGTTAGCCCAGTAAAAGATATTATCAAGAGAAACTTGCTTCTACTTATGCCTTTTATTTTATCAAAGCGCTGGCAAGTTTTTAGCTTAATGTTTTGTGGGTGACAAGGGAATATCGTCCCATTACAATGTCTTTTTAAAACGGAGATGCTCTCTCATGAAACATGTTACTCAAAATTATGGGTTTAAGTTTTAAAAAAAAAAAGGCAAGTAAGTTGCTTTTAAATAGCAGAAATTCAAACAGGAATAACATAAAGAATTCACTCCAGAAATAATTATAGCTTGGGAATTATGATTTGGTTTGCATTCTAAAATATCATGCAGAGATATAAATATTTGATACAATCATGAGTTTTCTTTATAGATAAGTGTACAGACAGAACTTATGATGTACTGGTAAATTTGCCTCTGCCTTGAATGATTTTAACTCGGGACTAAACCCAAGTTTAGACCTTTTTTGCACTAATGCTTACCAATCAACAACCAAATCGTATTCTGCCTGTCCACTATTCTTGCCTGCAGGTGTTAGAACCTGCTTTTAGTCTACTTGCACCTACTTTATATAATGTTGTCTCATATAATCAAAATAGATTTTTGGCTCATTATGAATCCTCTTATAATTCCCTTGCTATACTTTAGAAGCTGGAAAGCCCTCAGGCTGTCAGGCTATCACGATTTAATATTTACTGATTGTTTTTTGTAATGTACATAAATGCCATAAAGAACACATACTGTGTAATTTGACTCAGTTCAGGTTCCCGTTCAGCATGCTAAATGAGTACTCTGCTGTATGCCAGTAGGTTTACAGTTTGACTCAAGATAATAGTGGAATAAAAATCTTTCACTGGATGGTTCACTTTACTTGTCAAAAGTTTGGAAGTCAGAAAAAGGTGAAGTTTTTGGATCAATTCATTGGTGGGTATAAATGAACAAATTTCTGTTGATTTCAGTGAGACTATGCTAATTTATGCCAACTGACAATCTCTTTCTGCATATCAGTGTCTGCAGAAATAAAAACAGATTGACTTTTATTAGTAAATGTTTAGGATTGGGAATCCAAAAAAAAGATTTCAAAACTGACAGGAAAATGCAGATTGCCCGAGTAAGGGACTAACAATAGAGGGATGGGGGTGAGGAGGGGAATGCAACTAGGTTACAGGAGATACAATGTTGGCCATCTAAGCCCAGGAATGGGGGGGAAGGGGAGGGAGGGGGTTCGCAACACAGAGAAAACTGATAGATACACACGCAAACCCATTACAATGGTCTGCAGTGGTGGAGGAAGTGGTTCGAAGGAAGTGTCTCGGTCCATATAGAGTCTCATTGTGGGGGTCCACTTCGGGTGGAGCGGGGTCGTCTCTGGTTGAAGAATCCTCTCAAAGTGAAGTGAAGGTCCGTCTGGCATGGAGTGGTGGTGCGGTTCAGGCGGTCCCCTCCAGGTTCAGTCCAGCGGCGGCTTGTCTGGTGGAGTCAGAGTACTGGCGGTGGCTTGTGATGTGTTCCATGTAGATGTCGCGGGACCAATGGATGGTGTCAGACACCATGAGGCAGTGCATCAGCTTGGCATAGTGGCAGGAGACACAGCAGGAATGCAGGACAGTCTCGTTGCTGGGGTCCCAGGCTCCGAGTGGTCCCATGATGAGCGTGTCGACCATCACATCATAGCCGTGGCCCCTCAAAGTTTTGGCCAGTGGGGTATACTTCTTCTGCTTGTGAGCCCAGGCTTTGGTGAAGGTTTAGTGCCAGTTCTCAAAGGGGATGGTGACTTCCATGATCGTGACCTTCTATTGGGTACATATTAGTACCCAACAGTACCCATGCACAACCATTAATAACAACAATTTTTATGCTTATTACCATTCTTCTGCAAAATCCAATCAATAATTAGACAATTATTACTTCCCTTCATGGTAGGCATCACTTTCTTTTTACATATGAGTAAAGTGGAATTGAACATAGAATGAATTGGTAGGAAACATCATTCATGGCATCTGAATAGTGCCATATATAGTAAAGTATAATCTGCACATGGGAAGCTTTTGGTATTCTCTAGCCATACCCAGTTAGGTAGGGATACATACAGATGGAGAAAAATACAACCTGCAAAAATGAGAAAATCTGAAATATGATTGATACCTGCTAATGAAAGCAGTCTGCCCTGCTGAACAAGCCCTTCCCATTGGTCTGGTAATTCTGTGTCAGATGCAATATTTATTTATTTATTTTTTTTTTAAATCAAGGCTAATAAGGCTGGTAGTGGCACTCAGGCTGTTTTGTGAGGTAGGGTAATCTTAAGTTTTTTGTGCTTTAATGTTCATGAAGATTAATGTTCAGAAGTGTGCAAAACAAAAACAACCAAAAAACTTGATTATATATTTCATCCCCACCCCCCAAAGATCCCTATACTAGTCTTTGAAGTCTTGTTTGAGCTATTAATAAACAGTAAAATATTCCATTACAATAGTAGAAAAATAGGTGTACATACTATAGCAGCCAGAATATTTTAACCAGAATCCTTTAATGAGAACAAAGATTGACATACTCATAACAGGGAATAGGTTGGGGGAAGAAGATAAAATATTGAAAGTGAAAGCAAAAGTTGAAAGAGAAATGAAATTTAGTTATATATAATGGAGATCAAAGTGGATGCAAAACAGCAACAAAAAATGAAATGATTGAACAAATGAAATGATTGAAAAAATGCATCATTAAATATAACCTGTGTAGCAAAGTGAGAAACGGGAAGGGTTTTGGAAATCCTTACAAGCACAATTCAAAGGAAATGCCCTTGATCAAGCAATAAGGACTGTAGTAAAGAGAAATTTTTTAACTTCTGCCCCAAACAAGAAAAAGGGATAAAATGGCATATATTGCTAAAGAAAAGGTAAACTCCTAAAACTTGCCATAGAAATGCACATAGGTGTCCTTTAAAGCATTTAATTATATCTAAATATGTCCTCCTTAAAAAGAAAGGATCAGAATGGACTGACAAGACCAGAATTAAATATGATTGGCCATGTCCAGATGAGCGCAGACATTTAGTTCCCTGGAGACAAGTAGCAGTGGTGCACCTTCCTGGGGAATGCCATGCCATGTGCACTTTGGCACAAAGCAAGTTACTTCAGGTGGGATGGGGAAGTTGGGGCCAGCACTGTCCTCAGAAAAAACCCACAGGGTGGGGAAGCAGAGCAGCACATGCATGGGCAGCATGCCCTTGCAGCAGTGAGAACACCTGACAGCCAAGAACCCACAGGCAGCCTCCCTATATTATAATTATAAGCAAGACAGAGCAGGAGAGGAAAAGGGTGCCTGTTGGGCAAGATTGAGATGGTCATGGGGGTGTTGCAGCCATCCCTGGGGACCCCATTCAATGACAAAATGTTGCACTGGCCAGGAATCAAGGCTGTGCATATGGAGGAACCCTGTGTCCCTATTTTGGGAAATGAACCTTTGGGCTAGCTTAGGATCAGCAAAGTGAAGTGTAAGACAGTGAGACTTGGGCTCAGGAAGAAGAGCTGAGGTTGGAAAAATACTGCTGTTATAGACAGTAGAGGGGAAGACTTTAGGTCCGGGTTAGGAAAGAAGTAGGGCCAAACAAAATCATGGCAGAGGTAGAGCCTCTGGAAGGACTGCAGCAAGAAGCCTTCACATGGCAGTTGTGGGTGGATGAAATAGTTGCTCATCTAGAGTGTGAATTAGAAATAGTGGAGTATCAAAATGAGCAAGCCAAGGTAAAAGTATTCACTTTAGAGCTATGGGTGCAAGCCAGAAAGAAAGAAGGCAGATCTAAAGAAATCAGGTACTTGATTGCTGATACAGAAAAGACTCGAGCTCTGGAATGGCTCATGGCTGATAAGGCCAAGAAGAGTAAACAGAGGGAGAAAAAATTGTGAGATGCAGAAGGAGATGGCTGCATGGAGGATCGAGTTTCCTAAACCTGGTATGGCCCAGATGGTGGAACAAAAGGATCTTCTACAGAAGCTTGAAGTATCAAAATCCATTTTAGGAGCTCTACAGAAGGAACTACAGAGCCCAGAGGACCAGTTAGAGGAGCTGAACAAAGAGCATGAGAGCTGGCAAGAGCGATACTTACAGTCAAAATGCCTGGTGCAAGAGTTGTGAGAGGCTAATGGAGAGCCGTACCCAGTCAGAGGAGACTGGGAAATCTATATGGAAATAAATGGAGAAAGTGAGAGGATACATGGTGAATCATGAGGCATTACAGGACCAGAAGCAGTCCGTTGAAAAAGAGGTAAAAGCCGGAACTTAGGAGTGTGCAGCATTGTGAGCTCAGTGGTAAAGGGTAAAGATGGAAAAGGGCCAACTTGGGGAAGAGATACAGTCCCTGACGGCCCTTCTAGAAGAGGGCACAGCTAGGGAGATGGAGTACCAGACATTACAGACCGCTCAACCATTGGAAGACAGACTGGTGGCAATAGGCATACAGATGGAAGAACATACATCTGGGGCTGAAGTGGAATGCAAGGAGCACTTTTAGGAGCTCGAGGTCTTGAAAGAGTTCTTAAGAGAGACTGAAAAACTAATAGAGACTGCACGGCTCATATTCCTAAACGTCCAGGGAGACCAAGAACTGTCCAGAAATGCTGGCCCAGGAAGCCCCAGAGATGAGAGGACAGCAGAGCAACAGGAGAAGAATACAATGATGGAGGGACCTTCAGAGACAGATCCTATGACAATATGGGAGGAAATTATCCCCACAGTTGAAGATTACCTGGATTGGAAATGGGGTCAGTGGGTAAGCCAGTAGACAGAGGACATAAACCACCTAAGAGAGAAGCTAGAAAGACTTGCTAGCAGGTATGACACTGGGATATTGACAGTGCCAGAACAGGCACAACAGATGGAAGCAGATAAGGCGGATATGGCAGCAGTGCAGAAGAATGAGCAGTTCAGTGCAAGAACCAGGAACAGTGATCAGAGTTACCAAGGCCACTCTCAGAAGGGGCAACATCCAAAACAAAAAGGCCAGAGACCAAAGATGGCCCAGGCCCTGCCAGACAGTAGACCAGAGGCCCCTAGCGGTCGGTCAAGAACCCACAGTCAGTGGGGTCCAGCAGGACTGTGTCTAAATATAAACTTGAGGGCAGCCTCCCTATATTATAATTACAAGCAAGACATGCCAGGAGAGGGAAAGGGTGCCCATTGGGCAAGATGGGCATGGTCACAGAGCCCTGGGGTGTCACGGCCATCCCTGGGGACCCCATCCCATGACACAGATATGTTTGTGGTGCCACATACTTCACAGACATGCTCATCTGGACATGCTCATCTTGGGCATAGGTGTTCATAGCATCAGATCAGGATGTGTACTTACTACCAAAGGCTCAATGAAATGATTGGTCTGACATTCTGTAAATCACAAGTTTAATGAGATTGATGACCAGTAGTCACCGGGGCTGAGTATCATGAGTACAATATGAAGTCAAATTCAAGGACTAAGATTATAGGGGTGGAATTTTTACTTTAGATTACTGACAGCAAGTAAAAGGAGAACCAATACAAGCCCCCTCCTTCCACCCCTACCTTTGTGGGGGAGGGGTGTATGGAGTGGGGGGTTTAAGGGATTGAGCAAATCTTTGAAGTTTAGCTTTTTATAGACGTTAATATTTTTCTTCACTAACTTGCAATATCATGTAACATACTGGGAAAGCGAAATGGACAATAGTTGAATAAAAATTAGTTCAGGCATTATTCTATACCCAGGGAAATCAACAAGAGGGCTTTATGGACTTGAGCGGCTGGAAGTACAAACAGTAGATTTCAAAAGAACTGGTTCTTGCATGCATTTTTAAGGACTATAAAGCACAATAGATTTAGGCAGGAAGAAAAATCTGTGTGTATATATAAGAAGTTGAGTAAGGTTTTGGACACAGACACACCCTTAACATTAGAGAATAAAAGGAACAGACATAATGCAGAGCCCTACGTCAGTTTAACCTGTTTGAACCTGATATATATGTATACCAGGAAAACTAAGGGGTAAAATTATAACAGCAAATGTTACACTGGGGCAAGTGTCATGTGACTGCATCTATCCTGAAGCAGCTGTTTGCTATCTCTAAACCTGCTTTCCAACCACCTAGGCTGCCTATACATGTTCTCCAATGCATTGTAATTTGAATGTGTCAGAGCAGACTTGATAAATAGAGCCTGTTTCATGTTCTAATTTGAATGCTGCTACGTCACGGCAGTCTCACATGTATTAAGCCCCCACACATTTAGAAATGGCTTTGGGGCACTTAAACCTTACTAGACAAGGTTTAGTTAAGGTAAAGCATCTTGCAGCCATTTTTTAAATGTGCAGGGGCTTAATACATGTGACACTGCCACATTTTAATTAAAGGAACTGGCTGGAAGCTACTCTAATTAAAACACCTCCTCCCCCATCTCCAAGCATGTGTGGAGTAGGGCTGTGCGAAATTTTGCCAGGTGTTTCATTTCAAAGCTATTTCAATGTGTTTTGAGCTCAAAACAGTGAAATCACAATGAAACAAGAGCCTTTGAAACAGTTTTGAAATGAAATGAGAGCACATGAAATGCTTCGAAGCTGGGCTTACTTGCCTGGCTTCAGCATCAGTTCCAACAAGCATCAGCAGCCTGCTGTCATCCTTCACCTAGATCCAGGGCCCCACCCCCCAGGAGGAGTCTGGCACAGCCCCGCAACCCTCCTGGGGGTGCGGGCCCCCGGATCTGCATGCCAGATGACAGGAGGCTGCCACTGCCACCTGGGACCAGTGCTGGGTGCAGCCCAAACCCAGCACCAGGAACACAGCTGCTGCTGCTGGTCCCAGGCAGCAGAGGCAGCCTCCTGTCATCCCACACGCAAATCTGGGAGACTGTACTCCCGGGAGGGCTGTTGGGCTGAACTCCACAGGGCTGGCAGAGCTGCTCAGATTGCAACCTGGTGGCGGGAGGTGGAGGAGAGCCAGGGCTGCGCTTCACCAGCCCCACGGTGCTCAGCCCAGTGGCAGGAGGTGGGGGAGAGCCAGTGGGGGAGCTGCTCTGAGCGCAGCCCCAGTCAGTGGTTCTCCCCCACCTCCTGCCACTGAGCCACACTCTGACTGGCTCTGCTACACCAATGGAGCTGAGCCTGGCGGTGGGAGGTGGGGGAGAGCCACTGACCAGGGCTGTGCTCAGAGCCATGACTGTGCTCCGAGCAGCACTGCCACTGAATCTCCACCACCTTCTGCCACTCGACTCGGCTCCATGGGGCTGCAGAGCCTCCAGTTGCCAGGCTGTGCTCACAGGGCTGTACTCCAAGCAGCTTCTCCACCCCCATGGAGCTCAGCCCAGTGGTGGGAGGAGGGGAAGAGCTGAGTCAGTCCTGGCCAGTGGCTCTCCCCTGCCTCCCACCACTGGGCTGAGCTTTGAGGGGCTGGCAGGGTGCAGCCCTGGCTGTCCCCTGCCTCCTGCCACCAGGCTGCACTCTGAGTGGCTCTGCCAGCCCCACAGAGCAGAGCCCTACAGCCCTCTTGGGGGTGCGAGTCCCCAGATCTGTATGCACAATGACAGGAGGCTGCTGCTGCTGCTTGGGTGCAGCGGCAGCAGCTGTCTTCCTGGCGATAGGCACAACCTGTGCCCAGTGCTGGTTCCAGGTGGCAGCCTCCTGTCATCCTAAGCACAGATTCAGGGGCCTGCACCCCCAGGAGGAGTCTGGCACAATCCCCACAGCCTCAGATCTGTGCATGGGATGACAGGTGGCTGCTGCTGCTGTCAAGTAACACAAGTTTTGCTCATCAGCAGACTGAGGTGGTTTCACCAGAAACCCCTACACCTATCTCCCTGAATCTTGGCAGACTTCATGCCCTGAGGAGGGGCTATCATCCCTGCACGTTTCATCTGAATCGGGCAGGAAATCACAAAGTAATAGGTATTTTCATGATTCCCCATTACAGCCTATGGGCAAAACGTCGAAACAGTGAAACAGCTTCAATGAAACAGAACAGTGCTTCGAAATGAAATGAAATGATGACACAAACCACCGTCCCTTTGAAATGGTGAAACAGAAGTCAAAACAGAACAGTGTTGTTTCACATAGCTCTCGTGTATAGGCAGCCCCAGTGCCAAACCATTGTAACAGAACATAACTAAGTAGACACCCAGGCTCGGTATAGACTTTCAAGAAGCCTGAGAGAGAATCAATTAGTTATGTGGTTTCCTGTAAGTACCATAGTTTATATCAGTAGTGAACAGAACACTGAAGACCTTTGTGGGGGAACAGATCTTAGGCTGGGTTCTGCCATTTTTAAACCAGTCTCTGTCCTGAACTTCTCTTTTCTTATGGGTATAGGCAGGTGTTGCGTGCTGGATTCCCGTATAGACTGGTATCCAATCACTTACACTGGTAAAAGCATAATGTTTGTACCTAGCTCCATTCAGCAGTTCATCTGGCATGTTTCACATCCTGGTACAACTAACATTAGTGTGAAAACAATGATGCAAATTACATGAGTATCAATGTATTATGCATTTAGGATCTAATTATGTTGCTTTATTATGCCACTTATGGGTTGGACAGTATAACTGTCATGCATTGTTACTGTGGTATTGTACTGGTAACTGATTCCCTCATGATATTGAAGCATGAAAAAAGTATTATAATAAGCCTGTATTGTTATGCACTATTGCAGGAAGATGCTAGTCAGGGGAAATTAATGAATATATAACTACCTTATTTCCTAAGAAAACGTGTATGAATCAAATCGTGGATTTCTGTGGAATGTGTTTTGAAGACGTAATTATTAAATTTGGAATCGGGTAGGCAGCTTTTTGATCCAAGCTAATGTGCCAGTTATTCAATGCCATAATGGATACTATGCTCTTTCAGTAAGTCACTGTCCCTTGTAGGTCACGCTTAATGACACTTTAATGTATTCAGATTAACACGCTTAAGTGTAATATTAGAGTATGTTCTCTTTTATGTCAAAATGCTTGTTTCTGACATACACCATCCAAATGTGAGACAGCTGCCATACTACAGTGCCAATCGGTATATGAACTTCGGCTTGTGTCCCAGAAGACCAAATCATCCTGATAAAAAGGTAGCAGTAAGCAGTTGTTTTTTAAAAATTGTATTAACTTGTTTATACTTAAAATGGTGTCAACCCAGAAAATGGAATCAGAAATAGTTCATAAAAAAAAATTGTTAGGGATGTAATCTTACACAGCATTGCTCTGCTCTCCAAATAATACATTTAAAAGCACAGCTAAGCTCCTAGCATGCTAAAAGCTCCCCCTGCTGTTGAAGAACCATTTAGAGTCAAGGCTTGCATTTTATTTTCTAAAGAAAAAGCAGATCCTCAATTCTATAAACCTGCTAGTCACCAGAAAAAAACTCCTTTAAATGATGGCACCTACAATTCAAAAACTACAAAGTGATGTCTGTGGTGGTGGTCTTAAAATGTACTGCAAGAATAATGGGATGAGAAAAAAATCACAACGAGTACCAGTGCCTTTTTCCCCCTCCCTTCCCTGGTTCACCTTTTTGTTTTTCTGATTTCTACCTATTTACATTCTCACTGACATCCTGACACACTCTTAGCTTCTCTCATTCCTTGGAGTCTCAGACCAGTAGATGTTTCCTATGCCTGAAGAAGGATGACTGCACGAGAAAGGTTGCTAAGAACTTTTTTTCCAACTACTCAGTTGGTCTAATAAAAGATATCACATTTACTCAAAGAATCTTGCCTGACGATACTGATCCAATGAAGCAAACTGAGGAAGAACAAAGCAACCATTTTATTTTTGTTGCACCGCTATTTTAGAACTCTAGTAATAATATACATATGAATATTTCCTGTTTTTACCAATGTATCTTTCATAATTATGCTGTAGTTTGAGATGCATCAGAGAGAGATTTCTTCTATATGTTAGAACATGATAGATTCGTATTAGCTTCTCTGGGTATTAACTCAGTTAAAGTCAGTGGCATATAAGCATAAATCAGCACCTCTGAAAATCAAAGCAATTATTATTCATAATTACGCAAATTATTTTATAATAAGGTGTTAGATTTTTGTGGCAGGATGAATTCTGTAAAAATAATAATAATGATGCACAAGGAAAAATACAACCCCTAAACAGCTAGTATAATGCATGGTATTCAGTAAATGAAGTGCAATTTTGTTTAAACGGTTTGTAGGAAGGTTAAATGAAGGTACCAGGTCTTTAACATAATAATGAATGGTATTGAGGTAAAAGGCCTGAGGCCCAGAATTGTTAGGACACTGAAAGAGTCTAAGCCCTGGGTGGCAGCAGGGTCTGGCCTGGCTGTGACAGTGGCTGCTGTTATTGTGCTAGGATACTAGGGCTGGTGCCAAAGTCATCTGTTCCTTCTTATGCTACTGAAATGTATCCTGCTTGTAAATGGACTGAATTTCGTTTTTTCCTGTCCTGTCAGGCCTCTTCTATTTGTCTTCAAAGTGCCGGTCTGTGAGCAACGAAGTGCCTGACTCTGCTTTATGCCACTGCCTATGAACTACCACAGCTAGAAATTTGTGCACTGTGTGAATACAGGCCTTGGAATAGGCAAAGCATCCTTATCAGGTTCAAAGTAACCCAGAACCAGTACATAAAGTGGGAATGAGTTAAACAGTTGGTGCTTATGAACTGGAAAAGGTACTAGCAGAGGAAGCAGACAGTTTAGAGAGAGGAATAACTGGATAAATGGTAAAATAATATTTTAAAACATAAGAGAGATGCTGTGGAATTTGGGATAAATAAAGCAATAAGGAAATCTCCTTGGCTTGTAATATAGCATGCCGGCTTGTGATCCATCATGTCCACCTTGGAGTGAGAGTTTTAATGTGTGAAGGAGATGCTTCTGGTAATGTGCACTAGGGTGCCTATATAGGAGCCCAGACACTGCTCTGATGTGCTGTTAATCAACTCTGCTGGAGCGTGGTAATTGCTGTGCTCCAGCCAGCCTCTGTGTCTTGTGTATCAGCATCCCTTCACATCAAAATGGTAGCGGGGGTGATTTATCTGCAGCTCATTTGAGCTATACAGTGCCCCCGCTGCCATTCTGAAATGTGGGGAAGCTGACACATGAGATTCTCTGGGTGCTTTAATTGAAGCACTCCCCCCCCCCCCCCCCCACAAACCGCCCTGCTCCTGGAATATATTTAAAATGCCCTTAGTTTCTATTCCAGATTCTTTCACTAAGTTTCTGGGTAGCTTGGGAGCAAATTCAGTTCCCATTTTCTGGCTAAGTTGCATCATTTGTTAAATGTGGATGAGGAAGCGTATATTGCTTTGTTGTAATTTGAAATCAATAGATGAAAACTTCTGTGCAAGTAAGTATAGCATGCAGCTGGTTTGGGATTTCCTGTGAAAATTTTCTTTTGGTTGAAGAAATAGAAAGAATGCAGCTTTTTCAACTTTGTATCTGGAAAATCCAAACAAAATATTTCATGTCAGGTTGGCCCAAAGCAAAATAGCTTCACTTTGTCAAATTAAATCAGAATTGCAGTTTTGGGTTGGTGCTCATGTGAATTACAGCAATATCTCAAGAGCTCTATAGTTCTGGGGGGCTTCATGCCCATTCTCTTAGTCTAGAGCAGCAGTTCCCAAACTCTGACAGATTGTGCACCCCCAATTTAACATGATACAAAACGTTAAGTATCGCCAGCACATTTTTCAGTTCAACTTTAAATGCCACCCGCCAGTGTGTGTCATATATAAAGTAATTATAATAACTTTGTTAATGTATACCACTGATGGGTTGTTTGTGTACCACTGGTTGTATGCCTACCACAGTTTGGGAACTGTTGTTCTAGAGCTATGCCCATACAAGTTTAAAGGGTGCCTGTACATGAGCCAGGAGGCTGCACTGACATGCTGTAATTACAGAGCATCCGAGCAGACCCACACTTTGAAATGGCAGCAGGGGTGCTTTAAATAAAGCTCATTAGAGCTTTAAATAAAGTACCCTTACCACCATTTTGAAGCATGGGGATGCTGATACATGAGATGCTCTAGTTGCTTCATTAGAGTGGTTCTGAGAGCCCCTCTAATTTAACCCCTCTCCCCACCCCCCACACACTGCCACCACCCCTGGAGTACATGTTAAAATGCCCATAGATTGGAAGAGACTGTTCTAGTACCCTAGGGTGCTCTACATGAAGTTGAATTCATAGGATTTAAGGAATATAGCATAAACTGTATTGAGAGCAAAAAAAGCACAAGCAGCTTTGTGCTAGCAGTCCACATGTTTTTGGGTTTTTTGGGTTGTTTTTTTTTTTTTAAGGCTGTGGGCTGGAATAACCCAGCTTGAGTCAGTGGTGGGCTGCTGCCATCACTTACTGTATGACTGCTTGTGCTGTCACACGGTAAGTGATGGCAGCAGCAAGGGTTGTTTTAATTTGGTAAGCATGAAATTGGAGTTGTTATAACTATTGTAAAAGTAGCTTTGATATCAATTGGCTGAAAGTAAAACTGAGTTAATTGATTAAAAGGTATCACTAGTACACACAAATGTAACCTTATCTACCTGAATATCTGGGCATCTATCTGTATTTATCCATCAGTGTCTACCCATTCCTTCTGCAGACAGACTATGAATCCTTAAAATCCAGTGAAATGTTTCAAAATTACTTGTGATGGCCTTATTTTAAATATTTTTTTTGTATTAAAATATTTTTCTGTTATATAGTATATGCCTTATCCCTGAGGTATTTAGTCTTGTATATTATACTTGTAGCTGTATTCCTTTCTTGTGTGACAGGGTGGTCAGAAAACATGATGCTGATCTTTTTTCTTTTTTTTTCTTTTCTTTTTCTCATGGCCATACCTCATGTCAGCTGACAACCCCTGTTTTTTTTATTTTATTACTATATTATTATTCATTTATTTCCTTACTGGACTCTTATGCTTTGCATACTGGAAAGCACTTAACAACTTTTTTTGCTCAAAACATCCAAAATTATTTTGCTATTTAACCTTCCTTCTTAATTCTGAATCACTTAAATCAGTGAAACCTTGCTTATTGTGTTAGTGTTTGACAGGAATCTGTATGGGAGGCAAGGAGGATTTACAGGCCTATTACAAAAGGGTAGTATTAGAGGCCTTTATTTTATTTTATTTTTTTTTAAGTCTCCTTCCTAAAAATCTCTGTCATCCTCCTCCCCTCCCCCACCACGATTTTATAATACTTCTCAAGTTCTAGAGTTCTTCTACCCATCAAGAAAGCAACCTATATCTACTTCACCAGGATTTATTTTATACAACTTCTGGTGTATACCCTTTGTCAGGGTTTCCCTTTCAAATGTGTATTGCTACAAACTAAAAACTTTGCCTTGCAAGGCACTTAATTCCCATGACTCATCACCTTGGAGAAGGTGGGTGCATCTACATGTGCAATTAATGTACCTGAATTTTAATGCACAGTAGATTCAGACACTTTAAGCTTTGGCTGGGCACATGTCTGCACATGCACAGGCACAGATTTAAACCCAATGGGAACAGTCAAGTCCAGGGCTGCTCTTGCCCTACTTCCCCCCCCCCCCCCCCCGCCCCCACCCGCAACATCCAGGGGGAGCTGCAGGCTTTAACCACACAAGCCCAGGTAGGCAGAGGAGACTGAAGAGCAGCCTCAGGCTGGCAGGGTATGTTCTTCCAAGAGCCAGTGGCCAGCATGCCATGGATATTCTTTGCCATCTCCCCCAGCAACTATGGTCAGGGTGCTGTCTGCAAGATGTTCGCTGACCACCTCTTCTTCCAGCTGTCACAGTAGGACAACTTGGCAGCTGCCCATACACCCTGGGCCCACTGTACTACCCTCAAAACATTCACACTACGGACAGTTTTTGAGAAACTACAAACTTTATTTTCCTCTACTTCACAACAACAGACCCTTCCTTCCCCAACAGCATACTCCTTCCCTCCCAACAACACACCCCTTTCTAACCCTGTATACCACCAAATAAAGGACCTGCTTCCAATGCAACTATGGACAATGTCTGTTTTGTGAACTCATGGTAGGGGGGAGGGGAAGTGCCTAGAGCATGGATCCTGGGGAGAGGCAACTGTCACGCCAGCCCTAGGTGACACCACAGTGGGTACAGCCACCTGCAGTGAGCCCTGTGAGCTGGGGCCTGGCCCAGGAGCAAGGATGGGTGCTTTCCAGCCTGCTCCCTCTCCTTCACAGGGTGGGGGCCAGTATGGCCCATGTGCAGAGCTAGCCCAACTGCGGCCAGCTCCCACTCTAGGGCTACGTAATTGGTGGGTGAGCAGTGACCTGTGGCCCAGGCAGGGGGCTAGGCCTCCAAAGGACCAGGCTCAGGAGCTGTGGCCAGGCACACTGGCTAGTGCAGGTGGTGTTGCACCTCCTACCAAGCCCACTGGGAGGCTTGGCGCTGCAGGCAGCTGCTAGGGACCAGGCATTGGGCAGCACAAAGGTGGCTGCTAGGGCCAGGATAGTGTTGAAGACCCAATGATCCTTTCCTGTCACCACCACTGCCCAGGTCACCATGTCACCCTGCCACTCCTGGGTTGACCAGCCCCTCCAGGAGGGCAATGTATGCCCAGTCCCTCTTCTATTCCCTCTCCAGGTCCTAGGCTATCCAGGCCCAAAAGTCTGCAAGCCACTAGGGGTGTGCAAAATGGGCTGTATTTGATTTGGCTTCGGATTTGGCCTGAATCAGGGGACAGTATTTCAATTTGTTGATTCAGATCACTGTCCCGATTCAATTTGGCCAAATCCAGATCTGAAGATTCGATGCTGATTCAGAGAATCAGTGATTCGGCCATAGACACTGCTTTAAATGTTTTTTCTACATACATCAAGATACCAGACATGGCTCAAGAACAGTGCAATGGTGGGATGGATAGAGCATCCCACAGGAGTGCATGGTAGGGGAGGGGCCATGTGTGCTCAACAGCAGACCTGGAAGTGGCCTGGAAGTATTTCTGGTCCACTGCCAAGTGTTCAGAGATGCCCCCAGCTCAGTGATCAGCTGTGGGGGGACTCTGGGTGCCCCCCCCCCCCAACCCTAGACCGAGGAGGCATCAGTTATTGAGCCAGGGAATTCTTCAGGTAAAAGACATGACTGGCAGGCCTGAACCTCCTCTTCCCCTAATAACCACATAGCCTCAGTTTGGCCAGGATGCAGAGCTGGTGACACCTTGCCCAATAGAGGGTGACACTTTACATTGATGCTTCTGATGTTTACAATCTTCTAGAATTTGGTCCTAATCTTGTAATATCTTGATAAAGTAACAAATGTACTTTAGTTCTTATGATTCCCTTTTCTGCATATTGCATTTGCTTTCAACCTGTTACCTTAGTAACAGTTGTCACCTTAGTACATCAGTTCTATATATGCAGAATATTTTTTTTTCTTCTTCCTAGTTGTACTAAAAATATTCTGTATTTTTTGTACTATTTCAAACATTCCTAAATGAAGTAGGACAGGAATTGGCACTTGATAGTCTTGCAGGAAAAAAAAAGAACTGTACTGACTTTGCTAATATATATTATATATACTATTACTCTTTATGCTTGCATGAAAAATAGAAAACAGGATTCTGAAAAATAATATAGCCCATATCTTTGTATATCTTAAGTACAGCCTTAATGAAGATTTTATGGACATGTGCTTCCCCAGGCTTTCCTGTATACAAATTTGGCACTATAAGGAATGGCATGTGAATGTGTTACTTCTGAAATCTTATATAATAATTCTGACTTTCTGGGCCCTGGTACACATTCAAATTCAAGCTGGATAGAAACCAACTGTGGAGTTGTTACATATTTTCAAGCACTAACTTTATAGCTGGTTGAGTCTTTTCTAGCTATTTTGGATGGTCATTTTTATCTTGTGATATTTACTTTGCACATGTGCCTCTTCTAAATTTATTGCCTGATTAACAAGTTAACTGTGTGATAATTACTTTGCACTTGTAGTTAGTCTCACTTTGCACATGTGGCTGGTCTAAATTTATTGTGTGATTTAACCACTGAATTACATATTTATAATGTGTAGCAGGGACCTGCCTATTGTTTTCAGCCCTTACTTGTACTGCTGAGTGTTAGATCCTGACTCCATGCGGCTCTCAACAACTAGGGAGATGACAATCCAATCGCCCATGGAGCCTGTTACTCACTAGCCAGAGCAAGCAGGGAGAAAATGCTACTTGCACACATTGCTCACAACATCTTTATTTAGAATGAAGACAGCTTTGGACTAGCTCCCCCCAAAAAAGCAAACATGGGAGCCACCACAAACAATAGTTGTTTCCACATTTATACGCTATGATTAATGCTTCCTAAAATGCACTACATCCCTCCCCCTGTTCCCCCCACTTCTCCCATATCAAGCTCCACCTCTGCTTACTGCTCATTTCATTAGCATGGAATTGCCTATACATTTCATTCATTTATATGCCTCTCTATTAAAAGCGCATGCTCAAGACTTTGACCTCCGCTTCCTTTGGCCACTTGCTGGTTCTTTCTGGTTTCTTGCTGACTCCTTCTTCATCTCCAAGGTTTTGTTTCTGCTTTATCTCCTGACAGTAGCTGGTGGGCTGCATCTTGTTCTTTTTACACAAGGAATCATGTATCTTACACACTATCCTTTTACTAGGAAACTGTTTGCTTAAGCATTTGCAAAGTTAGTTACTTCTTAATATATCATCCTGCCTTGTGACTAGCAGCTTTTGCTGAGACACAGTAAAAAGCCTTTATTCAGCTGCAAATTCAGTGCTTCCCAAGATCCTAACAGTGTCACTTCCTAACACTGAGCACTTTAGCTTTCTTGATATTCAGATTTTTGCTAATAAGAGGACTTTTACAAAAATCTTCTTATAAATGCAGTGCAATGGTGAAAAGTAATACTGTTTTCAAAGCCTACATTAAAGGCTTTCATTGGTGCAGATACATTGGTGTAGTAATATTGGTGACTAAAGGTCTCATATACTCACAACAGCTGAGGCAAAAGCAGCTGCAGGGAAGCAGGAGAGGGGTAAGAATTCCCCTCTCCTTCCTGGACCTTTCCCAGGCTGGGAGACCCTGGGCTGAAGTGGGAGAAGCCTTGCAAGGCAGGGGCTCCCTGGTGCCCCCATACTGGGCTGCATGGGCAGGCACTCAGCCCAAAGGATTTCTCCCTCCCTCCTGTGGCAGCAGCTAAAGCAATCAGCAGCTGAGAAGGGGAAGTGGGGAGAATTTCCATCAACTCCCCAGGGCTGCCTGGGTTGGGGAGCCCAGGCTAGGAGAAGCCCCTTGAGGTGGAGGCTCCCCCAAGGGTGGGCCAGCACTTGGGATCCTCAACCAGGGAGATCCTCAACCAGGAGGTTGGGAAGCTAATTAGGGATGGACCCACTTCGCTGAGCTCATATGGCCAGCAGGCTGGGATACATGCTTTAGCACCCCCACCTACTGGTCTAAGTCAGTATAGGCCTTCCTCTGCCTTTCCCAACCAAAAACTGAACATCAGGTGGTTATTGTTTCAATCTATACAGCCTGGAGGAAGCTGTGTAGATTAAATCGATTCTGCTTCAGGGTTCTTGACTGTACTTAGCATTAAAGATTTCACTTTTATAGATTCATAGATGCTAGGGTCGGAAGGGACCTCAACAGATCATCGAGTCCGACCCCCTGCATAAGCAGGAAAGAGTGCTGGGCCTACATTACCCCAGCTAGATAGTCATCCAGCCTTCGCTTGCAGACCCCCAGGGTAGGGGAGAGCACCACCTCCCTTGGGAGCCCGTTCCAGACCTTGGCCACTCGAACTGTGAAGAAGTTCCTCCTAATATCCAATCTAAATCTGCTGTCTTCTAGCTTGTGGCCATTATTTCTTGTAACCCCCGGGGGGGCCTTGGTGAATAAATACTCACCAATTCCCTTCTGTGCCCCCCGATGAACTTATAGGCAGCCACCAGGTCGCCTCTCAACCTTCTCTTGCGGAGGCTGAAAAGGTCCAGTTTCTCTAATCTCTCCTCGTAGGGCTTGGCCTGCAGGCCCTTAACCATACGAGTGGCCCTTCTTTGGACCCTCTCCAGATTATCCGCATCCTTCGTGAAGTGCGGCGCCCAGAATTGCACGCAGTACTCCAGCTGCGGTCTGACCAGCGCCCGATAGAGGGGAAGTATCACCTCCTTGGACCTATTTGTCATGCATCTGCTGATGCACGATAAAGTGCCATTGGCTTTTCTGATGGTTTCGTCACACTGCTGACTCATGTTCATCTTGGAGTCCACTAGGACTCCAAGATCCCTTTCCACTTCCGTGCCACCCAGCAGGTCATTTCCTAGGCTGTAGGTGTGCTGGACATTTTTCCTCCCTAGATGCAGCACTTTGCATTTCTCCTCGTTGAACTGCATTCTGTTGTTTTCTGCCCACTTTTCTAATCTGTCCAGGTCTGCTTGCAGCTGCTCCCTGCCCTCCGGCGTGTCCACTTCGTCCCATAGCTTAGTGTCATCTGCAAACTTGGACAGAGTACATTTCACTCCCTCATCCAAGTCGCTGATGAAGACATTAAAGAGTATCGGTCCAAGGACCGAGCCCTGCGGGACCCCACTGCCCACACCCTTCCAGGTCAAAACCGACCCATCCACCACGACTCTCTGGGTGCGACCCTCCAGCCAATTCTCCACCCACCGGACTGTGCAGTCTTCCAAGTCACAGCCCCTTAACTTGTTCACCAGTATGGGGTGGGATACCGTATCAAAGGCCTTCCTGAAGTCCAAGTATATGACATCCACCCCTCCTCCTGCATCGAGGCGTTTTGTAACCTGGTCATAAAAAGAGACTAGATTGGTCAGGCACGATCTGCCTGCCACGAACCCATGCTGGTTTCCCCTCAGGATAACTTGCCCTGCCGGGCTCTCACAAATGTAAGCCTTGATAATTTTTTCAAAGACTTTGCCAAGGATGGAGGTGAGACTAACTGGCCTATAGTTGCTCGGGTCCTCCTTCCTCCCCTTCTTGAAAATGGGAACCACATTGGCCCTTTTCCAGTCCTCCGGGACTTGACCCATGCGCCACAAGCGTTCAAATATTCCCGCCAGTGGCTCTGCAATGATGTCGGCCAGTGCCTTCAGTACCCTTGGATGGAGCTCATCCGGGCCTGCCGACTTAAAGGCATCCAGTTCTTCCAAGTGACCCTGCACCACCTCAGGGTCCACGCATGGAAGTCTGGAGCCTTGCTGCTGCCTCCCTACACTCCCAGTGAGAGACTTGTCATGCCTCTCGCTTAGGAACACTGAGGCGAAGAACTCATTGAGGAGTTCAGCCTTGTCCCCTCTGTCCGTCACCAATTGTTTCTGCCCATTTAGCAGAGGTCCTATTCCTCCCTGGGCCTTCCTTTTACTCCCTATATATCTAAAAAACAATTTCTTATTGTCTTTTACTTGGGTTGCCATCCTCAGCTCCATGGTAGCTTTGGCCTGTCTAACTGCCTCCCTACAAGCACGAGCAGAAGAGGTATATTCCTCTTTGGTGATCTCTCCTTGTTTCCACTTTTTATGTGCTCCCCTTTTGGCCCTTAGTCTGCCCTGGATTTCTCTGGTCAGCCAGGGAAGCCTTCTGGCCCCTTTCCCTCTTTTACCTCTCACGGGGATCGTCTCGCTTTGTGCTCGAAGGATAGTTTCCTTAAGGCACAGCCACCCTTCTTGGGCTCCCATCATTTCAAAACTACTACTCTGTAGTGCGTCCTTCACTAATCGCCTGAGTTCACTGAAATCAGCTTTCCTAAAGTCCAGCACGTTCACCCTACTAGTTACCTTACCCACTCGACGCCTTATGTTGAATTGTATTTTTAGGTGATCACTGTCCCCCAGATGGCTACCGATCTGTAGGTCCCCTACTATGTCATCCCCCGTTGCCAATACCAGATCCAGTAAGGCATTCCCCCTAGTGGGACCATGTACCTCCTGCGTCAGGTGGAGGTCCTGTACACAAGTTAGAAACCTCCGTGAGCGGTGGGACTTTGCTGTCTGTGTCTCCCAACAGATGTCCGGGTAGTTTAGGTCCCCCATGACCACCGCCTCTTTAGCTTTTATGGTCTCCGAGAGTTGCCTCAGGAGCCCCAAATCTATTTCTTCCCCTTGATGTGGGGGTCTCTAGCAGACCCCTACCACCAAATCCTTTTCTCCTTGCCCCCCATTTAGCCTAACCCACAGTCCTTCTACTTCCTCATCCTTTGATTCTGTCTTGATGAGGGTTGATGTATATTGCTCCTTTTGATTTCATTCATGCCAACTCCATGTTTTCTAGGTCCCAGAACTGAGTCACTGCAGCCACCTTAAAGTTGTTCTGAATGTGTGGTATAATTATGACTGTGGCTGATAATGAGGGCAGCACCGAATGTATAGGGGTCTTCTTAATTCACAGTTTCACAGCTTTCGCAGAACCCATGAAAAATGTAGTTATCTGCAATTGGTTTTGATTCCTGTAAAATCAACCTAAAAAGATCCCCAGTGAATTATTCATACTATATGCTATTTTAGAATGCCCCAATGTTTACAGCAATACAAATATAACACAACAATCACTGCTGCCATAGATCACATGATTGAGGGTTATGGCCATGTCTACACGAGATGCTGATTGTGCAGTAGCTCATTACTACTGCACAGCAGCATCGCGTGATAGCAAGTGTGATGTGATGCTAATACACAGTAGTAACGAGCTACTGCACAGTCAGTATCATCTAAAAACCATTTGGTACATAACAGTACTAAATGACTGCACAGTAATGACTGCACAGTCAGCATCTCATGTAGACGCAGCCACTGTCTACCAGTGAAGACGCTAGTAAAGTGAAAATGTTTCTATTAAGGTTAGCATTAATTACGATTTCTAAACTTTTTGTAGAAAACTACAAATAATAATAAAATATGATGATATGTTGCAAGTAATGTATATTTAGATTTAATATTTATATTTATCATAATATGATAACTTATATAATTTACTTTCCATGGAATTCACTGTTAAATTACATGGTATGTGCCTGTCCACTTATGAGTGGCGTGGGGCAGGGCCACTGAGAAATGCCTGCGGAATCAGCTCTTCGTGCTGCAACCAAACTGACAATGTTGTTTTGTCTTGCCATAAGTCAAGTAGACCCCTACCAATACACAGTCTAAGATGAGTGCATTCCCTTATTTAAAGGGTTGAAGTGTACAGAACAAGACTGAGTGGGGAAAAATGGCACTGATGAATATGACACCGAAGAGATTTAGACATAACCAAAGGCACCCACTAATTTGTGTTGCAAATATTTCCTGCAAATTTGTATGTTTTTTTTTCATTTGCCTGAATTATTATTTTTAGCTAGCTCTTCTTTTTTGTTTTTTTTTAAAGATCTACTTGTATGTCTAATCACAGGCCTCTCATTATGCTAAACAGGTCTGTATTAGAACCAAGACAAAACTCCTTATTTGCTTGAGTACTATCTAAATGGGTTTTAATTATCAAAGCTATTTTGTTCCTTTTGTTCTTTAGACTCAGTTTATTTTCTCCTTGGAATTCCTTTAACATTTCAGGGAAGGGTGACCTGCAATTAGAGAAGCTTTGTGAAATTGCAAATACTTGACTGATGTTCATAAAGACTGGTTTTGAGTTTTTCAGCACCAGGCATGCAGAAAAGGATCAGATGCCTCGGAAACCTGAAAAAAGAGCTCTGCAGGCTAACAAGATGAAGTAATAACACAAAGAAAGAACCAGGGTGATTTAGGATACATACAGAAAAGCCTGTCTTGATGTGCGTGGAGGAAAGGTCCATAGCAGGTTAGGAAAACATGGAGTCAGAAGTGGGTTTGAGAGGGACATGGTAGTCCTCTTAAGAGTGAATAAAGGATCTATGCATGTATTACTGAAAGCACTAAGATAGATCTGGCTATTCCAAGCATCCTACAGATCCTTTGGGTTAAAAATGGAGTGGCTCCTAATATTCATTTTAAAACTGGAACCCATAATGGAAAAGAAAGACATGAAGGTAATTTAAGGTGGTGATGAAAGAATAATAAAAAGGTTATTTAAACATGAATAATCATAGAATGGTAAAAATAGGGTTGCAAGGGACCTCAGGAGCTCATCTTGTACAACCCCTGCTAAAAACAGGACCATCCTCAAATATATCATCCCAGCCAGGGCTTTGTCTAGCTGAGTGGTAAAAACTTCTAAAGCTGGAGACTCCACAACCTCTCTGAATAATCTGTTCAGTGCTTTACAGCCCTCCTCGGAAGGACTTTTTCTAATATTTAACCTGAGTTTCTCTTGCTTCAACTTGAAATTATTGCTCCATGTTTTGTTATCTGCCACCGCCGAGAACAGCCTACATCCATCCTCTTTGAAACCACCCTTCAGGTAGCTGAGGGCTGCTATTAAATCCCCCCTCTATCTTCTCTTCTCCAGACTAAATAAGCCTGGTTCCCTCAGCATCTTCTCATAAGTTTTGTTCTCTAGCCCTGAATCATTTTTGTTGCCCTCTGCTAGACTCTCAATTTAATTCAAAGGTGTACACTTTATTTAGACTACTCTAAAGATAACTGAGACTGCACAGTTATCTACAAAGATAACTGTGAAGCACCACAGTTCTCCTCCACAACTGTCCCTTGGATAAATGACCTGATTTAAGTAGTCAATTGAAAGATTTCAATGGGCATTTAATTGGAAATCTGCTAAAATTCAATTTATCAATAGTAAAGATAATGACACTAGAATGTTCTGTAATCTATTGACTTATTTAAACATGTTTGCTGCAGCTCACTGTAGCAATTTCTTCCTTGCCTAAAACTGTTAATTATCATATGCAAAACAGATTACCTGTGTGACTCTTAGATGCTCAGTGTAGCTCATACCCAAAAAACAAATGGGTTGCAAGGAATGGGTGGAAAGAACATTGTCCCATGGCCTCACAGACTGCAGAAGAAGGGTTTCATTAAGAATATGCAGAATACATGAAGGATAGCAGCTGCATGGCAAATGTAAGTTACTGGGCTCTCCCTATAATAGGTTGTTTGGAACTGAAGTACTACAGATGGACTTGTGTTTTAAAGGCTAACTTGTTACTCAGAAATGCATTTAAACTATCACAAAATGGCATATATATGAAAGCTAAGTGTATCAGTAAATAGTTAGGCTTCTTTAGCATTTCAAAGGCAAAAATCAGTAAAGGAAGATGACGATTATAAAATGTAATTCAAAGTACAGGTATATACAATAAGGAACAAGTGTTTAATGAATGCTTATGTGTAAAAGGCAGCATCCATCATATACTGCCAACACACACAACTATTACTTTGATATTCTGATCAATAGGATATGATACTAAAATAATTAGAGCAAATATCAGTCAGCTTATAATCAGCGCTAATTAGTGTTTGCCCTGTAGTTTTTAAGGTAAACAGGAGAAGCACTTGCAAGCTAATAACAATTACCCCATTCATGTGGAATTGTCTAATGAGCAAGTGAGGACTTGATAGTGAATTGTAAGAAGTAAGGGACAAATTCCCACTTCGGGTAAATTCTACACCAGCTGAGGATCTGCTCCCAGAAGTATGACTAGTAGAGCTCTTCAAAGCTTCGGCCCCTGATTTGATTAGGCAGAGTTTCAGCCTCCTTGAGTGGCTGTATCTCCGAATCTGAATAGAATCAGAGGATCCTTTAATCTCTCCAAATTGATTTGGAACCCTCCAAATTGATTTGGTGATTTGGACATAGATACAGCTTTAAATGTTTTTCTACATGCCTCTAGGTAACAGGGGCTGTGAATGCTGTGGTGCTGGGGCAGATGCAGCATCCCACAGAAGCATGGGGGGCCTCCTGAGTGCCCTTGGCAGCAGATCCAGAAGTGGACCAAAAGAACTTCCGGTCCACTTCCTGGTCCACTGGGGAGCACGCAGAGGGGGCCCTGCACCCCACTGGCTCAGCAACTGATGCCTCCTGCATCTGCAGGAGGCACCCAGGGTCCCCTGGCAGCCAATTGCCAAGCTCGGGGGCGGGGCACAGAGGACCCACCCAGTGCACTACCTGGCAGACCCGGAAGTGGACTTCTGGTTCACATGCTTCTGTGGGATGCTCCATCTGCCCCAGTACTGCAGCAATCACAAGCTGCACTGCTACCTCAAGATATGTATAAAAAAAGGTTTAAAGCCGCACCTGTGTCTGAACGACTGACTTGCTGAATCAGCATCGACTCTTCAGATTCAAATTCAGCTGAATTGAATCAGGGACAGTGATCCAAATCAACGGATTGAATCACTGTTCTTGATTCAGACCGAATCCGAGTTGAACAGGGCCTGTTTTGCACAACCCTAATGGCTAGCACATTCATATTCAAAAGGCATGGAGCTTTCCAAGGAAGTTTGTTCAAAGTTGTTCTGATACTACTTTTTCAAATCATTTTGAGGGACCATTTTGCTCCACTTCGTGTCGATTACAATCTTTCTGATCACATTATTATAGTCTTAAAGCCTGTTCAGGCATTATACAGACTATTCCCTCTAGAGAAGGTAAAATTGAAAAGCTTAATGGTTCTACCAAGAGCTCATTGCCAGGTGGTATAAGACCAATGTAGTGATTTAGGTTGCATTCTAGCTGGATGAGTTGTTTACTTGCTTAAGGCCACAGGTTGTGTCAATATCAAAAGCTGCAGGGGTTAGAAAGTTTTCACGCCAGCCTACTGTTCCTATTATTGAACTATTTTTCAAATAATCATTCATTGCATGAAACTGCATGGGAAATAGTATAGGTAGGATGCTACATTGTGATTCAGGGGACCCGGGTTCATTTTCCTTTTTGGTGGGGGGGGGGGAGGCAGGGGCTAGCATATCTTTCATATCATTTGCTTCTATATATACGCTTGTGGCGGTATGCATAGGCACTTATTTTGTGGGTGCATGGCAGGAAGTCTCTTCTACTGTGCTGGCAGAGGACTTACCTCAGTCTCCTGATCTCTGGAACTTCTAAGAGATAGTGTGAACCTAATTGCAAATAATAAAAACAACAGAAACAGTAACAATAGCAATTGTAGTTTCATCGTTTGTAGGATTGGAAGAGACCTGAGCAGATCATCAGTGATGATGATATATTTCTAGTAGTAGTGATGATATATTTCCAGTTTATTTATAATGAGCATAACCTTATTAAAAATAAATGAGACTTTGCGGAAAATGTTGGAGGAAAAACTACATCTCTAAATCATATACTTATAATGCATATGAAATTGAGACCCATGAGATGTTTTGTGTTGTATGGATATCCTTGATTTTTTGTTTGTTTGTTTGTTTTTTGTTTTTTTTTTTTTTGTTGAAGTCCCTACGTTAAGATGAATGGAAGGAGACATTTTCAGCAGTGCTGTTCTTTCTTTAGCAGAACCTATCATACCCAAGAGGAAGGCTGTGTGGAAGAAGTAAACAGATGCCTCTGACAGTGCTACTGTGAGGGCTTGTTTCTTCAATCACACCATGCACTTCAGGGAGAGAGAACTCCTGGGATGAGATGGCATCCACCTCACATGGAGAGGTAAGTCTCTGTTCTCAGCCAAGATGGCTGATACACTAGACAGGACTTTGAAGAGACTTTACTGGAGGATGGAGAAACTCCAAGTGGAGCATACCTAGGGACTGGCACACAGGAAAGCTCCCACATGAAGGGCAGTAAGATAAATGTTTTTAAAAATGGTAAAAGAACGGTTCTCCCACAGCATCTCAGGAAATTGTGAGTGTCTACTGGGGGCTTCACCTGCCTGTATACCAATGCCAGGAGCATGGGGAACAAGCACGAGGAACTAGGCCTCCTGCTTTCTAGTGGGCAGTATGACCCACTAGTGGGCTACACCCTGCACAGAAGAGAATGAGCAGGGAGAAAAACCAGCAGGGTAGCTCTCTGTGAGGGAGCAGTACACCTCTCTGGAGGCTGACCTTGGCTCCAAAGATAAGCAGCTTGAAATCCTCTGGGTCAAGGTTCAGTGGGGGTGAGGTGAGAGAGACCTAACTGTGGGCATTTACTACAGGCCACTGAACCAAGGAGAGGAGCTTGGTCTGGAGTTCTCTCAATAACTGACAGAGGCTGCGCTTGTAAGGGACTTGGTTGTCATAGGTGACTTCAATTATCCAGACATAGATTGGGAGGAACACTGAGCCAGGTTGGATTGGTCATGTAGCTTCTTAACTATAATTGAGGAGCTCTTTCTGAACCAGGAAGTACAAGAACCAACCAGAGGTACTGCTGTCTTAGACTTGGTCTTGGCCAAAGGAGATGATCTGGTATGTGGCTTGATCAGTGAGGGTAGCCTGGGTGACAGCAACCATAAGCTCATCAGGCTCACTGTCTGCTGCAAGGTAGACAAATCAACTAGCAGGATTGAAGTCCTGGACTTCAAAAATGCTGACTTCAACAGGCTCAAGGCATTAATATGGGAGCCAATGCAGGACCATGGATGGAAGACAAATGGGGTGCATGAAGAAAGGCCATCCTTAAGGAGACAATCCTTGAAGAACAAATGAAAACCATTCCCATGAAGAGGAAAATCCTGTTCTAGATGCCACACTTCAACAAGGACATGGAAAAACTTGAGAGGGTCCAGAGAAGAGCCACCCATATGATCAGGGACTTGCAAGAGAAGCCATATGAGGAGAGACTGAGGGACTTGGGCATCTTCAGCCTACAGAAGAGAAGGCTGAGAGGGGACTTGGTGGTGGCTTACTGCTACATCAAGAACTGTTCACCAGGGCACCCCTGGGAAGACCAGGAGCAATAGATACAAACTCCTAGAAGGCCGCTTCAGGCTCAATTCCAGGAAAAAACCCTTCACAGTCTGGGTGTCCAGACTGGAATAAACTCCCTCCAGTGCTAGTGCAGTCACGTACCCTTGAAATCTTCAAAAGGAGACTGGACAGTCACTTTGCTGGGATCATTTGAACCCAGTTGTCTTTTCCTGCCTGGTGCAGGGGAACAGGACCCAATGATCTAGAAGTCCCCTTCCAGCCCCTACCAATCTATGAAAGTTCCAAGGAAAAATCGGTATTTTCAGATAATAATAAATAATTACCTACTGATTTCCCCTTTCATCCTGATTAGACATTATTATTTTTAGTTGCGTAGAAAAGGCAAAGCTAATAACAGATTTTAAACGACATTTATCAAATATCAGCTAAATTATCCATATCCTCTGATCAAATATGGACTGGGTTTAGAGTGAACCTAAGACATTTTATAGTTCATGAGATGGGTACTGTTTTGCATGTATATACTGTCAGTTTTATTGATGTATATTTAAGAAAAAGCATAAGGTTAATATGCATTCTATAAGAAATGTGTATTACATAAAAATTTTAAAATGTCTATCTTTTTTAATTGATTATAGTGTTAATAGGGATAGTGTAATGCAATAGTATCTTGGAGCCAAATTCTTCTCAATTACAAACACATAAATGTACAGAAGTCAATGGATTTGCACCAGAAAAGATTACAAATGAAATTGGTGCTTTAATTTACCATTCATTTGAATGAAATGATAAAAAAATGGTTTTTGCTAGTGCAGCTGATAGCTTTGGAAATTATTACAACCTCAGAAACATAGCATTACAAATTTAGATAAACAATAACTATCAGGAATAAGTGAACTGTTACAATTATAGATTATGCTTTCAGGTAAATATCTCTAATACAGAAATAAAACTTGTAAAAATATACTGAATATAAAGAAAATTGTCTGTAATCATAATGCATTAATGGCTTTTTGGATGTTTGTATGGCCAGCAAGGTCTACAGTATTTGATAAGATTATCTTTAACTGATTCTAAAAATGGTAAAAATTCCAGTGGGTGACCTTCAAAACAAACTTTATAATCTTTGTTCAAGCTTCCTGGACTCATACATAGCAATCTTTGGACAGCTGAAGAAAATTTTCCTGCATACTTCAGGATCTGTTTTGTCTTCTTATAGTCTGTAGTAAAGAACAGAAAAAGAAAGTGTAAAACAGCAAAAGAAGACTTAATGGCCTGATTTTCCTATGAATTCATAGAACAGTGTTCCTTGTTCGCAGAAGTACTTATCCAGATGTTCCTTTCTCTGAAGAGAATATAACATGATGCCAACATTCCTAATGGTCATTGTTTATTGACAGGCTGTAGGCTTACAGGTAGACTTTCCGCATAATTTTTGCTTTTACCTTTTACCTGTTGCCACTGAACAGTTAGTCACCACAACATATCTAATTTTGGTTCATTTGGATGTGGTTCCATTCTGGGCAAAATAAAATTACTCACACACAGGCAAGTTTTGGGGAGCTGACTTTCCAAAAGATCAGAAGTGAACTTACCTTTATGATGTATTTGTTGTTTTTGAATTCTTTAATAAAACTTAGGATTTGTAAATTTATTTTTAGACCTAAATAAACCTCATTAAGTGGTGTTTCATTACATTACGGTGTCATGACTGAAAAGGTTCACTATCCCTAGACCGGATAGCTCCAGCAGTGGATCTAAAGAGAATTTCTCTTAAAACATTCAGCATATCAAAACAAAGGTAAAATTCTGTCCTGGTGTATCCTGTCCTCATTATACCCAATTTGCAGTGTTGTTCCTTGTTCTTTACCACATCATACATAACATAACATAACAGCTGAATCGGCTGCATTCAACTGAAGGCCCAGGAAAGTTCACATCTGTGTGTATCTATTCCTGATACCATAACTATGTCCATTTTTCATGCACGTACGTCAGAAAATGCTAATGAGTAATATCCATCTAGCTCAAAAAATACTGCATAGAAAGTTCCCTAAGGATCAGTTTAACAACTGTTTTTCTTGGATACATACAAATTGTGTGTATGTTCATGATCCATAAAATGACATAAAGCCAACTTATCCAAACATGGGAAACCTATCCTGATAACTGGCCAGAAATGCAAGGTAGTAATGATGTGTCAGGACAAGATAATATATTTTGACAATTTTTAGGGTGATGGAAAATGGTTTGAAGAACTTGTCCATGAATATGAAGCCCTAGCAATAATGCAGTTTTATGACAAATGAATGGAAAAGCTGTATAGACTTACAGGATATGGGTCACTTATGACCAGGAATTAAAACATCAGTGAGTATGTTAATCAACAAACCATTCTTTTTCTTACAGCTTACATACACCTTCTAAAAGTGATTACTGTCCACGTAACATTTAGATTTGTTTAACAGTGGTGTACTTTTGTTGCAGTTATTTTTCAAAAGTATACTTGGCGTTTAGCTAATGCTTATTTATAGGAAACAAAATGAAAGCCGGTGCTGGCTTGAAAACTTCATGTAACTTAAACTACAATTAATATAATATCTTTTTAATACAATTCATAATTGATTTCATGCATTTAAATTATCAAGTCATAGTACCTTTAAGAGCCTTACATTAATCGTTTCAGAATGTAGTTTAAGTCCTTGTCCCATAAGGACAAATATTACATTTGGTTATTTTCTAAATACTACATCATTATTACAAATTGAATCCTTTACCCTAGTCTGAATGGTACAATATGTCACTTTTTCTAATATATGTTATTGATTTGCTGTTTTCACCCTCCTTCTGAGTTCACAAGTTACAAGAAAAGTCATTTGATTTAGTCTCTTTCCATGTCCATAAGACTTATTTTTCACTTGCTTTGCTGTTCTGGGATGAATTTTCTGACTAAGAAAACAAGTGTTTTTTGTATTTTTGTTTTTTTTATATTTGCTTGTGTGGGCAGTATATCTTACAAAATATTGGGAAAAGCCTTGTTCATTTACCAAAATAGTTTCCTTTAATGTTGTCTGTAGTGTATGATTCTTTTAAAGAGCTACAGGGATTTAAAATATACATTAAAACATGGACTGAAATTACGACTAATTCCTATGCAATCAAAAACAATTACAGTTATTTATGTTGGCTGAACTCGATTCTGTATATGATATCTAGACATATATAGGTGGGTAGAGGTATTTACTTTTATTGAAAAATGTATTATCTTAAAAATATGGAACTTTGAGGAATGAAGGCATTGTACTGAAAGGTTTTCACTCTTGCACTGTATTTTGAATGTTGGAAAATTCTGAGGACAAAATAAAAATATGGAATATTTGTTAGACATGACTTTTTTAAGGTTACTTTCCTTCCCTCACAGCAGTCAAAGGTGCTATATTCCTCCTGCATTTGTGCCAGTTATCAAACTTCAGATAACACCATCTAGACAATATTGCAATACAAAACTGCAACTTCAATAATAAAGTGAAAGAATTTGATACTGATAATACTAACACAATTGGAGAACTGTTCAACAGAAGGAAATTAATGTTCTGCAAGATACAAAAGAGGCAATTAACATGGTTTTGTGCTCTATGCTGAGCATAAAAGGCATTGCAATGGCTGACTACTTGTCAATATCTGTACAAGTCATCGTGAATAAGATACATAGGAACTACTAATTTTTGTAAAAGTACAAAGGAATGGTTGGATATATTGTTTTAAAGCGTAATATAACTTTACAATTTGTTTTCCATCTCTGTGGCTTTATAGATTTTTTTGGGGAGGGGGGGCTGGTTTTTTCTTTTTCGTTTTTTAGATGGGTTTTAATTCATGTTTCTTGTCAGAAGCAATGATCACTGTTTCTGTTTCCCTCAATGGTTTTTATGCCAGGCTCAAGCTTTACATTTTACACAGATGACTGCACTCAACCATTTACTCAGTCACCCTGGAGGTACAGAGAAAGAGAGAGAATCTTTCTACCAAAAAAAGAAAAAAATAGAAAACAAGTTAAAAAGAACTGATGAGATAGCAATTGTAGTGATCAAAAAATAAATAAAAAAAATATTATTCCAGACAAGATAGAAATGTATTTGGTAATAATCTGCAGTCATATATGACTACAGACAGATATCAATCAGCACCTAAAATAACATTGTGCCCCCAAGCCCTTTTCCACATCACTGTTTAACCTGGATACCTATTGTGGAGTATTTTCAAGGCCAAAACTTGCTTCCATTGGAGGCGGTAAGAATTTTGTCATTGCCATAAGTAAGAGCTGCAGATACTCATTTTATTCCTGGCACCAAACATATTGTAGGGCATTTGTAATGATTTGTGGATATGTTGCAATAATGAGGCAACTGAGATCAGTGAATGAATTAGCTAAACATGAAGAATTTGTTGCTAAAAGGAATGGGACCATGACTATATTTTCATGTATATAAAAATACTTTTCTGGTTTTGTTTACTGAATATGTCAGAAATGATTTAATACAGCTGTTCACAATCTGTGGGTTGTAACCAATGTTCCCGCTAACATTTTTTCCTTGTGAGGAATGGCAGGTTGATTTTGCTTAGAGCTAGATCCACAAAGGGTACCTAGGCTCAGCATTGCAGGGTCTCACTTTTGTGATGCCTAGTCACCTGGTGGAATTCACAGCCCGGAGTTAAATGTCTAGGGTTCCCTATAGAACATGTAGGGAGTGAGAGGGATGCCTAAAAAGACACTGACCATGGACCTGCTTAAGTTAGCTAATGGGAAAGGTCAAGGAGAGGGATATGTTTTAAAACCCATATAATTTTCCAGATTCTTAGAAGCCTTATTCTGAGCTCCTGGGAAGTGTCTAACTTTAATAGTAACTGTTAATTTTAAAACTTCTAGAGTTACCTAATATTTTCAGCTATGACATCTGTGCTAGTTCTTTCTCACAAAATCAAACAAGTGTGGACACTCCCTTTTACCCAAAAGCTCAGAATTTGATATTTACTCAGAATGTGGCAGCTGTGCAACTAGATGTCAGCAAGATGATCACCCTTTTTAATCACCAAATTAGTAGGGGCTCCAGAATTGGCTCTCCCTTCACAATGCCTGAATTGGCATCACACCTTTCTGTAAAGATATTTATCCATGTTCCAGTTAATAAACATTTTTGTATAAGGAAATTGTGAACATAGGCAACTATCCTGTCGTGTGTCCCTCTTTGGATCATAGGTCTTAGCTTTTTCATGACCTCTATTTGTAATTTTTTTCATATTCATTCTTCTAATGCTTCTTACACACTGTCACCTACTTTCATCTATATTTATCTATCATTCCCAAGTTATTCTTTTTCCTATTTTAATCCCTTATCCTTAGTTTTTCTTTCTCCCATTAACAGTTAATGGAAAACATGTATTGGAGACAATAGAGTCCTCCTAAAAGTTTTATACTTCTTTTCCTCATAAAGTTTTATTCCCTTCTCACCCCCTCTCCATTCTGTACAGTCTTATCAGCATGGCTTCTTCCCCACTAGCAGGGACTCATTTGGGTTATGAGGAATGGTGGTCCAAGTTCATGATCCTCTGAATAGTTATTTATTTATGACAGTGGAACAGATATAACAGAACAAATTTAGAAAGACCAATAGAATTCATAAAGACTTGGAACAGTTAATAGCCTGATAGGGCCTTTATATAGGATATAGGAAACAAAGATTCAAATCCTATGAGCTGGAAAGAATAGAGACCTGAAACTGGGTATACTGTAGATGAGAACAAATTAGTTTTTCCAGAGTTGAGGGAAATCTCACTGGCTTTTGTCTTTAGTTCCTTGATTCATTCCGTTGTAGACTAAGAAATTAGTATTAATATGGGAAAATATTTTCCTGCCCAACCTTATTACTCACACCATGTGGCTGGTGAAAGCAAGGGCAAAGTATACATAAGGTTTCACTATCAAGTGCTTTAGTCTAAGCAATTCAAAACATAATGCACTTAATACAACTTTTCTATATACTGGGCATGTCTACACATGAGCATTTACTGCACAGTGACCAAAAGTATTGCACAGTACAAGCGGGCATCTACACGTGCATGCCTGTACTGTGCAGTAAATATGGCAATTTATGCAGACTTGAGCATATATTTGATAACTGAATCATGCAGGTATCAAATTTGTGCCTGGTTAGTTACTGTACAGTAATGCATGTGTAGATGCGTCCAGTTCTGGGCGCCACACTTCAAGAGGGATGTGGACGATATGGAAAGAGTCCAGAGGAGGGCCACTCGTATGATCAGGGGTCAGCAGGGCAGGCCTTATGAGGAGAGACTACAGGACCTGAACCTGTTTAGCCTCCACAAGAGAAGGTTAAGGGGGGACCTTGTGGCCTGCTACAAACTGGTCGGGGGGATCAGCAGGTATTGGGGGAGTCCCTGTTCCCCCGTGTGCTACCAGGAGTGACCAGGAATAACGGTCACAAGCTGGCAGAGGGTAGGTTTAGATTAGATATTAGGAGGCGCTACTTCACAGTCAGGGCGGCTAGGGCCTGGAACCGGCTTCCAGGGGAAGTGGTGCAGGCTCGTAGCCTGGGGATTTTTAAAAGGAAGTTAGATGAGCACCTTGCCGGGGTCATCTGACCCCGGTGCTCTTTCCTGCCAAGGCAGGGGATCGGACTAGATGATCTACCTAGGTCCCTTCCGACTCTAGCTACTATGAAACTATGAAACTATGTATGTGGGTTGACTTGGGGCTAACTTTAGTCTTGTCAGCCTGCACATATTATTAATGAACTTTAATGCCTGCACATGTAGACACTGACGTATGCCCACTTACTGCACAGTAAATTAAAGTTGGCATAAATGCATGTGTAGATATGCCCACTGAAAGCTAAATTAACCTTTTAAGTGCGTATCTTCAAAATAAAGCTGGCAAAGTATATGATCATATGTAGGGTGTCTAATAACTTATAAGAACTCAAGTTTCTCAAGAAATACAGCACAATGACATTTATTAACTGCAAGAGTACCTCACAGTGGTTGAATCTTTTCAAGTTTCTGGAAAATCAAAATTATTTTGCATATATCAGGTATAGAGGTAGCAAAATAAGAGTACCAGTTGGTAGAATCAAGTAAGTAAACTCTCACATTATTTCATATTAAAGCAAACAGTTACACTATTTTTCTATTGCCTTCAAAGAATTATAATAGGAGTGAGAAGTTCACTTCATTACTATTTTATAGGTTTCAAAAACAATGAGCCAGCCAGTAGGATACATTCAAATTATGATTTTCAGTTTTCTCTGTGTTTTTCAGAGCTAAAACATCCTGTTTATTTTAAATAAGAGCTGCAAATCTGATTGCATTCTTTGACTCTAAGATCTGTGACTTAAGAAAAATAAGAAATATCAGTGCAAGCAGCAATGAATACCACTATACCCATTTGTACTTTCAAACAGCAATCCATTTAAGAGATGTAGTAAGAACCAAATTTATCCAAATCTGTGGGCTATTCAGGATTCATACACGCTAGTTTTTTATCTTAGACATAAAACTAGGTCATGAACATTCATATTGGATCCAATCTAAAGTTCCAGAAAGTTCAATGGAATTCATGCATAATGTTCTCCTTTGGATTTATTTGGGCTATTTCCAGGTATGAGTACAGGTTTGAGAAAAAGCTCATATTTAAGGGAAAGACATGGATGGTAAGCAAGTCATAATCAGTTTCTTCAATTAGAGTGAGATGGGGTACTTCTGATTCAGGACAAAATAATCAGCAACTGCTTCAAGATCCACTAGGAAGTGGACTCAGACAAATAGATTGTTAAAAATGTAGTCATCTGAAAAATGCTTACATTTAAATTTAATATTTGAAAAGAAACAATACACTGTTTAACAAATGAGAAATTTTACTATGCTAAGTAAACTGTTTCTAACCATTGTGATGTGTAGGAAAAAATAGCTACTGAACAAGGAAAAAAAAGTCTCTTTGAAGTTCTTTAAACTATATTATCTGATCAAAACATCTTTGCAGGTAAAAAAGAAAAGTTTGAGAATAATAACTGCCAGTCTCTGTGAATATGTAGGTCCATATTCTGCTTTCACACATTTCTTTGAATTATCATTTCAGTGCACTTATGCCAGATTTTCTCTGGGATAATTGAGAGACTATACCTCTCAATGAGCATGTCTACATGAGCTGCTTCAAGTGCAATAGACTAATTCTACTGTGCATTAGTGTGGATGACAAAACCCATGCTAGTGCACAGTAGAATTAGTGTACTATGCTTTAGCATCACCAAAAACACGTGCCAGCACTAATGCACACTAGCACCAATTATGGCACATTAACGAATGTGTAGACACATCCATGTTTCATAGATTCATAGATTGTAAAGGGCTGGAAGGGACCTCGGAAGATCATCATGTCCAACCGCCTACACCAAGCAGGAAAGATAATTGGGAGGTCAAGTGACCCCAGCAAGGTGACCGTCCAGTCTCCTCTTAAAGATTTCCAGGGTAGGTAATTATACCACCTCTAGAGGAAGCTTATTCCACAGTTTGGACACCCTGACTAAGAAGAAGTCTTTCCTAATGTTGAGCCTGAATCCATATTCCAGGAGTTTGTGGCCATTATTCCTGGTTTTTCCCTCAGGTGCCCTGGTGAACAGTTGCTCACTGAGCCCTTGATGTACTTCCCTAATGTAGCAGTAAGCTGCTAGCAGGTCCCCTCTCAGCCTTTTCCTCAGGCTGAAAAGTCCCAGATCCCTCAGCCTTTCCTCGTATGGCTTGCCTTTTAAGACTCTGATTATACAGGAGGCTCTTGTTTGGGCTCTTAGTCTTGTCCATGTCCTTGTTAAAGTGTGGTGCTCAGAATGGGATGCAGTACTCCAGCTGCGGTCTCACCAGTGCTGAGTAGAGAGAAAGAATTACCTTCTTGGTTTTACTGGAGATGCATCAATTGATGCACGCCAGAGTATTTGCTGTACTGGCTACAGCATTACACTGCTGGCTCATATTCATACTGTGGCCTATTATTACCCCCAGGTCCCTTCCAATTGTGACACTAGTCAATTTGGTGCCACCAAGCATGTAGGTTTGTTAGGGGTTGCTAATCCCGAGGTGGAGCACTTTACATTTCTTGTTCATGAACTTCATCAGGTTCTGATCCGCCCAACTTGTCAGCCTGTCTAGGTCTGCCTGTATCTGTAGCTCTTCACCCCAACATCCAAATTGTTAATATAGATGTTGAAAAGTATTGGAACACACGCCAACCCCTGCAGGACACTGCTGTCCACTTCTTATCAGGATGACATAGATCCATTCACTATGACTCTCTGGGCTCTTTCCTGCAGCCAGTTTCTCACCCACCTGACTGTCTTGGAATTAAGCCCACTATCCTACAATTTTCTTGTGAGGACATTGTGGGATACTAGATCAAAGTCCTTTTGGAAGTCAAGGTATACAATGTCAACAATGTTCTGTCATATCCAGGTGGCAATTTATCTGGTTGTAGAAGTAGATGAGGTTATGTAAGGCAAGAGTTGCCCATGATGAAGCCATGCTGCTGTCATTCAGAATCTTACCTTCTGCAGGCTTATCGCAGATAGAATCCTTTATGAACTTTTCTAGGATTATCCCTAAGATGGAAGTTAGGCTGACTGGGTCCTCCCTCCTGCCCTTCTTGTGGATGGGCACAACACTGGTCCTCTTCCAGTCCTCAGGGACTTCCCCAGAGTGCCACAAGTTGTGGAAGAATTTCACTGGGGGTTCCACAATGATTTTGGCCAGCTCGTTCAACACTCTTGGATGAAGACCATCCAGTCCCACTGACTTGTATACATCTAATTTTATTATTTGGTCATACACCAATTTGACAGCAATTGTAGGAAGGTGATTATTCCTACCGTGCTCATTCTCTACTCTACCTGGCATGGTTTTCCCTTTGGTCCGGTGAAAGACTGAGGCAAAGTAGTCATTCAGGAGTTCAGTTATCTCCTGGGTGCCAGTAACCAGCTCTCCTGAGTTGTTGTGCAATGGCCCCATACTCCCATTTGTTCTTCTCGTCTTTCCTATGTACCCAAAGAAGGACTTTTTCTTGTCCTTGATTCCTATTGCTAATCTAAATTCGGTCACTGCTTTAGCCTATCTTATCTGTTCCCTGCAAATGTGGACCGTCATGAAATAGTCCTCCTTGGGGCCCACCCTGAGCTTCCATTGTTTATAAGCCTCTTTCTTCTTTTTTAAGAGGACTGTGATATTCCTGTTTAGCCAAGAGGGCTTCCCAGCACTTCTGTTACCTTTTTTTCTGCATGGGAACGGATGTCCTTTGTGCTTCAAGGATCACATCCTTAAGGAACCACCACTCTTCAGGCACACTTTTCATCTTCAGTCCCTGGTCCCACAGTATTTGCCCTACTAGTGACCTAAGCATGTTAAAATTTGCAGTTTTGAAGTCCAAGATTTTAATCCTGCTATCCGATTTGTCTGCCTTACATCGGACAGTGAACATGATGGTTTCATGGTCACTGTCACTGAGGCTTCTCTCTATATTTCAGTTGATCACCAGGTCATCTCCTTTGGCTAGGACCAAGTCTAGCAGAGCATCACCTCTGGTTGACCCATGCACCTCCTGAGTCAGGAAGAGCTCCTTGACACAGGTCAGGAAGGATCATGACCGATCCAACTTGGCTGAGTGTTCCTCCCAGGATATGTCTGGATAATTAAAATCACCTACTATGACCATGTTACATGCATGTGCAGCCCCAGTCAATTCTTGGGTCAACTTCAGATCAAGTTCCTCCCCCTGGTTTGGTGGTCTGTAGTATACATCTACTGTTAGGTCTCTCTAGCCATGCCCCCTCCCCCGACAACTTGACTCAGAGTGTTTCAAGCTGTCCATTTTTGGAGATGATGTCAGCCTCCAAGGAATTGTACTGGTCTTCCACATAGAGCAACACCCCCCACCTTTCTTTCCTACTGGGTCCTTTCTATGCAGGGTGTAGCCCTCTATAGCCATGGTCCAGTCATGTGACGAGTCCCACCAAGTCTCCGTAATCCCTACTAGATCATAATGCACACTGGAGACTAGGAGGGCTAGCTCTTCCTGCTTGTTTCCCATGCCCCTGGCACTAGCGTATAGGCACCTGAGTCCTCCTACTGAGGCCCTCATCTTCCTGTCCCACTGATGGAGAACTATTCCCTCAGCTCCCACAGAAGTGGTTCTCCCAGTTTCCCTATCTACTGGGCTTACTTGAATGTTGGTCCCTGGACATGTTTGAATTTGTGTATCCCCAGCCCCCTGCAATATTAGTTTAAAGCCCTGTCCAGAAAACTAGTCATCCTGATCATGAACAGGGATTTACCTTCCTTTGTGAGGTGGATGCCATCCCTTCCCAGGAATTCTTTCTCCCTGTAGTGTGCACTGTGTTCAAGGAATCTGAACCCTTCTTGGTGGCACCAGCATCAGAGTTACCAGTTCACTTCCTTGATGTATCCTTTCCTTCTGGGACCACAGCCTGAAACAGGAAGCAGAGAAGCAAAGACTACCTGAGCCCCCAACCCCTTAAGCCCAGGCCCCAGAGCCCTATAGTTGCTCATGACCCTGTCTGGGTTACTCCTGGCCATGTCATTAGTTCCCACATGGACATGGAGCACAGGATAATAGTTGGAGGGCTGTTTGAGTTAAATAACCACATTGGAGGAAAGTTATCCATGCAAACAGGTGAGTTAACATATAATTTTCCCTCTTTCCTCTCTTTTAGATCCTATAAAATCATAAAGATACTCTGAATTGGAGAGAGGCAAGATGCCAACAAATAGTAATTTCTTACTTGGTGGGCTCATCTACAAGAGATGTTTACTGTACAGTTAACTAATTAGCTGTACGATAAACATTGTGCATCTACATGTGCACCCATATTAGGCTGAAGTAAACTAATTTAATCCACAGTAGGATACTACTGGTACACTCAAGTACTTGTAACTTCAAGTACTATCCTGCTGTAGAGTGAAAAACTCCACAGCAGTGTACACATAGACTCTGCCGTGGCTGGCTGGGGCATGAGGCTGCTTCCGTGTGAAGACTGCCTGCTGGCTAGCACTATGCTGAAAAACCCTTGTGCCCCAGTCAGGCCATCTGCGGTATACTGAGCCAGGTCAAAGCAGCCTCTGGCTGGAAGCCTGACCCTCAGGCCTCCTGCCAGCCAGGGTTGCTCCATGTGTAAACATGCATCCAAGAGCAATAAACTCCAGCATGATAAACACTGGAGTTTATTGCAGCACATTAAAATGCCTGTGTAGACACATCCAACCACTAGTACTTCTAAGTACCTACTAAGAAAGATATTCTGATCTCCTTTAAACTCCTTTAGATCTAATGTGTCACCAAGCTAATGAAATAATTCCCCCCAATACTGAGACCAGACTATAGGCTATACAGATCAATTATATCTGCACCATCCAGTAATCAGTTTTCAGTAACATTATTTACTACCATTAACTCCACTTACTCTTATAAACATGTAAAAAATAATTTCAGTATCAGACATGGTGTAGGGAGTAAGTTAATAATTTTTCATACCAGAAAACATGTGGAGGTCATATACCAATTCATTTGGTAATTGAATTTGCCACATTACTTGCAACTTTGTTCATTTTATGTAGTGGGAATACGGCAAATAGTGATTAAGACTCCCATGTGGTAAACTCCATATTTAATATTCTCTGCTTTACTTGCAGTTATGTTTTTTTTAATTTACCTTCTATATATTCATACTATTTTTAAAAGAGGAGACAAGGAATGCAAAATCAATGTGAAGTGGCAAAAGGAGCATACTTAATAGTACCTACTCTACATCATCATTCTAGACACCACAAGGCCAATATCATAGTTTTTCCTGCTGGCATATACATCAATAAGCTTGTTTTGAAATGTTTTGTCATGATTAGGATTTTAATGGCTTTCCATCCATTCTTTTCAAATGTGTCTGTCATATGGAAGGAAATGGAACATCTTTTGTTATCTTCACTGTAATTAAAGCTCATGTAAAATGTCTTTTTGTATTTACAAAATGAAACTTATGTGTTCTTGTTATGGCATGTAGAAAAGTGATTCATGAATAGGACTTAATTTTTGCTGACCTTTGCTAAGCAAAACTATTCCATTCTTCTCCATTCAGTCTTCTACAGAGAGAAAAAAACCAGAGGGAGTATTTGTTTGTGGATATACTTATAGCATCACTCACTCTATTAGACAGCTGACTCTGCAGGGTACATAAATAAGCTCTCTGCAAAGCAAAATCTTCCTTGTAATCATTTTAGATTAAGGTTCAAGGACCACACAGAATGGATCAAATTAAATCCGAATGGAATTGTCATTTTGAAGAGTTATGAACTTTTTAAGGGTTGATACTCAAAAGCATGCCCTGTGTTTGCTTAGCCAGTTATTTATTCCAAAATGATGGACTGTTAAAAATTGGTATATATGCATTGCATATTCATGTGGGATTGAATGTGGCAGGGGGGATGGGTTTGTTTGGGGGGAGGGGTTGTTTTTTTTCTATTTTAACCTGCCTCATTCAGAATCTTCAGTGTCAAACAAACATAATTCATCTGTAATTAAAGACCGTACATGTTCTGGTTGCAATGTGAAATATATCCCAATGAGGAATGCACCACATAAATTCCATGGTAATGATCAGATACTGGACTTGCTGGGTGCATCCCCATGAACAGGAATACGGGTTTTCCTGGGGACAAAGAACTATTTGTCCCCAGGTAACACCTGTGCCATGTGTGCAGCACATTACCTTGGGTGGCATAGGGGAGGCTGGGGCCAGCAACTGTGATGGCCTCAGCAGCATTACCTGAGGTCCTGGGGGACTCTGGGGGTTGAGGAGGCAGTGATTCTGCAGCATGGAGCCTGGCCAGCAGCTGGAGTGCAACTCCAGCCAGCCACGCTCCAGTTTTGGGTGGCATGCACTGCTGTTACATGCACTGCTCTGCTTTTTTTAAGACACTGTTTGTTTTTTTTACTTTGGGATTTCCCCTTGCATGGGGAATGTCTGCATGTGCAGCATTTTTGGCACTGCAGATGGATCTGCAATACTTCATACCACATGTCTGCACTCATCTGGACACAGCCATTGAGATTAACTAATAGAGCTTTCCAAAGATCTACATGGATTATCTTCACTGAACTGCCTCTTTCCAAAAATACAAATCTAGAATGGCCAAGATGGATTTAACTGTAATTTGATGTATAATTGTTCTTTCAATAATAGAAATATTTATTTGAAAAGCAAGGTATCTTCTCTATTATGAACATCATTAAGTACATTCAGGTAGATGCAGACTAATGTTTTATTTTTTGGCAAAAGGCAATGACATCTTTATTGACTAGCTCATTATTTCCAAATGTTTACTTTCTGTTTGTTTGTTTTTTAATTTTCTAATTTTCTAGATAGCTACAAGTCTTCAAATACTCAGTTAACCTTTGTAACATATTTATTCATTTATGTTTTTGAGAACTCTTTGATTCAAACTGCAAACATTAAAAAAAAATCCTTATTACCATTTATAATCCCAAAATTTTGATTGTAAGTGTTTGCATAAGTGGATATTATTTTTGCCCTCAGAAAATATGTAAGTAATACTATTTTTCCTTCTGGACTCTAGCAGCATATAGAATCCAGGCAACAGCAATGGGTAATGGGTGTGCTCTCGATTTCAAAATGATCTGTGCATTTTTATTTTTCATTAAAAGGAATGGATTTCTTTAAACAAATCCATGTTCTGTAAATAATCACAGCTGAAGGCAACAGTAATTTATATCCCAAAATAATGTAGTTTTCAGACAATTAAATAATTAGAATTCATGTATTCAGTAAAAAGTAGATAATGACTATACTAACCCTAATAATCCATATGCCCATTAGAATTAGTTTGAATGAACATTTTTGCCATTTCAAAATGCAACGTGAATCTCTCACTGTGAAAACCAATTTAGTTCAGTTTAATGGCAAGCTAAAACATTGTATGCAGTGATTTTCACAATAGGAACTTGTGGGTATGCATAAGGAACCAAATATCTTTAGACAGAAGGCACGATTCCTTAAGGACTACAAAAGGAGGCATTGAAATCCTTCTGCTAGGCATCGGTTGGCAACATAAAGGGCCAGGTTCGTATTTTGGGGTACCTCATAAAAAATATCAGTGGCTCAAGCTCTGACACAGAAATCTGGGAACACTAAAATTCCTGGGGCAAACAATATAAACAAAACCTCCTTCCTTGCAAGCAGTGTAAACACAAACATCCAAATTTATTATAGAAAATAAAACAAAAGAAAACATTTATCATTTTAAAACATGTTTAACTACAAAGCAAAGTCTATAGGTAGCACCCTCTTGGGGGAGGCTTCACCCATACCTAGGCAGTTTGGGACCTTCTGTGGGCCTCCACTCCTATACCCGCCCTTCAGCAATGGGCTGGAGAGGGGTGGGGAGCACACTGGAGAATCCTGTGAGCTGCTCCTTGGGTTCACTGTGTCTCAGGGGGCTGATTGAGAGTATGGGTCCTTCTGCATTGCAAGGGCCTCTGTTGCTCCAGGAGATGTGTTGGTGTCACTGGGCATAACCCTAGGTAACTCAGAGGGATGGAAGACCACGAGTGTCGATGAAGCCCCTCTGCTCTAGGCCCAGGCGAGACACGGCCCGCCCCGCCTGAAACTTTGTAACCCTTTCTTTGAACTTTTGTAACCTCCTGTAATACTGGAAAACAACATAAGTAGCAAGCAAGCTCCCTAAAACTGTTATCTGTGGAATGCAAGGGCACCACTCAGAGACAGAAGGGAGGAGGGAAAGGCGGGGGGCAGCTAGTGGAAAACTACTGTAGAAATGACCAGGGTATAAATATACACTGTTGCAGGGCTAGGGGCACAGGATTTGAGACCATACAGTCTCCCTGCGCCTTTTACTTGAGCTCAAATAAACTCTGTCTACTTCTCCCCCCAGTGTGTTTATTGGCGTGACGCACACCGGGCAACGAACCCAATTGTTGCCTCCCTTGGGCACCTTGTGCTGGCAACAATGATGAAAGATGCAGTTTAACACCTCAAACCACCATGCAGAAGTGGAGGTCAGCACTCTGCCACATGTTTCCCACTTCCCTGCTAGAACCTGCGTCCCGTTCATAGGCCATGCCCTTCTAAACATAATCTCAAAGGGGCTAAGCCCTAATCTTCCCTTAAGGAGGGCATGGATGCAAAGCAGAGCAAGGGGCAAAGCATTGAGCCATTGCAGAGAGGCCTTCTGGCAGATCTTTGATAGATGATGCTTGAGGGTTTGATTTGTACGAGTACTGGGGATCCGGGAGCTCCCCCACTGATGGAATGAGGGCATGCATGTGGGTGTCAGCAGGTCTCAGCGTCCTCAGGGTGGCAGCATTTTTAGCTTCTCTGTCCACCCGGGCGTTACCCCTGGCTACGTCTTGATCCTCTTTCTGATGCGCCTTACAGTGCATTACTGCCACTTCCAAGGTAAGTTGAACAGCTTCCAGGAGTCGGAGAATTTGGGGTCCATACTTCACTGGGGAGCCTTGGGCTGTCAGCAGTCCCCTTTGTTTCCATAGGCCAGCATGGGCATGCAGTACTCCAAAGCATACCTAGAATCAATATAGATGATGACCCGTTTCCCTTTTGACAGTTCTAGCACCCGGGTCAGGGCTACCAGTTCAGCAAGTTGAGCAGATGTTCCGGAGGGCAAACCCTTGGTTGGCCTCAACAACATCATAGAGGGTCACAACAGCATAACCTGCCCTCCTTTGCCCTATGCTACTGCCATCAGTGTACCACTCACAATCAGCATTCAGAAGTGGCTGATCCTGTAGGTCTGCACAGCTGGAGTACTGTGCATCTATGATGTCTAAACAATCATGCTCTTGTTCTTCCGTTTCAGGTAAGATAGTAGCTGGGTTAAGGGAGGGGCAGGGCTGCAGAGTCACGTCAGGGTTCTCCAAAAGCTTAGCTTGGTACCGAGCCACTCGATATCCTCAAAGTCCAATAAAGTTCAGGAGGCTTACAGTGGTGTTAAGGCAAGAGTTTAAATCCACGGCAGCAATTATTAAATCATCCACATATTGTAACAAGAGAACTTCATGCTCATTATTCCACTCCTCCAAGTCTTTAGCTAAGGACTAGCCGAAAAGGGTAGGAGAGTGCTTAAATCCCTGGGCTAATACTGTCCAACAAAGTTGTTTCTTAACCCTTTTTTTGTCCTCCCATTCAAAAGAGAATATCTCCTGAGAGGGGGGATTAACTGGAATCGTAAAGAAAGCGTCTTTCAAATCAAGAATCGAGAAATGAGTATACTGCCCTGCTATGGAGGCCAGCAAGGTATACGGGTTTGGGACGAGGGGATGAATAGTTTTAACCTGTTCGTTAACCGCCCTTAGGTCCTGCACCAGTCGATATGTGCCATCAGGCTTTAGTACAGGCAAGATAGGAGTGTTCTAGGCTGACTGACACTCTCGCAGTATGCTGTACTTTAGGAAATGGTCTATAGTCTCCTGCAGTCCCTCTCTGGCTTCCTTTTTGATTGGGTACTGCTTGATTCATACCGGGCCTTTTCCTGGTAGTAGTTGGATATTAATGGGGGTTTGATGTGTAGCCTTTCTGGGGACCCCCCTTGCCCATACCAAAGGGTATACCTGGTCTTCCCACTGGTTCCACTCCGGGGGAGCGTTCATAGCCAAGGGTTCAACCGCGAGGGTCATTATCCATGCATTTTCAGGGGGCAATGTGAGGGTTATTTCATCCTGGGTAAAATGCAGTGATGCACCTAATCGACAAAGCAGGTCTCGTCCTAGCAGGGGTGTTGGGCAATCTGGAAGGTAGACCAATTTGTGAGAAAGAGCCCGGTCTCCCAGAGCACATTCTGCAGGAGCATACACTGGGCACTGAGTCTTTTTTCCCGTGGCACGCACCACGGTGAGAGAGTCCGCTACGGGAAGTTGAAGAGGTTGATTTACAGCGGTCCATGCAGCCCCGGAGTCTACCAAAAAGTCAATTTCTGAATTCCCCACCCACATTTTTACTCGGGGTTCCGGGGGTGGGGTGGTCCATTTCCCCTGACACCCCTACTCCTGTTCTTCCACTGCCATTACAGGAGTACAGTCTCTCCCTTTCTCTGGGCATTCATTCTTCCAGTGTCCCTCTTGCCGGCATAAGGCACGCTGGTTCCGCCCCAGGCGTCTTTCTTGTGGGCTAGGGCGCCCGCGCCCACAACCCTTTATACCTCTGCCTCTCCCACCTTCTTGTGGCCTTTCTCTGACTCCAGCCTGTACTGCTGCTACTAGCATTCTAACTTGTCTCTTTTCCTCTTCTTCCTTTCTGAGGGTATACGCCCTGTTTGCAGTCTCCAGGATTTGTGCAACAGACATACCCATTAAGTCTTCCTTTTTTTGTAATTTCCGCTTTATATCAGGGGCTGCGCGGCTGGTAAAAATACCTTTCATAATTGCCTCCATTGCCTGGTCATCAGAGTCTGCATTGGTATTTTGCCGAATGGCATCCTGGATGCGCTATAGGAACGCAACCGGACTTTCCTTCGGCTCCTGTACAATTTTGTATGGCTTTGCCCAATTATTATGTCGAACAGCCGAGTGCCTGAGCCCATGCATAAGCAGTTCTTTGTAAGAGGTAAGACGGGTATGATCCACAGGGTTGTTAGGGTCCCATCTAGGGTGTGCTAGGGGAACCACATCTGCCGGACCAGGAACATTGATGGGGTTCCTTTCATGCCTCCACTGTGCTTCCTCCCTTGCTTTGGAAATAACTTGATTCTGCTCTACTTCAGATAATAAGGTTCGCATAAGGATATTACAATCGTCCCAATCAGGCTTGTGACTAGCTAAACATCCCTCAAAGACAGAGATAAACTTACTCAGGTTAGTTGAAAATTCTCCAGCCTGTGCCTTAAAAGCTGCCAGGTCCACCAGATTAAAAGGTACATGGATGTATACTTGCATGGTCTGGGCTGCACGCCCATCTGCCCCAGGCCGGGCTATTACAGTTTCAGTAAGTAAAGGATAAAATCCCACTGAGGGAGGAATCTCTGGAACCGGGGGCATCTGATCTTTATATGGTGGAGGTGTTAAAGCAGAAGGGGACGCCGACTCTGGCATTACAGTGGTTGGGGGGGAATGCTGAGACTCAACACTAACAACTACCGATCCTGTCGGAGTCAAATTACACTTCTGCAAAATATCTGTCTTATTTTGTAAAGCAATAAACAATTGCGCATACAAATGTTCATTCCACTTACCCGTCCGCTGACAAAACAGGAGTAATTGGAGGATTGTATTATAGTTCATTGACCCTTCCGGAGGCCACCTTTCCTGATCCTTCAGTTGATATTGAGACCATTCCACTGTGCAGAACCTTTTAAGATTATTTTTAGTCATTAGATCTGACTTAAACAGTTTCCAATTAGTCAGAATGCATTGTAAAGGTGTACACCGTGCCCTGCCAACCGTACTCTGTCCCTGCCCCATACTCCAGGGAGACACTGGGTGTCCCCAGGTCTTAACGGGCTATGCTCAGACTGCTGAGCTTACCCTACCTTGTCCGAGGGACCAGTTCCACACTGTCGCCCACGATCGCTTCTCCACTATTTAAGCGCGTTGCACCATTGTGCCCTCTGGGATCGATCAAACCAAATCTCTGCTGAGGCCCCCGATGAAACCACCAGTGCGCGTTGGGCGTCGGTTGTTGCCGCAAGTCGTCGACCCCAGGAGGGATCCGGGCAAGGTGAAATGTTAGCCTCGAGCCCCACATTGGGCGCCAAAAACTGTTGCCGGCACAAGATGCCTGAGGGAGGCAACAATTGGGTTCGTTGCCTGGTGTGTGTCGTGCCAATAAACACACTGGGGGGAGAAGTAGATAGAGTTTATTTGAGCTCAAGTTATTTGAGCTCAAGTAAAAGGCGCAGGGAGACTGTATGGTCTCAAATCCTGTGCCCCTAGCCCTGCAACAGTGTATATTTATACCCTGGTCATTTCTACAGTAGTTTTCCACTAGCTGCCCCCCCCCTTTCCCTCCTCCCTTCTCTCTCTGAGCGGTGCCCTTGCATTCCACAGATAACAGTTTTAGGGAGTTTCAGCTTGCTTGCTACTCATGCTGTTTTCCAGTATTACAGGAGGTTACAAAAGTTCAAAGAAAGGGTTACAAAGTTTCAGGCGGGGCGGGCTGTGTCTCGCCTGGGCCTAGAACAGAGGGGCTTCATCGACACTCGTGGTCTTCCATCCCTCTGAGTTACCTAGGGTTATGCCCAGTGACATCAACATCATCATACAGCACTCCAAAATTCTAGTCCAATCCGAGCTCTTCTGGGTAGAAAACTACAAAGGAACTTGAAGAAAAGTACAACTAGCACCCAACTACACCACTTGGTTGGGACATAAACTACAAAAGGGACAAAAGGGCAGCCCAGGTCTATTTTGCTAGACCTGGGCTGCCCAGCAAAAAACCAGCAAGACCTATACTGCACTCAAGTGTGGTTAAATGACAAGTAGCACCAGGTCTCACCCTGGCTCAAACTATGCCAGGCTTTACTCTGGCCCAAATCTGTCAGCCAAACATATGACTGGGATTCAGACACACAGCTAGGCTGAAACACAATAGCTGTGAAATAGCAAAAAGAGCCCAGGCCTATGGCTGCAGCCTGGACATCCTGTCTCAGCTATACCACAATGCTGAGACACTACAGTCCCCAAATACAGGGGGCCAGTAACTGCCAGGACCTATATCTAGTCAGTCTGCTCCAGGGATAAACAACCCCATGATATATCCCACTCAAGGCCTGTATGGCCAAAACTGCCCGCAAAACTGCTAGGACTTCATTCCTGATCAATTTGCTCCAGGGATCAAAGCCCTCACTCAAGAAAAAAAATGGGGAAAGAGGGAGAAATAGGAGTCACAAACTCCAAGACAGACTTTCTCTCCCTGTACCTGAGGCTTTTCCATCACATTGCTTTTGCTTGCCTCTGCATTGCAGAGGGGTAGCAAGACCCCTCCAGGGGGAGCAGTTTTTCTGGCTCCCAATTCAGCTGTGAAGCTCTTAGCAGCCCCAGCAGAAAAAGAAAAAAACCTTAGCTGAGCTGTTCTTATATACCTGGTGTGACATCGCCCAAACGTTGTCCAATCAGGGAATGTTACAGTCCACTCTTCTCCCAACCAATCTGCCTGAACAATCCTCTGCTTCCTGTGGCTAATGAGGCCAGAGAGTTTTACATATTTTGCCCAGATACAGGCCCCAGTTTGCCGTGTGCTAAGCACACAGCCAGAAAAACAGGGGCCAACTTGCCCACATAAACGTGCATGAACATACACACACACACACACAATATACAACAACCAAAAGCACATACTTTACCATTCACAACCTCAAGTGTGTGTATGGGTGTGACAGAGTAGTTTGAAAGATTATTTTTCCCTTCCATTTTTCATAAAGTTTATTTCATGTTGTTTTTAAATCCCAGATAAACTAAAATGCAAAATACTGTATGAGAGAAACTACAGAAATATTGTTAGAGCACCACAGTTTTAAACAAACATAAGTAGCACAAATTTTGATTTATATGTTTGCTGGAACAATCTTGGAACTTGGAGGCTTCTACAGATAATTGGAAAAAAGCCGTATGTCTCTTTTATGGGAAATTTTAAAGTCTAATGCATCTTTGCACACGGAACTTACTTTGGAGGTATTTTATCATTGGGCCAACTCAAGATGAAGTTTACAGCTGTACCCAATAATTCACGTTAAATATGAAGTGTCAAATTTTGTAGCTGTTTTTTTTTAGCTGCCCTGCTTCAAAAAAAGCCAAACATGTTTGGAAGCTAAGTGTGCTGGACATAAGTACCACAAAGGATTTTTATCATTATATCGATATGATGCATATTATTATGGCAGTACATTCCACCTCAGTATCTATAACTGGAAATAAACAGCTATTAATCTTTTTAAACAAAGTTATAAGAAAACTAGGAACCTAAAAAAATATTACAAGTGGAAGTTTTATAATAAAATGAGAAAGCTATGAATTTCAGAATAGTGCTATGTTTGAGCAGTGTACATTTTTTTCATATATTCAGTGATCTGTTCTTCCTGAAGCATTCTCTGTCAACTTCACAGTATTGTGATTCACAACTGGTGTAAGTATGTATGGGAATGCTCTTCCTCTGCCCTTTCTTCTGCCATATACTCTAAATGTACAATGTGGGAAGTGTCAATCAGAACAGACTGAAATTCATCCAAGAATAGCTAGTAGCCTGGTGGTGAGGGCACTAAATAGAAGGATATTAGTTCATTTCTAACATCACCAACAGTGTTGTAATGTGCAGAGCACTCATGTTGAAGTCTCTAGTCTGAGTTGGGAAGATCAGTTATTTGAACTGAACTGTCTTATATCCCAGCTGAGTGCCCAAACCATGAGCCTATGTGTCTCTATTTAGGGGTGAAAGAGAACATTTGGATATGACTGTCTTTTCCTCCACAAAAGAGAAAATTTGGATACAGCTTTCTTTTCCTCCACAAAAGGTTTTTTACAAACTTAGCTGTGTCCTTCTCAGGAATAGAAAATGTTATAAAATCTAACCCCCGCAACACCCAAAAAAGATTCAGCCAGTTCCTATCCAGGTCCAGTGTCAAATATTTAAAAAGAAATAGGTGGCAGTCCTAAATATATTGAAGCTATATTTTTTTGAAGTTCCAAGCCTACAGACAGACTTGATCCTATATGGAACCACATTAATTAATTTTAAAAATTGCCTCTTCTTGTGCCTTCCTCCCCACCCCCACCGCCTCTGCCCCCAAGTGCTCCACAGCAGTCTTGAGCTCCCACCCCCGCAAGCCTCCCCCACTCCCCCCTCCTGCCCCTCCCCCCTAATATTTACTCTTGATGGTGCCTGCAGGCACCACAACCATGCTGCAGCCTTAGGCACAGAACGTGGCCCCACCCTGGCCCCATAGCAGTGGCATGGGGCTGGCAATGCTGCTGTGAGTCTGTGCTGGGACCATACTCTGTCCCAGGCTGCAGCATGGATGGACCAGCAGGAAGAAAGTGTAAGCAGGGGGAGTGGAGAAAGGATTTTGGGCACCCAAAGCTGCTTTGGTATGGATAAGTGGAGTGGGAGGGGATGAAGGTGCAGGCAGAATCTGTGAAGCTGTCAGGCCTGGCCCTGACACAGCTGAAGCCACTGCTACAGTATCTGTCTATCTTCTACCTACTCCCATGCTCCATTCAAAGTGAGGGTCTTTTTTACCTATGATAAATGGGGAAAGGGGGAGAAACTTGTCTTGAAATCAAGTTACTACAGTAGTTCTTTGTAGACGGAGCCAGCATTGGATCACTGAGAGCCCCAAGAACAGACTGGGAAATAAGCTGCTTCCCCATCTCACTCACAATAGCTACTTCATAGATATAACCTAATTTAATATAACAGGTTCCCTTTGTGGCCTTGGATCCCTGAAGCTGCCGTGATTGGTTTCCCCTAAGTTCTGTGCTGAACAATATACACAAAGTTTCCATAGAATAAATTTCAAAGTGTTAAAGGGTAAATTTTAGAAGGGCATCAGTACCAATTTCTCTGGAGCCCCCATAACTGTGCTCAATACTTTACAGATATTTCAACAGAGCTTTCTACCCTAATAAGTGTGTGCTCCTATGGATCTAATTGCTTCAATTGGACTACTTTACTGAGTAAATTTAAACACATATGTGCATATTTGCGTGGGCTATAGCACCAAATAGAGAATGGAAGATAAGGGATCAACAGATGACCCCTTAATTTCAGAATTTCTATGACATTTATAACATTTTTCTCTAACAAAAGTAACATCAACTTTTTATTCATAAAATAAATATTTATTATCATTGCCATGCAGAAACTTTCCTGAACATCTTTTACTTCCTTTTTGACTTCTTGTTGGAAACTGTAGGATACAACAATAAATTACTATAAAAATACCAGTACTTTAAATACAGCATCATTTCTCCTTTTTGGACATAAGGTGATACCACAAAGGGGCTTGGGGAACTGGACAAAACCTGTGAAAACCATGGGAAAACAGCTAAGTCTGACTGATTAGAGGATTTGTTATAACAAAGACAGGAACATCAAAGCAGAGCACGAGACTGCTGAGTTGGAGGGAAATGTCAGTACCAAGGACATGGAAAAAAGTTGTTGTTGTGTTAAAGACTTCAAGTTACAGGTGCATCCAACACTGCCAATACCAGCATTAATGAGCTTTGGGACAGATTCCCGATGCCCCAGATTTTACATGAGGCATTGTGGCAGGGTACTGTTGGTGCCTGCCACTCTAAGGACTGGAACTGGATGCAGCCAAGTCCTTGATTGTGGCATCCATTTTTGAGACACAGGCTATATATATATAGGGTGAAGCAGCAGTTTGTTGCTACCCTGCTGTGAGAGAAGCATCAGCTGGCAGATTTGAGGCTCAGGAATGCATTAGAGGTCTATGGGCTAGGGCTATGGAGATGGAGGAGGCTCTGTAGCAAAACCCCGTTTTTCCTTTTTTTTTTTTTTTTTTTATTGTATTCGCTCCCTTTCCCCAACCATTTCTTACTTTTTCTCGATAAGTACAAGTAAGCTAAGATGTAGGATAAGATTTAAACATTTTTATTTTGGTAGCAAGTTTTTGGTTTTGAATATCCACTGTTTTATATAGTATTATTATTAGTTTTGTATTGATTTTCCTGTTGTATATTATATTATTGTCATTTTGTATTGATTTTTATTGTTTCATATGGATATTGTATGGTTTAGGCCTGTGTTTGTAAGTGAACCAAAGTCTTGTCAAGTTTCCATTTTATATGTCAAGTCTCCATCCTATGTCCTTTGCTTGGGCATCCCCTGTGTCACAACTGTATGAGTCACGTATCCCTCCCATGTAAATTGTTTCCCTGATGAATGAGTGTGATTGGGAATGATTGAAATACAATGGTAGCAGGCCTCTACTGAATGGCCTGCAATGAGTGGGCCATCACCTCGCATTGATTCATCCAGGAACCATGGACCTCATCCAGAAGCAGAGACAAGACCAGCATTTGAAAGACAAAGGACCCTGCAGAACCAGCAACTCTCACCATTGCAGACACCTGAAACTGCACAACCCTGCATGAAGCACACATGCTCAGTATGCCAGGGGCTGAGCCTTGCCTGAGCATGCCTCCTGTCACCAGGGTCACACAAGTTCTGCCCCTATAAAAAGGGGCAGTGAAGACAGACCCAGGGGGACGCCCTCTCCATCTGGACAAGCACCATGCCGCACCACCTATCCACCCCTGAGGCCCTGTCAGCAACCCCCTACTGGACAAGGACCCCTTTCCAGCCTGGATAGGTAGATATTACCTACACACCTCCTCCTGTAATTTGGACTCTCTCTCTCTCCTCTTTCTCTTCTCCTGGACTTCAGTGGACTTCAGCCCCTGCACCAAGCCTCTCTAACCCCTGCTGCCATTGTGTGTGGGGGAGGGGTGCAAGGGAACCAATAAGACATTGTGTCACCATCTCCCCTGGTCAATAAAACCACTGTCATTTGCAACCCCAAGTTGGATCATGTTTTACTGAATCCCAGTCCCTTCCCTATCTCAAATTCCAGCTGCATTCTCTGTCTCTCAGCTCCAGCCCCCCACCCGCTAGTTTCCTTATCTCCTCCCAATTCCATCTCCCCTTTTCTGCCACGTCTCAGCCTCCCCTGCTCCTACTGAATTTTTCCTGTGACTTTCTGCTGCTTTTCTCTGCTTTCCTGCTGCCCTGACACCTGCTGCTTTTCCTGTGATTTTCTGCTGTCCATCTCTCTGTTTTCAGCCTTCCACCACACATTCTTTAGTCCGCACCCCCTGCAGCTTCCCAGCTCCTCTTAGGTGTCCTGCAGTTTTCTCTAGCAGCTGGAGCCTTTCTCCAGCTTCCAGCACCTACTGCCACTCCCTGCAACTTCTCTAGCTGCTCCAGAGCCATCTTCTGGCTCCCCACACCCAGAGCCCCTCTTTAACACCCACACTTTCCCTTAGTCCAATTTTCCCTCTCCCCATCTACCTTTTCAGCTCCCCCGTATCTCTGGCTCCATTCCCATCCTCTGTGCTAGCATCGCTTCCCTGTTCTGCAGGCTTTGGGCATTCTCTTTTAATAAATTAAGATCAATTAAACTAAAGTTACCCTGGAGCCTCAGTTCCTCAGCCCAGGCCCCTCTAGTCTACTGGTTCTAATCCCAGTCCTGGTGACTTTAATGTCCAGCAAATTTCACTCCCTACACTTCTACTTTCTTACCTTAACTTTTCCTCGGGTATCCCAAGTACACAAAGCACATGCAAACATATATACATATCACAATACCCAACTCAGGAACTCACTTGTGTGTATGTGTAGGTGGGTGGTATGTGTGTGAATTAGTGAATATACATATATGTATGTATATATAGAGAGATAGATATATATAGATATCATTGTGTGGGTGTGTGTTATATGAATTATTAATCCACATATGTGTATTGGATGTGCAGGTTTTGGTAACTGATTCTGTCTAAATGTGGTGTGTGTAGCGTGTATGGGCTTAAATTGGTGATAGGTGTGCATGAACCTAGACTGGTTATTTTGAACATGTGTGTATGTGAGTTGCTAGTGTGAATGTGTGTGTGTGTATGTGTGTGTGTGTATGGCATTGTGTGCATGATATACGAATTGTGTGTGGGCTTGAATAGGTGATGGGTATGCATATGCCTAGGCTGGTTTGAATGTGTATGTGCCGGAGCTGGTAGTGTGCATGTGTATGTCCCTAACTGACATGCATGTTTGTATATGTGCAATTGTGTCACACCCTCCTGTCTAACAGCACAATATTGAGATCCTGAGAGTTGGCCAGGACCCAGAGAGGGGTCAAAAGGTCCAGGAGCCCGAAGGAGAGATGATGACAGAGCAAAGAGGCTCGGGATCCTAACCGGTGTGAGATGGGGCCAGAGCCTAAGAGGAAACTGAAGGTCCCAGAGAGGGGACCACAGCTAATGGGGTGAAGGATACGGCTGAGTTTAGCTATCTAAGTTGCCATCTGTGAGGCTTGGGTCATGGTGTAAAGGTGGAAAGGAGCTGCAGAGATTTCCCTAAATGTTGGGGTTAAAAATGGGTAGCCTCCCACCTAATTTACATCTTAATCACTTTCCATCAAGGCATGGCAGGAGAGAGAGGTGGCTGGTTAGCCCAGAAACAGGTGGGTGGGCCAAGTTCTAACTGATCCTGGGAAGGCCCCCTGTTACAGGCATCCATGGAAGAGACCTAACCTAAAAGCCCCAACACAATTAAGATAATTAGGTGATTTCTTATTTCAAGTCCCCAAAGCAGGTGCTAAATATACTATAATTTTATAATATACTCTAAAAATAGTTTAAGTTCTCTATCTGCCACTAACTGTATACTAAAAAATGGCAGCACAGAGTTATTGTCAGGCAGTTTAAATAGTATGGCTGGAAGTTATACTGAAGTTTCTTTTTATTATTCCCAGAATTTACTAAAATAAGTAACCCTGAGTGAAAATGGAGGAATGAGTACCTCATATGAGTTACATTATAATTAGGCTAGTATCATCTGAGCAATGATTTACTGGTACAACTTCCAGTTCAAAAGCTACTGGACAAAGGATAATTAAGATTCTAAGATTTTAATTAAGATTCTTTTAAAACATTGCTATCTTTGCATAGCAACAGGCCATAGCATAACATATGAAAGATGTTATTACAGAGGAAAAAAGAGGGGGAGAGAGACCCAGCAAATCTGGAATTAGATTGAATTATTGATAAGATCACAATTGAAATCATATGTATGGTTACAGTATTTGCCTGTGTCTTGCTGCAACAGATCCACAAGAAGGTGATAGAAATTGCTAGATTTTCTAATATCTACAGTTTCATCTGGCCCTGGGCATGGTCATAAACTGCACTCGACTGGATGGCCTGGTGGCAACATGGTAGGCTGCCCATGACAAGTAGCTCCTATAAAATACCAGAATGTTGTAGCCTCCAGAGTAAGGTGAGTATTGAGTGCCCCAAAATCTTGGTCTTCACTGCCGTGTGGGGAAAAGCTAATGGACGTCACCCTGACAGAAACATACCCTCACTGAAGCATAAGGCCAGCAGCAGTTCATATCTGTTGTTCTCTGGCAGAAGCTACAACCATTGAGGCACTGAATTTCTGGACTTGTTCTGGTCTTTGGATTTTGTCTCAATGGTCTAAAGGGAGGATGGTCAGTCTTGGATAACCTCCACCCCTCCATACTGTTTCCTAGGTGTATGCTTCAAAGGTCTTGGTGTGATGGTCACAGAATGCCATAGAAACAGTTTCATCAAACACCTGACTAGATGTCATGCACATACACCATGATCCCAGGATCAATGGTAGCCTATACAAATGCAGACTTATTTTCTCCTCTGTGAAACATATACAAAAGAACAAATCTGCTTTAAGAGGCCCCCAAAGATTATAAACAAAATGAGTGACTTCAGTTTTGCAATACTTTCTTTCAGAAAATGACTTCAATTATATGCATAATATCTCTATCTCTTAAGACAGCTTTCACTCTGTATACTCAGCACACTCCCACACACACTGTGGAAAGATTTAAATGATACACACATCAGGTTTTGTGCATACAAATTCACTTCCCATCTTATATGCTTCTATCAAAGGCTTGTTTGTGATCTGTTGTCTTACTGGCTCATAAGAAGTAATTACAATGTTATGTATTTGTACTATTCATGATCTCTATTCAGCCGTTAACATCAAATTACATTCTGTTTCTATAATCTTTTGATTTCCGTCTGGTTCTAAATGTAACCCTCTTAGGCTCCTTTGCTATTTGTGTTTTACCATGGGGAGCAAATGTGCCTAGTTATTAAACTGGGAAAAACAAAAAAAAGTAGTAGTAGATGCAGTAGTTTTTTAAAATAAACTATGCAAATAGACATTGCTCTGCTTATTTATTTGAAGAATACAGTGTGGGTTCATAAAGTTTGAAGGTGGGGTTTGGCCGAATAGTTCCACAGTCTGATAGTTTCTAGGGTCTTGTAACCTGTCTAGGTCCAATTGTAGCCTGTTGCTTCCTTCTAGTGTGCCCAAATCCCCACACATCTTAGTGTCATCAGCAAATTTGAACAGGGTACTTTTTACCCCCTTGTCCAAGTCGCTGATGAAGATGTTGAACAGTGCGGGCCCAAGGACCAAGCCCTGTGGAACCCCACTGCCCACGTCCTTCCAGGTTGAGAAGGACCCATCCACTACTACCCTCTGGGTGCAGCCCTCCACCCAGTTGGTGACCCATCTAACTGTGTGGGCGTTAACACTGCAGTCCCCCCAGTTTCTTAATGAGAACGGGGTGAGAGACAGTGTCGAAAGCCTTCTGGAAGTTCCACTCCACTGTAACCCCTGCATCTAATGATTTGGTGATCTGATTGTAAAAGGCCACCAGGTTGGTCTGACAGGACCTGCCACTGATGAACCCGTGTTGGTTGCCCCTAAGCATGCAGTCCCCTGCTGGCCCCTCATGGATGTGTGCCAGAATAATTTTCTCAAACAGCTTGCCTAAGATCGAGGTAACACTAACTGGCCTATAGTTTCCTGGGTCCTCCTTCTTCCCCTTTTTGAAGATGGGAACCACGTTGGCCCTCTTCTAGTCCTCTGGCACCACACCAGAGCACCATAGTAGACATACTCCACCAATTCTTGATGTCAGCCACTGTCACTGTGATCATAAATTCTGCTCTAATAATTCTACCAAAGTCAATAGAGTTATTCCAGATGCACAGCAGTGTAACTAGGTCAGAATGTAGCCTAGTTTAGTATTGATCCATGTAAAGTCCGAGTCAATCAGGACCCTAAATGACAAGATAAACATGAGCTGTTTCAGATGACTGACTGCAGAAGTGTTGCCGCATACTGTGGGAATGTCTCAGGGTGTTCTTCCCCTGGAAGGTCTGCATTCAACATGGCTGGAAACTGCCCCAAATACGCAAGCCCATACCAGTAGATGCATTCTTGTCTCAGCTCTCTTCTTAGCATCAGATCCTATGCTATAAGAACTTGCAGGGCTGGCCCACAATTTTTTGGGGCCCCCTGCAAGATATAGTTTTGGGGTCCCCTGATCCATTGGCAGAGACAACCATAGCAGGGTGCAGGGCCCAGGGCAAATCAGCCTGTGAAGGGCCCCCTTTCCCATCCCACAGCATATGAACATCCCAGCACACTAGGCATGTGGGTAGGGGTGGTGGCCGGAATTTCTGGCCAGAACAGTTAAACAAACATCCAACCTACCGAGCAGGGGCTACACCGCAAATGTGATAGCCACCACCAAATGCGGGAGGGGCCACAGCCTCTCGGCCTAGCTCTGCAGGCCCCTGGGCTGCAGGGCCCCCTGCAGCCACAGATTTCTCAGGATAGGATGGACCAGCCCTGGGAACTTGGGATGCTTCTCCTCTGTCTGTTCTCTAAAGTGCCAGCCAGCTATAGGATCTTTCAATCTCATTCCAGTCAAATGGTTTAGTTCAACACCTGACCCATGGGCTGGATCTGCCCCTCCAACATCATGTTACTTCACCTGCTGGCATCTCCATAGGTCCAAAAATGTGTCAGTGCAGGGAGTGATGCCATGATAAAACATGCATGTGTCATTACTATTGCACTTCCCCATGTCTCTGGTATTGTAAGAATATTTTATTGTTCAGTACATGTTACATTTTCTAATGGTATTCCCACATGCTTAATGAACTTTTTATTGCTCATTCATAGTGTAGCAGGGCACTAAAGGGTTCCTGCTACTTTAAGGATGAGGCTGCCTGGCCAGACAGCCCTGCTCAGTCTGCAGAACTCTCCAGCTGCCAGTTGCTGGGGTAACAACCTAAGGAGGGAATAGGGAACATCTTCAGGAGCCACATACATAACCAGCTAGTGGCAGGGTTTTGGCCTAGATAAGCTATGGGCTGGAGTCACCAAGGGGAAGCCCTAGCAGCCACCAGAGAGAGAGAGAGAGCTCATGGAAGTGGAAGCAGTTGGGGAATTGATGCCATCTGTTTTATTCCCCAGTGCAGCAGGACCTACCTAGGAACCTACCAGGTACTTAAGCTAGAGAGAATGCAGTACAGAAGGGGCATAATACTTGTGTTGTAGGTAATAGGCAAGTTATGGTCTGGTAGCTCTTGGTTTGTGCTTCTGGTTACATCCAGAGGAGTGGGATGAGGCTAAAAGGGGATGTTTGGAGGCCTCATTTTGTGCCCACAGAACTAGAGGAGCTCAGATACAAGGGCACAGGGAGCCCACAGAGCCAGAGGGGCTCAGGGATTATAGAAATCATAACACCTGTGGGGCTTGGTATACACTAAAGGCGGTTGGGGAGAGAGGTTGAAGGCATGGGTAAAACTCTTAACACTGGGATAGTAAAGGGGCAGCCTCTCACCTAAACTGAACATATTTATTCCATCAGAGGTATGGCAGGTGAGATAGGTGAGCAGGCCACGGTAGTGACCGGTCTTGCAAACCCTGCCTGTCACACAGAATAAGAAACAACAGAGAAGGTGCAGATTCCAGGCTGAGATTCTCCAACTTGCACTAGCCTTTGCAAAGCTGCCTGTAGAACTAATGGAGTAGTTTGCACTTTAGCCACTCTCCTTTCTATTGTAAACTTCTGCTTATAGCTTTGCTTCCTTCTGCTATTAAGCACTCAGTTGGAAGGTGTCATGGGTTCTGTGAAACACCTAAAGTGAGGAAATTTCCCATAGGGCTTCTAGCATCTTTCCAGACTCCTAACAACAGAGATTTGGAAAGTATACAGCAGTAAAGGAGGCTGCTGCAGGCCTAGGACCTGACTCAGTGCTTCAGTTCTGAGGAGAATGGTAATTAAGGGTATGTATACTCTTTATATAAATAAGACCTTCAGTGTGATTTATTATTTTTTAGTAAAATGGATTCTATCATATGACAAAAATAGTGTCCATATCTTTGTGCACTTTGGCATTTTTCTCAATTCAGGAGCTCTTGGTTATCAGAGATGTTACCAGGAATTACTATGTGGAAGTAGCTCTCATCGATCCTCAGTAAAATGGCAATATAAACATTGCAATGAGTAAATTGGGAGTTTAAAGATATGGAAAACACTTTATAAAGCAATTAATTTTCAACATTCAGATACACCAGATTCCTTGACTTCTGAAGTGGCTGAAGCCATAATCTTTATCTTTGTATTGTCTGATGCAGTACATTCAAGTTATATGGGTTGCCTGATATAATAAAGCATGTTGTTGTTGTGTTATTGCTTTTCTAATAGATTCTTACATTCTATATTAAAGGATCATAGGTGATTTACTGACATGCATTAGTAAGTTAGTACAATATGAACAGTAGATTGATTATGTAATCATAATAATGTAAACTAAAGCTAAATATGAAATAAAGTGCACACAATATAGCAAAATAAAACAAAACAGGGAGGAAGGAGCATGTTCTCTTGGTGGAGGAGGACAGGCCAAGGCCTCACCAAGGTGGGAAAGATCGAGACAGCCACCACCAAGAAGCAGCAAAGGGTGGTGGTAATTAGACACTCCCTTCTGTGCGGGATGGAGGGAGCTATCTGTTGACATGATCCCTTGTTTCAGGAATTCTTCTGCTTGCCCAGATCCAAGATTCATGGAGGGATTACTGAGACTCATCTGGCCCACTGGCTACTCCCCTATGCTTCTCATCCACATGGGCACTGATGATACTGCCAGGGGAGACCCTAAGCAGATCAAAAGTGACTAAAGGGCTCTGGGTGCAGGGATGAAAGGGACTGGAGCCCTAGGTCATGTTCTCTTCAATCCTTTTGGTCAAGGGAATAGGCCCAGGCAGGAGTGGGTGCATCCTGCAGATCAATACCTGGCTGTGTAGGTGGTGTCACCAGCAGGACTTTGGCTTCTTAGACCACAGGATGTTGTTCAAGGAAGAAGGTTTGCTGAGATGAGATAGTATCCATCTGAAAAAGAGAGCTAAAAGCATCTTTGCAGACAGGCTCACTAACCTAGTAAGGAGGGCTTTAAACTAGATTCACCAGGGAATGGAGACCAAAGCCCTGCGGTAACTGAGGTAAGTGGGGAAGTAGATAATGTGGAGGAAGAGAAATAGGGAGGGGTAAGAGAGAAGCTGTTCTCATACTTCCTGAGAAATCAGGGCAACCAACCAGTTACCTCAGGTGCCTGTAGATGAATGCACGGAGCCTGGGAAACAAGTAGGAAGAATTGGAAGTTTTTGCACAGTCATGGAACTATGACATGATTGAAATATCAGCGACTTGGTGGGATAACTTGCATGACTGAAGAACTGCCATGGATGGGTATAAACCATTCAGGAAGGATAGGCAGGGGAGAAGAAGGGCAAGAGTCCCACTTTATGTAAAAGAGCCATATGATTGCTAAGTGTGTAGCAAAACCCCACTTTTTCTTTTTCTTTCTTTTTTTTTTAATGCATTCCCTCTCCTTCCCCAACCATTTCTGATTTTGCCTCTACCTCTCTATTCCTTATAGATAAGTATAAGTGAGCTAAGACATAGGATAAGCTTCAGCATTTTATTTTGGTAGCAAGCTTTATTTGTTTTGTTTTTTCTCTTTCTTTATATTGTATAATTATTATGTTTATAATTATTATGATTTTTACTGTTCTATATTACTGTTTTACTGTTACTACATGATTTAGGTCTATATCTGTAAGTTAGCCACCTCCAACACCTGTCCTGAGCTCCTTTCTGCCTCCAAACCCCCTGTTTCTTTGCCACTGTCTTATCCCCTCTGCCTTTTCCCCTGAACGACCTGGTTTCTGCCTCAGTTTCTTTCCTGGCTGTCTCCTCCTTGCCATGCTTGCCATGCTTCTTTTCTTTTTTTTCCCTCCCATGCACCAGTGACCTCGAGTAACCCTGCGGCCACTTGATCTTAAGTAAACCAAGCCTCAGTTCCTCAGTCAGTTTCTCTCTAATCCTGGTTCTGGCAACTTTCACTCCCTACACTTTAACTCTCTTTCTCTCATCTTAACCTTCCCCCAAGTATCCCAGGTACCCCAAGCACACACATACACACTGTACCATCCAAGTGAGGAATTTATGTATGTGTAGGTGGGTTGCGTGTGTGTATAGATATAGATATATATCATTGTGTGCATAATATACCAATTAGTGATCTCTGTATGTGCACTGATTCTGTGGGTATTGACATTGATTTTTGTCTAATTTTTAGTGTGTATGTGCTTGAATTGGTGATAGATATGCATGTGCCTAGGCTGATTTGGATGTGTATGTGCCTGAGCTGGTAGTGTGTGTGTATGCACCTAATTAATTTGTGTGTTTTGTATATGTGCAATTGTGTCACACCCTCCTGTCTAACAGCACAATATTGAGATTCTGAAAGTTGGCCTGACCCCACAGGGCAACAAGCACTCCAGTATGAAAGTGGAGATAGGCCTGTTAAAAGTCTCTGGGTTAGGATCAGAGTGGAGAGTATCTAGGGTGATGTCATGGTGGGAATCTGCTATAGACAACGAGACCGGGAGGAAGTGGTGTATAAGGTTTTCTTCAAACAGCTAGCAGAAGTTTCCTGATCACAAACCCTGGTTTTCATGGGGGCCCTCAATTACCCTGGCATCTTCTGGGAGTGCAATTCATCAGTGTACAGGCAATCCAGGAAGTTTTTTAGAGAATGTTGGTATGAACTTCCTGGTGGACATGCTGGAGCAGCCAACTAGGGGTCCTGCTCTTCTGGACTTGCTTCTCACAAATGGGGAAGAATTATTGGGGAATGTATTAGTGGTTGGCAACTGTGAAGCAGTGACCATGAAAAGCTGTGTTCATGATCCTGAGGACAGGAAGGATGGAAAGGAGCAGAGAAAAGACCCTGGACTTCAGAAAAGCAGACTTTGACTCTCTCAGGGAGCTCATAGGCAGCATCCCATGGGAAGCCAGTCTGAGGAAGAGAGGAGTCCAGGAGAGCTGACTGTAATTTAAAGAAGCCTTACTGAGAGTGAAGGAACAAACCATATCAATGTGCAGGAAGACTAGCAAGTATGGCAGAGGACCAGCTTGGCTTAGCAGGCAACTCTTCAGTAAAATGAATCAGAAAAAGGAAGGTTATGAAAAGTAGAAACCTGGACATACAACTAGGGAGGAGTATAAGAGCACTGCTTTGGCATACAGGGATGAAGTCAGGAAGGGCAAAGTTCAATTGGAATTGCAGCTAGCAAGGGATGAGAAGGGTAACAAGAAGGGTTTTGACAAGTATGCCAGTAGCAAGAGGAGAATCAGGGAAAGTGTGGGTCCCTTATTGAATGGGGGAGGCAACCTTGTGACAGACAATGAAAAAAAAGGCTCAAGTGCTCAATGCCTTTTTCACCTCAGTCTTCACATGCAAATGGCAACTCCCAGACTACTGCAGCAGGAAGCACAATTTGGGGAGGAGGTGACAACCAACAGCGGTGAAAGAACAGGTCAGTGACTATTTAGAAAAGATGAACATATGCAAGTCCATGGGCCCAGATGAGAGGCACCTGAGGATGCTGAACCCTGGAACCCCTGGAACTATCTTCTTGACACTTGAAAGAATTCATGTCCACAGAAGCGGCTACCATTCCTGTAAGTTTCACCCAAAATCAGGCCAGAAGTGACAAAGTTATGGGCTGTTTTGAGATTCCCCATTATAGCCTATGAGCAAAACATTGAAACAGTGTCAAAACAGCAAAACCTTTTCAATGAAACAAAACAGAGCAATAGTTTCATACCAAAACAGAATTCAAAATGAAACACTGTTCCACTGAAATGCAACTCCAAATGGAATGGTGCCATTTTGCACAGCCCTACTGGAGGGTAGGGTTGGGATTCAGATTATTCTAGACAAATTGAAGGACTGAGCAAAAAGGAATCTCGTGAGTTTCAGGACGGAAGTATCCTATGCTCAAAGTATCCCATGTATTGGTAGAGGCTGGTGGCTGACTGGCTAGGCAGCAGCTCTGCAGAAAAAGACCTGGGGGGTTACAGTGGCAAAGTGCATAGGTATCTGTGTTGCCAGCAGATGAAGGGAAGTGATTATTCCCCTGTATTCAGTACTGGTGAGGTGATATCTAGAGTACTGTTTTCAGTTTTGGGTCCCCCAGTACAGAAAGGATGTGGACAAATTAGAGAGAGTCCAGTGGGGGGCAACAAAAATTGTGAGGGGGCCGGGGTATGCGACTTCTGAGGAGAGGCTGAAGGAACTGGGTTTATTTAGTCTATAGAATAGAAGACTGAGAAGGGATTTAATAGCAGCCTTCAACTACCTGACAGGGAGTTCAAAAGAGGATGGAACCAGACCGTTGTCAATAATGGCAGATGAAAGAACAAGGAGCAATGGTCTGAAGCTGCAGCAAGGGAAGCTTAGGTTAGATACTAGGAAGAGTCTTCTCACTTGGAGAATAGTAAAACACTGGAACAGGTTACTCAGAGAGGTGATGAAATCTCTATCCTTGGAGGTTTTTAAGACCAGGATAGACAATAGGACTGTGTGAAGCTTCAGAAGCCAATTCAATTTGGAGGAGATTCAGCCCGATTCAGTGGCCAGATCTCTGAATCTGAATCAAATCAGGAGACTCATTAGAAGGAGCAAATTGATTTGGAAAAGATTCAGATCAACCAGGGACAGGCAGTCACATCCGGGTGGCTGCAGGTTCTCCCGTGGCTCCTCTGGCTGTGCCTGCTCCCCGGGCACAGGGTGCCATGGGAGAAGCCCTCATGAGTGCCCTGCCTGACCCCAGCCTCCTGGCACTTTAAAGAAATAAACAAATAAGGTCCCACACTCATTAATGGCAGCAGCAGCTGGGGCCATATGGTGGAAGAGTCCTCGATGGCTGCTCCATCCAGCCCCAGCAATTAAAAAAAAAAGTCCCGCACTTGCCGGCTCTGGCAGTAGGGATCAGGGCCTCTGGGAGGTCATGGCAGAGACCCCCATGCAGTTGTGGACAACGAGGATTTCACCTCCTTCTGGCACCTGCATGGCAGCTGCCCCATGGTGCCAGTACAGCATGACTCTGCAGGATGCTGCACACTGTCTGGGAGTTGGGGCCATTGGGGCTGACCAATGCCAGGCTCCAGCTGACTGCTGGAGCCTCCCCAGCTCCCAGGTAGCATGCAGTGCCCTACTGAGCCATGCTGCATCCATGTGATGTGACAGCTGCCACACAGGTGCCAGGCATGGGGGGGGTGATCCCTGCTGCCCCCCACTTCCCTGTGCTGTGCAGAGGGGCTCTTCCATGAGCCCCCCAGAGGCCCTGATCACTGCTGCCAGATCCAGTGAGTGCGGAGCTTTTTTTTTAAGTTGCTGGGATGCTGGGGCCAGGTGAGGAAGCCATTTGGGGGTAAGGGGAATGATTGGGAAGCAGGGGCTCTGCAAGGGGTAGGGTCTGCCATGATGCCCCAGAGCTCCCACAGCCTCCGCTACAGCCAGTGAGTGTGAAGCTTTTTTTTTAAAAGTGCCAGGAGGTTGGGGACGGGTGTGGGATGGGGCCAGGCACCCTGCTACCCTAGCCATGGGGGCTTCTACGGTGGCTCCCCCCACCCAGGGAGAGGCAGGCACAGGTGGAAGAGCCACGGGAGAACCTGAAGCCAACCAGGTGTGACTGCTTCCCCCCAGCCGATTTGAATCTCCAAATCAGCACTGAATCTCCAATTCTGATTCTGCTGAATTGAATGGGGACAGTGATTCAAATCACCAAATAAAGTCACTGCTCTGAATCAACCAAATCTGAATCAAATACTTCCCTATTTGCACAGGCCTACTACAGGAAGCCTAGATCTAGTTGGGCGTGGTCCTGCTTTTGAGCACAGGAGTGGCCTAGATGACTTCCTGAGGTCCCTTCCATCCCTAATTTTCTATGATTCTAAAATGCAAAAGTATCAGGAAAAATTCAAAGCTTTAGAAAAATGCTATCCATAGAACTCTAATAGTTAAAGGTCTATCCTAGTGATATGATGAAAGTCTTAAAAGCCTACATATATTCAGTGTAACTTCACCCACTCCTGTAATATTTGAGGCTAAATTGTGAGTTGGCTTGTAGTGTTGCATAAGGTTAAAAACTCCTCATGTCATTGTGTGGCCTATCTCTACTACATGCAGTAGCACTGAAGGCTTCTCAAGGTTCTCTCTCTCTCTTTTGGTAACAGAACTATGTAAGGACTATTTGGAGCCTTGCTATATTAGAGCCAGTTGTATTCCTCTCTCTGGTGTTTACTGAACTATTTATACAAACCAATCTTGTCCCCTCCCAGCCTTCATTTTGCTAAACTAAACAAAACCCGTTAATGAGTATCCTCTCAAAAGATAGTCCTCCGGTTTGATTACCTCTTCCTTGAATATGGGTGTTTAGAAATATTCACTGTACAGATCAGGAACCACCAGTATCTTTTCTGGTGTTTATTAGCACACACTTAATAATATTTCTCTTGGTAATATCTCACTTGATAAATACAAGGAATATGCTTGCTTCTTCAGGGTCACAGAACACTCCTGGCTCAGAGTTAGACTGTGATTGACTAATAAATCCTAGTCTTACTCTTGCTCTTTCATTTTCCAGCTGATGAGTTGTAAACTTATAGCAGAAATTGTTTTTCTTAGTTTATAAGTCCATGACCTAGCACTTTGAACTATTAATATCCCCCCAAATTATTTTACTCCAGACTCCTAAATTCTCCCTGTATGATATTTCAGTTTTCTTCTATATTGATGTAGTAGGGTATAACAAATGGGAAGCTAGCAGAATATGTAGAGGATTGGATGTGCACTGTGCTTTTTTCAGTCTTTCTTGTACTAGGATTGGGTTGCCACACATTAAAGCAATTGAAACTCTCATACTTAACTCCAAGAAGATTTAACTGAAAAATGATGAACATGAAAATAATTGTGGTTTCTACCCATCTCTAAGAGGAATAGGCATGAAACCTTAAGCAACAGAAGATGTAAAAAGGCATTGCTTGTCACAGTCTCTCTTTGCATTTCTGGAAGTATTAAAGAATTTTGAGGGCTCGAGATTGGAGGTAATATGACTAACAGGTGGTGGTCCTAATGCTGTTGATAACTTATTGGCTATTTCTCTTAGTTATAGCTCTTCTTTATTTGGACTGGACTGTTTTGTATCCATGCACTTTACTGCTTTATTTTGACATCTAGATTGTAAGTGTCTCTATAGAAAGAAATATCTGTCACTGGAATATTATCCTATGCAATGAACCTCACAATAATCTAATGTGAGAGAAACACAGTCCTCTCCACTATTGCTACTTGGATATCTAAGTATATGTGGTATAACCCCTCAAATGGAAACCTAACAGTCTTGATAATGAGGCTGATACAAAGACCAAAAATTATACCTTCAATTTATACACATCTTTTTCCTATTTTTATAGTTGTGCTTTTTAAATGGCCCTTACTTAAATTTTTTATTTATTCATATTTTGGATGTGTTGGTCAAATTGATATGGCCTATAAAGATGGAGAACAACGTGTAAGGCATGAGATCATATTATAAAAGAAATATATTTGTGTGTGGGTTTTACCCCTAATTAATTAAATAAGTTGTTCATTGAACTTAGTGGGTGCATCCACACATGCAAGTATATGCGCTTGCAGCAGCTCAAATAGAAGTGGTGCAAATTTGAGCTGGGGCTTTTTGCCTCAGCGCATGTTCTCAGACATGCAATTTGGTATGGAGCAAATTGTGCCACTTGGGGCAAAATAACCCTGCCTGGTTCCTCCCAAATCTGCAGCCAGGGTGAGCTAGAGCCTGGGGCCAGCACCTGTGCAGTCCCCATCAGTATAAAAAGCTGTCCTGTCCTGGCTCAATCCATACAAAAAGCTGCCCTGGCAAGCAGCTCGGGGGTACTCACTCTCTGGAGCTTCTGGGGCCCAGCCAATTGATACCTAGGGACACTACCCCTTGTGCCAGCTGGACTGCTGTAGCAGTATCCCAAATCCATTTTTAAAAATACCTGAAAATCCATGTTCTTCCACACTTAAAACAAAACAAAACAAAACAAAAAACTCCACACACACACATCGAGAGAGAGAGAGAGAGAGAGAGTGATAAGTTGGGCAATGCTTTATTGGTATATTTACAATGTTAAAGCAATTTGGAAGCCTACCAGTGTCTCTATCATCATGAAACAATAAATTCTAAATACTTATATGTGTTGATGTGTGCTTTAAGTTTTCCTCATACATGATGGGTGTGTGATGGGGCGATGTGGTGTTTGTAAAAAGGGGATGATAAAAGGTGTGGGGGAAGGTAGGTGGGTGGATGTGGAGGGATGTGGGTTGTTCTGTGGCTAGGAGTGGGGCAATTACTGAGGGTACTGTGGGCATGTGGGACCTTGTGTGGGGGCTGTTCAGGAGGGGTGGTCCCCTGGCCCCCCAGCACATGGAATGCCCCCCCACCCAGGGTCGTAGCTCTCCCTAGAGGGCCACAGCCCCTATCCCCCACAGGGTCCCAGCCCCCCTGCCCAGGCTCCATGTGGTCCCCATGCACTGGGCCAGGTCCTTCAGCTATAGGAAGGGCCTGGCAGCAGCAGGACCCGGTGCAGCATGGGGGAACCGCATGCTGTGCTGGCTCTTGTCAGCATGGGCCAGGCTCCCATTTCTTCCCCCTGTGCCTGTGGGGGGCGGGGAGTGAGGATCTGGCCCAGCCCCATATGGCTCACTAGTCTGGCCTTGCACTGGAGCGGGTCAGAGGGCTCTGGGAGGTGTGAGTCCTGTACGCGTCTCCCGGAGTCTTGCGACCCACTCTGGTGCAAAGTTGGAATAGCAAGCCTCAGGGATCTGAGCCAGGTCCTCACCCCCACAACAGACCCAGGGACATCCCCCACTCTCCAAACCCCCACATCCTCCTTCTACCCCTCACCTCCCTCGACACCCTTGAAATCTCCCGCCCAACTTAACCTTGGACAGCGCCGGGGGCAGCAGGAACACCAAAGAGATACTTTGGCCAAAACCAAACTATCTCTTTTGGAGGACGGGCTCTGGGCATGGTCTTGAACCATGCCTTGCTCTGTTCTATTGTGCTGTGGTTTTTTTAGACCGCTGGATATCCAGGGGACTAATTTTCTCCCTGTGCTGTAAACACTTTTTTGTTCCCACAAATGCCTGTTGCCTTGCCTCAAAGGGGTATAAGGCGGGGCAACAGGCACATGCACGATCGTCTGGATGTGCCCAGTGTATGCATCTCCTCCAAGAAACATACTGAGCAAACTGTTTTGAACTTATTTGTCATATGTACCTCATGTGTTAATCAATTTACCTTGCTAGTTAATTCACAGAAAAGTTCTTGAGCTAACATGCACAGTGCTATTTTAACTGGTTGAACTGACTATATGGTGGATTAAATCTATCCAAGAAAAAATTGGCACTGTGAAAAACGTCATTAAGAGGTATAGTTATACTTTCTTTTACTTGTGAAGTGCAAAAATACTGTAGAAGCTCTCTCGGTCTTTAATGCATTCTTTAAAAAAGAGACTGTTACTGCTGGTAATATTTAAGGTAAATTTTGCATTAATTTATGCATGTAAGTTTGGTGTAAGCATTCAGATAGATAATTTTGAATTTACCTGAAACACCCCGAAGAAGAATTTAACTTATCCTGGTTCTCCTCAGAAAAAGTGAAATGCATTTTAATCCATTCAACATTAGACATGTTTTATGAATGATCTTTAGATATATTCACAAACATTTTGGTACAGTATTTGATGTGTTCTAATAATAATGAGTGAATCAAAATTCACAGGTTGATATCCAAAATACACTCATCCTTTATCCTTACCATAACACAGGTAAAATAATAAGGCATCTTGTAGTTTCTAAATGATGGAGACTATCTGTTTGAAAAATACAGTGGCAGAATTTAGATTTTTATTTCCTTTTGCCACTGTTAGATTTTGAAAGTTGGAGAAATTTTTTAAAAGATACAGTAGAAAAAAGAAGGGACTTAAATATTTTATTTTATTGCATTCAGTGGAAAGGGAGCTTAAAAAGGCCACAAATATTACTACTGCTGCTACCACTACTACTAATTTTTTTTTGAGAGGGGGAGAATCTCCAAAATCTGCTACAGACCCAGCAAAATGAGAAAAAAGCTTATATTTTTAATGAAATAGATGCATGAAATAGATGACTAGTTGAAAAAGGAAGGAAAATTATTGTTCCAAAACTGTTTCAGCTACAAAGCCATAGATACAATGGAAAATACAAAAATGCATCATGATCTGAATAAGAGTGCAAGATAGAGGTGGACTTTAGACCAACCAAAACAGTTTTTCTGATGTCAGGCACAAGGCATAGTAGTGGTACAGCTTATTAACTACCAGAATCAGAGATGTATAAACTGTTATGAGTCATAGCTCACTTAATCAGAAAGTTTATGTATCTCTGATTCAGTTTGCCTACAAGGTGCATATCTACTTTGCCTTCTGCCTGTCTTCAGACTAACTCTGCTACTTTCCAGTCTCTGGATATAAGAACATACAGGTGATTATCTGACGTATTATCTTTATTATTTCTATAACTCTACATTTCTGTAAACATTCTTAAAAATCTAGCATTAGTGACAGAGGTAACATCAACAGTATATTTTTCCATTGTAGTATCCAGCAGGTACAACTAGTTATTGTGTTACCTGCTTTTCCTGCAGAGAACAGATGGTCCCTGGTCTGGATTAAGTAAAAAAAAATAAGAAACTAAAACGTGGGGGAAAGAGGCTACAACATCCTATGCAACCTATGGCTAGAATACAGGCTTACAGAGGGTGAGAACCTAATCCAAGGGTGTGTGTGTGTGTGTGACACACCTTCCATGTGCACCCCCCCAGCTGTCTGACCTCCCCACACTTTGACTCTCCATGCCTGTGCCTTCCCTCTTATTGTCTGTCTGATTGTCCCATACCCTGCTTTTCTCACTACCTGCACCCCATGCCACTTGCCTTCTGCAGTGACTCTGTCCCCTTCCAGTGTAGACGGAGACAAGAGCCGCAGCCCTGGTCCAGCCTGACCGGGCAGAAGCGCAGCAACAGCTCTCAGCTTGGCTGAGTTGGGGCTGGAGAGCCCAGAGCCAGAGCCGAAAATAAGTGGTGATCAGGAGATCAGGTAACATGGGTGGGGGATTAGGAAGGGGAAACAGGCTGAAGATAAACATTATCACATGGTCTCCCCTATATGCCTGCCACCTGCATCACACAGTCTCCTGCCATGATTCCCTCCCACCCCCACTCCAACATGAGCTGAAACTGGAGTGGAGTTACTGCCTGCCCCTGGCCAGTACTTGACTCTTAGATAAGGTTCCCCTCGCCACATATGATTGGGAGAAAAAAAATCCTGGTCTTGGATTTGAGTAAGTACAGTAACAGTATCACTGTTGCACTCTCACTACTGTTAGAGTCTTTTGTTCCAGTGGCTTATCTTCCTTCTCAGACTCCACAGGTTGTTTTTTAACATTACCTTTTCCTCTATTGCTTTAATTCTTCTTCCTCTTCATTGTTTTTACATTTTGTGATTTTGCTACTTTTAGACTAGGCTGTAGCTTTGCCAGAAATCCTGAGCAAAGGACAGGAACAGACTCTCTATGGACTAGGGCAGGCAGGATTTTTCAAGAGGATAGTACTTTCCTTCATTCTGTTAGAGAATGCAAATTTGTTGCTAATGTATGCTGGCAGAAAGTGATTGCACCCTAACCTCTTCTTGACCTATTCAACTGTGGAGATGAGTATGTGTTGGGGTAAGTATGCTGATATTATCTTCCACTAAGAAGGTGGAAGACAGTATAAACCTGTGCTTGGTCTCTTATCTTGGCCCATTATTTCCAAGATAGGGACAGATGTATATGTTTCATCATAACCTGACCATTACTGAAGATGTAATTACACAATGGCTCTTATGTGACAAATCATGCATGTATAAAACAATTTTTTTTAAGGACTGCAACGTAAGTTTTTTCACCCAGAAGAAAAAAATGTCTCCCATTGAATAAAAAATAAAATAAAATAAAATAAGTGTGTTCTACTTACCCCAGTCAAATTTCAAAAGTATAAGGCAGCATCAAAGGATAATTGTATCTTTTATTTTTTAAATAGAAACATTTCTGACTTTGATAAAAGAAAATTAATAGATGGAGATGTATGGATAATTGCATTGCTTAAAAGGAAAATGTTGAGTCTAAAAACCTCCTAAGACTCCATTATACTTTTTCACTGTAAAACCTTAAGAGGTGCTGAAAAGGAAATAAAAAGCAGAAAAGATCTAATGCCTCTTCTGAAGTGGGTAGTTAAAAATAAAAAGCTCATCCAATGGTTTAGAAAGGTCATATTTTACAACTGCTACTAAAATGTAGTCACTTATTCTATGCTAAGGCTGATGGAGCCCCCCAAAGTGATAATTTTGGACTAGACAATAAAGAGATTTTAGTTCCTTTTTCTACTTTAATCCCTTAATTTGATTTTCAACTATTAAACTTTCAAAGTGTTCTTACATATTACTGTTGCAGGATTGCACTTGATTTCTTTTCACCTTGTGTTCAGTCAGAAAAACATTATAAAGTGATGGAGGCTTAAGATTCATAGGGCTACAAAGAGAGTACTTAGCAATTCAGTGGCTTTCCATAGGGAAACTGATATGGTGTTGCCAGAGTAACAATTTCAGGCAATTAAAGGTCTTTAAGCAGTTTGGGGTTTTTTTCCCCCTAAGATTCAGTTTAACTTTGTTAATACCGCTGTTGCCTCTTGACGATTCCCATACCTGGATTTTCCAAAGATAGAGACACTAGGGTCTTGAATTGTCCTGCAATTTTGTTCAGTGTGCATTTTCTTAACAATTTAATTTCTACACGTAGGTTATTGAGTTCAGTGCCTAGGTGATGCTTTTGGCTTCCTGTATAAATTATTGTTAACAAAACTTCAGTGCAATCATAGGAAAAAGCTAAAATCTTTGTAGGGGGAAAATACAAATGAGAAAAGAGAGGAAAGTATTCCCAATGGGCTGTGTTTAGTACATGACACAAGCTTCAGAATATTAACTTCCTCCTCCCTTAGGGAAAAAGGCATCCTGGGTGCCATTTTATTTTGTTCCCCACGCCAAGTCAGCAATGCTCCGGTTAGACTTCCATTTTACCATTTTGAAGGGACTGTGTTTCATTTTGTTGTTTTGAAGCACTGCTCCATTTTGTTCTGTTGAATCTGTTTCACTGTTTTGACACATTTTGACATTTTGCCCATAGGCTATAATGGGGAATCAGAAAAACACCTATAACTTCTTCATTTCTTTAGAATGATTAGAATGAAAACAGCAGGGGTGGTAGCCCCTGCTGATGCCATGAAGCCTGCCAAGTTTCAAGGAGATGGGTGCAGGGTTTTCTGGGAAACTGCACCTCAAGGTGCTGACAAGCAAAACTCGTGATGTGTGACTTTGTGTGTTAAGGCAGAGTGGGGTGAAAACAGTAGGTATGGTGGCCCCTCCTGAGGCCATGAAGACTGCAAAGTTTCAAGGAGATAGGTACAGGGGTTTCAGGGAAATTGTACTTTGTCATGGAGTAGGATCCCTAGAGGTGGCTGTGATACCCCTTGGGCCCTGTGACCGTGCCAGCTCCACCCTGCAGGCACCTTCTTTTTTCACCTGCCACCATATCTTGTTGGAATAGATAATAGATAATAGATAATAGATAATAGATAGGGAGGCTGCCCTCGAGCAGCCTCCCTATCTATTCCACCCCCGCCCCCGAAGGCTTGCTAGCTGCCTTTCCAGCACCCTTTATAGTGTGTTTGGTGTGCTGGAAAATCTATGTTCTTCTGTAATGTCATATGTATTTATGTAATATATGTAGATAATTGTATGTATGTATGTAATGCATGTGTGTATTTATGCAATAAATAAAATATATGTGTGTATGTATGTATGTGTTCCTGTATAAATTATATATTAATATATGCAATATATGCTGTGCTTCCCTGCACAGTGAATGGAAAGCCCACTGTGAGAGAACTCCCAGAAAAGAAATCTGCGCTAAAAGAATCAAAATAGGATAACAAAAACAGAAAGAGGACTCTGGGGGAGGAATAAATTGAAAGGAATGAATGAATATAATAATAAAGGATATTGGGAAAGGAAAAGGTATTGGAACCCACTTGCTAGGAACAGATTATCAAATAAGAAGTGATAGCTTTTTGGATAATGCAGAGCTGCTGGAAGACACAGCTCAGTAAGCTGACCCCAACGCACAGAGAAAGCTCAGTTCAAACAATGTTTTTTATGCTGTTTTTCTGTCCCTCCCCCAGAGCACTGGAAATGGAAGGGACCTCAGCAAAGGATCACAGTCACTGGCCAGCTACATTGTCAATATATGAGCAGTCCTTCCCCCACTTCCCCCTCTCTCTCTCCTTAGTTTCTGTTTTGCTGCAAGCAAGCCTGGCTTCAAAACTCAAAACCTTTTGAGTGCCCTCATTTTGTTTTAAAGATTTGAATTTCGTTTCAATTTCACTTTTTTGAGCTCAAAACACATTGAAACAGCTTCAAAATGAAACACCCTTTGTACAACCCTAGTAGACAAAAGGTTCCAGGGAGCTGGAGTGGCATGGTGCACAAGGCAGGTTGGTAGGCAGGCACTGCTGCTGCTGCCTATACTACCCAGCCTAGCTCCTCTTAAGTAGTGGCTGAAGGCAGAGTGGGCAGGCTAGGCTTGGCATTGCTCCTCCTGCCTGAGGTGAGAATCAGCCGGGGCACAGAGAGAGCACTGCTTTTAGTATGGGCTGCTCATATATATGCGTGTGTGCGTGTACATATGCACGGTGTCTTTCTGACCACAGTGCCATGGGCGGTCACCCACATTGCCCATCTCTAAGGCTCTGGCTCTGCCCACTCTCCTATAGTTGTTTAGAAACAGAGGGTATGAAGAGGAAAAGAACTTATTCCCCACTCTTCTCATAAGTACTTATAAAACAAGGCAATACATACTTTATGTATCCCAGTGTTTGAGTTACACTTTGACTCTTGGGGCAGATCTTCAAAAAAAACCCCCAAACAGTTCATTGGTTAACAACTCCACCTAAGTGAAGGAGCAATCAAATCAGAGCCCCACCCCCCATCACTGCCCCTCCCTAAGCTTATGATTTTCAAATCTTACAGGCTGGCTCATGTTTCTTCAAAGCTCTCCAAATAGATTGGGAGAGCTTTGGAGATTTGGGCAGTCCCCACTTGCCACCATAGGGAGCTGGACCTGGACTCCATAAGTAGGTGGGCAGGAGAGCGGGGGCTGCAGGAGGGGGGAGGGGACCATGGGGGGGACCCCTGCCAGGCCCCATCCCCTGCCTGCTCCCCCAACCCCTCAAGTGCTACCCAACCCCTACCCACTCTCATAGCCCTCCTATGGCTGTGCCCCACTGCCTTGAGCTGCAGGGGGACTCTGTCATGATCCCCTATACCCTGCCTGTTCTTACAGTCCCCACCCCATGGCTGCCCCACATGGCCCCAGCTTCCAGCTCTTTAAAAAAAATAAAATAAAAGTCCTCACTCATCATCAGGTGCAGCAGGCTCAGGGCTCCTGGGGGCTGGTGGCAGAGCCCCTCCGCACAGTTCAGGACAGTGGGAGGCAGCAGGGCTCATGCCTCTCCCCCTCCAACCTGGCAGCAGCCAGTGTGTGGAGGGCTGTTTATTTTTTATTTTTTTTAAGAACTGGAAGCTGGGGCCAGGTGGGGCAGCCATTTACAGGGCTGAGAGAGAGGGCAGGGGATAGGGCCTCTCTGATTCACAGATTTGGCCCATTAGGCAGCGGACAAATCTCTGAATCAGATTTGGCTGAATCGATTCGGGACAGTGATTTCAATCACCAAATCTAATCACTGTCCCCTGAATCGGCTGAATCCAAATCCAAAGCAAATACTAGCTGCTTCACACAGGCTCTGTGTGTGTGTTTGTATAGGACAGGTTTAAAAAGTTTTGAATATATACTGACTTACAATATTCAAGAAAATTGGGAACCAGTTTTGTAAGGTTTTGTAAGTACATAAAGCTGAGTTGCAGCAGCCCTGGGCTGGCCGGCTGACCCCCTAGGCCCCCTGCCAGCCAGGGCGGCTACAACCCAGATAATGTGCTGTGGTCCAGATACATGTGCAGACACATGTCTAACAGCAATAAACTCTGGAGAGATAAGCCCTGGAGCTTATTGCTGCACATGTGGACGTGCCCTGAAAGAAGTATTTCTAAATGCATCTAGAGTCATTCAACCCTAAATTTTGCAGTTAACTGAAGTACTCTAATATGGGGCAGAATATATATTCCATTTCCTAAAAGTAGTCCAGGACCCCCCCCCATACAATTTAGAGCATATGCTTAGATCATTATTTGTCCCTTAAACATCACATTTAATGCCTTCTTTCTTAAAGCTTCAGCTAACATGCCATGGATACTTTTATGGATAATTCATGACATCTGTCCTCCTTTTAACTATGAACGTAAAATGCAAACATTAGAAAAATTAAATTGTAACTGGTTTGTGTTTCATGTGCTATGCCATGCTCACATTTTGAAAGCTTTTCTGAGGGGAGGGATTCATTGACCTTGGGGATTGCAAGTGAAAAACTATTTCCACCTAACTTGAAGATGCATTTTCAAGGAGCTTTTACACTTTACAGCTTATGAACCTTTAAACAGTTATTTAAAATGGACAAATCTTTCTCATTCTCAAGCTTTATCATCTTGCTGAGGCAGTTTGAAGTAGTCCTACAGATTTGTGTGGTGTGGAAAAAGTCAATTACATTCTTAAATTATTAGCAGTTAATGACTGATGTATCATCAGATAAAGTAGGATACCCCCCAATTAATAACTCTACTGCATTGCCTGGGTACACAGCAGGTATATATGTCTAGATTTTTTTCATTAGTAGCTCACTTTGTTTTAAGATTGCAGCCATATTATGAGTGTAAAATAAGATATTATCTGAGGATATTTTCAATATACTTGTGTTGTAGAAAACTGTTCAGTTTTACAGAAGTAATTTTTATATCAAGTCCTACAGGTCTTGTATAGTAAGACTTACTGAATCAAATAGACTTTGACTTGGAGCTTGTGTTCAGAAAAGTCCCTTTGTTTCTCTGTAAAGATCTATGTTAACTATATTTTAAATCAGGAAAACACTCAACCTTATTAGAAAAAGAATAGTGGTTAAATTTGGCAGCTCTGTGCCAAATTAACAGATATGATCTGGAGACTAGGTATTTTGTTACTGTAGTTGACTACCATTCCCTCCAAATGTTATGGAATAAAATTCTACTCTCTAATTTCATGCACACTACAGTCACAAGGCATCCAGTCACTGCAAGGACAGAGAATTGATTTGTCAGATTGAATCATACTTGTATAGCTATTTTCCACCAACTTTTTTTGTTCAGTTATGAAGCTTCTGGTCTGGGGGGATGGGAGGGACACAGTCATTTTGGAGAACAGCTGCTAGTAAAGGATAATTTTTGCCACATTGTACTGGAGGTTACAGCATGTAATTTTCCTTCAGATCTTCCCTACATAAATGTCTTTCCTCAAAAAGAATACAATGTGGCAATATAATGGTCCCGTTTTAAGTGTGGGAAAGAATGGTGGGGTGCAAGAGTCTTTGAAAGTGGCAAGGGTTTTTTTCTTTTGGCACAATCAAAGCCCTCTGACTTGTATAGAAGCAGTGGAGAGAGATTCCTGAGGGATGGCTTGAAAGAAGGTGGAATTCTTTGAGCGACACTCAAAAAGATGCATGCAACACTGGCACAGAGGAGTTGGAGAGGGCAAAATAAGTTGCAAAAACAGACAATAGGAGGGCCTAAAAGGTAGGAAGAGGATATTTCCATTTTATTTGATAGAGTTGGGGAAGTCAGTGAGAAAATGCAAATTTGAAGGTTGATTGAGTGACATGGACAGAACAGAACACCTGAAATATTAAAAGCAATAATTCCCCATGGACTAAGTAGAATAAGAGGTTTCAGGTAGGCAACAGACTAGCAGTGGCAGATTAAGGTGTACTGGGTCCTTAGGCAAACAAAAGATTGGAGGCTCCCTCCTCTCATGGGAGCTGGGCTGTAGGGGAGGGGTCGGGCCCTTTCTCCTCCTGGTGCTGGCAGAGGAGGCTGGCTGGACCCTGCTGGGCTGGGGGTAGAGGGGCCACATGCCCACCTCTTCTCCCTGTTCCCTTCTTCCCCTCACCTGCTACAGACAAAAGTACACATGCACACACACAGGTGTGCACACAGACAGGTACACACTGTACTCTCACTTACTCCCTGCACATAGACACACATAAACAAACACACTCTCCCTGCCATGAACACACACATACACCCACACATACACAGATAGATGCACACACACAGACACAGACAGGCACATGTACACAAGACACAGACATAAATTAAAGACACACATGCAGACACACACAGAGACAGAAAGAGACACAGACACATATACCGAGATACACACTTTCCTCTCACAGGACTACCTCTGTCCCACACTCTCAATCGCTCTGGGGAAGGACCTCCACACCCCCAGTTGCCTGTGGCTGTCTAGCTGCTTGCCCTGTTCTTTACTAGACTTATCTGCAGAGAGCTGCCACCCAGATGTGTCCCTTGCAGCTGCTCAGATGCACAGGGGCAGGGCAGGCCAGGCTGGGAGCACCCCCTTCCCCGTTGGTGGAGGTGCCCTGCTTCAGGCTTGCACACAAGCAAATGTGAAAGCCATGGTTTTAAACTTGGAGACATTTTGTGTCTCCATGGGAAGACAAAAATGGCACCAAGTTTAAAACTGTAGCTTTTGCTTCACTGATGAGGATCCTGGGGGGCCCTGATTAGTAGTGGCCGCTGGGCCAAGACTTAGTTGGCCCATCTGTTAATCTACTTATGCAGACAAGTTGAGAATTTTAGCCATGTGAACAGATTGGAAAGCTGAGTCTTAGAAATGTTGAGGAAAATGAAGCTGGAAACTATATTAATACATAAAGGAATCAATTGTAAGGTCTGCATGATCCCAATGACTAGAAATGGCATCTGAACTGCCCTTGCTTCACAGAGTTTTAACACAGACATGAGGCTGACTGTTGCACAGTCCAGGGTTATAGATGTTCATATTTCTAGTATTTGGCTGAAATTATGCATTACAATTAGATAATGCTAAAAGCACTTACAATTTGAATGATCATACAGTATGGGTGTTAATTTTAATTGGTGTTAAAGATAGCACATGCTTTAAGAGGGCACATGTTAAGGGTTAATACACCCTGTAAGATGCACTGCTCTGACTTGCCCTTGGATGGCTGGGGAGCAGGACCATAGCTAAGAGCCAAGTTGGCTCTGTGCTGGCCCAGCTCACCTGCTTTCTGGGCAGGGTAGCTGGTTCAAATTGTGGGCAGCTGGGGGCTGGCAGGGTCCCATTGGGACCGCCAGTCCCTGCCTGCCCCAGCTGGCTTCCTTCTGCCCCCTACTGCCCAGACTGAGCCAACTGTTCCCCCCACCTCCACTGGCCTGGACTGGGTCAATTACTGCTCCACACCATCCCCTGGGCTCCTTTCTGCCCTTTAGGACTTATCCTGATCCCCACTCCCATTATCCCCTGGGTTTATCCTCCTATCACCCCCAGCTCATGTGGCTCACCCACACTGCCAAGTCCCCTGGACTGCTACAGCTCCCAGCTGGGGAAGCAACAAGAGACAGGGAACCTGTTCCAGGGAACAAAACAAAGAAGAGGATCCTGCCTGCCCAGCTGCTGCTGCCACTGCCAAGCCTCCACTACTCTGCTGGCTGAGCCCAGCCCAGAAAGCAGTGGCAGTGACAAGCAGGTTACCTTCTCTGCTTACTCCCTGAGGCCATAGGCAGTGGAAGGAGGGGGCTAAGGGGGCTTATCCCCCACCAAGTGTAGGGCAGTGGTAGGGTCATGAGGCAGCCTAGCCAAGGGCTTCCAGCATAGTAAGGGTGGGGAGGGAGTGGTGCTAGGGCTGGGGCTGGGGCAGGCACTGCGCAGCCAGTGGGGCATGAGACTGAACTGCTAGAAGCTCATCTGGAGGCACAGGGGCCATGTGCCCTCGTATCTGCCTGGGGAAGGGCAGGCTGTCACTCTGGGCTGGGGCTGCGGCTGGGGCTGCACTGGGCTGTTTCCAGCTGGGTGGGGAGAGCTGGGCTGGGAAGAACCCAGCACAGCCTCCACCCCAACCCACAGTGGCACCTTGCCTTTCCCCATGCAGATCCAGGAGCATGCACTCATGGGACATGTGCAGCAGCAGGAGCTGTCATCCTCTTTCTGTGCCCCCCAGAGAACAATTACTTGGGGTGGGGTGGGTGTTGGGGTCCTGGGGGTTCCATCTCCTCCATCCTGGTGGTGCAGCCAAAGCTGGCCCTGCTCTGGCCCCTTGCTCCAGGCCCCCCTGGCAGTGCAGGGCTGGGGCCAATGCAGAGAGGCAGCCAGGGCTGGTGCGAGGAGGCGTGGGACTGGCACCAGGCAATGATTCTGGGTGCAGGGGAAGGCACAGCAGCCTCCACCCCTGATCCTGATACTGATCCTGGACCTGGTTCAGCTCCAATCCCTGCCCAGTCCCGGGCCCATTCCCTCCCCCCACAGACTTTCCCAACTGGGGGGGTGCACATGTGTGCATATACACACATACTCATCTCCACCAAAATGTTTTTCTCCCTCTGTCTATGCCTGGGACAGTATTGGAGTCTTCAGATGTAAATGATCACTAGCACTAGTTAATCTTAACACACATTAACATTCCTTAGAATGAATACCTGCTAACTAATGTGTAATCTTACACTTTCATACAAAATTTCCTTCCAACTCTAGTTATAGCATTGTCACTGTAATTTATCAGGAGCTTCTTTATGTGAGATGCTTCTGGAAGGAAACTTCCCCTGAACCAGTAAACACCGCAGTTTGACTTTGAGTATGCAATGTGTTAGTGTAGATGTAATAGCGTACAATATCAACAGAAACAAGGAGTTTCTCATTCATCAGCAGATAGATTTACACACAAACACACATATGGACTAAGTAGAATAAGGGGTATCAGAAAGGCAAGAGACAAGGAGAAGTTGCAAGCCTGGAGAATTTTAGCTATGTGAACAGACTGGCCTATATATATATAGGTATGTGTATATATATGTATGTGCGTGTGTGCTTGTGTATGTGTGTACAGTACAGATATAGGTTTTATTTATATGTAGACACACAAATATATGTGCATATTAGATAGGTTTATAGATATAGTAGGGAACCATCAATCCTCTCTGTCATGGGTACACACACAAGGTCTAGTCAGGTGTCTGATGAATCTGCTTATATGGAGTCCTGTTACCAACATGACAAGACCTTCAACATGTATGTCAAGACAAGAGTATGGAGGAGTGAAGGCTGCCCAAGACCTACCTTCTTCTCCTGAGACCACTGAGATAGAATCCAAAGGCCAGACCAAGATCAGACATTTAGGGTGCAGACAAAAGTGCAACCCCCCTGCACTGGAACAAGTGGAAGTTCACTTTGGCTCCAGGGAAGAGGGGAATGTAGCAGCTGGCTGCCAGCCCACAGCTGGTTTCTCCTAGCAACAGCCCCTCCTCTCTCCCAGCCTGTCTCTTTTTCAGAATGGGAGTGGGGAAAGGGAGCAGAGGGAGCTCATTCTAGAGGTTCTCCAGCTGTCTCTGGAGGGTGAGGTGGGTAAATTGGAGCCCCCTACTTCTGGGAGGCTCCAATATACCTGTCTTACCCTCTGGCAGGGACTGAAAAACTCCCAAACTGAACTCCCTCCACTCCCTTTCCCCCTCCCATTCTGAAAACAGAAACAGGCTGGTGGACAGCATAGACAGAAGTTACAGAAGACATTTTCAAATGTCTTCATCTCATCCCTCATACAATAAGGGTTCAGATTTTCACCAGATTGGCCACTTTTTAAACTGTCTGCAGCCATACCCTTGTGTTTGGTTATGGCTATAAACTGCTTTCTGTGGCCAAATTAGGCAAAAAATGTTAGTTCCATCTGGGCCTTTAGTGCCTCAATGGCTATAGCTTCTGCAAGAGAGCAGCAGATTAGAACTGCTGCTGACTGCCTAATGCCTCAGTGAGGGCACCTCTGTCAGGGTGATGTCCCTTAACCTTTCTGCAACCAAGGCAGGGGCTAGGGTCTTGAGGTACCCTATAGTCCTTTTACTTTGGAAGTTATAACACTGTGGTGTTTCATAGGAGCTACCCCACCATAGGTAGCTTCACTGTGTTGCCACCAGTCCCTCCAGTTGGATGCAATTTATGGTCATACCCAGGACCATAGTGTTAGGATAATGATATTTGAATTTTGGGGAGCCCTGGGTGTGCAGCTGAATAAGGGTTTTTTCCTGTGTCTCAGCAAAAGTTGCTGGTCACAAGGCTGGATGATATATTAAAAGTAACTAACTTTGCTAATGCTTAAGTGAGCAGATTCCTAATACAAGAATAGAGTGCAAAGTACATGATGTGTTGTGTAGAAATAGGAAACAGACCAATAGCTATCGTTAGGGGACAAAGCAAAAGTATGGCCTTGGAGATGATGCTGAAGTCAACAAAAAACCAGAAAGAACCAGCAAGAAACCACAAATGACCAGGAGATGATGGGGGTCAAAGTCTAACACATGCACTCTTAGCAGAGAGGCATGTAAATGAATGAAATGCATAGGCAATACCATGCTAAGGAAGCAAACAGTAAACAGAGGTGGAGCTTGAGATAGGAAGAGAAATGGGTGGAAGTAAAGGAGGGACATAGGCAAGGTAAATCTTAATAAGTATGAACCAAGGTGTATAAATGTTGGAAAGAAGTATTGTTTGGGGCTGCTCCCCTGGTTTCATGGTGTCTGTGAGGGAGCTTGCCCGAAGCTGTCTCCATTCTGAATAAAGCTGTTGTGAGCAATGTGTGCTGGTGTTTGCTCTGACTAATGAGTAACAGGAGCCATCAGGAATTGGATCATTGTCTCCCTTGTTGTTGGGTGCCACATGGAATTGGGGTCTAACACATAGTTATATATATAGATATAGTTGTCCACATCTGTCTACATAGATATAGATTAAATGAAGTAGAGTTAAAAATGTCCATATAATCTCCATTACAACTTTTGTATTCTAGCTCATTATATTTTTCAACATTTCCACAAGTGCTTCTTTATGATTTAACATCCAGAAAGAAAAACAACAAACAGGCCTGCCCACATATTTCAAAAAGCCAGAAAATTGTGGCTTTTCTGTCATTATTTACTCTTTGATTTTCAGCAGACAGGAGCAGTTCACGTTTAAATGCCAAAGCACAATGACTAATTTAAGACCACTTTTCAGAAGTAGAAGTTTCATATGAACATGAAGTTTAAAAACTTAGCATTGCCAGATTTTCTTCTCAATAAACAGGTGTACATTCAGAGTAACTCTGCTAATTTAAAATGAGTCATTCCAGATTTACTTTGGTGATCCTTATGGCTGAATCTGACCTGTTGAGTTTTTTTCATTAATGTCTGTCCTCAGTGACAGGATTCTGTGAAATATTCTGATAACAGCCTTGGGCTCAGAGTGTTGTACTTATGTTTAAGGAACCTATAATTACATTCTCTAAAAATGGATGTTTCAGAATTCACTAGTTTCTGATGATGTGCATTTCTTTGGCCAACTTTGTCTGGCAGCTTTTCAACAAAAATGTAAAATAAGGAGCTAAAGTGAAGATGATGTAGAAGAGAGAAAACTAGAGAAAAGAGTTTGCCTTTGACATTGTGCACATGTAGAGTGCATCTACATGGGATGATTTAGAGAGCATTAGCCATTTTTAAGGAGCATTAAGAGCATGGCTCTACATGTGTGCATCCTTAATACACCTTGAAAATGGTGATTTTAGACTATTTGTGCCTAAAGTTGATACATGCTAAGCTGATATCAAATTTAGGCGCAAACAGCTAAAGCGCCTTAATGCACATGTAGATGCATTAAGGCACATTAATGCTGTATATGTCTACTGACTTGTGGCTAAATTTAGTCCCAAGTTGGTCTACACAACACATTAACGCACCTTAGAACATTAGGCAAATGCACATTAAGTTTAGGCTCACATAAAATCATATATAGACACGCCCATAGTCACATATTTGCTACTGTGAAATTGTAGCAAAACAATCAGTTTCTTCCTTTTTTTAATTGCATTTCCTCCCCTTCCCAAACCCTTTCTGACTTTTTCTCTCCCTCTCTATTCCCTATAGATAAGTATAAGTGAGCTTAAACTTAGGAAAAGCTTTAAATTTTATTTTTTTTTGGTAGCAAGTTTTTGATTTTGGATATCCACTGTTTTACATTGTATTAATATTAGGTTTGTATTGATTTTTATTTTTTCATATGGATATTGTATGGTTTAGGTTTGTGTATGTAAGTGAACCAAAGTCATGTCAAGTTTCCATTTTATATGTCAAGCCACCAGCTTCTGTCCTCTGCCTGGGCATCCCCTGTGTCACAGCTGTGTCACATATCCATCCCTCCCATGTAAATTGTTTCTCTGATGAATGAATGTGATTGGGAATGATTGAAATACAATGGTAGCAGGCCTCTACTGAATGGCCTGTAATGACTGGGCTATCACCTCGCATTGATTCATCCAGGAACCACGGACCTCATCCAGGAACAGAGACAAGACCAGCATTTGAAAAACAAAAGACCCTGCAAAACCAGTAACTCTACCACTGTACTTCACCATTACAGACACCCAAAACTGCACATCCCTGCATGGAGCACACATGCTCAGTACACCAGGGGCTGACCCTTGCCTGGGCATGCCTCCTGTCACTAGGGTCACACAAGGTCTGCCTGTATAAAGAGGGGCAGTAAAGACAGACCCAGTGGGAATGCCATTTCCATCTGTACCAGACCAGCTTCACGTCACCTATCCACCCCAGAGGCCCTGCCGGCGACCGCCTCTGGACAACATCTACTGAACAAGGACCCCTTTCCAGCCTGGATAGGTAGATATTACCTGCATATCTCCCCCTACAATTTGGATTTTCTCTCTCTTGCACTCTGTCCTCCTGGCCTTCAGTGGACTTCAGCCCCTGCACCAAGCCTCTCTAACCCCTGCTGCCATTGTGTGTGTGTGTGTGTGTGTGTGTGTGTGGGTGGGTGCAAGGGAACCAATTTGGCATTGTGTCATCATCTCCCCTGTTCAATAAAACCACTGTCATTTGCAACCCCAAGTTGGGTTATGTTTTACTGAATCCCAGTCCCTTCCCTATCTTAAATTCCACCCTCATTCTCTCAGCTTCAGTTCTCACCCTGTCTGCTAGTTTCCCCATCTCCTCCCAATTCCATCTCCCCTTTTCTGCCACCTCTCAGCCTCTCCTTGCTTTCCTGCTGTCCCTGCTGCTTTTCCTGTGACTTTCTGCTGCCTGTCTCTCTGTTTTCAGGCTTCCCCTCCACACCTTCTGTAATTCCCCCCCCTTGCAGCTTCCCAGCTCCTATTAGCTGTTCTGCAGTTCTCTCCAGCTTCCAGCACCTACTGCTGCTCTCTGCAACTTTTCTAGATACCCCAGAGCCATCCTCCGGCTCCCCACACCCAGAGCCCCTCTACAACACCCACACTTTGCCTTAGTCCCATTTTTCCCACTCCCCATATCTCTGGCTCCAGTCCCACACTCTGTGCCGACACATTTCCCTGTTCTGCAGGCTTTGGGCATTTTCTTTTAAGCAATGAAGATCAATTAACCTAAAGTTACCCCTGAGTCTCAGTTCTTCAGCCCAGGCCCCTATAGTCTACCAGTTCTAATCCTGGTCCTGGTAACTTGAACCCCCTACCCTTCTACTTTCTTACCTTAACCTTTCTCTAGGTATCCCAAATACACCAAACACCTACATATATACATATCACAATACCCAACTTAGGAACTCACTTGTGTGTATGTGTAGGTGGGTGGTATGTGTGTAAATTAGTGAATACACACATATAGATATATAGATATAGATACTGTGTGTGTGTGTGGTATATGAATTAGTAATCCACATATGTGTATTGAATGTGCAGGTGTTGGTAACTGGTAACTGATTGTGTCTAAATTTGGTGTGTGTAGGGTATGTGAACCCAGACTAGCTATTTTGAATGAGTGTGTATCTGAGTTGCTAGTTTGAGAGTGTGCGTGTATATATATATGGTATTGTGTGCATGATATACAAATTAGTGATCTGTGTCTAACTTTTGGGGAGTATAGTGTGTGTGCCTGAGCTGGTAGTGTGAGTGTGTATGCCTAATAGGGGTGTATGCACCTAGTGAGTGTGTGCTTAATTGATTTTTATGTGTATATGTGCAATTGTACATCACCCTCTCCTGTCTAACTGTGCAATATTGAGATCCTGAGCTTTGGCCTGATCCCTCAGGGCAACAAAATCATTATATGTGCTAGAAATAATTATTACAACAATAGTTTGATGGAATGCACACATTTCAGTTCTTGTTTATCTCCCAGGATGTTCATCCCCCAGGATGAGCCAGGGGATTTACTGGTGTCATACTTCCTACCATCTCCAAAGTGAACTACAAGGAAGAGTCCTTCCACTAAGCATCTTCAGACCACTTATCACAGCTTCCTCCCTCTCTCTGGTGAGTGCACATTCTCCAATTGAATAAAAAGAAATATGAGATATGGGGAAATCTTAGTTCCCCACTTCTCTGTTCTGACCAAAATATCGTTCTCATTCCAAAAAACATCCTACATAAAATGAATAAATTCGCAAGATCGCTAAAAAACTGTTGTGAAACAAATAACTAGACTTCCCTTTTCATCACCCTAGTTTTTTGAAGAAAAAACTAGACAATTGTAAATTTACACAAATGAAGATATGCATATGGGAGGGGCTACTGTGAATCTGGCCCTTGTGCTAGCTGGATTCAATTGTCTCTTTCTATGTACCTAAATTGGATTCAACTTGTATCTACATTAGTTACCTATTAAGAAAACATAATACAAATTCTCCAAAGAGAATATCTGTACAGCTGTGAATGTTTTATTTGGATGGATTTAACAGGTTTCTGATGATACTGAAACAGCATGCCATTTGTGTCATACAGACTTGCTTATTGCTTAGATGCTTTAAGGCACGGTGTGCACATTACTGGAATTGCTGCCTTGGCTGAGTCATGTAGAACTCCACAAGTGTCAAAAATTTAGTTGCTGGATTCACAATTGGAATCTTTCATATTAAGTGGTGATCCGAAGATAAATCCTTTAAGAAGCTTTCCCCCCCACATTTTCTATAGTGAGGACTGCTTTCTGGGAAAACATTGCTACAATAAGGTAAAGTTTTCTGTAAAATGTACTGTATTGTTTTGAAATCCAGTGACTCTTGCCCAAAAATCTTTGTATGGGATAGTCGCTTTAAAACCTCTGTTCTCATCTTTTGAATCTACCAGGGTCCACCGAATCACGTCAGTCCACAGAGGGGAGAGAAATTGAAATATGTCAACATAATACTATCTAGGCCTCTATTCTGTCCTTAGTTATTATCCACAGAAGACTTTTTTTTTACCTTTGTATCAGCATATGTGAGAGATCCAGCACATCAGCATTCAGCAGTTAATGTAAAGATAGTTTGTCAAGGACCATTCTCCCAAATCTGATCCCAGTCAATGCTTGACCAATGTTTTCCAGACTATTTATAGTACCCCAAAGCTATATTCCTTCCCTAAGGCCTAGGGTTTGTGGTTCTGATACAAACATACCCTTGACCACCTAATAAATAAGTAAAAATAGCACCATTTAGGAAGCCACTTGGAACTTCGTACTTTACGTGCTTATGTCTTTTCTTGTTTCTTTAATGTAGAAATGAAAAAGCTGTTGGGTGTTTACATCCCCCACTGCCCTTTCAGAAATAATTGGCCTTGCCTTTTTTTTTTGCTGAAAAGACCTTCAGAACCCCAGTGAAAATGAATCTTAGCCTGTATGTCAGCATATTATTCCCTTCAGGTTACAGCATATTATCCTTGCCTCTTCCCTCACCTATTGCCTAATTGGAGGGGTAGAAAGCTGCTAGGTTTTCAGAAAAAAACCTTTTATTTCAGAAAGAATGAATTATAGTTTGGATCTGAGGAAGTGAGTAACAAAATAACCTCAGTGGGAGAGTACAGTGTATTCCCTTCTATAATATGCTGCAGTAATGACAGACAGAAAAGCAGCTGCAGAAAGTAAACTAACTGTCCCGGAAATATAAAACTGGATTGCAACTGCCAAAAAATAAGTTAGAGAGCTGCCTGCACAGCAAGCTTCAACCCAGGTTACAGCATATTATCAAAATTTGATATGTCTAATGGGAGGGGAGAAAAACAGTTGGAGTCATGAGTAATAGAGCAGAAACATAATTTCTTATGTGGAAATAACTGATGAGCAAAGTTAATCCACTTCTAAATCTTTCCCACAGCTAGCATGAGAATTAGGCATGCTGCTTTGGACTGTGAACTGTATCCTTTAAGTACAACAGTTCTCCTAATCTTTCAATAGGCCACCTTGTACAACCCCAGAGACCAATTTTAATCCATGCCAGTTCTGACAAGGGTGCTCTTTGCTGATAATGCTATACCCACAAAAATTCATAGGTCTCCCCTTTTCTTTCAATGTGAGGCTCTTATTTGGCTATATCATATAATTTTGATTATTAACCAGGGTGGCATGGCTTCTTTCTTTCAAGGGTACTATGGTGGGCCTCAGAGTGTTAGCAAACATGACTCACAAGATACAGCTGAGGATTTTAAATCCAGTGTCAAAATATTCTGACCTGTTTTTGTTTTGGGGGGGGGGGGATTTGTGATTTTTTTTGTGACCACTTTTCAAAGAACAATTTTAAAATTATTTTTCTATAGTAAAAAAACAAGTGAAAGCTAAGAACTGGAATTTTATGGAGGGTGCCTTGAATCTGTCAAAGGATTTTTGAGTCTGCCAAGGGATGTCTTGTGTATAAAAAGATTGACGACCGTTGTCATATAGGGAACTAGCTCACTTTGAAGGAGACAGCAAAATGAAGGAGAACCTGCCCACCTTTAGTTCAATAGTATAGGGGCTAGGACACATGACCAGGAAATGGGACCTCCCCTATCCCTCCCCACCCCCCATCCCTCTGCAAATACAAAAACATACAGAGGGCTTGAATTCATGACTCCAACTTCTCAGTAAAGTGTCCTAACTAAAAGGTCATGGGCTAGGTAGGGATTTTGAAGTTGTCTCATCAGACAGCCAAGAGGGAAAGACTCAGAAGCCAGAAGAGTGCATTCGTGAGGAAGGCATTGCCCTGAGAGAGACAGAGACCTGGATATAAAAGCTAATAGGACAAAACAGAGATTGTGCATTCTGAAATGCATCATATATATTAAAAAATGGGCATCAGATGGAGGTAGGTCAGAGACTAGACTTTTTCTGTCAACAAATAAAAGTAATGTATAAAATAGATAAAGTTAATATTAAGTAAATTTAATTTTAAATATAATCTTATGTATTTACTCTCATTAAAAAAAAACAAAACTTCAAGTGTTTAATAACTTTGTATTTTTTTTCCCGTCCAGAAATCATTAAGGAAGGAGGTATTTAGAGTCCAATAAAACTTCAACATCCAGCACAGGTCTTCTACAACTATTTCTTCCTGCTCAGCCTCGCACTAGACAGCCAGGCATTTCTTATCAGAAAATAGTAAGTCTACAATCTATCATCATCATTTTCTCAGTCCGATTCAGTCTTTTTTGCAGAATGAAGGCTTTACTGCCATGTCACCAACCACCTTTGTCCACTCACACACGACCTATAAGATTTTACTTTTCTTTATCAGCAATTTAACTTGTGCTTTTTTCCTGACAGGAATTCTGCCTCCTTTATTTCTCTGCAAAGAACCATATGGTATTGAATTACACAACTAAGGTAACTTTGCTCTTTCCCACCCAACAATTCATATCCACACATTTACAACTGTCTAGAAGAATAAAAGTAATTTAAATACATAAACAACTGCAGTTTTCTATCAGGAGTTTAACTTTCTGTAGCTTGTCTGAACATAATACATATATTATCTACTAGAAAACATTTAGACAGCAGACAGCTGTATTGATATGCCAGGAGAATTTATCCTCGTAAAGTGCTCATTTTCCTAATACAGGTATAAAGAGATGACAAGGACTAAGCAGTAGGTGATACTGCTTTGACTTCTGCAAGCAGTAATGTAGAAAATAAACAAACTAAACCAAAACTTCAGTTATACACTGCAGAACCAGAAGTATACCATTTTTGCCTTTTCATTTAATTTCATTCCTTAAATGATAAATAGGGGTTAGATTTTTTTTCTATGAAGATAAAGCACATTCTAGTCCCACTGCTAAGACCATGCTGAGTGATACTTGCTTAATGTCATTCATATTTTCATTGGGAAAAATGCAGAAATGAATTCCTGGCAAAGAGTAAATTGCAGGTGCAGTTGTATAAAGATGATTTAAAGAAATCTCATTCCAGAAGAAGAAATATGTGAAGTCCAGTTGCTGGCAGGATTAAATTTATGCAGTTGCTGACAAGGGAAAGATGGTAGCTGAATTCCTGGCAGGGAGAAAATGCATGTTGCAAACCGTTGATAGCGTATTTATAATACTCAGTATGGAAGGTACACACAAGTCTTGAATTTCTGCCTGTAGAAATCCTATATGGTTCCAGGAAAAACAATTGTACTCTTGGCAGAAGTCTAAACTAAAAGATTTATTACTTGGGGTATAATCAGAAGCTAAAAGTCTGATGAAGAAAATGAAGTAAAAAGTTTATTGAACAGGTTGAAAGGTCTACAATAGAAATACAAGAAACTTATTGTAAACTACCATTGTATGAAAAAAATAGTGTGTAGCTGTGCCAATGGTGTGGTTAAAGTAACTTATAAACAATATGTACCTTATAGATAAAATGCCATTAGGATAACTGTATTACTATTACCATGCCAAATGTTGTGTGATTATATAATAGAATAAATTTGGATTTAAGGTCCCTCTCCTGTTCCCAGCCCCAATAGTCCACAAGTCCATATGTTTTTTATTTTTGCTTCATTTAAAATGGTTTTCATAGGAGAAGACCTCAAATACCAGTCATTAATCATCTCTGTACATTTATTAATAGTGTGGTAAGTTCACACTGTGTGTTTTACGGAAAGCTTTCAGCTGTAGCATTTAGTGACAAATGATAGCAAACTGCATTGTGAAGTTACCTTTTTCCAAGTGTTGCTCCTAGGGACTTAAAGGCAAGTTACAGTTTACACTTTTAATGGTATAAGTGATTGGAAACCCATCTATATCCATAACAGGACAGAGGTTTGGCACAAGAAAGCAGTCTATACCCATAACCAAACAGAAGTTTGGCACATATAGACTGGTTTAAAAATGGCAGAAGCCAGTTTAAGATTCGCCATCCCAAAGGGTGAATGTGTGGTTTGTTCACTACACATCTAAACTATACCACTTACAAAAAACAGTGTAACTTAGATCATTTCTGCCTTGGTCTTTTTGAATGTCCATACCTAGCCAAAAGCTGCAGGACTATAATCAGGTACCATTTAATTGGGTTCATCTTACAGTTCTCTGCATATTCAGCAAGAGTCAGTGGCCAGTGCATAGGGAGGAACTAGAGCCATAGGCTTGTTTTTCATCCCTTCATGCCCTTTTTGGCATACTAGGCAAACTCAAAGTAGTAGAGTAGAACTAGGGTTGGTATTTTCTTGAAAATGAGGAATAAGAATTCTGTTGAGCCCATTTGAGGGTCAGTCACAAGCAACTCTAAAGAAGACTCATTCTCTGACCTAAAGAGGTAATCGGGATTATAGGGAAGTAGGTCTGGAAGAGACTTCACAAGGTCAGCTAACCCAGAACCGTGATCAAGACAGGACCATTCCTAACTAAACCATTGCAGCCAAGTGTCTGGGCAACCTGCACATGAAAACTTTCAAAGATGTAGATTCTTGAAATTTCTGTAGGTAGCCTTTTCCAATGTTTGACCACCCTCATAGTCAGAAAGTTCCTCCTAATCACCAAACTAAATTTCTCCTGCTGAAGTGTGAGGTCATCGATCCTAGTTCTGGGGCAACAGAAAAAAAGGTCATTTCCATCCTTACTGTAATTGGAGTGTATGGGAAATTCTTTTGTGGTCCTGTGAAAATGATCAAGGTTTTTACTTTTATTTTTCCTAAAATTAGATGAAAAAATCAATATTTTGAAATCATTCAGGAACCAAATATCCAAAAAAGAATTTTAGTTTATTCCAAGTGAATCATTTTTATTTTCATTAATTTTGAAATGTGTTTAGATTGCAATATTTTATTCCTTTGCATATATTTCACTCTACATTTGCTTAAACAGATGTCGTTTGCCACAAATTATATTTTGAAAAAAAATGTAATTTTGACTAAAAAATTTTTGAAAAGGTTAATTAATCCCATTTTGAAAATGTTAAAATTTTATTCTCAAAATTGGAAACTGTCAAAACTTTCCTTTCCCTATAAACAATTTCTATTTTAAAATCTTGGCATTTGCTAATGAAAAATCTTTCCAAAAAATTCTGATCCTACCCTAATCATCACTGTTTAAATATAGCCAAGAATATCTGCCTTAGCCAATTGTTCTAACATTGACTCTGCAAAGAACAGCAGGATTAGAGAAATGAAAGAGGAAAATGATTTAAACCCTTTCATTTCCTTTCCTACCTACTCTTCCTTGCAGTTCATCCATATCCCAATTCCCAGTCAAAACAATTTAGTTCTTGAAAGATAGTCTGAACAGATGGTGACTATGCTCACACTTTCAGAACTGGGCAGTTTAAGGTTCATTTCAGAACTGTGAGTAGAGAGATGACAGTTATTTGTAGGGAAGGTAACCAGGTACTTTTGATTAAAAATTTCACAAGTGATATATGTCTAAGTGCCACAAGTGGCATGGATGGCCTCTCTGTGTGGCATGCAGCAGACTGGAGAGGGGCCAAGCAGAGCAGCAGACTGGAGCAGCACTTGGAGCAGAAAGCAGAGCAGCAGACTGGGCAGGGGAAGGGGATCAGAGTGGCACTCAAGGAGGGAGCAGGGATAATTTGTGGCATGCCTGCCAAAAAAAGGTTGGCACCCAATGGTTTAAGAAACCTGTGTATTGCAATTGTTTAGGGAGAGAACAACATTCACTTTTTTGTATTCTAAGTATTTTATGAAGTAGCAATGACTAACGCAAATATACACTGAAAAATATGTAGGTCAAAGGGGAGTCCTCTGCTCAGAAGCAGTATGCCAACAAGAAAAAGAAAGGAAAAAAACCTCCTTATAATTATTTTCAGTTCCTTCAGTGAGGACTGGATTCATTTTCTGATGTAGTGTCTTGATGAGGAAAGACATGCATCTCTAAGTACTGTGCAAGTTCCAGAATGAAGGCTTCCTGTGGCTTTCATCTCACAATACACAATTGAGGGCTGTAGGGTGTGTGATGATGCAAAAACTCCCGTTGTTACACTTGATTCCTGTGAGCTACAGGAGGGTAAATATAGCTTAGTGAGAATTTTAAGCATAAAAAAATATTCAGTACAGATTATGGAAAGTTTACCTGGATAAAGCTTTGGAGTATCTTGATGTGTACTTGATTTCTCTAATGATTTAGTAGCTCAACAGTTTCTTTTTTACTTTGTTTTTTTTTCTCTTAGGGTGATATTACATGTTCTAATTTTAAGGAATATTAACAAGTGCTAGTTTTAAGGAGTGTTAATTTGTGTTAAAGTTAACTAGTGTTAGTGATCAATCACATATTCAAGGTTAATACCCTAACATGCACTGCTCAGACCTGCTTCTAAAGGGCTAGTGAGTAAAGGCATGGTTAGGGGCTCCAGGTATGCTCCATGACTGCCCTGCTCACTGGCTCCCTAGCTACAGTGTAGGCCAGGGAGGAGTGCACTGTGATATTTGAACCATCCCCTCCACCTCATAAATCATGACAGTGCTCTCATCAGCCCTCAGATCTCCCTCCCGCCCCCCACACAAGATTAGCCCCTCTATCCCTAGGTTGCTGCCCTGCTACCTGAATCAACCCAAGAGAAGCTGTGGCAGAAGCCAAGGGGGTCAAAGTCACCTTTGCAGCCCAGCCTGCCCACTCACCCAGATGCAGCCGTCACAGGGCCTTGAAGCTCCCTGGCAGCCCCCTTGATCCCCTGGGGCCAATGGAGGTCAGGGGTATTAGGGAGGCAGGGAAGCAATCTGGAGGTGGAAGGGGTGATTTCGGGGTCAGGGAGGCAGTTTTGGGGGGCAGAGGGAGCAGCAGCCCAGCTGCTCACTACCCACCCAATCCCTACTTCCCTCTCCCTCTTTCCCCGCCTCCCGCTGGCTCCCTACCCACCTTTACCACTTTCTTTCTCTCCCTAGTCACCTAATCCCCACCTACCTTTTTCTTAGCTGTTTTTAGCTGTCAGGTATCTGTAGAATCCTGGATGATAGCTAGTCCTTTTGGGAGTAGTGCCTCCTGGTATACTGGAAGGTTGCAAATCAGTGGTTTTATCTCAAGTGAACATACACAAGTTAACTAACTCAGGCTAGGTAGTCCACTCAAAGATCATTCTAGACTGAACTGGCATAATTTAAGATGCTCAAAGGGCACTTAGCACTAGATAACGAGCCTTCATACATGAACATTCAAGTTTTAAATTCTCTTAACATGATCTACTTGTAATGTATAATCTTGCCCTTAGTGTTTGAGCTGTATTAGATGAACTCTACAGAAGGCTGAGGGAAAAGGCAAAACCTTTTGTTTCTACTCAAGATTAAGAAATGAAAGTTGCAAGAGAGTTGAAAATATCCTTTTGGGAAATTCTATTTTTAATGATTTATAGAAAAGGGTCACAAAGCAATAAATATACTCTCAATGCAATGTTCAGTAAGAAGAAAAAGGAAAGATCACTAAAGGCATTTTTAGCCCACTTGAATAGAAAACAAACAAACAAACAAATGTGTCATGTGCCCAAGAGAATCAAGACAACATTAAAATAATGTTTTCTGAAGTACATTGATGATTCAAAGCAGCGACTGCTTTAATGTCACAGTTATAACCATCACAGCAAAACAACTGGTAGCCCAGGGAAGGGAAGTATTCCAAATGATGGTGCTTCTGTTCTGGTTTGACCTAACTTTTATGGACTGATTTATTCCTTTGCCTTACTTGGTCAAAAAGAGGGTAAGGAGTGGAAAAGTTTTTTAAAGCCTGCTCATTCAAGAACAGTTTGAAAATACAAGGTATGTACAAGTTTCAGGACTGAGGTTCAGGGGAATGTGGAGGAATGCAGGGGAATGTACATGCCTGGTGTTCTGGGGAATGCTTTCTCTGAGGAGCAAAGGAGTTGGGAGTGCCACAGCTCCATCTGAACATGTGTAAACCAGCTCAGCTTGATGGTTAAACATAAGGGCCATGTGCTGCTTCTAGACATATGTGTTAGAAAGTACTTTCACATGTGAGGTATGTGTAAACAGCAAAATCAATCTAGTTAGCACAGGTAAGAATAAGAGTGAAGACATGATGTATTGCCTAGAACAGTATGTAACCCATGATGCCTAGAGATTTTGTACTCTGCTGCTAGCTGATGTGGAAGCTTGCATTACCTTGTCTTAACTGTTTTGTTACCTTTACTAAGTAGATTAAAGTTGCAATGGATGTGCAATGAAACCTTCAGTTTCCTGAGTGAGCATGCATTCTTAAGGCCTTGTCACATGTCCACTTGCAACAGTTGTAAATAATTGGAATTAAGGGCATGTGTAGATGAAATGGCGGCCATAAGTTAAAGTGATGGGTTTTAAAAAGCACTGCTTCAGTTTAGGGCTGACTAACCCCGCCATGTCATGCATATACTCTGCTGAGTTACCTGCCTCTCCGGAAAGAAGGGGATGGCAAGCTGCAAGTGGCAGAGCAGTTCCTGGGCTGCGGCAGGGGCCTGATGCTTCCTTCCATGGCAGCGGCGCCCCCCACCCCAGGTGGCACCTGCCCACAGGCACCCTGCTCATGCAGTCCTGGGGGGCACTGCAGCTGTGAAGGGAAGCACCAGGCCCCCCGCACAGCTCAGGTAGACAAGCAGGCTCCAGGGGGAGGAGGGCAGAGATCAGGCTTACCGCTCTTCTTGGGCAGAACCTGCTTTCCCAGGCTGCTGGCAGGCTGCCTGCAGGGCTTCCTGCAGAGCCCCTGAACTGCACAGAGCCTAAAGGAGTTTTAGTTTGCTGTGCCCCAAGTCATTTAAAGTGCATTACACCACCAAATTGCCTACAGTGCCTGGAATTAACGTGCAATATGCCACCAAGAGGGGATCAGGTGGCTGTCTACAAACTGGCCAAGGGGGACCAGCAGGCTATGGGAGAGTCCCTGTTCCCCCGAACACTACTGGGAGTAACAAGGAATAACGGCCATAAGTTGACTGAGAGTAGATTCAGGCTAGATATCAGGAGGCATTACTTCACAGTCAGGGTGGGTAGGATCTGGAACCAACTTCCAAGGGAAGTGGTGCTCACTCCTACCCTGGGAGTCTTCAAAAGGAGGCTAGATAATCACCTAGCCAGGGTCGTTTGACCCCAGTACTCTTTCCTGCCATGGCAGGGGGTCGGACTTGATGATCTACTCAGGTCCCTTCCAACCCTACCTACTATGAAACTATGAAACTATGAAACTGAGGCATGCAAACACCAACGCCATTAAAGTGGTTCAAAAGCATTTAGTCTGCTTTAAAGTGTCATGCACACATGCCTTTCGTTTCATCTACACACAGCCTAAGTGACGCATTAAAATTAGTATGTGTTAGGAGATAACCCTTGCCTGAAAATGAACAATTTTGCAATGCCACAAGGGCATTAAACATATGCTAAACTGTCTGAACTTGTGTCTGCTTGCATTTTAACTACACATAATAAGTGTTAGGTTGAATGCATAATACTGTCTTTGCCCAAGTTAGGAAGCAGTATGAAAGTCAGACCCTTATAAAGCAAATGCTGGAGGCAGAAGCAATAGGTCTTCCATGGCTCCCGATATGGCATATGTCGCCCAATGGCAAGAACGCAAACAATGTCCACTGTGTACTTTATTCATGCTCTCTGTGCTTTATAGTAAGTGTTAATGATACAAGCACTGTTAATGCTGCAGTCCTAATGTGCAGAAAATTTTAATGTATGCATTAAACTATTTTACAAAAAGCACCTAAATTATAGTGCATATGAAAGTGTTTGACAGGTGGGGACATTTTAACTTGGCTGTATTTTAAGAGCTGCATCTCACATGTTTCTAATATAGGCTGATAAGGGGTTTCCACTCTTGTTATGGACAAAACAGTATACATTATGTTAGACCCCGACTCCATATGTCGTCCAATGACTAGGGAGACGATGGTCCAATTATTCATGGAACCTGGTACTCATTAGCCAGAGCAGTCAGGAAGCAAACAGCAGCACACATTGCTCACAACAGCTTTATTCAGAATGGAGGCACCTTTGGACCAGGTCCCAAAAATCCCCAACAAACCTGGGACCTGCACTGAACAACAGAGTTTTTCCTACGTTTATACACTTTTGTTCACGTTCTTTAACATTCACACCACCTTCATGCCTCCTCTTGTTCCATCCACTTCTCTTCCCATCTCAAGCTCCTCCTTTGTTTATGGGTTGCTTCATTAGCATGGAATTACCTATGCATTTTATTCATTTACATGTCCTTTTGCTATGAGCGCATGTCTAAGGCCATGATCTCCCTTCTTTCAGTCAATGAACAGACTCTGGAGGTTTCTTTACCAATCACCATTCACCCTTTTGCATATGTTCATCTTGGTTACATGTTATCTTCCACATTCCAATCTGTTTTTCTGTCCTATGTTGTGCCATCTCCACCTTTTTTGGGTCCCTGTATCTTATCTCGTTCCTCACTACAACTTGCTATAGCTGGTTCACAGCACACAGACTTAATTGCTACTTTTTTCCAGAAAAATGGTTAACACAATTAAGATGGTTACCTAACATAAGCAAAATCTTATATATAAAAGATATCTATCTATCTATCTATCTTGCCTAACATAAGCAAAATCTTATATATAAAATATATCTATCTATCTAGGTAACCATTTTTTTATATATATATATATCACAACAATCCTATTATATGGTTAAAACTACTTGCCTAAGCATCTGCAAGGTTTTTTTAATACACCATTTTATCTTGTGGTCAGCAGTTTTTCTGAGACACAGGTTAAAGCCTTGTTCCAGCTGCAGATCCAATGCTCCTTAATAATTCAAATTATTGTTACCCTAGCACATTACATAAAGGAAGCTAAGGGACAACTTTTCAACATGGAGCTTTACAAATGCCTGACAGAGGACCCCACAGCACAATAACAGGAGGAACTAGATAAAACTCTTAAAGTATCTACCAATGGAAACAGAGGAGAGTGTTGGTGCTTCCACATCTGGGAACTAGGCCACACAACTGTTACTTATTATACAAGTTCCACAAACCTGTCAACTCATTGTCTTTGTCATTGGCACCATCATGTAGTGAATTTCTGGCTGTGTTGACTCTGTTGTATTTCCATAAGCCATCGGGCAGGCCAGCTATTAGAAAGACACCACAGATTTTTTAAAGAAACTGGGATCCATTGGCAAGCTTCCAGAAAACACCATATGAGCTACCGTAGATGTCACATCTTCATAATATAAACATGAAAGAAAGAATCTCTGAAGAAATTTAATCAAGACGCTAGCAACTTCTAACCCTCCCTGCATCAAACTAATTCTGGAATACTCCACTCAGAAGATTCATTTCCTAGGTACTGCAGTGAAGGTTTGCAATGGCCACTTCACCACCATATTGTATTGGGAACCAGAAAATTGCCACAGCTGTCTTCATGCCACCAGCTTTCATCCTAAGCACACGCTAGATCCATGCCTGCATTCAAGCTTTACATTACAACCATATCTTCTCTGATGCCACCCACTGATATCTGGAGCAGGGATTCCTACAATTAAATACAGTCCCAAAACTAGTCACTTAAGTCAACAAAGGCAGATGCAGACTTGCTCCAACCTGCTATAATACCAAGCCCAGAAAAGGACAACAGAATCTCCCTGGTTCTCACCTACAGCCCCCAGATTGAACACCCTAGACACATCATTAATGACCTCCAACACCTCCTGGAAGAGGGTTAATGTCTCAACCCAATCATGGAGGACTAAACTGTCCTGGATTACAGGTAGCTCCCAAACCTTAAAAGACATGTCTCAAGGAACAAAATAACTAACTCCCATCTTTGCTAAAGTATCAGGCCTTGCAGTGGACACAAATGCTTGCTATACCTCCATTAATACAGACTGCATAATCACTGAACCAAACCACATCTGAGATTCAGTTACCTGCAACTCTACCAACATTAGATACACCATCACTTGTTTACAGGTCCTCTCTGGTGTCTTCATAAGGGCAATTTCTATGTGTAAGAATACATTAACATTGATTTGACAGCAGCTGCAGAAAGAAACAAAGGCCCATGGCAGAAAGCTTTAATGTCACTGCATATTTCATTTCAGACTTCAGGATTGCTGTTCTCAGGCAGCAAAATTTTAAAAAACAGTTTGAGTGGGAAATTACAGAACACAAAATCATCCAGAGACTGAACTTTCTTAAGTATAGTTTTAAACAGGATTACAGATTCTTGTCCCATTACCTGTAAAGCTTTTGTGACCCCCTCTGTTCCTAGGGTTCTCTGCTGGCTTGCTTCTCCCAGCACTACCCCTTTTCCCCTCATCCTCTCCTTCTTCCCTTGCCACCTTCTGTATTTAAATCACTTGCTCCATTTTATATACAGCTCTGTTTGTCCTCTCATAGCATCTGATGAAGCAAGCTCAAGTTCACAACAGCTTCTGCACTCTCTTATATGTATGTCTTATATATGATATTTAGCTCAATCTAAGACAGTCCTGAATTTAAAGTGGACCTCCAGTAATTAGATGCTAAACATGGAAAAATATGCATTCGTTATAATTTTCTACAGAATCTAATTATTGGATAATCATTATATTCACTCCTGCCCCCCACCATCGCACTGTAGAGGGTCAGAAAGTGTCAGTCAGGTGGTGGGAGAGGCAAGAGGGCAACAGACATTAGGGGATGGTGGGGAGGCAGACAACGTAGGCAGGTCGGGCAGCGTACAGAAGTTGCTGAATGTTGTTTATTGACTTCAGTGGGACTATTTTGCTAATAGAAAATGTCAGGATGGCAGAAGCTGAACTGAATACTGGGCAAAAAATATACTTGTTTTTATACCCTGTGAACAGAACTATTAACATTTTAATTTATATGTTACTCACTGAAAAATGCAACATCAAGGCAATGAAACATTTATGAATTCAAGTCAAATGCTGTGTGATGGAGTCAATGAAGAAATGGGAAGATGAGGGGAAAATCAGAAAATGTAAACATTTTATTTTGACTTTAAAGAATGTTTTGAGACCAAAGTAATCTAATTTTAATTTAAAAAAATTAAAAACAAGAATGTGTTAACAACTCATGTTTCCTTTTGGTTCAAGTGAAACATGTCCTAAGATTTCAGGGGTGTAGGTTGTAGTCGTGTTGGTCTAAGGACATAGGCAGACAAGGTTCTTTTGGTAAACCAATTATCTTTTATTCGACCAACTCAAGTACTTGGAAAAATTCTTCTTAGCAAGTTTTCGGGCAGAAACACCCTTTGTCCAGCTGAGGAAGTTTCTGCAGATGGTCTGTGCTTTTCCTGGATGGAGTGGTGTGCACTGAGCTCTGGCTGCTTTACCACTTCATCCAGGAAAAGCACAGACCATCTGCAGATGCTTCCTTGGTCTGACAAAGGGTGTTTGTGCCCAAAAGCTTGCTAAGAAGAATTTTCCAACTATTTGAGATAGTCTAATAAAAAATATTGGATTTACCCAAATAACTTTGTCTGCACATTTCCTAAGAGGAATCTTTGAGAGGTTTTGTTTTTTGGTTAGAGAATTGAAATGTATATATTGTAGAGTAAATCAAAACAATTTGTGGGGTTTTTTTAATTATTTTGGGGATAGGGGGCTCTGGCAGCCAGAGCCTACAACATATTTTAGTTTCACAGCTCTACTTGAGAAACCTATTTTACATTCCTACCGATGAGTATTGCTTATTTCACTGAGTAGTCTTGCCAAAGTCAATGGGCCAGATTCTCACTTGCCATAATTCCACTCTCAGACACTGAAGGTAGTTTCTTCAGCTAATCATTTGCCCCACTGAGCCTATTTGGGAAATGAATGTTTTGCCATCAAACAACATGCAAAATATATGCCTTTAGGTCAGAAATACCAGTTTATTAAATTGCTATTAATAAGCCTGTAAAATGCAAAAATGCTCTAGGGCAGCAGTATTCAAATAAAAAAAAGGGATTGAGGTTGTGCTATGACGAACAACAGAGATTATCATTCTGTTCAATTATGAGATATGACCCAAGGATATATAACATTGCTTGGATGGTAAAGTCAGTTCAGTGTAAGAGTGCACCAAAAACAACATCCTGCCAACTCTTTTATTAAACAAAATTAATGGTGATTTTTATTTCTCCCAGCAATAGTACAGTAGTTTTCAGACCAAGTTGTCTGCAAAATCAGATGACAAATGAAAATTCAGCTTGAAACTTGAGGCACAAAGGAAAGCCAGGGCTTAGCTTCAGGCTGTCACTATTGTAATTGCTGAAACAACAAAGTTTGGACAATAAAAATATACATGGATGTGAACCCTGTGAATTTCTAGGCAGCAAACTTGCCCTGCTGAGAAGCATTATTGAAGATTATTACCTTAAGATGTCTTCTACTCAGTGCTGAAATAGTTTGAGTTAGCATGACTATTTAAATAGTCTTGGATATGGATAGAGCACAACTAGAAGCCATGGTAAAGGAACCAACTTGCAGAGTGGGCTCCTAGAGGACAATTTATGTACTTCATACTTTGTGTAAGAGCCTTGGCTTTGGACTTAGCCATCTTGTAAGGCCATGTGGTTTACAAAGGGGGAGGGGGGAATGCAGAGCCGTCCCACTCTGAAAGGCAGATTTCATTCTTCACAGACCAGACAAGCATGGATGTTTGGTTTCCTGAGGACAAGTAGCGGCAGTCCACCTTGCATTGCCATTACATGTCCCCAAGGAATACCCATGCCTTGTGCATGTTGGCATGTGGCAAGTTACCTTGGGTGGGGTAGAGGAGGCTGGGGCCAGCACTGGACTGGCCGTAGCAGCCTTACCTAGGGTTCTGGGGGTCTCCTCAATCTGTCGCAGCAGCATTTCTGCCATACACAGCCTGGCCAGCAGCTGTATCACAGGTCCAGGTGGCTCAGCTGCACTTTTGAGTGGCACACGCTGCCCCTGCATGTGCTGCTCTGCTTTTTTTTTTCCTGTGGGTTTTTTGGACCCCTGGATATCCCGCAGGAAAAAAGGGGACCAGTACATGCACAGGCAGTGCTCCCTTGCAATATGGTGAACATCTGAATGTGCACTATGTGGCACCATAGACAGCACATACTGCACAACCATGCTCATCTGGACACGGTCATAGAGGATGCATCTCGTCACAAGGCACAATACATTATTCCTAGAACAGACTGCAAGCTGGTCTTGATTATTTGTGGGTAGGAGAAAGAAGGGTAGGGATACCATTTACTGTCACTTCATCTTTAGAATTCTGTGTATTCCTGGGAGAGTTCCAGTTAGCCTCCATTAGAGAGGCTATAATTCTGTATATCCCTTATTCAGGGCAAACAAGTAGTGAAGATACTTCTAATACCCTTCTTCCTCATTGCACAGACAGAGAAGCCCCAGAGAGGCTGATTCCAAATTATTAGGGACCTACCAAATTCATGATTACATGATTTTCTCAGAAACCATGAATTTGATAGGTCCCCACAAAGAAGCCTGGGGACCATGAAAAAGTGTGAAAACAGCAGCAAAAAGTTGAGGAAGAAAAAAGCCACTGCAAACTGAAAAGCACAAGAAGCCCTGGTGGCCTGGAGCATAAGGTGGGGAAGGGGGATTGGCTGAGGGACCCTGGAATTCCTACCCCTACCTAGAGATTGGCAGACATCCATCTATCTATCTCTGGGGAGGGGCAGGACTTCCAGAGGCCCTTGGCCAATCAGAGATGTAAGGGGGCCTGGCATTCTGTATCATGATATTGGTACTGGACGCCGTGCCAGGGCCGCAGAAAGAGAGGCAGCCTTCATGGTTTAGCTAACTTTCTGCAAATGATACACGCTCCTATAAAGAGCCAGTAACACAGACAGGTAGTGTTTAGGGAAGGAGATAAAGTAGACACAGAAACAAGATTACAGGTTTATTTAGATAAGGTGTGAATAGAGCTTGACTATAACTTCCCTTTTTTATTTTAGCTTTAGGAGGCTTAAATATTTATATTAAAAAGTAAAAGACTTTTTAAGGTTAAAACGCCAAATATGGAACACTTTTTAACTTTCTGTATTATAGGTTTATTTTATGTTGAGTTGGAGACAGGTTTTGTATTAAACATTATATAAGGCTTATTTTATATCTGTTCTTACTTTTCTATACCTTTGTATCCTAAAACCACTGAAATTTAGTCATGGGAAAGAGAAGCACAATTGGAGCCAAAGGATAATTTGGTTCAGGAAGAAATGGAAACTAGTTATGAATAAATTTAGCTGGAAATCAGATGATTTCTAACTTTCAGAGTAATGAGTTTCTAAACAACCAAAGCAAGGTATTTCTAACATGGCTCGATCAGTTTGATGAACGAAATCATAAGATGTGGTTGCTAGTGGTAGAAGCCAACTGGATTTGCTGACCCAGGAGGTCCCTTGTAGATCTTACGTACTTATCTAAAATGAGATTGCTGATATAACAGGGTCACTTGTTAGATTGTGGTCTTTAATATGTGGTTCTTCTTTTAAGGAGGTTAAAGATAGAGGGATATGAACCTTCTTGGGTAAAGATTGCTTTAAACTCACTACTTCGTTGCATGAAACTTGACCATTTTGTTTTACATAAAGCAGTTCTGAGTATACTGATGGCTGATTCTTCTGCTAGGAATATTTAACATAATCATAAAATATTGAACCTGAGTTTTTCCAGCATGTGAGTTTAATTGGGAGTGATCCATTTTCCTCTGATCCATTTTCAAGAATTCTATCGCTTAGTACATGTAGTTCAGTGTACTGTTGTTATGGCGTGTATGGATGTATGTTGTTTCTTGAAAAATTGTAGAAGGAAATTCTTGAAAAATTGTAGAAGGAAATAGTGAAGGTTTTGGTGCTAGGGAAGCTTTTAAGACAGGTGATTGGTGATTTCATTTAAAAGTAATTTTAGAGTTAATGCTCTTTTCCCTACTCTCCATCCTTTAGTTAGTTTTGCCTTTTTTGGTGAACCACAGTAGGGAAGAATGATTACACAATCTCTTTTTCCTCCCCTCGCCTCCCTCCCCAGTTCCCCACACCCTGTACTCTTGTGAAGTTCAGAGAATTTATTTCCTATTGAACTCAAAATTCCCACTAAAGATAATGGGTCATATCCATTTACATATCCGTAAGCACAACGTAACCCAAATCCATTGAATTAAGAGTTTAAATCAACAAAAAAGAGGAAGGCTAATCTTAAATATTAAAGATGACTGAAAAATGTAAATCACTTGTCAAAATGTTTTGAATTCCAATCTATAGGTTCTTTGATTTTTTTTTAAAAGTTCAATAAAAAGTTCAAAATGATTTTTTCATTTTTAGTTTAAAATATTTTTTGCAAATTTAAAACATTTTAAAAAATAGATATATACATATGCTTAAAAATAATATAATGATTTTTTAAAACAAGTTTCACTGAAGTGACTGTATTCATGAAGTTATTTTATTTCCCAAAAGTTCATTTTCAAGCCAAAAATAATTCAACAAGCACCTTTTGATTAAACTGGTTATAGTGCTTTCATTCAAAGCTGTCTTGTATGTCTCTACCGTATGAAGACAAATGAAAAAGCTTATACAGTATGCAGGGTGTATGTTATCTATCTAGCTATCTATCTATCTAGCTATCTATCTATCTGTTCAAATGGACAAAAAAGGGAGTAGTTGGTGTATAGCATATGCATTCCAAAGTAGGATGGTGGTCAGTAGGCCTGTGTGAAATGGCTAGTATTTGCTTTGGATTGGGATTCCACCAGGTCGGGGGACAGTGACTCAATTCAGTGATTCAAATCACTGTCCTGAATTAAGTCAGCTGAATCTGATTCAGAGATTTGTCCACCGCCAAATTAGCCAAATCTCTGAATTGAACAGGCCCCATCCCCCACCTGCTCTCCCAGGCCCATCAATGGCTGCCCTGCTCTGCCTAGCATCCCTGAACTTAAAAAAGAACAAAAAAAGGCCTGCATTCACTGGCTTCTGCCAGGTGGGAGGGCAATCCCCACTGCACCCCACTGCCCTGTGTTGCATGGGGAAGCATTGCCATGAACGCCCAGAGGCCCTGAAGGCTGCTGCAGGAGCCAGTGAGTGCGGGGCTTTTGCTTTTTTTTAAGTGCCAGGACTCTGGGGCTGGGCAGAGCAGCCATTCCTGGGGTTGGGAGAGCAGGCAGGAGATGGGGCCTATTGGGGGTTCCCCCATGGTCCCATTTCCCCTCCTCTAGTCCCTCCATCCCCGCTCCCTACTTATCAGCATGGAGCCCAGGTCCAGCTCCCTGTGGCAGTGAGTGGGGACTGCCCAAATCTCTGAATCTTTTATGAATCAATTCAGATGCTTCAAATTGATTCAGACCTTTTTATTGGTCTCCCAATTAAATTCAGATTCAGAGATTCAGCTGCCAAATGGGGCCATATTTCATCTGAATTGAATCACCAACTGAAGCTTTGTACAGCCCTAGTGGTTAGCTATGCTACTCTGAAGTCAGGCAGAAGGTAGAGTGGGGTGACACCATAGGGACAACTAATTCTGAGATTTATAGCATCTGATAAAGTAGGTTTTGATTACAAAAGCTCCCCAAAACAATTTGTCGGTTTACTTTACCTCCTGCAAGAATTCCAAAGTGGACAGATTTAGACTACTTTGGCATTTATACATTTGCTGAGATCAAAACTGTTTGTGAGAATGATTTGTGTAGAATAGTGATACTTAACCAGGGTGACAGGGCATGTTGGGGTGCCTCCAGAGCTTTTGAAGAGAGCCATGAGGTATGAAGAGATAAGCAGATAAACTGAGCACATAGCATAGGCTCAGGCTTGTCCCTGCCTGGACAATTCCCCCATCCCCACTTCCAGGCACCTATGCAAGGAAGTAAGCACTGTAATCTATAAATTAGCTTTTGAAATGGGGTGCTACTCAGTTTAGAAAAGTTATGGATGGGTGCCTTGTGTCCAATGAGGTATGCCTCAAATCCAAAAAAGCTGAGAACCACTGATTTAGAAGAATCTCCCAATTTGATTTACTTTTCTGAATACAAACTTCTGAAATTATCAGTGAGGCTTATCAGTATTTTCAAACTAAAAAAAAATCTTCTACTTCAGAACTCTTCATTTTGAAATGTTAGTTAATGGCTTCCAGCATTTTTAGGAATTAACAATAATAGTGTTTTGAATTTTTTCACTATGTAATTATTTTTAATTCAGCATTTTCACTTTTTTTAAAATCCAGAATTATGATACAGGGGGAGGGATTTCAAAATCTCACAGGATGTGAAAATCGTTTCCCTTCCATCTCTCTCTGCCCAATATAATATGTATACCTAGCATCAACAATGCAAGTAAATCTAATTCAACATCTGTAATCAATCAGGTAAAAAGTAAGTAAGATGCAGTAAATGAACCTCTTGAAGTTTTGCCATTTGTAACTTGTCAATATGATATGTTCAGGGTTTTTAAAAAATATTTAATATTCACTGGGAAAAAATGATGAAGATTTTACATTTGTGACTATCTCTGTTTGCTAACTGCTCCTTTGTGTACTTCTTTACTGTTCAGTACATTCTGAAATAGAGCTGCCTGGGTCATTTCTGGAACAAGGCTGATTAATTACCCAAGTAGCAGCACAACACATCCCAGCAGTCAAATTAATAACCATAGGCTGAAGGTTAGCTTGTAAATGGGATCAGGACTTCTGCTATGAGGCTATAGATCTTGAGACCTCAAAGATGTTAGTTTCTTCAGCACCTCTCCCTTTGAAAGCCTATTTATTGCTAGAAGGGATAAATGAATTCTGCTGTTATTATCAAGAATAATTGAGTACTACATTCTTCATTTTTCTTCGGTTTAAACACTTGGTCCTGGACTGTTAGTTAAGCAAACAGTCGATTATTTTCATTCATGGTGTTAACAGCCAGGGCAGTGAATTGAATAATGATTTGCTTTAATGGAAAACCAAACAATACAAACCCTCTTTGCAGAGACAAGTTTTCATCTATACTTGGTAAATAACAATATTTTATCTGTCGCTTCTTCATGTGTCTGGACTTTTTTTTAAGTATACATTAGTTTCAGTTAATGACTTGCTGTACCTGAAACACCTAGTAAATGATTTATTATAAATAGTCTTGGTTCATTTGGGTTAAAAAAGGTAAATCTAATAGTCAAATCCTTCCTTCTATGCATCCTTCATAAATATGAACATACTCTGTGACTTCAAAGGGATGGTTTGTAGATTTTCTTGGCTTTCTGATGTGAACTTCAAAACTATTGTCCTCTCAGAAATCATTTTCCCTTTAAAACAAAGAAAATCAAAGAATCATGGATGTGATGATTTAAAGATGAAGACTCACTTCCTCAGCTACAGTGCAGTTGACAGGAACAAGTGTGAAAATATTTTTCCAATCTTCAGACCATCTTTGTAATGGCTCATTGCCAGACCCAGTGTGTGGGGTCAGAACTGGCACACAGCCCAAAACCCAGCATGCCATATTGGGTCAGCACATGGGGTCAGTCTACAGTGGCACATCTGTCCCATGGGACTGGCAGAAGGATTGGGAACAGGCTTGGCTCTTTAGCTGCTGCTGTGCAATTACTTACTTATACTGCAAGGTAAGATCTTTTTTCACCTTGCCTTGCAAAAACAGGGTGCATATTATATTCCAGGGCATGCAATACAAGAAAATATGTTAAACAGTGCAATCACCAGAAACTCACTTTAGGGGGAACAAAGTAGGTGAAACAAGATGATTTTTCCAAACAAATAAATGATCCTAGTTTTCTTGATTCACCCCAAAACTCTTTATCAATGGGGTGATCACCAAACACTGACAAAGGCTCAATATTGCAAGTGTTGCCATTATTTGCAGTTTCACAATGGCATGTTGTTGAGAAATTTAAAGTCCTCATACTTCCTCATATGTCTGCATGTAGTCCATTACTTAAGTGCATGTGATTATCTTTCTTTCTCATAACTTTCTGAATTGAGGATAGAAGCCTTTTCCTTGCTTATAATTAATATTTCTTAACCCAAGTGATAAGGACTTATGCTTTAGAGTTGAAGATCCTAATTATTTCATACTTGCTGCTGACTGTCTACACAAGACACTTCACTCTAGATTAGAGCAAATTACTGTCCAGTAAGCATCACCATCTACATGTGCAGATGCTTACTGCACAGTAATTTACTCTAATCATGAGTAGATTTGCTACCTGTAAACACAAGTAGCAAATTTACTCATGATTACTTACTGCAAAGTATGACACATGTAGATGGCTTACTGCGATAAACTTGCTCCTGGTCACCCAGTCAGCAGGAGGCAGAAGATTGCTCCCTACCCCTGGGAGCTGCCTGCTTCCAGGGCACCAGACCCCAGGCAGACATAACGTCCCTATGCCCCTGCAGCAGGGAGCTCCCACCCCCCACTCCCTGATCATGATTGCAGAGCTAAGCAGGGAACAAGCAAGTCCCAGCCCCATGCCCCACTGGTGGATCAGGTCAGGGATCTGCCCCTCCCTTGCAGCTCTTTCCAAGTCCCCTACCCCCCAATCACGGTTACTGTGGCCAGGAGCTCCCTGCTGCCAGGGCAGGAGGACACTGTTCCTGCCCAGGCTCCGGTGGTGGAGTGCACCCTGGCAGCAGGGAGTCCTCTGGGCGGTGGGAAGCATTTCACTCCCACACCCCTGCATGTGTAGATGCCAGCCCAGGGTGGGTTTACTCTAGAGTACTTTAGTAAACTGCATTCAACAGCATTTGTATGTGTATGCATGCCCAATGGGGTCAAAATACCTGCCTTTGCTAGGGGTGACCTTTTTTATAAGGCTGCCTATCCTAGCTCCAAGCCTCATTCACCTAAATCATCCCTGCCCAGAGCAAGGCCTGTCATTCAGTAACTCCAGAAGGGTGAGGAAAAGAAAAGAAAATTTCTCCAATTTGTTTATGAGAAGGCTGTACAGGACTTTGTCAAAAGCCTTACTGAAGTCTAGATATACTATATCCACAGCATTCCCTTCATCCAGTTAAGTAGCTGCTTTGTCAAAGAAGGAGATCAGGTGTGTTTGACATGATTTGTTTTTCATAAAGCCATGCTGGCTGCTTTAAATCAGCCTTTACTCCCCAAGATGATAGCAAATGGGCTTCCTTAGGATGTGCTCCAGTAACTTGTGAAGTACTGAGGTAAGGCTAATCAGTCTTTAGTTGCCTGGGTCCTCCTTCCTTTTATTTATTTTATTAAAGAGGGGCAATATGTTGGCCCTTTTACAGTCCTGTGGTACCTGGCCTCTCTCCCATGGTTTCATGAAGATCATTGCCATGGGCTCTGAGATCTCTGCTAGTTTTTTCAAGACCCTGGATGAAGCTCATCCAGCCCTGATGACCTGAATTCAGTCAGACTCAACAAAAGCTCTCTGACTGTCTCTTCTGTTATCTCTTCCATCAACGTCCCCCCTTCCTTATACAGATGATCCCTCTTAGGTCTCTGGCTGAAGCTTAATTTTTTTTGTTAAGACTGAGGAAAAGTAACTGTTGAGTAGGTCTGTCTTCTTTTTATCTTCGGTTAGGATTTCCCTCTGGTCTGTTAACAGAGGTCCCACAGTTTCCTTGGTCCTTTTTTTCTAGCCAACATACTTATAGAACTTTTTCTTGTTGTCCTCGACCTCCTTTGCCAGTAGCCACTTATTTTTTATCTTTGCCTTCCTGATTTTGTCCCTGCAGTTTCTTGCTATTTCTTGGTATGCTTTCCTTTTGCATTTGAACATTTTAGAAGCTTGCTATTCTCTTTGTGCTTCCATCAGGTCTGGACAGTTTTGTCTCAGTTTCACCACCTTTTCTCCCAATCCTGTCCTTCCGAAACAGACTGCAACCCTTGATGTTCACATTCCAGTCATAAGAGCTGCTCTACCTTCTGATAGTTTTCAGTGATCCCTATCAGATCTTCCCTGTCCTTTCCTATATTTTCTACCAGTTGCACACATTGTCTAATAGCTGCTCTTATTTGTGAAAACTGAAGTAACAATTTTTGACCTTCTCTGAGTCATCCCTAACTAGATTGTTTTCCACATTCAGAAAAGGGCCTAAGGTTTCTCTGGTTTTCCTCTTATTTTTTACATACTTGTAGAATCCTTTTATTTTGTTTTTTGCCCTATGTCCCTTGTCAGCTACATCTCAAATTGTGCCTTGACCTTCCTAGTTTTCTCTCTGCATGCTCCTGTGATACTCTTGTACTCTTTACTACTACTATGACCAAGTTCCCCATTTATATAGGATTCCTTTCTGTTGCAAATCATTGAAGAGATTGCTGTCTAGCCAGGTTGGACTGTTGCACTTCCTGTTCCTTCATTGCATCAGGATACTTACTCATGCACCCATAAGAGGGCCTTAAAGTACAGCCACCTCTTCTGAACTCATCCTCCCTTCAGACTTGCCTCCCAAATAATCCTGCCCACCAGTTTCTTGATGTTGTTGAAGTCCGCTTTTCTCAAGTCCAGTGTCCTTATTGTGCTGCTTTCCTTTCTTCTTCCCCTTAGGAACTTGAATTGTATCATTTCATGGTCACTGTCTCCACAAAGTTACCTTCCACCTTCACTTTCACAACCAATGCTTCCCTGTTTGTGAGTAGTAAGTCAAGAAGAGCTTCCCCCCTTAATGACAATATTAAACAATATCAGTCCCAGGAAATATCCCCGGAAAACCCTACATGGCCTCTCTACCATCTGTATCAAAATATTATCCCCAGCCACACTCCAAGGATTTGCTGGATTGCATGTGTACTACTGTGTTTCTCTTCCAGCAGCTATCCTGATAATCAATGTCCCCCATGAGAACCAAGTCCTACAATTTGGAAACTTCCATCAATTTTTGAAAAAAAGGCCTCTTTTTCAATCGTGTCTACCTCTTCCTCTTGTTTTAGAGGCCTGTTGCAGACACCCATCATAACATCCCTCCTGCTGCTCTCCTCTCTGATCTTTACACAGAGGGTTTCAAGAAGCCTACCTTCTACTTCATATTGCACCTTTGAACCCATGTACATCACCTATATTTATAGGCAACACTATCTTCCTCTTCTCCTTCTCCTTCCCCCTCTATGTTTCCTGTACAAGCTGTATCTACCATAGCACTCCTGTAGACTTGTGAAGTATCTGACCATATCTCCATAATCCCATTTACATCATAATTCTGTGAATGTACTAGGACCTCCACTTCTTCCTGTTTGTTCTCCATACTTCTAGCATTAATATATAAGATTTCATAGACTTTCATAGACATTAGGGCTGGAAGGGACCTTGGGAGATCATCGAGTCCAGCCCCCTGCCCAAAGGGCAGGAAGTCAGCTGGCGTCATAGGATCCCAGCAAGATAAGCATCCCATTTACTCTTGAAGGTGTTCAGTGTAGGTGCTTGAACCACCTCCGCTGGCAGACTGTTCCAGACCTTGGGGGCTTGGACAGTAAAGAAATTCTTCCTTATGTCCAGCCTGAAACGGTCTTGCAGGAGTTTGTGACCGTTCGACCTCGTCATCCCTTGGGGCGCTCTGGTGAACAAATGTTCCCCCAGATCCTGGTGGTCATCCTTGATAAACTTATAAGTGGCCATCAGATCACCCCTGAGCCTGCACTTTTCCAGGCTAAAGAGTCCCATGGCTCTCAGCCTGTCATCGTAAGATCTGTTTTCCTGACCTCTGATCATGCACGTGGCTCTCCTCTGGACTCTCTCAAGCTTCCCCACATCCTTTTTGAATTGTGGAGCCCAAAACTGGACACAGTACTCCAGCTGTGGCCTCACCAAGGCCGAGTACAAGGGGAGAATGACGTCCCGGGATTTGCTCGAGAAGCATCTGTGGATGCAAGCCAGCATTTTGGTCGCTTTACTAGCCGCAGCATTGCATTGCAGGCTCATGTTCATCTTGTGGTCAATGATGACCCCCAAGTCTCTTTCTTCTGTAGTGCTATCCAACGTAGCACTGCCGAGCCTATAAGGGCGCTGCAGGTTTTTCTCCCAAGGTGGAGAACCTTGCATTTTTCGGTGTTAAACACCTTCAGGTTCTCGTCTGCCCATTTGCTGAGCTTGTCCAGGTCAGCCTGGATCACCGGCTTATCTTCTGGTGTGGATGCTTTGCCCCAAAGTTTGGTGTCATCGGCGAACTTGGCCAGTCCACTCCTGACTCCAATGTCCACATCATTAATGAAGATGTTGAACAGTATGGGTCCAAGGACAGAGCCTTGAGGGACCTCACTGGTCACAGGGCACCACGATGAGTGACTGCCATCAATTACAACCCTCTGGGTCCGACCACGGAGCCAATTTCCCAGCCAGTGGATCGTGGTGGAGCCAAGGCCACAACTGGCCAGTTTGGCCAAGAGGTGATCATGGGATATATAAGCATCTCAGGTGTCTAACTGATTGTCCTATCATCTCCCTAAGAACAGAAGAACAGTGCTAATGCATCCATTATTTCTGATCCTTAATAAGATTTTAGCCAGGTCCCCAGATTCTTTACAAGTCTCTGGTCTTTTGTCTCCAAAAACCGTGGATCTGATCTGCCACTTCTCTTTCCTTAAAAAAAACAAACTCGCAGACACCTATGATTGACAGATCAGTTACTGACTCTTTGTAAAAGGGGTGAAATGTCCTATTGGTCTGCTTTTTCAGATAACTTGTTAAAGGTGCTATTTACATCTTTAATCCTTAAAATCCTCTCCAGTTTGAGTCCTGAGTCAACTAGCTATTACTCAGTGATGGAAATTGTTGAATGAAGTATAGTATTTACAAACCCAGATTGCAATCTAGAGCTAATAGCATTACAAGGTTGTAGATCATGAGAATGTAGTTAAATATTTGTGGTGTTTAACTGCCTAAATAATTGTCCTCTCTGACTGGATAAATGCCTCCCTTAAGATACTGAGTTGTGAGCCTTCTCCTGAAGTTAAACAATCCTTGTTAGGTGACTAAGATAACCCATGCTACCTATCCACAAAATATTGGAAAAAAAACCAGAAGGATGCCCAGTGGTTAGATAACCTACTTTGGAAGTGGGAAGCCAGGATTGAAATCATATCTGTTCTGCTTAATTGAACACAGGAACTTTAAACTATATCACCAGCATTCCAGGTTAATACAATGATATTTATGTGCACAGCTTTTTTGTCTTTATGCTCTGAGCATTCCTAAAGGATGGGTCCTAGTGACTTGATTCTGGGAAACTTGTTTTCTATGGAATAATGGCAAGGCTTAGGTAACTATGAGCCTGCTCAGAGGTGCTTGCACACAAGCATGCTTGCCCCACTCATATCCTCTCCCCCATACTTAGAAATGCAGTCATGATGTCACTCTTATGGCATTGTTAAACACTTAGGGAACATGGGGAGGGCATCCCTGGAGGCACTAGTATTGTATTTCCTGGCTTGACTCGTGCAATGAGTAAGTGTCTGAGATGCAGGATAGATAAATCCTTACCTAGGGAGTTAAGCAGTGGCTAAAAGACATCTAAGGGATGGACTCTCATCCCATAAGAAAGAGCCAAATAGATATTCTGAGTACCTTTCAACAGCTATTCACTCAACTAGAGCATGAAGGATTAAGTGGTTTGTAGAAAGTAGTTGTATTCCAAACTATTGCAATGCTCCATTTAATAAGAAGTAGATAATTAACACTGCCAAACATGCACTAGTGTTGCTTAGTGAAATAGAAAAGGAAGCAAGATACTGCAAATAATGAAAACAGATGTTGTAGTTCTATAATCCAGGATGCACATATAGGATTTACCTGTGCAACATATTGAAGTTAATGTTAACTTCTATGAGAAATGTGTGTCTACCATAATATATGTTTATTTGGCATTTTAACTATCTTCTTCTCTTTGGAGATTATTTTTAGGCTTGAACAAACCTGCTGTGTCGATTCATTTCTGATTCTATAAAAACAAATTCAGCTATAACATCTCCAACAGATTGTTGGTTCTTGTTTTATTAAATATGGAATCATTTCAATCAAACCTTCATTATTTGCCTCAGTAGAAATGGCCAAATGCAATAAATGAGGAGACATCAGCACCATACATTATGCCTAGAATAATAAGGTATGTATAAAATCTCATCTTGTCTATTTAGTTTTGTTGTACCTTACTTTGACACATTATTAAAATATTCATAGTAGGGTTACCTGTAAGCCTATTCATGTGTGTGTATTTGTGTTTGAGAGAAAGAAAAAAAGAGAGAGCAGACAGGGGAGATCAGGCTGCAAATTCTGCTGAGACATCTGTTTGATATAAAATATGTTTTTTCTGGAGTTTTTGAAGGCAGATGAAGAAGAATGGTATCTACAAAATGTAAGGGCCTTGAGAAAAGTGTTTAATATGGCTGTAAGAAGGTGGATCATCAAGGCACTAAATTCCCTTTCTGGTGGGAAGTATGTGTGTGTGTGCATGTATGTCTGTATTAATGTCATGAAACAGAAGAAACTAGGAACTGGTAAGTGATCAGAAACCAATTTATATTGGTAACAGAACAGAAGTTCAGCACACAAAAATTGGTTTTAAAATAGCAGAACACTATCTAAGAGTTGTGTATTCCCTGCTCCCACCCCAAAGGGCATGCGTGTGTGTTCTGTTCATTACTGAATTAAACTACTCCACTTCCAGAAAACACATAACTTACATTGATTCCATCTTGGGCTTTTTAATGTCTGTACCCAGCTTAGGAGAATAACATGCAATAAAAAGGAGAATTTCTAGGCCTTCTCAGTGACTAGTCTCCTTTTATTTCCCTATGAATACCAGACTAAATGCCCCATCAATTCAGCTGCTTGTTTCTGGAATCATACAGAGAAAAGTTAGCATTCTTAAAAGTATTTATTATTTGGGAAAGAATAGATTTATTTTAGACCACTTGAAGATTTTATTTTTAGAGTATAAGGGTCTGTAACAGGATCCTGCCCCAGGGGTGGCTGTAAGACCCTGGAACCCCCCTCAAATCTTGTTGCCTTTACTTTATTTGTGCAATTTTCCCTTCAACTTGCCTGTCTTGCCTTCATGTAATTATTTCTTTAAGAAAGAGGGAGGCAGCTCCAACACCTCCCCAAGCAAGATTGCATCCTCCTGAACATAGGTGTCACTGCTCATCACCTTAAGATTTAATTATGTGGTCTCCTCATCTCCCTTTTTAGCTGTTCCCAAGCCTCACCAATGTTATCAATTACTGAGTATTAAGCCCCATTGTCCTATCTAGTCAATCTCTTATCCATAGGCCTTCAGCCCCAGTGTCAACTCCAGTCCATGCAGGCCTCTAAACCTGGAATGGTCTCTGCCACTGTTGGGGCTTTCAGCCCAGGTGTCTTCAGTGGTTCCAGCTTCTCTGGGGCTTGGGCCTCTGTACATCAAACAATCTCAACCCCTTTTGGACTTAGTCTTGCATTCTTGGCCCCTCCTCACCTCATAGGCTATGGGCCCCTGACCCTGGGTCTCTCCCCTTACAGACCATGGCTGTGGTCATGGTCTTTGACCTTAGCCCCTATCCCATGGGTCCCAGCCCTACTCCTAGGCCAGTTGAGACTTTCACTTCCCCTACAGTCTCAATCCTTATACCACCAGTCTGGCTTATCCCAATTCAGGTGTTAGAGGCCTTGCTGCAGTCCTTTTGCTCAGGAGCTGTTCCCTCCATGGTGCTCTGGGCAAGACTCCCTGCCTAGCTCAAGCCCTAGTCTTATATCCTGCAATCCTAGCCCCTTTTTGGGTCATGTGGCTCCCTTGATTACCTTCTTCCTCACCTGCAGCCGGCTTCTCATAATCAAAAGTGAAACATAATTACATCCCTTTTTGAAAATATTGGCCAAGAACTTTCAACTTCAAGCAACATGATAAGAGCCTGACAGTGCAAAGTTTAGGCCCAAGTTTAAGTCCAGGTTGATCGAGGAGGGTCAATGAGAACTGGGGTTGTTTGACCCCAGTAATCTTTCCTGCCACGGCAGGGAGTCGGACTAGGTGATCTAACTCAGGTCCCTTCAGACCCTAGAAATCATGAAACTATGAAACTGGGATGACGGTTGTAAACTCCTTATATCTCTGTATAAGGACATCTTAGGCCTCCGCTACACAAATAATGCTCACAATGCTGTTTGTGTTTACATGTTCAAATTTTCTGTACAAAAAAACCATCCTGATCAATAGATCAGGGAGGCAGAAATAAAGATAGCTGAGACTAGGTGGATAAGAGATTGGTGGAGAAGAAATGATTAATAGGCAGAGACCAAGAAAGAATATAGCTAGGGATGAATAAAAAAATCCTACTGAATCTATTTTTCAACAAATAAAGTAGAATTTTGATTAAATAGAATGTTTTGCAAAAAGAATGCGTATCCTCTGGGGAAAAAATATTTTGCCCAAACTAAAAGGTGTTGGTATTTTTCAGTGTAGTCAAAACATTTTTTTTTTTTTTTGGTCAAATTATATTCTGTAGGAGGAAAAATAAGTTTTGAGCCCCCTTCCTCCCTCCCTCTCCCCTCCCGCTAATGTAGGAACTGTCTTGGAAAATTTAACTGGAAATAATAGGGGCAGTTTCACTGAAGTTAGGGTACGAAGTAGGAGTAGAAGATCTCAAGCCAGCTGGAAAAAAAAAGAACATAGAGTAATAAATGGTATATCTGACTGTACTTGTAAAGTCAATTAGAAAGATGAAGTAAAGAAATCTTTATCTAAGGACCGAGGAAAAAAAAGAAAATGCATCTCTTTGGAAGATAAGGAGCCAGACAAAAGCAAAAGTTGAATGGGGGTGAGACAAAGAAAATAATGTTCTGAGAGGTTAATAAACTGGTGGACTTGCAAGGGCAGCTGGAAGGATTAAAAATAGAGAACAAGGAGAAATAGAGATAGAGAACATATTTAGACTTAGAGCTAGGAGCAAAGAAGGAAATGGGATTAGTTGTCCTTGTATGGTTAACTTCAACACACTGGAAAACTTGACACATTGTGTTTAACATATGGAATTTCACATACAAATGTCCTGTTTTCTGTACCATATATACCTGCATATGAAACACGCCTTTTTCTGAAAATTAGCTGCTCAGGATTGGAATGAATGTCTTAAATGAGGAAATGTGGTAGCTGAATTGCCCATTGAGCCAGATGGGCAACCAGCAGCATGTGCTGAGTCAATTAAAGGCCTAATCCTGCTAGAGCCAAACTGACTGACCTCTCTTCTCAAGCTGGGTGGGTACCCTCAGCTGACTCATCAGGCATTGCTGGTTGAGCCAAATGGCCCAGCTCCAGTTCTCTTCTCAAATTGATTGGGCAGCCAGCAGTGCCTGCCATATCAGTCAATGAGGGGGTTAACAGAGCAGCCACCGGGGTTTTTAATTGTTTCCCATACTACTTCAGCTCCATGCAGAAATATCACACTTACTGGTATTGTCAAGGAAAGTACTATTTTCCCTTCATTCCTTCTTTCAAAAGCAAGGTGCATACCTTACTAAGGTGTGTGTTATCATTCCCCTGCTCCTCAACCCACATTTTGCTTCCTCTCTAATTTTCTTTAATAACCTGTAAAAGTGCTGAAGCCTCCCAATAGTTGCAATACCATTGGGTCCATTCATCATTAGATATTTATGAAAATTCTCAGGACACAAACATGATAAATGGGTGAATGCCTGATCTAGGCAATGACCAGCAAAAACACCTAATTTGTTTTGTTGGTATATTATTTATTTGCTTCATTAATGGCCTAAGCCTGCACCTGTTGGTCATAGTGATTAAATCCTGAGAGAATCAGCTGGTTTGACATAAACAAAGAACTAGCAATAGCCCTTTTTTCCTTTAATGATTCTCATAATTGAAGGCAGGGCTAGGTGACTTGCTCAGGAAAGCACAAGCATTTATAGGCTACAACCTACTTTGTCAGATGCTATGAATCATCTGTAGTTGATGAAGTAGGCTGTAGTCTACATAAGCTTTTGACTTTCTGAATTAGTCAGTCTTTAAGGTGCTACCCTGCTCTTGCTTCTGTCCATCTTCAAACTAACACAACTAAGTAATGACCTATCTTTTATCATGGATTTATGAACTGTTCACTTCATTATAGGGACAATGTCAACTGGAAATTCAGATCTAGATTTACGTTTAGATTTAAAATACAAATTCAACATTTGCTGAAGAAATGTAACCCTAATATTTTATATCCTCAAAATTATACTTACAGCTTAGTGGTTGATGTAACTAGGAGTTAGATTATTATTATAATTTTAACAGTACACATAGCAAATTCTGGCAAATTGTGGAAACTTCTAAAAAGCTGATTGTGATCCTATAATGCATTGTTTGTTTATTTATTTCTGTTTGTTTTCCAGGAAACTAGGTGTAACTAGAAATAGGTATGGTAAAATACTGTATTTTCTCACAAATAACACATATAAGATATGTACCTTCTTTGTGAAAGGCAGACTGAAGATTATGTAATTATTTATTTTGCTCTCCTGGGGATCAAGGGGGAAGAGAAAGTGCCCATAGCTAGCAGCTAGGTTGCCCCATGTGCAATTGTGAAGCATTGCTTTTCCTTTCCTCTGGCAGAGCCAGTTCCGTATTTCCTCACTTATAATACACATCCTGATATCCAGCAGCTGAATTTTGAAAAAAGTTGGATGTATGTGAAACAATACTTGTGGCACTGTAGTTGAGAAGCATTTGTCTAATAAAACAAGACAGACAAAACCTGGGGGGGGAGGAAGGAAGGAATATAATCTCTTTTCTTAGTTGGAAACTAGAGCACAAAGATAGTAGTTATTTTCAAAGATCAGCTAAACTCCAATTGACCTTCACTGGGAGGTGGAAGCCCACCACCACCATTTGTTTCTGTAAAACCTTTCCTAAGTGACTTAATGGCTATACAGGCAATTGGTGACAGATTTAGGATGTAAGTTTATTAATATTTCCATCTTGCCAAATCATCTGAGGTAGAACAATGTAAGAAAGGGAATGAGTAACTAAAATAGTCTGTTTCCCAGATTGTTTTCACCCTGTGAAAAACAGTTAGTTTCCCTTATTTCCCTTCTAAGTATGCACATTATTCTCTTTTAGAAGTAATTTGGCATATTGATGCATTTTTTTTCCTTTGGGGAGCAGGTTTTTCAATGCTGCATTAATTTCTGAAGTTAAGAATGAACTTTAAAGAAAAGGAAATGTAAATGTGCATATGCTTATGGTGCCATAACACATCCATAACAGTTTAATGATCAGTTTTAAATACTTACTGTGCTTCAGTAAATACAATATTCTTGTTCCTTCCTGTACAATCCTTTATGATATATGCAGTTCAGACTCATTTATAGTTTTATATATAGCATTGCTTATGTGAACTGTGTTATACAGCTAGGTTTTTGTCTTTACTGAGTTCATGACAGAAAGTCACTACATTTTAGAAAAGGTTATTAATCAATGCACAATCTCCTCTCCCTCATGCAAAAACAATTGGACAGGGGAGAATTTTTTCAAAGGGCTAAAGAGATTTAGTTACGTGCTATCTTCCTTCAATGCGTTTTTAAATTTTAGTGGCAGTGGCTGTTTTAGGGGCTCAATTCAAAATGGCTTCGGAGGCAAAAGTCAGTGATTTTTTTAGATTTACTCAGCAGTTAATTTGGTTCCCCTCCACCATGTATCATCTATGGAAATATAGGCCACAGTGCTGTAAGGTACTTAAACAGAAATCCAGCCTTCAGGATATAAATTAGTTTAATAGAAATCAATTGATTTACTAATGAGCTTAAAATTCACCATCTGTAGAAGTTTCTTCCTGAATCGGGGTCAAAATTAAAATTTTTACAGGTGCTTTTGTTCATCTTTGTTCTGATAAATCATTATAACACAGCTGGAACTCCAACACAGCAAAACAGTTGCTGTCTTATACATTCAGACCTAATAACAGTAATTGATGCCTTTCTCACACTGAAATTAGCCTGCTCTATGCACTCTCTAGAGCAGGGGTGGGCAAATATGGTCCGCAGACCAGTTCTAGCCTGCCAGGCAATCTCATCTGGCCCGTGAGTGCCCACCAATTAATTTTACCCTACCCAGCCAGGATGCCACAATCCCACCTTTGTGCAATGGAAGAGCCTGGCCCAGTCAGCACACAGCTGGGCAGGGCTGATAGTGCCACTGCTACAGCTGCTGGGGGACCTGCTTGGCTTCTCTGGTGTCCAGTGGCTCCTTCTCATCTTCCTGCTGCAGAGTTCACTCTGAGCAGCAGGTAGGGAAGTGGTGGGGGCAGAGGCAGCTGTGGCAGGGCTAGCAAAAGCTATGGCTGGGTGGGAGCACGGAGCTTGGGTCTGGAGGGAGTGTGGAGCCCATGCCAAGGGGGTGGCAGGAGCTTGCATGGGCAGGGTGTGGGTGTGAGGGAGGGTTGGGAGGTGTGGGGACCCTTCACATATTCCCCCCAATGGGGCACAGCCCCACCAGCAGTGGCAGCAGACAGAGGACCTCAGGGTTCTTGTGGCCCACGTATGCACTGCTGTCTGGTTGTGCACAACTCTGGCCAGTGCTGCACATGGTGGCAAGGAGAGCAGCCAGGCCAGCCCACCTCTATAACATGTGGCTCCTTGCAGCACAGGTGTAATTCCTGGAACTTGCACACCACTAGGAGAAGCCCCGCGCAGTAAAGCCAGCTGCCTTTCCTGCCCCCTGTCATGCAGGTCCTGAGAATCCACCAGAAGTGGAGGGGAGCCTCACCTCCTGCTTTCCAGCAGAGTCCCAGGACCTTCAAGGCAGGGGGCATGGAAGGCAGCCAGCTCCATCACGTGGGGCTTTCCTCAGTGGTGTATGAGTGCCGGGAGCTACATGTGCCCTGTGGGAATCCCTGTGTGATACAGGCAGGCTGGTCTGGCTGAACGCCTTGTTCCCAAGTGCAGCACTGAATGGAGCTGTTTGCCACTGGATGGAAGCAACTGCATGGGCCACAAGTGCCCCAAGAGCTCCCACCTGCTGCTGCTGCTGCCTGTGGCAGAGGCTGTGCACCATGGGAAGGAGGAGTGTGTGTGGGTCCTCACACCCCCCACCCTCCCTCACACCCCACAAACCCACACCCTTCCCCCACAACCCTCCACATATATACCCCCCAACATACCCTATCCCCCCATACACAACTACCCACCTTACATCCCCCCACACCCTCCCCATACCCCACTGTACATACACACTCATTCCAAAGCACACCCCCCCACACACACAATATACAGGAGTAAGACTTTATTTTTTCAGTTATTATGCAATCACCTCTATACACACTACACAAGCACAAAACATCACAAGAATATTTTTGTAATAAAATTAAAATATGTTATAGTAAGTGTTTGACTTTTGTGTTTTTTTCTGGTTTAATATGGCAAATCTCCCCTCCCAAAAGGAGTACTTCCAGGAGGAAAAAGGGGAGGGAATTCTGGTGGCAAAGGTGAGGGGTTAGGGTGGGACTTCCAGTCTCAAGATGGCAAATGGGGGTGGGGCACCTGTCAAGGAGCATGGCTACTCTTGCAGTCCTCAACAGCTCACCAAAACTCATTAAGCAGCCCTCCAACAAAACTAATTGCCCACCCCTGCTCTAGTGGCAGGGCTGGTCTTATTGTTGGATGATATAGGTGACTGGCCAGGGCATCGTGGTCAGGGGGCACCACACATACACATGTACAGATGCACACACAGCCATGCTTAGAGCAGCACTCCCTACCTACACCCTACCCTAGCTAATACCCACCCCAGGCAGAGAACCCATGTCCAGCCCAGTCTGCCTTCTGCCTCCTGACTCCAGCCATTGCTCATGGGGAGCTGGGCTGGGCATCTGTGGGCAGAGTGGTACATGCTCCAACTCACCTGCCTTGCTCTCACCCAGTAACAGTGGTGTTTGCACACAGGGAAGCAAGCATCCCAGTCCAGCCCAGCAGTTTCTCTTGGGGCTTTATTTTGTAAACACTCACTATATACTTAAGATCAAAGAAATGGTGCCAAAATACGAGTTCACCCAGGGTGCCATTTTATCTAAGACCAGCCCTGTCTATAGTGATATCTATAATAACCACTTGGGAACTGCAGCTGCGTTTCAAGGTAACTGGCTGCTTGGTAAGGTTTTTCTGTTGAGCAAATTAAACTTGTGGTCTGTGACCTGCACTGCTCTTCTGTTAGTTTCCAGGCTGATTTTAAGATGGTCCCAAAATCTGAGGGACACTTTTTTCTCTTTATAGGATGCAGCTGTTTGGACAGCTCTGGTCTGGCCCTGTGGCCTACTTAACTTTGGGCTGGGTGGCAGGAGAAGCTAGTTCAAATCCCTAGAGGCAGGAAGGTTAGAACCCAGGCTCTTCCACTCCCTAGTAAGTACCCTAGCTACTAAGCTAAAGGCATAAGGGAAGGGCATGTGACTAGTATTTCAGGACTTACGCACATAGTTGTGTAAATCTCTTCCCTAGTGCAGTTCAGTAGGGAAGTGCAGGGTTAGCATAGTTGTGTGAAATCAAAACTGTGCATAAATGCCAAGAATTAAAGTTATGCATCCATATAACTGCCATTTAGAGATATGGATCTAAATCATATTTTACTTCTACACAGCTAAGCATGGAGTCTGCAGTATGGGAGGTGTAAACTGTAAAGATGATAGAAAAAATATCCGTGGAGGAACTACTGACTCCTCAGTACTGGGTGGGGAGCCAGGCCAAAATTCTACACACAAACACTAAGTTAAGCTTGGGATCAAAGCTCTCAGGCTGATCTTCCCAAACCCTGGGGTCCATCTGCCCTCTATGGATCTTCTCTTCCTTTCCCTTCCTCCAGCAATTTTTGGAAAAAGAAAAGTGAAATAATAATGATTAGAATGGCTTTGCACTGAGTTCTGAAAAGTCATAAATCTGTGCTGAAATCAGTTGCTTCTTGCATTTAACATCATTCTGTCTTTCTTGCTCTTGGAGGTATGGTGAAAGAATCATGATAAAATGATCTGCAGTGGTACACTACTCTTCTAGATAATTTTACAAAAATATAGATCTTATAAGGCAGCAGCTAATGTGATATAAAATTGCCCAACTGTAGAAATCCTTCTTCTTTATTTGCAATATTATTACTATTAATAATAATCATTCTTATTTCTTTTGGGGCCATTTCACATGAATCTTTCCTATCTTATGGAAATTACAGTGTAATTCAATTTTCCCAAATAAGTCTGTCAAAAATACACAAAATGTATGGTGTCTTCAATGCTTGTGTCTATTTTACAAAGTTCAGTGAAGGTCACTGTTGCAGGGGAGAAAAGTGACAATTTAAAGTCTTTTCCCCCCTGTGTTCATGCATTTATGTGCTGTATGTAATATACCTTATAAAATATGCTGATACTTCTGGAAAAAAACTCTTATGATAATAATTCTTTCTGTTTTTTTTTTTCTTTTTTGTATACAAGTGTTTTCAGCTATTTTCCAAATTACAAGATGTCAGCCTTCCCCCAGCCCTTTAAAATAACCTCTGAAAATATCTTCTTATTCAGAAAGAAGCTTTAATAGAGTTGCTCATCAGTCATATTACATATCATGGAAAACTTATGTGTCCTACACCTGAAAAAAAAATGTATTTCACCACAGTAATGCCTCAGTTCTAGATGATAAAGTTATAAGTTAAACCAGGTAGCATGAACAGTAGAAGAAAAATTAATGTTATGTAGTGATCAGCAATAACGGTGTGCATTTATGCACATAAATGTATCCCTCCATAAATGTATTAAAATAAGCTGCAGTGAGAATTTTTGACACTGCACACAGGAGGGCAGGGCTGATTCATAGCAGAGTTGGACAAAACTTGTAGTTTCCATTTTGGGGGAACTTCTAACATTTTAAAAGTGTGCTTCCTGCCACAAAAGAGAGTTCCATCAACACTGCATTTTTAAGAACACCCACACACGATGCTTCTAAAACAAAAATATTCTCCCCTGGATGTGAATAGCTGGTGCTAAAATTAACTTAATTCTTATCAGGTTCACTGCAACAATGAAAAAGAACTTTGACATTTGAAGCCTGCTCTTCAGTGTTAAATAGTTCCAAGGCAAAATCTGCCCATGCTAACTGACCCTGGATGCCAAGGGCAGTTGACTCTCAATGCTGTGAAAATAAAGCATTTCTGTAGGCCACGAGTCTAGAAGCCCAGGCCCCAGAGCCATGGACTCTGGGAAGCTGTTCACAGGAAACCAGATTTGGCAGACAAGTTTCAAATCCTGTGTGGCAAGCAGAGTTCTGTCAGAAGATTCATCAAAATGACATGTTTCTGCAAAATGTTTTGCTTCCAAGAAATCAGCATTTCCCAACAAAATAGAAAGATCCTTGGGAAGTTCCTTGACCAGCAAATTGTCTGGCCACCCAATTATACCACATCTTTTACCCTGGAAAGTCTTTATTATCACTCTGATGCCATGTTAATTTTTTAATCTTGTCATGGTAGAAATTAAAAAGTTCACTGTCCTAAAAAAAACAGAGGACAATGAGAAAGAAAATGGAACTGAATTACAGGTAATAAACTGTGAGCGACCAAGGAAGACCCAATCAACTTTATGCAGAAGGTACATTATGGGATGGCTAAACATTTTTGTACTTCTCATCAGATATCTGCTTTAATTAACAAAATGCATTATATTGTTTGGTCTGGGAACATCATTATATGATACCTCTTAGCTGAATGAACAGAGATATTAATGAATGGTCTGATTTTACAAGCTCTTCACTTCTTATTACAGTAGTGTTTTTGACAGACTGGCAAGGTTCAACCCACTCCTTCTGTAGCAGTACAAGTACAGTTTTAAGTGGGAAAGGCCAGTATGCATCTTGGCTCCCTTTTTATCATTCTTCTAGTGTTCTTCTCCAGATAAGGCTTTGCCTAAGAGTCATTTAACTGAATTCAACCTGGAGGTAGCAGGCACAACACCCACTGACTTCAAGTGATTAGAACTTGTGTCAGAGTTAATTTGGTCCAATGCTTCTAATAACGTTGTGAGCATAAGTATACCCCAAATATCAGGGGTAACATTACACTAAAAGGTATTGTGCAGAGCCTTTCAAGGTACATACTTTTAATTCATAGCTGCAAACTGCACCAAACCCTCTGCTGTGTTAACATGCAGAGTACAGCATCACTCCTTTAGGACTAAGATCTTTCTCTTTTTGGAGTGAGCAGCAGTTTTGAAAAAAAACACAAAAATGTTGATTTCTCATTAGCAAGCATTTGATTGCCAAACAATGTTCTCTCTGACATTATAATTTGGGCATGATGAAATGATGATAAAGAACATTCTAAAAAGTGTCAGTAGCTGGCACAATACCATAGATTATTAAAACTTTTTTTTATTATTAAACTGATCTTAGGCCTACAAAATGTAATGGTGTGTCTTTTAAAATGCAAAAGGGCATAATTTCTGAACAGTAGTCTTTTTATATCTATGCTAGAGAAATCAAATATGGATGTGAAAATGACCATTCACTACAAGAAAAATTGCTAGCAAATACCTACTTTAGCCAACAGAACAAAAACTCCAGCTGGGAAAATTGAATGGGTTGTTGTGTTATGTTACATGATGAGTACAAAATAAAAAAAAACCCCAAACATACATTGAGAACTGTACAGAATAAGAAATCCTAGCTATGATGTTCTAAGGGCTGTGACATTAAATAATATTTATTTTGTTTTCAAAGAAAAGTAGAATCCCAGCTCTTTTAGGGTGCATCCCCACAAGCAGGAATCTGAGTTTCCCTAAGGACACTTGTCCCTGGGGAATGCCCATACACACGCACTCTGGCATGCAGCGCATTGCCACAGGTTGGGAAGGGGAAGCTGCAGCTTTACCTAGGGTAATGGGTACCTCTGGGGTCTGCAGCCATGGCAATCCAGCAGCAGGGAACCTGGCCAGCAGCTGGAGTGTGGCTCTGACTGGCCAGGCTTTGGTTTTGGGCAGCATGCAGAGCTGCCATATGCGCCACCCCATTTTTTTCAGGCATGAGTTTTTTTGACACCAGGATTTCCAGCTGTACGCTCATCTGGATGCACCCTTCAAGTCTAGAAGAATTAAGCCATTGACTTCAATGATCCACAGTTTCTGTGTCTATGCTCCCAACTTCTTAACAGAAAAAAAGAAATGTGCTCTTGTCCTTTTCATCTCTATCTTTTGGCTGCTCGGTTTCAAAAGGGATGAAGACAAGACTTGGTAATGCCTAGCCTGTGATATAGTGGCTAAACTGCTGTATTGTGAAAATGAAAAGCCCCTCTGAATGAGGAAGGTCTAGGAACTGAGTCTTCTGTTTCAGGGCTGTCCAACTGGTGATCTGTGAATAATTCAACTTCAGCCCTGTGGTCCCACCCAGTCACCACTAGCCTCCATTGCTTTGGCTGCAGAAGCAGCTGGGGATTCTAGACTTGCTTTCTCCAGATTCCCCTACCCTGTCCCAGGGGGTGGGGTGATGCAGCGTGGGGGCAGCCCACCGTCCTGGGGGAGCCGTCAGCCTGGGGCACCTAACAGGTGTAGTGAAATGGAAGTGTGGGGGTGCAGAGAGCCACCAGGGCACACAGTGCAGCAAGGGTGAGGGCACCAAGACACATCGTGCAGCAAGCATGCAGAGGGATGCGCTCACCAGGGCATGTGGTGCAGCGGGGGGGGGGGCATGTGGCCTCTCTGCATGCTGCAATAGGGGGCCCATGGTAACTTTGTGGCTAATGTTAATCTGATTAGCTGAGAGAGTTCACTATATATGTACTTCATAGACAAAGGATAGTATGGCTGCAACGCCCTACACCTCCCCCTGGATCCACCCATGTGCCACCCTATTCTTTCTTTGTTATATAGACCGAGCAGAAGCCTAACAGAAATTAAAGTGAGTATGTGATCTCCATCCAAAGAGGAAAACAATGTGAGTTAGTTATGTCTTGTGTTATATCACAGTTGACTGTTTAAATTTGCTTAGAGGCTAGACAATTGATTTGCATAGGATGATTTGGATTGAGAATATCCTGCCTCAGGCAGGGGGCTGGGCAAGATGACCTAAGCGGGTCCCTTCCAGCCCTATTCTTCTATGATTCTATGAATGCTCAGTTTGGGACCAAGTTCTGTTCCCACTGACGTGTATAGCACATCCCCTGTAGATGTCAGTGGGGAAAGAATGAGGTCTGTGTTTACAGCTTTTGACAAGCCTGTCCTAAATAAACAAACCAAAACCTCAATTCCTCTCTCCAGAGCTGTGTAATGTAGTTCTTTGTTGGATATTTCTATGATGAAAATCCAATTGTAATAAAATTTGCAGCTAGCTGGAGGAGTAGTAAATGCATGAGGGGATAGAACCAGATTTCAAAGTAATCTAAAAAGAGAAGAGTTATGGAGGCTGAAGGTAGTTTGGGCATATTCAGTAGTGTTAAATATAAAGTCCTACAGCTAGAGAGAAAGAATAAACAACACAGATACAACATGCAGATTTAATGCCGAGTGATAGAGGGCATTCTATTAAGGCATGTTTATTTTAAATCTTCCCTGGATAATTTTTTTCCATACAATTTAGACACCAAGAAGATAAGGAATCTGAAGACTAAGGGAGGTTCTCTGTATCATAAATTAACTGTAACAAAAAGTCAGAGCCTCACCATTCTGGGGCATAAGCAATCCTTGACACGGAGCTTAGTAACAGTGTAGTAAGACTCACCTGCATCATCATCGTTATCATCAGGACTGCAGTGGATATACATTTAGAACATTGTTATGAAAGTCCTACTTTCCCTTGATATTTTGGATATATTCCTAGGATGTACAGGAATAGCAAGAACGGTGTACAAATCAAAGTGTTCCACTCGTTCCAAGTGTTGATTCAACGTTCAATCCACTTGAACATTAAAGGTATCAAGTACTGGACTTTTTCTCTCTGTTTACTTCATGCTTATCTGGTACTGTTTTTTCTCTTTATCCCATAAATTATTCAGTAAATACGTTAAGACCAAATCCAACAGCACCACTTACACTCATCAGTGTATTTTTCAACTTATGTATAAAAATGTAAAGATACAATATAAAGGTAACCCTAGCTGTAGGATTTGTAATAGTCATGGCATTTTAAAATCCAAGGGAAGCCATAGGACACGCACATATGTACATAAACAGAATGGGCATAATGAAGGGGATCTAACCATTGATATTGAACCACTATGAGAGAACAATTTTAATCAAAGATCGAAAATAAGATTTCAAAGAACTTGAAATTCATAGCTACAAATCATAAGCAGTCACAATGGTATCATGCATGACAAGATGACTGTATTCTGGATAAGAGAACAACAAACTGCCTACCTGATTTCAGTGGGATTGTGTAAGATAACACAATGATGTGAGTTACAGAAAATGACTCCTACAGCAGTGCTTTAATTTTGTTATAAAATGAGCAAATTGAGGCTGTATGGGTTTTTATATATAAATTCATACAGCAAGATCACAAAAACCACCAAAATATTTCCATTGCTTGCCTAATTTTTCAGGTGCTAATGGATTGAAAGTCAGGAAGCTTTTTTTTTAGAGAGTTCATACACTGGTATTCATACAGTCTTCATAAAGTAAGGTTTTAGCTTGCATAGCCTATCAATGTTTGCTTTTGAGCAGGTCTTCTCTCATTAATTACCTGATTCCTAGTTCACGCTGTCAGCAGGCCAGGGGCAGAGTAACTGGTATTAAGTCCCTTTACATATGAAAGCTCCAGTTTTGGAATAATTAATTTAGTTATTGACAGGTAATTATTAGCTACTTTGCTGTTCCTCAAATCTTATCCAAGCAAGTCTCACATATTCTTTAAAACTATGTCAGCTACATGTTGAACTTTCATCTAAGAAATTCAGACCCCTTCACAACTACCTCACAATATAATTCACAGTGACCTTACATACATATTATATCCATTTCACAGATAATAATGTGAATGCGCAGAGAAGTTAAAGGTATGTGTATATTGTCCTAATAGGTCCTAGTGGCTATTTTCAAAGATGCTGGAGACTAAGGTCTTGAGAACCAAAAAGTAAGAGGCCTCACTGGCATATTGCTGGGTTTGGAAACATCCTGACTGGGACATATTATTATTGGGCTGTAGATATACTCTAAACATTTAATTCAGAGTCAAATAGTGAATAACTGGCAGAAATAGAGATAAGTGTGCTGACTGCCAGTGTCCTGCTCTCACCAGTTGAAAATACCACTCTGTAAAAAAGGAATCTTAACATCAATCTCAATGTACAAATTGTAAAAGCATACTTCTCTTTTTTTGGTAACTATTCAACATTTCATTTAGTGAAAAGAATGAAATCCACTAACCATCTATCATATCACTATTAGTATCTTTGTGTTTGAAAAAGTAGTAGCTTGAAAAATAAGATGGTTTAGATGAAAGTAGACATGGCAGGGTATTTTTGCCATGATGAAAAACTCCAGGAGCAAACTTTAAATAAATACGTTTTAAAAAGCAATCAGAACAAAATGCAATCTTTTAGAAATAAATACCAATTAAAACAGGAAGTTACCTTGATTTAATTTAGTACTGTCATTGTTGCTTTTGCTTAGACGATTTATCCTGTTCACAATTTAAATAAACATGCACTATATTTTTATTGAACTTGATTTGGCATTAGAAGATATTTGGGTAGTGTTATAATATCTTGATTTTTTATGCACAATTAAATGTCACCCCCAGCAGGGTCATGAGTAGGAGTCATTTCATTATTTACTTCCATCAAATGCTTAGAACATTCTTAATATTCAGGAGATGTAAAGTGCAATATGTTAAAAGCATGTTTAAAATAACTTATGTATACAAAGAAGTCAACAAACTAAAAACAGACTCTAATACCATTTAGAAGAATGATCAACTATACTTTAATGGTGTAGTCATTTCTCTGTCATTGTAGCTAACACAGGGCACATCTACATATGCCTCTACATCGCCATAGCAACATCACTATGGAACATAGCTGCGGCATCACGGTTTTTACCCACAGATGCTACATCACCATAGCGCACTGCAGCAATGTAGCATCTCCGGTAGATGTGTTTACTGGGCTGTAATTTAGCATGCTGTGTTGAATTAGTTTTAAGGTCTCTTTCATAGATGCGATTAATGATAAAATAAATATAGTGCTTCTTGCTGTAGAACAGTAACTTATTCAGTCTCTAATTGAAAGATCAGTTTCCTTTATGCTTCTTTACTCAATGTTTGATATAAGAGTATTTTCAAGGAAACCTCTCTAGTGGGAGTATATTGTCAATTCCTTATAGAGGCATTTAAAGCCAGATCCAAATAAACCTTCTAGGTGCCTCCACTAAGGCATTGTAACATATAAATTTAGGTGAATACACAGTGCCCGAGTTAGGCATCTGAGTTTACCCTGTACAGTGAATGTAGAGATCAAGGCAACTCAGAAAGTGAATCAGGTAGCCATTAAGATGAGTCTGAACACCTCCTCCTTCTAGAAGCTTAAGCACCTGACCCAGGGTTGCCAGGGCAGGATGTCCATCAAGTAAAATTCCAGGCCACTCAGAGGGAAGGTACATAATCGAATCAAAACATCTAAACAACAGCAGAGTTGGCTTTAATATAAAGCACAATATATATTTGTGCTTTATATTCTCCCTACTTTTAATTTTTGATCACAGTCAGTCGGGGGAGGAGGGGTCATGCTAAACTGTTTCCCAATAGGATTACAGAAGGAGCAAGAGTTTAGGAAATCAGATATCTAGGGTTTTAAATCTACAGCACCGGGAGCTTACACAAGTTACATTTTTGCATGATCGGGCCCCTGAAAGCACTCTACAGCCATGATGTAACACATATTCATGGCTGCAGAGTGCTTGTAAAATAGCTGATCACATGAAAATGAACTCTTGTCAAATGGGATGTTAGATGAAGGTACTGTAAAGCAAAGTACCTTAGAGAATCTGTGTTCCCTTGAGGGTTAGGTTTTCACATGGGGGCAGGGCTGAGGCTGGGGCTTGCATTGGTGAGTCTGAGCCCCAGCCCCAGCCCCAGCCCCGGAGCTGTCAGCAGGGGGAGGGAGTAGCAGCAGCTGCCAGGTGGTCTTGGCCTGGCTGGAGCTAGAAGAGGGGAGCAGGGTGGAACAGAGCCCCCTCACCTCATGGGCCAAGCCCAGCTCCACCCAATACTTTATCCAGGGTAGCTGGGGGAGAGGGGGGGCACTGTGAGGCAAAGGAACTCTATTCTACCCCAGCCCCACTCCAGCTCTGGCCAGGCAAAGCCTAATCTGTAGCTGCTGTTGCCACTATAAAAAGTCCTGGGCAGGGGGTGGGGAAAAGGATCTCTGTTCTCCTTGTAGGCCTATCCCAGCTCCCCTCAATACCCCAGCTGGGGTAGCTGGGGGGGGGGCGGGGCGTGAGTCAAGAAAGGCTCCCTTCCCCCACTGCCCTGCCTGGGACTCAACAGCAGCTGCTGCAAGCTCAGCTTGGCCTGACCAGAGCTTGATCTGGGGAGCAGGGTGGAAGAGACTCCTTTTACCTCATGGACCCAGCTCAGCTCCCCCCCCATTACCACAGCCAGGGTAGCTGAGAAGGGCCCAATAGGCAAGGGGGCTCCTTTGTATGCTATCTTCCCTCCAGCTCTGGCCAGGCCAAGATTAACCAGCAGCTGCTGCTGCTCCCTTCTCCTCCCCTTTGGTCCCCCACTGACAGCCCTGGAGCTGGAGGGTGATGGGGAGAAGGATGGTTCAGCAGGCTCCTCAGAGGCTGCTGGGGCACCCCTACCTGATGGACTGACCACTGTAAGGAGGCTGGAGCCTCCCCTCATCCCCAACCCAACAGGCAAATGTCTGCTGGGCAAGAGGGCACTCTTAACTCATGGCACTTTGTGTAAAGTACCACAAGTTAGAGTGGCACACCTAAACATCTGTAGGCAGCCATATACTTCCCAAATAAATGCCCGAACTGTCACATTATGAATGGGAAGGTGGGCATCCCTTCTGCTGAATCAGGCCTAGCAGAGAAAGCTGCAAAATCCATTGGCCAAGGTGGACAACAAACAAGATCTAATAAAGAATGCAATACACACTCCAGCAAGTTGGCAAGAATGAATACAACTGGTTCAGTGATGAGGGTATGTGTTTAGTTGTGGAGAGTTCTGGGTCCTTGTTCCTGGTCTCTGAACTCTTTATCCATTTTACATTAGACAGTTATTAAAGCAAATGCACACAAAGCAGAAATATCCTTGGTAGGAGAGATGTGAATGTAAGATTTTCTCTCTCCCTCTCCTCCACTTGGTCACAGATTCTCACTTGTATTCTTTTCTTCTGGCTTCATGAAGCTTGCCCTTTTGTCTGCCCATTAAGCCAGTTTCAACAGAAGAAAAGACATGGAAGTGGGGACACCCAACTTGTCATAGCTGATGGCATTCTTCTGGGAAGGGTGAGATGTAAATTTGAATTCCATTAGATAAATTATAACCTATAATCCAGCTCTCTAAGGCCAGGTACAGGCATTACACTTTTCCTGGTATAAGTGATCAGTCAAAGTCTACCCCTGTAACAGAACAGAAGTTCAGCACACAAATCCCATCTATACCTGTAACAGAACAGAAGTTTGCCACACATAGACTAGTTGAAAAATGGCAGAACCTGGTCTAAGGTTTCTCCTTCTCTTCCCCCAATCAAAGGGTGAATGTTTGTTTTGTTTGCTACCAATCTAAACTACGCCACTTACAAAAAGCTACATAACTTAAATCAATTCCACTTTGAGCATTTTGAATGTCTGTACCTAGCCTAATTTCCTGAAAAAGTGATCTTACCACTAAGCTGTTTGGCAAAAGATGGGCCCTATTCCCATCCCATTTCTTAGTGAGCTGCAGGTATGTTCTTAGCCTCAAACAGTGGCTGGCATGCTCTGCCCACACCTATGATTTGGATTGCATCAGAGGTAGGAGTTAGGCATTCAGGTGGCTGGTCTGAATTGCTTCTGATTATGTGCAGTAACTCAGGTCTAGGTGACCCGGAAACTTGTCAGACCAAAATGGAGGCTTCTAAGAAATGTAGGTGCCTGAGTGTGGGCAATTTAATGCGGTCAAGTCAGATCATTCTTTGGGAGTTAGGTACCTAAATTTCACCTAAGTCTTTTTTAGGTGCACAGAAGGTTATGTTTTCTCTTATGTACTCTCTTATAAATATTGAGCAACTCTCTTGTCTTGAGTAGAGTAATCTTGAATTTATATCAGAGTAACACAGAAAATTTACAGCAGACTCTATAAGGCATCATATTCAGAAAGTTATTTCTCCATGAAACATTCTCAGTTTTCATCTGTTCCCAAATTCTTGCAGCTTGAATTATTATCTCTTGCAAATCTATATTTCAAGAATCCCAGTCAAGGTTTTCAGATTTGCAGGGCAGAATTTTCGTAAAGCTTGATTCCAATAAGCTTATATATTCTGATCACATATCTAAACTCTATGAACTTTCCCAATTTTTAAAACTAGTTTCTTTCCTTGCATTCTAATAAACTCTCACTTCAGAGTAAGATACAAAAAGGTCTCAGGTCTGAATATCATTTGACCCTATCAGTTTTAAAGTTTTATTCCAACTGAGATTTTTTTACACCTCTCTCTTCTTATATGACCTATTGCACCTTGAGCAGTTTCTTTCAGTACCACTAGCAATGACAAATGATGGGGTGGCTAGGTGAATAGCATTTGGATAATCACTACCAATTAGCATGGATGTGTCCATCTGCGAACTGAAATATGTGGAGGACTTGTGTCAGAATGTAGATCCATTGACTTCAGAGGGGTTCTATAGTGGACCCAGGATTTACCTGCAGGTATGATTGTGCAAGACCAAATCTTTAACTTTCAAAAATTAGCCAGGGATAAATGGGTTTTTGGTGCCTAACTTAACCCATTTTAAAAAAGTCTGGTTTTCAGAAGTGTTGGACATCCAAAACTGCAAGTCAATAGTTGCCCCAATATTTACCTCACTTTCTATATATATATCCCTCATCTTCATATATTGGGGTATTTATTTCCTAGGACTTCTGCAAAATAGAAAAGATGTGGAACTTATGCACAGATAGGTCCAATCGACCTTGAACTACATATAGTGGAAAAATTTCCATTGACTTTAATGGAAGTTGGATTGGCCATGCCTGTATTGCAGAGGTAGTGTGCCCTAGGCAGACATGCACCCACCCACTTGGTCCTGCATGCATGCTCCAAACCTGAAAAAATACTGGTGAAGCTGCTCTAGGGTGTTCTCTGTGGCCACTCTAGAGACCACTGTTTTCAGTCTGCTTGAGAGTAGGCATCTTCAGTATTACATTTCTTGGTTTGCACAGTGTGAGTGGGAGGATGGGGCCTTCTCAGTAACATCCTTGCTGAGACATATTGTCACAGGACAGGCATGCTTCCAGGACCAGCTTTTCAAAGGCAGTTACGACTTAAATAAAAAGTAGGCAGGAAGATAGTGCAATTGATTTCAATTGGAATCTGATGCCAATAAAAGCTTATGGAATCTGATGCCAATAAAATCCTCCTAGGCATCATTAGACATCTAAACAACTTTGGATAATCTGACTTTAAAGAACTTTGCCAACGTGATATAGGGAGGCGGTAGCAGACTCTAGAGTTGAACCTATTTTTCCTAAGTCAGTCCCTGACCCATGCACTAACAATAAACACATCCTTCTCCCTGCTCCCACATATCCATTTGCAAAACTAACTCAACAAGCTAAATTAAAACGGTTTGATCACTCTTTAAATTAAGTGTCTCAAATAAAAGATTTTAATTAAGATTGTATAAGACAATTACATTAATAATTACATACCAATTAATTTTAAAAAACTCTTTCTGAAGGATATTAATTATATGATAGAAACATCTCAATTACAAACCTCTTAAATGTCAAAATATGAATTTGATAATCAATTTGGTATTCATTTAGCATCCAGTTACTCACTTTTAAACATGTATCGTGTGTAATGGCTTGGTAAGGACTGTTTTCTCTGCCTTCTATTTTTGGCGTCTAGGCTTCCCTGCAGATTGACCTGGCCAGAATAAATGACAATTTATTCCAGAATCCTAATGTTCCTTTTCACAAACTGGAATTATAACCTCCTTAGGAACAATCACACTAGATAAAATCAGAAGGTCAAACTCTGTTTTTAGTTACTCTACTGCATTACTAGAGCAATCCATATAAAGGATCTAACGTAATAACTAAGAGCAGAGGAGCGAGCACAGGTGGCTTTGAGTATGCAGTGTAGGAAGCCTAATTCAGCATTCTGCTATAGAGAAGAGAAGCAATTAAAGTCCTACTGATAAAAAGGATGAAATGTCACATATTTAAAACCAAGAACATGGTACACCTGCAACAATGAATTTTGGCTGGAGTAAGTTTCTGTAGTAAATAGCAACAAGTCACTGACTTCAAACAAAGTTCTATGTTAGGCTTCATCTACACTAGAAAGTTCTTCTGGCATACCTATTTTGGCTTGGAGTGGTTAAAATCACATGCCTGCTGGACAAACCTATGCTGGCAAGACACTGGTAGAGATCCAACTATGCTAACAGAAGAACACTTTTGTCGGCCTTTATTATTTTGTTCAACAGAGATAATGTAGTTATGTTAGCAACAACACTTCTTTTTTGCCAGCAGACACTGCATCTCTACTAGAGGGCTCTTCTGATACATCCGTACATTCAAATTGTTCTGGGAGGGCAAGATTTTCATTTACAGTATAGTACTGTTCTCTGTAATTCAGCCATACTTTGACTCCATTAAGTTTCACAGCAATGAAAAGGAACCTTAATTTAAAATAGAACTGGGTCTTTCTATTTTATTAAAACAAATGTCAAATATGCCTAATATTACAAAATGTGGCCTGTGGTGAATAAAAGGCTCTAATCCACTCAAGCCTAAAACCAATGTTGTTAATCATGAAGGCAGTTTAAGCAGATTATGAAGTGATGCTGAGGCCTGAGAGCAAAAGAATATAACACTGTATTCACTTTGAGGGCCATAAACTCTTCTGATACACACCACAGTTTAGTCCATCAGAGAAAGAAAAATTCACAAGAAATGATATTACAAGAAATTTTCAAGATTATTCCTCCCATGTACCCCATAGTTACACATTTGCATGTGATGTGTACATAGATATAATATATTACCTGTTTAGAATGTCTCTCTGAAGATTTTGGTGGGGTGACAATTATTAGGCTCCATCTTCAAAATGTTCCCTAAGACATTTGAAACTTTTGATGCTATACAAGTACTGGCACCAAAATACTGTCTATATGTCGAGTTGTAGGTATGTGACCAATTGTATAGGTTTTATCAGGAGATTGTTGAAATGCTGAAATATACTACCTCTCTATATTAAGTATGTCTACAGTACCTACAAAAAAAACTGTTTGCAAAGAAAAGAACTATGAAGATATTTACATATATTTCATTAGTGATACTTACAGTGAAAAATGACACTGATACTAAAAGTGCAATGACCCTCCAAAAAACTCTAAATCCTTCACTTTGAATGAAGGGGGTGAAGGGGAATTTCCTTTATATTATATAAAGGAATAGTTATTTTCATCTATATATATATTTATTCTGGAAAAAACTAACACTTTAATGAACATTTTAAATATTCATTGAATTATGTCAAGATCAACCTTTTTAAAAATTTTGGGCTTTGAATCTTAAAACTGAAAAATAGCATTTTTAAATTTAAATTTGCCATTAAAGGTGGGCAGAAAAAATGTGATGTCTTGGCATACAATTATTCTTAAAAGAAAAGAAAAGCAGAGAGAAAAAAAGAAAAGAAAAACACAATTTCTTTGAGCTGTCATCACCAGACATGTTCCAGGAAGTCATTTTCACATTTGTTTTAAAAGAATTAGGAGTCAGCATGTTGCTATTGCTTCTTGACATAAAGTTAATGTCCTTTATGTCCAGATTACCACTCAGTTCTGTAACACCCTCCCAGTAGAGTCTTTACCATTGTAAATGATTAAAGTTTCAATAGGCACTTTAGTGGAATTTAGAAAACTCTACCACACTTCCACCATGATGCCAGAAAGCTATCTTCTTTCTAAGTTGTCATGTCAGTAAATTGTAGCTAATAGGCCTGAGTTTGTCTCAGTGTGATTCCAAAGTAACAAGACAACAACAACAAAAAAGTATATATTACAGGTTGTATCCTCTCTTTGCAGAACAAACCAAAACTGACATTATGATATAGTAACTTGCTGAAAACAGTTGCTGTCTTTTATAAACAAACATTTTTTGTTCTATAAAGCTTGGTTTTTGTTTTTAATTTCTGGTTCATTTGCTTTTCTTTTACTTTTCTTTTGTTTTGTGTTTTTCCCCCTAGGTGACTTTATCAGGATTATAACTTTCTTCTTCTCCAAACATCTCTGCCAAGACTTTAAACCGCGGTCCCCAGTCACTCAAGTAGTCATAATCCTGGTCTGCCTCTGTTGTAAGTGAATCTATAGAACTGAGAGACTCTGCTACAGATCCATTTCCTTCATAGGCATAGGTTGCCAGTGAGTCATAAGGGGGTGCAGTGGGATCTACATCATTTTCCTGCAGCCTTTGATTTATGAAATCTCTTATGTCTCTGTTATCTTCCACTGGTGGTCTTTGACGTGGGAAACATAGAGTATCTGGTTTTATATCCCTGCGTATTTTATTATCTTCAATCACTTTCGGATTCCTCAATGCACCAATGTCGAAAGCCTGGGTGTCCTCTTCTCCACCTCCTTCATCATCATAATGGATGACATTGTCTCTGATGTCTTCTTTAGAGGTCATCAAGGTGTCCTTTTTCTTTTGCCTTCTCAATGCTACGTATAGCACAACAATGACTGGAACAAGAATAAGAGTGTAAGTCAAGACAAGTATGGAAGTAGTTTGGTTCCCTGATAACAGGACAATCTATCTTTTGGTGACAGTTAAAAACAATCAAAAGGACTTTTTCTTTAGGAGGTTTATTCTATTTTTCATAAAGCAAGAAGGCTCTAACCACTATGAGGATATTTGTTGTTTGATGTATGTACCTAGCTCCCTTTACTACTAGCTATATTGAGAAACTGATAAGCCACCATAGACTGATTTAATGAGAAAATGAAGCTGTGTAGGACTTAAGTGTTTTCCTTTATTTCCTTTATTTTTCACTTTTGGGTTTCCTTTTTTCCACCCTGTGTGGGAACTGAGGATTTGTAAAGGTTTCAGGCTCCCTGAGTCTGGAAAATGGGGATAACTGGGGTTCATTCTCAGGGTCTGGACTCTCAACTTCATAGCCAATAGCCTGGGAGACCTCAGAACCTCAATCCTGAAATCTACAGCACGGTGTCTAGAAGACCTGAGAACTTCATTTACACACATGGTCTCTTGGAACTCCTCACTCCCTTCCACTTCACCAGGAGCCTCATGTGCGCTCTTAGGACATCCTGGATTTTAATTCTATGGCAAGGGTTTTTCTTGACTTTGGGGGGTTTAACTTCAAGAACTGGGATTACTTTGAAATTCTGGGAACAGCCTAGAGTTAGAGCTAGACCTGAGAGTCACTGAAGTTGAAATTACTGGATACAGGTTTCCCTTGCCAACAGCTGGGGTTAGTTTTGGAAAAGTTTCTGTGGTTGGCATTGGCAAAACGGTGGCTGGTAAAACTAAAGGCTTATGGGGAAAAAAGGGGTTAGGGACTTGAATACTGTACAGTATAGTGTATAAAAATCACTTTTACTTACCTTTGACACCCAGGTTGGTCAACCGGGCATAGGCATACCCCTGGGGTTACTTAGGTTATAGGTGGTATGCGCCAGTGGGTGGGGATGGAGCGCAGCCAAGGCATGGCAGCAGTGTCTCCCCCAGTGAATTCACCTCTTACTGGGGGAGGGGGAGGGGGAGGGAGAGGGGGAAGGGAAGGGAAGGGGAGAGGAGGGATGCTCCAGTTGGCCCCATGCAGCACACCGCAGTGCTTCCCCGCCCCCACATATCTGAATGATGGAGTGGGCACGTTTTGTGCCCACCTCCACTGGCATGCAATTGGCCAGTCAGAAGCCCATGGATAGGTCCCTGACCAGGCCGGGTCATGGGACGGTCCAGGTCTGGCGGCAGCAGGAGCCACCCACCTGCACCCCTGGGTGAGCTGCCAGGCTTGGACTGTCCCATGACCTGGACTCTCTGGGACTTCCATTCCCTGCTTCCCTCCCCATGACCCAGTGTAGCAGGGAGCAGAGAAGCCATGTGGAGATCTCTTCACCCACTGCTGCTCACCCTGTGTTGCCCTGGCACTGTGCCTCCTGCACTGAAGGCAGCAGCTGCACTGAAGGCAGCAGCATGGGGCAATGGCCCTCATACCAGCAACAGGCACAGGAGGTGTGTCTCCATGGCAGCATGGGGCAAGCAGTGGCAGGCAAGGAGATCTCTGCATGGCTTCTCTGCTCCTTGCCATACCAGGTTGTGGGGGAGGGAAGCAGGACAGCAGGGAACAGTGGCGAGCAGGCAGCTCCATGCCACTGCATGCACCTCCAGCAGGGCTGGGAGGAGGGGCTGGGGTGGGGGAATGAGAGGCACAAGCAGGGCTGGGGGTTGGTGGGCTGATGCATGGCTATGGAAAACCATGGTTACTCAAAATTGTATACTATGCTAGACAAAATGGTATACAGAATATTAACCATGGATATGCAAATCCATGGTTGGCAAAATCATGGTTGGTGAAGGAAACCTGTATTATATCTCATTTATGAAAAATCATACTGAAACACTAATTTCTCAAAATATTTTTTTTAAACTTCTATTCCATAGGAATTTAAAATTTTCTAATTTTCATTCTGATTTGGAACAACCCTGTTTCCAAATGTCAAATGTTGCCTACTTACTGGGCATGTCTACACATACATTTATGCTGCCTTAACTTCACTGCACACTAAATTACTGTGCAGTTATAACTGCAATCAAATGCTCAAAGGGATGGTAACTACTCGGCATAAATAAATACAGTCAGAACAGCAAGCTGTGGGCCAGTCACCCAGCTCCTGCTAGCCCTTCTGCTACCCATTGCTACATGGGGTTGCCCCCTCCATACCACCTGCCAGCCTGGGGCTGCTCCATCTGGTTCTAATTGTTATGGTCCCAGGTGCACATGTGTACACTGCACCCAGGAGTAGTTCATTCCAGTGCAAACTGCTCCAGAGTTTATTGTGTCGCCTTACTAGCACGTGGAGATGCACCCAGTATGTAGATATGTTCTTAAACGGTTGACCCAGTGGCTGCACTAAACTCTACATGTTTAGGTATTTGATATCAGTCAGTAGGTCTGCATAAAGAGTATGGAAATGGTCTGAAAATTATGCATTTGATACTCAGGAGTGCTGTTTTAGGCATAGGCCAGAATCTACTAGAATCTTTCTGTGCAGCTTACTCCACAGTGTTCTCACATAAATTGTAAAAATATTTGATTACTGTCCAACATTGCAATATTTTGGGCAGAGTTGTACTAGCATGGACTCCTTATGCAAATAGTTTAGGTTCAGCAATACATAAGGGGAAGCTGGACCAAAATAGCAATATCCTGATACATAATCATTTTCTAGGTAAATGTTATTGTTGTTTAACTATAAAATAGCTGTCAGCCACAGTATACATTATAATTACATTTTCCTATCTTATTTCATAAGTCTTTCTTTTTAATCCCTCAGAAATTGGTATAAATAATTATAAAAAGGTTCCTACCAGGTAGCTGATGATGATGATAGGTGGACTTTTTTGGCTTAAATCATTTTAAGTATATGGAGATCAGTTCTTACATGAAAGGTATTTAATCAAAACTGTTTCAGAGCAAAATTTGCATTTCAAACTCCACTGTAAGCTATTTTCCCGTACTCCATAAGAAATATTTGGAATGTAGCAGATTGGGTGCTCAGATTCAAATTAATGGTCAGTGCTTTGGAATATTTTTCTATAAAAGCTCCCTTTGTGAATAGTCATACATTTTCAATGGTCTTTGTTAAACAATAAGTGAAACTGGTAGTGACACAAATTAATTCACAAGTAGAATCAAAGAGTTGTACTTTGTTACATTATGGAAACTAACCTAGGAGTATAACAATACATAGCAAGATTGCAATCAAAGCCCCAGTGCTGAGGCCTACTGGTAGGAAGATTGCTTCAACATTGCAGGATAGAATGGTACCATCAGAATCACATCTGCAAACCCGGATAGTCATTGTATTTGTGCTGCTCTGTACAGGATAGCTACTGTCTTCTATCACAACTGGGAGGAAATACAACTCCTGCTGCCTACGGCTGTAACCACTTCTCCTGGTTTCAATTCCAGCTGTGTTGTCTGCAAAACACAACACAGTCATAACAAGGTTGTTACTATGTGCTTCACTTCACATTTTAGTTTTTATCATATTAAACAGTAGCTAACTGTTGTGGTTTCCAAAATCAATGGAGTATATACTCTCCATAATTCCCTTGTTTTAGCATTACCGGAGCTGTCATATTCAAATCAGATGCATCCAATACTTTTTTAATGGCTCCAGGTAATCTTTCTTGTTCTTGTATATTAATCCTGCACAGCTTGACAGTTGACATCTCAAAGGAGAAATGAAGCAGAAGAAAAGGTTTTTGTCTCTCTCAGGTATTCCTTTAACAAGGGATTTCTTTCACTAACTTTTTTTCTTGTAGTCTGAAACAGTGCTTCAATATCCCTTGATTGTAGCAGCTTCTAGATCCGGTCCCTATTTATAAAAATGTCTCATTTTTACTTTTTATATTGACAGGGAGGGAACCAGAGGATTTAAAAAGTCCATCAACTTCCTCATCCCATTAAAAAAGATATAATTTAACAGACTCATCAGAGAACTACATACTGTTAGTCCATTTACCACTAATCAATTCAGAAAGTGCACAGAGCTCCCAGGAGCTGAGTTTCACCACTTCTTTCTAGCAGGAGCGGTGTTATCACCACTTTTTATGAATCAAACAAAGTAGAGAAGCAAGAAAAAGGTGTAAAGATTAAAAGGAATAAGTAGAAGGTGAAAGGAAAAGCTAGATTAGAAAGCAATTTACTGGCAGGTCTGATTGAGAATAGCCTGCAGTGCTCACCCCAGCATTACCTCCTCCCTCGTATGCTTTATTGTCTAGTTCAGCTAATTGGATGGTTGCAGAGTGCTCACTTTCTGGATTTTCTTCCCCTTTTTCCTCTTTGAATCCTGTGTCTGACTTTAAAGATTAATGACCACATTCTGTTTCCAGAAACATATGTGCAATTCTAATTAAAGTTCATAAGAGTTGTGTGCAAGTATATGGGAACAGGTTTCTTAGGTACATGAATGTTATTCTGAACAGAGCTGGTAAAAATGTTCAGACACAGAATTTATCATTCACAAATGCCATTTTATTGAAACCAGTATTTCCTACAGACACATATTAATTTGTTCAATTGTTGCAGGGAAAAAAAAAAAAAAAAAAAAAAATCAGTAGAACTGAAATATTTGATTTTGACCTTTTCAGAACAGAATACTTTGATTCTGGTATGTAAATAACATTTAAAATGCATTTTACTTGCATCTAAAAATAAAATACGTAAAAATAAAAAATCTCAGCTAGCCAAACAAAAATCAGCATTTTGTTCAAAACTTTATTACACAAGAATTTTGAAATCCTTGACTTCCATGGAAATTCAGATTTATACAAAATTTGAAGTCTTGGGATTTACTGCAAATGAGAAAACCCAATTCTTGTACAACAGTAATTGTAGCTGCCTCATAAACAGAATGACAAACAGATAGGATTCACCTGAGATGCACTTATATAATACTAATAAAATACATAGAATACTTTTATAAAATTAGTATAACTGTCAAAAATCTGCTCATTGGATTCATGTGTGTGTCATTGCCACAGTGGCTGGCAGTTAAAGCTGGTCAGAAAACACCAACATTAGAAAATGTGTAGATTAAAAAAAAAAAAAAAATCCTATTCTGCATCAGATCAAGTGAGGAAGATGAGCACCCCTGAACACTCACTGTGAGACCTACATTCAAGTCTCTGCCTTGCCCAATTCAGATAAAGTACTGGAATTTCAGTTTATTTGCGTAAAACAAATTCCCTCTTGAACTGGTAAATTATTTTGTGTTTCCATGAAAAGTTTCATAAATGAACTTACGTTTCTCTTGAAGAAAAATAATTAAAAACATAAAAATGATGAAAAAGAAATGTCAACATTTATTTTTAAATCCCATCATTTTAAGCCATCCTCATGATTCGGGGGCCAATGGCTAAGGTACTTGAATACTTGAGGTTGACAGTGCTGGGAACAGTCATTGGGAAAGGGAAAGAAGAATGTGTTAGAAGGAGCAGAATTTGGAAGACTGGAAATAAAGCTGGCCAATTTATGGGAAATAATGTAAATAGATCCTTTAATTCTAATTAATTAAAATGTTATCCACTGATGTCAAAATCTTCACATTTACATCGTCCCAGTGTGGATTTTAAACTCTGTTCCCAATGCTATGCCTCTTTTTTCTTTTGCTTATGCTCAATTTCTGTTTCTGTAACACAAGGTGACTAAAACAGACACTACTCTACAAGGTCCTGCCACACAATTTATTTCACTCTCTTGCTTCTCATCCATGATAGGCTCATATGACCCTAGTACTCATAACTTCTTTTTTTACTGTTATTTCAACTCCTGTTTGTCTTCTGTCTTAGCTCAGGGTCTCTTCATTTCCTTCAAAGGAGAAAATTAATTCTGAGATAGGAACATCTATTTAGTTCCTTCTCTCCACCCCGCCCCCCCAGAATGTTTTATCCACCTCTATATCTGAATCTGAGGTCTGACTCTTACACTCCTGTAGCAGGATAGGAATTACTCGTCTCAATCCTTTATTTTTCTGGGCACTCTTGCCTCACAGGAAACTCCACAAACTTAAATCCTCAAATCAGTAAAGAAACATAAGCATGGTCCATAAAGGGTTAACTCAAAGCCCTGAATCTTTTCCCAAACCTTGAGAAGGTGACTTTGGATCTCTGCTCACTGTCTGAATTACATTCCAACTAGGGGGAAGGGCGGGGGGGGTGGGGTTGTGGCACTGGCAGCTGGAAGCTGGTAGGAGCTGCTGCTGCTGCTACCTCCACCACTGCCTGAGGGGCTTGTCTCTTATGGGGAGCTCAGCCCCCCTGAGTTCCACCATAATTCAAACCCTGTCTCTGCTGCTTTCTCAGCACTGCAACCTTCCTTCTCTCCCTCTTGAGTGAGTTCCCTGCTGTGGTGCTACTACTTCCAGCCTCACAAGCCCTGGGTTTCTTCCCAGTCCCCAAGAAAGTACCTTGACCCAGTGTTACAGCTGGTATCCATATCCTCCTCATCATCATCTTCCTAGCTCCTGGGAGCCTTTTAACTTCCCCTGGGACTAACCAATTATTTGAATCAGCTGTCCTAGTCCAGGAAGACCTGACATTAGTTTTCACCAGCCTGCACCTGGGCTGTAGCCTCTGCAAGCTTGCAGACTGCTACAACATGATGCATGCAGCCTGCTACATATCCTCTCCTCGAATGTCTTTATCTTCTGCCCCCTCTTCCCCCTGCCCTCTCCCAGAAGAGGAATATCTTTCTGATTCTGGTTCTGAGCCCCCAGGCGCTGGTTCTTGCCCCACATGTGTTTTGACCACCTGTCTCAGGCTCTAGCTGTTCAGTCTTTTGGCTCTGGGTCCCCTAGCCCTGTTGTTCACCTGTCTTGGGCTCTATGCCCCCTGCCCCTCTGTGACCCAGGTTTTGCTTCCCCCTCCCCGGCCACTGCCTGCCTATGTCATGAGCCCTAGACCCCTAGAAGAGCTCAAAACACTACTTGCCCTCCCCCCACAGTCTGAGACACCTTGTGAACTCGTCCCTTATTAGTCGCTCCAACACCACCAGTTGTTGCCCATTGCCATTCACATCATAACATAAACAAAACACAAGCCCACTGGCTGCAACCAAAATACTCAAAATATCCCTACTCTGGGTGCACAAGGTGGCTTTCCAGCCACCTGCAGGGATTTTCAATTAGGACCTATGGCTAGTCTCCAGGTCAGCTCACAACTGCTAGCCTAGCTGCCTTAACAGTGCTCATCTCACCTTTTATTGAACTCTGGCCACCTACTTCTTGCAGGTATTTAGAGTTTTGCTAAATGGTATTTAGAGTTTTGCTTTTGGAAACTGGCATATAGGTAAAGTAGATATTCACTAGAATAATGATCCAGGGCAACAGCAAGGGTTAACTGATTTCTAAGAAGCTTGTCTGTGACAAAGTTTCCTCAAGGCCCACTGTATCTGACAGACAAGCAGCACACAGATACACAGGCTGAGAAATTAAAGACATGTACCACACTGTTTCATAACATGAGACAAAGTAGCACCAGGTCACAGTACCCAACTGCAGGACCCTTGGGGTTTCTGGTTTTGGGGAAGCAGACCAAATTAGGAGGACACCAGTAAAGCCCAAATTAGGATGTGTGCATGTGATAAATTTGTGAAACAATGGGATACGCTGACAGAACAGAACATGGATAGTATGACAACCACAAAAAGACCAATCAGCAATGGCTAGAGATGAAAAGTCATCAGAAGGGGAAAAATACTAAAGGAAGAATTTCTAAGCATGAAAGAGTCCCTGAGAGGGAAACCTGAGGCCTCCATGGACAAAGGTCATACTACCAGCCCATCTCACCCCCCCAACTGGGGGAGGGTGGCAGGCCTTGGCCTCCGACCTCTAGACTACTGGTATCTAACATTAAAATAAAAACCTCAGGGTGAAGCTCGCATACTGGTCAAATGTACCTTGACTCTAATGACAGCTCTAGAACTGCTAAATATAAAATTATTTGTATTATTTTTATCTGCTATCACTGTGTATCAATACAACTTGCCTATTATCAAATGAAATATGGTCATGGTCAGTCTGAGAGTTTGGGTCATCCCAGAACAAGGTATCTTGGTCATAAACCCAGTGCCAACACTAGGGATCTCCTCCTTTCTGCTTATCTTTTAGATAGCCTCCCACCTGTACCCAGTATAACAAACACAGTTTTTCAAGTGTCCCCATAGGTTAACCCCCATTCCTGAATCCCTCCTTCCATGGAGGATCTCAGGGGGTTCCATACCAGATCTATATCCTATCCTGAAGTCCCCCCAGTTCCATGGTAGCTGTTTCAGCATTTGGCAGTCTCTATAAGGAGCAGTTTTTTACCCACAAGGGGCTGTGATTTAAAACCTGTCCACTAAACATTGCCACTGCTTGAGTGGTTTCACTGGAGTGTTTGAAGCTAACAGTCCCAATGCCTTGACTTCTCCCCCTTTTGTTCTTCATATAACAGTGTACCTTACAGTTCCTGCCTTTTGGAATATTTGTTTCAGTTTTTTCCAATATATCCTGAACATATGTTATTCACAAATAAGGTTGTCCTGCATTGATCCACCCTTTGATTTGGCCTAACCTAAGTCAGGACATTCAAATATTTCTTTACTACTGTTGCAAGCATTATCCCCACTTTCCTATCTGGCCTCAGCACTTTCCTGGTCATCTCCGTGGGCTCCACTGCCCTCACTGCTGGCTCATGGCTGCCCGTCAAGGTGGTCTCCAGTGTCAGTTCCTGCTCAGGCCTACTGGTTTCTGTAGTGCCCCTCACGAACTCTTCTCACTGTGGATTCCTTACCCCTGTGTGTTCACTGCAAGGTTTACTCCCTGAATTTAGGATTTTCTTTCTTTTTCCAGGAATCATATTCTAGCTAGCACTTGTACACATGATGGGGTTGTATTCTATGCCCCCTAAATTGAAACAGTGAGATTTAATTGAAACCATGGGTTTTATTTTTCCATCACTGTATACCCATCATTGTCCTGGCAGTTGCAGGTGCCTGCCGAGGCAGATGTGGCAGGGGGTCTTATCCTTTTTATTTTTGTATTCCAAGTTGCAGTGTTGCAGACTAAACTATATTGGGATGTGGTTTAATTTATGATGATGCAAACTCATTTAACCCCCCCCTACAAAAAAAACCTCACATACATGTAAAGTGTAACACTATTAAGCCACACAAAGGGAAATTTTTGTCATGTGTAGATGGTAACATTGTCATGTATACAAGTGACCCCCCTCTCCCGCACTCCCATGTCCTGGCTCTACAACTCCCTTTCTAAGTGTCAGCACCATGAATGGTGCCTCCCGAGCCTTAGGAGGGCATGACCCCAGCAGCCAGCTGGCAACTGGGCAGGAGTGGGAGTCCCCCAGCGGCCAGTCACCAAGTTCAACAGCATCACATTGGCAGAGTCAATTTCAGGAAGGGCACAAGCGCTCTCTGTGCCTCCCTAGCAGCTGGAGCACTTGCTTTCGGGGAAGGGGGGCACCAGTGCCCCCCCCCACATTGTTTATGGTCAACACCACCATAACAGGTGTCTCAGTTCCTTATTTTTGCCCTCTTCACTTCCTGGCACCATATTCTGCTTTAAAGAAGCTACTTCAGCCTCAGCTTGCTTGCAGCTTTGACATTCAACCTTCAGCTCCCACCACAGGCACACTGCCTCCTCAACTAATTCATCACAAGGTAGAATTCATCAGAAAATAGCTGAGACTTTAATAGTACATATTCAAGCTTCCCTATGTGATTGGCTTCCCTACACTCCCTCTGGGAACTCAGCTGTCTCTCCAAGGTTTCTCTTGTCCCTTCCTACATGCTTTCTTGTTATTCACGCTGGAACTGTTGCAGGTGTTGCAGCTTCTCTCTCATTAACTCTTGCTGAAGGAACTGGAGATGTTGAAACTGCTGAGGCTGGAATTGGATCTGCTGCAACTACCACCATTGCTGCTGCTGTTGCAGCTCTTTCAGTTCCTTCAGCAGAGCTTCTATCTCCATACTGGAGATCACTTTAAACTGCTGGATTTTACTTCAAACTGTTGTAGTTCACTTTAAAGTGTTGTCCACATTCTCCACCACAGGTAGCAGGTTGAGGTTTACTCAGCTCAGCCCTTTATTTTCATAGGCACTCTTCCCTTACAGGAAACTCCACAAACATATATCCTCAAATCAGTAAACAAACATAAACACGATCCATAAAGGGTTAACACATAGTCCTGGACCTTTTCCCAGACTCTGAGAAGGTGGATCCAGCTCTCTTGTTACTCTCTCAGCACTTCAGTCTTCCTTGTCTCCCTCTCAAGTGCATTCCCTGGTGTAGTAGTGCTACTTCCAGCCTCAGCCGCTGGGTCTCTTCATCAAAGGGTAAATACAGATGTTACACTTAGATCAACCTGTTCCCTTGTATGTGTTATCTTAACCACAACAAGTCATGGATGATTATCAGTTACTTTAATAGGGAGAGTGTCAACTGAAGCCATAGTGTAACTGGTAAGATTGGTAAGCCAGTTGAAGTATGGATAGAAGGCATTCCATCTGAGCTTAATTCATACACCCTAACTGCTTGTTTCTTTTGGAATCATCTGATGTTAAATGATTGTCAATTTAATTTCAAGGAAGTGGACTGGAAGGACTAAACTGATGATCTTTGTGCTGTTAAAGGAAAAGCTGAACCAGTATCAGAAAATTACAAGTAGTTTGTCAATATAGAGCACATTGCCTCAAAGCAGCATATTCCACGATGCTTCAGAACACATAATATGGCCAGATTAACATCCGAATTTGATGACGTGTAAGCAAAATACAAGTAGATGTTTGAAGATAGACATTGCAGCAGAATCTCATTGACAGTGTAGACATGACCAACAAAAACAAGAAAGCATGGATAATAATCTGGAAGTTTAACAATGATACAAAGAAGGCAAGGCAGCATTACCAATCCAATCATATACCAATTCATAGAAAATGGTAGGTCCAAATAAACATGGCCTAAGCAACAAGAACACCAGGAGTCAAACAATCGTGTGGTACAGCCCATACAAAGGCTGAGTTAAACTCTGGAATTACTGCTGTCAAGAATGATAATAATACTGAATTAGGCAATATTTCCATTAGGTAGATCAAACATTTCAGACTAAGTCCCTTAGTTCTTATTGTCATGTATAAAATACCTAAGATCTGTCAGAAAGGATTCATTGTTGCACTCTGAGGCCAGGGAAAGGTGTATCCAAAAGAGCTTCAGGCCCACATGACTATGACATCATCTTTACAAATTAAATGAGCTTCACAAACCACATAAGCCCAGAGAAATTTGAATACGGTTCAGGTGAGTCATTACCAAGTGCTGAACGTCATTTAGTGTACTGATAATAAATTTGAAAAGGGTCTGATGACAGACTCTACATTTGCTGACTTGCCAGTGACACATAATACAATATACTTCTGGAGGCTGCTCACTAAAATATATGACATTTTAGCTCATATTTTCGGATGCAACCTCTATCAAAGAACCGATGGTTTCCCATCAAACTATGTGCAAAATGATGATGGCAGCAATACCAAAAACCATAAGACAGCATGCTCACACCAAAACTCTTCAACATCTATAAGAATAATTAACTGAGCCATTCAGACACAAGATTTATCTATTGTGATGACATATTAATAAACTATAACTGGGTCATATTATGAGCCCAATACTGGAAAAATCTGTAATTGCCAGGTAAGGTGTGAGAAGGTGACCCCTACTCTAAAAGAGGTAATCTCTTTAAAGATCTCCAGAAACAGATGTGCAAAATAAAGTGAAACTGAACTACCCACTGTTTATCGCTTGTGTTTTGTTTTGCTTTGCTTGAATTTTTTTGCACACCATTTAATAATAATATAGCAATGGCTAAAAATCAAGATTATTTTGTTGGTCATCAATTTGGTGTTTTATAAGGCATGACAAAACTTGTGATTAAAAGAGAGTCGCATCTTCTAATTGGCTTCAAGAGCAATAGCTATTAAGATTAAATCTACCATTTTTAAGAGTAGGCATATAAAGTGACAAAATTTTGCCAATAAAAAGATGGACAAAAATAAGTAAAATCTTTACTATCTGAAGTTATAATTAGCTACCACAAGAATTTTCTTTGTAATTTTTTGAGTGACTGATTATAGAAATGACTTCAAAGCTTCCAAGTCAACAAATTTAAAAATAAATGCAATAAAAAAAATCAATACAATGAAAAGTTAGAATGACTGTTAGGAATTGGATTTTTCTGATTTGACACTTTGGAGTGTTGTGTGAAAGAAACAAGTCTCAATGTTTTCTTCAGAATCCTAACAACCCCACCTAATCCACGCTTTATACTTTTTCAAGGCCTTGAGTTTGACAGGTTGGGATGAGATTCTCAGAAGTGTTTTTCCTTAATCAACAGAGGTATAACTGTTGAGACATATAGAAATTTCTACTAACTCAGCAGATATAAATCACTTCCAACATTGTTCTTTTCATTGTGTTTTTATGTCCTATATTACAAAAAATTACATAGGCAAATACCTCCATTCACATGAGTAATTCCATTCTGTGTTCAATGGGATTACTCAGGATAATTAAGTTACTCATCTGCGTATGTGTTTGCAGAATTGAAGCTGTAGGGGATCAACGGTTAGACTAAAAGAAAATATAAATCCTGGATAAATTAACTGATATGCTATAAAGTCCTTTGAAATTCTCTTAAGAAATGCATACTATCTACTAATAATATTGGAGACTAGAGAAAAATCTCATACTTAGATGTCAGGTTACCTATTCCACTTATCCTCTTGGTAAAATGCAAGATCTGAGATTATAATTAATACAATTTGTTCAAATGCTTTGGTTTTCTAGTACTTCAAGAATGTGAGATAAAATATCTGTCCAGAGGAGATACTGGGTACAAAGTAACAACAAATATTATTATTGTAATTCTAAAGAACAAGGGGGGAATATGAGTAAACAACTTACTTCTGTAGTCATGGACTGTGAAATTTGGTTTGGTGGAAGCCTCTGGTGACAGTCTAAATGAAAACCTTTGCCCAGCCGGTGACAAATCTTTGTCTGCAGCACTGACAGTTTGAATTACCTGAAATCAGATTGAAATTAAGTGTGAAATCAATTCACTATTTTAAAAGAAGTGGCTTGTAGAAGTGTAATGTAGTCCACAAATGAAACCGCAGAAAGAGATACTTAGGTAATAAGACATGATAGAATCACCTTCCTGCTGGAATATTACCATTCTAGTGCAATGATAGGGAAAGGGAAGAAGGTTGAATGCCACAGTCACCTAAGAAGTTGTCATGGCCTAGTAGGTTGCACTTCGATGTGTTGGCATGAAATTATAAAATCATCACCTAACACAGGAATGCAGTGAATCTTAACTATTTAGTGTTTTTTTTACCTAGGCGTCATAATAATAACAGGTAGATAAATTTTAACTTGCTAGTTAGTAATGTCATGCTAGATTTTACACTAAGCAAATCATATGCTGATTAGGATTAATTAAAAAATAAATTAAAATTGAGAGAGCTTTAACATTTATTTTCCAGGTGTGAATGCATCTTCCCAGGCATATGTTGGAGATGGTATAGATGTGTGCCTAGACTTTGTCTACACAAGAAACTGAACTCATTTAAATAAAATAGCATTTTAATAAATGTAGGTAATTAAATATCCTAAAAATTCCTTTTACTTGTGCTCCTATCTTGATTTGTGACAGACATACATTTATTATCAACTTCATACTTGATTAATTTTTTAAAACTGCTTTTCATCAGTAGAAAAGCAGTTGATGGATCTCAAAGGGCACAACTACACATTGCCCTATGGTGCACTGTTACTGTGCTGTGCCTTTGTAAGTACTAAAGCATGGTGCAGTAACCTCCCATACTGCTCCATATGTGTGGTGCAGTTATTTTTAGCAGCTCCTTCATTATAGCAGTGCACTATAACAGGATAGTGTGCCGCTACAGCAAAGTAGGTGCTGATCATGTGTAGACACCCATGGATATTATGTCAGTGTAATACATCACTATGGCAACATAGCATCACATGATAAACTCTGGAGTACTTTGAGGTGTAGTGAACTGCATCTATACATGTGCCCCGGACAACAGCAATTTGAGCCAAAGCGGAGCAGACCCTTGGCTGACTGGGCTGACTGGGTGCAAGTTACGCCCCTGGTCAGAGTCTACACGTGCATTTCAGCACAGTTAAGTACTCCTCCATAAGATAGTACTGTTCCTGACAGTACTATCCTAAGGCAGGGTTAATTAATTTACTGTGCCCTAATACTGGCTCCAGTGTAGACTGTGTTGCTTTACTGTAGAACAAATTAGTAAACTCCACACTAAAGTGCACACGTAGATGTACCCATAATGTGTGATAGGGAATCATCACTGGTCATTATGATGACAGAGAAATATTCATTTCTGTTAAGATATAGAGAAATACACTGTGAGTTCTCCATAGACTTGAGTTCTTCCATGGAAACAGCCATAGAATAGAGTACAGTTCCATTTGAATGAGAATATCAGAAACAGACCTTGGTCATTATGCTTTGTCCCCTTTAAAATGGGTATACTGACAGCTGGTTTTCACAGAGAAAAAACATATGCATTAAGACACCTGACAAGTAAAAGTAACATTTCATTGTTTCTTTGAGTTTCTCTTGTCTGTTTAAACTACTTGTTGTCTTTCAGGCTGTCCTTCACTCTGCTAGGTTATGCTGCTTAGCACAATGGTCCCCCAGGCCTCTAGGTATTACTATAATACAAATAAGAAGATGCCTGCACATGCCTTCTTTTAATGTGGAGATGCTGTTGCACATCAGCAACCACACAGTACTTTTTGGGAAGGAAACCTTAATCCAATGGAAAGGAAAACCCAAATGACCAGAGGTTTCTATTCCACTGCAAACTTCATCTACCTTTGTACCCAATGGGTATATCTACACATCACCCTATGGCAATATTGTTACTAAGCCATACTGCACCGTACTGTGCCCAACAATGATGTTGCTACTGTGCCTTTTGGAAGTACTAAAGCACAGTGTAGTAACTGCCCATACTGTGCTGTGTGCATGGCGCACAGTTAATTTTAGCCACTACCTCACTGTGGCGGTACACTAAAATGGGGGAAAGTGTCACTACAGCAAAGTAGCTGCTGGTCACGTATAGATTCATGTGATCACAACATTACCATGGCACATTCTACAGTGATGTACTGCATTGCTATGGTGATGTAGGGTAACATGAAGATGTGCCCATTGTGAAGTATTCTTGCTTTATCTGCCTGCTCAGCTGTTGAGGATTTGTATTTCATTTTTGGACATTTCACTTTCAAACTTGTGGCCATGAGTAACCCAACCACAAGTAAAAAATTGTGGACAGCATTGCTCTCAAGATCATTGGTAGCACACAAGCCTCTTTACCACAAGACTGCAGTCCATGGGAGGTAATACAAAAAAACAGGACTACTAGAGTGAAGGTATGATGATCAGGAATAACATTTCGAAAACATGATCATGTCCACTGGGGATTTAGAACTAAGTTCCAAAAGAACTACAAGGTGATATTTTCAAAGAACCTGAAGGAATTAGTGGCTGACATTTTGGTGGACAAATTTCTAGATATCTCTGAAAATTTCAGGCAGGTATTCTGTTTTGTTTTTAAATGTGCTGTATGCAAAAGGCATTTTTCTACACTGGTTTTTATTCTTATAAAATAAATAGTTAATGTAAAGAGAATCTAAAATATTAACTACTTAAAGCTTGAAATACCTGTCCTGGTTTTGCATTTTCACATACAGATGTTTCATATGGCACTGAAATTTCTGGAGGAAATTCGTTGACATCCAAGACATTTATTATAACGTTGACCTTGCTGGCTAATAGCGGATTACCTACAAACAAGTTTTAGAAAGAAAGAAATTAGGAATGCTATTCCTGTGTGTTTTCAAAAAATGCCCATTATCTGACACAAAACACAAAATTATGACCATAATTATGGTCTCAAGTACACAGCTTCTAAGAATCATGTGATTTGCTTCTATTATGCCTCAAACCAAGATAATAATCAGGATGAAGAGTACTATCATTTTGGACAAGATTCTGACCACATTTATTACAATTACACTGGGTGGTATTTACTATTCGTGGAGTAAGATCTGACTCAACATGAGTAAAAATTTCAGAATGGATACTATCTGACCAAACTCAGATCAGTTTCTTAAGAATATTACTTGTATTTAATCCCCTGATTAAACTGCTATTATTTTTAAAGAAAAAAAATACAGGTACAATTTTTACAAGATTTTACATCTTTAGGGTACTGTACCTATATTTATTATTTAGGTGAGCATGTAGCCTATCCACATTTTATAGTTGGGGGAAATTGCACGGTGAGAAGTTTAGGGACTTGCCACAAGAAACAGAATAAGACAATGGCAGAGTTAGTACTAGTACAGACAGATCTAACATTTAACCATTACAGACCATGGTTATTCTAGTAAATAAAATTGTAACAGATATCTATTTGCAATACATGTAACTGTATATATACACAAAATAATAAATATTTCAAAATACTGTGCACTGTAGCAGTATATATTTCATTAATAGGTAAGTACTCTTCAACAGTTCCAGACTACTTCATGCTACTACTATTGAAAGCAATATCAATATACAAATACTACGGAATTATGTTCAAATTCAACATTTGTGTAATTGCATTCAGCTGAATTCTCTTCTACATTACACTGAAGCACTCATGGACTAAAAAGCAATTGTGTTGGTGAGTCAAAGAACAGTTTATCTCTTTGAATTTAAAAGTATGAAGAGCACTATGCAGCTACTGTTAACCATTGAAGAATAAATGGGTATATGAAATGAATCATGTCTGACAGAGGAACTGACCATTAGAAATAAGTAATAGAAGAGCTCTCTTGAATCTTCAGTCATTTTCAGAACCACACTTAAGTGGAACCATTTAGACGTGTTGAATTGTTTGACCTACATGGTTAATGATTTGCTAAAGCCTTTATATTTTCGGGGTCATTAGCCTGCACAGAAGAGTCTAATAATTCAAGTCCTGTATAGATCAACAGCAAATTGCAGCCCACCACCCCCATTACTTTACAGAAGCATGGCAAGGACTGTACCTATGAGAGGAACAATTTCTTCCCTATTATGTGTCCAAGGTGGCATGGCTATGTAATACCCATTAAACAGGGCTGTAGCCCTAAATAGATTTGAAGTTACATTTACTCCTTTGCATATAAAAAGTTACTTTTACAATTTACAAGTAAAGTGTTGTTAATTAATTACCCTGAAACTTCTGTTTGGGATCTAAAAGAAAACAGTTACTAATTCTGCTGACTCTTCACCAGCCATAAACATTTTCAGATCAAATTCTGTTCTTCATTTCCTTCAATTCATTATCAGCTATATCTGTGCAACCTTACAGGATACAAATGAGATTACAGTGGTATAAAGAAAAGTATTTGACGCTATAGTTGGGAATTATACAACAGTAAAATGAATCCACAAATCAATCCACAGATGAATTGACCTTACACCGCTAACAAGTAAACAAATAAAATGTTACAGGTAATAATGTTTTATTGCAGTCATTAGAGAGAGCAACACAGAAATCAGAAGAAAACATAAGAAGGTGTGATTCACAGAATCACTTTCAGAATCAAACCTAACTTTAAAGAGCTTGCCCCTCTTGCAGTACTGTCTGCAAAGAACATAGAATATTCAGACTGAATAACTCATGTCCTACTTCCCTTGAGTTTATTGTAAGCTTATTTTAAGACAGGCGCCACACAATAAATGTTCAGAAGTGCATCTGCAGCTCAGCTATAGATGAACAATATGAAGGGAGAAGTCATTGCTACCTTTATATCATTTTTAAAGTATTTTAAAATAACATGTGCAGGAACAAAGATCACTCAAATCTCATAAATGGAAGCAGCAGACTCATTAAATTCTCTAAATCCTGGTAATTTGTGCTGATGCCACAATTTTCCTCTATATAATGTATCCTTATGAAACTTCATTTGGAAGTGCCCCATATAAATGATTTTCTTTTTTGGTTTTCAGTTTTGGTAGTTTAGTATAAAAAATATTGGAGTAACTTTAAAAGATCTAAAGAAGGATTTGACGATCTGACTCCTTTAAAGAAAAAAAAACAATGAGATTTTTTGGGGTTAATTCTTGTACATTGTTTTTTAAAATACCTGTTTTAATTTCTTACTGACATTCATGACAAAAATATTGAGGACAAATTCCTCTGTTCTGATCCATATTGAATAGTACTTATTTTGGCCCTGATTTAATAAGATACTTTAAGAATGTGTTTAGCTTTAGCCCCCTGGAAGTCACTGAAACTTCTAAAAAGCTTAAATATGGAAGATAAATAAGTTTAGAAAGGCTTGATTACGCTATATAGAAAGAGACTGTAGTACTGAAAGGAAAAATGGTCTTGTACTTCTGATACTAGCCCAGGAGCTGAGATGTGAACTCACTTCCTTATTCTGCCTATGTTACCTTGGGCAAATCATGGCTGGCACTGATCAGGAAGTAGGGCTAACTATTATGGGATTAGAAGACCTTGCCTACTTGCAGATATCTAGAGAATCATGTAGAGTGAGTGTCTGGCATCTCTGCATAGGACTCATCTACCCAAAGAGGACAGAGATAAGTAGGCCTCAGAGAAGAAAGGTAAAATTATATCAGTGGACAAATGCAGCTATAGATACATATCACTAAACAATTTGGGTTGAAATGGAAAAAATAAAACCTCACATAATAGCTACCAAAGACCATTATAATAAATAATCAATAATTATTATTAATAAAACAATTTTATCCTGATCTGTTTTTCCAATCTATTTCCTTTCAAGATTATAACGAAGGTGCTCTACTACTAATAATCACATTTGTTAAGGAACTGCTATCCTGGTCAGCTTATAAGTAATGTCTACACATTTAAATTATTTATCCATTACTTGTATATTGCCTGCCACTAACTTGAGCTATTTAAATTGCATAATAGTTGTGCTATTACTACAAAATTATCTTGATCTCTGAAGAACTACGAGACAACTTCTACTCAGGATCATTTGTTCTGAGAGAAAAGGAAAGTAAACATTATTGTTAATTGTAAATAAAGCTTCATCTTGAAGCCACAGATGCACAACGGAAAATAACCTAAAAATTGCTCCAGGGATGAAGCAGGCACAACTGAAACAAAGAACTGAAACTAATACATTTCCAACCTTGATACTTTCTTCTTTCAAAAGTCATGGGAACTTTCAGTGCTTGGAGAGCCATGCTTCCCAACCTTGTGCCCTGTATAGCACAATAGTCGTGGTGATCCTCATATGTACAGCACCCAGATGACATTTTATGATTCTAGATTCCATAATAATGTAACGAATAATGGGTGTAAAAATACCAGGATTAACTTGATCACTTAGGTACCTAAAGAGGACTTATTTAGAATGTAGGTGCCAAATTTCCAAAGAATGATCCAGCTGGGCCCTGTTCCCCAATCAAAACAAAGTAGGTACCTAAACTGAGACAGTGTCTCCATTTTTTATTCCACTGTTCTCTAGGGCTAAGTACAGACATTCATGAGGTTAAATCAGGTTCAGAATGGCTGCCTGATTTAAACTTAGCTTGTCCTCATGCGTACCTTACAGTTATAAACCCAGCCTCAGCAACTGGCAATCAGTCTAAACCTCTAACGGAACAAAACTTGCATGCACACAAACCAGTCTAAAAAATACAGAACCCAGTTTAAGGTCAACCTGGATGTATGTACTGTCAGACTCATTTGATTTAGGTCAAACCGATGCATGGAACTTCTGTTCACTTCCCCTGACCAGTTCCAGGGCTACAAAAACTCAATCACTGGCCTCAGCCTCAGCCCCCGGCTGCTCTTTTCACACCTTGTTCTCCTGCACTGTTCTATTCTTTGCACACACACACACCCTGACCTCCAGCCTCTTGTTCCCCCCCACAGTCCCAGTGGGGGGAGAGGTGGGAAAGATGGGGGTGTAGGTTCACACCACCCCACCCCACCCATGGGTCATGTCTAGCCCCCCATCCCCTGGTGTACCCCAATTCCCTCCAGCAACTCCCCAACTACCCCCCCATCCTGACTTACCTGATATCAGGCAGCCATCTGAATCCGTTTAACCTCCCCCTAACACCCGCAAATGACTGTACTTAAGCCTAGAAGACTAAAGTGGGGCTTCTCAGCCTGCATAAAATTTACTTTAATCCTCTAACCATCTAATTTCTACCAAAAGTTCCATTACAATCTAGGCTGGTGCTTGAGATGCACCTAATCCCTGGGGGGAACCCAATCTTTTGGATATGCTTGGCGCACACCTAACTTGTACCAGCAACACTATATACAGCTTTTAAAATCACTTGTAGTGGTAGTGGTATCTACTTCTTTCATAATGACTTACTAGTGAATAGACCACAAATAATAGGTACAGCGCTCATCCAGGAAGTAGGAGACATGTCTTTTCAGCTTGCCTCACCCTGTGGTAGTGAAAATCTACATCTCTTAATCCTGGAAGACTGCCTTAACTACCAGGCTTTAATATTCTGAGCTATTTATTCCATATGTTGAAACTGGCCAGGCAGAAATGCAACAGTCAAATGGCCAGAAGGAAAGCGAGTAAGAAGGACTTTATGGTGAAAGTTCTGGCTTTTGAGCTCATTTCCTAGAACTGCTTATTCATTTACCTGGGACAATCATTGGTTAATAAATGGAAACAGTCTTGGAAGCAGGGACTAGAACTGAGGACATTTACCTCCCAGGAAATGAGGCTACAAAGACAATTTCCTACTTGCTTGCCCTCCTTCTGAACCCAATGGCACAGCATCAGTTCTATATGGCTTGGATGTTATAATCTAAACCAGGCTATTCTATCGTGTGGTGATTAGGAATCTTTCCTAAGAAAAAGATGCATGTTCAAGGCTTTCTGGGTCTTTCGTCAGAAGCACCTAAGTCTTCCCATAGAACAGCTATATAAAGATCTTAGGTGTCTAAACCTACTGAAGTGAATGAGAAGTTAGAGTCATGATAAACTATATGAACACTTGCAACATTAGAGCATACTTATGGAAAACTGGGCTTCTAGCTTTTGAATTCATGCTTCATTGCCTAATGTTGTATATATACACGTGAAAAAATCACCATTTTGTTAGTTTTTTTTAACAGGGTGGCTTGGTTTGAGGAATTTATTTTTCTGTTAACGTTGAGTGATGAACTATGCTATTTTCTTGCATAACCACATGCCCCTAAAGAAAACATGCAACTTGTCTTTAGAAGAAAAAACATAGAAAAAAATACTTTTCAGAGTCATAGCCGAATGTGTGATATAAAAGCAAATTCTCCTGGAAACACAGAATGTCCAAGCGTGGCATCTTAGGAAATAGCACGGGTGAAGCAGCAGGACAGAGCTTTGTCTGGGATGATCTAGTTGCAGATGGCTCTGCTTTGAGCAGGCCTAGATGACTTCTTGAAGTCTCTTCCAATCCTAACTTTCTATGATTCTTTCTGTGATTCTATGAAAGCAACAAGGCTAGGCCCCAAACCGTTGCAGGGGCTTCTATTTAACAGCAAGATGACTTCAAATTTAAAACAAGCCCCAAATAATTAGATTCTATACATGGAAAAATTATAAATTTGTTATATTTTCCATGTATAGAATCTAATTATTGGAGGGCCATCTTGAATTCAGACCTCTCCCCACCCCCCCACCAGTTGAGCATGGAAAGCAGTGGCCGGGAGGCAGTCCGTGGCCAGGATTTTGTGGTGGTAACAGTGTGGAGTGGAGCTGGGACAGTTCCATGATCCACTGCCTGCTTGGCCCTCCCTGAGGCATGTGGGTAGCAGATTGAGGGTTTGTCCTGGCAGTGGAGGCAGCAGTGGCAGCTCTGGCCCTGGCTCCGGGACCAGGTGAGAACCAGAGCCCAGGGCTGCCACCACTGTCACTACTACTGCTGGGCCTGACTAAAGGTAAGTGACAGCAACTGGGGGAAAGAAGCAGAGGTGGGGAGTGCATGGCATGTGGGGCAGATGAGGTGGAAGGCCCGTGGTAGCTGCAGCTTAGACCCTGAGCCCAGGCTGGGGCCAGAGCTACAGCTACAGACACAGACACAGGAGCAACCTACTCCCTGCAATATACTTTAATCCAAAAGAAGGGTTTCTTCCCCATGTTGAAAGGGGGAATACAGAGAAAGATAAATATGATAGTTCCTTATATAAGTTCTGAATATAATAATTTTGTTTCCACACCACAAGCCCCATCAGCATACTATATAGACTGCATGCAGCATCTCACTTACCTTCAGTCAGCTCAGTGGCTCTTCAGCCAAAAGTTACTGCCTTATCAGCTGTGAGAGAGTTAATACTAGATTCTGCCTTTGCTCTTTGCAGCCCCAGGGAGAAGGGGCAGCTATCTTGGCAGCCATGAGTTATAGTATCCATTTGTTTTATTCTTGCCTGCCTGTATTTCAGGAAACAAAAATCAGCTTCCCCACTTAAGATATATACCCCAATTTTGAAGGGCTAATTTTGAGGAAAAGGTGACTGCTGTATGTGAGAAAATATGTTATCATTTTTTAATGGATAGGACAGCCAGTTGGATCATTCCCCCTCTTATCTGTAAAAAAAATGAAAATTAAATTCTCGATAAATCTGCATGTGCTAATATTCAAAAGCAATTTAATTTTGTTTTCCTGTAATGGCTTGGAATGTGAAATATTTCAACTTATTTCCTCCAGACTGTAAGACACCACTAAAAGAAGATATCCTATTGTTCACAGCTGGGATAAAAGTTCAAAAGGAATATAAAATCACATGCTTCAGGGCATGAGATGAGTACTAATTGATGAGTTTTAGGAAGAAACTTTCCTTATGGGTAGGTTACAGTTGTCCATTATGGATTTTTCTTGCACTATACAAGGAAGCATCTTGTCATGGCTACTGACAGAGGAGACACAACACAGAGCCAGGCAGCTATAGACTGTTAATCTGATATAGGAGAGCAGTTCTAGTGTTCCTACCAAAGTCATGAAATACTGACATCACCAGTTTTAATGGCAGAAATTTCTCCAGTTGATTAAACTATAATTCTCTCTTCGTTCTTCCTCCCCTCTTTTTTTCAAATGTTTCCCTTCTTCTCCCTATTAAATATGCTGAATATGACAAGTGAAGCTTTTAAAAGAGTTCTGAACTTTTGTTTGCATGAAATTCAGGAAGTTGATTTTTTGGATCTCCTTTAAAGCATTTCTGAAATCCCAGTATTTCTTCTGTGTCAGCACTGACAATCTACTTGAAGCTTTGACAGTTTTTATATCTTATAACCTCCCAAGTATTGCCAATTGCAGGTATATTATATGTATAACATTTATTTTAATGTCATATTTTATTTGCAAATATTAAGGCATATTTATTAAGGTTATGTGTTATCTGAATTAGTCTACAAGGTGTAACACTACCCTGTCTTTAGACTAGCACAGCTAACTGACTTCCTCTGCTAAGGCATATGTATATTTCAATCTCAAATACACCTGAGGTATAGCTTTACTAATTCAGTCATGGCTATTGTTCTAAGTATGACCATAAACAGCATCTTTCTGGAAGGCCTGGTGACAATGTGATGGGGCTACTCTTGGTGGGATAGCTCTTATAAAATATCACAATGTTGCAGCCTCCAGAGTAAGATGATTATAGCGGACCTCAAAACACTAGCTCCCACTGCCTTGTTGGTACTCCTTGACTGAAGAAAGGTTATGGGACAGAAACACACCTTTGTTGAGGCATTAGGCAGTCAGCATCCATACTTATCTGTGGCTCTCTGGCAGAAGCTACAGATATCAAGGCACTACATGTCTGGACTCACTTTGGCTTTTGGATTCTATCTCAATGGTCTAAAGGAGGGGATGGTAGGTCTGAGGCGGCATCCATTCTTGCCTAGTTGTATGCACCAATGGTCTTGGACCTGACTAGACCTCTTACACAGACATCATAATCTAAAGGATTGACAGTTGACTACTGTGTCTAGAAATGGGAATACATAGGCTGCATGCCACAGTTCTAACATAAAAACTAGATTACAAAGACTCTATTTCCCCTTATACACCATGCTGGTACGAAAACACGTGAACCTGTGTTCTTTAATTTGGCTTTTAAATTACTTTGGGAATAATAAGTGTTCATTTGAATGTATGTCTTACTAAAGGAAAAGTCTGCAAATTTCAAAGGCACATTGCTATCAATAAATCTCAATAGTTGTGCTTTGCTGAAGTACAGACCATTATGAAACTTCCACTGTGCAGAATCATATCTACATATCTTTCAACTCCTCTAGAAGTGGATTACTAGTTTCATTCTTTTCTTTTTCTTTTTTAATGATCCAGGAAAATATACTTAATTCCCCACACAAAGTTAAGGGCAATATTTATTGATTCAGACTGTATACTTGATGGTCAAACTCCTTCAGTTGACTTTTCTTTTTATGATATAACCTTTGCCTATGGGGGTAATCCCCTGGCTTACTTGGGGTAACTACATCTAAGAATTCCTTTCCTGTCTGTTACTCTTTGTTCTAACTGGAGTAATTCTTAAAAATAAATGCATTTCTCTGCCACTATATTATTAAAATCTATTATTTATTGAATGCTGAGTGCTAAGCAGTGCATTAGATATTCCAGCCTTAGGAATTTACATTCTAAGATGAATAAACAATGGAGTATGGATGAAAAATGCTGCAAGGGTCCTTGCTACACAGTGAAATGAAGTAAAAAAAACAAAACAAACCTTTTATGGCTTTTAGATCGACAGTCTGATGACCAAAATGAGTTTTTCAAAGGGTAATATAAACTTATAATAACTATAAGGATCAAGAATGAGGTATAGTGCATAAAAACCTGGAAATTAAGTGAGTAAGGTTGTTTAATATACCAAGAGATGAAGGAAGTTCCTACAATAGTCCTTTCCAACCTTTTATCAGCATGACCCCATTTAAACATTGGAAACACTGGACATTTTTTATGACCCCAAAATGATGGAGGGCAATAGGGTGGGTAGTGCTTACCCTACAGCAGGCAGCCTGCATATGACCCCATCCCATGCACAAATCTAGGGGGCACACGGCCCCCACAATGCTTCTCTCCCTGGCAGTGCATGTAGTGTCAGGGAGCCAGCCCTCCCCACAGCCCCCTAGACAAGCTACCCATGGCTCCATTCTATTCCCCCAACTGGCTCCTCATTCCCACCTAAGCCCCAGGCCCCATGCACCAGCCCAACTGGAGAGCACCCCCAGCACCAACCTTGCCCCATCCATTCCCTCCCTCTCTCCCTCACCATAGGAACCTCAATTTACTGTCCCCCACAGGGAGCTTCAGGAGCTGCTCTCCACACTGCCTGGCTACCACGTGTATGTGGGCATGTGTACATGCGTGTGGTGCCCCCTGCCTGATTGACCTCCTCCTGCTTCCCCCAGTATGTTTTTTTCCTTTCCTCTTCCCTTTTTCTTTAGCCACAAGCATAGATGTTTAAAGGTATGCTTTGGGAATGAAAGGTATGTTGGGAATGAATGCATGACAAATGTATAGTGTAATAGATACAAACTACAACTGTTACATCACAATTTTAATTATTTCTTCAGGGTTTAGTCACTGAACTTTGATAGTCAACATTCTTATAAAATTAATACTCTAGTATCTTCAAACTCCAACCTCTATCTACTGGCAGAACCATAAACTTCAGAGAAACTGTGCCTGCAAACTGAGTAGGTGGCCAAATCCTATTGAAAATGACTGCAAATTTGATACGTACATTTACATTAAGTCTTTAGAAACAGATCCATATTACATACCTTTAAAACCATTTCACAATAAAAAATAATTAGTGAATACTCATATCTGAATGCTATATTTTTTTAAATCATTGCATTATAAAGTAAGCTCAATTTATGTTGTACTTACTAACTTTACTTGCAATTATAGAAAAATTATACTGAGCGGTGCTTTCTCTGTCCAATAATTCATTGGTTGCAATAGTTCCTTCAGTTGCATCTATTGTAAAGTAGCTGTCCACATCACTCTTCCAATCTATGAAGTACCTGCATAAATAGAAAAGAAGTAGATGCAAATATGAAATAAGTATACATTTATTCTAATAGTAACCTGACTAGCTTGACAAGTTTTGTAATTTTTCTCTCGATATCTGTTATCAACCTGAGAGAAGAAGATTATAAATGATGATTTTATTATTGCAAAGGAAGAATGCTCAAGGAGAAATGGGAAATTGATGAAAGATTTAGTACTTCTAATGTCTATATTATTTTAAGTCCTTGAGATCTAGAAAATTCAGTACAATATACATAGTTTCACTGACCGTTGATCATTACAAGTGATCACTTCTAACAGCACTTCAGGAACTCAGAGGAGAAAAGGTATGCAATACTGCATCCAAGAGGTGGACCGGATAATCAGATCTCATCCTTCTGTACTCTTACGGCTATATGCACTTTTTATTTCACGAAGCTAAGGAGGATGAAAGGATGGCCACTAGCGATCAAGATCGATTTGTTAGGAACACATTTTCTTTTATGACGTTGTAACTATTTTTGTTATAAGGGAAAGGACTTTAACATAATTCTGGATTGTATTAAGAATTGTTACATCATTACCCATGCATTTTTATAAGAACAATGGATAAAAGTGAGTTTTATATGTGAATGCATAACTGGTTGAATAACTGCATGCAGTGAGTAAGTATTAATGAATCAATGTCCTGAAGTGGTATTCCCCTCATATTTATTCTAGTTCCAATTCTATTTACTGTTTTGGGATTTTTTTTAATGACTTGGATATAGCCATAGAGAATACATTTATAAACTTTGGAGACAACATGAAGTCATGCAAGCTCTTCTGATAATAGGATTAAAATTCAAATATAACTTCATACATTTTTGAATTTCATAGATTTCATAGACTTTAGGGCTGGAAGGGACCTCGGAAGATCATCAAGTCCAGCCCCCCACCTAAAGGGCAGGAGGTCAGCTGGGGTCCTAGGATCCCAGCAAGATAAGCATTCAACTTGCTCTTGAAGGTGTTCAACATAGGTGCTTGAACCACCTCTGATGGCAGGCTGTTCTAGACCTTGGGTGCTCAGACAGTACAGAAATTCTTCCAGCTTGAAATGGTCTTGCAGTAGTTTATGACCATTTGACCTCATCGTCCCTTGGGGTGCTCTGGTGAACAAATGTTCCCCCAGATCCTGGTGGTCACCCCGATAAACTTATAGGTGGCCATCAGGTCACCCCTGAGCCTGCGCTTTTCCGAGCTAAAGAACCCCATGGCTCTCAGCCTGTCATCATAAGTTCTGTTTTCCTGACCTCTGATCATAAGCGTGGCTCTTCTCTGGACTCTCTCAAGCTTCTCCACATCCTTTTTGAATTGTGGAGCCCAAAACTAGATGCAGTACTCCAGCTGCAGCTTCACCAAGGCCGAGTACAACGGGAGAATGACGTCCCGGGATTTGCTTGAGAAGCCTCTATGGATGCAAGCCTGTGTTTTGGTTGTTTTACTAGCCACAGCATTGCATTGCAGGCTTATGTTCATCTTGTGGTCAATGATGACCCCCAAGTCTCTTTCTTCCGTAGTGCTAGCCAGCGTAGCACTGCCAAGCCTATAAGGATGCTGCAGGTTTTTCTTCCCAAGGTGGAGAACCTTGCATTTTTCAGTGTTAAACACCATCAGGTTCTCATCCACCCATTTGTTGAGCCTGTCCAGGTCAGCCTGGATCACCCACCTGTCTTCTGGTGTGGATGCTTTGCCCCAAAGTTTGGTGTCATCGCTGAACTTGGCCAGTCCACTCCTGACTCCAATGTCCACATCATCAATGAAGATGTTGAACAATATGGGTCCATGGACAGAGGTTTGAGGGACCCCACTGGTCACAGGACACCATGATGAGTGACTTCCATCAATTACAACCCTCTGGGTCTGACCATGGAGCCAATTTCCCAGCCAGCAGATCGTGGTGGACCCAGGGCCACAGTTGGCCAGTTTCACCAAGAGGTGATCATGGGATACCAGATTGAAGGCTTTTTTGAAGTCAGGATATATGACGTATGAAGTCATATATATATGATAGGTCACCTGGTCGTAGAAGGAAATGAGATTGGTCAAGCAAGACCTACCCACAAAAACCCATGATGGCTATCCCTTAGGATGTTGGCATTGGTCAGTCCATTAAGGATGGCCTCTTTAATAAACTTTTCTAAGAGCTTCCCTGGGATAGAAATCAGGCTGATGGGCCTATAGTTAGCCGGATCCACTTTCCTCCCTTTCCTGAAGATAGATAATTGGCCTTCTTCCAGTCTTCGGGCACTACACCAGAGAACCAGGAGTTTTCAAAGATCCATGCCAGAGGGTGAGCTATGATGATCGTCAGCTCCTTGAGTACCCCGGGGTGCAGATTGTCAGGGCTGGCTGACTTGCAGGTATCCAGCTTCTCAAGATGTTCCTTCACGAGGTGAGCATTTATGGAGGGCAGGGGATCTCCCTCACCCGGATATCCCTGTCCTGTAGTGGGCATGGGCGTCCCATGGAACTGATGATAGACCGCCACAAAGTACCCATTTAATAGGTCAGCTTTTTCCTGGGCGTCAGTTGTCAGTTGCCCCATCTGGTTCAGAAGGGGTCCAATGTTGTCCTTGCTTTTCCTCCAGCTCCCCACATATCTGAAAAAGGAGTTTTTGTTTTCCTTGATGCTCAAAGCTAGTTGGAGTTGAGTTGCAGCCTTGGCTTTCCTGGTTTGCTCCCTGCAGGATTGGACCAGTGCAGAATAATCCTCCTTGGAGGTGAATCCCATCTTCCATCCTTTGTAGGCTTTTCTTTTTAGCCTTAGGAGGTCTGCTAGGTCCCTGTAGAGCCAGGGGGGCTGCTGTGCCCTCTTGCTGCCTTTCTTTCAAGATGGAATAGACTTAGCTTGTGCATTGAGGATCACTCCCTTGAGGAGCAACCACTCTTCTTGAACTCCCCTCTCCCTGGGGTCATGGTCCCTTAGGGCCTGACTGACAAGCCTCCTGAGCTTGTCAAAATCGGCTTTTCTGAAGTCAAGGACTTCTGTGTTGCTGGCTGACTTGCCAGCTTTACGGCGGATGGTGAAGGTGATCAGCTCGTAGTCGCTGTCACCCAGCTTCCCATTGATCACTAGTTCACCGATTAGGTCATCCCCTGTAGCCAGTACCAGCTTGAGCAGCGCTTTGCCTCTTGTTGGCCCATAGACTTCTTGAGTCAGGTAGAGGTCATCCACACACAAGAGGAAGGTTTGCGACTGTTGGAATTTTGCTGAGTGATCCTCCCACGAGATGGCCAGGTAATTGAAGTCACCCATGACAACCATGGTCCTGGAGCATGCGGCCTCAGCTAAACAAAATTGGGCTAAACAAAATGAAATCAAACAAGCAAATGTCAGATGCTACACCTTTGGAAGAAAAAAGAAACAGATATGCAAATAATGGTATCATGAATAACAAGGGAAGATTCTCTTATGTGGTGAGAATGATAAAAAGGTCTAAGTGCAATCGATATGAAGAAAAGTTGAAGGAATTGGTTGTTTTTAGTTTGAAGTACAATTTTCAAATATATGAAAGGCTGTCATAAAGAACTTGAGGGAACACTGTTCTCCTTTGTCACAGAGGCAATGAGTTCAAATTACAGCAAAACAACTTTAGATACAAAATTAGGAAGAAAATTCCAAACTGTAAAAAAAATAGGGTCATGGAAAAAACAGCCTAGAATAATTGTAAAATCTTCTTCTTTGTGGTTTTCAAGATGAAGCTTGAGAGAAACCTATCCTGGATGAGCTTAGGAAAAGTGAATCTGGTATATGTGTTAGTGGAAGGACTTGACTGTTAAAGTCTCTTTCCAACCCAGTGATTCTGTGACAGACTGTCCTGAAGTAAATTCCCTTGTGGAAAATAACTTCCAGCTAGCATAAGTGTACTCTCTAGGTTGTACATTCTTACTCTTGGTATTAGTGGCCAGTTGTGAGAAGGAAGGCTTGTATCATGGTCAGACTGGAGTGGGAAGTAAATTTAGTGGAAGTCTACCTTCCAATAGCTGTCCTCCATTTGTGTAGGCCCATTAAGCACTATGGCTAAGTACAGACAGTCAAAAAACCCAAGGCTGAATCAATTCAGAGTTTGCAGGTTAGTCTAAACTGTGTAGGTTAAACTGATAAGTTAACAGACATTTACTTTTGATTCTGAAAATATAGCCACATGCTGCTAAAGCATACCTCCCTGACTGGCTGGAGAAGACAACTTGGGCCAAGGCTAGCCCAGCTACCTTGCAAGAGGGATTTGTGGGAGAGGTGCAAAGCATCCTGGGATGCTGGGTTACATGAATCTGGAAGGGATTTGGGACAGAAATTCAATAAACTGATTTAACTTAAATCAGTTAAGTCTAATTTTACATCCATCTAGGTTTACCTTAAACCAGTTTCAGCCATTTTAAAAGTAGCTTTTATGCACTTTTGTTGTGTTACAGATTTGAACTGATTCCTGATCACTTACACCACTATACGTGTAATTTCTGTCCCTACCCTGTGTGTCTTCAGCACAAGTTAAAACAGCTCTGACTTCCCCTGGGGCTGCAGAAACTAGAAATACTTATACTTCTGTTCCCTTTTGCATTAAAAAAGGACTTAATAGATGGAGGGGATACACTTGTAAACAAAGTAGGATACAAGCAATTTGATAATTATTCTAAAACCATTCTCTTTTCATGCTAATTCATTTTAAAGTCTGCTTTCTCATCTGGTGCTGCTGTTTGGAATAACATGAGAATAGTAATTTTTCAGATGCAGTACTTCAGGCTATTAATACTTCCACCCTCCCCACACCATAATGAGAACCTGTATCTCCATACTTTGCTGTCATACCTTGAAAATAAAGCAGGGTGGAAATGACAAAGCAATTTGTTAGAAGTAGACAACAAGGATAAAACAACACATAGTTTCAAGTGGAATTAAGAAAATATAAATATGAGAAGACAATGGGCATCATGCCTCATATGATTTATGATTCTTATTGTTGCCTGTGAACCTATTAGAATAACAGTCTCTCTGTCTCTCATTATGTGTGACTTACAAGAAGAATATACAGGTAATGCAATCACAAGTGTAGAATACCAGTGAGTAAAATAATAAAACAAGGAGGTGCTTGGAATGTCCCAGAGTAAATTATTCTGAACAGGAATTCAAGAACTTTAATAATTGAGGAAAGTGAATATATATAATAATTAAAGTTTGTGATTAAAGTGCAGTGTTCTTTGAGGATACTTTCATTAAAAAATCATATGCACGCTGCAAGATAATCCTACAAGCACACACACACACACACGTTTATATCTGTGTGAAATAGATTAATTTAGTTGCATACAGTTGGGATGTCTAATATTAGCCAAAGATGCTTGAAAGCCTTGTTTCTAGTGTTCATAATCAGGTTATTTATTAGATGTAAAGGTTGAAGGAAAATTTTGTCAATAGACTGATTTAGATACCATAGAATTGTATTCTTTCAGAAATGCCCTACATAATGAAATAAGGGTACTACATGAGTATAATCCACAAATATACCAAATAAAATCGTGTGAAGGCAGCTTAAGTTAGCTCCATCCTCATGAAACTGAGGAATTGCACTGAAGACAATGGGAATAAAGTCTGTACTTAAAGTTAAGCATAAAATTAATTGCTTTCAGGATGAGAGGCTAAGCCTCCTGCCCACAAACTCATATGCAGGTGCTTAATTTTATCTGTGTGAATCTAAATAAAACACTCATATGCATAAGCACTTGCAGCTGTATATTAAGCATGTTATTTCAGGTCAATGGCAAAATGGCTATTGATTTCAGTCAGAGTAGGATCAGACCTGTCCTTAAAGACAGCCAAACAGTGCAAAATGAGCCTATTTATGTATGTTGCTGTTTACTGCTAGGGAATTATTATCCAATTCAATGAGATGCAGGGGACTGTACCATTTAATTTATTGAAGCATTCATTTATCTGTTTCACTTACTTTAATATTTTACTAATATCAGATTGTAATCAACCTTCTGAAGAAGAAAAATGTTCCAACTCCTTTGAGATGTAATTTATATATCAATCCCAGCATCAATTTCATGTATCAATGCCAGTGATCCCAATATTTTTACCATATTCCATTTTTTTAACTATAGGTTAACCAGACCCAGATGGTAAAATGATACTTATTAATTCTCAATCAAGAAGGGCAGCTTTTTTGGGTACCATTTGCAGCATCTGGCTTCCAAGCTCAATTTGTAATGGATCTCCTTAGGTTTTATGTGTAGAAAACCTAAACAGTAGACTGAAGTATTGTAGATGTAAGTGAATTGCTGGCATGCTGCTGGAATATCTAGATTTAGGCTCACTGAAGATGAGGCAAGATTACATTTTTCTACTTCAGCATCAATCTGCATCCCCTCTGGGATTTACTAACCCATATAGCCTTCTTACAGCTCAGCTAAGTCAGCAAGAAATCAGCTCTTGATCTTCCTTATGGCATCTTGAGGCATGGCTCATCTCTGAAGTCTGGTTGTGATGTCTGAAAAATTATCCTGTTATCTTAGTTTTTTTTTTGAAGACCCTATCATTTTGGCCCACCAGTTTCATAGTTTCTACGGTCGGAAGGGACCTGAGCAGATCATCTAGTCCAACCCCCTGCCATGGCAGGAAAGAGTAGTGGAGTCAAACGATGCCAGCAAGATGTTCATCCAACCTCCTCTTAAAAACCCCCAGGGTAGGAGCCTGCACCACTTCTCTTGGAAGCTGGTTCCAGACCCTAGCCGCCCTGACCGTGAAGTAGCGCCTCCTGATGTCTAACCTAAACCTACCCTCTGCCAGCTTGTGACCGTTATTCCTGGTCACTCCTGGCAGGACTCAGGGAACAGTGACTTCCCCAGTGCCTGCTGATCCCCCTTGACTAGTTTATAACAGGCCACAAGATCCCCCCTCAGCCTTCTCTTGTGGAGGCTGAACAGGTCCCGTAGCCTCTCCTCATAGGGCCTGCCCTGTTGTCCCCTGATCATACGAGTGGCCCTCCTCTGGACCCTCTCCATGCTGTCAACATCCCTCTTGAAGTGTGGTGCCCAGAACTGGATGCAGTACTCCAACTGCGGCCTGACCAGTGCCACATAGAGGGGGAGGATCACCTCTTTGGACCTGCTTGAGATGCATCTGTGGATGCATGACCAAGGTGCGGTTGGCCTTCCTAACTGCCTCCCCACACTGCTGGCCCATGTTCATCTTGGAGTCAATGATGACCCCAAGATCCTTTTCCGCCTCTGTGCTGACAAGAGGTGAGTTCCCTAACCTGTAGGTATGGTGCCGGTTGTTCCTCCCGAGGTGCATCACCTTACACTTGTCTGTGTTGTAACCCATCCTATTCTCATCCACCCACCCTTGTAACCTGTCTAGGTCTGATTGTAACCTGTTTCATCCTTCCAGTGTGCCCACGTCCCCCCACATCTTAGTGTCATCAGCAAATTTGAACAGGGTGCTTTTTACCCCCTTATCCAAGTCACTGATGAAGATGTTGAACAGTGCGGGCCCGAGGACCGAACCCTGCGGACCCCACTGCCCACGTCCTTCCAGGTTGAGAAGGACCCATCCACTACCACCCTCTGGGTGTGGCCCTCCAGCCAGTTGGCAACCCAATTGACTGTGTGGGTGTCGACACCACAGCCCACAGTTTCTTAATGAGAATGGGGTAAGAGACAGTGTCAAAAGCCTTCCGGAAGTCCAGGAAGACTATGTCCACTGCTACCCCTGCATCTAATGGACTGGTGATCTGATTGTGCTGTTGACTACCGTGGCTTTCTTCCTCCTAAACCTGACTCCCATAGCTGAGGTTCCCTGGAAGTCTCTGATGGTTTCAGACCTCTCTGAATGATATTTTTTGTTTGGACCCTGACATTGTTTCAATTCTAACATGCTCTTTTAAAAATCTGTATTCAGGTTGAGAAAAGGAAATCTGTGATCACTTTGGGCATGGACAGATAACAATAAAGAACAAAAATGATACATTTATGCATAATTTGAACATTTTCAAATTAGTCAGTCTGGATAACTTCTGAAAATTTGTTATGTGAAGCATAATTGTACCCCAGCCAGTAAGAGTAGACTGGATTTTTTTAGGTCTTGCCAGAAGACTCAGCTGCTTTTTTGGGGAGTGGAACGGGAAGCTTACAGGAGCACAGTTAGACATAATATATTTGTATGAAGTTTGTCATATTACATCTCGCAGGAGCATTGTAGAGACATTATATTTGTATGAAACTTGTGGTACTGTCTCCCACAAACTCTTAATTGAAATTTACTCTAATTTGCCTGGTGAAAAAAAGCAGTTCTCTTTGATAACACTGGAAGCAGGCATGTACAAGGTCTGTTCAAAAAGTATTAAGAATGAACGTGTATTTGTGGTACAAAATATTGGCTGGGGGGTGTCTTTGGCTGAACATGTCTGGGCTTGTTGGGACTCCTGTGGACAGGTTTGCAGCTCATGGGTTTCCCCAGTTTTCTGTAGCCAGCAGTTGAAATAAGATTGTTTGCATCTCGTGTCCCCTTTCATTATTTCATAGTGTCCAGAACAATGCATGTGCATTTAATTTTGCATGTGAAACATTTGAACTACTTAAAATAGCATTTGGTGATAACACTATGAATCATGCAAGAGTTTTTGAATGGTATCATTGGTTTAAAGAAGGACAATCATAGGTCAAAAGTGATGAGCTTTCTGGATGTCCTTCAAATCACAAAATGATGAAAATGTGGAAGCAGTTTGGGTTGAAATGATAGGCAATCAACTGTCTGAGAGATGGCAGGAGTTGGAATTTCTGTTGGTTCGTGTCATTCAATTTTACCTGGCGATTTGGGAATGAAATGACCAGGAAAACTACCAGAAAAGTGGATGTCTTGGATGCTTTACCATGTCAATGCCCACTCAGCACAGCTTGTGAAGCACCTTTTAGCCAAATTTTAGCCAAACACCGTATCCCACAAGTGCTGCAGCCTCAATATTTGCCTGATATGGCCCCATGCAACTTTTTTCTTTTCCCTCGACTGAAGAAAGCTTTGAAAGAAAGAACCATAAAACAAAATGCAGCTGAGGAGCTTTTAGCAATTCCATGAATTGCTTATCACAGGTATTTCCAACAATGGCAGAAACATTGGAAAAAGTGTGCAGCTGCAGAAGGAGCATACTTCAAAGGAAATTAAGCCCAAACCCCTGTAAATAAAATATTTTATTTCCTACAGCATCAGTCTCTACTTTTTGGACAGACCTCCTAAATAGATCTGTGGAACAAAAATTGCAAACTAAGGAAAAATATGAATGACAATAAGTTAAAATGTGAGTAGGCAATTAGGGTATTTCAGTAATCATTGCTGGAAATGAATGAATCCTATAGCTTCATTAATAACATGGAAGAAGAACTAGAAATTAATGAAATTTAGAGCTTATAGTGAAGTAGAATTCATAAAAAGTATCATTCAGGAGAGAGAAATAAAACACAGGGGTCTAAGGAGACTGGAAGCATGGATAGATAAAATTCTGCTTGAAAATATTCCATATAATGATTCTGTATAATACAAGTACACATTTAATTAAGAGGTAGACAAAGCTTGTGAAGCAGTAATACGAAAACAGGTGAGGGACTGGAGACAACCAATTCAGACTTCAGTTTCCGATATGATTGTTAGAAAGTCCTGGAGGGTGAACAGAAAACAGCAAGAAAAAATATCCTGCATCTAGAAGCACTGAATTATGAGGAAAGAATCAAAGAACTAAAATATGTTTAGTTTGGATAAGAGATGGCAAGAAAGAGACATGATATTGGTCTACAAATAGCTGAAGAATTTAAAACCAAGAAGGAAGAGAGATTATTTAGCATGATACACAGGATGAAAGAGATGAAATTAAGAAGAGGAAAATTTACATTGATTCTTCCTGGCAGTGATATATATTAGGCGGTAGAGTAGTTTCCTGAGAGAAATGATTGAAGTCCTATCATATGGCACTTTCAAAATGAAAGGAAAAATTCTGTACTTGCAACGAGATGGACTGAATAATCAAATGCATCTCCAATCTCTATGATCCTAAGCAGAAAAATATTTCAAATTATATATATATATTCATCACATGGTGACAAGAATCTTCATTAAATTAGATTTAAGAGAGTATAACATTAATTAAGGATAAAGAAAAGGCTTGAAGTTATAAAAACAAAACAAAAACACATCTATAACAAGTAATAGACTTAAAGTCCAGCTTAGAAGAAATCCAACTATTGAGAAAAATGAGGAAGGTAGAGAAGAGGTAAAATTCTATACCTTCAGTAACCCATTCTTTCATCTCCATTGTTCACTTTCTATTTTGCAAGATGCTTTATTCACATTTTTTCACATCCATCCTTATTTACATAAGTATCTTTAGAAGGGCAAATGTGAAATCATATGATTGTCTGTTTTATTCAGTGGATTAAGACTTTTTTTATTCGATAAGTGAACAATTCCCCCCCTCCCCCACCAAACCAACCAACCAACCAAAAATAACTGGTAGAAAAATGGTGGTGTCTTCAGCATCAAAAATGTGCATCAGAGACCACTAGTACATTAATACATAAACAACCCCCCTAATAATCGTGTTAAGTACATACAGTACATGGATTTTCACTAATTTATGTCAGATTTTACTTTAGAATGAAATTGCATTGATATGCAAAAAAGACTTAGCACTCACTCTCCAGACATGGCTGTCCCCAGTAAGAACTGTTACAGAGATTCATCACTAGATGGCTGGAGATTTGGTTGTATTTAGCATATAGCTGCCCTGGGATGAACGTGATTAGGGCTGCAGACACACAACCTGTACCTTGGAGTAATTTAACCTGGTATATACATACTTTCTGACTTAGAGATTTGCATCAGTGTAAAGCTGTTTATTGTTTGCCAGGACCACTTTTTGTACTGGAATAAAGTAAAATAGTTCTGAAATAACTACCTTGTGTCACATCTGAAGGGTGGGGTTTTACCATCACACTTTACAGCTCTTTACCTTTGCCCTTCTAATATAATTTATGCAAATCCCTAATATGTATGCATGCTACAATGTATCTTTATTAGCACAGGGAGCTCATAGCACATATACAAGAACAGTAAGGTAAACTAATGCTAATGTTTTATTAGCATTAGTTTGGGATGTTCACTTGACTTCCAGGCATTAAAGGCAGAAATAAGTTTTGAAGGGTGTGTAAAACAAGAACAAAACATAATTCTTATTTCATCACAGTAGATATGCACTAGACATGTGCCATATATTCTAATATAATGCTGTGTGTCTGTCTGTCCATGCTTTGGGCCAACTGCACATGCACCACCCAGAGACTTACTGACAGAGAGACACACAGGTGGAGGTGGTGGGGGCCAGGCTGTGTTCTGCCATGCATGGGGAAGATGAAGTAAAGTGAAGGGGGTTCTGGGTTGTGGCCCTGCAGGGCGGTGTGGCGCATGACCTTGTGGGGTATAACATATGGCGGGGGGGTGTGACATATGACCACAGGGTGCTGCACAGGGAGTGAGCACTGGATGCATGGGTAAAGCCTGCCGGCTGAAGCACATGGTTGCCCGCTCCCCATGCAGCACCATGTGGCTGCGTACCAGGCCCCCACTATGTGTTGCACCTTTGTGGGGATCATCCACCAGCTGCAGCTGTGGGATGTGGGGTGTTCAGGGCACAGAGTGGGATGTGGTGAGGGGTATGTGGGCAGATGGTGTGGGATGCATGGGTAGTGGCCACCAGCAGCAGCACACAGCATGAGGTGCAGCATGCCCCCCTCACTGGCTCATCATGCTGTACCCTGCAGCTTGAAGCCACTCCCCTCCACACAGGGAACTGCTGCTGGCTGTGGCTACACAGAGTGCCATGTGAGGAGCCAGTGTGGGGTGTGCAGTCAGCACCCACCAGCAGCACATGGCCAGGGCATGTCCCCAGCACCCACTCCCAGCATGGCACCCTTCAGCTGCAAGCCATAACCCCCCCCCCCATGTGGGGATTGCCCACTGGCTGTAGCCAAGGGGCATGCAGAGCATGTCGAGTGGGTGGGAGAGGCTGTGGCTTTACAGCCACACAGGGAACTGGCACAGCATGGATGGGTAGCTCCTGCTGGCTGAAGCACATGGCCTTCAAGCACAGCATCCCCCCACACCCATGTACCCATGGCACCTCACAGCTAAACACCATGCCCCCCATGTGGCTGCACACTATGCCCCCACCACACAAAGAGTGCCTTGTGCCTGTGGTGGGGTATGGCATGTAGGTGCGTGGGTTGGCAGCATGGGGGTGCACGGTCAGCACCTACCGGCTGCAGCACATGGCTGTGGGCTGGATGCTGTCCCTATGCCCACTCCCAATGTGGCAACCTCAGGCTATGCCCCACCCCTCCCCCGCAGGGAGCAACTACCAGCTGCAACCTCGGGTGCACTCATGGGGGAGTGTGGCACAGGAGGATCATGGCACACAGCCACAGGGTCCCATGTGGGAAGCCAGTGTGGGGGCTGTGGGAGTACCTACTGGCTGCAGCTGTGGCATGGGGTGATTGGGGCACCCTGTGGCCATGTGCCATGTCCTCCATATGCCTCCTGCACCGCACCCCAGGGCTACACCCCATGCCATGCAGCTGTGGGAGCTCCCCATGCAGTGGCCACTCCCCACACCATAGCCCTTGGCCATGTGCCACATGCCACACCCCATGCAGCCATGCCCCATGCCCCCCTATGCACCCCGCATCACACCCTGGGGCTGCTCCCCATTCCACATGGCCACAGCCTGCAGGCGCTCCCCGTACTGTGGCCACTCCCCGCAACATGCCCAGTGGTCGCACACCATGGCCCCCACTTGCCACATGCCACAACCCAAGCTGCCCATGCTACTTAGCCTGAGCCAGTAGGCATTCCCTGCACCCCTATGACTCCACACCATGGCCACTCCCCTCGCCATGCCCTGCAGTCGAGCACCACACCCCAGGACTGCTCCCCACACCATGCAGGCACAGCTGACAGTTGCTCCCTCTGCTGTGGACACTCCCCACACCATGACACATGCCACCTCCACTGTGCACCCTGTGCTGCACCCCTGGGTTGCTTCCTGTACCACACAGCCAGCAAGCACTCCCCACACCATGGCTACTCCCTGTGCCATGCCCTGCAGCCATGCACCAGCCCCCCCTGCACTGTGGCAGGGATGGGGAGTGGAGCGGGGCTAGATCCAGAGCAGCAGGGGGATCAGGACATGACTCAGAACAACAGCAGGAGGGGGGGAACAGGGCAGGACCGAGAGCAGTGGTGGGCGAGGGGACTGGGGGCTGGACCCGGAGCAGTGGGAAGAGGGTGCAGGGCTGGACATGGGTCTCCATCACCGCTTTCCCCCACCCCCATCACTCATGATGGGCATTTTTCCAGTTTTCTAGAAAATCCATTTTAACAAATGAAGTAAAGTGCCCGCAACATTTTGTTTTAATTAGAAGTTGTTGGGTTTTTTTTTAAAATCTTCCCAGTGGTAAAGCTCTGGTGGGTGTTTTCAGTGTTCAGGAGTCAGCAGGTCACCAGATGTGGTATAATGTCAACAGAAACAAGCAACACTTTGCTCTTTGCTTATTTTGCGAAGGGGGAGGAGATCCAATTTACATGAAGCAGTACTAATTTACATGGAAGAAATGGCTGAGGGAACACACAGATTCTGATGACTACATCAGAATTGTGTGAAAGAAGCTGTTAAACTTTTCATAAGCTCTATAAATTTTACATACAAATTTTAGTTAAACCCACTAGACTATATGAGGAATACAATATACTTCACTTCAATTATCAATGCTTGCAAACTGCCAATTGTTCCTGTCTACAAATTTCATTGCTTCCCCACCCGCCCCATCTAAATATGTTGTTCATTCGCTTATTAAATTCTTCAGTCTGCTTTGTTGTCTGATTTGCATTTCTCATAATGAGCAGAGAATCTTATAAAAAAACTGTTGTTGTTTGGAAAATGCATTGTTTTTGTTCAGGTTTAACGTTGTTTTTCCTGCCTCACTGAGCAGGCAGCACTACAAGGAAAAGACAGAGGGAAAGCCATGTCTTGTGCTTTAATTATGCCTCAGATGTTTGGCTAAGATCAGCAGCAAAATAAATCTTACATTTAACCCCTTCTATACAGGTTTATTATAGACAATGTCCTCCTTAGCGGGCACTACTTGGGAGCAGTTACAAGAAAGAATTCAGTTAAGGGTAAAGTCATTGAATTTCAATCCAGTCCAAGCTTACACTGAGTGTAGAATGTAACATCAGTATTTGTAAGGACTAGGACAAACATGAATGTTGGGAAAAAATGTAAGTAAGGACAATGAAGAGTGGGGGCTGATGGGGATCCTAGAGTTAGGTGAAGCTTTCACTTATACTCGAGTCCCTTAGGTCATGCTTACCCAGTAAATTTACTGTGCTTCAGGGCAGAACCTTAAGTAAATTTACCAGGTTTGACAGTGGCACCCTCAAGCATGGGCTGCTTCACAGTATTGTAGCTCTATCAAAGTAACACTGTAAGACGGCTACTTAGCAGAAGAAGGCTCTTGGGCCCAGTCACTCAACAATTCTATTAAATCCATACAAATCTCTGTGGCAGGCAGCTTTGCTGCTTTCTCTTTAGGAGGGAGCTTGCCTAATCAAGTTCTGCGAGCCTGAGGGCTCTACCCTCATGGTTACCCTCTGTACTGTGTAACCACGGTCAAAAAAACTTAATACCAGCAAAAGCTGTGGTGGGGTGAAATGTTGCTATATCTCTATTGCGTTCAATCTACTGTCTTTAAGGGCAGCCCAATTCCAAAGCTTGTGTAGCTTGACAGAAAACGAGCAGAGATAAACATAGGTGAAAGTAGATCTGGTGCAGGAGAGCAGACTGGCAATATTTACCTGATGCAGCAGGGATTTTCCAGGTGCAATTTCTTACTGTTTCACTTAGTACCACACAAATATCCTGTCTTTTGGATGCTGAATTCTTAATTGGTTCAGTATCTGCCTTCAAACAGTAAATCAAACCACCCACAAAGCTGAGGCAGCCAAAGAGAAAGGTTTCATACCAAACACCTGTCACGTCAAGCTGATTTCATTAAGGGTTGCAGCCTTGTGTTCACTCCTTACACTGGTTGCCTCACAAACTGTGCAGTAAAGCCTCTGTGGAGTATAAGATTAGGGATTTGAAGAGGTATGAAGAAAGAAAACAGCTCTGTGGGATATTCTGTGCTGTGCAAATTCAAGCTATCCCTGAGGAAATTGCCGTAATTTAGAATATTACCTGAGGCTGCTCTGTTATACTTTGGGGTTTATTCAGACCCACATGAAAATCTGTCATTCAGAGGGACAAAATTAAAGTCACCTGAACTCTTCTCATAAGCTGCAGTTTCCCTGCTGAACCTCCTAGGAAATCAAGCACACTGACCCTAGGGCTTAAAATATAAGTCAGACTGTTAATATAAGACTGTAGACATTTAAGGCATTTAAGAAATATTTAAGATGCACACTCATTTCATATCTGCTTTTCTTTACTAATTCACCCACATGAAACCTCAACAAGTTTTTTTTGTTTTGTTTGCTATTTAAAGCCTTGTCACACTTTTACTTGAAACTGTTGCAAATCATTGGAATGGTGTGATGTATTAAAGCTAGTATGTGTTTGAGTGGTGTCACACGTTCACTTATATTTCACTTACAACAGTTGCAAATCATAGCAATGTAGTGACCTATTAAATTTAACATGTATTAGGAGATAACTCTGTCCTGAAAGGGAACAACTTTGCAACACCAGGAGGGCATTTGACACTTGCTAAACTCCTTCAATGTGCATCTGTTTGCATTTTATCTGCACTTAGTAAGGGTGAGGTTGCATGTTACACATAGTCCATAAAAAAATCTGTGGACTGTTAAGTGATATTAAAGTTAGAATATGCTATAATCAGTCATGTGTTAAGGGTTAATACCATTTCTTGTCTGGACAGCTCTGAATTGCTAACTACAGGGCTGATGAATAGGGGCATGACTAGGAGCAAGGATACCTGGGCTTTATTCCTGGTTGGGAGGTGAGGGTTGGAACGGGTGCATCCTGGGAGTCTGTAATGGTGCGAGTTGCTGCAAGACTGCAAATTGGACATTTTATTTCTGTAGAGGAGCCTGAAATGACCTTAACATGAGGTGGGTAACATGGCCCAGAGTTAAACCTCATCTGAAGTAGCATAGCTTTGAAATGTTTAGAAGGCACTTGGGACACCTATACAAGTCCATCAAAGTTGCTCCAACATGCAGTAATTACAGCTCATTGGAGCAGAGTTGATTGCCATGCTCCAGCAGAATACAGCATCACATGTTTCAGAGTCCTTGCACTGAAAAAAGGCAGCAGGACACTTTAACTAAAGATCTTTCTATGACTTTCAGTTAAAGTGCCCTTACCATCATTTTTCAGTGCAGGGATACTGATACATGTGATGCTCCAGGTACTTTAATTAGAGTTTTTCACAGAGCCACTTTAATTAAAGGCCCATCCACCCCCCCCCCCCCCACACACACACACGTCTCCTGGAGCACATGTATAAATGCTTTTGGGTTCCACATTTTATAAAGGACTTGGAGGAGTTAGAGAGTTAGAAGTCAGACAATGGATTTATATAGGATGGTCTGGATAGGAATGATTCTGCCTCAGATTGGGGGTTGGTTTAAATAACCTCTCAAGGTCCCTTCCAGCCCTACTTCTCTAAGATTTAGCATGCAGACATTTACTTCTTAAGTGTCATTGGTATGGTATAAGTGAAATCTGTAACTTAACCCTGGGCACATTTACACTTGCTATTCATGCACAGTAAATTTACAGCACAGTAAGCTTTCCCCAGAAGCATGTCTACATGTGTATCCATTGGGAGCAAATTTGTATCTAGAGGTAGTTGCCAACCATACAGTAGACTAATTTGCGGTGTAGTAAATGCTGAACACATGTAGACAGTGATGCTTTACTGTGCACAGATTAGTCTACTGTGCAGTAAAGTACCTCATGTAGATGCACCCCCTGAGTGTTTAATTGAAGCTATAACAATACTTTTAGTCTTTTTTGTTAACTTTTTCCTTTTAGAGGTCCACCCATATTTGTTAATATAACTTAAGTTACAATAATACAAGTGAACAAATGGCCTAATATGTCAGAACTATAAAAGAAACACAACAGGTGTTTAGATATAAATAACATTTCAACACTCTAGGACAGGAAGTTAGCACTAATATAGCTGAACAAAAACAGATAAAATGTAATTGGAATATGGCCAGGTTACCAAACTAAACACAACTGTTCTTATAGAAAACCTAAGACAGATCTTTAATTAGCACAAAGTGCTCAGGTGCTTGGTATAACTCTTAGCATTTTCTGTCCTGGCTTGAGAAGTTGAACAATTTTACAGAGTAAGCAAGCCAAGCCACTGTTTACTTCTGTGGATTTCCTTAAAAGTCAGTCTAATTATTGACCCTTCATGATCTTTCTTATCATTTATGCAATGACAGAGCCCAGTTTGAGGTAGTATATCTGTAGTTATTAAACCAGTGGGGGGGTTTCTAACAGAAACCTTTTGTAGTTCAAGAAATCTACATAGCAGAGGCTTAGAATGCAAAAGCTCTGCTACTTGAAAACAAGAAAAATCACAGCAGCAGTCTCTGGTCTACATGACTTCTTTGCAATATCCAGTCACCAGACAGCTAAATCATAACATGCTTCTGCTGAAATGTGCTAAAATAGGGTACTCAGACCATTATCTGCTGATGGATTCCCACCCCTTTAACTCCAGTTTTCTGGCTGCTCCAACAATAATATCTAGGCACCTTCCTTCCAATTATTTTCTCATTGGGGCTAAATAACTTCTCTTGTGCTGTCAACACCCACTTCCTGGCCACGCAGCTCTACTGTAATAGATCCAAAGTTAAAATATGTGGTCTTTTACTGAAGAAAAAGTAAAACAAACAAACAAATAAAAAACATTTTCCTTTTTTCCTTTTTTCTTTTTGAAACGCAAGACCAAAAGAAGGATTTGACTTTCCAGCATTCTTTTGGTTCTCCTCAGTGCAATTTGGGAGGCGCTGTCAAATATTAGAACAGTAGACTGAAAGGAAAGTTGGATTTGACTGGCAGCTCCACCACTAGCCTACTGGTTGTTCTTGAGCAAGTCACTTAATTTCACTGTACCTTAAATTCCCCTTCGGTAGGATAAGGAGAACAATTTCAGATCAACCCAATGAAAAATTCTGTGTAAAAGGCTGTAGCAAAACCCCCAGTATTTCTTTTTTATTATTATTATTGCATTCGCTCCCCTTCCCCAACCATTTCTGACTTTTTCTGTCCCTCTCTATTCCCTATAGATAAGTATAAGTAAGCTAAGATGTAGGATAAGCTTTAAACATTTTTATTTTGGTAGCAAGTTTTTACTTTTGTATCCACTGTTTTATATTGTATTATTATTAGCTTTGTATTGATTTTTACTGTTGTATATTGTATTATTGTCATTTTTGTATTGATTTTTATTGTTTCATATGGATATTGTATGGTTTAGGCCTGTGTTTGTAAGTGAACAGAAGTCATGTCAAGTTTCCATTTCATATGTCAAGTCTCCATCTTATGTCCTCTGCCCGGGCATCCCCCGTGTGTTGTAACTGTATGAGTCACGTACCCCTCCCATGTATATTGGTTCCCGGATGAATGAGAGTGGTTGGGAATGATTGAAATACAATGGTAGCAAGCCTCTACTGAAAGGCCTGTAATGACTGGGCCATCACCTCGCATTGATTCATCCAGGAACCATGGACCTCATCCAGGAACAGAGACAAGACCAGCATTTGAAAGACAAAAGACCCTGCAGACCCAGCAACTCTCACCATTACAGACACCTGAAACTGCACATCCCTGCATGGAGCACACATGCTCAGTATGCCAGGGGATGACCCTTGCCTGGGCATGCCTCCTGTTACTAGGGTCACACAAGGGCTGCCCTATAAAAAGGGGAAATGAAGACAGGCACAGTTGGATGCCCTCTACATCTGGACCAGCACCATGCCGTACCACCTAGCCTCCCTGAGGCCCTGCTGGCGTCCCCCCTCTGGACAACATCTACTGGACAAGGACCCCTTCCCAGCCTCCTCTTACAATTTGGACTCTCTCTGTCTCTCTCTCTCCTCATGGACTTCAGCCCCTGCACCAGGCCCCTCTTACCCCTGCCGCCATTGTGTATGTGTGTGTGTGTGTGTATGGGTGGGTGCAAGGGAACCAATAAGGCATTGTGTCACCATCTCCCCTGTTCAATAAAACCACTGTCATTTGCAACCCCAAGTTGAGTCATGTTTTACTGAATCCCAGTCCCTTCCTTATCTTAAATTCCATCCTCATTCTCTCTCTCTCTCTCTCTTAGTTTTAGTCCGCACTCTCTGCTAGTTTCCCAATCTCCTCCCAATTCCATGTCACCTTTTCTGCCACCTCTCAGCTTCCCCTGCTCCTACTGTCTTCTCCCTGTGACTTTGTGCTGCCTTTCTCTGCTTTCCTGCTGCCCTGCCACCTGCTGCTTTTCCTGTGGTTTTCTGCTGTTTTCAGGCTTCTCCCACACCTTCTGTAGTCATCCCCCCCCCCTGCAGCTTCCCAACTCCTTGTGGCTTTCCTGCAATTTTCTTCAGCTCTCAGCACCTACTGCTGCTCCCTGCAACTTCTTTAGCTGCCCCAGAGCCATCCTATGGCTCCCCACACCCAGAGCCCCTCTTTAACACCCACACTTTTCTTGAGACCCATTTTCCTCTCTCCTCATCTACCTTTTCAGCTCCCCCGTAGCTCTGGCTCCAGTCCCAGACTCTGTGCCAGCATGCATCCCTGTTCTGCAGGCTTTGGGCATTGTCTTTTAATCAATTAAGATCAATTAACCTAAAGTTACCCCCGAGCTGAATTATTTTGAACGTGTGTGTATCTGAGTTGCTAGTGTGAGTGGTGTGTGTGAGTGTGTATAGATATGGAATCGTGTGCACCTGACTGATTTGTGTGTTTGTATGTGTGCAATTGTGTTACACCCTCCTGTCTAACAGTGCAATATTGAGATCCTGAGAGTTGGCCTGACCCCACAGGGCAACAAGGTCAAGTTGGTAACACCCTCTATTATAAAGTTGGCTGACCCTTTTCATTATACTACTGTCTTTTAATTGCTTAAAATTATGTCAGATATTTTGCCTAAAAATTTCTCTATGGGTGACTTCCACACACTGACTCTTCTGGGCAGAATCAGCCAAAAGAATGTTTCCAGAAGAAAAAAATAAGGAAAATATAACACAGAAACAATTCTAGCACTCTTTTATTTGGAAGACCTGCAGGCTTTGGAAGAGCATATTCAAAAGAGTCTTTCTAAAACTTAGCAGATAATATTATCCAAGGGCTCCTTTATCATGGGAAGCATGATATCCAACAAATGGCTTAAAGAACTGGAGTTATGTAGCCTGGAGAAAAGAAGAGGAGGGATTTGAGAACAGTCTTCAAATACCTGAAGGATAAATATAGATGAAGATAGACTTTTCTCTGTGGTCATAGGGGACAGGACTAGGAAAAAGGCCTCAAGCTTTATTAGGGAAAATTTAGGTTGGCAACTGGAAGGAACCTTCTGACTATGAGGGTGGTCAAGTACCAGAACAGGCTACCCAGAGAAGATGTGGAATCGCCATCTCTGGGAATTTTCAAAAGTGGGTTAGATAGACACTTAGGGCCTTGCAGACCTTAAACTCCAAAATGAACAAAGGCTAATTGGCTTAGTGTAGTTTGGCTTAGTGGAACAGTCACACAGGAAGGTGAAAATCCTACTCTAACTCTCCTCACCTGCACAGCTGTAACTTGCCACTAGAGGCTTGGTGAGCAGGGGCAGGACTAGGAGCTAGGGGAAGGATAGATTCACTGCTCCCACCAGGAAGAGTGGGTGTTGGCAATCACAGTCCCTCTTGCTGCCCTTGTACTGGCTCTACTCCTGGTGGGATCAGTGGGAGTCAGTCCAAAAAAGGGCACCATTTCTATGCTGCCAGTCACACTGGCTCTGCTCTGATTGTCCCTCCTTCCCCTCCCCCCTCCCCCAAACTGGCTCACTCTGCTCCCAGTGGGAACAGTTCTGGTGTGAGTGGCAACAGAGACATGGTGCAGTGGGGCATGAGCTCAGGCTGGTGGAAGCAGAGCAAGTGTGAATAGTGATAGAAGCATCCAGGAGCTCTGGGCCTGGAGTATTCACTCTGCCAGGCACCCTCAGGGGCCCAGAGACTGTGCTTGGCTGTACTGTGCTCCAGTCTCCCTGCTTGTCCACTGTCTCCTGGGATGCTGGAGAGACATAGATTCATAGATTCATAGATGCTAGGGTCGGAAGGGACCTCAATAGATCATCGAGTCCGACCCCCTGCATAAGCAGGAAAGAGTGCTGGGCCTACATTACCCCAGCTAGATACACATCCAACCTTCTCTTGAATACCCCCAGGGTAGGAGTGAGCTGGTCTGGATAGACTGACCCCAGGAGTACTAAAGGAACTGGAAGACATCATAGTGTGGCCACTGGCAAGGATATTTGAGAACTCATGGCGTTTGGGTGAAGTACCTGAAGATTGGAAGAGGGCCAGTGTGGTGCCTATTTTCTAGAAAGGGAAGAAGGAAGGTCTGGGAAACTACAGGCCAATTAATTTGACCTCAATCCCTGGAAAAATCTTGGAAAAAATTATCAAAGGGAACATTATCAACACACTAACAGAAGGCAACATTTTAGGAGATAGCCAGCATGGGTTTGTTGTGGGCAGATCTTTCCTGACCAATCTCATTTCCTTCTAGGCATCACCTGGACAAAGGGGAAGAGGTTAATAGTGTATATTTGGACTTTTAAAAAGCCTTTGACCCTGGTGTCCCATGATATCTTCATGAAAAAAACTGAGGAACTGTGGCCTCAACTACCCTACAGTCCAATGGCTGGAGAACTAGAGACTCAGAGAGTGGTAGTTGACAGAACCAAATCAACATGGCACACAGTGACCAGTGATGTCCCCCAAGGCTCTGTTCTCAGACCTGTACTCTTCAATGTCTTTATAAGTGATCTGGACTCTGGTGCCATAAGTGGACTGGTTAAGTTCACTGACAACGCCAAACTATGGGGAAGAGTGCCCATACTGGAGGATAGGCTGGTAATCCAGGCTAACCCCAATAGGCTTCCGAAGTGGGTGGAGGAAAACTTGATGGCATTCAATACAGAGAGATGCAAGGTGCTCCACCTCAGGGGAAAAAATACCTTGCATCACACTTATAGGCACAGCAGTGCTACACTCACTAGGACCACAGCTGAAAGAGACCTGGGGGGTCATGATTGACCACAAGATGAACATGAGCTACCAATGCAATACCACAGTCAGCAAAAACAAAGCAAATAAAACTCTGGCTTGCATCTACTGGTGCATCTCAAGCAAGACCCAGGAAGTCATCCTCCCACTGTACTCGGCCTTAATGAAGCCACAGCTGGAGTACGGTATCCAATTCTGGGCTCCGCAATTGAGAAAGGATGTGGAGAAGCTTGAAAGAGTCCAGAGGAGAGCCACGTGCATGATCAGAGGTCAAGAGAGCAGGCCTTATGAAGCCAGTCTGAGAGCCATGGGAGTCTTTAGCCTGGAGAACTGTAGGCTCAGGGGTAACTTGGTGGCAGCCTGCAAGTACATAAGGGGTGTGCATCCTGATCTGCTGGAATGCTTGTTTACCAGAGCACCCAAGGTAAGATGAAGATCAATGGTCACAAACTGCTGCAATACCATTTTACACTGGACAGAAGGGAAAACTTCTTTGCTGTCTGAGCCACCAAGGCCTGGAATGGACTCCCCCAGAGGTGGTGCAAGCCCCTACTCTGGAAACTTGCAAGAAACATTTGGATGCCTATCTTGCTGGGATCCTTTGACCCTGGATGACTTCCTGCCCCTTGAGCAGGGGGCTAGACCTGATGATCTTACAAGGTCGCTTCCAGCCCTGTCTATGAAATCCATGAAATTTAAATTGGGCACAAGAAATGTGGGGAGTGGCCACAAATTAATGCAACAGGAGCAAAATTAGGTGGACTGGAGATAATCCTGCCCTGGAGTTGTGTAAAGTTAAGCTGAATAATAAGTGCTTTAAACCACTTAAGAGATGCTAATGTGCAGCCACTTCAAAGGTTAAAAGCTCCAGAATCTGCCTAAAATGACCATGTAATAAGACCCTTAGCTGGTATGTTTTAATCAAGGATGATCCTGCCTCATGCAGGGGGCTGGACTAGATGACCTCTTGAAAGGGGGTCAACCCTAACTGTGGAAGGATTTACCAATTTTCATAGATTGATCACAGTACAAAATTCTAATTTCACGGTCATTTTGCAGTGGTGGAACCTGTTCATCGGCAAAGAAGCCTTGAGAGGGAGAAAGGAGGAGGGGGGAGCCACCATCTTGTGTTCTGCCCTTCATGCCACCCTACCAGCCAGCACCTTCTCTTCCTGACAGTATGGACTGTTGGCTCCTGCTGGGGAGCCAGCATTTCATTTTTATGATTTTTTAGTTGATTTTGCAGATTTCATGGACAATCCCAGATTTTACAGTTTCTGTGAAATTCACGAAACCACAAATGAAGTCGGTCCCTACTCATGAGGTCCCTTCCAGCTCTACTTTCCATTGATCATAAGATCATAGAGGGTGGCCTAACCTCCCATAGCTCCTATATGTGACTATTTTGCACACCCACCATCCACACTCAGCAGGTGAACATGATTCATCCCATGAGTACAGAAGCAAAGCTAAATTTTACATATAATGGCTGCTCCTAGCAGGTACATGCACAACACCCTAACTGAGAGTTTAGAAAATCTCTCCTGTTTTATCAAGTGCCTCTGCTAGCACAAAAGTGCAATGAAGGAAAGAGACATCTGATGAAGACTAGTAGGTATTAACCACATTGTACTAATGACATATTAAGGTCCAGACACCTAGATTCACAAGGGAGGCTTAAGGATTTAACAGGCACTGTAGGCACACAAGACCAACATATAAGCTATGACATAACCATGCTTCATGTTAAAAATACCTAAGTTTCTCCTGGTAAAGTTTAGGTACCTACATTTTTGCCATGGGGCAGGTATACAGATTGCATCTACATATGCAAATGCTGCAGGATGGGTTTGCTCAAGAGTAATTTACTCAGTAGTAAACCCACCTAGACAGGCAACTACACTGCATGCATTTGGGAGCAGGTAGCAAATTAACTGCTGAGTAGAGAAAACTCTTATGCAGTGGGCATGTCCATACAAGATGCTTAATGCTCAGTAGCCTAATAACATGGCATAGTAGCTAATACACTACTATACAGTAGTATTATGTTAGTGCACAGTGAGTGTGGCAAACAAACTATATGCCAGTGCTACTGTGCAGTAACTATCATTACTGCACATCTAGTTAGTACTTAATTAAGCAAGTACTAAAGTAAATGTGCAGTAATTACTGTGCATTAATTAACATGTAGATGCACACAGTAAGGGTCTGGATTTATAGACAGTGATGTTCACTGGGCGTCTCTACATGTGCACCCAACTGCACAGTTGTTACTGGCTTACTAAAGCAAGTACTAAATGACTCTGCAGTAACCACCAGTACTGTGCAGTCCCAGCACCGCACAAGCCATTGCTACTGCATAGTAGCAGTAGTGTCATGGTTCATGTCTGCTGATGTTACAGAAAAGTAGCGTCTTATATAAACACATCCACCATGCAGTAATTTGCTCTACTGCACAGTAAAAGCATTTCATGTAGATGTACCCATAGCTACCTAAATCCTAGCATTTATTTGGTCAGCTCCAAACCCAAGCCTATCCTGATAAGATTCACAACCTAGGTGTTTTGCCTGTATTGCTTATGGAGACTAACTGCCTCAGTATCCTCAGAATATTCTCTACATAAAGGACAGCAAGCAAAAGGTCGTGGGCCTCCCTCAAACCTATAAGCTCAGTTATAGGATTTGCCAGGATGTTTTTTGAAAGCCAGGACCCAAATCTTCCTCTGCAAACAGGTATTTAGGTCAAGATTTCCTGCATTCAAGGAGAACCCCTAAGCATCTGAGTACATCTCTTTCAGTCTCTCCTGCTAAAAAACTGTTCCATTTTGTATAAATATTCACTGGGTCACAGAGGTATTAATAGGGACAAAGTCACAGATAGAGGTTGACTCAATAATCTAGTAATTAGGCTGGAGGTTGGACCTGAAGTCAAATTCCTGCTCCAAATCAGGCAGGGGAGGAATTTGAAACTGGGTCTGCCCATCCCAGATTAGAGTTCTAACAGTTAGAATACTGGGTACTGGGGGGAATGGTAGGAAGAAGTTACAGTGATATTACCACCATCTCTTCTTTCACAAGGAAAAGGATGAGCTTGCCTGGGGGGATAATTCCAAGAGAATGTTCAGGGCTGTGAATCCCAATGGGAGACAGTTGCCTCCCTGCAGCCTGGATTTAAGATCTTAGCAGTCCTGGAGGGATGGGTCTTGCCCCTCCCATTAGCAATTTGTTTTGAGCCCAACTCTTTGGGTATAGGTAGGCCCAGGGAGAAGTTATTGCATTAACAAAAAAATCCTTCCTAGCCTTTCCTGGCAACCAGAAAAAGGTACTTTTTTCACTGCTTCATCCCCAGAGTGAGAGACATGCATGGATGAGGCAAGGATCCAGTAGAAAGACTGCATGTGATCAAGTAATGACTATATCAAAATGCACACAGGCAAGAGACATGAATTACAAAGGCAATCTCTACTGGAAATTTCTAACTTTAGTATCTTGCCTTTTAAACTATATTATGCTCTCTTAACACACATTTTTGTTTATATTTGTTATTAAATACACTCCTTCTTTGCCTAAACTGTAGATGTTAAACAATTACTACAGCCATGTGTAGAAAGATCCTTGCCAAAACATTTTAGAATGAAGGATCTGATTGTTGCAAATATATATTTTGAAATCCATCTTGTCCTTCTCCCCCATTAGGAGAATCAAGAAAATGAAAAATGTTCTTTAAAATGCTGTACTTCAATTAACTACAGTATAACATTTTGCACATGATTCAATTTAATTAATTAAATTATTTATTAAATTAAATTGAACTATGTGCAAAATGTTATGCTGTGCTATTCAGTTTCACACAGGAAAGAGAGATTTGTTTCAAAATGGCATCACCCTTAAAACTGTGGAAATGAAGGATGGTTAATGAGTACAGATGTGGACAGCTTTAGTCCCAGAACTCTGTATCTGAACAGAAAGTAACTTTTCTGCACAAAATGGCTGTGTGGTTCATCTTCAGATTCAGATTCAGCCAAATTGAATCAGGGACAGTGATCCAAATCAATGAATTAAATTGCTGTCCCCGATTTGGGCCGAATCCAAATCAAATACAGCCCGTTTCGCACACCCCTAGCATCCAAGTCAAACAGAGAAGACTGAAGGGCAATATTACTGTAGAAGACATGAAATTCATTTTAATTGGAGTCACATCATGTAGACTAAAAGCTAAAAATTATTTTGTGGTTAATCCCATAAAATACATCTTCTCTCAAGAAATGTAACAACTTCAAAAGTGCCAGCAAAAGTATGGCTTAACTTTGCAGTGTTATAGAAACCTCTATATTCCAGAAATAATTACAAGTAACAAGGTAATTTTTTCTCTATTTATTTTTTCCCTCTGTTGTTAGTTGGTTATCTTTGTCCCTAAAATGACACGATAGTCACAACTATGTGCAGGAAAATGCTTAATTTTACAGAAGTCATGACACTATCCTCCACCAAAAAGAAATTAACTTTTATTGAAAACAGTTCCTAATTAGAAGTGCTAGAAATTCTCGGTGTCTTTTTTATTATAGATACTTATTCTCCTGGAGCGTTTAACTGTCATATGCTGGAGGAATCTGAGAAGAATATGAGGAAAGTTTTCCTTTACTTTTTGTTGAGAAGTGCTTTGGGATCTTTAATGGACTAGAAGTATGCAGGACTTCAGCTTAATGTTTACACTGAGCATTTCCTGTAGCGCTTTGAACAAAATGGAAATGGACCAAACAGTTCTCCTGAGTGACATAAACTGTAAACTTAACACAGTTTGAAAATCAGGTGCATTGGAATAACGTTTCAAAACAGTTTCAGGTCCAATCACCTCTGCAGGTGTTGAATACCTAAGGCCTCTTTTTCTCTTATTGTTTTTTTTTTATTTCCCTTTATTTCCTGAATGTGTGCTCTGTGCCTTTTCATGTCTGTATTTCTGTTAACTTTCATGTCTACAAAACAAACTTTTGTAAACTCCCAGCTTCTCAGAAATCTGTGATTCCAGTTACAAGAAAAATGAACGATCTCTCTCAGCCTTTTTCAATGGCTTCCAGTAATATATTCTCCTTTTTCAAAGTAACTAGATCTAATCGTCACTCTCATTTAGCCATTATTCCCCCATTCCTGATATGCAGGGATCCTGGTTTTCCCTGATTAAAAAAAATCACAAATTAATTCTCTGATAACACCCCAAATCTGTGATTAAAATTAAAGGCACCCCACAGCCCCTCTCGGCCCTGCTCGGCCCCTCACTCCCCCAACAGCCCCCTAGCGCAACTGGTGCCCCTCACTACACCCACCACAGCCATGCTCGTGCCACTTTCCCCCACCCACAGACCCTGCCCTCCAGCTCTGATGGAGAGATCCCCCAGCTGCCAGGGCTATGGGGCCAGGGACCCAGGTCTGCAGCTTGCTCCCTACTGTGGGCTTAGCTGGGGGCGTGCACTCATGGGGGACAGGAGAGACCTGTGCCCCCCACATCTGTGTGGGGGGCAGGGTGGATGTGCACTGTGTGCAGCTTCCCTGAAGGGCTGATAGTGTGTAGCTGTGGATTCATGCACCTCCGGCCAGGAGGGCACTTCTGCAGGAAACTGGCTGGGGGCTGAGGAAGCAGGGAGGTGTTGGGGAAAGCCCCACATTGAGTGCCTGCCTAGCCAGCAGCACACAGATCCAGAGAGGAGCAGTATCAGCCCTTCAGGAAAGTCGGACATGGAGGCACATAGCTCACTCAGGCCAATACTGCACCACTCTGGGTCAGTGTACTGCTGCCCAGGCAGACACTCCTGTAGGAAGCTGGCTGGGGACTGGGGGAGTAGGGATGTGATGGGGAAAGCCCCACACAGAGTGCCCACCCAGCTGGTGGCACATGGACCCGGAGTGACGCGGTATCAACCATTCAGGGAACCCACTCGTGGAGGTGCGGAGCCAGTTCAGACTGATACCATGCTGCTTGTGGTCCACGTGCTGCTGGCTGTGCGGGCACTCCATGTCTTTCCCTAACATCTCCCCACTCCCTCAGCCCCCAGCCAGCTTCCTGCAGCCAGCTTCCCCCTCAGCCAGCTCAGCCACAAGCCAGCTTCCCCTCCAGAACTGCTGGCACCCCGCAGCCCCGACCTGCAACCCTCCAGTCCTCTGCAAGCACCACTAACCTCACAGGCTGCAGGAAAGAAAGTGAGCCTGAATCAAGCCTTGGGTGACTGAGAGCCTCAGGCCACATTCTTCCCCCTCTACCTCTCCCTCTCCCTCTGAAAAGAGTTGGGGGTTTCCTGCCCTTTGTGTAACTAGCTCTTGCAGGCTGGAACTCTTCCAGCCTGCAGAGCTCTTTGCAAAAGTGGGAAATCTATGGGTTTCTCTGCTAAAAGGTAAAATCCATTTTTCTCTGATAAAATAGGGAAATCCAAGGTTTTCTCTGTTTTTCCATGGGAAATGGAAAACCCGGATCCCTACTGATATGTCTAGCCCAACAGAGTTTTAAAAAATTGTCTGATAAAGGGGATTAAATTACTGGGACTAGTGTTACTTGCTTTAACATAAGCTTTTTTGGACTGCTTTGTTCTCTAGAGTTATTCCTTGTGTTGCACATAGTGTAGATCTGTCTTTTATTTCAGTCCCCATTGTTGGGCAGATTGTTGATTTTGTTATTGTTACTGTGGTCAGAATTGTAGTGGCTACACTGCTGTAGAGAAACATCTCAGTGAAAATGAGGGAAGTGGTGCTGGCTCCTACCCTGGGGTTCTTTAAGAGGAGGCTTGATGGCTACCTTGCTGGGATTATTTGAACCCAGTTTTTTCTCCTGCCCTGGCAGAGGGTCGGACTTGAAGGTCTATAAGGTCCCTTCCAACCCTACTTCTATGATTCTATGAGTTAATTTGTGGCTGAACTGTACCACCCAGCAAATTATTTTGGCTATTACTTCACAGAACATTTCCCGCCTTTCCGTGCCTAGTTAGCAGGCCTATTTAATTGGAAGCTATACTTCAGCTCTTTCTTTAAAATATTATAAAACAGAAACCATTATTTATCCATATAAGACTATTATAAAACAGAAACCATTATTTATCCATATGAGACAATCTAGGTTTTAAATACCTAAAAAAAAAAAAGCTATTGCATTGCTATAAGATGAACTTCAAAGTTGTAATGAAATGCAATTCTTTGTAATAAATTTATGCTTTTACTAACTTCTATTTATTGACTTTTACTTTCAATTAGAGGATATAAGCCTTATGTTATATTGAACTCTAATAAATCAGTAACTAACAACTGCATATACTTTCTTTCACTTTGGAAAATCAATATGTTAATTCAGATGGGTTAACAACTGAACAGCAAATGGCCTATTCCAATGTTTTAAAGGCATAATCTGAAAGTCCTTGAAAATAATAATATGACGTTTCCATTGACTTAAATGAGCTTTGGATCGGACATCTCATTTAAAAAATCAAGTTAAGGTGAAGAGTAAGTTATCCGGACCAAAATCATGAAGTTTTGAGCGAAAAGCAGAAGTATCTTTCAAAGTCAGACTGAGAGAACTGCTTTGCCTCTATCATACCTTACAGCCATGTCTCTCTTAATCTTCTCAGCATATCTACTGACATTTTGGCACTGTATCTAAATCTATCCTTATAGCAAAAACTTCCAGACCATGTGTCTGATCCATAGCCCATTGAACTCGACAGGCACATCCAGACATGTACACGTTTCATAGTTTCATAGTTAGTAGGGTAGGAAGGGACCTGAGCAGATCATCAAGTCCAACCTTCTGCCATGGCAGCAAAGAGTCCTGGGGTCAAATGACCCCAGCAAGGTGTTCGTCTAGCCTTGTCTTAAAGACTCCCAGGGTAGGACCCAGCACCACTTCTCTTGGAAGTTGGTTCCAGATCCTAGCCGCCCTGACCATGAAGTAGCGCCTCCTGATATCTAGCCTAAATCTACCCTCTACCAGCTTGTGACCATTATTCCTAGTCACTCCTGGTAGTTTCATAGTTTCTAGGGTCGGAAGGGACCTGAGTAGATCATGCAGCACTGCAAACCCATCTGCAGCACTGCAAACCATGTGCACTGTACAGGCAGGCATTCACCATGCTGCTCCACCATTCACTGGAGAGCCCAGTGTCGAAAAAAGCCACACCAGAAAAAAGCAGGGTGGCATACATGGTGGCAGCATGCACTACCCAAAACCAGAGCCTAGCTGGCCAGATCCATGCTCTGGCTGCTGGCCATGCTCCACATGCTCTGATCACCACTTCTGGAGTCACAGAAGAGGCCCAGGACCCAAGATAAGACTGCTGGGGAGAACCCAGGTGCTGGCCCCAGGCTCCCCTGCCCCATCCAAATAGTGGCATTCTGGAGGGACAACATATTTGTGCCACTACTATTTGTCCCCAAGGAATGCATATTGTCACTCATGGGGCTGCGCCTAATAGTTGTATCTACACATGCTATTAAGGTGACATGATAAACTCTGGCACAGTTCATACTGGTGTCAGCTGCTCCTGGGCTCAGCATATGCACATGCACCCAGGACCACAGCAGTTTGAGCTGGGGTGGAGAAGCCCTAGGCTAGCAGGGGACCCAGGGGGAACAGCCCCAGGCTCCATGTAGCAGCATTGAGTGGTAGAGGAGCTGGCTAGGGTACTTGAGTGCTAAGGTGCAGGGCTAGGCAGAAGGTAGCCCCCCATCTCATGCCTCAGCCAGCCCATGACACATGCATTTCAGCAGAGTTAAGTACTCCACCATAAGAAAGCAAAGTTAATTAATTTCATAGTTTCATAGCTGGTAAGGTTGGAAGGGACCTGAGCAGATCATCAAGTCTGACCCCTGCCGTGGCAGAAAAGAGTACTGGGGTCAAATGACCCCAGCAAGGTGTTCATCTAGCCTTCTATTAAAGACTCCCAGGGTAGGAGCCAGCACCACTTTTCTTGGAAGTTGGTTCCAGATCCTAGCCACCCTGACAGTGAAGTAGCACCTCCTGATGTCTAGTCTGAATCTACCCTCTGCCAGCTTGTGACCATTATTTCTAGTAACTCCTGGTAGTGCTCGGGGGAACAGGGACTTCCCCAGTGCCTGCTGGTCCCCTCTAACTACTTCATAAACTGCCACTAGATTCCCCCTCAGCTTTCTCTTGTGGAGGATGAACAGGTTCAGGTCCCTTAGCCTCTCCTTGTAGGGCCTGTCCTGCTGGCCTTCCTCTGGACCCTCTCCATGTTGTCCACATCCCGCCTGAAGTGCGGCACCCAGAACTGGATGCAGTACTCCAACTGCAGCCTGACCAGTGTCGCATAGAGGGGGAGGATCACCTCCTTGGACCTGCTTGAAATGCATCTGTGGATGCATGACAAGGTATGGCTGGCCTTCCTGACTACGTCCCCATGTTCATGTTGGGGACCTAAGCAGTTCATCAAATCTGACCCCTGCCATGGGCAGGAAAGGATGCTGGGGTCAAACGTCCCTGGCTAGGTGGTTGTCTAGCCTCCTTTTGAAGACCCTCAGGGTAGGGGTGAGCACCACTTCCCTTGGAAGTTGGTTCCAGCTCCTAGCCACCATGACAGTGAAGTAGTGCCTCCTGATGTCTAGCCTGAACCTATTCTCAGTCAACTTATGGCCGTTGTTCCTTGTTACTCTCAGTAGTGCTTGGGGGAACAGGGAACTTTCCCATTGCCTCCTGATCCCCCTTGGCAAGTTTATAGGTAGCCATCAGATCCCCTCTCAGCCTTCTTTTGTGAAGGCTGAACAGGTTCAGGTCCCGTAGCTTCTCCTCATTGGCCTGCCCTGCTGCCCCTAATCATGTGAGTGGCCCTCCTCTGGACCATCTCAATGTTATCCACATTCCTCCTGAAGTGCGGTACCCAGAACTGGATGCAGTACTCCAACTGCAGCCTGACCAATGTCACATAGAGGGGGAGGATCACTTCTTTGGACCTGCTCATGATGCACCTATGGATTGCATGACAAGGTGCGGTTAGCCTTACTGACCGCATCCTCACATTGGAGGTCTACGTTCATCTTGGAATCAATAATGACTCCAAGATCCTTTTCTGCCTCTGTGCTCATGAGAAGGGTGTTCCCCAGCCTGTAGGTGTGCTGCTGGTTTTTCCTCCCCAGGTGCAGTACCTTGCACTTTTCAGTATTGAAAACCATCCTATTCTTATCTGCCCACCTCTGTAACCTGTCCAGATCTAGTTGTAGCCTGTCCCTCTCTTCTAGCATGCTCACTTCTCCCCACATCTTAGTGTCATTTGCGAACTTGAACAAGGTGCTTTTCACCCCTTCGTCCAAGTCGCCAATGAAGAGATTGAACCATGCGGGGCCAAGGACTGCACCTTGGGGAACCCCACTGCCCACATCCCTCCAGGTCGAAAATGACCCATCCACCACCACTGTCTGGGTGCAGCCCTCCAGCCAATTTGTGACCCAGCTGACTGTGTAGGCATCGACACCACAGTCACCTAATTTTTTAATGAGGATGGGGTGAGAGCCAGTGTCGAAAGCTTTCCTAAAGTCTGGAAAGACTATGTCCACCTCAATACCTGCATCCAAGGTTTTTGTGACTTGGTCATAGAAGGCAACCAGGTTGGTCTGACAGGACCTGCCTCTAATGAACCCATGTTGATTGTTCCTAAGCATAATGTCCCCTGCTGGTCCCTTGCAGATGTGCTTCTGGATAGTTTTCTCAAAGAGCTTCCCCAGGATTGAGGTAAGACTAATGGGCCTATAATTTCCTGGGTCCTCTTTCCTCCCTTTTTTGAAAATGGGGACCACATTGGCCCTTTTCCAGTCCTCTGGAACCACACCAGAGCACCATGAGTGTTTGTAAAGCTGTGCCAGGGGTCCTGCATTGACCTCTGCCAATTCCCTCAGCACCCTGGGGTGCAGATCATAAGGATCTGCTGATCTGAACATGTCTTGTCACTCCAGATGTTCCCTGACTAGGTCCTCACTGACCCTGGGTCTGTCTGGAATCCCAGATGGGGGGGGATATCCCTGTCCCTGCTCGGAACTATGGAAGTAAAGAATCTGTTAAAGAGATTAGCTTTGTCGTCTGGTGCTACCACCAGATTACCAAGCATGTCCTACAGAGGCCTTGCATTACTTGGTACCTTCTTTTTACCCACTATGTATTTAGAAAAGGACTTCTTGTTATCTTTGATCTCGGTCACAAGTACCAGTTCCATCTCTGCCTTAGTCTTCCTAACAGCCCCCTACACTCTCGAGCAATGCAGGTATAATCCTTCTTGGTGATAGCCCCTCCCTTCCATTGGGTGCACACATCCTTTTTTGGCTTTGAGATGTTCCTGGATTCTTTTGGTGAGCCATAGGGGCTTTTAAGCATTCTTGCTCCCTTTGATCCCCTTTGATATAGATGGTGACATTTTACTGTAGAGCTAATTAGTGTACTCCACGGTAAAGCACACAGTAGATGCACCCAGTGAGAGTCAAGCTGTGTAAGCCCATTTTTCAGAGCTGGGAACCTAAATTAGAGGAACTGTTTCTTATTTGGATACTTAGCCTGGCACATGGACCTCCAAGGGACAATTTCAGTGAAAAAAGTGTGGAAGTGGGCACTTTACCCTTAGTTTGACTTCAGTACTACAACAAGCATTGTATGGTTTGACTCCTGTATCTGCAGAGAGGTCTGATGATTTAAACAGGGAGTTCCCTAGGGAGATGCGATTGAAGCATATGAGCCTAAAGGCATATAGCGCATGATTGTTAAGGGCAGCTTGTAAGCCATTTACATTACTGAGTAGTCACGGATGGCTGTTACCATGCTAATGGAGCCAATGCATAACTGCTCATCAGTATAAGTGGTTCGTTATTTGGTCTTAAGTGATGGCCCTAGACAGCACTGGTCTTAACAGAATTATTTTTGTAAATGAGGGAGGTTCACAGTTTTCAGTGGAAAAAATCAACATGTGTCTGCAAACCTAAATTTAGCTAGAAATTCTTGCACTGGAGTAGAATGGAGGTTGTGTGGGGAAAAAAATTATAACCTAATAAAGCCAGTGCTCAGTTAATTTGCTCACGCAATGAAGAAGTCAATGACTGCACTCCATTATTTAAATTTAGTTGCAACATGGCAGCTAAATCATGTTCCTGTATTGTTTGAGAACATAACTGCTGGGTCTGAACATCTATCACTAATAAATGAGCACAGAAATATAAATATAATAACTCAGTCTAAAAAAACAATATTACTTGAGCTCACGTCTTATTTTGTGGGTGTATGCATACAAATCTGGTGGCCATTATAATATTTCACTGTAACATCCTATTCTTAATTTGATATAAAGTTATATTTTAACAATGTTACATTTTCTCCAAGGCAAGTGTATTAGAGTGATTCTCAAACATTTTAAATCAATGGATGGTTTTCAAACCTTCATAATTTCTTGCAGACTACTGTATTCTTATCATCAATACGTTATTGAAAAGGGGGTGGAGAGGCAAGGTATGATCCACTGACCACTTACCAGGGCTTTGCAGCCCAAAAGTGGTTTGTGAGCCACAATCTGGGAATTACTACATCCAAACTGCCATTGCTCCTAACTGTCTACATTCTGTAGCCAGGCCAGATCCTACATTCACAAGCTGTAGGAGCATTTGTGAGAAGTGTTTCTGTACATTTCCGTAAAAATTGTCTCAAGCCATGTCTACCCTAGAAGTACTTTACTGATACAGCAGTACGTGTATACTACAGCATTACACCATGTTATAATAAAATATTACCATGCCATGAGAAAAACATGGTATCCTGATCCAAGGTTGGCTGGGATGCAGTGTGCCTCAATGCGGGGGATCTGCAGCAGAGCCTCCATGTTGGGTTGGCTGTTCCTCTGTATCTGGCTGGGGTGCAGTTTGCCTCGAAACAGAGTTGTTGGCTTGGGTGTAATGTCTCTTAATACAGGGGCTCCGTATGTCTCAGCATGGGGGTTCAGTAGTGGAGCTCCCATGCTGTGGCTTGTGGAGACAGGGGAGCAGTTTCCCTGTTGGTACTTCTATTACCACATCTCAAGGCACACTTGTGGCCCAACCAGCTGGGGAGTGGATGGCTGAGTAGCAGAGTGCCTCAGTGTTGGGGCTCCGCAGCATCTCTGCATTTGTCCTGGCATATACCACTTTGGCATGCTTTGCACCACTGTTTTGTTCCATTTTTTTTTCACTACCAGGAAATCCAGGTAGCAAATTTTTCCCCAGCACTGTAATTTAGTAATGCCGTGTATGGCTTAACATGCAACATGTGCAGTTTGTAGCACCACAAAGAGGGTTGTGGTACCACAAACCACACGTGCCTGCACATCTGGATCAAGCCTATGACAACATATAACAATTAATTATTTATGAAAACATATAATAATTATATATTAACTCTTCAAAAACCATTTTTGAATGGAATTTTAAATATGACCAATAAGTTGTTGTTTGAGAAGTAGACAGCATTGATAATCCTATATTTATGCACAATATAGGGGGAGTAAGTATAATAGTTGTGTCTATTCTTCTACCCTGCTTTTCCACAACTTTCTCCAGTCTACCACAGAATGGTTTTTCATGGACTCCCTGGAGAAACCACTGTTAGCACCATCAGTTGACTGGCTAGAGCCTTTGCTTTGGATAAGGAGGTCGTGACAGTTTATATCATCTGACATGGTGCTTTTGTGACATGGGTACACATCTATCAAGATGATAACAGCCTATGGCTATAAATAGATGTCTCATTTGTTTGGGGTCTGACTTTCCTGGGGTTTGATCTGTCTCAAAATAAGAGTGGCACCATCATTTACCCAAACTGACCTTCTAAGATGCATTTCTGTTCCTTTTCTAGTAGGTGGTCAGGAAAAGCACACAGCCTGACAGGCTTGTCACTGGAATGAACCAAAAACAACCCTAAAGATGTAAAAGGTACCCCAGGAAAAAGTATTAATACATTTTACGTGGTGGGACTTGGAGGGGGACAGTGGATATGTACATCTGTATGATCCTGGGACAAAAGGCTTTCTTCTGGGACAAATGGTATGTCTGTTCATAGCCTATGTAGTCTACTATATCTAGCCAATTCTTACCATGAAAGCTAATCAACTTGGTATAGACTTCTGATAAATACTTTCATCCATAGTTACCTAGAATGGTAAAATGGGCCACATCTCATTACCATTCAATCTTATTGTTAGCATAAGTGTGGTTAGTATAAAAGTCATATAAGAATGAAAATGCTTCCTTACTTAACAGAACTGCTGCCCACATCAAGGTCCTGTGCAGTTACAGCACCTATAATAGTCCCAACAGGTGTATCCTCATAAACCTCCATGGTGTACATAGGTTTGCTGAAAATGGGAGGTTCATCCACATCCAACACATTGATCTTCACGGTAGCAGTATCTTTGAATGGACCCACAGAATGAAATCGATGGTCAAGATGGAGATTGGAGGCCTCTACTTTAAAGGTGTATGCCTTTTTTGTTTCAAAGTCCAACGGCTGTAAGTAAGGATAAAAATTAAATCAGATTTGGCAGAAGTTAAACATGTCTAAATGGATTTGTAACTGAAGATTGTGAAGTTTAGACAACTACTGGAACACCACAAATTTGTCTAATTGCCCAAATCACTAGGGCCAGCAGCATATAGAAACCCCCTCCAAATAGCACAGTTATAATAATTAATTTCATTTCTTCCCAGCCAACATCCAAGGGACACAGGAAATCCATAGTAAACCTAGGAATTGAAGATCTTCTACATCCCATGTCAGCTCCTCACACACAAGGTCCATTTCCCCTTTCATCACAGGGGAGGACTGTGATGTTTCTAGTGAAGATGTGTCCATAGCAAATTCTTAGGACACAGCAGTGGACATAACCCAAACTTTAGAGTGCATTTCTGAATCCAGATTAATTCTTTATTCTAGAATTGGCAGAAATGAACTTTTAAACGTAAACACCCACGAATTTAGAGAACTCGAGGGGCTACATTATATTTAAAAATGCATATTACATTTTGCATCTTGGATCAATACAGCTCTGATTTATAAGGGACTGAATGCAAACTGTCAATTGACACACAGCTTGTTGTAGCTATTTGACAGAGATACATGTTGAAATGGAGCTGGTTTGTTCTGACTTTCTATCAATATAAATCCACCCAGTGCCTCTGTTTTTGTAACATAACGAGTGATCTCAGCTCTTTTAGACTATTGTACTGATTCCTAGCCAGAAAGATACAAAAACATTGACTTTTAATACAAATGTTTAGGGGCATTAGCTCAAACTTTCATCATTTTTGTGAAGTAGTGTTTTTCTGATGTGATAGTGTCACCTAGTGGTTGTTGGTATAATTGTCACATTAGGAATTTTCCCTTTTGAAAGGATATCATATTTAAGTAAAGAGACAAGATGACATCTGTAGCAGCAATAATAAGTTACTGCTTCTCATTTTTATTTCTATCAGCATCACCCCCATAGTATGTTTCCACTGCTAGCAGGGATGTAAACTATGTCATTTTCTACCCTAGTCACAGCAAGACATAACTGACCAGGTGCTCAACTGGTATAAACTTTAGTAGCTCTACTAAAACCACCAGTTACATTCATTCACATTGACTAAGAACATGACATGATGGTTTTAAATTCTTGTGAAAGATGTCAAATTTTAATAGACAATATGGCCAACTCCTTTGCATCTAAGTGGGCATCTAAGTCTATATGGGCACATCTACACATGCCCCCCACAGTGCAGTTGTTACTCCACCATTATTTAGTACTTGCTTTAGGAAGCATTAAATGACAGCACAGTAACAGCTGTTACTGCACCGTCCTGGTGGCACGTGGGTATTTTTAGCAGCTGTACCACCAAAGTATGTGCAAATTTCTCTCAAGTAAAAGCTTTGTAACTGGGCTGACAGTAATCACATATATTGGGATAAATATACAAGTTGGGATATTGTCTGAGGATGAGAGAGAAAAGGATGGGACAGTAGGAGGAGTCACATCCGGTACATGCTGAATTCCAGTGTTCTCTATGTGGCATAACACAGAACAACCTGCTAGGTCCTCACCCTCTTTCTTTGAGGATTAGGCTGAGTATAACAAGGATTTAAAAACAATGAAGCCTGTGCACATATTTTTTTTCTGATGGTCCTGCCATTAGCCAGATTGTAAACGCACCCTATCTTCACAAAGATGGAAGGCATGGTTCCTAATCCACTGCGACATGTGTATTTGCATAACAAATACCTCTATATAAATTTGAAATCTTTCAATATAAGGGTATTGCAAGGCTAAACTGAAATTTGATACTTTTAGAGGTGAAAACTAACTTTTGAGATGTGCTTTGATTAGTTTCACAAAAGGAATGTTTGGGGTGTTCTATTATATAACACATTAATAGGTGCCATAAACTTATGTTTTCTGTGGTGAGATACATAATTGCAGCAGCTTGACCAACTGTATTCTTCATAAGTATTCCTAGGTTATCACTATGGCATTTTTTCAGAGCTTAGACTTCCACCTGGTGCTTGGCTACCTGCCTCAGTAATAGCTTTATTTGGTTAAGAAACTTATGTGCTTGAATAGAGAAGGCTCCGCTGCGCTCTGACACATTGTCCAAAACTCAGGTGTCATGCTCTTGTAGCTTAATCTTACCATGTTTTTATTTTTGACTACTTACAGTCTTAGCACATCTGTAATGTCTCCAGTCATGATATTATAAAAAATCTATGATTGTATGCAAGTTTGACTGATAGTATTCCTTACTCATACAGATAAGTAAATCAGTCTTGGCCTCACATCCAAAATCTTGGCAGCCACCTGTTGAACTAGGGAACTGTTGGAAAACTGGAAGGACGACTGTCTTGAAGGAACCTTCCATACCAAATCTCTATAATCTTGAGATTTACAAGGGTTACGAATATCACTCCAAAGGCTCATTTTGTGGACACTGATCAAATCATGAAAGGCGCTTATTCTCCATTGTGTCTTTAATGAATGCAAGAATTAATTGTAGCATGTTACTTCATTTTACCAGTCCAGAATTTTCATAGCAATGCTGTCATATGGTGGTAAACTTATGGAATTAAACTGTACTATGCATGGAAATTTTGAATACAGATAAACAAGTAAGTTTTATTTTCAAAGGTTCCAAATAGCAGAACCTGTGCCCTATTAGGGAAGTATATTCAATACCTTAACAACCATCTGTTTTACCTAAAAGATTCTACGGCCACTTCTGGATTTTAAGATGGTAATTATAATATGCTAACACGTATGGAGAGGTACTGAAGAATGAAACGGGGATTAAAACAGTTTGGTTATATTAAAGGATATCAGTACCATTATATGGAACTGTTGCTAAAATCCTATAGAATGTAAGACCAAAGGACAACCTTTGTACCTTTTTTTTTTTTAGCTGACCAGTAGAAAATCCTTATCCCTATTGTAGAGTCCTATTACATTCAAAAGGTCAGTTATAAAACTTGCTACATAGAAAGGTTATCTTTTTATCAAATTCGATAAGATTTTTTCCATAATGAAATCTCAGTTTTGCTAGCACCATGGGAACTCTTTGTTACCCATAGTCTATATATCTATTATGGGAAACTTTTGTAATGGTAGCCTAAGTGTCAGTCTCATAATAGATGAGTCTGTCTCTCTCCAACCAGCCCTTGTCTGTCTTCATGGATATAAGCTATCAGAACACTACCAGATATGTGCAGCTGTTTGTAGTAATGGCAATTTGAAAATACTAAAACTAAATAACACATAATGATAAAACACTTTGTTTTGCTTCTCAAGAGATACCATTATTTAGTGTGAACAGGAAAGCACATCAGCATCTCTGATATGAAAGTAAATACAGTTTGAAGCATTATTGCTTCCCTTATCCTATTTACAAGTGAATACATGCTGACAAATATATAATGCTTTAATGTAAATTGAGCAAGTAAGATGGAATAATAGACCTTTTTTTTCCAAATAGAAGCCTGTCAAAAATATATGAAGTACAAAAGCCAACATAAGCTGAAAACGGCTTAATGAGTTCCAGTGATAAGCATGACAGTTGAGAAAAGAAGTGAATGTATTCACACAATAAGAAAAGAAAAGAAGAATTCATGAAAGCTGCATGAGTGACAACCTTAGAAACCTACTGCATTTACCTATTTACCAGGTACAGCATAAACATAACCCATAACCCTGTCCTATTTGAGGGTGGGACAGACCTTTACACTTCAGACCTTGATTTATCTGAGACTACCCACCCTAGCATTCAGTGAGAGCTCACTGGTGCAGAGACACCACATTGATTGAACAGAAGGTTCCAAAAAGCAACACTTTTCCAGTGCTGGTTACCAAGTCTGGATCTGAAATGGTAAAAGTAAAGATGAAAGTTTCAGGGTGTGATACGTGTTAAGTCAGGCTTCAGATCAAATACTTCTTTGCTCTTCTTTAGAGTTGAGAACAAGAGACATACTGCTGCTGCAAGGTTTGATGGGAAAGGGTAAGATATATGTTTTAGCTCCAATCCCCTTACAACAGGGAAAGATGTTCTTTGACTTAGGTGGTTGTTTAAGAAGAAGCTGAAGTCACAGACTGTAAGTAAAAAGCACCCTGGAGGAAAAGATGCTTTTTGTCAGTGGTGCTCAAACTTTTTCCATGGCAGGCCAGATGAGTAGTGCCTGGTCTGATGCTGGGCCAGATGGTGGTTCTGATCTAGTGCTCAGGGCCAGGGCTGGTACAGTGGCCACTATCTGGCCATGCAGAGCGGGGTTGGGGTGGCTGTATCACCTGAGCCTGGCCTTTCAGGAGTGAAAGAGGGTGTCACCTGACCCTGCAGGGTGGGATGGATATAACCCAGCCCCATGGGGGAAGGGGGAGTGACCCAGCCCCAAATCAGCCCAGTGGGGGGGAAAGCAGGCATGGCCCAACCCCAACCCAGCCCCACATGGGGAAGAGGGCGTAGCCTGGCTCCAACCAGGTGTGCGGGACATAGGGTTTGGGAATTTGGCAGGGGCAGCATGACTCTATTGATGGTCACTGCTGTCTTGTCACAACATTTCCTGATCTATGGGGAGCCCTGTGGGCCAGATGCAATGTCTTTGCAGGCTGCATTCGGTCTATGGGCCACAGTTTTAGCTCCCCTGCTCTTAGTCAGTGACAGGATGTCTTGGAGAAAGTTTATGTAGAGGTGTACAGGAAAAGCTGAACTGTTTAAAGTGAATACGTGGGGATACAGGTCTACCCAAAGGATACATTTCCCACTTACCACTAAGGAGATCCTTAAGTTCCCTACCTGTTTCTTTACTAAGGGTTTCAGAACAGCTACAAAAAAGTGGCATAAGCAATGACAAAGATTCAGATCTCCCTTTCCTTACTTTTTGCCTTTTTTTTTCCTGATGGCCAGCATCATCTTTCTGAGATCATGCTTTGCCTATAGCTAGGTGTTTGCCAGCACTAAGGAGAATGATAGATATATTTCTCTTCCTTCTCAAATTTTGGAGTCTCCTTCCTTTTTATTCTCTTTTCCCCTCTCTCACCTACATATAAACAAAGCACATAGTTTATTGGGAATTATTGGCTTATACTAACCATCACTGTGTATAAGAACCTTTAATATTCCCTGACCTGTTTTAACAACTTGCTGGGGCACAAGTAATCTGAGCTTGCAGCACAATTTATAGGCAAATATAGCTCTTGTTTGTTTGTTATAATGGAAGCTTTACAAAAGAGAAATAGGCTGTTCTAAACCCATAGGGAATTTTTATCTTTTTGTGCCTTTTTACTTTCTTTTCCTTTGGCGTAATTATAATATGAACCAAACCGTGGTTCTAAATATCACTAGGATGCTCTGGCTGGCATAATATATTCCTTTTCTTATAGAATGATCATTGTAATAACTGAGCATACATACTAGATCGTACCTTGAAGTTAAATCAATGAGCTAAGTTATGAGATTTAAGTTGTACACCTTTTCCAGATGAAAAACATTACCTTATAAAATCTATTAAATGTCTGGAAAGCATAGCATTGCCTCTTTCTGTCAATTCACTCAGAATCCTAAAAGCATCCACCTGGCATATGAGATTTGTGTCAGTTTTTAATCAAAACAATTTTAGTCCAGGGAAACATTTTTTATTGTCACATGGAGATTTCATCATGTTTTCTGCATTGAGGGGAAAAACATTTCTTTATGTTGTAAATGAGAGTTTTTGTCTGCAGGGAAATAAAGCATCTTTTTCTGAAGATAGCACAGTGCTGTGGTCATGACGTTAATATGCTGTGATACTGGAGGCAGAGGAGGAAAGAGGGAAAGTAAAGTTGTTTTGCAAACATGGAACAATTCTTCGCACATTCAAGCAGTGTTTTAATCATCTGTGATTTTTTAATGAGATACTTATTGGTATCCTAAGGTTTGCTCATTATTTAGCGAGGTACTTAAGGATTTATCCAACCTTAAAACTTTAAACACTGGCAGTCCCCACTGATTTCTCGTAAACATTCTAAACACTTCTTTAATATTCACTTTCATAAAGACTTACCCTTTTTTCCAGGAAAAATATTTAAGGGTGTGCTCTAGTGGTGGCCCTTTGAAAATATATTCTGCAGTATGTCCTCTATGTCAGCAGTTCCCAGACTCTGCCAGATTGCACACCACCAGTTTATAATGATACAACCTTAAGTATCACCAGCACATTTTTATCATACAAAGTAATTATAATAAATCTGTTAATGCATACCACAGATTGGCAACTGCTGCTCTATGTTAAGAAAAGCCCTAATTAATATGGAAGAGCAAGATGTTTATCTAGAACTTCATTTCTATGAACTTCAACTTCTATAAACTTCTAGGACCCCAGTAAACACTCTTATTACTGTCCTTGACAAGGGCACTGCTAAGTAAAATTTCAAATGGGAATAGATTATAAACCCTAACAAAAAACAGTACTGCAGTTAAAATGTTCCTGACTCCAAAGACAGTATGTCTTGCTGAGTACACCAAGGCTGTAGCACTCATAAGATATCTAAGTCCACAGAACACCTGAAGTTTAACTTACTTTTTTTTAAGGCTTCCCTCCAGCAAACCACTTAAGCAGTGAGTCCTGAGCACTTTAGCCTGTGAATCTGAAAGCACCTGAGCCACTGAAGTCTGTAAAGTGTTTGTCAGTAGGACTTTTCACATGAGAGAGTTATGTAATGAGCCATCTGAAGGATCAGAGTGAATTCAGATAGGCATTTCTTTCAGGGGAAAGGGCTGCATTTTGGATTTATCTTCCCTTTGCATTCCTTCATCCAACACAGAATAGTTCCTTGACCTTCAGAGCCTATCTTTGTCTCCAGGCTTCCTCTGATGGGGAAGATTAAAGGAGGATTAGTTTCTCTCTCTTCCCTGCATTGCTATGAAGTGGAAGAGTTCTGTTGTTTGCTTTAGGTAATATCAATTGACCGATTGATTCTAGTGTTTTTTTATTGTTATTGTAAATGTCATAACAGGTAAAGCAAACCTTATTAATGAAAAGGTTAAGTAAATAAGTATAGCAAAATAGTGTAGAGAGACTAAACTACTCAGATTCAGGATTCATCATTTTTTGCCAACATTTTTTTTTTGGTTCACTGACTTCTTAAAGCATTCTCCAGAGCAGCCCGAAGCTTTGTTTAGGCTCAGTGTCTTGTACATTATTGTAGCCACATCAATGCAAATCCTTCTCTGTAAGCACATGAGCAGTTTCACTAGCTCTGTTTAGTGTAAGTCATGTGCATTTAGCAGCCATTTAAGGAAACATTTTAGCAGATATTTAAGGAAACTTTAAATATTCAGCACCTTTTACAATCAAGATCTAGATCCCCTAGTTTACTGGTAAGGTGAAACAACCTTTGCTTGATGTTGCTTTTTTCCCCTTTGCATAAAAGTAGCCTGTACATATTTAGGCACAGCTATGCAGCTAAAAAAGTGACAAAGGTACATTTTGGGGAGGGATAAAAATGTCATAGATGAGGTTTAAGAGTAAGTTCATGGGCAGGGAGCATCTAATCTGATCAAATCCTGTTGTGCATGCTCAGCGTTGATTTTTCAACCATTCATGCTCATTACCATTTCAAACATGGCAAAGCACATTGAAGGCCATCCAGAAGCAAAATGTGACATTTCAAAGTGTAGCTGTTTTTGAGTTATCTACTGAGACAAAACGGTGCTCCACATTTTTCTTAAAGCAAGACATTTAATTTTCCAAACATTCTTACATCAAACATCATGAGCTATGCAAGATTGTGGGAGTGGAGGGGAAAAAGGAAAAAAGTTCTACTACTTGGGAAATAAGCAAAGATGGAAATTCTAGGTTCAGTATCACAAGGAAGGATAGGCTTCTGAGGCAAGCAGTCCTCCCCTACCTACTATTAGCATACCTCCCTGGTCATGAATTCAAGGTTAAGGATCAGGTGACAGACATAGGATCATAAGAAGGTGGGGCTTAAAGGGACCTCACAAAATCATGTAGTTCTGCCCATAGATATAGTTTGATAACTGTGACTAAATTGGCCAGGACAGTCCTAGATTTTAGAGGCTGTCTCAGTGACCTGGTCATTGGAGGAAATTGAAGCAAAGACCTGGCCTGCAGGTACCCATCCACACATGCCTGGCTCTACTGGACAAGTGATTCCAGACTCACAGCCCAGTGGAACTGGAACCAGGGAGCAGCTGCCACCACCACAAGTCAGAGCCAAAGTAAGGATGGGGCTTCCCAGGAAGGGGTTGGGGGTGAGAGGAGTGTGGAGGTTCCTTCCCAACTCCCAGCTACCAGGGACCCTTTTTTTTTTTTGGAGGGGGGGGGGCAGCTCTGGGCTCCAGGTTCTGCCATGGGACTGTGCCCCAGCCTGCTGATGGCAGCAGGGGGAATCACTATGTGGCCATACAACACAGGCTAGCAGAGCCCAGGGGCCACTGCACAGGGGCTGCTCCAAGTTGGGTCCAGCCTCTTATGGTGGTTGAAGCCCAGCCACAGGCATCTGCACTGTCCTATACTACCCCTCTCCTGGGAGATGCTGGGTTGGGGCTGGGTGTATATGCCTCACTGCCCCACCAGGCCCCATTCCTGGGGTCCACAGGTTAGGGCTGCACGTATGTGCTGTGCTGTCTTGGCCGGCCCTACTCCTGAGAGGTGATGGGTCGGGCGTGTGTGTGTGTGTGTGTATGCATGCACACTATCTCCCCCTGGCACCCTCCATCCTGGATTTCCCTACAATTATTATGGTCACCCTAACTATAGCAGTCTAAGCACAAGAATAAATAACTCACTGTTCATCTAATGCCTATTTGGATCCTCAAACTAGGCATACTTCTGCCTAAATCCTGTGAGAGTTTCAGTCTTATAGGCAAGCTCTAAGCACACCTAGCATCCACTTACAGCAGCTAACACCACACAAAATACAAAGGTAATAGCCACTCCTATTCAATACACTGGTAGTGAGGCCCTCCACCTTTATCTGATAGCTCAGTGGTTAGAGTACTCACCCAGTATGTGGGAGTCCTGAAATCTAAACTCTCCTCAGCCTGAGGGATTTAAAAACCACACCTTTCACCTCCAAGAAGAGTATCCCAACCATCTACCTATAGGCTCTTCTGAGATGTAGGCACTCTGTTATTGAATCTCTATTATTTAAAATATATATATTGAAGAGTCATTAGGCCTCCTTAGTCATAGAAGAAGCAGACAGTGATTAAAGCCTTCACCTGGACAAGGAGACTTGCATGGAGAAATCTGGGTTCCATTCCCTTTTCCACGGACTCTTCATTCATTTGATGTTTAACAGGCACTGTATAACTGAGCAAGGTATTTAGCATCAAAATACCCAAGTCCCTTTGTAAACTCAGCTCTAAGTCCTTTGTTAATGAACACACACACAAATTTCCATAAACACAAGAAGCTGACTCAAAGAGGCTACGATTCCCCATGATATAATACAGATCATGTACGATTCCAAATTGTTTGTGTTACTTATTTTCAAATTTTAGCTACTCGCTTATATCTTGGATGTGCACTAAGTACCTTTTTCAATTTGATAACCCCTTCCTGTGTGTTCTCATCCGTGGTGATGTCAAACAAGTTTCCTCCATCTCCTGGAACAATGTTGTATTCAATTTCAGCATTTTCCCCAAAGTCAGGATCCACAGCTCTGATTCTCCCAATAGCTGAACCAACAGGTGAGGACTCAGGAACTTTCAAATGGAATATACCTGAGAGAAAGTGTTAAACAATCATTCTTGGGAGTTAACAGTGCATGTGATAAGGAAAATGTGGCCTGGCATAATTAAACATGTTAAAGCAACCTTGGTAAACATGATGTGGTCACAGTACAAGCAGGTTAGGAAAACACATGTGATTTGACCACTTAAGCATGCTACAGTCCAGGCTAATTTCCCAGAGACTCTAAATATGCTGTAATGAATCTTAAAAGGATGCATGTTTATGTCCTTAGTTTCTATTTATTAATTTGACCCCTTTAAATTAAATTAATATTTATTCTATATAAAGTGATTGGATGCACCAATTCGACCATTTTATATATTCTGTTTTGGGTTAAAAAATGGTTAATGTATTCATGTATTTCACTGGGCTTGTTAATGGAAATATGTAACAGCAGAGAGATTTGAACCTGACACCTTAACTATCAAAATAGTGTCATATCCAATATGTTATGCAATTTCTGGAGAAAAATAACATAATTGTTTGGGCTTTAATTAATAACCACCAGAGGGTGCTCTTACTAAAATTTTAAGGGCAAACTAATAATATTTCATTGCTACATGCTCTGTTTTCATTTGGGGGAAAAATTCCAGCAGAAAGCTTCCAGAAAATATTAATCCAAGACTTACTGCGGTGAAAGGAAGGCAGGACCACCCTTCTTAATAACACATCACTTAATTTACAACACTGCTAATTCACTGAGAAGGAAGAAGTAGGTCCAGAACATTTAGCTTTACCTCTTCCACAGAATTGTGTTGACATTTGAGCAGAAACAAACAGAAAAAAGGGGAGAAAAGGTTTTAGCTTTAGTGTTAATAAATTTTAGTGAAACCATTCTCTTTTCTATTCTTCAGGAGTAAGGTCTGAGAGCAAATAGCGAGATAGTGTTATCATTGTGTGATACTGCAGAATGCTGGCTGACACTTGGGGATAATTCAGTAGGCCCAGATTTGTCATGTTTGCTTTATCCTATCTTGTACCCTGACTCTCAACAAAATCACAAATTTGTTGAGCACTTCAGAGATCACTCTAAAACAACTCTCAATCAACTTTCTTTGGTTTAGCAACGACTGTCATTCTCTCTCTCTTTCATGTGTAAACAGGTTAGGTCAAGCCTGCAGGGCTTTATTAAAAAAGCCAATATAGATATATTTGGCTGTATAAGCTGGAGGCCTCTGGAAGTCTTCAGCATGGCATGGGTTCAATCATGCTTGGCGGAAGAAACCTAGATGAATGTATACTCCTTAATGAAAGCAGAAAAGGAAACAGTCAAAGTATTAGAAGAAAATGTACCTCCTTTAAACCGGGCAAGTACATTTTGCGTCACCTTTCTGAGCTCTGTTACATTTCCTAAGAACAAAGGATTCATCCATACAGCTGAATGAGGACAAAACCATTACTCTTTTGAGACTTAGAAGCATGCCAATGCTTATTTATGTCTAATTATGTAATTATCTATGTGTATATTATGGTGTGTGGAGGGTTCTGTCTAGCTGAGATGTGTGAAGTTGTTACATTCTCTCTGCCTAGTCTTTCTATCTCAAAATGTAGGGGTGTGCATGTGATTTGTACATTTGTGAACATGTAAAAAAATCAGTCTGCTCAGCATCCTCATTTGACAAATCCCCTTCTATGGCTTATTGACTAAGTGCAAGTATTTTTTCACTAGTTTTTCTTTCCCCCTATTTAAATTATCATCATGCTCAGCTCTTTTTTGGGGGGAGGGTTGTTTTGTTTGTTTTTCTTTTTTACTGCTTAAAAATTTTTATGAGGGAAATAAGTAGAAGTATCAAGTCAGAGTATACTCAGCTTTTTCTTAGTGGTACCTCAATTACATAAATTAAGTAGTAAATTTAAGTGCTGTACAGGAGGTACAATAAGAAATCCCATTACTCGGTAACAAGGTTTGAGAACATGCCTGCTCCTTGATCTTCCCTTAAAAAGTTATCCCTCAAGGAAAAAAAAAAGTAAAGCCAACATTTTTTTCTATAGCCCCCACTTTCACTTAGCTCTGTTGTCCTATCTTCCTCAAATAGTTATGGCAAAGTTCAGAGAATTCTAGGTCATACTGATCATTTTTTATGCCCACAATTTTGGTGAACATAAACACAGGAACATCAGCTAATGGACTTCCTTCCTCTTCTACACATTGATATGTTCTTAGTGAGCTAAAAGGTACTTGGATCATTAAGACAAACATTTCTCTATAAAATATTGCTCCTGGCTGAAGTGTATAGGACTCAGATGAAGACAAAGAAACTCTACATCACTGATCTGAGCTTGTTTAGGCGTCACCAGTTAATTTCCAGTGCCTTGGCATTTCATCACTTAAAAATTCAACAGCAGTAAAAATGGGGGTCATTCAGATTAATTTGAAACAGAAGTAATCTTCAGTTATGCCAGAGTTATCTCTCTGAAGATGTACTATGTAATTATACTGCCATCATACTCCCATAACAGTAACTTTGTGGCATATGGAAGCTCTTAATGGTGCTACTTTGACAACCTAGTTTTAAAAATAATGAAAACAAATAATGTATATTCTTGCCAACCGAGAAGAAAAAAAAAATCTACAGAATATAATTCACAGATTGAAAACACTTGTTTTCTTTCTTTAAAATTGATCTTTATGAAAAAAGAGTGTTTAAGTAGTGAACAATAAAAAGCATTTGTGAACGATACCAGAATGACAACTCTGTTCTCTCTTTAGAACATACTTTGCCATTGTCTTGGACTTGCTGTGACATTAGCTTTAGTCCATTTCTCTTGTCCATTCTGTCTGCCTAGATTACTCTGTGCATTATGTATTAGTAATCTAAAACAGGCCTAAATAGGTGCCTGTTGCTTCTGGTCATTAAAGCTTTGGAGAACATCTCTGATCCTTCAGATCTAGAAGAAACCTTGAAACAAGCAGGTCAAACTAGCTTAAGTAGCAGCAGGTAAACTGCAAAAGTTTGTCATTTGTCATTGTCACAAATTAATTTAAATTTGTATCTCATAGTGGAGAAGACTCACAGGATGCCTCTACATGAGATGCATTAATGCACATTAGCCTAATTTTCTGTGCTGCACAGGAACATGTCTACACGTGCACCCCGTTACTGCTCAGTAAAAATGGTTAATTGTGACTAAACTTAGTTGGTTAATGCTCAGTAATGCTTGTGTAGACACGACCTGGTACTAACTTAATTTTTGGGTCAGTTCAGCCACTAGAGGCCAGCCTGAGCATTCCTCAGGTTCCTTGCTTCTGGTCCAGGCTTCTCTCTAGCAGCCCCTAGCTGCAGGCTATATAAGCCTGCAGCCATTTTGTGCCTTGGGGTATGCTGCACAGAAGCTTGCTGAAGCCTGTGCAGTCTGTCAGACCAGTGCAGGCCCCATGTGCCCCCTAGACAGGCCACAGGTTGCCTCTGCCTGGCTTGTCCCCTCTCCAGAAGTGCTACTTAGCCACAAGTGAGTGTTGCAAAGGGCTGAAGCTTGCTGCACCCCTTGCCCAGCCCTGGTATCCCCCCAGGGCTGCTGGTTGGCTGTCTCTGGCACCAGGGCCAGCACTTGCTTCCTGCTGCTGCTGACCCTGAGAGTGCCTCCTGTCCTTGCAGATCCTGTAGTGAAATGCCTCTGCTGTGCATTTCCCAGTCCTTGGCCGTGCCCCTGCTTCGGGTGTTGCTACCAGCTGTCCAGGGCTGGCATCACAGGGACATCCGTGCAGAGGCTCAGAGCACTAGTACAGGACATCATGTCATCAAGTTCCTCCCCAGTGAGCCCTAGCTATGCTCACATGCACAAGTCCATGCCAACTGCCTAGATCCCCAACTGGACCCAAAAGGAGGTTGGTGACCTTGTGGCACTTGGGGCAGTGCTGACATAGAGGCAGTTTGTGTGGGATGCCCACATTTATGAGGCCCTGGAGTGAGTGCACTCCCAGCCAGTGTGTAAGTGCCATATTAAGGTCAAGGCCTTGTGGGAACAGTGGATGGCCATGCCCAACCACAATCGTTGGTCTGATCATGCCTGCAAGACCATGGCTTTTCTGTGGGAGTTGACCCATATTTTGGTGTCCCAGGACCCAGGCTGCACCCCTGAGATTATCTCCAGCAGAGGTGGCCTGCCCAAGCCCCAACCCTGCCCTGACCACTCCACTGACACATCACCAGAGGAGGGGTCCTCGGGGCTTCAGCATCCTTCCTGTCCTTCTCCCCGGCTGCTGCATCCACTGGCAGCACAGAGAACCCTGGCCACTGGCTGCCTCTTTCTCAGTGCAGCCCCAGACCCCATCATGATGAGTAGCTAGCAACATCACCACCGGGTGATAGCAGTGCCAGCTGCTCCCTGGGGGTGAGGCCCTGGCCAGGCACTGTCCACTTACACACTGTGGGACATGGATACCCAGAGCAGCCAGTAACAGATGCCAACAGGAAGGCCTGCACCACTCCTGGACAGCAGCCTCACTACTCCTGGACATGTGGTAAGTCCCACAAAGAGGGGAAGACCTTCCCAGTCCCAGAACCTGCCCCCTTCCCTGCCTGGTCCACCTGCACTCCCCTGGCCATGGGTTCCCCCCCTACAGCACATGGAGAGGTGGAACACACTTTATTTAGCATCCTACATCTCTGCAGCTGGATGGGCATGGGCCTCTCACACCCTGAGGAAGGCATTGATGCCAGCGGCAATGTCCTCCTTGGCAGTGGGGGGCAGGGACATGTAGCCCTGTAGCCTTTCTTTAACCACAGGTATCCCTCCAGGTGGTGGCAGAGGTCCCTGGGAAATCAGGGCTTGCTCCCTGTGCTGTTGTAGCTCAGGGTCCCAAACCAGGAGCACAGGTGTTCCTAGGTCACCAGGAGGATCAACAGCAGCAGGACATAGTTGTTAAGGCACCCCTCAAAAACAACTCATTGCATACCACCCAGGACACACACAGAAGGGGCATTCTTAGGGCACAGCAGCAATGCAGGGGGGGAGGGGGCAGCTCCAGGGCACCTCCCCAGAAAGGTCCCCTGCAGGGAGGGTGGGGACATGGATAGCCCCTCAGTCCAGTTATCTGGGAGCCCTGCATGCCCCAAGCCCAGATGTTGTTAGCTGGGTGGCAGTGCAGCAAACCAGTTGACCTGTAGCAGAAGAGAGGGGGAGCAAGGTCTGGAGTCAAGGCAACAGCTGCTGCCAGCAGCCTGGCCTGCCTACCCTGGAAAGGGGATGGGAGAAGCAGTCTGCCTGCAGTCAGCACCCAGTGGTCCATCAGCCACAGGGGAACAGGCGTCTTGGCTGGTAGCCACCTGGGCCCAGTTCTACTTACCATGGTCTGTGTGTACCATGGATGACCATCAATCTGAGGCTGGGCAGTGCAGTGCACCGTATCTCTGAAATGTTGCAAACTCTCACAAAAGGCTTCTGTCTCTGGCCTCTGCAGGGCCAACATCTGGACATGTGGGAAAGCCCACCAGCCCCAGCAAGGATGCAGGCTCTGGGTCACCACCACCCATTGCTAGAGCCATCTGGATGCACTGGCTGTGTCAGGGGTGCACCATGGACCAGCAGCTGGTGGTGGTGGCAGAGAAGCAGGAAGCATGGAAGCAGGACAGCAGGTGGAGGCACCCAGGAGGAGGCACGGGGCTGGGTGCAGTGGGACCACAGGGCATGAAGACTCTGGAGCGGGAGTGTCTAGAGCTTCTCCAGCAGCAGGGGCACACTAAAAGCCAGGCCCTGGCCATCCCCCTGGGGCTGGTGGCCACGTCCATGCCCCTCACAGCCTAGACCCTGTCCATGGCCCCATAGGGCCCCGGCTTCCTCTCACCACCCTGTAGCTGTCCCTGCCTGACCCTGGGAGATGGTCCTTGGGTGCCTTTCAGATCCCCTGGCCACTTTTCCCACCCTGGGCCTGTTGCAGCCTGCCTGGGCCAGGCCCCACCACTTTCCCCTGCACTATGCACCTAAAGACACAGCCATGCATGAGACTGCCACCCACTGGGGTCACCACAGCCCCTGGACCCATGGGGAAACATCCTAAGGCTGTGATTCTGGGCACCTGCCCTCAGGCTCTGCTTCCTAACCTCCACTCCACAGCCCCCCAGATATACTGCAAATAGTTTTGTGATAGTAAGTGGGGTTTTATTTTTGGTAGGTGGGAAGGGTGGTGGAGGGACTCTGTGTGTTGAGGAGGGTGGGTGGAAGGGGTTCTGTGTGTTGGGGAGAGAACAGGGAAAGAGGAGTGGGTGTTGTTAGGGAAATAAAGTATTTTTGCTTCAACCATGTGTGCATCATAAGAGTGGTGCTGGGGGTGGCCAGTGGGGCAGGAGGGCTGGAGTGGAGGAGAAGGAGGGGGTCAGCCAGGGCCTTCTGCACCTGGTGCCCTGGCCTCCACTGACAGGTGTGTGGCTCTTCTGGGGCCTAGGTGGGGTGGGGAGAGCCCTGTTGGGGCCAGCATGGCTAGCACCATGAGTAGCAGGAACACAGGGTACTATTCATTGCTGGCAGGGGCAGCGCTGGAGCAGTGGGACACTGGTGGTCACTGGCAGGGGAAGGGGCAGCTGTGGTGCAGGGAGGCAGGGTGGCCAAGGCGGAAGCTGGTGGATGCTGCCCCTGTGGTGGGCACATGGCTCCTGGGCAGAGAAGATGCTGGCCAGGGATCAGAGGTTAGGGCTATGTTTCCAAGATGGCTGTCACATGCAGGCAGCTGACTCTGGCTTCAACATGGCTGCCAAGTGCTGTCAGCCATGTGGCTGGAGGCTAGAGCTCCCCTTGGTGGCCACAGGGGCACATGGCAAGGTTGGAGGGACTTGGCACTAGTACCAAGTCTCTGCATGTGTAGATACCTGACAAAAAGTGCTAAATATGCAGTAAATTTAGTCATGCTTAAATGCACATGTAGACGTGCTTCATAGAGTAGAGAATGATAGGTCAACCATGGCAGCTTGGTACACATATGAATGGTTTGCTTGACATGAGTGCATATCGGTCTGTGGCAGGCGAGATAACAGAATCCACTCAATCAATAAATAATCTGAGCATATAAAAGCATTTTTCTTAATATATATAGTTCTGCATTCAAGCAGACACCTGTATTTAAAACCAAGTGCTGACTTCTGTAAAGCGTAGGTTCTGACAGGAGGCTAACATCAAGTTAGTTCCTTAATACTCTCTGATAACATTTTGTCACAAATTTCTCATCATTTAACCACACTTTGCCAAGCCTGGTCCTTAATGGTTAAAAGTTGGGATTTCTATTCCATAGGACATTTCATTTTTAAAAAAATTAATTAAGCATATCCTTTCCAAATGAAAAGTTAAAATTTTTTAAATTTCCCGTGCAAACAAAAATCTGGAAAAATCCTTGAAATAATGAGTATGCTATTTAAAAAAAAAATGTTAAAACTAATTTAAGCTTGAGATCCTAGGCTCCATGGATCCCAACTCTGACTTCCAGGGCTTACTACTACTAATGATCTAATAGGCAGAGAAAGAGACTTAAGTCACTGAGGAATCTTTCATGCTTCTGGCTCCTGTCTTCCAGGCTCCTGTGTCCAGACAGCCCCAGCAGTTTTGAGAGGTTATAGCAGGGATAGGTAATGTTTTTTGACCAGAGTGCCAAAAAAACCACATCTACCTTGTAAGGTGCCACAGTGCCGGCATGCCACAAAAACAAAACTGGGACAGAGGGGGGTACATAGAGGATGCACTGCATATTTAATATAATTAATAATTAATGTTGCTGCTTTTTTTTTTTTTTTTTTTTTTTTTACAGTAAATACCAGGCTTTCTAAAAATTCAAAACCTGATGACAATAAATAAAACTCCATGTACTGCCTTGTACTTGTGAATTTTTTATTGTTAAGCATGTTCTGATGAGGGGGAAGAGAGGGAGAGAGGAGCAGGGAGCAGCAGACACCAGGGGAGTCACTGTGGGCAGGCTGTGGCTGGAGGAGAGCTGAGGTCAGGCGGGGAGCGGGGGCTGCCCCAGGGCTCTGCTACTGGGGCCACAGTGTGGGGCCCAGCAGTACCAGAGGTGGGGCCCAGCCAGCCTGCACAGCTCCACGAGGATGGGGCACAGCCTCCCTGCCCACAAAGGAACACTGCCTGGCTGGGCAGGACACTGGGCTCAGTGAGCTCTCTGCTTGGTCTCTGTGCCAGCCGGGTACATTGCAAGTGGGAGCTGCAGCTGCAGCTGCAGGCTGTTCCCTGGGCTCTGTACCCCGCAGCCAGTGCTTAAGTCTGACTCAGCCAGGAGCCTGCAGTGCCTGCCCTAGCCCCAGCCCCTTGAGGGGAGCTCTGGGTGGGCAAGGCTGGGACACGGGCAGGCTGAGGCAGCCACAGTGGCTTTTCCCAGGCTCCAGGGGGCTCCTGTAGCCAGGCCCCTGCACTAGGGATTGCTCTGCCCTGCCTGCACTGTACCCAGCATGCAGGGAGACCAATCCCAGAGATGGAAGCCTCTCGAGCCTGGCATCATGCTGCAGCCAGGCAGCATCCTCACATGTACAGGGTGGCTGCAGCTCATCCCTGTGGAGCTGCATGTGTTGAGCCAGGCCCCACCATGGATGTCACTGGGCACCCCTGCCTTCCTGCCCACCACAGCTCAAGCACACAGTGCCCAAGAGTAGCTCCCACTTCCTGCCCAGACTCCATCTTCGTAAGGGCCTGACCAGGCTGGCTTCTCCGTGGCGCCTCCCCCCACGCTGCCCAGACCCTATCCCGACCACCTGGCCCCAGCACTTGGCACCTCAGTGCTGCCTCGGGTGAGACAGGGTGTCTGCCTGCCTGGGCAGCTCCCTCCAGGGGACAGCCAGGCTGGAGGACACAGCCTGGGAGCACGGGGCAGGGACAGTACAGCACAGACAGCATCCCTGCCTGCATTCTTCTGGCTCCACCCTGGTGAGAGAGCTGCACCCTAGCCTACCAACCAAGGGCTGCTGGGTTATAGGCTGAGAACTCCAGCTAAGTTCTCAGTTCCCCAGGCCTGCCAGACTCTTAGTCAAGGAACAAGGTATCCTACCGCAACTCTGAAGTAGCCTGCATGGCAGGGCAGCCCTGGGTACAGTTTGGGACCTCTAGCATTCCTTACTTTGAAAAAATCCATATTGTAAGGGATACCCCAGGAACTATGGACCTGGAAAGACCAGACTCTCTAGCAACACATCAGACAAGCTGGCAGGAAAACAAGATTTCTGAGGGAACATAGCCTTAGTGTTTTCTCTCTCTCTCTCTCTCTGTTTTTTGTCCCTCTCTTCCAAATGCATCAAAACTAGTACATTTTCCTACCATTTGGAATTTAACAAAACAACCAGGTTATTAACTGCTTTTATAACTGTGCTCTCCACATGTTTTAATAAAGAAAAAAAAAAATCGATGGGAGTCCCTTTTTTTTTTTTTTTTAATAAGGACAGCAGGATATAGGGGATAGACATCAGTCAAAATATATTTAGGCCAAACCAGTATCTGATGCTTAGCATATAAAAAGTCCTATTGACAGCTGGTATTACTCATAGCTTGAGTTGAGCACCTTAAAATAGCATATAGAAAATAGAAGCAGGAAGTCATTTAAATTCACCATGCTCAGAATTGTTGAGAGCCTCAGTAGTTCTCAGAGGTTCCAGGCTGCATGCTTAAATTCACCATGCTTCCAAAAGCTACCCAGTAGGAAACTCTGAGGTCAGGGATTAGTGGTCTAGCCTTATTCCTAGCCTTATTCAAGATGCAATAGAGGCCTTTCTTTCCTACAAGGATGCAGAACCTGCAGCAATGCAGAAGATTGTGGTGCTGTTCTTCTCCCACTTTTAATATCTTAGCGATTAGAGTGCTTGTCCAGGAAGTGGGCGATGTGGGTTCAGTGCTCTCAGCTGACTGAGGGTATTCAAACTACAACTCCTATCTTCCAACAGAATGCAGAAAAGACAATTTCATTCAAAAGATATTAGATAAAATTCAAGAAACCATGTTCAGAATCATGGACTCCTGACATGCTAGCCACTACATTTCAGTCATGTTCACTCTCTGGCTCCATTCATCTTATATTCATTTTGGAACACTGGCACAGCTATAACCAGAGTGTTAGAAAGTGCTCCACCCAAAAATAACTTGTACCTAGTTGTTAGGGTCCTCTCCTGGGAGTTGGGAAATATGAATTTGAACTTTCTTGGTTTGTATTAAGAACTGAACCTAGGTCTCCAACTTTGTTGGGTTGGTGCTCCAACCCCTGAGAATGTCACAACCATTTCTTACGTTTTTTAAAAGAAAGTTGTGGAAGCAATGGAATTTTGTGCAGGCCCCTATCTTGTCAGTGATCCTAGACATTTTCAGGTCTTGCTTACTGAATCAAGCCTTCCTTGGAACTTGGGGAAAAGGCTTTTCTTTTTTACCTCATAATCATTATACAGCTACCAGATAAGTGACCAGTTGAAAATAATGGCCTTATTCTTTTCTATATGAAATGGTTCCACTGGCATTAATTTTGCAGTATAGTATAACAACTTTTCTTAGAACAATCTTTCAACAAGAAAGACATATTAAATAATAATTGTATAAGCAGAGCAAATATAGTCAACTTTTTTCTTTTAATTTTAAAGATTATCCAGATATTTCTACATAACATTGGGTGCATTTATACTTTCATTAATGCACCATTGTTAATACCCATTAACTTTAATACTTGGATAACCAAGTACTAAAGCAATGCACAGTAACTTGTGCTACTCTGCAGCAGTGCCAGCAGATGGGTTCTTTTGGATACTAACAGTGCAGTGGCCTACTACTACTGCGCAGTAGCATATTAGCACAGGTTTTGCCTGGCACGCTGTTGTGCAGTGTTATTAGGCTGCTGCACAGTTAGTACCTTATGTAGATGCACCCATTATGTCATTTATAAAGTATAGAAGTTCATGATACTTTACAAAAATTCAAGCCGTAATCATGAAGAAAAACTGTTCCTCCTCTCTTCCCATATTCGTCAAGGATAGTAACTGGTATTTATATGACCCAACTCAGTTGGTAGTATTTCTGTAAGACCACTATTTTATTTATTTATTTACTTACTTACTTATTAGATGGCTATGGCATCCTTCCTTATGAAGGCACAGAAAAACACTTATGAAAGAGAGTAAAACAGAAGAACAACATAATTTATAAAAACCACTACAGTAGTAAAATAAAGTGTAGGGCAACCTCTCCCTAAACAGTGTCCCAGATTAGCTTTGCCTGATTAACTTCTACTCAAGTAGGAAGGTCTTACAGTGCTTCCAGGAGACGTCCATAATCCAGCTCTAATAAGTCTCAAGGAGGAGGGATTCCCAGAGCACAGGGGCAACTACTCAGAACAACCTCCCATGTATTTTCACCAAACAAACTTGGCCCATTGGTTTGCATATGCATATGGTACTTTCTCAGCAGACCTTACAGATTGTGATGGGGTATAAGGGAGAAGGTTAAGCATCAGGTATGTAAGGCCCAGGCCCTATAGGGGCTTATTGTTCAAAAAAAGAACATTGACTTGTGCCCAGAAAGCTCTTGAGAGCTACTGTAGACTCTAGAGCACTGGCATTATATACTCCTGGTGACCCAACCTTGCCAGAAGGCAGACTGTAATATTCTGCACTCTTCTTGTCTTCAGCAATCCCTAACAGTTAAGTGTGATTTTCTTCCATGATGGTCTTATCTGTGTGTCTGAAGATCCTTGATGAGGCCTGTCCAGGATCAACACACTATTGCAACTCAGAAATAGGTTTTTGTGTGGGGTGTGTGGTGCTGGATTCTTGATTTGGTCTGCAACGTGCTGCTCCCGCTTTTCCATCTTCTGTTGTTGTCATGAGGTTCCTAAGTTCCCTGAAGCAGATTCTTCCTCCATTTGGGACAGCCCCAAATGACAGCCTCCCATGAGTTTACACTAATGTTACTTTTTTTTTAAGTTGACCTTGAGGACATCCCTGAAGCAGGTTCTCTGCCCTCTTCTTGAGTATATGCCTTGGCTGAGCTGGGAGAATAAAACTTGCTTTGGGAGTCTGGAGTCAGACATCCAGATGACATGGCCAGCCCAATGAAGTTGATATCAGATGATTATCACCTCAATACTCATGTGTTTGCTTGCAGAAGGATGATAACGTTAGTAAGTCTGTCTTCTCACTGGGTTCAGAAGATCTTCTGCAGGCTCCACTGATGGTGCTTCTCCAACTTTAGATGTCTCCTGTATGTTGTCCATGTCTCAGCTCTGTACAGCAAGGTGAGGATCACAACTGCTTGATAAACCATAACCGTGGTTTCAGATCTTATGTTGCAGTTTTCAAACACCCATTTCTTCAGTGGTCCAAAGGCTGCATTAGCACATTTGAAGTGATGTTGTATTTCTTCATTGATGTCAGCCTTTTGCGAGAGATGACTTCCCCAGTAAGGGAAATACTTCATGTTCTCCAAAGTCTTACCCTGGATCTGGATTACCAGGGCTGGGAACTGTTTATTAGGAACTTGTTGGTGGAGGACCTTCTTTTTTTAATGTTAAGTGTCAATCTCATTTTCTTGTATGCCTTTGTAAAGATGGTGACAATTGCCTGAAGGCCTTCTTCCAAGGAAGTACACACTAGAGTATGATCAGTGTACTCAATGATTGAGGTCAGAGTGATTTTGGTTTTGGCTTGGAGTTGGCTAAAGTAAAACAGCTTATTGTCCATTCAGTAAATTAGCCACCCTCTGGCTAGAAGCTTGTTGGTGGTCAGATGTACCATCACGGCAAGGAATATTGAGAAGAGTGTTGGAGCAATGACACAGCCTTCCTTAACTCCCATTTTAACCTCAAAGGGATCTGTGATAGATCTATTACTGAGAACCACAACTCACATATCATCATGAAGCAAGCAGAGAATGCTGAGTCTGCACTTCAGAAGAATCCTCCACACTACTTCTCACCTCACTGTCTCAGCAGCTTTCAGAAGTCAAAAGCTACTATTCTGTACTATGGAACCAGGAAACAAATCAGTGAGCTTATTCCTTCCAGAAAATTTGAATCATGTTATGTAAAAGAAATACTAAAGAGATAGTGAAATATTGTGTCAGGATTAGATGATGGAATTTGTGATGCTCTGGTTAACAGTTTAGAACACAGCTTCTTAATATCTTGTGGAAAGATTTGTATATCTTCTCTACTAGTACAGTGCCATATAAGTTCTTTTGACAAACTCTGCACCCCAGCTTTAAAGCAAAATTCACAAAATACAAGGAAGCAAAAAATTAACACGTGCCTATACAATTACTAATATTTATTCAAAAACACAAACTAAAGATACCACTATTAACTGTGTGCAACTTTCCTGCCTGAAACTTTCTGTTACTTTCTCCACAGACTTTCACTGTCTGAAGTACAATGTAGTCAGGAAAAATGATTTCATAAAATTGGGATGACATGGTTTAACATTTGCTCTGTCTCACATGTGATCTGTTTATAAAAAGTGATAGCAAAAGTCTTAAATGTGAGTTCCTAAAAGTGAGAAGCAAAATATTGTCACATTTTCAGAGATTCTGAATGAAACTCTGAAAGGATCACTTATAGTGTTCTTTCTCCCCTTTTCTCTCCTGTGGCTTTCTTTGTTTGATAAACAACCTGGAGCAGACAATTGCATAGCACTCAGCCACTCTCATACAGATATGTAAATAAGTGGACTGAAAAGCCCATTAGCATCTAGCCATTCCCATTGTTCTTACTGGGAACCATTGAATAATGAACTATTTTGAAAACCCGGTTACCTCTTTCAGTTGCTTAGCTGAGGGATGAGATCTGACATCTCACTTTTATTGAAGGCAATGAATATTTTTGAAAATCCAGCCATTTAAACCAATGTGACTCTAGTTTTATGTAACTGCACATGGTTTGTAATCATACTGCCTTGGACTATACCCTCATGAACACAGTGTTCCCAGAAACATAAATACAGTGTTCAGAAACAGAAAGGCTAAATGGAATTAGTACTTGGATGGGAGACCTCCAGGAAACAGCAGATGCTGCTGGGAATGGCATTAGTGATGCAGTAAGTGGAACTCTTCCCTTTGAGTCAGTTTTGAATCAAACTCCTCAGCACACTGTAAGCACACTGTAAGACAGCATCCTGCTGTTAGATCTTTGCCCCTTGCTACCCATTGCTATCAAAGATCAAGTGATGCTGTTAGCTCTTGCGTGGTGCCCTGAGAGTCTAACATGGGTAATTTCATTCCATCTCCCCAAACACCCCCTCCATTTTCAAATTTTCTCACCATTCCTGGCAGAAAAGGTCTTTGGGTACAATGAATGCCAGGCTAGAGGCTGCTGAATTTCTCTGAAGTATTTCTGTTTATACCTTTCATCCTGAAGGCAACAGATGTGAGATATAATTATTAATGATGACAATCTACTATAATAATTAAGCATTTAAAAATAATTAACCTATAAATCTTGCTATTAACGGCCAGCTACCATTTAAAGCAGATGATAAGGGGAAAATAAACTGGGTAAGTATAGACTAATAATCCCATCTTTATAATAGATAGATAGATAATATTTACCTTTTAACTATTATTTGGTAAATACTTATCTTTGTATTTCTGGGAACTACAAGATTACTATATTTTATCTATTGACAAATTATCTACATACTAAAACTGTTCCAATAGTGAGAACAGTTACTTCTTGTTTACCTGGTCTGATTTTGCTGAGCACTCAATTGCTCTCAATTGAATACTGTTATAAGGGGTTTTATTTCATTCAGTCAATACTTTAAACAGTCTTTTAGAAAGCTTTGTCTAGATAGGCACGCTTGTGAAAGCTAAAAACAAAAATCGGCAGCAATAAAGCAGACATGAAATTTAGCAAATATCAAACCCATGTGAGATATTGTATTACCTGAGTATCTGTCTCTCTCGGGTTTATTTCATTTCTTTCTGGAGGGTTTCAGGTTATGTCTTTCTTCAGTTTAAAAAGCATTTTCATTAATTGAGATTTGTTTTGCTTATCAGGAATTGCCAGCACTGATACATGACCACCAAGGGCAAGCAAAAGGAATTTTTTCCCAAGACTGTTTGAGATAAATCTCATTGCGGAAGGTTAAGAAATTCTGATATGGGAATTCTAATTCCCTTCCATTGAAATTAAGTTGGTTTTAATTTAAATGGAAACCGGAATAAAGACCCAACATTTGTTCATTTGCACATACTGGATCAGATGATTTAATTTTTACTTCTAAACAAGCAGGTGCATCTCTATGGTCATCTGATCCTTTTTTTTTATAGAAAGAATGCATGACTTAGGGTACTGATCACAGTATTGAGTAAGGACTCTCGCACTGACTAGATGTACTGTATAGACTTGGAAAAACAGCAAGTTGTCCTGGGTCTCAATTATCCTCATGTTACAGATGAAAATAATCCTCCACTAATATCAAGGGTATGATGGGAGAATGTGTTTGTTGTTGTTTGTAAAATAATTTCTAACCAGTAAATGCTATACAATAATTATTGTATGGCATTCATTAATTTGGTAACACAAAGGATTCAAAAAGAGTTGACTTATCTCTATGTTAAGTCCTACATAAGCATAGGAAGACATAATTTGTAGCTAATGAGCTAACGAAGTAGAGACTCCAGTCCTCAAACCTGCTTAACTTGACTACCTTGAAACTGTTGGCAAGGTAGAGACTGCAGGGGTGCGGACAAGCAATAAGAAAGAGCTGACAGGCAGCAAGAACGGAGTTGTAATGATATTTGAATGATGTGGACAAGAAGATAGACATTCATGTGGTAACATAGGAGAAGCCAGATTGGGATTCAAAGATAATGAGCAGACCAGAATAAAGAGTAACTGAAATAATATTAGCAGCTTTTTGAAGACAGAGATGTTGGGGAGGTCAGGAAGGAGAAATAATAGTAGTATGCAGTAACAGTAGAAGAGGTACAGATGGTCAAAAGTGATGTTCCATTTATTTGTTTGAGGATAAGGTCAACCACAACATATTTTGAATGCAATTGATTAAAAGGACAGGGAAGTGATGAGGAGTTAAGATAGATGTAGTGAATCAGAGTACAGTATAATGGTACTGACTCAAAGAATGGATGTGGTAAGGTTGGTGGTAAGTCTTTTCTTATGGAACTGCTGCATGGGTCATAGGGAAATGCTATAGTGGTACAACAGGTTTTGTGAATATTTATGTATGAATCCAAAGCCTATTTGGTGTCATCACAGCATTTCTGGTAGTATAAAAAGTGAGTAAAAGACTTATATAGTTACAACTATATCTTTAGAAACAAATGCTGAAACTGTATGCCATCTTCACGGCTTTGCTTTTCATGACTGAGTCTCAAAAAAAGGCATGGAAAAACCATATTGCCCTTCACATTTTGTCTTTCACCATACATTTTCAGGGTTACAGCTGGGCAATTATTTTATTTACCTAATCACAAAAAATGTGTCTGGTTAATGTGAAACTACTTGAAAGCCCCATCTTAGGTTGTAATAGAGCCTAGTAGTTAAAATGATCTTGTGGAAGGTAGGATACCTTAGTTCAAGTGTGGGAGGGCCTGTGGACCTAGGCTGCATACACATGTTCAAATGAGCTGAAAGAATTCTCCCAGTCTTCCTGGTAGAAAAAATTATTGAGAGGCCCCTAAATAAGCATTGGGATGCAAAGGGGCCCTTGTCACATAGCTCAGCCTGCTTTGGTGACAGATGACGGCAGTCAACAATGCAGTCCTGAGATGCTGGTGGCCTGTGCAGCAGCTTCTCTCACAAGACTAGTATACAGAAGTTTGGTCTCCTGGAAACACATTCCAATTTCCCAGGAGAAACCATAGATGTACAGACATTGAGGATTTTTCTCCAAGAGCAAAAATTGGTTGCTTTGGGAGAAATATAACCTGGGAACAATCAGAGTTAAATGGCTCCCAGGAAAGTATTTCCAGGAGACCAAATTTCTGTACACTTGCCTTGTGAGAGAAGCTGCTGCACAGGCTGCCAGCATCTCAGCATGCTTTTCTTTCAACCCCTCCTAATCCCACCCTCCATGGGTCTAGAGAAACTGTAGAACCAAATACTTTTTTCCTTTAGAAAAATTACATGTGCATGTTATCCGAATTACCTTGTTATACCATATGGCCTTAATCAGACTCTTGCCTACATGACCAGTGAAAGAAGAGGGTAGTCAGGTATTAGGTTGGGGGGGGGGGTCAACTTTCAGTATGTTTTAAATATGGTTTACTTAAAGTCGTAAAATTTTAAAAGAAAATGAGAGCATTTTCAAGCAGTAGAAAACCCGGCTTTTTTCTGATATCTACTTCAGAGAATCATAAAATAGAAGGATTGGAAGGGACCTGTAAGATCATTGAGTCTGGTCCCCTGCCATGGGCAGGAGGTAACTGGGCTCAAATGAGCTCCATGGGGTGCTTGTCCAGCCTCCTCTTGAACACCTCCAAGGATGGTGACTGCACCACCTCTACTGGGAGTGTGTTCCAGATTCTAGTTACCCTTACAGAAAATAAGTTTTTCCTTATGTCTATCCTATGCCTTTCGTCAACTAGCTTGTGCCCGTTGGATCTCGTCCTCTCAAGAGGTGCCTTTGTGAAGAGTTGTTCCCCTAGACCTTGGTGTTCATCCTTGACATATGTGTAGGTGGCTATCAAGTCATCTCTCAGTCTTGTCTTACTCAGACTGAACAGGCCCAGTTCCTAGAGTCTCTCTTCATAGGACCTATCCCCCTGGCCCCTTTCTCTGTACTCTTTCAAGCTTAGTCACATCCTTCTTGAAGTGTGGTGCCCAGAACTGTACACAGTACTCCAGCTGTGGCTTCACCAACACTGAATAGAGGGGGAGAAGCATCTCTTTAGATCTATTGGCAACACATCAGCTGATGCACACCAAAGCTCTATGTGTCCTGTTGGCAACTTCATCATAGTGACAACTCATATTCATCCTTTGGTTGACTGTCACCCCCAGGTCCCTTTCAGATGCAGTACCAGCCAGTGAACCACCACCCATTGTATAGTTATGATGAAAGTTTTTCCTACCCAGATGAAGGACCCAGCACTTATGCCTATTGAACTTCATCTGATTGCGTTCAGCTCATAGGACCAGCCTGTCAAGGTCATTCTGGATGCTTGCCCTGTCTTCAGATGTGCCCACATTTCCCCACAGCTTGGTGTCATCTACAAATTTAATAACTGTGCTTTCCACTCCCTCATACAGGTACTGAAAATGCAGCTATAAACAATATTTTTAAATTTAGTAAATTATCAACTTCATTTATTTCAGGTGTGTTCCCTGTATTGCTTGCCTGCAGAGGATGAGTATGTGAAAGGTGCTGTATCAACAGCCCTGAAGACTGAAGTCTTCCATTTATCCACAGAATGCATGCAGTAACCCAAAGGCAGTCAAAGTGCAAGCTTCCTTATATTGAGTCCTTGGCAGTGACATGGGAGAGCTCTCAGCCAATGGAATGAAAAAAAAATCATTTTCTTTCTGTTTGGCGAATTACTGGGAAGTAAAAGGGGAGACAGATTTACAATGTGTCAGCTGTTCTACTGTTATTGCCCGTGTGCATGCTCATATCCAGTAACACATAAAAGCAAAGCTGTGATAATTTTGTCTTAGTACACAGCAAGTCTCCATCCCCTTTTACCTTATAGCTAAGCTACCACAATTTAACCTTCAGTTTCTGCATGGTAAGAGAGTATACAAAAGAAGTTATTTTAGAACAGCTAATGTTCAGTAAATTCCTACTTCCTCTTGCCTTAAGGGTAGCTCCACAGGCGACTAATAGAGAGGGCAAGGGGGCGGGGCACATGTGCCCCACCCCCGCAAAATTGGCCCCTGGTTTGGCACTGCTCAGGATGGGACAGGTTTTTTGCTGTGCAGGGCAGTGGTGTGTTGGGAGCGGGGAGGGGGAGGGACACTAAGCCACAGCACAAAAATGTAGGCATGGATATGGGGCTTTTGGCCCACCCCTGGGCCTGCCCACAAATTATGCCTTCCCAGACTCAGGAGGCACCAGTCATCCCTGGGTACCTCAGTCATTTTCCTGCACTTAGACACATATTAAAGGCTTGAATGGTGCTGGTGCCTTTGGAACTCACTTCTCATGCAAGCCATCTTTCTGAGTCTCCATGGGAATGCCTGTGAAAGGAGTCTGGCAAGAGTAGCTCTTCTGTCATGTGGAATCCTCTCTACTAGTAACTGCTACAAATCCATCAATAGATTACAAACGCGGCCTCCAGTCAGCCCTGAGAGAATAGTTTCTGTTCATCAGTGAGCTGACTTTCAGATTTTCAGCTAGGACCAAAAAGGTGAAGGGCTTGATGTCACTTTAATATTCTCTAAACCATCCAATTCTCAATTCATTTGGCTTTTATGCAAACTATTTCAAATCACTCTTTTAAAGTACGAAAACCAGCCTGAGTCATAAGCCATTTATTGACTTGGAAATGATTTTGTAAAACTCTTCTTTATCTGAATAGCTCTTTTCAATAAAAAGTTAATTAAGAGGGTGTCAAAATTGTGAGAAATAACTAACCTGACTTCCAAGAGAGACATTTTATGGCGGTCCCTAGTTTGCTGAAATCAGAATACAACAGCATACTTTTTGAGTATTTAATTACTCCTTTTCTGTAGCTGGACCTTGTCTTCTAAAAAAATAATATTTCCCTTATATTAAGATAAAAATAGAGTGCTCCTTTGAAATAAACAATTCCTATAAGCATTTATTGCTCTGTATATAACTTTTTATTTCTCTAAATTGCTTTCACATTCACTCTGTCATAATTGAGCAGAAGAGAAAGACAGGAAAGCTGAAGCACAGTAACATTACCAAATATGAATTAACCACTTCACTTAATTGGTTTGATTCTTTAATGTATAATTTATATTGGCTAATTATACAGCTTTTGTCATTTAAGTGGTGAAGTAAATACAACCCATCAGTCTTCTTCTGAAGCATATTTTAACAGTTGGAAATCAGCCACAACCATCCACAAGGCTAGCTTAAAACTATCTAGCACCCAATGTGTTATGGGTGAGTCCACAAGGTCCAAGGCAGGATGTGCTGAATTGTCCTTTTTCTTAACCATTCATCATATGCATTACTAGGTAGGAAAGAATGAGTGTCAGTTCCTTTTTAAACAGAAAAATCACCAAATAAATATTTAAGTGTGAATTGCTCTCATTGTTTTTTTCCATACAAATATGACACCTCCTTTTCACCTGAGAGGTAGTACATTCATTTTCTTGATCTAATTTAGAAGAAAGGTCCCCTTTCCCTCCCATCAGACAAAAATCCTTCTTTTTAAGGGGGGGGGCAGAGGGGAGCATGTTTGGCTATGAAAATGTTTACAAATTATTTTTTCCCTTTGTCTGTAAAGGATGTAAAGTCATTTAGAAAGGCTGTTATAGGCTGTTAAAATACACATTAAAAACCCCCATGGAGGCATACTTCTACTAAGGAAAACCATTCCTCCTTCCAGTTATAAATACAGAATTCTGTCATGAACTCTCTTGTTTTCTGAAATGTGGGTCAAGAGCTACAGCTCAAACAGTTTGGAGGTCCCCTTTTTTTTCACTGGTCCTTTTCATTATCTAAAGATATGCAACGTGGGACTTCCCTGCTGAATACTCTTAAAACACAGTTTTTATATATATATAAAACACATTTTTTATATATAACAAAAAACCCATGATCAATCCACGGTCTTCCAGCACTTGAATTTCATAGCGCAGCTAAGCCTGCCTGATTTTTTAAGATACCCTCAGCAAGCAAAGGTTCTATTTACTTTCTTGTGTGTGTTTCGTAAACATGGAATGCATTATTTATCTATGTAGTTTCTTTTATATGTAGTTTTTCAATATAGTTTCTTCATTAATAATATATGATCTTTCACTTTTTTGGAAAAAAATATAATCCTTCTAGCTAAACACAGAAAATAAGTCTAAACTTTTTCCTGTTATATAAATAATTTGTCATTCCATAATATAATAGGGCATGCAGCATCTTTGGCACAGGAACTTATTAGGTTACTTGCTCCATTAATGAACAATCTTGGTGAGGTTCTGAGTGTCCCCGCTCACACTGAACAAGTTGAGAGCACTCAGGGGTCTTGCAGGACTGGGCTTAATAGTGAAGCTTATTAACACAAAACAGAGATTAGGCACTAGAGACTTCTAAACAGTGACAACCCAGTGGGTAAGCAATCTACCCTATTAAACACTTGTCCTGATTAAAAGAAGCTGAAGTTTCAAGGGGAAAAGAAAAACAATATGAAATAATCAACTGAACAAAAATGCAGTTATGATGCTTGAATTATTTCCTTCCTTTATCTTCATTTGTCTTTATGTCTATGCAATAGTGTGCTGTTGAGAAGTTCACATGCATGACATGCCAAGTTAAATTCACTTAATCCTTTACTCTGCCTGAATATGTTTCCATTAACCAGAACGTTTGCTATTTCTGTTCTGCTTCAGTAGTAATTACTTCTCCCATACCTAGATACAGTAGTCATTACTCCTCCCATGCCTAGATACATTCCCTGGGTTACATACCTAACAAAGTCTGCGTCAGTGAATGACTATCCTGAGAAATTATATCCTAATTCAATAGGGGTGGAGTGATGTTGTACTCACAGCAGTCCAGGAATTATGTTAGAGGAAAAGTTTTTTGTGCAGTTAGTCCAATAAAATACAACACCTTCAAAAATCCTTGCCTCTCCCAATTCACTGGAATATTCCAACCTCTGATATTTTAGCTGTAGGCCATAATAGATGTTTATATCTAGTACAAATGTTCATCTTAGAAATTTCCTTCTTCTCCTTTGTTGAAAGTAACTGCTATTATTTAGTTTCTTTGGCATTTGATATAATAGAAGAATTCCAGTAGGGTATAGAAAAGAAGACAAGCTTGAACTTTTGGGGATATTTTGCTCCCAAACAGCCATGATTAGACAGAAAAGTTATAACTACAGTATATACATTAAATAAAATCTTCAAGGTTGTCTTCATGGAGGTGTAAAAAAAAGAAGAATCTCATTGTTTCTCTGTGGGGGAAAAAATATTGTTTGGCATATGCGATGTTAATATATTTTTCTTTACACTTTCAAAGCCTTCTGTCTATTAAGCCACAGAGTTATATTGTAAGAGAAGTTCAAGAGCTGACTCAAGCCCATAACAGTAAAGAGCGTAGAAACTTTGACATAAAAAAGAACATTGAGAGCTATGAATTAGTCACACTAGAGAGTTGTGTTTGAGCTTTCTGTTGGTTCTGAGACTTCCGCTAAAATGTCATGAAATCCATTACTGAAGAAGGATAGGTCAAATGTTTATAAATGAGAGAAAATTATGTTGTTGTAACAACACAGGTATGGTTCTATGAGTTCAGGTCCTGTTGACTGAGGGCCAGTAACATGTAATTACAATATAATATGGATACCTCACAAAGTAGGCTTGCAATTCATTACACTCAGAGCTATATAAATAGTGGGGGGAAAGCAGTGCCATTTTATTTCCAACTTGTTCACAAAATATTCTGTTCTGATTATATGAGAATGTCTGCTTTCTGTCCTTGCATGGGTGACTGGTAGGGGGTGAACTTGTCCTCTCTGACAACCAACACTGATGCTGTCAGTAGGGGTGGTTCCCCTCCAACAGGGTCAGTGGCTTCTGCAGGTGCACTCTGCCCCCTCCCCCCTCCCCCGATTCAGGAAGCACCAGTTACTCATGTGTCCTTGGCTTGGGATTGCTTAACGTTTGCAAAGCTTATTACTTCAAGTAAACTCTTAAGGACCTCATTTTCAGACATGCTGAACAGCTACAACTCTGCTAAGCTTCAAAGAGAGATGCAGGTGATAACACTTCTGAAAATCAGGTGCTAATTCATTCAGACGTTTTCCAAATTAACACATTTTTGAAAAAGCCTAATTTAGACTAAATCATATAAATTGTTGGTACGAAATCTCTACTTTTCTGCTAAGAGTATTTTCCAAAACAGAATAAACCTTGATAGGTTAATTGGGTGCAACAGACTTTAACCCGCTTCTCACACGAATTGTATTTAGACAGGAACCAGTACTACTTTTGATTTTACCATCAGAAATCATTTGGGCAAGGTACAGACATTTAAAAAAGCCCAAGGTCAAATAAATCTAAATTACATACTTTTTTGTAAGTGGTGTGTTTAGATCAATAGTGAACAAAACACACATCCACCCTTGGTGGTGGGTGGGTGGTGGGTATACAAATCTTAGCTAGGGTTCCACCATTTTTTAACTGGCCTAAGCATGCCAAACTTCTGGTCTGTTTTGGGTATAGACTTGTTTTCTGTGCCAAACTTCTTTTCTGTTATGGGTATAGGCCAGTTTCTGATCACCCATATTGATAAAAATGTAATATCTGTACCTGGCTTTGAAGAGTAATATCCACTTTGCTTGAACTTCCAAAATCTTTTTCTTGTTTTAGAAAAAAGGTGCAACTTACCAGCTCTGGATCAGATCTTGTAAAATGCCAATACATTTTTGTATCGAAAAATCTGCATGACTGGACCTTCTAGTCTGTAAAATCATTTCTTTTCCTCAGTCATAATGGATAAAAAAATCTATTTCAAATTATTTCATCATGAGTTAGTCTCCCTGCTGCCTGGCCTCCAACTCTCATTTTTTTAAAAGGTTTATTTACATTGATATCATAAACCACAGTCATTTGGAAATTGATGTTTAACATAGAATAAAACATACTCTTCGGAAACCGGGGCGGGTTGTCATTTACATCTGTGAGAGTGATGTTTACAGTGGTAGTGCCAGCTAGTCCTCCCAGCTGTCCTCCCATGTCCTTGGCTTGGATCAGTACTTGATACTGTTCTTTAACCTCCCGATCCATGTTTGGCAAAGCTGTTCTTATTACACCTTGGAGGAAAAAGAGAGAAATCCAGTACATATAAAGAAAAGCATTTTGACTGCAAGTCAACTGATTATATAATGCTGTAAGCAGTAATTTTTTTTAAATAGCTTTAACAGCGAGTTTTTAAGTGCAGTTTAGACAAATATTTCTTTGGGATCATCTGACAGAGATGATCCTGCCTTGAGTGGGGGGTTGGTCTAAATTTCTTCAGGTCTCTTCCAGCCCTATGTTCCTGAGACAGTCAATTATTTCTTGAGACAGTCAATTAAAGACTTACAAGTTTCAATGGAGAAGCATGTTTTCTTTAATGGTGTAAATAAGGAGAGGATGAATGTCTGTTACATCAAGAAGGAAAGGTTGTGAGGAGCAGCCCAGATCCTTAAATGGGAGAAGGTGTGAACTTTTGAAAAAAGAAATGCAGAAAGATGTGAGTAGCCATTACTATTTCCAGGCAAACAGAACACCCCACTTCTTTACCAAAACGGAGATGCTCACTAACTAAGTAGCATCCCTTTTTACACATGGAAGTGTTAGATGATCAAATAATCACCTGACAGGACAACTGAATGTGCTGAAACCTTTTGCTTGTTTGAAAAGCTATTGTAAATATCCTACTTGCACTACTAAATATAAAATTAATCATTAGTTAATTCAGTTTGAACAGCTGACACGTAGGTCTTCAATAACTTACTTTCTCATATGTTAAAAGTGTGGCTTGTGGCCCAATTCCTTCAGAAAGGTATGCTATCTTGTCATAAACCAGCCCCATATAATGCAATATAATTAAGCAATAAGTCTCTGAAAATGGTTCAGTGCAGGCAGTTTAATGCAGACAGCCTGTGTGGTTATGAAGCAAGCCAGTTGGAGAAGGATTATTATTATTTCAGAAATTCTTATTTATGAATGTTTGGCTGGTTGGTTTTAAAAGCAGTCTTCCTTTCTAGTGTTATAATGTAGGTAGTGTGATAAGAAACACTCTCTTGGGATGCCTGTTATTTCTCTAGCAATTAACAGCTGGTGTGTCAACCAGTAAGAATGGAATCAATTAGTTTATAATGCTTGTTAGGAGTCTAGAAATAACTTTTGATTTGATTTGCCATTTTCTCAACTTATCAAAAATTCCTATTAAATTGAATTGTATAACAATAAGATTGTTTTTTTTTTTTCCATTTCTAACATTGATGGTGGTAATAACAACAATTAATAATCATGTCCTCCCTCCTACCCTGCCATGGCATTCTGGGAACTGTAAAAACCCAGAAAAATAATAACTTTCATCTACTCCTTTTTTGAAACAATTAGGCACACATGCATATAGCACTGAAGCAACATATTGTCATTCTTTTTAAAAATACAATATTGTAAAATGGTCTTTGCTTGGCAAGGCAGCACTATCAAATTATAAAGTTCAAAAACAGATAAAGTAACTGAAAATACAGATGTAAAAAGTGAATAAAACATTAAGAAGTGTCAGCACTGTGTATCACTGCTAAAATAATGTATTAGGGATTGAAAATAGAAAGGAAAAGTTGCAACATATTTTTTATCACAACAATTTTTTTGTAAAGAGGAAAAACCTGATCAGCTTTCCACTTAAAACACTCTTTCCCCAGGTTTACATCTATACTGTTTTACAACATCTTTCTTAAGATTGAGTCTAAAGAATAAAGAGCTATGGAAATTAATAATTTCTCTTATCATATGAATAAAGGTAAAAAGAAAATTAAAATATACCCCCAAAGGGGGAAAGGCTCTGATATATGCAGTACTTGGTGGAACAAGCAGAGACTGTTTCCTGACCAGGAGGTGCAATTCATTTGATTTTTACATTACTCTTTTAGATATCGTGGAGTCGCTTCAACTCTGTTTAAAATCTTCCTAATGGTCCTTAGTAAATGAAGAATTGGCTGTCATTCTGGAACCGAAGTGCCTAATCAGCCACTGGTTTTCCTGTCTGGAAGTCTGAGGGTATTCTGCAATTTTTCTATAAGAGATCTCTGTCTCCAGTAAAAATCAATGAGAATAATTTTAATGTCTAAAATAGTTCATAGGCATTTTTTCCTCCACCTCTCACCCTATATTAAAAGACTAAATGATAAACCACTTCTTCTACTGGAAGGCATGTATTATATAGGAGGGCCAAAGAACTTATTTAAGACTAACCAGAGTAAACAGTTGTTTAAAGTAATGACTGCCAAGAAAGAATAGAATACAAGAAGAGTTAGGGCCATGTTGCACATTACACTTAGGACATGTTAAATGCATTTAAAATATGAACATCCAAGTGTTCAAACACTCAAACACATGCTAAGTGCACTTGTGTCACTGTAAAGTTGCAACTTTTCACAGGAGGAGCATCTCCAGATTGTTTTAAGTAACACATGTTCAGCTGTCATCATGGAGAAAATATGAACAATTTGCAGTCCTCCAGCATTGCCTAATCCTGCTTACAGAGGCAGGTGGTATTGGGCAACTAGGAAAAAGATTCTGAGTGGTGTATTCAAATTAGTGACAAGAGAAAGCAGGGGGCTGATTCTCACATCCCCCAGCTCCCATCAGCTAATTGTTGGTCCTAGCCACAACATCACACCAGAGTCTTGAACAAACTCAATGCAGGGCTGAGGCTAACAATCAGCCGTTTGTCATTCCTAGGCCCAGAACTGTACCAGATCCAGTTCAAGACTTTGGTGTACAGCTGGGGCAATCAGCAAGCTATGCTTGTTAGAGATCATAATAAACATGATCAGAACATTTTCTAACTTTAATACTGTATAGATGTAACATGTGCTGTGTGATCCATGTGACAAAGCCCTTAGTATTCTTCTTCATTTTACAAAGAACAGGAGAATGTTCTCTCAAGGCTTATTCTAAGAAATATGTCTCCACACATTTCCTGCTGTACTGAATGCATTTACGTTCCTCTTCCTGCAAGGTTTTAGAATAAAACCAACTGTATTTCTAGCACTTGATAATACTCGAAGATTTGGAAATATGATAACACTGCGGCTTCCAACTGGCTAAAATTGATCAAACATTGGTCTCAATCCTGAAGATAGGACCTGGGTCCATATTGAGCCAACTGCATTCAACTGGGCTTAAAATGATGTGTGCCACGACGTAATACAAACCAAAATTTTTAACCCCTAATATATTGTCAAACATGAATGTGTTGTTAAAAAACCCCGAATATCCATCTTCTTATCTATGTATTAATGTTTCTGTTTTCTATTTCTGCCATTACCTTGTGTATCCTCCCAAAAGGCTCTGTACTCCTCTTCCTTATCAAAAACACCAGAAGGGAGACATATTCTGGGACTGTGAAATACTAGTGTTTCAACTTCTCAGCTATTTTCTACATAGGAGAAATGGGATAAGGCTATCAAATATTTGGGAATATTTGTTCCCACACCTCATGGAGTTTAGAGTGGTTATGTCTATCATCTCTCTTGAGGTGGCTTTCAGACTCTCTATTGTCTGCATAGTATCAGCGCCCTCGCGGCTGATTCCTTTGCTTTGAACCTTTTGCAACAAAAGGTCAGACTGAAAGATAAAGGCACCCAAAAGTGCTGGGAGCTCCTGAAGGGTATTTTAGCAGGTTGAGGATTTACTCAGCTCAAACAATCTTTACTTGCCTGCAGTCCTTGTTTATTGTCTCTGCTTCTCCAGGGCAAATTATCTCCATGCAAAAATGAACACAGACAATTAACAATACAAAGAAACAGGTAGCGTGTGGTCTTTTCTCAGACCAACAAGAGGGCCCAGAATTGAGTCTGCCACCACCAGCCCATACTTTAGCAAGTCCCAATCACTCTGTTAACTCTCAGTCGCTCAGCATCTCTCTGGGCTTCTTCATAGTCTCTCAGAACTATAGAGAGTGTCCTGGCTCAGGCTTCCATCTTCAACCCCATGGCTGGACTTCCTGTCTCCCCCATGGGCTCTCTCTGGAAGTCTTTTACCTCCCACAGAGCTAACCAGTTACTAGGGCTCTGCAAAGCTTCAGTCACTGATTTGATTCGATCCAATTTGGCGGCCAAATCTCCAAATCCAAATCAAATAAGAATATCCTTTAATCTCTTCAAAAAGATTCAGAGAGATTTGATGATTCAGACAAACACATCTTTACATGTTTTTTCTATATACCTCAAGGTACCAGGCAGCTCATGAATGCTGAGATACTGGGAAAGATGGAACACCCCTTGGGAGCTCAGAGGGGTGCCCGGCGCAGTCGGCAGTGGACCCAGAAGTGGACCAGAAGTGCTTCTGGTCCACTTCTGGGTCAGCCGGGGAGTGCACGGGCCCCCTCCTCTCCATCCTACATACAGCTCAGCAACTGCTGACTCCTGGATCTGGGGGCGGGGGGGAGACCTGGCTTTCCCCCACAGCTGATCACCAAGCCAGGGAGGTTGGGGGGGTACCAAACGTGCTCAGCAGTGGACCCAGAAGTATTTCTGGTCCACTTCCAGGTCTGTCACTGAGCACGGGGGCAGGGGGGTTGCTCCTCTGGGATGCTCCACCTGCCCCACTATCACAGCATTCATGAGCCATGCCTGGTACCTCGAGGTATGTAGAAAAAACATTTAAAGCCATGACTATGCCTGAATCATGGATTCTCTGAATCAGCATCAAATCTTTGGATCCAGCCAAATCAAATTCGGACAGTGATATGAATCAACAAATTGAATCACTGTCACTGACTCGAGCTGAATCTGAATTGAATATAGCCCATTTTGCACACCTGTACTAGTTACCTTTGTCAGCTGAATAAGTCCTCCAGAGTGGTCCTGGAGCTGGAGCTGCAACTCCTTCCATGCAGCCTGTTACAGGTACAATATTAGAAGCCCAACAAGATGACATGATGGAAGCACAAGAAGAATGGCAGTAAACCAATGTGGCTGCACAAGGAGTTTCTAGGATGCCTCAAATGTAAAAATAAAGCATACAAGCAATGGAAAAATGGGCAGGTTACCAAGGAAGCTTATCAGGAAACAGGAAAAACTGCAGAGACAAAATCAGGAAGGCAAAGATAAAGAATTAGCTTTACCTGGTCAGGAAGATTAAAGACAATGAAAACAGGTTCTATAAATATGTTGGTTAGAAAAGGAAGACCAAAGAAGCTGTGGGTCAACTGTTAACTAGCCAGGAAGAACTCTTAACAAAAGATGTAAAGAAGGTGGACTACTTAGCCTTAGCATTCACAAAAAAAATTAAACTGTAGCCAGATGCCTAATAAGGAATATTTGCATAAAGAAGGGGACAAGTTGGATAAAATAAGAAGAGAGACAGTCAGAGAGCTTTTGATGAGCCTTGATGAGCAGGGCCTGATATACTTCATCCTAGGGCAGTGAAAGAACTGGCAGAAGACATCTTGGAGCCCTTGGCAATGGTATTCTTGAATTTCTGAGAGATAAGCAAGGTACCAGAGGACTGGAAAAGAGCCAGTATAGTGCCTCTGTTTAAAAAAGGCAAAAAGGAAACCCAGGGGTATAGATTGGTTAGCATTACCTCAATACCTGAACACTTATTGGAGCATATCTTAAGAAAGGCCATTTGTAAGTATCTAGGGGAGGAAAGGCCCATCAGAAGCAGCTAGCATGGATTTACAAAGAATAAATTATATCACACAATCTTGATTTCCTTCTTTAAGAAAGTAACTATTTTGGATGAATGAAGGGAATTCTGTGGATATAGTGTATCTGGACTTCAGCAAGACTTTTGACAAAGGACTGCATGACTGTCTTATAAACAAATAGAACAAATGTGGGCTGGGGAAAACTTCTATAAGGTAAATAGACAACTCTTACAATAACCTCAAACAAGGGGTGTATACTGGCACTACTGCTATTCAATATGTTTATTAATTATTCGGATTCTGGCATAGAAAGCTTCTTGAGCAAGTTTGCCCACAAGGCAAAACTGCAAAGGACTGTGAACACACTACAGAATGGGAACACAATACAGAAGGACTTTGACAGATTGGAAACCTGGAATGAAGCTAATAGGATGAAGTTCATTTCTGATAAATGCAAGGTACTATAGCTTGAGAAGAATAAACAAAAACACAAATACAAAATGGGTTACAACTGGCTGGATGGCACCACTATGGAGAAGGATCTGGGAGTGTTGGTAGATCAAAGATTCAATACGAGTTTTCAGTGGGGCACAAAAGGCAAATCTGGTTTTGGGATGCATCAACAGAAGCATTATATGCAAGATGTGGGAGGTGATAGTGCCTCTTCTCAGCACTGGTTAGGTTTCTTCTATAGTATTCAGTTTTGGCCTCCACATTTTAAAAGGGATGTGGAGAAGTTAGAGAGGATTCAGAGGAGGGCAACAAAAATGATAAAGGGCTTGGAAGGGAAGTCATACGAGGAGAAGCTGAAGGAGCTAGGGATATTTAGCTTGTGGAAAAGAAGCTTAAGAAGAGACATGATAGCAATCTTCAGAAGAAGAGGTGAAAACACCTTTTCTCTCTTACTGTGAGGATTAGGGTGTGGTCCAACAGCAAAGTACATTTAGACTGGATAGCAGGAAAAACTTGATGTTACCAAGTACCTACAAATTAGAACAAGATATCTTGAAATGTTTTATCAAGAAAAAGATTTCTAGTTCACCATGGCATCACTCCATTCCCCACAAGACTGTGTCAAACAGTTAGCATTAAGGTTAAGTCTCCCCCTTCCTCCCCCGGGTACCTAAAAATGTCACATTTTGATTCTGAAAGTAAAGATGCTGGTCATATCCTGAAATATGATGTCCTGCTAAATGGAGCATATGAGAAAGAAACTTGCCCTTTGGAGATCATATACTAATAGTCCTGTGCAGCTCCCACCTCCAATTATTGATTAATCAGGTAGAAAGGCTCCTTAACACTCAATCTGACATTCAAGAACAGCTTCACTGCTAAGAGAAATTCCATGTGTTCAAAGGGACTCGTGGGCAACTATTCTTCTATATATTCAAGACACACCCTTTGTAGCACTATGCAAGTTCTTAGTTTCTTTTCTGAATTATTCAATATAGAAATAAGAATGACATTTAGAAATATAGGACAAGACACCCAATTAACAAGTCTTACAGTCCTTGAGTACTACAGTCTCTTTACACATACCTACGATACCATGGTTAATAACCTCTTTCTTCCAGCAAAGAGGCCAGATACTGATCACTTGCCCTACCATTTCAAATTAACAATATGAAACTAAAGAATTATTGCTTGAGAATCCTAGAATCTAAGCAAGAGAGTAAATAAAATGAAAAACAAGGAAATAAAATGTGAAAAAGGGGAAGGAAATGCACAGCACTTAACACCAGATACATCCTTAAAAGCATGGACGATATAATGGGAAAGACCTCTTTAACCCATACATATTTTAGACCTTCTAAATTATATGTCTGGTGGCAATTTATTCCAAACCCGATTGATGACAAGACTGCACTATGTCCAAAGTAAATGTATTGGCTTTTGGATGCATCATCAAATTAGGCATTTATTTTTATGCAACCCAAAAACACTGACCACATGGATGCTTAATCAAAGTTTAAACATTTGAAAGGGTAATGGATAATGTTATTGCTGATGAAATGTTTACCTGTCTTAGGATCAATGGAGAAATATGGTTGCCCCTGAAGTATGCTGTAAACCACTCTGGCACTGTTTCCATATGTGGGATCATCAGCATCTGTAGCTTTGACTTGAAGCACATAAGCACCTACAAAAAATACAGGCATTTTAACTTCCAATAGAAAACGTAGATTAAGGATTTTTTCTAGTTTTTTGATGGACTTTGCTATAATCCACTTTTCTTTGGAAACAGGAAGAGAACAATGTCTGTCTCAGACTCTTAACAGTAAAAATGTAAGTAGCACCAGGGAGAAAACAAGATGGATATTCTGTATTCAGAAGAACTTAAATGCCATTTAATATCTGCAAACTGGATGGGAAAGCAGTTAGTTTCTTCTACAGGGGGAGGTCAGATGCAACAGGGAATGCAAGTGAGGGCAGAAGGAAGGAGGAAGCTAAAGAAAACTGGGTCTCCTGGGAATTTTACCAGTTTAATAAAACTTCACTGGGAATTTGAGCAATGTGGCCCTGAGGATCTAAATGGGCATTTATACACATACCTTTTCACACTGTGATATGCCAGAGATCGGACATGTTGAAGCAGACTCAATTACTCGAGTCTGCTCTTCATGTGAGCAGATGCACATTCTCTTGTATCACATGCAGTTGTATAAGTGGTGACATACACATCAGCGTGCAGAAAATGATGAAGGTGTGCTTTTGTACTAAAACACCTTCAGTGTATTTTCATTCAAAAGTGCAGCACCCCCATTTTCTCAGCGCTGACTCACGTTTAGCTATTTATACAAATGCATGCGCCGCAGTGCCATGCAAGTGCAAATGTGTACAAATGCCCAATAAGGCAAGGGCAACTTTCATAGATTCATAGATGCTAGGGTCGGAAGGGACCTCAATAGATCATCGAGTCCGACCCCCTGCATAAGCAGGAAAGAGTGCTGGGCCTACATTACCCCAGCTAGATACACATCTAGCCTTCGCTTGAAGACCCCCAGGGTAGGGGAGAGCACCACCTCCCTTGGGAGCCTGTTCCAGACCTTGGCCACTCGAACTGTGAAGAAGTTCCTCCTAATATCCAATCTAAATCTGCTCTCTTCTAGCTTGTGGCCATTATTTCTTGTAACCCCCGGGGGGGCCTTGGTGAATAAATACTCACCAATTCCCTTCTGTGCCCCCCTGATGAACTTATAGGCAGCCACCAGGTCGCCTCTCAACCTTCTCTTGCGGAGGCTGAAAACGTCCAGTTTCTCTAGTCTCTCCTCGTAGGGCTCTCTTTGGAGAGCCTGACACTCTGAAACCTAACATCTTTACCAAAGTCTCCTGAAATCCATGCTAATGTTCATCATATAAGAGAAAAAAGCCAGTATCAAGTGTTTACATCTGCCTAGAGGTGTTTAGATTGAGGGAAAATTATAGAGCCATAGAATCATAAGGACCTCAAGGTCACCTGATTCAACCCCCAGCATGAATGTAGGAATTATTTCCACCCAATGCTTATCCAACCTCTTCAAAAAAACCTCCAATGAAGAAAGTTTTGCAACTTCCTTGAACTGTTTATTCCACTGTTTCACTCAGTATGTTGGTTTCTTTGCTATTAGTTAAACAAAGGCAATTAACAATACTGTTTACTTTGTTGCATCTGCTCACTATGGAAATTCATTTCATATAGTTATCAAGTCAGGGATCCCTCCAAATGTTAGTATCAGCAGTCATTGCCTTTTCTGATAATAGGGATTTTACAATTGCACGCAGAAAGAGACACCTGTGTGACTCCAGCTCTAGAGATATCGCTTACAGTAAGACCATTTTACTAAGCCTGAAGAAAAACCAGGCAACATGTTTAGAGGCTGATGTTCCCACCACCAGGGAAGGTTTGACATTAATAATAGAATAAGGCCTATGAAGAGGTTCAGTTATTTTTTTAAACTAAAAAAATCTTCTTTCCCTTACATGCATAATAGATGTTGCTGAAAATATAGTGCCAGATTTTGATATGAAAAGTTAGGAATACCACCATGACACATACAAAACAGGTATTTTTTCACACAAACAAACAATCATGAGAATAAAATCTGTCAGTTGGCATTGAAGCAAGTCTTTAAGGAAGCAATGACTTGTTCTGCCTGCAAATAGAACAATAAATACTGTACTACAAGTGCTACACTTCAGCCTCTTAGAAACAAACACTCTCTAGTCTAGAATACAGGCCAACAAGCAGCCTATATATTTTCAATGAAATAGGTATTTTATTTAGGGAATTGGCTAAGAAATCCAGGCTTCAGTCTTGTTCATCTCAGGCCAGCAAGAGACAGCAGCACTGCTGAAACAGAACATTCAGTTTCACATAGTACTTACATATACTAGATATTCATAATCAGCCATGTCTGTAGGAAACACAAAATGAAGTTACTTTTGTTCCCATACAGGGTACTCATGCAATGATGTACATAGGATAGCAGACAACCTAGACAGAAACGTGTATTTGAGTTGATAGTGAATTCTTAATATAACATGGCTGTCTAGGGAACTTCTTTATTGATGCCAATAATAACTACATACATTTACTACATTTCCCTCGTACTTCATATGATGCAGCAGTTCTAAACCTCTGGAATGAACTCATCACATAAAATTGGTTCTTCCTCAATGTTTATAAATAATTACTTTCCTAATATTACACTTCCATGTATGCAGTATTTGTCGTTGCCACCTTCATTTATGCAATCACAAATAGTAAAGGAAATGGTACATGCAAAAGTAAATGTGAGAGGAGATGGTTTCACAGAAAATCTTCCTATTATGATGTGGTTTTCAGAACAAAAGACATTTGAGAACATCTGGCATTTCCCCAAGAGTACCCAGGGAACACTGCAAATGCTGCAGAATTGTTATATAGGCATGTATTACGTGTATATATATCTAAAGGGAGGTGCCTCTCTTGCTCTTTCACTCTCTCTCTCTCTTTCTAGCTAAATGTAATGTTGTGTGTGTGGGGGGGGGGTTCTCTCTTGCTTTCTCTCTCTATATATAGCTATATGGAGATGTAGATATAGATATGTATTTAAGGTCCACAACACTAACTTTGATGTACTTGTCAAAGTTTGTTTTAATAACACCACTTCCCCACCTAATCTGATAGAGAATGAATCTGATCACAGAAGGGTTTGACATTTTTTGGAGGTTTCCCCTTTCCCCCAGCATGTATCTACTTATCAGGATTGTCAGCAGTGCTGGTGGCATTGGAACTAATAGTGTAAAAGAACTGGAAATTTGTTGGTTAATTCTGTGCATGGTTGCTTCAGTTACAGTGAATGATAAGGTGTCACAGGAGATTTCCTGTTACATACAGAGGAGAATACAGAAGCATGAGAGTTTATGAAAAGCTGAACAGTTAAACAATGTATTAATTTTTTAAAAATGTTGGTCATGTTTACTGGCTCCTTAGCAGGTTTCATTTGAGTCAACTTCTAAATAGAAGAGAAGATTGAGAGTGTATTTCAGAGAATAATTGGATTCAATTAATAAAAAGCCAGAAGTTACTTTCCTTCGATTTGCTTGAAGTAAGGGATGAGGAACACATGCTTCTGAAGCCATGAGATGCCAGAGATCCAAATCAGTCCTGCTACCACATTCCTAGGAATTCTAAAAATCCTGAGCTCTGCAGTATTGATAGTGAAAGAGTAGATGCTTTACAGTAGATTTTATGTGGTGCTTCCTGCCCTGGGCTTCCACTTGAAGAGTGGACTGACTTATGACGACTCATGATATTGGGTCATGGGGCTACTGTCTGGGTCTGTAGAAATCAGAATAAATATACTGCAGTTACCCAAATGTTAGACAACCTCCCCATACCTAGATTCTACACATGAAAAATTCATAAATTTGTTACAATTTCCCATGTATGAAATGTAATTATTGGAGGATCATCTTAAATATAGCCCTGCCCACTACTGCAAGTGGTGAGAGGACAGGTTATAAGGGGTGCAGTAAAGCAGGCAGGCAGTGGCGGACAGATAGTGGAGAAGGCAGTAGGAGGCACATGGTAGGACAGGTGATGGGGCAGGCAGAGGAGATGGTGGAAGACAGGCAGTAGAGGAGAAGGTAGTAGGCGGCAGGTATTGTGGAGGCAGTGAGCCAGGCAGTGAAAGGCAGGCAGCTTGCCCATTGCCCCACCTCCCACTTGCCTCCAATTATGCCTACCCCTCACCCCCTGCAGCTTTATGCCTTGCCCCAGAGCCAAGGCAGCGACTGAAGCTATATTAGCAACAGGAATCAAGGACAACAATAAGTCCTTGTTCAGGTATGTAGGGAACAGGAGGAAAACAAATGGGAGTGTGCAGCCACTGCTCTCATGAACAATGCATGCCCTAGGCAACAGGGGGGCGTGGCGGTGGTGGAAGGTGGCAGCAGGAGTGCAGTGGTGGTTTGCAGCGGCCAGCAGCAATTGCAGACCGCTTGCAGATGCCACCAGCGGTGTGGAAAGTAGCAACTGCACACAGGTGCCACCCACAGTGTTGGCAGTGCCTTTTTGTAAGGGGTGCACTGCCACACCCAGGGGGTGCACATGCACTCACATGCACCCCCTGTGCATCACCCCTGATTGCTCCACAACTCAGGACAGCTGGTTACTGACACTCAGAAGAAAACTGAACTCCTGAATGACTACTTTGCTTCAATATTTCAGCAGGCGAAGGGGAAAATTATGCCAGACAGGATACAGAATGAGCAGGGCAGGAATGACTGCTTTCTTACTGTTGCTGTAGAACTGGTGTATGAAAAAAATGAGACATATATAAATAAGCAGGACGAGATGAACTCCATCCAAGAATGCTGCAGGAGCTGGCCAAAGTCATTGCAAAACCCCTGTGTTCCAAAACTCATTCCAAAACTCATGGTGCTCCAGAGAGGTCCCTGAGGACTGGAAGAAGGCCAATGCTGTGCCCATTTTCAAGAAGGGGAGGAGGGAGGACCCAGGTAACTATAGACCAATTAACCTAACTTCTATCCCACAGAAAATCCTGGAAAAAATCACTAAAAGTCTATGTGCCATAGGCTTGAAGAAGGTAGAATTCTGAATGACAGCCAGCATGGCTTTATCACAGGCAGGTCTTGTCTTACCAACTTCATCTCCTTTTATGATCAGGTAACTTGCTATCTGGATAAGAGAGAGGAGGTTGACACTGTATACCTTGACTTCCGAAAAGCCTTTGATCTGGTATCCCACAATATTCTTGCGACAAAATTGGAGGACTGTAGGCTTAACTGCGAGACAGTTAGCTGGGTACAAAGCTGGTTGTGAGGCAGGACCCAGAGAGTCCTAATGAACAGATCAGTGTCGCCCTGTTGAGAAGTGGCCATTGGTGTCCCACAGGAGTCAGTGCTTGGTTCAGTACTTTTCAACATAGATTTCATAGACATCAGGGCTGGAAGGGACCTCGGGAGATCATCGACTCCAGCCCCCCACCCAAAGGGCAGGAAATCAGCTGGGGTCATAGGATCCCAGCAAGATAAGCATCCCATTTACTCTTGAAGGTGTTCAATGTAGGTGCTTGAACCACCTCCACTGGCAGACTGTTCCAGACCTTGGGGGCTCGGACAGTAAAGAAATTCTTCCTTATGTCCAGCCTAAAAAGATCTTGCAGGAGTTTGTGAACGTTCAACCTCGTCATCCCTTGGGGCGCTCTGGTGAACAAACGTTCCCCTAGATCCTGGTGGTCACCCTTGATAAACTTATAGGTGGCCATCAGATCACCCCTGAGCCTGCACTTTTCCAGGCTAAAGCGTCCCACGACTCTCAGCCTACCATCGTAAGACCTGTTTTCCTGACCTCTGATCATGCGCGTGGCTCTCCTCTGGACTCTCTCAAGCTTCTCCACATCCTTTTTCAATTGTGGAGCCCAAAACTGGACGCAGTACTCCAGCTGTGGCCTCAACAAGGCCGAGTACAAGGGGAGAATGCCGTCCTGGGATTTGCTCGAGAAGCATCTATGGATGCAAGCCAGCGTTTTGGTCGCTTTACTAGCTGCAGCATCGCATTGCAGGCTCATGTTCATCTTGTGGTCAATGATGACCCCCAAGTCTCTTTCTTCTGTAGTGCTATCCAACGTAGCACTGCTGAGCCTATAAGGAAGCTGCAGGTTTTTCCTCCCAAGGTGGAGAACCTTGCATTTTTCGGTGTTAAACACCATCAGGTTCTCGTCTGCCCATTTTCTGAGCTTGTCCAGGTCAGCCTGGAGCACCCACCTATCTTCTGGCGTGGATGCTTTGCCCCAAAGTTTGGTGTCATTGGCGAACTTGGCCAGTCCACTCCTGACTCCAGTGTCCACATCATTAATGAAGATGTTGAACAGTATGGGTCCCAGGACAGAGCCTTGAGGGACCCCACTGGTCACAGGGCACCACGATGAGTGACTGCCATCAATTACAACCTTCTGGGTCCGACCACGGAGCCAATTTCCCAGCCAGCGGATCGTGGTGGAGCCAAGGCCACAACTGGCCAGTTTGGCCAAGAGGTGATCATAGGATACCAGATCCAAAGCTTTTTTGAAGTCAAGATATATGACGTCAATCTCTTCTCCCTTGTCCAGGTGATAAGTCACCTGGTCATAGAAGGAAATGAGATTGGTCAAACAAGACCTACCCGCAACAAACCCGTGCTGGCTATCCCTTAGAATGTTAGCCTGGGCCAGTCCATCAAGGATGGCCTCCTTAATAAACTTTTCTAAGATCTTCCCCAGGATAGAAGTCAGGCTAATGGGCCTGTAGTTAGCCGGATCCACTCTCCTCCCTTTCTTGAAGATCGGCACCACATTGGCCTTCTTCCAGGCTTCGGGCACTACACCAGAGCGCCAGGAGTATTCAAAGATCTGTGCCAGGGGCTGGGCTATGACGCTCGCCAGCTCCTTGAGTGCTCTGGGGTGCAGATTGTCAGGGCCGGCTGACTTGAAGGTATCCAGCTTCTCAAGGTGTTCCTTCACAAGGTCAGCATTTATGGATCCCATCACCCGGATCTCCCTGTCCCATAGCAGGCATGGGCGTCCCATGGGACTGATGAAAGACTGACGCAAAGTACCTATTTAATAGGTTGGCTTTTTCCTGGGCGTCAGTTGTCAGTTGCCCCATCTGGTTTAGCAGGGGTCCAACACTGCCCTTGCTTTTCCTCCGGCTCCCCACATATCTGAAAAGGGACTTTTTGTTGTCCTTGATGCCTGAAGCTAGTTGGAGTTCAGTTGTAGCCTTGGCTTTCCTGGTTTTCTCCCTGCAGGATCGGACCAGCGCAGAATAATCCTCCTTGGAGGTGAATCCCATCCTCCATCCATTGTAGGCTTTCCTTTTTAGCCGCAGGAGGTCCGCTAGGTCCCTGGAGAGCCAGGAGGGCTGCTGTGCCTTCTTGCTGCCTTTCCTCAGTGTTGGAATAGATTTAGCTTGTGCATTGAGGATCGCTTCCTTGAGAAGGAACTACTCTTCTTGAACTCCCATCTCCCTGGGTTCATGGTCCCTAAGGGCCTGACCGACAAGCCTCTTGAGCTTGTCATAGTTGGCTTTTCTGAAGTCAAGGACTTCTTTGTTGCTGACTGACTTGCCAGCTTTACGGCGGATTGTGAAGGTGATCAGCTCATGGTCTCTGTCACCCAGCTTCCCATCGATCGCTAGGTCGCTGATTAGGTCGTCCCCCATAGCCAGTACCAGGTCGAGCAGCGCTTTGCCTCTCATTGGCCCATAGACTTCTTGAGTCAGGTAGAGGTCATCCACGCACAAGAGAAAGCTTTGTGACCACTCGGATTTAGCTGAGTGATCTTCCCACGAGATGTCCGGGTAATTGAAGTCACCCATGACAACCAAGGTCCTGAAGCAAGCAGCCTCAGTCAGTTCCCGGGCGAACTCTTGGTCAAGCTCAGGACTTTGAGTGGGAGGTCTGTAGTAGACTCCCACCGTTGTGTCCCCTGTGCCGTACTCCCCACGAATTTTTACCCAGAGGGTCTCTAGCTGTCCGTGCCGGTCACCAACATCAGCTTGCAGGGACATGTAGTTTTCCTTCACATAGAGAGCTACACCTCCACCCCTTTTGTCAACACGATCCCTCCTGTACAGGGTATAGCCCTCTATACCCGTGGTCCAGTCATGGGTGGAGTCCCACCAGGTCTCCGTTATCCCATTGACATCATCATTCTTTGCACTGAGCAGGAGGACAAGCTCGTCCTGCTTGTTACCCAGGCTCCTGGCATTAGTGGACAGGCAGGCAAGTGTGCCCTTGGGGGCTCTTGCCTTGCCCACAGATTGTGCCAGGGCTGGGGCAGGGGTGGGCTCCCTTAAGTGCCTTGGTCTGCTGGCTTTGCAAGGGTCACTCAGCGGGCCAGCAGTGGCAGTAGTCCCCCCATCCCCCAGCGGGCTTAGTTTAAACCCCGGTGGAGCAGGCCAGCCAGCCTGGCTGAGAAGGGCCTCCTCCCCAGGGGAGAGAAGTGAAGGCCATCTCTTCCCAGCAGCTCGCTGCCTCTCTCGCCAAAGAGCGGGCTGTGGTCATGGAAGCCAAAGCCTTCCTGATGACACCAGCTCTGCAGTCTTTGGTTCACTGCGTGGATCCTCCTCTCCCTCCTCAGCCCATAGCCCGAGACTGGGAGGATCGATGAAAACACCACCTGAGCTCCCAGACCTCGAAGCCCCGCTCCCAACTCCCTGTAGCGCCTCATGACCTGCCTGGGGGTGCTCTGAGCCGTGTCATTGGTGCCCACGTGAATAAGGAGCATGGGGTAGTGGTCTGTGGGTGCGAGGAGCTGTGGGATCCTCTCCGCAATGTCTCGGATGCGGGCCCCCGGGAAGCAGCAGACTTCCCGGGCTAAGGTGTCGGGGCGGCAGATTGCCCCCTCTTTAACAATCATTTGGATGTGGACATGAAGAGCTCACTGGCCAAGTTTGCAGATGCCACTAAGCTATGGGAAGTGTAGTCACGCTTGAAGACAGGCTACAGATACAGGCAGATCTAGACAGGATAGCAAATTGGGCGAGTGAGAACTAGAAGAAGTTCAACTTTGAGACATGTAAAGTGCTCCACCTGGGGACAAACATCCCACTACACACCTACAGGCTTGGTGGTGCCAAACTGACCAGCTCCATGAACGAAAGGGAGCTGGGGGTAATAATAGACCATAGTATGAATATGAGCTGGCAGTGCAACACTATTGCAAGAAGGACAAATATTACTCTGGCATGCATCAATTGACACATCTCCAGCAAAACCAAGGAAGTGATTCTTCTGCTCTGCTTGGCATTGGTGAGACCCCAAGTGGAGTACTGCATACAGTTCTGGGTGCTGCACTTTAACAAGCATGTGGTAAAGCTTGAGAGAGTCCAGAGAAGGGCCACCCGTATGATTAAAGACTTGCACAGCAAGCCATATGAAGAAAGGCTGAGGGACCTGGGACTCTCCAGGCTGAAAAAGAGAAGGCTGAGAGGGGACTTCATAGTAGCTTACCACTACGTCAGGGGAGTACATCAACGGTTCGGTGAACAACTGTTCAGGGTGCTGGTCAGCAGACATCATAGCACAGCCACCGCAAGGATATTTGAAAACTCATGGTGCTCAGGCAAAGTACCTGAAGACTGGAAGAGGGCCAATGTGGTGTCCATCTTCAAGAAGGGAAGGAAAGGAGACATGGGAAACTACAGGCCCATCTGTTTGACCTCAATCCCTTGGAAGATTTTTGAAAAAATTATCAAAGAAACCATTCTTGACAGGCTAACAGAAGGCAACATTCTGAGGGATAACCAGTATGGGCTTGTTGTGAGCAGGTCTTGTTTGACCAACCTCACCTCCTTCTGTGACTAGGTGATGTATCATCTGGACTAAAGGGAAGAGGTTGATGTCATATATTTGGACTTTAAAAAAGACTTTGACCTGGTGTCCCTGGTGCAGGGGGCTGGATCCAATGGTCATCCATGGTCCCTTCCAGCCTTACAATCTATGAATCTAGGAATTCCCATTCCTCTGTAACCCATCCACACTGCATCTACACCCCCAGCCTCAGGTCTCTGCCTCCCATTCCTCCCATCTCCCCCACCCCCAAGCCCAAAATCTTGCTTCCCCACTTGCCCCTTTGCCTCTCCCCTTACCTTTGTTTTGCACTGGAAGCACTGGCACTGTAGCAATAGCATGGAGTCAGCACTGCTGCTAGAGGCCTGGGATGGAGTAGCAGTGGCAGCTCTGTGCCACTGCTACAGGGCCAGGCTGGAGCCATGCTCTGTGCCTTGGGCTGTAGCAGGGATGGAGCCTGCCACCAGAGCAAAGATAAGCAAGAGCATGGCAACAGGGAAAGAGAAGTGGTATGGGTGAGGAAACGAGGACTGTGGAGGAGGATTGGTGAAGTGTGAAGAGGCAGCTGGGGACAGGTAGCAACTTCAGCCACTGCTCCAGCTCCAACTCCTTTCCTGGGTTGGGGTCACATCCATAGCAGCTGTCTACCCCTCTGCTGCCTCATGCTTGATTCTAAGATGTGGGGCTTTCCCCTCCATATTAAATAGGGAAAATAACTTCATCTTCTAATCAAGCAAATAAGGTAAATGTTTTGGTATCTAAATGAACTTGTGACTATTAGAATATAAACTTGTGCTTATGGTTTACCTGGACTTTTTTTATTATTAGTTTCTTGCTCTGGAAGACATTACAGGACTACACAAAATGCAATCCATACTAAGCTAATGATTGCCAGTATTAAGGATATCCTAATATATTTAAAAAAAACAAATAGGAGAAATATACACAAATATGGTATAATACAAGTAACTAGAAACTGCAAACAGCCTTAAATGTTTAATTCTTGATGAATACTTCTACTTTGATATGTGTTTTTCTGTCTTCATCAATCCAAAGACACTTCCTCCATCACTAAAGTATCTTAATGTCTTTCCACTATAAAATATCCAACGTCTCCCTTCCATTACAGAGGATTTTTTTTCTTTTAGCAATTTCTCCCTTTATTTCCCCCTGCTAGTCTTTCATTCTTCTATTGCTTTCCTTCCCTACACAATGGGCTCTTTATGATAAAAAGCTAACTCTGCTGGACTCCTTTTCCCTATAAGACTTGACTCCCATGGGATCCTGTCCACATTTCCCTGAGTTTCATAAAGGTTGCTTTTCTGAAGTCCAGTGTTTTTATTCTGTTGGTTACTTTCCTTCCTTTTCTTAAGACTGCACACCCTATTATTCCATTGTCACAGACACACAACTTGCTTTCCACCTTCAGATTTTCAACCAATGTCTTCCTCATTGGTAGCAACAAATCAAGAGCCTCCCCCAAGTTGGCTTCTCCAGTCCCTTACACAAATGTTATCCCCCACCACATCCAAACCTAGACCCTTTCTCATGCAAGTAAAAGAGAATGCCGTGAATATGTTGCCATTGTGTTACCAATGCAACATTTCTAAATTGTTTCACAGTCTTTCCAGTAGATGCTGGGGTACAAAATATCAATTAATTTAATCTCCTGGGTTTGGCCTGAAGCTTTATTTATAGGTTAATATTTACAAATGTTGCTTCTGTACAGTTTAATTTCAAGTTGAAAATAACATATAATATTGATCTATAGTCCAGGCTTTTATAAAAAACAGAATTATTGCACCTAATACTGTATCGACCTTGAAATTTAAAGTCAATACTTGCTTATAAACTCTAGCTGCAAAAAAGGAAAATAAATCATAAATGTGATTTTACTGTGAAAAGTTTCTTTAAAAATGCAGCAACTGATTTGGTTAAGTACTAACACTTCAGCTCTAGTCATTACAACTATTGCACAGGATATATAATTATCCACATCACTGGAATTAATTTTAATCATTAGGTGCTCAGTTCCTTAAAAAAAAAAAAAAGATTTAATTACAGTGTACTTTGTAGTGCTCCTTCAGATATCTTAGTTTTTGACAGCTGATATTAAGAAAAAGCAAGATGAAGTGTAATCAGGTAAATTATGTGGTCAAATCCTGTAGTTTTTCCTCTAATTTAGGCAGTGTACACATGTTCAAGTGATCTGGGAATATTCTCCCATATTTATTTTCCTGGGGGAAGAACTTACCCAGAGATGCCAGAACAGCTGTGCTGATGCTGCACAGCCATGGAACCCCTGTGCCCACAACTCAGTGTACTCTGCAGGCTCCTCCAGTTCACTCAGAGACAGACAGCAGCAGTAGACAGGGGAGCTCTGCTTGGCTGACCCAAACGGCTCAGAGTCAGCCTGTGTCTCCCTGCAACACAGTGTGAGGATTGTGAAGGAGGCATGTTCTGTGTGTTGCTCAGCTGGAGCAGGAGAGTCCGGTAAGTGAGACACTGTACCCTGCGGTGAAGCAGTAGAAGTACCAAAGCAAAGTGCCCTAGAATCCTGGAGGACTGAGTTATGTCTTCTCTCAGAAGAGAATGTGTATAAACATTCACTCTCCCAGAAGAAACTCCCCAGAGTGATTTAACTGATTATTTCAGGGTTATTTTTCCTTTGGAGTAGCTATTTTTGCTGTGGGAGAAAAAATTCTGGATATGCATATGCTCATGATTTTGCCTGGAAGACCAGCAACTCTCCCAGGAGAAAATGAATGGCTGTATGCGGCCTTAGATAAAACTTGTAAAGACTTCATAAGCCCTTTGACCTGAGCAAGGATCTAGGATTTTATCATATGTGTAGAATTATACACAAAATGTATTTGTCCAAATTCATTGCTTATATATCTTTCTGGAGTAAATAGGGTGCAATGCATTATGTTAACTGTAGATAGTAAATAACTTCAGCTATTTTGGTGGTGAAACTGTTAGAAATATTATCGAAAATGCATTATCAATAGTGTTGTTAGAACAGCGCAGCTGCCAGCTCTCATCAATAGTGTTGTTAGAACACCGCAGCTGCCAGCTCTCCCCGTCTCCCTGATATGGGAAGGAGGGGGTTGGAGGGGAGGACACTAAGGGCTCTTTGTATTAAGGTATCACTCTCTCTTTGTTTTGCAAATTTACTATCTCTTTGTTACAGTAAAGCTTATACTCCTTAGCGTTCTCATGCAGATAAAAGTAATAGCCATCTTGTCCTTGAGTTTGAACTTTTTGTAACCTAAAGTACTTTCTGAGCAAGCGCAATTAACTAATACATATAAGCCTATCTGCCCCGCATACTTAAGTAGTTAATTATAATACACATGTGATGTATGACGTGACGTCATTTCATATATGTTTGTATGAACCGGAAATGAGTTGTAAGAGTTCCTGCTTCTGTACACGTGCTCAGGAGAGAGGGGATAAAAGCCTGCTGGGGAGTGTGCCCCGCGGGCAGAGAGAGTTTGGTCTTTTGTCTTCTCTCTCTGACCCTATTTGCAAATATATACCTTTTGTATCACCAACAATGTGTGCCTGAAGGATCATTAATATTCATGAGCCTCCAAAGAAACGAATCGTGATTTTTACATCAAAACCAAGAAGAAAACGAGAGAGAGAGAGAGGAAAGGGAAAAGAAAAAGGGTTAAAGAGGGAAAGGGAAAAGAAGAATTCAGGAGGTAACAAAGTGCAAACTCTGACTCATTCTGGTATATCAAGCTGCTTTAAAAGAAAAGATACCTCATACCAAGTGTCTTGGTAAGGCCCAATATGAGAATTATAATATGACCGCTGTGTAAGGACCAAGTCTGCCACCCAAAGAAATGATCAGGAGACCATCAAACACACAAAACATTACCTGCTATAGTTTGTATAATGTGAATGTATCCATATCACAAAGATTCAAAATAAACAAACTGTAACAAGTGGGCATCCTGGGGCTGGTGTAATCACTGGTCCACCTACTCGTCACCAGGCAAACTGCCTGACTACTTTTCCTGCCACACCTTAGTTGGTATCAATTAGAAGATGTCAATAAGGCAGGAGGCTACCCATTTACTTGCCCTGATGCCAAGGGTTTATATAAACAGTTGTGTCCCATGCCTCACAGATGGCATCCATGGCCTAATGCCAGGCCTGCTTGTCTGGCCTAACACCCGGCCACTCAATCACTTGGTGCTCCACTTGCGGCTTTTCCTTTTCTGGAAGAGCCTGCCCACGACCGAGGGCGGGGAGTTCGCTACTGATGGACTGTCACTGTTCCATAACAGTAATGAAAGTCCCTAAATTGAAATGGTGGGTTTTTAATCTACACAGGTAAAAGCCCAGCAATTGAAAACCCATTGTTTGAATTTAGGGAGAACTAAACCCCTGTCATGTGTACAAGCAGACAAAAATTGTAGTTTCGAGTAAACTTATTTTTATAGATACAATTATTTTCTTTTCTTGTAGAATCACTACATAGTAAAACATGGGTGGGCAAGATGGTGGATCCAGCTGGCAGCCAGACTATTTCCCAGCATCCCCTTCCCACATGGTTGAGGCCAGTGGAGACCCCATGGTACCTCATGGTGCTTTGCCATAGAGACCAGCCTCAGCCGCACTAGCAGCACATGCAGAAGTGTAAGGTAGGCGGCTGCTACAGAGCCACTGGGATCTTGCAGTGGAGGCTGCTTCATCCAGGGTTAGAGTAGAGCCATGATCCGCTGCCTGTGTGCCCCTGCCCAGAGTATGTTGGACATAGATTGCCACTCTATCCTGGCCCTGGACTAAGATGCCCCCACTGCAGGATCCCAGAGATTCCAGAGCAGCTCCCTGTCCTGTCTTGCTGTGCATCTTGCCAACACAGCTGAGGCCAGTCTCCATGGCAATCTCAGCCTTGTACTATCACAGTGCAGCTGCGGCTGGGGTATCTATGGAGACCGACCACAACCATGCGGGTAGGGGCTGCTGGGAAATGGAGTCCACTTCCAGTTAGATCCGGCCTGCAGGCTGGACTTTGCCTGCCTCTATTAAAAGGTAGCCAGGTCACTTAATTTTCTTTCTCTCTTTTTTTTTTTTGCTTTATAGTCATAGAAAGTAGCTGGTTCAATCCTCTATTCTAACTAGGATTTTCCCCATCTAAACTGTCCTATACAAACATTTGTCTAACGTATTCTTAGAGCTATACAAACAGTCCTCTTACACAACTACAAGCACATTGCATAAAAACATCAAGAACACCCTAAACTGCTATAGGTAAAGCAGAAAGACAAGGACACTGTCAATATCTTACCACTGCAAGCACATAAAGTGGTTGTTAAAATACAGCGAAGAGACTCAAGGAAGAAGACTTTGTTATACTTGTTTGAAAGGCTTTACCTATGTGTTTTGGAATAAAAGGGTCTTGAGCTAATCCAGTTGAAATGATTATAGAGTCCTGGAAAAACCTAATCTTTGACCTTTCAAACAAAAAAAGGTTGAACAAAAGCTTCATTGTGGAGAGATATTTGGACTTATTAGAAAATTGAGTACATATCTGAAATACCAATAGGACTGTGAATAAATAAGAAAATCCCAGAGTAAATCTGCATACTTGGGGAAAAAAAATATTTTTAAAAGTTTCTTAGCAGAACACATTGCGTTTTGAAAGAGATAAGGCCAAAATGTTCAAACTCAACCACCTAAAATTAGTCGCCTAAATTCATACGTAATTAACAGAAGCCTACATTTCAGATAACCTTCATTCTATATCAGTGATTCTCAAACAGAGTACCAAGGCACCATGAGGTGCCATGGGAACATTTTAAGGGTGCCATGAAATGCTATGCAATATTAGCACTGGTAGGTGTGCAAACACCTACACATGATAAACAACATAAACTCAGAGATTTCAACTAGGAATCCATAGTGGCAAAAATATTCTGACCTATTGTGGCTTTTATGAATCCTTTGCAATAGGAGAATTGCTCTATTATTATTTCATGGTCAAAAAATGAGTGAAAGCTAAGAGCTTTTCGAAGGAGTGCTTAAAATTTAATGAAGGGTGCCTCAAGTCCAGAAAAGACTGAAAACCATTTTTCTACATGAATGAAGTAAATGGTAGTTGCAGGTGGCTATTACCTCTGAAACCATGTAATTAATTTAGGTACCTAAATATTAGTGCAATTACCTAAATTTTAGCTGGATAAAAATAGCTTAGCTTTAATTGTTTCATAAAGAAAGTAGCTTAATTTGCTTACCACTCCACCCCAAAACACCTATATAACTACATATGTTTTTATTAGATGCACATCATTTTTTTAATGTCATCTTAGGAGGCTTCAGTAGTTCTCTTAACAACCTATAAGCATTTCTAGCATTCTGAACGTTTAATTTAACTGGTTTCTCAACTCTGAGCATTGTACATGCAATGTAATAAATGTACTATTTTATTGAAAAGTATAAAGCTACTATAGATCAGGCTAGATAAGGCTACAATCAAAAGCATCTTCCAGGACTGAACTGAGACAATTAAAAACACTACATTTTATGCCATAATGAGTTCCAAATGAAATTCTCCAACAGGAAAACTTCCTTAGGTTGCAAACACATGAACATTTGAAGCCTCTTCAAAAGAGGAAACCTTAAAAAGTTACATTAGAAAGCTGGTACATTCTAATTGTTGTGTGTGAATGAGCTGAGAATGATTCAAATACAGCAAATCCACTCCAATATTAACACTCCTTCATCAAAGGTTAAGTTTTTATAGATAATAATTATAATTATTGTTAGTAGTCTTTATAGTCTGTCTTACTCCTTATAGGTCCCTTGCCCCCATGGATCAGAATTTGAACACGGTAGAGAGACTTACATACTGCCATGACCCCAAGAGCAATGCCGTCTTCAGTTTTGTACTCTTGGAAAGGTCACTCATATTAGCAAGGTCAAGAATGAGATTTCTAGACCAATAGCAATCCAAAAATAAAAGGCCTCAGTGGTGCAGCAGGAAGATGAAGAGAGAGAATGTCATACTTGCTACAAAGGTAGATGAAAGCTGAAGAGGAATAGAAACCTCAAGTCATCTAGATTTTTCTTGCAATTAGATTAAGATTTCCTTCCCACAGAGTATCATGGTTGCTCATGCACAGCAGCACACCCACATTAAACAAAGATACCCCTGAAACCTAGGCAACTTTGAGATCTTTATATGGTTTTCATTTACCTGATTAAGGTCTTTGACTCAATCAACAGAGAAGCCATATAAAAGGTCCTGAAGAGATTTGGATGCCTGCTGAAATTTGTTACTTTATGTCAGACTTCAAGATAATATGATAGCAGCTATCCTAAGAAATGGCTTGGAAATGGACCTCTTCACTTTTTGAACTGGAGCCACGCAGAGATGTGTTGTTTTTACTGACACTCTTTTCTATGTATATCACAGATATTCTGTATCCCATTGCTGATAGGCTTCCATTCAGTCAGCATCCTGTATCACATCTCTTTAGTATCAACCAATTATGTTCCAGATCAAGACGAACAACACCTCCATTACTGACCTGCAATGTGCTGATGATTATGTCATGTGCTCCCATTCAGTTAAAGAGTTCCAGATTATTCTCAATTGCTTCCGTGAAGTATATAAAATGCTTGGACTTACTAATTTCACAAAAAACAAGATACTTACCAATCCATCCCAAACTAACTATATGCTTCTCTACTTAGTACAGTTAGAGGGCAATCTTTGGAAAAATGTTGAGCATTTCCCCTACTTCTGTAGCTACCATTCCCAAAAAGTAAACATGGATGACAATATTCAACATTGGATAAAATCTGCTGCCTTTAGACATCTCTAAAATTGTATCTTCAGTGGTCATGATATCAGGACACACACCAAACTTCCTGTCTAACTGGCAGTCATCATTCCTATCCTGCTGTATGGATGTGAAACTTGGATTAGAAATCAAAAACATCTGAAAGCTTCAGAATATTATTGCCTGCAATGTCTTCAGAAAATCCTCCAAATCAACTGAAAGAACAGAAGAATGAACTCCAGCATTCTGATTCAGGCAAACTCTAACAGCATTGAAGCCATGTTTATATGGCACCAGCTTGATTGGACAGGATGTCATAAGGATGCCTGATAAATGGTTTCTGAAACAGGTTCTATACTCTCAGTTTACTAATGATAACCACTCCAGACATGGGCAAAAGAAGAGCTTTAAAAGACACCTTGAAGATTAGCCTGAAGAAATGTGATATTGACATCTGGGAAACTCAAGCACTGAATCACACCCAATGGCACCATGCAGTGTGAAAAGATATTGATCATTTTGAGGAAACTCCCTCACTGTGGAGGTGGATAGATGAGAGAGACAAAGGGAAAGAACAGAGATCCAACATTACCAGTTCCCATTCCTTCCTCCTGGAACTATTGGCCATGTTTGCAAATGTGCGAGTCTTGGATTAGCCTTCTTAGCCATCTCTGGACTCATCAATAACCCCACAATTTACTAGAAGACTCTCCTCATATTAAGGGACTGCCAATGGTGAGATAGATATCTGACCTTATTATGGAACTAGCATATGATTTAGTGCATATGGAAAAAATACTGTATCATGGCAATCACTTTAAGCCTTCACAGTATTTCACAAAAGTGGGCTGGTTCATTTTGCCAATGGCAAATGGCTAGGATTTCATAATACTTTGTAGTTGTTCTAATGAAAGGAATGGGAAAGCTAGAAATCATAAGTTCTCAGTACTGAGCTGTTTATTCACACTACAGAAATGGATTTTTTTTTTTTAGGGGAAACAATGAGAGGATAAGAGATTACTATAGTAAACTAGTCTACTATTATTTAGAGATCTATGGTTTCCACTGAGATAAGGCTCTAACAGTAAAAGCAACAGTTTCACAAAAAAGGCAACCCAACCACGCTTTTTCAAACAAAGAATTTCCACTTGAGTCTATTGCATCACTTGGCAGCTTAGGTTGTTTCTGCCCTTAAAGATTTTTCTTGCACAACTCAGCCCTATGCTTGAAAGCTCATCCTTAACCCACTGAAGACCACATAGTTTCAGAGCTAAGAGCCTGGATATACATCTTTTTGTACTGGGGCCCCTTCTTTTACATATGACTGTACCTCTCACTTCCAAGGGCTCATTCCTACAACTGTTACTCTCAGATCTTGCAGCTGCACCTCCAGAAATGTAATATATTTCATCCAATGCTCCAAATGCCCCAATGGAAAATACGTAGGAGACACCAAACAACAACTGCACACCAGAATGAATGCACACCGGAAATCTATCAAAGACAAGAATACCCAGTTACCTGTGGGGGACACATTTCTCACAACAAAACCACTCTCTCTCCAATCTCTCAGTCCTCATCCTCAAAGGGAACTTACAAAACACTTCCCAGAGATAAGCCTATGAACACCACTTCATCAGCCTCCTGGATACTAAAAATCATGGACTAAATATAGACATTGGATTTATGACACATTATAGCCTGCCTGACAGCTGACTTCCCAGGTACTTCTCCACTATTCATCCCCTTTCTCTCCCCCCACACCCAGCCTGTCTCTCACCCATTGACTCCTTAATCTACATTTTCACTGGCTGCAGCCTCTGGCTTCTTTACTTTTCATTCAGTCCAGGAAGAGCACACACCAACTGCTGAAACTTCATTAGCTTGGAGAAGGGTTTTTGAACCTGAAAGCTTGCTAAAAAACTGTTCTCCAACTATTTAACTATCTAATAAAAGACATCAGATTCACCCAAAGAACCATGTGTTACTCCTGAATAGCACTTTCATGAATAGTCTCAACTACCTATCATGAGCACAGAATATGGTAGGGGAACCTTATTTTTAAACCATTTACAATACATCTTTTCAGTAACAACTGTAGTTTTAAAAGATAAATGTAAATAAGTATAAAGCCTTTTCCTTTATAAAGTATACATGTTTCAATTTTTTGCCACACTGCTGGGAACTGCAGGTGCTTAGCATCTTTGAAAAATCAGGCCAGTCATGTATTACTTTTTCAAATCTTTAGCTTTTTCATAAAAGCAGTAAGATGGTGGGGGAGGAAGGGAGGAGAGGTTGTAGCAAAAAGAAAGTAATGCTTGCAACAAAACAATTCTTCCAAATGTCCCAAAATAGCATTTGCTAACCAAAAGAATGTCCATTTTCATTTCTGAATACAAGCATAACCTAATCAACCTTCTCCTGCCTTTTCCTTTAAAAACCCCCCCCCCAAATCAAAAAGATTTATGACTCACTACAACACTACATTGCAATTCAGATCAGGAGACCTTGTCTCAAAACACATTCCCTTGGCCTGGTAGTTTTTTGCAAACCATCAGCACTGTAAGAGCATGTGCATCTGTAAAGAGAGATGCTGACACTGCCCTTCTGGGGCTTACCTTTTATAGAAAAAAATTACCAATAATATGTTCTGAAGATATACTCCTGAAGCTGACTCCTACATAAGTAATGGGAGGAAGGAATATTTTACTGAGAGAGGCCTGTTTCTAGTTTATGAATTCATGTCTGTGCAGCCCTGATAATAAAAGAAGCTTGCTGGCTCCATCAATATCCTGAATACTAGACACAATCAGGGAGGCACACTTTTTTCCTGCTTTGCATTCAAGACAGCGCACTAAATATAATTTTCCCCCTCTCTCCCAGCTGTCAGAAGTAGCCATGTCCACAAAAGCAATGCTGCCATTTCCTATTATAATTGATGAAGAATGGCAGCCTTTTGCTAATACCTTTGGTGTGCCAGTAGCTAGAGGCAGTTGGTATAAGTCTCAGCATTTAGTACATAACCAACATTTTTCTAATATCCTCAGAATAATACTACTTGATTTACACTGTTCACAGACCAGAGACCATAAATGCTGAAGTCCAATATAGCATTTATTAGGCTGAAAACTAAGAGGACTTGACTTCCATTTGAAAAACTCTCTTATCACTTTTGGATTTCTTCTTTGCAAATTCTTAGCCCTGTGTATATAAAACAAAACTTTTATTTATGTTATAAACAGTTTAATGAGTACATTAAACTGAGCATTAACAATGAGTCATCAAGGAATCTCATTGTTAGAGGCAACAGAAATAATAATTGATAACAATTCCTTTCAATTGCCATTGCTTCTGCTCTCCCACAATTCATTGGTCATAGTAAATAAGGAAGGGGGAAATTCAGAGTTGTCTTTTTCCTTGAAAATGGTTTTGCTTAGAAATCAGTTAAGGATTTTTGTTTCCCCTTGTCCATTTTGAGCAGTCAAAGCTTAGCCACTGAAAGTAAATAGTCTGCCTAAAGCTCTGATGAATCCGTCTGCTGGAGTATTTATTTAATTCAATTATTTTATTTTTATTATTCTAAATTATTTATTTATAAAGCAATATAGCTATTTACACAGTCCCAGAGCTGTGATAACATTTACAGTAGTTGCACTTCTGAAGAAAATGAAGGAGCTCATAATAGCAGTTAATAGACGATACCCAAAATGCACATAAAGGAGTAGAAGTGGGCAGAAGTGACTGCTGGAAATAATGCACTGGGAAGGAAACACAAGACTCAATTAGCAAATACTCAATTTAATAACCAACAGTTTGAAAACTTCCTCATAGTCCTTTTCTTTTTCCTCCCATTTTCAACTTGGTCAGTGTGATTTAAATATGAGAAAAGGCCAAGCCAACCCCCTCTCTTTCATCTTGATGTTTAAGAAAGAATGGAATTCATAGAATAAAAAAATTATGTTTGATATTTTTCCTTTGTCTTTATTTTCCTAACTGGAGTGATAGTGGAGCAGTAACACCTGATGTCTTGACTCAACAGGGCCTAACAGAGTTTTGATGCTTTAGCTATGACAGGCAGAAAGGAAAAATATCCACACATTTTAGCTGATATTTCTGGAAAACCTCCTTGTAGATGCAACCACACCAAGAGTGCTTTTGTTAGCTTCACTTATGAAGTTTGAGGGAGTAGTATATGCACTTGGGCAGAAACCTTCCCTGTGCTGGCAAATGCTGCATCTCCACCAGGGAGCACCGTCAGCACAGCTATACTGACTATTCACTTACTACAGACAAGCCTAATGATGTGCCTAGCTTTAATGAGATTATATGTGTGCTAAACATTGGACACACGTTTAAGCACCCTGGTGAGCTAGTCTTAGCATTTTGGTGGAAAAGCATGCAGCTGAGAATAATAAAAAAATAAACAATAACAAAAGTTGCAATCAGCTGACAGACAAAGCCATAAAGTGGTATCAGCTTCAACCTGATCAAAAAATGCACTGAAGTAAATGTTCAGCGTGACTGATCTTCATGCTTAGTTTGTTATGCAGGGACAATGGTATACTGGAACTGATGTCTGGCATTTGAACATTAATGCAGTTAGATGGTTGTAATGCTGATCAGATGCACAGCATTCATTACTATCCGCTGTGTTCTTTTCCAAATCCATGCCATCATTCTAGTGCCAGATGTAAGAGTATGAATGGATGAAATATTTCAGACCAATTTAGGTACCAGCACACACTTTTCCCATCTTACTGTTCCCTGAAGACTCTGAAGGTGTGAGAAGGGAACTTAAACAGCAACAGAACAACCCATAAATGATAGACATGACACACAGAACACAGAAGGAAGGAAGAGCAACGTATTGTAACATTCATTATTTTAAAGTGTAAAGTTTTTTTATGAGCTGAGTTTCACAAACTAGTACTTCAAATATCAAATATTTACACAGAGAGGAAATTTCAAGTTAACATAGTATAGAATGAAATACGAATCTAAAATGAATGCCATTCATATGCAATGGTTGTTAGGAAGACTTTGGCTTCTCTTGTAATTTGCATTAGCAGAAAGCTTGCACATGAAGCCTGGTTTAAATATTTTGATCAAATTTGCGGTATGATTATAAAATATGAATGCATCACCCACTGTGGGTCTTCAATTAAATGGTGCTTGCGATTCTACACTAGACCTAGATAAAATTTCTACCATTAGATTTACAATGGTTTATAAGAAGTTTCCAACTGGTTTTGTTTATGTGGATTCATATATATATGGATCAAAACTTGTATGACTACCCAGGGACTTTGGGTGACTAATTTGAGATACCTTGAAGGTGTCAGGTTTATGGAGGATGAAGGCTTAGTACTCTGAAAAATCAGGCTAAGTTTTGCCTTCTTGGCATCTTGTTATAAAGGTTTTGTACATTTTCAAGCTGGGATTCATGATTTCATAGCTAAACCAAAGAGGTTTAGAAATTGATTTGTTTCTAACCACAAAGTAAATCAACTATTTATTTCTTGAACATTATATGGTAAATTCTCCCTTGATGTCCAGCATATGTAAAGCCGCCAAAGCTCTACTACCTGATGGAAGCTGGTGTGGACCCCAAAGTGGATTTGGGCTACACCACACAGGGCATTAATCTCTGACTCATCTAGATACCAAGGGCCATTTGATGGGTTAGCACTTGGAACAAGTTAAAAGATTTTGACCATAGTTTCCTAAAACTTTTACTTCACAGACAGGTAGAGGCTGGCAAAAATGACGATAAGCCTTAGAACTATAATAATACACAGTAAGACCCTGGTCCCAATAGGCAAACTTAGTGGACCTTCATGAATGTCAATTGGGTTCCACCAATCCTTTCATAAGGAGTACCTCAAAGATGACAGACAGAGACAACAAATTCACATAGTAATTGCCTCACTGGATGAGACCAAAGGTCCATCCTGACTCACAGAGTGATTAGGAACAGATGCTTGAAAGGAAAATTAAAGAAACCCCATACTAGGCAAATAAAAGAAGCCTGTCCCCATAAAGGGATCATCACGATGCATAGAATTAGTAACTGGATTAAATCCTGAATTAGGAACAATTTTATCCCTTTCAAATTCCTTCTATTGCACTTAACTATGATCATTCTGAATATTCTTGCTAAAGGTCCAAGGCCTTTACCTCATAAGCAAGAGACACTCACTCTTCTTTGTACTTAGGGTAACAGATCTCCAATCCTATTTGGTTTTATGGACACTGCCATATTTCAAATTATTAATACTAATATTTATCTATTTCATTGGAGTAGTTGAATGTTAATTAACTATTACCTGTAAACTGTCAACCGAAGATGAAAATGTTATTTATGTAACTGCTACCATAATTTATACTTTGTTGTTTCACAGAGCTGAAGAAACAGCATAGTTGTGTGAAAGACAGTGGGCGCATCTACACAAGACTCTAGAGACACAGTAGGCTAATTCTACTGTGCATTAATGAGGCTGGCAAAACATACTAGTGCACTAACGCACAGCAGAATTAGTCTACTACGCATTAGTGTCACAAAAAATTGTGCACAGTAGCACCAACTATGGCACATTAGTTTAATACCTGTTACTACAGGAACTAAACTTAATGCACAAAAATTATGGTGCATTAATGAATGTGTAGGTGCACCCAATGATTTTCAATCAAGGTGCCTTGAGATTCTTTCAAGGCTGTGAAGGGGTAGCACACCATATTTGTACTGTCAGATGCGCAAACATGAATCACAAGATACACCCAAAGATTTCAAGCACAATTCATAATATTAAAGACATTCTGCCCTGCTGTGGATTTTCTCCATCCTTTGCAACAGAAAAATTTCTCTATTATTTTTCAGCAGTCAAAAAATGGACCAGCATTTCCTAAGGGGTACCTTAAATCTAAATAGCTTAACAACCACTGGTGTAAAATGAGAGAAACTCAAGCAAAACATAGTTGCAAAACATACTCAGACAAGTGAGAACCTTCCAGTTTACCAGTCTGATTTTTTATTGTGCAATAAGGCCATATCTTTCTCTTAATCTCAGGAAGTGGCTACAGTACAATGTTCTGAGAATAAAATAAGAATTTAAAAGCAGACCCCAACCATATTATGAATCTGGCAAATTTCTAGACAAGGTACTGTCATACCAAAGTCCTTATCAAGTGCATCATGGTAGGACACATTGACCTAAAGGAAATGTGTCAATGTGCCACCAAAGGAACATTTTTTTCAGATGAATCTGGTTGGACATTACGTAACAAAGGATCAGTCAGAAACATGCTTTTCACTCATTTCTATCTTATTAACTCTGCCTCTGCTTCAAGGTGCTGCTAACAGAGTTCTCTCCCTGGTTTTTTTCCTTTTCTTCTTTTATTTTTTGATATTTAGCTTCTTAGGACCATAGGAAGGATGTCTGTAGTTAAGTAGAGGATAGGGAATGAGAAAACTTACATTCTATTCCCAGCTCTGCACCAGAGCTGTGTTAAGTCAGTTAGTTACTTCTCTATGCCTCAGCTACTTCAGTACAAAAATGGGACTGTGAATCATTCACACATTTACCTCATGGAGCTCTTGTGGGACACAATTCATACAGTTTGTAAAGTGCTTTAAGATTTGATACTCTAGGATTACACCAGAAAAAAAAGGCACTGCCTATTCAACCGGGAATAAGGAATAAATTATTCCTGCCCCTGTTCCTAGGACTGTTTAAGTATTTTTCATTAAACAGTCTTTGAATAAAAACAGGAACAATCCTAGGAAGAAAGACCAGAAGCCAGAACTCCTTGCTCCCAACTGAGTGCTTTAATAACTAATGTGATGCAGAACGATGCACCTTCTGTGTTTTTTCTCCTGCCTCCATGAATTTTGTAGTTCTTTCTGAAGCAGCTCAGCTTCAGGATCCAAAGTCTTCTACTCACTGGTAAAGTGTTTTGGCTGTTACAAAAATGGTGGGTAACAGTGGTACTGTCACCTCCCCCTCCTGCAAACAAAAAATGGTGAGAAAACAAAAAGATGCCATACTCAGTTCTCTGAACAAATGCTTTTAGATATCTATCTGCTAAAGAAGATTCAGTGTTTGGATCCTGGTGCCTCCCTATAGGTCTGACTCACAGGCCTAAAACTCAGGAGATGGTGGGGGGAGTTCAAACTAATCCTTAATATTTCGTATCACGTATTTCCAAATGACTCGCCATTCAGTATGCAGATTTTTGGATTATCCTTCTGGGCCACACAGTTCTCCCCAGTGACTAAAAGCCTAACTCTGGGTTTTTTGGATTTCACGCTGAGAACGAGGTACCTAGAATTCAGGTGTTTCAATAATTAACAGTGAAGATGCTTACACTACATTCTTGATAGGGTTTGGCATATATAGTCAAGAAAGATTCAGAAGCAAGAGTGAAAAGGAAATACAAAATGCTGTGTATTTGTAACAATGTCATATCAGATTTTATAAAAACTAAAATTAGGGATGCATAAATATATTTGATTCAGCTATTCACTTGAAAAATCAAAAATTAAATATGCTTATTTTTATTATTAGAAGCTGAAAAAAATAGTTGCAGATCAAATCTTTTTTTTTTATTTAACACTAACTATTTCATGTCCTGGCACTTGTAATATATAAAAAAAAAATCACCCAAAAAGCAAGGAAAGGAAGGCCAAAATTCATAAAACTGCTGGAAGATCACGTGGCACCAATTACTGAGTCATCTAAGAGATGTGAGATTCAGATTCACTTTTGTCCTCCATTCAAAGGAAGAGATGTAGTGATCACTAGGTTCAATAAACAAGGCATACATGAATGAGAACAAGTAAACAATGAACTTTATTGTAGATCAGTAGGCAATCTCTGCAGTCCTTTAGTCTTTCTAACAAGCTTCTTAATCAAGAGACCATCTTTCAGTTACCAAATTCTTCAGTCTCCTTAGCTAAGAAGTACCTGTAAATTACAATTTCTATCACTATAACAGAAATACAACAATTTCTCCCTTTAAGGAAAAATCTACCAAATTATACATTGTTCTAAGTAGGTAGGCTGCTCTTGAGCTTTCCTTAATGAAGCATTTTCACTTTGATTTAAAAAAAAAGAACAAAACCCTATTAATTGGAACAGACTGAAAGCCTCATGTCACCCCTCCCCCCCCCGCTAAGTGTCCCAGCCATAAAGTGTTTTAAAATAGAACAGCATCAGTAGATGAGAAAGAAGGAAACTCAGACCAAAATAATCTGTAGCTGCATAATTAGGATATCCTTCTAGGAGGTGGTGTTCTGGGACCAAATCCCTTTAGGCAAAGGTTGGAACTGAAATGAGTTCTTCCATGTCTTGGGTTAATAGGATGAAAGCACCCTGCAATTTTTTTTTCCTATTGTCTACAAGGACACTATTACTTCCTCCTCTTCTTCCTTCTTCTCCTGTGAATATACTCTATTTTTTCCCTCAACTGAAGCTATACAGAAAATCTGTGAATAGTTTTGAGAAGCCTGAATTTTTCAGTGAATAAACGGACCTGGCACAAAGACTATCTGCAGTTACAGTTTATTCTCTCTGAATGTAAATACAACCCCATGCAGAACTGCTCTGATAACTGAAATATCTATTGTTTCAAAGGCAAATAAAGAGAATAACATGACATAGCATGGAATATTTATCTATTTTAATGCAACTTTTATACTTGATATAGGGGAAATGAGACCACCTATATCTGACCAATATTATTATTTCACTATCTACCCATTGTACATGGCTGAATACTCCTGCCTACAATAGGTTTATGTGATAGGGTTGGATGGCACAACTGTTTTCCTTTTATTTTTCTCAAGTATCTGTCTCATGCTGAGAAAAAGAAGGAAAAGAGACACTGAAGGAAAAGGGGGCAGAGTAGAAAGGGATACAGATAGAGATAGAGAAGGTAGCTATGGAGTGAAGCAAGGAGCACTAAGGGATGGATTGTCCTGGATGGACAATCAACCTTGTTTATAAAATGAAACTATTCCTTCATCATGAGTAGGGATCCTGGTTTTCGCTGATATAAAAAAAATTCCCAATTTTCAGGTTAAAAAAGTAACCCAAAATCTAGGTTTTTCTGTGATTAAAATGAAATGCCTCTAATACATAGATGTATACATAGTAGCTTTTCATTCTGACCAGAGAAAACTATGGATTCTAGGATACTGTTTTTAACCTGAAAATTGGGGATTTTTTTTAGTCAAAGAAAACCAAGATCCCTGATCATGAGTACCAGTTAATGCAGGATGTCAAAGAGCTATGATTGCAGACCTCTCATGAAAATATGGGACAGGTATATTGATAAGTTGCTTAGGATCTTCCTATCTAAGACAATGTTTTTTCCGATTTTTTAGACTCAAGGCATCCCTCAGAAAATGCCAGTTTTTATTTTTCCCCTCATTCGTTGGCTATGGAAAAATAAGAGGGTGATTTTTCTGTCACTAAGAACTCAGGAGGATTAAAATAGGACATATTGGGCACTTGTACGCTTGATGATGTCACAATGCACACATGAAAAAAATTGTTACTTTGTATGGCTTAATGGCATCACACATTACACTTGCACTGAGTTGGGGGTTTTGGATGAGTTTGCATTGTTACAAACTAAACTACATCCTGAAGCAGCTTAGGTTGCAATGATGTATTGCAGTTATTAGTCAGCTCATCCCCCTGCCATGGGAGCAGCAGGCAGGCATGCTCCACAGGAAAAAAAAAAGGATTGGGCCTCTTGCCGCTTCTGCCTTGAGCAGGTGGGTGCCAAAAGCAGAAGCGGTGAGGGGCCCGATCCTTTTGGGTTTTTTGTCTGTGGAGCCTCCCATGGCCAGGGGGCAAGCTGCCAGTGAACCAAATGGCTCCTGAGCTGCAGGGGAGCTCGGTTCTTCCCTCTGCAGTGGCAGTGCCCCCCTATTTCCCCAGAGCCACCCAGGAGGGCTGCTACTGGTCCTGGTGCTGCCCCAGCTCAGAGGCAGCACCTGGCCTAATCCAACTCTTCCCCAGGAGGTGCTGCCACCACAGAGGGAAGGACCAAGGCCCCCTGCAGCCCAGGGGCTGCTCGGCCCGCCAGCAGTTCACCCCCCAGCCACAGGCAGGCTCTGCCGAAGCAAAAACAAGGATCAGGCCCCTCAGGTAACGTTTTGGAAAAATAAAACCCCTGAATTGAAATGGTGGGTTTCAATTAGAAAGCCACCATTTCAATTTAGGGGGCACAGAATACTAAACCCCTGTTATATGTACAAGTGCCCAATGTGTTCAATGCTCGATTCCTTTTTTAAATCTCTTGAGTTTATATTATGTTCAAGTGCTAACATTGTGTGGCACCCTGCATCACCCTTGAAAGGTCCTCAGGGCATCCCAGGGTACTGCAGTACCCCAATTGAGAATCACTGGTCTAAGCACTGGGTGTTGCAGGAAGTAAGGTTAATGATGCAGTTGACACTATTCTGTCTCCAGTAGCTTCCTACAGTCTTTTGTAAAAAATGACTTACTTCGGAGGAGACGTGTAGACAGGAACAGTCCCACAATTAGAATGCTGCGTATTGTTAGAAAGTTTTGGCTGCATTTTGATACTGGAATTCAATTATATTCTTCCTGTCTATAGGTTCAACCAGTATTGTATTTTATTTCCTAGCCTAAACAGCCATTTAGCTTTGCTGGGAAGGCAAAAAGTTGGCTTCTGCTCTCCTCATATAGTCAATTTGCATATTTGGTACATATAGAAGTAAATGCACATGTACATTTTTTTTTTACTAAAAAAACATTCAGCTTAGGTTTGGGAGGTACATGAGCACCTGAAGAAATTTGTTTTTCTTTTTACATGAATAAATTCCCTTCAACACCTGTTTAATAGTTTTACCTTAATTTAATAACAATTTCTTCTGAGATAACTACCTGATTGGATAAAGTGGCATTTTTAATGCACTGGCATTACTGGAAGCTGATTAAGGCCATGCTAACTTTTCCCAAAAAATCCAATTTATTCCCAGTTTATAACTTGGTTACAGATTATTTTAAGCTTTTCAGGGAAATTCTGAAATATAATGGTTATTTTAATACTAAAGGAAAAAAAAAAGTCTTTTCCTTTCCTAAAGAGGAAGTTGTCAGTTGTCAAGCTAACTGATCCCTGAAATGAGAACTGAGCCACGCAACAATATGCTAAAATTAATAGCAGGCTGCAGGCTTAACAAAACATTTTATTATGGCTTGTTTTTTGACTTTCAAAGATTGGTAAGAAAATACTTTCTGAATATCACGGACAAGTTATGTATTATTGTAGTTCAATAGAAAACTTGCTGTTTTCTACAGCATAACTACTGCTCTTTATATCTATTGAACCTCTTAGGAAGGTGGGCTGGGTATCCATGCAGATCTGCAAAAACAAGCAGAAAGGGAAAGGATGATGCACTACCTAATATCGGAATGCAGCCATACCTTGGTTTCCCTATTCTAAGTTACTAGTTTAGCTCTTCAATTTTGCTAAAATGGAGTTCCCTTTCAGGATAAAACCAAAGCCCAAACAAATACAGAATCTAAATCTTCCATCCAACTTCCTGTCTATTTCTTTACTTCTTTACTCTGCAGAGCTACCTTCTTACAGCCTGCACAGAGTCTGGTTTTCTTAAAACTTAGTATGCATGTAGAGTTTACTGTGACTGAGGGAATACGCTCTTTGCTCAGTATGTAAAAATTGTTACTTATTTTTCCTTTCCATGTTTCTATTACATGCTTGGGCTGTAGGGGATTCCACTGGTGACCTATTTTCTACCTGTAGCTCCTAACTGAAGACACGCTGCAGCATCTTGAGCACAGAATGTTATATTTTATGAATCAAGTCACATGAATCTTACTGGGAATATGTTTTCTTTTTCTTTTAACCTACCAATAGTAGCATCTGTTTGTCTGTAAGTTCTATTTATCCTTATATAGCTAAAATAAAGTTTTCTCTTATATACTATAGAAGTCTCAAAATATTACAGTGGGGTAAAAGAGTATAAAGGCATGCATATCTAAATAATTTCAACTACTTTTTCTGATTTTCTTTGTTTCTTTATTGCCCATGATAACTATTGTGATCAGAGTCACTGAGTACTTTATTGGCTATTTGTAGCTTCATGCAGCTGGGTTAAATGAATACCTGAGAAGTCATTTTATTTTTGAGGAGTTTTGTTTACCATCATAAATATTTACTTACTTGACTTCTATTGTGCAAACTATAATCATATTGGCACAGCACTAAACCCTCTCAAAGAGTGGCAATTACAACGTTATCTCATTTCAGCTTCCTCTTCTTATGAGTTAATTGCCACCTTTTCTAACAAAATGTTTTGGTTCAATACAGTTGGAAAGTATATAGGTTATTATTACAATTTACAATGACTCCTTTTATAAGATAAGTTTCAAACCACCAGATGGTGGCACTTTTTCAGCAGGATACAGAGTACATTTGTACTCTGTAAGCTTTTGAATTTTTAGTACTTGGTATCTTTAATAATCAATATCTGCCTGTTTTCCTTCTTGTCCTATGTAAGTTGACTTTTATTTAAAGGTAGAATGCTGTTTTAGAATATATTTCTCAAGGAAGGGCAGATAGAAAGGGATGGCCCAACCTCACTTTCATTGTCAGAGTTGTTTGTTTTCACCATTTTTAACTATTTTCCTAACTAGTATTCACTATGGCAGAATTCTTCCTTACCATCAACTTGAGAGCTGCTGTGCACTGTACTAGATATGCTGATATCCATGGAAGTCTTGCACACTGAACTACCACAGAATTTGCGAGAGAGATTATCACTGAAGGATAGAGAAAGGAATGTTGCTCTGAGATGATCACTAACATTTCTACACTTGAGGTTAAAATGTAAATATACCTCAATAATAAAAGAGGATCAAAACATTTAAATGATAGATTCTGTTATATTCCCTTCTGGAGATCAATGCCATGTGCATGTGTACATGAGGGCTTGATGCAGAGAGATTGTGATCTGTTTTGCTACTTCAGTGAAGTGGCAAAGAATCTCTGCTTTCTTCCCTGTCAATCTCTATTTCCTTCCTAAACAACATCTACAGAGATTTATTCCCTTCATATACTGTCCTGTCTCTAAAACTGATGTCCTGCTGTCAGACCTTCATGCAATCAACACAATAAATGGTAAAATAAGTGAAACCCCTCGCCAATGGAGTTTATCACCTGTGCATTAGCCACAAATCTCTTTTTTTCTCTTAGTCCATTGGCATGTTGAAAATAGATTTTAAAATGTTTATCTCCATGCTTAAGACACTTACCACTTACTTGTGATGAATCTAAACATTCCAAAGAATAACAAACATACGCATTTTGCAAATTTATTTTAATAATCACTTTTAAAATGTTATAATTACAGACAAAGGAACAGAATGATTAAGGAATTAATGGAAACCTTTGCATCCCCAACCTCCTCTCTCAGGCATTTCCAAAGAAATGTTGGGGCAGGGGCAGAGCAAAATCCCAGACATTTGCTCAGAGTTTAAAAAACCACCTGGACAGAGATGGGAGGACTCAAAAAGAGGACATGTCTGGGAAAACCTGGATGTATGTTAACCCTACATAAAACCTTCTCTACCCTGAAACAGTGCTGACTAACAGACTCAATCCCTTAAGGAAACTCTGAGACCTCCAATCTTATAAGCTTGCTGAGTTTACAGTTTATTTCATGGATAGCCAAATGTCCCATAGGTGCCAAAAGTGGCACAGCCAGTTTATGTGGGTGTGTCTACACATGCAATTATGGCGTCTGAATTTTCTGCACAGAAAATTCAGGTGCGTTAAACTGCATCCAGGCACACGTCTGAATGTGCATGATAGGAGACGATACTCAGGGCCCAAGGGGGGACCATCTCAACAAAAAGCAAGGGGTGCAGGAGTGCCCAAAAGCCCCCTTGCCTCACCAAGGGCGTCCGGGAATGCCCGATTGCCAAAAAGGCGATGTACACCCAGTGGAAGGGGGGTGCTATCTCCAAAGAGGAGTATACCTCCTCTGCTGGGGCCTGTAGGGTGGCTGTCAGGAAAGCTACAGCAGACACAGAGCTAGGACTTGCGTCCAAAATCAAAGATAACAAACAGTCCTTTTTCAAATATTTAGGGAGGATGAAGAAAGCACTGGGAAATGTGGGGCCCCTGAAAGATCCTCTGGGCAATCTGGTAGTTGCGCCAGAGGAGAAAGCAGACCTCTTTAACCAATTCTTCACCTCTGTTTTCTTGGTCAGGGACTGGGACTTCCTCACCGTGATGCAAGACAGACTCGAGGGGAATGCCTCCAGACATCAGGCCGGGGAGGACCAGGTTAGAGAGCTTCTGGAGGGGCTGGACGTGTTCATATCAGCGGGTCCAGATGCTCTCCACCCCAGGGTGTTGAGGGAGCTAGCAGGGGTTATTGCAGGGCCCTTGGCACAGCTTTACTAGTGCTCGTGGTGCCCCGGCCAGGTGCTGGATGATTGGAAGGTAGCCAATGTGGTCCCCATCTTTAAAAAAGGGAGAACGGAGGACCCAGGCAACTATAGGCCCATCAGTCTTACCTCAATCCTAGGGAAACTCTTTGAGAAGATCATCATGGAGCACATCTGTGATGGGCTGGCCTCAGAGATAATGCTCAAGGTCAACCACCACGGTTTCCTTAGGGGCAGGTCATGTCAGACCAACCTGATTGCCTTTTAGGATCAGGCCACAAAAGCGTTGGATGCAGGTGTTGCTGTGGATGTAGTCTTTCTGGACTTCAGCAAGGCCTTTGACACTGTCTTCCACCCCATCCTCATTAAGAAATCGGGTGACTGTGGCATTGATGCCTAGACAGTCAGATGGATTGCAGATTGGCTGAAGGGTCATACTCAGAGGGTGGTTGTAGATGGGCCATATTCAACCTGGGGAGAAGTGGGCAGTGGAGTCCCCCAGGGCTTGGTCCTTGGGCCCATGCTGTTCAATCTTTTTATCAGCGATTAGACAATGGGGTGAAAAGCACCCTGTTTAAATTCACTGATGATACCAAAATTTGGGGTAAGGAGGGAAAGACTGCATCAAGACTTGGATAGGTTACAGGGATGGGCTAGCAAAAACAGGATGCGCTTCAACACTGACAAGTGCAGGGCGCTGCACTTGGGCAGTGGTAACCAGCAGCACACTTATAAGATGGGAAACTCCCTTCTTGAGAGCACAGAGGCAGAAAGGGATCTTGGAGTCATTACTGACTCCAAGATAAACATAGGCCGATAATGCCAGGTCATGGTTGGCAGCGCTAACCGGACCTTGTCGTCCATTCACAGGTGCATATCAAGTAGGGCCAAGGAGGTGATCCTCTCTCTCTATGCAACACTGGTCAGGCCACAACTGGAGTACTATGTCCAGTTCTGTGCGCTCCAGTTCAGAAGGGATGAGGACAACATTGACAGGGTCCAGAGGAGGGTCACCCACATGATCTGGGGACTACAGGGCAGACCCCACAATGAAAGACTGCGGTACCTAAACCTGTTCAGCCTTCACAAGAGAAGGCTGAGGGGCGACCTGGTGACAGTCTATCAACTCACTAGGGGGGGCCTGAAGGTTTTGGGAGAGACCTTGTTTCCCCCAGCGCCCCCTGGCATAACAAGGAATAACGGTCACAAGTTGTTGGAGAGTAGGTTTAGATTAGACATCTGTAAGAACTACTTCACACTTGGGGTGGCTAGGATCTGGAACCAACTTCCAAGGGAAGTGGTGCTGGCTCCTACCCTGGGGGTCTTTAAGAAGAGGCTTGATGTCTACCTGGCTGGAGTCATTTAAGCCCAGTTTTTTCTCCTGCCCTGGCAAAGGGTCAGGCTTGAAGATCTATAAGGTCCCTTCCAACCCTACTTTTATGATTCTGTGCACCTGTGTCAGGAGCAAATTTACACCTGCTGGGAGCAGCTCAGTCCAGGGCTGCTCCCCCCTCCCTGCTCTTCCCCCCTGCAGCAGCCAGGGGGAGCTGCAGCCTCCCCCAGTGCCAGCTCCAGGCTGGTGGAGGGCACAAGAGTCAGACCAGGGAGTGGTGGGAAGCTTTACCAGAGTGGGGAACAGTTCCCAACCACAAGGAGCTTGGGATCACAGCCTGGCTCAGAAGGACTGACTTGTGGTGATGCCCCATGCCTGAGCAGCAGCAGCACCCTAATCTCTTTCTTCGCTTTTCTTGTAGGTGGTGGAAGAAGCTGGGATGAACTTGTTGGATCAGTCCACCATCAAGAAAGGTAAGGAGGCATCCACTCACTTGGCAGCCTCAGACCCCGCTCTGGTCTCTGGAGTCAGCTCTCAGTGAGCACCATCCTGCATGTCAGGGTCACTCTGCCTCCCAAGGCACTCGGCCAAAAAGAATGCAATGATGAGTTGGGATCCCCGAGTCCATGCCCTGGCTCCTGCCCAGTACTCTGGGGAGATAGAAGCTGAGAAGCTCTGGGACTGGGGGGAGACACATTGCTTAACTCCTGCCCAGTGCTGGTGGAAGATAAGCAGAGCCAGGACTGGGGTAATCCATGTTTCCCACCAGTCCTGGCACTGCTTAGCTCCTGCCCAGTGCTAGGAAAAGGCAAGAGCTGAGCAACACCAGGATGGGAGGGACACGCTCATTACCTCGGTCCCAGTGCCTACCTTTCCACAGCACTTGGCAGAACTGGGGTGTAGGCTCAGGGATCCCAAATTGTCACTGTCCTCTTTCTGGCTGAGTGCCTTGGGAGGCAGAGCAACCCTGAGACACAGGGGACAGTGCTCTCCAAAAGCCAGCTCCAAAGACCAGAACACAGTCCAAGGCTGTTGAGCGGGAGGATGCCTCCATACCTTTCTTGATTACGGACTGATACAGCAAGTTCCTTCTGGCCTCCTCTAACACGTAAAACAAAGTGAAGAGAGAGATTAGGGTGCTGCTACTCCTTGGGCAGGGGCATCATCCCAAGCTAGCACTGCTAAGCCAGGCTGCAATCCCGAGCTCCATGCAGCTGGGAGTGGTCTTCTGCTCTGGGGCAGCTACTCACTGCTCCCCAGAGCTCAAGACTTAGCTAGGCAGCAGCTGTGGCTCCCTAATGCCTTGGCTAACTGAGACCAAACTCCTCTCACTCAGTGTCTACATGTGCACTATGTTGCATTAAACCAGAGGATACCTGGGAAGGCTCTAAGGGATACACACAGGCAGGCAGGGATGGATCCACCACTGCTCCACCTTCTCTTGCTTGGCATCCAGCCACACACATCTCCCCTCCCCCGCTCTGCATCTAGCCACTGGGGGTACACTTATTAAAAAAGGTTGAAAACCCCTGCATTAAACTAATGTGTTATTTTCTAGTACTTGTCTGCATCAGTACTAGCAAAGAGTGCATTAGACTAATGTGCAGTGAGTGTGGCAGAGGTGTAGACAGTGATGCTATACAGTGCATTAGATTAGTTTAATGTGCAATAAAGCATCTTGTGTACATGCTCCCAGGGTGTGGCATACAGCACAGTGGGGAGGGGACAGGCAGCAGAACAGCAGATAATGTAGGGAGCAGAAAACAGAACAAGAATCATTCAAGGGGCATAGAGAAGGAAGCAGAAAGCAGAGCAGCAGGTTGGGAGGGAGAAGGTGTTCAAAGTGGAATTCAGGGAGGCAGGGCTAATTTGTGGCATAACTGCTAAAAAGTTTGTCCCCACTGGTTTAACTGCCCAGACGCACATGAGAAGTTGGATAGAAAACAAGCAAAGACTATATAAAGGAGTTCTAATTAACTTACTCTTTATGTAGCTGGCACAAAAAATGCATAGTTCTAGGCAGGGGATTTAAGGAACCTCTACATGTTTTCTGGCCTCCATTGCCTTACCCCTCTGTAGAACTCTTCATGCTATAGGGGATTCCTCTGAGAAGTTTGGATTTTCTCTAAATAATGCATCTTTACTCAGGACAGATGCTTCAATATTGGACCCTTTATAACAAAAGTTTGCACTGCTCATCCTCTCACCTGTTCTGCTTTAAATGTCCCTTAGCTTTCTATATCTCATCAGAAATACCTGCTTTCTCTGTTTTGTTGCTAGGCATTTTTCAAGACTTCAAATACCTCCCTAGTTGACAAACTCAAGGTGGTTTCCTAACTTATGAACCTTTCCTTTTAAAACAACAATGTTACTGAGTTTGGAAAACTGAATCGCTTCCAAACTTTAATTCTGCAGAAATTTTTGCCATGTCTTATGGTTTGACAGGTTGTTTGTGTGAAAAAACTGCACAGCTCCAAACTGTTAAGAATTATGTTCAGTTATATGGCATACAACTGAAAGGTGCTAGAAGAAAGCTCTATAGCTGTGTTTCTAAACCTTTTTTTGTATGTTTCAGATGAGCAATCCCTTATTCAAAACAAAAAGGAAATACCATTTTTTGCATTAAAAAGCAACCAAAAAACAGAAAGTTACCAATAAGAGTGAAGACAAACTTATAATTGTGTGTGTGTGTGTGTGTGTGAGAGAGAGAGATACAGAGACAGAGAGAGCTTGCAAAAGACAGAAGTAGAAATGGACATCTTGATAGAAAGATAGATAAACACTGGCATGAGACTACGACATTTTGACTATAAATACAGGTGCTGTGAGACTTGTTTTCCACAGCAACCTCAGGGAGCACAATTGATGTACTGTGTCACTACCTGTCATGGGCAAACTCCAGTGAGCTGAGCTGATTGCTAACAGAGCAGCTAGTATACCATCCAAGTGACCATAAACCTCTCTGAGCTTACACCACTGAACACATATTCAAAGTTTCTTCTGTGCCACAGCTGAGCTGTAGGAAACTGATCCCTGACACTGGTTTCCCAGAGTGCGCACACCCTAAATACTGAAAATGACCAAGCAACACAACAAGCTACCCAAATACCATGCATCTCAGAACAACAGCCAGGTCCTTCTGCCCACTTGCTTCAGGGCTGAGCTGGCTCATTCCAGCCCCTTCCCCTCCCAACCCCCAAAATGGTCACTCCTGATGTAGTTTAATGCCTCATGACTCCATTGACTATGTTGGAGACCCCTCCCATGAGAGATTAGAACTCACTTATTGAGAAATGCTGTTCTGCAGTAAGATTTCTGCTAGCATAAATATCTCTGTCCTCACTAGGCATTAAATCATGTTAAAACGGTGACAGCTGTAACAACGCTGAAAAACAGATGGAGATGGTTCTACTTCCAAATTAGACAAAATCTAAGTGGTTTTACCTTTACCAGTTCTCCTTTTACCTGCTTGCACTCTCACTCACACAAACATTTACTTATCTCAGACCTAGCTAAATATGTAAGGAGCTACATAAGGGGTCACCTAATTACTGAGCTGTGGTACAGACTAATTCCCAGGTCTAATACGTGACATAGAAAAATACTGAATGTTGGGCTTTACATATAGTAATATTATTGAAATGTTCTAGGTAGCTCCGTAATTCTAGTGCTTTAGACAACAACTAGCAAAGCTGAGAGGGTATTAGGTTACAATAAATATGTTAACGTTGCATTCTTTACCATTTATCAATGTGGATGTTACTGAGTGTGATTAATAAGACCATTTATGGAGACTGCAGTATGAAAGACCAAGGAATTCTTCTGACAACATGCTGCATACACAGAGTGCTGAATATAAAAATTGTGGATGACCTGGGGCACCTCTCACTTAAAGGAATACAGCATATTGAAAACAAAAATACTCCTCATTAATTTGAATCAGGATATGAACAAAAGAAACCTGTACTAACATACTTTGTCCCACTATAGATTTATTTAACTCTGATTCAGTCTGGGGGTAAATTTGCTACTAACTGGATGGGATTAAACAAGTTTAAGGCTACATACATCTGTCTATAGCATTTTAAAGCCAGTTTGAGGCTACTGAAGTTAAGTAACATTTCATCTATGTGCACCCTAATGGGAGCTTGTTTTCTCTATGGATAGAACTTGTAAAATCCAATTTTCCTTTTCATTATGTCCATTCTTATTTAACTTCATTCAGTGATGACTACTGCTACTAGACTAATTAGTTTCTCACCAGTTTCATTTTTCTGAATCCAAGGGCACCTATACATGTGCAGTGAGGCTGCTCTAATGCGCTGTAATTACAGCACATTGGAGCAGACTTGATTAATTGAGTCTGCTGGAGCATGGAAATTACTGAGCTCCAGCATCACATGCGTCTTCTCATTGGACGAACTGCACTTAAAGCGCCCCGCCTCCCCCACACTTTTCAGCACAGGGACTCTGGTGCACATAACACTCTGGGCACTTTAGAGTGGCTCTCAAAGTGTCTCTATTTAAAGAGTCCCCACCTCCCCCCCCCCGGTGGATAAACACCCTAATGCATTAACATGATGCTGCAATTTGGGGGTTTTCAGTGCCTTAAATAACTATCCAAGTAAAAAAAAAAATTGTAAACAATGAATCAATAAGAAACCACAATATCATACTTATTCATGAGGCAGAAAACAATTTAATATTTTCACAAAACCCACAATTTGGATCGACCATTAACAGTAGTTTTAGTACCTGTACCTGAGTTTTCTTATATAGAGATGAATATATTGCTAGGCAGCAGATAATTCCTATACAAAATGGGTGAATGGACATGGTACTGATTATGCCTTTTTTACCTTATGGCTTTGTGTCACATGAAAAAAATGTTATGCATGCCCTTTGATCTCCCTTTACCCACTGAAAAAAACAGGGTGGGCCTAGCTGCTTGAAATCCATTCAAGACATTGAAATCCCAGCTGAAAATCCATGATTAGAGAAAGGAATGGGACATGTTTTGGTCTATACAATTTTCTTTCAGGTATAACTAGCAATACATTTAAGTATTAGCACAATAGTGATCCCTGGGGTTCAGGAGTAAAGGAAAACCCTGGAACCTGGGGATAGCACCTCCCACGATCCCCAGGGTTTGAGGGACTTATCATTTCTGTTGCTGCTACTACTACTATAGTTTCATAGTTTCATAGTAGCTAGAGTCGGAAGGGACCTAGGTAGATCATCTAGTCCGACCCCCTGCCTTAGCAGGAAAGAGCACCGGGGTCAGATGACCCCGGCAAGGTGCTCATCTAACTTCCTTTTAAAAATCCCCAGGCTAGGAGCCTGCACCACTTCCCCTGGAAGCTGGTTCCAGGCCCTAGCCACCCTGACTGTGAAGTAGCGCCTCCTAATATCTAATCTAAACTTACCCTCCGCCAGTTTGTGACCGTTATTCCTGGTCACTCCTGGCAGCGCACGGGGGAACAGGGACTCCCCCAATACCTGCTGATCCCCCCTGACCAGTTTGTAGCAGGCCACAAGGTCCCCCCTTAGCCTTCTCTTGTGGAGGCTAAACAGGTTCAGGTCCCGTAGCCTATCCCCATAAGGCCTGCCCTGCTGACCCCTGATCATACGAGTGGCCCTCCTCTGAACTCTTTCCATATTGTCCACGTCCCTCTTGAAGTGTGGCGCCCAGAACTGGACGCAGTACTCCAGCTGCGGCCTGACCAGTGCCGCATAGAGGGGGAGGATCACCTCCCTGGACCTGCTCGAGATGCATCTGTGGATGCATGATAGGGTACGATTGGCCTTCTTGACTGCCTCCCCACACTGCCGGCCCATGTTCATCGTGGAGTCAATGACGACTCCAAGATCCTTTTCCGTCTCCGTGCTGGCAAGAGGAGAGTTCCCCAACCTGTAAGTGTGGTGCCGGTTCTTCCTCCCCATGTGCAACACCTTGCACTTGTCAGTGTTAAACCCCATCCTATTCTCATCCGCCCACCGTTGCAACCTGTCAAGGTCAGCTTGTAGCCTATTGCACCCTTCTAGTGCACCCACATCCCCCCACATCTTAGTGTCATCAGCAAACTTGAACAGGGTGCTTTCTACCCCCTCATCCAAGTCACTGATGAAGATGTTGAACAGTGCAGGCCCGAGGACCGAGCCCTGCGGAACCCCACTGCCCACATCCTTCCAGGTCGAGAAGAACCCATCCACTACCACCCTCTGGGTGCGGCCCTCCAACCAGCTGGCGACCCATTTGACCGTGTGGGCATCGACACCACAGTCTCTCAGCTTTTTGATGAGGACAAGGTGAGAGACAGTGTCGAAAGCCTTCCGGAAGTCCAAAAAGACTACATCCACAGCAACCCCTGCGTCTAATGATTTGGTGACCTGATCGTAAAAGGCCACCAGGTTGGTCTGACAAGACCTGCCACTGATAAACCCATGTTGGTTGCCCCTGAGCATGCATTCCCCCGCAAGGCCCTCCTGGACGTGTGCCAGGATAATTTTTTCAAAGAGCTTCCCTGGGATTGAGGTCAGACTAACTGGCCTGTAATTTCCCGGGTCCTCTTTTTTTCCCTTTTTGAAGATAGGGACCACATTGGCCCTCTTCCAGTCCTCCGGCACCTCGCCAGAGCACCACGAGTGCTCATAGAGCCGTGCCAGGGGTCCCGCAATGACCTCAGCCAGTTCCTGTAGAACCCTAGGGTGAAGATCGTCCGGACCAGCGGACTTGAACACGTCCAGCTTCTCCAGAAGTACCCTAACTAACTCCTCGCTAACCCTTGGCCCAGGCGTGTCTCTCTCGGGGCCCGAGGGGGGCCCAGCAGGGAGGTGGCTGAACTGGTCCCTACTTAGGAAGACAGAGGCAAAGAAATCGTTAAATATGTTAGCTTTGTCATCTGGCGTGATGACTAAGTTGCCCATCGTGTCCTGCAGGGGCCCCACATTACCCGGGACCCTCTTTTTACCCCCTATGTATTTGAAGAAGGACTTCTTATTGTCCTTAATCCGGGAAGCTAGTCCTATCTCCAACTCTGCCTTGGCCCTCCTGACTGCCCCCCTACATCCTCGGGCGACTATAACATAGTCCTTCTTGGCGATGACCCCATCTCTCCATTGGGTATATGCCTCCCTTTTAGCAAGGAGACATTCCCGGATGCTCTTAGTGAGCCATGGGGGTTTATGTGCCCTCCTGCTCCCTTTGACCCTTGTTGGGATTACCTCCCTTTGGGCATGGAGGATCGTCTCCTTAAGGAGCAACCACTCACCTTCGACATCTGATTCCCTTCCCCTCTGGGTCCTCAGCGCTTCCCCAACTATCCTCCTTAGCTTGTTGAAGTCAGCCCTCCTAAAGTCTAGGGCTGTTGCCTTGCTGCAGCCCTTTGCCACCTTACGCTGGATGGTGAATTCCAGCAAGCGATGATCACTGTCTCCCAGGTGGCCCATCACCCGCAGCCCCCTCACCAGGTCCTCACCCGTGGCCAGCACTAGGTCCAACAAGGCGTCTCCCCTGGTGGGACTGTGCACCTCCTGGGTTAGATGGAGGTCCTGCAGTCTGGCTAAGAACCGACGTGAGCGATCAGACTTGGCTGACTGCTCCTCCCAGCAGATGTCTGGGAAGTTTAGGTCCCCCATGATGACCACATCCTTAGCCCTCACTGCCTCTGTAAGCTGACCTAAGAATTCCAGGTCGAGCTCTTCTCCCTGGTTGGGAGGTCTGTAGTAGACTCCCACCGTTAAGTCTCTCTCCCCTGGACTGCCTTTTACTCTAACCCAGAGCACCTCAGAGTGCCCCCCTTCTACCCCCATGCTAATTAACGAGGAAGTATATTCCTCCTTGATGTAGAGTGCTACTCCTCCACCTTTCCTTCCTATCCTGTCCCTCCTGTATAGCCTATAGCCCTTGACACTCACCGCCCAGTCATGCGATGAGTCCCACCACGTTTCTGTGATCCCTACTATGTCAGGGCTGGTGACAGCTAGGAGGAGGGCGAGTTCCTCCTGCTTCTTCCCCATACTTCGAGCATTCGTGTAGAGGCATTTGAGGCCTTCAGCGGTTGTGCCCACTGACCCCCTAGTCTCAGCAATGCCCCGTCCCCTATCGCTTACCTGTTTCTCCGTTATGACCATTGGTCTGGGCTCGCTGGCTGTTGCTGGGCCTGGTATCTCATCGTCTCCTCCGCCCTCATCTTCCCCCTTGCATCCCATTTGAAAAAAAAGTTAATTGCAAGAACTGATGTTTATTTATTAGAGGGGTAAAGCGACTGGAGACAAGGCCACTGCAGAAGAAACAGGCTATAACAAACCCATCATTGTTAAATATCATGGTCACTATTTAGTACTGACAGAACACTGGTTAAGGCAGATGAAAGCTAGTCGCTCAGTATACTTATTAGAGATTAGTTTTATCACATGAATGACAGCAAGTATGTCAATCCAGTGGGCAAAGGACTGGGGAAAAATTGTGATCTTTGTACTGGACTGGAAATAAAGGAATAAAAGATGAGCTTTCAAGAATCAGGATTTTTTCATTGCACCCTGAAACAGCAAAGAATATAGAAACACTATTATTTTTAAATCATACAGGATCATTATTAATCATAGGATCAATTTTAATGATCAATAGGATAATTTTAAAATCATATAAGATCATAGCAGCAAAGTTCTTTTCTCAGTGTAATGTTACCAAAACAAAACAAAACAAAAGGTAGCTTCACAGCAATGGTAAATGAAGCTAGTCCTGCTTTAGCATGCAGTCTTTAAAGAACATGGAATCCTTGTTAATGGGAGGTACTATAGATGCACACAATGTTAATGTAATTGAACTCTTGGTATAACAAATAACTTGGGGGCTTTATGCAACTTTAATTTGTTGCAGTAAGGTGTTTGCTATATCAATAATCCTTCTTCTTTGAACATGGTTCCTGAGGTCCTTTCCTAGCTAAATTATTGTGGCTTGTCTGTGCTGTGGGATGTGGCAAAGCTAGAGTCCCTGCAGCTGACTTCACAATCAAATGCTGACATCTTTGCTTCCTTTCTAGGGTAGCAGATGGGCTTTTGTAGTGGATCAGCTACCAGCATGAGCAACCATTGGTGACCTTCCTTTAGTTCCCAATTGTGCTGTATAGTCGCATTTGGCACAGTACATTCTTTACCTACCAAAGGAAGGCATGATGTTTCAGTAAGCAATATCAGAAGTTGTAATTCTAACACTTGTCCTTCACTTCTTTTCAATCTGGACTCAGATCCAAATCCCAATTAAATCAAAGGGGGAGCTTCCATTGACTTCACTGGGAGCTGGATGAATTAACTAAGAACCAGGAACCACTAAGGCAACAAGATGGATGCTGTTACTGTAACCATCTGATGGCAGAGGGAAGTCGACATTTTTACCCAGAGCAGCTGCAAATTCACTATTAGCACTGTTAATAATCATAAGCAAAGGGAAATATAGTTAACATTCATACTCTCCACCCAGGAAGGGGCCTGCACACCTGCTATAGCCTCTGAACTGTTAAATAGCAGCAAAAGAAAGCTTTGTGTGCTGTGTTGCGACAACTGGATATGAACAATACATCCTGGGGTTGTTCCCTTACTGAAACTCTTTAGTAGCCTTTCATAGAAGTCTATGCACAGAACCTTTTCATGATATATAACGAATGCAGAAGCATACCTATAGTCACTACACTGGCAATTCCTTAGTGCTATGTAAATTTTAGGTTGGCACATGGTCTGGCCTTCTGTACTACATATGAATTCCACCCTCAGACAATGCAGCTTGATCCTTTAGGAGCAAAACTAAAGATAACAAAAGCCCCAGTACTCAATTAAAATTTTTCCTAGGCCTTTCTTCTCTCCAAGACCCTGCACATTCATCAATGCAAGCACTAAACACCTGAAAGTTGTATAAATTATAGTTCAATTGAGTGTGTCTTACATTTTGATTTAGAAAAAAATAAAGCAACTACAGGATATTGATTCAGATTTCCTAATTAAAATCACAGAGGAACTTCAGTCCACACCTGTACTTGACTCTATTTGTATTTTTCTTTAATCTCTACATATCAGAATTTAATCAAATTAAATTTAAATTTGATGTGATATCCTACCACTATAACTTCTGCCCTTTGCCCTGCCTTCTCCCTGTGCTGATGGAGAGACTAATTCCTTAAAGCTTGCTTTTATTGCTTAGTTTTTGAAGTTATTAAATTAAAAGCTACACACTGTTTTTCTTATTCTATATTTCATTTATAAAATTCTTTAGGCAAAATTCCATCTTCAGCTGCATGCATGAAATCCCGCTGAAGTCACTAATTAACTTTTAACCAGATAACACATAGCTTATGGAAAGAAGGTAAAGAAGAAACTAAGAGGAAAGGGGAAAAAGGTTGGGGACATCAAATGAAAAGAAAAATAACCAATGCAATTAAACAGCATAGAGTTAATTGAAGACTGAATATGAACATCTTTCCCACTGACTTTTTAAAGCATATATTCATAATAATCTTAGTTGCATTGATATTCTTTGTCTTCTTTTTAGAGGACAAAGTACAAATTAGAAATTGTGCTCAGTTATTGCATTTAACCTTCACGTTGGCTTTGCTATTCATATACTGTTGTTTCCGGTCATAGGCAACTGTCAGAGAAGAGAAACAGGATTCCTGTTAAATAAACCACCCTAGTTTAAAAAAAAAAAAAAAAAAAAAAAAAAAAGCAGACCTCAAATTCCCCACCAATGGTAGCAGCAGTGAAAACTAATATAGGAAGGATGAAGATACTTTACCAGTATCTAATCTGTTCCTTTGTTAAGATGTTTAAAAAATGCCTATACTCTCTCTTACACTGGCATTATGCACCTAACTTTGGCCAATGTCATGAGTCTGATGCAAAGATCACTAAAATCAATCTGAAGAGAGGTCTTCCCCACCACTTCTCATTTTTAGTGTACCTTGAATGAAACCTCTGTTAGACTCTGACTCCATGCAGTGCCCAACGACTAGGGAAACGACAGTCCAATTGCTCATGGACCCTGGTACTCATTAGCCAGAGCAAGCAGGGAGCAAACACCAGCACACATTGCTCGCAACAGCTTTATTCAGAATGGAGACAGCTTCGGAGTAGCTCCCAAAAAACAACAAACCGGGGAGCTGCATTGAACATTAGTTCTTTTCACATTTTATACACCTTGGTTCATACATATTAACATTCAGTCCACCCTCGTCCCTCCTTTGGTTCTACTTATTTCTCCTCCCATCTCAAACTCCACCTCTGTTTACTGTTTGCTACCTTAGTATGGTATTGCCTATGCATTTCATTCATTTACATGCTTCTGCTAAGACCGCATGCATAAGGCTTTGACCCCCATCTTCTTTCGGTCACTTGTGGTTTCTCGCTGGTTCTTTCTGGTTTTCTTGCTGACTTCAGCACCATCTCCAAGGCCATATTTCTGCTTTGTCTCCTGAAATTGGTGGGGTACATTCTATTTTTACTCAACACATCATGCACTTCGCACCCTATCCTTTTGTTGAGAATCCGCTTACTTACGCATTAGCCAAGTTAGTTGCTTTTAATATATATCCAGCCCTGTGACTAGCAACTTTTGCTGAGACACAGGAAAAACTTTTATTCAGCTGCACACACAGCACTCCCCAGATTCCCTATCATTACCCCAACATCCAAAATCCATATCGTTACCCTAACAACCTCCTTATGAGATTTTTACCAAATGTCCAGTTACAGTTTATTAGGGCTGTGTGAAACAGCACCATTTCACTTCAACTTGTGTTTCAACGTTTTGACAGAACAGTGTTTTGCTTCAAATTTAGTTTTGTTTTGAAAGCACTGTTCCATTTTGTTTAATCGAAACAGTTTAGAAGTTTTGACGGTGTTTTCACATGTTGCCCAGGCTATATATAGAAGCACAAAACTGAAGGAGGAGAACCCCCCTCTGATCACAGGCAAATTGGGGCCAGCACCCTGGGGAGGAGTCAGGCAGAGCCCCGCAGTGCTCTTGGGGGTGTGGGAAGGAGGCTACCACTGCCGCCTCCCTGGGAGCTGAGCCGGTGGAGCAAGGCAGAGTGCAGCCTTGGTGCTGCACTCTGCTACCCCCCACTGGGCTCAGTTCCATGGGGCTACCCTCAGCTGGGAACTGAGCCAGGTGGAAGCAAAGTGCAGCCCCTGGGCTGCACCCTGCCTGCCTCCACTGGGCTGCAAGGCACTGGGAACCCAGCCCAGTGAAGGCAGGCACGACACAGTCCCCGGGCTGCACCACACCTGCCTCCACCGGAACCCATTGCCTCCACTGGGCTGGGTTTCCAGCGGCTTGCAGCCCAGCAGGGCTGCGCTCCACCTCTCCCCAGCAGGCTCAACACCCAGTGGCTCCCAGCTCTGTGGAACTCAGCCCAATGGTAGGAGTTGGAGTGCAGCCCCACCTCTGGTTGCCTCCCGCCACCAGGCTGAGCTCCATAGGGCTCGTGTAGCCAATCAGAGTGCAGCCTGGTGTTGGGAGGCAGGCAGAGCTGGCGCTGTGATCTGATTGGCTCTATCAGCCCCACGGAGTGCAGCCCAGTGGTGGGAAGTGGGGAGAGCCAGGGTTGCGCTCCCCACCAGGCTGAGCCACATGAGGCTGCATGTAGCCTCTGGGAACACAGCTCTGGCTCTCCCCTGCTTCCCACCACCTTGCTGGGCTGCTGCTTCAAAACTCAAAACATTTCAAAATGTTTTGACTACCTTGTTTCAATTTTAGGCTGTTTTGAAGCCCTCTGTTTCATTTCGATTTTGCTGTTTTGAGCTCAAAACAACTCAAAACAGCACTGAAATGAAACCGCTGGTGAAATTTCGCACAGCCCTACAGTTTATAACTTCACTAGTGATGAGTGGACTTCAAAAGTTCAGTCTTCAAAAGACTCTGAATTTGCATGCAGGTCAGGTAAAGCCTTAAGAATCTGAAAGGTAATCCAAAATGTATCTGAATCTTTTGATTCTGAAAAAAACTGAGTTTGAAAACAAAATGTTAAGAATTTTTGCAGTACTCTGCCCCCAGTTGGGCAGGAAATACTGTAAAATGCCTTTACTTCTGATTTTTCAGCATCTTTTTAATGTTGATCTCAACTGGAAAACCAAAAGTAGAGTTAGTGTGAAAATATCAAATAGTATAAAATAAAACCTAACTAAACTGACATTTTGGCTGATGTTGTCTTTAAGATGCTTATATATCTATGCCCTGTCACTTTGACTCAGCTACCCTTCAGTGGCAAGGCAATGGAGCAGGTGACAGGTGTAGTCTACTATAATACGATACTGGAAATAAATTCATGTATTTCCTTTAAATTATGAGAAGAAAAAATAATCCCATTTTATACAGCTTTATAAAATTTCCCATACAGTGAATACAGTAGCCATAGTTAAGCATTATTGTAAAAATTTGTTTTAACTGATGGATTCATTATATTCAACAGTAAAATGCTGTATAATTGGAAGATGATATATAGTCTGGTTACTTTTCTAATAATTTGAAAATATACTGAAAATAATGAAGCACTGCAAAACCAAGAAATGATATGTCATTTTTCTATGTTTAAAAAATTCTGAGGAGCTGATACTGGGTTTTTTTTTGTTTTTGGAATACAGCTCATACCTTTCTTTCCAAAATTCAGGTGCTAGAAATTTCAGTGTATATCATGAGTAAATATAGTATTAACAGTTTCTGTCTCTGTGGAGAGAAAAAGAGGCCCCCTCTACATATGAAGCTAAAGGTAGAATGGGGTCCAAGTAGGATTCACACAATCACACCTCCTGCCATAACACATAATGCATTAGGTCCCATTGCACCTTATTGCCAGTGCAGGGGGAGCCCTATCTTAGGCTCCCCTTGTGCCAACAAGCTCTCATGGATGTTGTAGTGATCTCCCCACCCCAGGAGTTCAGGGAAAACCCTGGGGCTGGAGGATCACTGCAGGGCAATCCCCCAGCCCTGGGCGTGTGGAAAACCCTTGGGGCCATAGCATCACCACAATCCTCTGGCCCCAGTGGTTTCCCACACCTTGGAGTGCTAAGAATTGCAGCAGCTGCAGTCCTCAGGGTTCAGAGGTTACACACACTCCCAAGCCCTGGGGATCATGCCATGATCCCTAGGACTTGGGGGAATAGGAAATCCCTGGACTCTGGGGTGCAGTGATCCCTGGGGCTCAGGAGAAAAGGAAAACCCTGGAACCTGGGGATAGCATCTCCCACGATCCCCAGGGTTTGAGGGATCGCTGATGGGGCTCCCAGCTGCAGGGGAGACTTTGCTACATGTCCAAATTAAAGCTTGAAAGGAACCAGCCATGAAGTTAGTACACATTTTAAAGGTCTAACTTTATAGATGGTTGGAGATTTTTATTGAGTAATTTGCACATGTAGCTGGTCTGCAAGTAACTGTACCATTAACCAGGTAATTGTGCAGTACTTGTAGTGTTTAGAGGGAGCCTGAACATAACAGTGCAGTGCTGTACATGTCCCTTCTTACTGGCTGTGGAAACTTTATATTTCCCCCAGGATATTACTTCTACTAACCATTTTTAAAGGAAAAATCTGTTTTGCTTCATTCTGCCTTTCAAAAACAATGTACCTTATTTGAAGATGTATTGAATATGAGAAAATATTGTAATATTCAAGATGTAAGAAACTAACATGGCACTGTCATGAACACTGTCATCACCTTGAATGTTTTGCGAATAAAAAGTGCAGCATGTAATCTAAAACAAGATAACCAAACTATCATGGAAGGACACATTGAGATGTAAAGCTCACATGAAGTCAAAAATGTAATATTTGGTTCTATCATGAAAAGTAGCTGAAAAATAATGTCTTCTTAATTAAGAGACTTGGTTTTGATCCCTTAAGAGTCACAGGAGATATGAGAGTGACTAGATTAGAATTCACCCCTTCCTGTACTTTTATATGGAGCTATTAACAGAGATGGGAGAGTGAGCCTGCTGTCAGTATAAGGGCCACCTATTAATTAAAGTTTTACTAGCAGATTCTTAATTGATGAATAAAAACTCTTGTAGTGAAACTGAGCTGACATTTCTGTTTGTGAAAATAACAGTTGCGTAATGTGGATTCTGATGTGTCTAGTTTTTCAGATCTGGCCCAAATTATGTCATTTAAATCAGGATGCTAAAATATGTAGTAGTTATTAGACCAGTCCCTTTCATAATTTAGTATGTATTAAATAGTTTGAGCTAGGCATTATGGTTCAAACTCTGTGGTATATAAAGAAAAATGGAAAACATTAAGAAAGAAAAGACATGGGGAGCTGAATGGAAACTTTTCTCCAAATATACACCATACTGGCATTGCAGCTGCTTGGCCCCTGCCATATGGGAGTCTCTAATTAGACACCCCCTAGAATAGGCTCTCACAGAGCTATTAAATACACTAAATGTAAGAGCAGATGCAGCTTTCAGTCCCTCAGGGCTAAAAGATAAGGCTACAAGAACCAGTGGATCACTGAGCACTGGGAATATGGTATCACCTATCATGGCACTGCTGTAGAATAAAATGTGTCTAAAAGAATTAAATATCACTTGAATTTGGAATTTACATGAAACCCAACTGGGAATGATGATTACATAGAACAGAAGAAATAAAGACAGCGAAACAACATACTGAGACATAAAATAAAAATGTGCAACTCCACATTGTTAATTCTGATGCCCCACACCTTCAGTGCTAATGAGGTCCCTTTATTTCATTTCAAACCCTGATTTATAAGTTATATTATCATTTCTAGTTCAAATCATACTGAGCTGAAGCCTATCTAGATAAAGAAAAAACAAAAAACAAAAAAAATTTGCCCCAAAATCTCTAAAAACCCTCATGTTTTTTTTTTCCAAAGCTTAAAGATATTTTAATTTTTTAGTGGGAAAAATCTTAGTTTTTACATTCTCCAACTAAAAATATGTTATTGTTGTAAAATGTACCAAAGATATCTGAAATATTATTAACATAACGCTTTGGATATACAGGGGGAAAAGAACAAACCAATCTCCTCCAGCGCAAGAAAAAATTCAAAGAAAAAGAAGACTTGATTCTTAGACTGCTGTAAATCATTAGCAATTTAAATGTAGCTATTGGAATAGTACTGATGTAAAACCACTGTAATTCAAATGAGGCCTAGTGCTTACTATGGATAAACTACATCAATCTCAGCTGGTATGTATATTTGAATCTTGGCTAAATATGCTTTAAGGTTACTTGCCAGTCTACAGTTCTGAAATAACAGTTGCCTTGAGTTATTAGTGTCATTCTAATCTAGTCATTCCCATCGTGCGTGCCCAATACCATGTTAATGTCTATAGTTCACCAGTGCTATGACCAGTACATATGACTGGTAGACAGATCATCATTTGATACGTTCTGTCATGTCTACTTTTATAACCCCAAAACAATGTAATCAAAAGAAGAAACCAAGGAAGAGGTTCAGTATTCAGTGCTTGAAAGACCCCGCTAAAAGCTGTCATCTCCAGTTGTGCCTCTGTGAGAAATGTTCTGACTCTGCTAATGATATCAACACTGTTGATTACTGGAAGTGCTTCAAGAAAGGCATCCATAAAGCTTGCAAAAAATCTTTATGCTTCTCCACAAAGACATTAGGACTGGTTCAATGAGAACAGTAGGGAAATAAACAGTCTCACTGACAGAAAAAGAAGAGCCTTCAAAGCTTGGCAGAATGACATCAACTCCAAACAGAAGCAACACATTTATTGCTACATTAAAGCAAAAACCCAGAGGAAAATTCAAGAGTAGAATAAAAAAGGTGTGAGGATAAAGCAAGAGAAATTTTAAAAATTGCTCACAGCCTAGGCATGCATAGTTTCTGCAAGGCAACCAAAGCTATTTATGGTCCAAGAAAACAGGAAGCTGTCCCTCTGAGGTCCAAGGATGGAACAACACTTTTTAAAGACAACTCCATCATCAACTCACGGTGGAAAGAGCAGTCTCAAGATCTCCCAAACAAGGATTCTAACACTAAAGACATTGCCATTGAAGCCATGCCACAACACTTCATTAAGGACTACTTTGAAGATCCACCAACTTAACAATAATTCTCAAAAACCATTAAACAGATAATGTCCAGCCACGCATGTGGTCCTTATGGAATACCAACTGAAATGTATGCAGCAAGGTGGAAAAAGGCTGTGTCACCAGATACATACCTGGAAACATAAACAGATTCCTAATAACTTGAAGGATGCCAGAATTGTTACCACATTCAAGAAAGGAGATGGGTTGGATTGCAATAATTATCATGGTATTCCACTCTTGTCCATAGCTGGGAACATCCTTGCATGCATCATTGTCAAACTCGCTTTCCAAAAAGACAAAGTTTTACCCAAGTTACAATGTCCTTTCAGACCACTCAGAGGTAACATATCCAAGATATTTTGTTATTAGACAGATGCAGGTGCTGATGCAGATGCCACAAGCAACACCAAGATCTTTACATAGTCTTCGTTCATCTGACTAAGGGCTCCAATTCAAACAACAGAGAAGCCCTATAGAATGCCCTGATGATATTTGGATGCCTGCCAAAGTGAGTTATCTTTATCAGACTTCTTAATGGTGATGTGACAACAACCATCCTAAGCAATACCTTGGAAATGGACCCCTTCCCTATTAGATGTGTGATTGTACCAACTCTCTTTCCATCTGTGACAGATACCCTTTTGGGTATCTATCACTTTAAGAACTGGAGCAGGAAGCTGCCTTGTGGCTAATGAGGGTGGCCATTTGGGGGAGCTCTGTTATAACAGAAGAACAGTTTGTGTTCAACCGTGGTGGGAATAACATTGCCCAGTGGAGGCAAGGGTAAGGCTATGAGAAAGGAGAAGGCCTCATTGGTCCTGGGCAGGACCTAAAACTCCCCCCTGCCAGAATACGGAGGCCTGGTAGTCCTGCCCACCACAGGCAGGCCCATTAGGCCCCACCTAAATACCAAGACGGAGAACATACCCAGTATAAGGCAGGTCAGGGCACCTAAACCTCTGCCCCCACCTTCGGGTGGGTTACTAGGAACTAGCCAGGTGGGTTACTAGGGTTAATTGGAACTAGCCATGAACATGGTAACACATCAAGCATATATTCTATACTGAAGTAATTTTTAGGAGTGCTGGACGAGCACGACAGGAATTGGTTGTTCTAGCTCCCTGCTGCAGAGGGGTGGGAAATATCACTCCCCTTTCTATTATGTTGGCTGCTAAAGCATTATACTACTTACTTTCTGGCACTGGAACATTTTATGAAGAGAAGAGAATCCACAAACTTTTATGTTTGTATAATGATTATCTAAGAGCATGTTAATATTAATAGCAATATTCCCCCCAAATATTTGTCAGTATTATCAGTTAAAGGGGGGCAGGCACACAGAGCAGGTGCACCTGAGCCCAATCGGGTGTTGGACCCTGCAGAGGGGGCCAGGCACACTGAATGAGCAGCACCTGAGTCTTAGAGATGTAAAACCCTGGCCCTGGGGGAGGGAAGAGTGAAAGTCAGGCATGATTAAGGAAGAGAAGCACCTGAACCTGTTGGGGTGGATGACCCCAGGCCCCAGAGAGAAGGGGGTGGAGTTGTAGCCCAAGACAGGGGTACAGTAGTCCGGTGAGGGGCCAGAGGTGAAGCAGGACCATAGTTAAGCAATCACGCAGTCCTGTTCGGGTGAGGGTCACAGGAGAGGCCCAAAAGACCACGCCAGTTCTGACTGGAGGCTGGAGAAAAAAGCTTGAGGATCTTTTTGAGTAGGGTGGAGTGAGTGTAGCCTGGATAGGCAGTATGCAAGAGACTGGGTGAGAGCCTGTGCAGTGCAAAAGGCCCTGGTGAGAGGAGCATAGTGTGTATGTAGCCTCAAAGGTGATAAAGATACAACTGTGCACCCAGTTTGGCCCGGCCTTGAGCCAGAGTATCATCACACAGTGACATCTGTGAGGCATGGGACACATGTAAGGGCAGGTCGGAGCATGTATGCACTGCCCTGTTACAGCTGCGTACTTGAAGGGCAGCCTCCCGCCTATTTAACATCCAAATCATATACCAACAAAGCATGGCAGGCAAGCAAAGCTGGCTGTTTTCCCGGAGACAGTACCTGGCCTGCTACGCATCCTTGTCACACTGTTAGAATTGCACGGCTTACATCTTGCTCCTGATAAGAAAGAAATACTGCCCAAGGCTCCTCTCCCCCATCCTCCTTACTCTTTCTCATACTGATTACAGAAACTGGAATTTAACTGCATGGCCTTGGAGTATAAACTTTTAAACTCTTGTGGTTTTGAGCATGCTTAATGAGCTGTTGCATATTTACCTCTCCGCCCCGTATACTCAAATAGCTAATTATACTATACATGTGATGTATGTAATGATGCAATTACATGTATGTTTGTATGAAACGGAAGTAGGTTGCAAGAACTCCTGTGTCTGCACACGTGCCCAGGAAAGAGAAGATAAATGCCACTTGCAAACACAATTGGTTCGTTAGAGGTGATCTGAGCACCAAGCTTGCTCCACTCTAACCTTTGTTTGCAAACAAATAAATCCTTTTGTGCCGACATGTCTGTGTGTCTGTGATCTCAGCGCGCCTCCAGGGAAACGAACCGCCTTTGTGCAACAACACCATCTATATTGGAGCAGTTTCATATGTCAGTGCTGATAAGCTTCTATCAGAAGTCAGCATCCAATAATCGCATGGAGAGGAATCTCTTTAACATCAATCAGTTATCTTCCAAATCTAAGACAACCAACACCTCTATTACTGATTTTCTATAAGTTAACAACAGTGTCATGTGTGCCCACTCAGTTGAAGAGCTCCAGGTCACACTTGATTGCTTCTGTGAAGCATGTGAAGTGCTTGGATGCACTGTCAACTTCACAAAAACCAAGATAACCCACCCCAAACCAACTACTTGCTCTCCACACCCTACAATTAGAAGCCAATCCTTGGAGAGTGTTGAGTATTCCCTCAACTGCATAGACACATTTTCCAGAAGGTCTCCTACTTCCCTGGGGAGTGCTCTAACCATTAGAGTGATAATGAAAGACCTCACTTCCCCACCAAATTAAAATGCTGTTGAACAGAGAGAGAGAATTGGGTTTCTATCTATTTGTCTGCCCAGTCTAGGCAGAACTTCAGTGCTGCCCAGCAATGCTTTGTATCACAAAGGAACTTAGGAGACAGATTCTGTAAAATGTCTTGTGAAGAAACACTAGTATAAGAATACAGACAACTTTGCAGTCCAAAACAGACACATATAGACCATTTTGTAGAATACAGAGATTTAGAAATACTCATTAACATTGATGACATATAAGTGTTGACAGTGTGGGGGGTACAACCCCATGGCACCACCACCCTCACTGCTGCCAGGTGTTGGCTCTGACCAGGCTGCAGCCCTGCTGTCAGTGCTATGACCCCTGCTGCTGCTGGCCCCTGGCCCCAGCTGGGTTGCAGCCCTGGCCCTGTGTTCTACCATGGACACAGGAATCTGGGAGGGACACATGCTCCCCCATGCGCCCACAAACATGTCACCAATGCTCATTAAAAAATGACACTTTAACTCTGCCTACGTCTGATTAGGCATCTTAAGAAATACTAATAATCTAGCTCCTTTTGACCAGCAAGTGAGTGTGTATGTGAGAGTGAGTGTGTGTGTGTGTGTGTGTGAGAGAGAGAGTGTGTGCGTGTGTGTGTGTGAGAGAGCGAGAGAGAGAGAAAGAGAGAGAGAAACCCACCGCTGTAAGTAAATGTGCAGACACAAAGATTTTGATGACTCCAGATTAATCTATATAAAATACTTGTCTATTAGTATAAATGTATTCAGAAATCACTGTGATTGGTAGTCTTTGCTTTGGAAAGGCAGAGAATTTAATTAGCATGGGTGTTTCAGGTGGGGCCAGATGTATATTGGCAAAACAACATGGGTGAGATCGCAAAACACTTGCCCTTGCTATGTCTGTCACTTTCCAATGCTGTCAAGCTGTAGAGGTTGCTTTCAGGAACAATTTAATTCATTACCTTATCCTACACATCCTCCATCATGATGTACTATCCTGCCATCTAAGTGGCTAATCACAACCCACATTTTTAAAGCAAAAGCATTACACATTTTTTCTATTATAAGCAAGAAATCCTAGGTTTAGATTGCCATCACATTTTTAGTCCCAACAAATCATGACTTTCATCCATATTTCAAGTGTCATATCATTCTGTAGGGAACCCTCATTTTAACACAAGTGACCTTTGTATTGATGCCACTACACTAGAGCTGGTGGTGAATAATTAATTTGCCATAAAAGTGCAGTTTCAGATTGTTCAAAACCATCAATCAATTATTGCTGAATTCAACTAATAATCTGTTAAAAAGTCAAAATAAAAACTCTCCCAGGCCTCCCCTACTCTCAAACAAGCTGGGAAATATTTCAGAAAAATCAAAACAAAACCATTTGAACTTTATATTTAAAAATAACTACATTCACATTGATATAATTAAACAACACAAAACATATAAAAATAAATGCTAAAATAAATATTTATTTGATTAAAAAAATCAGATTGCTTTGTCAGAACAATAAAATATTTCATTTTAAATCAGCTTGAAACATTTTTACCCTTGATTTTTTTAAGTTCAGCAAAATCAATTAAGGTTATTTGGGGAAAAAAAGAATCAATTAAGGTTATTGTTCTTACCACTATACATCTCAGCACAGATGTTGATATCTGTATGCCACACAAAGGAAGTTGAAGAAAAGGTAACTACTGTACATGGGCATCTGACTGCCAACAATAGATGTCTTAGAAATGCCCCCAAACAGTCCTGAGGTGTCACAATGCATATAGTGTAACATTTACGTGTACACTACAAAACAGCAATGTAATGGCAGAAACTGGCAGGAGAATGAACAATGATGACACTGTTAAAGTTCAGTTCACAAAGTATAGAGTTACTCCATGAAACAGGCCAGCAGCAAAAGAGAATTATGCACATCAGTCACTGCCAGGGTGTGAAATGATACTTCGTGTGCACACAAGCAAAGAAAAGTTATACTGAGCTTTTACCTAAGCAGAAAAGATGATTTGACAAGGCAACCTTAAAGGTTACCAGGTCCTCTGCTCCCAGCCACTTTATGAACAGAAGCAAACTGACACAGAATATTGCATGCTATCATAATTTATAACTCTAAACAGCTTGGTAATAAAGCATGGCTGAACATTTTTTTGTTTTGCTCGAAAGTCTATAAAATCTGACAACAGACTTCTGAGACACTCTCCTGTTTCAGGCTCCTCTCAAATGATATTGAAACAATGCAGTTGAATGAATGTAGATACAAACACATGTGCATTTTGAGAATACCATGCCCTCCTTCCTCCCCAATTCAAAAGGGGAAGAGAGACTCTCTAAATCACAAAACAGCTGTTATGTTCTAATAGTTATTTATGGGGAAGCTGGGAACCATACAAACATTGCAAAACAGCTCCCACATAAGCAAACTTACATTAAAGTTAAAGCACTGGGGAATCCAGCCCAAAAAAGCAAAGAAGCAGGTGAGATATCTAAACTATAATTCCTGTGAAGCAACAGAATAATGAATAATCAAATCTTTTTTCTTCTTCTTTTTATTAAAAACCAAAATGTGTTCTATTTTTAGGACTTCAATTTTTGGACAGGAAGTCCATTTAGAACAGAAAATCAACACTTTCCAAACCAATGCACACCACACACCATACCACACTGAGTGACAGCAACAAAAATAATAAGAAAACCAACAACCTTAGTTAAAAACCCAATTTTCCATCCCAAAACAGTTTCATTATAAAATAAGTAAGCAAATAGCAGTGGAGCGTCAGTATTAACACACTAGGAAATTTGCAAGTATGCCTCATACTTAGCACAATGCACTGCTATTCAGAGATAGCCAAATCAGCTCTGAATGAGCTAGTGCAGGAGCTGGGATATGGGAGGCAGTGGGGGTTGGTAGTCAAGGCAGAGCATTTGTGCTTAATTATACCTTGTTTCCCTACAGATCTGTTAACATGGAAGGAACACTACATAGCATGCTATTCGGCTCTTAGTAGCCAAGTTCCTTCAGAGATATCAACGTTATCTCTGAATGGCACCACACTGGTTTCTATATCTTACCATTTTTTACTGTGTATAGGCTGACACAGTGTAAAAGTGGACCCTATATATCTGTACCAAAAAGTTAGGATTTTCTAGATCCATTGTATAAGTTAACCCCGCCTCGAGGGAGAGGCAGTATGGGAGAGGCAGCATGGTGGCAGGCTCCTGGGAAGTTGGATTGGGCTCTTGGGAGCTCAGGCCAACTGGCAGCCCACCTGCCTAGCCCTGGGGGTTGCCACTGTCATGGAAGGAAGGACTGCTCCCCACCTCCCCACAGCTCAGCAGCTGCCCAGCCTGGTGACAGCTTGCCCCCTGGCTGTAGGGCAGGCAGGAAGGCTCCACCAAAAGCAGGATCAGGCCCCTTGCTGCTTCTGCCTTTAGCAGGCTCCTATAGCCATCAGGAAGGCTGGTGCCGCCTCAGAAGGGGCCAGCTTGCCCCAGGATCAATTCAGGGTGTGGGGTAGAGGTTGGGGTGGGGAGGCTAAGGGTGTCGGGCAGGGCTGCCCTGCTCCCCACCTGACACCCTGTGCTGCCCATGGGGCAAGCCAGCCCCTTCCCAGGTGGTGCCACGCATCCTGCCAGCTGCAGGAGCCTGCTGAAGGCAGAAGCAGCAAGGGGCCTGATCTGTCCTGTTGTGGAGCCTCCCCGCCTGCCCCAGGGCTGGGGGGCAAGCTGCCAGTATGTCAAGGAGCCCCCGAGCTGCAGGGAGGCCTGGTCCTTCCATCCACAGCAGCAGCACCCCTGGGGATATCTGAGCAGGCTGCCAGCAGGCCGCGTGCTGACCGAGCTCCCAGGGGGCTCCAGGCAGCACCACTCACAGGGGATGGTATATAAGTCAAGGTTGACTTTTAAGAGTTAAAAACTCTTGGCTTCAAAACTTGACTTACACACCATGAAATAAGGTACATCTAGGATGCCAAGCCTGTTCAGGGCCTGAGCCAGACCCAGGCTATGGGACTCTTTACTGGTCAGATTTGGACCCACATATGGTGGCAAGGTGAATGGACATAGGGTGAGAGGTATCAGGAAGCCATAGTGGTTCAGGCAGCCATTGCTTGCCCACCACTGCTAAGACATATTCTTCTTCTGGCTTTTCTTCTACATTCCCCAGTTCCTCCAGGAGCTCTGCAGCCTGGATAAAATGACGCTACAAGCAAAATGTTTGACACCTTTGGTTTAAATGACAACTTTAGATGATTTAGATGATTTTAGAAGCCTTCCTACAATTTGACCACCTCACTAGAAATATCTCCTTTTAATATTTGTTGTTGTTTATCAAAGAAATCTCATGCCAGGAATTCAGCATCTTGCTAACATAGCTTGTGGGTGTGTGGGGGAGAGAAACAGAGGTCACAAAAGATTATAGCCCTGCATGTAGTACATGTACTGCTTACTGATTAAGAGTGAGTGAGAAAAATACAATAGTAAAGAGAGAGGTGTGGTTACCATACCCAAGAATTTGGGGCACCTGAGGTGTTTATACATATGCTCTGGAAGTGGTGGTGCGGGAAGGCTTTAGTTAGAGCAGCTCCAAGAGCCACTCTAATTAAAGTGCCTGGAGCTTCTCGTGTATCAGCCTCCCCACACTGAAAAACGGCAGTGGGAGAGCATTAACCTGTTACACAAGATGCTGGAGTCTTATATTACCACATTCCAGCAGACTCGATTAATTTAATATGCTCCAATGTGCTGTAATTACAGTGCATCAGAGCAGCCTTGCTGTTTGTGTATAGGCACCCATTAATTGTAAGTACTGCAGAAAATCACTTGTGAGCACAAAGTATTCCCATTCTGTTATTTGAGTGATATTTATATGGTCCTCATTATCATAGTATCCCCACAGCCACCACTGCACTTGGAAAGAAAGTGTTATAATTTTATAGACAGGAGGGAGAAGTAAAGAACAAAGTATTAACGTGCTTGAAATCATGCAAGAAGTCTGTGTCTAACCCAGAACTGAATCTGGGTCTCCTGAATTCTAGTCTTCCTTCCTGTCCAGTTCCAAAATAGCCTAAACCTTCTCTATAAGTCAAATGTATCCATCTTTGGGCTTAATCTACCTGCAGCAAAAACATTGGTAAGTAAAATTACATGTCAAATAATGTTCTTTGGTCAAAGGTACTCCCAAAATGCTCTGCAGCAGCTCTGTGAGATGGCACACTAGAATGCATAATGGAAGATGTAATCTTGTCAAGGAGTCCATTCCATGAGGGAAAATTAGGACATGAAATGACTAAAGTAGAATTCACATGAGACACTAGAGCAGCTCAGGAGGGCAAAGATTAATGATGAACTGATCTGAAACAAAATATTCTTCCTGTGGAGAATTTTTATTCACTAGAAACCACAGCTCTGTCAAAAATCATTTAATTGAAAAACTTCATTTGAAAACATCAACGCTGCATGCCTCAGGACATCTCCAGTCACTAGAAGCATACAGGGCATGGATCTAGGAGCTCCTCAATCCACATCTGCCCAGACTGGGCACTTTCACCAGTATTGATACATTTGTCAGTATCTGCCCTGAGTATAGGCAGGTGGGTATTAAAAAGAGCCCCAATCCCCAGGCATCCAGCTGAATGCCATGACAGATGTGTGACTGAGTTCTGACAAATTTTATTGTGGATTCCCAAAATCACATGTCCTACCATACACTTGGCATAGCAGCACCTGTGTTTTTTTGGGATCCATTAAAAATTCAATCACATCCCAATCACAGAACAAAATTAACATCTGGAGGGGACCAGATTTACTGACCTCATGTAGTCTGTTAGGATGAATAAATTTTCACCTACCACCTTCTTCATGAAAGATTATAACAAGCTGAATGAGCCATGCAAAGAAATCAGCATCCTCATTCAAGGATCCTGCATCCTTTACACATTTGTTTTGAATAATCATAACCTTAAAGGCACCCCAAATATTCCCCTTGTGTATCTGTTCTCTGCTAGGGCTGTGTGAAGCTTCAGTAGCTGATTCGATTTGGAGGAAATTTGGCTCAATCTGGTGGCTGAGTCTCCGAATCTGAATCAAATTGGAAGACCCATCAATCTCTCCAAATTGAATAGGAAGCCTCCAAATCGATTCAGATAAATTCAGAGATTTGGCCAAAGATTGTACAGGCAGGCAATAGGCAATCCCAGCAGGAGCAGCTGGGGGAGTGGCTGAATGAGCCCCAGCTTGAGCTGGCAGCCCTGGGAGAAGCCATGGCTCATCCAGCTGCTCCCCTGGCTGTCCCTCTGCTGAGGTGAGGCAGACAGTGCTGGCAGCCCTGGGAGAAGCCGTGGGGACTGGGGGGAATGACTGCAGAGTTGGGGATTGAACCAGGAACTGGAGAATTGAACTGGGAGCTGGGGGAATGATTGGGGGCTGGGGGAATGCACAGGGACTTCCCCCCAGCTCCTGGTTTTATCCCTCAGTTCCCGGTTCAACTCTCCCAGCTCCCCGATCATTCCCCCCAGCTCCTGGTTGGATTCCCCAGTTCCCGGTTCAATTTTCCAGTTCCTGGTTTGACCCCCCAGCTTCCCGATCATTTCCTCCAGCCCCCACGGCTTCTCCTGGGGCTGCCGTCTCAAGCTGGGACTTGTCCAGCTGCTCCCACTGACAGTGCCTCCCTGTATGGTCTTTGGCTGAACAAGATTCAGTGCTGAATATCTTTGGATTCAGCTGAATCAAATCAGGCGATTCAAATCACCAAATTGAATCATTGTCCCCCCAAATCACCGAATCCAAAATGAATACTTTCTGCTTCACACAGGCCTATTGTCTACCATCCAAAGGACAGAGCTAGCAGCCAAAAACACTTGGGGTCAAACATCCCAGCCCAAACCACAACTTTTCTTCTGGGAAGTCAATGGATAAGTCTCTTCTGCTCCATGACTTTAAAATTAGGGCACAAAGACTTAGTTACTTCCCAGTTCTTCACATACGTTGATTATCAGTGCACATCAACCCTTTACCACAACCCCAGCAAGGTTTAAGATACTGCATACTTCATCTTATCCAAAAGAAAAACTTAAAAAAAAAAAAAAAAGCATTCTTTTCCAATTAACATGTCTCTATTTACCAAAATGCACTTGGAAAAAAACATAAAACACAGGCACCAAATACAATATTCTACTGGGTTCAGTCAGACACAGAAATGAACGGAGTTGCCTATCTATTCTTTCACTGGAAACCCAGCAGCACTTTTCATCCACTTGCTGTGTTCTTATCTGTTTCAGTTTACCGGATGGTTTTTGAACTCACATCTACATGAGTTGTTTATTGAGGAGCTGCCTAAATGGTTCCCCAGTAAAGTCTCCGCATCTACATGTGTGGCCCTATTAAGCCACTGTAAATTAACTATGTCGTAGGTTAGTACTTATAAATACAAAGTACTGTCCTACAGTGGAGTCCTACTGTGCTACTGTGCAGCAATGCACATGTAGATGCTAACAGGGCCAGCTGAGGCATAAGGGTGCTTCATTGTGTGTGTGGGGGGACTGCCTGCCAGCTACCCCCACTGACCCCGTCAACCCCTCTGCAACACTGCAGGTGTGTCTACACGTGCATTTACACCGGCTTAAATTTACTGCGCAGTAAGTTACTGTGAAGTAAGTAGGAAAATGCTGGCATCTACACATGCAGGCATTAAAGCACATTAATTCTGTGTCTGAACTGACTTGGGGCCAAAGTTAGTCCCAAGTCAGCCCACACGCGCACACACACACACACACACACACACACACACACACACACACACACAGAGTGTTACTGTGCAGTAAGGCATCTACATGTGCATTACTGTGCAGTAACTAATCTATCTGCATCCTGCAGGTATCAAATTTACGTTCAAGCTGGCATAAATCACCAAATTTACTGTGCAGTACAGGTGTCCATATATAGATGCATGCACGAACTATGCAGAAAATTTGGTAACTGCACAGTAAATGAGCACATGTAGATGTACCCTGTGAGCTGGGTCTGAGCAGCCCCAGGCTGGCAGGCTGACTCCCCACACTCCCTGCCAGCTGGGGTTGCTTCAACCTGGATTAATATTCTGCAGTCCTGGGCACATGTTCAAACATGGTACCCAGGAGCAATAAACTCTGGCATGATGTGCACCGGACTGTATTGCTTCACACTAATTCCACATACAGTAGCACTCACAGGAAACCATTTTTTACTTTTCAAACACAAAGTAAATGCTCTTATCAATCAGAACATGGAAGAAACACAGTGCCTGCCAGTGTCCTCTAATCACTAAGCAAGACTAAATAGAGATGGCTCAATATTTGTATGGAACCCTTCAACTCCACAGGGTAGGATCCAAATTTCTGCATTTGTGCTCCATATTAAATAAATCATAATGACAGCAAGGAATTCCTCATGCTTAATGAGTAGCGTTTGTTTCTTCCACTTATTAGAGCTCTCCTGTGAGTAGGGTTCTATTTTTCTGATTTGCATATTAACACTTCATCTTGATTATCAAAATCATTGTTCTCTGGTGATCAGATAAAAGGTTTACTTTAGATGGCACCAAAGGTTTAAAAAAAAACCAGGCTAATGAAAAATAAAACTCAGGCTGTAAAGACAGAACATACTATGTCCACAGTCTTTACATGTCACCCAGGCTGGAGTGTGATTGAATCCTCATTTAACTTGAATGATAATTTTGCTCTTGTAATGCATCTTTCAAAATCACTACAGAATTTGAGGCTAGTTGATAAATTGAGATTTGAGTTCAGATTCCGAATTTCCATGTTCAAGTTTAGGGATGCTCATATCTGGGTAAAAGAAGTTGATCCAAACCACATTAAAAAAAGGGGGGGGTATCTTTCCATTGACCTTAATGTGTGCTGGAACAGACCCTCACTCTTCATCTAATCTACTGAAATCAGTAGGAGAACTTCCATTGACTTCAATAGGAGTGGACTGGGTCAAACCCTCAAGTGCAGGCCTGTCTTTACTGACTATTAATCTACCCCTCCAAGACATTCTGTAAACATGCTGCTGCCAAAAGTCTATCTTCAGATTGTCCAAAGTCCACCACTATCTATCCCTTTCCTAGGTAAAAAAAAAAAAAAAAAAAAGCAAATACTGGCAGATCCTGCATTGCTGTCTGTTACAACCCTGTCATCTCTTGACTGATTACTGAGAACAAAACTAAAGGAAACTAAAATGTCATTCCTTGTGAAATGCCAATAAGAAGGCAATAAAGTAAAATAAAATAAAAACAACCTGGCACTACTTCTGGCACAGACACTTAGAATTGATTTTCTAAAGTAAGCCTCACTGCCCGCCCACCTTCCAGTCCTTTCAGCTTCATATCAATCAAAGAGTGCATACAGGTCAGCTTGTTTAAAGAAAAGAAAATGACAGTGATGCTGGACTACTTTTCAGCCATTACAAGTTTGAGAATCATGTAGCAAAGAAAAGCCACTCAACCAAGAAAGGAACCAAAACTGCTATAAAATGAATGTTAATATTTCTGAATATGCTTTTTTCACAAAAAATATTGACTGACACATTAATAATACCTGAAGCCAGTCATTAGTTGATTTTTTAATGACCACGTGTAGACTGCTGCCTTCCTGTTATTTTCTTAACATTTAACTTCTTTACTGCCTGCTATGCCCCACACATATTAAAAACCTTATTTTTTCTAAGGCCCATCCCCTTATCCTGATTCATGTGCACTGCCATCTAAACCTCAAATTCTGACATACAGGTCCTGTGAACAAAGGCACACAAGCACTGCAACAAGTGCTCTTTCTGTAATCATAGTTACTTATATGATCCCAATTATTGTGGTTTTAAAGCATCTCCCGATGTTCAGGGTATTGGCAACATTGCTGTGAAGTAGAGAAGTAATATCATACCAGTTATACAGATGGCAACTGAAGGACCCACAGACAAAGGCTGAGATCCATAAAAAGGATTTAGGCATCACACTACTGAGCAAGACACTGACCCAAATTTAGGTGCTTTGCTGCTTTGTAGAATCCACTGTCTGAAGGAAGGCTCACAGATTTCAAATCATGGAGACAGCTTGGTGCTTAAGAATGGGACCCACCAAGCCATGCATGGGGCAGGAAGTCACTTACGCTAGCAGGAAATGCTGAAGAAGTATTACATAAATCCAGTCTCTCCAGTTGGGATCAGAAACCTTGACTTGTCTACTGGAGTTAGGCCCCCAAGCTAGCTCTATCTCAAAAGGCAAAAGAGAGTGGAGTTGATGCTGGCTTCTTATCAAATGGTCCCATGGTTAGAGAATTTCCCTTAATTCACTCCTCTAACAGAGTACTTTGTAAGCTTGTTCAGCTTCTACCAGAGCTCATGTTGATGTCTCTGCAGCTACAGCTACACATGCCAGCTAGACTAAAGGAAGCTCAGACATGCCGCCCCACTCCAAAATTACATGTCCATGTTACCTGTGTTTCCTCACATACACTAGTTTCAGGGCATGGTTGTTAGCACATGTTAGCTACCATGGTTTAGGAACACAATTTTAATCTTAGTCAACCCCACACAGAGTCATTTTTCTCATCCCCACAACAGGGAAATGGAACCCCAGTTCACAGTCAGCCTTTTAGGCCATGAGGGTAGTATCTGAGTTGTCAGCAGTGAATAGTTTGTTTTGTTTAACCTCTTCATTTGCAGACACTAAAAGACATCTCTGCACTCAGGAAACATTGAGTTCACATTTGGGAAATTTTCCTCACAACCAAACTGTTTAGATCTAATATGTATGCTTTTCTTGTTTGTTTGAAATAAAAGCTGGTGTAGAAACTGACCTGTGGGTGCTCTTGTTCTATATTTGTTCAGCACGACCTACCTATATACATACTACCACAGCAACCAGAACTCATCCGGGGTAGTATAAATAAATATCAGCAACAAGGGGCAAGTGTGGCTGTCAGTCCCTCCCACCTGCTTGCCTCCACACACAGACGCTAAGGAATATAACAAACAAATTGTATTTTAGCAGTTTATGATAACTTTTTTTCTAAACTGGGTCTTCTTTTTATATAAGCAACTGAAGGATCTTTAGAAGGCAGGTGAGATCATTCATTATTTGAAGAACAAGGTGTCTTGTCTCACTAGATTATGTTCAGTGATTATTATTGGTTTAGGACTAAAATTGTGTGAGCAGAGGATTTTACCAGCATCCATGTGAGAACTGGAAGAGTTGAAGGCCTCTCAAAGATTTGCAAAGTGTTGTCTTAACAGAGTTTGGTTTGTGCTTAGGGACAAAGGGCTATGAAGTGGAAGTAGCAAGAAAAAGTGGACAAGTTTGGAGTTACTGAACCAAAGAAGTAGCAAGTGGGGCTGCTAAATGTGAACCACCTTTGTGTCTGTATTATCTCTCACAGGACTATAAATTGCAAGCTTGAGCATTTGAACATGCCTTTCAGACATGTTTCCTTTTTCTGAATCCTGTCCAATCTGTTAAATATATTGATTATGGTTACTCTGTCACTAGAAGGATGTAGAGAAAAATGCAGGAAGGCTCAGAATTAAGCAAAAAAAATGATTTGTGAAAATACAAAAACCCCTTTCACATGAAGAGTTTAAAAGATTATGACAGTTTAGAAACAAGAAAGACAAAAAATTGACATGAAAGCACTCTACAAAAGAATTAGGGGTACAGAGAAGGTAAACTGACTATTCCTACTTACACTTTCTCATCATACAAGAACAGAGGCATTCAATGATATTGTAAAACAGCAAATTTAAAAGAAAGAGAAGGAAAAACACAGTATATATGGATGTTAGTACCATTAGACATCATGGGCACATACAGACATTACACTTAGCCCCATATAAAGGAACATATATCAATTTAAACCCATAACCATGCAGAAGTTCAGTGCACATAGACCAGTCTAAAAATGGTGCAAGTGGTACAAGACAGACCTGCTACACTCAATTCAGATTGATTCAGGTTAGACAAACAAAGCAAAATTCTGTACTGTTTCCCTATCAATTCAAGCTAGATCGCTGTCCTCCATCATACCAGCCTGCTTTGCAGCTCCTGCTACCCCTCCCTCAGCTAGCATTCAGCCCAAGCTTCCATCCATCCATCCACCCCCTCACAGGCAGACCCTCACCCACCCTCCTCCCTACTCCAGGGAGTCCTTCCATCCATCCACCCACAGCTGGGACCCAAGCCTCTGTTGTGTGGAGTAGAAAGCAGTGTACTGGCTCCCATCCCTGGGCCGGGGAGCAAAGAGGGCTGGGGTAAAGGCCACAACAGAGGACTTAACAGCTATCCTCCTATCTCTGTGTGAGCGCCCAGGTGAGGTCCAAGACACCTGCCTTCATTTTATTAGCAGAAGTTGCAACTTCACACAAAAATCTGTTTTTCCCCTATCAAACTGTGGAAACACACCTATGAATGGAGGATGTGATGCCAGCTCAAGGACAGGGGGGACACAAATGCAGACTGCATAAACGATGTCCATAGGAGGTGTCAAAGAAGCAAGGAGGAGATGATACAGGCCATGATTGCTGCCTCTGAGCACCAAGCACACAGAGCTGACTCCTGATGCCATAAACCATGGAAGCAGCACTAAGATAGACTCCAAGTGTGGAGGAAGAACATCCTCAGGCTGGGCTACACCCACACTGCTGAAGTGCAGGAATGGAGACTCAAGATGGCCACTCGCTGTTTTGAGGCAACCTGTGCCTCTGAGGAGCTGGTAGAGTCCCATCACCCTGAGAGGGAGTCTATGGACAAGGTCCTGGACCACTCTGTGGCCATTTATGATATACCTGACTGGCACTAGCAGTGCTTCCCCCCATAGCACCCCAAGAGAGGCTACCACCCAGCCCCTGGCAGAATGCTGGGCCCTACTCCAGGGAATCCTTCCAGGGGTGACAGGAAGAAGGGCTCCACAGGAGGGATCCCTAGATTCTAAGTGGGGGGAAACAGTCCCCACTATGCCCTGACTTGGAGTGACAGGAGGAGTAGCGAGACCCACAGAAGGAATGGGGTGAGGGAACCCATGATCCATGGTCCAGGGAAGCAGAAAGGACCCTGGCAGGGCCTACTCCAGCAGGAAATCATGGACAAGGGGAGTGGGACTGGGGTCCCTGGGCCCAAGGCCATGGTTGTTCATGACAGCACCTTTCTCCCTGAGACAATCTTCATCTCCCTGGGAGAAGCTTTTCTATTCCCATGACCCCTCTCATGGCACAGGTCCTGCTGTGGTGGAGCATTACAGCCACTGTGGGGAGAGACAGCCCTCAGACTTGGTCTTACTGCATGAGGTGGGACCCAGGTATGGCCAAAGTCACAGGACTGGAGTCCGTGCAAAGGGAGAGGGGGCAAGAGGCAGGGGGTGCATGAGGGTGGTACCAGGAGTCCATGATACCTGACGTGGAAATGCCTCCCACCCCACAGCCACCTTCACGCTAGCCCCATAGGCTGCTTTCTCCTGCTCCCACTCCACAGCCTTCAGGTCACTCACTTGTCTAGTTCCTACATGGAGAAGTCCCTGGTCTTCACTCCCAAGTCTTGGAATTAGTGTGCCAGGTCTAAAGTCCCCTTCTCCAGGTCACTCCTTGTGACAGGGGGTCATCCCGGGGCCAATTACCACATCAGCCCACCTGCCTGTCCAGGGCAGTCCAGCCACCTGTCTTGCCAGCCACACCTTTTGATATAATAAGTTGTTTCTAGGTGGAAGGCTGCCCTTTTTATTTCCTAATACCAAGGGCATAATACATGACTCCAGCTGTCCCTATATCGTGTTTCAAGCCTTGCAGGTGTTGTACTACTATCTTTCACTTCTGCACCCTTCTGGTGCTGGGATCTGCACCCTGGTAGTTGCACCCTCCAGGTGCTAGGGTTCTATGTGCCCTCCTGGTGCCTCTCTCTGTACTTGCCACTGGGCTTTACCCTACTAGTGTGCCCTTTCTCTAGGGACTAATGAGGCCTCCAAACTTACCCTTATCCTGGTCCTCCAGTGAAAACATAAACACTAGCATAAGCCCCTAGGCTCTAACTTAAACATTATTCGTGGCAACCATGCTATGTCCCTTTAAGTGGACAAACGTCTTCCCTTAGTACAGCATGCTACCTAACCTAAGTATCTGGGAGGCTCCTAAAGTCTTGCAGCATTTGGGTAGCAAAGCAGGCAGCACCGGGTCTCCAGTAGGTTCCTCATGCAGGAGGTCCTTCCCTGGCAGTTCCCAGAGAGAGAATCTTCCTGCAACTCCAGCCCTAGAACTATATTCCCACAAACCCTTCCTCCTTCTGGTCATGTGACACTTGCAGGTGCTGCCCAATTACCTCGGGAACCTGCAGCTGTGCAGTCCTGCTTAGTAGGCCTATGTGAATAGGGAAGTATGCAATTCAGAGAGGACAGTGACTTGATTTAGTGATTCGAATCATTGTCCCCATTTAATTCAGCTGAATCAGAATCGGATATTTGGCACTGATTAGGTGCTGATCCAGACATGGTGCCCCCATGACCACCCTGCCTGGACCCAACCGCTGCCCAGCCCAGCTGGTGTGTGTGGTGTGGGGGTGCAATGTAGGCCTGTCTTGCTCTGTGTGGCAGCAGGGCGTAGCCCTCACTTGTACTGCTATCGTGCCCACATCAGTGATGGGAGCAGAGCAGTTGCCAGATGGCGCAGGATGGGGTGTGAGATGCAGGTGCGGCATCACTGACAGTGGGGTCTATGCTCTACTGCCACTTGTCCCTTTCCATCCAAGTGAACCTGACCCTCATCCTGCCCCACTCCCCTGCACCAGCTTAGCAAATGGCAGCAAAGCAAAGCCCCCAAACCCAACACCGCTGCGCCTGCATCCCGTGCCCTCCTGACCTCTTCCCCGAGTAATGTGCCCACCTCCTCCACCCAAGCTGGACAGCTTGTCCCAGCCCCAGCTGCAATCCTTCCTTCCCCAACCCCAACAGACTTACCAGCTGGAGGCAGCTGTGTCAGCTGCCTGTTTAGTCTATGGCCAAATCTCCAAAGCAGCTGAATCTTTTCTAAATCTTTTCCGAATTAATTCAGATGCTTTGAATTGATTCAGAGATTTTAATTGGTTTCTTGATTCAATTCGGATTTGGAGGTTCAGTCCCCAAATCAGGCCAAAACTCCTCCGAATTGAATTGGCTACTGAACCTTCACACAGCCCTACTGCTTAGCCTGCAGAGCTCCCTGGCCAGGCTGCTTCAGCCTTAAAGGAGCAGGCATGGCTTAATGCTCTGCTATACCCCTCCAACTCTTTTTGTTACGTTCAGCTCCTGTGGCATTCCCCCCGACCCCAGTTCTCTCCCCATTCCCCATCCTAAGCCAATCTCCAAGTTATTTCACCTCTTTCACTAACCTCCGCACTCTGCTGTTGCCCATGCCTCACCAAAGGTTTGTTGGTTTGCACCAATGGGAAGAGGGACCAAGATGCGACAGGCCATATTCAGCAGGTTATCTTTCTTAAAAACAAGAAGTTTCACAACTGAAACACTGTAAACTGACGCATGTCTTCCTCATACCATAGTTCCCTGCATCTTATTGTATGAGGGTTTAAGCTAATGTGTGTGTGAGGGGGTGGGGGGGGCGATGATGGCAGTGATGAAGAAATTGGGGACTCCAGGAATGAAGTGCCTACTCTCCACCATCTGGGGGATGTGGGAGTTGTGGAAGCTGAAGGCATCATGGGAGCAGCCTGCCTAGCTGGCAAAGATGTGGGTGAAGTGGCCCTGGTGGTCAACAACACCCTACAGAACAATGGAAAAATAGTCTTTGCAGTTAATGAACTCCCTGGTGCCTTGAGGTGGGCAGAGAATGGGGATGGTCTATGCAGAAGGTCTGGACTCACTGTTTATAATCCCAGGTATTCAGGCTGATCCATTCCCACCAGTTGCTGCTGGCAGCATGGTCCCAGAACCAGTGCTCGACAGTCTGGAGATGGTGCCAGAGCATCTCAGTGTCCATGGCATCCTGGGTTACCTCACCCTTGTTAGCCAGTTGGAAGTCATTGGCTCAGTCCAGGATGCTTGGCAAACACAAAGTGTGGTAGGTGACCCCGTGCAAGATGGCCAGTTGTTGGCTTGTGGACAGGAAGCCACATTCCATGGTGACCAGCTGCTACATCAGGTCAAAGTAGCCACATGTCATGTCCCAGAGTGTGGGGAAAAGACTGCAGTGAGGCAGTGGGGGGTTGGGAACATGCGTACCCAGGCCTGGCTGCTGATTCAGAGTGGTCCAGGTGCTCGGCAATCTCCAACAGCCTGGGGAGCCTGTAAGGCATGCCTGGGGAGGGCGGTGCAGGAGTGCCCCCCACCTGCAGGCTTCTGTCAGGAAAGGCTGCCTGTGTGCCCCCCCAAAGGGTGAACACTGAATATGTATACTTTTCACTTCCAGTTTAAACAAGTTCATTTACAGAAAACCACTTAACAGATCAATTCCTCCCCCAACTTTCTGAATATCTATGTAGCCTATAAGGACAAAACTTAGACACCTAAAGAGTTTCCTATAAATAATGAAAGGATCAAGGTGCTTTAGGTAAGGTTAAAAAATAAGAGGAAACAATGAAAGCTGATCACTAACTAAAGTTGGTTTGGATGAGATCTATTCTGTAGGCAGGTTATTCCATAACTACCCACTTAAGGAGTTGTTTCTTCCTTTGCAGCATCTGGTTCTGGCTGCTGCTGGGGACAGGAGACTGCAAGCCTGATATTCCTGTGCCATATGATGTACTACGTATTTCAGGTTATTGTGGATGTTCTGTCAGATTAGAATCTGGGGTGAAAGCCCCATTGTTTATGTTTGAACAAAGAAAAGCTGGGCTGACATGAAGACTAATAATGTGACTCAGTAGCTCTTTTCCAGCTATAAATCCCATGATCTTGTTATTTCTAAATTAGTAGCCTTATTGGGCTTAATTTTTCCTTTATAAGTGAATACATCTAATTTGCATGCCACAAACAATACATCTACTGCACTGGGACAACTGCCAGGGATGAGATTCATTCCAATGAACTCCATAAACTCTGAACAATGGTGCAATGGTGTGCCGAGATATGAATAGTCAATTTAAATGGAACACCTAGGGTTGCATGCAGCCTTATTCTTAGTCAACGACAGGTGTGAACTGGTATTTGTGTGCAAGACATGTCCTACGCATGTCCCTTCTTTACTTCATGTCCTTTCCCTGCTCTCTTATGGCTAATACATGAGTTGTTTGTATCTTGGTTTTTGTTTATTTTTAAAGTTGCTTAAGAAATAAAAGTCAATCTCTTCCAGCAATGACAACTGAAACCTAAGAACTGAAAATGCAGTGGTATGGCCTTTCCCTCCTGGTTGCTGAATCTAGCCCAGGTCAGTAAGTCCTGAGAGTTACTATTAGGTGGCTACCAAACAGCTCCTCTGAAACAAAATCTGGCAAACTCTAGAGTATTCTTTCCTTCATTAATTATCCTCACCCCCTGCAATATTCTGATCATTCTCCTCCTTTACCTTCTTTTGTTCCCTAATCTAATCCTCACATAGTCTCACCATTTCTTCTGTCCGAATAAGTAACAACAGTATTGGTTTCCCATGCTTTTTGCAAGGCTTTTGTAGTTGCCATCCCAATTATGGTAGCATTCACCACCACCCTGTGCTTGTGTGTACTGTCTGCTGTTGGTGAGTACCAAAATTGTCTTGTAAAAGTGGTAGAAATAGATCCAGGGGTTAGTATAGTCGAGATCCTGGAACATACCCTGATCTGTTACATTGTAAAATGGGTTCCCTTTATGCGGATTTGAGTTATGCACTGTTTTCCAGGAACACATGTACAGCATAAAGCGAAGGAAAGCGAGGGTAATAATGAATGGTCATAATGCCAAAGTGAGCATCCTGATGTTTGATATTTCATTTTGTTCCACATTGGAACAAACCTTTGACATTGTCCCGATTCACTGAAAATTATCCAATCTGCCTCAGTGACTGCTAGTCTACCTGCCAGGCAGCCAAAAGCCTGCTTAGTTTACCTGTGGGCTGGCTTCCTAAGTGCTCATCAAGCTGGCAACTCAGCTTTGCCATCAAATGGAAGCTGCCCTGGAAACAAGGAACAGGGAACCCAGCCAGCTCTTCAGCTACCTGACCGGTGGTAAGTCTGTTTGTTCTCCTGATTTTCTCTATGGCCAGTTAGTTGGTTGTCCCCAGTGTCTTGGCTGTGCCAGGTTGCCAAGTAATCTGTTTACCCACCAGCTGGGAAGTTGGGAAATGAGCTTGGAAGCTTACCCAGGAGTCTACCAGACAGCAACCATGCAGTTGAGTTGGTTGCTGTCCTACACATCTTCTCATCTAGTTGCCATCAAAAGTTTCAACAGAATAAATACATCCTTCTCAACCCAATTCTGATGAGTCAGCATCTTCCAACTTTTTGTATTATTATTAACTGTATTGGTCTAAAACAAAAGGAGCAGAGGACCTAATCTTTCATTACACTCCTGAAGATTCCCTCCCTAGGTCAAGGCCAAGGTACACCGCCTGGTCAGTGTGTTTGTAAAGGGCAAATCTGACTTGCAACTGCCCATGTGTACTGCTTCTCTGGATAAAGAGACATTTTAAGGCTCCAGGCTTTGCATGCTTACCTGTTGGCTAGCATATTGTTTAAACGTAATATAGACAGCTATGTTCTTCCTTTTCTAAAGATTTTGAGCCATTATTTTGCATAGATTTTTGTCTAAAAGATTACTTTTATCTGCAGCCTTGGACTGTATATTGTAAACCACTTACTGGCACCTAAGCAAAGGGGGATTTTTCCTTTACCCAGTGTTTGTGATCAGTAATTTTGCTCTTTAAACTTTTATTAATCTAACTTCAGTGATCATTCTCTTATCACATCAAGTCTTCTTGGGATTGTACCTAATTTCCTGCATGGAGTTATTTCTTCACCTAGAATTAAAGCCGTTAATCATGTTTGGTTTACTGATTCCCATTTGCTTAGCAATCTTGACACCATTTTGCTTCTGTTTTGTCCTCTTCAAGGGCTACTGATGACTTGATTCATACAATCTATCAATGTCTGTTTTTTGGGGCCTGTTTGCCTTAATACTGAGGATAGTTTATGTCTGTCCTTACTGTTTGTTGTTCACAGCAGAATTATATACTAAAAAGAAGAGGGAAAAATGTAGATGTGCATGCCATCTATGCAGAATATCCATAATAATCAGTTTAAATCTCAGCTTGTTCTCATTATCTGCAATGTCTTTATGAGAGTATGATGACTGGGACATGATTGCTTGTCATAAATTAAGAGCTGCCTTGTGCCAGTGAAGTCTTGCACTTGCCTTCTTGCATGAGAAATATAAATAGAACTGAGTTAATAGGAAAAAATAGCTCAGCAGCTGGAAAGCAACTTTGAAGAAAAATGATGTTCATAGCCATTCAGCCAGTAGCTGGAAAAGCAGTTTTTATAAAACATATTTAATGTTTACAGTCACTCTGTGGCTGGGAAAAGTAATACTTTTAAAATATGTTTAATATTTAGAACCACTTGGTGGCCAAGAGAACAGCTCCTGCTAAAAAAGATATTTAATGTATAGAGTCATTTTGTGGTGAGGAAAAAGCAACTTCTTGTTAATTTTTAACATTTATTGCTGATCAGTGGCTGCTAAAGCAGCCATCAATACAGCATGTTTTATGATTACAGACGCTGTGTGCCTATATAGAAACAATTCCTACACATTTCAAGGCTACACCAAAACATGCCAGTATCTTTCCCTCTGCCAACAAAATGGGACAAGTACTCATAACACACTAATACACCTTGTCCTGAACCCCCTGTGCACTACTTGATACTGCAAAGCTTCTCAATGAATGCCAAAAAACCCTAATACTCAGTATCAAAACAGTCCCTGATCTGCCTGTTCAGTGGAAAACACAAAGAGTTGGTAGTTGGTTAAGTGTACACAAGTTCCTAGGTCTGAATCTAAAATTCTGCAGATGATTATCTCTAGAGTGTTGTCCGAGTTGTCATAATGAGAAGCTGCAAGGACAAAATTTCACCAGTTTCATATTAATGATTTCGCGGTCAGTCACTAGCCCCACCTTCTTTCACCCTTACAGCCCATGTGTAATCTGGTCTCTAAGAATTCTCCAAGCTTCTCCCTACCTTTGCCCTTACTGAGAAAAATTCCTTGATAATTACTTCAACAATCAATCAATCAATCAATCAATCAATCAATCAGTCTCATCTGCTTTCTCTACCTCCTGATAGATTCGCACGTTTTCTTTATACTGCACTATCTTTTGTCTAACCAATACAGTTTTCCAAAAGAGAAACTACTAAAAGCATCCGTATATCAACATTAACAAAAAAAACCCCCAAAGCATAATTTTGGCTCTTTTAAGGACCAGGCTCATAGCGTAAGTGCACAGGTTCACCGTACCAACTCTACAATCATGTGGTTTATCTTAAACTGCGTGAGCAGAGATAAGGCACAGCATGTGCCCATGTTCACTGGAACTGAGAGCCACTCCAGGAACCCAATCTAAGTAAATCAGGGTGGTAGAGGGAAGGGCAGGATCAAGGGGGTTAACAGATCCGTCCTGGGGGTGTACTGTGGGACTAAAAATGGTCTGGTCAGGGTCAGCAGGGATAGGTAAAACACAGTCCTAGGGTTGCGGCAAGCAGCTGGGCTTTTCCAGCCCCAAGGCTGTGCTCAGAACAGGTACAGATTTAAGTAAATGTGCTAACCCATTCCCAGTCTAACTTAGTTTACTACTTAGATTGATCTAAGTGTAACATCTTCATGTACCCTTAAACTTTCAATATGACTGGTGTCCAATGTAGCATATCAGAGCAGATGGATCACTAGTCTAATATAGAACAGAAAATTTCTCTTTTCCAAAAATATGAATTTCATGTTCAATTTTTTTTTCTGTGCCACACCTCAGAATAAATATCTTGTAATATGCCACATTTTTTGTAGAGGCAATAGTAGTAAAAAACAATCAACACATGTTAAATATTAATGCTCACTTCTACGTTTTTCCTGAGAAGTCAGTCTTGTGGCTTACCATAATAAATGTTTCACTATAAACTACTCTGTGAGAAAATGTTTTAAACTTCTTAGATGAACGATAAACTGCCAGCAAAGAAAAGGCAGGAGATAGCCTGTTATTTCATTAAATGAAACTAGGGATGTGAATGGTTAAATGATTAATAATTTAACTGATCAGCTCAGTGATAACAGGTTCTAGCTTATCAGATTTTGTTTAACCAGGGGCCAGGAAGTCCAGGAGAGAAGTGGGGGAAGCAAAGCCCTACAGTGCCCCAGCAAGAACTGGAAGGCAGCAGGGCAGGAGAAAGGGAGGGTAAGAGGAATGAGGAGGAAAGAGGGGGGGAGGAGCGGTAACTAATACCTGTAATTACAACAGGTTAAACATATATTTAATTGGTAATTACGTCCTTAAATGAAACTACATATAAGGACTAAGATTAAATTGTTGACAAAGTTTTAGTTGGTTCCAGCAGCCTATAGGATACACCAGTCAAAGGCTGTGACACTAGAAGACTTTTGCTTGCTTATACCATTGGTAGAATGTGCTTTGTTTCACGCAGGGGAAGAATATGGCATATGCAAGTTACTTTATCTACTTCATCAGAGTAGGTTTCCTTCCTAGAGCCAGCTTCCGGCCCTTTGAATTAGATGATGATATGTTCTGAATTACACATGCTGGCTATCCTGTCAAAGTAGTTTTAGAGCACGGCAGGTATCCAGCTAGTGTTATTTTCTTCTGAAGGGAGAGCTTGGAAATGGTTAGAAAGTAAACAAAGAAGTCTGAATCATAAGCAAAGTGGGATGACTTTGGGAAAAGTTGACAATCTTCTTCTGAAAACTACACTGTCTTCACTGATAATCAGGAAGAAGGTTTTGAGAAAAGAGGTGCCAAATTTCTTGATAATGAGGCAGGAGAGATGCCTTTTAGTAATATTGTTTTAATGATCTAAAATCCATACAAAATAGCAGCATGGAGGTTAATAAAGGCTCAGATTGAGCTTGAAGGACAAGATTAAATTTCCTTATCGAAATAAATGTGCATTAGCATGGTGCTCTCAGGCAACATATTAGAAATTTGTATCTCAGAAATCCCCCTAAAGATTCAATGGATTTTAGAAGCTAGTCTTTTTTTTTTTTCCCCCTTCTTTCTCAGGAAAAATAGAAAAAATTCAAACAAACATCACTATACAGGTTATTATTCTGTCCACATAGGACTTTGTTACGTCTTACACTTCAAGCTAATCAAATGCTGATCAGTGTTAGTGCTAGGTCAAGTTTGGAGCAGTCATATGTTCAGGCCAGCAGAGGCTTGGAGGACTGAAAGGTTAGAATTCCCTGTCTTGGGCTTCCCCTTTGCCCCTTGCTGCCCAGGTTTCCCTCAGTTTCCTATGCCCCCAGGGCTCCTCCTCTGTCCCAGGGGAGCAAGCAAGGTAGGGTTAACCTGTCCGCCTGGCCCCTGCTGCTACTGCCACTGGGATGCTTCTCTTATTCAGGCTGACCCAAGCCCAGAGAGCACCAAGGGTGGTGGCAGTACCTGGACAGGCAGGTTAACTCTTCCCTTCCCTTTCCTGCCTGCCTGCCCCCCCCGAGGACAGGTGGCACAGGAAGCCACAACCAAGCAGGTGGAGCAGGGAGCAGGGATCTGGGATGCTGGGGAGAGAGGGCAGTGACTCTGATCTGAACCAGAGAGAGAAGCGAGGGGGCAGTGGCTGCGGGCAGTGTTTACAGTAATGTATAGCCTATGGTGATACACATTAGTGTAATACAAGCTGGGTAACATGGGTCAGAGATAAACCTGCTGTGATGTGGCATAATTTAAGCCACCTAAAGAACGCTTATACTTAGTGTCAGGTGTTAATGTGTGGACAATCCAGGGATTAAGAGCTCCAGCAGCTGCCTAAAATTAACATGCAACAAGTTCCAAATGGCACATGCACACGTGTATGCAACTCAGCGCTGGACACTTCTAAAAGCGCCTGGGGCTGCATCACATACATTTGTATAAACAGCAAAATACACGTCAGTGCTGAGAAAATGGCAGCGGTGCACTTTTGAACTTACCACCACCATTTTCTTAGCACTAATGTGCATTTCACTGTTTATACACATGGATGTGGCGCAGCAGCAGGTGCATCAGTTTACATTCTCTGCAGACTCGATTAATCAAATCTTCTCCAACAGACTGGATTTCTGGCATGTTGGAGCAGACAACCTTATCTGTATAAATTCCCATAGATTCCAATACAGGGGTAACTGAAGTGAGGTCAGCAGAAAGCATGAACCTGAGCATACAGTAGCAAAATGAGCTTCCAAATATGGCTGCAGGTTTTCTCTATTGAGAAGGCTCAGGGCAGTGCCTATGGACATATATTTCCACTCCTAAGTAGAAAAGAAAAGTGGAAGGAAGGGTTCCCTCTGTTGATTGTACCACTTCTTTCCCCTTGCAAGGAAGAGGAATAGAGATGGGTTCTGGCCAACTCTCTTCAGTTCAGGGACTCAAAACTGAAGCACAAGGACAGATGGGACTCATGAACCTATGAGAAAGTTGTATCTCAGAACTCCAACCCAATGCTTATATAAACAGGGGGTAAATGATAGGGGATTCCAGCAGCAGTCAGTAAATTAAAGCTCAAACAAAGATTAATTCTACATCACATATTCAATTTGGCTGAATTTCGACTCAGATGCAACTTCTTTACAAAGAGGACTTCAGAGGAGAGGGGGTGGGAATGAGTATAGAATGCCCATATCTTTTGTATTAGTAGGGTTCTCTCTAGAATAAAACCAAACATTTTTTTTAAATGCAGTTCATATGGTGGGGTTCAGTAGAGACAGCCTGAGGATTGATCCCAGTGCATGGGGACCAGCTGAGGTCATACAGAGCCCAATCCAGGTGTGCTGGTCTGATCCTGGCATGCAGGTTCTGATCTGGCCTGAGGAGATACCGACACTACTCAGTTGGCTCAAAAAGCCAAAAGGTTGAATACTGAACATGGATAGTTACAGGTGACAAAAGACATTTCTGTATTCTATTGCTATGTAGGATCTAGGAGCTGAGATTGTGACCTAATTTAAGTAACAAATAATTGCTGGTTGGATTCTAAACCTGTACCAAGGTCACTTTCTTCTCTTTAAAAAAAAAAAAAACCTTTTCTGGTAAATTTTAACCTGTCTTAGAGGAAAAGGGTTGCTGCTGTGAATGCTCTTTTCAGAGGCATAGAAAACAATTGAAGGACATAGGGTCCTAGCAGGAATCAGAGGACAAGCAAAGGACATCTTTCTGCAGATTGTGATCTGTTGCCTCCTATTCAAAAGGAAAATGTATTAAAACTTGAGTAGCATTATGGATCAGGCAAAATATCCAGTTGCACCTCATATAGTCATGGAGACCCAGATCTATAAAAATATCTGGGTGTCTAATTCCTAAATCAATAGCAGCTAGGTAAATACAGAGGGATTACAGGGCTAAGGGTCTCTGTCAGTCTGGGCCCCAGTACTCAATACAATGTAATGCTTTGCATTACCTAAAGGCTGCTCATCTTGCAATAAAATGGCTGACTAACTTGTTCCGTGCATGCAGCTATCAGCAATGTGAATTAACAGTGGAAGTAGTTTGACTGGTTTTTATTTTTCCCCTTTATTTTTGATTAAGAACCAGGGAAAGGTGGCAAAGTAGTTATGGCATCCCATATCAGCTCCATAGGAATAAGTGTGAGCACCACTCTATTGGCTGCACCCATTAGTCCTAGGTATAAATGGGTACCTACATAGGCATATTCAGGATTTTTAAAGAAGTAGTGAGGGAACAGTGATCAGAGAAGCAAGGTTGGCTTTCATTCCCTGCTCCCAGCCCTCTTTCACAGCCCGCTACCATGTCCTCAAAGTAGGTAAGAATTCCCTTCCCTCCACCCCAACTCCTGGCACCCTTTCCCTCCCACCTCTATGCTGAGAGGTATGTCCCCTTTCCTTCCTTCTCATTCACCCCTCTACCCTCAATACTTATGCTTCTGGGCACGGAAAGACCCTCCTACCACCACTGCTGTCCTGACCATCCCTTTCCTGCTCCAGCCAGGGCTACTGGGGAATACTGCATGGCAGGCTGGGCTCAGCTAGGGACAGCTGCATCAGGTGAGCTCCCCCTCCCTAGCCTGCTCCTGGGCTAGCAGGGAACACTCAGGGAGACCAGGCTGGGTGGGGAAACCCACACCCTGCTGCTGCTCTTCTCAGCTAAACCTGGCTACCCATGCCTGGCTGGAGCAGAGGAGGGGCAGCTCTGCAGGTGGGAAAGAGGAGAAATAGGAAGGGCGGGAGGGGAGGTGATAGTGAGGGGGAGTGACAGTGAGGGGGAAAAGAGAGGGTGCTGACAGCAGGGTAAGAGACAGATTCTTACCTCCTTTGGGAACTTAAAGTCTCAAGCTTCTTCATTGTGGTTCATAAAGTGATGTGACCACAGCATCCACTCTGGATCTACTCCTGAGTACCTGGTCATTCAAACCAGGGAGTGAAATGTGGTCAGATGCAACAAATCACATTACTTCTTCGTATGTCATGGGCTGCAGTAACTGCCATATCTTGACCACATAGGCCTGCCACTTCCATTGGAATTACTTTTTGTGTTGACTTATGATTAATGATATTGTTATCATAGGCTGTACTTGTCTATATATAATTTTGTTACCTGCTAAAAGAAAGGACTCAAAAAATCCAAATGCTTTTCCATCACTAATTAAATTAACTGCATTTTAATGTGCTGTTTAAAACTGATTACATTCTTTCAACCCACTCCTTAGATCAGGAATGCATCATAAGCTCCAAATAATCATGCAAACAAATTTAAAATTGTATACCACACAACAACTTGTGTAGTATGTTTTTAAACATGTTTACTTCTAGGACCAGCTATCCAAACTTAATGAAATACACTGTGTGGTTAGCAGGCCAGCAGAAGCCCCTGGTATGATTTGAGACATATAAAACCTTAGCAATTGTTCAGAATGGGCATTTTAAATTATAGCCTAGGAGGTGTTGAGTAGCTCTGACTTGTGACTTTGTGACAGAAGAGGAAGTCATTTTGAAATGAGTCAGAAAACTGTAATAAAACAGAAGCAGCAACCAAACATACATAACACTGACATTTGAAAGTGACAGAGCACACAACATAGAACTGAACTAAACTTCTCCTGCCCAGAGTCCAGCTAAGGCCTAATCCATACTCCCTTTCTGAAGTACAATTATTGTTTCTAGAAGCATGTTACAGAGATTTAGAGGATATGAGATGAGCACACAGTTTGTGACTAGAAAGAAGACAGATAGAGGGAGGTGTTCCAGAGACTGGAATGTTTTTATTGTCACACACTTACCAAGGACTGTGTGAATCGAGGGTGGTGGTAGGTGTGTTTCATCCCAACTCTCTACCGCAGACAGATAAGTTGGTGTAAAAGGATGGGAAAACAAAACAACTGTCTGCAAACATCCCTCTGACAGCATTCCTCCCAATCCTAGACCCAACCTGTTTGAGATATCTGGCCTACTGCACTGTACTGCCCTAAGCACACTTATCTCTATCCCCCATGCCAATTAACCTAAAAGCCACAGGTAGCTATGTGTACTTAACAGAAAAGAGAAAGAACTTGACTATAACAAGAAATGACAAAAATAATATTGCAATGTGTATATTCTTAAATGCAGGCGTTTTCTATGTCCTAGATATTAATTCTGGGAGCTACATATCCACGTCAGGATCCTCGGTAAGAAATTAACATTAAAAATAAGCAACAAAGATTCAAGAAGAGTAAAGTTCTTACTCACCCACTGGAGACATTTCTGGGACACTGGCAACATAGGGTCCATCCAGGAACTTTGGCTCATTATCATTAATGTCCTGCACTTTGATGATGAACTCTGATTCAGGCTCCAGTGGTTTCTTGGTATCTATATCCACGGCCTGAGCACGGAGTGTGTAGAAAGGCTTTTCTTCTCGATCAAGGCTCCTTATGGCATGTATATCCCCTGTGGTCTCATCAATAGTAAAAACTGTGCCAGCTCCATCTCCTGAGAGGGTGTATTTAACAGTGCCCACTCCCTTGTCCAAGTCAGAATGAAGCTGTAGAACAGAAAAAAAGAAGGAAGGTATGATGAGGGAGTCTCATTAATGATCTGTTCCTGCCTGAAAGGCAGCCACATATTTTTGTTCCCTCCTTCATACAACGCTGGTCATCAAAGTACCTTGGGAAAAGGTGTCATAACCTCTTAATTATTGGTAAGGATAAGAGGAAACTACTGGCAATGCATCAGTGAATGTTTTTTATTAGTTAATAATATCTACATAGGAAACATTTTAAAATTCTCATTGACTGGACTCCTATAAACTGCTCATTAGAAAAACTAAAACCTTAGCAGGTTTAAGGTTTTGTCAAAAATGTAAAGCTACAATCAAAGTTGTCAAAAAGTGTACTATTGCTTTTAGCAAACCTAGTCTTAACTTTTTGCAAGTATCAGTTGGTTTGTGAACATACGTAAAAAACATGAGAGAGATATTTGGCTGTCTGAGTTTTGCTTTCTGATCATGGGCTTGTTTACACCCTAAACTCAAAGTCCAACTTAGTGTGCAACTTAGTATGAATTCAGCGCATTATATTTTGGTTCTAAGTAATACTGGAAGTCATCATTAGATGTGATACTGAGAGTCAGACTGTCCCTTTCCACTTCCACTTCGCTACCCCATTGGCTTCAATGTACAAACACCAAGTATTTCTTAATCTCTTTTTCTGTGCATGTTATTATACTCCTTATTATAATCCTAGCAGGATGTTGGGGAAATAACTATAGTTACGGATTCAAACTTTCTTGTACACATCTGTCAGTCCACTGGAACAATAATAGTTTATTTTCACGGTAGAAAAAACAAGCAAGCTTTACAGGACAGAAAAACTTTGCTTTGGTCAGTTGTTGGAACTGTGTCTTAACAGAAAAAGGGTCTTAATCCCAGTTTGTGGGATCCCTTCTCCAGATGCTTTTAACTGTGTTAGACTCATGCTGTTGTTCCAGCTAAAAAACTTTAATGGATGTTAAAAGTTACATCAAAGTGGTATCAACTCCCTGGTTTTCCATAGGCTAAAAACAAATATACCTTTTCAGAGTCTGAGACCATTATTCAAATAATACTTTGTGCTTTTTCCAGCTAAAACCAAATACACAGACCTTTTGTGCTGGATAAATGTTGAAAACAAGCTTTCAAGGTGCGCCAAAGTGAACTCCCTTAAACAGTACGATCAGGGGCTTATGGATATGAGCTTTATTTAAATGATGTAGTGTTCAAGGTAAAACTCAGTAAAAGAAACGCAGGACATGAAAGTAGATTAAACAGAAAATGCATTACTAAAAACTAGCTAAACAGTTCCGGAAATGGGTAAGAAGCTCAGTTACAAAGGAAGAGGTAAAGACACTTAATAACATTTATAGCCTGTTCTCTTGAAATTAAATCTAGGACCTTGTGACTAAAAAGGAGGTCATGGTTTGTGGGATAGAGAGGGAGTGTGTGTATGTGGTAGACATGCATGCACACATGTATGTACTACCCTCCTTTCATGTTTTCAACCCAACCCTTCTTGTCGGAGCTAATAGGTGACTGAGCCTCCATTAGAGCTGCCCCACAGGTGGATTTTTAAATGACATCATCAGTTGAGCAGAGGTTTTCATCCTCATTGGGCACTGGGTGCATTGTGAATAGATTAAAAGGCAGTTTACCCAGGATCCGCTGGGAGTCAAGCATCCCCTTTCTTTGTGGAATGAAACGATAATGGCTTCAACCTTGACATAATTAATGCTTCTCTTCCTCATCCTTTAATTTATGTGGCTCACATGCACCGTGCTGAGCCATTATACCCTGGTCAGTTAAAACTAATATTTTCTTCTACTTTGCAAGTTTAAAGTTACCAAAAAATAAACAAACAAAAAGAAACAACACAGAAAACTCCCAAACAAGTTTTAAAATCATAGAATCATAAAAATCAAAGAGTCGAAAGGGACCTAGACAGATCATCTAGTCCGACCCCCTGCCATGGGCAGGAAGGAGCACTGGGGGTGGCAGGGGTCATAAGACCCCAGCCAGGTCTCCTCTTGAAGATCTCCAGGGAAGGTTAGAGCACCACCTCTTTGGGAAGCCTGTTCCAGGCTCTGGCCACCCTTACAGTGAAGTAGTTCTTCCTAATATCTAACCTAAACCTATCCTCCCTCAGCTTGTGGCCATTGTTCCTGGTGACTCCAAGGGGGGCCCTGGTGAACAGACTTTCCCCGAGTCCCTGCTGCTGGCCCCCAATAAGGTTGTAGGCAGCCACAAGATCCCCCCTCAGTCTCCTCTTGCGGAGACTGAAGAGATTCAGGTCCCTCAGCCTCCCCTCGTAGGGCTTGCCACGGAGGCCCTCAACCATATGAGTGGCCCTCCTCTGGATCCTCTCCAGGTTCTCCACATCCTTCTTGAAGTGCAGTGCCCAGAACTGGACACAGTACTCCAGCTGCGGCCTGAACAGTGCCGCATAGAGGGGAAGCAAGACCTCTCTGGACCTGATAGTGATGCCCCTATTGATGTATGACAGGGTGTGGTTGGTTTTGCCTATTGCTTCGTCGCATTGGCAACTCATATTCATCCTGGAGTCAATCCTGACTCCAAGATCCCTCTCTGCCTCTGTGGTGCCGAGAGCGTCAGCCCCTAACCTATAACCATAATGCTGGTTCCCTCTCCCCAGGTGCAGCACCCTGCACTTGTCCTTGTCTGAACCTGTTCAGATCCGCCCACTTCTCTAACCTATCCAGGTCTGCCTGGATGCGGTCCCTGCCTGCCAGTGTATTCACTTTACCCCACAGCTTGGTATCATCAGCAAACTTGAACAGGGTGCTTGCCAACCCTCGTCCAGGTCACTAATGAAGATGTGAACAACACCAGCCCAAGGACCGAGTCCTGGGGGACTCTGCTGCCCAAACCCTCCCAGGTTGACATCACCCTCTTAATGTATAAAAAAACTCTCTTAATGTATAAAAATCTTAAAACTATGGATAAATATGTTCTGAAAGATTTGTCAATGAAATGAACAGCATGTGTTTCAGTTTTACCAGGTGATTTAGCCTCTTCCGTTATCCTAGTAACTTTGATTACCAAAGGCCATGTCAGGGTGTTGTTACATTAATTATGTGTTAAGGAGTCTTAAAACAGGATTGCCCACTTATTAGGACAGGAAAACATGAGCTAAGAGCCCTATGAGTCACTAATCAGGCCAGAAGGGCAGGATGGTCTGATCTTTGAAGGTGGACTTGCAGGGGAAGAAGGTTGCAGATGGTCCAAGCCAGTGTGGGGCAGTGGGGCCAATATTGGGGGGAGCTAATGATCCTGGGTGGCAGTGAGGGCTGGCAGGGTCACTATCTGGGCTGCCTACACCACCCCAGAGAGCAAGCAAGCTGGGGAGCTGTAATAGAGGGCCTTCTCAAGGCCAATTTAACCGTGTCCGGCCCACCTGTTTCTGGGCTAAACACCTGCATTCTTGCTTGCCATGCCTTGTTGGTAATTAATTAATAGATGTTAATAAGCAGGAGGCTGTCCATTTCCTGCCCCGATACCAGGGGGCACTATCTGCGGCTCCATTCCTCCCCTGCCCTGCAGCCCAAGCCTCGCAGATGGCATCTCAATATTATCATCATCACTGACCCCCCACACTGGTCCCTAGAATCCTCTTGATTGAAACTTGCCTGGATTTCTATCCTCAGGTGGTCTCATCTGCCTTCATACTGGGCAGCATAGCTCACTGAACCGTTTCCCCTTTGGGTGTGGTCCCACCCCCCCCCCCCGAGACCTTCGGCTCACTAGCTCTGGCCCACCTCCAGGCCAGCTGGAACCCCAGGCCCTCAGCTCTTGGGGGTTTCTCATGGTGAACCCCTGGGGGCCCTTCTGGTCCTGGCTCCAGCATGAACCAGTCAGGGGAAGTTCAGACAGGTGTGAGCCTATGGTCCCTTCTCTCTCTCTCCGGAGGTCCACCCTCCAGGCACTCCAAACAAAAGGTAACACAACTGTTTGTGAGGGCTAGGGGTGAAGGCGCCCTGACCCACCTTTCACCAGGGTGGTAACTGGCCTGGCATTTCCTGGGGGCTCCCACACCACAGAGCCCCACCAGGCCACCCACTCCCAGCAGGGTGTAGTTTAAGGTTGTACACAGGACCAGGAGCATCCTTCCCATCCCCTACAGCTCATCCCTTACCTCCAGATGATACCAGCAGCCCTCCAGCCAGGCGATGTTGTTGCCTGGCCTCCAGCAGCAGAACTGCTCTGTTTATATGGGCAGCCCCAGATTCAAAATGGCTGCTTTCAGAAGGCGCCTGGCAGCTGCCAGCTCCAGGCCCTTCAAGTGGCAGGCACAAACAGTGCCCTGCCACAGGAGTCAACCTGGGTCCTAGCCATGCCCCTAAGGTAGGGGTGGACAAAATACAGTGCACGGGCTAGATTTGCTGGCCAGGCCATTCTATCCAGATTCTAAACAGATCTTACGATGACAGGCTGAGAGCCATGGGACTCTTTAGCCTGGAAAAGCATAGGCTCAGGGGTGAGCTGATGGCCACCTATAAGTTTATCAAGGGTGACCACCAGGAACGTTTGTTCACCAGAGCGCCCCAAGGGATGACGAGGTCGAACAGTCACAAACTCCTGCAAGACTGTTTCAGGCTGGACATAAGGAAGAATTTCTTTACTGTCCAAGCCCCCAAGGTCTGGAACAGTCTGCCAGCGGAGGTGGTTCAAGCACTTACATTGAACACCTTCAAGAGTAAATTGGATGCTTATCTTGCTGGGATCCTATGACCCCAGCTGACTTCCTGCCCTTTGGGCAGGGACTGGACTCGATGATCTCCCGAGGTCCCTTCCAGCCCTAATGTCTATGAAATCTATGAAACCCAGCCCATGGGTCCCCTACAAATTTAGAAAATAAATATTTATCTGCCCTTGGCTACTTGCCAAAGATGACAGGAACCAGGGACAGTAAGATCCAGGTGAAGTCACAGCAGGACCCTAAACAGCAAGGCTTGCCTGGGTCCATCCCCCCATCTGAAAGTCTCTGTCTAGCAGAGGCTTCTGGCCTGCGACCATGGGGTTGTTTGTGCCTCCCTGAACCAGAGCAGGAAATTCATGTAAGAGCAGGGAGCTGAGGGTGCGGAGGCAGGGGAGAACAATGAATGATCACTCCAGTCCTCGGGGCCAGGCTGGCTGCTGCTGTATCCTGTGGTCTGGCCATGTGGTGCAGAGCAGCCGAGCAGGAATGTGGGGAAAGCAGCAGTGAGGGCAGAGGGGTAATGGAAGTGAGCAGGCTTGGGGGAGCACCAGGCCCACTTTGGTGTCCTGAGGCCAGCACCAGTGGGACCCAGACCGGGGTGGCAAGAGTGCGGGGTGTGGGCTAGCAGGGTCTCTGTGGAGCCAGGCTGGGCTGCACCAGCAGGGAGAGAGAGGAGCTGGCTCAGCTCCATAGAGTCCTTGCTGGCTGGAACCCCACATTCCTGCCACCCCTCTGTGGACCCTGCTGGCACTGGTCCCAGGACACCAATATGGGCCCTGTGCTGTCTGGCTGTCACTGGTTCCCATGCACCTGATCACTCTCAGTGCCCCCTGCCCCAGCCCTGCAGTACAGGTGGGGACCAAAACAAGCAGCCACAACCCTGCGTGCTCCACACTTGCCTGTCTGAGCTGAGCAGCAGTGGCATGGAACAAACTGCTGCTAGAGGAGGACAGGAGGAAGTGATCCCTCCCCTTCCCCATAGCCATTGCTTGCTGGTGCAGCTGCCCGAGCCCGCATGGGGCTGTCCTGTGTCTCTGCTGTCTCTGGGCTTCCCTATGGGGCATTGGTGGCAACTGAGAGCAGGCACAGGCAGCCCCATGCAGGCTTCAAGTGGCTGCACCAGGAAACACCAGGAGCAGGAGGGGGAGGAGGCACTTTTCCCCTGCACTGAGCAGCAGCTTGTGCCACACTGCCGCTGCTAAGCCCAGGTCCTGCACCAGCTCCAGGCTCACCTACTGGGGCTGAGCCACAGCAGCAGTGGCAGCAGCAGCTGGGAAAAAACTGCCGCTCAGCATGGGGGAAAGCACCCTTCCTCCCCTCACTGCCACTGGGCAGTTTTGGTGCAGGTGCCTGGAGCTTGTGCTGTGCTAGGCTGCAGTGCAGCTTCTTTATCACCACTTGTGAGCTGCCCTGAAGCTGCTACACACAGTCACTGCTGCTGTGCTGGGCAGCCCAGATGTGGCAGTGAAGGAGCTGCACCATAGCCTAGCGCACTGCAGGCTCCAGGCGGCAGCGCCAAAAACTAACCAGCTGTAGCGGGGGCGGGGGGGAGGGTGCTTTTTCCTGTGTTGAGCGACTGTTTCCCTCCAGCTACTGCTGCCACTGCCACCACTATTCTGGCTCAGCCTTGACGAGCAAGCCCGGAGCTGCTACAGGGCCCAGGCTCAGGAGCAGCAGCACAGGACAAACTGCTGCCCAGTGTCGGGGAAAAGCAGCCCCTCCCCCTCCTGCTGCTTGTGCTTCCTGGTGTAGCCACTCAGAGCCTACACAGGGGTACCTGTACCTGCTCTCTGCTGCCACTGCTGCCTCATGGGGCAGCCCAGAGGGGGGAGTGACACACGAGAGCCTCGCATAGGCTCTGAGCAGCTGCACCAGGAAGCGCCAGCCACAGAGAGGGGGAGAGGTCACTTCTCTCCCCCAGCAGCAATTTGTTCCATGCCGCTGCTGCTCAGCCCAGACGTTCATCCCCCATACCCACCCACCCACCTACAACTCCCCACAAACCCCACACACACCCACATCCCTCGACTTCCCTTCATACCCCACACAGTATACAAGAGTAAGACTGTATTTGAGCTATTATGCATCACTTCTACATATACAGCACAAACGCACACAAATCAGGACAATTTTTTAAAATTAAATTAAAATATATTATTATGGGTGTTTGATTTTTAGTATATAATCAGGTTTTTTCCCCCTAAGATGGCAAACCCTCTTTCCCAAGTACTTCCAGGGGCAAGGGAAGGACTTCTGGTGGCAAAGGTCAGAGGTTAGGTGTGGGACTTCCAGTCCCAAGATGGCAACCGGGGCGGAGCATCCATCAAGGGGCAGAGCTACCCATGCAGCCCTTGACAGCTTGCCAAAACTTGGTAATGGCTCTCTACCCGAAATAACTGTTTACCCCTACCCTAAGGGCAGTACTCTAAGGGCAGCTCTGAGCACTGCGTATTACAGGGGGCCATTAATTCTGAATGTGGGACTGCTCAAAGCATATGCTAAGTTTAACATCCACTAATATTCCTTAAATTTAGTATGTGTTAATTATAAGGTGTAACTATACCCTACTATAGTTTGGAAGTAATGATTTGCCAACAGAGAGAGATATACCAGGCATATCTTGTCTGCTTCTTTCCTTAGACATTAGACCTAGCACTGGAGGCTGACAGTTATTTCTATTTATCACTATTGGAGAGTCTATATCAAAATTGTGATGAATCAGGCTGTTGTGTACATGTAGCCAGGAGTGTGCATTCTACCAGAGATGAATAAAAATCCCTGTGCAGGAATGGGACCACAACAGGGTTCTTGAGATAATGGAAGAGTAAAAAATAAATAAATGAATACATTTAAAAAGTGGAAGCAAAAATAAGTATACAAGTCTGACCCTTCAGAGGCACCAAATTGAGAACACATTACACTCTGAAGAGTTAAGATTTCAGCTATTAAAAATATGCTTGTTGTATTCCACACCAACATGCCTGAATAAACAGGTATCTCCAATAATTTCAATAGAGAACTGCTCTATTATATTAGCTGAGGACCTGATGCTTCATGTATATTTAATCAAAATATCCTACCATTTTGATTTTGCTACAAACAGATAAAAACCTATTGCTGAGCAATGGGCACATCTGGCACTTATTTTCAAACCCTTTTTAAGGAATGCAAATTATGGAGTTATTTGGAGATCCAAAGTGTCTCCCTAATTAGTACAGTGCAATAAACCATCACTCATTTCAATTGAACCCTGTAATAAAAGGCAAAGCACATTACACAGCTGCACCACCTAGCCTAAATCCCATTATCTGACTGAGTTAGGAGTTCATTTAGATTTCAAACAACAAGTTGCTTTGGAAAACAGCTGTTTAGGTGATTGGACTATAGTTCTGAAGCATCCAGACAGCTGTTGGGTGGTGGTGGTGGTGTTGTTCCCCGAGTCAGTTCAGATGATGAGTGAAAATCAGTTACCAGGAGAGGCAGAAGATTTGCATCTGCTGGGCTTGCACAACAGTAAAAGCTGATCTTAACTTTCATTGCTTCAAACTTTACCAAAAGCAGTTTAGTCTACACAGTAAGTGCTTGCTATTCAGTCTCTGATTTATATGTTGCAAACTGCATTGCACTGGAAGAAGAGACATTTGTTCTTGTCTACTCCAAGTTGAAAACTGCACATAAAATTTGAGAGAGTACACTTTTTTATCACTGTGTCCAGCAGTAATTTCATTCTTTTATCACATTTTTTTCTTCCTGCTTTTATTTATTTCCTAATTCTTGCTTTTCTGCTATTTGAGCAAAACTAAAGGGCAAGAAAACAGACTCCCAAATCTTAACTAAAAGCAGAAGCTCTGTTTAAATTTTGGAGTCACTTGAATTTATTGTTACACTACAGTACAAATTATTGCATCCACACCAATTTCCTTTGCTATTATGTTTCCTTTATAAATCTTCAACACTAAAAAATGGCATGAAGCTTTGAAAATATGAAGGATTCATTCCCAGGATTATTTAAATTGGATCTCTTGCTTTCTCTCTTTCTCTACCCCACTAACAGACAGTTAATTTTTAATGTCAGGTCTTTGTTTAGGCAAATCTATCCCAAATGTAAAGTTAATGATTTCTTACAGCAAATACTGTTACTGCAAAAACATGAATATTTTTCTGTGTGATAACAAAAAGACAGCGATTAATAAAAGGAACTCTAAAATTGGTGTCATATCACAATCTGTTAATCTATACAGCAAAATGACATGCACTCTCCAGGAAGGCGGTTATTTAAAAAAATCAGATCATATATCACTGAGACCATGGAGTTCCTTGTTAATGAACTTTGCTAATTCTACCTGAAAATAAGTGTATTATCTTTTGTCAATGAACTGGTCACTGTTCTACTCTGGACCCAAGAACTAGTATGCCATTCTGCTCAGTGCTTGCTAGACCTGGTCAGTGTATTGGTCCATCTGGAGTGGTAGTGGATGGGTTGGTATCAACCTGGAAGAGAGTAGGTAGTGGGGTCCCACAGGGCTCGGTCCTTGGACCGATACTCTTCAATGTTTTCATCAGTGACTTGGATGAGAGAGTGAAGTGTGCTCTGTCCAAGTCTGTGGATGATACAAAACTGTGGGGAGAAGTGGACACACCGGAGGGCAGGGAACAACTACAGGCAGACCTGAACAGGTTGGACAAATGGGCAGAAAACAATAGAATGCAATTTAACAAGGAGAAATGCAAAGTGCTGCACCTAGGAAGGAAAAATGTCCAGCACACCTACTACATAGGAAATAACCTGCTTGGTAGTACAGAAGTGGAAAGGGATCTTGGAGTCCTAGTAGACTCCAAGATGAACATGAATCGGCAGTGTGATGAAGTCATCAGAAAAGCTAACTGCACTTTATCATGCATGACAAACAGAACCAAGGAGGTGATATTTCCTCTCTATGCAACACTGGTCAGACTGCAGTTGGAATACTGCATCCAGTTTTGGGCACCACACTTCAAGAGGGATGTGGATAACCTGGAGAGGGTCCAGAGAAGGGCCACTCGTATGGTTAAGGGCTTGCAGGCCAAGCCCTACGAGGAGAGACTAGGGCACCTGGATCTCTTCAACCTCAAGAGACGGTTGAGAGGCAACCTTGTGGCTGCCTATAAATTCATCATGGGGGCGCAGAAGGGAATTGGTGAGGCTCTACTCACCCAGGCACCCCTGGGGGTAACAAGAAATAATGGCCATAAGCTAGCAGAGAGCAGATTTAGACTGGACATTAGGAGGAACTTCTTCACAGTTAGAGTGGCCAAGGTCTGGAATTTCATAGATATCAGGGCTGGAAAGGACCTCGGGAGATCGAGTCCAGCCCCCTACCCAAAGGGCAGGAAGTCAGCTGGGGTCATAGGATCCCAGCAAGATAAGCATCCAATTTACTCTTGAAGGTGTTCAATGTAGGTGCTTGAACCACCTCCGCTGGCAGACTGTTCCTGACCTTGGGGGCTCGGACAGTAAAGAAATTCCTCCTTATGTCCAGCCTGAAACGGTCTTGCAGGAGTTTGTGGCCGTTTGACCTAGTCATCCCTTGGGGTGCTCTGGTGAACAAACGTTCCCCCAGATCCTGGTGGTCACCCTTGATAAACTTATAGGTGGCCATCAAATCACCCCTGAGCCTACGCTTTTCCAGGCTAAGGAGTCCCATGTCTCTCAGCCTATCATCGTAAGGTCTGTTTTCCTGACCTCTGATCATGCACGTGGCTCTCCTCTGGACTCTCTCAAGCTTCTCCACGTCCTTTTTGAATTGTGGAGCCCAAAACTGGACACAGTACTCCAGCTGCGGCCTCACCAAGGCCGAGTACAAGGGGAGAATGACGTCCCGGGATTTGCTCGAGAAGCATCTATGGATGCAAACCAGCTTTTGGTCGCTTTATTAGCTGCAGCATCGCATTGCAGGCTTATGTTCATCTTGCGGTCAATGATGACCCCCAAGTCTCTTTCTTCTGTAGTGCTATCCAACGTAGCACTGCCGAGCCTATAAGGATGCTGCAGGTTTTTCCTCCCAAGGTGGAGAACCTTGCATTTTTCGGTGTTAAATACCATCAGGTTCTTGTCTGCCCATTTGCTAAACTTGTTCAGGTCAGCCTGGATCATCCGCCTATCTTCTGGCGTGGATGCTTTGCCCCAAAGTTTGGTGTCATCAGCAAACTTGGCCAGTCCACTCCTGACTCCAATGTCCACATCATTAATGAAGATGTTGAACAGTATGGGTCCAAGGACAGAGCCTTGAGGGACCCCACTGGTCACAGGGCACCACGATGAGTGACTGCCATCAATTACAACCCTCTGGGTCCGACCACGGAGCCAATTTCCCAGCCAGCAGATCGTGGTGGAGCCAAGGCCACAACTGGCCAGTTTGGCCAAGAGGTGATCATGGGATACCAAATCAAAAGCTTTTTTGAAGTCAAGATATATGACATGAATCTCTTCTCCCTCGTCCAGGTGATAGGTCACCTGGTCATAGAAGGAATGGGCTCCCAAGAGAGGTGATGCTCTCCCCTACCCTGGGGGTCTTCAAGAGGAGGTTGGATGGGCATCTGGCTGGGGTCATCTGAACCCAGCACTCTTTCCTGTCTATGCAGCGGGTCGGACTCAATGATCTATCGAGGTCCCTTCTGACCCTAACATCTATGAATCTAGTTTAACATTCTGCCTATAGCCTGTAGCTATGATTTTGCTTCTGTGGAAGGTGAACATCCCCATAATGCACTTAGTTACCTGTGCAACGTATCTGCACAGAGAGAGTACATTTGAGAGAAATGTTTTACTAAGCCACACAGGCAATTATCTCTCATCCTTAAGAATGAGATTGGATTACTCCTGGCTTAGTCATAAATGTTACTGGTGGCCATAAAATTACCCACTCCCTTTCAAAATAAAGCCATGGTAGTTCTCTCAATAATTTCTTACAATAGTGAATTTATTATGCACCACAGTCATCCCATGGAACCCACTGCTTCAGAAGGTCATGTTTTTCTATAGTTTCTTCTAGCTTTAGCAGAATATTTTCAGGGCTTGACTAATGAAGGAAATCTCTGGATGGTGCCTGTGTAAATGAACTTGTACCATCCTGCTAAAGAAATAATCTACACATTAGGAGATTCTCTACTTGGTATTCCATGCTATTTAACCCTATGGAACTATCTTTCCTTGGCTACATGCTTCATTTGATTGCCAACAACAGTGCAAGAACAGCCCCCTATCAAGTAAACTCAGGAGGTCTCTAAAAGCCTAATGTAGGTATAAAACCACACTTTCCTAACTAAGAGCTGTTTGTGCTTTAGAAATACCTTTTGTTTCCCAGAGGAAAAACATCCACACATTTCTAAAGTATACAATGGTGCCTCACAGGGATGAACAAGGACGCTCGTATGAGAGAAAAACAAAATAGACCACCGTACTATGTTCTAAAATAGGAACTACAGAATAAAAGGCTGACATTTCATAGAGCGTCATGAATTGAAGATCCTTCAGCTATACATATATTGAAGTCCTACTGAATTCATGGAAACAGTTTTCTATTCAAGGGTTTCAGTATAAAGGGATAGATTTCAACATCTGTTTGATGGTTAACATGAGTTTATAGGCTTCTTTGAATAAGGGCCCTATTGTCAGAATAACTTAACTTAGTCTCATCTTTATAATGAATCCATAATGTGGCTCCATAGACAATAAATCAGCATCTTAATCATTTCTGCATACTGTATCATTTGTGTTACACTGGACACTAGATATACATCAGGAAGTGCCAGCTCCACATGAGACTGAAGCCATGGCATCCTTGGCACTCAAGTTCTTCAGGGAGTAAATGTAGGCCACAAGGTAGGCACAAAGGAAGTATGAGTTAAACATGAGTTAAAAATTACATGGAAGGCAACAGGGTGCAGCTATTCTAAAAAATCCTTAAATTGAACACATACAAAGCTGGTAAAATAAAGAAAAAAAATAAGGATGGTAAAATCAAACCTGGTATAATGGGTATGAAAGACACATAGGAATGTTGTAATTAACTTGATTAATAAGAAAATTGTAAGATGGGCAATGATGTATTCTTGATGTATGCGTTTCTAGAAGACTGAAATAGAAACATGCTTTGTATTTGACTTTAAGTCTGCTCTATTCCTGCTGTCATCTTGGATGATCGTATGAAAAGCTACACTAAGTTTATACTTATTGGACGCATCTACACACATGTCATTAGGGGGCAGCAATAAACTACCGAGCTTATTGCTCGGTAGTTTATTGTTCTGGGGAAGTTCCTGGACACAGTTTACATGTGAACCCAGAGAGCAGCACACTGAGCCAGGCAGCAGCAGCCCTGGCTGGCAGTGGAGCCTGGGGGTTGGTCAGTCTGCCAGCCCAGGGCTGCTCAGTGTGCTGAGGAGGAACTCGTTGGGGCACAAAGGTACAGACAGCCCCCTCACTGAAGCACCCTTGTGCCCCAGGCAGCCAGCTCAGTGTCTGCACATGTGCTGCAGCATGAAAAAACTGCGCAAGAGGGTAAGACTTGTAAATACTGCTGTGGAGTTTATTAGTTTTGTGTGCCCTAATAGATGCACACATGTAGATGCCGAGACATTTATTGCACAATTAATTAGTCAACTGCTCAGTAAAGGTCTTGTGTAGATGCATCCATTGAGTACTTATGGGCTTGTTAAAACTGCATTGTAGCAGGACCTAAAAGGCCACTGAAGGCAACAGCACCACACTTGCTGTACTCATTGCACCTCAATAGTTTGCTATTATGTAACAGATCAAAATCATAGAAAAATATAGAGTTGGAGGGAGCCTCAGGAAGTCATGTAATTTAACCCTCTGCTCAAGGCAGGGCCACACCTAAGTAAGTCATGCCAATAAAATATTTACATAACCTGCTTATAAAAACTATCAAGGATAGAGACTTCAGAACATCTCTGGGTAGCCTATTACAGTGTGTCACGGGGCGGGGCCCCAGGAGTGGCCGTGATCTCTCCTGCGCCCCTACCGTGCCAAGTTGCCCTTCTAGCACCCTCGTCTCGCCCGCCACGTCTTTGCTGTTTATATAAAATTAATGGGAGGCTGCCTTTCCTGGGCTTCTCGGACCCGGTGCTCTTGCCCTCTACGGATATCTCTTGGTGCACCCACCCTAGGGCGTCGCGTGGCTCCTTCCACCCCCAATACCACCCCCAATCCTCGCCGGTGTTCTGGACGTTCTTATGTCTGTATGCTCGCCCCTACCTGGGGTCTCTCAATACACGCACCCCCTCTCTCTGGGGTCTCTCAGTATGCGCACCCAATATACTTGCCCCTCCCAGGCTTCTGTTCACCCTCTCGCCCTTTTCCGTGCTTCTCTCCTATAAACGCCCTTTCCAGGGTCTTTCCACTATAAGCGCCCCTCCCGGGGCCCCTCAGGATGACAATATGTACGCGCCCTCTCCAGGCCTGTCAAATGTACACGTAGCCCTGTCCAGGCTCTTACTCTCAAGCTCGGCCTTCTCCGGCTTCTAATCACATGCTCAGCCCTCTCTGGCTTCTATTCTGTACACATCTCATCTCCATCAGGTCCCTTTCCACACGTCCACCCCTCTCCAGGCTTGTTCTCGTGTGCTCAGCCCTCTCCGGCTTCTAATAGCGCGCTCAGCCCTCTCCGGCTTCTAATAGCGCGCTCAGCCCTCTCCGGCTTCTATTCTGTATGCGCCTCGTCTCCATCGGGTCCCTTTCCGCACGTCCACCCCTCTCCAGGCTTGTTCTCGCACGCCTGCCCCTCTGCGGGACTTTAATTACGCGCTCGCCCTTCTCTGGGGCTTTGCAAAGGTAGGGTGCCAACTGCTCGCCCTGGAGCCTCCTATTATAATCTGACCTCCCCAGGGCTTCCCATTCCCATGTGCTTGCCCACTCTGGGGCCTACGCGGCGCTTCTCGCGCCCCCCCGCCCTCTCTGGGGCCGGGGTCACCACACCCCACAACATCGTGCCTCTGTCCGGTGCTTACCCGCAGTGCCAGCTCCGGTACCAATTGCTGTGCCCTCCCAGGGCACCCAGGAACACCCCCCCACTCCACTGGGGAGCTGCTAATGAGGTCTCCTCCATCCCCTACAGCCTCTCCCAATCCTCCGGTATTACACAATCACTACAACAATGAACATAAAGCCATGAGCCCACCGGCTGTAATAGAAAATCCACCTACTGGCTATAACGTAAATTCCTTGCCACCTTGGCTCTCCTTCAAAACCTCCCTATCAGGGTCCTCTCCACCTTGTACCATGATGTCGATGCTCAGGCGGTCAGGCTGCTCTGCTCTGGTTTATTCTGCTCTGCAGCAAGATTCCCACTCCTCATGCCGTCACGCAAGCGATCAGGCTGCTCTGCCCCGCTCTGCTCTACAGCGGAGCTCCCACTGCTCAGGCTGCCAAAGGGGAACTGCCGCTAGGCTTTGGCCTGGGCTCTTTATAAAGGCCTGGCCCTGCCCCCTTCTGGTCATGTGACCAGCCTGGCTGCTCCGGCAACCAACACCTGTGCTGTCTCAGGGAGCTTCAGCAGCCCTTATTCCTAATGTCAGTAGCAGGCACTTTAGTGCCCTGCTACACAGTGGTTAACCACTCACATAGAGTTTTTCTTATGTCCAGCTCTTGTGTTCCTTACTGCAATTTCAGGTAACTCTCTGTGGCTCCAGGGGGTCATCCAGAATGAAAATGGATTTCCATTCTCTTTCTAACCTTCCTTCAGGTATTATCAAATTCCTCACTCAGTCTCCTCTTCTCCAAGATAAATAATCTCAGTTCTTTCAGCTTTCCTTCATATAGTCAAGTTTCCCAGATCCTCTAATAATTTTTGTCATTTTCTTTTGGACTCAAAACTGGAACCGATATACCAAGTGAGGCCTCAGCAGTGCCAAATAGAAAGGAAAAATCACCCTGCCCTGCCTTCTGTCTTCTTGTGATTTGCAAGTGATGCTGTTTTTAATACAACCCAGCATGAACTTGGCCTTTTTTAACAAGAGCACATTTGTGGCTCATATTCAGCTTCTAGTCCACTGTAACCTCCAGATCCTTCTCTGTAGTGTTGCAATCAGTCAGTCATTCCTCAGTCTTATTTTGGCATATAATTGTTTTGTCAAGTGATGGACATTGTTCTTTTCCTTACTGAATTTCATTTGATTGATTTGGTCCATTTCTGAAATTTATCAAGGTTCTTCTTAATCTCAACTGTAGCCTCCAGAGCATCTGCAATCACACCCAACTTGGTGTCACCTGAAAATTTGCTATGGGTATATACCCAATCCCATCATCATTCTACATCATTAATAAAGATATTAAACAATAGTGGACCTCCCGCCCACACTGCCACCTACTCCCCTACTAGTGCAACCACCCACTCCCCAACACATGCTACTGACTGCTCCCATACTGATACAGCCTCCTGCTCCCCCATCCAGCTGCCACTCTATGCCCAACCTATGCTGCTGCCTGCTCCCAGACCCAGACTGACCAGAGCTGCTGTGGACTTCACGGCCTGGGGCCCGGGGCGAGTTTGACACCCCTAGCTTAGATGCTTTATGATTTAATGCTCTAAAATGATAATGCTCAGTCTCTATGATGGAGATCATAATTTTCTTATGTCTCTGCAACACATTTGACCATGTTGTTACACATCCTTATGCTTATTGTGCTTTTCAAGATCTTTTATTGTACACGTGTCTTCAAGCAGCAGGCATTGTAGCATCAGGGTGTTCAAACAGGCTAAAATGGGCTAGAGTGCTCTAGTATCATAGTAAGTTTAACACTTTTTTGAGGGAGAAGCATCTCCCAATTGCCTTAAGTAATATGCACTCCAAACCACAAATTAACTGACTATGATGGAGATAAATGACAGGGACCTGGAGAAAGTGAAAGAAACAGCATTTTACAAGATGAACAGATGGTAAATATTACAAGCAAGGGGAAAAGAAAAAGGAACTAGTAATGCATATGGGAAAGTTAATTTTAAATTCTTTTGAGACAAGAAGAAGCAGCTCTGTGTTGTAGAGCACAATGGGACTTCATCATGAGTCATATTCCTAGATGCCACCAAAACGAAAATACTAAATCAATAGTAATAATAAGTATAATAAATAATGAGAATAAGTATAAAAGCTATGTACAGAACTAGCAACGAGCAAATACAGGGAGGCATATCCCTTTAACTGCTTTTTATGTTGTATGTGAAATACATCATTTGAATACAGGAAGATTCATTCTTCCATCTAAAGTTTTATAAAATAAAACCAACAAACAGCATCATTTTACTATTTAATGCAAGGACAATGATGCTTTACTTAGACTATCCAAAAAAATTAATATCATTAGTATTAGAGAAGAAGGAATTAAATAAAAGGACTTTTAAACCCATACCTAATGGTTTCTGCTTGACAAATAAAGCTAAAGGTTATTTGAATTAAACTACCAATTATACAATTGAACAAAAAAAACATTATCTCCTTTGGACACAGAGATTTAATTTAAGCACACTCATTCAGGCCTGATTTTTCCAATAAGGCAGCAGTTGCCATTTAATAATAGTATTGATTGCAAATAGTATGTTATGGAAGAGCCAAAACAATACCTGACCCGGCCAGCCCCAATTCTGCAAAGAAATTAGCTTATAGACCATTATCTCTAACAATCCCATTGACTTTGGGGTTAGAGCCTATTACTGCTCTACACAAATACTACATTCTGTTGCCTTATTGAGCATGCAGCAATAGCACATGTGCATTCCAAATATATATATTTTACTTGTTCTGCATAAAATATAATTATCTCCAGAAATGAAAAACATACAGCTAAATGGAAAAATATAAAACATTTGAAGTTCAGGGAAAATAAAACTCTAGGAACGATACTGTTTTCATTTTATTTATCCACATGAATACAATACATTATCTAGTGTATTATATTTAATTTTTGTATTCAGTTACTTTTAGTGAACCAAAACACCAATACCTCATGTTCTGGCATATTTGTATGTTCCTTGCATGATCTGAGTGCATAATTTGAAAAAAAATGCTGAGAATGTTGTTACACATTACACTTAATGCTTGTTAACCGCACTTAAAATACTAGTGTTTGAGTGTTCAAGCAGGATAACACAAGTTAGGTGCTTTAGTATCATAGTAAAGTTATGCTTTTTTCAGGGAGGAATATCTCCCAATTGTATTAAGTAACATGTGTTGCCTTAATGTGGGATTTGGGGTGGCAACCCAGAGTCTGGGAACTGCTGGCTTAGAGGTTCCAAATGAAGCCCCATTGTAAGATAGGTTATGTACAAACATATAAAATCAGTAGTTGAATAATCACACATTAGGACTCATTAACAAGTACTAAGAGTACCCTTTAGACCTCTTACAGTTATGCCACCTCAATCAGCCTTAAAATGGTGGAGGTGCCAGTTGGGGGTTCCTCTTGCTTTTCTGCTTCTGGGGTCCCTGCAGACCACACCTCCCCTTCTTGCCCAGATCCAGCCCCTACTGGGTTCTGTAACTGAAGAGGAGACAGGAGGGAAGGAATGGGGAAGCAGAGGGTAAGGAGCTGCCAGGCAGCTGCAGAGCCGGGTGGGGGCTGGATCCAGTCTGTGGGGGTGGCGCAGGCTGCAAGGAGCCCAGGACCAGGCAGGGCAGGGGAACTTCCCCCCACTCTTACACTGCCACCACTGATCTTGATCTGATTGGGGTGGCAGGGCAGAGATTTGGGGGTGGAGGGTGCATTTAGAGACTGATGGGAGAAGTAGGATAATTGGGGGTGGGAGGGCAAGAGTGATCCAAGCAGCATATAGCCCAACCTATATTATGGCTAGACAGCCAGTGAACAGGAGAGACATGAAGCAGAGTTGCAGCCCCTAGCCAAAACCCTGCTCACCAGCACTCTAGCAGTACATCTGAGCAGTACACATTAGAAAGGCCTGAATATGTGACTGATGATCGCTAACACTAGATAAACTTAACACTGACTAACAGTCCTTAGACGTAGCACTTGCTAACTCTAACATATAATTTCACCTGCTTTTTACCCTGCCTTTCTTGAAACAAACAATGTAAGAGGTTAGTAGAGAGACAGGCAAGAAGAGTAAAACCAGGGAGCAGTGGAGCCAGATCAACCATGCAAAGTCTTGCTGCCATAATTCTATCTGGTGGGGGTTGAAAAAAAAATCACAGCCTCTGTCTGCCAGTGATAAAACAACAAAACCTCATCGCTATGCCAAACTGAGTTAACAAATGCAGTTGTCTTTTATATTATTAAGAAAAGCTTGCATTGCTTCAGAAAGGTGGGTAGCTATGCTGGCAGAAACACTAATTTTGGAGTTGCAGATGGGGCTGCAGGGGTGCTGGGCTGGGAGCAAGGGGCCATGCTGGGGAAACTGGACCATCAATGGGGTTACACTGAGGAAAAGTTTGGGAAGCACTGCTCTAAACACTACCACAGTATTAAATGTTCTACCCTGATCCTAATTTCCCCATCTCATTTTTTCCTGTTTATATTTTAGGAAAACTGAGACTTTTGGAAGTGTTTCATTAAAAAAAATTCCCCAGAAAGTCACTCTAAAAAAATCCAATAGAAACAGTGCAGAGCTGCAAGTCTATATCTGTATTTCAAGTGAGTGCCCTAACTAGTGGGTTCTCCTTCTCTCACTTGCTGAAACTGCTATGCATCTACAAATATTTTTCAGATAAAACAAATCCATGTTTTTCAGTCCTCTCCGTAGTGTAATTGGAAACTGGCAGATCAACGCCATTCCTGATGTATACTGCTCTAAGGCAAGATCAAAATCGACATTCAGCATCTGTTTCCAGCAGCTCACTTTTAAGCTAGGACTCTGTTTTACCTGATAAACCAGGAGGAAAAATAAATAAAAACCTAATTTTTAAATTCCCTCCTCACACCTTGCAGTGTTATCTAGGCTATTTGTAGCTGATTATGCTGACTGATCTATCAGTATCTCAGTTTATCACCACTGGCTTATAAACAGCTTGTGAGGTCAATGGGAATTTCACTGCTTATCTCCTCTCAAGGTCAGGTTGAAAAGAAAATAAACACGTTACAGGGCCAATAGTACCACCAACAGAAAGGAGACACCTGAGATCCCACTGCTTCCCAATGAGAGTTTATGTCAATACTGGTATCTGCTTCACTGTTGAACATTTAACAGAGCATCCAGCAATCATGTTTATCCAACAATCACCCCTAAGGTGAGTCTATTATAGCAAAATAATTAATACAGGTGTTACTAGCCTGTCTGTATCTTGAGTTAGTTTCATATTTAATTAAGAACCTCTTTTTTTTATTCAAATGAAGCTGCTGTCAAAACATAAAGGAGTCAGACAACAGTGCTGCAGAATCCAAGGACATTAAAATGGAGTTTAAACAGATCACTGTGCTGTGGAATTTGTGGTGCCCCATCCACAAGTCTCATTAACATTAGCCTACAATTCATGATACGTTGTCTTGTAGCTGAAAAGAGTCGGTGCAAGACTCTGACCTGGTATAAATCGCTGAGACTCTGTTGACATCATTGGAGCTATGTTAATTTACACCAGATAAAAACTGACCTTCTCTGGAGCACAGCTTGGATAGCATTCAAATGGGAACAGAACAACATAGCGCTGATGCTTTAAGATAACAAATGAAGGATAGGCTTTTGCACAGAAAATGAGGTTTGAGGAAGAGTAGGGGACAGCCATAGTCAGGAAGTATCACTTTCTTTTTAAGGTTATCCTCATTTCTTACTTCTGAACACTGCCTGTAAGAAAGCTGAACTAAAACCAAAAAAAAGGAGTAAAAAGTAGTCAGAATATAAAATATCTGATAGCATTGTTAACATGGAAAGTATGGAGGTGTTTCTCCTTTAGTGGTTAAAAAAAAGAAACTTTTTTCCTCCTTTTATTGAAACAGGATTCACTCTGAGAATGAATGAGAACTACATATTTCTGAGTGCCACATATTGACAATAGATATTATTTTGCAGCAGGTCCCCTGATGTAACACCTACATGAAAGATTAATATTGTACAGGAATTACTTACAAAGCTCTCAAGGGAAAAATGTTAAATGTATCCTGACATATTATGATCTATACATTAGAAGAAATTTTAATTTCCATAATTTTTAATGACTCTCTGAATATATTTATGATGATTTTCTTTGTGGAAAAGGATGGCCACTGCTCAAAGACAAAAAAGGAATATAGGATTGTAAATTATTACTAAAATTAAATTTCTGGCCTAAGTTAGATGTTTTCTCTGTACAATGGTGTGTTTATGATCACAGATCAAAATTACAAAGTCTTATTTCTTCTATGGTTGTGTGAAGGTGATCCATTTTCTGCAGAATAATATTCTATGGATGCTTTAAGTTATAGGGTATAAAATAATGTGAAAATATTTTATCTCCCTCATTCCTTAAATATTACCTACTTTGGCAGTCAACAAAAATATCATTAACCACAGTGGTCATACATCTGAGTTTCAGATCCAACACAATTTATATGCCAGATTTCCTGTATCATCTCATAACAGGTCACATTATGAACAATTACTTCCATTATATTTAACCAAAGGGGCAAGCTGTAATATTTGTCCTACTTTTTTTCATTCATATGAAGCATCCTACTGATTTCAGTAGGAGTAACTCAAAGGGCTGCAGCTTTAGGTCAATGAAATATGGGTACTAATTTATTCTGGAATAAGGGTAGTGTTACTACTCATGCCCAGTGCATAAAGTAATAAGAAATTCATCTGAGTTTGTTTGAAAAAAAATGTAAGCATAAGACCTACTTATCTTTAATCTAGTAAGCATCTAGTAAAATAAAGTAAGCATAAGACCTACTTCACTTTGATCTAGAATTATTTACAAATGTTATTTATGAACTTACTTTTCAAAAAGCATTAAATGTCCACGATAATAGATAACCAAGGAAAACAAGAGCTCATTACCACACATACTTTCATATTGCATGCACTTTTCCCCAAAACATTAGCTATATCAAATTCAAGTGCATGTCTTAAAGCCATTTCCATGTTGGAATGGCAAAGGATTCTGAAACTTCCCTCCTGCTCCATTCTTGGCTGCATGCAGGAGCACTGAAATCTACTCATTAATTTGCCCTCCCGTTACTTGTCAGCCAAACCTGGAGATTTAATCCTGTCACAGATGGGGGGGGGGTTTAACCTCGGGGAGCAGGCTCAGGAGGGACCAGATCCCCCCAGCTGGGGAGCGTAAGGGGTGGGATTGCCATCAGGCACTTCCGGTAAAACAGGAGCACCTGATTGGCTGTTGGGGCAGCAGTGGGAATTTCAAACTGCGGTTTGACATAGCTCCTGGCACTCGGGAGCCAGGAGCAGCAGGGAGAGGAGGGAGCCAGGCACATGTGTGTCCTGCACGCACATGTGCCCCCTTACTGGACCCGGAGCAGAGGCAAATGCAGCAGCAGTGGGGGCAGCAGTAGCTGAACCCCCTAAGGTAAATGGGACAGAGGGACCGATGCAGCTGAGCTGGATCTGGAGGGGAAGCCCCCCGAATCCCTCGTAACTGAGCTGGTAGGGAGCCGTGCTCCTAAGCCATACAAACAGGAGCGTTCTGTAAGAGCGTGCCAGCATTTGCGTCAGCGTTCATGCCGGCGGGCGAGCAGGAAGGGCCAGGAGACAGACTCCTGCTAGCACAGGGTGAAGGCACTGCACTCAGCCAGAAACAAGCAGCAACTCTTATGATGGTATCGACACGGAGTGCTGCCAGGGCCCCTACCTGGGGGGCGCAGCTTTCCCAGGGCTTGTATGAGGCCTCCACCCAGATAGAGCCCACAGGGAGCTAGTGTCCCCCCACCCCCTGGCCTGCAGGAGCTGCCCAGCAAGGCCTGGGGGGGGGGGGCAGGGATTGGGGACCCCCACACCTGTCCTGCAGGCACCCACCTTAAGGCCCTGGAGGTGCAGATGAGGGAGCTCCAGGAGGAGATTAGCAGGCTGAGGGGAATCAGGGAGGCAGAGGAAGAAATTACCAGCTATTTTCTTTCCCTGCAGGGTTACACACCCAAGGAAGAAGCATCCCGGGAGCTGCCCTCCACTACAGGGTTGCAGACGTTCACCTCCAGAACCAGGGCTGCTCATAACACAGCAGTACCAGATCCTCCAGTCCAGCTGGAGAACAGGTACAAGGCCCTGGCAACTCTGGAGAAGAAAGGAGAGGAGGAAACCGGGGAGAAGGCAACTCCACACTCTCCACACTTCGAACAGGCCGACGGATCTAAGCAGTCCCAGAGGAGAAAGCATCGAGTGATCGTCATAGGCGACTCCATCCTGAGAGGTACAGAGGGCCCCATCTGTTGCCAGGACCCCTTGACACGCGAGGTCTACTGCCTACCTAGAGCAAAGATTCAGGATGTGAAGGGGATGATCTAGGCTGTGATCCAGCCCACCGATTACTACCCCACAGTCCTAATCCATGTGGCCAAGAGAAGCCCTGATCACCCGATGGCAGACTACCATGCTCTGGCGGGGCGTGCTGAAGGAGATAGGCACACAGGTGGTTTTCTCTTCTATCCTACCAGTGAGCGGACGTGGAAGATGGCATGCAACGTGCATCACGGAGACAAACTGGCAGCTTCAGGAATGGTGTCTCGAGGCAGGCTTTGGCTTCCTCAACACTAACCGGCACATCACGACAAGAGACATACTTGGATGGGATGGCCTCCACCTGTCCCCTAAAGGTAAGCGTGTGTTTTCTTCTAGGTTGGAGGATCTCCTCTGGCAGGCTTTAAATTAGTCTCGTTGGGGGAAGGGGAAGACAAGGGTGGAGGAAGCATTGCACTGCCAAGCCAAGCAACACCCACAAGTACAGCCCAGCCTAGGCTGACGAGTGGAACATATACACAGGTAAGCAACACGGGCCAGGGTAATGCTGAAATTAGGGGGGCAGTGCACACATCCACAGGAGGCTTCAATTGCCTCTACACAAATGCTCATAGTATGGGAAACAAGCAAGAGGAACATACCCTCCTGCTAACTGACACCAACCTGGACATAGTAGGGATCACTGAAACATGGTGGGACCCAACGCATGACTGGGCCGTGAATGTCAAGGGCTATAGGCTGTACAGGAGGGACAGGATAGGAAAGAAAGGTGGGGGTGTGGCACTCTATATTACGGAGGAATACACATCCTCGTCAATTAGCAAAGAATCAGAGAAAGGGCATTCTGAAGTGCTTTGGGTCAGAATACAAGGCAGTCGAGGGGAAAGAGACTTAATGGTGGGGGTGTACTACAGACCTCCCAACCAAGGGGAAGAGCTCAACCAGGAATTCTTAAGTCAGCTTACGGAGATAGCAAAGTCAAAGGATGTGGTCGTCATGGGAGACCTGAACTTTCCAGACATCTGCTGGGAAGAGCAGTCAGCCAGGTCTGACCGCTCATGTAAGTTTTTAGTCAGAATGCAGGACCTCCATCTAACCCAGGAGGTGCACAACCCCACCAGAGGAGATGCCTTGTTGGACCTGGTGCTGGCCATGGGTGATGACCTGGTGAGGGGGCTGAGGGGGCTCGACCAGCTGGGCATCAGTGATCATCGCCTGCTGGAATTCACCATCCAGGAACTAGTTAGGGAACTTCTGGAAGGACAGGATGTATTCAAATCAGCTGGTCTGGACGATCTCCACCCTAGAGTACTGAGGGAATTGGCTGAGGTCATTGCAGGACCCCTGGCACGGCTTTACGAGCACTCGTGGTGCTCTGGTGTGGTGCCAGAGGACTGGAAGAGGGCCAATGTGGTTCCCATCTTCAAAAAGGGGAGGAAGGAGGACCCAGGAAACTATAGGCCAGTTAGTCTTACCTCGATCCTGGGCAAGCTTTTTGAGAAAATTATTCTGGCGCATATCCACGAGGGGCCAGCAGGGGAGATCATGCTTAGGGGCAACTGACATGGGTTCATTAGTGGCAGCTCCTGTCAGACCAACCTGGTGGCCTTCTATGACCAGATCACCAAATCCTTAGATGCAGGGGTAGCAATGGACACAGTCTTCCTGGAATTTCGGAAAGCCTTCGACATGGTCTCTCACCCTGTTCTTATTAAGAAACTGGGGGGCTTGGTGTCGACACAGTCAATTGGGTCGCCAACTGGCTGGAGGGACGCACCCAGAGAGTGGTGCTGGATGGGTCATTTTTGACTTGGAGGGATGTGGGCAGTGGCGTTCCACAGGGCTCAGTCCTTGGGCCCACACTGTTCAATATCTTCATCAGTGACTTGGATGAGGGGGTAAAAAGCACCCTGTTCAAATCTGCTGATGACACTAAGATGTGGGGGGATGTGGGCATGCTAGAAGGAAGGAATAGGCTGCAATTGGACCTGGACAGGTTACAGGGGTGGGCAGATGAAAATAGGATGGGATTCAACACTGAGAAGTGCAAGGTGAAGCACCTGGGGAGGAACAACCAGCACCATACCTACAGGTTGGGGAACTCCCTTCTTGTCAGTACAGAGACAGAAAAGGATCTTGGAGTCATCACTGACTCCAAGATGAACATGGGCCGGCAGTGTGGGGAGGCAGTTAGGAAGGCCAACTGCACCTTGTCATGCATCCACAGATGCATCTCGAGCAGGTCCAAGGAGGTGATCCTTCCCCTCCATGCAGTACTGGTCAGGCCCCAGCTGGAGTACTGCATCCAGTTCTAGGCGCCGCACTTCAAGAGGGATGTGGACAGTATGGAGAGGGTCCAGAGGAGGGCCACTTGCATGGTCAGGGGGCAGCAGGGAAGGCCTTATGGAGGAGAGGCTATGGGACCTGAACCTGTTCAGCCTCCACAAGAGAAGGCTGAGGGGGGATCTAGGTGGCCTGTTACAAACTAGTCAGAGGGGACCAGCAGGCACTGGGGAAGTCCCTGTTCCCCCGAGAACTACCAGGAGTGACCAGGAATAATGGTCATACGCTGGCAGAGGGTAGATTTAGGCTAGATATCAGGACGTGCTACTTCACGGTCAGGGCGGCTAGGATCTGGAACCAACTTCCTATAGAAGTGGTGCAGGCTCCTACCCTGGGGGTGTTTAAGAGGAGGTTAGATGTATACCTTGCTGGAGTCATTTGACCCCAGTACTCTTTCCTGCCATGGCAGGGGGTCAGATTCGGTGATCTGCTTAGGTCCCTTCCAACCCTAGAAACTATGCTTCCAAATTGGCACCAAAAGTCACTGCCAATTCATCAGAAGCTGTGATAGGTTTAAACTTCCAGTTTTTAGCTGAGCAGCAAAGAGAGGGCAAATAATGTTGGTGAATGGACTCTTTCTCTATGCAGCTAGCTTTCAGGCATGATACTAGAAAATTCTCTCTCCCTCCATTCTGTTTTCACAAAAAACGGTGTGGGGTTTTTTTTGGGGGAGGAGGCAGGACCATGAGGTATGCAAGAAAATACAGTATTATAGACAGAGTGGGAAAAACATTTAGTGGTCTAAAGGCTGAGATTCTTGTTCCAATACATAAATATGTGAATAAAAAAGTAGCGTTGAAACAGCACTATGCTTCTAAAAGCGAAACAGTTCCTTCTGCACAGACAGTATTAAGACAACTTCATTTTGTGTTTCAGTTCAGGTTAAGAATAATAACTAAAAAGGAAAAAAATCTTAGAGACAAAGACAGAACACAGTAATACACAATAATAATTCTATTTCTGAACCAACAACAGAGTGACAACTGCCTAAGATTCCCCCCTAGGCTAGGGACAGAAGTTACACATAAAATGATTCAAGTGATCAGAAACTGGTTTAAACCTGTAACACAACAGAAACCCAATAAACAGAACCAGTCTCAAAATGGCTGAAATTGGTTTAAGATAAACCTGGATGAATGTAGTATCAGACTTAACTGATTTGAGCCAAACCAGGTTATGAAACTTCTGTCCCAGACCCCTTCCTACTTCAAGTTAAATCACAGTCCTCCAGCATGCTAGCCCTGGGCTGGGCTATGCTGTCTGCTCTAGAGAGCAGGGCTAGCCCCATCCCTCTGCTCTCTAGCTGGAGCAGTGAGGGCTGGTTGACAAGGTGGGGGCGCAAACCTGGCCAGGGATGCAATCCAGTCTACAGAGGGGACTGCCCTCCACTCCAGGCAAACCCTGGCTGGAGGATGTGGTTAGGGAGGGGAGTTAAACACCCTTTACCCTGCTCAAACTTGCTGCTGGTTGTGGACTACAAATCCTGGAGGCATCTGGAAGCAGGAAGGGGAAGTGATGAGCAACCCTGCAGAGTCCTGCTGCTGTAGTTGTGGACTGCAAATCCCAGAGTCATGCTCTAGCATCCCCCCAGCTTCTGACCCAAGTCATTGCAGGCATGTGGCTGCATTTCCTGACTTAAAGGTAAATGTCTGTTCACTTCTGTTTCAATTTAATCTGTGCAGTTTAAACTAACCTGCAAAGACTGAATTGATTCAGCCTCAGGCTTTTTGACTGTCTGTACCTAGCCCTAGAATAGACAAAACCATGCCTGAACATTTAAAGGCAGGGTATTCATTAAAATCACACCTCTGTTCAAAAACGTAATTCATAGAATAATATAAAAGTTGGGCTGGAAGGAACCACTAGAAGTCATGTAACCCAACTTCATGGCTGAGGCAGGATCATCTCTATGTAAACTGTCACATGCAAATCTTTGTCTAACCTATTACTAAAATTACACAAATCAACCCTGTCACACAACTACAAAGCATAGGATCTAACCTGTCACATGTAAAGCAAGGGGACAATGGCAGTCAGTGTCCCAATGCTGCGAGGGTTGTTAAAATATGCTTTAGAGATTTACTAAAGTAGGCCAACCAGTGAATACTGTCCCTGTGACCAATAGTGTTGAAGTGATGGTGCTGCTGTGGTGGTCCAGGAAATATACAAGCAGCAAGTTTTTGTGGGCCAACAGCATAGATGGGCTTTCAGGTATCACAGTACTCTTTCCTTGTATGAGAGTAAGGAAAGGGTACTGTGATACCCAAAAGCTTGTCTAAATTTATTCCACCTATGCAGTTGGTACAATAATAGCTATCACCCACAAAATCTCATTCCTATGAGTGACATTTGACTTTTGTGTCTCCAGCTGTGCATAAAAGTAATGGAATATAGGACCACAAAGAAAGTGAGCCTCCATCCTTTTTCTTTTCCCGGCCAGAACAGGATTGGTTATATGATGATATTTTTGTGCTTATTGTGTTCATGTTGTTATTTATGCGACTCAGTTTACCTCATTAGTCGGTGCACAGAGAATGAAGAGTTAAGTGCCAGGGCTGGCTACATGGACCTTTAGCATCAACATTGTCATGGACGCTTTGTTGACATAAGTTACACAAAAGTGAGATGCCCAACATCCAGGAGGTCTCTAGAAGAGATAAACATGACAGTGGAAGAGCAGGCTAGGGGAAGTAGCCTGGCATCTCTAGGCAGAGGAGTCTGGGATCAGAGATGAGTGGAGGATTTCTTGGGTGCTCAGGACTTTGCAGGATGTATTGGGCACAGAGGGACTCCTTAAGCTCTTTGAAAGATAGACAGAAAATCTCTGGCTGAGTGGCCTAGCATTCAAAGGGATCCAAAGATATATTCTACTTTAAAGCAAAGGCACAGTATAAGATCTAGGAATGCCTTGGTGTAGGTCCATCTCTGAGGAAAACCTATAGTTAGCTTACCAGAATGATAGCATGTTAATATATGAACATTTTTTCCAGACAAAATTCCACTATAATATCACAGTAAGAGGAGGACTAAAACATATATTGCACCTGGGCAGTCTTCTGATTCCCTTTCAGTATGCACACTGTTGGCACTATGCACTGAAACAGCATTGATTTAAGCCCAGTGTATTAGAAGAAGTCAAAGACGTTAAAGGGATTATAAAAGCTTGTACTTAATTTGACATTGATTGAGACTTTAAACAGCAAATAAATCATTCACTGCCTTGTTATTTATTTATTTAACCTTTCTGTTACATTCCAGCAAAATTGTATGCAGTTCTAGAACAAAAGCCTTTTAAATTGTATTGGTAAAGCTTAGGGTAGAATTCTGCACATGCTATGCCACCTCCTTAACTAGAAACAACATAAGCACCTTAATGTGACTATGCCTGGATGCTAATAGGCCCTGTTTGACAGGCTTGAGTATTCATCCTTCCCAGAGTCTGGTACCCCAGTGGCTCGGCTGGCCTGTCCTCCTCCACCCCTAAACCACAATCCAGTTCTCCAGTTTTTAAGCATTGCCAAAACATGAACACAAGCAAACCACTTTCCAACTAAAGGTCAACCCAGTTTGGCTTCTTGCCTCACTGCACACCCTAAACTCCCCTTGGCTTTCTCCGTGCAGCCCAAGGAACCACTTAAATGTCAGCTGGTCCATCTCCTGCTGTCCTCTCATTCAGAAGATATTCTCCTTGCTACCTGCAGGGTCAGACTCCTCCTTCTAGCTCTCAGGCCCTAGTTTTATGTGCCCCAGAGCTCCACACCTTCCTTTCAACTGGATTTCCACACACAGCAGGTTCCACCTTGTTTGATAATCAGCCTGCCCCCACCTGCTGCAACTTCTACTTGATCTAATGAGATTTGGCTGTTCTGGTCCTGCAAGGATAAGCCCCAACCTTGAGGTCTCAGTTCTTGTTGGGGCTGGCAGTTGTAGCCATTGGCCTCTGCAGGTTACAAAAGTCCTGCTCCTTCTCTAGGTGCAGTTAACAGGGTTGAGGTTCCTTGTTGCATCCTACCTATCAATAGAGCACATTAGTATGGAGGTAGCTCTACACATAAGCAACTTCAAATTTGGGAAGTAGCCACAGGAAACAACTATGGTATGCTTCATGAGACACTGCATCAAACTACACTGAGGTGGTAAGGGATGTCCCCCATGTTCTTTTGGCTTTAAAATTTGCCATATATGGATTATATAAGTTTCCTCTTATTTATCTTCATGTTATCTTCTTCACTGGTTATCTGGCAAACAGCTACAATGCCCCTTTTTCTCACAGCTGAAATTAAAAACAACAAGTACCTTGCACTTGTCAGTGTTGAAACTCATCCTGTTCTCATCCACCTACCCCTGTAACCTGTCTAAGTCCAATTGCAGCCTATTCCTCCCTGCTAGTGTGTCCACTTCCCCCACATCTTAGTGTCATCCGCGAATTTGAACAGGGTGCTTTTTACCCCCTTGTCCAAGTCACTGATGAAGATGTTGAATTGTGTGGGACCGAGCCCTGCGGAACCCCACTGCCCACATCCTTCCAAGTCAAAAATGACCCATCCACCACCATTCTCTGGGTACGGCCCTCCAGCCAGTTAGTGACCCATTTGATTGTGTTAGTGACCCATGTGACTCATAAATAAGATGACCAAGTCTCTTTATTATTTTACTGAAGAGGGAGGAAAATTAGCTGAATTTTGATCACAAAGTTCAAACATATTAGTTTTATCAGTTAAACTATATTGTCAAGAATTTGGGGCCAACAAATGATTTCTCCTATCACTGTCTAATCTGATCTAGAATATCCTCTGGGACGATATTTGCCTTTTCTCCCTCTCCCTCTCTCACCCTCTCTCATTTGTATTCGTCCCCCAACACTTGTCCAATAAAATCAAGGTAACTTAGCAGCTAAGACTGAATTATGCTTAGTTGACATGAGAGTACAGCACAGAAGAGAACTTTTAAAAACCTCTCTTGTGCTTCTGCATATAGCTAACAATTTCTGGCCTCCTGTACTCCACCAGGCATGGACTATGCACAGCATACCACACATACTGGCCAAAATAGTTTCATAAAAACAGTTTTAACTCTATAATAGATGGAGTTTGACATAAAGCACAGAGTTAAGATGTTAATCCAAGTCATAACTTGTCTGCATTTCAGATCAGATTCAGATTTGGAGTTTGGTTAATACTTATCTTCTAATTTGATTGAGCCCAAGTACACAACTGAAAGCATAGGGTTATTCTATAATGGGAGATCTGGTGGTCAGTCCTTTACTAGGGTCCCCTGTTCTGCAAACAAGATTCTATGACTGAATTTTTCTAGTGTATTTCTAATTTCCAAAATCCCCATTGACTTCAATAATTTCAACATTTATCATCAAGAACTTGTGTTGTGACTCAGTTACCAAAAAACTACCTTAGTAGCACACAGCTCAAAGCAAAGCCGAACAAAACATAAAGGATAAGTAAAATCTCCTTCCCATGATGCTCAGGACAACTGAAAAAGCCTTCTCATCTTCACCAGTTCAGTTCTTCCCTCACTATCCCTGATGTCAAATAGTAGTTGTTGGAGAGAATGTACCATTCTAGCAGTAATAATAAAAGATGGAGTGGAATTAAAGATAAATGACCTCATCATTGGTGACTATTTTAAAACCGCATCCTGGATACAGCATTAAGTAACTCATCACCCTTTGGAGGTTGCACTAGAAAAGCCATTGTGGAGGTAACATTTGCAACCAGCACTCATGGGAGCAGCTATCAGGTAGCTTTTTTGTGGAACTAAACTCCATGCCTAGGTACAGACATTCAAATAGCTTGAGATAGAATTGACTTAAGTTATGTGGTTTTCTGTAAGTGGCACAGTTAAGATTGGTAGCAAGTGAAACACACATTTGTCCTTTGGTGCAGAGTGGGGAGGGGAAGAAGGGAGGGGAAAGGGCAAATCTTAGCCTGGGTTCTGCCATTTTTAAACCAGTTTATATGTGCCAAAAACTTTTGTTCTGTTACAGATATAGAACAGTTTCTGATCACTTATACCAGTAAAAGTGTAATGTCCGTACCTGGTCCACAGGATAGAAATCCTCCCGTACTATGCATTTGTATAGTATCTAGCACAAAGGGCACCTGACACTATGTTAGCAACTGGATCCTTTGGAAGCTACAAGACAGCAAACAAGTAAGAAGTAGAGGCCCCACAACCTTCTTAAATGAGGCACTTTGACATATTTCTACAATGACTCGTTTTCAGTCACTTAGCTGACAATTTTTGCCTCAAACATTACTCAGAAGGCCAGTGAAATACAGTTTTAATAATGGCTGATTAACAGCAGAGTTACATTTCAGGCAACATGTCCCAAGATGTACTGTCTGTCTGAGCTCAAAATAAGAGGAGTAGGAGAAGCTGTCACAGAAAGAGAAGCACCAGAGTGTTTTGGAGATAGCAAAGGATAACATGAACATTTTGGATGAAGCAAAAGGGAAATGCATGGGGAATGCATGACTTGAAGGTCTGTTAGGGTGCCAGTCCATGCATCATGATGTTGGTGCTTACTTTTGCATGTGGCATGATGACAGAACTACCACAGTAATCAGTAGGAGTGGAGTACATACTATTGTCAGGATCAGGCCAAGTTGAGATGAGAGCTATATTAATTTCAAGCTCCATTAGGAACAGGAAAATATATCATGGATATAACTGGTAGTGGTATACATCTTATTTCCAAGCTTTAAAGTATCATAAATAATATTAAAGGGTCTGATCCAGTAATGGTATACTGAAAAATAAGTACCGTTTTCAACTAGCACCAGTGGCTTCATGAAGATTATGCAAGTAGGGAATATTTATGATAGTAAAGCATGAAGAATTAGAGAGCATACTAAATATATAAATAAAGAGATGCAGCTATATATAAAGTGATGGACATTGCACAGTTTGCAGTTTTTTCTAGTCAGACTCACTGAAATGTTTTGGCAATTCTGCAAGCCCAAAAAAATCTTTCATACTGGAGTGCCTCAACTAATCTGCAATGAAAACTAATAAAAGTAAACTCCTGAGGTATACATGGAATACCAGACATTTTGTTCTTTAGGTCTGGGACTTTCTTCTTTAAACAACTAACATTTACAGAGAACCACATAGAACTTTAGGAAATTCTAGAAATCATGCATGAATTGTGAATCCCAAGCACTTTAACTCTTTTTCAGGAAAAGAAAAATTATATTTAAGTGTGTATCACCTGTCTGTTTTCCATATTGATTTTCTCTCTAATATTTTCTTTTTACATAAATAGTAGGGTGGTGTAGAACACCACTGGTCCATTCCGAGGTCTGGATGGAACAGTGTTTTGTATTGAATTTCAAGTCAAAACAGCCTCACTGTTTCACTTTGTTGAAACAGTGAGGCTGTTTTGATGTTTTGACCAACCATCATGGTAGGGAAAAATGTCAGCCCACCTGGGCTGAGTTCCCAACCCCAGCCCCACAATTGGGGTGGCAAAACTCAGTCCAGCTGGGCTGACTTCCTTTCTCAAGCCTGATCCTAGCCCCGGGGATGGGAAGTTAGTCCAGCTGGGCTGACTGCCCATCCCCCACACAATCTAGCACCCTGAATGACTTCCCATCCCTGGCGCTATGGTCACAATGTTTCGACTTTCAAAACATTTTGAGTAGCCTCATTTTGTTTCGATGCTGTTTTGCAGCCCTTTGTTCTGTTTTGATTTTGCTGTTTCGACCTTGAAATGAGTCAAAACAGTGTCAAAAAAAAAGAGCCAGCAAAATTTTCCCAACCCTAATAAACAGTAGCAAGAAGGTTATCATAAACTGCACAGCAGGGATATTTTTGCTACTACTTTTGAAAAAGTTTCATACCTTTATACTAACAAACAAGCAGGGAGAAAAATGAAACCAACAAAACCCTCTGTGGCATTAATTTCATTAGTTTCTACTGTAATGCAGTGTAATGAGACTATTGATTGTCTCTGCTGTTTCCCTGGTTTTGCTAAATTTTGCTGTTGAATTTATGCCCTCTCTATCTACATAAGCATTTTTTCCATTTCCTGTCTTACACTGCATGTTTTTTAAGAAATAATGTAAATAATCTTCAAATCAATTAGTTCAGAGTATAGTGCACTCAGTAGGGCAATTGAAGAGTTGTATAAAATGGAAGAGTAATGATTTTATAAATCCAATAAACTTGTGATGTCTGTAACTGTAGCTCCACTGACCTTTAAAAAAAAAACGACTTATGAGTGCTAATTATGGCCAGATCCAATGATGCTCAGATGCAGGGAGAGACAGTTACTTCTTTCAGTGTATTCAAAGAAGCCAGTAATTCTCTGCAGTTTTTGATAAGCTCAGAAGAGAAGGCAACAAGCCAGAAGGGGTCTTTTAAGCCCCTTACCCTCTCATGTCCGCTCTATGAAATAATGGATGTGTTTGTTCTGGATGCACTATAACTTACCTGACTCCATAGAGGCATACCTGGTTCAGCGTAGTGAAATGTGTCCTAGGAAAGTCAACAGCAAAACATTCACTGAATTCAATATAATCCAGTAATAATTAAAGTCTTACTAAATATGGTAAAGCTTCTTCAGCAAGACAAGTCTGAATATTTCTTTCCCCTTCCACATGCATTGGCTTACATCATTCAAGTTTAACTTTGACTTGAAAGTTTTAATAAAACCAAGATCTCAAAACAAAACAAAACAAAATGTTAGGTTAACCTACCAGATTTCTTCTCATTTTATGTGAAAACCAGATAAAATACATAAATAATATAGGATTTTGTAGAAAATCATCAAGTGTCCCATATAACCAACTGTGAACTTTTCAAGTTAGGAACAAAACTTGATCAAGACAAGATTGTCATAGCTATAACAGTCAACTTTTACTTGGACTGAAAAAACACTGAAGTGCCTTTACAGTAAATAAGCTATTTAAGAGTTGTCCCTATCTGTTTATTAGCATGAATTAGAGAAAGGATTCTTTCAGTGATAGAAAAACTACAGTTATTGACAGATGCCCCCCTGCTGAGGTTTAGCTACAGCTGCAAACTATGAGCCTGGAAGCCATGTTCCAAGAAGCTTCAATATCTCTTCTGCTCTGTTCACACTAGTGGAAGGATTTTCTCAACACAATAAATGGTCAGTGCACCATCTACTTAAATCTAAAATGAGAATTGGCTATTAAATATTAATAGTTCATGAGCTACAGACCTTCTAGTCAGCATGGAATACTTACGTCCACTGCTGTCTAAGTTCCTTTTTCCTTGCTTTAGAACACATTCCTCTAATTAGCTGGTATAAGAGTCATATTCTACATTTGTAAAAAACAAAACAAAAAACCCCAACAGTTAAAGAAATATGCTTGGTATGGGAAAATATTTTTATTTGGCCCATTACTAAAATGATTTAGTTTGTAAAGAAAATAGCATTGCATGTCAGAACATGACCTTTGAGATAGTAGTAGCTGTGAATTTGCATTGAATTACTTCCCTTTACAAAGAGAGATTGATGTCCAGGTTAGACTGAAGTCAGGAAGAAGACAGGGCATGTCTTAGGGCCCATCCAGATAAAGGCATGAGAGAATCTGATATGCAACCTACATAATCATGCTTCCTGCCATGCCACACATGCATGGCAGGAGGCATGATTGCAGAATTACAAATGAGGTGATCACAAACCCAGGACCCCTCTATATTAGCATGTAGAAATTCCCATGGCTGAGAGTCTCCTCAGCTCATGGGGCTCCCATGTGTGGAGATGCACCAGGCATCCCTATAGCTAGGAGCCTGAAGCTGATATGATCTCCCAACCACAGCGGCACTCTATTTCCCTCAAATCACTGGTAAACCACAAGTCAAAGGGGTGCTGGGAGCCAGTATCAGTTGGGAAGGGCTCAAGGGGGCATAATAGCCCCCCAGGTGGATGGTCTTATCACCTGATGGGGATCCCAGCCACAGGGACCCCTGGCCACATGTTCAGTTAATGGTGTGATAGGAAGCAGCTACAAAGTTAATACAAGTATTTTGTGAAAAAACTTTGTAGCTAATTCCTCTTTTTATCATACCTTTAATTGATTGAACATATGGTCAGGTGACCACTTAAGGCATAATTACCTAGTTAATTATGTCTTAAGTGTAACATGTAGATGGGACCATAGGGCATTTATACACATACATTTGTCTGCTCTGACATGCCAAAAATCCAATGCATCAGAGCAGACAAGATTAATAGCGTCTATACCACACATGAGCTGATGTGCCCAGAATTTGTACAGATGGTGAATATATGTCAGTGATGAAACTATGGCAGTGAGCATTTTTGAACTAACACACCTTTGACACACCTTTCTCTGATCCCAGGGTTCCCGGGCACAGAGAATGTCAGAACATGGTTTTCAAAGTTCTGGAGGGCAATGAGCCAAGACTGGGGAGATACTCCCTGGGCTCATGGTGCCCCCACCCCCATCTGCCTGTAGAGACTGAGGATGGGGTGGGGAGCAGGAATTGATGCCGCCCCAAGCCCAACTGGATAGGGGACAGCTATGTCCTAGACCCCAAGACTGCCCCATGACACTCAACTGAGCGTCAAGATTTTTCATGGGCCAAATCCAACCTGCCAACCATTCAATTTAGGACATGATACAAATGATCAACAAAGATGTTACTCACATGTAGAATAACATTGTGACTCTTTTACTGTACTGTTACATCAATTGAATAGAATATGTGGCTGAGTTAATGTTTAAGGCACAAGTTAAAGGTTAACAGTTTCTTAAATGTAATGTGTGTCAGGGGTCTAAAGGCACCACCCTACGCTACCTTCTACTCTTTAAAAAACCCTACCCTACCTTCTGCTCCTTAAAAAATAAGTCTAATATTCAGGATCAATGGTAAAAAAAAAGTTCACATGCTGCAATATTAAAAGAGAGAAAATAATGTATTTCACTCACCAAAGAACAGAGAAGCTGCACTACAAATGAGCTAGCCTAAGCAAACATTTTAAACCAACCTTAGTAGAAGATAATGAATCTTAACCATACTTGAGGACAGCTGTAAAGAAACTCATGTTCACTAATGAGATCACAGCACACTCATATCTATTTGAAATTAGATTAGTTAACACTAAATTAATTAGCATATGTTTCTTAGTGAAACTCTTACTTTAATATTTGTACCTTAAATTGATCCATACTTAACAATGGAAAATAATGAAATCTAATTTATATTGGACAATAAGTCAATTACTGCAGTAAGGGAATTTTTTCATAGCACTTATTATGTAAACTAACTTTGTTTTTGTTTCCACCAAATCAAATTAGGGACAGGTGGTTGCATTTATTAGCTAATGAGTTTGAAAGAAATTAGTCTGAACCTCTCCCCCCCGCCCCATATCTACATTTTTATGGGAAAATAATTTAAAACTGAAACTACCAGATCATTGCAGTGTTGCTCTTCATAAAATACTATTAAGATTGTACATAAATTTTCTGTTTACATTTATTTCAGAACATTTATTATGATAACCTGTTTTAGAAAATTAAATATTATTTGAATGCAATATAAGAACTATATTCTCATGTAAAAATAACACCATATTAATCTTTTAAGAGCCAGATTCAACGTAACAGCTCAGAACACAGTTTTCATCCTCATCTGACTGAGAAGACAGGGCTTTTGGCATGCACATAGGTCCTCCTAAAGTTACTGTGAGAGCCCCTATGAAAGTTTCTGCAAGATTATGCTTCAAGCAACATAACTGGTCTTATTATTTATGTTGAGATAACACCTAAATGCATGGCATCTGAAGCAAGTTATATGGGCTCTAATGTATCAGACACCATTCATCTATGCAATAAGCATTTCCTTGTCCTTAAGGCTAGGAACAGACATTCAAAAAGCTTGAGCCTGAATTGATTCAATCTTTACAGGCCAGTGTAACTTGACTAGGCTGAACTGATCTGTAACTGGACAGACATTTTCTCTGGACTGAAGAAATTCAGGCACATGCCTGCAGTGGCTCAGACTAGAAGTTGCAGGTCACTGGAGAAGCCCACACATCCCTTATGCAAGCAGCTGAGCTCAGAGGGTCATGGCCAGGCCCTGGCAGGACTCTCTCATTAAGGAGGTCTGCCTGCACTGTCCCAGGCTTTTCCCTGCTGGCTGCTCAAGTTTTGGCAGTGTTGCCAACCCCCAGCCCTGGGTTAGCACTCTGAGGGGGGAGAGGGGAGAAGCGGGGCAGGGTTGCAGTGCATGCTTTTGTTAATGATACAGAGCTTTTCAATCTCCCTCCCTGTTTTGTCATACTGTCCGCAGAAAACTGACAGGCAAGCAAGCCAGCTGGGAGCTGATATTGATAAATCTTTATCACCCAATTAGTAAAACAATGGCCTCCCTCTATTACTTCAAACTTCTTAAACAGTTTACCAGCTGACCTATTGATTAGCTCCAAACAGCCCTAAGCAGTCACTGTTCTGTCTGCCTTGCCCTGTGAAACTGTAGAGACACATACACAGACACCTCTTAGCATTAGCTAGTATACCATGTGCTTAGGGTCCCTGGGGCTGGGGTCCATGCTGTAGGAGATGGGAGGGAGGGAGGGAGGAGGGGATTTCCTGCTTAAGCAGTAAGGTGGGGGCGGGCAGGGGGAAGCCAGACGGACCCTGCTGTGTCTGCTGGAGCCTTATACAGCATTAGCTAGCTCACCACATGCTGGTTATGGTCCACGCTGTGGCAGACAGGAGGAAGGGATCCCTGCTTAATCAGTAAGTTGTGAGGGGGTGTGGGGAGCCAGCAGACCCTGTTGTGCCTGCAAGTCTGTGCCAAGCTCTAGCAGGGAGCAGAGGGGAAGGGCCAGCCCTGCTGTAGAGCAGAGAGTCCTGCCCACCCCAGAGAGCATGCCAAGATGCTGGAGCTATCTGGTTTATCTTAAAGCAGCAAGGGGTCTGGGACAGACATTGCATAAACTCAAATCAGTTAAGTCTCATCTACGTTCAACCAGGTTCAGCTCAAACTGGTTTCAGCCATTTTCAAACTGATTTATGTGCACTGAATATCTGTTATGTTATAGATTTAAACCAGTTTCTGATCACTTAACACTGGTTTATGTGCAATGTCTGTCCCTAGCACAAGAAAGGAGAATTAAGTGGCTTGATCCTAACAACCTCAAAGCCCCTGACTTTAGTAAGAGCAGGAACAAGCCCTAAGTATACAACCTCCCAATTTTGTAGACTCATCTGTCTACAGTCTGCCTTTCTGATCACAACAAAAAATCTATGTTTATTATATTATATCCTGGGCCACCAACATACCTACTTAAGGCTGAGATTTTTGCCCTAACACTATATTTACCAAGAGATTGATTTAGAGGTATCAAGGGAAAACACTCAATTATGAATCACATTTTTAAGCTTCTGGAAGAGAGTCATCACTCACTGGCATCCAGCCGGTTTTGTTTTGACCATTGTAAAATATGCTTTGAAAAATCATCTAGCATAGATGAAGGAAAATATTTAAACAAAAATAAGCTTTTGATTTACTATATGTATGCCTTAAAAGTGCATATTTTTCATTTTAATGATATGTCTACAAGAAGCACGCTTTGGTATTATGGGATCCCAAGTACCTGTCATAGAATGGAATTTGGTACTCTAAAATTATGAATAAATTGTACCCCAGCACAATATCAACCTTATGAAGGTACTGCTCTTGTTATAACAAAAAAAAAAAATGCACTCTATATTTTCTACAAATATTTACTTGAAGAACAGAAAATTGGTGATGGGGTTTCTGTTGAGGATTTGGTTCATAAATACTCAAAAGATTTCTTAGCTAATCCTTGGGTAAAAATTAATCAACTGCTGAGGAAGAGTATTATATTTCTACTGAATCATGACTTAACCAGTGCACTTGAAGGAAGCAGAATAGATGCACAGGAAAGTGCCCAGAAGGAGGCAACTAAATTGTTAGGGGGCTGGAACACATGACTTATGTGCAGGGACATACCTAAATTATGGAAGTATGTTGCACAATGGCTCCTTTAATCTTGTTTTTTTCACCATGTACCCCTCACTCCCCATGTCACTGATTGGTGGAGGGGCTCTGGAGGCCCCACTGCTGTCTGCTGATCAGCTGGGAGGCAGATCTATGTAATATTTAAAACCATGCTTTTTGTCTCCTGGCCAAACAGCAGTGAGTGGCATTTGGTGGTGCTGCCCAGGCAGCATGTAGGAAGTAGACATAGCAAAAAGAGCGAGATTAAGGAAGACACTGCACAGTGCACTTCTGCTGCAACTTAGGTAGGTCCCTGCTATCAGGAGAGGCTGAGGGAACTGGTCTTATTTAGCCTGGAGAACAAAAGATTTAGGGGAGATTTAATAGCAGCTTTCAACTACCTGGAAGGTGCTTCCAACGAAAATGGAGCTAGACTGTTTTTAGTAGTGGCAGATGACAGAATAAGGAGCAATGGTCCCAAGTTGCAGCAAGGGAAGTTTAGGTTAGATGTAAGAAAAAGCTCTTTCTCTAGGTAGTAAACCACTTTAATAGATTACCAGTGGAGGTTGTGGAGTCTCCATCATGAGAGGTTTTTAAGACCCAGATAGATAAAGCCTTGGTGGAGACGATATAGTTGGAGAGTGTCCTGGTTTGAGCAGGGGCCATGGATTAGATGACCTTCTTCCAACTCCAACTTTCAATGACACATCCTAGCTATGACAAAAAAGAAAAATCTGAATATTAAAGTTCAGTAGAAATATTACTTCAGGGCAATGGTATCTTCACTAGTGGCACAGCCAGGACCTCATCAAACTCAAAACAAAAGCAACATTAATTTGTTTTGTTCCTAGAATTGTGCACCTGCCACAACTAAAGGTATAGCACTTCCATCTTCCCAATTAAACATCTATTATGGTTGCAACTGTATGATGCCCTAGACCACTAGTGAGTTATGGTGGTGTTTGCATGAGCCACTTACTAACAGAGCCAGTTTGGAGCATGTAAAATGGATTTCTAGCTTTATTAAAATATGTTACTTTCTAAATCGTAAAGGTTGCCAGGAATACATATGGCAACATATATCAACTGATAAAAAGTGAAAAGGATAGGAAGCTGGTCTTTACTTCAGCAAGAATAGGTTGCTTGGAACCCAAATTCCTGCTTCCTGCACCATATAGAAATGACTGGTTGATATAAGAAAATCATTCCAAAGGATTATCTCATTAGTCCTTCTTCAACTCCTGAGACAGGATCTATGCATTACAGCATATTAGTTACAGAATAGTGTCACTTACATTTGCAAGGGAGACAGCAAAAAATTGTTTCTTTGTCTTCATGATAACTGCTTAGGATGTTTTTTTCAATTAGTTTTCTTGGCAAATGGTTAAGCATAGCTTTGACCTATGGCTGGTTAGATACCACCCTGTCAAGGCTCAATCAAGCAGACATACTGAAATATATATATTAATACTGCAACTCAAGGAGTGACCAATCTCAGTTGAGGAAGAGAGTCTTCCTTACTGCTATGATACATTTCATCAGCAGATGTTCATCCTTAACAAGGCAGAAAATCAGTATCACCAGTACATCCACAGTAGCCAAATAAATATCCAGCAAACCTTTCCAAATTAAGTAAATTAGACAAGCCACACAGTTTTATACACAAGTGTCCTAATCACTGCTTGTTCAGGGTATTTAAGCTGATGCTTAACTATTATTCTCCTACAAGGAGGGCAAGGATTTGGAGGTAATAGATGAGGGATGATACCATCCCTGGATGCAATGGGAAGATACCACTCCATGCTGCTAGGTAGGTACCAAGTATCATTTTATCTACAAGCAACATGTTAGCATTTTGCTGAGCAAGTTTTCAAATCTGCATGTTGTCAAGAAGTGCAAAGATAAAAGTACTTTTTAACATGGAGAAACAGGGCAGTCAAACCATTCATTACAAATTCACTGGCACATACTTGGCAGACTCAGCAGTAACATATATTAGTGGAGCATATAAAGCACAAGTGGGTTTGAGAAGCAATACCCTCCTGTCAATGCACTGGAGAATCTGTATGCTGCCCACAAAGACTGTTGATGATTTCTGGAAATGTCCCATATAATCAAGTACATTGGGAGTTGTTCACTACTTCTCAGGTCTCATATATATAATATTGCTTTCATAGAGTAAGAAGCACATTTTATAGAGGGTACCATCACCCATTGCTTACAGAAAGAAAAAAATGAGACACAGAAAGATGATGTAACCTTGGTTAAATAATCAGTTTTCTGACTTCCACCACAGTGCTCTAGCTGTATAAAAGTTATCAACTTTGCATGAGTCAGTTTCTGTTCCAGAATTGAAATGTGAATCGTAACTGCCAAAGTTCATACTACTTTGTGGGAGTAACAAAGGAAGAAATATTCCAAGTCAGCCTCAATTCTGACAATCCAAGAAACAAGATTAGAACTAATGAACAAAATGTCTCTTCCTCTGCAAGTTATCTCAATGAAGGGATGAAGATGGGACTAGTAAAGGGAGAGAAATACCAGGATTCTAATGGCATCCCAGGAAAGAGAACTTAAAAAACACTCAGGAAAGGAACAGAGTTGATTCAGGACATATATCTTAATTGTTGTTTAAGATTCCCTTTTTTTTTCTAAAGAACAGAGCAATTGGAGTAATCAGAATACGGTGAAACATGTGCAATGCAAAACGTAGTAAATATTTCAAAGAGAAAGAGCAAATTGATTTTACAGATGGAAAAAGCTAAGTATATCAACAATACACAGTTAAAAAGTGTTCAAAGTAAAACAGACAGAATTTTAAACTGGATTCTAAGTACCAGATTCCTCTATTAAGATTTCTGAATAATGCATGCAACCTCTTTCTATCTATTTTTATATTAAAAAGCTTTGGAAGATTAAACTTGTGTTATATATTAGATAAAATTATAATGAATAATTTGGGAAGCATATTTTCAGCAGAAACTACTGGCCTTTAGGAATAAGTGTGCTTTCAAGACCATGAAAGCTATTTTTTCCAGAATGATTTCCATACTTTATAAGTACTTTTACATATTTTTTCTTCCTGAAAACAATTTAATCTTGACAGATTCATTATTCAATTGTGATCCTTCTCACTTCCTTCTTTTTGTTTTTCTTTCAATTTGACTTTGCTTCACATTTCTTTCATTTCATTATTTCCTAAATTAAGTGTATCAGCATATTATTTTTGATTTCTCAATTGCCCCACAATAACCTACTTGTATTGACTTTGTACACTTGCCAGCCTGTAAGTGTTTCCTTCAATAAGGTCTTGTCTGTAAATTGTTGTCTTTCTTGTGGCAAAACCCCTTCCTTTAGATCATGTCCTTTTCATTCTCTCTAGAGAGTTATACCAACTTATTAGAAAAAAAGGCTTTAATTTCAGCCTCATCAAGTGGCACCCAGATGTAAGGGAAAAATTCAGGCATATGGAACAAACTGCAGTTCTGAGATTCAGACTTGCCAAACAGTGGAATAAGTTATGTTTGTATGAGGACACCTCTGACTTATGCCACTAATGGAAATTCCATAAGGGTTCTTTCTTTAGTGGAATTAGAAAACATACCTGAACCCACTTGGTGTCCCAGCTTGACCAGCCTCCTTTCTTGTACACTGTGGTGAAATTTTTAAAAATTAAAATAAACTAGACATTTAGGGTGCCTGTACATACCACAGGGTTTAATCATCATTAAATTAAATAGGATTATACAATTTAAACTTGTTTAAATAGGCTTAAAAGTTTAAACTTGTTTTAGAGCATTGCATCAGTGTTTGCATACAGTAGGTTTTCAAAAAAAAAATTAAGCTTTGGAGCATTGTATTAGTGTTTCCACACACTTGGTTTTTGAACAAAATAAACCCAGTGAAGAGTGGGATGGTCCAGCACTGCCCCACCCTGGCCCCAAAACCTCTGACCCCATGTCACACAGCTGTGGGAGCATAGAGCCAGCAAATGGCACAAGAAAAAAAAAGCAGAATCAATTCCAAAGTAGAAGCAATTCAAAAGAGCGACTACAAAAAAGTTGCTGTACCATCTGGTGGGCAAAGAGACTCATTACATGCCTTTGAGTGCCTTTGTTTTTGCATGCAATTAATCCACGGACGAGACACTTTAATTTGCAATGAGCCAAACTAAACTACACCTGAGGAGTTTTATTTTAAAATACCAGAAAGACCTTTAAAAGTGTCCAGAAAACTTGCTTGTGCAGTCAGACCGTTACAGTGCAAGAAGGGCAAAAAACCAATGGTATGTACAAGGGCCCTTAAAGTCACACTTCTAATCACAAGGCTCATGTACGTTATTTATTTCATATATGTTAGCAGTTCCATATAAATTAACTGTGCTTTTACTGACATTTTAACCTATACATTGTTATAGGGAACACCTCAACTGAAGTAAACTAGAGAAAAAAAATACCTCCAATTGTTTAATTTAGTGGTGTGCCTTTCTCAGCAGATTAACTCTTCCCCTTAATGGTCAGTTAGTTAGGGCCAACCCATGCTCTCACTGATGTTTACAGAAAGAATCTAATTGACTTCCGGAGAAACAGGCCTGTCCCTTCTGCATTGTTTATATGGGTATGCCACATGTTTTAAAAAGAGGGGGAAAGTATTGAAAAGCCATTAAAAAAGAAAGAAAAATACATAACCTTAAACTTTTTCTTTTTCATTAACACAATTTCAGGATTGTTAGTGTCCCTTTAAACAGCAGTGTAATGGGGAAGAGGCGGGGGGGCAGGAGGGGTGACAAGCGCAGCACCTTTGAGGGGATAAGGGAGAAGAGGTGTGAAAATAGCTGTACTAATGACAGTGAGTGATTATGCCACTGGAGTCAGCAGCATGGCATCCAGTGCTACCCTAGGTGCAGGACTGTCCATCTATGCCTGTGCCTTTAACGCCACCATACATATCACAGACAATATTAACTGCCAAGAATTAAAAATATTTCACAATTGAGAGCATATACTTTATGCAGAACTAAATGCTTTAGCTGGATACTGTAATGATGGATGCTGAATGCCAGAAACTGTAATAGAAAGGGAGCAGAGAATGGAAAATTCTGCCACCACCTAAGCATCCACTCTCTGCCAGTGTGTGAGGAGACAGAGGCTTAAATCAGCCTGTGGTCTGACCCAGTATATAGTTTTATGTTCTTGTACTATATACTTTTTCTCTTTCTTGTAAAATTTGACTGTAGAATGAAGCTGTGTCCTATAACTCTGGTTTTGTGTCATTAAGCTCTCTCTAGGTCCAGTTAAATATCATAAGATAGAAAGAAAATACTGCAAAGACTGTAAAGTTTGGTTAAGATTTAAGCAAAAAGAAGCTAAATCTGAACATGACAATGCTGATTTAGGCCACAGTCAATCTGTTTTATTTGTTTAATTCCATTATACTTGATCTGATTAACCTGAAAAGACAATATTAGCCAATTTCTGAAAGACAGGTTTCTTTCTTTTCTTTGTTCAATTGTTCAGAAGAAAATGAAAATTAAAAAAAGGAAAATGAAAAGGCTTCCATTTATTTGGCTTAGCATACAACTTAATGGGCATGTCTACATGAGATGCTACACAGATCATCACTATGGTGATGTAGCATCAGTGGGCACAAACCATGATGCCAATATTACATCACCACAGCTTGTTACTGATACTGTAGATAGCTTGTGCCGGCACTGTGCAGGGCGCCCTACTTCAGAAGGGATGTGGATAAGCTTGAGAGAGTCCAATAGAGAGCCCACCTACATGATCAAAGGCCAAAAGAACAAGTCTTGCAATGAGAGGCTGAGGGACATGGGACTTCAGCCTGGAGAAGAGAAGGCTCAAAGGGTGCACCAGGATCTGGGAGAATGTCTGTTCACCAGGGCTTCCCAAGGGATACCAGCCACAAACTTCTGGAAGCCTGATTCAGACTGGACATAAGGAACACTCTGTACAGTCTGTGTCCAGGGTCTGGAACAGACTACCCCCAGAGGTGGTGCAAGCAACTACTCTGGACTCATTCAAAAGGTGTTTGGATGCTTATCTTGCTGGGATCATTTGACCCCAGCAGACTTCCTGCCTATGGCAGGGGGACTAGACTCAATCTTGTGAGGCCCCATTCAGCCCCTAATGTCTATGAAATCTATTTAGCCCTTACTTTAGTGCAGTATCAAATGACTGTGCAGCACCAAATGCACAGACAGGGGCATGTGTAGATGCACCCCAGTATGTCAATGATCTTCAGCTTACATTTAATTTATAAAACCATGGTAACTTCTATTTAAGGAGAAATATTCTTGTATTACTAACTGCTTATAAAGTTAGTGCTAGCATATGATGAAGTGAAATGGAATTCAACAGGGGGGAATGAAAACATATGTTTTTCTTCTTTGTAACCAAACACTGATGTCATGAAAGGCATTTTCATTAATAGAATATGTCAAAAGCTGTGGGGTATTAGCAGTATTTGAACAAATGTCACCCTTATCTCTTGTATAGGTGCTGCCTTGTTCATCCTGTCCTTAAGTTCATATCACACAACCATTCCCTGCTTCCTGCCTTGCTTTGCACCACGTGGCTCCTGGCTGCATTGCTGGACTGGAGAGCATGGAGCCCCGCTGGTACATGTGTACAGAGGCAGAGTGTGTGTGGGGGGGTGTGTTCAGGCAGGGACAGAGTGTGGGAGGTGTGCAGGAAGGGGCAGAGTTTGGGTGTGGTTGTGTACAGGCAGGGGCAGAGTGTGTGTGTGGTGGGGTGAAGGTGTATGGGGGGTGTGCAGGCAGGGGCAGGATGTGTGTGTGTGTGGGCAGGCAGGCGCAGAGTGTGGGGGTGTGCAAGAAGGGGCCGAGTGCATGTGTGTGTGTGCGCAGGCAGGGACAAAGTGTGTGGGTGTATGTATGCGTGCAGGTGGGGCAGAGCGTGTGTAGGCGGGGAAAGTGTGTGTGTGTGTGTGCAGTCAGGGGCAGAGTGTGGCAGTGTGGGGGTGTGTGGGCAGAGGCAGATTGTGGGAGTGTGGGTGTGTGCAGGCAGAGCGTGAGGGTGTGCAAGCAGGGGCAGAATGGGTGTGTGTGTGTGCGTGTGCGCATGCATGCATGTAGGCAGGGGTAGAGTGTGTGGGTTTGTGTGACCATAGGATGAGTCCCACATGCACCCCCCCCTTGTACTGCCATACACACTGACCCCCACACCCACAGCTGCTCACACAGCCCAGGCATCCTCCCCCCCCACACACAGCCCGCATAAACCCCACACCCACCCACATTCCACATATCCACACACATGCCCACATGCTCCCCCACTCCACATACCCACAGCCCCCCCCCAACCCTATACCCCTCCACAACATATAAGAGTAAGACTTAATTTTAAGCTATTGTGTAATCACTTCTATGTACACTACACAAATGTAAATCTGGACAAAAATATGTTTTGCAAATCAAATTAACAAATGCTGTAGATGTTTCCTTTTTGGAATATAATTTGGTATTTTTCTGATTCTGAGATGGCAAAACCCCTTGCTGAAAGGACTGCTTCTGGGGGCAAGGGGAAGGACTTCTGGTGGCAAAGGTCAGGAGTTAAGGGGCGGGATGTCTAGTCACAAGATGGTGATCAGGGGGTGGGGTACCTGCCAAGGGGCGAGGCTACCCATGTGGCCCTTGACAGCTTGCCAAAACTCAGTAAGCTGCCCTTCACCTGAAATAATTGCCTGATCCTGGTTTACGTGGTTGGCCCCAAAGAGTGAGTGGGTATGGGGCATGTAAACACTCCCTGAAATACTCTGTTATTCATGACAGGCAATTGGCTAGTATATCTATAATTCCCTTATTAGACAGATGAACACAAATAAGTTCTTTATTTTCAAAAGTTACATATCTATAGTATGTTGAGAAGATAATGCGATTGATAAAATAATGGTTAGATGACTATATTTGGGTCCTTTTGCACCTGAAATACTGCTGTATTGGGCATGACAACTGCAAAGCAAAGCAACTCAGTCTAGCTCCACTGTCCATTTTCAGTGAAATAATAGTTTTGTTTTGTTTTTTCTTAAACCAATATTTTTCTTTTTTAAAAAGAGAGAGAGAGAAACTCAGCTAAGATCGGATTTTGGGGGGCAATTAATATTTAGTTAAACTATGTGAAACCAGTTAATATAGTACCAGAGTTACTCAAAACAAGCAAAATTGTGCAGGTTTGTGTTCTATGCCTTTCTATTTCTTGATTAAACTGAAATGAAATAAATTTTTTAAAATGCTGAAAGGAAGCCGGTCATTGTTTCAACTTTGCAGCATATTTATGACAGCTGCTAAGCTGCAAGAATACCAGCTGCCAGAATTCATTAGGCTTGTGTGTGAATCTCCTTCTGAATCCACAGACACTCATCGATTTATACTAGGTCTCTACCAGTGGTATCAATTAGGGTAAAACTAGAAGCAGTTACCTGCTGTTGGATTGCTACAGCTGGTGTTGACAAGCAAGGGCCATTAACTGGCTTTTATTATAGTCTTGAAAATGTGTTCAAGACTTTGCAAATGGTACACTGCACTAATTATTTAAATGTAACTTCTTTTTTTAGCTTACCTTTTACCAATCTACTCTTTTGTTTCTGTAATGAGGAAAACCTATTGTTAGAACAGTCCAAATGTTCCATGCAATATAAATTCTGCTTCTGTGAATTGAGAAATCTACATAAACATGATGGCTCACTACAACTCTTTAATGCATTGCTGCACAGGCAAGTTACAAACACCTGAACAAATGCAGGCCCTCACTGTCAGACTTCATGACTAAAGTTAGGGGCACTTTACTTCAGAATTTAAAAAGGAAATGGCCTGGTTTTGAGCATGCCCTGAGCACCAAACACATACCACTGGCTTTAACAGAGTTATTTTGTGTTTATACTAGCATACAGCTCCAAGTGTCCAGATGACTAACAGCTTACTAGGGATCACTGACTGTGAAAACAAACAATAGTATAGATTTCACAGATATTACACTCATTAGGGCTGGAAGGGTCCTCGCAAGATCATTGGGTCCAGCTCCCTACCCAAAGGGCAGGAAAGTGAGCTGGAGTTAGAGTAGTAGTAGGTTTCATTGTCAGCTACTCTCAGCTCAGCAGGGTTTTGTTTTGCTTACTGTTATAGACAGAGTAAGAAAAAGGTATCTCTTGCTAATTAAATGTTTGTTGGCATCTACATTTGAATCATCATGATACAGAAGGAATCCTTCCTTTAATTTTGCAAGTATCTCCCCTTGAGCATTTTAAAAGGGCACCTGGAAACTGAGCATCAGATTTCAAAGAACTATACGAGTACAGAAAATCAAGAGACTAGTAAAGCAATTCTTTATAGACTTATAGCACTCTTGCTCAAGCAGTATATCAAATGTGTATCCTTGGTAAAATTGTCGGCTTAATATTGTGGTGTTCTCCTTACATTTTCTGTAAACACAAAAGTCTGAATTTAGTCAAACAGAAATTAACCTTCAACAAATCAGACCTCAAAATGGGTTGTTTTAAAATACAATTAATCAAATTGCACAGACCAAGAGTTGTCCCTTAAAAAATCTACTAAGACATACTACTCAGCATATTAGATAACTGAACAGAAAGAAGATAAACTTTACCAGCAAAATTTCTTAGAAGGGCAATCATTTAAAACTACCATAGCATCTAATCAGAAAACACAAGCATCTTTTACAAACTCTGAATCTTCCAGATAACCCAAAAGCTCTTCTACAGGATCAAGTAAGAGATGTGTCTTATGTTCCCTTCCCCTTATTTAATGGATAAGCAAATAGATAAAATATTGGATTGTAATCTTTACTTATGCTCTTCCCATTGCTTTCATCAGTAATACTACAGATTCTAATAGACTGGATTGATAACAAATTTACCCTTATGTATTCAGTCTTTGCACCAAAATAAACGAAGTGTGGCTAGATTACACATAGTCCTGAATTCCTATAACTTACTTTATTCCCAGCATAATTCTGCATTGGATTCATCAGGAATAAAACTACACCAGTGTCAGTTACACTGATGCAGTTATATGTCTAGGCTTAAACCAAGGTAGCCACTTGCTCAGAGTACATGAGCCATGGTCTTCCCCACCAACTATTGATGAAGATAGTAATAGTGCCTGCTTCATACAGCTGCTGTTAATCTGTCTATTCTGAACCCTAGTGTAATTGGTCAGTGTGCAAAAGCAATGTATGTTACATTTGGGTAAATGTATCATCTGCTCACACCCTGAAAATATAAAATCTAGAAAGAAAGAGATAGTGAGTTGTCCAACAATAAACACCACTTTGCTGAATCTGATATAAAAACCTAATTCCTAACTTGATAAGAAGACAGAAACATTGGCTAGGTACAGACATTACACATATCATGCATCAAGCAGGCAGATGTTACACATACAGTGCATTAAACAGGCAGAAAAGGCTCTAAAGCTGTAACACAGGAATTTTCAACCTTTTTTAGTCTAAGTACCCCTGGCAGCTGAACGGCAAGTTGGGGGAAGGTGGGGGGAAGGTGGGAGTGTGTGGCCAAACACCAAGCAAGGGGGAGGCGGGGAGGGTAGCACATGGCCAGACACTGAGTGTTGGGGGGGAGTGGGCAGTGCACAGACAGATACTGAGTGGGAAGGTACGGCTGGTGTGCAGATGGGCAGAGATGGAGCATCGCTGCCTTCCAGGAGTAGGGCCAGGAGTAGGGCAGGACAGGGAAGGGCAAGGCAAAGCAGGGAAGCTCATCAGGTTGGTGTGTGGCAGCAGCAGGAGCCAACACATGTGAGCTTCCCTGCCCCACAGAGGGGTGCCACTGCCCTTGCTCTGCCCCAGTCCTGCTCCTGGGAGGTGGCAGCACTTGGTCCCCATCCGCCCTCGCGTACCCCCTGGGACTGATCCAAGTACACCCAGGGGTAGGCGTACCCCTGGTTGACAACCCCTGCTGTAACTGAACAAATATTCACAGTACTTAGAGTATTTAAAATGGTGGATTGTGCTCTAAGTTAACTTGCAATGGATGTGTACTAAATTAAAGTGCTCTCTGTTGCAGCGCTTTAAATTGCACGTCTGCACTAGATCCCATTGAGGGATAATTTAGAGTAGCTTACTCACAAGCATCATCCAGAGGCTGTTGGAGAGTCCCTCTGGAGGCAGGCCATTCCTAGCTCATGAGTTATGGGGGAGAGAGCCAGTTTCAGAAGGTAAAACTCCTCTCTAAGTCTGAGTCCCCCACATGGCTGCTGCCCCCTTTTCCTGGGCAGTCTTAACTTATAAAGCCTCTGTGAGCTCATTCACCTGGTCCAATGGAGGCCAGCATCTGCTGGCCAACCAATTTGAAATACATCACTAGTTGCTGGGCAGACTCTAGCCCACCAGGTAGATGCCCCTCACCCAGGTAGCTGATACCAGTCATGAAGGCAGAGGGAACAGGTTTCTCCCCTCTCTCAGGAATGTATCCAGTTCAGGTTGCTTAAAGAGATAGGGTCAAGGTATGTCTCCTCTGCTGGGCCCATCCGGATCAAATTGTCACAGGGCAGAGATTTTGGGGAAAAACAAAGGTGGCTTCCTGCCACAGGGTCTTTCTCCTTGCAGCTGCAACACAGCCTGGGGGGAGGGAGGGGGACTGCAGGAAGAGGGCTCCAGGGTCTCTTTCCCCACAGCAGCCCAGGCCAGGCTGTTATGTGTTGCTGCTTGGCAAGGGGGTAATGGAGGAAGGCCTTGGGGGTCTCTCCCCACAGCTGCCCCTTCCCGGCCCTATTGCATAGTTGATATTAGGACCAATCATGCAAAGTCAGGAAATCTTCAATTCCCACTGACTACAGAGAGAACTGAAAGACGATAAGGACTCATCTTGTTACACACTGAGGTGTGGGATGCCCACTTGCTATGTCATTAAGCTTCACACCTGCACTGAGTGTTTAAGCATTCTGCTATAGTGCTCACTATTAAAGTATCATAATTTATCAAACCATTTCCACATCATATTATCGAAAATACTGAAGTTATCTACATTCTATGGATAAGAAAATATTTCCCCATAGATTTGAGGACGTAGTAGAGAAATCATAGTCTGAAATGACTCCTCACCCCTTTGACTATATTTCTATGCACAGGATTGGCTTTACAGTTGTAAATAGTTAACCAGATGATTTTTTTCAACACTGATAAAATTGACTCATTTTCAATGCTTCCTCAAGTATACTTTGAATCATGAACTATTTGCTACCATTTCTGAAATAAACTTTAAAATTGTATGGTTGCCCATCAGCCACACACATTCATATGTACTATTGTGACTGGACCCTACAGGGTTTAAGACCTCCACAGCAATTTTATAAATTGAGCTACCAGACGGAACTATTATACTGCATTATTGTGCAATTGCACAAAACAATATATAGCATTTGAAGATCTTGTGTGTTGGGAGAGGTTAGCTCCATCCCCCTCTGATTAATGTTGAATCACAGCAACCCACAAAATTAAAGCTACATTATAAGTAAAATCAAAACAAGCCAACCAGAGTAAGTAACAGGCTAACACTAACTGCTGATGACAGATGAATCCCAACTGTCATTCAAAATTACATTCACTGTATCAGGTGGAAACTTTATTTGTATTAGCAATGGCACCAGAAAACAGTTAAGTATAAAGTAAAGTAAGGTAATAAATTATGATAGATTGAAAACGATAAAACCCGAGAAACTTTTATGAAGAAGTGGAGCATCAAGAGATTTAGGGGCATAGTGTCCTTGGGTGGAAGCCTGGCTCTATTAAAATTATTGCAAACCACTCATTTGCAATAGGGCCAGGATTTCACCCCTTTAATTTGATGCTGTCATTTCGGTATCTCCTACTGCAGTCTTATTGCTGCAGTCTCTTCATTAGCTTAAGGCTGTAATCTTTTTTCTCTTCGGGTATGTTTTATATAAAGTATATACTCTTATATTATATAAGATATTTTCTCTTATACCTAGCCTATTCCTCTATTGATTATTTTGTTCCTTTGCTTCCCTGTTCTTATTCTGTATATAACTGTGGCAGGAGTCCTACTCTCAGAGCCCCTCTGGACGTGTGGTTCCACCCTCCTGCAATGGGCCAACTGCCTGCTTACTCGCCTGCCATGCCTTTATCTTACTTTTGATTAAATGATTAGAATCAGCGGAAGGCTGCCCATTTTATGCGCTCCGATGACAGGGGGCGCTGTTTGTGGCTCCTTTTCCTCCCCTACACCGCAGCCCAAGCTTTGCAAATGGTGCTGGTATGATCTCACTTGGGCCTTGTTATTATGTCTCGGCCCTTCATTTGCTCCTGGGGCTCCTCACTGCCCCTCCTCACTCTTGGGGCTCCTTGCCACCCCCTAACTCAGGGCTCCTCACTGCCCCTCCTCACTCTTGGGGCTCCTTGATGCCCCCTAACTCAGGGCTCCTCACTGCCCCTCCTCACTCTCGGGGCTCTTTGCTGCCCCCTAGGCTCTGGGGCTTCTTGCTACCCCCCCTACCTCCAGGCTGGGCCAATGCACCCCCCAAAGCTGTGCCCTCTCCACGCTATCGTGGAGCTCCTATGAGGCCTTCTCCAACCTCTTATAGCCTCACCCGGTCCTCTGGTAAAACAGAAAATACAAAACGTAAAGCCCCCGGGCTACAACACAAAAGCTAGACCGTTCTGGTCAAAATACAAATCTCTCCCTACCGGAGACAGAGAGACCACATCAACCCCCAGCAGGAACCAGGCGATGTTCCAACCGTCAGAGTTCTCCCCTTTGTTCTGGCTGAGTTCCTCCTTCCTCGGCCGCCGGAGGGGAACTGCCCTCCTGGCCTTTTGCCTGGTCTTAAGAAGGGCTAAGCTCCACCCCTTCCTGGCTCTAGGTTTCCCTGGTTGCTAGGGCAACCAGCATCTGCGCAGTCCTGGTGACTGACACCGGCGCTTCCCCCTTCCCGCCACTAGGGGTCTCTCCCATGCTGTTTCTGCTCTCAGTCACAGGGCACCTGAGAGCTCTGCGACAATAACCATAAGCATGTAAGAAACTTTTCTTTGTGAAACTTAAGTTAACACATTAGTCCAAAGGAAAGTAAACTGCAACCACAGATTAGTAAATATAACCATATTATTTTCTTGGCCTAGATTCTTATATACCACTTATCTTTGTGCAGTACACTGGGCAATGGCTATAGTATCATAAATACCTCAACAGTATCATGAAGATCATTATTCCACTGTCTGATTAGGACAATCTGGTCAATTTCTGGTTTGACAGTTTCCTTCCCTGGTATCTTTCTTTCCAACTTCATTGCTAACAGTACTATGTCTGGGGGAAATCAAACTTGTAATGAGTTTTGCATTTAAAATATATGAAGGCAGAAAGAGATGTATTCACTCTAATCACCCCCAGGAGAGAGTTCAGTCTCTTTGGACTTGCACACAAATTTACCAGTGTCCAATTTTGTTATGCCTGAGGAACACAAATGATGAGAGAGGTTATCATCATTTTAAACTATAAAGTATTGTGGGCAATATCAAAAAGAGCTCTGCAGATTAAAACCGAGACTTAAAACTTGAATTGATATTCTATTAAGAAACAAAATAGTGAGTAAAGTGCTAGGTAAGATGTAACCCACTATCAGAAGAACACAAATACTTTCATCTTCTACACTCTAGCTTTTAGAACTGTTGATCACATTTAATTTAAATTGAGATCATGCATGAACTGATTTAAAAGTTGAAGTTTACACAAAACGGAATAGAAGTTTTTCAATACTGCATACTTTGCATCATTTTTATGACTGTTAGGCCAGGAGAATAATTCCCAAAGTGCATTTTAATTCTCATTTAAAGAGGTTAGAGATCTTTCCTTGAATTGATGAAATAGATTGTTTTAATCAAAGTAGAAATGTTTTAAAATTGTATTTTATGATATTTCTCACAAAAAGAAACTAAAATTTTAATTAGTATCAGAAAAGTTGACTTTCATTTTCATATTATTGTACAGTATTAGTCACTAAAATAATTGATTCATTACTAGTTTAAATAAATGTAATTGGATAGCTTTGTAGTTACTTCCTCTCATGCCATTAATTTAATGTGTGGCCAGGGGCCCTATCAGCTGATCCGAGGTCCCATCTGGAACCCCTGAGCCTGGGAACTCTTAGATGACAGGGCTCCCACCCACCCTGCAACTGGGAGACTGCAGCTGCTGCAATTTTCCTGACACAGTGATCTCTGGGTACCCTTATGGCTAGGACCCTTGGTCAGCTGATGGGGCTCCCAGCCGCAGAAGCCCATGGTGCACCCCCGTCACTGGGAGCCCTGTCAGCTGACCCAAGCTCTCTGCCAGAGGACCTCACTTCTTGCTGGTACAGGGGAAGCCTCAGATTGTGCTGCGCTGGCAACAAGGTGCAATGGGATCTAATGTGGAATCCACACAATTGCAACTTTTCCAATGCCACTCTTGCATACCAGGAGACGGGATTGTGTAGATTGTGCATTAGATCCCATTGCACCTTGACTTGCATGTCAGGACGGGCCCTGAAATACACAAATAAAATGTGTAAATAAAAATTAAACAAATACAACAAAACAAAAGTTTTGAAATACTGAAACAACTTCATAATTCTAAAATAAAATATTTGAGAACTACTTTTGGAATTCACAAAAAATTATACATGTTTTTCCAATTCATTAGAAGAAAGAAATGTTGCAATCCCCCGATAATGAAAATGCTAGTTTTGACCAGCTCCCCTTTTTTTCACATTTGTATGTATACAGAGTCTATTCTTTTCAACTTGTAAAAGATGTACCCCATAGATTATATTAAATCATTTAGAAATTTTTAAAAGATAATGTTATAGCATTCCATAGATTTTTTATTGTCTCACCTTTTTTGTAATGCTGTTACATCATAATCCCATTCTACTTTCAGATATTCCAGTTAAATTATTTTTACTTTTGAGATTCTCACATTATTGTATAAGCAGTTGGATGTTTACTACACATTTTGAGTTTGGGATGTCTATCTATTTTTTATTTAATTCCCTCGTCTGACATTCTGCTGGTTTTCCAAAACTGAACTCTGTGATTTCAACTTGTCTCTCCTCCAGTTCCCTTGTAATTGCTGATCTAATCTTTTACTAGATACAGAATTATTTTTGGGTTACTGACATACCTAACTGATGTCTGTGTCCAACCAGAACATTTCTCAGCACCTGGCAACCTTCCTTCAACATCTCAGTTAAAACACAATCAACTCTTCTATGCCAGCAATAGTGTTCCATTTTCTTTCAAGTAAAGCCCTTCCCTTTCTGCTCACTCAAAAAAAAAAAAAAATCCCCAGAAGCATTTTGAATATTCCCTTTTTACCAAAGTATCATCCATTCATTGCAATTCCAATGCCGTGTAGTTGAACCTGCATGTAGAAAAAGTGACATTTAATGAAAAGTACTGTAGATACCAGCCTTTTTTCTAGTAGTCTACATTTATCTTTTACAACCTTTCTACTATACTCCCTTTGATCAATCCTTCCAATATGTATTGCAAGACTACCTAGTACTTCAGGTCTAGATGGCATAAGATCTGCTACTTTCACATGTAAGAGAGAAACCATAGGATGTTACTCATTGACACTCAGACTTTTAGAGCTTAGTTCCGTACTGCCATGCACTTTCAGGTCTTTATACTTGAACTCATCTCCTATTGTGACTGTAGTGTGCCAGGAATGAGCTCCAATTAGGTTCCTTTGAACATAGCTCTCCACTTCATAAGATCTCATTTCTATATAATCTTGGTTTCCTTTCCATCATGATTCCACTTCTATGTTCTTTCATGAAACTAATGAAAAACTCAAATTTAACCTGGTTTGTTTGCTTCTCAGAAACATGAAGAACAAAAAACCCCCCAACAGATTCTGGCACTAGGTATTGATACAGCTGATTCTATGGTTTTAATTTCCAAGATATATAAATTCCTGGTGGATGACCATTAAAAGATCAAATCCTCTAGGTCAACAATGCACTGCCTCGTATATTTAACTCGCAAAACTTTACAACCAATTTTCGTGAACCCAAGTCTTTATTCATCTCATAGAAAAGTTTTAAGTTCTAAAAGGAAACATTAAAAGCAAATTTGAATTGTTCATGGGAGTTTAGTTCCATGGATCCAGTTAACAAAATTCCACCCTATAATCTCACATGCAGTTTTCAAACTTGCTTTGTGTTTCATATACTTTATGCATTATATGGAACATAAAGCTTTTAAAATACCCAGATTTTTTTCCCCCAACACTGCCTTGAGAGAGAGCTATGAGGTCAAATACTTTCAGCAGCACACTATGAGCCTGGAGCCCCTGAGTTCTAATCCCGGTGCTGATTCTCTTTTGTGATCTTGAGCAATTCACTTAACTTCCATCTGCAAAGCTGTGAGAATACTGTTCAAGTAGCATGCAGCACAGGTGCACTGTGAGGCTAGGTAATGTTTTACAACCATTTTAAAAATTAAACGAGACAAGAATTTAAGTCTTGCTCATTCTTAAAAAGACAGATTGCATGTTTGAAGCATAGCGGTCCACAGGAGACCTGGCTTGAAGGTAAAAAACAAATCACAATTAAGAGGACCAAGTCATTTAAGCCACCAATCATGGATCCCAGTGTTGACCACTCTAGCCTTTAGACATGCCATCTTGTTATCTTGTTGAAATTAATGCATAAACTCCAGTGGGTCAAACAACATGATGAACAAGAACACTGTTTACACTGAAGCTCCTCATTTAATTTGAAAGTAAATTGCCCACAGTACTCTCTATCCAATAACTGAGTAATTCTGATGTCCTGTTCTAGGGAATGCATTAACACGTCATAAATAATAGTCCATGCAATCATCATCTCTTGTCTCCTTGGAAGTAGCCAATGTGGTGCCTATGAACAAGAAAGGGAGGAATGTAGATCTGGCTAACTATAGGCCCATCAGCCAGACTTCTATCCTGGGGAAGATCTTAGAAAAGTTCATTAAAGGTGCCATCCTTAATGGACTGGCCGACGCCAACATCCTAAGGGATAGCCAGCACAGGTTTGTTGCAGGTAGGTCTTGCTTGACCAATCTCATTTTCTTCTATGACCAGGTGACCTATCACCTGGACAAGAGAGAAGAGATTGATGTCATATATCTTGACTTCAAAAAAGCCTTCGATCTGGTATCCCATGATCACCTCTTGGCAAAACTGGCCAATTGTGGCCTTGAGTCCACCATGATCCACTGGCTGGGAAATTGGCTCCATGGTCAGACCCAGAGGGTAGTAATTGATGGAAGTCACTCATCATGGTGTCCTGTGACCAGTGGGGTCCCCCAAGGCTCCGTCCTTCGACCCATAGTGTTCAACATCTTCTTTAATGATGTGGACATTGGAGTCAGGAGCGGACTGGCCAAGTTCGCTGATGACACCAAACTTTGGGGCAAAGCATGCACAGCAGAATACAGGTAGGTGATCCAGGCTGACCTGGACAGGCTCAGCAAATGGGTGGACAAGAACCTGATGGTGTCTAACACTGAAAAATGCAAGGTTCTCCACCTCGGGAAGAAAAACCTGCAGCATCCTTATTGGCTTGGCAGTGCTATGCTGGCTAGCGCTACAGAAGAAAGAGACTTGGGGGTCATCAATGACCACAAGATGAACATGAGCCTGCAACGCAATGCTGCAGCTATTAAAGTGACCAAAATGCTGGCTTGCATTCATAGATCCTTCTCAAGCAAATCCCGGGACGCCATTCTCCCCTTGTACTCAGCCTTGGTGAGGCTGCAGCTGGGGTACTGAATTCAGTTCTGGGCTCCACAATACAAAAAGGATGTGGAGAAGCTTGAGAGAGTCCAGAGAAGAGCCACGTGCATGATCAGAGGTCAGGAAAACAGACCTTACGATGACAGGCTGAGAGCCATGGGACTCTTTGGCCTGGAAAAGCGCAGGCTCAGGGGTGATCTGATGGCCACCTATAAGTTTATCAGGATGACCACCAGGATCTGGGGTAACGTTTGTTCACCATGTCCCGGGGTGGAGATTAGACACGGTAACAGGCCGGGTTCTATTGGCTATGGAGAACTGAGGCACGGGAAGCGTAGCGGTTTCTTAAACAAGTTGTGAATTTATTTGACTTACGCTTAGGTGCGTAGGAGAACGATGTCTTCAGTTACAGTTTACAACAACAAGAACAACAAAGGGGTCTGTTGGCCCACGAGGTTCAGTCAAAGACCTAGTCCCAGGGCTGGTCAACAGCTCATTGAGTGGATAACACAAACAACAAACTAACTGTAACACGGTGAATGATGAAAACGAGACGTGACGCCAGTCCAATATTGGTGGACGATCGAGTAGTCGTAGAGTAATGCCGAGGTCAGGATGCCAGAATGTTGAGGTGAAATCGTAGTGGGATGGTCCAAAATCGTAGTCAGCAATCAGTCAAATTGAATCAGGAACCAGGAGATCAAAATCACAATCGCTCTAACCAGCACAGAGTGCTAATCTTGGGCAGTAGGCCCAAGAGCCTGACTGCCAGACAGTCCCTAGAAACACCAGCCTCTGTCTGCAGTGACGTGATCTTCTCCCCCCAGAGGGAGGGGCCCTCAGACCTTTTATAGCAGCCCTATAGCCAATCAGGCTGCTTGGCTAAGAGAAATTTCTAGAGGTATTACCTCATTCCAGTCGTACACTGGGCATGCTCTGCACTAAGATCTGCATAGCAACTGAGTCTGCTCAGAGCTGAAAGTGGGTCAGGGCTGGTTGACAGCTCCTGAGGTCATAGAAGGGGTAACTCAGGCCCTGCATGGAATTTTCCACTCTCAGTCAAACTGAGTTCATGCATTGGCAGCACCTATACTTAAAATTTTGCTCCAACACACCAGAGCGCCCCAAGGAATAACAAGGTCAAACAGTCATAAACTACCCTGTGACCATTTCAGTCTGGACATAAGGAAGAATTTCTTTACTGTCCGAGCCCCCAAGGTCTGGAACAGCCTGCCATCAGAGGTGGTTCAAGTACCTACACTGAACACCTTTGAGAGCAGATTGGATGCTTATCTTGCTGGGATCCTATGACCCTGGCTGACTTCCTGCCCTTTGGGTAGGGGGCGGGACTTGATGATCTTCTGAGGTCCCTTCTAGTCCTAATGTCTATGAAATCTATGAAATCATGTGAATAACTAATGAGATTGATTTACATTGCTCTCTTTATGATGTAACTCATTTCTAAGTTAGAGAGGCAAATGCACTAGCTCAGAGGTACTATGGGGTGCCACACAATGTTAGCATTTTTAGGTGTGCAAAGATATACCCAGAGAGTTCAAATTGTACCCCATACTGTAGAAGACATTCTGAACTGTTATTACCTTTATGAGTTCTTTGCAACCTAAGAATTGAACTATTATTTTTCCTAAGTCAAAAAAGAAGTGAAAACTAAGCTGCATTTTCCAAAATGTGCCTTGAGCCTAACAAGGGGCATTTTATTTCTAAACAAGGAGTCCCTTGGGTCTAGAAAGGTTGAGAATCACTGAACTATCACAACAGCTGGATATCAGATGTCAAAACAAATATTATTATTATAGCATTATTTAATAATAGAAATCAATTACAGTTGTAACTTAAAAGAAATTCAGGTCATCTAGGCCACATACGTAGCAAAATAGACTAATTAAGCGCCAGTAACTTGGGGTTAGAGGATGGTTCACGCTGAATTAACATTTACAACCCTAGATATCCATTCTGCAGCTGCCAACAGATCGACCAAACATGACAGTGATACCTGTCCACTACATTATAGATTTGAGACTGACCTTGTTAATATTAATCATGTGTAAAGTCCAGTGCTTGTATTTCAAATTAATCAGGTAAAACAACAAGCCCCAAAGAGGGACTATGTTCTGGTTAAAAACATGCAGCAAAGAATTTCCTGATCTCCACTTTTGCCATTCTGCTGTAATACAGGGGAATATAAGGGGAATAAAAGTTAGGAGGTGACATAATAGGTACTTCCTTTCATACCTGTCCTTGATGGGCATATGGTACCTTCAAGAACAGTAACTGGGTAGCTTGTATTTTTAAATTGCTTCAGGATAGAGCTAGGACCCAATGATAACCCATGTTTGGCATTGAAGAGAATCTTGACCATTGGGTTTATATATACACACGCATGTGCTTATTATTCTTTTTCAATATCTCAACAGGGTAGAAATTTATCACCCAGTCCAGCGAATGCTAGGGGTTCATTTTTACCTTCCAAAATATTTTCCATTTACACAGGGATATCTCAGGGAATTACTGGACCCAACATTTGTATTCCAGTCTATATATCAATTATAGAGTAGTCAATGAGGGTACCTGTCTACTAATGAGGCGCATTTTGGGGCCTTCCCATGGCACTATGCAATATACAGGTTTAAGATTTCTGATACTTTGATTTACTGCTCAGTTTACAATGGGTAAAGTGTATTGTCAAGCAGATATTTTACTGACAGCTCTGAATGTGTCAACCTGAAGCATTATTTTAGGTTCTCTAATGGTGAATTAGTTTAATCCCCATCCATTTCTACAACTCTTCTGAATTTCAGCCTGACACTTTTTAAGATAGTCTCCTGAAAGCGAACATAAAATGGATTGAGAGTTTGGGTTGATAACATCTGACGCTGCTGCTATAAATCTCTTCTGTTCTTTTCCAGGTGGCTTCTAAAATTAACTAGTCATCCTAAATGTTTAGTGAAATTGTCGGCCTATTTAATAGGCACATTAAAACCCCCATTTATAAATTACAGAGATATTGTTAGAACTGTACTTCTATAATAAGCAATGTAACCACCAGTACACCTGTCACTGTGTTGTCCCCTGTTACCCTTGCTGGAAGAAAGAGATATGAAAGCTGCAATTCCAATTACAAAATAGTCTTACAAGGTAGAGGGAAAAGCTCTGGACAAAATGATACATATACCAGCTTCAATATAAAGTAATTCTAAACAAGAATCATTTCAAAATATATGGTTTGAGCTTGGTGTTAAGGAATCAGTACAGGTAAAGTAAAAAAATGTATTTTGTATTTTGGAAACTACTTATGAGCTTACTTGGTCATGTAATGTACAATGATTTGAACATTTTATAAATGTCCATAAGTTCATCTTGTTTAATCATGGTGGAATCCCTGCATGTATGGTGGGAGTAGCTATGTATTTAGGATATTAACTATTCTGATCTTGTCAGTTTGATAGTACCTTCCCCCTCAGCATGCAGTCAGAATTTCTCCCATCCAGGATCTCATTTTAAATCTTGCCTGAAAATTTAACAATGAAAAAAAAAAAAAGATTTACTTTCAAAGCCCATAGACTGGTTAAAATATAGTGGGGCTTACTCCCTCCCAGTTGCTAAAAGCTCACTCTATGTTCCTTTTCTGGTGGAGAAAATATTTTTGTTCTCCTAACCTACGCCACTCTACATATTCTTCCATCTTGTATTTTTTTTTATTGCTGTACATGTCACGCACGTTTCTTGAGAAGTATTCCATTCACTCTCCCTGTGGGTTGTGGTCCATGTTTGAAGCCATGAATTTCTTACAGCTGGAACCAGAAAAACCTAGGGATACACCTAAGTAGTACCTGTTAAATGTATTAGGCACATGGAGAAGCACAACCTGGATTCCATTGTTAGAAACCATATGTCCTCATGTTGCAGAAAGGTTTCATGTCATATACTTGTGAGTTCTCCCTATTCTGGGTATTCATTTTATCCCACTGTTTGACAGGTCAAAAATTACCTGTAGATTAAATATAAATTATATACACTAAACTTCTAGATCACTCACACTCATTCACATTCACAGAATAGTATACAGTTATAACCTCTTAGTACTTCAAGAACATCAAGCAAAGAAGTAAGCACCAAGAAGTAATGTGTTCACTAATCTCAGTTGGCTTGTCTGAAACAAATACTTAATATAGATGCAACTCTGCCTCATAGAAGGAAGTGGTAATCAGCGTCAAATAGAAAGTTAAATAGTTTCTGTAGCTGATCAGCTGGAACAATTTTGTCTTGGTAACAGACCTGTGCCTCTTGCTTTAATGTTAAGAGGCATTTTTATACATTACAAATAATTTTGTGTTCTACCAGCCAGATCCATCATGTTTCATTTTATTGTGTAGCTAGAAGTGGCACACCAGAGGCACATTTTCTTAAAGCACATACTAAGTACCCTAGATTCACTGATATCAATTTCCTTAAAGTGAAACACTATCTGTACCCACATGTTTGAGAATGGTCTCCTCTTTGCTGTAATCTAAGCCAGTTAAGCAAAGCAGGGAAGCAAATTAAAGCACAGTTTTAGTTATTCTGTGATGTAATAAACTCACTCTTGGGCTAAGTACAGACATTCAAAAAACCTGAGATGGAATCAATAAAAGTTATATGGTTTCCTGTAAGTGGTGTAGGTTAGACTGGTAACAAACAGGGCATACATTCACCATTTTTTGGGGGGGAGAGTGGGACATGCAGGCTGCCTACAGTGCTGAGGCCAGTAGGGTGGGGAGCTCCTGCACACTTCCCAACATGTCCCACAGGCTACCTGGGCTGCTGGAGACTGCTGAGTGCAGCCAAGCACCAGAGGCACCCCTGATTGGCTTCCAGGCACAGGTTAGAACGTCCCCCTCCCCATGATGTATCATCTGTCAGCCACAAACATCTGTCAGCTGCAGGCAGACAGCTGGGGCTTGGGGGAGGGGAAAGGGAGGCATCTGAGACCCTGCATGAACCCCAGCATGAAGCACCCCATGACGTACACACAGATCTGACACTAAGCCTAGGAGAACCCCAGAAGCAAGTGGAGCACCACAAAGCTGCCCATGCCCAACAGCTCACCTGGGCTTCATGGTGCTGTGCCTGCTCACAGGAGTTCTTCTGGACTCATCATAGTCAAGTCCCTGTGCACACTGTGGGATGCTCCATGACAGGGTTTGTACAGGGACACTTCCCTTTCCCCTTGCACTGCATGCCTGCCTGCCACTGACAGCTGGCCAGAAGCAGGAAAGGGGGCTGCAGAAAGGGTCTGCACTAGAAAGGGATCTGCATTAACTTGGCTTTGTGATTGCTTAGGGAGTGGGGCCTGCTGGGCACTCAGTCAGACGAGCCAAGTATGAGGTGAGTGCCAGCACACTTCCCTGCAAGGGAGGAAGGCACTGGCAGGGGGCTGTAAAGTAGTGTGGGATGCTGGCAATGACCTAACATGAATTGCTAGGGGTTCTGGCACAGAAGTTCAAGTCACCAGTCTAACCTAAATCAATTAAGTTTGAGTGCACGTTGATCCAGGCCTATTTTAGACCAGGCTATTTTAAATTATTTCAGTGAGCTGTAGTTAATGCTGCCATTTTTCAGCACCAGGATCCTGATACATGTGATGCTCTGGGTGCTTTAATTAAAGCAGCTCTCAGAGCCACTTTAATTAAAGTGCCTCCCCACTTCTGGAGCACATGCATAAATGTCCAATGTGCACCAAGCTTCTGTTCTGTTACAGGTACAGGCGAGTTTCAGATCACTTATACTGGTAAAAATGAAAAGTCTGTACCTGGCTATAATGAATATTCCTCCTTAGTCATAAAGACTCCTTTGGTTTGACCAGTAAAGAAACCCAAATGTTTTCTTCTCTAGATAAATATTAAGCATATAATCTGGTTGTATTTTTGACAACCTAGAAGCAGACCTAAATCCTTTGTAAAGCAGGCTAGGGAAGTAACATAAAGGCCCATGAGCCACAATAGCTATATGTGGTATCTGTGCATGGTATGACAAAGAACACAACACCATTCCCTTAACTATGACATACTTAGCATTAGTATTCCCTGTGCCACAGAAAACGGGAAGTCAGTCATTGCATATGAAACTTATTTCGTTCCTCTGCCCTATATAGTAGCTAGAGTTAGGTGGGAAAAAAATGTGATTCTAAGCTGCTGAACATCACAATTCAAAGATGGAATGTTATCCTCTAATTTTCTTCTTTTTTGGGATAATTACACAGGACCATAATGTTACGTTTGTGTTTTTAGACTCAGAATGTATATCTAACATTTCAAATCTTAATGGATATGTGCGTTAGTGTCTTGAACAAATTTCTAAAATTGTAGTATTTGAGTGCATTCCACCTAAATTAGAATGGCAAATTATTTGGCAGATTTTATGGTGCCTTCTGATTTATTCCCTTCCCTAGTTATGAGGACTTTGCTTAGAATGATTTGGGCAGGAGTGGGGAGGGAGGAGTGGGAGGGAATGTGAGGACGTGAGGTTGCCATAATTGTCAGTCTGATTACATTTTGAATGAACTACTACTTCCCTGAATAGACAGACAGCATTTAAATTCACAATAAAAATGAGGAAAATGCCTGTGATGTTCAAGTAAGGACAGAAGTATGATGCTACATCTCTATAGCAAGCAGCCTCTAGCGCTTGTTCACTAGCAGTTTTGGGTGCTTTAAACAAGAACAACAATAATGCCTCTAATTTTCAGAGGTCAATAAAGGCTAACTAAGACTGAGGCATAATATATAGTAAGGAAAAAAGGGAAACCAGTAGAACATCCACAGCTGAATTTTCAAAGCATCGCAGATTTTTGATAGATTATACTTAAAATTCAATGGAACCACATAAATGTCTATGTCAGGACACCAAAGTCCTAATGATCCACTGGGCTAGTAAAGTTAAAGCACAACAGCCTAGTGATGTGGCTAGCATCACATCAGCTGCCTTTGATCTCCAAATTCTGAAGACCCCATTAATAGCTGGGTTGATTGTAGGCCGCATTCTGCATGAGTCCACCTCTGTGCAAACACCTGGTTCTGGAGCCAAAGGGAGATATAACTTAACAACAAGGCTGCCATCCCAGTCTCACCCTTAGGTAAATATAATATTTTACATCACTGTAGTTCAAGTTGCATTCCCATAATCTAACTTTCTAAAGCCTCCACTACTCCGCCATACAACTGCCTGACAACTTATTCATGAATCACAAAAACAATGGTTGGTACAACAGAGACAGACAGACACTGCATACACACGTGCATCCACAGTATAGGAACTTCATTGTATGTTTGTTTGATTTATGTAATATGGAGACACTTGTCAATTTGCCATTTTAGGTCTGCACGGAAGCAGTAGCAGTAATCAAAAAGCAAAGCAACCGGTATTGAAATACGACTTGTTTTTAAAAGCAAAATCAGGTGTCTGTGGTTGCCAAAAGCCAAAGTGGAGTAACTATACCAATTCACAGAAAAGACTGTTTTCACCCGGAGCCTAAGATATGTGGATTCATATCTAACTTCTAAAATTGTTCCGACATCCAGGACTAAAATAAAAAAAAAAAATGCACCCTTACAGCTCCTATTACAGTATGTTTTAAATGTTTAGTTATCATATAGTAAAATGTTTTTCAAATTCTTCAGGTTTTTTAACCACAAAATGATGGATTAGAAAAATCATTTAAAATGTAATCAGTGTCATAGAACAAGCTCCATACATTTTGAAAATCATCAATGTTGATAACTCAGGGTTTTATTAGTAACCAAGTCTGCTAAACACATAGGTTCTAATCTTCAGTTGGGATAAATGGACATAACTCCAGTGGAAAACAGTGGATCTTTTGCCCATCTACCAAGTGATTGACTTACAGCTACTGATACATTCAGTTTGGGCCCTGACACAATGCTCAAGATAGAATAACTTAAAACCTCTAGTATTTTCCTTGTTTCTGTCATGACTTGTAAGAAATACCAGAGTATGGGTCATATTCTTTTTAAATTGCTGTAAAAATGAGGGACTTTCTAGATGTGCCTCTCACTTAAACTACTGTTAAGCTTAGTGCTGTTCCATTTATATTCTTTGCAAACCACCAAATACAGAAGATACAGCACAAGAAGAGTCAGGTTGATCCATGTGTGGGAGGCAGTAGGGGCACACACGCATATTTATAGTAGATATTATTATTTGTCTTGTCACTTTAGTAGTTACATTAATAGATAGAAAACAAATTACCTTTCCCACATACTGAGGTTCGGAGCCCATGTATTCCTCCAGCACAAAAAACTGATTCCATACCCAGCCTCGTTTGACTCGCTGGGCGGATGACCTCCTCCCTGGCATTGTGACAACATTTTCTCTTGGCTTGGCTTCTAAAGTCTGCTGTGGTTGTGGCTGCAGTGGCGTTAGGAGACCTCCATCAAACAGGACCCAAAGAAGAAGGGATAAGCAGTTCCTTGTAAGCATTGGCAAAGGCTTCCCTACTGCAAGTAATAAAAACTCCAGCACTTAATGCTGAGCCGTAGAATCCAGGTTTGAGGTGTCTGTGGCCTCCACCACTTAGCTTCTGATTTTATTGTGGAAATGCTAATGCAGACATGAATCCTTCTGATGACAAGGTTTTTGCCGCATTAAATTCCATCTAAAGGGACCTATAAAAGAGATTTACATGGCAACATCAAATTACATAAAATTACATTGAAGTGTTCATCTAAATTCTCACACCTAGTTAGCTCCTTGAGACAGAGAGAGAAGCTCAAGAACCAGAGCTTTAAAAACCATTAGTACTGTGGTTGCAGCACTGAGCTGCTATAGACTACTGCAAAGCTACCATAAGAATGGTTCATTCTGACTCTACTTAGCATTACTTTTGTGTCAGTTTGAAGACAAGTATGCAGCCTCTCCTTTATGGCCCAGTTATCAAATAAACCTGTCACATCTCAGTGATTTCAAGTTATTTACTTCTAATTCACATAGAAAATACTGAGGGATAGTGTAGCAACAGGTGAGATGCTTTACTTTTTATCTCTGCTACAAAATGTGAGCTTGCAAAATGTAAGCCTGCTTCCTCCAGCTCTTGATGCACTGATATCACTTGTCTTAAAGTGAAACAATACCCATACCCACATGTGTGAGAAAAGAGGTACCCATACCTCTTTGTTGTACTCTGAGCCAGTTAAGATGGGTGGGCAAGAAATTAAAGCACAGTTTTAACTATTCTCTGACATAATAAACTCAACTCTTGGGCTAAGTGTAGACATTCAAAAAGCCTGAGATGGAATCGATATAAGTTACATGGTTTCCTGTAAGTGGTGTAGGTTAGACTGCTAGCAACCAGGACACACATCCAACCTTTGTTCTGGTGGGGAGGAGGGCATGCAGGTTGCCTGCACTGGCTGAGGCCAGTAGGATGGGGAACTCCTACATGCCTCCCAACAAACCCCACATGCTCCCCAGGCTGCTGGAGACTGCTGAGTGCAGATTTTCAAAAAGCCTGGAGCTGCTCACAGCCTGCTTGGGGCCAAACCTTATTCTTTGAGATGAACATGTACAAGTTGCACAAAAATAAAACATGGAAATGGTGCCAATGTAGGAACCAATATTTAGAGAATAAAATAAAGTAAAAAAAACAACAACAAACACTGGTTCAAAAATGCACATCCCAATTGGCAAACTCTTCTCAGGACATGCTTAATGCTAAATAATAGGGATGATGGTGGTCTGGATTGGGTAATCTTAGGACTATCATTAAAAAAATAATATTTATACAGGCATGTGGGGAGACACAGCAAAATAGCAGTCAAAGGGGAAAACCAGAAAGCAATTCAGAAAGCAGTAATACAAGACAATGATACTCATTAACACCAAAATGTACCTGACTTAAAGATTAAAACATAAATCAGTGCTGACCAACAATGTGACTGAGAGAAAACTAGAGTTTCTTATGGCCCCTCATGGTGTGTAGAGCCGTTTTAAGGGTATTTTGTGGTGGCTCCACCCCTTGGCACCAATTGGCAGAGAGGCCCCATCCTTCAGCAGTGATTGGTGGAGACGCCCCAGGACTGAGGAGGGATGAGGGTGATGGCACCTTCCCCACCTGGCAGTAGACTCTCCAGTGGGAGACAGCATTTTATTTTTTATGGAGTTTTTTTTTTTGTTCATTTCACAGATTTCTCAGACAATCCTGAATATTGTGGTTTCCGCGAAAGCTGCAAGACCACGAATTAAGTAGGTTCCCAGTGATTATATTAAAAACATTACTCTGTGAACCTAGCACAGATTACTGATAGGGAGGGGAAAAAAAAGTGGTGTTTCTCAGCCACAGTGTAATTACTGAGGTGTTTTTGTTCTTATGAATTTCCATGACTCATTAACAGTAGTTAATACAATCATGGTGCTCAAAGTATATAACACAGATTTTTTTCTATATTACAGAAATAAGGAACTAATTCAACCAAATGTGGCCTTAACACCCATCCCTTTTTGCATTCAGTTTTCACTAATATTCAAGTAATTGAAATTTGCTTGAACCCAAGCCCAATAAAACTGAATTTTAAGATCGCAGGCCTGAGTATTCACAAGCTCTATGCTTATCCACCTATGACAATAAAGCTAGCTGGGGTCAGGACTGGTCTCTTGGATTTTCACAGGGCCCAATATGTCTGTTTGACAAATACAGTTGTCCAGCTTCTGCTGCTCTTCATTGAGTGCAAATAAAAATGATTTTACATGGGACACTGTTTGTTTGCACGGCAGGGGATAGGAGTTGTTTTATAAATAACATAGCTGCATAAAACAGCTTGCATCAAGAATGCCACCAAACTGGGACTCTGATGGAGACCTACTGGACAACAAAGCATCTCTCATTAAGATCTAGATTCAGTGGCTGAAATTCTGTTTCACACTTAGTCAAGCAGACTCTCTAGTGCTTCCAGGCAGGTGCATTTTACATCTTAAAAAACAAAATACAATTTATATCACCATGAAATTTACCACTTTGTTAGGGTCATATTGTGCCATTGATTTTTCTCAGGAGAAGTCTTCATTGATTTCTGTGGAGACTTCTACGTAAAAAATAATAATAATAAAAAAAATCAATGCTGCAATATGGCCCTTAGTAAAGAAGATATGGCAAGCTGCTTTACTGAATATATATTTTCATGTTAAAGCACTGTCAAAGGATATATTTGCCTTGTGAATAATGTTATTATCAGCAGTAATCATTCTCTTAATGTCAAGAATACATATTTGGGTGTTAAGAGAAATCTTACAAGTTCTTGGAAAGAAGAATGCTAGAAAAAAATCTGTCTATACAAGTATTTCTATTTCAAAGATGAAATGCATGCTTTTGTTCTTGTCATAAGGATTTCATTTGGTTTTCTATTTCTCCTCTCCTCTCTGTAACTGCACTCATTTCAAAATCTGAAGAGCAAACAAAGGGACATGCAAAGATCCAAATAAAGGAAGAGATTAAAGTGTGGTGATGACGACTTCAGTTAAAGTGACTGTTTGATCCTTATTTTCAGAAAGGATTAAAGTTAGCTATTTGCTGTAGGGAAATAAAGGACACAAATAAAGAAAATAAGGGACACAAATCTGCCCCATACATTTGGTTTTAATAAAGGATGCTGCCCCTCCCCAGGTGTATGCAAGCCATTTCCTCCTCTTATTGACAATTGAAGATGCATAGGTTGCAAAATAAAATAGTGCTAGTACAAACAGAATTGGCTGAACCATTAACAGAAGTTGTGAGAGAGGACCCTTTAATGCTATATGCCCACATATGCTCAGTCCTGGTACACATGAAGTGCATTTCTGTTAACAGCTTTATTTATTTAACAGTTCAGATGACTTTAATGCATATACAGTACACAGCATTCCATTCAAATTGTGTTAATCAATAATTCAGTTCCTGAGCTGCCAGCTTCATATGCCTTCCCTGCTCAGCAGTTACTGACTCTCCGGCTAGTATATATGGCAAAATCTCAACCACTATGGATCACCTGAACAGAAATCTTGGTGTCCTCCAATTGCTCAGCCATAGATTAGAGACAAAAATAAACAGCAATACAAAAAGCTCCAGGACAACCCTTATGGCTCTACAGGCCTAAAAATCATTCCATTTTCAGTTTAACAGCTGCATCACAATTCTTTACTGAGGAGACTCTGCTCAGTACATTACGGTTTTCCCGGAAGACCTCAGCCTCCGGCCACATCTGTCAGCCAGGGAGCTCTTAAAGTGCAACGAGATTGAAGGACTTCAATGAAAGGGGAACAATTCCCCTATGGCTGGAAGGCTGGTATCCAAGTACATCACTAACACTTTAACCCCTTCTCTGGGGGTCTCTGGGCCTGCTTTTTAAAAATCTAAACACCAGGGAAATGCGGCAGCATTAATTTGAAGTGATGGTATAGCTAACACTCACCTCTTACCTAAAAGATCCATGCTGCATGCGTGCGTGTGTGTGTGTGTGTGTGTGTGTGTGTGTGTGTGTGTGTGTGTGTGTGTGTGTGTGTGTGTGTGTGTGTGCGTGCGCACTGGGGGGGGGAAGGGGGTATTGTAGGATTGCAGAGCAGCCTCTTCATCAACTGCAGCAGAATTCACCAAGTGAAAACACTGTTGGTGGGAAGACCAAAACTCTTAAATCTTTAAATCACAACTCTCCAGCATCCAAGCTTCCCATTTCCCTGCATTAGGCTTCTGTCAGATAAAAATACTTAAGCAATGGGAGATTGGGAACCAAGGGAAAGAATTTAAACAAAAGTACATCATTATTTTCTGCCAGAACTGGGGGAAACCTGGAAAAAAGGGCCAACATTCAGTATATTTAGTAACACATCTAGCCAATGCTAGCTTCAGAATTGTTGTACATTTTCTTCTCTCTCTCTCTCCCTCAATTTATTTTTTTATTGTATTGTGCTTTTGTTTTTATCTCTACTGATTTGCAAAACCAGATGCCAATTTGGGTGCCTGAAGCTTATATTTGGCTTCTTTACATTGGTGTCTATTCTGTTAGGTATTTAAGACTGGTATCCATGCGTCTCTGTGCCCAGATGAATATCTCTGGAAGAGGGAAAGGAGGAAGTAGGCAATCAACTGCAGTTAATGTTTAAACTTAAAGCTAAAGTACTTTGGCCTAAACTCTCTTTACAAGCCTGGTAGTAGTTAGTTGTCCTTCCTGATGCAGATTAAAATGTTCTGCCCCGCATATCCTTCTGGTACAGTAGCTGTAAGTGTGGAAGTTATATGTCTAATCTTATACCCTTCATGGTCTTCAGTATGCCTACATATTGCTTTAGCCTACAAAAGAAGCTATGGACAGAGACCCTTGCCGAAGATAAGAATCCCAAAGATGTGCATGGGACCTTGCCCATATTAGGACTGAAGCTCTATACTTCTTCCATTTGTTCAGTTTCCCTGTGTGAAAGTCAATATCTTGGGAATATCTATTAAGGATGTCCTTAGCTGACTGCTTGGGGATGTCCCAATGAGACAATGACATATAAGAACATTTGTTCTTGTTTACAAAACCAAAAACTGAAGCTTCAATTATTCGACTGTATGTCAGTATCTATTAATCTTCTATTAAATATGGTCAATGCCATTCTCACATTAAGATAATAACCAACAGAACAGAGAGAACCATGGTGGCCTTAGAATGGAAGGTCGTGTGCACTGTTGCTGAGCCCTTATTCCAGAACAGCAGATGAGAATCATTTCACTGAGCCTAGCAGTGGCTACCATTTCTTCCAAAAAGGACAAATATATATGTCCTTTGTGAGCATTAATATGTGCTTAACAAGCAGATCTGTTGAGATCTTTGAGGAAGAAATCCTGAATAAGCATGGATGTATGAAAAATAACTGTCTGGGGAAGACAGCAGATGAGCTACTGTTGCTTGTAGACTAGGAATAAACACTAAAGTTCCATGGAGCACTCAAAACTGTCTTCATATCCCGCAAGGCTGATAATTGCACCTCTGTGAATGGAAGTGAATTGCTTACTGACAAAGTATCCATTATGTTCTGATGATGGGAACATTCTACCAGCTACCTTAATCATAAATCTGTCATCAGAGAGAATGCTTTTGCTTATGTGAAACAACAGCTAATACAGGACAACCTTCTTCATACTCACAAAGAGGTTTGAAAACTCTTGCCAGTAGTGAAAAATGGTAGATCTGTGCCAGATGGAAATCTTTTAAGATCTCTAAATGGGAATGTACTGTAATGGTTGACCATCTAAACTCATTTGTCTGCAATATCTGGAAACAAGAAATAGTACCATGACAGCTAAAAGGTGCTACGCTGTCACTATCTATTGAGAATATTTCAGAGAAAGGATAATCTTATGGCTAAAAGAATTTAGCTAGGATGCAGAAAGTGTGACCTCAACTCCTGCCTCTTCGCTGTGTGAATTTGAGTAAGTGATTTGTACAGAGACTCTCAAAACTTATTTAGACACACATCAGAAGCACCCATCCCTTCCTGGATCTCCTTCTTGATTTTGTTTGAGCTTCATTTTGCTATTTGTAAACACTAGGATGACATCACATACCTTTTACTACCATTTTCTCTGCCTCCATCATGTACTTTAGTGTCTTAAGGGCAGGAATTGTGCCTTACTCTGTGTTTGTACAAAATTAGGTCCCAATTTTTTTTTTTAAGATTAGCAAATATCCTACCCACTAGTAAGAAGTCATTTTTCTCTACCCTCTCAGCCTACTCCTCACTGAATACTGAAATAGTCCAGGCCAGATGAGCCACCTCCAACAGAAGAGATGACGAGAAATCTATTTTAGCACACCCTCTTGCCTAGTAGCTAAGACACGCATTGGGGATTTTTTACAATATAGTTCAAATTCATTCTCTGATTTTTCCAAAGCAAGAATTTGAACCAAGATGCTGTATCTTGTCCCTGAACATCCAGAGTACTAGGCAGGGCAGTGTTGTGTTGTGTTTTTCTTACCTGAATATGCCTCAGTCCCTGCTTCAACAGCTATTTTTCTTTGCATCAACTACTCAAACCAAGACAAGTAACAGAAAAAAAATGGTTCTCCAGGGGTGCTCAACCCTGGGCCTTTAGACATAGTCCAACCCCCAGTGCTGTGTCATCTCACCTGTGGTGCTCCCCATATATCTGTGGGAAGCCCGCTGGGCTGTGGCCCTACACACTAGCTCAGATGTGCAGGGCCTGGTCTTGACACATGGTGGTGGTACAGGGCTCATGGAGTCCTATCCCAGCTGGTCCAAGGCAATGCAGGACCCCCAGAGTCCAATCCCAGCTGGGTAGAGGCAGCATGTGGCCCCAGGGCTGGATTGGCCAATGGACTGGCTCCTTGCCATTCATCCTGCAGGGCCAAACCAGTGAGCACCACTGCTCTACTCTGATTGTTAGGACTCCCACATTGGAGGTAGTCACATCACTTCTGATGGATACTTCGGTGACTGTTAACTTATTATACATAGTAGAATAACATCAACTGGAGGGATTATACAGAAGTAAAAAGAACTCACTGATCTCCTGGGGCAGGTGATGTGCATGTCGGGGGTGGGGGGAAAGGACAAGGTTCACAAGGATATGCTGACAACTGTAGATTAGGATGGGGAGGGCTGTGGGTGAGGGGAAGGAAAGGTTTTGTGGCATCACAGTAGGGGCTGCTACCATGTAGAGACACCTGCCTCACTGTGCTAGTCACAAAGCCTCACTTCAAGGGTCTCCCTCATGGAGCCTACAGCCAACTGTCCCACTTCCTGGAGAATACTCAGAAGCCTAGGGTAACACTGCCACCATCTAGGCACTCGTCTTTGGCAGGGTTCTGTGCAGCTCGGGGCACACAGACTGCGTGAACCTAGGGGGTACTTTGCCCATGGCAATATTTTGGGGTGCTGCTTTCAGCCTGAAGCATCCCAAGATAGCATCAGGAAGAAGTGGGGGAAAATAAAGAAACAAACTTTGCTGGCCAGACAAGAGGCAGAAGGCCCCTCCCTCTTTCAGTGCCCAACAATGCAGCTTGTAAACCAACACCTTTATTGATCAGATGGGAACGGAGGGTTGGACGAGGAAGTCAGAATACACTTTGAGCAAACAAAAGCAACTTCAGTCTTTACAGAGATTAGATACAGTGACCTTTTTAAGACATGACTTGCTTAGATATAATTCCTAACTCCTGGCAGGTTTCCAGGTTTCTGCTTACAGAAATCACTAGGCCACTTCCTGGGGTAGGTTGCTTGTAGTTTCATGATGCCTACTGGCAGGAAGAGAGAGCTCTCTGCCTCCCCATAGGAATTTTATCTGGCCAGAACACCTGATTGACCAGCCTGAACCACAAGGACCAGATGGGGAGAGGGGTCACTTGGACTGACCAAAATGAGGATCAGAGAGAGGGGGAGGAATTTACCTTCCCAGGCTATTGCTTTTTCTGCCACTGCTGTAGCAGGATCACCTCAACTGTGGCAGTAGCAGCCCCATGACTGGGCTTGCTGCAAGCTGATCCTGGTACCCCATGCACTCTTCCCCTTTTCCCATGCATATATATTGGGTGCAGGGGCTGTGCCTACTCTGGCAAAGGCCCTAGGGAGAGCATCATTCCATTTTCCCTGCCTGCCCCCCACTGCCCAGATATACTACATGGTGCAACACTGCCCTGCCCAGTTTCCACTGACAAGCAGAGGCAGCACAGGGCTGCCACTGCCATGACACAGACTCATGGCGTGATTCTGGTATCCTCTCAGAGTCTGCACGTGGGGCTGGTGCCCTGTCCACCCTGTCCTAGTTATGCAACGTGGACTGAAACTTTTACAGGAATATTTGAGATTCTGGTTAAGTCACCCTCCTGAGAGCTGAGGACTACTTTTTTTTCAAACTCCCTTGTGAGGGAACAACCTGGGCGTCCTATATCCTAGGCGAGCCTTTTAGTTACTGAACTACTTAAAGAAAAAATGAAATGAATGAAAATATCTCCTCCCCTCCCCTTCCTTAGCAACTGTTTGGTTTGGCTGCACTGCTTCATTCCCTGTTCTAAATTAGGGCCAAATTCTCATTTCAGTTATGTTAGTAGAAATCAAGGGTAACCCTAACATAAAATTAACTTTGGGAGAAAACCAATGGGTAATCAGATTAAAATATTTAATCCTAGTGCATTACTGTCCTTTTAGCACATTCAGAGGAAGAACAACACATTTTAAACCGCTTAGCAAATTTAGATTTAAAAATGACATATTAAAAATGATGTAGATAAATGACATAAGTGACATACTAAACACAAGTTCCAATTAATAGTAAGCTCTTGGAAGAAAAGAGCATCAACAACAAAGGGTGAAATTTTCATTACAAAATTTGAAACAAGACAATTAGACTCCCTCTTCAGGTTATAGGCATTGCACAATTAACAGGTTAATTGTGCAATTACTTTTAGACCAGCCACATATGCAAGGTCCAATAAGCTATAAAGGTAGACCTTGAAAATGTGTATTAATTTTATAGCTGGTTGCTGTCAAGCTTTAATTTTGTTTGTGTAGCAGGGTCTTCCCTGTGACTGGGGTCTCTGTCAGCTGGCAGGACTCCCAGCCACATTGGTTTACCATGCCTAGAGTGAAACCCCTAAGCCCTGGAGATTGAGACTACCATGATCCCCAAAGCTCAGAGATGCATGAAATCCCTTGGCCCACATAGGGCTCTCGGTCCTGGCTGCTCCTCATCCACAGTCAGGACCAAGAGTCCCAAAGCTGACAGGACTCCGGGTCCCTGCTGCACTTCATATACAGTTGAGACCCAGAGCCCCATCAGCTGCAGGAACTCTTAGACTAGACTGTGCATGGTCCCCATGGCTGGGAGACCCTTCAGCAAAGTGGGTTCATAACCCTGGGTGCCTGATTCTTTCCAATACAGGGGAAGCCCAAGTTCGGGCTCTCCCTACACTTCCAAAAAAGTCAATTGGATTTAATATGCGATCCTACAATTATAATGTCTGCCATACACACATAATATGGCAGAAAGTATGATTGTGTGGATCACAGATTAGATTCTATTGTGCCTTTACCTGAACATGTAGAGGGAGACCTTAAACTTTTTCCTAGTTTTGTTGTAAATTATGAAATTCAACCAAAGTCTAATGAAAGTTTCACTAACGATTACAAATGACCTCACAAAAACTAAATCTAAGGCATTTCTTTTACCTACCACCCAGTTTATGATCTTCTTAAAAGAAAGTCTTAGTGACATATGCTAATTTATATTATGAAAATAAGCATGAACGATGCAGTGGTGGTGGCAGGAGCGTGGCAGCAGAAGCACAGAAGGAGTAAGTGGGGGAAATCCTGCAGATGCATCACTGGAAGGTGGCAAGCGCTAACCAAGGGTTGGCGACCGCCTGCAGCTGCCGCTGGTAGCATCAGTGGTGGCCAATGGGGAGCTTGGACTGCCTGCAGACACCACCAGCAGTATCGGCGGCAGGGTGGCAAGTGGTGACAATGTCGGTGGTGCCTTTTTGCAGCGGGCGCACCACCACACTCAGAGGGTGCACATGAACCCCCTACACATCGGCCCTGTAATCAAGCAATGAAGTAACCTCACAACTCTTAGTTCAGTTTTATGCTGCATCAATAACCATGCAATGCTGGCTTTGTTTTACAAACGTACAAAGTTTCAGAAAGGAATCCATATACATACTTGGTCAGTGATATAGAATCTTTTTTTTTTTTTTTTTTTTTTTTGATAAACTGCAAACATTTTCACTCCAGGCTGGAATCTATCAATGTCAAAATCAAATCATGGACACTCGCAAATACATCCTTCATTCCATTCTACCAGCAATGGGTTTTAGAACAGAAAAAGCCAAACAAAATCAAGGCCTTTCAACACATTAACAATGTCATAAGTAGCAATTGAGGATGTCAGTCAGCGACTGAAAAATGTTTATAATTTTAGAAATAATGTGTATAACTGAAATGAAAATAAGCCTATTTTAGCCTGCTTTTGTGAAACCTATTTGGATTTTTTTACCAGAACATCAAGTATTCTACTAAATGCTTGAGAATACACACATTTTAAGCTAAATTCCTGTTGTGTTACAGCTGCTCTAGTATTAAATCTGTTTCTAATTACCTTTCAGTCCAATGCAAATTCTTTTGCTAGAAAAACTATTTGTTTATATTAACCAATATGCCAAAACCTAAAATTTCCATCAATGGTGCTTAAAGTTAGTTATCTAAATCAATACTTAAGCATATAAGTAAAAAGTTCCTGAATAGCTACCGTAAACAGTGATTTTCATATGATTCAATATATAAAGAAGTACGTAGCCTTAAAAATGCAGGACTGAAATTGTGATCTTCAGCTTCTGAGGAAGTGTTAACAATAAGGTGCAATGTAAATGAGTACACTCTCTGCCCTCCTTGCCCTTCTATTAAAAGATGTTTAAGCCTTTGTTCTTTTTATATCACAAATGGTTGGCATGTTAAATATCTACATTGAAACTATACTTTTGAGTTTCGGTTTCCTGAAATTTAAAGATATTTATCTCAACAACTTTAAAAATTTAATTCCAAAAGGTGATAATTTGATAGTCAAAGTAAATTGATAGCCAGTACAAGCCAATGACATTAATAGTGTAAACAGTAACATTCAATAAATTCTCAGGGGCTAATTAGGCTGGAGAAAAAGCACAACACTTTTCTTAAATTGCATGAACATTCAGAGCATCCTGATTCTTCTTAGGGTTCCCAGATCAAGTTCAAATTAAGAATATCCAGAAATTAAGAACAAGCCTTAAGATAGTTACTCATTTTCTAGTAACACATTATCTGTTCCCAGAGGGTGTTAATTTGGAGCCATTTCTAGGACTAGCATGCCAGATGACCAGCTGGTATGTTAATGGTTTTATCTGGGAGCCTTTTTTGAAGATTTGAAATATCAAAAGAGGATTTCTGTGTGGCTTGGAAACACTAAACACCACTCTCATAGCTTGCATCTATGTAAAACTAAGAATAGTCTTCATTAGCCTGCCAACCACTTAAGCATGAAAATTTAAGAACAACTATAATAGACAAGTTGTGTGCTTGGTCATCAGGTCACTATTCTGACCAAAAAAGGCCATCTTGCTAACACTGATCCTGAAATCTGTAAATAATTTTTGTCAGTCTAGGTTCTAATCTTTTGTTGTTGCTGTTGTCATCATCATTCTCCTTCTCCCCTCCCACATCCTCCCTCCCTGAGAGAGAAAGATGTGTTTTGGAGCATACCCAAAAGGTTTAGTGTCATGAACAGCTCACCAAATGCCAGTGAAACCTGGAAATCTGGTTTTATTCTTTACAAAACTATTCACTCTACAGTCAATGTGGGATCATTCCAGATATTTTAAGTCAAAGTTAGCTACTAAACTCTTAGAGCATTTGTAGATGACAAGGGGTTGAAATTGAAGCTGTGTTTTTTTAATTTCAGTTTAGGGCAAAGTAAACCCCTGTGTCAGGTACACCCATGTCCTTACCTGCCTCTCCAGTGATGGGGAGGGGACAGCAAACTGCCAGTGGGCTGAGCAGTGGAGGGGGCTGGTGCTTCCCTCTGCTGTAGCGGTGCCCCTACCAGGCAGCACCCACCCACAGGCACCCAGGTTGGCCGGTCCTGGGGGACATTGCAGCTGTGAAGGGAAGCACCAGGCTCCTGCAGGCTCAGGCAGGCAGGCGGGCTCCAGGGAAAGAAAAAAAAAGATCAGGCTTGCCACTTTTTTGTATTCCTTCAGTGCAGCCTGCCTTCTTGGGCTGCTGCCAGGCTGCCTGCTGGGGCTGTCTGGACAGCTCCTGAGCCGCATGGAGCCCAGTGATTCCCTCTGCGGCTGTAAAGTAGCAAACTAAAACTCCTCAGAGGGGTTTCAGTTTGCTGTGACCCGAAGTCATTTAAGGTGCCTTACACGACCAAATGTACTACAGCAGCTGGAATTAACATGCAATATGCTGCCGAATTTGCAAACTCGTGCAAACAGCAACACCATTGAAGCAGTGCAAAAGGGCACTTAACCTGTTTTAATGTGTTGTCTACAAAGGCCCTTACACATATTTAATAACAACAGCAACAACCATTTTACTCTCTCTCTCCAAGTCAAGTTAGACAGGATTCTTTCCTGACCTACATCCTTAGAAACCCTCAAATATCTCCAGTGTAAATTCTGTACATTTCCCAGCCTCATGACTAATGAACTGAGTAATTTCACAACAGATGTCTGTTCTGGATTTCAGCACTACAGGCCCATTGCAGACAGCAGATGGGATGGTGGAGGGAAGAAAATAAAAACAAAAAAGACAAATTCAGTGACAGCTTCTACTGCAGCATCATTCTCCATCTTTTCTTGGGAAACAAACTGGATTCTTACAAACACCTTCCCTTCATCCTTCTTCATTCATTTAGAATGCATTTCACTCCAAAATCATTTGGAATAAAAAGAAAACAAAATCTTTAAAAAAAAAATAGGTGCCTTCATTTTGCAATTCTTGAAAGCAACAATAGAACAGAGATAAAATTATTGCAATTTCTTTATGAAGCCTCCTGTCATCTGACTCTTTCCCAAATAGTAAATAAGCTTCCCGCTATTACTAACATGAACATATTTTCACTCATGCAGGTAACTCCTTTAATTTAAGAAGTACCTGTATATCCCCTACCCTTTCTCTCACGCACAGACACACATGTGCGTGCACACATACACACAAATAGCCTCCTAAAGCATTACATGAAAAACAGGAAACAGGTAACAAGATAACAGTGTATAACTTTGTAATCTGCAAAACCAACATAAATTCAGCTTCTTTATATACATTTGCAGGATAAATTTTTCAGAGCTGAAATATGCACAGAATATACAGACTTTTAAAAATACAATAGCTTTGGCTCCAGGATGAAGTGAATAATACTAACATAGACCAATTGTCCTAAAAGTCTACATTTGCAGTCAGCACTCTTTTACCTTATCTTAAAATAGGAATTATAAATGTTGGTGTGTTGCAACTATTTGTAAATGCTGGCTGTTGTGATGGCAACTGCTTCTCCTTATAGAGATGTGTTGCAGCTGAGTCAATGACATTTGGTTATACAGAATCATTTAATGATCCTTTCTGTTCTTGAACATTCATGAACATTTATTTGTAAAAATCTGTGAGAACTTCAGACTGAATGTACGATAGACATGTCATGATTTTAGGATGACCCACACTGTGACCATATTTAGGCCCTACTGAGTACACTCCTCCATAGGGAAATCTAGGTTTCTTGACTTCTCTCAGGATGGGCCTGCATAGTTTCGCCAGTTTGGCTTAGGGACAGAAATTATATATAAACTGGTATAAATGATCAAAAACTGGTTCTGTATCTATAATACAGGAGACTCTTGCCATTCGTGGGGGATAGGTTCTGGAGATCCCCACGAATGGTGCAATCTGTGAATACTGACAGGGCTCTCCGTCAGACCACACAGCTGCACCCTGCTCCCCCCTTATTGTTCTTGGGGCTCCCCTGCAGCATCTGGGGACCAACCCCTTCCCCCCACCACACCACACACACTCCAAGTGCCACCGTGGCTGCCTCCAGGGGAGAAGATGCCGCCGCCACCTCCCTCCCCAATCCCAGCACTCGCTCTCTGCCCACCTCCAGGCTCTGTGTTCCCCTGCCCCATGCAGCACCAGAGCCAGGAGCTTGGTGCAGCACCCCGACTCACCCGTAGCACGGCTGTGCCATTGGTGTGGTGCACCGTGAATATTCAAATCTGCGAATCCCAAGTTCATGAATAGCAAGGGTTTCCTATACAACAGAAGTTCAGTGCACAAAAACTGCTTTCAGAATGGCCCAAACCAATTTAAGATACACCTGGATGGATGTAGCAGACTTAGAAACTGATTTAGGTAAAATCAGTTTATTGAACTTCTGTCCCAGATCCCCTCCAGATTCAAGTTAACTCTCAGTCTCCAAGTATTCCATGATGCTTTGCACCTTCCCTGCAAACCAGCCCCCTGCCCCCCATCACACACACACCCCTCAAGGTGGGCAACTTAGCCTTGGCCAAGCTGTCTGCTTCACCAAGCAGGAAAGCGTACTTTAGTGCCCCAGGCAGTCATGTGGTTGAATTTCCAGAATCAGAAGTGAATGTTTGTTCACTTGCTTATCAGTTCAAACAACACAGCTTAGACTACCCTGTGAAGATTGATTCAATTCAGCTTTGGGCATTTGACTGTCTGTACTTGGCCTTTGAGATATGGTTTCTGTGCTGCAATCTCCATTCCCTAACTGCATTAACTCATCAGACCCAACTGTGAGCCTTTTATATCTAGGAGCCTGGACTGTGACTAAAATGAAGTGGCTCAAACTTTTCCAAAACAAAATATGGTTTTCTCACCCAGAAATACATAGCATACAGGAAGACTGGTAATATATATAACAGTAACGGTTCATGCTTTGTTTTACTTCAACCTAAATCTTTCCTTAAGAGCACTAGTAACCATGTCTAGGCTAGGAGCAAGAGTCTGTTTTCTGCATTTTTTTTACCCCCTCTCTTTCAGAGTAAGATACAAACACAGGGTGTACCTTCAGCTACTAATGGTAGCTCTGCTTGAGCCCCAATACCTCCTCCTTTTGGTCAGAATCTTTAAGGTTTTGATTCTAGGTTCAGGGAGAGTAATGCTTGGTAGCTCTCATATATTCAGGCAGGTCAATTCCCTGAACCACCTAATACCGCCCTAGTATTATTTCCTTAGGAAACCTTTTCTCTTCAGTTGCTAAATGTCCAGTTTGCTTCTCCCATAAAAGGTTTCTCTGAGTTAAATCTGATATTATTCTGACTGGCTGGCCAACAGATATACTTAAGTACATACATTTATAGGAAAACAAAACAAAATTGTGGAATATACTATCATTCTCCACAATATATGCAAAGTATATACATTTTTACCTTGTTAAGCTTGTCAAAATAAAGTTTCCTTGCATATCATTGCTTTCTCTCCAAATCCTAATATAAATATAGATATATAGTTAGTTATTCATCTATTTACACATACAACTTAATTCAATGTGAGCAATGGAAAATCTGCTAATTGCATGTGGGGTTTGGGGCTTTTTTTTGGTATGATAAGCATACATTTGTTTAGTTATTCTGATTTGCAAAATTGTAGTTTAGATATGAAATCAATAATGCATTTGTAGGTTAATACTCAGGAAACAAAAGAAGTGAAATGCTGCCTGATGAAACTGTCTTGGTCAAACTCACAAAGAACAGCATTTCAGACAGAGAATAATGTCATACCTGCAGTATTATAATCACCTACAGTATATACAATCATAAAACAGATACAGAAATTGACATAGTTTATCAGGAACAACTTAAATTGAACCCCTCACTAAAATGACAGAACTAGCCAAAAGCCAAAATCAAATAACCTTCAGACAAGACTGTGGAAATAGAGGCCAATCAGAGAGTACCAATACTCTGAGCCTTGCCAAAGTATGTACAGAACCAGATCAGGTTATTGGGAGAGGGGAGGAGGCTACTGAGTGATGGAAAGTCTTATCTGACCCAAGCTGTTGCTGCCACAGGGTGGGAACCCCAGACAAGGACTGCAACTGCTGCTGCAACGTGGGGATCCTTGAGAACTGTCATTCCAGCACTTATTTTAAATTGGCACTCAGGAGTGGTGCACAGCTTGCCCCACCTGTAGTTACACTGCTGCCTTGAGTATATCCCTTGCCATAAGCAGCAGTGGTCCAGAATGGAAACCATCCATCCACTGACTTCCCCTACATACACAGACTGAAAAGCTGTTTATATTAAGATGATTCCCCAACTGCCACTAAAGAATCTGGCGTTGTAATTTTATGCAAAAGAAGCGCTCTCTGATGTTGTCTTTTTTTGTTTGCTAATGGATGGGCACAGAGAGGTCCTTCCCTTCCCCTGGAGCTTCTTGTCTGTTTGGATTTCTAGTTATGTAGCTTTTGTACATGAAGTGCCTTTATGTTTATTCTTCTGCATTAACTGACAGACAGGAAAAAGGCAGTTGTTTCCTCTCCAGAATTTCAGATTTAGATTTCTACATATGGGCCATGTCTACATGAGCATTGGAACACACAGTTGTTACTATGCAGCCATTTAGTACTTGCATAAGCATAAGCAAGTACTAAATGACTGCGCAGTAACCAGTATTATTACTCAGTACCATCCCCACACAGTTTTTTTCTGATGCTACTGCACAGTAGCAATGAACTTGTGTGCAGTAATTCATTACTACTTCTCAGTAGCGTTGCATCATGGTTAGTGCCCAGCAATACTACTGTGCAGTAGCAACAAGCTCATAGCTACTTCACAGTAGTGTCTCATGTAGACATGCCTACTATGTGACAAGCATCCACACCTTCATGCTGAATTTCAAAGATGGCATAAATTCTATGTCTATCAGGAAAATGCATCAGCCTAGGCAAGTATTCTCTTGCCTCAATATCTTTATCCTTTTTTTCCAAAAAAAGTAAGGCTTTAAAATGCTTAAAACTCTCAAGCCAGATAAAACATTTCTCATCTATTAACTCCCCATATGTTTCTTCTGAGAATTTCTCTTTCCTCTGGAAGACAGATTTCACTTCCTCTGGAGTTTTATTAGTCTTTTGTAATTCCAAGGGTTTAGAAATTTTGTGCCTGATTACTTACATACTTAACTTCCTCCCTGATTAACAGAAGTATTTCTGTACTGAGTGATGTAAGCTTTTATTTTTTTTAATTTGAATGCCCAAAGCATAGACATAGAAGTTAAGCTCCTAAATAAAAAATGGCTTAATTTTCAGAATTTCTGACTTCTCACAGCACTGTCTGATTTCAAGTGCTTAGTACTGGCATCTAATTGTTCACATTTTCCAAAGGATTCCAAAATATAAAGATATTTTAAACACTTTGGGGTGCATATGTAAGACACAATTTTAACAATTACAATACAAATATTTTATAGAATATTACATGTGGTTTTATTGGGGAACATAGCATTTTTATCTACTTAAGAAAAATTAATTTGTATATTTTATGTAACTTAGATCTATTAAACATATTCTATTCTAAAATTAAAATCTTTTGAAGCTAGTATTTTGTCATCTTTGCAATACACAGAATTTAGGCCTTGGGCATAGATGCTATATAGATTACTAGAAAACATGAATAAACAGAGTTCAGTTTGTTTAGAGATTTTTTAAGCATGACAATAAATGATGTTGATTTAATTCTGAAAATGTAATGGACAAGTTGTTCAGATGATCACCTCTCTTGTCTGTGATAAAACTCATTGGCTAGGTGCAGACATTCTAAAAGGCTGAGGAGGAATCAATCTAAGTTACACAGTTTTCCATAAGCAGCACAGTTTAGATTGGTAGCAAACAGAACACACATTCATCTTTGGCAAATGTTAGACTGGGTTCTGCCATTTTAAAACCAGTCTTTTGTTCTGTTATGGGTATGGACCAGTTTTGCGTGTTGAACTGCTGTTCCGTTAAGGGCGTAGACTGGTTTCTGATCACTTATACCAGTAAAAGTGTAATGTCTGTACCTGACCTTGTCAACATTTTATGATAGATTACTCAAGAACATCAGGTATGTAACTCATTCACCATGAGTACATTTGCTTTTCTAGGTGTCAATAAGGTGTCAAAGACAAGCAATTACATGACAGACGATAAAAGCCTCTCTCTCCAAAAGGTTACAATTATACTGCATTTATTATTTTGCCTCAATTCAACCCTAAGTTCCTCTTTTGTTAAAGCTTTTAAAATTCCTGTGAGGGCTTTCTGTCTAGGAAATGTGGTATTTTCTATAAAAAAGAAAAAACAAAACAAAAACAAATTTATTTTTTGCACTTTTTGATGAGTATATTAATTTGTGTATGCTTTGTTGCATTAAACACCAAATCTTGCAATTAGAAACTGAATTAAAAATTATTTTAGTGAGTATGTCAAGAATTATTGGCTTTACTATTCTTTTGGTTGTGTATATCAGAGATAATTAAACAATCTCAAGTGATCAACAAGAGGTTTTCATTGATCCATCTTTTGTCACATTATTGATCATGGAGCTGGCTTGGTTTGTTTTTCCCTCTATTTGTTTGCTCACCTAACTCAAACCCATACTCATCTGAAGACTTAAGAACATACTTAATTTAGAACACAAATTAACCTGAGCAGACACTTGAATATTTTACTGAACTGAGGCCTAAATGTTGTATGGATAGTACAGTACCATGAAAGGCCCCAATTAAAGGCTCACTTTAAGCCATTTTAGCATTAGGGCTATGGACAGATGCATTCATGCCTTCATTTTAGAGGCTGCTTAATGAAGGACAACAACACTGCTATCCAAGGCACAACATTTAGATTGGCAGACTACAAGCATCTCTCTTCAAAAACCTGTCTACATTTGCAAAGGATGACAGATAAAAACCAAAAGTGAAAAAACAATAGAAACTCATAAAACAAAATGAAAGCATTTAAATTAGAGCTAGGCAAGATTATTGTTATTTTTGATGCACCATTATTGTCAGAAAATGTCAATAATGTATGTTAAAAATTAGAACTTTTCATAAAAACATTAGTTTTGATTGTCACTGGGATGGTTATCAGGACACGGGTGGAATATCTTGTCAGAATGAAAGCTAGAGAGACACTACAGAAAAGCCAATTGACTAAGGCACCATAAGCGACAACATAGGGCAAGAGTGGCCAACCTTTTTGCCTTGTACACCTGGTGAAGTGTGCCAGGTCAGTCCGCAGGCTAGATCCAGTTCATGGGCCAAATCTCTGCCTGGCCTGGCCTTGATGCAGCCATGTGGGGCCAGGTCAGGCCAGCTCCAGAGCAGCCCCATGGGGCTGAGAAATTCGGCAGTGTCAAATGTCATAGATTAGCATACTGGATCTGGCCTGAAAGCCAGGTGTTGAGCACTCCTGACCCAGATGAGTGCAGCACTGCAGTATGTGGTGCTGCAAACACATCTCCGGTGCCACAAACCACACATTCAATTGTTCTCTGCACTACACGGGAGCAGTACAGAGGGGAATTTTTGACCCATGGATATCCAAGGGTCAAAAATCCCATGGGGAAAAAAAAAGCAGGGCAGTGCATTCAGGGACAATGTGCACTGCTCAAAAGCAGAGCCGGGCTGCCCGGAGCTGCGCTGTGGCTGCTGGCCAGGCTCCATGCAGCAGAATCACCACTGCTGCAGCCCTGGGAAGCCCCCAGGACCCCACATAATGCTCCTGGGGCCAACCAATGCTGGCCCCAGCCTCCCCTACCCCACCCAGAGTAACTTTCCATGAATAAACATAAGGTGCACCACTGCTAGTTGTCCCCAGGGAACCAAATGTCTGCACCACATGTGGACACAGCCAGAGATCTGAAATAGGAATCTATGTTAAAAGCAGTCTGACCGGTTGTGAACCTTCTGAATTCTTTCCAATGGAAGACTTGCTCTATTCTTTTTCTGTAGTCAAAAGGCAAGTGAAATCTAAGAACTGGCATTTTCTGAGGAGTGCCTTGAATCTAATAAGGGGTGCCTAAGAAGGTTGAGACCCACTTGCCTAGAATCAAAGAACAGATTTCAATGTGGGTCTCTGATATGAGTGCCAAAACCACTGGGTAGTAGTTAATCTGGAGGAGGTGGGACTCTCTGTGCATGTCCAGATGAGCCCACATGTGCCTCTTGCAGTGTCTCAAACCCCTTCGAGACACTGCAAGAGGAACGTGCAAGAACAGGAAAAGGTTCCCCCGCTGCAAGTTTGCAGCACGTGAGCAAAATTAGACCCCTGGATATCCAGGGGTAAAAAAAAAGTGGGGATAAAAAAGTGGGGCAGCGTACAGTCCCAGACCATGCCCTGAGGCAACTGGAGGCTGGGTCTTCCACAGAGACACTGGATGCCAGAGCGTCTCTGCGGTTGGCCCTCGCTCTGGTGCTGAAGCACGCTGCCTGCCCATGCAGGCAGGCAGTGTGTGAGCAGCAGGGCTCCAGTGCTGGTAAGTAAAGGGTTGGGGGGGTGCTGAAGGAGGGAGGGGGACTATGGGGGGGACCCCTGCTGGCCTTGCCTGCTCCCCCAGCCAATCCCTGCTGTGCCTGGCCCCATCCCCTGCCTCCCTCCCAAGCTCCCCAGATCCCTTTCTTACCCAGCCCCATCCCCCCCCAGGCCCCTGATCCCTGGGGATGCCCCACCCCAGCATCACCACAATAAAAGCAAACAAACACCCCTCCCCCCCAGCTGAAGCAAAAAGCCCCAGCTCAAATTCACACAGCTTCTACTTGAGCTGCTGCAAGCACATGGGCTTGCATGTGTGGATGAGCCCTCTCTGTCTATCTGTCTCTCTCTTTCCCTCCTCTGCTTAGCACATAAATTTGGATACTCTGGGTATTGGTTTGCATCAGAATTAAAACTATAGTAAACTTGACATTTTTCATACAAATGTTTATTATTTCATGCTGTTTCTATCTGGTAGTGGCAGTGATAGATTCCTGGGAAAACAGTTTGTTCTCTGAAAATTGGGGGGAGGGGGGGGAGGGGGGGAAGGGATTCTTATACCAAAAGATTTTACCTCAGCACTGTCGGGTTGACACTAAATCACAAAACTTCACATTGAATATCCAAAAGCAATGCTAATAGCATCATCATTTTCTTAGTCAATGCCCCTTTCAATACTCCTCCTTGCTTTTTGAATATATTAGTTTTGCTTTTTTTTGCTCCTTACCTTTTATATGGAGTATTTTGAGAACAACTTTCATTGCACTAGCTAAACACAATTTATGAACTAAAATAATTTAGTTTGTAATTAGCATTTTTAACATTTGGGAAAATATACTCAGTAAAAATTTGAAGGTGAGGAGGCCGTGTTTGAGATAAACACTTGGAAGGTTGGAAGGTGAGTAGACAGCTGGTAAAGACTGACTCATGATTATTTTTTCTTTATGAAATGTATGTAATGGTTCAGAAATAACTTGAACAATGATTATGCAAATAAAAATTCTTCAGCCAGATTATAGGGATTTTCATATTTTAGTGTTAATGAAGAATAACCAGAAGATAATTATTCAAGCAAGCCCCTCATACTGGGGCAGGGAATTACATAATTGCAAGATAAATACACAGTTTATGCATCAGTAGCTGTAGATTATCCCTGTAATATGACTGGCTGCATCCATTCTGTTTAAGAGTGCTATATAAAGTACAACAGTAGAATCCTCCTATTTTATCAATTTGCCAATCCACATACACCCCCCCATGCATTCATGTGCACCCCCCCCCCAGAAGCTATGTATAGACATTAAAAAAAAAATCTGAGGCAGGAACTGATCAAAGTTATGTTGTTTTCTGTAAGCAGCATAGTTTAGACTGGTAGCTAACAGAACACACATTAACCCTTCAGTGGTGGGGACAAATCTTAGACCAAGTTCTGGCATTCTTAAACAACTCTATATGTGCTGAAGTTCTGTTCTATTACAGGTATCGACTAGTTTCCAATTTCTTATACCAGTAATAACATAATGTTTGTACCTGCTCAGAATGCCACTCTAATAAAAATTTTACAACTAACATTTTGGAGAAGGAGAGGTATCTTCCATCTTCCAGCAGCTAACTAACCTTAAATATGTTAAGGACAACATTTTCAAAATGTGAATGCCTTAGACTCAGCGTATGAATTCACTTGTGATATTCAAAGACACTCACAATCTACAACTTCTGTTGGCTTCACTGGCAATTGCAGATGCCCAGCACTTTTAAAAAACAGGCCACTTATTCAATGCTTACAGGTAAACAGTACACAGATATACTGAGATGTCTCCTCTGGTCTGTCCAAAGTGTATTTAGTGTAAGACTATACAACAAATTCAATTCTGGGGTGGTTTTGGGACCTGAACAAACTCTGGGATGATTCAGAGCCGCCTCAGTGCTTCCTCAAGTTCTGTACAGAGGCCTGCTGCGCTGAGATATAATCCAGTTGAAAGCAAAGCAGAACAGAGATTAATTTTCTTTTGTTTAATTGAGTCATCTATGCTGGGCGTTCTGAGAACAGAGCTGAGGAGGCAGCTTGAGACTGGACTAAAGGTAGTTTTGTGGCCACTGGTTTGACCACTGCAATGCCTAGATGGCCAAACGCCACATCTACATAGTTTCCAAGCCAGAAAGTAAACTATGGACTTGACATTCATTTCTATCATAAAAAGGCTTTAGGGCAGGGGGGGGAGGGGGGAGGGAAATATGGCCCACAGGCCAGATCTGGCCTGCCAGGCCATTCTATCTGGCCCGTGGGGTCCCTAAAAAATTTACTAAATTAATATTTATTTGCTCTCAGCTGCCTGTCAAAGCAGACAGGAGACAGGGGCAGTGGGACCCAGAGGTTTGCAGGCTTGAGCAACTCAGCCCTGCCCCACTCTCAGCCAGATCCCTGCTTTCCTGCCCCCGCCCTGCTCCAGCACCACATGGCTGTGGCTCCTGGCTGCATCGTCAGAACACAGAGCACAGGACTGTGCTGGTACAGCGGAGAGGGGTCTGTGTGCGTGTATTCAGGCTCAGGGGTAGTGTGTGTGTGTGTGTGTGTGTGTGTGTGTTCAAAGGATGAGTCCCACACACACACACACCCCACCATATACATGCACCCACACCCCCTCTCATACTGCCATACACAAACCCCAGTCACCCTCTGCCCACACGCAACCTCCCCACAGAGCCCATATCCACCCACAACCCACATATCCACACACCCACAGCCCCCCTAATTGAACAACAGTTTAGGATCTGTATTAGGTCAAGATAATGGGGTCATCAGGTTAGCAAGAACTCAGGACAAACTCACTTAGACCCGAATTGGTATGTCAAAATAAGATGAAAGAATGGAGACTGAGAAACCTAATTTTAAAATGTACTTCATTTGAGGTTTCCAAGGTATAAGTAACAGAACTAAGTGGGAACAGTGATTAGCAATGTGTGACATGCCAAGTTGAGATTTCCTTCTACTCCAAAAGAAATGGTAACATTGTTTTCCCCTAACATGGCCCCTTTGTGCTGCACACTCTAAGATTATTAGGACATGAACATTCCATCTCCCAAAGAAAAACGTTGATTTTTCTGAAAGCAAAGCCAAAGTTAAGTATTACAAATTCTCCTTCACCACTTGTATTGATTATTTTTACACTCCAAGGAAATCAAGGCAAAAGCCTCAGGTCCCTTATTTCCCTCAACTTTCTTCAGAATTGAATCATTTGCTGCTGTTCATCTAACACAATTCCCCCTCTACAGTGACTTGGGACTTTCATCATAACTGCAGCTGCTTGAGCACTTAGGCCAGACTGTTCAGGTTGTTAGATACTACCCCTTTTGTATAGTTTTAGTTATTTATTTATTTTTGCATCTTGTCAGAAATAAGAAAACAGACCCCTTTGGGGTAAGTCTTTGGTACTGAGAATGGCATTCTGACTGAACAGAGAAAAATACCAGTAATATTGACTACTATCTTGGAGGGCAATAAATAAAAGTGCAATAATCCCTCTTCCCTCTATGTTGGACTTAATATTATGATTAAGCTTTTCTTGGGAATGACAATAAGAAACCAGTTCCTCAGGCCTATACTGAGGTGCAGTTTGTCCTTCAGCCCTAGCTGAACATACCAAAAGAGTCACTACAAATGAGACACATAATGCAACAACCAAAGCCTTGTACACATTTATTTTCTTCTATTTGACAGTTTCTATCACATTTAATTTCAGAATTTTAAGCATTAATAACCTCTTAACAACATCTTTTGGCCCAAAAATTATATATAATTTGTATTATTTTTATTTTATTTTAGCAGCTAAAACTGGACTCTCAACATAGGTTTTAAATTCACTTCTTTTATAACAAAAGTGGCCCAACAACTACAAATCAAGAGCTGCTGAAAAGACAAAGGCTTTTACAGGAAGGACAGAAAAATAACGTGTATTAAGATGTCTGTGGGGAAAATGCTCATTTTCAATGGACAGGACAGATTTCAAACATCTCACATTTCAACTCCATAGAAGGGTTTCCACTGCCCTCTCTGCCCCCCTTTCTTTTTTTTATTCCTATTCTTATTTCTCCGAAAACAACACTTTAAAGAGGAAAGAGTGCTTATTCCAGCCAAACCAAATTGTTGAACATTGCAGCACCGCAGTACAACCAGGTTGGTGGAGTGCTTTGAAGCTTTAATAAGCTGAACTGGGAGCAATCCAACGCTCCGTGTTCTTTTTAGGGTGGATGAAGAATTTACTTGAAGAAATCAAAACGTAAATACATTGTATGTAGAGGGAGAATGAAAGCAAACTGAAACCATGGCTCATTTATATTTCTGTCTTCATCCATGCTTCCTGATCTTGACCCAAATGATATTTCATATGGCCATTATATAATTAAGTAAAAAAATCTGGCCTGTAATGCTGCTAGTGCAAAGAGACAAACACAGGTGGAATTTCTCCCAAATAATAAGATAGGGGCACAGTACAGTGAGGAAAAACACATTCTCATTATCCTAAGCTGATAGAAGGTCCCTTGCCTCCACTAGCCCACACTGTAGCATGTACTGGAGCTGGCAAAGCAGCAGGAGGTCATAACCAGATTACCAAGTTTCTCCTTATCCATTCACTGATTTACTAATGGTCTTCTTCTGATACAGACTCTCACTCAACATACATATCATGTTGACAGTTCCTAAAGGTATGCTAATGGTATGTACAAGCATTTGGGATATGTGACTTTAAATGGCTTGCTTTTAGTCACCTAAACCAGGAGTGGCACGTGCAGGCATTGACAATCACTGGGGACAGTATAGACAGCCTGAAGTAAGTAACTGAGGGTAGGGGGAGAACTTGGCAGGTCCACATTGGAGAGGGCTGGGTAGTCTGCATGTGGTAGGATGTGCTGGCTCCACAATGGGACAGTTGGGATGGTTACAACTAGCCTGGTCAGAGTCGGGGGGAAGGAGTTCAGGAACAGCACAGCCCCAGAGCTGGGGTGAGTGGTTAGCTGTTCCCAGCCTCTGGACTGTGCTGCAAAAACATGCGGGGGTTTCCTAGATAGGGTTAACCCTTTCTCAATCTAAGTTAGTGCATCACCTAAACTTAGATCAGGTGCATCTTTTTTTGGCCAGTGTAAGCTTTGCAAACGCCAGCATAAAGTGGGCATTTATAGCAATCAAACCTTGGTTAAGTAAATCTTAATGTAATGCAGATACATACTATAAGACTGTTTGCATGTCCACAGGACCTTTTTTCAGACTTTATGTGGTGATAACTTTCGATAGTATTCTTCACATAATATCACATTGTTCAACTATTCTATTACCAAAAATCATGAGGTTTTCCTCTGTTAGAACATACATTGGGACAATGGCACCCCTGTAAACTATTTTGAAGAGGCACTTCATGAGACAACACTTTCAGAGTTGTTGGAGTACAAGAGATGTGCTCCTTGGGTATCTAAAATTCTATATGTCAATTTGTTTTTGAAGTACTGGATGAGTGATAATAAAATTGAGCTTATCACCTCCAAGATAATGGTTTGGCCTAATAGGTAGGTTTGAAAAGAGTAGTCACAGTTAAGCTCTTAGGGGAAACTACCCTGTCATAACTTCAACAACATAACTGTCCCCCTTTGTGGTAGTCTCAGCATATACCAAGGTCTGAAAAAAATCACATCTTTGCTGAAATGGGAGCGCTCACTCATGGGAAATTAATCTTCTATGTGCAGCATTTACAGTTTAGGGGCCTTGAACTGTAGAGGCAATGCCTCCCAAGCAGGAATGAGACACTTAAGTGACAAAGCAGGGATAACAACAGCCATAAAGTGGAGAGAAAGTAGTAGTCCACCCACCCTGGGTTTTACACCTGCACTACATTAAAACTTTAAAATAATAAATAATATGAACACAATTCAAATAGAAATACTGTTTATTTTTTTTTTGGTTTTTTTGGGGGTTTTTTTTTTTTTTTAGAGATGTTGGTGTCAGTGCTACTTTTGTGAACCACAAAAATTACTGAGCAACATTCCACAATTTGTGAACATTTTCTATTAATGTATTTTTGTACATTGGTATAAAATCCATCATTATTTATTATGAGAACAGAAACAAATTTTAAATTGGGTGTCTAAGTGGAATTTTAGTCATTTCTCCTGTTCCTGATTTGCTACTAGTGCCCCATATAGCAAAGCATTATTTTAATCTACAAGTGTCTGAAATAATAACCTGATGTCATTACTTAGCACATGTAGACCAATGCATATAATATGCTGTCCTGACTCTGAAATTTTATTAAAGCAATAGGTTGTGACCTGATGCTCATTACACTTAGTTTCAGAAGTACTGAAGATTGATGCATGAGGTAAAGTGTATTACTGTTTTCAATGAACCTTTACACTTATTAGTCACAGCTCCAAGGCTAAATAGAATTAGTCCTTTAGTGGGATTGATGTCCAAGGTTAGCTGAGGGGATGAGCTACTATTCTTGTCCAGAAATGATTTTTTTGGTTACAATTAGCAAAAAAGGTTAATATCAAAGTTGAAAATAGGGCTAGAAAAATTGGCACTGCTGTATGCTATCGAGAATTAAAACATTCTTGCTTTGATGAATTAACATTTCCCTCCAGGTTAGATTACATTTCTATGTCCTAGGAGAAGATAAGACAACATAAAGATCTGTTCATTGGCTTATTTCCACTTAGTGTTGTATGGCATTATCTTATGATGTGCAAAACATAACATCATCATCAGGTGACTCAGTGAAAGTTAAGAAGCATGACTGCAAGATTTCTCATGCACTATGGTCAAATGGGATCTGCAAAAAATAAAATTTGTAAGTCAGCTCTGGGGAATCTGAATGACTCCCTGTAGTTTGAAACCAAAACTACTTATCACCTTTCCTAGACTGAATATTGTGATGCTTTGACAACCGGTCACTATACAGCACATAAAAGTATCATATGTAATAACATAATACAACAGTCTTCCCCTTCAGGACACACATTTTCCACCTTCTCCACATACATGAGGCTTTTCTTCATCTTACTGACTCAGCTATAATTTATTTCCTTTTGAAAACTCAGCCATATTTCTTTATATCCTATAACTCAGGTGACTGTATGTTGTTTAGAACAGCACATTTGTTCAGTGTAGTATGCATTTCATTGGTCTTTTGGTTTAGTTTAGTTTTTCCCTTTGTTTCCTTTTTTATTTTGCAAGTAACTATTTTTTTCCTCATGACTTCCAAATACCTCACATTTTCATATGGGGTTTTCCTGTTTCTTTTCAGCATTCCTTATGTTTCTAGGGAGGATCATTTGGATATACCGCTGTAGTGAGAAGTAGAATGTACATACAAACTATCAGTACTCACCAGGGCTAGGGACAGAAATTACACATAAATTTGTACAAGTGACTGGAAACCAGTTCAAATCTGTAACACAACAGAAGTTCAGTGCACATAAACCACTTTCAAACTGGCCAAAACTGGCTTCTGATAAACCTGGATGGATGTAGTACCAGACTTAACTGATTTAGGTTAAAATAGTTTGTTGAAATTCTGTCCCAGATCCCCTCCAGATCCAAGTTAAATGGCAGTCCCCCAGCATCCCAGGATGCTTTCCACTACCCCCACAAACCACCTCCCTCCCCACCTCACAGGTGGCTAGGTTAGTCTTGGCCCAAGTTGTTGGCTCCAGCTGAACAGGGAGGCATGCTCTAGTACAAAGGTGAGCAAAATATAGCCTGCAGGCCAGATTTCATCTGGCTTACAGGAACCTGCCAATTTATACACTGCCCAGCCTGCTTCTTCCTCCCACCCTGCTTCCCGGTGGAGTCCTGGGACCTGCATGGCAGGAAGCAGCAAATGCAGCCAGCTCTATTACAAGGGGCTTCCCCCAGTGACACAGAGTTGCACGTGTGCTGTGCAGAGCCTTGTATAATAGAGGTGGGCCATCCGGGCAGGCCAGATGGCAGACAATTAGTTGGTGGGCACCTGCAGGCCAGATGAAATTTCCTCACAGGCTGGATCCAGTTCACAGGACATATTTTGCCTGCCCCTGCCCTAAGCATAACAGCCATTACAAGTAAGACATGCCAGTATCTAACACCAAATGATACAGACACAGGTACAGAAAGGATTAACTTTCTTAGCACTACATCCAGTCAGGAAGCCAGGTACCAATTTACAGCCATGTCAATGAGGGACTGCCTTTTGCCTGAGTCTCGGCAAGGGCTCGAAGCCATGCTTTAGAGCCACAGCAAGTCACTTTAACTATTCAGCCACTGAAGCCTATGTTTGGTGCAAAAGAACTACAATTACACTTCCATTTTCATTTACGATTACTGATATTGGAGCTCTTCATTAGTTCTCTGTATAACAAATGCTATAATAGAACATTTATTGTACATTTCTGAGGTAGTACAAACCTCTTTTCTCTTTAGTCTCTTCAAATTTATTTACAAAACCAAGCTGCTTCCCTTTTAATTTCCAGAGAATGGGTGTGGAATGAGATATAGAAAAAAATGAAACATGGACATATTGCCACAGCAGGCACAGGAGTCCTCTGTTATGTAATATTCAGGTGAGCTAAGATACAAAAAATACCTAAAAGTAGAGAGCTCTATTATCTTCCTTTGCACTTTTCATCTGATCTGCTATTTTAAGGGCAAATTGAGAACCAGAGTTGATTCAAAATGATGAATAAAACATGTTTCCATCATAAAAGGCTGTTTTGAAGGGGTTTTTTCCCCCCTTGACAGCATCATTTTGATGAAATTTAGAAAATACAAAATCCATGGTCATGGTATGTTATGGGAGATGTAGTCTGAGTGGAGACAGCCCTCAAAGGAGAATGTAGATATACGTTGCAAACTTAAAATTCTATCAAATGATGCAATTCCAGAGCCAGCCATAACACTACAGGTTATGAATTTTCCATGGATATTAGTTATTTTTATGAAACAGAAGTTTCATAAGAGTTACAGACATGTACATGCATACAAGGAAAAGTTCAATTCGTGGCTTTCTGTTGAACTCATACAAGAGCCAAAGATTTGATAAGCCTATATACAGTTGCGTAAGTCAGGATCTGACCATCAAGTAGCATCCTGAAACAACAGCAAAGTACAAGACACAGTTGAAAAAAATCATACAACGAAACTGTAGACACCCTGAACTACAAACTAAAAAAGCAGTTGCAGTGGCAGGCAGCCAGTACATTTAAACAAAAAAGTTGCCACAGCTAGTACCAAAAGTACAGAGAACGAGCCTCAGCCATCAGAAGGATAGGCATATGACTAACACAACCTCAAAAGGACATTGCCAAACACCACAGAGGCAGCAGCAGTCCTCTGCCAAAAGTAATTACACAAACAAAAAGTGAGAGACTGAACATCCCATGGAAAGGGCCAGGAGTTCTAACAAACTGTACTAGAGGGTGAGCTATGGACTAGTAGCCCCTGACCTCAGAAAAATCAGCACATGCTTGTCCAAACGAAATAATAAAAACTGTAAAAAAAAAAGAAAAAAGAAAGTAGCAACTTTTATTGAACTTGAGTGGAAAAAACAATAGGTTGCAGGAGGGAGTCATTGGAAAGAAGCACTGGGATATTAGCTTGTAGGTGTATGGTTTGATTGCTACCTGCAGCTGCAGCATTTCTGTAAAAATGGTTCTTTTTATTAAGAAGCAGTTTAAGTTTACACACACAGAATCCTTTCATGTTATTAACCAGCATGTGGCTCCCAAAACACCCACCCCCTGCATCTCCTCAGTGCTGCCAGCCAGAGCCCCCCATGTGTTGCATGTTGCTCACCACAGATGCAGTACTTGGCAAGATTGCACAGTTGCACCTGCTGACATAAAAGAAGCCAACCAATGACCTCAAAAGATCCATCATTTCAGTTCTGAATTATCTTGCTCTCTACTTATGTATCTATTTCATGTAGTAACAGGACAGATGTTAGGTATGAGAGAGTCCGTGTCCACTAAAGTCAATCAAAAATTGTCCCTTGGACTTTGTGGCATCTCCTGTGTAACTAGAATTCACTGAAATTCAAAACTTGGCAGTCCTGATTTATAGGCTCTACCAGGTCAGTCAAAAGAAAGGAAAAAGCTAAAATGCCTGTTGAATGTTGAAGAGGGGTCATTTCACTAGTCACTGAAGAGATTAATAATATACATATTAATCTAAAATGTATGTTATTCTAAAAGTTATGTTAAGTTCTACACATATATAGTATTATATATAAAAACAAAGGAAGAAGCAAAAAGGATCAAGTGTGTTTACATTTTTCAGAATGACAGAAAACAAATCCTGTTCAGGGTTTAATGACATACATTAAATATATATATATATAATTAAAACCTGAACAGGATTTGGTTTCTGTCATTCTGAAAAATGTAAACAGACTTTATCCCTTTTGCTTTCTTCTTTGGTTTTGTTTTCTGCTATGAGAACTAAAAATATCATCATCATAAACTACTAGTTTCCCCATTAAATTAATTAGGGCTAATGAGTGACTAAATGAATTAAAATGGAATGAAAATATTATAAGCTCAGTTTCTGATGATAGTTTTGACCTATGATATTCTGGGGTGACTGAAATGTAATCAGTGATGTTATTCTAGATTTTATATAGCTACACCTGAGGTCAGAATCTGACTCCACATTCTTTTATTCTATTTTAATTAATTCTGCAGTCATTCACAATACTTTTGAAGCTAAAATACCACTTTCACATTCCCATGGCTACTCACCAACAACTTTGAAGACTAATGAATAAAGTCCTTGCTTCATATCAAAACTACTTCAGTAGTTCACTTAGTTCAAATCCAATGGGGATTAAAAAACAAACAAGCCCAACATACCTACAAAACCCCAGCCTTCCAGTTCTCACTATGGTCTCTGAGATGATAGACTTGCATGGAAAATATGATCTAATTTTTTTCCTTTACAACACAAATTGAGAACATAGAACAGAAGGATTTCCTTTATTTTTTTTAGCTATATATCCAAGAGAAATTAGATTTTGAAGAGGTCTTAAGGCCATTACATGCAACCTTTATCTTCAAGGAGTGTTCCCTAAAGTACTAGTATTTTGTCCTGTCAAGATTTAAAAATCTCAAGGAGTGTATCATCTGCCACTTCCCTTGAGGGACTAATTCACAAACTAACAGTCCTCATTATTAAGGATTTTTCCCCTTACTATTCAGCCAAGATTTTCAATTTCCTTTCTTTTCCTCTTTCACTTCTCTGTAAATTGGGGACCAATTATCGTTGTTATTAATATTCACTGATATCAAGGCCAGAAGGAACCATTCTTATCCTAACCTTCTGTATAGAGACCATTAATGTGATGCAAAAGTGTGTCTGAAGCTCATCTTTACTTTGGGTGCTTGCATGACTAAATCATAACTATTTTACTAAGAAATCACAAAATAAATATGTTTCTAGGGTTTAATGTTATTAAGATTACAGGACAAATTTCTCCTCAGGGTTCTTATCCCATAATTATTGAGTGCTGAAATTTATGATCTGGGCAATTAATGCAGAGTATGCCCAAGATTTGATCTCATATAAAAAGAAATAAGGGTTTATAGAAGGTTTTTCCCACAACTTGGCTGACAGTTGTGGCTTAACATAGTTTAATTTGTATAAATATTTTATATTGTCTTCATTTTTATACCTATCCATATATACAGATGCCAAGAGTACCCATTTTACCATATTAGATCTACAGTTTTATATATAAAATACTGATTTGTATTCCTCTTGCCATTCACAGTTAGGCAAGTCAGTCAGGAATGTATTAAGAAGTGATATTTTCACAGTATGTCATGGAACACTTCATTCTGAGGGTATCCTTTTGGCTGTCTGTATCTGCTGGGATTCAAAAATCTTTTGTACAATCAGCTTCCTACAAATACGTTTGCTCAGATATAAACGGCCTTCTTCTGAACTTGAAGGCTTTCATCATTTACATCTCCCACTCATCCAGTCAGAAAGGAAAATTAAGTTAGTGTGCACCACGTGAAGGAACAAGTACAGCATTAATATCTTTTGAGGCTCTTAGGGTTTGATAATCAGTTTAGAAGAGGGGTATCTCTAATTATCATATGTCAGTCCACATAGCTGGTTTCAAAAGCCTGACCTTGTGCCTCTTTCAGATTCTACAAACTGAAGGCTGACAGGATACTTGCACATCATCTTTAATAACTGGAGAAAGCAAGGCTCCTTGAGCATCAGCTTGGATGAAGAGCAAAATTAAAAATGATTACAGAGTTCTGCATGAGCTATTAGCTGTTAGCCTGCTGTAAACACGACTAACGGATAATGGAATTAGCTTGGCTGAGCAGAAATCACTCACAAGAGCCACACACTTCCCTTCCATCATTAAATATTCCTTAGGAGGGGGAAAAAGATCTCTGTATGCCACTTTGAGAGACTAGGTAGGTTGTGATAATGTTTGAAATAGAAGCCTCTCAGGGAGATAGGCAGATGTTACTTTGATCTCTGCATGAGTGTGGGGGTATGGGACAGCACGATAGAAAATGTCTCTGTCCTTACTCAGATCATTTTCTTAGCATCCTTTTCTCGTCGGTCAGATATCCTAAGTATTTGTATCAATAGCTCTCCATGTCAACTCTTTTCCCTGAAAGTTGTACATGCACAATGCCACTAAATTTATGGTGCCCTAAAAGTAAAACACAAGTCTATTTCTTTAAACCTTCTTTACAGATAAAGCACCTGACTTTGAGGATTTAGCAAACCTGTATCCACAAAATCATGAGCTCTCTGCTTCAGAACAGAGATCAGCAACCAGCAGCCTGTGGGCTAAATTTGGCCCACCAAGCTGTGCCTTTGGCAGCATTCAGAAGCAGGGGGCTCTCCCTGCGCTATGCCACATTTGGGCATCTGTCTCCTTGGCAATGGCAAAGCTATCCTTTTACCTTGCCACAGTTGGGCAGCACAGGCTCAGTGAAGCTGGGCAGCAGGGAGAAGCACCCCTATCTGGTTCATTTCCTACTGCTCTCTTTCTCCCACAGAAAACATTGCTGACTTCTCCTGCTTTAGAAGATGAACAGGCCTATTTTTTTTTCCTTGAAGGGACAGAATCTGACCTCAATTAGGGATAAGTCCAGGAAAATTCAATTGATTCCAGTAACACTACTCCAGATTAATATCAGTGTAATGATATAAAAATCTGGCTATATTTAACTGTAATACATATAGCTTATGTTTTTACACACTACAGTTTGGAAGAAAAATGGCATATGCTATAGGCAATGCCATAATAATGGTAGGCTCTAATTAACTATATTTCCCTTTGGTGGTATGCAGAGTAATACCAAGGTAATGTCAGAAGAGAAAATGGAGACAGATTCAGGCAGTCACATGAGAGTCTCATTTTCCAGTTCTAACTTGATCTCATATAATTCAATATGTATCAGGAGTAATGCAAGTGAAGAACACAGTGAAACAAATGTTTTCAATGAGAGCAAATCAAGTCCCTTTCAATTGTTATAAATGGTAAGTAAAAAAGCGGGAAGGAAAAGATTTGTGAAAATATTTGCGTAAACAGTTCATTGTTTGTTTTTTTTCACAATGAAAACGTTTTACACATAACACCCGTAAATGCTGTGACTGCAGGGCCTAAGACATTTGCTTAACCCCTTCCCCCCAAAAAACAAAACAACAACCCAGAAGCTTGGATCCCTGAGCACAAGATAGCAACATCCAATAAACCAGTATAAATCAAACCCTTATAAAACAGCCCAACTGAATTAGGTCACCAAGCATCCCCCAAAATCATTACTAGGGCTCCATCATGCTAGACAAGAACACAATACCTACCAAATGAAAAAAAAATACATCAAATTTATGTCAGCACAAAATTAATAGATCAACCAAATTATCTTCAAGATAATGTCTCACCTGAAAGGATTATGACCTCAGCAAAACTTGCTGTCAAATCTAGCATGAAGTTTGAGGTTGTCATTAACCTAACTGACCTTCATGAGTGTTCCTGTATAGATGCTTGGGTTTCTGCATGGTTTTCGTATAAACACTCTGTGGGAGCACAAACTAAGATCTGTGAAAGGAGCAAGTGAACAGGGGCAGCAAACAGGGCAGTTTGCAATCAGTTCCCTGGAAGCAAGAGGAAGAAGGGGAAGAGGAGGCAGGCAACAGGTGCCAAGCACCAGATCCTGCTCCAGGAAGTTAAGTGATCCAGGGCTGGCTGTGCATTTGGCTTGTTGGGTGGTTGTTTGATGTGCTGTGTGTTATGGTATGTGCTCTGGGCAGCTAACAGTGCTGTTAGCTGAATGACTGCTCGGTAATTGCTGCCTGTGTCTGACAAAAGCCTTAACAGGAAGAAGAGCCAGTCCAGCCCCATGAGGGTATAAAAGAAGACTCCCCAAGTGACCAGGGAGTGAGTGAACAGAGGCAGCAAACAGAGCAGCTTACAGGTCAGTTTGATGCCCCCTCTGTTAATGGGAGCCTTTAATGTAAGCTTTTTTAAAAATTAAGAGTAGGTAACCTATGTAAGTAGCTAAAACTCAGCAATTAGACCGATGCATAAACTCCTTGCTTAACAAGAGTCCCAAGTGAGGGGGAATTCTCTAGGGAGTTTGCCTGGGAACTCCCTCTTACCTTCCTTCATTGTAAGCTTGCTGAGAGGAAGCAGGTTAACAGGAAAAAGGGAACATATGTACTAAGGAGGAAACAGACCAGCTTCCAGGGGAGTTTGCTTGGAAAGAGGGGTAGGAAGAGGGGGGCGGTGGATTAAGAAACCCAGATAAATGGCTGGAGCCAGAGCCATTGCCACTTATAGCTCTTCCTGTTTGCACCTGTGAGATGTTTGTCCAGGAAGGACCACTTACCACTGAGGCTTCCACCCAGATCCTGGCTTAATACTACAGAGACTGTGGCTTGCCAGTTCTTTCCAGTGATAGCCAGGTGGGAGAAGGCCTGCGATATAAGCAGTGCTTCCTGGTGGTGTCCCTCAGGCAGAACGGAAGAGACCTCCAGGAGGTGGTGGCAAGACTCTGAAGCATCCTCCACCATGATGACTTCATCAATTTGACGCTAGAGGTGACTTGTAGGACAGCAGAGGAAGGACTGCCAGAGGCAGTGCTCAAGAAGGAAGTAGGCATGGACTGCCAGGAAGGTAGAAGCTGGAAGCTTGTGACCTCTAGCAGCAAGCAGAAGTTTTCATCTCCACCTGCAGTGGTTTGCATGGAGAACAGATATGGAGCTCTAGTAACAGAGGAGAAGGAATACATTTCATTCATGGAAGAGGCCAGGCCAGGAATCTTCGAGGCTGGGAGATTCAAGACTACTGCCATTAAGAGGAAGTGATGGGTGGTGGTTGTTAGTAACTTCCTTCTGTGAGGGACGGAGGCATGCATCTTACAGTCTAAACTGTTGTCTCAGGAGGTCTGCTGCTTGCCCACAGCCTGATGGGATTCATGAAGCCCTCCAACTACTACTTCATGCTTCTCATCTGTATGGGCACCCATGACAGGAACAATCAGAATGGATTCACCAAGGGCAAGTCATGCCTGACCAACCTGATTGCCTTCTATGATGAGATGACTAGCTCTGTGGATGTGGGAACACCAGTAGATGTAACATACCTTGACTTTAGCATGCCTTTTGATACAGTCTCCCACAGCATTCTTGCAAGCAAGCTAAGGAAGTACAGGTTGAATAAATGAACTGTGAGATGGATAGAAAACTGGCTGGATCCTCAGGCTCAAAGAGTAGTAGCCAATGGCTCAATCTCTGGTTGGCACCTGGTATCAAGTGGAGTGCCTCAGGGTCAGTTTTGTTTAATATCTGAAGGTGGGATGGAGTGCATCCTGAGCAAGTCTACAGGTGACACCAAGCTGGAAGAACTTGTAGATGCATGGAGGGTAGGACTAAGATTCAAAGAGATCTCAACAAATTGGAGGATTGGACCAAAAGAAATCTCATGAGGTTCAATAAGAGCAAGCACAAAGTCTTGCACTTAGGACAGAACAATCCCATGTACCACTATAGATTGGGGGCTGATTGGCTAAGCAGCAGCTCTTCAGAAAAGGACCTGGGGGTTACAGTGGAAAATAAGATCAATATTAGCCAACAATGTGCCCTTGTTGCAAAGAAGATACAGCCAAGTGACAGCCAGCAGAAATAGAAACAGAAGGTGAAGCATAAAAGTACATCCATGAACACTTTTTTTCTTAAATCTCTACCCACAAAACAGAAGAAAAATAATCTCACAATCCTAATCCCATTGGGCACAGCTACACATTGCTGTATGGCATGCAATGGTGATGTAGCAATCACATGGGTCTACACGTCATTGCCAGCTATGTCAACCTAGTGGCACACTCCCCCAGTATAGTGCACCACTAGTGGCAAAACCTAATGCTGAGTTCTGTGCACAGGTAACCAGCTGTACTTCACCATGCTTTAGTACTACCAAAAGGTACTAATGGAAGTATTAAAGCATGGCGCTGTATGGTGACATGCAGATGTGCCCATTATATCTGAATTAAGATTGACAAGTATGTTACAGAGAAAAAATGTTCAGGCATTTTATGGGCTGAGTAAAAATAAAAGGAAAATAACTCATTTTAACAACCAAAATGTACCCAAGCAATTCTGTATTCATATTTTATTCAGTTATTTTTAGCACAACTGTCAGGTTGCAGCTTCCTTTTTAATTTCTAATGTATATTTCCGTGCATTTGCATCTCCTTGATGGTCATCAAAAGTAAAGGTCATCTTGTACTCAAGCATGATAGAAACTAAAAAAAAAAAAAAGGTAAGATCAAAATAGACAGCTATTTCTCCATTGCTATTTTTGTCCTAACCGTCTGAGGCTCTAAAAATTCTGAGCATTAGCCAAAACTGTATGTGAGCTCTACAGCCAGGATGTTAATAGGTTCCCTGTTGCTGTTCCCTGTTGCATCAAGGAACTGGCCAATTCCTGAAACAAAAATGATATCAGGGATGAACAGCAGTTAATAAAACAGTACTATTATTCAATTCCAACTACAACACCTTGTCCTCTCCTTCCTCTTAGAAAAGAGCAGTTACATGACTAAAATACAATTTAAAGATACCAAGAATGCGAAAAGATTGTGATAAATTATTATAGTTATTTACAAAGTAGTTTGACAGGCATTATGGTATAGTGTTTCAAATAGAAGCAATAGAAGGCTTTTTGAAAATATAAAAGTATTAAATGTACTGCTATAAATCCAAGAAATACCATATTATACTGTACTAAACTGAACTAATTTATAACGACATTAATAGTCAGTGCATATGTTCACCCATACATTGACATTAATAAATGATTTTCAACTTACAAACTTTCATAGATAAAACGTAATTTACCTAGGACATGATACTCAATAGCTCCATTTTATACACTGTAAAAACAGAGGCAGAAAAAGATTATGTAACTTTGCCAGCCCAAGGACAGACGCACGAGAGACCCAGATGTGCTGAATCTCAGTAGTGTACTGAAACTGCTTGACAGCCCTTCCTTATTTGTTTTGTAGTACAAAGGGAAATTTGTGTTTGAGTTTAGGAACAAATATTGTTTAAAAAATGGTATTTAATCTTAGGAAGATAAAATTTGAGCCATAGTGCATACCATTCAGATGTGCCTTCATGGTCTGGAGGAGTATTTATTGAATTATACAGCTAAGACAGAATTAATGAAATAATACTATTGCTCATATTAATTGCTTTAATGCTGCAAGATTTCTCAGGTACAGAAAGTAAACTGCATAGTGTTCTGGCATATATGAGGCATGTTCATTTGAAACACTTCTATCCACCAAAACAACATCATCTTTAAGTAAAAACATCTAATTCATAATATCAAAGCTGCAAAACAACACAGCACTCAAGAGGTTAAGATCTGGGCAGGTGTACCTTCCTAAACAATGTACATTTTGGTTTGTACTTACAGGGTTCATCACGGTGTTCAGGATGTATCTTAAACTGAAAGTCTGTAAATTATGCACAGATTTATGTTTGTGCTTTTTGCTGTTCATAGTTGTGTATCACCTTTATGGTGAGTTTATGCTTTTTAGACAACAATATGATTTTTGGGTCATACAGATGCACTCACCTAGCAGGAGTGGGTGATTTTCTTCTGAAATACCTCTGCTTATAACAATTACGGCTTAATAGCACTGTGAAAAGTTATTGAATATAGCCTGTCATTACTTTACTGTAATGTATAATCATCCTGTATCTCTGCTTTTGTTTTAAAGAGACTAGATAATTTAGTGAACATTTTTCTTTTGTCTTTTCTAGAGGCTGTATTTTGAAATGTAGCATTAATCATTTGCAGGTTGAACTATTCAGTTACTGAGTAATACAGAATTATCATTAATGGGATTTCTATATGCTGATCAAAGAAAGAACAGGTTCTAATTTTGATTCACAAAGCTCACTCTCTTTCTGATGATTCTGAAGTGCTTTGGGGTATCCAAACACCCTTAGATACTTGAAACCCCAATACAAGTATATAAGCAAAATAAATATTATGCAGCATAAATTCTCCTGAAACTTTGTTCCTTCAACTGTACAGAGTAATGGAATGGTTTACAGAATGTCTATGCAAAGCTTTCACATTAAAAAGCCTAAATCAGATCTAAATTTCAAGAGAACTGGGAAAACCACTAAGGAAGACTGGGCTGATCCAATCTGGACCATTCAACCCCTTTCATAAAACAGATCTTAGGTACATCCCCCCCCCCACACACACACATTTAGATGTCTTCTCAGAACAGGAAAACAAGAATATGTTCTAGCAAAAATATTTTGCACTGAAAATGAAGTAAGGGAGTGGAGTTACAATGATCCCTCAGACAAACAAAAGTTCATTGTCAGTTCCAGCGGGGAGGGAAATTTAGCTGCTGGCTGGGAGCCTGCAGACAGTTTTCCCTAGCAATGGCCCCTCCTCTCTCCCTGTCCCTGTTTCAGAATGGGAGGGGGAAAGGGAGAAGAGGGAGCTCATCCTAGGGGTTCCTCAGGCAGCGCAGAAGGGTGGAGTGGGTGACCTGGAGCTGCCCCCAGTTTGGGGTGGGTACATTGGTGGCTCCAATATACCCACCCTACTCTCCAGCAGGATCTGATAAAACCCCAGGTTGAAATCCCTTTGTTCCCTTTTCCCCCACGTTCATTCTGAACACAGCTTGAACTTGGGACAGACAGAAGTTACAGAAGACACTTTGTTTTGAAACATCTTCATATGACCCCTCATGCAATGAGGGCTCAGATTTTCACCCAATAGGCCATTTTTGAAGCAGTCTGCAGCCATGCACTTTTGTTTGGTCATGGCTATAGCCTGCTTTCTGTGACCAGATTAGATGACTTCTGTCTGCATCCTTATTTAGGCTATCTACAACACCCTGAAGCAGGGAGACTCAAAGATATCCTGTGACATTCTGGAATAAGACACCCTCATTTCTCTGGTTTCTTTTGGAGAATAGTTAAGTCTGTCCATGCCCTGACAGTACAAGGAGTGCAGGTAACACTCAGAAAGATGTAAGAAGATAACTGTAAGGAAGTGGGTGAAGAGAACAGTGGAACTCTTTTCCATCATTTTATTAAAGTTTGAGACTAGTGTACCCAAAAGACCAAGTAAATTCTGGAGGGTCACTAGTGCTGGCTTGAACTCTCCAAGGAAGCCTGATTTTGTAATGAAATAGTGCAGTACAAATCAACTTAATAATGTCATGTAAAAACATACAACCATCATTGATGACAAAGGGACCATTTCAATCATGTAATCCATTCCCCTCCTTCATTTTCAGTGCAAAATATTTTTGCTAGAACATATTCTTGTTTTCCTTCTCTACTACATTTTCAGATTCTAACTAGTGTAAAAATATGGTTCACAAATAGGCCTCTGAATATAATTCTAGCACAACTCATCTCAAATTGTGATTGTTAAAATCTTCTTGTCAAACCATTTGAACCCCTCTCTCGAAACTCCATCCTCACACTTTTTTTTATTGTGACCCATACCTGTTTTTGTAAGGAGACAATTTTTGAAGTATTTCTAACCCAGTCAAATCCAAGAGGCATAACAATATTAGTATTACTGTATATACTTAAACATTTATTTTAATATTTTAAAAAGAGCTAATTATTTTCCCTACTTTCTAGACAGAAAAACTGAAGCAAAGAGAAGGCAATTTTTTTGCTCAAGAGAACAGAACAATAGAATTGGAAAGCCAGCAACATAAGTCTCCTGACTCTTAGCTTTAACCAGCACACAATGTTGTCTCCTGGAAATCTCATTCATAATCCATTCTTCTGATTTATCTTAGCCAAACGCTGTAAAAAGTTTTGGACAAGATGAAAAGCTTAAACTATTCAAACATATGGCTTCTCATGAAAACCAAACCCCCGAATATACTATTAACAATTCCATGTCTGATAAACTGTTATTTTAACAAGATTCTTTTTCTTCACCATTATGGAATGCTTGATGTGTCTAACACAAAAATGCAAATGTGCACACAGCGCTTCACAATTCGTTTCATACCTAATGCTTTTTAATCTTGCTTTATCCTCGAAGAATTATAAATGGTCTTCAACAAGATGCAAATGTCTACTTTTGACAGCAGATCAAGAAGAAACAAAAATGAATTAATGAAGATTTCTGTCTGGTACACGTTGGAGTGGGGGGGAGGGGGAGGAAGGGGGGAGGATAAACGCTCTCACAAAAGAACTGCAAGTCAGACCTGAAACAGCCCATGGAGATTTCAACTATTGTCTTACACATATAATTCTTTTCTTCCAGAATAGTGATATGTTTTTTTCCAGCTACTTCTACAAATACTGTCTGTGCCATGAAGCTAAATTTTACTTGAAATTACAGAAGTTTAATAAAGTAAGAATTTCTTCGTGGTTTATAACACGTTCCAGTCTGTACCTCTAAATTGTCTCTGGCATTCTAGGCACACCCAAAAGAATCCTAAGTCTACATCCTCACATGACTTCACCAGTGCTTGAAGAGGGTAATCACTGGACTTCCTATATCAGCCATTCCAGGACAACCACTCCTAAAAATTCTTAGATTGGCCCTTAAAACAAGTTTTCAAATCAGTTGGTGACCATTTTGCTTTTCCCATATTGTGAAATGGAAAAAGCTAGATTTAGGGATGGAAGAATGGAAAGATCAGGTATAGACAAAGTGAGAACCATTGCTTAACTGAAATCCTAGATTTTGCTCATCATCTTTCTAACACTGTATTTTCAGTCATCTTTTCAATGACTTCTGTTAGATTACATTACATCACATTCTGCACAAGTCATGCATGCCCCAAATGCGGTACATGGGCTAAATGAAGTTCATATTGTCCATGAAATGTGGCCACCTATCTGTTTCGGTAGTTATTAGGGACCAGTTATCTAAGTTTCCTATCACTAACAAAAGAAACAGTCCAACAAATAGATTATATTTCTCTTTCTTTACGTTGCCCTAAAACGTGACTATTTTTCTTCATCTTTTCTGAAGCCTGTTATCCTAGCATTTCTCATCACTAATAAAAGAGAGTCCAACAAATCTTCTCATCTCTAGAAGATTACAGAATCTTTTTTCTTGCTATCTCTTTTTTGCTGTGCACATCTGAGGCATGTGTATGCTCAAGGCACTAAGCTAAATAGGATAGAAGCCTTGCATTTCACTCTGAAATGAAGTTTCTGGTCATTCCCACCTCCTCCAGATGGCAGTTCCACAGCTTTGGACCAGCTGTTCAGAAACATTCAAGGATCAAACTTGTAGAAAACCTGTCAGTTTCTCCATTTCCATGAAACATGGTCTCTTAAATCATTCAGTAAAACAAATTTGACGATGGCACTGTCATCTTGTAATTTATCTGGGTCTGTGGGAGCCAAATTGGTAAGTAGAACACCAAAGTGACATGCTTGCAGAACTCGATCTTGTCTATGAGAGATGGCTGCTGTGTCAGTTGGAAGTTTAAAATCATTTTATTCATTTCACAGAGCTGTGGATCCTTCCCGGCTATAACTTTACAGAAACAGCCACTTTCTTCTTGACAGCTATATAACAAAGAAGACTTTATGGGCATAATGATGCCCAGAAAAAGGAACAGAAAAGAAGTCTCAGGTATATAAAATGGAGTATGGAAAACAAACTCCCTCAGTACTGGCTTCCTCTACAAAATTAAGTTTGTGCTTGCCTGCCTTGTGAGATTCGGAAATCACTCATCATCAAGGGCTCTAAAATACAAGTCTACTTCATTAGGATCTTTGAGATAGAAATGGTTTGTATTACACAGTGATAACATCTGCAGAAACATAGCAACACATTCGTACTGGTAAGTAAGGTCATTTACAGGTTCAGTCCCCCACATCTTTTTTTCCCCTCAGCAAAGCTTAACAATTAGCATATGGTAATACTGAATTTCAAAACAACCTAATAACAATGTTTAATTAGTCTCTGAGGTGCTGTTGCCTGGCTCTAGGACATCAGTATGTCTGCTGTGAGAGACAGTGATAAAGCCATTAGGTCTGGTTGTGCCATATCATGTTATGAGCTCAGCTGTCTTATGCTCCTGTGATTTTTGCTTCTCTGAGACCTGCTTGGGTGAAACAGCTGGCTTTGGGTCATTTCTCTCCTTTCATCTAAATCTGCAGAAAGCACCATCTATTTCTGTCTGATGTGATAACTTCACAGAACTATAGAGGCACCTTATGCAACACAACTGATGTTAATGACCATTGTTTCCCACTATAGATAAGCACAGCATTGTTTTCATGAAGAAACAGAAGCTACTGTGACCCCTAAACATACCTGATGAGAGAGGCCTGCCGTTCTTTTCTAGCACTACAGCCTTTCAGTTTTTACAAAATATCCCCAGGTGACAGGCTATGATTCATTGATGCAGTTCTGTAATTGAATAGAGGTAAGGGCATACCAGAACCTGAATCTGGATTTTCTCTGACTAGTTCCTTTAATTTTTTGTAATCAAACTGATATGTCATAATTTAGGTCTGGATTCTACTCTAAAGTACTTTTGTCAAATGCTGTAGACAGTATGTCTACAACCACCAATTTTTTTTCAGGTTTGTATTCAAATTTGGAGTCATAAATCTGTAACTTGAAAAAAATCTCTCTCTGTATTCTCAGGGGGCTGTTTGCCAGGCCCCTTTTGGCAATGGCAATAAATGTTTTATGGACAGTTTCAACTTACACTGGCCTCTCATAAATAAAGACATGAAATTGCCTACATTTATGGATTAAAGCCAAAATCTTCTCATTTTAATCACTCTGCCATTCAGTTTAGTTTTTGTTAGTATCTTTTCTGCATAAATATTAGAGATATTAGCTGAGAAAGTTAGAAATATTAGCTTTGGGGCACCTCAGAAGGCCAACAAATGAAAGACAATGGATACGAGTACAAAACACCAAAACAAAGACAAAAGTGACATAGCAAACAGGTTCCCTTAGCTGGTGGGAAGGTTGAGATGTCTGGTGAGACATGGATGTGAATGAGGTCACCTAAGGATGTTTTAGTATTTAGTGGGAGCATCTACACATGTGATTAATGTGATTAAATAAACACTGGCACAGTTCACACCTGAATGCACTGCTCCTGGGTGCATCCTAGACCATAGCATGTTGAACCAGGTTGGAGCAGCCCTGGCTGACAAGGGACCTGGGAGTTGGGGTCAGCCTGCCAGCCCAGGACTGCTCTGACCTGGCTCAATGTGCTGCAGAGAAAATGGCTGGGGCACAAGGATGCTCCAGTGCAGGTTAGCTGGCAGGCAGCCCCCATACTGAATCACTCATGCCCCAGCCACCCCTGTCAACATCTACATGTGTGTTGCAGCAAACTAAATACCACTGCAGGATAGTATTTGTGTTTACAAATACTAACCTATGGCAGCACTTATGAGTTTACTGTGGCCTAATAGGGTTGCACATGTAGACACCAACATTTTACTGCAGAGCAAATTAGGCAACTCCACAGTAAATGTCTCATATAGATGAACTTAGTGAAAACTAGGATATGTATGCTGTAAACATGAAGTGGTTTTGATTGGTGTATAAAAAAGAGAACTGAGAATGCTGAATGATTTATACTGAGCTAAGGGCTGTTTCAGCTGGCACCAAGTTTGCAAATGGCCTGACTACCACCATGTATGAGTGGTGCATGGATGTTAATGCCTAGGCCTGTTTTTGAGCAATAAAGCCCTAAGGGTGCTTGTCCACATAGTTGGCATTTACCCACTAAAAATATTCCTGGTTTAATTTTTCCTTTCTTAGTCTATGACGACTAATTCAGTAATGTGTATGTGATTTACCACATAATGGCTTATTATGCTATAACTAGTAAAATGTGCTAGAGGACATGTCAGAACAATTTTACCCTCCTGCTCTTTCAGTGCTACTTTATTGCCAGGTGGCACTTTAGGACAAGATTTGATATTTTGGTTGGTTTATTTTCTTGAGTTGTGCCGGGTTGCTTTTTGGGAGGGAATTGTTGGTGGCTTTCCTTAAGAGCCACGGGTTTTGGGGGGAGTTTTGCATTCAATAAGCAGTGCTGCCCGCCTCCCTTGCAAAGCCTCCCCCCTTTCTCTGGGAGCTTGTTGTATGGGGCACTGATGGTTAGGGTGGGAAATCTTTTCATGCAAGGGTCTGCAAGAGTGAGCCTGCCTGCCTCCCCCTCACAAATCTGGATTGGCATCAGGGGTCTGTACCACAGGTCTCCCAAAGGGGTGTGCCCAGGACAGCTTTCCCCAAAGTGGGGATGCAGGGGGCCGTGATCAGCTTATTCCAACTCCTCCTCCTGCCACGATCACCACACAGTGGCTAGCATGAGCTAACCCTCCCACACCCCGCACAGCAGAGACACAGTGTGGGTTGAGGTAAAGAAATAGCCCAGGCTCAATGAAAGCAATTTTCTTATCATTTAGTCTATTTGCATGTCAATTTTTTAACTGCTGCATTGGCAGATCATAATCGCCTGCAGTGATATCCCCCCCAGCCTACAACCAGATCCCTTCAGAACTTGTTCCCCCTCCTGTCCTGTACTCTCCAAGTTGCCCCCCTTCTCTGGTAGGCCTGTTCCTTCTAAACCTATTTTTGTCCTCAGCAGCATGTCCCTATCCACCCTCTGCTTGCCACTGCTTTCCCTGACAGTCATACTACTGCCTCTTTCTAGGAGTGCAGGGGGTTGTGGGTCAAGTGTGAGGAGCACCAGCTGGGCTAGGGGTAGAGGGTGCTGCAGGTCAGGAGTGAAGGGCACCAGCTGGGCTGAAGAGGCAGGGGGCTGCATGCAGCGAGTGAGGTGCACTGGCAGGGTTTGGTGGGGGAGGGGGAAGGAAGGACAGGGGGTTGTGGGTCAGGAGTGAGGGATACCAACTGGGCTGGGGGGTTTAGGTTAGTTAGGAATGAGAGACACTGGCAGGGCTGGTATTGCAGGGAGCTTCAGATTGGGAATGAGGGACACAGGCAGGGCTGTGGGGGGGCAGTGGCTTGACTGTAAAGCATGATCATGTTTTCTCTGTGATTATTGTATACTGTGCCTCCTGTAGAACTGGAGAGGACCATTTCCCATGCCCCCTCAGACCATTACGTTAAGATTCCTCAAGAGAACCTGTAAAACCAGTTGAGTGACTCTGGCCAAATCCTGGAGCGGTGACCCACTTTGAATTGCCACAACCGCCCCTGGTGGTGTGGGACAGGGACACCCGGCTGGCAGTTACTGGCCTTCTCACCATCCACTGTTTTGGGGTTGGCCAACACCAAGGCTACATGCTATGGTTCATTCATGAGGCTGCATTTTGTTCCTTTAATTCCCAGGTCCTTATTCCTGGTTCCTTTTTGAAAGCTAACCTACACCCAATAAAAGCTTCTTATTAATGAATTACACATCCTAAAGACAGAGAATGTCATTAGCTATGCATATTTAGCAAATAATATATAAATTAATATCCTGCATCCACCATGCCTGTGTACCACCAGGGGACTCTCCTGGCCAGCTCTGAACAGTCTTGCACAGTCCAAAGCATAAGTATATGGGTTCAAATAAGGAATTTCTTTTGGGCTGGGATTAGAGATGGAAATCCTTCTTAGGCCCCCCCCACACCATGACTCTGTGCCATTGGGGGACTCTCCCAGATATCTCTGACTAGAGTCTTGCCTGCCCCAAAGCACTGTTTGTTCATGATGGCTGCCAACTGACAGCCCCTCATGCACACTATACTAAGTATACGAGCTTGAATAAGGAACTGTTTTTTGGGCTGGGATGACAGATGGAAATCCTTCCTGGGCCAGCCTACATGGGCAAGAGTGTCAAGGAGAGTTCCCAGTACTACAGGCACAGCATGGGGTGGCCCTAGCTATGGAGTGTAATGGCTACATATAACAGTGTATAGGAAGGGCTGAGATACACCTCAGAGCTGGGTGCAATGACCACATACAACATTTCATCACAGCCCTCACCATACACTATTATACGTGGCCATTACACTCCAGAGCTGGGTGTACCTGGGTCAGTCCTGGGTCAACACAGTTTTGTCTGGAGAGATGAGGAGACAGCATCATGGTGTGCTACTGTGGTTGGTGTCAGGAGGAGCTGTTCTGGCAATGAGGGAACTGACTGGGTGACCAACGGAGTCACCCTAAAACCAGTACCCAGCAAGGCTGAGAGATGAGGCATGAAGCCCCTGGTCCAAGAGAGTCCCCCAGTGCCACAGAGGCATGGCATGGGGTAACCCTAACTCTGGGGCTTAATAGCCACATATAACAGTGCATGGGAATGGCAGATATGTGCCCAGCTCTGGGGTGTAACAGCTGCATATAACAATGTCTGGGTAGGGTTGGGGTACACCCCAGAGCCAGGTGCAATGGCCACATATAACAGTTTAGCACAGCCCTCTCCATACACTGCAAGGACCCCTCACTCTTGATCTGCAGCCCCCTACCCTCACAGGAGTGACTTATATAAACCCTCATGGAAGAAATTCGGAGCTAAAAATAAAATGTCGGAGGTGTTTTAAATTACCACCATAAAAAAACCTAAAATGATAAAATCAGCTGACAACATGGATACACAGACACTATTTTATTTACCTAGCTTAATGGTGATTATTGTCACGTGGACGCAGGAAAAGTCTAACGTGGTATTTACCTATTACAGCATATACTTGGGCATGACAATTTGATGATATCTGAGTATCGCATGGTCTTATCTAACTTTTTTTTTACTTATACCAATATTGTCTAATTTGAAAGGGCATTAACTCTTCCCAAACATACTGGATGCCTTTGGCTGTACAGAAACTATTCTAACCATGGAGTTAAAGCTGATGATCTTTTAGCTCTGTCCATGTATTTCATGACATTATATAGGCATACAGATGCTCTATATGTCTCAAATGCACTGTATTATTTGGAGATAATGCTTTCCTATCTCACAAGGTGGTTATATAATGACTCGTTGTATTTTTTTTTTTTTAAGATTAATATATTCAGCTGGAAGTTGCAGATTTTTTTTTTTTTGCAAAGCTATTTCTCTCACACACAAAACTTTACCTCCAACACTCTGCTGAGTGGCCTTTGTGGTTCACTTGGCAAATCAAAGCACACTAAAAATCCATTACACAGTTCACACAGCATATCCAAATGCCAGCAGACCCTGCTTCAGGTATACACTGTGGAAAGCTAGGAATCTGCTCATAAACAGACACTCAAACCCCACAGTTGAGGACCATATTAAAATAGGAATAAGTGAAATATACTGGTACTACAGGAAGACAGAAGACAATGATGGGAAAAAAATGGCAGACCTCATCTGGCTGAGAAGGGTCTAGCATAGACTTTTTCAGGGCAAGCCCCCTGAGGAGGGCAGTGGATGGGGGTAGGGGTATGGCTGGGTGTTGCAGAATTACAAACAACATCCTTGTCATAAATCAGCCTTCTCTTTGTGGATGTTATCTTGGTCACACCCCCAATATTGACTTCACTTGTAGATGAAGTGACTCATTCCAAACCACAAACACCTTACAATAAATCCAGAAACAGAACCCAGATCCTCCGATTCTCATTTCCCCAAACCATGCTTCTCTCTTTCCCTCTGATCCTTTTGTAAAAGAAATCTATGCAATGGTTATGAAGAAGTACACCACTATATTTAACACTCCTCTATTTCAGGGTAGTTGGTGCCTACAATTCACAATGCTTTTAGGGACATATAACACTCCTTTGTCAGCCCATAGATTGTATTAGAGAATATAAATCAACGCCAGTTACAAAATTCTCAAATGACACCTTAAAACCTATGTAATTGCACATGTACATGGAGAATGCGGGGGTGATGTCTTACATAAAAGAATCCCTTGACTTTGATTTTTATTTTGTAAAGCTATTGCAAACAAGACACACTGAAAGAGAAAACTGCTGAAACTACATTAAGGAGACAGCCCTGGACAAAAGCCAGGAAGTTCAAAATTGCAGCTCAAGAAGTTTGCTTACACACTGTGCTTAGAAATGGAGTCCTGAGTTGGCCTGTTCTTTCACAGTTGGTGTGTCAATTTTGATTTGGTCCTGACATTCCACTGTTTCATGTTAAGTCTGGCTGCCAACTTCCTTTCCTTTATGCTTGTCCTATCCAGGTCTGAGAACACAGACAAATGGCACAATTATACCAACTGAAAAGGGGAAAGAAAAGGAAACTAACCAAAATTCAGCTAAATCTTCTGTAATTCTTGTGCACTGCTTTTCACTGAGCCAGAACTCTTGTGGCAGGGGTTGATAAAAGTGCCCCCTTCCCCCTCCTGGGTGGGCTCCCCCAGGTTTCTGACTTTGGTTTTGGTGGGGGCAGGGCCAGGCCCAGGCCTGCACAGCAGGAGGGCTCCTTTTCCACCCCCCTCCACCCCATCAGAGTTCGCAGTGTGGCAAAAAGTAGCACAGAGAACTTTTTTGCCATTACTGGAGGCCCTCACAGCCAGGCTGTGGTGTGCTGCAGGGCTAGGGCAGCTGCAGAGACAGAAATCCTACTCTCTAAAGGCACCAACTTTTTAAAAAGGGGAAGGCAGGACACATGTCCAACTTCATCTCCCCTCCCCCCATGCTGCTGCTGCCAGACCACAGCTAAGTAGAGCAGAACAGAGGGTGGATTCCCCACCCTCTCCCTCACTATGGGAGCCTCAACCTGCCCCCACTCCTGTTCCCCCTCTACCTCCTTCCCCCACAGACTTACCTGCAGGGAGCTGCTCTTCATGCTTCCTGGCTTTATTTCCCAGCTGCATACATGTGTGCAGGCACATGTAGCACCCCCTGAGTTCCACCCCCAGCAGCCCCTTGCAGGCTGGAATGCTGCCAGCCTGCAAGGAAAAACCTGCCATTTCCTGATCCTGCAGATGGTGCAAATCCAGAATGAATGCTGTCCCAGAATTATGCAGCCAGGGACCAGGAACTGAGATTCTGAAGACTTTCCCACCCAATTAGGGATGGGTGGTCACCCTACCTGCCTTCTCTGGCTAGGTAGCTGGCCGGGATCAGAGGCTATCACTGATTTGGCTCAGTGACAGCCAAGGGGGAAGGGGTGGGGCATGGGGTTAGTATGCCACCCTAAAGCACTTTAATCTGATAGCACATCTATTGAGGGTTAACTTAGAGGATGATCCACTATTTTTAAAGCTCTAAGTTCCATGAATGTCTTTCTGCTACAGGTTTAAAGTGCTTTCTCTGAACTTAATATGCATTAAGTATAACATCTATACCTAGCTTAACATCATCTAGCTGCCTTTGACTCTACACATAGATAGCTAGGTTAAATTAGCAGGGAAGGTAGGGAGATGAACCTTTGGCATAAGTCCTGAAATAGACTTGAACTCATCCTTTGGAGTCATCATGAAATACTGAAAGCACTATGCCACTCTTCCCCCCACCTCAAGGTCTTGTGCTAGGACACTAGGATTTCATATCTAAACATCAATTAATATTAGAAAAGAGATAGCAATGAAAAGTACAAAGGAGGGGAAAAAAGACAGATATAACCTGACCTGGACAGACTCAGCAAATGGGCAGACAAGAACCTGATGGTGTTTAACACCAAAAAATGCAAGGTTCTCCATCTTGGGAAGAAAAACCTGCAGCATCCTTATAGGCTCAGCAGTGCTACACTGGCTAGCACTATGGAAGAAAGAGACTTGGAGGTCATCATTGACCACAAGATGAACATGAGCCTGCAATACGATGCTGTGGCTAGTAAAGTGACAAAAACACTGGCTTGCATCGAATAGATGCTTTTCAAGCAAATCCCGGGACGTCATTCTCCCCTTGTACTCAGCCTTGGTGAGGCCGCAGCTGGGGTACTGAATCCAGTTCTGGGCTCCACAATACAAAAAGGATGTGGAGAAGCTTGAGAGAGTCCAGAGAATAGCCACGCTCATGATCAAAGGTCAGGAAAACAGACCTTGTGACGACAGGCTGAGCGCCATGGGGCTCTTTGGCCTGGAAAAGTGTAGGCTCAGGGGTGACCTGATGGCCACCTATAAATTTATCAGGGGTGACCACCAGGATCTGGGGGAATGTTTGTTTACCAGAGCGCCCCAAGGGATGACGAGATCGAATGGTTATAAACTACTACAAGACCACTTCAGGCTGGACATAAGGAAGAATTTATTTACTGTCCGAGCCCCCAAGGTCTGGTACAGTCTGCCATCGGAGGTGGTTCAAGCACCTACATTGAACACCTTCAAGAGCAAATTGGATGCTTATCTTGCTGGGATCCTATGACCCCAGCTGACGTCCTGCCCTTTGGGTGGGGGGCTGGACTAGATCTTCCGAGGTCCCTTCCAGCCCTAATGTCTATGAAATCTATGAAAGCGATCCATAAAGAGAACACTGACGAGTAAGCCAGTTAGAACATGAAAATTACTTCGATTATGACTGTTTCACTCTGTACTTTCCAGGACACCTTTTGTTAAACCACACTTGTTGAAGTACAATATTCCCATACACCTTTGTTACAAACTCTTTTAACCAATCAGCATATTGACATTTTCCCCTTATACCACATAGCATGCTTTCTTTTCCAACATTATGCAGTTCAACAGGGTCCTAATATTCTGAATAATTAGGGAAAATTAGCACACTGCTATTTTCATTACAAAATCCAATGCCAAAAGTCCACTTAGCATAATTACCAACATTTACGCAAGAGAAACAAGAGACTTTAAGGAAGGAAAGAGGAAGCACAAATGCAAAGCTGAGTGATAAATCTCTGGCAGCAGCTGTTTTAATTATGTTTTACTAGAGCTACTGTCATCACTCTTTCACTTTCCACTGGTATAAAATACAAACACAAAAACTATACAGAAAGGTCTAGCTAGTCTTAAAGTAAAGTCAGTGAAGTAAAGTAAACCGTCATTCATCCTTCCCTAGAGCCATAGATCTCTGGATCCTACTTGAGACATATTTCTGTACTGAGATTGTCATTTTTGATAAGAAAATGCTGACAACCAGTAGGACTCTCAACTCTTATCAGAGAATGCTAGCTTAGTGGAACACCCACTCTACTCTGGTGCCTCATTACAAAAGCCTTCCAAGAGAGATACACTTCATAACATCCAATAGGAGCCAGGAGGACAACGTGGGTATCCATATGAGAATTCAACTCTACCTTTTTAGCAGTGGTGAAAGCCGGTCTCATATCATTAATCCTCCTAACTACCTACAATTTGTACACCATGCTGCAGTATTTTCTCATTACTAGGGAACTAAGCATAAGAGCATCTTGGCTTAGTTGGTTTTACCCATTGTAAAAACACACCCATAACCATGGCTTTTCTTACTATCCAGAGATATGGGCAATGGCTGTAGCGACTAGTCTTCCTGCAACGTGTTAAAAAAGAAATCCTAATTACTTCTATGCTTTTCGAAACCTGAGATAATTCTAGAGTCTACAGATTTCATATATGCACTGTTATTACTATCTAGCTCTAGGCATTTCTTAGTCCTCATTTTGGAGATATCAATTAAAGCAGAATGTATATTTCCTTTTTATCAGACTGTTACACTTAAATAATTTACCCTTCTTTCTTGAAATCTATACCAGCTCCTTGCCAAGCCCAGGTATACTGCTAAGAAACAAACTCTGCCTGCTTGCTGTTGTTCTACACATGCTGCTTGCCAAAAAAACTGCTGTGCAATCAATTTTTTTGACTCATGACCAGGGAGGCCCTCAGACGTCATTTTCAGGCTTGCTCCCAAGAGTGGCATTGCACATGCACCACCCCATTGGCAACTGCTCAAAAATATTTTTTAGCAAGCAATGTATGTAGAGGGGGAGATACTGCCCGTGTCTTGTTTTTCAACAGTGGCTGCATGAATCATGTAAAAATAATATGGGAAGTCCTCGACTTACAATGTTTCAAGTTACAACATTCAGCACTTACAATGCTATAATTGATTGAGTACAAAATTCTGGGTTATTTTTGGAAAAAACAGAGTATTAGGAACCAATCATCCATTTATAACATTGTTTCCTATAGGTTCCGAGTTGCAACGTTTCAACTTAAGACGCAGTTTACAGGAATGAATTGTGTTGTAAATCTGAAGACAGACATACTCAGAAGAGCCTAACAGTGGCACTAAAGCATGTGGGCTAAGACCATTTGCGTCATCTCCTTTGCCTAACTCAGACCAGAGTGAATGCAGCACGGAGTTAGTGAGTGTTTCTCTCCCTCCCAGGCCCCATCCTTTTCTTTTCCTCACCTTCAGTACTAGTTTCTTGCTCAGAAGAGGTCATTAGACATGGCTTCAGTCTCTCATTAAAGTTTTGCCAGTGCAGTAATATCCCACCAAAAGACACTGCTTTTAACTAAACTGAACCAAACACAAATGTTGCCAATATACATGGTCTGGGATGGGGAGGGGTGTGTTTTAATTAGAGTGGCTCTCGGGAGCTACTCCAATTAAAATGTCACACCTCTCATGTAGTCAATGTCCTGCGATTCAAAATGGTGGTGGGGGCACTTTAACTAAAGCTCATTCAACAAGCTGTAGTTAAAGCATCCTCACTGCCATTATGAAATGCAGAATGCCAAATACACAAAATGTTGCAGCATTATTCAAATTCTTCCACAATATTCCTCAATTAATCTATTTGCTCTGATGCATTCTAATCAGAATGGTTTGGAGCATATATAGTGGCACCCTTCTTCATTTTAGCAAAACAAAAATCAAAAACAAACCTCTCCCCAAGTTAAAAGGATTTACCTGTAAAACTGGTATACTGTATGGCCATTTGACTACATTACTGAACAGTGTGACTTGAAATCCCCCAGGAACAGCTGGAGTTGAAGGTAGAGCTATAAGTCATTCACAATTTAATTTCCTCTAGATTTGCAATAAAGTCTCAGATTTGATCTATGACATCTATGTCACAACAAACTGGCCATTCTTAATGTAACTGTGTCTCAGACACATGCTTCCACCAGTGAAAAATATGGCATCAGAGATATTTGGCTCAGTGGAATGGGACTACAATAATGAATTAATAAACTGAAAGTGACATAAAAAGCACTGTGAAAAATAGGAATATGGTGAATAGGTATAAATCAGTGCACTAAGCCTTTGAATCAGCAAAGCACTTAAGTCAAAGTCTAACTTGAAGCAAGTGAGTAGACACATTCTTGTACACTTGTACCCTCTCTTTTTCCTTTTATTAAGTTAATGGTCATTAGAGACATCACTTGAGAGTACCACCCTGAAGCCCTCCACACAGAGCTCAGACATGGGAATAGATCTCTCTTACATAGGAAAAATGATTCCCAAGTTCTATTTATCATTCTATTGATATTCCTTGTTCAAATCTTTCCAAAATATCGCTTTTCCCACAAGGCAAGTTTGAAGTGTAACTCCATTTGGCACTTTGTCCTCCTCCATTGGTAGATGGGTCATAAGCAGATTGATGAGCCTCCTACAGGGTAGGTTAACAGAATTGTTTTTAAAGCTCCTCCAATAGATTATGTATTACATTGCAGGTGTTTCAAGTTCAGTTCCCTGATACCAACAGTTCCCTGAGGATGGACATTTTTTGCAGGAAAACAAAACACACAGAGAAAGAGCACATTTGTAGACGATTCTGTTTTTCATCAGTGCTTCTACTGTACTTTTTTTTGCCCGTGTTTTTTAAATGGTAAGTTTCTCAGACAGAGACTACTTTTATTTTGTATATTACAAGGCATCAAACCAAACACCAGTGCTAACAAACAACAGGATAGTGACTGAATATATATGTTGCCAGTTGTGGGTCAGAGACAAGTAGCTATCCACAGACAGCACAAGAGAAGTAAAGACTGGAACTGAAAAAACCCTTTAGCTTAACAGCGTTTAAAAGAAAAAAAACCTGTCTGTAGACACCAGATCTGAAGCCTGACAGATAAGTCAAGCAACCAAATGCAGGGATGAGAGACCATACATATAGCTAGGACTGAGAATTAAGCTTGCCAACCTGATCCAACCTTTACAAGGAAGAAGAGAAGGAGGAATTACTGGGAGCTGCTCAGCTATGCCTCTGATACCAAAAGAAAGACATGGGGCAACAGATACCTGTCCAAACAGATATTTAATTAAGTAGTGTCTTTTTAGTTGTGGGTGGGAAAGTTGAAAGAGAACACAGCTGAAAAGCTGGATTTGGGGGTGGGCTGCTATAAAGCAGTGTGCGTTACTGCTATTTTCAAATGTTTGTTTTTAATTGCTGTAATTGCAAGAAGAAATATTTGGAGTATACATATTATACATTCTTGCATAAAGAAAAAAGAAACGGCCTTATTAGTGCAAACACTCAGCTAAAATGATGCCTCCAAAATACATAATATTTTCTTCATTCCCTTATTGATGAACATTAAAGAAGTGTTTGGAGATAATTTAGAACACCTTTTAAGTATGATCTTAATGATTACTACAGGCAAATTAGTTCTCCCCTATTGCTTTTGAGTCTTTTACAGTATAAATTCTCAGTAGGGCATGTTGCATACCAACATAGGGCTTAACTTTACTTGTGCTTAACTTTACTGCTGTGAATACCTTCGCTGAAGTCTAGAAGACTATTCAAAATTATATATCTATTAAAGCTTTTGTAAGACCAAGGTCTACAGCATCAGCTCAGAAATAAACTGTGCACTGATCAGCAGTTGTTCACACACGCAGTCAGGTTTAGGGATTACCACATTATCCATAGGCAAGCTATTTTTGCGAATGGAATACAAATTCATTTCTACCTCATTTACCCCATTGATGAATTATCAATGAATTGAGCTTTCAAAAATCTAAAATGTAATTTCTGTTATCAGGGAATCCACACAAACTTTGTGCCTCTGCATTCCTTCTGTGCCTCTGCAGTTCCCTGTGGTGCATGATTACTTTGGGGGCAAGAATTTGCTTTGAAAAATATCACATTGCTTAAAAGGGGAAAAGTAGACACACCTGCGAATCTGAAAAGTAATGTGGTTTATTTCCCGTAGTGCGAAATAGTATTAGGATTAAAAGACCAAACTTTCTATGTGGGTCTGTATGAACAGAACCTTTACATTTGCAGTGTCTAATTGAAGTGAACGTGACACCACAAAGGTCCACTCATATGGAAATAAGACTTTGCAAAGGACTGCTGGTATGGAAAGCGGTTAAAGTGTTAGATTGGAATCACAGTGGATAAACCTAAAAACAATAACAATTCAATGTGCTCTAGAGAAAACTACCATTCACCATCTCTCCAGGCAAGTTTTAATATACAATAGGCAGGCCTAAAAGCTAATACTAATTCTTTTGCACATGCACATTTTGATCTACATACCGATCACCAATTTAAGATGCCCAGCCCATTAAACGTTGCCTGCTTGATCTTTTATATTCTTCATGACAGTTCTGCCTGAACACTGAATATCAATAATGCTGCCCTGCTGTATTACTTTTACCACCTATTCTCCTCCTCTACATTATTAGCAAAAAACCAGTACATACTGAAAGGAACAACTACAGAACGTTCAGCTCTCGTTGTTAGCAGCACATTCTTCTTCATACCAGCACAGACACTTGGATGAGCCAGTGCTGAGCAAAAATACAACCTTTGAAGAGTATCTCAAAAATCAATTTATAATCTCCCACATAAACCTCTTTCATTCCACTTCTGTTTGTCCTTGTTCTCTCCTTATTAGAGGAAAATTGTAAAAGCTAAATTCTCCTCTCTGATTTGTTGTGGCCAATTAAGAGACTGCTCACATTTGTCTTATTTAGCTTCAAAGATCAGATGCCTAGATGGGGTTTTATTTTTTACTCTAAGCACCTGGACATGAATTGTGCTTCTTCACAATTTACTGCACATCCCAATTTGGCCTGCTGTGAAGTCATGGAGAAAGCCAGACTTCTACACTACACAGCCCATTGTTTGAGGGAAGAATTGTAATATGAGAGGAAGACTACAAAATTATGATTAATTTTCATGGGAAACATATTAAAAGTTGCCCTGCTCTTCAGGCAGGTAAAGGCAGCAGAGCCAAGCCTGTACTACTTCTTTATGGCTGAAGCTATCTAAAAAGAAATAAAACAGCCAAGCTGTAGGCACAGATAGGAATATGCTCAAATTGGCCACAGGGAGCCCTCCGGAATACATTAGCACAGGGCCAAAACTAGCTAAAACTGGCCCCCAAGTAAGCAGTGTAATGAGCCTGTGACACACCACCAGGCTAGCATATATGTTTAATCAGATTAAATGCTCCTGAGATGCCCAAAGGGCAAAATGAGTCATTGTCTGTGCCTGAAGACTTTGATGAATAGAACATCTCTCATTCACAAAACAAATGGAAGTGCCTTGTGTCTCTTCTCCATCATAAATAATTTCTGCAAATGCCCCTTCTATTTTCTCCTTCTACTTTGATTGCTTTAGCATTCCTTTTTTAAAGAAAATCTTTGAAATTGTTTTACCTATTCCAGCTCATATATCAAAATACTGTCACCCTTATCAGAGTCACTCCAATTCTTGGCATAATTTAGCCAAGTTAAAAAAAAAGCCCTGTGTGCTAGTTTAAAACCCACATCTAGGCATAACAAATTACCATCAAATACCCACTAGGAAAAAATCTGAGAGTCTGATTTACATTTTTATTTATTTAACATTAATCAAGGTGCAGGCAGTCTCTTCCCCAATATGAGAGCCCTTCAAAGCTCCCAGCCTCTAAATGTGCTTCATTTCACTTCTATCTGTAATGACATAGCTGCCTTTTGGTGGATCAGTCACTCAACCTGTTACTAGGACAAACTATTTCTGACTCAGTCTGCTGAAAGCATTTCCTTTTGTCCATTTTAATTAAAAGGAACAATTATTTTCTTGTTTATTGTGCTCAGAAGTAAGATTCCCCATTTTCTATGTGAATCCTTTTTCACCAAGAAGAATGTCTATCACATAATGTAAACAGCCATGGTAAATCTGTGGGCATCTTAAGATAAACATTGAGGTGTTAGTATAGAGGTTTATTTTTTTTTTGTAAATAATATTTGCTTTCTCCAAAAGTTTACATTTATTTGAGAACATACAGATATGATTGAATTTTTAGTATAGGAAAAGAAACTATACCTGACACTATTTCCTGCTGGTAGAATATGGGAATAGCATTGAGAATTTTATTTTTTTGGCTCAGGCGTCATGAAGAGGTCTGTTGACTATGATCCAAAACAAAATCTTCACCTCATGCTGCACTTATTTGTAATCTTCAACTATACTGATAACACATGTCAGGTGAAGCAGGTTACTGGCAGTAGCACACATGCAGAAAAGGAAACAGATGTACTTTCAGCCTCTCGTTTAGTTTGCAGCTGTGGGGCTGGCATTTTAGAATAAAGGAATGGTTTTGTTTGGGTTTGTTTTGGTTTTTTTTAAATGAACATGTTTAATTTTGAAGCTATGGATTGACAATAACTGTGAAACACCTATTGCTTAGAGCAGAAATGCATTTTAAGGGCTCTGTTCTCTTATTGGCAAATCTGCATTATTTCCATTAACTCTAACATAGGAATACTAGCTGTAGACTAAATGCAAGATAAACCAAATCAGTTTAGGCTCCCATACACTGCAAAATGAATCCAATCATCATACACAGTAAGCGTTTCCATATGTTCCGATTAATTAGAGATGCAGGAGACAATTTACCCCAAGGGATTCTGAGTATGTTTAGCTCACACACTAGGGGTAGGGCCATCAAATGAGTAGCCCCACAGTTCTGCTAACTTCCCCAAGCAGAAGTAAGAGTTACTGTCAAATCATCATATTTTAAGATTTCAGTACGCATAATGGATATAATTTTTAGATAGTCACTACTGCTGTATTAACCCAAACAGTAACTCATAGCCATATTCTCTCAAATAGTACCTAAACCCATTCATACAGTAGTTCTCATCTTGGGCCTGCACTTTATCCACAGTAGAGTCAGAGAAAACATAGCAACAACAAAAAATGTCTGATGTTGCTGAAAAAAAAACTGAGTTGAAAAATACTGTGTTTTTTCCATTCTTCATGAAAAGCACAAGTTTTCAAGGAAATGTTTGTTTCATCAATTAATCTGCATTATAATTGAAATAGCTCACAACACATTTCTAACCAGTCCTAGCTAGAACACTTTATGAACAAAATTTAAACTGTTGTGGAAAGGATATCTGAAGTTGTATTTCAAGATGCCACGGGGCACGGGAGGAAGAGATATTTGAAGAAAATGTTTGATAAAAGAGAAAGACTATATTGCAAGGTTGTTTTTTGTGGGGGTTTTTTTTAAATGATGGGGGTTATTGTAGGTTATCTGACAAACCATAACAATCCTTTTTGAGTCTGGAATTGTGGGGAAAGTTCTGCTCTACAGATTTCCTCCCTCCCATGTTTTCCTTTTGAACAGAAAATTGTTGGAAGTTCATGTGGTGGGGGGGAGGGGCACAGTGGCTGTATTTAACTACTTTCACTTTCCACCGTATATTTCAAGTGTAAACAGAAAGAAAGTTAAAAAAAACAAGCAGAAGTTCCCTTGTAATTTCATTTTTTAATTTAAAAAACATGATTTTGCCAAATTTTATTGCAAACCCAAATGTTTCCTTCCATGAGAAACCATATTATTAGACACAATTTTTTCTTCAGAAACTTTTCCCTCAACTATTGAAACCTATTTGTGCACCTAAATAAGTGCTATATTAAGGATGGTTATTTATTTTTCTATTGAAACTCTTCAGGGAAAATGGGATTCTGACTAATTTCAAACCACTGCAAATAACTGCTTTAAAAAGAATGTTTGGACTTTTCAACAAAACCACCGTGAAACTGAGGATTTTCCATGAAAATATTCTGCAGAAAATGGAGTAACCCCATTTCTGACTAGCCCTGTTGTTTTTTTTCCAATACTACTGACAGCAGCAATGATACATACATATTTTTCAAATTGTATTAAAATTTTTTTGTATTCAAGAACTGAAGCAACTGACTACAAGGCTAGATGTAGTAAAGTAATTAAGTGGCTTATATAGGCTAAGAACTAACAGTATATGTTTGCATATATTACACGCCTAATATGGAGCATGGGAAATAAGGGGACGCTATTAGATACTATGAAGGTCCAAGATCAGACAATTCAGTATAAGTCTAAAAATAACAAGCAAAAACAAAAACAATGTATTCTAGCTTATGTACTTATATTTCAAACCAAAATATTTTGTTAGAAACAAAATAATCAAAGTGAATATACATCGGGGACAGGACAGGGAAGAAATCCTTTTACCTCGAGACACAGCAGCACCAGTTCCTCCAGTCCGGCTGGAGAACAGGTACGAAGTCCTGGCAGCCCTGGAGGAGGAGGACGGAGAGGACAAAACCGGGAAGGAAGCAACTCCACGCTCACCGCATCCCGTGCAAGCTGAAGAAGGCACGAAGGCCAGGAGGAAGAAGCGTCGCGTGATCGTCACTGGTGACTCTATCCTGAGAGGTACGGAGAGCCCCCTCTGTCACCGGAACCCCTCGGCACATGAGGTATACTGCCTACCTGGAGCGAGGATTCAGGATGTGAAAGGGATGCTCCAAAACGTAATCCAGCCCACCGATTATTACCCCATGGTCCTAGTCCATGTGGGCACTAACAATGCAGCCAGGAGGAGCCCCGATTGCCTGATGGAGGACTACCACGCTCTGGGATGCGTGCTGAAGGAGATGGGCGCACAGGTGGTTTTCCCTTCTATCCTGCCAGTGAGTGGACGAGGCAGACGGCATGAAACGTGCATCACGGAGACCAACTGGCGGCTGCAGGAATGGTGCTTCTTGGAAGGCTTTGGGTTCCTGAGCCATGACCGGCACATCACAACGAGAGACATGCTGGGATGGGATGAGCTCCACCTTTTCTCTAAAGGTAAGCATGTGTTCTCTTCTAGGTTGGTGGACCTCCTCCAGTGGGCTTTAAACTAGGCTCGTCGGGGGAAGGAGAAGATGAGGGCAGAGGAAACATCAGACTGCCAGACCAAACAGCACCCACAACTACAGCCCAGCCCAGACCAACGAGCGAAGCAAATAAACAGGTAAGAGAGAGGGTCCAGGGTAATGCTGGGACTAGGGGGTCAGTACACACACCCACAGGAGGCCTCAAATGCCTCTACACAAACACTCGTAGTATGGGTAACAAGCAGGAGGAACTCACCCTCCTGCTGGCTGACATCAGCCCGGACATAGTGGAGATTACAGAAACATGGTGGAACACACCGCATGATTGGGCGGTGAATGTCAAGGGCTATAGGCTGTACAGGAGGGACAGGATAGGAAACAGAGGTGGGGGCATGGCACTCTATATTAAGGAGGAATACACATCCTCACCAATTAGCAAGGAGTCAGGGGAGGGGCACTCTGAAGAGCTTTGTGTTAGAGTACAAGGCAGTCGAGGGGAAAGAGACTTAACGGTGGAAGTCTACTACAGACCTCCCAACCAGGGAGAAGAGCTTGACCAGGAATTCTTGGGTCAGCTCACAGAGGTAGTGAAGGCTAAGGATGTGGTAGTCATGGGGGACCTGAATTTCCCGGACATCTGCTGGGAAGAACAGTCAGCCAGGTCTCATGTAGGTTCTTGGCCAGAGTGCAGGACCTCCATCTAACCCAGGAGGTGCACAGCCCCACCAGGGGAGACACCTTGTTGGACCTAGTGCTGGCCACGGGTGATGACCTGGTGAGGGGGCTGCGGGTGCTTGACCACCTGGGTGACAGCGATCATTGCCTGCTGGAATTCACCATCCAGCACAAGGTGGCAAAGGCATGCAGTAAGGCAGCAGCCCTACATTTTAGGAAGGCAAACTTCAGCGAGCTAAGGAGGATAGTTGGAGAAGCGCTGAGGTCCCGGAGGGGAGAAGAGCCAGGTGTCCAAGGAGAGTGGTCGCTCCTTAAGGAGATGATCCTCCAAGCTCAAAGGAAGGTAATCCCAACGAGGATCAAAGGGAGCAGGAGAGCACACAAGCCTCCATGGCTCACCAAAAGCATCCGGGAATGTCTCCTTGCTAAAAAGGAGGCTTACACCCAATGGAAAGAAGGGGTCATCACCAGGGAGGACTATTCTGTAGTTGCTCGGGGATATAGGGGGGTAGTTAGGAAGGCCAAGGCAGAGATGGAACTGGGACTAGCTTCCCAGATTAAGGACAATAAGAAGTCCTTTTTTAAATACACAGGGGGTAAAAAGAAGGTCCCGGGTAATGTGGGGCCCTTGCAGGACACATTGGGAAACTTGGCTGTCACACCAGACGGCAAAGCTAACATGTTCAACGATTTCTTCGTCTCCGTCTTCCTAAGTAGGGACCAGAACATCCACCTCCCTGCTGGGCCCCCCTCGGGCCCCAGGGGAGGCACACCTGGGCCATGGGTTAGCGAGGATTTAGTTAGGGAGCTTCTGGAGGGATTGGTCGTATTCAAGTCAGCCGGCCCGCATGATCTCCACCTTAGAGTTCTAAAGGAACTGGCGGAGGTCATTGCAAGTCCCCTGGCATGGCTTTACGAGCACTTGTGGTGCTCTGGTGAGGTACCGGAGGACTGGAAGAGGGCCAACATGGTCCCCACCTTCAAAAAAGGCAGGAAGGAGGACCCGGGAAACTGTAGGCTGGTTAGTCTTACCTCGATCCTAGGCAAGCTGTTCAAGAAAATTATGCTGGCACACATCCAGGAGGGGCCAGCAGGGGACTGCATGCTTAGGGGCAAACAACACGGGTTCATCGGTGGCAGATCCTGTCAGACCAACCTGGTGCCTTTTATGATCAGCTCACCAGATCATTAGATGCAGGGTAGCAGTGAATATAGTCTTCCTGGACTTCCGGAAGGCTTCAACACTGTCTCTCACCCCGTTCTCATTAAGAAACTGGGGGGCTGCGGTGTAGACACCCACACAGTCAAATGGGTCGCCAACTGGCTGGAGAACCGCACCCAGAGGGTGGTAGTGGATGGGTCTTTCTCAACCTGGAAGGATGTGGGCAGTGGGGTTCCGCAGGGCTCGGTCCTCGGGCCCGCACTGTTCAACATCTTCATCAGTGATTTGGATGAGGGGCTAAAAAGCATCCTGTTCAAATTTGCTGATAACACTAAGATGTGGGGGGACGTGGGCACATTGGAAGGATGCAACAGACTACAATCAGACCCAGACAGGTTACAAGGGTGGGCAGACGAGAATAGGATGGGTTTCAACACAGACAAGTGCAAGGTGATGCACCTCAAGAGGAACAACTGGCACCATACCTACAGGTTAGGGAACTCCCCTCTTGTCAGCACAGAGGCGGAAAAGGATCTTGGGGTCATCATTGACTCCAAGATGAACATGGGCCAGCAGTGTGGGGAGGCAGTTAAGAAGGCCAACCGCACCTTGTCATGCATCCACAGATGCATCTCGAGCAGGTCCAAAGAGGTGATCCTCTCCCACTATGCAGCACTGGTCAGGCCACAGCTGGAGTACTGCGTCCAGTTCTGGGCACCGCACTTCAAGAGGGATGTCAACAGCATGGAGAGGGTCCAGAGGAGGGCCACTCGTATGATCAGGGGACAACAGGGCAGGCCCTATGAGGAGAGGCTACAGGACCTGAACCTGTTCAGCCTCCAAAAGAGAAGGCTGAGGGGGGATCTTGAGGCCTGTTATAAACTAGTCAGGGGGGACCAGCAGGCATTGGGGGAGTCCCTGTTCCCCCGAGCACTGCCAGGAGTGACCAGGAATAACGGTCACAAGCTGGCAGAGGGTAGGTTTAGGTTAGATATCAGGAGGCGCTACTTCACAGTCAGGGCGGCTAGTGTCTGGAACCAGCTTCCAAGAGAAGTGGTGCAGGCTTCTACCCTGGGGGTTTTTAAGAGGAGGTTGGATGAACATCTTGCTGGGGTCATTTGACCCCAGTATTCTTTCCTGCCATGGCAGGGGTTTGGACTAGATGATCTGCTCAGGTCCCTTCCAACCCTAGAAACTATGAAATTATGAAACTACCTGTACTGAGGAAGCTAATGGGTAACAGGCATGCAGTTTAATGAAACAAAACAAAAAATAGTATGAAATGCATTAAAGCAAAAAATGATTTTTCCAAATACAACCTCTGGACAAATATAGACTCCTTTTAAAAGTGTAAATTTAACTACAGCTGAATGAAAACTTTTCTCTGGAGGATGTGTGGGGGGAAGGGAAGCGAGAGGATTGCTGGAAATTTTGTACATATGTTGTTTCTGTTTGAAGTGGAATGAGCTTTTGGTGTTCTGAAAAAGGCAAAAAAGTGTTTCAGATCAAACAAAATGCTTTTTTTGGTTGTCAATTTATTGAAAGAAAAAAAGATTGGTTTTACCAGGAACAAAAAAAGCGTGGTTTGATTTTTGAGTAATTTAAACTCTTAAACTACCACCAACTGGAAAAGAATATTCTGAAATAGGTTACTTGACAATAAAAATATTGAAAGGAAAAAAGAAAAAAAAAAGGAGGAAAAAAGGGGGAAAAAGGAACATCCAATTAAAATAAAAGAATTGGCCACCCGGCCATGTTTAAGGAACAACAAAATTAAAAGTCACCAGGGTCCCTAAATCTGCATGTTTCACTAAAGAAAGGAAGAAGGCTGAAACAAATTCACTGAGCTCAGAATTGATTTTCAGAAATTATTTTTTCAATTTGACAGATTTTATAGTAAACTTGCATTTGTCCTTAGATGTGTAGAATCAAAGAGAAATAATTAGACCCCCAGCAAGGCACATAGTAATGGGGAACACTACTGATGCCAGGGAAGATAAGTGCTCAAAAACTGAAGGTGACCTTTCTGCCAATACATTCCCTTTATCTGACAGAACGGATGAAATGGAAGGAGTCCTGGCTACAAATAGTTTAACAAGGAACCAAGAGATTTCCCTCCCACTGATCAGGCTATGATACAGGATAACCCATGCTTCTCAAAGGCATAGTACTTGCAAAAAACCAAAAACAAACAAACAAAACCCCCCATAATCCTTGCAGATACCAACACGTCTGCAGTATGCCACCTCCCCTGTCTGAGTGTGGTGCAGGCTGTTAAGAGCTCTAATTAAGCCCCAACTGTCTGATAACATATGCAGTGCACTATTTTTACAGTATTATACAAATATTTAAAGTGTTTTGACAGATTGTGTTCTGAGAACATTTAACTGAATTTCAAATAACTAAATCACAGAATTTCTTCTGGTGTCTTCCAGTTGATTGGATATAGAGTAAGCACATGATAAATATAGTAAATGGATATTTATAATATGTAAAATTAAGGGGATGGCATTTAGAGATTAAATATAAAGCAGGGCTTTTACTCTCCTGAAACTATGAAGCTGGCTAGCATTTATGGTTGGGGCATTACTTTTTTCTTTTCTTTCTTCTCTCCCTGAGGAAACCAGAAAATAAATCTGAATTAATTAGTGGACACCATAAAAAGCCAATTTCAAATAAAATATACTACTAACCTCCTAGCTCAGTAGAAACAGGATTTATTGCTTACTTTTCTATTTACTACAGTAGGGCAGAAGAAAGTTACAATATTGACCTTTTCCCCTTTGATCTTTTTCCAAATTGATAAAACACTTAACAAGGAATGTTTTGTTGCCATTGTGAGAAATAAACCAAACTAAAACTGAACAGTCAGCCTGTCTCAAAGGTCTGTTCTCCCATCCATGTATGCACATACCCTCTATTAACATTAATGAGAATTGCCCATGCATATGGATGAGAGATCAGACCCTTAATTTGTTTAGATGAGACCAATTTTAATCAGTGTGAGCCAATGCATAATATTGTAGCATGCTTCTGTGGTTGGTGAGTCAACACGTTGGCGGCTTTCACTTTATATTCTGAGAGCTGCTGGCTAGATCAAGAATTTTAAACAGAAGAATGTCAAAATGTTAGTCAAGAGTATCATTTTCAAGGTACTTGTTCCTTGGTGAGAGGAAAAAAAGACTCAGGGACTTAGAATGACCTTGCAATAGTAAACCAGCAAGCCCAAAGCACTGAAAGTCATAAGATTCAACATTGACCTCTTGGTACCAGTATCTTGCAGCCACTACTGGGTCCTGTTACACTGAAAGCATTGCTTTTGTTTGTTAAACAAGATAAACACACAGAGATGGTTATTCTGACACTTCAAAAATTTGTATCACCTTTTACCCTCTTTGTAACCAGACATTAAACTCAGTAGAGGCATTTATTCAAATAACAAGCTTCAAAGAAAATAATTTAGAGTTGTTACACGAATGGCGTAATAGAGACGGGGAGAAAGACCTCACTGGAAGAGAGGCTTCTTATGCCACTGAACTCCTTCTGAGAATTAATATGCATCCCAGGGGAAGTGTCCACATGCCAGAAACATATATTCAACTATATTCTTATACTAGAGAACATTTTCCTTAAACTTTTCCATCTCTCTTCAGATGTTTTTCTGTTAGATGACATAATACCTTGCCAAGCCACATGCATTTTATATACTTTTGTATTACATAGAACGTTTCCAATGATAAGCAGTGTGAATATAATATATACATTCTAAAGATATCTTTTAAAAAGGCACTTAATGCCAACACCAGGAATTTGTACATGAAAAAAAAATCTGAATTTGAAGTCTCCAGGTCTCCACACAAGCACAAGGCTCTGTGCACAAAACCTTTGAACCATAGGCTGGTTATGACTTCTCTGCTCCATTTTGTCCTCTACTCTCACGTGCTCTTTGTCAAATGTTACCCTTGGCCCACGTACAAACATTCAAATGTACCATGGGAAGTCTTGAAAAAATAACCTGCCAAGAGAGCACTGTACAAGTGTTCAAGGAGCTCAGTGGGCACCATGCAGACAGCCCGCTTTGCTGAAGTTGCAGAGCCAGAGGGCCTCTGTGCATGCATCCCAGCATGGTCAGCAGGTTTCCTGAGCTGTTGAATAGTGCCAAAAGGAGCAGAGTGCACAGGGCCATCTCTACCCCAAGGGACCTTGGGGAACCCCTGCTCACAATCTGCTGCGTAGCTTTGCGAGAGGAGACCCAGAGCATGCCTCCTCTCATCAGCTGCAGTTATATCAATTTCTAGGTGCGGGTCTGGGTCACATGGAGGGGGCATAGCTACCTTCTATTTCCTGCACTGGGCTGGTAAAAGAAGCTGGGATTTCCTGGCCCTGGAGCAGTTGTTAGGCAGCTTTAATTTTAACAAATCCCATGCATACTTTTGGGCTCTTTTGTTTGTGCCTATTATGGGAAGCTATGCAGTACAACCCTGGAACACTATTCCACCCCCTGTGTACCACACCACCAGAATATTCTGTACAAGCTGCAAATACAGAATGCAGTATTAAAATTTTTCATATTCCTCCCTACACAGATCCAAGCGCTTTTGCTACTGAGTTCAATTGCTCCTGGAAAGCAGTAGGCATATGTTCGCTGGAGTTTGTTTTGGCTCGGGTAAACTGGATTTAAGTTTGTTAAATACATTAAGCAATCAGCTTTAAAGTCTGATATTTTTGAGCCTCCTGTTGGAACTGTGTTACTTCTTATAGGGATTCTATGCCCTGCTAATCAAATGCAGAGCCCCCCATTTCTACCCTCTACCACTGTTGAAACATCGGACTTTCATCCTACCAATACTGCTATTAAATTGAGGGGAAAATCCACATTAGGGTGACGGGATGAAGGGAGCATATATGTCCTACATTTTAATACCACATACTTGAAGTTGCTTAGACATTTAGAAAGTAAAGCTGCAGTACCAGCAGGGAGAGATTCATGAACAGAGTCCAGGTAAGGTGGCCAAAGGTGCGTGATAAATGAAATTTTTCACATGTCTTTGCAATTTATCACATGGATCTCACATGAAAAGGCATTTCCCTTCTCTCACACAGACTTCTAATTGCTTTCTTTACTTTCAGCACCATTTTTCCCACAGGGCCTTAAGTGCTGAGATGCATAAGAGCAGTTCAGTACACAATATTCTTTTTCAAACTGGTAAAGATTAAGTATTTTTTAAGGGAGACAACACACTACACCACTGACTTTTTTATGTGAAAATATTTTATGTCAAGTCAATATTGAGGTGCACACTGTAGCTGATAGTAAAGTAATAAAAGAAGATTCTTTTAAGCTATTTATTCTTGCTAGCATGTTTAACAAATACTAAAGAATTTAGTACAGGGTAGCAGTAGATAAAAGAAGAACTGGATTGTAGAGCTAAGCAGTTAGAACATCGACGATGCTCAAAAATAATTAGCAGTTAAATTACCAGCATAACATATATTGTCCATAACTTATTTAAAAATTAAAATAAGTTAATATTAAAAATGTTTTAAAGTGAATAATATGTTACTGTAAACTAAATCCATGCAAAAGACCTAGAGCTTTGGAAGCATACACCTTAGTTACATGATACTGCATGCCCAATAAGCTCTACTTTAAACAAAGAATGTCCCCTCTATTTAAAGTTTCTCTTAGAGTCAATGTACTCACCTGCAGAGAAGTTTATCTAAGCTGGATTTCACCTGGAATATTTGGATCATTGGAGATTGTTTAAATACATTTTATTTACCAAAATCAAGTCCACTTTAGCCAATCAAAAATGAGTCTGATTGTCTCAGCCCAATATCTGTTGGGGCTGCTTAGAACTGAAAACATGTTTGCATGGTAAGTAAATTCAACATATCACTTAGGTCTGAACTCAGGACAATAATACTGCAAACAAACTGTGTTTTCATGCTGTATCCACTAGCACAACCCTGGAGCATCTTGGTTGGGTAAGAAGAAACTGCTCATTTTGTGCCATGCTATTAACTCTTCACTTGGCTAACTAACAACTGCCAATTTATAATAAAATTCTAAGAACACACCCTGAAGATAAAAGCAAAAATGTTAATTACATAACCTCTCTTTCCATGAGTACCCTGTGAAACTCCAAGGTTCTTTGAAACACTGGGTTTCATCATCTTTATATTTAGGTCCTAGACGATTCAAGAATAGCAAGAATGAAAAGAATGTCAATTCTATTCTGCTCTGAAAAAACAGCTGAGAAATCTGATGAAGTTTACTGATCTAGCTTCCAGTCACAGAACTATTAAGCAGAAAACTGCTGCATAAATATTTTGTCCCAAAGAACTGTTAGAAAGTAGAGCTGATGGTAAAAGTATCTTTCTCTTTTAAGCTAAAAAGAACGAATCAGCTCTTCTCTCCAGAAGGAAGAGTTTCTGTGTGATGGCAGTCACTCTCAAAAGTGATAAAAAATGAGAATATATATTTTTAAGTAGTTTCCCGATAAGGATAGGATTATGCTCTATTGCTTCAAATAATTCCCACCTTCATTTTAAACCTTTGAGAGGTTATCAATAAGCATGCATGAAACTGGTCATTAGTTGACTATGTTTCTTTTAAGCATTTTAAATTTTCTGTTGTGCAAACATTGGGAAACTTTTCATTGAATTCATCCACCATATCCAAGGTGATTCTAAAGTATACTGTATACCTGTCATACCTGTTTCTATTGGGAAGGAGTGTATGGGAGGCTTCTTTGGGTTTTTTTGAGGCCAATCAAGAAATATCACTATTGAAAACTCCTATGGAGTTTCCTTTTATGCTTGTCTAAAGAGACTCTAACCTTTAGGCACTATCATAAAACAAAACAATAATAATGTTAATATTGCAAATGTCAGCAGAAAACAAAGAAACCAAATTCATGCAATGAAGCAATTGACAATGGAAATAATTTGGGGTAAAAACAAAAGTTGTCTATACAGACGATAACTTTTAATCTGATTTGTTAAAACAATCATTACCCAATGAAGGAAATGCTCATATCTACCAATTCACAAGCAGTATATAACCTGAAATTCATTGACAGGGACTATTCACTGAACAACCAACAACAACAAAAATAATACAAACTGCATTTATTCACATGTGGATGGAAGGCTAAACTTACTAAGTTGTTCTTTGTAAATCCCCTGGCTAAGACAATTAAACCTATGGTTTAATGGTCAGGCTACCCAAAGTAGTTTCAAATACTGCAGAAGTCAGCTAAGCATTCCATACTTCTGAGGCAGAAGAAGCATGTTCTACATACATTTCCCTAGAAAGGAAAGTTATATAGATAAAGACCTTAACAAAAAGGAGAGAGAGAAAAGTTTTCATATGATTTTTCTAATCTTGGTGAAGATTCAGAAAGTCAGAGAAACCCACTTGTTGGTGTCCCAAAGAGATTACAATGAAACATGGCTGCATGCTTCAATTCTCTTTTGAACCACACCTTCAAGTAGCTGAAGGCTGCTATTAAATCCCCATTCAGTCTTCTCTTCTCTAGATTAAATAAGCCCAGTTCCCTCAGCCTCTCCTCATAAGTCATGTCCCCCAGCACCCTCACCATTTTAGTTGCCCTCCACTGGACTCTCTCCAATTTTCCCACACCCTTTCTTTAGTGAGGGGCTCAAAACTGAACACAGTACTCCAGGTGTGGCCTCCCCAGTGTTGAACAGAGGGCAATAATCATTTCCCTTGATCTGCTGGCAACACTCCTACCAATGCAGCCGGGTATGTTAGCCTTCTTGGAGCCAAGGGCACACTGTTGACTCACATTCAGTTTTTTGTCGTTGGTAACCCTCAGGTCCTTTTCTGCAGAGATGCTGCCCAGGCAGTCAGCCCCCAGCCTGTACTTGTGGATAGGCTCATTCCATCCTAGTGTAGGACCTTACACTTGTCCTTATTGAACCTCATGAGATTTCTGTTGGTTCAATCCCCTGATTTCTCTGGGTCTCTCTGAATCCTAGCCCTAAACTGCAGCATATCTACTACTCATTACAGCTTGATGTCATACTGTCGTGCAGTTCATTTAACTCCTCATTCTAGCTTTGTCCATATGTTGAATCCTTACCTTCCTCACAATACTGCAAGAATTGATTAGATGACTGTAAACATTTACAGAACTGTAAACTATTGTTTTTATTGCAAATTGCATTTAAAGATGTGAAATGTGGCCTCAAAGTTCAAGTGAAGCTAACATAAATAAATCTGTGAAGTAAATTATTCTTCCTGTTTATAGTCTCAATTTTATGGGAACACAATTTTGCAGACCTTACAAAGCTGATCTATGTCACCAGATTCTACCTTCTATTAGTAATGCAATGTGTCTCACATACACACATGTACATATTATACACACAAGCAATCTATTTATACTAAAATCAAAATTGTTTGGGGTCTTCTATCAAAGTAAAAAAACTGGATTATAAATTGTTACTCAGTTGCTACCAAAAATGATTAGATGTCTGATAGAGTAAATGGAATAATTTCTAGGGTTAGAACTGAACTGTTGGCACTGGATTTATGACCCAGATACCCAAACTCTCAGACCAACCATGACTTCTCCATTTCATAATAGACAAATTTTATGGATACACAGTAATAGCAGATAAGAATAATGCAGGCAAGGCAAAAAAAAATAACCTCCCCAATTCTATATCTATCAGTGCTAGGGGCTGTCAGAGAGGGAAGGCACATCTGGCCAGTACTCAAGCTACACCCTGAGGTTCTTTCTTAAATGTCAGACGTCAGCAGCCTGGAGGTCAAGGGCCAAGGCCCATCCCCCACAGTGAGGTGAGTGATACAGGCTGGTGGTGGTCCTTTCTGTTTATGATGGCCTCCACTTCCCCTTTCAGGGAACCTTTACTATTCTGAAATCCATCCTTTTCTATTCTTTCTCTCCTCTGACGACTCTTCATCTCAGGCATCACTGATTGGTTAGAATACAGTCTGCTAGTCTCAGTTAATGAGGTGGCACTTGCTTTGCTTTGTGTATTTGCATTTGCTAAATAAATTGATTAGTTTTCCAGTGGTCATCATACTGTCCATGTTCTGTCCTGTCAGCATGTTCCTTTGTTCCAACAAACCCATCATGAGCACACATCTTAATCTGGTTATTTACCTAATTTAGTTTGTTCACCAAAGCTGGAAATCTCAAGGGCTCAGCAGTTGCGCACTGTGACCTGCAGCCAATACTGCAGAGTCCCTTATTTCTGTTTGGGTACACTGGTCATGTTATGGAACAGTGTGGTACATGTCTTCAATTTCTCAGGCTGTGTGTCTGCTGGCTTCAAACACAGTAGTCCTTGAAGGAAACTTTTCACAAACAGGCTTTTAGAAATCAGTTCATCCTTGCTGTTCCCCTAGACCATTGTTCTAATTCATATCTACTTTGCCAACAAGTCAGTTTCCAAAAGCAAACATCTAAATATCATTTTCTTGCCATCAAGAAGTATAATTATTGTGTGGCTTAGCTGACATATGAATCCTGCTAGAAATGTGTTACTTGCACTTAGAATTATGCAAACCTTTAATTAGGAATCCTAAACCCACATGAAACTCATTTAATCTTTTTTTTTTTTTATACAATTTTGAAAAACTTAGTCAAAATAGCAAATGAGTGGTATAATAGATTTTTTTTTAATACCTGAAACTCAAAGTGAAACTCAGGAAAAAAAAGTTGGTTTGGATTCAGATCAAATAAGAGGTGTCTATGAACTCCTGCAATATCATAGTTTCATAGTTTGCAGGGTTGGAAGGGACCTGAGCAGATCACCGAGTCCAACCCCCTGCCAGGGCAGGAAAGAGTACTGGGGTCAAATGACCCCAGCAAGGTGTTCATCTAGCCTCCTCCTAAAGAGCCCCAGGGTAGGAGCCAGCACCACTTCACTTGGAAGTTGGTTCTAGATCCTAGCCGCCCTGACCGTGAAGTGGCACATCCTGATATCTAGCCTAAATCTACCCTCTGCCAGCTTGTGACCATTATTCCTGGTCACTCCTGGTAGTGCTTAGGGAAACAGGGACTCCCCCAATGCCTGACTAGTTTGTAACTAGATCCCGCCTCAGCCTTCTCTTCTAGAGGCTGAACAGGTTCAGGTCCCATAGCCTCTCCTTATAAGGCCTGCCCTGCTGCCCCCTGATCATGCGAGTGGCCCTCCTCTGGACCTTCTCCATGTTGTCCACATCCCTCTTGAAGTGCGGTGCCCAGAACTGGACACACTACTCCAGCTGTGGCCTGACCAGTGCCACATAGAGGGGGAGGATCACCTCCTTGGATCTGCTTGAGATGCATCTGTGAATGCATGACAAGGTGTGGTTGGCCTTCCTGACTGCATCCCTACACTGCCGGCCCATGTTCATCTTGGCATCAATAATGACTCCAAGATCCTTTTCTGTATCTGTACTGAAGAGAAGGGAGTTCCCCAGCCTGTACGTATGGTGCTGGCTGTTCCTCCCCAGGTGCATCAACTTGCACTTGTGTTGAATCCCAGCCTATTCTCATCCTCCCACCCCTGTAACCTATCTAGGTCCGATTGCAGCCTATTCCTTCCTTCTAGTGTGCCCACGTCCCCACACATCTTAGTGTTATCAGAAAATTTGAACAGGGTGCTTTTTACCACCTCATCCAAGTCACTGATGAAGATGTTGAACAGTGCAGTCCCAAGGACTGAGCCCTGCAGAACCCCACTGCCCACATCCCTGCAGGTTGAAAATGACCCATCCACTACCACTGTCTGGGTGCGACCCTCCAGCCAGTTGGCGACCCATTTGACTGTGTAGGTGTCGACACCACAGTCCCCCAGTTTCTTAATGAGAACGGGGTGAGAGACAGTGTTGAAAGCCTTCCGAAAGTCCAGGAAGACTATGTCCACTGCTACCCCTGCATCTAAGGATTTGGTGAACTGGTCGTAGAAGGCCATCAGGTTGGTCTGACAGGACCTGCCTCTAAAGATCTCATGTTGGTTGCCCCTAAGCATAATCTCCCCTGCTGGCCCCTTGTGGACATGTGCCAGAATAATTCTCTCAAAAAGCTTGCCCAGGATTGAGGTAAGACTAACTGGCCTATAGTTTCCTGGGTCCTCCTTCCTCCCCTTTTTGAAGATGGGAACCACATTGGCCCTCTTCCAGTCCTCTGGCACCACATCAGAGCACCATGAGTGCTTATAAAGCCATGCCACAGGTCCCGCAATGACCTCAGCTAATTCCTTCAGTACTCTACAGTGGAGATTGTCCGGACCAGCTGACTTGAATACATCCAGTCCCTCCAGAAGTTCCCTAACTAGTTCCTCACTAACCCTTGGCCTATCTGCACCTCCCCTGGGGTCTAAGGGGGATCGGGGGGGGGGCTGTTCTGGCCCCTGCTCAGGAAAATGGAGGCAAAGAAATCATTAAATATGTTAGCTTTGTTGTCTGGTGTGACGACCAAATTTCGTAGCGTGTCCTGCAGGGGCCCCACATTACCCGGAATCTTCTTTGTGTCCCCTATGCATTTAAAAAAGGACTTCTTGTTGTCCCTGATCCGGGGAACTAGTCCCAATTCCATCTCTGCCTTGGCCTCCCTGACTGCCCCCCTGCCTCCTGGCAACCACAGTATAATCATCCCTGGTGATGGCCCCCCTTTCCATTGGGTGTATGCCTCCCTTTTAGCTAGAAGACACTCCCGGATGGTTTTGGTGAGCCATGGGGGCTTTTGCGCCCTCCTGCCCCCTTTGATCCATGTTGGGATTACCTCCCTTTGGACTTGGAGGATCATCTCCTTAAGGAGCACCCACTCTTCTTGGACATCCAGCTCCCCTCCCCTACCCTCCAGGACCTCAGTGCTTCCCTGACTATTCTCATTAGCTCACTGAAGTCTGCCTTCTTGAAATCTAGGGCTGCTGCCTTGCTGTAGGCCTTTGCCACCTTGCGCTGGATGGTGAATTCCAGCAGGCAATGATCGCTGTTGCCCAGGTGGTCAAGCACCCGAGCCCCCTCACCAGGTTGTCACTGGTGGCCAGCAGTAGGTCCAACAAGGCATCTCCCCTGGTGGGGCTGTGCACCTCCTGGGTTAGATGGAAGTCCTGCATTCTAGCTAGGAACTTATGTGAGTGGTCAGACCTGGCTGACTGCTCTTCCCAGCAGATGTCTGGAAAGTTCAGGTCCCCCATGATGACCACATCCTTTGACCTAACTACCTCTGTGAGCTGACTTAAGAATTCCTGGTCTAGCTCTTCCCCTTGGTTGGGTGGTCTGTAGTAGACCCCCACTGTTAAATCTCTTCCCCTTGACTGCCTTGTAGTCTAACCCAGAACACTTCAGAGTGCCCCGCTCTGATTCTTTGCTAATTGATGAGGATGTGTATTCCTCCTTAATGTAGAGTGCCACGCCTCCACCTTTCCTCCCTGTCCTATCCCTCCTGTACAGCCTATAGCCCTTGATATTCACCGCCCAGTCATGCGTTGGGACCCACCACATTTCAGTGAGCCCCACTATGTCTGGGTTGGTGTCGGCTAGCAGGAGGGTAAGTTCCTCTTGCTTGTTTCCCATACTATGAGCATTTGTGTAGAGGCATTTGAGGCCTCCTGATGATGTGTGCACTGGCCCCCTACTTTCAGCATTACCTTGGGCCCTGTTGCTTACCTGAGTATAATGTTCCGCTCGTTGGTCTAGGCTGGGCTGTAGTCGTGGGTGTTGCTTGGTTTGGCAGTCCAAGGCTTCCTCCATGCTTATCTTCCCCTTCCCCCAGTGAGCCTACTGTTTACTTCAAAATGTATTTGAAAAACAAAATGTATTTGAAAAGCTTTTGCTTTGATATCCTATCTCTAGAAAAGTTATATTATTGCAGCAGAGGGTCTGAAGGTAATATGCAGATACTAAACTTGCATACAATCTTTTGTACTATTAAAAATAACCCCTCTTTTAGTGGATATCTTTCCCTACTTATTTCAAGACATCTTACTTACTGAGTTTCTATGCATGTTACCAAAGAAGCAGGCAGAAATAAAATCTCAAAAATGCTGGGTATATATCTATGTACAATTTCTTGGCTCCCAAGTTTTGCCTTGACTTGTAAGTAGAAAGATCAAGACTTGGCTTTCTGCTCCACCTCACTCAATGATTCCTCTAGTCCAGTGTTCTCAACCCTTTTTTAACTCAAGGCATCCACTGTGTACCCCTTAGAAAATATCAGGTCTTAGCTTTTACTTATCTCTTGATTATGGAACTTCTAGCATCCTGGTTGAACATCACTGCTCTAATCAGCATAGCTTTATCTTTCAACCACAACAAAGTTCAAGAATCGGGGGAGGGGAAAGTTATAAAAAGAAAAAATTCCTGGAATTGATCTGCTTAAGATGGAGTGATGCAATCCAATCAATTTGGTTCTGTCTTTTCCTCTGGTAGGCTTTTGCACCATTATTGAAAGCAGTCTCAGAACGCTTACATGGCCTTGTGCCTTTCTTCTAGGGAAATGCATGAATTCAGCTGGGTGCTATTCACACAGAAAGGCCATTCCTGATACAAACATATTCCATGTTAAACATTGTCTCAGCTGCTGTCATCTTGCCAAAGCTTTTGCATGGATCAACATTACCTCTCAAAGACCCCACAACAATTAAAACAAAATAAAAGAAGTGCAGTCTTCAGGTATCAAAGGTACATTTAAAAAGATTTTCTAACTCCCAATTCTGCTTATTTTTTCTTCAGGTTCCTCTTGCTTAAATCATTCAGGAGAGACCCAATTCTTTGCTTATGCATAGATGGGCAACAAAATAGCCTCCTGGATTTCATTAACAAACCTTGAACTTGTATTTTAACAGACCCTGAACTTCTATTAAATAATAATAATAATAATAATAATTAGATTTAAACAGTACTAAAGATCAAATTGGCTGTCAAAATGGTTTTCAGACCATTCCCCATACCTGTCTTGTATATGTATTTGCCAATGGCTGTATCAACTCATGTGCACCCCACACTGGGCCCATAAATCGCACAAAATGTTGACGAACCTCAGGAATAGATACTGCTCCAAAAGAGAGAAACCGCAAAGGGAAATAGATGGCCAGGGGAGGCAACCTTTCCTAGTTTTAAACTAAATATGCATGTTCTCAGATTCAGGACACAGACAGTGGGATTCTAATGGGAAAATGAGGCATGATCTTGTCAAACAACTGAACTACAGTGGTATACCTGAACCTGCTGAGGGGGCTAGAAATACTTACTTAATAAAATATTCAAGCCTCTTGTTCTTATAAGTGGAAAAAATATGGCAATTTCTCAGGGCCTATAACCTTCAAGGGAAAATAAAACACCACAACAGGAACAATAAAGACACTATCACTCAGTGGATGGACAAAGTAAACATAGTATTTACACACCAGCAATTTTTTTCTCCTATATTTTCCAGGTTTTTGCATATTGGTGAATTTACTTGCTGGATCCCAGTCTTCATTTCTGACATTTAGCAACACAGGCCAACGCCCTCTTTACCCCAGTCTGTCAAGGGATGGCCAATCTGTGGCACAAGTGCCTTAAGTGGCTCTGGCAGTGGCTTAAGGCACAGGTGCCTTAAGTGGCAAGAGCCTCTGTGGTGTGCGGCAGATGAGCAGATTGGGTAGGGCAAAAGGAATGGCACTCAGGGTAGATGCTGGGCTAATATCTGGCACACCAGTCAGAACATTTGGCCTCACTGTTCTATTTAGCTTCCCAAGTATTTCAAAAGCTGTGACAGTTAGAGTGGTGTTTAAGCCAGTTACCAATCTCAATACATTAATGAAGGAGAAGGAGAAGACGAGCTTGTCACCCCTGCTATACAGAATGCTATAAGAATGTAAAAGCCAAGTATTACTGTTAAAAAAAAAAAAAAGTTTGACTTACCTATAAAAATGCACTTGATTGTCCCTAAAATACAATCCCTAAGTGCTTTATGCAGAATTGTCATTGACCCTTAAGATTCTGTTTTTAGTTATTGTTTGTAATAGACAGTTATTGAATTATCTGCTCTCAAAAATTCCCTCACATTATCTCCCTGGATAAGGGGTTCTCGTGATTATTTCTTTTATAGATGGCAAATCTATTACAGTTTTCAAGACAAAATGTCTTTATGGTAGTTCATTAATATTAACATAAAATTCCTAAGTAATGATACCACAACTATGATAGTGATCTGTGGAAGTCAACTTGGGATCATAACAGTTTGTGCTATAAGATTGTGTAATTTAGTCTATAAGGGTGCATATCTGCCCTACCTTCCCAATAATACCAGAACTGGCCAAGACTCTCATTCCCTTCTCATTTTATTGCTTTGGTCTATATGCCTTTCACTCACTTCCCAACTTACTTATGCTCTCTTAAACATTATTCAGTAGCAATGATGATCTCAAATAGTTCTATGGAAGTCTGTCAGTATGGGTGTAGGCAGGGAACATACATGGTGATTTCATTAAGAAACTTTACTCCCCTCTCAAGCTACTGAAACAAGGAGACTGCTTTAGTGTCAAGAGGGGTTTTCTAATGTCAGGCAACCAGAGAATGGGGTAACAGCTGTTTATCCAGGAAGAGGCCCTCAGTAAAGGATTTAAGATAGAGTTTAAGAAGTACTGAACTGTACCTTGATTGCTTAAATTTAATTATTCTGATAGCTGCTGGAAGTCATGTAGAACATTTTATATGAATTTCTGTATGGCTAGTCAGTTATATTCATACAGAGTTTGCTGGTTGTTCACCTTCGAATGGTATTCATGACTTGTATTCATTATCTCCTCTTTGATTAATGACATATCTGCATTCATTCCCCACCTATGTTGTTAAGTGGTTAATAACGAAATTGAGATTTCATTCTCAATGCTTACAGTAGTTGCTGTTAGAGAACTCAGGAGAGAAGAACTGCCTAAGGGCTCAATCCATCTCTCATTGAAGTCAATAGAAAAACTCCAGTTCACATCAATGGGAGTTGAATTGGATACTAAATGCACACCAGAAATCCAGCTGCTATTTTAGTTCTTCCACTCAGCATATCACATGAACAGAATTCAAGAAAGAAATGAACAATTAGAACCAGTAACATTTGCAGGTAATACAGCCTTTTCTGTCATTTTAATTTTCTTTTTAAAACAAGTAAGGTAATGTCATAAAATAAAAAAGTAAATGATAATAATATTAATATACTGTATACTACTAGTAATAATAATAATGAAGGTCAGAGTAACTAAAACTATTTTTTGCAAAGACCATGGAGAAAACAAAAGAATAAGATGTGAAATGTGGAATGTGCCATGTCTAGTACCAATGAATTCTCTCAATTTATTGGAAATAACTACAGGTATGCTTTATAAAATCCTGAGAAACAGATTTATTTCCAGTTTTGTGTTAATTTTTAGAAAAATTTGAAAGAAAAATAGTATGAGACACCACATTCTCTTCTCATGCAATAATTATCAAGTTAAAACAAACTAAAACAATTATACAGGCAAACAGGACTGTAGATCATCTAGCTGGGGTCATGGTAGCACACAAGAAACCATCAGCCTTCCACCATATACTCTGCACTGGTTTTTAAAACAACTGCTATCCTTGAACTGAAGTGGGTACCGTACCCACTTCTCCTTTCATAAGTACTGGAGGCACAGTTCACCGTAACCTTCACCTCTGTCCCCTGCTAAGGGCAGCACTGCAGGGGGCATAGTGATGTGGCTGCACTCCTCTTTCTGACCACACCTCAGGAGCAGGACATGGGGACTGAAGTCTCCAGGAAGGTAAGCATCCCCTTTTCCGTCCCCTTCAGGCTCAATGGCACATGCCCGCCCCTCCCATTCCCCCTTCCCAGTGTCCCCACTGTCCTGTTGACAAGGGAAACTCCTGACCACTCAACCTGGGCTGTGTAGGGGCTGGGTCAACCAATTCCCTGGGTGTTCTTTACTAGCCTGGAAGCAGGTGCAAGGGTGGGGGGGAGCATGTCTGCTTGTGTGCCACTGCCATAGTTCCAGGTAACAGTAGCTCCAATGGAGTGCGATGGGAGCTCTGCTCTTCTTCAGAACAGCATGGATACCAGAAGTGGCAGGCAGGGGATGGAGGAATGGGAGAGGAGAGGGACCAGAAAGCACATGTCTCTGAGCACAAAGGGGAAGAGAAGAGGGAGGCAGAATTCTTACTTTCTTCTGGATTTAAGTCACCTGTTATTGGTCCTTCATGCAGTCTGCCCACCCTGGTAGGGGGAAGCAAAGGCAGAAAAATGGAGGTGGCTGGGAGCAGGGGGTGCAACCATACTTGAAGCACTGGTAACTGCAACTGCACCCTCCTTGATAAATAGGATTCATTTCTAGTCCCTGATACACCAGCTTGTAAAGCAGGAAGCAGATGGTACTGAGGGATACCCCTGCCCCTGCACATCAGTGATGCTGGGAGAAGTATAAACCCTCATTAAACACCTCTTCTAGAGATGGCGTGGGACAGCTCTGCATTGCCTCCAACATCAGGCAGCAGCTAACTACTACTGGCTGCCCCACACTGCATTCACCTCCTTTCCTTCAAATGTTAATGTGTGTTTATTTTCTTTTAGGAGTTATGTTACTGCTGAAGTTCAGAACAACATTATGAAACAAATTAATTTCTTCTTAGTGATCTTTCATTGCAAAGGTTCAAATTAATTGACTTTAAAAGAGTTTACACTGATTAACTTACAAGCATATTGCTCTTTCATGGTTAGCCTCACTTGTTTTCTCTTGAAATTGGTATTTCATGTTAAGAGCCGTTTGCTGTCTTAACACTCCACACTCTCTGCTCTAGTGTGCTGATGACTCAAGGTCTTTGTTGGCAAAATCAGATTCACAGCAACAAAAGGAATTGAGTAATAGCTATCAAACTGGGAAAACATGACCCCCTCCTCCAAGAATAACATCCAGAGAGAGAAAGACGAGGAGAGACAGAGAGAGCCACATTCAAGTTTCAAGATTGCACAGCTGCACTTTTCATTTTTTAAGGTTATTTTGTATTAGAAGCAGTAATAACAACATTAAAGAATAAAAATATTGTGTAAAGAGACAAGATGCATTTCAAGGCCAGTTTCTCTCATGTTTTTGCAGGCTTAAGGCTTAGTTCTGTCTCCTCGCTACCTTGAAAAATTGAAGATCAGATTTTGATCCAGTATCACTGCAGTCAATAAGGCAGATCTTTCCCTAATGTAAAATAGCATACATCCTCTCATACCAGGCTCGGGTCTAGATCCAAGCAATTTGCACTTGACCTCAGTGGGATGGACTCAGTTTTGAGATGGAAACAGCAATATCATGTTTAATTGCACGTTGTTCGTTTCTTTCTTTCTTTCAAATGTTCATCAATAACAATTTCATTTAAAAAAAAAAAGCACAAAATATGGATCAGATAGTGGTGTATCGTCATTTGGCTGACTGGGCCCAGGTAGTCAGATTCTAATCTTAGTCACACCTGGATCACTGAAATAACCTTGCTGAAGGCAACCAGGTTAAACTTGAATATCTGAGACCAGGATTGGGTCTGCTCTGTCTGCTGCAGAGAGCAGCTTGGAAGTGAAAACACACTTTAAAACTTTATGCAAACTGCAAGAAAGGATATGACCCAGGTCTTCCTCAAGGAAGCCCTTGGAAGGAGTGATAGCTTGGATATATGGAGTAAGAGATAAGCCAGCATCTTTTGGAATAAAGAATTTAAAGGAGCAGCATCATAATTACTAGAGGTAGTTAATTTAAATGCATGTCTATTCTACTTTCCTTTTTAAATTTTGGCTGAAAGAAGGACTTGAAGTAATTTGCAGTAGTTTTACTTTAAAAAAAAAAGGTTTTAAATATAGCAAAGAGATGTGTCTATTTAAAGGGGCTGGTTTGGAAACTCCCATTATAATTTCAACTGTACAGTTTGTAACCATGGCCAAGTACACAGTAGTGTACATGAGATTACTCGAAGCAGCAAACTAAGTCAGGAAAAAAAAAGAAGAAAAAACAAAAGCAATGGTCAGGCTAAAGCTTGTTAAGAACTGGGCCTATCCATGGCAGAGATACAAACGAACAGTGTAATCTAGTAGCACCATTTATGTTCTGCATTGTAGGACAACTGGTGTATTATTTAAAGTCCTATTCATGGCTTTCAACAGAACTGCAATGAGAATACAATGTCACACTGTGCATTGGCCCCATGTTGTTTGTACTATAATTGATGAAAATAAAATAAGCTAAATTCCTATAGTCATGATAATTGTTAAAGTAGCCTTAATTTCAAAGTGTTTTGATAGTCACTCCATCTTTTCGCATTCACATTTGTTTAGATATTTTATAAACTCAGGGTGTTTCCTCAAAGGGAAAAAAATCTAAAAATGTATATTTTAAGATAAAAAGAAATGCCCAACACTGTTACTAGATTTTCCTCAAAATATTTCAGAAACAAAAATCAAAAGAAGAAAAAAAATGACTATTCAGTCAAAGCAATTTCAGCCTCCTCTCACTGGCACAGAGGGCCCATCATAAAAAGAAGTATTGGAGTTTAGCTTACACAGAGATCTGGTAAAGTGTAATCAAATGCATAAATGGATAGCAACCATTACTTAAGGCTGAAAGACAGAAGTGTGCCCAAGAAAACCTCATGGTTCAAAAGGATGAGTTCTTTCTTTCTTCAAACTCCATAGAGTGTTTTACCCTTTGCTGAAGGAAGAAAGGCTGAAGATCGAGTCAACTGCCCAAAATAACATTTTGAATAGTGGTTTGTATCTCAAGGGTCCCCCAAATCATTGCCAACCAGTAATGCAACTCTGAAGTTTTTGATCTGTATTTTTAATGCAATGCTTTGAATAACTTTCCTCATCATCATACATACTCCTGAAATCGTTATTAGGCATATTGCCATTTGCACTACAGTTGGCAAGGGGCAGGGGAGAGAATACGGACGATATACAGGAGTTTATCATCTAAAATCCCAAATGTATGAGCGTTCCTCTGGCTTTTATCTGTCTTTGAATTCCATACATAAGAAAATACTGGCACTGGAAATAACCCACTATCATTTCTCTAGCACGCAGACTAACCTTTGCTCAACACCACACATGTAAGGAATTGGAATTAATACTTATATAAAAGGATAATTTTTCGCAAGGATCTTCACATTTAAGATCATGCATAATTAGTACTCTTTCAGCCCCCTTAGTTTGCATGTTATGCAGATGAAATTTAACCACCTTTCACCTATAATGGATGGGTGTCAGCACCATATCTCATGAGTCCATTTTGACCCCAAATGCATTAACCTAGCCTTCCTACATTTCTTCCTGCGCTGTCATATAAGATGTACTTTGCTTGAAATAAGGAACATCGACCTTGAAAGGGAAAAAAAAAAATCAAACAGCCCGGACCAAGATCTAGGCTCTGTCAAAATGATTTCTTATTCCATTTTACTGAAGCAGTGCCATGCTTTATCACTTCTGAGTTCATGTCTTACAGCTGAGGCAGCCCACTCAAATTGGTAAGTTGTTTAGTTAAAGTACACATGTGCTATTCCCATTGTCAGTGTGATTTAAAAGGAATGAGGTATTTGCAGGTGGAGTACAGTACAACAGCTATACAAAGTTGGAACCCCTGAACAGTACAACATACAAAATTAATTGCTGTGTGTCTCGCTACATTTTTTCTCCATTTATGGGCAGTGTAGAGTTAGACTTCTGATCTGAAACACATAAGCTCTAGTTCAAATGTTCCTAAACTTTTTTTTATTGTGTATCCCCTTCCAAATTTACCAGCTACCCACATACCACTACCAGCATACGTTGTATATTTTAAACCCTTAAATGCCAATTATTATTATAATGAAAATTAAATCTTCCATTATACAATTTCTCCCATGTACTTCCCAGAGATGCCTTGTATACCCCCAAGGGTATGTGTATAAAGTTTGGGAACCCCTTCTTTATCTCATTCTGGAGCTAAAGTCTCTCACACAGTAATAAGTAAAAGTAGGTCCAGTAATCTTAGTTAAGTCTGATGAACTGCCATCTGCATCATTAAATCACCACATATATATACATGCACACAGACACTGTGGCATAATTTAGCAGAAGTGCTGAAGTTGCCTGCTGCATATAAAGTGTACAGATGTTGGACACTTAAAAAATAACAAAAAAGCACATGCACAAACACATCTTGGTTGTTAAAAGGTGCTTTCCAAACCACTCAGGTCTTTAGTTTTCAGCCATTAAAATCTATGCTTCCTTGCACCTTGCTCACAAGCTGTTGCATTTATTTATTTATATACAATTACACATTTATTTATTTATTTATGGAGATGGACTGAGAGGTTTCACTTCCGAAAGACAGACAAGGTGCTACTTTTACATCAAGTGGCATCACTAATGTAGAGTAAGTCTCCTGAAGTTAAAAGTATTGCTATTAAAGTGCAAACCATAACCAAAAAGGGCAATTTGCTCAAGCATCTGAGAAATCAAAAGCGTTCTTCCTGTGATTCCGAAGTAAGAAAGTGAAGCCTAAATTGTGAATTCTAGAAATGTTCCCCAAACTCTTTTCAATTACATTAAAAGAAAATTAAAATAATCTGTTGTGCTAGTGCTGAAAGTTGAGCTCATTTTCTATTACATTGCATTACAGTACCAAACTGTCTGTGCATTTCATGTAAATTAACATTATTATCAGAGTGCAATTAATCTAAACACTCTTCCATCTGTACTTTCTGAAATGTGTATAAATAAAAACTTGAAAGTCATGCAAATGAAGTTGCTGACAAAAGATCCATAAAATTCAAAACTAGGTCAAAAGTGAATGCATTAATGTCCAATATAATCCCATCTTTGGTTTTAATGCTCACTTTCTTCTTTTGTTCTTGCCATCTATTGATTATCTTTCGGTAAAGTTTACATGCTACCATTAAAGGTTAATAAAGCATAAATATTAAGCACATCATTGTAGAGTCAGAAACACTACTGATATCCTCAATCTTTGTAGGCAATATTAAAAGTTACCAAGATCAGTATCAATTGTCAGAATCATAAAAATCCTGTCATTGTGAAATTGATAGCTATAAACACTTGATAGAGTGCAATTCATAATTAATATATTCTTCACTCTACAGAGCTATACAGAAGGAAAAAATGGGGATTAGAAAATCATGAGCAATGCTTAAAATCCTCTGAGGTCTGTTATTAAAAGAGCTTCCCTTTTTAAATTTTTTTCTATCTGTCTGATTACAGTACTAAGATACCCATCACTACTTTATTACATTGCTATATTTTGCTCTGTTGTTTGCTCAACTTCCCCCCCCCCCAAAAAAAAAACCCACAAGCAAAATACAAATACTCCCCCCAAAACAAAATCAAAGCAAAAATCAATCTTCTGATACACTGATAGGGAGAAATATCATGCCAGCTTCCCCAGCACAGATTCCTGTCAAGCAAGCATTGTTAGAAAAGCAGACAAAGACTTAAATATGCATAGCTGCTCCAGTTTTTCAATCCCGCTAGGTGACAACTGCTAGTTAAAGCATACATGTGCAATAAGCTTTACATCCCCCCAAGTGTGCTAAATCATTGTGTTGGCTCAAATTTGTTTTTTAAGAGCATTGTTGACTTCACAGCTGGTGAGTTGACACTTTCTATCACTCCACCACTTGGCAACAGATGCCTCTCACTTATGCACAGATGCTGAGTATCCACCCAACCCTAACATTAGCCTTGTGTTCTGAACTAATTGGGCCAACACAGTTGTAATTAAGATTTGAATAATTAGAGAACCAACATGATTATTTTCACAATTAATCCTTATATTGTATCATTCTACTCTCTTCTGGATTATCACTGCGGATCCCTTCTTGTTTCTTTGTGACCTGCACACTCATCAACCTTCTAACAAGTGAAGTATACTCACATTGTTTAGAAAATCATGATAATAAAAAATATTTTTAAAGAGGGTTGGTACATGGCAATTTCAAGTGGGCTTCACTTGCACTTTTGACTGATAAGGTATTCTAATCAATTTTCCTGTTACACAGATTCTGTTGAACAGTTGTATATAAAGGAAATCATACAACAGAGTGAAAAGGCTTTGAATGCATATGGATGCAGGATATTGTGAGAGCTCCTTAATTTGAATTAATCTGGCAAATCCTGTTCCATCCATCTGACTTGGTATCTACTTTAAGTTGATGGACACTGGGGAGTTTCTATCCAGAAAACAGCTGAGGAGGAACTGAAGGAGACAGAAAGGCGCTAATTGGGGAGTCTGCCCTGGTGAAATGCTAGCAAGGAGTAGAAGGGAGGCTTATGTTGGCAGACAGATCTCTCAAAGGAGTAGGTATTAGAAAACAAACCCAAGAGAATTGACTGGGCACAGAAACTGTCCCCATAAAGCTTCAGAGGTGTAGATACTCATCCACACCTCACCTACTTTGGACAGTAAACTTTAGGGAATAGAACGGTTAAGGTTCATCCGTCAGGCTCATACAGGACTGAGTGAATTGCAGGTTTACCCAATCCTGCAGGATTACTGAGTTCACATATGCATGCCAACGTAAGTGTGCCAAGTCTTTGTCTGACATATGCTTTTGAATAGATTCAGAGCCCAGCTCAGTTCCTGAACTCATAGCTGCGTCAGGAAATATGAAACTCACAGTAACTGAAGTATTTAAAAATATTCAAAATGTTTTCCATTGTGTTTATTTAATAATTACAGCAGACAGTTACTAGTTGCTAATTCACAGTTCTGGTACAGGAACTTTTATTTTAAGGATTTCTTCTGGATAGTTTTGTTACTTGATAGAAGAGAGGCATTATTCAGAGAACAGGTACACTACATTTACAAAGTCCTGGACAATCAGAGTAGCATTATGTGATGTGCGTTTGAGTTTTTTGTTTTTTCTTTCCCCCTGACAGTTCATTTCAGAACACAAAAATATGTTGTTGACTGGCACCATCAAGGAAGTCTGGGCTTTTTCAGTTAAGTAGCAATTAGTCCTTGAGGTGTGGGCAGCTGCAGACACTTCATCCAATTCATAATCCATATCCTGGAGTGAAATGGATTTTAAAAGGAGTTTTATTTGAATAAAGGACTACAATATCAACCCTTAACAGAGTTAGGTAGTTCTGTGCTCCTTCCTGCAGATCCTGGTAATAGATAGCAACTGCAGTTTAACAGTTCAGTAAGCATAGGACACTGACTGTGGCCTTGAGCAGCCACGAATTTATAGAGAGGGATAATTTTGAGAAATTTTCTCTAATACAAATCATTCTGGGACAGGGAGCAGTATAAGCATTCACCCTGGAGCAGCCCCCCTCTTCCCTGCTCTCTGTGCCTTCCGCAGATCGGTGATTGATTCGGAGCAGGCATGGGGAGCAGGCTACTGCACACGCGCAACTGGTGCCTCCTGAGTCAGGGGGGCACTACCTGCCTCAGTGGCATGTATGATTTTAGTGTAGCCAACCCTAAGTTCAAGCCCAGAGGTCTTGCCCAGTATCCTGTGGCACACATCACGTTTATGGATGCTCAAAAGGGAGAGTGAACAGAGTATGACCAGGGTTTTATTTTCCTCACTGTTCCTCTCTTACTGGCAGCCTTCGGAATTTAAGGTTATAAAGTTCTGATTCAAACATTGTACCCCTAACTCTCAAGCCCAATAGCTACTGATGCACCTTTCTGCCAAGAATTTATCCAATTCCTTTTTTAATCTGGCTAAACTGTCGGCTTCCACAACATCTTGTGACAATGAGTTCCACACTTCAATTATATACTGTGTGACAAAGAACTTCCTTGTGTTAGTTTTAAACTTACTACCTATTAGTTTCAGTCCGTGACCCCTAGATCTTTTATTGTGAGAGAGTCCCTATTTACTTTCTCTTCACTGCTTAGTATTTTGTAAACTCTTATCTTTCACTCAAGTGTCCCTTTTCTAAACTGAATAGGCATAGCATCTTTAGTCTCCCCTCATATGAAAACCCAGCTATAATATTAATCATCCTTGCTGTCCTTCTCTAGTTCTCCTATATCTTTTTGAAGGTGTAAAGACTAAAACTGGGCAAAGCATTCATGATGTGGACTCACCATGGTTTTATAAAGTGGCATAATGATGCTTTCAGTTTTGTTTACAATTCCTTTCTTAATAATTCTTAAAATTTTGTTTGCCTTTTTGACAGCTGTTTGAGCACTGAGATGATGTTTTTAGCAAACTATCCACAGTGACCCACAGTTCTCTTTCCAGTGTGGTAACAGCTGGTGTAAAACCCACCCAAGTGTAGGTATAGTTTGAATTATTTTTGCTTATGTGCATAACTTTATTTTTATTTACACTTATTTACACTGAACTTCAAGTGCCCTTTAGCTGCCAAATTGCTCAGACCCTTCAAGTGCCCTTTAGTTTTCAAATTGTTCCAGACCCTTCTGTAGTTTCTGACAGTCAGCTTTGGTCTTTAGCACTTCGAATAATTGTGTCAACCACAAATTTAGCCATCTCACTACTCACCCCCTTTTCTAGATCATTTATGATTATGGTAAGCAGCACCAGTCCCAACACAGATCGTTGCAGGACCCCACTGTTTACTTCTTTCCATCCTGAAAGTTGACCATTTATACTCCCTCTTTTGTTTTTGTGTTTTAAACAATTTAATTCACAAGTGGACCTTCCCTGTAATCCCATGACTACCTAACTTCATTAAAAGCCTCTGATAAGGGGTCCTTGTCAAAGACTTTTTGGAAGTCAGTTGGATCACCCTGATCCACCAGCTTACTGGCACCCTCAAAAAAACTCTAGTATTTTGGTGAGGCATGACTTCCCTTTGACAAAAACATACTTTTTCCTCCCCAGCAAGACATGTTAAGCTATTTGCTGAACTACTTAAAAAAATATATATGTATTGTTATTGTTTCTACCAATATTCCAGAAACAAAAGTTAGACTCACTAGCCTGTAGATCCCTGGATCCCTTCTAGAGCTATTTTAAAATATGGGATTTATATTTACACTCCTCCAGGCCTCTGGAACAGAGGCTATTTTTAGTGATAGGCTGCATACTAGATTTAGGAATTTGGCAATTTCTCATCTGAGCACCTTCAGGATCCAAGGGAGAATTCCATCAGATCCTGGTGATTTACTACTGTTTAGTTTATCAGTTTCCTCTATGACCTCATCTATTGAAACACCATTTTGAGTCAGTTCCACAGACTTCTCCCTAGCAAGGAGTGTATCTAGTGAGGGAATCACCTTAACATATTTCACTGTAATGGTCCAGTCACCCTTTACCGTCCCTTTTACACCCTGATCATCCAGTGGCTCAGATGACTCTCTCAGCTCCAATATACTTAAATACATATTTGTTGTTATGTTTTATATCTCTAGGAAGTTTCTCCCTATTTTTTTCCTTAGCTTGTCTTATTATGGTTTTATCTTTGATATGCTAGAGTTCATGCTCTCTCTCTCTCTAAGTTTTCCTCATTAGGATGTGTCTTCTATCTTTTAAAGAAGCCTTTTAACTGTTTATTTCCTCTGCAGCTCTGCTATTAAACCATTCTAACTTTCTTTGGGTCCACTTTCCTTTTTGATTTATAGAATGCATTTGTTCTGTACCTCCAATATGGTGTTCTTTAGCCATTCCAATACTGCTTGCAAGTTCTTCATCTCCTTAGAGGCTCCTTTTAACTTCTATCTAACTAGTCTCCTCATTTCAGTAAAGTCTCCCTTTTTAAAATTAAAATTAAAGGCTACAGTGATAGATTACCTTCTGAGGCCCCCTCCTACAATGTCAAACTTAACTGCAATGTGGTCACTATTGCAAAGCAGATCAGTAACATGGAAACTTTGCACTCTTAAGAATACATCAATAATGGCCCTTCCTCTTGTAGTTCCAGGACTAATTGGTTCAGAAAGCAATCTTTTATAATGTCAAGAAATGTGGTCATCAGGGACGCATCACCACAGAGGATATGAATAGAATAGTGAAATATTATGGACAACACATTCTCTTCAACTTCCCCTACTGAGCTCTTCTCAGTGAAAGAGAAAAAGATATCAAAGTTCAGGTTGAAAATGTTACTATCCATTGAACTTTACACTTGCTAGATCACTTCCTGCAAGTGAGAACATTCAGGTGAGCAGCTTTTTTGCCTTAGATCTAGAACCAGAAACTAGGACTTTATGTAGTCCAGACCTAGAACTAAATAAAGTGAATATGTATCCCTTGGCTGAAGCTATTGATATTTAATATAATTAGTTTCTAATGACAGCAAAACTATTGAAAAATATTTGAATAAATGAGAGCAAACTTACATTAAGGGCCAAGGCTTTGTCTGGACAAGTGATAAAGAAACTGAAATTTTTGTGACTCCGGTACATTTCCAACCCTTGTCTAGATGTCACAGAGTAAAAAGCATGTGAATCATTTCTAGATGGTCCAGACATGTGAAGCATCAACATAACTCTGCTGGATTCCAGGAGTGACAAACCTTCAATAGAGTCCATCCAAGCTTTTCTCGGTCAGCTGTAGTATTGGGGATTGAGAAGCTGGAGCCCAGTAAAGAGGGATTTTCCATGAAAAATATCCTTTTTGTAATTCAACATTTCATCTACTACATCTATAAAATAAAGGATAAAAAAGCCAGGACAATTGACCTATTTCCCTTTTAGGCACATACGAACCCTAGGGATACATAAACACATTACATTTAGATCAACCTAACTAGGGTTAGATCAATCTAAATGCCCAATTGTGCAGGTATTCAGAGGGCTTAAATCACCCAAAAATGGGGCACCTGATCTAAATTAGTTCACCTTAGGTGCACTAATTTAGATAGAGGTTCAGTTAACCCAATCTTTCCAACATCTGCATGTGTTTTCAGTGCAGGCTCAGGACTGAGAAAGCCCAGCTACTCATGTGAGCCCCAGGGTTGAATCGTTCCCATCACCTGGCCCTGACAGGGCTATTTTTAGCCCCCTGACTCTCCCCCACAACTGGGTAATCCCCTCCTGCCTGCAGACCCACCAACCCCCCAATCCCTTTCACAAACTAACTAACCCCCACGCAGATCCCACCTGCTTTTCACTCCACTGCAAGTTACTTAAATCAAGTTGTCCATATGGCTCCCAGAGCAGTAAATGACACCACAAGCTATTCCTGGTCTATGCTTAAACTGGCTTAAGGTAATAGATGCCTAAACAAAGCCAGGGAAATTGAATATAGACTGTATGCAGTGAACAGCTGTAAGCACCCTAAATGTCCTGAGTTTAACTGACTGCCTATTTAATGTATTTACATAGATTTTTATATTCTGTTCATTATTATTTTGAATGCATCTCCCAATAAGATCCATTCATGGAGTTATGAAGCCCACATCTCTGAAGTCATAAAGATTATTTCTGTTAACTTCAGTAGGAGATTGATCAAGTCTTAACTTGGCTATTCCTAAATTTTCTTTTTTTGCCTTTGCAGTGTAGACTTTCTCTTTCAGCCATCAAGAGTTCCTCTATGTTTCTTCTGCTTCCTTAGGGTTCACAATGGCAACATACAACTGGTAGACCATAATGCTAAACACACTCAATATTTTCTTTCCGTTGTTTTGCTGGTGGGCAGATAATCCATCATAATGAAGTGGAACCATCTTAGATTAGAGTTTTGGAGAGTAATCCTATGTTCTCCTTATACCACTCAACCAGAAGCGTATGTATTCTATTTAAGACAACAATAAATTCCTTGGAAAGTTTATTACTTAAAAAATAAATAAATAAACAAATAACCAGGTACAACACTTGTATAGCTACACGCTTCCACAGCATGATACATTGATGCATCAAATTGTTGCCCTGTGGGGTCAGGCCAACTCTCAGGATCTCAAAATTGCGCTGTTAGACAGGGGGGTGTGACACAATTGTACACATACAAACACACAAATCAAGTAGGTGCATATACACACACACACTACCAACTCAGGCACATACACATCCAAACTAGCCTAGGCACATGAATACCTATCACCAATCCAACCACATACGCTATACATAAAAATCAATCATCCGTACTCACACACATACACAGATTACTAATTCATATATCATGCACACAATGAGATTATATATATATATATATATATACACACACACACACACACATACACACCAGTTCACATACATACAACCCACCTACACACAGGTAAGTTCCTAACTTGGATGGTACAGTATGTATGTGTGTTCTTGGGGTACCTGGGATACTTGGGGGGGGCAGTTCAGATGAGAGAGAGAGAGTTAAAGTGCAGGGAGTGAAAGTTGCCAGAACTGGGATTAGAACCAGTGGACTACAGAGAAGCTGGCTGAGGAACTGAGGCTTGGGGTTACTTGAGGTAGACTGGGGTTGGAAACTGAGGCAGACAGCTGAGATATTGGGCGGGTGGGCAGATAAGTGGCAAGGAGGAGACGATCAGGAAAGAGAGAGAGAGGAAGAAACCTGGGAGCTCAGGGGAAAAGTCAGTGGCAAAGAAATGGAGGGTTTGGAGGCAGAGAGGAGCTCAGGACAAGTGTTGGAAGTGGCAGTGAGGCAGAAGCAGGAGAGGGAGAAATGAGACAGAAGTTAGAGGGGCAAGGAGTAGAGATTGGAGCAGGGCTGGACTGTAGTAATGCAAACCCAACTTAAGGTTCCAAATAACAGTTTTATTAAACAGACAACACACTACACAGCCCCATGAAGTTATTGGTTCCCACACACACAAGCACTCACAATGGCAGCAGGAGAAAGAGACTCAGTGGAAGGGCTGGAGTCCAGGTAGGGAAGAGAAGCAGAGTCCAAGTCCTTGGTTGAAGAAGGGGTTGGGGGGATAGTTATCTATCCAGGCTGGAAAGGGGTCCTTGTTCAGTAGGTGTTGTCCGGGGGGGGGGGGTCGCCGGAAGGGCCTCTGAGTGGATAAGTGGTGTGGCATGGTGCTAATCCAGATGGGGACAGCATCCCAACAAGTCAGTTTTCACTACCCCTTTTTATGGGGCAGACTACCTCTGATCTCCTATGGGAGGGCCTGTCCAGGCAAGGTCAGTCCTGTTCCAGAGGGCTCCAGCTGTTCTTACTGAGCATGTGCAGCCTTGGCACAATGGTGGGTTGCCTCATCTTTTGTTTCTTAAATGCTGAGGGTGGTTCCAAGGGCTAGGTCATTGTTCCAGGTATTGGTGTTGATGGTTTGGTCATTCAGAGTTATTTTAAGACCTACTGCCATTGTCTGTCATGCATCTTCATTCATCCCCATTCATTCAGGAACCAAGTTAACATAGGAGGGGTAGGTGTGAGTCATAGGTTACACAGATAGGCATGGGGATAAGATGGCTTACTTATACTTATCTATAGGGTATAAAGAGGGAGAGAAAAAAGTCAGAAATGGTTGGGGGAGGGGAGGGAATGCATTTTAAAAGAAGAACTGTGGGTTTTGCTACAAAATGACTGTTTGACTTTTTTTCTTTTTTAATTTATATTTTTACTACAAATTCTTTTCTAAAACACATTTTTACTTATTAATATGATACACACTTTTTTCCCCCTTTTTTAGTTGTGATCTTTGTCAGTCTAAGAATAATTGTGTAACTTTGTGCTTAAAAAAATAAAGATAGAATATAATAATAGCAAAGCAGGATATCTAATTAGACTTCTGAATGGACAGAGACTACTATTTTTTTTCCATTTCTGACAAAAGATAGGTCTCTATTATCTTTGTATTATGTTTCTCCTTAGATCCTAGTCACACCATTTATCTTGGTGTTATGGTTTTCCTTGCCTTTTTAAATGTTTGCCTCCAGGGGTACTGATGTTACTAAGACATATTATATTTGGTGGATCTGCATTAAAAATCACTTCTTTTTCCTGACAAGCTATCTAAAATATCACATTTGTACCTTACAAATTGAGCTTAAAAAGAATTACATATCATGGAACCTGCATTCATCTGATCCAACTTTGTTTTTCTGCAAGGGGTACAATTTCTGCTTGAGAATATTATTGCTAAATATGTGTGTTAAAGTTACTTTCCAAAACAAATGTTCTTGTTTACTTTTTTGACTTTTTAAAAAATTCTTCTAATAGTAAATATGCCAAGTCAAATCATAAAAATGACAACTTAATCATGCTCATATCAGAAATAACAGTATAATTAGTCATCAGCTGTGTGACTGGATGAGCAGAACAGTCAAGAAACCATACAGCACCTATGGATATAACTTAGACAATCTTTTGCATTTTTAGGCAGCAGACAATACAGGTTTATGGTGTAGTGTAAAATTGTATTATATTACACGTGCATACACACACACCACCATAAGAAATTCTCTTTCACACATGCAGGAAGGAGAAGTAAGGCGGTTTTAAGATTGGAATTAACCCTTTCAGCATTACCATGTCTGTCTAAATGGAGATAAAAGTATAGCAGCTGCACATGATGTCTATATGTATTTTGATCTAGGCATGTGTGTATGTAGTTAATCTTTATATTCAAGAAAAATTAAAGCATCATCTGTCTAATCATCCAATTGCTTTTGATACACTGTAATCTCAGCTAACACACACAGAAATTTAAGTGGGAGAAGAGATGAATGCCCACAAGGCTTCAGTGGAAGTGCTGGGCTTTCAACACACCCATAGAACCACCATAGCGAATTTCTGAGAGATAGTGAAATGCATGATTTCTTATTTAAAATATGCATGCTCATTGATCACAAATAGGGCAAAAAATGTCACACAGTTATTACAGGGAAAAGTGAGTTGATTAAAACAGGTGACCTTTAGAAAGCATTTGTAAAATATGCTTATTGTTTGTTAAAAGATAGTGCCCAAGGGAGTTCCAGACTGGTTCAAAAGAATAGTTTAAATAACAAGCTCTGAAAAATGCTTTTGCAGGGAAAGTATTTTGTTGGAATATTTTCCAAGTCTTTTTTTTAACTTGACTTGTTCACAATGTTTATGTGGCTCATAGCTATGCTCTATTTTGTCATACAGAAAACCTGAACACAACCTAAGGTTACCTCTTTTATGGGCTAGTTGATCTCAGGTGCATCATTAATGTGACACACTTGGGGTCTCAGGTGTCTGCTATGCAACTACTACATATGATGACTCATTCACAGTAGCACTACCAATGGCTTTCAACTGGGTTGCTAACCTATTCTGTACTCTGGACAAAGGGCTCACAAAATACAAATTAAAAAGTAAGATTATGCAAGAAGGCAATACATGCTGAAAATGAAAAAAGCACAAGATCCTTAATCTGTACTGACATGCAAAAAGTACCAGAAAACAGGATGGGAATGATTAAATGAAAGGCGTGGGAGGGGTATTCGTTCATTCAGAGAAAGCACCTAAGGTTAGAGATAAATAATCATAGAATATTAGGGTTGGAAGGGACCTCAGGAGGTCATCTAGTTCAGCCTCATTATCAAAGCAGGATCATTCCCAACTAGATCATTCCAGCCAAGGCTTTTTTTTTTTTTTGTTAGGTCTTAAAAGCCTACAAGGATGGAGACTCCACAACCTGTCTAGGTAGCCTGTTCCAGTGCTTTACTACCCCATCATGAGAAAGTGTTTCCTAATATCTAACCTAAACTTCCCTTACTGCAACTTGAGACCATTACTCCTTGTTCTGTCATCTGCCACCATTGAGAATGGTCTAGCTCCATTCTCTTTGGAACCACCCTTGAAGTAGTTGAAGGTTGCTATTAAATCCCCCCTCAGTCTTCTCTTCTCCAGACTAAATAAACTCAGTTCCCTCAGCCTATCCTCAGAAGTCATATGCCCCAGCCCCCTTCCCATTTTTTTTTGCTCTCCACTGGACTCTCTCCAATTTGTCCACAACCTTTCTGTAGTGGAGGGCCCAAAACTGAACACAGTACTCCAGATGTGGCCTCATCAGGGCTGAATAGAGGGGAAGAATCACTTCCCTCAATCTGCTGGCACTGATTCTACTAATGTAGCCCAGCAGGCTGTCAGCCTTCTTGGTAACAAGGGCACACTGGTGGTCCATATTTAGATTATCATTCACTATAGCACTTGAGTCCTTTTCTGCAGAGCTGCTGCTTAGCCAGTCAGTCTCCAGCCTATACCAGTGAAGCCTAGCCTCCATAAGCAGGAATTATTAGTGATGAATAAACCTTTGTTTAGTTAAGCTTTCCTCTCCTCACTTCCTCCCCCATTATATATCTGCTTTAGTAGGAATCATCTGGGTCCAAAACATTGAAAAAAATATTGTTCATGTGAAAAAGTCCTGCCTAATTTTCTATAGGTCCAGAGGTTCCTAGTTGAAGGTGAGTATCTGAAATAAATTTGACTTTTGAGAACTGCCAATGCAATAAGAAGTCTTCACTTAAAGGTACAGCATCTGCTCTAGACCAGAGGAATAAAGCATGACAGTTTCCAGTAAAATTAAGACTTATGCCAATGAAATCCCACACAGGATAGGCCCAGTATCTGGTCTAGACTGTCCAAGCATTATCAAAGTAGTAAAGGGTGGTACTTGCAAGAGAACACAAGTATTCCTTGATTGGTTAATTCTTGTCTCATTACAGAACTTGGATTTACTATAACTGAGTAGCAGACACTGAATATTTTTAGTAGCATTTTAGAAATAAATGCAAAGACCATTTGATAAAGCAAGAGATTTTTCAAAGGCAACAAAAAGGATTTCAATTTTTGGTGGTTAATGAGTGCTCCAGTTAAATGACTAAGATGGTGCTTTAAATGAATGCTTTTTTTGATTTTTTTTCCCCAGCTTGTTGAATTGTGTTTGAATGAATATAAAATCTGTAAATATGTTTTAGTTATAAAACTCCTTAAAATGCACCCAAAATTAAATAATTATTCTTAATCTATTCAGACCAATAGAAATCTAGTCAAGTGGTATTCATTTTTATCTTCTCTCTACTCTACTTGCTACAAATACTCTTAGAAAAACATCATTAGCTTAACTACTTAATATATTTGTTCCATTTGCCAATAGTCTTTTTGTTTGTTTATTTTCTTAAATGGAAAAGAAAATTTGTGACAGAGGCATTTTAAACTCGCACACTGAAACACAGATATTGAACTAAATATAAAAACAGATATATGAAAAACCATAAAATACACACACAGAAACAGTATGTCAGAAGATGGAAATGCCAAGAAGATTATTCTTAGCAAATGCACCCTGCGGTCTTCATACAGGCTCATAACAGAGTTACTTGAACCACCATTTCAAGAGCGCATACACATGCAGGGCAGCATTGTGCTGTTTAAAATAAAGAAATCTGAAGGGACTGGAAAACTCCAGGGATTAGTGAAGAGATTCAGAACCCAAGTTATTGGTTCAAACTTAGCACTGGTTGGTAGGGATTAAAAATGTTTGTATTCTGGTATCTGTGCATAGCCTTTATGAAATTAGACAGTCATTTCAGACAAGTTTTTGTCAGACGTCTGTCTATATCACTGAGTCCGGGCTTATGTTTAGCAATGGTTGAGAACCTCAGCAGAGGAATAAACGGTTACAGATTTTCAAGGATTCAAAAGTATGATTTGTGTATCTCTACCTGTTCTCTCAAGACTAACTTTCATAAGGGGGGAAGGAAACCCATTCCAAATACTATTTATCAAAGTAAACTACTGTTGTATTGTCAGCATACCTCATATGTCAGAAGACAGGTAACACGTTCAGTCATACAATGGAGTAAGATTAAACTCATAAATCCAGACTAAAGTTGAAAACAACCCCCTCCACACACCCTGTACTAGTCTCCTTTAATTTGGTATTCACAGTCACCTTCTTTGGCAAATCATCCTCTGAGTACATTTAACTACACACATGCAATAATCAGACCCTGATCCACAAGGTATTTCTAGGACTCAGATAGAAGTGCTAATTTTCACCCAATGTGGCCACAGAAAGCAATCTATAGCCATGACCAAACAAAAGAGCATAGCTACAGAGCACTTAAAAAAGGCTTACTGGGCAAACATATGAACACTCATTGCTTTCATGGGGCAGATGAAGATGATTCAAAACAGAGCAGCCCAGCTTGTTGCTGTTTTCAAAATAGGAGGGGAAAAAGGGAGCAGCAGGAGTTCAGTCTGGGAGGGGTTTCAGCCTCCCACTGGAGGGTGGGTTGAGTGCATTGCCCCGCCCCCCCTACCAAGGCTAGGGTCTTCAGTTCACCCACCCCACCCTCCAGCTCTGGCTGTACAATGCCTACAATGAGTTCCTCCTGCTCCTTTTCCCCTGTCTCATTCTGAAAACTTTGCAGCCTTACAGGGAGGAGGGGCCATTGCTAAGGAAAACTGGCTGCAGTCCAATTCCAGGTCTGCTGGGAGCGTGTGGGGGTCCCCCATACCACTTTAGCTTGGCGATTGGCTTCAGGGGGACCCCCAGTACTCCCCCAGACCCAGAAAGCACCAGTTGCTTAGCTGGGGGGAAGGGCACGGGGGGGCCCCAGTGCACTCTCTGGTGGACCCAGAAGTGGACTGGAAGTGCTTCTGGTCCACTTCTGGGTCTGCTGATGAGCATGCTGGAGAGCCCCCTGCACTCCTGTGGGACGCTCCATCTGCTCCAGCATTGCAGCATTCACCAGCCACCTGCTACCCAGAGGTATGTAGAAAAAAAACATTTAAAGCTGTGTCTGTGTCCAAGTCACCCAATTGATTGAGAGGTTCCGATTCAATTCAGAGATATTAAAGGGTCCTCTGATTTGATCTGGATTTGGAAATGTGGCCACCGAATCAAGCCGAATCAAATCAGGGACCGAAGCTTCGCACAGCCCTACTATCTCTCTCCTACTGCAGGGATGGAGCTAATAGACAACTATGACAAAACTCTTCCTTGGTGCTGCTGTAGAGGTAGAACAGAGTTATGAAGAGTTTTACAGAGCTTGCTACTGTGCTCATTTAGTTCACATTGGGTTGTATGAAGGAGTTGCCCCTTCAAAAGAGTCCCTATAAATACTAGCTACCTCTGTGGTCTATACCCAAATGACAATTCTGCTTTAAAAATATGCAGCTTAAGAACATGTTCTTTTACAAGTTTCACCTGAAAAAATGAATCTAGGTTCTTTCTTTTTTGAACATCACCACAGGTCATGCATAACTGTATAACTTCATTGTTGGTAAATTATTCCTTAAAACAACATGCCTAAAATGATCGTAAGCCCCGCTCCCCACAATTTAATGCTTTACAAATGCTTTCTATATGATACAGGAGAAGAGATGGAATTAAAATCACATTTTATTCTACAGTATAAGCAAGAGTTAAAAATCTGATTTGTGCCTTTAAATCAAGTAAGCAGGGCTGTGAATACACACATATGTTAGACCACTTGAATAAGAACCTGCTATTTTTTGTAATCATAGTTCTTAAGAAAGCTATGAAAACAAGGCAACCTGAACTGCTAACTGGAGTTAACCCCCACCCCCCATTGTCTTTTCACTGCTATTTTTATATTACAAGTCATATCATACTTTTCTACAGTGTAGAAATACTCTCTACATCTTGAGTTGTGATTATTTTGTATTGCAGTAATAGAGGCAGATTGTGCTAGGTACTGTACAAACATGTAAAATCTGCAATCTAATAAGAATAGCATACCATTTTTATATATAAGAAACAAACAAAACCAGCTATGAAAAAGGATAGCGCTCACATGCAAGGTGAACAACTGTAACATGAATTCCAATAGTGGAATTTCATTAGGATGCAATTTTTTGTGGCTATTAATAGGACCAAAGCAGGGCAAATAGATATCTAAGGAGTGATGTGTGATTAACCAGTGTGATTAACAGGTTAATCACACTTCAAATGTACCTTGTTGAGGTGGCCTAAAACAGAGAGAGGCAAGAACAAGCATCTAGGAACAAAGCAGAGAAGTGAGTTCGGTTTCAAAGATTCCAAGGACATCAGTAGGTTGGTAGGGATGCAAAAGCCCTGCTGGTGCCAGTAATGCTGTTTCTAGAAAGCATTTTAGAGACATAGGGCTTTAAAGCTGACCCCTGAGTCTCTTTTGCATCCTTTACATGGATCATGGGCTGGGAGAAGGGAGACTGCCAGAATCTAGTGCCCTTGAGTATGATCACTTTCTCCATGTTGTCTCCTTTTTACTTTATTAGTAAGGAATTTAACTTTTGTCACATGCATCTCTTTTTTTCTACATTACTCTCATACTTTGCTTAAACTATCTTGTTGCTTCATGTTTGGTTTTGTTACAGCTGTCCATAGGTAGATCTTTCTGCTTTACCTCTGTGTTATTTTAACCTCACTGTTTATCAAATTCCCTCTAAAGAAGTGATGGAGATGAAAGTGTTAGTATCAAATACTAATTTTCAGCAGAGATGGTCCAGATAGCAGACTCTCTTTTCTGTCAGTAGTAATGAGAGTCAGCTTGAGGCAAAGATTTGAACACTGGCCTCATTCAAAGACCTAGATAGAACTGAAATAGAACTGAATCCAATATAATGCTACTCAATATGGCCTTGTTGTCAAAACAAGTGTTTCACAGGTAAAGGAGTTGGGATTTATTCCTAGCGGTGCCACTGGCTTCCTATGTGGCCTTTGAGAAGTCAGGTAAAGTGTTTGTGCCTCAATTCCCTCCCCAAAACAAGTGTTTAGTGGGGATAACACATCCTTAAATCACAACTGAAAGAACAATGCCTGCAAAACATCTTGACGGTAGACAAAATATTTGTATTGTTTTTTACTATAACCTGAAGAAAAACAGGTGGAATTTCCAAACATTTTGTTAAACAGCTTCCATGCGACTCCCCTTGCCAGCATATCAGAAGGTGTTCTTCATTTTAAAACAGAAGGAGCATCTGTTCTTTCTTTTTTAAAAGATAATAATTGAAACATAAGTGCATTTGCTATACTAGGTGTCTTTAGAGAGATACAGCCATGATGCCATGAAAGCATTTTTTAATATTGCTGTATCTTCGCAAGAGACAAGTAAAACAGAACCAACATGTCAAATACTTTATATAAACTTTATATAGTTAGCCGTTGTGAAAAAATGAAGGTTCAATGGAGCATCAATTGAAAGTATATTGCTGCTGTTTGCCTGTGACAAGACACAGCAGCTGTCAGGAATGTTTACTCTATATGCCAGGAAATTTTTCTATGTTGAATATTAGGTTGTTTTCTTTTGATTAATTTTTTTATGAATGTTTTGACTCATGTATATTAATAAATACTAATTATGTTGGAACACCATTGATTATTTATGAAAGAAGGTTCAGTGGAGAAAGCTACAAAATGAGCTCACTTTTTCCTATCAAATCCTCCTAACATGGGTCATGACAGGCTACTCTCTCTCTGGGGAGAAGCAGCACAAGACTGAGTAAATACAGATGAGTGCAATACAACCAGAAAAAAAAATGGGCCAGACTGGCAAAATATCATACTTGTCAGTTCCTTGAAATAACTTCCAAACCAGCTTCCTTCCCAAAGTACAATGTTCACATGGTGGTTACTAGTATCAGAAACATGGCCTGAAAAAACTAAAATTTCCAAGAAGGTCACATGAATAGATAAATATTATGTTTAGTATATTCATCAAAACCATGAATCAGTTGTGTGTGTGTGGGCATTTATAAGTTAAACTGGAAGAAAGAAGAGAAGAGGCGATGAACAGGCAAAAAGGTGAACTTTTTTGGTGAAGAAAATTTCTACAGAGATGTGTCTAAATATTTAATATAAGGTATATGGCTATTAATCATATATCTAATACATTGATACATGCCTGATGAAGTTATTTGAATGGCATTTACTATAGCGCTGGCTGAAAAACAGCAAAATGTAATCACACTTTTAAAAACCTGTCTGGAGATGAAACAGCTGGTTGAGAAAGCCATTTTAAAAGAGTTAAATTTCCACTGATTATACAGGGGTTTCCATTCTGCTATGACATATTTTTGTATTAATGCTTTGTGTGTTACTTTTTGGTGGTATAGAAAAGAAATATGCTTCACAGAACAGCTTTTATTTTAGGTCCTTCACAGTATTGCAGAGTTTGGGCAGCTTACCAACTCTTCACTTTTGGCTCCCAACTGCATGGGCATTAAGAGTGGAGTGAGCTGAGACAACTGAACTCAATTCACTTCAGACACATTAGATTGTCTGACTAGATGCAATCACTGTTAATATCACCGAGTTGTTCTTGATAAGGTATTTAATTTTTCAAAGACATCTTGTCTCAACTGTTCTGTCCTTTTTCAAACAACTCAATCATCAGTTTCTCTTGCCCCATGAAAGATCAATCTTTTTTCTTTTAATCATTCAACTATGCATGCCAAACTACTTTCTTGCTGACAGCTGTAAATTTAATTTTCTAACTACTGGCATCAGAAACAGCACTCCCCTATTCCCTCCCCTCACCTCTCCTCTGATCTGCTAATCCTGCACTAGAAAGTATTAGAAAATGTTTCAGAAGCTTATTTAAAAATAAAAATCTCAGACTGAAGTCATGCTGCTTCATACTATTACTAACATGGAATGCTACACACAACTTGCCTTCAGAAACCCCGTTTTAATTTCCTTTTAAATACTGTGGAACGTTGACGCCTGTAGATCATGAGTATCCGCTTTAGCATGGGCAGAAGAACTCGTTAATCAAAATTAAGTTACCATTGTATTTCATACTCCTTTATATAGCTTAAGGACAAAGGAAGAGAGAAAGATGTGTGTTTCCCCCTTGCTTCTTCTCCATAACCCTCTTTTTAAATTTCTAATCCTTTTTTTCCAAAATCCAGAGGACCAGCTGATGAGAAATCTCTACCACAGTTCCTAGGAAACCTGTCTAAAAATTGATTCTCATGAGATAATAGTTCCATTCTGGGACACTTGCCTCTCAACTAAGCCTTTTCCTGACATAATACACAGACTCACTTGCTGCAGTGCAGAATGTCAGTTTACTCAGTTAGAACTTTCAATGCAGAAATTCAGCATGATGCAGTCACCCAGAGAAAGCAGCACTTACCTTAATTGAAATCTTTTCTCCGATAGAGCTGAGGCATCAGTCAAATCAGCACTGATTTAGGGACAATCTAAGTTTTCAATCAACACCCTCCAGGTAGCTGCATGCTGTGATGTTCTGTTGATGTTGAACTCTTCACTGGCTATAGGAGAAAGAGAGAGAGAAGCTGAAATCCTCAGAGATTCCCAGTGAGTGAGAGAAGGACTACCAAAGCAACGTTTCTTAACAAGAGATTCTCAGCAAACGTGCTCAGGTCTGGATGCTCGTGTAACTGCTGTGATAGGCTCCTGTCATGTCCCCTGAGCCGTGGGATGATCATTGACCTGATTAGCACTGAACACTCCCTACATGCAGAAAAAGCACTGTGAGGATTGGTGGGTGGCAAGGGAATTGGGAAAGGCACCAGGGCCCCTTGGGAATCTTGTTTCTTCCAGGCTAATGGATGTGCTGCAGCTGAGACTGTAATTTGGGAGGAGGTTATGCACAACAATGTTAACCATCTAAGGATTGAAACAAATGTGCTTTTACAGGCTGTTTCTCAAGGTGCACCAGCCTACCATGTAGGGTAAAGGCAAGTAATTAGAGACTGATGTAGATGTTTCCTAATATGAATCTGCCTGTATGCAATGTTCGCTAAGCAGAGAAAGTAAATTCACACACTTGCTTCTGACCCCAGAGACAAGCATTCAGTTAGAGCCTAACATAAGAGAAATTAGTTTGGTGGGCTTAGGTTAAGTGTTAATCCCCCAGATGGCAATCAATTGCCTATGCAAAAAAAAAATTAAAAATATAAAAAAAAAAAGGAAGGGAAAATTGCAGACTAGCTATATTGAATAAACATATTTGACGGTTTCAATAAACATAGAAGAAGAATACTGAATTATTCTCTCTTTAAAATCAAGGTCCTGCAAAGTGCAGAGAAAAATCCAAAGCAAAGCTTAGAAATGCATATTCCTTTTTCTCAAAATAGTATAAAAATCAAATGACGAATAAAGCAAATATTCAAAAGGCATGGCATGTTCTCACTTACACTGATGTTAATAGGAAAGAATTCTATTAACATGTGCCAAGTCAAACAGATGAAAATAAATCAGCATGGGAGAAGAATCAGGCCACTGCTCATTGTCTTATTAAACATATCCCTTGGTTTACTTGATTAAACAAACTAACAGAAGGTGCAGAAATTGAGACACCAGTAGCTTGTCACAAAAATAGATCCATACACTTTGGTGACCATGGTCACCTATGAAAGTGCTTGCTTTAGTAATGGTTTTTGTAGCACAAACATAATTTCCTTCTTGGATTAGCTTTGGAAGCACTAGCTTAGGATAGAGATTAATTCAAACATCTTCATAGGCAACTGTTGTCTTTTGGGAGGAAACAAAATGAAAACCCCTCTATGGACAGTATTTACTTTGTCTGTGTTAGCACCCCAATCTTCTACACTTCTTTCCACTAAAATAAGTAAGCATTTTAGTAACAGGAATATTCATAGAATTGTAATTTAAGCACTAAATCTCAAAGTAATAGGAGAAATGGATTGTATATATTTTTGCAAGCGTTCCCACTAGTACCTTAATTACAAGTTATCTTCAAAAAATCATTTAAAAAACCCCACCATGTGACTTAACACAACTACTCACAATTCAGCAGCACAGTTTGAAGCTTCGGTTTTGTTTAGAATTTTAAAAAAAGCTAAAAAAATGTGTCATGTAATTTGACTAATGATTACATTTGAGAAACTCATTATTTCAGAAATCAACATAAGGAATAAAATTCTTTATAGGTCATATTCTGCCACTCTTGAATCCTATGGTGATGTAACGTATCTTATCCACAAACAGTTCAACTAAATTAAGGAAGACGACTCAAATAACATATTACTCACCAGAACAGAAAAGGATCCTGAAATAATTATTAAACCCACAACTGGTTACTAAGACTAACACCCCTCCTAGACGATCACCAGTTTTGAAGTAAATAGACTGAATCATTGTCAAATTAAGGTAATTTAGATGTTTTTTAAAAGATAGGAAATTGTTAACATTGCCTCATTTACAATCCTTTTCTCTCCGTAAAACCATGTATGTGAGTATGTGAAAAAAAGAGAAAGCTGGATTTCTTTCTTTTTTAATAAAGGAAGAGACAACATGATAAGAGCAGTATTTCTACTGGGGGGCATGTACAGAAACTAAACATGAAATAAACTTTCAATGATTTTCAAAAACAGGGGTGGCCAAACAATGGCAAATGACACTACTGACCCAGGCAGACTCTATGCATGCCACCAGGCAGATCAGAGAGGGGACAGGTAGCACAATGGCACACAGGACAGAAAGCAAAAAATATAGAAGCAGATCAGGCAGGGACCATAGGGCATGAAGTACAAAGCAGATAGGACCAGGGAAAGGGATTGCAGTGGCACTTAGGAAGGTGTAGGCTAATTTGTGATGTGCCTGCCAAAAAGGTTGGGCCCCAGTGTTCTAAAACATGTGATTTGGCAGTATATTTTTACATTACTATAATGTTATTTACCAACATTGCCAAATTCTGAACTTTCGTTTCAAGGTATGATTGACCAATAGACCCAATGGCCTCTGAGTACTCAAAAATACTCTGAAAAAATGTGCATTAAATAGGAAACATGTCCTATTTCAAGCTGTAAAAAGAAAACACAGTAAATTCTCCTGCACTACAAATTCCATGTGACCTGAGAAAAGCTATGTAGTCTCTGAGCCTTTGTTTTCCCATGTGTAAAATAGGAATAATAGTAATTACATTATCTGTCTCTTCTATTTAGTTGGTAAGCTCTTTGAGACAAGATCTGTCTTTACCATGTCTTTATATGGTGCCTGACATAGACTTGCTTAGGGTGCCTTGGTGCCTAATAATCAGGGATCCAGGTTTTCCACTTGCCACAGAAAATTGAGGAGCAATGGAGATTTTTTCCTTTAAACAAGAAATATGTGGATTTCTCCTTTGAAGGAGAAAAACCCAGGAAACTACAGGTTTCCCCTTGCAGGCTGGCAGAGTTCCAGCCTGCAAGGAGCTTCTTGGGACTGGCGGGAGAAGGATGCAGGGGGCAGGGGGTGCCATGTGCATGCACACACATGCATGTGGCAGCCAGTCATAGTGATGGAGAGCAGCTCCCACAGCTCCCTTCAGGTAAATCTGTGGGGAGGGGCACAGGTGATATGTGAGGGCCAGGGGGCACAGGCGGAGAGGGGGGCAAATGCCCCCCCAGATTTCTGAGTCCACAGCAGGGCATGGGGCTTCAGCCTCACTAGACCAGCTCTGGGTAGGAGCTGCCTTCATAGCCAAGCAGGTGGGACCTGGTGTGGGAGGGAGCACCACATCACCGAGGCAAGGTGAAACAGCAGTGCGGAGTTGTGCCCCCTGCTGCTGCCAGGTGGTCAGGGGGCATTCACCTTGGTGGTCATGGTGTCACTGTGCTTGCTCCTGTACTGGGTCCTGACAACTGGGCCAGAGGCAGTTCCTGCCTAGAGCTGGTCCAGCCCAGCTGCAGCCCCACACCCCATTGTGGGCACATAAATCTGGGGGGGGAGCACTTGCCCCCTCTTCCCTCCAAAAACATTTCCTGTGCCTACCTGTCCCCAGATGTGTCATCTGTGCCCATACCCCCTGCTTCTCATGCATCCACTTTGTTCCCCACACATCCACCCCCTTCCTCACACACTGGGGGCAGGGAGCAGTGGGTGAGGAGTGAAGGGAACCATAAGGGCTGGGGGGCTATGATTCAGGAGTGAGGGGAACTAGCAGGGCTAGGGGGCTGTGGGTTGGGAGTGAGGGACACCAGCAGGGGTGGGAGGCTGTGGCTTGGGAGTAAGATGCAATGGCAGGGGCAGAGGCAGGGCACTAGTATATTAGGGGTTTTCAGCACCATAAAGTGGTGGTGGGGACAGCTGGACCTGTACCTACATCCTCATAAGCCAAGAGGGCAGGAGGAAATCTGATTTTCCATGATAAACAAAACAAAATCAAATGCCAAAATAGGTATTTAGAATTTATTTTAATGATTTTTAAGGAAGTCACATGCAGGCTTCCTTAAAATTGTAAATATATCAATAAAACATTGTGTTCATCTGATATCTATCTAACTATCTATCTATCTAGTGGCATTTCATTATAATCTTGGAAAAATGCAGATTTTGGGTTTTTAAATCAGAGAAAATGGGAAAATGAGAAAATTATTTTTTTTAATAAGAAAAGTTAGGATTTTTAAATAGAGAAAACCAAGATTCCTGATAATAATTATAAATGAAACCAAAAAGGGAGGCATATAAATATATTAAAATCAAACATAAATAACAAATTCTTATTGGCATTTTCCTTGGCTGGATTTGTGATGCTCTTTTCCATGTCAAGAGTGAGGTAATTCTACTGTTACAAGACTTTCATTGGAGAAGGGATTGCTTCTTGTCCCCTTAAATTTGTGTCATTCAATAGGCAGCAGATCATTCCAACATTTTTGATCTCATTGGCTCTGACAGGGTGTGCCTTATGGAACGGTTAATCCCCCACAGAGACGCATCCTATATTATTTAAGACTTTAAGTAGAATCACAGAAATTAGAGATGAAAAAGACCTTTAAGGTTATCAAACTCATCTCACTGTCATTGCAGGATCACTCCCCATAGCAGATTTACTGTCTTTCATTCAGTCTGGTCCTAAATCTCCACTGCAATTGAATTTTTAACACTTTTCTTGGGAAAATATGCCACAGTTTAATACTAAGTCTTTCCTGTTATTGGCCTTTTCTTTCTTTCATGCCAAGAGCTTAGTACACCCCATATATTGCACTAAATATCTTCTACCCTCTGGATCTATATGTAGACCAGGTGTACACGGGTTTGTACTTCCCTCTCCAATTGAGGGAATTATTGGCAGGGCAATGTGCTGTGGAGGGACACAACAGCCCACGAGCTGCCTCCATCCCCTATAGAGTCAGGTCCAGTCAATCAATTACTTAACTATATACAGATTTATTATTACAACAAAACCGTTAAAGGGTAAGGACATGGATTATATATATGTATGTACAAATTTACAAAACAATAAACCCTATAATACATACACACACACACACACACACACACAGAGTTATCTTTTAAAATACAGATGAATAGAACAAACCAGACCAAAGGATACTGATTGAGCAACCTTATAACTCTATTCATATACAGAATATTACTTCAAATTATTCACATAAACTGTAAGGCCCAGTCCACAAATATAATCAGCAGTCCTTAGACTACCTGGGTGCCCTCCAGGGCAGGGGTCCCACTCCCAAGGTACTACTACAGGGAAGGAGGTGGGAGGAAAGAAAAAGGAGAGGAAGACCTCAAAGTCTACTAAGCTATCACCCAGGAGCAGCCCATGTGGTGCTCCTTCGCAACCCTTGGGAGGTCCATCCCCTGTATGGACCCTATCTCCAGGGTAACTTACTAATCCACAGTCCCAGAGGGTTACCTCTTGTTCTCCAGGTCAAGCTCTGTTCCCCGCTGGCTTTTTCTACCACCTGATTGCTATTGCAATCCTGGCTAAGGGCCACATGCACCACTGTGTGTAGTGGGTGCTATGCTTTGTGCTAGGGGTTGGGGCCTGGACAGCCTTGTGCAGCACTGGGGCTCGGTCTGTTCCTGGACCCTCTGGGCAGCATTATTTGCACTGAGCTGTAGACCTGAGCCACCTCAAGTGGCTCCCAGGGTCTCTCATCCTCGGTGCAGTGCCTCCTGCACCAAGCTCCCAGCCTTGTTCTAGGGGTTGAGGACCTGAGCCACCCCAGGGGCTCCAAAGATCCTGCTCCATGCACCAGCCTGTGTACCGTATCTCTGGCCGCATGCCAGAGTTTACAGACCCGAGCCACCTCACACAGTTCCCAGGGTCTCGATGCCGTGCGCTGTACTGTGCACCAAGAGCCTAACCACTGGAGGCATGCCACACTCCCAACTGATAGAAGTCTTCAAGGGCTCTTCCTGGGCTACTGCTTCACCCTGCTGAGCAGCTCTCCTCAGCTCTGAGTCCTGCTCTTCTCTCTTCCCTGTCCCTGACACATCTGCCCCTTTTGCTGGGCACGCAGCTCCTTTTATGTGCTCCGCCCCTGAAGTCTTCTGGACCTGACAGTTTGAAGTCTTCAATCAGGTCTGGGGGAGCTCTTCTCCCCCGCCCCTTACAAAAAGGGCATGATGCTATTTCTCTTGCTGCCTCCTGATTGGTGGATGGGCTTCACCAATCAAAACAGCAGGATCTCAAGCCTGGGACTCAACCCAAGCTCTAAAAGGTAAGCCTGGTATATATATACCCTGCCAAATGCTTGTAAACTGTTTTCCTGCCCTAGTTATTGTTTTGACACTGATTGGTGGTAGTGACTTTAAGATAATATTTACCTATAACTAGGACAGGGCTGTATGTGAACTATTTTACTTAACATATAGGACTGAAAAAAAGAAGCAACAGATCGAGAAAGTGAACGAACCACGAAGTGGCAAAATTTGGACAAAGAAAATGATTTAAATGTGTCAGAAAAAGAAGACTATGAGGGATTTAATGGGATCTATTTTTCTCTTGGAAAATTGGGTTAAACAGTGGCATATGACATTCAAGGACAGAATACACATAGTTAAGATCAGTATCTTGTAAAGAGACAATAGATATGCCACAAGACTGGAAGCCAGAAATCTTGAATTCTGTTCCTGACTGTTGTTATCCTTCTGTGAAAATATTATAATATCCTTACTTGGATTCCTGTGTTCAGATTTATTCACTCATCTCAAAAATTAAAATAGAAATAGAGGGAGTTCAAAGGCTGGGGATAAACCAAACAGTAAAATGGAAATATTTCCACAGGAGTAGGGAGTGGAAATGCATAACATAATTAATTTACAAATAAGGAAAACTGGGAACTTCTGTTTACCTTTTTTTTAATATAAAAACAACATGAGGACACTAAACAAAATTGCTAAGAAACAAATTATAGAAACACTTTCCTACATAATCCATAATTAACCTTAGGAATCCACTGCCTCAAAATATTATTGAGGCCAATAATTTAGTACAATTCCAAAAAGGATTAGACATTTATTTAGAAATCAGAACATTGGCAGCTACACTAGGATTAAACATGTATAAGGGATATAAACCCTCATGCTTCCAGGTGTAAGCCAACTACAAACTGAGAAGAATTGAGAAAATTTCTCTTATGGGCAGGATATTCCATAATTTCAAAGTACAGGCTTTCTTGATCCTTTCTCTGAAACACCTTAAATTAGCCATTATCAAAGGTAAGTAACCAGAATGGATGGACCATTGTTCTGATTCAGTAAGGTTATTTTTTAGCTCTTACTTCAAACATCATTGTTGTGGCTTTACAAAAGGCACAGCATTATTGGCTTGAAAAATTCCTTGACCTTTTAATACATTTTACTATGTTGATGACTTGAATAGTAACCATTAATATTAAACAGTACAATCTCTGTATCGGTCTGCAGGTTTTAGAACTCTCAAACTCAAAGACCATTGGGTATCAACTAATGAATAAATGTATTAAACATTAGACTCTAACAGGAACAGAGCTAGAATTTTTATACGGTGGTGCAGATGGTGAGGAGTCCAGCTCATTTGGCCTTGTGAGCCAGATCCAGGCCACAGGTCTTTTCATGGGATGGAAAAACCCCTGGCAGTAGTACACTGGCTTGTCACTACAGCTGCCAAAGCCACTGCCAGCAATTGCTGCAAAGCCTCATTTTTTCCTCTACCATCTATTTTAGTCATGAATGACAACCAAAGACACCAAAGGCATTTTTATATGTTCTCTGGAGGTGGGGAGGTAGGTGCTTTAATTAGACCAGTTCTGAGAGCCACTCTAACTAAAGTGCCCACAGTGTCTCATGTATCAGCATCCCCATGCTTCAAAATGGTAGCATGGGTGCTTTAACTAAAGCTCATTGAACAAATGGTGCTTTAACTAAAACTCATTAAACAAGCTTTAGTTAAAGCACACCCAGCACCATTTTGAAGCACAGGAACACTGATACACAAGACTCAGGCTGGCTGGAGTGCACTAGTTTTCACGTTACAGCAGACTCAATTAATTGAGTCTGCTTTGACATGCTGTAATTATAGTGTCAGAACAAGCTCCCTGCATGTGTACAGGCACCTTAAATTTGGTGGTGGACGAGAGGATGGAGGGCCAAGTGGCAGTGAAATTCACTTTGTGGGTATAAGAGCTGTGCAACAAGCCCCACATGCACTACACTATACCAGTTGTACTACTGCACTACATCAGTTGTACTCAACATTTTGAGCCTGCAAGCTAAATAAACTGGGTAAGGCTGGGCCTCAGGCTGGGCTCCACATGCCAGGTTCAGGGCCTCAGGACCCTCTACCGCCCCTGCCCGGTATCACTTGATGAAATTGGGGCCCCACATTTCCTCTGCCATGCTCTCAGGACTGCATGCTTTCTTCTCTAGGCTCCATACACCATAATCACTAGGTCCCTGCTGCCCTACATACTGGATCTAGTGCACAGCGCCATAGCCCATGGGGCTCCCCACAGATCCATGTGTTACCCCACACCCCGGATCACAAGGCATTGGAGGCCAAATCTGGCCTGCAGGTTGTGGGTTGAGCACCTGTATACTACAACAGTTAAAGGGGAGTGCAGTTGCACTACTGTACCTACCCCTCAACTCTAATCAAGGGATTGATATTAAACCAAGATGTAGAATTGAGTTATACAGGATTAACATCTCATGAAAATAGATGTAATTGTTTACCTCCAACATTTCACTTTATCCGTACTCACTTTTGGCTAATATTTTTAAGACCAGTATGTGCAATGGGGCATCAGCATACCCCACATTCTCTAACATCTCTGCTGAGAAAGCAAAATCACTATTTATGCTTCTGCCTAAGACAGATATGTGTTTGGAAAAATAGTGGATATTTGCTCTATAATACCAAAATAAATGCAAAAATAATGGCCTATCCTGGTAGGAATGTTTTGTTTCCCAATTTTGGAGACTTACAGTTTCCATTTTCTTTTCTAGCAGCTAAGAAGAGGTTGGAGCAGAAATGGAAGACAGGACATTCAATACTTGAAGGGAGGCCCATGGTCTCATTCCAGTCAACAATATCCCTTTCAGCTATTAGAAGAGCAACACTTCCAGACTCCAAAGAGGTGCTGTAAAATGTAGTTTGCTTGGACTGATGAAGACCAAATGGCAGATGGTGGAATGGCACAGAACAAAAGCCTACTGGAACAAATAAGTTTTACTTAATAGATAATAAGCAAGGGGAAAAAAACAAAAACAACCAAACAAAACAAAGGAAATAAACCGCCATATATCAGTCTGTAGTCTCTGTATTTGCAGTCCTGCTGTGTCAAAGACTTTCTTGCTCTACATTCCAAGTATCCATTCTTATTGTCCTACCCTGGGCAAAAAGAGTTCAAAGTGGACCTAGAGTTAACATTTTGTTGCTCAAAATTGCAGTTTGTTACTTTGTCACTTCACCTCTGAAGAAGTGAAAGTGCTAGAACAAGTTTCATAGGAATAATAATGTCCCCCCACCCCCCAACCGTCCTTGTCTTTCACTTCTTCAGAGGAAAACATAACGATAATAAACCAACCAACCACAGCTGTTCAAAAGCTTTTCCAATTAACTGCCCAAACACTACTGAAATGATCATCACATTCTTGGCATTTCAGCAACTGCTCTTTTTCATGAGAGCTGGGGGCAGCCAGGCTAACTCTCAAAAACACCTGAAAATTCCCTGAGAATCTAGCAACCAAGGATCTGATCCTTCATCCAGTAAAATGAAGTTCAACATTTCAGTTGTGCGTAAGTAAGCCCTAAATACTAAGCTGAGCTACCTACTTTGGCTTTGGTAAAGCTTTTCATTTTTGCATCAGACAAAGATCTGAACCTTCATAAATTTTGAATAGATGAGACAGGGAACATCTATATGAAACATTTACTGGATGTGTCCACACATGCATTTATGCCATCTTAAATTTACTGTGTAGTAAATTACTGCTTAGTAAGCAGAAATAGGCTGGTATCTACATGTGTAGGCATTAAGTTACATTAATGCTGTGTGTGAACTGACTTTGAACTAATGTTGGTTCCAAATCAGTCCACACACACAGCGCTACTGTACAGTAAGGTGTTTACACATGAGTTACTGCACAGTAACTAATTGGACATACATTTGATACCTGCATGTTACCATATTGATACCTGTAAGTCACCTTATTTACTCCATAGTACGGGCATGCATGTGTAGACACATGCCCAGACTGCTCAGTAATTTTGGTTACTGTGCAGTAAATGCACATGTGTAGATATGCCCACTGTGGAGTAGACTAATTAACTCTACAGTAAATGTCACACATCTACACATGCACTCCTATTAGGCTGGAGTAAACTAATTAACTCTGCAAGAAGGCAGTATTTGTAAATACAAGTGTTTTTAATTTGCAGCAATGCATGTGTATACACTGCCCTGGCTGGCTGGGCATGACAGTGCTTCAGTGCACAGGCTGCCTGCCAGCTACTTCTGAACTTGAGCACCCTTGTGCCCCAGCCAGCCCCTCCACAGCACATTGAGGCAAGGGTGAGCAGTGTGCCTAGGAGCAATAACTCTGGAGCAAGTAGCTCTGAAGTATATTGCTTCACATTAATTACACATGTAACCATGTCCACTGCATATTTTACTGGATTCCATATATTAGCATTATTTTTCTTTGATGTGGCTCATTTTATATCCTTTTTTTCAAACTTCTTGGCCTTCATGGCCACAACCACCGCAGGAAGCTTGTTTGTATCTCACAGCACTGCCAACTTGAACATTCAGCACTTTAATTCATGTTGTTGTCCAACAAGCTGTTGAGGTTAACTTAAAGATGTTACCTTGTTGGAAGGGAGCAGCTGGATTCTAGCCACACTCAGCTGAAACTGCTCAATTCATCAGGTTTTTCGTGCTGGTAACTATATGAGTCCCAGACCACACATGTCCTTATCTGCCTAATGCTCTTGCAGTCTAGGAATAATCCTCACTACTGCCCTTTTCACCTGTACTCAGCTTTCAGGAAACAGCATAAAATTTCCTTCAAGGCTTCTCAAATGGTTTTATTTTATGCAAAACTGGGATTGAACTAGTATACATTTATGAAGCCATGGCACTATACTAACACATTCTAATACTGTTGTCCTTTCTGTTAAAAACCCAGAACATTACATGGTCTGCAACCCCACTATTCCACTGTCCAAATTCAGTTTACCTTGGAATCACCCTCAGTCAAGCCCTGTCATACAAAGAACATATCGTAAAAACAGAAGCAAAGGTGAGCACTTGTAACAACATTTTATATAAGCTTACCCACTCGAAATGGGGAGCTAACCCCTCAACCATCCAAACCATTGCTCTGGCTCTCAGCTTCTCCTCTGCTGAGTATGTATGCCCTGTATGGGAGACATCTGTACAAGCTAAGCACCTTGATCCCATTCTGAATGATAGCTGCCAAAGTCTGAATTATGTCTGAGGCCTACCAGCTTAATCTGTGTGTACCTGCTGGTTGGCATTGCTCCACTTGGCATTAGAAGAGCAAGCGAAGACGTGAGAAACCTGTTGTATGACCATCCTGCAGCACATGAATGTCTGAAGCCATGCAGGAGCTTCCTTAGCAGCATCCAATCTCTTACTGCCCCACCCAAAGAGACACAATGACAGATGTTAACTGAAAAGCTGAAGAAAACACCTAACAGCAAAAAAATGGACATTCACTGGTCAAGTCCTTGCCGCCAGGGATTGATGAACAATGGCAAAGGTAGTAATGTCGCAACCACCTATATACTAGAGTTGGATGCTCCAAGGAACTAATGAAGAAGTGGGGCTATATCACTGGTACAAACACCTGACTGCAGCACAGAGCCTCAGACTATGCAACCCCTACTGCAGTGCCCGCTGCTTGAAGGCACATGTGCAATGAAAAATCTTGCAAAGTTTAATAAACGAGCCAAGCATGTGTAACAAAAAGGCCAAATGTGGTGTACAGACACGAGTAAAAGATCTTTTCTTTAATCCTCTTACAGCTCCTCACATTTTTGGAAAAATCTAGGGACAGTAATTACCAGTTATTTGTGGCAAAATCCACGAGTTGAGTAGACAGAGGACTTTGCAGATTCTGACACCCCCAAAGCCTGGGTGGAATGAGTTCTGAAGTCTGAATGCTTTGGGCCTAGTGACCAAATACTAAGATCCAGATTTCAGCGCACAGTCAATGAGAGAAGACTACAGGGGTTACAGGAAATGACTCAGTGGTTGCACTCCTATGTCTAGGGACTCAGAGAAAACAAGAAATGGAAACAGAATGAGGGGAAAACATGAAAGGAAAAAGGAAAAGATTGGATGACCTACAAAACTGGGAAGAAACAAACATACAAAGGCATAAATATGGGGAGGATAAGAGGTAAGAACAGATGGGGGAAATTGAGAGAGGAATGGGCAAACATAAAGAAGGAGCAAAAGAAGAAGGTGAAAATAGGAAATCCATGTGGGGAAAGGAAAAGCAAGTAACCAGCCAAATACATTGTTAATAGAAAATTAAGTGTAGTAGAAAATATTGTGTTGGAGGGGAAGTGTTATTTGTTAACGTATTTACTTTGTCTTTATTAAATTTTCTTAAGAGAAAACCATGAACAGAAAGAAAGCAAAATATACCGAGTTGGTAGATGCTGGAAATCTTTCAGCCAACTGAAGCTAAGCACAAGTGCTGAGAACCTCTAGGCAATGTACAGCGTAGGTGTGAGGTATATTTCAAACACTCTTATTTTTCCAGGTCAGATACAGTGGGATTTAATAGTGAATGATAGATCCAAAAGTGAACAAAAATAAAAATAAGAGCTCCCTACTGGGCTGGGGAGGGATCAGCACATTCTTCCTTGAAAAGATAAGTGGATAGTTCTAGTTAAGTCTTATGTTCAGTTTTGTTACCATTATGGGAAAAATCCACTGTATATTACTTAAAAAAAAAAAGTTAAGTTTTTGTTCAACCTCAGATCCTCTAGTAAGAGAAGCCAGCACCTTGCAGGATAGGTAGAATTTTAAGTCTCAACAGATTTTTTGTTGGGGGAAACTTTGCCTTCATTTACACCAATGTAATTCAATTGAAACCAAGTGAATAGCAGAGCTGCAACTGAGGGAATGGTTTGACACAAATCTGTACACAAGAATTACTGCCCTGTGTTTATGATTTTTAGTGGCCAGATGCTACCTTTAGGCACACCGGTGAGGGAGGTAAGGTATATAAGCTGCACTACCATAGGAGTATAGCCCCTTATAGCCTCCTGATTTTGTGAGGAGAGCAGCAATTTGTTGCTATCTCAGCAGCAATTTATGCCAACTTCCCATTTAAAGATCTGCGTATTCCCTGATCTTGCCCATTCACTTGCTTTAGTATCAGAAGAAGGAAATGAAAGCAGGCACAGAGCAGCTGCTTATCCTGACATACCAGCCCCACATCCCAAGTAACTCGTGTAAAAGGGATATCTTTTTTCTCTTATATGAGCATGAAGACCATGTTGCAATTTAGTCCTAGGATTTTTTGGGGGCATTTTTTTATAGCTAAAGATGGCTCTGCTACTTATTGAGACTAAGACTATAAATCAAAGATACTTTAAGGGCCACTTTTCCAATTTCCAGTCATAAACCATCATACCAGACCATTTTTCAGAGGGAAACCTAGAGAGTTCTGTAGCCCCCGAAGAAGATGAAACCATGGGAGGAGAAAGCACATCTCCCTGGATGAAGGCAAAGAGTATATCAACTTCTCTCTGTTTTTAGTAAGAATTTAAGCCACTAGTTCATAACAGATTCAAAACACCAAGTAAAACAAACTTCTGAACAAACACATTTCTTGTTTGTGACTGTGGTGCTCCACATCGCTCGGTATTTATCAACCTGCTAACCCATTTTTTTACTTCCTACCCTCCACAATTTTCTTCTGTATCAGAAGCATCTCTTCTTATTTTCAGGCTCTGCTTCCTCAGACTTCTTTTATATAATTTTTATCCTTTATTTACTTTTTCCTCCTAAACTGTCTGCCATCTCTCTTTCTTTGAGGCACATTTTTTTATTCTCTTGGTATTTTTATCCATCATGCTTACCTCTAATCTGCTTTCTATTTCACCCTCTTATTTCCTACTGTTGTCTTTTCCTGCTGTTTATTCTACTCCCATAGTTTTCTCTTTTTAAATTTCTCCAAAAATTTGTTTTCCCCTTCTTTCTCTCTTATGTACCAAATCTTCTTCTTCTTTTAGTGTTTCTCTCTCCATTTAGGGTGGATTATATGAGGCAAAGAGACTGCAATGCATTATTTCCCTATATGTATAGAAAAGGAGTAAGTGCTGCCACAAGCATTCTCAGTGCAGCACTTGCTCAGTCATTATTCAGCAGGACCAAAGCAATGGGAGCTAGAGCACTTCCGGGTATTTTTTTTCTGGGACAGAAATGCCTGACTAAGAAGCTGCTTAGTCCCATATCTCCCCCTCTCCACTCACTCTCTGAAATACTGTATGTTGTCAGAAAGTAGAAAATAGCATTTGGGTTAGAAAGAAAATCTTACTTATATATAGAAGATACAGAAAGGCTCATCTAAGAGAGCTGTTTTTTGCTATTGTTTTGAATAACAGGAGTCAGGACTGCTGAATGCTAAGGACTAAGAGGGTCATTGGCTATAGAGTGAGTTGTTCAGTGATTTCTCCTCACACAATCCTTGAAAACCTTTCAGTGATGGTCAGCATTGAACTCTCTTCCTATGCTATGAGAATACTTAGGCTGAATCATACCAGGGTGATGATGGACAAGAAAATAAGGTAAAGATTTCCTTCCAGCATTTCTGAACAATGCAGCATTCCCTGCATCTTTCAGAAAATACAGTCCTGGGGTTTATGATGTGGTAGCTTCTGTGAGCCCTCATGCAAGACCATTACCTTTGCAGTAGCTACACAGCCTCCAAGTATTTATAACATATGGGACACTTACTTTGGATTGTGCTATCCTTGTGAACTTTCACAGTATCCTTTGATGCCAAGGAATCATAAAAGTATCAACCTAGCACCTAGGTCTTTTTTTTCCCCCATATTACTCACTAGCCAATTGCCCATCATGAATGATGGATTTAAAATAACAAAGGAGTGTTAGCATGGCCACTGTCCCCTGCCCGCCGCTCACCCTTTAGCCATGTAAACACTCCCTACACCACTGCCACCTCCTTCTCCAGCCACCAGCATGGGGTCTCCCTCCCCCGCTCTCCTCTGCCTCCTCCTCTGAGCAGCACTGCTTCCCCCTGCCTCCCCTCCCCTCCCCTCCCCACTCCCATCTATCCCCACCCCCTCCTCTTCCCTGCCAGCTGTTGGATGTGTGCATCCTCCTCCAACCCCTGCCTGCCTCCACTTCCTCCACTGAACAGTGGGGCTTCCTTCCACCTTCCCCCGCTCCCTGCAGGCTGTTGAGTGCCCACCTCCACCCCCCATCTGCCTCTGCCTCCTCCCTGCCCAGGCCTGCACAGCCAATCACTGTCCACCCTTTTGGCAGCGCATGCACAGTTGTCCAAAAGCGTTACGGACAGACAGACACAGATAGAAAGACTAAGCCCACATTATTAGAATTTAAACGACCCACGTTAAAGCCTACCATGCAGTCCTTTGAAAGTGTGAATCATTTAAGATCACCCCACTTGGCAATTGTTGATGCTCTCAATTTGATTCACTCCCATCTTTCTGAAGAGGCAAACTGAAGGTCATCTCAAGCTCATACCAGCAACCATCTTAGCTCAGCCCCTGGAAGCGCTAATAAATTTCCAGATCTGGAATTAATGACCATGCCTTTATGCAGTCTGCTCAAAACTTCAATCCTTGAGCCCAGGGACTACCATCAAGACCAGTTCTTGTTCCTGACTTATGAACCTTCTGCATCCCACTTCTTCTATCTGTTGCCTAAAAGTAAAGACCAACACTGGAGAAGAAACCAGTAATTTTTAGAATGATTCCTAGAAAGGCTCCCCAAGTTGTCCTGACAATCATAGTGATAGGCCCAAGATGTGTCTTGTAAAAACATCCATGTCTAGTGGTGTTAAAGTTCTCTGGAAAAGTTCTTAAACTCCCTTCTCAGTCTGCAACCACCACCGTTCCCCTGATCTTTATACCTTCCCAAGATCAGGGGGATCCCTGCCTGGGGAAAGCTTGGGATGCTTCAGTCCTCCCCTGCCTGAAGGGATTGGAGAAGCAGGACAAAATGCCCTGCCAGCTTCTCAAACCATGGACTCTGAACTCAGATTCAGCCAGGGGACTTGTGACACTTGTCTCTCCTTTCAGCTTCTGTTGCCAAACACTGCCCTAGTGCTATTCTGACAAAGAACTCTATAATAGAGGTAAATTTCTGAGATTCCTAAGTATTTGTATCACCTGGCCATAAGAGGCAGGGAACTAATGCCCAGATGAAAATATTTCTCCTTTCTAATTTATCCTGTCTTGAAAACCTGGTTAGATACTATTCACTTAGGAATAAAAAAACCCAAAAGCTCAGAGAAGCCAGATTAAGACAAGACATTCCACAAAACCAAAACTGGAGAAGCACAAACAGCTTTCTTCCTCTGAGCAACCTCTGCACAGTTCTCAGTTACATTTTGTTCACGCAGGAGAGCACATATTAGCATCCATCACTGAGATTATGGGAATGGTATTCCACAGAAGGCAGGAGGGGTAAGAAAGGAGTGGCTCCAGCCTCTTGTCACACTAGTTGGTGGAACAGGCTGTGTTATCCTAAAAAAAATGGTCTGTGATACACAATTATTCTGCCTGGGTCTTTTTGTGAGGCACAATCCCTCCCCACTATCCCTATGAGATTACATGGCTCTAAACCACCCAAGCTAACTACCACAATTTAGCCTCTAATGATTATACCTTATAAAATTTTCCAGCTGCAGAAGACAAATGAATCATGTAAAATATGTTTTAAAAAATCTTCAGGTTAATAATTATACTTTCCTCTGAAAAGGCATTATCATTATGTGATCATACTCAAATTGGGCCATTAGCCTCTCTTTCCCCTTGTCCTGGACACTGAAAAATGAAAGATGGTTTAATTATAACACTAGGAAATTACCTCCACTTGGGGGGAGGGGGAGGAGGTGGGAGGGGAACAGGGAAAATGTAGGTGGAAGCATAATTAGTACACAATGCAGAGACTCTAGAATATTACCTTAAAATATTTATTCCCGGTAAATCTCTCAGTTCCATTTACATCTGCAATAAAGCTGTATGTTTAAAACACATATATACACAGAATCAGATTAAGAGAAATGAACTTCTATTCAGAACCACATTTCAGAAGGCATTGCCCCTCCTCCTCACTTCACTGGGTTGTCTTTTTACTGTCTCTACTTTGCAGTTTGTGACTACCACATATTGAGTAGTGCAAACGGATATAGTCTCTGGACCACGTATTATATCTAAAATTGCAGGTAAAAAAATAAATCACAAAGTATACATTACCCTAAATAAATATACCTTTCCTAACTCATACATGCAGTCATTCCTTGCTCCACACAAGTATAGTATGCATTTCTGCCTTCAGTTCTCATCAAAATCATCTGTATCCTTTATTAATTATTCTGAATCAGTACAACCTCCTCTACTACTTTTTGTTTTTAAATTCAAGATGTCATTTAGGAAATAATAATTACAATACATAGCATTTATCTAGGGCCTTCCATCTTTAAAATGGCTTACAAATATGAATTCACTAATTAATCATTCCAACACTTCCTATTATTCCCATTTTACAGATGGGGAAGCTTAAGTAGTGAGGTTAACTGACTTGCCTGAGGCTATAAAGGGAGGGGTAGTGGAAAAGGACCAAAGGAAAAGATGCATTATAAATAGCAAAAAATGAAGGCAGATGGGACAATTATGGTGATGGTTCAGCAAATAATCACAAGGCTCCAGTAAAGAATTTAACATATCACCGGAGGGCAGGCAGTGCCAGCACTACTGTGTATTATGAAGTTGCTCAATATTCCAAAGGCTGCACAAATCAAAAAAATTAAGCTGACAAATAAAACATATTGTGCACTTTTGCAACATTTTGTAACAAATGCTATCTGCTCTTAGATACCGGCAGAATCTTAAAATACCTCAATAGCACAAAACTAAGGTCAGGAAGCTGAAAAATTCCTTCTAATTTATTTGGCATTCCATTTGATATAGGGCTTTCTAGGCTAGAAATTGGATTAACTGAATATAAAAAATACACAATATACTTCGAAGACAACTTGAGATGTGTGATTAGAGCTTTTATGTCCAGATCATCCTTCTCTGAAGGGCTGATCCAAAGCTTACTGAAGTCAAGGGGCTTTGGATTAATCAGGCCATGTGAAACAAAAAATCTTATCCCACACAACAGAACTTTTTCAGCTTTCCAGAGACATAACCCCAAATAAAACCATTTTAAAATGACAGCTCAGTCATACTCTCATGTTTTTTTATGATACTCCTTCTATGCCAAATACTTATTATAACCCCTCCCCGCAATTCACTGCAGAAAAAAAAATCATTCACTGCTCTATTAATCACATCCCAATTTCATCAAAGGTTTTTGAGTATCCCAATCTATTTAGGAAAAATGGGGTGCAGCTACACATACATTTAAGCACAACTAAATGTAATGCACATTAAGTTAATATGCATTAAGTGATGTTTGGCAGACATCTACATGTGCAGAGACTTGGCACTAAAGTTAGCGTACTTGGCACTAAAGTTAGTGCAAAGTCCATGCAGCTCTGGGTGCAGCAGCAGCACAGGAGAGGGCTGGCTCCAAGGCACTTCCTTAGAGAAGACCCTTATGGGATGAGTGAGGGCACAGCCAGATGCTCATCCCATTTGACTAGGAGCCCTGTGCACCCTGAACCCAGGTGACATGCGTTGGGAAGCACTGCAGCAGGGTAGCTGGCCTGCAAAGGGAGAGGGAGAAAGTGGGCCTGGAGCCAAAGCAATAGGTGCTGCCAGAAGCCTTTCCTGTCCCACCTTGAGGATGGGGTGAGGGAGGCAAGCTGCCTACAGCCAGCACCTAGCATTGGAGTTGGATCTTCCTGGAGTGAAGTCAGGCCTGGACTCTGCCAGCTGGAGGGGGCCCCAGAAAAGCACTGGATGCAGTTGCTTCTGGGCAAGCCCTACACCTACCGCATGCACCGTGGCATGTGCACCCATGGAAGAACAGCCCAAGGCTGGGGTGCTGGCCATCTGCCCTAGGTTTCTTCCCCTTAACTTCCTCCACTCCAGGACACAAAACCACAGACTCTGTACAGTTTTCAAACTGGGAAGAGGTGGGGTTGTTTGTTTTTTGTGGGGAGAAGTATCTGTGTGTTGAGGGGAGAGGGATGGGACTCCATGTGTTGGAGAGGGTGGGGAGAGGGATGGGGGAGTGTGTACTGTGGGGGAAATAAAGATTTCTTCTTTAGATCCATGCCTGGCATGAGAGTGGTGCTGGGGCTGGGCACGGAGTAGGTGGTCTGTGAGCAGTGGGGCAGGTATGCTTGAGGGAAGTGTGCAGCTCTTCAGGGGCCTCATAAGGGAGGACCCACTGCTGCTACTGCTGTCACAGCTGATGCTCCCATTTCCAAGCCACCCCTGCTTACCATGCCTCCTCTGCCCAGGCCTCAGGTAACTCTCCCAAAGATATTATGCAGCACAGAGGAGGTTCTCCTCAGTGACTTTGAAGTGGGTAGTGAGGGAATGCCAATGGCCCTTGAAGTGGCTGAAGGTGCATTCAATCAGAGTGAGGGTCTGGCTCAGGCACCAGTTAAAATGGGTCTAGCAGGAGTCCAGGTGGCCAATATTGGGCCTCATGAGCCAGGACAGGAGCAAATATGCAGGGTGTTCAATAAGCGGGGTGGGATGATGATGAAGCTCAGCTGCAGCTGTGACCCGTGGCACAAAGCATGCATTCTCCACCTGTGTGGCCAGTCCAGAGTTTCAAAACACGTGGGTGTCATGCATGCAGCCCACCCAGCCAGTACTCACATGTGTGAACATCCCTCTGTGGTCCATGACTGCCTGCAGAACCCTGGAGTAGCACCTTCTGTGGCTATAATAGGGTCAGTCTTTGTGGAGCAAGCACGTGAATGGTATGTGGGTTCTGTACAGGAACCCAAAACACTAGAGGACTCCCAGTGCATGAAACCCTGCCACCACCACTTGGGGGTCATGGACATGAAGGACGGTGTCCACCAGCATGTCTTGGAGGGTGTCATACACCTCCAGGATAGCCTCCCCAGCAGTGGCACTGCCCATGCCAAACAGGTGGCCCACATACCAAAGGCTGCATAGCACCAGGGCCAGGCTGTTGTTAGCGAGGAGGGCTGGGCACATGCCAGTGTCCTAGTATTCCAAGTGGGGCTGGAGCTGGTGGAGCAGGTCTCTGAAGGTGGCCTGGGCCAGATGAAACGCACTGCTCATCTTCCTAGTCCTACTGGGCAAGGTTCTGCCATCAGTGCTGGCTGCCACGGGTGGCGGGGCTGGAGGTCCAGAAGGGTGATCGCAGCCCTGGAGGTGGCCTCATGGAGTCCCTCATTGGCTTCCTTGGCAGCAGAAGGTGCAATGTGCTGGGGGCCTTAGGAGGGTGCCAGGCAACAGTCAGTGCAGTGGGTCAACAATGGCGACAAAGGTGGCCAGCAGGATCCTGGGACCCTGTTCCTCAGTTCCAGGGTCAGGAGCTGGGTAGCCATAGCACAGGGAGGCACAGTGGGCATGAACACAGCTGCTGCATGCTGCCTCTGTGTGTGCCACACTGCTTCTGTGAGCACAGGAACTGGCTGCCTAGAGAACACAGGGCAGGGCTGGGTTTTAAGAGAGCTGCCAGGCTTATGGCAGCGGAAGCCAGAGCCTGGAGCTCCCCCTGGTGGCCACAGGGGCACATAGCAGGGCTGCAGGGACCTGGCAGCAAATATTCTGCCAGATCACTGCACGTGTAGACATCTAGTTGTCTAACTGTATCCCAACTACAGAGATACCTAATACCCAAATATATAGATACCCATAAAATATATCACCTTAAGAAATCTTGCCTCTTGCATAGTTTATGAACCATTATGTCTAAAAAATAACTCTTACAGAACTGTATACAACAAGGACACTCCAGCAAAGAAATCAACTGTACATTTGAAAGCACTATCCAAATACCTTCCAGTGGCTGCATCTACACAAGTGGTGGACTGTGCAGTTGTTACTGAGCAGTCATTTAGCACTTGCATAACTAAGTTCTAAATGACTGCACAGTAACCTGTATTACTGCACGGTAGCATCCCTGCATGTTTTTTTTTTTTTACTGCACAGTAGCTTGTTGCTATTGTGCAGTAGTGTCTTGTGCAGACATGGCCTGTAACTTGAAATGAAACAAAAGGAAACCCCTTGCTATCATACACTCATGGTTGTCAACTACCACCCCACAATGGAACTTACCAGAAGAATCACCAAATGACAGCAGCCTATAATAGATAATGACCAGACCTTGAAAGAAATATTCTTATCTGCTCCACACCTGGTTTTCAAACGGCCCTCTAATCTTGTCCCGCTCATCATCAGAAGCAAACTCTCCAATGATCAACAGACAGTTGTGGCCTTGGCTCCACCACGATCCGCTGGCTGGGAAATTGGCTTCGTGGTCGGACCCAGAGGGTTGTGATTGATGGCAGTCACTCATCATGGTGCCCTGTGACCAGTGGGGTCCCTCAAGACTCTGTCCTGGGACCCATACTGTTCAACATCTTCATTAATGATGTGGACATTGGAGTCAGGAGTGGACTGGCCAAGTTCGCCGATGACACCAAACTTTGGGGCAAAGCATCCACGCCAGAAGATAGGCGGGTGATCCAGGCTGACCTGGACAAGCTCAGCAAATGGGCAGATGAGAACCTCATGGTGTTTAACACCGATAAATGCAAGGTTCTCCACCTTGGGAGGAAAAACCTGCAGCACCCTTATAGGCTCGGCAGTGCTACGTTGGTTAGCACTACAGAAGAAAGAGACTTGGGGGTCATCATTGACCACAAGATGAACATGAGCCTCCAATGCGATGCTGCGGCTAGTAAAGCGACCAAAATGCTGGCGTGCATCCATAGATGCTTCTCGAGCAAATCCCGGGACGTCATTCTCCCCTTGTACTCGGCCTTGGTGAGGCCGCAGCTGGAGTACTGCGCCCAGTTTTGGGCTCCACAATTCAAAAAGGATGTGGAGAAGCTTGAGAGAGTCCAGAGGAGAGCCACGCACATGATCAGAGGTCAGGAAAACAGATCTTACGATGACAGGCTGAGAGCCATGGGACTCTTTAGCCTGGAAAAGCGCAGGCTCAGAGGTGATCTGATGGCCACCTATAAGTTTATCAGGGGTGACCACCAGGATCTGGGGGAATGTCTGTTCACCAGAGCGCCCCAAGGGATGATGAGGTCGAACAGTCACAAACTCCTGCAAGACCGTTTCAGGCTGGACATAAGGAAGAATTTCTTTACTGTCTGAGCCCCCAAGGTCTGGAACAGTCTGCCAGCGGAGGTGGTTCAAGCACCTACATTGAACACCTTCAAGAGTAAATTGGATGCTTATCTTGCTGGGATCCTATGACCCCAGCTGACTTCCTGCCCTTTGGGCAGGGGGCTGGACTCGATAATCTCCCGAGGTCCCTTCCAGCCCTAATGTCTATGAAATCTATGAAATCAAGAAATGTCTGGCAAGAAATGCTTATCCTGTCAGCACATCTGCACTGCCATTACTATCAACATATAAAAATAATCAGAATATATGGTTCCTACACATGCCTTTCCCAAAATGTGACATACTTGCTCTAGTACAACTTGTGCCTCAATGGCAACTACATGGGTGATACTAAACAGCAACTACAGACCAGAATGAACTCTTACAGAAAAAAAAAAAAATTATGGAGTTGCACACATACTATTAGGAGCACATTTCTTGCAGAACAATCACTCCCTCTCTGACCTTCCTTTATCTATGCTCAGAGGAAATCTGCCTAAGACCTTTAAGGCTAGATACAGATAATCAAAAAAAAAACCAAGGCTGAATCAATTCAATTTTTGCAGGTTTCCCTAAACTGTGTAGATTGAACCAATAATGAAGTGAACTGACATTCACTTTTGAATCTGGAAAGGTAGCCACATGCCTCCAGTGGCTCAGATCAGAAGCCAGGGGCAGTGCAGCACACCTCCCAGCCTGCCAACCACTGCCAAGGACACCTGCATTCAGCCAAACATGGCCCATCCCTGATTGACTGCCCATCACACACCCCCAAACCCCTTGCTGTCCCTCTGCAGTGGTGGAACTGTCCCTCCTGCCCAAGGCCCAGATAGCATTGGGCATCAGCCAACATGGAGTAGATCCCCATGCCTCAGTGGGGGTTCCCTCAGCCCAGGCATGGGAACTGAGCCCTACCAGAGGGGGAATTCCCCCTCTCACCCTTCAGCACAGTCCTGGCCAGCGCAGGGCAGTCTCTGCTAATGTATGCGGGGGTGGGGAGGGGAGAATCAGGCATCAGCTTGGCTGTGGTTGGAGGAACTTTTCTACCCCCACTGCACCTGTGGAGGTGGGGCTATGCCAACATCAGAACCCCTCCCCCTGCACTCACATAGGCAGCAGAGCTCAGGGAACCCTGCCTGGGGTGGGGGAACCCACTGAGGCATGGGGATCTGGCCAACCTGGGCCGGAGGGACTGCTTCCCCCCCCCACCATCTGCATGTCAGTGACTGACATGGGTTAAGGGGAAGCCCTGCACACCAGGGATTGGGGCCAGGGCTGGGGAAAGGGGCTCTGTTCCTCTATCTCCTCCCCCCACCCTGCCCTACCAGGATGACAGGTGCAGGCAGGACCAGGGCTACAGAACAGACTTTGCTGCCTCAGCTTTGTGACAGGACCTGCCTGGCTCTGCTTGCCTGGAGCAGACAGCATGGACCAAAGCTAGTTTGCCCAACCTGCAAGGCGAGATTATGTACAGTGAACTTCTGTTATGTTACAGGTTTAAACCAGTTTCCAGTCACTTAAACTGGCTTATGCATAATGTCTGTCCCTAAAATAAAAGGTGACGTTGGGAATAAAAATTCATAATCTGGCTGGACACTAAGAAACAAGGACTAAACACCGATTCTACATTTTTGCCACATAATATTTTACCCAACTCCTAAATTATTTTTACACAAGAAAGGTCAGAATGATCCTGGATCTCACAATTAGGAGATTTTCTTCTGCTAATTGTGTGCTGCTTCCCCTGAGAATTGCCCTCAGTCCCTCCCCTCTGCTGTTTTTCACTATTTTGTTCCTGGCTTCCTGTGATCAGAGACCTGATGAAGAATGTATTGCATTTGAAAGCTTGTCTAAGTTTATCCCAACTACACAGTCAGTCCAATAGAAGATATTATCCTAATAAATCCTTGCCTTTCTGGAGATTTTTATGCAAGCGTAGCAAGCATAGGTAAGGAGAATGCTTGACTATATCATATAGGTAGACCAAGAAGAGGAAGTTGATTAAAATAACACTTGACTTGACTCTTCCATTTTTAGAACAAGAAAAGCAGTTAAGTTATTGATTGTTTTGCAATAAGAGACTGAAAATAGAATAAGAACAGCAATTTTGAGAACACTTTAATAGCATACTCTTGGCATAGTTGTTTTGCTGATTATTTTTAGGCAGACGGCCTTCAGGAAGGTCAGGAGGAAGAGTAGATATGCACCCTGATTAACTAAATAAGGTATATGTATACATACACATGTGTGTGTGTGTCTAGCACAAGTTTTTGTAAACCTAAGTTCACTTCAGCATCTGATGAAACATTTGATGAAGTGAACTGGGGTTCATGAAAGCTAGTTCTCTTTATATGTATCTTATTTAGTTAGTCTATAAAGGTGTATATCTATCCTTCCTTTTGACTGACTTCAAACTACCATGGCTAACTACTACTCTTCAGGAAGGTGACACAGATCGAGTAAGCAGAGGAATACTTAATATTGGCATATGAAGTTTTCATTGGCTCAAGTCTGAGATAAACACATCACTCAGTGTTAGAGCAATCCATGTGTCATTGCAAACAAGTGTCAACAACCTTCCTATACTGGATTGCATCATCACATACTTGTTATTATTATTGTTATTAATATTATACATTTTACTAAAACATTACTTCCAGTAATTAATAACAAAAGGCTTAAATCTTGTTGGTTCTAATTTTTACATCCAACCACCTAACAAGTTTTTGCCTTAATTACTATCAGGCATAATAACTAAGGCAACTACTTTCACAAATAGATAGGGAAAAAAATCACATAAACATATTATCAAATGCTTTTCTGGAATATTTACTTTCCTTGTCAAATGAAATACCCTTCCTATTCAGTTTCTCCAAATCATAAAGCTCAGGTACTCAAGACTAACTTAGCTGGTTAGTGATTAGTGTGATTAGTAATTGGTCTTTTGGTGTGTTGTATGGAAGTAGCATGAAAGATCACTCCAAGACCATCCATACTGGAGGTCACTGGTCCAGAGAGGAGCACTGGCCTTTGAGCAGTAGCTCACGGCAGAGGCAGTGAGGAAGTGCATGGCCAGGAAAATAAGGCCTTCTCGTGTCCAGTCCTTGTCACTCTCCTGCCCCTTTGTTCAGGGCAAAGATTGGGCTTATAAGTCACCTGTGTGCCCATGTGACCTAGCCTTCACCCTGCTCCACTCTCTCTCTTTTCTTTCCCACTTCTTCTCTCTCTTCTTCTCCCCTCCCCTCCCCCACTGGATGCAGACATCTTAACTTGCAAAGGATGAACAGTGTGAAAGAAGAATTAGGTGCATTTATCACTTTGTACTGTAACTACTAATAAACATATATGCAAACATCATATATGGGTGTAGTGTTCATAGGACAAGTTGTGTTTACAACTAACTTCACACCAAAGCATGATACTGCTTATTACATCACAGACAGCAGTGATGTCAGATTATACATATAGAAGTTACTTTTTTAACAATGATTTTATTTATTTTTATAACCTTTTCCTGTCCCTCTGAGTTCATTATCATGGAATTCATAACAAGGCATCTGATTTCATAGGAAAGAGTATTTTAAAGTGATCTAATATATCAGTAGTCTCTTGGGATTGCCTAACATGAGCAGTGCAGCCATCCTTCACTCATCTTGATGAATCCTTATACAACAAACATATTATGCATTCCCTGTGATTTTTACAATAATAGAAAAAAGGAGTGGGCAGAACCTCGAAAGCATATTGTATTAGGGATTATTTCATTGCAGTGGTGATTTAGTTCTGTGATGAAATTTTTATTTAGCTGTTGTGGTATGGAATTTGACATGTTGCTCTAAAATTTGTCATTGCTATAGAACTGACATAACAGATCAGATATGTAAGTACCAGACTGTTGAAAATGAGGTTTGATAATGAAATGAAGGAATCATTGTTATCCTCCCAACTAATATTATATTTTGTTTCTTAAATTCAGTTAGATGGATAAACTAGTGTATTGATATAATTGTGCATGCATAATAGTCCACATTCTGCTTTAGTAACTATGTTTTTTCTAGCACTTTCAGTACATTCCTGGTTATTTTTTCAGGACCTGGTACCTACATAGCTGTTAAACTACATAGCTGTTGAAGCCATTTAAATAGTGAAGCACATGCATAATTTCAAACAAATAAACAAGCAGCATCATAGGCTTCACTGATCCAAAGGAAAGTGACAACACAGTTCTCCAGCATCCCGAGATGCTTTTCTCTGCCCTCCTCCCCCACTGAGGAAGACAGTGTATCCCTTGCTGGACTCCACTATCATAGCCAAGCAAGGAGCAGAATACACTTTTTTCACAAGCTTCACATTGTGCTGAAGAAAACATATGCTGACCCTGAGGAATCTGGGTTGCCCTGAGCACTGCTGCCATTCAGTCATCAGGAAGACTGAGGGAATCTGGAAAGCAAGCAGAGACGCATGAACAAAAGATTGAGAACAACTGCTGTAAACATGCCCTTTGTTGCCCTGATTTAATCCTGAAATGATTTCATTACAGTAGTGAGTGAAGTGTTTATTGAACACTGGCTATACAGCAATTCAAGGGCTTAGGATTCAAATATCTGTTAAGACATCTCCAGGTAAGTTCTTCTATCAGGGAAGAAACCAGGGAGAATTCTTTCAGATCATTCAAATGTTTGTGTGCAGCTTGGGACTCGAGTGCATATCCATTATTAAGCAACTGTTTAAGTGACCTTCCGAAATTGTTTCAAGATTTTTTTTTCTGGAAAAAAATGACTTAGATTAATGCCAAAAGTGCTTATGCAGCATCTGTGCTCCTACTGGTTTCCATGGTTGCATCTACATGTGCTATTACTCTGAAATAGGCTTACAGCTGAGTAAAATACTATACAGTAAGCCTACCTAGGAGCATGTCTACACATGCTCACCCTTGGGAACAGATTTTCTCTCAATGGGAGCAGCTTTGCACAGGGCTGCTCCCACCGTGCTCTGCCCCCCTGCAGCAGGCAGAGCTCTCCTGGCCCTATGCTCATCCAGACATCCAATTGCCAGCAAGCCCCCTGTGCAAGGTTTCCCTTACCCACAGGGGGCTGCTGGATGTGAGGAACCTGCAGGTGAGCCTCCTGCTGGGTTGGGGGGGGCACAGGGCTCACTGGCAGTTGCCTTGCTTGGCATGGAGTCAGCTGCTTTGGGGAGTGGGCTGGGGGCTGCGAATCCCTGGAGCAGCCAGCTCCACACTGGAAGCTGGGACAGGGGGGAGAGAACTCCCTAGTCCTGGTGCTGATCAGCTCCCTGTCCCCTGTAGCCCTCTTGTTCACTGAATAACACTGGAGTTTTAAGCAAAGTGAATGAGACATTGTTTATCATGTGAGTATTATGTAATTTCTTGAAATTGTATTTGTATTCCCTTTGTGAGACCTCAGATGGGGTCCTTTTTAAAGCTGTTTGATATTGCCTGTTTTCTAAAAAAAAAAAAAAAAAAAAAAAAAAAAAAAGGCCCTCTTCTGGAGAGGAGGACCAGGAGCAAATTGGCTCCCAGCCAGCATCTATACATGTGTTACTGCACAGTATCTACTGCACAGTTAGTTTAGTACTTGTATTTATAGGTAGTAAGTAGTTAAATGAGCAGTAGACTAATTTACTGTGCAGTAAATGTGAGCACATGTAAATGGTGACAATTTATTTTGCAGCCAACTAATCTGCTGCACAGTAAATTATCTTGTGTACAAGCATCCCATGTTAGCAAGATTATGCCAGCACAGGTAAACCAATGTGCTCTCCAATAACATCTTCATGTTGCTCTGTAGACATGTGCTTGTAAAGATGCATATATACGGTTCAAGGCATTGAAGATAGATAATTACCCCTGGATCTTTAATGTAATCGAATCTATGAACTAAGGATTTTTATAACAATGTTTTGCAAGCTTCTTTATTAGTAACAGCAGGGAATTCCAATACAAAAGGGCCATCTTGTAATCTAAACTAGAAATAAAAAGTGACCGAAAAGTTTTTGTACTCTTTGTCAAATTACCTTTTCATTATGTAAGTTTTTCAAATTTAGTAATGATTTTTTTCGGCCAAGATTGATACAAACAATTTAACTGAGCTTTAAATCCATACCAGAATAATGGGGAGTGCCATGCAGAATAATATTGTACATCAGTGAATAGTTGTCCATTCATGGTGTTGGTTGTTTCTCAGCTATTGGTGCCTACAGTTAAACCACTATATTAGCTCATCTTTAATTAAAAAATTGTTAATATAATGTGAATGTTGCAGATTCCCATATCTGCAAGTACTGGAGGTTATTCTGCTCTACTCATGAAAACATCATTATTTTTTAGCATTCTTTATGTTTGCTTATGCTTTAGCTTTGTACTTTTCTACTAGGACACAGTACGTAATTATTTGGATGTCTTTTTATTTTTTTATTGCTTAATTAAAGCTATACAAAATGGCATAATGTAAACTCTCTCTATCACACTGACATTTGCACAGCAGCACATTTGCAATCAACCGAAAGCATATTTGTCCAATGTCATTAATGATATAAAAGATACAAATTACTTATTTATGATTAATATTAATAATAAAATATTAACTTCTTCAAGAAAACATAGTATTAATAATGAATAATCTTGGTCTCTTCATGACCAGGACACCAGGATGCAATTTCTCTAAAATAATTTAGAAAATAATTTAACAGATATTAACATTAGTAAAAATGTACTCTGCATCCTCATACACGTCAGTAAAATACACATCTCAGAACAGCATCCTTAGCAAAACTGTTAGGTGAATTTATCCATATGAAGTGTATTTTAATTTTAAATTGATGTGCTGCATTAAAATGGAGATGTATATAATAGACAACATTCTGAAACGACAAAATAATTTTAAAGCCTAAAGTGAAAAATAACAACAAAGAGAAAATCAGAAAAAAGGAAGGAAGTCAAGTGGTACAGTTAATTATAGCTTTAGTACAGGCCACAATTAAGGAAGACATAGCATTTAAGTAAGTATTTAATATTATTAAGCTATATGTAAGTCCTGCTGACTTCAATGACATAAGAATGTGCTTTCTTCAATCTGGGCCAATATTAGGATACCAATAGTAATTAAATTATCTATACTTGGGTCAAAAAAAAAAGGCTGAACTGGATCTAAATATAACCATAAATCCAAAATCAATTTTCTCTTTGGGCCCCATTTCTAAGGCTAATTTTACACCTGTATGCCATCTTATCAACAGCATTTTACAAACCCTAATTTAGCAAGCTTTTTGAGTAAAGAGCCTTTTAGTCTTTCCTCCATTTTTCCTGATTGTGTTCTTTCTTTCCTTATGTATTCATCCTAATCACATTTTTTGCATCCGTTATCCATTTTGCTTTCATTATTTATTCTAGGTTCTCCCTATAAGACAAACCTTTTTGGTGGGTAAAGGCACCCAGGAGTCTCTCTGTTCATTCAAATATCTTAGAACAACACTTTGTCTCTATCTAGATCTCCAGTTATGACATCAGAACATTTCAAACATAATGCCATTTGTTATGTGCTTGGTTCTTAGTAAAAGTTTGGTCATCCAAATCTAATACTAAATATAGTCTTTCTTATTTTGAAGGACAAAGCAAGGTAGTAAGCACTATATCTGATAAGTGTTTGTATGAGCATGTTCCCACATAATAAGATTTTGGGACAAGAATTGTGTTACTTTTTTCACAGTGCAAACACAGTGTTCAAGTTCACAAAATTACAAATATTTCTATATTTACAAAATAAATATCTACTCTGAGGTATGACAATGCAAACCTGTGCAATGGTTCTGCAAATTCAATAAACACTTTACTCACCACTGTAATAAAATCATTTCAGGATTAAATTAGGGCAACTATGGGCATGTTTACAAAAGTTGTTCTCAATCTTTTTAGACTCAAGGAACCTCTCAATAGACTCAAGATGACCCTTGATAGATTTGGGGAACCTGTTAGAAAATGCCAGCTATTAGGTTTCACCCTTTTTCTGATGACAGAAAAATAATGGAGATTTGTTTTTGGTTTCAACAATCACAAGTCAGAATGCTTTTAACATAACAGATTCCTATTTGAAAACTCTGGTTTTATCTTGTGAATCACGTTTGCATACTTTTCAGTGCTAACATTGGGTGGTATCATGCAAGAATCTCAGTGCACTTGAGGGTGCCACAGAACCCTGATTGAGAATCAATGGTCTACAGTAACTATAGCTTTTGTAGACAAACCTGAACTAACTTGAAACTTACTAGAGCAGGTACTGGTTGTAGTCTAGCCACAAGCAGCATGAAGCTTAGAGTGGGCAAATAGACCAGCTACTTTCCTGCTTCCTGGGTGAGGCTTGCATCCTGTTTTGAGCATCTTGCTGCTGGACCTACCTTGCTACCAGAGCCTGAGGCAATTTAAATCAGGGTCTTCAACACCACAAATCAGAAATGTAGGACACAACACAAACACATACAAATTTCAGACCAAAGAATGGCACAATAGTCAAGTGCAGCATGACAACCAATTGAAAAGAGGATATAAAGCTTGTTTATGTTCACTGAAGTCCATTGGAGAAATAGACAAACCTGAATTAAATTTAAACCGGTTGTGTCAAATTCACCTAGAGCTCTGGGCCAGATCTGGACTGCAAGGCTCTTTGTAATTCTAGGCAAAACTCCTAGTTAAGTTCTGAGTTAAGTTCTAATTTTTAGAGGATTGTACTGAAAATGTCCTGTACAATTAAAAAAAAAGCTCATGGGAGAGGAGATAAAGAGAAGTAGGATGTCATTCTTCATTTATGAATAATTATCTTCTGTATTATCCTCAGTCTTGAGTATAAATGGAGAATGTTTAGAAGCATGAGAGATGCTACAGTGGCCATCATGGCAACAGTGGTGAGGAGTCCAGTGATGGTGCTGGAAGGTCTGGGGGTGGCAGTGTGGGGGTCTATGGGAGTGAGTTCAGGGGCAGCAGTGGTGAGCCATGCTCACTGTCAATGGCTATGGTCAGAGGGCCCAAAAGGCAATGGATTTAGTGGCAGGTCACAACCCTAACTTCTAGAGTCTGCCAACATTTTGAGGTAGACAAAAAAGTTCTAAGAGCCATATGTTGGGTACCCGTGCTTTAAACTAACTAAATAAGGTAGAGATTGTAGCCTAGCCAGAATCAGCATGAAGGTCAGAGTAGGAAAATCCAACCACCTTAATTTATGTCATGGTTCTCGGGAGTGATAACTAGCAGGGGTTGCAGGAATGAACCGTGGGCTGGGAGCAACCAGGGCAACTTAAGTTGTAAGGGATGGTGGCTGAAGCCCAGAGTCCAAACTAAACTGGAGGACTAACCAGGACTCAGAGGTCAGGTGCCAAAGGCTAAACACTGAACCAGAGGGTTAATCAGAAATCAGGGAATTAGGGAGTCACAGAAGTTACCGGGACTGGAATTGCACAAGGACTGAGAGCAATAAGTTGAGCAGCAGGACTGGCTTAGGTCTTAGGTCCTAGGTCTTAGAGAAGTTCTTTCAAAGAAGACCCACAACCAATCAAAGGGAAGGAGCTAGGGCTCAGCTTGCCCTGCTTATTGCGTTAGGTGAGGCTGATCTAGTTACAAAGAATGTAGTTCAGGACGCTAACACATGGGTTGCAGGGCTGAAGTCTTATAATTTAGGTACCAACATATAGTTCCATGGTGGAACTGGTGGCCTAACTGACTTGCTCAGCCTCTCATAGTTGGTAAGCACCCCAGCAGCAGGAGGACAAAAACACAAGGCTGTGATATCCCAGTGAGATGGTATAATTTAATTATATCCCATTTTTAATCATTCAAGTATGCTCACAAAGCTAGTCATCATATGTTATTTCTGCCAGGTTAATATGAATGAGGATGACTATCTTTATTTTCTATAGAATTTCCCTTTTTTTTTTTTTTTTAATCAAAGAGACCTGAATAATTTTGATTGGGTTTAACATTATGAGCAGTCACTAAACATTCTCCATTTATACTCAAGACTGAGGATAATACAGAAGATAATTATTCATAAATGAAGAATGACATCCTACTTCTCTTTATCTCCTCACCCATGAGCTTTTTTTTTTATTGTACGGTACATTTTCAGTACAATCCTCTAAAAATTAGAACTTAACTCAGAACTTAACTAGGAGTTTTGCCTAGAATTAACCATGAAGCTTTCCTTGAAGTTTTACTGTAGAAACTGTGTCATTTTGGCAGTGTTAAATATGAGAGAACGGGTATAGGTAAGTATTATTGAGATCCAAGTATTATTGAGATCCAAGTGTAGGTGTAAATATATCATAACTGCTTCTTTGGGTAGTGTTGGTTTTCTATGCCTATATTTGATATCATTTTACAAATGATTTTCTTTCCTTGTTATGTACAAAATATAATGATTCCCCACTTTTTGTATAAAACTATATTAATCTGTAATGAGGGAGCTTGTGTGGCCAGCTCTACCCACTTACCTTGAGACAGAAGTAACAATGAGTAGTGGTCCATTCCCTCCTACATATATGAATATTAGGATAAACAAGTAGACAATATCCCAATAGGGATCTCAGATAAGCTCTGCCACAGAATAACTAGATATTTTTATTTGAACCATAGGAGACCTCTGACTAATTCATTCCATAAACAGAAATTCCATATATTTTAGATCTTTACACCTTCCCTTATCATAAAGGGGCTCTAATTAATTTTAAAAAATAGTATCTTCATGTCATTGTCAGAAAAACCTCAATTCAAGGATTATCTCCAAAATGGCTCATTGATAGGTTTTAAAGGGATTTAAGAGTCCAATCCTTGAGCCACAGATCCATCCACAGAAGTTATAGGTCTTTCCAAAGGGGAGAGTATGCTATGGGATGAATTTTCTCTCCTTTTTCTTCCTCAGATCTGTCTTCTCTGCTTATCTCAAAGTGAACCACTGTTTGGTTGAGATTGTGGGGCCATTAGAGTCAGTTATCAGCCTCCCAACTGATAAAGTCAGTGTCCATTTTCTTGAGGCATATCTTCAATGTATCCTTGTAGTGTTTCCTCTGGCCACCACAGGATCTCAGGCCACAAGTTAACTAAGAGCAGAATACTTGTTTTGGAAGTTGAAAGTTAGGTATCCACACAATGTCCAGTCCAGTAAAGTAGGTGATTGGTGATCACTGGCTCAGTGCCAGTAACAATGGCTTCAGCAAGGATGCTGGCATTTGCATGGCAATCTTCTGATTTAATGTGCAGGATTTCTGGAGGTATCATCAATGGTACTTCTCCAGGCTTGTAAAGTGACAATGGTTGGTCACCCAGGCTTTACACTGGTAGAGGAGAGTGTGGATTAGTGCACTGTAGACCTTGACCTTGGTGTTTTTCTAACAATTAAAAAATAAAATGCAATCAATAAAAATGCACCAAAACAATTTTACAAAGGAAGTGCTTGCATGCCACATCCTGTGCTGGATATAATGAACATTTGCTCTCTGAGAAAGGAGGCTACAAGGGTAAGGGAAGTGCTCAGTTACCTTCAGGTGTATACCGCAATGGTAATTTGAGAAAGTGGGTGACATTCATGGCCTGGAGTAGACTGATAGAGTACTTTAGTCTTCTTGATATTAAGAGAGAGGCCCAAAGTTTGGTAGGCTTGTGCAGAGAATTCTAGTACCTGTAGAACTTTATCTCAGTGTGCTCCAGGATGGTGCAGCCATCAGTGTACTGAATTTGAAGGATGTTTGTTTTGAATGCTTTGGTCTTTGAGCAAAAATGTCTCATACTGAACAGCCTCTCCCCCACCAACCATTCAGTATTCAAGGTTGATTCTGGAAGTGAGGCAAGCCTTACTGAGAAGCAGGATGATGGTCAAAACATGGAAAACAGATTCGGGCAATAACATATCCCTTCTTAACCGTAGTTTGAATGGAAAATGGATTTGACTCCAATCAGGTACAAAGAATGATCACAGTCATTTGATCACAGAGAAGACTCAGAACCTTGATGTATTTTTCAGGGCACCCAAATCTGGACAGTACTGTCCACAAAACTTCATGATTGAAGGAGTCAAAGTCTTAGTGAGGTCATATGTGGGTCCTGATGGTGTTCTTGACACTGTTCCTGGACCTAGCAGGCAACAAATATCATGTCAATTGCCTGTAGGATGGTCTGAAACCACACTGAAATTCTAGCAGGGGTACCTCAGCAAGAGGTAGATGATGGTTCAAGAAGAGGGTGGGATTTTCCCTGCTGTGGAAAGGATGGCAATACCTTGGTAGTGCCCAAGGGAACTCCATAAGTTGACTAATGAACTGATTCTTGATGGCAAAACTGACAGCATGAATACATCTATGTGGGCTGGTTTCCCCTTCCCAAAAGTGTAGCTTCACAATAATCATTTCTATTTTGCAGAAATTTTGTTTTAGAAACAAATCATGAGTAAAGTTCTGACAGTTTTGAAGTGTCCCATTTTACCACTAAAGCATCCTGATGATTCAATTTAAGATTTTTCCCCCCAGAATTGTTTGATTTCTCTAAAAGAAGATGGGGGGGGGAGGGGAGAGAGGGGCAGAGTTGTAAGCCATAAAGCAGACCAGGAAGAATTACAAGATTGGAGGCCCTTCTCAGAAGAGCTACACAGTATCAGAAAGTTTGGTGCTGGATGGAATCAGTACAATCTACACTAGTAGATAAAGGCATATAGGATAGTATGACCAAACCTGAAACAAAACATGCGTGGGAGAGATGCTGTACACAAATAAGTGCATCAATCAGTTCATTGTTAAATTGCATGACATCAAACATAATTGGTCATAAGAAATGCATGTAGAACAAGACACCCAAAACTGCGTACAAAAAGCTACTTCTAAAGATGACTAAACAGCAAGTAGCAATATGTAATAATGTATGCCCTATGCAAGAATCTCTAATGTAGAAGATGAGTAGAATAGAGGCATACTTCAGATTTTGTGTTTAACTGCACTATCCCTGCTGTCACCTGGCTGATAGCACGAATAAAGACTACACTAAATTTATTCTCACTGGGCACATCTACACATGCATAAAAGCACTTTTTCTAATGCTCATTAAATGTAGTACTTCCAATGTGAGGTACTAAATTAATGTGCATTTTAGCTGCCCTAATGCTCAGTGCAAACACACACTTTTTAGGTGATGCTTAATGTGCAGTAACAGGATACTGCACCTTTACATGCCACTTTAATGTGCTGTAAAATAGGCTACTGATCATTATTAAAGCACAGATGTAGATGCACCCACTGAATAGCTGCTGTATGCTTATTCAAACTTTGTTGTAGTAGGACCTAACAGGTCCTTGGGAGCAACAGTACAAAGCATTTTCTTTCACAAAGAATCTGATATTTTCAAGTTTCATTTCAATTTCAGTACAAAATTTCAAAACCTTTCATGAATCAGAATTTCTCTCTTCTGCACAGCCCTAAAGTACAAACATGTTTAAAATTATCGCATAAATCTTCATTTTCAGAATTCATTGGTACCCAAAAATGAATCTATATCAATGAAAGTTGTAGCCTGGTAATTGTGAAACTTTTGTGTAAGTGCCTTATAAAAATTTAGAAGCTGAACTTTATGTACCAAGATGTGAATATTTTGGCTTATGATTCTGTTTTCATGTTTACAAGAGAGACTATCAAAGTCTGACATGGAGAACCTTGCATTTTTCAGTGTTAAACACCATCAGGTTCTCATCTGCCCATTTTCTGAGTCTGTCAAGGTCAGCCTGGATTACTCCCCCTATCCTCAGGTGTGGATGCTTTACCCCAAAGTTTGGTATCATCAGCGAACTTGGCCAGTTCATTTCTGACTCCAATGTCCACATCATTAATGAAGAGGTTGAACAATATAGGTCCAAGGACGGAGCCTTGTGGGACCCCACTGGTCACAGGGCACCATGACAATTGACTTCCGTCAACCACCACACTCTGGGTCTGAACACGGCACCAATTCCCCAGCCAGTGGATTATGGTGGACCCAAGGCCACAGTTGGCCAGTTTTGCCAAGAGGTGATCATGGGATACCAGATCAAAGGCTTTTTTAAAGTCAAGATATATGACATCAATCACTTCCCCCTTTTCCACGTGATAGATCACCTCATCATAAAAGGAAATGAGATTGGTTAAGCACGATCTACCTGCAAAAAACCCATGCTGGCTATCCCTCAGGGTGTTGCCATCAGCCAATCCATTATGAATGGCCTCTTTAATAATCTTTTCTTAGACTTTCCCTGGGATAGAGGTCAGGCTGATGGGCCTGTAGTTTGCTGGATTTACTTTCCTCCCTTTCTTGAATATAGGCACCAAATTGGCCTTCTTCCAATCATTGAGCTGGAAGGGTCTTCTGGAAGGGCTGGTCATTTTTAAATCTGCAGGTCCAGATGCCCTCCACCCAAGGGTGTTGAGGGAGCTGGCAGGGGACATTGCAGAGCCCCTGGCCCAGCTGTATGAGCATTCGTGGTCATCTGGCCAGGTGCCAGGGATTGAAAACTGGCTAATGTGGTCACAATTTTCAAGAAAGAAAGGAAGGAAAACCCAAGTAATAGGCCTGTAAGCCTCACCTCAGTGCTCAGGAAGATCTTGGAGAGAATCATTAAGGAGCACATCTGTGGGGGGCCAGCAGGGGAGATCATGCTCAGGGGCAATCAGCATGAGTTCATCAAAGGCAGGTCCTGCCTGACCAACCTGATTGCCTTTTATGACCAAGTAACTAAATCCTTGGATGATGGTGTTGCCATGGATGTAGTCTTTCTAGACTTTAAGAAGGCCTTTAATACTGTCTCTCACCCCATCCTCATGAATAAATTAAGTGACTGTGGCATTATTGATGCCTGTACAGTTGGATGGGTAAAAAAATTGGCTGATGGGGCACACCCAGAGAGTAGTGGTGGACAGGTTGTACTCAAAATGGCGAGATGTGAGCAGTGGGGTACCCCAGAGCTCAGTCCTTGGGGCTTCACTGTTTAACATGTTCATCAGTGACTTGGATGAGGGGGTGGAAAGCACACTGTCCAAGTTTGCTGATGACACTAAGATGTGGGGTGTGGTGGACACACTTGAAGGGAGAGAGAGGCTGCAACTAGATTTAGACAGACTACAAAAGTGGTCAGATGAGAATAGGATGGGGTTCAATGTAGACAAATGCAGGGTGCTGCACCTTGGGAGAAGGAATCCACAGCATACATACAGGCTGGAGTGTTCCTTTCTTGTAAACACAGAGGCAGAAAGGGATCTTGGAGTCATTATTTATTCCATGATAAACATGAGCCACCAATGCCAGAGCACAGCCAGCAAGGCCAGCATCCAAAGGTGCATCTCAACTGGTCCAGAGAGGTGATACTCCCCCTCTATGAGGAGGCCGCAATTGGAGTACTGCATCCAGTATTGGGCACCACACTTCAAAAGGGATGTGGCCAGCCTGGAGAGGGTTGAGAGGAAGGCCACCCAGTTGGTAAGAGGGTAGCAAGACAGGCCCTGTGAAGAGACTGAGGGACGTGAACCTGTTCAGCCTCAGCAAGAGGAGGCTGAGGGGGGACCTGGTGATTGCCTACAAACTCATCAGGGGAGATCAGCAGCACATAGGTAGAGCCCTTTTCTCCCCAGCACCACCTGGGGTGACAAAGAACAATGGTAATAAGCTGATAGAGAATAGGTTTAGGTTAGAGATCAGAAGGAAATATTTTACAGTTAGGGTGGCCAATATCTGGAACCAGCTTTCCAGGGAAGTGGTCCTCGCCCCTACCTTGGGCAAATTCAAGAGAAGGTTGGATGATCACCTGTCAGGGGTCTTGTGAACCCAGCATTCATTCCTGCCTGTGGCAGGGGGTCAGACTAGATGATCTGTTCAGCTGCCTCCTGACCCTAGCTACTATGAAACTATGAGACTATGAAACTATGAGCACTTCACCAGAGTGCCAGAAGCTCTCAAAGATCCATGCCAGGGGCAGAGCTTTGATGCAGGCTAGCTCCTTGAGTACTCTGGGCAGTAAATTGTCAGAGCCAGCTGACTTATAGGTGTCCAGCTTCTCAAGGTGTTCCTTAACGTGGTCAGCATTGATAGAGGGCAAAGAACAACCCTCACTCAGGCATTCCTGTCCCGTAATGGGCGGAGTGTCCTATGGGACTTGTGAAAGACCAATGCAAAGTACCCATTTAGTAAGGCTTTTTCCTGGGTGTTGGTCATCAGTTCTCCCATCTGGTTTAGTAGGGGTCCGATGTTGCCCTTGCTTTTCCTCTGGCTCCCCATATATCTAAAAGAGGACTTTTTATTGTCTTTGATACTTGTAGCCAGTTGGAGTTCCATCGCAGCCTAGTCTTTCCTGGTTCACCCCTGCAGGTCTGGACCAGTGCAGCATATTCCTCCTTGCAGGTGGATCCGATCCTCCATCCTTTGCAGGTCTGTCTTTTTAGATGCAGGAGGTCCGCTAGTTCCTTGCTGAGCCAAGGGGGCTGCTGTGCCCTCTTGCTTCCTTTCCTCTGAAATGGAATAGCATCTAGGATCACTTCCTTGAGGAGCAACCACTCGTTCTGGACTCCCTTCCCCTTGGGGTTGTGTTCCCTTAGGGCCTCTCCGACAAGTCTCCTGAGCTTGTCAAAAATCAGCCCTCCTGAAGTCAAGGACCTCTGTACTGCTGATTGACTTGACAGCTTTTTGGTGGATGGTGAAGGTGATCAGCTCATGATCGCTGTCACCCAGCTTTCCTTTGATCATTAAGTCACTGATTAGGTCATCCCTGGTTGCCAGTACCAGGTCAAGCAGCACTTTGCCTCTCATTGGCCCAGAGACTCCTTGCATTAGATACATCCACGCACATGAGGAAGCTTTGCGACTGTTTGGATTTGGCCAAGCTCTCTTCCCATGAGATGTCTGGGTAGTTGACCGTGGACTGGGAGCGTGCGGCCTCAGCCAATTCCCTGGTGAACTCCTGGTTAATCTCTTGATTCTGGGAGGGAGGTCTGTTGTAGACTCCCACCATTGTATCTCCTGTGCCACGTTCCCCACGGATTTTAACCCAGAGGGTCTCTAGTCATCCACCCTGGGTGCCGATATCCACTTGCAGGGATGTGTAGCTCTCCTTGACATAAAGAGCTACACCACCGCACCTTTTGTCTACTCAATCCCTCCTGTACAGGGTATAGCCATCTATACCCATGGTCCAGTCTTGGGTGGAGTCCCGCCAGGTCTCTGTTATTCCTATGACATCATACTTGTTTGTGTTGAGCAGGAGGACAAGTTCCTCCTGTTTATTCCCCAAGCTCCTAGCTTTGGTATACAGGCATGCAAGTGTCCCCTTGGGGGCCCTTGTTTTGCCTACAGCTCACTCTAGGGCTGGTGCAGGGGTGGGCTCCCTTAAGTGCCTTGTCACTGTTTTATATTATAATAGAAAATTAAAAAGTTGAAATTGAATAAAAAAAATTCTTGTCAAAGTGACATCCTTCAATCTGTCCAAAGCAATTTCTTTCACAAAAAGTATTTAAAAAATTAATTTTTGTTCCTAGTTGCAATGAAAACATTTTTCAAAATCTAGAGATTTCCTGCAAAAATAATATTTAGTAATTTGACTATTCCTAGGTATGATTTTTATATCTGCCCATTCTCGTTATCATGACATAATGCGCAAAACTCCAGCCCCTCTAATGTCAACGGCAAAACTCTCATTGACTTTAATATGGCCAAGGCATTAGACATTGTGCCATATTCTTTCTGTCTCTAATAACCTTTACAATGAAAAGGAGACACTGGGAAAGTGAAGTCAATGGAATTATATCAGAAATTAAATTGGTTTCCTATTGTTTGTCACAGGAATATTGCATTGTTATGTGAAAAAATGGTTTTAATGAGAACAGAATATGGAACAACATGCATTCACTCTCATGATAATGATTGTAATGATAATGGGAAATCGTATAAACAGAACCAATCCCATTACAGTTTAAAGAATTTAATCTTGTGGCCATTCCCAGTTGCAATCTCCTTGTTTTCAGAGTGAATTAAATGCATCCAGACTTTATGTATAAATTAACAATACAAAGAACTCACCTCACATCACTCATTATACCTAAACTACCCATTTATCATAGCCTACACAGATTACACAGACAGATACAAATAACAAAGAATGAAATAACCAGAGCACATGTTACTGTTCTTTTCAACACAACTTTTTAGTGCTGTATTTCTGCAGCATTAATAAAAACTGATAATCTACAAATTATGAAAGGGAAATTAAGTTTCTCTCAGTCGCTATAATGATTCTCTTTCTTTTCAGTTTAAAGGGTGTAGACTACAGTGTTCTAGCACTCATTTCAGGATAGTGTCTTGAATAGTGTCTATTAATTTAAATTAAAAAGATCCTGAAAATCATAGCAAATCATACAGGAAAAATATAATTCCCACACAAAAATGTACTGTGGGCACAGTTAAACATATACATCAGAGGTGGCCAAACCTCTGAATCCTTCTACCTACAAACTACAATCTTGATAAAACTTAAATTGTATGACACATCCTTTTGAGATACCCATATCCTAAAGTCAATAATGTAAGATGACTCAGCTTCAATAAAAATATGTAATTAAATTATTTCTTATAATAAATATAAAGCAAGAAGTGAATAAAATAAATAAATAGAGCATAATAATTTAACAGACAAATAAAAACATTTTTCTTTCTAGATACAGTAAAAGCTCTGTTATCCAGCATCCATGGAAAAAGGGAGTTGCCGGTTAATCAAATATGCCAGTTATCTGAGAGTTATATTATCTCCAGGCTGGCAGGTTGGAGGCGTCTTTGCCTGTTTGGGCCACCACCCCTCCTACTGTGTCTGGTGTGCCAGGGCTTTCACTTCCTAGCATCAATGTGCCAGAGGACAGGGAGGGGGACCCCACACAGACTGCTTTGTCCCAGCTCATGGTCCATGAGGCAGCAGTGGGACATGGCTCATGGTGGTGAAGCTGGAACTGCCACAGTGGGAGAGAAGCTGGTTAACAGAACACTCAAGATGGTAATGTGCTGGATAACACAGCTTTTACTCTACTTCTCTTCATTGAGAACCCATATTTAAGCCACAAGAGAGCCATATACATCCTAATGCAGAAGGAGAACTAGAACTTTTAAGAACTTTATTTTAATTTCTTTCTCAATGAGATGTAGCCACAGAGGAGCTTGACTATCCTTTTTACTAACAACTGGTACTAAGGCAGGAAGAAATCCTTTGAATCAAGCTACATCAGTGCAATGTTAATGCAAGAGAGACAGAAGGACCCCAACCAAGTACAATATCTATAGCTGTGACTTAAGTAATACTCTACATAATGTTTGGAACACATTGCCTTATAAAAGGGGAAAATAAAAATTATCCTAAGTATTAGGGTGACTATATTTGAATCTTGGGGACACTGGATTTGCAGCTGAATAAAGGCTTTAATCTGTGGCCAAGCAAAAGATACTAACCACAAGGCAGAATGATATATTAAAACTACACAGTAGAAAAGTAGTTTTCTAATCATATAGCAGTGTTGTAAAATATATAATCATTATATAAAAGAATCAGGATATAAACCTGATTGTTGTTTTGCTTATGAGTGCTTATGCTCAGTAACCATTTTAATTGTGTCAAACATTTTTTGAAAAAAGCAGCAAGTAGTCTGTGTGATGTGAACCAGCTACAGTAAGGAATGTGATAAGATACAGAGGCCTAAGGAATGTGGAGATGGTACAACGTGGGACAGAAAAACAATTTGGAATATGAAAGATAATACATAACCAAGATGAACATATGTAAAATGGTGAACGGTGGTTGGTAAAGAACACTCCAGAGTCTGCCCAGTGACAGAAGGAAATGAGTTCATGGCCTTGGACATGCGCTCATAGCAAAAAGGCATGTAAATGAGTGAAATGCATAGGTAATTCCATGTTAATGAAACAAACAGGAAACAGAGGCGGAGTTTGAGATAGGAGGAGAAATGGGCAGAACAAAAGGGAGGAGTGAAGGTGGAGTAAATGTTAATGAGCATGAACCAAGGTGTATAAATGTGGAAAGAACTATTGTTTGGGGCAGATCCCCAGTTTGTTGGATTTTTTATGACCTGGCCCAAAGCTGTCTCCATTCTGAACAAAGCTGTTGCGAGCAATGTGTACTGGTGTTTGCTCCCTGGTTGCTCTGGCTAATGAGTTACAGGATCCATGAGCAATTGGATCGTCATCTCCCTAGTCATTTGATGCTGTATGGCGTCGGGGTCTAACACTAATGTTTTGGTATTTATAAAGTAAATATAAACTTTATATTTGAATTCCTTGGAATATATAACTGTTGCATATGGCAGCATGAAATTCACAACTGGGCAATATAACAAAAGTGTCACGGTGCAGGGTCTCCAGGGATGGCTGTGATTCCCCTAGGGCTCTGTGACCGTGCCAGTTTCGCCTTGTGGGTACCTTCTAATCTTTCCTGCCATGTCTTGTTGGTTTAGATAATAGATAGGGAGGCTGCCTTCAAGTTTCTGTGCAGTCACGGTCCTTATTGACCCCACTAAACCCTGTGGGTTCTTAGACCCCTTGCTGGGTCTCGCTCTAAGCAAGTGCCTTGTGGGACACCCCAAGCCTTATGGGTTAGATTTGTGGCTCCAAAACCACCCCTTTACCACACCCCATGCCTCACCGATGGCATATCAATGTTATCCCTGTAATGAGGTCTTGGCCTAATTCAGCCTTCTGTTATCACTGGGCTCCTGGCCCTCTGTTACTGTGCCCTCTGGCACTAGGCTCTCCGCAGACCTTCACTGTGCCCTCTGGTGCTGGGGCTCTAGACAGTAGTGTGCCCGGTCCATGGGAATTAAACCACAACATAAATATGAGCCCCTGAGCTACAACCTAACAATAATAATAACAATGACACCAGAGGTCACATTCTGCACCTTTAAGAGGTCCAGTTTCTCCCTCAGCAATGTGTACCTCCTATCCCCAGGTACTTTAGAACTCCTAGAGCCCATTTGTCTTACCAGCAACAGAACAAGCAACCAAGTATCTCTGTGGAGCTTTTCTGCATGAACTCCTTTCGTCCTGGCTGCTGAAAAAATGTTAATGGACATTTAATGGTTTCATTAACATGGAATTACTAACTGCCTCCAGTCCAAGACCTGGGGCTTATATGTGCCCAGGGCCCTGCCTTCTTCCAATCAGCTGACTGGGTGCAGGTGCCGGCTAATTCATTTTTCATAGATTTCACATTTCATAAACAATAGGGGCTGGAAGGAAATACATAAGATCATCAAGTCTAGCCCCCCTGCCAGAGGCAGAAAGTCTGCAAGGATCAGATGACCCCAGCAAGATAAACAATCAAATTCCTTTTGAATGAGTCCAGAGTAGATGCTTGTACCACCTCTGGGGGGAATCTGTTCCAGACCTTGGACACTTGGACTGTAAAGAAGTTTGTCTTTATATTGAGTCTGAATTGGCCTTCTAGAAATTTGTGACTATTTGACCTAGTTATCCCTTGGGGAGCCCTGGGGAACAACTGTTCTCCCAGATCCTGATGCACAGGATACTTACTATATACTTACAGGCAGCCACCAAGTCCCCCCTGAGCTGCCTCTTTGCCAGGCTGAAAAGTCTCATGACCCTCAGCCTCTCCTCATAAGGCTTTCTTTCTTGGCCTTTGAGCATATGGGTGGCTCTCCTCTGGACTTTCTTGAGCTTATTCACATTCCTCCTGAAGTGGGGGGCCCAAAACTGGATGCAGTACTCCAGCTGCAGCCTCACTAAGGTCGAGTAAAAGGAGGGTGATGTCCCTGGTTTTGGTTGAGATGCATCAGTAGATGTATGCCAGAGTTTGGTTTGCTCTGCAGCCACAGCATCACACTGGGGGTTCACATTCATCTTGTCAAGACCCCAAGACCCTTTTGGTCATAGAGCTAGTGAGTGTAGCACCAACAAGCTTATAAGTATGATGCTGTTTTTTTCTCCCAAGGTGGAGTACCCTGCATTTCTCTACAGTGAATACCATCAGGTTTTGGTTGACCCACTATGCAAGGATATCCAGGTCAGCCTGTATTCCCAGCCTGTCCTCCAGCATGACCGCCTTCCCCCATAGTTTAGTGTTGTCCGTGAACTTTGCCAGTCCGCATCTGACACCAGAATCCAAGTTATTAATAAACATATTGAAGAGTACTAGCCCAAGCACTGAGCCCTGGGGGACTCCACTGGTAACCTTTCAACATGATGATTTGTTCTCATCAATTAGTACACTTTGCATCCAACCACAGAGCCAGTTCCCCAGTCATCAGACCATGAAATGGTCAAAGCCACAGTTCCCCAGCTTAGTCATGAGGACATCATGGAAGACCAAGTCAAAGGCCTTCTTGAGGTCCAGGTAAGTAACATCAACCTCACCTCCCTTGTCAAGACAATACGTAACCTGGTCATAGAAGATTAGGTTGGTCAGGCAAGACCTTCCAATAATAAAACCATGTTGGCTGGCATTCAGTAGGTTGCCTTCCATTAATCTGTTGCAGGTGGGTCTGTTAATAATTTTCTCCAAGATCTTTCCAAGGATGGAAATCAGACTGATAGCTCTGTAATTCCCTGGATCTTCTTTCTTCCCCTTCTTGAAGATTGGGACCATGTTGGCTCTTTTCCAGTCTTCTGGTATATCACCCAAGTGCCACAAGCTTTCAAATACCTTAGCCTTTTTTTAAGACTCTGGGCCCACGGATATCAAGCCTCTAAAGGTGTTCTCTCACTTGATCTACATCAATTGTGGGCCCATCTCCCAAGCCCTGGCTGCTTTGCATCCCATCTGACAGCATGATCCCCTTGGGTAGGCAGAAAATTGATACAAAGTAATTGTTTAGGAGATTGGGCTTTTCTTGGGCATCAGACGCCAGCTGCCCCAGTTGATCTTGCAGGGGGCCAATGTTGCTTTTTTTCTTCCTCCAACTTTCTACATATTTGAAGAATGACTTTATTATCCTTGATTCCATTGGCTGTCTTGGCTTTTCTGGACCGCTCTCTACAGGTATGGGCTAGTGCTGGGTAGTCCTCTTTGATGATAAATAACTGTTATTAGGATGGGGAATAATGGGATTGCTTCCTTCTTGCTTCCCAGGGATGTGTAAAGATGTGGGTGAGATGCCCTCCCCTTTCCTGGGCCCTCTATTCCATATAAAAAAGTCAAAAATTGTAGAAAGGAGCCCTAAATTATCTGGATGCAGACATATATTATGGAGATATGTGTGAGGCTCCTATCATAAACCTGCTGTAGGAGATAAGCCAGAGAAGGAATTGCAGCCAGGAGAGACATGGAGTAATAGGCTTATAGCTTGCTGAGCAGCAGGGACTCTGGAGGATGTGTAGAACAGCCTAGTGAAGCTGGTTTAATTTAGTCAGGGCCCTGTGGGTTGTCTGAAGTGTGGTGATTGGGGCCTAAAGTGTCAGCCTTACTACAGCCTGTGTATTTGCTTAGCTGTTTAATACTGTCCCGGTGTTCTTAGAAAGTGTCCAATTTAGCATATACCCTGTACCTGCTTGCACACTTCAAGCCCAGAGTAGAGACTGTGAAGCTTCTCCTGGAATCCCCTTGCTACCACTCCCAAGATCTCTGCCTCCAGCCTGCTCAAGAGCAGTGGGAGAGTAGGGCTGTGCAAAATTTCAATGGGAGTTTTGTTTTGACTCATTTCAAGCTCAAAACAGCAAAACTGAAATGAAACAGAGAGCTTTGAAACAGCCTCAAAATTATATGAGGCAAGTTGAAACATTTCAAAATTTTTTAAACATTTCAATGCTCAAGCTGGGGTTGCCTGCAGGGAAACAGTAACTAAAGTAAGGAGAGGGAGGGGGAAGCGGGGGAAGGATTGCTGCTCTCATTATTGACTGTGTAAAAAAAAAAAAAAATCCTGTCAGACCAACCTGGTGGCCTTCTATGATCAGATCACCAAATCCTTAGATGCACAGGTAGCAATGGACATAGTCTTCCTGGACTTTCGGAAGGCCTTCGACACTGTCTCTCACCCCATTCTCATTAAGAAACTGGGGGATTGTGGTGTCGATACCCACACAGTCAATTGGGTCGCCAACTGGCTGGAGGGCCACACCCAGAGAGTGGTGGTGGATGGGTCATTTTTGACTTGATGGGATGTGGGCAGTGGGGTTCCACAGGGCTCAGTCCTCGGGCCCGCACTGTTCAACATCTTCATCAGTAACTTGGAAGAAAGGATAAAAAGCACCCTGTTCAAATTTGCTGATGACACTAAGATGTGGGGGAATATAGGCACACTAGAAGGGAGGAATAGGCTGCAATTGGACCTAGACAGGTTACAGGGGTGGGAGGATGAGAATAGGATGGGAGTCAACACCATCAAGTGCAAGGTGATGCACCTGGGGAGGAACAACCGGCACCATACCTACAGGTTAGGGAACTCCCCTCTTGTCAGCACAGAGGTGGAAAAGGATCTTGGAGTCATCATTGACTCCAAGATGAACATGGGCCGGCAATGTGGGGATGCAGTCAGGAAGGCCAACTGTACCTTGTCATGCATCCACAGATGCATCTCGAGCAGGTCCAAGGAGGTGATCCTCCCCCTCTATGCGGCACTGGTCAGGCCGCAGTTGGAGTACTGCATCCAGTTCTGGGCGCCGCACTTCAAGAGGGATGTGGACAGCATGGAGAGGTTCCAGAGGAGGGCCACTCGTATGATCAGGGGACAGCAGGGCAGGCCCTATAAGGAGAGTCTTTGGGACCTGAACCTGTTCAGCCTCCACAAGAGAAGGCTGAGGGGGGATCTTGTGGCCTGTTATAAACTAGTCAGGGGGGATCAGGAGGCATTGGAGGAGTCCCTGTTCCCCCGAGCACTGCCAGGAGTGACCAGGAAAAACAGTCACAAGCTGGCAGAGGGTAGATTTAGGCTAGATATCAGGAGATGTTACTTCACGGTCAGGGCAGCTAGGATCTGGAACCAACTTCCAAGAGAAGTGGTGCTGGCTCCTACCCTGGGGGTCTTTAAGGGGAGGCTAGATGTACACCTAGCTGAGGTCATTTGACCCCATTACTCTTTCCTTCCATGGCAGGGGGTCGGACTCAGTGATCTGCTCAGGTCCCTTCTGACCCTACAAACTATAAAACTATGATGATGATTCTAATTTTCCATCTGGTATAGACTTCTCTTCTTTGTTTCAGGAGACCCAGAAGTTCCCTGTTGAGCCAAGGGGGCTTCCCTGCACTCTGACTGCATTTCCTGTGGGATGGATTGGATTTTGCTTGCGCATTGAGGATTGAATTCTTTAGGAACAACCGTTCTTCATGGACTCCCCCTCCTAGGGGGCCATGGTCCCTTATTGCCTGATTTACCAGTCACCTGAGTTTGTGGAAGTCAGTCTTCCCAAAGTCAATTATTTCTGTTTTACTGAGGGATTTGACCACCTTCAGTTGGACAGAGAAAGTAATCAGATCATGGTCACTGTCACCAAATTTGCGATTGACCCTCTGATCACTCACCAGATCATTCTTTTTGGCCAAAACCAGATCCAACAGTGCCTCTCCCCTAGTTGCCCCGTAGACTTCTTGTGTTAGGTACAGGTTGTCAATGCAGGTAAGGAAGTTACATGACTGGTCAGACCTGGCCATTTGCTCATCCCACAAGATGTCAGGGAGGTTGAAGTCTCCCATAGTGATCATAAATCAGGAACATGCAGCCTCAGGCAGTTCTCTATTGAATATGAGATCCAGTTCCTCTTGGTTAGGAGTTCTGTAATAGACTCCTACAAATATATCCTCTTCACATTCCCCCGCGTATTTTAACCCAGAGGGTCTCAAGACGCCCTCCATGGTTAATTCATTTGGTTTGAAGGGAAGTGTACTGCTCCTTGACATAGAGAGCTAGACCCCCATTCCTCTTCCCAACACAATCTCTCCTGTAGAGAGTATAGCCTTCTATACCTCCTGACCAGTCATAGGAGGAGTCCCACCAAGTCACCGTTATCCCTATGAGGAGGAGGAATCATTATCAGTCAAGAGAAGGGCCAGCTCATTTTGCTTGTAACCCAAGCTCCTGGCATTTGTGTACAGGCAGATGAGTCTGCCATGGGAAGCCCTTGGCTTCCTTATGTGATGGGATGTAATCTTTCCTTGGCCTCTCATTGGGGTGGGTTCCCTTGGGCTACCTAAGCTGTTACTTCTGTATTTGGCATTACCTGGGCTAGAACTGTTGATTGATCTCCTGTCCCCCCAGTGATCTTAATTTAAAGCCCTGTTGGGTAGGTCAGCCATCCTGGACAATAAGAGCTTGTTCCCTTTCCATGTGAGGTGGAGGCCACTCCTTCCCAACAGCCTGCAACCTCTCTCCCTGAAGTGCGGAGTGTGATCAAAGAAGCCAAACCCCTCACGATGGCACCATCACTGGAGTCTTCTGTTCACCCCGCTGATCCACCTATCCCTCCACGGCCCATGACCTGTGAGAGGGAGGATCGAGGAAAAAACTACCTGAGACCCCAGACTGCCGAGCTTAGCCCCCAGAGCCCTGTAGTCACACATGGCCCAGCCAAGATTTCTCCGAGCCATGTCATTTGTGCCCACATGGATGAGTAGCATGGGATGGTGACCTGAGGGCCTGATGAGTTTGGGGATCCTCTCAGTCACATAACGGACATGAGCCAGTGGGCAGAAAATCTCATGGACTACAGGGTTGGGGCAACAGATTGGGCCCTCTGTCCCCCTCAGTAGGGAATTGCCCGCCACAATTACTTTGCATCTTCTTCTGGGTGCTGGTGGCCATCTTTCCTCACATGCTGAGGCTGGCTCAGTTGCTATGAAGAGTTTGAAATGATTGTGCAGCTCCAGTGGAACAGTCTCCCTGGTGCAGTACCTCCTAGGGCCGGAGACTACCTCTGTCCAGGCAACCCCTGGATGGACCTCATGGCCGCTCTTTATTTCTGACAAGGCATTATCAGCCATTGGGTGGAGTGCCTGGAAGTAGCTGTCTAGTTCCTGCTCTGCACTTCTAATGGTGCATAGCCATTGCACCATTGCAATGGAGTTCCCTTGTCTGGCCCTCCAGGGCCTCCGTCATTGAGCACATCCCACAAGGAGAGGTGTCAGTGCTTTCACACCCAGCTACCTGCATCTGTGCCAGGCAGCCTTCACAGGAAGCCATAGGCTCTGTCTGAGTGAAGGTTGGGGTCCTGGGTCTTGCCCGGGTGGGGCAGGGACCACAGGTTCCATTTGGGTAGAGGCTAGAACCATGGCTCTGCTTGGGTGGGGACTCCAATGTTACCAGAGCAGTGGGATCCAGATGCAGGAGGGAGCTTTGGGGTGTGAATCACATCCCTCCTACGATGGTCCTCATAGTAATCTGAGCTGCTACTGTGCAGACCCTTGTTTTCAGGCTCCTTGCCTGGGGCCTTGGGCTCCTCCTGTGTAAACTCCCAAGCTAACGCATGCACCAGGCCTAGAAGTGCACCTGTTTGCATGTTCTGTTCACAAGGCTCTGGTCACATGGATCCCTGGGGGGCTGGGCCAAGAAGGAACCAGGGGAGGGAGGGAGATGTAACCTTCCTTGGTTTCTCTCAGCTGCCCTGCAACTGTGCTACTCCCCTCCCACCATGGGCCCCACCTAACTCCCGGCTGCACTGGGGGTTGGGGTCAGGGTCCTGAGGGTCCTTTTTGGGGTCTTGGGCCTCATGGGCTACAACAGACATCTACCAGTGCATCTTGCACTGGAGCTGAGGAAAAACTGAGTGTACAAATTACCTCACTAGCCTGCTGTTATGGCAACCTGCACCTGGGAGGGTTCTGCCTGGCTCCTAGGGCCCTCTAAGCAGTTTCTGCCCTTAAAGGAGCGGACACACCATAGCGCCCTGCGACAGAGAGGAACACTTAGCTCCTCACAGAGATCCTAACCACACTCGCTCCTAAATCCCTTGACTTTGAAGTCAGCAGAAGATTAAAATACTCATTCCCTCACAAAAGACACTCAAAAGCTAGGGACAGACATTCAAAAAGCCTGAACCTGAATTGATTCAATCTTTGCAGGTTAGTTTAACTTGGTTAGGCTAAATCAGTTTGTAACCCAGACAGAGATCCCAGAAATGCAGGGGCATGCCTGCAGTGGCTCAGGCTAGAAACTTGGGGGTAGTAGAGTAGCTCTCCCTTTGCTTTCACAGGGAAGATCTGAGGGGGGTGTGGACAGGCCCTGGCAGGATGCTCTGATTTTTCCCCCCCTTTATGAGCTTCCCAACAGGGAATGTTTATCACCCCTAACTCAGTGTTTATCAAATCATTAAGAAAACATTAAGCCTCTCTCCATTAACTACTGGATTTCTTCTTAAACAGCTCTTCCAAGGAAGGACATTAAGCTACCTGTTGATTAGCTCCAAAAAAGCCTGTTTGCCCCATCCTCTCCTATACCATGGACTATATCTAGCATGTGGTCTGCTAGCTAATGCTGAGGTGTCTGTGTTAGGCGGAGGGGAGAGGAGAATAATCCCTGTTTAGCAGGGAGAAGCCAGGCAGACACTGTGCCTGCAAACCTCTGCTGAGCTCCAGCCAGGAAGCAGAGGGAAGGGACCAGCCCTGCAGTGGAGCAGATCCCTGCCCAGCCCAGAGAGCATGCAAGGTTGATGGGGGTGTCTGTTTTATCTTAAACCAGCAAGGGGTCTTGGACAGACATTGCATAAACCGCATTGAGCCAATCAGTTAAGTCTGACACTACATTCAACCAGGTTTTTCAGTTATTTTCAACCTGGTTTATTTGCACTGAACATCGGTTCTGTCACATGTTTAAACCAGTTTCTGATCACTTAAACTGGTTTGTGTGCAACGTCTGTCCCTAGCCAAAAAGTTACAGTATCAGATTTCATAGACATTTGGGCTGAAAGGGACCCTGGAAGATCATCAAGTCCAGTCCCCTGCCCCAGGGGCAGGAAGTCAGCAGGGATCATGGGATCCCAGCAAGATAAGCATCCAAATGTGTTTTGAAGGTGTTCAAAGTGGATGCTTGAACTGCCTCAGGTGGCAGTCTGTTCCAAACCTTGGGGGCCCGGACAGTGAAGAAGTTCTTTCTTATGTCCAGCCTGAACCAGTCACAGTGGAGTTTGTGACCATTTGATTGTGTCATCCCTTGGAGGGCTCTGGTGAACAGTTGTTCCCCCAGTTCCTGATGAGCACCCCAATAAGCTTATAGGTGGCCATCAGATCACCCCTGAGCCTGTGCTCATTGCCCCAAAACGCTGCAATATTTATTTGGCCATCCCTAGGTCAAACATGTATCCAAGTCAATTCATCTGATTCAGTGGAGGTTTTTGCCCAACTAAGAACCAGAGATTTTAGTTCAATAACAGTCAAAGGTATCTCCTATTCATATTTCTAATTTATTAATGAAATAAAGCAATTACTAAAAAAATTACTGTAGGAAGCTGGGCCAAAAATTCACACAATAAATGTACACTTTAAAATACTGCCATTTGTAATAGGATGGAACTATGGGATTTAGGTTTTATATACCTATAAAACTAGGACATGTCACAAAGTTAAAATGCTGTATATTCAAGAATATAATAGCTGGGAGCTGAATGAGAATGATAAATTGAAACTTGGAGATCCTTCCAATTAACACCCAGGAATGCTGTCTAAATTACCTCATTCGATATTGTACTTTTCAGTGTCAGCAAGAAATGACAGTGTGACATTTTCAATAACACTGAAAAAAAGAGGAAGGCACACATGCATTTGAATATAAAGAGGCTTCATCTTTGTAACAGCTGTGTAAATAAAAACAAAGCCAGGAAACTGTTTGAAAACACTTTTGAAGTGCTCTGAAAGCCATCATTTCTAGAGGCAAATAAGAATCCATAACATTTTTCTGATAGTTTATCTCTGCATTGTCTTGCTGCCACGTTCGAAGCATCAAAAAGTAGGTGGGATGCACTGGTATAAAAAAAATAAAGGATAGTATTTAAATCCACCAACCTGCATTCCATTAACAGCACAGAAAAAGAGCTACTTTGTTCTAATTATACAGACTTAATTTTCCACCAGACTAATTATTATGAAGTTTCCATTCATTTGTTCATTTCGTTTTCTTGGAGTATGTCTATATTGCTGTCATATGTGTAGTATATCTACATAGACAAGGCTAGGCTATGTACTAGTTCAACTAGTACATACTAACTGACAGCAATGGAACCACTGTAGCACAGGGTTCATCAGGGCTGTGAAACTCTATTGCAGTGGTTCTCAACCTTTTTGGGCTCAAGGCATCCCTTGTTAGACTTGAGACTCCCTCCTTAATTTTGTGGATCGGGTATCACCAATTTAAAAAAGTAATTTATATATTATAGTGCTTTCTCACTTAAGAGGGGCTGGGCAATGGGGGTCTAAGATCAGCCAGACAGTGACAAATCTCAGCCTGTGCTTATCTGCTTTGTTTATTGGCTTATCTCCTCACACCTTGCTAAGCTCCTTATACCTCCAGACACCCTTCAAAGGATCTAGAGGAAACTCAGTGTGCCCCAAAACCCTGGGTGAGAATCACTGGTTTATCAAAATGCAGTATAAACATCAGTCCATACCATACTTTGTACCTGTATACCCATACTGTCACTGAGGTTACTTAGTTCTAAGATCTAGATGGTTTAAACCTAGCTTGATTTAAAGTTTAAAGGGTGATTTTGATGTTTGGGCAACTCTTAATCACCTACCAAATGCCCAGGCTTTTGCATCCTGGAAAGATTACTCCAGCTTTGCCAACATGTTGTAACCAGTGGGAGTAAACAGTTACCAGTTATAAGCCATGGATTGAATGACACAGATCCACCTGCCAAGGGTTGTCTCTGATGGTGAGAGAGGTCATCACACCTCATCAGAAATCTACCATCCGCCTCAAGTTGGGCAGTCCCCAGCCAATAAGGGGTTTCCCCACCACAGTCTGCTGCTTCAGTGGGTGCTTGGAGCTTAGAGATTCAACTTGAAAGCAGACTGTGACTGTGCACCATCAGCTACTACAAAAATGTAAAGTCTCAGCTACTCAAGAAGCTGTGGTGGTACCCAGTAACCCACCAAAGGAGCAATCTCCATGGTCTCCCGTGACCAATAGCTGCCAATGATGAAATACATATTTCATCTTTGACTGTAGACACATCATTACTTAATTTCTTATACTTAAGATGGGTCATTTTCCATATCCCCTCTTAAGGATCATACAGGTTGATTGGACTTCACTTTAAGGCAAAGAACAGACAGTCAAAAAGCCTGAAGCTGAATTGATTTAATCTTTGCAGATTAGTCTAAGCTGCATAGATTCAGTGGATAAACAAGTGAACAGACAATCACTTTTGATTCCAGAAATTCAGCGACAAGGCTGCAAGTAGCCAGGGCCAGAAGCTGGGGGGAACTACAGCCTGCCTCGCTGCTCAGCTGGAGCAGATAAATGGGAACAAAGCTAGCCTGTCCACCCTGCAAGGGGAGGTGCAAAGCATCCTGGGATCCTAGTAGACTGTGAGTTAACCTGAAAGGGACAGAAGTTCAATAAACCGATTTAACTGTAATCTGTTAAGCCTGATACTACATCCATCCAGGTTTACCTTAATCTGTCTTTAGTCATTTTGAAAGTGGCTTATGTGCACTGAACTGTTGTGTTATGAATTTCTGAGCACTTATACCGGTTTATGTGTAACTTCTGTCCCTAGCCTAATTTTCTTAAAGGATTAGTCCCTGTCATAAAAGGACGTCCTGACACATGTTTTCCAACCAAGGAGAGGTGGCTCATAGAGTCCCAATTGATGAGGGCTCCTGCGTCATAAACAGAGCATGCTAGGATAGGAGCAGCTAAAATCTACATAATACTGCCCTCCAGGCCTCACCAGTTATAAGGTTTTCTTTAGGAGAAGCATTAATATTTACTACTATAAGTATTAAAATAGCAAATAGCTTTATTTTGGAACTATTATTTGTTACCCCCAGTGGTTGGTGCTTGACATTAAATGGTCCTTCATGTTTTTGTTCAGTTTCAACAAGAAGACTAAGGACTGAATAGGCAGAAAGACTTGAGTAGCCTTTATTCTTGAAGCAATGTCCCCTATAGATCAAAGTATTGGCTAATGAAGAAGGCAAAGTGGGGAAGCATTCTGCCACTGAAGATGCTGTACCCATTGTATGGAAAATTAGATGGCTTTGGTTTTAAGGGTTGTGACTCTGAAGCCTGTTATTAGTCAAACCAAAAGAGTGATAGACCACAGGAAAAAAATATTATTGCAATTTTGTTCATATGGCTAATAACCAGTAAGTGGCATTGTGACTGAAAAAAATTGCTTGTCATAAATTGCAAATTTGCATTAGTGCCTACTAATTGAAGGACTGTACTAAAACAAGGTCAAAATACAGAAAAGGAGAACTACAAGCACTGAAGACAACAATGCAGTATTCCACATGTTTTCACAGATTCCCACCTACTAAGCTTCTCTAATCTTATATTGTTCAGGACACCTTTTAGGTCACTTACACCCTTTACTACTGGGTATTATCTAGTCTAGTTAAGATTTGTTCTACATTATTTTAAAATATCTAGAAACTCAAACTCCTTGACAGTATTAAAGACATACTCAAATGCAAACCCAAATGCAGAAATCTGACTGACCATGTGAGAGTGTGCAGGAAGGGAAGACACAGTCTTTTTGCACAGCCTGTGGATACTAATTCAACTGTAGTCGTGTTCGGAAGTGATCTCACTCTGGTCTCTTAGGTACACACATCATGACGAAGTTATATGAGGAGGGGAAGGAAGGGATCCCTGGACTCTGCACTAATTTGTGCCAGTCCTCAGTGGAGTGTGTTGAAGATGCCTTTCAGCCTTTTACATACATTTCCTAGAAGCATTCTGATATTATTATTATTAATAATAATAATGCCTGATTCCCATTATTTTCAAGATTTTCCAGAAGTAAATTACATTGTTCAGTGAACAACTCATATAGATGTCAATCATTTAGTAAATAGTAGAAAGTATCTCTAAACGGTTCAGTATGCTCCTCCCATTCTCTCCTTTTTTCTATCTATAAAAATATGCCTTTGTTTTTGGCATCTTCATAGGATGGTACAGATTGGTTAAGTGTTACTATGACTGAGTCCCATCATATTAGTAAAGGATATGTCATATCTTATAATCAAATTTAGATACAGTACAAAACCCTGTGAAGTGATTGCTTTATCACTTTTGCTCTGAGGCTAACAAAAATATTTAGATCACTACAGGTCAGATCCTATCAATTGTAAGAGTTGAAAGATTCATTACAGTCATGCTATCAGCTTGAACTGACTTTTAAACAGCTCTCAAAACAAGCTTGAACTTAGTTCTAAGACTACAGAGATAACAATAATTAAGCTATGCTCATAGTTACTTTTTAGTTTTTCTAAAGCCAAAAATAACTATATCAGTTAGAAGAACAGATACATTTCCTAATTAATTTAAAATAACTTTTGGTCTAGCATTTTTAAACCAGTGCTCTAAGGCTTCCACCTGCATGTCTTAATTAATGATGCTATAACATAACTCTTACACAATAATAACTCTAGTTTGCTCCTTACAGGCTTGATTCAGTAGCTACTGAACTCAGCAAGATCTAGGCTGAGCCACAGATCTGGATTATACTCTGGATGATGCTGGAGATTCTTAAGCAAAAATATTTTGTATTATCTATGATGAAAATGTTTTATTAGCAAATAGTTCTAGAGACATGTGACAATATGACAATTATGATGACAATATTTTCCAAAAGTAAATTTATCTTAACCTGGGACTTGCTTCAGCTCCAGTGGAATGATAAGCTAAGATCCCTTTTTACATTAGTTCTATCAGCAGGGTGATGTAAAGTTTCAGAATTTTGAGCTAAGAAAAATTCAGAACTTTTCTCCCACAGGAAATGCTGAGATTTCCCAAATCATGAAAAAAAATGAAAAATTGAAATTCCTCTAGTAAAGATCAAAAACAATGCAAACCAGAACTCTAGATTCAGAAATACCAATTTTTTTCATTTGATCCTTTTTTATCAACATAAATTATTTTGAAATTTCACTGATTTTGAAATTTCTCAAAACTGAAATCTTTATTGAAGCTACCCCAACATTTTGTTTTCAGTCAGTTCGCTATTAAGCTATTTCTTCCCCTCATAGGGGCACACTGAAATTCAGGAATTGTGGTTGAGAAGCCCGATGCCACATTCTGTCCATCTCCTGATGCTGGACTATCACCATGATAGAGTCATGTGGACTACTGACACAGATAGAGTCATGTGGTTTCCTTGATTCACCACGAAGTTTGCTTAATGGAAAATCCACATTTCTTAATATATATGCAGGATAGCTATATTGCAGGTCACAGCCAGTGACAACAATTCTGTTCCTGAGCAAATTCCATCTGTCTGCCCCTGCTGCACAAGCTAAAAAGGGCATATTTACGCATGATGTTACATCACCGTAGCAACATGTTATGGCACTGTAGCATCCATGGGCATCTACATGTGACCACTTCCTCTCTCTCAAGCCTCCCTTCCTGGGAGCCTTTTACTTCCTGTGGTCAGTCACTTGCCTGTATCAGCTGGCCAGTCTTCCTAAGCAGGCTTGCAATCACCTTGCTTTCCTGCATCTGGGCAGCAGCCTCTGAGGCCTGCTGACTGTTATGCCTCCTTCCAGACAGGCTTGCAACTTACTACAAGCAGTCTTCCTGACAAATGCTCAGGAAGGCTTACAGAAGATCAGGAAAACAACCTATAAAATAAGCAAACAAAAGAACAAAACAGGAGAAACAAACTAACCTATAAAAGTCAACAGGGAATTAGAATAACCTACAAAGCTAAACTAGCCTAAACAACATCCATCTTAGCCTTGCCTACTAAACACCTGCTCAAATAAGAAGGTCTGACAACAGTCACCTGACTGGAAGGGGCAGAGCCTTGGGAGTAAGTAAGCCTGGGGCTGAGGCTGGCAAGCCAGTCTAGTCCTGCTAACTGCAGAATTAGAAGCTCTGCCCAGGACAGGCACCCAAAAACACTGGTCTGATTGCTTTGCTGCCTACAGGAACATTGATGCTTGGAGAGTTCACAAGGAGTCAGGCTTGGGAGGGGTATGCCAACGCAAGGGTAAAGGAAACCTTGCTGTCTTAAAAGGGAAGAGGGCTGCCTTCACTGTTGTGATTTATATTATAGCCTGGGGGCTTATGTTTATGTTACTGTTTATATCGGCAGATTGGGTTGGGAACTGAAGGGGAGATTTACAGAGGTCCCATTACTGCCCAAGAGGCATGTGATACCCTTGAGCCCTGCCAGGCTATCAAGACTCAAGCAGTTATTAAGCCTGGAGTGGGCAGAGACTGAAAAGCTGTAGAGCAGGCAGGGGTCAGGGGCCTGGTGCCCAAGAATGATGCAGCTACACTGGGGCCAAGGGCAACAGACAGGAGCCAGGGCCTGGTGACCAGAAAGGAAAAGTGGGAGCTAGTGCCTCATAGATTCATAGATGTAGGGTCAGAAGGGACCTAAGGACATCATCAATCTGACTCCCTGCCCTGGGCAGGAGTGAATACTGGGCTCATATGACCCCAGCTAGGTAATTGTCAAGCCTCCTCTTAAAGACCCACAAGGTAGGAGCCAGCACCACTTCCCTTGGAAATTGGTTCCAGATCCTAGCCACCCTGACTGTGAAATAGTGTCTTCTAATATCCAGGCTGAACCTACTCTCAAGCAACTTATGGTCGTTATTCCTTGTTGCTCCAGCAGGTGCTCGGGTGAACATGTCCCATTCCCCACTGGTCTGCCCTAGTAAGTTTATAGATGGCCACCAGGTCCCCTCTCAGCCTTCTCTTCTGAAAGCTGAACAGGTTCAGGTCCCATAGCCTCTCCTCATAGGGTCTGCCCTTCTGTCTCTGGATCATGCAAGTGGCCCTCTGGGCCCTCTCGATGCTGGCCACATCTCTCCTAAAGTGCGGTACCCAGAACTGGATGCAGTACTCCAACTGTGGCCTGACCAGTGTTGCATAGAGGGGGAATATCACCTCCTTGGCCCTGCTTGTGATGTATCTGTGGATGCATGACAAGGTGCTGTTGGCCTTACTGACCGCGTCCTCACATTGGTGGCCCATGTTCATTTTGGAATCAATAATGACTGCAAGATCTCTTTCTGCCACTGTGTTTTTGAGAACGGAGTTCCCAGCCTATAGGTATGCTGCTGATTCTTACTGCCCAAGTGCAGTATCCTGCACTTGTCTGTATTGACTCCCATCCTATTCTTATTTGTCCACCCCTGTAACCTGTACAGGTCCAGTTGTATTCTGTCCCTCCCTTCTAGTGTGCCCACTTCGCCCCAGATCTTGATGTCACCAACAAATTTGAGCAGGGTGCTTTTTACCCCCTCGCCCAAGTTGCTAATAAAGAGATTAAACAATGCAGCCCAAGGACCGAGCCCTGGGGGACCCTACTGCCCACATCCCTCCAGGTCGAATATGACCTGTCCATCACCACTCTCTGGGTGCGGCCCCTCAGCCAATTTGTGATCTGACTGTGTAGGCATCAATTCCACAGTCACCTAGGTTTTTAATGAGAATGGGGTGGGAGACAGTGTCAAAGGCCTTCCTGAAGTCCAGAAAGACTACATCTACTGTAACAACTGAGTCCAATGATTTTGTGACCTGATCGTAGAAGGCAATCAGGTTAGTCTGACATGACCTGCCTCTAATGAACCCATGCTGGTTGCCCCTGAGCATCACCCTCTCTGCTGGTCCTGGGCCAGAGCCACGTCTGATGGAGTCAGAGCAAGGTCAGAGCCAGGTCTGATAGAGTAGGCCCAGGCTAGAACACCTAGCAAGATTAAAGAAGAGGAGGCTCAGGAGGCCAAACCCCCAACAGAAGGAGCATTATAATAACACCTGTGAGGCACAGGGACTAGTGTAGGGGAGGATTTGAATCTACACAATTAGCCTTTAAGGAAGGGATGGGCAAAATGATGGATATGGCCAGCAGCTGGATTCCATTTCCCAGTAGCCTCTACTCACATGGCTTGGACTGGTCTTCATAGAGACCCCAGCCACACCTGTGCTGTCATAGCCCAAGGCTAGGGCTTCCATGGAGACTGGCCTCAGCCACACTATCAGGGTGCATGGCAGGGAAGGGGGCTGCTCTGGAGCCCCTGGGATCTTGTGGTGAGGGCAGCTTGATCCGGGGCCAGGGCAGAGCCACAATCCGTAGCCTGCAAGCTCCAGCCAGGGGTGCACAGGCAGTGGATCATGGCTCTACCCTGACTCCTTATAGAGGTGATACCATGGTCCCAACCTGTGGCAGAGTGGCAATCCACTGCTTGCACACCCCTGCTGAGAGCATGCAGCCTGTAGATCATGGCTCTGCCATGGCCCCAGACGAACCTGCCCCCACCAGAAGATCCCAGCAGCTGCAGAGCAGCCCTCTGCCCTGCTGCATGCCCTGCCAGTGCAGCTGGGGCCAGTCTCTATGGTAACCCCAGTCCTGTGATATCAAACTGCAGGTGTGGCTGGGGTCTCCATGGAGACTGGCCCTAGCCATGGAGGCAGGGGCTCCTGGGAAATGGAATCTACTGCTGGCACATGGGCCAGACTTTGCCCATTCCTGCTTTGAGACTTGAGGTTCCCCGTGTGGCATGGCTATAGAATGGAGGCTCAGGGAGGGGCTGGAGGGCTAGTGAGGCCCAGCAAGGGGTTTGATGACCAGTGAGGACCAGTGGGGTGCCAGGGAACCCTAGTGGGAGTTCAGTGGAACCATGGCCACACAAAGGCTTGTGGGCAGCCTCCCTATCTATCTTTATTTCCATCAAGGCATGGCAGGAGAGATGGGGAGGTGCCCTAGGGGTGGAGTGGGCATGGTTGCGGACCAAGGGTATCACAGCTGCTCCTGGGACCCCAATGTGCTACAGAATCCACATCTGAAAAAAAAAGTTGATAGCCTTCCCACCAGACAGAGTTGGTGAAAAGCAGCCTTAGTCACCATCATCTGGAGATCCAGGTGCAGCAGAGGATCCAGGAGCAACCAAAGGCTGCAAAAGTGAATGGCAAAGGGAGGCTGAACGCCATCAGTGATTGCGTCCCAATTCCCCCAATGTTGTGGGCCACCCACCACCATCACCTCCATGTTTTCTGGATTTGGTCTGAATTGATTCACCCACATCTTATCCCCAACTGCAGTCAGGCATTGTGAAAGGAGAGAGTCAGAGAACCTGGATCAGATGAGAAACAAAGAATTAGCTAGGTATCTTCAGCATAGTGATGGTGTTTAACATGAAAGCTCTGCATGATATTGCCCAGCAGCCTCATAGGCAAGTTAAACAGGAGGGGCAACAGGATGATCCCACAGAGAAGATCCTGAGTGGACAATAAATCACTTCACTACCCTCTATTAGGAAAAAATGGAGCCAATTAAAAGCAGTCCCACAAGTATCCACCAGATCATTAAAATGCTTTATCAATACCTCACAGCCAGTTGTTTCAAAGGCCACTGAAAGATCTTAAAGACCATCTGTTAAGGCCTGCTAACTGGCTAAGGCGTGACTAAATGAGTACCATATTTTATTAATAATACCTGTGTTTTTTAAATAAAAATAAAACTATTATCTCACATAGTTATGATTAAAATTAACTTACTGAAGTATACTTATAGTACGATTTGCAAGCTACCAAAAATCTTGGTTAAAGAGAAATGAAATATTATTTAAAAAAATTTGTAAGAAATGATGCCTAGATATTACCCTCAGAATTGTATAGTTAGAGTATTACCCTCCTAGACAGTCTGTCACTGTCATTTCAAAATGCAGTCTGTTCACATGGACTTCAGAGTTGATCTTTTGAACAACTAACTCCCTTTTCAAGTTCATCACCTAGCAAAATAGCCAATTTTCTGTGAGAAATACTATCAAGGCCTTGTTGATTAGTTTCAGGAAATACATGGGGGAAACACCTTAAGATTTCATCTGCTTCTATATCCTCAGGAAAATGTATATAGTAGGAGTTTGATAACAAATCATTTTATTCCCAGACCACATCACCCATAACATTTGCCAGGATGATCTACTGATCTTTCAGGAATCTCTTTCAGGAACCTAATCTCAATTGATTTCTTTGTTTATCTGTCAAGTCTTAAGAAGGGTATTGTAAGTGTTAAAAAGATCTGTCTCCACACAAGCCAAGGTCTTACAAGTGCTACCAACCATCTCTTACATGATTGGAACAGAGCTCTTCAGGCCTGAAGTCTGAGACCATTGAGACTGCAGGAATGTTCTGGGTTCATATCAAAATACCATTTTTGAGCTCCATATATCTGGTGAGCCTCAGACTAGGTACTGGAGGCAAGGCTGAAACAGCTTCCATGGCAGTCTTCTAGATCTTCAAAGGTCTATGGACTCATAAGAGCAAGGTGAACCTAAAGTGTCCATAAAAATGTTAGATTTAAGTATGGCAAAAGATTTTGGATGCCAGGCTCCTTCAAAGTGCCTCAGACTGGGAATCTGAAATAGGAAATAATCCCCCAAATTGAAGCCTTAAACATAAGTGCCCATGACATTAGTCAGAATTCGCTTTTGGTCACAGAGGGTAGATCTACATAAGCATGCATATGCGGTTTGCGGAGCCTCAGACCTGCTTGTGGTGCCATAAACTGCACACAGCAACTGTGCAACTGTGCACTGTGCTGCAAATTTGCAGCATTGTGCCAAATATGATACTGGGATGTCTCTGTATAAAAAAAAAAGACTGCAAAAAGCAGTGTGGTGTATGCAGCACCAGTGTGCACCACCAGAAATGGAGCCTGGTTGTCCAGAGGCATACTCTGGCTGCCAGCTAGGCTTCATGCAGTCAAATCAGCACTGCTGGTACCCCAGAATACCCCCAGGACCCCAGGTAAGGCTTCTGGGGCCAACACAGATGCTGGCCCCAGCTTCCCCTACCCAACCTGGGGCAATTTGCTGTGTGCTGGAGTGCACACACAAGGGCATGCTCTAGAGCACAAAGCTGTGGCATAAATGTTTGCCACTGCTTTTTGTGTCCTGGGAAATGCATGCCTCTGCACGTGGGGATGTGTCTATAAGGTACAAATACGACTTGAGATATTGCAGACAAAGCCTGCTCAATGGAGCATGCAGCTAATCTAACTTACCCCAGTTGTCAGGTTATGTATCTGAAGAGGTGCTCTGAAAATGAGGCCAGGCTCCATTTAGTGGACCACTTTAATCTTTTCACTGTCACAGCCTTTTTTTCCTTGTACGCTCACATGAATTTAAAACTAATCAATTCAAATCTTATCCATCACCTTTAGCAAACAGCAACAAGTGGAAGAACATTAAGCTGTGAATTAGAACAGAAAAGAGACTGAAGGATTATTATTTTGGACAAACAGATTTGCCAAAGAAGGAGAGGAGGGAATCTTTTAATGACTCATAGCAACTTTAAAAGACTTAACGGGAAAGGCAAAATTAGGCTAACAGAGTTGTACAGAAACTGTGGGTAAGCCACGTCCTTACACAAACCACATTTCTTTTTGCTGTCACATGATTTCCTTCCAAGTATTTGTACCGCATGCAATATGAAGTGCAAGGTTCTTGTGCTTAAGTACAAGGGTGAGTAGAAACCTTGTGTGGGTGCAAGTAGGTGTAAGTGCTCGAATACAATGTCCTGAGCATTCTCATCTGTGAATGACTTCAGGGAGAGTTAAGGAAACTCAGCACTTCAAAGGATCTGGCCTTAACTAGAGAGTGAGGAAAATCAAATTTCAAAGCCCAGCCCTGAAGAGCAAAAGGTAAAAATGGGCTAGGCTGCAGGCAGAGAATTGGCAGGGCTGAGAAGCTGCAATGTGCTTCTCAGCATGTAGATGTCCTTAGCTATGCACTTCTCTGTTCACATTCTTGTTAATGCAGAGGAATGACAGGAAGTATTCACATGAATGCAAGCTTGGGTTCCCTTTCTTGTCCCACACTGCACTCCTGTCCATGCTCATTGCTATTTCTCTTTTATGAGTGGAACCATCTGTACCCACTCAATGCATGAATGCATACTTCAAAAGGGATGCCAGTTCTGGAATACAGGATTCAAAGCTTCTAATGATACATGCGCAAACAACACACACACCATATTATATATATATATATATATATATGTTGTTATTATATGTATATATATGTATATATGTGTACGTGTGTGTGTGTATATATATATAATGATAAAATATAATGTTTATGGCTTCTACTCCATTCATATATATTCCTATGGCAAAAATGGATTCAAATGTGTTCACTGTAATACGCTACTGGGAAACAGGAATTTTTTGTTTTAAATTCAAAGTTTGATCTAAATATGAAAGGAACCAAATTTGCTATAATATATTATTTCTTTTGCTGTCTCCCACCCCCCAGCCCTGCCAAATGAATGCTACATCAGTTTGAACATTTTGTAGCCTTCCAAAGGGTCACTCTGATTTAATATGTAATTTGCATCTCTGTACCTGAACACAATTGATAAATCTGTCTATTATTCAAATATCCAGTCTAGGAAAGATGAGCATTACAAGGGAAAAAAAAAAAAAAAAAGAAATGGGTGCAAGACAGAGTCAGCTAAATAACACCATCCTATATTTTAACTTACAACTTTTAATGACTCCTTACCATGTTATCTGAATTAACTTTGACCTCTTATATTCATCTATACATGGTCAATTAGGTTGGGATACCTCAGTGAATGAAAGGGAGTCTGAGTGAGTGTAAGGGAGTATAACTTTCATCAGTTTATACATTTGAATTTGGCAGGGAGAGCGTCTTGATCATGTTGAAGGTAGCAGTTAACAGGACAGTTTCTTCTCCCATAACAGTCTCCCAGGATTCAAAAAATCACCTGATGAGAAATATTGGACAGTCAAGGGAGAGACCAGGTATAGCTTGGGTAGAACCTACCTTCTAATTCAAGTCTCATGGGAAAAATCTCCTAGATTGAAATAGAAAACCAGTTTCTCTGAGGGTGGATTTTCTTCCAATCCATATTTCAAATGGGTATGGACAAGTGCACCCTAGAGATGAATGACTGATATATGAACTATTTGACATGGGAAATCTAAATATGCTGCTAAGTGTTATGCTAAGCCCCTGCCTTTTACTAAATTGTAATAAAATGGCATAGGTGCATTAACTTTAGTAGAACAGAAATGTTCCAGTTTTCAGCAACTGAAAATCTGGACTGCTGTGATTTCATGACAGGTTTATCAGTAAGCTATCCCTAACACATTCAGCAAAATTGAACATGGGGTAGGGCACAAGCTCCAGTATGGTCAACTCCTAGATGGAACTTCTCTGCCAGGGCTGGTCACAGAGGGAACAACAACAGCCAATCAGTTCTTCAAGTTGTAAGACCTCAATTTAAAGCCTTCTCATTCATGCAGGGGCCATCTTTAGCTACTGTCCCTCCTTGTGGTTGTGGTATATTAAGCCAAGTTTCCAGGATTCTGTGGGTCTGACCAATATTGGGGTGGGGGGAATCAAATAGTGTTTTTATACTTTGAGGGCACATTGCCTAGGGTCAGTGGAGTCTTTTCCACTTTTTTCTAGGATGATGGAGAAGAATAATTTAGGCGGAAAGGAATAAGCACAGGAATCTTAACATTAGAGGTATACACACATTTTATTTCTCACAAGTTGTGGCTGGAGCCTAGCACTGATAAAAGCTAAAAGGTCCAACTACACAGGTGAATGAGATCCAGTTCTGGCTGGGAGACCTTTGTCTATGATGGGGGGAAGTATGAACTCTTCACAAGATGAAATATTAACTTAGTGCACTACCATCCCTCCTCTGAGGGATGGGGGAGTGGCAAAAGATTTAGGAAGAAGTTGAGAACTATGCAAAAGTCTGAAAAGGGGCTACTGGACGTAAATTGCATATACACATTTAAATAATCTGGGAGATTTTTCCCAGGTTTGTTTTCCTAGTAAAAAAAAACTTTAACCAAAGATGCCTGTACAGACATTTGACTGTTGAGCCCTTGAAGAGCAGAGAGCTTGCAGTATTGACACTGCAGAGCCAGGGGGACCCAGTACACATCTCAGAGTGCTCTGCAGGATTTATCAGTCTACCCAGAAATAAAATGGCATCAGCACACAAGGCAGTTCTGGCTCACTGCTCCCTTTTAAATGGCTTTCCATTTAAATCCATCCCTATATCTGTCCTATTTTTTTCCCAGCATGTCCTGATCAATTTTATTTCCTAGCACAATCTTCTTTTCAAAATATGCACAGCATCTTTCCAAGAATTATCTCCATGGATAACTAAATCTCATAGAACATTTCTATTTTCCAAGTTACAATTTATTTTAACAATATAAAACAGTCATAAATAATTCTGCTTTTCCCTTCATAGACTAAAAAGAAAGATCATACATTTTAATTATCTTAGGAGGAACTTTCATGCTGAATAAATTATTACATGATGATCATGAATAAATAAATTATTATAGTGGGTTTATTTTATTGTCTTCTGAATGACAACCAAGAATTTAGTAACCTAGGGCCAGTTTCGTCTACCTTTAACTCACTTTAGGTAACACTTCTCTTTGTGAGTTATCCCTTTTAAATCAATGGAGCTAGTCAGGAAGTTAGGTCCTACTCAAAGTGTGGAAGGATGACAGGGTCTAGTACCAATTTTGCAATAAGCCAATTAAAGTGCATTCACTTCCTGGAGTTTTGCTGCAGTTAGATAGGTCTGGTTTGATTAATGTATTCTGAATGCTTTAATATGCCATGCAAGAGAAATCCAAATTCTCAGTTAAAGTCGACAGTACCTCAGACAAATCACAGAAGTATCATCCTGCACACAACAATCCTTTAACAGATTAATGAAAGACACTGAGCTGAAAATGTACTTCAGTATTGAAATCATGTTCTTTAAATTAAGCTTAATGTTCAGCAAAGCTCTTTCAACAGAAAAAAGACAGTAGTAAACAGCAAAGAAAAAAGTCAATAAAAGATTTAAAACTTCTTGAAATGACCCCAAGTTTCTTTAAAATACAGTAATATGGCTGTTGTTTTTATTTTAGGTACATGCAATTCTCACTCGTGCATAAAAATACATTGTGTTTGTACTGGGATGAAACAAAGCAGTTTGAGACTGGAAGTCTGCTTATTTTATATAGTATGCTGTTCCACTATGTGGTGTCACACATTTCCCATTTTAGAGCAATTTTTTAATGATATGGCACTTTTACTTCAGAACTCAGGCACCAAGAGAATTTTCCCCCTGGAGCAGATGTGGCCTCCTGAGAATATCAGGAAATAGTTTCAAATAGGAACACAAATGCTCTTTGTTCAAGCAATAATAAAAGAAATGATAATGCAGCTGTCTTTATTTTACTTTTCCTTGCTCAGAAGGTATCAATGCAGAAGTGATAGCTAAGGGGGATGTTGTTAGTTTGATTAGAAGCTTTACTTCCAGGAACACCAAAGTCTGGAAAAAAATCCTCAGTGAATTCAATGGGAAAAAAAATTAGAGGGGAAAAGACAGCTAGCTAGTGAATAAAAAGGCATTAATAAGCTTACTGTGTTATCTTCTGATAAAGGGCCCTTAGTAGTTGCATACTTAACTTTGTGCCTCTATTTTTATTACAAATGTCTGTTTGCAAATATATTTAGGAATCTGTAGTTTCTAATTTTGAAATCAAAGGTGCTGAGGAATCAAAGTTTCCACTGACAACAATGGAAGTTAGTACTGCTCAATATAAGGTGTGTCTACACAAGAAGCGTTAATGCGTGCATGCCCTTAATGTGCATTAACTTAAGTTAATTGTGCCTAAATTGGATACCTGCAAATACAGGTATCCAATTTAGACATTATCAGTTAACACACATTAACAGACATGTAGACATGACCCAGGACTAACTTTAGAGAGGGAAAAAAACATCCAACCCTGCCACTAGGGGCCAGCCTGATCCCAGCCCCAGGGAACATCTCAGGGTTGGGGTGCTGGGCATCTGCCTTAGGGCCTTGCCCCTTAGGCCCCCCCCCCCCCCACTCTGGGCTTGAAGATTCAAAATATTGTAAGTAGTTTTCCACTTGTATGTAGTTTTCCCTTTATAAACAGGTGGTTTTTTTAATTGTTGGTGGATGGGGAGGGTGGTGGAGAGGCTCTGTCATTTGAAGGGGGAAGAGGGAGGGGATTCTGTCTGTTGGGGGGGGAGCAATATACTGTGAGTTGTGACAATAATAAAGTTTTTTTTGTTTGTTTTACCCTTGTGTGCATCCCGAGAGCAGTGTTTGGGGTGGGAAGGAGATGGGAGGTGTGTGGGTGGTGGGGAAGGCAGACTGGAGAGGGGGCTGTAAGAGAAGAGCGTCAGCCAGGGCTTCCTGTAGCTAGTACCCTGCCCCCTACTGCTGGGTGCATGGGTCTCCTGGGGCCTGGGCAAGGGAGGGGGGCGAGGGAGCTGTTGGATACAGCAGAACCAGCATCATGAGGAGCAGGAGCATGGGGTGCTCGTCATCACCGGCAGGGGCCAAGCGGAAACAGTGGCGTGCTGGTGTAACTGACACGGGTAGCCCTGGTGTGGGGAGACAGGGTGGACAAGCAGGGAGCTGCCACATGCTGCCTCTGCACTTGGCACACAACTTTTGGGCAGAGAAGGGGCTGGCCAGAGATCAGAGTTTCCCAGATAGCTCCCAGGTGCTAGCAGCCAAGTGTGGGAAGCCACATGTCAGAGGCTAGAGCTCCCCCCTGGTGGTCACAGGGGCACATGGCAGGGCTGCAGGGACTTGGGACTAACTTTAGTACCAAGTCCTGTATGTGTAGACATCTGCCAAAAATTGCTCAATGCTCATTAAATTTAGTCACGCTTTTATTCACGTGTAGACACACCTATAAATGACTATCACCTTTCATAGGAGCATCCTATGTTTCAGAAATGTAACTGAGAATTGGCCAAAAGTATGTAATAGAGAAGTGTACACCATGAAATGTGGTCATTCCAACCAGTATGTACAGCGGTTAAACTGGTACCCATTTTGGAGCTCTGATTAGATTCCATGGAAAAATTAGTATGGATGGAATTTTCTACCTCCTTTATGAGAATAGCCTCCAAAGGAGTTATCTGGATACTTAGTGCTTTTAACCTGTTATATTAAAAAATTCACCCAGCACTCTGAGAATTGTCTAAAATAATTTCACTGACTTCCAACAGGAGTGGGAATAAGAGTAAGTAGCAACTGAAATATATATTAGTCAAAAAGGAAAGCAGATTGAAGTCAAATCTCCTGACAGTGTTGAAGCTATTTTTTCCATGAGTTTTATGGCTGTTTAAGGGTCAAAAATATATTCAAAAAAGAAAACTGACGTTAACCATTGTTGTTAAAACAGATAAAAATGCTGCTAACAAGAAAAGGCACCTATGACAAAACTTCACAAAGCTTTTTACTTAAATGGGAGGAAATAAACATTGCTCTATGACACCAATTCAATCAGTGAGTTTAAACTGTAATATATATTTGCAGAATGCCTAAGTTGTGTTTCAAATAAGATTAAATTTAATTCCTCATTTCATATATGCTGCTGACTACTGTATATTCTTCTCTGTACCTTTTAAAATAGGAACATAGCCTGAGGAACTAATCGTCCTCTAAGCCTTTTTAAATAAGGCTGCTCAAGTATACATATTTCTTTGAAGGAAACTTTGCTGTGCAATGATGTAGATGGGCTTGTGTTACATGGGGCTGAGAATATACAAAAAGCTAAGTTACAATGTGTGACAGGGTATGGTGTGCTTATGGAATTTATTGCAGTAGTAAAATGGTAAGCTCATTTTATTTTTAATTCCCCTTGTTTGATTCCATCTCCAAAGTCCACCCTGATAGACATAAACAATAATTCACTCTTTATCTAGCCAAGCTCCTTTGACTAGAAATAGCAAATTTAGAGCCCTGATGAATCAAGAGTCTTTTTGTAATAATATGTAAACATCCTATCATCTTCTATGGTTACTAACACAAGATGTTCCACAACTTAAACTAAAATAACTAAAACTGCTGCTTTAATCAGATCTCTTATAAATCTGGTAAAATATATGATTTAATTATATTAGTTTGCTTTCATGTTTGCTGATTTTTGTGCATTTTTTGCTCAGATGCTTGCATTATCATCTTTTATTCACTGCCTTATCTTAAACAGGTTTAACTGTAATCAATTTACAATACATTAACTCTGACTTCTAGAATCTTTATAATGTTAATTTCTTGCTCTTTCCTTCTCATCTTTTCATTTGAGGTATGCTCTCATTTTCTCTCCTCTTCTCATTCTGAAACTTGTCTTACTAAGCCAGGTAATTGAGTAATTAGCAAAAAATAAAAAAATAAAAAAGTAACAAAACAAAACCCCCAAAACATGGAAGAATCTTGAATTCCTCTTACTCTTTGGGTGGCTGTAGATGTACAAGAATGCTGCTCTGATGCACAGTAAGTAAAGCATGTCAAAGCAGACTCAATTAAATCAAGTCTGCTGGAGCACACTAATTAGCATGCTCCAGTATCTTGTGTATTCAGTGTCCCTGCCACCATTTTGTTAACGCAGACCCACTGCCATTTGGAAGCACAGGATGATGAATACACAAGATACTGCTGAGGCTTTCATTACAGCTGCTTTAATTAGATTGCCCCGACCCCGACCCCAGAGCATGTGTAAAGACACCCTTTATGTGTAATGAAATAGTGGTGGATAAATACACAAATAACTGACTACTGATGGGACTGAACCCTGGATACTTCATCTCCAAAAATGGAAGGTCCCAAACAAGAATGATAACAAGGAACTTTCATGGCTGGGGGAAAGTGGGCTGTGCAGCTGGTAGAAGACACTACTCATATGTGCTACATGGGGATTAAGGAACAACATCTATAGTTGGTGTGATGGACTTTGTGGTATTTGATATGGTGCAATACAAATTACATTCTGCCACAAGAAACTTCAAGGGTGCCAGAACTATCCCAGGTCCTCCTATTTTGACCCAACCCATATGACTACAGAAACAACACCCACCACCACAAAGTCCTTCCCTGTAAGGTTGCATAAAGTTGAATCCTCTCCCATACTGTCTGCCAGTTTTCTGAAACTGCTATGAAAACAAAATAGGAAAAATGGATGAAGTGACCTCTATATCTAGACAACACTTAACTGCAGTTTCTTCATGTTAAAATGTATCATTAGTCCCCAGGCCTCTGCTTTTGAAATGATGAATCAAAGCTTTTGAAATGATGAATCAAAGCTTAACCAGACCCTGCATGAGGACTCTGACAGTCCTGAACTTAGACAAGACTGAGATAAAACCAATAGGAAGAATAATTTTACAAAGTGCATTGCTTCCAATGACAGTGCTTGCCTCTCTTAATTGGTTAGCCTCTAAGGCCACCTATACACAAACAGTGAGGCTGCTCCAAAGGGCACCTCTACACAGTGCGTTAGAGCAGATTTGATTAATCGAGTCTGCTAGAACAGTGAAACTCCACCTCAAACTGTTCAAAGCAAAACTCATTACGCTTGTGTGTGTTAAGGGGCGTGTGTAGATTGTAGCCGTGTTGGTCTAAGGACAGGCAGACAAGGTTCTTTGGGTCAATCTGATATCTTTCATTAGACCAACGTATTAGTTGGAGAAATATATCTTAATAAACTTTCAGGTTATGGTAATACAACTAGTGTCATCTTTGACGATGGTTCTAAACTGAATATACCCCTATCTCTTTCCTGCATGCAGAATTCAAGCAATCTGTATTTTAGTGAACAACTCCTTGCATCTTGGACATATTTAAAGTAATTTAGCTTAGGCAAAAGACAAAAGCAACCCAAACATTTGCCAGGAAGTGACAGACAATTTAGCAAGCAGACAGATGAAGAACCTTTATACTAAGTAAACATATGTTTTACAAAGTCCCAAGTCATTTAATGTTTCATGCTTGGTAGACATTTGTCCAGAGGTCTTAGAATGAATGAGATAATTAATTGTACAATTTCTGAAAGCATGCAGAAGGGGAGAAAAAATCTACATTCAACCCCTGGAATAGGGAAATACCATTCTGTACTTTCTTCTTCAGCTGTCTCAACTTTTTAAGGTGTTAATTTTGTACTGAGATTAAAAGAGGAAGTACCTGACCTTCCTTCTAATCAGTTCAAATCAGGAATAAACTGATAAATCTGGATATCTGACCAATATTACACCCTCAGGAGGTATTAGTACTCAGGGGGCACATCTAGACGAGCCCACATGTGCGTGTTGCTCCGCCTCAAACCCCTTTGGGGCAAGGCAACAGGCACGTATGGGAATGAAAAAAAAAAAGCTTCCCGCACGTAAAATGAAAATTAGAACCCTGGATATCCAGGGGTCTAAAAAATTGAAGTTTAAAAAAAGGGGATTAGGGCTGGGTCCTCCAATGGAGATGCTCTAGCTGCCAGAGCATCTCTATGATTTGCTCCTCATTCTGGTGCTGAAACATGCTGCTGACCAAGCCACACGTTTCAGTACCAGGGCTCAGGTGCTGATGAGTAAGGGGTTGGGGAGGGCTGGAGGAGGGGGGAGGGGACCATGGGGGGACCCCTGATGGCCCTGCCCACTCTCCCAGCATCTCCAACCCCTGCCGCGGGTGGCCCCTCCTCCTGCCAGTCCCCCTGAGGCCCTCGAGCCCTGCCAGAGCTGGCTGCTCCCCCTGCCTGCCCCCCCAAACCCAAGCCCTGCCACAGCCAGCCCCTCCCCCTGCCAGCCCCCTAAGACCACCAACCTCTGCTGTGGCCATCCCCTCCCCCTGCCATCCCCCTTAAGAATCCCAACCCCTGCCCTGGCTGGCCCCACCACCTGAAGCCTCCCCAATCCCTCCCCCCACCCCATAGTTTAAAAAAATAAAACAACCCCCGCCCCCCCAGCACTTACAGCAGCTCCAACTGCTGTCTGGCTGACTGGGTCCCCACCCGCACAGTGCCAGGCAGGCTGACAGCCCCAGTCTGGGCCCTCCTGTACCCCCATTGTCCTGTGCTGCCTGGGTGGGCTCTGCCAGGAGGCCCTGCAGCCCCCCCACCCTTGCTTCTAAGGTAAGCAGAGACTTTTTTTCCCCATTTTTTTCTGTACTTTTTCTGGGTTTTTTTAAGTGATGGTGCCTGGGATTGTGGTGGTCACCTTGGGGGCCTGGAGCTGAGGCTGGGTGGGGCAGCCATTGGGTGGGCTGCAGCAGCTGGTGGGGGATGGGATCAGGTGGGGCAGCAATTGAGGGGGCTGGAGGGGCATGTGAGCCTTGCAGGGGGGTGATAGCCCCTGCAGGGGACATTTGGCCCCCATTGGGGAGCTGTATCCCTCGAGTGTGGAGGATGAACCCCCTGTTGCAGGGCCAAACCCCTTGTTTGGCAGATGAACCCCCTGTTGGGGAGCTGTAGCCCTTGTGTGGGGGCCATTGCCCTGTGGGAGGGCAGCAAAATATGTATCTATGAATTCATGAAACAAGTATTTAGAGTTCACCTTATTATTATAAGAGACTTGCTTTAACACTGCAAGATATATCAATAAAACATTGTCCAACTGATCACTGTCTCAACTCTCTCTCTCTCTTTATGTGGTCTTTTGTTTTACTTGTGGAGGAACATGGATTTGGGGGTATTTTACAGAGTGACTTTGAAATTTTTTTTATTGGTGATTTTTCAGTTTTCCAGTAGGGAACACCAGAATTCCTGCTAGGTTGGCCAGTGGCAGGATCCTGTCAGCTCAAAGCTGGCACTTGGACCCAGCTGGCCAAATGGGGCCAGGAGGACATGCTTTGACTGTTCAAAGCAGGCCACCACACCGGGAACATCTTCCAGGTGATAGCTGCCCAGATGGCTGGGCAGGGGGCACACATAGCAGCAGTGCTGCACGGAAGCCAACCCTGTAACCACAGTCCACTGGCAGCTGGCCCAGAGGGGCAGATGCCTCTACTGGCTGTGCGGTCCCCATCCAGGTCTGGCAGGTACACAGGTCACAGCCAGCCAGCAGTCCCCACTGCCAGACCCCTGCAGTGGGTAGAGGGTGGAGGGAACTCTCAGGGCTGCTGCAGCAGTCCAGCTGGCACAAGGGGTAGTGCCCCAAGTACCTATTGGCTGGGCCCCAGAAGCTCCTGAGAGTTAGTAGCCCTGAGCTACATGGCAGGGCGGCTTTTTATACTGCTGGGGACAGCACAGGTGCTCACCCCAGGCTCTACCTCCCCCTGGCTGCACATCCAGGAGGAGTCAGGCAGGTTTATTTTGCCCCAAGTGCACAATTTGCTCCACACTGAAGTGCATGTCCGAGCATGTGCACTGAAGCAAAAAGCCCCAGCTCATATTTGCACTGCTTCTATTTGAGCTCCTGCAAGCGCACATGCTTGCATTTGTGGACATGCCCAGTGGGTGTATCTACATCACATTCATTAATGCACTTTTGCTACTGCACATTAAATTTAGTACCTCTAATGTGAGTTACTGAATAAATGTGCATTAGGCTACCCTAATGCACAGCAGTGAAAGTACATGCTTTTTTAGTGACACTTAATGTGCAGTAGCCTAATTTTACTGTGTATTAGTGTATCAGCACAGTTTTTGATGCACATTAACTCATAGGTGTAGACATGCCCGGGGGGGCCTAAGGCACTGGTTTACTCAATACATATTAACAGAGTTATTCTTCTTGAGAACAGGCAGACTATAATGAAAGCTTCTAGGATATAATGGAAGACGGTTGCTCCTACATAAAATTCAATTTTACTCTTTTTTTTCTTTCATCTGTAAAAAGGTATGCTTGTTTGACTGTACTTCCAAGCATTCGCATCACTGTTGTGAGCTACTAAATTACAAGAATTTTAGTTCTCCATTTTTTCTCTCTGTTAAGATGTTATGCATCACTTTGTGAGTGCATTTGACTTGATGCTATAAACAACCAAAACCATGCTTTATCTCGAGCCTTGCTGTTACACTGACAACACCTGTCATATCAGCTGAAACCCTGGGGTCTCAAAATTGCACCTGTCCTGCAAGGGATTTCCTGTGGGTGAATTCCACATAATGATACCTAGCAAAAATGACAGTGAGCCATTGTGCTATAAATCTGCTATTGATCTAAGTGGAACTTTCCCAATATCCTTCAGCTGAGGATCTGGACCCTGTTCCTATTGTGGACTGATAATACGCTCTAGGACTGCAGGTATCATTTCAAGAAAAAGGAGACCATCAGAGGTCAGTGAAGATGATCGAGCTCATCAGGGATACATCTCTTCCACAATTTCACTTTCATCAGCTCTTTATTATTCTGACATGAAAAACAGCTTCAAAACTAATACAAATATGTTGTATGTAGGAGGAAAAGAAGAAATGAAGAAGGGGGTCTAAGAAAGCAGGGGAAATGAATAAATTGTATGGTGAAGGTCAAGAAGGACCTGAAGTGGCCTAATGTTATTTATTTTATAAAGCAGCTAATGTCCTCAAGTAAGAGTAAAAATTGATTTGTCTTAATTGACAATTAGGAGAAATACAATGTAAAGGAACTAATCAAAGAGCACAGGAGTGAAGCTGAAGAGCTGACCCACCATTAGCACATACATGCAGAGTAGTGAGTGTCATGAGACAGGCTTGAAATTCTATTTGAAAGGAGTTTTCTCAACTCTACCAAAAGAAAAAAAACCTAGACTAAGTGCAGACATTTGGGAAGATTAAGGGAAGGTTAGAGCAGGTTCAAAATGGTTCCCCTACCTAAGGTTTATCAGGGAGAGGGGCAGGCAGCATCTGTGATAGCGAGTTGCTGGGATCAGGGATGTAGGCTGGGTCCACAGGGGACTGGAGAGCGGGAATGGAGGGGAGTGCTGCTATCCTGGAGGTTTGGCAGGATCAGGAGACTTCTGGGGTCTGAGTGGGGGGCTTTATCCCCTTGACCCCTCTCCAGTGAACCTACACCTCCATCCTTCCCTCCCCTCCCCACACCAGGACTTATTTGTTTGGTTCTTGGTAGCAGTGAATGCTGATAAATCCAGCACCCAGAGAGGCATGCAGGATGGGGGGCTGGGGGCAGCTCGCTGGTCCATGGAGAAGGGTCCAGGAGGCTAAAAGATAGTCCAGTGCCAGGAAACAGCACAGCCATAGGGCTGTGGCAAGTAGCTCAGTTTTCCCAGTCCTAGGGCTGTGCAGGTAACTGTACTGATGTTCAATGCATTGGTCTAACCTAGATTGAGTAAGTCTGATACTACATCGATTCAGGTCTATCACAGATCAGGTGCAATTTTTAGACTGGTCTGTGTCTGTGGAGCTTCGGTACAGTTACAGGTTTAGATTGATTTTTGAACACTAAAACCAGGTCTGAATGTAAAGTCAGCACCTGGATGAACTAAGTTAGATCAGCTGGCCATTTTGAACACGATCCCCCTAAGCCCAACAAATGTATACACTTATCCCTAGTGCATACAAAGTATTAGTCTGAACACATGTGCTGTGTTAAAACAATGTGTGTTTGGCTACAGAAGCCCAAATGGCTGAAAAACAGATTTGGAATTCTCTGCCTAAACTCTGATAATGGAAAATTGAATTTCTACTTTGTGCAAGATTTGGGTATTTACTGTTAAGGAAGAAAAATTAAAATAGCACTACTTGTTGTGATACAGAATGTTCTTTTATGAAAAAAAAGATTCATACCACATTGACACATTTTGTTCCAACATATTTTATCTAAATTAAATGCTTTGTTATTCTCAAGGTGAAACACTTAATTTCATTAATTGCCATGCCTCTCTATCCTGTGATTTCCACGTGAGCCATACAGGAATCACAGCTAAGAGCCCCTCCTGTTCCATTGTTTTGGCTTCCTGGCCAGATTACACATCCTCTGGATGTCCCACAGTTTGCTATGATAATTCAGCCACAAGGCGAGGTCAGAGATCATTGTGAGATATGCAGTCTTACTGGGAGCAGTGGAGAATGGCAGTATGTGGAACATAGAATTATAGCTCCCATGGGGCACCACAGAGGTGTAAATGGACACAGGACATCTCTACATAATTTACAGATCCACAGAACTGTATCAACAGAAGAGGTGGATTTTCTGTAGTGTCAGCTCTGTTTTATGCTATACTGCATTACTGCTATGATGTAGGGAGAATTTCCAAATGCAACAGGTATGGGCAAAGTACTGTCTTGGCTCAGGGACATGGCTAAAAGACATTCAGCCACATGCTGGAGATCCGGATCTTGAGAATGGCCGCAGAAAAATGTTCTAGAGCATTTTCACTAAGTTTAGAACATGACTGTGGGAACAGGTGAGTACTCTGGTAAAGCACAAAAGGGAATGTTGCTCTGAGAAGTTGAATTTTGAGAAAGGACATTGTTTTTGCAACCCGACTAACCTCCAACTATCCTGTGGGTCTTCAGAAGTAGGAACTTATTTGTACTTAATACTGAGACACTAAGATAAACCCACAAAGAGTGAACAAGTTTTTTTCTACAATCTGATGTTCAAGGGAGCTAAGTGGGGAGAACAAGCCCCTGAGGGCTCTTGAGTTCATTGTCATTAATCCCCCATTAAACCTACACTGAAGAGCAAGTCAGACAATATGCTGCTGAGCTGACAGAACATCTTAGACTGTCTCAAGCACAAAATCCAGTGGAGCTTATCAAACTATAGGGAACAGTTAAATGCTCTTGTATGCTTACTTGCTGGACCAAGCAGGATTTAAAAGTATGATTTGAAATAATTTGTTAGTTGACTATTTCATTAGCATAGGAGAGAAGTTCCTAAATGTTTTCTGGTTGTGACTTCACTTCCAGAAGTAATTTTGTGCAACCTTTTACAGCATGTTTTTTCAATGAACAGCACTCAGAGAGTTAACTATGCCTCAACTGTCCCACGATCATTGTGTCAGCTTTTTACCCCATGGCCACAGTTAAACTGAATTTACCCCTGGGAAAAAAAAAAAAAAAAGGTAATGCTGCTCCAGTCTAGTTTTCACTTATTGTAGGCACTGGGACATTTTCAATAGAGATGGTGAGGAATATAAAGTTCCCATTAAATGCTCTCACATGGGATCACTGTGGGCTCAGGGCAAATCAGATGTTCTGTGGGGCTTATTTCCCCACTCATGACTACCTGGGACATAGCATATTGGAAGGAAAGTGTTGCTAGGACAGAGCAATCTACAGAGGCATTTGGATGTCCATGTCACAAAGCTAGAGGACCTGGCAGAACATTATGCAGAGCCAGGAGAACCACTAAAAAAGAGGAAGATGATATTATAATGGTAAGCCATCAGGAAGCTTGGAAATAGCATGCTGTGGAAGAGTTGTAAGAGGACAATGGGAAAGATAAGAGGTCTAAGAAATGTTTGAGATGGCCTGAGAGTGGCTGCATCCAATTAAGATAGAGAAAGGGAAAAAGGAAACAAGAATATCTGCAAGAAAATTAACATGGAGCTGTGTGAAATTCTGCAGGGCATTAAAAGCATGATGAGGCATGTAGACATTATGGAAGAGCTTACGAAAAGATACTATTGAAGTAAAGAGATACTGAAATGTACTTAAAATACTTTTATAAAGGTTACCTAAAATACTGGTTATAAGCACAGAGGTATTTTCAGCAAATGAATAAGGTTAGTTTTTCTAACTCATTCCTGATATTATACAGCAATATGCTTTTACAAAGACAGCTACAATGTCTTTTTTTCCATTTGATTTCACTTCTTGACATTAACTAGCTGTATGTATATTTTAGGATTCACAAATGAGTTCCTTCCATATGCTACTAAGCTTATGATTTCCTCAAAAATAGTGAGGAAAAAACTATTTGCCTAGAAGTGCAGTTATTCACCTGTGTTTAATATAAATTTAGAAGTCCTAGTCTAGACCTTGAAGTTGATGTACGGGAGATAGAGCCTCAGATCTGAAATCAGGTAAAGTAATATTACAAAATACATATAAGTTAGTGGTTGAAAACCTTTGATAGAAGAAGTACTCTGCCTTCCAAGATGGTTAGTACAGAGCATCAGTTTAATTATTTTAACTGTAGAAACAGAAATAATTAAGAAAATTGTGAACAGTTCTTTTTTGCATTGCCAAGAAACAAAGAAAGATATAAATAAAGCTGGGCAGAAAATGTCTAAGGTAATTAGGTCTCAGGGAAATGAAGGTCATGGGTATGAGCTTAGCCACAAAGTCTGCAGTATGCTAGCTATTGACTTAAGTAATCCCAGGAACTCACCCTGTATCTGAAGTATACTTTTTAAGCCTATCCAGAAGCCCAGCAAATGCAGGTACATTGATTGCTGGTGCACTACTGAAAGATGCTTGGCTACTGTGGTGAACACCATGATGTTAGTGTGCAACTCAAGGTGCTTAGAGACCAATCAAGTAAAGCCACGTGAGTGATTCCTTTCTTTGGCAGCTGCACAAAACAAAAATGAATGTTTTATCATTTTTTAATTACTGGCAAATAAAGTTGTTAAAAAGAAATCATTTTGAGTCAAAAGAAACGTTTGCTTGCTCTGAAATGTTTTGCTTCATTTTCAAGCTCGTTATAAAGAGGGACCAAAAGGGAAAAGAAACATTAGTAGGCCTAATCCAGAAGCAGAGACATAGATAGCCATATTAGCCTGAGGTCAATTAGAAGGCAAGGTTTGTACTTTGTGTCTCTGTGTTGTGTGGTGTGTGCATGCTCATGGTTGATCTATAGGTGCAAATCTATCCTGCCTTCTACTTAATCCAGAAGCCACAGTGACACTGTAATCAATGAGCCTGATTCTCTTTTCATCTACCTTACATAGAGTTACACATGTGGAAATTACAGAGAATGGAGTTTAATATAATTTTTGTCCAGGTAAAACCTTAAGGATAATTACAGAAATTTGGAGGCATTATGAGGAGGTTAAATCAGTTCAAAGTGGTGACCCAATATCAGGTCAATTGGAATAGGGCAGCTAGTGAGGGGGTTGTGGGAAATAAGGAGGCTGGGGGACTATGGAGGTCCGTTGGGTGTTGGGGGGTCAGGTGTGACCTCTGGGTGATGTGTGGAGAAGGCATGACCCAAGAAGGGTGGAGGCAAATGCCATCTGTGGGGTGTTGCTAGTGTCTGAGAAGGTCTGGCAGGATCAGGTGGGCTTGCAGGGCTGGGGTGGGGGTGGACCAGGGGATATTTTTAGCCCCTGATGCCCTCCATCCCCCAGGTGAACCAACACCCCCATTTTTCCTGCCCTTCCCCCCACTGGGGCATATTCGCTTGAACTCCAACAGTGGCAGCACCTGGAGCAATATGTGGGATAGGGTGGTAGGGGAGACCTGATCCAGGGGCCAGTGGCATGCTGGGGGGCAAAACATAGCTCAATGCAGGGTAGGGGCAGGAGTCAAAAGCACAGCCCCAGGGCTGAGACGAGTGACTGGGCTTTCCTAGCCCTGGGGCTGTGCAGGGAATGTGTACAGAAGTTCCAGGCACCAGTTTGACCTAAATTAATTAAGTTTGATGCTACATCAATCCAGATATATCTTAAATCTGGTTCCACAATTTTAAGATCAGTTTGTGTGCATGGAACTTCTATACAGTTATGGGTTTAGACTGATTTCTGGTCACTGAGACTGGGTCTGTAAGTAAAGGGTTGGTATTGAGATGAGCCAAGTTTAAATTGGGTGGCCATTTTGAATCTGATTAACCTCCCTGAATAGCTGTACTTAGCCTAATGCCCTCAGCAGACATTACATTCAAGACATGATTAACTGATTAATCATGTCTTCAGTAGTGATCTGGCCACACATTCAATCAATTAATGGTGTGATAAAAGGAGGAATAAGCCACAATGTTATTAGACAAAATGGCACTTCCTGCTGTTACACAGAATGTATCATAACTTTGTGGTTGGTTCCTATCATGCCTTTAATTAAACAGGTGATCAATGCCCATCTTTGGTAGCACATGGGAGGCTTTCAAGAATCCCATATGCTCCAGAGGCAGGATAGCCCCTCAACTGGCCAGGGATCCCCACTGGGGAGCACACTGCTCATCTAATTGGGACCAGCCAGAAATTGGGTTTCCCATGCACCAGCAGTATGGCACAATGGGATCTGATCTGGGATCCCACAATCACACCTCCTGCCATGCACATGTAGCATGACAGGAAGCACAATTGTTGGGATTCCACATCAGTTCCCATCATGTTTTCACTTTAACGTCCGTAAAGGGTCATAGGTTGTAAATAACTTTGTATCCTAATCAACTATTATTTAATTTCAGTTCACTGCTTATAGTAAAAAAGCAAAACAAGTTTAGTCATGTTCAGAAACAGTGTTGTACACAATATAATAATGTTCAAGTTCTTCTCTAAGTCAGGTCAGAGGTAACTATTATAATTGCTTCTAATGCCTTCTGGAAAAATTGAATCTTGTATTACAAAGTTAGAATAATATGATGTGTCATCTTCTGACAGAACTGAGACAGAGAAACTGCAGAACATTGTGTCAGGCACATACCTCTGCATCACAAACTGCTTTGCATTATTTTTTCCATATATAAACTTTCTTTACACCTTCATGAAATGTCCAGTACATTTCAATAGATGATTTAACAGCCAATAAAGAAATGTCTGTAACCCCTTTATTGATAGTGGAGCTTTTGCCCTTCTGTTAGCTCTCAGCATTTATTACTTGCTTACAATTATTTTCTTCTTTACTTTTGCCTTCAACTTTTCTTTTTTCAGCATTTACTATTCAGGATATATTAGTTAACAGCTACTGTTATCCATACCTACTGTTTAACAAAATTATAGCCATACTATTCAAACTGCTAAAGTTAAGGTTGTGTCAGCACTTTTGTAATAAAAAAAATTGCTCTTTAGAGGTTTATAATTCAACCATAAAAATGTGTTCTGCGTTGAAACTTGGCATATGAGGTCATAGCCCAAGGGAAATTTGTTTTCTCAATTTTCAAACAAATTGATTCTGCCATTTTGAGTGGTGCAAATATAAATCAAAACACAAATTTACCAATTTAAAACAAACTACTGAGAGTCAGATGGTGTTGCAACAGGAAACAATCAACTTCCATGGGCTTATGCTAGGAATACATTTGGCCTCATTAGCTTAAATGGCAGAAGACAGTACCTTTGTAGCTGGGGACTTAATAGTTAATCTTCTCCCTTAGACAAAATTCATGACAGGTACAAGTCTACAAGCTGGATGTATACTCAATCATAAATTTGACATATGGCTCCAGTTTTCGTCAGGTCAAAAATGCTTAGATTTGTCTATACACACTTGTTATACCAAATTAATTTATAAATCAATACAGGTGAATTTAGCAAAGATACAGCACTAAACTATACTATAGTAACCATCTTTTGACAAGCATAACTTCATTCACACTAAGCATACTTCATTTTACTATATCTTTTTCAAACCAATATAATTAAATCAGTACAAAAACTATGCCAACAGGCTCTCTAATGACTGCAAATGAGTTTAATAATGATGACCTAATTGTACTATTTGGCAACTTCTGCTGTTGGCAAGCCTAGCTTGACCTCTTTTCATTTGTATGAACTGGACAGAAGTTTCTCGTCTTGAAAACAGAGTTGCCCTGTGCTATTAATTTCACAAGTTCAAGTGAGTTGTGTCAAGAGTCCTTCAGGGGTCTTTTTTCCTCTAGCAAAGGATTTGCGCAGATGCTTTGCCAGTAATTGCATGCCTTCAGAGGAATTTGTGCAAACTGAGAATGAACTGCTATCTGAAGTTCCTGCAGACAGTGCACTTTCTTCTATTGTACTTCACAGAAAGTAAATCACACCTGCCTCAATTACAATAGGGAGGCACATTAATTGTGTCATATTATATGATGGCTTATAACAAGTGTGCCCAAACCAGCTGCAAATATAATAAGCACACTAAGTTACAACCATATTCGATTATTTTAAACAAAGATAACATTGTCTGGGATCCTTGAAGACTGACAAGACAGATAAATGGGCAAGCCTTCTCTTAAGCATCAGTATGTGTAGGAACCTGAACAATGCTGACGTTACAATAGACAATTTCACCATTGGTCAGCCTTTCAATTATACTCCAACATTTTGCCAATTCTTATTTCACTTTACACCATTTCATCTGTTCCTATCATTCATGTTTATGGTTTTTCCAGGCAACCAGACATCTACCAAGAATTAGGTACCTCAGTTAAACATGTCCTTCTGAAGTTTCTCTCTTTTTGTATATATGCAAGGTTTTAACTTGAGTTGTGCTTTCTCGATTATCTTTCTTTCCATTATTTAATTAATTTCTGGCCTGAATTCACCACCAGAGCTCACTCAAGTGTAGGGAAAAGAACAGTAGAGTTATTATGGTAGATACTGAATACAATTTCCCCTTTATACAGCTCAAAAACTGAGTGGTTGCCCAGTGGTTGGCCTGATTTTGTTACCAGTCACATGATATTTTTCTGAATCACCCAATTTCCTGTTTAGCCTTCTCCAGCTCTGGTGGATTCCAAAGCTACAGAAAACTGGCGTGAATCCTCAGAGAGGGAATAATGTATGCATTACTCTGCCACTGCAGTGTATCTGTGACCTAATCTGGTTTTCCTTCAATTTTCTCTGCTCTTAGGCTTTTCAAGGTACATTCAACCTGCCTGATTTTTCTCTCATTTTTTTCTCTCTCTTCTGTTTCATTTTTCTTTTTTTTAATCTCCCCTGATTCTTAATCAAGTCTCCTTGCTGTTCTTCTTCTCTTTTATATGCTAGATGCTTCTTTTCTATACTTTATTTTCTAACTGGTGAAGCTTTACATATATCATAGGGATACGCTGTATTCACTCAATTTTGGGAGGCTGTCAGGGTTAAAAGTCAAAACTCATCACATCTAGAATATTAACAACTGAAAACTGAAAAAGTCCTTTAATTTTCAAAATGTAAGAGTGATATTGTAGCCTTGACAGTCTGGGTCTATATGATCAGACCAGAGGAAGAATGTCTTACATTCAAAAACTTGTTTAACTATCCCAGCTACATAGCTGATCCAATAAAAGATACCACACTAAGAAATCCTTGCCTCTCACTTAATTTTTAAATGCATTTTACTACGTACACCTTAAAATTCTCTAAAAAACAAGAAACAAATTTAAAAAAAAAACAACAAAAAAGCCCCAAACAGTAACATTGACAGGTTTTTCCCACAGTTTAACTTCTTCTGCATGCTAACATACCCCATATGTAAAACAGTAAATGTTTTCATTAAAATTATCATTTGCCTCCTGACAACATATTTCAAGACTATTATAAATGCTGCAAATTCATTATTATTCAAGGCATCATGGAGGATATGTTCAGTTACCTCTTTTCTGTATGTACGATATGTAGGCACATACTGTGCATGCAAAATGTATGGTTAGGTGGGCGCTGGTTGGGCTCAATTCAGAATATCTATGCATCTGACTCATATCCAATGCCTATATGATTACTGGAACTATAGAATCTATATCTTTAAGGTATTTATTCTTAATAGTATTTCCCTATCTGTGTTTTATTTCTTATAAAATATTGGGAATTGAGTCATACAGTCTAAGGCCTAAATACAGTTAGATCCCACAAGCACCTAACTAGGATTGGGGCAGAAGTTAGGAGCCTAAATTATAAAGAGTAATCCAATGTGTCCCTTCTACATAAGAGTCTTGGCAGCACCTCCATTTTGGACTACAAAATGTCCTACTCTTTGGCTAGGAGCTAAGTGTTTAGTCTTAGTGTGATAACACCTCCCTGGAGGGACACCATCCAGGAACATTAAGAATTGCCTTCAGAGCACTGAATTCAGGTAAGTGGTAGTTCCCACCTTTTGCCCAATAGCCTAGTGACTAGAAGACTCACCCTAGAGGTGGAAGACTTATGTTCCAGACTTCCTTTGACTGCAGCAGTTTAATGCTACATCTCTATGTCTCAGATGTGTACCCAACTATCCATCTAAAGAACAGGCTAACTGAAGGTCTTGCTACCTCTAAAACAGTTACCTCTAATATCAAAATAGATCAGACATAAATCCTTAATGTTTTTAGGTATCTAACACTCCCTGTTTTCCCCAGGCCTCCAGAGTCCCAGGCTTTCACTGCAACCACTATGCTATTTTTCTTCTTTACATGGTAACCTCATATTAAACATTAGGGGGTCTAATGAGTCATATGCATGACCACTGTTTATCTTTAAGGATTAAGTAGAGAATGTATAAGGAGGCATAAAGAAAATTAAGCATCTCACTTCTCTTTGTGCTTCTGCAAATACCAAGCTATACAAATATATATTTCAAAAATACATTGGGCATTATAATCTATTGACATCCTAGAAAAGCAGGGCTAGAAGAGAGCTCCAGAGGTCATCTAACCCAACCCCATGCCTGAGGCAGGATTATCCTCATCCAAACCATTTTATACAATCCATAATCTCAACTGTTTGTAATACCATCAACCTTGACACAACACAAGACATAACACTTTAATCTTCCACAGGTAAAGTAGGGGAACCATGGCAGCCAATGTCCTGTTTCTATAAAATGTTAAGTTCCTGTTAATATAGGCTTGAGAGGTCCCAGGTTAAGGGATACACCCCCTGCTACAGAGGAAAGCAGCACCCCCCACAGTTCATCCCAACCTAACCATGGGATAAAATTACTTCCAAATACGATGATTGTTCTAACCCTGATCAGAGGGGCAAGACTCCCTAGCCAGGAAGCTCCAGCTTTGGTCCCAGCAGGAGCATTGGCACACCCCAGTCAAAACCCCCAGCCTAGGCTGCAGCCAACACCCAATGTTCTGAGGGCCGATTAAAATCACCCTGACATATAACAGAAAATGGTGATGAAAGGAAACAGAAAAGCACAGAAGCATGGGAAATACCCACAGCAGAACATAGGCATAGCTAGCTTAGATCAATGGTTCAATGGTTCCCCGATCAATGGTTGTCTAACCTCTTCTTGGACACCTCCTGTGACTGGCCAACACCATGGGATTTTAAATATCAGTATATACTAGAGAATATTTTGCCTGTCAGAGTGAAGCTCTATTTACAGTCAAGTTGGATGGAGGTTCTAGTTTGATAGTACACTGAAATGCAATTTTTTTTAAAAAGTCCTGACCATTAAAATCAGCATGAATCTTTTCATTAAATTCAGTGGGTTCAGTGATAACTGTTTCAGTAAAATTCTGTGAGGGAAAAATACATTGCCTTATAGAAGGTTTCTATTACTGCTGCCAAATACATCTTAGTCATAGATTATATGTAATAATTTTTGAATAACATAGTACATCCGAGGGGGATTTACTGCTTTTTTCCATATGGGCAGTAGAGCATAAGTACTTAAAAGAACTCAGAATTATGGTCAGTCAGTAATCTCTGCACTAAAAAAGAATGAAAGCATGCAATAGCTCTAACTACTTTGTCAAAAATTTAGATAGACATCTCTCTTGATTTTCATGTGAACTCTTGTTAATCTGGCACACATAATACATAATGGTGTACTGATAGGATTTTGCTTAATTTGTACAGCATAGGAGGCTTAGAGAAAAACTTGCTTGGAGCCTTGGAAGATTGGAGAACAACAAAAGGTTAAGCTGAAGGGATCAACCTTTCTCTAAACTTCACCTCACATCGTTGGGATCACCACAATCCTAATCATAATACTTCACAAATGTTGTATTGAAACAGAGGCATGTGACTTCCCAAGATTACTCAGCAAGTCAGTGGTGGACAGGTTGAAATAAAATTTGGACCTCAACCCCTCAGCTCTGGGCACTGATATTTGTGATGCTGTATTGCTTTCCAAATATGTCATTTGTGACAATGGGAGTCAGAGGACCAGAAAAGAGTTATAGGTAGCCTACCTTAGTTAAGTGCCTGCAATGTTGTCTGCAAGACTGCTGGCCAGCTTCACAAAATGTTGAGAAAAGAAAGCCAGGTGATATGTGCACTGTTGATTTTGCTTATCCTGTTTTAGCAACAGACTCCTTTGCTCTTTAATTACTAGAAATTGGTCTGAGTACACCTAATTACTAGGGCTGTGTGAAATCTCATTGGCTTTTTTGTTTTAACTCTTTTTTTACTCATGTCAAACTCAAAACAGCGAAATTAAAACAAAATGAAAGGCTTCAAAACAGCCTGGAAATGAAACGAGGGCAGTTGAAACGTTTTGAAAGTTTTGAAATCTTTCAAGTTTTGAAACTGGGCTTGTTTGCAGCTAAAGAGAAACTAAGGTGAGAGTGAGGGAAGGGGGGAAGGACTGACCCGATATTGACACGTGTAGTTGGGCAGTGACTGCCATCCTTCCCTGAGGTCCCTTCCAATCCCAGTACTCTGGGGGAGGGACAGAAAAAAAGGATAAAAAGCAGCATTGTTTGAAATGAGCTTTCTGTGTGCTTTCATACTTACAAGCGACACTCGTTTTGCTCTGAACATCTTGAGGTACAGTTTCCCAGAAATCCCTGCACCTATCTCTTTGAAACTTGGCAGGCTTTATGACCTCAGCAGGAGCTACCATCCCTGCTGTTTTCACCCCACTGTGCCTTAACACACACACACACGCACGTCACAAGTTTTGCTTGTCAGCAGCTTGAGGTGCAGTTTCCCAGAAAACCCTGCACTTTCCAGGCTTCAGAAGGGACTACTATCTCTGCAAGGTTCTTCTGGATCAGGAAAGAAATGACAAAATTATAGGCAGTTTTGTGCTTCCCCATTATAGCCTATGGGCAAAACATCGAAACTGTGATACACAACAAAATGAAATGGAACACTGCTTTCGAAACTAAACAAAACTCAAAACGAAACACTGTCCCATCGAAACGGTGAAATGGAAGTTAAAACAAAAAGGTACTGTTTCACACAGCCCTACTAATTACTAAGCTACAAAATATATATTCTTTATATCCTATTAAATCTTTGCACTTTTTACTGAACAATGTCACTGTTTCTACTGAATGATTGGAGAATACCCCCCACATGGTACAGACAGATAGCTGGACCAGTCTTCTGGGAGATGTACTTCTCTGAGGCAGGAAGACCTAAAACCCAGGTTTCCACATATGTGTACCTGTACATACAGCTGCATTTTTCCTCATCAGGGGACTGGCAGATGGGACGATTAGGCAAAATAAAGTGATTAATTAATAGTAATAGTAATGATCAACAAATAGTAATTTCCTCAAAAAGTGATTTTCCACTTATTGGTCTGCTTAGTTAAATAAGTCAGATACAGTTTCCAACATCTACTTTGAATTGTCTTTAAAAAATAAACACCTTATATGATGTTATTTTGACACTTCAACAAAATCTTTAGGCTGGTAGAATACCACGTATGAGTGCCTCTGGAATAAGACAGGAACCAGAGTAGACAATTGCTTTGCCAGCAGCTTTAAATATATGCACTGAATGTATACGAGTTTACATATGTCTGAGACACTACTTTTCTCTATTTATCCTCTACTTATTAGGAAACTTCGATATTAAACACATGTATTTTACCATAGCTACACACCTACACACACTGGAATTGATACTGTTGGTTCATAATAACACAAGATGTTAGCTTTAAAATATCCCATTAATGTTCAGTAATTTTATGTAACAATGGGACTTTTTTGGAGACCTCATTCTTATTCTACAATATGCAGGGCTGCTCTCCAGAAGTAGCCCCCTCAAGGCAAATTGTACTTTATCTTTCTGATGACCAAAGTGCAGCTTGAGACTAACTTTGAACTGCTCAAATGAAATGTAGGAATGCGTCTATCATCACCTATAGGCATGTAAGTGTCCCTATTATAGGAAGAGGGAGACATCTGCCTGCGTCCAGGTGATTTTTTTCTCCTATAATAGGGGCTCTTATATGCCCAGAGGGAGTAATAAAATTACTCTTACAAACAGGTGGGTAACTCAGAGTTGCTCTCAAGCTGCACTCTGGTCATCCAGTAAATGAAATAGAATTCTGCCTGCTATCAGTATCTGCAGTGAAGAAATGGGTGACCCAGTGAAAGTAAGGGGCTCCTTTATACGCTTTGCTTGCAACTATAAGCTGTGTTCAACCTCAACCAATATTTGACCTGGGATTCTCTGAAAAGGGAATGAATTAGGCAGATAGTTGTCAGGGCCTCTGGCCAGTCAGGTGTGGCTGGACCAAGCTCTTGAACTTCCACACCTGACCTTGATCCCACCTAATGGAACTGCCCCAGTTTCCTGTAAGTGAAAGAGAGAGCACCATGTGCCCTTTTAAGCACAACTACAGCCTCAGGCTGCCAGCATGCCTTGACAATAGCCTCAGTCTGCTCTGGCAAGCATTGAGTTCATGGCTATCTCTGGTTTTCCTTGCTCCTGACTCAGCTTCCACTTTCCCTGCCCCTGCTCTTGGATCTCCCCTGGAACTTAGCATCTGGCTCTCTTATTCCCTTGGCTACTGACCTCAGTTTGCACCCTGGATTACTCCTCTGGGATCTCTCTCTTAAGTCTCCTGAAACCTGGTCCTGCATTTCCTGCCATGCCAATTCAGATGTGGACCTGATGCCCTGCTAACCTATACCCTCACTAAGCTGACCCGCTGGCCTACTTGCAGGCCTGGCTGCCTAGGCCCTCGCTGAACCCTCACAGTAGTGAGTGTTGGACCAAACAGAGCTGTTCCCTGTAGTGTATCATTATTTGTGACTACAGCAGGTATTTTACTTGAAGATTCATTATAACACAGAGATTGATCTCCCATACTAGTCAAGCTACCAGACTTGCAGCTGAAAGGGTTACTAGTTGGGGTGATGTTGGAATTCAACCATCCCATACAATAGATCTAAATATGTGCACTGTTCTGGGGGGATGACAGAATTGTTCATGGAGTCTTTCATAATTTTAACTATTACATCAACTTCACTGGGAGGTAGGAGGGTGGACTGTGTCTTGGCAGTGGTTTAAATAGCAATTGGACAACATTGTATCAGCAAATTGTTTTAGTTTTGAGTTGGTATATTTCAGTGTTTAGTTTTCACCAGCTTGGGTAGTAAACAGATTACCACCTAAATATACCAATTCAAATGAAAGACTGAACCACTTGTTCTTTAAATTCTCATTTTACAGATTGGATACCCACAGAGACAGAACTAAATGTAGTACTCATGAGGCTGGTTGCATGCATGTTTTACCTTGTTGGTACCTCTCTTAATTTTGATGGAATCAATACTGATTACACTGGACTAGTGCAAGTAAAATAAATACTTCTGGTTCTCTGTACCTGCTGTGCACCTTTCCCATCAACCTTAAATTTGGACCTGAACCAGTGTAGAACAAAGCACATCACAATACAACTCATGTCATCTCAGGGAGCTGGACATGCAGAGTTTACTGCATGTCTTGGTACCTGAGACCATATGCCTGTCCTGCAGCTCATTTACTGCAATAACTTAGCTATCAAGCTGTTTTGCTTCACATGAAGAGTTGTCCTGGTGACTGTCACTGGGAAAGGGCAAGGCAAAAGTGTGATGAAAAACTATTGTTACTATAGCTGGAATGCAGCCCTGGCAATCAGTCACTATATATGCTCAGCAGCAAGCTAAGACAGACCTCTTGTCCTTGTTTCTAGAAAGAACACCTTTCCCTTCTATATAAGATCAGAAATACTTGCTTGGAATATTGGGAAAAAGTGGAGGCATGAAAAATTCATGAAGCATTTAATGAAACGTTAATTAGAAAATGTGAGAATACTTAATTTTAATAAAAAATGTAAAGCAACTGAGAGAATTAAATTCAGCTTTGTCCACCTAAAGGTTTGCAAGGTGTGTGGGGGGGGGGGGAGAACTTGTGTGGCTTTTTCCCATTCTCTAAATATGCTTTCCCATGATTTAGAAGACAAGGTGCATGCAGTACATAAAAAGAAAACCTCTTTAAACCCTGGGTGCAGTGTATAGATTCCTGGAGGCAGAGGCAACAGGTGTAGCAGGAAGCATTGAACAACACTAATCCATGGTGGCAGAACATATGTTTCTACTTACTTTTACAATGGAAAATTAGTTTTAAAAGCTACAGGCATGTTAATAGGGTTTAGGCCTATGTCACAGTCAGACTATTTTATTAAGCCTCAGCCACTCTTTCCCTGTTGCCATTTGTGGAAATAATTGAAACATTTGAAGGAATGGAAGACTATGTGGAAAAGAAAATAAAGCACAGTAAATAAATAAATAAATAAAAGCAAGCACCACCAGGGTGGGAAAGTAATTTGAGTTCTGCCCTTCACATAAAATAAGATCTGACAGACTCAATCTTGTCTCCAGTGTACTTAAAACCAGAATGAAATTACTTCAAATTCAGAACCATGGCACTTGGGGCCCAGTGGTGTCTGAGGGAACATGTAAGGGTTGAATGCAATAGGATTTTGCTGTGATAACTGCTGTTAAAGGACAATTTTCAAATTTGTGCAAGAGCTTCCCCACATGCTAATTAACACATTTCTGGAATTTATTATGCATTATGGTGCAACTATAAAGGTTGTCAATCCACTTCTGTTAAAATAAACAGTGGAATATGCAGTTGCCATTGCCTAGCCTGCTGGTTAGATTTGGTCAATTCTTAACCTAGAGTATTAAAAATATATGCACAAAAGCTTGTATATTTATTTATAGAGGAAAACATGATTTTTTTTCCTGCTTGCTCTCTTGTTTTTCAATTCATTCCACAAAATGACATCCGACATGCAACATGCATTTTGATCAGCAGTGCTACTATGAGAGGTCACAAAGCCAAGCATCCAGTTAATTAAAAACAAAACAGAACAGTCTCTTAGAATCAGCATCTGACTGTGAAGCTGGAAGAAACTTAGGAGATGAATACTGCTTCCACTGACAGGGTGGAGTAATTGGCAAATTCAGCTGCACAATTGAAATGCAATGCATCCCTTTGGCTTTTAAAATATACAATTGGGGAGTTTCTGTTGTACTATTACAGTTGGACTGGCTGCTCTCTTGCTAGAGTAAACCTGGAGCAACCCAATATATTTTGATGGTGTAAGTGAGATAATCAGTTACACTGGTGTCAGTGAGATAAGGGGGAAAATGAAGCCTTATGTGATTAAGAGTTATTTGTTTTTAATTATTCAGAGAGGAAACTGGAGAGACAAATGGGCTGGCTGCGAAGAGTGTTAGCATATTCTTAGCTGGTTTTTGTTTGTTTTTTTGGGTTTTCTTTTTTTTTTTTTTTTTTTGCTACTGCTCCAAATATGGCTGCATTCAATACAGACCCAATCAGGAAATAAAATAAATGTCAAAAGCAAGTCAGTGTAGGCAGTCAGAATCTGAGAAAAGAGAATGAATTGAAAAGTCTTTCGCTTTCCTCCAGAGACAGAAAAGGTTGTTTCTCCTACAAAGTAAAGAAAGATAGGAAGAAGGTACAGATATTTGGCATAATCTCAACAAGCACTAAGCAGGACAATTTGCTAATTAAACAAACTGAAGGAGGCAGGCACTTTAAAAAAAAAAAAAAAAAAAAAGGGGGAGATTTGTCTAGCCCTTCCAGCAGGTGGCATTCACTTAGAAGGACAAATGTATGCATCAGTGCAAAGGAAGGGACATACACAGTGGCTGTAAATCCCATCTATCCAGACACCAAGGAAATAAATTTTGACAGTGTTGCTGGAGGGAACAGAAAACGAGACACATTTTAATGGGCTGAAGACTGAATTTGGATTTTAACATTTAGCTCTCATGAGCCAACCCAATTCAGATTTTCCAATTATAGGCAACCTGACAAAGGATGTCACAGACAGACATGTCCTTGTTTTCTAAAAGTTACTTGTGTGTTTTAGCTGACTGCTAATTTTAAGATCGAAATATACTGGTCATAGGTGTTTTGGAGAGTGAAGTTGGTTTTGGATTGGACCCTTCTGGAGTTCAGTTTACAGCTCTGTTCATTTCTGTATGATCCTGAGCAAGTCACTAGCACTCCTTGTTTCTATGGATTCCCAGCTATAAAATAGAAATGATATAACTTCCTTTCTCCTAATCTTTATCTATTTAATCAATTTATATTATAGGATTATTGGGGTATACACTATTTTTCTCACTTCCCCTTCATGGAAGGGTCAAATGGAGTTCTGGCCTTGCTTGGAGCCTCTAAACATTGTGATGGGGGTGGTAATGATAATGATAATAACAATACAGTCCCCCAATTAAGGTTACATTTGCATTTTACTTATAAGCATACTAATTAAGACACCAATTAATTTAAGCCATGCTCAATGTTTTGGTATGTTTTGGCATGTTTTGGTAAATCAGGACATAAGAATTCTTCCCATATAGTTCTGTACCTGAAACAATAAGCGTATTTTCCTCAACAAATATACAGCAAATTTGTAGCTACCATCTTAATGTGAAAAACCCTTTAATTACAAATGCCAAGCACAGATGTATAATTGATATCATAATATACTGTAGGCTGAGATTCATTTCAAATGAATGATGGGGACAACGAACAGTGAAATTTTAAACTGCTAACTAGCTAGCTGGCTTTCTTCACTCCAAGGCCAAAGCATTCAATCACTAGGCCCCACCTCTTTCTTCATGGGTTGATAGTTTTTCATTAGTTTTCAACTACAGTAAATGACTCTGACATGAAATGATTTGGGGTAAATTATAAATATTCTCTTGAAAGTTAAACCCAAAGTTAATATCCAGGCTCAATATTTAAAGTCATGAGTGGGTTATTCCCAAAACTATAATTCAAATGCCATACAATCTAACTAATTAGCCATTCCCTGGTAACACTCATGGGCCAAATCCCAGACTCACCGCTGGAATTATGTAAAGGAGGGGGGACAAAGATATTTCTAGGGTTGTAAGTTCCTTAGAAGTATTATATCAGCACTAGGCAGTGTAGGAGGGAATAATACTACTTGAGAAGCATCATGCTATTATTAAAAAAAAAGCAAGAAACAGATTGTGTTTTGAACTAGGACATGCTGCTGATGCAAGGGTACTCTTGGGGGCTTCTGCATAGCTCTCTGTAGCTGTGGAGTGAGGATATATGCAATAAGTAGGTTGATAACCTAGTTGAGTAGGAAGCTTCCCTCCCAGCAATCTCTTGATCGCACAGTTGACATCCTATCCCATTTTTGGAAAGAGTTTCCTCTCTTTGAAGGGGACATAGGAAGAAGCTCCCTACAGCCTCTTCCCCTGAAGGATATAAAGCAATATTTGGCCGGACTAGACTCTTTGGTATGATGCATTCATTTTGTGACTGTCTGCACTCTGGCAGTTTGGGACTTCCCTCTTTTTCTCTCTCTCTTTTTTTCCTCCTAGAAAGTGCAAGTGAAACAGACAGGCAGCAATCTCATGTGTGTTGTAATCTGTCCTCCCTCCAGGGCTCTTTTCTTTACTCCTGCTACCAATTACAGCCCTCCAGTCCTAGCCAGTAGGACTCTATGATCATTCCATTCCAAGAATTAAGCTTTGTATCTTAACATCAGTTCAATGATTCTATGCAGTAGGGAGCTTAATCTCCCCAAATTATTGTGACAAAACTTTATTTATCACAGTTTTCATTTTGTCACAGATGCATTTTAAGGGTGCTGGATGCATTTGTGACATGGGTGTTTTTAGCAGTCCTTCACATTAGGCCTATTGCCAGAACTATCCTGACAAAAAGTCAATCTCAAATCAGGTTGATCTTTAAGGCTAGGTGCAGACATTCAAAAGCCTGAAGCAGAATTGAGCTAAGTTATACAGTTTTTGTAAGCAGCATAGTTTAGATCAGTAGCAAACAGAACACATTCACCTCTGGGGTGGAGGGGATCTTACACTGAGTTTTACCATTTTCAAACAAGTCTGTGTGTGCCAAACCTCTGTTCTGTTATGGGTATAGACCGGTTTCTGATCACTTCTACTGGTAAAATCATAATGTCTGTACCTGGCCTAAATGATCTGTATCACAGATATTGCTTGGCATTTTTCTTTAAGTATTGAAATAATATGATGTCTTCCTTCAGGTGTATTTAAGGTAAAACATTACTTTTTAAATCAAACAGATTTCCTAATTTATCTGAAATACCTAAAGTAGAGTGCTATAATGCTATAGTGCTATCAATAACTTACAGTGGAAGTTTCTTTACATAATAATCACTGAAATACAGCTAGATTTAGAGACGAGCATAGCATTTGCTATAGAAAACTAGAACACAGTCCTACAGCAATTTAAGGCAGGAAATCAAGACTTTTTTTTTTTGTCCTTAGAGTAGCAGCTTGCAATTGCTCATTTTAGATTTTGGTTAGAGCAGCAAGGTTTTCTCTGAGGAAAAGTGCTATAGAATCTTTAATGACCACAAGTCATCTGGACCGTTATTATACATCTCATCTGAAAGCTGGAATCTCAATAAGGCTGCAGCATGTTGTCATTTAGATCATAAGCAATGTATGGGAGGGATAAAATGACTATAGATAATCACTCTTCAAGCTAAGAAAGCAGCATGTCAAAATAATATATATATTTAAAAACCTCACCATTAGAACATTTGTATTAATGGTTACTGTCTCTTAGTGTTGCATCTAGGTCTTAGAGGAATCATGTCAGATCGCAAATATCCTATGGTGAGCAGCAGTACATGGGAAGTCAGATGGTAATTTGTATTTTATAGGCCTAACTCTACAAATGTGATTCACATGTATAATTTTTACCTGTGCATCCCATTCATTTTTACCTGTTCATCCCATCCCAGGTCTACATTCTTCACTAAGTTCACAAGAGTGACGAATTACTTACGTGAGTATAGTTTCATATCACGAAGATTATTCACCTAAGCCATTAGGACCTCCACCCCTGATTTTTGCCCTTCAGTAATGATAGTGACTGTCTTTGACTCTCTTAAAGGAATCCCCAGGTGGGGAGAAAACTGTCCCGTGATGTATTACATTTATTAGGCATCGCAAAAGGAATGGTGGGGAGAGGAGGCAGCAATATGAACTCTGTGTGTTTTTCTAGTTGTTCATTGTCACTGGGCCTCACACCATTCAAGTCTCTATTTGCCATTTCTGCACAGGTCCCAAGACCTATACAGCATTCTCTGTGAAGTACAGAGGCTAGAGAGGGAGGTTGTCTAAGCCTCAATACCATGTAGGTAATTCATTCATGGAGTGGATCTGAGGCATGAATATTAGTACTATTTGAACCTGTTTATATTTAATCTTCTTTTATTAAAATAATATAGTTATCTAATATAAACAACAATGTTTGACACATTCATAATAGTATGACTATTTTGGGGGTTGCTTTTAATAAAGGACATTCACAAGTGCACATCATACATTTAAATTCCTCAAAAAATATCAGATTTAAAAATGACAGTATGTCAAAACAAAGCAAAGCAAAAAAGAAAAGCATCTAATAAAAGCCAACCTCTAGAAAAGGTTCTTTAAGCCTCTAAGCCTATTAATAAGGAAAAATAAATCACGTCTAAGATGACAACATTGACTTGATGCGATGTGTGATAACCCACTCAAGACTGGTGTTCAGAATGTAGCAATGGAATCTTTTCTGTAGCACTGACACAAAACTGGCTTAAATAAATAATATACAATATTAATTTTTAAATAAAATTCCTTGAATGTATAGCCTTTAACATAACACTGTAGGTGACAATCTCCTCCCAAGTGGAATAGAACCAGCTTGCTCAGTGGCTCATGCACATTGGACTTAGGGTTAAATTGTTAACCCTCATGTTTCCAAGTTTAATCAATAACCAACGGTTGTTAGCATTTTGGTTTGGGTGTAGAGCACATATGGAAGACCTAGTATCTCAGTTGTTTTTTGTGGCCTTTACTTCAAAGAGACCCACTTATCCAATCAAGTGAAGGTCCTGCATTTCTGTACTTTTGCAAACTTTCACGTTTGCAGGAGGGCTAATCTTGCAAATTACCTGGATTCTACTGGTTTTGTGCGTTCTTTTCAAGCATCGCCTTTGCCAGACAAGATAAATCAGAGATCTATTAGAATATAGCAAATCCAAAAGGAAGAGAAACAAAACAAACAATCTCCTCCCCTCGCCCCCCACACCAATTACTTCCACTCCATTACTCCTGGATGACACAACATACCGAACTCATGCAAGAAATAGTGCTAGTTCTTTTGAAATAAGGGAAAATGGCTATTAGCTAGATTACTTCATGCTATTCCGTGTTCAGCTAATTGAACAGAAAAATATTTATTCAGAGAGATGTACTATGAATATTAGTATTTTCTTTTTCCCTAAGAAAAAAGGAATTGTACTTGATTCTATCTTCTGTTTGCTTGCTTGACTAGCCAAGGTTAAAACTGCTAATGTGCACTACTGCAGTGAAGCATATAACTGCTTCACATCCAGATTTTACTTACTCCTGATTCACTGAAAAGTACTCTGAATAGGCAAACCAACCATTTCTAGGAACAAACAATATGTGATTTTTTTTTAAAATGAGATTAATTTGTTCTCAAAGAACCAGAGTCAGACCTACTGCTCTAGTATTCCTTCTGAGAAACTTAGGAGAGAAGACCATCAACACAGGTCAAGATACATGTTTAACCTTAATTTCTAAAACCTAATCCTTAATCCCCATTCTGGTCCCTCCACATCTGGTGATAAAGCACATGGCTGCTGCTACTAAGCAGTTTGGGAAAGACTGCTCTAACTGAATTATGTGTCAGATAGCAGTAATATTTAAATAAGGAAGCTTCTAGTTTTGAAAAATTGAGGCACTCCAGTATCTTTGTAAGATTTGATAAGTTGCAAACAACTGGAACAAGACTTGCACCTTAAGGGTGCTTCCAGATGAGCATGCACATGCCTCTTGCCCCATCTCAAATTCCTTTGAGCACCAGGCACGTGTGGGAACAAAAAAAATGTTCCCTGCTCTCTAAGTTTGTAGCATGGGGAGAAATTAGACTGCTGGATATCCAGGGGTCTAAAAAAAATGAAGTTTAAAAAAGTAGAGCAGGGCACAGTCTTCTGAGGCAACTGGAGGCTGGGTCCTCCACTGAGACACTCTGGCTGCCAGAACATCTCTGTGGCTGGCCTCTCACCCTGGTGCTGAAGCATGCAGCTGGCCAGGTCATGTGTTCAGCACCATGGCTCCAGTGCCTGTAAATAAGGGGTTGGGGGGGCTGGAGAAGGAGACCATGGAGGGACCCCCACTGGCCCTGACCACTCCCCCAGCCCCCTGACCCCTGCCCTGGGACTGAGTGCGGAATAACCCCACTCCCTGCCCCCACCAAGGGGGCCCTGCAGCTGGTGTCTGGCCCTGGCCCTGGCCCTGGCCCCACCCACCTGCTGGAGTGGCGCGGGGGGCATGACCATGATGGGGACAGCAGTTTGCCAGGGTTTCCCCAAATGTGAGTCTCTTTCCAGTGGGGGGGCCATGCTGCGGGGTGAGGAATGCTGCTGAAGAGCATGGTGTGCTGCAGGGGGCTTGGAGGGCTCCGTCCCCCCTCCCCTGGGTTCTAATGCTGCTTCATGAAGTCTGCTGCAACTCTCCCTGCCCTGCAGTGGGCCCCCCAGCTGGGAAGAGGCTCATGCTTCCCAAGACTGACAGAGGCTGCTGCCCCCATCAAGGGCCCTGGCCCTTCCCACTCCAGCGACAGGGTGGGGGCATGGCCAGAAGCTGGCTGGCAGTGCCCTTTGTGGCAGGGGCAGGGGCAGGGACAGAGGTTACCCCCACCCCTCAGCATTTGGCAGAGAAGACAGAAGGAGTTTTATTTCTCCATTTGCCCCAAGCAGGAAATGAGTGGCGGTGGCAGTGGTAGGAGTGGGAAGACCTGGCTGCAGTCCCCTGGGGTAGAGGGGGGAAATAACTCCCCTCCCTGCTTCCTCTGCCTCAGGAGCCATGCTGGCCCACTGCTGCAGCAGTGAGGTGGGGAGCCCCCAGCAGACCCAGCTCAGATCCTTGCTGGTGGGATAGGGAGGGGGGAATTAAACACCTCTCTGGGCAATTCAGCCTGCACTGGCCATGCCCCGCCCCCCCCCCCCAGAACAGCTTCCCTGCAGCTGACGGTGTGCTCTAGCACCGCCCCCCCCCGCTCTTGGCCTGAACAACTGCAGGCATATGCCCACTATTCCTCAGTCCAGAGGGAATGTCTGAGGTGTTACAAACCGGTTCAGCCTAGCCTGCAAAGGTTGAATCAATTCAGGCTCTGGCTTTTTGAATGTCTGACTTTAGCTACAAGGGGCATCTCTATCACATTCCCAATCTGAAGCATTTTGGCCATATGCTATATTGACTCAATCTGAATGAACAAACAGAGGAAAAGGTCAGAGACTGTTTCCATTAATACATGTATTAGAGACAGAACTGCAAGGCAGCTATGATAGTTTGTGATGTATCTAAAAGAGCCTGGCAGTAAAAGATAACACATGCAAAAAATAACATGAACTCCATAAGGTATAAAGTGAAGGAGTGGAAAGACTGTGATGTATGCTAAGCCCGTTTAAATTAAAACATGAGACAGGAATAAGTGGGGGATATGAAATCAGATTTAGCCTTCAGTTGCATTTGGGATGTAGGATCCTACCATCTCTAGAACTAAATCTTAGCTATACCTTAGCTAAATTTAGATGATACAGAGATAGTTCTACTTCTAATGGCAATTAATAATTTGTAATTATTATAAAAATTGTAAATAACTTATATTTTAAAATGTATATATTTTAAATATTTGTGAAGGAATCTTGTTAGCTGTGGCTTGTACACTCTTTAAACTACCTAGTGTGAGAGCCAGAATGTAATGAAATACATGTTGTTTAAACAAATTTTAATTTTCTGACCCCCCAGACTTCTTTTTTTCCTATGTTTCTATGATGGTAATGTTTCACAGAAGAAAAGATGAAATAGTTTTTCACATGACATAACCAAGAGAGAAAAGAGAGAGAATCCTAAGCTACATAATAAAAGAGAAAATCAACTACATAGAGACTGGCAAATGGCCTAAAAACAATTGAAAATGCTTTGAACAAGATCTTTCATACATCAGTTCCAGAACATCAGTATTTGTAACATTCCATCGTCATTTAACCAATGTGGTACATGCAATAATTAAAACAAAAACAAAACAAAAAAACCTACTCGTGAGTGGGGACCTTGGGTGACTTTTGCAGAGCTTTACCAAATGCTTTAATCTAAACATGTGATAGCACATTTTATGTTTCTATTTATCACTTACTTAACTCCCAGTGAATATTCTGTCCAACACGTAACACTCAGACAGTTATAAATTAATAGGTTTCAGATATGTTGCACTTGAAATTGCAGATTACCATAGAAGCATACCCTTGATACCCTTTAAGCCAGACACTTGCTTTTAAATAAATAAATAAAACTAGCTTTTTACATTAGTGAAGGAAATCTGAGCCACAACAACTAGTTCCCTTTGTAAATTTTTAAGCTATGACCACTCATGGCTTACTTTACATATCTGTCATACCATAGGACCCTATATTTTGTAGGCCCAAAAATAATTTTCCTAATCACGTGGAGAAAAGGGACTAAAAAATATGCACTTTAGTCAATAATAACCTATGTTAACTGATTGCTGGACAGAGGGTTAGTTCTTCACTTTTTAACTATTAAGTTTAGGTAGTGTTCTGTTAAAATCATACATTCCAAATCATGGGTTTTTTAAAAACATTTTTTTATTTATGGTCTGGTTCCTTGGAGATTAGAGCTGCATGTGAGAACTCTAATTTCCAATGCCAAACATATGGAGTACTGACAGAAGTGCAAAAAAAAAAAGGCAAAAAAAAAGGCAAAAAAAAACACTATACCAGAAGAGAAACACCTCAGTTTGACCCAGCTCCCCACTGTCTGTATAGATCATGTGTTTCACTGGGGTGTCTTGACACTTTTATTTAAAACTGATGCAAACAGCTATTAGATAAAGCCACCAAAAGCCCTGCTGAAGTGCACAATCTATACAGACATTGGGCGAGCCTGGTCAAGCTAACGCGATGCCTCTTCTGGGGACGTGCTGCGCTAGGTGTGGGGGCACTCTGTTTCATGTCTGTAAGCAGCATTAACTAGAACCTAAGGAGCAATTAGTGAACCTCCATCTGGTGTCAGCATCCACTAATAGTTTCAAGAAAGAATGTGTTAGTGTTGAAATCACCACAACATAAAAATCCATGGACTGGCTTTAGATTAGCCACCCAGATTATGACTGCTAGCAGTTCAACCATGTCAGTACTGAACTCATCAGGGACTGCAAAGCCTGCCCAAGAAGCTGAGCAAATGCTTAGGTGATAATTGGGGAAGGTAGTAGCCCTTACAAGTTGTACCATGGTGTCTGGTACTTGGGAGAAAAATGGAAAAATAATTAATTCAGATACCACATTAAGGTTACTCATCAACAAAAAAACATTATAAACATTTCTGAATTGGGATATTTTATGTTTTCTTCAGTACATATTTTTTTCAATTGAACTTGCCACCAGCTTATTTTATTATCCAAAACCTGTGACCCATTTGGATTAAAGGGACAGTCTCATAATTAAATGGAAGCAAACATTAGGCAAGTATATGGCAGTCAACTTATATATGAGTGTACCTGAAATCAAACTGAATTCAAGATAAACCTATATTCCTTAAGAAGTAAGAGTCCACTGGATTTTGGGGTAGACCTGCAAAGCCTCAGCCAAAGCTGACTGCAAACTCTTTGGCTTTATTTTGAGATCTGAAAATATTTGAAGGCTTCTTTGTACATTTCAAGTATAAATTGAATTTTCTGGTAATATCACATAAAATAAATCATGTTATTTTTAACATGGCAAATGGCTCCATTCTCAGTGAATGCTAGTCTGTCTAAACTCTTGTAAAACTGTGAGAATGTAAGATTATGTAAGTAGATGTTCAAACTCATTGAAAATGAGTACTGCCTGTCACAATATGATGTGACATGGAAAAAACAGGTTTCCTATCAAGTGGAGCCTTCTTCAATTTCAGAGTGTGGGATCTCAGGCAGACCAAAATTAAAAAAAAAAATCAGCAATATGTTGTAAACTGAATTGTAAAAGGGTCACCTGGCTTTATGGCAAAATCATGTTCTGTTTGTTGTTGATTACTAAATAAACAAAAGAAACAGATCCCTGCTATAACTGCGCCCTCTCCCCACCCCGCCTAATAACATGAAAATCAATTTATTTGCACATTACATTTTCAAATGGTATCTTCTTTTCCCCACTTTAAGTCAAACCCAGGCCAGAGTAAAAGACAAGGAAAATCCTGATTAAATGCACTAGAGGAATATAATGTCCTTACTCAAATCCAAAAATGATTTTTTCCCCATTTAATGAAAAGAAAAATAAATTTCTTATAATTTTCCATGCATAATATGAAATTATTGGAGGGTCATTTCTGGATGTTAAATTAAGGGTTGTTTTGGATTCAGGTAAATATGGTAAATATTAAACCAGTCCGTATACATGTTTTAGTTATAAACTCTGTAATAATTGTCTTCAAAATGTAAACCTGATTGGGACTGATGCCTTATGAACAAACGGATTAGTTATAAGCAATTCTTTAAGTAACTATTAGATCATTATATAGGCAACCCCTGCTTAATGCTGTTTTGCTTAGCGCTATTTTGCTATAACACTCATTTTCAACTGATACCTGATTTCACTTAGAGTTCAGCAAGTTTCATTATAATGCTTGTGGTTGCCATCTTGGGTCATTAAAAACACTTGGGATCACCATCTTGGATTGTCAAACACTTTTGGTTTCACTTAACACTCAGTTTTTCAGGAACTAATTAAGAGACTTAAGCGGGGGCTGCCTGTACCATCTAGGTACCCCCACCCCCTCCCCCTTTTCTTGGAAGTAATAAATACAGGGAAAAAGCATGTGATCCTTCTACTGAAGATTCCTTCCTCCTAGGCCTGTATACCTGAGTAAAACAGAAAAAAACCCCCATTTCTTGTTCTTTCAGTGGCTACCTGCAACAGCATGATGAAAACTCTATCACCTGTACAGAGACCACAGACTTCATGTGGTTGAAAGAGGAGTGGCTGGAGAAGTGAAAAGCAGACCAAAATTCAGGAGCAGCATGTGGCATGGCCATAAAGCCAGCCTCTCCCTCACCTACTTCCTCGAGTTATCACAACCTTTAGCTGCCATAGAACCTACTACATGTTTTATCTATTTTCTAATCATGCAAAAAGAATTAGACCAACTTGCATTGCAACACGGCATATCCCTGGCATCAGTGGGGCATGCTAGAAGGGAGGGACAGGTTACAGAGGTGGGCAAATGTGAATAGGATGGGATTCAAAACTGACACATGCAGGGTACTGCACTTGGGCAGAAAAAAACAGCAGCATACCTATAGGCTGGGAACTCCTTTCTCGAAAGCACAGTGGCAGAAAGAGATCTTGGAGTCATTTTTGATTCTAAAATGAACATGGGCCGCCAACATGAGGATGCGGTTAGTAAGGCTAACTGGACCTTGTCATGTATTCACAGATGCATCATAAGCAGATCCAAGGAGGTGATCCTTCCTCTCTATGAGACACAGGTCAGGCCACAGTTGGAGTACTGTGTCCAGTTCTGGACGCTGCACTTCAGGAGGGATGTGGCCAGCATTGAGAGGGTCCAGAGGAGGGCCACTCGCATGATCGGGGCAGCAGGGCAGAACCTATGAGGAGAGGCTACGGAACCTGAACCTGTTCAACCTTCACAAGAGAAGGCTGAGAGGGGATCTAGTGGCCATCTATAAACTTACCAGGGAGCAGCAGAGGGGAATGAGTGAGACCCTGTTCCCCCAAGCAGCTCCTGGAGTAACAAGGAATAACGGCCACAAGTTGATTGAGAGTAGGTTCAGGCTAGACATCAGGAGGCACTACTTCACAGTCAGGGCAACCAGGATCTACAACCAGCTTCCAAGGGAAGTGGTGTGGCTCCTACCTTAGGGGTCTTTAAAAGGAGGCTTGATAATTACCTAGCTGGGTTATTATGAGCTTAAATTTATCAGGGGTCATATGAGTGGCTAGGATCTGGGTGGCTAGGATCTGGAACCAACTTCCAAGGGAAGTGGTGATGGCTTCTAGCCTGAGGGTCTTTAAGAGGAGGCTTGACATTTACCTGGCTGGGGTCATTGAAGCCCAGTTTTCTCTTCTGCCCATGGCAGGGGTCTGACTAGAAGTTCTACAAGGTTCCTTCCAACCCTACATCTATGAATCTATGAGCCCAGTATTCATTCTTGCTCATGGCAGGGTGTCGGACTTGATGATCTGCTCAGGTCCCTTCTGACCCTACATCTATGAACCAATATGGTCTTCCAAGTTAACCTGGGCACGCACGGCATGGTTCACCATGCATACACGGGATACACACTTTTGTTCACTGAGATATATAGCCCTAAATGCATCTACAGTCCTGAACTTATGTTGTAGAAGGAAAAGGCACAAGGCCATTTCAAGGCCCTTGCATGTCATGAATGGTAGTAGCTTCTGAAAAGGAGGCAGGGAATAGGAGGGGCACTACTCCTGAATACATCAGGTATCACATTCAATGGACTTGGACTTTCTGGACTGTAGCAATTTGAGACAAAGGAGCCATCTGACCACAGTTTCTCCTACAATAATTTCTCTCTCTCACTTACCACAATTTCTCTCTCTCACTCAGCATTTTACTTCTCTCCATTTCTGCTTTTATAGTTAAGAGAAAATGTATCAGGTCTAGATCCTCAGCTGCAAATCAGAAGAGATCCATTTAAACCCACAGAGCTATGGCAATTTACATCAGCTGTGAATCCTGGTGGTGTTATATGTAATCTCTGATATAGCTCAAAAGAAGAATCAAAGAATGGCTTGTATGACCCCTTCTCTCCCGCCATTCCTAGATTTTGATTATTTTTCTCCTAGTATCTTAGACCTAATCTTATACTCTACATGATAAACTCCAGTTCTGAATACAGAGCATTTGCATGTCCAGACATAACATAGTATTGATTGAAAGCAGATGGAAAGATAACCTTTTGCATTTATAATATATGCTGCAACAAATTCTGAAATCCTAAGGGAGATGGCAAAGACTATATTCATAATAATATGTACAGTTGTCATCATTAAGATCACTACAATGTTGTCTTTGCCAGTACAGTAGATAAAAGTTACTATGTACTAGATGAGTAAACTGAATGATTTGTAAAAGTGCACTCATTTTTTGTTTTCTAATCTTTGTGCATATATCAGCTAATGGATTTAGATGATCCTTCTGTCCCCTCAGATAGATTTTATGGATGGATATAAATTCACATGCACAGGAACAAACACAATCTTAAGGTACTTGAGCTTGACTCCCCTGCTTTGTTGCCATAGCTGAATACAATATTGAGAGATATTTAAGAGGCCTTACATTCAACAGAAATGTCCCCTCCCCACCACCAATTTGCCTAGGCTGCCTAGAGAGGGCTTACTCCTGCAAACTGCTAAACACTCTTGTTCTTAATCCAGGGAAGCTTTTAAGCCCACACTTAACTACTTCATTGGGTGCTTAGTCTTGTATTCAATTTATAAAGGTAACTCAGCAGTAAGTAGTTAAGCTTATAGAGGCCAATGTTTTTTGCAGACATGCTATGAATTAGTCTTGCACTCTCCCCAAGTGTCACTGATCCATCTGTCCAATCTACTGCTATGCTTTCTGGTTTCTTCCCTGTACTCTCTGCACAGTTTGTTGCTTTGCTTTGTTTCCTGCCCTATAAGCCACTGTGCTGCCTGCCCCCTCTGCAGTGTCATGTGCCACATACAGGGTTCATCTAAATAAGACACTTACTGTGTAGTAGTTCATTACTACGATACAAGAACTCATTAGTATTGTGCAGTAGCATCGCTACTGCACAGTAAGCGTCACCAGGCAACCGTGCTGGGATGCTACTGCAGAGTAATGTTGGTTACTGAGCAGTCATTTAGTACTTGGTTATGCACGTACTAAATGAATCCACAATATCAACTGTGCAGTGGGCATCTCATGTAGATGTGCCCACAGAGGCTGCCTCTGACTTAAACTATGATTAGAAAACAGAAACTCCTGGATCCTCACCCCACGCTTGAGCCCTTGAGTCCTCTGCAAATAACCCATTGAAAAGTTTACTTCTCCATTTTCTTTTCCTTTCTCCTCTCTTATTTTACTAGGTATCAGGGAAGTAGACAATATATAAATCTGTGCACAAAACAACAGGAATACACTTCATTTTACGCATGGTATGCACCAGCAGCTATTAAAACCTGACAGCATTGAAAGGCCATGACCATAATTTATCTGGTAATGCACTGGTCACTGAATTTTTGTCTAAGTATTTGGCTTCTCCATCCTCACTGATAACACAAAAGAAGGACAAAGTGAATTCTAGCATCAAATCTGCTGTTTTACACTTGAACTGGCACAGTGAATCATTATGCAAGTGAGGCACTTGTACACTTGCAGTGCATAAAGTAGAACACTTCCTTCTTACAATTACAGGAGACCTTTGACTACCTGTGAGATGAGGAAAGAAAATCCAAAAGGCTTTGCTATCTGAAAGAAGGTGAAAGGGCCACTGCACAACTCCCCCACTACCTCCCTACACAGAAATCTTTTTCACCAATAAGCCACAGTCTTACATCATCCCTTCATCCTAATCTTGTTTTTCTTCCAGCGCTTGCTCCTTCTCTACTATTTCATTACAGCCTTGGTAACACACCCACAGTTCTATTAGGACATGAAAAGATTAGTTATTGATAGTCCTTAATGACTATCTTATTCACAGGCAGACAACCAACTCCACCCCTCTTTTCATAACATCAAGTGTAATAAAATGCTACAGCAGAAGACAACCATACAGCATAAACCTACAAAGAGTTCACAAAACCAATCTGAAATTCCTTCCTGCCTCATGTCCTTGTGACAGGTTGTTTAGCAGAATTTACAGATTCATTGGAATCTGAAAGGCCACATCATGAATGCTTCCACTATGGCCTTGAACTTGCACCCTCTGGGCTGTCAACTATGTGCTTCCCTAGCCTGGGTCCCAAAATCTTCACTCTACACACACTGACACAATAACCTAGGAGGACATTAAAGATAAAATTTAAAGGGAAAATCTTATTGAGGAAACAGCAGTTTTCTTTATTGGCCAGATACATCCCTGGAATAAGTGCTGCTCCACTGACTTTATCGGAGTTGTACCTTCCAACATGATGTAAGCCTGGCTGAGAATGTTCCTTAGAAGCCTAAAATAACAAAATGTATTTTAAAGCAACCAATGCATCAGACAGACATAGTGACCACAGTATCTTGGGCCTCAAAGAAAGCAGGCTTAGCTTAATGTTCTACAACCCTGGGGAAAGGCAGATGATATTTATATTACTCTCTGCATGTGAACAGGAATAGGAAAAGGTTAGGGGTTATTCTATTAAGCAACATCATCACCGGACAGCATGAAAATTGTATTATATTTCCTGAAAAGATCTTGAGGGAATTTTAATGGGTCCATTGATGTTATTCTTTGATTCAGGCTAAATTAAGTGAAGACTTTATATTTATGAGATTTTATTTGGCCATAGATCAATATTGCCTTGCAAGCTTCAATTTACCAGGTCTGTGTACAGTCAAGAAGCTTCTTTGCTATGATTTATGTGCATATTTTAATGACTAAACTCTGAATAATTGAATTATGAAACATCTCGCTCATGAAGGTACCTCAAAATCATATCCAAACCTACTTCATAATAAAAGAATGGACCTAAAATGTTAACTACACAGCTTTCAGCTACCTCCTCTGGTGTGATGACAATCTGTTCTTTAAAAGAGACTGAAGGTCAAACCAAAATCCAGGAGTTAAAAACCTCCTCGCTTTGAAGAATGATAGCTTTGTAGTTAGGAAAGAGAGATGGAACTCTTTACAAATGAGTTGAATTCACAAGTCTTAAATGGGTACCCTGTGGGATCCTGATCTTTCTGTGCCTCAGTTTCTCATCTTCAAAATGGAATAAAAATAATTCCTTTGTCATCCTTTTCTCTTTCTAGAATTTAATCTCTTCAGGAAACAGATTTTTTCTAATTGTGCATTTTCATGGCACCCAGAACAATTTTGCCTTTTTTTATTATCTAGAGATGGTGTCCTTTAGATAATAAGTGAATAAAAATAAATGAAAAATAATAGAATATGCTATTAGATGGCATAAATAGCTCCTTTTACAGTGTTGAACACTACATGGATTCTTCCTGTCGTATTGACAACTTAACCAAGTGGGGGAAAAACAAGCTTTATTCCAAAAATACTACCCATAAAAATACTGAATTACTTTCAGAGAATTAAATGCTTTTTTTTTTTTTTAATATTGTATAGTACGTTCAAGATCCTGGCTTGCATCATAAAGAGCTAAACTTGAACGGAGGAACATCTGAGATTTAGTAACCTCATATTCCCCAGGAGAAAGACATGTTTTTAACCAAATTTAATTAAGAGGAGGTAAAATCCTAATGAAGAAAAGTAGTTTGTGGTTTTCACATGAACGAGCAGGGTCTTTTCATTTGATTGCATTAAACTGACTATAAATTTTTTGTAACTTGAGTGATTCACAAAGCTCTCTATATAATGGGATCATAGACACTGATATCTAGCTCCTCTGCAATACTATAAAGGCACTTAAGGCAGCAGGTTAGGATTCTCTTAAAGTAGCCATCTCTCTAACCATCTCTTCCTATACCTTTTCTCATCTCCACACTGAGAGCACCTGAAGATCATGACCTGGTACCAGCAATCATGGTCCACAACTAAAGCATCCTCTATGACCACATCCAGACAAGTGTAGACGTGTGGTATGTGGTGCCACAGACCTGTCTCTGGTGCTGCGCATGCAGGCATTCTCCCAGAAAGGGATATCCCAGGGTCAAAAAACCCCACACCGAAAAAAGTGGGCTGGTGCAAAGTGCCAAAGCCAGAACCTGGCCGGCCAGAACCAAAGTCTGGCTGCTTGCCAGGCTCCCTGCTACAGGAGTGCTGTGGGTACAGTTCCCCAAGGCCCCCAAGATTCCAGGTAAAGCTGCTGGGGCCAGCACAGCTGCTGGCCCCAGCTTCCCCTACCACACCTGGGGTAACTTGCCATGTGCCAGAATGTGTGTGGTATGGGCATTTCTTGGGGACTAGTAGCAGTGCCACAAGATGTGCCACTGCTACCTGTCCCCAGGGAAACTCACTTTCTCACTCATTTGGATGCAGCTTATGAGGATTTATGTTGCAACAAAAAGACAGTCTTCTGATCCAGGACACTCCTAAATTAGGAAAATGGAAAAATTGAGTCAATTCACTTTTTCTTCCTTCGCCCCTTAACTGGTAGCTTAAATACTGAGAGGTAGTCAGCCCTGTTAGTCTGAAGTCAGACAGAAGGCAGGGTAGAGTTCCACTTTATAGAATAAGTGAATCAGTGATGCATAAGCTTTCCTAAGCCACAGGTTGGCTCAATTTTTGCTCTGGTATAGCTGGTGCTCTAGCCCTTAAAGCTAATGTAAAATCATAGAAACTTAGGTTTGAAAGGGAACTCAGCAGGTCATCTAGTCCGAAGCAGGTCCATACCCAACCAGATCATGCCAGCCAAAGCCTTGTCTAGCTGGGTGTTGAAAACCTCCAAGGATGGAGCCACCTTTCTGGGTAACCTGTTCCAGTGTTTTACAACCCTTCTAATGAAAAACATCTTCCTAATATCTAACCTAAACTTTTCTTGCTGCAACTTCAGACCATTGCTTCTTGTTCTGTCATCTGTCACCACTAAGAACAGTTCAGCTCCATCCTCTTTTTAACCCCCCTCAGGTAGTTGAAGGCTGCTATTAAATCCCACCCCCCTCAGTCTTCTCTTCTCTAGATTAAATAGGCTCAGTTCCCTCAGAAGTCATGTCTCCCAGGCCCCTCACTATTTTTGTTGCCCCTCCACTAGACTCTCCCCAATTTGTCCACATCCTTTCTGTAATAGGGTACCCAAAACTGAACACAGTACTGCAGGTGTAGGCCCACCAGTGCTGAGTAGAGGGGAATAATCTCTTCCTTTGACCTACTGGCAACACACCTACCAATGCGGCCCAGTATGCTGTTAGCCTTCTTGGCAGCAAGGGCACACTGCTAGCTCATATTCAGCTTATTGTCCACTGTAGCCCCCAAGTCCTTTTCTGCAGAGCTGCTACTCAGCCAGTCAATCCCCAGGCTGTACTGGTCCCTGCAATTGTTCTGTCCTAAGTGCAGGACTTTGCACTTGTCCTTGTTTAACCTTATGAAATTACTTTTGGCCCAATCCTCCAGTTTGTCTATGTCACTCTGAATCATAGCCCAGTGTATCTACTACTTCCCTCCAGCTTCATGTCATCTGCAAACTTGCTGAAGTTGCACTCTATGCCATCTTCCAGGTTAAACATGAAGATAATGAAAAAAGTTGGCCCCAGGACCAACCCCTGGGGCACTTCATGTTATGCCAGCTGCCAACTCAACATCAAGCCATTGATGTTGACAAGTAACATCAAGTAATTGATTACTACCCTGAGCCCAATGCTCCAGCCAGTTTTCTATCCACCTTACAGTCCATTCATCCAGCCCATACACCTTAGCTCACCTGTGAGAATGCTATGGAAGACCATATCAAAAGCCTTGCTAAAATCAAGGTACACCACATCTACCAGTCTCCCCACATCCACAGAGCCAGTCACTTCATCATAGAAGGCAATCAGGCAAGACCTACCCCTGGTGAATCCGTGCTGATTGTTCCTAATCACCTTTTCCTCCTCTAAGTGCTTAGAAAAAGATTCCTTGAGGATCTGCTCCATGATTTTTCCAGGGACTGAGGTGAGGCTGATTGGTCTGTAGTTCCCTGGATCCTTCTTCTTCCCTTGCTTAAGTATGGGCCCTTTTCCAATCATCCAGGACCTCTCCTGATCACCATGAGTTTTCAAAGATGATGGCCAATGGCTCTGCAATCACATCAGCTAAATCCCTCAGCACCCTTGAGTGCTTCCCATGAACTTGAACATGTCCAGCTTTCCTAAGTAGTCTGTAACCTGTTCTTTCACCATTGAGGGCTGCTCATCTCCTCCCCAAACTGTGCTTCCCAGTGCAGTAGTCTGGGAGCTGACCTTAGCTGTGAAAACTGAGCCAAAGAAGGCACTGAGCACTTCAGCCTTTTCTGCATCCTCTGTCACAAGGTTGCCTCCTCCATCCAGTAAAGGACCCACACTTTCTTTAAAACTCCTCTTGCTACCAACATACTTGTAGAAACCCTTGTTACCCTTCACATCCATTGCTAGCTGCAACTTCAATTGCACTTTGGCTTTCCTGACTTGTTCCCTGCATACCTGAGCAATGCTCTTATATTCTTCTCTAATTATTTGTCCAGGTTTCCACTTCTTATAAGTTTCATTTTTGTGATTTAGTTTACTGAAGAGTTCCCTGTTAAGCCAAGCTGGTTTTATGCCATACTTGTCTTCTGCCATACTTGCTAATCTTCCTGCACATTGAGATAGTTTGTTCCTGCAGTCTTAGTAAGACTTCTCTGAAGTACAGCCAGCTCTCCTGGACTCCTCTCCTCCTCAGTCCAGCTTCCCAGGAGATCGTACCCATGAGCTCCCCAACTGAGTAAAAGTCTGCTTTTCTGAATTCCAGGGTCCTTACTCTGCTGATCGCTATGCTTCCTTTCCTCAGCCTCCTGAACTCTATCATCTTGTGGTTGCTACTGCCCAAGTCACCATCCACTACTACATTCCCAAATTCTTCCATGTTTGTGAGCAGCAGGTGAAGAAGAGTATGATCCCTACTTGGCTGCTCCAATACTTGCACCAGGAAGTTGTCCTCAGCACTCTCCAAAAACCTCCTGGATCACATGTGCACCTGTGTATTGCTCTCCCAGCAGATGTCAAGGCGACTGGAGTCCCCCATGAGAACCAGGGCCTGTGATCAGGAAACTTCTGCTACTTGTTTGAAGAAAGCCTCACCCACCTCTTCCTCCTGGTCTGGTGGTCTGTAGAAAACCCCCACTGCAACAGTGCCCTTGTTGCTCTGCCCTCTGACCCTAACCCAGAGACTTTCAACAGTCCTGTCTCCAGCTTCATACTGGAGCTCTCAGCAATCATATGGCCCTTTTACATAAAGTGCAACTCCACCTCCTCTGCCTCTCCTTCCTGAACAGTTTGTACCCATCCATGACAATGCTCCAGTCATGTGAACTATCCCACCAAGTCTTTGTTACTCCAATCATGTCATATAGTTCTGTGATTGTGCAAGGGCTTTCAATTCTTCCTGTTTCCCCAGGCTCCGTGCATTACTGAACGGGTGCCTGAGGTAACTAGTTGATTGCCTTGATTTCTCAGGAAGTATGAGAGCACTTCCCCTGTAGCCCCATCCTGCTTGCTCTTCCTCCAGGTCTCCCTCTTCCCAATTACCTCACAGCTTTTGTAACCTGTGATGATGTTGACAAGTGGTATTTAGGTATAAGGATTCCTGTGCCCATATTTTTGTCACATAAATATATTCCAGTGCCCTTTATTTCAGAAGCTTTTTGATACCACAGACATAAATATTGAAATCTGTTGGTTGTAACTGAATATCAAATAAAATTCTCAGAGGGCATAGGCATACAAAATACAGTGAAAATTAATGGCATGCTAACGTTTTTGCAAGAATTTTCTGTCCCCAATTAATCAGATATCCAATGGGGCACAACAGAATGTATATTTTCTAAATCACACCATCCATTTAGCCTGGCATCCAAGGCATAAAGAGCATACTTCACTATGGAGCACTAAAGAGAATAAAAAGGGAAAGAATATGGTCTAATGCAACAAACATGAGTTTGTTAGTTGTCATAATAGGTAGGTTTTCTGGGTATAATCATCTCTCTTGAAGATTTTCTGCTTTCATAGTGATGAATCATTTGATAAAATAAAGGCAAAACTCTTAAGGAACTCTTAAGGAATACTCAAAACAGAAGGGGGAGGATTACGCCAACTCAAGGTGGAAAAATCTGGTCTGACACACTTTCTATTAAATCACAGACACAATAGGTACTGCACATTATTTTTTTGAGTTTTTGGTTCTGTTTAGAAGTTATGGGGGGATTTCAAAGTCTTATCTTATATCCCATATTCTGTGATTTTGTTAAGTGGCACATTTATATCTGTCAATGTAGAATTCTTTTTTAGGGGGAGAGGAGGGCAGGAAAAGGCTGTTTGCTTATCTTTCCCCACTACAGATTATCTGAAAGATTTAGTCTACAGGGAATCAAACATGAAACAAGTTTGACTACTGTTGTCAAAAAACAAAGACCCCATATAAATATAATTGAAATCTCTAGGGCTCTACCATGTCATGTTACATTAGATTAAGCACAACCAAAAATGAAGAATGTACAACATGATCAAGCATATTATTAAATATGTCATTGTCCTGACAAGGAAGAGCTGGATATTTTCCCTGGGGCACCTCCTCTATCATAAATATATTTTTGATATTTTGCATCTTCTTTCCCGATTACTTACCGCAATGAGTTAGATCTTACTTTCAGTTATATCTATGTATATTAAGAGTAAATGCACTGAGCTCAGTGTCTTATACCAACTTAAAGTAAAATCAAAATGTATTTTTATATTCCACCAGTATCCAGACTCATAAAATATTCATCCTCATTTATTATCCCAGCAAAGATAAAACATTGAATCAGTGCTAGAAACACTGGTTTTCTCTTCAAAAGTGGTATACTTAGATAATAATGATTCATCAGAATAGATCAAGAAGCTGGTAGATGAATTATATTCTTATACCTTTCCATAAATGGCAGCAATCCGTCTTCCTCTTAGAATTCTGATCCAACATATTATACCGTGGGTGTACAACAATTAGAAACTCAAGTCAGAAGCTTCTGATAAAATGTTACATTTAACAGTCAAGAATTCCTGACTATATTTAGTGTATTTTAATTATTGGCAAAAGGGAGAGACAACACTAAGGCTGGTATGAATATGGAAATTGCTATTGATTTTTTACTACATCTTTTTTCAAGGGAATGAATATTTCCCTGTGCAGAGGTGATGGGCTAGCTGGCAGTGACCTAACCCAGGGGTTTTGAAAGGGCAAAAAGTGATTGGAGGACTTGGGATTCCCTTTCCTCACCAATCAGGCCCCAGAGACTCATCCCCCCTCCCCCTGTCCCGACTGGCCCCTTGGGTCACCTGGAGGGGGATAAAAGGGGCAGCGTGGGCTGACTCAGGGGAGAGACCAGCAAGTAACAACAAGGAAGGAGCTTCGCAGAGCTGAGCCAGTGGGTTAGGAGCAGTGCCCCAGAACAGCCTGAAAGAGCAGGACCTGCAGGCAGCAGTGGGACCCTCAGCAGTGTGGTGTGCAGCCAACAGGAGAGGATCCCCACTAGGCTCCAGGATCCCCTATGAGAAGCTGCAGCCAGCAGGAGAAGCTCCCCCCACCCCAGGAAGGATCTGAGCAGCAACCTGAGAGATTCCCAGCTCTGCTTCCAGCTCCTCCAATCAGAGGCCAGGCAACTTGACATGAGGCCAGGGCTCTGGGAAGGTAAAGACCTCTAGCAAACTGACACAGCGCCACCAAAGGTGGCTATGTGGCAGCATACCTACCTACCATGTGGGAGATCTAGGTTCAAGTCCCTGCTGAGGTGACTTGGGGTAAGTGAGATAACAAGAAACAAATCTTCTTGCAGCAGAAAGGAGCCATTGTGTTACCCCCTTCTTTCTCCCCCTCCAGGTACCAAGGCCCTATATTTCCTTGTCATTTGACATTTTGCGCTTTTTTATAGTTCACCAAGCCATATTGTTTGTTCTGCTGTTTATGTTTTATATTTTGTTAACCCTGTTTATTATCAATGATTGTAAGTGTCTAACCTTTGTTGAATCCTAACCCCTTGGGGCATTGTAGTGTCCACTATACCCTCTGATTTATGCCTGTTATGTTTCCAGTATTAAAAGGTATATGGCTAAGTCCCCATTGGTGGTCTGGCTCTGCTCTATAGGGGGAGGAGAGTCCCTACACCTTCCACGGCACTTGTGCACCTGCTTTGATCTCTTCAATTGGAGAGGGGGTACCGCCCGGGTTACACATACAATCTCCGAAAGCTATCAATTTAGACAAAGTTGCAATCAATTGGAGCACTTCCATGACCTGAAAATGGGCCATTCATGCTCAAATTTCACTTGGCATTATAAATACAACTATGGGTACATACAGATATTTGTGGAAGCTACATTTTGTTAAAAAAATCTAATTTAGCTTGCCCAGGTGTGGACCTTACAATTAAGATTCCTAGTTAGATTGATCTAAGTGCAAAGTGTAGAGAAGTTCAGGAAGGTGAAATCAGTCTAAAAATGGCCAATCAAATCTAGTTGTACCTCAGAGGTAATCTAACTTAGGTCAGGTCTGGTAAGTTCCCAGCACAGCCCCAGAGCTAGGGAAGTCCAACCACTAGCCCGAGTTCCAGGGGTACCTTTTTCCTACCCTTCCACTGGTACCAGGTTATTTTTAGCTCCCCACTCCCTTGCCCTAATCCCAGACAGACAACCCCTCCTCGACTGTGGCTAGACAACCCAGAGCCCACCAAATCCCCTTCCTGCAAGCTGCTCCCAGTGCTGGTTTTACCAGTGTTCACTAGTGCTGGGAGCCAAGGACGTAAGTTGGGATGAGGGAGGGGTGGGGAGGATTGGGAGACTTGATTCATTGGGGGGTTGTTCATCTGGGGATAGGCAGTGAGGGAACTAAAAATAGCTCCTGGTCCTGGAGGGGAGAGAGCCTCCCAAGTCCCTCCACAGATCCTGCTCCTCCCCTAAACCCTCCAAGCTCCCAAAGACCACCCCCCCCAATTCTACCAAATCTTGATGGGTTGAACCCCACCAACCCTGCCGCAGATGCTGCTTGCCCCCTGATCTCCCCCCACCCTGCAATGAGCACTGCTTTCCCCTCAAATCCTGCCATACCCCCCAGACCCCCAGAATTACCACCTCCATGGACCCTTCTTGCCCTCTGATCCCCACCAGCCCTCCCCTGGACAACTCTTGCCCTCCAATCCTTCCAGGTTCCACCACTAGCTCCCCCATCCCAACTCTCCTAAGATCAGGTAGCCATTTTTAACTTGATCTAACTTCCCTGAACTTTGGTACATACCTAAATGGCCACATTAAATGGTAAATATTGCTGAAGAGGAGGTTGCTAATTTTAAAACTGAAAAGAAACTTTAATAATCTCTTCTTTCCTAATACCTTCTATGTGTTCTCAGAACAGGTACATGATAATTCAAATGTTTTGTATGATCAAAGATTAATTAAACCTTTTCATAACCAGTTCGATAAAGCTAACATTGCTGTTAAATATTTGCCATTATATTTAGATGTAAGTGTACAAAAATGACATGTCCAAAAATACATATATGCACACAGAAATATGTAAGTTAACCTATACTTAAAATATGCACATAGAAATCTTAAGAAGAAACATTTTTTGTAACGAACTAAAAAGATGCTCTCTCTCAATCATATATATAGGATGCATTTACACATCACCCAATGGCTCTGTAGCGACACACTATGTTCACCATATGTTGTGCTACGGTGAAGTAGCAAGCATGTGTGTCTATACATGATCACCAACTACATTGCTATAGTACTATGCTTCTTGAGTATAATGTGCTACAGCAGCATAGTGGCAAAATTTAACTGTGCACCATCCATGTACATGGCACAGTAACCTCCCATACTGTGTTGTGCTTTACTACTTCCTTTTGGCGCCGTAGGAGTATCACTGTACAGTGACAGGTAGATGCACCTGCAGAGTGCTAGAAAGATACTCTCTCTCTCTCAATCATATAATATGAGAGCACATCTTTCTGGTTCTTTACAAAAAAAATGTTTCTACTTAAGAAGTAATAGGTTCTATCTATTTGAGATGTTTACTGTGCAATAGCTCCTTAGTTCTGTGCAGTAGGGTCACAGAGCACAAACCATGACATGACACTATTGTGCAGCAGGAACAAGCTACTGCACAGTCAGTGTCACCAGGAAGTCATGCAGGGACACTACTGCACAGTAACACCTGTTACTGAACAGTCATTTAATACTTGGGTATGCAAGTACTAAACAACTGAGCAGTAACAACTATGCAGTCAGCTTTTCATGAAGTCTTGGCCACTGTGTTTTTACTGTATGCAAATAAAATTAATTCCATGTTAATGATTTAACTGAGTTTTGCTTTATTTTAATTTTTACAAAAAAATTACATAAAACATTATTTAAGACTAGAATGTTTAGTGTTTACATAAACTCATCATATATTGCTTATGTTAAGAAATATCACAGTGCAGTTAATATTGTATTATTGCTGCCACTAAATCATCATCAGAAAATGAATAAATTAGGTTTATAAAACTTGCAGAGTTTAAATATATTATTTCATATAAGTAAATAGGCTTTGTGCATATTTACTTTTTACATGTATTATTTTAGTTGTCGTTTTGCTGCTGGTTAACATGTTATACTTCAGGCTAATGACATTTCGCCTTGAAAGGTAGATGCTTTGGCCATTAACTGCTTTACAATATTCCTTCTTCCTTCTCACTCTTGGGTGTCAACTGAAGAGAGCAGCAAAGCCTGTGCTTAAGTCCATCCCCATTCAAAACTGCATTTAAAAACTGAGGCTTAAGTCCTTGCCTAGAGTTAATTATATTGTCAATGAAGAAAAAAAGAAAGGAAAATGTCCTAAATATGGATGGTTTCTCAAAACAACCAAATCTTGTCTCCTTTTTAATAATAAATTCAGCCTTGATAATACACAGCCATTAAAGAAATGGTAAAACTGCATACAGTCATCCATGCCTGAAACCATTTTGGTTTTTCTTGTTTGAGTGCTCTTTCCCACTTGAGACATCTCTGCTCATTTTAAAGGTTAGTTGCTGTCCTGAATTTTTTTCATTTTTTAAAAAACAGTTTGTGAACAGGACAATTCATCTGAAGGGAAAGGTCCCATAAACCAAGCAAAACAAAACAAAAGGTCAGAAGAGAACTAGTTGATTACTAATGTTACAGCAAATTTCCCAACTGTATATTAAGGATCTAATGGTGTTTATAGACATGCTCTAAGAGGTAGTGGGGGGTGCTTTAATTAGTGAGCCACACTAATTAAAGTGATTGAGTGAGTGTCACTTGTATCAGTGTCCCCATGTTGAAAAAACATCAGCAGGGTGCTCTAAACTAAAGTTCAAGCTTTAACAAGCTTTAAGTCAGAGCACTCCACCACCATTTTTCAGCAAGGAGACAATAATAAATGTGACACTGGAGGCTGCTGGAGCATGTTAATTTCCATGCTCCAGCAGACTCGACTAATTGACTTTGCTCCGATGCACTGTATTTACAGTGTATTGAAGTAGCCCCCACTGCATATGCGTAAGTGCCCTAAATCACTGACAGTTGCCCTGAAAAATATTCAGAATTTCTCACAGTTGGTTAACGAAATGTGAGGCATAAAGAACGTCCCTTAAATGTATAAAACACCTGTCATTTGCTATGAAAGTATTTCTGGTATTTCTTAATAGACTGCATAAGGCTAAAGAAAGTACACAAGGGCTAGGGACAGAAATTACACATAAGCCAATACAAGTGATCAGAAACCAGTTCAAATCTTTAACACAACAGAAGTTCAGTGTGCATAAATTGCTTTCAAAATGGCTGAAACCAGTTTAAAGATAAACCTGGATGGATGTAGTATCAGACTTAACTGATTTAGGTTAAGTTGGTTTACTGAACCAGATCCCCTCCAAATTCAGGTAGCCTGGGTCACTTCAGGCATGTGGCTGCGTTTCCAGATTCAAAAGTGCATGTCTGTTCACTTTCTTATCAGTTCAATTTATGCAGTTTAAACTAACCTGCAAAAATTGAATCAATTCAGCCTTGGGATTTGACTGTCTGTACTTAGTCAAGGTGTTTTCTACTTCTATGTGCAGTATTGGAAAAAGCAGAGGTTGTAGTAGCTTTCATTTTGGTTTCCAATTTAGTCTCCTATTTTCAGTCATTAATATGTCTCTGGAACAAAAACCAAATGTTGTGTTGGACCTTTGACAAATAGCAGGTTATAGTAAAAGATTCCATTGTAATGAGGGAAAAGTTAAATTTGCACTAAAAATGTGATTAAATGATGTAGTTGGCAGGACTTTGGAAGCTTATTAACTGTTTACATGAACCAGCCTGTATAGAAGGATGTAAATCAACTCTGGAATCCTGTAACTCCCAACTGACTGCATACCCATGCACTCTCAACGTTTGTGTAGCAGGATGTACTATCCTTCTGAGAAACCATCTGGACTTCATGGTCAAAACAATCCTTAGCACCACTGAAGAACCACCTGCTCTATATTGAATGGAAAAATTAAGAGAAAGATGATTATGACAGTAATTTGATCTGAGTCCTAGATTTTGTCCATTGATTTGATCACTCTGAGGTAGAACATTGTTGTTCCTCCAGCCTGTTGTCTATGGAAGAGACAAGAGAGATGGCTTGCTTCCTAGGATGTTAAAGCAAATATGGCCTAGCTGGCTTCATGATTTAGGAAGCTCTTTTAAAGGGATTTTTTTCTTTTTAGTTTTGTTTCTTGGCATCCTTATTTCTTGAGTCCTGTACAATTTGTTTACCATATTTTTGAAGGAAATATGGTTTGGTTTTCATTGTACTGATTACATTCTTCTCTGGTATAAGAAAGCACAACTTTAAACTTGCTGGATTGAATTAAATTAAAATATTATACTATTGTATGCAATTAAGCAAAAAGCCATTAGTTAGAAAATAGGTTGCAACTCATGCTATATTAAGAACAATACAGAGTAAAAATAAATACATAACAATTTCCAGAATCATTAGTAACTACTGTCTTAGCAATTATTTACTCTAAAAAGAGATACTAAACTGAATGGACTTTATTTTTAGCGCTTAATTAGGTTGTAGTAAAGTTCAAATATGGTTTGTGCCAAATGAAACTAAATTTTGAAAAGGCAAAAAACTAAAATGTGTTTGCATGTACTCATTGCCTGATGCCTCAGGCACAAAGTGATTTTTGTAAGGTGTAAGAAACAAATGCAGAAAAGACTCTGCTTCTGGACTTTAATGCAACTAAAGGAAGGAAAGCACTTTGCCATCTAAAATAAAAAAGCAGCAGAGCCTTAAGGGAAACTCCCATTATAAAAAATAGAGTACAGAGTCCTTTCCCCCCCTCCTTTTATTTAAATATTAAAAATGGTTCCTCATGTTTAAATTAATTTGTATGGATTTTGAATATACTTTAGACATACATCATACTGCATCTGGAGATTTTTAGTCTTTGTAACAGCTGAATAAAACTATGACTCGCTTTCTCCATAGGCCTACTAAACTCCACGTTATGATGTTATGCTATAAGACAAGAGGATTAGATGCATGTAATAAGTTTTATACTATTATGCTTCCTTTTGATCTTATTGCTTCTGACTTTTTTGTATAAATAAATTAATTTCCACAAACCGCAAATGTTAAGTGATTCAACCTGTACACATTCAAAACAGAATGAAGCAGTTTTCTCTTCTCCAAGTAACATATTTATTCAATAGAAGATGACCCTGATTATAAAATGATCCCACAATTAGATTCTATATATGGACAATTTATAAATTTGTTGCAACTTTCCAGGTATAAAATCTAATTATTGGAGATTTACCTTGAATTTGTCCCCTTCCCTGTACTGCAACAGGGAAAAAATTGGGGTAGCCCCTTTTGTCCTTGCTTCTCTCCAACTTTTCAATAGCAGCCCCTTCCTCCTCTCCTTATAGTCAGACCCTGCTTTCCTTGAGCTCATAGGAGTAAATATGAAAACAATGATCTTGAAAATAAATAGGGCTGTAGCAATTTGCATATAATACCCATATACTTATTCATTCACAACTGATGTGTTAACTTTTTGTCAGACTGCTGCAAGTTTTAGTACATGTACTCCATAAACACACTTATGAGCAGCATTTTAGCACCTATATGTAGTGCTAAACTATACACGATATTAATCCAAAAACAAATGCTCATTATTTACCCTTTAGTTCATTGGTCTGGGATCCAGCAGAGTGAAAAGCATTTCAAGTCATGGTGGTCCCACAGCTCAGCACTGCTCAGTGTGTGTGTGCACTTCAGATACCTCCCAAAAAGGATACACGTGCGATTGAGTCACCCACTCATGACTGGAACCAGGTGTTCATGTCATGAGTCCTAGGATGCTCCAAAAAATTGCATGCAGATGAGATGCAGGTAAACCTGACCCAGCCTCACCTCATGGAGGACAAGGCCACACTAATCATACATGCCAGGTGGAGAGAGGGGACAACAGAGGGATTCTGGGTGAACTGTTTGGGGCCCTGTTTGTTGATGTTTGCAAGGCATTTAAGGTTGGTGAAGAAACAGGAATCATTGGAAATGGGAAAGAAGGCACAGGTCAGCTGTGAGTGTGAAAAGAAAATTGAAATTTATGTAATACAGTGATTGATCACGCCTTTAAAAAACAGTTACTGGTGAGGGAGCTTAATGGGCACTGCCATGTATTTTATTCACATGGGCTCTGTTGGCTTCAAAACAGCATTAAAAGGTCTCTTTTTGGGGGAATTAGCTTTGAGTTATAGATTTATGCATTAGAAGGGTTCAAGCATCCCCGCAAGCTGATATTGGTGACCAGGGTGGACAGCTGGAGACCATCTGGTTTAAAATCCATGGAGAACACAGCACAGGGGACACAATGGTGGAACTCTACTACAGACCTCCCACCCAAAGTCCTCAGCTTGACCAGGAGTTCACCCAGGAACTGGCTGAGGCCGCATGTTCCATGTCCATGGTTGTCATGGGTGACTTCAATTACCTGGACATCTCATGGGAGGATCACTCAGCAAAATCCGAGTGGTCGCAAAGCTTTCTCTTGTGCGTGGATGACCTTTACCTGACTCAAGAAGTCTATGGGCCAATGAGAGGCAAAGCGCTGCTCGACCTGGTACTGGCTACTGCGGATGACCTAATCGGTGACCTAGTGATCGATGGGAAGCTGGGTGACAGTGACCACAAGCTGAACACCTTCACCATCCTCCATAAAGCTGGCAAGTCAGTCAGCAACACGGAAGTCCCTGACTTCAGAAAAGCCAACTTTGAAAAGCTCAGGAGGCTTGTCAGTCAGGCCCTAAGGGATTATTATTCCAAGAGGAAGGGAGTTCAGGAAGAGTGGTTGCTCCTCAAGGGAGCAATCCTCAATGCACAAGCTAAGTCTATTCCATCTCAGAGGAAAGGCATCAAGAGGGCACAGCGGCCCCCCTGGCTCTCCACGGAACTAGCAGTCCTCCTGAGGATAAAAAGAAAGGCCTACAAAGGATGGAGGATGGGATTCACCTCCAAGGATTATTCTACACTGGTCCAGTCCTGCAGGGAGCAAACCAGGAACGCCAAGGCTGCAAATCAACTCCAACTAGCTTTGAGCATCAAGGACAATAAAAAGTCCTTTTTCAGATATGTGGGGAGCCGGAGGAAAAGCAAGGGCAACGTTGGACCCCTGCTGAACCAGATGGGGCAACTGACAACTGACGCCCAGGAAAAAGCCAACCTATTAAATGGGTACTTTGTGACGGTCTTTCATCTGTCCCATGGGATGCCCATGCCCGCTACGGGACAGGGAGGTCTGGGTGAGGGAGATCCCTTGCCCTCCATTAATGTTGATCTCGTGAAGGAACACCTTGAGAAGCTGGATAACTTCAAGTCAACCGGCCCTGACAATCTACACCTCAGAGTACTCAGGGAGCTAGCGAGCATTACACCCAAGCCTAGGGCATGGATCTTTGAAAATTCCTGGTGCTCTGGTGTAGTGCCTGAAGACTGGAAGAAGGCCAATGTGGTACCTCTCTTCAAGAAAAGGAGGAAAGGTGGATCCGGCTAACTATAGAGCCATCAGCCTGACTTCTATCCCGGGGAAGGTCTTAGAAAAGTTTATTAAAGGGGCCATCCTTAATGGACTGGTTGATGCCAACATCCTAAGGGATAGCCAGCACGGGTTTGTTGTGGGTAGGTCTTGTTTGATCAATCTCATTTCCTTCTACGACCCGGTGACCTATCACCTGAACAAGGGAGAAGAGATTGATGTCATATATCTTGATGTCAAAAAAGCCTTCGATCTGGTATCCCATGACCATCTCTTGGAGAAACTGACCAATTGTGGCCTTGGATCCACCACGATCCGCTGGCTGGGAAATTGGCTCTGTGGTTGGACCCAGAGCATAGTAATTGATGGAAGTCACTCATCATGGTGTCCTGTGACCAGTGGGGTCCCCCAAGGCTCTGTCTTTGCACCCATATTGTTCAACAACTTCATTAACGATGTGGACATTGGAGTCAGAAGTGGACTGGCCAAGTTCGCTGATGACACCAAAATTTGGGGCAAAGCATCCACCCCACAAGACAGGCGGGTGATCCAGGCTGACCTGGGCAGGCTCAGCAAATAGGTGGATGAGAACCTGATGGTGTTTAGCACCAAAAAATGCAAGGTTCTCCACCTTGGGAAGAAAAACCTGCAGCATCTTTATAGGCTTGGCAGTGCTACCCTGGCTAGCACTACATAAGAAAGAGACTTGGGGGTCATCATTGAACGTGAGCCTGCAATGCGATGCTGTGGCTACTAAAGTGACAAAAACACTGGGTTGCATCCATAGATGCTTCTCAAGCAAAACCCGGGACGTTATTCTCCCCTTGTACTCGGCCTTGGTAAGGCCGCAGCTGGAGTACTGTGTCCAGTTTTGGGTTCCACAATTGAAAAAGGATGTGGAGAAGCTTGAGAGAGTCCAGAGAAGAGCCACACGCATGATGAGAGGTCAGGAAAACAGACCTTATGAGGACAGGGTGAGAGCTATGGGACTCTTTAGCCTGGAAAATCACAGGCTCAGGGGTGATCTGATGGCCAGCTATAAGTTTATCGGGGTGACCACCAGTATCTGGGAGAACGTTTGTTCACCAGAGCACCCCAAGGGATGATGAGGTCAAACAGTCATAAAATACTGTGAGACCGTTTCAGGCTGGACATAAGGAAGACTTTCTTTACTATCCAAGCCCCCAAGGTCTGGAACAGCCTGCCATTGGAGGTGGTTCAAGCACCTACATTGAACACCTTCAAGAGCAAATTGGATGCGTATCTTGCTGAGATCCTATGACCCTGGTTGACATCCTCCCCTTTGGGCAGGGGGGCTGGACTCGAAGATCTTCCGAGGTCCCTCTCAGCCCTAATGTCTATGAAATCTATGAAATCTAAAATGGACAGCAGGGGTTAATTGATTTATAAGAGTGTGGGTCTTACACATACAATTCCATATAGCCCTGGAAGCAGGCAGGCTGTCTAACACGACAAAGCCAATGGATGGACACAGCCTGAGAACTGAGGGGGTCATGACATAACACGAGACAACAGCCTTCAAGGCACACAGGTTGTTAACACAACAAGGACATAGAGGCTGGGAAACAAGGAAGTATGTACCATGCTGTCTGATAACACAAGGTAAGTGACACCAGCTACAAGGCCCCAGAGTAGCAGGGGGGCTGAGTCCTAGTTCTGGGGAACCAGACCAAATTAAGAGAAAGCCCAAAAGGCTATGTGGATGTTTGACCACAGAGAGACAACCAACCAGAGATAGCCACAGATGAAGAGTCATCAAGAGGGAAGGAGAATACAAAATCAGAGACTTGAAAATAACAAAGGATCCTTCCTTGTTCCTCCCTTTGTCTCATCCCTTCTCCTCCCCAAGAGGAGCCCCCATTCCTGTTCCCTGGGAAGGGTCCCTGAGGGTGCCATGGACAGAAGGCATACCAGCAACCCATTTTATGCAGACCACTGGGGGAGGGGGCTGTGGGCCTCGGCATCCCCCCTGCAGATTGCTGATACCTAAGAAAAAGAACCTCAGAATAAAGACTGCATCCTGGCCAGATGCATCCTGGTATGATGACAGTCCTTGGACTGAGATACAGAATTCCTCGTTTTCTTATATTATTGATTTTTTATTATCACTATATATCAATAAATTTGTCTATTATCACATGGAAAGGTCGTAAGTGGTCTGAGGGTTGTCCCAGAACAAACATATGAGGGCTGGGTCCTAAATTCAGTGCCAACAGGCTGCACTAATCTATCCTTGTGGTACATTCCTATCAACACGTGTGCCTAATATGGCCCACATGTTTTATAGTCATGCTCAGTGGTGACTGTATTTAATCAACTTCATAGTTTCCATTACTGAGAACAGGCTACTTCTGGCAGCAGTTTAATGATAGACAATGTATTTAATGACGTTAACTTGTACATAATAATAAGATGTGGGACTTTATCCGCCCCCGCTCCCATCCCAATTATCAGAGAACCCCCCATCATTTTGTATTCAAGTAAATATGGTACGCTTCCAACTGGATTTTCAACCACTTACACCAAATCTCTGAAGACCTGCATCTAATTAGGTCTAAGAGGCCCTTTTTTCTCATTCCCCTCCTTTTTCTGCTATCTTTTCAAGCTGGCTCAGTCTCCTCTCTCCAGTTCTGTGGCAGCTCTTTGTTTCTTCTGTCTTGAAACCCAGTCCCCTCAGTATTTTCTAGGTTTATAAAACAGACAGATCTACTCTTAAAAAATAAAAACAAAAACTGGGAGATCAAAGAAAAGAAGAAACCATAAGCTTTGCCTGCCCTCCACTTACACCTACTTAGGAGATGGACCTTGGAGAAAGTGGTTTTGGTGGGACAGAAAGGACAACAGCCTGTTTAAAAGGTAATAATAATAATAACAAAGAACAGTTGAGGAGATCTTAGGAAAAGCAAAAAAAAAAAAACCCAAAAAACCAAAAACCAGAAAAACCATTAACACTGAAGACTCTGACAAGCGCTCATCCCAGGGCTGGCCATCACACTTCCTGGTGGCTGCTCAGCCCTTGCCTAGTCTGGCTCTCTTTGGGCACTCCCTTCTTCACTTTCCCACCATGCCTCCATGTTATCTTAGAGAAAAGATAGGATGCAGGGCTTCCCAAGCCTGATCTCACACTCCTGAGCTCTGCTCTCCAGCTTAAGGACTAATCACAGGGCTCTGATTACCACTTATTAAGTGGCAGTTATGGTTGTGGTATATCAATCATCTCCAACATCAGCCCCCTTGGGACATTGGCTCAGTCCCTGTGATTGGACCTCCCTGCCTGGGTACTTCACCTGCCTCAGTTACTCCCTGGTGTGATTTCCAGTCTTGTCTGCTTCTCCTGGGCACTTCACCTCTCATGACTATTCCTGAGCACAGCCTCCCTGCTGGTACTCCCAACTCAGGCACTTCACCTATGTAGGGTACTCCTAGGGCAGGATGCAATGTCCATCAGGCTCCTTTGCCCTGATCCCTAGGCTTCTTTGCTCTGACTCTGCCTCTCTCTGGGCTGTAGGCTCCTGGTCCCTATCCCCAGGTGCTTTTGCCCCAATTCCTGGGCTTCTTTGCCCTGCCTCAGCCACTCTCTGGGCTATGGGCTCCTGGTCCCAATCTCTGGGCTTCTCTGCCTTGTTCCCAGGACTGTTGGGACCTCCTTCACACCTAAGTCCCATCCACAAACCTCCAGTGCTGCTTATCCCAGCCCAGCTGTTACTCAGGAGTTGTGCTACAGTCCTTCTGCCCAGGAGCTCCTCTCTCAGGGCTAGACTACTGGACCAGCTCAGGACCCTAAGCTTATCTACTGATAGCCTGGCCCCTTTGCCAGACTCCCGATAGTTACCTGAGCCCTCACTACAGCCTCATCTCCTCTTAAAGTAGCAGGTGTGCATTAAGAGCCCTATCACAAAGATGTACAGAACATTTAAGAATAACATCAGAAAGAAATTCCTCTATCATTATTCCTTTAGTCCTCTTTGGTCTTCACTACTCTTATGGTTTCAGCCAGTTATAATCTCTTGCCAGAAGCTTTAAAGATATCCTTTTGTCTTCTCTCTGTCCCTTCTTTTGATTTCTTTCATCACTCAGACATAACCTTTTGCATAGTTTTGAGGTTTTTATTGCTTATCAAGACCACTTACAAATTAAACCCAGAAACTCAACCAATATAAATATACTAATTAATGCCATCTGAGATCTGGCCCATTATTTTCTTCTCCTTTAGCAAATTTCTTTTCAGTCATAGGATCAAGCACCACGTTTCCCTCTAAAAAGTACTTTTGGTGGGTCCAAAAAGAATCGGCCAATAATCTATGGCCAGTCTCAGTGGAAAGGTAAGAATTTAATTGGTGTGGATTTTAAACTAAACTACTTTATTCATAACCAGACCTAGTCATCCCAAAATAGATTCAAATCCTATTAAAAAGAAATAAGGAGACTTGTGGACTTTTTATCATCTGTATGATGACAGGACAAACTACAGAAGTTTCATATTCTGAGCTAGCAGTTATCACCTTTCATAAATTCTACATTTTATTATGGATGTAAAAGAAATATGAACTAGAATTATAAATTAGTATGTTTCCTTATGTTTTTCCTGTTCTGTCTTGTTACGTAAATTCCAATTTTCCTGAACTAATCCTACAATAACTGCCCCCTATCTTAGAACAGGCACTGTTTTTTACTCTAATTATTTTATATCATGTGCCTCCATTTTCATAATTTGTTGCATAAAGATTTTCTTTTCATACAACCATTTTTTCCCCAAACTACATAGTTGTGTTGAAAGGAAATAACATTTGGATACAACTCTGACATCCTTTCACAGGATGCAGTTTTTCCCTAGGTGTGGGGTGGAGCTCAAATTTAGTTCAATGGTAGTTCTCTTTTAACTTTTTTCCATTTGGAAAAAAAAAAATCCCCACTGGTCTCTGGTTTCATTTATTCATTTAATCTTTTTAGAGCTTTACCAGTCTGTCTCTAAGAGATAATCAGAAAAAAATAAATGTAGAAACCAGTTAAAAAGTCCTTACATTAGGGAAATGTGCATCCATTATGTCTAGCAATCTTTCCAGCTGGCATGAGGAAATACATATATATAGTATATTGGAACCCAGCCCTGTCCATTACACTACGGAAAGATTAGCAGCCACACACCATCTCCACACCACAACTGGCAATTTATACAGCAAGTATAGACACCTACAATACACAGAAGTGGAGTCCATAGCAGACGCTTCCAATCATCCTCATGGCCAGGGGACAAAATTATAATTTTCCAGGTAAATATATTCTTCTAAATGATTCTTTTTATTCCAGGTAAATGAGAAGTGGAGCACATATGACCATTAGAGAGAGAAACTGAGACTAAAGCAGCAACCATGCCACAGCACTTCCTGGCTAACAGAATCAGAAAATTGTTCTGTGGGAAACATAGTACATTAGACTGGAGCTCTTTGCTGAAAGGTAAAAATTTAATTAGCATGAATTTTAAACTTAACTGCTTTTTCCATAACCGGACCAGTTCATTACATCTGAACTTCTTTCCAGGGGCCAAGGGATGGTGGGGTACCACAGTCCTGTTGGACTGGTACTTTTTTGCCCTCACCGGTAGGTATAGGCTAGTCAGAATATAAATAAGGGATTTGTTGATATTCATTTAGCATACTAGCCAATACATCCGATTTGGCACAGCAAGTTGTGGCAATCTGTTATCAGCCATCCTTATCTGGGTGCAGTGGAAAAGCACAAATACAATTGTGCCTCTCTCCCCTAGATACTCCAGAGGCAGTATATTTATGCTCTAAAACAGCAGTTCCCAATCTGTGGTATGTGTACTACCAGTGATATGTAAACAACCTGTCAGTGGTACATGTTAACCGATTTATTATAATTACTTCATATGACAAAAATATGCTGGTGGTATTTAAGGTTGAACTTAAAACTTTGCTGGTGGTACTTAAGGTTGTATCACTTTAAACTGGTGGTGTGCAATCTGTCAGAGTTTGGGAACTACTGCTCTAAAACCAGACAAAGCCTGTTCATGTAACCCTGAATTAAGGGCGTGATTTTGCAATGTGCACCATGTCTTGAGAGAGGCTGACTAGTTTCAGTCCCCAACAAGAGTGGCAGAGGCTTGGCAGACCTCAACAGTATGCACGACCTTACAAAACTGGATCCTTGACATTCTGTCAGCCTACAGTCATCTATGGTAATATGCAAAGTTATTAAATAATCCCGTTACATTTTAACATCCATGTTTTTTAGAAAAGTCTCACAGTTCATCTGTCAAACAATAGTAACAAAATAAGGAGAACAATAAGTAATTTCAGAGCTCTGTTCACCCTTTTAATTACTAAACACATTATTTGTTTTTTTATTGCAACACAAACTATCAGACCGGGCTTTATAGATGTATGTTGATAAAGAAAGGGATGATCTTAGGTGGAACAGAGGTAGAGGTCAACTCCTAACAAACAATCAGAAATAGACTGGTATTTCTATTGAAGTACAGACTTTCTGTATTTCTGGAAGTTTCAGTATTTTTTTCACATTTAAGAGACTGGTTATGTGGGACACCCATTATAAAGCTGTTCTGTATATACATCAGCTATTAAAGACATGGGTAAATAGTGCCATATTAAGTGTGTTAGTGTTATTATTATAAATGGTTATTCTTATTTTAGTATTGCTTAAATTCAGTAGTTAGAGATCAGGGCCCACTGTGCTAGGTGTTATAAAATCCTTTTTAAGTATCGCTTTGATATACAAGAAATACACAGATGATTCATGACTCAATAATTATGGCATCTTAAGAGAGATGACAGGCACGAACCCAGGTGTTCTTTTATACAACACAATAATAAGCTAGAAGTTGCAGAGAGCAGAACATGTGTTTTGCTAACTTCAGGCTAGAAACATATTTTGCACTCAACTCATACTCTCAGTGTCTGAACAACTGGTGTGAAATGCCATTTAGAACTTACTTGGCATTTGGCAAAATGACCAACCCACAGGAGAAAAAATGGTTCCCCTCCAGCCCCACTGTCCATTTTCCTTAATAGAGTTGTTAAGATGTTTAAATACCTAACTCCCATTATTTTCAATGGAGGTTAGATCTCTATCCATTTCTTCTGTCTCCTGATTCCAGCTGACACTAAAAATGGAAACTGTATATCTTATTGAGAGCACAAAGTACTTGCAACATCAGGGGCAAGTTTATTTTCATGGGACATTTTTGAATCCCTTTTTGAGCAGGTGTTATTCTGCAACTTGGTTCTATGAAAGGCAATGAACAGACATTAGCCAATCTCTTATCACTGACAGGCTTTCTTTACAGGTTTTTTTTTTTCCTTTTTTTCCCTTTGCTACTGAATATTTAGACACATTTTGATACTGAAATGGAAAAACACATTAAGAAGCATATTTTCTTAAAGAAAGGAGGTAAGCAAACAGCTGGTTATGAGGGAAAATGTTATTTTTCCAGCATGGAAAACATAGTTAAAACTTCAAAAACATTGTGTAAAACTTGAAAAACAAAACAAAAAACAATACATAACAATGTGAATGTTAAGTCCATAAATTGATACTTTTTTGCTTTATTGTGGTATTTCATGATGTGTGTCACTCAATGTTATTGGCAATCACGGTAGGATATTGACACTGCACATGGATTATGGTCCTGGGTATGACCAAAAACTGAATCTGCCTGGAGGCCTGGTTGCAATGTTGTGGGGCTATTCGTGGTAGGTTAGGTCCTATAAAATATCATAATATCGAACCTCCAGAGCAAGGCAAGCACAGGGGTCCTCAAAACCTTAGCCCCCACTGCATTGTGAACATTCTTGGGTTAGAGAAAAGCTAAGCGACATCACCCTGACAGAAATGCACCCCCTTGCTGAGGCATTAGGCAGTAAGCATCAGCTCTGACCTGTTGCTGTCTGGCAGAAGATACAACCATCGAGGCACTGAACATTTGGGCTTGGTCTGGCCTTTGAACTCTGTCTCAGTGGTCTAAAGTGGAGATGGTAGGTTTAAGGCAGCCTCCACTACTCCATACAGGCGCCTGAGCATACACATTTAAAGTCTTGATGTGATGGTTACAGGACTCCGCCAGCAGCATAAGGAACCTGAGGTAGCTACCAAGATATCATATCAGCCCGATTCAGGGGTGGCCTGCTTGCCAGTCTTGAGGAAGGCCCTAGAAAAGGCAGCCCAAAAAAGTCATGCTCCAACCCAATCTGTTCTAGTCAACCGAATATGGATTATAGAAAAAATAGTACAGAAGAGGAATTAAAATACTCAGATTAATCTGATAAGGCTGGTGTAGCCCACCTCTGTGTTAACAGTATCATTAAATTTAGGAACAAAAATAGAGGCAGAATCTCTTCCACATGCATTCAGCTTGGAAGGAGCATGAGGATATATTATATTACAAAACCTATTTTTGCCATGACTGGGGGAATAATGCGGTCATCTACTTTCAGTGTTTCTTTTAAATACATATTAAAGGTTTCCAGATACTTTTCTCTGAAAAGAAATATTAAGTTTTCAAATATTAAGATTCAAGTATATTAATTTATGCTCATTGCCCTCAGATATTCTGCATATCTATTAGAGACACTTAAACATTTTTCCTCAAATACATTGAGTGACTGTTGCTTTTAACCACTGAGGGTAAAACTCAGTGCATTATGGAGAACCAAAACAGACTTTACATCCCTTGACCTTCATAACACACGGAATGTGGAGTTCTGATGGACCTTCTACTGGCCTTCTGAACTGAGATGTATTCTTCCTGGATCATTTATTTAATTAATATTTTTTTAGTATTCAGGAAATAAAAATGTCTGCTCTGTGCAGCAGGTCACCAATAATAGCAAACTCCCAAGCCCTTAGATATGTCTCTTGTTCTTTATTTCATTATCTTTTTTCTTAAGGAATAGATATTGCTTTTTTCAACAACAGAAATTCCTGTCCCCAAATGTATTAAAAAGTAAAAATTGAATTTATATTGGCTAAAATTGTCTTGATTATATTAAAGCAGGTAACCAAAGACTCCAAGAGTTGTGGAAGTTTATATAACACATTTAGGAATCTGAGAACTGCACTGAATAATTGAACAAGTCTAAGCTTTGGGGCTAGGGACCAATATTCAAAAAGCCTGAATGGATTCAATCTTTGCAATCTAGTCTGCAAAGCTTGAATCCATCTGGAGGTGGATAGAGATTCCCTTTTCATTCTAGAAATGCAGGCACATGCCTGCAGTGGCTCAGGCTAGAAGCCCGGGGGCGGGGCACGGTTAGGGCAGCCCTCTCCTCAGTTCTACAGTGCTGAGATAGTGCTAAGATAAGGTGGGGTGGGGGAGTGTGCTCAGGCCCCAGCAAGATATGCCCAAGCAGGATGCTCCCCGCCATCTTGAGAAGCTCAGCTGGGAAAGTTTATCACCCATAAGTCAGTATTTATCAACCCATTAAGAAAACAAAGCCACTCTCCAAGCTCTTCTTAAACAGCTTTTCCAAGGAAGCACATTAAGCTACCTGTTGATTAGCTCCAAAAAGCCTGTCTGCCTTTGTTGTCTCCCACAGCACAGACTGTAGCCAGCAGGTGGTCTGCTAGCTAATGCTGAGGTCTCTGCATAAGGCAGAGAGGTGGAAGGAATAATCCCTGTTTATCAGGGAGAAGCCATGGAGACACTCTGTGCCTGCAAGTCTCTGCCAGAGGTGCATCCAGGGAGCAGAGGGAAAGGGCTACCCCTCCTATGGAAGATTGCCCCGCTCAGCCCAGAGAGCATGCCAGGATGCTGAGGGAGTGTGGTTTATCTTAAACCAGCAAGGGATCTGGGACAGACATTGCATAAACCAGTTTGACCCAAACCAAAATCACAGGAGTAGGGTCGGAAGGGACCTTGCAGATCTTCAAGTCCAACCGCCCCCCTTTTTTTAATTCAGATTTAATTTATACTCTTTACCAAAGGGCAAAGATTCCACTACATACAACAGAAACCTTAAAAACAGCTTTGCTTTCTGATGAGAATAAGACAGAACTACATATATCCCATGTTGCTTTTTGTTTCCCATCTTTTCTTAGCTTCAAATTCCCATGCAACCTTCTTCTTTTTCCGAGCTTCCTGGGATGTTAAGTCTGATACTACATTCAACCAGGCTTATCTCAAACCAGTTTTAGTCATTTTCAAACTGCTTTATGTGCACTGAACATCTGTTCTGTTACAGGTTTAAACCAGTTTCTGATCACTTAAGATGATTTATGTGTAATGTCTGTCCCTAGCCTTGAGGGCAGAGAAACTGTATGTGTAAAAATTGTACCTAGCACAGTGGATCCCTAATCTCTGATTGGGATTTGTAGATAGTACTATAACAGATTAGGTTTGGTAATTTCAGGTAACTAGATACTGAAATTTTTCTGAATTCCTTACCACATCTTTTTTATTAGATAAGAATTGCAAGATTCCCATGTGGCCTAGTGTGCTGCCTACCACAAAGGAGCTTAGATAGGGTGACTATACAGGACAGTGTGAAATGCCTGCCACTCTTCTTCCTCTCCTTGCAATGCTGCAGGCTGCAGGAAATCAATGGACTGTTAATGATTCATTGTTCTTTAATATAATAATCACCTTTAAAGTAACAATTAGTGCTAACTGGACTTCCTATTTCACAGATTCTGCAGCTCTTCCATGCCCAGGACCCTTGTTTTAATTTTCACTGGCCATCCAGAACTGGTATCTGAAATCTGGGACTGCTCTGGCCAATCCAGGACATATGATCACCCTAGGCCAGTTATTTTTTTTTCTTTTGTGGACCCCTAAAAACTTTTGAGTGGAGGTGCAGACCATGTTGAATTGTAAGTGTTGGTATTCATATACTTTTGATTGATTGGGTTCATCTTTTGCACACCACTGAGACACAGTGTACAGATCCCCAGGGTTCAAGAGATCACAGGTCGAAAACCACTGCCCTTAGTTTAGGATATCTATCTTCCATTTTTGGTTCTTCTATTGTTTGGGAAGTCTGGACTAATTCACTTAATTTCTCTTTGCCTTACCTCTCATAATCGTAAAATAGAATGTATGCTGCCTCACCCACAAAATAATTTCAATCCAATTATTGATTTTACTAAATAAGAGCTCAGTGCTCTCACTGTGAGTGCAGTTTTCCTTGGGAGCAAGTAATTAGCAAAATATGTTGACCTATTAACTCCCAGTCCTATGCAATTTGGGTCACTAAAATTGCTCCCATTCTTGTTTGCTTGTTATTCTAAAGGATTTTTAATAGTAAAGAAGTGGGAGGAAATGAACAAAGGGTATCTACAGCATTATTTTTTAATTAAAAAATGATTTTACACATGTAAAAAAACCCAAAGAAGAATCCCCAGGTATAAAAGTCAAAACAATAGCCCATAAAACAAAAAATTATAAAATAAAATGGCCATTGTAAAACACCCTCCTTCATTCACATACACCGTCTTTTCACTTTCTGTACTGTGCTTCATCATGTTTGTTATCCTTACTTATTTCTCCAAGTGCTAGAGGCAAAAAGAAAATTATGAGTGACAGAAAATACCATGACAGAAAGTTTAATGAGTTTCTTGAATTCAGCACTACCATCACTTCCTCATTATCAATTACAAAAATGCTGAGGTGTTCAGATACCACAGTAATACAATACAATAGTTAAGAATAGTAAGGTAGTATTGTGACATTTAAGTGGGAATTAACATCCAGTTTTTGGTGTATTATAAACGTTCTTCTTCTCAAGCTATCATATGAAATGTATTCCAAATAGGCACACAAAGACCATGTTTTTAGCCACACTATAAATCTGTGCACAGTCTGTACATTCACCTATCTTTGCAGCTGGATGGAATTGATTTGTGTGGGTGGATGTGCAGTTATCTGATCTGTATATACAGACAAATGTATATAGGAATTCAGCTGCTGTCTGAAAATCTAGCCCAAGAAGTCAGAACCTATGATTCACTGATACAACATACACATTTTCATAAGAAACTCAAAGACAGGTTTTATTCCTTTACCAGCAAAGCAAGAAACAAACAGAAAATATCAGTGGAGATAGCAAGTGTGATGGAGTTATTTTTTACTATTCATATGTTGTAAAAAACCTTTGTAAACCAGCACTTGATTTATCACCTATATAAGGTTAAGGATATAAAATACCATAGAAAATAGTTTCTATAGGGCAAAATCCTCGTCAGGCTTCCTGAACATGCTAGGCCAGAAGTAGATCATCTTTTCTGGCTGTGGGCCAGAATGACCCACCTCATGGCAGAAGTGGGAAGGTGCTAGCACCTGCCCAAGAGCTGGCACCTCTCCTCATGGTGGAAGGAGAAGAACACCCACAGCTGAACCACCCTGCCACAGAATACCACCAAAGCCCATTTATGCAGGCCTGACCCAAAGGCTACAGCTTGTCAAGCCCTGTACTAGGCTAGAGAAAGATGCTGTTTGTCCTTCTGTTAGCACTACAACATAATAACTGAAAAAGTCTTGAAGTAAAATACTTCAAGAAATCAAGAACTCAGGAACTTCTATGCTACTTATAAGGTTCAGCATGTCTCTACCAGATGATGTACACTTTATTTTTTCAACATAAGCTAGGATGAATAGATGCCATCAGTTTCCCAGGAAACCCATAGTTTTATGAGCAGTATTTAGCTCAATGGCAACAGTATGATGAGGAGGATCATGATGATATTTTGTACAACCTTCTTCATGAGGTATAGGGTAAGGCCAAAAAATGACAGAGATGATGCATCCGTGAAGTACAAAGAATCAATGATACCACTAGATAAAATGGGGTAGAGGAGGGTGGGCAGGTGGAGAGAAAATAACAGCTCTCCTTTCAAGTCCACATAGGATATTCCTTTCTATTATGTAATGCATTTATCCCCAAAATGATGGGGGTCATCATTGACCACAAGATGAACATGAGCCTGCAATGCGATGCTGCGGCTAGTAAAGCAACCAAAATGCTGGCGTGCATCCATAGACGCTTCTCGAGCAAATCCCGGGACGTCATTCTCCCCTTGTACTCGGCCTTGGTGAGGCCGCAGCTGGAGTACTGCGTCCAGTTTTGGGCTCCACAATTGAAAAAGGATGTGGAGAAGCTTGAGAGAGTCCAGAGGAGAGCCACGCGCATGATCAGAGGTCAGGAAAACAGATCTTACGATGACAGGCTGAGAGCCATGGGACTCTTTAGCCTGGAAAAGCGCAGGCTCAGGGGTGATCTGATGGCCACCTATAAGTTTATCAGGGGTGACTACCAGGATCTGGGGGAATGTCTGTTCACCAGAGCGCCCCAAGGGATGACGAGGTCGAACGGTCACAAACTCTTGCAAGACCGTTTCAGGCTGGACATAAGGAAGAATTTCTTTACTGTCCGAGCCCCCAAGGTCTGGAACAGTCTGCCAGCGGAGGTGGTTCTAGCACCTACATTGAACACCTTCAAGAGTAAATTGGATGCTTATCTTGCTGGGATCCTATGACCACAGCTGACTTCCTGCCTTTTGGGCAGGGGGCTGGACTCGATGATCTCCCGAGGTCCCTTCCAGCCCTAATGTCTATGAAATCTATGAAATAATTTTATTTCTCAGGTAGTGTATCATGCTCCACAAAGAGGTAAAAAAAGGCATGTGGGGAGAGGAGGATGTTGCAAAGCGCTGAAAACATTATTAATATGATGCTCCCTGTGCTCCCCATATATTTCTTGTTTCAAGGACATGCATTCTCTGTCAACCCTTCAAAATACACATATGTAAATTATATAGGCTTATCTTTGTAATCACTGCTGGCCATTGGGAAAACGCTGTCCTGGGTGAAGTTCTATTTTGAACTGGCAGCTCCCACTTGTATCCTCTCAGTTACCCTCCCCCAAACCAATTCAGTGGCACTGCTGCAGGCAGAGGCAGGCAGGCAGGATCATGGTCCAGTGTCGGGATGGAGTGGCACAGTATGCCAGGCAGGCACCGCTGCTGTGCCTGTACTGCCCAGCCTGGTTCCTCCTGAGCAGTGGCTGGAGATAGGGGGTGGGCTGGGTTGGTCACTGCTCTTCCTGACTGGGGTAGAAGACTGCTGCTCACATGTGTGAGTGTGCCACCCTCCTGACCCTATTGCCCATGTTTCCCACTCCTAAGGCTGGTTCTGCTGATGGATTTCTTTACTTTTGCTTTCACAGTAATAAAAGGGGGAGCCTGACTAGATATATATTTTCTGACTGATTTACAATCATCATGCAGGAAATATACAAATCATTTAGTGAGATAAACAGCGTGAGTTTGTATTTGGGAAGGTGAGAGGGTGGGAGTACACCAGACAATTAATTTAAAGGGCAGATCATGACCCTGGCTACTGTTCCATGAAGGGAAGTATGGGAGTGGAAGGAGACCGTAATTATTCACCTGCACATGTTGCCCTGCTGTGCCTAGCTGCATGAAATGGGAGATCAGCTATGGTTGTCTTACTCCTCCTCATGGTAATGAAAGGGCTAAACAGTGGCTCCACTCCTTCCTATTTCCCAAGGAGCCAGCCAGTGCCCCAGTGTGGCATACTAGTGGAAACAAGTTACACCAAGAAATTGGTGCGTTCAAGAATCAAGCAGAGATTTAATTATGACTCTGAGGGTATGGCTACAAGACACAATATTATACTGTGAAAAGAACTAACTAGCTAGCTCAGAACTAATTAATCCATCTAATTGAACCAGCATAGTTTTGTCCATGTGAGACTCCACCCGTACCAAATAGTCCCAGCAAGAACTCCATGAACTAGCAACTTTCTCTTAACAACCTGCTTCTACTGTTAGCACCCATGTTTTGGCAGTCTTCACGCCTGGGATTTAACTTGTGTTGAGTAATAGGAATGGAAATAACTGCAGAAGAAACCTGTATTGCCATTGACACCTGTATGGTGTCATTTACGTAATAATGTTTCTGTCTCTATACACAAATTTTAAGTAAGCAACAAAGCTCACTGGACATTATTCCGTTTAGTGAATAATAAAAAAAAAATCAAACTACATTATGCATTGTCAGATAGACAACAGCAACTCTAAAGGAGCCATTCATGTTTATTGAGCACACATCATAATGCATGTTAAGCACATTGCATTGTAAAATTATTCCCTTGCTGTCATTGTGGTCAATAAGGCAAAAAAGCACATTTAAAATTATTTATATAGGAATTTATGCTAGTGACTAAAACTTTAAAGAGATTATGTCAGAAGTTTTACACCCATAAGATATTTTTCCATTAAAAAAAAATATATATACTCTAGAAACTAAAGAACAAAAAATGGAAGGAAAAACCTCAGGGTATATAGGGTTGGATTCTGCTTTCATTTACTGTAGAGCATGTAGTGCAGATGTAATACAACTGCTTCTCTGGGTGCCTTTATAGAACCTGATTCCTCTTTCACTTACCCTTCACTTATTTCTGGATTTACAGCATCAGAGAGGAGGAATGGCCCCATAACACTGTCAAATTCTGTTCTTAGACTTATGCAATGGCAAGACAGCACAGCAATGGAAGAGGAAGATGTAAGCACTGTATCCCACACATCTTTGTCCATCTTAACTCACATAAGTATTGCAACTTGAGTAGTCCCCAGTGAGGAAGGACAGTTTAGAAGAGTAAGTTTTTTCAGGGCCAGGACTAGGCTACAAAAGTAGTCTTTCTAAAGACGCCAACTATTCTAAATTCCTGTGCAATGGGATCTACCAGGATTGCAAACTCAATTATAATATGTATTAATATTTTATACATTAAATTTCATGAGTTATACTTGGCTGAACAGAGTGACTGAATTAAAATTTGATTTATAATTAAAAACTTATCAATCATTTTAAAAGCACAAGTACAACCAGGCTATATCTTGGCACTCTGCTATCACTGAAAATTGTGAGGTAACTTGTCAAATAACAAGAGTCATCAGTTTCGTGCAAAAGATTATTGTTTGTGATGATACAGTGAGCATTTAGAACTTATCAACAATGGCATAATGATTTATTATATCCATGATATGTGTACTACACCAGAAAACTGCAGATACACAGTGATGCATTAAAACTCAAAGTTAAACAGATTTCAAATTTCACATGGCTCTACACTGTAAAAGCCTGGTTTGATTTTCTTTCATCATCAAATAAAGGAAGAGGGTGGGGAGGGCTGGGTGAAAGAAAGCACTGACATTTTACGATAAGGTCTGTATAATTCTTTATCTCTAGCTTGAGTCATAAAGTATAAAGGTATTGAGAGATTTTTCCACAGATTTTAATAAGCTGGATAGGGCCTATAGGTAGATAGAAACAGAGATATTGAAACCTGCATAATTTCCATCACAACTGTCATTTAAAAAATGACATTAAGCTAAACCGATATATTTATATGTTCCTCATTATTAAGTTGATATGGTTATTTGTTCACATCATTATTTCCAGTTGGGATGTATGACAGTACTACTGCAATAGCACAGAATTGGGTGTGGCTTTTTTTTCCTATTGTGTTCTGTGCTGGTATAAGTTGAAGTCCTTCGAAGGGATGAGTGTGTTGCCCAAAATGCTCAGCAAAATGTACATTATGATTTGACTTGACTGGGACTACTGGCACTGAAAGTTAAGCAATAGCAAAAGAGTTTTGCTAGATCAAGGCCAAAACATGCAACACTTTGTTGATTTCATTTCAAATGATGAATCTAGTAGTTTTTACCTGAAGGTCTTTAAATGCTTGCAGTATATAAATCACCTAGTTGGGATTTTTAGTACATGTTGGTGCAGACATAAGTGACAATTTTCACCCAATTTGGCCGCAGAAAACTGTGACCAAACATACGTGCATGCCTGCAGTCAGGTCAAAATCTAAATCCTCACTGCATGAGGAGTCAGATGAACATGTTTCAAAACAGAGCATCTTTGGCAACTTATGTCTGTGCTGCCTCAAGCTGCTTTCAAGGGGAAAGGGAAGAGAGAGAGCTTGGTTTAATATAAACTGATGAAAGGCGAAAGTGTGGTTTATTCAGCCCCCACTGGATGGTGGGGCGGGTGTATTGGAGGGGGGGCTCCAATTCACCCATCCCAGCCTCTACAGCTGGCTGGGGAACCCCTAGTATGAGTTCCCTCTCCTCCCTTCCGCCCCTCCAATTCTGAAATAGGCTGGGAGGGAGGAGGGGCCTTTGCTAGAGAAAAACCAGCTGCAAGCTGGCAGCCAGCAGCTAAATTCCCCTGCCCCCTGGAAACAAAGTGAATTTCCGTTTGTCTGGGGGATTGTGGTAACTCAGAACACTACAAAGCACAGAACAAGAAAACAGTAGATACAAACCAAGGAGAAAAAAACTAAAATCAGCTAGTTGGGAAGACAAAATGTGAGTCCATGCCACAAAGTTTGGATCCATATCCAGGCATCCACAGTGTTCAAGTATGTTTGGACTTAGTGATTTGATTTAGGTTTATGTCTACCTAAAAGTAAGAACAAAGCCAGTAAAGCCTTAGTATTCATACTACAGGGAAAAAGAGGATTAACAAGTGCCAATAAGGAAAACAAAGGGAAAGAAAAGGGAATGAGGACTCGCACATGCACAAATTCAACTTCCAACTTAAATTTAGTGGAGACATACTAAAGCAATAGAAGTCATGTATTTCTGACAGTAAAGAATAAGAAAAGAGAAGAAAAAAACTCCAGTAGGCATGTAAGAAGATAGAATTTATTTTAATATAGCATACAGGAGATAGACATGATTACTCACATGAAATATAGTCCCTGGCAGAGGATTCGGCATTTTATCTTCTAAACCAAATATTTCAATGTATATGTCATATAAATTTAGAATTTCATCATTTGGATGTGTTGAAATCTTGACTGTTGACACAGTGTGGGGATTTTTACACAATTTTCATAAATCTTCCCTTCCCTTCCTCTTATGAACTGCTTTGACATGTTATGTTTTAACATAATTTATAACTTTGTAAAAAAAGGGTAGGATTTTTTTAAAGCAATTCTTAAATGGTTTTGGCTTTTTGATTACCCCATCAAAATGCAGATCTATTTTGAGAATTAATACTGGGAAAGTGACTTCTGGATATTTATGGTGATTGTTTCTTAATAATTTTCATAACAAGTATTTTCATGTTCAAATTTTATTTCTTCGTGCTTGTCAGCTGTGGAAACTGAACCTCTGCTCTAGAAGTTCTTTTCCTTTCAAATATTCAGTAGTAAAAAATCTCTTCATGGCAAGTCAGGTGATTAGCTACCCATGTGAAATTCTACCGTCTTAAACTAAGCCCACCAACAGAACTGCTGGAAACATTATCATAAAAAATGTGATTGTTTTATTGTTTTCAGGCATATGCTGATTTCATTGACATTTCCAATAGAAAGAACATTGACACAGTTCAAAAGAAATATAAATTATTTCATTTAAACTTCCCCAGTTATGATGTTCCAGATCCCCATTTCACTTTTACATTTTGTTTACATTTTAAAATCCTGTAGTGGCATGCTTTAAATTATATGATTTCATAGACATCAGGGCTGCAAGGCACCTTGGGAGATCATCGAGTCCTGTCCCTGCCCAAAGTCATAGTGGGGTCATAGGATCCCAGCAAGATAAGCATCCAATTTACTCTTGAAGGTGTTCAATGTAGGTGCTTGAACCACCTCCGCTGGCAGACTGTTCCAGACCTTGGGGGCTCGGACAGTAAAGAAATTCTTCCTTATGTCCAGCCTGAAACGGTCTTGCAGGAGTTTATGACCATTCGACCTAGTCATCCCTTGGGGCGCTCTGGTGAACAAACGTTCCCCCAGATCCTGGTGGTCACCCCTGATAAACTTATAGGTGGCCATCAGATCACCCCTGAGCCTACGCTTTTCCAGGCCAAAGAGTCCCATGGCTCTCAGCCTATCATCGTAAGATCTGTTTTCCTGACCTCTGATCATGCGCGTGGCTCTCCTGTGGACTCTCTCAAGCTTCTCCACATCCTCTTTGAATTGTGGAGTGCAAAGCTGGACGCAGTACTCCAGCTGCGGCCTCACCAAGGCCGAGTACAAGGGGAGAATGACGTCCCGGGATTTGCTCGAGAAGCGTCTATGGATGCAAGCCAGCATTTTGGTCGCTTTACTAGCCGCAGCATCGTATTGGAGGCTCATGTTCATCTTGTGGTCAATGATGACCCCCAAGTCTCCTTCTTCTGTAGTGCTATCCAACGTAGCACTGCCGAGCCTATAAGGGTGCTGCAGGTTTTTCCTCCCAAGGTGGAGAACCTTGCATATTTCGGTGTTAAACACCATCAGGTTCTCATCTGCCCATTTGCTGAGCTTGTCCAGGTCAGCTTGGATGACCTGCCTATCTTCTGGCGTGGATGCTTTGCCCCAAAGTTTGATGTCATTGGCGAACTTGGCCAGTCCACTCCTGACTCCAATGTCCACATCATTAATGAAGATGTTGAACAGTATGGGTGCAAGGACAGAGCCTTGAGGGACCCCACTGGTCACAGGGCACCATGATGAGTGACTGCCATCAATTACAACCCTCTGGGTCCGACCATGGAGCCAGTTTCCCAGCCAGCGGATCATCATGGAGCCAAGGCCACAACTGGCCAGTTTGGCCAAGAAGTGATCATGGGATACCAGATCAAAAGCTTTTTTGAAGTCAAGATATATGACATCAATCTCTTCTCCCTTGTCCAGGTGATAGGTCACCTGGTCATAGAAGGAAATGAGATTGGTCAAACAAGACCTACCCGCAACAAACCCGTGCTGGCTATCCCTTAGGATGTTAGCCTGGGCCAGTCCCTCAAGGATGACCTCCTTAATAAACTTTTCTAAGTTCTTCCCCAGGATAGAAGTCAGGCTAATGGGCCTGTAGTTAGCCGGATCCACTCTCCTCCCTTTCTTAAAGATTGGCACCACATTGGCCTTCTTCCAGTCTTCGGGCACTACACCAGAGCGCCAGGAGTTTTCAAAGATCCGTGCCAGGGGCTGGGCTATGACGCTCACCAGCTCCTTGAGTACCCTGGGGTGCAGATTGTCAGGGCCAGCTGACTTGAAGGTATCCAGCTTCTCAAGGTGTTCCTTCACGAGGTCAGCATTGATGGAGGGTAGGGGATCCCCATCACCCGGATCTCCCTGTCCCACAGCAGGCATGGGCGTCCCATGGGACTGATGAAAGACTGATGCAAAGTACCTATTTAATAGTTTGGCTTTTTCCTGGGCATCAGTTGTCAGTTGCCCCATCTGGTATATATGCAATTAATATTTGTTGTTTCATTTATATATAAAAATGACACCCACACAGAAAATCACATGGTCATTTTTATGGTCTGAATTGAAATGTTCAGAATATCCGTTATGTGAAAAAAATTAAGCTTTGATCTGTCTTCCTAATATGGGACCCAAAAATAAAAATGTCAGAATTTCTTGAAGGACAAGAATTCCATTTTCCAACTCTCTCTAGTCTTTTGTAACAATGGTAAGGGGAAAAAAATCCCATCATGTTTAAAAGGCTTTCTGTCTTCATGTAATCACTTTGTGAAGCACAGCTCATCTTAATGACTCAATGGGCATAAGTGGTATTCTTATATACATTTCACTCTATGGATGGCCTGGGGTTAGCCTCTAGAGCACCAACAAAAAAAAATCAGTTCTCAGTGTTTAATTAATGCTTATAATCATAACCATTGGGCTTTATCACACAGGAAAAAACCTGTGGAAAGTTTACACGAAACACGCTGTTACTTGGTAATTATCTCATTTCACAGCAGTTATTTCTCTTTTCATTAACAATGAGATCAGTCTCCTTTTGAAAGCCATATGGAAGCTAAAATAAATAAAGAAATAAAAGCTTTACTTGACACAAAGTATTTACTACAATGGAAGTTTCTAATTGGTGTCACGCTAGGTCAGGTTGCTGTGTCACTACATATGCATTGGAATTGGAGGAAGTCAGGAGAGTGTAGTACCTCATGGAACCTGTCTAGGGATAATGAGCATCACCATGCTACAGCAAGAGCTGATTCCTCATTCTTGCAATTAAAGCTGAAATTGTATCACTTCTCATGGGCTGACAGCATTTTTAATTAAAAAGACAATCTTCCTTAGCCACTGGCCCGTTGTCAATTTTGATTTGGGGAAATGAGAGCTGATTTTTTCCAAGCAAAATCAGAGCTCAATTACAAAACACGGCACAAGGATAAGGGAAGTTAATGCTTAGCAACTGGTGTCCTGTGACAGATAACAACTATACTTTGTGGTTCTTAGACAAGCATCATTTGGGCATCCTAATTAGTTACAAAAGAAAATGGAGGGAAAATAATTTCCTCAGGAGCTCATGCCCCTCCGTCCTTGAAATTATTCACAGCTAAACAGTTCAAACTAAGACACAAAGGGAGCATCTACACGCTATACTGTGGAGTTGACTAGTTCTACAGTAAAGTGTTACCTTCTACACATGTGATGCTATTAGACCAGAGTAAACTAATTAATTCTGCTGTAGGATAGTACTGCTTGAAACAAGTACTATTCTACAGTGGAGCCATCCTAGGCCTGTGTAGACAGTGGCCAAGACTGGTGGGGGCAGAAAGGTGCTACAGTGCAGGGGCTGCCTGCCAGCTAGCCCTGTACTGTAACACCCTTGTGCCTCAACCAGCCAGGTTGAAGCAACTTAAGACTGGCAGGTTGACCCCCGGGGCTCTCTGCTAGCTGGGGTTGTGCTACCTTGGCTCAACATGCTGTGGTCCCAAGCACACATGTAAATGTTGTCTCTAGAAACAATAAACTCTGGCACGAGCTGCACCAGAGTTTATTCGGCCATGCTAATTGAACATATAGACTCAACCACAGTAGTTCAGACACCTTCCTCGAGGAACTAAATGATTCCTTTAAGCAACCTCTGCTCACATCTGAGGATACACTACCATATCCGGTACAAGATCTCCCTTTTGACATAGCTGTGTAACACAAGGGAGTTGAGCATATTCAGCTATTAGGCAATGTGTCTCAGCGTTGACTATGTTCCAATGGCTGTCTGAGAAATCCTGCATAATACACTCTGTACACCTGCTACTTTAAAAAAAACTCATTATATCACATTATTGTAATATGCAAAAAAATGCCAAGAACTTATTAAATACAGTACCAGTAATGAATATAATGCAAACGAGAGTGGGTAGTTTGCATTTCAAATACTTTGCATGATTTTTTAAAAAACCAAACCAATTCTAACACGGCTGTTTTTAAAAAAATGCTTCACATTTCTCGTTCTATTTTCAACCATATGATTTTGCAATTTCAAATAAATGGTATGAATTTTATGAGTAATTGATCATTTATACTTTAAATTCCTTTCCCCCTTTTTTGAATGGTATACAACACAAAACCAGGAACATCAACCACCAATAGTATCATTTAAAAGTCTCGAGGCTGGCACTTACAGGAAATATATTGCATTTGTTGGATCCACATGCCAGCACATTACAGCACATGCCTTTTCTTCATCTGGCAGCTTTACAATCACTGGAAACAGAGTACGGTAAGGACTTCCTATTCTATTTCAGCCTTGGATGAAAGCATTTTCACCACTTCACAGTCTAGATTGCTCATTAAAAAAAAACTCACCTGGATTCATGGAAGGTTAACAATTTTATAAGACACTGACCTCACTGAAATTATTTTTAGAAGAAAATAAATGAATGCAAGAGTAGGGCCAAAATAATGTCTTCGTAGCTACTGTACAAAGTGGGTGTGTCTATACGTGTGCATTTTCTACACACTAACCAAAATTACTATGCAGTACAGGCACACATGTACACATGCACACCTGTACTGTGCACTATATTTGCAGATTTATGCCAAGTTGAGCATAAATTTGATACCTGCATCATGCAGGTATCAAATTTATGCCTGGTTACTTACTGCACTGTAACACAACTGTAGACATATTACTCCACAGTAGCCCAAGCAGCCTCCCTACTGGGTCTGCCTAGCTACTAGGGGGCAGCCTGAGCTCAACCCCAGGGCTCCTGGTTGGCTGCTTGTCCTGGCTTCAACTTGGGAGTAAAGTTAGTCCCAAGTTCTGGCAGCTGGCTCTGGCTTTAATTTGTGACTAAAGTTAGTCAAGTGCTGGCAGCCATATGATTGAAGGCTCGAGCTCCCCTCAATGGCAGCAGGGGCACATGGCAGGCTGCTCTGACCTGGAACTAAATATAGTCCTGGGTCATCTGCATTTGTAGATGCTGACCTATGTCGCCTTACAGTGCAGCAAATTTAAGCCAGCATAAATGCATATGTAGACACACTCATTAACTCACATATAAAGGGAGCTCCCTACCCAGGTTCTCATTCTGAGCACAGAAGGCCAAATTTACATTGAGCAGATGGCTCACTCAGAAATCCCATGTAAAACAAGAAAACTGGATTTAAGTAGGTCTTGAGTAATGTACAGCCCTTGCATTGGTGATTTCATACTTTTAATAGATTTCATAGACATTAGGGCTGCAAGGGACCTTGGAAGATCGAGTACAGCCCCCTGCCCAAGGGGCAGGAAGTCAGCTGGGGTCATAGTATCCCAGCAAGATAAGCATCCAATTTGCTCTTGAAGGTGTTCAATGTAGGTGCTTGAACCACCTCCAATGGCAGGCTGTTCCAGACCTTGGGGGCTTGGACAGTAAAGAAATTTTTCCTTATGTCCAGCCTGAAATGGTCTTGTAGTAGTTTATGAACATCCGACCTCATCATCCCTTGGGGAACTCTGGTGAAAAAATGTTCCCCCAGATACTGGTGGTCACCCCTGATAAACTTATAGGTGGCCATCAGATCACCCCTGAGTCTGCACTTTTCCAGGCTAAAGAGCCCCATAGCTCTCAGCCTGTCATCGTAAGGTCTGCTTTCCTGACCTCTGATCATGCATGTGGCTCTTCTCTGGAATCGCTCAAGCTTCTCCACATCCTTTTTGAATTGTGGAGCCCAAAACTGGACACGGTACTCCAGCTGCAGCCCCACCAAGGCCAAGTACAGGGGGAGAAGGAAATTCTGGGATTTGCTCGAGAAGCATCTATGGATGCAAGCCAGCATTCTGGTTGCTTTACTAGCCGCAGCATCACATTGCAGGCTCATGTTCATCTTGTGATCAGTCATGACCCCCAAGTCTCTTTCTTCTGTAGTGCCAGCCAACATAGCACTGGCGAGCCTATGAGGATGCTGCAGGGTTTTTTTTCCAGGGTGGAGAACCTTGCATTTTTCGGTGTTAGACACCATCACGTTCTCTTGTGGCGTGGATGCTTTGCCCCAAAGTTTGGTGTCATTGGCGAACTTGGCTAGTCCACTCCTGACTCCAATGTCCACATCGTTAATGAAGATGTTGAACAATATGGGTCCAAGGACAGAGCCTTGGGGGACCCCACTGGACATCATGATGAGTGACTTCCATCAATTACTATTCTCTGCATCTGCCCATGGAGCCAATTTCCCAGCCAGCAGATCATGGTTGACCCAAGGCTACTATTGGTCAGTTTCTCCAAGAGGTGGTCATGGGATACCAGATCGAAGGCTTTTTTGACGTCAAGATATATGACATCAATCTCTTCTCCCTTGTTCAGGTGATAGGTCATCGGGTTGTAGAAGGAAATGAGATTGATCAAGCAAGACCTACCCGCAACAAACCCATGATGGCTATCACTTAGGATGTTGGTGTCAGCCAGTCCATTAAGGATGGCCTCTTTAATAAACTTTAATAAGATCTTCCCCGGGATAGAAGTCAGGCTGATAGGCCTATAGTTGGCAGGAACCACTTTCCTCCCTTTCTTGAAAATAGGTACCACATTGGCCTTCTTCCAGTCTTCAGGCACTACACCAGAGTGCCAGGATCCGTGCCAGGGGCTGGGCTATGATGCTCGCTAGCTCCTTGAGTACCCTGAGGTGTAGATTGTCAGGGCCAGCTGACTTGAAAGTCTCCAGCTTCTCAAGATGTTCCTTCATGAGGTCAGCATTAATGAAGGGTAGGGGATCTCCCTCACCCAGACCTCCCTGCCCTGTACCGGGCATGGGCGTCCCATGGGACTGATGAAAGACCAAAGTAAAGTATCCATTTAATAGGTTGGCTTTTTCCTGGGCGTCAGTTGTCAGTTGCCCCATCTGGTTCAGCAGGGGTCCAACGTTGCCCTTGCTTTTCCTCCGGCTCCCCACATATCTGAAAAAGGACTTTTTATTGTCCTTGATGCTTGAAGGTAGTTGGAGTTGAATTGCAGCCTTGGCTTTCCTGGTGTGCTCCCTGCAGGACTGGACAAGTGCAGAATAATCCTCTTTGGAGGTGAATCCCATCCTCCATCCTTTGTAGGCCTTTCTTTTTAGCCTCAGGGGGTCTGCTAGGTCCCTGCAGAGCCAGGGGGACTGCTGTGCCCTCTTGCTGCCTTTCCTCTGGGAAGGAATAGACTTAGCTTGTGCATTGAGGATTGCTCCCTTGAGGATCAACCACTCTTCTTGAACTCCCCTCACTCTGGGATCATGGTCCCTTAGGGCCTGATTGACAAGCCTCCTGAGCTTGTCAAAGTCGACTTTTCTGAAGTCAAGGACTTCCGTGTTGCTGACTGACTTGCCAGCTTTATGGTGGATAGTGAAGGTGATCAGGTCACGGTCACTGTCACCCAAATTCCCATCGATCACTAGGTCGCCAATTAGGTCATCCGCAGTAGCCAGTACCAGGTCAAGCAGCGCTTTGCCTCTTGTTGGCCCACAGACTTCTTGAGTCAGGTAGAGGTCATCCATGCATGAAAGGAAGCTTTGCAACCGCTTCGATTTTGCTGAGTGATCCTCCCACGAGATGTCCGGGTAATTGAAGTCACCCATGACAGCCATGGTCCTGGAGCATGTGGCCTCAGCCAGTTCCCAGGTGAACTCCTGGTCAAGCTGAGGACTTTGGGTGGGAGGTCTGTTGTAGACTCCCACCATTATGTCCCCTGTGCCATGTTCCCCACAGATTTTAACCCAGAGGGTCTCCAGTCATCCACCCTGGTTGCGAATATCAGCTTGCAGGGACATGTAGCTTTCCCTAACATAGAGATCTACACCCCCGCCCCTTTTATCTACACAATCCCTCCTGTGCAGGGTATAGCCATCTATACCCGAGGTCCAGTCATGGGTGGAGTCCCACTAGGTCTCCGTTATCCTTATGACATCATAATTATTTGCATTGAGCAGGAGGACAAGCTCATCCTGATTATTCCCCAAGCTCCTGGCATTTGTGTACAGGCAGCCAAGTGTCCCCTTGGGGGCTCTTCCCTTGCCCACAGATTGTACCAGGGCTGGGGCAAGAGTGGGCTCCCTTAAGTGCTTTGGCCCACTGGCTTTGCAAGGGTTGCTCAGCAGGCCAGCAGTGGCGGTAGTCCCCCTGTCCCCCAACAGGCTTAGTTTAAAGTCTGGTGGAGCAGGTCAGCCAGTCTGGCTGGGAAGAGCCTCCTCCACAGGGGACAGAGGTGGAGGCCATCTCTTCCCAGCAGCTCACTGCCTGTCTCGCCAAAGAGCGGGCTGTGGTCATGGAAGCCAAAGCCTTCCCGATGACACCAGTGCTGAAGTCTTTGGTTGACTACATGGATTTTCCTCTCCCTCCTCAGCCCACAGCTGAAGACTGTGAGGATCGAAGAGAACACCACCTGTGTCCCCAGACCCTTTAGCCCCACTCCCAAATCCCTGTAGTGCCTCATGACCTGGATGGGAGAGCTCCAAGCCATGTCATTGGTGCCCACATGAATAAGGAGCACACGATAGTGGTCTGTGGGCTGGAGAAGCTTAGAGATCCTCTCCACAATGTCCCAGATGCGGGTGCCAAGGAAGCAGCAAACTTCCTGGCCTAAGGGGTCGGGGCAGCAGATTGTCCCCTCAGTTCCCCCTCAGGATAGAGTCTCCTACAACAAACACCTTACTTTTTGTCTTGGGGAGAGCGGGGACAGTAGATGCAGTTGAGCCGGTGTTGCCTGTGGGAGCTGGCAACTCAGCAGGCTCTACTGGAGCAGCAAGAGGTGCGTATCTATTGCTAAGCTCCGGAGGGGCAGGGGCCTTGGTGAGGCAGGCCTTAGGGCCCTTGACCATCATGGTCCATGCCCCTGACTGGACAGAGTGGGAGGTCCCGGAGTCCTCCTTTGTCCTGGAGGGAGACGGTGGTCTACCCTCTGACTCCCAGGGGAGAAGGGCCTGGCAGTAGGAGTCGATTTCCCACTCAGAGTCCCCTGATGGCGCACAGTCTCTTGACTGTGGGCTGGAGCTCCTCCAGCTGGCGCAGTAGAGACCCCAAAAGGGACTAGACCCCACTTGGGGAGGTAGTCATGCTCCTGGGCCCCAGAGCCTGAAAAGGGACAGGCAACCCCTGCAGAACAAGAGCCAGGGGCTCCATCTGCATGGAGCCCAGAACCATGGGCTCCATCTGGGTGGTGGTCTCTTAGGTGCCTGGGGGGGGGCTGCAGAGCCCAAGGGGACCCTCGGGGTGCAATGCGTGCCCACCCGTGTCATGCCTCTGGTCCACTGGCTACAGCTGGGGCTCTCTACCCTGGGGGGGTTTCACAGGCAGGGTCATGGGCCCTCCTGTGCACCTTCCAGTGCAAACTCCGTGCTGACTCATGCACCGGCAGGCAAGCGCACCTGTTTGCACAGCCTGGTCGTGTGGCTCCCTGGGAGGCTGGGCGAAGTAGGGCCCTGGGCAGGGCTTGACCCAGCCCTGCTCCACGTAGCTGCTGCCTCCCACTCAGTGAGGAGTTAACCCCCTCCCACCACAGGCTTGCCTCTGGCTATGCTGGGGGTTGGCGGGGGGCTCTACGGCTGCTGGGAGTGTCTGGGGGGCTTCAGGGGAGCGGGAACACAGTTAGCTTTCACCCACGTGTCTCTCACTGCTCCGGAGTCTAACTGGGACTTATTTTGTTGTTGGTGGGCCCTTTTAAAATGCACACATGCGCAGTGGGCCCACCATCAGGGAAAGCTGCTCTTGGGCAAGGGGGTCCCTGCGCTACTGGAGGGGGACTGGTGAGTACCCCTTCCTGCCTCTCTCTCTCCCTGGGGGGCTGGGCCAAGTAGGGGTCTGGGCGGGGCTTGACCCAGCCCGGCTCCATGCAGCCGCCTCCACCCACTCAGTGAGAAGTTAACCCCCTCCACCATGGGCCCCACTTGCCTCCGGCTGTTCTGGGTGTCAGCAGGGGCTCTGTGGCTGCTGGGGGGTGTCTTGGGGGCTTTCGGGGAGTGGGGGTGCAGCAAGCTTTCACCCGCTCACCGCTCCGGAGCCTATTTATCCAGGAATAATTTTCATCTACAGTGAACTAGAAGTATGAATTCCATGGAAATATAAGACTCAGTGCACGCACCTACACAAGATGTTCATCGCAGAGCTGTCTAATTAGCTCCCCAGGAAAGTTTTCTTGTTTATATGAGGCCTCATTAGGCCACAGTAAACTAATTAACACCACTGTTAGTGCTTGTAAATACAAGTATTATCCTGTGGCAGAGCCTTATTGTGCAGCAACGCACATGTAATTACTGATGGAGCAACCAGCTAGCCCTGCACTGGAGCACCGTCATGGCCTTGGCAACCCCTCCGCAGCATGTTGAGCTGGGTCAGAGCAGCCTCAGGCTGGCAGGTTGATCCCCTGGGCCCCAAGTCAGCTGGGGCTGCTCCGATGTGGCTCAGCATGCTGCAATCCTGGGTGCACATGAAGATGTGGTATCCAGGAGCAATACATTCTGGTGCAATAAGTGCCAGAGTGTATTGTACTTTATTAATTGCATGTATAGATGTGCCCAGTGGGTGCATGTACATGTGCAATTAATTCAAAACAATAAACTGTGGAACAGTTTGAGCTGGAGTAAACTACTCCCAGGTGCAGCATCTACACATGCATCTGGGACATCAGCAATTTGAGTTGGGGTCAAGCATTTTACACTAGGGCTAGGTGGGTGGAGGTGGGTCAGCTGGGCTCTGGATGGCAGCATTGGGTGGTGGAGGGGTTGGCTCAGGCACTAGGGTGCTGAAAGTGTGAAGCTATGTGGCTGGGCAGCAGGCAGGAGTACGGCATCCAATACTTGGCCTAGCTGGATGTAACTCATGCCTGTGCTAAGCCTCTACACCTGTGTTTAATTGCAATTAATTATCCTGCTGTGTTAGCCCAGCAATGTTAATTAGTTTATTGCAGCTTAATAGCAGTGCACATGTAGACAGTGATGCTTTGCTCTGCAGCTAATTAGTCTATTCTGCAGTTAAGTGCACATGTAGACATAGCCACCTTGACCACAGTCAGTTGGGCCCAGATGTGAGCTGGGAGTATCTAGGTGAGGCTTTCCCACCCTCTACATTTTAAAATAACTTAATGCAACCCTGAAGAGCCCAGAATGCCACAGTAAGCTAACTCCCAAATGTCTAACTCCTGTCAAAACAGGATAAGGAATATGCTTGGCTTGACAAAACCAGAGTATTGTGGGTGGTTGTGGTATGAGAGGTAAGTGTTGAGTGACTTTGCTAATACACATTTTAAACATGCTGTAGCGGGCCAGTAGGGGGCGCTCCTGCGTTGAGCCACCCACCTCCCTGCACCCGACCACCTTCCAGGCTCCGAATGCCTCCCTAGGTGCGCCTTATGCTCAGCCGACCCCTCTCCCGGAGCACACTCGCTAGTCTGGGGGTAACGTCGCCACCACCACCCTGAGAAGGGAGTGTCTCGGCCCTGTGTCCTCGGGGAAACACAGGCCTAATAGTCCAATGGGTACTCGACCCGGTACAGGCACTTGGGGCACTTCCCCAAGTCAGGGGGCAAAAAGCAAAGTCTCCCTTAGTCCGCAGACCTAAGGGGTCTCATAGGCATAATTTAGACCCACCCCTCAATAAGTCTCCCACACCAGTCAAAAAGGAGAACTTTATTGATTACAAGGGGTAGGGTGAACTAGGGTATAGGATTGAGCAATATCTTAGAAATCCTAAAGAGCAAACAGTGTGGCTGAGGTAGCCTTTTGATTATGCATGTGCATTACTGCCAGCTAAATATCTAATCGGATCTCAAGTAGCTTACTCACAAGCATCTTCCAGAGGCTGGTGAAATTGCCCTCTGTAAGCAGGAGGTTTCTAGCTTGTGAGTTTGGGGGAGAGAGCCAACTTTAGAAGGTAAAGCTCCTCTGTGTCCCCCGCATGGCTGCTGCTTCACCTCATGGCCGAAAAGAGAGCCCTCTTTCCCCCCCCCCCCAACTTATATAGCCCCTGTGACCTCATTCACCTGGTCCAGTGGAGGTCAGCCCCAGTTGGCTATCAGCCAACCAATTTGAAATACATCATCTGTCACTGGGCAGATTCCAGCTCCCCAGGTAGATGCCCCTCACCCAGGTAACTGATGCCAGTCACGGAGGCAGAGGGAGCGGGTTTCCCCCCTCCCTCAGGAATGCAGCCAGCTCAGGTTACCTAGAGACAGGCTGAGGTGTGAATCCTCCGTGTTGGCCCATCTAATCACATTGTCACAGGGCAGAGATTTTGGGGAGAAACCAAGGTGGCTTTCTGCCACATATGCAAGCATGTTCAAGGGGAAATGAACATTTACAGGAGCTTGGGAAGATATGAATTGAGATGGGTGTTGTTGCAAGTCAGTAAGCGTCATGTTTTTTCCCCTGAAAAATTCGACTGAAGTACTGTCTCAACAATAGATATCACAATCTCAACATAGGACTAAACTCTAGCAGAGTTCCGCTTCCTTCCTTTATATCTTCCTCCTTCCCAGGAAGACAGAAAAACCTTTGGTGTATTATACAAATCAGTATTAAGTTATATTTTTTAAAAGTGGATTTTTAACTTGACAGAGTGTAACAAAGGAACAATTTTGGTTCATTTTTCAAATCCTTCTAACTCTATGCACTATTGATTTGAGTCAACTGAACTGCCAAGCATGTACAATGAAGTGTATGTGCCAAAAATAATCCTTATGAAACATTTATTAAGAGGAAAAAACCTCCATATTTTCACCAGTGATATCCAAAATTTTGCATCTCGGATATTTTACTTGTTTCCCCCCCAAAATCCACCATTCTACATCATAAAACACTCACCAAAGAAAGCATATTTCAGCTCCGTTAAGTGTGAAAATAAGTTTTAAACAGATCATTTGCATTTTGTCCTTTTTACCCATTCACTCATGTTACGTAAAATTATCATATTTCAAGCTTCAGCCAAAGTCTATTTTTTATAAATATAACCTTTTAAATGAAATTTAAAATCAAACAGACAATAGCTAAATGGTACTAGCATGTTACATTGTGCAAGCTCTATGTGTATTTAGTGAAGTGAGTATGAGCTAACTTTGCTTCTAAATCAGTGGTATCAAACACATCTAGCCTCATGGGCCATATGAAAGGTGCTGGGCTGGTCTGTGGGCTGGGTTGCACAAACTGGCCTCATGCACTGGTGCAAGTGCACAGGGCTGATCTGGTGCAAGGGAGCTTATGAGGCATATGCCTATCCAGGGCTTGCACACAGAACCAGCACAGGGCATACATTAAAAGAGGTACCTGCACCAGCCCAGTCCTGCACACTGTTCCAGTCCGTCGATCTGGTTTGTGGGCCTGTCCAGACTGGCCCAGGAACTACCTGTGTTGTGTGTAGTGCCCATTCTGGATGCGACCCTGTGCATCACATGTAGCATGCACTGGCCCCAATCCAGAGCTCACACTGAACATAGCTGGCATGGCATGGCAGCACCAGACTGGACCTGTATGCTAGGTCCAGCTTGCAGGGTGGGTCTTGGGTCCAGTCTGGCCCAAAAGCCTGCTCACGACTCTGGTCTGATGCGAGTACCACATGCAATGTGGACCAGACTGGCTCCCCATGCTAGGACCGAAGCATGCTGCATGGGCATGTAGTGTCAGCCCCAGACCCACAGGCCAAATCCTAGGGTTCCACAGACTGGATCTGGCCTACAGAGCATGCCTGCAAGTCATGGAAATCCTTCTTCCCTTCATTCATTGGAATTAAAGCCAATGGACAATGCCACTTTTGAAGGTCAACTGAGCTAGAATTTTGACTAAATAGATATGTTACGGTTTGACTTCTTACATGTTATAATTCTCTGGAGACAATAAATGTTCTAATTCTGAAATATTTTTATGTCACCTGTTTCTCTTTAATACAGCCACAGAGTTTAGTAGGAAATGGTAACTTAGCTCCAATCACACTGTTGCCCAGAAACCTCTTTAATGCTAGGAAGTCTAGGGGCAGCCCCAGCCAGGGAGATCCTGCAACGTGGAGTTCTGAGCAGATAGGCCACATGTAGGGCTCATTTCAATGGGCAGAGATTTTCAGTTAGGAAGACATCTTCAGTTGCTGTCAGTTGTCTTCAACTGAAGTCTTGGATTGCCATTCAGCAGATGATTTGCCCATGAGTTTCCTTCCTCTCAGTATTTACCCTGGAAAAACCTTTAGAGACAAGGAAAAACTCTGTGTCCTGGAGTTCCCTTTTTCCTTCTATTCTTATCCATTTGTCAGCACTGCTGCTGTTACCTGCCATCAAATTGCCTGATTTTTATTATTATTCCTCTTTTATGAGTTAATTCTTCTTGAAGAGTTCTATTTGACACTTTCCCTTTTCTAACATATTCACATTTTCTCCTCAGAATGTAGTTTTTTTACATTTTTTCTACAGTAGTGTCATCATCATTTTCACACTGCTGCTGCTATTGTTACAGTGCAATTTGCTTCATGAGAACTCAGTCACATTTATTTTCTAATTATGTCATGGCTATATTTTTCTTTTATGGGTATAATGTAGCGTGTCTTTCAAACCTCCTGCTTCACGATTCAGTGAAATTTCTAATGTGCTTTCTTGTCTTATTTTGAGTATATGATTCATTTCAAATTCAGGCCAGGAGAGTCAAGATAGTACTGATCTTTTCTGTGTCACAATGCTGCATTTATACTTGACAGTGTACCGTAAGTTGCATGAGCCTAAATACACTCCACTTAATGTGTTTTCATTCCTGATTTTTATTCTCAACAGACAGTGTTTTATTTCCCACTGCTTGCATTAATCTAGGATTTATCTTATTCTCAGCTTGACATAGGCTGTCTGATGCCCAAATATTTTATCCTTGCGTTCAATTTGTACATGCCTTTTTCCTCCTCCTGCTGACTCACTGTCTAGATAAATGGATAAATTGTTTAAATGTACTATTTTGGTGAAGATGGACATTACAAGGTTTAGAAGCCTTATCACCCTCTCCCCATGCAAAGACTAGGAAATTAAGCAAGTTGAAACCTGCAGTATTTTCATGGTGGTGTTTTATTACAGTGGGCCTGTACATGGAACAGATAAAGTCACGAACCATCAAATCTTGTATAACCTGAGTAATATGGAAATACCACTTATTTTCAGAGACAAAGACAGGAAACAGGGAAATCTTATGGAAGCACAGTGTCATGTTGCCACCTGAAAACTCCTTTTCTGCCTCACAACACTGTTCTTCCTGAACTGTGTAGGTAATGTTCTTCTCATGGATGGCTTTCCCTCCCTTTTGTTCCCTAATACATGAATGTAACTTCTGGTATAGGACAAACACAAAGCATATGGAAACCAATTACAGAAGCAGCCAGATACCTTTAACAAGCTGCAAGCCGGAACAACCCAGCTCTAGTTCAATGTGGGCCAGATGGCATTGATAGCCAGGGTTCAAATTACACTCTGACTCTTGAGGGGGTCTGCAGTGGTAGCAGCCAAAAGCCGGAAGGAGCCACTGTCACCGCCACTGCTGTCACTGGCACCTGAGTTGCTTAGGAAGGTGCACAGCAGGCCAAGAGCTCTTGTCTCGTATGGGGGGCAGGGGCTTATCTGATGGCTAGAAAATTATATTTAGAAGTTTGCTTTTGGGAACTGGCTCATAGGTAATATATATATGCATTAGAATAATAGTTATAGCAGGAAGGGTTAATTGATTTCTAAAAGTCTGTTTTCTTACACAGTTCTCATAGTCTTCAAAAGCAGAAAGGGTATCTAACCCAGGCAAGCAAACAGCAAGGACAACAGATATACACAACCTGGATAATTAAAAACATCCAAATTTTATTTTCATAATAGAGACAGGCCTGGCTCCAGGGCTTCAGGGTCACAGTGCCTGCTTACAGAAAGCCATAAGATTTTCCAGTTTTGGGGGAACAGACCAAATTAGGAAGACACCAGTAAATCTCCAAATTAGGATGTGGGAATCTGATAGGTTTTGAAAATGGGATTTTGGCTGACAACGCATGACGTGGACAGTGTGACAAGACAGAATACAAAAGGAAGAGTTTTCAAAACAGCAAGGGGATAGTTGGTATAAACCCCCGACCTCCAAGGTTGCTGGTGTTGGACAGTCAAGCAAAGAACCTCAATGTGGCATTTACATAATGGCTGGACAGACCGCTCTTCTAGGTGTATATTCTGAACACCTAGAAATGTGAATAATGTATGTTGTACTTGCTTTGCCTGCATTACATTTATTTCCTATCACTATGTATCAATAAAATTCAACTATTACCAATGGGGAGGGGTTGTGGTTGATCTGAAGGTTGTACTCACCTGCAGCAAAGGTATTGGGGCTGGGTTGTAAATCCAGTGCCAACATAGTCTCTTATGGGGGGCAGTGCTTGTCTCTTAGATGCAGGGAAGGGAGGTCACATCCATCTTGAGCTTCTCCATATTTTGAATCCTGTTGGTAGCCCATCAGCACCTGGGGAGTTTGTCTCCATGCCAGAGCTAGGCACCTGGGAGCTGTGTCTGTATCACTGACACTTTCCCTAGCCTCCTGCTTCCTGGCTATGGTGCTTTACATGCAGCTGCCAGCTGGTGGGGACATGGACTACTAGGACTGGGTATCTAGAAGCTCCATCTTTGCTGTTGCCAGTTCTCCCTACCTCTGCCCTTGTTGCCTCCCAGCTGCACTGCAGCTCCCCAATGGATAGAACTATGCTCCAACCTCAGCCAGAGAGCAAGGGAAAGTGGTGGCAGTGTGGGCTTAGCTTCTCACAGCTTGGCACAGTCAGAGATATAAACAAAGCCCTTCAGCTCTAGGAGCCAGATCCAATAGTTCTGCAGGCTGAATTCAGCCTTTGGGCTGTAGGTTCCCAACTCTGGAATTAGAGAAAGAACCTCTTGCTTACATAAAAGTGTCATGATATCTGCATGCATAAGAGGCTACTTGGTTATGACATCCACAGAATAAGCCCTTTGACCAAAGGTCACTATATTTGTTGGGGAAACTATTACAGAAACAGAAAACAGAATTTGCACGTAATCAAATTCTTAAGGTTGTCATATGGCATTAAACATATAGTTGTAACAAAGTATCTTTAAAAATAAGTAGCACTCATGGTATATCAAAGATTTGAAAAAAATTGTGCCTGCCTATGAAACTGTTATAGAAAAATAAAATGGTAGCCAGCTACTTTCTTTCTATCCAACTCTCCTGAATGGAGTATTTCAAGTTATCTGTAATCTTCCAAGCATTTTGCTTTATTTTCGTACAAGAAAAATGAAAGGAACTATATCAAGTCAAGACTTTTGATATGATTTTCAAAATCCAGAGAGGACAAAGGGGCTGTCAGCTTTTTTCTATGATGAAAACTTCCAGCAGGTTTTTTTTTCTTTTGACTTGAATTTGTGAAAATGTGAAAAAATAAAAAAGGCAGAATCTTGTTTTCTGACCCAAAAATCACTGCTTGTGCTTGTCATAATAGAGTGTACTCTAAGGTGTGCTTGCTCCAGACCACAACATCCCTGCCTGGTCTTGGACAGTCCCCCACAGCCAACCCAGGGGTGGCTTCTAGAGCAGGGAGGGAGCCAAAACTCCTTCCCACTCTGACACCCTGGTGTTTCAACCCTGCAGCCCTTTACTCAAGGAGTTAGCATCCAGATCCACTCTGGAGAGGGGGACTTTACCTGTCGTTGGGCAGGCCAAGTGCAACCTGAAATTTCAAGCAGCAGCAACCCAGCCCTACTCCAGTAAAGGCATTTATAGGGACAAGGCCACCGAGCTGTAGATTCTCCGCCTCTCCTGCAAAGGGTTAAGTAGTTCCTATGCCCCCGATATAGCACACACAGCACCAGCAAATTTGCTCTCCTGTTTTTTTTTTTCTTAGTGTCTCTATGTCAGGAGCCCCCAAAGCTCCTCTCCTGGTCTTTGACTCCAGAGTCCTCTCACCAGGAGCTGACAGCCTGCTTGTTCACAGCTCGTGTCCGCTTATCTCATTCAGCTTCCCACCAGCCTCCTGAGTGTCAAACCTCTCACTTTTTTTCCTGTATTAGCAAAGCTATTCAAGACTGTTGATCCTAAAGATCCATCTTGTCTCCTCTTGCACATAGGGAGCCCTTAACCCTTCATTCTCTGTGCACAAGCTAATGAGGTAAACCAAGTCACACAACATTATAACACAGTTGACACAAAACATTATAATAAAACCCATCACAGCACTATTTAAGGAAGGAGAACAAGAAAAAAAAAAAACTGACTGGCCAAGAAAACAACTATGAGAGGGACACATAAATAACAAAATGTAACAAAATTAACACTACCCCTGATATACTTATGTTAATATGTTTGGAAAAAGTTCTCCAAATTGCCCTGAAATTTACATCTACACAAACTTACTAGTATATTAAGCATATGAGATAAAAAGTCAAGGGAAAATAGATCTCACCTAGGGGGACACTCATATAAAAAAGCATTTCTCTTTCCACCATGCAAAACTTTCCTCCAAAGACCCCTCTGAATTCTTTAGTTCCTAGGTCAGCCCCAGGTTTTTCTCTGATCATCCTAGGAATAAGATTATTTAAGTCAGAGTCTGATCTTTGAATTCTATTAGCTCCCCAGTCACGCAGGAGTCAATCATTTCATGTTTTTCCTTCTGTGAAAAATTTCAGAATCCTTCCATCCTTGGATAAGGCTTTCTGGCCCCTTCATTAAGCTCTTGTGCTAGGATATAAACCAGGAAAAGCAGAATTTACCTCTATACAACCCTTCAGCTTAAAATGCTTAGAACTTGTGTAGCAAGTGTTTTATGCCCTGTACAGCTTCTGGCAGAGAAATGGCTCCAATCTTACCTCCCACAGTCTTTCTGTAGCTCAAATGCTTCTACTGGGTAGCTGTTTATTTCTTTACTTCTTTCATATCCCTGACCTTTTTTCTAATATGTTGAGCAGTGTTTGGAGTCAGAGTGATGAATGAGATGCGATGATGAGAATCATAGTCAGGGTGCAATGTGTAGGCTCCCTTCTAGGGCAGCATAAGTATCAGACGGGGGGGGGGGAGTGAAAATCTGACAGTTTTAGTCTGCTGACAGGTCATGTTTATGGGCTCTGTAAAGAATACAGATGAGAAAGTAAAGAGGCAGAGACGACAATGACATAATAAATCTTACCCATAATGTTTTCTACCAAAAAAAAGTGAGGAAATAAAATCAAGTCTAGAATTCTGTTAATGGTTAGGCTGTCACAGAATAAAGCCTCTTCACTGTCTCCTTCTTTGTATGAGATTAATAGATGCACTAGACTTCTCTGTATAGTACTTTTGCAATCTGTACCCAAAAATTGTAGGTCTTCTCTCTCCTTTGATCTCAAGCATTTGGGGTAAGAAAGGAGTTCTGTTTGCATTCTTCTCTCCAGCAGGATCCCAAAAGGTTCATTTAGTTTTTCTTAATTTTATTAGCAGACCAAATCCTGCAGTCCTTGCACATTACCTCTGCTCAGCTGTCCTAAATCTATATAGCTCCACTGGTTTCACAAGAACTATGACAACTCTCACTAGCTTCTGACATGCAATTTCTGCTCAGAAAGGACTTCTACTAAAGTCCCTGAATAAAGATATCAGAATCAGGGCTTACCAACTTTATTTAATATTACCCCAGATACAGCTGTGGTTGTACTCTAGTTAGCCCTTCAATCCATACTGGGTGCATCTACATGTGCACCCAACTGTACATGTTATTTAGCAAGTAGTAAATGACTCCGCAGTAACTACCATTACTGCGTAGTCCCAGCAGCCAGGGCCATCCCTAAGGAGTATGAACTGGGGCAACCACCCTGGGCCCCACACTTTGGGCGGCCCTACGGAGGTGGGCAGAGCGGTGGTTCCATGTCCAGCTACTTGCTACCTCCCCCCCACCCGCCCATTGCTGATGCCGCCACTGCCAATGGTGGCGGCAGCTTCTTCGGGTCTGTAGTCCATGGGATCGAAGCCGGGGCAGGGCTCCACATGGGCTGGTTTGCCCCAAGCCCCACACCCTGCTCTGTTCAGCTCTCCCAGCAGCACATGGGTTGTTTCCAACTATATTGCACAATAGTAACGAGCAACTGTGCAGTAGCGTTGGTGTCACAATTTGTGCCCACCAGTGCTATGTCACTGTAGCAATGAGCTACACCACCATAGCTCATCTCTACAGTGAAGTAGTGTCTCATGTAGATGCTCCCTCTGAAATATTGTGAAAGGAAACAACTATAATCTAATCTACTCTTCATTGTTTGCTATCTATTCCTGCGTATCTCCTGATCCATGCAGAACAGGAAACTAACACTGGAATCAGATGAAGGCTCATGTCCTATAGCTCTTACTAGAGAGATACTAAGTCTTTGAGCTCTTGAGGTCCTTCATTTTATGCCCACAGTAATATGAGAATGCAGATTCAGTCTTTATAAATTACTGCAGACCATAGTGACCAGGATATTAAGTGAGATAGATAACGTGATATTCAAAGCTGTTGACAACATGAAGGTCACTTTTATTTGAGCTTTGTTACTTATTCCTTAAAGCCACAAATATAACTAATCAAAAACTTGAAAACAAATTTAGTCAGAAAATTATTTACATAAATTTATTAAGATCAGTTATTGTTCTCCAAAAGAAATCAAAGATTCACTAAGCAATAGCAGTCTTGTAGTCAACTAATGATAATAACAACTAACTTCCTATGTCCTGAATAGCTATTCAATACTGTAGCCTTCCTCCCTACTGTCATCACAGCCTATTGCCCAAGATAGTCTAAGAGAAGAAAATATAAGATTTGTCCTATGTCCAAACCATATTCTAACACTCTCAAGGATACCCCTAGGGAGCAAGACCTTATCCACCCACTCCCACTCCAAGCCACTCACTCCCACCTACCACTTACACATTCCAATACTGGAAATGTGACAGTACAGACACTACCTTACTACCACTCATGCTCCCTATCCCCAGTGTGACCCTTGGGTGTTCTTACTGCTGTATTTCTGTATTTGGTGCATGGACTACCACCTAATATTTTAATTTGGTAATTAGAAAAAGGGAAGTTTTGAATATGTGCAAATCTGCACTGAAAACAGTGTCCAAGTAATCTCAGACAATTCAGTGGGTTACAATTAAATGGGAAATCAAATCTAAGTGATATGGACGGGGTTGCTTTTTCTTTAGCATCTGCTAATTTACACTTCATTTACTATCAGTCCAACCTTAACACACCTAACCCATTAGTGAAAACAATACTGCACATAATTCCAGACAGTGTCCTTTACAAATTGGGTTTCTTTGAGGAGGTCACAACATGGGGACTCAGGGAAAAAATATGGAAAACAAAATCATCAGCCATTTGGAAAATTGTGACCATTGCCTTCAGCATTAAAAACATAGCTGCAGCTGATAATAAAACAAAAATCACTCTGGTTTGTACACAATAATACCTGACAGTTACATAATAGCCTTCTTCTTAGGATCTCAGAGTTCACATATTAATTAGTTAAGTCTCTTGATATTAGATACATTACACCAGTTATATTAATTATATAGTTTAATAAAGCATAAACAGGTCAAAGGAGAGGTTAAGAGATTTGACTAACATCACCCAGAAGTTTTAATTTCCAGTTTTCTTATGTAATTATGGAACTATCCTGAATTATAACTTATCTGTTACTTTATCAACACTTGCCCTGGTCACTATGTGCTTTATAAAATAGCATATTTATCAACTCTATTACATTTATGTGGGTAATGGTATTTCTTCAGTCCCTGTAGAGAAAAGATTATTATTGCAGCTTCGTGTATCATATAACAACAAAAAATTATTTACTAGCAATTATGTTTCTAGTAATTATTTTGTTCAGCAGTTTATTAAAATGCTTCCAGCTTTTCTCCATTAAAAATGGAGGGGGGGAATGGAAAAGAGAAAAGTAAACAAATTATAGCAGATCTATAAATAGAAAGTAGAATGAAAAACAAAAAAGAAAAACAAAAGAATAACTAAGTAGGATAGAGAGCTATCTACCCAGTTAACTCCAATATAACTGTTAACTGTTGCAGGTACTACAGCCAATAGAAATAGTTAATACAGCTGGATATATTTTGGGTTTTCATATACATCCCTAGTTGACAACTACTTGAAACCAAATAGTCTGAGATTCAGTTTCTCTAACTGTAAACTACACTGATCTGTTTAAGCAACAACTGGTTACAAAAGGGGTGATAGAACTAATTCTGTGCTCATTGCAGAACCAGGGAGAAAGAGAGATAAGGCTTTAATCCACGTTTTTGTGCCTTCTAATCCTGTCTTTCTTTACCTGCAGTGGTGTTACCTTATAACAGCACCATGCTCTAACCATGTCCAAGCCATCACTTTTCTCATCTGTACTACAGCCTCTCTCTTACCCTGTTGAACAAAACCAGAGATAAATGTATGTCTGTTATTTCAAATTTGCCTAGATGAGGAATGCCTTTGTGAGAAGGACATTCACTTAAATTAATACACCCATAAGATGTCATGGGCTGTGTAACACTGAATCTTGGGACAGAATCTGACTACTGGAATGAGATTTTATCTGTAGGAATAATGGCTATAGTAATGATATGGAAAAGGAAACCTAGTAAAGACCTAGTTTAGTCCTAATACCTAGTTGAATAATTATGTCTAAGAGCCATCACAGAGCAATTTAGGATTAACAACTGTGTGTGTTTCTCAACAAGTAGCTCTCCTCCACGGTCTAGTGGACTTCCTACATAAATGTCTGAGAGAAAGCAGATGCTGGAGCTTTCCCAGGCTAAAAACTTAATTTAGAGCTGAAATAATTCTTTGAGCAAAAGGCACCATCTCCCACAACATGCCAGAAGTTGGGGCCAGAAGGAAGGAGAAGGAAAGACTGGTTTGCCTGAAAGATTGTATAGACCTCAAACTCAGACAGAGATAGGTGAGATGGGGAAGAGAAACAGAGGTGAGGGCAGTGGCACAGCAGGGAAGAATTGCATTTTTGAAGATTAATTGTTAATTTGCAGGGGTCTTCCTAATGCTTTTATAAGAATAAAATAAATAAGAAATACATTTACTAAACCTAGTGTTTCTGATATAGCTTGCTTAAAGGGGTTCAGAGTACTCATGGTGAGGTGGAATTGTGATCACAGGGAATCTTTAGAAAGACTAAGACCTTGACTTCAGTATTTAAAGAAATCAATTTACCTACATCCCACGGAAGTATGGCAGAAGTAGCATCTGAGACTGAAAGTAAACTAACTTTAGAGTACATCTATCCTTCTAAATGAAGATTTGATTACGTTAACACAGCAGCAGTTTTGACCAATGTCTACTATACTTAAAGTTTCAGAAAGTTCACTGGAACCATGTATCTGATTAAGTCCACATTTCAGATCAGGGTACTGATATCAGTGGGAACTGGATCAGGCTTTTTGTCACTAAATTCCTATTGGAAAATTAATAATGACTTGTTAACAACTCACTAACTAGTTAAAACCTCACAATGATTCTTTGTAGGTGTGACAAGGGACTGGTTCATTAAACATGCAGACTAGAATGAAAGATCAATCAATGTTATCATCAGGCTGAAGCTGCAATCAATGACAGTTACATCTCTGTCCAAAACCCTTATTAAAATTTGAGCAGAGTCTGGATGTTAGAAACTATTCTATACATGAGAGAGAGGTGTATATTTGTAAGTAGCTGGTTGGCAGATCAAGTAACAGCTGATGGTCCTCAAATCAGGATGTGTAGAATAGTTCCCCAGTTTTGTAGCATGAGGAAAACTTGTGTTGTGTGTGAAAGATTTCATTAGAACAGATTTTGACATGGACCTCACTCTGGAAAACAAAAGTGAAATATGTCTGAACCATAATCCCTCTATTCCAACTTTCATTTGCTGGGGATCCAGCTGGCATAGGCTGTCTGACATGATAGGTATTAAAGCACAGAGAAGAGAATCAGAGAAACCTGAGGTATCCTTATGGACTGATTGCCATTTATGCATTGAGTAGATCTCAACACAGGAGAAAACTGGTTCATGGTGTAACCTAATTAAGGAGTTCCCTTTGTGTTAAAAGAAAAAAAAAAAAAAAGATTATTTCAAACTACTGATATGAGCCTACCAGGCCCTGGACCCCCTCAGGAAGAGTGCTGTCACCTGATATGCATAAAATTTCCACATGTCCATCATCCTAGACTCCCCCCGGCAAAAATAAAAGCCAGCATCTATGGAGCCTACAATCAAAGACAACTTGCAACCATCTAGAACTAGCCAAGATCAGATACATTATCTCCCAGATTAAATTGAATGAAATTGTTGAGAAGTTTTAATTTCTTTCCTAATAAATATTTCTGCAGTCAATTTGTTATAAATCCCACTGTTGTGACCTACATTTCTCCAAACTGTAAGCCTCATGTGCAACACTTTGCACAGGAGAAATTAAAAAGGATACTTGATTTTAATTTCATAGAATAAATTAAAAACACATGTAAGTGGTTGAAACCCAACAAACGGCTGACCTTCCAATGGTCCCCAATGAACAGATCAGTTTTCAAAGGTGGGATTTGCTTTTGCATCTGTAGTTCAAAATGAATGAATACCTCAGTTTTCAAAGACACTGACTCAGCGGAAACAAGAATATTGTTTATCTTCTTTCTCTATTTAAGGATAGATATCCTTCTCTTTGCATGAACATGCAAACAATATTATCATTATATTTGAGCATATGGGGATAATGGAATCCTTAATTAGTAACTGGAATATTATTAAATCAAACATGGTTGTGAAGTACTGACTGATCTTTCCCTCTTCAGGAGAAAAATAGAGGACATCAAGGCGTCCGGTTCCATATCAATACAGGATAGAAGACAACTGGACTGTTCTTGATGATGACCACCTTAGTGGCAACAGATGGTAGTTCCACTCTTTGAAGAGCATGAAGCAAGGGCCCACAGGGAAGCTGTGGGGCCTGGCACTTTTAAAACCATTATGAACCCTGTTTTGCATGCTCTTTGTATTAATCCCATAATCTATTACAGCACTAATTTAGCCATCTATTCCATAGCTGTCAAAATTGCTGAGTTTAAGGCCATCTTAATGCAGGAGTGACCCACAAGAGTGTTAACTTCATCTATACAAAGTCCTCCTGCTACTATGTAGAAAGAAGTTTTGCAGGGAAAGATTAGAGTTGTGTCACTGTTATGCACAGCCTCCCATCCCCCTGTGTGTGTGCATGTGTTTGTGTGAGAGAAAGAGAAATAATGGGAAAACATTCATCTCTGATCCCAATGATCCCACTGCTACACCTGCCATGCTATCCTTACTGGTAACTGGAATTAGAATTTAATCCTATGAGAAAACTGAACAGCAACTTCTATGGGGGTTGCTACAGTCACGAAGGAATATTTTGCAACTGTTGTTCACAAGGGAAGGCATTTGCTTGAGTTTTGTTTGCTGTTATTGAATCAGTTTTCTGTAACTCTCTATGGGCAGCACATTGCATATTTTAGATTAGTTGAGAAAAATTAGACAAAAAATTACATTCCAACTTCATTTTATAGTAGAAAATGAAATTGTTTCACACATTTTATATTTCTTAGTAACAGGATCTTAGCCTGTATTTCAAAGATCAGAAGAAAGCTTCCCTACTTTAAAAGTTAAGTTGAAACATTTATTTTTTTTAATCTGCCAAGGTCTGACCTCAAGGTTTGTTTTTCCCAGAACAACATTTAATACCATTGTCACCTAAAACCAAAGCAGAGGGCTGGATTCTTTCCATTGTTTTAGTTGTTAGTGGTGTTATCAGCTATCACAGGTGCTACAGAATCCTGAACTCAGATCTTGGCAGGAAAAAAAGTGTTTCAGCTTCTGCTCATTAAAAGAACTTGAATAAGATAACATGATAGCATCACTGCTGAAAGGTAAGAAAAGGGTGCCATCGTCTTTCTTAAAATAAAGTTAGTGTTAACGTTTTTTTCTTATGAACTTTTAACATATGAAGCTAAACCAGACAATGTTATGCTTTGAAACCTAAAGAGAGAACATTCAAATGTATAAAAAGCAGCAAAGCTAAGTCAGAGAGCAACTGCAAATTTTACATTTCCATCCTGTGACTCTGCTGCTATCTTTTTGCCCCTTTGTTTTGTGACTGAAGATATATTTACACCACAGCAGTAGCATGTCTTGATCACAGTGTGTTCCAGCCACCTGTTCCCTTACGTGTAGTCCAAACCTAGAAGTATGCCAGAAAGACTACTCAAGGATTGTCTCCAATGGAAACTTTCAAGCATACCAGAGACACAGATTTTGAGGGTAGCTACAGAGGGATATCCTGAAACAACTTGACTTGTTTGTTTTAGGTTTGGAATTTGTGAGCAAGCCCAGGATGAAGAAGTAGAGAGGGCATGTTCAGAAACATCTCAACTAAAACACCTGCTGCTGTAATATAGACATCCAGGGTAAGTACAGGCATTCAAAAAACCCAAGGCACAATTGATCTAACTTACAGGGTTTTCTGTAACTGGTAGTTTAGATGGATAGTGAACAGAACCCACATTTGCCATTTAGTGGGGGGATGAAAATCTAAGACGGGGTTTTGCCTGTTTTAAACTAGTCTGTGTCTGCCAAATTTCTGTTCTGTAACAGGTATAGGCCAGTTGTGTGTCCTGAACTTCTGTTCTGTTACGGGTTTCCAATCACTTATACTGGTAAAAGTGTAATGTTTGTACTAAGCCACGCTGTGTAGACATAACACTTTATTTTAAGGAAGAGGATGGCACCCTTTCAGGCTGATATTACATATTATCTGATTTAAGCTCTTTAATGAGTAGGGGCTGAAAAATGATTTAGTGTATGTCTATGGTACATCCTGAATAATAAACAGTTACAGTGAACATCCAGAACCATGTGATTAGCAGACAACAGAGAAGGGAAGATTAACATTTTAAAGTCTATTTTAAAATTCACTAATATGTAATTTTAGAAGTAGGCATGAGTAGAAATATTTCAGAGTTTTTAAAGAAAGAATTAATCATTAGATTAACTAATCTTGATCTCCTGCGTAACAGAGTTCATAGAGTCTTATCTGGTCACTCAGGCATTCAGGAAGCCCGAGGCAGAAACCCTCTTTCCCGCTTTACTCTAGACACCCAAGGTTAGGTCAGTAGCAAACAGAACAGATGTTAGCCCTTCGGTGGGGTGGGGCTCCAGTCTCCCATGGAGTGCAGCATGGCCCTGAGAGAAACAGCAAAAACAAGTCAATTTTGCAGAATTATGATCCCATTTAATGGGACATGCTCCCTTAGGCACCCAAGATTGGAGGGGGCAGGACTTGGAGCTTTGTCAGGGCTCAAGGCTTCAACAGGGGAGTGTGGGGCAGAGGGAAACCGGGTGATTCACCCTTCCCCTATGTTGCAGGATTCCTGCCCACCCTCCTTGGCCCCAAACCTTTTGTGGGCTTCTCCATCACAATGGCCTAAGAGAAGGCTATGACTGCAGGGGGTGGCCTGTGATGGCTTCAGCTCCCCCTCACCCTTTCCTTTGTCCCTTCGCTTCCCCCACTGGGTACTTCACTGGGGCCTGGGCCCTCACCACAATCTCAGGGATCTGGGAAAAACTTTACCATCACAGGTTGCACAGAGTCCTTGCATGGGGACTGATTCATCAGGAGAAGTTTCAGAAGGAATGGCCATGGGTACTGCAGGTTATCCTAGCGCAGCAGCCACAGCACTGGTACTGGGGTGTTGGTACACACTCCATGCTTCTGGGAAGGGCACAGTGGCGTGTGCTGTAGACTAGCCATGGCCCCTCTGTGGGGAATGGTGCCCCAGGGCCTCCCTGTACCTCCTTCTTTTCCAGTGTGGGTCCCTGCAGGTGACTCCTCTGGAACGCCCCAGGTCTCCTGGGTGTGGAGGGTGTCAACTGCCCTGCTCTTGCTGAGGAAGCATCAGATTATTGTAGAATGACATGCTGTACCCACAGACCACTTCACAGTGTCAAGCATATGCTACTAATGCCACTTCATCAATGTACTTTTGGCAAAACACTGCAATTGGTCCCTGTTGTGTCCTCATGCCTACCATTGGGCAATGCACTTGAAGACTTCTCTGATTTGATTCCTTATCTGGAGCTGACATTGGGTGTCTTCCTCACCCCATGTGGCAATGAACTTATTTCCTTGAACTGCCAGTTGCATTTCTGGGTTTGGATGGCAATGACAGACAGGGCAAGTTTGTCCACAGTGGCCACAGAGCCTTAGTGTCCATGGGTGTGTGAGGGCCTGTTTGTGAGGGGGTGAGTGGAAGGGTGGATGGATGTATGGAAACAGTGGAAGACACTCAAAGGTGTGGTTCCCAGTTTCCCAGCCTATGATTTTCACTCTTCAGAAGCTTGTGCCTCTGCCCCCATATCATTTAGTCTCTGCTGCTCAGATCACCTCCACAATTTTTAAATGTCCAGAGGTTTTTAGCAGATTTCCTGTGATTCTGGCAATGCCACATGCCCCACCTTGGCTGTAAGATTCAAAGGTCCTTGAACTCCAATCAAGGAGGTGGCTGGCCATATCCAAGGGTCCTGAAGGTTCCACGGGTGTCTATCTGCTCACCGTGGCTTGGAGGTTTAGTGTTCTCATCAACCAGATTTCCCCATGTGCTCAACTAGCTAGTTGATCAGTGAGGAAGAAGAGGAGTCAATTTGAATTGAGTGAGAATGAAGTACATGGCAAGAACCTTCCCTTCAAAAAAAATAATTATAAAGTGATGGCAAATGTTTGGGCCCAACTCAGCCACCCCTACTTTACATCCTTATAACATGGAGGACTTTAGTGTAATAGATTATATTAGTGGTATGTTATGAATTTTAATCCCAAATATTTCTTGCCAAATTTTATTAAATTTCCTTTTTTTCACTTTTACTTTTTCTTGCCCCATCTTTTACTGGCAGTGTGCAAAGTCCCTGTCTTATAAAGATTTCAATATATAGACTAAACTACACAATACAAAGATCCAATACTGCTGCAGTTGATATCAAAGGAAAATTACCCCTGACTTCAGTGAGTGCAGGATCAGGCCATAAATCTTTGAAAAATAAGCTCAATTTCAGATTTAAATTTTAATACATTTCAACAATTTGAATGCGACAGAAGAACTGTGTGATAAATGTAAAAAAAAATACAACCCTCTCCCTGTAACAGGAATGGTGCCAAGGAAGCAAATCAGCTTCTCTGACATTCTTTCTCTAAGGCACCCTCCCTTTGCTCTCATCTGCCACACCTTGGTCTTTTTAACAGACTTGGAAAAGGAAGCTACCCAAGGGCCTTAGAGTGATCCTTTAGCCTATTGCCTTACCCATGGACCCCTCTCGGACCCCACTGCTTTCAATCAATTCTTCCTGTTAGGTGGGTCCTTTTGGCCTGCACATGCTACCCCTCCTCCCAAGGGCAACCATTACTTTATAGGCTAATCATGGTCTCCAGTTTCCCCTGTAGTCTATGCCTTGCACATGTAACAATTAACCAGATCAGCAGGCCCTAGCCCTCCAGTCTCTCCTCCCAATTTTCCCAACTTCTCAGTTGCTTGGCTCTGCCACCTCTGGCATGTGGGTCCCTAACCCTGGTTCTCACCCCTCTAAGGCAATGCTGGGCTTCCCAGACCCTGTTTCCACCCTGGGGCCCCTGGCTCATTCATCACCTTGAGCCTGAGCCCTGGCAGGGTTCGAGGCAGTCATGTACCCCTCCAGCAGTTCTGGGACTGCCAAACCACTCTTTATGGTCCCATCCAAACCACCAGTTAAAACTCAAACCAAAACATAAGCACGCTGGCCATAACTTAAGTCTCTATGTACCCTGGCTAACTTATGAAATCCTATCCATACTGAGTCTAATCTCCTGCCACCTCTTAGCTCCTTACTGACATCTCTCCGGAATAGCAGGATCTCAATCAGTCTGTCCTCAGCAGGCATGTTACTTCTGAGCTATTTCCCCATCAGTTTCCAGGGCCAAACTAACTACTCTGGTCCTGGCTTTTATGCTACCAGAGCCCTGCCCTTTTCCAGTTATGTGATTTCCTGTGCTGCCAGAAGGGTCCTCTATGTTTGTTTATTGGCCTTCAGGGCAGCCTATAGCAGCAATCTTAGCTTTACTTTGTTTCCCACACAAGACTCCTACCAAGAATCTTTTAGGGCTGCAGAAGGTTTCTTGCTGCTCACACAGGTTACTGTACTATTGTACTATTGCTTTGCAACTAGCATAATAATAGGCACTCCCCATTCTGGGGCTGTTGCTGCCTATCTTTTCTTATGAATGACCCCCCTGTTTGTCTTCCTGGGCCTTGTTTCAACCTGTTTTCCCATCTGTAAGTAGTAGGAGACTTAGGTTCCCTGTTACCATCACCCCGCAGTTCACTTCACTATCTATTAGACCAGTTCATAGAACACACAATAGGAGTGTTACTGCTTTGAATGCAAACAAACAGTACCTTTGAAAGCCTTCAAACAATTTATTGGTATATAATGCACTATACTGGCACTGCAGGTAGCGGCTACACTGCCTGTCCTTTAGACACACAGTGCTTCCTATTGGCTGCTAATGCTAAGGTGCCAGCTAATTAGGCAATTCAAAAATAATTGATGGAATACTGACCCAGTACCAAATACCAGGTGATCCTAAGTCATCCTTTCTGAGGCATGAGCTAGCAAATGGGACAACTTTACTGCCTCCACTCAGTAGGGCTTTGCACTCAGAGCCCTCTAGTCACTTTTGATATGCACAGCATCTCCCCTAGTATCATTGGTTCCCATATGGATTAGCTGGATGAGGTAGTAGTTAGAGGGCCACACGAGTCATGGTACTCCTTCCATACCATCTCAGATCTGGACTCTGGGTGAGCAGCGAACCTCCTGAGACAACAAGTCAGGAGAAACAAGTCAGTGTTTTCATAGGACATCCCTGTGTCTTCTCTCAAGTTCTCATTCCATAGAAGTCTGTCTGAGGGACATGTAAATAATGCCTCAGGATTTGTTCCAATATGAATAACAGTCTCCCAAAGTAATCCTGGAATGGAAGTCTACACTAGTGAAACCCGTCCAAAGCAAGGAATACTCAGGTTAGGTCTCTTTCTATGAACCATCTGCCAGCAGTACTAACAGACTCTGAGCAGCAGGCTTCAAAGGGAGCAAGCCTAAAGGGCAAACAGTGAATGCATTTATCTGAAAAATAAATAAATAAATAAAGGGTTTAACCTAAAAAAATCCCCAAACCACAGCACAAGCACTTGTCCTCAGGGATAGAAACTCCTCCTAAATGTTGGAGGGAAGCTCTTTGTCCTGACAGGGAAGAGCCACATAAGCAAATGCCACAGCTGTGCTATTGTTTGATTTTGGAAGTTACAGACAAATGCAGATAGACCAAACTCATTCAAGTCAGTTTGTGGATCAATAGGCTCAGGAGTGGATTCTTCCAACTTGATTCATATGCAACCCAATCATTGCCAGAAATCTTTCTAGCAATCCTTGACTTGCTCTCTACAATTTTTTAAAGCAGAACTTAATATATAGGTCCGTCTAGACATGCAGGTAAAGACCTAATAGTGTCTGATGCATGATCCATACAATCACACTTTCTCCCCTGCCATACATGCATCGCAGGAAGCATGACTGCAGGGAGAGCCCCTTCAGTTGATGCAGCTCCCAGCCAAAAGGGAAAGGCATCCCCATGGCTCGGAGACTGCAGCTGACAGTCTTCTAGCCAGGGGTGTTTCTACTTGCCAGTGCAGGAGAAGCCCCAGATCATGACCGGGTCAGGTACTGAACTTAAGTATATGCAGTATCCTAACCAATGCTCAAGAAGCTATCCCTTGGTGCAAATGACCACAATTTCACCCAGGGTCTAAATTACCTTCGTGAGCATAGCAAAACAGAGGCTAAGGAACTCACTTCCAATTTCATCTCACTTCTGATTATTTCCTGAACTCCTTCCCATAAGGCTTGAGTCCTAAATATGAGACAGAAATGGTGCTTTATGCTACAAGATTTTTTCTCCTGACAACAGAACAATGGACTCCAACTGTTCAATCTTTCAGCAGCTTTAGTCAACTGTTAAAAGCTCATGGCATGGTTTCAAAGATATGTCAGAATGAGGTGTAATTTAGATTAGAAATTGCAAACAGAATTTTATATACATTTTGTTTAAGTTCATTTTAACAATATGCCATAGAGACAGTTTGAAATATTTGAATATAAAAACTATCTACATTTGATAAAACACATTCCTTTTCCATTTGCTTTATTTTCCCCCTCTCTTGTCTTTCCCTTCCCCCCCACTTTGAATGTATATGTCAGAGGCATAGCAATAGGAGGTAAATGGTGTACAACAATTTAATAATGTCCAGTATCATATTACTAATCCTACACCTGGACCTTAGTTGTGAGTCATCTTAATATTGCTCAGATTCTAATTACTGCTGTGAAAACTTCTTGAGGATGCCACTATGTCAGGTTGAAGAGAGCTGACATTCAAGATAAATGCAATTTAGATTTTGATTTTTCAAGGCTAGTCATACATAAAACATGTCTTAATTTTGAATTTATGCTTAATGAGAATCAGTATTTAACCACACCATCCCTGTCTGAGTTCAGTTAAACCCAAAATGTGTTTATACTGGACATGTTGCTTTCAAAAAGTTACTAAAAGTCAAGACAAAATGCATTAATGTACTTTGAGGGAAGAAGCTGAAGGACCTTTTCTCATGCCTAAAATTCATATATTTTCCCCTGCAGAGATAGATCAAACATAATACCATAACCTGCCTGGAAACTATTCCATTCCAAATATTTATGCAGTATTGTTTGGTTTGGCTAATGATGAATGTATTTGTATGCAACCATTAACTGAAAAAGTAGTGTGATAATTCAACTACAGCAGACATAAATTGCCAAAGCAGTTTTGATAAGTAAAGCCATGCTCTTTATGTAGCTAGAAAAGAATGTTGTGTACCTTTTGTTTGAAGAAAAGCTATGTATTATACATGCTAATTTAGGAACTAACCCTTTTCATTAAAATTAAAATCCTCCCCACACACACACACCTATTTCCCACCCCCAGAAATTAATTCTCCTGTTTTCCTGGTGCAGGAATTCAGACAGACAGCTGCAGACTTGGACTCATTCACAATTACATCATCACAGGTGTGCTTAAGACAGGGCTCAGAAGGGGAATGTGTTGGAGGTAGGAGGGCATGGAAGGGAAGTATGTATCACTGTGGGGATTCTGGACAAAAGCAACCCCCACAACTCAGGAATCTTCCAGACACTGCACAAAATCTTATCATTATGCTGCAAGTACTTAACTGCACAAACTTCCCTCTAACCAGTATGATCCAGTCCTGAATAACATTACTGTTTGCTTTAGCCCTTCCAATGATCATTACAGGAGTAGTATCGTCACCTCACATAATGTTCATTACCTAAAAATGTTTACATCAGTGGTCACCAAACCAGTGGATCTTGATCCACCGCTAGATCTTGGAGCCTCTTGAAGTCCATCCAAGGCTTCACTGGGGGGCTGAGTGCCCATGTGCATGCACGCACGTGCCCCAGTCCAGCAAGTCAGTCCATGGGGGAGGTAAAGTGTGAAGGCTAGATCAAGGCCCTCACAATGAGGGACAGCGCCACAGAGGCAGACACAGGGGTAGGTAGAGGGGGGCCTCAGCCGGGTGATTACTTGCTGGGGAAGCATGCCCCCAAATATTTTTTCTCCCTCTACCTCAATCTGCCCACCACCCCCATTCTCTCCCCACAGACTTACATGCTGGATGGGGGTGGGGGGGTGAAGCTGTTTGAACAGTTGTGGAACTTGGGAGTGGTCCCAGGTGACTGGAACAGAGCCACTGTGGTCCCTATCTTCAACAAAGGCAAGAGGGATGATCCTGCAAACTATAGACTGGCCAGTCTGACTTAGGTCCTGGGAAAAATTCTTTGAAAAAATTGTTATGGAAGCCATCAATTACAAGCTTGTAACAGGCAGGCAATTAAGAAGCAACCACCATGGTTTTGTTGAGGGTAGATTATGCCTGACTAACCTGTTGTCTTTTTATGACCAGGTAACTAACCAGCTGGACAAGGGACACAAGGTTGATATCATTTGCTTAGACTTCAGGAAAGCCTTTGATTCTGTTTCCCATAAGATTCTCTCAATTAAATTGGAGGGTACTGGCCTAGACTAAAGTGAAGTGGGTGGACAATAGAGGCCAATCCCAGAGAGTTGTAATTGATGGGATGGCCTCATCCTGGAGGGACATTTCCAGTGGTGTCCCCCAGGCATCAGTGCTTCGACCCATGCTCGTTAACATATTTATTAATGACTTGGAGGAAGGGGTGGAAAGCTCATCGATTAAGTTTGGGGATAATACCAAGCTATAGGGAAATGTGGGCACATCAGAGGATAGGGTAAGGACCCAGGATGACCTTGACGGACTGGTTCTATGGGCTGAATAGAATCAGATGAGGTTTAACAGGGGAAAATGCTGGGTTCTTCATCTGGGTAGGAAGAACCTACAGCATTCCTACACAATGGGTGGTGGTCCACTGACTGGCACAACATCTGAACAGGATCTGGAGGTCACAGTCAACTGGAAGATGAACATGAGCTAACAGTGTGATGGAGTCATCAGCAGGGCAAACAGAACTCTAGCGTGCATCAGCCAATCTGTTGCTAATAGATCCAGGGTGGTCCTTCTCCCTCTCTACTCAGTGTTGGTGAGGCTACAGCTGGAGTACTGTGTCCACTGCTGGGCAATGCACTTCAGGAGGGATGCAGATAAGCTCAAAAGGGTACAGAAAAGGGCCACCTGCATGACTAGGTTCCTGGAGGACAGGACCTATGAGGACAGACTCTGGGAACTGGGCCTGTTCAGTTTGAGTGAGAGAAGACTGAGAGGTAAGCCTATGAGGAGAGGCTGAGAGACCTGAATCTGTTCAGCCTCAACTAACGGAGGCTGAGGGAGGATTTGGTGGCTGCCTACAAACTCCTTACGGGAGATCAGCAGCAAATAGGAAGAGTCCTATTCCCCCCCAGCAGCATCTGGGGTGACGAGGAACAATGACCAGAAGCTGCTGGAGAATAGGTTCAGGTTAGATATTAGGAGGCACTATTTCACTGTTAGGGTGGCTAGGATCTGGAACCAACTTCCTAGGGAAGTGGTCCTCGCTCCTACCTTGGGTAAATTCAAAAAGAGGCTGGATGAACACCTGTCTGGGGTCATGTGATCCCAGCGTGTGTTCCGGCCAGTGGTGGAGGGTCAGGCTAGATGATCTATTTAGGTCCCTTCTGACCCCTAACTACTATGAAACTAAGTGACTTGATAGCTACCTACCAGTACATCAGGAGTGAGCACCTAGGGGAGCAACTTTTCAGGAAGGCACCCCTTAGGAGGATGAGGACCAATGGGCAAAAGATAATATAGGAAAATTTAGGTTGGACATAAGGAAAAACTCCTTGTCAGTAAGGGTAGCTAGAATCTGGAACACACTCCCATCAGAGGTGATGCAGTCCCATCTTTGGAGGTGTTCAAGAGGAGGCTGGATAAGCACCTTGCTGAGCTTGTTTTATCCCAATAATTTCCTGCCCATGGCAGGGGATCAAATTTGATGATCTTGCAGGTCTCCTCTAGTCCTTTGATTCTGATTCTATGTCAAAGAGTGGTCTTAATTATATACACAATGAAGAAGCATATTTGTGGGGCACCTCTGTGTTTTTATGAAGATCAAATATTTTTTGTGTTTATCGAATCACCTGTGTGACAGAAGGCCAGCTCAGGACTGGGTCTCAACATTGGCCTGCCTTCCTGCCTGTGTGGGGCAACCCGTCCAATCTTGCCTGCCACAACTTGCTGTTTAATAAACTAATGTAAAATGTGGGAGGCTGCCCATTTTTGTGCCCTGATGCTTAGGGTGATATACACAGCTCCATACCACTCTTATACTGCATCCCATCCCTTGCAGATGGCATCCTGAGTCGACATAGTTTCATAGTTTCATAGTAGCTAGAGTCGGAAGGGACCTAGGTAGATCATCTAGTCCGACCCCCTGCCTTAGCAGGAAAGAGCACCGGGGTCAGATGACCCCGGCAAGGTGCTCATCTAACTTCCTTTTAAAAATCCCCAGGCTAGGAGCCTGCACCACTTCCCCTGGAAGCTGGTTCCAGGCCCTAGCCACCCTGACCTAAGGCCAGGCCAAATTCTGCCCCTTGCTGGGCCTCTAAAATACTGCCCTCCTCAGGCCTCATACATACCACCCCATCTCACTGAGCTGCTTTCATACTGCCCCTCACCGGGCCTTACACTTCCCACCCTACTCCGCACAGCCTTTCAGGTCCCCATTGGGCCCTACTCTACATGGCCCTTCAGGCTTCTTTGCTCACACACTCTACACAAGCATCCCTACTCTTCGTAGCCACCAGCCTTCTGCCCCACTCTGGGCTGAACTCAGCCAATGGCCCCTTTCTGGGTCTGTCTCTGCCCCCGCCCAGATGTTCTGAGCAGCAGGTCAGCTGGGTAGTGTTCCTCTGGCTACCAACAGAAGACGGCTGGCTCAGCCATGAGGGCCTGGATCTAAAATGAAGGCTGCTCAGTCCCCTCCTTCAATCCTGGGGACCTCCTGGGGTCATGTGACCACCTGATTAGGGCTAACCTGTACCTGCAGGCTGCCCTACTGCCTGCTATCAAGCCTTAAAGTAGCAGGCATCAAAGGTGCTCTGCCACAATCTGCAACAACTAAAAAGAGAATAAACTCCTTACAGCACCATTTAAATAAATAAAAAAAAAAAATCTGATACTGGCACTTACTTAGAGGTCACTGAACCTCAAATCAATAAAAATGTTGGTGAGTTATAATTGACATTTATATATTCAAGGAAGCACTGCCTGCATTACAGGAAAGTTATTATTCAGCCACCACTTGTCAAATATGATAAACAACTATCCCTTTAAGCTTACTAAAGTGGGCTACCACAAACTTCAGCTAATGTTTTGAACTAAAACTAGTTAGGGTCATGAACTACAAGAAAGACATGCATTCCTTTGTCTCTATGCAATGAAAAGTAAGTGGCAGCTGGATATTTTTAGCTCATATTGTATATTAGATATGGTGACAAACAAAGCTATATTTCCTCACCCTAAAATAATCATCATTAAGTAGATGCAATCTTTTTTTTAAATAACTCTACAAATTAAAAAAACACTACAAATTCAGTTATAAGTAACAGTTTGTTATGACTTTACTACCCCATGTGTCTACTTTTACGATATATGAAAAATGATGCAGCAGCATCCTGTTAAATTAAATTAGGCACCGCATACAGCTTTAGCAATTGCTGTAATTACTTTGTAATTTCTCAAATATGTGCAATAGAAATGAACAAATGATATAAAGCTCGTTTTTATGTAAATAGAGTAATTAATAAAGAAATCTTGAACTCTCCTGACTGTCAGAAACAATACATTTGTAAACTTAGGGAAGGCCTGGCTTAGTGCCTTGATAGACTTTCGAAAAAATTGGGCAAAAAGCTCTCAGCACAATAAATATATTCATAAAGCATGCAAATGGCATTCAATAGATATTATGTAACAAATGCTTTAGGGTATGAAGCTATGATTCACCATGTGTTTTTTTCTCAGGATAATAAAGACTAATTGTGACTGTACTCATTTGAACAGGAAAAAAACCCATTAATCTTAGTATCAGAATACAAAATGTGACATGGCACTTTGTATCACATCCATCTTCACTGCTTTACTTCAGGCTGTGCTTTACTCACACTCCTGCCACCTTTGCAGTGGAGCAGACATTTGATGTAAAAAGTGATATGTATAGGCCCTCTTTTCAAAAGACCTGAAACCAATATTCTCCTGACAGTTCAGGGTCCAATTCATCACTGCATTGCTGCACTTGAACACTGATTTAAATGAATTAATTTAAACACTTACACTGGCTTAAAAGTGGAACAATGGAATGGTAAAGCATTGCCTTTTACATGCCTCAGATAGCCATTTGAAGGGAGTATTTTATATATCACTGGGCACATCTACATGAGACATTTATTGCAGAGTAGACTAAACATCTCTGCAATAAATTTCTCTCATCTACACATATGGCCCTATTAGGCCACAGGAAACTAATTAACTCAAGTACTTCCCTGTTACTGAGTTTTTTCCACCACATGTATAAATGTTGACGTGGCTGGCACTCTGAGCCTTGGGGTTCCCTGCCTGCCAGAGCTGCTCCAACCTGGCTCAATATGCTGTGGTCCTGGGTGCACATGTAAACATGGTGCCTGAGAGCAATAAACTCTGTGTGGTATGTGCCAGAGTTTATTGCTGTGCACTAATAGCATGGGTAAACATGCCCATTATGAAGCACAGGAAATTTCAGTGAGGATGAAATGATCAGAAGAGGTATATTAAAAACACTTATCTTATTACTTAAATGATATTGGATGTATAAACAAGAATCAATAATTTTAACCTATGACACCATTAAATATTTGTATTGCAAGCAAAATCCTACACTCTTAAAAGAAATCACTATCAGGGATATTCAAGTTAGTGAAGGAGCAGGAAATGCATCCTGCTTTCATACCCGTCATTTGGTCTGTTAGTATTTTGAAGCATAATCTCCAAATCTCCTGCATCCTGGTATCAACAAATGAGAACCAATCATTCTCTTTTTCATCAGTGTTTTCAGTTTGGAAGGAGAAGGGGTGTCAGTCAGACACATTTTAGACTGAATCTCTATATGCTGATGTTATGTAGCAGGCTGCAGGTTTCAGCGTGTAGCCTATTACAGTGTGTAGCAAGTTATGTGCACCAGGGATTGTAGTCCAGCTGCAGGTGGTAAGTAGGCAATTGCTGCCTAGGAAAACTTGGCCAGCTGCTGGAGGTAACTGACTAGCCAGAGGAAGTTAAAGGTCAGAGAGTGAAAGATAGTTTGGTGGGGGTGGGAAGAGGGAAATCAAGCTGGCTGCTGCAATACTGACCAAGGGTACTGTCTAGGGGTCTGGAAAGAGACTCCAGGGTTTGGGCAGTCTCTCAGAGTCTGGGAAAAGACCCCAGGGTTTGAGTTAACCCTTTATTGTTTTGTATTTTTTATATGTTATGTGATTTATGGGGTTTGAGGTGTACTCTGAGTCAAATTTTCTCAGGACAAAAAAAGATGATGTGGGAGAAACCTGATTTCTCACTATGGTTGGCCTAAAATAATATCCATTGCTTACTTATACCCAAGAGAGCATTAGGGCCAGAAGCACAAGGTCTGAAGATAATGGCAATTGAAGCATCAGAAAATAGAGCAAGAGGTGCATTCAGCAGGAGACTTTTGACGCACTTCTGCCACCCAATTCCTGCTACTCCAAGTGCTTCTACCACATAAAACATTTGTCAAGGGTGCATGCAAATAAGGGACATTCTTCAGAGAAGTTTACAGACCAGGCATGCAGTGGTTAAAAACAGAAGTTTTCAAATGTTTGTATTCTAAAGCCATATTCAAATGAATAATATGGGATGCTGGCTCAGGAGAAATAAGAAATGATTTACAACTGCTCAGAAGGTCTACTGTACTAAAAGGCTTTTTTCTAAAGTTTCGAAACAAGCATTATTTATTTGTTGTTGCTCCAATGGATTCCCGACTCGTGCTTGCCAAGGAGTGGTATGGAGAGGACAGCTAGCCATGTGGATGGTCCTTGTTAACTCAGTTCCACATCATTATCATATTGTAGTGAACCCTAAACCACCTTGTATATACTTGTTTATCCTGTAATTGTCCCACAACATCCATATCACCACTAACAGAAACACCATTATTCTACTTACAGTTTTCAGGAAAAGACAATGATAATACACTGTTGGATTTCCCATATTGTATAATATGCCACAAGCAGCTGGAATATCATTTTTCAACCTTGCTGTTCACAACTTAGCCATCTCTAAAAACTTGGGTGTCAGAATCATGGGAAAGGCAGCAGAGCCAACATAGACATTACAGGAAGAATGAAACACCCAAAATTGTATTTGTCGAAGGTTTTATTTACGTATTTATTTATGTATTGGCTTCCCTTTAAAACAATTGTTCTGGTAACTGTTCAGTGTAAAGAAGTCAATACTGGGGTCTCTAGAATCATGGTTGACTTGCTGTAAAAGTCTATAGCTAGAGGGCTTAGATTTATCTTGCATACTATGGACAAGTATCTACAAAAAATACAGTACCACAGCACAAGCGTAAAACAAATGGCAATCCATTAAGGGCCCCTCCCCCTTCTCAAAAAAAGGAACCATTTTAAAGATATTTTCTCATAGATTTTTGACAGCCAGAGGGCAAACAAGTTTGCTTGTCAATTTATAACCAAGTTTATACCTGTAAAGGCCCCATGAGATTCTACACCTCAAACTAATGTCCATTTCCTTTATGCTCATTTGGGCTTTTGAGACCATTATCCACTAGATGCATTATTTTTGTCTGAGGCTCATTAATATGACAAGATAAAAACTGTAATTCATGCTGTGTGAGCTGGACTCCCATTTTGGCATAGTAAGAGACAGATTTAATAGAGGTTTGTGCAATCTTAACTATTGGTACTTAAAAAAGGATAGAGACAATATATAATACAATATAGGTAAACATTGAAAAGTGTGCGCAATATGAGAAGGTGGGTGCGTACTTTACTAGGATGCCTGGAATTTAGGGAAGAGAACTGTAGAAAAGAAAAATCCAACTGGAACAGTAGAGTTCAGTGTTAAGATCTTGAAAACACTCTTCAGTCATATGCCTATATGTTAGCTGTCATCAAGCAACAGGCAAGGGCAAGCTATCCAGAGGGAGAAAAAAGTATCTTGGGAACTTGCTTTGCTAGGAACCGCCAGCAACAGGAGCTGGAGAACAGCTGCCAGGCCAGATGCACTGGGAATTAAGTTATCTGCCCCATTCCAGGTGCAGAATTTGCTCCTCCAGCCCTCCAGCAGATCTGGGCAGATCTATGAAGGGATAAAGGGACTGCATGGCTCAAATGCTCCAGGGACTTTCTAAAGTGATTTTGTGTATATGCTTGTCCTGTCCACAGGTTTCAAAACAAATTCCCTCCCCAATCTCTCCCTGTGTCAGACAAGTGTGTTTGTTTACACTCGGAGTTTCACAGCACGGTGCTAATGGCTTCTTAAAGAAGCAGCCTTGAAGGCTGGCTGTAGAAAGAGAGAAGGGGCAACCAGTCATGACATCTCCTGCTACTACACCCTGAGGCAGGGAAGTTAAGCATGAGTCAGAGAGATTCCCCTTGTAGGAAGGGGGGAGGGAGGGAGGGTGTAGGTGGAGGGAATGAAAACAGTCTACTCTGGGATACTGAAGGACTTGGCCCAACTCTGACACACTCTTATACTTTTACTTTACTGATGTGCCTTCTTTAACAAGTTTTGAGGGATATGGTTCATATTTCTCCATAAGCGGTTTCCCAAATCAGGTAAGAATCTCACTTCCCCACCCTTGGAACCCCCTCCCTTCCCCTCCATATTCATCAGCACCTCCCTTTCCTACTCATTCCTTGGCTTTTTCTCTCTACATATACCTCAAGGAGCAGGAATCAAGACTCAGAGAAGTCAGGCTGAAAGGGACTTCCAGAGATCACATCTAGTTCAACCCCCTGCTTAAAACAGGATTATCCCTATTCAAATCACGCCAGAATAGCCTTCCATAATCTATTTCTAAACCTGCACGGTCAACACTACTGCACAACTACAAGTCATATTGTGCAAACACAGTAAGTGCCCAAAACTGTCACAGGTAAATCAGGGATACAAGGACTATTAGTATCTTGCTGCTACAAGAGTTGTTAAAATGCACTTGAGATCCAAGGAAGACGATCCTATCCCCCACTAGGGAGAAGGGGAAGATCCTCACAGTTTATATAGTCTGACCACAGACTATATCAATTCCTTATTGATCCCAAATGTGGCAATCAGTCTGAACCTCAGCAGAGGAGGAAGACTCTCTGACCAGGAACCTCTGGGATTTAGTCCTAGCAGGAGCATGGGCACACCCAATGAAAACCCCAGCTTTGCAGCCTGTAGCAAACATTCATTTCTTCTGAGGAAGGCAAATAAAATCACTGACACCTATAGCTAGCGGGGGGGAAAGTTATTTCCCGGCCCCTTGTGACAAACAGCAAAGCCAGGAGAAAAAAACCAAAAACAAAACACTCTCTATTCTGTTCTGCATTCTGAATAAAGCAATCATAACATCACCACCATACCTTCTACTAGAACTCTTCTTTTTGTATCCCTTCCATACACTTATTCCAGATGGCTGATCTTTCATAAATAAGCTGACTGTGGAGCTCTACTTCATTCACCTGCTGTTGAGCACAGCCCTGCTCTAGAGTTCAGAGCTCTTTTCATTATCTTTCAGGAAGGGGAGACCACCCACCAGTACAGCTGTCCCGGCTGCTCCTAACCTGCTCCAGCCATGGTTGCTGGGAGCAGCTGCAAAGGTAGCTGAGCTTAGCCCAGGACAGTAAGGGCAGCTGAATTCCTGTTCCCTGACTAGTAGGAAACACTCAGTGTGGACCAGGCAGAGAAGAGAAATCTGTCCATTGCTATCCTGTCCCTGGCTGAGCCCATCTCCCCATTCACCACTCCCTGCAACATGGCTGGAGTAAAAAAGAACTGAGATTGGGGCTCCACCTGCTCCCAGGTCAGAAGGGGACAGCAACAACAGCTGGCAGGAGATGTAGGGGGAGGGAAGTGAAAAGGAAGGGGAGAAGTACTCTGCTGAGTACAGAGGGAAAAGGAGGGGGAGAAATCCTTCCTGCTTTGGGTACGTTAAGCTGCTGTTCTTGTGGTGTGGACCAAAAGTGGGGTGGCAACAGAACCACTACATCCTTTCTGGATCTGTCCTTGTTTTTGTCCTATTACCTCTGCCAAGTGCCCTTTCCATCTGTATTCTATTAACTATATTAAGATATTTTTCCAAATGCCCCTGATTGCAAGAAGTTTTTTGGAAACAGCATAAGTTTTGTGAAATTCAGACAGTTAGGTAGCTGAAGTGCTATTTTTAAATACAAGACAACTGTCATAGTTATTCTTTGAGATAGCCCAGGGGCTTGCAAAATACAGCCCATAGAAGAGATCCAGACTGCCAGGCTCCTCCAGAAACCAGTTATTATTGGCCCATGGGGTGGGGGTGGGTGGGGCTCTGCCTCCGCCATGGTTCACAGCCCCCACTACCAGAAGCAGCAGCAGGCTCTTGGGGCACTCATGGCCCATGGCAGACAGAGCCACCAAGAGTGTGAGGCTCCAACTGAGTTCTGTGGCTTGTTCACGGCAGCATGGAGCCAGCCCAGCCTGCTCATGCACATCTTCAAACCAAACTAAGTGGTTTTGTGCCACCACACGGGGCTCCTGGCACTGCAGGCAGGAGCCACACACCTTTGGGCCAGGCCAGGCTGGCTCCGTGCCATCATATGTGGCTTCCCAGTGGAATGCTGGAAACCCCACCTAGATGTGCAAAACCGGCCTGGCTTGGCCCAGCCCAGTGGTACCCGGCTTTCACCTGCAGTGCCATGACCCCACATGCTGGCATGGAGTCAGCCTGGCCTAATTCAAACATGCACACCAGCAGACTGGGCAAGCTCCATGCCACAACATGCAGACCCTGGGACTCAGAACTGCACACTGCTGGGGGGGTTTCTGATGCAGGCCATGAGCACCCCAAGGGCCCACCACCTGCTGGTGCTGGTGCTGGTGCTGTTGCTTGGAGGGGAGAGGGCATGATGAGTGACTGGTGCCTCCTGAATCTGGGGAGGGGAACCCACAGAAGCTGATGACGGTGGCGGCCCTGCCAAGGGGGGCACCAGCCCTACTGACAGTGTCAGTGTCGGCCATCAGAGTGTCATGTGCACCCCCTACCAAATGCCTATGGGAGGGAGCATGTGTTGAGGAGCCCCATGACCCCCACATACACACAAACACACACACACACACACACACACCCTCCTACAAATCTCACACTCCCACCCCCACAAACCCCACATCCCCCACAAACACTCCCACACCCCACTACAAAACCCTCACACTGCCACAAAACCCATACCCACCCACATTCCAACCCCAGCACCCCCCAAAGACCCTCCACAAACCCCCTCACTGCCCAAATCTGCCACACACACTCCGAAACCCACACCTCACACACCCACCCACCACAGCTTCCAAACTCCTTCACAACTTCCCCACAAACTCCACACCTATTCATACCCCCACAAATACTACATACCCCATACAATATACAAGACTAAGACTTTATTTTGAGCTATTATGCAATCACCTCTATATACACTATGCAAACAAATCTAAATCAGCACAATTTTTTAAAAATAAAATTAAAATATGTTATAGTAGATGTTTTATTATTTAGTATATGACTAAATATGAAGTTTTTTCTTGTTCCAAGACAGCAAACCCTCTCCCAAAAAGGAGTACATCCAGGTGCAAGGGAAGGAGTCCCCAGTGGGAAAGGTCAGGTATTAGGGGTGAGACTTCCAGTCCCAAAGTGGCAGTCAGGATGAGGCACTTGTCAAGTGTGGGGATACCCTTGCAGCTCTCAACAGCTCACCAAAAGTAGTTAAGTGTGCTTCCAGCCAAAATAACTGCCCACCTCTGAGATAGCCCTATCTTTTCAATATGTCCTTCCTCCAAACAGCTCCCTGAGACTCTGCTGCTTTTTTCACCATTATGCAAGGCCCTCTGTCTTCTTATGGAATAGGTTTAGTTGCCAAGTAAACAGGCCACTTGAGAGCTCCTTAAACTTTTTCAAGTTCTTCAAAGGCTATGATTCAGCAAATCACCTTAGTTTGCCTTCAGTGGGCTATGGACCCTGTGTTGTTACGTACGTTCTCAAGTTAGTACTCTTATTAAGGCCAGCATGACTGGTCTTACGTGTGCAAGTAAGCACATCCCTAAGCATTTTGCAGTGCTGGGGCTAAAAGTAGCATATACTTAACCATAGGAAGAAAAGATACAGTTGAGAGTTTTGTGATAGAGCTCATAGTAATCTCTTTAAAAAACAACAACAAAAAAACCACACACCTTTAAACCCATTGGTAAAAGCAACACTTTAAATTGTTATTAATTCAGTAATCCAGATGGCTTCCAGTATCCAGATACGTTTGTTAGCAGACACATACAGATGTTACAGTACACCTTGGAATAATAACTTTCTGAATATAGAGATGTGATCTCACATCTACCTCACAGTTATATTTTTATCAGCTCACTTGTGGTCTGTTAGAAATTACCTTAATTCAAGCACCGGACATACTGGTATGTTTTACTTATCCTGCTGCCTTTATTTTTAATAATATATTCCTGGTTTCATTGTACTCTTACTGTTCTCCTAATAACACCTACAAATACCAGCTCAATTCCAAAAGGAAGACATACATGCTAGCTTTTAAAGTAGTACAGTGTCAATAAAACACTCATGGACTCTTACCCTTTACACTGGTAATCAGGTTTGTATATGCAGCAGCTTCTTATCTAATCACATACATATATGTTTATTGACCTACTTAGGTTTCAGCTCATTAAACAGAGGCACTCTTAATAATCAAAGGAATATAAGATTAAAGTAGTGTTAAAGAAGGCCTGATTGGACTATAAAAAAATTAGAGTGGTTGTTTTCAACCCACCATGTACTGTTTTATCCACATTGGCTTCAGAGAAGTTGTAAAATAAACACATCCTTCCTAGAGAAGAGAGCAAGCAGGAATTTTATTAGAGAGAAGTAGCTAGCCATGTTATTGTGAAGCCAAGACAGAAGGCAGGGTCGATTTGCACCTTATAGACTAAATCAGAGATGCATAAGGCTTTGTAATCAGAGGTTCATCAGATGCTGTGAAAGGGCTCCAGGAACCAGAGCTTCTAAACAGAAAGCAGTGATTAGAATACAAATGTTAGGGAAGGGGGAGTGGCAAGGTGGGAAAGAGAGAGGACAACAAAGCAGTTGATCCAGTGAGGAATGAAGGGGTTAATAAAATCTAATCTAGATAATGGGATAAAAATCCATAGTTTCAGTTTAGACTAGGGGTGCTCAACCCCCAGCCTGCAGCCCAGATCTGACCCATGGAGCCATGCCATCCAAGCAGTAGAGTTCCCCACAGGTCCAAAATTATGACAGTTGGAGAGCAGGGGCAATAATTGCTGTTCTCCTGCTACCAAGTTTCTGGACCTGGTCAGTGCATGAAAGTTACCCAGGGCCAATCTGGGTACATAGAGGCACTCTCTTCTTCCTCCTCATTTTCCATATTGTAGTGTAACATGAATAGGAAAAATGACAGTAAGTCAGACTTCCAGCTGCTACAGTAATTTGAAACATCAATTAATAATAAACACTCTCATACTCATTTACTCTTTTATGACTGGAACAAAGGTTGAAAAACATTCAAAGCAATAGTTTTACCTTTCCTCACTAGTTAAAATCTCTCCTTCCCCAATTTTCTACTGTAAAGAAAAAGTGGAGGAAGTATCAAAAAGGGAAATGAATATGAAATTAAAAGTTTTTCTCACTGAAAAGAATGAGAAAGAAAAACAGATAAAAAGAAAAAGAAAAAATGTTGGAATTGAACAATAAAATGTCTTTCCTTTTTTTTTTGTCACATCTATGTCACCTCGTCCCACCTCCTCCTCCTCTCCCTCTCCCAATCCCCAGGCAACTAGAAGCCAGTTACAGCAGTTGATTATCTTGCTTTCTCATTTTTCTGGCAGGTTTGGAGGGAGGGGTGTCTTCCAGGTGAGTCAAATGTCTGCATGCGCTCTAAGTTAATAAACTACAATCCTTAACGGCAGGAAGAGTTTGAGCATGTGGTAAAACATTAAAATTTGTTAATTCAAGATTACAGATTTCTTCCTCTGATTTGCATGGAACTCATTTCATAATTGATCATTCTATTGACATCAATGGGATAAAAGAGGTGCTGCTGGGAGACAGAAACTCTCTCTTGAGAATTAAACTGATAAAGGAAAGAAGCTGTTATATGCAACCTACTGGAAGCTTCTGTAATTTATTGAAAAAAAATGGCTACATTTTTTTTGAATTCCTGCCATGCATTGCCTGTTATGAGAAACTACTCAAGAACACAGACACATTGCCGTAAGATAACATTAATGTATTTAAAAATGCACTTTTATTTTTCTTGCTTAAAATCTGTACTTGATTCATGCTGCCAGAGCACCCACATCATTCGCAGCTGGTAAAATGAATATCATGCATCAAGGTAATGACTAGACCCTTGGTGTGATATATTATATGCTACTATATCTTGAAAAATGAGTCACACATTGAGCAAAAAAGCATATATTTAACATGCAGAATCATATATATATATGTATAAATCCAATGTTTACACTAGGTGTGAGTAGTTTTGTATATATTTGAAATTTTATTTAGGAAAACTATGGTATTAATAATGAACTTTCCTAGTTATTTATTTATTCACTTCTTCAAAACTTAAAAATAATTCACTGGATATTTTTCCTAAAGCTGATGCAAATTAATGTGATCCTTTACTGAGACTTGTCTATACTACAGATATTCACATTTTATAAAACTCAGTAGCATGATTACAGATAATACATTCCTCAGGTTGATAATCATTTATTTGTATGTGTTTATATAAAGCCAGAAGTACTGTATTTGGTTAGGCTTTCAACTAATTGGGGTTTTATCCTTTAGCTCAATAACTATGGGTGTTTATACAAGTGCTCCAGGCATTGGGGGAGTGCTTTAATTAGAGTGGCTCCAAGAGCCGCTGTAATTAAAGCACCTAGAGCATCACATGCATCAGGTCCCCATGCTGAAAAACACTTTAACTAACTATAAGCTTTAGTTAAAGCACCCCTACTGCCATTTTTCAGCATGGGGATGGTGATACGCATGATGCTGGAGTCTGCTGGGGTGTAGTATAATTAGCATGCTCCAGCACTCAATCAACTCACTTGAACATCTATAGGTGCCCTATGCTATGGGCATTTACTCAGGGAGAAGGAATGCCGGGGTCTAGGCTGTGCTTATTTAGAGATGGTTGGAATCAGCATCTTCTGCTTCACATCAAAGTATTCTAACCAGAAGACAATAAACTAGGCATTCTAGATGAATGCTTCTAAACCAGGGTGCCTTGAGATCATTTTAAGGGTGGTGGCAAGCTCCACAACATTAGCACTGTTAGGTGTCTGAACACATACACATGATCTGCATGATAAACCCAAAGATTTCAAATAGGATTTCATAGTACCAAAAGCATTATGACTTTTTGTGGTCTTTATGAGTTCTTTGCAACAAAAGAATTGGTCTACTATTTGTCTTCAGTCAAAAAAATGAATGGAAGCTAACAGTTGGCACTTTCTGAGGGGTACTCTGAGACTAATGAAGAGTGCCTTGAGTTAGAAACAGTTGAGACTCACTGTCCTAAGCCATTCTCCAGGCTTCCTCTTGAGTAGGGTCACCAACAGCCAAAAGGCAGTGAGATACATGGAGCCAGGAAGAGGAGAAAAGGCATAAGCACATAGCTCAGTACTATGTGTGTATTCCGTGTTTACTGTGTAAAATGCTCAGGAGCTTAAATCTGAGTCACTTTGATGTCAGTGCTTTGACTGTACTGATATCCTAAAAGCCTTATATGCCTCACCTGACAAAAGATATAGACAAACCTGACACCAATGTCCTGTAACACCTAAAAAGTTGATGTAGAGTATTCTTTCATAATGTCATTTCATAACTTGCATATAGTTTCAGAGACCATATCTACCCAGCATCAGGTAGCACTGCTCCCAAGATGGTGTGAGTTATACTAAGGGGTAAGGGTCAACAAGGATCCATCACAATACAGGTAATGCATAGGGGAGGCACCAGGGGGCACATGCCCCCCCCATAAGTGCTGGTGCCCCCTCCTTCCCGAGAGCAAGTACTCTGGCTGATAGGGGGGTATGGAGATTGTTTGTGCCCCCCTGAAATTGGCTCCACTGTTGGAACATCACCTGCGGAAGTGCGATATCAGTATAGTCAAAGGACTGACAAGACTGTGCCGCATGTGGAAGTGCTTGCACTTCCAACACCGCTGTGCCACCTCCATGCCACAAGCAGCCACTGGGAACCTCCCCCCTTCCCACCCCAATATCTTGGCACAAAAAGGACATTAGATCAAATTCAAGCCTTCAGGCTGAAATCTTATTAAAAACTTTACCATAGAAAAAATTCACAATCTCAAAGTAGGCAATGTAAGTAAACATTACTTTCCGTTTTGGGAGTGTAAGTATACATGACTATTTCCAGTCAATAGGCTAAAAATTTTTTACACTCTGGATATTACTCTAAGCAATCAATGTTCATATCCTATACCAAGTAAAATGGACATCCACCCAAGCAGTTTAGTTAGTCATTCAATTCTGCACTTGATGCAGAGTGATCTTTTAGGCACACAACATTAACCTTCAATCAATAAACACTTTAATGGTAGATGGACTTCTCTTCCTTCAAGCCTCTTCCAGCTGCATTATTGTGACACTGCCATTTAGATAATGATTAACATACTCAATATGCCAAAGTTTAATTCTTGTTTACACTGAATGGTCCTGTATTACACATTTCTATACCACGTTCCATGCTGTCTAGTAGTAGATTTTGTGATTGCTTCCAAAATTGTCTCTCATGAGCAGAAGTATTGCTCCCTATTCCTTTTTTTTTAAAACGGGGGAAAGCAACAGGTGAAAGTGTGTAGAAAGCAACTATTGGGGAGTTAGAAGTTGGGGAAGCATATATAGTCTCTAAACTCTAATCTGCTCAAAATAAACAAGAAAAATTAGGAGAAGCAAAAGCGTTATTTTTTCCCCTGCTAGTTTGATTGTATAGGCTGGGACAGAAGTTACACATAAACTGGTTTAAATGATCAGAAACTGGTTTAAATCTGTAATAGAAGTTCAGTGCACATAAACCAGTTTCAAAATGGCTGAAACTAGTTTAAGATAAATGTGGCTGAATGTAGTATCAGACTTAATGGATTTGGGTCAAACCAGTTTATGAAACTTCTGTCTCAGATCCCTTCCCATTCAAGTTAAATTACAGTCCCCCAGCATCCCAGAATTTTTTAGTCCTTGGCAGTGCTGTGCTGTCTGCTTTAGTGACAGGGCTGGCCCCACGTCTCTGATCTCTAGCTAGAACAGTGAGGGCTGGCTCACTGCCCCTCTCCCCCTGCCCCCCAGGCAAATCTCAGCTGGTGTCTGGGCCCAGGAAGGGGAGGGAGCCACTTCTCTTCTTCCAAATACAGAGCTGCCCTGCCCTGCTAAACTTACTGTTGACTGTGACTGTGGACTACAAATCCCAGAGGCACCTGGAAGCAGGAAGAGGAAGTGATGAGCAACCTTGCAGAGTCCTGCTACTATGAATGTGGACTGCAAATCCCAGTGAGCTTGGGGGCAGCAGGAAGAGGAAGCAAACACATGACCCATACTGGCTACGTGCCACAGAGTTATGCTGTTGCACCCCCTGGGTTCTGGTCTGATCCACTGCAGGCATATGGCTGCATTTCCTGAATGGAAAGTGAACGTCTGTTCATTTGCTTATTTCTTCAATCTTTGCAGTTTACACTAACCTGAAAAGACTGAATCAATTCAGCATTAGGCTTTTTGACTGTCTGTACTTATTGCCGAGTGCAATGATTACAGCTGAACCGGGACAACTTCTCGTTGGCTATCAGGAATATACCTCCCCCACTGTCCTGTCCTCTATCAGGCAGCTATCAGCTGTCTCAAGGACAGAGACCTACCTCGATTCAAGAACAGACCTGGCACTGACATTTGATAAATTGGTGTAACCTAGTTTAAGTCCAATACTACATCGATCCAGGTCTATCTTAGATTGAATTTTAAAACAGTCTGTGCCCCAAACTTCTGTTCTATTACAGGCCTGGACCAGTTTCTGACTGCTTACACCTGAAAAAAATGTCATGTCTGTACTTGGCCAATTAGTACATTAAAAAGATATCAAAATTATGAATTATTAGAAAAATATAAACAAGCATAAGAAATGAGTAACCATATGTCGAGATATAGACAGAGACATTAGAATAAAAAAAAACAGATAAAACATCAGATCAATAGCCTGTTTTAACCCTGCACCGAAAATCCAAGAATGCAGTTTTGACTCATCCTTCTAGCTGAAGGGCTCTAGTATTACAGTTCTGATCGAGCTTTCTAGCTGAGGGGCTCCAGTATCTACCTATGCCATGGGGAAAAAAAAACTGAAGACAAACCATGGTCTTGGGGCAGGCTTTAGTATAGTTGCTTATCTATTTATTTGCATATGTCACCTCTTTCATTTTTGGGGTGCCCACACTATGCATATATCTTCCTGCAACTCTCCAATGGTATGTTTGCCAGCATACATTTTTTTCCTGATTTAATTAAGACCAGGAGAATATGTGCATCTTTTCAGAAATAGAAAATTTTAATCTAATATCCCTAGATGCTGCCTCTCACTTAATTTCCTCCTGTTTCTAGTTGTTGCACATTGTGGGATTTCTCTTTTTTAAATGTAAATTTATCATTGTCTGGGAGTCCTCTTTATGAGTAAACACGCTCCTGTCAGATGTTGATTACTGCTTTTCAGACTCTCCTTAGGTTCCAAAGAAACTCATTATTTATCACTTGAAAGTCATTATTGTATTGTGCAATCCTGGCCCTCTTATAACATGTAAGTAATACATTTTATATCAAATATCACAAGGTATATAAACATAAGGACGATAAGGGTAAATTAATCTGGACATTACCTACCTACAAAAACTATATGTGCCATATCAGTAAAACAAACTCAAGAAATCATGCAAGACATCCCATGAGCCCTTTAGGATGACAAGTATGTCCTCAGGAACCACTGTTGGAAAAACTGAGAAATAGCATAAAATCTAGTGAAATTACTTTTCAAGGAAAACTTCACAGAGCTGAGAGATTCTGTTTGAACCTCTATCTAAGCCTCCCACTTATTCCCATTATGAGTAAATAATCACATTTCTGGACTGATGAGAACATTTTCAGTTATTTTTAAATAATATGTGGACTTAAATAATAAAGAACTTTACTCATTAGATAGATAATTGGGATATGCAAACCACATACTGTCTGTAGCCTTCCTTCTTATTTATAAACCAGTAAATATTAGAGAAACATTTGCACTTCTTCATAAAAACATTTTAATTTAATTATTTATTAAGGGCTTTTTTTAAAAGATGCATCTACCGAAAGCTCATAGTCTAGGCTTATATATTAATCAGTCTCTCAAAAGCAATAAGGAAATTATAGATTTTGTTCCCTAATTAACTTAAAAGGATACTAAATCAAAACTATCAATAACCTCTCCCCACACACTATTTTAGCCCAATCCCATTTTAGAAGGTTGAAATATCAGGTAGGCCTTGCAGTTTATACTTAAAGCCATAGACAGATTCTCACTAATTAAAGGGGAACTAAGTGGCACAGTTAAAACGTCTTCATTGACAATCCTCTGTGTCCTCTCTCACTTAAACCAAACAGTTGCAACTGTGACCACCTGGTTTCAAATATCTGTTCACATGCTGCTTTGGCACATGTGCCTGGTGTTGGGCACTGTGTGAGCTCGTGTAACCTCTGAAGGGGTCCTCGATCAGCCCAGGGAAAGCCCCAAAACACACCTGCCATGACTGTGATTGGACCTTCAGCTTGGTCATGCTTCCTGATGTATATCCGTGGGGCTCCGCCTCCCCTAACCCCTTTCCATATGCCAGCATCCAGGACGAGCCACTTGATCTTTGTGCAGCTTGCCCTCTGGTCTAGCTGATGCCAGTTCTTCATGGCACCTGCATTTTAATTGGTTTTCCTCATCGCTGGATTGTGGGGTGGCTGGGTACCCAGATCTTCTTGATGTCATGCCAGCAGACCATGCCCCATCCAAAAAGGAAAACAAGTGGTAAGACAAAAACCAAAAAAAGGATATAGGCACTTTAAAAGAAAGGGAGGGAGGGTGAAGGAGGCTGAGGGGTTAAGCTATCAGCCCTTCCTTCCTCATAGCCCCAGTGCCTGAAGCTTGGTTTGTCCCTTTATGCTTCTCCAGGTCTTTGCCCTCGCTGAGGACCTCCCCTGCTCCTCCTGGAGCCAGATCCACTGTTGCACACTGGTTCTGCCTGTGCCTGGTGTGGAGAGTTACTTTCCTGTTAGTTGCCTCCACAGCTCCCCTCTCCTCTCCTTCAGTGCTAGCTGTTTTTCCGGCCGGGTGGCGTTCGTCAATGATGTAATCCACCCATGCCGGCTCCAGACAGAAATAAGCGCAACTGACAAACTATGCGGTCATTTCTTCCTGGTGCAGCTCATCCCATGCTCAGCAGCCTGGTAAGTAATCCTTGATTTCAGGGTTTTTAATGTAGGGGCAGAATACCCCCTTCCCCAGTTCCACCTTGGGAAAGGTTTTCTTTTCCCCAGTGACTGTCCCCTGGGACAGCAACCTTGGCCAAGTAGAAACATTCAGCTTCTCCTGGGAGAGTTACTGTTCTCCGACCAGAAGACAAAAGTGTGCATATATTCAACCTTTTTCTCTTGGAACAGAAGTGGTCATCCTGGGATAAAAATAACCCAAGAACAACCAGGGTTAAATCACTTAAGGTTCAGATGGAAGTGCAGCTCCCAGCTGCAACTCAAAAGATTTTCTGCAAAGTGTTCTGAGTTGCAATGTTACCAGAGCAAACATAAGTTCACTGTTGGTTCCAGGAGGAAGGGGAATCTACCTGTGGCTGGGAGCCTGCAGCCAGAGGGAGCTCATTCTTCATCTGGTGCTGAAGGGTGGGATGGGTGAATTGGAGCCCCCCCAACTTTGCAGGGGAGGGGCTCCAGTACCCTGGCCCTACCCTCCGGGGGGGCTGAAAAGACCCTGGCCTGAACTCCCTGTCCTCTATTTCCTCCCTCCCATTCTGAAAACAGTGACAGGCTGGCAGCTCAGCAGACACAAGTTACAGAAGATGTTATGTTTGGAAACATCTTTATTAGTGCTGTGTGAAATTTTGCTGGCTGTTTCGATTCAACACTGTTTCAACTCATTTTGAGCTCAAAACAGTGAAACTGAATTGAAACAGAGGGCTTCAAAACAGCCTTGAAACAAAAAAAGTCTAGTCAAAATGTTTTGAAAGTTTCAAAATGTTTTGAGTTTTGAAGCAGCCGGCAGTGAAGTGGTGGGAGACAGGGGAGAAGCAGGGCTGTGCTCCCGGGAGCAGCTGGGAGCGCAGCCCTAGGTCTCCCTATCTCCTGCCACTGTGCTGCAGGAAGCCCATCACAGCACAGGGGAAGGGAACTGAGAAGTGCTGCAATTGGGCTAGGCAAAGAAACTGAGCCTGATCACTCAGTTCCCCTCCCCAGCTCTACAATCAGGCTGGGGATAGGAAGTCAGTGACTTCCCTACCCCAACCTGACCATCCTTTCCCCAGTGCAATGGTTAGGCTGGGATTTGTTTCCCCGGGCTGATTGTGGTACTGGGGGTGGGAACTCAGCCCAGCTGGGCTGAGTTCATTTCCCCAACGTGATGGTCAAACTGCCCAATCGTGGTTCCTTTCCCTAGCCTGATGGTCGGGCAGAAGATTGAAACAGCCTCACTGTTTCAACAAAGTGAAATGGAACAGGTGTTTTGACTTGAAATAAAATTCAAAACAAAACACTGTTCCGTCCAAACCTTGAAACTGAAATGGAAATGAAACGGTGCCATCTCGCACAGCCCTAACCTTTATCTGATACCTCATGCAATGTGGGGTCAGATTTTCACCCAATCAGCCATTTTTGAAGCTGTTTGCAGCTATACTTTTGTGTTTGGTCATGAGGCCAGGGCAGGAAAAAATTGTCACTTCTGTCTGCACTGTTAGAGGACATGTACACACCTTCCCCTGGTTTAAGACCTCTTGGGACCTAAGAGGAGCGGAGCTGGGGGAAAGGCTCCTATGCTTTCCCAAGGCCTAATCTGGTGATGGTGTAGGGGGCAGCTTCCCCCATGCCTTTCCCTAAAACCAGCATAGACAGGAGAGGAGGGAAAAACAAACCTCAGCAGGACAGCAAATTGGGCTTGCAAGCCTGACTCTCAGCTTCTTCTGTCTCCCCACTGCTCAGCTGAATGTCAGGGGTAGCAATCTAAAATCTGGAAAGAACAGGAGCTAGGATTGGAGAAAGCCTCCCGAGCCTGGCTTCCAGCCCCCCCAGCTCCCTCTTGTGTTTGCTGCTGAGCTGAATTATGGGGGTACTGACATGCACAGGCTTTCCCCAAACCCATTTTCTAGCCATGCCAGTTTCTCCTTGCCACTCAGTTGACCCAGAGCAAAGAGGGGCAAGAAAAACTGCTATGCTGCAACAGCAAGGCTTGGGAGGCTTACCACTGCCACAAAATGCCCTTGTGTCATCCCACACTCCTCTGAGTCAGTCCAAAGCAGCAATGGGCAAGGAACAGTCTGGCTGAGGCCACTGAGTGCTCCCTGTCCATCTCCCTGAAATCCTCTGAGTCATCCCAGAGGAGTGCAAAGAGCAGAGTTATTCTGATGGGCTAACTACAGACAGTCAAAAAGCCTGATGCTGAATCAGTGCAGTCTAGCCAGCTTCTGCTAAGCTGCATAGGTTGAACCAATAATCAACTGAACTGACATTCAGTTTTCAATTGGGAAAGGTTGGGGGAGGCCTGCACTGACCCAGGCCAGTAGGCAGGGGGCACAGAAGTACATCTCCCAGTCTGCTGCCATTGCCAGCCCAGCAAGTGTCCACAAACCTTTGCTGTCCTCCCCAAAGGGGGTTACGGAGCCCCTTGCCTGGATGCTGGCCCACCTTGGGGAAGCCTCCCATTCAGGAGGGTTCCCCAGCCCAGGTAGCCCTGTGGAGCCCCCCTCCCCCTTCCCAACTGCTGATTGCTTCAGTGGCTGCCACAGGAGGGAGGGAGAAGAAGTCCTCCCAGCCGGTGCTTGCCTGTACAGCCCAGCATGGGGACACTGGGGAGCTCCTGCCTTGGGCCCCTGCCTTCCCCTCACCCCAGCCCAGGGTCCTTCAGGCCTGGTCAGCCCTGGGGAAGTCAGAGGAATTCTTTCCCTCCCCAACCCCAAACCCTTGCCTTAACTGCTATGAGTCTCAGGGATAGCCAGGAAGTAGAGAGAAATTCCTCTGCTCCCCTGAGTTAGGAAGGGGGGAAGTCAGGGGAAGTGGGGAAACCAGTAGAGTTTTGCAGGGGTTTCAGAAAGGGGTAGAGCAGCTGGGAGGTCTGCATCCTGGGATGCTATAGGAGAAAAAGTAAAGAGTTTCACTTCCACTGATTGTGCTAATAATGCCTTGGAATAGCATGGATAAAATGTTTCCAAGATAAACTTTCTTTTCAGTGGCTTATCTGCAAAATGTTTAAAGGGCACTGATGGCAGTTTAACACCACTTAATTAATGGCTGCTCATGTTTTAAATGTCTTTATGATGTTTTTAAGGTAACTTGTGCTATGGCCCTGAGAATGCAATGACTAGACCATATGCAGTATCTGACTGCTTCTGTGAGATATTAGATACAAAAGAGGGACCAAATTCTACAGCCCTCTCAGCTAAACACCCCCTGCCTTGAGAACTTGAGACTAACATAGAGTTGCACAATGGTTGTATAAATGCCCAATTTTAATGATAAATAATCCCTCTTTCCCATCTCTAAAACAAAATAATTCAAAAACAAACAAACAAAACCTTTAAAATGTTGGGCTCCCTGTTATAATCTTGACAGGTGTCATCAGAGGAATAATCAAAGGCAAAATCACAGGCTCGAAACTGGATCAAGATGTACACATTGTATGATGAAAGAGAAGAAAAGCCAGATATAGGGCAAAAGGCCATGTAGGCAATGACAGCTGGACAGCTCAGTATTCAACCACCAAGATAAGGACTTCTGGGAATGGCTGCAAGCCACAAGTGTTGATTTACATACAAGAAAATGAGGTACAGTTCTGACTCCTGGTAAGTTTTAAAAAATTGACAACAGGCATATTTCCATCCACCTTAATGCACTATGATACTGTATTTACTGCTATCTATCATACTTATTATAATTACCTGATCCACAATCTTTACATGTGCCTAACTCCCAGTGAAATCAATCAAGAGTTTTACTTGCATGAAGACAGCAGGGGTGAGTTCTAAGTGCTGGAACAGAGAGTGAAATGGTTTATGCATTCTGATTAAAAAACATGCAGTCGGCAAGTATTTGATGACCAGTGGGTAATATCAGAACATCTTTAGTTTTTCTAATTTGCTAAACTATACATCCAAGATACTTTGTTAGCAAATGTGTGCTATATTTTATATTCAAGACTTTGCCTTAATTGCATAACACTGTGCCTCACAGGGCTTATACAGGAGTGTAAAACTGCAGATAGTAATAATTTTGTAGGCAAGAGGCCAACAGTTGTGAGGCTGTGACTAACAATTGAGTTTTAATTGAAAAATCTTTCCTGGTCTAATTACTTGCATTATACACAAAGAGATATGTTACTTATTTAAAACAAGCTACTTCTAATTAGCTGGCTTTTGCCCATCCACAAACATTCTCAACCATGAGGTCAGCTGTGCTTTCAGCCAATAGTTGCTGAACTTAGAAGATAGTGTGCATTAAACAGCAACAGTTTGTTGTTTTTTTTCCAACCTTAGTCATTTCCAGTGCCTGTCAGATTCAGTGTGGTTTGATCTCTCTTAGGTCCTATTTATTTGCATTTTGCAAAGACCGCTGCTGATCTAAAAACATAAGAGCACTAGAAGAGCTCACTTCAGCTTAGCAAACAGCTTGCAACGTGGTTGTACAAAGGAAACTTGTACTGCAGTGCAGCACTCTTTTCTCATTGCCAGCTTTCAGCCAATACCTTAATGAGATGAGAGAGGGCTGACAGAGACTGATGAGAACTCAGTATGATAACAGCTTTTAGAGGTTAGCTCAGCCAAGGTAATTTGATGCAGAGACTAGCTACCCAATATTATGATCAATAACACCTCCTAAAGCTTTTTCATATATCCCTGTATGTATATTCATAGCCGTCCTCCTTTTACAGGTGTGGTGTTTGTAGTTTGTTTATTTATTTGGGGTTTTTTGTAATTAAAGAATGGCTACATGGTGCTGACTCTTCAGATGATAGGGAACAATTTTCTTTTTTCCATGCTCCAGAAACCTCAGCAGTAAAGAAAGCCATTCAAGGTGTTCCCATTTGTAGAACAGATAAAGTAGCTCAACAGAGCCTTGTGGCACAATCAGACAGATAACTGAACTTCTCATGCCTACTTCTTTTAAGGAGTGTGAATACAAGTGTTATTCAAATAAAAGTCTTGGTGTAACCTTTTCAGATTAAGTAAAGTCATTGGGGAAGAAATTCAGCTGAAGCTTTAACTTCCATGGGACACAATGATATTATAACAGTTGAGGCTCTGGAGCAGGAGGTGGGACATGGTACAAGGACAGCAGTTTCTGTATCTCTAATGTAACATCTTGTATGCTTCAGAAACAAGGAATCTTGAAGAATAGCTTCCTTCTAAACTACCCCAAATTTTGCTGAGTATCATTGTTTTTGTAAATCAGTTTTTATACATAGCTCTGTGAAAAACTTATTTTTCCATCCTGGCAATTCCAAAAAGAAAAAAGCAACTACAACAAAATCAAGATATTTCATTTCTGGTTGATCTGAAATGATTTTCCCCAAAACTTTTCATCAAAACAAAAGGAAATATTGAACTAATGAACTATTGCTACCAAAAATGAAATAGTCACTTCAGATTCAAGCATTTGTAAAGTTGCTTTTTTATTACACAAAAAACAAAACAAAAATGTCTCTTTGCAAAAAATGTCAACATGAAACGTTTGAAATGTTACAAATTCCTCATATCTTCTCCCATCATGAACCTGTCATTGCAATGAGATGAACTTGTGAAATATTTTACTGTTACTAAATATTTTTTATCAAAAACAAAAAAACCCCCAGCAAATCTTATGAGAAGCTAAGCTATATTTATAATTCCTTCCTCCCTTATGTCTTTCCAGTTAATTCTGAATACCTGTGCAACAGTGAGTGTCATTAACTGAGAAGAAATTTCTTACTGGTATGGTTGGCCCTGACTGAGTAGAGATATTGGCAAATAACATTGATTTAGGTAATTTATAATAGTTCTACTAGGAATACATTTGGTTTCACACTTATTTCCCATCAGTAAATTAGCAATAGCATCTCTAGTATTTCTTGTTATAAAACACACTTCTTAGCTCCTGTTAAGCAACACATTTTAGGTCAAAAGGCCTATAGGTATTTATTTTATAATTAGCTGAGTTTACTTAAGGAACTGATACATATGCAATGGAAAGGTTCTCAAAGAGCTTATAATTTATGTTATTTATCTTTGACCTTAATTAATAATGTTCTAGTAAACTAATGTTTTTTGAAACCAGAGATTTAACAGGAAATAGGAGTATGCATACTTCCAGTAATCACTTAAGAGCAATCAAATTATATATAGTCCTTGGTTTTTGTAACATTTTTGATAGGGAAAGGAAAAATTATTGCTAATTTAGACTGTAATTCAGATTGTAAGATTATTGCAATATGGGTATCATTATTCTTTCAGTAACATAGTGAACACATTTATAATCCTACATACATTACCAAATTAATTGTAAAATAAATAATTAGTTCAACTATCAATTTTAATATAATTTAAAATTATTATATTAATTAGTCTCCATTTCTAAAGTATGTAACAAAGGTCTCTCTTCCTTCCTACCACATGGAGAATAAGTAGGTTGAATTTAGCACGTTTAATAATTTTACTGACCAGAGAAAAGTGAGGTGAGAAAAGTGACCCGAGGTGGGTACTATAATGGGAAAATCATTATTATCCTCTCTATTTATCTCAAATTTCCTGGTTTCAGCACATGAATAATGCTGATGCCTTACTTTTCACATATACAGAACATATGATCTGTCTTTTTGTCTAAGATTTCACTAAAGCACTCATAATCAGTATATTTGGTTGTTAAATAGAGAAGTAAAAATCATGTTACTGGCAGTGTCCTGTTCCTCTGAACCTTTTTAATCCATAGCAAGGATAATCTATTTAATGATTTAAATCTATTTAATTAGTTAAATCTATTTAATCCATGGCAAGGTTAATCTATTTAATACTAAAAAAGTATTCAGAAACAAGGAAACAAACCCAGAAATTGCTTCTAGTGAAGTGCTTCTGTCCTGATGCTATTCAATATCTTTATCAATTACCTGGAAACAAAAATAAAATCATTCCCAATATATTCTGCAGAAAACAAAACAAAACAAAAAAACCAAAAACAAAAAAGAAAGAAAGAAAATTCAGTGGAGTAGTAAATAATGACAAGGGAAGGTACGTTTTTAAAGCAATAACTTGGAAAAATGGACTTCATCTTCACATGAGCTTATAGAACCCAAAGCAAGGCCATATAAATAGCATGAGTATAGAATGAGTGTCACCTTTACAGGAGATGAGACTGCATCTTTGGCAGCAGTAGGGGAAAGTGAGACTAAAAAAGATTTATAGTTCAGTGTGGACAAATGACTAAACATGAGCTTTCATTGTCATATGGAGCTCACATGACCTTGAGTGTACAAGTAGGGGAAGACTAAGTAGAAATCAGGGGGAGGTATTACTTCTGAACATGGAATTAGTGATACCATAATGGCATTAATATATTCCATTTTTCCACCACACCTTAAAAATTATATTGCAAATCTGGAAGAGAAGATATAGTTGAAAGAATGATTTAAGGTTTAGCAAACCATTCATACAATGAAAGAATAAAGATTGTCCATATAGATCATAGGCCAGCAACCTTTGTAAGCTGCGGACTGGAACAACCCACCCCCAGCCTGGTATGGTATGGGTGTCTTCAGTGACATGTCAGCAGCTGGGAGCTGTGCCCATGCCATTGTTCCCTGGACCCTGGCTGCAGCTCAGGCAAAGCTTCCAAGTGGTAGGGAACTAAACTGGGCTAGGAAGTTGGAAGCTGCATGTGTACCATTTCCAATTCTTTCCCAGCCCTGGCTTGGTTCCGCACTGCAGTCAGGTGAGGGAAGGAAAAGGAAGAAGTGGTAGCAACATGGATGCAGCTTCTAGCTTTCCAGCTTCAGTGTATTTTCTTGCTGCTCAGCCCCAGCACAGGAAAGGGCAGATGCAAAGTCTTCCAGCTCCACAGAACAGATCAAGCGGCTCTGCAGGCCATATGTTGCTGATCTAGATGCTTCATCCAATGTTAAGAGGTGGCTTGATCACTATGTACAAGCACTTATATAGGAAGATAAAGTCTGATATTAGAGGTCCTTAGACAGTGGCGTAGACACTGGGACGAGCAGTTAGAAATCCAACAGTCGAGAGTTCAGCAGGTACCAATAGCAGAAGCTCCCACATTGCAGCCATGTCAGATTCCAACAAAGCTGTGAATTCTGCTAAATACCTTGTCACAAGGACACACGAGAGAAAAGAGGGCCTTTAGTTTGACAGACAGAAGCCTAACAAAATAAAGTGAATGAAAGCTAAAGCTAGAGAGAAACCCTTGTTCTTAAAACTCTCTCAGCAATCCCTTCAGAAGACTTTTGAAAATAAAAACATGTTTTTCACTATTTTGTTATCAAGTTAAAATATTTAAGCAGATTTAACAGGAATTACATGTATGCTTAAAGATGTAATGTCTATTTGTTGCTGTCACTGATATGTTTCTGGTATTTTGATACTGGATTATTCTTTCATACATTTTTCTTGATGAGTTACATGTTAATTTCTGTTACCAGGCCTCTCACTTGCTGGGTCTCTCTCCTTATTTCCTTTAACTGACTAGTACCTGCCAAGGCGATAAAGAAAAAAAAAAATTACCCTGCAAAAGCTTCTAGTTATTTCATCAAATGGACACAAGTCTTAAGCATGAAATTTGGATCTGGATGAACCTCCCTTAGGAGCAGTAATGTTAAGAATTCATCTTAGGTTGAATACATCTTGTTAAAAATCAACAGACCTGGCATATTAGTACATGAGAGGAAAAAGATTTGTCTTCTATTTTAGGGGAAGAACCAGGAATCAACACTGAGGAACTTATGAAAGACAATTAACTTTGACTGAAAACAATGAAAAAGATTTAGGCTAAACATGCACAAACATGGTTCACTGCAATTCTAAAAATGATCTATCTACCCATCCCATTCTGAAATACAACCAGTGAACTCTTCCTATGTTTTCTTCCTGGACAATGGACATACTGCAGAGCATCCCAACCTCATCAGCTAAGTTTCTGATTGTCTATAGACAGCTCTCTTGAAATTTATATTGCACTAAATTCCCAACAGGGTAGAAAGGGAGTAAATAGCAAAGATATAAATGCACAATTCTCCCAAGAGTGAACATAAAGTCTGAGTTTAATGGATCTATTACAAAACAGTTGATATTAAACAGTCTCTGGTGGTAACTGTCAAATACATGATATATACCTAAACTAAATATTGATTTACAACCAGAACACCTTAGATCTGTGCATAATTTATACTTTTTTGAAATTCTATCCACATTTCATAATCACAGGTGGACAGTTACAGAAAAAATGAATAATCTATATTTCCATTAGCCATATCACTCTCTCCAAAAAATAGTTTATGAACAAAGATGCAACCGACCCAATGACCAGATCTGTTTTCTCATGTGACCTGATTAATAAGATGTTGGTGGTTTCAATACGGAATAATGGCACCATCTACAAGATACTGAATATCATCACTATACACAGCATTTGTCCACAGCTTTGACAGCGAATAATGATAGCTCCAATAGTTCTCAAACTGAAATATGCAAAAATCTTGACAGACTTTTCGTTACTCCCTGAAGGCCCAGAGAAAGACAAAGAATGATATATGGCAAGTTGGTTAGGAGAAAAAAATCTATTAAGAGGATATTTTTTTTGCAAATAGCCCACAGAGGGATAGCACTGGAGAAGCTGTGGACAAATGGGACAAAGCAAATGATTCTTTTCTGAAGAAGACAGCTTTTAACAAAGGATGGCAGAATCTGCGAGGCCATAAAATTTTAAGATACCACCCTGAGGCAAAGAGGCATTTTTCTTTACCATGGACAAGAAGTACTGCAGGACTGGTTACATAATCAGGTCCCATTCCAAAATGTATAATCCCCCTACCCCCAATGTTTTCCTAAAGAAAACCCCCAAAAAACTTTTTGTCTTTATTCTTTCTAGATTTAAAAGAAAGAAAAAAAGTTTAAAAGAGAATCATCCTATCTACATTCTGGCCAACCCAAAACTTTTTTTTTTTTTAATTTTACAGTTCAGCTAACAATTTCATTACTGGCATAGTAATGATGAGTAAGGTAAGGGTAATTCCATCCTTAAATCATACCAACTCTTTCATATAAATATATTTTAGCCACTTTTTGTGTATGTGTTTTTTTAATGCACATGCTGAGTATTGTATAAATAAAAATAATGTACTTACTACTTGCTTATTTATCTTCCATTAATATACCTTTGTCTTCTAAAATTTAAATGTAACACAAGGTCAAGTAAGCATACAAAACATGTTTGCTTCCCAGCTATATGTAAAAAAAAAAAAATCTGCTAAGCTTGTGTCTCTGAGAGCAGATAGGTTTGCAGGTCTAACGGATTACACAGTAGCACTTCGACAGCTTCCAGCTCAGAGAGCCACAGATCTGTCCTTACTTTCTAGTGCAAGCATTGATTTAAGAGTTATTTAAAGGTTAGAGTACAAGTAGTAACAGGATGGTGTTTGGTGCGTTTTGTGTTTTTTATTTGGGTAACAACCATATTACCCCTAGGAAAACTAAGCAACAGTTTTCATACAGTGCCACCCTTTCATTCTGTGTCAAAGGGTTAAATGTGCACATTACTCTATGGAACAGACTGGTTGACAAGCAGCCAGGATCACTTATACAGAGATTCAGACAGAAATGTGTCTGAATAAACCAACAGAGAATGCTCAACTAGAAATAAGAGTAGGCTAGTTAATCCTGCAGTAATTTGAAAGTAAGACTCGATAAGAGCAAACGTTCATTTCAGAAACTTATGGCAAGCTCTGACATTCCATTGAGAAAAGTGAAAGTGCCTTTTAAGGCCTGGGCCAGCAGAAAATATGCTTGCTTCTTTTCCTTGTTTCTGCCAAATCACATTAAAAATGGCCACCAATACATACTTTTCTTAGTCCTTTTCTTTCACATAAGCTATTGCACTATTTGCCTATAGTAACTTAAGGGAAGTTCAGGATTGCAGATGAGCCAAGACAGAACTGTTCCATGGGGAAAATGGAGACCTGCATAAATAGCATGTTGCATGAGGGATTTGTAGTCAGAGGAATATGGAACAACATGAATATTATAATTGGTAATTATTCATGGCCAGTGATCATAAATGTTGGGATAAGCCTCTTAAAAACTTTTATGAGATTGTAAAGGCAAGGGGGAAAAATACAGGAGAATGCAGCTAGGCCCCAATTGTGATGCACAAAAGATTGTGAAAAACAAGAAACAGTAACTTTTGTTTTAAAAAGGGAACACTGTGTGAATTAGGTAAACAAAAAGGAAGCAGATGTGATGTGGTGGTGAGAACCAGTAAAGGCATAAACAATTGTTTTTTTAAAAGATATCACAAGCAAATTATTTCTACCCCCACCCTTACATAAGTATTACCAACAGGGCAATGTTCACTGCCTACTCAAAGTTGCTGGCAGAAAGACAATGTCAATCATTTGAAGGTAAGCAAGCTTTGTCAGGAACTAAGTATTATTTATCTTTTAATTCTAGTTGAATGTTTGGCACACATCATTTTGAGATAATGTTTGTTGTATGACAACCCTGGACCTGTATCATACATTTAAAAAAATAGATGTTTAAAGTAGCAAAACTTTTGTGAAGTACAGAGATATCAAAGCTGATACAGTGATAGAAATCTCTGAGAAAAAGTAAAAACTATAACAACCAGACTGTATTACTAGCTCCTTTACTGATGATATGCTGTGCTTCTTTGTACTGGTCACTTCTATTCCCTGTAAATCCATTTCCTCTTCCCTCTTGATTCTGTCATCTATTTAGACTGTAATTTCTTCAAGGTAGGGAATGTATCTTTTTGAGATTTTATTGTGGACACTTTCACAGATCTGGCTTTCTTGGGGCTACTTTTTAAATATCTGGTTCATGGGAAAAAAAAAATAGATGTCATAATCCATCTGACATCCTGATGACCAACTGAGCCTGACTAATTCATATTCCTCACACTGATTTAGTTATCCACAGGGCTACTTTTTTACAATTCTTCCTCACAGATGTCTAACATAACCATAGGATTATAGCTATCATATTCAACAATACCCTCAAAGGATGCATCCAGACGAGTGCGCATGTGCAGTTTGCAGCACCTCAAAGCCGTTTAAGGCCCTGAAAACCATAGGTGGCATATGTGCACCTATTCATCACACTGCTAATTTTCAGTGGAGTACTAAAATTTGACACCGGGATAAGGAAAATGCTGCAAAAATAAGTGTGCACCACCAGAAACAGAGCCTCGCCATCTTAAGCCATGCCTCTGTGTGGCCAGATTGGTGCCATTGCTGCCCTGGGAGGCCCCCAGGCCCGAAGTAAGGCTTCTGGGGCCAGCACAGATACTGACCCCAGTCTTCCCTACCTCACCAAAAACAATTTGGTGCACATCCGAATGCAAATGCAGGGGCATGCCCTGCAGTACAAAGCAGTGGTAGAAATATGTGCCCTTGCATATGCTCTCTTCTGGACGTGCCCAAACAAACTATTGAATTCTGTGGGAATGGAGAATTTAATTTCACTTTCCTTCTTCTTCCAGAATTTTTGGTGAACAGGTAAGAATTTTAATTAATGTTAATGACTGATTTAAATATGTATACGTTCTCGTCTAAAAGGTAGAGCCAGACATATCAGCTCTTTAGTAGGGCTATGCAAAGCTTCAGTCACTGATTCGATTCAGAGGAGATGTGGCCTGATTCGACGACTGAATTTCCGAATCTGAATCGGACGCTTCCAAATCAATTTGGAGAGATTCAACGATGCAGCCATAGACAGAACTTTATATGTTTTTTCTATGTACCTCAAGGTACCATGCACAAGTCATGAACTATGAGATGGTGTGGTGGATGGAGCATCCCACAGGAATGCAGGGGATGAACCAGAAGCACTTCTAGCCCCCTTCTGGGTTAACCACGGAGTGCACAGGGGACCCTCCCTCCTCTTCCTGGCTTGGCTACGGGTGCCTCCTGGGTCTGGCACCTGAGATGCCCCCATGGTTGATCACCGAGCTGGGGTATATGGGGGCCCTCCCCACATGCTCCTGTGGGACACTCCATCCACCCCATGATCTCAGCATTCATGAGCCATGCATGGTACCTTGGGGTACGTAGAAAAAACATAGAAAGCTGTGTCTATGGCCAAAACACTGATTCTTTGAATCAGAATCAAATCTTCAGATTCAGATTTGTCTGAATCAAATTGGGACAGTGATCTGAATCAGCAAATTGAATCACTGTCCCCTGAATCGGGCTGAATCCGAATATTCATTGAATACTGCTTGCTTCGCACAACTCTACTGTTTAGCAGAGTTTGTATTAAATTTTACCTTATCTTCTTGACACGAGTGAGTGGTTCTTACCAAAGTGTGTTTTCTCATTTAAGTAGCTGTCAATTTGGAGAGCTCCCGTGCATACTCATATCTCACATCCAACACACTAAGCTAAATCTTTAGCTGGTTTAAATAGGTACACTTGACTTCAGTGGGGCCACTTCTGTTTCTGTCCACCAGTTAAGAAACTAGTGCTCTTTTAAATAAGTCCCCAAACAGTTCCAATGAATGCTTGTACCTTTGTTTGTGGAACAATTTTACAAACTCTTTGCTACTGATAGCTCATTTGCAGCTATAATATATTTACCAAAATGTAGTGAAACATGGTCATAATCTTTAACATGCTGTAGCACCTAAGATGAGATACACAACCAGTTTAACTACAGAGATGCACAAACATGTGCCTAATGGTATGTGACCCTGATTAAGTTTTGCCTGGTTGTTTTCTACTAGAATTATTCCATAACATTAAAACATATATGCATATAATCTAAATTTTCTATCATATTTTTGGACTGTACACTCCTGTTTTGGAAAGAATGAGTAAGAAAATATATTTTCAAAAGATTTATATCTTTAATTCTGCTTTAAGTTTAGCTGCACACAATATGTCATTTCTTTGACAGCTGTCACCTGAAACCACTGAACACGACCAGTTATATAATTAATCTGCCATACTTGGACTTCATTACAACTGTATGATTTATCAATTCATTCTTGACTCATTTTGCATAAAGCAGTAACTTGAACTTTAGGCCAAGACCTAGACTTTAAAAGTTCTGTGATTAATATACTAAAGGCCACCTTCTACCTTCTACCCTCACAAGATGATTCTTAAACGAAATACTGTGAGTAGGGTTATTATGCAGAACAAACATTTACTATAATAAATCACTTGTCACCTATAAACCTTTTATGTTTATGAACAGGTTTCTTCATGAAGATCGTGCCCAAGAGAAAATTCATTTTCTAAAACATTGTGTTAAAGTGACAAGATTATTTTTGAGCTGTTCAAGTTTTGCAACCTTGCATCATCTGACCTTTACGTGAAATCACTTTTCTTTTTTGATTCTGATTATTTCCATCAACAAAACTATTATGAAATAAAATACTGGGATAAGACCCTGACCTTACTGAAAACAACAGTTTTTCCCCATTGATTTCAATAAAGTAAAAATGTTACCACTGAAAACAGTTCTCTGAATATGTACGCATAAAATAGAAAATAAATCTAATGTTCCATTAAAAAGACTTATGTACAGCATATAGAATCTACCTCATTACAACTATAAAATGGCTATAAAATGGCAAGCCATATGAGGAAAGCTGAGGGACTTGGGTCTCTTCAGCCTGAAAAAGCGAATGCTGAGATGGGACTTGGTAGCAGCTTACCACTATATCAGGGGAATACATCAAGGGTTCAGTGAACAACTGGTCACCAGGGCACCCTTGGGGAGAATCAAGAGTAATGGTCATAAACTCCTGGAAGACCGTTTGAGGCTTAACACTAAGACAAACTTCTTCACAGGTAGGGTGTCCAGACTGTGGAATAGACTCCCTCCAGAGGTCGTACAATCACCTACCCTAGAAATCTTCAAGAGGAGACTGGACGGCCACCTCATTGGGGTCACCTTACTCCAATTGTCTTTCCTGCCTAGCACAGTAGAGCTGGACACAATGATCTTGTGAAATCCCTTCCAGATCCTTATAATCTATGAATCTATGATTGGATCATTGTGCCCAAAGTGCAGTCACACAACTTCTATCTGCTGTGAGGTAGACGGTCTGTATCCGTCTTCATCATGGACTTGAAAGAGTATGGAATTTAGTGCATACTGTGGCAGGAAACCACCTTTGTTTCTCCCAAAATCTCTGCTCTGTGACAATTTGATTAGGATGGGCCCAGCAGAGGAGATGCACCTTTACCGTATCTCTTTAGGTAAACTGAGCTGGCTACATTCCTGAGGGAGAGGGGAAACCTGCTCCCTCTGCCTACGTGACTAGTATCAGCTACCTGGGTGAGGGGCATCTACCTGGTGGGCTAGCGTCTGCCCGGTAACTAGTGATGTATTTCAAATTGGTTGGCTGACAACTAACAGGTGCTGGCCTCCACTGGACCAGGTGATTGAAGTCACAGGGGCTATATAAGTTAAGACTGCCCAGGGGGAGGGGGCAGCAGCCATACGGGGGACTCAGTCTCAGAGAGGAACTTTACCATCTGAAAACTGGCTCTCTCCCCCATAACTCATGAGCTAGGAATGGCCTGCCTCCAGAGGGAATCTCTAACAGCCTCTGGATGATGCTTGTGAGTAAGCTACTCAAGATCTGATTAGATATATAGCTGGCAGTAACTCAGATGCATTATCATAAGGCTACCTCAGCAAGACTGTTTTGCTCTATGGGATTTCTATGATATTGCTCTATCTTGTACCCTATTTTCACCTTACCCCCTGTAATCAATAAAGTTCTCCTTTGTGACTGGTGTAGGAGGCTTACTGAGGGGTGGGTCTAAATTATGCCTAAAAGGCCCTTTAGGTCTGTGGACTAAGGGAGACTTTCCTTTTTGGCCCCTGATTTGGGGAAATGCCCCAAGTGCCTGTACTGGGTCGAGTACCCGTTGGACTATTAGGCCTGTGTTTCCCCGAGGACACAGGGCTGAGATAGTCCTTTCTTGGGGTGGTGGCAGCATGTTACCCCCCGGACTCTGTGGTAGGGCTCGAAAGGGGGTCTTCCAGGGCTTAGGTGCCCCTGGAGAGACACGTGGAGTCCGGAAGGTGGACGGGTGTAGTTAGGAGGGAGGCTCAACGCAGGAGCTCCCCCTACCAGCCCGCCATGAATACTAGGTAAATTTTCAGATGATACCATGTTGGTTAGTCACTTTTAGAGAAGAGGATCAGAATATAAAATTGCCTTGATAAATTGAAGAAATTTTCTTAAATTAATCAAATTGAGTTCAGTAAGGACAAATAAAAGCACTGTACTTAAGATGAAACAAGTACTTAAATAAAAACTGGGAAACAACTGAGTGGGCTACCATATTACAGAAAAGGATCTAGAAATGACAATGACCACAAGCAGAATGAGAATTATCATTGTATTGCTACAAAAACAAAACAAACAAACAAGAGTGCATTAAAAGGAGTATCACATGCAGTCCTCACTTCACCTGAAGTACCTGTAAGACTTCACTTGAAGCACTATATCCATTTTGGGTCACCACACTACAAAACAAATATCACTAAATTGGAAAGAGAGTTCAGCAGAGAACAACAAAAATGATTAGAGGTCTAGGAAACATGGAATATGAGAAAAGGATAGAAGAACTGGGGTCATTTAGTTTGAAGAGAAGACGAAGGGGATTTGACAACAGTCTTCAAATGAAAGGTTGTTGCAAGGAGAATAGCAATCAAATAGGCCCCATCTACACAGTATACTTAAGGCATGATTACCCAGTTATTCACACCATAAGTGGTCACTCAGGCATGCATTCATGTGCACCCCTGAACCTAGGAGCTCTCAGCTGACACGGCTCCCAGCCTTGGGGGAGGAAGGGGAGGACATGGATCCGCATGGCCACAGGGGTGCAATACACACCATCCATAGCTGGAAGATCGCATGAGAGGTGGCTCCCAGGCAAAGTAACTTCTTATCTGTGCAGGGGGAGCCTGGGATCAGGCTCCCCCAGCATCAGCAGTAAGGTGCACTGGGATCAGATTTGTGGGATGGCTGAATGTGTGATTGTGTGGATCACGCAATAGATCCCATCATGTCTTTACCTGCACATGTAGAGGGGCCCATGCTCTCTGAATCCACAGGAACCAAGGCAATTGTAATGAAATAAATTTTAGGGTGGGGGATGGTGGGGGGTTAGGAAAATCTTTCTAATTATGGGAACAGTTAAGCACTGGAACAGATGACCAAGAGAGGTTGTGGAATCCCCATCACTCAAAGTTGTTAAGTGCAGGTTAAACACACATTTGGCTGTAATTGTTTAGACAGGGATGTGTGATCTAGTTATGCCTTCTGCCAGATGGCTTAGTTTAAATCACAGCCCCATTTCTTCTAGGATTAAAAAAAAAGAAAATAAGGTCCTTATTTGGAGTCTTTCTTTAACAAACAAATGCACAACAAAAAGGTGGGCCTCTACATGTTGCTTGCAACAAAAGCAACCAAAAGAAAATACCATTACCTCTTTCAGTTTAGGCCATAAAAGTTCTCCAGATTCTCCCAGTGGCAACAGCCTTCTTGAATACCTCCTTCCATTTCAGCTGGGACCCTTTTTAAACACCCTCACTTGGGAATCCACTGAAAGTCAGCTGGGATTCCTTCCAGTTGCACCTCATTGCTAAGCAAAAGCTGACAAAGTCCTTATGGGTTCTTTGGATACTGTCACAGGAAGATCCTTCTTTGAGCATGGAGTTAGACTAGATGACCTTCTGCAGTACTTTTCCTTCTATTTTTCCTATTATTTCTACGTTTTTGGCATAAAAGTATTTTATCACCATTTTGTGTGTTATAATTAACTATCTCTTATGGTTGCATAATAAATCTTCTTACCTCTTTTGATAGAATTGCCTCCCTTTATACGTAGATCTTTCAGTTTAAAATATGTGATAACCCATTGTAATATGTATTACAACTTTTTAAGCAATTTAGACATGACAGAATAAGTCTCTTAGCAGATTGACAACTGTACAAGAAACATATTTGGCTCCTCCAACATGGCAGCACATTACTCATTCACCAGAAGAGACCAAAGCAAGTTATTGTGGTTCAGAAGTGGTTCTCTCCTCCATATCAATATATTAATTTACTGCTCCCCTCCTCTTTTTTCAGATCTATTCCTTGCACAGCTTTTGAATACAAATACAGCAGTCCTAAGTCTAACAAAGTTCATCCAGCCTCTAAAAGATCAGCTGGCACTCTTTGATTAATCTTTTACTGACATATCTTTAACCATAGTACGGGCAGTCTTCTAAGACTTCTAGTGTCATCTTAATAGTGCAGACAACAATATAATAATAATAATAATAATAATAATATATAGATAAAGATCAGTCAAACAAAAAAATCCTTCTATTTTATTATATTACTAGCTGAAATACAAAAATAACAACCCAGGCAAAAAATGGGTAATTGCAGGGTTTGTTTATTTTCAAAGAACTTAGTATAGCATATTTAGGTATTTAGGGCTTAGAAGAGCTGCTCAGCTGGGTAAAGCAGTAGCCCAGAAGTGCCCCTGAAGGTTTCCACCAGCAGGCAATGGCAGACAGCTCTAGCAGCTAGGATCTCGATGTGCAGCACAGCGCACAGCATCCAGACCCTGGGAGCTGCCTGAGGCGGTTCGGGTCTGCAACTTTTGCCATGCAGCCAGAGACATGATGCATAGTCCGGTGCACAGAGCAGGACCTTTGGAGTGCTTGAGCAGCTCAGATCCCCAACCCCTGGAAGAAGCTGGGAGCTCAGTGCAGAAGGTGTTGCACAGAGGGTCTGGGAGCAGACAGAGCCTGGTGCTGCATGAGGCATCTTAGGCCTCCGACCCATAGCAAAAGGCTGAGTCCAGGGACCCAGACGGTGCTTGGGCTACTGAGCCAGCACACAGAGCTGAGCCAGAGGCCCCAGAAGCCCTGCATAGAGGAGCCCTGTTCCAGAGGAAAGTGACCCCACCAAAGCCTATTGCAGAGAAAAGAGCAGCTTGGCACAGAAGACAAGGGCCACCCTCCAGGCCTGGGAGCTGTGAGTTGCAGGGAAAAGAGGATTCCCACATGGGAGGGGGAGTTCCCCCCCTCCGGGTTAGTTACAGGCTCCTGAAAGGGGAGGTCCCACGTGGAGGGCCCCCCTAAATTACCAGCTTCTTTGTAGGGCTTGGGAAAAGAAAGCCCAAGGGCACTGGGGTTTCCCCTTGGGATTAAGTTCATCTTTGGGGTTCTTGTGCCATAAGTGGTGTGATATCATGCCTTACATTTTGTAAACTCTCAGGTTTGTAAATTAGTAGATTAATAGAGTCCTAGGGCTCTGCTGGGACCCCCTGTTGCTGTTATTTCACCTGTTGTTTATTTGTGGCTTATTTACTTGTGGCTTATTTATTGTTCACTCATACTTATCTATAGTTTATCTGTTAGCTATCCATGTTTATTTTGGGGTTTATCTATTTCAGGTCAGATACTTGCCTGTATCTGGAGCACTGGTGTAAAGTTTTATGGCATTTACCCACAGGATATTGTTTCTGTTATTTGATTAGATAGATAGATAGATAGATAGATAGATACATAGATAGATAGTACATATGTTTATATCCATGTTTCTTTTCCTTGTGATAAGTTAATGTAAATAAATGTGTATATAGTTAAGTCCCCTGACTGTCCTGGCTTGGTTCTATAGGGGCAGAGGGAAACAGCGGTTTGCAGTTCCCCCACAGCACACCTGCCAGCTAACAATCCCCTCCAATTGGAGAAGGGAAGTATTTATCTGAGTTACCTGGGCTACATGAGCTAAACTTAAGGCACTGTAAAATTACACCATCTTAGTCTCATTTCCTTCTTAACCCTCTGTTTATACTGAGCTATGATCCCCGGATTAGGACATAGACATAGTAGTGGGATAATATAAGCAACATTTACATTGTCATGAGCCATGTTGTATGCATAAATTGCATAAACAGAAAATGTCTGTCTGTAGGGGTACCAAAATGACAGGTACTTTTTTTCCATTTTTAAGGGTTCCGGACATGAGATTTACATGCTTTTCACCCTGGCCAGGAATATCCAAAGCTATATTTTTTGTGTACAATGTAGAATATAAAATGTTCACCATGTAAGATAATTTATCACATACCCTCCCTGCTTCTCTCTCATTACTTCTCTTAACAACATTTGCATGCAGGTTATAGCATAGTTTTATATACTTATTTTGACATGTTTGGATGCCTTAAACAGAAATTATTGCAGTATTATGCAGTCTCATGTTTTGAATGATTTTGTCAGGCACGGTTTAGGAATAGTTGATCCTGTCTTGGGGTAATACATGACGTCACCTAGATCCCTTCTAACCTATTTTCTATTTTATTATTTAGAAAATTCTGTTTCTCTCTAGTTCTACATTTTTAGTTATTTTAAAGATAAATGAGTCAACAGCATAAAGATAATGTTTGTATATGACTTCTCAGTGCAACTAATTCTAAGCTATATCTTCCTTTCTTCCTACTATTTTAAATATACAAGAACTATGCCTAAAAATAAAATGGTTAATATCTTCCAAAAGCTGCAAATAAAATAAAAAAGATTCTATTTTATAGAAAAAAGTAAAAATAAAAAAATGGGATTCTAGATATCAGTTGTTTAAAATATTCAGGATACAGAGGAAGATTTTTTTTTAAAAAACAGCAAAAAACAAAGTTTTGAAATGGAGCCATTATTGATAAAGACTTGACTCTTTTCCAAATTTACATTCAATGAATTTTCCTGTAGAACATCTGCTAAGTTTTCTGAGCTAGTTCTTAGCTTCCATCTACATCTGTTCCAGAAAGCTCTCTTCATATATATCTTGACCTTCTCTGTCTTCAAATGCTTACAGATGCTTCCAAATCTGTAACCTAGAGATGGTATTTGATTTTCTTACAGACTTCATCTAATTTGTGAATTAACAAAGTAACAGTCAAATTCATATTTGGCTAAAAACCAAAGCATGCATTTTATCAAGCATTTTTTTTAAAGCTCATTTACATAAGATTTAAGTTCAGAATTTAAATAACTAAATATGTAATGTATTCAACATGATTAGAGCTAGTTATAAATTTGAAGAAATAGCCAAGTAGCTACATTCTGTAAAAGTTTTCATTGGACTATATATAATTTTAATTATTTTCACTTTTTTCCCCAAAGAGTTCCATTGTAGAGAATAGGTTTGCATACAGAGTTGCAGAAAGAAAAATATGGATGTGACGATTTTTAACTGAGGGTACTAAATGGCAAATGATTTTGGTCCAATCTGAAGTTGGTTTAGGGTGGTATTAGTGTAATATAATATTGTTATCTGATATCATTTTTAGATTAGAGCAGGGTTAAGTCAATCTTAATGCCCAATCAGAGGGCTTAAATCAGAGGGCTTAAATCACTAAAAAATGGCACAACCAATTTAAGTTAGTGTACCTGGGGAGCTGAACTAACTTAACCTGACTTGAAAAGGGTTAACCCAGTATCATGAATAGTACCTAGGGCTGTGCTATTCCCACCATCTGGGCCCAGACTGGACTATTTTTAGCACCCCAACTCTCCCCTGTCCAGGCATCAACCATCCTATCAGCCCTCCATGGATCCACTATCGCCCCCAATCCCACCTGTCCTGTCCTCTCAGCTCCAGTTACTTATACTGGTTTCCCTATGCAGCTCCCAATAGTGGCAAATGCCTGTATGTGCCTCTCCCGATCTACATTTAGGCAGCTTGAAGTAATCTGTGAGAATATACACTAGGTGTGGCAAATGGCTGTATAGACCCTGTGATCTCAAACATCTACCTCTTGGTAGAGGCACATTGGATCATAAGAAATTATGGCTGGAAGGGACCTCACAAAGTCATCTAGACTAGTCCTCTTCTCAAGGGAAAATCATCTCTGACTAAATAAGCCTAGTCATGTGTCTGTTTAACCCACTCTTGAAAATGTCCGAGGATGGAAATTCCACAATTTCTCTAGATAGCCTGTTCCAATGCTTGACAATTCTTATAGTCAGAAAGTTTCTCGTAATCTCTGATCTTGATTTTCTTTACTACACTTTGAGGCCATTGCTCCTAGTCCTGTACCTTACAGCCACAGAGAAAAGCCAATTCCCATTTGCTCTGTAATCACCCTTCAGGTATTTGAAGACTGTTATCAAATCCTCCTCACTCTTCTGTTTTCCAGACTAACCCTGGTTATTTAAGCCTTTCCTCAGAAATCTCATCACCCAGGCCCCTAAACATTTTTGTCCCTCTGAGTTTGAATCTTTCCAATCTGTCCATATCCTTTCTGAAGTGTGCAGCCTATAACCGGACATAATACTCCAGGTGCAGCCATACCAGTGACAAACAGAAGGAAAGAATCACTTCCCTTGATTTGGACGTGACACTCCTGTTAATACAACCCAGTATGCAAAAAAACCCACAACTGCAACAATAGCACACCATTGGTTCACATGCAGTTTATGATCTATGGTAACCTCGGGTCCTTTTCTGCAGTACTGTAGCCTAGACAGTCATTCCCCAATCTGTATTCACGCATGCAAGTATTGTAACCCAAGTGCAGGACATCACATTTGTCTTTGGGCATTGGTGACATGTAGGGGGTACATGCGGGTGCATTTACACCCCCTAAGGTTGGCAGTGCATGCCCTAAGAGTGTCTGTGCCAACAGTGTCTGTGGGTGGTCACCGATTGCTTGAGGCATCTGCAGTGCTCGCCCCCCACCCCCACTGCCACTGCCACGGCTGCCTGTGGGAGCTCACCACTTGGCCCACTCCCACTGGCAAAACTGCTGCGGCTGCCTGCAGAAGCTCCCCACTCACTGCCACTACACTCCTCTGCCACCACCACCCGCGGGACCTTGTCGTGTCCCCCCAGCCTCCAGGGGCATGCATCGTTCATGTCTTTGGGCATGCTCCAGAGTATACTACAATCTTTCACTATTAAGGAAGGAGAAAATCTGATTGGGAATTTTCTGTGGAACAGTTTTGGGGTTTTTTTACTGCAAAATGCCTGTATTTCACACAAAGTTTTTAGCAGGAAAGTGTTGCTTTTTAAATAGAAAATAATGTTTTAGAGGCATAAACAGAAAACTAAAATGGATCAAGTCCATTGTTAACCCCTCAAGAGCTCTAGTGATTTAAGGGGACTTTGATTCCATGTGAAAATCATGGCTGGCATCATAATATGTCCCAACCCCCATGTGGTGCATAAGCACAATGCCCCTGGGTGCATTTGCACATGCTGCTGAATACTCAGTTGTTACTGTGCAGTCATTTACCTGCACATGCAGGTAAAAGTTGCTTCAGCAAGTACTAAATGACTGCAGAGTAACCACTAGAACTGTGCAGTCCCAGTGGTACACATGTCATTTCTGATCCTACTGTGCAGTAGCAACAAGCTGTAGCATCAGCATCACGGTTCATGCCTGCCAATGCTACGTCGCTGTAGTGATGAGCTACGGTGATGTAGTGTCTCATGTAGATGCACCCACTGTGGTAGAGGGAAAAAAATCTTTATTCAATGCATTTATTTTTAATTTCAACTCTCCTCAAAGAGAAGAAATGTTCATTTAGCAACCGGCATGGACAGCTAGAGACCCTCTGGGTAAAAATTCGTGGGGAATTCGGCACAGGGGACACTATGGTGGGAGTCTACTACAGACCTCCCACTCAAAGTCCCGAGCTTGACCAGGAGTTCGCCCGGGAACTGACTGAGGCCGCTTGCTCCAGGACCTTGGTTTTCATGGGTGACTTCAATTACCCGGACATCTCCTGGGAAGATCACTCAGCTAAATCTGAGCGGGCGCAAAGCTTTCTCTCGTACATGGATGACCTCTACCTGACTCAAGAAGTCTATGGGCCAATGAAAGGCAAAGCGCTGCTTGACCTGGTACTGGCTACGGGGGACGACCTAATCGGCAACCTAGTGATTGATGGGAAGTTGGGTGACAGCGACCACGAGCTGATCACCTTCACCATCCGCCGTAAAGCTGGCAAGTCAGTCAGCAACACAGAAGTCCTTGACTTCAGAAAAGCCGACTTTGACAAGCTCAAGAGGCTTGTTGGTCAGGCCCTCAGGGACCATGACCCCAGAGAGATGGGAGTTCAAGAAGAGTGGTTGCTTCTCAAGGAAGTGATCCTCAATGCACAAGCTAAATCTATTCCAACACGGAGGAAAGGCAGCAAGAAGGCACAGCAGCCCTCCCTGGCTCTCTAGGGACCTAGCAGATCTCCTGTGGCTAAAAAGGAAAGCCTACAATGGATGGAGGACGGGATTCACTTTCAAGGAGGATTATTCTGCGCTGGTCCAGTCCTGCAGGGACCAACCCAGGAAAGCTAAGGCTGCAACTGAACTCCAACTAGCTTCAGGCATCAAGGACAACAAAAAGTCCTTTTTCAGATATGTGGGGAGCCGGAGGAAAAGCAAGGGCAATGTTGGACACCTGCTAAACCAGATGCGGCAACTGACAACTGACGCCCAGGAAAAAGCCAACATATTAAATAGGTACTTTGTGTCAGTCTTTCATCAGTCACACGGGATGCCCATGCCTGCTATGGGACAGGGAAATCTGGGTGAAGGGGATCCCCTACCCTCCATCAATGCTGACCTCGTGAAGGAACACCTTGAGAAGTTGGATACCTTCAAGTCAGCTGGCCCTGACAACCTGCACCCCAGGGTACTCAAGGAGCTGGCGAGAGTCATAGCCCAGCCCCTGGCACGGATCTTTGAAAACTCCTGGCGCTGTGGTGTAGTGCCCGAAGACTGGAAGAAGGCCAATGTGGTGCCTATCTTCAAGAAAGGGAGGAGAGTGGATCCGGCTAACTACAGGCCCATTAGCCTGACTTCTATCCTGGGGAAGATCTTAGAAAAGTTTATTAAGGAGGCCATCCTTGAGGGACTGGACCAGGCTAACATTCTAAGAGACAGCCAGCACGGGTTTGTTGCGGGTAGGTCTTGTTTGACCAATCTCATTTCCTTCTATGACCAGGTGACCTATCACCTGGACAAGGGAGAAGAGATTGATGTCATATATCTTGACTTCAAAAAAGCTTTGTATCTGGTATCCCATGATCACCTCTTGGCCAAACTGGCCAGTTGTGGCCTTCACTCCACGACGATCCGCTGGCTGGGAAATTGGCTTCGTGGTCGGACCCAGAGGGTTGTGATTGATGGCAGTCACTCATCATGGTGCCCTGTGACCAGTGGGGTCCCTCAAGGCTCTGTCCTGGGACCCATACTGCTCAACATCTTCATTAACGATGTGGACATTGGAGTCAGGAGTGGACTGGCCAAGTTCGCCGATGACACCAAACTTTGGGGCAAAGCATCCACACTAGAAGATAGGCGGGTGATCCAGGCTGACCTGCACAAGCTCAGCAAATGGGCAGACGAGAACCTCATGGTGTTTAACACCGAAAAATGCAAGGTTCTCCACCTTGGGAGGAAAAACCTGCAGCATCCTTATAGGCTCGGCAGTGCTACGTTGGTTAGCACTACAGAAGAAAAAGACTTGGGGGTCATCATTGACCACAAGATGAACGTGAGCCTCCAATGCGATGCTGCGGCTAGTAAAGTGACCAAAATGCTGGCGTGCATCCATAGATGCTTCTCGAGCAAAACCCGGGACGTCATTCTCCCCTTGTACTCGGCCTTGGTGAGGCCGCAGCTAGAGTACTGCGTCCAGTTTTGGGCTCCACAATTGAAAAAGGATGTGGAGAAGCTTGAGAGAGTCCAGAGGAGAGCCACGCGCATGATCAGAGGTCAGGAAAACAGATCTTACGATGACAGGCTGAGAGCCATGGGACTCTTTAGCCTGGAAAAGCGCAGGCTCAGGGGTGATCTGATGGTCACCTATAAGTTTATCAGGGGTGACCACCAGGATCTGGGGGAATGTTTGTTCACCAGAGCGCCCCAAGGGATGACGAGGTCGGACGGTCACAAACTCCTGCAAGACCGTTTCAGGCTGGACATAAGGAAGAATTTCTTTACTGTCCGAGCCCCCAAGGTCTGGAACAGTCTGCCAGCGGAGGTGGTTCAAGCACCTACATTGAACACCTTCAAGAGTAAATTGGATGCTTATCTTGCTGGGATCCTATTACCCCAGCTGACATCCTGCCCTTTGGGCAGGGGGCTGGACTCGATGATCTCCCGAGGTCCCTTCCAGCCCTAATGTCTATGAAATCTATGAAATCTGTAAATCTAAATCTATTTGACACTTATTGTATTGTAGTTCATTAGTTCTGAGGATTTTGAACACAACAGACAAAACAATGTGTTTAGTTTTTCTTATGATTTCAGTAAAACATGTTATGAAAAATCCACTTTGTCTGTACTTTTATTTTATTGATTGCATTTTTAAACTTTGTGAAAAGGCTTTGTTAAACATTTCTGTGATATTGTTTTTAAAGTCTTATAATATATCCTTTCTATAAAATGTTTTTCTTCATAAGAGCAGGCTACATAACAAATGGCTTCTATATGTAGTGCAATTGTATTCATAAATTGTTAACTAACAAACAAACTAAACATGAACAAGACAAATGCTTTTTTCCTCCTTTACCTAGACACAACATATTCAAGATTCCACAATTCAGTGTCATGCATTCATGGAATATTTAACAACTTTATTAAATAACATATACTGTGTTGAGACATTCACATAGAGATGGTTGAAAAGTTGAGATGGTTGAAATGTTTTCAGTCAAATGTTTTCCAAATGGAAAATGGCTTACTTACACAAAATGTAATTTTAAAATGCCAGCATCTGTCATGAACTGTTTGGTTTAAGTCAAAAATTAAAATCTTTTGATGAAAAATTATACACACACACACATAGATGTGGTAGGCATTAGGGCTGTGTGAAATGGCTATGTTTCATTTCAGTTTCAGCATTTCAGAGGGACAGTGATTCAGTTTGTTTTTTTCAATCACAGTCCCATTTTAATTCAGACGAATCTGCTTCACAGTTTCGACACTGTTTCGGTGTTTCACCCACAGGCTATGATGAAGAATCACTAAAATGCCTATAACTTTGTCATTTATTGCCTGATTCAGATAAAAATTGCAGGATTGGTAGCCCCCATGGGCAGCATGAAGCCTGCCAAGTTTCAAGGGGATAGATGCAAGGACTTTCATGAAACTGTTCAAAGCAAAACTAGTATCACTTGGCAGCAGGGGCAACATGCTGTCATCCTGTACACAAATCTGGGGGCCAAGTCCCCCAGGAAGAGTCCCCCAGGGGGCCCTCTGTGCAGGATGACAGCAGGTTGCTGCTGCAGGCTGGGGCCAGCACCATCACTGGGTTCTTCCTGGCACTTCGCGCAGGCTGCACTAGAAAGCCCTGCCCAGCCCCATATCCCCCACCCAAACCCAGCTGGCTGCAGCAGCAGTGATGAGGGCCTCTGGGACTTCATGGCAGAGCCACCCCTCCCATGCAGTGTGAGGAAGTGGGGGACAGAAGGGATTGCTCTCCCCCTCTCCTGGCACCTGCATGGCAGCTGCCCAATGGCATGGGTTCAGTGTGGCTCAGTAGGGTGCTGTACACTTTCTGGGAGGTGGGGTGGCTACAGCAGTCAGCCAGAGCTCCCAGTTCAATTCCCCAGCTCTCAGATCACTTCCACCAGTTCTCTGATTACTTTCCTCAGCTGTTCCCAGGGGGCGCAGGCGCCCAGATCTGTGCACAGGGTTTCAGCAGGCTGCTGCTGCTGGCTGGAGAAATAGCCTAGAGCTGCCACCATCCACGGCAGCAGCCTGCTGTTATCTTGTCACAGATGTGGAGGCCCTTGCCCCTTGGGAAGAGCTGGAGAAAAAAAATCAGGTAGCTGGGGAATCAAACTGGGAACTAGGGAATGTTTAGGGACTTGAACATTCCCCCAGTTCCCACTTCAATTCCCCAGCTCTCTGATCATTTTTCCAGCTCTTCACAGGGGCCGCAGGCCAGGTATCAGGCTGGAGACATCGGCAGCACCACAGTCTTCCTGGCACTTGGCATGGGCTGCACTGAGTGGCTGCCACTGACCCCAGCCTGCAGCAGCAGCCTGTTGAAACCTCGCGCACAGATCCACGGGGCCCACACCCCATGGGAAGAGTCTGGAAATGATCAGAGAGCAGGGGAAGCAATCAGAGCTGGGGAATCAAACTGGGAGCCAGGTGTCAATATCAGAGCAGTCCTTCCTGCCCTCTTCCCCTGCCCTCTTCTTAGCTTTTATTTCCCTGCAAGCCCAGCTCAGAGAGGTTTTGGAGGCTTTCATTTTGATTCAGATTCAGTGTATTGGGTGCCAAAATGGCCCAAAACATCTTCAAAATGAAATGGCTACTGAAATTTCACACAGCCCTAATAGGCATAGATGTCATATTTATATATAGCTATAAAGGTCTCTATCTAGATATATAGCAAAATTAATTTTACTTGTTCACTCTGCTTAAGAGAAGTTAAAACTCAGTGGTGCTCTATTTACAAAAGATAAAGCATGTTGATCAAAACAATGGGGAATTAATGCTGTTCTGGAGGCCTGCGAATAGAAAAGGGAAAATAAACACAGCACATTTTGTTGGGATATGTTGATGATGCAGTGTCCCCATATTCCCAGATAGTTTTGCCTATATCACTGTAGTGTACATGAGCCCTAGCTGAGGAATAGGAAGACATTACACAAGGCACTATAATCATGAGGTAATGAAGTTACCTTTTTAGAATGCTGCATATTATTGAAAGCAATGTCCAAACTGTGACTCCTAACACAATTTTTGAGAGCTAGAAGGAAGCTAATAGAAGGAGGCACTCACCCAGTAGGAGAAGACTCTATGTTTGGGCCTGTCATATCTAATAGAAGCTTTTCCAGATAAATAAAAAATATGACCAAGAGCATAAGAGCTCTGTTCACCTTATCTTAGCTGGAACTAGTTGTTGGTGAGTTCATAGTTTGGGACCTACCCGAATTGAGGAGGCAGGCAGCCAATTTTGAGGGCAGATCATGGGGCTGGCCACCATAATCATGGGCTTACCACAGTGGGTCCCCCCTCCACTCCTCTGATTGGCCAAGAGGGGCCAGTTGCCCCACTCCTAACTGATGATTGGTTGAAAGGACTGTTCATTTTATGTCCCTATCCTTTGCCACTGATTGGCTGAGGGTTGCCTGCCATCCACTACTCACTACTGCTTGGTGGAGAGGGAAGGGGTTGCATGATGGGCAGCCCTCTCAGCCAATCAATGTCATGAGGCAGGGGTGACAGTCATCTTAGCTGCTCCCCTTCATGTTGGCAGCTCCCTTCTCCCCTTCCATACTATCAGCAGGTTTCTTGGCCATGCAGACTGCTGGCTTCCATTGGGAAGCCAGCATTTTTTTTTAGTAAGTTCCTGCCCCTCCCCCCTGATTTTGCTGACATTGCCCAATTTGAAGGACAGTGTCTGATTTTATGATTTCTGCAAAATCCATTAAATCATGAATTGAGTAGGTCCCTATTTATGTTGTCTTACAATATATGAATTTGATACTTAATATCAAATGTCAACAGGATTGTTTTAATTACATTTCATAGCTTCTGATTGACTTTGTTATAGATACCAAAGTCACCAACAGTAAAGTTATGTTATAGCTTTGTAGCTACCAAAATAGAAACATAGTAATGTCAATAAAAACACCCAAGCCATGTCCTTACGGGATAGCTTCATAATTCTTCCATTTTCAAATCAAATATGTAAAGCATGGGGGATGCAAAGTTTACAGTACTTTATTATTGCTCTTACCTTGTGTTTGTAACTCTCCAAAAATAGAATATTTATGGCAAAGAATAAACCCATAATATTTACAGTTATGGCTTCATTTGTAATAACCAGAACATTGTTTTCAGTCTTTCGGTGACAGAATACAAGAAACAGCATACATCCATCTGCCACTTAAAATAAGCAAAGCCATATGCAGTTTCTGTATTCTTTTTATGATTCCTCTATGAGTTATATTTCTTCATCTTATATGGTCTTGTTTAAAGTTGTAATGAACAGTGTATATATAACATTGCTCTGATTTATTTAGGACTGGATTTAACATTACAGATGTTAAAAGATGAATGTGTCAAATGAGCTTCTAGCTGCATGTACTGTGACAGAGCTTGAGTTTCGAGTAATACTGCTCTGAGCTGAAGACACAAAAGATATCACTAGGCAATTTTCACCAGCCAAAAATATATTCTCCTATAAGACCTGCGCAGAAAAACTGAATCAGTTGAGATTTAAAAAGCCCCAGAATACTCCCATCACCATTTTGTTGCAAACTAAAAATTCTATCAAAGATTCCTGCAAACTAAGAAAACCAAAGGTTTTAAATAAATCAATCATGAATATCAATCATACTGTTGTTAAAACTATGAAATAGTTGTATTCTGTTTCTACAGGCATAGGCACACAAAACAGACTGGTTTAAATGTGGTTTAAATCTGAACAGGACAGACATACAAGTCTGTTCAACTGGTTTAACACTTCTTGGAACAGTTCAAAATTGTACTTGGAAACTACTAGTTTGAAATGGTTCACAGTAGGGGTGCACAAAGCTTCAGTCACCAATTTGATTTGGACAAGATTCAGCCTGATTCAGAGGCAAAATCACTGAATCCATATCGAATCAGGAGACCAAAAAACCCCCTCAAATTGAATTGGAAAAGATTCAGAAAAAGATTTGGAGATTCAGAAGGCAGTCTTTCAGGGGAACAGAAACTGAGAAGAGGGAGGGGAACAGTGGGTAGGGAGAAGACTGACATCTGTAGCTGGTCAGTGATTGTGAACTTTCCCCAAGTCCCCTTCAAATCACAGTGGTCTGGGGGAGGGACACAGAAACAACACATAAGTTTCTGTCTGCAGTCTTTCTGTCCCTTTTGTGAGCTGTTTCTGCCTAAGCACTGGGAAGGCCCCCTGTTACAGGCTACTAGGGATATGCAAAATGGGCCCTATTTGATTTGGATTCATATTTGGCCCAAATCAGGAACAGTAATTCGCTTCACTGGTTCAGATCACTGTCCGTGATTCAGTTTGGCCAAATCTGAATCTGAAGATTAAATGCCAATTTGGAGAATCAGAGATTAGGACACAGACACAGCTTTAAACATTTTTTTCTACATACCCTGAAATACCAGGCATGGCTCATGAATGCTGTGATGCTGGGGTGCATGGAACATCCCATGATCAGCTGCAGGGGGACCTCAGGTGCTCCTCCAGATCTAGGAGGCACTAGTCACTGAGCTATGGGGGCATGGGTGGGGGGGTCAGCGCACTCTGCCAGACCCAGAAGTGGATCAGAAGTGCTTCCGGTCTATTTCCAGGTCTGCTGCCAAGCTTGCTGGGGAGCCCCACATGCTCCTGTGGGACACTTCATCCACCCTAGCAGCACAGCATTCATGAGATGCCTGCTACCTAGAGGTATGTAGGAAAAACACTTCCAGTCACGAATGGAACATGCCCCTGGCAGCAGTGTGGCAGCAGCAGCCTGGTGGAGGTGAGTGGAGAAGTCCTGCAGATGCTGCCAGCACTGTCAGTGGTGGAGGGCAGTGGCAAATACTGACCAGGAATCAGGGACCACCCACAGGCACCGCAAGCAGCAGCAGTGGTGGCCAGGGCAATCATGGACCATCTGGAGGTGCTGGTGGCGCCTTTTTGCAGGGTGGGGCACGTGTACCCATGTGCACCCTGTACGCATCACCCTTGCTTCCAGCCCAAGCAAGGCAAACAAACTATAGACCTTAGTCAATGGCACTTACTGAAGTTTACTAAACTCCTGTTTGTGAGAGAAGGGAGAGTAGAAGAGTAATAACACACCCACCCTCTGGGATCTCTAAGAGATGAGTGCAAGCACTCTTTCCTCAGCTTGCCACTGAGAGACATAGTGGTCTGGGTGCTCAGTCTTATCCCATGGTGTCGGAGCCACAGCATTTCATGCACAATTATGAACTGGTTTCTAATTAGCGACAATTGGGAATAGTTCAGTTGTTACTTGTGTCCATATTCTGCCCTGCAACAACTGTGAAACAGTTCCCAATCATTGACATTGTTTGAATAGTTCAATTGTTACGTGCCCCTGCATTTACATATTTAATTTGAAGAACACAGATTTTTCTATTAATGTGGCTTTACTAACTTTTACCAATTATTACAGGGAATATGTCAGAAGTTGGATAGAGGACAGTTTCAGATGTGGGTGCAAAAGGAGTCACTGGAATTCATTAGGAGTGTGAAATAAGTACATAAGCAGAATTAATCTTGTAAAATGATCACCAATTAAACAGTTAATAGTGTTGACAGCAATATGGTCATTGACAATTTATATTAGTGAATTAATTTCTCAGCGCTATTTCAGACTATTGGCAGAATTGAAAAAGAAAATACTGAATTGGCTTGTATTAAGTTTATGCTTGCACCATTATCTTCATGACTTCATGGGACAGAAATATACCTCAGTGTGGATTTTAGAGCATGGTGAACCAGGATGGAGTTGCTTGCCTATACTGAAACTTAACAATCACAGAACTTAAAGAACGGCCTAGTTAGACTACAAAACCCAGATCCACAAAGGCATCAAGAAGTTTAACTCATCTAAACTTTTTAAGTCCTTCTGGGAATTCCATGGAACCAAGGTTTCAAAATATATTTTATGGCTCTGGTCCTGTTTTCCAGATTACAGAAATATTTTTTTGTCAGGAGCAATGCTTGATAAATAAAAATAAAACTCAGTTGATTGGTATTCCCAGGTATCAGTGACAAAATCATATTCATACATTGTAAGTTTTTTGGGGTCTTTTTTGGTAGCTGCACATTGAGGCCTCTACCACATGGTACATATATTATGCAATTAACTGATTAATCATGCAATAAATTTAGACTAGCCATATGTGCAAAGTTATAATCATGCCATAAAACTGTCCACCCAACTATAAAGAGAGCCAACCAACAACAGAGATAGTGCTTCAAAATGTGTAACAACTTCATAGCTGGCTTCTATCTGACTTTAATTTGAATGTGTGGCAGGGCTCTGAGTGCATCTCTGTTAGTGAGAAGGGGTACTATTAATTGAAGTATTATGTATAGATATATGCCATATATCTGGCATTTATGGCTTTGTTTTTAATTTTTATGTTCACTCAATCAAAAATCTAATTACAATTAAATGGCAGGAAAATGTATATACACTTTCAATTAAAAGTTAGAGAACACATTTTTGGTCTTAAATCCATTTGTACTAATATATGTCTTTTCTTCTTCTTCTCCCTGATGCTTTCAGGAAGGTACTGCTTTGGTTCTTATTACCTGATTTTAGTAGGAGTAGATTTCATGGCCCAGTAACTCAGGCATAAGATGGGAACTCAGAAGACCTTTCTTCTGCTGCTACCAGTCACCTGTATGACCATATGCAGTTCAGTTCTCATTTCCCTGATTCTTTCCCATATGCCCTTTCTGGCTGGGTCCTCACGAGCAGGAGTGTGCTTTTACAGCAGCAAAAATAGCAGCAGCACAAATTTGTGCTGCTACTTTGAGCCCCAGGCCACACCCCTTCCCATGAGCTTTGCAGCAGGACACATTGTTTTGTTGTTCCATGTGCTGCGGGGGCGGAGGGGAGGCTAGCCATCCCGTGCTGATGTACCCTGTGCCCCAGCCAGCCAGGCAATGGTGCTTGGAGAGGACTGCCTGCTCCTGGGCTCAATCCTTGTCCATCCTAGGCACTGAAGCACCCTGCACCCCATCCAGCTGCTCCACAGGATCTGGGGCACACTCAGGGACACAAAGTAGTGGCACAAATTGTACTGCTACTAGTTTTTGCTGCTGCAAAGGCCCACACCTATTCATATGGACCCTGTCTACCAGTCATCTGTGCTCTATTTGCCTCAGCATGGGTTCTCCACATACCTTAGTAGAGTTGCTCTTCAGTGGAGCCCCCATGCTGAGACATCCAGAGACCAGGGAGCAGCCCATCCAGGGCTGCCTTCTCCCCTGTCTTGAGGCACCCTGCATACCAGCCGAACAGGAATCGACTGTCTGGGGCACAAGGTGTCTCAACACAGCATGCAGAGATAGGAGAGCAAGCCTTCTCCCGCTTTTCTCTGTTTGTCCGGGTGCTGGCCACTTTGGAGTGGTTTGCACTGCTTTTTTCTAGGTTTTATTTTTGCTACCAGGAAATCCTGGCAGTAAATGTTGACCTGGCACTGCAAATTAGCAGCACTGAGCACTGACTAATGTGCAACTAATGTGGTTTGTGGCCCTGCAAAGTGCCCGCACATCTGGATCCAGCCTGTGTGTTTTTTCTATATGGGGGCTGAGCACAGAGTGAAACTATCAGTTTCATTGGGACTCAAGACTCTAAAACCTGTTTTCCTCAGTTGGGGCCTTAGATCTTTGGGACACAGTCTGTCACTTACTATATTTTGCCAATTCTCATGTTTTATTGTGGGTCTCTTTATATTTAAACATCTGTTAAAAATTATCTACCTACTGGAATCGATTGTATGATAAACTCTTTCTTTCTCTCTCTTTGATTTTCTGGTTGTATAGAAAACCTTAAAAATATAAAGCGTGTATCCTAAAAGGCAAACAAAAAGGACCTAGATTTTATTGGGGTTTATTTTGTAAAGTTTTACTGTTTTTTACAGTTAATCTAGTAAATTTTGAGAAGCTGACTCAGTTGACAGCAGTGTCCAGCTAAACAAGGCCTCATCTTTGTAAGGTCCTCAAGACATTCTTGTAAGGCAAAAGTTAATAAAAGGAGCCCAAAATCCACTCCCTAGACTCTGAGGTCTTTCCATCCCAATACAGAACCAAAAAACTCCAATAGACATTCATCTTATATAGATGATTTAGAAGTGAGGATTACTATACTTAGTTAGTTAGTCTTTTTTAAAGGAAAATATAAATTTCCCCATAGGGTTTCTTATCTTGTGGTCAAAATAATGAAACTTCACACCAAAATGCTAAATTTGCTTTTAGGTACCTTCCTCTTTTTCTGTCAGTCTTAGGGAAACTCCATTAGTGATATATCCAGGTAACAGTTAGCTGTACTTTACAATATATCTTACCCTGCACACAATTAGATCATTAACTTCATTGCCATAATTATTGCCAGAGGTTACACTGCACCCTCAGCAATCAAATCAAATTCTTTTCCGTTCCAGGTATTGCGTCTTGAAATGCAGGAGGTCCCCAGTGGTGTAAAGCCCTTTCTCTAAGGGTAGCATTTTTTTCTATACTTATTTCCTTTCTATGCCTTGTCTCCTCAGAGCTGTAAAATCAAATCATATGACAAGAAGCAAAGTCATAACACCACATATGCTACGAAACTCCTCTTTTATACATCTACAAAGGATATTCCCATATTCCCAGCTCACCTAGTCATTCAAAAAAAAAAAAAAAAGCAGAATGTCATTATAATACCACTTTACAAGATTCATTATAATAGTTTATATACCAAAGAATCTCTAATTCTTCACAGATTGGGGGCTAATTTCAGTTTGTGATTCACTTTCCTCTGATCATGTCACTTACATTTTTTTTTATAGACTTCTCTTGAAGAATAGCACCCTCTTGCACCATAGTATACAGATTGAAAAGGGAAGAGTGCCACTGAACTAACATTTTAATCTGGATAACGTGGGTTTTCCTGGGAAATTCACCATAAAAGTACTGATTGTGCCAGATGCTACCTAATTTATGAGTTTTAGACATTAAACTTAGAGCTGCTTATACTAGGACAGATAACATTTATCAAAAATAAATTATGGAGATCTTTATGATTACTGATGCAGGCTTTTCTTATCATTTTGGGTCTCATCATAATATAAATCTGCAGAGACACAGCAGCACAGCTCCATGCTCAGAGTAACTGCTTGGTTGGCACCTAGAGTATGGAATACAGTTTTTAATCCAAAAACTATTTTTCCCTTCTTTTGCCATTTGTAATTTAAGTTCAGGTAAATCTAATATCTTGTTGCCTTTTTCCTCCTCAAATCAGAACATCTTCCATGCTACCAGTCTTTAGACCACAATCAGACCACTTCATGGTTTAAGACTTATTTATTAGATTTTATAGATGAGTCCATATAGTATTCTTAGCTTCCCCTTGGGCAGCCTTTAGTTTACATAGTGGAAAAGAGGTAAAGAGATACTAGTTTAACAAGACTAAGTAAGAGGCTACATACAGTAAAATCCCAGCACTGATTCCACCTATGAGAGGACCTGAGAAGTACTACAGAGGCTGCAACAAGATTGGCATTAGCAGTAGGGGTGTGCAAAGCGCTCCCTGTTTGATTTGGATTTGGCTTGAAACAGGGACAGCGATTCGATTAGTTGATTCAGATCACTGTCCCTTATTCGATTCAGCCAAATCTGATGATTCGATGCCGATTCAGAGAATCAGTGATTCAGACATAGGTACAGCTTTAAATGTTTTTTCTACATAACTTGAGGTACCAGCATGACTTGTGAATGCTGTGATGCTGGGGTGCCCAGAGTGTCCCACAGGAGTGTGGGGGAGGGCCCTCCACGTGCTCAACGGCAAACCCAAAAGTGGACTGGAAGTAGTTCTGGTCCACTTCCGGGTCTGCTGGGGAGTGCACTGGAGGTCCCCTTGCACCTCCCTGGCTCAGTGATTGGTCACAGGGGGACCCTGGGTGCCCCCCCCCCAGACCCAGGAGGCACCAGTCGCTGAGCCAGGGAGGGTATGGGGGGGTCACCCAGCACAGTCCCTGGCAGATCCAGAAGTGGACTGGAAATGCTTCTTGTCCACTTCCGGTTCTGCTTCCAACCATGCTGGACAGCACCTTGTGCTCCTGTGGGACACTCCATGTGCCCCAGCATTGCAGAGATCAGTAGCCCCTTCTACCTAGAGGTATGTAGGAAAAAACATTAAAAGCTGTCTCTATGTTTGAATCTCCGAATCTTTTTGAATCTCTCTGGATCATTTCACAGGATTCTGGTTCCATTTGGAGAGATTAAAGGGTTCTTTGATTTGATTTGGATTTGGAGATTCGGCCGAGTTGGGCTAAATCTCCACTGAATCAAATCAGGAATCAAAGGTTTGCACAGCCCTATTAAGCAGCCATTCTGAGCCATTAAGGGAAGAGAAGCCAATCAGCAATCTAAAAGTAATGCAGGAGGAGTTTATCCCACATGACTTCCTTTGCCATGTATTTAAGTTATTATCACCTATTTTCCTGAAAAAGAACATCTGAGCTCAGTATTTTCTTCAAATAATCCAAGCTCTTGCATTTCTCCTTTGCTTATTCTAATCTTCCTCCTTACTCCCTTGAATGGTAGGTAACCTTAGCCACTTCTCTATCTCTCCATTGCTATTGCAGGCTTGTCTCCCACCCCCTTCTGTTTTTTTCTGGTTCAGGTTGAACATCATGTCCTATTCTAGATGTACCTATAATTTCAGTAGTGGGACACCAGTCCATCTGAATGCACTTTATAAAACACACATGGATCCTTCTGGACATTAAGGGCTACATAGATCACTATTTCTATCTTCCTAATATATGGGTAAGCATAGTATTTAGTTCCCAAAAGGCTTGCAAGAGACAGATGGATAAGTCAAATATTTTAAAAGTTGGCCATGTTAAGAATATAGTTTGCCCTGTTGATCAATGATGAAAATGCTCAAATGTCATATAAGACAAGTCTACCATAAAATAACATCTCAAGGGTTTTGTCTTGTAAAACAAGTTTTCATACAGCTATCTTATATCTCTGACACAGTGCTTGTTAGTCTAATAATATATACTGTATTTTGAGTTTCATATTTACAGGAACATAGATGAGTCTTTTCTGTAGATTTCTATATTGCATTATTTGTGACCTCTACAAGAAAAACTACTTCCATTTTCTAAATTGAAAGACCAATTCATTTTTTGCAGAGGCCTGTATTTTTGGGTTCCGGTAGGCAGAGGCATGACATGTCTTATTCTGCTGAATCAGGACTTTAAAGCAAGATTAAAAGCCCATACAAGAAGCGTACACATCAATAAGAATTTCTGAGATGTGGAAACAGATCCTCGCCCACTATATCTTAGTTCCACTGAAGTCAGGAGAACTTTGCTTGTTTGCACCAGGTTTAACTCTAGCAGATGTCTATTTTTGTACAGTATAATCATTCAATTTAAACTGAAAAGACCATTTTGTAGTTTAAGATTTATTCAGTATTTCACACATAATTTCTACCAAATCTCAGGTTTTTCTCTTTTTAAACAGAATAATTAGCTTGCAGACCTGTGAGATTTTTACTCTTTCAGGTTTTTAAAATGGTGTTAATACATGTTGTATTGTCAGGATAGGAAGGGAAACACTGATCATAACACAAATACGCAGACACATAACAGCACAGATCATTTCTGGGGAAGCTGCATAGCACCTGAAGCAGTGCCAGCTCCTGCTATGCCAATTAGGGCTGTGTGAAGCTATGGTCCCTGATTCAATTCAGTGGAAATTTGGCCTGATTTGGTGGCTGAATCTGAATCAAATCAGGAGACCCTTGAATTTCTCTGAATCAAATCAGAACTCTCTGAATCAATTTGGAGAGTTTTGGAAAGATTCAGTGATTTGGAAGTAGGCACAGCTTTAAATGTTTTTTCTACATACCTCAAGGTTCCAGGGTATGTAGAAAAAATGCTGAGATGCTGGGGTGGATGGAATATTTCACAGTGTGAAAAGCAGGAGGCTCCCCAGCATTCTCAGCAGCAGACCCGGAAGTCAACCAGAAGCACTTCTGATCCACTTTCGGGTCTGCCAGGGAGTGCACTGGGGGGCTCCCCACATCCCCCTGGCTTAGTGACTGGTGCCCTCTGGGTCTGGGGGGGAGGCACCCAGGGTCCCCCCACAGCTGATCGTCGAGTCAGCAGGTGCAGGGGCAGGGGGCAGCTTGCTCCCTGGTGGACTTGGACGTGGAACGGAAGTGCTTCTGATCCACCTTCAGTTCTGCTGCCGAGCACGCTGGAGAGCCCCCCATGCTCTTGTGGGATGCTCCATCTGGCCCAGCATCTCAGCGTTCATGAACTGCCCAGTACCTTGAGGTATGTAGAAAAAAACATTTAAAGCTGTATCTATGGCCAAATCACTGATTCTCCTAATCAGCACTGGATCTTCAGATTCGGATTTGGCTCAGTCAAATTGGGGACAGTAATCTGAATCAACAAATTGAATCACTGTCCCCGCTTCAGGCTGAATCCAAATCTGAATTAAATATGGCCCATTTTGCATACCCCTCATGCCAACTGTGGCAGCATAGTCAGTAACTCCTGCAGCAATAGCTACTTTTGCACAAATCCAAAGATATCTAAGAATAAAAAGAGTTAACTTCTCCTCCAATTATTTTCTTTCTTACTACCATAATTAAAAAAAAAAAAGGGGGGGGGGAGCTGAGATCATTTTCCCAAATATTTTAATTTATACGTAGTGCATCTTCTAGAGTTATCAATCTGAATCAATATCAAAGGTCTCTCTTCAATAAACTAATTTTATATTACTAATATGGTGTAATATGTAGAAGGTTTCTTAGTAATATATACTTAAATAGGCTCTAATCTTAGAATCGTAGAAAAGTAGAGCTGGAGGGGATTTTACAAGGTCATCTAATCCAACCCCCCACTCCAGATTTAGTATTAACTTCAATAAGATTAATCCCTGTGTGCTAAATTAGATCATGTACATAGGTTTTGACAGCACTGAAGCCATGATGCAAATTTTTTAGGCAATTTTCTTTTTAGGGACGGAGACCCCTAAATATGTTGAACTTTTCCACTGCAATTAAAATATCTGTCTCCCATTTTTTATGTATTATGAAGAAGTGCCCATATTTTTCTCACAAAGGTCAAAGGAACTGCTCACATAACTTAAGAGTCAACTCTAGTGAGAGGCAATGAATTAGCAGACCAGTAAGTGAAGTCACTGGAACAGCTTATGTTTGTGGTATTCAGCTTTTGGAAAGGTTGACCAAATCCGGAGCTAATATGGGTTTCAAGGTTTTAATACAATGGCTTAGATTTTTTAAAATCTTCATTGTAGGACAAAGAAATATGGGGTTGCATTTTTCAACTTTTGTTCTTACGGTATGGTAACACCCACACACACCTGTGCTGTGTAAGGCAGTGTGTGTGCCTTTGGTTGCTGTGTATTGTGGGGGGGTTCTATATTTATCTTTTCTTTCCTTTCCTTTTCTCCTCTGGCTTGTTGCTGGAGAGGTAATACTAGGTAATTAAATAATAGAACATGAGATATGATGTCTATTAATGTCTGCACATTAAGATATTCTACCCTGGAGAAATAGTACTTTATCTCTGAAACAAAAGTAAAGAAAATCAAAATAGCCCTTATTTTTCTGGCCATGTTTTCTGCACATGGAAAGCTGGGGCCTTGTATCTTGGTAAGATATGTAAAAACCTCTGGCTAGATTGGCAAGGAGCAGCAAAGAAAGATGTCTTCAAGCAAACTGGTTAAGAGAGAGACTGGAATGTGGCACTCCCTGAATGAACAAGGCTTAAGTGATGCCATGATAAGGCATATAAGGTCAGCTGGCTGCAGAGGGAGGCAGGAAGAGCAAAGTCTCCTCCAAGGGGAGAAGGAATCTGCATCTTGAGAAAGGAAAACTTTCTCTAGAGTAGAGACAGAGAGAGAATTGTCCTAGTGTCTAAGAACTCCTCTCTCTTCCTTTCCTTCTCCTTTTCTGAGGTTTTAAGGAATTAATACCAGGGAAAAGGGTATTGATTCCTTGGGTTGGCTGGCCAATTAGACCTGGCAGTTTTTAAACAGGGTTAAAACCTGGGAGTTTCTAATCTGGCCAGCTTTAGACCACGGTTGAGAGATGTAACCTTCGGCTCCCAGTGGAGCTATGTGATCCAAACTACCTGCAGTGCAGACCTAGAGGGTAGGCCTGGCTTTTCCCCTTTGTTTCTTTTGATGGTCACTTGCTCCAGCCAAGCTGTGTGGTTGGGTCAGCTGTAGCCAGTAATCAACCTGACTAACTTTCGAGTTTGTCCTACAGTTTCTGTCTCAGCAGGCTGTATAATCCAATTTAGAAGTTCTGGGCTGTGTGTATGCTGGCTGAAGCCAGAGTCTTCCCTCTCCCGCCCCCATACCCCCCCACACACACAGCTTAATGTGCTTTCCCCAGGGACAAACAGCAGCAGCACAATATGTGCTACTGATACTTGTTCCTAGGAAATACTCATGCATGCACACTCTGGTGTGCAGCACATTACCCCAGGAAAGGTAGGAGAGGCTGGGGCCAGCGATTGGGCTGGCTCCAGGAGCCTTATCTGGGGTCCCGAGTGCCTCCAGGGGCTACAGCCATGGAAATCCAGCAGTATAGAGCCTGGTCAGCAGCCAGAGCTTGACTCTGGCCAGCCAGGCCCCAGTTTCTGTTGGTGCACACTGACACCACATGCACCATCCCGCTTTTTTAAGGAGCAGGTTTTTTTGACACTAGATCTCAAAAACCCTGCACTGCAAATTACCACAGGGAATGCCTGAATCTCTGGCATGTGTGGTGTGTGGCACCACATATGTAGTGTGCAGTGCCACATACTGCACACTGAAGATCACCTAGGTGTGCCCCATAGGAGCAAAGATTGATGCTCTACTACTTCTCCAGGAGCAGTGAGGGGCCCATTGCACTGTGACTAAACCCCCAACTACAAGCAGCTTCTCAGTGTGTGGTAAATGCAGTCTTAAGACAGCTCTGGCATGGACACTGGAACTAATCTTCTGGGAAGCCTGGCCGGGCTGGGATGAATTCTCTCTAAAGAGGTCAACCTATGAACTGTACTTGTAGAAATAATGTTTATATTGTATTTGATTTTAGGGTTTTTATTTGTATTTTGATAATACATTTTTTATTTGCGGTTTCATACTGGGACTGTGCAAAAGCTTTGGTCATTGATTCAATTCTGCGGCGATTCGGCTCAATTTGGCAGCCAAATCTTTTAATCTGAATCAAATCAGAAGACCCTTTAAACCCTCTAAATCAAATGGGAACCCTCTGAATCGTTTCGGAGAGATACTATAATTTAGACGTATATACAACTTTAAATGTTTTTTCTACTTACCTCAAGGTAACAGGTGGTTCATGAATGCTGAGGTGGTGGGGCAGATGGAGTGAGAGGGTGGGGGGAGGGGGTCCCCAGGATGCTTGGTGGTGGACCCAGAAGTGGACCAGAAGCACTTCCGGTCCACTTCAGGGTCTGCTGCCGAGCATGTGGGGGACCCTCCACCCCACTCCTAGGCTCAGTGACTGGTGCCTCCTGGGTTTGGGGGACCACCCAGGGTCCTCCTGAGCTGGGAGGGGGTGGCGGGGTTCCCCCACATGCTTAGAGGAACTCAAAGTGGACCAGAACTACTTTCGGTCCACCACCGAGCACACAGGGCCTGCTCCCTCCCCCACACTCCTGTGGGACACTCCATCCACTCCACCATCTCAGCATTCATGAGCCACGCCTGATACCTCAAGGTATGTAGAAAAAAAACATTTAAACTGTATCTATGGCTGAATTGCTGATTCTCCAAATCAGCATCAAATCTTCAGATTTGGATTTGGCCAAATAGAATCAGGACAGTGATTCTACAAATTGAATCTTCCCTGAATTGGGCCAAATCCGAATCTAATATTGCCTGTTTCACACACGTCTAATTTATACAGCTTGTGAGAACAGGAATTTGTCTGTAGGGGATACCCAGTCAAATTTAATGTTCCCATTTTTTTATGTTGGGGCTTGAGCCACCGGTATAATTCATTGGGTACCCTGAAATGTGAACCTGGCCCTTTTTGCTGCCAACTGGTGACTGCAAGAAGGGCTACAGGATTTTTTTCCCCTGAAATTACATAAAGATAAATGTTTTGAAGTTATTGACATAAATTGAAGTTAATATTGGTTGATATGGTTTGGTTTTATTAACCCCCTCCCCTTCCCCCCAACACAAAACAATAATTTAGGATGATATTCTAGGCAGTAGCCACCTTACAGAGCCATATACTTATGGCTTTCTCCCTTCCTCTGGGCCCCTCAAATCCTATACACCTCCTCCTCACATCCTGGCACAGCTAATCCACTTCCTTTGGCAACCTATATTTGTACCCAGAAAGAAACAGATTCTGACCTCAGAAGTTTACTGCCTAAATAGATAAGAGAAAGAGTAAAAAGTTGAACTGCTCACACTGCTGAATTTACTTGCCCAAGGTCAAATCTTTGCCCACTAGAAGAACTTAGAGCAGAAGCCTAGTTTCCTGACTCCAGGGCCAGATCTCCAGGCACCAAAGAACATTGCTGCCCCCTTTCCATTTAGCAAGAAAAGAAGTCTAATTACAGTGGTCACAATTTAGTGTGTATTTTGAAGGGAATCTCATATAAAGCACTGATTAAAACAAAATGGATTTAAAAAGAGAGTGAATAGGATATTCAAAAGCTTTATGGGTCCTTTCCAGAAAGCGACAACTTACCATTTTACCTGGGTATTTTTGATGGAATATAGAGAAGAAATATTAAAGTTTAATTTATAGGCCATTTGAAACATAAAAAAAAAAAGTTAATGAAACTTTTTAGACCCATTTGCCCTTTTAAAATACTTTCTTTGTTATTAACCCGTATCTTTTCTCCAAATGTCCTATATAAAGTCACATCCTTTCAAAATAACCATTAAATGGTAAAGCAAACACTCTTTTAATTACTTCTGAGATGAAACTCCTATGCAAATATACCCTTCCTTCTAATAAAGTAATATTCATCATGAAAAACATTTAATACATTTAACAGCTTTGACAAAACAATGATTTTCTTTGTGGCAGAAGAGGTGCATTTGTGATCCCAAGGTGCCCATAGATAAGTTCAAATAAGAGCTTTCATGAAGCTCTTGTGCCATTTCATCCTTGGGGAACTGAGGAAGGGAGTGAGACCTAAGCATTATATTCCCTGCTAAATGACAGGTGTGCAGCTTAGGGGGTCTATGAGGTCTAGACTGTCATTTAAAATAGTGTCAGGGTACAATGGCCCTATTCTTCTTGCCCCAAGATTACCTCCTTGCCATTTTTTTTGTTTTTTATTTGTGCAGTGTGCAATAATAGGCACAAGCTGAAGAAATAGTCCCTGCTCAGCATGCAAATCACAATAACTAACAGCCAACAGATTATGTCTAGGGATTAGTGATCTATGGCCCTCAGAGCCAGGAGACTTCCGAGGCATTCGCATAGCAGGGCTGACTGTTGGGGAGATCCGACAGTAGCAGCACCAGAAGTAGGAAGTGGATTAGGGTGACTACAGCTCTAGCTCTAATAAAAGAATAGCTCCATTGGGTTGGAAGAGGCCCACATCCAAGTGTCAAGCCCCATTAAAGCGTCCTCCCACTGCAAAATGTTGCTGATCCCTGGCTGATGCCATTCTGCTTACGGTCATAGAATCAGTTTGTTTGCTGGCAGCTGTGATGCTTGTGTTAACCTATGTGTTTCAAAATAATTAAGTGGTGAAGTCACAGAGAAATACTGCTATGGGGAAAGGGCTGAACTACATCTTTTGTTCTTTTGTTGCTGCCTAGATTCATTACGTTTCATCATTAGTAATGTAACAATTTGTATATTAGATCAGCTACAGTGATTTTTGATGACAGCTGCTATTCCTATTTTGAGTGTTATCTTAACCCATTTGAAATTGAAGGAATCCAAAGGCAGCTCAAAGGGCCCAATTAAAATTGCTGAGGCTCATATTGAGTTTTGTAAACATCTAATGGTAGAAAGTAAATAGAAGCTCAAAGTAAAATTTAAGGGGTGTGAAACCACATCAGCCAAAAACAACAAAAGTTTTATCCATATCTGAGAGAACTGAAATCTACAAAGTTTGTTCACCTCTAGGTGTCAGATTTCCAGTAACATGCCACAAAATGTGTTCCTTCAAGTAGGTCTCAGTGTATTCCTTCCTCAACATCTTTACCACTTAATTTTCTCTGCCTTATAGTTAGCTGTTTCTCAACTTCAATCTAATGTGTGAGGTCAAAGAATTTTTCTTGGTTGTGTACCATAAAGAGTTCTTGCTGTGAATCTTTGAATAGAAAATTTTAATTCACCTCTGCAAGGAACCCAGCATTCTGTATTTTGAGTCACTCTTCAAAGCTACAGCACAGCTCACATTTGACATCAGCAAGCTGAGCTAGTGAGACTCTGTAAGGCAACCCAGAGACTGGAGTAATAAAACTATCTTGGTTCTATGGCATTGTGGAAGGGGCCACTTCCATTAAGGTTACTTATATATCTATTTGTGTGCAACAATAATAAACGTGTGTGTGTGTGTGTGTGTGTGTGTGTGAATACAAACCTACACACATGCATATGGATATTCTAATTAAAGAAACGTGTTTTAAAAAGTAGTTAAGTTTGACTTATTAAGCATTTTAGAGTATGGGCATATTTTACAGATATGATATTTAACCTAAAACCAAGAATTTAAAATCCAGAAAAATAATACTTAAGGTTATGATTTAAAGCTAGCCAAACAGAAGACCTCCAAATAATATTTACTTTGGTATATCTACACAAAGTAATACCTAAATATTGGAGGTTTTTCCCACATCTCTCCATGCCCAATCCCAAAGTGTAGCTGCATTTCAGAGTTTGGACTGTCAACGTAACATTTGTTGAGTACAGAAAGCAGGTTAATTAAGCTACTAGGTTTGGATTGTGTTTGTGTACTGGCAACTATTTGAAACTTTGGCAAACAAGTCCTAGAGAGAGAGATTAATAGGTAGTCTACAAATTGGATGACCAAAAGAGAAAGCAGATTATCATACAGCTCTGGCATTTACCACTTAGTACCACCCCCACATTTTTTAAATTTTACTATGTTAGCTCAAACTTTGTTTCAGCAGAAAATGTCTAGCTCTCTCAGAATGATGATCAGATCCTGCAAACAGCACCATGGCAGTTCTAACTAATGAGGCCTTATAGTACTGGGTCCTGCATTCTTAATCTACTCTATTAAACACTTTAAGATACTATTTTCTATTTATTGTCCAGCTCTAATCCATTTGAATTCAGAGGAAATTTTCTAATTTTATATGTATTGCTTTTATTTTTCAGCAGAAAACACTTAATATGAGATTCATGCAATGCAATAACCATCAGGCTTAACATCTCCTCGTAACTTCCCAGTTAGATATTCTTAGTCTACAAGCCCTAAAAAAAAAAGTATCTGCTGCCAGCTTTGTAAACTTCTCTTGGCATCTGAAAATCAAGCTGTTCTTTCCAAGTTACCAACACAACCACAATTTATGCAACCATCTTACTAATTTGTAAGAAAGAAATCCAGCCCGCTGACCTGCACTGCATGGCTCTGCAGTGTTAACAAGCAAATTCTACAATGTTTAAAAAAAATAGTCAGCAAAGTAACTGAATCGCTTTCTGCGTGTATATAAGGAACACACGTGAGTAAGATGAAATCATTCTTTTCATTGCTGCTTTTCATTGTGAAGTTGTGGTTTAAATGAGAGTATAGAACCACATAATCAGCCTTAGGGGAGTCCCTGTGTAATTCAGTGGGCAATTGTATTTTCTGTATAATTTGTCATACAATTGTGCCTGTACATTTAGTCAATTCATTCATTTGCTCACATAATTAATTCTGATATATTTTCAAGCTCTTCTTTTACAATTCTTTCATTTTCATTTTCTGCTTATCAACTTGCTAAAGGACAGATTTGATTTCAAAATCCTTTGCAAACTGTTTTGATCTTATACACTGCAAATATTAGAAGTTCTTTTATCCTTCCATGTTAACATAAAAACAAGTGCTTTTTTGTGCATTTTCAAGTAACAAACATTCTAGGGGAAGCCCAAGGCCTTTGTTCACTCGTTATTCAACATATTTCTTTTGTTGTCACATAGGTCCAATTGTGCTTTTGCCTGAATAATGACTTGGGTTCTAGCTTACTCAGGCAGCATTGCTCCTATATATAATGATCCCACAATGAGCTTCATGCCACCTTTCTGTCCATATTAGTAGGAATCTACTTAAATTGCAGTTCTGCAATTTTCACAGAAACTGCAAAAAATGTCAGTTTTCATGATCACCATGAAAAATGGTGTTTCCTGCAATTTTAGAATTTCTTCCCACCAAAAAAAAAGGTTACTGGAATACAAAGAAAGTTCAGCAATCACTGCAGCCATAGAGCACATGGTTTGGGAGAAAGTTATTGAGAGGCTGAGCTAGTGATGTAGATTCAGTGAAAGCACCAGTCAGGCACATTTAGGTATGTGCCTACAGTTGGGAAAGCAAAGGGGTTTTGGTGCCATCTTTTAAGAAGCCAGATTCAATGCTGTAGCAGTGCTGCAATCTGAAAATAATGAGTGAAAAGAAGTCCTAGAAAGCTAAATACATTTCAGCTCAGGATTATTCCCTGTAGGAACCTTGAATGCTGATGCTGGTAACTTGTTTTGTTCACTGTGCAATGTGCCTCTGGATGTGTTGAGGAAACACACCGTTGATCAGCATTTAGAACCTGAATTACAAATAAAGTTAAAGGCTGTTGCAGAGGCTAAAGGCCAGAGCAAGAAACAAGCCACTATGGCTATGTATAGATAAAACGAGAGACGTGTGCATGACTCTTTAAAGCGGGCTAAATGCTGTTGCACCACTTTAATGGTGTTGGTGTTTGACAAAAGAGGCTATGTTCATGTTAGTGGAGGCATTCACAGCAACCAACGTTTCTCTGGAGAAAACTGATAACCCTAACTTAAGGAACTGCTCATGAATATAAACATGCCAGATGCCAGCAGTTTCCCATGTGCAAACAAGCTTCGCCAAGATTATCTACCAGGAGTAACTACTTAGCATGTTCAGTCTACAAAATCTGCACTGGCAGAATATGAGTCAATCTTGATTGTAGCAGACAAAGCAACAGATGCCCAAGATAATTATGTTCTTCATATTTTATTTGTACTGGGAGCTGGACAGACCATGACCTGCCTGTTTTTCAAACAGAAATGGTTCACCTTGCACCTGTCAATTTTTCAGCTGTGGCACAAGCTGTAGTGAAGGCTGTTGTAAACTATAGCTTATAATCTAACAAGATCTCAACATTTCTGTCTGATAATGAAATGTAAATGTACAAAGCTTTCTCTGATGTGCTCCATGGAATGATGCCCAATGCAATTCACATCATCTGCAATGCACACATCTTTTCTTTAGTAAATGATATCTGGTGCACACATTTTCCTGATACGGATAGTCTGGTTTCCTCTTTTTTAAAAAACTTTCAAACATTTTCCAGGCCATAAGCTTCAATACAGGGAGACCATCTCTAATCAAAGCGAAGATCTACATGTGACTGTATCACTTCCACTGTGCCAGTGCTTACAAGGTGGAATTCATTATTTAATACCATTCGTTATCATGCAAAGAATATGAAGTATTACCAGCAATTTGTTTGTGAGGAGCTTGAAATCACATCTGGCACATAGAGCCTGCTTAAGCTATGCAATGTCTTAAAACAGGGTGACACTGAAGATGAAGTTAAGTTTGTTGGCTGAAAATGAAATCCAGTTCATAAACCTTGTAACATGGTCTGAACATCAGTAGGCTTTGATCCACCAAGCACATGCTGATGGATTTGATAAGCTGGGTCAAAGACATGGCGTTGTAACAACTTTCAAACTGTCATCATGAAAACTAGTGGAGACAAGAACTGTTCCAGGCAAGAACTGCAAAGTTAAATCAGTACTACAAGTACGATCAGCAGGGATCCCAGTTTTCTCTTTTAAAAAAATATCCCCAATTTTTGGATTTAAAAAAGTGACTCAAAAATCCACATTTTTCCATGACCAAAATGAAACATCACTGATAGATAGATAGATAGATAGATAGATAGATAGATAGATAGATAGATAGATGTTACTTTTTTAAATCTGAAAATTGGGGATATTTTTTAACAGAGAAAAAACAGAATCCCTGATGATCAGTTACTACCACCACAGTTTAAACAACTCGTTGCCTCCTTTTTAGTGCTTCTCACATTTTTTACCTCAATCTTTTCTGCCTTTTCTGAGCAACTGAAATCAATCTGACAAGAAACATGCTGCTTACATTAACTTTGTCAAAGAGTGCCAGTGCCTTTGACTGTGTTTTGGGAGTCTGTTTCTGACCAGCTTCCACATCTCTACAATTTGGCAAAATGCTGCATTACTATTCCACCCAATTCAGTGCACTCAGAATATGCAATCTCAGTGTACAGACCAGGATTCACACTGCAAAGACAGAGGATGTCAGCTGCAACTGCCAGTGGATGCTCCATGCTGGTATTTAATAACTAACATGAATTATTTCCATCAAGGTTAGCACAATTTAGTATTACTAAACTTTTTGTAGAATGTTAACAATAAATCATTATTTTACTTACAATTTATATTGTACATAAACTTATATTCATAATTTAAATTTAGATTAAATTAAATTTAATACTTAGATTTATAATAATGTGGCAATGTACTTGATATTTCCATAGTCATTGCTATTTAAATATGTCACAGTTATTGCCTCTCAGCCAATCAATAGCAAGGGGCAGGGCTGCCAGAGCCCCTTGGCCAATCAGTGGTGAAAACAGCTCCATGTGCCTCAAACAGGCTGCAAAAATCCCATGTTTTAAGTATGTGCCTACATATTGGCAGAGGTTCAGCTAGGCTCAAGGTTTTAGGTCTATAAGCTTCTTGTGGTACTGTTGATCTCAAGTGATTGATGACTACAGAAAACTAACATCAATATAAGTGTATGAAACTCACCTCTGGGGACCTTGTTTTTGCCTTCTGGGCTGAGCACATCAATATAAGTGTATCAGACTCACCTCTGGACACCTTGTTTCTGCCTTCTGGACTGAGCACAATGTTGACTGAGTACAACTGCTCTTCTGAATAAGAGCTCTCTCATAAGGTTCTACAAGGTTCCCCTCTCTTTTCAATATGTAATGTTCTTGGTCTATCTATAAAACTCATTCTAATACTGGGCTAAAGACAATGAATTTCTTACCCAGTGTTTTATAAATGCTAGGTTATGAAAAGGATCCTCAACTTAAGAATGCATTCATTGTCATTTGTCTAAAATAATTCAATGTTATTGACCCATAGAATATACTTAAAAGCCCACTTCCCCATAATTTAGGATCAGGAATGAACATACTGAAGGCCTGTCTATTGATAAGAATATTTTTTCATGAGAATTCATTTTATTACTGGCTATTTTGCCCCTTGTTTTGAAAGAGACTGAGGGTATATCCACACATGCAAGCATGTGCACTTCCAGCAGCTCAAATAGAAACAGTGCAAATTTGAGCCGGGGCTTTTTGCCTCAGTGCATGTGCCTGGACATGCACTTTGGGGTGGGGCAAATTGTGCCACTTGGAGCAAAAAAACCCTGCCTGGCTCCTCCCAGGTCTGCAGCCAGGGGGACCTACAGCCTGGGGCCAGCACCTGTGCTGTCCCCAGCAGTATAAAAAGCTGCCCTGTCCTGGCCCCAGCAGTACAAAAAGCTGCCTGGCAAGTACCTCAGGTGTACTCACTCTCAGGAGGTGGCTCTGCCATGAGGCCCCAGTGATCCCCATCGCAGCTGTTACTGCCAGTGAGAATGGGGCTTTATTTTTCTTTTTTTAATTACCAGGATGCTGGGGTCAGGCAGGGCAGTGATTGGGGGCTTAGGGACAGGTGGGGGATGGGGCCGAGCAAGATAGCGAATGGGGGGGCAGTGAGCAGGGGCTGGAGGGTGTGGGCAGTGCTAGTGGGGGTCCTCCCGTGGTCCCCTCTCCCTTCTGGCTGGCTACCAGAGCATCCCTCTGGAGGACTGGGCCTCCAGTTGCTGGCAGAACAGAGTCTAGGACCATGCCCTGCCCTGCTTTTTTCCCCTACAGTTTTTTTCCCTTGGATATACAGGGGTCTAAATTTTACCCCCATGCTGCAAATTTACAGCATGGGGAACATTTCTTTGATCCCACATGTGCCTCTTGCAGCATCTCAAAGGGCTTTGAGACACTGCAAGATGCATGTGCGCGCTTGTGTTGATGTGTTCAAAGACTTTTTTTTCATGTATCATACTAACTCAAGTAAAATAAATATGTAAAAATTAGAGGGAAGAGGTTGAAAGATTAGAATGGAATAAATTAAAAGTACATTTTTAAAATTTAACTTGCTTATTCTTTTGGGTAACAACAGTGTCCAGAAATATTTTGTTTTTACCACATTGTCAGTTTCATGTTTCTGATAAAAGTAGTAAGCAACTTCCTACCTAATATTACAAGATTTTTTAATTGTTTTTTTTTAGCTTTACTGTAGATGGGATCATGATGTTAGCACCAGGTAAAGTAATAAATCAAGAACTCTTTAGGAAAAGGAACATTAGACTGTTCCTAAGCCTTGGAAGACTTGTAGTGCTATTTTGGCTGATTGTAGATCAAACTGCTTTCCTCTGATTTTATTTCTTTTCAGTAAAAGTACTGGGGGTGTAGGAAACAGTTATTTCCAGGCTATGCCAGAAAGAATTGGAAAACTGCTCAGTTTTCATGACAGTAATACTGCATGCATGCTAAAATACATCATTTCAAAATGTAATAATGTTTCAGCTTGTATCCCTCCTTAAGAATTTTCCAGTGATATTAACCATAGGCTTAAATTCTATAATGTAGACCACAATACTATAATGTAGACCCCCTATAATTTACCACAAAGAGAAATGATTTCTTATATAGGATCTTCATGTTAGTTTTGTTATCTCCATTACTAAAATTAACACCAACTAGGGGTATGCTTCTGTGTGTAAGAGAATCACTGTGGGTAGATGGCAGAATCTGGCTTAAGAGTTCTGTACCCTGAACCATAATTAAAGTAGAATCAAGACCTCTTTACAAAACTGATGTTCTTGTTCTACTGTATATTATTTGTTAATTAGTATACCAATAGCATTATTTCCTTCTCTGAATTTAAAATGCTACATTTGTGACATCACAATTATTTTCATAGGGCAATGATGCTATATATGAGTTACAATTTCTCTGTGACATAATGCACGAGTGGATGAGGGACTAAGAAAAACCCCCACAGAGCTTCAACAATAACAAGAAAAAGCAGAAAAGACATACCAACAAGAGACATTCAGATTTATTTTGTACTTTTAAAATGGGTTGTTTCCAATGATGCCATATATAAATTATATTAGGATCAATTATATCACCAATTTAATTCTGTAGTTCTTTAGGAGGGTCAGACTGATACAGCTTGGCACAGTGGGTACATCTGGACACATCTACCCGAGATGTTTAACTGAGCAGTTGACTAATTAACTGAGCAGTAAATGGTCTCAATGTCTGCACGTGTCTCCCTATTAGGGCATATGAAACGAATACATTCTGCAGCATGGCAGGACTTGTAAATACAAGACTTGTAAATACAAATCCTACCAAGTTACACAAAGTGTTACCACCTGGAACCATAAACCACTTAGCACAGATTCATAAAAGGATCTTCAAACTTTCCTGGACAGTTATGTTGAGTACTTTATTGGAAATGAAAGCTGAAACCAGAAGGCAGTGTCACACAGCTGTATAGCAAAACTCAAAAGCATTACTGAAAGTTTCAACATCTTTTTCTGACAAAAGATGAAAAAAGTTACAAGCACATAAAAACAAGTCCTACCCTGCTGAAGAGTTTTTTTTATGCCTCGGCTAGCTCCTATGCAGAACACTGAGCCTGGTCAGAGCAGCCCCAGGCTGGCAGACTCAACCCCGGACGCTCAACCAGTTGGGGCTGCTACAACCTGGCTCAATGTGCTGTACTTTGGATGCATGTCCTGGGAGCAATAAAAACTGTGGAGCAATAATCCCCGCAGTTTATTGCTGCCAGTTAATGTCACATGTAGATGTGCCCAGTAAGTAGTATATATTAATAAATATCTGAAACTAATAGGCCCTAGGCATATTGCACTAGCTACTGATTCAGCAATAAATGACTAAATAAATAAATAACAACCTTGTCTGTTGTGTGAGCTACATAAGTACACCCACGAAGCCAAAGTTATATGCTTGAATGGCAGAGGTTGGAGAATCTTCTTTGGTATTTCATAGGGCTCTGCCAGACTTTTTTTTAACATGCTAAAGGTATGTTTTGCCACAAAAATACAGCATAATGTGGGTGGGCTTATGTGCACTGCTCCCTGCTTGGAGCATGACAAAGCTGCACAAAGATGCACTTTCCATCCAGGGGGAGAAAGAGGGCTGCTCCCTTTGCCCCCCAGAGGAGCCTATCAGTGAGTAGGGCAGGCTCATTGATAGGCTTGCCTCATCAGCTGTTCCCACCACAGAACATTTCTTATCTAACACACAATTTTGCCACTGAATGAAAGGTATACAATGACTTTTAATGCAGAGAGGTCACCTTTGAAGAGTCTGTGCCTGATATATTCCATTTACCATTCCACGTCCTCAGGATATGTACATTTCACAGTGCAGTGCAGTGTAGACATGTCCGAACTAGCTACAAATGAGCTAGCTTAGGTACTGGAAGCTGTATAGCATGGCACTTTGGCCAGGCTTCTCACTAGGATAAATCACCCTGGATTATGTGCTATATTAACACAGCCATACAGGTTCAAGTACCCAAGTTAGTGTTGGGGTAGCTTGTCATATGTTCTGCTTTAAAGTTGCACCTGTTTATAAAGTGGTGAATTACAGTATTGTTGAAGGTTTTCTTTTATATTCAGCCTTATTTAATCATTGCTTAAGTTCTGGATAGCCTATTATCTGAAATTTTTCTTTTGCTAGTGTCTGCGATATCAGCTGGCCTTGCCTTTTGCAAACAGCTTTATGGTCTTGAGTTTGCTTGCATGATATTTCTTTCATTTTCTATCATTGTGAGAAGTTTTTCTAACATAACATAGTAATAGTTTTGTTACCAGCTCAAATTAACTGAACTTGGCAGTAACCGGTTGAATCAGAGGGATGAAATGATTGGATATGTTAATGAATGGCGATAAGGGAGACCAATTGACAATTCCCAAAGTAAGACACTGGAAAAAAGCCAAATTAAGAAGTGTGTTCATGGGTCTGTTGAACAAAGGAATATGCTGACGAGATAAACTATGAGCAATATGTTGACTGCAGAGAGACCAGCATAAAAAACAAGGAGTCATCAAAGGAGCAACATTAAAGAAAAGCATAAAGGGGGCAACAAGAAAGTTAAGTGTGTCATCATCATCATCATCATCATCAACCAACCCATACAACACCTGTCTAGACCATCCCACCAATGACACACACTTTGCTCAACAGAAAAGGCATTCCTGAAAGCAAAGTAACATCTGGGATTGGATGAGATCATTGTACTGAATATTTTTTCTCTCTGATTATAGAAACTGCTAAGATAATACCTGTTGTACTAATAAAGTTGGACTTTGATTTTAGAACACTGAGTTGTCTGTGTTCGTATTTCATGTTCTATTTAAGGGTTAATTGTGCGTTAACGATCCCTAAGCACTTTCTGGTGGACAGTGGTGCTAACGTTGGCAGTGCCTTCTGACATAGTCTGCCCCTCTTTCCTCATTGTGACTCTTTCAATTTATATTCTTTTATTTTCTATCAAGCTTCACAATCCTTAGTATGCTTATTCTCCTAACATCCTATAGTGAAATAATATTAAACATGCAATTTACCTCGGCACCCCAGCGCTGTCCGCACCCTGGCTGGGTCCTCCTTCCAAGTCTTGGGCTTGGGCTCCAACTGCTCCGGGACTGTCTGAGAGGCCTGAGCACCTGAGCCCTAGAGGCTTCCAAGGTGTTTTTGCCTTCTTCTGCCAAAAGGTAGCTTCGACCAGCAGGCCTGAGCTGCAGCCCACAGTGGTGGGAGACTCCTTTTCCTGTTTTTAATCTTTTCTTTCTCTCTTTTTCTTCTCTTCTCTCTCTTTTTTCTCTCTTCTCCTCTCTATTTTTCCTCTCTCCTTTTTCATCCCTCCCCTTTTTGTTTCTTTTTATCTTCTATTTCCTTTTTCTTTCTTTCTCTCTCTTTCTTCTCTCCTTTTCCTTTTCTCATTGTTTTCTTTTTTCTTATTCATTTCTTTCCCTCCTTTTCTTTTTTCTCCTCTCTTTCTCTCTCTCTTTTTATTGTCCTCTTTTTTCTTTTTCTCTCATTTCTCTTTTCTTATTTCTCTTTTCTCTCTTACTCTTCTCTCCTGTTCTTCTTTTTCTCTCCTCTTTCCCTCTTTCTCTTTTTTTTTTCTCTCTTCACAACATCGTTAACCAAAAAGTATATACAAAAGCAAAGGTAGCATATGAATTTATTTTTTTCATCTTTTTATTTATTGTCACCAGGTTTTGAATTTTTAGAAAACCTGGTATTTACTGTAAAAAAGTAGCATTTATGATTATTAACTATATTAATGTGCAGTGCACACTGCCATGATTCACCCCTCCCTCTTTTGTTTTTCTGGTATGTCGGCACTACAGCACCTTCCAAGGTAGACAGTGGGGGGGAGGGGGTTGGCACTCTGGCCAAAAATGTTGTCTGCCCTTGCCCTAGAGCTTAGTAATTAGAGCAACTCCCTAAGAAATGGAAGAAAGGGACTTGAACCCTGTCAGCGGAGAAGGGCACTGAACCCAGAAGTCCCATGACTTGCCTAAGTGCTCTTAAGGCTAGATTACTATATAAAAGAAGAACATCACTAAAAGTTAGATATTGTAACTGTCAGCATCACAACACCTAAGTAACTTTGTGAAATTTTATGCAAATTACTCTCTCAGGGTTACAGAGGAATCCTTTGTCAGAATAAGATAGACCTAATGACCTAGCCATCTTTTTTTCCTCTCAAAGCCACCCTCTGTATTGCTTCTCTCACTTGTTCTCAAGTGCAATCTCCACTGTATATCTGAAGAAGTAATATAATTAATTAGCAGCTTGGGTGACTGAGTTGCCATCAGCCCATCTTCATGTGACTTCATATAAACATGTTATATGACACACTTGGGAATTCAACCAGCAACTACAGATTCTGCCCTATTGAGAGTCCAGAACTAGAAAGGGGAAATATTTGTAGGAAATAGTTTATTTGCTAATATAGTTTCAGCTCTTTCGAAGCCATTCAGAGTTTGACCTGAATTCACTGACTAGTTTTGTCAGGGGGGAAAAAAACTGGGTAAAGGAACATTCACAAAATGGAAGGACTTTCCCTTTTACATAATAAGCCTGTGATTAAAGTACTCATTTACCCAGGACACTGGATACCCAATTTCAATCCCCTCCTCTTCCTGAGATTTGAACCCATCTTTTTGATCCTCAAGAGCGTGCCCTAAGAACTAAGCTATAGGACTAGGATAGACTGTTCTTAATGTCTCCTGTTAATGTTGTTTCTTTTTGTGTGAACTACTTGAACTCAAGTCTTCTGGGTGTGTGAATGCTCTAATGCTTGGCTATAGGGTCTTTCTCTGACTGAATGGATGTTTTAGTTCCTGCTCTTAAAACAAAGTGATTAGTATTATCCTGTTTGGGAAGGGAGTGAATTTGGATTTCTGACATCAGAGATAATGTATGGACTACCAGGCAAGGGTTTATTCAAATGTGGGTCTCTCATTTTCTCCTCTTGATGCCATTCAACTTTATATAAAATACATATTTATACAATCATGAACTAGTAGAGCCCACATGTCCTTGTTTTGTAGGAAAGGGCTTTATCCACCAAGCTACAGACGCATTTCCCCTGTTTCTCTGGCTAAGTGACTAATTATGTTGTCTATTCAAACTGGGAACAGGATCAAAGAGAGAGAAAAATAAGTGCTCACCCTATGGGATGGGTCTTCTGATTTTTCTTTGCAACCCCTAAATTTTTCTGGGACTTTCAATAGTCTCAAACACAATACAAAACCTAGCCAATGAACCCATTTAATTTGGGTTCAGACTGACATCCAAACGTTAGCATCACCAAGTTACACAAAGTGTTACCACCTGGAACCATAAACCACTTAGCACAGCTTCATAAAGGATCTTCAAACTTTCCTGGACAGTTATGTTGAGTTTTCTGTTTGAAATGAAAACTAAAACCAGAAGGCAGTGTCACACAGCTGTATAGCAAAACTCAAAAGCATTACTAAAAGTTTCAACATCTTTTTCTGACAAAAGATGAAAAAATTTACAAGCACATACTTTGCTCAGCATTAGACAGCTGTTTCAGCTTTCAGAAGGAAACAAACCATTTCACTTACGGCAAAATAGCAAAGGGAACAAGGAAATATTATGTTGCAAAAGTCAACACCCAGAATAGTACAGAAGAGTTTATGCAAATTACCATATGCCAGGCGAAGTTGACTGAGCTTCAGCTAATAACAATTTCATTGTATTCTCTTCGTTTAGCTCATAAAAACCAACAAGCCCATCTAATGGTTGGATAGTGACCTCTAGTACATGAAATTAATTGGAAGTTTCAGTCCAGTTCTCACTGGACAATTATGCAAATTATTTAGTATTATCAGAATTGACACCAGTTGACATCCTTTTAGACTGATGGATTCATTGATCACATAGCAATGGATTTCATTAAAGAACCATAGTGATTTTGAAACCTCTAAATCAAGCAGACAAAATATGAATATTTATGACACTGTGCTCTGAAGCTCAAATTTAGTCTCTAGCACCAAAATGCAGCAGAGAAAATAAAATAGAAAAATGCTAGGGAAATCTTTGATTAAGGAATGGATATTCACTGGATATGGATGCTGAAATTTTCACAGGCACCATAGGGATGTTTTGGTACCATTAAAATAAATAGTGGGGTGAGTGGTAAATTCCCATCACAAGCATTGAATAATCTCTGATGGCACATTTGAACCTGGAGCTAAAGAGCTTTTCCTGTTGATCATAAGTTTCATACAAAAGGCTGTATGGCAAGAAGTAGTCTCCCATCTAGCAGGATACCAGGTGAGTTATAGATTTAGACATTATTACTGACATATTGAATGATAATGGGTGAGCATGTTAACATCCAAAGAAGGTTTTTTAAGCAGAGGCCTAACCAATGTGTGATGAAGTTCTGTTGGCACTCTTCCCTCCTGAGGAGAGAAAAACAGTTCCTCATCAATAAAAGGTCTCATATCTCTCTAGAGCTTTCAGAAGCTTTTCAAGATGTGGAATTATCCAACAGGTAGTTACTTTACAGAATGGATGTTCATTGCTGCATAGTTCCACTTAACTCCTTCCCTCCCCTGCACCAGGAAACCTCCCGACTCCCAACCTATCTGCATTTCCAAAATTAACATCTGACACAGAGCTCTGTCTATGGGAACATAAGAACTATGGTCAGATTAAGGAACCCCTCTCTTACACATACATACGTATATGACCCAGTTGTGGGATGATGTCTATAACTGACTTGTACTACATGTGATAAACTACAAGAAAAATGACTAATGCCAGGCTGCACAGACAGGTAGGAAGGAAATGAGTACAAATTTAGCTCCAAACCCTTCTTCCCAATGCACAGATGAGCTGTTTGTACCAAGAAAAGGGATATTCATTGATTATTTCCAGGGGGGAAAGGGAAGAAAAGATCCAAATGTGTGACTATGATAGAATGTCCACCTTACAGTCAGAGATAAAACTGCAGCATGAGTAGGCATATCTGGAAGACCTTTGCTGTATCTGACTTGGTAGCAATTGTTGCTGAAGTTACAGCAATGTTAATTAGCCTACCAAGCAAGTATCCCTTCATGGTGCAGACTATACTGAAATCTGTGTAGCTTCATCTTCACCCACAGGTTTACCCTTGCTAGCCCTATTAAAGATGGCAAAATATGTCTATATGGATGACATTCACATATCCTAGCTGCAGTATAGACATAAACTAGTTATAACTCACTCCCTCCTCTGTTTCTTGGACAGTGCAATTTACTGTCCCCTACTCAGAATGTATTGCTAGGTATTAATCTCCCTTATAGGGAGCACTAGTATTTACACTTGATGGGAAGGAACAATATAAATTAGGCAACACCCCTCAGGGAAGGAAGAAACTTTTATGACTTTCTTTTTATTTTATTTCAAACTTTGTAAAAAAATTATTTATAAATGTTTAAACTTCTGCTATCACTTTTGTTAAACTATTGTGAAGGAGTGCCCATCACACCAATGTTTTATTGGCAGCATCTGAAAATATGTGTTATGAATGTTACAGTTTAGGCTGATGTAATTCAAGCAAAATTACCTTATAACAAAGAAGCGTCTAAAAATATAATATTAAATAGTAACGTGATTTGACATGTCTAATACAGAAAAACAGTGAAACCGACAGCTAAGTAAGTCTTTGAACAAACCCTGACACTTCTCACTGTCTTTTTTTTTTTTAACATTACCTTTCAGCTATGCAGCAAACAATAGTGCTTTGAAGTCCGGAAAGCTTTAAATTGTTTCTGCGTAATCTAAAAAGAATTGTACTTTACATGATACAAAATGCATGCAAGATCTGTCTTTCCTTCCATAGAAACTACTTTGGAAAACCATTTAAAACATGTTGTAAAGACTATGTAGCACATTTCTCCAATATAATCCTCAGAGAGAGCTGTATCCAGTTTATAAATAAATCATCAACATGAAAAGACATAGTAAATGTAAGCCGAGGGAATATCAATGCTATACTTAAACCAAGGACATTCCAAGCTAAGCTTTGAAGATAGAAACAACAGAAGTCTCAAGGTTTTGTTCATATATGGATTCACAAATGGGATAATTAAACAGATCAACCAACAACCACTTGTGAAATGTTCCAATTTTTCATTGTATATAAAGTTTCTAAGGTCACAACTACAGGGATATACTTGGAAGTTCAGATGCTCTACTTGGGCTTCAGTCTTTACACGTTACACCTCAATTTGCTAAAACTTCATATCCTTAATTTATGCTGTGGTGGCTTGCCATGATGGAACTAAATCTCTTTTACACCTTGCATGCATTTACACATGAGGCTGTCACCATAGCAACGTGTCACAGCGACGTAACTCACTGGTATAGCAATGTAGCATCGGAAGGCACAAGCTGAGATGCCAATGCTGTGTTGCCGTAGTGACAAGCTGCCTCATTATAGCACATTGCTATGGTGATGTAGCATGTAAAAATAACATGCGCCTCTGGGATGGTGCTGTAACAGCTCTTACTGTGTCATCATTTAGTATTTCCGAAAGGAACAGGCAGTGCAGTAACAATGGCAGCACAGGGGACGTGTGTAGACATGCTTTATTTCTTATTTCAGTACTTCACCAAAATCCTATACGGTAGGTCATTTGCTAGGCAAGGATTTTTGCAGGTGATATATTTTACCTTATAGTCAGAAGGAATACAGACAAGCTTTCACGTACCAAGTACTCTTTCTCAGGCTTTTTGTCATTTGACAATTTTGGCAAGGATACATAAAATTTCAGATTAATTTTAACAGAAAATACAATTACAATAAACAAACTAGCCTAGATTTTCAGTAGTGACTAATAATTTGAACTCACTTGTCCTCCTTGAAGCACTTTCTGAAGATGTAAATTCCAGAGCTCAGGTACTCAGCACCTTGTTAAAATTAGATGACTCAAATTAGGCACTCAAAATCATTAGCCACTTCTAAACATGTTGGCCATCATGCATCCTTCTAACTTTTAAGAGATTTAATATTTTTATTTAAATACAGATGTCCTCCACTGAGTAGAATAGCTTACAACCTCATATGCCACTATATGATTAAAGATTTTAATTTCAGAAGGTGGTTCAAGAAAGTTCAACCAATGGTTGGCTGAACTTTCATATTCAAATACCTTATTCAGCCACTTGATCCTCAGCTGATATAAATTGGTGATTTGCACCAGCTGAAATTGACAGCCTGTTTATTAAAGAAAGATATTTTGAAAGAGAAAACAGCACAATGCTCTTGTTGCCATTGATTTCTAATCCTGAATGACCTTGATTTTTAGTTTATGAGTCACACACCGCATATCAACCTATTATCGTTGAATATATTTAATTTCCTATTTTGTTGAAAGGTTTTTCAGAGAGGAAACGAGATTTTACTTAGAAATATAACAGAGATGACAGATAGCCCATATCTCCTACAATAAGCATTTGACAATTTTATAACATTTTATACATATCTATTTTTCTTCCATAAACTTTTATGACTATTTTTATAGCATGTACTATGTACCCAATGAACCATAACAATCTGAATCCTTATAATAGCTGATATTAGAAATGAATATTTAACTAATTCTTAAAAGCATATAATATAAAGTAATTGAAAGCCTAAGTCCTTTCCTGCACAGCCTTATACCTTTGTGAATTGTCCCACAATGAGATTCAGCAGCATGAATCAGGATTACTCACACTGTAAAAATTTGCAGGATCAGGCTCTACAAAAGCCCCCTACCTGAAGTACTAAGTGTCAGTACTAGTTACATTTAGCAAAATCTTAATAGATCTCCACAAGCCAAAGCTGTTTCAGTGAATAAAGAAGGTAAGACTTCCAAGAGCACCACTGTGCTTTTCATACTCCTAAAAGAGTATTCAGCTTTAAAACTTGTATGATACATTTGGAAACCCTTTAGATGAGACCTATTCAGGTTGGTTTGAATGCAAAGTGTAATAAAGCTAATAGTTTTATTTATATAACACTAATCATATAGAGCATTGCACAGATGCACAAAAAGACAAAGAGCTTACAGTCTCATGCTTTCATTGTATAAAGCGATACTACGGTACAGTCTCAAGCAGCATCAACACAGAGCTCTGTTGACTGCAATCACTCTCTATCAACTGGGAAATCAAACCTTAAGTGCCTAGTGCAACAAGACAATGTACGGTGCAAGACAAACCATTTGCAAAAGAAAAGGGGGAAAAAATGGAACTATGGCTAAGGACAACTCATGTTTTAGGAAATAATCAGACTTTAATGTAGAAAGATGAGCAGATTTGGTCCCTCTACTATAGACTGGAGATTTAAAGAAAAGATCACTGAAGGTGGCTTGGGAGGAATATCTTAGAAGTTATAAAATCATAAATGGTGTGGAGAAAGTAAATAGGGATTTACTTTTTTACTCCCTCTCACAATCTTAGAACTTGGGGACATACAATTATACAATCAAGTTAAAAACAAATAAATATAAGTTATTTTCCAAACTGCATGTAATGAACCTTTAAAACTTGCCACCACAGGATGTTGTGGAGGCTAATAACTTAACCAGGTTCAAAAGGGGACAAATTTGTGGTGGGTATATCTATTGGTGGGTATTAAATATGATAGCTGGGGATACAATCTCCAGATTAAGACTTCTTGGCAAATTGTAGAGGGACAAAGGTAGGGGACAGATTAGTCTGGATAAACCCTAGTTCAGTACTCTTCTCCCTAGCATTCACTCTGTGCCATTGTGAGAGAAGGGGTACCAGGCTAGAAAGACCTGTAGTTTGATCCTGGTAGAATATTTTTTATGTTCTTTTGATTGTGTCAGCATACACTTTAATTAAGATTGGCATGGAATGGATATTGCCTATCCTCTCATTCCTAAAATTCAGGCCTAAGACAGACTGCTGGGAGGAATATTGCACAAGTTTCGTAAAAAGAATATTTCATATTCTACAGCAGTGGTAATCAACATTTTTTTTATTTATTTTTTTTACAAGCCAAACTTTAAAATCAGAAACAAGCTGAGGGCTGCAAAGAAAACCTTTGTCTGTGTGGTGTATTCACAGTGAGCTTTCTGAACACAAGAGGTGGTGATGCAGCCTCTGGCCAGATCCACTACTTACTTCAGAACCAGGGGGCAAGAAAGGATGACATCCCTGGGATCTAGAGCTGCACAAAAGCTGTGGCCTTGGCCAGAGACTGGGTTGATATGCCAGCAAGCTCAGAGACCTGTGCATGTGGAGCTCCATCAAGCTCACATGCTGATGAACTCATGCTAGAAACACTCTGATCATACAGGCTTCACAAGCTATATCTGGTCTGTGGGCCCTAGGTTAAGCACCACTTCTCTAAGGTTAGAAACAGATGTTGCCTTGGTGCCTCCATAACAATTTTTATGGTGGCACAAAGCAACAGCAAATAGACACTACTACCTTTTATCACAGCCACACTGAGGTGTGACAAAAGATAGTACTAAACTGTGCTGATTTATTGTAGCAGCTGTCCTTTTGTTTTATGGTGGGAGAGCAAAGGCAGCCAGAAGTGTCTGCACTTTCTCACTGCCCTGGCTTTTACCTGTTTCCAGAAACGTACCCCTGGGACCTCTGGGGCATGTCTCTAGAGATGGGAAAATTGGGTTTCCCACTTGCAAAGACATACCCTAGACAATCTCTGGGAATCCTGGAGATTGCTGAGGGCACATCCCTGAAACCAGCAAAATATTGCTCGTTGTCCCACAACGAATGGGACAATGTGTAATGTGCATTTCACCCAATGAAGCAGATCAGCTATGCAGGGACACCTCCTAGCAAAGCTAATCAGCTTTTATGGGAGACAACTATTTATAGTCTAAAGTATCAGAATCTCTGTGTAATGTCATCTGGTTTCTTCCAATACCCACATTTTCTGCTTTTTGTTCCCACACTTTGGTTCCCTTATTTTGACCTTATAACCCTCATTCCTGTTTTTGTCAACTTAATGTTACATTTGTGACTTCTGTCCTCCAATGTCAAGATGTAAATAGGCCGGTACTTTTTCAAATGTAGTAAGGAGTAACTAAGGTTCTTCTCAGCCAACAGATGCTGGCTGAAAGATCTCAGACACACTTTTACTCTGAAAAACGGTATGTATTTGAAACCTATAATCTCCCCCCACAAATCTACTTATTATAAATGTTCCATTTTTTCCATTGGCCTTCACACCTTTAGTGATTTTTTTGCTAAATGTTTTATCAAAAACCATATGAAGCATTTGCAAAACATTTATTTTCTTTTTCATTTCATTAAACATTTGAAATGTTAACCAAAAAGATCAGTTTTTATTAGCTGAGAACAATAGGTTTCTTTTCTGCAAATGAAAGTGGTCAATTCATGATTTAGCTAGAACATAAGTTCAATAGAATTATAATTAATAATAGACAACACGGTTACATTGTTTAATGGAAAAAATGAATCCTGTAAAACAAAAGGAAAAATTTCTAATGAAAATTTTTCTTTTCTTTTTTTTTTAGCTAATGTTAGTAGTTCAGGGAGAAAATATCCACTTCTGCTAACCTCATGCTAATTAGAAATATCTTCAAAAAATACACATGCATTGGCCTACATTTTAGGAAGTTACTAAAAATCTTGGTTCCTACCTTGTTAAAGGGACAAAAAATGGTTCACAATTTGCGTATCTGGCCTCTGAAGTATTTTAAGCTGTTCAGTCAAAATCTGAAGCATCTCAAAACACTGATCAGTTGTGGAATGTACTACTTCTGCATCTATGCCTTTGTATAAGTATATGCAAAACAATACAGTCCTAACTCTGGACCTATAAACGGTGGTTCATTTACCTATATATATAAAAATCAAAATTACACATTCTACATACAACATACATTTTAAAGTTATAATGAAGTTATAAAATAAAGCTTTCATTGATTTACTGTAAAGATAGAGTATGCCAGCAGGGGGACCACAGGTTAGCTAACAAAAATATATACTCTGAGTTACAGAATCATAATTGATGATGACGTGATTCACAATAATGTTATCAAACACAGGAACAAAAGAGTCACAAGCGTAGTACATTAGATTTTGTAGTTGTGTACATGCACCAATATTTTGCAATAGGAAAAGTTAATATTAGTTAAGAAATAGTTATTTTAAGGTTGCAGAAAAGCATACCCAATCATATAATTAAACAAACAGAAATCTGTTAAAAACATATATTTTAAAGGCAGATACTTCAGCATCCCACCAAGTACACCACTGGTATCTAAAGTATCAGATACCTAAGGAAATGCCTACGTTTGTTGCCTTCACATCTTGTCAAACTGGTCCCGGGAGGAATAAACAACTCAGGGGAATACTGGCAATTAAATGAATGCATATTTATTTAGAACAATGGCCAACATTTCAAAAATAAGTATTTTACTCTTTTTGGAGGGAGAGGGGTGTTGAAAGTTTTTCAACACAATCTGGATAAACAAACAACATAAACACACTCGAGTAAGATGCAAAACAGTGTAAGCGGAGACTTTCTAGCTTTGTATTATTTTCATGGACAAGAATTGTGCTAGGCTGCTGTAGCAGTTAAGCAGACCAATATTCTGATAATTATCATCCTCTATTTCAGAGCCTAAGTTTTATTTTGCTTATTTTCACCCCAAGTTAAATGTATAGCACTGTTTAGGTTTTAATCCAGTAAATGTTGACTAAACATAGAAATCGATGTAGTTTTGCCTGCCCCAGTCTGTGGGGAGCCTAAACAATGACTCTGAGGGGTTGCAACTACTTCATTTCAATGGTTCATTAACTTTGAATTTGAATGATGGTTATTATTTCAATGGCTGCACTTAACTATTTCACAGCTGATCAAAGTGGATACAAAATGGGAGAGATAATATTATTATAAAAATGGGTGAATAAAGGAGTATCTTTCTGGGACAGTATGAAGAACTGTCACTACTGGTTTCCTCATGTATGCACATACATTCATGCATACTATTTACCAGTATTTTGAGGACATCACACTATTTTGTCCGGAACTTAGCAATGTATTACGGATCCTAAAGTTGTGTAGATAGATAAGTTATGCAGCCTTTTATTATTCGTTACATACATCTATAATGTCTCATGCAAAGTATTTTTTTTAACTCCTTGGTACTTTTTATTATGTTTTTTCTTCTTGTACAAAGCCTCCAATAGGAAAACAAATCATCCCTAGTGATCCTTTCCCAATTCAACACTGCAGGAGAAGAGACCAGAGGGGAGGAGAAAAAAAGGGAAAGGAAACAAAAAAGGGACAGAGAGATTGAAAGGAGTAGTGGAACAAACATATACAAAAACATGATGAGATTATTCAAAATGTTTTTAAAACAAACAAAAAGGAATTTCATCAACAACATGAATACAATTTTCTACATATATGTTCTTGTATGCACTTAATACAATGAGGCCCACATTTCTTTTGGAAATGTTGGAGTGTTAGCTCATCTAAGTGCTATCAGAACTAAAACATATATTAAAGTCAGTCTGATGATCACTAGCAGGTCTTGATCAGATAAATCCCCATATGCTGCCTTGAAAAGTAGGGGGTGTTTTAGCTACACAATGTCTCTCCACTGACTAATAAAAACATAAGAAATCCCAAATTATTTCACATGTTTTTAAGGCAAACAGTTGTTCAAATACCAGATAAAAGAGGTATTAAATCAGAGACGCATGATCAAACGTTGTCTTGGATCACAAAATGTCAATATATTTGAGAAGAAAAGTTATAATAACAACTTGCCATTTCTTTCCTCATACTCAGTTAAATTGTGACTAGTATTTGTGTGTGCAAATTAGAGGAGTTGCCTCCCAGGATGTCATCTCTACCCACCTGAAAGTTTGTGGTAACTGCAGTGCCTGCACTTCTAAAGAATGGAGAAGCCTACATAGTGCAGGGTAGAAGGAAATATTGTGGTTGGATGAGATACAATCACACCTCCTAGGATGTTCCTCCCTGATAGGCTGCAATTGACAGAGCCCAAACTTCCCAGGTAGAACACTATTTAGCATTTTAAAAGCTGATTTGTAAATGTTAAGTTATTTTGTGGATTAATCCTAGGAATAACAACACTGGCAGCAGGATCAGGAACCCCTTCCTACCTTGCTACAAAATGCTGTGATGCTGCAGCAGCCAAATCCTTTTTAATGTAGCCTTTTAATTCATTTACTGATATTACTGGAAATGTTTTAACAAATTACAAAGACACAACAACAAAAATGAATTAACTATAGAATTAATGTAACAGAGTAAGACTGAGATCCAAAAAGAAAGAAGAATCTATAAAGAAATGCTCAGCAATAAATTCAGAAGAAAAAATGCTGAACTAATCAAACAGTATTTAAGAAAAAAGAAAAATACAAGCTTTATACTCAGACCCAAAAAGCTCTCTCCAAAATGTGTTTTTGGACATGTTTTCCCAGACACATTTCTTCCCCCCACCTCCCAAACAGGAGAAATCAGCTCTGCCATCCACATGAAGTATTTTAAATGGTCAGATTTTCAAAAGCAGAGCACTAACAGGGTCCCATCCAAGTCAACAGAGAAACACCAAGTATTGCTTTGGCCCATGGCACTGACCCAGATGTTAGACTCCAACCATTTGAAGTTTTATTTCAAGCTCTCTATGATTATTTATAAGAGCATGGACATAAGGTTACCCACAACCATTTTCAAAGACATCCCTTTTGCTTTCAAAATAGCTTTTGATGTCTTTTAAAGCTCTGGCTCAAGGCTTCCAAGGGAATAACACTTGCAGTAGGGCCAACCATCCTTTGCCATTTCCATTAGAATAAAATGATTCATGATTCAGATTGTATAATGACATGAATTAAGGGATTTTTGCATGCAGGCAAATCATGAAGAAAGCAATGGGCCTTAAAAAACAGAATCAAGTTATTAATGACATGGAGTTGCAACCAAAATGCTGAATTTCCCTTACTACTTGTTTGTTTCCATATCTAATTTTTCTTAGTGACACACAAAGGCTCATGGGCATCTCTAAGCTCCAGAGCCAGTGAGATAAAGTTGGCAGCATAAGACCATTTAGGAGTGAAATTACTTTAAAAGTCAACTAATACAGGCAGTAAGCTTGCAAAAGGCCTTTGTAAAGGATGAAGGAGGAGAAATAAGGTTTTATGGAAGGGAGGGGGTGGAAGTGATAAGGTCTGAGGGAAATCAGAGGCATAACTGCAACGTGGCAGCCCAAACACTGCACTGGCAGCAGTGCCGGCTGCCATTTTGGCACCCTCTCTAAGTGGATGCCTGGGGCACCAGACTCAAGTGCCCACCTTTTGTTCACTGCAGAGGAAAAGTAGGGCTGCAGAAGAGATACTGAATGAGGCTAAAAGTCATTAAATTACTGTAGCAGCATTTAAAAAATGGACCCACCTGAAAGAATGGGAAGGGCTGCCCAGCAGAGAGACAGAGTTTGTTCCAGCGGGAACACTGCAGGCTTTGAGGGCAAGTGAAGTTGTTTTGGAGGCAGCCCTGTTGGAAGTGGGAGGGGTGACGTAACCCCAGCAAAGTTTTGAAAGAGCAGTTAGCAAAAGCCCAGGAAGGGCTCTGGGCTGGGATTGGCTCAGAGCCTTGGATAAAAGGGGGGAGCAGTTTTCCCATGGAAGGGAATAAAAGAGAGAGAAGGGCAGAGGGACAGGCTGGAGACTGGAGACAGAGTCTCAACACAGCGGTTCCTCGGAGAGCCCCTAGGAGTGCCCTGCGGAGCAGCAGAAAAGGCTGCCACGGGAGAGATATAGTATCCAGTTCTTCTCTCCAACCCAGGAGCCTGCAGAGGCAGGATCAGAGAGGGGCTGATTGTGTGGAGACTCCAAGCCAGGGAAAACGTGCCTGCAGCCTGGTGACCAGGTGGGTGAGCACAGCAGAGCCGGAAGTGGGGTGGGGGGTGACTGCTGGAGTCTGCCCTGTTTTCCTTAATGGGTGAGGGGCTCCAGGGGCAGGAAAAACCCAGGGAGGGGCTGCGTTTGCCAAGCTGTGAGGTTGTGCAGGACAGGAGAGTTGCTACAGCCTGCAGCTCACTGCTCCCTGCTGAGCCGAGGAAGGGGGTCAAAAGCAGGGGAAGGCTGTCTTGCTGGGACTGCAGAGGAGGAGCTGCTGCCTGATGCCCGGAGACCCCAGGAGCATGGAGATGGACACCAGCACCAGGGAGAGTCCACAGACCATGTGCAGGAACACAGCCAGTTCCTGAGACACCCTGCCAGGGGCAGTGCACATGGGATCCACAATACACTGTGTGCAAGTGAGAGACGGTGTAAATAAGTTATTGAGGGTTTATTAGTTTGTATATCAGTGTGTTTATGTAATATTTATTTGTTATGTTGTAAATAATTAAATCTTGTAAATATTTTGAGACTTGTCTGTGAGGGTGCTTGATTGTAAGGGGAGGCTCTCCGCTCGGGGGCACTGCAGCAGCTTCCCAGGGGGTCTGGGCAGGGCTACTGGCTACCAGGTACCCCAGGATCCCACTATTTAGGTGAGGGTGCATGTTGTGTTGCGCCCAGGGTTATATTATGTTTTAAAGATATAAATATCACCCCACTCCTATAATCTAGGGAGCTAAACACTGCATTTTTCATGTGCCTGTTTCCCTATTGCTTAACATTTTCAATCTTGGGGAGAAAAGCCCAGCTGTGATGGTATGGGAGAAGAACAGAGGAAGCACAGCCCTATCAACAGTGATTCTATTAGAAAAGTCAATGGAAAAGTAATAAAAAAACCTTTAAATCTGAGGACTTTACAGTGGCAGGAAAAAACAAGAGGAAAAGAGTGACACATTTTTAAAATATTTCACAATGTAAATGACTGAGTTCCCTCAAGCAGCTGGAAGTTTTCAAAAACAAATGATACTTAAAACTCAAAAAATCATATTGTTCTGGACCATTCAAAACAAGACTGCACGGGGATGAAAACATAAAATAATTCTATGCAACTGAAGGCCGAACTTGTAAAAGCCTAAGTTTAGGCTTTTAAAATCCATATACAGATATCTGAATAAGTGGACATTTTTTGGAAGTGCTGAGCAACTCCCTATGAAGTCATGTATGATTGAATTAAACAGGTACTGCTGATCGTTCAGCATTTTTGAAAATGAGTCCACCTACTTTGGCATCCAGAGAATTAAAAGATTAATTCTAGAGATTACTTTATAAATCTTGGTAAACCGTGGCCTTGGAGCCATTAAAACTTCACTTGCTCCATGGAGGAAATGTAGCATACAGTATGAGTGCTAGTGAATAATACTGAGTTCCTGCACACCCTTAAATCAAGCAGTTGTTTTGGAGACCAGAAGTGAAATGCATGAGATAAGCAGCCCATTTCCCCCACAAATATCTTGTGTATTAAGTCAAGTTTCACCTGCAGTTCTAGAAAGAAGGAAAAAAGTAATTTCTTAATAGCAAACAAATTGCCATCAGATCCAGGCTTCTGTCTCTTTTTCTTTTTTCTTCATAGAAAAAGCTCTTTCTAAATGTTCTTTCAATAGGAAGGAACTCATGTTAAGTCAACTTTAAAACTATTTTGCTTGCTCCTTTCCCAAAAGGCACATGCCATTGTTAATTGAGAGAAGCTTCTAAAAAAGCTGACACCCTTTATCCCTGAACAAAGATTACATGCACAGTAAGTTGTAATCCTTGGCTTTGCAATATTGCTTTACGAGGTTAAGAAGATGAATGTTCATTGCTTTTAATCCTCACCATGATTTACGAGGCTCTGGGTATCCTTTCCCCAGAGCATCTACAACTGTGTGGTTGTTCTGCCTGCTGTTTAAATTACAGAGACATCTGCAAAATAAATTATGGATTGTTGTCCTAACACCAAGCCGACTTCATCTCTCCTGTAGTATTCCTTTGATTATAACAAAGGGATTTTACATTTTTGCTTGTTTATTTACTCCAGTTGTTTTTGCCTAAGTGGCTGATACTGTGATGACCTGGATTATTGTCTGTGTCATACTAACTTTTAAATGACATGACTTGTGAGTCCAGCTGTAAAAGCCTGGGGGAGAAAAGAACAACTGTAATCCCTTTTGCCGGCTGTGTATGTGCATGTGTTTGTGCATTTTTACTTCCTAAGCAATTTGAAATCCATACTGAGAATTTTGTAGCGAAAGAGCAGCACTTGAACATGCTGCAACTAAGAGTACTTAACAGCATTCTGTTGCCCTGAGTGATCTCTGTACCATTATACACTCACAAAACACACAAGTTCCCACCTCAGCTTATATGCACATATTAGAGGTTTGTTATATTTACATTAATATATTTTTCACATATGTGAACTCGTACCAAAAGCTGAATTCATTAAGGCATAGGGTGCTTTACGTGCAAAAGGCAACCGTGTTCCCTTTTGCTCCCTCCCCCAGCCCCTATTAATTCCTGCACTTGCTGTCATTTGTGGATCATCATTCTCGATGACGAGCATGTTGTCAAGCCCTGAAAAAAAGAGAACTAGCTGCAGTCTAGTGCCACATTACCAGACAACAATCTTCAAAACAAGCCACTTGTAATTCCAACTCTAAAGCAATGGTAAAAACAACAAGGAAACACATTTGAACATAGTAAGGTATTATGTTTTCAGTGGTTTTCAAGCTATGTCCCATAGAACCCTGGAGTTCCACAAAGAGACTGGGGTGATGGTAGAGCAGGCTGGGAAGCAGCATACCACCATTGCTAGGCCAAGTTGCCTGGCTCCATTGTCAGTCTTTAGGATAGGGGAAGGGGCTCCACAGCCGAAGAAATGATATGACAGGGTTCCATGACTTTAGGAAGTTTGAAAACCATCTCAGACTTCCTTATTAGACAGGAAAGCTGTTTTCAACAAATGGAAGCGCACATTTCTTCACCACGGCTCACAATCAATCTAATCAAGATACTTCTGGTAGTCAAATCAGAGAACTTTAAATTAAGCATCAAGCCAGACTCAACAAGACTTTCTTCATATTATTTTCTTATTCAACTTGGATAGCACAACATTGTTCAGTGAGGGGAGGCGGGAGGCACGCAATAGCAACATTTGACAATTGCATTGCTTAGTTCATCTCAAAACACAGATGTCTGAATTGAAACACTTCCAATGTTTTTTGTATTAGAATTTGGTGGTTTAAAGTCATTACTAAAATTAAAAATGTATATACATCTGCCATGCCGTGCTCTTGGAATAATGCGTAGCTAGTTTAGTAGCAGAATCTAACTTTTGTTTGACACCATCATAGATGCTTTAGATAGACTGGAAAGTTAAGGCTGAATGACAACTGCAAAAGTAAACACAGACTAGTTTTGTACAAAATGGAATTTGGTCAGGACAACATGATAAATATCTTACTGTAAAGATGATTTTTACAGAATCCTTAATGACCAGCACTTGCCTGGACCTTAAAAGTGCATCCCATCCAAACAACAGTACATTCAGTATTATGTTATCCCCTGCCACTCTGATAGGACATTGATGTAGTACTAATTCAGCAGAAAGACAGACATCTATGGATTCCTATAAGCAGTTCATTTTGTGTCTAATGATGCAGAAAGAGTCCTTGAAAGTATCCCTCCAAATGCTGACTGATCTGGGCCAAAAAACCTCAACTACTTAGAAAACAACACAACACAAGGTAGTATGACCTCAAATATGCCATATTTATTCAAAGACTTGCATTGTTTTCCTTCCCACTCCAGAAAGCATTGCTCCAAAACAACTAACTAATATAAAATGATTGCTACCTCCTTGGGTTATAGCTGCAGATTCCAACTCATTTTGACTCCTACCTCAGAGTGCTCTATAATTGCCATCAAACACATGACAATGCAGTGCTTATAATGGTTGTCTTTGTCTGATGTGAACATTAAATAAGTTTGGATGAAACATTATCAATAGCTTTTGTTCCCCAGCATTAGATGCCTGCCATCAATATTGGAAAAGCATCTTCGAATGGATTCTGTGAGCAAAAATTGAAGTAGACAGTAGCATATTAATATTAATAAACATGAGGGAGGCTGTGACATTGTCTTTTTTCCCTCTCTGAAAGAGCTTCTGCTGAGGTATGCCTTTGAAATGAGACATATCCCATTTGACAAAAGTAATACCCTGTAATTACGAGAAAAAAGTATCATAAAAGTGGAACTCAAAAAGAGAAAATGAGTTTCTGTCCTTTAAGAGGCACAGAGCAGACTGTAAAAGGACTTTCATTTCCTCCAATCTGTATGTAAATTGAAATAGTCTGAAAGGCATAACATACAGTACAGGCATCTGTAAATATAGTTCCTTCTACAGAACTGGTCACTTGTACAGGCCTTTGAACTGAATCAAGTATTGCTGTTGAGATGTGCACCAAATGTGCTCCATTTTTTCACAAGTCTTTTATGTCAGTTTCATGGGCCTATAACTGGTATGCATTTTATTCAAATACACTTAAACTATTAAATAAAAAAAATTTACCCTAAAAGCAAAATTGATTTTTTAAAAGTACAAGATGACTTGATTTAGTGCAGATTTTCAGCAGCTGAGAAGATCTATACATAGAAAGAAGGAAGGAAAGAAGGAAAGAAAAAAAGGAAAAAAAGAAAGCAAACAAACTCTACCTGTTAGTATACTGCCATATCATCCAAAATGTCAAGGAAGTGCACTTCACTGCTTAGCTCATTTCCCCAAGTCATCAACCAGTTGGGTCACAAGTGTCTGTCAAAGCAAGTATCCAAAAATAAAACATTCATAATCAGTTTTTGCATATTATGAGTTTAGTATATTCAAAATGTAGGGAATGTCTCAACATAAAAAAATAATGGCACAAAGAATCTTTTCTTTATGCACATTTTACATTAAGTATAAAGGGGAGTGGCTCCTTTAAGCAAGTCCCCAACTGAGAAAGTATGCAGTGGAACGAAACTGTCATGTTCCTAACAAGCTGCTTAAAAACCTGTGGGACTTTTATTGCCAATGGGCATGACTGAAGTGCATCATGCTAAGAAGTCTGTGATAATTTGGATATACTGTTGTGGCTGGATTTCCTTCCTATCATTCATCACAGCATGAAAACAAACATACAAAGATTTCTCTTCTGAGGAGATGGCATTGTGATGACTTGAGTTAATGGTGTGGTTAGTATGAAATGTTGTGTTATGTTCTGATTGTTCTGCAGTTCAACTGCGCACTCAACATCATAGGTTAGACCAGAATCATAAATTGATTTACCAGGTGCTGAACTGAAGGTATATTTAAACAATCATATAAAAGAGGTAAGCAGCATAGCAAGACTGAGTACCTGGATGAGTGAACAAATAAATGAATGAATAAATAGGACATAAGTGAAATAAATGTGATAAATTTTCAAGAGTACTGTTATTCATTATCACGGTACCAATTGATCATGTATTTGTTACTATAAAAATAGTTTTGTTTTTTTTATTTTGTATATCAGCCAAAGAAAAATGACAAATCCTGGTGAATGCAAGAGGAGCTACCAGAGACATTTTTCTATAATGTTTTTAGTGATAGTCATTGAAACACAGCGCAGTTGGCTAATTCTGCATAGCCAAAGCTCAACACAAGAAAAAGAAAGCTCTTAAAAGAGAAGGCCGAAGTGTACAATAGAATAGTGACTATTACTAAACAGTAAGATCATTTTCTCTTCCCCTCTGTCTACTACTCAACTCCTGGCTCTGGATGCCAAGCAACATGAACCACAGCAGGCCTCCTGAACTTGATAGGGACAAGCCACCCTGCAGGCTTTATGGAAACCACTGGCTAATCTGGGCTAGACACTGAAGGCAAGTTCCACCAAAGAGCAGGATTCATGTGCCAATTGGTGTTGCCCTTCAGAGGGCACAGAAGCAGGTATGGGGAAGGTTTATTATATTTCTAGTTATAATTGATTAAACTGAATAATGTGTTTCTTTTCAAGAAGGAGAGGAGTGGGGTTTATAGATAACTACAAAAAAGGAAGGTACAACGTGGAAGGGACATTAAGAGAATAGGAAGGAGTATAAGGCAAAGGAGTGGGAGTGGGTAGAGAAGGGAGAGAATATGATAAGGACATGTTTATTCTTTATGAAGTTAGTGAATGAGTGTTGGGGTTGGGCAGGGAGATCCTCTCTTAAGCAAAGGTGGGGGAGCTGGAGTGGGTGGGGTAGGGTAGATTGTTTTTGACTTTTAGGGGGTGAGTTTGTTTCACTATGTTATGGTATTACTTTGTTCTGTTTTTAAGTTACTTCGTATTTTAAATGCCAGCTACCTTTTGCGGAGGTGCATATATTCTATTTTCTCACATGTCTTATTTGATTTGGGTAAGTGCCTTGTTCTGGAAAAGCAAAATGTAGAAAAAGAAAGGTTTTTCCAGAATTATGGATGACTGTGTGACAATAGAGTAAGTTCTCCTGGAGCACCAAGTGTCCAGGGAGCCTGGCATTCCAAGACACAATCTCAGTGAAGCAATGAGAGCTCCCTGGTGTGACAGTACAGCAGCAAGGATAGGCCACAAATCTTTGCAAGGGCAGTAGTATAACTCTTACTTCTTTCCTATTAATAGTTCTTCTATAAGTTCCTGTTAATAGTACATATTGTTTCCATACTACAAACCTCATCAAAATATAAGACTACATGCAGTTACTGATTCAGACACATGCTACAGTGCTCAGTCAAGCTACAGGTATGAGAGGGTTAACAAAAGATTCTGCCCCTTCTACCAGAAACAAGCACCATCCATCTTAGCAGCCATTAGGGCTAGGGACAGAAGTTACACAAACTGATTTAAGTGATCAGAAACTGATTTAAACCTGTGACAGAACAGATATTCAGTGCACATAAACCATTTTCAAAATGGTTGAAACTGGTTTAAGATAAACCTGGTTGAATGTAGTATTGGATTTAACTAATTTGGGTCAAACTGATTTATGAACCTTCTGTCCTAGTCCCCTTCCTAGTTTAAGTTAAATCAGAGTCCCCCAGCATGTTTTCCAACCCTAGACTGGGCTGTGCTGTCTGCTCCAGAGAGCAGAGCTGGCCCTGCCCCTCTGCTTCCTAGCTGGAGCAGTGAGTACTGGCTGAGAAAGGAGTGGGAGGGGAAACCCTGACTGGGGATGCAGCCCAGTGTGCAGGGAGGAGGAGGGCAGGGGTGGGGAACTGCCCCCCTTGGCAAACCCTGGGTGGGGTCTGGGGCCAGTGAGCAGGGGAAGAGGTTCTTAATCCCCCTCCAACTTACTGCTGGCTGCAGCTGTGGACAACAAATCCCAGAGGCACCTGGAAGCAGGAAGAGGAAGTGATAAGCAACCCTGCAGAGTCCTGCTGTTGTATGTCTGGACTACAAACCCAGAGACCTCGCAGGAAGAGGAAGAGAACACAGTCAGAGAGCCATGCTTTAGTGCCCCTGGCTTCTGGCCTAAGCCACTGCAGGCATGTGGCTGCATTTCCTGAATCAAAGGTAAATGTCTGTTTACTTCTGTTTCAGTTTAATCTGTGCAACTTATACTAAGGTTGAAAGACTGAATCGATTCAGCCTTGCGCTTTTTTACTGTCTCTACCTAGCCATTAGCACAGTGTCTGTTTGCTTCTGTTCTTCGGTTCTATTTCAGTGACAAAAAATGAACTTCCTTGTTAAAGACTTACCCATTTTGAAACACCGATTGGGGGTGGGGGATGTATAAGTGGTATGCAAGTAAATACAGTGACTCAAAAAAGTAAATAAATAAGGGAGGGACCGGGACCTCTTCAGCCTCCACAAGAGAAGGCTGGGAGGTGATCTTGGGGCCACCTACAAATTCATTAGGGGGACATAGCAAGGGATCAGAGATGCTGTGTTCACCAGGGCGCCTCTTGGAGTAGCAAGGAACAATGGTCACAAACTGACAGAGAGCAGATTTAGACTAGGTATCGGAAAAAGTCTTCATGGTAAAGATGGCCAAAATTTGGAATGGGCTTTCAAGGGAGATGGTGCTCTCCCCTATCTTGGGGGTCTTTAAGAGAAGGCTGGATAGGCACTCATTCCTGCCTGGGCAGAGGGTTGGACTCAATGATCTCTTGAGGTCTCTTCTGACCCTAGCATCTATGAATCTATGAAAATAACTTACCTGCCCCAATAATTATCAGATCACCAAAATATCTTCATTTTAAAATATGCATGTTTTGCGAAGGGTGGCATTACAACTGAATACTAATTATGCATTCATAATTGCAAGGCCCATCTTGCACTTGGGCTCCATTCTTATTGACTTCACCACCTGCCTCAGTGGCATAATTGGCCAGCAATGTACCGAGGGCAGGGCAATGGCCAGGGGTTTCCTGTTATGAAGGGTGGGGGCATGTCACACCTTTTTTTGCCACCAACATAACAATAAATAGCCATTTAAACACTGATTGTTGAGGTCAAAAAGGAGGTCTTTCCTCTTGCCTAGCTCCAAACCTCTAGCTGCTCCTCTATACTCTGTGCCTCTCCTACTGCCAGAGCCACAGCTGCTGCAGGGAAGAAGCAGAGTTTAGGGGTGTAGGAGGTGGGATAAAGCACCTCCTTATCTCCACTTGTCTTCCCCCTCCACCACCCTTAGGTTGTGCCCAGATGTCATGTCCTACTCACCCACCTATCATTTTGCTTATGACTTGGCTGATGATTGGTCAGTCTCAACTCTGCAGGAATTACTGAATGAAATCCTAAGGCCTCAATTATACAGGAGATAAAATTTGATCACTGCAATCCTTGTGGAATTAAATTTCAAATTTACAGTGAAAAATATTTTAGGAGATTCAAATCCTGCACACCATACTTATGAGACCTTCTGCTCACTTCTGCTTACTTCAGTGGTAAAATAGTAAGCAGTGGTAAAGTGGTAAAGCAGGAAAGATTTGCAGCTGAGGTTTTTATTCCAGAGAAAGAAGAGCAAAAGCACAATTTTGTGTTTTCCTTTTGACAATTTATAGGTGTTCATGAATCTGTTTAGGAGAAAACAAAGGCCCCAAAAGAAAGAAAGAAAATTAAAACCAAAAAAACCCCAAAAAAACCCCACCACACACACAACACAAAACAAACAAGCCCAGAAGCTTTTGTGCATCTCAGAAACTGCTACCTGATAGAAAGTTGAACAAAAAATATCTTTGATCTGCCTACTGTAGCTGTGCTTTTGCTGACTTTCTATCTGATCTGCTGCTACAGATGCATATAGGCACAAAAAGGGAATTATTTCACTTCCACCTTCCATCAGCAGTCAAAAGTCATCAGACGTTATCCTAGCAAATATATATATTAATATTATAAACCTCTCTAATCAATGTCAGCATAGTGTGTTATTGATCTGGGCTTTATATCGGCAGCATTAACCTCATCGATCAATAATTCTTGATATCAGTTAAAAACAGAAGTCAGGATATTCTATTTAGGATCACACATATTGAACTTGTTTTAGGAGATACAGAAGAAAAATAATGTGTGTAGTAGATAAATTAATAGTACAAAAGCCTGGAAAAATCTAGAGCTTTAGGTTTTAACTTTGTTTTAAATAGTTTTAATACATACTGGATGGCCTTGTTTACTGCTTAATACCTTCTACTGAAAAGAATGGGAATGGAATAAGAGAGTAAACTGAGTGGTATTGCCATCTAAGGTCTTGATTGGTATGGTGTTACACGGAACAGGTCTTGGTTTAATTGTTTTAATTTGACTTAATTTAAAAAATATTTTCTCCCATTATTTAGTTTGCCTAGCTGAAGTAAAACTAGGGCACTGATATATTACTAACTAGAAAACAGTATAATAAGTGTTTTGTTTAAACACATTCTCTAGAAAGACTGTGATTTGGAACTGCACATTTGAACACAGACAAATATTCATGTATTCATTGGAACTGCACATTTGAACACAGAAAAATATTTACATTCACAAGAAAGTTTTTGAAATATATTTACAAAACCAAGTTAATACTATCACAAGAGAAGGCTAAGAGGTGATCTTGTGGCTGCCTACAAATTCTTTAGGGGGACACAAGAAGGGATCAGAGATGCTCTATTCACCAGGGCACCTCTTGGGGTAGCAAGGAACAATGGTCACAAACTGACACAGGGCAGATTTAGGCTATATATCAGGAAAAACTTCTTCATGGTATCATAGTTGTTATCATTCATGAAATTGTAAGGGAAATCAAATGATACAGAACCTGCATGCATACCTGGTAAAATACTATGATATTTGAACTAATAATATTTTTCAAAACAAGACAATTAATGAATGGTCACCTAATTCATACTATATTAAGTTACAATTCTCTATCCTCTCTTTTTTCCATGATGCATCTGAAATTCAATTCAATCTTGAAATTCTCTCTTGCAGTAAAGAAAGGGAGCTGGATTACATATTCAGGACATACACCGTGTAAAAAATAAATGGCTTGCAATTTGTGCTCAGTCAAGATGGAGACCTCAAATACACCTGCCACTCTCAACTCTAAATTTCAGGATAGATTGGAGTCTGAATGAAGGAAACCCAAATGATGGGAAAAAAAATACTCACAAAAATTCACTTTAGAATAGTGGAAATCTCATTAGTGCACATACTTGTGCATACCTGCCAGCAACTTCAGAGAGCCTTGATAATATCCTGGCACTCTTGGTAGCTATCTGCTTCTCAATCTCTGTTGCTTCCTCCATTCTAAAGAAAGAGTTGCTGTGCTCCAGTGCTCCCTCATGAACTGCCACAACACAAACCACTACAAAGCCAATTCCTGAATACAAGCAGATTGCCGGGTATTTGGGGAAGGGAATAGAAAATGCTATATTTTCCAGACATTCAGGTTATATACTAGGGCTGCAGGAAGCTTCAGTAGCTGACTTAATTTGGAAGAGATTCAGCCTGATTCGGTAGCCGAATCTCCAAATCCAAATTGAATCAGGAGACCTATTAATTTCTCCAAATTGAATCATAAGCTTTTGATTCGATTTGGAGAGCTTCAACGATTTGGCCATAGACGCAGCTTTATGTTTTTTTTCTACATACCTCAAAGGTACCAGGCATAGCTCATGAAGGTTGACATGGTGGGGTGGATGGAGTCTCTCAAGGGAGCACGGGGGGTCCCCCACGTGCTCGGTGAGAGACCTGGAAGTGGACCAGAAATATTTTCAGTTCACTTCTAGGTCTGCCATGGAGCATGCGGTGGACTCCCCCACCTCCCAGTTCAGAGACTGGTGCCTCCCCAGTCTGGGGGGGGGGCAACCAGGATCCCGTCCCCATGACTGATCACTGAGAAGAAGGAATTGAATCTTCAGATTTGACCTTATTCATTTGGGACAGTGATCTGAATCAGCAAATCGAATCACTGTCCCCTGAATCGGGCCGAATCTGAATCCAAATTGAATACTCTTTGCTTCGCACACCCCTACTAAAAACACCTATATTTAGTAGGGGTATAAGAAGTCTGTGGAGGAAGTGCTTGAGCTTTACTTTAAGCACCCCTGTTTAGTTTAGGAGGAAGCAGAACACACATTAACTCAAACACAGGTGGGGGGTGCTCTCACATGCCTCCCAGCATGCCCCTTGGGCTCCAAGGGCTGCTGAAGACTCCTAAGTAGAGTTGAACAGCTGAGATAACGCTGATTGGCTGGCAAGGACACCACAGCTGCCCATCTAGACCTGATGCAGTAGCGCATCATGGCCATGAGCCATCAGGTGGCTATACCACACATGTCCACCCAGGATACCCTGCAGCTGCCGTGTGTGTGCATGTGTGTGTGTCTGTGTGTACATGCACGTGTCCTGGATGCCTGTATTTCACCCCTAGCTAATAATGGTGGCCCTGGCCCTGAAGTACAGCAGGCTATCTGGATCCATAAAGCCCTGGCCAAGTAGTTCCTCATCTGCATAGACCAGAAGCCCTTTTTGAATTAGAAGGGCCCCAGGACTTTGAGTGTCCATGCCCTAGCACTGGGCCAATGGGTTTCTTGCCACAGGCTTGTCTGGCCCTGCATCACAGGCAGTCCTGCCCACACCCAGGCTCCCCAGGCACTGTCTCCCTTCCCAACCACACCAAGGGCACACACTGGGGTGCAAGGGAATGTGGCCTGAGGAAGAGACATGCCTTGTTTTCATCAAAAGTTAAAACTGCCGAACTATTCGTGTTTATTAAACAAAAACTGCAATGTTGCCCACTCCAGAACTTGGAATCTTCTTCTCAGTTAACTTTGAAAGAGTGGGGAAAGCTATCACAGCAAAATTTTTGATTACATGCTGACAACACAGGGAGTTGAATCTGACATGCACAGGCAGGCCCTTTGAATGGAAAATTCCACAGCATGCCCAGCATGTGCCCCCTGGGTGACCTTAGGACCTGTCAGTCAGCGCTGACCTAGTTTCTCCACTGACACATGCTCAGTTACTCATAGAGCCTGATCCTACACATGCTCAGTTCATCTGCAGCATGACATAATTGGACTAGAAATTTCTCTAAAGGGGAGACAGGGAGAGACCAGACCCAGTGTGAGTACAGAGACTGCTCTCAGCAGAGACTGTCTCACAACTGGGCGAGACCTGCTTGACTGGGAACGGAGGTTGTCGTTTCAGGGACTGTTTTTTAGTAGGGCTCCTCGGCCTGTTGGTCTCCTTCCTTGCTTGGCATTTTGTGTCGTTCTCGATCTCGTTCAGCTCCTGTTTCTGCTGTACCGATCTCCTGGCTTCTGACTTACCTTTGGCATCAATCATCGATCACGATCCGGATCATCCCTACTGGCTTTGACTGCATCTCCACTTCATCACATCTCGGCTCCCGACCTCGGCTTCCGTCTCCGATCCTCCATTTGTCCGGTTGGACTGGCGTCACGACATTCGCATTGTTCATTCATCGTGTTACGGTTTTGTTTCGTTGTTTGTTTTCCCATTCAATAAGCTGTTGACCAGCCCTGGGACTAGCTAGTGGGCAGCTGCACCTCTCCCTCAGGGGGTAGAAAGCAAGGGCTCACTAGTGAACCTTGTGGGCCAACAGACCTCTTTGTTGTTCACTGCTTGTCGTTTTCAATACTGTAACTGAAAAAGCTTCTCTGCCTACACTCCAGAAGCATAAGTTAAATAGATCTACTTTATTCGAAACCACTATGACTCCCATACCACTCAGACTCCGCCGCCGCTAATCCCACCTTTTCTTTCCAATCCTTACCCTGGCCCACCATGACCTTGGGGCCCTGTTCCCCGACAAAGCCTCTGCCTGCACCAGGTGGTTATGATGTTGAGTGGGGGGAGGAGGATGGGCAGCTGTGAGGGTTCAACTTAACAAACACAAAAACAGGAGCAGGAGAAATGCCACACACTAAACTGCTGCTCTTCAATTTAATTAAATATTGCAGCTGCCAATTTTTTCTTGTTGCATAATAAAGAAAAACTGAGGAATGTTGCCCACTCCAGAAATTGGACCAGAGCCCAGAAGGCTGCCTATATTTGCAGAGGCTGCACTGCACCCCAGCAGCAGAACCTGGAAGTATAGAGTCCTGGCTGAGTGATCTGATGGGCCACCCCTGGCCCGCGCTCCCCTGCATTCTCTTCGGGCCCTATGTCTATGGTGAGGACTGCCGGTTGCCCAGGGTAGTGACTTGGCTCTGGAAGGTGGGCTAAGTCAGTGCCAGTCCTGGCTTCAGTCTCAGACAGCCTGATCTGCCTCCCCTCCTGCACTGCTACTCCCTGGAGCCAGCCCCTTCCTGGTTCCTCAGACCATGGGTCAGTGGCTCCCATGCACTGTATGTCTGGTCCCAAGCTAACCTCCCCCTCCTCCCGCACCAGTAACTCCCAATCACTCCATGGGGTGGAGTATTCCCTCTCAGGTGTCATCTAGTCCCCCCCACCCCCCAAGAATTTTGGGCAAGTCATTCTAGGGAGGAATCCCTGGAGTGCGATTCGGCAGCAGCAGCCTGCCGTACTAGTCTGGGCCAGGAGGGCAATGGTCTCCCCATGGTAGGTAGTGCTGATGCTACTTAGGAGTGTCAGAGCTAGATCCCAAGTAGTCTTTGTAGATAAACTTCTTGTCCTGGTACTGTGAGTCTCTCAGTTCCATAGCAGTACATGTGGCCTTGCTCCAGTAATGACTGGCCATCCATAAACATTGTTCTTGGATCTTCGTAGCAGGTTCCTGGGCCTGGATGGCTATTTCAACCACTATACTACTATGGGTGCAAGCAGTCACCAACATGTTCATTCTAACACCCTACATTTGGTCTTCATGTTGCTGATGCTACCTACGCACATGCCTCTGGCCCTCTGCAGGTGTTTGGGCAGCCATCCTGAATCCAGCATCTTGGGCTCCATGACTGAACTGCCCACACATAAATATGGAGCCCACAAACAAGGGAGACACTGAGAGACCTCTGGTGAGTCCCCTGTCCAGACTTTTTCCACTGCCCAGGGCTAGAAGCTACACAGCTCTTTATGACCTGGCACTGACCACAGAACAGAACACCCATGTTCTGCCTTCCAGCTTCAAAAACCTGTATGCCTGGGTTCCATCTTCCTGCTGTGGGAGCCACACAGACTAGGAAACCTAAGCTTCAGGGCCTAGACAGAATGCCTTCTCCAATTGTCTGGGAGGAAAAGGAAGGAAGGAGTGGATGGGGGGGTTTGCTAGGTAGAATTTCCATTTCTTGCTGTGCCTTACCTGCAGAGGTGCTCATTTATAGCTGATCTGCCCAATGGCACCTGGAAAATTGCCAGCAAAAATGCAAAGTTTTGACTGCTGGTCACATATCAGCTATGAAGCTCAGATAAAACTTTCAGTGTATATTGGGGTCTGTTTGAGTAAGGGTTTGTATCAGATGGATCTGGGTAAACACACTGGAAAGCACTCTCTTAGAAAAGCAACGTGACCTTGAGGTAAGGTCATTTGTCAGTTACACAGATCATCGGCCCCACTCAATGTAAAACAAAGTTATAAGCTCCTAAACAAGTGTAGGGGGGGACTGAACCTGACACTGTACCTTCATACCAGGTCAGTAGCGCGCGTGTGTGTGTCTGTGTGTGCACACGTGTGCGCGTGTGGCAGGGGGTTCTTTGAGATGAATCAGTAAATCCATACCATCAGTCTTCCTTGTGGACAATCATTGAGCCAAGAGCATGCTGAATATCAGAATAGCCAACTATATCTTTCCCCATAAACATGCCCCAACTTTCCAAGCAGTTGCATTAGAACACTCCCTCATCTATAAACATCACATTCAGAAAGTCAGCTGTAATGTCTCTGCATGGGTATCTGCCTTAAGACATTTAGCCACCACGACATGGGGTACCAACTTCAAAGTGCTCAGAACTACCACATTTGCAATGCTATATGCCCCAGAAGATTACTGTACTCCTATATGGTCCAAAAGTTTCATAGATTTCACAGACATTTGTGCTGGAAGGGACAGCGGAGGATCACAGAGTCCAGCCCCCTGCCCCAGGGGCTGGAAGTTAGCAGGGATCATAGGATCCCAGCAAGGTAAGCATCCAAATGTGTCTTGAAGGTGTTCAAAGTGGGTGCTTGAACTGCCTCCAGCAGCAGTCTATTCCAAACCTTGGGGGTTCGGACAATGAAGTTCTTTCTTATGTCCAGCCTGAATCAGTCATGGCGGAGTTTGTGACCTTGTCATTCCTTGGGGCACTCTGGTGAACAGATGTTCCCCCAGATCCTGGTGGTCACCCCTGATACACTTATAGGTGGATATCAGATCACCCCTGAGCCTGCGCTCTTCCAGGATGAAGAGCCCCATGGCTCTCAGACTTTCATCATAAGGTCTGTTTTCCTGACTTCTGATCATGTGCGTGGCTCTCCACTGCACCCTCTCAAGATTCTCCACATCCTTTTTGAATTGTGGAGCCCAAAACTGGATGCAGCACTCCAGCTGTGGCATCACCAAAGCTGAGTACAACAGGAGAATGATGTCCCGGGATTTTCTTGAGAAGCATCTATAGGTGCAAGCCAGCGTTTTGCTCCCTTTACTAGCCGCAGCATCACATTGCAGACTCATGTTCACCCAAAATGTTCAATCATGACCCCCCAAGTCTCTTTCATCTGTAGTGCTAACCAGCGTAGCACTGTCAAGGCGATAAGCATGCTGGAGGTTTTTACTCCCAAGGTGGAGAACCTTGCATTTTTTTGGTGTTGAACACCATCAGGTTCTCATCCGCCCATTTCCTGAACCCATCAAGATCCATCTGGATCATCCTCCTGTCCTCAGGTGCAGATGCTTTGCCCCAGAGTTTGGTGTCATTGGCAAACTTGGCCAGTCCGCTTCTGACACCAACATCCACATCATTGATAAAGATGTTAAATAGTATAGGCCCTAGGACAGAGCCTTGAGGGACCCCACTGGTCACAGCACATCAAGACGATTGGCTCCCATCAACTACTACCCTCTGGGTCCTAACATGGAGCCAATTCCCCAGCCAGTGGATCATTGCGAGGTCAAGGCCACAGTTAGCCTGTTTAGCCAAGAAGTCACCGTGGGATACCAGATTGAAGGCTTTTTAAAGTCAAGATATACAATGTCGATCTCTTCCCCCTTGTCCAGGTGATAACCAGGTCACATGGTTATAAAAGGAAATGAGATTGGTCAGGCAAGACATACTCACAACAAACCCATGCTGGATATCCCTCAGGATATTGCCTTCAGCTAATCTGATAAGGAAGGCCTCTTTGATAATCTTTTCCAAGACCTTCCCCAGGATAGAGGTCAGGCTAATGGGCCTGTAGTTTGCCAGATCTACTTTCCTCCCTTTCTTGAAGATAGGCATGACATTGGCCCTCTTCCAATCATCGGGCACTTCACCAGAGCACCAAGTTGTTACACCAAAAGGCTCAAAACTGTACAAAATAAGACACACCCTAACTGGTCCTCTGATACCAGGTTTCTGGGTCTGTAGGGAGCCTGGCAGGCTGGGTACTATGGCTTTGTATGAATGGAAATGAAATGATGGTTCAGAGTAATCTGGTCTGAAATTTATTCCTGTGTGCAAAGGTCCACTAGAGACAGCCCCAACACACAGGAACATAAGGGAACATAGGCTTTTTAATGTAAATTAATATACTATCTGAAGCCTCAAGGGTGCTTCAAATATCATTAAATGTATAAGATAAGAAAAAGAGAACAACAAATCCAGCACCACATCACAAGCATAAAAAAGCAACCAGCCAGATATCATCTACTGGCCTTTTATTCTACTCAGAGATCCCAAGTGTGCTCTGGACAGCAATGAAATCCCTACTACTATAGACTTGAAGAGCTATTCATGATTTATTTATTGGGTTATTAACAGATGATAAAACAAAGGGACAATCTAGTTCTCTAGACATCTTTGACATAAACTTAACACACTCTAGACAGGAAAATCACCAGCCTCTCATCCAAAAAGCCCAGAAATAATTAAGTAAAAAATAAGCAATTGCTTCCCCTACGCAAAGTAACCCCTCCCATTATGCTTTTGTCCCTTCAAAAGGACTTTGCAAAAGGAGATCAACACATATGGAAAGCAAGGGAATTTTGTAATTCAAAGTCCCTCAAGTCTTTCCAACAGTCATTTCTCACTAACCCAGGGAGCTCCAATTCAAATATGGCTGCACTTGAGTCTGCATAGGTGCCAGTATGAATCGAAATAAATGTACTCTAAGATATGCAACTCCCTGATGGCTAGAAAATGGTATTTAGAGGTTTGCTTTTGGGAATTTGCCTGTAGATAAAGTAGATATTGCATTAGAACGGTGGTCCAGGGAAATGGCAATGGTTAATTGATTTTTAAAAGCCTGTTTGTGACAAAGTTTCCTCAAGGCCCACTGTGTCTGACACAGGCAAGCAGAAAGCAGACACACAGGCTAGAAAATTGAATACATTTACCACATTGTCCGGAACAGATAAGGGACTTTGCAGCATTGGCGCCAGGTCAGTGCCCAAGTGCAGAGCCCTAGGGATTTCTGGTTTAGTAAATGGACCAAATTAGGAGGACACCAGAAAAACCCAAAGTAGGATATATGCATATGATGGGTTTGTGAAATAAAGGAATATGCTGACAGGACAGACCACAAAAAAAATCAACAATATCCAGAGATGAAAAGTCAAGGAGGGGAAAAGGGTACAAAAACAGGATTTCATAGCAGCAAAGGGTCCTGAAGAGGGGAACCCAAGGCCACCATGTACAGAGGGAACACCACCGGCCTCTCACCCACCCCACTGGGTGCGGAGTCTTGGCCTTCAATCTCCAGGCTGCTGACATCTGACATTCCAGAAAGAACCTCAGAGTAAATTTGTGTACTGGCCACATGAACCTTTACTCTGTGAACCCTGGGACTGGTAGTTATAGAACTGTTTGCATTAGTTTTATCTGCTGTCACTGTATCAGTAAAATTCACCTATTATTGAATAGAGAGACCATGGTTGGTCTGAGGATTTGGGTCTGCCTGGAACAAGGTATCTAGGTCATAATTCCAGGGGCAACACTCGCAAGCCTTTTAGATTAAGTCTGACACATTAAATGTCTTCCAAGGCTCACTGAGTATGCAGAACAATTTTGGACACACAATTATCATGTCATTGCAGGACAGCCTGGTTAATCAGCAAGCTACTGTCTTCTGTACATAACTGCCCCTTTGTAGAACACTTTGCAATAAACAGTGAATAAAGACACAGATTTGCTGTACTGCACAGAGAAAAGACCTCTGCTACCAGAACCAGACTAGTGAGGATACTCACTCTGTGTAACACCAGGAACAGGACAAACAGAGACTACTGACTTTGCAGACACACAACATCTGTATGCTTACAGCATTTGTACCCAACACTTTACTTTAAATACTTTCTCCCACATTTTAGGACCCTTCATGGTGCTGTTACTTTCTACCAGTCATACCCTGTTACCTAGGACAGCATTATCACTTGGCCACATTTGAGAAGCTTTGCTTGTATAATATTGCATGCACTATGGTAAACAAAAAGCCCCAATGAAGATTAGACCCTTTTGGAGCTTGCTGCCATTCACATGGAAGTAGACTCAACACTTGCTATTTAAATTCTGAAATATCTAGTCTCTTAAGCTTTTTCTATGAAACACTGTGAACAACCTCTTTGCTCTACTATGAGTTAGTTACTGCATTATCTGGTCCTGAGTGATTGAAAAAAACACCATGTGATTTCATTAACTCTACTAAATAAAATGGAATTATTATATTAAATCATACACTTCATTAGAATTTACTCAGCAGCATGTTATGACATAATTAACTACCTAATAAACATGTAGCAAGTAATATAAGGAAAAAGGAAGGATTTTTTAACCCTAGGTTCTAATGTAATAAATACTACCCTGATTATACTCAATTTATATTCAAATCGATATAATTTATTTATTTGATGCTCAGATAAAATAAGCTTATTATGTACTTCAGTAAAATAAAATCAATTGGACACAAAACAAAAAGAGAAAGGAAACTAGTGAGTTCTTAATATTAGCCTTTATCCTCTTGTTTTTAATATTATGTTAAACTGGGCTATATACTGAATACATCAGGGGTGGGCAAAATATAGCCTGTGGGGCCCCTAAAAAAATTAGAAAATTAATATTTACCTGCCCTTGGCTCCTGTCAAAAAGATACAGGAACCAGGGGTGGTAGGACCCAGGGGAAGCCAAGGCAGGCTCCTGCAACAGTAGGGCCTGCCCAGCTCTGCCCCCCCCGCCCCCGAAACACCCTCCTAGCAGAGGTTTCTGGCCTAGGACCATGTGGCTGTTTATGCTTGTGCCAGCATGGGAAATTCCGGCAATAGGGGGGCAGGAAGGCAGGTGAGGACTGCGAGGATTGCCCTGCTGAGTCCCACAGTCCAGCCATGCAGCTGGGAGCCATGTGGTGCAGAGCGGCTGGTGTGTGGGCTAGAAAGTGGGGCAAGAGGTGGCAGAGAGCATGGGGAGTGAAAGTAAGCAGAGTGCAGGGCCTGTAACAGTGTTCTGGGGCTAGCACCAGCAGAGCCCAGAGCAGGATGGCAGGAGCATGGAGTGTGAGCTGGAACAGGTCCATGGAGCCAGGCTGGGCTGCCAGCAGGGAGAGAGAGGAGCTGGCCAACAGTTTGGTGGCTTTGGGCCGGCTGCGATGCACCTTGGCCTCCCACTCCTTCCTGCTCCATGAGGCAGAGTGGCCCTTGCAGTGCCCCTTGGGGCTGCCAGCATGGCTGTAGTGGTTGTGGGGCTTGGTGGAGGCAGCTGCAGTGGAGGAGGACAATGATGAGGCGGGCTCGGCTGAGCTCCGCCTCCTTCTCTGATGCTGCCGACGACCCTGCACCCACTATCGCTGCTGTTCCTGGCCACCTTGGCCTGCTGCAGAAAGGGCACTGAGCGAGCACAAGCGGCCGTGGTGCTCAGGCTCACGGCGGGGCATGGTAGCAGTGGGGGAGCCCGGCTTTGTCGCTCAGTGGCTGTCACCCACAGCTGCAACAGTGTGACAGAGCAGCCCATGCAGTGCACCTTAGTAGCCATTATTGTGGTTATGGAGACATGGCAGAGGAGGAGGAGGAGGCAGGCTTAGCTGCTGCAGCATTCTCCTTGTCACTGCTCTCACACTTACGCTCACAGGAGTGGCTGCTGCTGTCCTCCCTCTGCACTCAGTTGTCACGTCACCTTCTACCTCTGAATGGCTGCTGCTGCGCTGCAGTGGTGGGAGGCTGATACCAAGATGCCACCACTGCACTCCTGCCATGACCCTGAGCAGTTGGTTGTACTTGGTAGAGTCCCTGCATCAGGCCAAGGTGCCCGTGGCAGGCAGGAACAGCAGCAATGGCAGCTACAGGAGTGGTGGCTGTTGGAGTGGGGGTGGGGCCAGTGGCAGCAGCCATGAGGGGTGGTGGAGCATGGCTGCCAGGCACAGTGGGAACACCGTGGCAGCAGTGGTTGCTCCAGCAAATGGCACCACGAGCTCTGCCACAAACGCAGGGACAAGAAGAAGGCGGTGGCAGCCGAGCCTGTCTCTCCTTCCTCCTTCTCCACTTAGGCTGATGCCACCAAGCCCCACAGCTACCATAACCATGCCGGCAGCCCCGTATGTGGCAGGAGGGAGCAGAAGGCCAAGGTGCACCGTAGCTGGCCCAAAGCTGGCAAGCTGTCAGCCAGCTCCCCTCTCTCTCTGTTGGTGCAGCCCAGCTCCATTGACCCCTGCCAACCCACACCCCTCGCTCCTGCCATCCCACTCTGAGCCCTGCTGGCACTGGCCCGAGGACACTATTGCAGGCACTCCACTCATTTCCACTCCCCCCCGGGCCAGTTTCTCCACTTTCCTGCCCACCCGCCGGCCGCTCTGCACCACATGGCTCCCATACCCACAATACCATACCCACACACATCCACACAACCCCGCAAACCCCCAATTCCACCCACCCACAGTTCCCCACAAACCCCACACCCAACCACACACCCATACCCCCGACATCCCTGAGCAACCCTGCACAATATACTAGTAAGACTGCATTTTGAGCTATTCTGCAATCGCTTCTATATATACTGCACAAAAGCACACAAATCAGGACAAAAATATATATTTTAAATTAAATTAAAATATATTATTATCGGTGTTTGATTTGTAGTATACAATTTGTTTTTTTCCCTAAGATGATAAAACCTCTTCCCTAAAGGAGTACTATCAGGGGTAAGGGTAGGGACTTCCAGTGGCAAGGTCAGAGGTTAGGGGCAGGACTTCTGGTCCCACGATGGCAACCAGGGGGCGGGGCACCTGTCAAGGGGTAGGGCTACCCATGCAGCCCTCGACAGCTTGCCAAAACTTGGAAAGTATTCATCCTCCTGAAAAAATTGCTCATCCTTGGAATACATAGGCACAAATGTAGGCACAAAAGAAAACAACACTCACAATACACTCCTCTCATCTAAAGCTTTAGACCTAGTAATTCAGAAATGGAAAAAAAAAAAAAAAGTATTAAGATTCAGGGAGGGGAGGATATATCTTCATTATAGATCAGTAATATAATGATCTGAGTGAAATCAGTAACTTTAGTTCTTTAGGCCTAATTTAACTATGGGACACCTCTTTAGGGCTTCTAGCAGACACAGGGTGGCACAGTTACTTCCTGTCATTGCTAGAAGTCCTGCAGAGGTGTTGTGTGAATATATATATTCAGCCCTAGTTTAATTCTATGAAAATCAGCAGAATTGCACCAGCAACTACTCTGGACAATGAATAACTGAGTCCTAACCTTAGGTTTTATGAAAATGGAAATATTCCTTATTTGAACTGTGGCATGGTTTATAATCTGAAATGAGTTTTGAGCCTTTTTTCTACATTTACAAAGGCAACAAAGCAAAAGGAAAGCTACACATGTATAGACCTACTATTGTATTTCTTCTGGAAATTTAGGACAAGTAGTTATCGTTCAGGCAATTCAAATACAATGACTGGTAGATAAGTGACTTGGAAATACAAACCCATAAAAGATATGGAGGATATCAATAATGTAGATTAAGAGGCTCTTGCATTGTTTTATTATAGTTATGTATAAATATATTTCACTTGGGTTGGATTAATTATTTATTGAGCAATTCACTTGTCTACCTCTTGGATGCATTCACGTCTGTCATATTTGTGGAACTGGCATTCAAGCTTACTTTCCTTGTCAAGTCCCCTTTGTACCAGCACTTATTCTTTATATATAAAAAGAAGACTTTCATGTAAAATAAAGATTATCTTTTGTACCCATCACAATCAGATGCCAATTATTTGGGGAGACACCAATTGGAGACTGAAAAGCTTCTGCCCTTACTTCACAAAATTATAATTTTGACATTTTACCACACTGACCTATATAAAAGAATTTGGCAGGTGAATGCATTGTGGAAAAATTATAAAAAACAAGCATGGCATGAAAATTTTGTCCACTCTGAAGACTGTAGCAACTGGTATCACAAAGCAGAGATTTCCATCTGGATTTTATAAACTTACAGTTACCCACAGATATGCAACAAGGGACAGTTAAAATTTGTGCTCATTTACCAATCAATATTCAAATTAGCCATATTCACTCTTCTGTGGAAGTCTGATCCCCTTCCCATTAACTTTAGTGTCAAACCTCCCATTAATTTTACTGGTGCAAGATTGAACTTTGGAAACCCAAATGACTTCCAGCAACAGTGACTATGGTACCCTGTAAGTTGCTAGAAGCCCTGAAGAGGTGTTCTGTAGCTGAATTAGGCATAAAGAACTGAAGTTATGGCCTTGTACAGCCACATTTATTCACCTTTTCACACTCAGCCCCCAAAAAACAAGACTCCCAGAAGATACTCTTTTTATTCTGTAGAATTCTTACTAGTGACTTTTTAAGTAACTTTCTGCATTTAAAGCCAGCAGTGGAGAAAGGGATAACTCCCTGTCCTATTGATTTGCTCTGGCAGAAGGGCATTTTGTGCCTGAAATCTTGTTTAACATCTTGACTGATCAGGTATTTAAACCAGATATTACCAAAACCTGCTTTCTACATATTACATGAACCACAGCTGTCCTGGGGGGGGGAGGACTGGGTCAACCACCCTGGGCCCCGCACTTTGGGGGGCCCTGTGGAGCCAAGCCACCTTTGCGTCCAGCTGCTCACCACCCCTGCCACTGCCACATCTGTGCACAGCCCCACACAGGCTGATTTGCCCTGAGTCCCACACCCTGCTACAATCATCTCTAGTGGCAACACCACTATTTTGTAAGTAACCCAAACTGGTTTTGTTCCCTTTCTTTTATGTTGGCCAATACATAGCAGAGACTCAGGGCCATGCCATGTGTACACTGCCTCCTAAAACTGTGGTAATGGAACAATCTTAGTGACTCGCTATTAACCTTTCCGTCTTCGGTTTGCTTACTGACAGACACTCAACACAACACTTTTCCATTTCAGGAGGCAGTGTGCAGGAAGAAGCTGAGAGATGCTTCACTGCAGCATCACTCCTTGGCAAAATACTGAGGGGATGTAAACATGCCTTGGCTATCCTCAGAAATAAGAACCAAACTAAATTATTTTATCCCTAGTTCTCTATATGTGTGTGGACAAAAAAGGCTAAATGATAAGTTATTAGAACGTAATTCTTTTTTTTTTTTTCTGTTGACAACAAGCTAAACCTTCATCTTGTACCCCAGAATACAAAGTCAATAAGCTAAAATGCTATTTACAGTGGTACATAAGGAAGAAAAGAATGAATTTGGCAAGAACAGACCTCATTATGACACACTTAAGAATATAGTATACAACTAATGGAATGACTAAAAATGTCAGTGTATTTAAGTAAATAGCACCTACCATATTTCAGAAAGACCTTAGTAGACGTTTGCTCCAGTTGTCACTAGTTAGTTGGTTATTTTAAAATTGATAGAGAAGTTGAAAAAAAAGGAAAACGACAGTTTGGGAGAGGGGACAGGAAAGTATGAGAAAATGACTAAATTCTACTCCAGCAGAAATTAAATGAACCAGGAAAAATGTCTAGATATGCAAAGAAAAACAAAGCTTTATTCAGGAAAGAGCAAGAAGAGCGCATTTAAACATAACTCTGTGGTTCTAAATTTGCTGGTAGGCCTGTGGGTATTGTATTCCCCTTGGTTATGGCTTATTTTGTGATTAAATGATACTGGTCTCAAGTGGCATTAATTATTAAGTGATCCATTGCAAATCTTAACTATCTATTTCAATTCCAAGTGTAAGTAATTGAATATGAACAAGTCACCAACTATTTGTTGGACAGTATACAATAAGCAACACGTTAAGAAAAGCCTGATTTCTGGGCAAATATGGAAATTTAAAAAGGCCAAACATAATCAAAGCTATTAGTAGGAGTTCTAACTGCATTCAGACAAATATGGGAATGTTTAATTCACTGTAGTACTATTGAAGTCATATGGATGAACTTGCCTTAATAGTTATCATATGGAGCTGTTTATTTGTTAGGGGAACAGAAGTGCAGCTACGCTGATTTCCATGCACTAACTTAAAAATGTACTTTAGACCTCCATGCGGGGGGACCATTTCTGAAGGTCAGGTGATTATTGCGCATTCATTCCCTAAACTGTTCAAAAACCTAACAATGGTAGTAATAATTTTTACAGTGTGGGACCTGTTTACTAGAAAATGGAATGAGAAGTCACCCATTTCACATCGCAGTTCGTGTTTCCAGGTAGTAATAATTTTCAGTCACTGCTGACCAGGCTTGAATTTGAACTAGTGACCAAAAGCTCTCTAGCCAATTATCAATATCCATACACTCCCCTCTATTATCTTGATTTCCTTTGCAAGATTAATTATCTTGCCATAGTTCAATCAAATAAGATATAGGGCCTGACATTCACTTCATCTGACAGCTGCTTCCTACCAAAGACTAGATGAAACCAGAGGTCCAAAAAAAAGAAAACCATCACTAATATCTCTAAGGAAATTTACTGTTGATTTTTCAAGGCTTCATATAGAGAATCAAAACAGAATTATATAATATATATGATGATACAATATGGTCTCTTGAACATGGTAAATCCTTTAGCTTAATTTTTCAGAAGAGGTGTTTTGGGGTGCTTCAATAACTGGGGGTACAAGTAGGAACACCTTAAAGGCATTTATATTTCTCTTAAAAAGTTCCTAGTATTTTTAAAAGATCAAACCTTTTTTTATAGTGTTCCTAGTTGGAAACAAAAAATGGATTCCCTAATCTCTCGTCTTTCCCTCTGCAAGTGTGGGCACAAACTATTATGACCTGCAGCTTATTTTAGGCTACGTAAAGGGTGCAAGATCTCTTCAAGGGGCATGCAAGTCTGGCAAGTTCCTGTTTTCATGTTGCCAGTTTCCACATCATTACATTTATTTTAATTTAATTGCAATTCCCCTTGATGAAATAATATAATAAAGCAGCATGTTAACATTTCAAAACAAATAAGCTGGTAATGTTATTTCTACTTTATACTATAACAACATTTCTATTAATTATGCTCACTGTACAAAAATTGGTAGATTGAAAGGAATATTACATATTATTCTCCCTGCTATAATTTCAGACCATAGCTAACCATTCTCACAACTTCTGCACTCCTGTTGCCCTTATATAATACATTCCAGTTGTATTCATTTGTTAGAAGTATCCATAATCTATCATTCTTCAAAAATCCAAGCAATAACCATCTGCCCAGAAACAGTGTTTTGACATTTCACAACATTAAACACTGTATTTGAAACACAGCACCAACTGAGATCCAAAAAACAGTTTAGTTGTAAGCATCTATTTGTAAACTTGGAAAAAAATGTGAAATTCAATCAAGCTTTTAGCTAATTAACCAATAAGCACCACATTGCAGGAAGGTAGATTTCCTGTAGATGTGATATTATTAGTTAAATAAATTATGGTTTTATATATAGTTACATGAAATGTTAACATAAAATATTTGAGCAATATAGTGATATATCAGCATTTCTTCACGACTAATAGAATACTACTGAATGGCATAAAATTAAATATAAAATGAATAGTAGTCCCTTTTGTAGTTAAAAACTCAAATCATAAGAATTATTTCAGAAAATGGCTTATTGATTCAGAACTATTCTACAGAAAAAGAGTAAGGATTGTTTGCAGACAGCTTGCTTCAATTATGTATTACTGAAAATGGATGACTGAAGACATATTATTTCTGGAACTCTGCCAGACTGCAAGGGGAAACCCACCATTTCCCATGTATTTTTACACTGAATGGAAAACTTGGATCCCTGTATGATACTGGAAATCCAGGACAAATGCTGTCCCAGAGTCATGCAGTCCAAGACTGGGACTTGTTCCCATTCTGGGATTGTCCCACCCAGTTAGAGTGAGTGGTCACTCTACCCTCTTCCTGAGCGGGGACCAGGGCTCTCAGGCCCCCATGTACTCTGCAACGCTGGTGAATCTTAATTGTATCAAACTAGATTCACAGTAGTTCTCAGTGGAACAGACCACCCAGGGAATGTGGAAATCTCCTTCATTGGAGGTTTTCAAGAGAAAGCTGGATAAACACTGGGCAGAGATGATTCAGGAATAGCATCCTGCATCAAACAGTGGGTTGGAATAAATGCCCTTTCATGTCCTTTCCAACCCTATATTTGTATGGGGAATGTATCCTGATTCAATGAATGAATCCTGATACATTTCTTGCAGTAGATCAGATATACATTCCATCTATTTATTTGTATGCTTCAATATCAACAATAAATCATCATGGCTGGATATGTATATGATATAGTATTCACGGTATAATACAATACCTCAATTTATTATAGCCAATCCTAATTTTAAGTGTAGGAAAACATTTTTACATCTCGTCTACTGGAACATAGCAGCTGTAGAAAAACACTATCTATCTATCTATATCTATATATTAGTGCTGAAAGTGATATACATATATAGTGACCACATCATTTTCACTTATAAAAATTTCTTACAAAGCCCCTTTTCAAGCTTGGCAAGGATTTGATTCCCCACTGATAATTATTAAAGTAAATAAAATATAGTTTTGTTCTGTATGCATATTTGTAATTTATTTTTGCATAGGAAACCCATCAAAACCACCAAAAGTATTTTGGTATTTCAACTAGAAATACAGAACTACTTTAGTTATGTGGTGTTTTCCCCTGAGTATCAATATTAAGTTGCTTAAGATCCTTTTTTTTGTTGTTTTTTTTTTTAACATTTCCCCCTAGTAAAAATTCCACCTAAAAATGTTCAACCAATTCTCATTAGTTCCAGTGATCAAGTAAGTTTTGGAACAATACACTTTATCTCACCTAATTCTGGTGCTACAGCTACTTTTTCCTAGCAGAAGGGAGAGGGAATGAGATTAATTTATAGTTTTCACCTGAATTTTTCTGGTATTTCCATTTGGTTATCCATTGCAATATACAACAACTTCTGTTTTTACTGACCTAAAAATGGAATAGACATGCTATATTGGCATTTTTACTCCCACAAGCTCTTGCAAAACAGTGTGGAGTTCAAGTACACATTGTGCACAATACAGTTTCCCAGAGGAACAGACTTTCTTCATTGTTAGACAAGTGGAAGAACTGGAGTCCTTCATTCATCAAATATAAGGCTAGAATGAAATGCACAATGATTACTTGTAGCCAAAAAAGAACATAATATAAACTTTACACTGGACACTCCACACAGGTTGTGAAAATAGTTTCAGAGATGCTACTGATCTATGTGTAAATGAAAATATAAATAAGGTAAGAAAAAAAAATCTCACAAGACTTTAATTGTGATAATAGCTACTACATTTCAGCATTTTAATTGCATCATTTAAAATGTCATGGCTTGAAACCTCACATTCTCCATCAAAATTGGCCTTAGATATTTAATTAATGCAATCATTCACTACCTGCATAAAAAAAAAAAAGTCTCCTATATTGTTTCTTTGGCACCAACAAGGCACTAGATGCTTTTTGGTCAAATATTGCAGTAATGTAATATGATGAAATAAAAATGATACAGAATGTAATAAGCAAGTCCACAATAACTGAACACTATAAAGACAGTACATATATACTTACTTCTATATATAATATAAATCCCACTTACATACTTTTAAAAGCAGTTTAAAACAGGATATACACTCACCCAGTGCATATAATGAACTGTATTTACACAGGACCTCCTTTTGAAGACGCAGTCTTTTGAAAAAGTACACACATTTATGGGTGGAGATGTGCTCCTTAAAGAGTAGCAAGGAACAAACGTGTGCAAGGCAAGCCAGCTGAAGAGCAGGAAAATTATTGGGACAATCATTTATGCATATTTAGTTCCCATGGTTTGTTTCACAGGTGCTACAACCTTCATCTCAACCCTCGGGTGGGACGAGTAAGTAGAGGAGGGATGCAGGCTAGCACTAGTGACAAAAATAATTTCTACACTACGAACCACTACACAAAATCATTTTTGTTCAGTAAAAATGTGCCTGTGTGTTTGCATAAGGTCATGTGCAGCTAGCTATACAGTACAACTTACTTCTCTGAGAAATGCCACAGTAGAGTCCTCCAGCACCGTGGGATGCTCCGTTTGTGCTTCCCCTCTGCAAATGGGCCCCCTGGCTGTGCAGCATCAGCACTACAAGTTCTCTGCTCTTGAACTGTTCAGCATTCAAACGTCTGTTCAGGCAGCTCTGGCTAAATTTTTCTACCAGGAGAAATAACTCAGCAAAATTCTTCCAGGTCATCTGAATGCGTAAGCATCCAGAAAGAATGAGAGAGAGAATTCTACTCTAAAGGCTTAATTTTCTGAATTAGAAATTTAAGTGCCATGAGAATATTTTAATTTTAACTCTTCAACGATACATTTGTGAGAGATTTGTTGTTAGAATTGTCTAGTTATATGATACAATATGAGTCTCTTTAGAAAATTGTAAGCAAAAGTGTCACATTAGTATAAACTGTGCAATGATAGGACACATATCTGAAATAGGCCAACAACTGTACTGCTGAAAAGTAGGCTTGCAATATCTGATGGCACTTTAAAGCAGGAAGAAGGGGAAAAAACAAAGAAGAAGAAGAGAAAACAACAAAGAAAGGTCTTTGGATGCTGACTTATGAAGATATAAAGTCTTTTGTGCAAAATAAACTACAGTATAAAATTTTCTGGATATGCCTCCAGAGAACTCCAGAAAATAGGTTTGTGAAGTAGTGTAATGGTAAAGGCAAGACAGCCCGTCTGAACTCACTACCTCAGATCCCTCATGATTTTTGTGGTCACTGAGACTCTACAGTCATGAAGCAGTCTCTCTCCTTTTGCTATGTTTACACAAAGCCTAATTCTGCTCATTCACAGCTCTTCCCTCCCTGACTACCCTGCAGTTGTCCTCCATTCACAGAAACTAACAGTGAAAAAAGACCTTCTGCAATCCTGCTTATGTGAGTAAAGTTTACCTCAATTACATGTTGCAGTGAAACATGTTAACACTGAGGCTTGGAATGGCAGCCATTTGGCCTCCTCAGCATCCAAAAATTGTCTGCACATCATTTGCCATGGGAAAAAAGTCAATATTATTTTTGCTTTCTTCCTTTATTTAAAAATAGGATGTGAAGGTCCAGATCACAGGCTGACATTTATTATTTATATGCACAAGGAAATAGCTGTAGCCAACCAGAAATTATTGTTCACCCATATGAATGCTTTGTTTAGGATTTTTATAGGTTTTTCTATTAATCTCAATGATGAAAATTCTTGTGACCAGCCTGTGAATTTATCATATTTATCCATACAGTTCCCAAGACCTTATTTATCATCTTTGTTGCTTATGCATTATACATATTCACATGATACTAACATGATAAAAAAGGATGAGGAAATTTATACATGGCTGTCCAAAAACTTCCTTTCCCCAAGTAGTGAAGTTAACAGGTACTGTAATGGATTCAGACTTAAGGAATAGAATTTTAGACCTCTTAATCTCTGACTCAAGGGCACCGGTTAGAGCTACACAGCTAAAGAATATTGCCACAGCTATGATAAAAATGGTGTCCTAGTAACCAAATACATTCTTATGACTAACATATGGATAACTTTACATATGAATATACCCACTTCAAAGCATGAAAAGTTTGTGATTTACAACCAAATAGCATTTTTCCTATTCTATGATCTGTCACCTATACTACTTGTAGAGGGAAAAGTTAGAGATAAATTCAAAAACACCAGAAATAAGTGTTCTTGTCCTTTAGCATAGTTAAATCCATAAGCCCTTCAGTGTTTCTGGCTGTGGCCAGCTGGGGCAGGAAAATTTAAATTAATCTAAGTGAAATGAAAATTGTGTATGTAATATATATAACACAAATTATACATATATAAATAATTTGTATACCCATTATATATAAATTAGTGCACACCTCCCACTACCACAAATACCCTTCTAACACTGGTAGATATGACCTTCCATGACTTATCTTAGGGCATGGGACCAAAATGAGGGAGAACAGAACAAGCTCTTTGTCTTGCTAGCCTATGCTTAAGGTAGAAGATAAGGTATGGTAATCTGTATACACTCTGTAACAATGAAGTGCTAGGGCTTTATCTGGCCAGAAGGAAAAAAGAGGGGTATCACAAACCCCATTATATTTTCAGGCTTTATAAAGTGTCTGTAATAGTCTCCTGTGTTTACTGTACTGATCTGGCATGTGTGGTCTTGTTGGAAGGTCAATGTTATACTATATCTGCTTATGTTACTGTTATCACTTTAAAAATGTATGCAGGCAGCATAACATAATTTATATAATATTAGCTAGAGTTCAGTCAGGTGACTGAGACATGCATACTTAAAGACAATTATCCCCCTCCCCGCAAGACACAGACAGAAGGACACAGTCCTAAGTCATTGTCTGCCTATAATGGGAAAAACAACTCCATAACAAATGCATCTGAAATTAATAGTCCATCAACACAGATGTAAGCCAGGTAGTCAGGGAGTCCAGAAGCAGCTTCTGGAGGATTTTTATAACTTATCAGCATTACAATAATGCTTGCGGGAGGGCAGGGGAAACCTGGCTTTGGAGGGGACAATCTCAGACTTTGGGGGGGTTCAATGTCCCTGGTTGCCAAAACCGGTAGTCAGAAAGAACACTGTTCTCTAAGAACAGGGGAAGTCTCTTAGAAGCGGCAACCTGTAGCCAGCTGAGGGGGTAAAAGGCTTTATACTAGCTTTGTTTTTTTCTCCAAACCTATAGTCAGTTTGATTTCTATAATCCTTTCATCCTATGTAATGCATCCTATTCTTTTTGTCTTCTTACTGATTATCTGGGGAAAGAGTGATCTATGGGGAAATGATATTCCAGGTTACCTGTTACATGGAAAGGGGGGCATAGACATTTTCTCTTAATCCAAACAGGATAGCCAGCAGGGACTGGCCAAGAATCTCTCACTGCAGCGCAGGCAGTAGGACTGAGGCTTGCTGGTTTAAACAGTTATCCCAGGGCAACTTCAATCTGTTTCTTGTGACAAGTAGAAGCACAGTGGGGAAAAGCCTCAGGGCTCTGGGATTCCCTACAGATGGGTTTGTGCCAAGAGATCATTGTCCTTTAAGATTCTTCTCTTTCCTTTAGCTCTATGTGTCTGAGGTGGGAAGAGGCAAAGGAAGGGGTCAGGTAGATCACTAAGTTTTTTTGTTTTTGTTTTTTTTTGTTTTGTTTTGTTTTTTTACAGATGGACCAGTGCTATCCTGCTGGATCACACCAGATCATAATTAGGAACATCTCTTCTTCTGGCTTAGGTGCAAGTTAGCAGCCATTCACTAGGTAATAAGCAAATAAGGAAGGAATCATAGTCTGCTGTATGTTATTGCTGGACAGATCCCAGGTGAGTTACATTAATAATATTATAACTTAATTAAAATCATATTTCTTGCATCTTAGATTTCGGCATCCCAGGGCTGGTCTAGTTGCTGGCCTGCCCACTTGTCTAGGGCTAACAGCCCACCTGCCTAGCCTTAGATTGATCATTATGATGTATTATTCTTTCTGTATTATGGAGCTTGATTTTCTGAGCAACGTACTTTCAAAAAATTAAAATAAAAAAAACAAACTAGTAGCCATATGGGCATCAATGATGTTGACTGTGATCTCTTGGAAAAGAAACATTGTAGCAGTAACTTCCAGTGCTTTATGGACACCAACTCTGGGGGTAAACCCTTTGTCAGACCAAAGAATACAGTATTAGACTTTTTCATTCCCATGCTCACCTGGCTACTGTGACCCTCAAGAAAAAAAGCCACTTGAGAGACAACTATAGGAGTAACACAGAGTGTAACAGTTCTGGCTCTGAGGGTGGCCAAACAACTCCTGCCCCAACCCATCCCCTCAGGGTATCCTCCCCTTTTTACCTCATTTGCTAAGCATTGATAGATCTTTTAATACATAGGGCAGCTGCCCAAGGGTCCTAGGGAAGCTGCCCAAGGGTCCCAGAATAAGCCTCAGTCCCTCGGCAGTGCTTAATGTACCCAAATGGCACCAGTCTTACCCTTTTGGCACAATGCTGTGCCCCCAGCCCTTTCTGTGCCTCAGGGCACAAGCTGCCTTCTAGGCAGTAATCATGGCTTGTTCTTGCCCTCATAGTCATACACATACTTTGCAGGGATTACTCTTTATCAATTCAGAGGGGGCCTCCTGGATCCAACACATTACTTGGCCCCTCAGGCCTCACATCTGGGTTTCAGCCTGACCCAGGAAAGGCTACACTTTGCTGAGCACCTTCAAATACCCCTCTGGCCTCTGTACTGGCTCTGTAGCTACAGTCTAATTCCGTGGTATCAAACACTACACAAGCAAATCACTTCCAACATAAAGTTCACCCTACTCTGGGTCAATATCACAACACAAGCCATATTTCCTCTGTTAACTTTCTCCTTCAAGCTTTCATAGGTAGCTTGCATGCCTGCTGGTCTGTAGCCACTTCCCCTAGGAGCTCCTCTCTCTGCAACATGCAAGACTAGACTGTTTACTTTGTTTAGGCTCTTGTCTTATATGCCTCCACCCCTTCTAATCGTGTGACTTCCCAGCCACACACAAGGATTTCCTCTTCTGTTTAGGGACCTCCTCTGCTGCAGCCTAACCCAGCTGCTTGTAGCCTTTATCTCCTGGCTGCTAGGTGATCTGCCCTAGGATGCTTATTGCAGGTAGCTTTTGCTCAGTTGCATACTCATACCACAAGCCTGGCCTACTACATTATCCTCTTAAAGCAGCAGGAGCTATTAGCTCCCTGGTACACAGAAGATCTCCTTAATGTTTTTCATCCCTGCGCTGAATATTTTTATACTTCCAGGTGTCACTTTGTTCATATATCTATTTTGCAGGAATGCAGACACACACACCTCCGCTGCCAGCTAGAGTTCTTTCTATAGCTGAGAAATGCAAGGCATTTAAAGAGTTACTCCAAGACGAGCAATGCCGAGAGGGCTAGCTTTCTGAGATCTGCTCCCAACTCGAGTTTTTTTTTAATTTCCCAGTGTAACAAGTGGGCATCCCAGGGCTGGTCTAGTTGCTGGCCTGCCCATTTGTCTAGGACTAACAGCCCACCTCTCTAGCCTTAGATGTATCATTATGATGTTCCCAGGTGGGAGGCTGCCCCATTTAATTGCCCTGATGCCAAGGACCTATACACAGCTCCAGTTTAGTATGACATGGGGCCTATACATGACCTCTTATACTGTGTCCCATGCCTTGCAGCTGGCATCCATGGCCTAACACCCAGCCTAAACTTATCTGGCCTATCACCTGACCTACAACCCCAGGCCCCCACACTAAGGTTCTCATTCCCATGCCCTCACACAGGGACCCTCAATCCAGTGCTTCACATTGGGACCCTTGTTTCCATGCCCTCACACTGGGGCTCACAGTTCCTGTGCCCTCACATTGGGACTCTCAATCACACCAATTTGGGGATCCAAGCCCCTCCCTTTTCTCGGGTTCCCTGCCTGGTTCTGGGCCCTCTTGGTCCCCCCATGTCCCAAACTGGGATCTCATCCCATGCCCACCACTGAGCCTCAATTCTTTCTGCCTCTTCAGCCTCACAGCTGGCTTTCTTGGAGCTCCAAATCCTATCCCCCTGGAGCCTCACACCTGGCTCCTTCCTAAGCCTCAGGCCTTGCTGTGGACTTGGGTGCTGCCTCAGGCCCCTATACATGACCTAGAGCCCACCTCAGGCTCAACACAGTAAATCTGGGCCCTTTGCTTTTAACTTCAGGGTGTGCTCCCCTCGCCTTTCCCCTCCATAGCATAACATGCAAGGCAGTGGGGACAGAGATTTTCTGGCACCCCATTCTCACCCTTTACTAGGGAGGCACAGATGTGGCATTTCCTGTAGATTGCTCCACCACAGGCAGCCCTACCACACCATCCAATCCCAGCAGGGTGTAGTTTTAAGTAATGCCCCAGGAGCCTCCACTATTCCCATAGCTCCTGCCCTGTACCTCCAAGATGTTCTGTGAGTAGCAGCTCCAGATAGGTGATGTTTCCCCTCTGGCTGCTTGCAGCAAATTGCTGGCTCCACTATTCTGGGCTTGCTCTTAGCTCCAACAGCTGGGACCTCTGCCCAATTAGACAGTCTACTGCTGGTCATGTGCCCTGATTGGGAGTGCAGCCTCCTGCAGGCTGCTCTGCTGCTTGCCCATACTCTTCTTAGTGACAGGCACAAGCTGTGCCTTCTCACACACAGGAAGGAAATGGGAGTATAACTAAATCGATGTGTGCCAGCCTCAGTGAAGAAAATCAAATATTTGGAGACTTTTTTTGTTGGAATATCTTATTATAGCTCCTTAGAAATAATTTAGGGGAATAATCAATCAACAAATTTAACAGTACGAGTTCTACGTGCCAAGTTGATCCTTTTTTTCCTATCATCACTAGTGGTGATGACATTTACAGAGATGTCTATGTCCAATGTTGCGCCTGAAGGAAAAACTCTTATTTGTTGCTTCTGAGTGGAATTTTCAAAGGTACACAAGTGATTTAAGAATACCAGGTTCATTGACTTATGCACTCCTAAGTTACTTAGATACTCTTGAAGAAATCTTACCCTGTGACTTATTGATTTATTTAATAAAAAGGCTCCTACAGGTTAAAGCAACTGTTCTCCTTACTTTTAAAGATATCCAAGGGAGTAATCTTTCTTATATTTCTTACCACTCAAGCAGCAAGGTACTTCTTTGCTTTTTTTTTTTTTTTTAAATAATTTAACTTTCTCCTTGAGGTTAGTGCTTTGGATACAGGTATTCTGAAACTTAAAAGTATCCTTGCTCAGCATCTAAATGATAAATATCTGGCTTAAATGGGCAGCACCTCATTCATACAATGCATCTTTTTCCTGCTGTAGTACTGCTGCCTGAAAAACAAATCCCACTGGCAGAAAACAAAAAATCTCAAGAAACCCATGTGTGTCCACAATTCAACAATCCTACGGCAATACTCATCAACAGAAAGCATTCCGGTATAGCAGTCCTTATCACATCAAAATAAATTGCTTCAGAAACCCATATGAAATATTTAAAAACAGTCCTTTCCATATCAGCATAGATGTCTACTTGGACCATCAACAGATTCCACTGGAACCAAGAATTATGAATTTTTTCTTGTCATGTCTGCTACGTGCAGATTTAAAAAGACTGTAACCATATGTTATTTACTAGAGGATTAACCTGCATTGAAAAGGGATGCATTTTTAATGCTCTAATATGCACTTCTCATCGAATATTTTTCTTCTCCTCCTCTTTTGGAGCCTTATTAATGAAAAAGAGACTGTAATGTATCATTAGAATACAGGGTACTGGCAAAACATTGATGGTGGCTGAGTTGTACTGATGGAAAACTGGCCTGTTTAATGGTTAAGGTTTTCTCTTTATAAATGTTCTGAAATGGTTACACCTAATTGTATCTTAAATGTTTATATTGATTCCAATAATTTAACTATATGATTCTGTAAGTAAAGTTCTGAGGGCTTTGCAAGTACAAGCTTACAGGTAAAAAAGCAGAGGTGTAGTTTTAGAATCTGCTTTTGAGTATGTCATTTTTTTCTCTGCCTTAAAAGATAAGTGCATCCACATTCTGTTATTCAGGTTAATTAACAGACTGTTAAACCCACAGATTTGAAGACTGCATGCACATTTAACTGTGTTTGTAAAAAATGTAGATTGAAATTTCAACCAAAGATATTTGCCATTGGGAATTCACTAAAAAAGTCCACCCTCAGATAGACTGGTAAAGTAGCAGTGCAGTGATAGTTTTAATTTGAATTATTCATAATTACCATTTATTACCATTTCTATTCCCATATGAATTAATACCCTTCAATTTTTAAGAAGTAAAAGACAGACAAATACACACACATACTCTGTATATATATATCAAATGTAAAGAAAGAAAGAAAGAAAATATATTTTATCCTACTTTATCTCAAGTGTACTTTGGTTAGTTCAGACAAAGGAATTTTATCACTTATAGAAACAATTTAAAACTTCTATTTTTAAAGAATATGAGTGTCTGCATTCAATACACCTCAGGAACCAAAGAGAAACAGTTAAAATCAAAAGACTATGCGGGCACTTCTGTTAGGAGGTGAGGACAGGGGAAATGTACTGTTTTCCTTCCTGTTCATTTACTTTATTTGAATGAAAAAGGAGAAACATATTTAGTTTTCAGCTGAAAACTATCCCACAAAAATAGGTTATACTTTTCATGCAGCTCTACTTTAGTATGACTAAAAATCCCATTCCCTATGCACAGTTCTTCCGTTGGCTTGAAGACATGACTGCTTAGTAATTTAAGATGACAGAATCATATTGATAAGTACATATTTTTGTAAAGATAATTTTAATGCAATTAATACAAACTGAAAGATAATAAAATATTTTTCTTTTGTTAATGGTTTTAAGTTTTACATTTGTCAGTTTGAAAAATTCAAGCTTTATTCAGTTTCTCTCCAATATATAGGTTGCATATGGCTATAGCACAAGACTTGCATTGAAAACTATTTTAGACAACACTTATTTGCTTTACTCCTTCATTTTTTTGTTTCTTTTTTTAACTTTGGTTCTGTTTTTAACAACACTAGTTTAAGGAGAAGGAACAATAAAAATATGTCACTGATTGTTTTTAATAATAATTTATTAAAATCATTTTTGACATTATCAACTCAATGCAAATGAAAGATGTCTGGGAAATCTAAGTTTCTCACTTATGATTAATAGTCTACTTATAAATTCCTGTTTTCCTTCATCTTCAGATTGTACTGAAAATATAATCCAGTTCAGTTGCACTTCAAACCATCAGTCAAGTCTGAGGGTACAGCTCAAATATCTTTAAATGAGCAAGATTTGTACCTTTTTATAAAACCAAAACCAAAACATGTAAACAAGGGAAAACAGAGACTCCCAACTATAAGTCACCTTCAAATGTTTCTTTATGAGTTAACAAATCCCTTGTTTCACACAGAAGACTCTCCAGTAGAGGACTGGAGCACAAGGGGGGAAAAAGAACAAAAACAAGCATGCACACCCCGAAAGAGTCAGAGTTAGGGCAATTATTTGAAATTCATTTTAGTTACGCTCATTTTAGAAATAAGAGACAAATGCATTGGGGGTGGGGAGGGGAGTACTGGCAACCTGCCAAAACCTTGCACCAGCTGCCCTGCCAGGCGGGACATTATGTTGTATGATAGAAAAATTGTCATTCAAATGCCTAATACCATTGTTTGCTCACTGCAGGAGATGTGATTTTTGAAGGCTTAGTGTGTAAGTTAGCAGCAATTAATCCTCATGTCAGGCAAAACTTGAGTTGCAAAGCTTGTTAGGGACTACTAAAAATACTTACCTGAGTACCATAAAAACAAGTGACTCCCTTGGATTTCTGAAGGTTGATGGTGGATAATGGATTTATTCTCTCAGTTACTAACATTATTTCTGAAAAAGCTAAACCATATCTTGAGAGCCGTACTGAGAAGTGTATGAGCACTGAGGACTATTAGACAGATGTGCATAATCAACTAAATCATCTAAAAACACTGACAACCATAGTTACATATTTATCTGAAATACAGCTGATCCATGTAACAGAAATTACTTTTCATGAATTGACTTTTACTTATTTCTTTACTTATATTCCATATTCTTTACTTATAGAGAATATACACAGAATTAGGCTGTCCCTTTTCCTCCTGTGAGGATGTAGATCATCTGCTTAACAGAATCACTTCTCATCCAGACGGCAATACAGGTATATGGCCACATCCATAGACACAGTCACTAGTACGCAAATCCCCGCTGCTACCCCACTCACCACAAAAGTGTTTGTGAGGATTTACTTTAAGGTGCTGGGAACAAACCATGACATTACTGTGTTAGCAAAAGTTTCATTGCATGGGCTTTCTCTGCCAGGACAACATGAAGTCATCACAGTAGACTGAATGTTCAGAATGCTTGAACTATATTGGACTACATAATTTTATTGAGTAGTATGAAAACTTTCCAGAATATATCACAGCTTCCTACTAACACCTTTAGACTACCAGTGACACAAGAATTATAGGGAAATGACCAGCACATATTTTTCTGAGGAGAAATCTAGGCATTAGAGGGTATTATTTCAAACTTCAGTGGAAGAATACTGTTAATTCATCTCTTTGTATAAGAACTCCCACATAAATCTGAGTAGACACATTTTGAGATATGCTCATGTATTTCTGTGGGAGAGTTTCTTTATTAGATTATTAGACTAAGCAGATTTTAAAAGAATTCATCTTTTAACCTGGGTCAACAAAGAAAATGAGAAAGTGCAAAATTATTGAGGTTACTGCTCTCTCTCTGGTGAGATTTTTGTTTTTGATTTATTACTAATAAATACAGCGATCATCTTCCTATTTACCTTTTTTCATTTTGTTGGAAAATCTGCTATGCAGCTCTGAAGGTAAATGCTAATTATTTTAAGAGGCCTTTTGTTACAACTGCATGGCTGGGGTTTTTTTTGCTCACTGCTTTTAGTTCTAAATTAAAAAAAAAAAATGGTTGAGGATAAGGAGCTCCCACTGTAAGTCTTTGTCTTTTAATGGCATGGATGTATCTTCTTCTTATTTAAAGAATGGTGGTACCTCAAAATAGAGAAAAAAAGGAAAGCATATATTAACAAGATACCCAGAAAAAAAGATGACTTTGATGTTTTAATATGCAAGTCTTCACATTTTAAAAAAATGATTTTCAGTTTCTAAACACTAGTGATATATATAGATGAAATGCACAAATATGTAGATAGAGCTTAAGATGAGCCTGTAAGTCCTTGTCCATTAAAACCTTATCACTTGTTCAGCTGGCAAGTTTTTCAAAAAGATGTAGCATTAGGCACTCTCATTGGTATTCAAAGGGAAAGTATTACTGACAGAATGTTACAAGACCATCGCAGTTACAGGCCAAGAAAGTAAATTAAAAACACTATGATAGCTGTCTTCACATTTTACAAGTCAAGCAACATGATCAAGTTGTTGAACTGATATCATAATACCATTTGAAACCCAAGATTAGGTTCTGTTTTGGCCATACATTTTTACAATCCTGATGCTGCGATTAAACCAAACACCTCTCAAGCAACTCCAGAGAGACAGCACAAATCACACACAGCTTAGTCCCTCAGGACTTTCAGATGTTAACAAGAATCTATGAAGATTTCCAATACTAGAAGTGGCTCCTCGGGAGGGGTTTAATGGATATTTTAATGGCAATTTTTCAAAGAGTTTCTTCCACTGATTTTCCTTTATTCTGATGGGCTGATTAAAAATTCTGTCACGTTTCCTTCCTTGCTTTAAATGATGACATGTATCTGGTTTTCCAAAATATGACATGGCACAAGGAAGCTGGCAGTACAGTAGGCACTATTATACAATGTACTGTAGGACACCTTGGCATAGAAAGGGCATATGAAAAACGAGAAAGTACTAAAGTGTAAATACAATGAATCTGCACCACAAGACTGACAGACTAATTTAAAAGGAAAGTTTAATGCTTTCTCTTATTTGAATGGGTCCTATTTGTTGTGTAAGACTGATCAACTTTATCTGCCTTATTTTAAAGCGAGATTATCATTTTTTTTACATTGATTACATTTTTCTGATTATAATTATATGAAAGACACATAGCTTTGAAGTATATAGACTTCAAACGTGCCTTGAATATATATTGGCAGTAAGTTATTATAGCTCCCTCTCTTCCCATCAACACAGCAATTACGATTATAACTAATCAGCCTTACGCACAGAGGATTTCCTAGGGGAAGATAAAGACAATGGGAAAAAGGATGATCATTCCATCAAGTAAGTTACCTCCTTGGAGAAACATGAATTCTACTAAACTAAATAAGCTATCTTGTTTAACCAGTATAGCTCAAGCTATTGTTAACCTTAAAAATGTAAAATGATAGGTATTCAAAATAGCCAAATAATGTTCTAAGTAGTTCCAAAAAATGTAGAGGCACTATGAGGGTTTTTTTTCCCTTTCTAAATGACTGTTGCACTATAGAACTGGTATAAATAGTATGGCACAAGAGTGTAAAAAGAACATCAAAAGATATAACTAGCTAATCAGGTAAAAATGTATAGCCTCCTAGAAAAAATGAGATGACACAAAATCAGGAAGTAGTCTTATTAACTCCCTACTCAAGGCAGAATTATCCCTGTCTAAACCATCCCAGACAACCTCCGCTTAACCTGCACTTATACATGCCTGTATACATGCTCTGACACATTCTAATTAGAATGCATGAAAGCACATTTGATTAATCTAATTAGAATGTTCCAGTGTGCCTCACCATCACGTATTAAATATCCCTGCATTTCAAAATGGCCATGGCGCTACTTTAACTAAACCTCATTGAATGAGCTTTAGTTAAAGCACTCCTCCGTGGCCATTTTGAAACACAGAATGCTTAATACATGTGATGCTGTGGTGTTTTAATTAGAGTGGCTGTCCGGGAGCCAGTTTAATTAAAACGCACCCTACCCACCCCAGAGCATGTGTATAGACATCTAGAGTTACCATAACTTATTTAGATAATCTGTTCCAGAAATTAACTGCGCTGAAAATTAGTTCTTCCTGGAATCTAATCTAAATTTTCGGTGGCGAAATTTAAGACTCTGATTTCTTTTCCAGTTCAACGTGGGCATCCAGTGTAAGACAACATTTTTTTATACTTGAAGACTATTATCAAATCCTCCATCTTTTCTACATTGGGTTAACAATCTCAGTAGTTCCAACTTTTCATATATCATGGTCCCAGTTATTTTTGTTTCTGCCTTTGTATTCTTATGACTTTGCCCACATCTTTCTTGAAGTACAGTACCCAAAACTAGACATCATATTCCAGATAAGGTCTAATCAGTGTTGAATAGAGTGAAAGAATATAATCCGATGGTTTAAACTCCTGAGATATGTCCCACTACACTATTACTTTTTTGCAACAGTAATTCATTATTGCCCATATTCAGTTTGCAATCTATTACCATCCCAACCATTTCTTGCACTACTACAGCTCAGCCAATCTAGTCCCCATTTTAAATTTGCACATTTACTAAGCGCACAGTTAACTCCATTGTTCAAAACTCATTAACTATTTTGAATATTTGACCCAGAAAAGACTCTAAGGGCGAGTCCACACATGCAAGCACGTGCGCTTGCAGCAGCTCAAATAGAAGTGGTGTAAATTTGAGCAGAGGCTATTTGCCTCTGTGCACGTGCTCAGACATGCACTTTGGTGTGGAGCAAATTGTGCCACTTGGGGCAAAATAACCCTGCCTGGCTTCTCACAGATCTGCAGCCATGGGGGTGCTAGAGCCCAGCACCTGTGTTGTCCCCAGTAGTATAAAAAGCTGCCTTGTCCTGGCTCCATTAATCCAAAAAGGTTGCCCAGGCAAGTAGCTTCAGAGCTACTCACTGTCAGGAGCTTCTGGGTCCCAGCCAATTGGTACCTGGTGACACTACCCCTTGTGCCAGCTGGACTGCTGAAGCAGCCCTGACAGTTCCCTAACCCTTTACCCACTGCAGCAATCTCACAGTGGGGCTTGCTGTCTGACTGTGACATTCTTCGCACATGCCAGACCCAAATGAGGCATTTACCCCTCTGGGTCTGCTGCTAGTGGGCTGTGGCTGCAGAGTTGGCCTTTGTGCGGTACTACTGCCATGCGTGCCCCCTGCCCAGCCATCTGGGCAGCTATCACCCAGAAGATGTTCCGGGTGTGGTAGCCTTCTTTGAACTGTCAACGTATTCCCTCCTGACCAGATGGGTCCAAGGTGCCAGCTCTGAGCATGTAGGGTCCTGCCACTGGCCTCCCTAACAGGAATTCTGGTGTTCCCTATTGGAAAACTAAAAAAAACTCTGATAAAAAATCCCAAAGTCACTCTGTAAAATACCTCTAAATCCATGTTCATCCACAATTAAAACAAAAAGACATATATATCTATATCTCTCTCTATATAGATAGATCTATATCTATAGATATACACATACACCGACACACACACACACACACACACACACACACATATATATATACAGAGAGAGAGCAAGAGAGAGCGCGTGCAATCAGTTGGGCAATGTTTTATTGATATTTCTACAGTGTTAAAGCAATTTGGGAGACTACCAGTGTCTCTATCATAATAATAAAGTGAACTCTAACTACATTTCATGCATACATTAATATATATTTTTCTGCCCCCCCCCACAGGGGATACAGCCCCCACCTCAGGGGCTACAGCCCCCTGCAGGACCCACATGTCCCCCCCACCCCTGCTTTCTCCCCCAGCCACCTGGATTGCTGCCTCTCCTGGTCCCATCCCCTGCTGGCTCCTGCACCCCTCCAATGGCTGCCCACCCAGCCCCACCCCCTGCTCCCCCAGACCCCCCAATGCCTTCCCACCCAGCACCAGCCCCCACTTGCACCCCAGACCCCCATGGCTTCCCCCTATCAGCCTCTGGCACTTAAAAAAAAGAAAAGAAAAGAAAAGAAGCCTCTACTTACTGAGCAAGGCTGAGGGGGGACTCTGGGGCCTCCTGGAAGTGCCCCCCCCAGACAGCACAGCAAAGTGGGGAGCAGCAGGGCCTGGACTGGGGCTGCTGGGGCTGTTACCCTGCCCTGCACTGTATGGGTGGTGCCCCAGTGATCCAGATGGCAGCTTGAGCTGGATTTTTTGGTTTTTTCCTCTGATGCTGGTGTTGGGGGGCAGAGATTGGGGAGGCTCAGGGGGCAGGTGGGGAAGGAAGCAGGGGGCTGGGGGAGTGGGCAGGGCCATTGGGGGTCCCCCTCATGGTCCCCTCCCCCCTCCTCTATCTCCCTGAACCCTTGCTTACTGGAAGTGGAGCCTGGGTCCAGTTCCTTGCTGCTGGCACACTGCCAAGCAGTGTGCTTCAGCACCAGGATGAGGGATAACCATAGTATCTCTATGGAGTACTCAGCCTCCAGTTGCCCCATGTCTTTTTCTGTGCAGGTTTTTTTGACCCCTGGATATCCAGGGGTCTAATTTTGGCCCCGCACTGAAAACCTGCAGTGTGGGAAACATTTTCTCATTCCTGCACGTGCCTCTTGTAGCGTCTCAAGCACGTGTGGGCTTGTCTGGACATGCCCTAAGAGTCTCCTCAACAATCTTTTATGCATCCACCTTATAGTAATTTCTTCCAAAAATATTAAAAGAAATATAAATAGGAAATACAAAAATATGAAAGAGTAAAATAAATTGATGGAATGTTTGAGGACTGGAGTTAACAGAAGTGCATTCCAAAACAGAAGTTTAATCCTTGAATGCTATTGAAAGCTCTAAAAAAATAAAAAAAAGGCTCCCAGAAATTTATTATAAACTGATGCCAGCTACTGGCTATGGAAGGAAAGTGTTAGAAGAATAACTTAAATTTGCATACTTAGGTTGCAAGTACTCAATAGAAACTACAGGGCAGCCCTTTGCTAATGAACTTTTACACAGGGGGTACAACTACACATGCACTTTAATGAGCTGTAGCCTATTCTACTGTACATTAATGTGTGCATAAAAAACCGTTCTATTATGAAAATGCACAGTATAATAGGCTACTGCACAGTAAGCATCACCTATATAGCACTATTGTGCATTAGTGCAGCTTAATGCACATTTATTTAGTACCTCATACTGGAGGTACTAAATGTAATGCACATTAGGAAAAGCACATTAATGCATATGTAGAGATGTCTAGGGCCTATAAACTGAAGTTATTGTGCAGGCCCCAGCAATGACCCCATATGCAGGGGCAATGCGTAGGGTGTGCATGTGGGTGCACATGCACCCCCTGAGTGTGGCGGTGCATCCCCTACAAAAAAGGTAGCTGCTCGCCACCCCATGCCCCCACCACCAACACTGTCGGCAGTGTCTGCAGGTGGTCAGCAAACCCTGCTGGCCACCACTGTCACTGCCAGTGGCATCTGCATGAGCCTTTGCTTACTGCCACCACGCTTCTGCCACCGGGGGGCACATGTCATTCATGCCCATATGCCTCTTTCCTTTTTCAGAATTCTAGAGATAATAAAAGGTTCTGAGTTTGTACAGACTGCTTCTCTTTTTGCCTATGATTACAGGGCTGAAAAGAATATCAACTAAACTATGTAAGTAGCTATATAAGAATCAAAAAACACTTAGTGATGCATGGGTAGACCATGTAGAAAGACTATACCTATTCCACTGTTACCAAGAAAAGGAGCAGCAGTGAGATTTCAGGTATAATACTTCTCTTTCTGGGTTTTTGTTTTTTTGGGGGGGGGTTGTTTTATAATACAAGTAACTATATCTCTAAGTGAGTTTACAATCTTTTGGATAAGATAGCCTCTCCACTAAGAGCACATTTTGATTTTTCAATAGGTAATAAAACTGAAGTGCATTGGCAAGACTTAAAAAATAACTTTTTGATATTTTAAACTTACCCCTTTCAGCCCAAACAATTAAAATAGCAAGCATCACATCCCAAAGAGAACCCAAAGACAAGAGTTTAAAACTGATGATTGTGAATGTGACTGTAATAAGAAATTCTAAGAGTTTTTATTGTTCTCTAGTAAAACTGCTTGGAAAATGGTAGAACCTGGTCGAAGATTTGTCTCTACCTGCCAAAGGGTGAATGTGTGTTCTGTTCACTACCTAGCTAAACTATACTGCTTACAGAAAACTGCTTAACTTAGATAGATTCCACCACTGTTTTTGTTATATCAGTACCTGGCCTATTGGTCTTTTTAGTACATGACTAAAAGATTTGTTGTATCTTCACTTTGATTAATAAAATGTCGAGTGTTAGATGCCCACTAAATTTTATAGATTTTCTTTGATGTTGCTCTCGCATACAAAAAGTCTTAATTAATTTAATTTGCATGGAAAGTAATGAATAAGAACTCTCCAGATTCATTTAATCTGAAAAACACATTGTAGAAATGGCAGCGTCCCTTGCCAATTCCAAGCAGTTACTTATTAGAAGCATCAACCCTCATGCTACTCAATGGCTGTATCTACATGATATGCTGACTGTGCAGGCATTACTGCACAGTCATTTAGTACTTGCATTTACTACTGTGTACACAAGTACTAAATGGCTGTGCAGCAACCCAAGTTACTGCATAGTAGTGCCACTGAATGCCTTTATTGTGACACTAATGCACAGTAACCTAATATTACTCTAGCATCATGTCACAGTTTTTGCCATTGTTTCTGCCATGGTTTGTACTGCTCAGTCAGTGTAGATGTGGCCAAGATGACAAAAGATCTACTATCCCCACTACTCAGAAAAATCAAGGAAGCTGGTTCCTGTTGTTGGCTTAAAAGTGGCATTTAAAGGCCTGTTTTTTGGGAATTGGCTTATAGGTATACATATATGCATTATAAGGGTTTAAGATAGGCAGCAGGGATTAAATGGATTTCTAAAGAGCTTGGGAGACGCACATACAACTTCTCATGGCCCTGAAAGCAGATGCGCTGTCTACCACAACTAGGCCAATGGATGGACACAGCCTGAGAATTAAGGGGGTCATGCCATAACATGAAATCACAGCCTTCAAGGCATCCCATAACACAAGGTAAGTGACATCAGCTACATGGCCCCAGAGCACTGGGGGGAGGGAGAGTCCAGTTTTGGGGGAACAGACCAAATTAGAAAAAGGCCCGGAAGGCTATGTGCACGTGTGACCACAGAGAGACAGCCAACAAGACATAGCCGCAAGTGAAGAGTCATCAGGAGTCATCTAGGGGGAAGGAGAATACAAAAGCAGAGACTTGAGATTAAAAAACGGACCCTCCCATCCCTCCTTCTCCCTCCCTTTGTCCCACCCCTCCCTGTTCCTTCTTGTCCCTTCCTGTCCCTCCCAGTTCCTTCTTGTCGCTCCTTCTCCTCCATGAGAAGGGTCCCCATCCCTATCCCTTGGGAAGGGTCCCCAAGGCCACCATGGACCAAGGGTATACCAGCAGCCCATCTCATGCATCCCACTGGAGGGGGGGGCTGTGAGCTTCGGCATGCCACCTCCAGACTGCTGATATGCTGACCTGCCATGCTGACAGCTAAGAAAGAGCCTCAGAAGTGACACCTGCACCCTGGCCAGATGTACTTTGACTCTGATGACAACCCTAAGATTGGTAGATATAGAATTGTTTGATCATTAGTATTGTTGAATTTTTGTTATTATTCTGTATCAGTAAATTTGCCTATTATCAACTGGCAGGTGGTGTGGTTGGTTTGAGGATTGTGCCCACCTAGAACAAAAGTATAAGGGCTGGATTTCTAAAATCCAGTGTCAATACCTGTGTTCTACCTGAAGTGTCACCATTTTCCTGGTGAGGCCATAAAGCATTACCTGAATAACATCAGAACAGTGTTTTTCTACTTAGGTAAAAACAAACTCTAAAAAATCATCCCATTTATTCACAGCATTAGATGAAAAGATTAAAGTGGTGATCAACTGTATTTACAGATAGTCTAGTCTGTTTACAAAATACATTCAAACCTCCTACTAGCAGAAAACTCTATTTACTGGCAAGTAAGCTTAGTTCTTTCTTCATGGAATTGTTTGTTCTAAGAGATTAAACCAGCAATTGCAATGCTCAGCAGGAGCCTTGAGGAATATGTAACTGAACAGAGAGCGATAAGCATCCCAAAATAATCATCTGATCTGTCTTCAGTATCAAAGAAACAGTGTAGAATTATATCAAGGAGAGAACTGCTTAGAGGTGCCTTACAACTCTTGCATATAGACATCATAGAATCAATGCACAAAAACCATTCCAAGGACAGAGGAATGTCTGCATATTACAGAGTTAGGTATATAGTTTAATCCATTTTTAAAAAATATCTCAGAATACAGTTAATTTCTTAATAGTACTTATTTTTAGCATTTAGGGATAAGTTAAATGATTTGAAAAGTCTTGGGCTGATTAAAGTACTCACAAATATTGTGTTTGTATTTTTGTAGCTGGATCTCAAGACATACCACCAGGCTTCAGGAAAGAAGAAAGGAATGGAATACAGTCTGGCACAAGTGGTGCTTGGTAACCAACTTGGGCAGACGTTTGAAATTTATCACCGTGTCACATTTTTCAGTAAGTATAAAGGAAAGATAAGCAAAGGGGCATGGCTTTAGATTTCCTACCAGCAATAATCAAAAAAACTCCAACCTTTATAGATAAATGGTGGAAGAGAGTTGGTGTAGTAGGTTGTTGCTCAGTTCTTTATTTTTTCTGGGGCAAACCTGTACCCACAAGGAAAACAACATTCATAACAAAGCAAGACGTAAACTTCCATACAAGATACAAAGATTTAACTTGCAACTACAGTCCTTTCTCAGATCCAGAGAAAGGACACTGCAGCTCAAACTACCTCCTCTGTATTGCCCATTTCCTTCTTTTGCCAAGCTTCACTCCCTGGGAGCTTTTAACTTCCTCCAAGCCAAAACAACTCATAGCTGTCAGCTGCCCCACACCTTGATCAGGCATGCTATCACTTTTAATCACTTGTAGCTGTGCTCCTTCCCTTTAGCCATGCACCTGGTGATAGCAAACTTAGGTTAAAGGTTCTTAAAATGATCCACAGAAAAGGTGAATGAAAGCAGATGTCCTTCCTAATGAAAACCGGTGGATGTACCACAACTGTGAAGGAAGACATGTCACATTTCATTCAGCTTAGCATGTATTTGAAGAAAAGAGAAACCAGACAAACCGTGTCCAGTGAAGAAATAATTCCTATGACAGATGGTCTTTGCCTGTGCTCACTCTTACTTGCTTACTATAAGGATCACATTTATAAAATGTATATTGATTTCATCATCAGGTATTCATCATGGGTATGAAGCCTCAAGTTTGGATAAAAGAAGGTCACTGAGGACATCAGACCTACTTATTGGATTTTCACTATGAAAATTTTCATAAATATTTTCTAGGACAGCGATTACAAAAACTAATTCAAATGCTCTGTGGTGACACCTAAAAGATTATGTGTGTGCTCCTGAACATTTGCATATTTGTGTGCATCTGATATGAGACCAACATTTGAGGTTATTTGCCATCAAAGTGATAAGAAAGATAAAGATAAAGAAAAGTGATAATTATGGATAGCCTAGCACTTTCACTACTTTTACAAAGACAAAATATATCATTGCAATATTAATCTTAGCAAAAGCAATAACAAAAACCATTTAATAACTGAGGTAGCATTTGGGACATACCTGAACAGCATATAGGAACTAAAGGGGAAGGCTTGCAACAACTTTGGATAAGTGCAGACATTCAAAAAGCTCAAGGCAGAATCAATTAAAACTTTGCTGGTTTCTCTATGCTGTGTAGATTGGATCAGGAGGGAATGGAAACCATTTGCCCTCCGGTATGGGAGGGGGGAGGGAAGGAGCATTGGTGATGCATAGGGGGTGTACACAGGTGCACATGCACCCCCTGCGATTGGCCGCCATCGATGGCGCCTGCAGGTAGTTGCCACTTGCTACCCCTGCCCACTGCCACTGACACCACTGGAAGCATCTGCGGGCAGTCAGTGATCACCACTGGCCACCACTGTCACTCCAGTGGCATCTGCAGGTGGTTGCTGAGTGCTGGTCAGCACTCGCCACCCTCTCCGCTGTCGATACTGCTGCGGCTGCTTGTGGGAGCTCCCTGCTCGCTGCTACCATGTCCCTGCTACTGCCTGTGGGCAGTCACTGTGCCCCCTCCAGTCTCCGGAGGCAGATGTTATTCATTGGGGGGGCATGCAGATGCCTATACTGATCAAGGCCAGGAGCTAGAGGGCATTCCTACATGCCTCGCAGCTTGCCAGGGATTGCCAAGGGCAGTGCAATGCACCAGAGTAAGGACCATTCCTGATTGGCTGTCAGGCATACACCTCCAACCCCCTACTTTCAGCCAAAGGCGGGGGGTGGAATCCAGCACAGAATCTCTTCCCAGCCCTGCTCCCCTACAGCAGCAGGGGGGGAGGAAGAGGAAAGCTGATGTCGCTGCCATGTGGTTCCCCCAAGTTGTTCCAGCTCAATTGAGGGGACCAGGTCCCCATGGCAGGGAATTTCTCCCTTCCTCATTGCTTGGCCCACCTGGCCAGCAATTTCTCTCCACAGCCCCACCCCCAACCGGCTGTCAGTGGTGCCGAGGGGGGGGGGATGGAGGCCACTGCCCCAGCTCCCCTCAGCTACGCTAGTTCAGATGGGGGCTAGGGCAGGGGCCTCCTTCCCACCTCCACTGCCTGGCCAAGCTGGCAGGCACAGGCAAGACATAGAACTGGGGAGTAAAGGCCTTGCTGCCTCAGCTTTGTGACAACCCGGGGGTGGGGCCAGCCTGGTGCTTGGCTGAAGCAGACGAGTTCAGGCTGAGGCCATGTCACCCAACATGCAAGCAGGGGTTAGTAGGGGAGCCACACAGGCACCTGGGATGCTGGGGGACTGCGGTCTAATGCAAATTGGGAGGAGATCTAGCACAGAAGTTTGATAGACTGGTGTAACCTAAACTGATTAAATCTGACACTACATTCATCCAGGTCAATCTTAGACCAGGTTCCACCAGTTTTAAACCAATCTATGTGCAATGAATTTCTGTTCTGTTACAGGTTTAGACTGGTTTCTGATCACTTATGCCGCATTATGCGTTATGTCTATACCTAGCCTTTTTAGAACTAAGACAGACTGACATCACAAATGCATAGAATGTGCCATGATCAGATGGCCTGAGCCATTAACTTAAAATGATATCAGATCAGACCTGGCTGACAGACTTTTCTGACAAAATGCTGTCTAGCATCATTTAATCAACCCCCACCCCCGTCCCCAGTCTTATAAATGGTAATATATGTAGTAGTTTGGCATAGATTATATTGATGCTCAGAGACACCTACCAGAACAGCCAATAGGCTAGCATTCATGGCTTTTTCATAGTATGCAAAAGTAAAAGCAAAAGCAGCAAATCCCTGCTTTTCCTGATTTTACAGCAGACATGCATATCTCAGCCTGCCAGACTCTATGTGGGTGTCCTAACCACTGGTGTTTCAATATTTCATTATGGATGAGGGACTTTGTCTTGGTTCTCACAGGAAAAGATTGAAAGGACTTGGGTTCATGCCAATGCAGAACAAAAAGAACTATTGAAATCTTATGAAAAATCTTCCAGGGAAAATGGTATTCTACTCAGCTGTATATGAGTCTCTGAAATCAGTTCTAAAACTTCATATTCCATGCTCAAGTTTTTACCATTCCAGTAAAAATGTTATATTATAATCTAAAACTATGGGTCAACCTTTAAAAGTTGTAGTCTTCCAAAGACAAGCAGTTGCATTTTGTACATTGCCATTGATACCTATATGGACTCAGAATGCTGTTTAGTAACTATAACATTTCACATACATGATATTTCATACTATATATGAATAGTATAGCTCTGGAATTGCTTTGCTATTCTAAATTTTTGTGCAACATTTGAAGCTGTACGTGAAGTTTGAGAGATAAGATATTATGTTTCTGGCTATGTTGGAAGTTGACCAAGACAATAGGGATAGCAATAGTTTTACTACTGTGCAAGGTACTACCGACCATCCAACTTGTTTGCATCCAGCTGGTTAGTGTTCCCTTATTATGGCATTAGCATAGTCTTGTTATTCGTGGAGGAAATCCCGAAACAAGTGGGATTTCCTTGGAAGGCCATTGTTTCCAATACTATTTTTACTTGCATACCACATTCACTTTTTCCCCGAAAGTCAGCCTTCCAAATCTGGGCTGTCTGTTTTAACAAAAACACACACACACTCTAATATATATGCTGCTGCTTTTCCTTCTCTTCCTATCAGCAACTACATGGAATGGGGGCAGAGTCCAGCAGGAGCAGATCTGGGGTATTGGTAAGGGGAGGGAGGGAATGTAATGGTGTAGTTTTACCCCACTTTGATGTTGCTTCACCCAACTCTACCTGATTTCTGCTAATTGTTCTTCACTCCACCAGTATAAATGACCCTCTCTCCTTTCTAATGGTCTTGATGCCCCACCAATAATATTATCCTTTCTTCATCAATTTGGTCTCTCATGTCCTTGGATTTTTTTTTTTAAAGCAGTATGATGCATACAGCAGCAGAAATGGAGCCTGGTCAGCCAGAGCCACACTCTGGCTACTGGCCAGGCTCTCAGTGGATCGACACTGCTGCTGCCCCAGGAAACCCCCAGAATCCCAGGTAAGGCTGTCCTAATTTCCCCTACCTGCCTGGGTCAATTTGCCATGCACTGGAGCATGCATATAAGGGCAGACTCTGGGACAAAAAGCAGTGGCACAAATATGTGCTGCTGCATTGTGTGCCATGAGAAATGTGCCCCTGCACATGCATGCTTGTGTCCAGCTTTCCAACTACTGTGACAGCTGAAAATTGTGTCTGTGTAGTGAAGGTACTTGCTGAATGCTCCGTGAGGATTAGATCAGGTGTTTCCTGTTGTTTGTTTATGTATGGAGCTGCATGTTGCCACTAAGAATTTAATTAAAGTAAAAGCTTAGTGAGGCCTTGTATGTAGTGAGGCCTTGTATGTAGTGACTCAGTGAAAATTAACCTTATCAGAAAAATGCAAAGGCTTGTACTGCTATTGGTCAGTCATAAGTAAAGTTTGTAGTGTAAGAATGTCAGTGGCTGTGACTCAACAGTGTAGCTCAGAAGTTATAAATTCACTAGCACACCCAGAAATTGGCAAAAGGAAGACGCAGCATTATAAGAGAAGCTACTAATTTAGAAATTAGGTGCTGACCTGGATTCAGTGGGCCAGTAGATCTTGAGAAGCCTGAGGACTGAATACCAGGGTCCTTCCCAGTACCCTTTGAACAGTGCACATCAAGGATGCCTGACTTAGCTGAGCTTTATGGAAGAGGAACAGAGGGGACTGCCAATAAGTTTCCAATACAAATTGTTCTTGTCTATCATTGTTGTTTTGTTATACTACACATAGTTGTGCATTTTTTCAGTCAATAAACCTTTCTCACCTTTTTATTCCCAACCACTCTCTCAATCCCGAACCCTCCCCCTGGTGGCTGGGAAAAACTACAAGTTTCATTTTTTGGCTAAGCAGCCAAAAGCTGCTGACAATTCATCTGTGAATGGGTGAAAAGTATAGCTTCTGCCTGAGAAGTAAAAGGAGGGTGAGTGACCTGAAAATAAGGTTCCATTTCCATGGGGAAATCTTTTTTCCTTAATTCTACCTCCCCCATAACAGGATGTGTGCGCAGTATGCAGAAACATACTGAACTAAAAAAGTTGGCTCTGTTTTGTGACAAAATTATTTTCTTTGATGAATATTTATATGAATCCTATACTAACTTAACCGGAAAAATTATGTATATGGTAACATGAAAAGTTAATGTTGCAAAGTGGTATAAATACAGACATTTATGGATCTTTCATGGCTTGATTTTCAGTGTCAGACCCACAATTGCAAATGCAATTATGAAATTAATGTACCATATGCAAATATTCAGTGACCATATCAGCATGCAAAATTCATGTATTTGGGTATGTAAAGACCAGTTACAGGTCTAAATGGCCATTTACAATAGGAAAAATCTCTAATAGTAATACACAAAACCAGTCTGAAAAAAAATAGATCCCCAATTATATATTCATTTTTTCACATACAATCACATGCCTGACTGGATCTCAAGTCCTTATTTTCATTGCATGCATACTTGCAAAAAACTTACATCTCCAAAACTCACAAATAATTTACAACAGAGTAACGTTAAAACTTGCTTAATGCAAATATATTTCAGTCCACTGGATATTTCTTCAGTCCACTGGATACAAACCTGAGCTAAGAGTTAAGAAACAGTAGCTAAAAGTTCATACAATTATGCTTCAAAAATAGTTTTAAAAAAATTAAATGAAGTGGGAGAAAAAAGATCAGAATACCTTTTTTATCATCACAATAAATAAAAAGTGATCTTCCTTCAGGAAACAAAAATAATACAAAACAGACACTTGGACCACCTCCCTCCCTCCCAGGTACTTAGCAAGCAACCTATAATGCTATTTATTTAAATGGAAGTTTGGGACTCATTGAATGAGTTTTAGTTAAGGCACCCCCACTGCTATTTTGAAATGTAGGATGCTAGATATATTTCAAATACTGCAGGTGTTTTAATTACAGTGATGTGCCCAACTACCAATATTTCTGTCAAACCAAACTGGGTACTCAAAACTTATACATTACTCATCAAAAACTCATGAGTTTGATTTAAAAGTGAGATATTATTTGGCATAAAAAGGTGGTGGCTGCAGGGAGCTTGTTTTCTGTTTTCATCTGAGCACTCTAGATTAGAGTGCACTTTTTTCAGCTTTGTCTTTTAAACTGTGAGATTCAGAAATGAAATCCAGGAATATCATATCATGAGTCCAGGAGCTGAGTTTTTACAAAAAGTGTGTGTTTACATGTGTAATTGAGCATGACTAAATTTAATGCACATTAAGCTAACATGCATTAAGCGATTTTTGGCAGGTGTCTACACATTCAGGGACTTGGCACTAAAGTTAATGCATCTGGTACTAAAGTTAGTGCCACGTCCCTGTAGTCCTGCCATGCGCCCCTAGTGGCTGAGCAGACATAGCACTAAAGTTAGTGCTGGATTGCGTCTATATATGCGTTAATGCACTTTAACTAATCATGCCTAAATCTGATACCTGCATTTGCAGGTATCAGATTTAGGCACTATTAGTCCAATTTCACCATTTTTAATGATCATTAAGGGTATGCACATGTAGATGCACACTCATAATGTGCATTAAATTAGAATAATGCATCTCATGTAGATACAAAGTGCCATAAATGATAAGACTTGCAAAAAAATGGTGAGTCTTATTAACTAATTAGTGGTGTTGTGTTAACAACAATGCTAAACTGAAAGAACCACATCTAACAGTTAAAGGGCATAGTTTTGTCTCAAAACCCAACTGTTAAGATATAGTTTCAATAAGGATGCTAACTAGTACCTATCATGACAATTATCTTTCTGAAGAAGGGCCCCTTCTGGTAAAAACTAACCAAAGATCAACAAAATACCATATATAATATAGACATAATAATTTCTTTCCGATTACCAATCATCTGAAATTTTTACTGAGATTTCTGGTACCCCCTAGTTGTAGAGTAGCTAAAGTTACCAGAAGAATAGCCCTTTTTCTTTACGTTCTTGATTTTTTTGGGAATCAAGTAGTACAGCATGAGAAAAATGTTAAAAACCTACTCAGAAACCTACTTAAGAAAAAAAAATTATCTAGGATTTGGTTCTAGTTTGGGGTAACAGGTTCTAAAAGTTTTGCAAATTCACATGATTCCTTTCAACCACCATAAAAATATTATAGTGTATCAACTGCAAGTTATATTTAATTGGTGTATGAAAAGTAAAAGGCTGGAGGCATCTAATATGCACTTAGAAGATGACTTCATTCCATGTAAATATCCAATTTGTAAACAGGATTTGTAAATGTTGAAAAGAATTAACATGCTGTCTATAGGCCCCTGAGCCAGTGTAACAGAAACAAAACACCTTGTAAAAGAAACGCATTTGCAGACTATACAGTGTACATTCTCATAGTGACTTCAGAGTTCCCTTCTCTTCCACAAAGCAAAATATGTGACGTACCTTTCATTCTTCTCTCCTTAATTTACACACACACACATTTGGAATCTCTCCTATTAGCAAGCAATCCAGATGTTGTCTGCACTCCCTGACATAGTCATCACTGCTGACCCAAGATAGGAATTTTACAAGAAAACAACACCAGAAACACCTTCCTTACAAACAGACTGCATGATGACTTCAAGTCTAAGTCCTTTTTGTTATTTAGGATTTCTTATTATTAAAAATGTTAAACCATGACATCACTAGAACATTTCCAAGTCTTAAACCGGAAAGTTCTGAAAACTATAATGTTTTAGTCCTTGGAAAAGTATTTGTTTTTGTATGGATTTTCTGTAATGCTTCCAACCTCTAAGCATTGCGAATAACTCAATTTATCTGAGATAAGGTAATATCTTTTATTAACAATATATTGAATAGTTCATAAGATGAAGCAGTATTCTCAGATTCTTAAATACCAAAGTACAACATTCAGCAGGGACAGATACATTTTAAGATTTCAGCTTTCTTTCGCTAATGAGTGCTGCCAATATTAATTGTATTTTTGTCTTTAGTTTTTTTATTTTTTAACATTTGGTTGGGTCTTTTATACCTTGCAAATAAAGTGAGATTAAATGTGGGAAGTATAGATGCAACTAAATTAATCTGTCCATATATTAAAAATACCGGGTAATTATCTCCCTAAGCAAACGCCCTACAGAAATCCTGTGTTCAGGTATATATTAATCAGCTGCACAACTGAAGATACAAGGACTTTATAGAACAGCTCTGAAACAATGCAACAGTGTTTTTAAGTTGAATACAAAACGACTATATACAGAAGACAGTGCAAAATAGTTTAAGACTGTGAGAAGCAACACATCAGGGATGCAGTACACAAGCATTTGCAATCAAAGTTTCAGCTTTCAGCTGAATATTCTTGGTCCCCAACATCTACCATAATACATCAGACTCCACTTGGCTTTTCATACAAAGATCAGGTATATTATCAACCAAAGAATCCAACATTAAATACCTTAACAACAAAGTGAAAAACAGTTTTTAAACTTATGAAAGATTACCAAAATAATGAGTAAAGTGGGATGTGTTTTTATATTCATAGCCGGGGCCTAGACATATTTGAGTGCTAGTTACATTTGTTTTATTCACTGATATAAATTACTCTGGGATCCAGATAATAGACAACCTCTGTTCCAGGGATACCCAGCTGGACACGTCTTACAGTATCTCATTATTACATAGCAGGAGACCAGATATTGGCATGTTTGCTTTGAGGAAATGACTGCACTAGGATAGCTGCAAACATGACACCTGCTCTCTCCTGATTCAGCCATTCAACTGCAGAGTTAGCTACCAAGACTTTCCTTCACTTCCTGTTCTGATCAAAAGCATCATCTTTTCTTACACCCAGCTTCTTCACGTTCTTCCATCACTATCTTGACTGTCTATTTCTCCTTTCAGTTTACAATTCCATACCCTTACTTATTATACTTCCATAGGGTAACACTAGCCTTACTACTTTCCAATAGATCTAGCTTCCTTGGCAACTTCTTGTCATATGCAAGCCCAGAAAATCCACTGCATTACTTCCATTCCATTTTAACTTTCTGTCTTGTTTCTGTTTTTTAGCTGTCTTCATCATTTAATGCAAATTCCAAGTACTTGGAATGTCTGTACGTGGTTTTATATATTTCTCTTCCTATCCTTCACTATTATTTTCTTACCACGTACCTTAACAGCCCATCATTTTTTCTCATTTTCTGGTGTTTATTTTTAGACAACTTTTTTCTAGATGTTTCAGCCAATCTGCACATCTTTTCAGCAACTCGTGAATTCCCTGCCATTATAACAAGATCACAAATAGTAGCTCTCACCGTACCAACCTATATGCCTCTTCACTCATCACAACCATCATTATAATAAACAGGCATGTGCTTAGTGCTAAACCTTGATACAAGCCAGATTTGATTTCAAACTCTATGTCATTCTCCATTTAGGTCCAAATACTCTTCCAATCTCTGTAGACATTGCTTCCACAAAATTGAGGGTGCTGTCTCTAAGTTTGAAAATGCACGATAGAGTTGTTAATTCCCATTTATAATGGAGCAAACTCAAGAAAAGTTTCTAAATACTGTATCTGTAGTTTCCATTCCTTGTACAAATCCACAATTCATTCATAGATTTGAATTCTCTCCCTCAGTTGTCTTTACTGTTTTTTCTGTTTTGTTTTTTTTGTGAGGTTAACTAATAATTATTCTCTGCATATGGTTTTATATTGTGTACCTGATCTGCTCTCTCTCTTTTTTTTTTTTACATTGTCCTAAAGGCAGTTTCCATCAGTTTAAATATAGCTAGGCACTTAGATAAAGGTAAATGATCCCACAATCCCTTAAATAAAGAGTGATAAGCTCAGTTGACATTGCAAAGTCAAAATGCCATTCTTCCAAGGATGATTCCCTAAGCAATGGGCACAGTTGGTTAAAAGTAATCCAAAAAGTATCAACTACAGGAACAATACTAATGACATTGCTTACTACTGTGTTACTGAAAATGCTTCTAATAATGTGCTTTATAATAAGTTAGTGCATACCATGGCTGAGTGGCTGCATTGAAAAAAAAATCAATCATTTTCTGTTGGTAACTAACTGATTTTCTACCAATTATGATGCAGAAAATGAGTAAACAGTATTAAATTATAGTGGTATACTGTACCACTATTAATATTTTTCATTTAGAGTGTCTTTCCTTTTGTATTAAAATGGTAGATTGAATTGAAGATTAAATAAAGCATGGAAATCAGTACAAGAACAAAAAAAAAGTATAGGGCAGCCTACAAATTATAGAATAAGATGAGGCAAAGAAAAAAGCTAGAGCAGTAAGTAGATCTGAATATGAATAAGGCTGTAATTCATTCACTGATGGAAATAACTCATTCATTCACTGATGGAAGTGAACTGGGGCCATGACTTTGAGTGACAGAGATATAAGATATCGGATAAAAGCAGACTGTATTGTGGACTAGATGCCTTACAGGACTGGTGGAGGGAAAGGAATTTTTGCATCCTAAATTATCAATTCAAATTCAGCCTAGGAAGGCAATGATGGAAAGCCTTTACCTGATGATGGCTGCTCAGTAGTCTACATGAAATTATTTGATAATCTCACTGCAGATTCTAGCAGATGTGTGTTCATGTGACAGTATTAATTAATATCCACCAAAGTTGTCTAAAAAGGCACTGTGAGGGAGTGGGCTCTAGGAGCGGCCGTGAACTCCCTAGCGCCCCCTACCGTCACTCAAGGTGGACTCAGTACCCTCAGATTCTCGCCTGCCACGACTTTGATGACAATTAAGTTTATATGGGAGGCTGCCTTTAACCCTGAGTGGATGGTATGTGTGTTCCTACCCCTACTCCATATGGGGTACCTCTGTGCACCCCTGCCTTAAGGGCTATGCGTGCCTCCTACCTCCCCTTTAACACGCCCCAAGCCTCGCAGCTGTTCCCTGGGTGTTGTTTGGCCTCCTGCCCTCTGGCGCTCTCTCTGGCACCCCTTTGGCTCGTCCTGCCCCAATGCCCCTCTCTGGCACCCCAGACTTGTCACCCACCTGATGCCCCCGGGCCTGGCCCGTAGCCGCTGCCCTGTTACCGGCACCCCCGGGCCTGGCACGCTCTTGGGTTACTACTCAACCTGCCGCCCCACTCTGGGGCCTATGACGCGCTCTTCGCGGCCGTTGCCACCTTCTGGGCCTACGCCACGCTCTTCATGTGCATTTGCTGCCCCTTCAGGGGCCCCACCCTCTCTGGGGCCTATACCGCGCTCCTCGTGCTTGGGGCTCAGGTGGCCGCCGCTGTGCCTGGCCCCTTGACCCTTCTCTGGGTCATTTGTCCCACTGCGCAAAATACCGCCCTTATGGGCTGGGGTCCAAAACCCTGCATACCGCGCCTCTCCGGCGCAGATAGTAGTGCCCCAGTGGCACCACTCCTGTGCCACTACTGGGCACCCGGGACCCCCAGGTTATTGGGGACCTCCCGTGAGGCCTCCTCTCACCCCTACAGCCTCACCCGGTCCTCCGGTTAACTATAACTGAAACCCAAGCCAACTGGCTATAACACAAACACCACAGAGCCTCCCTGCTTGTAATGTAAACTCCAAGCCCCCTCTAAGGCTCCCAACCCTACCTCTCTTCAGGGTGTTCTCATCCCTAGCATCATCACAGCCAGTCAGCAAGGTAAGGCTGCAACCACCAACTCAGCTGCTCAGCTCAGCCACAGAGGTCTTGCTCTTGCGGCTGCCAGAAGGGAACTGCTGGTCAGGCTCCGGCCTGGGGTGTTTATAAAGGCCCGGCCCTGCCCCCTTCTGGCCACCTGACCTACCTGGTTGCCCTGGCAACCAGCACCTGAGCTGCCCTGGTGATTGGCAGCTCTGTCAGTTTCAATCCCAGTCACGGGGCACCTACATGACCCCGTGACAGGCACACCAATGACTGAATGAGAATAGATTTTCATTTTGTATACCCTCTTGAAGCTATGATGCATTGGTCAATAACCGGCAATCTTGTAGTGCAGGGAATCTTGAAGATCCATTATTCTGTTTATTCTTCCCTAACCTTATATTCAGCTGTTTGCTGGCCCCAGCCCCAGACCATAGCAGAGCCATTTTGATATCCATCACACAGGTTTACTAGCAGACGAAGAAAAAAATCAGAAGTGTCTTTTAATTTATGAATTACAACTACACTAAATAAATAAATAAATCCCAAATTGGGAAACTGACTAGCCAGTGCAACATGACCTCGACAGGTGTATAAAAGTAACTTAAGCCACCCCATGTGCTACAATGCAAAAAGCATGCAAGTATATAGGTCAGTGATCACTTACATACCTCCAGCACTTGAGAGAGAGATGCCTTATTCTGTGTTTAGTTCCAAATCAGTTGAATAATAACAAGAATTTCACAGAGTCTGTATTGTAAAAACACACTCTGCTTTTGGAACTTATCATGAATTGAATATAACTATGATTAGACAATTTGAAAATAAATCATTTCAATTTTTCTTGGAAATATTTCTTTTAATTTGCTTTTCACTGAATTTCCAAAATTCAATTTAAAGAAGTTTAAATGTTAAATAACCCCAAAATAAAAATACTGATTTTGGGTTAAACCTAATGTTTCATTTGAGCTGCAACTAAGTTCATTTTATCATTTTCCTGAGAACACTAAGAAAAAATAAATCAAATTTGTCTGAAACATCCCCCAGTCCTCATTTATTTAATTTGCTCAACAAACTGAAGAATCTATTATCTTCATGTCTTTACTTGTAAGAATTTTGTTTGCACCTTTCACAACCATTATAAAGGTGATGAACTGACAGAAACACAAATATTGTCTTCATTTACTCTATTTTATTTTTCAGGAAGGTAGAAAGGGGTAGCTGTGTACAGGTTGATGTTTCACTTTAAATATATATATATTTTTAACTGTTTTGTACCAGTAGTCACTTTTACATTGCATCTAAAGAACACAAAGTAAAGGAATCAGTCTGGCACTTATACGGGAAATGAATTTGTCGGGGTATAATGGCATTGAAGCTTCTTTTACAATAAATTTTATTACTGAATAATAATACTAAATGATCCATTTTCAGCTTTATACACATTCATTTTGGAGGAAAAAGACTTAATTTACAGTTTGCTCTGTACATTTTTGTTATAGATGCAATGGCAGATGAGATTTATATTTGCTGCAATGAATGCAAATTGTAAGAACAACATTGGTGATAAATACAAATGCTAGCAACTAGAGATTTGTGAGTAGTTTGGAATTCACATAACATTTTAGTGTATATTCTGTTTCATAAATGAAATTAATTCATGTCACAGGATACATGCCCACCTATTTTCTATTAGATTCAAATAAAGAATCTACCAATGTACACATTTGTGAGCTTCTCTCAGTATATTCAGTATCAGTATTGCCTCTTTAATATAAGTTTTAAAGCAGAAATACATAGATTACAGAATTAGAGTAAGCTCACCATTTCCCTTTTGGCAAACCATACTTTGCTGTACTTTAAGTAACAATGGGTGCATCTACATATGCATTTACTCCAGCCTAGATTTACTGTGCAGTAAGCTATTGCACAGCAAGGGTTTTTGGATAGTTTCATAGTGCTTAGGGTCAGAAGGGACCTAAATAGATAATTAGGTCCGACCCCCTGCCCCAGGAAGGAACGAATGCAGGGTCATAACACCCCAGCCAAATATATGTCCAGCCTCCTGTAGGTGGTGTCTACACAGGCAGGGATTAGGTAAAAGATTTAATCCCAGTTCTGTGCAGCCCTGCAATGCAACCATGCTGACAGGGGTGGGAGGGGAGTGGGGGGTGGGGAAATGGCTCCCTCTGGGTACTACACCACGGGCTAGTATGGAGAACTGGCCCTGGGGGTCTGCCTGCTGCTGGGACAGGGACAACGCCCCCCTACCATGTCAGCAGTGAGCTCCTGGCCCTGATCAGGGGTATGGGGTCTGGAAAGAGCTGCAGGCTGCTAGCTCCCCACAGGCAGATCAGGGCACGGGGCTGGTTCCTACCTTACCCCTGCAGCTCTTTGCAAGCCCCATTCCTCAATCACTCAATTGGAGCACAGGGCTCAACCTGCTCCTGACCACAACAGTTCCAAGCCATCCCTGGGCTGTACAGGGAAGTGTAACTGTGCAGCCCGGAGCTGGCTGGGAACTGCCCAAAACAGGACAGTCCCCATTCATCTCCAGGCTGCACATACTTCTGCAATTGCCCCCACCAGCACAGTACCTATTCCCCTACCCTCACCAGCATGAACCTCTCAGGGACAGGAGCTATCTCCCACTGCCTGGTGGACAGCTGACTAGGATAAGCTTTTGCTTCCAGTCAGGCATCTACATGAGTGCTACAACACCATTACTAATGCCAAGTAAAATTGCTACTTGAATTTGCATGTAGCAAACTTACTCAGTATTAGGGAGGTTTTTTCTGTGAAGTAAGCATGTATATATGTGTAGATGCACATACTTACTTTGCAGTAAACTATCCTAATGTAAAGTTAAGCATGTAGATGCATCCCGTGTGCTCTAGAACCCTATTTTAGAAATTAAAGAATAATTTGAATGCTGTTTACATAGTCTGCATAAGTCAATGTATTCCTTTAGTTTCTATTGATAATTTGCAGTACTATTTTACTATTTTGCAGCTTTGCATGATGCAGTCCTATTCATCTTACTCTTAAGTATAAGCAAAACAAATAAGCTAATATATCCTGTATTTCATCTACCATATAGAAAGCAAAACACAAATTCATTTCCAAAATGGGTAGATACTTCCTCCTGATGAGAATGTAGCAGAACACAAACTATTGTTGAATAAATTGTTCTAGCACATTGTAAGAATGAGCTATTTAAGATTATCATTTAATCAAATGCACAGAACAAACAGACACATTTTATTAAAAAATGTTAATATCTGGAAACCATTTTGTCTCCTAGATCCCTCAACAATAAGACAACACATAAAGCAAACAAATTAAACAATGGAATCATAATTGATAGTACCCTCTCTTTTTTTCCCTTTATTCATGCCAATTGACACTGCAATAAAAGACTACTGAAACCTTCTATTATGAAACAATCCTAAACAATTCAGTATGAATTATGGCAATAGCATTCTATCAAAATGAATTGGCATTTGTATAAAATTTACTTTAAAGTCCCATTAGTTATAAGAAAAAAAAAAATGCTTTTGATTGTTTTTATAAACTATTATTGCAAATGCATGGACATTATTAGTGCAAGGTTATCTGTAGAACACAGCCAAAACTTTCAAATGTGACCATGGTTTTTGGTGCCTAATATGCATTTTCAGCAAGTTCTGAAAACCTGCTACTTGAAAAGAAATCCCTTTCAATTAATCACACAATTCCTTTCAATTAATCGCACCTGAAATCAATACCTACTTGAACATATTGAAACCTAAATATAAAAGCAACATACTTCAGGTTCATTTCTGACTAGTACAGTAATTAAAAGCTAAGGCACCTACATAACATAAAAAAAAAAATGAACTGGTTATGCTGGTACTCCCAGTCTGAAGTCAAATTGTGGATCCTGATTTCTATTAGCAATTCAGAACTAGTTTTGTTATAGGACAAAATGGAATCTTTTGTTTCAGTTAAATTATTACCATCCATTCTAATCAGGATTTTCCAACATGTATTTTTTTCCAGGGAGATGTGCAAGTTACAGCTATGTTTCTCGTAAGAAAAGAATTCATTTGTTCAGTGACTAGTCCATACTGGAGAGAAAAAGAGTGACCTTACCCACAAAAAAAAGCAGCAGATTGCCTCACCTGGCATGTGAGAGACAAATGTTTAAATCCTTGCTCTAAATTAGGAAGAGGAAGGATTTAAACCTAGGTCTCCTACATCCCTGGTAGCCATGTTAACCATCATGCTATTGGCTTACTATAGTAGAGATCTCTTACTTCCTCTCCTCCCCTCCCTCCCATTAAAAGGCTCAAAAGGTCCTGACATCAACCTGAGCCAGAATGGGAGTTTTCTGAAATCTTAAATAAAATAATAATCATGGAATAGAAAACAAACACAAAAAAAACCTAAACAAAAATCCCCTGTATCCTGCCCAACTATGAGAACAAAGTCCAATTATAGAATCTTTAAAAAAAAGTATATTATACTAAACAGAGAAGCAATTCTGACGCCATTATAATAAAATATATGCAAAAATATATAAATACCCTTTTATTCCCTGACCACAACACCATACCTAAGGCAAGTGGTGGAAGAATTCAGTTTTGGACTGTATGTTATCATCTTGGGTCCATAGATTTTCTTTATGTTTCTACATCTACAGTGAGTATGCTTAGAAAAAAAGCACAAAACAAATTAAAATTCAAAATCTCACAGGGAGAATAATATCCCTGTGACAGGGGGCAAGCTCAGGGCCGAGTCTCAAGTCAGCTGGCTTGCCTGTCTATGGTGCAGTCTGTCGAGTCTCATCTGCCATGACTTGGCTGTAACAATGAACTGGTGATAAATGTGGAAGGCTACCCATTACATTCCCAGATGCCGGGGGGGGGGGGGGGGGGTATCCACAGTTCCGTACCAACCCTACACCATGGCCCATGCTTTGTAGATGGCATCCAGTATGTCACTATGCTCCCTGCCTAAAGCTGGGCCAACTTAGTCCTTCATCAGGTCTCATGCACTCACACACTCATACTGCCCCCATTCACTGAGGCCCCTTCACTCCACCCTCTCTCACAGGGTCTCTTGCCCACTGCACAATACTATGCCCTCTTCACTCTGCTCTGCTCCCTTGAGTGGCTCCGTAGGCCATCAGGATTATCCGAGTCATGCCTCAGGTAGTGACAAGCAGTCTTTTGGGCCCCTCCCGTGACCATCACTTGGGTAGTGTCCAGCAAATTCACAGAACGGAGGTCTAACTCTGCCCTAGCCCCTCACTGGGCTTCTCACACCCTACAACTTGATCTCATGGGTGTTGGCCCATATGCTGACCATCTGGCCATCCCACAGCCCTACTAAGCACACCCCCTTGGACTGCCCTTCAGGCTGATCTTCAGCCCTATTCAGTGACTGTCAGGGCTCTCACCACTGCCCCTTCCCTGGGGCCTCTGAGGTCTTTCACCCATATAGGTTCAGGTGGCCACAGCTGTACCTGGCCCCCTTACTCACAGTGTTGCAGGGGCTGGGGTTATTAAGGTGCCCCAACCCACCTTTCACTGGCAAGGTGAGCGGTCCTGGTGTGTGAATGGGGCTGCCATGCCACCGGCAGTCCCACCAGGTCTCCCTATCCCATAGGGTGCAGTTTCAGGTCATGACCTCCAAGCCATTCCCCCTAGCCACTGCCCTTACCTCCACGATGTTCCACACTTCAAGAGAGCTGGATGGTGCTGCTCCCTCGGTTGCAAGCAGCTAACTGCTATCTCTGCCTGGCTGACCTTTGTTTGAAAATGGCCACCTTAATCAGGCACCTGTTGGCTGCCTGCTCTGGACGTTAAAAGTGACAGGCACCAAAGGTGCACTGCCACAATTCCCAATTCAGGTTATTCATTTTAAAGATAAATTACGCCATGAAAAATGATAGACAATCATTTTTACATTTATCCAATTTTTACAATATCTAACTCACAGTGTATCTGTTATTTATCCAAAAAACCTGTTTTCCTGTGCATTTAATTAGCTTTCTACCTATGAGAAACATGTCATCAATGTTGGTATCAAGAAAGAAGACATACTTTTGAGGTGGATGCCTCAGAAGCACATGGGCAAGTAGAAAAGCAAATATAAAGAAAAGCAAATAGTCTCAATTAAGCAAATGCCAGAATACATGTATGACATTTTATTTGGGACAAAAATTGGGCCACTATCACTTTCAAAGAAAGAAACATCTGTAACTTATGTAAACATACAGACTGTGTCTTCAATATGAAGTGTAAGAGTGAAGTTGTAGCCATGATGGTCCAGAAATTATGTGAGAGGCAAGGGTTTCTTAGAATGCTATCTTTTATTAGACCAAATATCTAAATTGGGATGAAGTTAGAGAAGTTTTTGAATGTAAGACATTCATGGATTAATAGACATTAGGGCTGGAAGGGACCTCACAAAATCATCAGGTCCAGCCCCCTACCCAAGGGGCAGGATGTCTGCTGGGATCACTTGACCCCAGCAGGATAAGCATCCAAGTGTGTTTTAAAGGTGTTCAGAGTAGGTGCTTGCACCACTCCTGGGTGAAATGGGGGTGGGGGTGGTCAGGAGAATTCCAGACTCTGGGGACTTGGATAGTTAAGAAGTTTTTTATGTCCAGCCTAAAAAGGTCTTCCCAGAGTTTAGACCTTTTCTTTCCTTGAGGTACGCTGGTGAACAGGTTCTCCCAGTTCCTGGTGCATATCCCTAATATACTTATAGGCTGCCACCCCCTGAGCCTTTGCTTTTCCAGGCTGAAGGGTCCCATGTCTCTCAGCCTTTCCTCATAAGACTTGTTCTCTTGTCCTCTGATCATGTGCATGGCTCTACTCTGAACTCTAGCTTCTTCACATCCTTCCTAAAGTGCAGAGCCCAAAACTGGATGCAGTACTTCAGCTGTGGCCCTACCAAGACTGAATACAGTAGAAGGATGACTTCCTGTGTCTTGCTTGAGATGCATCAATAGATACAAGCCATGGTTTTGTTTGCTTTGCTGACTGTGACATTGAATTAGTGGCTCATGTTCATCTTGTGGTTAGTCAGGATGCCCAATTCCCTTTCGGTCACGGTGCTAGGAAGTGTAGCACTGCTGAGTATGGTAAGTATGATGTGGATCCCCTTACCCCCCGCTCAAGTGGATCACCTTGCATTTCTCAGTGTTGAATGCCATCAGGTTTTTTACCTTGCAAGCCTGTCCAGGTAAGCCTGAATCACCAGCTTATCCTCTAGTGTGACCACACTTCCCCATAGTTTTATGTCATCAGTGAATTTAGCCAGTCTGTTTCTGATTTCTGAACCCAGATCATTTATAAAGGTACTGGTGCAAGTATGAGTACTCAGGTCTCCAATTGTAGGAAGCTAAGTACAGCAAATAAAGCATGTCACAGGGGAGGGACCAATACAAAAGGATAGACCTCAGTAACCCTCAAATACAGGACTACAACAGTTTGCCAACTTGTATTCACTGACCTTTTTCTTCCCCTAAAAATAATCTCACTATTGTCACCACCCATGTACCTGTACTGATAGTGGTAACAAGAAGTCTTAGTGCAGATCAGCTATTTAAATGGCTGTTACTTTTGAAACCACTGGGTTATATCTGTTTGCCTGTGGAAGTCTCCATAACATTGCTGGAAAAGCCCCAGTGCCTGGCCTAAATGAGCATTACCACTATTCACAGCAAGAGTGCAATTTTAGTTATTTTGACAGATGTGTTGAGCACCATTTAAAGGAAAAGCTCTATTAGCTAGCACTAATAGTAGGTCTGATACATACTTTTTGCTACCAGATGTGTAGGCATGCGTGATTTGAGGCGCTGCAAATCTCTTTGTGGAGCAACAAACCACACATGTTGCGTGATAAACCATTTTCCACACCAATAATTAGCAGTGTTGGGGCAAAATTTGGTACCAGGATTTCCCAGCATTGAAAAAAGCAAAAAACAACCCCCCGCCAAAAAACACCCTGAAAAAAAAAGAAGCATAAAGAATGCCAAACTGCTGTGTGATGGGACAAACACAGAGACAGGGGAGCAGGCAGCCCAGGGCTGCTCCCCTGTCTATGCATTCCTCAGTGTGGGGGCTCTGCTGGAGCATGTGGAGCCCCTGTTTCAAGGGACATTGCACCCCACCCAGCTGTAGAGTAGCAGGCTGGGGCACAGTGTGCCTCAAGATGGGGGAGCAGGCAGCCCTGAGCTAGCTGCTCCCCTGTCTCTGCATGTCTCAGCTTAAGGTCTCCACTGTGGAGCCCCCTGCACTGAGGCACATGGAGACAGGGCAGCAGCAAGCCCAGGGAGCTGCCTGCTCCCCTGTCTTGAGACACACTGCATCCCTGCTAGCTGGGGAGTGGCTGGCTGGGGCGCAGGGTGCCTCAGTGTGGGGGCTCTCCAGTTGCAGAGATGGGGGAGCAGGCCCATTTAGGTCGCCTGCTCCCCCATCTCCATGTGCCACTCCCTGGTTGACTGGGGCACTAGGTGCCTCAATGTGGGGGGTGCCTGCCAGCTAGCGCTGCGCTGAGGCAGTCGGTGCCCCACCCAGCACCTCCCTGTAGAGCAGTGGGATAATGTAGCCGCCTGCAAATCACACAAGCAGAGGCATACACTGTGGCACAAATTTGTGCTGCTACTATTTGTGCTGCTGCAAACACACACCCCTGCTTATGTGGACATGGCCTTATGGTCAATTTTAAACCTAAGAAAATGTTTTGTTACCCTACACATAATTGGTAGGATAGGAAAGGACTGTGGGGTCACTGTAGGGTTCCCTTTGCAAAGGGGCTCATGAACTGCAATGTGATGGAAGATAATTGGTGTTGAATTTATGGAAGTAAGAATCAACTTAACCCAACCTTCACAGCTCCCCCTACCTTCACAACATTATGTTATCTCCCTTATTACAGCTCTTGAGTTTGTTGGTAGGGGGTTGTCTTACAGTTTGTGTTGGTAGTGGTTATGGAGAAGAGATATGGAAGGGGTCACAGGTTTCCTGGTTTCTCAGCTGTGCTACTACCTACCTCCTTCCTTTTCTCAGAATGTGAAGAAGCATCAGTGTTATAGAGAAATAGCTAATGTCTACTTAACAGAAATTGTTGGTATAACTTATCCTGGCAAGATTACAGGAGCATCAGTTTTCTAAAATAAATCAAGCTGTCTCTTTCTTGATCATTTACATTAAACCTGTAAGCAACATCCTATGCAAATTTCATACTTCCTATAATACCAAACACTGAATGGTAACCTTTGCAAGCGAAGCTTCCCCTGTCCCCCAATAATTCTTTTTCCCTGGGCATTAATTTCCCCGACAGTAATCATCCTTTCACATTTTTTCCAGACTCATTTAAAGACTATGCAATAAGGTTTGATGATATTGGATTTGTAGTAGGTTTAAGGTCAAAATGAAATCTATTCTTAATCGTTCTTGGGATTCTGTTGAATGGTGCAAGTGTTCAAATATGTACACATAGTTCTGCAAATTGCCTCCAGCACCTTGCAGTAAATAAGTCTGTTTCATACAGACTTTCTGGAATTGCAAAGGGAAAAGACAGACAGAAACACATGCTTTATGTTCTGTAGGGTATTTAAATGAGCCATTAAGGAGGTCAGAAGTAAACAATATCTAGTTGTCATATTTATCTCTAAAACATAATAGATAGAACATCATTTGGGTGTAATGTACTGTCAGCAGTCATCTATCTATTGTAACGTTTTCTGTCTTACGAAACTGGCCCAAGTTTTTAGAAACAAAAACACAAACATGCACCGTTTTTCACATAAATACAAATTGGGAGCAAGGAACATATGATGAATGCAGATCAAGGCTCCACATAAGGCACATGTATAGTTCATGACATTTGTACACATGTCCATGCTAGGCGTGTGTGTGCACACTCCAAAACAGTTGCACTTTTGCTATGTACTTTTAGAAAAGTCATCCTATATTTTGAGACCAAAGGAGCAAAGGAATCCATGCAAAATCCCAGAATGTATCCAGTATAATAAAATAAATGACAGTGCAGCAGAAAGAGGAAAAAAAATCAGTTCCAAGAATATTCACAGACAGAAAATCCATATTCTGAATTATTTTAACCTGCATTTTTAGTACTTGCATCAGTAAAATAAAAGTCTGTTGTGTTCTACAAGCATTTCTTGGAAGGCACATGCTTATTTGCTTATTACTTATTTACTAGATTTTTTGTCTGATTATAAAGCATGTTAAAAACACTAGTTCTGATGGACATGTAAGTTTGTCACTCATGATAACACTGGTTCTGTACAAATCCAGTGAGTACTTTTATTTTGTACAGTAATGCATCAGACTTCAACAATCTGTAACTAAATTCCAAGACTTTAATGGCTCTTGCATTATGACTGAATGTACAAACTCAGAGAAATATTCAAAGAGTCAGCAGATTCTGGGGAAGTGGTCCTCAGAATAAGACAGTTATTTTTTTTCCTTGTTAAAGTGATGTCCCCTCAAATAGCTAACACAGTAAATGTATTCATGATAGATATGAAGGTCCGAGCCTGACTTCATGGCATATAATGTGTGATTGCCAACTTGAACCGACAATGCACATGTCTTAACTGATTATATTAAGATTTAACTGGTTCAGCCAATCTATTGCATCTCAGCTGCTGGCCTCTTGTGCTCAAATTAACATCTCTAAAATGATGGGTCATTTCACTAGCTGGCTATGTACCATGAAAATACTTATTTAAATATGTTGGCACAGTGCTAATGGAAAGTATGGAATTACTGGCTTTATTCACTGCAAAAGAAATTTTCGCTACTAAGGAAGTTAGGTGACATCACACTGAATAACTGCAAACTTGTACTTTTCTCATAAGAACTCAATGCTTTTCATGTTTAGATTTGCTTCCGTTACCTTCAGGTGAGGCCACAAACATTGTGACAATATGCAAGAGGAATGCCTCATCACACAGGACAAAACATAACATTTGTGTCAGTATTTTTCACTGCATTTTAAAGCTAATCTCAGAAGACAGCTAAACAAATGGAGGGGAAAGGCTTAAAAAGAAGAAAAACACATGCGCTACATCAGTGACTTTCCACTGGGTTGCTGTGTCACCCTGGCATGCCATGAGATCTTTTTAAGTGTACCAAAATATTTTAAGCAATAGAATACTTGTTCTATTTTTTTCTCTAGACAAAAGCTAAGAGCTGGCAAAAGGGTGCTTTGAGTCTAAAACTGTTAATAAAATGCAGTTCTTCTCAACATTCTCCCTTTTGTTGTTTTCTTACAGTTCCTCATTTTCCTAACTCTTTTGATCACTGTCAGTAAAAGCCCATGCCAGGTGGAATTCACCCTTTGACTTTGGGCTCCTTCTGCCATATAGCTATCCTCTTTATAATAAGACTAAAAGACTGAGTATTTAAAATTGCTACCTGCATACACAGCAACCTCTCCAAATTCCTTCATATAGAAATAACTATTTACTTTTGTCTACAAAGAAAGAAAAGACAATCACTATAAGCCCTCATGTCACCCTTGATAGCCAAACATGATGGTTTGAACCATGCAGACTAAGCTACATCTGAAAGCAAGAAAAAGTTTGTTCCTAATTCAGTTGGTCATTAAAAACTGCTGTTCTGCTAATGGTGCATAAGAGGCTGGACACTTACATGTAATATACCTGCACTTGAGTGGTGCAATAGTCAGCAAGTGGAAACACATCCAATATTAGTACAGATTAACTTTTTAGCTTGGATGTCCGTGGGTTCAGTGAATGCAAGCTGTCTAATACAGACACTTAGGATTACTGGAATTGTTATTATTTTTTATTGTCTAGACTGTAATAAAGCATACAATGGGCATCAAGTACAATTCATTCTTAGCTTCAGCAAATAAAACCCACTTAGGCTTTTTCAATTTTCATGCCTTTCTTTTGTTCAAGGCTTTATTATTTCCATGAAGTCTAACTTCTCCTATCATAAATTCCAGGATTAGAGCAAAACTAAGTCACTATTCAAGAGAAACAGGGAGAAATAAAGAAAGGGTTCAGTAATAGCCACAGTTGTGACTTTCAAGCTTGCTCAGATAGACTGTGCAAGTTAAAAGATGCACGTAATTTAGAGAGAGGCATGACATTGCTCGTTAATTCTTTGCTGGTGCTATGCCTGGTGTCACAGGGCATTGACAAATAATAACTTCTGCAGAATTACCTAGCATGTAACAGAAAGCCGCCACAGATAAAAAAAAGTAGTAAGTTTACTACCTTTCAACCTTTTCACCTTAGACCCTAATCATGTATACTGCTCTGCACAAGTAGACATCTGCATTCATAGGGAACATCCAGAAAAGCATGCACGTGTCTCTTGCATCATCATACAGCACCTCAAAAAGCTTTGAGAGGCACATGCAGGAACAAAAAAAGTTTCAGCAAAGGGGCAAAATTAGACATGGATATCCAGGGATCAAAAGTTACCCCATGCAAAAAAAAGTGGGTGAGGGCACAGTCCAGGATTGAGCCCTGAAGCAACCAGAGACTTGGTCCTCCACAGGGACACTCTGGTAGCCAGCCAGAGTGTGTCTATGGCTGGCCCTTGCCCTGGTGCTGAAGCACGCTGCCTGCCCATGTAGGGGAGGCAGCATGCCAGCCACAGGGAGCTGGACCCAGGCTTCTGCCAGTAAGTAGGGGGTGGGAGAGCTGGAGGAAGGGGGAAAGGATGCCTGCTGGGGTATGGGGCCAGCATGGGGGGGACACCTGCTGGCCCCATACCCCACCTGCTCCCCAAGCCCCCCCCCAGATCACTGCCCCACCTGGCCCCATCCCCCACCTGCCTCCCAAGCTTCCCAATCATTGCCCTGCCCAGTCCCATCCCCCACCTGCCCCCAAACCCCCTGATCACTGCCCCGCCCAGTTCCAGCATCCCACCTATTAAAGAAAAAAAAAGAAGCCCTGCACTCATCAGCAGTGCTGCCATCAGGGGTCACTGGGGCCTCATGGCAGAGCCCCCTGGCACAGCCATGAGGCAGCAGGGACTGGCCTTGGCTGCCTGGCACCCGCACTGCCACTGCCCCATTGCGTGGGTGCATCCCAGCCTGTCAGGGTATTGTGCAGCTCTGTGCTCTGTCAGGCAGCTGGGGCTGCTCAGGCTGAGTGGTGCCAGGCCCCGGAAGACACCACTGGCTTCCTTTCACCGTATTGACTTGGTTCTGTCTATTAACAATCTCTGGGTCCAATCTCTGAGCTAGTTTCTGTTAAGTTGTTGAGGCCACAACTTGCCAATTTTACCATAGGGACATCGTGGAAGACCAAGTCAAAGGCCTTTCTGAAATGTAAGTATATGATGCCAACCCCATTTCCCTTACCCAGATGGTGAGTTACCTGATCATAAAAGGAGATGTGCTGTCATTTAGAATACTGCCTTCTGTTATCCTACCAATGATTGATTCTTTGATAATTTTTTTCAGGGTTTTTCCAGGGACCAAAGTCAGACTGATTGGCCCATAATTCCCTGGGTCTATCTGAGAGATCCAGCTTGCAGCATTGACCCTAAGTCAACTAGTAAAAATGAAACTCGTGTTTTAGGGAGAAGCTGCAAATTTAGCATGTTATGAAATTGGAAACCTTGAGAGATCCACTTAAAACACCATGCGCATCCAATATCTTTCAAGAAGCAATTCCTGTAAAACCACTGTAAAATCAAATGATACAGCCATAGAGAGAAATTAAAAAAAATAGTCTGACAACTCTACCTGCACAAGAGACACAGTTGTGGCAACTTTATCAAGAACTTTTTCTTTCTTGGTTTCTTTAACTGGCATAAAAAGTTAAATCACCTGGATTTGCTATACCCAGTTGTAGGCTGAATTTATGTAGCTACCTCACCAGTGCTGATAAAGGGGAATAATTACTTCCCTTGATCTGCTTACAACACAACTACCAATGCAGCCCAGTATGCTGTTAGCCTTCTTTGCAACAAGGACAGCTAATCAGCATGGGTTCAGTATCCTCATGCCAACCTCTTCAGAATAGAACTTCTGGGTTCAATCCCAGTTTTACCACTGCAGTCCTATATAGCAATTTCTCTATTGATCTATCTACCCAAGGATGCCCATCCAGCCACTCCTACATATACACTCCAAACCCTGAACTAGGCCACTAAGACTGCTCTGCAGTCATGACCACTGGCCTCTCTGGCATACCAGATCTTGAGAGTGGCTGTTGACCCTAAAATCACTCTCAAAGTAGCTTCCCTGGCATATTTCCAGCTATGGAGCACATGTGTGAGCAAGCAGGGAAGTGAGTGGGGTTCAGGACCATTTCCAAAAGTTGTACAACCACCAGAGGGTAGCCAGGTTTGGGGTCTGTTTTCCCTTTCACACTTTTTCTGTGTATTAGATTACAAGTTCTTTCAAGTAGTCAGAGGGGACCAGCAGGCACCGGGAAAGTCCTTGTTCCCCCGAGCACTACCAGGAAGAGTCACAAGCTGGCAGAGGGTAGATTTAGGCTAGATATCAGAAGGCGCTACTTCACGGTCAGGGCGGCTAGGATCTGGAACCAACTTCCAAGAGAAGTGGTGCTGGCTCCTACCCTGGGGGTCTTTAAGGGGAGGCTAGATGTACACCTTGCTGGGGTCATTTGACCCCAGTACTCTTTCCTGCCATGGCAGAGGGTCAGACTCGATGATCTGCTCAGGTCCCTTCCGACCCTACAAACTATGAAACTATAAGTAAAGACTTTCTGCACTTAGTCAGTACACACTACCACAAAGCAGATTAATAATAATTACTAATGATATTAGACTCTTCTAGGACCCTGACCACCCCAAGGGAAAAGGTGAGAAAGGAATAATTAATCTCAAACATGTACAGAGAAAAATGCAATCTAAACGGCAATCTTTCTCCACATATATATCAGTTTTATAAATACGTATCTTATATCATATAATTAAATTCTGCTTTCTAAGGAGCATAAAGTGATAAAGAAAAATTGTTCCCCTAACACCAGTGGTTATTATAACACATTTTTTCCCCTTATTCTCTATGTAGAACATCTGTTAACCTTGTCAGCCCCCTGTGGTCTTCTTACTGCCAGATGCTATTCTCAAACCTGCAATTATGAAGCTCAAGAATTTGGCTTTGCTACACCTTTATAAAGCAAACAGAGTCCTCTGCAAATAATTGAGGATAAAGCTCATAGCTCTGAAACTGGGAGACTTTCACAGAAATATAGGTCTTCATTTGTACCAGCAACAGGACTGGTTGGAAATGTTCTAATGGAAGTTCTCTACTCTAAAATGCTGAGTTAAATAATTGAAACATTAAATGCTAACATATTGATTTTCTTGATATTTTCATTATGAAATTATTGAAACATTTAATTACTTGCATATCGTATAGTCTAAACAACAGTCATGTTGAAATATTTCAACAAGTTTAATTTGATGTTACCAAAACAACTTTGAAAATTAAAATTCTGTTTTTGATTTAGGAGAAGAGGAAGTATTATCATGTTAGAATTTTATGTATAATGTATTTTCTTTATTTCAATTAACTCTAATTGATAAAAGGAATAGGCATGTCTACACGTGTCCTTTGATGCACATTAGCCTATTTAACATGCATTAAAGTGACACCAAAAATCCATGCGCTTTCACTCACGTGCATTACAATAGGCTAATGCACCTTTTTCTATTACCTGACAATGGAGGTACTAAATTTACTGTGCATTACCAAAAGCATATTAATAAATGTGTAGATGCGTCCAATGTTGACAAACTTAACTAAAAGCAAGTGCCACCAATCTATGTGATATCACAAATGGTTTTCAGGGGAAATTTTTCAAGTTAATTTTGACTTCCCCTGGTATAACTTGCACCCAGCAGTGCATCCTTTGCTATGTAGTCAATAGGAAGTCAAAATGTAGTCAAAATAAGTCTAGCTATTCTTGCCTTAACAAAGTCAGATTATAGATCCAAAGACGCATAGTCTTTTCATTAATATGTGAAGCTCCCTGGAAGATACTGATCCCTTAAATCAGTGATCAGATCAAAAGATTGACTAGATTAAATCCCTTATCTTGATTGCCATCAAAAGATGGTCTCAATTATACCGTACATAACCCTATTAAATGTTGTAATATTATTTTTAACTAAGTCCTGATCATGGCCTTAAAGGAACTGCCTGGGCCATTCAGTCCTGTCCTCTGTGTTCACAGGCAATCACTTGTTCAAAAGACTCTGTGAAACAGTACACTCTGGCCTCTATTCTTCTCTAGTCTCAAAGCACCCTAAAATGTTTGCTGCTACTGACCAGGGGGATAATGGGAAGACATGAGTAAAAATAGGCTCAGAATTTGAGGGAAACTATTGCCTAATAAACATTTTTAATTTTAACTGGGAAAGGTATGATTTTGAATATTAAAGGCAGAAACAATAATGTCTTTGTTAACCTAGTATTTTCTTTTTAAAGAAGAGAACTTCTGGCATGAATAAAAGTAGATTTTTTTTTTACCTGCTATAATATATGTGAGAGACAAAAGTTGGATAGAACATACCTTTACAAAATGTGAGGGAAGAGAGAAAGGCTGGCACATCAGTGAAACGAGAAATGTCACAAACCTGCTTTATAGCTGTGACATGGCATGAGATGACAATCTAGGCCATATGCCACAGCCAAAAAAGGGTGTATGACATGCCCTTAATTTATTAATATACATAAGCAGCCCCTTAGTGCACAGTACTGTGATACTTAAAGATCAATAGTGCCATACTTCAGAGCCATCTTAACCAATGTTAAGGGGAAAAAAATTAGATGACATTGAGAACATTGATAATACCTGCTAAACTAGCAATACTGCACTCCAGGCAAAAGCAAAGCACACAGAAATGCACAGAAACCTCAAAAAGCTAACCAGAATACTGTTATTGAACAGATAAATAAAATAAGGCCTGACTGCCTTTTACTAAACATTTTGACCCCTTGAAAATTTTCCCTTATTCTTCTAAGTAGTTTTCCTAGACAGGTATTCTTTATTTTTCTCAGACCTCTTAAGTAGTTCTCAACAAATCATCCAGACAACTTTTAACCATTATTTTACAGCATGTACAGACATTCATTCTTCCAGGATAAAATCTCCTGGGAGTGATTTAACCTTGGTTGTTCCCAGGTTATTTTTTCTCCTGAAGTAGCAATTTTTACTCTGGGATAAAACCTGAGCATCTGGACACTCATGGTTTCTCCAAGGAGACCAGTGACTCTCCCAAGAGAAACTGAATGTCTTAGGCCTTAGTCTTCTTACTACCAAGGGACCTATACTTGGTAGCAAGCTCATGAGTTGAGCAATAAGAGGCTCCCTTCTCCCTCTGGGGCAGTAACCCTGTGGTGCTTCAAATTAGTAATCTGAACCACATCATTTTTCTGCTATTTGATTTGCAAAATGTGAAAGTAGCTATATGGATTTGTTCAGCTGGGATAGGTATGATTTAACTGGGATAGGTATGATTTTGAATATTAAAATTATTGAATCCCAATAAGCAAATTGTTTTGCCATAGCATATCTAGTGACTCTGATAGTTCACTCATAATGGAAAAAGCCATTATGAAAAGGCCAAGCTGCTTGGGCCATATTCTGCATCCTCTTCTCAGTTATTTTTTGTCTTTGCACATCTGCTCTCTGAGTATATATACTAGCAAACATTTTAACATAACTTTTTCTCTTTTTTTCAGTCTTAGCACAGATACCTACTAAAAAAGTTGTAACTGAGGTAGTACCAAGCAGGTAAGCTAATAGCTCGTCCAGATGCTGCAATTTTGTTCTATACACACATATTTGCCTTCATCACAAAACATAACAGCATATTAAATATATAACTAGCATATGAATAGGAATTATATTGTTATCATTTACATTAAGATATCAACTAAAGTCTTGACCATGGATCAGAGTGGCAGTCTGTTAGTCATTATACAAAAAACATGAAACACCCTAAGGAACTTGTAAACCTTGCATGAAACAGGACAGACAACATGCTAGGGAAGCAATGAGACAATCTTCACTAGCAAAAGCAACACACTAAGATTTCTGTAGGCATCATAATAATGGAAAGTTTTAGAGATGCATATGAATTTGTTGCCTTCTGGCTGGTGTAATCTCTCCTGTTTCCACATAGCTGTAGCACAGGGGCAGGCAATTATTTGGGCCCACGGGCCACACATGCAGTTCTGAGGAGCTGCTTCAGTCTGGTCAGCACCCCCACCCCTCACTGGCAACAGTCCAGAGTCTACAAGCCCTGTGGCTCCTCCCCACCACCCCATGCCAAGCAAAAGCTTTTTCCAGGCTGCTACAGCTGCTGCCACTTCTCAGCGTGGGTAGGTGAGTCTGGAGCAGGTATGTGTGGGGAGAGCAGGGGGTCAGAGCTATGTGCATGGGTCCTGGCTGGTCTGGAGCTGGACCACTCTCCCAGGCTGAGTCTCAAGTGAGCACGGGTTGGGGGCTGGGGTTAGGTGTACATGTCCCTGGCTAGTACCACAGCACTGGGGCCAGTGGCGCTGGGACCCAGAAGTAGAAGCCACTGCCTGGGATGTCTAGAAAGGCAGTCCAGCTGAGAAGCCACCCCAGCCCTGCTGTGTGCACATGGGGTAGCGAGACACACCACAAGCCAGACGGCATCTGGCCTAGGTGGGACTGAGGGACCTGCCACGGGCTGGAAAATGTCCCTCTGCAGGCCAGATCTGGCCCACAGGTCATATTTTGCCCACCCTTGCTGTAGCACCTCCTTGTGGGCTAAGCCAGTCCTGCCTGTCCATTGTCCTCTGGTTCCCATCTATCCTTCCTGCCTCACCTTGATGGAATGTTATTCTCATGCTATGGAGATTGAACCCTCTGAGGCTGGGATAAATTCCTTGGCATCTCTACTCTTCCTGGTGTTCCTCCTTTTCTTTCTCTGCAGGAATTCATGCTCCTTGTTCCCCCTTCACCAGATATATCCATTTGGCCTTAATAATTGCCCTACTCATGCTAATTATGGCCGCCAGCTTCCCTTATAGCTATGCTCATGCTTGTGAGTCTTCTTTTACTGTGTTCTCTCCTCCTACTCATGGGCTCCTAGCTCTTACAGGCTTGTTCCCAACTGCCAAGTTCCCATGTCCCTCAGCCCCGTCTAGCAGTCATCTCAGCAGATGCCCTTGCCCTCTTGGCTTCAACTCATCAATCCACCAAACCCCAAGTCCTTGAGTTTTATCTGGGACTTCAGCCTCTCAGCCCACTGGAACCTGGACCCTTGGGGCATCCCACTTCTCCTATAGCCATTTTCAAATGATTGGCAATAAAGAAAACCTCTTACCTTTCTGGATACACTTCTTATAGGAAAGCCATTCCTGTAACAGTGAATAGGTTTTTACTAGCTGAGTACTTCCATGCCTTTGCAACTCTGGGTCATGCCACCCACCAGAGCTCTTCCTTCCACCAACCTCAGGACTAAGGACCTGAATATATGCCTATATATAGTCTGACTCCATGTAAACGATCTCATTTTTTCAGCCCCAAAACAGGATGCGTAGGAGTTTGTATTAAACCTGGCACAAGCCTATCTCCCTACAGCCTGCTTCCTAACAAGTGAGGTCACACCCCTGCTCAGCATTTCCTAATTAAAACAGCTCTTGCCCTATCTCTCTGCTTCAACTTGTGTCTGACTTCTTTCACCCCAACCCTGGGATACCCTGCAAGGATTGTGGCTACATTCTCCACCGCTTTATTTTGGGGCCTCCAAAAGGCTTCTTAATAGGTCTGTGGGAGTAGGCAGATATTTATTCCAGCTTTGGATCTGGCCACTTCAGATGTTGGTGATACGATCCAGAGCTTTGGATCAGTTTACCATTTCGATCTGGCCCGCAGTGGGAGGTTCACCTTTAGGAACACCAGCTGCTCCACCAAAGCAGGATCCAAGCAGGTGTGGTGGGGTGTCACAGCATCCCCAGCAACACCCTCCCACTTGGAACACTGGTTGGTGGACAGGACAGATGTTGCTGGGCAACTGTGGCTAGATACTGATACTGATACATATAGCTGTGGCTTGCCCAGTAGGCTGCCACTGGCAGCCCTGTCCCCCTCCAAGGCATCCCTCATTATTAGGAGCAGCCTGTGTGCCACACAGCGGATGCCAACAAAATTGGCATCACAGACAGCCTTCACCATATTGGCCCTGTTGTTGGTGACCATGAATCCACAAGTGAGCTGGGCCTGCCCAACTAGCGACTCCTGCACCGTGCGGTTCATGGCCCCCATGATCTCCCTTGCTGGGTGGGAACTCATCCAGCACCTCGGTTTGCAGTAGAGCCCACCGACAGCCTGACTGATCGCACCAGTGCCCTGTGAGGGAGAAGTAGGCATGATCACCACCCCAGCTGCTCCAGATATCAGAGGTGAAATGCCCTGCCTGCAGCCCTGCCTTGTGCAGCTCCTCCCTCAAGTACTCCCTGCATGCCTCATACAGGGAAGGCACCGCTGTCCTGCTAGAGGTGGTGTGTGTGGGCACTTTGTAAAATGGGGCCAGAAGTGCTACAAAAACTGCCTGAACCCTGGCTGCTCAACTAGGGAGAAGGGCTGGCTACCCAGAGCAAGCATCTCCCCAATACTCTGGGTGATCTTGCTCACCTTGGGAATGTGCCCTCCTGCTTTCTTTCCACCTTTCCCCTACTGGTCCAGGATGGACTGCCTCTGCTTTGGGGGGAAGGGGGCTTTGGAGTGAGTGGGGGACTTCCCTTTCAGCACACTTGCAGGAAGAAGGACAAGGGGGTTCTGCCTCCTCAGATGCAGCAGCATCACCATGGTAGAAAAGTGTCTCACATTCTTGCCACAGCTCATGTGCCTTCGGCAGTGCTGGCAGATGGCAAACCTGGGATCATCTGCAAGCTCAAAAAGCTCCCACACTACACTACTCCCCCACTTCTGAGTTAAGGGTGAGGATCCTGCCTTATCTCACTCCTCAGTAGGCTGAGACTCAACAGCAGGAGAAGCTGCCTCAGTTGAGCAACTTGCCTCCAAAACCTCAGCCTCCTCCAAGGTGCTGCTTTCTGGAGGAGACCTGGGTCTAGGGGAAACATGAGGGGTGTGGAGCATAGACTCTGATTCCCCCTCAGTCCCCAGAACTGCCTGAGCCAGTGCGCTCAGCATCCCTAGTTCCAGCTCCAGCTCCTCCTCTGGCAGTGGGATGCTCATGCTGAGAGATGACTTCGGGGTGGAGGAGATAGTGATTCCACTGCTGTTGCCTACTTCTGGACTCTGGGGAGGTGGTGCAGGTGCAGGGAAATCAGGTGCAGACACTGCTCCACCTCCTTGCTTTCACTAGCAGCACTGATGTCATGGTTGCTTGGGAAGAGAATGTGTCTGTGTTTGGGGCAGGGGAGTGCTTGCAGCTCTAGCTCTCTCCTTATCCCCTCTCCCTCCCATGCCAGAAGATCTGGCACCTTCATTTTAATTTTGTGTTGTGTGTTTTATTCCCTCTGTTGTGTGCATGCACTGCACTCTTCTTTGATTGTTTGCTTCAGTGTTAAGAGCTATGTAAAAATTGTGTGCTGTCTGTCTTTTTCTCCTAGGAATATCTGATTTTTCTTCTTTATGTTGTGTATGTGTGTGCAATCTGTGTGCCTCCCTGCACAATGATGGATCAAACTGGCAGGGAAAACACAGCTTGCTTTCTTTCTTTTTTTTTTGCAAACTTTGAAACAAGAGCAAATATAAATTGAAATAAATGAATTTAATAGTACTAAGAGATGCTAGGCTAAGATAAGCTAAGTTAAATCCTACCCAATCCTTTCTAACAACAAAAAGGAGCAGGTAAGTTCAACTACTGAGTAAAGTAACCAAGCTGAGATGCTTGAGTCTGCTAGGGTACCTTTCTCACTCGGTTCCTGAGAGGGAACAAGGTAGCCAAAGGTATACTGTTTTATGCTGTTTCTAGGTCCCTTCCACCAGATGCTGTCATTGGAAAGGCAGCCAGAGAAAAATCCTTCTTACTGGCCACCTACACGTCAGTTCCCCCCCTCAACCCCACTCCCACTGCCCCCTTCCTTCCCTCCCCTGTTCCCCCTCCTTCTCCTAACTTTCACTTTCAGTGTCTGAAACATCCGAAGCACTTCGGAAGCTCTGCACCACTTCAGACAGCTTAAATGAGCCCATACTTCACCCCAAGCATGCTGCTTTGGTTGCTGAAGCAGCCCCAGATCCAAAGCCTCACATAGCCCTACTTAAGGGATGCAGGAGCCCTAATCTTGTGCTGCACTAAGTGGCTTGCATATCCTTTTACGTATTGCAGAGGTTTGTTTGTTTCCCCTCCTCTCCCCCCCGCAGTGAGATCACACATGGAGAAACAGGGTGGCCATCTTTACTGCACATTCAAGGAAACTTGAAACAGAATAGCACCATTACATACACAACACTCAATGCATAATATATCCAATAACCAAGGATCTCCAGAATTTGCACTGGAAATATGTGGTGCAGTGGGTTCTTTAATCTTTGGGTTCCCCTGCATGCCTTCCTCCACTTGTTGCCTCCATTTGATGGACATGAGGTGAAAGCCACAGCTGTGGTTTAAGGTGCAGGTGGTGAGCAATAGCAGTGAGCAGTGGGGCCCCTCCAACAATCAGTGATGGGAGGGAACATAGAGGAAACTCCAAGATTAAAAAAGCTGCCATGCCATGCACTTCCAGTTCAAATTCCAAAGCTCCCTACTAATAGTCTCTAGGCCAAAATTATGTCTTGGAGCTGCTCAGGATAATTCATCATGCAACAGTCTTCAATCCTTTGCTGATCTACCTCTCTAACCACTATTAGCATTGCTGATTGCTGGACAGTACCAAGTAATATCTTACCATTGTTTCATATTTTGAGGACCTTGTTGCATGGTAATTTTGGGTGAATCCTGGAGCTCTTAACACCTAAATTGTCCTCACATTAAAAACTGAAACTGGTTTTAAGCACTCGTTATATAAATCACTAAAAGTTAGGCCATTCCAGGGAAGAATCGTCTCTGATTTGTGCTACCCAGCTTGTGTTACTCTAACTTGTATCTGGTTTTACACCCTTGGTGTAAACATTCCACCTGTGCCCTCCCCTTCCACTGATGGCTAAGATTGGGCCCACTGCCCCTTCTCCAGCTCCCCAGATCCATGCTCTCCCCTCTCACTGCTCACACTGTCTGTCCTAGGGGAGCAGGCAGGGAAGGGTTAACTTGCCTGCCCAGCAATGTTTGCTGCTGCTGTTCTTCTCAGAATCAGTCTGGAGAAGAGAGCAGCCCAGCAGCAAGGTCTGGCTAGGCACATTAGCCCTTCCCCACCTGCTCTTCTGGGAGAAACAGCGTGGGTAGCTACAAGTAGGTGAGGCAGGAGGGATCCCTGAGGAGCAGAGAGGGGAGCCCTGGGGGTGGAGAGAAACCAGGGGAGCTCCACAGGACATGGGGGGGGGAGGGGGGGAGACTGAAATGTGAGAGGCAGAGGGATTCTCACCTTTCAGTTCTCCAGGCCACTGCTGGCCTGAGAAGAGACTGCTCTAAACTCAAGCTAGCTCTAACACCGATCAACATTTGTGTGGCTCACAGTATAAGGTGTAATAAGGCCCCAAGCTTAGAGAAAAACAGCATGTTATGCTAGAAGCATAGTAAGCATTAGAAAATGTTGTTGTTTTTTTTTTTAAACTAGGTGCATCTCAGTGATACTTAAGTATAAACCTAGAGAAGGGAAAAAATGAAGTATTTGCAAAAGAGACACAAGACTAAAGGTTCTCCTCTGAAGCATAGGCTGGAAGACTTCCCTCATTCTGTTTTTACTATCATGTTTCTCAAACCCAGGGCCACAAAAACAGGCTGCTTAAGCTAGATGGGGTTAATCTTTCCTTATAAATATTTATAAAACTCTATTCAGGTGAAATATTTTTTTTTAGCAAGAACAAAGTATATATTTTTATCATTATTGCCATAAGGAAGAGTTAAAGCACTTGTGCTGGTATGTTTCATAGCAGCTTTTGCAAAACTGTCATAAGGCATGTAGATACCCACTGAAATGCTGGATTAAATCTTTTTTTTCCTTGCAAAATACAGCATATGGCATTGTTTCCACCTACTACACATATTAAACAAGCATTTAAACTCATGAGCATATGTGCACATTATATTTCAAGTATAAAGAGACTATTTTTAGAAGCATTTATGTTCTTCTGCATATTACCAGCACCTGTAGAAGATCCATGTATGGTGATGACCATGGAGATTGGTACAATTTTCTCTCTACATTAAGATAAATTATAGCCTCAAATGTTAGGCAGTAGAAGAGGTATTTAATAACTTTTCCCAGAAAGATTATATTTTTATTATTTGTGCTTATTTTAGCGGCTGACTATATACCCGATCTTTGCTGCTACCATTTAATTATTTCACAAGAACCTATTGAACATATTTGTATCAATTCTGGTATTATGATTAAGCATTAATTATTCTCACTGTTACATTTAATGAAGCTCTGCACTTGCCTTTGGATACTGATCAATTTGAATATAATTGCACAATTGCTATGGAAAGTAAATAAATCAATTTAATCCCTCTATTTTCTCTACCAATACTTTCTTGCAGGTGGTAAAATCCCACATCTTAAGTGACAGCCATGCTATATCAAATCACATCTGCAAATAAAGCATTCTGTAAAATTAATGGCTTTCATTTTACCCACTTTCTATCAGAGCTTCTTAACAAGAGATCAGATATACTATCTACTACCAAGACCAAAGGAATAAGTAAGCTTACACAGAAACTGTTGAGTCATATACTTTGCCATCTGGCATCTCTCTCATTACCTTCTTCACGCAGAAAAATTCCTGTGTTTTCAATAGATACTTTTCCAACAAAAGCAGAAAAAACCCCATAAGGATTACTCAGCTACTTCATTATCAAAATATGTGACAGACAGTGATGTACACTAGCCTTCTGGAATTGTACCAGATATATCATTAGCAGATTTCAGTCATTTATACTTGAAAATTTACAACAATAAATACAAACTCAGTTAAAAAGAAATGCACAAAGTAGTCATAGGGCATGTCTACAAGTGCCTCTTAAGCAGGCTTAGTCTTAAACCACCATTTTTAAAAAATGGTGAGGGCATGCACATGTAGATACACATCCTTAATGTGACTTAAAAATGGTGATTTAAGGCTATGTGAGTCTAAATTTGATGCCTGCATAAAGCAGGTATCAAATTTAGGCATTAATAGCTAAGGCACATTAGCACACATGCAGATACACTAATGCGCATTAACAGGGTTTGCATCAATGGATACACACCGTGTTAATGTGGATTAGTGTGTCTGTACATACGCTAATGTGGCTTAACTATTCAAGTCTAAATTTAATGCACCTTAACGTGCATTAGAACTTCCATGTGTAGACGCATGCCTAAATTACCTTAATGTGCCTTAAGCAAAGGTGCATTAAGTTTATGTGCTCATAAATACATGTGCAGACATGCCCATACAAACCAAAAGAAAGAAAAAGAAGAAACTCTGCATCTAAGGCTCCTGACAGACATTAAGATGTCACTTATGATAAAATGGTTAGTCTCATCTTATCTTAAGTAGTGACCTGACCACATGCTCAATCAATTAATGGGATGATAAAATGAGGAAGGAGCCACAAAGTTGTTATACAAAGTGTGCAACAAAAGTTTCTGGATGGTACATGTCATGCCTTGAATTTAAAGTGTAGGTAGTACTTAGCCTCTGGAGCATATGCAGACCTTTTAAGACTCCCATGTGCTCCACAAACTAGTAGGTCCATCAGCTGACTGGGGCTTTCAGCCAGGAAGCACATCCTGAACTCCCACAGATGGGAGCTAATCAATGTTGCCAGGCAGGGCAGCAGAATATACACTCTCCCAGCTGAAAGTCCTATTTGATAATTAGTGATCCCAGCTTGGGGAGCACTTCAGGTCCTTTCGTGGTTGGGATCCCTGTAAAATTATCAGAATTCCCAGCCACAAGAGGACACCATGTGGTCCAGCGGTTGATAACCCCAGTCAGCTGATTGGCGTTCCCAGCCAGGCAGAAGCAATCATGGTCCTCAGCTCCTCTTGAGCTGGCAAGTAGAAAGGGCAACATTGGTATCTGACACCTGATTCCAACATAGCACCTCCTGCCATGCACACATGGCATGGCAGGATGTATAACTGTTGGGATTGACTCTTAGATCCAATGGTGCCTTTAAAAGAATGTGCACCAGGGGCCTTAAAAACACAGAATAATGTGATGATGACAAAAATGGTGTTGGATTTAGTTTATAACATGAGATCCCTGTTGAGCATGTACACATTGATTAGAGGTGAGAAGGTTCTAGAAGAGCTGAATTTTCTACCTTGATGATGTTAGTGACCCACTTACATCTGCAGAGCCTGCACGGTAGCTTGTGCTAAGGGCCATGTGCTGCACCCGATTGCCAAGAGCACAAAAGTAGTGTCACATGCACATGTGTGTGCTTGGTGAAAAGAATGACTGACACATGGTGTGATTTTGGTGGCTACTTAAGGAATCCTGATATTCTATTCGTGCACCAAATCATATATGGATGCCTGAGAGTACTTGAGGTTTGAATGGTATGTGAGCTTACTTGGTTGGTGACCATACCTACATGTCTGAGGTATATGGGTAGTGACTGTAGCAGTGACAAAGACAGAGGTGACCTATTGATTGGATTAATTGGAGATACTTACCTGTCAAAGGGAATAAATGGGATACTTACCTGTAAAAGCATTATTGGATTGGGACCTTGATCATCTTTTGGACTGGTAATTATCACCCTTCCCTCACTCTCGGTCTGAGACCAGCTGAGGGAAAATACTGAGGCCCTGACTGTTACTCCAGCTCAATGAGCCTGTGAAGGCCCTGATGCTGCCTTCTGCTGCCCCCTAGTTATGGTGTATTGCCGTTAACCTCAAGCATTAACTATATACATTGGTTATGTATGTTTCCTACTGTTGATCTTGTTTTTGTTGTGATTGAGTTTATAATGTTTTTAAACTTTATTGGAGCCTCTGTGTATCTACAGGGTATATGAGGGTGAGTTGTAGCTCTATGTATATCCTGGACCCCAAAATCCACCCCTAACAGAGATAACACAAGAAAGGCCCTGGCTGTCCAAGGAGGCCTCACAACCCCCTGCCCTTCAATTTCTCATAGGTGGTCAGTGTCCAGGACACCTGACAGCATCCACCTTCCAGACTGGCACCCCTGTGTGGCCATAAAGGGGTTAATTTTTGTGCTAGGATCCTACTGTGGTGTGCCAGTCCAGGGGACATTTGACCCAAGGAGGAGTCACCACACACAGGGTATTTGTGCTGAGATCTTTTGGGGAATACACTGGTCTGTTTTGTTTATTGGATTTTATATATGCTTTTGGAGTGACTTGCAGTAATAAGGCGTGTCCTGTCACAGAGACAGAGAATCAGAACACACCATTTTATCTAGCAAGCACTTCTGGTGTCTGAGTGGTGTGCAGTGAAGCTGCAATTGAAATGGACAGCTCAGCAATGGTGGCCAAGGCCAGAGGTCCAGGGTTTTGAAGAGTGAGTGGAACCCCGCTTCAGGAACAAACATGCCTAGGAGTTCCCTGCCTAGAGACTGATATTTTAAAAGAGAATGGAGTTGATGGATAATGAACTGCTGAATGAAAAAATGATGCAAGAGATGGCAAGCACAGAAGAAAAGGATGAGAAAGCTGGTATTAAAGCAGCCACTCTGGGGTTATTTACATGTGTGTGAGAATTGGCTGACAAAGCTAGGAAAAAGACAGGTTTGGTAAAAACCCTAAGGGATAAAATCATAGCGCTCAAACAATGTAGGCAGGACGAGACTGAGCGCTTACAGACAAAGGTCCAAGCTCTGCAGGGATCTGCCTGGCGAGACGCTAAGGAAATCACAGAGCTTAAGAAAGCTTTTAGAGGTGGCTAAAAAGGAGATTAGATTAGAAGGAGATGCAAAAAAAAGCTTTGGAGACAAGAAGCAAAAGTTCTGGAAGCTGCATTCTGCGTAAAGCAAAGGCAGCATATACAGGAGTTGTCAGTGTGCCGCTGTTGTTACACAAGAAATGCCAGTGTGCCATGATCTATGCAAGAGCAGGATTTTGGACTTCACAGGCCAGCTTCAGGCTTATGAAAAGTATGTGGCTGAATTAAAGGGGTAGCTGAGAGTATGAGAGAGGAGACAGAAAGCTCCAGCGATTTAAGTTCCTCATGTGACAGAACCTTTAGCTTGAAAAGTGGGAACACTAGATTGAAAGCTGCTGAAATGCAGCCCACTGCACCTGTTGCTCCAGAGGAGAGGGAGCCAGTGGTCCCCATTTGATTCAAAGAGGTGATTAGGCCAGGGTTAGGGGTGGGGGGTGCAATATGGTGGAGACAGCCATCATCCCTTTTATGCCCGGACAGGTTAGAGCAGCAGGGAAGCAGTTTGGGCCACTTCAAAAGGATAACACTGCTGGGCGGTTGACCGAAATGGCCATGATAGGGGAGAATGTTGGTGACATGTTGATTGATTTAGTGCAGATTGTACAAGAATGTATGGAATGCAAGGATTTTGCAGCATTACCTTTGGCCATCAGGAATAGGCAAGCCCTAAACAGCACAGCTATAAAGTGATGAAATTTTAAAATGGGATTGACCAACTGACATTCTTAAGGACCCAGGATACATTTAGTCTGTGCAATTTACAAGAGTTTTATACAGTGATGCAAGTTATATTGTGATTTTATGCAAACAGGATACATCTACATGTAGTCTACTACATGTGTAGTAGACTAATTTGTTGTGTTGTAAAATGTCACAGTCAACACATGCAATGCTATTACACTGTAGCAAACTAATTTTTGTTCCCATAACACAGTATTGTTAGGGACAGTAGTAGCTTACAGTGATGAGGATAACTGACCCTCTGTTGCCTGACACCACCTCCCAGAACCCAGGGTTGACCACTCTAGACATCCTGCCAGCCCAGAGCTACTCTGTCCTTGCTCAAATTACATCAGCCTTGGGTACAGCATCTATATGTGCACCCTGGACCACCACAATTTGAGCATCTATATGTGCAGTTAAAGCACCTTAATGGCACATGTAGATGGCACCCACAGATGATCAGTTGTTTTGGGTAGTTTAATATTTTGGTAAATGTATATAATAGTTTCCATTAGGTGGTGTCGTAAGAAAAAGTCATAGCCTGCCTGCCTTGAGTGAATGGTATGCTAGGGGAGGCTTCAAATACGTTCTTGGGATATTCATGTACATTATACCAGTAAAAATTGAATCCTGATTTTTCTGAAAATTCCATACTAGATCCAAGTGAGTTATGCCTGTACAGGGCTTTATATGTGCCTGCTTGTATTCAGGTTCCTTGTTTACACCAAAATAAAGGCCTATTACTCTAGCGTAAGTGTCACATGTCCAGGCCACAAGATCTTAAAATTCTACCGATTTGTAGGGCTGTGCAAATTTTGGCTCTCAATTCAATTCAGCAGAGATTTGGCCCGATTCAGTGGCCGAATCAGATCAGAGGACACCTTAATCTTCCTAAATCAAATCTGAACCCTGTGAATTAATTCAGGGAGATTCAGTAATTCAGACAGACACAGCTTTAAATGTTTTTTTCTACATACCTCTAGATAGCAGGCGGCTCATGAATGCTGCAGTGCTGGGGCATATGGAGTGTCCCACAGAAGTGTGTGGAGGGGTCCTCAGCATGCTCAGCAGCAGACCCGGAAGTGGACCAGAAGCACTTCCGAGTCCACTGGAGAGCATGGAGGGCCCCTTCCCGGCACCTCCTCGGCTCAGCAACTGGTGCCTCCTGGGTCGAGGCGGGGGCGGCGTCCAGGGTCCACCCACAGCTGATCGCCAAGCAGGGGGATGCAGCCCCCCCCGATGTGCTGCCCAATGGACCCAGAAGTGGACCAGAAGTACTTCTGGTACACTTTCGGATCCACTGCTGAGCACATGGAGGGTCCCCCCACACTCTTGTGGGATGCTTCATCTGCCCCAGCATCACAGCATTTATGAGCCTCACTGGTACCTTGAGGTATGCAGAAAAAAATATTTAAAGCTGCATTTGTATCTAAATCATTGATTCTCCAAATCAGTATTGAATCTTCAGATTTGAATTCAGCTGAATCAAATCAAGGACAGTGATCTGAATCAGCTAATTGAATCACTGCCCCTGAATCAGGCCAAATCCAAATCCAATAGGGCCTGCTTCACATACCCCTACTGATTTGTACCCTCTGACGTTCCCCCTGCACCTGTCCCTTTTAAGCTTTAGCATTTTATCTTATACCTATATGAAAAAGCTTTAAATATTTCTTTAATCTTTATTCCATGACAAATAATTCTTAATACATATAGTCTGATTATACCCTTAAGTCTCCATACTGTACATAAGACACTAGAATAAGAGTTCTATTGACTCTGCCAGTGACCTGCTGTATAACTTTGGGTTATAAACCTCCTGTTCGTATGCCTCTTCTTCTTCCCTCTGTCATGCACAATCTTTGCCCATCTTTATATGCTTCACATTTATCTTACTTTGCCTAGTTTGGTGCAGTCTCAGTCTCATTTGGAGCCCCTAAACACTATTGTGGTAGAAACATAGAAAAGTAGGGCTAGGAGATGAAGTCATTCATATCTAAATTACCCCAGGGAAACGTCTGTTTAATCTGCTCTTAAAAATTTCCAAGGATGGTGATGCCACAACATCTCTGGGTAATCTTTTCCAACCACTCTCATAGTGAGAAAGTTTCTGGTATTTGCAGGAAAAAAAAAAAAAAGTTGAAAATGTAACCTCTAAGGGCTCAAAAACCAGAACACCAAAATAAATAGCACTCCATATATTTAGTGGGATTCCCTATCTTCACCATCACCCTGTCCTCAACTAGCTGTAGAAGTCTGAGGCACAAATACAATATATTCGATTAAATTCCAGAGGACAGTCAAAAGGAAAAAACCTTGTATGTTTCCTTATTATTATTTTCAAAAGGAATATCCATAATGGCAAAGATATGGAGAAACCAGAAGTCCTTTTTCATATATTTTTGTTGCTAAGGAGGTCTAATATTTTGGCAGCTCCCACCTCATGACATTTGAACACATAAGGTTGGTGCAACATGGTGCACATGGAATAAAATTACAGAGAAAATGGGACCTTTAAATTCTTAGTTTTATGAAATCTTAAAAAACAGTTCAAGGATATTATTTTCTTTTTTATTATTACAGCTATACATTGGATTGAGTTTGCAGTTTTTCAGGATTACTTCTTCAGTAATGGTTTTATGGACTGAGATGGGAAAGGGAATACAGATCACAAAGATAAAGAGACTTGAAATAAAACCTGAACATGTAAAATACATTGCAAATATAAACAATATTGCTGTTTCTTTTCTTTCTTTCCCTTGAAACTCATTTGCATCTCACCTGCATTGGAACTTTTAGATACAGGTGCCCTAAAATCATGGCTGGGTTTCAAAATTAGGCATCTGAGAGAGGCAAAGCATCCGAAGAAATCCAGGAGGATTAAAGGCTTATTTATTTCTGTCTGGCTATAGTAACAATGTCTCAGATGTGCAGTGCAAATGCAGCTAAAAGTGTATTCCTCCAGCAGTAAAAATAAAGCAGCTCAAAAAGTCACAGATTCTGTGTGAGTAAATCACTAGAGTTCATTGTGAGCATTTTTTATTCCTATTCCAAAGGAATTCCACGGTGACTAGGATTTTATGCAATTCTACTTAAAAAGAGAATCCAGTAAACTTGTTTGCTGAGTTAGTATTAGGGGAGAAACAGTTATACCAGTGAGACAGTACTGTATATTAAACCAAACTATTGTAGGGAGAAGAACTTAAACATGAGAGGCTAGAGGGATAAAGCAGAAATAAACCAATCCATAAGAATGTGAGCACAAGCATAAATGGGAGGATAAAGAAGTCATTGTTGGTGTGTGTAATCTGTAGCAGTACCTATCTAAAATAAAATAAAATCCAGGGATGTTGATCCATAACTAGATTTAACAAGGAATGTTGCAACTGGGAAGAACCTGGCTAAGAGAATACTTGGCTTGATTATCACTAATGAGATCGGGTACCAGAGTCTAATGCCTCAAACAGTTGTTATATTTCTGTTTATGATTGGGCTTAACCTAGAAAGGTATATATAGGAGAACCCAATTTTTGCCTTTCCTTTAAGATAACACAAACATAAGTCTTTTGAATGTTTGGATTTTTTTCAATGTTTGCATTAAACCAGAAAATAGAAAATATTTTTAAAATGTTTCATTTAACATTTTAAACGAAACATTTTAACATTTTGTATTTTGCTGTTCTCTGCTCTCCTTGGTTAAGAGTTCAAAAGATTCTCCAAGAATGCTCTTGATGACTGAAATACGATTAGTATTTTGTGGTGGCCTCTCATAGGTCTGTTTCAAAAACTTTGTTTTTGGCTGAATTGCCCCGAGCATTTATAACAGCAGCAGAAATATTCATCATGCCATATAAAAAGGGATAAATCAGCCTTTTCAGTATACAAAAATTCCTAGTTCTCCAAGGTTTTCAACATTTTGAACATGAGAAGAACCCTAAATAAAATGTTACCCTTGCTAGTAATTTGATTGCTATTTTATTTCGTTTTTAACCATCTTCTAGAACTTAATCAAACTTATCTCTGTGGGTTAAAAGAAGACCAAGCATCTGTAGAAATTATTTAGTTCCATATTAAATTGCTAAGATTATAGAATTGCATCTTAAATCCTTTAAAACTTCCAGGAATTTTCTATGAGGAGAGAGCTGTTACAAAACAATGTAGGTACGTAAACCCAGAAGGAACTGTGCCAGTTCTGTGAAGGCAGAATTAACGTGTATAGTTTCTGTTGGTGTGGCTTTCATAATGTAGCATAGAAGACATTGCTAATTCAATCAGCAGATAGTGGCAATATTTTTCTAGTCCATGATTATAATAATCAAGTAGTTTGATGCAAGAGACAGGCAGTACAAAAATTGCAACAAACTTAAACCTTATTAAAATTTCAACTGAATTTCTGTTTCAACTTTCAGTATGTACTGAAGTCTATACTGCAGTATTATGTTTTTACATGCACTTAAGACCACATAACAAGTGTTACATTTATACTGGGAGTATTTCTGATCTTCCAGTAGAAACTCGGCATGGGAAGACATTCATGAGGTATCTCTTAGGGGAAAAATGGCAGCTCTAGAAGAAAAATATACCTCCCCAACCCATAGATCTTTCTTCTGGGAGAGCTTCTTCTGGTAGAAAGAACGTCTGTATATTTGCCTTTGCAAGACAAAACACAGCACTGCCCTCCAGCATCCCAGCATGTCTTTTGGGCAATGAGCAATGCAAAGTACAGGCGAGTGTGGATGCTTGGTTCCCCAAGGACAACTAGCAGCAGGAAACCTTGTGCGAGTCACTGCTTGATTTCCCTGAGGAACACTGGTGCTGTGTGCCCTCTGGTGCATGGCAGGTTACCCCAGGTGGGGTAGGGAAAGCTGGCCCAGCAACCTTACTTGAGGTTCTGGGGAGCTGCAGCTGCATCACTGCAGCAGCTGAGAACCTGTCCGGCAGTCAGAGTGTGGCTCTGGCTGGCCAAGCTCTGTTTGGGGCAGCATGCACTGCTTCCACATGTGCTGCCCCATTTGTCTTCTGTGTGGGTTTTTTGACCCCTGGATTTCCAGGCAGAAGTGTAGAAAATATCTGAACGTGTGGTGTGGGGCACTGCAGACAGATCTGCAGCATCACATACTGCACTGCCATGCTTGTCTGGATGTGGCCTCCGACTCAGGGGGCACAGTTAATGATTTAGATGACTCTACTCATCCTGTCAAAAGCGGAGTGAATCATGGCCCCTGACAACTTTGGGGCCAGGAAAGCTCAGATGCTTCATGTTCCTGTGCTATACTCAAGGGCTGCTTTCGAATACAGGTTCCCTAGGAGGAGGAGAAACCTGACCCAGTCAGACACAATTTGGCAGTGTACACATATACCATCGCTGAGCCAGCTGGTACAGAAGAGGTAGGGATCCATTCAAGGTTCTGGAGTAAGAATTGCCAGGATTGCTACTTAGAAGGAACCACCTCTCAAAATAGGGAGAGGGGGTTGTGGGCAGAGGTTCCCCAGGAAGGCATGGTACCCCAGGTAGGCAGCCATTCAGTGGTGTCCTGAGTACTCAGCTGCTCCTGGCAGTCTCTAAAGGCTGGAGAACCTGCAAAGCATGCTGGGATCCATGCACAGCAGTCCTCTGGCTGTGTGGTATCAGCAGCATGGGCTCCGAGACACTGGAAGTGCCCAGTGCCTGGAACATTTGTATGCTCCTCTCCCGGTAAGTTTTTCTCTTAAGAGAGAAAAAAAAAAAGTCCTAGTAGATTTGAATGCTGTTTATGGCCTAAAATAGTCCTAGTGACCTTGTCTACAAATTAGGTCTCCTAGGTCAGTACAAAATAGTACACTACAGGACAGTAACCCATGTATAAGTCAGTAAAGGCTCTTAATTAGGATGTTGTTTTAGTTTAGGTTAATCCCTCCCCCCCCCAAAAAAAAAGAAAAACAAAGACAACAACAACTCTTCTCAACTTCTCAACACTGGAATCAGGGGACATATCCAGAATTCACCAAATTGTTGGGGTTTGGTTTTGGTTTTTTTAGGCAATGGGGCATGGGGGATAATTTGTTAGTTTTAATCTTTATGTTAACAGTATACACATTAGCTTTCTCATTTTTCCCTTTCATCTCATACAAACTCTTTACAGAATCAAACTATGTTAATTGTGACTATAACATAGAACATCCATGCATTAATACTTTGATAATACTTTCACATGGATCTCCTCAGCAATAAAAATAGAAACCAAGGAGAAATATAATAAAGCACTTACCAGATGGCAACTGGAAAGTTTAGCAAATCACTGCCAGTTGTAAAGTGGCTAGACCAGGGCTAATGCTGCATAATTCAGTACACTTTAACGGGCCAACCTCTCAAAAAGCATTCTGGGAAGGAAGAAAAAAAGTCTGCATTAGAAGTCAGTTTTATACAAAGAAGAATTAACAGGGACCAGAATATCTAATACCGAAAATAGTACTCAGAAAGCGTTTACGCCATGTTGTATATATCAGTAATATATCACACATTGTCAAAATCTGTATAGGCATTTTCCAAGTTTGACTTTTTTTTTTTTAGTATCAGAGACCAATGCTATATTTATCTAAATCTCCAAAAAGGAAGCAAAATATAATCTCTGCCATTTGCTATTATGTGGGTTGAGATAGAGGAGCTACCTCCTCCTCATTTACAGTCAGAATAAAATATCGGAAGCAAGTTATACGTCATGAAAGCAGCCAACAAATAAATCTTCCTAAAGTTCCAGCCAGCACCTTATTTTGACATTAACTAGACAGAGATGTCATATAGTCTTCTGCAACTAAACAACAAAATAGATTTGAGTGAAAAATCACTGATTTGTCAGAAAGTCAAACTCATCCATCCTAGCTGACTTGCAACTATATTATAAAAAACCCCTGAATATATCAAAAGCAAACTGAACAAAACTCAATGTTAAATCAAGCACAAGACAGAGACTCACTACTCCATCTTTCTTTAAAAGATGCTCTTTGTAAGCATAAAGCTCAAGCTTCATATGAAAATATTCTGTTACTCTATCTCTTTTCAGTTTAAACCCACTCTGTTGTCTCTGCACATCATCCATCAACTATTTTTGCCCAAATATCTCATATAATGGCTTCTTCTGTATCCTTCTTCCATTCCTTATGTATACTTCTTAGTCTGAAGAGTTGGAACAGCCTTGGCTCAGTTTACTTTTTTACTGTGTTGACCGCTATCATAGAGATATACAGACAACAAAACAACTCACTCTTATTTTGGTGCCTTTATGATTATTCCAGGAATGGCCATCTCAGAGCCTATCACCATTTCACATTCATTTGCTAGTGGTTTGATTTCCCCCCCCCCCCCCCCCGTAGCAGAGTTACTGCCAAAAACATGGGATTTTTTTTTCCTCTGTTAAGCAAAAATCTACCATTCTCTGTTTTTAAAATAATTTTTTGCTGAACATACTGGTTCTCTCTTTTGGGGGGAGAATATAATTTGGCTTGGAGTATAATTTGTGGGTTATCTTAGACCAGTAGGTGCATCATATCAGGCTATGGGCAGCCAGGTCTGGGATCACCTCAGGGTCAGGAGAAGCTGAGGAGTCAGAATCCAGGAGATCTGGCCAGGGAACCCAGATAAGGGCCCAGAGGTTCAGGCAGAGCATGAAGTCAAGAAGCTAGTTGGGTCAGGTATTCAGAGAATCCATCAAGTCAGTAGCAGTACAGACCCAGGAGTACAACAGCCCAAGTACAAGGTTGCACCTTGTTGACCAGACACTTCCCCTTTTGGATCAGTATGTTTTTTTGTTTGTTTGTTTGTTTTGAGGAAGGGGTAAGAGGTCAACTGACCTTGACTGGCCACTCTGATGGCAGGGAATGGGCGTGTCCCTAGATTGAGATGGGGGGTTCTGGCCACCTGTGTCTACCCCAGTGTTTCACTGGGGTGATGGCAGTTCGGGGTGAGCCACTACACTGGGCAGGCCACAGCAGTAGGTTCAAAGCTACATACTGACAAGGGTATTAGTAAGATACGAGATAGTTATTTAAATCTGTGTTTTCTCCATCTACCAAATGTGTAGCCACAAACAGAATTTAATTTTACCTGCAAGGAGGGGAGGGGGCAGAGGACAAGACACTGTGCAGCATCCTTGGCTTTTGCTTTTTGAGAAAATGATGCATTGGCATGACTGCTTTGTTTAAAAAATAGTCCATAATTAGCAAAGGAATGTTTTTCCCTGCCCCAGGCTTGCAGTGTTACCTAGCCTGGATTTTTTTTAATACTATTATTTGGGAGGGGGATAGGAAAAGATGTCATAATACTTTGTAATAAGGGTAAAAAACAGTAATACGGTACAATAAAGATATTGCACCATTTGGGGAAATTGTAAAAGAAAGCAGAATGTTTTATAAATAAAGATAGTAACATTCTTCCAAAGTAAAATAGGGACGCTTGTTTTGAGTGAAGTAAGGCATTAACTTATTGGGAAACCCTGAGCAGACTCCATTGGACAGAGCTGGGTTTATAAGCAAGGACAGGCAATCCTAAGAGCGTTTTCTCTAGGAGAAATTCCAGAATTCTGTTATCATTACTATTAGTTCTACTACAATATAGGACCAGTTGTCCAGTGGACTAGATGACCAACAATGTCACTGCTCTACCACAAAATTTAGTTCAGGGGTGGCAAACTTATTCTACCCCATAGGCCAAGTGGAGACAATGCTACACATGATGTACATGACAGGTCTGGAGCATATGATGCACGTGGTACCTGCACTGTACCAGGCCTGAAGGCTGCATCCAGCATGTGGGGCTGGTATGTGGGCTTGATCTGGATTGGCCCTGGATCTAGCATGCAAGGCCAATCCAGCATGAGCACTGAATATACTGTGTACTCCAGACCAGCCTTGAGTGATGTACACAGTGTGCATACCAGCTGCAACCTGGGGTGTGCCATATGTAGAGTGCCAGGCTAGGGCCAGTGCATGGTGCATATGGCACACCTGTCTGTGACCCACAAGCAGCATGGTAGACCAGATGATATGGTTCTGCAGGCCAGTAGCAACTATACCCCTTCTCTAGTTGCTACCTGAAACAGGCTCACTTTCAACTATAATTTCTACTTGGGTAGAAAATGCTAGAAGTCAGTCAGCAGCAGCCAGCAGCTCAAGGAAGAGATGGTAGGGGGTCAGTGGGGCTACCACTGAAGTTTAGAAAAAAATAATTACTTCCCAACAAGCTTTTCAGAAGTCTAACACCCAGTCCAGTGTCTTAACAACCACCACCACCTCTCTTCTTGAGACCCTTCCACAACTTTGAAGCAGATTAGTGCGATAGGACCATTTGGAGCCTCACAGATTCCCCAAAAGGCAACAATAAAAATATACAAAATTTTAGCTACCTGCAGATAAAAATAATACCTTTGCCTGGTTTCTAAACTCATCCAAGGTTACTGGAAGGTCACTGGAAAATTGTGGCAACTTAGATGCATTTGCATCTTGGACCAGCTTTCTGTATCTTAAATACCCTTGCTGCATTAGGTAATATCCAATTGTTTTACCAAGTAAACTTTTTTTTTTTTTTTTTTGGTATAAAAGATTATTTCCATTATTTTTCCAAAGCGTACAGAACATATGCTGCTGGCAGAATTTAACTTAGAAATCTTTTGTGTTGCTGTGTAAGGGCTTTTATTTCCTTTCCTGTTCCATGAAAGTCCTATATTCCTTTCCTTCATAGTACTTCTTTATTATGAATTTCTCCAGATAATAAAACTTATATATTTTATTCCACTGGCTGCTTGTCCCAATGATAATTGTAAAATCTATCCTTTTTCAAATAAGGAAGCGTGTTATATAGATCCTTTGGTGTCTGTTCACTACTTCTGAGTGTGCACAGCTCCCATTACTGTAGCTCCTTTTAAACTGATATATAGTCCTTCTCTAGCCCATAAGTGTTTCCAACTCAATTTTGCTGACTTTTTCTTCATACTCCCTAAACTCTGCTGTGGCTGCTTCAGTATTTCCACACAGGCCATTTATTATGATGGGAGTCTATACCAAAAAGGTATATTTCTGTTTGATCAACAGAACTCACAAATACATAAAAAAGTCAGGACAAAGAACATATTTCAACCAAAGGTCAGATGTATATATGATTTTAAAATGGAAGAGTTATATGGATTTTCACTGGCATCATAGCATAGAATTTGGCCTAGACATATGGCTTTACCACAAATTCTGATGATCAGAATGTAGTTCCTGGTCCCTATTTGCTCTGAGACAGAATTAATCTTAACCATTACTGCATATTTTGTGGCTTAGAACATTTCTACAACAGTGTAGCTCAGCTGCATTGACCATTTCATTAATGCGTGAAGACAAGGCACTGCCCACTGCTTGCTTATAAGATAACATGATCATGACAGGCACAGTGGAGACTGAACTGAGGACCTTCAGAACTGAAAACATGAGCTGCCACAGCTTGAACTATACAGCCTTATCAACCCAGGCAACATCAGTCATATGTTCCACATATCAGACCCAGATGAAGATCTAAAATACACTCACTAAGAAGTCTACATGAGACACTTTGCTGCACAGTAAGTGTCACTATTTAACCATTTGCTGGGCTACCGTGCAGTAAAATAAACTAAACTAATGATTAGTTATCTACTACCTGAAAATACAGGTAGTAGATTAACTGTACATTAGCTACTGTGCAATAGTGCATGTGTAGATGCTGGTCAGCCTAAACAGCAGGAGGGTCAATCTGGAAAAAAAAAGAGTTATTTACTGAGAGCTCCCTGTACACAATTCCTGACAATCTTACTTGGCATTTTTCTTTTTGCTTCTGGGAATATAAGATCCGTTCTGGGAACCAGTTGTCAGGCATCTTTATGACATGTTCTGTCCAATGGAACTGGTGATATATAAACATGGCTTGAATGCTGGTTGCGCTTGCCTGAGCCAGACCACTGGTATTTGTTCTTTGGTCCTTCCAGTTGATATGGAGAATTTTCAAAAGACATTAATGATGGCAATATTTCAGGGCTGTCAGGCATTTCTGATACGCCATCCAGGTTTCACACTCATACAACAGGGTAAGGATCATAGCAGCCTGGTAGACAAGAAAATTTGGGTTTTTTACATCATAGTCAAAGACATGATTTTGGCAACACTGAAAAATTTTATCCATCATCTAGGTTTACTTTTTTGGGGAACTAAAAGCAACCTTAAGAGGATGTTCAATATTGAGTGGTTGAAATATCTTGCTAAAAAATGATTATCTCCATAAGTATCTTAGTGAGAAACTCTCCAACCTCCTGGATGATCTCACCATTGATCACTGGGAGAGCCTCAAGAAAAAGCATTTATGAGGCATGCAAAGAATTTATAGGCTTCTCCATAAAGAAATCTCATGAGATTCAAAGACAAAGGCAAAGTCCTGCACTTAGGGTGGAACAATCCCACGCACCAGTACTGGCTGGGCAGCATCTCTGCAGAAAAGAACCTGTGGATTACAGTGGACAATAAGCTGAATACGAGCCAGCAGTGTGCCCTTGTTGCCAAGAAAGCTAACAGCATACTGGGCTGCATTGGTAGGCATGTTGCTAGTAGGTCAAGGAAAGTGATTACTCCAGATGTAGCCTCACCAGTGCTGCATAGAGGGGAATACGGTTTTTAGTTTTGCCCCTCCCCCCCTACCCACTACAGAAAGGTGGTGGACAAATTGGAAAGAGTCCAGCAAAGGGTGACAAAAAATGGTGAGGGAGCTGGGGGACATGATTTATAAGGAAAGACTGAGGGAAATGGGCTTACGTAATCTAGAGAAGAAGAAACTGAGAGGGGACTTAATAGCAGCCTTCAACTACCTGAAGCAGGGTTTCAAAGAGGATGGAGCTAGACTCTTCTCAGTAGTGGCAGATGATAGAACAAGAAGCAAGTCTCAAGTTGCAGCAAGGGAAGTTTAGGTTAGTGTGGCAGGGCACCTCTGGTACTTACCACTTTAAGAGGTTTAAGCAGGCTGTGGAGCAGCTGGAGGCACAATGAGGCAGTCACATGACTGCAGGAGGGCTCCTAGATTGGAAGATGGGGCTGGGCAGCCTCAGTATAAACCCAGGCCCTCAGAGTTGAGCTGGCAGTGTTGTAGGAATACTGCTGGAGTAACACTGCTCAGCTAGAGCTCTGCTGCTCCCAGAACATCTGGAGGTTAAGGGTAGGAACTATGGGGATAGAGGAGAGTCCAGGTTCTGGGGAATGACCTAAAACTACACCCTGCTAGGGTTTGATGTTGTGGTGGGGCTGCCTGTGGTGGGGTGGCCTCCAGGAAGTGCCACAGTAGTGCCTCCATAGTGGGGCACTGTATAACCTCAGTCCCTACAACCTGGTAGGTTATCCCACAGAAAGAGCAGGCTAGGGGGTCGCAAGACCTGGAGCCCAAGAGGTGTAAAGCCTAGTAGCCCTAGTGAGAGGGCAGTGTAATGGCCCCAGTTAGATGGCATGTGCGAGTAGGCTGCATAGAATAAGGTACTTATGGGCAGCCCTGAAGGACTGTGCACAAGTTGGCCTAAGTAGCGTGATCAAGTAAGAAGACTGCATAGAGTAGGGTCTGCATGGGTGGCCCTGAAGGACTGCACATGCTGGACTTGGTGATCAAGTGAGCTGTATTTGGAGGCACCTGAGAAGGTATACCCATATGGGAGACTGAGGACAAGCAGCTCGATAATCTAATAACAGTAAACTTGACTGGTCAATTCTGGGGCCAGGACCAAAATGGTCAGAGGGCCAGAGAACCCACCATGGGGGATGGCCAAAGCCAGGGAGTTCCAACTGGCCTAGAGATGAGGCCAGGGCCTATGTGGCCAAAGGTCCCAGAGGGGGCCAGTGCCAAGAGGGATAATGGGGCTTTGCAGCCCTGAATGACAACAGAGTAAACCACCTGAAGAAGAGGGATCCAGGTGGGCAGAGAATGAAGTTAAGTGTGAGGCTGGAGCCACATAATGATGCAAGGCAAGGCATAGTGTGTAGGAATAGTACAGAGCTGTGTATTACACCCTTGGCATCTGGCAGGAAAATGGACAGCCTCCCACCTTATAACTATTCCCAAAAAGTTACAAAGCTGTAGCAGGTGGGTGGACTGCCCTAGACAGGTAGGCAGGCCAACCTATGGACCAGCCATAAGACTGCTCTCTATCACACAGTTAGATAGTAGGAAGAATTTTCCCCACTAGGAGGGTAGTAAACACTGGAACAAGTACCCTGAGAGGTGGTAGAAGCTCCATCCTTGGAAGTTTTCAAAACCCAGACAGACAAAGCTTGGGCTGCAATGGTCTCATTGGAGATAGTCCTGCTTTGAGCAGGTGGTTGGACTAGGTGACCTCCTGAGGCTGCTTCCATCCCTAACTTTATATGATTCTATGAAACATCAGGACTGGCTTGATAAGAATGACAAGGGAATTCAAGCTGTCATTGAGCATGTCTACACCTGCAATTAATTCAAAGTAGACTTACTGCACTGTAAAAATGCTTTCCAGTAGGCTTACTGTGCAGTATGTCTACACATGCACTCTCCTGAGAGATTTGCTTCCACCCTGCTCTGCTCCCCTGCAGCAGCTAGGGGGACCTCCAGGCTCCCCTGGGTGCTAGCTTAGAGGCTGGCAGGGAGCAAGCACAAGGCCAGGAGACAGCCATCTCCTGGCTCCGTTAAAAATCAGGAGTGGTCCTGATGTGTATGAGGCAGGATAGCTGCTGCTGTAGAGCTCTCCCATCCCATGCACAGGGGAACAAGCTCTGTGCCCAGTGGGGCTTCCCCATGGCTGTCTGGGACCTGTCCCCATCCGAGGCAGGTCCCAGCCAGCTCCAGGCTGCGCCCCTCCCCTGCAGCTGTTTTGCAGCCCCATTCAACCAGAGCAGGGGCTGGGGGAGTTCTCCTTGCCCCCAGGAGCTGCTGGGGCAGAGGGACATTGTCCTGGCCAGGCTTTGTGCTCAGAGCCTGTCCCAGAAGCAGGCAGCTTCCAGGGGCAGGGAGCAATCTCCTGCCCCGTGCTGCCTGGCTGACCAGGTGAGACATCTACACATGTACTATTGTGCAGTTACCCTACAGTTAATTTTCTACCCGCATTTCCAAATAGTTAATTTTCAACCTGCATTTTCAGGTACCAAATAAAACATGGAGTAGACCAATTTACTGTGCAGTAAGTGTCTGAACCTGTAGGCAGCAATGCCAACTGTGCAGTAAGTTGGTCTACTGCACAGTAAAGCATCTCATGTAGATTTCATAGACATCAGGGCTGGAAGGGACCTCGGGAGATCATCGAGTCCAGCCCCCTGCCCAAAGGGCAGGAAGTCAGCTGGGGTCATAGGATCCCAGCAAGATAAGCATCCAATTTACTCTTGAAGGTGTTCAATGTAGGCGCTTGAACCACCTCCTCTGGCAGACTGTTCCAGACCTTGGGGGCTCGGACAGTAAAGAAGTTCTTCCTTATGTCCAGCCTGAAACGGTCTTGCAGGAGTTTGTGACCGTTCGACCTTGTCATCCCTTGGGGCGCTCTGGTGAACAGATGTTCCCCCAGATCCTAGTGGTCACTCCTGATAAACTTATAGGTGGCCATCAGATCACCCCTGAGCCTGCGCTTTTCCAGGCTGAAGAGTCCCATGGCTCTCAGCCTGTCATCGTAAGTTCTGTTTTCCTGACCTCTGATCATGCGTGTGGCTCTCCTCTGGACTCTCTCAAGCTTCTCCACATCCTTTTTGAATTGTGGAGCCCAAAACTGGACGCAGTACTCCAGCTGCGGCCTCACCAAGGCCGAGTACAAGGGGAGAATGACGTCCCGGGATTTGCTCGAGAAGCATCTATGGATGCACGCCAGCATTTTGGTCGCTTTACTAGCCGCAGCATCGCATTGGAGGCTCATGTTCATCTTGTGGTCAATGATGACCCCCAAGTCTCTTTCTTCTGTGCTAACCAACGTAGCACTGCCGAGCCTATAAGGGTGCTGCAGGTTTTTCCTCTCAAGGTGGAGAACCTTGCATTTTTCGGTGTTAAACACCATGAGGTTCTCGTCTGCCCATTTGTTGAGCTTGTCCAGGTCAGCCTGGATCACCCACCTATCTTCTGGCATGGATGCTTTGCCCCAAAGTTTGGTGTCATCGGCGAACTTGGCCAGTCCACTCCTGACTCCAATGTCCACATCGTTAATGAAGATGTTGAACAGTATGGGTCCCAGGACAGAGCCTTGAAGGACCCCACTGGTCACAGGGCACCACGATGAGTGACTGCCATCAATCACAACCCTCTGGGTCCGACCACGAAGCCAATTTCCCAGCCAGCGGATAGTGGTGGAGCCAAGGCCACAACCGGCCAGTTTGGCCAAGAGGTGATCATGGGATACCAGATCCAAAGCTTTTTTGAAGTCAAGATATATGACATCAATCTCTTCTCCCTTGTCCAGGTGATAAGTCACCTGGTCACAGAAGGAAATGAGATTGGTCAAACAAGACCTACCTGCAACAAACCCATGCTGGCTATCCCTCAGAATGTTACCCTGGGCCAGTCCCTCAAGGATGGCCTCCTTAATAAACTTTTCTAAGATCTTCCCCAGGATAGAAGTCAGGCTAATGGGCCTGTAGTTAGCCAGATCCACTCTCCTCCCTTTCTTGAAGATCGGCACCACATTGGCCTTGTAGATGCATCCATTACCAGGAAAAAAAAAGCAGAAAGCCTTCAAAGCTTGGAAGAATTACATCAGTTCCATGAAGAAGCAGGATGCTTATCATCACATCAAACCTGAAACCCACAGGAAATTTTGAGAGCAAAAGAGCAAGTAGGAGGAGGGCAACAAAGCAATAGAAACAAAAAAGCCATTTATTGTTCCTACAATATTGTGTCGGCACCATTCCAAAGCCAGATCGCAGAGTCAGCCTGCCTGCCTGCCCCTGGGCTAACCACCCACCTTCCACATCTGCCATGTCTTGATGGTAATCCTTATGAGAGATGTCACTAAGGCAGGAGGCTGCCCATTGTTTGCCCTGGTGACAAGGGTATTGCACACAACTCCAACTTTCCCTTATGTCCCATGTCTCACAGATGACAACTTAAATTAATTAATAGGTCCAGCCTAAGGCTGGGCCAAATTCTGCCCCTTCTAGGGCCTCTAATATGCAACACACACTCTGCCCTCTACCAGGCCTCTTTCACACCACCCTCTCTCACAGCACCTCTTCGACAGTATGTGAGAAGGCTAGTGAGAACAGGTGGAGTACATTTCCCAGACCACTCTCAACCTGTCTTACTCCACAGAGCACTTTGGGTCCCCCCTCAGGCCTTACTCTAGGTGGCACTTTGGGCTTTGCTACTCACTCTCCATCTGGGGTGCACACAGCACTTTAGACCATTCTCTCACAGACTTTACTCTATGTGACCCATGACCTTGTGTTGTACTCCAGGCTAAACTCAGCCATTGGCCCCTCTCACACACAGCACTTGGGGCTGCCATCATTTACCGTACTCTATGCGGGCCTCTGCATACTTCTGACCCCTCACTGGGGCCACACTCTCTCTCCACTCATTGGGGCCACTGGGGTTTTTCACCCTATTGGACTCAGGTCCTTATCTCAAGCACGCCTAGCCCTCCTAACACTGGGGTCTTTTATCCTGTAGGCTCAGGTGCCTCTCTAGTTTGTGCCTGGCTCCATGTCTTTCCCTACCTCAAGGTAACCCACCAGGAGGTGGGGGGATGGGGTTTTAAGGTACCCCTTCCCACCTGTCACTGGGGAGGTAACTTGCCTGGTATTTCTTGGGGACTGTTCCACCAAGAACAGCACCACCAGGCCACCCCTCCCTGGTAGGGTGCTGTTTTTGGTCATACCTAGGTATGGTCCTGCCATCCCCATAGCTCCTGCCCTTACCTCCAAGATGTTCCAATCAGCAGCTCAGCCAGATGTTGCCTCCTTGGTTGCTAGTAGCAAACTGCTGTGCCTGCTCTAAGGACCTGGGTTAAAATGGAGGATGCTCCACCCCCTCCTCCAATCCCAGGGCCCTCCTGGCATCATGCGACACTGATTAGAGCTAGCCCACACTTGCAGGCTGCTCTGCTGCCTACCCTCAAACCTTAAAGTGGCAGTCACCAGAGGTACTACCCATGAATTCCCTCCCCACATTTGGAGAGATCCTAAATTGAGGCCCAATGTGGTTTCAGACCACTCAGAGCTACAATAGACAGATATATTACACTACAAGACAGAAAAACAATCTTTCCCACATCTTCAGACAGATTGACTTGATCTATATGTATGCCACTTATCCAAAGGATCTCTTTAATTATAATTCATTTAATAGCAACAGTTCAGAATTGTTTGCTATCTTCAGAAGCAGAGTGTGAAATAGAATGCTAATATTACAGACAATATCAAGTAATCTTTACTTCTGAGGGCATTTAAGACATACCTCACCCACATATCTCTCTGGAAAGGATGGCAAAAATGCAGCTGTAGTTAACCATTTGCCTTGCATATCTTCCCGATTTAACTATATGTGAGAACTATAGGTCACCAAACACCTTTCTGATTCTGAATGCAGTTAAAAAGTAGGGTAAATCCTGAATAACTGCCTGGATATCAAAGCAGTTACCTAGAGTTTTGTAGAACTTGAGCTTCTTTTGTACCTTTCTACCCCGTCTCTATTAATAACTAAGAATCACAGAAATGGAGGCTTAGAAGGGTCTGCAAGAAATCATCTAGCTAAATGGGCCAACTTTTTTGGCAGGCATTCCGAAAAATTAGCCTTGTACTCTCCCCAATGCCGACAGCCATAGGATCTGATGCATGAATCCAACAATTGCATGTCCTGCTATGTTAGACATGAATGGCAGGAAGCACAACTGTGGCATCAGATCCTCACTGCACCATATTGCCATGATCCTAGGCTCCCCCTGCACCAGCAAATAGGAAGCCAGTCAGCTGATCCCTGCTCCTAGCCTAGGGATCAGCTGAGTCAAGGGCTCTGATGCACCTTTGAGGCTGGAAGAACAGATCAACTGACTGCTGCTCTCAGCCTTACAACCCCCAAGGCTCTCTCAAGGAGATTTCCCAAGGAGCTGGTGCAGTTCCCAACCTTGAAAGTCTTAAAGAGGATAATGACACCTTGCTGGGATCATTTGATCTCAGCAGTATTCCTGCCCAGAGCAAGGTAGTTGGACTCAATGATCTTTCAAGGTCCCTCCCAGCCCTTAATTTCTATAATTTGGCATATAAATAAGTGAGCTTAATGTGAGGCTTTACCAAATGTGTTAATTTTTAGTAAGTGACTGAATTGTGTTGCACATCATTATTGTACTTCATGTTCTTTTCTTTTTTCAACAACTGGGAACTCATGAATATTTAAGTCTCCCTGTAAAGCTTACTGTAATTAGTAAACACTTGCACAACCAAGGCTGTCTGTCAGAATCTGGAGACTGCAGTTCAGTTGTAAAAATATGCCACAGGTTGGAACAGGAGATGTGCAAGTCCATAAACCCCAAACCACATGCAAAGAAAACAATAGTTAAGAAAATTTTTTTTAAAGTATACAGCTGCTTAATGACATAAAAAGGAGATAAAGTCAAAATGTTGGTAAGTAGCAGAAAGCCTATGTACATGCATTGTAGCATACTGGCATGTGAAGGCAGATGCATGGAACTCGGTGCATTTCAGACACTTACTCCCCCAAAAGTTTGTCTTACTTGGTTCTTCCTACGTAAACGTTTGTTTGGTTCACAGCTGTAAGGACTGGGCAGGGGGAGGAAGAAAGGGAAGCGCAGCAGAGAAGCAATGAAAAAGATGACTACTAACAAATTACCCTTTATTCTAATAATGGTAGGCCATTACAAACTTGTGTACACCTGTGCAGAATTACAAAGATACTTACAATTCTTTTAATACGTGTAAAGGTGCTGAAGGATTTCCTCAGAGCTTGGAAGCTCAATCAGTGTTTGCACTCTTGGGACAAGGATCTACAGCAGACTGGACAGCTGTAATTCCAGAGTGGGAAGCCAAGGAAAAAGAGAGAGAGAGACTAGCTGGGGAAGAGGGTAGCTGAAGCTGTGCTGAGAAGGGCTACTTCCAAACAGGGCTCCTACCAGGATGACTGGCAGAAGAATTGTGACCAAGTGAGCTGCTACTGAGGGCAGAAGAGCCACTAGTTAATGAGTACACAGGATTGCCTAGTATCCTGTACTGAAGGAGTAGGGGTTCTGCAAATGGGTTCCCTTCCCCATGTGTAAAATTTGTCACTCATCTATTATTGTAAATAAATTACTGTAAATAGTTATTTAGTGTGTGGTCTGGTGCAGGGACGACCATGGGAGAGTATTCCAATGAATGGTGTTCCCAGTCTGCAGATGGAAGTAGACCAAGACCTATTGACACTCTAGAATCCCAAAAGTTTGGATGTGGCTGCCGGTAGTGCTGCCGCCAGGGTTACACATGTGATTCTTCAACTAATACGTTTGTGGTGTTGGTTGTTTAGTTTATTAAAATTAGATTTCAGCTAATTTAAAGAATTGCAAGAATATTTTACGTACCTTACCTAAAGGAAGACCTCCATTGTCAAAGAGAACATCACAAAACCGACACTGATATTTAACAAGGGTATTTTATAATATCTACCTTCCCTTAAAATTCTTTTAATAAAGATGATGATCTTTGTTCTCTGTTTTGGAAGATGCATAAGGATAGATTACTATGAATACTTCGTCAGAGATTAGAACACTAAGTAATGGAAGTGGGTTTTCCTTTACCTTCGCCAAAAACCCAAACAAACCAAAAAAACCTTCTTAAAAAAACTACTACGAGATGATAGAGAATTTCAACTTAAAGCCTTCAACCGTTAAGAGTTCTACAGAAAATGTTGGTTAATTTGCTCTAGCTCAAAGTTCCTCTTATTAGTTTAAACCTTTGTTTATTCTTTAAAATATTTGAAGATAGTACTACACTACTTCCTTTTGAGAGAGATGGTTGAAAACAGTGTAATTAAATAAATGCTTCTAATTTCATAGACATCAGGGCTGGAAGGGACCTCGGGAGATCATCGAGTCCAGCCCCCTGCCCAAAGGGCAGGAAGTCAGCTGGGGCCATAGGATCCCAGCAAGATAAGCATCCAATTTACTCTTGAAGGTGTTCAATGTAGGCGCTTGAACCACCTCCGCTGGCAGACTGTTCCAGACCTTGGGGGCTCAGACAGTAAAGAAATTCTTCCTTATGTCCAGCCTGAAACGGTCTTGCAGGAGTTTCTGACCATTCGACCTCGTCATCCCTAGGGGCGCTCTGGTGAACAAACGTTCCCCCAGATCCTGGTGGTCACCCTGATAAACTTATAGGTGGCCATCAGATCACCCCTGAGCCTATGCTTTTCCAGGCTAAAGAGTCCCATGGCTCTCAGCCTGTCATCATAAGATCTGTTTTCCTGACCTCTGATCACGCGCGTGGCTCTTCTCTGGACTCTCTCAAGCTTCTCCACATCCTTTTTGAATTGTGGAGCCCAAAACTGGGCGCAGTACTCTAGCTGCGGCCTCACCAAGGCCGAGTACAAGGGGAGAATGACGTCCCGGGATTTGCTCGAGAAGCATCTATGGATGCACGCCAGCGTTTTGGTCGCTTTACTAGCTGCAGCATCGCATTGGAGGCTCATGTTCATCTTGTGGTCAATGATGACCCCCAAGTCTCTTTCTTCTGTAGTGCTATCCAACGTAGCACTGCCGAGCCTATAAGAATGCTGCAGGTTTTTCCTCCCAAGGTGGAGAACCTTGCATTTTTCAGTGTTAAACACCATCAGGTTCTCATCCGCCCATTTCTTGAGCTTTCCCAGGTCAGCCTGCATCACCCACCTATCTTCTGGCGTGGATGCTTTGCCCCAAAGTTTGGTGTCATTGGCAAACTTGGCCAGTCTACTCCTGACTCCAATGTCCATATCATTAATTAAGATGTTGAACAGGATGGGTCCCAGGACAGAGCCTTGAGGGACCCCACTGGTCACAGGGCACCACGATGAGTGACTGCCATCAATTACAACCCTCTGGGTCCGACCACGGAGCCAGTTTTCTAGCCAGCGGATCGTCGTGGAGTGAAGGCCACAACTGGCCAGTTTGGCCAAGAGGTGATCATGGAATACCAGATCAAAGGCTTTTTTGAAGTCAAGGTATGTGACATCAATCTCTTCTCCCTTGTCCAGGTGATAGGTCACCTGGTCAAAGAAGGAAATGAGATTGGTCAAACAAGACCTACCCGCAACAAACCCGTGCTGGCTATCCCTTACAATGTTAGCCTGGGCCAGTCCCTCAAGGATGGCCTCCTTAATAAACTTTTCTAAGATCTTCCCCAGGATAGAAGTCAGGCTAATGGGCCTGTAGTTAGCCGGATCCACTCTCCTCCCTTTCTTGATGATCGGCACCACATTGGCCTTCTTTCAGTCTTCGGGCATTACACCAGAGCACCAGGAGTTTTCAAAGATCCGTGCCAGGGGCTGGGCTACGATGCTCGCCAGCTCCTTGAGTACCCTAGGGTGCAGATTGTCAGGGCCGGCTGACTTGAGAGGCTGGATACCTTCAAGGTGTTCCTTCACGAGGTCAGCATTTATGGAGGGTAAGGAATCCACATCACCCAGATCTCCCTGTCCTATAGCAGGCATGGGTGTCCCACGGGACCGATGAAAGACTGACCCAAAGTACCTATTTAATAGGTTGGCTTTTTCCTGGGTGTCAGTTGCCCCATCTGGTTTAGCAGGGTCCAACGTTGCCCTTGCTTTTCCTCCGGCTCCCCATTTATCTGAAAAAGGACTTTTTGTTGTCCTTGATGCCTGAAGCTAGTTGGAGTTCAGTTGCAGCCTTGGCTTTCCTGGTTTGCTCCCTGCAGGACCGGACCAGCGCAGAATAATCCTCCTTGGAGGTGAATCCCGTCCTCCATCCATTGTAGACTTTCCTTTTTAGCCACAGGAGGTCCGCTAGGTCCCTAGAGAGCCAGGGAGGGCTGTTGTGCCTTCTTGCTGCCTTTCCTCCGTGTTGGAATAGATGTAGCTTGTGCATTGAGGATTGCTTCCTAGAGAAGCAACCACTCTTCTTGAACTCCCATCTCCCTGGGGTCATGGTCCCTGAGGGCCTGACCGACAAGCCTCTTGAGCTTGTCAAAGTTGGCTTTTTTGAAGTCAAGGACTTCTGTGTTGCTGACTGACTTGCCAGCTTTACGGCAGATGGCGAAGGCGATCAGCTCGTGGTCACTGTCACCCAGCTTCCTATCAATCACTAGGTCACCCCCCGTAGCCAGTACCAGGTCGAGCAGCGCTTTGCCTCTCATTGGCCCATAGACTTCTTGAGTCAGGTAGAGGTCATTCACGCACAAGAGAAAGCTTTGTGACTGCTCGGATTTTGCTGAGTGATCTTCCCAGGAGATGTCCGGGTAATTGAAGTCACCCATGACAACCAAGGTCCTGGAGCAAGCGGCCTCAGTCAGTTCCCAGGCAAACTCCTGGTCAAGCTCAGGACTTTGAGTGGGAGGTCTGTAGTAGGCTCCCACTATTGTGTCCCCTGTGCCTTTTTTCCCCATGATTTTTTCCCCAGAGGGTCTCCAGCTGTCCATGCTGGTCGCCAACATCAGCTTGCAGGGACATGTAGCTTTCCTTCACATAGAGACCTACATCCCCACCCCTTTTGTCAACACGATCCCTCCTGTACAGGGTATAGCCCTCTATACCCGTGGTCCAGTCATGGGTGGAGTCCCACCAGGTCTGCGTTATCCCAGTGACATCATCATTCTTAGCACTGAGCAGGAGGACGAGCTCCTCCCGCTTGTTACCCAGGCTCCTGGCATTAGTGTACAGGTAGGCAAGTGTGCCCTTGGGGGCTCTTGCCTTGCCCACAGATTGTGCCAGGACTGGGGCAGGGGTGGGCTCCCTTAAGTGCCTTGGTCTGCTGGCTTTGCAAGGGTCACTCAGTGGGCCAGCAGTGGCAGTAGTCCCCCTATCCCCCAGCAGGCTTAGTTTAAAGCCCGGTGGAGCAGGTCAGCCAGCCTGGCTGAGAAGAGCCTCCTCCCCAGGAGAGAGAGGTGGAGGCCATCTCTTCCCAGCAGCTCGCTGCCTCTCTCTCCAAAGAGCGGGCTGTGGTCCTGGAAGCCAAAGCCTTCCCGATAACACCAGCTCCGCAGTCTTTGGTTCACCGCATGGATCCTCCTCTCCCTCCTCAGCCCATAGCCCGAGACTGGGAGGATCAATGAAAACACCACCTGAGCTCCCAGACCCCTAAGCCCCACTCCCAACTCCCTGTAGCGCCTCATGACCTGGTTGGGGGTGCTCCGAGCGCCTCATGACCTGGCTGGGGGTGCTCCGAGCCATGTCATTGGTGCCCACATGAATAAGGAGCATGGGGTAGTGGTCTGTGGGCTGGAGGAGCTGCAGGATCCTCTCCGCAATGTTTCGGATGCGGGCCCCCGGGAAGCAGCAGACTTCCCGGGCTAACTTCCTGATATAATTTCTATGTAAATGGAATCCAATGACTTTGCCACAGGGATTGCTAGCATAAGAATTAGTTTCAATGTAGAAAATGTAATGTGTACTGTTTGGACAAACAATTGATTATCTGCAAAAGTTCACAACTTCCTTATCTAGCTCAGAAAGATTAGAGCCAAATATGTGAAAACTTCTTCAGAAGAGACGATGGATTTTTGAATGGCTATTTTACATTTAAAGATGCTTTAAGAATTGTAGTAAAAATACTAAGATGTGAAACAATGTAGAAAATAATACTTGACTGCATTTCAAACAGAATTTCAAGTCCTAAAGCCTCTTAAAAATATATGAGTTAAAATTGTAACTTCAAAAGGTATTCTGATGAAAACTTCACTCTACAAAAGACAAAGGCAGCTTAAAACTATCAGACTGAAGAAATAATATGACTTTAGGCAAACCTACTATATATGCAATATTCATGAACTAATATTGCTAACAAGATGGCCTGTAAAGGTACAGTGCCAGTGAAAGCATGACAGCTGATAATCTGAATTCAGCCAAACCAGGGTTGTATTTTCACATGGCATAATGGGATTTTTATTAATCCTATAATTTTATTTCAACAAATACCTTTTTGCACCCTTATCAATATTATGGAACTCAGTCTCATTTCTCCTTGGCTTACTTCTAATAAAAAGAGAGCTAAGAAAAACACCCAAAGAGCATCATCAGGAAGCAGCAGCCTTCTAGCTCAGGTGACAATGTTGCCAGGACTTCATTTTGGTGCCATGAAGTTGTAGAGCACTACCAAAATATGAAATTTGAATTTGTCTTGTAATGGTTTAAATAGGATGTTAATATCCTACAGTAACAAGTCATTGACTCTCTCTCCTTCAGTGTTAGCATTTCCAGTTCTGTACTTTTGAAGAGGACACATGGGCTAATCTTGGTAAAACAGGAAAAAAAGGGAATTTAGTTAGCATACAAGATTGTTTTCTAAATTGTTTTGCTAGTCTCAAGATTGCTTTCTGAATGGCCTCATGTAACCAGCTTAAGTTCTCATTTATGAACAGCTGGATTTATTTCAAGGTACCAAATGGGTACCCAAACCCTCAAAAAACAAACAAACAAACAAACAAACAAACAAACAAACAAACAAGATATTCTGCTCATCCAATGCTTTTGTTATCTGTGATATCCCGATTCACTATAATTTTTTTTTAATAAAACTACTTTTCTTCCAAAATACTTTAAGGAACCAACAATAATATTTCCTTCCAAAGGCAGCCCAATCTCAAAAGTTTTAATATTACACAAAAGATCTCAACAAAGACATACAAAAGAGACTACTATAGCTGAAATAACTGTATTTCCTTTTTCTTTCTCTTGTCTATTTTTCCTCCCTTTCTGATATAAAAGTAATCATATTTAGAAGTTGTGATTTGTTTTGTTCATCTTTGATCATGATCTCTCTTAGACTATAGCAAAAAAATGGAAGTCTCATCTATGAATTTAGATCAGAACAGACAATTAGTAAGAAAGCCTAATTCTCATTTCTTCAGAATTAAAAACAAGTAGTAATTTTGGGGGATAAAATGAACTGGCATTCAAAAGTGTACAGCACTCCTTTAAAGAGTACAAGAGATAGTATTCTAAACCTACTTGCATGGGCAACTGGTGCCTCCCGAGTCAGGGGGGCACCAGATTGCTGACAGAGGGGGGTGGGGAGGAAGTCCCCTAGCAGCCAATTGCTGAGCGCTTCCACCAGCACTTCTAGTTTCACATCTGGTGCTTCCAATCTCAGGGGGTGCATGTGCACCCACTACGCATCGCCCATGCCTACTTGACATAACTTAAAATAATTTTGTGAGGAAAACAAAAGCCTAATTTGCACAATAAAATGGTATATTTTAGAGTTATAATAAGCTAGTGAGTAAACACATTTTGAAAGCTGTGTCTGATTAGCCTGAAAATACTTCATGTTTCAAAAATGAATTGAGTGATCATAGATCAGGTGTTAAAACTGCCTGAAAAATGCCTCAACACAGTAGTATAAAAATGTGCAGTATAGAAAATTCTAGGTTTCATGCTTTGCTAGCAACCACCAAGCTGAGGTGAGGTTGAAAGGTTTTCCAGGGTTAGAAAAACTTCTCTATCAGGCTAAGTATAGACATTGAAGAAGCCTGAAGGGGAATCAATTTAACTTGCAGAGTTTTCTGTAAATAGCCTAGGTTAGAGCAGAAGGAAACAGTACATGTCTGCCCTTCGGTGTGGGGGGTATGCAGGCTACCTGCACTGGCCAAGGTCAGCAGTCTGGAGGCCTCCTAGCATGCCCCAGGTGCTCCTCAGGGTGCCAGAGGCTGCCGAGCACAGCTTAGTGCTCAGGCCACCCCTAATTAGCTGCTGGGCACAGGCAAGCACTCCCCCAGCCCCATGCCATTACTACAAACCCACACCCATGCCCAAGCCTAGGCTTCCAGAAAAGCCCCAGAATGAGCACGCTGTTGCAAGTTGCATGTGCCTCTATCCTGGCCTTCCCACACCCTGCCCTGCTGCTCACACCAAAGCATAGGACACACTACAGCTCATGGGTCCTCTTTGTTGTCCTGCACAACTTTGGTGGAGGCTGCAGGACCTTATGCATGCCCACCTGGACATGACTTGGCTCTTGTGTGGTCAGGGTTGGTTAATGGAGAAGGACAGGACAGGGTCATCTGCATGGTCTGCTGTGGTGCCTGTCAGATTTCAGTGTCCATGGATGGATGAGGGTCTGGCTGTGAGATAGTGAATGGAAGAAAGGATGGCAGGAAGTCTGGAACATAGATGGAAGGCTGGAATGGTACAGGGCCTGGAGTGTGGTTTTCCCTGTCACTGTGGCTGGGTGTAGCCCCTGCCCAAGTGTGACCTGGGCTCCACTGATCAAGCCGCCCTGACAACCTCAAGAACTCTCTAGGGGCTTCCAAAAGCGACTCTGCAATTCTGGCAGTGCCCTATACCCCAGAATGGAAATTTCCAGTGTCTTCTACCTGCAACACGAAGGCAGCTGGTAACTTCAAGAGCACATCTCAGCTGCTCCTGAAGTTTCCAGGGGCATCCATCTTGCTTGCTCCAGGTTAGTGCCCACCTCCCCACTGCCTGCCCTAGTACTCTGGGACCCTATAGCTATGGGGACCCAAGGTACCCATGGTTGAGGTACATGCTGGCTGGTGTCAGAGGGTTGCCTTGATGCAGACAGTCTCAATGTTCTGTCCCCCACCACCCCAACCCACCATAGGTGAACTGGCCCCAGTGGTTCCTGCTGGGGTGGGGGGGAGGGGAGGTCCATGCTGAGATCTGGGTGGCAGGGTGCCCATCTCTGGTTTCCAAGTTGTGGTGCACAAGAGGCAAGGCAGGGGTCAATAGGGCTTGTCTCAAGCACAGAGGCATGGGAGTCCCTGGCTAGCTATGCAGGTTCCAGGATCAGGGTCTGTGGGGTTCTGCCTGTGCACAGGGGTTCTCCTTGGCTCATTGTCAGATCTATATGTACATGGTGACATGCAGCGGCATAGCCTGGGAATTCAGATGCCTAGGTCCCAAGGCTTGTGCAGGGGACACAGATACCTCCCTTCCCCCCACTGCCTGCCTTGGGCTGACAGATTGCCAGAGGCAGGCCTGGAGAGAGAGGCTGTGCTGGCTTAACTCTAGGATACTTCAGGGGCAGGGCCTACTGAGCACTTGGATGGTACAGCCAAGTGCAGGCTAAATGTTAGTATACCTCCCTGTGAGGCAGGAGTACGGCGGGGCATGTGCTGCAAAGGAGACTGGGTTGCCAGAGATCTAACTTAAAATTAATAGGAAATCTGGTACAGAAATTTGATTCATTAGTCTAACCTAAATCAAACAGATGTGAGGGTACATCAGACTGGGCCTATCATAGACTTAGTTCAGCCATTTCAGACTGGTCTGTATGTGTCAAACTTCTGCACAGTTATGGGTTCAGATGGGTTTAAATGACTAGAAAAATCTGTTTATGTATAAATACCTGTACCTGACTTTCAAGTACAAAGTCAACTTGAGCCAAGTTATGGTGTGGAATAGAAAGTATATGAAAGCCATAGGATTTGGGTTTGCTCAACCCAAAACGACAAGCATTTGGGGGGAGCTGTTCAAACCTGGAGAGTAGAAGTGATATGAAGGAGATTCTAAATAAGTCCAAAACAACATCACCACCACCACCACAAAACAAAACAAAAAACCACCCACACAAAACAACCCAGCAAGCCTCTCAAGTAAAATGACCTAAAGACTTTTTGGCTTATATCTGCCCATTTACAAATGTTTTTCTTACCTTTAAGGTACCAAAATTCCCCATGTCCTCAAACGAAGTTCATTTGCTCATCTACAAAACTGTCATTACCCATGATAAACCGAGTCATTATTCTGGCAACAGTATTACAATCCCAGATTAGATCCTACTGTTCAAGGGCTGGATTGACTCAAAGTAAGAGGTCCATGTTCTAAAGCAAGGGTATCAAACTTATCTGGCCTCAATGGACTGGATGAGTGTTGGTGGGGATGGGGAGCAATTACGTACATGGACTCCTCCATCTTCACCCCCTGCATGCTGGACTGACCACATGTGGCACCTGTTCTAGCTGCTCCAGGACCTGTGCTGCACATGAGACCTGCAGTGGCCAGACCAGCAGGGCATGTAGTGCAGATCCCACAGTGGCCAGAACAGTTGCATGTTGTGCCATCTGGCTGGCATAGGCGACATGTATAGTACAGACCCCAGCACAGCCAGAGGACATGCCATGCTATATCAGGTACCCATGGCAGGCTCCATACTGCGCATAGCTTCCCTCCGCACCCCCAGGTGATCCAGGACTGCTATGCATGTGCTACAAATTCCAGACTGGCTAGGATATGCAGTGTGGATCCCAGAGCATTTAGGACAAGCACCACATGCAGCATCCATCCCAGGCCTTGCTCCCCAGGCCCATACACAATGGGGGTCAATTCAGGAGTCCCATGAGAAGCAGCAGGGATTGGATGATAGGGCTCTATAGGCTGTATCTAGCCCTTGGGTTATAGAAGACTTGCCATCTAACTGGAAGATGAGAGACACAATTAGTACATACAGACAAACTGAAAGCAAAGTAGAAGAATACAAATGAATGCTTATTTTATTAAACAGTTTGACCAAATAAGATTCAGAAGGGTCAAAAATATCTGAACTGTTTACTTAGCAAATCTCTTTTCAGAATATTACGTTTAAAAAAAAAAAAAGTTTCTCCCTTTCTCTTCTACTAGCTATGAGCATAGCCTTCTGAAAGGCTCAATGACAAAAGTACAATAGAACAAGAAAGCCCAACACCATATTTAGCCATATGATCTAGTTTAGATATCTTCCTAATCAGCTAGCACATCTGTGGAAATTTTGGATTTTCAGCAACTCCCTAGCAGAGCACCACCTATCCCTCCCTCAAGACCTATTCAGATGCTTCTGGCTCAGGCAATGACAGGCTTTGTGTTCACTGCAGACCTTGGCTTCTTGCAAACATTGAATCATTGGACTGCCTAACCCCGCTTTCCTACAGAGATTCTCAGGCTGGATTTCTCCATAAAAAAGCCTGTCTTGTCAGAACAGCTCAACAATTATGGAAATGTAGCACGACCTTGTAAATAGCCAAAATGACAGATGGACAGGGAGAAATAAAAATAGTGGCAAAATAAATTTCATTCCTCTTTGCAGTACTTGTCTTTGGAATGCAAGGACATCTTGTCAGCTGTCTCACAAATGTCTGCTGTAATTTCAGAGTCTTCAGAAGAATAAAACAGAAGTCAAGGAATGAATCAAAGTGTAGGTAAGGACAGGGGAAGGAGAGTTATGAAACATGTTCAAATTGTAAGAATGATGCAATCTGGCAATAACCTGACAAATATTATTTTGCATTAGAACTCCTTGCACTTTAGGGGACTGCATGCAATACATTCAGATGACAGTAATTATACATAATAAAGAATAGCTAGTAAACACACTTGTCATTCAGAAGGCATTACATCGCATTTTCTGTCTCTCAGATGCGGGCTTCCTTCGGGAGTACAATACACCTCATTAACAGAGTGATAAGAATTAGAACATGGTGCCAAAGTCTGGCAATCGAAGAGGAAAAACCACTCTTTATTGATTGCAAAACAGACCCCATACAAAGAGAGAGAGTCAGGTGAGGAAGCTCACAGTATAATTATGCCCATAAGAAACACATTATGAATTTTAAAAATAAGACACATACACAAAGATTAGACCCATGACATTAAAAATCAGGCACCTTCTGAAGTAAGACATTGCTCATTATGGAGTGCATTGACTGGATGGGTTCAGCTGGTAGCTTGCTGAGCTAATTTTGTTTAAACAGCATTTTTAGTTACAGGAGAAGTTAGTTGTTAGCAGATATTGCACACTCCATATGCTAGTGCTTCCTAAGAGGCAGTAGCACACCTCACAAGCTGGATTTCAATTAGACCTCAAGACCACTCTATGTTTTATTTAAAAGACAACTGCTTCTAACTAAATAGTATTTTCATTATTTAATACAAGGATAAGTAATAAGTGTTTTCATTAGGTCAAAGAAACCTGAAGCAATGCACAAGAAGCTCAGATCTTGTATTATTTAGCATGCTGGACTACTAAAGTATTTACAAAAGGAAATCCGTCTTAATATGATTGAATAGTAGCAAGGATAGAAAATTACACTGCTTGAAGGTCTTGTATATTCAGCCTAAGATTAGTGCCAAAAAACATTTTTACCCTGAAGAAAGGCACAAAGTTTTAAGATCCAATATTCTCAGGAAACACAAGCTTAAGGGAAACAGACCTAATGTCCCTAAGAAGATGGGGTGAACTGCCAGCCTCCCCCAAGTTTCATGTATTTATATGGGAGGAGGAAGCATAGGATAGACCAATAGACTGCAATTTAAGAGATATATTCTAATACTAGCTTCATTAACTGCAGGCAAGTCACACTGCACCTCTGTCTTTCTTCAACTGCATAAATTTAGACTGGAAAAAAGTATTCGGAGCAAGTACACTTTCTTGCTCTCTCCAAGATGCCATTAACTGGTTAATCGTAGATACATCTTAAGTATGATGACTGACAGGGGGGATGCATACATGTGAGCACATGTAGGGGTATTCCAAGTTTGAGTAGCCAACATAATGAAGGCACCGATACTGGCTGAGACTTGTAAGGACCTTTGGGTGCTATTTCAGTACTAACAATATTAAGCTTGGAAGTTGGTAAAGGAAAATTGAATTTTTCCAAGTGCCATCTTTCCCCCTCCAATATGCCTTTGAAAGTAACCCAAAACATACTAAATGTCCTCTGTAACTCAGCATTCAGAAAGTTAGATAATTATAATAGGTTAGCAGTTCGCATATGAAGCCTTTTCCCCATTAATCTTGAAAATAGCTGGAAACCAGTGCAGCAGTGGCTATATGCAAATGCTAAATGCCTTATTATGTCTTGCAATGTAATATGCGATGTGAATAGACAGAATGTCAGGTATTGAATGCTGTGTTACAGATATGAGGACTTGCTACACTTGATGATGTATCTATCACTCATCCTAGCTGAAGTGTCACATACAATTAGGGTTCCAGTGAGTGAGCCAAGTTTTCCTTAATAGTTTCTATTCCCAGCTACAGAATATAGGGCCACAGATCAGGCAGCCAAGGCTGCTTCCCTTCCTTTCCACCTCTGTCCAGCCTTACTTCTCTCCCAATATGTTGTTTCAAACAACAGTCTGGAAGAGGAAGTAGGGAGGAAATATAGGATATGGGTAAAGAGAGGCACCCACATCTGAGCATCAGTAAAAGCACACCCCATCCTGGGAAGGGTTTATTGATGCTGCAACATAAGCATGCAGGCAAGAGAGAGACAATGCAGGAGACAAAAAAGTTTGATAGAGACCTAGATTAGAAAAACCAAGTCAGGGGAATCCATTGTATAAGGGAAAAGGAAACAAAATAAATCAAGGGAAAGAAATTACAGTGTGGCCCCTAGCATGTGAGATTAGTGGAAGAGATGAAAAGCAAGAAATAGATGATGGAAAAAGGAAAAGACAACAAGATTAGTAACAAGAGAGAAGAGAAAATATTGATGGTATAAACAGGAAAATGGTTTTGTTGCTATTGCATATGTCTCCTAACCTCCTACCTCCGACACCAGTTGGCTCTGTAAATTTGAGGTTCTGGGGGGTAGAAAAAAAACCCAAAAATTATACACTGGTCAAAAAGAGATAGTAGTTTCAAGATCATTAGCTGGAAAGTATTATACCAATGCCATGTATTACTTGTAAGGAAATACTGCCTGTTAAGAATAGTTTTATTTCTGCCTTGCATTAGTTAAAAAACAACAATAAAAACAAAAACAACAAAAACACAAAACAAGAAACCCAAACCAACTAATATATAGTCAGACAAAGCTTTCTTTGAAGGTGGTACAAAGCCTATGAAATAATTTGACAATTTTTATACCTAAATAGTGAGAGGACTGCTGACTGTCTCTTGTGGGATGACTCACTTTAAGGAAAGCAAAAGATCAGTCTGAGCAAGAACCTGCTCTTGGTCTACTTTAAAAAGAAAAGAAAAAAAAAAAAGTTGAGTTTTCATGCTCCTCTGAGGCTTTTCTAGGATGGAGATCCACTACTAGATGTTAAATGCTATGTTAACTGTAGGATGCAAGGCCAGTGGTAGGAGCAGATGGAAGAGACAATACCTTCTATTGCATCCAAGACTGAAGCTCCTGCTGCTGCTTCCAGCATCGCTGAATGTGACAATTCCCTCTTTCCCAGTAGATAATTATAGTGAAACTCTAATTCTGGAGCTCAATTAACTGAATCTCTCCTTTAGCTGCGGTTCTGGCTTAATCCCTACTGCCAATGTGCACCACTGGAAGGGGGATCCAGCCAAAAAAACACAAACACACCACACCACACACACACAACCCCACATATCTGAAAGCTTTGAGATGCGCCTACAAGCATTTTTAAACAGAACAGGGCCTTTTTATACAGTGTCCTTGTAAAAATATGCTTTAAGCCTAGACAATTTCCCATTAGTTTCCCCTTAATTAAAATCTCCTTCCAGTGAGTTGATTTGTATTTAGGGGCATGGGACATTTGTTTTTGGTGGGATTTTAATGGCATTTTTATCTGTGATGTTGCAGAAACATATCTTGAGACTGCATGGGCGGTTATACAATTCCTTGCCTGTCTTTTTCTGCAAAACTATGCATTTCTTAACAAAGAAAGAGACAGACTGAGTTTTGTTTTTGTTTTGTTTTTTTAACTGCATAGCTGTAACAATAGTTACACTTTCATTTGACCACATGAATTTCCATTCACTTCACAGTCTTTTATAATTTACTTAAACTCCTCTCCCCCCCCACTCATTTGGATTCAAAATTTTCTTGGTTTAAGTCACAACCCAAACTTAATTTAAATTAGGTATTAACATACAACATAAGAGGCATATTACCCAAAGAGAAACCAAAACAAATTAGTATATTTTTGTATTTAAAAAAGTTCTGTATACTATTGGCCTCTCTGCAGCCCCCATCTTTACACCCTCACTAGCTTTAGGGCTCTACCCAGTAGTGTGCCCTTGTTAGAAATATTATTAAAAATGCATTATCAATAGCAGATTTAGGGGGAAAAAAAAAAACACAGCTGCTACCCCTCCTTGTCTCCTTAATGGGAGAGGGAAGGGGGGGGTTGGAAATTGATGGGAAAAACCACCAAAAGCCCTTTGTACTAAGGTATCACTCCCTCTCTGTCCCGCAAATTTACTATCTCTTTGTTACACTAAATCACACTTTCTTTCATGACCCCACATTCCTAAGGCTAAGATAAGAGCAAATGCCATTTTTGCCTTCAGGTTGAACCTTGAGTAACCTTGGGTCCCATCTACGCACGCGTGATAGCCTAATGCATATTAAGCCTACCCGCCCCGCATACTTAAGTAGTTAATTATAATGCACATGGGACGTATGAAGCGACATGTTTACATATATGTTTGTATGAACCGGAAATGAGTTGTAAAAATTCCTCCTTCTACACACGTGGTCAGGAGAGGGGGGATAAAAGCCTGCTAATGATTGTGCTCGGGGGCAGAGTGATTGATCTTTTGTCTCTCTCTCTGACCCTATTTGCAAATATATACCTTTTGTGTTGCTAATAGAGTGTGTCTGTGAAGGTCTTTTTCCACCTCCCGAGAAACGAACCACGATTTTTATATCACCCTGATGAGGCCTCCACCTCCCCAGTAACCTCACACCAGTAAAAGACAACAAGGACACCAAAACCTAGCAGTAACCATCACCATGACACTGGAGGGTACGTTACCCCTTTGAGAAGGCAAGCTTCTCCCTCAGCAGTGCGTGCATCCCAGACTTCAGGAGCTCCTACAGCTCATTAGTCTTACCAGCAGCATCTCTGGGTAGTTTTTCCCCTGTAGGAACAACTTCCCTAACAGCTGCCAGCAAACTACCCCTTCCAGCTGCAGAGCTGGGGCTTATATATGCCCAGGGCCCTGCTTCCGTCCTGTCAGGTGACCAGGTGCAGGTACCAGCTAATTTCCTCCTTAGCCTGTTGCCCTGGAAACTTGCACCTGTGGCTCCTAGGGCCCTCTCTCTAGGCAGTTTCTGCCCTTAAGGGAACAGGCACACCTTGGTGCCCTACGACAGCCTCATATAAACCTCCACAGAGAAGACAGGGAAACAACTGAAACTTATTTACTATTTTTTGTATTATATTTGTATTTTTGTATTTTGTATTTGTATTTCTATTTATTTACTATTATTTGTAATAATGACAACTAACATTTTGTTTTAAATAGAGCATGGTCACAGATTTAAAGCAGTTAAATTATAACTAGAGGCCTGTTTTTATGTCTGAGTCTAAGCTTTTTGAAACAGGCAATGATGACAGAAATATTGGCAAATCCTTAACTTCACTGGCTCTAGCAAACACTACTATAATGACTTCAAACAAATATCCACTGCCGTTAAGTCCCAAGCTGAGCCTCAAGAGAAGGGAGTGATAATATCAAAATAAAGTCAATGTAAACATCTGTGTCTGCTTTAATCTCTCTCTATTGATTTTTTTTCATGGTTTTGGCACATATATTTCAAAGTTTTATCTTAGGGTCAATGAAGGCTATGCAAAATCATTACACTGGAGACTACCTGTATGTGCTCAGCAAGTATTTAGGAAAATGAAATACGTACATACTTTTCATAAAACACAATGATTTACCATGCAAAGTTCTTTATTGCAAGAAGAGGCAAAAATATAGACTTTTAGCCTACAGCTATTTATTAACTTTCAGAAAAGGTACTATGCTAATATGCTTGTGGTACTGGAGATAGTTTAGATTGAAAGTAATTTAAAATCTTGTTGCATCTATCAATGGATGGTCTCTCTAGTCCAACATGTATATGTTACTGTCAGAGTTTGCAAAACATGTAAGTGCAATGTTGTTTTTTTTTATTCTGGATAAAACTGAGGTATTGATTCTATATGGTCATTAAAAAAAGGTGGGGGGGTTGCAGGAGAAATGGTGTGATTTATAAATATTTCTCCTGTCAACAGTATATTCTTCCACAGAGGACTATTATTTTTTTCCTTTTTGACTTAAATTGTTAGAGAATGTTGCTGTACAGGCCAATTTCCAGTATTTTGCCTGAGAACTGACTCCTTCATACGAGGCACTGCACCTCTTACAGCAAGAAGTTATACTGGTTTCATTAGAATGATTTGTTTTAGTAGGTCTGCAAGATTGGGAGTATTCTGTAAAGTATTTCCTGAAAGATTCCACTTTATATATCATTGTTATGTATACACACACAATGTGAGGTGCATGAATATACTTCTGAGACTAATTAAGAAACATTTAGTGAACCTTTCTTACAGTAAGAAACATTTCTTACAAGGATAAAGCGAACAGGCATTAACACCACCATACCTTCATACAACACATTTCCTTTAGTGAAGTTTCAAACTCATTGGAATTACATACCATTTTCACTGCTACAAAATGCAGTTGGATAACTGTACTACTAATTTTTGTTGGAGAAATGGTACACAAACATTGCAATATGGTGAAATCGTACCATGATTTTTGTAGCAATCTAACTGCTTGAATCAATATATCTTCACCTGTTCCCAACCCTAACTTTACACCATCATTGGTTCCTTCACTCTTCTCCAGCAGCTGAGAGCTTGCGGTAACAAGAAAAATCCAAGTTTAACATTATTTCACAAACTATTCAAAACAGTGTAAAAGTGCTTCTTGTACTCAGCCCAAGACCAGAAAATAACAAAAGAAAGCCATAGACCCTGCAAGGGCCACATACAATAGGGCTAGAGGTTTGGCTGTATCTATGGTACACTTCTTTGGGAACTCTTCAACAATTTGACTATCACTGACAATACTGCAGCAGTGGAACTGCAGAAGATAGCTCTATCATTCTATCTCCTAACTAGGTTCACCACCCATCCCTAACTGGGTGGAACAGTCCCACAATGAGAACCTGGACCACATGACTTCAAGACACCACTTGTCACTTGTCCTATTTTATAGGGTATGCAGAGATTGGAAAATGGTGGGTGTCCCCTTGCAGGCTAACAGCATTCCAGTCTGCAAGGGGCTACAGGGAGTAGGATGCAGGGGGCACTACATGCATATACACACCCTGTATAAACACATGCATATGGCTGGGAACTATAGTTGAGAAGCATGGAGAGCAGCTCCCTGAAGGTAAGTCCATGAAGGGATATGGGGCAGGGTGTGCAGATTGAGGTTCCCCAGTAAGGGAGGAAGTGGGGCAGGGGCTGGGCATGCTGCATAGCCAGAGCAGTACATGGGGCCAGGGCATGGAGTGGGAAGGAGCCATGGGCAACTCGTCCAGGGGGCAAGGGGCATGGGGAGCACATACCCCCCCCACAGATTCATGTATGGGGTGGGGGCAGGTGCAGGCTTCCTTGCTGTGGGTTGCAGCTCCCTGCCATGCTGGCATGTCCCTGGGCACCATGCTCTGGCTGTGTCACCATGATGAGGTGCCTCGCACTTGCCTGGCAGCAGCAGAGGTGGCAGCAGTATGGAGTTATGCTCCTGCTGCTGCTGGGTGGGCAGGGAGCACACAGCTGTGCAGGGCTCCCAAGGGAAATGCAGCAGGGCGGGGAGCCCTGAGTCGACAGCGGGCAACCTGCATCTAGTCTCCGCTCCACTCTGCTCTAGTCCAGCAGTGGTGGCAGGAGGAAGGAAGTGGGCTGGGAGGCCAGCCTATGTCCTGCCTTCCCCTTTTGAAAAGGTGATCACCCTACTCTTAACCCAGGGGTAGCCAACCTATAGGATGGGTGCCACAAGTGGCATGAGCAGCTTCTGTGTGTTGCATGCAGTAGGGTGGGAAGAGGACAGTCAGTACAGTGGTAGACAGGGTAGAAAGCAGGAACCAAAGCACCAAATTGCACAGCGACCACTGGGATGGGAGCAGAAAAGCGTACTAAACTGAGCAGGGGAAGGGGATCAGAGAGGTGCCTGAGGAGGGGAGAGGGATAATTTGTAGAATAACTACCAAAAGAAGTTGGCATGCACTGTTCTAGTCCTTTTGTGACCATAGGTTATACATTAACTATCCCAGTTGCCGACACAAACAGGATCCTTATAAACAGAGTGGCTCGTTATGCAACCACATGGTAATGTTGGAGAATAAATTCCTATTTACTTAAGCAAAATTCCTTCATAAAATTGGGATACAGGCTTTAAAAATCTAATCAGATTTTCTCATTGCCAGTCTTTTATTTTATTTCATTTTTTCTTGGTAGAGCATTCCAGATAGCATAGGCTGGATTCTTTTCCTTAGACTTGGTGATTAAATATTTTTGTGCCTTTTTTCAAGTGAATTATTTCTCTGTGCTTTAGCCATCTCTTTCATTAGTTCCCATGATAAGTATCATAATTATTTATATTCAAACAGCTCCCAAATAAGAATCAGGGCTTTGCTATTGCAGGCACTGTACCAATATAAAATAAAAAATGAACTTTGCCCCAAAATACTTAAATAAAAAGTGTAGCAAGAAACATTTTTTTCTTATATTTGGAAATACTGCAATTGCTTTGTTCATACCTCTTTTAATGTGCCAAATTCCACTGGAATGTCAAGCCTTTAGGATTTCTCTAATTGGGGTGTATTTCATTCTTGGTTAATAAGTCTTTTGTATTTTATATATCTGCATTTTTTTATTTTGTCATACTGGATTATGTTATCTGCTTATGAAACTAGTAATCAGCAAGTCCTAGAAACATCAAGCTATAAGCTGTCCTTGTCCATGATTATGGACCTGGATACTGGTACCTGTATCATTCTTAAATACAAAAATGTGGATGCTACCCCAAATACTGGACTAAGGCAAAAATCAAATATCTCTGACAATGGCATAAGGCTAAGAAACAGCTTTTGTAAATAAAATGGCAATAACTCACTATAGTACAGATAATTTTAGGTACAGGGTATGCATCTACAACATCACCAAATACGCAAGAAACATCAGAAATGAAATTGCTACATTTTAGTGACTATATTGTTAACTTAAAGCAAACCTTAACATAAATAATGTAAATAGTGTAAATAGTGCTTATTACAATACAAAAAAGCAAGAAGCTGGAAGATAAAAAATTTCTCCCAGCCCAATGGAAAATCTGCCATCAACAATGCTGATGATCTACAGCAAAAAAAGTATCTGATGCCACAACAAAACATTTTCCTGCAACAGAAATACACACATGGTCTCTAATCAAGTCCTGGATAAATAGCTGAAATGCATGAAAAAAGTAAAACGTTTAAGAGAAAAAAATGAGTATTCATCAAATGTCATGACATGAGCTGGCACAATGTATTCTAAATTGGCAAAACCATTGCCCTCATAAGAAATATTCCTTGTCCTGTAGAATTATATAATTCTAAAGGCTATATAACTGTACACAATATAACTCTTGCTTTTGATAATTCCCATTACCAAAAGCAGGATAATGACTGGCTACTGCTTGGTCACATAAGGTAGATAAACTTAAATAGCAGTCAGCTCTTATAAGATTATATCAGCACAATCTTCTACTGTGCAGGAGGAGGGCTGTGGAGGGAGGTGTCATACTCTATGATGGACAATGGAGTATAATACCAAACAAAGTGTCCTCAATCTAATGTAGATCAATTTCCCTACTTCTGAAAACCCAGAAGCACCAGCTGAGATAGTATAGAACTGTGGCACTTCTCACTACAGGCAGCCTTGTACTGAAACATTTAAATGAGATGGAAACTGACACAGAGAAAAATAAAAGCACTTGCTTCTTTTACACCATATACAAGCAAAAGTAAATCTTTTATCAATTACTATCAATTTCCTGACTGTAAATGATCAATGTGAAATATTTTGAAATAAAATTCCCAGCTAAACTCTGAAAATTAAAAAAAAAATCTAATTCAGGGATGATATTATGTTATTTATTATTTGAACATGAAACAGAAATAGGGCTAATAAGCTGTCAAATGTTTAAATAGCCTCAGAAAATATATTTTACAACTCCAAGGAGTATCTGTTGCTTACAACCAGCCTCTAACAAATAGAAAAGAAACTGGCTGTCCACTGACTACTTTCAGAGATAAAGTAATCAAGATTCTAAATAAACGGTGTTGTAACAGTATCTCAAGGCCATTTCAATGTGATGGTCATGGTCAGATCTGTTAAGAACTGACCTAACTTGTCTGAGACTTAGGAGTGTTTGATTCCCCGGAGGTAAATAAGAAACAAAGAATATGCCTATAGAGTTTGTAAATCAGCAACTAGAGGAAGAGGGATGACTCCTCAGGAAATTTCTCTCAAGCACAAAAGGGCCTGGGATGTTAACTACATCTGATTAAAACTTCAGAAGGAAGAAGGAACTCCTAAGAAGACAGTAAAAGGAGGTGCTCAGCCTTTAGGGGGCTGAAAACCAGCTGTGTTAGTCATCATCAGTTAATAAGTTTCTCTGGCTGGAAGGCTGGGAAAAAGCTGCAATGGATGACTAGTAAATGAGGATACAGTCACAGAGAGGGCTCTGAGAGAGGAGGCTGGGGTGCTAGGATAATAGCACAGAGCCTGGGTTTCCCCTCAAGGTCTGAAGAAAGACAGCTCTATGTTCAACCTTGAACATAGAGCTGACTGGCCTCAATAAGGAAGATGGATGAGTGACGTGATTACATACATTGAGTCATAAGACAGAACAGCTTGCCAGAATAAAGTAGATACCTTTGAAAAGTAGATGTCTAGTCACTGTTTTTTTTCTCAACAAAATATCATCTACACACAAAAGTTGCATAGTAGGTATGGCAGAACAACCTCCCCTCCCCATCAGGTGATGGCAATTGTACCTGTTTTAAAATACATATAATATACAGTAGGGCAACGCAAAGCTTCAGTTGCTGGTTCTGTTCAGCGGAGATGTGGCCCAATTCCATGGCCAAATCTCTGAACCCAAACCGAATAAGGAGACCCATCAATCTCTCTGAATCAAATTGGAAGCCTATGATTTGATTCAGAGAGATTCAATCATTTGGCCATAGACACAGCTTTATGTTTTTTCTACATACCTCAAGGCACCAGACAGCTCGTGAACATGGAAGTGCAGTGGGGGCATCCCCAGCATGTTCGGTAGCGGACCTGGGAGTGGACTAGAAGCACTTCTGATACACTTCCAGATCTGCTGCAGGGCACATGGGCGGGGTGCCATACTTGTCACCATCTCAGCCTTCATGAGCTATGCCTGGTACTCCGAGGTATGAAGAAAAAACATATAAAGCTGTGCCTATGGCCAAATCACTGATTCTCCGAATCAGAACTGAATCTTCATATTTGGATTCAGACAATTTGAATCAGGACAGTGATCCAAATCAATAAATTGAATCACTGTCCCCTGAATCAGGCCAAATCCGAATCAAATACGGACACTTTGCACACCCCTAGTGTACAGCTTAACCAGCGAATTAAGTTTAACTAATTAAGTTGTACTGTACAGGTAAATTATTGGTTTAATTTTTCTCTGTACAAAAATGAGGAATTTATACCCCATATAACTTCATTTATGCTGCTATGGCTTGTAATGGCATACACTATCATGATAAGAAGTCACATCACAAAATTGTGTGTAGGCATGTGAAACGTAACAGGTATATTTTATTTCTGTATAATTTAAGCTGAAACAGCCTGTCCAATTTAACTTGTTATGAAGTACAAACTTAGGGATAATAAGGGATAATTTAATTTTGATTCATGAATTGTTTTTTTCCTGAGCTTCTAATATTCAGTTAAAACCCTGCTTTATTAAGGAATAGGTTAAACAAGGTATTTCATCTCAGAGGAAAATGAAAAGACTAACTAAACCCTTCCTTGTGGAGCTGCCAGATAAAGATTGTTAGGAAGTCAAGACACCCACCTAATTTCAGTCACAAATGCCCAAAATTAGAGAACTCATATCAAGGAAAGGTAAACTGAGGGTGCTGTTACAGAGTAGTTTATATTATTTTAAATCTGTGGGACATTATGCCATCATAAAGTTAGAGTGATTTCAAAACAGTCATAAATTAAGATTTATGAAGTGCGTGAATGCAACTTGCCACTAGAGGGCTAGCGAGCAGAGGTGTGGACTGGAGTCAAGACTATTACTCCTCTGGATGGGAGGAGAAGTGATACCTTGGAGCCAGGACAGAGGAAGGTGAACAGTGAAGGCAGACTGCAAGGAGAGTGCATTTCTCTGGTTGATTTAGTAGTGGCTAAAGTTGCTCTAGAGAAGACAGTTCTGAATTTATCCATGTAGTAGGTATAGCATAGACCGAAGCAGGGCAAACATTCACCCATGTGCTTCAGCTGCAGCCTGGAGCAAGTGAACGAGGTATCTATGCCACCATCCCATCCTTGATACTGTTCATGTGGTGACAGGGCCCAAACACACAAGAAACATGATCTAGCTCATGCTCTAGTCATGAGAGCTCATTTCTGGCCTCATTTTTGCTGCTAGTTTACCATGTGGCTCTCTGTCCCAATGTGAAAGGTGATTTTGAGCTTCCTCTGCAAAGTGCTCTGAAGTACGTGGATGACAATTTCCAGATAAGAGCTAAGTGGGGCTTTGGTAGGTGCGTGCTATCTCTCTGCTCAGTACCCAGCCATGCTTTTCCATTAGCTGTTTGTCTCTAACCCTCCTGCTCCAGTGAACTGGATGCATTTAAAATGCCGTTGACAAGGTGCTACTTGAGGTACCCCTCAATAGATTCAAGCACGCTTCCTCTGGCCGCATGGTCTCCATTTAATTGAACCCTGGCGGCTCCACACTGAACACAGAGCTACTTGTGAGATCATGCAGCCAGGAAAGCTTGCTTTCTCCACTAAATGGAGCCTTTGGTCAGCCAGACTATGCAGTGTGCTTCCCCTGGCTCTATGAAATAAACTGCTCTGCAATTAAGCAGCTCAGAGTGGTGGTTCTCAGAGCAAAGGGAGTAAGGAGATCTCTCAAGATGTGGAGATTAGGAAGGGATAGAAAGGCTGGCAGCTGTGTATCCTGAGAGGTTGGTGGAGTGAAAATAAAGTGTTTTACTTCTCATGACCATTCAAACAATACCCTGGAATGACATGGGTTAAAACTTTCAAAGATAAACCTCCTTCTGAGTAACTTATCTTTAAAAGGTTTAGAGAGTACTTATAATGGGTCAACACCCATTAACAGGTGAATGCTCCCCATTTAACTTGCTTTATGATAGTTTAAAGGTAATCTGTAACATGACCCTGAAAAATTCACATGGATTAAGAGGATTTAAATTCTCACCCACACAAGGCCTTACAGAATCTATTTGGTTCTCACTGGAAATTTACTGATTTGCAACGTATCATCAGAACTTCTTTTAAAACAAAAATGTTGATTTTTATTCAAGATACAACCTCCCCACCCCAACCCTCATCCCTGCTTGAATTACAGCCCAAAAGTCTGATAAAACATACTCACGTTGATGGGGAAAAAATCAATTTTACAACCCCCTAAAAAAACCTTCATTAACACCCACTTTTCTATCAAAAACATGTTAATGACATTTTTTCAACCATCCCAAGTGCTAAATGAAGGACAATATTTTTCTGAAGATTTATCATCAGATTCTTTGATCCATTAATGACTATAAAATATAACTCTTTTATACTTTGTTCTCACAGCGAGCATTTTTCTTTATCATTTGTGTGTTCCTGGTATGTTACATTTACACAAACACAATCTGTTTGCTTTCTCATTTGGGAAATGCTGTATTTACTCCATTGTCTTGGATCTGTACAATCATTTAAACCTGCACAAAGTGGGTATGAGGAATTGCCAAACTGATTTGATAGCATTGTATATGAACTTTTAAAAATAAGTACATCAGGTGCAGATCAGTAGGGAATCAGACACTTCCTTCATTTTTGAGGAAAAACAAACAACATTCAGTTCCGAGTGAAAACTAGACTCTTCAAGGCACTCAGAACCCAATCCTGCAATCCATATGCAAATAATCGCTAGTGATTTCAGCAGTGCTTTTGTCTGATAAAGGACTTCTTGGAATGGTATTTTAGAATCAATAGTTCTAGAAAGAAGCTTATGTCCCTGCACTGGGGAAGGACTGGTTTTGTCTTCAGCTGCATCTTTCAGACTTTTTATATTTCTCTAACAACTAAGTTTTAGATACCAGAGTAAGTGGTTCTCTGTAGGAAAACTGCTTACAAAACTTACCCTTATAGTAATTCTATTTCTAAACCACTTCCACAGCCCCCCATAGGTTACTTCATGTCAGCACTACAAAGCATATGCTCTTCATTCATCCCATTTGGGATGAGCACTAAAAAAAGAAAAACTCTTAGGATGGCAGTATCCAGATGCTTCAAATTGCTGTGTGGGCACAGAGTGCAGGCTATTCAGCTTCACAGCATGAAAATAAAGTACAGTAAATTACCTTGCCAGGACTTCAAAGTGGCACAGATTGCTACTCTTCTCCCGTGATCATGAGATGATTAAAGAGCATTTTTTCATTAAAGACTCTTGCAGTGGCTCACCCCTCCCCCTGCCCTTCCTTTACTTATTAGACAATATCAAGGTTTATACCTGCCTAATTGAAGTTGGATACACAGTCTTTAGCACTGAAATGATTTTGTTAGAGAGGGAAAGGATTCTGTGTCCTTCTGAGAAAACAATCTGTTTTCACTTAAAATACCTAGCAAGATGAGTTTGTCTCAATCCTGAGCCAGACAATTCCAAGGTACATGAAGCAACCCAGCAATAGAAAAGCCACTCAAAAGGAAGCTAAAAGTTTGCAAGACACACTTCTGCCTTATCGGTAGTTTGTAGCCAACAAGGTCAGCCTCAGAAGTGGGTAGAGTTTGAGTGTCCAATTTCATCTCCCCACCATGAGGTAAGAAACAGCCTCATATACAATTATTATTGTGACAACATATGACAGGACATGGAAACAGGGAGGTATTAGTTTATCAGTTACATGAATGGGACACTGCAATCAAGTGACTTGTACAGGATCACACGTGTATTGCATGGCAGCCATGGATTGACTCCTGTTATGCATAGACCCTGCTGACTCCCCAGTATTATAGGTAGGACAACTGAAGGATGGAATGATTTAACATATCCCCTGCAGTTTATATATCCAGGGACCCTAAAACGCTATCACCTTTTATATTCACTTTTCCTTGTAAAAGAAATGCAAGATGCAAGAGTTGTAGTTGATCCCCACAGATGTAGACCATTGCAATTTGTAAAATGTGGGATTAATCAAACATTTTCTCTGTCAAGAGAGAAATCAGATTAGATGTCACTCCACAGTTGTAGTTAATTAACTCAGGGAGAAAAGGAAAGTCCATATATAATATAGCCATTCATATCAAGCAGAAAGAACACCAATATTCTGGGAATTTAATTTTTAGAAACACAATAATCTGAGAACAGAATAATTTTGAAATAGAATTGGATGAAATATTTTGGTTGAATATTTTGTTCCATTGGACAATGCACATTTAGGTCAACCAGCCTAATTAAGAAACTCAAATCTTCAGATAATTCAGTTGTAAAAATAAAAATATTGTATTTCAACATTTGCAAAATCTAACATGTTTTTAATTTTAAAATTAATTTGCCTAAAAGTTTAGTTTAGAAAATAAAAACCAAAATCCCTGGCAATAGTATTTATTTTCCCAGTTTTTCATTTTAACCAAAAAACAAAACAAAAAACATTTCTTTTGAGGCCCATGTGAAATTATTTTTTAAAATATTTTTAAGGGTCACATAGTAAACCAAAACACTTATTTCAATTAGAGAGAGACATTTCTTGGGGCACTTCAAGGCAGTATGTCCTAGAAAGAAAGAGGATGAAACACAGGTGCCAGGCTTCACCAATACTCAGCCAATATGTATCCAAGTGTTTGGAAGCATTCAACATTATGGCACACCCCCTTACTAAGATGCTCACACTGCTCTTGAATACTGGGGAGGGAGGGGGAAACAAAAGAATAATTAATGTCTATTTTTAAATAAAGTTGCTAAGGGAGATCCCAAGATTTACAACCTAGTGAGACTCACCCTATTACTCTGTAAACTGATGAAAAGTCTAATTAAAGATGAAATAGCAGAACAGTTGGATAAGTATAATTTGATAGACTCAAAGCAGCATGTTTCCATTAAGGGAAGGTTTTGCTTCTTTAACCTAATAGATTTTTTTTTTTTTTCAAGTTTTGGGGTCAGGAGTGATAAAGGTGAGCATGTTTATCTTGTGTTTTCAAAATCACATAAGTAAGATAATTAAAAGTGGGAGATCTTATTTTGTTTTCTTTTTAAACAGGATATTAATTATATATTTGTATGACACAAGCTGTGTACTGGATACAAAGAGGCAGCAATCTTGCTGTGACTTCAAAACTAATTAAGCAACAGGAAAGAAAAGTTGCAAAGTTCCTCCTCAGACTAGAAGTTTAGAGTAAAGCGTCTCAGGGCTCTATATAAATATTAATGGTTTGGAGAAGATGGTGGGCAGTAAGTTCATGGCATTTCCTGATGACATTTTAACATTAGAACACATTGGGAGCTTGAGCACTATGATGGCAGATAAATGGAACTTGGCTAAATGTAAGGTACATTCAGCCTGTCAAAAATAATCTAAAACTTTCCAACTCGCTCACGGTCTTTGAACTGATAGCTCAGAAGAGCCTTCTTTGTTGTATACACAAGCATTTAGAACAGTAAATAAGATCTGGGAGTCAATAAAAGGACAAAATTAGTTCTGTAAAATGTCAATTTAAGAAAGAATTTATCGCAATGTCAAACCAGAGCCTGTGGACTGAATGAAGTGAATGCCACCAATTTGTGGGATGGATCAGGCCCACAGAAGTGCAGGTGCCAGTCCAAGCATTTGCCATATGTGGCTCCTGTACTGGACCAGTCCTACATACTGGCTCCAGCATTCAAGGCTGGTCTAAGGGTCCGATCCTGACCAGCCCTGGATCCAGAGACCATCAGCTCCAGTCCCCACATTCCTTGTGCAGCATGTGCCACCCCCAGCCTTATGTGGCATTCAATGCAAGAGGCTGGTCTGCAGCACATGCTACATGTGCTACCTGTACTGGAACAGCCCTGTGGGCTGGCTTCAGCATATAGGGCCAATCTGTGGGTCTAATTTAGACCAGCCCTGGAACCAGTGTGCAGGTGCTACATACAACCACACAGCCTAGACTGGCCTCTTACATTGTCTACTGTGCATGCTGGCTCCACACACTGCAGACTGTAGGCTGAAACCCTCTGGTAGCACTTCAGGCTGGATGGTAGGGCTGGATCTTTGACACCTCTGAGCTAAAGGAATCAGAAGGATTTTTCTGGATGATATTTAAAAAATCATCCAGGGAATTTAAATAACTAATCTTAATTAATGGCAACTGCATGTCTAAATGTTTAGAAGTTTTCTAAATCAGTCTTAACTTTACATCTGAGTACAAATCAACTGTGAGTTTAATTTTCTTCACTGTTTCTTCTCCCTTCACTCATCATAAACCTTGTTTTGGGGAAAAAAAAGTTAAAAAACAGCATATAGGAGAAAACAGCAAACTTGCCAGAAAATTTAAGGTGATGTAAAAGCTGCATGCCAAGACTATTAAAATCCCTGCTGGACATCTAAAGAAAAGGTGCAGATTTTACACATATCACCAGTGTATTTCGATGAGATGATGTGAAGAAATACTTTCGTCTTTGCTACAGTCACTCTCATATTATGCATGTAGACCCAAAACATGGGTTAAAAGAATGAATAATCCTATCAGGGCATATCTACATGAGATGTTTACTGCACAGCTGACTAATTAACTGCACAGTAAATGTCTCAACATCTAAACATGCGTCCCTGTTAGGGTATACAAAACAAATAAACTTTGCAGCCAGGTAGTACTTGTAAATACAAGTACTACTCTGCTGCAGAGTCTTTTCATGTGCAGCAGCACACATGTAGATGCTGACAGGCTGGCTGGGACACAAGAGTGCTTCAGTGCTGGGACTGCCTGCTGGTTAGCCCTGCACTGAAGTACCCTCGTGACACAGCCAGCTCCTCTGCAGCACAATGAGGCCAGTCAGAGCAGCCCTGGGCAGACAGGCTGACCCCTGGAGTCTCTTGCCAGACAGGGCTGCTGGAACCTGGCTCAATGTGCTGCGGTCCAGGCACACATAAACTGTGCACCCGGGATCCCAGAAATAAACTGTGGAGCAATATGCTCCATTGTTTATTGCTGCAAGTTAACAGCATGTGTAGATGCGCTCTCAGTGAACAACTGTAAATAAAAATGTGTGACAAGAGTGACATACACCTAGATTTGCAGTATCCCTTCCATAATCAATTGATACCTTATCTCCATAATGTAGAGATTTTATAGGATCTTTTCACTAATTTAAGTAGACTTAAAGTAACTTTCCCTTTGTGCTGATGCCCAGTTATCTAAATGCATATTTGGAGTCATCCAATAAATTCAAATAATTAGGAGTCTCTTGTAACTTCAGTTATGACACACACACTGGTCTTTAATGAATGATTAATACAACACATAAATGTATTCTAACTCCTTCTGATTCTGGTATTAAAATGAATTGGTAATGGAATTCTGGGGCCTTACAGGTCAGGAAGATAAGTTGCTGATACAGTGGACATACATATACCACTTCAGCAGTTGTCTGTAGAGCACTACTCTTGAACATTCCCTGGACCTTTTGCTCCTGTTCCACATGCTATAGTCTTAGAAATGAGTAGCAAATCCACACTTAGGAGATCTCAAAAGCAATACAGACATAACCAGAATAACAGCATACTCAATAGTACACCTACACTGTAGTTACTGTGACTGCAACTGCAGTGTGACACAAACATACCTACTTCTTGTCAGATAAAATTTTGAGTATCTGCTGCCAGCACAGAAGAGCTGGACTGACATGCACGGTTTGATGCTGTGCGTGGAAAGTTCCAAGGCTCACCCAGTCCTTGCCCCCTGGGTGACCTGCGGACCTGTCAATCATTGTTGACCTACTTTCCCCACAGATGCATGCTCAGATTGTGTCAGCTTCTGGCTGAGAGCATGCTCAGTCAGAACCTGACATGAGGTAATCTGACTAGAAATTTCTCTGCAGAGAGGGTTCTGATTGGCTACCAAATTCATATAAAAGTTCAGTGAACCCCTCCCTCAGGGGGAGATTGCGCTAGCTGAGAGCAGAGGCTGCTTTTGCAAGGACTGTCTCTCAGTCAGGCTTTAGGGCCTACAGATCTCCTCCTTCACTATTGTCGTTGGTTCTTTCGTATCACTCAATATATTATGCTCGCCTGGCTTCTGATTACTCTCGGTACTGACTAACGGCTATGATTTCGGATTACCCTTTGGACTCTGTTATAACCTGGTTCCAGATCACCGACCTCGGCCTCCTCCACTGACTACGACTCGGCTTACCCTTCTGACCTGACGTCTCAGCTGCATCATCTCCTGGCTTCCGACCTCGGCTTTCTCTTCGACCACCCGCTTGTCCACCACCTTGGACTGGCGTCACGCGATTCATCATCTGCGTGTTACAGTTCGTTTTATCGTTGTATTACCCATTAATGAGCTGTTGACCAGCCCTGGGACTAGGTCTTCGGACTGAACCTCGTGGGCCAACAGACCCCTTTGTTGTGTTGTTGTTCGTACGTTTGCAACTGTAACTGAAGACTTCTCTGCCTACGCCGAAAAGCATAAGTCAAAATAAATCTTTGCATTTCAACCCTCTCCGGTTCCGCCTCTCAGACTCCGCAGCCGCTAATCCCATCTGTCCGTGCCAATAGCCACCACCCGGCCAACCCACCGTGACCACGACCCCGAGCTTGGCTTGCCAGCTCCGCCATGCTAAGTTAACATAAGGTGGGTTGCGAATGTCTGAGTATCACCCAGATTCTGTCACTGAATACCCACCATACTGGGAAGTTGCTGTGATTGTAGCACAGATATATCTGAGGTGAGTATGTATATACAGTATAACTCCTAATCATAAACACAATGCAATCAATACTTTCTTTCAGTAGTCCCGGTCCAATATCAATGTCTGCTCCTCAAAAAAACCTGAAAAAACTCTTCCCTGAATGTTGACTGTAACAAGAGACTAGCCTAACACCTCAGAAAGAGTATGTTCTTAATTTTGGTAAATTAAATCATGTTAAAATGGCACCAAAGCATAGACAATTTGGCTTTAAGTTGTGCTTACAGCTTAAGTTTGACCTCAGGCTCTGCTGTTGTCTTCAACCCAACATACTAGGCCAAGTTAAAAAATAGTGTCCTTGTTCCTTCACTCCTATTATAAGTCAGATGGGGCAAAACTGGAAAGTACCATGGCACCTTGTACTGCTGTGTGCTTCATGTGCAGTGAGCTCTTAGCTTGCCAACAGGTCAGCAAAACTCCTCTTTAGAGCTCCAGACATGCTGTGAGCTCTGCACTGCAAGCCGGTCAATTTAAGGTCTGGTTAGAACCTCTGCTTTCACACAGCCCTGGAGCCCAGGGGGCAGTGGCGATGTATGGGGGTGCACATCCCCCTGAGAGCATGGGTGCACCCCTAACAGCAGTGTTCCTGGGTTGGGGGGGCAGGTGAGAGCACCGGTGCCCCCGAGAGCATCGGCTGGGGAGTGCACCAGAAGAAGCACCCCCCTTGCAGCTGGTCCCACAGAAATGAAGTGACAGCAGCACACCTGGAAGTGCACATGCTGCTGCCAGTTGTGGGTCGACAGGATCTGCCCTCCCCTGCCCCCTCCCAATCTGTGGGAATGGTTGCTGACTGGGGGGGAGGGGGCAAATGCCCCCCTGACTTAGGAGGTACCAGTCGCCCATGCCAGGAGGTGAGTGCTGCTGCTGTTCTCCCTTCCCTCGTCTTTCCTACTGCTGAATTCAGTGGGAGGGGAAAAGAAGCTACACCTCCTTTACCACAATCCTGGATCAGCTCATGAAGTTGACTAATTCAGTTTTGCCAACTCAAGGTAAGAGCATACTTGTCTTTGAACTCTTAGATATACCTAAAACAAACATAAAGCTCCCTTTTCATGAACTACTTTCTCTAAAAGAACTTAACATAAAAACCCTAATTATATAGCATGTCTTCACAAGATCACTTGCCAAGAAAAAAAGAAATGGACAGTGCATAACAATGCCACTTGTGTTTTTGTTTGACATAATTGTGTGTTAAGTATGTAGCTACGTACATGGTGTTTTTTCATCCAAGAGTCTCCAAACAATTTTACAGACAATAATTAATGATCACATCTTTAGGTAGAAAGTGTGGCAGGCTTGTCGGTGGCAGCCCGGCTTGTTAGTTTGAGCCAAATGGCTCAGGCTGATTGGTGGGGGGGGCATTCCCCTTCCCCACCAATGTGAAGAAGGAGGAAGAGAGGCTTGCCCTGCCATGACTTAGGGCTGAGGTGAAAAAGAGGACCTGAGAGGGAACTAACCCCTCAGGCTTTCCATTGGTCCATTCCCAATCTGTGAGTGGAGCCTCCAGAGGAAATAAAAGCCTGCATGCCAAGCACATGGGCAGCTTCAACAAGGGATGATAAAGAGGGCTGGAGAAGACCTGGTGGAGCTGACCAGCATGCGTGGAGCAGTTGCCCCAGAAGTGCTCAGAAGACACCTCCATCAACCAGGAGCAGCAAGCAACTGTGTCCCAGCTCTGCCATGGAGGGAACCACAGTGCTGGTGCACAGATTGGTGCACAAAGGGTCAGGGAGCAGATGGGACTTTGGGACCTACACGAGGCAGCATGGATCTCCAACCATGCATGAGGCAGGAATCTTTGGTGCACGGGTCGATGCACAGGGCTAGAGAGGGTGTGGAGAATGGACAGGACCTTGGCAGCTGCACAAGGCTGCATGGGTCCCCACCCTTGTGAGTGGCAGAAGCCTCTCAATGCATGGGTCACTGCACAAGGCTTGACAGCTGAAGGGACCCCATGGCTGCATAAGGCAGTGTGGGTCCGCATCCCTGAGGGAGGCAGGGGTCCCATGCTGCATGAATCAGTGCACAGAACCAAGGAAGAGTTGAAGGGGCTCTGAGGCTGCATGAGGCAGTACAGGTTCCCAACCCTGCAAGCGGCAGAGGCTCCATGGTGCACAGATCAGTCCATGGGGTTTGGAGAGACCTGAAGAAAACCCTGCCACTGCATGAGGCAGCAAGGGCCATCATCCCCACTGGTGGCACAGGCCCTGCTGTACTGGAGGGTGCATGGAAGTTCCAGGAGAGCTGGCAGGCCCTGAAGCTTGGGCCTTTCCACTGCAAACAGCAACTGGATGAAGATGCAGCCCTAGCAAGGTGAGAGCTTTGATTAGCTCCACCCACAGAGAACAGAGAGATAAGCCAAGGCCCACTGGAGAGCTAAGGAGCTATAAGTGCCTGGATAGGGGGAATTTGGGGTCCACACAGGGGGAGAGGCCAAGGTCTCTGCAGAGGAAGAGGGACCTTGGTATCTAGAGGAGGTTTCGTGGCCCCAAAGTCTAGCTAGTCACAGGGACTGGGGCAGTTAGTGTTGTCCCTTAGGGGTTACATGTTTCCCCTTTGTATTACTCCTCTACGTGTTGTGATTACTGTGAGTTGTTGGTGATGGATGCAACTGTTAAGGTTCACGTAAATGTTTAAGGTTGCCCTTGGTCCATATATATATGGGTGGGTGATATGTTGTATTTTCACTGTGAATTTAATTAATTTGATAATTGTATTATAAGATGTTTATGTATTGGTTTATTTTGTGTGTTAACTGGTCCACTACTAAAATGCTGGAGAGAGCCTGGTGATTATTACTTTGGATTCAAGTGGCTGCTATGCCTATGTTGGGGGTTGTGTTGTAACCTTGTTTCCTTATTGTTGTGTCCTATTTAATGAACCACTGCTTAACCTGGTGCCACCATTGTTTGTTCCCATGCCAAGTCTGCAGGGCTTGAGAATGTAGGGGTTATACCCTAATAAGAAGATCACTGGGAGTCCAGGTTTACTCTGATAAAATGCCTTTGTCTGTCATATCCACTTTGTTTTTGCCCATGTATATGAGTAATAAGATTTACTGCTTTAATAATATACATTTGTAAATAGTTCTTGAATATATATATATGTTTACTAAATTTATTTGTTCGGTAAATAGATAAAGCCTACTGGGTGACCACAGTCTCTGCTCTGTTCTCTAGGGGAGGACAGTGAATCGGCTTAGGCTAAGCAGCTATGTTTTCGCAGCACACACACCCCTCCAAACATCCCTTCAATTGTAGAGGGGGTACCAGCCACGTACCATCCAGGGTACAAAAGCTCTATCTCTATTTTACAAATAAGTAAGCTGACCCATGGAAAGGGAAAGGTAATTGCTGAAATGAGGCAGTAGCCAGGCTGAAAGTCAGATACACAGCCCATGTGTCTTCTAGTATTGATTCTACATTATTTATAACTGGAGCAACATATTAGCTATTTGTTCCATATATATATATATATATATATATATATATGAACAAATTCTGCTCCCTGAATCTAAAAAAAACTGACAACATTTGGGTAATAAGTAAATTGGATCTTCTGATTATATTTCATGTTAAGTCTGGATTACTGAATTTCACAAGAAAAATGGGTATGATGTGATCAGATTCAGCAAATATTCAGTATTGGGAAGACACGCTATGAGTTTGAGTATAAAAGAGATAATGTTATATGTTATTTGATTCTGTATACAAAAACTCATTTAAATGTATTGCACCACACAGATTGTAAAACAAGCACTAATGGTACATTTTAACAATTAAACTCAATGCTTTAAATCAAGCACCAATGGTAAAACTACACTGAATAAAGTGTGACTTGTTATCTTCTCTTTCCTTGGTTTTCTTTTTAAATCTTGGAATTTACCAGTCTGCAGCAACCAATGTGGCTATAAATATATTAAAAATCAATCATAACCATGTCCCTCGTGTTTCCTTTTTTGTAGCTTAGTGTTGTGACCCTCTTCACCCACTTATTTACAAGAGAGAAAAGGAGGCATAAATGTCAGATTTTCAGAAAGCAAAAAACCAAAAGAAAAATAGATATTTCAGTTGAAAGACTTTATTAAAGCTCAAAGTCCCTAGTAAAGTCAAATGAACAAGTGGGTAGGGAGATCTCATAGCTCATTTTGCACTCATCTGACATATCACGTAGGACCTTTTCTTATAATAAAAAGCACCACTGACAAAACTCAGAAATACTACATGCCATAAACAACATAATTTGGACAATTGCCCCCAAAACAATTTCAGCAGCAGTAGTTCTGTGATGAAAAAATACCAAAACCTTCTCTAAGTTATGTTTAGGAGACTTCTTCCATGTTTCCTCTCCAGAAGAAAATACTTAATTAAGGCTTTACATACTGCTGTTCAAAATCGTGCCCTGGACTGGCAGGAGAAGTAGACCTCAAAACAGTGTTTAAACAATCCCTCTAGTCTTCAGAACAGTAAATGGGAGGGTCATAAAGGAAGGAGGGTGCTGCTGAGCTCAGAGGAGTCTCTCCACATGCAACAACTTGCAGGATTGGAGCTTTCATAGGCAAATGGTCAAACTGCTCATTTCTGGAGCAAAATTACCAATCAGAATGCATACAGTACATTTCTAATAGTGGTTATTACAGACTACAGATAAGTACAGCTGTTAATAACTAATAGCAAAGTTGATATAGTCATCTTGGGAGAGCTTTTCATATGAGAGAGATATGAATCATATTTCTTATAGTTAAATAATGTAATCAAAAAGTTCACTAAAAGGGGATCATCACACATCAAGTTATTTCTAAATAATTAAAAGCTGGAAGAAGTGTCATAAAGATATTTCACCTTTAATTTCACTTTATTAGTAGTTCAAGAAAACCAAGAATGATAATGCCATTTAAGCATTTCAAAAAGGTGAAATTCCACACAAAATTGCAGAAAATGTCTCTCTAGGGAACTGTTGATTCTTCCCAAGCCTACTTTCTAACTTTCTAATAAAAGTCCTCCACTTTTCTGCCAACTCCTCCTGAATGAATATAATATAATACAATGTAATATAAATACTTCAATACATCAAAAGGAGAAAAACCCACTCTGCAGGAAGTAGTTTTCTATGTTTCACATACCATAAGCTCCAATCTGACAGAAGCTGGATGGTCCTGCAAGTGGCAATAGAGCATGGAATCTTGCTTCTCTAGGACTAGGGACAGAAGTTACACATAAACTGGTTTAAGTGATCAGAAATTGGTTTAAATCTGTAATAGAACAGAAGCTCAGTGCACATAAACCAGTTTCAAAATGGCCCAAACTGGCTTAAGATAACCCTGGTTGAATGTAGAATCAGACTTAACTGATATGGGTCAAACCGGCTTATGAAACTTCTTTCCCAGACCACTTCTTGGTTCAAGTTAAATCACAGTCCCAGCATCCCAACATGCTTTCCAGCCCTGGGCTGCACTGTGCTGTCTGCTCGAGAGAGGAGGGCTGGCCTCACCCCTCTGCTCCTGAGCTGGAGCAGGGAGGGCTGGCTGACAAGGGAGTTGCGGGGGAAGGGCAAGCCTGGCTGGGGATGCAGCCCAGTCTACAGGAGGATGGGAACTGCCCCCACTCTCCCCAAAGGCAAACCCCAGCTGGGGTCTGAGGCCCAGGAGGATGGTTAAAAACACATTCCCTCACTCAAATTTACTGCCGACTGCAACGGTGGACTACAAATCCCAAGGACATCTGGAAGAGGAAGTGATGAGCAACACTGCATAGTCCTGCTGCTGTGATTCTGGACTGAAAATCACAGCGACTTCAGGGACAGCAGGAAAAGGAAATGAGCACATATCCAGACAGCCATGCTGTAGCACCCCCCCAAGCTATTGGCCTCAGCCATTGCAGGCATGTGGCTGCATTTTCTGAATCAAAGGTAAATGTCTGTTCACTTCTGTTTCAATTTAATCTATGCAGTTTAAACTAACCTGCAAAGACTGAATTGATTCAGCTGTGGGCTTTTTGACTGTCTGTACTTAGCCCCAATCACCAGTTTGAATTTAGGTCAAGTGAGGACAGAAGGGAGGGCATTACCACCTTATAGCTATTACTGTTTGTGAAAAACGTTGATGGTATCTGTGGAGTTCATAATGGACGAATTTGCCCATGACAGCTATATCACAATAACTCGTACTGAAAGGTTCATCATGGAGGACAGTTTCATTTTATACAAATATTTAATACACACACACACACACACACACACACACACACTCTCTAGTGGTATGAGTCTCTATTGATTGGGATTGAGGTAAACACACAGGGCAGCATGTGAAATTCACTTGCAAATGCTGAAAGACATTTGCCAACCTATCAGCTTAAAACAAGACATTTTTTAATGATTTCTGGACTGTAATGTTAAAATAATAGAACACAATTAAGAAAACTGAAAGATGCTTATTATTAGAGCAACATTAGGTTCACCTCGGATCCCTCCTCAAAAAATGATCTTATGTATACAGTAAAAGCAGGCTTCTCAAAATTTTCTTGAGACAAACCACTGATCATTACTCATTATACATTTATGCCACTAATTAATATACACATGAAAGGGAAAACATATTCCAGTATTTTTAATGGGGCTCTGCTGTTTTTGGAAAGCACGTCTGCAATACTCCCTAGAGAGGAATTCAGGATACCGAACACAGTGACTCACAGCAGATGCCATAAAGAAAGGGCTGCAGCTCTAGCAGCATCCCATTCTTATTATGCAGCATCACAGTATACAACAACAGCAGTTAAGGGAAAGAGCTGATTTAACTATGTGATGATGCACTGAAAATTTATAGCCTTCAGCAGCATCCAATATTTCTTATTTAATACATATGGCCTGGCTAATGTCCTACAACATATCAAAGTATCACATCAAACCACTTTAAAGGACTGATAGCAAGACACACTTGTCACTTGTTTATTTCTTCCACGCTTATTTCTTCCAGCATCTAGTCCAACTACATTCAGTGAGGAGGTCAAATAAACCACCCTTTGAAAATGGTAAAGAAATTGGGGGACAGAGGGGAGGGGGAAGGGAGAGGAGGTCTGCCACTACAGAGTTACAGAAAACATGATGCAGCCACCACAAAAGTTTTCCTTGTGGTCCAAGCAATCCCAAAAAGCATAGCCAAGCACTGTGAGTTGAACTTATAACTTTCTGCTTATAATAAGGTATGTGTATAAAAGATCATCACTGAAGTTTATTTTTAAATCAATAATATTCCAGTATCATATTTGAATATGTTCACACCTTTCCTTTCCTGAGATGACGATTTTGAATATAAGGTGACCTGGAGATACTGATAAACATAATGAACATAGGAAAAAGTTGAAGGAGATTATCAAAAGGACCATAGCTAGTTAGGAAGTCATATCCTCCAAGTTATTTAGTTAATACACTACAAGCATGTAGGCAGTCAAACCCAAATGGCAAGAACCAAGGTTTGGAACCACAGTCACAAAGCCAGGAGAGAAATCAGACGTCAAGAGCAGGAGAAGGCAGCTGTCACTCTAAAGCTATAAATAGATGTTGCATTTGTTCCCAGATAAACCATTTTATCCTTACACAAAGTGTAATTGTTGAGATGTCCATTGTCCCAGGACAAACCCTAAAAAGGTTCACAGCATAAGAAGTGCCAACATTTTGTCTTGGGACATCATGAAATGTGTCTGAATGGTTGTCCTAGGATTGCATCATTGAATCAATTGCAGAAAAATGCACTGCAGTCAGTTGCTCATTAAACCCTGACTGGAAGGGCAATGTGCATACATGTCAATCCAAGGACATTTCTCTTCTGGGAAAACACATGCAGGACTTTTCCCAAGACAAAAGCAACATCTGTTCCTAGCCCCAGGCAAATCTTTTGAACAGCCTGCAAGCCACTGTTCTGGTTCCTGACATTAGGTACCTAAAGTTTCAGATAGTGCCAACTTACAATCCCTGAGGTTGTAAAGCACATAGGTGCTTTAGAAAAAGCACCTGGTATGTATCTGCATCTTTAGGCACCCAAGCACTTGTAAAGATAGATCCTTGGGGCCTACTAAAAAATCAGTGGGAATTAAGTGTGTAACTGCACTTGTTTTCCTTTGGAATGCTCTCTGATTTATTTAAAGTTTTAAAAGGGGTTAAGGCTAGGGATATCTTATATCTAACAGAGTCATCAAGGTGTCCTCTCTGCTCCTAATTATGCCAAAATATTATTAATTATTAGGTATGGAACTGAGTAAATGCCAAACATAATTAAGCCATTTGACACTTAGAAGACATTAGCCATGTTTAGAAGTGCCAATCATTTACTGTACTGGTTTAGTCTATGTCTAATTGCCAACTCTTTTGCAGAGGAAGATCTTGTTTCCAAGAGAAGAAAAAGAGGATGTGGTAGAGGATTCAGTTTTACTTAAGATGACTGACTTAACAGTTGTCTGGAAATAAACTTTGGAGACAGAGAGTTCATTATAATTCCCTTTTGATTGTTAAAAGTTCATATGTCAAAGTGTTGGGAACTATGTGACGCATTTTCCCACCTCCCCCTTTTTCCCTCACCGTCTGCCTGGGAGAAGAAAAAGAGCTAATAATTACCACCTTTATTTATTTTAATAATTATGTGAAACCTCAGGATCTCCTGCCCCTCTCTTTTTTGGGAAAAGGTCACTTCCCTGTACTTCCAAAATACACATTTAGATTGGTTGTATTTTTTTTTTAATTTTGCTTTTCTTCCAAGTCCAGTATGCAGATGGGTCTCCTTGCCCAGACAGAATCCTAATGAAATGATCGAGGTCCTTATATGGTTCAAGGGCTCTATCCACAAGTAGAAGCTTGAAGGCTCAGGGTTTCACAATTGACATCAGCATGGAAACTGGATGTACTGACTTTCGGTAGGACTTCCCAGTTGGTATAAGAACTGTGTGCATGGCAATATATTGTGTGTGTATGTGTGTATATACATACATTCACATTCATAAAATTTGCCTTTGCTATATAATAAACAAAATCCACACTATATATGCTCTATCAATATAGAGCATATATCCATGAAAGGTGCATATGTGTGTTTGTGTGTGTGTAAACACATATACACACATTCATAAATCTGTAAAACATAATTAAGCATTAAAACAAATTTTCAACGAAATTTATTTAAATGCCATAATGAGGCAAAGCCACTTTAATCTCTTTAATTAGCAGAGGGTTTCAGAAAAGTTCCAACTTCAGATATAGTCAGCTGTTCGCCAGGAATGCAGTTCCTGGCAAACAAGCCTATGTAGACTCTAGTGGAGACAGCATGTGGATTTGTTGCTATATGTCCAACAGGCTGTGAATATAAAGTAGCTCTGAGAGGTGCCAGTATTGGTATAACAATAAATAGTGAATCATTTGTGTTTTCTATAACAGCAAGAACATTCAAGGAGAGACAAGACTCTGTGGCCAGGTTCACATGAGTAGGGATGTGCCTTTGCAGCAGCACAAATAGCAGTGGCACAAATTTGTGCCACTATTTTGTGCCTCAGTGCATGCCTCTGCCCATGTGCTTTGCAGTGAGTTGCACTTACCCACATGCTTCAGGGGAGGGCTGACTGAGGCACAGGATGCCTCAACACAGCATGTGGAGATGGGAGAGCAGGCAACCCTGGGCTGCCTCCTCTCCCATATCTGCATTTGTACCAGCTCTCGCCACTTTGGCATGGGTTGTGTCACATTTTTTTCAAGATTTTGGGGATTTTGCTATCAAAAAATCCCAGTAGCAAATTTTGCCCTGGCATTTCAAATTAGCAGCACCGTAAACTGATTAATGTGCAGCTTGTGTCACTTGTGGTGCTGCAAAGAGGTTTGCAGTGCCACAAGCCACACATGCCTGCACATCTGGATCAAGCCTATACGTCCAAACGCAGTTAGTGCATCTATTTGCATAATTTTGTTGTTTCTTTAAAGTTTCCCATTCAGTTTCAATTGTTGAGGCTGGTATATCCAAAATGTGACCCAGTTTGGGATGTGAAAGATCTAATGAATTCTTTTCCAATAAAGACAAATTTCATAACTGTTGACAAGAAATTACAGTACTAACCATGTAATATTTAAAATTGCTCTCAAAGATGTTCAAAATAATAGAGGAAAACACATATTAAGTAAGTCACTATTTCTACTAAGTAGAAAAATGAAGCTTTATGAAAAATGAAGCATAAAATAAATGAAAAATGTATTTAAAAGAATTCATGGGATCTCATTAATTAGGCACTCTATGGATTTTCAGTGTTAGAGAGGCATTTTTTTTTATGTCAATTCTTACCTTGAACTTTCAAAAAGAAATTAAAACCTATGATTTAAAATCCAGCAGAAAGCTGGGCTCCCACTTTTTTCCAGCTCACGAGTAAAATGTTGCAGCATGTAAGTGAGGCTCCCTTGCCCAAAATGGTAAACACATTTATAACTGAAACAGGAAGAGCAGAACAAGAAAAGTAAAACTTTACACACTCATAAACCGGAATCAGGAGAGCAGAGGCCAATCATGCCTTAAAAATAATGATTAAAATGCACTGTATTATCTAACCCTGAAATTATGGCAAAAGCAACAGAGACAATCTAAACACTTCTTGTTTTTCTAAGACACAATCCAGTTGCTTAAGTGTTTAAAGTGTAAATCAATAGGACTCAAGCACTTTTAAGTATATTTCAAACAAGCTTTTGGGGCAGGGGGGAAGCTGAATTACCTTCAAATCTATAAACTGCTGAGCAAAATACAGAGTCAAATTCCTCACACTATACAAGGGGTGGATCCAGAAGGGTTGCAGTGGTGCAGTCTCACTCACCTCGTGAACTGCGCTGTAGGAGCAGAAGATGGGAAGTTCTTTTGAAGTTCCAAAGAAGGTAAAAATTCCCCCTTGTTTCGGCACCCCTCCCTTCCCTTCATGCTCAGCACCTCCCCTCTACCTCCCAATTCCCTCCATCTTCCACCTGCAACTGCCACTGCTCCCAGCTGACACAGAGGCGCTGCAGAGCTTCTCCTACCCAACCCTTGCCAGGCAATACAGCAAGCCAGCCTAAGATAGTAGCAGAGGTGGTAGTTACTGGTCTCTTCTTCTTGGTCCCCTCTGGTGTTCTCTGCTGTACTGGGAGTAGGTTCAGGGAGGGATAACCTGCCCACTCCAGGCATCTCTGATTGGAGCAGGGCAGAAGCAGCTATTGTCAGGATCCTGGATATGCCCCCACATACTTGGCTCCTCTGGCACACAGGCAGATCCAGGATTCTGAAAATGGGGGATGCAGAAGCAGAAACTGGCACTGTATGGGTGGCTCCACCCCATGCTCCCAGCCTCCCCCACACAATGGAGGTGGGCAGACCACACCCTGGGAGCAGCAGATGTGGGGACTTAGAAAATTATTTTCTCTAAGTCCCCAAGTCAAGAAAGAATCTCCCCACACACATTCTCAGCACTCCCTCATTTGCCCTCCCATTTCCACCCTTGCCCTCTCTACTCACACATCTGGGCGCAGGAAGAAGAGACTTGTACATCACTGCCACTACCATGGCTGCTTCTGCCCTGCTCCCATTGGGGATGCCTGAGGTGATACTTGAGCATTGTAATTAGAATGGGAAGACAGCTGTCACCTGAAATGAGTAAAACTTTCCACATGTCCATCATCTTAGGCCCTCCTGGCAAAAATAAAAGTTGGTGCTACACCCCCAGGATTTGTTCAGCAGTTGTAAAGATAAGTTTCTGAAATGTATACAGACTTCTCCATCATGCTCAGGAGCAATGACCAAATGTCTATATGCTATATGCCCAAGTAAAATGGCACTGGTGTTAAGAGTAAGAAGAGGGAAGGGATAGGAAATGATCAGGGAGAGATAAGGAATTCTTAAATACACTTAAATAAGTTAAAATGGAATAACAGATGGTATCTGGTTTTGTTTACTAGTTATCCCTCATTGCAAGTTAAAAGATCACTGAACTGTTATGCTTAGAAGAAACGGAGCAAGGGCAGATATTCAGACAAGCCAATGAAAGAAAAATGTGTAAAAAGATTTTTAAAAACTGCCTATCTTCTTACTGTCCATGCTGAATAAAGCAGTTCTGTAAACCTGTAAGTCTTTACTTCTCTATCCCCTTGGTAAGTAAAGCATCATGATCAGCAGCCATGCTGGTGACTAAGCATTGTTATCTCACAACCGCTACCAACAACCCTGTCAAGTCAAGCTGTCAGAGAAATGCTAGATATCTTATGCTTTAAGTTTGTTATAGAAAACATAATCATGTAAAAACTTTTTAGCCATAGCCATAGCAGAAGCTCTAAAATAGCTATAGTTTCTTGCAACTGCTCTTGAATATAATTCCACAACAAACAAGTGGCCTGGTTTTCCAAGTAATGTAGGAGGACAAAAACGATGTTTGCAGTGTAGTTTCATTAGGCTACACCTTTATTAATATAACTCATCCAGGAACTATCCAGAAATAACTTGTACACCACAGGCCATGAGTCCTTGCTTGTTTTTACCTTAGAGACTAAGGGCATTTATACATGTGCTCCAAAAGTCAGAGGAGGAGAGGTGACCTTTAATTAGCTCTGAACCACCCAGAGGGTCTCATGTATCTCTGTGCTTCAAAATGGTGGCAGGGGCCCCTTAAAGAGCATTTGAGCTTTAGATAAAGTGCCCCTGCCCTCATTCAATGAGGTTTAGATAAAGCATCCTGGGGCCATTTTTAAATACACGGGGGTTTAATACATATGACAGTGAGGAGTTCTATTTAGATCAGCTGTCCAGGAAGCACTCTAATTAAAATGCCACCTCCCACCACCAAGCACATGTATAGGCAACCTAATGTGCTACCTTGCTCTGCATTCTTCCTGACTTCAAATCAACATAACTATCTGTTTCCAGGACATCTATCAGCTTTCCCCCTAACACAACTGATACCCATTCCAGTCTTGGGAACACATCACTACCCCTCAAGAAGCAGCATTAATTTATTCTAAACTTTAGTTTTTTTAGGGAATGCCTTTTCCTAAACCCCTTTTTTTCCAGAATTTCAAGGCACTGGACCCTCTATGTAAGAAGAACCTGCAATGATCACTTGTCACTAAAAAGTGCCAGGAATAAGTTTGGTTGCTTCTATCTTTGTCTACCTGGGTTTCCAGATAATTAAGGATCCCCTCCCCCGGTCAGGGGAGATATACCTCTTTTTCCCTGAATAACTTGGGTACCAGTAAAAATACTTCACTGGGTAATTACCAAACCTTCTCAATCCTGATGATTCATGTAACCTATAGCCTTGCCAACACTTGGAGGCCTGGCATCTCCATGTCATGCTTCTGTTGCAGCATTTCAGACCAGTTCACAAATATTCTGTTCCTGACTCTGTCCTTTGTTAATCTCTGCTCTGATGAATAAGTCAACACTCTTTAAAATCCAAAAAAGTTTCAGCCTAGTGTGCAATAATCATTTCTGGTGCTGTTTCCTGGCTGCCAAAAATTTAAGAGGGCATCAGTTGCTCTTAGAGCATAACCCTCTGGCCATGCCAATTTGGATCTTTCTTACTTCAGAGCGCCAGCTCTGAACCTCCAGGAGAGCTGGCTGCCTGCCTATGGACCTACTACACAATACAGTGCTGGCAGAGACAATCATCAGTTTTAATGGCTAATTTCCTTCATTCCTATAACATGCCATTTCATTCATGCCAAACCAAAGGCTGCCTCACTGCTAATGCCCAGCAGTGAGCATTCAAGTGGAACAGGCTACTCACTTGTAAACCTAATGCACAATATTAAACCTGTTTCTGCTGAGACATACTCACATATTCCTGAATGAGAGAAAGTACAGCATATATAACAAAGGTCTCCTTACTCTTCCATGAGTTTTGGTTCCACCAGTCTTAGAATACATCTAAAATGTGCTGTGGGTGGAACCAATCCAAACCTGAACAACTAGGGTTTATTTCACCAGATGAAACTTATTACAACGTGCTTATTTTGGTATCACAATGACTTGAAATGTCCTTTTTCCAAAGTATTTCTCCTAATGCTCCTTCCATAAACAAACAGTCTGGCACTAGGAGACTCATCTCCATGGACATATGTACTGCTTTGAATGGGCAAATGTCTTTGTTAGGGTAACACTGTGTGGATTCTCGAGCAGCATTGAATCTGCAGCTGGAACAAGGCATCACCTGTGGCCTAGCAGAGCTGCTGACTGCAAGGCAGAACGATATCTAAGTCAGCCATTTGCTTATGCTAAGTAACCATCTTAATTGTGTCAACCATTTTCTGAGGAAAAAGCAGCAAGCAAATCTGTGTGAGTCTGTGTGCTGTGAATGAGGTAAAGTTTTAGGAATGTGGAAGATGGTACAACCTGAGAAGGAAAAATGGATTGGAATGTGCAAAACAACATGTAATTGGTAACAGGACCTGAGATGAACATATGCAAAAAGGTGAATGGTGATTGGTGAAGAAGCCTCCAGAAGCTTCCAGGTTTTGGTCAAAGTCTGCCCATTGACCAAAGAAAAGAAGTCAAGGTCTTAGACATGTGCTCATAGCAAAAAGACATGTAAACAAGTAAAATGCATAGGCAATTCCATGCTAATGAAGCAAACAGTAAACAGAGGCAGAGCTTATGGTGGGAGGAGAAATGAGTGGAACAAAAGGAGGGACAGAAATGGAATGAGCGTTAATGAGTATAAACCAAAGTGTATAAATGTGGGAAAAAAACTATTGTTCATTGTTGCTCCCCATGCTCATAGACTGTGAGTCTGTGAAGGAGCTGGCCTGAAGCTGTCTCCATTCTGAATACAGCTGTTGCAAGCAATGTGTGCTGATGCTTGCTTCTTGCTTGCTCTGGCTAATGAGTACCAAGATCCAAGAGCAATTGGACCGTCATCTCCCTAGTCATTGGGTGCTGCAGGGAGTCGGGGTCTAACAGACTTCCCTTACATGTTTGTTTCTTTTGATACTGAGAAGCATATGATCAGATCTCAGCCTTCTTTTGAAGAAGGTGTGGAGATAAAAAGTCCTCTCTGCATATGGTTCCTGGTCTCTGTAGTCCAAGTTTGCCACCTTTGCTGCCAAGTTGTAGAGTATGGTGAAAGTCATTTTTTTTTACAATGGTTTCATATTGTGGGACAGAGTAGTGTCAATAGGATATTTCATGGGCAATGTTAACTATGTTAATTCCCCTCCATATTGATCCATTTTTGCAATGTGGCAGCAAACTAAGCAGTTCTAGTCACTGACAAATATACTGGTGGAAGGGAATTTTTTGGGTGATCTAAAGTTACTGAACTGGCTCTGGTCCACCCCTTAATAGTTAGGACTGGGCATACAGCGCCATTGCTTTCTGGCTTGCAACAGGTAAAGAAACTGCGCCTTGATTTCTACATCTGGAAAATAAGACATTAGAAACATACTGAAGTAATATCAGGAGTCGAACAGATCTTCTGCCAGCGTCAAAATATAAGTGTAAAGATGAAGGAAAGCTCACTCCAGTTTCAGTGCTGAGCAAAGCGGGACTGATTGTCTGCTGAGTCTCAGTGGTGAAGCTTGCATCTCTTTTTATAAAAAATAATCCATAATACTGGACAGATTGGCCTCTAATTTGTTGTTTTGGTTGCTTTAAAATAGAAAGAATGCATTTCAATAACATAGGGAGAGAAACCTAGTTGGCACTTTTTACAGAAATAATTAGGAGCAAGTGGACCATAAGAAAAGTCAAGGATTAAGTTGATTTCTTCACATTCTCTCCTACTTCACAGTTACTTCAATGATATTTTACAGTTTAAAAGATGTCATACACAGTAGACACATTTTGGGATGGGCAAAGTTAATTACTCTGGAGTAAACCCCTCCTGGTCTACATGTGCAGGGGTTTGGAAGCAGATTTGCTGCTACTGGCAATTTGGGGCTCCTGGATGATTGGGATGTGGAACTGGTGGCACCCCCACCCTTTCCCAGGGGACCTATTTGGTAAGGTGCCCTGGGGCCTGCCCCCCCCGTGCTGGCTCTGTGCCCTGCATGTGCCTCTGCTGAGACTGTCCTCAGTGCACCCTTGACCAAGGGTTTGCATGGACCAAGGGGTGTCCAACCCACTGCACCCCGTTCTGTTTATAACCACAGTGCCCAAGGTTTAAAAGAGAACCTGATGTGAGATCCCAAGCGGCAATGGTGTGAAGGGCAAGCCTGAAATGCCCAGAAACCTCCACCACCACCTGGAGGACTACCTGTGGCTGTGCTACATGTCACTGCCCCCCACATCTGAGGACAACATTGCCACCATCATTGACACCTTCCTCCATATTTGAGAGGCTTATACCTGCCTAGCTGAGGGCACACAAGTTGCTCAATAAAGTTTTGCATTTTCTCCCACTTTCGACATGTTGTGGGGGAGTGCAGGAGACCAAGGGCCAGGGGGGCATGGCCAGGTTAGGTGGGAGGAGGACTGGGGTAGGGGCAGGAGCAGGGAAAGGGGCAGGGAGGGCCCTTCCTCAGTGCAGGGCTTACAGAGTGGGTGTGGCAGGCATGCCCAGCAGCCCAAGTCCATCCCCACTGGTGGCAACAATGTGCAGTTCCTGGTGGTGTCCTGGGGCACAGTTCCAGACTTCCCAGCCAGAGGCCCCTCGGGGGGGGGGGGGAGACGGGGACTGGAGATGCTGAGGACTGGTAGTGCCATGGCTACCCAGCCCTCCTGGGTTGAGAAGTGCACCCAGAGCTGGTGGGGCAGGCACTGGCCAGGACTCCTGAAGCTGCTTGGCAAAGCCGGGGGTGGGAAACATGTTGGGATGGGCCCCTGGTGGCCTAAGGGGCCCTCCTCCACTGCCACACCCTCATGGATGGCAGGCCACAACAGAGGCTTGGGTAGACTGCCCATGCTGGAGTACACAGCATGACTCCAGGCAAGTTCCTAGTGCATGAGGATGTTGTCCAGCTGGCACCTAAAGGGGATGGATTTGCAGGCTGCCTTGACCAACAGTTGTGGTCAGTGATCCACCATTCCTGCAATGCCTTGACCTTTATCCAGCAGTGGTATGCCAACTGGCTGTCCCCATACACCTACATGCAGCCTGACAGGCCCTCATAGATGTGTGCATTAGAGTGCCCCCTTCAGGCAAACTGGGTGAGGACTTCAGCCTCATCCCACAGTGCCTGTAGTCTCTTCCTGGGATCAGTTGTGGCCCCAGGAGGTGGCATGTGGCACCCTTAACAATGACAGTTTGGTTTCCTTGATGGTTTATTGGGCCTCCACATGACAGTCCTGGTGCTGGAAGACCTGGGCAGGTGCCTTTAGCTTCCAGCACAGAGACATAGTGCAGTGTGGGACAGGCACGTGCATGGTGATAGTGTGCCTAGGACCAGCACTGAAGTCCAGGCAGACTGCTGTGACTGGCCTGGGGCCTCTGCTATGACACACAGTGGCCAGAACCTGTCTGAAGACCCAGAGATGACCCAGTGTCCCTGAAGGCTTTTAAGGGCCTGGGGCTGGGGCAGGCAAAGAGCCACCCCAGCCTTGGAACTGGAGAAGCTCCTAGCATCATGGCCCTGGGACTGGGCTGCAGGTGGCTCCCTGATGGTCAGGCTGACCAGGAATAAATTTGCTCCTTGTCAATGTCTACATGTGCATTACTGTGCAGTAACTACTTGGAAATTAATTTGCTACTTGTATTTACTGGTAGCAAAGTAACTCCCGAGTAGAGCAATTTACTATGCACTAAGCATCTGCACATGTAGATGGTGATACTTATTGTGCAGTAATTTGTTCTACTCCACAGTAAAGCATCTCATGTAGATGCACCTAGGCAACAACACTGTCTGAATCATGGAGAAAGCAAGGTAGAGATGCACTTTATAGACTAAATGAATCAGATATGCACAAACTTTTGTAAGCATGTGCTCACTTCATGAAATATCTGAATCAAGCATGGTAACTGATCTGGCAGATAATTTATTACGAAAACATTTTCCTGCTTGAATAAAAAGCTTGAAAGATGTTAAGGCCAGAGTTAATCTACCTTAAAAACTGATGATGTCAGAACTATAGAAAAGTATTGCAATTTATAAATTATATAAACACATCAAAGGCAGTGAAACAGAAACAATTCTATATACTATCTGCTTTGCAACCATTTAGTTTTTACTACTTTTGAATTGCTCTGTTTATTTCATACAAATCTCTAAGTTTAGCCTACTTTTGTTTTTGTTGCTGGGGGTAAAGAATATATATGGTACTGCTTTGGTTAGATGTGCTAGTTATTAGGAAACTGAAGTGACTTGGTGCTAATTAGAATTTACAAAGGTTTCTCTGCTTCCTAATAGTCTGTAATAATTCCTGCCCAAGCAATTAAAATCCACTGTTAATGAGCAATCAGTCACTCCAACCAAGAAAATTCTGAGAGATTTCTCTCAAGAACTGTAATTAAATCTGCTGAAAGTAGAACTCGGTTTGATAACTTATTCCTACTATTCAGACAGGCATTTGGGAACGTAGAAGTGGGATTGATTGTTTTAGTGGAGAGCCCTACAAAATATCAGGGGCCAGTCAATGACAAGAATTGTATCTGCTTATATGGAACAGAAGCCTATTCAAAGTTAAGAGGGCTAGTCCTTGAAGACATGGAGTCATAGCTAGTTCCTTCACGTTCAGTCACCTATATAAAATAAAGTGTTCAATTACATATGAAATACTTGCACCTTATTTGACATGCATGAGATTAAGGTACTACCTTTAGTTCTTTTATTTAATTTTATTTATTGAACTAGAAACCAAGCTGCCCAGCCAAGAGACTTCTGGTTTCTATTTTTTTTGTTATTGTAATATTTTTCTAAAAGCCATTTCATTAAAGCTACTTGTTTCTGACATGTTTACCCCCTTTAACAACAACACTATAGTCAGATGCCAGATCTGCAGTATTGCTGTCATGTTCACTAAATGCAGCACGACTGATGGTTGTAATGTAATCTACTGCCACTGGCCTTGCTTTGCTTGTGACACTGATTTCTAAGAAAGGTGGTGGAAATATAGTTTAGGGGATCTTTATATCACACATGCCACTAGAAGCACTGAAATGCAAGCACAAGGCAGTGTCTGGATATTGCTGACATCACTTTTCCATGTTAAAGCATGAAAAGATGAACTAAGTGCCCTCTGAATGTCTCAAAGTGAGGATTATACCAGGCTGGTGTTAGGCAGTCCGTGTTGCAGTACCATCAGGCTGCTCCATGGGATCAATACCAGTAACTTGCGGTTCTCTGGTATCCCAGAATGCACTACTCCCAGCTCCCCCCACGTGGATGATCTATCATCTAGAATTCCACTGCCCAGGACTGCCAGTAAGAGCTGTCCAGCTGCAGATGAGCCATGGAGGTGGGAGGGCTGGTGCATGGGGAACCATGGATGAGCTGGACAAAAAGAGGGGTGGGTAAGCGGAGAGCTGCTGAAGAGTCACAGAGCCAGGCAATGACGGGGCAGATTTGGCATCTCCTAGCCATGTCCCTGCTCACCAGTCCTTTAGCAGCAAGTCAGAGCTGTGCATGTTAGAAAGGCTATTAACCCTTAATATGTGACTGCTCACAGTGCATGCTAACTTTAGTACCACCTAAAAATCTTTAGAGTTACCATATGTGAATTGTAACATATAAAGGACACCTTCAGAAAAGTGTCTTTGCAATGGCATCAACTTCTCTATTTAGGGATGTACAACCATACTAAAACTAGCAAATTTGGTCCACTGTCTTCTGCCAAATTTCCAATACGGAAGTACCCCTTTAAACAGCTTGATAGAGAGCTAAGACTATAAACACTGCAAGAAGTAAAATAAAGCATCACCATTATACTTTAGTTAAAAAGGATGAACATTTTATTTTAGCCAAAATCCAAAAGTACCAGGCCAGAAAAGGAACTTTCAAACCTTTTTGAACAAAGATGCCCACATTTCAGAGAAAGGCATTTAAATATTAAAACACATAATGAAACCACCTAGAGAATGGAACCTACCTTAATAAGCATGCTTTTACAGAACAATCCACCTGAATTGCTCACCCACCCTGACAGACAGAAACCAAGCTGATTACTAGCAGGAGAGAATTTCATTGCCCTGTCAGAGCCAGAGTTAGAATATTTAACTCCTGGTGTGGGACCACACAGTATGGTTCATGGCTTCTGGCTATGATTTGACTAGCACACTAACTATAGATAAACCTGCCATATGTAAGTGGCTCAATTTAAAAGCCATAGCAACAAAATGATTCAGAAGTGTTCAGTAATGTCAAGGTAAGTACATTGATTGTTCAAAGTAAATATAAAAAAATTGTAAGCAAGCGATACATGAGACTCGCACATAATGTACATATTATTCTAGTATGTCGATGCCTATTATATTGCACTGTAGCAAGAAAGATCTGCTACTGTATACTCGCATCATCAGCTACTGTTATTATTATTTAATAAGGATTGGCAGTGTTCTCAGCACTGTATAAGGCATGAAATGAGGCAGCCTTTGGCCTAAAGAGTTTACAGTCCATTGAACCTAGAGTTGCTCTATTTAGGGCTAAAAGAAAGAGATTCTAGGAGAAAAAATTCTTCCTCTGATTAAAGTTTATATTAAAGTTAGGAAGAACACTAAAGTTTGGACCTGGATCTAGATATTTTCTCCAAGTTTATGGTGGGGAGAGGGGGGGCTTTTAGAAAGATTTTACTAAGCATTCCTCTTTAAATTGAGCAGGATATGCCCAGAAATTACACATATAAAGGAATGCAAAGACCTACAGCCAAGAAAAAAAAACAACCACATTGTACCAACCAAAGAAGAGAAAAGCTGCATCCAAGAGCAGTTAGAAGCAAAATGTTTTAGAGCTGGTATTATTTGTCTACCCAAATGTCTAGGAATACCTCCCAAAATTTACAACATTATCTCCCAGAAGCTGGGCCCCATTAATAAACAGGTAAGCACCACCAGGCTTAAGGAAGTACCTTCCTCTCCTTTCTAACTAGGAAGTTTTATCATTATTTTAATAACTATTCCATTTATCTCTGTTGTTCTCCATTTTCTAATCTGAGAAATGAGTAGTATCTCCCAAATACTTCCAAGCTAAGTGCCTCATAAACAGTTTTTTTTCTTAAGACAACAAACAAACTATTAAACATGAGTAAACAAGACCTAAAGAAGAATACATTGCATTTGAAAGCTTGTGTAAGTCTATCCTAATCATGAAGTTGGTCCAGTAAATGATATCGCTCACAAAAATCCTTGCCTTCAGGAAACATGATACTCACTAATATGCCAGATCTCAGCCAATTGTGTAGCAGATCTCATGAGTTTGTGATACTATCTAATCAGAATGCTAAACTAACAATAATCTAAATCCAAAAATCAATCTGTACAGACCGTGTCTAATAAGTAGTGGGAGAAAACCACATACATTTTTCAGGGCAAAAGGCAGAGAAAGGGTTTTATTCAAATTGATTTAGCTTAAGCCTAGTCTTCATTTCAGTCTACTTGATTTGTTCTCAGAGATCTATGGTTGATATATCTATAACAAAATAACTAAAGAAAATATGTAAATAAGACTACTTAGTCAATTAGCATGTTCAGGGAAAGATAAGGGTAGCAGAAAACGTAATACCATTGGACGAGCTGGAAGGGATTTACTTTGACTCATAAGTAGATCAGCATAAAAATTAGTATTAAGGGGAAAAGGTTATTTTTTATATATGGGGCGGAGTCTAATTACTGACCAAATCATAGCATATCTAGACAAATTGTGAGCTCAGTGTGACAGATGCAACGTTAGAATATTCAGAGACTGCTGCATTAACATCTTTAATGTTATATGTCTCTTTATGGGCTTGCTAACTACCGTGTTCCTGGCATAGTAAGTAAGATGAAGAATACTTCATGCAAGATCTAAAGACACTGGGGAGTAATTAATGCAAATCCCCAATGCTGAAACAATTCAGGTAACAAATCTTTTGAAGTTTCATACCCTTGAAGAGGAATCATACTAGTTTGACCTAGTTCAAGAGGACTAAAAACAAAAGAACACACTTTTTAGAAAAAGACAGCATTCACTTGGGGACAGAGAGATACTCTTTAAGAATTTATTGACGTGAGACCATACCTACTAGATTCTTTATGTGGAAGACAGGTGACCTCATATGCATAAGCTGTTTACTGTTTGCTCTGAAATCTTTTTGGTCTGAATAAATGGTGTTTTACTTTATAAAAGTTAGCTTGTCTCTGACTAATGCTTCCCATCAGCTGAAGTAAGCCAGTGCTTATGAAAGCATATGCATCTCTGATTTAATTATTCCATAAGGTGGAAATATACACTGCCTTTTGTCTGACTTGAGACTAACAGAGGAAACTATCTCTCACTAACTATCCCTATCATTATCCCTGAGAGAACAGAACCACAGATGCTGAATTGAAGTCAGATCTGCTGGGGTGAACATGGTAAATTGCAAGGGACTGAAACCACAGGCCCCTGTCTGGAGGAACAGCATTGAAGGAAAGGCAATGGCTGGAGACCTGTGACCTAACTAGGGTGCCCTTGAGGAAATCACTAAGAGGTCACAAGTGCAGTTAATCTGCGAGCATGACTGACAGAGAGCAAAACAACTTGCACATTATAGTCTTTCTGTGCCGAACAGGTTGTCACTTCCAAGTAGAGTTCCAAAAAGCCTCCATGGAAATCTTGAGTCTTGAACCAAACCAAATTGTTTTCCTTCATCCAATCAATCTTTTTCTATATTGCTTAGATTTTACCTACTTCAGCACACCAGTCACCCAGTATACAGTAGAAAGGCATCTTCACTTTCTTGTAGTGTAAACATTTTTCCATAATCTCTGTGCTATCTTTTTGTTCATTTTCTGACCCTGTATTTGTATTGCTCCTGTTTAATTAAATATTTTCATTAGAGATGCCTGAAGCTTCTCTATTGACCTTCTACAGATAAAAAGTGGCACTGTGATTAAGTGGAGATATTTGTAGAAAAAACAACATTGCATTTTTCTCATTTTCATGACATTCAATACATTTTCAATATTTTTTGAGGGAAAAAGTAGGGAGGGACATTTCTCATTGATCCTAGCTGTCAGTACACAGAATAAAGATAAATTCATGATTCACACTAATTGTAAAGTATATTATGCAGACTCTTAAGATAATTCAACAGAGCATTAAGTACTCATGTAAGTCTTACTGAAGTAAAAGCTTGTGTTCCTTGCTGAACTGGAGCCAGGCTGAACACCATATATTTAACTGACTATGCAGTATGTACCATTCAATAAGAGACAGACTATCACAAAAGAGGTATCCAGGATTTATTCCACAGACAAAGAATTATCTTATTTTTTGGATATATCTAGTACTATTTAATGTTTAGTGATCTGGAGGTATGTCTTTAGTAGAATATGCACTTGTGGAACATATTTTTGCAATATTAATTTCATCTTCCATTTGGCAATATTCATCCTAGAAAGAACAGGATTTACAGAAAGCTTTGTGGCTCTACTTCCTCTCATCCATCATCCTGCTGCTTTAGAAAAAGCAGAATAAATATCCCTCTATAGAATTTAATTTTTACAAGCAGTGCTGATGAAATTGTGAAAAACCTGAGAACATGCGAAATGGCTGCAGATTACATAGTCTGGCAGCTAATTAGAGACATTCAGTTCCATTTGGAGATGTGGGGGTTGTGAAAGTCAAGCCATTAAAAGTTCCTGTATCACTGTAATAAGGAGAACGTTATAAAGTTCTGTTCTTTTGGGAGTCTATTTTGTATTGGGAAAGATTCCTCAAGTATAAAAATGACTCTAAATTTTCTCCCACAGTTTTCCAGTGTGTTTCAACTGGGATATAGTGACTCTCCTTGGATAGTCTACCTCTTTAGCAAGATATACTATCTCCTGACCGTGCATCTTCACCATCCTCAAAGGTGTTGATTGTGATGTATGCACAGTTGCTGTTGAAATCAGTCACTTTAGAACATCTGACCTTGACACTCTATACCTAATAATTAATCCCTTGGTCTACTGACTGATATGAAACTTTAATTTACTCAGAATACTGACAGAAACAGTGTAGTTCAACTAATATATGCAAGAATGATCTTTATTAAACTGAATAAAAACTGGTAAGGGCATTTTATGGGGGAAAACATGTTTTCTTGAAGTTTCAGAAACTTTTTTTTGCCTTACAGTGAATAAAATTGAAAACAATAGAAAAAGAATTAATATTATTCTGTTAAATAGCCTGACTTTTCTTTCTCCTCTCCTTTATTCTCCTTTTTTCTGTTTTCTCAGTTTTGCCACTAAAAGGAAGCAGGGGAAAAAAGAAGAAGAGAAAAGCAGGGAAAATAAATATATATTTTAGAACATTAGAACAACGTTAGACATTTTCAGAGGAATATTTGGGGGGGTTTAAAGGCCATTTCTTGTAAAAAGTTTCCATCAAAAATGTTTGATCAGTTCTACTTACTATTCATCCTCCAAGTCAGTATGATATGTAATAGCTTCCACATCTTCTTGAATAACAGTAAAAAAATGTATTTTACTGAAAAAGCACTTTGTGGAGTATATAACTGCACTTAAATGATTTCTGCAGAGATTCATCAGTCTTTCTGTTTTCCATACTTTGATTACTGCAATTACTTAGCATAAGAAAGCTAGAATGAAGGTAACAAAGATTGCAGAGTATTCAGAATGCTAGTCTGCATACATCCCATGTGCACACAGCACAAAGTATACTACTACTAAAGAGCTTTTTGAATTGGCTTCCACTTTGAATTGGCTCCTACTATACCGACTTCCTGAAAGCACTTTTGGTCAGTAGGAACTGCAAATGTCTGAGGGCAAGTACAGCTGTTACATTCAAATTAATCCAACTAGGGTTAGATTGATCTAAATGCCCAATCATGTAGGAGTTCAAAGATCTTAAATTGCTCAAAAATGCTGGTCCTAAGTTAGTGCTCCTCAGGACATGCAGTAACTTAGCTGAGTTTGGGTTAACCTGATCTAAGAATGGGTAACTCAATCTTGCAAATGCCTGCACATGTTCACAGGCCAGCCCCAGGGTTGAGAAAGCCCAGCTGCTTGCCCCAGCACCCAAGCTGCCCTGTTCCTATGCCCCAACTCTGACTGGGATATTTTTAGCCACCTGATTTCCCCAGCTGGACAGCCTGCCCCACTGACCCACTAACCCCTGCTTCCACCCCACAAGACCTGCCAGGTCCTCTAAACATATAAAACCCGCTGTCAACATCCACTGTGGACCTGTTAGTGGTTTTGTGACCTTACCTGCCTCTCTCCTTACCCCAAGTTACTTCTACTGGCTTCCCCACACAGCTCCCAGGAGTGGCAAGTGGTTGTATGTGCTATTCCCAGTTGATGTTCATGCCACTTAAAGTAAGCTGCCTGAATGTAGACCAGGTGCAGCAGAAGACAGTACATACACTTAGAATCTAGCTGTTTAAAATGCCAGACCCATGATTCATGCAATCCGGATTCCTAATTATTCTAGGATAGATTCCTTTGTGTATTTTATAATTAAGCTTCATTTCTTACTTTCACTTGTAGTGGAAAGCTACCCTCACACATGTGATCCTGCTTGCTTTGATGCAAAGGTTACATGAAACTGGCCTTCTATAATAAGTATTTTTTTGAGATTCCATTGTAATGAAAGATATGAGACATTGAGGTTTTTTAAGCATTTCAGTTAATTTTTGCACATTATTTAATAGCACAGTGGGAGTCAACCTTTTTGGCAGGACTGCCACAAATTAGCTCCCACACCCTCGCCAAGTGCTAGTCTGATTCCTTTCCCTTGCTCAAGCTACTGCTTCGCTTCATGTTCTCTGCCCTGTATTTTGTGACTATGCTGCTGCTTTATTTTCTGTATCCTATCTGTCACTGATTTTTGTCCACTCCCCAGTCTGCCAAGTGCCGCACACATAGGCTGCCCATGTACTGGTGATACCTGTGCTGCAAGTTGTCCTCTCTCCACCACGGAGTAACACATTTTCTCAGTAATTAGCCAAGATCTTCAGAAAAGAAAACAACATATTAAACGACACATATTAAATACTTCTGTAGTGCTGTTGACTGTACATACAATGTTAAATAAGACTCCTCAGTGCCATTACTTAAAGAGACTAAAATTCTCTTCACAGGCTTGTTGCCAGCTTGCTAAATGTCATTGTTCACTCTTGGACAAGAAGAAGCAAAGTTGATTTTAATTTGATGCCATCTCTTCCTAGCTTTATGAAGACAAAACCATAAATGCAAAAATTATTTTGATATACTGAGCACTTGAGTCACATCTTCATAGATAATTAGTAGTGATCATTTCATGCTGGGAGAAGCAGGTGCAGAAAAATCATGATCTGTCAAATAGCTACATATATAACATGGTTGGGACATTTTTTCTTGAGCACTCTACTTCCCTGAAATAAACATTAGAATGTTCCACTTATTTTAATATTTCACTCCATGACCTTGAAAACTCCATTTTACTGTAACTATTTTTATTGCTGGTTGCAACTATTTTAATAGTCTTTTGACTTCTGCTTGAATGGGTATAGAGCAGGGAAGAGTCAAATTTTAGAGACAAAAGGAACCCCAGAAATGATTTTTAAAAATATTTTCTATACTTAAAGCTTCTGCTGGTCCAGGAATCAAACCCAGATTTCTTGCATGGAAGAGTAGAATATAGTTACTAATGGGAAATAGCCAATCCAGCTTCAAGACAGTGACCATTAGCCACATGTTTTAGTCAGACTCTCAAACCATTTAGAGTTTCAGATAAGCACTTTAAAACTGGAAAAGTTTCTCTAAAATTATTAGTCAATAATTCATTTGGGTACATAATGCCTAATGAAGAATTATGTTACCAGCTGGATCAGAAATGCAAGCACTATGTAAGCAGATTGTTTATAAAGAGAGAGAAGGAAACAGTTAACTTATTTCACAGCTTAAGGAAGTTCATTTTTTAATTCAAGTTTTAGACACTAGAGTGAGCCAGCTTCTACTTTAGTTAAATGGAGCCATCCTTCTCAAGGGAGGCCCTGGGTATTTTGCTGATCTGGCTTAATTCATTCTTAACCCAGTATACTTGTCCCTGACTGCCATCAGAGCTCTGGATCTGACCCATTTCTTATTTAGATCTGAATCTGACAATCTGACTCTAAATCTATCAAACTGAAAAACAGAAAAAACCTTCAAGTGTATACATTCATGAGAAATATAAATCAAATCAGAAACCTGACAGGATTAAGAAAATATTAATCTCTTCATACTGTAATAGAACTGCACCGGATTCCATAAATCAATACTGGGGTAAACCTGAAGAACAATCTTCAGCTACTGCACATACAGAACCCAGACCCTATAACATGCTAGGATATATGTAACGGTGAGGAAAAGAATATAAAATATGAAACTAAAAGAACCAAATTTTGGAACCCACAGCCTATGAATGTGCTAATACAAACATCAGAAACAAGAATATGGGCTTATCTATGGGAGAAGAACAAGATAAAGGCTGTCTACTTCCACACTAAGAGCATCTAGCAATAGATTATTCCATAATAGGTATTCTGGTCAGTTCCCCCTGCTAGTCAAGCCAAACTCTCAGGCACTCCTTCAGCCTGTGCTGATTGCATGGAGGATTTCTTTGATCTAGGAGAGCTGCTGTGTAAAATGGCACAGTCAATCAACATAGGATGAAAACAGCACTTGCAATCAAACCTATGGCAGCTGTAAAGATAGTCTTAATCTTTTCCTGCTCCCTTCACAAAAAAATCAAATAAAAATAGGGATAAAGATTGTAAATGGTACTGTGAAAGTACACATGCAAATACCTTCACAATTGTATAACATGTTGTTAGTCTTCTAAATACATCTAGTAACCCAGCTTAAAAAACTCACATGAACCACATCCCTGGAATTCCTTTTATGAAGACTCAAGCTCTGTCAGAGCAAAGACTTAATGGTACAGGAAGTCAAAAAGCCTGAGGCTGAATCAATTCAATCTTCATAGGTTAGTCTAAGCTGCATAGACTGAACTGATAAGCAAATGAACAGACATTCACCTTTGATTCCAGAAATGCAGCCACATGGCTGCAGTGGCCCAGGCCAAAAGCTGGGGGAGGGGTGTTAGAGCATGCCTCCCTGCTCAGCTGAAGCAGATAGCTTAGGCTATGACTAGCCCGCACACCCTATGATGGGGGTAGTTGCAGGGGAGGTGCAAAGCATCCTGGGAAGCTGAGGGGCTGAAAGTTAATGTAAATCTGGAGCGGAGCTGGGACAGAAGTTCAATAAACTGACTTAAACTAAATCAGTTAAATCTGATACTATATCCATCCAGGTTTATCTTAAATTGATTTGGCTATTTTGAAACCAGTTTATGGCTAGGTACAGACATTACACATAAAGTGGTTTAAGTGATCATAAACTGGTTTAAATCTGTAACAGAACAGTTGTTCAGTGCACATACACACGTTTGAAAATGGCTGAAACTCGTTTGAAATAAACCTGGTTGAATGTAGTATCAGACTTAACTGATTTGGGTCAAACTGGTTCATGCAATGTCTGTCTCAAACCCCTTGCTAGTTTAAGTTAAACCAGACTCCCCCAGCATCCCTGCATGCTCTCTGGGATGGACAGGGCTCTCTGCTCCACAGCAGAGCTGGCCACTCCCCTCTGCTCCCTGGCTGGAGCTCATCAGAGACTGCAGGGATCTGTCTGGTTTGCCTCTGCTCCTCCACCTCTCCTTCCCACTCCCTGCTAAGCAGGGATTCCCCATTCCCTCTGTCTTACACAGACACCTCTTAGGATTAGCTAGCAGACCACATGCTGGCTACAGTCTGTGCTGTGGCAGATGGGACAAAGGCAAAATCAACAGGTAGCTGGTAATGTCCCTCTGTTGTCTTCTTAATGGGGTGATAAACACTGAGTTAGGGGTGATAAATACTGTGTTATCAATTTCCTGCTGGGCTGGTTGTGGGGGGCAGGAACCCTCCCTAATCAGAATGTCCTGCCGGGGCCTGGCCACACTGCCATCAGCTCAGCACTGTCGAAGGGAAGGGAGGGCTGCTCTAGTGCCCCCCGGCTTCTAGCCTGAGCCACTGCAGACGTATGCCTGCATTTCTGAGATGTCTGTGCAGTTACAAACTAATTCAGGTTAGACTAACCTGCAAAGATTGAATCAATTCAGGTTCAGGCTTGTCGCAGAGCACTTAGGTACCCTGTTTCTTTAAAGAGTAGAAACTGCTAGGGAAAGAGACCTAGCAGTGAGTGGGGAACCCCATCTGCTGGTTACCAGGGAAACCAGAATGAGCTAGTGGCCCACATCTGCCAGCGATCACCTGACTGGAAGGGGCAGGGCCTGGTTCACATATAAACCCCAGGGCTGAGGCCAGGATGGCAGTTCCCTGCCAGCAGCCAAGGGGGAAGGAGCTCTTCCAGAGCAAGCAAAAGGGGAGAGGACTGACTGCAGAAGCAGCTCCTGACACTGTTGTGGGATGGAGTGCTCCCCGGTATGGTTTGAATGATCTTGTAGCCGGGCGGCTTGAATTTATGTTGTGTTATAGCCCAGGGGCTTGTGTTTTGTTTACTGTTTAAGACCAGAGGCTTGGTTGAGGCTATTAGGGGATGGAGGAGGCCTCATAGGGATCCCACAGCAGCATGAGGACCCCAGTGCCAGAGAGGGCACAGCATTTGGGGGCACCTATCCCAGTGCCAGAGAGGGCACAGCACTTTGCAGGGCCATGGAGAGCCCAGGCACCAGTGAAGTGCAGAGTGAGACAGGGTTGCGGAGAGCCCGAGGAGGACCAGGAGGCCAAACTGTAACAAGGCCAAGACTGAACAACATCAGTTCCATCTGCAAGGCTTGGGGCATGGTAAAGGGGTGGTTGGAGCCATGCACAGCCCATAAGGCTAGCTTGCCCCGAAACACCCATTGCAGAACGGGACCCACAAGGGGCCCAGAAGCCCACGGGGTCAGAGTACAGCAAAACTGTGTCCAAGATGATGTAAAGGCAGCCTCCCTAATATATATTTACCAACAAAGATGTGGCGGGCGAGAATTGAGGGTGCCCATTGGGCCAACTTGGCTCGGTAACGGGGCCTTGGGGAGATCACGGCCATCCTGCAGGACCCCATTGTGACAAGGCTTTTTGAATGTCTATCCCAAGCCTATGTGAACTGAACTTCTGTTGTATAGATTTTAACCGATTTCCAATCACTTATACCAGTTTATGTGTAATTTCTGTCCCTAAACCATGACTTTAATTAACATTTTTAAAATGATAAATATTAGACTATCTTTATGTGTGGAAGGGGAGAAAATATTGTACTTTGTTCTAACTGTGGGGACTTTCTTCTAAAGGAATATATCATATGTGCTATTCATCATATCTCTCATCAACATATACTTTTATATCCAGATTTTGGGATGTAAATAGAAGACTAGGTCCTCAGCTTTTGTAAAAGGTGACAGTAAATAGAGCTATTCCAAACCAAATGAGGATCCGGTTGATATGCTGAAACAAAAGCTTCCTTCTTCCACTGTTTTGCACAGACATGATACTGTTCTAGATGTGACTACTGGAACCAGTAGTAGAAAGTTAGCAGATCTGTGTCTTATCCAGAAGCAAAAACATGCTTCCTTGTCTGTGGATTAGCAGATATGTTTTGTAAATGGCTTGACTACAAAACTATAGCTGGGAAAGTTGGAGGATTTTTTTTGTTCCAATTTGAAAACTGTAATGAATTTTTTATTATCTTTCTTTTAATTCCTTGTAGGTTTGTTCTTGCTGATAACATGATCTATTGTTCTCTGAGCCATGGTGAGATTGCCATCCCTTAAACAGACAGCACTTATTGGAAATTAAACTTCTACTAATGTATTATAATTATTACTTCAGGGTAATTTGCTGCTCCAGCGGGGAGTCAGAGCTAATCTGATGGTAACGTTTCTTCCATGGAGTTGTTAATATTTCTTCTATGCTGAAATTCCACATAATGGATCTAGCCTAAGGCTGATTAATGATCTTGGTGCTGGAACAGTGATTTGTAGCTAAATCAGCCCTCACCTGAGGAGATTCAGGGTTTTTTAAAGTCAATACTGTTAAATAACTGTAAACAATGACTTCTGTTAGCACACATATAATCTAGTAAGGTGTATGAGGGAGGCAATAAACTGAAATAAATAAGGGAAATTCTGCTATGTATGCATTTCATTTTCACATGTAAGAATACTGAAAAGCAACCCACTGCAGAACAATCAAAACCTGGTACTTCCAGTAGAACTCCGTTTATCTGCAATGCTGTTTCCTAAGCAATGGAAAGCAAAAATAAGCAAAAGACATGATAAATCATCATTCTGTTCTCCTTGTGGTTATAAACATGAGGAAGAATTACAGATTCAGCAAAGTCCATCTGCACAGTTTCTTACAAAACACTGTAGTCTTGAATCCATACATTATTATTGTGTCACATTGTGATGTACAGATGACTCAATATGAGGAAGTTTGTATTGTGATGGCAAGTTGTGACTATTATTGAAATAGCTCAGCCTGCATCTATGAGAACTGGAGAAAAACGACAGATACACTGTGTTTTGGAAGCTCATCCTCAGCAAAGTAATGGCTCTGAAAAATTTTGAATGTTTGACCTTTCATACCAATTTCAGTCAAAATGTTTTGAAAAATCATATTTTTCAGGGACAGTGATTTAGCCAGCTCTCTCATTAAACCCTAGCACAATGCATTTTCTCAAGTGCTTGAGAAAACTGGGTGCAAAGGGAGTAAAGTGGCAGTGAAGAGGACAGGGCTTGTTTCACAGCTTTGACCCCAAGATCATCAGAGAAGCAGTATGAAAATAACCAGTGAGTAGTACCTTTATGAACATCCCTACAGGAAGCAATAGGTGTACTTGTAAGTAAGGATGGCAGATCCTGGCATTGGATCACAGATTTAGGGCCAGGTCACAAGCCACTGCCAAATGAAATACAGGACTACTGTGCCTCGTTGTGGTGTCCAGACTTTAAGGCAGGGTTGTTTAAAACTGGAAATAGTTAAAAATATAGGATTAGAAAATGTGGTTTATAGTGATAAACTATAAATTTAAGCTATAATAATTTCAGATATTTGATAATATATCAGATATTCTATAATAATCTCAGTCTATTTAATTTAGCCAAGACAAAGGTAAGAGATGAGTAGTTAGGGGTATAAACTCCCTAAGATGAAAAGGATCTCCAGTTGTGGATGTTTCTTAAATTTAGCAACATAAATGTAAACTAAATATAAGCAATTTTTTTTTTTTAGATTCCAATTTTGAATTGTGAACTTCTTCCATTTTTATCCATTTTTTCTGGTGGCAACTTAGTGAGACCAGGGAGAGCTTACTTTGTCACATTTCCAACTGTTTTTCAATTGTGTTTCTGTTGTAATGCAGCAGGCATTACAAAGTTGCTATTTATTTCAAAATATCTTATCTGGAAAATAAAAAAATATTCAAAGAGAAGTTTTTTCTGGACAAAAAAAAAAATTGCCCAACCTGAAATTTCACTCTGAAGGAAAATGTTTTACCCAATTTGACCATCTCTATCCTGTGGGCAGCTTCTTTCTTTCGGTGTAGCTGTGTGTGGCAGGGTGGGGTGAGAGGAGTCTAGAACATGGAGAGGGAAAGAACCTGTTATGGGTGATGTTTTGATTTGACCTCAAATTAAACAGGAACATCATCCCAGGAGTTATCCCCTTTTCTCTACACAATTCTTAGTTTCCACCAGAATCTTCTCCTCCTGACCTGCTGATCTCAGCTTTCTGGATCACTGAAACAGGAACTTCCTTCAGCATATTTTTTCTTCATTTTTCTATACTCTTGAAACTCTAAGTCTATTTTGGCCTTTAGTAAGGGAACACTTAGTATTTTAAAGATTTCATAACCTATCCATAACTCCCCATCCCTGAGTTCCTTTCCTCAGAAAGGTCTCTTCCCAAATAAGTATGGCTGGGAAATTGGGGAAGCAGTCCCAAGCACCAACTTGGGATATTGGGGGTAAGCTGAAAAACAACAGCAGTTGCTGTAGCCATATTAGTAGTATAACAGTACCTGGAAGTCACCACTATTTCCATGCATTGCCACTACTCTGTGCACCTAGTTATCTTTCAACAGTAAGAAAATTAGGATCTCTTGGATGTTTTGTAAATATATGCTATAACCTTTCCTTTAATCCAAAAGGGATTCAGAATATTCCATCAACTGAATAATTGTATTGACTAAATACTCCAAGATGCTTTAGGACTCAAACAATATTTTTACCCTTTGAAATCAATCATTTCAATATCTACGCAAAATCAAACAAACATCATTAACATGAAAGTTAATCAACAGACAGGGGTCCCACATTTTAGTCAATCCATTTATGAAATCATTAACCACAAGCCAACTGAAACCAGCCTGGGCTGCCTACTGTTAGAAAGTCAGACAATAAAGCATAAGCTCTATAATATAGCAAACAAACATCTATTTTTCAACTATCTGGCATAACCTTATGTACTTCCAAACTTGGTTTCTTTTTGCTCAGTTTATTAATAGCCAAATGGGACAATGTTAAACAAAAGAGATAGAAATCCAATCTGGACTCAGTTTTTGCTTCTGTCACATTCTTCCTCTCTCACCTTGGGCAAATCACTTGGGTTTTGTTTTTTTTAAAGTTCCTTACTAACCTCAGTCCATTGACTTTTGAAAATGAGATCGTCTCTTAAATTAACTAGGCATTTCAGAAAATGTCATTCTTAACCTGTCTCACATGGGGCTAATAGTTCTGTTTCCACAACGTTTGTCTGTCATATATCTTTAGGTTGTAAACTCTTTAGAGAGGGGATATTCTCAGTATATGTTTGTACAGCACATATCACAGGGAGTCTTGATCTCAGATAAATACTTTAGGGTCCTGTCATAACAGAAATAATAAATAATAATCCTTTTGCAATCCAAATGTACATCTACAATATAAGAAAAGGATTTAAATGTACACATAAATATGCTAGTTATTTCTAATATTTGAAACTGCACCAAAAATGGAGGAAAAACAAAGAGTGAAATTAATTGAAGCGCAGATGGTATTTATATAAGTGCTCCGGGAGGTGGTGGCACTTTAATTAGAGAGGCCCTGAGAGCTGCTCTAATTAAAACATTGAACAAGCTTTAGTTCAAGTGCTGCCACCGCCATTTTTCAGTTGGGGGACACTGATACACATGACGCTGGAGTCTGCTGGAGCACGGTAATTACCGTGCTCCAGCAAACTAGATTAATCAAGTCTGTCTAATGAGTTTTAATTACAGCATGTCGGAGACTAAGGGCCCTTCTACCTGTGCAGGTAAGGGCACAATAGATTCTAATGCATGATCCAAACTATTGCTCCTCCTGCCATGCTACCCAGTGTCCTCCCCACTATCGCTGCTGTGATCCCCACAGTGATATTAGTTGTGGGGCTCACAGCAGAGGCAGTGTGGGGAATGCTGCTGTGGCTGTGAGCCCTAAACTTTGTGAGGTTAGCAGTGGCAGCAGCCTTCTTCCCACTGCTGACTCTGTGATCTCCATAGCCAAAGACACTGCCCCTGCTGTGAGCCCTGAAGCCAAGAAGACTCCCAGAGGGGAGGGGGATGGCGGGGATGGCAGCGTTCTCTCCAGTGCAAGTCCCTCAGCTGATAATGCTGCCACCACTGTGAACCCTGTCAACTGCAGGGCTGCCAGCAGCTCCTAGCCATAGGAGAGCATTTGGCCACATGTTCAATTAATGGTGTTACAGCTACAGTTATTACACATTTTCTGTGGAATAGCTTTGTAGTTTATTGCTTGTAACTTGTAAGTTGGGGCCTAAGTAATTTGGGTAAGGTGATAGAGGGCATCCCTGTACAAGGTAGCACCTTGCTGATTCTGGCCATGCCCAATTGTTCCACAACCAGAATCAGGGCAGCCACATTAGTGTGGCATTGTACATATACCAGTAAGATCTGTCTTTTATTCCATTTTAGCTTGGGCACAATATGTCTCAAGTCTGGAACTGCCTCATACTGTATAGATATACCCACAGTGAGTAAGTGGGAGAACTTAAAAAAAACCCAACACCGTTCAGCTTTTCTGGCAGTTTCAGGTTTTCAAGAATATTAGACCTCAGAAAATGTTTGTATGGAGATTAATTTTGAGCCTACTTTGTACCACTTTTAATCCCATTACTTCCTTTTTTTCTAATAAGTACCGTAAAGGAAGTCTCAGGTAATTTCCTTTAAAGCACAGAACGACAGAGTCCTTGCATAATTTAATGAACATCTATCCCCAGAATTCTACTAACATGCAAATATAAAATTTGTATTAGGTCTCTTGGAAATTGTCTGATCAGAGGTGAAAGGAAAAGTTTCATTCCTTACATTTTAAACTAAGACCAAAATTAATAAGAAATGGTCAAAATTGTGAACTTCAGGGACAGTCTTCCTCCTCTTCTCCCTGCCCCAAATTAACCAAGATTTCTTATTAAGATATATCTATACAAATGCAGATGTTAAGCATTAAATATATTTGATGTAGTCTCTTATTGCATCTGCTCTTTAACTCCTGCAAGACTGGAGCTTAAAATCTATATGAGAATGTTTTATGTTAAATTCTAGCTTCTTGAACAGTAAATATATTGTAGTCAACTAGATCCCCTTACTCGAATTGATAAATAATAACATCCAGGTGTAGTAGTATTGTTTCCAGTAGTTATACTGGAGATATACTCTCTCCAGTAGTGTGAGGGAGGAGTCCACATGCTGATCTGCCTCATGCATGCAAACACAAGTGCTGAGTATGTAGAAGGCCTGAGGGCCCTGGCCCCCCCTCGGAACAGGCAGTCCCAAAATGGGAATATCAAGTCCCAGTCCTGGGTTGCATGATTCTAGGACAGCATTTGTCCCAGATTTCCAGAACTGTGTAGGGATTTGGGTTTTCTGTTCACCACAGAAAAACATAGGAAGTGGTAGGTTTCCCCTTATAGCCTGGCACAGTTCCAGCCTGCAAGAGGCTGTGAGGAGTGGGATGCAGGGGCACTGTGTGCATGTGCGGGCATGCACACACACACGGCCAGGAATACAGCCCCAGGCTGTGGTGGAGAATGGCTCTCCCAGCCACCTGAAGATAAGTCTGGGAGGTGGGGGCAGATTGAGTGAGGAAGGGATTGGGGCAGGAGTTGGGTTGGGGGTACTGCCCAGCCAATGTGGTTTATGGGGCCTGGGGCCAGGGTGGGGAGTGGGAGAGAGCCACAGGTGACTCATCCAGGGGCAGAGGGAACAGCTCCCTACCACTGAATGTGCTACCAGGGAGGGGGTATGTTCCTGCTAGATTTGTGCACGGGGTGCAGGCAGATGTAGTCTGTCCGCTGCAGCCTTGGAATATCACAGGCAGGGCCACTACCATGACAAGGCACTCCTGCCTGCCTGGCAGCACTGGGGGCAGTGGTATGGAGTTGTGCCCTCTGCTGCTGCTGGGCAGGCAGGGGATGGCCAGCACAGGGCTCCTGGGGGAAGCCTGCAGTGGGCAGCCCACATCTCCCCTCACCCTCCCACAGGTTCTGCATGGCTCTTCTCTGGCCATACTGCTGGCAGGGTGGGAGGGCATCATCTTAGCCACGCCCCCCCAGCAAAAACCAAAGTCAGCAACTATTCTTACAAGCAAAATCCTTTTTAATATACACAGCTTTGACCTACCACTAAACAGCGTAGCTAGGGGCTGGCAAATCTGCTCCCTTCCTATCCTGTGAGGTGGGAGCAGCAACACAGATCCCACCAGCCCTAGTACATGCATGCACGCCCAGACCTCCCCATACCCACACACACAGCCCCCTCCCCACCCCCAGCCTCAGTACACACATACACACAATTTCCCCAGGTTTGCCTTTGGCTGCAGTCACTAATGAATAGCACAGCTGGGGCATGGAGTGTATGTGGAGCATGGAAGCCAACAGAAAGCCTGCTTCTCCACCCGTACATGGCCACATAGATTATTTAGATTATAACATCCAAGGTTCATTCACTTGCCCATCTATCAACATCCTATAAACCATCACCTGCTTACAGTGCCCCTTTCTCTCTATATTGGGCAGATGGGGTGATCCCTACATCAAAGAATGAACAATTGCTGATCAATTCTAGAAATTCTGTCTGTGGCAGAAACCTTAGTTTCCCTGGATACCATCACTGACCTCAGGGTGCCCGTTCCAAGTAGCAAACCTTTAAAAACTGATTTGAGAAGGAAATTATGGAACAAGAAATCATCTACAGACTGGATTGTGTTAAGCATGATTTAATTGGGCACTATGGAATCTAGTCTCACTTCCTGGATTAGCTTAGTGACCTCTTTGTTCCTACAGGTTCTTTGCTTGTTTGCTTCTCCCAGTACTGCCCCCTCTACGCTATCCCCTCCCCACTCTTCCACCTTTCTATCTTTCATATTCAAATCACCCTCTCCATTCTATATACTGCATAGTGCATGTTCTTTCACAGCATCTGATGAAGTGAACTCTAGCTCTTGAAAGCTTATGTTATAACATTATCTCTAATTTACTTACGCTATACAATGTAAACATACCCTGCCTTCTACCTGACTTCAGACTAATCTGGCTAAGTATCTTCTTCTGCTCATACTTTCATATATAAATATTTCTCTCTGCTTATGTGTGTGTGTGTGTGTGTGTGTGTGTGTGTGTGTGTGTGTGTGTAATGAAAACCACATGCCCTTATTAACCACTTGTTTAAAACCTTTGGGATATCCTTTGGGATACTGTCATAAAAAAATTAAAAAGTATTCTCATAAAAAGTAAAACTCAATAATATTTGGGATATTGTCATTAAAGTGATATACAAAACAAAGTGTTTGAGGTGTCAGTTTTTATCATGTATTTACAGGCCTTTGTTGGAGGGTAGAGAGAAGTGCAAGCACCCTGGGACAAGTATCAGAAAGAACTATACTTTAAGCAGATTCCAGTCCTTCTAGAGGTCCCAGGAGGAAAGCTACTCTAAAAGAGGGTGAATCATCCACCCTTCCATGCAATGCATCTGTTCTGCTTTACTGCCCAATGCAAAAAGGCACAGAGCGAAGGACACCATTTTTCCCCCATCTTTTTAGGGATTTCCTTCTCAGGCTGTGCTAAGCTTTGCATGCTGATTCGATTTGGAACAGATTCAGTCTGATTCAGTGGCCAAATCTCCAAGTCCAAATTGAACAGGAGACCAATAAAAAGGTCTGAATAGATTTAAAGCTCTCTGAATCAATTCAGAAAATATTCAGAGAGCTTTGGAGATTTGGGCAGCCCCCGCTTGCTGCCACAGGGAGCTGGACCCAGACTCTGTGCTGGTAACTGGGGGGAGAGGTGAGGGCACTGGAGGAGGAGGGGGGGACCACGGGGAGACTCCCGCCAGGCTCCATCTCTGCCTGCCCCCCCAGGCCTCCTGAGTGCCCCTGACCCCCGCCTGCTGTCCTAGCCTTGCCCCCATGGCTGCTCCACATGGCCCCAGCTCTCAACTCTTTAAAAAAAAAAACAAGCACTCACTGGCTGCTGCAGTGGCCTCAGGGTTTCTGGGGGCTCATGGCAGAGCCCCTCATGCAGTGTGGAGCAGTCCGGGATAGCAGTGATCACTGCCCTGCCTCGCAGGAGCTAGTGAGTATGGGTTTTTTTTGTTTTTTTTTTAAGATCCAAGAGCTGGAACCAGGTGGGGCATCCAGGGGGGAGGCTGGGAGAGTGGTGGGGGGCTCATGGCAGAGCCCCCCCATAGAGTTGGGCAGCATGGGGCAGCAGGAATTGCCTCCTCTGCCTGGCAGCAGCCAGTGAGTGGGGACATTTTCTTTTTTTTAAGAGCTGAGACTGGGACTGGGAGAGCGGTCAGGGGATGGGGCTCATGACAGAGCCCCCCAATGCAGGAGGGCAGCAGAGATCTCCCCCTTCCCGCTGCCTGGCAGCAGTTGGTAAATCCAGGCTTCTTTTTTTTAAAGATCTGGGGCCAGGTGGGGTAGCCATTGATGAGGCTGGGAGAGCAGGTGGGGGATGGGGCTTTGCTGATTGGGAGATTCGGCCAATGCAGCAGTGGCTGCATCTCCAAATCAGATTTGGCCAAATTGATTTGGGACAGCAATTCAAATCACCAAATCAAATCACTGGCCCCCGAATAGGCCAAATCCAAATCTGAAGTGAATACTAGCTGCTTCGCACAGGTCTACTTGCTTCTGCTGAGAGGGCATTGAGAAGGAACAGTTCAGGTGCCCAGGAGAATAGAAGCAATGAAAACACATCTGGTTTACTTGCAGGTCATTCACAGCCAGGACATAGCATTAGATTGTGGTCTCTTACAAGTGTGAATCCATGCTAACACCAATTAAGTTAATAGCCCACGTTCTACTGTATTGAGTCACTTCCTAGACAACTGATGTTATCCTGTCAGAGAGAGAGGTTAAACTAGCAGAGCTCTTCAGAGGAAGCATTCCTTCTGGGTGAATATTACAATAAAAACTGTCACAGGGTGAATCATTTCTGTAATGTAGTCTTTTCTGTATGAAACTGCAAAGCAGATTATATTAAACTGTCAGGAAGAAAAGATTCAAGGTGACATAATGTAAATGGATTCAGTGAGTAACATTTCTGGTTGGTTTAAAGCTAGAGACAGATTTTTGTAAGAGTAGACAAAACAGTAAGTTTTACCTATTGTACTAAGCTGCAGTGCTCCCTTTGAAATCAAAGTAAGACCGTGTTTGCTTACAGCACATCAATGTACTTACCCAATATTAATCCCCAAAAGACACTGGATTTACATTGTGATTCTGCTTAAATTAACAAGATACTCACATAGGTGCCAATATGTTTTAGTTTGGGGTTTCTAAGCCTGAGCTTGGGTATGCTCAGTATACTTACCACAGTAACCTGCTCAGATGCATGATGTGTGTGGCATGTCTCATTTGTGATGATAATTCAAAAAGGGATTGTCTCAGGCATGCAGCTCTGTTATGAGTAAGTGACTGACTGACGGCAAGACCATGTACTTTCAGTCTCTCTTCCTCAGCTTGTCATTCTCAGAGAAGACTTGCTGTAATCGATGCCATACACCCCTACACAATGTGCCAGCATCAATTTCCTGGAGTACTGTCTTATGCATGCCTTTTACCAGTTGTTAGATAGATGGTAGTTGTTTCAATGACAGCAGGGGAAAAAAAGAAGCATAGCAACTTCCAAAGCAGAAGTACTTTTTCACAGTGAACAGAAAATTCTTGTTTCCACAAACAGATGTGCTCTCCCCACCCAAGAGCAGAGAACAGACAGAGGGAAAATAAGATGACAGGAAAGAAGTGGTAATAATGACCTATGATGTCTGTCTAGTTGTAGCCTCTGGTATCTGTATGTGTTTTTCTTTGATGTGCTTTGCTTGTTGAGAAGTCAGAGAGGTGTGTTTTCTGCTGAAGGAATATATGAAATGTGCATTGATCTGAAAGATAATTCAGTGAATTGACTTGTGAAGTAGCCATGCAGATATAAAAAGCGAGTGAGCACTTGCATATCCTTTCATGTATAAGGAGCTAAAATACAAGGAAAGGAAGGTTCAGGGGTAATTATTAAGAATTACTATTATTTTTCTCTGCTACTGAGAATAGGTAGAACCACCTTCTCATTCACAGTACATATGATAGTTTCCCAAATCTGCACTACTCTTTGCCAGTGTTTAGAAATAGAAAGAATATTGTTAAAATCATAATAATTTGTGAATATATTTATATATCACATCCAAAACTCTGCACTTAAAGTTATTAACGTTGCAAAGTCAAGGACTGAAAATACCAGAAGTGCTAGCATTAAGGCCATCTGAAAATGTGACCCCTTCATGCATTTGCATTATGATACAGTCTTTATTTACATGATCACTTAGTATTTTGTTATTCGCAGGACACCTGTCTCGCTCAGTGAAAGGTTACTTATTTAGCATTTCTTTTTATTCTGCTCATTCAATGTGTACCACCTGGCCTTATTTAACACACATTTTCCAAAGTGTGAACTTAATACAGAAATGTTACTTTGTTTATAACATCTCTGTGAGGCATGGAACTGAGACATGGAGGCTAGAGACAGACATTCAAAAAGCCTTAGCCTGAATTGATTCAGTTTTTCCAGGTTTTTCTGACCTGCAGAGAGTGAACTAGTTTACAAATGGATAGACATTTGGCACATGCCTGCAGTGGCTCAAGCCAGAAGCCTGGGGGTGCTAGAGCAGCCCTCCCTTCCCTTCCACAAGGAAGCTGAGCTGAGGACGGGGGCCTGGCCAGGCTTCAGTGGCTTCCTGACAGCTGGGAGCAATCTGGGCATACAGGGCTGCCCAGCCCCAGAGGGGAACTCTTCCACCTCCTCTCTCTCCCCCACCATCATGGGGCCAGGAGGGGGGGGGGCCTTTTGGTGCTGAGGGGTGCTCCTTTCCCTCCTCCTCCCCTGCAGGCACCATGGGGTAGGGAGAGGGGCTCTGTGAGGCTGCCTAATCCCAGAGGGAGATTTTCCCCCCACTTCTCCCCCACCCAGGGCAGGAAGAGGCTCTGTTCCATTTTGGGGGAAACTCTTCCCCCTCCTCCTGCTCCCCCCAGAGTGGCAGTGGGAACACAGAGCTCATCTGGGAAGGGGTGCGCAGGTGGGGGGTATAGGGACCCTCTCACACTCCCCCATAACTGAAGCCCTGAGCTCAGCTGGGCAGGGTGGGGCTGGGAGGTATAGGGGACTTCCACCATGGCTGCAGCTCCAAGCCCAAAGCTCAGCTGGTCAGGGTGGGGATGAGAGGGGTCTAGGGGACTCCTGCCATTACTGCACACACTCCCTCATGGCTCCAGCCCCCACTGCCTGGCAGCAGAAGCAGGAAGGGATAGATTTCAGCCATCTATGCACTGGGGGAGAGAGCAGAGCCTGCCTTATCTGCCACTGGAGCTTGAGCCTGAACTTGCAGCTCCAGCACTGGGTCCAGGTGCTTCCCCCATTCCCTGCTGTGCAGTCTCATACTTGTACTCTCCTGGGACTGGAGGGAGCCCAGCCCCTGTTTTCCCACAGGGTCCAGCATGGTGCTTCTCCCCCAGAAAGCAAGCTGCAGGTGCAGTGCAGAGCTGTGGGGATAGAAGCAGCTGTACAGGCTGCATGGGGTCACTCCTGGGGGGAGTCTGTACTCCTAAAAGAAGTCTCCTACATACCCACTCCCACTCTGCCCAGCTGAGCTCTGTGCTTGGGGCTGCAGCCATGGGAGGAGTCCCCTATGTCCCCTGCCCCCACCCTGCCCAGCTGAGCTCCATACTCAAGGCTGCCCCTCTGGGAGGATGAGGAGGGGGAAGAGTTCCCCCAAGCATGGAACAGAGCCTCCCCCTGCCCAACCCCCGGGGCCAGGCAGCATCACATGGAGCTCCCCCACCAAGCCCCATAGTGGCAGCAGTGGGGGGAAGGGAAAGAGGAGAAAGAGTCCCCATCTAGTGCCTCACAGAGTTCCCCTCCTCACCCTGGGAGGAGAAGGGGGAATAGTGCCCCCCCTCCCAACACTGCAGAACAACCTACCCAGCATGGCCCCATTAAGGTGAAGGGGGCAGGGATAAGGATTAATTCTTCCCTCTTCCCTTCCCTGCAGCCTGGGTCTGTCAACTCCAGAGGCCAGTGCTGCAGCCCCCTCCCCTCTGCTCCCAGGTAGATAGGCTGACCCTGGCTACAGTGGGGAAAGAGGAGAAGGAGGGAAGATTTAATCCCCTTCCTGCCCTCTTTGCCTTAATGGAGCCATGCTGGCCGGTGTCTCTGCTAGGGCTGATCCCTGCTCAAGCTAGAGAGCAGAGGGGTGAGGTCAGCCCTGCTTTGCAGCAAAGAGCCCTGCCCAGCCCAGAGAGCATGCCAGGATTCTGAGGGTCTCTGGTTTATCTTAAACCAGCAAGCAGTCTGGGACAGACATTGCATAAACCTGTTTGAGACAAATCCATTAAATCTGATACTACATTCAACCAGGCTTATCTAAAACCAGTTTCAGCCATTTTGAAACTGGTTTATGTGCACTGAATGTCTGTTCAGTTACAGGTTTAAACCAGTTTCTGATCACTTAAACCAGTTTATGTGTAATGTCTGTGCCTAGCCAGAGGGACTAAAGCCAAAATGTTCACTTAGTAATTCTTCACATCCAATTTCCCAGAGCACTGGCCTGCCACCCCCCCACCTCCATCCTCACCATCATGGCAGCACTCTTCTGTGCCACTGTCTGGAATGCTCTTGGAACACCCTGATTGGTTGTTTCAGTAACCAATCAGAGTGCTTTAAGACAGAAAGACAGACTATAACCTATTAGAATGTTAGCTAAATTAATACCAGTGTAAACCCAAAGTACTTCAACTGACTCAAATGCAGTTTTTCTTTTGAATTTGAGTGACAGAGGCAGAAAAAGAACAGTATTTTGTCCTATATGCTGTGGAAGAATATGTTGTTTTTTTCTTATTCCACATTTAAACCTGGGTTCCATGGAAATCATCAGACATGTTTAAATTCTGTCCTGAATAGGAATGAGCTTCAGTATGTGCTTAGGTGCTTTCCTGAATCAAAGTCCAAAAGTATACAGAATTTTAGTCTTTTTCCAAATACTTTGTAGGAAGGGTGAGGAGAGAATGTATCATCAGCAAGCATCAATATCGAAATCATTACTTTATACACTGTTAGATGGGACAATTGTTTTGAAAGAAATCATATTCAGTTGTTGGTTTGTGTTGAACACTGACTATGTTCATAGATGAACATCCCCAATCACACTGGGTGATTGTTCATTTGCTTCAGCGGCAGAAAAAATGCTTGTCCCTATGCTATTGTTGTTAGGTTGTAATGACTACACGAAAATAACATTTTAAAACTTTGGATCAAATTGTAGTTTCAAGTTAAACCAGTATAAATTCACAAGTAAAAATAGTTTATATTTACAGTTATAACCAGGAACAAAACAATTTGATAATTTAATGGACAACACATAGGGTTTTAGGATCACAGTCTGGTCTCAAATCATTTTCATATTTGTGCATTCAAAAGTTTGCATTATTGTCATTAATAAGTGAAGAAAACTCTTACAGTCCATTCTTTACAGATGTAAGATTTATTTCTTAGGCAATTTAATATTAACTTTGTTTTTACTAACAAAATGACAGTGTACAACTATCTGTGAAAAAATTGCCACTGTGTTTACAAAGACAACCCAGGATATCACAGAATAGCATGTGGAAATATGACAGAAAAAATTTGTAGTAGAAATAAAATAGACTGGACACCACATGAAGAGAAAGAGAAGGATATAGGATGACTCAAAGGATAGGTAATAAGAATTAAACCTTTTCCTCAAATTTGCCAAATAAGATCTTGATACAGATTCTTACCTTCTATTGGCTGTTTTGCACCCTTTATGAAATGACTGATTGGATAAATGATATATAACCAGAAATGAAAAAACAAACAAAAAAACCACACAGCAGTCCAATTAATATTTATTATTTGAATTACTGGATTATTATAATTATTATTTTGCTTGGTGCTATAGTAAAAAGTCCCTGCCCCAAAGAGCTTGCAACATACAATGGGACAAGATGCAACATAGAGGTGTAGAACATGATGGTGTATATGGGCACATCTACACATGCATTTACTTCAGGTATTACTCCAGGCATTTACTCCTGCCCCATGCCCATACTAGTGTTGGGACATGTGGCTCCAGGCTGGGGGACTGCTGGTCCCAGGAGCCACTTGGGGGATGTAATGGGTGGGATGGAGGTGGCAACAGGGGTTTGTCAGTCAGAGATGAGGGTCGGGTTGGGGAGTGATCTGGGTAGGAAAAGCCTCCAGAGCCAGGCTTAGATCCCCCCTGGAGCAGCCTGTGCAGGGGGAAGCTGGTCTGGGAGGAAAAGGCCCAGCTTAGTTACTCTGGCCTAAATTTACTTTGGTGTAAACTACTCTGGTTTAAATGTTTTTGGGTAGGCAGCTACACATGCAGGGATTAGGGAGCAGCCCTGCAATGTGACCCTGCTATCACTAAGGAGAGGTCTAGACTCTGACTGCAGCTGCCAGCACCTGATGGCTCTCTTTCAAAGCCAGCCCCTTCCTTGCCCAGGAGCAGTGTGCCAAGCACAGGGACAGCACACAGAAGCTTTCTCCTTGTCCACTCTGCCTCCCTGCACTACAGATGCTTCAGCCTCTGTCCCTGGCAACAAACAGCACCCCATGCTCCTGCTGGCCACCACGATCACCACGATGGCTCACTGAATCACCTGCTGCCTGGCCCAGGGCTGTCACACACTGCTTGGTTCCCCCACAAACATCAACTACCTGCCTGGCTGCAGCATACCATCCCAGGGTCACCACTGCCACCAAGCCACTGCCGATGGCAGGGACTCTGATGCAGGGCTCCATGATGCCACTAGTGGGACCACCATAACCCTCTTGGGCCTCCAGCCCCATTCCCGTTGGGCCCATTGGGCCCGCCAGCACTGGTGGCTGCACATTGTCCAGTATACCTGGAATGATGAACAGTGGCTGGATGGCTTCCACATCACTTGGGCCACCTTCTGGGACCTACTCCAGTAGTTCTACCCACATGGGCCAGCAGGACACCAGCATGTGCCCAGTTCTCCCCATGGACACCCACTTGCCCTCACCCTGCTGAAGCTGGCCACACTTGCCAGTCCCCAGTACATCTGACACCTATTCAGTGTGGGCAAGCCTACCGGGAAGGCCATCCTGGAGGTGTGCAGTGCCCTCCAAGATGTGCTGAGGGACACCATGCTCAGTGTCCATGGAGGTACGGTTCTGTGCCCAGAGATTCCCCCAGTGTACTGGGGCCCTGGACAGGAACCACATCGCCATCACCTGCCCACCTCACAAAAACCATACTTATTACAGACACAGGGGATTTCACTCTATCATCCTGCAGGCTGTTGTGAAGCACTGCAACACATTCACCCATGTGAATACTGTCTGAGGGAGCAGCGCACACAATGTCCATGTGTTTCATAACTCTGCCCTGGCAGGACTGGTGGAGAATGGGTGCTTTGCACCAAGGCTGCTGAATCTGTAGCTGGGTGCTGTTGTGGACCCACCCCTGCTCACTGGGGACCCTGCCTACTCTTTCCTGCCATGGGTGATATAATCCTACACCAGGTATCTGCACCCCTGCCAGGGACACTTTAACTGGTGCCTGGGCCAGACCTGTACCATGGTGGAGTGCACCTTTGACCACTTCAAAGGATGCTGGTACTCCTCACTTCCCTCCTTAAGGTCACTGAGGAGAACTTTCCCTGTGACATCTTAAAACTGTGTGCTGCATAATATCTGTAAGCCTGGGGAGAGCTGTTCTGCAATACCTGCAGGAAGGAGGTGTGGCAGGCAGAGGACACCTGGTCATGGGAGCACAACCTGCAGCAGGAGTGGCAGTGGTGCTCCCTCTCCCCCAGCAGGGTGCTAGGAGAGCTGTACACCCACTAGTGGGGGCCAAGACACTGGATGTGAAAGGCTCTAGTTGACCATCTCTGCTAGAACTCCTGGCTCTAGCCCATCTGCCCTACCACCCACAGACCCCCGTACTCCCTGCCCACCCCAGCATCACTCTCACTGAAGACATGTGTCCAAAGAACATGTCTTTATGGCATGGCATGGCTGGCAGCTTGGCATGGTCTTCCCTGTCAATGCCAATGTGCAGCTATGCCCAGTGTCCTTGGACTGTGCCCAGCTGGGAGCACCCCCAGAGAGAAGCTGACACTGTAGACAGCTGGCAGGGTCATGGCCAGCCATGCCTCATGGCTGGCCCTGGGGTTGTACAGTGTGTGAAGCAGACACTAGCCAGGGTTCTCTGACCTATTGCTGGAAACTGCAGCTGGGAACCTGGGTGGGGCAGGCTTCTGCTCACTATAGGGGCCCTCCCTGCGCTATGGCTTCCTCCAGGGGTACCAGGCTAGGGGAGGGGGCTCAGGCAAGCTATCTGTGTTGGTGTAACCTGCACGGCTATGGCCTGGGTCCTAGGACACCAGAATGACTGTCTGTTGCTGCATAAAGGGCATGGTTTTGCAGGCACAGCTGTGCCAATGATTGTGGTCAGTTATGGTGATCTACTGTGCCCACAAGGCCTTGACCTTTATGTGGCACTTATATGATGACCATTTGTGTCTTTGCTCCTACATCTGGCCTGGCAGTGCCTCATAAATATGTACAATAGAGTGGCCACCTTGCTTAACTGGTGCAGCAGCTGTGCCTCACCCCACAGTGCCATGAGTTCGCCAGCCTCCTCTTTGCTCCAGTTAGGGCCCTGAATGGAGGGCATGGGCACAGCTGCGGATGGGGAGAAGGTTATGGTGGTTCCCACACCAGCTCTCTGGGCTTCCATGCAGCTGTCCCTGAGCTTCCAGGCCTGGACAGCTTCTAGCAGTACTCAGCACAGGGCCATGGCATGGAACAGTCATCTGCAGGGCAGAAGCGATGTTCTGTAGCATCCTGGGTGCTGACAGGCCTGGCCTGAGGATGCAGTAGCCTGCAGCACCCTACTGTCATCAACAACACTTCCCTGGCATCTGTGTGGTAGTGCAGTGCCAACCAGCAGCTCAGGGTTACAGGCAGGCTAGAACAGGTAGCCTGTGGCCTGTCCAGGGGGACACACAGGGCTTGAAGTATGCTCAGGTTTCCTGGTGAGTATGCCCCAGGGCTCAAAATGCCTTCAGGCTTTCATAGCTTGCAAACAGGAGCTATCAGAGAGGCAGCTCAGCTCTGAGCCTGGAGAAGCTTCTAGCCTGCTGCCTTGAGCCTGGCCTGAGGCTGGACACTAGTGGCTGGGCAGACCTAGGAGCAAACTTGCTTTCGGGTCACATCTATACATGTGCTACTGCACATGAACTAATCCCACTTAAATTTACTACTTGTATTTGCAGGTAGAAAATGTAAGCAGGATTAAGGGTTTTTACTGCGCAGTAAGTGCATGCATGTATAAAAGCATGCATTTACTGCGCAGTAAGCCATGCTAATATGCAGTACCATATCTCATGTAGATGCACCCTGTGAAAACAGAGGTGAGAAATTATTAACATAGAACTGATATTAATAGGGGTACAGAGATGTAAATATTAGCTAAGTGTACAACGTGAAGGCTTCAAAGCTCCTGTTAATAAGTGGCAGAAATATTCATGAATTGCTAACAGCCCACCTGACTGCCTATTCTTAGCATTAATTGGCACCCTCGCAGGCATCTAGGAGCCAAGGACTGAATGGACATGGGGGCTCACTTAAGAGGTCATTGGTTTCTGTGAGGGCTTGAAAAGACTGTCACTGGTACTCATGCCATTCTGAATTTAATGAAAATAGAGGTTTACAGAGATGTCTCTGTGCAGCCCTTCATGAAAAGGAGGATTAAGTTACTGATGATTCTAAAGTATCTGAGTGATTGAGCTGCTTTTAAAATCTATCTTTAATGAGAAAAATAAGGAGATGTGATATGGACAATTAGGAAGTAATGAAGACTTTGTCAATGCAGCTGATGACAAAAAACATGTTGAAGGACACAGCAATATATTGAGCCTGGATGCATATCCAGTAGAGTACCATATTTTCAGTGTTCTGTTTTATTTAATGAAACAACTCCATTAATAATCTGACAGAAGGAATAAACAGAACATCAATTATTGGAGGTGTTCCCATCACTAGAGTGAACAGACACATAATGAAAAAGAGTTTAGAGGGAATAGAAATTGAGAGAGGCGATAAGATTCAGACAGGAAGCAACACAATTCTAGAAACTTGTATCAAGGTTAGGCTGTCTTGTTCCTTAGTGAAGTGGGCAGCAAAATTTCCTCATTGGAATAAGACTCAATGCCCCTCTTGCCTTTGTCTACATAGTTTCATAGTTTCTAGGGTTGGAAGGGACCTGAGCAGATCACCTAGTCCGACCCCTGCCATGGCAGGAAAGAATACTGGGGTCAAACGACTCCAGCAAGATGTTCATCTAACCTCCTCTTAAAGACCCCCAGGGTAGGGGCCAGCACCACTTCTCTTGGAAGTTGTTTCCAGATCCTAGCCGCCCTGACTGTGAAGTAGCGCCTCCTGATATCTAACCTAAACCTACCCTCTGCCAGCTTGTGACCGTTATTCCTGGTCACTCCTGGTGGTGCTCAGGGAAACAGTGACTTCCCCAATGCCTGCTGATCCCCCCTGACTAGTTTATAACAGGCCACAAGATCCCCCCTCAGCCTTCTCTTGTGGAGGCTGAACAGGTTCAGGTCCCATAGCCTCTCCTCATAGGGCCTGCCCTGTTGTCCCCTGATCATACGAGCGGCCCTCCTCTGGACCCTCTTCATGCTGTCGACATCCCATTCAACTTCTTCATCTTAATTGAAAATGGACACAAAATATTTATTTAGTTTTTGGACCATGTCTAGATTATCTTTAATCTCTACCTAATCTTCACATTTTAGCTTCTTCCTTTTATTGATATTTATTGTTGTAGCGAAAGAACTGTTTATATTATATTTTTTGCAAGTTCTAAGGTTCACTTCTGTAATTTTACTTTACTCCTAAGGGGTATTCACCACACCTGGTCTAGATCTAGGTTGCTTGCTTTTCAAGCCACTGAGGCCTAGATTGTAAGAAACAGGTACAGCAGTTCACCATTACCAGAAGCACCATGTACAGCCTTACCTGGGGTCCTGGAGCCTTCCGGGGGCTGCAACCATGGCAATCTGGCAGCAGGGAGACTAGCCAGTGGCCAGAGCATGACTCCAACCAGCTAGGCTCCAGTTTTGGGTGGTGCATGCTGCCACCACATGTGCTGCCCCACTTTTTTTTAGGCATGGGTTTTTTTGACACTGGGTTCTCCCAGTATCAATTTTCCTGTCTCTTTCTTCTAATTTGCAGTATGGGGAATGCCTACATGTGCACCATGTTCAGTGTGCACATGATTTGTCTGTGGTGCTGCATACCACATGTGTATGTTTGTCTGTATGTGTCCATAGTGGGGGAAGGACCAGAGGAGATTAGCAGGGCCAGTGGATCTGCAGGGGAAGCTGGTGGGTCCATAGGGGGAAGAGGTTGCCTGGTGGGAGGAGAAGCTGGGGTTTGGAGAGATAAGAAGGCACAGTGTTGGGGCTGGGGCGAGTGACTGAGATGACCTAGCCCCAAGGCTGTGCTGCCAACTCATGCAGTTCAAGAAACCAGGTTAACCCTTTCCTAAATCAGGTTAACCTTGCTCAATATAAGTTATTGCACCTCCTGGGATCAGATAGTCACTTTTGATTCTGGAAATGCAGCCACATGGCTGAAGTGGCTCAGACCAGAAGCCATGGAATGCTAGAGCACACCTACCTGTTCAGCTGGAGCAGACAGCTTTGGTCAGGGCCGGCCTGCCCATTCTGCGAGGGAGAGTTTACAGGGGAGATGAAAACCATCCTGGGATGCTAGGGGTCTTAGCTAACTTGAATCTGGAAGGGAACTGGGACAGAAGTTCAATAAACCGATTTAACCTAAATCAGTTAATTCTTATTTTACATCCATCCAGGTTTATCTTAAGCTGGTTGGGCCATTTTGAAAGCAGTTTAGGTGCTCTGAACTTCTGTTGTATTACAGATTTGAACCAGTCCTGCCCCTGAGTTACTGCCAGCTGCCAGACTCCAGCTGCTTTCCAATCACTAATACTAGTGTACGTATAATTTCTGTCCCTAGTCCTACAGTACACCAACTTAAACTGACCATGCCATGTTTTGGATGAATGTCTGTCAAACAGGGCATTTAGGGAACCTACACACAAGTATGGAGGCTGCTCTGATATGCTGAAATTCCAGCACGTCAGAGCAGACTCAATTAATCAAGATGGAGTGTGGCAATTGCTGTGCTCCAGCAGCCTCCTGTGTCTTGTGCATCAACATCTCTATGCTTAAAAATGTCAGTGGGGACACTTGAATGAGCTTTAGTTCAAGTGCCCCCACTGCCATTTTTAAGTGTGGAGATGCTAATACAGGAAACAGACCATTTAATTAGAGAGGCTCTTGGAGCCCCCACCCCCAAAACACATGTAAAAGTATTCTTAGATCAACCTAACTCTGGTTAGATGGAACTAAATGTAACACTTGTACCTACGTACCTACCCCAAAGCTCCTTTTACACGTGCAGGTAAAGGCATAGTTGGATCTGATGTGTGATCCACATGATGTGTGATGCATGGCAAGAGGCATGATTGTGGGACTGTACATTAGACCCAACTGTGCCTTACTGAGGTCCAGCTGTGCTTTATTGCTGGTGTAGTGGGAGCCCAATCCTGGGCTGCCTCTGGATCTAAGCCCGCTGGGGGATGGGGGGACTACTGGCCCTTCTGGCCTGCTGAACGGCCCTTGCAAAACCAGCGGACCAAGGCACTTAAGGGGGCACTTAAGGGAGCCCACCCCTGCCCCAGCCCTGGCACAATCTGTGGGCAAGGCAAGAGCCCCCAAGGGCACACTTGCCTGCCTGTACACTAATGCCAGGAGCCTGGGCAACAAGCAGGACGAGCTCGTCCTCCTGCTCAGTGCAAAGAAATATGATGTGATTGGGATAACGGAGACCTGGTGGGACTCCACCCATGACTGGGCCACGGGTATAGAGGGCTATACCCTATACAGGAGGGATCGTATTGACAAAAGGGGCGGGGGTGTAGCTCTCTATGTGAAGGAAAGCTACATGTCCCTGCAAGCTGATGTTGGCGACCGGCATGGACAGCTAGAGACCCTCTGGGTAAAAATTCGTGGGGAATTCGGCACAGGGGACACAACGGTGGGAGTCTACTACAGACCTCCCACTCAAAGTCCCGAGCTTGACCAGGAGTTCGCCTGGGAACTGACGGAGGCCGCTTGCTCCAGGACCTTGGTTGTCATGGGTGACTTCAATTACCCGGACATCTCGTGGGAAGATCACTCAGCTAAATCTGAGCGGGCGCAAAGCTTTCTCTCGTGTGTGGATGACCTCTACCTGATTCAAGAAGTCTATGGGCCAATGAGAGGCAAATCTCTGCTTGACCTGGTACTGGCTACGGGGGACGACCTAATCGGCGACCTAGTGATTGATGGGAAGTTGGGTGACAGCGACCACGAGCTGATCACCTTCACCATCTGCCATAAAGCTGGCAAGTCAGTCAGCAACACAGAAGTCCTTGACTTCAAAAAAGCTGACTTTGACAAGCTGAAGAGGCTAGTCGGTCAGGCCCTCAGGGACCATGACCCCAGGGAGTTGGGAGTTCAAGAAGAGTGGTTGCTTCTCAAGGAAGCGATCCTCAGTGCACAAGCTAAATCTATTCCAACACGGAGGAAAGGCAGCAAGAAGACCCTCCTGGCTCTCCAGAGACCTAGCGGACCTCCTGTGGCTAAAAAGGAAAGCCTACAAAGGATGGAGGACGGGATTCACCTCCAAGGAGGATTACTCCACGCTGGTCCAGTTCTGCAGGGAGCAAACCAGGAAAGCCAAGGCTGCAACTGAACTCCAACTAGCTTCAGGCATCAAGGACAACAAAAAGTCCTTTTTCAGATATGTGGGGAGCCGGAGGAAAAGCAAGGGCAATGTTGGACCCCTGCTAAACCAGATGGGGCAACTGACAACTGACGCCCAGAAAAAAGCCAACCTATTAAATAGGTACTTTGCGTCAGTCTTTCATCAGTCACATGGAATGCCCATGCCTGCTATGGGACAGGGAAATCTGGGTGAGGGGAATCCCCTACCCTCCATAAATGCTGACCTTGTGAAGGAACACCTTGAGAAGCTGGATACCTTCAAGTCAGCCGGCCCTGACAACCTGCACCCCAGGGTACTCAAGGAGCTGGCGAGCGTCATAGCCCAGCCCCTGGCATGGATCTTTGAAAACTCCTGGCGCTCTGGTGTAGTGCCAGAAGACTGGAAGAAGGCTAATGTGGTGCTATCTTCAAGAAAAGGAGGAAAGTGGATCCGGCTAACTACAGGCCCATTAGCCTGACTTCTATCCTGGGGAAGATCTTAGAAAAGTTTATTAAGGAGGCCATCCTTGAGGGACTGGCCCAGGCTAACATTCTAAGTGACAGCCAGCACGGGTTTGTTGCGGGTAGGTCTTGTTTGACCAATCTCATTTCCTTCTATGACCAGGTGACCTATCACCTGGACAAGGGAGAAGAGATTGATGTCATATCTCTTGACTTCAAAAAACCTTTAGATCTGGTATCCCATGATCACCTCTTGGCCAAACTGGCCAGTTGTGGCCTTGGCTCCACCACTATCCACTAGCTGGGAAATTGGCTTCGTGGTCGGACTCAGAGGGTTGTGATTGATGGCAGTCACTCATCATGGTGCCCTGTAACCAGTGGGGTCCCTCAAGGCTCTGTCCTGGGACCCATACTGTTCAACATATTCATTAATGATGTGGACATCGGAGTTAGGAGGGGACTGGCCAAGTTCGCCGATGACACCAAACTTTGGGGCAAAGCATCCACGCCAGAAGATAGGCGGGTGATCCAGGCTGACCTGGACAAGCTCAACAAATGGGCAGACGAGAACCTCATGGTGTTTAACACCGAAAAATGCAAGGTTCTCCACCTTGGGAGGAAAAACCTGCAGCACCCTTATAGGCTCGGCAGTGCTACGTTGGTTAGCACTACAGAAGAAAAAGACTTGGGGGTCATCATTGATCACAAGATGAACATGAGCCTCCAATGCGATGCTGCGGCTAGTAAAGCGACCAAAATGCTGGCATGCATCCATAGATGCTTCTCGAGCAAATCCCGGGACGTCATTCTCCCCTTGTACTCGGCCTTGGTGAGGCCGCAGCTGGAGTACTGTGTCCAGTTTTGGGCTCCACAATTCAAAAAGGATGTGGAGAAGCTTGAGAGAGTCCAGAGGAGAGCCACGCGCATGATCAGAGGTCAGGAAAACAGATCTTACGATGACAGGCTGAGAGACCTGGGACTCTTTAGCCTGGAAAAGCGCAGGCTCAGGGGTAATCTGATGGCCACCTATAAGTTTATCAGGAGTGACCACCAGGATCTGGGGGAACGTCTGTTCACCAGAGCGCCCCAACGGATGACGAGGTCGAACGGTCACAAACTCCTGCAAGACCGTTTCAGGCTGGACATAAGGAAGAATTTCTTTACTGTCCGAGCCCCCAAGGTCTGGAACAGTCTGCCAGCGGAGGTGGTTCAAGCACCTACATTGAACACCTTTAAGAGTAAATTGGATGCTTATCTTGCTGGGATCCTATGACCCCAGCTGACTTCCTGCCCTTTGGGCAGGGGGCTGGACTCGATGATCTCCCGAGGTCCCTTCCAGCCCTAATGTCTATGAAATGAAATCTATGAAATCAGAAAGAAGCAAGCACCCATGGCTGGAAGTCCCCTTTGCTGAGAGGGTTCCCAGCCACAGGGGCCACACATAGCTGGGGTTGAGAAGTGTCTAGCAGCCCCACAGCCATGGGGTGCTGCTGTGGTCTCCCAGCCATGGAGAGATGTGGAGCAATGGCTGGAAGATCACAGTAGCTGCAGGCTCCCCAAAGCAGACTGCCTACATGTGCAAATTAAAGTTGGATAGAAACCGGCTATGAAGTTATTACACATTTTGGAACAATAACTTTATAGCTGGCTGGAATATTTTAAGGCACTATAGTTCATTTGCACATGTAGCCAGTCTAAATTAATTGTACAATTAACAAGGTAATTGTGGAATAGATATGTGTAGAGGGGGCCTAAATGTCATGACAACAGATATAGCTTTCTTCACTAATCTGTAATTTTTTTCATTTCTTGTAGGCTCTCTGCTTATTCCTCATATCTGATCTGAGAAGCTGTTCTTTCAATTAACTCTGGACCTTTTTATATATATTCTCACTCCTTTAGGGAGGCAGAGGGGTAAAATCCAGATCCATCAAATGGATGGATGTATGAAATTGAGAATTTATGCACAAACAATGATGAAACCCTGATATAAATTTGCACAGATACAGTGCAGTTAAGGAGAACCTGTCCCATTGTACTTAGAAACTTAACTGTTTATTGCTTAAATTATTGACTTATTATTCATGTTTGTTAATAGAAGGGACAAAGAGGTTTCAAGCAAGAGAACCAATTTTATCCTAATCTTGTAGCATGCTTCATTAAGTACAGTACAAGAAATCCCCCATTATTGGCTCATCTTCAGTGTAGAAAATATTTAATGGGGAAGGTAATAAAAAAGGATGATTCATGTCTATTTTTAAACATTAATATTTTTTAAAAGTGACTTGACATTCATTATTTAATTGCTTGAATAGACTGGAGAACACTAAGAAGTGTAGCTTTCAAGACTGTTCTTCCAATCTGACTTTTTCAGCTTGGCTTTCAATATTGTGGGGAATCATTTAGTTATTACCGAATTAACTAAACAAAGAGGCATACACGGATCTTACAATAGACTATGGATATTGCTGATTAAATGACCTCAATTAAATTAGAAGGCATTGTTAGCTAGGGAAGAACAGACTATTTTGCTTAATTTAAACTGTTCTGAATGTCAGAATTTATTCCAAATTAGTTTGAGATGTACAATAAATGGCCTCACTTAAATTAGTAAAGTGTTTTCTTTTATGAAAAAAAGCTTAGTTTGTCACACAAAATCCACTGGAAATTCATAAAAATGTTACCACCCAAGTTTTGGTTGGTAGCAAGGACAGGAAAGTGAAAGCCTTGACAAAGGTATGATCTAATATTCTACACTGGAAAATATGAGTGGAAAGAGGTGCAGGGGTTTAAGTCCTTGTGTGACCCAGGCACCAACAGAAGGGGCAGTGTATCTATATTTAATATGGGTCACATGCAGAAATTGTTATCCTGGTACAGTGGGGGTTAGCAATGGTCTCCAGCAGGGGGCTGGAGTTACCCCATTCTGGTAGGATGTATGTGGGCACAAGGACCCTCCTGCTGCTGCTACCAGTTCTCTCCACTGAGGTGAGTTACAGAGAGAGCCCCCCACAGTTGAAGCCACAGCTCCACGGGCTGCATCCCTCCCTCAGGACATAGGTTGCCCAACCCTGCACTACAGCCTTGGCTAAAAGAGATGTATATATCTTTTACAGTCTCCTGCATTTAAAAATAGAGGTCTCTGGGCCACCCCACTGACAATAACCTGACCACAGGTCTGGTATTGCAACAGCTTTACCAGTAAGAGAGTAGATTAAAAGGATAAGTTGTAAACAAAATTATGTATTCTAACAGATGAGATAATAAAAACCTATGGTAAAGGTGTGTGCCATAAGGGATATGTGAACCACAAAAAGTTCAAAAACTCCTTCTAGCAGAATGATCACCTTGGAGTTTTGCTGTTCTTGCAATAGACTATATAAATAAACTAATCTGTAAACCTTAGAAAAAAGATTTCAGGAGATACTGAAAGACACAAGACTGAAGGAGTTAAGTAGGACTCTTCCTGTGAGAGATCAAGAAATGTTGGCAAAGAGATTTTCTTACTGTGTTCTCCGTATTCTCCCTGTTGGCACCCAGAAAACCTGGAGGGAGGAAACTCGAATTTAGATGTGTAAATTTTTGAAGGGAGGAGGTAGAGGAGAAGGACTGCAGGAATTAAATGATGGGGAGAAGGGAGGAATTTAAGTGTTAGAGGGGTGTGTATGTTAGCACAGAGGTTTGTGATTATTGTAGTATGCATCCTTCCATAAACCCAGTCAGTTTTGACAGTTTGAATTTGTTTGCTCTGAAACTCCCTGCCAGTGTGACTCTTATCCTTCTGTAGTAGCTGAGATATACAGAAGAAAACATAGAGACTGTTTGTGAATCACATTACAATCTAAACGATATTGTCTTTAAGATATGATCACATAGGGTGGCTCCAGATGAATGTGCACATGTCTCTTGAGGCATCTCAAAGCAGTCTGAGAAGCTGCAAGAGGCACACTGGGAACAAAAAAAATGTTCCCCACACTCCATATTTGTAGTGTGGGCTCAAAATTTGATACCCGGAAATCTAGGTATCACCCCCTCCTTCCCCCCAGAAAAAAAAGTGGGTAAAGGCACAGTCCAGGACTGTGCCCTGAGGCAACCAGGGGCTGGGGTCCTCCAAACAGATGGTTTGGTAGCCAGCCAGAGTGTCTCTATGGCTGTCCCTTGCCCCAGTGCTGTAGCCCCTGTGCGGGGCAAAGAGCAGTGCAGTCTGCAGGACCAGGCTCTATCTAAAGTAAATAGGGACTGAGCGTGAGGGGGAATGGAGCAGGGACTGTGTGGGTGTGGGGGACTGTTTGTAGGAGGGGGGCAAAGGCAGGGGCAGGGCACTGACATACCACTGCTGCTCAGCACCGCACATCCTGGTGAGCGATTGGGCTAGGAGTAGCTCTGATTTTTCTATGACAAAAAAAACAAAAAGTAAATGCCAAAGTGTATAGATATCTAGAATCCATTTTATGATGATGATAGAAGAACTGGTAGGCTTCCAAATTGCTTTAAACTTGTAAACATATCAATAAAACATTGCCCAACTGATCTCTCTCTATATAGTGGCATTTCATTTTAATATTGAAAGAACAGTATTTGGGGTATTTTAATGAGATAATCTGGGTTTCTGATCAAAGATTTTGCAATTTTTAAACAGGGAACACCAAGATCTCTGCTGGTGAGACAAGTGGAGAGACCTGGGCAGAGGACCCTGTCCAGGGCCAGCACCAGCGACCCAGCTGGAGGGCAGATGCGGTGACTGACTTCTTGGACATTTGGGGCCAAGAGTACATACTTTGACAGTTCAAAGTGGGCCAAGGTGCTCATCTTCTGGGCGTTAGCTGCTCAGATGTAGAGTGGAGGCATCCCATCTGTGTTTGGCTGGCATGCAGTCTTGGGGCCACATGTCCAAGGGGGCAACAGGTCACAGCCAGGCAGCAGCACCCACTTCCAGACTGCTGCAGTGGGTAGAGGGTGCAGCACTCCAGGTCAAGACTGCTGCAGCAGTCCAGCTGGCACAAGGGGCTAATATCCCCAGATATGAATTGGCTGAGCCTCAGAAGCTCTGAGCTGCTCACCAGGGCAGGTTTTTATACTGCTGGGGCCAGCACAGATGCAGATCCAGGAGGAGCTGGTCAGAGTCATTTTGCCCCAAGTGGCACAACTTGCCTCACACCAAAGTGCATGTTAGCATGTGTGCTGAGGCGAATATCCCTAGCACAAATTTGTGCCGCTCCTAGTTGAGCTGTTGCAAGTGCATGTGCCTGCATGTGTGGATGTGCCCATACCATTTTCTCCCGTACTGGAAACTTTCCTGTTTCAGTGCATGAGATGTGGATAGCGCTCAGGGAATGAGCCACTGTTTTGTAGCAAAGAAAGACATTGTCTGTAGGACCCCTGCCTCAGCTGTAGCAACTTTAAGATGCGTAGTGAAGGATGGAGAACAGAAAGAAGAGAAAGGATGGTGTAATGTTTAATTCAGCTGTATGGGATCCTTCAGAACTGGATTTGATCCTTGCCTCTATTGCATAGTTCCTATTTGGTGCTGATCAAGTTGCTTAAACTTGACTTTCCATAGAGGGTCACTTAATTGTATATGGTCATATTTGCAGAAACGCTGAGCACTCACTACTGCAACTGAAATCAATGAGCACTGTGTGCAAATATATAAAGTGATGTATAATGCTAAGTACTCTTTAAGACAGGCCCAAGAAGTTTGAAATTAAGCACCCAAATTTAGTGGCTAGTTTTGAAATTAATTTCCCTGTGCTTCTCACATGGGTATTTTGAAAATAAGTTGGTGTTTGTGAAGCATTCTGATTATGAAAAGTTCCCTGGAGGAAAATATTAATTCTCTCCTCATTGTGGGGTTTGAATAGCATGAAGTATAAAAAGCATGCAGCCTGAAAACCAAGGATAAAAACACACTGAGAAAAAAAGAATTAAACAAAGCATTGAGTAGCACTTCATTTAGTCCATCCTGAATGTGTGCATAGTGCATTAATTCAGAAGTGTCCCAAGCCAATTTTGAGACCTCTGGATGTTACAGTTATACAAATTCTGAACCTGAAATTAGTAGCTAATCTGTGGGAGTAGGAACCTATACAGAGAAGTAGAAACAAACAAACAAAAAAACCAAAACAATTTAGCTTAACCCTAAGCATAGGGAACATCTGAGTTTCTCACAGCTCAGTTGTTAATTCACATTTTCCCTGAATGTGCATAGCTGTTCTTAAAGGAGTGTAACAGAAGGATGTTCCCTAATAGGCATTTACTTTCCCTTTACTCATATATTCTCCAGACACCAGGGCTGACTGGTTCCTGTTAATACTGGGGGTCTCCCAGTGGCCGATTGCCATGGACAGCACAAGTGCTGGTGGCAAACCCAAAAGTTCCACCAGCACTTCTCTTGCATGGGGGCACAGCCAATCTCGGGGTTCATGTGTACCCATGTGCACCCCCTACACACTGCCAGTGTCACACACTGATTGGAGAATTGTCTAGGCATTGAAAACCAGAGAAGAAATCCTAAAACAGCAACATCCCACATCCCACTCTCAGAGGTTTCTCATTCTTTATGATGCTGCAGGCTAATAGAAGCAGCATGCACCAGACTATGCAGTAGGGCTGTGCAAAGCTTCGGTCATTGAGTTGATTTGGTAGAGATTCAGCTCAATTTGGCGGCCAAACGTCTGAATCTGAATCAAATCGGGCGACCCTTTAATTTCTCTGAATTGAATCAGAACCCTCCAAACTGATTCAGAGAGATTCAGTGATTCAGACAGACACAGCTTTAAATGTTTTTTTTCTACATATCTCAAAGTACCAGGCAACTCTTGAATGCTGAGATACTGGGGTGGATAGAGTGTCTCATGGGAGTGGTGGGGGGGGGGGTCCTAGAGCATTCAGCAGTGGACCCAGATGTGAACCAAAAGCATTTCCAGTCCACTTCTAGGTCTGCCAGGAAGCACACGGGGGACCCCCAGTTCCATCCCCCAGCTTGATGACTGTGCCTCCTGGGTTTGGGGGGGCACCCAGAGTCTCCCTGTGGCTGATTGCCAAGCCAGAGAGGCATGGGAGCGGTCCACTGCCAAGCATGCAAGGGCCCTCCCTGAACTCCTGGGGGACACTCCATCTGCCCCATCATTGCAGCATTCATGAGCCGCCCCTGGTACCTCAAGGTATGTAGAAAAAACATTTAAAGCTTTGTCTATGTCCAAATCACTGATTCTCTGAATCAGCATTGAATCTTCAGATTCATATTTGGCCAAACTGAATTGGGACAGTGATCCAAATCAACAAATTGAATCACTGGGCCAAATCCAAGTCCAAATTGAATACAGCCCATTTTGCACACCCCTACTATGCAGTTCCCTAAGAAGAAGCACCATCCCCAGTATACTAATTGTAGATACTGTCACTGACCCTTGAGAGACATTCTTCTTCTTTCAGTTTTGTTCTCTTCCTGTGCACTCTGGAGTTTGCTGCTTATTAATTTTAAGACCAGCATAGGCTCAATCTGCACTGCTTCTCCTGCTGGCTCTGCTCTTAAAAACCTCTGAATTTTCAGTAACTTTTAACAGGACCTGGGATACAGACCAGTCAACCTCTTTGTATTGTTTATTATTTAGTAACTGAACATCCCCTACCAGAAATGCAATCTTTTGTTGCTAATAAAAATAGCAATCCTATATTTTATCTGAAACCACACACACACACACACACACAATGTTGGAAGAAGGTTAAGTCTGCGAAGTAAAACACTCAAGAAGAAAAATGCTAGAATTAAAATTCTACAGTATATCCATTAATACAAGCTTTCCAACATGTGTAGGCAGTCAAACGTAGAATCTCAGAGTGCCTGTAGGTGTGCTGTGGGGATGCACCAATGTGCTGTAATTATAGTGCATAAGAGCAGACTCAATTAATCTAGTCCACTGGGGCATGGTAATTACTGCACTCCAGTCAGCCTTTGCATCTCGTGCATTAGCATCGCCACACCTCAAAATGGTGGTGGGGGCACTATAACCAAAGCTTGCTGAATGAGGTTTAGCTCAAGCACCCCCACTGCCATTTTGAAGCCCAGGGACGCTGATATATGAAATGCTGTGGTGCTTTCACTAGAGCAGCTCTTCTAATTAAGTGGCCCCCACTCCTCATCCCCAGAGCATGTATAAAAGTGCCCTCATGCCCTAGGTCCCAATTGAGTGTCCGAGTCACACAAGAATAGATTTTTCTTTATACACTTCTCTGCCACAGTCACAAACTACCCTGTTCAGTGAAAGAGGCAAGGAGTCTGGAAAAAGAATAGAGGACCATTCAATTAAAGATCCATATATCCACAGAAGATAACTTATGACTGCATTGGCAACCTTAATTCTGTCTTTTTTCTTCCTCAATTTTACAAACCTAATACTCTTTCAATAGAGTTTTGAAATTACCTGGGTTTCGTTTAAAAGCAACTTGGAAAAAAAAAGCTACTTATGTGAAACCATATTCTCCTCTTGTCCACTCTTCTCCATGTGACTATTATTAACCAAGAGTAACTATCAGCAATAGAAAAAGATCCCCTAATAGTCAGCTGATAGAGTTGGATTTCTTATCCTACAGTAATAAGCATGTCTATTTACAAGGGGATTGTTAGTATTCAAGAATCCTGGTCCTTTTCCTTACTCTAGAGAAAAAGCATGTCTTAGTAGTTATTGACAGTATAATCAAAACTCATAAATTTGTCAAAAACTTAGTAAAATACATTGTTGCTAAATAAATTAGACTGCCACTAGTGTAATTAGAGATAAAGGTTCTATTAACTTTCAAGATTTCTACAAAAAGTGCAACTTCTCAGTTAGCCCATCATTATATGTGCTTCCTCTCTAGGGCCAGGAAGTTTATCAACTCCAGCCAGTGAAATAGCGCTAATTAAAACATCTATGAAATGCCTATGATGCGTAAGTGATGATTTTCAGAGGAATGGCTTATCATTTGGCCAAATGCAGTCTGAAAGAAGCATGAGAACTTTTGGCCTGAATAGTTAAATTTTGGCACAACAACCTAAAACAAAGACTTTAAATGGAAATGTGATGTGATATTAAGAAAGTTATCCCTAAGGCCCCTGAAAGATGTTAAATTAATGGTATAGTGCATGGCAGGAGGCACGGTTGTGGGGAATGAGTATCAGATCCCATTGTGACATGTTGCCTGTGCAGGGGGAGCTTGGAAACATGATCCTTGGCTCCCCCTGCACCAGCAAGTAGCAAGCTTGGCTCCAAATTGGGAATCCCTGGCTAGGAATCCCACTCAGCTGATCAGAGCTCCCAACTATTGGAGCATACTGTGCACTCCCCCAGATGGAAGCCATGAAGCACACAACACCAGCCACATGTTTAACTAAAGGAGTGATGGGAACCAGCAACAAAATATGTGTAATAACATTGTGGCTTATTCCTCATGTTATCATGTCAGTGATTGATTGAACGTGTGATCAAGTCACTACTTAAGATGCAATTAATCAGTTCATCATACTTAAGTCTGTCAGGGGCCTAAGAGTTTTACCTATGACCTATTAATCAATTTTTCCTACAACACAGTGGATTAAAATGATTCAAAACAATACACGTGGATTAAAAAAATCAGTTAAAAGCATATGTACAGAATACAGTATAGAAGTACATGAAAAGGAAGAGTCCAAACCACAGAGGATAAATAAATGTCACAGAAAGTTGACTTTGTAGTTCTTTCCTTAGATAGCTGTCAAATAGTGATAGTACCTTTTTGAACATGAATTTTGTAAGCTATTGGTTTGGGTCTTGAAGATTTAGGTTGGAATTCAACTTCATCATAAGGAAGTATGACCCCCTTGGTTTCCATTAGAGTCATATGCATTTAAGCTGGAGCTAATAGCTTAAGAATCACAGACATCTTTTTTTCTTTGTTTGAATTATAAAGGACAGCCAGTTACAAAAGATGGCTGACTTCTATACTTTAATTTTGAGTATTAGGTAGGACAAATATATATTTTCAAGTTGAAAACCAAAGAAATTCTACACCCTCTTTCATACCTCTTCACTGAATAAAGATTTTTTCTTCTCTCTAGCTCTACAGGAGGGAAGTACTTTATCTCCTTTCATCCCCATAGCCTGACCTACTGGGTACTTATTGCTTTCTAGGAGGAACATGATGCCCTTAACACTGAGAAAGCTCTAGGCACTTTGCAGTACTGATCCCAACCAGTGGCATTTTGAAAGTTCTCTTAACTGCTGCTTTTTATGTATTATATTTGTGAATGCCCTGCCATGTATATGCAGCTTCAGTTTAAAGCCTTCATTTTCAATGCAGTAGACACTGTCAGCAGCAGCAGATGTGAAAGTAATGACAGGTTGACAAGTGATATGCAGACTGATTTTTTTTGGAAAGCACTTTATTTGTCTCAGGACAATTTAAGTTGTTCAGAGAAGTTCCTTCATAATTGCTTTATTCATTTTCGACCTCTAGAAAGGGAAAAGTTATTCTTTACCTACAACCAGATTAAATGGCTAAAATCCCACCTGGGGAGAGTGAAAATAATGTGTACATGATAAAAATCATTCAGAAGACTGTTAGTAGAAGGAAAAAGAAACAGAGAAAAGAGGGGGTAAATACAGGGGGGGAAAAGACATTGGTAAACTGAGCAAGAAAGAAAAGGTAGATGAATATGAAGATAGAAAAGGAAACTGTGGCTTATACTTAGGCTCTGGAATGTGGACTCATGAGACCTGGATTCAATTCCTTATTGCATCCAGGTGACCTTAAAGAAGTAAAAATTTTACTAGGAACTACCACTCTGACACTGAAATCAAATCAGCTTTTCACCAAAATAATTTTGAGAATCTGGAATGAAGTGACTGCTTTTCAAAACAGACATAGGTCTTTAGCAATGTATGGGCACCTTTAGATCTTCAGGTAAGGGCATGATAGGACCTCACATACCATCTATATAATTGCCATTACACAACCATGGCATAATAGGAAGCAGGTAAAAAGTTATGGCACATACTTTGTGGAATAACTTTGTAGCTTTTTCCTCTTTTTATCACACATTAATTTATTGAACACGTGGCCAGGGGGCTGCTGAAAGCGCAATTAACTGGTTAATCATGCCTTAGCTGTAATGTGTAGATAGGGCCTAGGTCTCATTAAAAGGCCAGTAGATGTTTTACTAGTAAGAGTTGAAGTTAGTTTTGAATGTACAAGGTTGGCACTTCTGCAGAATTTTCTTTACTGTCTAAATCCCCAATGTGTAAAATGAGGGCATGTGGAGGATACCCCCACACTCCTGTGGGACACATCACAGCATTCACGAGCTGCTTGGTATCTTGAGGTATGTAGAAAAAACATTTAAAGATATGTCTATGTCTGAATCGCCAAATCTTTCCGAATCTCTCCAATTTTATTTGGAGAGATTGAAGGGTCCTCTGATTTGATGCCGATTCAGAAATTCAGCCACTGAATTGAGTCGAATCTCTGCTGAGTCGAATCAGGGACTGAAGCTTCATGCAGCCCTAATAGCTAGTTATTTGCCAGATGTGCTGATTCTATTAGGTAGGGTAGTATGTGTGAATTTAGGTATTTTATCAAAGATAATGTGCATTCTTAGACAAATTGCAAGGTAAAGCTTTATTTAAATACATATTTTAAATGTATTAGAATACACAGTTAATATAACCAAATGACCCTAACGTCTTCTGCCATCACACACAGTTTATATATATTTTTAAAGGAATTAATTGTTTTTCAAGTCTTCTTAACACTTTGTGCTCTTACACACGATCAATACATAAAATGTATAGCTACAACCTGTCTTAGTAAAATCCATATGTGGCTTCTTGCTGCAGCTCCCAACTTCCCTTCCACTAACAAGTTTCACGACGCGTAACTACTACTAAATATGAGAAGCAACCCAGCTCCAACAATAGGAGAAGCAGTAGTAAAAGCAGGCTAGCTGCACTTGTAACTGTTGAGTTGGCTACAGTATCTCTGATCATAGTTCATCAGAGGGGTTAAAAATAATCAGTTACCAAGCTAAACAAACAACCCCACTTCTGTTAATGTTAGTGGGGCTGTATCAGACTGTCTTCAAAAATTGGGGTGGGTGCCCCATAAGGGAAGTACTTTTTTCAAACAGAACCACAAATCAATTTGAAATGTCATTGGACAGAGAACAACAATTCCATTTGAACAAAATGTCTCATCTTCTGCTTCTGTTCCGTATGAAGTCTAAAGAATAACAAACAAAAAGCCTTATTATTCCACCATTACTGTATTAAGAGGAACTTGAATTTTATTCTCTCCCAGTCAAGGGTCATAATCCCTAGAGCACAGATGGTTTCTTCCAGTTCCCTTCCTTGACTGGTTTCCTATGGACAATTTTTTGAGAAATATTTTAGTTTCAAAGGATGGCAGAAGTTTTTTTCAGAATATTTTAAACAACTTTAAATGTAAGCTTGGTGGTAAAACATTTTACCTGGCAAAATGTGGATGGTTCCTTTGCACCTGATGACTTCATCTTCCTCCAGAGATGAAAAATGTATCATTTTCTATTGCTCTATTCGTTTCTCAGTGAGGTACACGGTAAAAGAAATAGTGTATCATTTTGCCTTCTATGGGACATTATTACAAATACCCACAGACATTTTAGCAGCTAATTTGTAGGAAAGGGATCGCTGCTTCAATTTATAAAGACTGTATTGTAAAATAAAATATTAAACATAATTGGTTGATGTTCTTGTCTGCATTTGCCTAGCAATAATTAAAGCCATCCCAACAATTCTCCACTGTGTAATAATAGTCACTTCACCCACTCTCCACCCTTTCTGTCTGTAATGCAGAGATAATGGCATTAATTTGAAAGGTGAACTATTCTCTTATGGGAACTCCTTAGGAATTTACTGGAAAATAACCTTTCTATAGAAATTTTAAACCAACGTAGAATTTTATAACTTTATATAAAATTGTACAGGTCAGCTTGAAACTACAGAATGATTCAATCATTTATTAAACCCTATATGTTAAATTGTATTTTTACAGAACTGCATTGAACTCATAAACAACATTTGGTTTCATTCTTATTAAATTTTATTTGACTTTTACACAAGGGTTTACTTACCTGCTTTAAATATAGCATTTATGCATGGTTAATTCTGTGCATGTGTCTCTATATGTTTATGTCCCTAAGTTCACAAATACTTAAGTTCTTGAAAACAAAGGCAAACAGGCCAATTCATTAAAATGCCTCTTGATCTTGGGAACACAAGTATTTTGGAAACTTAAAAAAAAAAAGAAAACTGAAGTGATATTAGTTCTGGGAAATACAATATGGAGAGTATTATGTACAAGAATTCTCTACTAACAAGATGTCTCAGCCCTTGAGCATTCAAGTGCTTGTTAATCCTTCCAGAAAGGATTCATGTAAGACTACTTGATAAATTTCATTGTTTTAATTACTGGCAATGGAAGAACAGAAACATGACACATCCTGCCCTGAAGGTCTTTTTCACGTTTTAGAAATATGAGGCAAGGTTTTATTTTAAACACAGAACCTTTACATTAACTCATGTAAAGGTTACAATCTAATCTCCACATGCACACATATTTCCCATTATATATGACTTGAGTTAAATCACAGCAACCCCCTAAGGTTGGAAAGGAAAAATGGCCACTGCTCAAAGACACCTGGTTTATGCTTATGAAGTATTTGATGGAAACCTTGCAGTGATCCATTTACCTAAAAATGCAGAGTGAAAAAACTTGCTTTATAGTTGAGCCTCAAACATTCAAGACACTTTTATTTAATATTCTTTTTGTGAGTTGCACTTTCTACTTTTGGAAAGGTGGGGGAATATAGACATAGTCAACGGAGGTCAGATTGGACAGCCTGTCACAGCCACTATTAACCTGTGTGTGGTGTCCATCTGTATTTATTCTTGTATTCTTGTTCCTTTTCCTGCCAATACACTGGTATTCGGAAGCTGACTTGAAATCACTTTTGTACCACTGTGTGCAAGGGCAGATCTAGTGATTTTAAATCACAGCTAGGCTTAAGAACACAGCTGATGGCACAAAGCTGGGGGGCTTAGGGGTTGTGGGGGGTTGGAGCGTGTGGGGAAGGGTAGTCCCTGGTTCCATCACATCATGCCACTATCCCCTTTTTGAAGGGATGAGGAGAGGAGACAAAATGACACCCACAGAACACTAGAGGGCCAATCTGAAAAAATAAATCTGGTAGGTCTGAAATAAAGAAAGAAAGCAGGAGGAAAAGAGGCAGTAGCCTCACCTTGCCATGAGGAGAATCTATAAAACCAAGAGAGAAATGAGTCAGGCTCCTAGGTTGAGCCTTAGATTTCAGACATGCCTTAGCTTCAGCCAAGCCCCAGAGTGGTGGAAGAAAATGGAGTGAAAATAGACAGACATCAAATATAAGTCTGAATGAAGGTCAGTATATACCAGTGTGTCTAAGTGAAATATATAAAGCAGATTCTTCCTCATATATTGTAGATCAAAACATTGTCCTCATATCAGGAGCAAGAGAATGTTGTAAGGTTGCAAAGACAGCCTAGACACAGCAATTCCAACAGCACAGTTTGGCTAACCATTTAAGATATTATTATTATTTATTTGTGCAGTATCTTAGCATGGCTCAGTGAGTAGATATTCTGTCTTTTCATAAACAATACTTCCTTTTCTGTCTCTATTTCTTTCCTCTGAGTTTCTGTACCTACTGCACCACCAAGTACCCATGCCCAGTGGGTCTTGCCACCTTCCTCATTACATAAGCTAAATTGATATGTCTTATCTGGATTTAATGTTCTCATTAGATTAATGAGGGTGAGGGAGTTCAACACTGTTGCAGGTTGCTGCAAAATTTTGGTAAACGGTAAAATTTGCATCAGTTACACTCACTTCCCATTTTTGAAGCTTCCTTTAAAATCTTGAAAGCTAGAAACTTTCTTCATATATAACAGCTTAGACTCTGCAGAATTTGAATATCCCAGGTGAGATCGAAATGCATTCAGCGGACTAATTTCTATCTCTGGGCAAAGCATTTGGATCTTCTGCATTATTCAATATTCTTCAAACCAAGAGTTTTTTGGGTTTTTTTTTTTAAAGCTTTTTTCCCCATTGTGAAAGACACAACCAATATAATGGTATCAAATATTTCTCTCTCAAACCAGTTATTGGGGGGAAAAAACCTCTCCAAGAATACAACTGGAGATGTGTTACGACTAACTGGGCACAAAAACAATGCCTGCAGGCATTTTCTTCCCTACTATGACTATATATATAAAGTTAGCTATTTGAGAAATGATTATTGTTATTTGTGAGGCAATTCTTTACTTATAAGCTGAATGTGATTGCTACTAAAGGTTAGTTTCCTCTGCCTTATTTTCTGAATGAGTATTTTCTTATGCTCAGAGTTGCTGCCTACAGGATAAACCTATGCCAGCAAATAGAACAGTATATGGTGCCAGGTATAATATATTATAGTAACAGAATCTGGTCAGGAAGGACAATGCAACTAATTAATGTTGGTGTCAAATGTGGCATCCTTTATGAATTTATGCATTTATTGTTGTTTTCTATGAGGCTGAATCCCAAGATTTTATTCAGCCTTCACTCAAGCAAACTTCCTAGGAACATCAGTAGAATTTTTTTCACCTGAGTAAAGACAGATTAAGAATGTCAACGTGGACTCTATAGCCTAAAAAAATATAGATGATGACTTTACCTATAATAGCAAGAGAGAAAAACATTATAAATATGGATACATGAATGATTGATTCATATTGGTATTATTCCTAAGGGCCATTTCATTTTAAATAGAAATACTTGTTATCTGCTCTGAGCACAAAAATTCACAGGTATTTAAAAACTTATTTTGAAAGTAAGGCAAAAGGATGTTGGTTTTATTTTGCATATTTATTTAAACCAAAATTAATCATATGGATTTTTTTAGAAAGTCTCCAACTTAAAATAAAGGTGGATGTTCAAAACATATTTGCTCAACAGGAAAGATTATATTTTTAATTAGTTTCATCCTAATTTGAGGTTAATCCTGGTGAACTGCTTTGCATATACTTTCCCTATGGGTAGGGAAAAAAGAAGCTAATATTAAATTCAAGATAGCAAAGTACTTCACTCTAAAATAAATAAAAACTAGCACAGACATTCAAAAGTCATTAGAATATTATAATTAAGTTATTGGTACAAATATGATGAAATTCAGGCTACTACAGAAGACAAAAAACAAAACAAAAAACCTTTATGTTGAGATGGACTCTTATGTTTCCCAGAAATTGGTTTTAAATTAGGCCACCCATGTTCATGGGAAATATTCTCCATGCTGGTCCTAACTTAACTAGCTCAGGGAAGTGAGACTTACTGCCTTTGTGCTTATTTAATTTTCATGTGGAGACCCTGAGCAAGTACTGGCTTGTCATGCATGATCCTTCCATCATTACACTGGATGGGTAGATCCCCCATTCTTTTACCCAGCACATCATAAATTAAAGTGCTTCTACCCAGACCTTTGCCTGTGTATACACAGTGAGTAATTAAGTAATAAAAAGAAAATAATTATAAAATAATCACAGAAAAGTATGGCTAGAAGGGACCTTCCAAGGTCAGTCAGAGCTTCTCTGATACAAATTCTGAACAGCTGAACCCAACTGGGCCTTGTCTCTTCCCTTTTATTCCTTCTTCATTTATATGTTGTTATGGAAAGTATGCAAATAAAGAGTTAAATAGGAGATAGCCAAAGGAAGGTGTTATGTACTTTCTTCTCCTCAGTGATAATGAAAAAATACTAGAGTTCCTTTAAAACCATGAAAGCTAGAAACTTTCTTCATATATAAAAACTTAGACTCTGCAGGTTTGGTGGGGGAAGGAAAATGAGGTTGGAAGTGGGAGAGTGTAATGATAGGGACTGATTAGTGAAATGGGAGGTGGAAAGGAAATGGCACCTGGGGGCTAGGTGGTGAAATGAAGGAAGTCAGCCACTGAAGTCACTAAAGGATAAAATAAAAATAAATAAAAAATAGTAATATAGAAATAAAGAATAAGTCAATTCAAGAAAGTCTCATGTTTTAATAAATTGGGATTGGATAGTCCCAGATCACAGGGACACTACCCTTCCCCAGGAGGGAAGCACCAGCTCACAGAGACCCTGATCAGATCCCTACCTGGCTCCCCCTCTAGTCCCTCACTAGTCCTACCTCTTGGACCAGTCTATGACCCTGAAAGCCGCCCAGCCAGGTCACATCCCTAAGATGGGAGCAGGAGTTGACTTGGTGCCAGTACCACCCCAGGGCAGTAGTGTTCAGGTGTGGAAAGTTTGTCCACACATAACTGGAGGGTGGAGGGAGGGGGACATTTCATCCTGGGATGCTGAAGGACCGAAATTTGAACAGCTTATATGGGGAGTGGCCACGCATTCATGGAACATGAGCTGGGTAACATGGATCAGAGATAAACCTGACCTGGAGCTGCATAACTTAAAGATGCCTAAAGTGTTCTTAAAGCTAGTTTACACATCTTAATCTGTGGACAAGACAAGGGTTAAGTGCTCTCTGAGCTGCCTAAAATTAATGTGTAACAAAGTCCTAACTCACATTGAAAGTCAATGAAAGTTGAGCTCATAAATGCTTTTCAACTAGACCACAGAGATGTTCCTTCTACTGGATATCTACTACCTCTGAGGGCTGAAAAATCAAGCAAAATCATATCCTCAATTTTCATGCCTCACTGAGAGAAGATTTGCCAACATCCTATGAAAGTACCTGAAAAATTCAAATGGTGAATCACAGAAGTGAGTTCAGGAACATATTCACAAACATTTTTATGAATTTTTCAGTCTTCTCATCTTGCTCTGACAGGGACATTAGTGGTTACTGGGATGTGTATTGTGTTACATGTTTCTTAATTTGTCTTGTTTTTATTTTATTTTTGTTATTTTGCTTTTTTGAATCAATAAATCTTTGCAGTTTGACATTACGATGTATTGTGCTTTAATCATTATATATGGTACTGTTTCTTCAACTATGGTTAGGCCATGTGCCTCCTTAGGCACCAGGTTTTTCTTTCAGTTTCGGTTTCAGTTCAGAACAATAAAGTTACCAGCGATGTGAGCTGGCAACTCTCTCTGCTAATCTAATTTCCCCACCACTGTGTAGCCACATGGTACACCAGGTATACTATCAGATAATTTTACTGTATGGCAGATGAATGCAAAATATTCATTATCAAATGGTTTCAATAGTCTGCATTTATAAAGGTAGACTATGTACTTGCTTTTCAGCTTCTTCCCTACTTTTGGAACTGTGCAGTATTGTTGGCATAATTACCACCATAATTCATTCCAGAAATGGCTGCTTCCACTCATTGTGTTCAGTGTGATGCTCTTTACATAAACAGTCTACAGTGTACCTCTGGATAAAAAGCTGTATAGATACATATGAAAGGTGTTATTATCTCACATGCAGGTGCAGCTAAGGTTGAAACAGATCAAAAGAAAGAAGAGAATACACAGTACTATTATTACAGGGAGTCTATAGCTAAAGGAGCCTTTGAAAATGAGATTTCATCATGGGTATATCCACACCCCTAACTGAAGGAGAATATTTTTGGCAGAGTTGTCCCTCCCACCAAGTTGAAAAATACTCTAACTAGGCCATGAGCATTACTCATATGGCACCTATTGTCTTTAGCTGGCCCACACAAATACCTATATTTCTGAAGGACCATCATTGCTAAATTGTTTCTGGGATACATGCAAACAGCCATTTATTAGTGATTGTTCATGTCTCAGAGAAGTAGGAAAGAAGGCATTCAATATCATAAGCACTAAAGCACATAAAAAGTAGACAAATAAGCAGCAATTCCTTTAATATTCATTTTCTAGCACCTGAGGCTATCCATGTGTCCCAAAATGAGAGTCCTGGCACACTACTTATGCCTATTTTATGTCTTTTATTGCAAGATCTTTTTTGGGAGAAGACTTTTACTACCTTCGCATTCAAATATTCATAAAAAAACAATATCACAGTAGGAGCAGTAGTGGCTACATGTTTTAAAGTAGCATGTGCCTGTTCACTCAAATTGCCTGGTTTTAGGTCACTTATAACTTTACAAAGCTTTGATCTCTCAGGGTGAAATTTTTCAAGTTAAGTCTTAAGTGTGGATATTTAAAAATAAAATCATACCAATTAAAATACTTGTGTAAACTTCGTTGAGTTATTCTACTTGTGTAGACTTAGGAATCTTTAAGAAAAACAAGCTTTATCCAATTTTTCAAACGGTCATCTTTCTAATCTTTTCTGCCAGGTAAGTAACTAAGACAGAAAGCTGGAATTTGATACTGAAGTGGGGGGAAAGTGTTTTTGAATGTTCAGATGAAGTGGATTTTACCTTACTGCAAGCGGTTTTTGCACTTTTTAGGGAAAAATGGGGGGAAGGCAACTTGCTAAATGCTAGTTCTTGGTGAATGTCACCATTTAAGGAAAAAAAATAAGTTAATGCTAAATGAGGCAATCTCAGGACCTCAGCTGAGTCTTTTTGCACTTATGCCATACAGAGGCATGCTTATGTCCTGCTACACAGTTGATACAAGCTCTTACACACAGATTTAAACTATTTTTGTGCTAAACTGTGCCTTTAGGACCAGCTCAGTAAAAGGGAAGTACATGAACTGTACTGCCCCAGAACTGGCCTATGATGTTAGCAAAACTCATAGGCACTACAGCCAGGGTGTGGACAAACATAATATTAAAAGCATTCCCAAGTGTGTTCCAGGGCTTACACATGTTTAAAGCTTTTACAGCATTTCAGCTGTTGGACACATATATACAGCCCCTGCCGTGACCTGCTTTTCCCCCTGGAAGCTGCAGCACTTCAACATCACTTTGTCAGCATGCAGCAGCATGGTTTCCAGTCAGGGAGCACTGCAGGGGCCCTGGGTGACCTGCAGCTCCACTCTTCACTCCTCCTTTCCTTTGCAGTGGGGGCCTGGTAGAGCAGACTGTCAATCCAATTCTGCAGCCCCCAGGGCTGCCATTACACCACCCTACTTCATAGAGGGAGCGAAGCAGGGAACAGCTGATCTGAGAGTGCGGACAGACTGAACATTTGGCCCAAGAATATTGTGGATTGGTTCACAACTGTTCTGTGCAAACCCTAGGTTCTAAGTAGCAGTCTCTTTTTAGAAACTTCAGTGCTGCCAAACTGCAACCAGGGGATAGTATTGAATACCCAGGTCAGCATGTGCAAATGCCTCAGTCTCCCCATATTCCCTGAGCTGGGGAAAGCTTTCTGTCCGTACAAAACACTGAACTGGTTCATGGAGAATTGGTCCAAATACTACTTAATTATCCAGTTATACTTCTGAAATGTTCTAAGATGTTTAGACTTCTAAATATGCTGGTGCATCTGGATGTTTGCAGTTTTAAACCACAATGAGAAAATTCAAAGTGTTGTGTCTATCTACACCCTTAGTGAGTATTCTACTCTGCCTCTACTCTCCCAGTGGACCCCCACCTGCCCAATCCTGGAACCAAGAGACCCTACACACCACACTGGAACTGGAACACCAGAAGCAGAGAACTACATGGAAACTTGAGAACTGTCTCCTGGTGGCAGCACAGGGATATCACCATGATGACTTTGCTTCTCCAGCTAAGCCATAGAAGCTCCTGGTTCCAGGGTCAGCCAGCTCCAGTGGAGATATGAAATATCCCAGTTCTGGCAGGCTCTCCCAGCTTCAGCAGCACCCACAACACCTGAACTGCCAAGCCCAGTGGCTCTTGGAGTGCCCCACAGGTGAAGATAAGAGTGGGGAGGGAAACAACAGTGGCCAGGGTACAGGAAGACCTTGTGGGGAGAGAAGTAGAAAGTGCTGCTTCTTGGGATCCTGGAGAACTGGTCAAGATGCATAGATATGAGGTTAAACAAGGGGTGGGCAAGAAGTGGCCCGCCAGGCCATTCTAAAAATTTAGAAAATTAATACTTATCTGTCCTGGGCTGCCTGTTATGCGGCCCTTGATGGCTTGCCAAAACTCAGTAAGCGGCCCTCTGCCCAAAATAATTGCCCACCCCTGGGTTAAACAGTATGAAATACTACCTGGTCCCTGCAGGTACGTTTATGTCATAGTTGGAAGTGTTCTTTCTGACCTGCACATATGTATGATAACTGTTTGAAATATTTCAAAAGTGTATCAAAGCCATTTGAAATATTTCAGATGTTACATCTAATGACACCCTTAGTAACATCTATTTCTCCAGGGAAGACAATAATTTGCTACTGGCCTATGTAGGCAGCAGATTTCCACAGTTGGTGGTGGCTGAGCTGCACTGACCAACAGATGGAATAACATGGAGTAAAATCTTTGCCTATTCCTTGTTGCTGAAGAGGCATCCAGCAACTAGTCATTTCTAAATACTCAGATCTGTTATCAGAACAGAAGGATGGGAGCGGGATTTCTGATGCCTTTTACTTTTTTGCAGAGGTGGAGTCCAAGTCCTAAATATCCAAGTCCTAAATATCCTAGTAATACAAAAAAACAGCATTCAAAACCTAATCTTCATCAAAATACTCAGATGTACAGGTTACTTATTCTACTGGACTTCCTGTACCATTTCCTGGAATACAGAGAACTATAATACTAGCCAACACTGACACTTGCGACGTTAAGTTTCCGCTGTTCTAAGTATTCCTTGGGTCTCCTTTCCTTGTTTTCTTAATGCCAATGAAGCATTTTGGTTTCCTTTTCCCCTAACCGGGTTAATTTTTTTGATGGTTATGGTTTTTGTGGCTCATGGTCAGACCTCATGCCCATAGAAACACTTTGAAAATCTTCCAGGCACAGACGAAGCTGTTAAACTACTGCTTTATACAATAAAGGCAAGTGCTGGAAAATTACCTTCAGGACTTTTTGTGGGATGGATCTGTGGGAGAAGTGGCTGATGCTACAAGCTGGTTTTATTTTTTATTTTAATGTTGCTTTCCCAGCAAGGGAAATGTTGTAGCATCTCAGCAGATCCTTTACTAAAATATTCTCGCTGGCAATGCCTTCCCTTTTTAAGGCTGACTGGGGCAGAGATTGTAGGATGGAAGTGTCTCTAAGATATGCCTTGATTGGTCCAAAATGGAAGAGGAGCTTTAAAGCTCAGGCTGTATGATGAATATATGCTGTGGGATTATGAGTTGGCTGAGGAGGGTGCAATTGGCTTTTTTTTTAAATACAAAACAAAGCAGGTTGAAAGATGTTCAGTATTCATAGTAGAAAGGAGATCCTCGGTGTAGACAGACACTTTTACAGACGTACTGGACTGAAGTCAAGACATACTGTTTTTAAGCTCAACAACTTTTTTAACACTTCTGCTTTTAACGGTTATCCAGGCCCAACCCTCATGTTGACCAACACTCTTAGGAATTAAACTGGTTCCAATTTCAGCCAGAGAAAATCTGAATTGCCTTGCACTCCCATACCCTTGAAAAAACATTATCACCAGGAGACAGAGCCTTGATATTTCAGGAGACTTCATGAGATACCTGGGTAAGGGGCTCCCTACTTCAGGAAGACGAGGCATATTCAAGGGTAAATCCATTCCACAGCATGGGTAGGAGAATGATCCTGTTATATTATGGTGACTTGTAAATAATAAATATATAATATAATATGCCCTGTTCTTAGAGTCACCCAAATTCAAAATTACAAAACATTTATTGGGTTATTCTCTTATCCCTAGGGGGAAAACTCAAGTTTGCTCCATGTACAGTATTTGCAAGTTTATGTTTTTAAACATACCAGCAAATTCACTTATTAACACTTTCCTTGTGGGAGCAAAAATGTTATTGTTATTGTATTATTATTACTGTTTTCCCAGAAATACTGTGTTGATAGTTTCTTTTTATCTCTAATCTACTGCTCCTAATTATAACAACCATTTAAATTATTCTTACCAATCTAAATATAGAATATAATTTTAAAGAAGTAGTTGCACCAGGAACATGGAGACAGAGATGATTATTGTGATGTTTATTGATGATTCTGTGCACATGGCTCAACATCACATTAATCTTTATATTGATTTTCCTATAAAAAATCTTGCATCAATTTGCTGTCCTTGGTCTACTATCCAGGTTTCTTCCTGTCACTGAATATTTGCCTTTTGGATTTTTCCCCAGCTGTATTAGCTGAATTTTTTTCCAAGTTAAATCTCATTGTGTTTTCTTCTAAGTCTCTATTTTTCTGTTCTGACTAGTGCTGGTGACTCCACAACATTGAGTTCAAATTTGTGAATCATATTGACATGCTGTTTAATACCGATCCCAGCAATACATTATTAGAGGTTTCTTATGCCCTCTTACCAGAAGAAACCATCCTTTCCCTTTCTCTGAAGTTCTTGAGACAGTTTTGGGTCCACATGACATTTCAAGTAACAAGATTATTTTTCAGTTAAGACTGCATTGGTACAGTCTGCTATAGAGACACAGACTATTAAACTACCTGTAAGGCTTTGTCTTAAATATCAGGACTATCAAATACCCCCTCCTCTCCTTTAAAACTATTTATAGGGTGTATATACATAAGACATTTACTGTGGAGTTGACTATTAGCTCCACAGTAAAATGTCACTGTCTAGATATGTGGTGATATTAGGATGGAGTAAACTAATTAGCTCTGCCATGGGATACTACTGCCAGGCACAAGTACTATCCTACGGCAGAATTACTTACTCCACTGCAATGCACATGTAGATGCTTCCAGGGCTGCCTGGTGCATGAAAGTAGTTCAGCGTAGGGGCTGCCTGCTGGCTAGTCCTGCACTAAAGCACCCTTATGCCCCAGCCAGTTGCTTTGCAGCATTTCAGATGGGCTTGAGCAGGACTAGGCTGGAAAGCCAATCTCCAGGGCCCTCTGCCTGCCTAGGCTGCTCCACCCTAGCTCATCATGCCGTGGTCCCAGGTACACATGAAGATGTAGTGCCTGGGAGTGATAAACTCTGGTACAAGCTGCATTGGAGTTTATTCAGTCACATTTAATTTTGTGTGTAGATGTGCCTACAGTCTCCTCACCTTCCATCTTATAAATCCAGGGCAAGAGATGGTAACATGATCTGAAAATCATCTAGATTGTTGGCCCAGAAGTAAAGATCACTCAATAAGACCTCATCAACTTCAAAACAAGAGATCACCAGCTGAAGCCCTGATCTCTGAGAGAAAGAAAGAGAGGTGGTTCCTTGGATAAGTCTGAACACATTTAGGACCATCTAAGTGAAGAATCAACAGTAGGAAATGCACTGGGAAAAAAGTAAAGATCTTAGACAGGTAATACAAAACACTCTTAAAGCGGAAAAGTCATTCAAAAAATGACAATAGCACAGATGACTGCAATGAAGTCTGCATACAAATAAAAGATGTTCCTAGCCTAGCACAGATGGAAAAATTCACTTGTGCCAAACAGTAACAATGCCACTGAGGAATCTGACCTAAGTGAAAATATATATGAATTCTTCCATTTTTCTCAGAGTCTTTTCACTGCTGGATTCCTTGATTTTAATGTGTCAAAATCTAATTAAAATACAAGGTGTGTTTGCAGAATGAAAAATGAGTGTTCTCTTTTCTTTTAGTTCCTTTATCATCTCCATATATAATCAGGTTCTTAAATTTTCATGAAAATAAATTAAGGTAGCATATTTTTAATTTCCAATATTTTGGTTCTTCTACACCTGGCAGTTCGCGTGTGTATGTATATGTGCACGCAGACACTCCTTCCTTTATTCCAGCCTCTGTGGAGTTGCTACAAAAATTGCAGGGTATGCAGAGGCTTTCAAGTGTTAACACTGCAAGCAATCCTGTGACAGGAAAATCTAACAATGCTTTTAACACTTGTTCTCATAAATATTTAGCCAAGTGAGTAGTCCTATTGAGGGCAATAAGGATAAGCTTAGACTGGACATTTTTACACATGTTCCGGGGTAGGGGGAAGGGGCAGTGGTTTCATTAGAACAGGTCTTGGGTGTTGATCTAATTAAAAAGCCCACTACAGCTTGTGTATTTAGTGTCCTGTGTTTCAAAATGGCAGCAGGGGCACTTTAATGAAAGCTCACTTAATGAGCTTTCATTAAAGTGCCCCACATCCATTTTGAAATGTGGGGATGCTTTAACTGAAGTTTGTCCAATGTACTGTAGTTAAACCCCGCCCTACTGCCATTTTGAAACATGGGGACACTGACTACACAAGATGCTGCAGCACACTGGAGTGTTCCAATCAGAATGCTCTAGCAGACTCATTTAAATGAAATTGCTCTGGCACATTCTAATCTGTGTCTTCATGCTTTCTTCAGTGCTTCTAAGAATACCAGTGAGCAATATGTTTTTTCCCCTATGAGCTATCCCTTCACACTTGGAAATGAGGCAATGAAGTGGTCTGGAGCTACCCCTTGGATATCAATCTCTAGCTGTCTCCAAGCTGCAAGATGGTTGTCACATGGAACACTTTGGGCATGTACAGCTATTTCATTTAGCTTGATCTAGCAAGGGTTGTCAATCTAAGTGCCTATATTTGCAAGCGTTCAGAGGGATTAAATCAGGCAAAAAATGGTGGGACTGATCTAAATTAGATGGGGAATGGGTTAACCCAATCTATCAAATACCTGTGTAACTTGGGCGTCCCCAAAATGAGTGTCCGCCCTCACCAATAGAAGGGGAAGCCAGTAGGGCACACGTGCTGGGGTGGAAACTGTAGTTACTCACAGTTCCCTCCCAACTATCATGTCTTAATAGAGGAGGAACAGAAAGTGATGTGTTAACTAGGTACAAATTTAATATAGGTTTATATAAAAAAGTAGTGAACTAAAGTGAATATTTACAGGTTATAAATACATATAAACATAACTATATACATACCCAAATACAAATGGTAAGCATAATGGTCCCAAATGATATGAACAGGTAAGTACAACAATAAATGACACTCTAAAATAGAAGATGTACAGTTAACAGTTAATAAACACTCCAGAAATGCACAGTTTGTATAAAACAATCAATACACCCTCCAAAATATGAGATGCAAGAGTTCTCTAGTGGTTCCCCTCCTCTAGGGGAGCTCTTCTTCCTGCCTCTTTATTGAGGCTACCTTCCCCGAGTGTCACTCCCTGGTGGGAGACCCATTGCCCCACTGACCCACTGTCCCAAGAAGCTGGGGGGTGGGGGAGTGTTCATAAGCTTCCTAACCTGGCTAATGTTTCTCTGGGGAGGGCTCAGTCCGAGCCTTGGGGGTGCAGCATAACTTGCTCATGCATCCCAGTGGCTCAATCCTTCTTAGGGGGAGTTGTGGGCCTGGGCTGCCTCATGCATACCCAGGGCCATGCCGCTCTGAATCCTGCTCCCTGCACTCAGGAACTACTCCATTCCTGGGGCCCTTGTGGACCCACTGCAGGGAATGGGTTCCAGATCACCTGGCCCCTCCTTCTCCTGGGCCTTACACCCTGCAATGACTCACCTCATGGTACTGCTGGCTCCTGTGCCCAGCCTCATGCTATGGTTGAAGACCCAAGCTGCCTTGCTGCAGGTCCCAGGATCCCAGTTCCTCTTGGACCATCGGTACAGTGATGTTAGTAACACAGTCTGGCCTCATGCTGGGGTTGGAGACCTGAGCTGCCTTGCTGCAGCTCCCAGGGTCCTGGTCCCTCACAGACCCTCTTTGCAGCAATGCCTGCACTGCCTACCACTTCTGTCCAGTGGTGGAATCTTTTGGGCTCTTCTGGGCAGCTGAATACACCTCCTGGGCAGCTCTTACAACTCCTCTTAGCCCCAGGACCTCTTCCTTCTTAATCCCTCGCCAACTGCCCCACATGCTCAGCATGCAGTTGCTTATATCCCCTTCTGGGCTCTGCCCCTAGATTAAAAATGAACTAATTAGGGGGGCTGTAACTCCAGTTCCCAATTAAGTCCACTCCTGCCCCCCACCCTTTTGGAGTAGAGGGGGAACAAACTCTCCTCCTGGTTCCTCCCCTGCCTGTCTCTGATTGATGGGTTCTGCCCCACCAGTTGCATTCATGGTCTTCTAAGTCCAGAGAGCTGGGCAAAGCCTGGCTAGCCCACCACACCTGTATGCATTCAAAGCACAGCCCCAGGGCTGCGAATGCTCAGCTGTACACCCCAGCCTCAGGGGTGTGTTTTTTCTACCTCTGATGCTGACTGGGCTATTTTTAGTAGGACTGTACAAAGCTTTGGTAGCTGATTTGATTCGGAGGAGATTTGGCCCAATTCAGGGACCAAATCTCTGAATGTGAATCGACTCAGGAGACCAATTAAAAGCTATGAATTGATTTGGAGCGTCTGAATTGATATGGGAAAGCTTTGGAAAAAATTTGGCCAATTTGGAGATTCGGCCAGAGACTAAACAGACAGCTGACAGCTGCCTGCAGCTGGTAAGTCTGTTGGGGTTGGGGAAGGGAAGAGATGTGAGGGAGGGAGGGATTGAGGCTGGGACAAGCTGCTCAGCTGTGGTGGGGGGGTGTATTACTCATGGAGAGGGGCAGGGGCAGGGGCATGGGCATGGCACCTGAGTTGTGCTGCACCCGCATGATGTGACAGCTGCCATGTAGGTGCCAGGCGGGGGTGGGGAGCAATCCCGCTGCCCCCCACTGTCCTGCATTGCATGGAGGGGGTGGTCTGCCACAAGCCCCTCTGGCCACTGCCAGAGACGGTGAGTGCGGGGCTATTTTTTTTTTAAAGCTCCACACTCACTGCCTGTAGGAGTGGCGATTAGAGCCTCTGAGAGCTCATGGCAGAGCCCCACCCCCACAGCATGGGGTAGTGGGGTACAGTGGGGGATTTCCCCCCTGCTTGGCAACCACATGGCAACTGCCCCATTGCATGGGTGCAGCGTGGCTCAGCAGGGCACTGTGCACTGTCTGGGAGCTGGGGTGGTTCCACGTGTCAGCCAGAGCCTGGCAGCACTCAACCCCAGTGACCCCATCTCCCAGAAAGCATGTAGCATCTCCAAACTGAATCATTGTCCTCTAAATCAGCCAAATTTGAATCCGAATCAAATACTTCCCTATTTGCATAGGCCTAAATTTTAGTCCTCCAAGTCCCCACCCAAGCCCATGGATAGATAACCCCTGCCATGGTGATAAAAGGGTTAGAGAGCAAGCCATTGTGTAAAAAGGGGAAGGAACTAGATATGTTTAGTTTGGAAAAAAAGGAGATTAAGAGGAGGGATTTCTGAAGCTCTTTTTGAAGCAGTGCCTTACAGAAGATAAAGAAACATTGTTGTCCCTTGGCACATAGAGCAAGATGCATTCTAATGTGTTTTAACTGAACACAGCAGCTTGAAGTACTGGGACAATGGAACAAACTAAGGAAGAAAACTAAGTTCTATCCAAAAAGTAAGACTCTCAAAGACTGAGCCAATATTTACTTTCTCTTTACTACTTACTGGGAAAAAGACTGTTTAGTAATTACACTTAAAGTTGCCAAAAATCTTTAGGGAAAAAAATGTCCATAAAAGCAGCCCCATTCTCCTCTTTATACATGCAGATAGCAACTATTAGTGTCAATGGAAATTTAGCTCATATAGTGTGAGAAGAATAGACTCCCAACAGTTTTCACATTTCATTTCAGTATTCTGGATTGGAAGGCAGAAGCAGTCATCTAATTGCCCTGTTGTTACTTGCTCTAGTAATTAACTGTTTAGACAAATGATTAATAGTTACCACAAAATTACATGGTTACAACAGAGTTGCTACAAGTGCTTTGTTGTATAAAGACATAACCAAGCAATAGTAAAAATAAAGAGTTGGATACTTTACTTGCTATTCATTCTGTGTATCTTGATATTTGAAAGTTTAAAATCTTCTAATATACCTTAAGCAAGATAGTGCATCCATCTCTTTATATGAGATTGCCTGGAATATTGCCATCTTTACTCATCCCTCTTATGGTGTTTTGCTTGCTTAAAAAATGAGACTCTGTCCTTCATATTATGATTAATAAGATTCAACTGTAGGCACAGTTTCCTCTGGGAACTGGTTATTTATTCAACAGAAAAGTACATTTTTGAGAAAAGAGCTGTTGAAATCTGGGAGAATAAATAACTTGAGATAGTTCTCTTCCTTTTTGTTTCAATCCTCAGGTGTACATTCCTCATCTATAAGAAATTTCAGACTTCTTCAACCAACTTCAGAACCTACACTAATGTATTTTACCCATTTATCCTAAATCAGGAAAGCAGAGAAGGTAGATACCACAGTCAAGTGGAATAAACACTAGGTAAGCATTCTGGTTCATTTTGCTGTGGTAGAAGGAAAAGAAATTCAGTGAAGGCATAAAACCCAGAAATAAAGCCCTCTCTTATGGAAGAGAGGGCTTTAGTATGGATAAAATGTTTTTACAGACATTAGTCTATTGAATCTAATTTCTTACAGAGTTTTATAAAAAACCTTACACATCCTCCTCTCAAACTATACAGAACTTTTCTATTAAGGGAGAGAAGGAAAATTCTTTAATGATTCCTTTAACCTCAGAAGAAAGGCTTTTTTCTACTCTGGGAATGTTATAGCAACAGATACAAGCTAATACCCAAGAACTTAATCTTTGCTCTAGAGGTTATGGTACATACACTGAAGAATTGATGATAATAACTGTTAAGGAAAACCCCATGGAACATTTCAATTATAATGTATCTGTGCGTTGCAATACCTCCCAGAGAAACACAATGTCGCACATAATTATACAGAACCCAGAGATAACACAAAAGACCATCTGTAAGCTTTGAACAGATGTAGCTTTGAATACTTGAGCTTATCTTAGGCTTGAAAAATTTAAAGCTCAAAACAAGTGTGGCTTCACAAAATGAAATCAGGGTAGTAACATTTCCAAAACCAGGATTCCTCAGATTTCTCTACAGTTTGATATTCTCCTCAGAATAATTGAACAACAAAGATAACTTGTGCTACCTAATATGCTATAAGCAAGGAAATCAATGGTTTATTCCAGAATACTGTTAACTACCTGCCAATTGCTCTTGCAAATTAAACATCCTATTAAAATGTTTGAAACCAACACAGAAATGTAAGGTGGATTTAATAGGAGGCAGGATATGAATGCAATGCACCATGAGTTGTACTGAGGTTTTGGGGTTTTTTAGGGGAGAGAGGGAGGGAAGGGAGAGAGGGAGGAAAGTGAAAGAAGAAGGGAAATACATACATGCAGAAACCCCCCCAGGAACCATTAAAAAAGCTTAGTATCTTGGATAGCAGTCTGAACAGGAAGGACATGCTTTGAATGAACCTTAAACGTGGAATCCCAAAGATGTAACATGTTGAGGTAGAGCTATATGCTTACTAATGGGATGATGGAAAGCTTTGACTATTTCCCTGTATTATACCAACTTCCTAGGTAAATACAGGACTTCAGGCTCTAGAACTGTCAGTCTGGTATATTCAGCTAGTGGTAAACTTAACAAGGATAATAGTATAAACTGATTTCCTCAATTTAGGAATCAAGAGCTGTAATGAGTAAAGAAAGGAACAAGAGTGAAATACATGTGGCTCAGATTCCTCCTTCATATAAACAACTTTTATGAAAGACAGAAATCAAGATCAGTAACACTGTATAAAACAGATGATAGACCTACAGATAATCAAGGTTCATCACCAGAAACTAATAGAAAGTGAACACAAAACACAATGTAAAGGACAGACTCTGAAGTTTTGTTTCCATTTATACTCATCTTGTCTAAGCACACTGAAGACCAACACAGATTAACTGAGTCTGAGAAAAAATCTCAGAATAGATGTAATGTGGTGAAACAGAAATGTGTCTCAATTAACTGAAAAGATTCCTCCCATGGGATAAGTGTATGTTAAAGATACTCTAAAACAGCAGGTTACTGAGAATTATTCTGTCAATAGTTCACTGACAGGCTGAGAACAATAGTAAAGGCCTCTCAGATTATTTTGAGAAGAAACTCCATTCATTCAATTCAACCAACTTAATTCAGATTCAGAAGGCTTCTTCTGTGCACACAGCCTGCAACTGATCTTAGGGGTTTAAATAATGTTAATTTTTTTCTGTCATATTGAAGAAGACTGCTGAGGGGTCTTTGCTTTTTCAGTTCTGGATACATGACACATCTGCCACATGTTTATACAGTATAATCAGGATTTATACCAGCACAAAAATGAAGCACACAAACACTAGTGTAATTTTCTTGAAACCAGGATAGAATTACCATGGGAAATCAGCTTGTTTAAACTGGGTTAAAACAAGGGTTAACACTGCTTTGGTTATAAATTACATTGGTTTATCTGTCTGAAGCTCATTCCAAGGTAGTTGTTTGCTGTAGGTAAATACGATATTATTACCTGCCCCCCACCCCAGCAGTAGTGAGGCACTGTTATACTAACAATTGTGTGCATGTACCCCCAGATAGCTGCATCTGCATCCATCTTGGATACCAATGAGATTGATACAATTGATATTGGAGTACAACAACTGATGGCTAAAAAATGATATTTAGCGGTTTACTCTTGGGAATTGGCTTGTAGGTAAAGTAGATGGGCATTAGAACAATGGTCCAGGGGAATGGCAATGGTTAACATCTTTTAAAAAGCCTGTTTGTGACAAACTTTCCTTCAAGGCCCACAGTGTATGAACCCAGCAGACACACAGGCTGGGAAATTGAAGACATGTACCACACTGTTCCATAACTTGAGATAAGGTGGCATTAGGTCACAGTGCCCAACTGCAGAGCCCTTGGGATTTTGGTGAACAGACCAAATTAAGATGTGTGCACGTGATGGGTTTGTTGGAACAAATGTATATGCAGACAGGACAGAACATGGACAGTATCATAACCACAGAGAAACTAATCAATGATGTCCTGAATGAAGAGTCATTAAAGAGGAGAAAGAATACAAAAGGAGGGATTACACAGCAGCAAATAGTCCCCAAGAGGCCTATCAAATCTAGACTTCTCAGTGCCATCCCAAGGTCACCATGGACAGAAGGCATACCACCAGTCCATCTCACCCACTCTACCCTCCAGGCTGCTGACCTCTGACATTCAAGAAAGAACCTCAGGGTGAAGCTTGTGTACTGGCCAAACATACCTTCCTTCTGTGACAGCCCCAGGTCTGGTAGATATAGAATTGTTTGCCTGGCCTGCATTATTCTTATCTGCTATCACTTTGTATCAATAAAATTTGCCTATTATCAAATGGAGAGGTTGTGGTTGGTCTGAGGGTTTGGGTCCTCCTGAATTAAGGTGTCTGGATCATAAATCCAGTGCCATCAATACTGATTTAATTTACATCAGTGTAAATGTGTGATTTATCCATTTGTTGTGGTTTGACTTATCTTTAGTCAGTCTCCTAGCACCATGACTCTAATGAGCATCATAGATGCTAGGAAAGCATCAGGTCCATGCACATACATTGCTTGTTTCAACCATTCCATAAACACTTTATTTATGGTTATGGTTCCCATTCTGCCCATCCTCATCCCTTTAATCCTACACTATTTTATTTTTGTTTCTTGCTGTAAAAGTAGCTTGACATTCCCTACCTTTTACCCCACCCGCAAAAGAACAAGCTTATTCCTGTTCTGTGGAGTTCTCACCAGATTTTTCCTCTGTATAGCAAAAGTTCTTTACAGAATGGGGATAGGAGGAAAAGAGAAAGCAAACATTTAAAGTAAATCATCAAGGAAGTATTAGCATTAAGGAAAATACCCAGAGAGTTTGAACATGAAGAAAATATGGTAGTACTAGAGTCCAGAGATTTCATCTTAGAAAACAGCTGAGGATAGACTTTCTAAGTGACATCAGTTAGACTGGTGGACTGCAAAGTCAGCTTATAACTGCAGTCTGCATCAGTGCTTGTCTAATCTGACTCAACTGTGTGAAGTGTCACTCTTTATTTATTTATTTTATGGAAGGCAATAAGGCAGACAATCTTTCCCAAACTAATTAAGGCTATAAAATGCAGTATCTTTCATTTATGATATACTGTGAACAATATTAAGGTAAGATAAACAATGTTAAAAATTCCAATTCTATGTACACAAGACACTAACCAGAATACAGTACTTTGAAAAATACCCTTGAGATGTTTTAGTTAAAAAGAAAAATCACTTCAATAATAGCATCAGTAAAACAGCCCTGATTCCACAGTTATATGAAGTTTACCAGCTAATGTCCTAGCGTACTTCCATGACTGACTAAGCACCAAAGATGCTTTATTTTGGAGAATCCTCTTACTTTTCCCTTGTGCTAGTTGTCAAACCAGAGCTGGCAAGCCAAGCTCACAGTATTGGTCACGGTGGGGCGGCCGGGTGGTGGCAATCGGGCACGGAACAGGTGGGGTTAGCGGCAGTGGAGTCCGAGTGGCACACAAGCGTATGGTTCCAAATAAGGTGGTTTATTTTAACTTACGCTTTGATGGCATAGGCACAGGTAGCTTCTTCGGTTACAGTAACAGAAACACAAAATAACAGAGGGGTCTGTTGGCCCATGGGGTTCCAGAGTGAGCCCTTGCATTCTACCCCGTGAGGGATAGGGGTGGCTGCCCACTCCTTAAGTCCCAGGGCTGGTCAACAGCTCATTAAAAGGGAAACGAACAAATGAAACTGTAATGCGTCGTGGTGCCAGTTCTAAGCAGCCGAATGGATGATCCAAGAGTGGTGAGTGAAGCCGAGGTCAGATGCCAGGTAAGTCATGGTCATGGTAGGTGGGTTAGCATAGAATCGAGGTCGAGGTTGAGAGCCAAAAAGTCCAAGAATCCGGAAAGATCAATGCTGTACGAACGAAACGCAATCAGAGATGCAGCGAGAATCTCTGCTGGAAGAGATCGATAGGCCACGAAGCCTAACTGAGGGACAGTCCCTGGAGCCCCAGCTTCTGTCCTCAGCTGAACCGATCTCCTCCTCGAGGGAGGGGCCCTCAGACTTTTTATAGCAGCCCTATAGCCAATCAGGCTGCTTGGCTGGGAGAAATTTCTAGAGGTATTACCTCATTCCAATTGCACACTGGGCATGCTCTGCAATAAGGTCTGTGTAGCAATTGAGCCTGCACAGGGTTGAAAGTGGGTCAGGTCTGATTGACAGCTCCTGAGGTCACATACCAGGTGGCACATACTGGGTCTGTTTCTATGGCGCATGCTCATATCAGCTAGTTCAATTCCTGTATTGTCAGCATACATACAAAGTTTTCCATGACACTAGTAAGTCACTAATGATATGAAAAGGATGGTACTGAAAAGTCTAGATTTGATAGGCCTTTCATTCTTAGTCTTAACATCAAAATGTTAAGATGTCTATATTTTTGTCATAGCACAGGGATCAGAGTTATTTGTCCTTACAATACATAACACTCACCTTGTTTTCAGGTTTATTTGCAATTACAATTTATATTGTTGCCATACTTTCATCAGTATCAATAAACCATTCAAGTTCCCCAGCCTTGCATTTTGTATAGCTATATTTATCCTTCTGCAAAACAGGGGCAAAACGTTACCAAATAAGTATGCACAAAGAAATGACAGCCCAAACTGAAGCTTTCTAGAGAAAGAACATTCCATTTTGTGAAAATACTTTAAAATCAGTTCAAAACTAAATTTTCAAAATTAACTGGGAAAAACCAATGAAACCCTGTTTTGGGGCAGTGAATAGTTTAGGTTTTCTAGAAGCTGAATAGCTTAAAATATTTCAGATTTTTGCCTCACGGGCAGTTCTGTGCAGAAGACCCAGGAAGCCTTAAAATCCAGCTGGGTACCACAAGCTGGAATGGGATCCCCAGGAGCCCAGTAGACATTGCCAAGGCAATAAACAGATTGAAACCAGCTCAGCAGATAAGATGTCCTTGGGATAGCTCCAGAAACTCTACAGAACACTTTGAATTTGACAAATTGCCAAATCCCATTTTTTTCTGACCATCACACTTCAGAGGAATTCTATGCACCAAATTCAGTTCTGTAACTACTTGTAAAGAAAAACCCCCATAACCCTGTAGCATGACTGTATGATCTGCCCCTCCCTTCTACACCTCCAAAAATTGTCCCAAATTTGAAGATACTGTCTTCATTTGAAAGGACAAGATGCTTTAGAAATTGGTGTAATAAACATTAATACCCTTAATTCACATTTTGTGGCACGGAACTTATAATTACAGAATTTTGTGACTCCCACATCACTGTTACAAGTCATTTGTGTGTCTCACTGGAGTTATTCAGTGTCAAGATAATATTGGCAAACTCTGATATTAATAAGGGGAATTAATTCAGACTAATTGAAAGCTTCAGTGTTAACAAATGACACAGAGGGGAATGTTTAAGGAAAGCACTAGAAAGGGATATTGCATTTATTTTTTATCATCTTGGAATACAAATGTCTATTTCATAAAAATGCCAACATTTCTGCTATCCATTAATACGATAAATTTAATGTATACATTTGACTGATACATTACACCCATATTGGAAAGGAATTTGCACTTGAGATGGCACTACTTTGGATATGATTCAGAAAAAGGGTTGTTTTAACATATTTTATTTTGAACATATGTTAAAATATTGTATATGTTCTGTACATAAGCTTAACGTGGAGAGAGATTTTAAGTTACAAACAACAGTTGGATATCTAACTTGGTTTGACTCATGTAATTACTATTTGTGCCTTTCAACATTGCTGTGTTCCTTTTTATGAACCTAAAATAAATCATCAGATACTGCACAAAGGCCAAGTACCCACATTTCCAATTAGGATCAATTACATCTGTGGTTGTTGATCATCTTACAGATTTCCTCATCTTTTATTGGGAGCTTAAAAATAGGATGTGGTGCTTCAACTCAGATAGTGAGATTAGAAAAAAAGAGAGAAGAATTATGTTTAAAAAGAATGAAAAAAAGAGAAGAATGTGTCTGAAAAAGTATTCAGAAATTATTTTTTAATTTTCATTCCACTTGAATCCAATTCTCTGAAACAGATTGATGTAATCAAGTAAATCAGCAAATCAACTTAAAAACATGTTGATTTGGCTAGTGGGACAATTTTTGTCACAACAGCAAATAAAAGCTACGTTATATTGACTCCATTTTCTTAAATTCTTACCTATCTAATAAGTGTTAAACAACTGCTGTGCATGCTTTGAAGTCTGCAAGAGGGTATTTATAATACTATGGCATATTGAGCCTGAACTTTCTTTTTGTATGCATATATATAAAAAGTGGGCGTTATGATAGAAAATATTTTAAAATCATCTCTTTCATTCTGATCCTGAGAATGGTTATTACTGTAGTAGCATAGATCAGAATCCAAATGAGGTGTTGTGGTACAAACCCCTGACAAATAAGACTATCCCACCCTCCTTAATTTAAGTGAGCTCCTTAATATCTTTGCTGATTGCAACTGGGCCACTGAACAACTGAGTTAATGATTTAGTAATTTGTGCATCAATTCCTTTATGACAGTGAAACAAAAATGTTGAAGTGGGTCCTTTTTGAATAAAAAGAAAAATCATAAGTATTTAAAGATTGCCTTTACATTTCCATTCTACCTAATAAAGCTGTATCCTATTAATCTAGACAAAGAAATGCAAAAGGTCAGAAAGATTTAGAAGTCATGAAAATGTTTTAATTGCTAGAGCATTAGTCCATCTGCTATGAAGCAAGAATCCTGGTCTTTGACGACAGACCCAGCTGTATCAATAACATAACCAATTTTCAAAAGCTATGCTTCAGTTTAGCTCCTCCTGGAGCAGGCATTAATTGAAACACAGGCTAGCTGAGTACTTGACTCCCTGTTGTTAATTGGTCTTTGGAGACTGTTAGGAAGTATGCCAATTATCTCCAGTCTAAGTCCCACAACAACAAAAAATAACAAGAAAAATAATAAGGTCACCTTGCTTCTTCATTAATGAGCAATACTAAAAAGTGTCAGTTTAAAAGAAATGTAAGTCTGTGTGGTGTGGTCTTTGGGCATGAAGTAGAACAGAAGCATGGTGCAGCAGTTGTTCATGTACCGTTAAGGCAGGTGGCCATAAGACAGTCTGATCATTGACAGCATAGCAGGAGGGGGGCGAGTTAACCTTTCTAGTTTAAATTGTTCTTGCTGGGATAAGGTTAAGAGTCTCCATAAAAATGTGAAAAAATAAGTATAATATGTCAAGTGGCTTTCCAAGAACAAGTGGCAGAAAAAAGAGCAATAAATGATCTGTGAGAGACAGAACAGATCTGGGTTCTAGATCACCTCCAGTAGGGTGACTTTAAAAGCTGATTATAAAATAATTTTGTTCTGAGGAATAACTCGTGATCTTTGGCAAGTTGCTTAACCTCTGTTGAAATGGAGACACAAACACATAACAACTGCTTTAGTCAGAGGCATAACAGGGCAGCTCTGCAACTTGAGCAGTGGCAGCTATAAAAAAATCCCCTCTGCCTGGCTCTGTTTTACTTTGTGTCTTGTTTGAGCTGTATGCTTTGCTTCCTCCCAACTTCTCTCCCCCACCCCCCTTGCTGTATCCTTTGTTTTAGATCCTTTGTCTTAAGGTTCTCACCAGGAAACCTGTGGGACCAGTTTTGTGACACCAGGGATTACTGATGACTTTTAAAAGGACTGGGAGACATCAGAAGTGTTCAGAGAATGTTTGTTTTTGGTTGGAACAAGGTGATGAGGTCAGAAAAGTTATTTAAAGGCCGGGTCACCTGGTCTGGGGACTTTCTCCAGCAGGCATTTTGGAAACATACACAGAAGCTTGGGCCTCCAGAATTCTCTGGATTTCTGGATATATCTATAAGTAGCCTACCTGAAATTTAGTGAGTAAATTAGTCTTTAGCTGCATGTTAAAAGGGCCAATAGCCCATCCCATTTTGCTTAAGGCAGGGGTTTTTTTTTGCTTAATACTCTTCTGTCCTGTACTCCTTCCCCATTCTCCGCCTCTCAGATTAATAAAGGCTATTTGATACAGCACACCTAGTTGTGAATGCTTCAGAGGAGGGACAGGCCTTTTTGCTCCTCACAGAACTCAGTTGAATATTAACTGAATTGGACCTACCGGAAAACATCCTGGGTGACTCCAGGCTATAAGAAGCACCCAGAAATACAACCAGTGGGCAAAGCACCCCCAAAGTCTCCAGGGTCTGTGTACCCCAGGCTGCACAAAGCCCTAACAGAGACCAGTGTCCAGGTGGTGGCAACGAATACCACAGGCTTGCAGGTTTGCTCCATGAAGGCGGTTGGCTGCATGTAGGCGCCCCAGGGGAGATGCCCAAAGTGTGATTTTGGTTGAGCACAGTGAGGTGGGTGGCTCAGTGTAGTAGCACCCCCTACAGTCCCACCATGGCAGCACACAGTGCAGTGGCAGCTCCTTAATGCTGGCAGCACAGGGCCAGTAATGGCTATCATTTCTGGGCCTTCTATCCACCCTGCTCCAAAATTATGCTTCTGATTGCAGAAAATAAATGTATATGGTTGAAATAAGTTTGAATTATTATTTTCTTGAAAAACAGTGCTTTGTGAACTGTTTGTCATCATTTTTTTTGTTAATTGCTTTACCACATGACAGAAAAAAATGGTGTGGACATTTCTGCTTTGGTTTTATTGTCTTTAAAAAACAAAAGTTGCCACCCTCATCTCTCAACAGTATAAAGAAAATGACACTTATTTGAATTAAAGAATAAAAAAATAGGTTCATCTACAAACATTTTGATCAGGATCTGAAAGCTCATGAAACTCCAGGTGTTTAGATGTGAAATTTTCATGTCAACCTGCCCAGCACAAAATCATTTCCATCAGCTAGGGATGGACATTGCACATAAACTGGTTTACATGATCAGAAACTGGTTTCAACCTGTAACAGAACAGATGTTCAGTGCACATAAATCAGTTTGAAAAAGGCTGAAACCAGTTTGAGATAAAACTGGTTGAATGGAGTACCAAACTTAACTGATCTGTGTCAAACTGGTTTATGCAAAGTCTGTCTCAGACCCCTTCTTTGTTTAAGGTAAATCAGAGTCCCCCATCATCCTGCCATGCTCTCTGGGTTGGGTGGGGCTCTCTGCTCCAGCCACAGGGCTGGTCCCTCCCCTCTACTCCCTGGCTGCAACTCCAACAGAGACTGCAGACATAGTGTTGTCTTCCTCCTGCTACCTCTCCCCGCCAACCACCACTTTTTGCTCAAGCAGGGACTCACCCCTTCCCTGTGCCTTACACAGACACCTCTCTGCATGAGCTAGCATACCACATGCTGGTTATGGCTCATGCCATGGGAGACAGGATAAAGCTGCCACAGAATCTAAAAGAAGGGTGTTTTTATATGTACTCCAAGCCTCAGTACAGACAGTCAAAAAGCCTAAGGCTGAGTTGATTCAATCTTTACAAGTTAGTCTAAGCTGCAGAAATTAAACTGAGAAACAACTGGACACACATTCAGTTTTGATTCAGGAAATGCCACATGCCATTTGTGAGCTGTAGTGGCTCAGGCCAGAAGCCAGGGGGCACTATAGCACAGCTCTCTGGCACATAGCCAGCATGGGATGTATGCTTTCTTCTGCTTCCTGCTGCCCCTGAGGTCTCTGGAATTTGCAGTCCAGAATCATGGAAGCAGGACTGTGCAGGATTGCTCATCAGTTCCTCTTCCTGTTTCCAGGTGTCTCTAGGTTTTGTAGTCCACAGTTGCAGCCAGCAGTAAGTTTCAGTAAGTTTAGCAGCAGGGCAGCTCTGTGCTTTGGGGAAGGTGGATTTAACTCCCTCCCTGGCCCCAGACCCCACCGAGAGTTTGCCTGGTGGGGGGCAGTCCCCTGCCCCCACCAATGCTTCTCTGCTGGAGTAGTCAGCACAGCCCATCCCAGGGCTTGAAAACATGTTGGGATGCTGGGGAATTATGATTTAATTTGAATCAGGAAGGGATCTGGGACAGAGTTTCATAAACTGGTTTGACCCAAATCAGTGAAGTCTGATACTACATACAACCAGGTTTATCTTAAACTAGTTTCAGCCATTTGGAAACTGGTTTATGTAAACTGAGCTTCTGTTCTGTTACAGATTTAAACCAGTTTATGTGTAACTTCTGTCCCTAGCCTAAAGTGAGGAGGGGGCATGCTTTAGAGTGGCTCCAAGAACCACACTAATTAAAGTGCCAGCAGTGTCTCATGTGTCATCATCCCCTCACTTCAATATAGTGGCATGGGCACTTTAGCCAAAGCTCATTCAACAAACTTTACTTAAAGCACCCCACCTCCATTTTGAAGTGTGGGGACACCACTAAGATACAGAGGTTGCTGGAGTATACTGATTAGCATGGTTCTGCAGACTTGATTAATTGGGTTTGCTCTGATATGTTGTAATTACAGAATATCAGAGAAACCTCCCCACACATCTACAGGAACCTGGTGTTAATTATTTTTCTGCTGTAAGCAGAGCATGGTGGCAGAAGAGGGGGTCTGTACCAAGTGCTGGGGGTGGGTGGGCATTGAGCAAGTCTTATTTATTCAGTATTATCACACCTTGGTAGCAGTTGCAGCTGAGGTACGTATTCCCTGCATACCAGCTGCAGCTTCCCCCATTTAATTCTGGCAGTCCCCCCCACTTCAATTTGGTACCTCCTTGATGTTGGCACCCAGCTTTGGTTCCCTGCTCACACACCCATAATTATACTACTGGTTACCCTCAAGCCCACAGCTGCTGACCATAAACAATCAAACCCCAAAGTTTGATCTCCAGTGGCAATTCAGCTTGACCTTAAAAGCTCTTCTGAACTTCAGGGCCCGAGGCTAGGCTTGCCTTCTACTCTGTCCTTCCTATCATGCATCTGGAACTCACCTGGGTGTTGTAAGGCTGTAAAGCACAGGAGTTCCATTAGTAGCAAACCCACTTCACATTCTTGACTTCTAAATCTCCCATTCATCATTTCTTGTTTCCACTGCCTACAGTGACAAGCGAAGTGCAGAAGAAACATGTCATTAGCAGTCTGTTTCCTAGAAAAAGATTCTTCTTGTGGGCTAGGAAACATAACATCAACTATTTAATTGCACACCTCACTGGTAGATGCAAATTGCGGGGGTGGGGTGGATCAGATGGCTCAGACATGTTGAGGGAGACCTCAGGGGTCAACCCTAAATATAAATATCCTACATAATTATATCTATTCACCTGAGCATGTAACCAATTGCCCAAACAAATAAATTATTCTTACAAATTTACCCCTGCATTTCTAAAAACTATATGCACCCTTTCTTATTCAGGAGAATTAGTAAGACATTCACTAAGAGAACCCAGTGGACTGGAAAATTCTGCTGACTATTTTACCAAGTACATTTATGTACAAAATTGCACACTGATTTTATTTTATTTTTTTTGTAATTTTCAATGGACTTCTCAAGCACAGCTGAAGATTCTCCAGTGCCTTGCACCTTGTGTGGTCCTGTGCATGAATGGAGCATGGATTTAAAATGTTAACCTCAACTAATTCTCACCCACACTTTATTAATGTTACATACTGTAGACCACATGATCAAAAACACAAACGTATGTTGCTCTCAATTATGTCTACACATGCAATTAATGAAACTGAATAAACTCTAGTGCACTTTGAGTCAGAGTAAACTAATCCCAATGTCACCATCTACATGTGTATTTAAGCACAGTAATTTACTCCACAGTTAGATAGTACTTGTGTCTGAGGGGACTATCCAATGGCACAGTAAATTAATCTACACTGGCCTAAATGCTGCACATGTATAGATGGTGACCCTTTACTGCACATCAAATTAGTCTACTGCACAGTAAAGCACATGTGTAGATGTGTCCTGTGTCCAACACAACTACCCTAGGCCAGAGTAAATTAATGTTCTTCACCCTAATTGTGGCACATGTGTACACGGCAATGCTTTACAGTACTGTAAAATAGTCTACTGATCAGTAAAGCACATGTGTATATGTGCCTAATTTCAATAAAGCTATGGCTTAGATCAGTTGAAATTCTAATCTGAGATGTAGTACAATGCGTCAGACAATAAGCATAGGTAACTGGTGACAAAAGAGAGCCAAAGAGCATCTTTATACATGCTCTGGCAGTGAGGAGGGACACTTTAATTAGAGAGGCTCTAATTAGAGCCACTCTGAAACACCCACAGCACCTTGTGTGTTCAGTGTCCCACACTTCAAAATAGTAGTGGGGACATTAACTGAAGCTCATTCAATGAGCTTTATTAAAGCACCCCAGAACCATTTTGAAGCATAGGAATGCTGAATACATGAAACACCAAGGCTGCTGGAATGTGCTAATTAGTGCTAATGATTTATCTAGTCTGCTCTGACATGCTTCAATTACAGTGCTTCAACTCCTATGAGCAGTTGTCCTGCACATCTACAGGCACCCAAAATGATTTACCTATATGATAATACAAAGGAAAGATATGGATTGGGTTGCTAGTCATTAAGAATTAATGCACAACCCCTGGACCAAAGATCCTTGGAAGATAATGCTGCATGTTTCATCATGTAAGAATGCTTCAGACACATCTGAAATTACACACTAACCTATAAATATGGGTTTTATTTAAGTGAGAATTTAACATCTTCAAGTCAGCCTAAAGCTAGAAGTTAACCTGCTTCTGCACATTACATTCAGGGGTAAGCCATAAGTGGGTTGTAGCTTAGGATGGAAAGCATAGTAAGAATAGTGACTTTAATTTGGTTGGGTAATTAAACTACTTCTCCTACTTTGCTTTAGTGCTTCAAGAGAGAAAGGGAGAAAATATAAACTGCCTGTTTATTCAACGCAGTTCCCTCTCCCCTCTTGTAACTAGACCATACACTGGTTAGGGGGAGGTTAAATCAGGCTCAAACTGCCCACCCAATATATCTTAGTTCTCACTGGGTGCAGACCTTACACTCAGACCCAGTCTTAGTAATTAGAAATCAGTCTAAACCTGTAACTGTATAGAAGTTCCCAAATAGCTCCTGGTCCATCCCAACCCCCCACCCCACAGACCTTGTAAGGTCACCTGATCCAACCAAAATCTCTCAGACCCCAGCTATCTCCCCATCAATGTCATCTACTCCCCCCATTCCCCTGCAGACACCCCCTTCATCCATGATCCAAACTATCACTCTTGCAGGTGCCCCCATGGATGCACCCCCCATCCTGACTTGCCAAAATTGAGGTGGCCATTTTGAACCCAATCTAACTGCCCCCTAACCCCCCTGAATGTCTATACATAGCCTTGATGTTTGGAAGCTTTTTCATTCATAGAATTATGTTTCTGGTTGTTTATTTTATTAGATGAAGTGTTTGGGCTAATTAGATAGAGCTTTACTTTAAAAGGAAATTTGTGCTTTCCCCTAGTAAATGATAGGCATGAAAAGCTTCAGGAGAATACCCCCTGCTGGGCCATAAATCTATATTTATCACCTCCAGGTCTAATGCACCAACTCTAGAATGCAGCTTTATGACTTCTGTTCCATTTTAGTATTCTATATAATTTTATGTTTCAAAGATATATCTAAACATTACTTACCAGGATTTTTGCCTTACACAGAGTATGCGTTTCCAGTATTAATTGCAAATTGGAAAAAAATTCTTGCAGACTGCAATTTTGGAAACTGTTTAGTTACAAAGCAAAAAAAATATCAACAGGAGTATCTTCCCCAAAACTTAAACATTTAAGGCATACAAAGACATCTTTTCTAGTATCCTAAAAAGAACTATTGTGCTGTATTTTACTTATCCACAGGGTTATCAGTAAGAGTTTACATTCCACTGGTTATTGAATGTGACTCACAGGTCTTGTTAAAGTTTTTCAGGTAGAAAGCCCTTATCCTCTAAGTAAAGCCTATAATCTTGCTCCTGATTTATAACTTTACATTTGGATTAATTAAAACACAAAGGCCACATTCAGACAAGCACAGCTGTTCAGTATGTGGTGGTGCAGACCCATCTGGGGCACCACATACTGCACATTCAGGCATTTCCCATGCTGCTACCTTGCAGCATGGGCTTGTTGGGGATTTTTTTGACCCCTGGTCATGTACCACTTAAAAACAGCTTGGCCAGCTGGAGCTAGACTCTGGATACTGGCAAGGCTTCAAAGCTGCAGGAGCAATGTGGCTGCAGCTTCCCTGGCCCCCAGAACCCCAAGCAAGGCAGCTGGAGCCAGCAACTGTGCTGGCCTCAGTCTCCCCTATCCCACCCCAGGTAATTTGCCACATGCCAGATGGGTGTGACATAGACATTCCCCAGGGACAAATAGCAGCAGCACAAAGGTATCCCACTGCTATTTGTCTTCGGGGAACCAAACATCTGTGCTCATCTGGACACGGCCATACTATTTGAGATCCAGAGTGTTCTGTCTTGATGACGTCTTTGCCATTTACCATTGCCCCAATCTTTTCATCATGTGTAAACTGAAACAGTAGTAGCAAACAGCAGGTTTTTATTCCTGCCCTGTTTCTACACTAGGGTGACATCACCATAATTTCAACATTAATAGCAAGATGATTTTTAGAAGAGGTTTGCCAAGGGAAAAGGTTTAAAAATGTTTCTTATATTAATTTTAGTGGGAGTCAAAATGCAGTTTACGTTACCCTATTAAAAACTTCTACGGTTAAACACCAGCTCCTTCAGAACAAGGGCTTCTGGGGAACAGATGAATTAACCTTGGTGGTCAGAGAGAAATAGTGAGATTTATTTTGAATATAAAATTCTTTGTATTCATTATTGTGCAGGTCCCAAAGGCAGCAACTTAAAGTGAGTAGGTGAATTTATCAGAATAATTGTTGTATCAACTGGATAACACTTGAATGGCTTCTTTTAAGTAATGTGCTAGTCTACACTGCACTCAGTACAGCTCACCTAGACAAACCCAAGCTAGCTTTATACCCTTTAGCTTGGTTACTGCTGGCAGTGTAGCTTCAACCGCACAGACCTCAGTGCAATCTATAACCAGCTTCTGAGAAGCTAACTAAATTCTCAGACACTAGCTTATACTGTGCTCCATGGTTCTCTAGTTACAGTGCTAGCAAGCATTTCTGTTAGTTACTTTGAAGGAAGCTTGGTTATGTCCACATAAGCCACTGTCAGTTCAATAGAGACGTATCCTAAAATAAATACTTTCTTCAGTTTTACAGGACTTGGGTTTAGATCCAACAAAGGACTTAAGCATCTGGCCCCAGAGTGGAATACAAAAACCAGGCAAAATCCTAAGTACTTTTGTGAATCTGGCCTCTATGTACTATCCATATCGATTTGAGAGAACCACACATCTGAGAATGGAGGTGTTAAAAACTCCTATACTGTATAGGGAGTTTCCTAGAGCCTAGTAAATGGGAATGCTGAACACGGATGTACCTTATACCCACTCTTAAGTATGCACAGAGGTGCCAAAAAAACAGGTAAGATGCAGAGTGAAGAGTTTTCTGCTGAAGATAAGCACCTAAACTACTTTTAAAAATATAACAGATCTCAAACCCCCCCTACAATGTAGCTGGATGAGTAAATATGAACTAGGAATAACTATGAATAACTATGAACTATGGCTATGTTGTTATTGTGGCACAAAGCCACCTTGGTTTCTCCCCAAAATCTCTGCCCTGTGACAATGTGATTAAATCTCTGTGCTGTGACCATTTGATTAGGATGGGCCCAGCAGAGGAGACCCACCCTTACCCTGTCTCTTTAGGTAACTTGAGCTGGCTACATTCCTGAGGGAGGGGGGAAACCTGCTCCCTCTGCCTACGTGACTGGTATCGGCTACCTGGGTGAGGGGCTTCTACCTGATAGGCTAGAGTCTGCCCGGCAACTAGTGATGTATTTCAAATTGGTTGGCTGACAGCCAACAGGAGCTGGCCTCCACTGGACCAGGTGAATGAGGTCACAGGGGCTATATAAGTTAAGACTGCCCAGGAGGTGGGGGCAGCAGCCATGCGGGGGACACAGAGGAGCTTTACCATCTGAAACTGGCTCTCTCTCCCAAAACTCATGAGCTAGAAATGGCCTGCCTCCAAAGGGAAACTTCACCGGCCTTTGGAAGATGCTTGCGAGTAAGCTGCTCAAGATCTGATTAGATATCTAGCTGGCTGTAACTCAGATGCATGATCAAAAGGCTACCTCAGCCAGACTGTTTGTTCTTTAGGATTTCTAGGATATTACTCAATCTTGTACCCTATTTTCACCTTACCCCTGTAACCAATAAAGTTATCCTTTGTGACCGGTGTGGGAGACTTATTGAGAGGTGGGTCTAAATTATGCCTAAGAGACCCCTTAGGTCTGCAGACTAAGGGAGACTTTGCTTTTTGCCCCCTGACTTGGGGAAGTGCCCCAAGTGCCTGTACTGGGTCGAGTACCCGTAGGACTATAGGCCTGTGTTTCCCCGAGGACACTGGGCCGAGACAGTCCCTTCTCAGGGTGGTGGCAGCTACATTACCCCCAGGCTAGTGAGTGTGCTCCAGGAAGGGGGTTGGCCAGACGTGAGGCACCCCTAGGGAGGCATTTGGAGCCTAGAAGGTGGTCGGGCGCAGGGAGGTGGGCTGCTCAAACCAGGAGTACCCCCTACTGGCCCGCCACAGTTATTACAAAAAAAATAATTAAAAACTAATTACCAATAAGGGTTATTTCAAACACAATCTCCTTTTTGCTTTTCTTTGGAGATCTTTTAACAGAGATTATGCCTGACAGTGGATCTAAACTCAGAGGGGAAATGTACTTTATTTTCAAAATCAGTGGTACCCGTTCTTAAGGTAGAGATAAGCAAATAAATTCAATTTACAGGTTAGCCAATTTCATTTGGTATATCATGGACATCCTAAACAGTTTGTAAATGAGCAGACCTGAGTAATCATAGCTGAGTAATCATAGCTAAATACTATAGGGTATCTATACACATGTTCCAATGTTCATCATTCTAATTAGAATGCTCTGTGTCATTTTAAACCCTGTGGGTTTAAAAATGGCCACTGGGATGTTTAACTAAAGTTTGTTGAATGAGCTTTAGTTAAAGCATCCCACGGCCACTTTTAAATGTATGGGGGCTTAATACACAGAGTTTTATTTAAAGCTGCAGTCTGGGAAATGCTCTAATTAAAACACACACCCCTCTACCCCGAACATGTGTAATGTTTAAGAAAGTTTTTAAGTCAGTCACTTTAGAAAAGGCGACCAAGGAGCTATCTTAAGTGTGTGTGTGTGGGGGGGGGGGTAAGAGAAAAATCATTGAATACCAAAAATTTAAATCTGAATTAAAACCCATTATTTTTCTGTTTACTAATGGTTGGCCGATGCTACATTATCTACACAGTATGTCATATAACCTGAGAAATTATTAGTATTTTAAATTGCAATAGTAATTTTGTATCCCCTAAAAATATTACGATATGTTTTTTAAAATAATTCCTTTATATGACTTTATAACTTTGAAGTCTTGTTGATATAATCTATTTTCAGAAACAAGTCTCGTCTTACACATGTAGCAGTCTAATATTTTTTATAGATCATAGAAAATTCATGTTCATAAGATGTGGTCTTTCTTAATTTCTGGAGAAGTTACTTCTTTCTGAGCTTGATAAAGAATATCCTTACTCAATGAACAGATAATTAATTAATTACCCAAGTAATAGTAATTTTCTACAGTAGCTTCTTGTATTAGTAATGTATAGCATCAAATTACTTTCCCATACTAAATAAACCACCTCATTATTTACCTAAAAAGTAATCATAATCTTTATATGAAGGTTTATATAAAGATGGACAATATTTGCAACTATACCTCTCAAAAAAGTCACTATGACACCCTCTGCATGTACATATCAAGGTGCAATGGAATCTAATGCACAATCTACACAATCACGCCTCCTGCTGTGCCACAGGAGATGTGTAGCCTGAATGCTCTGTGATGGTATGACAAGGTTCCAGCCTTGGCTCACTGCCAGGATCCAAACTCCTAGAAATCCAGGGGTAAAAAAAAAATGGGGAAAAAAAGCAGGGCAGGCAATCAGAAGCTTGGTCCTCTACACAGATGCTCTGGTAGCTAGCCAGAGCATCTCTATGGCTGGCCCTCACCCTGGTGCTGAAGCACACTGCCCGCCCATGCAGGGCAGACAGCAGTACAAGCTGCAGTGACCTGGACCTAGACTCTTGCTGGTAAGCAGGGGGTGGTGAGGGGCTGGAGGAGAGGGGAGCAGGCCATGGGGGGACCACCCAGCTCCACCTGCTCCCCCAGCCCCCAAGATCACTGACCCCCCAGCCCCATTCCCCACCTATCCCCCGAGTCCCCTGATCACTGCCTTCCTGAGCCCCCCATGGCTGCCCCACCTGGCCCCATCTCCTGCCTGACCCCTCAACCCCACCAATTGCTGCCTCACCTGGCCCCATCCCCTGCATGCCCCACGAGCTCCCTTGATCACTGCCTCACCAGGCCTCATCCCCCATCTCTCCTCACCCCAGCCCCACTTATGGCTGCCCCGTGTGGCCCCAGCATCATGGCAATTAAGACAAAAAAACCCCGCACTCAACTGCAGTAGCAGCTGCCATCAGGGTCACTGGGGCCTCATGGCAGAGCCCCACCACAAGGCACAGGTCTTGGGTGACAGCTACAGCAGCCCCAGCTGTCTGACAGCATGCCTACCCTGGCCACACCCATGCAAAGGGGAAGTGACAGTGCAGGTGCCAGGCAGCTGGGGCTGGGCTCTGCTGCCCCCCGCTGTTCTGTATTGTGTGGGGGGCTCTGTCATGAGGCCTCAGTGATCCTGATGGCAGCTCCTACTGCAGTGAGTGTGGGGCTGTGGCCTCTGTGCGGGGCAATCCATGAGCTGTGCAGGGGGGGCTGTACCCTGCTGGGGGGTAGGGGGCCCACCCCTCCTGAGCAGACCCCTGCACATTGACCTCACATCCCTCCACAGCCACCCACAGTCTTTTGTTCTAACTGTGGAGGAACATGGATTTTGGGTTATTTTACAGAGTAACTTTGGGATTTTTTTTTATGGGGGATTTTTCAGTTTTCAAATAGGGAACACTAGAATTCCTGCTTGGGAGGCACAGAAGCCTGCTCAGAGCTGGCACCTTGGACCCAGTTGGAAGTGGCTGAACCTCAAGTGGCCAGGAGGATATGCTCTGACAGTTCAAAGTAGGCCACCACACCCGAAACATCTTCCAGGCAACAGCTGCCCAGATGGCTGGGCAGGGGCACACATGGCAGTAGTGCCACACAAAGGCCAACTCTGCAGCCATGGCCCACCGGCAGCTGGCCCAGAGGGGCAGATGCCTCTACTGGCTGTGCAGTCCCCATTCAGATCTGGCAGGTGTGCAGCAGGTCACAGCCAGGCAGCAGCCCCCACTGCCAGATTACTGCAGTGGGTAAAAGGTGCAGGGAGGTCTCAGGGCTGCTTCAGTAGTCCAGCTGGCACAAGAGGTAGTGTCCCCAGCTACTAATGGGCTGGGTCCCAGAAGCTCCTAAGAGTGAGTAGCCCTAACTACTTGCCAAGGCAGCTTTTGGTACTGGTGGGGCCAGAACAGGGCAGCTTTTTATACTGCCGGGGACGTCACAGGTGCTGTCCCCAAGCTCTAGTTTCCCCTGACTGTAGATCCAGGAGGTGCAAGCCAGGGTTACTTTGCCCCAAGTGCCACAATTTTTCCCACACCAAAGTGCTTTTCCAGGCACATGCACTGAGGCAAAAAGCCTTGGCTTAAATTTGCACTGCTTCTATTTGAGCTGTGGACACACGCTCTGTGTCTTTTGCCCTCATGGTTATCTTGCCTGCCACAACTTGATGTTCCAGTTTCATAGGGAGGCTGTCCCCAAGAGGTGGATGTGGGTTTGGGGTAGGTCTAGCCTAAACCCGGGTCCTTCCTGACCTTGGCCTACTTTTAATCTGGCTGGGTTCCGCTGCCCGGGGTCCACTGCACCAAAATGCCAAGTTCTCAGGCTCCAGCTCTAGCTCCTCATAGGCTTTGGAGCAGAATAGTTATGCTCTCCAGACTTTGCCATCAGATATGCAGTCCTCTGACACACTACAGTCTTCTCTCTGAATGCATTCAGATTCCTGCCTGTACTCCTTCTAGGGGTTCCAGGCCCCAAGAATGCTCAGAGTTGTGTGCCTCTGCTGCACCTCAGTGGCCTTCAAACAACCCCTTACAGCCACTCCTGTCCTCTGATCCAAACTAAAATCTGAAACATGAGCATCTACTCCCAAAACAAGCTCCCCTGTTGGGGTTAATGTTACCATGCAATAGTGCCAACACAAAAGGTTTGATGCATTTATCTTGTATTGATGATAGTACAGGGTCTCTTCTGCACTTCTGTGATACAAAGTCCTTTTTCCCAGAGAGCCTGGGCTGGCGCTTCCTCCTGTAGCTCCAGGCCACCCCTTCTGGGCCAAGCCCTGGGCTTTTGAGCCTCTCCCTGGGTCACCTGACCCTCTACTTCCATCCCAGGCCTGCCAATCTTCATTTACACCTGGGCCAATTGGCCATCAGATTTAAGACTTTAAGACTTTTTGCCATTAAGTCTGTTCAAGGTGCTGGGCTGGCCAGCAGGCCCTGGGTTCTTTCCCCCTCTTAGTAATAGGGTGGGAGCCCCATTACAGCAGGATTGTGGAATCATGCATTAGATTTTATTATGCCTTATTGCTTGTGCAGGTGACCCCAATCCTGGGTTTGACCTGCATTGCCAAGAAACAAGCTCCTGTGGCTGGAAGAACCATCATTTGAGGGGCTCCCAGATGCAGTCTCCTAGGCTCGGGAGTACATGAAACCTCCAAGCCCACGGACTCACTCCTGCCATTATCCCATAAGCCTAAAAAATTCACACACCCTCAAGCCCTAGGCATTGTGACTGCCATCATCACCAGGGCCCAGGGTTCTCACACTGGGCCTGTTGCACCCCTGTGGCTAGGAGCCCTCTTAGCTAATGGGGCTCTTTGCTGCAGGGGAGACCCTGCTACACATGCAAATTAAAGATCAGTAGCAATCAGCTATAAAGTTAGTACACCTAAGTCTAGCTTTATAGCTGGCTGGAGCTTTTAATTACATGATCAGTACTGTGCACATGTAGCTGGTCTTAAGGTAACTGAACAATTAAGCAGTTGATTGCGCTATACCTGTAAACATGTAGACAGGGCCTCAGTATCACACATTTAAAAATAGCCAACACTGAGAGAAAGTATGGGTTAATCTGAAGTAAGCACTATCCTGTGTAAAACTGGAATGTTTCATAAGAAACAACATCAATGATTGACTGAAAAATGTTTTACAATCAGGTCTCGTTCAAAAGCAGAACTTTCTGGCAAAGTTTCTATTCTTTTGCAACTCTTATACCTGGCACTGGATTGCAGTAACAAGAAGGTCCAGGTTAAAATTTAGGGGTTAAATATCAATGTTCAAAGAAAACTGAACTACTGAAACCCAGAGCATATCACAGTCACAGTGGGCACATCTACACAGGATGCTTTACTTGAGATTAGTGCTAATTACCGCTCAGTAAGTGTCACCGTCTACATGTGCAGATGCTTAATGCACAGTAATTTCCTCTAATTATGAGTAAATTTTATACCTGAAAATACAAGTAGTAAATCTACTTTAGATTACTTACTTCACAGTAGCTCACATGTATATGCCTGATCAGGAGCACATTTGCTCCTGGTCAGCTGGGCAGCAAGGGGTGGGAGATTACTCCTTGCTCCTGGGCCTATTTGAAAGTTTAAAAGGCCATGGGCCTAGACCACTAAAAATTGTGGGCTGCCACTGGTTGGGTGGTCAGAGCCATTAAAAATTCAACTGATTACTGGGGACAAATCATAAGAAAACAGCGTGTGCACGTGTAGGTCATAGGGCCAAAATAAGGGCTCCCTGCGGGGACACCGAGCAGAGCACGCCAGACAGCACCCAATGACACTCAAACTCAGCCAGAGTGCTGGCAGCTACTGCCCAGCGATGCTCCACCTGAAGATGGATGTGAAGGACTCTCTGCTTCTGGGAGCTGCCTGCTGCTGGGGGAGGCTCTGCCACTGGAGCCTGGGTGGGGACAATGTTTCCCTGCCCTGGCAGCAGGGAGCTCCCAACTCCCACTCCACAATCACAGGGACAAGGCTGGGAGACCCTTATCCCCTAGCCCAAGTCAGGCAGTGGGGAGGCCCGGCCTGGGAGATCCTTATTTTCCAGCTCAAGCTCTGTGGTAGCGGGGCCTGGGAGAACCATATCTCCTACCCAAGCTCCAAAGTCACAGGGCCCAGGCTGGGAGATTTTATCTCCCAGACTGAGCCCCACAGTCACAGAGCTGAAGCTGGGAGATTCTTTTATCCCAGTGCCAGCTCTGCAGTTGTGGAGCCAGTGCTGAGAGATTCTTTTCTCCCAGTGCTAGCCATGGACTGTGAAGCTGATGCCGGAAGATTCTTCTCTCCCAGTGCTAGCTCTGTAATCTGGGGCTGGCGCTGGGAAAGGAGAATCTTCCAGCACTGGCTCTGCAACTTCAGAGCTGGTGCTGGGAGAGAAGAACCTCTCAGCCTGGGCCCCATGACCATGGACCAGAGGCTGGAGCTCCCTGCTGCCGGGGTAGGGGGACATTGTCTCTGTCCAGGCTCTGATGGCAGATCCCACCCCAGCAGCAGGTAGCTCTCAGGGGCAGGGAGCAATGTCCCAGCTCCCACCAAGAGACAGCTGTCTCCTGGCCCTGTGCTTCCTGCCATCCTGGGACTAGCAACAGGGGGAGCTTAGAGCTTCTCCTGGATGCTTCAGGGGCCCAATGCAGGGATTCAGGCAGCAGAAGCTGTCTGCTGCTAGGAGCGGGAAATCATTTCCCACATCCCTGCACATGTAGACGTGCCTGGGAGAGTTTACTCTAGAGACCTTTATTTTTGAGTGAACTGCTCTCAGATTTTTCGCACATATAGATGCATCCAGTTACCAACAAATAAACCAGGGGGGCTTCCACCTACTCAAGTCAGGTGGAAAAGGGATGGCAGCAAGGGTTGCCTCCTGGTGAGGAGAGCTGTTAGTCTGTGATGCTGTGGACCACAGCTCTGTCCGACTGTTCTAGCAGTGGCTGCTGCCTCCAGGGGTCACCGCTCCACCACTAGGTTTCAGATTACTTATGCAACCTCAGCTCTCTCAGACTTGATTTACTTCAAAAGCAGGCTCAAGGATTTCAGTTATTTTAGCAATAGTGAGTGTTAGGTTTTCCTCTGAACCTACTACAGGGACCTGTGCTCGCAAACATTTTTCTTTGATGAGCTCATGAGCCACAAGGCAATCCAGGGAACAACTTATTTTGGAATCTGTCCTACTCCTTATACCATGTGGTCTCTCTGACACATGCATACATCAACTTTAACCTAATATTGAAATCCACCCCACCCCACTTATGATCTCTGTAAAGCTTACAGTGAGGGCTGACCTTTCAGTGACTCTTGTATAACTTTGCATTAACAATATTTGTGTGCCTATACACTTCACTAATTTGGAAGGGAAGGCCAGTGGACACAGAATCTTACCCACCTGCCCTTAACCCCAAATACTATAACTCAAGTGCACAAGCAATCGAAACAGATACAAGTAGCCCCTTAAATCTGCATAACAAGAGTATGAAGAGAAAGGATACACAGAGTTACCATTATAGAATAGATAATTGGCCCAACACCCTGGACCATGGGCAAGATCTATGATCTGCAGTGCTATGTGATCTGGTTCATGGGGATCCTCCACAGCAGGGTTCTGTAAATTTGGCAGGTGGGGGAGTAGTGACAATTAATGCTGCCAGCACTCCCCCACTGCCAAATTTACAATCCCTGCAGGCCAGATGACACACATGGGGCTGGGGCTGGGGTCTGCACAGCAGGCCCTATGTGGCAAGCATGGGATTAGGACCAGGGCTGAAGCAGTGCACTTGATTCAGTATATGCAGAACCAGGGCTGGGGAGGTGGAACCTAAACCTCCTCATGCAGAGCTGGGACAGCAGGCCTGATCCCATGCATGTGGACCTAGGCCAGAGGAATCTGATCTAAAGTGCACATTGCCATGGTTGGGACTGAGTAGGTCCACCCAGCACATATGGGGCTGAGGATAAGAGGCCCAATCTGGTGTGGGACCAGATCATGAGGGACCAGGGCCCAATTTGGCATGCAAATGATTGAGGTCAGAGACTGAATTCACCGTATGGATCCACCCTGTACCACTCATCTAGTCCTCATCTACCCTGTACCCTGTACCACTCATCTACCCTGTACCACTCATCTAGTCCTCAAAGACAAAAAGTATGGAAAGTTAAGGCAAGGTCAAATGTATAATAAAAGGTCCTTAAGCACATTTAGATGTTTTATAGCCAATGTTGTTACCACTTTTGACACTTATGACTGACTGTATGTGACAAAACTGAAAAAAACCCCTCCTGGAATGTCTTTATCTTGAATATTTTTAAAAATATGTGTTTATATTAAAAGAGATGTTGACATTAAAGATGTTCCAGCCAACAATATAAGCATGGATCATTATATTTGCCAAGTGCTATGGCTAGAAACTATTTTCAGTCATTTCTTGCAATTGATTAAATATTCAGATAAGTGTTATTAATAGTTATTTTGCATCAATATTTATGCTCCACTCCATACTGTATCAGCACCTGGAATAGCATATAAATCGTCCACATTAAAATCCTCTTCCTAATCCATCAGTATTATTAACTCATATCCGAATACTGACTCCTCATGTTCAATTGCATGAAAAACAAGCAAACTCTCCTTAATTTAACCCTGCTTTACCTTCAGAGGTAAACAATGCAGAGTGAAAACTGTTCAGTGAAAAGTACCTACTCCTTTCCCAGGGACTGAATAATTACATTACATCTAGCCCACCAGCCAGACCACAGAATTATCCTTTTTATTAATACAGAAGATAAATCAACTGTTACAGTCCTAAAAATAATGGTTAAACTTCTGACATTTCTAAAATATCTGAGGAAGAAAGTGAAAAGAAACAACCTATGTTGACATATCCTCATTTACTACTTTTCATTTTATTAGATGTTAATTCCACTGCTACAATATTATTGGACAGTAAATCTTATCAGCTACCCCAAATAGCGTCAGGATCAATCTATTTGGATGTAATCCATTTTATATATGCAGAATGAAATATATATAACATTCATATGTTTTTTCAACCAAACTTCTAAAGCCATATATATAATCTAGAATACCTTCAAAGAAAGACATCTACTTTTTAAAATTTTCATAACAAAGTCCAAAGAGCTCACCCAGTAATTTCTGCACTGAGCCTTTAACTCTTACGAGTAGTAGTATGCACCTGTCTGTCTCACAAGACAAGAGAATTATGCTGAGTGAGGCAACAGCTCACTGAACATATGCAGGTGTGGCTGCAGGGTCCAATTCTTGCATGACAGTTCCTTCTACATGTGAAGTTTGTACTGAACAATCCCAAAAGTGTTATGGGGTTCTTTCTGAGATTTCTTCTTTCCCCTGCATGTTGGGATCTTCTTTCCTGAAAAGCTTTCCTTCCAAACTTAATAGACTCTTTCCAAGCAATTCGATCCTCAGCCATCTTCTCCCAGCCATTTCAATGTTCCTTGCTTTCATATCTCTTCTGCAAGCATCTCTGAATCAGAGATAAGGACATCCACATGATCTACTTCATGTAAGGAGTTCTCCATGCAAAAGATCCTTGGTTATATGGCCATCAGCTATTCTACACAGATGTCCAAGCCACTGAAGTGAAAGCTGACTAAGACGAGAATGGGTGCTTGGAATATTGGCATGTTCCAAGACCTCAGTGTGGGGAACTCTGTCCTACCAAGAAATTCCTAGAATGCAATGAAGCCAATGTACATGGAAACTGCAGAAGCACTTTTCTTGAATAGAATATATTTCAGGATTCACTCCCATGCAAAAGGGTGTTCATGACACAAGAATTGACGTTGGTCTGAACAGTCACTTTTTCATTGTTTTAATGAGAAACTCTTACTAACATCCTGCAACAGGCTGGAGCAGGCTGCATGTAGCAGAGGCAGCAGCTCCAGCTGCAGGCAGTAGGAAAGGGATTACTGTCTTGCCTAGAGGACTAGGCCAGCTGAAAGGGTAACTGGCTGGCCCAAAGTTAAAAGGTTCATAGGGAAGGGAATTAAAAGGTTCATAGGGAAACAAAGGTGATGACCTGGTGAGGGGACTGAGGGTTCTCGACCACCTGGGTGATAGCAATCATCGCATACTGGAATTCACCATCCAGTGCAGGGTGTCAAAGGCCTGCAGCAAGGCAGCAGCCCTGGACTTCAGGAGGGCAGATTTAAATGATGTAAGGAAACTAGTCAGGGAGGCACTGAGGTCCTGGAGGGGAGGGAAGTTGGGAGTCCAAGAAGAGTGGTTGTTCCTTAAGGAGACGATCCTCCAAACCCAAAGAGTGACAATCTCAATGTGGACCAAAGGGGGCAAGAGTGCTCAAAAGCCCCCATGGCTCACCAAAAGCATCCAGGAACATCTCAAAGCTAAAAAGGAGGCGTACACCCAATGACAGGGAGGGGCCATCACCAAGGAGGATTATTCCTCCATTGCTTGAGACTGTAGGGGGCCTGTTAGGCAGGCAAAGGCAGAGATGGAAGTGGGACTAGTGACCCAGAACAAAGATAAAAAGAAGTCCTTTTTTAAATACATAGAGGGTAAAAAGAAGGTACCAGGTCATGTGGGGTCTCTGCAGGACATGCTAGGAAATCTGGGGGTCACACCAGACAACAAAGCTAACCTCTTTAATAATTTCTTTGCCTCCATTTTTTTGAGCAGGGACCGGGTCATTCCCCACACTGAGATCCCCAACAGACCCAGGGGTGGTGCAGCCATGCCCAGAGTCAATGAGGACCTAGTCAGGGAACTTCTGGTGGGACTAGATATGTTCAAATCAGCAGGTCCTGATGATCTCCACTCCAGAGTGCTGAAGGAATTAGCAGAGGTCATTGTGGGACCCTTGGCACAGCTTTATGAGCATTCATGGTGTTCTGGCATGGTACCAGAGGACTGGAAAAGGGCAAATGTAGTCCCCGTTTTCAAAAAAAGGGAGGAAGGAGGACCCAATAAAGTATAGGCCCCTTTGTCTTACCTCGGACCTGGGGAAGCACTTTGAGAAAATTATCCAGGATTATATCTGCTCGGGACCAGCAGGGGAGATTAGGCTTAGGGGCAACCAACATTGGTTCATTAGAGGCAGGTCCTGTCAGACCAACTTGGTGGCTTTCTATGACCAGGTCACAAAATCCTTGGATGCATGTGTTGGGGTGGACGTAGTCTTTCTGGACTTTAGAAAGGCTTTCGACACTGTCTCTCACCCCATTCTCATAAAAAAATTAAGTGATGGTGGTGTTGATGCCTACACAGTCAGATGGGTTGCAAATTGGCTGGAGGGCCACACCCAGAGAGTGGTGGTGGACAAGTCATTTTTGACTTGGACGGATGTGGGCAGTGGGGTTCCCCAGGGCTTTGTCCTTGGGCCTACACTGTTCAACATTTTCATAAACAACTTGGATGAGGGGGTGAAAAGCACCTTGTTCAAATTCACGGATCACACCAAGATGTGGGGAGAAGTGGGTATTCTAGAGGAGAGGGACAGGGTGTAACTAGATCTAAACAGGTTACAGGGGTGGGCAGATGAGAACAGGATGGGTTTAAATATTGATAAGTGCAAGGTATTGCACCTGGGGAGGAAGAACCAGCAGCATACCTACAGGCTGGGAACTCCCTTCTCATTAGTGCAGAGGCAGAAAAGTATCTTGGAATTGCTATTGATTCCAAGATGAGCATGAGCTGCCAATGTGAGGATGCGGTCAGTAAGGCCAACTGCACCTTGTCATGTATCCGCAGATGTACCATGAGCAGGTCCATGGAGGTGATCCTCCCCTTCTATGCGACACTGGTCAGGCTGCAGTTGGACTACTGTGTCCTGTTCTGGGCGCCGCACTTCAGGAGGGATGCAGCCAGCATCGAGAGGGTCCAGAGGAGGGCCACTTGCATGATCAGGGTGCAGCAAGGCAGGCCCTACAAGAGGAGGCTATGGGACATGAACCTGTTCAGCTTCCACAAGAGAAGGCTGAGAGGGGATCTGGTGGCCATCTATAAACTTGCCAAGGGGGACCAGCAGGCAATGGGAGAGTCCCTGTTCCCCCGAGCACTACTGGGAGTAACAAGGAATAACGGCCATAAGTTGACTGAGAGTAGATTCAGGCTAGATATCAGGTGGCACTACTTCACAGTCAGGGTGACAAGGATTTGGAACCAACTTCCAAGGGAAGTGGTACTCAGTCCTACCCTGGGGTCTTCAAAGGGTGGCTAAATAATCACCTAGCCAGGGTTGTTTGATCACAGCATTCTTTCCTTTCCATGGCAGGGGGTTGGACTTGATGATCTGCTCAGGTCTCTTCCAACCCTACCAACTATGAAACTATGAATTGAGAAAGGAAGAGGGCTGTGGGCTGCAGCACTGAGCCAGGGACTCTCCCAGGGTTTGTGGAAAGACTTTGAGTGAAGGAGGACAGTGGAGCTGGAGGCTGCAGCAGTGATCTGGGGAAATCACTCAAGAGGGAAGGAGAGAGAGAAAGGGGGGGAAAGGGAAAATTGTGCTGGTCAGGAAGCAACACAGAGACACAGTTACTTTCTGATTATACCCTTGTCTGCTTGCTGATTGCTCGTTTATGTTTGTGTTGTTTCCTGTGAGGGAAAGGTGGCCATGGAAAATAAAGACTGCGTTCAGTAAATGGATATCCTGTTCCAAGTCATAATTTATTGTTAAGAATACACCCATCTTGCTGTAAAGACTTGCTATAAGAGTATCCACAGAATCTAAACATTAGTTGTTCCCATGATGAGTACCCTCACTTTAATCATGTGTACATTAATTCTAGTCTCAATTTGTGCAAAGAAAAAATGTCTTCTGGTTGCTGGTTAAACTATATCTTTTTCTGCTATATTAAGGAACAGCCTATCAATTATCTGTTTTCTGTGTTCAAATACTTGTAGACTGTCATTTCTGAACTCTCTCTTTGAAAAACCAGAAGGAGTTTCTTTAGTGTCTCCTAAGGCAGGATTTCCAGAATTCTCTTAATTTCTTTGCTTCTTGCTAGGCACATCTACATGTGCCCAGGACAGCTCATTTGCTATAGCATAGTTATTTAGTTCTTGCTAGTGTAGCCCAGGTAACTTGGGTATATACTCCCCTTCTCCAATTGAAGGGGATTGTTAGCTGGCAGGGGTGCTGTGGAGAGAACTGCAGACCACTCAGTTTCCCTCCATCCCTATAGAACCAGCCCAGGCCAGTTAGGGCTATCTATATACAAATATATTTACATTAACTTATCACAAGGGAAAGGCACATGGGTATAAACATATGTACAGTATGTATATATATATATATATATATATAAAAGATATCTAAACAAGTAATATAAACAATACTCTCTTGGTAAATGACATAAAATCTTACACCAGTGCTCTAGATACAGATAATTCACAGGTAAGTATCTGATCTGAAACACATAAACCCCTAAATAAACATAGATAGGCAACAGATAAACTATTGATAAGTATAGGTGAACATTAATAATTCACAAGCAAATACAAATAAACAACAGGTGAAATAATAGCACCAGGGTGTCCCAGCAGAGCTCTAGGACTCTGTTCATCTACTAATTTACAAACATTAGAGTTCACAAAATATAAAGCATACCATCACACCGCTTTTGCCACAAGAACCTCAAAGATAAACTTAATCCCAAGGGGAAACCCCAATGCCCTTAGGCTTTTCCCAAGCCCTACAAGGAAGCTGATAGGGGAGCCCTTCCAGTGGGACCTCCACTTGCAGGAGCCCTTAACTAACTGGGGGGGGGGGGGGAGAACGCTCCCTCCCCTGTGGGAATCCTTTTTCCCTGCAACTCATGGCTCCCAGGCCCACAGGGTGGCCCTCATCCTCTGTGCCAAGCTGCTCTCTCACCTGCAGTGGGCTTTGTGGGGGTTGCTGTCCCCTGGAACAGGGCTCCTCTATGTAGAGCTTCTGGGGCCTCTGGCTCAGCCTTGTCTGCTGGCTCAGTAGCCTGAGCACTGTCTAGCTCCCTGGACTCAGCCTTTTGTTATGGGTCAGAGGCCTGGGCTGGCTCGTGCAGCACCAGGCTTGGTCTGCTCCCGCAGTGCCTCCCACACTGAGCTCCCAGCCTTTTTCCAGCCGTTGGGGACCCGAGCTGACCAAGCGCTCCAAAGGTCCTACTCTATGCAGCAGCCTGTGCTCCATGTCTCTGGCCACATGCCAGAGGTTGCAGACCCAAGCTACCTCAAGCAGCTCCCAGGATCTGGACACCATGTGCCGTGCTGTACACCAAGAGCCTAGTTGCTGGAGCTGTCTGCCATTCCCTGCTAATGGGAGTCTTCAGCGGGAGCTTCTGGGCTACTGCTGAGCAGCTCTCCTCAGGTCTTCTAAGCCCTGCTCATCTCTCTTCTCTGTCCTGGATGTGTTCTCCTTATGCTGGGTCCACAGCTCCTTTTATACTCTCCAGGGCTCTGCTCCTGAAATCTTCTGGACGTGAGTGTTGCAGTCTTCAATCAGGTCCATGGGGGGGAACTCCCCTCCCCCTTCCCTTAGGAAAGGGGCGTGGCTTTACTCCTCTTGCTGCCGTCTGATTGGTGGATGGGCTCCACCAATCAAAACAGCAAGATTTCAAGCCTGGGACTCAATCCAAGCTCCAAAAGGCATGCCTGTTACACTAGGCAAGTATTAAATGACTGCACAGTACCTACTGGTACTGCGCAGTCCCAGTGGCACATGGCTATTTTTTGATGCTATGTCACCGTAGCAATGAGCCAGCCAGTTATCCTTACCCAGAGAGGTGGTGGAATCTCCATCCTTGGAGGTTTTTAAGAATCAGCTAGACAAAGCTTTGGGTGGGAAGTGATCTAGTTGGGGATGGTCCTACTAGAGCAGGGGGTTGGATGACATCCTGAGGTCTCTTTCAACCCCAATTTTCTATGATTCTATGACATAGCTCATTGCTATGGCAAGATAGTGTTAGTGTCACGGTTTGTGCCTGCTGATGCTACATTGCCATACCTCATCAGTATGGTAACATAGCGTCTCATGTAGATGCACCCACTGAAACCTAAGATACTGTTGTCCTCCTGTAAATGTCCTTTCCAACAATAAATCTCCAAGCATAAAGATTTATTGTTACTAGTACTATCATTATAGAAACAAATACACATAAAGAGCACACCATCAAAAATCACTTGAGTTGAAGTCAAACTTAGATATGAAATGAGAGTTGTTGATGCACACAGTGAATGATATTGGCAAATACTCCCAGAAAATTGTGTTCAACTATTCACTTTATCTTTTGTATTTTGCGTTTTCAAATTGTTCAGATCAGCAGCTGAAAATTAAGGGAAGAGAAACTGTCAGGTAACTCATATGAGCTGCTGAAAAAGAAAGTTGAGATAAGAACATAAAAATGGTTTAAGGGTAGTAAGCAGCATGCTTTGTTTTTCATTTCAAGTTTGGAAGGACACTTCCTTTATTGCAGTTACATTTATTTTAGTCTAAAAGAGAAGGAAGCATTAAAAAAAAGTAAAAAGGAAGAAATGAAGCCATTATATAAATGAATACATATCAACTTAAAAAGCAACATTTTTGTCATATTCCTATTCCTAATCCATACTGAAGATGGGCATCCATTAAGATAATAATTCAAACAAGCCTCTCTCTCTTTCCATTCTTGGAAGTTTACTGACTGGGATTGCATAGGCACAATTCAAAGCAAACTCATATTCTGCTTTAACAATCAAAGAATGAAGGAACTCAGTTGCCTGTGGATAAGGCTCTCTCTGTATGTTTACAACAGTAAAAGTCTTCCAAATTGATATGGTAATTCCAAGTTTCTGGAGATTCTACACTTATTCCCCATGCTGTGATTAGCAAATGACTCCTCTTGCATTAACAGATGTTGCTCCTTTCATACTACCACTTTAGACACAGGACAGTATTAGATGGCTAGTGCTAAGATAAAAAAATGCCTTGGGAGCTTTCTTTTTCTACTGATCAGTAAGAGCTGAACATTCAGCATGCTCAAGACATTAACAGACAATCTATTTACACAGGATTCTTCCTGGAGGAATACAGAAAAAGTGGTTTATGACTCTTTCTCTTTCTTGCTTTTATTTATTTAAGGGGAATAGAGTTAAAGGCTTGATTATCCGCTTCGCACCATGCTTCTTTTTATTTAAAGTTTGTCCTTCATTTCCTTCACAACAGGTTTTTATACCCAATATACACTGATCTAGATAGATAAAAAGCAATAATCAAGCCCCAGATCTCTTATTAACACTGAAAAATTAATAATTTGATTTTTATTGTAGCTGCATTAAGAAATTGAACAGTCCATAGAAAAACTGAAATTAAATGTTTCACAATCACTAATACTATATTGCTTACCTCCATAAAGTTCCATATAAATACATAATAATTATCCTGAAAGCATACTTAGTATTTTTGCTATCAGTTTTATTGAGCCAAATGGATCAGATTTTTCCACTGACTTACATCTTGTGAAACAGTTAACATTTATATCATACAAAATATTTACAAAATGTTAATAAAATGGCTATACAATGCCAGATGCACAAGCTCTCTGAGTTCACTACACATATATAAAAACCAGCAGCAATTGGTGTGGAATACTTGGCGTCACATTTTCTCAGTGAATAATACTGAATTGAAAGAAATCAAATGTTTTGTTTTATATTTTCACTCATACTTTTTGTTATAATAACAGATACAATAGCAACTGAACAACAAACAACCAAAGATAGCCTTACAAGTAAAAAAAACCCAGCCGATTCATATAAACATTAGATTGCTCTTTGGTAGCAAATAAGTTGTTAACCAGCTTCACTGTCCTTGATACCTCTCATATTTTGAGTCTAGCCAGCAATAGAATGAATCCACCTTCTCTGGACAAGTCCAACATGCTTGTGTTACTTCTTCCTCCCAGCCAGTGTTCAGAGTAGGATGCATGACTCCCTGGCTGAGAGAAAAGTCATCCAACTTTCCCCTCTACCTCCTTCAATTCCTGGGACTAGGTATAGACATTCAAGAAGTCCAAGAATCAATCTAAGTTATGCTGTTTTCTGTAAGTGGCGCAGTTTAGATCAGTAGCAAACAGAGCACACATTCATTCTTTGGAGCGGGGGTGCGGAAGCTTAGACTGGGTTCTACCGTTTTTAAACCAATACATTTGCACCAAACTTCTATTCTGTTATACGTATAGACCAGTTTCTGATCACTTATGTTGGTAAAAGTCCCCCTCCCCACCTCAGGCTTAGTTGGCTAACACTGTATTTTCTGTAACCTGGTTGTGTTCCTCTCCTCACCCCCATCCCTCTTACATTAGTCCCTCGCTCAGGTAATCTGTATTTCCCTACTAGCTTTGTCATCTTTTTGGATTCACAATCCTAAACATCTACTAATAAAATTCAACCTGTACCTGGCCTGGGACACCAGCCAGAGGTTTTTTTGTTTAGCTTTTTGGGGGTTGCGGGGGGGAGTTTGTGGGCGGGGAGGGGGTTGACCAGCAGGAACTAGAGGTCTCACAGGCCTGATCCATCAATGTTTTCAATAGGACAGTCTGTTTCAGTCTACCAGGTCCTCCCTCTGTTCACCAAGAGTTTTCTCCAGACACTCCCAGCTTGGCCTCCAGCCACCACCATTTATCCACCTAGCATGCCCAAGAAAGTCTCACTAACCTTTCCAAAATGGACACATTTTGAAAAGTTCCCTTCTCAGTACAAGGGGTTTACACTGCCATTCTAATGTGTAAGTTTTTACAGGTGAATGGGAGTGAAAAATCATGCTGAACATGTTTGATTGACTACCTCTGTTATCAATTTCTCTTCTGTGGGACACGTGCATCTCTTCTTGAAGTCAAAGTGTATCAAAAATAAATAAGCTTGCCTCCAGCAATGAATCCTGCCTGTAGAAATTACACTGGGAAAAGCAGGGAATGATCTTATTATTAAAGTGATGAAGAAAGGCAGCTGTAGCAGTGGACAGAATAAGCTGGCTTGTGAGTTCACTGTGCAAATGTATCTAATACATCATTGTCAAAGTGAGCATTTTGCTTAATGTATTTTTTTTCTTTCTCCTAATATATCAAGTGTTCATTTTGACTGGTGTGGGCACTTCATTTTTAAAGGCTTTTTTAGCTTCTGATGAAGCAACGTGGTGACACATGAAAATATTTTCTTACTTAAATGCACTCTGTATATATTCTAGTTTTCAACACTGTCTATAATCCCCCTTCAAAGTTAGATGACTGAAATCGGTATCTTTCTCAGCAACAATCTCCATATCAAAGGCCCAGGCAGAATTTACCAACCTGAAAAAATATAGAAAGATTTTATCTTAAGGAAAACTAAGATTTTTCATGTAAAAATTCTTTTTTAATGCACATGTTACCCTATAATCTATAATCTCCTGAATTAAAAATTAACTTCTTTTAAATATGTTTGCAAAGCCTTTGTAAAAAGAAAAAGAAAATGTCCAATGTCAGGGGAAACATTTCTATATAATGTAGATATATAGTACATAGAATGTACATATTACAATATATATTTATATATAATGTAATTTATTAATCATAACAACTTATTCAGAATCAATGTAATTATAATCTTTTCCTAAATACCGCACTATGGGGGGGTAGATATCCCTGTACCAGTTCCTTGTCCAATCAATTGGAAATCACCAGTGGCTAACTTATGTTACTTGTAACATTGTCAAGACCACTAAGGATTTTTCAGAGAACTCTGCTTGTTGCTCCTTGATTTGTCCTGCTGGTGGCCTCCACCTTCTCCCAGAAACACCCTTGTCCAACCTTCAATGACCTGTCACCATCACCCAGGCACCCCTCACATATAAGGAAAGGTGAGAAGTTAGAGCAAGGCCCTGAGCTTGCAGCCATCAAATCTCGAGCCCTCTCAACTAAAGTATAACAAATCTTCAGCTCATGGCTAGAGTGAGAGACAAAGCCCAGGATTTTCAAAAGTGACTAGATATAGAGGATTTTTTACATTAGTGTCTTTCAAGGAGATCTTTTTTTCCAGAAAAATAGTGCTTAGCAGTGCCTGCAAGTCAAGAACCTTGACATGGACACCTCAGAAAATCGGTTGTCATCTCAGAGCAGTCCTATTACAGGCTTCTTTTAAGTGGTTATAATTAAGTGTCTTCAATATTGGCAAAATTGTAAAAACAATAGGGGTTAATTGAGGAACTCAGTACTTTTTGGGTTTTGTTCATGAAGGCCATAAATAGTTTAACATGCTTGAATTTTACTCTTTATTCTTCTGTATTTATTTGGATAGTTTACCTCTTACTCTGATTTTTCACATCACCAATTACCATCCTACTTGAAATGAACATTTCCAGTCTGATATTTTTGCAAGTATGAAATCTAAGTATGCCCTTAGCAACACATTTATAACCTTGTAGTTTGCTTTCTAGTCCCCTTGCTCTCCAACCCAAAAAGTTGGAAGAAAGAGCTATTCCCTCAGGGTGCAACACAAATGAACTAAATTTAGATGGCTTTTCATGCGTTGAACTACCTATCACAGCACACAAATCCTATTCATTCACCATAATTAGTATTCCAAGGTGAGGAGCCTACCTGTTCCATGTATTACAAGAGCATGAATCAGAGAGGGGAGGACGGAGAAGTCTCCCAGCAGATCTCAACATGACAGACTGCACAAATCAATTTTAATTAATTCTGCCTCTTTAAATCTGTCTGCTCTTTTGGAAAGATTGCTATCTGCATCAGACACTATGGCAAGATAATTAACAAAAACACTGCAGGGCGCTGATAGCACCAGTGGCCAATTTACTTGGCAGCATCTTGGTTTTATGAAAGTGCCAGGTTAGAAGGTCCATTGTATTAGGAGTGGGATTTACATTGTAACTCTATATGTAAAATACGTATATTATACCAAAGAATACCTTGCTAGGTTTTAATTATGTGGCTTCAAGCAAAGATTAATGAGCAAGAACTTCTGAAAAACAACTTTAGTGTTACAGGCAAAACAATGTTTTAAGGTAAGATTACTGACAACTGAAACCGAATGTGTCACTGTTACAAAGTATATTCTGGGAACTATATGCTTATAACATGTGCTTTTTTATGTTATTTGGCATTCATTTCAAGCCACCAGCTGTATAGTGCAGACTCCTTTGAAGCAGCAACATCTATGTAACATCATGTTATTCCATTTCTTATTAAAAGATTTTGACAAGTGGCGTGCTTCAGCATAACAGCAGTACTATATTGATTGCAGTAAGTTGCCTTTTCTTTGACATGTGTCATTAGTGTAGGCATTTACACACATGTCAAAGCACAAGTATTTTGTACAAGGAACAAAGACATGCTTTCTCACTTTCCAGATATCTAAATCAATCTGGATCATAAGTATACAAATAATATTAAAAAAATCCTCACATATGTACAGGAGACACAAATAACCCTAGTCTTTTAGGCAGCACCTCACTGGACATACTTTGCATCTAATTTGTACTGCTCATTACATAAAGTTAAAATGAATACAAAAGTTATGAAAATACTTATCAATATTGGAAATGCCGTCCAAGCTTTTTGTTAAAGAAAAGTCATTCAATTCTACATTATATCAGGGCCCTGATCCTCAAAAGAGTGGTATATGAAGACTGATTTATTTTGAAGGTCCATGCAAATGGAGGGATCAGTTTGCATGATGTTTCTTAAAGGATCAGGTACTTAAATTATAAGCTCCTTCAAACAAGGAACAATGCTGTCCTTTCTGTTCCTGCATAGTGCTAAAGTTAACAGATAAGTAATAATGCTATCTTTGACTGCAGGTATCTTCTATCAGACCCTTTGCCCTGATTCACTAAGGTGCTTAACCATGTCAGTAGCTCAAATAATAACTAGTCCAAGCAAGAGAGTGATAGAATCATTCAATATTGCGGGTGCATGGAGTTGATTCCCTGTTAGCCCGTTTTAAATCATTCAGGAATAGATTAAAAAGATCTGTACTTCCAAGAGACAAATCTCAAGTATGTATCCTTATATTTCCTGTGAAATGTGCAAATGGTAGCCTGGATTTATTCTCGCTCCTGCACACACAATCAGAAGTAGGCAATATAGAATCTTAACTTGGCAGTCATCAGAAGCTTAATGATACCATCTATTAAACAAATTGTTTAACTGTCAGATCATTTAATAGAGTTTCATCCTGGCCATTGCCTCAGCTAGAGGAAGAAATGAGTTGGGCACTTTTCAGTTCAACAACAAATTCCACATTTCTGTCAAGATAAGGCAATGCTCAAATGTCAGACCTCTACTATTAGAAAAGGCTCTTATTTTCATATCAGTTAGGGTCTACCTAATCATTACTACATTCAAAACAAAAATATTTATCTCCATGAAAATTCACACAAGGTCTTTACAAAACAATGAAATATTACTTAAAATAAATCAAGGCTGGATAGGTAAATTTTCAGACCTAAAGACTGACTGTTTCCCTCTACATACTTCCAAGCTTATTTAATCAGATCCTTTCCAGTTCATAAACAGAGAGGAACAGGATTCTTACAGACATCTACAAAGTGGTTTCTACATGCCATTATATAAGTTCTTAGAAAATTTAAGTTTCAGTTATCAGTTTTATAGGGGAAAAAACTGCAGGCAAAATATGTATTCGCTGTCAATCCAAAACACAATTGGTAATATTAAAAAATCACCTAAATCCCATGGACTTCAGATGAGATTTAGGCTCTTCTGTAAATTTTTCTCAGTAAACTAAGGAAATGCAAGCAAAGCATTTTTAGACTTTGGAGGCATTTCTCCTTACCATGAGTAGACAGATTTTTACAAGCTGCAGGCCAGAACAACCTGGCTCTGGTCCAATGTAGGCTAAATAGTTTTGGCAGCACATAGTGGCACGGGGGCTTTCCCTGTGGTCACATCAGTGTCAGCCAGCTGGGAGCTATTCCTGTGCCACTGCTGCTTCTCCCAGCACTCCCTTCCCCAGCTGTGGCAGGGGCACAGCTGCCAACAGGTGAGGAGCTGTGCCAGGGTAGACATCTGCAAACTGTGTCTTTACTTCTGCCAATTTTTGTTGCTCCACCCTCCCCTCACCCAAACTGTGGTGTGGGCACAGCTGGAAGATGCCCAGCCCCAGCGCAGCTTCCCATTGGCTGGAAATTGAGCCCAGGCTGAAACTGGGGCAGGTGGAAGGTGTGGTCAAAACAATGGCATCCCACAGGCTAGAAGCTGTGCCTATACCATAGCCAGGGATCTGGAGGATGGGAGAAATGATGGCCGTGTGGGTGCAGAACCCAGCTGTGTGTCCCTGGTACAGGTGCAGCACCCTCTCCCACCACTGATGCAATGAAAAAAACACCCAGCCCCTGCTGGACTAGAGCTGGGAAGGTAGGAAAAATTGTGCAGCTAGAAGCTGCCTAGCCTGACAGAGCTCTTTGCTGCCCAACCCCAGTGCATGGGTACTGATGCTTTCAAATTTAGCAGAACCACGAATGCCCACCACATTCTTTAGAGGGATTGCGGTGAGGAGGGGAATGCAACTAGGTTACAGGAGATACAGTGTTAGCCAACTAAGTCCAGGGGGAACAGGAACATTTGTTCCATTAGTCACTGCTTCTAAAGGATGCTTTCAATTTAGCAGAACCACCAACGCTCACCACATTCTTTAAACTAAATAAGAAATAACTCAGGAAGAAAAATACTTTTATGATGCTTGGAAGTCCAGCTAGTCATATTTTTCTGCTAAGATTTAATGTCCATTGCTACTTTTATGCCTGCAAGTAGCAAATGTACTTGTGATTCATTACTGTGTAGTAGCGCTCATGTAGATGCAAATCTGCTCCTGGTCAGCCAGCCAGCAGGGGGCAGGAGATTGCTCCCTACCCCTAGGAGCTGCCTGCTGCTGGAGTAGGCTTGGCCACTAGAGTGTGGGAGGGGACTATGTCCCCCTGCCCCAGCAGCAGGGAGTTGTAACCCCTCTACTGTAAGATTGCAATCGGGTCGTGACATTTCCCAGCCCCCACTTTGCCATCATGATTGAGAAGCAGGGGGGCAGGGCTGGGAGATCCTTATCTCCCAATACCAGCTCCATGACTGTGCGACCAGCACTGGGAGGTCCTTATGACCCAGACAACCTTGCAACTACAGAGCTCAGGCTGGGAGATAAAGATCTCCCAACGCCAGCCCTGCAATTGCAGAGGTGGTGCTGAGAGCTTCCTGCTGGTGGGAGGTAGGGAGTCTGTTCCCTGACCAGCTCTGCAATCATGGAGCTGAGCAGGGAACAAGTTCTCCAGCCCCCACCCTGCAATCATGGAACAGGGGCTTGGAATTGTCTTGGGCAGGGGCAGATCCCAGCCCCCTACCCTGATCTACTAGTGGGACAGCTAGCAGTGAGCCCCAGGCTGTGAATCTCCACCCAGCCAGTGACTCCCTGCTAGCTGTCTCCTGGCCTGGTGCTCCTTGTTGGCCCCTGGGTTAGTACCCAGGGAGAGCCTAGAGCTTCTCCTGCTAGGTCCCCCTGGTGGCAGCTGGGCCCACTCTTCTACCACTTTCTTACATGTGTGGATGCCTGCCCAGGAGCATTTTCTCTTAAGTACTTAACTGGTGAGAAAACTGTTCCTGGATCTAATGCATGTGTAGACACACTCAGTTGGAACTAGGACTATATCACTTTCTGACTTCAGTGGGTATTCTCTGTACCAGAACCCTTGAATGTACTCACACCATTCATGCTATAGGCCTCCTGGTATATCCCAGGATAGTGGAGTCAGTATTAGAAATCAAAATTAAGAATCTGACCCAAAGCCTGTTGGGGTTGATGAAAGTTTTTCCATTGATATTTTCTGCCTTTATAACATGTCCTAAAAATAACAAGTTTCCCCAAATGTCTTCTTTCAGAGCTGATCAAAAAAAGTCTACTGTTACAAGTTTTGAACAACTGAAAATACTATCACCACTATTTCAAGTCTATTTTTAATGAGAGAGGACCATGGTTACTAATCACTGGAGGAAAAATAATCCAAGGATAAATTTCCAACTAAGCCAGGGGACTGGAAGTCACTATGCCTCTACCTTTCATACCAAATTTATGTACATTCTGGTGAATTTCAGAATATTCTTAGTGGGTGAGATATTTCCCTGTTCAGCAGCAAGCTGGATAGCCATAAACTATGTCTTACACTCTGAACAGATAGAGATTTTCCAACTGGCTCTACTAACGATGAGCTACCCTTAGGCCTGGTTGAACTAGCAGATATAAACTTGCCTCCCTGATTTGAATCAGACCAGCTGTGGTGTTAGTCATGGCAGTTTTAATACTTTATGGTCTGCAAAATGTTCTGCCTTCATTTGGATAGTAATTAAAACTTTTCTCCAAAAATGCTGAAGGCAATTGAGGAGCTAATGAGACATTTTTGAAAACCACTTAAGACCACATGCTGGTTTTACCCTTTAGATCAAAAATATTAAAGGGATGTAGGAAAAATGGTTTCATTAAGGGCTCACTAATAATCAGGTAAATATTAAAATAAGAGAAAACCTTAGCATAAACCAATAGTGTGATGCACAATTTCCAACTGGGTAACTAAGAAATCATGGACTGGATACAAAATGTCATGGAACTGGCTTTTTAATACTGTCAGATACCATGGCTCACATTTTCAAGCTTTTTCCCTGCAATTTCCAGCATTAAAATTTGCCTTTAAAAAATAAAATAATGAAAAGTAAATTTCTCATGGCCCTAGAGGTCTTAAGAAAGTACCAAGTATCATGAAATTAGTAGTATTGATAATAAAAACATGAGAGGTTCAAATCATGCAATACTTGAAAGATTTGGATTTCATAGGATACGTCTACATGTGTCACTATGGTGATGTTGTTACTGCACTGCTATTTAGTACTTCCGCTTAGAAATACTAAATCATGCTTCAGTAATAGCCTGTACTTGGCTGTAGGCATGGCACATGGTTATTTTTAGCAGCTACTTCACTGTAGTAGCATGCTATATCAGGGGAGAGAGTTGCTATGGCCAAGTAGCTGTTGGTCATATGTAGATGTCCGTGGATGCAACGTCATTGTAGTGCATTGCTATGGTGATGCAGCATGACACATAGATGCGCCCATAGAGAAGCAAAGGAATGAACCAATCTGGAGTCTCTTCTAGATACTATGCCAAAGAAATCAGGGAAAATATTTTATTGGCTTCAAGGGATTTTAATGAGGCCTAAAGTTGAGAGCACCTAGAAGATGTTGTTGGCGAGAGATCTTTTTTAAACAATGGTTGCCTACCCTATTTTCTGAAAGTGCTATCCAACAACAGATAGTACTTTAGCCCAGAAGTCAGGGAAGAGTAAAACCAGGTTTGGGGATATTAATGGGACTCATTACTGAACTTTTCATTGTTACAGGGGTATCAGTAATTGTCTTTCTGTCACCTTCTTAACCTTCATGTCCCTTCCATTGCCGAGATTAATTTACACTTCACTACCATGAATCTCATTTGCCTTGCCAACTTCATCTAAATAACTATCCCCCATTCCTCCTCTTCCTGTACACGACTTCTGTCACAACATTTCAGCTGCTTCTCCCTTCATCCTCTGCAAAACATACTTCCCTAAATTCATAATCATTCCTAGCAATGTGCAACTTTAAGGCCAAATAAATTCATTTGGAGTCACTAAAAACATAGAAAGCCAAAATGAGTCATTTTAACTGTCTACTGTGATGGCCAACCTGCAGCACATGTGCCAAGTGACATGGGCAGATGGTATGTTTAGCAAGTGTCCCCAGGCTTCAAATTAAATGGGTCACCAAGGCTGACAGTTGGGGCAGAGAATAATACTGTCTTGAGAGTTTGGCCTTATGGGAAACGTTGGGGTAGATGCCAACAAATTCAGTGTAGCCACATCCCAGGGGAGACAAGATTCAGCAACAGTGTCTGATTATTATTGCATAATCAGGGGTGTCATTATTGCATACTTTCACTTAACTCTTGATGGGTCTGTGAAAAATGTTGGCTACCCATGGTCTAATCTAAGTCTTTCTTTCCACTACTTTTCATTTGCCTGCTATTGTCTTTTAAGTCCTCACCTTCAGGAAAGCTGACTTTGACAAGCTCAGGAGGCTTGTTGTTGAGGCCCTAAGGGAACATGACTTGACTGGAAGAGTAATTCAAGATGAGTGGTTGCTCCACAAGGGACCAATCCTGACAGCACAAGGGATGGCCATCCCATCTCGGAGGAAGGGTAGCAAAAGAGTGCAGCAACCCCCTTGGCTCAGCATTGAAATTGAGGACCTACCTCCTAAGCCTCAAAAGAGAGACTTAATAAAGGATGGAAGGTTGGAATTACCACCAAGGAGGAGTACTCAGCACTGGTCTGTACCTACAGAGAGCAGATCAGGAAAGCCAGGCTGCAACCGAGCTCCATCTGGCTTCACATATCATGGATAACAAAAAGTCCTTCTTCAGATATGTAGGGAGTCAGAAAAAAAAGCAAGAGTAATATTCGACCCCTGCTGAACCAAACAGGACAGCTGATAACCGATGCCCAGGAAAAGGCCAACCTGCTTCATGGGTACTTTGTGTCAGTTTCTCATCACTCCAATGGTACCACCCTGCCTAGCAAGATGCAGGACAGCCAGGGTGAGAGTGTATTTATACCCAGCATTGGTGTTGATCTAGTAAAGGATCACCTTGAGAGGCTGAACATCTTCAAGTCAGCTGGTCCTGACAGATTACACTCTAGGGTACTCAAAGAGCTGGCAGATGTCATAACCTAACCATTAGCAAAAATATTAAAAAATTCGTGGTGCTCAGGTAGAGTACCTGCAGACTGGAAGAAGGCCAGTGTGGTACACATCTTTAAGAGAGGGTGGAAAGTAGATCCAGGGAATTACAGGCCAATCAGTTTGACCCCAATCCCTGGTAAGTGGGCAGACACAAACCTGATGATGTTCAATACTGATAAATGCAAGGTACTTCACCTCGGGGGAAAAACCCTGCAGCATACTTATAGGCTCGGCAGTGCTACACTTGCTATCACCACTGTGGAAAGAGACTTAAAGTTCATGACTGACCACAAGATGAACATGAGCCACCAATGTAATGTCGCAACTGGTTAAGCAAACAAAACCCTCACTTGCATCTATAGATGCTTCTCAAGTAAATCTCAGGATGTCATCCTCCTGCTGTACTTGGCCTTGGTGAGGCTGCAGCTGGTGTACTGCATCCAATTTTGGGCTCTGCAATTCAAGAAAGATGTCAAGAAGCTTGAGAAAGTCCAGAGGAGAGCCACACGCATGATCAGAGGGCAAGAGAATAGGCCTTATGAAGAGAGGCTTGGAGCCATGGGACTCTTCAACCTGGAAAAGTGCAGGCTCAGGAGGGACCTGGTGGCTGCCTATAAGTACACGACAGGTGTTCATCAGGATCTGGGAGAATGTCTGTTCACCAGAGCGCCCCAAGGAAAAACAAGGACCAATGGTCATAAACTCCTATGAGACTGCTTTAGGCTGGACGTAAGAAAAACACTTCTTTACTGTCTGACCTCCCAGGACCTGGAATAGACTCCCTCCAGGTGTGGTTGAGGCACCTACTCTGGACTTATTCAAGGAACGCTTGGATGCTTATCTTGCTGGGGTCCTTTGACCCTAGCTGACTTCCTGCTCCCGGAGCAGGAGACTGGACTTGATGATCTTCAAGGTCCCTTCCAGCCCTAACGTTTATGAAATCTGTGAAAGTTTTGTCCATACTTGGAATGTAAGCCTTAAAATGCTTATTTCACAGAACACTATCTAAATAATTAAAAGAATTCTTGCCATGCTGTCACACATTGATTAAATACTTACACATCTATTCTATGCCTGTATACTATGCTGTTTTCAAGAATTTATGTTACTGTATTTCCGTAAAAACTTTTTATAGAGATAGGGTATTGTTTTAGTGCTCAAGATACAGCTTGTAGGACCTACGGATTTTGTTTTGATTTATCTGAGTTGGGTGGTTTATTAAGAGTAGGGAAACCAAAATAGTTGACTTTTACCTTCATCACTCTCTGGGTCATTGGAACACATAAGCCTTGTCACTGTATCAAAGTGTACTTCTCAGGAGATGGCCAATAATAAATTTAATGATTAATCTAATCACTGTCAGTGTTATGGGTAGAAATTAATTGTACTCGATATTGTCTTAAGAACAAGGGACAAAATGGACCTACTGATTTAGGGTACCTCATATGAGACACCAAGAAGGGATCTGGTTTTCATAAAATGTTTAATAATTCTGCTCTGAAAATCACGTTACTTGGGATATCACAAGAAAACATAAGTTCCTTTTAAAAATTATGGTTGATAACTCCAATTAATGGTGTATTTAGCTAAATAAAGCCTTCTTATTGAAATTAAAGAAACAGAATTTAAAGCAAGAGTCTCTATTCACATAGATTTTGGGAGAAACAACTTTCTGATAGGATGGAGGGATGCTATAATGCAACTGCATACTACAAAAACTAATGTGTACATAGGTAAAGTCTGGGGACTGTTTAGGATCACTTTTCACAATGACATACTAAATTTCACAATTTAGTGAAATTGTGCCTGCCCCCTGCCCCTGGGGCTCCCCCAGTCCCCACCCATCCCTGAGCTACATCCCTGCTCCTTGCAGTTCCCCAAAAAAACTTGTCCCTCCCCTCAACTTACTTGTGGCGGTCCCCTCTCTGTTCCAGGGGCAGGTAGAAAAGGGTTTACTTGCCTGCCTGGCTGCTGCTGCCAGCCCATTGCTCTTTACCAGGCTGAGCCCAGCCTAGAGGGTAGTGGTGATGGCCAGGTAGGCAGATTAACCCTTCCCTGACTTCTCCCCGGGACAGTGGGTAGCCACAAGTAAGCAGCGGATGGTGGAAGGGGCAGTGAGCAGAGACCTAGTGTGCTGTGGAGTGTAGGAGGGGTAGCAGGCCTGATCCATGCCAGCAAGGGAGAGGGAATAGGTAGGGTATTCAAACTAAGGTGTAGCCTAGAGTGGCTACACCTTAATGTAACACGAGTTGGGTAGCATGGATCAGAGATAATCCTGCTGTGGAGTGGTGTAACTTTGAGGTGCATAACCAGTGCTTAAGACTAGTTTCAGGTGTTAATGTGTAGACAATCCAGGGGTTTATCCAGGTCCAGGAGCTGCCCAAAATTACTATGTAGAAAGGCCCATACTGTAAATAAAATGGATGGAGGGCAAAAAAAAATAAAAAGAGAGGGAACCAGACAGTCCATTTCTAACTGATTTTTTTAATAGATGCATATGAATAAATGGAAAGCATCTACCACTCTCCCCTTCCCCCAAAGTAGAACTCCAGAACTCCTCTGCTCAAACAGTACAGAATAAAAGAGGAAGAGAAACAGTATTTCCCTTTGAAGTTTAGCTGCTTGAGAAGTGCTAGTGGCCTGACTTCAAAGAGAAACTGTCCTCCCTTCCTGACTGAAACACTTCTGAGGGAACTAATTTACCTTCTCTGGTGAAAGTCAAGCCTTCCGCAGCCTTGCTACCTAGGAAATGCTGTAACTGGTGGACTCTTGAACTAAGTGACAAGTTTCTTTGAAGTTCATCTGCTCAATTCATTAGCATTTCAGAGATGGTGAAGTGACTTTTTAATTTTGATTTTGTTTAAAAAGCTAATTGGGGAGTTCCCAATTTAGCTCTTAAGTTATAATAGACTTTAAAGGGCAACATTTTCAAAGGCAGCTTAAGTTTCAGAACCTAATATGGCACCACCATATGTTCTTAAGTATGCACACCCAAATTTCCACATCTTCTCATAGCTCATATTTTCATGTCAAATATCATTTGTGTGTACGAATAATAATTATTCAAGTGCTATAACAGAGCTGGGCACAAAAAAATATTTTTATTTACAACTTGTTGGCCTACATATGCATCCTTCAAACAAGCAAAATTTGACCATGAAGAATCAGATTCTGACACAAGAAACACATTTATTTACACGAGTAAAATCTCAAAAGGAAATTAAACCCCAAACTTAAAATCCAACTCACCCACAAAATAACCCATCACAAGTATATATTTACTGTACCAAATACATTTGTTTGCTATATGTGAATCTAAGGAAACATGTAAAGAACTAGAAGTGGGGAGGAAATACACAGGAGTTAGAGAGATGAGTAGATCAGATGAAAAACAAAAGAAGGAATTCAAATTAAAAATAGCTTTAAAATAAATTATAAACAGAAATAAAAGATACAACAGTTAAGACTTCTTTTTTACCACTTAATTTCCCTTTACATAGTGGAAGGTAATCTTAAAATAAGAGAAAGAAATATTTTAAAATGATAATTTAAATAAATTAATTGAAGATTAAAGGGCCATATTGTAATAGCATTAAGGCACTCCAGGGCATGTTTTATTAGTCCATTAATATACTCTTCGGGTGGCTAAAAGCACTCAGCTACACAATGCACCCAAATTGTACATTAATTGACCAATAAACCACACTCTGTTGTGTTTCAGTACTATGATACTCCTATAAATGTAATGAGCACATTTTTGTTTATAAAGTATTCCTTGATAATTCCAGTCTCTACAGCAAAACTGTTCCATTAAACAGAACATTAGCCAAAAGCACCATGTATGTATTTAGAAAGGTTGCCCCATTTTTTTGCGAGGGCAAAGATGGTTAGAATTTTTGCTTTTTTGTGTGTTTTCTGTATAAAGGCAAGGATAGCCCAATCCATTCACTTACAGGGGATGAACACATCCACAAAGGGAGAGAGAGGAAAACCCTCAGGCTAGGGACACACATTCGAAAAGCCAGAGCCTGAACTGATTGAATCTTTGCAGGTTTGTCTAACCTGCCTGCATTGAATCAATCTACAACTATACAGACATTCCCTCTGGACTGAGGAAATGGAGCACATACCTGCAGTTTCTCAAGCCAGGAGCCGGGGACTCTAGAGCAAGCCCTTGGCTGCAACACAGCTGTGTGGAGAGGGGAGGGGTGTGCAGGGCTAGCCTAAGAAGTAGCTTTGGGATGGCAGCCCCTGTCAAGGTTTCCAGAGAGTGTGCTGCATCCCAAGCGGGGGGGAGCTGCACTGCAGGGTAGGGAAAGCTGCTGCAAACTGTGGTGGCAGCAGAAGTGTGCGTGTGTGTGGGGGGCCTGTCCTTTCTGAGCACCAGTGCTGCCATGCACAGGCCGTTGTAGTTCTGCCTACCCCACAGCGTGGCTCCACCACTGGGAAGGGGCTCATGTTTCCAGACACCATAACCAGGACTGCTGCCCTCATCAAGAGCCCTGCCCCCTCACTGCTGTAGTGGCAGGATAGGGGCATGGCCAGGTGCCAGCCAGCAGGGCCCCTTAGGAAGGGGACAGGAAGGGGGGTTATTCCCCCTCCCTCTGGTGTCCGTTGGGGGGGGGGCAGGTAGGAGGTTATTCTGCTGCTTGCCTCAAGCAAGCAGTGAGTGGCAGCAGAGGTGTTCAGGGAGGGCAAACCTGGCTGTGGTCCCCTGAAAACAGTGTGCATAGAGTGGGAAATACCACCCCTCTGTGCCCCTTCTGTCTCAGGGGCCATGCTGGCCTGCCTCTGGCTGTGTCCAGCCCCGCTGCTGCACCAGTGAGCGGGGAGTGCCTGGTGGACCTGGCTTGGGTCCCTGCTGGTGGGGACAAAGAGGGGAGAATTAAACCCCTCTCTGGCCAATTCAGACAAGGCTACTGTCGGGACTGACCATGCCCCCACCGCTAGAGTAGTCAGCATGGATAAGTGCAGGTCCATGCTGGTGAGACAGTGGAGGGAGGGGTAGAATAAACTTTTTCTGTGCTCGGTTTCAGAACCAGTGTCTGGCCAGAACTGAACCCCTGCCTGTCCCTGCTCTGGCTGGGGAGCAGAGGGGTGGGACCAGCCCTTCTCCACTGGAGCAGAGCACCCAGCCCAGAGATCATGCTGAGATGCTGGGGGACTCTAGTTTAACTTAAACTGGGAAGGGGCCTGGGACAGACATTGCATAAACCAATTTGAGCTCAATCAGTTAAGTCTGATGCTTCATTCAGCCAATTTATCTGAAAACAGTTTTGACCATTTTGAAACTGGTTTGTATGTACTGAACATCTGTTCTGTTACATGTTTAAACCAATTTCTGAGCTCTTATACCAGTTTGTATGTAACGTCTGTCCCTAGCCTCAGTCTTAGACACCCCACCATGCTTCCTCACTGAACAAGGTACACTACCGTATGGAATGGCTATCCCTGTGTACTTGGTCTATGAGGAATTTTGTCTTCCAGAAGCATGATCATTTCTCAGGTTCCCTACATAGCGGTGAAGCTCCTCATGGGCTATCACTTAGGACTGTCAGTATGTAGCTGGGTATCAGCATGTTCAGACAGCATTATTGATTTTCCTTACAATTCAGTCAAGTACATGATTGCTACTCAAAGCATGGAGTTACCTAAAATTGTTATACTTGCACTTACATTCCTTGCATTTGTTAAAGTACAGGACTAAATCTACAGATGTGGGTGAAACCAGAAAATGATAAATGATGCTATACCCTATGCTTTGAAAACTCTTGGGTGGGTATACATTAATATATGTACAAATCAGGTAACTACAGGAAAATAGTAGCTAAGAAGACAATCACTGAATATGAGCACAGTAAATAAACTCTTCTATGTGTAAATATTAGGGGAGGAAGAATAGAACTAGGAAAGGTAATGTAGAAAGGGAAAGAGGAGTCAATTTTGAAAGAAAGAGAGCAGAAGGTCTACTTCACAAACACCACTGAAAGGTCTAGAACAGAGCCTAGGCAGGGACCATAAATCTCACTCGTCTCTTCAGGATCCACCTCTGCTGCATGAAGAATGTGAGAACTTATTTTTACTATCAGTTTCTGTTGTGCTCAGGCTGCAAAAAATTGTGCTATGTATTCTGCACAATAGTGACTTAGATAAGTACCAATATAATGTCACATGATGAACTTCTTTCCTTTTTTGAACCTAAGGACTAACTCAATAACAGACCACATATACAAGAAGACCGAATTAGTTTTGGCCAGGCAACCTATACTCTGGCATTTCTTAGTAACAAGCTAAGGGGCTGGTTTTGAAACCATAACTTAGGATAACTTAGGATAACTATAACTTAGGATTTGTTGATAAGGGTAACTTTGTATATGCTTTAGCATTACAGAAGCTATAACATCATAGCACTAAAGGCTTTCTGTAATAGCTCTGTTTTACATATTACTATTAAAGATTATTAGCCATCTGTTGCAATAATTTAAAAAAGAAAAAAGTTAAAACAGTTCAAGGTAAAGATTGTTTGTTTACTTGAGTGATGAACTCAGACAGTAGATCAGCCTCTGGTTCTAGGACACAGAATGTTATGATCTAACCATAAATTTTATCATAGCTATAAAGAAGTTGCAGGTTAAGAGATGCCACAAACTTACTATGATTTGTGTCACTGCTTTGTGCTATAGATCATTGCCACAGGACTCATATTCCAAACCATTTCCAAAGTTATAGGAATGCAGAAGCATATGTCCTAATGCATTATTTAAAAGAATCTGGAAAGGAATGATTTTTCCTCTTTTATTTTATCAAGGGGACCCCACTAACACAGAGCATCAAACTACAATAAATCCTGTATGTAGTGTTGTTCTCCCCCATAGATCCCATTTCCATATCACTGAAATCAAATTAATGATTTCAATGATGCAAGTAAATATTAGAGGCTGAAGAATCTACAGAATCTGTTTTTCTATTTACATGTGAATACTTTCTGTTAATTATAGCCTAATAAGTCAGAAGCACAGCTATGGAAATCTATTGACATGAGGCTTTACTGAATATACCTTATACTGGGCTCCTTAAAAACACTAATCATAGATACCAGCCAAAATGTTAAAATGTTGCCAATTTTAATGAAAATGTTTAGTTGAAAATTGGTGTAGAGTTGGAATGATGTTGTTATAAAATAGATGAGAAGCAAGGATTTGGGGGACAAACTCTTTTTGGACCAACTACATAGTTGGGACAGGGCTTAGATAAGGTTTTGGGCACGGGGGTATGTCTACATGAGATGCTAACTGCACAGTAGCCTGATTGTACTATGTATTAGCATGCAGGGCGAAAACCATGCTAATATGGTCATGTGCAATAGCATTAGGCTACTGTGCAGTTACTGTCACTAGAAAACCATGGGCCAGCGCTACTGCACAATAGCATAAGTTACTGCACATTGATTTAGAATGTGGTTATACAAGTACTAAACTTAATGTGTAGCAAGCCCCCCCAGTTTGTTTTTAAATACTTTCCCTCCTCTTTCCTAACCATTTCTAACTTTCTTTCGGACATCTTTATCCTTATAAGTAGTTATTGGTAGTATTAAGTAAGCTAAGTTCTTATATGACAAGCCCCTTTTTTTAATATTGTAAATAGTGTTTTGCTAGGTTTGTATTGATTTTTACTGTTGTATATTGTATTATTATCATTTTCGTATTGATGTTTATTGTTTCATATGTATATTGTATGTTTTAGGCCTGTGTTTGTAAGTGAACCAAGGTAATGTCAAGTTTCCATTTTATATGTCAAGCCTCCATCTTGTGTCCTCTCCCTGGGCATCCCCTGTGTTGTAACTGTGTGATTCATGTACCCCTCCCATGTAAATCAGTTCCTGGATGAATGGGAGTGATTGGGAATGATTGAAATACAATGGTAGCAGGCCTCTACTGAATGGCCTGTAACAACCGGGCCATCACCTCGCATTGATTCATCCAGGAACCACAGACCTCACCCAGGAACAGAGACAAGAACCCAGCATTTGAAAGTAAAAAAGACCCTGCAAAACCAGCAACTCTACTATTGTACCCCACCATTACAGACACCCAAAACTGCACATCCCTGCATGGAGCACACATGCTCAGTATGCCAGCGGCTGACCCTTCCCTGGGTATGCCTCCTGTCACTAGGGTCACACAAGTTCTGTCCCTATAAAAAGGGGCAGGGAAGACAGACCCAGTGGGAATGCCATTTCTATCTGAACCAGACCAGCTCCACATCACGCTGCCTATCCACCCCAGAGGCCCTGCCAGCGACCCCCTCTGGACAACACCAAGCTGAAGGAGACCCCTCCTGGCCATGGAGGACCAACTTTCCACCTGGGATAGGTAGATATCACCTGCACATTTCCTCCTCCAATTTGGACTTTCTCTTTTCTCCTGGACTTCACCCCCGGCACCAAGCCTCTTTAACCCCTGCTGCCATTGTGTATGTGTGTGTGTGCACACAAAGGAACCAATAAGATGTTGTGTCACCATCTCCTCTGTTCAATAAAACCACTGACATTTGTAATCATGGGTTGGGTTGTATTTTATCAAGCTCTTGTCCCTTCCCCATCTTAAATTCCAGTCTCTCTCTCAGCTTTCCCCCACTTCTCCTTGCCACCTTTCAGCTCCTCTCTGTTCCTTCTCCATTCCCCTGCTGCGGCCTCTTGGCCCTTGTTTTCTGCCGTCTCTCAGTCCTATTTCTGCCATCCATCACCTTCTTCCTGCATGTTTCCACAGCCCTTCCCACCATTTATGCCACTTCTAGCCTCCTGACCCTGTTCTTGCTGTCCACCTCCTCTTTCCCATGTCTTTTCACAGCTCTTCCTGCCACTTTTAGCCTCTCAGCCCTGCTCATTTCTGCTTCCTGCTGCCTCTCCCCATTTCTCTCTCCACCTTCTGTTCCCAACCTTTCCTGCCCGCACTTCCCTCTGTGTTCTCCAGCTTTCCCTCACACCCTTGCTATCTGCTCCTTCTCCCCCCACCCCAGTCTTCTGGCCTGCCACCAACTTCCCTACAGGTCCTTCAGGCTGCCCCACAGGTTTCCTGGCACCCAGAGCCCTCCTCCAGCTCCCGGCACTGGCAGCCCCTCTGCCCTGTACCTTCCTGAGCTCCTCAGCAGTCCCTCTCCAGCATCCCTGGTTCCTGGAGGCAACCCCCAATTTCCTCCATACCCTTTCTAGCTCTCCTGCACCCTCTGTCCCAGTTTCCCTCTCCCTGTTTACCTTGTGGCTCCCCTGTAGCTTGGGCTTCAGTCCCAGCCTCTGTGCCAGCTTCTCTCCGGCATCACTCCACTGTTCTGCAAGCTTTGGGCTTGCCCTTTAATCAGTTAAGGTAAATTAACCTAAAGTAACCCCCAAGCCTCAGTTCTTTAGCCCAGCTCTCTCTAGTCTATCAGTTCTAATCCTGGTCCCGGTAACTTTTACTCCCAGCAACTTTCACTCACTATACTTCCACTTTCTTACCTTAACCTTTCCCCAGGTATCCCAAGTACACCAAGCACATACATACAAACAGATCACAACACCCAAGTTAGGAACTCATCTGTGTGTACGTGTAGGTGAGTGGTATGTATGTGAACTGATATACATATATGTCACTGCGTGCATGATATACAAATTAGTGATCCGTGTGTGTCTATTGGGTGTACAGGTATTGAGAATTGATTCTGGTCTAATGTTTGGTCTGTATAGTGTGAGTAGGTGTTTGAACTGGTGACAGGTGCACATATGTCTAGGCTGGTAATTGACTGTGTGTGTGTGTATGCATCTAATTGATTTCTGTGTTTGTGTATGTGCAATTGTACACTGCACCCTCCTGTCTAGCAGCACAATTTTGAGATCCTGGGAGTTGGCCTGACCCCACAGGGCAACAAACGCGCCATAACTATGGTGCATTAATGAATGAGTAGATGCGTGCAAGGTACTCTTCTTCAGGTCAGGACCTGAGTAAACCACCTTAACATATGATATACCTTAAATGAACTATTTGTCAGATGTGGTTGTTTTCATTGTATGCTTCTCTTTATCAGCATGTACATTTCAAACACATTTCTGGAGTTTGGGGTTTCACATTTCATTCTAGCTTGGCCTGCAGCCATCCTATCTTGTACTAGATAAGTGGGCTTACACCAGGAAAGTATTTAAATGAGGGGGAAAAAAATCCCTGGAACAATCAGTTTCTGTCAGAAAATGGCGTTGGTGACTCGGTGATAGTACAGTTTCTTGTAAGCTGGTAATAAACTGTCCCCACTGTATAAGCATGGGGAGGCACTCTGTTCCTGGGACTGTCATGTTTCAGATAACATCCACCCACTTGTGTTCGCTAAATGTTCTCAAGGCAGTTTTTTTCCTGAAAGTGTTAACCACAGTTTCTTGGACAAAGTTCCAGCTGGGGTAATTGCATTCTTCTTCACTTCAACCTTAAACTCCCTTTGCAGTTTCAAATGGTTGGAGAGGTTTTCATTACCTGTCTTCAGTGTTGTGTTGTGTGCTGTAATGTAAATAATGCCTCTATTTCAGCTTGAAGGCAGCTTTCAGTGGTAAGATGAAATGATCTTTTTGTAAAGCAGTTTGTGATCCTCTGGATTGACAGGTGAAAACTAAGTACACAACTGTTGTATATCTGTTTCTTTTTAAACAAAAAAGCCAGGCCTTTTTGATGCATGCAAAAACAATTTTAGGTCTAAGACATGTTTACCACAATTTGGGTAAACTTCTGCATCCATCTACATGCCAGTATCTATTTAAACAAAAGCTCTGCAAAATCAAGAAAAAAAAAATCTTAAATTCATTAAAAGTTAATGTTGTCTATAGCTGGATTAACTTTTATTGAAGCTGATGGCAATGAGACAGGGTTATGTTTCTTATTAGCAGTAGTTTCCTGAAGCTACTATCTACCTGATATAGAAACTCTTCCTATTGAACTGCCCAGCAAAGTTAAGTTTTAACTTTACAGGAAGTCTGTGGTGGTCACTCAGCCTCCTAAAGGTACGTTTCTAAGTATTTTCTTGGGGTCCAGTTGAATCCACTTGACATCTTCAATGTGGGAGTGACATTTTTATGGTTAAAACATTTAAACAAACAGTCAGTGGGAAAATTCTCTGTTAATGTAAACCAGTGCAGAGCCATTTAGCTCAAGGTGAAATCTCTTTCCAGTCTGCCCTCTCTACATCTATATTAAGTTAATGTGCTGACACTTCTCTAAAATTTGGAATGGTGTTTGCACCCCATTAATTGGAGATTTTTATTCGGCAAAGCAAGGCTCTTGGCTCTGTTCTACCCAAGGGAATGTTTATTAAACCTAGAGTCAGAGGTTCTTAAACATAATGGTCCTTGGAAATGTTTTAGTAATAGAAGCAGCCAGTTTCCACAGCTTCTTTTAAAGATCAGTGGAAAATTTTGCAGAATCGTATGGTGTTTTTTATTTCTTTAAGGAGAAAGAGGTGAGACAAGCCTTCAGCAAGATGTAAGCAATACTGCTGGCTGTCTTTGCAGGTGCAGCCAGAGATCCAGAAAATTCTTTGCTATGGGCTCACTTGTGTCCTGACAATTTAAATTACCATGTAGTTGAAATAAACAGAACAGCAGATGAATCTGCAGTGCTATGCAGGAGAAACACGATAAATTTTAATGCTATATAAAATCGCCATTTACAGCAGTGGAGTTGGGATTTCATCAAACTACTCCATCTTTAACCCCTGAAAAAAATAATCACACCCATAATTTTAAATAAGTATTTTCCAAATAGCAGCCTGCAGGCTGCATGTGGCCCCTGAGGGGTTATCCATGTTGCCACTCCCCAACCCTCTACCCTAGTTACAGCTTCCCCAGTGTTCAAGAGCTGGCTGGAGTGTCCAAGCTGCACACACAGTAAAGTGGTATGCGCAGTATACAATGGTTGTGGGGGGGCGGGGGGGCAGGTTGCCTGTGTGGTTTGGAGGAAAAGGTGGGTTGGGGGGAGGTGGAAGGAACCAGGCTGCATTCACTGTGTGTAGCAGGACAAAATGCTGGGCAGCCTATGGGAGGGAGCTGGGAGGGAGGCACCTAGGCCTGTGGCATGAATGCCATACGGCCTGCATGTTAGACATTTAGACAGCCCTATTTTCAGTGATGTTTTACAGCTTACATGGGCAGAAACCTCTTAAATCATGGGCTTACATGGGCAGAAACCGCTTTCTTCCCAACGTGGATCCAGATACCCACACAGAGCACAGCCTTTCATGGCTACACACCAGGAAAAACTGCATCAAGCTGTCCTCTACCAGACCTACCACTGCTTACCTTCTCAAACTATATTACTTCAGTGACTTTAAGGAAGGAAATGACATTTACAGAATTACATCTCTTCCATATCTTTTTAAACCCCAAGTATTGATTAAAAAGCTCTCAAATATTGCTCTCATGGATTTCATACAGAGTACTGTTAATATTACTGTCAGCTTTTTTTCATGGGCAACCATGTTCTTATCATGGCCACATTTAAAAGAATGTCATTTATAGCTGTAAATTTGTATTAGTTTTTCCAGAGTTTCTAATGGACAGCTATGATTTGGAATAATTTTACCAGCCATCTAGTTTTGAGAGACCTTTTTTTTTTAAAAGGTTGCTTACCTTGTCTCTTTAAATTATCTACAGTGGAAGACATGATGTATTTGTTTTTGTGGTTCTGCGTTTTGTTAATTTTAGTCACAACACATACTGATCCTTCCTCCTAGAGCAGTTTCACTTTCCCTTGGTCTAAGTCCTCACTTATATTCTTCATGTTTAACATCCTTATTTCTGAAACCTTTTTGGAAATTCATCGATTTGGTTTCCCCAAATTCTTTCTAATATTCTTTCCTGTCTTCTGGTGTTAAAAGTTTTGATTTTATTCTTTGGATCACCAAAGCATCACTGATGCTTCCATTTGGCTTCTAGTAGCTTCTTCACAGTATCAGTTTTGCAATGTTTCCCTTAGCATCAAAGTATTCAGGAAGCATTGGTCATAAACTTAGAAAGATCTCTTTTTCTCTAATAGCTGTACTTCTAGACCTTAGCACTTTTGAATGTGTGAATGTTCATTTGGCTTCCTATATTTCAATGTCAGCTTCTCCTTTTACTACTTCTGGACCAATCCATACTTACTTTTTCTGTGCGTCTCCCTTTTTCACACAGATTGGCTTTTGACTATTGGATTTGAATTTTGTCCTCTGTGATACGTAGTGTACCATGGTGACAGTCTCTTCCAACCTACCACCAACTCTTTCTTCAAGTGTTTTGAAATATAGTGTCATTTGGTGAATAGTAACTAGCCTGCCACCTCACGTGTTTTTGCATGCATACAAGTTTTACATTTTTTTCCTACCCTGATAACTGGAATGTCCAGAGCAAGTTTAAATGCCCAGATCAGAAATGGCTGCCACACATTACTTTTTATCATCTTGTGCCCTGAGCAGAAATGACTACAGGCATTCAACAGTTTCACAACTAGAAGATTTTGGTTTTAATTTTTTGAAGGGAGGATGGGGGGGGGGGAGGGGGCAACAGGACATCTTGGATGTAGTGTGGTTTGAAATTTAAATGCAGCACTTAATGAGCTTAAGTTAAAATCAAAATTACTCACAAGCTTCAAATGAAGTGTTTTATTAGGAAGGACTCTAAGGATGCATTCTGACAAGCATGCACATGTGGTTTTTGCAGAGCAGCAGGGTTTTTTTTGACACTGGGAGATTCTGATGTCTTAAAACATGCTGCTAAATAAAAGCAGCTTGGTGCATGTGGCAACAGGGTGCACCACCAGAAACAGAGCCTGGTCAGCCAGTCATGCTCTGGTTGCTGGCCAGGCTCTGAGTGGGCAGCTCACTGCTGCTGCTGCTGCCCCAGGAGGCCCTCAGGACCTCAGATAAGGCTGCTGGGGTCAGTACAGGCATTGGCCTCAGCTTTCCCAATACCCTACCCAGGTCAGCTTGCCTCACGCTGGAGTGCACGTGCAGGAGCTGCTGTTTTGTCCTGTGGGAAACACTATTTGTCATGCATTTCCTATGGGACAAATATGTGCTGCTGCTATTTGCCTTGTGGGAAATGCATGCTCCTGAATGTGCATGCTCATCAGGATGTGCCCTATGTGTATACTTATCGTCCTTCTTGGTACTGGATTTTTACACATCCTTTCTGGCCCTTCCTCCACTCCCTTTCTTAGCACTCCACCCCTAGCTGAGGTCCACTGAAGTGCCCTGTAGATTCAAATCCAAACCCATAAATACCAAGATGAATGGTCTCAGTATCAGAGCTAGTCCTCCATGCCAAAACAGTGGTCTCAGACTTGAGGAAACTGCTGCTGTAGCTGCCTATGCACCAGACACCTGTCTAGGAAAGCTTGTTCTTATATGATACAACAATAAGCATTAAAGAAGGCATTACTAAAAGTTCAAGTCAAAGTACTTTGTAACTACAGTATTTCAATTTGCTACGTTTGTGCTACATCTCCCAAATTTGAGGGCATTGATCTGATTTCATGTTCTCTTATTTTAAAGATAGCCACGTTAAAAGAGCCTTTCATATGTCCTTCAGCAATCCAACTTATTTGTTTTACTATGCATAAAGAGGACCTTATATGGCCATAAAGGACATTTTTCAAATATAGTAAAACTTAATTCAGATAAAGGATGAATTAGGTACTAGAGAAAGAGCACATATGGCCAGTTAGGCTAATGATAGTCACTATATGTAAGGAGTCTATCAGAAGTAATTATCTGTGCATTCCACACTGACTTGCATTATTTGACATGACTTTAAAAGAAACTGTTTTTTAATGGCATGTGTTCTAGAAGGCAGGGCTACATTTAAGAATTCAAACTTAATTTGGGGATTTTTTTTAGTAGGTTAATCCAATGCTAATACTGAGAAACTGAACACTCATTTATTTTGTTCGTTTTTCTGGTATGGGTAAAAGCAAGAAATAGTGGTGCTCAGTGAAAATCAAGTCTCATTACCTGAACAATATTTACTTCCCTCCATGTGGTCTGTACCTTCCCTTAATCTGGAGTCTGCCTGAATAGTGCATTACAATTATGGCCCAGAAGCATGGCAACTTTGTCCTCACCATCTCTACTGAAAAATATAAAAGTGAGTATAAAATGATATATAGCTACATAAACATATATAGATATAGATAGCTATATCCATATATCTATATTTATATCTGTATCTATCTATCTATAATGTATGAAATGACTGTTACTGCCCATTATTTCCCATTTTTTGCATGAGGTCCTTGTGGTCCTCCATGACCTGGGTCTTCCTTTCACTCTCAGTTTCTCCACTTAACTTGCATGCTGTGTTTTGAGGTTAAACCAGTGAGTGGACCCCATGGGGGAAGAGGGCCTTGCTAACTGGGTGTAGTACTTCTCATGACCAATTCCCCAAGTTCTCCTCTAGTCTGCAGTCAGGAGACAGCTTCCACAGTTTTTCTTTGCAAGTTAACTTGTAGCCAAGTCTTACAGTTCATCTTTAAAATGAATGTCTTTTTATAAACAGATCAAAAAATAATCACTGGGCTCTGATGAGAGAGAGAAAAGAGGGCCTTAAATTTAAGGAACTGATCCATAATATAAGCAACCCTAGTTCAATGGAACAAATCACTTAATTTTCACGTGCTTCGGTTACTGATCCTAAGCACAGAAACTTGCTTACTACCAGGGATAAATTCACTGATTATTGTAAAACGTTCCTATGCTACACTAATAGGAGCTGCATAATACGCCTGTGGAAGGAAGCATAGAAAGAATGGACCAATCAGTAAGGCAATATCCTGGCACTGAGAACCTGAATTTAAGTCCCTATTCTTTCCCCACTATCCCCTGATATATCTTGGATAAGTCACTAAGGACCAGATTTTAAAGCTTTTCATGCATTGATTCTGTGAGTTGTGCAAAGTCTATGTAATTTAAGTCCTCCTTCAAAAAGTGACTGAAGCACTTAAGGAATCTAAGTCTCATTGAAAGCCACAGGGCTCAAGTCATTAATGAGAATGTGAGTTTGCCATCTTGGTCACTTAGACCTTGTAGCACTCAGTGAAACAGTGCACAGCTACCTTTACAAAGCTGTCATTTAGACTTGCTATCCCTCAATTCCCTTTCTGTTAAATAATAATCAGCAGCACTTCTGCTCCTTAAACAGCCAAAGTAGGAATGGATATGCTAAGGACTAATAGGATATAAAATATAATAACAGGGACCATATTAGTAGCAAAGACCTATAGCCATGCAACAGTGAATGTACCCAAGCTTGTCTAATCTCAGAAACAGAAGTGTTTCAGGACTGTCCAGTACTTGTAGAAGAGACTACTAAGAGTCTGAAAGCCAAGTGGTCATTCTTAAGCCCTGGAAAACTATTATACCACAGTAAGTGGCAAAGTGAAAAGATGGCCCTAACATGGCTGCTGAATGATGAAAAGGAATAAATAATTCTGTAATGAATAGGGAAAGAAGTGCCAGAAACAACAAAATAAGTACTCAGAACTTTTGATCATATGTATTTTTAATAGGCCACCAAAGCAGCAAAGTCAAAACATAGAAGTCATCTATATTTTGTATGTGGCAAACAATTAATTTTATTGTAGACTCTATATTTTATTGTATAGTCTAGTAGTTCATATTCAGATGAACATGAATTAGAGTATTTACTTTTGGCACAAGAAAATTAACTAAAATTACAGTAATTTAACTTAAAACTATCTAGATTCTTGATGCTGGAAAACCTTTTAGAGCTTCCAGTCTCATACAAGAGACTCAGATCCATCAATTTCATGGTTGACACATTTCATGGGCCTGGTGATTTTATAATAACCCTGATTTATGTTGGGTTACAGTCACATCAAACAACAAAATGAAGTAGTGAAAATATTTTCAATGCCGCAAGAAAGATTTTTGTTTAAGATGTAACTATACACAGTCTGGTTTGTTCTTTGTGTAACATGAAAGTTGATTAAGCTCATAACTATCAGAACTAATTTTTTGTTCTTTAAAAAGTAGTATTCTAATGTACTACCCAGAAGTCTCTATTATTACTTTTCATAGAAGGTGCCATCATTAAAAGTTTATTTTGGCTGACATACTGCCTGACTGTGGCAAACAAGGATGCCCCAAATACAAGGGGAAAATAAGTCAATTTGGGTTTTCCATTTACTCTGCAGGTTTTTTTGAATACTGATTTAATCCACCTATCTAAGACAGCAACTGAGGTTTGAGTCCTTGACCAGAATCAAGCAATGGAGAGACTTGAACCTTTATTTCCCAGATGTACCCTCCCACCACCAGGTTACTGATTCCTTGGTGGTGTTAGTGTGGATATCTCTATCTAAGCAGAAATTCTTTCCTGGACTGAAGAGAACTTTCCTATTAAAATGGGCATATATAATCAGGACAAAATTTGCAATTCCAACAAATCAATATTTTGTAACAAAAATGTTTAATTGAAAAATCCCCAATTGTAGTCATACAGCAAAACACCATCTCACAAAATGTCTGTGATTCAGATAAAAGATCATATTCTCCTGTTAGGAAATTTGAGCCAAGATAAATGATAATTTAAGAATAAACAAGAAGGAGGGAAGGAAAACTTACTATAAGAAGAAGCCACTACAGGTTGGGTTTCCACAGTGAAGCTGCAATATAATTTGGGAGTATATCAGATAATTCCAGGTTGGTTTATTTTCCTTCCCTCCAACATTGTTCCCAGTGCTGTAGACCATTGATTTGCTTCTTACCAGACAGCACGGGGGCTAAGCCAAGCTAAGTATAACTGCTATATCTTAGCCTCTAAAAATCATCTCACTTCAGTCACAGGAGTTAGTAACTTTCTACCTCTAAGTTCCACACACACAGAACTTGGCTACTTAGCATTGCAGTGGCCTTTTTTTCTTTTTTTTAACTCATGATTCTAGGAAAAAAAACAAGAAACAGGGGTTACCATTACTTAAAAAAACACAAAGCTCATTTGGCATGGGATCATAACCAAAGTGGAAAACAGTTTTCTGATTTCCAGTAAAACAAGTAGGAATAGCTAAAGTACCCAGCTTTCCTGATGGATCACTAGCATCTTTGACATTTAGAGATATACACACTAGGGTAATCCAGGCATATTAATTGTAACATGTTCAAAGCAATATCTTATTTATTTAAGCAGTGCACACTTTGCAAAAATGTAATATAGCACAATACAACCTTATATCTGTCCTGGTATTTATCTGGCTTCCTCAGACGACATATAATACCTACTTACAAAACACATTGGGTACATCTATACATGCAATTAAAATGTAGACATAAACTTTGGCACAGTTTGTGCCAGAGTTTATTGATCCTGGGTGCAGTATTTGCATATGCGCCCAGGACCACAGCACGTTGAGCTAAGGTGAAGCAGCCTTGGGCTGGCAGAGGGCCCGGGGGGTCAGCCTGCCAGCTCAGGGCTTCTCCGCCCCAGTTCAATATGCTGCAGAGGGGTTGGAGGGGCATGAGGGTGCTACAATGCAGGGCAAGGCACTGTAGCACCCTTATGTCCCAGCCAGCTCTGGTGCATTTCAGCGCACATAACTACTTTGCTGTAGGATAGTACTTGTCCTGGACAGTACTATCATACAGCAGAATTCATCAACTGACTGTGCCCTAATAGGGGCACATGTAGGTGATGCTTTACTGTGGAGTTAATTAGTCAGCTCTGCAGTAAAGTGCACGTGTAGATGAACTTATTGAGAAGCAGACAATATCTCACTAGATTAAACTTCAGGAAGATTCCCTGCCTCCCCCCTGCCTCCTGTCCCAACTTCTTCATTCTAAAATGATCTAACTTAGGTGCCAGAGGGCTGATGAATAGTTCAGGGACAAGAATCAGAGAGGACAGCTTAAAGACACCTTGTTCTTTTGATCTTAAGAGAATGCATCTTTGTCCACAGATGAATTTCAGCACTTGAATCAATGATATGGTTCAACTATCCCTGACCTTTGAAGCCACATGCCTTGGCATCAGTACATACTGCAAAAGAACAAGTACTATTGGTGCATTAATGACAGGGCTAGACCTGGTGCTGGGTTTCACCAGAAGAGACTGTAAAAAGTGCTGGAATTGAGATCACAATATTGATAAATTAAATGTGTTGCATTATTTAATGTGATGGTTTTACAGAAGGTGACAATGCAGATTTAAAAAAAAAATCCTCTTAGATAAAACACAAGCTATACTTCTAAACCAAGAAAATCTATGGATAGATTTTAGCTAGAGCCTTGCATTTGAACAAATTGCACTATTTGCTATCTTTGAAAATAAGGGGAAAGTATGGGTTGCCTCTCGTTAATCAAGGGTGATTTATATTTGCTATGTTTTACTATCAAGACACTCATTGATAACAGACTTTATTTAAAGTATCATTTTCCATTACTTCAAATGCCTTCAACATTTTTCTTTAGAGTTAATTAGAATCAGTTTGGTATTTGGTAAATCAGCATATATGCAAAGCTTACTGAATGCAAATATTTAATTCCATCTATGTTTCCATTGATTTTTCATGTAAATAATGCTGCATATTTTGCATATCTTGTGGTCTTTTATTCAGTTTTCATTGGCACTTCACACTAAATTTCAGTTCCTTTTGAAACTATTTCACGTTCAGCATGTTATCTGGCATTAAAGGCTATGGTTTTGTTCTGTTTTCATTTAAATATTAAAGCAGTTAAGAAAAAATATATTATCAGATGCTTTTTCTAGTTTTCTCCAGTCCCGATGGCTGTAAAGATTAGTATTCCTGTTAAAGCATGCATAGTTCCAAGTGGATAGCCCTCTTTATGAAGGCCAAGGAAACGTTTTCAGTGAAGTCTCTTCGCTTGTCTACTTCTAACTCAGTTTGTGTGCAATATATAATTTGCCACATTTCTTTACAGCTAATAGGTTAATAGTGTTGCACATATAGGGACAAGTTTTGCTTTTTTTTTTCCTAAAGAGCTACTCCCATTATTAAAAATTACTATAATTACATCCTATTATACCCTGCTAGCATAAAACTGTCACACAACAGTAATATAAGAGAAAGTTATGCCATATTTTACAGTCCTTTTTTTGATGCCCAATATATATTCTTCCCATTATTCCAACATAAATATCCATTCCATTTTATAGTAAATTAGGTGGTAAAAATCTCCCTATGTTCACATCACACATGTGAGGATGATTTACTAATGCAGAGCCTAATCCAAAACCACTGACTTTAGCAGGCTTTGTTTCAAGTTAATGTGTGGGGCGGGAACTTCAGTGCTACCTGACCTGGTTTAACTACATTAAAAAATTTCTGTTGCTGTTTATTTCTATTTTGGCAAAACCATGTATACATTTGACTGTATTCCAATTTGTTCAAAAAGTACTATTTCAACTTACCGTATACCCACTATTTCTAATGATCTGCTTAGTGCCTACCCGCTTGTGGAAGGTTTAATATACATTACAGTGAGTGCTACTTCAGTCAGATTACTCCTGCTCATTTATGGTGTTGTCATAATGCAAACATAGCTAAGGAAGTATATGGGGAAGAGAAAAACAAACCAAAAGAAGAAAAGCACTTTCAAATCCTTGTTCTATAGAAAAAACACATGACTCCGCACCAACTATAAAAAAGCTCTCTCTCTTTTCCCCATTTTTTTTCTCCAAGAGAATCTTTCTAAAATATAAACATTCAATATCCATTACTTTAAAACCATTATTCCCAATGGACATTGGAGAAAATTGTGTTGCTATGGATGGGATAAACTTTCAGATGCCTACATAAACTTATATAAAACAATTCTCTAGTGAAGAAATCACTGAAAAAAATTCTGAAAAACAAGTTGTATAGGGGCACATATTTCCACTATTCCTTGATATCAAACAGAAGAAAACAGAATGAGCCATATTCTGTTTAGGCACAACACAAGTAATTTAGTAACTCCACTTGCAGCACTATCTGAAGCCAGAAACATATTATAACTTGTGGCCTAAAATATTTTCTGTCTCAAAATAATTCTATTTTTGTGTAATTATACTTATATTTTACCAAAAGGGGGTTGATATTAGATGCAGGACGTTTCCAGTTCTAAGGATTTTGACTTCAGTGATTTGTGGGTATTTGTTATTATCTTGGTCATGGAAACATAATGGAAGACTAACTAAGAAATTTTCCCTTATTTAGGAAAAATGATCTATTATGGTAAATGGAGGCAAAGAAAAATCACTGACAGATTCCTATGGTCTCTCTGCATTGGGAATTAAGAAAACCTTAATGAATAATGCTTGGATAAATGTAAGCACTGCATTGCACTGCACTGTTCAATACTGAATGCTATATTTTAAAAAACGAAATAGTAATAGTTGTTTCCTGGGCGATGACAGGGCACTTAAAGAAAGAACTGATGTTTTCAGCTCTAACATGAAAGTCAACACTGAAGCTACTGCATAATGGGCCAGCACTGGGTGCCTGGGGCACAGAGCAGGATCATTCTTTTTTTTTATCAGTAAGAATTCAGCTCAAGAAACCAGTGCAGACTATGTCACAGAAACAAACTATGTTGCAAGATGCTATGGGCCAAATTCATCCTTGGTGTTACTCCAGTTAATTCAAGGACTGACCTTGATTCCTATATGGTAGATGAATGTAGCTGTGCATTGTAAAATTAGACAGATTTTTATTAAAGGTTTGTTAAAAATACTTTCTTAAAAGTTTTAATGCTTCCAAGGTTTTTATGGAGGAGGAGGAGGGCAGACTCAATACATGTGGGGGGGTTAAGCATAAGTGTCCCTTTCCAACCAGTTTAATTCAAACTGATGTACATAAAGCAGCTCTTGCTACTAGGGCTGTGCAGGCTTTGGGCCACACTTCAAACCCAGGGCACTTTGGACGCTCCAGCATCTGAAGCAGCATGCCCAGAGTGAAGCACTGGCTCATTTAGGCTGTCTGAAGTGATTTGGAGCTTCCGAAGTACTCTGGAAAAGCTTGGATGTTTCAGAAAAACTTTGGAGGCTAAAAGTGAAAGTTAAAAAGCCGGGGGCGGGGATGGGAGTGGGGGCGGGGTGGAGATTGACATGTGTAGGTGGCCAGTGAGAAGGATTTCTCTCTGGCTGCCTTTCCAGTGACAGTATCTGGGGGAGAGAACTAGAAACAACATTAAAGCCTCTGTTTGGAGGCATGCAGTGCCTTTTGCAAGCTTATACTCTCTCAGGAACTGTGTGAGAAAGGTACCGTAGCAGACATAGGCATCTTGGCCTGGTTGCTTTATTCAGTAGTTGAACTTGCCTGTTCCTTTTTGTTGTTAGAAAGGATTGGGTAGGATTTAACTTAGCTTAGCTTAGCTTAGCATCTCTTAGTACTATTCAAATAATTTCTTTCAATTTATATTTGCTTTTTTTTTTGCAAACTTTGAAAAAAGAAAGCTGTGTTTTTTCTGCCAGCATGATCAATCACTGTGCAGGGAGGCACACAGATTGCATTCATGCGCACGTGCGTGCGCACACACACACACACACACACACACACAATACAAAGAAGAAAAATCAGATATTCATAGGAGAAGAAGACAGAAAGGCAGACAGCACACACTTTTTACATAACTCTTAACACTGAAGCAAACAATCAAAGAAGAGTCCAGTGCATGGATGCAACAAGGGGAATAAAACACACAACACAAAAGGAGTGACACACACACAAAAAGACCTTTTGCAGCACAGGAAAGATTAATATGAAGCGTGCTAGAAAGGCAGGTGCTGGGTCTTCTGGAAGGGAAGGGAGAGGGGGTGAGGAGAGAGCTAGAGCTGCAAGCCCCGCCCCCGTCCCAAACACAGACGCATTCTATTCCCGAGCAGCCCTGACATCAGTGCTGCCAGTGGAAGCCAGGCGGTGGGAGCAGTGTCTGCACCTAAAGTCCCTACACCTGCACCACCTCTGCTCAGTCCATAAGTGGGCACCAGCAGTGGAATTACTGCCTCTTCCACCCAAATTTCAGCTCTCAGCATGAACTTCCCACTGCCAGAGGAGGAGCTGGAGCTGGAACTAGGGATGCTGAGCGCACTGGCTCAGGCAGTTCTGGGGACTGAGGGGGAATCAGAGTCTATGCTCCACACCCCTCATGTTTCCCCTAGACCCAGGTCTCCTCCAGAAAGCAGCACCTTGGAGGAGGCTGAGGTTTTGGAGGCAAGTTGCTCAGCTGAGGCACCTCCTCCTGGTGTTGAGCCTCATCCTGCTAACAAGTGGGATAAGGCAGGATCCTCACCCTCAACCCAGAAGCGGGGGATTAGTGTAGTGTGGGAGAATTTTGAGGTGGTAGATGATCCCAGGTTTGCCATCTGCCAGCACTGCCAAAGGCACATGAGCCATGGCAAGGATGGGAGACACTTTTCCACCATGGCGATGCTGCTGCATCCAAGCATGCTGAAAGGGAAGTCCCCCACTAACTCCAATGCCCCCCTCCCCCCCCAAAGTAGAGACAGGCCATCCTGGACCAGTGGGGGAAAGGTGGACAGATGGGGGGGGCAGGCACTGGTGAGGCAGCTGAAGAAGAGCATCAGGAGACAGCTGGATTCCTTGTGGTCTAGTACGGTCCACATGATGGCAGGCATGTGCAACCCAAGGGTGAAGAGGAGCATGAACACTGGCAGCACCAAAACCCTCGATCACTGGATGCAGGTGCTGGTCAACAAAGTCAGGGAGGCCGAAGTGCAGAGGTGAGTGGATGTGGAAGAGGGAGATCCACTTTCCCGTGCCAGCACTCCCAGCACCAGCACCATCCAGTCTCCTTCATGCCAGCCAGTTCCAATGTGGGCCATGGGCATGGCTTCAATGCTGGGGTCTAAATGCACCAGACACCAGCCTCAGGCAGGTAGTGCTGAGGCTTCAGTGGCTACCTATCTCACTGAGGATGTGGAGCCACTGGACTGTGACCCCTTGGCCCACTGAGCAAGCTGCAGCCAGATGTGGCAGGATCTGGCCACGGTTGCCGGGCAACACCTGTCCTGTCCACCAACCAGTGTTCCAAGCGAGACAGTGTTCAGCATTGCTGGGGATGTTGTGACACCCCACCACACCTGCTTGGATCCTACGCTGGTGGAGCAGCTGGTGTTCCCAAAGGTGAACCTCCCACTGCTGGGGTTTCCCAATCTCTACCTGCAGATGGACTGAGTGCTACCCTCCTCACTCCATCTGCACCAATTTCCTTTTTTGAGTTCTTTAAAAGCTGAGTAATACCCCGCTGTCAGCTGGAGGGGGCACTAACTGCATCATCAGCCAGCAGGGGAAAAACATGTCCCTGCTGAGCTCATTTCCCTGCCAGAATGAACTTGGTGGTATGGGATTGGGGCTATGGGGAAGGAGGAGGCTCCAGGTCCTGGGCATGACCACTAAAACTGCACCTTGCCAGGGTGGGGAGGCCTGGTGTGACTGCTAATGGCGCAGCAGCCCAGTAAATGCCAGGACCAATGCTGCCCTGGTGAAAGGTGGGTAGGGGGTGCCATAACCTCCAGCTAATGCACACGTGCACAAAGTCCTGGCTTGTTAGTATAGACATACTATATTAGGCTAAATGCCTTCAACAGAAATTTCAGAATGCCTCTTCATAAAATAGCAGATTTGTACACACAGGATCCCAGCTGCACTGTACATGAAGCCCTATTAAATCAATAGAAAAATTCATGTTTAAAATTAAGCATGGGTCCTTATGCTAATTTCACTGGCTTTAATATTAAGTGTAGGAATTTACAAATATTAATAACAAATCCATTTCTACCCAGTCCTATTGAAGTCCAGGGTTACTTCTGTGGATATCTTGCTTGCCACTGAGAAGAAAAACTTCACAAGTCTGGTGAAAACCATTTATCAGTTCACTGTAAGATTGTTATGCCCCATAACAAAGTACAATACTATATTTTAGCAAACCTTAAATGGTAGCAAGAGCTGCTTTATTTGTAGGAGTTTAAATTAAACTGGTCAGAAAGGGATACTATGCTTAACCCCCCCTGCATTATTGAGTCTGCCCTTCCTCCTCCTCCTCCATGAATACCTTTGAAACATTAAAACCTTTAAGAAAGTATTTTTTAAACAAATCTTTAATAAAAATCTGTCTGATTTTACAAATGCACAGCTACATTCATCTACTGTATATGAATCAAGATAAGTCATTGAACTAACTGAGGTAACACCAAGGATGAATTTGACCCACAATATCATGCAATATAGTTTGTTTCTGTGACATACTTTGCACTGGTTTCTTGAGCTGAATTCCTACTGATAACAAATGGAATGCTGCTACCCTGTGCCCCAGGCACTCAGTGCTGGCCCATTATGCAGTAGCTTTAATGTTGACATTCATGTTACAACTGAAAACATCAGTTCTTTCTTTAAGTGCCCTGCCATAACCCAAGAAACAACTGTTACTTTCTGAGTTTTATTTTTAAATATCATCTTCATTTTTCCATTGCTGTGCAGTGTTCAAGTTGATCCAAACTTTGAATTATTATTATTTTATTGTCATCTTCCTTCTGTCTAAGAAAACCAAACATTGTCTTGACCCTAAAAAAAGAACTCTCTAGTTGCCCTTCAGCTCAGAGGCATTTATTTTCTTCTCCAACATAAGAAGTGTATTTGCCCATAGTTAGATCTGTGAGACACAATTCATGAATTATCAGCTTGTTTCACTTTAAAATTGTCTACCTCCACTAAATTTATTGCAGTTTTCATTAATATAAGAAAGAACGTTCCTCTTAAACAATAAGTGCCTTTTTATTATCATTTTTAGTCCTATGTTGTCATATTAAAAGTCAAATTGCTTTTTAAAAGAGAAATCTTTTCAAGCAGCAACATAAAGTGTAAATTGGCCTTTTGTAAAATATGTGAATAATGGGCTCAATTTTCAAACTTGGTTACCCAAAGAAAGACACTTAGGACCAGATCCAAATTATTTTTAGTGGCATCTACATTTAGCCCAGCTTACTATAGGCACTTTGCCGTAGGAGAGTTATACACATCACCAGGGTTAGGCACGTGAAATTCTTTAGTGAATAGGGAGAAACAAAACCTTCATAGGTTTTGTACATAGACATTTCCAGCATCTCAAGATCCATTCATCCCAGAGATGGGCAGCTATCTGACATCCGGCATTCAGCACTGAGTTCAATTCAAAGTGCAGCACTTATGGCAAGGTTACATGTAAGAGGAGGTAATGAAGTCCACCTTTTTCATAATAACATAGTGGTTAGCGTATTTATTCACTAAGTGGAAAAGCTAGAATTTAGGCTTCTCTCAGCCTGAAAATGATTCATACTAGAAAAGCACTGTACCATGTTTTCTTGCATACAACATACCCCTGGATAAGATCCCTTGTTTTATTTATTTATTTTTCTTGTTTATTTATTTGTTTTGGTAAGGCAGAATTAAGAAAAAAAATCTGGGTAATTAGGGTCCTTTCCCAGAGAAAATATAACAGCTGCTGTAGAAGGGAAGCAAAACACTGTAGCTCATCTATTAAAATCCCAGCTTCAGGACATGTAGCAAGAAGTACCTATGGAGTCAGCTGACACTCCATGCAGCTGATTCAACAGGAGACTCTGCCCTGGCACCACAGCCTTGGCTCTGATTTTGAAACACAGTGAAGCCAAGCCCAGAGTGCCAGGGCAGACATTTCTGCTTTGCCAGTAGCAGCTACTGCAGTACAAGCGTCTGCCAGGGAAAAGAAAGTGTCCATAGCTGGTGGCTAGGGTTGCCCTGTATGCTCACTCTGCTGTCTGTTGTGCAGCACATGGCAGTGTTACTTTCTCTTTTTCCTGGCAGAGGGCCATGTTACTATATTTCCTCATTTAAAATATGTACCCCAGTTTCCAGCAGCTGATTTTTGAAAGAAAGGTATATTGTATGTAAAACAATATGGTATTTTCTGCTTGAGTTCTGGCTTTTTCCCAGCAGAGTCATTTCTATGTTTACCAAATTATCACTTAATATAAAATTCATGAACAGAGCACAGAACTCCCCTCTCATGAAAATATTCTCTGCGTTGGGGCAGATTCATGCTTAGTTCTACTTTTGGCACACAATGGCACTGCTTAAATCAGAATTGTGTCCTAGACTCAGAATACCAGCCTAGAAATAGACATTTTAGTAAGTGATGCAGCTAGGAAAATAATGTGCATAGTATTTTCTTGCATTTCTTCCATTCATTTTTGGTTAATATACCAAGTCTATTAATATTTGCTAGATGGCCTAAAAATTGGCTGGGTTTCAGTCCATCCAATGATGTGAAAGATCACTTCCTGTGCTGACAGACACAGGAGAAGAGAAACATACTGTCAATTTTAATAGTAACAGTCCCATTAGAAATGGTAACTAGCCCATTTTCCACAGACCTGCTGTCAGGTCTGTGGAAAAGATGATAAACAAGAGTGAAAAGAAGAAAACCACCTCCAGACCAAAGGAGATGGTTCTCCCCAGTAACTGTACTGCAAGCAATCTTTAGATGAGCTGAACTCAAGCAATGAACAAACACAAACATGGCTGCTACAAAAAATGTTGTACACTACCAGAAAAAAATTGGTATAAAAGGCCCCAGAACTGGGAACCAAAAGTTATAATGCTGATTTTGACATTGATATATCTTGGAATTTTGGATACGTATCCCATTCTCTATGCCTTAGATTTCCCATAAATAAAGTAAAAATATTTACAACAACAGGAGTGTTGTGGGCATTAATTAATATCTGTAAAGTGCTTTGAAGCTTTAAAAAGCACTATGGTACTATTATAATAAGAAGTATGATCAAGCAAGCTACTTCTCTTCACTCCAATATATTTCACATAATAAAGGAACAAATTCCACTTAATCTTTAAATACTGAAGTTCCTTGTAAGTATTTGCAGTTAAGTTATGAGCAATGGAGTAAATAGATTTTTGACTGTCCTTTTAGATTCACAGAAATCTGAAGACAGAACATGAAGCAGATTTACTGGTGCACAGAGTGCATATTAGTTAGCTTAACAAAGTTCCATCTCTATTTATTATTTTCCCATATTTTACTATTGGTTTGTTAGCATTAGCACATGAAGTGCACAAAAATTCATCACTATCAACCAGATTGTACCTTTATCTTAAGTGGTTTTATAGGGGAGTAAGAAATTGTGTGGTTGCAAAAGAACATTGCCACTGGAAATTGTGCATATAAGAGTTGAATTTCTGAGATTTAAGAGTCTCGTATTGTTATGCAGAATCGTTTGGAACATACCATAAAATAGCTCTCTTAGGATGAAATTACATGTTACATCTAGGTTTGATACTAAGGGCACTTAAAACTGAGTGTCTGCAGGTTAAAGCCCATTAACTCATGCTAAGTGCCCTCTGAGTGTCTCAGTTATGCCACTTCAGAAATGGGTTAACTGAGGGCTCTGCTACCTATCTTGCATTAGTGTAATTACAATCTGTTCCATCAAGATAAAGCAAGCAATTTGCAGTTCTCCAGCATCCCAGGATGCACCGCTCCTGGCTCCCCTCGTCTCCCTCCGTAAGCACAGATAGAGCCCCTGTATTCTGGCTTCTAGCTACACCCTTCTTGCTAGCCCTCTAGTTGCAAGTCAGAGCTGTGAATGTTATTAATCCTTAACACATGACTGTTCACAACATACTAATTTTAACACTGCTTAACATTCCACAGATTTAGTATGGTCTAAGTGTAACTTCACCCTTTCAAACATCTTAAACACTGGCTAGTAGCTACCAAGAGTATGTAAGAAGACCCAAAATTACAAGGGCAAAGCAATGGTTGTGTCTTTTGTGAGGAAATATGCAGAAAGATAGGAAGAATGAATGAAAAGATAGGATGATAGGAAGTAGGCAGAACCAAGGAGCTTGACAAACTGTACATACAAAATATGCTAAGTCTTTGAAAGAGCTGACTCTGCACTCTCTCCATTCCAGATAAATGAGGAATCTAGCAGAAATGATCTCTAAAAGGTATACATAAGGTTTAGTTCCTTTCCAGAGGATGATCCAGTTACTTACTAATCATTATTCAGGACCTAGCTTAAAGCCTTATTCTTTCATATATAAGCATATACTTCAGAATCAAGGACATCTGTCTTCCCCGGATTAGTCCCCTGATGAGGAATTGTACATTTTTCACTGACATCCTACTTTGGACGTTAAATGGGGAGTGCAGTTTTACATTGAGGTGGAAGTCCCGATGCATGCCCTCTCCAGGCAGCCTCCCTGGGTTACAACGCTTCAATTGACTGAAGTTTTGCTTCAAAGAAAGTTAATGTATTTCTATCTATTGGGAAAGAAGCCGGTGTATGTATGTACAAATGATATGCTTTGGCCACTTACATGCCTCGTGTTGCTGACAGTCACACTGGAAACACAATAAATGGAATGAAAATGCAAAACAAGTACATCTGTTAAAAGTTTAAAAAGTGAAGAAAAAGTACTGAGATAATGATAGTCATGGGACTTAAAAATGACTCCTCTTTAACCAAAGCCTGTTACTATGCAGGAAAACATGGAGGAAATGCTGTTGCCAGTAATGACATCTGGAGTAATTACAAGAAGAATAAAACTTGGACTTCAATTCTTATTTTCTTTTAACATATTTAAAATCAAGAGTTACTCTGTTATAAAAATCAAGGGACTGCCACCATTTTAAAACTAATATAAGCAAGGACAGACTCAGACCCCACATTTTCAAGTCTCCAGCAGCTTCCAAGCTATGAGTTCCCATTAAATTGAGTAGTATACGGTTAGATAAATGACATATCCACCAAGGATGAATAAGATTGGAGTAACTTCACTTAGTCCTTAAGGCCATGTGTAGGCGGAAGAAGGGGCATGTGCGCACAACACTTTAAAGCGGGCTAAATGCTTTTGCACTGCTTTAATGGTGTCAGTGTTTGCATGCCTCGGCAGCGTATTGCATATTAATTACAGCTGTTGTAGTAAATTCAGCGGTGTAATGCACCTTAAATGACTTGGGGCGCAGCAAACTCCTTTGAGTGCTTTGCTCCCTACCAGCCATGGAGCAAAGCACTGCCAGTCTCAGGGGGCGCATGTGAACCTGCAGCATCAGAGGAGCTTTTCGCAGGCAGCGTTGGTGGCGCTTTTCACAGAGGGTGCACCACCAATCTCAGGGGGATGCACGTGCACCTATGTGCACGCCCTCTGCATCACCAATGAGCTCAGGGGCTCTGCAGAAAGCCCTGAAGGCAGTCTGGCAGCAGTCCAGGGAGGAAGGCTCCACCCAACAGAGGAAAAAAAAACCATTTTTTTCCTCTGCCTGATCTTCCCTTTACAGAAGCCTGCCTAAGCTGCCTGCCTGAGATGAGCTGTGGGGGGCCCAGTACATCCTTTTGCAGTTGTGGTGGCCTCCAGGATCACCCAAGCTGGGTACCTGTGGGCAGGGGCTGCTGCTGCTGCGGAGAGAAGCACCAGCCCCTCCAGTAGACCAGGGACCACTCCATCGACTGGCAGCTCGCCCTCCCCTCCCTGCCGCCAGAGAGGCACAACATGGGGGTTTAATTAGCCCTAAGTTGAAGCGGTGTTTTTAAAAACCCACCACTTCAATTAAGGGCCCCCATTTCATTTACACACACCCCAAGACAGTAATACCCTCTAAATTAGCCACATGTTGTAAACAAAAAACCCCAAATGCCTCTAAACTCTAATGATTAGGGTCATTTGTCCACTTTTCAATGTTGGCATAAACCTGAAACTTTCCTGTTTATTTGAATAATTTGATGTCAATAATAGCTTGATATTTCTCTTTCAAATAATGGGACAGTAAATTCTAACTAACTTCTGTGTTCACAGTTCTATGTTGAATTCTTTATCAAAAGTTCAATTTCATAACCGACAATTTATAAACTGCTGGGCTTTAAACACATCATCACTACAGGGCTTGACAAACAACTACATGTTTACCCTCCAAATTAATTGCATTTTTAGCACTCCTAAATGGGGGAGAAAATTACATCTTAGTCATGTAAATCCATAAAGCAAATTTTGTGTGTGTGAAGTTGCGTAGTAACTAATTAAATAGTGTAATAAAAGGATTTGATCCAACTCATTTGTACCTACTAGGTGAGTGACAATTATCAGTTTCTTTTTCATCTTTCTTTTCTTAGTGACCTTATAATTTTCAGAAAGCATTGCATCAGGAACAATCAAATTACTAACTTGTAGTAAATTGCCATAATATTTATTTTTATTAATTATTATTCCTAGAATAGATTTTCCCCCAACATTAAAAGACATTTTTTGAAAGAATGTGTGCAGAGGTTATTGTTCATGGGAAAAAATATTTTATTTACCCTTAGATATCTGAATAAAATCCATTTAGTATAAGCTATACATATAAAAAAAATCTGACAAGCTGCCAACTGATTTAAGTGTCAGGACAATAGTTAAGAACATTGAAATTTGAATGAAAAATTGACAACATTTGCTGCATTTTGACCTGGTTTCAATCACTTGATTCAAAGGTCCTGTGTCAGCCAGCTGGAACAGGATTTATTCTTGAGAGCAATGACTCTCCCAGGAGAAACTGTACATAGCCAATGTCTGCCAAAAGAGCATTACTTGTGAAGATGAATATCCTGGGACACTCAAAAGCTGGAGTATCAGTGTAGGAAAGCTTTCTGGAAGAGTTTTCAAGTTTTCAAAGACAGCAAGTTGTCTTAGGGGTACCCAGACTCGATGAGTAGAGACAGAAGTTATACATAAACTGCTTTAAACCTGGAACGTGACATGGCTAGGGACAGACATTCAAAAAGTCTAAGCCTGAACGTATTCAATCTTTGCAGGTTAGTCTAACCTGACGAGGCTAAATCAGGTTTGGTAACCTGATAGACATACCAGTGCCTGCAGTGGCTCAGGCTAGAATCCAGGGGGTACTAAAGCAGCCCTCCTTTCCCTCCACAGCATGGAGCTGAGGGGGGCATGGTTGGGCTCCACAAGAGCTCTGATTAGACCAGCAGGGAAATGATAGTGGTGTTTATCACCCAATTAAGAAAACAGAGGGATATTACTGGTTGATTCTGCCTGCTGATTCTACTTGTTGATTCAACACAGACTGTAGCCAGCATGTGGTCTCCTAGCAAATACACAGACATCCCCTCAGCAAGGAAGAGGGGAGTGGGGAATTCCTGTTTAGCAGGGAATGGTGAGGGGAAGGGGGAAGCAGCCTGAAGTCTCTGGAGCTCCAGCCAGGGATCATAGGGGAGGGCCCTATGTATAGCATAGAGTCCTTACAGCCCAGAGAGCATGCTGGGATGTTGGGGATGTCTGGTTTATCTTAAAACAGCAAGGGGGCTGGGACGGACATTGCATAAACTGGTTTGAGCCAAATGAATTAAGTCTGATACTACATTCAACCAGGTTTATCTCAAATCAGTTCCAGCCATTCTCAAACTGGTTTATGTGCACTGAACATCTATTCTGTACAGGTTTAAACCAGTTTCTGATCACTTAAACCAGTTTATGTGTAATGCCTTTCCCTAGCCCATAACTTCAGTGCATACAAACCAGTTTCAAGATGGCTGAAACTGGTTTAAAATAAACCTGGTTGAATGTAGTATCAGACTTATCTGATTTGGGTCAAACCAGTTTATGAAGCTTCTGTCGCAGACCCCTTCCTGGATCAAGTTAAATCACAGTCCCCCAACATGCTTTACAGCCCTGGGCTGTGTTGTCTGTTTCAGCAGAGAAAGGTTGGGGAAGGGAGGCAGGGACGGCTCCCCCTGCCCCCAGGAAAACCCCAGCTGGGGTCTGGGACGGGGGGGCAGTAAACACCCCTTTCCCCACTCAAACATACTGCTAGCTGTGACTGTGGACTACAAATTCCAGAGGCACTCAGAAGTAGTCCCTGCCTCTGCCTCTAAGGAGGAAGAGTCCTGCTACTGTGAGTTTGGACTGTAAATCCCAGAGACCTCAGAGGCAGCAGGATGAGGAAGTGAACATACAGCCCATGCTAGCTACATTTCAGAGAACTGTGCTCTAGCATCCCCTGGCTTCTGACCTGAGCCACTGCAGGCATGTGGCTGCATTTCCTGAATCAAAGGTAAATGTCTGTTCACGTCTGTTCAATTTAATCTGTGCATCTTAGACTAACTAGCAAAGACTGAATCAATTCAGCCTCAGGCTTTTTGACTTTCTATACTTAGCCTTTATGCTAAAGGCAGAATTAGTCTGAGACAGGTGGTAACTATGGTCATGTACAGATGTTCATTTTTTCCTGGGAGAGTTTCTGCTCTCCCTGGAGAAACTGTAAGAGTAGAAATATTCAGGATTTTTGTCCCAGAGTAAAAATTGGTCACTCCAAGAGAAAAAATAACCTGGAAGAAATCAGGGTTAAATCATTTCAGGGACAGTTCCTCCTAGGAGAATGAACACCTATACACATTCTCTTCTGGGAGAAGCCATAGCACAGTGCTTCAGCATCCAAGAGTGCTTTGCTTCTCTCCTCCCCTGGGAGAGTGTCACTCACTAAACTCTGCTACATGAGCCAAGCAGGGAACAGAGCTACCCGCCTCCCTTCTTCCCTTTCAGAATCCCTGTACTGTAGGGAGATACAGGCAGCTAGGTCAGCCAATTTGGGGTGTGCAGAGCACCGCTGTCATTTATCGCCAGGCAATTGACACAAATGCCACATACAAAACTGACTACCCTTGGTTTGATTAAATGTTGCAGCTGCCAAACTTCGTGTGTGCATAATAAAGTAATTATGTGGAATGTTGCCTGCCTTGGAACTTGCACCAGAGCCCAGGGGGCTGCCTACTCTTGCATAGGCTGTGCCACTCCCCTGCACTGGGACCCAGGGTCAGAGTGGCCTGACCCTGCAGGAAGGTGGGTCTCACTCCCCTCCACCATTCTGAGTACTCCCATGACCTTTCAGGACTGACCAACAACCTCTTTGGGCCCTGTGCCTATGCTGGTGACCACCAGCAGGCAGGGGTAGGAAGCTGTCTTTGAAAGGTGGGTTGAGTCAATGCCAGCCCAGGCAATGGGTCTCAGGTAGGCTGGCCCCCCTTCCCTCTCTCATTGCTTCGCCCTTGCATGGGTCCCAACAGGTGCCTGCCTCTTACAGCTCCAGAGGCAGGCAACATCCCTCAGACAGTGGGTAGCCATCTATATACTTCATTCTTGGATTTTTGCAATGCACCTCTGGGCCTGGGCAGCTTGTTCAAGTGCTGCAGCAGTGTGGGAGTAAGCAGTTGCCAACCTATTCATTCCATCTGCCCATATTGAGAGCTCCATTTGGCCCTTATTTCACTGGCGCTGCCTACACATGTCTCTGGCTCCAGCATCTTGGGCTGCAGAGCTGGGGCTCCCACAAATGCAGAGTCTGCAGACCAGGGAGACACCAAGTACCTTTGGTGAGTCGCTTGTCTGGACCCCTTCCCCAACCTGGGGCTGGAAGCTGCTTATCTGATCATAACTCCACACTGACCATGTTGTAAAAAACCTGCATTCCTCCTCCCAGCTGGGAAAACCTGAACTCCATCTCCTTGCTGTGGGAGCTAGGAGGGCTGAGAACTGAAGCATCTGGCCCCAGAGGGATAAGCCTTCTCCAATTCTCCAAGAAGAAAGGGAGGGAAGGAGTGGGGATTTGCTAGGGAGAATTATCATTTTCTACCATGCCTTACCTGCAAAGATGCTCGTAAGGAACAAATGGAGGGGCATCTGGAGGGAGGTCAGTGAAAACCTGTGGTTGCAACTGTTCGTTACACCTCAGCTATGTGACTCAAAAAAAGCTTTCAGCGTCTTTCACAGTCTGTTTTGGGTATCATTTTTTGTAAAGTGGTTCTGTGTTAACACACTGGCCTCTCTCAAGAAAGCAACATGACTTTGAGGTATGGGACAGCCAGTTGTCAATTAACCAGTTTTATGGTCCCATTCAATGTACTCAGACTAATAAACCACCAACAGTAGGGGGTTCTGGCCCTGGTACCTCTGCCCCGTTCCAGGACAGTAGCATCAGGGTTGGGTTTAAGAGGTACGAGGTAAGTGGGGAGCATCAATTAATCAGAATCATCACTCTTCCATGTAGACAGTTGTCAAGCCAAGAGCCTGCTGAATATATCAATGGGATCTGGTAGAGATATAACTATATCCTTCCCTATGAACCTACCTCAACTTACCAAAGAGTTAAATTAGACTGTTTTCTCACCTATAAACAGCACATTCAGAAGGTCAGCGATAAAGTCTCTGCATGGGTAGCTGCTTTAAGACATGTAGTCAGCACGACATGTGGTACCAATTCCAAAGTGCTAAGAAACACCACACTTGCAATGGTATATGCCTCAGGAGGTTACTGTGCTCCTGTGTGGTCCAGAAGTTGTTGCACTAAAATGCCACTAAAATGCTCAGTCCTATACTTAACAGTGCACAGAGAATCATAACAGGCTGCACAACTTACACACACACAGATGTACTCCCTGCACTCCAGAGCATTAAACCAAGTGACATAAGAAGACAGACCTTTAACCACTCCCTCAATGCCAGGTTTCTGGGCTGATGGAGAGCTCAGCAGGCTGGGTACTGTGGTTTTGTTCAGCACTAAATTTAAATATGCAGTAGAATGAAATGAAATGATCATTAAAAATAATCTGGTCTGAAACCTGTTCCTACAGTGTTTTATACCAACACCAAATGAGTCTCCTCCTCTGGGCACAGCTTTGACAGAGAAGTGTGGGTCAAGTTGAACAGACTGAGATCTGGATACAGGTGCTTCAAAACAACACTGCACATGATGAACAACTCAGAGAGCCCCCTGTGTAAATGCGGTGTCCAGCAAACAGCATAGCAATTGGAAGTTGCAGCCTTTACAAATGCCAGGGTGAGGTAGATGGAATCCACATGCTGAGCAACAATACCAGTATGGTACTGCTGATATTGTCAGGAACAAAGTGGGGCAGGTTGGAAACAAGGGCTTCACTGACTCTTGGGAAAGCGGGAATGGGGTAAGCAGAGCGCCCCAAAGCTCCATGGGTTACTGGCAGAATATGCCCTAACATGAGTCCCAATGGGATCTGGTTCACTATGGTGGTATAACCTACAGCGCAGAAGTCTGATACCACATCCACCTCATTTACACCATAAGTGTAAATTCTGTAACTGGCCTGTGACATTCTTCCTGTCCTTCTGTTGTGTGTCCCTTCAAAATGAGCAAGAAGTGAGGAACAGGAGCTGGAGTCATGGCTCTGTTCTCCAGACATATTCTCCGTGAAATGTAGTATAGTTTGCTGTGAGGTTGGCAATAGGGGAGAGAAGTTAAAGATCTCATATCTGTCACTGAGGAAAGTATCCAATTTGACCAAAATCGTTAAAAAACCTTGTTTCCAAGACTTAACTGCAATAGTGTTGAGAATAGATGGGAGATATTGTGGACAGTATATACAGCCAAATTTAGCATGGAAGATATCATTACTTGTGAAATTATTTTAGTGATAAATTTTTGTTTACTTTCAGTTTTCTCTGTGTCTGAATAACGTATGTTCAGAATGAATGACTACAGGTTATATCTATGCAAAAAAAGAAAACTTTGTAAGGGGTCAAAACTTCAAAATTTTTAATATAGAAGCCACTAGAAAATAATATAAAAGTCCCCAGAAAAGCTGAAGGTCCCTGGAAACCGTGCTTTGGGAAAAGAAGAAAAAAGGCATTATTTCCTTGAAAAACCAAACCAAATATCTAATAGAAGTCAATTATTTATTTAAACTTAGTCTCATATTAGCTCTTAATCTTTTTATCCCAAGACTTTGCTCCATCCTACTGAGATTCCCATCTTATGTACCTGTATGGAAAGGAAAGCATATTTATGGCACCTGTTTACAGCCACAGTTAGTGAGAAACCATGAAATATCTCACACATCAGATACATACATTAGCTGCACATAACAGTCAACATTGCACCTTATTTTAAATATATTTGCTGATGCTGTGTTCAGTGGTGAACTAACAGCATTAACATTCTTATGTTATCAGTTTTCAGAGCTAATTTCTCATTTCAAAGAATGCAGGCAGATGGCATCACTTGCAAAGCTATTGTTTCAACTTGCATTTCAGAGAGTATCTTTGAAACTCAGTAGGCTGAAACCTTGTTTGACAAATCAAGCTTAAATTCTGCAACAGCAAAAACAAAAATCTGAAATCTGAAAACCATAGGAGAGGGTCTAAATCTACGTGGAATTTCCACATGGACACGCAGGTGCTCATGAAGTTAGTTATTGTAGCTGATGCTTTGCCCAGAGACCTCATTTGTTCTCTTGCATTGTCTCTGGCTTTTTGTTCTTTACAGACAGACAGACAGAACATGGTTACAACTGTCAAAAATAATATAATAATTTTTCTGTCTTAAAAACACAGAAACAGTCTAGACTACAGGTTGGCTGATCTCCTATTCTGACTGCCTAAGTATTCAAGTGGCTCTTCACTGAAGCAATTTCTTTGCTAAGTATTCCTACTGCAATAAAGAAGCCATCATAATGCATAATACTTTAATATCATCTGAATTAAATTAAGATACAGCTTCGCACAATAAAACCCTATCAGCACCTCTGCAGAAATCCAATTATGATATTGATTACATATATATATAAGAGTTTTCTTCTTCCTTTTTAAAATATTTCCTTCATACATCAGACTGCACTATACAAAATATTTCATATATTCACAAACATGTAAAAAGAGATTATTCACATCTTTACATCATCCATTCTTTAGTGTGGTGAGTGCTGCACAAGAACAGGACAGTTGCATGCAACAATTACACAATCCTGGAATAAAAACACCCAATAAGGTGGAAACATGCTGCAGTTACAGCTCACCCCACCAAAATATCTACTCTTTTTTGCACCACTGGAGGCATGACTTGACTATACAAGATCACTGCATTCTTTCTGAGCACAACCTGTTCTTCACTGAGGGCCTCATCCAGCTCACAATGAATTCAGTGGAAGTCTAACTCATTCTAAAACAGAATGCATTATTTATGTATTTAGATTTTTTTCTGACTTCTAACTATACTAGAGCCCAAACCTATAGCACAAATTAAAATTGAAACATCTGATAATATCAAAGAAATTGTAAGAGATCTCCAAAAATGCATCCCAACCTTCATATGGCCTCCATCCTCTTTCACATTCCTTCTTTGCCCAGATCATTCAACACTGTCATACCAATCTAGGAAAAAGCTGTGAGAAGGGTAGGTAGAGGAATGCAGATCTCATAGCCTTCAGTGGAAAGCACCAAATACCAATACGGACAATTCACAGTGGGAAGAGTGAGTCAGTTCCAGGGTCCATGATTCCTTAGCGCCACCTTCCCTCCCATTACCTCCTTTCTTAGTAAACCAGAAGCTTCTACATCAAGCTACTCAGAACGCAGCAGCTGCCACAATATTACACAAAGTTCAAAAGTGACACAGCGTTACACTATCATAATAATTTTGGAATCTCCATCGTTTTAGGTGTTGAAGAAGAGATTATTTAAGCATGCGTCAGGGTTGATCTAGGAGAACCTATGTCTATGATCTACTATGCATATTACTAGCCAAACATATGGCTGGGGTTCAGTCACATGGCTAGGCTGAGTTGCAATAGCTGTGAAACAGCAAAAAGGGCCCAGGCCTATAGCTGCAGCCTGGACATGCAGTCTCAGCTACACTATTATGCTGTGATACTACAATTACCAAACAGGCCCATGTGGCCAGTAACTGCCAGGACCTGATTCCTGGTCAGTCTGCTCCAGGGATTAATACCCCCATGGTATTATTCCACTCATGCCTCAATCAGGAGGCATTACTTTACAGTTAGGTCTGCCAGGCTCTGGAATGGACTCCCAAGGGAGGTGGTGCTGTCTTCTACCTTGGGGGTCTTCAAGAGGAGGCTGCATAGATATTTGGCTGGGGTGTTATGACCCCAGCACTTGTCCTTGCCTGGGGCAGGGGGTCGGACCTAATGATCCGTTTAGGTCCCTTCAAACCCTAAGCACTATAAAACTATGAAGGCCTATGTGGCCAAAACTGCCAGGACTCCATTCCTGATCAGTTTTCTCCAGGGATTAATACCTCCATAGGATTATGACACTTAAAAAAGGTGGGGTGGGGGGAAAGGGAGGACATAGGGGTATCACACTTTAAGACAGACTTTCTTTCCCTGTATCCGATGCTTTCCCTTCACATAGCTTTCACTCGCCTCTCCAGTGAAGAGGGAGTAGACCCCGCCGCCCGCTTAGGGACGGGATTTTCTGGCTCCCAATTCAGCTGTGCAGCTCTTAGCAACCCCAGGAGAAAGAGAAAAACCTTCACTGAGTTGATCTTATACAACTGGTGTGACCTCACCTAAGCCTTGTCCAGTTAGGGAGTTCCACACTCCAGCCCCTCTCTTACTCAGTCTGCCTGGAGAATTTTTTGTTTCCTCCACCGGATTTTACATATTTTGCCCAGATGTAGGCCCCAGCTTTCCATGTGCAGAGTGCACAGTCAGAACAACAAGGTCCATCTTGCTAACATAAAAAAACAGACATGCAAAAAACCTAAGTGTGTATGGGTGTTACACATTAATTAGACATGGAAGTACGGTAGGTGAACATAGGGCAGTAGGATGAGAGACTAGATGGAGTAAGACGGGTTTGGATTGACTGCTAGGAGAGCACCATAGCCATCCTTCAGAGGCACATATTGTCATACCATCCCTCCAGTACCCTCTTCTGTCTGCAACTGGGTGTAAAATTGTTCTTGCCCTAGAACACAATGGCAAAAGATACTTAGCAGTTTCGCCTACTGCCTTTTCTTTAAGAAGGTATCCTGCAGTCCTCTTGACAAAACTATGTTCAAAATCCTAAAGATACATGCAGACAGCATAACATAACCCATACAGTGACATAAATAGCTACAGTATGACATTATCATTTCACTTGAGATCACACACATCATGCCAGTGTAACACACAATAATATCTGCATGAAACCTCATAACTCCCACAAGATTTTGTGGGGTTCATGACACTAGGCTAACTGCATGGCAGGGGGAGGGGAGTGGAAATCAGGCTGCCCATGCTGTATGCATGACAGGGGGTAATGGGGGCTTGGGGGGGGGGGGGCGGGTGCACTGAGAGTGGTACCTGGGAGGGACTGTAGCATGCACTACACATGGACACTGACTGCCCAGAAACTGGACAGCTCTGGTGTATTGGGTTAATGAAAATGTGAAGATGAATCTAACTGAAGTGGGTAACTGCCTAACCTGACTGCAAAAAGAAATCTAATAACGCACAAATTCAAGGCAATCAGGATAAAAAAATATGCACGGAGAGGGCCTAAATAAAAACCTGGGATCTACTCATTGAAAAAAGACGTCTGATTGTCAGAGCAGAAAGGTCCACAAAGATGCCTGGACAATGTACAGCAGCGTTTAACAACACAAAGAGGTTATTTATAACTCAGTGTCCATTTCCTGCAAATTAAAGCATTCACACTTTACTTACTACAGGATCAGATTCACACAGGGTGAGAAATTACGAAGTACAACATTATTAATCCCATAAAGGAGAGAGTAAGAACAGTGTTAAATTAGGTACCCATTATTTTGAAAGGCACAGAACAAAATTCACCCTTGTACAAGAGATCATCTCATAGTCTAAAGGCCACTTAAACCCTGAAAGCAGATCAAATTTGAAAGGTGCAGATGGTATATTTTAGCTGTCTGCAGGTGTGAGAATGCCATTCACATTTAGTAACATGCACAACACTACTTTTTACCATGTCTCATAATACAACTGTGAGGGGACATTCCACGAAGTATGAAACAGCAATTTCAAGCATACAAAATGCTTCATCGTGAAGCACATAATCAACTAGTATTCACTGCCCCAGGAGACCATTGAGACAAATAATGTATCTATTGTTGAAAGGATTAGATAATTTTCAGTGTTGTTAAAATTTGCAGCCATGCAATCTAAAAACCAAGAGATATAAGGGAAATGGAATTTCATGCTTCAGGGCATAAGCTGATCACCTGAGAGGATTAGGAAAGAACTTTTCTTCTACATTCAGTATTATAAAATGGAATAGGTGTATTACAGGAATTCTTTACATTCGTTCAAAACAATGGGCATGTCTACACATCGCCGTACAGCAATGTTCCTATGGCACCAAGTTTTAGTACTTCCTTTTGGAAGTACTAAAACACAACACAGTACAGGCTGTTACTGTGCTGTGCAGGCAGTACACACTTAGATTTTGAAGCTATGTAATAGTAGCAGTGTGCTATAGCCAGGGAGTGTGACACTACAGTGACACAGAAGCTGATCACGTGTAGAAACATGTGATCACTACATTGTCATAGTACACCATATAACAATGTAGCATGTTGCTATGTTGTGGTATGGCAGCGTGTAGATGCACCATTGTGTCCCAATTCAGGTGGGGGAAACTTGACCTTAAGACAAGGGACTTATGGCATAGGGGAACTATGAGAGCATGCAAAGAATGATTCATGATCCTGAATCCCTTTTCACCTCCGTCTCAACACCCATCAAAACAAATATGATTCCATGGCTGTGGGAACACTCTGAAAGCCACCCACCTTCCTGTCCTGCTCATACTGGTTTCCCAAGCAAATGGCAAAAGGAGCAGCATCATACGGAGAGTCTGGAATGTTATGCAGCAGTCTGTAGATTCCCCTCTGTTCTCTTAGCTTCCACCTAAATTATAAAGGTATTCCGGGCATAATACCAAAAAGACTCAGCCACCAGCAGATACTCCTGCCTGAAGGACCATGAAACCTCCTACTTGTTCAAAAATGGAGAGATACAGATATAAAGAACAAAAATATAAATAGTATAAACTAGAGGGGTGGAGGCAATACACACAAGAAAGAACAATCAGGCCAGCAAGGTGAGAAAATGGAGATGAAGAAGGATGCCCTACTATCAAATAAAGTGGATATCATCAAGAAAAGTCAAGCAAGACCAGACAGGACTGGCATGACACCTTCACCTAATCCAGAATGACAGTGCCCAAGTTATCCATCAGGGTATCAGAGAGAAGAAATTTGGGCCTGTGGCTTGATCTTTTAGCCATACGCACATGGTCTACTTCTGTGTCTGTGAGCCTACATACTAATCAAGGATGGGAGATAAATAACTTTCAATGAACTGCTTGCTTTGGTCATTGACTTGGGGCCCAAATGGCAAGGAAAGAGAAATCCATGATGATGGAACTTACTTCAATGTCATTGTTCTTCTCTGTCCTGCACTACTTCTGAACCAGCTGCCCATGGGTGGTAAATTATGGTCCAGAACACTCAACAAACAAACAGGCAATGCTGATGTAGCTAGCCCCTTGGCAGCAAATGATGAAGCACAGGTATTTAAACGCAACTAATAAGGTTCACTTTCATCTTTAAAATATACATATGTGCACATGCATTCTCCTTGGATCCAAGGATCACTCAGAAAGTAATGCTTCTTTCCCCCACCACAGACAAATATTTTTAAAATATTAAACTTAAATATTAAAAATATTAAGTATTAAACAGAAAATATATGCATTATTACTGAGCACACCTATTTTTCTGTCTTCTTCTCCATCCATAGCCTTTTTCCACTGGTGAACAAGGGCATGTATCCCAAAGTTATACAAGGGTCAATCAGAAAGTAATACCTTCTAATTTTTTCTCTTAAGGTATGAACATGAAGGGTATTCTTGACTTCTTCCCTAAGTGGGGTACAGCAAACTCCAAGATCTATGTTGAAACCATTTCATATCTGAACGGAACCAAAGTAGTTTCTGAGATTTCAAAATCTTCCGAGCCCACACCAGAACAAAACTGAGGACTTTGTAAAATAAATAAATAAATAAATAAACAAAAAGAAATGGTAACAAACCCATTATGATGGGTGCCCCACTAAGGGGGTACCCCTATGCCCTAATTCTCCTGAGATACCTGCCAGTATCCCAAGAATTCAGCTTTCCTGCTGATTCTGCCATCCGTGGCCACTAGGGTCATTAGACCTCCAAAGCCTAGTATGCAAAACATGTCAATTCTAACATAAAAAGCCTCCACAGCCAGCCCCCTAATTAGCATTGTTCTAATTGCTCATTAGTCACCTGACTCTTCCAGAAAGCTCTGGTCTCTGAGGTACCTGGAGCTCCTGTGGCTAAAAGACTGCCAGTTCTCTCTCTATTATGGAGTTGATTTCCCATTGTAGACATCAAAGTCCTGGGGTGCCCAACCCAATCATGCCTCCCTCCAGCTATGTCTGTTTGACAATTGTCTTTAAGTATGCATGCCTCAGTCTCTTGGCTGAAACATGTCCCAAATTATAAAGCTCTTTACAGACAGCATAACATAATCTATACAGTAATACTAATAATATAAATGGATATACTATAACATGGGCTTTCCAACACAACCGCACATTCCATATCAGTACAATACAAGAAAACATTGATGACACTCCACAATGCCCCCCACCCCCAAACATAGCAGGGTTTATGACAGATACATCTCAGAATAAATAGTAACCATAATGATTAGGGTAATTACTGGGACATGGGACACAAGTTAAAAATACCTGTTTGGCCTGGTTTGGGGAAGTGACTAGGACCTGTATATCTCACATATTAATTGAGTGCCTTACCAACTTGATTTCCACTACTCTGGGGTCTCATTTGTTCTCTCTCTAACCAAAAATTCCATCCTAGAGTAGACAAGCCGTGTTAGTCTAAGGACATAGGCAGACAAGGTTCTTTGGGTGAATCTGATATCTTTTATTAGACCAACTTAAATAGTTGGAAAACAATTATTAAGCAAGCTTTTGGGTTCAAAAACCCTTTGTCAGGCTAAGGAAGTTTCAGCAGTTGGTGTGTGCTCTTCCTGGATGGAATGAAAAGTAAAGAATCCAGAGGCTGGGCTGGTATGCATACAAGACAGGTAGTCAGTGAAAATATAGATTGAGGAGTCGATGGGTGAGAGGCAGGCTGGGGGCGCGGGGAGAAGCGAAGGGCGATGAATAGTGGAAAGATACCTGGGGAATCAGATGTCAGGCAGGTTATAATGTGTCATAAATCCAATGTCTATATTTAGTCCATCATTTTTACTGTCTAGGAGGCTGATGAAGTGGAGTTCATAGGCTCGTCTCTGGGAAGTGTTTTGCAAGTTTCCTTTGAGGATCAGGACTGAGAGATTGGAGAGAGACTGGTTTTCTTGTGAGAAATATGCCCCCCACAGGTAATTGGGTATTCCTGTCTTTGATAGATATCCAGTGTGCATTCATGCATTCATTCTGGTGTGCAGTTGTTGTTTGGTCTCTCCTATGTATTTTCCATCAGGGCATTTTGTGCATTGGATGAAATATATTACATTTCTGGAGGTGCAGCTGTAAGATCCAGGAATGCTGATGGCTCTGTTGAGATGTAGTAATTGTGGGGGTGGTGGAGATGTGTTGGCAGGTTTTGCATTTCTTGTCATGGCATGGTCTGGATCCATTTGGTGCGTTTTGGGCTTGAGGAAGTTTGCTTCTTGTGATGAGGTTAGCGAGGTTCGGTGCTTGTTTGAATGCTAGGATGGGTGGCTCTGGGAAGATCTTTTTAAGAATAGGATCTCTTTCTAGTATGGGTTGCAATTGTTGGAGGATTTTCCATACGGGTTTGAGGGAGGGGCGATATGTCATAACCAGTGGTGTGTGATTTGTGGGGGGTTTTCTTCTGTACTGCCGCAGTTCTTCACGTGGTGGCTCTTTCAAACGTGCGATCTGTCTCGCTGAAGAAGTATCCTTGTTGGGTGAAAGCCTTTTTAAGATTGGTTGAGGTGGCAATCCCGGGTGTTCCTTTCAGTGCAGATTTGGTGGTATTTGAGGGCTTGGGTGTATATCACAGCTTTTCTGGTATGCTTAGGGTGATTACTGGTTCTGTGCAGATATGTATGTTGGTCTGTGGGTTTCTTGTATAACGTGGTCTGTATTTTATCATTTTGGATACCGATCATTATATGACACATTATAACCTGCCTGACATCTGACTCCCCAGGTATCTCTCCACTATTCATCCCCCTTCTCTTCCCCTCCCCCTGCAGCCTGTCTTTCACCCATTGACTCCTCAATCTACATTTTCACTGACTGCCTGTCTTGTATGCATACCAGCCCAGCCTCTGGCTTCTTTACTTTTCATTCCATCCAGGAAGAGCACACACCAACTGCTGAAAACTTCCTTAGCCTGGCAAAGGGTTTTTGAACCCAAAAGCTTGCTTAATAATTATTAAGCAATTTTAACAAATCACCTTTTTTATTATTAAAAAAGGATTTAATGAAAAAGGAAAATAATACTGGCACAGGCTCTTTTTGTATGCACACATGCTCTTTGTGCACTTATCTGATTTGGATGCAAGTATCTGAGCATTTGCCCTGCACATGCTGGGGATTTAAGACTTGGTAAGGATAAGCTTTGTGAATCTTCAGGTAAATAACACAAGCAAATAGTGTGCAAACTTATGTTCAGAATCAGGCATATTTTTTAAAATTATTTTGATTATTTTTACCCCCCCCCTTAAAATCATACAGATTAACTTTGTGTCGAACAGAATTGTACAGCAGGCACTGAAGGAAAAGCAGACTGGTAAGACATAATCAATTTAAAAAAAAATAGGAAAAGGAAAGAAAAAAAAACCAAACCTAAATTAAATTTTGCATGCAGCATTTAGATTAAGCTATAATGACCTCAGAGATGTGTTATCATCATTATCCATTTGGCCCATCTGATGTATTTTGATAGTAAGCAAAGTATATGCAGCATGCATTTTATGCAAACCAAGACCAAGATAAATGCTTCGCTCTCAGGTTTAGTACATTGATCCTCTCTGCTACTCATGCATAAATACTACCTATTGAAGAAATGTTTACTGCCATTTTACAAAAGAAGCATTTCATTTGTTGTTATAAGTTACTTGTATGACACTTTTCAGACATGGTAGTGATTACTGCATTTTAAGATTCCCTCTTATTCTTTTGTGACATTTTGGCACTCAGAGACAATTCATGCTTTACCTTGTTGCAATGGAAAAATGCAGTAAACTATATCTGGAGTTGTTTTAGCCAACCAGGAATCCTGATTTGTTGTAGTCTAATTAAGGAATAATGATGAATAAGGAAATGTCAAATTTCTTCTTCCTTAATTATTCTTCTAAGCCATGTAAGCAGGGAGCGGCTAGGCAGCTGGGAGCTACATGGGCAACACCTCTGTTTTTCATAGGCTTCTGTTCTCTGGCTGCAGCATGACTGCAACTTCCAGCTGAAGTGGAGATGCACTAGGGCCAGGCAACTGGGAACTTCACCCACACTGCTGCCATCACTTCTCCCTAGGACTGCCCGCCTGCTGGTGGGGAGTGGTGTCAGGGCTGGACAGCTGGAATTCTGTCCACACTCCTGCTATTACTCCTTCGTCCCCTGGTTGCACCATGGGCACGGCTGAAAATTGTCCAGTCATGGCTCAGGTCCTTATCAGCTGGAAGCTGTACCCGTGCTGCAGCTGAAGACTGAGAAGCACAGAGAAGTGGTAGCAATGTGGGATCAGTTTCCAGTTGCCCCACCCATTGCAACACCTGGCATGAGTGCAGGCAGAGGAAAAGCCTTCTGGCTCTATGGGTCAGATCAGATTCCTGATTATTAGAATTGCAAACTTTTTTTCAGATTTCACCAGCTGGGATATTTATCAGATTGCATGGCCACATGTTAGAAACTTAAAACATTAAGCTACCTCATCAATAGGGACCGCAAAGAAAGATGAGAACAATCAAAAGACATAGCAGTTACAATATTCTTGAGAGAAGGAAGTCAGAGGTCTGATGTCAAGGTAACTATTTATGTTGCTGATCAAGGACCAAACTTGATTAGTTCCCTTGCTTTTAAACTTCTGTACCAAGTTGGCACAGCCCATAGTGCCTATTGTCCTCACACATCTGTAAATCCCATCCTGGTTGTGATGAAATAAATTGACAGAAAGGACTACACCAGAATAAGAACCTCTATTGAAGGTAGGCAAGTATAAGGTCATAAACTCGAACCTGGGATCTAAGCCTGAGCACCATGGCCACTCAATCCCAGCTTGTCATCCTACAGCTAGCACTGGAATGGCCAGCTGGGGTTCCTCTACATAAATCCCTGACCTGGAACAGGAAGTGTCCAGGCAACAGGGTTCAGTCTGAACCTGGAGTGAGTATCTTGTTTCTTCTGGTTTGTGCCTCTGTCTGGTCTCTTTGGCTTCTCAGGTCACCTTGCCTTCCAACTCTATGCTCTGCCTGATCCTCCAGCTTTTTGACTCTGCTTGTTCTCAGACCCAGTTCTCCAAATTATATCCTGCCTCCTGATTCAGTTTGTCCCTGGGATTCATGAATCCACTCTCCTTTGGCCCCTTGAGCTTCAAGTGACTTCCAGATTTGGCTGCCTATGATCCAGCATTATAAGGAGAGCCCATACCTTCCTATGTCAGTTAATACTGGTTACAACATATCTATGAGGCAGCATAACAGAAAAAAAATAAGCTCAGAATTTAGTAAAAAGTCCTGAGTCCTGTTAATAAGAATAGGTCATACCATATTGGTGTAGGATCTTTGCCCCATGAAAAATCTGAAATTCAGAAAAAAATGAATCCTATCAGTTTACACCTCCCGTGATGCATCACCCATTTATTTCTCAGTGAGGTGAGCTAGTGAGTTATAGAAATACCATGGTCATGGTGCACCATGAGATACATAGTTCCATTTTTTATTTTAAACAAATCGTAATTTTCTGTTGAAAGCAGATACTTTTTCCAAAAAACTTGTTTCCATTGTGCACTGTTTCACTAGGAAGTTTTTAACCAGCATTACTACAACTGGTTCTGAAATGGACAATCCTGTTCAACTTTGGGAAACTCGCATCACCTCTTTTTTTCCCTGCAAAAATGATATATATATGCTTAATTATTAACAGGGGTGTTAGTAATTCATATTTACACTGCACTTGCAATACGCAAAGCATCATAATGAACAATAATACTATTAATTTGCACTGATGGCTGTTCTCAAAATCCACAGCTAAAGCAAGATCCAGTCTCCAGGGGGTACCTCTTGTTGATTCAGCAATGTGGAATACTTGCTATCACTCTTTTTTTATGCTTTCATGCTTTTATCCTCCTTTGTTATTTTGCATCCCACCATGCCAACTCTGATTGCAGCAATTGCATAACATAACTGGAACTGTGGGATACAAAATAACGATAATAAAACATCAGAATGTAGAAATTGGCTGGTGAAATGTTTATGCATATAACAGCAGACCAGCTGTGTCAACCTGGTGTCAACAACCAATTGATCCATGTTAAGTTCATACATTGGACTACTACGCTGGCAACTTCTTATTTTCTTCCTTGAGCAGAGGATAAAATGAAGTTGCAGTGAAATGGAGCAACCCAAAATTTAAGGCTACATTTTTGTCTCATTTCTAAATGTAAAAATATGCAGAAGATGCACACATTGGTTCCAAAACTAGTAAGTTGGATCTTAAGGACACAGAACTTTTCTATAACATTTCATGTAAATCAGGCAAGAGTTTCCTGAATTAAGACACCCAACAAATGGTGGTACTCATTAATGTTCAAAAAGTATAACAGTTTTTCCTCATGCAGAAAGATGTCAGAACAGGAATTAATCACGAGGAAAAAAAAAAATAAACACCTGTCAGTGGAAAAGGTATAATTTCGTTCCACAACATGCTACTTGTGTTAATGTAGAACCAATGAGATTCCTAAAGGCTGGTAGTCAGCAAACATCTGAGACTTAAAGACTTACAGATAGGATGGGAAAAAGTCTCATGGTCTTTTCCTGAGCCCCTGACACTCCAGCAGTTTTCAATCAAATAGCTAAGGGCCACACTCTCAGAGGTATTAAAGACACTTAATTTCTATTGAAATCAGTGGGGTTTTGGAATTTTAACACAATTTAATAGGCATTTTCCATAGCTGATATCTATGAATAGGGACCTACTCAAATCGCAATTGCATAGATGTTGTGGAAATCCCAAAACCAGGCAATCTCTGTGAAATATCCAAGAAAAAAACCCAAACCAAAAAAGAAAAGAAAAAAAAAAAAAACCCCAAACTAAAAATATAAGGCTGGTTCTGCAATGGGAGCCAGAAGTCCTCCTGGCCATGAGCTGCCAGCACAAAGGCGAGCAGGCAAGGTGGCTACTGCCCTCACTGTTGATTGGCTGAAAGGGCTGTCTGTCATGGGGTCTTGCCCTTCTCCACCTTCAATAGTAAGGAGCAGGGTGCATGATGCACAACCCTTGCAACAATCAGTGGCATGGAGCAAGGCCACCAGGGCCCCTCAACCATTGGTGTAGTGGAGCCCACCACAATAAGATCATGAAAATGGTGGCTAGCCCCACAGTTTGCCTGAAAAATTGGCAAAATTGGCTGGCTGTGGAAGCTGAAAAGTATGTCTGTGTGATAAAGGTGCTTGCTGAAGGCTCTATGAAGATTAGACCAAGTGTTTTTCTGTATTTGTTTAGATATTAAGCTATAAGTTGTTGCTAAAAACCTAAGTATAGTTTAAGATGTAGTGAGGCCTTGTATAAAGTAAGGCCTAGTAAATTTAGCAAAGCCTAGAAGTAGTAAGGCCCTCCCTGTGGTACAGTTAAAATTACCTTATCAAAGAAGTGCAAGGCTTGTACTGCTATTGGTCAGTCTAAGGACAGTTGAAGTAAAAGGAATCTGAATGGTCATACATTAACAGTGTCCTTCAGAAGCTATAAATTAGCTGGAATACTTGGAAACCATTCAGAAGGAAGATGCAGCTCTGTGAAAAGGATTAGTTAGCTGTTGCCTAGACCATAAAGAACCCAAGAACTGCATTCCAGGGTCCTTCCCGGTACCCCTTGGACAGTGCTGCTCAGGGGTGCCTGACTTTGCTGAACATTGTGGAAAGAAGAACTTGCTGTGTATCAGGTATCAGAGGGGACTCAGATAAGCTGCTGATGCAAACTGCTTTCGTCTGTCATTGTTTGTCTTGTTACTACACGTAGTTGTGTTTCTGTTAAGTGAATAAATTTTTCTTACCTTTCTACCTCCGACCACACTCTCAATCCTAAACCCTCTGCAGGCGGCTAGGACAGCTGGCCACCTCCTCAAGATGGATAGACCTTTACCTATGAAGATCTGGACTTTATTTCTTTAAAAGAGCACTGACTCACTCAACAACAAATCCAATTTTATCTGTTCTAGAGAAAGCAAAATATAGTAGCATTTAAAGGTTATACCCGTCCCCACAACAAACATTCACATTCATGGACAAGAATTAATTCATTCCACAGGCTATCATGTAGATCTTAAAGTGGGTTATACAGAAAGTTGCTTGTGTTTTAAAGGATTCTTCTGTTTAAGTCATATTCAAAGATATAAAATAGGGAATACCAGTAATCTCTCTCCATACCATTATAGCATTGTAAAAGTAGACCAACCTGGATGTGTAACTATAGATATATTCCTCCACTTTCAAACATAAAATTACTAAGACAGAAAACAATGCAAAGCAAGTGGCAACACCCTTCTTATGTTATTATAGCCTGTACAAGTTCACCAATATACATTAACATTAATAAACAAATCATACAGAACTGAGAATTACAAACCCATTAAAAATGGAAACATCAGCTTTCATTGGTATTCTACCTTACCATAAAGCTACTGAAGCAGAGTTACATTTATAGCTATTCACTGAGTTGGTATCAGTGATATTTTCCCCTCCAAAATGGTTCCCATAGCTCACAGATCACTTGTAGACCTTCAGAAATATAGTAAAGCAGGCGTAGTAAGCAGGAACATGAACTGAATCTATACAATTTCCAGGTTATCTCAACCATAATCAAAACACTAAAATGTTCTCTGAGGCAATAATTAGCTAAGAGATCAAAACTGGGGGCTTGGATTTTGGCCTGTTTAAATGTGGACCTTGAATATCTTATTAAATTTTAAGTCATATAAAATGGAGCTTGAGTATGAACAACAATTGAGAGAATAAGCTGGCACAAGCTTTAAATTTAAAAATAAGTGAATACATATTGATCTGCTAAAATGATTATATTGATAATGTGAGGGGAGGGGAGAAACTCTTCTATTAAAATTCAAAGATAATCATCACCAGTGACTTCTGGGAGTTGAATATGGTACAACTCTCAGCAAATTAAAGTATGCAAAACTCTCCAGACTTTTAATGCAGTAAACATTTCAAAAGCCATTTTTCTGTATTTTTACCATAAATACATATCACTAAACAGCTGGGAAATCTAATTTAGTTTTGAAATCTGCTTAAATTTTTGTGATCCTCAGCTGTTTCTAGGAAGGTCAACACATAATGCATTTAGACCAGAATATAAATGTTATGTAATGAGAGACAAATGTATTGTAAAGAAATAAAATGATTTTATTCATTTGTTGTAAGTGCCCATCTTTTTCCTTTATTCCCCACACAGCAGGACAACACGAATTTGATCATATAGAATAATGTTTCCAACTTCTGATTTAGATTGCCAGAAAATTCTCTTGCATTTGCAAGGCTTATGAAATTCTTCTTATGGCAGCAGAGAGTGCAAGGTGGTAGGTAAACAGAGAAACTGGCTTGTGAACACTAATGAACACTTGTTGAACACTTGTTGACTTTTTTGTTACATTTATCATTGTCTAGCAACAAAGAAAATTGAAGAATGATGTTAACAGAGGTTTCCCATTTGGAATTTACAATATCAGCTCTCTTCATGTAATGTTCTCAGAAAAGCACCCTTGCACCATATAATTCCCTCCCTCTCCCAAATGACAGAAATGGATAGAACATCTTTAAAAACAACACCAACACAACTAACTCACTAGGAGAGCCAGCATTCTATCTTGCAATGATCTCTCCTTTATCTATATTACTTGGGAGTTGATAGCAAACAAAGTAGTTTTCTTTTCTGCCCCTTCCCCTCTCCTCCCTCCCCCTTTCATGTCCATAAGCCATAGGTCTTAAAGTAAGAAAACATAATAAACCAATTTCTCTGGCCGTTTTAGTTGTATTCTATATTAACTAGAAGTGTTTTACGTTTAGGCAAGGTGAGGTTTATGGCAGTGATACTGGAAGCATTTAACAGGATTCAGTCCCAGAGCAGCTGGACCAGTGAGCAGCCTGATGGTTACTGCATGTGAATGTAGTGGCTGGCCAGAATACCCAGTGCATCAATGGAGAGAGAGAAGAGAATATAAACTTTAGTAACATTTATGTACATACAAAATTTACAAAATCTCATTTGCCCATTCCTGTCACCTAGAGTGCTTCAAATTACTATGCCTATGTGAGGAGAGTCCTGCAGAGTAAATGACAGCGTGCCAGCACTGAAAAAAGAAATTGTCGTGTTGGCACTGCAGTGCATTCACAGTTAGAAAACATATCTTTTGCTTCCTTCTGTATCACTGCCTGTATCACTTCATGTTCTACGTGACATCCACAATCAGTAGAAAGCCTTTGGAAAGTACTTATGTGCTCTCTCCTTGTCTTTTAACTGCTGCACCTTCATACAAGATGATCAGGCATAAAGAAAAGAAAAAAATATGAGCAGCAACCACTGTAAATAATCCACCACAGCAGGTCAGGGTCAGCTAATTTTCCCCACCAAGAGAGAAAAACCAGGAGCACAGGCAGAGAGACAGAGATCTGATTTCTGCTAATGTCCAAGCCGTCTGTTCAGCCAGATGGCCTCGTGGAACCGCAAGGGGCAGGTGTCGCAATCACAGAGAAACCTGACCCTTGCCTGCCTTATCAAATTGTGGCCAAAAATAATAATTCAGCAGTGGCCAACAGAACCCTCAAGGCTTTGTGGACTAGCATACCAAGCTTTCCTGTAATCACCAGGGCATCTCCACGAGCAAGGGGTGGTGTGATTCATTATTTGGATGCGATAGCATGACCCACACAAACATTAGGGGATAATGGGCAAGCCTGCACTCTGCAAATCGAATCACACCATGATCCATCATTAACCTAAGTGAGCTATTGCTTTATTGAAGTAGCCCTCTAAATGAATAGGTCACAGTCTATTTAAAAGCTCAGAGATTTGTTAATGCTCCAAGGACTTATATTCTATTAGAACATACAGCTTGAGCACAAGTAAAATTGTAAGCACTTGGGTTAGCAGGGAGGTAGGGGAGATGGTAAACCAAGAGTTTATTTAATTTCATTGCTATTTTTAATACATATAACATGGCATGTATGTATATATATTTATTCATATGTATATGGTTGGACATGTATAATCACAACAATTTAGGATTTGCATGAGACAAGAAAAAAGTCATTCCTTGTGGGTGTTCACAGCGCAAATTGTTCAGAAGAAACTCTGGGATGATGTGGAAATTAAAGCACTGCCAGTTAATATGAATCAGCAATTCATGAAGAATTAGCATTGCCCTTCAGAACAGATCTACTGAATTGAACCTAGGAGGGTTTTAAGAATAAGCCATTTAATTGCTACTTTAGGAACTCTGGATTTTGCATAGACATGAGTCCAGGTGTTAAGACTGATTTTTACTCTGTTCAGTTTAGATAACAGGACTGAGCCTCAGAACCAATTAAGACAAACCTTTCAAAGATTTCCTCCCTTTTTTAGTGCATCCTGGGAGCTTTATTTTAATTGTGGACACCACAGGGAATTAGGAACATTACATGAAGAGAGCATATAATCTTGAATGAAGAAAGAATCCTTTCTCTTCTAAATGTTTTGGAACTCAAGCTGAAATCAAGAATTATTTTGGGGGCCTTGCCATCTTTTTGTGTGTGGTGTTGGGGTGTGTTGTTTGCTTGTTTGTCTTCAGCTGTATTTAGACAACTGCTAACATTTCTTGAGTTGTTTGCATAACAGAGAATATAACAATTTGCTGACCAGATACATACTATGGGAGAATACAAACCTGCAGGACCTGGGGGCACCCAGCACATGTAGGGAATGCTGCTAGGAGTATGCTAGGCTCTAGACATTGCTGTGTTCTTTCCACCTTGATGTTTGTTTGCTTCCACGCAAGGTGGGCCAACCACTTCTCCCCCCACATCTTTCCAGCCCTGCACATGGCCCCCTTACAGCTGATACTTTCTCCATTGTAGATTACTATTTTATGGCTACCCATGATGCACTGTGGTGAAAGAGGTCCCTCTTTGTACTGCAAGGAGCAGAGAAGAGCAACCATGCAGGGGCTGACTATTTGGTGGTCGGGTTTTACAACGCCACAAAATAAACAAGTAAGCACTCTTGTTCACGCTGTTTTGTTCTTCAGCATCATCATGTGCCTTCTATTTACCATATACTTGTTTCCCTTTATTCTTCCTCTAACTCCTTGGTGATTTCTACCTACAGGAGTGCAATTCAGGATGTCATGCTGCTTATATTGATAAGGACTGCCAAGTTTCCCTGCCCCCGTAACGTCAAGAACATTATTAATATTCATGCTTAGGGAACTTGATTTCCTCCTTCAGCCATCCTCCAATTGGCACCCACAACCATGGGATCCAAAGCCAGTGAAATAACTTTCATGTACATGATAATGAAGTCCCTATGCACCACAAACAGCTTTGCATGGATCTTGGAAGCCTGCAGAGATACTTACAGCAGCCCCTTCTCTGACTTCGAACCCAACTTATCCTTGTATTTATTTAACCTAGCTGATATGCCACTTACATTAATAATGAGGCCGGTAAGCTAGATCATTAACTTTTATTTATAGAGACTATTTATCCTTGAGCATTTAGAGTTTCATCATGTATGGTGAGATAGGAGACAGAATTCTCTAGTCTGCTTGATTACTTTGGACAGTGTACAAAGGGGACTCAAAACACCCAGCAGTGGATCAACTCAGAAAGATTTGCTAACCCTTGCTAACTAGTTGACATGAGTGTTTGTAGGGGAAGAGAGCAGGGGTCAGAGTAGACGGACAAACTGACAAAGCAGAGCTAAGTCTGACTGACCGTGGGAGAAGCTAATGCTGGTCTCTTTCTGTTTTGACTTGTTAGAGCTAAGTAGCTCAGGATCAGGAAGCTGGAACCTGCTGCCTTATACCTTGCCTTCTCATAGCACCCAAGGGGAATCAGAATCTGCCATCATGATTTTCACTCTCAATACTTTGGATGGGGCACTACGTGTGCTCTGGGAGTGCTAAAGGAGCATGTGGCTATAACATTATGCTACTTCATTTTACTGGTTGTAACACTGGATTCTTTCCACTGCTGGACCCTATTTGCTAGAGTGTTTCTGCTGCTGCTGTTGGTAGTAGGGCCCTGATTCAGCAAGAGACTAGAGCATGCAACACTTACAGCTTTGTTTTTATTCCGAATCGCACCCATCACATAGTGAATTCACTAGTGAGATGAGTAGGGGAAAAGGGAGGAAGCAATTTTGGCTAGCCTAAAACCATTTGTAAATATGGGGTGAATTTGCTGACTACTTTTGACTTGAAATTTTTGTCAGAAGGCTGACAATCACAAAAGAGGAGTATGGTGGCAGTAGTTTTCTAGACAGTAACTTCCTAAGCTGGTGTTGGCATTAATTTCCTAGACTTTCTCTATACATTTCACAGTGTCTCTTTCCACGCTAGGGGAAAAAAGAAAAAAAAAAGTTATGTTTTTAGCAAAAAAGACTTAAAAAAAAATCTGACCCAAGGAATCAGTCTCATTGAATACATGAAGCCGAACAAATGTTTTCAGTTAGAAAATGTTCAGTACTTGGTATAATTGGTAACTGAAGTATTTAGGCCAGATTTTATTTCAACTATGGAATACCTAAATGGATTTAGGCATCTTAATTCTAATGTCACCCTGTTCAAGTTCCTGTCTCATTTTCATTCTGATAGGGAAGATGCTTTTGGAGGGGGAAAAAAAGATCTTGTTTTCAGGACTGCCTTACATGCAAGCCTCATCTTCTGTTTCAGTCTGTGTACCCGTATCTTTGTGTTTTTCCTTTTTCACTCAAGCCACCAAGTTTGAAATCAAGAATTAGCCCAGAGACAGGCCCTGGTTAAACCAAAAGGTTCACATCATCTTCTGATGTACATGGATGAGTACAAAGGGAATAATTAAAGTGGCCACCATCACATTTTTGCAGCAGGTTTGTTTCATTGTCCTGACACTAGTTTAGTAACAGGTGCCTTAAAAATAAGATCTGTTCCTATTACTCAGTAGACAGAAATAAGGAGTGATGCCATTTAAAAGAACAGCCCCAGGATACAGAACATATATAAGAATACAGTAACAGCACTAGTCAATCAATGTATCTGATTCATATAAGGGCCTGCCCAGATTTTCACAAGACCTCTATTTTGTTTATACACACGCATTCATTTATACCTGCAACTCCCACAATTGCTTGTGCAATCAGGCTTTTCATTTGACTGACTACATGCCTGACAAGAACACCATATAAATGGCAATTTGTATATCTCATTGTAGCTTTTTAGTATATAAACCACTGTTAGTCTCAAGGCACCCCTCAGAAAATACCAGTTTTGCCACATGTAACACCTTTCACAAATTTTTGACTCTGGAAAATAAAATAATAAAGCAATTCTGTTGCAAAGAACTCAGAAAGACCACAACAAGCGGGACTGTTTTTAACTCTATAACCCCTTATTTGACATCTCTGGGCATGTCCAGATGAGTGTGCATTTGTGGTTTGTGGTGCCATACAGCTGTTTGAGGTGCTGTAAACCACATGCAGCACACACGGGGAAGGGAATCAGATGTCGAAGGTGAGTGGTTGCTCCTTAAGGAGACAATCCTCCATGCCCAAAGGGAGGTAATCCCAACAAGGGTCAAAGGGAGCAGGAGGGCACATAAACCCCCATGACTCACTAAGAGCATCCGGGAATGTCTCCTTGCTAAAAGGGAGGCATACACCCAATGGAGAGATGGGGTCATCACCAAGAAGGACTATGTTACAGTCGCCCGAGGATGTAGGGGGGCAGTCAGGAGGGCCAAGGCAGAGATGGAGATAGGACTAGCTTCCCGGATTAAGGACAATAAGAAGTCCTTCTTCAAATACATAGGGGGTAAAAAGAGGGTCCCGGGTAATGTGGGGCCCCTGCAGGACAGATGACAAAGCTAACATATTTAACGATTTCTTTGCCTCTGTCTTCCTAAGTAGGGACCAGTTCAGCCACCTCCCTGCTGGGCCCCCCTCGGGCCCCGGGAGAGACACGCCTGAGCCAGGGGTTAGCGAGGAGTTAGTTAGGGTACTTCTGGAGAGGCTGGACGTGTTCAAGTCCGCTGGTCCGGACGATCTTCACCCTAGGGTTCTACAGGAACTGGCCGAGGTCATTGCGGGACCCCTGGCGCGGCTCTATGAGCACTCGTGGTGCTCTGGTGAGGTGCCGGAGGACTGGAAGAGGGCCAATGTTGTCCCTATCTTCAAAAAGGGAAAAAAAGAGGACCCGGGAAATTACAGGCCAGTTAGTCTTACCTCAATCCCGGGTAAGCTCTTTGAAAAAATTATCCTGGCACACATCCAGGAGGGCCTTGCGGGGGAATGCATGCTCAGGGGCAACCAACATGGGTTCATCAGTGGCAGGTCTTGTCAGACCAACCTGGTGGCCTTTTACGATCAGGTCACCAAATCATTAGACGCAGGGATTGCTGTGGATGTAGTCTTTCTGGACTTCCGGAAGGCTTTCGACACTGTCTCTCACCCTGTCCTCATCAAAAAGCTGGGAGACTGTGGTGTCGATGCCCACACGGTCAAATGGGTCGCCAACTGGTTGGAGGGCCGCACCCAGAGGGTGGTAGTGGATGGGTTCTTCTCGACCTGGAAGGACGTGGGCAGTGGGGTTCCGCAGGGCTCGGTCCTCGGGCCCGCACTGTTCAACATCTTCATCAGTGACTTGGATGAGGGGGTAGAAAGCACCCTGTTCAAGTTTGCTGATGACACTAAGATGTGGGGGGATGTGGGTGCACTAGAAGGGTGCAATAGGCTACAAGCTGACCTTGACAGGTTGCAACGGTGGGCGGATGAGAATAGGATGGGGTTTAACACTGATAAGTGCAAGGTGTTGCACATGGGGAGGAAGAACCGGCACCACACTTACAGGTTGGGGAACTCCCCTCTTGCCAGCACGGAGACGGAAAAGGATCTTGGAGTCGTCATTGACTCCACGATGAACATGGGCCGGCAGTGTGGGGAGGCAGTCAAGAAGGCCAACCGTACCCTGTCATGCATCCACAGATGCATCTCGAGCAGGTCCAGGGAGGTGATCCTCTCCCTCTATGCGGCACTGGTCAGGCCGCAGCTGGAGTACTGCGTCCAGTTCTGGGCGCCACACTTCAAGAGGGACGTGGACGATATGGAAAGAGTTCAGAGGAGGGCCACTCATATGATCAGGGGTCAGCAGGGCAGGCCTTATGAGGAGAGGCTACGGGACCTGAACCTGTTTAGCCTCCACAAGAGAAGGTTAAGGGGGGACCTTGTGGCCTGCTACAAACTGGTCAGGGGGGATCAGCAGGTATTGGGGGAGTCCCTGTTCCCCCGTGCGCTGCCAGGAGTGACCAGGAATAACGGTCACAAGCTGTCGGAGGGTAAGTTTAGATTAGATATTAGGAGGCGCTACTTCACAGTCAGGGCGGCTAGGGCCTGGAACCAGCTTCCAGGGGAAGTGGTGCAGGCTCGTAGCCTGGGGATTTTTAAAAGGAAGTTAGATGAGCACCTTGCCAGGGTCATCTGACCCCGGTGCTCTTTCCTGCCAAGGCAGGGGGTCGGACTAGATGATCTACCTAGGTCCCTTCCGACTCTAGCTACTATGAAACTATGAAACTATGCACCCCCCTGGCCGGGAGATCCTGGTATAAAAAAAATGCCCCCCAAAAAGTGGCACAACACATGTGGCGGCAGTGTGCGCCACCAGAAATGGAGCCTGGCTGTCCAGAGCCATGCTCGGGCTGCCAGCCAGGCTCCATGTGGCTTGACTGCTGCCCTAGGAGGTCTCCAGAACCTCAGGTAAGGCTACTGGGGATGACACAGGTGCTGGCTCCAGTTTTCCCCTACCTAACCTGAGACAATTTGGCACGCTCCAGAGCACTCATACAGGGGCATGCCCTGGGGCACAAAGCAGCACAAATACATGCCTTTGTTATTTGTGCCACTGCAAAAGCATGCCCCTTCATGTGCATGCTGATCTGCAAGCACCCTCTGGCTGTGTCCAGATGAGTACAGACATGTGGCATGTGGCACCTCAAACCCATCTCTGGCACCACACACCACATATGTCAGCATTCCCTCTGCTGCTACTTTGCAGTGCAGGGAGCTTTTTGACCCTGAGAGAACCCAGGGTAAAAAAAGAAAAGTGGGGAAGGCACACATAGCAGCAGCACATGCCACCCAATACCAAAGCCTGACTGGCTAGAGCCATGCTCTGGCTTCTGGCTAGGCTTCCGACTGTGGCTGCAGCCCCGAGAGGCCCCCAGAACCCCAGGTAAAGGCTCCTGGGGCCAACACAATTACTGGCCCCAGCCTCCCCTATGCCACCCAGGGTAACCTGCACCAGAGTGTGTGTGGTACAGGCGTTCCCCTTGGGACAAGTAGCAGTGGCACTGGGTGTACCACTGCTACTTGTCCCTGGGGAAACAAATGTCTGCACTCATCGGGATGTACCCTCTGAGTTTATCTTGCGAAACATTTTTGCACACCTAAGGGCTAACACTGAGTGGCACACTGCAACACCTTTGAAAGCATCTCACCCTGGTTAAGAATCACTGATATATACACACAGTCTGAAAAACTTTTAAAGGGATACATTTTAAAAATGCTCCACCATGACAAATAGTGTACTAGAACTTCATGCAAAAAGCATGACATTATTTTAAAATAACTTGGAAGCCCCTACCAAACTATTTGTGTATGAAGTTGGAAAACCTCCTTACAGTGCACGCAAAACCTGTGTGAGCACTCATTCACATATGCATAGGAAAAGTCCTGCATTTCCATGTGAAAATTTGCCTCCAAATGATTTTCCAAAAGTTCATTATAATAGAATATGTATGGATTCTAAGGACTCGCAGATGCTGAAGAAGAAGGTTGGACCTTGGGCTAAAAGTATTTTCTAAGTGAAACTTACCAGGAAAAAGGCAAGTAGGGTGGATGAGGATTAAACCTAAAGCCTTACTCAATCATCTTGAAAGCTTCATAAAGTTTGGTCAGCTTCTAAAATTATCTTTCATTTTCATGCATCAATCCAGCCAAACCCGGAAGAAAACAATAGAAATTTCACAAGAGAGCCTATTCCAATGAGTAGTTAAATTCTGAGGTATCAAGAGATAACATGGGATTGGGTAATTGTTGGGTACTTTCTGAAGCAACTCATCAATCCTCAGTCCAATTGTCACATTCCAAGATATTTCTTAATGTATTGGTAGGGTTTTTCTAAGTTGTGCCAGTTGCAACAGACCTCCAAGGGACATTACCAGGAGGCAGGATTTGCAATCACAGCAGCAACACTATAGCTGTACTCTTTTTTCCTGACCAAATGTCTACCATATGCTGCCAACAGAGTTAGCTGTACTGGTTTTGGATTCCCTGGTACAGAGAAAATCCCCCAGTCTCTTAGTTAACCCAGCTTTCTCCCTACTGTGTGGTTCTAAGAGTGATGCAGTCCAGGTTGCATAGTTTCTTTTGTGTGTACACAAGGTATGTGCTCCTTATTAATCAATATGTCATTTTAGCAAGCCACCTAGTTTCATGTCACCGATAAGGATTCAGTGTCAGTGTAGGGTGTTTTCATTAACTATAGGAAAGTTTAAACTACCAGGTTCTGTTTAATCAGGTTCAATTTAACTTTCTCAACTTGACCGTTCTATTCAGAAGGGATTTCAGGCATGCCTTATTCCAAATTCTCAGTCCTACTTTTTTTAATTCATACTCAACTCTACTCAGTATAACAACATGCCAAGCCCTCAATCAGAGCAATTTTTTCATTCAGAATTGTATTCTTTCTGGTGCTCAGTTCAGTAAAAGTGGGTCTCTATAGCTCAAAGCATGCTCTATAATCCTTCATAACAATTGTAATGATTTCACAAGACTGTGACACAGTGGGAGGCCAACCTTTTTAGCAGGTGTGCCATAAATTAAGCCCACACTCTCTTCATGTGCCACTCTGATTCTCTTACCTTGCCTGGTATGGCACTGTGCTCTTTTCTCCTTACCCTGTGCTTGCGTTTTGATATACCAGTCTGTTATCTGCTTCTTGACCTGTGCTTCTTGCTTGATTGGTTTCTCTGCTTTTGGCTCCTTACCCTATCTGTTGATGTGTTCCCTGGTCCCTCCCCAATGTGCCACATGCCACACACAGAGGGCTGCCCATGCCATTTGTGCCATATGTGCCACAAGCTGGCCACCCCTGCTATAGTGCATCCTAGAACTAATAAGGCCTAAAAAGATGAAACAGAGAACATTTACAGAGAGTCAGAATGAGCAAAGGTCAAAACACTGCTGCCAGGAACATGAATGGATCCAGACAGGGTAGATGAGTGGTGCAGCACACTGACTCTCAGAAAATGAGGGAAATTTGGGATTGAGGTACTGCTGGAACACCTGGGTTAATGGGAAACATCAAGGAGCCACTCAGAGAGCAGGTGCACAAAGGAAGTGGACACCTATCCATGCAGCCTGCTGTTCCCATCTGACTTCTACAGGGGGAGAGCCCCAGAACTGCTTCTGCCCTGATTCAGCCAGAGCTCTGTGGAGCAGCTAGGCAGGGTGCTAGACTCAGCTGGGGATAGCCGCAACAGTAGTATGAAGGTTATTCTTTCCAGTGTCTGCTCTCTGCCCATCTTCCAACCCCACAGTTTCTTCTATTGGCCAGGAGCAGCTGCTGGAAAGAGAAACCTGCAGGTTGCCACTATTGCTGGTTCCTGAGCCAAGCTCCCCATACAACTGTTGCCTGCAGCCCATGGTATGAGTGGGGCAGGAGCATCTCTGGGACTCCCTGCATGCCTATGTCAACAAAGGACAGTGGTGGTTGAGGGCAGAGTCCTCCTTCTAGTACCTGCTCCTGGCCAGTGGAGACACTTTGGGGACTGGCAAGAAGAAAGTGCTAGAAAGGGAAACTTGCCTGCTGCTGCTGCTGTCCTCTGCTGAGCCTTGTACCCAACATAGCCATAACCCAAGGCTACAGCACAGCAAGGTGGGGGCACCTCCATGCCTGGGTCAGCCTAGGATGGTGGTGGCAGAATGGGATGTGATCACACTGCTGCACCCTCCCTCGACCTGCTTCTGGCCAGGGATCATACAAAATTTCATTATTGAGCAATCAAACTTCCAGTCACTAGCCAAGAGATGTCCCCTTAGAAGTTGTGTTTTACATATTTTAATATTTATGGTTAAGGATGACTGCAGGTGGTAGGAATACTTCTATCAATGAACCTCAAAACACTTTATAATATAAACACAATGACAAACTGTCAGATTCACAGTAAACTTAACCAATCAACACAATTCAGCCATCTTAAGTAGAATACAGTAGTTGATCCAGAGTGCCTAACAGTAGCAATAGCTGTTACTAGAAAGAAAAAAGTATCTTATCTACCAGAAACCAATAAGTGAACTGAGGTCAAGAAAAGAACTGCTAAACCAGAAATTTCAGCAGAACACCAGATTTTGGACCTCTGTCCTGTCAACTAATGCTATAGAATCTCTGTTGAGCATGAGCCGTCAAAAGTCTTGGTATGTGTCTTGTTCAGGAAAAAAACAGTACTTTCCTTGCCATAGAGGCCTTGAAAACCGTATTAAAAAAGACACAAGGAAGACATCCATGTCTTAGACATGTAATTATGTGATGTCCTAAATAGGACATGTGCTTTCTTGAATTGGGGCCTATCTAACTACTTTATTCTACATTTCCCACTGAAGTCTCTTATGTAGCTTACATGCCAGGCATTGTTTACAAGATATGATCTGGTCACCACACAAAACAGTCTTAATGCACATATCTATGTACACACCCTTCACCACCTTTTGTCAATTACTACTATGATATATCCATTTTTAAAATATGATACTTTTAAATGTAGATCAATATATTATGGCAAGTAGGGCAAATAGTTATTCTATGGTAGTTAGAGGAGTACTGTTGGAAGAAGAACATTTTTCATTAAAAAAATATAATTCAGGTTCCTTCTGGCTATCACTGTCTATTACGTAAGTCAAAGCTAAGATCACATGACATTTTTTCACTGAGTGCAGTACTTAGAATATTCCTTCTCAGTAGCATTTGTCTGTTCACCCTCTACAGTAAGCCCAATAACTCACTGCTCTGTAAAGTACTTTGTGATACCCTGAGTATTATAGGTGCACTATAAAATCAAAATCTGTTCTACTTTTTAAATGACTCATAACAATATCTTCACTTAAAGTATTTGTGTGTATACAAAAGTATGAATATGTATATACATCCACGTTAAGTGGAGAGTTTTAGGAGTCATTTTTAAAGTAGAACAGAATTTGGCTTTATATAGAGCTTTTTGTATTCAGCATCTCTCAAACTGTTTTATAAACCAATGGGTTACAAATTGGTAATGCAGAGCCTGTAAGTAAATACACATAATTTGAGTGCAGTAGGGAAGTGTATAAATATTACAATTTCTCTCCTTTGTATGTGAGCAGAAAAGCTACAATTAAATTAAGAAAATCTTCATGCTATTGGATCTACATTAATTTATTATTTTTCTGTCTCTCTGCTACCTTGCAGTATTAACAGTTTGTATTTTACATGCTGAAATATTATTTTTTTAAAAGGGAGCTCATAATGTTGGAAAAAGTTTAAAATGTGTCCTATGCAAATAGGACCTTTAAATATTTACAAACGTATCTTATTTTTTAAGCATGACAATGTTTATACAGTTATTTTTCTTAATCATTCTTTTGGCTTCCAATTTAACAGATGATGTTTACATTGTAGATTTTCATGAGCTGATGAGATCTACACTGATGGTATTACAGGATGTTGTATTATACAAGTCTCACTATTTCTACTGTTACAATGTATTGTTTATCAGGGAAAAACCTGATTCTTTAACAAAAATATACCTAAAAGGTAGAAGTTGGTCTTTATTATAGTCATGTGACTTCTAAGTGGATAATTGTGTTCCACTAGCAAAGTCAAAGTGGAAGTTCCCACCACAACATGATTTCATATCCTACTTAGATATTTAGTATTGACAATATTATACACTGCTTACACATAATGATAAAGTATGGGAGATAGAACTTAACTCTCATCTACCTTCAAATTCTCAAGGATGCTGTTAATATTAACAATTGTCATACATTGTTAGAACCATTAGAGAAAGGATTTACACAAAAAATACCTTTTATGACTATCATATTATTCTGATAATAGTATATCTGCAATATATATGCATGTGTGCACATAGACAAAACTGATAATATTCAAAAACAAATATGGTATCTTATCTGAGAAGATACATTATCTTAAAGATTATGAAAAATATATATATCTGTATGTTTTTCTCAAACAAAGTTAATGCTCATACACAATTATCCTTACCATGACCAAAAAAAAAACCTGACTAGTATATGCATGTTTTCATTTTGTCAATGTAATTCATTTTTAGCATGTTTGGCTTGAGTTATATCCCATGAAGTTAAACGGAGGCTTGCAATTGGTCTCTATAAATGAGATACCCATGTATGTATGTACATACATACACATGCGTGAACACTTCCCACCTACCAATCAGATAACTGCATGTCTGTACAAATAATAGGTGCATGTATGTGCACCTAAATTCTTGCCTACCCGTTTTTCAAAGGACTGTGTGAAGAGAGTTGTTATGAAGTCAATTATTGTTCTTCACAACCATTTCTTTCTAAACATTATAATTTATTTCAATAACTTTTCTGAATACACCCTGTATGAGATCCTGGTTATAGTTATATACATTTATATAAATAGCAAATTTATGAAGAGAAAAAATATGGGTAATAGATGCCATAAACATGTTATACACGAGTCATCTACTGATAAGATTATTTGCAGTATTTATAAATAAGGCACTTGCATGCAAATTATTTGCCTGTTAGTTTTTCTGATAATTCAATAACTATATAATGAAACATTTATTATTTATTAAGACTCTGTGAAGTATTTATAAGTATACCCTTACATAAAGGGTGACCACATCCCCCAAAACATCTAGATATAGTCAGTAAGAGTGGAATATTTAAGCCTTTTCCTTATACAAGTAGAAATACAAATATATTTTAGAGCACTCATATACTGAAAGGTCACATCATTAAAATAATTTAGGGGAAAACACTTAGGTATGTAGAGTGTTTGTATGCATAGCTGACACGATGATTCAACTGCTGAGTAATCTGAGCTTCGAAGAGAAAATAGTTATATGAAATGCGTATTTATTTGCCTCACGAAAATTGGTTTCTAACCATTCTAGCTTTTGGCTGCTGATAGGAATTTTTTGGAAAGAGAAAATATCCATTGACGGGTGCAGAATGTGTACCCGAGTACAATAAAGGAACCCTGACATTTAGATTTGGCACATCATTATCTGTTCCATACTGTAGGTCATTGCAAGTGAAAATACTATTTCTTTCTTATATGGCTGTAAAAATGATAGGCTACCAGGAACTGAGCATTCTTAGTGGGCAAACCTCCATCTACTGTTTGTGAACAGAACATAAACTGTGGGGGATCATATTATCTCCAGCTGCTAAGCTATCCAGCAGAATAGATAAATGAATCCATGGACTTGGCAATCAATAAAATTTTTTTTTTGCAAATTAATCTAAAGTAAAACTTTGGCAGAAGAAAAACATGTGTCATTAAATGGTAGCTGTGGGAAAAACAAATAGGTTTTTTTCTAAGGAAGCCTTTTCACATTAGGGCATTTTGCTTCTTATTACTAGAAGAAAGAGAATATATTTTCCATACTATCTCCAGAAAGGACACTTTGATCTCAGCACAGAACAGCATTAGGCAACTAGTTTAATTAGTTAAGATGTGAGCCTCTAGTTTATGTGCTGATACATTCCTGAGCACTCCAAATCAATTCACCAGTTAACTGCTTATGAACTGTATCTGGGTTTTGGTTTGAGGAAATATTTTGTGTAAATCCTGGAAATGTCTAGACAGTTCATTGTGATCAGTGAAATCTCTAAGAATGTGTTGATAGGAATAAAATTAAGATCTCCTGGCTGGTTCATATATATCATAATATCTTGAATTCTAGACACTGTGTTTCATGGAAACATTTTACTCCTGGTGCAGTTTTATTTAGTGTGATTCCATAGACATTGAAAGGTGCATTACCATAACACCTGCTTAGTATGCTTGAATTGTTACGCTTTTGTAATCCACAGATGAACTTGAAAACAGTAGAGGAAAAAATGCTTTGGGATGCTACCCAGCACAGTGCCTAGATTTTTCTGGGGGGTGTTAGGTTTTTTTAGCCTTCTGTAGTTACATTTCTCAATATATAAAGGAAAACTGAGAACCAACACTGATAGAACAGAAAAATTAATGTAAATCTTCTATCCATGCAGTGAATAGTATATTTAAAATAAGAGAGATTTGTCTATTAACATGTTCTATAAAACAGATCAGAATCTATATCTACTGAAATTAAAGCCATTTACATTTCTACTTTGCATTAAAACCAGTTAGTTATTTAACAAACATTTAGCAAGAAAAAGAAATAAAAATATCTCTTTCTAAAAGGCTTGCTTGCAACATGATTACTCATTCAGAGCTAATCTGTTCATTTAATATTTTTATAAGGATTATGTCTTTTTTACTTATCACCACATGAGTAATTTGTGAAAGACCATTTTGAAATGCAGACAATAGTAAGTCAGAGGTTGCATTTAAATACCCTATTCATCAAGGCTGAATTAATGTCTTGCTAGAAAACTAATTCTGCCATCTAGTTCTAAATATAAAAAATAGCAAACAAACAATAGGTTTTATCAAGTTGTTTTGAAAGTTACTTGAAGTAAAATTCTTAATTTTTGCTCTCTTTCCTTAAGCTTAACATATCTCTTTAAAGGTCAGTGATGTGAAAAGTACTGGCTGCCTCTCCTCCTGCCCCCTCCCTGTGCCACCAGACCCCCTCCAATCCGCAGCTTCCCAAAAGGGGGTGGGGAGGGGAAGAGACAGAGAATGAGAGAGAGGAATTAATTTTAAAATTTATAAGTGAGATCCTGCTTCACTGAAGTTTTGTGTCATATCTTATTCACATAGCTGCTTTCCAAACAGAACAAGTCTAAATTTGGGCATGGTGTGTTTTAATATTTAGCAGAATTACTCTACTCATCCCCCAAAAAACAAGCAAATTATACCCTACCTTTGTATTTTAAAGTTACTGAATAATCCAATTAATACCCACCTGAACAATTGAAAGCAGCAAACTAATCCTCCCTCCCCTTACTTTAACATCTTCTTCTGGAGACCAAAGACTTACTCACTTTGTTTAAAACTTACTGAAGTTTTGTGATTCCAAACAAGAATAGGAAGGCAAATTAAAAAAAAAAATACCCTTCTAATTCAGAACATAGTTTTTTGTACACGCTTCCCCAGTTTCTTAAGTGGCCTCAATATCCTACTTTGCATTGATTATAGATAGTGTGCATCCCCAAAGAAGCACGCACACCCAGTGCAATCACATTCCAAAAAAGAGAGCCTTACCTGCTAGCTGAAACTGCAGCAGCAACAGCAAAAGGAGCAGCAGCACCAGCAGTATGCACAGTAGCATGTACTGAGGTAATACCTTTGTCTCTAAATCACTGTGGCAACAAACTGCCCTTTCTCGTGTCCCTCTTCATTCACCAAGGATCTCACAGGCAAGGCAGACAGGTAGAAACCACTTTCTTACTGGAAGAGGTTGTCTCCCTTCTCAGAAATGACTGAATCCCTCTCTGTGGTTCCCTGCACATTTACCCTTCAGATCAATACTGCTCTTTAGCAGCAGCTTGAGCTCAACTGCAGCTGATAGAGTCTAGCCAATTGGTATTGAGGATTCCCTTTCTGTCACCCCCTCCCTCAAAAATACACAGCGTGCATTTCAAATTTTATTAGTTGTGAAAAGTAATTTTAACCCTTTGCTTGAAACCTACACAGTCTTTTTTGTAGCTCCCCTCAGGCTTCATTTTCTTCTTGCTTTAAAAACAAAAAATCCCTGACTGAGCAAAATATCCTGAGCTGGAATGTTTAAAGCTGGGCTAGATCCACAATGTGAAGCCTAAAAGCTTTAAAAGTGTTAGCAACTGACCAGAAGTCTGCTGGTGCTCTGAAGTGCTTACAATATATTAAATGCCCAATATCACAAAAATTACATAGGCAAACTGTCATTTGAGTATCATCAACACTGAAGTATTTTTTTTCCAGCATTAATAGATTTTTCTGACTAAGAAACTAGGACAAATGTTGCTCAAGCCTTTTAGATTACAGTACTGTATCACTGGTCTTGTCAGTACCACATTGATGCATTTATTTACTATTTCTTTCCTTTTTTTTTTTTTTGATTTCCTAACTGAAGGTCTTGGTTCATATTTAATCCATGTTATCTATTCATATGACAGCTAAAACTTCAGAACCCAAGTGTAAGAAGTAATCATGTTGAAGCGATATACAATCTTAGTCCTCATACTTACAATCTGGAAAGCAAGTTTTGTGAATATCATTATATCTCCTCAACTATAACATGATGCGCATAAGGAGATATACTGCTTTTTGGACTGTACCAAAATATTTTATGACAGTTTTTTATTAATTCAGTGAGGGATGCTGAATGCTCAATATTTCAGGAAATCAGATGCTTAACTTTTACAATCCAAGTTTTAGCCACCATTTAAAAAACTGTAGCCCTAACTTATGGGGCTTAGGTTGAGAGTAATTAAAAGGTGAATATATTCAGGGATAGTTGCAAAACATGCCATTAGTAACTCAAACATGGAGAGGCAATGAAATATACTGTTAGGGAGTTCAAGAAACCTTAACTCTGCCATGTAATAGGACTATGAAGCATGCATAAAATTATTATTACAGCATTTTAGGATTTGTAGGTCTCAATTAGATAAAATTATTTTTAAAAGGCACATTCATTTTTTACCCCTTAACAAATAAGTGTGATATTTGCACAAGGGTAGACAAGCATGGCACCACCCCCAGGTATTGATTTAGAGGGGCTACAAGAATGGCAGCTACTGTTGACCTACCCACTTTTGCTTCCCAGGATGCAAAACTCCCCTGTCTGTGAGGGTCTGGACAGGATGTTGGCACCTAGACCTGTGGATAGGCTCCTCAAGGGAAACCAGGAGGTCATCTAGGTAGGAGTACAGACCACCAAGGTGTCCAGTCAGGGTCTGGATAAGTGTGGTGGAGATCTAAGAGACATAGCCCAGGGTGCAAGCCAAGTTCATAAGCCAAGAGAGCCAGGTCCGAGTTCTAAGGAAGGTCCAAGAACAGGGTCAAGGAAAGCTGAAGCTGAGACAGGAGCCAGTGGAATTGGAGAGTAGGTACAGAGTTTCAGGGAAGATCTGAGTTCAGAGTCAGGAGAAGTCTAAGTGGCGCTCTCCACAACCAGTCCAGTTACTGGGGCAGATAGCACTAGGCCAGGATCAGGATCAGGTGTCATCCCAGCTGGGCCTGACTGGCCAGAGGCCATAGCTCTAGCAATGCTATATACAACATAATACTCCAGTGATCTCAAAATAGGCAGTGACATGCAGATACATGATGGAATGTCAATGTGGCAATTGCAACATCATTAATATTAACCAATGAGGTGGGGGGCTTATCTGTCCAGTGAAGAATTAAATGGCCTCACACTATACAACCAATAAAAACCACTTCTGAATCCTTTCACATGTCCCTATACAAGGTATAACAATTTTACTATTTTACCTCCATTTGTGAAGATTGAAGGTCTTCCCTTCTCTCTACAGACCACCAGCCATGGCCCTTTAATTTTTTTTCTCAGATGGGCACTCAGTCTGGGACTTAGGGTTAATGTGAGGTGGGTGAATACCTCCTGTTATTCAGATAGACTGCCCATTTGGGCCAGAGGGAAAATAATCCCTTCCTTATCTCAATTAAATGAGATGCCTGCTAAAAATGCTGCTCATCAGGACCTTAACAGGAAAAGTAGGCTCAGACAGCTGCATAATTACCATTGGGTGTCCAGAAGAACATATGTTAGCTGGGGATCCATGGGAATAGTTGATTCCTCTACTGTCCTCTTCAAATTGGCCACTGGGGTTGATAGAGACAAAGAATGATTTGTTCTTATTGAAGAATAGATCATTCTCCACATGTGCTTTGGGGCAAAAAGTGATATATGGAAGGGAAAAGGAAATAGCAGAGTGTAAGTGATGTTTCTCTAGCCAGTCCTCAAGACTGGTTAGTCCCAGTATATCGCTCACAGATACAGACAGTAGGGCTGTGAGAAGCTTCAGGCCCTGATTCGATTTGCTGGAGATTCGGTCCAATTTGGTGGCCAAATCTCCGAATCTGAGTCGAGTCTCTCCAAATCAAATTGAACTCTCCGAATCAATTTGGAGAGATTCAGAAAGATTCAGCAATTTGGACACAGATGCAGCTTTAAATGTTTTGTCTGCATACCTCAAGGTACCAGGCAGTTTGTGAATGCTGCGATTGGAAGGGGGGAGGGAGGTGGCACTGGATGGAGTATCCCACAGGAGCGCTGGGGGCTCCCCAGCATGCTCAGCAGCAAACCTTGAAGTGGACCAGAAGCACTTCCGGTCCACTTCCATGTCCACTGAGGAGCATGTCGGAGGCCCCTGCTGTGCTCCTCTGGGATGCTCCATCTGTTCCACCATCACAGTATTCACAAGCCATGCCTGGTACCTCAAGATACATAGAAAAAACATTTAAAGCTGTGTCTATGGTTGAATCACTGATTTTCCAAATCAGCATTAAATCTGCAGATTTGGATTCGGCCAAAGTGAATCAGGGACAGCGGTCCAAATCAATGAATCAAATGACTGTCCCTGATTCAGGCTGAATCCAAATCAAATAGGGCCAGTTTCACACACTCCTTATAGACAGTGAACTATTATCAAAAGTTCAATGCATGTCCATTTCCTCAATGTACAGCTTCCCACCAGCATGTATCGCTACTGTACTCAATAGTTCTAGTACTTAACCACTTCCTGTAACTGTCTGTGTTGGGTACCAGAGGTAAAGCATCCTTCCACAAGGTTCAGATATTTATTCTTCTGAAACAACACAAATGAGTTCTTATGTTAGGTGTGCAGAAAGCTTTGTGTACCATGACAAACTGAACTCCAGGGGACCCAACACACCAAACAATTTCTTTTACTGTCCATCATGTGAATAAAGCATGAATATGTGTACAGCTGACTGCACTGGAGAAATGTAGTGACTCTCAGAGTTTATGGTATTTCATTCACATGGGCGAAGTGAAGTGACAGACAAATGCGCTTTTCCATAAAAATTCTTCCATTAGATAGATGTGAGGAGAACATGCCAATGCAGTTTCACCACATCACAACAGAATGGAAAGTTAATTTGTTCTAGAGATAGTACCAATACTGGGGATATTTCCTTAAAAATTAGGAATACTACCACCAAAAATAGTAATATATCTCAACCAGAGAGAACACTTGAGTGCACCCCTATTTATTTAAAAGTTTGAGGGGCAGCAAACCAAATGCAATCCTAAAAGGTTTATTGACATATTGTACTCCAAGCATAATAGCTGTTTGTTATGTAATAAATTATAGTGTTAGCTCAAGCTATTGTTACAAAGAATATTTATTTTTTAAATAGAGATATTTATATAAACAATTATTTCCTTGAAAATAAGATCTCAAAAGAAAATGTTAGCACCCAACACACCTCCACATTCCCAGCCTATCTGGACAGAGACTTGATGAATAACTTATAGAAGGAGGGACAGGAGTATAGGATGTCTCTCCTTTTATAAGAAGGCTCTTCTGTCACTGGCCAGCCAGAATGAGAGATAAGCTGTCTGGCTGCTTGTTCTCCTTCTCTTTAAAATGTAAACATATACCATTGGTTTTCAAGCCTCTGTGATTCCCCTCTCTTCTTTCTCTATGGTATAAAATGCTATATTTTAGGGATTCTGAAGATGAATCACATTTTCAAGCAGGGGCATCAGAAATGATTTTTCTTCCCCACTGGGGCCAAAATCAGCAGAAATGGTATTTTCTTTTCTTTCTTTTTTTTGTCTTCCCCACAGCATCATGGATGCACAGTTAGATACAATTAGATACGATTTAGATATTGAATCTATATGGTCTATAAGAATGTTTTGTTCATCACAATTTGCAGCAAGTGCCCAGTGTGGATAAAAGTCCAAAGGTCAGCTCCCTGGGAGACCTGGCGTTTTCTTGGTGGAACCTATGCTTTGGGAAGAAGGGAAGATGCGAAAGCTTTGCTGACCAAGCCTCTCTTCCTCTTTAGTGACCTGTTTCTCTTGTAGTGGTGGGATTACTAGAAAAATGTAAAGGCAAGATGAATCCTTAGGAAATGCTAAGTAGAATCTCCCAATGTATGGATTATATAGTGGGTGCCCTGTGCCTGCTGCACTGGAGCCACTTAACCAATGGCATAACTAGTGTGAGTGCCCGAGGTGGCCACCCAAGGGGCCAAGTTTGTGGTGGGGAAGGTGGAAAAAATGTCTGCTACTGCAGCCATACAGTTATGATCACAAGCAGAAGTGGCAAGCAGAAATCACAGCTGTCCCTGGGTGTGATAGCTGTCTAGGGCATGTGACCACGTTACTGCTTCTGCACTTAACTACTCACTATGTTAAGTTACTGTCTGCCTCTATCTTCAGTCATCTGTATGTCTGAATCTATCATCTATTGGACATATTATTGTTGTAGCATCTACACTGACAGAAGAGGAAGTTTTAGAAGAACTTGATAAACTAAACACTAATATGTCACTGGACCAGATGGCATTTACCCGAGAGTTCTGAAGGAACTCAAAGGTGAAATTGCAGAACTGCTGGCAATAGCATGTAACCTATTATTTCAAAAGCCCTCTGTGCCAAGAACATGACACCCACCTGCAGAAAGAGCTTCAGAGGTGATCCTGGGAACTACAGAACAGTGAACCTCACTTCCATCCCTAGCAGGTTGCTAGAATCGATAATAAAGAATAAATCAGCAGTCACAAGGACAAATATAAACTTCTGCAGAAGAGTTAACATGGTTTTTGTAAAGTGAAATCCTACCTCACCAATCTGCTTGAATTCTTTGACAGTGAAAGCAAAATGGAAAAGGTTATCATGCCATTATACAAATCCATGGTGCACCCACGTTTTGAATATTGTTTGCAGTTCTGGTACCCACATCTCAAGAAGAATGTAGTAGAATTAGAAAAGGTACAGAGAGGGCAACCATAATGATCAGGGGAATAAAGCAGTTGCCATGTCAGGAGAGACTAAAAAGGCTAGGATTCTTCAGTTAGGAAAGGAGAAGGCTGAGCAGGGATATGATAGAGGTCAATAAAATCATGAAGGACGTGGACCAAGTGAACATGGAGCTGTTATTCACCATGTCCCAGAATACTAGAACTATGGGGCACCCTCTCAAATTAGTAGGTGACAGGTTTAAAACTAATAAGAGAAAATGCTTTTGTTTATAATGGGCACATCTACCCAAGATCCTAAGGCACCATAATGTCTGTTGGCAAAAACTGATGCCACTGCTATGTCATCATAGCAATGTGCTTCCTCATTATAGAGTGTTGCTATGGTGAGGTAGTGGCCCAAAAAAGACCATGCACAGCCAGCACAGCACACTACAGGTTGTTACTGCACCATCTTTTAGTACTTCCAAAAGGAAGTACTAAAAGATGGTGCAGTAGCAAAAGGACCATATGGCCATGTGTAGACATGCCCAATGTGTACTTAATTTATTAAATTAATTGATACGTGAGATGGCAGATAGCATAATATTGAGGTATCAGTAGTTAATAAATATTACCAGCTCCAAAATCTTAAGATGAGAGTATGTCATAAAAAGGGCCTGACTAAATTCCTGGATAATAGTTCTATTAATGGTTAGTGAACATAATGTTTGGAGATGTTTCCTCTGGCACCTTTAAACCAATAATGATGGATGCCAGGGAGGGAACTGAATAGGGCCGACATCACTCTAGAGAAATCTGGTTCAATCTTCTCCTCTATAGCATCTACTCTTGCAACTATAAGAGACAGGCTACTGGGCTAGAGACAGGCTACAAGGCCACTGGTCTAAGCCAGTATGGAACTTCTTCTGTTCTTATATAACCCTTGTCTTCACTGAGTGATTTTTCAACCATCACTTTCTCTGGGAATTAGAGATAAACAGGAGGCAATACTGGCTGTAAAAACGGTTACTCATTTCCATTTCTCTTTCTTACTATATCCCCCTTACTCTTTACTTCAGCAATAGCATTAGTGCCCCTCCTACAATTTGGCCTGTTTGTCTGATGCTGCGTATGCATGGAATAGACTCTTTCTTCATTGAAAGTCAATTTCTTTGAGGCACAAATCTTAATCTGTAGCAGTATCAAGTCATAACTTATAACACATAAAGAAGATAGTTATCTCAACCCTCATCGTCTCCTTGAACATTTCTCTCTGATCTCAGTCTGTCTTTTTTTCTAAGGGGAAAAGGAAGAGAAAATATCTTCACCCCACCAATATTTTTTCTCTAAGGTGATTACTACTCCCTCCCTCTATTTTGCCTGTCCTATTTCTACAAAGTTAATCATTAAAAGGCTTCTTCATTTCCCCTGAAATACTCCTTCCTGCTGCTGTTCATCTTCTTTTAGCAACTTAAGTGCTAATCCATTTTGTGTCTCTTTCACCATCAACACCAAAATATTCTAGCTATTTCAGCTGTCTTATTTAATTCAGTCTAATATTTGACATGCACTTATAATCTATGAGACAGACACCATAATATGGCTAAATATAGAAGGCATGGCTTTATCAGCTTATACTACTAGCTCAGGTAAGTAGTGTGCTCCTGTGTTCATTTTAGGTGATATTGATGACCTCCAAAGCATGATCAACCTGATAGTGCATGGGAAGGCATGACACCTCTTCAGTCTAGGCTTGCTTGATTCAATCTCCTCTCTTTCAAATGCTGGAGGTAGAAGAGATGAGATGAGGAAGCTACAAGCTTAAGACAAAGAAAGAAATAACTCTCCATCCCATGTGAAGTCCTGGACCAATGCTCGGGTAACCCATGGATCTCCCTTCAAATACTCTTTACCTGTCAACCACACAGAAACCACCCAAATATTCAGGAAAAAAATATTTTTGTCATGCCAAATGTCCAGCTGTTTTGGATAGTAGATGAAAGAAAAAATTGCCTTGGTGGATGACCAAGGTCATTATATGGGGAAAAAATAAATTCTGCCAGCCCTGAAATTTGTGAGGATCCAGGTCCTGTATATCACAGGAAATGCAGCAATGGCCTGCCATGGCTACCTCACCAAGGAAGAAAACTATACTACTTTCTCCACCAGTGTAAGAGGCAACCATTTAGCCCCACACTGTATCAGTGGACAGGACAAGCCCCAAAAGCACATCACCCTCATAAAGCTTATAGTATGAAAGAGGAATGAGAAAGGAAGAAGGGATAAAAGGGAATCAGCAACTCTAACATATCAGACATGAAGTAAGGAGGGAAAGGATGGATTGCATGGAAAATAACCTCTGTTGCTTTTTCTTGACCTCCTTCCCTCGGATTTTTTTCCATTTTTTCTAACTGTACTTATTATTACTGAGTAGAAACTGGTGTTCCATTCCAAAATCTTTTACACTATCCCCCAGCCTTGAGAAAGACATCAAGGTAGTCAAGCTTACTAATCTGTAAAGCCTCAGGGATGCAGATGTGTGCCAGGCTGAGGGCAAGTAAAAATTGGGTTTATTTGAAATATTAGGAGATGACTAGCAGGAGAAGTATTGGGTGACTATGAAATGAAAAATAAGATGTGATTTGTGGCCGATCAGTCTGAGGTTTTCCTACCAGCCAATTCAGCATGCACCAATAGAGACTAAGTCTATATACAGTGAGATTATATACTGGCCCCACTGAGGTCAATGGGAGTCTTGTCATGGGTTTTGATGGGGGCAAGATTTCATGCTGAGTAAGTTTGTACTTTCTATTCACATTCATGTCTGTGTTCAGCATAAATCACCCTACATATCAGAATACTCTTTCTTTTCCTTCCCTGGAACTATTCTACATCTCTCTAAAATTCATTATCCTCTCATCTTAAGATTTTGGAGCTGGTAAGATTTATCAACTACTGATACCTGAATATTATATGTAATACATCAGTATTTCTTTCAGCATTCTCCAGAAAGATGCCTGAACAACACAGGGGACCTCCAGCTCACATGCTCACAAAACATGTTCACAGTTCACAAAACATCTATTAGTTGGGAATTATATCTTTGATTCTGTACTCTGTTTACTGATGATGTATAAGAGCTAGTGCATACATCTCGCCAGCTAAAAATAAGTTAGTGCTGATAAATGCAACAAGAAATAGATGGGAAATAAAAACAAAAAAAGCAACAACAATCTTGCCCAGCTCCCTTCCCAAAAATTAATAATAAACATTTTGAAGGCTTAGGCAAGCCTAGATTGATGTTACTGAAAATAGGAAGACACAAGATTAACCTCTTTTCCAGCTTTATCTCTAGGCATAATGCTATGGCAGGTAAAATATGTTTTGCTATCTATTTATCTGTTTATATTTTAAAAGATTGTCTGGGAGCCTCTGAGTGTACACTTATATAGTTATAATACATAATAAAAACAACTTCCCATTTTAAAAGATTGCTTTTCCAACTTCCTCTGAAGACGTACTGGAAGAGACACTATGGCTAGGGACAGACATTCAAAAAGCCTGAGCCTGAATTGATTCAATCTTTGGAGGTTAGTCTAAACTGGCTAGACTAAATTAGTTTTGTAATCAGGCAGGCCTCCCAGACATGCAGGCACATGCCTGCAGTGGCTCAGGCTAGAAACAGGAGACGGGGGGGGGGGGGCGGGCAGTGCTAAAGCAGCTTAGCCTTCCCTTCCCTTCCCTTCCACAGTGCTGAGCTGAGGAGGGCCGTGGCCAGGCCCTGGCAGGACTCTATGATTGGAGAGTAGTCCCCCTCCCCTCTACCCAACCAGCCCAGCAAGGAACGTTTATCACCACTAACTCAGTGTTATCAGCCCATTAAGAAAACAACAGAGGGACATTACCAGCTATCTGTTGATTCTGCCTTTGTCCTGTGTGCTGCAGCTCAGAGGTAGCCAGCATGAAGTCTGCTAGCTAATGGTGAGGCAGACACATGCAGACAGGCAGGCAGACACATGCAGACAGGCAGGCAGACACATGCAGAGACTGTCTGAACTGCAGGCAGGGGGCAGAGGGGAGGGGCCAGCTCTAATGTGGAACACACAGCCCTGCCCAGCCCAGCAAGCATGCAGGGATGCTGGGGGAGTCTGATTTAATTTAAAACAGCAAAAGGTCTGGGACAGACTTTGCATAAATTGGTTTGAGCCAAATCAATTAAGTCTGATACTACATTCAACCAGGTTTTTCTCAAACAGATTCATGTGCACTGAACATCTCATCACTTAAACTGGTTTATGTGTAATGTCTGTCCCTAGCCTAAGACATAAAACCTACTACAGTAATACACGCATTGGGGCTGAATGGAGTATGATTTCAGAAGGGGGAGAATAACTACATATAGAAGAACTTTGGAAACAATATCACTAGGTATTTAGGTAAGCATGCATTGTGTATGACCTACTGTCTATTGAGATAATAATGGATATAACAAATGTTAAAAAACTGCCTTATCTCTGTTATCATTTTTTCTTACCCAGCTCTTCAGAATACAAGGCAACCTGATCCATGGTTACACAAATGATTATACCTTAAAGTTGCAAAGATTAATTTTTCTGAATTAAATGTTTCCCCAAAAAAGTGTTGTTGAAAAATTAATTTGTAACATTTTTTTTGTTTTTAAAGAAAAGACCAATTATTTTTTGTGGCAAATATTTAAATTTTCTCTTTTAATGATGGTCATATCTGCAAGCAGTTGCATGTGCCAGAAGATAATATGCCTGCCTTGTGTGTATTGTGAGATGTTGAATACACTTGAGTGCTGTAATAAATAATGCATTACTTCATTAATATTCATAATTATAGTAAAGCTCATTCAGATTTCTCTCTGAGGGAAAAACAGACAAAATCAAAAGAAAAAAAATCTGTCCCCAAGCTATATACAGCTAAGTGAAAAATGGAGTTTTGAAGTTTTTTGGAAATTTTGATTTCTCAAAATTACATTTAGAACAAAATCAAAATGTTTAAATAATACTGGGTAATTGCAAATTTAAGACTGATCATTAGGAAGTTGAACAGAATATTTGAAATTTACAATACTGAAATATTTAATTTGGATTTTTATCTTTGTCACCGGTTTTGCATTTTTCACTGAAAAAAGTATCATACCATTTTTCCTTAACACCTAATAATATTTATAGATTTATCTGAATCCTATAGAAAAAAGGAAAATATCAAAAGATATGACAATGGTTGTGTTCCAACCATGGTAGCTATTGTACAGAAGTCGCTAGTAATTGATACTTCAGATGTAAGTGAAAACAGCCTATAGTGTAGTGGTTCTTAACCTTTTCAGACTTGAGGCATCCAATAAATGACTGGAGGCATCCCCCATCCAACTCTAGGCACTCCTTGTATAGTGCCAAATCTTATGTGTTATCTCATTTGTGACTACAGAAAAATAATAGTGCAATTTCTCTGTTGGCAAGAACTCAGAAAGACCACAACAGAGCAGAATGTTTTTAACAGGATGTATTTCTACTTGAAATTTCTGGGTTTATCCTGTGATTCATGTCTATGCACTTAAGGCCCCTGCCAAACATCGCATTATGCAGTTAACTGGTTAATCATGCAATAAATTCAGACTGGCCACATGTGGAAAGTAAAACTTGCCACACATGCTTAGTAATTATCATGCCATTAACTAGTTAATTGCGCAATAAATTTAGACTGGCCATACATGCAAAGTAATTATCATTCCATAGAAATACAGTGCTGACACTGTGTGGCATCCTGAGCACCCTCAAAAAGTTTTCAGTGCACTCCAGGTTACTGCAGCACCCTGGTTGAGAATCTCTTTGCTAGCACATGAAGGCAGCCATTCAGTTCTATCTATGGAAGGACACTCCTTTCTGACCTCAACAGTGATATGCTTGATGTCCTGAAACAGTATTTTGCTTTATGATTTAATTTAATAAATTCATGTTTATCTAATTTCTTACCCCTACTGCAGTTCTGTACTTCATAAACAATTCAGTTAAAGTTAATATTTAAAATGATATTGTTGTAGTGTTCTAGCCTTTTCTTTTTTTCATTATAGTTTCCTTCAAAATACAGTGTTTATGCAATAATAAAAAATGAAGCTTGTAATACAAACATAGAGTATATGGCAATGTTAATTTATTAATGTGGGATAAAAGAAATATTGCACAGGCATTATCAAAACCACCAGGTATAGATAGAGCTGTGATGAAGAGAGAGAAATCTGCCTGCATAACATTTTCTTTAAGACCTCTCTTATCCCTCAATACTTAATTTATGTTAGCAAAGAATATAATGGGAAAGCCATATTCGGAACGCAAATGAAGTGTCAGAATCTATTGAGAGAAGGAAGTTAAAACCAAGTATGCTTATCAGTTCTATTGCTATCAGACAGTCCGATTATTATCAGTGTAAGGTAGGATAAAATAGGAGTAAATCTGCTGAAATTAACAGTATTATAGAAGTGCAAACTGACGTAACTAAATACATATTCCAACCTAATCTCTTTTGGGTAAAACTCATCCCAAATCACATTACCAAAGAACTGCAATTAGAATACAGTTCTGTTTGTGGCACACATTAGATATCTGATACCAAGCCACCTTCTGCCATATGCTTAGGAAGTTGTGGAAGTTAGTTTGTTGACACTTGCTTCCTTTTATGAAAGACATTTTTTTTTAAAGCAGAAGTAATTTATTTCCATTTTAATGTCACATTTCCTATTCTTCTCTGGTAAATTTACAGGAACAAACTTTGGATGGAGTTAGAAGATAGTAATGGTCCATATTATTGTCTTAGTTGCAATAAACTTGAGGCTGAGAAAGACTTTTTGGCACTGCTCAGTTGTCAGCTTGCATATACTTTAGTATTCTTGTATATTTTTAAACCATGCTGTCTTTAAAGGTAGACTTGGTGAGGCAGTTTAACAGTTAAATAGGAGCAGATAAGGAAATAGGAACCCTTGACTAACCTTGACTGCCTCCATAAAGGGAAATTACATATTTCAAATATACTTTGACAGCTATGGAGGAACCCCTTCTTGCCAACGGCAGTTAAAGAAGGAAAGACTTATGTCTCACCAAGTAAGGAGATTAGTTTCTTCTAAACTTCAGGCCCAAGATGTGCATAAAGGCTCATTGGGGGCTATATATCAATCAGTTAGCCGTTATTTTCCAAGATACAGGAAATACAGCAGCTCTTGAGCAGCTAATTTTTTCTTTTATTTATTGCTCTCAATAGAAACATTTCCTTAACTTTGGAAGATGGAAGCATAAAAAAAGCTATTATGGTACAAGGTAAACCAGGCTCACCACTACAAAAATACATAAACAGGAGTAAATTGCTTAACCATAACAAAATTATACATATATTTAGTGGAAGGGACTCTCAAATTTTTTGTTGTGCTAAGTATCTAGTTGCTTCCAATGTCTGTAGCATACCAGATTTCATTAAACCCCAGATATATTCCCTCTGCTTCCAACAAGTCCTGCAGACCCAAATTCTGGAAAATACTGATCACTTCTACTTGTTGTCCTCTTCTTGGGAATGCACATGAAATAAGGCTTGTGCCAACTCCTTGTTTCTTTGGTCAGTGGCAAGCTTACAAGGATCCCAGACCTGCCATTCACCCCAACATGCTCTTTGATATGAGAGAGTGTGGCAGAGGGGATCGCATGAGGGAACAGAGCAGAATTAATGGGTGGTACAGTAATTACTCCAAGCCCTGAATCATTAGTAGTAGTATAACAATATTTGTATTATTATCAGAGAATATTTTACTTCTTTATGGTAAGTGATGCCTATAAAGTGACAGAGTCACTCCATTCTTGCCATTATTGGATAGAATTCTAAGTCAGACAAATAGCTTATAACTGGCACATTTGCGTGAAAATAAGGCAAACCCCAGAGCCAAGTGACAGTGGGTTTTCTGGACAAGATTTCCATTTCCCTTACTCAAGTGACTAGAATGTCTTTCACTGCTCACAGTACCATGACATTCAATATGGTTGGAACCTGATCCTCAGTGGGTATTTTGGAATGAATGAAAGGCAGCCTCTCCTACTGAGACAAGAAAGTATAGTGAGCTCTGCTGAGCCTCTTAAGCACATGGGTTAGGTTAAGTCAATTTGAAAAGTAAAATATTGTATAATTTAATCCATTTTCATTCCACTAGATTTGCAAACCAGCTCAAAATTCAAAATGCTTTGTTAATAAGCTGCCTTATATCGTCAGTAAACATTTGAAAAATTGGTGTGTGGGTAGGTGGGAGCATACAAAATGCCCCAGGTTCATAGATGCTTCAAGACTTTAAAAGGATGGAAAATGTTAAGTGTTTTACATTTCATCTTGAATATTCAAACTCAAGTGCAAGTAGAATCAGTAAATTTGACATGCAAGTGAAATTTGATGTATCTGAATTACAATATTATATATCCTCTTGCCAGTGCTGGAAAGTTAACCAAAAGTCTGAAAATCAATTTATGTTTCTCTCTTGCTTTTTACCTCACCACTGATGTTTGCTAACAATTCTGTTGAAAATCCAACAGACAAAAATTAAAAATCCATCTGACTTTTTCCATAGTTTATTGGTTTTATGCTGCTAGCTGTAGAGTATACGTTTCTTTGTCTCAGTAAAGAGCATAGCTGTGGTTGAATGATGAACAGAAAGCTGATATATTCAATAAGATGATGACATTTTTAAATAGGCATTATTCTTCATATAATCATAGCTTAACTGATGTGTGTATGTGTGTTTTTTTCCTGCTGCTCACAAAATATATTTTCTCTCTCTGACTGGTCACAGGGACAAAATTATATATAAAACATAAAAGATAAAAACGGAAAGGAGAAAATGCTTTCAAGTTCTTATGCAAAGCTATTTTCTCTCTCCCCTTAGTCTATACAATTTGAATTTAAATACCAGTCCCTTGTTCACTCAGTAATATGATCTCATATCCAACACTATCTTAAACTTTCAGAAACCATAATTTAAATCTTTCAGTGATTTCTTAGGACAATTTTCAGGAGACTGTTTTCAACACCTTTTGAAGCATAAGTCTATCAGGACTGTGGCAGTAAGCCTGCAAGCTAAATCTCTATGAGCTTGTTTGCTGCTTTGATCTGTGACTGACAGCTCAGTAAAAATAATAAACCCCATACTTGAGGGGTTGAATAGCTCAGGGAATTGGTAATGAGCTAAGGAGTCTTTTAGATCTAGATTCCTGGTTTACATGTGACCTGGCTTGGTTATGACTGAAGGTTCTTATCACCTGATGACTGTTCAATAACCTATGTGGATTGTGGTAGTGTTCTTATTTCAGGTTCTGTTTGACAGGTGTATATTACATCTCAAATGAACTGGCAGAGCGGGTTAGAAATTGTTTAAATTTTTTTGCAGAAACTTTCAACTTCTGGCCATTTTTAAATGATTTGTTTTGGCATATCTGCCAATCAAATATTTTCCTTCTAATTTTCCTGATGGCCCTTCATGGGATTTCTATTTCAAGTACCTCTTGCCTCCGTTCTCATATCTGGGGAAATTCACTTTCTGGACTGTATATTGATGATGATGCACCATCACTTTCTGTCTTGCTGAACTCTCAAGTACATTATGAGAAAGTCTGGTTAGGGAACATGGCCCCCTCAAAGAGATTTAGGATATGAGGTACACTGGCATTCATCAAAAAATATTTTGACAGAAAAATTAATCAAGTCCTATGTATTAGCTCTCATTGCAATTTCAGCATGTACAAGGATTGAACAAGTACAGTATTTGTAGTGAAAATTATTAGATTACAAAAAATTTGGAATAGAGGGAAGAAAAGTGACATATACAACAGCAATAAAAAATTAAACAAGTGGTGTGTCAGAAAGAAAAACTAATTGAAATAGTATCTGAGGCAAAGTATGTAGCATAATTAAAAAAAATACTCTGATGTTATTGTCCTATGAAACTTGCAAGGCTAAACATGTGGAAAAGATACCGATCTGCATTCTGTAGGACATAACCCCATGGTTAAATAATGGCATTTAAATAAGCAATTTCTCCATGGCATAAATATTCTGTAATTATTATGGAGATTCCTATATTTTCTTCTGGAGCTTCTAGTAATGGTTACTCTTTGAAACTGGACAAGAAGTAAGTGCAAGAAGTGTAAGAAGTTGTTACAAGCAGCTTCATAATTCATGGTGTGCATGGGTGCATGCACATGTACTAACTGACTTACAGTTAAGTTGACTTAACTTTTTAAAGTCAACTTAACTGTCAGAATGTACACACGTATGTGAAGCAGAGTTGATTTAAATGCAATGTAAGATAATGCATCTCTGAAGTGTTGACTCTAAGACTTAAAGTATGTTGTGATGTGATGGCTGCCACCATTTCAAGAACCTGTATATGTGTGCACTCTGCCATGACTAAACTTAAGTCAAGTTACTTAAATCAGCTTAGTTAAGTCACCTTATTTTAAGTCAACTCAGATGTATGATTGTGCTATGTTGTATAGAGGTAAGGCAGAAAATGATGGGGGTGTTGTACTATAGTCCCATTTGTTCTGCAGGTAGCATTTAAGTCTCTGCACCTGTCCATCCCACATGTGGCATTAGCACAACGTGCATATTTTAAAATAAATAAAGTTTCTAATTTTTTTAAATGTGCAAAAATGATGTTTATTTCCTACCTATGGGGACTTTTTACCATCTTGTCCTATCTACACTTTTCCCAGAGCCTGACGAAGGGACTTTGATCCTGAAAGCTTGCAGGAAAGGACAATTTTCTTGCCATTTTCCAGTTGGTCTAATAAAGGGGTCTAAGAAAAAGTATCATTTTGGAACAAAGAGTTCTAGTTTTTTGTATGTAATTTTGTAAAATGTGTTTTTCTAATACATATTTTTCCATTTAAGGTATTATTTAACACAAAAGTTCTCCTGAAATGTCGCTGATATTGTAAGGCCTCGGTGACCTCTTTGTAGGTGCCCTGCCTCCCAGTGACTTCGGGGTGAAACCCTGTTCCGGTGCCCACTAGATGGTCTGGGTGCTGTCCCCCTTTCTCTCCTGCAATGTCTTTGCTGTTATAAGTTGGGGAGGCAGTTCCCTGTTGGGGCCCGGAGATGTCTTGACCCTGGGGGTTGTTTTTGTGGGGATCTAAAACCTCCCTTTTATCCCACCCTTACCACGCCTTCGGCCTGGGACGAAGCTGCTTCCTGAAGATCTTTCCCACACTATCCACCTTGCCGGGGCCGGGTCTTCAGGGCCATGAACCCTAGCGGGGGCCATCTCTAGGTCTCAGGCTGGTCTTCCCCTCTTAAGAAAAATAAACTTGCCCCATCTGGAGTCATTCACAACTCAACAGAAAAGATGCTGGCACCTGCCAGTAAAGCTCCTGAGCCTGCCTGCCTTCCTCTCTCTCTCTCTCTCTCTCTCGGGCTCCTTTCTCTCCCCTTCCTAGGGACCTATCCGTCTCCTTCCCCTTTAGTGGGTAGTAGTACGTGGACCTTCCCTGTAATCTGTCCCTACCAGTTCCTCCGGTGTCCTCACCCTGGAGTCCAGCTGACCTGGGGTCTGGCTGTCTTGGTTGCTCTTGCCAGCATCCCTCTGCTCCCCTTTCTCATGGCTTGTGGTTCCTTGGGCTCTGCCCCCTCCAGAACCATCCAAGGATGATTGCGGACCTGAGGGTGTGCCCTGAATCCTGATTTCAGGGCTCCTTGTTGGAGCCTTGCCATTCCCCTGCAGAGCCCCACCTGATTGCTGTTCTCCAGTGGAGCTCCCTGGCTCCTGCTGGCCCGCAAACCTGCCTCCTGCCTCACCGGTTTTCTGGTGGCCAGCTGCCTCCCCCTCTGGGAAGCTGGGGCTAGAGGTGGAGCCTCCCAGCTCCTCAAACAGCATCTCCCAGCTGGTGCTCCATTCCTCTATCCCCCGCTTTGCCCCAGCTGTTTCTCTGGCCACCTTTTGAGCAGCCTGTGCTGCTCAAAGGCCATGCCCCCAAAACTATCAAGCCTGCATTTGTGTCAGTGTCTGTGCTCTAGCCTCTTCCCTGCTGCCATCTGTCCTGGCTCGTAAGGTAAGTGCCACGGTGCTTTGGTTAGGGGTCTGGGCCATGCTGGTGGGTCTCCTGTCTCCCCTTTCACATGAAACTACACATACAAGCTCAGCAACTCCTTCCTTTTTAGGGAGGGCTCCTCACAATTTCTTTAAAACAATTTTCTATCACTTTCTGCCAGCAAAAATATGAGCACACAATGTATTTCAGAGTTAGAGGTGTGTCTATGTTAGCGAATGCCCATGTCTGCAGAGTTCAAAAGTTGGTGTGTATAGCAGTCCAGGTTCTTTTTCACTTGCAGGATGTTCTGTGTAATTATCAGTGCTTTAGAAGAAAAGTAGTATCCTTGTGTTGTTTATATCAGAAAGTGACAGTTTCCATAGCAGAAGGATGAAGTCACTCTTTTCAGTCCCCGGCTTGATAAGCTCAGAGGCAACAACCGTTGTCATTTCAGCTTTTTGTCTTTAAATCATGTAGTCTTTGGTACTTCAAGATGCCATTTGGTCTTCCAGCAGAGCCTGAATCTCACAGAGTCATCTTTCAATGTAAAGAATATCAATGTAACCAAATCGTTACCCACTGGTACTAAATTTAATATCGTGACATGTACTTCATTTGGTGGTAGATACTAATGTGCCAACCTATAAAATACAACAATGTGAAGGAGTTTTAGATACATATCACCTCCCATGTTCTAGACTAGGGGTAGCCAAACTGCAGCACGGGCAGCCTCTGTATGGTAAACATTGGGGTGGAGACTGGCAGCACAGTGGCATATAGATTAGGGAACAGGAAACAGATTATCAGCTCAAACTGGGAGCACAGGGCAGGAAGCAGAAAACCAAACAGTAAAATGGTAAGGGAAGGGGATAGGAGTGGCAGCTGGGGAGAATGAAAGCTAATTTGGGGCTTGCCTACCAAAAATGTTGGCCCTCGCTGTTCTAGACTGCAACAATCCTCTCTCTTGATGTCTGTTTCAAAATCACTCATGAAAAAATTAATTGAAATAATAATTTTAAAAGTACACACAGCTTCTGATTATCTTCTATGCCAGAAGCAGAGAATCTCTTTTATGTGTCATATTTGAGTACACAGATCACTTTCTTATTTCATGTCCAAGCAATTGCTTTCATTTTCCTCAAGTCTGTTGAAAGCATAGTAATGCCAACCACCCAGCTCTCTTCTCTACTTATAAACAGTTCGCAGGAACTGGATCTCCCCTGAGTCACATTTAGAATTAGAGCTCATAGAATAGTACAATATGTAATTTGTTGATGTCAAATATATGTCATGAGTTAACTCTGCTTCTCATGTTAGGGCTACATTATTTGTTTATAGAATTTGTTTGGAGAATAATAAATTTCTTTATAAAATGTTGATTATCCCTGAATGTCTTATGATTTTTTACATAAATGGTGACCCGTCTACAAACAAGTGATACTCTAGTTATTATTTTCTCTATCTCGGTAGTTATTTTCCAGTATGACTGATCATCATCCACTCAGGGAGGAGACACAATACCATGTGATTCAGATAACCAATGACATACCAATAATACTGACAAGCAAATGACTAATGATTTATTCTGCATGGATACCTAGTGAAAAATTCATGGATTGAGTTTAGATTGAATTTGGCTTGCACAGGCAAGATCTTGTGTTGATGTAAATTTAGTATGCACACATTGATTTCAGAAGAATTAGCCTTTAAATGTACACATCAGCTGATGTATGTCAGTTCATCATACATTATATCTTATATCAGTATTTGTGTGGCCCAAGTGAACCTGAATTTAAAGGAATTCTTCTTGAAACTGGACATTGTGGTCTATGAAGAATTCACCATATAATCTATCTACTAATACTATCTAAGGAGTGTATTCAGAGATTATGCTAATGGACGTTGACATAAACAATAAAAAACTTTTGTAGATTTCTGGGCTTGTTCATAAATTATTTACAATCAGAAAAAGACTATATTCATTGGCTGACTGGTTTAATTCACAGCTCTCATCTTGGCTATTATTAATACATCTTTTTTGGCATCAAATTTAGGAGTGTCAGTGCATCTATATGTGCAATATCATGCCTTAGTTAATGCACATTAAATCTCATATCTCCTACTGGGAGGTACTAGGGAAAATGTACATTAGCCTGTCTTAATGCACATTATCTAAAGAGCAGGCGTTTTTACACATGCAAGTACCGCAGTACCGGGTGTTTTCAAAAGCGTCCGGCACTGCATTACTTGCAATTGTATAAGCAGTGAAATACAGATCAACACAGAGAAAATGGTGGTGGTGCACTTTTGAACTAAAACACATAGAAGGCGTTCTAGTTTAAAAGTGCACCACCTCTATTTTATGTGTGCTGACATGCATTTCGATGCTTATACAACCTGCACATGGCACAGTGCAGTTCACATCAGCTCGTGTGCACAGCCAATCAAGTATGTTCTAAAGCAAAAGATCTCTGCTGCATTGTGGGATAAAAAGGTGTGTGTATAAATTCCCTATGATTTTTTAATTATGCAACTGTGCATTAGCCTATTTTAACGCATGTTAACTAAATAGCATGTTTTTTTTTCTTTCTTTAATCTCTCTGAATCAAATTGGAACCCTCCGAATCAATTCAGAGAGATTTGGAAAGATTTGGTGATTTGGACATAGACACAGCTTTAAATGTTTTTTCTAGGTACCTCTAGGTCCAGGCAGCTCATAAATGCTGTGATGCTGGGGCACATGAAGCATCCCAGAGGACTGTGGGGGGCTCCTCAGTGTGCTTAGCAGCAGACCTGGCAGTGAACCAGAAGCAATTCAGGTGCACTTCTGGGTTTGCTGGGGAGTGCATTGGGGAGCCTCCCTACACCCCCTAGCTTGGTGACTGGTGCCTTCTGGGTCTGGGGGGCACCTGGAGTCCCCCCATAGGTGTTCACTGAGGTAGGAGGAATGGGGAGGCCCCCTTGCATGTGCCCCAGTGGACCTGTAAGTGGACTGGAAATATTTCTGGTCCACTTCCAGGTTTGCTGCCAAGCATGTGGGGTGAGGGAAGGCTGCGCTCCTGTGGGACGCTCCATCCACCCTAGCATTTCAATGTTCACGAGCCATGCCTATTACCTTGAGGTATGTAGGAAAAATATTTAAAGCTGTGTCTATATCTGAATAACTGATTCTCTGAATCAGCATTGAATCTTCAGATTCAGATTCAGCTGAATCAATTAATTGAATCGCTGTCCTTGATTAAGCTGGATTTCCAGCATGTCAGAGCAAACAAAGGTACAGGTATAAATGTTGCATGTGTAGATGTGCCCACTGTGATGTGATGAGGCCCAGAGATCTGACTGCCCTTTTTCAATAACACATCAGATGATGACAACATTCCCATAAAGTTCTTGTTTGTGGCATTGAGGGTTATTTCAGCAGTAGGTTTGTAAATACCTGCAGAATACAAGCTAGCACTTGTTGTTAGCACCATTTGGAAAGGTCCTGCAGCATCATTCAGCTGAACAGGATTTTTTTTCCCCTCTATTACAGCTTCCTTGAATATTATATCAGGTAAGGCTTGGCTGAATGCCTTTATTTTCCCTGATATGCTTACTCCATCTTGCCTGGTTTTCATGACAACCCATAAGTTTTAAAAGCAACCAGGCCAATTTTGCTTGCTAAATATTGAAATAATAAATTTGGAAACTCTTATAAATTACAATACTCGTTTGCTAGACCCAATGGACTAGAAAAGGAGGGAGGTAACAATTTTCTGACAGACTATGTATTAATGCCATCATGCTGCTTAAATTTCATCTGTCCTGTGTGTGCTTCAGAGGTTAAAAAAAATTGCAAGCTAAGACAGTAATATCATCTTACTGTGTTAAAGACACCTATTAGTCATGTTCCAGGCAAATAGGGATTTATGACTCAGACATAATTCTTCCAAATATGCCTGCTGTTCATAAAAGGCAGAGATATATGACTCAAAAATAACATTGAGACAGGAATAATTTTACACTTCACTTTGCAACATTGACTTTCCTCTAGAATATATAGCAAAATCTCCATGTTTTATGAATAGGTTTCTGTCAATACTACAGATTAATGGCTCAAACTTCCAAATCAAGTGAATTTCTCAGCCAAATAGAGGAAGAAATCAGCTCATAGAGTGAAGAAAGAAGCGTGTAGATCAGCAGTTCCCCAACAAAGTGTCACAACCCCAAATGGGGTCACAGGACTTACAAGTAGGCTTATGAACCTCACAGACTTCAATTACCTTGAATAGGTTTAGAGCAAAAGTAGGGTTGTATATAGTCACAAGATATGGGACAAGGTCATGGACCAAAAGATTGGAAACCACTGACATAGATCACTTGTTCAGAGAGCTGTGCATTGGATGAACTGAGTCACATGCTACACATTTTATCCAATGGTAATATGCCTTCTTTTGTAATTGAGTACTGAAAGGAAAAAAGAAACCATGCTGAGCCTTTTCCTGGACTTAGCTGTTACTCCTGTCTATTTGGTTTCTGTGGAAAGCTACAATTTTTAAGAAGGGTAGCAAACTTTATAACAGGAAAGTAATATTTTTGGCAAGGTAGATGAAAGAATCTCTGAACATTTCTAATTTCAGGCAGATGCAAAACAAACTCTACTTGACAACCTTCTCTTGACTACTGATCATGTTAGGATTTCCAACCACTTAATTCCCAGATTGATATGACTCCAGAAGCTTAAGAATTCAGACACTTCCCTGCAATCTTGTATCTTTCCTGAGGTGCAGACTCCCTGATCAGCCCATATTAATTACAAAAAAGTTATGCTCTTAATTTAGGTTAATTTTAGTTGTCACAACCATTGAATGATATTGCTAAAGACTACAGGGAAATCTAGATTACCACAACCTGAAAATCTGCCTGCAACTCATTGCAGTAAAAATGTTCATTGAGAGAGAGACAGGACAAGACAAGAAGACAAAGCGGAAATGTCTCCTTTATAGCTCCAAAGAGCATCTGTAGCTCTAGCTCACAATCCCAATCCTGCAGTTGAATGCAGTGAGGCATGGCTGTCTCCCTCTACTTTGTTACTGGATGTAAAGATTTCTCCTTATGGACTGTTAAATGCAGTCAGTGGTCACACATAGTGGATGCACCCCCTGACAGGCAGTGTTCCCTGCTTAGGTGACAGGCAGCAGGGGGGCAAGCAAAAGTGCTGGTGACCCCCTGAGAGCACTGGGCAGGGAGTAGGGGAACCAGGAGAAGTGATCTCTGTGGTCCTCCCATGGTCGATCATGCTGACCAGGGGTGGGGGAGCAGGGGGTTCCCCTGTGGCCAATAACGCCTTCCCAGAAGTGCCAGCAGCACTTCTACATTGACATAATTGGCTGCAGCAGGGACCTCCCCCACAAGTCAGTGCTATCGGCCCCAGTCACTGACTGGCTGCTGCGGGGGGGTGGGGCGTGGGGAGTGCCTCCCCGACTCAGGAGGCACCAGTCTCCCATGAATGCAATTTAACTTGTACTTCTCTAACCACCTCCTTTCTTAAAAGATGTATGTTGGTACCAATGGAAATAGTTACAATTCAAAGATGGGGGAAAAACATCCAGGAATATCCTTTTTCAAAGTCAACAATATTAGGCAGAAATGCTAGATGTTTACATTTTAAAAGTTTAAGTGTTTTCCAAGAAAAGGCTAGGTGTCAGTATATTTAATAGGGAGGTTTTTATTATTTTTAATAAGCTAAAACAATGTAGGCATCTAATCTCTTGCTGTTGGTTATTTTTTGAGTTTTGTAATTGTTTTTATTATCCTTTCACCCAAATAAGTTAAATCTGAAAGTTTTCATAAATGGAGATAAGCAATGATGCCTTACCACCAAAACCTGGAAATAGGGTGGCATTCTTCATTACTTTCCTTTATTTAACTGAATTATAAATCTTTGCAAAATAATTCTTCACATCCAACAGGTACATGTCTGTTATCAGCATAGATGAAGAACTGGTCTGTGTCTATTTTGTGGGCAGCCACAGAAACTTCTTTTATAGTTAGGCTGATATGAAATGCCTTCTCCTAATGAGACTGACAATACCCTATACCAGTTGCAATGTGGAATAATCCATGCTATTTCCTTTTATAACTTGCCCTCTGATACTGGATGAAGCAATATATAGGTGTTAGTACGTCATGACTTGGCATTGAATTCTGGAATTTATGAGTAAGTGAACAGAGAACCATCTGCTGTTGCTTCCAACTCAAAAACCCAGGGGGAAAGTTGGCCATAATGAGATGTGACGTTACCTGTTGTTGCCTTTGCAGGTACCCATAGACATAATTTAACTTCCTGGAATTTTTCTTAAAACTTATATTAACCAAATTTCCTTGTGATACAGTGTTCAGAGAACCAAGTTTTTTCTCCCTGTCCAGATGAGGAATCAGTGTACAATTTAATAGTATTGCCTTAGATATATCCAGAAGGTAAAAAAGGAAACAAGCAGGAAGCAACATAGTTTGAAACAATGAAGTATTACAAACTGGTGTTTGCTTGTAATTTGTTTCCACTGCATTCTTTTCTCAATATACTAAATAATGAAAGGATCCCAAATATTTGAAGACCTTCATCCATGCTTAGCTTAATGAGAGTTTATATGCATGCTCTGGAGGGGGGGAAGGGAGCCGCTTTAACTAGAGTGGCTCTTGGAGCCCCTCCAAGAGCCACTCCAATTAAAGTGCCCAGAGCATCCCATGTATGAGCATCCCCACACTGAAAAGTGGCAATGGGGGCTCTTTAACTAAAGCCCATTCAATGAGCTTTAGTTAAAGCACCCCACCCCCATTTTTCACATCTTTTCATTTTTCAGTGATCATCGAGTCTGCTCTGACACACTGTAATTATAACACATCAGAGCAGCCTTGCCACACATGTATAGGTGCTCAATGGATCTAAAATCCTTCTTAAATCTTTTTCTCAGTTCATATGAACCTGCTTCTTTCTTACCTCTTACCAATTTCATGCAGTCAACATCAGTTATGCTTCTCCCCTCTCCCCTTCAAATCTTATGATTGGCTTAAAAAAATTACAACATAATTTTTAAAATGATAAGCTTTGGAATTTTCTACATTCTGGGGGGTTGGTTATGTTTTTAACCTTTAAGGTATGTTTTTTTCACATTTTCAAATTTTTACCTACCAAGAGGCTGACAACTAACTTAAAACAACCCCCTTCCCCACCCCCCCAAAAAACAGACAGAGTGCTGAGTAATTCATGATTCCAGGAGCAGTGGTTTCAAGACAATATTACAAAGGTAAAATGGTTACCATACAGACAGTCCAGTCCTATTTCTAAGTGGAAGGATAAACTTGTTGACCTAGTATAAAAGGAGCCTACTTCCAGAATTAATGAATGCCAGTTGTAGACCTCTGATAGTCCTCCACAATGAACATTTTTTCCATTGGAACCATTATACTGGAAGTAGCTTAGAATCTTTAGACTGCTCTTAGAAGAAATGAATTTAACCAATCACAGTGTTTTCTCATTACACCCTCTTAGCTAAGTGTATCTACAACCACATTATGCTTTCTAGGTTTATGGTGAACTATAAATGTGCATTTAAAATCTCTTTAGGATTTTGCTTTGTAAGAAACCACTATAGGGTACTGTGGTCTATAGATACAATGAATTCTGTAACTAGCAATTATGCTTGATGGGCCTGGAGTGCCTCTACACTATGAGCCACTCCACAGCTGAATACTTACTCTCTCACACACTCAATTTGTCACTCCCTAAAGGCATTATGTGCATTCACAGCACCTTACTTTGTCCACTCAAGTACAAATCTAACATAATTCCATGTCTTATTATATTTTGACAAATGAACAGGTTAGGCCTGAGAGTTTAAGGCATTAGGTGATTTAGGAACATGTTTCTAATATATACTTTGATCTTCACACAGCAAATTTTTCCACAGATCTGCAAAAGCCACGAAGATCTACAAGCAAGTGTGCCTCCCAAGTCTGCAGGATATATAGGACTCAGCGGTTCTTTAGCTTTCCTGCATCTGATGGAACTAATAGGCAATGGTGTAAGGCTGACATTTGTTTCCCAACACGTCAAACCCAAATTTCATAATGAGAATTAGAATCGATACAGTTCCAGCCCCCTGCTGCTTGCATGCTTTATGTAAACCAAAACTGTCTAGAGAATGGAAATGGGGGAGAGGAATGTTTAAGCTTACTCTGTTCCCTCCCCAGAAGGCACTTGGCAATTTCCCATGATCCCTGCAGGCAACAAGTGAAATCAACAACCACCTTCCGTGCAGGCTGCCAAGTGCTAAGTGCCCTGGCTTTCAACTTTCCACTTCCTTCCAGATCTGGCTGACAGCTTGCTGCAAGGCAGGGAGGATCAGTGTTCTGGCATTCAACCTCTTTGAAGAGGTGATAGAAGTAGGAGTTGGGAGGTCAGGGCTCAGCAGCAGGAAAACAAATCAAAAGTCATCTGTGGAGCTGTAAGTCCTACGGCACTGCTACATGTTACACTTAGCATGTGCTATCTGTACTTACAATGCCAGTATCTGAGTTTTCAAGCAGTGAAGCATGTACTAAGTGCTATTGTAGTACAGTAAAGTTAGGCCTTCTCTGGTGAGGAGTATCTCCAGCTTGTATTAGCTAACATGTGCTGAGCTAATATTGGACTGCTTCATGGAGGTAATACAATCAAGGGTGTGGTGTGGGGGGGATGGAGGTGGGAAAGGAATGCAACAAAGCTGTGTTTCAGACTCTCAGCCTCTTTACCACACTACAGAGCCTTGAACCAGGAAAGCTGGCAAACAGCTGTTTTATGAACTCCCCTAATCCACTTCTACCACACTGGAACCTTGCTGGTTTAAGGCTCTCCTGTGAGAGAGCCAGTAGCACAACAAATGGCTTTGCTGGGCTCTCCCCTGGCTTCACAGCACCACAGCCTTGCCAGCTCCATGAGAGCTTGGCATGGCATGACAGCTGGTCCCAGCCCCAGTACCACATAGGAGCTGGTTCAAGTGTATTAAGTACATGAGGGTGTTTCCAGTTGTCAGGACTTTAGATAAAGTATTAATACTTGATGGAACATCAGAGAAGCATTCTCCGGTCTCTGAACAGCTCTCTCTTATACTAAAATAAGCCCTGAATGTTAAAATGAAAGATATTTCTCTTGTTTTCTCTTAACCACTTTTATTGGATGATAGTCATGCAGCAGACCTACATTACTGAAATATCTTGCTCCTGGCATCTTGTTCAGGTTGTTAGATGTATTTGGGTGCAGGGTGCCTGCCTTGAGCTGACAATTAAGCCTCTTGTAGTAAACATATTGCTTTCTCTACATTAATATTCCACACCATTACAATAGGATGACATATGCTACTCATGGAGAACAGTCGATAGCATAAATATCTTTTTTTTAAACATTTCCTGTCATAGAAGAATGTTCTTCTATGTGAGCTGTATGAACTGGGAAACCTCCAGGTTCAAGGATTGTTCAGTGCTGGCCAGTTTTTCATATCTGACCAGTTTTTATTTTCCATTAAGAACAAGATGGCATTTTGTAGAAGCAGCTGTTTGAATTGCTTTCTTTCATTCCCTTTTACTGAGGATTCTGTCAAGTCCACTCCATCATTTACTGAATAGGTTGCATTATGGCCTTGGTTTCTGTGAGACGTTTCCCTGTGTTCTGTTTCGCTAGCTGTGCATGTCTGCCAGGAAGGTTGATTGTTCCTATAAAGAATTCTTCTTTTTAAACTGTTTAAAATAGAGTTCCATTGAAAACAGTCACAACTATTACATACTGTGAGCACATCATGCCAACACCCTCCTTTCCAGTACTTGGTTCTAACCTATTAAACGTTCTAAGTTGTCTTAGTTTCTTGAGAGGCCATCTATCTTTGGGCACCATACTGGCACAGTCGATTGAGACAGGTGTACTTGAGCTGAAGCCCCCTTGATTTGAGGAAGAGAAAGCTAATGGCAAACTATCTTCATAAGTTATTAAAGGTTTTCACTCCCTGTTACAGCTTTATAGTCTCTGAGGGCATGTGTAGATGAAATGGGAGCCCTAAATTGAAGGGGTGGGTTTTTAAAAACACCACTTTCATTTAGGGCCCTTTAAACCCCTGTGTCATGCACACACCTCAATTTACCTGCCTCTTTGGTGGCGGGGAGCGGAGGCTGAGCTGCCAGCAGGCAGAGCAGTCCCTGGACTGCGGGGGGGTGGGCTGAGGGCTGGTGTTTCCCTGTATGGCAGCCCCCACCTAGGCGGCATGCACCCGCAGGCACCTGGCTCCAGCAGTCCCAGGTGGCACCACAGCTGCAGAGGGAAGCACTGGGCCCCATGAGCAGCTCAGCCAGACAGGGAGGCTCCAGGGGGGAAAAAAAAAGATTAGGCTGGCTGCTTTTCTTGGGTGGAGCCTGCCTTCCTGGGCTGCTGCCAAGCTGCCTGCACCGGCTTCCTGCAGAGTCCCTGAGCTGCATGGAGCCCGGTGCTTTGCTCCACAACTGTGGGGCAGCAAACTAAAACTCCTTAGAGGAGTTAACTTTCACAGATAACTCCTCCAATGAGCAGTTTTAGTTTGCTGCTTCCCAAGTCATTTAAGATGCATTAAATTGCCGAATTTGCTACAGTGGCTGGAACTACTAAACAATACGCCACTGCCTTGTATAAACACCAACACCATTAAAGCGGTGCAAAAGCATTTAACCCACTTTAAAGTGTCGTGCACACATGCCCCTCATTTCATCTACACACAGCCTAATTTCTACCCTTTGAAAGCACGCCTTTTCTGGCAGAACGGCTGGGAGTAGAGTTAGGGGGATGATATTCCTGCAGTGGAGGAGTTTTTGCTTTATTATTCTCCTGCTGTATATATTGCTATTATTGGAAGGGAATGAATAGATTAATGGCCTATTCACTGTGAAAATTACATTAAGTCTGGACATCCACAGCATGGGATGGGCTTTTATTTAAGTTCTATAAACCAAAACAAATACAAAATATGTAAAGAGCAGTCCAGTATGGACAATCATACATGCTCACTTGTTTTCACATCAAGTTTGCACCAATTCATAAAGGAAAAAATTCTTCTCTACTGATCTGAAATCTTGGCAGGAGCAATTCTAAAGCTCTAAGCTGGGTCCCTATGCTTTATCCTACCAGCATTCAGTAGAGGAGGAGTGGTGATTAGAAAAAAAAATCCTAATATTTCACAAACTTTTTTTTCAAAAAATTACAGTGGAATCTATTTCAAACTCAGAAGCATTAGAAACATTTTCAGAAGTACTTCCCATAGTTATAGGGGACATTATTTTTCTTGTTGTCTCTCAGATTATTTGTTATCAATTTCAGCCCTAATGCAGTGAAGCACTTGAATATACACTTAGCTTTAAACAAGATTAAGGACATACTGTAAGGACCCTGCTGAATAAAAAATGGAATTGGTGCTTTACTTTATGTACAAGCCTGAGTCCTTCACTGAACTGCCTTAGCTCCTGTAAAGGCAACATGCTTCTCTTTCAAAGCTGCATTCCTCCATATGTCAAACTAGTTTTGCAACTATCATAACGTTTATGTAGGCATTCACTATTGTGAACAGTGTTAAAGTTAATAATGTAAGAGTATTTTTTTTAAACCTATACATTTACTGTAGCATGAAAACAAAAATCCTTGGGAGCCTAAGTTTTTCCTAAAGGAAAAACGCCTTGCTTAGGCAGATGATTGAAGAAGTGACAAAACTAAGATTCTAACACATACCATTTGCCCTAAACCCCAGATTTCTATTCTTTCCCTCAGATGACTGCAAAATGTTCAGCACTGACTTCTTGTTATATTCTATGATATAAAATGCCAAATTTATTCTGCAGTTGACAGTACAACTATGTATGGGGCACCCCTTATCCTGACTTGTGTTAATGCCAGCCCTTCAGAAGTAAATACAAATACACTAATAGCCATCATCCTGAAACCAGTCACATTGTATAATAATATATTTTTTATTTGTGAAAGTGAACATATGATTAACATACATTAGCATTCAATCCAAATATTAAGAGATCTTGTTCATAACCTGTATTTGATCCTTGTAATGGCACGCATATGTTTGGTCAACTTCTTATAATGATAAGTATATTTATTTTATTCAAATTCCAAAAATGGTAATCAAGCAAAATATTACCTGTGGACCAAACCATAAAATGCATCCCATGAAACTGAGTCATCCAGCGTGTGGGGTTTCACAGGAGTCCAGAAATTTGGTGATGGGAGATCAGTGGCAGTGTTAATTGCTGCAGCTCTGGGAGCTCTACAACCATTACCACTGTCATCACTCCCCAAATGCTTTTTGCGTCCTTGTGAGCTAGAGGACTTGGCCCTGCATGCTGGATCAGGCCAGACCATAACCCTGAACCAGCTGCATGGGCCCAGATCCAGTGTGCAGGGCTGGACTGTGGCTGGATCTGGCATGCAGACCTGATCTTGTGAAGTAGATCCACCAGCTGCACCCCACTCATCTGGCCTATGTACTGGTAAAGTTCAGTACAACTGATAATCACATATTATAAAATCTACTGTAGCCTTAAATTTGTCTGCCATGATTTTCCATTGAAATCATTGGTTTATCATTTTTCCATCCAGGCCAATAGTGGAGGATCATCCATTTTCTAAAGATGGATTTATATGTCTAGCTACATGTGGAAATTATGTTATAAATGGGTTAATTGAGCTGTAATTATATTGTCAATGGGTTAATTTCAGTGGTAACTCAGCAGAGTCCCTTGTGCACACAATATCAAAACCTGCTTGTTAAGTATACAAAAGTCCTTATTTTAAAACTATTTTTCCTGGAGTCCATTCTCTATAGTTAGACACCTCTTTTGGACGGTTTTAATCCACGCGGTCTGGGTCCCTCTTGAATATTAATATCCCTTGTCAAAGGAAAGAAAATAAAACTCTCTGTATCAAATGCCTGATCCAGTGTGTAGGGTCCGGGGCTCCCCATGGGTCTGGAAATTTGGCAGTGTAGAAGTGGTGCCACCACTCTCCTGACACCAAATTTCCAGACCCCTGGGAGCCCTGGACCCTACACGTTGGTCAAGCACTGGTTGACACAGAGCTATCAGCTGGATATGTCCCAGAAACTGAGGTCCCTCCCCTCACCCCCATCTCAGACCATATCTTATTTTTTCATGAAGATACCAATGTATTGACTGGTCACTGAAAAATACAAATGATTGTGTAGGGTTCACCTGCTTAGAATTCCTGGACATGCTACACCATCTAATATTAAAAGAACTAGTCTTCCTTTAGAAAGGTTATATGATTTTTTTACTTTAACTCTTTGTGTCATCCAAGGCAGTGGGAGGGAAGCCAGCAGCCTCTGTAGTATTACGTGGAGACTATTTGCTAATTACTAGGATCACTCATCCAAAGAGATTAAAACTAATTCAAAGAGATTAAAACTTCAATATACATTACATTCTCCCAGCTCAGCCATCCAAAGATACTGATGAGAGAGAAAGCACGGCCCGTATTCTAACAGCATATACCTGGGAAACTTCCTGGTTTCACTACAGTCTTGGGTCCCCATCTGAAAAAAAATGAGATACTAATGCTCCCCTGCCTCGTACAGCTGTTGTGTAGATAAATACAATGAAGACTGTGAAATGCTTAGATACTAGAGGAACAGGATAAAATAAGAGCCTAAGAGAGATTCACAGTATGTGACTTCATAGGGTTTACAGTTTAGCATCATAACACCTCTATCTTAAGTGCATTTTTGAAACATAATAATACAAAATTAGAAGTGCATTACTCTTCATGTTTGCATGATTTTTAAATCACTTCTAGTAGGAATAATTCCACTCCTTTGCCCTCTTCCCCTACACACACAAACCCAGTTGCTGAAGGTAATTTATTAAGTATAATAAATGTGAGCCCTGGGACCCTCAGAACACTTAACAGAACCCTCAGGACCCCCAACACCCCCCAGCCTAGCCAGAGGTAAGCAGGGGGCTGTGGTGGGAGGGACTTAGCCCAGCTGCGGGGAGGCAGCTGAGAGGAGCCAAAGAGGGTCACACACCCGAAGATGTCAGATATGCCCTGTCTCCCAACCTCAAACTTTCCAAGGGCTTCTGTCTCACAACCCAAAGGTGGCTGGCTACATCCTGCCTGAAGTTTCCAGAGGCATCCAGCTATCTGCACGAGCTTAGATGCTCATAACTGTTGCCAGGCACAAGTGCTCCAGGAATATGTACCTGGCAAAAAAAAACCCTGCCAAAACCCCATGTCAACAAGGAACAGGCACCTGACAGCAGTGGCCAAGCCCCAGAGGGGACAGGTTCCCCTCCAGACCCATTATGAGGTTCTGTACACTCTCCTCCTATTTGAAGTGGTTGGGTCTGTGTGGGGATCTAGTTTTCTGGGTGCTTGGATCTAGCTTTTGAAATGTGGGGTCTGTGGGACTGTGCCCAAATCTTGGGGTATAGGGTTCCTAGCATCAAGGTTCAGGGCTGCAGGATCATGTTCAAAACTTGGTGTTTGGAGTTTCTAGCTCAGTGTGCAAGTGTTGGGGTCTGGAGCTATGCCTGAGTCTTGTGGTTCTCTTGGCCTCAGTCTTCAGATCTGCATGTAGGTCATGGGGCACTTTGTGCTGGAGTTTTGGGGGGCATGGAGGCATAGCCTGGTATCTGGGGCATGTGCAGGGAATACGGCTGCCTCAGGCAGCCCTGTATATGTATGTAACCTGAAGCTAGAGGTAGGGCTAGGGCCTCAGGTTGGTCTTCCCTGATCCTGAGACAGCCTGGGGTGAGAAGCTGGGTTATTGTCCAAAGTAGCCAAATGGAGGCCAAGTTCCAGCATGCCTCCCTGTGAGAGAGGGATGGAATTGTTTGGGGGGGGGAGAGGAGGGGCTGCAATGGACACTGGGCTAACTTGAAGCAATAAGGGAACTTTGCAGGCATTCAATAGAACAGTCTACCTCCTATCAATATAGTTCAGTATTCCTTGAACAAAATCTAAATTTAGGTCATGTGCTCCATTTGTAACCTGATCTAGGTGCACCCCTTTAGGTTTAAATTGAACTAAGCCCACTTAAAACAATCTAAATGTAATAGCTGTACATCCCTTAAAGGTACAGTTATTGGTGGTGCTTTCATTTATCACAACATGTGATGCTGCAGTTCTGTTTCTCAGGAAGCTCATCTGAGAGTCAGGAAAGGTGATTGAATGATATTGAATAGGTTATTCTACCCTAAGACAAAGTTTACTGAACTAGGTTAAACTATGCCCCACTATAGATATAAACGGAGGATTTAAGAACTCAGGAGATACTTTTGTGTAGCCAAGCTCTTATAAGTATCCACAGGGAGTATTTACATTTGATGCAACTAGTCCTGAGAGAGATCAGGTACTCTGAAACTGGGCTTTTAAATGCAAAGTGGCCCTGGCTTAGAGGGGCACTCACAAAATAATAACATGTCTGCCATTAATGTAATATTATGTTGTATTTGAAATAATGCATTCCCACATAAAATATGAACTGCTGTGGTGATTTATTACAGCATACTCTATGACACCTTGAGATGGTAACACAACTATTTTTAAAAATAATTTCATATATATATATATACTACCGTAGTTATTTCTAATGGAAAGCAGACTCATACTACACAGACACACATGAACACACAAAGATACACTTCAATGCTATATATCCCTTTATTACTTTAATATTTAATGGGAACAAAGATTAATTCTTGATTCCTTCATTCATTTCCCATCAAATTAATCCATTCAGCATTAAGCTGATAGTGTCAAAACCACAGTAGTTAAGAGTATAAACTCTGAACGGTAAGGCTTTTCTCCTTGTTATGTAGTTGTACAGTGTCTAATATAACATGACCATGGCCTCTTAGTTCTATAGCAACCAAAAAAAACCCTTAAAAACCAAAGAGTACTATGTTCTCAAACACCTGATATCACACGCACACCCCTCTCTTTTGTTTTATCAAGCTGTTTTGTGGAGAAAATTTTTTTTACTGGATGAATTATATAGGGAATTGTTGTACCTTTACACTTTCCAGGCCCTGGAACACCCTTCTAAATTTTGTACTAAGGTATAAAATTCACCAAAACATTCCTATTAGCATTGTGTGTCAGATAATTGTCACAAAACTGAAGTCATTGCCATTCAGTATTTGGTTCAACAAAACTGAACATTTATTTAGGACAGAGGATGTGTAAAGATGTTCAGGGTAACCCAGGAACAATGAGGATTAAATGGCTCCCAAGAAAGATTTTCCCTGGGAGAGCTAACGTCTTGATCCATATCTTCAGAGACAAGCTGTAGGACAGTCCTCCAGCATCCCAGTGTGCTTTGCCAATCCTCCCCCTCCCCCCCACTGATCCAAGGAGCCAGTGCACTAAGCCTGGACTCTACTGTTCCAGCCCAGCAGGCAGCCCCTTCCTAACTAATTCCCTCATAGTGCTGCATCAAGACAAACCCTGAGAGGCAGTCTGGGTCAGACAATCAGGGCTGGTACACACTGCTGTTGCCTGGTAGACTGAGTCAGCAGAGCACACTCAGATGTATGCAGAGGGGCCCCTGACTGCCCAACAGCTCAGTAGTCAAATGCCTGTTTAGGGGTGCCTAGGTTAATTTTTCTATCAGTAAAAACAAACTGGGAAAATTCTCCCAGATCACTGAATGTGTGTATGCATACTTAGCTTTTCCTGCTCTTCAGAAGGGCAGCAATGTAGTGATCAACTTGAACACTAACTTAACAAATGCCTACAAAGTTACATATCTTTATTTAGGGGTATTCTCCCTCTTCTCTGAACTTTCAAGTTCTTAAACTTATTGCATTGGTTTTGTCAGATCATCACATAATGGAAATAACGTGTGTATTAGTAAGGTGCCTGATATACTTCTAACATTTTGCAAGTCAGATGCATTGCAGCTACTGAAAACAGACACACATACACACACACACACACACACATACACACAGAGCTCTTCTTTTACTAATATATTATCCTTGTGTCCTTTCTATCACTACGCTGCTTTACTATGCACTGAAGAATTACTGCCACATCATCATCACCTAATGTAATAAAACCCCACTGGATTTAGAAGTACTGTAATCTTAAGTGTGTGCACCTTATGTGAAAGAACTGGCAGCATATGAACTGACCTGTGCCAACACCATTATTAATTCTTCAGGAACTGTAAGCAGCTTCAGGCTATAGAAAATAATTTACTCAGGAAAGCAATAGGGACTTTCAGAAAAACCTATCAGGTGAATAGTCTTTTTCATCTCTAAAAACAAGCAGACAATGTTTTTCAGGGATTGAAGTCAATGGCAAATAGAAAATATCTCCAAGTATCATTATGTTTACTACCCATTGCTCTGTTAATATATGTTTTGCTGAATTGTGTTTATTACAGCATGTGTTTTAACAATCTGCTGATTTAAAAACTGTTAATAATGTTTTCTTGGCATCTCTTACAACCTGTCAAATAATTTAGATGCCCTTCCTGAATGGCTGTTGTAGAAAGGCATGCATTAGTTAATAATACCACAAAATTTAGCTCTTCACATGTAGTAGAATTCCACGGGCCCTGGAAATAAAATAGGGGTGTCACTGGAAAACACTCGTATCTTTGCACCTTTACAAGCAGACTCAAAATGAGAAATCAAAGTATTTTCTCTCATTTACAACTTCTAGACACAATACCAGAAGAAAGGAAAAACTTCTAAGTTCTCCCTTTACACTGGAATTTTGCAGAAAAGAGTGGAGCAAATATATTTGGAAATATTACACCAAAAAAATCTACTGGGGAAAGAAATGGTGACCATCAGATAGCTACAAGCTCTAGTGCAATAATTAGAGGCGAGTACTCAGTGGTGTAACAGGGCATGTATGCCCCGGGCAGCAGCAGTGCACATGGCACTGGCAGCTGCCAATGGCAGCCGCACAGCTAGCTGGCAGCAGTGGCTGCTAGTTTATGCCCCTTTGCAAAGAGGGTGGTCAAGGCTGCTGTCCAAGTCACCTTCCTCTCCCTTATTTACGCTACTGATTACAGGCTTGAGAAGCCAGGAAACCTTGATTTCTATTTTTATCACTTCTGTACTTATTGAAACACTCTTCAGGAGGAGTTAACTATTCCCTGTTTTAGTGATACAGACTAAAGATCAGAGACTGGCCTAAAATCATATGACAACTGACTCTCAGAATCAAATTTGTTTTGGGTTTTTGTTTGTTTGGGTTTTTTGGTTTTTTTTTTTTACATTCAGAAAGTTGAGATGAACTTGATAAAAGGTTTTAGCTTAAAAATGGGGTAAATGGTATTGATAAAATGTTGTTTAACATTTTCAACATGAAACTTCTTTATTCAAGGCTATGTTTTTGTTCCCTTTCTTCTCAGAGCATGCCTCAACAATCTTGTGCAAATGCAGAACACAGTATTCTACCCCTGTCAAATCCTTATCCTACTTCATGAAAACCTCCAATGAAGGAAAATTTTCAGATTCTCTGGGCAACTTGTTCCATAATTTTTATCTACACCCCTCCCCCCGATTCAATCTAAATCCATTTTACTGCAATTTAAACATGTTGCTTTGTAACCTCCATTTTGGCTACAGGCAGCAGTTGCTCTCTCCTTTATGGGTGTCTTTTAAATATATGAAAACCACTATCTTGTTCCACTTGACCTGTTATTCTCCAAACTAAATGTGCAACCTCTTTCATACAACTTGAACCGTAGCCCCTTAATCATCCATACAATTTGCCTCTGAATCTTCCCCAGGTTCTCTACAGAGTTCTGAAAATATAATAAAACAACTGCAAACAACATTCTAGATCAGGTACAACCAGCAGCAAAGAGAGGTGCTATCATTCCCCATGTCTTATGCAAATTGATTTTTTTTTTAATTGACTTGCTGCTTGCTGCTTCATGTCAAGTCTGTGATTCATGCCTCTCTCTACCCGCTGCCTTCAGATCCTTTACAGCAGTAAAACTGCCTGCCTAGCTCTCCCTCATTCTGTATTTGTGCATTTTGGTGTTTCTTCTCTAGGGAAAGTAACTTACATTTGTCTTGGTTGATTTTTATTTTGTCTGGAGCCCAGTAACCTAATGTATCAAGGTCCTTCTAAATTCTACTCTTATCCTCCAAAGTGTTTACAGCCCATCTCAGCTTTTTGTCATGTGCACACTTGATCAGAAAGCTTGCTATTGCATCCCAGAACATGTCCCTTTGGAATGCTTATGAAACTTCTTACCATGCTGACAGCAATGCATTGATAGACATTCTTCATGTAGCAGAAAGCCCCTTTGTACATTTCTCTTCCGGACACTGATATAACAGAAGCCCCTTCTTACCTGCAAACCCCGCCCCACCACACACATTTTGTGCATTTTTTTCCTTCTCAGTATTTTCCTTCTCAGTATAGAGACCTAGCACACTCATTGAATGGGTGTGGCAAAGCTCAAGCAATCCAGAAAGCTGAAGTGGCGTTCCGTAGGAGAAACCTACAAACAACATCTACATATCAATTAAGCTCACTGTCACTAAGAAAGAAAATGAACTAAAATGTCCGCTGCAAAGACTGTAAATACATCCTGATGCTAATAACTCACTTACTGTCCCCAGTAACTTTTGGTCCTCACAACCTCACACTGCGTTTCTATATATTTCTCACAGTGCATTTTTATATTTCATCTGTCTTGTCTTGACAATGACATTTTTTATTTTATATTTTATACTTGTAAACACTTAAGGAATGTACTCCCTGTAGAATGAAGTTACACCCTGGACCATTGTTAAAACTTCATTGAAATTGTACTTGTAAAGTGATAAAATCTGTTATATTCAGCAGGTCCCTTAAGTGAATGCAAGTGACTGGTAATCATGGTAGGTAACTAAGTAACAATAGGAACTCCATTTTAAGCTAATCAAGCTAAATAACTGATTTCTGGAACTAAGCACTTAGCCTATGGACTATTCCTGTAACCCATGACAATACAACCATTAAGTCAATCAGTCAAGGGTGGACTGCCAATACTTCAGGTACCAGCTGTCAGAGACCCCTGTCACTAACAGCTGTCAGGTACTACTCAAGACCCATGTGGGACAGTGACCTCTGGATTGTGTAGCCAAGATGATGATGGGGGATCACACAAGTCCGCCAAAAAGGGATAAAAGGCAATGAAGTGTAACCCTCAGTGGCATCCTCTCATCTAGCACCTGACCTACCAAGACAGAAGAACAAGCAGGCAATCACCTTCTTGAAATGACATCACCTTGAAGGAAGTTTGCCATCAACAGCAGACTCCAGGGCCTCCCATAGGTAGATATACTGCCACCAGCGCTCACACAATCACTACAGCAGCTACTATACTACATGGGTTTGAATGACATGAGTTTCAATGAGTGAGTGCATTTGTGTCCACTAAGGTGACCAGTAGCACCCATAACTCAAAGTTTGCGTTTATGGGTAACTTCACATCCCATCCAATAAACTAGAATTTATTATAATCCCGTGAGTTGGTCCTTTTTCGCCAACATTTGTTTGTAACCACTTAACAGTAATTTTACCTAGACCATAATTTTCTAGTTTATGTATGACAATACAATGTAGGACTATATCAATATCTTTACTAAAAGTCCAAGGTTATTACCTTCTAAATCATAAAATAAAATGTTAAATTACCCCAAAATGAAATGTAGCATTTTGTTGCAATTTTAACACAATGTTTTGAGATTAACTGAAATAATTTTCCTCTGCTTCTTTTGTTCAGTCACAAATACATACATACATAAATAAATAAATAAATAAAATTCTAATTTTCCACACAGCTCTTGTTAGGACCACAGTTAGCTGACAAAATTTGTGCTTTCCAGGTCCCTCTCATTAACAAGATACACTGCCTTTTAGCAATCATCTTTTCCTGGACTTCATTTTCTCCACTTGCAGAATAAAAGCAATGATTTTTTTCATTAATGAAAAAATATATTTACATTCTCATGATGTAGCACTGCAGGTCAGCCACAGGGAGACTGTATTATGGGAGAAGCAATTTGGCCAGGAAATTTGATTACTAGGAATAGGAGCAAAAAGAAACTGCAGTTCCCCAAAGGGTCCCATAACAAGCTCAGAGGAATGGAGCTGAAATGAAATGAAATGCTTTGTTTCAGGTCAACAGACCAAACCAAAATGGTTTGATTAAATTAAACATGTCAGAACTCAAACACAATGATATTTACAAATCAAAATTGTGGGAAAGTTGTGTTTTGTTAACAATTCTAATGTTTCAACTCTTCTTCCCAATTTGAAATGAACAGAAAATCCCGTTAAATAGCAAAAATTTCTGTTGGGCAGAAATTGTAATTTTTTCTGTCACTTGCGTTAACAAGTGAAACTCCAGGCTCACAGTCATGTTTGGTAATGATGACACCTCAGCATGGTATGATACTCCAACTGTGTGGGAAATGATTAATGTGCACTTTTATTTAGAATCAGTTTCAAATGATGAACCATGGCCACAGAGATAAAATAGATAAAAAATGGGATCTTTAAGGCATTTTCATCTGGGTCAGAGCACAGCAGTATAAAAGTAGTGTAACTTATAAACACTCCCCATTTGCTAACATTTTACAATAGCAGGAGTTATTCCATAATTCAGCTTGCTCTTTACCTATGGTCACAGAGTGCCAGACTAAAACAACATTAAGAATGATAGGTAACAAGAGACAGACAATAGTGTCTTTGGCTTGATTGTAAAAAAACTGGTGTAAATCACCAGCATTTTAAAAAACTCAGTTGGATGCTGATTCCACAGCTGAAAGCTTCATGCACCAAGGAGTTCAATCTTTATTGTAGGCATATGAGACGTACAGTAGTTGCTTATCTGAGCAAACAGGTGGGAATGTGCAGTAGCAATAGGTCTAAGAGATAAACTGGGCCTTTATGATGAAAGAGTTTTATAAGTAATAAAAACCTTAAATTCAATATGATATTTATGAAAAGTCAATGGGGAGATTTAAGGGCATGGCCGATATGATAGCAAAAGCCAGTCACAGAGTACTTGAGCTGCTGAATTTTGGATGCACTTAAAATGATGAACAATAGAGAGCCTTCAGGAAGGGTTGCAATTAAGAATCACAAAAATCAAACTAGAAAATACAAATTATTCTGTCAATTTCTCCTAGTCCCTTTGGTATAGTGATAGTAAAACTGTAATTACAGCAGTCTGAACGAGATAAGAAATTACTAGAAACAACATCTAAAATTAAAGCAGGAAAGCAGCCCAGAGTTTTCTTTAAGTAATTTGGGGCAGGGGAAGGAATTGGGTATCTCTGTACAGTTTTGTTTACATTTTTATCAGCTTTTGTACTTCCTGGTTTCCCCAAGGTCCATAATCAGAAATACCATGAGCAAAGCAGCCCAGGTGATTACTGTCCCTGGACAGAGCCAAAAGATACTAGAAATCTCACTAAGCTTTATTGTCACAGGATTTTCAGCCTATATTTCAGAGCAAACTATATTAAGATAAAGCTTTGAATAAGCATGTGATTCTAATCCGAAAAAGAAGAGGAAAAGAACAGGAATCCAAACTTTCCCATATTTGTTCTCATCATTGTAAACATTTTTTTAAAGCAGAGTGCCTTAGCAATTCAAGTACCAATATGTAAACAGTCTGTATATAAAAGCAGGTCAGGATTTAGCATTCCTGTTTAGCTCCCTCTCCTAAGGTAATCAGCCCTTCTACCAATACTGAGTAGCTAATTATCTCTGTGGTAACTAGCTCCTCAGCGGGAATTTTTCATGTGCAAGGTTTCTTTTACCAATTTCTCTTTGTGCTAGTTTGCCAAATGTTCCTCCTGAGGATTCCCACCTTTTGATCATTATTTTTTCACTGTCATAGAGAAGAAAGAATCTGGATCTCCTATCCCTCATGCTGAAAAGTGGATTTCAGAATTAACACTTTTTTCTCATAGTTCCAGAAGCATCCTGTTCTGCACTATAAATTTGCAGAATTGATTAATGTATTCTTTCCCCATCTTAATGAAATCCAGCAAATCTGGGGCTCCACACTAAGTTCTTACATAGGCAAATTCCTATTGAATCCGGTGTTATTTTTCCTCAAAGTTCCTATAAATTAAAGTATAAGCCTGGTTCAGCTATCTTCACTCCTGTTTATTAATTGTTAATTCTATATAATTTATTTCAATGGTAAGGCACAATGTAGTGTATGGCTACCAGGACCTGATCCAAGATGTTTAATTATTGGCTAAAAAGTAATGTAATATAGGTTCTCACTTTATAGCATGGAACACTATCATGCTGGGAGACAGTTGAAACAAATTGTTCTATATGTTCTATTTTCCTGAGTCGGTACCATTTTCTACGTTATGTTGTAGTACACTGAACAAGACTTCTTACAAGCTGAAATATCTGGCTATCATTATTTCAGGCAAAACATGGAAGCTTTGATGACTTGAAGATGTGCATAAGAATTTCCTAATATGGATTAGAACAGAGCAAAATTTAAAAGTGATGAGCAGAAAGAAAAAATTAGTGTAGATGATCTCAAAGCCGTTAACAGCACATGTTCAGAATTTTAAGATTAGCTCATTCAGAGCCTTACATTACTGGGGAGGGGAGGTTCCTTCTCTGTCCCCCTGAAATATGTTTCAGAGTCAAAAAGTCAGAAAGACAAACATTTAGAAGTTATATTTTGGTGCATTGTTTTCAGGGTTAAAAACCACACAGAATGGCGTCTCAAGCCTCTCTGTTGCAATTTTGAAAATATAATCGCAAGTATAAGAGAAAAAAGAAAAATCCTATGGCACAACATTTAATTTAGAACCTGTCTATTTAGATTTTTTTCTTTATCTAGAAAGAACCAAAGAGATAGAAACTGAAGTATAAACACTGCAGGTTGCAGCCATGACCTTGGGAACATTTCTGGATGACACAGATAGCTTCAATCACATCTCTGTCACTGTGCAGGGATGCATGCTTCAAATAGAAGGGTCACACGACCTTATCCCACAGGTGCACTCCTCCTCCTAACGCTCATACTGTACATACTCAGGTCTAATCCAAATAAACAGTAGCCATGCTGAGAATGAACCTTTAAAAGCAGAAGTTGCAAAGAAACATAGGGCACAGTTCGGCTGTATGGTCTGCAGTTACACTGTAAAAATAAAAGCATGTTGAGAAACTAAAAATAAAAATAAATAATAATAAAAAAACCCTCAGCAGTTTTAGGAGCCTGAACATTAGCTTTTGTTCACTGAACAGTTGAGTTTTATCAGCTCTGGCCTTTCTGCTGGGCATGTCTGTTTAAGAGTGTCATATCCTGAAGCTTTTTTATTATTATTTATTTATTGGTTTGATTAATTTTATTCTCAGAAGGAAAGTACATAGTGGCTGAGATATCTTTCCATACTTTGATAGCTGTTTTTTGCTCCAGTTTGTAAATAATGGACCAGGGGTGAAATATTTGGTTAATAAAGGAAAACAATATTATCAAATAATAAACAAAAATGAGAACATCACAACCTAACTGTGCTCATGTAAGTCAAGCTACTGCATCATCATTGTTTTCTATGTTCTGTTTTTCCATTAATAAAGAAATAAATCATTTTACAGTTTGTTCTTCATTATAAGGATATAATTTAATCTGAAAATATAATCAAAATTGATGAAGTAAATGATACCTACAATAGAGGAGGCTGTTCGATTGAAATTAATGGTGGAAAGAAATAAGAAGTGGAAAGTGTCATAAGGTCACTGGGACTTCTTTTTTTTTTATAAACATGAACAACGGAAAAATGTAGTTACACCACAATGCTCCTATGTTTAATAATGTTAAAGAGGACTTCTTTTAAAGTTGGAATACAGGTGCATTACTAGGATTGAATCTTCAAATACAGATCAGGTATGGGCAACTTCACCTCCACTGATTTGAATTCAGTATAAGTGGACAGTGACAGACAGATTTATTGTGACTTTTATGATATTTAGCATTTCAGAAACCTCAGCTCTTAGAGTCAATAGATGGTTTAAGGATAACGGTTTTCATATTAAGCCAGCATCACCAAAATCCTGTCATTAGTTACTTTTTGTCATTCCAAATACAATATTCAAATTTGACCTATAGATGTTCCCTGAAGGTTCAAAAGGAGAAGAAAAATACACCCATTTTAAATTTTTGATTGTTTGGCCAATCTAATCAGTGACTGATGCATACTTTTTGAACATTTGGAGCTGGTAATACTACTGAGTCCCAAAACCAGACAAACAGCTCTTCACTGGCCTCTCTGAAAAGGGAGGATGGCCTCAGCATGGTTCCGAGTGAGCAGCAGGCTGGATCATAAAGGAAAAGTAAAAAAAACCCAATGTTAATCCACCATTAATGGTGTCAGTAGAGAGGTGAACAATGAGGTATGAAGACCACAGTCAACCACTGAAATGGTTCTCCAAGTTAGAATTGAGGCACTATACCAGGAACCCTGGTCCTTTGTTAAATATTCTGGTCTAGAACCAAAAGATCAAGCTTTATTTTCTAAACTCTGTTCACAGACTTACTATGTGACCTTGAGCCAGTCATCCCATGAGACACTCAGGCACAGAAAGTTTTACTAATATTGACAAAAAGAAGATGAAACTCTCTTTTTCTCTCATATTAAAATCTTTTTTTAATTAGACAATGGTGGAAGCTGAGACAGTTATCTTACAGCACAGTAAACAGTCCTGGCTAGGTTTCTGAATTTAGGTACCACTGCAAAATACTACCTATTGCCTACTTTATTCACTTTTTTTCTGTACTTTTAAATAATAAAATTGCAGGTGAACTTCTGGCAATCTTAAATGTGATAAATGTGACTAGTTAGAAGTTTCCTTCCAGACAGGAATACAGACTCTTTAGAACAGTGTATATACACATATTTGTTAAAACAATGTATATACTCGGACATGAACTATACCTTTCAAGAATCATCCAGGGAAACATGGTTGATTAGGGAAAAAAATACATTCATAGTCCTACTTAAATTCCTTTAACTGGATCTTTAACTATTTAATCAGTTTAATGGGAAAATAAAAACATTCTGGGTAAGAGGGACATCATTGTAAGGAATAAATAAACTGTTAATATATTTTTCTTGTTTGGCAGATGAGGTTGTTTGGGTAAATCTGATATCTTTTATTGACCCAAATAACCTTAATTGCCTATGTCTTTCAACCAACATGGCTACAACTTACAGCCCTTTTCCTTGTTTGTTTTCTCCATTTGGCCAGGCAATCGAACCGCTTATGACATGCAAAAGCATGGCTCTGCTTTTTTGAAATCCAAAATTAAATATTTGTCAAATACTATGTCAATGGAAAGTTTAAAAATGCCGTGCTAATGGTGCTTCATGAGTAGCTGTTCATTTCCAGATGTTTTAGAATCTGATTTATCATCATGAGATGAACCTTCACACCTGATTCACCATGATAAAGAAAACAGTAAGAATGTTGGTTTGATGTCAAGTTCCCACTTCTGAACTTAACAAAAAATTTCTAAGATAAAAATATTAGATTTAGAATGAAGGTCTTTAGAAAAGTTTCACGCAGGGTATCAGTTATGAACATTTTGGAACGTCCAACACCATAGAGTTATTCCAAGGAAGTTTTTGATCAGTCAGCAGTCTATCCATAAGCTGGAAAGCAGGAGAAAATATAATGAACAACATAAAGCAACAAGAAAAGAGAATTGAAAAAGGACCAAACCAACCCTTTTCAGTCTCCTAGCTATCCTAAATTTAAAAAAAAAAAAGGTCCAACCTAAACTCTAAATCCACAGAGAGTGAATTGCAGTAGGATATTAGAGAAACTTCTTTCTCTGCCATGTTACTTATGTTCATCCCAATATCCAGATTTAGGTCACAGAAAAAGATTTTGAGAACAGAAAAATGTCCACCTGATGTTAGACTGTCTTCCCTGAACTACCCCTCCCCCACAAAGACCCATAAATACATTCCCTGACAAACAATATACATTTGTTGCTCAATTCTTATTTCATTTTCTTTGCTACATTGTCATTGTTATGTCATTTCTCTCTCTTTCTTTCAGATTTAAAAACCAGTTTGGTGTCAATTTGTAATCCTTTGACTGGAGGTCTAGATAAGTGACTCCTGATATGTGCCAAATACACCATTGCCCAATCAAGATACTAGGAAATGAAGAAAGGTAATTCATGATTTCTTTGGAGGAGATGTTTGCATTTGCACCTTGAAGTTCTGAATTTACATTTAAAGAAGGGATGGCCAACTTGAAATAGCACAGGCAGCCTCCCTATATAGCATATTGTAGATCAGGGTAGGGATTGGCAGCCTAGTGGCAGATAGGGCAGGGAACAGAAAGCACAGCAGAAGGTTGAGCAGGATACATAGCGCAGGAAGCAAATGTCAAGAGTAGCAGATGGGATAAGAGGACAGGGAACTGAGGGGCATGGTGGGGACACTAATTTGTGGCATGCCTGCCAAAAAGGTTAGCTCCCACTAACGGACAACATTTGTTTATATAGTTTCCTTTCTATCTGTTGAACTCACTAGGCATGTCCTGATGAGTACACACCTGCCTCTACACATGCCAAATTTGCAGCACGTGGCAAAACTACACTCCTGGACTTCCAGAGGGCAAACAATACCTGGGGGGGGGAGGGGGGGGAAGTGGGGCAGGGCATGGTCCTGGGCCATGCCCTGAGGCAACTGGAGGCTCAGTCTTTCACAGAGACATTCTGGTAGCCAGCCAGAGCATCTCTATGGCTGGCCGTTTCCCCAGTGCTGCATGTAGCACAGGTGGCAGTGCCAGCTGCAGGGACCTGGCCCAGTTTGCCAGGTAAGTAGGGGTTGAGAGGGAAGGGACCATGGGGGAGGCCCCACCTGGCCCCAGCCCCCATTCATTCCCTCCAACACCCATTCATTCCTCCAGCTACCTACTCCCTCTCCCAGCCCCTGACGTTCACTGGCAGTAGCAGCAGTGCTTGAGGATGCTCAGGGTTTCATGGCATTGCCCCCCTACACAGGGGGCAGCGGGTCTCAGCCCCAGCTGCCTAGCCCCCCTGCTGCCGCATTGCACAGGCACGGCCCAGCTCACACACTGTCTCAGAGCTCCAGCCACTCGGGCTGAGCAGCAATGAGCCCTAGGTGACAGCTGCAGCACCTCCAAGCTTCCAGACAGTGAGTGGTGCACTGCCGAGTCAGGCTGCACTCTCACAATGTGGCAGCAGTAGTGCACGCAGAACCCCACTGCCCCCTGCTCCATGTTGGGGGGCTGTGCTATGAGGCCAAGAGTGGCCCCCACTGCTGCTGCTGCCACTGGTAAGCTGCTGGCAGTGTGGAAGGCTGGAGTTGGGCGGGGGAGTGATCAAGAGCCTGGAGTCCATCAGGGAATCCCTGAATCATCTCCAGCCTCCTGATCCCTCCCCCCACTCGTCTCCAGCCTTCTGCTCATTCTCCTGCTTGTCTTAAGCCTCTGGAGGACTAAAGACAGAGCAGGAGAATGAGCAGGGGGCTGGAGATGGACAGGGAACTGGAGATGAGCTCTTGCTCTTGTTCTCTTGCTCATCTCCATCCTCTTGCTGGTTCCCCTGATCATCTCCGGACCCCATGTCTCTGTAATTCCTACAAGGTTATAGTCATTATCACATAGGAGAAGGGCCAGTTCCTTATGTTTGTTTCCCAAGTTCCTGGCATTAGTTTACAGGCAGTTAAGTCTGCCATGTGAAGCCCAGTGCTTCCCTGAAGGGTTAAAAGGGACCTTTCCTTGGGATGTCGCCAGAGTGGGATCCCTTAGGATCTTAACATTGGTCTTAACTGGCAACTTTTCTTGTCTATTTCAGGCTCGCACACTTCTCAACAGCTGTCTTGAAAGAAGACAATCAGCGCAGACTATCAGACTTCTTCTCCAGTCTCAGGCAAGTCCTGTGGTTGGTCTCACTCAAGAGTTAAGCCCTCTAAAGGTACAGTCAAATCACAGAAAATAATGGAAAGAAAAAAGAAACAAAGCCCACCTGGGCTGATGTACCTGGTCCACCCCTGGTCCCAGGATATATTGATCAATCTGGGAATTTTTCCCTTTATGTTTGTCAGGTTAAATTTCTGGCTGCTAGACTCAGCATGTTGCTGGCCCATTGAGGCAAAGGCACAGCAGACTAAGCAACCAAAAAGGAAAAAGAAAGTAACTTAAAGTTAATACCCATATAACTGGGCTCAGCCATTCTTCTTCCAGGTGACCCCGTTCTCTGCAACAGTTTCCTTCATCACTTGCACTGCTTCACCTGGCAGCACATCTCCAGCCAGAATGTCCCAGCCTAATTGAGCTCCTCAAAGCTCCATAGCCAGCTATCCACTGGCTCTCCATCATTGTGGCTGTCCCACCCATTCTTCCAGGTCTCAGGACATTGATACCCACTCCTTGGCTCCCTGTTCTCTTCACACTTCTCCACTCTTGGCTCTCCATGTTCCTTTTCTTCTCTCCAGGGCCACTCTAGCCACATAAAGCAGCTGCTTTGGAACAGTGGTTCCCCAGGACACTCTTCTCTCCTTGCTCTTGGCAAGTACCTACCTTGTTTCTTCTTCTTCACATCCAGGAATAAACTAATTTGATGAAATTAAAAGTGCACCCCAAAAATCAGCACTGCAGCATGAAAAACTTCACAGTAAGTTTGTAAGAACACATAGTATTTCCTCCCTGCAGCAAGGGAAGTTTAGCTTGGATATTAGGAAAAACTCTCTCACTAGGAAGGTGGTGAAGCACTAGAACACATTACCTAGAGAGGTGGTAGAATCTCCATCCTTGGGTTTTTTTTAAAGGCCAGTCTTGACAAAGCCCTGGCTGGAATGATTTAATTGGGGGTGGTCCTGCTTTGTGTAGGGGTGGGATTAGATGACCTCCTGAGGCCCCTTCCAAACCAAATTTTCTGTGATTCATAGTGTATGTTGAAAGTGTGCAATGGGATCCAGTAGGATGGACCTCTAAGTTCAACTATCATCACTTTATTAGTGCAGATATATGGCCCACAAAAGCACCAACACTATAATATCCACATTCTGAAATCATTTTAATTATAGTTTAAAATAAAACAAAAACAAAAACAGCTATATTGTTTGAATATTTTATTATAGGCCTGACCCAAACACATTGACATTGACTGGAGCTTTCACATCAATATCAATACGCTTTAATAAAACTATAACATTTGGTGTAATATATATATTTATATTGATTTTCTATTATGGATTTAACCAAGTTACATTCTGATGACAGACTCAGCATAACCTGTAATGGCCCAAACTACTTTTAAACCCCATTTGTTTTAAACAAAGCAGCTTCAACAATGTATATACAGGCTTAAGTCTATTCATACATGGACTATGAAATTACATTGGCTGCTTCTGATAACTGACAAAGGCTGTGGTGTGAGCAAAGAAAAGGGAAAACATGAAAACTAATGTATCTTGGGAAAAAATATACAATTATTGGGTGCAGCCACATGGAACAATGAAAGAAAAAAAGCCACAGGGAAAAGGCATTAAAATCTTTAAACCCAGGAAAACTCAAAAAGGAAATAAAAAATGTACTCATAAAAGGCCAAAGCATCCATGTGATAAAGAATATAATTAGAGCAAAACTAAATAAAAATCTAAGATGAACATGCTTAGAAAACCCCTAGAAGACTCTAGGGAAAACATATTAAAGTATAATATTTAAAAGACTAAAATAAAACATACCCCCTACACATACTTACAGTCAGAACCGAAGCAAAAAGTTGAATATACAATGCTGAAATTGGTTCTTCTTCTTCTTGCTGAGTATTACATATCATAATAGTTATTGCTACCTTTTCTGATAGTTCCTACAACACCAAAGAATTAAAAAGAATCTAGCCCATGCTTTCTGCTCCCTATATTAAATTTCCATCCTTCCATTGCTTCTATCTATTTTGTATGATTCAAGAAAAAAATCATTCTCCAGGACTCTAGTTGTCATCGTTTTCCCAGGACATCTAAACTTACACTTTAACTTCAAAATTCAAGGATCCAAACTCGTTTGTTAAAATTTATTGTCATGTGAATAAATAAAACAGTTGCAGATCTCAGAAATGAAGTCCCTGTTCACTGACCTGTATCATTACTAATATTTTCACTTTGTAGAAAAGAGGATGAGCTGCACAAAATATATACACCATACATGCCTTCTCATGGGCATTTTTATTGTTTTGTCATTATGTTTCAATATTATAAAGTTAAACAAAAATTAGACTCACAAAGTGGCTATCACAATTGAATAGGTACAGTGTTTCTCAGTAATAAATAACATCTATTAGTCTGATGTTTACAGGGGGATTTTAGAACTGAAATGCTATGACAAAGAAGGCATTTATAACCTTATTTTGGTACCAAAAATATATGGCACATTCTTTCACAAGTACTGAGCAACTAGTACTCTTGATAAAGGTGAAGCACCCATGAATGGTCAATATTTATAAAAGTGAAATGTGTAAATATAATTTATATTTTGATTCACTTGGCTCTAATTTAACTAGGAAGAAAGATGCTCAAACCTATAAAGTTCCAATTTCCTTCTGCAAGCTGCTGAGAGCATTTGATTCTCTTGACAATAACTGCTGGATCAAGACCTGGCAGAACATCTATATTCTTTTGAAGGCCATTGCAGGTATTGGTCAGACTGTAAAAGGAATAAATTGACGGAACACTGAAGCAAATAACTCCTGCATTAGAGAGAGATGAATGGATGATGAGGATAAATTATTTTCATACAACATTAAGGTATTGTAGCATGGAATCTTCTCAATACATCTTATTAATAGAGGTAATACTGAGAGGTTTGGAGTCAGGATAAAAGTCAGGATAATATCTACCCACTGACTTTTCTCAACTGTTTTATTTATTTTTGTTTTAGTACAATATGGTCAAAAGTGGCAGAACTGCTTAGAGTTTTATTCTTAAATGATTACTATTGTTCCTTGGAGAAAGAAACACAAAATAATACCAACTGATAGGATTCTGATTAGAATCCTTTCTGCAGAATGCTCCCCCTCAACTCTTTTATCATAAGTTTATTTGTTTATTTTTAATTAGATCCCAGGTTACTAAACCTTCCTAATCTGTTTCTCATCCTTCATCAAGCTGAAAATACCTGTGTGATGCTGAGATTAACATTTGTAAACAGGATTTGTGGCTGAAAAGCCTTTGGCTATGCACCTAGAAATGTGGCTGGGCATTTCCTGGCTTGCTGAACTTATTTATGTTTTCTTTATTCTTAAAAAATAAAATATGCATACCAACAAATTATCTCAACACATAAGCAATAGAAGTAATGCATGCATTCTTAAAAGTTTTTACATACTGACACAAGCCAATTTGCAGGCTCTACCAACAACAACTGCCATCCTAAAGAACAATGAATTCAAACTTTACTCAGTTATCTTCTTAGACAACATCCTCTGAGATAATAAATAAGGCCTTGAAGCCAGGCCAGAATGTTAACATAACAGTATCAGGCTCCACTAAACCAACAGAAGGAGCCAATTCCAAATAAAGGGCTTCTCACTTAAGGTGTTTTTCTGCCATCTGGTTTTTACTTAAAACTGTAGGCTGTTTTTTTACAGAATGAGATTACAGAATGTGTGTCAAGAGGTTGTTGTAGATGAGCTGGGGGTCTTATTTTGTCAATCATGGGGAAAAGAGTCTTAGGGTAGGAACAGATGTTGCCTGATGTTGTATTTCTGCTGCCAAAACAATTTCTATGGTGGCACAAACATTGATTATCATCAGTGGCACAACAAAAAGAACTAAAATTGTGCCACTTGATTATGGTCAAAGTCTGTTTAGTCTGAGGCGGCAGAGTGCAGGCATCCTGGAGTTGAGCTGCCCCCACTTTACCATCATCTTGGGCAGGAGCTCCAAGGGCCTGGTCCTGTGCACCCGGGTAGGGTCGGACCTCTCAAGCCCCCAAACCTCTTGCCTGGCTTTCTCCACTTACAAAGAGGAGCCCCAGGGGTTAATCTCCACAACTGGAGAAATGTGATGTGGGTCCTGGCATGGAGTCACGAGACCCAGGGAACCCTGGGCCTGCAGGCTGGGATCTGCACTGAGCAGTGCCTCTGCAGGATGCACTAAAGATTCCCTGGCTCCTGCAAGAGGACCCACATTAACCCATGCTTCATGCAGAAGCACGGATCAGTGTGGGTCTTGCTGTGGAGACATGGGCCACTGAGGGTTCCTCAAATCCCATGACACTCCCCACCACCCTGTGCTTGGATCCATACTGACCTGTGCCTCAATATGAAGAACAGGTTAGTGTAAGTCCTGGCAAGGAGATGCAGGCTAGCATGGGAACTGGGGAATTTTTGGGGCCCCATGCCTCTATGTCAGGACCTGCATAGACTTGTGCCTCCAGGTTGGCAAGGGGCTCAGTACACAGCCCAAGAGGGAAGCATACGGCCCTGGGAATTCTCCATCTCCCACACTGTCCTGCATCTGCTCGCCTGGAGCTTGCCTGCTTCAGCCTGGACCCGCTTCAGGCAGAAGTATGGGTCAGCATGGATCCTGGCATAGAACAGCGTGGAGAAGCCAGAGAATCCCTGGTGCCCCATGCCTTCTTTTAGGACCCACACCAGCCCACACTTCAGATGGAGGCACAGGTCAGTACTGGTCCCTGTGTGAAGTCACGGTGCACTGGGGATTCCCTGGCTCCTGCACCGCCAAAGTGAGGCATGGGTCAGTGCAGGAGCAGACACAGTGCAGCGAGGGACCCAGGGAATCCACAGACAAGGGGAACACATCACCCCTTGTCCTGCATCAATCATAGGGCCTGATGTTGGACAAAGGGCAATGTGTGCGGTGCCCAGTAAAGCTCATTAGCTGTGGTGGGACATGTCTATTTCTACTCTTAGATTATTTCTCTCACAATTACCCTAAGCAACATCCCATGACAGAGAGATTTTCCTTATTGTACTAATTGCCCCTATACTTTTAAATTATGAAAAACTTACAGCCACATATTTCTATCCAAAATTTGCAGGTAAAAGTACTAGTGAGATCCATATATTTTATTTATAGATGCTAGAGAAGTAAACTGGATGTAGTAATAAGCATAAGTCATATAAAATGATATCCAGCTATTTTTAATAATCTTGGCTTGATTTTAGAAGGTGTTGTAACACACAGGTACCTATCTTCATTATTTCTATCTCCCATATAACTGTTGTGTCTGATCACCTTGCATCCAAAAAAATGTGTGCATCAGATGCAAGTATCATGAGGAAAGTAACAGACTACTTCAGCTGTAAGGGCTAATCAGGATGAAGTCCATGCCAGGCGAAGATGAAGACCATGCTAAAAATCCCATTTGTTAAAATGGGGAAAAGAGCCATAAGAAAATAAAGGATTTGTGCCACAACATGATCGTGCAAAGTGGTATTTCAATATCTTTTAACATAAGCTTTTAGACGAGATAGCAATTCTTCTTGTTGTATCGATTGGCTATGAGCATTTTTTTAACTTACCTTTGTTTTTACAATTTACTTTGTTGTAAATTTCCAATAAAAATCTGCTTGGGCTTATGGTAAATCACACTATACAGTATATAACAAAAACTGCTTTTTACTGCACTTATTAATACATTGATTTTTATAGTGCCTGTAGCTATACAGAGTTAGTTACAAGTAAGGTTGTAAAAAAGACCCCTTTTTCCATGTGTCACACTCCATGAAGGTTTGTACCCAGTAAATATTTTTTATTATTTGCTTATTGTTACAGCACACAGGAGCTGCATTCATGTACTAGGGATCCATTGTGCTAGCACGATACAGACTTAGAGCAAAAAAATGATTATTGCACTGGAGACTTTATCAACTCAGTATAGGAGAGGAGACAACAGATGTACATAAATAGAGTGAAAAGTACAAGGGAACAATGAAATACTAGTGGTCATTCTGATAGACAGAAGTAATAAATGTACATCAGACTCACAGCTGTAAAGAGTACAGAAAAGGAAAGGATTATGGAGGGTTTGAAGGAGAATAATGACGTAGCTTTGCAGGTAATTATGGGGAACATTATGTATATTGTGGCTTGATCCATACGTGCAGGCATGTGTCGTTTGTGGCACTGAAAGCCACACATGTTCAATGTTAAATTATGCCCAGTGCTGCTAATTTGCAGTGTTGAGCCCCAAAAACCCCCAAAAAACATTGGCACAAAGCACTCCTGGACTGGCTGGGGCTAATTGTGCCTCAAGATGGGAGCAGGAAGCTCTGGGCTGGCTGATCCCTTGTCTCAGCATGCCTCAGTGCAAGTGCTCCACTGTGGAGCCCCCACGCTGTGACATGTGGAGCACCCACACTGTGCCACCCTCCACCCCAGCCAACCACTCCCTGACTGGCTGGGGCTCAGGGTGTGTTGAGATTAGCAAGGGGAAGGCAGCCCTGGGCCTAGACTCAGTTTAATAAGTGATAGGCTTTTGATAGACATATAATGGAGGGTAACAAAAATGGACAGCATTTTAAAACTGATTCACATTACTCCTTACTAGAATCTCTACCAATCAAAAGCCACAGAAAAAACTATGTCACAAAATTATTGAACAATAATAGAATGCTGAAAGCTTAATATGGAGAAAACAAGAGAAGGCATCTTCCAACACAATTTTTTAGTCAAAACTGTGAAGTAAGTTTCAGCAGTACTACACAATAATGCCGGACATGTATCTTATTATTCCTTAAATGTATACAAAGAGGAGGTTTTCTGGATGCTTTCCATAGATAGCAAAATATTATTTTTGTGCTTTTGAAGTTATACCCAACCTCCAAAAGCTTGGCACATTTTATCTGACACTTATCAAGGAGCTGCTTGTCATGTAAATAGCATATCAAGTCAATAAAATGAATATCACTGAAGACAGACAACCAGCAAAAATCTTAAAGAAATTATGTTTAAAATGGAAAGTATATAATTGCTACGTGGAGCAATGGAACAGCAAGATTTAGACCATGCTTATGAATCATTATAAAAAAGAGCACTTTGTGTTCTATTCCATGTTAAAAGTATGAATGCAAGTTTTATAAATTGAGAAATTTAATGGTGCACTACAATACCAAAATTATAGATGGACTGTCATCTGCTATTAAAGTCAGATCTTACAAAGACACAGAGTGATTGCAGTCTGCTGGGTTATTTATGACCCTTAATGTTTTCTTATCATCCTTTATGATGCTCCCCTCCCAAAACCCAGATCTCTAATTTTCACAAGAAAAAAAAAGTCACATGCTGCTCAACTGTTGGTTGTAGCTTTGGTTTCTGTTTTTCTTAAAATGTAAACCCCAATAAAAAATCATCTCAGACATTTGTCTGTCACACTACACCTGGTTATAGGAAAGAACAGATGTTCAAGTCTTCATACATGGTGCTACATACTTGACTAATTATCTGTAGGAGACATTTGATAGCTCCCGCCTTCCTTCCTCAGATATACAAATTGTGGAGCTGGCAACTTGAACTAAAGATTAAATGGATTACAATTGTTTGAGCATAATTGCAAATATTTGTTCTTTTTCCAGACTGACAAGAAAATATATTCAAGATCACAAGTTATTTCTAAATATATGGACTATTTAGTTAGACTTGTAAAATAACTGTACTTCCTGCTGCATATGCCTTTTAACAAGGTGACTTTCACCATCTCTTTTAAGCTTGATTGTCATACCTTTTTGCTTAAGTTTCCCAATGTATTGAGATTTTCATAAAGTAGAGTTAATACTTTGAAAAGTTAATGGCATTTACAAGCATACTGCCAGCAAAATTTTAGTTAACTGAATAGCTATATTGCCAGTCATCTATACCCTTGGGATATGGCACCATGCATGTTTTTTTTCTTATAAGCAGAACATTAATGTTGTATGAAATATTGATCTTAGTACACTTAAAATACTAACCAGGGTCAATATCAGTCATCCATAAATAAAGACTAATTTAAACCTTTAAAAATCCACCCAAACAACTCTATCATTGAAGAGCACACATCAGGTTGACATAACCCCAAAGAAGGATGCCATTCAGATTCTATACTGTCTTGAAGAGAACAGCAGGAATGACTATTCAGGAATGAGCTATAAAATCATGAAGGGTATGGAGCAAGTGAACAGGGAACTTTTGTTCACTAAGTCCCTAGAATACTAGAACTAGGGGCACCTGCTGAAATTAACAGGTGACATATTTAAAACTAATGAGAGATAGTGGTTTTTTTATGCAATGCCTAGTTAACTTGTGGAATTCATTGCCATAGTAGGTGGTGTCAGAGGGATACAGCATAACCTGGTTCAAAAAAGGGACTGGATAAATTCATGGATGACAGTTCTATTAATGGCTATTGAACCGAGTGGTTGAAGATGTTTCCTTTGACACCTCTAAGCCAATAACAGTGCATGGGAAATGAACATGGGAGGGAAATGAATAGGAGGTATCTAGAGTGATATATCTGGTTCAATGCTTTCCCTGTATAGCATCCAGTTCTGTTACTGTCAGACACAGTATACTGGGATGGATGGAACATTGATCTGATCCAGTATGGCATTTCTTATGTTCTTATATCCAAGATTAAGATTTGGTGTGCTCAAAGAAAGTGTATCATTTGAAGTGCAGCATATTGGTTTTACAAAACATCAAAAGTGGCTTGTAAGTCATGTGCATTTAAAAGCATTTTGGAAACAAGTCACAGGCACTCGGTATAAAAAGCAAAATGAATTAGGTTGAGTGACAGGTGTCTTAGTAAACAAAGGGTGAAATTACATGTTACAATTACACCAGGTTAAAAGCACTTCAGACTTGCATGTTAAGGGTCCTAAACAAATGCTAAGTGAGCTCTAAGTATCTTAAAGTTACTCCACTTTGACTGAGGGTTGTCTTTGAACTGTACTACTTAAGTTAACTTCTGGCTGTCCACCTGGGATAAAATTATTAATCGGCTGTCTTTTAGAATCCCAGAGAGCTCTGCTCCAAGGTGGACTAGCCATCATCAGGGTGGACTCTATAGTCCTGGACCGACAGCTGGGTGGCAGGTGAATGAGGTGGAAGGGAAAAGGGATCAAAAGGGACAGGAGAGGAGTAGGGATAGAAAGGGAGGGGTGCAGGGAGCTTCTGGGCTGTCACTTCCTATACCTCTAGGTCAGTCTCTTCCCATCTCAAATCACCTTCTCCCTTCCTATTGCCACTTTGCCACCTGAATCAGCTCAAGAGCAGCAGCAGCAACAGGGCACAGAATGCCTCTCCCAGCCTGCAGGCTCCCTCACTGTTTCCATGTGCCTGCATCTAGCCTTTGTTAGACCGCATCTAGCCTCTGCTAGACTGCACAAATTAAGGGGAGGCAGGAGGGAAGGCAGGGGAGAAATCATCCATTCAGCAGTTGCAGGGTCCAGTGCAGACTTGTAGGGGTATGCAGAGGCAGTGCAGGCTACAGAAAGCCCAGGAGCAGGCAGGAAGGGGGAACTCCCCATTGCTGATGCCACTCTTAGGCTGACTGGGGCAGCAGAACAGCAATCCATAAGAGGAGGGACCAAGTGGGGGGAGAAGAGGGGGCCAACCAGTTGCTGCAGGGGGGCATCTTCTCCTCTTCTTCCTGGCCTGGACTGCAGCTAGAGAGCTTGCAAATAGGGTAGGCACAGAGCAGATTTGCAGTCCCTGTCGATGCCCCTGCTTCCCAGCCTTCTAGCTGCAGGTATGAGCAGTGCAAATTACAGAAAGTATTAAAGCTTAATATGCAACTGTTCGGTAGCACTTCTTAACCTTAACACTGTTTAAAAGGTTTGAACTAATGGAGAGAGGCCATTGCTTTGCTAATTAGGTGATAAAAACTCTTATCAGCTCCTGGCTGGCTTGCTTGCCTGTCAGTTTGCTGCAGACAGTATGACAAGAATGAAGGGAGATTGAAAGCTCAATATCATTAACAGATGTATACACTGCACTCCCACCTCACTTGCCTCACAGTGGTAGCCCAGGGCTGGGAGCTGACAACACTCCTGCTCCTTGAGCAGCCCGTGGGGAAAAGCCTGGGACTGTGCAGGCAGACCTCTCTAATGAGAGAGCCCTGCCAGGGCCTGGCTATGCCCCCCTTAACTCAGCTCTGTGGAAGGGAAGGGAGGGCTGCTCTAGCTTGAGCCAATGCAGGCCTGTGTCTGAATTTCCTCAGTCCAGAAAAAATGTCTGTCCAGTTTCCAACTGGTTTGGCCTAGCCAGGTTAGACTAACCTGCAAAGACTGAATCAGTTCAGGCTCAGGCTTTTTGAATGTCTGTCCCTAGACCAAGAGACAATAAATACTTCTATTCTTTCTGGCAGTGTTATGACAAAAAATTCATATCACTATTCAGAATATGTATGGCCATGGGTATACATAAGAATCTAAGTAGAGACATTATATGTTCTTCAAAGGCTACCTGTTACTCTCCAAGAAACCACTTTGATTTCCATTAGATTGTTTCAGACAGCTGTGAGATAGATGTCTCTTTGAGTGTGGATTATCCATTTGCTTTAGGATTTCAAGTCTCTCCAACAGAGAAGCACATCTAATATTCTAAAGAAGTGTTGATAAAATAAAGCCAATTACAATCAGGGTGTGAGTTAATATACTTGAGCTGAGGGGGGAAATAAAATGGAAATGTAATTTTTGGTTGCATTAGCAGAAACATTGTATGCAAAACTAGGATACAATTGTATCATTATATGAAACTCTGGTTAGACCTTAGCCCAAGTACTCCAGTTTAGGCACTACATTATAAGCAAGATGTAGAGAAGCTGGAAGCATCAACAGGGACATGATAAAGGTGTTTGAATACAAGCCGTACATAATAAAAGAAGTAGGTAGGTTTAGATTATACAAAAAGATTTAAAGAGGGTCATGACAGCAGCTCACAATTATTTGAAAGGCTGCTCTAAGATACAAAAGCATTGTTCTTACCTTGTCAAGGGGGTCAGAACACATGGAAATGAGTTTAAATCACACAAAAATTTAGCTGAAATTTTAGTGGAAACTTCCTAATTATAAGCAATGAAAAATAACGAGAGAAACTGCCTAGGAAAGCTGTGGAATCTTCTCTGGGAATTTTCAAGAGGCTGGACAGACTATATCTATGGGATAACTTACATCTGTACAAGGAAGTGTAGATGATGCTTATGTTCCCTTCAAATACTATGGTTCTGTATATTCTATTCCATAGAAAACCAGGAAATAAAGTGATATTTAGAGAAGTGTTGTCATCCTTTGAGAGAGAGAGAGACATTTGCATAAAAACATCTAAGACATCACAAGGTAATTTAGTATACTACAACATGTTTGAGGCTTTAGTTGCAAATAAGTGAGAGCGTTAAAGTATATCATTTGTGATGCATTGAATATAAGCAATGTTTTATGTAGTGTTTTGTCTTATCATATCACCTCACATCATGCTGAACTTCACATATAACAAGAAAGATAAGAAGATATACACCAGGCACAGAATACCTTAACATAAATATTAGGGCTGTGAGAAATGGCACTTATCCATTTCACCTTGAGTTTTGAGGTTTGGATGGAACAGTGTTCTGTTTTGAATATAATTTCAATTCGAAACAGCTGTTCCATTTTGCTTCGTTGAAACAGTGAGGCTGTTTTAAAGCTGTTTTGCTAGATTGGGCTGGGGGAGAGAAGTCAGCTCATCTAGACTGACTCCTCATCCCCAGCACTAGATTGGGCAGGGGGCGGGGAATCAGCTGGCTTGGGCTGACTCCCCAACCCCCGCCTAATCTAGCACTGGTGAGGAGATCTCTGAGTGATCGGGCTCAGTTCCTTTCCCCAGTCCGATCACAGCACTGGGGAGGGGAACTGAGCCCGGGCTCATTTCTCTTCCCTGTGCTGTTATTGGCTTCCCGCAGCCCGGCAGTTGGAGACGGGAAGAGCCAGGGCTGCATTCCCGGCTGCTGCTGGGAGCATAACCCTGGTTCTCCCCTGTCTCTCACTACTGGCTGCTTCAAAACTTGAAATGTTTTGACTATACTCATTTTGTTTCAAGGCTGTTTTGAAGCCCTTCATTTCAATTCAATTTCACTGTTTCAAGCTCGAAATGAGTTCAAACAATGTTGAATCGAAACAGCCAGTGAAATTTCGCAGAGCCCTAATAAATATGTAGTGCAGATGTACCATATCAAGCAGGAGAGAACTGAATAAGCATAAATACATTCATTATATGTCTAATGAAAGTTATATCATTTTGGTTGTTTGGATGACAATCAAGCAATGTTGAGGACCTCTATGCTTTCACCACAACTTTATATATTACAATTTTATATCCCTCCCCACCCCTGCTCTTCTTGTATAACAGTTGGAATGATATAACTCTCCATTCTTTAGACAATTTGGGTTCAATTAAACTTAAATACCTTGATTTGGAAAATATGCATTAATTTGTGCCAAAACATACTTGTATTTTTTTTCCATTCAGCTAGTCAGCCAAGAAATATGTATACATGCAGAAGTTTTGTTGTTTGTATGCTTGCTTTGATACCAAAAATCATGTAGAGGGCAGAGGCTGTGGAGCTTGTTCCCCACTCAGTTCCATGCATGTGAAACTGAGGGGGAGAGTGGGGAACAAGCTTCCCAGCTTGTTCCCTTCCCCAGCTCTGCAGTCATGAAGCTGGGAAGGGAACAGGCTCCCCTATCTCTGACACCAGGGAGCTCCCAATGCCAGCTCCACGGTCACAGGGCTTGGGCTGGGAAACCCTTATCTCCCACACTTACTGAACTGGGCTTGGGCTGGGAGATAAATGACACCCAGCCTGAGTCCCATGACCAGAGAACTCTGGTCAGGGAGATAAGCATTTCCCTGCAGCAGCCCTGGAGCCACAGGGCTCAGGCTAGGAGATGAGGGTGTCCAGCCCCCCACTCCCCAGTTGTGTTGGTGAAGTGGGGGTTGGGAGATAAGGCTCTCCAGTCCCTGCACCCTGACTGAGATCAGGGAGCAGGGGGCTTGGAGTTCCCTGCTGCTGGGGCAGGTGGACATGGTCCCTACCTGGGCTCCTGTGGTGGAGCCTGCCCTGGGAGGAGGCAACTCCCAGGGGCAAGGAGCTATTTCCTGCCCCCGATGGATGGCTGACAGGAAGTAGGTTTTCTTTACAGGCATACATCTGTACTAGCACTATGGCACAATTACTAATGTTGAGAAAATTTGCTACTTGCATTTGCAGGTAGAAAATTTACTCAGCATTAGGGAAATTTACTATAAAGTATTAAGTTAAGTGTCTCATGTAGACACAACCGAGATGTAAAAATAATGGTTGCTGGGTGCATCTACATGTACGCTTTACTGCAGAGTAACTAATTAGATACTCAATAAAGTGTCACAGTCTACATGTGCACCTATATTAGGGTGTAATAAACTAATTAACTCCACTATAGGATAGTACTACCCAACACAAGTACTATCCTATTGCAGAGTACTTATGTGTACTTGAATGCACATGTAGTCTGATGGGAGCTGGCTGAGACACAAAGGTGCTACAGTGCATGGATCACCTGCCAACTAGTCCCATGCTGTAGTACCCTCGTGCCCCAGCCAGCCCCTCTGCTAACTGATGCTGCCACCTGGAGCCCGGGGCTGAACCTCCAGACTCCCTGCTGTGGGTCAGCTGCTCCCCAGGCACACCATCTTTATATGTGCCTGGGACCACTTGGGCTTAAACTGCTGCAGTCCCTGGCACATGTGAAGACATCGTGCCCAGGAGCAACAGACTTCTGCGAACACTGCACTGGAGTTTATTCAGGTGCATTAATATCACATGTAAAGATATTTGCTGAGTACAAAAGCAATGAGCAACACAGACATTCAAAGGAATTCTGTGTTGCTCATTTGATCACTGTAGGAAAGCAGCTGACAGCATTGACTGTACAGGCATGTGAAAGTTGACCTACAGTGTTACAATGATCCCCACTTTACTGGTTTACATAAAAAAAAATCCAAACAAAAAACCAAAAATGGTATGGCAATAGAACATGAAACAGCTAAAACTCAGGAAAAAATTGGGCTCAGCTAAGCCCACGCATCAGGAGTGTGCAAAACAGACTGTATTTGATTCAGATTTGGCCCTAATCAGGGACAGTAATTTGATTTGATTCGGATCACTGTCCTGATTTGATTCAGCCAAAACCAATACTGATTTAGAGAAGCAGCAATTTGGCCATAGACACAGCTTTAAATGTTTTTTCTACATATCACAAGGTACCAGGCATGGCTCGTGAATGACAAAATGGTAGGGTTGATGGAGCATCCCACGAGAGTGTGTGGGGGGGCCCTGCATGCTCAGCCACAGACCCATAAGTGAATCAGAAGTACTTCTGGTCCACTTGCAGGTCCACCACTGAGTGCACAGGGGGCCACCCTCATAGCCCCCCAGCTTGGCAATCATCCATGGGGGGGACTCTGGGTGCCCCCCCAGTCCAGGAGGTACCAGTCACTGAGCCTGGGAGGTGCGGGTGGGGGGTCCCCCCGCACACTTCATAGCAGATCTGGAAGTGGACTATAAGTGCTTCTGGTTAGCTCAATGGGGACTTCCCCGTGCTCCTGGGGAACATTCCATCTGCCCCAGGATCTCAGCATTCATGAGCCGCCTGGTACCTTGAGGAATGTAGAAAACTTTTAAAGCTGTGTCTATATCTGAATCATTGAATCTCTGAATTGATTTGGAGAGTTCTGCTTCAATTTGGAGAGATCAGAGGGTCTCCTGATTCGATTCACATTCAGAGATTCAGCCGCCGAATCAGGCCAAATCTACACCAAATAGAATGAGTGGATGAAGCTTCACACAGCTCTACCACCCATCCATGTTAGACCTAGAACTGTTTGGGGGGAGAACATTTTGGAGACACTAAGACCAACTGGTGCTTCCTTTCGGAAAGACTGCTGGGAAGATCAAGCCACAGACTCCTGTCAACAGAAAAGTAACAAAATAGGGAAGTTTGGGCTTGTGGACACAGTGAAAACACATTCTAGGCTTTCTGAATAGGCTCTCTGGGCACTATTACATGTGCTCCAGGGGTGGGGGAGAAGCACTTTAATTAGAATGGCTCTCAAAGAGCCACTCTAAAGCACTACCTTGTTTCCTGAATTAGCATCCATGCGCTTAAAAGTGGTGGTAAGGGTGTGTAGCAGGGCACCAGGGTGCCTGCTACTAGCAGGAGGAATAGGGCTGCTGAAGCGCCCTGGAGCAACACAGATGGGGGTTGCTAGGGCAACCAGACAGGTCATGTGGCCAGGAGGGGGCAGGGCCAGGCCCTTATAAACAGGTAGGCCAAAACCTGGCTAGTAGTTCCCTTCTGGCAGCTGTAGGAGCAAGATCTTTGTGGCTGAGCTGATTGGCCAGAGTTGGTGGTTACAGCCTTACCTTGCTGACCGGCCACAATGATGCTAGGGAGGAGTGAACCCTGACAAGAGGTAGGGTTGGAAGCCCTAGAGGGGGCTGGGAGTTTACATTACGAGCAGGGAGGCTCTGTGGTGTTTGTGTTATAGCCGTTGGGCTTGGATTTCAGTTATAGTTAACTGGAGGACCGGGTGAGGCTGTAGGGGTGTGAGGAGGCCTCACGGGAGCTCCCCAGCAGCTTGGGGGTGCCCAGCAGGGGCACAGTGCCAGTGGGGCACAACTGTTTGCGCCAGAGTGGTGCAGTGTACGGGGTTTGGACCCCAGCCCAGGAGGGTGACAGTATGCCCAGTGGGGCAAATGACCCAGGAAAGGGCCAAGGGGCCAGGCATGGCTACGGCCACCTGAGCCCCAAGTGTGGGAAATGCGCGGCGCGAGAGGTGCGGTATAGGCCCCAGAGAGGGCGCGGCGCGAGAGGCATGGTATAGGCCCCAGAGAGGGGCAGCAGGTGTGGTGAGCACTGCCAAGACCCTGAGAAGGGCCCCAGAGTGGGCGAAACCCTGAGGGGGCAGCAAGCACTAAGAGCACAGTATAGGCCCGAGAGGCGCGGTGAGCGTGGCCAAAGACCCCGAGAGGCGCGGTGAGCGTGGCCAAAGACCCCGAGAGGAGGCGCGGTGAGCGTGGCCAAAGACCCCGAGAGGCGCGGTGAGCGTGGCCAAAGACCCCGAGAGGGGGGAGCGTGGCCAGGCGTGGAAAGAGTACCTGGGTGAGGCAAGCCCAGGGGCGCCAGGCTAGGGGTGCTGGAGGGGAGACAGACCACACAACATTCTGGGAACAGCTGCGAGGCTTGGGGTGTGCTACAGGGGAGGTTTGGAGGCATGCATTCGCCCATAAGGCTGGGGTGAGAGTACCCCACTTTGGAATGGAGGTGATCCCAGCAAGGTGTCATAGGGGTAAATAGGCAGCCTCCCATTCTGAACCTCAACATCAAAGATGTGGTGGGCAAGTAGAGGGTGCCAGATCACCCTAATTGGCACGGCAAAGGGGCGCTAGCGAGCTCGCGGGCCCCCGTCCTGTGACAGGGTGCTTGAACTGAAGCTTGTTCAATGAGCTTTAGTTCAAGCACGTTCCCTTCTTCTCCCTCCCGCCCCACCATTTTTAAGCATCGGAACACTAGGAGCTTCTTAGGGCAAGGTTTTTAAGGCAACATTACATATTATTTGTACAGCACCTGGCACAATGAGGCCACCAATGCTGGTCAATAGAGGCATTACTGTAGTGAGCTGAATTAGTAATAATAATAATAATAATAATAATAATAGCAGTAGTAGTAATACCACCACCAGAGAAATTACTAAGCATGCTAGTCTTTGAAATGAATAGAACATAGTGGAAAAATTCTAAGGTACCTCAACTCAATTTGAATTACCATTTTTATAAGAAGAAATTCTAAAACTTAATGTAAATTTTATCTGAAACATTTATATAAAATTAAGATATCTGGTCATCTCCTAGGAAAGAATGCTAAAAATCAAGGAAAATTCAGATATGTTCTTGTGTATTCATTTAAGACTGAGTCATTGGCCCACTGTGTGAATAATTTTGGAAAAGGTTTTTTCCATGTTCCTTAACTCTTCAAACTGAAGTGTAAGCTTAATTATATGCAGTTGAATTTCATTAATTATTTTTATTGTCCCTCTTTGGAGGGAGCTAGAGAAATAGTACATGGGGGAAAAAAAAGTTTTGCTTCTTTGCAGTATTTGTACTGGGTGGTGAGTAAAAAAAGTAGAGGGCCTGAAAGTATAAGGAAGACCTCATAAGATAAGAACATTCATGGTTAAATAATATATAGGGATACAACCTCCTACAGATGAAACACTCTCTGGCAATGTAACAAATTTAAATGCATATGCAGTGGGGGAAACAGTTGGAGGAAATAGTTTAGCCATAACTGCATTAACAATTGACTTAAATTATGTGTCAAATATATTATTCACCAAATACAATTTGATCCTCTGCAGAACTAGGGAAATCATAAAAAAAAGTATTAGAAATCAAATAAATTATTTACTACTAATAATTCAAACTGCTCAATCCTATTAAATTCTAGTATTCAAAAAGTAGAAAAGGTAACAAGTGATAAGAATTCTACCCCCCCTTTTTAATCAGAATGATTTTTTTAAAGAACACAGCTGTTTTAATCTTAAAGTTGTAAAGATAACTATTAGAATGGATACCTAAAGTATAAGGAAACCCTATAGAACAGAGGTAAGCAAAATACAGCCCGTGGGCCAGTTCCAGCCTGCCAGGTGTCACAGGGGCACTCGGGTGCCCCATTCCTAGGAAGAAATTAGGGCAGCCCAGGTGTCCGTTGCTGGGGCAACCGCAGCAGGTCACCTGACTAGAAGGGGACAGGGCCTGGCATTTATAAGCAGCCCAGGCCGAAGCCTAGCTGGCAGTTCCCTTCTGGCAGCCGGAGGAGCAAGAGCTCTACAGTGGAGTCAGGCTGAGACGAGCAGACGGACAGAATGAGTAGCGGCATCACATTGCAGGGTAGAGAGAACCCTCCCTGGGGGGCTTGGCAGGAGAGACTGGTGGGACTGGGTTGTATGTTATAGCCGTTAGGCTTATTGTTCTGTTACAGCCGATTGCCTTATGGTTCTGTGGTGTTATTTGTGTAAAGTCCAGAGGACTGGGAGAGGCTGTAGGGGATGGAGGAGACCTCAATAGGAGCTCCCCAGTGGAGTGGGGGGGTTCCTGGGTGCCCTGGGAGGGCACAGTGATTGGTGCCGGAGCTGGCACTGTGGGTGAGCGCCGGAGAGAGGCACGACGTTGTGAGGTGTCGTGACCCCAGCCCCGTGGGGGGGACAGTATTCTGCCCAGCGCCGCGTAGAACCCGGAGAGGGCGAGGGGCGCGAGAAGCCTCTCTTAGGACCCGGAGAGGGCGAGGGGCGCGAGAAGCGCCGCGTAGGGCCTGGAGAGGGCTGAATGCGTGGTTAGAAGCCGGAGAGGGCTGCGCGTACATTTTACAGACCCGGAGAGGGCATGTATACAGTAAGGGCATGTAGGGCGCGTATACTGGAGAGGCCCCGGGAAAGGGGCGCTTATATTGGAAAGACCCTGGAGAGGGCATTTACAAGAGAGAAGCCTGGAAAAGGGTGAGAGTGTAAACAGAAGCCCGGGAGGGGCAAGTATATTGAGCGTGCATACTGAGGGACCCCAGAAGGAGGGGGTGCGCGTATTGAGAGACCCCAGGAAGGGGTGAGCATACAGACACAAAAACGTCTGGCACATCTGCAAGGCTTGGGGCGTGCTAAAGGGGAGGCTGAAGGCACACGTAGCTCCATAAGGCTGGGGCAGTACAACCAGGATAGGGGACAGGAGATACTTGAGCACTGTGTCCAAGGGGACAATAAGGCAGCCTCCATTATAAAACTATATGACACCAAGACGTGGTGGGTGAGATAGAGGGTGCTGAATTGCCTACTTGGCGTGGCAGGGGGCACTAGGGAGATCATGGCTGCTCCTAGGTCCCCGTGCCGTGACACCAGGCAATATCATCTAGCTTACGGGTGCCAACCAACTAATTGTACCCTGCCTAGCCTGCATGCATTGCTCCCACCCTTGTGGGGAGAAGGGCCCAGCTCAGCCAGCATGCAGCTTCTATATGGAGCTGCTGCTGCCACTGCTGCAGCCTCCAGCAGACCTGCTCACTCCAGGCACCAGGTAAGGAAGTGATGGAGGTGGAAGTAAGCTGCAGCTGTGCAGAAGCACAAAGCATGGGGCTGGCAGCAGTGTGCAGTCTGTGTCAATGGCATGGTAGGAGCAAGGAGCTTGGGTGGCCAGGGTGTGGGTGTGAGGTGCACAGCCCATGCTGCTGGTGGCAGCAGCAGGAGCAGGAGGTGGGTGCTCAGGACACTCATGGCCCACACAGGTGCTGCCACCTGGCAGCTCATGGCTCTGGCCATCACTGCACAGGGTGACAAGAAGCGCAGATTGGCTGGCCCACCCCTATCACATGGGGCTCCATGCAGTACATGTACCATCAAGGAAATCCCTGCATGTCATGAAGGCAGCCAGTTCTGTCTCCCACCCATGCAGGTCCCGGGACTCCCCTGGGAACATATACACCTCTCCAACATACCCTACAGCCCCCCACACGAACACAGCCACCCCTTGTCACTAACACCTCCAACACACACATCCACCTGCAACCACCCCATTTGAGTTATTATGCAATCATTTCTATATATTAATATGCAAACACAAATCATCACAAAAATATTTTTGTAATAAAATTAATGTTATAATAGGTTTTTGACTTCTAGTATATGGATTTAGCTTTTTTCTGATTCCAAGATGGAAACCCTTCCCTCCCAAAAGGAGTACTTCTGGGGGGCAAGGGGAGGAACTTTGAGTGTCAAAGGTCAGGGGTTAGGGGCAGAACTTCCAAAGATGGCGACCAGGGGGCAGGGCACCTGTCAAGTGGTGGGGATAGACTTGCAGCCCTTGACAGCTCAACAAAACTCATTAAGCATCCCTCCAGCCAAAATAATTGCTCACACCCACTACAGAACACATCAAGGTGCTCCCTCACAGCATGGTTCTGTATCATAGAATTGAGATCCTGTTTGAACTGTGTGACTTGTTATACATACAGAGGTAACTCTGAGAATAAATCTATGATGTAAAGTCTAAGAGTACAGTTTTGTATGCATGTTGTTTTAAAAAAAATGCCTTTTTCCCCCTGTTCTTCCTTCCAGACTCTTCTAATCAAGACTTAATTTTCTTGAAGGTTTTGTCAGTATCAAGACCTTGGTGTTCTGGCTTTTAACATCTAAGGGTATATGCACAATTCAAAAGACCTGATCGATGGTCATGTGGCTTGCTTTGTGTGTGTTTCTGTACTGGGAACTATGCTGGAAATGTGTTCTAATGTAGGATCATGAGACTAGCACGTCTGCAGGTGTTTTGACAGGATCAAGGAGGGTTGGCAGGTCCACAGGGGAGATCCAAGGACTAAAAATAACCCGGTCAGGAATGGGGTTAGCAAGAAAGCAGCTTCAGGGCTAGGATGAATGGCTGGGCTTTCCAAGTCCTGAGGCTGCAGTCTGAACGTGTGCACTTGCCTCATTAGATCCAGCACAGGTTAGCCTGATCTACATAGTGCACTTCCTAGGGGAAACAAAGTCAGATTGCACTGACCGTTGTTTTACCCTGAATGTATGTACAACATGGCACTTAGACTGATCTACCCAGGGTTTGGTCAATCAAAGTGTAATGTCTGCATGTACCCCAATAGATTTTCCTCAGGCATGAATGACAGTGAACTTATATTTGTGTAGAATGTGACGTATCATAACCGTTGGCATGAAAATTTGCTATAGTACAACATGCTTCCAGGAGGGTCAAACATGCAAAATTTAGTAAATTTAATTCAGATTTTTAAGTTTGAGTTTTAAAAAAAAAAAAAACTGAAAGCTTGTATCAGTTGTGGATACAAAGGCCTTTCAGATTCCAGATGGAATTATACAAGACACATACATACTCCAAAAACAGCCAATAGCTTGGTAGTGAGGACACTAACCCTAGATGTGAGGGACCGAAATTCAAGTCCCTGCTCTGCTTAATTCATAGGACGGACGTAGGGTTTGGGAAACGCACATTCAAGTCAGTCCCCATCTGCCAGAGTATTCTAGAGTGGGTCTCTTTCCCTCTTACACTGTTTTATTTTTTTTACAAAAGAACCTCACATTGTTCCATTTTTATTAATTTTTGCAACTTCAACATCTTTCACAATTTTTTTTCCTTGCCAGCCTTATGACTTGGCTATTTTATTGAAGAGAAGTATGGATGCTTCCTAGATGCACTGAAATTGCCTCAGAATAAGTAATTGAAAATGGGTTAAAATGAGTGCATTTCTAAGCTGAAACTATAGAAAATTAATTGAATACATTCTCACATTAAGTGTTAATATGAACACCAAACTACAGGATTTACCATAAAGTTAATAAATTTAGGGGAATCTCATAGCTGAAAATGTCTGCTAAACTTTTCAGTCACTTTCTCCAAGAGATAAACAAATCCACTCCTATCACCATCGCTCCGTCTAAATGGTTTTTAAAATGGCATTTGGCAGCAGGTGAAAATAAAAATATAACTTCTTCCTGTACCACCTATAAGTTTTATTTTATTATAAGAATGAAAAGTCTTTATAAAAAACATGCATGACTACCACAACATAATAAAAACACTGCAAGGCACAATAAACTTCAGTCCATGAACAGGAAATAGGAATCACAAACACAGAACAGTTTAGTAAAAGCTGTATACCATGTTATATAGTAAATTTAACCTCAGACTATACTGCCATCACCTTGCTAGGTATTTCAGTGAGAGAGGCATTCGGACACATTCTTTTACTTGAGGAGATATAGAAAAACACCACTTGTAAGCAAATCTTTTTAATATGTATTCCAGAAAGAACAGGACCTAAAAGAATTAGTCCTTAACTATTAAGTAGAAAATCATTCAATATCTACAACAAAATAAAAGAAGGAATCTTTTGCTACATTATTTTCACTGAGGAAAAAATGCCACGATCTGCAAAGGAAAGCATATATAACATTAGAATCTAACCACAAATATAAGGAGTGTTGAATCTTTTATCAAGTACAATGTCCCTGTCAAGTCTGAGAAATGTGGATTTTATATTTTAGAGGCAAATTCATAAGTAGAATAAAGAAAGACTGAATGAGTCATCTAATTAATAAATAATGCCAGAATAAATGAAAGTTGACAAAGAAAATTGTTTTTATTACATATTTTCTTAATTACCATTTTCTTGATGTAGTATGGGAAGAAAAGAAAACACACATAAGCCAACTATTATTTGACTCTCCATCCCTCCACCCTGGTATTTTTTGGGGGGAGATCCTGGTTTTAATTACTAAGTTTGTCTTGCAGGAATTATAAGCAACTACCTCTGTTTCAAAACCCTTTTTATCTACTGTTTTGGGGTGAGGGGTTTTTTAGAATTAAATTGAACATATATTTTCAGCTTGTTAGATTTTGTATATTCTTATACATAAAGATAAGACTTTTGTTAGTATGTCTGTCCATAACAGGCCTCTCCCCAGCCACTTACTCATGTAGCACATATGCATCATAGCTGTGAAAGCTAGTTTTCATTCTGAGGTTCCTTTCTTCAACAGGTCACAAAAATGCCTATTTGAGTATTTTTCACTGATAATAAGCAACTGCAGATTCTATGATTTTGCCATATGCAGTTGTCACAAACATATATATGGCAATAAAGATACTGTAAAAAATTATTGGTAGAAAGATTTTTATGTGAGCACTTCCATGATGTACCCGCAGAAGCTCTACAATGAACTAAAACTCATTTTCCAAAATCCATTTGAACCCTACTAAAGGCAACATGGAATTCAGCTGAACATCCATAAAGCATTAATATAGACTTCTTATTAATATTTTTGACTCTACCTGGGCATACACAAACTTTTGTGTATCCAGTTTAAGCTTTGTTTACTGTGTGTGGGTTCAAACACCATTTTGAAAGTTATATCTCTAATGTCTGCATGAATGAGTCTTTTGCTGGTTCCCTTTAATTCAGTGGGGAGAAAAAAATCGAGGAAAGGTAGTTCTTGTAACGCGTGTCCGGTTCTGGCCAGTACATCATTAAGTTCTTTCCTTAAGAATGGTTTTATTTGGTCTGACAAATGTATCTCTCACTTTAGCAGGGGAAATTTGTCTAAACTGACATTAGAGGGTTTTTTGTTGAATCAGACAAAGAGCATGCCATTTCTTCTGGACAGAAGCCAACATAATATATGGAATTGGTAAATTCATAGGAAGTATATTAAAATGATTACAGTACAAATCTGAGAATCAGCCAAGTGACTGCTAGCCCTCTTGACAGATTTTGAAAAAAATCCCAACAATATCTATCCAATGAGCATACGTGATGGGTGCTCAACCCCCAGCACATGGGTTAAATCTGGTTTACAGTCCACAGGGATTGCCCATTTGTCATGAAATGTGATGATGGGGGAGAAGTGGTAATTAGTTCTTCTAACCCTCCCCCACCGCCAAGTTCCCAAGACCCCAACAGTTGAACTGAGAGCAGGGATTGGAGTTGGGCAATGTCCTCTCCCCTCCATGTGACTGGATGGGGCCCCGTGCCATGCCCTTCCACATGTGGCCTGATGGAACTAGGCCAAGCCCCCTCCCCACCTGTTGCACATACTGGATCATGATTGGACACACTGGCTGAATCCAGCCCATGGATGGGCGGACCACCGCCTGCAGGTAAAAAGGTTGGATACCGCAGACAATTGTTTTGACGTGGGACCAAAATAACCCCAAAACAACCCCCCCCCACACAACCTTTATGATTTTATAAATTCTTAGTAAAACCTTAATTTATTTCAAGGCCAAAGGTTTCCCTCAGAAAGAACACAGAGAGATCAAATATATTTTCAATACACAAACAGTAGCATATCCTAGGATAATCACCTCAGTAGAATTAATGATTACTGCCCATTTCATGAAAGATGCACGAGATTATCTCTGGCAGATGTTTGGAAGCATTAGCATGTAAGGTCTTTAGGGTGGAGATCATGTCATTCTATCTGTACTGTTAGATGTCTTACTGAAATGTCTGCATTTTAGAAAGCATGCTCAGAGGGGGGGGAGAAAGCAACTATTATTATTATTTATTAGGGGCACAGCATGCTTAAGCAAAGTCTTTAATCACACATGCCTTATAGTTATGCAATATTTAACAACAGCAACAGTATGAAAGAGAGGACAAAGAATCCTGGAGCCTTTCCCACCATGGTCTGCAGAAGAAAAAACATACTGCGCATGTTGACTACCAAACCTAAAAACAGTCGTTGCAGTTCAGTCCTTCACAAGAGGATATTCTTTCAGCTGTTTGATAGGTAATAAATGCCAACTCTGCATGCTAAGATTACTCTCTGAAACACTTGTTAGTGTTTTTGAAATCTGTCATCATGCCTCCAGAGACAAGGTAATGATCTGTTTCAGCTTTACCCATCCTTTTCTTGTTGTCCCAGAAGACTCTGACTGGTTTTCGGATACTATGGAGACGATGACTGTACCAGCTCCTAGATAAGTCTATAGAAAATTCCAGAGATCTAATTCAAATCTCAGTGGTATAATGCGTGCTTCAAAGAAGAAAGTATTTCTCACCAAGCTGTAATCATAGTCACATTCTATATCAAAAGGTGAATTTAGCAGTCTCTGTGTGAGTAGTGGCACATTGTTCTGAGAACTTAATAAACAGTCCTATTTTAGAAATCTGCTTGCTTGATCCCAATATGACTATGTGGAAAATCTTGTCTTAGAATAAGCTAGGTTCTACTGAACTGGTATGTCTGCAGATGTAGGTTATAGACATAAGACATAAGATATCTGTGATTAAAGCCTTTGCTGAGCACACTCTGGCCCTAATTCATGGCCCAAATTCATGTAAATAACCAAAGGCTTGGTTTTGTTTTTGTTTAAACTAGCCAAACATCACTGAAATCAACTCTTTGGGTGCATCTACACATGTAGCTATGGTGATGTTGTTACTTCCAAAAGGAAGTACTAAATCACGGTGCAGTAACAGCCCATACTGTGTCATACATGCGGTGCACAGTTATTTTTAGCAGCTGCTTCACTGTATTATCATGCTGTACTGGGGGAAAGTAGCTGCTGGTCACTTGTAGGTGCCCGCAGATGTTATGTTGCCATAGCGCATTGCAACAGTGACATAGCATCACGTGTAGATGTGCCTTTTATGTTGAACTCCAAATGGAATCAGATCGGTGGCTTCTTTAGAGACAGCTGTTAAAATTATCCAAAATGGTTAGGAGCAATAGAGCCCTTTATCCATTAGAAGCAGATTTCCCTGCAAGAAATAAGAGGCCAGACAACTGCCAACCTTTCAGAGGACAAATATTTGGCTAATTCCAATTTGCCCAATGGACTACTTTTGACCAGGGTTAAGAGTCATCTTGTAAACAAAACACTTTAGCTGGCTTGTTGTGAACAGATCTAGAACACTACTCATTCTCAGGCTTGTACAGTTTATTAGGGTTCTGTTAAAACACAGAGTAAATCAAGTCCTAGAAAAATGGATCAATAATAAAAGCACAGAAATCAGAGACAGAAAGCAGCTATTATGTTTTCTAATTTAGGTTACAGTATACAGTAGCTAAAGATCTTAGGATAGACGCTTCACTCACTTACTTGGACAATAAGAGTGTTTGTACATGTGTGGGGATTGAGTCTGCTGGAGCATGCTAATTAGCATGCCACAAGCAGCCTCTCCATCTCATGTATCAGTGTCCCTGCACTTCAAAATGCAGTGAAAACCCTGAGTCTGAAGTGCTTTAGTTAAAGTGGCCCTGCCACCATTTTGAAATGCAGTGTTGCAGATACGCAAGATGCTGAGGGCACTTTAATTAGAGTGGTCTTGGAGTTGCTCTAATTGTAGTGCCCACCTCCCTTGAGGCACATGTAAAAATGCCCAAAAGGGTTATTCTCTGTAGCAGTGTACAGTGTTCTCTCCAATCTAATTTTACTTTAAATTCCTCAATGAATGGAAATTTTACCATTACCACACTTGAAAGATTTTTTTTTTGTAAAAAAAAAAAAAAAAATTGCAATATTGAAAGTTTCCTTTCAAGTTTACCCTAAGACTTGCCTTTTGTAACAATGTTTCCTTCATCTGAATTGTGTCTCATTTCATCTTCTGGGATACTGGAAAGGTACATTTTTAAGTTTTGAAATATGCATCTGAAAACCTATAAAAATAGTAGTTATCTTCTACTTAGGATAGGGCTTGGATTATGTGGAATAAATATTGGATGGGGCCAAACAATGAGGAAAAAGTGAAATACTGAATTTTATCAATTCAGTGAAGGTTATTAACTCCTTTACACTGAATAGAAACAAAAATCTTGCAGAAAAAGATATTGTTACCATGCAGTTAAAGGCTGAATCACAACAATATCTCCATCATGGCGATATCTTCACAATACATATCTCCATCAGGGCACCAAATGCCCTCATGGAAAATACATAGCAAGCAACAACTGCGCACCAGAATGAGTGCACACCAAAAATCTAACAAAGACAAGAACACACAATTACCTGTCTCCAATCTCTCAGGCCTTACCCTGAAAGGGAATTTACAAACCAGTTTTCACAGATGAGCCAGGAACTTCACTTCATCAACCTCCTAGGTACAGAAACTTATGGACTCAATATAGACATTGGAATTTTGACACACTACAACATACCAGACATCTGACTCCCCATGTAACTCTCTACTTTTACCTGCTACATCCCACTTCCCCCCACCCCAGCCTGTCCCTCACCTCCTGATGCCTCCATTTCCACTTTCACTGACTGGCTTTCTTGCCTGCACTGCATGCCAGCCTCTGGCTTTTTTACTATTCCTTCTATCGAGGAATAGCATACACACCAACTGCAAATACTTCCTGAGCCTTACAAAGGGTTTCTCAAGCCAAAAGCTTGCTAAGATATATTTCTCCAACTATTCAGTTGGTCTACTAAAAGATATTGGATAGACCCAAAGAACCCTGTCTCTGTGGTGTGCCATTCCACAGCTCCTGTGGCCCATTCCTCACAGATGGCCTCCCAGACAGCTAAGCTGAGCTCACCTGGAGCTTCACAACTGCACTGTAACCAGCAAGCCTCAGGCCTCTCAAAGAACTTAGGAGTCTGGGCTTTTCCCAGCCGGTATTGTGTGTGAGTGTGGTGGCTGGAGATAATAAGGCATCTCCTACCTCCATTTCACCAGGAAGGTCCTCAATCCTCGCATTTTCTAGGGGCTGCCACACTGCCAGCATTCCCACCAGGCCTCCCAACCATGGCCGTGTGCAGTTTTAGGTCATTCCCAGGACCTGGGGTCTCCTTCTCCCCCATAACCCCATCCATACCTCCAGATTCATTTTGATATGTGAGTTCAGCAGGAGCATGTTCTTCTCCTGCTGGCTGGTGATGCAGCGAATACTACCTCTAGCTCTCAGAGAGGGGCATTAAATGGTTTGGAAACCAGAAACCAAAATGAAACAGATGCAGATGGAGTAAGGAGGAAGGCACTCGCTCTGTCTGCACCTGGATCTTGGGGAACCCCAGCAGGGGGAGGTTCACCTTCAGGACCAAGCAGCTGCTCCACCAAACCAGGATCCAAAGAGGTGCAGTGGGGTGTCACAACATCACCAGCAATGCTGAACAACCTCTCACTTGGAACACTGGTTGGTGGACAGGACAGGTGTTCCCAGGCAACCGTGGCCAGACCCTGCCACATCTGGCTGCGGTTTGCCCAGTTGGCCAAGGGTCACACAGCAGTAGCTCCACATCCTCAGCGAGATAGGCAGCCACCAAGACCTGAGCACTACCTGCCTGATGGTGGGGTCTGCTGCCTCTGGACTCCACCATGGAAGCCATTTGCTTGGCCTATAATGGCAGTGCCTGTGGTGGAGGAGGAGACTGACTGGTGGATGGCATACTGGCATGGGACAGTGGATCCCCTTTTTCCATGTCCCCCTGCCTCTGCCCTTCTGCCTCCTTGACTCTGTTCACCAGCACCTCCATTCACTGATCCAGGTTTTTGCTGCTGCATACGCTCCCCTTCACCCTCAAGTCATAATGACCAGCACGTGGACCATACTGGACAGCAAGGGATTAAGCTGTTTCCTCATGCCCTCCTTCAGCTGCCTCAGCAGTGCCTGTACATCTAGTTACAGGAGCTTGCCCCAGCCAGGAACATTGATCTCCATTTGGTTCTGAACTTTCCTCACTATGGGGATCACCTGGCTATGGAGGGCATCAGCAGTGCTGAGGATCTAGGTGGCCTCGAGGAAGGGCTTGAGGATCAGCAAGATCTGGGAGATAGTATCCCACTCAGCTCTGTTAGGAGACCCACTGATCCCAAACTCCCTGAGCAAGGCCTCATGGATGGCCTTCTGTTGTTCCACCAGCCTCATAAGCATCAGGTATGTGGAGTTCCACTGAGACTCCAAATCCTGGATGATTTTGTGCTGCAGGATGTTCAGCTCTGCCTGTTTCTACCACAGCATCTTGCACCCCTTGATACTCCGGTGGGAATAGCCTGCCACTTTCCTGCATTGGGAAATGAGCTTGCTGGTGGTGCTGGCATTGTCACTGGCAGCCCTGTCCCCCTCCAAAGCATCCCTGACAATGAGGTGGAATTTATGTTCCACACAGTGGATGTCAACAAAGTTGGCATCATGGACTGCTTTGACCCTATTGGCGCCATTGTCGGTGACCATGAACTCATGGGTGAATTTGCCCTGCACAACAAGCTACCCATGCATCAAGCAGTTCGTGGCCCCCATGATATTGGTTGCTGTGTGGGACTCATCCATTATCTCATCTTGAAGGAAAGCACACTGATGGCCTAACTGTTTGCACCAGTGCCCTGTGAGGGAGAGACAGGTATGATCTCCACCCTGGCTGTTCCAGATGTCCAAAGTAAAGTATAAGACCACCTGTGGACCTGCCTTGTGCAGCTCCTTTGTCAATACTCCCTGCATGCCTCATACAGAGACAGCACCACCACCCTAGTGAAGGTGGTGTATGTGGACACTTTGTACTATAGGGCCATGAGTGCCATGAGCCACCTGAACCCTGGCTGCTCAACAAAGGAAAAGGGCTGGCCATCCACAGCAAGCATCTCCCCAGTGTTCTGGATGATCTTGCTCACTTAGGAACAGCCCCCCTGTGTGCCTGCCTTTCCCCCACTGTTCCAAGGTAGCCTGCCTCTGCTTTGGGGGGGCAGGGGCATTCGAGTGAGAGGGGGACTTCTTTTTGGGCATGCTCCCACTGGTGCCAGGCTGAGGAGGAGCAAGGGAAAAGGGTGGTGTCTGAAGAGAAGTATCAGCATCCCCCCAATGCTCTTGAATTTTGCTTCCTTGCCCTGGCTGGTTTTGGCTTAGCAGTGCAGGCAGATAGCATATGTAGGATTATCTGCCACCTCAGAATGATCCCAGACCACACTAACCCCTCTCTTTCAGGGTGTGGCTGGGGCTCCTGCCTTATCCCCCTCCTTAGTAGGCAGAGGCACAACAGGAGGAGCTGAGCCAGATGCCCCCACAGCCTCCTTCTTATGGGATGCATGCACAAGGGCCTCCTGTCTGTGGGCTGTCACCAACACAGGTGCCTATGCACCTCCTTCAAATAATGAAATCTTGTACAGTGATTACCCTTATTGATAAGGGTTTAGGCCACTTAAGCTAAAACTGTGCAACTTACTGGCTAATTTAAATGCTTACATACACTCTAAAAATGTTATCAGCTACAGATTCTGACATACCTGCAATACACTACTTTACTAATGCAATGACTGCATTTGCAATGGCTCATTAGCAAAAGCCAAGAGTTTGACTTGCACACAGTAAGCTTAGAACATCCATCTCATTTGGCCCCAAACAAAGTCCTCCTTTAGGAATTGAAGAAAAGGCACAGCTTCACTTTTTCCAATGTAACCAAAAAAACCCCCAAAAACTAAATGCTGGACTCCATGATAAGACACACCTATACCTGCTGCTTGTGAAGAGAACCAATATTTTAGCTCTGCAATATTTTTATTTATGTTTCACTTCATTCAGGAAAGAAGGGCAAGTTGGCACCCATTTATTTAGCAGTGTAGCAATAAACAGGTTATCTATCATAGCAAACCTACCACATAATTTTTATAGCACTTAAACATGCTTTCTGCTCATGTATGAATTACATATATATTTTTAAAGTCTTTTTTTGTTCTTATTCTGCAAATTCTTACAAAATACTTAATCTTCAGCATTTGAATCATCCCACTGAGCTCTCCTTGAATGCTCTTGTTTAAAGTTAATTGTGAGTACAAGTGTCCTCATGATCAGGTTCTTACATGATTATACTTTCAGTGGAAGGTACATCTATAGTACTGTATAACGGTGTGAATTCCACTGGGAGTTTTGTTGACGTCATAAACCAAATAAAATGCAGCTTATTTAGTTACCAATATCAGAAGATCTTTGAAAATGAATTTAGCCTTACATTTACTGTGTTTTTGAAGCCTATCTACATACATGGGACATGGGGTGGCAGGGAGCCATTTTAGAATGTATTTTTCAGATTTCTTTTAATGACCATCTCTTTTAGGTACAGGTTTCTTATACTGTGTATGCCATATCTGATAACTCCTCACTGTCATCACAGTAGAATTAATAGGCATTATCATTTTCACTATTTGACAAAGATACAGAATATTGTTCAATTTACTTTAGGCTTCAGAAAAATAAATAAATACATAGCTAAGTATAAGTAATAGTTTTAATGCTACCAGCAATCATCCCAGGTAAGGCTGCAAAAGTATTTCTTATAGCACCTCTTGTTTTAAGCCACATTATTTTGTTTATTTGAAAGGGTAGAAAGTTCTTTTGGGTGGGAAGGGTCTTGAAGAACAAATATGGCAGTCTTCCTTTTCACTATTGCAACACAAGAATTTATTTTGCTTAAGTCTGAAACTTCAAACCTGTGACATAAATAGCTCTTGTGATATAGGCTGTGCCTTACAGTTGATATTTGGGAAATGTACAAGCCAAAGACATTCAGGGCAGTCATTTGACAGGATTACTGGCTGAAATCAGAAAAGTGTATGGTATTTGCTGATCAATGTACATTTGCAGAACTATAAAGTCTGACTCCCCATTATTTTACTGTTGTATAGTGGTTTGCACGCATTCAAAATGAGTGTAAAAGAGGTACTGGATAAGAATGATGACATTTGCAACCTACTTTCCTTAGGTAAAGACTTTATGATGTGCAAGTGTAACAGAGGGCCTTCTCTGGGGCCAATCTACCAATGCCCCGCTCACCTGTTCTGGACCAACTGCCCACCTTCTTACCTGCCATGCCTTGTTGTTATCTAATTAAATTGTTAATTAGGTGGGAGTCTGCCCATTTTCTTGCCCCAATGCCAGGGGGGTGCTATCTGCAGCTCCATTTCTCCCCTACACCACAGCCCATGCCTCGCAGATGGTATCCACATATGTTAGTCTTACCGGCCGCACACTGGGTCCCAGAATCATCCAATCAGGACCCCTCTAAGATCCCTCCATTTAGGCAGCATACCCCACCCTCATTCTGGGCTGCCTAGCTCCCTGAAACTATTCCCCTCTCGGGCATTGTCCCCCCCCGGGACCTTTGGCCACACAGGCCCTGGCCTCGCCTCCAGGCCAGTTGGAACTCCAGGTCCTCAGCTCTGGGCATCCCTTGTGGTGGCACCCCTGCTCTTTTTACCCTTCCAGTCCTGCCCCCAGCATTGACCAGTCAAGGTTTCTCTTACTTAAGACCTCTGCACCTCCAGTCCACTCTCTGTCTTGGGTCCACCTTCTTGACCCTACTATGGGGCGGCCCACCGGGTTGTGGGAGCTGGATATATTAATGCACCCTGACTCACCTTTCACCAAGGTGCTAATTTACTAATTGAACTGGCCTGGAATTTCCTGGGGATTCCCAGACCACTGGGAGCCCCACCAGGCTACCCACTCTCAGCAGGATGCAGTTTTAGAACATGCCTAGGACCAGGAGCCTCCAGACCATCCCCTACAGCTCCTGCCCTTACCCCCAGGATGTTTCAAGCAGTGTTGCAGCCAGGCGATGTTACTGCCTGGTCTGCCAGCAGCAAAATGCTCTGTTTATATAGGCAACCAAAGACCTAAAATAGCCGCTGAAGACAAGCACCTGCTGGCTGCTTGGCTGAGTCCTTAAAGTGACAGGCACCAACAGCGCCCTACCACAGCAAGGTTGTAGAAAGTCAAGACCTTATACTAGCAAAAGAATGATAAAATGCAACAATTAAAGGGCCAACTCCACTGTATAACGTATAAAGATAGGGTGGGTTTCAAAATACAACATTTCACCCAAATTAAATGTGGCATGGCCATGCGATACTTCTCCCTACTATAGATTTCTCCACAGTGTCTCTCTTTCCTTCCACCCCTTTTGGAGAATGACTTATTTTGAAACTCTGCTTTGAGCTCAGTGTGGGCCCCAATTAAGTTCTTTCTGAAGTCAATGGAAAGATTTCCAAACAATTCAAGGGACTTTGCATCAGACCCAAAGAAGCAGAATTGCAAAATGCCTACCGTACATAATTGGGGCCCTGCTGAGCTCAAAGCAAAGTTTTTAAAAAGAAGTCATCCTCCAGATGGGGTAGAGGGAGACACACACTATGGAGAGATGTAGTGGTGGTAATGGTGGGAAGTGAAGTGTCACACAGCTACATCAGATTTAATTACACAGATGGGTGAAATTTGAAACTGAAGAAATTCTCACATTTAAACATTTCCCTCTGGTTCTGGAAAAGAAGTAAACCCCCTCTCCCACCTCCCCCCCCCCAAAAAAAGATAGAACCTAGTCTATATACATGTAGTGTCAGAGAGATGCCGTACTTCACCTAAGAACTCATTTTATGGAGAGCTTATCTTGAAGGGTTCCCAAACTGCTCTTGAGCATACAGTGATCCCAAACACTAGGCTGGTATGTTTACCTAGAATAATTTCTGCAATAGAAATGTTATTTTTTAAAAATAAAGAAAGAAAACCACCTGGATTTACCCAGATCCAACATGACTTCACATGTACAATCTAATTATTGGGTGGTTGTCTTAAATTTGTTGCACCATTAATTGCATGAAGGTGTGATTAACTGATTAATCATGTCTTAAGTGTAATGTTTGCCAGGGCCCAAGATTCTCAACTTGTTTTAAGCATGTGAGATTCATTCTTCTTTTTAATATTACTTAAATGACACAAGAAGAGATTGCTATAAAATGTACCAAAAGGACATTTTGAAGGAACAAGTTCAAGCAAAGCATTAGTTTGCCAGTATTTCTGGTTTGTGTTCAATCAAAGAGTAAGGGAGTCAGATATCTTAGGTAAAGGTGTGCACTAAGGATAAATATATATATGCGCAGATGATGGTTGAAGGGATTACAGCAAATTTTATTTAAGGTATCTAACACACCTATTTATAGGTCACATAAGAACCAGTGTGAACAGACTAGCTAATTTAGCCCAACACTGCTCTTTAGAAGTAGTGCACAATTACACCATATTTGCCACATCAAATTTGATGATTGAAACATCTAAGAAGTAACCTTATTCTAGCAATAACCACTGACTCTTCAGGAAGACAAATCCTCCAGCAATATAGTTAGATATAACTTAGTTTTCCTTCTCTTCTTACATAAAACCAAGGCACCATAATGAGGCTTAAGTGGATCTTAAGCAGCACATAAGCCTTGAGGAGAAGGGAGCCCTAGAGAGATGAGTTAATTTCAGACATAATAGCCAGGGTGCAGATAGCTTCATAAATACAAGAAGCACCTGCTATCACTCCTTTGCCTAGAGGAAGCAGACTTTTCAGGTTAAAGCACTTACAATATTGACTTCTGATTTTGGGCATTTCCTTAGTATAACTTGCCTTATTTATATTATACCTACCCAAACTCACCAGTTGTGATCACAAAGAAACACTCTTGCAGAAGTCTCAGCACACATATAAACATCCAGTACAAAGAAAGCCAGTCTTCCCACCAGAATGACTCTAGTTAGAGGAATGAAACTGAGCAAACTAAGTGCTTGTCACAACACAGCCTCCAAAACACATGCATCACAAAACCTATACCACGGCACTTATTCAGAGACCATAGACTGCTCAAACACTAAGAAAAAGCTGGCAATATATAATTGTGGTATAAGGTGACTCCTAACTTAATAATGGCAATCTGGTTTTGGTGTACTGCCATTTGGCTTGTGTTGTTTTTATCTTACAATCAGTTATTTAATTGAGTATTCTTCTTTCACCCCTCTAGTATTAAAATACCTCTGATTGGTAATTAAACATTACTAATCAGAGAGAACAGTCGTAGGTTTTACAAACCTGTAAACACAGACTTTATGGTTCAGTAGTTGCTCTGGGTTACCAGAACTGCTAAATGAATCCAAATCACAATAATCCCTAACTACATTGTAAGCTACCAATAGGTGACATTAAGTAAATCATTGCACTAGGTTATACCTATCCTCTGTTTTGCTCATCTTACCCACAACTAAACTCATTACACTTATAACATGTTAATTAAATATGCACTATTCTATCACTTCACTCCTCACTACCAATGGCCAACTGAATAAGATAAAAAGGATTGGTTTACATTATTGCCCTGTGCCTCCTCAGCTTTGTTGTAGCAGAGCTACTTCCTTTGTAAAACATAAACTATTTAATTTATAGATCTTTATCTCTGAAGAATATGTCAGGTTTTTTCTGGGGCAATGTGTAGAGGGAGCATGTACACCCCTTGAGTTTGGCAGTGCACCCCTATAAAAACAGGGTCATTACCCGCTACAAAAAGGGAGTTGCTGCTCGCTATCCCCTGTGGGTGGTCACCACCCCCTGGTCAGCACTTGCTGCCGACAGCGCCAGTGGCACCTGCAGGAGCTCCCGCTTACTACCGCTGTGCTCCTGCTGCCCCCCATGACCCCCAGCCACCAGGACATGCATCATTCCTGAGTTTTTTGATACAGTTAGAAAGGAGGTAAAAAAGACATGTTAGAGATATGAGCAATAAAACCTGGCCAAGCCAAACTTCTTGATTTCCACAGGCAAGCTTGCTCATTTGCAGGTATCTATTTATATAGAATAAATCTTAGCCCACTGGACTTGGGGGTTGCAGTCTGCCCCAGAATTTGGGATCCCAGGACCACAACAGACATGGCCATTTGAAGCAGGGAGTGACCGAGGATTGTGTATGTATATTGCAGTCCAAAACCACCCACTGGGATTCCTATCCTAGTGATTTTCAACCACGATTCTGGGGCATCCAGGAGAGCTGCAAGACCCTTTGAAGGTTGCCATGAGGTATGAGGAAATAAGTAGATAAGGAGCAGGCTCAGTTCCAATCCTGGCTGTTCCTCTATTTCCACTAGCCAGTCACTGTTCAAGGAGGTAACGACTTTAATAAGTTAGTTTTTGAAGAGTGTGAGCTCAATTCATAACAGTTATGGAAGAGTGCCTTGAAGAATAGAAAACTTGCAAAGAACAATTTTTCCAACTATTTTAGTTGGTGTAAAAGAAAATACTAGATTTATACAAAGAACCTTGTCTGCCTATGTCCTTAAACCAATGCAGCTACAACCTATACCCTGCAGAATCATTGCACTATTCCATGATTTCAACTACACCCTTCCACAGAGAGCAGTAGGAAAGTTACTTGACTACTATATTTCTTTGAATTTTGCATAGGTAAAAAAGATAGTGTAAATGGGTGTTTTCTAGTTTCTTCTCTAGTCAGGTGCCAGAGGTGCTGCAAATCTGGTGCAGCAAGGCTTAGAACCTATGAATTCCCTAACCAATAAGTAACTCTTTCTATTATGTTCACTTCAAGGAGCTGCTTAGGAAGAACTTGAATCTTCCACATCCCATGTGAGGGTCCTCACCACTGGGACAGAATCAGTCCTTTACTGCTGCAAATGAATATTTAATAATTTATACAAAGAAACATAGTAAAGTGGTTATGTTACAAAGGAGAAGACCAAAAAAAGCTTGACAAAAAGAAACAGAGGTTGAAAAATGGGGTGTAAGTGTTGCATATTCAGCTGAACTCCCCATTTAGCTACATGCCTAAATAAAGATTTAACTGTCTCATTTGAGGCACCAATTTCTGAAAAGTTTGGCCAGTGTCACCCACATAAAAAATACAATTACTCTGCAAATGCACTCATTTCTGCAGTAGTACAGAAATGGTAATGGACAAGACCTCCCCAAAGCTACTTAAAGTATAAAAACACATGCACATTCTCTTAGTTGTGACCACATAACTATTGGTAGAAAAGGTCCTTAAACATTTATTCTTTGGTTATTTAATGTAAGCAGTTTTAAGCATTATAGTTACCAAAGCAGATATGGGAATATAAAAGAAGCACTTTTGGGGGGTCAAATTACTATACCACTGACCTCAATCCTGAACTGGGATTCCTTTTTCAGGATAACAGTTAATTCATTTTTCATTTCAGGTCCATGTTAAAAATGAATTGTGTTAAATGATGTGCTGCAGTTTGAGAGATACATTATTGCTTAATACAGATTTTGCTGACAAGACCAGACTTGCTCATTCACAGTAGGACTGCAAGTTAGATTGACAACAGTGCTGCAAACATTGTATTTTCCCATTAATCTAAGTTGTCACCCACCCCACCATGAATTGGGGGTGGAAGCAGGAGGCAGAGGAAGGGTCAAGCTGAAGAGAAGTTAGGTAGTAGAAAGGGAATATGAGCACAAGGTTGTACAGTAAACAGTCTATGGAACTAAGTATCATTAAAGATTTATAAAATGACAATTTTAGGGCATCTCCAAGTCATTTATGAAAAGAAAAGCTAGAGTCCTCTTTTTCTCTCTTATTTGGCTAAATAGAAGACTCCCGAGGCTACTGAAGCAGATTGTAAACTTTCTTTAATGGCATACTTTCTGCTATAACATGCAGTTCTGGGGCTTCTAAGGAGAACTTGAAAGAGGGGAAGCTCTTTGTTTAGTGGTTAACTTAATTAATTTAGAAGCTTCCCCCTTGGAAAACAAATCTTACTTTATGTGTCTTTTCTGCATCGAACTGTAGGGAGAAGTTCAATAAGGGTCCTTAGGTTTTTTGAAATTTACTCCCACATTCATTTTACAAACCCAACCCTATAAACACTTAGTCATGTACTAACTTTTACTCATGGGAGTTTGCTTTTGTCAGCGAAGCAAGCAGGTATGATTTCACAGATGGAATGTAGCAAACATGCACAATGTTTGGCATCTGATGAAACCTAACTGGTATTTGGGTTAGACAATGCAACACATTTCCACTTGCCACTTAAGTTAGTATTTGAACAAGTCAACGTAACCTATAACTGTCATGATTGTTCCACTAAACCATCATGTATGTCCTCAAGACTGTAATTGGAAGGGGGACAAATTTAGTCATGAATACACATCATGGCTTAGATTATTTCTGTAGATAATTAACAGTCATGCTGCAAATGGGAACAGGATGCAACACCTGAGAAGCCCATTCTTTGAGGTATTTGTAAAGCCTTGGTGTAAAGCCTAAGACAGTACATCAAGAAGCAACAGGTATGTCTGTTCTGTTACAGATCAGGTCTGTAACAAATGCATCAAGATGTAGCTCATCCAAGACATTCAGTCATGCTGTCAACACTTAGAATTTTGTGCCATTTCCTTACAAAGTTACTAAGGACTTGTATTTAAATTATTTTTCTTTAAACTGCATAGTGATAGCCTGTTTAACTATTATGCACTTAGTACACAGTTTTTTCCCCCTTTGGGGAAACACAGATAGAAAAGAAATGCAGCTATGACTAACAGGGAAAAAGTTTTTAGCTCAGACAATAGCAGCTCAGCTTTAAGACACAGATGGTGCATCTACAAGTGCTACTAGCATGAAGCAAAAAACTCTGGCACATTTACTGCTTCTGGGCACTGTGTTTGAATATGCACCTGGGACAGGAGCAGCCCCAGTTGGCAGGGGGTCTGGGGCATCAGTCTGCCAGCCCAGGGCTGCTCTGACCTGGCTCAACGTGCTGCAGAGGGGCTGTCTAGGGCACTAGCTGGAAGGTGGCACCCACACTGAAGTGTCCTCATGTCTTAGGTATGTGTTGCTGTGTATTAAAGAATTCTGCTGCAGGATAGTATTTGTATTTCCAAGTACTAACTTGCAATGGAGTTACTTAGTTTCCTGCAATCTAGTAGGGGTTCATGTGTAGATGGTGAGACTTTACTTTGGAGCTAGTTAGGCCACTCCCCAGTAAACATTTTGTCTAGATGTGCCCAGAGGGGTGTACTGCAGAGACAAACAGAATGGTGTTAAAAGTGGAAACCTGATCCTAAACCAGTTCCATGCCCAAGTGTCATGTTATATCCACAATTCCTGGAAATCTAGACCCTCAAGTGGAGAATGAACATTATTTGACATGCACAGCTTCACACAACAATGGTAGACAAACATACCACCTTTCCCATTCCCCCCAGGACCTTTTATAACTACCTACAACTACTGCTGTAAGAATACTGCAGAGAGATGGCAAAATGCTCAAGAATCTGTATATAGGCAGCCATAATTTCAGCTGAGGTAGAGTTCACAAGCCCTGCCATTGCTCAACATGCCACTTCCCATCTTCAAATGTGAAGTGATAGAATATTATTAAAATTAAGTATAAAAGCAGTAAAAAGAAATAGTGGGTAAGGAATGACAGTACAGTGCAAATTCAAATCAAAATATGACACTCTCTTCTCATCTCCTAAATTGATAAGAAAATTAATACAGTCAACTAGTATATCATTAGGGCCATAGTTACCATCAAACTTCTATCTGGTTCAGAGCAGTAAAGGTCACTACAAAAACTCAAGCATTGACTTCAAAATTGTATCTATTCAGTGATTTTTTTACCTTCCCAACTCCACATGCAGTTAACTATCAGTATGCTACTTTTCCCCAGGTTTTAACAAGTTATTTCCTACTCCACAGGGTAAAATACACTTTGAAAATAGTGACAATGCTTGGCATGAATCTGATGCAGCCATTTATCCATTTTGGAACTGGAACAACATTCGGTCTTAAAAAAGGTTGTTTTTGTTGTTTTTTTTAAATGTCCCAAAACAAAACAGTAAAAAGGAAAAGCCTAAAGAAACAGACATGCCCATAGAACATGCAGCTACCAGCAAAATACTTCAACAGCAAAATGATTGTGGCTATAGCACCCCAGCAGGCCTTGTTCACCTAGCAGTAATCCTCAGCAGCAGATGATTAAAAAAAGGCAAAACCAGCCAAAGATGACCTTTCAATGCCCCCCTGACACACACACTTCCACGCCTGCGAAAACTGCATCCCATCCAAATAAAGTGGCAAGCTCCCAAATAAACGAATAGCCTAACAGAAACAGACAAGTATAGACTGTGGTGGTGTGCCTTTTCTTTTAGCATGCTGCCAAAACATCTCCCATATAATGACTATGTAGATGTACTAATCAGAAAATAAACTAAGGTTCAACAGTTTCTGTGCCCCGATATTGTGGAGTGCAGGGATTTCACCCTAAACCTTTCCTCTATTAACAGTTTGTTTGGAAGCATCTCTCAAATCATTTATTCATCTCAGTGTGGAAATAAATGCCTAACATTTGTAACAAATAGCATGTACTCCATGTGAAGACTATTCTGAAAGGAACATTGCTCACAATCTTCATTTTTAAAAATACTAAAACACAAAGATACAAGGCATATATTTTTGTCTGTGCACATATATATATATATGCATAAAATGGAGACATCAGTTGTGTCTCAAGGGTTGTTTTAATTAAAACTTCCCTTTTAAAGCAAAGATCCACCTTTTACATACAGGGAAGTGGCAAATCCTTCCCTAATGCCACATCTCTGATCCTTAGGCTAGGTACAGACTTTCAAAATGCCAGAAGCAGAATCAATTTAAGTTACACTGTTTTCTGTAAGTGGCATGGTTCAGATTGGTAGTGAACAGAACACACATTTGCCCTTGGGGGTGTACGTGGTGGAAGGGGGAGGGGGAAACCTTGGCCTGGGTTCCACCAGTTTTAAACTAATCTGTGTGCACTGAATTTCTGTTCTGTTATGGGTATAGACTAGTTTCCAATCACGTATACTGGTAAAGGTGTACCATCTTTACCTAGCCTTAGAGTATGGAATACATATTTTGAGAAGTTATAAGTAAATTGCTTATTTAGTTTAGATCTTAAAATCTGTTTAAGATGGATCTTTTAAGAAACCCAATAGCAAACTCCAGACTATTTTTTCCTCCTGAATTAGATTAACAAACATTCTAAAGTATTGCCTACAATGTAGTCTTTACAGTCTCAAAGAACAAGGGGATAGACACCTCACCTGTGTTAATGGATAATCCAGTTGATAGCACCACACGAGAGGATCAAAATCAAGTCCAAGTCAAATTCCTAACCAGTCAGCAAGTTTCATGCCTTTGGTCAAGGCAGTGTTATAAAATCAGGAGCCAGAGAATCTAGGATGCTCAAACAGTAAGATAGAGTAGGGAACCAGGCTCAGGGACCCCAAAGACAGCTGCTGTAGGTTGTAAAGCACTGACCATGAGTAGCCAAAGCTCAAATGTATGGCCTGAACTTACATATTAGACTCAGTCTAAACTGTAGGTAATGAGCTTGATCCTTGCACTCAAAAACCAGGTGCCCTGATAAGGATGCAACTTGCCTTCTAACAAATACTGAAGATCCATTATAGTTTCCCTATACCTTAAAATCACTGAAATAGCTGTGGGTGCTTTGTTCAAAGATTTTTTTTTAAGTTAACAATACTTGTCCCTCCCCCAACATCTGACCTTATCATAAGTGAAAGCTGACATATAGCATAAGTGATATAGAGAACTCTACAGAGCATTGTCCTTTTTCAAAGTGGCCGCCTTCTCCCACTGCTCTCAGAATGACTGTGTGGTTTTGCCTCTTGCCAACATCAGGAGACAACACCATAGTTTGGTGTCCCTGGGAACTGGAAGCAGCAGCTATTTTGGAAGAGGTCAGGATCTGAAGAAAATGTCTCTAAGAACAATGAGAGAGAGAGAGCCATTTTGAAAAAAAAGCAATTCTTAGCATGTTTGCTGAAGTGGAAAATCTGTGCAACAGTATGCACCTTCCACCTCAAAATAATTACTTTCGTATCTCCAAAAGGCTTCCCACCCCATTCTGAGGACTGGTGTTGCAGAAAAAGTTTTTTTTTTTTATAGAGATGCCCTAAGCTATTTAAGTTTTCTTTGCTGCTTCTTTCTCTCCCCTGAACTGGCACACTGGGTCCTTTCTCATACTCTTCCATACCTCAAAATCCAACTATCTCCTGCATCCTTAAGGTGTGAGCCTTCTGCAGCAGCTGTTCTTCCCTAGGAGAGGAGGAAGGCAGCCAGAGGCGATTTTCCCTGGGAAGTATGAACAATTGTGACACAGTTGGAATTTCTCACATCATTGCAAGGCTGGCTCCAGCTACAGCCAGAACTTCAGTACTATAAATGACAATGCTGCATATGTGTGTATATAAGCACACAGGATTGCATGCATTGGTAAATGTAGTGTTCTGACAGGAATAGCAATTAAGGATGTGGTGCAAGTGAACGTAAGATGGACAAATTAAGAGAAATTTAAACAACAAATGATGGGGTGAAATCAGGACACAATCCCAGATGTTTTATGTTATTCTGGCAGAACAAAATAGCTGTGACAACAATTCAGCTTGACACAATTCTCTGGCTGCTATTCCATAGAATCATAAAACAGCCACAACATATTGGTAAACCTTGGCCATTAAAGTTAATTAAAAAACTGATCTGAGCTTAATATTTCCTGTTTTCAAAGACTGAATGCCACATCCTTGAGGTTCTTGCTCAGGGATTATATATACTTTAATTAAAAACCTGAAGAGCCCATACAAAACTATATGAAAATGGATTTGCAAGTCTATAGGAGTTATTTACAATAATATGCATCACAGAGACATTGATATTATCCTCAAATAAATCTTTATAGACCATGAAAATTCATAGTTAAGGTTAAACATAAAAATAAATCCAAACATAGAATCACATAAAAATAGAAGAACCTTCCAGAGGTTAGCCATAGGCCTGTGTGAAGTGGCTAGTATTCGCTTTCGATTTGGATCTGGCCAGTTCAGGGGACAGTGATCCGATCTGGTGAGTCGAATCACTTTCCTGAATCGATTCAGCCAAATCTAATTTGGAGATTTGGCTGCTGCCGAATCAGCTGAATCTCTGAATCACACAGGCCCATGCCCAGCCCGCTTTGCCAGCCCAGCCCCGCCTGGCCCCAGCTCCCGGCTCTTTGAAAAAAAAACAAAAAACACCACATTCACTGACTGCTGCCAGGCAGGGGGTGATCTCTGCTGCCCCACGCTATATAGGGGGCTCTGTCATGAGCCCCCGACCCCAGCCCACTCTCCTAGCCCCTGCATGGCTGCTCTGCCTGCCCCAGTTCCCAGCCATTTAAAAACAAACAAACAAACCAAAAAAACTCCATGACTCACTGGCTCCTGCCTGGTGTGGGGACAATCCAGCTTCCCCCCACTGCTTTGGGGGGGCTCTTCCACAAGCCCCTAGAAGCCCTGAGGCCACTACAGAAACTGGTGAGTGTGGGGGGTGGGTTGCTTTTTTTTAAAGGGCTGGGAGCTGTGGTGGGCAAGGCAGTCATATGGGGACTGGGACAATGGACAGGGGTCTGGGGACTCATGACAGGGCCCCCCATACATTGGGGGGCAGTGGGGGGCAGGAGGGATTCCACAGCAACCTGGCAGCACCCAGCAATGGGGGCTTTTTTTAGACAACAAGGAGCTGGGGCCAGGTGGGGCAGCCATGTGTGGGGGGGGGACTGGGAGAGTGGGCAGGAAGCAGGGGATGCTCAGGGGGCTAGGGGAGCAGGCAGAAGATGGGGCCAGGCAGGGGTCCCCCTATGGTCCCCCCCCTCCTTCAGCCTCCCCTGCCCCACCCCCTACTTACCAGCAAGGAGTCTGGGTCCAGCTCCCTGCTTCAGTTGAGTGGGGACTGCCCAAATCACTGAAGCTCTCTGAATCTTTTCTGAATCAGTTCAGAGGGCTTTGCATTGATTCAGAACTTTTAATTGGTCCCCTGATTTGATTTGGATTCAAAGATTCACTCATTAAATTGTGCTGAATCTCCTTTGAATCAATTCTGCACCTGAAGTTTTACACAGCCCTAGTTAACTAATCTAACCCCTACCTGAGAAATTTCATCCTGATCCAAACCATCCTATACAAAACAGTTGTCTAACCTATTATAACAAAACTGCAGTGAACCCTGATACAACCACAAAACATAACACCCTGACCTCCCACAAGTAAAGCAAGGGGACAACAAAGGCTAGTGTCCTGCTGCTGTAAAGATTGCCAATATATGCTTAACGGATCTCAGGAAGAGGGTCACTGCCCCTTCCTCCCCCCTTCCCCAACGAATACAGAAGAAGGCAAAACCCTCCACCTGTCCATACCAGTCTGACAATGGAGTAAAATTCCTTCCTGACCCCAAATATGGCAATCGGTTTGACTCTGAGTGGAGGAGCAGGAACTTCCAGGTTTAAGTCCCAACCGGAACACTGGCATGTTGCAGCCAAAATCCCCCATCTTGGATGCAGCCAACCTCCAATGCATCTGAGGAAGATGAAATCACACCTTCCCACCCCGAAACTCCCATGACACAGTAAGGGTTCCCAAAATACTCTTAACTCTTACCTGTAGTTATGGTATGGGGAAACATGGGGAGGAATATACAATCTGAAACATTTTTAAAAGGCAGTTAAATCTGGGAGTATGCATACTAATAATTCATATGACTGCACGGTAGATGCCTAGTGCATAAGTTTGGTGCATTAACAGGAGGGAGGCTAGAAAATAACGATAGCTTTTGGAATGCCCGAAGAACAGATTTACCTTGCAATACATGTTTCATGATTTATAGCAAGTACAATGTTAGTAGAGAGAAAAGTTCTGATGGTTGAAAAGAATAGATGTACTTCTGCAAGGTTTAACTTATTTCCTTGTTTTTCTAATCTTTCAGTATTCTCAAGTGTTCCACAGTGAATTTCATTGCATTTTAACTGCTAAGGCTGTGCATGTGTTTGGTAGTTTTTGTGCATAGAGATCTGTGTTGTTGTGTGCGTGCACAGATTAACATGTTTAATTTAAAAATGTGTAGCTGTAGAAGAGTGAAATTTTATTGTTTTATTGTTTTAGTAAACAATGATTTTGTTTACTATATTTACTTGAATGTAAGACAAGGTTTTTTTGCCCCAGTCAGCATTGGAGGAAATGTGTTTCATCTTATAGTCATTCACAAACAAGTGAACTTTATTAAATGCACTGTTTATCTCAACTGCTGCTGAAAACAGCATGTGCTCGATAATGGAAACCAACTATGAAGTTGATTAAATGAAGCCAACACTGACCACAACTATAAAACACTTGGCCTATATTGGGAAAATTTGCCAGTTGGAACTTTCTTTTTTGTCTGGCCCTTAAATAATATGGGCATTTGCTCCCCGACCCAGGAGGAAACTGGCACTAGGCCTGGAGGTACTGCAATCACAGGCCAGCACAGGTAGGGCCAGAGCCAGCCCTGACACACCCCACTTTGTGCCAAAAATATTTGATCCTAGGCAAAAGGCTGAGTTTCTTTTAAAAAATGTATACATAAATATACATACACATACATATACACATGCACACATCACCTAGCAAAAGCTTTTCTTCACATACCTTACACCACATATAAAGCCTGCATGCCCACTACAATAAATACACCTGTGGACCCATGCTCCTGCACACCTGTCTGCAATCTTTTCCCTAACCCAAACATATTGTCTTTTAGTCCTAGCCCCAATTTTGGGGTTTATATTCTCAGGTCATTCACTGTCATTGCTGTCACCGCCACTGTCACTGTTGCTTCTGCTGCTTCTGGCACCACTGCTGTCATCATTGCCATCTCCAGGTCTGGTTGTGTCACTGTCCTCTTTGTTATCCCTGTCCACTCCTCTGCTTGAAGGGGGGAGAGAGGCTTTGAACAGCCTGTACCATGTGTCCTATTGCCAGGTGGAGTTGGCCGCATCTTCTCTGTCCTCTCTCACCAATTTCTGGTAGTAGGACTGGAGTTCACACAGAAATGTTTTAATACAGGCTGTTTCCTTCAAGTTCCATGCGTCTGTACATCAGAAGGTTCCTGCACTTCCACAGAGCACTCCTGATGCAGGACACAAAATGGTCAAAATGAGCTGTCGGGATCCCCTGATGGTTAGTCAAGTATCTGTACAATACAACCTCCCTCATCATCAGCCTGACCCCTGCCACCTCTTTGCAGATTCGGTTTACCTTTTTCCACACACCATTGGTGTGGAGGTGCTTGATGGTCTCTGTTGCACCTTGACAAATTTCCCTGGGGTCACTGGGTCGAGTCCCTTGCCCCTCTCCATGTCTCCATATCCTCATTGGGAATGTGGGGTGGGCTATTAACCAGTTCAGGTCTCTGTGTGCTTTTGTAGATCCTTGTTGATAGAAACCTACCATAAGGTAGGTTAGTGCAATCCATCTGAATATGATATATGGTAGTGCCCATTGAGTACAGGCCCCTTCATCATCAACTTTTTCCAAGTCATGGAAAGCCACTAAACTACATACATTTTGACTTTCTCTCTGTTCCCACAGCTGAGTTGTGCCTTCCTTTCCCACTTCCAATCATTCATAGATGTCATATATGTTTAGGGTTGGAAGAGACCTTAGTAGATCATCGAGTCTGACCCCTTGCCCTGGGCAGGAAAGAGCACTGGGGTCAGATGACCCCAGTCAGGTGCTTGTCCAGTCTCCTCTTAAAGACCTCTAAGGTCGGGGAGAGCACCACCTCCCTTGGAAGCCCATTCCAGATTCTGGTAACCCTTACCATAAAGAAGTTCTTTCTGATGTCTCAATCGGCTCTCTATCAGTTTGTGACCATTGTTTCTAGTAACTCCAAGGGGTGCCCTACTAAAAAGAGCATCTGCTATACCTTGCTGTCCTCCCTAAACAAATGTGTACATGGCCACTAGATCCCCTCTCAGCCTTCTCTTCCAGAGTCTGAGGAGATCCATGTCCCTCAGTCTCTCCTTTTAGGACCTTACATGCAGGTCCCTAACCATCTGAGTAGCCCTCCTCTGGCCCCTCTTAAGGTTTTCAACATACCTCTTGAAGTGTGGCATCCAAAACTGAATGCAGTACTTCAGTTGTGGCCTTACCAATGCTGCATAGAGGGGAATTCATGTTTCTTCACCATCCTTCAATGTCTGGCAAACTTTACCAAACAGGGCCCCAAACCGTTCACCCAGAATCCCTCTATCAACCTCTCTCTCAGCCTGTCACATATTATTAACATGGCTCCATTCTCCATGAGCTCAAGCCAGACCAGTTTTACCTATGTCTAATATGCATGTAAAGTTTTGGAGGATTCCAGGACTTGTGACAAGGACACTAAATTATGACAAGGACACGCTGGGGCTGTCCCTCTCCCTGGCAGAGTGCAGGTGGGGCCCCAGTCAGTCAGATGGCAGCTCCAACTGCCAGTAAGTGCTGTTTTGTTTTTGTTTTTTTAAACTATGAGGTGGGGGGCAGGGATCAGGGGGCCTTGGGGGTGGGGGGATGGGGCCAGGCAGGGCAGGGGTCAGTGGGGCTGGGGGAGTAGGCCGCTTCATGGTCCCATCCCCACTCCTCCAGCCCCCCTGACTCCTTACTCACTGGCATTGGAGCCCTGGTGCTGAACAGCCCTGACCAGCCACGTGTTTCAGCACAAGATGAGGGGCCAACCACAGAGATGGTCTGGCAGCCAGAGCATCTCCATGGAGGACCCAGCCTCTGGTTGTCTGTTCCGCTTCTTTACACTTTGATTTTTTAGACCCCTGGATATCCAGGAGTCTAATTTTCTCCCTGCACTACAGCATGGGAACATTTTTTCGTTCCCATATGTTCCTGTTGCCCCGCCTCAAAGGGGTTTGAGATAGGGCAAGAGGCACATGCACGCTTCTCTGGATGCGCCCATACTGTGCATACTTTGTACTATATAAGAAGATGCCACAGTGTGTTTATGGTGTACCTGTGCTAAGACTTCCAGCAGTTTCAAAAAAGGTAAAATGCATTAATTCTGGATGAACTAATTCTGCGGGTACTATATGCAAATCACTACAGTTATGTTTATTTCAAGGTCAGTTTTTTCAAGTTTGCTCCTCACTTCCATGTGGACAGGTGAGCAGAATCTGACAGAAAGGAAAGAAGAAGATTGGGGTAAGGGGGAAGAGGGCAAAGGGGCTACCTGACACCCCCAGGTTAATTTTCTCTGCTGTAGCAGTGGAAGGAGGACAAACTCAAGAAAACCTCCAATGCTTAATTTCTATACCTGGAAAACTATATCAAATTTATAGTTTTGCTATATATAGGAGTCTAATTATTGAGGGGGCTTGTGTTATAATCAGACCTGTCTTATGTTTGAAGAAATATGGTAACCCATTGGTTTCTTCATGTGTATTATGAAGATAAAAAGCTAAATATTATACTAAATCCTACTTTTCTGTAAATGTGGTACCAAATATATATTTTTTAAAGTCTTGTCAATCCACTGTAGGTAGACAATGTACCAATAGGTTAAAAATGAATTAATAAAAAATAGAGGCAATCTTTTTCCAGAGAAAAAGGTTCAAGTTAGAAAAGAGTGGATGAAGAAAGGCATATTATCCCCATCTGGCGAATGGTGAATTAAGGCCTAGAGAAATTAAATTACTTTCCCCAATATGCAGTTCATCTACTAAGCTAGGAACTGAAACTCTTGTGTTCCAATCTAATGCTTTAATTGCAAGACCAAGTGTCTTCTCTGCAGGAATGCATTTTCATTTTCAGGAGTACCTAAGGCTACTCGTTTAATATGTGATTCATAAAAACATAAGCCATAAATTATTTCCAATGTTATAAATTTGTTTTCACTGTCTATCCCATGTAACATCCCTCTTTCATTACATAATGGTCTTGTTACATTAATTTTAACAAATGCAATATAATATAATATAATGGTATGAAATGCATAATATTGACTCAATTGGCAGAAAAAATATAGAAACAATTACTTATTCATAGATTGTTTTGGAAATAGAGCAGATGTTTTAATTAAGGAATATGAAATGAATTCTACTCTACTGTATAGTTCCTAGTGAAAGAAACTGAAGTATAAATATTTATTTGTCCAGCATTGCTTTGCTTCCTTCTTTTAAAGTAAAATAAATAAATTACTTGTGCTTTTGCCAATATCCACTTGGTCTCTTACAGGAAAAAAAACAAAAAACCTTTTTTCTTTCCCTGAGTAAGTGCATCCTCCATTCATCAGCCTTTCACTTACTCTGTTATTGTCTGCTTTATCATACATTCATTTCTACAGCCAATAAATGCTCAGTTATCATTTTCTGTTGAAAGAAAAACAAAACTGATCACTAAAGCCACTCATTACCATCTACCTATGATAAAGGGAATATCTCTGTTTAATTTAGCATTGAATCGCAGTTTTTCTTTTATTGAAAAAAAAATCCTTCAGCCTATAACTTTGCAAAGAAAACTAATTAAATTTCTCTCAATGCATGTTTGTTGGCTTAGTTTATGGGGATTACACTGGTGGTAGACTTATCAACCAGTCTGACAGCCCTTACTCCAGAGGGGTTTTTAGAGTAAAGGAAGATACATAATCGAAGGTACATAGCAGATCAGGCATGTTGATTGTTGCCTTCAGCTACTTACCACAGTAAATCTGAATGGTAATCCTAAAAAATCTCATTCCATATTATATATTCTATACTAGAACTAAACTCCATTTCTAACTTTTTGTTTGGATAAAAATTCATTAAATTGATTTATTAATTAAAATAATTAGCACTTGTATTATATCCTCAGTGCGCTAGATACTTTCTAGACTTCGAAGAATGACAGGACCCTATATCAAGGAGATCAGTTTTAGATATTTGGTATCAGTTACTTTCACTTACTAGCATTTTTTTGTTGTTTTCTTAATGCGTCATTTAAAAGTGCCTATCTATAAGACTGTGAGTTTTATTAGACTTGTAGGCTACAAGGTGATGTGTTCCCTGGCCTGTTAAGTAGCTTTATGTAAGAGTTGAACAATTTGAGTAGAAGCCAAGTAGTTAGCATTGTACTCCACGTGCTCTGGAGGCTAGAGGACCAGAAGTTTCCAGAGAAGAGAAACTTTTCACCCCTGATGAGGTATTGACCTAGTTTTGAGGTCTGAGCATGCAGTTTAGTTCAAGGTGTTCACGCCAAAGCTAGCAAGTAGGTACAATATACTCAATACCTTTTTCTGAGGTGATCAAAGATATGATTGGAACAGATGATGACTGACAGAAGACTGACATCACCTCTAAGAAAATGACTGGCCAAGGGAATGACTGACAAAAGTGGTGTGACTGGGGACTATGAAAAGGGCTTGCATGTGGGAGTGAGTTGCATGTGTTTTTGTTGTGTGGCACAGTGTGTAAGTGTGTTGTTGAGTCTTTGTGGTCACTCTCATGGTTGTGTCTGTGGAAAGCCTGAGTCTATATGAGATTTGTAAGGAACTCTGAAGAGAGAGTTTGATTGTTTGTGAAAGTGTTTCCCTGGGAGGAGCAAGACTCCTTAGGAACACGATCACAGGGCCCTACACAGAAGACTGGTATTAAGGTGACCACTGAATTTACTTGGTAAAGTATCACCTTCCCTTGGAAAGAGGAGGGCGATACTTTAAAATTAATATATTTTAATTAATAAATCTACCCGAGGAAGGGGAAAGAATCCTGGTGAGTGGGGGTTTTGGGACAGTCACCGTGAGTATAATTCTGGAGTGTACATTTAGAATAAGATATTTCTGCCTGTAATTGTAACATTGTTGCACATGGAAAGACAGATAGTCTGCTCTATATCTCTTTTCTGTCTCTAAATTTTTCCTTGTTTTTGTCTGGGTGGTTATTGTTATCTGTCATGTTATAATCTAAGGAGGGGTGTGTGTGTGTGTGTGTGTCTGTCTGTCAGTTCCATAGCTCCAAGACCATGATACCTAGAGACCTGAAACTTTACATGCATACTAAGGGGACCCTGGAGGTATGCACCTGGGTGCTATTTTTTTGATTTGGCTCAAAAAAAATTGCCAGTTTTTTATCTATACTGCATAACCCCCTGTGACAGGTCAGCCTCAGGAAGCAGAATAAATTTGCATGCACAAAATATTCTTTATCAAAGCTCCTGGCCAAGGACAACTGGTACAGCTGGAGAAGGCTCTGCATTTAGGAATATTCCCCTAAGGGCTGTGGTTGGGACTGGTTAACAGGACCTGGGAGCACCCACAGGCAGAGTGAGGGCTTAAGGAAGTTCCAGGGAGAAAACCATACTGGGCCTTCTCAGGGACTGATTAGGGGGTTGTGAGAGGCATTCCTTGTTAGGCAACCTACAAGAAACAAACTTGCCAAAAATCAACTTGCAAAAGCTGCAGCCAGAGCAGCTGAGACTCCAGAGCAGCAAGTTGCAAACAGAGGAGCAATGGCTGTAGCCAGGAACAGGCCCTGAAGGGAAAAAGAAAACTCTGTATTCTTCTACAATCCAGCCTTGGATTACGGTTCTGATCCATTACTTGCAATTGGCTCAGTGGTGATTTCTTGCAACCACTGCCTTGCAATGAAATGGAAAGGAGAAGCTCCAGGGATATGCTGTAACAGTGGCAAGGTTCAAATGCCCCAAATGAATGACCCATCCTTCATACATTGTTGACAGGCAACACTCCAGACAACTCATTTCACATGGCTTCTACCAAAAAAAGGGCAATCTACAAGAAGCAAACTTGCCAAAAATCACCTTGCAAAAGCTGCAGCCAGAGCAGCTGAGACCCCAGAGCATCAACTTCTAAGACGACAAACAAACAGAGCAGCAATGGCATCCAGAGCAACTGAAACTTCTGCACAGCAGGGGTACTGGCAAAGCAAAAGTCCTGCAGGAGTGCCAGCTCATTGTCTGGGATGAGTGTACAATGTCTCAAAAATCTGCCTTAGAGGCTCTTGATTGCACCCTCCAAGATCTTTGACATAATGACAAAACAATGGGAGGAGTGTTGGCTGGGGATTTTTGACAGATACTGCCAATCATTCCACATGGAACCAAAGCTGTTGAACTGCAGGCCTGCCTCAAAGGTTCATACATTTGGAAAAACATTCAGTGACTCAGCATCATGACCAAAATGTAAGTGCATCTAACAGGTGATGCATCTGCTGGAGAGTTTGCTGCAAGCCTGTTCAAACTGGGAAACGGGGCCCTGGTATCTGAGAATGACGATGGAACTATCTCAATGAACAACGTTGGGAAAACAGTTGCAACACTTCAAGAACTGAAAGAGGCAGTTTTTTCAGATGTTACACATCACTTTCATGATCACAAGTGGCTATCCCAAAGAGCCACCCTAGCACCAAAAAATGATGCAGTCAGTACCATAAACAAAGACCTTTTTTGTCAATTGCCTGGCACTGTGAAAAAATACAAGTTAGTGGACACTGTCCCAGACACCAATGAGACGGTCAACTACCCAACAGAATTTCTCAACTCTCTTGAACCACAATGTGTGCCTTCACACAATCTGGAACTCAAGATTGGTGCACCCATCATTCTTCTCAGGAATCTGGACCCACCAGCACTCTGCAATGGAACATGACTGGCTGTCAAGAAGCTCATGCCACATGTCACTGAAACCGCCATCATGATTGGGCATGCAGAGGGACAAGATGTATTCATTCCACACATTCCAATCATTCCCTCTGACCTGCCATTTCAATTTAAATGACTCCAGTCCCCGATCTGCCTCAGTTTTGCCATGAGCATTAACAAGGCACAGGGACAATCACTCAAAGTTGTTGGCCTCAACCTGCGAAGCCCATGCTTTTCTAATGGCTAACTCTAAGTTGGCTGTTCCAGAGTTGGCAGTGGAAAAAAACCTTTTCATCTTGGCACTAATGGCAAAACATGCAACATTGTCTATCCTGAAACTCTACGCAGATAAAAAAAGTGTCAAACACCATCATAAACTGAGATAGAAAAATGTGATGTGAAATCCTCAGTGCTATGCTAAAGTCTTACAAAGTAAATAAATAATTCTACCTCACAATTCAGTTAATACAGTTAAATGTTTAACTTTTATAGGTTTTTTGTATGACCAAAAGCTCACAGTGTCAAGCTGTATCACACAAGTAAAACAGGGTACAAAACTGAACACATGCACACAGCTTATTAGTAGAGGGAAATAAGATAGAATGAAAATATTTGATTTATAAAACATTAAAATTTGATACTGCAACCTGTGCAAAGCTGGGTAGTTTGGCTAGTATGTTATAATATAGTCCGTGGGATTTAAACTAATAAATGAATCTGTCTGTTCTCTACTAGATAGGCATTAAGTGTTAAGGCAGAGCCAGGCTGTAGGTTGAGCCATAATGAGAGGGTTGCCACCATTAAAATCCTGTGCGCTGAGTTTAGGAGGAGTAACATCTTCATGTTTGCCTGGTTAATTGCATAATTCAGTAAGAGTTCAGCCTCCAACAGTTGGCGTCCCTGGGTGGGTATCTCATTTAAATAAATTGATATGTATTTAATTAGGTACTAATGTGCACGACTAATTGACTAACATAGGGTAGTTGAATATTAAGGAATCTAACACACTAAATTAGGCACTGCACATTGAGTTGCTGTCCAAGGAATTTACTCTCAGTGTAACATAAGCGGAGAGAATGGTAAGATTGTTGATGTAGTCAATGCATTTGAGGGATGGGAGGGGCCATTGTTAAAAGAATAGTAAAAGAAAAACATACATGGAAATAACCATTATGGCTAAGGCTGCCACTCCCTTGTATACTTTGTTGAAAAGGGGAGTTGAGTGGGGCTGGGGTATAGAGTATTTTGTATGCAGTTATTCAGGCTCTGGCACCTGAATACCTGGAAGTAGGGTAGCCTTGTGTTTTAGAGTTAGCAACAACTCCTGGGGCACATGCAGAGAGTAGTGGTGGATGGGTTGTACTCAACCTGGTGAGATGCGAGCACTGGGGTACCCCAGGGCTTGGTCCTCGGACCCACACTGTTTAACATCTTCATCAGTGACTTGGATGAGGGGGTGGAAAGCACGCTGTCCACGTTTGCTGATGACACCAAGATGTGGGGTGAGGTAGACACACTTGAAGGGAGAGAGACTCTGCAAATAGATTTAGGCAGACTACAGAAGTGGGCAGATGAGAATAGGATGAGGTTCAGTGTAGATAAATGCATGGTGCTGCACCTTGGGAGAAGGAATCCACAACATACATACAGAGGCAGAATGGGATCTTGGAGTCATTATTGACTCCAAGATGAACATGAGCCACCAATGCCAGACTGCAGCCAGCAAGGCTAGCCATACCTTGTCATGCACACAAAGATGCATCTCAAGCCGGTCCAGAGAGGTGATACTCCTGCTCTATGAGACTTTGGTTAGGCTGCAATTGGAGTACTGTGTCCAGTACTGGGCACCGCACTTTAAAAAGGATGTGGCCAGCCTGGAAAGGGTTCATAGGAGGGCCACCCACTTGGTGAGAGGACAGCAGGACAGACCCTATGAGGAGAGACTGAGGGAACTGAACCTGTTCAGCCTCAGCAAGAGGAGGCTGAGGGGAGACCTAGTAGCTGCCTACAAACTCATCAGGGGAGATCAACAGCAAATAAGTAGAGCCCTTTTCTACCTAGCACTACCTGGGGTGACGAGGACAATAGTAACATACTGATGGAGAATAGGTTTAGTTTAGTTTAAAAGGCAATATTTTACAGTTAGGGTGGCCAATATCTGGAACCAGCTTCCCAAGGAAGTGGTACTCACCCCTACTTTGAGCAAATTCAAGAGGAGGTTGGATGATCACCTGTCTGGGGTCTTGTGAACCCAGTATTCATTCCTGCCTGTGGGAGGGGGTCAGGCTAGATGATCTGTTCAGGTCCCTTCTGACCCTAGCTACTATGAAACTATGAAACCTACACACATCGGAGAGATTTTTTTTTCAAGACTATGGGAGTGGAAAGAAACTAGTTACCTATGGAAGCAGAGTGTTGTCAAGTGTGAAACAAGAATTTAGTTCTTGTGAGTGTGAAATCTTAGTCCTGGGTTGGGCCTTAGTTCACTGGAGATATTCTGTTGGCATGTCACCAGTCATTTTAAGAACACCCTGACCAAGTATGTTGTACCAGGGAAAATAAAAATGCAGGTTATCATCTCCCAGATTATCTTAATAGACTATTGCACTTTTGAGTAGATAATTAATCACTAAGTCCATTCCCAACCTCCCAACAGCTCCTTATGCTGTCAACATGAGGGAAGTCAACACGGATGCCCCTTTCCAAGCCTGAATTATGAATCTAATCAATATCTTTTTAAAACAGGAGCTAAATTTGCTAATCAAGTGCTGTATGATTATGATGTAATGTCATTTGTTCATGGGAGTAGTTTCTATCTTGAAGGAAATCAGCAAATTGGATTTGCTGCTTTACAAATGGGAGATAATGGAGAGATCAACAGGATCATTCATAGGTGAGGCATAAGGGGAGCAACGGGGGGGGGGCACTTGACCCCCCTGAGATTGGATGCTGCTGAAGCCACTGCTGGCTTCTGCAACCAGTTGCCACCCCCCACTTGCCACCAACATCTGTGGATGGTCCCTGCTCACCACCGCCGGAACCACTGTCAGCATCTACAGGCAGTTCCCGCCCACTGCTGATGCTGCCGCTTACAGGTAGGGCCCCTTACCCCAGTCTCGGGAGGCACCTGTCGTTCATGGGATCATTAAAGGACAGTGTTTGCCACACTCTGCACAAGCAGCTGAACTGATTGCAGTGGCAGCAGCACTCAAGAATACTCTAACAGATAAGACATATGCAATATTTAGTGATTTGAAATGGAATCTTTGAACTCTGACAGATTAGTTCCCAGTTTGGAAGGCAGACTGAAATCCAGTAGAACATTTCAAACTCTTATGGAAAAAAGGGAACATTTCAAACTATTGCAATATGTGTGTCATTTAAGTAAAAATAGAAAGATACCTGTGACTTTGGGCAAAGTGAAGGCACAGCAAAAATCAGTAATCTTTGAGTGCTCCTTGACCCAGCAGCCAAGGAAAGGAGGCAAGGTGGGACATGTATGGATATTGTAAAATACAGTTGAGTTTAGCCCTGTGTTTAAGGTTACACTGTCCATGCCTGATGTTGTTGATTTGACGATTGGGTTACAGTGTCAGGATTTGGAGTTTGCAAAAACTGGTGCAAAATAAAATGTTTAGGCACTAGTGTATATGGTGAGAGCTATCAGGCTTCATCCTCATTAGGAGGGATGAAGAGCAAATATCTAAGCAAATATGTTTGGATTTTATAGCAATAGGACATGAGCAAGGGCACCAAGGTGTTGAGAAGACCAAAAAAAGAATTGAAGCATTCAAGTGGTGGCTGCCTGTGGAGAATGCTGTTATTCATGTTATTAATAACTGTTTACCCTGTGCATACAACAATCCAGATAGAGTAATTAATAAAGGTCCACTGCAATACCAGAGGATTGAGGGTCTTTGGTCTAGGTTGCAAATTGATTTTATTGGTCCATTACTACAAACTAAGAGAAGTAATGCCCTCAATTTGCATAATTAATTAAGAATTCAGCCTCCAACAGGCTCCTTTGAACTTCATGATGATACTTAAAGCCAGCTCAAGTTGTTGAAAACTATGTGGATTTAAGGCTCATTCACTACTGTGCTTTGGCACAACGTAACTTGTGTACAATATTAATCCCATATAAACTTGAAAATTGCAGTAAATGCAACAGAGCTGTGCTTATTGACCCAAAAAATAACAATTGGCAACTGCCAATTAAAGACAAGGTCAATGGAAAAATAAAACCACTAAAGAAAGAGTAAGTTGGCCAAAACAGCCAACATATTCTAAGATTCACAGCGTGAGATGCCTACCTAGCAGACCTGTGCAATAAAGATACATTATGGTGATTCTACTGCAACCTATCTCCTCTGGAGCAGCATGTAATGATGCTGAATCCAGTGTGTGGTACTAGATATTAGATCCCATAGGATATCACTTGCATCTTGATGTTGTACTATTAGGAAGTAAGACCATTGAACTAAGTGTTTTTCTTTCTCTCTATGCAGAAACTATTAATACATTTAATTTGTTCAAAAAGGTTGATTTTAGTTAAGTTGAATTGTAAGGCATATCTTGTGTTTGTTCTGGGCTGATTATTCTTTAGGGATCCTTTAGCACCATGGGTGCGTAACAATATCTATTTACTTCTCATCTTCACATAAAGAAAAAAGAAGTTTTGATTTTATAATAAAATTAAGGTTCTTTCCTAATCTGCTACTACTATATTTTGATTATTTAGAATCAGAAGAATCATGAGATTAAGTACAGCAAGACTATTCAGGCAATGCACAGATTTTTTTTTTCTCGGCTGTATCTTGAGTTCTCTGGCTGAGTGGGATGACATGGATATCATATATCTGAATTTCAGGAAAGCCTTTGACCAAGTTACCCATGATGTCCTCATGGTTATGTTGCAGAACTTTGGCCTTAGTCATCTTACAGTCTAATGGTTAGGTAACTGGCTATGGGGTCGAACCCAAAGAGTACTAGTTGACGGGAGCAAATCAAAATGGCACAGGGTGACCAGTGGAATCCCTCAGGGCTCAGTACTTGGGCCGGTACTCTTTAACATCTTCATTAATGATCTGGGGTTAGGAGTCAGATGTGAACTGGTCCCAAATTATGGGGGAGAGTGGTTGCACCACAGGACAGGATGGGGATACAGATTGACTTGAATATGCTCCCAAGGCAGGCTGATCAAAATGTGATGGCCTTCAATGCAGAAAAGTGCAAGGTGCTGCACCTTGGTAGGAAGAACCTTCAACATACTTACAGGCTTGGCAGTGCTATGCTTGCTAGCACCATGACCGAAAGGGACTTGGAGTTCTTGAGTGACCAGAAGATGAGTATGAGCCACCAATGTGATTCTGTGGCTTGCAAAGCAAACCAAACTCTGGCGTGCATCCATTGATGCATCTCAAGCAAAACTAGGGAAGTCATCCTCCCATTTTACTCAGCCCTGGTGAGACTGCAGCTGAAGTACTGCATCCAGTATTGGGCCCCCACTTCAGGATGAATGTGGACAAGCTTGAGAGAGTCCAGAGGAGAGCCACTTGCCCTGGAGAGCAGGCCATATGAGGAGAGGCTGAGGGACTTGGGACTCTTCAGTCTGGAGAAGAGAAGGCTCAGGGGGGACTTGGTGGTAGCCAACAATTATATAAGAGTGGTACATCAGAACGTGGGAGGACAGCTGCTCACCAGAGCTCCCCAAGGGATAACAAGGTCTATTGCCCATAAATTCCAAGAAAGCTGATTTAGACTAGACATAAGAAAAAAGTTCTTTACAGTATGAGTGTCCAGGGTCTGGAACAAATTGCTCCCAGAAGTGGTTCAAGCCCCTACTCCGGACTCTTCAAAAAACATGTAGATGTATTTCTTGCTGGGGTCACTTAATCCAAGCTGACATTCTGCCTATGGGGGAGGGAGGAGGCCGGACTCAATCTCACAAGGTCCCTTCCAGTCCCTAATGTCTATGAAATCTTTGAGTTTTCTTCTTACACGAGGTAAAAATTTCTCATATCTTATACGGATAAAATACAGTTCCTATTTTATTCTTTTCCATTACTGCTTTCAGTAAATGCTATTAGGTATTTTAAATTAGTGGCTGATTCTTATTTTGGTAGATAGGACTTTGGGAGTGCTTGTTTGAGCTCTATCCTTTGATCCTCATACTAAATCCCATCAGCTTCAGTTGCTTAATATTTTTTTAAATGTAGGATTTTCTGATTAACTCTGCTGCTAAAATTTGATTCATTTGATGCTAATTTCTCATTTACCCAATTGCCATTGACTTCTTGCCAGGCTAGAACAAGACAGTCCCTTCTGCAGGACTGGTTTATGTAGTCATACAAGTTGTAATTTAGGCCTTTATCAGATGTTACTTCCATCAGCAACAGGAAATATCCCTCAATGGAAACTGTCACACCATGTGACCTACTTCATGGTGAAAGGGCAAAAATATCCATAGGGGAAAAAAGCATCTTAGGAACTTACTCTGCCAAGGCTTGCCAGCAGGGGAAGCTGGAGAGCTGCTAGAAGGGGCTCTGAGTTGTTTTGGAAATGAGAAGTCAACTGTCTCCCCTTCAGTGAAGGAGATGCTCCTTCTTGTGCAGACCTGGGAAAAACCCTGTGAAGGATGGAGGTGGAGGATCAGGGGGTGCTGGGCCAGAGCTGCAGGGCTCAAACTCTCCAAGGAGTCTATGAGGTGTTGTTGTGTATGCCCCTGTCCTGTCCACAGGTTTCTGAACAAATTCCCTCCCCCATCTTTCTCTGTGTCAGACAAGTAAAGCATGGCACATGAATGTTTGTTTATGGGTTTCACAGAGAGGTACTAATATCTTCTTAAAGAATGAGCCTTGGACACTGATTTAAGAAAGTGAGGAAGGACACCAAACCATGACATCTCCTGTTACTTCTGCCTCGGGTACCAGAGTTAAGCTTGAGTCAGAGCCCCCTTGTAGGTAGTGTGGGAGGTAGCAGAGAAAAAGCAATATACTTTGAGCTACTGGAAGACCTGGCCAAACACTATCACTTTGTGTGACATGCCACACGTTCAGATTAAAACTTGACAGAAACCATTAAAATATTCTACATTGTTCAAGCAATATCCCCATGACTCAGCCATTTGTATTGTGTGATAATTACTTCGCATGTGTAGCATGTCTACATTTATTATGCAATTAATCAGTTGCAATAGATGCAATGTATGTCAGGGACTATGGTGAGGCTTTCTAACAGGACACTCATGGAGGTGGGAATTTAGAGAGCATCTAGTTAGTTGGTTATTGAGAGACAGACCAAGGGTTTGCTGATGTGCACTGCTCCATGATTAAAGCTTGTTGTACTTCTCATTCAGGTATATAACAATAAGGGCAGTTAGGATTCTGGGACTCAGAAGTCCAGGATTCTATTCCTGATAGCTCAGCCCCTGGCCTGTTGAAAAATCATCACCTTTCTGTGCCTCAGTTTACAAATTGCTTTTGAAAAATCACTTTGAAATGTAAAAGACTATATAAAAGCTAGGGGCAAGGATTTTTGTGCGTTACCTTTTATTGGACCAATTATATGGCAGGGGTAGTATGTTTGTTTAAGACTAACCCAACTATAACATTTCCCCAGTAACTTTGTTTAAAAATGTGTATTTAACTTAATTTTCTACTTTTATTGTTTTGCAATTCTACATTTATGTTTTATATCAAGGCTGTCTAGCCTTTAAGTGCTGGGGGCCACATATTGCATGGACTGCACAAGCATACAAAAGACTATACATGGATCAAAACAGCACTGGAGATATATTAAGCAGGCCAGGCATAATCTGGTTTTATTTATAAAATAATATTTTATTTCTTATATTCTTATATTATAAAGATGCGAAGGAAGCTCTAGTTTTTATTTATAGACAGGCAGACATACAGAAATATATATACCAACTAGTAAGCCAGTGTCTCCATCCAGATTGTTTGAATATTAATGGATATGATATATTTCATATACAAACATTAGTACAGATGGCACAGATGGTAAGTTATAAGGATTGTATATTATCTATTTTTTTAAACATGTAATAACTTTAAACTAATGCCATTCCCATGTGTTACTGCAGCTTTTGAGTTTTGTGTATATATTTGCCTGAAAACTAACTGATAAAAAGAAAACATTTAAATTATTTTTCACCTTAACTTCCATTCAAAGAAGTATTGAAAAAGAATAAAAAATCAGGTTTTTCAGCATGTTATGTATGCATATGCAATACATTTACAGTTACTTGTATATTTTTCCAGGAAGAATAAGTCTATTGAATAAATATGCTAGGGATAACTCATTAATTCATATATTTTTTCAAAATTTAGCTTACTAGAAAGCACATAAATAGTGTCCTGTCCTGCAAGCAGAATTTTGGTTAAAAAAATAAAGAATGCTCCCTGATATGAACAAGGATGTCAGCCTCATAACTATGCAGGACAAAGAAGACTATATGAATGTATTATTCCAGTGGCATATCATTTCAGCAAGTCAGCAAAACAACTAACCAACCAACCAAATGAAACAAGACAAAGAAATATCAGATGTAGGATGTGTTATGGTGGTAACAGAAAGAAGGAAACTGGATATTGGACACAAGGATATTGGAATGCCTTCAAACACAAATGGAACTTGCATTGTGGTAGGGAGCCATTCTCTTAAATCTACTTATTCAAAAAATACGACCATTACTTTCAATGGCCTTTACCACCAAGAAGATTCCTAGATGATTTTTTGTGAATTCTTTGAGACCTCTCTGTGATGAAGGCACAGTTTGAAGGAAGTGATTTAATTTGTCATCTCCTAGGGGCTGATAGCTAGCTAGGAATGAGCTGTTCAAAAAAAAAGAAAGAAAAAAAAAGAAAAAAAAGGAAAAAAAAGAAAAGAAAACTCCTTCCTCTACAACAGCTTGTGCTCCATAAATCACAGAAGTAGCTGATAAAGACTTTTTCCTGCTATGAACACTGTGTGAACAAGAAAACAAACACTAGAGAAAGAGATATCTAGACATATGGTTACTGTCTATTGACACAAGTTTACCTGCAGCAAAACTTACACTCTTGAAAATGTTATTTGAATATGGACTTTCTGAAGGACAAAGAAGAAATCAGGTGGTTCTGAAATAGTCTGTTAAATTACTTTAGCTCACAGTTATTGATCCATGCCACAAGTTGAAGGAACAGACTGGTTCTTTGTACTTTTTTGTGATTTGCATTAAAAGAATAAGCAAGCAAACATAAAACTAAGCACTGTAATGTGACTGACTAAACACTGTAATGTCATTAAGCTAATTAAGAACTGAACAGTAGACTGATCAAATCAAGGTCACAATTAAGATCAAATCAGTAGTTCACTGGGCTGAAATGATTAAGTTATCAAACTAAGGGAACTAGTAATCAAATCAGAACCTTAGATGACATATGAAAAATGTTGTATGCTAATGTTGCACTAGGTGATGGAAGGAAGCTGCTTTCTCTTTAGTAACTCTTCCTTCTTACATTTCACCAACATTAGCTGTTTGTTTTTTATTTTTTCCCTTCAGACAAAACAACACAGAACATAAAAAATTAAAACAGAAGTTACTACTAAATCATAAACAGTAATAGTTTTCAAATAATGTTGTTTTTAAACCCAGTAGATCTTGTTAGTTCAGAGGACAGAAGGAGTTTGGATTTAATCTAAGAAACTATCCACGACACTATTTACAAATCCTAACACTCAACACAGACACAGTGACAGACCAATAAAGCATAATTTCCATGTGACAAAAAAAATCAACTTCTATTCCTTCATGTTTTGGGGATCCTTGACTCACACACTGTTTATAGGATTAAGGTCATAGAATAATAGGAAATCTTCTTGTAAGGTCATCCAGCCCCTATGCTCAAGGTTGGATCATTCCTGACTAAGCCATCTCAGCCAAGTGTCTGTCTAACCTGCTTTTGAATGTTTCCAAGGATGGAAATTCTATAACTTCTCTAGGTCTCTAGATAGCCTGTTCCAATGACTGACTACCATCATAGTCAGAAAGTTTATCCTAATGTCCAGCCTAAATTTTCCCTGCTGTTAGTTGAGACCTAGTCCTATCTCCTACAGCCACAGGGAAAAGCCCATCTCTAGCCCCTCTGTAATTAATCTTCAGATACCTGAAGACTGTTATCAAATCCTCCCCTCCCCCCCAACCGCTGAGTCTGTTTTTCTCTACGTTATAGCTCTTTCAGCCTTTCCTCCTAAGTCTCATCTCTCAGGTCCCTAATCGTTTTTGTTGCCCTGTGTTGGACTCTTTCCAATCTGTTCACATTCTTCTTGAATTGTGGGTCCCCAAAGTGAACACAGGAGTCAGGTGAGGCTTCACCAGTGCTGAGTAGAGCTTCCTTTGATTTACAAGCAACACTCCTGTTAATACAGCCCAGGATGTTTTTAGCTGTTTTTACAAGAGCACACTATTGGCTCATTTTCAGCTTACAATCCACTAGAACCCTATAACTTCAGGTGAGAAAAGTCATTCCCTAGCCTGGGTTTGTGCATGTGATTATTCCATCTCATGTGCAGTACTTTGCATTTGTCCTTGTTGAATCTCATTTGGTTGATTGTGGCCGATTTCACCAGTCTATCCCATAATTCTGGAGCCTAGCTCTGCCTTCTGGGGTGTCTGCAATTATACCCAACTGGGTGTCATCTGCAGACTTGCTAAGCATGCACTTGATCCCATCATCCAAATCATTAAGAAAGATGTTGAACAATACTGGAGAACTCCATTTGATACCTCATCTAAACTACACATTGAGCCACTACCCACTGAGTACAATGATCTAACCAGTTATATATACACATTAGAATACTTTCATTTAGTCTATGTTTCCTAGTCTCTTACTAGGCCAGGAAATGAAGTAGCAAGAATATAGTTCATAAGTCTAGCAGAGTTTGTAAAAAGTAGTAAACTTCTCTAGCTTTTACAGAATAATAGGAATCTTTCATCCTCTTTTCCTTAGGGTGTCCTGTCCAGAAAAGTGAGGGGCATTTTGCTTAAGATATACTTGTGAGCCATAGAGACTTTCTCCTTCACATGGGCTGGACCTAATTGCCTACTGATACATGTATGCTGATGATGTCATCATAGTAAATCAGGAACTGACATGACAGAACTGGAAAAGATATTGAGTACTGAGATGAAACTCATCACTGACTATCTCCACAACTGGCACTTAAAGTTGAGCATCAATAAATCAGTATCATCACTCATCTACCTAGACAATCATTGAGCCAAGAGCACACTGAATATCACAGTAGGCAACCACATACTTCCCACTGAGCATACTCAAACCTACCTAGGAATCAATTTAGGAAAACACAAAAGGACTGGCACATAAAATTATGCATAGATGGTATCCATGTGGGTTTAAAAAGGCACACAGACACAATGGAAAGTAACAACAGATATGAACGAAGTAGTTCCAAGAAAGCAGAGAATTTGGAGTTAAAAGCTGAGACTGAAACCCTTTAAAGTTCCCTTTCTGGAGGTGATAAATGTAAAAAAAGCAAAACAAGAAAACAAGAAATTGCAGTGGTACTTGAGAAAAGCACCTGGTCTTGAGATTATTTATATGCACAATTTGTATCCTAGTCAAGAGGATACATATAATATATATGTATTTCTCTGAAAGGGAGAATTGTATCATATTAACAAGTGTTTACAAGAGAAATATGACATAAAAACAGGATGCAGACGCCTTTATTGAACTCACCTAAAGTATTCCAGAAATTTTGACAAGGACTAGAGGAAAAAAGCTGAAAAGTGACAGCAACTGGTATTAATTTATACAACAGAAAAGCCAGATTATAGTAGACTGAACTTGCTGTTCCAATAGGAAATTCTGATACTTTCACATTTTTCTACCAAATGGGAGAGATGAAAGCTAACTGAAACTGTTTGTGGAACGAAAGGCTTTGAAAAATGCCGATTTGGAAATGTTTCATTCTGGGGCTCCTGCACCTTGCTGGGCTGCATCTTAGCAACAGTAATGAAGGACCTGACAACTGCCATGAGGAACCAGGCCAACCCAGGTGACCATAAGAATGAATTTAAGCTCAAAACAAAAGCATTTTAATTCTGTGAATGCCACCTCTATATTGACCAAGGAACCTGAATCAAAGCGTTGGGGGTAGTAGGGGAATTGTACTTAGATTGACTTAACCAAGGTTAGGTCAATCCAAATGTCTGTTTGTGCAGGCATTTACAGGGCTTAAAATCACCCCAAATAAGATGTACCCAATCTAAAGTTGTGCAATTCAAGAAGTCAATTAACATTAGATTGAGAAATGGTTAACCTGAAATATAAAGGATTAACCTGATCTTGTAAATGCCTGCATACATTCACAGTACAGCCTGAAGGGGACCACTTGCCCCAGCCCCAGGCCTGTGCTGTTCCTACCCACCCTGCACTCCTGATTTCACAATATTTAGCTGCACCCACAGTGATCTCCCTTTGACTGGACAACCCTCTGCCCACAGAGCTGCCACTCCTTCCAATCCTGCTAGTCCTTGTCCCCCACCCCGAATTACTAACTTCAGGCTGCGTGCCCCAACCCTGGAAGTGGTGAATGCCTGTGCATGTCACTCCCAGTCTACACTTAGGCAGCCATAGGCAAGCCACCTAAATCTAATCCAGGTGTGGTGAGCACTTGCACATACACTATATTTTTTCTCTTAGAAAATTCTATTACTGTTGAACTTTTCTGTAATACATTTTCATTCCAAATTTCTCAAAAAGCCTACTCCTTGATGATGGTAAAGAAAAAGGAACAGAGCGAGACTTTACATTGACCCCCAAAAACTGAGCAACAACAATAATATGGAACATTTCCTATCAGGATCAAGTTATTTGCTGAGGCAGCCAAAATCAAATTCTTTGGAAAATAAGATTAATCAGTAGGGTTTCACAGACTCCTCTGGGTAGAAGTTTCAATATTTCCCCTTTCAATGCACCATTCGGCAGATAGTGCATCCTGAATTTGCCTTTGGAACTTGCCTAGTACTGGAAATGTTTTATAAAAAAACAGCTAGTCTTTAAAACATTTTGGAGGGCTGAAAAAAGTGCAGGTAGCATACTTGTTACATGCATCACCATTAAGAAGCATCAGGAATAATAGTAAAGTGCTAGAAAATTAAAGATGTAACAATTTCAAATATCAAACAACTGTAACCACATGGAGACAAAAGGACTTATCTCAAAGTTAAAAATGTAGAATGAATCTGACATACATGAGATATTTTATATGTAAAATAATACATCAAAGATATTTTAAAAAGGATCCTGAATTATAAGGCATGAAGTTCACAACCTAAAGAACATCAAGGAAACCCTCTCAAGGGATCACCCTTGCAATATAGATTATTTACTTACATGCTTATGTGGCTTCTGTAACTGCAGTATTTAAGGATGCCAAAAACAAATGCAATGTTACAGCCTTCTGAGTAACAGAGAAGTATTATTCCTATTTCTTATATAGAAAATTGAGGTTTAGAGAAGTTAAGTAACTTAAATTTAGGAGCTGAACTGAGCTCTCTTGATTTCCAATTCCATTCCCTAAACTTAACACCATTCTTCCTTTCCTAGTTCCCTCTTCTCTTCCCCTCCTTCCAGTGTATACCATGTCATTCAAGGCAGCTTCTTAAAGGTATTGCAGCAAGTTTTTGGGTCAATGGTATTTCTCCACTTTACAATGCTGCATTATACCAAGTGGGAAGTGATAACGATATACCAATAATACCAGATGCTTCATAGAATCATAGAATCAATGAGTGGGAAGGGACCTAGACAGATCATCATGTCCGACCCCCTTCCATGGGCAGGAAGGAGCACTGGGGGTGGCACGGGTCATAAGACCACAGCCAGGTCCCTATCCAGTCTCCTCTTGAAGATTTCCAGGGAAAGTGAGGGCACCACCTCTCTGGGAAGCCCATTCCAGGCTCTGGCCACCCTTACAGTGAAGTAGTTCTTCCTAATATCTAACCTAAACTTTTCCTCCCTCAGCTTGTGGCCATTGTTCCTGGTGACTCCAAGGGGGGCCCTGGTGAACAGACTTTCCCCAAGTCCCTGCTGCTGGCTCCTGATAAGGTTGTAGGCAGCCACAAGATCCCCCCTCAGTCTCCTTTTGCGAAGACTGAAGAGATTCAGGTCCCTCAGCCTCTTCTCATAGGGCTGGCCACAGAGGCACCCAACCATATGAGTGGCCCTCCTCTGGACCCTCTCCAGGTTCTCCACATCCCTCTTGAAACGTGGCGCCCAGAACTGGACACAGTGCTCCAGCTGCGGCCTGACCAGCGCCGCATAGAGAGGGAGCAAGACCTCTCAGACCTGTTAGTGATTCCATCATTACAATCACAAATCTTCGTAACAATGACATCATGACATAAATAATGTATGTGTGTGTGTTACTAACAAATGTACCAAACTGGGACCCGGCTTATGGATGTTAATGCTATAATGCTATATAACAATCTAATTAATGTTATAACTAGGGCTGATCAAAAGAAAATTGGGATTTTAAATACATTTTGGGGAAATATCTGTTTTCTATTTAGATTTGTATTTCAACAAAAGCCAAAGGCCTATAGACATAGCTTTTTGACCCAAAACTGCAATGGTCATTCAAAAGCAAGAACAAAGAAATATTTTGATTTAGCTATGACACCGTAATACCTCAAAATTGTTATAATTCAATTTCCTCATTTCCCCATTTACATTCACAAATTAGTTTCCCCAGCCAGATTACATCTTTGATTTTGGATTATGTTTTCTCACTAAGAAAGGAGACTATGCCACAAAATGGGAGACCCGGTCTAAATTGGCAGTCTGGCCTATGGAGGCAAGTGGAAATAGAAATACAAGACATCTAAACTGCAACTCCCTTAAGACGTCATAGCAACATTTTTCTAATGATGCATTTAAAACTGGCTGTATGTCAACATTAAACGTGTTTTACAATCATATGAGAGAGGCAAGAATTTCTTAGGGTGGCAACTTTTATTGAACCAACTATATAGTTGAGTAACATAATTGTTATATGCATCACCATTAAAAAGCATCAGGCATGAAAGAAAAGTGCCAAAAAAGGAACGTTTGAATACAAGACATTCTTCCTCAGGTCTCTGGTCACAAGGAGCCAGGCATAGCATAGTGAAAAACAGCAGAGAGAACAGGGTGAAAGAAATTCTCAGGGGTAGCAGACATATGATTAACAGAAGAAAAGAGGCTGATTACTGGGAGGCCAGGGGAGTAGGGTAAAAGGACTCGTTCTCATCTTTCATGCTAGACTCATTCTCACCTTTCCTGTTTGGGGAAAATTCAGGAGGTGGGTAAGATGTGCCATAAACTGATATTAATATTTAGTTCTTCATTCTTTGTGTTCAGCCACCTAATAATTTTTTGTTCCCAAGTTTGCCTTTTAAAGGTCTTCGGTAGATTTCCCTTGAACACAAGGATAGTGAGGTGAGAAAGGGAGTGGTTGTGCTGTAAGAAATGTTCTCCTAACATTGCGTGTATGCCTCCGTCCTTTGTATTTTTTCTGCGAGAGTTAATTCTGGTGTGTAGTTGCTGTTTGGTTTCATCCATGTAGTTGACATTAGAGTGTTTGGTGCATTGAACTGGGTATACCACATTTTGGGAAAGGAATGTATAGGAACCATAGGTTCTAATGTCATCGTTTTTTTATGAAGGGTGTTGATAGCAGTGGCAGTGGAGATGTGCTGACAGGTTAAGCATTTCTTGCCCAGGCAAGGTTGTGTTGCATTTGATGTCTGTTGGGCAGTGGAGAGTTTGCTTCTGATTATGAGTTGGGAAAGGCTAGGGAGCTGTTGGAAAGCCAGGAGGTTCTGGGAATTTTTCTCTCAAGGTCTTATCTTTGTTCAGTACAGACTGTAGTTGTTTAGTGGCTCTTCTGATTGGCTCCCCATTGGGGTGATAGATGACTTCTAGAGCCATGCAGTTGCCAGGGGGGTTCTCTTTGTATTGTAGCAGGCTGTTATTTGGATAGCTCTTTCAAATGTACAGTTTGTTTCTCTACTGGTGTGTCCTTGTATAAAGGCAGGTTTTAGGCTGGTCAAGTGGGCATCATAACTATTCTCTTCAGAGCAGATGCAGTGACATTGGGGGGGGGGGGGTAGCTGTAGATGACAGTTGTTTCAGTGTTCTTGGGATGATTGCTGGTTTGACAGATGTATATATGGTGGCCTGTGGATTTGTAAGGTGCCATCCTGAATACGGATAGTCATATCTACAAAGTTGTTATTAGTGTAGGAGCATTCCAGAGAAAGTTTGATTAAAGGATGATAGTTATTACACCTGTGGTAGAAATCACTAAGTGAGTCCAGGTGTTCAGTCCAGATAATGAAAACATCATCCATGTAACACAGGTATAGTGCAGGATTCATGGCTCATGAAGATGTTGGAATATTGAAGGGCCATACTGAGGCTCTGAGGATTTGGAGAAAGTGATGATTATAGAAAGTGAAGTTGCTATGGGTGATTTGTGCAACTTGTTGCAAATCTGAATCAATGCCATGTTCTTGAAGGTATTTCAGGGAGGCCTTCATGATTGCTTTTTACCACACACACCCCTGACTCTGCCCAGGCTGCTTTCCTTGCCTCCCCAATCAGCACACCCCCAAACCAGGAACCCATGCTGGACCTGCCAGACCCCCACCCCAACTCACTTACCTCCAGCTGACAAAGCAAATTCTTGCACATTCTTTAAACTAAGCTTCCTAAACCTCTTTCAAACATTTGTTTGCACCTTAAGCATTGCTAACTGTAGCTGTCGAGACCTCTCAGTCAAGTTGCTTGTGTAATTTTGATACCCTTTACTTGCTATAGCTTTCCAGTAAATGGAATAAAAATAGGAACTCTCATCTTATATCATGGTTCTTTTCACTTGGTGGAAATTTAAGTATTTAGTTACTGGCACTTTTATTTTCAGGATCTGTCCTAAGCCATTAGAGAATACCGGAACTATTATCTGATTTGGCATTTCAGTTTATGTAAACTAAAGGCATTTCACTTTGAAGTGCATCCATTTTCAGATTTCCCAGTCTTCTCTCAGCTATAGATAGAAAACATCTTTCTTCAGTCAATATTGCTGCAACCATGTAGAATCCTGATTCTTATTCCTCCCCCTTTGCTTTGACTTAACAGCTATATAAAATTATTAGAAAAATAGTGAGATGAAATGGGCTGAAGTGCTACAAGTATGCACAAGAAACTACTCTGATATCCCCTTTCTATTATCCAACATCATTATTTTTTACTGATATTCAAACTAGGATGATAGAAACTGGTGAAAGTTGAATCTAGGTAAGACGTGAGTAATACTAGGAGAAAAAAAGGTAGTGCTTGGAAAGCCATTCTTCCTGTTATATTTGATGTTAGGCTTGAGGCCCTACAGTATGCCACACTTAAAAAATATAACCCAAGTAGCTTCCTGAGGTGAACTAACATTAATCAGCTGTGCCATTTTGGGGCAATTTAAACACTGAAATACCTGCATCATTGGGATATAATATCTACAGCTAAAAATCTTATAGTAATAAGTGGGTTTTTTAATCTCTGACAAAGGATGGGCTGGAATTTAAGATAGGGAAGGGACTGGGATTCAGTAAAACATGACCCAATTTGGGGTTGCAAATGACAGTGGTTTTATTGAACAGGAGAGATGGTGACACAATGCCATATTGCTTCCCTTGCACCCACACACCCACCCACCCACCCACACAATGGAAGCAGGGGTTAGAGAGGCTTGATGCAGGGGTTGAAATCCACTGAAGTCCAGGAGGAGAGAGAGAGGCAGAGACAGAGTCCAAATTGTAGGAGGAGGTATGCAGGTAATATCTAACTATCCCAGGCTGAAAGTTGATCCTCGATGGCCAGTCAGGGTCTTCTTCAGCTCGGTGTTGTCCAGGGGAGGTCACTGGCAGGGCCTCTGGGGTGGATAGGTGACGTGAAGCTGGTGTGGTCTGGATGGAAATGGCATTCCCACTGGGTCTGTCTTCACTGCCCCTCTTTAGAGGGGCAGACTGTGTGTGAACCTAGTGACAGGAGGCATGCCCAGGCAAGGGTCAGCCCCTGGTGTACTGAGTATGTGTGCTCCATGCAGGGATGTGCAGGTTTGGCTATCTGTAATGGGGAGAGTTGTTGGATCTGCAGGGTCTTTTGTCTTTCAAATGCTGGGTTCTTGTCTCTGTTCCTGGATGAGGTCTGTGGTTCTTGGATGAATCAGTGTGAGGTGATGGCCCAGTCATTACAGGCCATTCAGTAGAGGCCTGCTACCATTGTATTTCAATCATTCTGAATCACACTTATTCATCTGGGAACTAATTTACATGGGAGGGGTACATGAATCATACAGTTGTAACACAGGGGATGCCCCAGCAGAGGACACAAGATGGAGACTTGACATACAAAACGGAAACTTGACATGGCTTACACTAACTTACATATATAGGCCTAAAACAGTAATCACACAATTAAAAGCAGTACAAACATAGTGATTTTCACTTATAAGACAGTGGGTATCACTATCAAAATAGCAGGGAACTTATTTGCAAAGAGGGGAGAGAAAAATAAAACTTACTACCTAAAATAAAGTGTTAAAGCATATCCTACATCTTAGCTTACTTATACTTATCAAAAAGGAGGGAGAGAAAAAAATCAGAAATAGTTGGGGGAGGGGAGGGAATACATATCTATATCTATATCTATAAAAGAGAAAGGAGGAGGAAAAAGAAACTGGGGGGGTTATGTTATAGCCCCACAGCCAGAGTTACACAATCATAATAATTTGGGCTGCATGATGGATTGATTTAAATCAAGTCAATTTAAAGCACTGAATTTAATCAGCAAGCTAAAATCCCAATTTAAATAATTGATTTTTATCCACATCCCCACTGTATATATATATTTTTTTCTTTTTTAAAGAAAAGTGGGTTTTCGTTGGCTAATATAACAAAGTGTTGAGTTTTACAGCTAGATATATTTTTTTACAGTAGATTTGGAACATATATTTGCTAGGTACACAAACTATGTGTGTGTACATATGTATCTACAGCTATGTATATCTATCTGTCTGTCTGTGTGTCTGTCTATAGCTTAACATATTTAGATTATTAGAAATCCTGCATTTTAGTATGCTATAAAATGGTGAAATATATATGTCTTATTCACTAGGTGACTAACTTTTCGCTTATATTTGTATGAACCTGCATTAAGATACCAACTTGAAGTTAAAGCACTTCAAATTTATTAAACAAATCTTTAATGTTTGGGATAAAGAAACTTTTTTTTTTGTCAAAACATGATGCACATTTACAACTAACTACTTTATTAAATACTAATATTAACTCATAATATTTCAAAGCATGCGTAGCATGGTACTGAGATGTGCTTGTTCCTTTGACAGCAGGTGGCAAAGAGGAGCTAATGAGGGACTGATCTGACCAGAAGAGGACTCAGATTGGAGCTATATAAGCCCAGAGTCTGCATTGATCAGGTAGTCTCTCCCAGGCAACCATGAAGTGAGGAGCTCCTGGCTGCAGGGTAGTAGGGCCCAGTAAACATCACATTGGTTTTATGTTTATGTTAAACCCCTACAGGGTTTGAGGTATCTGCCAGAGGGCTGAGATGTATCTTGTTTACACTGGTAGGTTAGCTTTGACCCCTGCTGTGGCCTTTTATCCAGGCCTATTTAGCGAACTGGTGACTCAGAAGCCCTCTGAGCAGGAGTGGGGCCCAGTAAGTGTCCAGGAGCCTAGGAAAAGGCTGAGACCCAGATCAGAAGGTCCATGTGCCCAAGGAAGGGTGGAGCCAGGGTCTGAGACCCAAGAGGAAGGGCTTCATGTGGATAAGGGGTCCGGGAGTGGAAGAAGGGGCTGCATGTGGAACATAGTGTAAGGGACCAGGGGGTCTGAGGTCCCAAAGGAGTCGAGTATATACATATATTAACAGTGAAGAAGGAGAGAACATTGGCAAGGCTTGGGCATGGTGTAGGAGAGGAAAAAGAACCATACAATTTGCCCTTAAGGCTACAGGTGCCTTACAGGGGCCTATTCAGGCCTAGAGGGACTTATCATGCCTGAGGGCTGGATTTTAGCTAGTTAGGGCTCATGAGACACCCAGCTGGAAATTATTACGATTAGGGTTTACAATAAGGCTTGTTGGCAGCCTCCCTTAATCAACCTTAAATATTAGGAACTAGGGCTGTGTGGAATTTCGCCAGCTGTATTGTTTTGACGCGGTTTCAACTCATTTCAAGTTTGAAACAGTGAAATAAAAATGAAACAAAGAGCTTCAGAACAGTCTTAAAATGAAACATTTTGAAAGCTCAAGAAGGTAAGGAGAGAGAGCGGGGAAGAGAGGAGAAAGACTGCTCTCATATTGACTGTGTAGCTGGCCAGTGATTTTGATCCTTCCCTGAGGTCCCTTCCAATCCCAGTGCTCTGGGGGAGGGATGGAAAAACAGCATAAAAGGCAGCATTATTTGAACTGGCCTGCTGTCTGCCTTGGTGTCTGACAGTTTGTGAGCTATCTTCCAGCAGCTCAGGAGCATTAGACAACAAAGGCTACTACTAGCATTGATTTAAATGATTTCCTACTTGCTAGCCTAGCCTAGCAAAAGAGATTCCAGTATATCTTTTCTTTTCTTTTCTTTTCTTTTCTTCTATATGATTTTATTTTATTATTATATCCATTGATTTATTATTTTCAATTTTATAATTGCATTGGATATTACACTATAGTTTTTAAATTATAGGAAGGAAAATACATTTCTATTATATTTCTATACATTTATACCTTGAGGCATAGCCTACACACCTTAGAGAATTTATATAGGAACATGGATACATTTATACCTTGTGGAATAGAAGACTACACACCTTACAGAACTTATATAGGAACGCAGATACATTTATACTTTGTGGCATAGACTACATACCTTGGAGAATTGATATAGGAACTCAGATACATTTATATATTCGTATAAAAGCAAGACACTATGAAACACACAATGAAATGTGGTGGAAAGGCACCATGCAAACCTTCAGGGAGAGGCAGAAGAGGGGGTAGAGGGAGAGGTGCTAGTTTCTCCCCGCTCCCTCCAAAATGAGACGCAGCCTCTTTCCTACAACTAGCAGGGATGAGGCTTCCACAAGCAGCAAGGAGACGGAAGCAGTGCCAGTGCCACCGCCTGTGCCTAAGACTGCATCCCCTCCATGAGCATCAGCCATAACCCTTCCCCCACCCACACACCCACCCACAAACCCCACCATGGCAACAAGCAGCAGCACCAGCACCAGCATGATGGTCTCCTCCAACCCCATTTCACTTCTCATGATGAGCCTTCCAGTGCCAGAGGAAGAGAGGGAGCTGGATCTGAGTGCCATAACAAGGGAAATACTGGGGAAGGAGGGAGAATCAGCTGAGTTTGTTTTCCACACTCCTCAAGTTTCCCATAGAGCTGTAGCAACCCCCCCAGTTTTTCTTTTCTTTTCTTTTTTACAAATTTATTTATCTTAAAATGCATTCCCTCCCCTTCCCCAACCATTTCTGAGTTTTCTCTCCCTCTCTATTCCCTATAGATAAGTATAAGTGAGCTCAAACTTAGGATAAGCTTTAAAAATTCTTATTTTGGTAGCAAGTTTATGGTTTTGGATAGCCATTATTTTATAATTATTAGGTTTGTATTAATTTTACTGTTGTATATTGTATTATTATCATTTTTCTATTGATTTTTATTGTTTCATATGGATATTGTATGGTTTAGGCCTGTGTTTGTAAGTGAACCAAAGTCATGTCATATTTCCATTTTATATGTCAAGCCTTCATCTTCTATCCTCTGCCTGGGCATCCCATGTTTCAACAATATGATTCATTGTACCCCTCCCATGGGCATTGATTCCCGGATGAATGAGAATGATTGGGCATGACTGAAATACAATGGTAGCAGGCCTCTACTGAATGGCCTGTAATGACTGGGCCATCACCTCACACTGATTCATCCAAGAACCACAGACCTCATCCAGGAACAGAGACAAGAACCCAGCATTTGAAAGACAAAAGACCCTGCAGATCCAACAACTCTCCCCATTACAGATAGCCAAACCTGCACATCCCTGCATGGAGCACACATACTCAGTACACCAGGGGCTGACCCTTGCCTGGGCATGCCTCCTGTCACTAGGTTCACACACAGTCTGCCCCTCTAAAGAGGGGCAGTGAAGACAGACCCAGTGGGAATGCCATTTCCATCCAGACCACACCAGCTTCACGTCACCTATCCACCCCAGAGGCCCTGCCAGTGACCTCCCCTGGACAACACCGAGCTGAAGAAGACCCTGACTGGCCATCGAGGATCAACTTTCAGCCTGGGATAGTTAGATATTACCTGCATACCTCCTCCTACAATTTGGACTCTGTCTCTGCCTCTCTCTCTCCTCCTGGACTTCAGTGGATTTCAACCCCTGCATCAAGCCTCTCTAACCCCTGCTTCCATTGTGTGGGTGGGTGGGTGGGTGTGTGGGTGCAAGGGAAGCAATATGGCATTGTGTCACCATCTCTCCTGTTCAATAAAACCACTGTCATTTGCAACCCCAAATTGGGTCATGTTTTACTGAATCCCAGTCCCTTCCCTATCTTAAATTCCAGCCTCATTCTCGCTCTCTCTCTCTCAGCTCCAGTTCCCACCCTCTCTGCTAGTTTCCCTATTTCTTCCCAATTCTATCTCCCCTTTTCTGCCACCTCTCAGCCTCTCCTTGCTTTCCTGCTGTCCCTACTGCTTTTCCTGTGACTTTCTGCTACCCTTTCTCTGTTTTCAGGGTTCCTCCCCTGCTCCACACCTCTGCAATCCCCCCCTCCGCAGCTTCCCAGCTCCTATTAGCTTTTCTGCAGTTCTCTCCAGCTTCCAGCACCTACTGCCGCTCTCTGGAACTTCTCTAGTTTCCCTGAAGCCATCCTCTGGCCCCCCACATCCACAGCCCCTCTTTAACACCCACACTTTCCCTTAGTCTCATTTTCCCCCGTCCCTATCTACCTTTTCAACTCCCCCGTAGCTCTGGCTCCAGTCCCAGACTTTGTGCCGGCATGCTTCCCTGTGCTGCAGGCTTTGGGCATTGTCTTTCAATCAATTAAGATCAATTAACCTAAAGTTACCCCCGAGCCTCAGTTCTTCAGCCCAGGCCCCTATAGTCTACCGGTTCTAATCCCGGTCCTGGTAACTTTAACCCCCTACACTTCTACTTTCTTATCTTAACCTTTCTCCAGGTATCCCAAGTACACCAAGCGCATACATACATACATACATATCACAATACCCAACTTAGGAACTCACTTGTGTGTATATGTAGGTGGGTGGTATGCATGTAAATTAGTGAATACACATATATATCCATATACCACATACACACACACAATGATATCTATATATGTATTAGTAATCCACATATGTGTATTGAATATGCAGGTGTTGGTAACTGGTAACTAAATTTGGTGTGTGTAACGTGTATGGGCTTAAACTGGTGATAGGTGTGCATGAACCTAGACTAGTTATTTTAAATGTGTGTGTATCTGAGTTGTTAATGCGAGTGGTGTGTGTGTGTGTGTATGTGTGTGTATGGCATTGTGTGCATGATATACGAATTAGTGATCTGTGTCTAACTTTTGGGGTGCATAGTGTATGTATGCCTAAGAGGGGTGAATGCTCCTAGTGAGTGTGTGCTTAATTGATTTTTATGTGTGCATGTGCAATTGTACACTACACCCTCCTGTCTAACAGTGCAATATTGAGATCCTGAGCATTGGCCTGACCCCTTAGGGCAATAGAGCCAGATCTCCTTCCCCAGAAGGCACTTCAGAGGAGGCTGATGTAGAGGTTGCAGTGGCAAGCGACTCAGCTGAGTCCGATCCTCCTGTTGCTGTGCCTCTGCCTGCTGAGGAAGGGAAAAATGCAACATCTACACATGCACCCACATCCGAAAAGTGAGTAGGTAGTGTAGTCTCGGGTCATTTTGAGCTGGCAGATGATCGGACGTATACTATCTGCCAAACCAACACAAGCCAGGGCAAGGGAACAAAACACATGAGCACCACAGGGATTTCATAGACACTAGGGCTGGAAGGGACCTCAGAAGATCATCAAATCCAGCCCCCTGTGTGAGGGGCAGGAAGTTAGGTGAGGTCATAGGATCCCAGCAAGTTAAATGTTCAAATTTCTCTTGAAGGAGTTCTATGTAGGTACTTGAACCACCTCCAGGGGCAGGCTATTCCAGACCTTGGGGGCTCGGACAATGAAGAAATTCTTCCTTATGTCCAGCCTGAAACGGTCTTGCAGGACTTTATAACCGTTTGACCTTGTCATCCCTTGGGACACTCTGGTGAACAATTGTTCCTCCTGGTGAACACCCCTGATAAATTTATAGGTAGTCATCAGATCACCCCTGAGCCTGCACTTTTCCAGGCTAAAAAGTCCCATAGCTCTGAGCCTATCGCTGTAAGGTCTGTTTTCCTGACCTTCGATAATGCACATAGCTCTCCTCTGCACTCTCTCAAGCTTCTCCACATCCTTTTTAAATTGTGGAGCCCAAAGCTGGATGCAGTACTCCAGGTGTGGCCTCACCAAGGCCAAGTACAATGGGAGAATGACATCCCGGGGTTTGCTTGAGAAGCATCTATGGATGCAAGCCAGTGTTTTGCTTGCTTCAACATCACATTGAAGGCTCATATTCATCTTGTAGACAATCATGACTCCCAAGTCCCTTTCATCTGTAGTGCTAACCAGCATAGCACTGCCCAGCCTATAAGGCTGCTGCAGATTTTTCTTCCCAAGGTGGAGAACCTTGCATTTTTCAGTGTTAAACACCATCAGGTTCTCATCTGCCCATTTTCTGAGCCTGTCAAAGTCAGCCTGGATTGACCTCCTTAGATCACTGACAATGGGGCCAACATGGTCAAGACAATCTGTGATGCCAACTTTGTGCCTTCACTGTGTGGTACACAAGTTCCACTTGTTGACAGGGATGCCTTGGAGGGGGACAGGGCTGCTGGTGATAGCATCAGAACCACCAGCAAGCTCATTTTCGAATGTAGGAAGGTAGCAGGCTACTTCCACCGGAGCATCAAGGGTGACAAGATGTTGCAGGACAAACAAGCACAGCCGAACATTCCACAGCACAAAATCATGCATGATATGGAGACTCAGTAGAACTCCACATACCTGATGCTTGAGAGGCTGGCACAGCAGCAGAAGGCCATCCATGAGATAGCCTTGTTCGAGATTAGAATTAGTGGCCCCCTTAACAGAGCTGAATGGGATACCATCTCCGAAATCTTAGTCATCCTCAAGCCCTTTCTTGAGGCCACCGAGACCCTCAGTGTTGGCGATGCCCTGCTTAGCCAGGTGATCCCCACAGTGAGGGAACTTCAGATCCAAATTGAGAGCTTCCAGGGGATCAACACTGCTGGTAGCTATCTGTGACCTGAGTGTGAAGGTCAGTGTATGCAACAGCTAAAACCCGGATCCATGGATGGAGGTGCTGATGAAGATAGGGGGGCAGAACAGCAGAGGTGGGAGGACATGGAAGAGGGTGATCCACTGTCCTATGCTAGCATGCCATCCACTAGCCAGTCTCCTCTTCCACCACAAGTGCTGCCAGTGTGGGCCAAGGATATGGCTTCTATGGTGGGCTCCAGAGGCACCAGACCCCACCATCAGGCAGACAGCACTCAGGCCTTGGTGGTTGCCTATCTTGCTAAGGATGTGGAGCTGCTGCTGTGCAACCCCTTGCCCTACTGGGTAAGCCTCACTCCATCCACACCTATTTTCTTTTTTTATTTTTAAAAGCCATTTAATGCCCCGCTCTCAGAGCTGGAGGGGCACTCACTGTATCACCAGCCAGCAGGGGAAGAACATGTCCTAGGTATGACCACTAAAACTGTATTCTGCCAGGATTAGGGAGGACTGGTCGGACAGCCGATGGTGTGGCAGCCCAAGGAAATAACAGGACTGAGGATCCCCCTGGTGAAAGGCAGTAGGAGGAGCCTTACAACCTTCAGCCACCACACATATGCAGACAGTCATGGCTGGGGAAAGCCCAGACCCAACATGTCTTTGACAGGCCTGAGGCTTGCTTTTTGCAGTGCAGTTGTGAGGCTCCAGGTGAGCTCAGTTTAGCTGCCTAAGATGCTAGCTTTTGGGTTGAAAAACTCTTTGTCAGGCTGAGGAAGCAGCTGCAGTTGGTATGTGTGTGTACTGTTCTTGGATGGAAGGAATAGTAAAGAAGCCAAAAGTTGGCATGCAGTGCAGGCAAGAAAGCCATTTAGTGAAAGTGGACATGGAGGCATCAGTGGGTGACAGGCAGGCTGGGGTAGTGGGGGGAAGGGGGAATGTAGCAGTGCGCTGAGGCTGTAGGGGAGGAGGAGACCTCATTGGGGCACACTACCATGTTATGTCGAGGCCCCAGTACCAGTGAGGGCACATCTTAACAAACACAGTGTCACCCATGTCACAAGTTTTGCTTGTCAGCAGCCTGAGGTGCAGTTTCCCAGAAATCCCTGCACCTATCTTCTTGAAAGCTGACAGGCCCATGGACTCAGCAAGGCTTAGCATGCCTTCAGTTTTCACCCTGCTGCGCCTTAACTCACACACAAACATGACACAAGTTTGCTTGTCAGCAGCTTGAGGTGCATTTTCCCAGAAACCCTTGAATCCATCTCATTGAAACTTGTCAGGCTTTGTAGCCTCAGAATGGGCTACTATTCCTGTATATTTCATCCAGATCAGACAAGAAATGACAAAGTTATAAGCAGTTTTGTGCTTCCCCATTATAGCTTATGGGTGAAACATCAAAACAGCAAAACAGTTTCGACTAAGTGAAACAAAAATCAAAATGAAACACTGTCCTGTTGAACACTGAAACCAAAAATGGAACGGTGCTGTTTTGCACAACCCTATTTGGAACAAGGTGTGGCAGCCAAGCAATCTGGGAAGAGAGACATTAGAGTATGGAGCTGCAAAGCCACAAGAGGGAGTTATGGCCACCCCTATGGCCAAAAGCTTGTCATAATATGAACTGTGGTTAATGGGTTAAACCAGTCATTTCAGGTCACCCTGGGGATTTTTTTCTAAAATGCCTAGATGAAAGTCATTTGAGCTTAAGTTCTTACTTTTCTAATTCTGTTTAAAATAAGATAGACCTTTATTTAATCTGTTTTGAAATTGTATACCCCCTTTCTTTCAAGTTTTTATAACTCATAAATGTCATTCTCCTCTCTCCTTTTATCCTTAGACTGCAAGACCAAAACAAACTTTCCTGCTTGTTCAACTCCCAACTGATTTCTGAACTTTGAATGAACTAGTACAAATGATGAAAATATTGTTTCTGTGCCTACAGATAAGGCTACTGCTGGTAAAAGCTGGTTTAGCATTTCAACAAGCAATGGCTCCAAGTGCTCTGCTACCACCAGTTGAGTAGGGTACTTTCTTTAAAACATCCTCAGCAAACATATAATGTGACTTTGAGCACTAGAGTTTAATATGGCTCCTCCCTTGCTCCAATTGTGTATTAAAAAATAAATTAACGCAAAAAGTGACTGTACTCTGTTCTACCCTGGGACAGGTAGCTAATGCTTAGCTCCCTGACTGATGTACCAAGCTAGTTTAAAACTACATCAAACAGATCTACAAGAGAGGCAATAGCCACACTTTTATGCTACCCTTCTGCTCCTAACAATTTTGAAAATGGGACCTATGTTCCTAAATCACTAAGGTAATTTTGAAAATTTAACTCAGTAGCAGTTAGAAAAATATCAATCATCGCCATTGATTTTAGAGGCTCATTTAATCTAAAGCCTACAGAGAATAATGGAAATGTCAGGAATGTTAACAGAGATTTTTGCTTTGATTTTTTTTTTTAAATAAAAAAAAAATTCAGTGAAACATATGCAAAATTTCTCCTTTTAAACCAGTAATAGAGGTCCAGATTTTGGGAATAATTGAATTTCAAACTTGATGAATAATTTTAAGAAGCACTTCATTATTTCCTTCCATCCGTTATTTTAACCCACTGTAATTGTGAATCATTGTTCCAGAAGAACCTATAGCTTTTCCAGTGACTGACATTTGAGATTTAGTGAGAAGTTTGAAATACCATTACTCCTCCACTTTTTTAAACCTTGAAACTACTTTATGTCAGCAAGTGTGTATAGGATATAGTTTCTATTATAAAAGACATCTTTAACCATTCATTTAGAAATGTAACAATACAGTTGACACCACAGGTGGTTGTGGCAGTTGATCAAACTGAGAGGAGAACCAATCTAAAGGGGAATGGCTACCTCTGAGGAAACCATACTTGAAAACTCAAGACTAAAAACAGCTGGTTATTTCCCTTTTTCCCACTGCCAGGGTGTTCTACTATTCCGAGTGTCAAGGGAAAACAATGATGTGACTGTACTTTGATCATTTGCTCTACAACTGTATGCCATCATGTGAGAGCAAGAGACAAACAACAGAAAGAAAATAAAATAGGTGCTGAAACACAAACAAGGGAAATGCAGATTTAAAAAGACAGCAGGTAACTACATTCTGCAGGGCTTTTTCTTCATGTGAGAAAGAGAGGAAAAAAAAAAAGAAAAAAGTGTCATGCCGTTTATGAGGTAGTTTTTGAAACAAAGAAACATTAAAAAAAGGGAGTGGGGGGGGAGAACACAGCCCATGGCTTTCGATGGAAAATCACTTAAAGTGATCCAAGAGTACATGGAATACATTTAAGGAAATGCAACAGATGGAGAGTAGAGTAACATCTTGAGTTAATTTATTTTTGAAGTACACAATGAGTTTTTATGATATAATTGAATTAGAGTCAGAGAGAAAGAGAAAAAAAATCTTTTTCCTGTTTTGTTTATTGTTCTCCCAAAAATAAGTGCTAAAAGTTGTATGGGTTTTGTTGTTATTGTTGGTTTTTTGTTGTTGTTGTATTTTTTCTTTAGAAAAGTTAGGATAAATTTATAAGATTGCACATAAGGGACCTAAACCAGGTCTGCTGGCTGCTGAATCTGTCTGGGGAAAATAAGAAATGGGCTTGTCACTGGATGTCTACACTGCTTCAGCATTAAGATATCATGGGGAAGCATACTTGTCATAGTAGATCAGCTAATTGGTGCATCTACAATGGTTGCAAATGAAGTATTTCTTCTACTTTGCATATTATTATCAACTGTACTGGTCTTTTGTTCACCACATAGCAAGGGTAAGTGTATATGTATAGCTGGGAGGGTAAGCTGGGAGAGGGCAGAGGGAAGCAGAGGAGGTATAAGTGCAGCTTCCAGCTGCCTGACCCTAGACTTGGTGCAGCTCCCCACCAGCTAGCAACTGTCCCTGAGCTGTAGCCAGGAAGCATGGGGCTGAGGGAAGTGGCAGTGGCATGGGTGTAGCTCCCAGATACCTAGTCCTGCCACTGACACGCTACTGAAACCACCCAGCCCAAGCCACAGCAGCTGAGTTGTTCTGGGCCATGGCTTACTAAAAGTGTTTGGATGCTGCTTTTATTGGTTTTAAATTTCCCTGTTATAGTTGGATCTGATCTGTGCAAAAGAAAGGAAGAAACATTCAAAAATCTGATGACATTTCTGATATTCAGAGTGGCAAGGCCTTAACAGCATTAAAGAGCTATAAAAGAGGAAGGACATTAACCCCCTAAAATTTTCATTTATTCCTCATACACGTTTGTGAAACTCATGAATATTTTTATCACTACCATCTCTGAACCTAGCTCTATCTCCTCAAGGCTAGGTGGAGGGCCAACATTATTGTTATTAAACATGTTTAATACGCTACCTATGAAAATCAGGATTACTTGTGCAAAGAACTGTAAACCCTCAAAAATAATAAAGAATTCTTGCTTTAAGGAGCTTACATTCTAGATAAAACTGACCTACAATGGGGAAAGAGAGATAAAGCACAAACTAGCTGATCAGTGTGATGGTGATACATCCCCTATTAGGGCTACAGGTTTTGCAGGGTTGACTTTAATAAATCTGAGCTTTTTAGATAAACAATGGAAAGGAGAGAGCAGCGGAAGTTCTGAGGACAAGCACAGAGTAAACCTGAGACAAAAAGACTCTGAAGGAGAGGAAGGAGATAAAAGGGGGTTAGAAATAACAGCCAAATTACACATGGCAGAGGATGTCTAGTCAAAACTCTAGAAAATGCTATCATTATTCTGCCTTAGCAACTGCACAGCTGCCTGCTCCCTTTAATTGTTTTTCCTAAAGACCACAGATGGCTGTGGGTGGAGAAGGTTCTCTGTAAATCCTAATGCCCTTAAGAGTGAGATCACCTCTGAAAAAGTATGAGTTCAGACTCTATAATGCAGGGGCCACGTCCACACAAGCACATATGCACCTGTTGTGGCATCTCAAAATAAAACAGTTTGGGATGCTACAGGAGGCACACCATGAATGAAAAGATGTTCCCCACATTGCTCTAAGTTTGATACCAGGAAATCAAACAAGAGGCTAGTGTCTGCAGATACTAACTGGCCGGGCCTCAGAAGTTCCTGAGGGCAAGTAGCCCTGACCTGCTTGCCAGGGCAGCTTTTTATACTGCTGGAGCCAGCACAAATCTTGGCCCCAGCCTCTAGCTTCCCCTGGCCAAAGATCCAGGAGGAGTTGGGCAGGGCCAGTTTGCCCCAACCGGCACAATTTGCCCCACAACAAACTGCATATTCAGGCACACGTGCTAAGGCACAAATCCCTGGCACAAATTTGTGCTGATGCTACTTGAGCTGCTGCAAGTGCACATGCCTGCATGTGTGGATGTACCCAGGGAAATGATTCTAGCTGGGTTAGAACTGATCATTGATATTCCAGGTAGGGCTGTCCAGAAAACCAAAACAGAAATAAAAACTTTTTACGTTTGGTTTTTTTTTTGCACTGGAACAAAACATAGATCTTTTGAAAAGGAAAAAAAAAACTGGCTTACACCTCCAAAGATGCAAGACAGTTGTTAAGGCTCTCAGCCAGATGTTCTAACATTTTATTGGTTTATTTATTGATTTAATATCAAGAAAGGATTTCCATTTTATTGAACTGCTTACAGATATGTCCTTCTCTTCTCTCCTCTTTCTGCACTCCTCATTCTGGTTATAATTAATTTAATCATTCATTACATGCTATCAGGGAAATTAACTTGCTACCCTGATACCCTTTCACCTTTCTTTAGTCCATCAAGTTTCCTCAATAACTTCCTTACTGACTGAATTAATTTAGGGTTATCTAAAAATGGCAGAAGGATGACTATCCCTCCTTAGGATAGGTTCCTAGAAGTCCTAAATTTCTATGCTTGAAGCCATCCTTCTGGGGAATAGTTCTAATACTATGATAAAATAAAGGCAAACTAACATAGCCAAGGTAGAACAAGGCTGTAAAAGGAAACATGCATAGGAATATTAGATACAACATTTCAGAATGGGTAACAAGCTGACAGAGCTCTTACAAGTAAGAGTGGGTCAAATGGCAGCCAAGCAAAGAAAATCAAGCTACTGACATAACTAGCAAAGGATATGGTAAGGAAGAAGTCAAGAGTTGTGCAAATAAATAATTTTTGTTTGCTAACCAGGCTGATAAATTGAAAGGAATTTTTCATTTTAATTTCTCCAAGAAATAATTAAAAAAAGAAGTTTCAGGCTGAAAAAAAATGTTGTATTTAATTTCCCGGAGTTCTTTTATGCATTATTACAGTATAATACATTTTCCAAAGTTTCACATCATCAAAATGTTTAATTTTGAAAATACAGAAATTCAAATACACATACTTTCTTAATTTTTTAAACCAGCTGAAAGCAATTCAACCCAAGTTTGTTGCCGAACTTTGCATTTTGGGCAAAATAAAATATTTCCCCTAAAAATGTTGCTCAGTTTTGAACAGGTGACTAATCAGATTGCTAAGAGCCCTTTCCTTGGACAACTACCATACAGTCCTGTTTCATAATGGGAACCTAAGGGCAAGATTACCATTTCACCTACCTGATGCAATCCTCTTTACATATTTAAATCTGAAAAGATGTTTTATACAACCAAGTAAAAATGTGTTTCTAGGATATGGGCAACCTTTCCCTCTAGCCTGTTCTAGCAATATCTTTTCAGATATTTGGTGTGTTGGTATCATCCAGGAACTCTCACCAGTAGGTGGCATAGAATTGTTACAGGCAATACTATTATAACTGTTTTCTAACTATGAGGGTGGAAGCCTCATATTGACTAGAGGGGCAGTAGAATTTCTTTAAGAGCAGATTAAACACTTGGATGTGATGTTTAGAGAGGGATGAATCTGCCTTGAGTAGGGAGTTGCACAAGATGACCTCTGGGCTATTTTTTTTTAGGATTCCATTATTTTTTTCCTTCAGCATGAAAGCAATTTGTTGTTGGTTTGTGGAGTTCGGGGTCAGGGAGAGGGGGAAATCTTACACTGCTTTTAGTTTGATTATATAATGTTCTTCTGAGAGAAGTTTTGGCAAGTAGCAACAGCAAATTTTGCCCACTGCTTTAATCTAACTACAGTCAGTTTTTCGGGTGGACTAGCTTCCTGGGAACTGAGTATTGATAATGAGTTCAGGATTGCCTGGGTTGTGTTCTTGTGTATACTTGACACTTAGATTATGTATTTACTGGCACAGCACAGAGATATCCAAATTGATTTGGGTACTAGAAGCAATCTAGATGCAATTGCATGGGTCTCTGCACAGGCTAATTTATCCTAATTCTCAGGATAAATGAGATGTATAACAAGTGTTACTTTCCTTACTTTACACATACAAGCCAGCAGGGTAAAAGCCTGCACATAACTCTGTGCTACTATACCTAGTATGTAGACATACTGTCAGAATATACCAAATCCCCATGACACTGGTATATCCTCCACAAGAATAAATTTGCAAGGCTCCAGAGTGCTAAGATCACTTAGCAAGAGGCTGACACTGGCTTCAGAAGCAGACAATGCTGTTCAAAAACCAGGTGATAACACATCATTTCAATGACTGCCACCATGTCTCCTGCCCATCCATGTACAACCTCTAGAGAAAGTGACCTTTTTTTGACAGCTAACAGTTCCTGTTTTAGCTTATGCTTTAGGTGCTAAAGGCCCTGCCTTGGGTTTTCGGCTGACAGCTGTGCTTTCTGTATGTGTACAGGGACTGCATCTTAAAAATATAAATAAATAAATAGAGTAATCTAAAGAGAATTCGAACTCCATATTTTCTATAAAGAGTTAGTTTAGCCAACAGCGGGTATGTATACATGTCACCATATGGTGAAATTGCTACAGTGCCATGCTTTAGTACTTCCTTTTGGTGCAAGTACTAACGCATGATGCAGTAACTCCCAGTACTGCACTGTGCATGCAGCACTCAGTTAGATTTTGCCACTACTTCATCACAGTGGCACACTAAAAGGGGGAACATGCCACTATCATGAAGTAGCTGTTGATTATATGTAGATTCACATGATTGCTATGTCACCATATTATGCTGTATGGTGATGTAGTGCATTGTAACTGCGACATAGGGTGACATATTGATGTGCCTAGTAAGAGTACATAATACATTGATATAGCATAGGTAACAATAATTCTCTCTACTGAATGGTATCAATATGAGTATATGCCTGTTAACTATTAATAGAACAATATACTATTTGCTTCACAGCAGGGGTTGGAGCTCATATTTTGGTACACAGGTGCCAGACTTAATCCTTCTTGGAAAGCATTTGTTTCTCACAGCAGAGCTTAATATATGTAACATTGAAAGTACCTACATGGCGAGTTTTGGATTCTGCACAAAGTTTCTCAACTGACATGGAAAAGCTATCATGCATGGAAAAAGGTGATCTGAAGTGTTGAAAGGAACAGTGGTCTTGCAGTTAAAGCACTGATCTGGACCTCAAGTTGCATAACTGCTCTCTGTGTGAAGTAATTTAGGTTGGGATAATCAAAGGAACCTTAAGAAACAGATGTTCAATTACCACTGGATTCCAATAGGAGTTGGGTGCTAATCCCTTAAACTCCACTGAAGATACTACTTCTTTTCTCTGATCCTCCTTTTATAATAGGGATTATAATACCTTCCCTCATAAAGTCCTGTTGAGATATGTTCAGGGACTATAGTTACATGGATCCTCTAGCTTTATTCCTGGGTTGTTATAACAAAAAATGGTAAGTGGAATGTATGAGGGAGACATTTTAGGGGGTTCAGTGTGAGCACAGTGTGATGCAAAGAATTATTGTAAATAATTTTATAAGCAGGACACCTTGATGCCCTTATCAGCCCAGGGGAAAATGGTAGCCTGGGCCTGGTAGTAGGCTGAAAAGTCTGATCCCTGATTGGAGCCGCATGATATTAGGTTTAATTTTACTGGGTGACTGTTAGTCCTTGTGTTAATGCTGTCGTTTTTTTAACCATTTTATTGTATGTGGGTCTGACTTGGCCTGAAGAAAAAGGAGGCTAAAACAGCTGGAGAAAGAAAGGGTATCCCAGGGTAAACAGAGGGATAGAGAGAAAGAGTAGTCCCAGGGAGGACTACATAGCAGGAAAGGAATAGTCCCCGGAAGGGCAGAGGGAACTGTAGTGGAACAATAAATATTGTTTGCTTCTAGCTGAGCTGTCTGCTGTGCTTTTTGTGATGTTGGCACTTTGACACCCCCTGCCACTTTGAAGAGGAAAACACTCATGTGAGCCAACAAAAAGGAGCTCTCAGGTGGGAGTACCACAGACCAAGAGGACCCAAGGTCATCAGCCAGAAGGCATTTTCCCCTTGAGAGCCACACCAGGCAGGGTTGGCTTCAGGGTAGTTCTTCAGGAGAGGGAGACCAAATAAGGCACTTCTTGTGATATCCTAAGGAAGAGCTTCCCTTTAAAAGCATCATGATCCACGAGGGCTGTTACACTGTCCTGATCATTTCTAGAGATGCTGCAGTAGAAGTAGAACTCTTTTAGTTCTTGGTGCCTATTTCACTATGATGATCACTTCCTGCCCTCACTCTGTATACTCTTCTCAGTTGACATGCATAGTTGCTTGTCTTGATGGTGACCACATAGATGTAGATCCAAAAAAGTGCAGAACAGGTAGATTTGGACACAGTCTTTGACATTTCCTAGGAGTAGAGAGTCCTGAGGTCTGAGAGTCCTGAGGGAGTGTAATGGGCACAGTATAACTGATCTGAATAGATCACAAACAGTGAGAAGATACAGTATTTTTAGATAGTAGCAGTTCAGCTCTATAAAAGGAAATGGATATGTTCTATGGATCCTGAACTGAATAGCAATCTCTGTATAGAACTTCCATCAGTCTACAATGCTCTGGACAATGTCTGGCTTTTATAAGGGATCCTTGTACTGTATTTTATGGTGGAGGAAAAAAAAAATCTCGTTTGTCAGGTTTTTAAATAGCTTTGTGAATTCTTCCATCATGAATAATAAATACATGTTACACTCGGGGCTGGATCATCCAAGAAAAAGAAAGTTCATCCTACAATTTTGATACCTTATAAAAACAGCTAAATAAATAACTGCATTAAACAAAGCATATTTTATTTTTGTATCAGGTGCTCTTTATATTTTAATCTCCTTTATGAAAAGGTCTGGTTAAGAAGCAACTGAAGAGTTCATTGTTTTCTAAACTGGTTTATACTGCAATAAACTATGACTTGGCATCTTCAAGGACACAAGGTTACTGAAGCTAACACAGTCTTTTTTTTTTTTTTTTTTGCAAGAGATACTGTGAGACATCATGTATGCAAGAGCATCTATCATAACCTATTCAGCATATCTTCCAGTGACAGGTAACTTGTCACTACATGCTTCACTTTCCTTCCCCTGTTACAGACTGGCAGCTTCTGCACACTTTTCATCGTGCAGGTGCTTTCTTTTGGCAGACTTGTTCAGATAATAGAGCAATCCAATCAAAACATCACTGAGAACCCCTGACAGAACATTTGCTGCTTTAGAAACATTTGCACTCACCATATGGCAAGGGCAGCTTAGGCTATGAAACTGTGATAATTTTTGTTTTTACTCAGCAAAGGCATCTGAGATTTATGATGGCCAGAATTCATTAAGTGTTGACAAACCCATCCAAATTTTTTAAGCAATTTGTAGGATGGTTTGAGAGCTCAGTAAACGAGAGGCATTTGGTTTTCAATGCCACACATATAACAACAGATATATATACTTTAGCAAGCATTCTGTATGCTGCAGTTGACCAACCCTTATTGAAATCAGACTCCAGTATTCTACAGTAATTGGACAAAATGAAACAGTTTTCAATACTATTGAGTATACTGAAACATGTTTACATGGTTTATTTACTAGCAACATCTTTAAATTGACATGACCACCACACATCAATAAATCATAATTCTTTCTTTCCAAACATAGAGGAAATATATTTTATAAATATTGCATGCTCCCAACTCATTATGAACTAAAGCAGTCCGGTATTTTGTTTATTAAAATTAAAGAATCACAAATACATTAGCGACCATGGATTCCTCATGAACTTAAAGGTATGCTGGAGTGATTATAAATAATAATACACCATGAAAATAAGACCTTACCATAACTTGCGTTAAACATATAGAGAAATGCAATTTCTTAAATAAAGATTATTTTCTCTTAAATGTTCTATGGGCGGACATATTAGGATGCGTTACTTAGCATGTGCTGGAATGTGCACATGGGAATGGTTTGGCCTTATACCATAGCTGCTCGTGATGGAAAAGCAACAGCTAGTAGAGCCTGATTTTAGTCTCAGGGATACCAGTATTAAAATAGAGCGACTGCACTGAGCTTACAGAGAAGTGTTCTTTCCCTCATTTTATTGACAGTAAAAATGAGACACAAAGAAATGAAGTGATTTTCTCAAGATTATACAGCAGGCCAGCAACAAAGTCAGGAACAGAAGCCAGGTTTCCCAGCTCCCAAACAAGTGTTGAATCCCACAGCATCCTGCAGCTTCCACTGACCTGCCCCCACCACAGCTGAGAGCTCTTTAACCAGTAGTTCAAGCAATGAAGAGCTAATGTTTTATGTACTAATCAGTCAATCTTCTGGAGTTTTAGGTTTGCAGAATTCCTCCCACTGGCTTGTTAATTAAATGTCTCCTGATGGTGGATGCATTTTTTTTAATTAATTTGGTGCCTAGAGAACAATTACCATAAGCAAGCAGTACCAGCATTTCCACAAGTTGAAAGAAATGGCTTGAAATGAAGTGGGCTTCATTTATTTTAATAAGTTAAGCAGTAAACACAATAGGCCATAATCTGTATCCTTATCTCCCCTGAGAAAGTAGAAGATGATTAAGGGTCATCTAATTGGCAGCCTACTCCAAAAGCCAATGAAGTCATTGTGGGGTTTCTGTTGACTTCAGGAGGATTTGGACAAGGCCCTGGGTTTCTATTTAGAAGGAAGTAGCTTGCAGACCATACAAGAAAAAAGTTTGTAGCCTTACAAGTTAGTAAAAAAAACCCTTGCCTAGTGGATGGCATAGAATGTAAATGAATTTTGTTGAAAAAAGGTGAACTAGGATTTCTTCCCCAAGCACATAACAGAAACTACAGAGCAAGCCAGATCCCTCGCTCACTTCTTATTATAGCCACTAAGCTTAGGAAAAGAAAGGGGTAAGGGAAGACCAGAAATCTGTGGAAATAGAGCTTGAATTTTCTCCATCCTTTAAACAAGACAATGGTGCTATATTAATGGTAGAAAGAATAGCTTCCAATAGCATAACTACAGTGGTTTGAATCAGTGTATTAAGAAGATACACATGGTACTAGGGGCTTGCAGCGTGCATGAATGGAGTGGCTATAGGAGAGGTTGATCACTGGTCTATAGCTTGAGACTAGAGTCTCTGAAAATAGTATGAATGGAGAAATGGACAGAGTAAAAAATAATATTTCTTTTGAATAAGAGCAGTGGTGTGCTCCTTATATTCCCCTCCCAACCTGCTTTTTTTTGTCTAGGGAAGGAAATGTTGTTACTGTATTGTATAAAGTAACAGTACATTTTAAGCTCCTAGAAAATTAAGTCCATGAAAAACAAATTTAAACCAAACAATATAAAAAGAACTAACACTGAATATTTTGTGCCTGTAATCTGCATGGAAACTATTTAAGAAGAGCATGTGCAAGTCTTAAAATTTTATTTCATATGTTCTTTATCTGGATTTTGGATAGCTTACACAAACTCAACTGAGATTTTCTTCTAAACTCAATTGGCTGCAACAAAACCAAGATAATTATGTGTATTCAAATGAAGCTCCAGGTCATAAAATTGTTGATATATGTTATACTTTAGAACTTTTCATAATTTGTTTCCAATGAGTGTGCATGTGTGCAAGTAATACAAGATTTGGTAGAAAAGAAAGTTGGTAAAGAGTTACCTATAAAGGTTGTACCTTAATTTGGGAATTTGATCTTGTATTAGTTCAAGCTGCACAATCAGGGATCAATCAGATACAAAGTAATAGACTAATCAAGTTACCAAAGCTTAAAATTTTGAAGATAGGAAATAGAAAAACTTGGAGGACTTATAACTGTCAGCTACCATGACACAAGTGTTTAGAAGTGAATGAATGCGTTGTTCAAATTGATCATACCAATTCTAAGTTTTGCTTATCCTTTCATATTGATATAGTAGGACCTGGATTTTTCACATCAGGACAATGCACAACTCACTTAATGTGCAGCATGATGCTGAATTAAGGAGAAGCTGCTTTGCTGATTGCTGGTTTCAAAGAATACTGCTTCTTCATGCAGCTGGAATACTATTAGAATGTGAACAAGTGTTTGCCACATGGAGTCTAAGCAGTGTCATACCTAGACTCTTAGTGGCCCTGGGTGAACTTTTGGAATTGGGCCCCCCTTCACTGGAGATAATGATACTAGTAATTGGGCAATGGAAAAAAATACCATTTTGGGGCCCCTTTCTCTCCAGGCCCTGAGTCTAGGTAAAGTAAACTACCTAAACCTAGACTGGTAGCAGCAGGTGCAGCCATTTGCTACAGCTGGCAGTAGCTCAACCAGCCTCAGTAGTGAATGGGGTGGAGGGACTGATGGGTGGAAATAGAAGAGGGGATGGCATTGGGGCAATAAACGTAGCCTGACCAGGGTTTAGGGGGTAGGAATAGAACACCCTTCCTAGATGAGGTTCATAGATTCATAGACCTTAGGGCTGGAAGGGACCTCAAAGATCATCAAGTCCAGCCCCCTGCCCCAGGGGCAGGGAGTCAGCTAGGGTCAAAAGACCCCAGCAAGATAAGCATCCAAGCGTTTCTTGAATATGTCCAGGCTAGGTACTTGCACTGCTTCTGGAAGGAGCCTATTCCAGGTTTTGGGGGCTTGGACAGTAAAGAAGATTTTTTCTTATATCCAGCCTAAAATGGTCTTGTAGGAGTTTATGACCATTGGTCCTTGTTTTCCCTTGGGGCACTCTGGTGAACAGATGTTCTCCCAGATCCTAATGAACACCCCTTGTATACCACCAGGTGGCCACCAGGTTCCCCCTGAGCCTGCACTTTTCCAGACTGAAGTGTCCCATGGCTCTCAGCCTCTCTTCAGAGGGCAAGAGAATAGGCCCTATGATCATACATGTGGCTCTCCCCTGGACTCTCTCAAGCTTCTTGATATTCCTTTTGAATTGCAGAGTCCAGAATTGGATGCAGTACTCCAGCTGCAGTCTCATCAAAGCCAAGCGCAGCTGGAGGATGACATTCTGAGATTTACTTGAGAAGCATCTATAGATGCAAGCCAGGGTTTTGTTTGCTTTGCCAGCTGCAACATCGCATTGGTGGCTCATATTCATTTTGTGGTCAATCATGACCCCCAAGTCTTTTTTTGCAGTTGTGCTAGCACGTGTAGCGCTGCCAAGCCTATAAGTATGCTGCAGGTCCCCCCACCAAAGATGGAGTACCTTGCATTCATCACTATTGAACATCATCAGGTTTGTGTCCGCCCACTTACTAAGCTTATCCAAGTCAGCCTGTATCACTAGGCTGTCCTTAGGTGTGGATGCTATGCCCCAAAGTTTGATGTCATCAGCAAACTTAGCCAGTGCACTTCTGACACCAATGTCCACATCGAGTTTAATCCTCTCTTAGTGTAAATTAGTTCACTAACTTAGATCTGGCATGACATATTTTTGGTTGAGTTAAACCCTCTGAAGGCCTGCACAAATGGGCATTTCGATCAACCTAACCCTGGTTAGGTCAATCTAAATGTAACACTTGTATGTATCCAGGGTGTTTCCATACACCTGCCTGGAGAAGTGTCACCCCTTGAAATATGATTCACAGCAACTAGCTGGAACACCTCAGCAATCTCATGAAGATGTTTGGTGTGACTATGTAGATATCCCCCAGATAATTTGCAAACCCTCATCTTTGCAGAGGGCTAAAAAACCTAATCCTGGAAAAATCAAGGTTCTACTGTATCTGAATTCCATTAGGGTTTCACACTGTAAATTAAGATTGGGTGTGAATCTCTCCTGTATATGCATTAGGATAAAATCTTTAAGCAGGTGCTCACATATTGCATTTCTTCCAGAAGACCATGGCTCATACAGTCCACAGGAAGGTTGGTATCTATTCAATATTTCTTTTTTTATTCTCATGAATCAATTCTGGGCCTCATGCATTATTTATTGCACACCATCCAAATCCTGCACTAAACACAGAATTATTCATAGCCCCATGGGCTTTTTTTATTGTGCTCTCATCATATTATCTTAGGCATAAATTTCTGAAAGTGTTTAGGCTCTGAAATGCTTAACTGACTTAAGAGTCTATGGCCCATTGACTATCCATGAGAGACACCCATACAGCACAAGTCACATTTGAAAATGAGACTTAGGGTCCTTCCTTTAAACATCTGGCTCCTAGGCCTTTACAAAAAATAATAAATTTAATGAATGAATTAATTAAAATTTACCTTTATAACATCTGATTAGTTGGAATTATTCATCTTTTACACATGAAGAACTGTTGCACAGGTATAAGGGCCAGAATTTTGTTCACTGACAAGCTCATTACCCTAATGAGGAGGCTTTAAACTGTTTGCCAGGGGATGGAGACCAAAGCCCTGAGGTAAGTGGGGAAGCAGGTGGCCTAGAGGAAACAAAAGCAGAATCAGGAAGGGGAAACAGGGGGACCTTCTCATTCTTGAGAAAGTAGAGCAATCGGCTACTTACCCCAGGTGCCTGTATACACATGCACAAAGCCTGGGAAACAAAAAGGAAGAATTGGAAGTACTCATACAGTCATGGAACTATCGCATGATTTCAATAACAGAGATTTGGGAATAGCTTGAATGACTGGAACATTGTCATGGAGGGGTATAAACCATTCAGGAAGGACAGACAGGAGGAGGAGTTGTGCTTTATTTAAAAGAGCTGTATGGTTGCTCAGTGGTCCAGTGTGAAACTGGAGACAGGCCTGCTGAAAATCTCCATGTTAAAAGTTACAGGGGAGAGCAACAAGGGTGATATCATGGTAAGAGTCTGCTATAGATGACCAGACCAGGAGGATATGGTGGATGTTTCTTTGAACAGCTAGCAGAAGTTTCCTAAATCACAGGCCCTGGCTGTCATGGGGGACTTCACTCACCCTGACATCTGCTCACAAACAGGGAAAATTGGTGAGGAATGTAGAAGTGGATGGCAATTTGGGCAGCAGTGACCATGAGATGATTGAGTTCAGGATCCTGAGGAAAGGAAGGAAGGAAAGCTGCAGAGCTAAAAACTTAGACTTCAGAAAAACAGATTTCAACTCATTCAGGGAACTGATGAACAGGTCTGAAGGGAAAAGAGTTTGGGAGATCTAGTTCTACTTAAAGAATTTTACTGAGAGCTCAGGAAAGCACCGTCCCAATGCACAGGTATACTAGCAACTAGGGCAGAAAATCAGTTTGGCTTAGCAGGTAACTTTTCAGTCAGTTAAACACAAAAAGGAAACTTACAGGAAGTAGAAACTTAGGCAAATGACATGGGAGGAGTATAAGAATATTGCTATATATAGATGAAATAAGAAAGGCCAAAGCATTAGGCCAGCTTATCTTGCTGGGATCCTATGACCCCAGCTGACTTCCTGCCCCTCGGGCATGGAGCTGGACTCTATGATCTTCCAAGGTCCCTTCCAGCCCTAATGTATCTATGAAATTTATGAAATTTATAATTGCAGTTGTGGCTAGAAAGGGACATGAAGGGTAACAAGAAGGGTTCCGACCAGTACGTCAGCAACTAGATGATCAGGTAAGTGTGTGCGCCTCCCCCTACTGAATGGTGATGGGGAAAATGCTGAAGTACTTGATGCTTTTTTCACCTCAGTCTTCACAGGCAAGGTCAGCTCCCAGACTACTGTACCTGGCAGCACAGTTTGTGGAGAAGGTGAGCAGCCAACAGTGGCAAAATAATAGGTTAGGAACAACTTAGAAAAGTGGGACATGTACAAGTTCATTGGGTTGGATGTGACGCAGCTAAGGGTGCAAGTGGAGTTTACTGATATGATTGCAGAGCCACTGGCCATTATCTTTGAAAACCTGTGGCAACTGGGAGAGGTCCTGGATGACTGAAAAAGGGCAAATATAACACTCATCTTTAAGAAAGGGGAGGAGGAGGATCTGGGGAACTACAGAACTGTCAGCTTCATCGCATTCCCTGAAAAGATCATGGAGCAAGTGCTCAAACAATCAATTTCTAAGTACCTGGATGAGAAGAAGGTGATTAGGAACAGTCATCATGGATTCACCAGGGACAAGTCATGCCTGACCAACCTGATTGCCTTCTATGAAGATATGACTGGCTCTGTGGATGCAGGGAGACCAGTGGATGCGATATACCTTGACTTTAGATACCTTGATTTTGATACAGTCTCCCACAATATTCTTATAATCAATCTAGGGAAGTACAGATTTGATGAATGAACTGTAAGGTGAATAGAAAGCTGGATGGATTGTGGGGCTCAAAGGGTAGTAATCAATGGTTCAATGTCAAGTTGGCAGCTGTTGTCATGTGAAGTGCCTCAGGGGTCAGTTCTGGGGCCAGTTGCACCTTCAGCAAGTTTGCAGATGACATCAAACTGGGGGGAGTAGTCAATATGCTGGGAGGTAGGGATAGGATTCAGAGAGTTCTAAACAAATTGCAGGACTGGACCGAAAGAAAACTCATGAGGTTCAACAAGGACAAGTGCAAAGTCCTGTACTTAGGATGGAACAATCCCACACACTATATGGGCTGGGGACTGACTGGTTAAGCAACAGTTCTGCAGGAAAAGACTTGGGGATTGCAGCACATAATAAGCTGAATATGAGCCAACACTGTGCCTTTGTTGCGAAGAAGGCTAATGGCATACTGAGCTGCAATTAGGAGTGTTGTCAGCAGACTGAGGGAAGTGATTATTCTCCTCTATTCTGCATTGGTGAGGTCACATCTGGAGCACTGTGTTCAGTTTTGGGCCTCCCATTACAAAAGGAAGGTAAAGAAATTGGAGAGTGTCCAGCAGAGGACAACAGAAATGGTTAGGGGGCTGGGGCAAATGACTTCTGAGGAGAGGCTCAGGGAAATGGTCTTATTTAGTCTGGAGATGGTGAAGAAGATGGAGGTGGGGATTTAATAGCAGGTTTCAACTACCTGAAGGGTTGTTCCAGAGAGGATAGAGTTAATTGTTCTTAGTGGTGGCAGATGATAGAACAAGGAGCAATGGTCTCAAGTTGCAGCTAGGGAAGTTTAGATTAAATATTAGGAAAAGCTCTCTCACTAGGAGAGTAGTAAAACACTAGAACAGGTTACCCAGAGAAGATGTGGAAGTTCCATCCTTGGAGGTTTTTAAAATATGGCTAGACAAACTCTCATCTGGGATGATATAGTTGGAGAGAGTCTTGCTTGCTTGTAGCAGGGGGTTGGACTAGATGTTCTCCTGAGATTCCTTCCAATCCTAATTTTCTGTGATTCTATGATTTTCATAGATGTCCATTGATTTTTGATGCCTGATATGAGATACCCAGGACCTGTATTTCCAGAGTGCTTAATATTTGTGGCATTATTCACAGATCTCCCTGTCAATACTTCAGTTGCATTGAGAGGCCTTAGTTTCGCAGGGTGGGTACCCAAGAAAAACAAGAAAACAAAACCTAATGAGCAATTCTGAAGAATTTGCTTCCATGACTCGCTCAGCACCCACCATACAAAAACTCTATGGCAGAGGGAGGGATAGAATACAATTTTCCTGAACAAAATTTAACTGCTTTAAGAATGAGACTGTCTCTTGCTTCCTTCAGGTCTTTGCCTTGTTCGACCTACACCTTTCACTTTCTGCAGTTATAACACTTCATTCACTTCCTTGATTCATCCCTATAGAAATATCCACCCTAAGAACTGAATGAGGCAGGAGTCCTGTGGAAATAAGCATATACAATCATGAAATTAAAAACTACTATAATGCATATGGGCAAGCATAATTCAGACAGATTCTAAATTTTGCATGGTAAAATTTCAATGCAATTTCTTATTAAGGCACTACCTGAAAAAACAAGGATTCCATCACATGCAACCCTATTGAATCCTCATATTGATTGAAAAGTTTGATTCCCCACATCCATAGTGGAGCCCTCAACTACTTGTGCTAAAGGAATAACTTGCAGCAATATATGAACAGTGCTTTTCCAATGGTGTTCATACTTATTTACAAAACCAAATATGAACATTAAGACCCTTGAGAATGTTGAGTCTGTATTTCAGCAGTTATGGACTTCCTTGTCCCCAATATTCAGCATATCTAAACCCTACTATGATCCTATTTCTCTCCTCTACCTCCTACTCTGTATCCCTGACCTGGTCCTGCCTGCAAGTCTTTCTCTGTCCTCCATTGCCCTCAAATCTCCTGTTCCCGATCCACCCTGTTGATGGAGTTGTTTTATCTTCCTCTCTCACTTTCAGGGCATCTGCAGATGGTGTACTGAAGGCACAGAAGAAACAGTTACCCTGGGCATCTTTACACATGGATGCTGAATTGTAAAGCACAAGGATGCTGAATTGAATACACAAGATGTGAAGGCTACTGGAGCATGCTAATTAGCACACTCTGATGTGCTATAATTACAGCACATCAGATCAGCATCCTGGCACATCTACAGGCAACCCTGTTCTCATTGTTTGTGACTGGCCCAAAAAGGTAGAATTACAAGAAAAGTTTTCTTCAATCCCTTCAGCTTTGGACTTGACCAGAAAATTTAGTGTCTAGGTGGCATATAGGAGTCCTAAGAGTATGAAAAATACTAGTTGTGTGTTTTTTTCTGATCACCCAAGATTTTCAGCTTTTAGGGTGTTCAACTGGTGAGAGAGGAATCTATGCCAACTTAACACCACACTGAGGATCTAGCCCTTAATTTTTTTTTTCTTTGCTGTTTGACTGCCTGTATTAGCTACTACTTCCTATACTCATTTCTTTATGGTAAGATTTTTTTTTTCTTTTGTGGCTCTCCGGAGCTATGTTCAAAGATTTCTCTTTGCTAAAGACTGAATGTTTGCCATAGAAACATGTTCCATAACACCAAAGAGAGCTTTTAAAACAAAACAAGATGAAGTGAACTCTTCAATTGTCCAATGATTTTTTAAAGTTGTTTCTATTTGTTCTTAAATCATTCCTCTTGCCTCAGATTTAATTGTATAGACATCACTGGACTAACTACTGTCCCAAATCTTAATAATGTCCCAAATCTTAATGTTCCCCTGTATCCTATAGCACCTAGCTGAAAATAATTATATTACTTAGATAAAATACTTTTCCCTGTGAAACTGCAGCTTATACATCAAATAAGCAACATCCAGTGAAATATGTACTTGTACTTTATGGCAAAGGTCAGCGATGTTTTCCAGCAAGGCGGTTGGAATAATCCAACTCAGTTTGTAGATAAGTGAACATTAGGACTCTGCCAGCCTTTCTCCCTGCTTCTCAGCTGACACAGGGGAATCCTCTATTCACCTGAGCTCATGCCACCGGACTGAAGCACAACATGGGCAGAACTCCTTCTGTGCCAGCACCCCAGATGGCTAATTGTAGCATGGTGCAGGGAGATCTCTCCTCCACTGAAAACCCTTGAAGCCACAGCTCTGTGGGTTGGATCCAAAGGGCTAGATCCAGCTCATGGGCCATAGGTTGACAACCCATGCTCTAGAGGAATTCAAAATAGCCTCCACTGAACTGTTGTATGCTAGGATTTTCAAAAGAGACTTTAGGCATAGAGAACTGAAATGCCATTAATATTTAATGGATATTGGCTGACCAAGTCTTTTGGGTTACTTCACAGCCCTTACTATATTTGAACCTGAATCATCACTTCACTGCTCTGGCTTTAGGGCAATCTAATTCCATTGAAATCAGCATACATACACCAGTCTGAGGGTCAGTAATGTTCCAGTGAATCAGACCCTATGTCTGCAGTTCTTACAAGTAATGGTAGTATCCTCTACAGTTGTTCTGTGAGGGAGTCTACATGCTAGGAGGGGCCCAGGAATTCACAACTGATCATCCTCTCATGGTACATTACTAAAAACAGATAGAGTTGCAAATATCTGCGGGAAGAGCCAAGATGCATTTGTTAGGCCCTTGAGATCTCAGTCAAAGCTGCCATGACTACTTTGAAGTGCCATAATTTTATGAGTCACTGCAACCGATGGAAATTCAAAGGCTCCAATCTAACAGACATCAGAGCAGTATCAGGAAGGTCCACACAGACAGTAGTATAAATACTAGAACTAGGCAGTATGAGGCTCAAAGATAAGGAAAGGAAGCAATTAAATTTCTCACAAACACATTCCACAAGTATATTTCAACAGGATATCCATTTTCATATCCTGTGCTAAAGAAATTCATCACTGAGACCATAAAGGCTAAAGGAAGAGAGGAATGAAATTGCTGGTATTTTAAAAGAACAGTGTTATGGTCATGAATTTTGTAAAGGTAGATGAAGCTTTAAGCTGTTTCTTGGGAGGAGGAGGAAAGGAAAAAAAAATATTTGAAATGCCTCCACCAGTCTCATTGCCCCAGTCTTGGCATCAGGTTTAAATGCTATGGCTGAGAGAGACAAAGCCATGACATTTCCAAGTACATGCTCAGCTTCACACGAAAAAACACTGGAAGAAAACGTGACCTAAACTCCTGACTAGTATTCAAATGATGAAGGGGAATAAAGGAATCTATTCCAAATGTAGAAAATGATAGTATACTATTCCACTAGTATGAAAATGGTAATAATACCTGATATCAGACTTTTTTTTATAGTTTCATCCCAAAGGCCCTCAAACTTTATTAGCTATCCTGAGACAAATAACAAATCACATACTACTGAAATTCAGCCAACTCTGGCCAGAACTAAACCTAGAACAAAAAAAGGACAAAAATGTATATCTGCATAGCAATTTGGGCCAAAGGAAAGGTAATCGCATCCAATATTTTCATAACCATAGCAAACAAGTACCAAATGCAAGAATGAGGTAAAGCAGATTATAATTTCCTAAATGGGAATTTGGCAAGGGTGACAATAAAGGAAACAACTAATTTCCAGAGAAAAAGAGCCAAATTCTGTTTTCATTCACCCATGTAAAACTATTGCAGTCAGTCTTGAAATATAAATAACTTTTAGCCTCAATATTTGTGCTCATTTAGAAAACAACAATGTTGAAGACTATTTTACAATTCAACCATGCATTATGGCTGTCTCCTAATTTCATACTGCATGCCCAGAGTGTACACATACAGATACCTGACATTGTTACCACCTTCTAGACTCTACAGTATAGTAAGTTGTCTAACTAAACTAATGTACATACAAAATACTATTTTAGAATTGCTTCATAGTTGGTAGGGTTGGAAGGGACCTAAGCAGATCACCTAGTCTGACTCCCTGCCATGGGCAGGAAAGGATTCTGGGGTCAAATATTACTTGTTTTAAAATATGGAAATTACATTTTAATACAGTACAGTGTTCTTTAAATAAGGAACACAAAGCATCAAGATAGAAGGCATTTGTAATCCTACTTATTGCTTCTAGAAAGCTTTCTTAGAAAAATGTTCAGATTGATATGGGTTAGATTTATTTCTTGAATCTGCTCTATGATTCAAAATAAAAAATAACTGTTGGGGGCACCTACACATGCACTCTACTAATTGACTAATTAGCTCCACAGTAAAGCATCACCAGCTACACATGTGGTGCTATTAGGATAATTAACTCTTCTGTAAAATAGTGCTGCCTGATACAAGTACTGTTCTACTTGTTATTTATTCTGCCATTACACACATGCAGACATTGACCTGGGCTGGCTGGGGCGCAAGGTTGCTACAGTGTGGGGTGCTCCCTGCTGACTAGTCCTGTACTGTAGCACCTGCATGCCCCAAAAAGCCCTTCCACAGCACACTGAGCTGGAGAGGAACAGCTGTGTAACTGCTGCACCCAGGAGCAATAAACTCCAGCGCAAACTGCACCAGAATTTATTCACACAGATTAATTGTATGTGAAGATGCACCTGTTGAGTCCTTTAAAATTACACTGTTGCACAAACTGAATGGTGGTGTTCAGCTGATATTAACCTATGGTAAGCACTTTGGGATTGTTTAAAGTTACAACATTGTTCATTTCAGTCTTGTTATCACCTTGTGCAAAAATATGGTATGTTGATCAAAGCAACTTGAACTAGTGGATATTCCTATTTTCTAGGGGAAAAAAGCCATTAGAAAGAAGCTGTCACACCATATTTTTAAAAAGGGAAGTGTCAATATTTGGAATGTAGATGTTCATGCCATTTTGTTTGTTTTTAATTATTGCTGCAAATGGGTTGCCAATTGTTTACAGGGGATGTGTATACCTCAAGGACCAGCTTTATTAGGGCCAGAGGAATGTTGCCTCAGCTGCATTGGCACAGATTGTCTGTGTTGCCATGGGATCTATCAGGTGCATATTGGATCCTACATGTACTTGTGTGCATTTTTGTCCAATTAAAAGTTAATTACGTGAAAAAGTTTTGGTGTGATGTGTTTATTGCCTTGTCACTTTTGAACCATGTGACCATTGCCTTTAATGGTAAGGGAACAAAAAGAGTGTGATACAGTCTTTGCAAAATTGTACCTGCCCAGACATCTAGGAAAAATAATTATTTTAGGTGGTCCAGTGAAATAGCGTTAGGTTTATTTTTTTTTAAATTAGTGTCAGTATCAAAATTATAGATAAGTGAATTAATATCGAGAGAAAGATGTCTCTGTGACAAAAATGATGAGCTGGAACTGAGAAGCAAATATTGTTAGCCTTACCATATTTTGTGTTCTAGGGAAAAAAAAAAAAAATCACTTATTTTCTACTCTATAGCCCTCATCTATAATATAGGGATCAAATTTTTTTTCCTATAATTTTGACTGCTTTGTCATGTTAGATACTATGCCATTCAAGACAGATGATCTATTAGTATACATAAGTACAACACCTAGAAACACCAGGTGCCTCTGGTCTTGGTTGGGTTTTTATACTTTTCCTTAATAGAAATAATAGGGTTTTTGACATGTGCAGGTAAATTTTCATGATGTTTTAGAAAGCCTCTTTAGAATATGTTTCAGGGGTTGGGGGGCAGGGGAAGGTCTATGCATACTCCCAACTTCAACAAAATAAAAACCAAGAAATCTCTGTTACCAAGGAAGAAGAATGATCTACAAAATCCTTATATCATTTTTAATTAGTGTGCATTAGTGCATTATTGTAAATTTACATTATACTTTCCTTCGACATGTTAAATTATATACCCAAAAGCCAAATGGTGCAAACAAGGAACAGTAAAATAAATGCTTCAATCTTTATTCTTTCTTCAAAGGACACTTAAGGAATGCCATTTAGTATTTGTTCATATTCTAGACATTGAAACTTTAATATGGCCTCTTTTGTCCTTAATTTTAATAATGTACAGTCATTTAAAAATCTCTTTCCATCTGTGATCCTTCCATTTTGTGCTCCTTTAATTAGGGTCCACAGCTGTGTAAGTGGAATTAGAAATATTAATGGAAAGATAAATATATTTTTAAGCAAAGCAGACAATTTATTACAGTGAATTATGATGTTAAGAATTTGTTAGGGTAAAGAACTAGATACTTTTTAAAATATCCTAAATACATAAAGATAGCATGACACAATCAATACAAAGATAAAAGTAACACAAATGGATGTTACAACATAACAGTCTTTCCAACAAGACGACATATACCATATCACTGAAATAAAAACAAGAAAATCTCCATGAAAGTTCATCCACCTCCAATGATCAAACCTTTGCAGGTTTCTCTAAGCTGTGTAAGCAGGGTCAGGAGTGAACAGAACACAAGTTTGCCCTTGGGGGTGGAGGGCGGACCATTCAGATGCCTACATTGGCTGAGGCCAGAAGGAGAGGAGCACTCCCATGTGCCTTCCAATGTGCCAGGGAAACCCTTTGTTGTCATCTTGGACTCTCCCATGTGCATAGCCCTAGGTTTCCAGCAGGTCAACATGGTGCACCACCTTCAATACCACTGCCATTTGGGTTGCTGGTATGCCATGGTGACGCTTTCTGGAGCTCTCCTGGAAGGGAGTTAGGGGTATGTGCCAATCAGGGTGGCCCAGCTCTTCTACAGAAGGAAGGATTGGGCCCCGGGAACTTGGCACCAGCATCAGCTGGCAAGATGAACCAGCACAGTCTTGAAGGCTTGTTCCAGGCAGCAGGGACAGGGGTGCTCCATAGAAGGATGGATTTATTGCTCGTTTGTAGATTTGTGGATAACTCTAAGATGGGTGTGCTAAAACACACGTTAGTGGACAGTATTTAAAAATAAGTAAATAGATAAATATTATGCAACTATACTGGAAAAGTACAAGCCTGAATTTAGGAAGAATGAAGTTAAATGCAAAAGTACAAACTGAGACCTGGTTTGCCAGGCTTCCGTACATTTATGTCATCAAAGTAATATTGTTGAAGAAAAGGCACATAGTATACTGGAAGGAATTAAGAGCAGTGTTGCATGCTCAATGTTATGGAAAGGGATTGTTCCACTCGTCAATATTAGTGAGGCCTCACCAGTCCTGAATTCTATCCATGATTTTTTTAGTTGAGTACAGCATCCAGTTTTGGAAGAAACTGGACTTGGAGAAATTGGAGAGAATCCAAATGAAAATAACAAAAGCCACTACAGGGTGAGAAATGATAGCATAAATGTAAATAAATGGGTTTCTTTAGTTTAGACAAAATAATAGAATGAAGGAGAATTTGATAAATATTCAAGTGCAGAAAAAATGTTATAAAAAGAATAAAAATCAATTGTTCCATGTCCACAAGCAATAGGACAGGTACCAGTAGAATTAAATTGCAACAAGGGATATTTAGGTAACATTTTAGGAAAAAAAAACTTACTAAAAGTGTGGTTAGACATTGAAAGAAAGGTTGTTGAATTTCCCATCACTGGAAGCAGTGATTCTCAACCAGGGTACCATGGCAGTACAGGGTGCCAATTAGCATTGTTAGATATTCAGACATGATTCACACAGTAAACTCAGATATTTTAAATATAAAACTAAAAGTATTAAAAAAATTCTGACCCATTATGGTCTTTCTGAGCTGCTTGCAACAGAAGAATTGGTCTATTATTTTTTTTTCTAGTAAAAAAACAAAAGCATCAAAGCTAAGAGCCAGCCTTTTTCTGAGGAGTGCCATGAATCTAGTGAGGAGTACCTTGAGTCCAAAAGGTTGAGAAATGGTGGTTGGAATATTTAAATTGATATAAGTATTGGTCTAGGATGGTTCAGGAATGATACCTATTTGATCAGGGGGTTGGACTAGTTGACCTCTTGTTATCCCTTCAAGCCCTGTTTTTTTTTTTTATTCACACTTTAGAATGGCAAAGCTCTGGTAATGTGTAGAATAAGGGTTTCTACAGTTTCCAAGCTGAACAACTGTGTACATATACTAAATCCCTTTATTGAATCACACATTGATATAAAGATTACTCCCATTCATGAGTAATATCTAATATTGTCCTATTATTACTAAAAGATAACGTTAAATAGACGTTGTTGAACTTTTCCTTGAATCTTTCTCCCTATTTAAGAGAGGCCTCCGGCTGTAATTTTAACTACCCCAAATTATTCATTGTCCTTAAGTACAAGTTAGTTTCAGAAGTCTTTCTGCTCACCTCACAATTACTCCAAAATAGCTCATCTATGAGTCTACCCATGTTCTCAGATTGAAGTGGTTTCTCATGAAGTACCTTCTTTCATCTTTCTCTAGCCAGAGGTTTAAATGTAAACAAGGAACAGCAAAGCTGCTTGAAATTGCCACTTTTTGCTTCATGAATATTTGGTTTCACAACACAACATTTTGATGCATAAACATAAGTAGTCAAACATGATGCAAAGCAATTTTTTTCCCAGCAAGTGATTATATCTTTTTTGTGATGAAAATAGCAAAATGCATCTACCTGTCCTAGCCTAGACAAAAGACTGCCAATTTATTTATACCAGATATAAAGACGACATTTTGAACATATAAATGCTTCCCTTTTGGAGAAATTGAGAATTAGATTTCTTTTTCAAAAACTTTTTTTTTTGTATTATTTTTACTCCTGGGAAAACTCTCTCTCTTCTTTTTGTTTCATTATTTCTTTATTTAGTGTGCTGAAATCAACAGTGCTCCAAACAGCATTAACACAAATCAATCATGAAATCTTTTCTATCATGTTGTTCATTCTAAAAAGAAGGAATTGCAGTTTTCCTCTGCCAAATACCCTGTGGAATGGATTGACCAACTGATGTTCCTTTAGGAAGCTAGCACTAAAGACTCAGAAGACGGGATGCTGTTCTGTTTGTTCTCTTATCTGGCAATCATAACATTTAGGGTTCTCTGCACTACGTCAAAGTTAATTCAGCTTACCTATTCCATTTCTCTATAGTTTGTTATGACTGTATTCTAGAGCAAATATTTCAAATATCTCATTTTTCAACCTTGTGATATTTCTGCCCCTCAAGATAGCTCTCTCTCACTTGGCAGTCTTCCTTATCTAGGCTGAGCTCATGTACTAAGCTGGTTGAGCTTCTACATGATACAGCTTGGAATTGGAGAAGGGAAAGGTGATTTTAAGGAACCTTCATGCCTCTTTTCACCCCAGGTTAACCAAAAACTGACTCGATGCACAACTCAACTGAGGGCAGCCACAGAAACCCTTCAATTGGCACACAGTAGAAAGGTATCCATGGGAGCATTCTACTAGCCAAAAGTCATCAGGACCTTCACACTCCTATCCTTCCACATCATGCTACTTCCCCACCGTAAAATGGCAATTTCTACCAAGTATATTAGGTAGAAAGGTAAAATTATCACCAACATAAACTATGGGGCATTTTCAAAGTTTATTTTCCCTATTCCAGTGACAAAAATGACAAATCAATAAGATAAGATTCAACAACAACAAGTGTAAATCCGGCATGTGGGATGTAATAAACACAATGTAAAAATACAGACTGGGGAACAAATGGATATCCTGAAGTAAAGCAGAGAAAGACTTGGGGATTGTGGTGGATCAGATGCTGACTGAGTCAAAAAAGTGTGCTTGAGCTGGGGGGCTGCAGTAGATGACCTTCTGAGCTCCCTTCCAGTCTTAATTTTTTATGATTCCTATGACATTAGAAAGGCCTAAAGATTTGGCCCCAGTTTCTTATTCAGGAATACCAAAAGGCAAAAGCAATGTGTCTAAGTTGTTTACTCCATCTGTGAATAAAACTTACTGGGTGTATCTACATGTGCAATTAATCCAACTTGAGCTGAAGTAAATGAATCCAAATTGAGCTGGCATAAATTAACCCCAACATCACTGTCTACATTTTTGTTTAGCTTAAGCACAGTAATTTACTGTACTGCTGCATAACACTTGTATCTGACGTGACTATCTGGCAGTGCAGTAAATTAGTCTACTGTATCCTAATTGCTATGCACATGTAGAGGGTGATGCATTAATGCACAGCAAATTAGTCTGCTGCACAGTAAAGCATCTCATGTAGATGCACCCACTCATACTAATTAAATGTATGCTTCCATGATAATTGGATGGCAGCCATTTTGTGACCAGTACCATCTGGCCTGTTTATAGCAGTCTTTATCTAGCATATTACAAAGCCCCCTTTTCCCCCAGATTTCCTACTTTTTTCACCCCTTCAAGTTTCTGTGCATTTCTAGAAACACTGAAGTTATGGTTCAAAGAGTTAAAAGTTGGGAGTTATACTGGTGTGTTGGTTTAGTCAGGTAAAATCAAATTACCAAGTACCAGTGCTTAAGTGCCAAAATGTTCCCTGAAGCAGCTTTCATTTAAGATATTAAATGTTCTGATTTTCACACTTCATTAACTCTATAATTCACTGGGGAATGGTTTAGAGCTGTTCCTGGTTTTATCAAAGCACAACAAACACTTTTTTAAAATCTTGCTGACCTCAGTAATTTAACTTAGGCTGTAACCTCAGTCAAGTAAGGACTGTTCAGTGTAATGAAAAACCTAATATTTGCTTCTTATGGCTCATAAACTATAAAAGCTAGAAGCTCCAATATTTGAACTTGGTTCAATTACATTTCCTTAATTAGACCATTAAAAAACCCATTTTTTCATCCAAACCATTTTGAATAATTAAAAAATTGAAAATATTTAAATATTGGAATGATTAAGAAAAATAAGATAAGCGATGTCTTCTTGACATGGGGGAGGGGAAAATCCTTAGAATGAAGTCTTTACCTGTGGGGGTTTTTTATATCTTGCTAGGCATTTACTTATTAAACCTAAAATGTCTCATTTTCTGTGCCCAAACAAAATGAAAGAAATAAGAGATCAGGAGCTGCTTCTTACTCTCTCACTTTCTCTTTTTACCTCTCCATGGTCCTGATCTAGTCAAGTCACTGATGTCTTGATATTCAAAGGACAATAAGCAATTTAGTTGCCCAGGAAAATTTCAATGGATCTGAAGGCTAATTTGGAAATCCCAGAACAACTTTCTCCATTGACTTTTATGAACTCTAGAACAACATGGCTGAGGTAGCTAAATTCATGGAGGAAAAAAAAATAGTTGTTACTTATCTAAACAAATGAGGGTAACTGCGTAAATCATACACCATCAACTTAAAATCAGGGTTTTGGCAGGAGTATACAGGGAAAACATTTTTTGACTTCTAGAATCACTATGCACTGTCCAATAGCATACAAGGAACAAATAGGCAAATTAGACAATGCGTTAATAACAATAGTGGGCCGGTAACATTGACACAAGGCAATGCTAATTGATGTAACTCTTATTTTATTGTTGATTATGTCTATCATATAACCACCCTGAAGGCTCTTTTAAAGTTTTATATCTCATTATCCTAGGTACTGTGGGCTACTTTCTCATCGTATGTGGGGGTGGGGGAGGGGGAAATAAAATAGTTAGGGGAACCTGCATAAAAATGCATGAGTTATGAAAGCGGCTATATTAATAAGTTAGTAACAAGTTTTATCCCTAAAATAGTTCAGTTACATTTTCTTCCACAACCTGCTTGATTTCTATAACTGATGAAAACTGAAAGTGAATGTGAAATGAATAATTTGTGTGTGTGTTCTAAGGATCTGAATTCCATTCTGCTTTTGTTTAGAAGTTCACACCTTCAAGAGTAAATTGGATGCTTATCTTGCTGGGATCCTATGACCCCCCGCTGACTTCCTGCCCTTTGGGCAGGGGGCTGGACTCGATCTCCTGAGGTCCCTTCCAGCCCTGATGTCTATGAAATCTATGAAATTTACAAGACCTTATAAGAACATACTAACTTTCATCAAAATTATTGGAAAAATAAATCCCTCCAAATTTCTGGGGGGGTTGGTTGTGTTTCTCTGGGGTTTTTTTAAGAAGGTGGGGGGAAGGGGGAAGTTTACCATCATTATGGAGCCCTAGAGCGATGGTAACTTTTAAAGTAATTTTAATGACTGAAAAAATACAAGTGGTGCATGAGTGTGGGAACACTTACACACATATGCACACAGGACTGGAAAAATAGATACTATTTAATACCCTCATACTATTTAAACAAATTTAACTTTGTGTCAGCTTTGACACTCCTACCAGGTTCAGCTACATATGAAACATTACTTATTAATGCAACTACAAACTTTCATGAAAACTGAAACAGAATTTTAAAAAAATAATAAAAAGCCATTACAATAATGTTTTAATAAGTTACTTAAGTAATTATGGATTAATTTATATTTGTTTTTGATCTTGTGATATAATTACTTAAAAAATATCTACAGCAACATTAATAAACAATTGAGCACATTTAACAGGGTAGATCACTGAAGTTAAATAACATTCCATAGTATCTAACATCAACATAAATCATATCTCCTAATGAAATCGCTTACAGACTGCAATGAAAATTGGATCAGATCTCAGGATTTTATGAGAGATATGCATATGGTAACTGTATTATTTTTAAGGAAATCTGGGACACGTTTCAAGTGAAGGCAGAATGGTGTGGTGTGCTGGGCAAGCAGGCACCACTGCTGCTGTGCAGGAGCAAGGTCGGTGTACTGGAGCAGTGCTCAGCCCAGCCTGCCCCTCCATCTCCAGCCTGCTCAGGAGAAGCTGGTTTGGGAACGTGCAGATGGGGTGGAAGCTGCTCCACTTCTCCCATCTTGCATTGGCTTAGCAGCAGCAGTACCTGGCCTCCTGCCTGTCTGGCACACCACGCTGTTCCTCTTCCCTGCTGGACTGAGCCCCATGCCCCTGCCTATGCCTACAGCAGTGCAGCTGACTTAAAGGCTCTGCTGCCACACACTCATGCCCAGTAGAGTCAGTAGAGAGAGAGACGGGATCATGTTAGGTGGCAAATTCCAGGATTTTTGTTTCAATTTTGACCATTCAACCAGAAAGTCTGGACTGCCTACAAAATCTAGGACTGTCCTGGACAAAATGGAATAGATGAATACTCTAGATATGCATAGCTTAATGTAAGGAAGCCTTAAGGTCAATGATTTAAACTGAAGAAAATAAACATTGTAAGGAAGTAGGTGGATGATTTAATATCTCAGATGGTTGAAATGTGTGAAAGTCTCTACATCCTATATGTTATGTGATAAGGCACTGTAGTCCCAATTTCAGCTTGTGGTCTGGAAAATTGCCATTAACCACTTGTTTTTGGATTATGAACCTGCAGACCTCCCATGAAGTTCACTGTAGTCCCTTAAGTGACCCATTTCTATTGTCAGTTAAGGTGTTACAAGCATGAGTAACAACATTTAAAATACAGAATGGGCATGTGAGCAAAACTCCAGCAGACTCTGGTAGTGGAATAATTATAGTGAGTTGGGGCAGCCTTGCTCCGCATGCAGTGGTGACATGTAGGGGGTGCACGTGTACCTCCTGACTGGCTGTACTCACTGCTTAGGCAATGGGTGTGGGAGGCAGGTGGGAGCACAAGTGCCCACCCTGCAAGTAGTAGCCAGAGTGTGGAGCGCCGTTGCTCTCCCAGAAGCAACCGCACCCAGTCCCACAAGCAGCTGCAGTGATCAGCCATCTTTCGACCTCCCTCAGTCAGCAGGATTGGCTGTGGGGGAACCCCCCAGTCACTGGGGGGTCATGTGCTCCCCTAACTAAGGCGGCAGCCGTCACCCACATGCATGTGTATAGTCACCCCCTGGCTTGAAGTTCTGTTGTTTTTCCTGGGGCCAGTCTAATGAATTATATGCTAAATCATGAGCCTTTTGCCTTTGTAAAAATATCAACCATAGTTTGTATTATATACAACTAAGTACAAAAGTGCTTCTTAAAATGTGCTTATGGAGTACCTGTGCTAAGACTTACAGCAGTTTCAAAATAGGTAACATGAGACAATTCTGGATGAACCAAGTCTATGGGCACCTGTAATAATATTTCTATATGCAAGTTATTTCAAAGTCAGTGTTTTCAAATTTGCCCCTCACTTCCATGTGGTTAGGGAGAGCAGGATCTGACAGTAAGTAGTGAGGAAGGGGCTTCTGGAGCAAGAAGTTGGGGGGCACAGAGCTACCTGACCTCTCCTCCCCCAACTTATTTTCCCTGCTATAGCAGTGGGAAGGGGACAAATGAAAGGCAAACCACCAATAATTTGATTCTATATCTGGAAAATTATAACAAATTTATAATTTTTCTATATATGAAATCTAATAATTAGGAGTTCACCTTCTATTCAGAGTCATGTTACATTTGAATAAATATGGTAATAGTTCTTTGCCTTACCTAGAAGAGATCTAGATACTTTGGATAATAAATCACTACACCGTTACTTAACAATCCTACCTAGATTCCCAAATAATCACAAGTAAACGCAGCATCATGTTACCACAAATCACCACAATTATATAACTTGTTGTAGTTTTAACATTGTTATTTTAAAAAGTATACTCTAAATGTATAAAAAATACATCTGCCATTCAAAAAACAATCAAAAAGATATTTGTCTTTTGTTTGATTTTAGGTGTACAATCAATACTTATAAACATAGTGTAATAAAGTCTTGGCTAAAACAATATTAACCACAATTCTGGAAAACTCCTTTCACAAGGACTGAAAAAGAACCACTCCTGTTCAGATTAAATAGGAAGGTTTTTTGCAGTATGCCTTGAACTGTAGTTTTTGGGGTCTTCAAAGTAAACAAAGAACTCTTTCATGGGAACAACCAGCCACCAAAATTCATTCACACAATCTTCAGCTACTACAGAAACCAGTAAAGTCTTCTAAATGACTTCTATGGGAGTTGGTTTGGGCTGCCAATGACTGCCATAGTGACTGGTACAAGACAAAGGATATTCTTGTAGTAAGGAAACTGGAGTCCAGAGGAGAGCCACGCGCATGATCAGAGGTCAGAAAAACAGAACTTACGATGACAGGCTGAGAGACATGGGACTCTTTAGCCTGGAAAAGTGTAGGCTCAGGGGTGATCTGATGGCCACCTATAAGTTTATCAAGGGTGACCACCAGGATCTGGGGGAACGTTTGTTCACCAGAGCGCACCAAGGGATGACGAGGTCAAATGGTCACAAACTCCTGCAAGACCATTTTAGGCTGGACATAAGGAAAAAATTCTTTACTGTCCGAGCCCCCAATGTCTGGAACAGTCTGCCAGCAGAGGTGGTTCAAGCACCTACATTGAACACCTTCAAGAGTAAATTGGATGCTTATCTTGCTGGGATCCTATGACCCCAGCTGACTTCCTGCCCTTTGGGCAGGGGGCTGGACTCGATGATCTCCCGAGGTCCCTTCCAGCCCTAATGTCTATGAAATCTATGGATGTAGGAGAGGAGAGAAATTTGTTCAATTCCTGCTCTGAGCAGCCATATTGTTGTGCTACATTGGGTATGTTGTAAACTCCTGGTGCTCTGGTGTAGTGCCCGAAGACTGGAAGAAGGCCAATGTGTGCCGATCTTCAAGAAAGGGAGGAGAGTGGATCCGGCTAACTACAGGCCCATTAGCCTGACTTCTATTCTGGGGAAGATCTTAGAAAAGTTTATTAAGGAGGCCATCCTTGAGGGACTGGCCCAGGCTAACATTCTAAGGGATAGCCAGCACGGGTTTGTTGCAGGTAGGTCTTGTTTGACCAATCTCATTTCCTTCAATGACCAGGTGACCTATCATCTGGACAAGGGAGAAGAGATTGACGTCATATATCTTGACTTCAAAAAAGCTTTTGATCTGGTATCCCATGATCAGCTCTTGGCCAAACTGGCCAGTTGTGGCCTTGGCTCCACCACGATCCGCTGGCTGGGAAATTGACTCCGTGGTCAGACCCAGAGGGTTGTGATTGATGGCAGTCACTCATTGTGGTGCCCTGTGATCAGTGGGTCCCTCAAGGCTCTGTCCTGGGACCCATACTGTTCAACATCTTCATTAATGATGTGGATATTGAAGTCAGGAGTGGACTGGCCAGGTTCGCCAATGACACCAAACTTTGGGGCAAAGCATCCATGCCAGAAGATAGGCGGGTGATCCAGGCTGACCTGGACAAGCTCAGCAAATGGGCAGATAAGAACCTGATGGTGTTTAACACCGAAAAATGCAAGGTTCTCCACCTTGGGAGGAAAAACCTGCAGCACCCTTATAGGCTTGGCAGTGCTACATTGGTTAGCACTACAGAAGAAGGAGACTTGGGGGTCATCATTGACCACAAGATGAACATGAGCCTGCAATGTGATGCTGCGGCTAATAAAGCGACCAAAACGCTGGCTTGCATCCATAGATGCTTCTTGAGCAAATCCCGGGACGTCATTCTCCCCTTGTACTCGGCCTTGGTGAGGCCGCAGCTGGAGTACTGCGTCCAGTTTTGGGCTCCACAATTCAAAAAGGATGTGGAGAAGCTTGAGAGAGTCCAGAGGAAAGCCACGCGCATGATCAGAGGTCAGGAAAACAGATCTTACGGCGACAGGCTGAGAGACCTGGGACTCTTTAGCCTGGAAAAGCATAGGCTCAGGGGTGATCTGATGGCCACCTATAAGTTTATCAAGGGTGACCACCAGGATCTGGGGGAACGTCTGTTCACCAGAGCGCACCAAGGGATGACGAGGTCGAACGGTCACAAACTCCTGCAAGACCGTTTCAGGCTGGACATAAGGAAGAATTTCTTTACTGTCCGAGCCCCCAAGGTCTGGAACAGTCTGCCAGCGGAGGTGGTTCAAGCACCTACATTGAACACCTTCAAGAGTAAATTGGATGCTTATCTTGCTGGGATCCTATGACCCCAGCTGACTTCCTGCCCTTTGGGCAAGGGGCTGGACTCGATGATCTCCCAAGGTCCCTTCCAGCCCTAATGTCTATGAAATCTATTAAATGTTTCTTGATCTGTGTTTCAGTTCCCCATCAGTAAAATAGGATAACAATCACTTCCTTTCTAAACAGAGCACATCTAAGACTAAGTGCATTAATGTCTATTGACAAGTTTACATGCAATGGTGCTCAAATATTATGATGATAAGTATGTGGCTGCATAGATGCCAGCTAATATCAGTGACTGGGATATGTGTATCTGGAAGATTCAAATGAATGAACATATGAACGAGTTGGAAAACAAAATGACAAAATTTAAATGGGCACATTTTTCAAGAAATCTACACTTTTTTTTTAAGGATGTAGCCAAGGAGACAGCATGACATCACTAAAAAAATTGCTTATATTTTTTTGGGGGAAATGTAATTATTAACAGCAATTAAAAAAAATATCAATGCAGGGAATTACCTGGGGATTACTAAACAGCTGAGGTTAATTAGCAGCCACCAGCACCTTCAAGTTCTTAAATAATTTCCCAAGAAATGACCTCACCGCAGTCATTATGACTTAATTAATTGAAAGATTAATAAAGATTCAGCCTTCAGCTTGATTTTTATGTACTCTCTCATATCTTACTAAATTGATAGCAATAGGAAGATGCCATTAAAAATGTCCATTTATTCAAATAAACCTATTCAGTAACATACTGCATGCCTCCAGAACCTCAAACCTCCAGCAACCTCAGTTAGAGGTGTTCTTCTGTACTATACAGCTTTAAATTAAATTAGTTACATTAACCCATGGCCCTGACATGCTACTAAGATTTCTGTGGCACAGTGGAGACTATACCTTTTCTAACCTTATTCCAAAACATTTCATATTTATTCTGACTAGAACTAAGGATTTAGACTTATCAGCAAAGGAAGATTGCTATGGCTGTTCTGACCAGCATCAGTTACATAATGATTTCTAACAATTTCTATGAACTTTGTTTGAGCTTTGAGTAGTATTTACTTTGAGATTTTATACCTTCAGAGTATACTTTTTAAATATTCAGAGTATACTTTTTAAATAACAATGCTAAAACTACAGCAAGTCATATAATTGCTGTAACATCATACTGCAGTATGATGTTAAAGCAGAGGAACAGGCAGGGCCAAGATAAGAATATATACAATAAAGAACAACACAGAAAAGGTAGAGTGAGAACCTTGGTCCTCCCTGTTTTATCATGCAAACAGGAAGGGATAGTCACTGCAATTAAGGGATGGCAAGTTAAAGACAATACAAGGATTTTTTTTATCCACACAATTCATTATTAGACTGTTGAACTCATTGCTGTGGCATTCTGTTAGCAACCTTCCAATAATTGACTGGACGTACACATGGACATATAATAAACCTCATGTTCCAGGATGTAAACCAAGTTTTAACTACTAGAAAATAAAGGCAAAAAGTGTTTTGCCTTTCCTCCAAAGTATCTTGTGTTGGCCTTAATCAGAAACAAGCTACTAGACTAGATGGACTTTAGGTTTGAAATAGAATGGTTATTTCTGTATTCATGTCTCTAGTTTTCAGTATCACCAATCTTTGTTAGGATTAAATATGTTTCCTCCATGTTAGGAAACAGACATATAGCATAAATCCATTGTGACAAATTGGAGACTGGATTTTTATAGGCTGTTTTTTCAAATAGAATTGAAAATTACAACCTTATGAATATGATGTAAAATAAACAAAAGTAGATATATAAAGAAAAGTGACCATTAAAGGAAAAGTTTGTTTGTATGTTTTGGTTTTCATTAATATAATTACTCCATTATGTTTTTTTTAATGCAGTTCCACTAGAAATAAAATATATTAACTAGTGGATTATTTAGTTGCACTGGAAAAAATATATTTCTGACAGCTAAGAGGATATTTTATAAATGCAACTTGGCCAGAACTATTGGTACAGACTGCATGCATCTACCACATTCATCAATAAAGAAAACACTAGTTTTTGTGTACTGAAATTACTTCTGACTAATCTAACATTACAGCTGTACTTGCAGCAAAACCTATTCTAATGTCATTTAAGTATTTCTATTCTGAAAGGCCCCCTTTCAGCTGCTTATTATGGTCTCAAATTTTTGCATTTTAGGCTAAAAATATTACTGTGCAAGCTCAGTCAAAAGACATTTTTTAAAAGATTCAAGGAAAATAGTAGTGAATGAAGAGATACATTTTATAAATTATACCAATTATTTCCAACCATTTTTGAACAAGTCTAGTACTCCAGTTTGACTGAGAAAGGATGATGAATTTTTAAATAGATTTAATCCTGCCATCAGAATTAAAATTATGGACATCACCTTCAGTAATGCTTAACTATGAGAAATCCACAATGCACATTTAACACTCTTCTGTAATGTTTAATAGAAAGAATAGACAATGCACTTTCATGGAACCATTTTTTGAGTCACAGATTGTTAAACTGAAATGGATCTTGGAAGATCATCAGGTCTAGCCCCCTGCACTAGGCAGGAAAGAAAACTGGGGTCAGGTGACCCTAGCAGGTGATCATCTAGTCTTCTCTTGAAGATTTCCAGGGTAGGTGATTGCACAACCTATGGAGGGAGCTTATTCCACAGTCTGGACACCCTAACTGTGAAGCAGCTTTTCCTAATGTTGATCCTGAAATGGTTTTCCAGGAGTTTTTGTCCATTACTCCTGGTTTTCCCCAAGGGTGCTCTGGGGAACAGTCGTTTGCCAAGCCCTTGATGTAATGGTAAGCTGCTACCAAGTCCCCTCTCACCCTTCTCCTTTTTAGGCTGAAGTCCCAGCTCCCTCAACCTTTCCACATATGGCTTGCAGTGCAAGTCTCTGATCATATCAGTGGCTCTTCTCTGGACTCTCTTAAGCTTTACCATGTCCTTGTTAAAGTGTGGTGCCAAGAATTGGATGCAGTACTCCAGCTGCAGTCTCACCAATGCTGAGTAAAGCAGAAGAATTGCTTCCTTGATTTTGCATGAGATGCATAGATTGATACACAACAGAGTATTATTTGCCCTACTGGCTACAGCGTCACACTGCCAGCTCATATTCATACTGTGAATTCATTCTATTATTACCCCTAGGTCCCCATCATTCATAGTGCTGGTCAGTTTGGCTCTGACAAGCCAGTAGGTATGTTAAAGATTGTTCATCCCCAGGTGGAACACTTTATATTTCTCGATCTTGAACTTCATCTGGTTTCGATTCACCCGACGTATTAGCCTGTCTAGGTCCACCTGTATCTGCAGCCTATCTTTAAGCGTGACCACGCTTCTCCATAACTTGGTGTCATCCGCGAACTTGGTCAGTGAGCTCTTTACCCCCACATCCAAATCACTGATAAAGATGTTGAAAAGAACTGGACCAAGCATCAACCCCTAAGGGGCACCACTGGGATAACAGATCCGTTCATTAGAACTCTCTGGGTCCTTCCCCACAATCAGCTTCCTACCCACCTAACTGTAACTTGGTTAAGCTCACAATCCTCCAATTTTCTCATGGGAACATTGTGGGATACCAGATAAAAGGCCTTTTGGAAGTCAAGGTCAACCTCCTCTTTCTTATCCAGTAGGGCTGCCCGAGGCTTCGGACCATGCTTTGGATCCAGAGAAGTTTTGGACACTTTGGCATCTGAATCAGCATGCCTGGATTGAATCACTGGCTTCGTTAGAGTTTCTGAAGCAGTTCAGAGCTTCCGAAGTGCTTTGGAAAAGCTTCGGAGCTGTTTTGGAGATCCAGCCATAGGGTATAATGGGGTATCAATGAAATATCTATAACTTCGTTGTTTTTTGTCTGATTTGGATGAAACTTGCAGGGGTGGTGGCAGGCATTATGCTCTCAGCAGAGCAGAGTTTCAAGAAGATTAGTGCTGGGGTTTGGGGGGAACTGCACCTCAAGCTGCTGACAGGCAAAACTCATGACATAGATGACCCTGTGTGTATTCAGGTGCAGTGGGCTGAAAACTACAAGGGTGGTGGCCCGTGGTCAGGCCACAAAGCCTGCCAAGTTTCAAGGAGATAAGTGTAGGAGTTTGGGGGAAACTGCAACTCAATCTGTAGACAAGCAAAACTCATGACATGGGTAACACTGTATGTGTTAAGGTGCAGCAGGGTGAAAGCTGCAGGGATGGTAGCCCCTGCTGAGGCCACAATTCTGCCAGCTGTTGAGGAGATAGGTGCAGGGCTTCTGGGGCTCTGCACTCTGGGTGCTGACAGGCAAAACTCATGACATGGGTGCTTGTGCAACTGTGTCTGACTTGGGGTGGGGAGTGGGGATCTCTTTCAGTCCTGGCTGCTATGCTACTGTGTTACCAGTTACCAATCAATCATGATTTACTCAGGGACCAGCTCAATACACATTTGCTAGCTAATGTAACCAGTTAATTAGCAACAATAAACACTTTCAAAACTACAGACTAAGGAGAGGAAAGAATCAATACTGACAATCAACTGCCTCAAGACAGAGTCAGTCAGTTGCACAAGCACCCATGTCATGAGTTTTGCCCGTCAGCAGCCAGAGTGCAGAGCCCCAGAACCCAGAAGCCCTGTGCCCATCTCCTCGACAGTGGGAATGTTTCATCGCCTTAGCAGGGGCTACCATCCCTGCAGCTTTCACTCTGCTGCGCCTTAACACATAATGTCACCCATGTCACAAGTTTTGCTTGTCTGCAGATTGAGGTGCAGTTTCCCCCAAACCCCTATACTTATCTCCTTGAAACTTGGCAGGTTTTGTGGCCTGACCACGGGCCACCACCTTTGCAGTTTTCAGCCCACTGCACCTTAACACACACAGGGTCATCTATGTCATGAGTTTTGCCTGTCAGCAGCTTGAGGTGCAGTTCCCCCCAAATCCCTTGAAATTCTGCTCTGCTGAGAGCATGAAGCCTGCCACCACACCTGCAAGTTTCATCCAAATCAGACAAAAAACAACAGTTATAGATATTTCACTGATTCCCTATTATACCCCATGGGAAGCTTCAGAGCCACTTCAGCCAGATCAAAGTGGGAACCTGGTCTGAAGCTCTGGATTGGATCGGTGGCATTTGGAGTGGCTGGATCCGAAGCTGGATCAAAGGCCTACTCAGACAGGCCTATTAGCCAGGTGATTAGTTATCCATCATAGAAGGAGATGAGAATGGTAAGACAAGACCTGCCCACAATGAAGTCATGCTGGCTATTATTCAGAACCCTACCTGTTGTAAGTCTATCACACTTATACTCCTTGATGAATTTTTCCAGGGTTTTCCTTGGGATAGATGTTAGGCTAACTGGCCTACAGCTACCTGGGTACTCTCTTCTCCCTTTCTTGAAGATGGGCACAACATTGGCCCTCTTCCAATCCTCAGGGACCTCTTTGGAGCACCACAGTTTTTGGAAGAGTTTCGCCAGGGGTTCTACAATGACTTTGGCCAGTTCCTTCAGCACTCTTGGATGAAGTTCATCCAGTCCTGCTGACTCATGTCTATTTTTTTTAAGCTGATCACACACCAGTTCTATGGCAATACTAGGAAGGTGGTCATTTCTACCATGCCCATTTCTGTACCCTATCTGGCATTATTTTCCCCTTGGCCCACTGAAATACTGAAGTAAAGTAGTCATTCAGGAGTTCAGTTTTCTCCTGAGTGCCAATAACCAGCTTTCCTGAGATGTTGAGCAATGGCCCCACACTCCCATTTTTTTTTCTCCTGTTCCCTACATACCTAAAGAAGGACTTCTCATTGTCCTTGATTTATGTTGGTAATTTAAGTTCAGTCGCCACATTAGCCTTTCAGCTGATAGGAAAGTAGTTTAAATAAGAACATGAACTACATTATTTCATACATGCGTGTCACTGGGCTACTTCACAATTCTAAGAATTAAAGCATGTGGCAACTATGGGATCAAGAAGTGTATATCTATTGTAAAAACTATGGGTATCAAGAGCAGAACTTATTGATGTCATTACACTAGCGACCTATGGCCATTCACAACATCAACATGCCAACAAGTATTCAACTGCAAACCTTTGCTGAAAAAGTACAATACCCTACTTGTTGAGCCAAATCAGAGCCTGGATTGGTTGTTAACACCATCTACCTAGGACACACAGAAGAGTATTTCTTGTTCTATCCAGAGGGCTGTGGTACACATAGAAAATAATTGTTTATAAGTCAACAATGTAAAAAGAACATTCTGCCTAGTACAAGTTACTGCAAACAGTATTTGTTGTAACTGCTAGAAAGTTTGCTAAAAAGTTCATTTCACTTGATTAAAATAATGTCTATCAAAGGAAAACCATTACCAGGTATAAATATATGCCATTATCATTCACACATACACACACACACACACACACTTCCAATTTTGCAGCCAATAGTGCATAACTGGGTTCTACACACTGGCTTATTTGGTACTCAGCAGGCAAAGGACAAGAGGTAAAAGGACAAAAGAAAGTTTTTTTTTTTTTACTTGCAGCTGCTGGCAATCTGTGTTTTTTTTAATTGTTTCCATGGAAATGTTGGTTGCATGTGTGTAGATAAGGATATGGAATTAGAACACAGACTTGTGCTATTATTAACATATATTTTCTCTATTTCAATATCTATTGCTGGGCAGCTACCCAAGAGTGTAACTTTTTCATGATAAGGAGCTAGCTTCTTTTACAGTAAAAGCTAAGTTCACTACTTGCACAATCCAATACATGATCAGTGGTGGGAGTGAACCTGCATTTACTCCAGATGAAAATATAGTGCTTCCCTCTGTATGGGCTCCTTGCATCCCCCTCCTTTTTAGACAAGTAATTTCCACACTCTCTAGAAAGGAAGGCATGTTTGTAATTAAGACAATGGCCCTTGGGAAATTGGGGTGCAAATTCCATATACAGACTTCCCAAATCATTTTCAATTTGTGCCCATCACTATGCTTTGCTTGTTTAGCTGTATATTGAAGTGAGTTATTTTCCTTTTACCTTTTGTATTGTTTATTAGAATGAAGACTCCTCCAAGCAGTGTCTGTTTTTTTTACCACCCATTTATGGAATGTAGCATACTGGGGCCTTCAAGAGCTCTTGCAATACAATACACATAACAATAATGATTTAGTTATAAAAGTGTTTTGTCCTCTTATTACATTTTAAATTTGTTGGTAAATATAACTGTAAAGATCAAAAACATGTGGGGGGAGGAGAGAGAGAGAGAATATTTTCTTGTGAAAGAAAAAAAAAAAAAGAAGTGCACGCCTAATTAGCTTACAGAGGAGACTAAAGAAGTGGACTGGACAGAGGTGTACAAAATAATGAAGGATATAGAGAAGGCCTGTGTATCCTAGGATTAAAAGCAAGGGGACAGTGATTGAAACTGAAAGCCAAAGTTAAAACTTATTAAGAAAACAAAATACCACGTTTTTAACACAATAAATCTTCAAGACACGCTGCCCAAAGAAATCAGAGTCCAAGAGCTTGTATTATCCCAATACAATTACATTTTTCTACAGAAAATGAAAACATCCACAGTTACTATAGAGCCAGATTGTGTAATCTCCCCACTCTGACAGGCAAGACAAGGACTGCCCATAATCCATTCCTTGGCTAACTAATGCAGTTTTTGAAATTTTTGTTCCAGAAATATTAACAAATAAGCAATTCTGAGGGTGCCAGCAGAAATAATCTATAGGCTGGCAGGATTATTAGGAATGGCTTTTTATGCATTGCAAAGAAGCTTTCACTGAAGTCTACAGTTAAAGTTGCCTGCCACTTTCCATTATAAGATGCTACTTTTACCTGTTTATAATTCTGACAAACTAACTAGTCACGCTAAAAATTTCCAAACTCTGTGGCTGACTTGGCAGAAACAACATAAACAATTCAACCATTTTTCAAAAATAAGGTGAAAACAAAACACAGTGTTACCCTTATTTTCAGTGAGTAGCTTAAAGAATTCCATCCTTTTAATCACTACTTTAAAATCCATACTTTCCCCAATACCTACAACACTGGCCAAATTAGTTAACAGTCCCTATCTCTCAGAATTATCCTGTTGGATCACAGGAAGAAAAGAGGTAATGGTCTGATCTAAATAGAGAAGGATAAGCAGCCTGGTTGTGTTGATGATGAGGACTTGTTTATAGGGGTATAGGGGGACAAACAACACCTACTGCCTCTTGGTCTAAAGCTGTTTGAGGACTTTGTATGCTACCACAATAGAGGAAGGTATACATGACTGTAAATATATAACAACAATACTAAGGGATAGATTTGAACACAGTATTTGAGAGCAAGAACAGAAGGGGACAGGAAATGAAGTTGCTACAAACACATTCCCATCAAGAGCTTTTTTTTAATGTTAAAATAATTGCTAATATAGTTTCTATGAAACCATCTACAATTAGTCTCCCTAGCAATTGAAGAGCAACTTAATACAACCTAGACACTGCTGTAATAACGATGCATATATTATAGGGTATATCTACCTGGAGTGCAGCCTAGAAACCTGCTGGCAGAAAAAGCAAAATTATTTCCCAGTGCCAGGGCCTTAATAAAGCTAAAACTACATCTTGTTAAGCACATTGATTCTTCATGGGAGAAAGACAGGGATTTTAATCCAGCCATTAAAATGGATAGGTCAGTGAAGAGAACACGTGGTATGCTATATTCTGGATGTTACAAGGTGACTAGCTCCCTGAAGGCCTCAGAAAAGCAGAGTTATGGATGGCTGAGGATGGGGCAAAAGCCAGAAGAAGATGGTTGTCTGGACAGGTCATGTCTCCAGATAATTCTGGGAGAATTTGTGGAATTATTAAATTTCTAAATTAAACTTCCTAGCCTAACATCCTGAAAATCTGTAACCATGTCCTAGCAACATTACTTAGGTGAGCAAACAGGGCACTACCCTTAGGGTATTTGTAAATGACACAGGGGTTTAATTCTCCCTAAATTGAAGTGGTGCGTTTTTTAAGACACCACTTCAATTTAAGGTGAAGTAAACTCACATATCATGTACACATGTATAAGAGCAGATCCTTACCTGCCTCTCCAGTGGCAGGGAGGGGAAAGCAAGCTGCTGGCAGGCAGAGTGGTCCCTGAGCTGCAGGGGGGGAGGGGCTGATGCTTTCCTCCATGGCTGTGGTGCCCCGCCCCAGGCAGCACCCTGCCACAGTCACCTAGCTTGGGCAATCCTGGGAGGCGCTGCAGCCATGCAGGGAAGCACCAGCTCCCATGCAGCTCAGGCATGTGTGTGTGGGGGCGGGGGTGCAGGGAGAGAAAAGATCACGTTTGCCACTTTTTAACTCCCCCCCCTTCTGTTAAGCCTGCCTCCCAGGCTGCTGCCAGGCTGCCTGCATGGTCTGCTGGCACAGCTCCTGAGCTGCATGGAGCCCAGTGCTTCCCTCCACTGCTGTAGGGTAGGAAACTGAAACTCCTCAGAGGTGTTTTACTTTGCCAAAGTCATTTGCTGCATCCCAAAGTCATTTAAGATACGTTATGTGCCAAATGTGTTACAGTGGCTGAAATTAACATGCACTATGCCGCCAAATGTGCAAACAGCAATGCTATAAATGTGACACAAAAGGCATTTAACCCACTTTAAATCTGCTAAAAATTGTTACCTTGTCCTCTACAAACAGCCTTAGATGCCAGCTTAGCAGGGCCATCAGAATCTCCCTCAATACCTGTGGAGTCCACACCTCAGCAGCAGCCCAGCATTGCTTTTACAACAACAGCCAGGTACATGGACACTGCACTGCTGCTGTAAGAGCAACAGCCAGGGTGGATAGACCATGCTGTAGCTGGGGCTGGGGCTGGGGCTGTAGCAGCAGCAGCAGCAGCTGTGGCTTGAGTCCCCACTGTAGGGAAACTCTTGTAGTCTACCCTCTGCTCTCAGAACCCCTATCCTACAACCCCCAATGGCATCTCCTTGTCTCTACCCTGCTCCTGCAGGGTTTGACCAGGGTGCAAACCCTGCTCGTTATGTCTCTGAAGTTCAGCTTATGGTTTATGAAATGAATGAGCCCTTCTTTAATGACTAATTTCTTATATGAATCTCAAGAGTCCATCTGTTGTTGTTGGCAGTCCCTTGGTCTGAGGATGAAAGCCTTCCAGTAAATAGGGAAGTCATTAGTGTGTCCATAGAGGACTGAGGAGATCCATCTAAGATCTGCATGTTCAACTGCAGACACAGGAAATAATTTCACAAGGAAGGAGTAGATTCTGGCAATACCAGGTCACAGTTCTTTCCCTTTGCTTCTCAGAACTGAAGTATGTTTCATAGAATCATAGAAAATAGGGTTGCAAAGGACCTCAGGAGGTCATCTAGTCCAACCCCCTGCTCAAAGCAGGACCATACCCAACTAAGTCATCCCAGTCAAGGCTTTGTCTATCTGGATACTCTTACCAACTTCTAAGGATGGAGATTCCACAACTTCTTTGGGTAACCTGTTCCAGTGCTTTACTATGCTCCATGTGAGAAAGTTTTTCCTAATATCTAACCAAAAATTCCCTTTCTGCAACTTGAGACCATTGCTCCTTATACTAAAGAGATTCTAATCTACGTGATACTGGTTATTCCTCTACTGGTTATTCCTATCTCATTGTTGAAATCCATCAACAATGAGATACAGAAGAGTTTCTATATAGATGGAAAAGTGTTGGCACAATCACACATCTTTGTTTGAATCCAGTTCTAATAGTGAAGAGGTCTGTTTTTGAGCTATTGCTCTGGACAATTGCTGTCATGTCATCTTGAGGAGGTCTGATAATGGTAACATTTGATGGACATTCAAATCTCATCAGAATTTTCCATAGGACCTCTGTTGATTTAATAAAAGGCCTTAGTCAGATGAAAGCAGGCCACGTAAGGATCGTGGTCTTGCTCACAGCACTTCTCCTGCAGTTATCTAGCAGTAAAGAACGTACCTCTTGTAACTCAGAGTGGTCCGAAACAACAGTGGGACACAGAAAGAATCTCCTCAGCAAGGAAAGTGATCCTACTTAGAATACAGGCGAGGATCTTGTCTGCAGGTGCAATTAATGGGATGCAATAAATGGCAGCACATATTGTGCCAGTATTTATGGTTCCCAGGTGCCATGTTAACACATGCCCAGTACTGCAGCATGTGAACTGAGTTGGTGCAGCCCCAGATGGCAGGGGGCCCAGAGGGTTGGTCTTCCAGCCCAGGGCTGCTCCAACCCAGCTAAATGTTCTGTGGAGGGTCTGACTGGGACACAAGGGTGATCCTGCGAGGGGCTAGCTAGCAGGCAGCCCCTACACTGAAACACCTCTGTGCTCCACCCAGGTTCATCAGTGCTTACACATGGATTGAGGCACAGTAAATAATGCCACTGCAAAATAGGACTTTTATTTACAATTACTAACCTATGGAAGCATTTATTAGTTTACTGCAATGTAATAACACTACACGTGTAAAAACAGAGACTTTACTACAGGGCTAATTAGGCAGCTCCACAGTAAGTGTCTAGCGTAGACACATCCAGCTATGTGCAGGAGTGCAATATGATGATAATTGTTGCAACCCAGTTGATCCCCTTTCTTGAATATAGTAATGATTTTGGCATCTCAAGTCACTGGCGTTCTGTTCATGTTTCCAGATTTTCTAAATAATGATGTGTAGTTAGTGAGAAACTTTGTTTGTTTTTGTTACTATTTTGCTTATAAATTTCAGTTGATATTGCATCAGGACCATGTGCTGTGTTGCTTAATGCTTAATCAAGGCTTCTTGATACATTGCTAGATCTTCATGGTAGTCTTTAATGGATTGCTGTGGAATAGCTTCAATGGTATTGTCTTTGACAGTAGTCTTGGTTCATGAGCTCTTGAAAGCGCTCCTTCCAACTTATGTTGCTGGTGGAGCAGTTTTTAAAGAGTGCTGTTCCATCCTTGGACACCAGAAGGATGGGTTCTTGTGTCCTGTGTCCAAAGACAGCATTGGCTGTGCTGAAGAAACTATTTATGCAATGTCCATCAGCAAACTTTTAAATCTCTTTTCCTTTGTTTCTCCCACCACTTGTTTTTCCCTCGAAATTTTCCTCTGGGTCTTAGATTGAATGTGATAATAAACAGAGGAGAGTAATAGCAGAAGTGTTATAATGATTCAATATTTAACATTTGTACAGCATATTAAAGATGAAAAAATGACTGTGTATTTGGGGAGAACACAGTTGCATTTAGAAAAGGATTGTTTCCATTGTTTATCTGCACATTACCACTATCTTCGTAGTACGGAGAATTTTACAAGTGTTCCCCCTTCCTTTTCCCTCATGAGGAAGTGAATAGTGTAGTTCCTGCTAGTATCTGAACATCTGTGAAATCCACTTTCCTTGCAAAATGAGAAAACAGATATGCCTGGTACTTAATTGTCCAAGAGCAGACATCAGTGTGCCAAATAGGAGATGAGGACACACACTATGCTTTGCATAACTCCTTACTGTAGGAACAGATGGGGACTCACAGAGCATCCAAACTGCAGAGTTAACATGACCATAGTCAAGACACTGTGAAACACATTCAGAAGTCAATTTAAGGACCAAAATGTGCCAATAAAAATTTGGAACAAAATTCTGCGATCATTTGCAGCCATGTACAGCCCCACTGATTTTAAGAGGGTTACATAGGGGACAACTGAGTGCAGACTGATATATTTCTAACACTTGGCACTTGAGCATTCTTTTTGTGCACTACAACATTTTCTTTGTTCTTTGACTGAATTAACTCAGGGAGGTAACCTTTGCCATTAAAGTGAGTCATGTAGCACAGAAATAGTACCTGCAAATAGTAACCATTTAAGGTACATGATATTAAAAAGGCACATTCAAGCCTACCTTAAGCCTATGCAGGAGAAGAAAAAGAGGACAGTTTCCACCCATGAGTTACTAAAATCCATTTTTGTTATTAGTTGTTTGCTTCCACCTACACTTTCCTATGCTTTCAGCCCACATTGCAGCTCATTACATAATGGAGAACTTATCTGTTTCCACAACAAACTGGGTAATAGTTTACGCGCCTATGAAGCTTTTTATATGAAACATCTCCAATAAAAGACCATCAATAAGTGTGACAGAAGAATTTGACTTAGACCAGTTTATTAATCATAAACTACAGATTCATTAATATTTCTCATTGTATTGAGGTTCAATTAAATGCTTTCTGTTTGGTGACAGGAAAGTAGTACACATGGGGAGCCGGGGGACCCTTTAATGGAGAAACGAAGAACTCACAACTATAAAATGTACCAATTGATTGTTCCAGAGAAATATGTTGCTATCAGAATTCAAAATGTTTTGTTCCCCCCACCCCTAAGAAGAAAAGGAGAAAGAAGATACTGTCGTTTAAGTTTTATGAACGGGTTGGTTTTTACTGGGATATCTTTGTTGCCTGCTAAGAGTGAGTTATTCTGTGAGAAGGAAGAGCACTAAATGAAATGGGTGAGATTAATTCTGTTGTAACAAGCTCATAATTAGTTTCTGTTTACTTAATACAATCTTGGAGCTGGAGAATAAGTTAATTAGAACCATTTCCAAATAATGTCAGGTCCCAAACACTGCCTGAATATAAATATGCTGCTGCTGCAAATAAAGCAGCATCCTTAGATTATTAGACTTCAAGCCAGAATCCTGGGGCCAAACTGTTCAAGCCCTCTTTCCATAGAGGGAAAGAAAGGACATGTGAATATCAGTCTGCTTGCTGATTTAGTCAAACAAATGGTGGTTTTAGTTTATATTTGACACTTCCAAAAGGTGAGGAAATTCTGGGACAAGACCAGTTCAGCTGTGTAATAACTAAAAGCATTTTCCATGAGCCTTCATGTTTGATTCACGGAAGAATAATAGTAGGAAATTTTCGTGGTAAGGGAAGAAGTTGACTCAAGTGTCAGTGTAGGACTTACCACTAATGTACACTGGGTGTGTCTACACATACATTTACTCCAACCCAAATTTACACTGGTGTAAGCTAATCTGGTGTAAGGGTTTTTGGGCAAGCATCTACACATGTGAAGATTAGGGAGAACATGTGCACCCAGTTCGCTGCAGCCCTGCATTGGACCCCTGCTGCCAGTTGGGGGAGCTCCAGGCTCCCCCTGGGTGCTAGCCAAGGGGCTGGCAGGGAGCACTGGGCCAGGAGACAGCTGTCTTCTGGCCCCAGGAGGCAGCTGTCTTCTGGCCCCAGGAGGCTGCCTGTTGCAGGAGCAGGGACAATGCCCCTCTGCCTTAGGAGCAGGGAGATCATGGCCCTGGCTCCCTTATCAGGGGCACTGGGCTTGGAAAGAACTTTAGGGGTTCAATTCTCCCATGGGGCAGCTAGTAGTAGCTTGTTACTAACTGCCTCACGGGTGGATCAGGGCAGGGGCCTGGGACCTATCCAAACCCTGAAACTCTTTCCAAGCCCCATCCCTTGATCACCTAAATTGGGGCATGGGGCTGGGACCTGCCCCTGACCAGGACAGTTCTTGGTCAACCCCATTCTATGCAGGGAAGTCTGCATGTGCATCCCAGAACTGGATGGGGACTGCCCAAAAAATGCTTTCCTGTACAGCCTGGGACTGGCTGGGAACTGTCCCAGTCAGGCATAGGTCCCAAGCAGCTCCAAGATGGGTAGAGAACTATCCCCATGCAGGAAGCACCCAGCCCCTGCTCCATAATTGCAATTGCAATCATGGAGTGGGGGCTGGAGAGATTGTTTCCAGCTTCCACTCTGTGATTGCAGAGCAGGGACTGGGAACAAGTTCCTCAGCCTGTTTCCCACCCAGCTCTGCACTCATGAACCTGTCCTCATCAGCAGGGAGGTCCCAGTGCTGGCATCAAGGTCACAGGAAGACCTTTTCTGTCATAGATAAATGTCTCCTAAACTGTGCTTCATGACTATGGGGCTCAGATTGGGAGATAAGAGTCTTCCACCCCCCTGCTGCCTGACTGCAATCTGGGAGCAAAGGGCTTGGAGCTCCCTGCTCCTGGGCCAGGAGGACATGGTCTCTACCTGGGGCCCTGTAGAAGAGTCCACCTCAGCTGTAGGCAGCTTCCGGGGACAGGAGCTCTCTCCCACCCCTTGGTGGACAGCTGACTGGGAGCAAACTTGGCTCCTGGTCAGTTATCTAAATGAGTGCTATGGTGCCATTACTAATCCCAAAGAAATTTACTACTTGCATTTGCAGGTAGAAAATTTATTTGGGATTAGAGAGGTCTACTGCAAAGTAAGCATGTGCACATGAGATGCATGTGCTTACTTCACAGTAAACTATATTAATAGAAAACTGTGTGTCCAGTGTAGAAGTGCCCACACACGTCTTAAATATAAACACATTTCCTTAAGTAATATTTTTTTATTTACTGTCATCTGAAGAATTTCAAGTACTATACAAATATTGTTAAGTTTCTCAATACTACTGTGAGGGAATTATCCTTATCCCTATATTGTAATGAGGAATAAGGAACAACAGCACCTTGCCTATAGCCATACAGATTATGGTTATGAAAAGTGCCTCCTAGTGGGGTTCAGTAGCCAAATACTCCTGAATTTTAGGAATAGATTTGAGTATCTAATATCCTTTGGCTATGTGAAAATCCTGTCCCTAGAACTGAATCCACTGTGATTTAATGATAGTGGTTAATTTAGTCTCCTGCAATCTTACCTATCAAAACAAGTTCCTAACCACTAGACTTGCTGCTGATGGCAATTAACTGAATCTTCTACCTAATGAGTACTGATAGACTGTTAGCTTTCAATTAGAACTATTATTTTATATAAGTTTGTATTTTAAAAAACCCAAAAACTTAAGGACAAATCTTCCAGGCTCCCTCCTCCACTCAACCCACCCCCACCCTGCAATATATGCAAGAATTTAATCAGTTTAAGGCAGGTTAAAAGCCCTTGATTAAAAAAACCCAAAACAAAACAACAATGCATAGTTTTTTTCCCCACCAGTTGCCAATCATATAGAGTTTGTTCTATGTATCACTGCAGGAGCCATAATTAGAAGGTTATGGCACAAGTCAGAACTTAGAGATAACGTAAGATATAGTCTCAGTGATTCACAACCCACTGTAGCATAGAAGAAGCTTCACAACTTCTACACAGTCTCTACTCTAAGTTTAGTGACAGAAGATATCATTCTCTATTTCCTATTCAGTTTTTCAAAACAGTATTCAATGGAATCCTTGAGTTTATAAATAAATCAAGTGTTTTATCAATTATTCAAAAATATTCTCAAATTACTTCATAAATATTTTTGGTCTGCAGATTGTTAATAATGAGTTCATTATGCATATATGTAATTAAGACTTTCTAAATTAGTGATGCAAGTCACACAGTGCCATTTCTGCTCCAACTGGATCACTAATGTAGATAACCAACAGAGTTTCAAATTATTTGATTATATAGATATGAGAACAGATTTGGTCAGTCTGACAATAACTGAAATCAGTGCAGCCCCAAAACACCATCCTCAAAATATTTAGTATACATTACACCTAGAAGAGGATGTTTCTTGTTTAAAAATGGAGTGCAAAAATACCGACCTTTGAATGCATGTAAAATTTCCATCTCCTGCATGAATAAGACTAAGTTAACAAGACCTGCATAACAGTATTATTGAATGCAGTAAGAAACACATTGTAGAAGTCAGTGAGCAATACTGGTATTATTAATGGGAATTAAAAAATGACTCTGGTTTGGGTTTATGGAAAGAAATGTTATGAAATGGGAGTGTACATGACATGACTTTGGACATACTGTGGTATTTAAGCGTTTGCAGTGCCAGATTTGGTGGCTGAGTTTTGGACCTGATAAGCTCATAAAGAAATTGCTACAATATATACATGTTGAAAGTGTGTCACACAATTGTCAAGGGGCTGACTAGTCAGATAAGATCTCTAGTGCTACCAGCATTGCTTTTCAGACTTCAGACATAAGCTATAGAGTTGGACAAGACAGATGACTGCTTGCATTTGACAGAGTTCAATTGATGAAACTCAGCAGAGCCCTTCTATCACTCATATGACATCCCAAAAGCGTTCATCTATCTACCAGGAAGACTCCAACCAGGCAAACTGAAACATTAGGTGGACAATACTGTAATGGGCTATATTTGCAGCCAATTCATATTACCATCAGTATTCAGGATTGAGGGAAATTTAACCTGCAAACCCATACACACTGAAGAGTTACCTTTACTGCTAAGTGTTACCATAGGACTATATGAGTGTTGGGGAAGTCATCTGCATCACTGCTACTTCTAGACAACTGTGATGGCTTCTTGTAGATATTAAACTAACAAACAACTCCCTGCCCTGCCCCAAACCCCCAGTTCTTTAAACTCATTATCATCCTGCACCAAGCCCAGAGTATGCCCAGAAGAGGCAGTGGGTTAATTGGACCTGGCTTGCCCAACGACTGCATAAATCGGGCACTTTAAGGCCTTAGGGTGCTTTTATCTAACAGCTGATTGATTAAGCTTGAGATAAAAGCACCAAAAAGCCCTGCTGAAGTGTCCAACGTATATAGATGCCACAGAGCCAAGTCAAAGTAACATGCTGCTTCTTCCGGTAAAGCACTTTAAAAAACAAACAAACAAACATGCAAGCTGCCAGGCAGGTGATGTGAAAATAAATAAATAAAAAAATAAATAAAAACTACTACTTTTAACCTGAAAAGAAAAGGCAGAGTCATCCTTAATTCTACCAGCTCCCAAACAGAGTTGGGAGAAATAACCTGTACCCATTTTCTGCTGCAGAAAATTTTTCTTTTACCACTTGCTTCAAATTTCTTGTCTTTTCCCTCACCTTCAGGGCACTATGCAGCTTGGCTCTTTCTTGACTCTTCTCCCTTCTTTCACAGTGCCTGCCATGCATGAATAATTACTCTCTCTGTATCTAATTCAAAGCCCACTGGTGTCGAGAAATACCTTACCCTACATCAGTGAGTTTTGATTGGGCTGTTTGTGTTCTTCTTGCAGTAATTGCTGCCAATGTCCTTCCCCCACATTAGAACGATGTTAAGTTCAAACGCAAGTATTGTTCACCCTGCTCCTCTTTGCCCCCACAGTAGCAGTCCTTCGAATGTACCAGAAAGATGTGGGAGATTTATCCAGGTGAAAATTGTGAAGTAGGTTTGTCTTCATTCATTTTATATTGCTTTTCCCTTTTTTTACTTCCTGTCCTTGTCCTACAGGTGTTTGTTTAGAAATTCTTCCTATCTGGCTATGAATCATTAACTCATAGAATCATGAAAATTAGGGTTAAAAGGGACTTCAAGAAGGAATCCAGTCTGACCCTCTGCTCAAAGCAGGACCATCCAACTATATCTTCCCAGCCAAAGCTTTATGTATCTTTATGCATCTTAAAAACCTTGACAGATGGAGATTTCACAGCCTCTCTGGGTATCTTGTTCCAATGCTGTACTATCCTCCTTGTGAGAATTTTTTTTTCTAATATCTTCCCTACACTTGAGACCAGTATTTCTTGTTCTGTCATCTGCCATCACTGTGAATAGTCCAGCTCCATCCTCCTTGGAATCACCCTTTACGGTAGTTGAAGGCTGCTATTAAATCCCCACTTTTGTCTTCTCTTCTCCAGACTAAAGAAGCCCAGTTCCCCCAGCATCTTCTCAGAAGTCATGTGACCCAACCCCGTAACTCTTTGCAGAAGAGTTCAGTTGCCCTCTTCTGAACTCTCTACTATGTCCACATCCTTTCTGTCATGGGAGGTGGGGGGGACACAGACACTCCAGACATAGCCTCACTAGTGCTGAATAGAGGGGAATAAGCACTTCCCTTGCATTGCTGGCAACACTCCTATACTAACGCAGCCCACTATGCCATTAGCCTTTTTGTCAACAAGGGCACACTGTTTCTATGATTCCTGTGCCACCAGTAAGGTTTCTTTAAGGTACAGCTGGCTCTTATGAACTTATTTCCCCATCAGACTGGCCTCCCAGAGGATATTACCCATTAGTTCCCCGAGTTGAAGTCTGCTTTTCTGAAGTCCAAAGTGCTTAGTCTACTGATCCCCCTCCTTCCTTTCCTCAGGATCCTAAACTCAATCATCTCATAGTTGCTACTGCCCAAGTTGCCATCCACTTTTTACACTTCCCATTAGTTCTTGTTTGTGAACAGGAGGGCCAGAAGTGGCCCCTAGTTGGCCTCTTCAACACTGGTATCAGGAAGTATCCCAAAAACTCTCCAAAAACTTTCTGGATTGGCTGTGCACTGCTCTATTGCCCTTTCAGCAGATGTCAGGGTGAGTGAAGTTCCCCATAAAAACCAAGGCCTGCGATCAGGAAACTTCGGCTAAAAGAAAACCTCATCCACCTCATTCTCCTGGCCTGGTGGTCTATATTGCACACCCACCACAACATAACCCTTGTTGCTCTGCTGTCCAAACTTAACCCAGAGACTTTTAACAGGCCTATCTCCAATTTCATACTAGAACTCCAAGCAATCATATAGTTGTTTTCCATAAAATACACTCTTCCTCTTCTCTTCTGCCTGTTCTTCCTAAACAGTTTATACACATCCATGACAGTACTCCAGTCATGTGATTACACCCACCGAGTCTCTTTTATTCTAATCATATCATTGTTCCATAAGAGTGTTATGACTTCCAGTTCTTCCTGCTTGTTTCTCAGGCTCCATGCATGTATGTAGATGCATCTGAGGTAACTTATCAATTACCCTACTTTCTCAGGAAGAATGAAAAGGCCTCCCCCATTGCCCCTCCAGGTCACCCACTCCCCCACTTACCTCATGGCTTTGGTATCTAAGCCATCACCTTGCTAACTCTCTCTTTATATTCTTGAGTGACTCCCCTCAGCAAAACAGCTGACAAACTTACAAACATTAATCAAATCATCTTCACTTTCTAAGGAAAAGAACCCTTACAGAAAATATACCTGCTTTAAATGATAAAAAATGGGTTCCATAGGCACATCTGCTGATATGTATATGAAGTTCATCAATTAAGATTCATTAAAGCAATTTAGCCCCCACACATTCAAGGAAGTAGAATTTTGTTATATTTAATAAATGAAGGAATGGCTGGCACAGCTGGAAATCTAATATTTTAAAATGTATTTTATCCAGGCATATGAACATAATGTTTCTATTAAAAATAATAGATCGCTGTAAAATAGTATCACCATTTATCCGCTAATAAGGGCACTATGCATGGGCTATATCACTATGTTGTGAGAATACTCACTGTAAAAATGTATTCTTGAAGTAATTTAAATAGTTGTCCTCAGGTAGAGACATTGTATGAATTTTTATTGCAATCTAATGTTTCCTGCCATGTAAACTAGCATTTTATTAAGGTGACAGAACACATCTAAAATACAATAATGCTCATGGAGCGTTGTCATGCTGCAATTACTTAAATAGTGTTTTCCCCAGAATCCCCATGGACAAGTGGTGTAACAAGCAAGTTGGTATCTGAGGCAGACCTTGGGATCGGGGCTGGAGTGTGCAGCATGCAATTTCAAGCACAGGGAGGGCAGAGGGCACATGCATTCTATGCAGAGGGAGGATGGGGGCTCAGGTAGATAGGCACATGGAATGGGCATGCAGGGGGTGGAGGTGGGAGGGGGCAGGCACGGGAGCACACAGCAGTCTTAATGACTGCTGGAAACTTCTAATATTCCCAGCTAAGCTGCAGCTGCTATAAACTCTTTCCACCCCAGATCTTTTTCTTCTAAAGTTCCCAGCCTGGCAATGCTTTTGGGCCATGGACTTCATGGGGCTCATGGAGGATTTTGACACTCCTCCTAACTTGGCACCCTAGGAGGTGCTGCCTTTTGCCCACTCTTAATTACTCTGTCAGGGAAAAAGCCCTTGCCAACTTTCAAGTTGTAAAATTGCAACCTCTGCAACCTCAAAAGTATATGCAAAAAGGGGAATTACTAGGACTGTGTAAAATTTCTCCAAGTGTTTCATTTTGAAGCTGTTTTGATGCATTTCAAGCTTGAAACAAAATGAAATTTAAATGAAACAAAAAGCATTGAAACAGCTTCAAAACACAATGAGGGCACTTGAAACATTTTGGAAGTTTCAAAACATTTCCAAGCAGCCTGGTGGTGGAAGACAGGGAAGACCCAGGACTGTGCTTTAAGCAGCTCCACGTAGCTTAGTCCAACAGGGAGCACAGCCCTGGCACTACTCACCTCCCGCTTCTGGGCTGTGCTCCATGGGGCTGTGCTCCAATTAGCTCTGCCAGTCCCATGGAGCTCAGCTTGGTGGCAGGAGGTGGGCAGAGCAGGGGCTGTGCTCCACCTTCTGCCATTCGGCTGAGCTCTGAGCCACTCTGCAGTCCCATGGTGCTCTGCTCAGTGGCAGGAGGTGGAGCACAGTGCTGGCTCTGCCTGCCTCCTGCCACTGGGAGACTGAACTCCATGAAGCTGGCGGAGCTCATCAGAGCTCAGCCTAGTGGCAGGAAGTGGAGCCACTCAGAGCTCAGCCTGATGGTGGGAGGTATGCAGAGCCATCACTGCATTTTGCCTCCCACCATTAGGCTGAGTTCCATAGGGCTGTGGGGTTGCTCAGAGTTCAGCCTGAGGGTGGGAGCTGGACAGAGCCAGGGATGCACTCCACCTCCCACTGCTATGTTGAGCTCCATGGAGCCCATCACTAGGTGTAGGCTGCTCCCAGTGCTGATCCCAGGTGGCAGACACAGCCTCCTGTCATCTGGTGCAGATCCGGGGGGCCGCACCCCCAGGCAGAGTCTGGCACAGCCCTGCAGCCCTCCTGGAGGTGCAGGCCCCCGGATCTGCACCCAGATGACAGGAGGCCGCCCCTGCTGCCTGGAGCCAATGGCAGCATCCATCTTCCCCAGTGCTGGCTGCGGGCTGCATCTAGCACTGGTCCCAGGCAGCAATGGCAGCTTCTTGTCATTCAATGCAGATCCAGGGGCCCATACCCCTGGGAGGAGTCCGGCACAGCTTCCTGAGGGGTGCTAGCCCCCAGATCTTCATGCTGGATGATAGGAGGCTGCTACTGACAGCAAATTTTGCTTTCAAGACTTTGTGATGCGGTTTCTGAGAAACCTCTGTGCCCATCTCCTTGAGATTTGACAGGCTTCACTCCCTCAGAAGAGGCCACCATCCCTGCAATTGGTATCTGAATCAGGAAAGAAATAATAATGTTTTAGGCATTTTCATGATTCCCCATTATAGGCTATGGGCAAAATGTCAAAATGAGTCAAAACAGTGAAACAATTTCAGTGGAACAAAATGGGGCAGTGATTTGAAATGAAACAAAAAAACAAAACACTGTCCCTTTGAAATGGCAAAATGGATGTTGAAATGAAATGATGGTGTTTTGCCCAGTCCTAGGAAGTACCCAAGATAGGTAGAATATTCGGGGTGTGATATGCTATATTGAAACAAGTTCATGTTTGGGATAAATTTAGACAAGCTTTAGGGTATCACAGTAACCTTCTTTAGGTCTCCTCTAGACTTTAATTATTTGGAGTTTAACAACTATGTTAGGGATCAGAACGGCAGGAGCATTTTAAACCTGAGTCAGCAGGCAGGCTGGTAGAGCTAAGATAAACCAGAAGATTCAGTGTTAACCTCTACCTCCAGATTTGACCCCCTTTTTTATTTGGATTGAATATATAGGAGACAGGCTAGGACCTTTAAAAGGCAGCCAATGCCCTGTGGCATGTGTCCAGCGCAAGTTTTTGTTCCTTAGGTGGGATTTCTGGGTGGGGGGAGGTGATGGAACAGAGCTAGAAGTGGATTTGGTCATTCCTTGGAGGAATGAATCCCGGAAAGAAGCTAGGGAACAAGTATAGTAGGGAGTTGTAGATTCTCATGGAGCAGGAAGATAACCCTGTTTCCTTATTAGAGAGAAGTAATGGTTTGGAAATCAGCTATTGTGGGATTCAGAAGGGGTCTTCTATGACAGCTCTTAGCCAGGATGAAATGATTAAGGAAGGAGTACTCACTTGCACTGAATAAATTCAGTAGGTTACATCTGAGTTAACAAATGTGTTTCCTAATTAAACTACATCCCTTGCATTCTTGCACATTCTGGTCTCAACTTATCACCAACAATATACCTCCCACCCTTCTCTGTTTTCCCACTTCCCCTAGCACATGTTTGCTAAAGCTGATATGACAGAAGTCTCTGTGCTAATGGTCTTTTAAGAAAACTGATCTTACTTAATTTGTGAATTTAAAACATTTCCTTCATTCATTCTCACAATAAATAGTGAAGACTTTGCAAAAAGTCATATACGAAATAACAAGTATGCTTTTCATTGAGAACATGAAATTAACTTGATTGTAGATATGGTATGACAGTCAACATTTTCAGAAGTGGGTGCCTCACTGGATTTCATTTGTGGGCCCCAATACTGTGAATATTTATTCAAATGCTTAAATTTGAGTTTTACCACTAGAAATAAAACTATTTAGGTCAGGAGTGGGCAAAATATGGCCTGTGGGCCAGATCCAGCCTGCCAATTCATTTAATCTGCCTCACAGTCAAGTAGCACAAACATCTGCACTGCAGAGCAAACCCAAGGTAAACCACACTTTGCTGACAGATAATATGGGTAGCAGCTCCAGCTCCGGCCTCTGCTAACACTGTGAAGGGATGCTGGGTGGAAGGATCCCCACCCACCTGCCTACTTGGCAACCTGGGAAATGGAATCTGGCCCACCCAGGGCCTGTGTGACCAGACTGCATCTCTCAGGTGCCATGAGGGATGCTGGGTGTAAGCAGCCCTACCCACCTGGCACCACATGGTAGGTCCTGGGTGTGATGGCCAGAATCAGAAGGGTTAACAAGCAAGTTATAACAAGAGAAATCTGCGTTTTGAAGATATCTGAAGTAGCTTATGGAGCAGTTTCCTGTCTGTCTGGAGAAACATATATCTTTTTATACTGATCTTCAGACAGCATGAACTTTAGAAAGAAAAACTAAAGAATATAACCACAGACATAGCTGATTTATGAAATTTTGCTTAGAGTCAGTAAAAATTAACAAATGTCATCACAAGGTATAATTAACATAGTGGGTTGAACTTAGGTGGGGACATGTTAATCTCAGACCCCAAAGTGATTTGCCGTGATTTGCTTATTGGGTAAACCCAAGCTTGGGGAGTAACTTATTGTAATGATTTCTGACACCTTTTAACCCCACAGGATAACAGCTACAGAGTAACATTATGAATGGCTATAACACTAAAAAAAATTAGCATAAACAGGATATAAAAGAACACACACGTTAAGTAACCCTCAGGGAAGGACAGAACAGAATGGGCATTGCTGTCCCATGCCCCCGGATTCCTTACTCCCAGTGGAAGCGAGAACCAGATCCTGACTGAGGAACCTTCCTCTGGGTTTCCCTCTGAAAAGTGCAGCTCGCGGATGCCTGACTTCACTGAATCAACTTGACACGCATCTTCTAACTCAGGGACTATCAATAAGTTGCTAACCAAATGGGAACTCGTGGTTAACGTCTTTGTCTGTTTTATTATCACTGTCAATTTTAACTTGTATTGTTATATTGTCTGTTCATTAGCTTAACCTTTTTACTAATTGTCATATGTGCAAACTATATCTTCTGTTGCTATAAGTAAAATTTATTCTTTTTTTATAAGTAAAACTTGTCATTGCTTTCCTCCCAACATCAGCTCCTTGATCCCAAACCAAAAAGCCCAGTGGCTAATAAAGTTGCAGTGCTCAGTCAGTCTGCAACTAAATTGATATACTCAGTGTCCAGCTGGCCTGTGACACCTGGGTGAGCCACACTCAGGGCCTGATTGCTCCAGCTCCATCTGACATGTGGTGCCAGTGTCCTCTGTGACACCAGCAGAGCCCAGGCTTTGCCCATGGGGGATGGAGCCTGGCCACGCGTCTCCATGCTATCCCATCCCACCCCACCATGAAGGCTCCTGGGAGCTGAGGGGTCAGGAAGGGGGGGGGGGTGTGCGCGTGTGCGTGCACACGCATACCAGAAGCTCTGTGGGCAGGGTGGGATAGCATGGAGGCCCAAGGCCAAGCATCATCCCCCAACCCTGCATCTCCAAATGTGGCTGGCAGGTGCCAGCTCTAGGTTCTGAGCTGGGGCAGGATGTGTTTGGGTATGCTACAGCCCCAGCCAATCTGTGGGGAGTGTGTGTGCACGTGTACACTCATGCATGTGCACGTGCATGCATGTTTGTGCATGAGACCCTCAAGAACTCATCAGAACTCATTAAGTGGCTCTTCAGTCCAAATATTTGCCCACCTCTGACTTGTGTTATAGAATTATAGATTTTGTTTCCTTAAAATACACAGTCTGATTTTCAGAAGTGACAACTGATAGGCGCTATGGAAATCAGGATCTGGGAGAATGTCTGTTCACCAGACTGCCCCAAGGGATGATAAGGTTGAATGGTCACAAACTCTTCCATGACCATTTCAGATTGGACATAAGGAAGAACTTCTTTACTGTTTGAGCCCCCAAGGTTTGGAATAGGTTGCCACCAGAGGTGGTTCAAGCACCTACTCTGAACACCTTCAAAAGATATCTGGATGTTTATCTTACTGGGATCCTATGACCCCTGCTGTCTTCCGGCCCCTGGGGCAGGGAGCTGGACTCGATGATCTTCTGAGGTCCATTCCAGCCCTAACGTCTATGAAATCAATACTGTAATAATAAGAATGTTGGTGTACACATAGATTAATACACACATACATGCATATACATGTATATGTGTATATACCAAAGCAGTAATCAGTGGATGGATCTACATGTGCTATTAAAGTGAAGCAATAAGCTCCAGTGCTTATCATGCTGGCATTTATTGCTTGCTAGCACTACACTTACACACGTGCCTGAGACTTTAGCACATTGAACTGGGTCACAGGAGCCCCGGTTGGTAGGGCAGCCCAAAAATCAGCCTGCCAACTTGTGGCTGCTCGGACTCAGCTCAACATGCTACAGAGGGATTCGCTGGTGCATGAGGATGCTCCAGTGAGGGGCTAGCTGGCAGGCAGCACCCACACTGAAGCACCTTTTTGCTCCAGTCAGTCATGTCTGTGTCTATACATGCAGTTCTGTGGAGTAAAAATCTCCACAGTGGGATAGTTATTGTATTTACAAGTACTGTCCTTCTGCAGAGCTAAATAGTTTACTCTAGCCTAAGAGGGCTGCATGTATGGATGCGAGACATTTACTGCAGAGCTAATTAGTCTATCTCACAGTAAATGTTTCATGTAGATGTGACCTGTAATTACTAGAGTATTTGGAGTACAGGCAAGAATTAATTTATTTTTTACTCAACTCTGAGTCTTTTTACTCAAGACTCTTTCTTTTAAATGTCTGCTTAACAACTGCAGAAAATTACAGCAGATACACCTGTAACCCTTCTGCCAGGAACCAGCTGACAGGAAGAAGGGCTAGGTTCACATTTTGGGGTACCCCATAAATTATATTAGTAGTTTAAGCCCCCACCCAGAAATCTGGAAACAGTAAATTTGGGGCATCCTGTATTTTAAAAAAAAAAATGCTCCTTGCAAGCAGCGTAAACACAAAGCCCCAATTTATTACAGGGAATAAAAACAACACAAAAGAAAACACTAAATATATTAAGACAGTTTGGGACTTGGGACTGTTCCAGGGGCTGCCCTTCAGCATAGGTTGGAGAGGGGGGCCTACAGCAGAGTCCTATGAGCTACTCCTTGGACTTACTGCATCACAGGATACTGCTTGAGAGCACGCACCCTTCTTTACTGCAAGAGGCTCTGTTGCTGCTGGAGAAGTGGTTGTGCGCTGATCTTTGCTCCCACGGAGAGTGTGTTTGTGTGTGTGACTGTGGCTCCAGCCAGCATGCATGTACCCCAGTGCTTTTGGGCTGGATTATATGGCCTGCTGAAATGCAAACTGCAGGACAAGCTCAAAAAGGAGCCATGTTGATTACTGGCTATAGCTGGTCCAACCACATAGCTTGGCTAAAGCAAAGGACCATCAAAATAAATGAAGGGGAAAAGCCGGGCCTACCCTTTTGGCCTGGGCTGCAGGTAAATTTGGGTTACACAGCTTCAATGGGAGCAGAAAGTTGCAAGCCTCAACCCTGGCCCAAAGTTTCCAGGATTAGAAACTCCCAGATTTCAACCCTATTTAAAACTGCCAGGCATAATTCCTAGCCAGCCAATCCAAGGAACCAGTACCTTCCTCTCCAGTATTAATCCCTTAAACCTCAGAAAAGGGGCAAGGAAAGAAGAGAGGAAGTTCTCAGACACTGTGTCATTTCTTCCACTCTCTCTCCTCTACCCGAGTTTTCCCTTTCGCTTTCTGCAAATTTCTTCTCCCTTGGAGGAGACTTTACTCTTCAGCAGCACCTAGCAGCTTCTCCTTCCCAAACAGCTTAGCCCACCTTATATCCCTCTGCATAACATCATCCTGGCCTTGTCCAGTCAAGGAGTGCCACACTCCAGTTTTTTTCTTAACCAATCCACCTGAAAAGTCTTTGGTCCCCCGGCACTGCTAGAGGATTTTACATATTTTTTTGCCCAGATACAAGGCCCTAGTTTTCCATGTGCAGAGTACATGGCCAGAGCAGGGGCCATCTTGCCCACATTAAACCGCCTCTCCTCCCCCCCCACACATGAAATCGCAGTGCACAACAACCAGAAGTACACTCTTTGAACAACTCAAGTACATGTAGGTATATACCAAAGGAAAAAAACTTAGATATGGTTTCATTCTCTTGAACTTGTGCTATTAAAAAAGCACAGGTTTAAAGAGAATGAAACCATATCTAAGTTTGAATTCATCTTATGTGAATCTTTTATTTAAATACTGAATTTGTACTTTAAGTGGAATAAAATTAGTATTAGAAACATGTACAATACCTGTTTAAGTAATCACTCAGAAGTGAATGGCAATTAATGAAGGCGATGCAAAATACAAAGATGAGAAGTAGAATGCCAGCATTATAGCACTTTTGAACACGTTACATTTGCTAAGTTATCTAAAGTCAACAGTATACTACCTTCTCTGGCACATGAACGGAACCAAGTATAAAGATGTGCCTTAGATAAGAATGCTCAGTGCTTGCAATTAGTTACTGCTCTTCCTTATACTAAACAGCTATACAGATTACAATCATACCTTCATCTCCAAAAAATGTATTGCTAGATAAAGACTGATTATATTACTGTATCTTAAAATGACATATTTTGGAAGCACACAGGAATAAGTTACCTTTCTCAAATAGTTGTTACCAAATTAATAAACATTAGGAACATAATTTCCCATTTAGTTTTCAAAAGTGACTAATTCTGGGTGCGCTACCTTAACTTAGCTCAAAATTATTACTACATATAATGATTTTGTTGTTACAAAGTAGAGATGTTATGTTATATTAGGAGACTGAATATGTATATATTGAGCAGAATTTATACTAGTTTTGTCCTGATTAAGCAGCAGTAACTCCACTTCTACACCTTTTAAGATAGCTCAGTGAGAGACTTCCTAATGCAAAAGCCTCCCCAGTAAGAGGCCCAGTCTTGGGAAAAATTAACATGCATTTTTTTGTGAAGTTGTTGGTGTCACTGGGCATAACCCTAGGTAACTCAGAGGGATAGAAGACCACGAGTGTCGATGAAGTCCTTCTGCTCAGGGCTCAGACGAGCCAGGACCCCGCCTTGCCCACCCTTTGTAACCCTTTCTCTGGCGCCTGTAATCTCCTGTCCTTCTGGAAAACAGGTGAGCTAAAACTGTTATCTGTGGAATGCAAGGGCACTGCTCAGAGAGAGAAGGGAGGAGGGAAAGGGGAGGAAGAGGGGGGCCAACTAGTGGAGAACTGACCAAGTTATAAAATTACACTGTTGCAGGGTTAAGTGCGCAGGATTTGAGACCATACAGTCTCCCTGTGCCTTTTACTTAAGCTCAAATAAACTCTGTCTGCTTCTCCCCCCAGTGTGTTTATTTGGCACAACGCACACCGGGCAACGAACCCAATTGTTGCCTCCCTCGGGCACCTTGTGCCGGCAAGAAAGTCTTGTGTCACTTCAACTCGCAATAGCTTTAGGACTGAGAGACTTCAACACCTGGCAGATGGCTATAGCGAGCCAACAAGGTTGGTCCCCGAATACATCTGATTAAGTGGACTTATTACATATTGTTATAGAGCATGCAGGGTGCTTTAAAGAATAATCTAATAAGAAATGAATTAAGGGATGGAAGACAACATTGTTTTAATCTGTTTGTCAGATATTAAGCCTTGAAATCTATGATCAAGTATATCAGGAGAAATAGCTTATTCCTTTTCAAATGGTGAGCATCTGCAGTCTTCATCGACTCTACTGGGATGCAGGGGTTCTCAAATTTTTTTATTTTCTGATCCCTTTTTTTTGTTTTAGGGACCACAATGTTGGATTAGCAGGCTAACCTTACACACGGTTTGAAAATTCTAGCCTAAATCTTTGTCTTTCACTAGCTCTGAGACCCAGAAATAGTACATACTCTGGAAGCATGGCCACCAAAAACAAAACAAAACAAAAAACTCTAGGCAGTAATAATTCTACTCCTACTAACACAAAATTCAGTAATAAAATTTCATTTCTATTTCTGATGCCAAATGGCAACTATGAAGTGATGCCAATTTGAATTCTGCTTACATTAAGCACTCACTGGGATTGAATAGAGTAGGCCTGTCCCACTTTTAGGCATCCAAGGGCCACAGGCAACATTTTGGTGACAGACCTTGGAACTGTACACCTTGGCAGCTGGCTCTCCTCCAAGTCTTCTGCTATGCTTACAGCCTAGGTTGCACCTTATCACATGAGGAGATAGGAGAGTGTCCCCTCCTCAAGGCCCCCCACTTCATGTGCAGTCCAGCTCTCCCCCTGCCATGCACACAGTCCACCATCACCACCCTGGCCCTTCCTGGGCATATGTAGCACAGAGAAAGGCTTCCATAAATGCAGACAACCTCGTTCCTCCCACACCTTGTGGGCAGCATTCCCTCTGGTCATGCACATCACCCAGGTGCAGCATGGGCACCAGGGCCCCACTCCTGCCTCCATCATGGTGATGAAGGGGGAGCCTGAAGACCCAGGCCACAACTGCCACAAAAGCAATGGATGTAGTGGTACCTGGGTAGGAGCCCACATGATTCATTTTAACCCACTGTAGGCTGCCTGCAGTCCACTAGATGTCAGTTGGATAGTTATGGTATAGGGAATAGCTAGAATCATTTTACAAATTGCAGGCTGCTCTTTCTCTTGCAAAGGAAGGTATGGAAAAAAAAACAAAACAAAAACTTTGCCATTGTCAGGAGGAATCTAAAACCCAGATGTATATCTTTTAAAAACCAGGAAAATATGCTGACCTTCATTATTTTAGAAGCCTTTCACTCCATGAGTGCACAGACATTTGCCAGGAATGATATCTGTAGGGGCAGCAATTTCTGCATCTGAAATTTTGAGGCGATGCTGTTACTTGTGACGGTCTCCCACAGGGAAGGAGACAAAAAGGTTTTAAGTTATTAAATATACTAATGAGTCATTCCATTCAAAGAAACAAACCAACCAACCAACCAACAAAACCCCAACCCCCTCCACATAATGGATACTTGTGGTGTGTTAAGGCTACAGTGCAGAAGAGTTTGCCCTGATGTTGTTGCTTGTTTCTGAGGGGGGAAAATTGTATTAATTATAAATCAAGTGAAGAAGATTTTTTTTCCCCTTAGTATTAATCAATGTTGCAAAAATTAGGTCTTCCCACCTCCCCCCGCTACCCCCAAAAAGACTATGATAACTTATAAGATGCAATGCATGCATTTTCTCGTGTATGGGTTTTTGTTTCCTTATTTTTTTTCCCTTGCAACTGTCATCTCAATTGTGAAGTGCATCAGAGCTTATCTATTCTTAACACAAGTAGAAAACTTTGATGCAGCTGCTATAATAGTGCTGTATATAACAAACTATGATCAGATCAGGGGTCTTAAATTGGGATCATGTCCTGCCGAAGCACAAAAGTCGGTAATACAATATAAACATTAGCCTGCATGAATTGTTTCCAATGATTTTTTCTTTCAGTGTTATGCATTATCCACAGCCTAAAGTTGAGCAAAAAGTTAATGGATTTTGCCAGACTGGATGCATACAAAATAAAGACATTCAATAGGCTCCTTTATTTCTTAAAATAACCCCAAATGCTAATGAAACAAGAGTGGGCACTTGTGGAGCTGTATTTCATCCAGACAGAATACTTAGAACTGCTGAAAATCAGAATAGAAATATAAAGAGACTTTTTATTATTTTCAATTGAAGGTAAATAGACTCTGTGGACCAAATTTAGACCTGGTATACGAGCATGTCTCAGATAATAATGCATTTCACTACAAAAGAGCATTGTACCATCTTATACCAGGAAATAAGTTGGGGTTGCCCTCAGGCTAGCTCTTATAAATCACTAAGGAAGTCTGGTTTATTGAGTGTATCAGACTTCCATTAAACCAAATTAATACTCATAAAGGTATTTTATATTGTCAGTCAAGATGTCATCCTTCATTTATCTTATACAGGATTATTTTAGTTGAGCAGTATTCTTTTGTGTTTTGAGTCTATTTATCTCTATGTGTTGTTGAAGATGAAATAGGACAAAGTGCAATTTCTTGTATATCTCTAATAAAACAGCAATGACTAGTCTTAAAAACAATAATTGTCTCTTAACCAACTACCATCAACAACAACAACAAAAATATGATTTTATAGTCTCTCTCTAATACACCTTGAAAGGAAAATGAGAACGGACAATTCTAATGAATTACTTTGTACAAAATGTCAGATCCCCAGGAAGGGTCTGCAGGATAATATATTAATACATTAGAAAATTTTCTAGCATGGTATAAAAAGAATTATTAAAGCGATCTTAGGATCATTGATGCTGAATGCCGGTACTCTTTAAATAATCATGTTACGTTCTGTGATAACATGAAGGCCTCACATGAAATGTTTAGTACCCCACTGAATCTGACTAGGGAAGTACCAACACATTTTAAACAGTATATACCAGTCAACAACTGGGAATAAAGCAATGCTATCCTTTGACATAGATTAATTTTCTAATTTTAATGCTCAACACCATATCTTAGAACATACATGTTTTAAAGTTTCGATAGAAAAAAAGGATCAAACTTCAACCCCACCTATCAAAGTATACCTGTTCACTGCATTTATAATTTCTGCATGCCAAAAAATGGATTCTACTGTAAATAAAATTACATTTTAATATGAATATTTATAGATTCTAGTTGAAATTACAAATGTCCAAATGTGAATTGATTCAGAACCTAAAAACAAATTCTTTTAGGCTTTCTATGTACAAACTTATTCTTTTCAGTGGGATATTAAAACTTAAAACTAAGGACATTTTAAATACCCAGACTTTTAAATAACTTTAGTGTTAATTACATTTATAATGCATGACAATGAGGGAAGATATGGCCCAATGGTATTGCTCTGTAAAGTAATGAGAGGTCTACAAAAGGGGATACAATCTTCAGTTCTTACACAAAAGACTTACTTTTCCACCAGAGCAGTTACATTTCGGTTTTCTTTGTTTAAGTAATATAGTGTAGTAGAAATATTTATATCAGGCTCTTGAAATACTTCACTAATTATGGAGCAAATAATGTGCTAATCACACCTTAACTGGTAACCCTGCTACATGTTCAGCTGATTTATGACACCATAGGCTAAGTGCAGACATTCAAGAAGCCAGAGGTGCAATTGCTCAAAACTGTATGGGTTTCTGTAAGCACCTTAGTTCACATTGGGAGCAAACAGAAGTTCACTGTTTAGTGGCGGAGGCATGATACTGCCTGTAGTGGCTGAGGCCAGCAGTGTTGGGGTCCTTAAGCCCACTTTCTAGTGTGACCTGCAGCCTTGCAAGGCTGCTGGGAATTGCTGAGCACTGCTGAGACAGTGACCGGCATTTCCAGCTTGGTCTGCTGCCCATCACTGCATCCTCTCACAGGTGGCATGGGAATCTCTAGGCGAGTGTACAGAAGCCCATCAAGAGACTCCCATATTCCCCATGAGTGGGCACAGTGACAGGGAACCACACAAGCTGGAGATGCCTGTCACACTACCAGCATGTTGTACATACACAGCCCTGAAGCTGCCACCCCTGCAAAGATGAGGAAGTGGGGCACTCACTTAATTCTTGCTTCAAAACAGAGGTGCTGCCTTAGCCAGCAGGGAAACAAGGAGGAAGAAAGGGAGCAGCCAGATCCACACTGGGGAGACAGGAGGAGAGGGGAAAAAATACCCCAAGCAGTGACTCATGCAAACCTGCCATCCTAGGCTCAAACATCTACACACATGCAAACACACACCCTGGCCTCACCCTTTGCACTGTGTGAGGCCTGGGTTTGTGTGTGTGTGCACACATGTGTATATGAGGTGTGGACAAGTGCAGAGGCAAAGAACAGCAAAGGGTCACCTCAGCTGGGCTGGGCTGAGCTGGGCTGGGTTAGGCTGGGGTATGACTGTTGTGGGAGGCAGGGGGGCACAGCTCCCCAGTGCTGAAGGAGCAGAGAGGGTGGAAAGTATTACCATGATGGAGTCTGGAGGGGAAAATAGAATTAAAACTATTTTAAAAAAACCCCAAAGCCACTATGGCCCTGCCATCTGGTGGCAAGGTCTCATAAAAAAACATTTTATAGAGGAGTAAGGCTGGAAAGGACTGTGAAAGATCATCTAGCCTAACAAGAAACTGAACCTGCCACATCAGTGCTTTTAGCACTGCAGGCTAACCAAGTTAACTAAACAGTCATCTCCATCTTCTCAAGGTGGCCAGCACCTCTCACATCCCAGTGTGTTGACTGAGAAGCAAAGATGATGGTTGGAAGGAACCTCAGGAGGTCATGTAGTCCAATCCCCTGCTTAAAGCAGGACCAATCCCAACTAGATTATCTGAGCTAAGGCTCTGTCTAACTGGGTTTTGAAAACCTCCAAGGATGGAGCATCCACCACCTTTCTAGGTAACCTTTTCCAGTGTTTTACTACCCTCCTAGTGAGAAAATTCTTCCTAATATCTAACCTTAGTTTCCCTTGCTGTAACTTGGGACAGTTGCTCCTTGTTCTGTCATCACTAAGAAGAGTCTAGCTCCATCCTCTTTCAAATCCCTCTTCAGTTAGTTGAAGGCTGCTATTAAGTCCCTCCTCATTCTTCTCTTCTCTAGACTTAATAAGCCCATTTCCCTCAGTCTATCATCATCAGTCATGTCCCTCAACTCCTTCACCATCTTTGTTGCCCTCTGCTGGACTCTCTCCAATCTTTCCACAACCTTTCTGTAGTGGGGGCCCAAAAACTGAACACAGTACTCCAGATGTGGTCTCACTGGTGCTGAAAAGAGAATAAATCACTTCCCTTCACCTACTGACCATGCCTACCAATGCAGCCTGGTATGCCACTAGTCTTTTTTTTAGCAACAAGGGCACACTGCCATCTCATATTCAGCTTATTGTCCACTGTAACCCCCCGGGTCCTTTTCTGCACAGCTGCTGCCCAGCCTGTACTGTGGATCCAGAATTGTAACCCTAGGCAGCTAGGAAAAAAGTGGCCAGAAATAAGCCGGGTCCAATGTGCTGTGGAGGGCAAGCTGGTGCAGGAGGATGCTTTAGCATTGGGCTAGCCAGCAGGAGTAAAAAAAACTCCACAGCAGCATAGTACGTGTATTTATAAGTACTACCATGCTATGGAGTAAATTATTTTACTCCAGCTAAATAGGGGTGCACATGTAAGTGTGCAATGTTTACTACACAGCTAATCTCTCATACACATGAGCCCTGTGATTGAGAGTTAGAAACCTTGTGTGCATGGAATAAAACTTTATAAACTAACAACTGACAAGAACTGAACAAAAATCCTGAAAATCTTCCAGCTTACACATTTGAAGAGGAAAGAATATCTAAGTCTCAGATAAGATGCTTAACAGAAACATGGGAGACATGGACTCACTTCTTGGCTTTTTATGCAATTTTGGGCTTTACTGTCTGCTCTCCACTTGTAGAATGCAGGTAAGGCCAAGACATAAAATGGGATTTAAGTTCTTAATTAATTTAGGGGCTTTTAAAGATCTACCCCTCCAGCGTTGAAGCTCTCTGGTCTTGGTCTTTATTGTAAGTTCATTATACAGTAGTAAATCTTCGGGAGTGTGCCTAAATGGGACTGAACACAATGGAACTCTGGTCTCAGGTGAGGCCTGAAGTATGTCTAGTATCAAATAAACTCAAAATTAGTTTGAGGGAGAAGTCATTGAGTTAATGTCATTATAGTTTTGCTTTTCACTCTTTACACTGATTTTCCAAACCAAATGACAACATAATTCATATTAATTACTGTTTACAACTTGATTCTTTCTTTAGCAATATATGGGTGTTCTACTATGTTTTTCAGGTACATCAGCAAATCCAAGTGCAGACTTATCTACTTGGTAAATTATTAAAGAACAATACTTAGATGTTGCCAATTTCCAGGCTTAGCTTTCAGTTTTGTTGAGAAAAATTACATTGAAGATTAAATATATCAAATAGTTGAGAACTACTCTAAGACATCTCATGTCATTTGAATAGAGCTGAATATTAAACCATTTGCAAGCAACATTTAAGTAATTTATAAAAATAAAGGAGAAAATGGGGCAGGCCAGCAGCCTTGAGCTGGCACACAGAAAATCCAAATTCAGAATTCGTTCTTCTGTCTCATTTCCAAGACCAAGAAGAGCTGGGAATGGTTTGGAAGAAATATAAGCCTCAGTGAGGTAGAATGGAAATTGTCCTCACACTTGAGTAATAACCTATATACAGAAGTAGCCTTGAGTAGCTTGATACTATGCCAAAACTAGCCCTGAATAAACAGATAGATGCATTTAGGAGCAATAGATAGGAAAGAATACGCTTCTACTTCTTTCTCCTCTCCTGTTCTTCTCTTCCACAAAAAAACCCCTTTGTATGGAACTTTGGCATTTCAATAATTTTGTCCGTATATAAAAGGTGCAGTTATTCTATAGTGAGAAGACAATATTCCACATCCAGGTGTAGGAGAGGGACTGAAAAACAAAAAGTATTCACACAGCAGATAAAAGTTCTGTTAAAATCTTCAGCGAGATCTACAAGTTACATAAGAGAAACCTGCACTTCAGCCACAGTACAGCAGAGAACCATAATTAAAATTCCCATCTCCTGTGACAATGTTGATACAGTTGAGAATTTTAATCAAAACCCTGCCTAGGAAGACAGTGTGGAAAACTTTTTTAAAATGTTGTAATGTGGTATGTTAGTCCCATTTTTTTTTAAATGGTGTAGGAACCTAAAAATGTGGGATTTAGGTAGCTAAGTGCCTAAATTTAGAAAATTAGATTTAGGTTCCTAAACATTTATTTTAAAAGCATATTCCTCCATTTAGTCCCCTAAAAATTTACAGCTGCATGCATGCAGTCTTCAGCTTGTAATATACACATATCAGAAGATAAAACCAATGTCATTTCATTGCTAGTTGCTCTCCAGCAAGACACAAGAGATTTCAACAGAATCAAAAAGAAAAAGGATCTATTGATGCTTGAAAACAACACAACACCTAGGACAATGATAAACATATTGCACAGGGGTGTTCAATCTCTGGCCTGCAGGCCAAATACCGCCTATACAGTCAGCACATCTGGCCTGTGAAGCTCCCCACGAATCTGGATATTTGATGGCACAGGAAAGGAGCTCTATTTATTAATACAGCCACCCTCCCCCCTGCCAAATTCTCAAGTCCCAAGCTCCACATGTCCAATGAGAGCCAAGCCACCTCCTTTTCCCCCTGTGGGGCGGCATTTGGCCTTGGTCATGCCTCCTCCCTCTGCCCATGAGACTGGACTATGCACCCTTTTTCCTCCATCAGGCTGGTTTGGGAAGGGGCCATGCCCTCTCCCCCCTGCAGGCCAAGCCACACACCCTTTCTCCCCACAGTCCCAGGTTGGGACTGGGCCATGCCTCTTTCCTGTTGAAGCCTGGCCATGTATAGCTACGAGGGGTCTCTAGGACCTCCAGAATCCCATCATATTCCACTCCAAAGAGGAGAGTGAGAGTAGCTGGCTATCATAACCAGCTGTAGCAAGCTGTTAAAAATGAACTTGATAAGACTCTGGTGCTCTCACTCTGGGGGCAATGGGAAGAGATGCTTTTCTTGTGGCAGTGGTAGTAGTTAAAAGAGCTGCCACTACCACTGCAAGAACAGCAGGGCTGTCTGTCACAGTTGCTGCTGCCATCAGACTGTCAAAAACAGCCCTGATTCACTTGCAGAGGTGTCAGGGATGAGGAAAGCCTGCCCTGTCACCCCTGCAAGTGGCTAGGGGCTGTTTCTACCCTGAAGCTGCTTTCAGCTGAGGTTCATATGGCTTCGCCACTTCAAAAATCTCTAAGTAAATGATGATTATTGTTTCTCATTGCTCTCTTTGCATGAGAGATGGGAACGGATTCAGTCCCTTGTACTAGTTATGTTACTAGTATTTTTTTTTCCACTGATGCTTTCAAAACAAACTTTTCTTTCCTTTTTTTAAAAGAAGCAGATATGACAATGGATTTGGATAATGCCTGTGATCAAGAAATATTTGATTTATTTATTTTTGTATCGCTTTATCCCCACCAATCACGGGTTTAGGTCAAAATAGTGTTAGTTTTCTGAAGCTGTAATATGCATTATAATTAGCCCTACATGTCTCAGAGAGAATGGACAACTAGTTAAAAAAAATAGGAGTACAGGATACCTACTTCAAAGTACAAAACACTAAACCGCCATCAAGTTAAATATAGCTTTAAAATAAGTCTGAGAAAAAAAGCATAAGACATTAGAAAGTATAATTCTTTTTTTTCAAAAGTCATATACTTTATTAAAATGCATATTTAATATTAAACTGCCCAAGACAAATTCACTGTTCTTCTAAGCAGTAGTATCTTATGAAAATCAAGGGGAGCTGGGCTATATTAGGGTTTGACCGAACTGTGTGTATGCATTCCCTCTGCCCCCATGGTCTCTTCCATCAATAGGAGGCTGATTTTACTGATATTACTACTTTCAAGAAGGCCATGTATCACACTAGCTGGTTCAGAGAAATAGAAGCTGCTGTTTGAAGTGAATAAGACCTGATGAGCTTTGTAAATGTCAGAAGGTTCATTTTAGCATCTGCCCTGAGACTGTTTCAGTATTGTCAACCTCACACATGGAAAGCCATGAGTCAGACCAAAAAGCCATGGTACTAGCTCAAAAATGATGACATATTCTCTGGGTTGCTTTTTTATTTACTTTCTGAATTTTGAGTCTTTTAGGTTATCATGTTCAAGATTTTTTTTCTCTGCAAGTAGAAAGACATGCCCTTTTCTTGTGTTAATGAAAGTTAAGATTCTCATACAACTACAGAAGCCCAGGAGCTGGGTCTTTAAAGAAATACTGTGAATGGCTTTTTATAACATGTAAAACATTGCCTGTAGGCTTATTGCTATGTTAGGGAAGTAGAAACTATTTGAGGATTTTCATAATGTTCAAGTGTACTAGGCATTAGGGCTGCACAAAATTTCACTGAGTGTTTCATTTCAAAGCTGTTTCAAAGGGTTTCAAGCTTGAAACAGTGAAATCAAAATGAAACAAAAAGCATCGAAACAGCTTTGAAATGAGGGCAGTCAAAACGTTTCAAGTTTCAAAGCAGCTTAGTGGTGGGAGGCAGGGGCGAGCCAGGGCTGTGCTCCGAGTGGCTCCACAGCCTCATGTAGCTCAGCCCAGCAGGGAGTGCAGCCCTGGCTCTTCTTGCCTCTCACTGCCAGGCTGTGCTCAGATCAGCTCTGCCAGCCCCATAAAGCTCAGCCCAGCAACAGGAGACAAGTAGAGCTGGGGCTGTGCTCTACCTCCTGCCACTGTCAGTCCCAAGTGGCAGTCTCCTGTCATCAGGCACAGATCCAAGGGCCAGCACCCCCGGGGAGGAGTCTGGCATGGCCTCTCAGCCCTTCTGTGGGTTCAAACGCTGCTGCTGCCGGCAAAATTTGCTTTCAAGACTTTGAGGTGCAGTTTCCAAGAAACCTCTGCACCTATTGCCTTGAAACTTGGTAGACTTCATGCCCTCAGCTGTGGCTACCATCCCTCCAATTCGTATCTGAATCAGGCAGGAAATGACAATGTTTTAGGCATTTTCATGATTCCTCATGATAGCCTATAGGCAAAAACGTTGAAACAAGTAGAAACACCGGAACAGTTTTGACAAAAAAAAACAGGATAGTGCTTCAAAATTAAACAAAATGATGAAACAAAACACTGTCCCTTTGAAATGGTGAAACGGATGTCGAAACGAAACAATGGTATTTTGTACAGCTCTACTAGGCATCCTCATCAGTTGCAATGTTTGTCATGTAAGACAGTATATTGAACATTCTTAAAACAGTACGCCAGGGGTTTTCAAACTTTTTTGGTCAGTGTACCTCCAGCAGATTGCTGAGAAGTGGGGAGTCCCCCAGTGGCTGGTCAATGGGCATGGGGAGGTGTCCCCTGTATGCCTGCAGCAGCGAAACCAGAAGCATAGGCAGTACATGGAAGTACTGGTGGCACACAGTGGTGTAAGCAGCACAAAATGCTGGGAACCCCACCCCCGCTTCTCTGTGCTGCTGCCACGTACCCCCTGGTGTCTTCTCAAGTACTCCTGGTTGAGAACCCCTGTAGTAGGCCATTTAGATTATGACAATAACTTTATGCATCTGTTTCTGAAATAATGGGCCACTTAGAAAATGTAAACTATCATGTAAATACTAAAAAAAGTGGGAGACTTTGAGATTCAAAAAGTAGTAAGTACTTAAGTCTTTGAATTATGAAAGAAGAAGTATGATATGTTGCTTACTTATTGTGTGCCTGATTTCCATTTTCACACGCACACACAAAATATCGTGGGAATATTAGGCCTAGAAAAGTCAAAAGGCCGACAGTAATAAACTTATAGTGAAGATTGCTCATATAGCTTTAACTTAGATCTTTCTTGTGTGTGCATCATACAACGTCTTACTTAAATGATCAACTCTAATTTCTTTGGAATCTCAGCCTTAAACGAGCCGAGGTTCTAGAACCCCAAGTAATAATGGTAGCACCTTATTCTACAATAGATTATATACTAGACATGCAAAAGTGAAGTACTACGCAGCATGTACAAGAACATTACAATCATTGTTTACCAAGGATCTAAAGGAAATTAAAATATATTGGCTAGCAGAACAAATTAGGATTATTCTCTCTAAATGCGTCAGGGATGGAGAAATGTTTTTTAAGATAATGGACAATTATGATATAAGCGCAAAATGATAGAAACTGGCCATCAGTTAGCTAAGTTTGTAAATAAGAACATTTCTAAACCATTAGAGGGGAGAAATGCTGAAACATCCATCCAGTATGAGTAGATAGGACAAAGTGTCTAACTGGTTTTAAAATGGAATATAAAACATAAAGGGGATTTATATAAAGTTGGTGCCCACAATATCAGAAGACTGGACTTATTAATAATTCAGGAGATCCCTTCCAAGTTATGTTTCTATGATCATTTAAACATTTCAAATACACTTTTCCATTATAGCATGTGAAAGACAAGCCTTATTTCAGGGAAAGTTCATCCTCTGGTGTCAGGACAATGTGGTTGATCTTTCTTTCTTCCAACTGCATTGGAATACTTTTCAGAAATCAGAATAGTGTTTCAATGGTCTACAAGACTGCAGGTGGTAGGGACTTACTTATAACCATGGGGTAAAAGTGACCTTCACACAATGTTATATGATCAAGTGACTGGGACAACAGTCCATCAGAACAATCAGGAGTGTATCTTTTCACACTTCTAAACCACTGTCAGTGGATGCTAGGCACCTACGATAGATATACCCTGCTCATATGTTCATCTTCAAAAGCAGCAGGAATTAATACTTTAGCTGGAGTGGATAGACCCTTTGTGTGACCTAGTATGTCACTTCTTATATCCCTATATAAAAAAACCACAGTGTGATCATATAATTTTAAAAGATTATATATCAATTTCCACTTCCATGAGTTAAAGTGGAACATTACTTTGTTTTTTGAAGTCTTCAGTCAACTTAGAATTATATGGCAGTGATAATTTATCAGTAAATCACTGGGTGACGTGCTCCTCCAGGCTAAAATTCATACAAAATACAGGCAGCCGCAAAATGAGCTAAAGCAAGGAAGAGTTAGAAAAGGGAGATTCAGATTGAGCTGCCTCTTCCCACAGGTGTCCATTCCTACAAGCTGTTTCAGAGATTTATTTTTACCTTTTCTTGCTACCACATGCTCTTTAATCCTGTAGTTAACCACACTATCTTTTTGCGTAGCTCTCAAAATGAAGGACAGAACATTTTAGAAGCTCTGAAGTTACAAAAACAGCCCTGTTTGAGATGCAAGGAAAGATTTATGCAATAGTGTTGCCTGTTTAGCCACATACACTGATCTCAATATGTTTCTAGGTATTGATTCAGCTACATGGGTTCTTCCTTTATGTACTTACCTGTAAGGTTTTCAATTTACACTTTGTACAGAACCCAAGTTATGTCTAATGAGTTGCTTGAAAAGCCATCCCACTACTTGTCTACCTTAATGCACTGGTGAAATATTCAATGCTCTTCAGATTTCTAAATTGAGAAAATTTGTACCATTCTTGGAATGGACAATTTTGCTTATTTAAGACTCACAATCTTTAATGGATATATTTCTACCACAGTAGCAAAGAATGACCTTACTTGTTTAACCTCTATCTGAACTGTGACCGACTGCTGTATGTTTAGTACATTGGCCTGTACAACTGCATTTGTGGTTAAAGTAAAAATGAGTTGTAGACCCTCAATAACAGAAACTCAGGCATTTTCCTTTCCCTACAGAAGAAACTAACTCAGGAACTATAAAGGCTAAAGAAGAACAGTTATATAGGACAAAGTAACTCCTTACAAAAAAATGTAACCAAGAGAAGGGTGTGGGTGCATGCATATGTGCATACCAACTTGATTAAAAAAATTTCTTCAGTGAGCAGTAACTATAGTGAAAATTGATTTCAGCCATCCTGACACTAGTCACAAATTGAGATAAAATTTGCCAAAAGAAAGAAAAAAAAAACCCCAAACAAACAAACAAAAAAAGAGTTGATTCATAAAATAGCTGGAGCAGAAAAAGAAGTGATAGCAATATCATCTTCATTCTTCTCTTCCACATCCTAGGGAATATATTTTGGGTGAGGCAAGCTGAATTCCCTTAGCCTGACCATATTTGAATCCACATTTTTCACCTGCCAGGAAAGTGTGTTAAGCATCAAGATTTAAGGGATTCTCTCTCTCTCTCTCATAACAGCATAATGAAGAGGGAAGGGGCTCACCAGGACACCAGGCCCTGGGCACTGACCCCAGAGCAGAGGAAAAGGGAGGGATGCAAAAAAAGAAACAGAAGCAGCTGTACTGCCAGACCAATTGCTGCCATGCCATAAGCAGCTCAGCCAGTGACTGTGCCTTGTGTGGTGCTGCCAGCGAGGGCAATCAAGTACCAAATTACACCTCTGGACTGGAACCAAGTTTTTCACCATTCAAGTGAACACAATAATCATCAGGCTAGAGAGCTATTCTGCCTAGCTCAGTGACTACTCAAGTTTTACATATTAATATTTCCTAATAAAAAAATAAAAGGAAAGATAAAAACAAAAGACAAAAAACAAATATTGCACAGACCAGGAACTTTACCTATTCAAGCCTGATAAAGCAGATATAACGTCAGTCACTGACTGAGCAGCTATTTTTAGAGAAGAGTGAAAGCAACGCTATTTTGGATGAGCAGAGGAAATTTCATCAGGTACTACTGTATAAGAACAGATAGGACCTCACATAAAATACAACTATGAAGGGCTCTCTCAACATTACCTTTTCCCAAACTTGTATCCAATTTCCCCCACCTCACTGTCTTGAAAAATATTTTCCCCTAAATTCCACTTTAAATATAATATTTTTCATGGGGGATCTATAGGAACTATAATCTCAAAAGGGAGAAATCAATTCTGATCTAATCCAATCTAGTGTTAAGGGCTAACTACAATGTAGTGTTAACAGCTAAGTTTTCAAAGGGCTTAGGACCTACCATGATGTACACAGGTCCAATAAAAGAGATCAGAGAAACATCCTGGCCATCTGGAAGAGAAAGTAGACAGTCTTCTTCAGGTCAGGGTGCTTTGCAACTGAAATTTGTCAAACTTCTCTTCCAACTATGCAGTTGGTCCAACAAAAGAGATCACAAAAAATTCTTGATTCTGGTAAGTCTCCTATAGCATCTTGGCTACAACGAAACTCCAACTGTACTATACTAGGAGGACTAGATTTTCAGGAGAATTCAGCTCCATTTTAGACACAAAAAATAAATAAAGGCAAGAAGATGTTGCTAAACATTCAGTATGTTGCACATTGAACTCTTTGGTGGACAAAAGATACTTTATCATAAATACCACAGTAAAAGCTTTTCATGATAGAAGAATCTGAAGATTTCTGAAGGTCTGGGTTTCATGTTGCTACATAAATGAAAACTGAAATCTCCTGAAAATTTAACTCCAATAGCAGATCCCTTGAAAGTGCTCCTTTGAAAATTCCTTCAGATAAGGAGCTTCTTGCATCATATGCTCATTGTAGCAGGATGGAGTCCTAGGGTCGCTGTGCTACCTCTAGGTCCCCTCTCTGTACCATATCAAGTGTGGTCCAGGCACCCTCAGAATCTCGCCCACCATGTCTTTGATCTTCTAAATCACATGGAGGCTGCCCTTCGTCCTCTTGGCTACAGTTCCTGCGGTATGCCGGACCGGTGTTCGGTACGGATATTCAGGTACATCCCCACCTCATGGCTCCAGCCACCCCATACCACACCCCAAGCCTCTCTGATGGACTGGATGTTCGTCTGTCTCTCTTGCCTACTCTCTCTCTGGGGCCTTTCTGCTGCCTGCTGCCTCTCTGGGCCTCCTCGCCGCCCACTCTTGGGGGGGGGAGGGGAGAAGGCTTCTTGCTACCCACTCTCAGGGTCTGGGGCTCCCACACTGTCGTGGTTCCCCTATGAGGCCTCCTCCATCCCCTTATATCCTCACCTTGTTCTCCAGACTCACAACACAACAAAACACAAGCCCCTGTGCTATAATGTACATTCAGGCCTCATGGCTAAAACATGGTCTGAGCCATACCACAGGTGGTCCCTCACTCACCCATATTACCAGCTACACCCACATTCAGGCTTTTCCACTCCTTCATCCAGGGCAGAGCTCCTTCTCCCTTGGTCACCAGCCACTTCTGCCTGGCCTGCATCTGTGGTTTATATAAGGGCCAGGCCCCTTTGTCAGCTGACCATGCAGGTGTTAGCTACTTGCTTCCCCAGGTTGCCCTGGCAACCAGCACCTGGGTTATGGTGCTGGCTCACCCAGTAGCAGGCACCTTAGTGCCCTGCTACACTCATTTATGGCACCTACACCTTTTGCGACAATTGTGAAAACTAATGGATATTGTTACACCGTAAAACAATTTTTTTTTGCTGGATAAAAAGGTCCTCAATGAAAGCACTGTTTAATAGATTCCCAAAATTTAATCTTTTTTGATTTCACTCTGCTTACAACCATAACTACAGATATTTTAGATTCTGAGCTAGCTACTATAGAGATTCAAACAGAGCAGAGAAAATAGCTGAATTTTGATCAAAGATTGTTAAAAATACAGAACAGCACTCTGTCCAAAAGAACTGTCTCAGGTTTAGACAGCTGAGAAATAGTAAATGTGTTTACAAGCAAAATAAGATCTATAGATGTATGTAAAAACCAATGTACATTTTTTTGTAGAGTTTTCCCTTAGCCTTCAATACATTAACTATTTTCAGGGTCCCAAATATTGCAATTATATTTTTCCCCTCAATGAAATCCTGTAGAAGTCAGTGGGATTCTACTTGTCTATAGCAAAATGCCATACTACAACGTTACACACGATGGAAGCGCTGTGAAGGTAGGAAATTAAGTCTTCATACCTTACCTAGCCAAAAGGAAGCTAATGCTCACTAAGGTCCCTTGGAGTTCAGATTATGAATACTAAATAATAATAAGTATGATAACTGTTTGAGCTGACATATACTATGAAAGCTGTATTCATTTAAAAAAGAAAATCAACGAAATTATGTATGGCCATTCAGTTCAGCTATGTTCATGACGATTTATCTACTATACATGATTGCCTGCAATCAGGTTTGTATTTGTATGTATTTAGGAATGCCTGTTCTGCACACATAACACCTTATGTTAATGTTAATAAGGGTATTTCATTATTCACTATTTATCCCTTATTAATCAACTCACTTCATAAGGTTGATGTGCCAGAGAGAGCGAGCAAAAACACCATTACTGCATGACCTAGATGACAAATCACACACCATGAATAACAAATAACAAGTGATAAAACTTCACAACATGTGGTCTAATATTTGCTTGCATAAATTGTTGAACAATTACAAATAGAAAATAAATATGTAGGAGTTGATTTACAAACAAAAGAAAGGGCTACATTTATCTTAATTCAAATAGAGATATTTATTGTACTTTATTTTGTTCCAGACATGTAAGGCATATTTATGTTTGATGCAAAATTATATTTTTATTCTTACTTGGAGAACAAGCTAATTCACTAAACCAATGGTACTGCAGTAAAACAAACTATGCCTACACAACATTATTTAGCTTCCCATCAGTCTATAAATAAATATTTGATATAAAAAGAGCAACTTTTTCCTGCAGTACACCAAATCATATTGTGAATACAGATCACTAAGAATAGAGACCATAAGCGTCCTCCTCCACATATACACATAACAATGATTGTAAATTGTCACTTTCAAACATGGTAAGTGGTGCTGATGTCCTTAAAAAAGAAAAAGAAAATTATGTGACTAGATGACTGACAGTGCAAGGATTTTCTTCTGAACCAACATGCTACAAAACCAAATAGCATCTTAATCTCTTTTCTGACTCTCAAACTGCATGAGCATATAGAAGTGAAGGGAATAATGAAAGGTAAAAAACATTGGGTTTTTTTGTGAAAGCACATTGAAAGATGTAGTATCTATATGGGTACAGACACTAAATCCTAAAGAGGAGAAGATGAGGCTTCAGTCTTTATTTGTACACCCTGCCCCCCGATGGCTCTTCCTGCATCCCCCAAAATCCCCCACCAACCCTGGCAGTCACCTGCACCCACTCAACCCACACCCCCTTTTCCCCAGCCCTGCTGGTGCCTCTCATTCCTGACCCACAGCCCTCTACCCCCTGCCCCCTCCCCAGCTGGCCCCCAGCAAGCTTTACTTACTCCAAAGGCTTCAGGAGGGAAGCCAAGCCCTGGCTGACTTGAGATCCCCTCTTATCAATCAAAGGCATCACAAAAGGACTTTGACAGGTATTTGTAAGAACAGTACTTACAGATGAGCAGACCTTTCCCATAGGTCCAGTCCCTCTGACTTGTTTCTTTTGTTTACAAGGAACTGCCTGCTTCCTAATGCTGTATACAACAGGGCTTCCTAACGGGTGCCACAGAAAGCATTAACACCTGCCCTGCTCCCTCTAACTGCTCCTGCTGCTACCACTGCTGGGGCCTTTGGTTTCCCCTCCCTCCTCCAGCTTCCAATTTGTGCCTCCAGCAGGGGGTGAGGTGACACAGCTCATGGGTACTCAAGAAACCATGGACCACAGCGGGGTCATACTGCCCATGCAGTGGGGAGAAGCCTTGGGGAGCCCACACAGGGTCCACATGGGGTGATTTTGAAAAGGGTTTTAAAGTGAAATAAGATGCATATGTCATGTCAGATTTTCAAAATGGCCAATCAGTTAACTGCATTGATTTTTGTGCAGCTTAGGTTCCCTGAAGTTTTAAAAAATCTTGTTGTCTGTATTTGCAATTTTAATCACCTACAAGCAAAATCAGTACCGGAGTAATATATATAAAGGAACAACTCAGTTCCAGGAAGAAATGCTGACACCTCCCTTTGAAAATCAAATGCATATCTGGAAACCTATTTTAGGAGTGCTGAAGAAAGCTGTAATAAAAGGAAGAACTTACCTGACCAGATGATTTGCTCATCTTCTTTCTTCTTGGGCACATTTGAGTCAAGTTTAGGAATCTCAGTGTATAACTAGCAATCATCGAGCTTTTCTTACATAACCATCATTGAAATCCAGAATCTTCATCTCGCTGTCTGTAGCAACATGCTATGATACCCATTTTTGCAACTTCTTATGGTCACACCAATTTAAAAAATATTATTTATTTAGCCAGAAGGATTCCTAGCTGTCCATTTGGTTATGAAAGCCTTTCCCCCACTCTAATTTCTACATTCTGTGCTTGCGACATCCTGCTTTTAGAAACATGGGGGTTGATATGACTTGACAGCAGATTCTAGCATGCCATCTCCTTTTTGTTTGTTTGTTTGTCTTAGTAAATAAATAAGTATGTAGGACATAAGACTGGAAGATGCCACTAAATGAGGGTCTAGTGTCTTGCTATGTGTCAGCAATCCCTGAAAGCAGTTCCTGGTACAGTACAGTCTTATTTCTGTTCATTTCCCCCAGGGGTGTAGCAGATTATAGAGCTTTGATATATACATTTGTCTTTTTGAAGAGTCCTTTGAAGACTTCAATACTGTATACCAACCCATAATGTTCACTATTCTTCCTACTCAGCTTCTCCATTACTTTTTACTCAGCTTCCTGTTTTTCAGCTTCATTTTCCAGCTTCCTAGGGATACTTATATCAGTCAGGTTTAGGATATATAAAGCTCTTGAGTAGTACCAGAAGAAAATCCTAGAAAGAGCAGTTTAGGGATCTCAGTATTCAAATAGTTACTACAAGCAGATGTTGCTGAAGTCACAGCTTAGCTACCATGTATTGCCCTTGAGTGCTCTTTGGAATAAAGGTAGAATTTGAATTAAGAAGGGAAGTAGAAAATGGTATATTTCTACTATGACCAAATAGGCAATTTAAAAAAAAAAATCCTTTACTACACAAAAATCTATCATGATGATTCAGACACCACATAGGCTAGATTAACCAAGCAAACGTCTAGTTACCTAAAGGATTCTTACTCCTCAGCATAATGGAGCTGATTTTATGAAGTTTTCTGGCTTTCCTCTAAGTGCTTGACTGGGCCCAGATGGGCTTCATTACTCTCTCATACAGCTGTGTCAGATATAAGCAGAGCATTAATGCCTGTTGGCATTCACAAAACCTATGCATTCTGTCACGAGAGTAAAGCGGTTAGGTTCATTGTTTCATTTGTTTAGGGAAATTTATTTTTATACACACACACGCAATATAAAAAGAACAGAAATCAAAGAGGAAAGTGAATTCCCTTTGTTCTTTGAGCCTGGGTAGTACCCTATATAAACAAAAATAAATGTACCTGATAACAAGGACTTCTAATGATGATAGGCTCTCTGGCATTTAGGACTTTATCCAATAAAGACATTTAAAGAACTCTCTCTGAAAGCCTAAATTATTTTAGAAGCATCTAAATTCACTATGCATCTTTGTGTTTTACCCTCAGGATCTGTATTTCTGTAGAACTCCATGAACTGAGTACCTACATATCTAGCCCCTACCTAAGCCACACCTGGATCCAAAAAGTACATAGAGCAATACCTAGGTCCTAGTTCCTCTGAGAAGCTCCTAATATATGGTGACTGCATTGTTTTCAGGATAAATCAGAGTAGCATAACCCCCAGTTTTTTGGGTTTTTTTCTGTTTTTTTTCAGTAAGTAGAACTTAGAATCCAGGACTCCCACTTCAGCTGAAAAATAACTGCTGTGCCACAGAGTCCTGCCCCTTCTTGCATGGTATACTTCTGGCTTTATTAATCTGATATTGGCTGGTCAGTGGCCCAGCAAAGCAGAAGTGATGAAGGTTTCCCTCTCTGATGTAGTGGATTGGGCTTTTTCTCTCTTGGGAAGATAGAAATGAAGGTTTGAATCCTCTCTGAGAAGGGACTGGCATATGTCTTCCACTTCCTTAATAAGTGTTCTGACCACTAGAATAACATATAAAATAAGGTATTCCTCTTTTGACACTGCTTTAAGTAAGGGTTGCCTTACTCAATTCTTTTAAATAATACCTGTAGACATATACATTCAGGAATGTATTCTGGACCATGGATCCCAAATGAACAGAGGCACCTCCCTTGTAGCCTTACTGAAATACCAAACCTCTACATGGGAGTGCAGACACCCTTAGGCTCAGAATTTCTTACTGGTATAACTTAAAACTTTGGTACCCTGTATGGCATGGAAAGAGAGGAAGAGAAAATGGTTACTGCTTCACACTAGGTCTGATGCAGTGGCAGCATAAGCTACTACTGGTTTTCCAGCACAAGCTCCCTGAAAATGGGCTGCTGTGGTAGTGCAGCTGCCATATTGATTCCTTCTCTAAATTGGCACCTGGAGCTAGTGCCCCTTTCATCCCCAACAACTTATGCACCTGTTCCTGTTTAACACACGGGTTTATTCAGGTAGCCTTCTGAGGGTCTAATTCTCCCTATGTGCTGTATAGAGAGCATAGGTATCTAGTTCTGGTTGTCAGATTCTATTCTGGGAGTCAGACTCCTAAAATGTAGTCATTGTAGCTCCCAAATCCTCTTTTGAGATTCAACCTTTAATGTGCTGTTATATTCCAGTAACATTTTAACATTTTGATCATCCATTAATACAAACCATAGGGCCTATGAACTTTCCCTAATTAGTGGACAGGTTCACTTGCAGAAAGAATGTCAGGGAACCTGCCCACTAGTCTACCCTCTAACTTTGTTCAGTGATATCTCCCTTCTCATCCCACTGTATGTTAAGTTTACTAATTACACCATGGTGCAGAGGAGGAAGGAATAAATTTGACTGGTATCCTTCAGTAGAACTACTAATATTCTAAAATAATACACACAAATATGTAATTTTGATGGGAGACTGCTACTGGGACAAATAAAGTATTAGGAGAGTATGAACCTAATCAAGTGTGGTACAGACCTAGAAAGGAGGTAAAGCATGACAAGAAAACTTAGAATGGATGTAGACCAAGATTACAGGTGCAGATATTGAAATGGGGGGAAAGGGAAAGAGGAGACAAAGGAACCAAATGTAAAGATGCTTTCAAAGAAAGAATGGTGAAAATTTACAGCAATATTCTAAAAAAGAGAAGGGGGAAGGAACAGAAAAGGAAAGACAGAGAAGTAGAAAAGACAGGGGAAAGATTAAGTTGTTTTAAAAAAGGAAAAATTCTAAAATACTATGAAATAATATGTAAAATTTAGAAATAATCTTTAATTTGATAATCTGTTTTTTTTCCTAGCATTTCCTAAAATACGTCCTTCAAATCTAGTACTGGTGTCCATCATCCCATAGGGACAGGGAGGGTAGGGGAACAGACCTCCAGCCCCTCCTAGCCAGGGTTTGCACGACACGTGTTGGGAGGGAAAGCCCCTGTGGTGGGACTTTTCAGTCCCTGGCAGCCCTTTCTCTTCCCCTTCCCAGCTTCTGATTACTACAGCAGCTACCACAGTTGGCAGGGAGAAGAAGACCTCCAGACCAGGTGCCTGCTCATGCAGCCTAGCAAGGGGCAGTGGGTAACCCCTGCTTTGGGGGGCCTTCCCCCAGCCCGGGGAGCCCCAAGGAGTTGAGGGGAATTATTCAGGCTTTTTGACTGTCTATACTTAGCCCATATCACAGCGACATATTAAGATTCTCTCCTTTTTTACACAAGACTTCTACTCAAATATCAGATGACCAGTACATTTGCTTTGATTGATTGACTGCATTCTCCTCAAGCAGAAATGATCAGTTTCTGTCTACAGTGAATTTCAAGAGAACTCTACTCGGTCTAATTGACATCTCTTTTACAATTCCTTGCCATGCTGTTGCTGGATAATATCATCATTTATGACCAGTGATTCCCTTGCTGCTGATCCTTATCAGGGTTTTAGGTGGAAGAGGACCTGGATACTTAGATGACATGGGTGGGGGATGCAGATGTTGACCATGGAGAGTGTCTGCAGATTTCTCTAACACCCCATTGCATTGCTGCCAGGATGACTTGACTTCAGCAGTCTTTGCTTGCTTCTGAAGTTGTGGTCACTTGACCTAATATAATTTCCATATCTGGAGATGTTGCCCCTGTCATTCATAATTAGGTTTTAGAGGCAATTGCTCTAATGAAACAGCATTGCTTAAAGTCTTTAACATTATGGTGACTAAACTGAATGGATGGATGTCAGCTTTGATTTTTCTTAAATTACACACTGCTTTCAACACCTCCAATCATATAACATGAGTTCTGAGTTTATCACTCAGTAACTTTCCATGGTTTGTTTAGGACCTTGGTTTCACTGTAATCTCTTTAATATTTTTTTCCATGTGATGAGTCAAGCACCATCCCCTCCCTTTACTCCAAGCCTCAGAGATGCACAACTGATTCAGAACCCAACAAGACAGGCCTAAAAACTATCCAGCTAATGCATTCAGTAAACTTGTTTTGATTAACAAACATCTCTTTCTGTCTGCCCTTTCTATATTACAGTCTAAGTCCTTTCACAATTTCTAAAATTACTTACTTTTTACACTGTGAGTAGTCAGTTCAAAGACAAAAGGACTGGTGGTATACAGTTAGTGTATGTGTGTGCGCGCACGTGTGTACATGTGTGCGAGCATGTGCATGTATGTATATATATCTCAGATTTAGGGGTTAGAATGTTAAAATAAATCCTGAAGCCCCTGAGAGGCATTTCCTCTTAAGAAATTTGCTGATTTGAGGATGTATGGCCAGATGAGTATTTGGCCAGATGAAATTTGCCGCTTGAGGATGTATGGCCAGATGAGTAAAACATTTTTTCCAGGGTATTTGAAATCTGGTGTGGATCTGGATTTATAATCTATATAGCTTAGTAAATGTCCCCCTTTGTGGGACTGGGGCCTCAGTATGGACAAGAATAAAGTTTGATTATTAGTCATGATTTTCTCAATTCAACTTTGATATAATCTTTTGTATAAATCAGTTTAGTTCAGTTCTCTATAGTAACTTTATTTAGAAATGTGGATGCGGTTTCTGAAACTTTTTTCGTCACACATTCTTTCTTTCAGAAAGTCACAAAGCTGTCACTTCTTTCATCTCTCACAATTCCATGAATGCTTTCCATTTTCAGATGTTGAAACATTAATCTGTGCTATTGCAATTGTATGCTTGGACTACTGCAATAGTATTTTAGCTAGCTTTCCTTCCTCCTCAATTACTTCCATTACACAAGTTTGAATTAATTTGTGTCACAGCTCCCATTCAGCATTGTACTCTTGACATAAAAATCTCATGATTGTGCCCTATAGAATTTTCATAGATTATCCATCACTATAACACAGATAAAGAGGCCTGCCTTATCATTTCACCTTAATACAAAACATTTGCAGAATTAATCTGAAAACAATTTTCTCTGCATGTTGCTTCTTTTTTTAAAAATTTCCTGTTGCTAAGGGCCTTATATAACTCTGTTATTATTATTAAAAATAAAATAACATTAATGACAGAAATAAGTAATTAAGATTAATATGTTACAGTTATTTGCTGTAACACAGGTTATATTTGACTTCTTATTCTCTTTTCATATATTTCCCCCCTTTTCAGTAGTATATCTTTTTGTTCCACATTAATATTTATGCTACACAATTAGTATTTCTCATATAGAAATAGGCAAAAAAATCTAAAAATATTGCTAGGCTTCTGGTTCAACAAATTATAGTGTTTACAGTATATTATCCTGAATTATTTTTTAATTACACATAGTAATTCCATAACTTAATAAACATGTATTCAAATGCTTAAGCATTTACAATATTTTCTGAAACTCACGGAACAGTTTCCAAATCTCTCTCTTCAACATCTGCATTTAGGAATAATATTATTTAAAAGTTTTCCTTTTTCATGTATCTTTTCATTCATGTTCTTATTACTCTTCCTACTATTTTTTTCATATAAAGAGCCATGTCTTGGTGCCTAGGTAAATTTAAGAAAATAACCCTCATGGACACTGCAGAAAATTATCACTTGTCTTTGATAAGAAAGGACAATAGACTGAGATGGCTGTCCATGATTCAAACATTTTTCTTACTGTTTGATACACACCTAACAAGGAGGACATTGGGAGATAACATCAGAGGAATCACTACCATTTCAGTAGTTCAGGAGATGACAGGATCATTACCACACTGACAATGTGTAGCTTGCCCCACCACTTTTTAGTTTGATGAAAAATTACCTGAAAACATGGCTCAAGGTGACCCATTTTAAAGCAAAAACACTTACTCAAAATACAGCAAACAAATTTCTTCAATCACTTGATTTCACTATCAGGTACCCAAACATAGAGGCCCCAAGAGTGGAAAGTCCATTATTAGGATGACAAAAAACAAGATTTTCAGAGGTTATGGTTTCAAACCGTGTAATATAATCAACAAAACTAAGGCTTTATGGTACTATTGGCTAAGCTCTCCCTGTTGGTTGGTCTGATGTCAAAGAAGAGGATACCTAAGGCTCCTGGCAGACATTAAGTGGCAGATTTATTGTGGGGTCATTTGTTGGGTTAATCATTTAATGTGGAACATCTTTTTGTCTGGTTTAGATCACACTTTAATTTGAACATGTGACATGCCAAAGGGTGCCTGAGGAGCCTGGATCAAGAGCCTCTCTCCAGTGCAGGACTCCACTCAAGCCCGTTTAAATTTCCAGGGTCATGGAAGATATGACCCAGCACCAGGAAGGTGATCTCTGATGCTGGGATGTCCAGTGCAGCTTTAAAAACTGGATGGTGTGTGATAGCATCTGAAGAACTTTTTTCCTAGCTCCCCAAAATTATGTATGTTGCCATGTCAGATATTAAAGGCAGAATGAGTGATTTTGGGTCACACAAAAAATAGTGGAAAAAGCTTGTGTTTTCATATAGATGCAATCAGTATGCTTAAAATCCTAAGGATTCTTTTCTGTGAACATTTAGCAAAGATGGGATAACATATGGGTGATAGTATGGAGGTGGCTAAAATGGAAATGCAGATGTCAGTACAATGGAAGATGCACAGAAAGACACAGAAAGAGACAGCTGTGTAACCCAGTGTGGTGATGACTGGGATTTTGCTAATCTTATAGATAACAGCACTACAGCTGAGGGAGTTCTCACCCACTAAATCTTATTTAGCATATGTATACAGAGATGACTGGATTAATTAATATCACTTCACTCCCAATTATTCTCAATCCCATTTTGATCCCCAATAAAGTTTTCTTTGTTTTGTAAGCAGGTTATTTTTTTATGAGTGGGAATCATTGCCTATTAAAGTAATCCAGAAGAGTTATTTAATTTCCCCAAATTTCTGGCTGTATTAGCCAAAGCTACCTCAGGATCCTTAAACATTTGAATCTCATCCCTATTACTGCTGATCAGACTTGGCAGAATAGTCATATTAGGGTGATGCCAAGGCACAGGAATTTATGGCTGAACATCCCTAACCTGCTGAACTAAAATCATAGTTCTCTTTGAAGTTACTGGCTCATCGACATTTGCATCTCTGTTAGCACTGTTCTGGATAAAATCCACAGAAGTGATGTTCACACAAACATAACTATCTACAGTCCTGAAGATATCTTCCTTTGTGGTCAAAGTTAAGAACAATAGGCTTGAATATCTGCTGTCAAAATCAAACCAATTTGTGGATAGATATGTGGATTTCATTTTTCAGAACTGTCAAAAGGGCTACTGTTGAAAAATTAAATTCACTGAGGAAACAAAAAAGTGTGATAATTCTTCCTAAGGTAATCCAGTCAATCATCAGTTTAACTTTTTGCATTATGTAAATACATTTTGGATGTCTGGCTTGATTTAAGATAGCCACTATGAGTTTCCCTGTGTTTCACCTTATATGTCTATATAAGGTGAACATGTGGCTTAAAGAGATAGCCTTAAAGAGATAGCTATTATTTGGCCAACATAAAATGTTATAAGGGGAAGGTACCTTCTGCAACAATTGGGAAGGGCAGAGGGGGAGGGATGTAAGCTACATGAAAATTATTCATATATATAATTTCATTATATTTTGACTAAATAATGAAATAATGCCCCTGTAGTAGGATGGTCTACAATTGACCATCCATTTTTAGGTCTGTCTACAGTTCTGCCTAAAAGCAAACTTAGATAACAGAAGATCAGATATTTCTCTGAAAGACTAATTAGTCTGCACAGCTGTACTGCTGTTGGTACACCTCAGTTAGCTGGCCCTCCATTCTGCAGATTGGGGTATCTACCACAAGAGCAGACTTAATTGGGGGTCAAGGAGGAGTGGAAAAATAACAGCTGCTGCCACAGCTGCACAGTCATGCTGGTAGCAGGGTGGCAAACAGAAGTGGTTGTTGCCTCTGTGGGTGCTTAGCTGCCTCATTACACCTGTCATGAGTTGGTATCTTTTGTGGGTTGTGGAACTGAGGAAAAAGTGCCTGGATTCCTACTGACTCAGCCAAGATGACTGGAGCTGGAATTTGTACATTATCATTCATTTATTTTAAATAAAGATAAACCTGAGAAAGGATGTGAGTTTTCAGGCTATGGGTGCATCTACAGGAGATGTTTTACTGCTCGGTAGACTAATTTACTGTACAGAAAAGAATCACAAACTACTGCATGGTAAATTAGTCTACTGAGTGGTTGGCTACTACCTGTATATACAGGTAGTAGATGACTGGGAGCAAGTGATTATTGGGGCAGGGGACAGCTTCCCAACCCCATATCCTGACTCCAGTGTTTCATAGATTTCATAGATTTCATAGACATCAGGGCTGGAAGGGACCTCGGGAGATCATCAAGTCCAGCCCCCTGCCCAAAGGGCAGGAAGTCAGCTGGGGTCATAGGATCCCAGCAAGATAAGCATCCAATTTACTTTTGAAGGTGTTCAATGTAGGTGCTTGAACCACCTCTGCTGGCAGACTGTTCCAGACCTTGGGGGCTCAGACAGTAAAGAAATTCTTCCCTATGTCCAGCCTGAAATGGTCTTGCAGGAGTTTGTGACCGTTCGACCTAGTCATCCCTTGGGGCGCTCTGGTGAACAAATGTTCCCCCATATCCTGGTGGTCACACCCGATAAATTTATACGTGGCCATCAGATCACCCCTGAGCCTATGCTTTTCCAGGCTAAAGAGTCCCATGGCTCTCAGTCTATCATTGTAAGATCTGTTTTCCTGACCTCTGATTATGCGCGTGGCTCTCCTCTGGATTCTCTCAAGCTTCTCCACATCCTTTTTGAATTGTAGAGCCCAAAACTGGACGCAGTACTCCAGCTGCGGCCTCACCAAGGCTGAGTACAAAGGGAGAATGACGTCCTGGGATTTGCTCGAGAAGCATCTATGGATGCACGCCAGCATTTTGGTCACTTTATTAGCCGCAGCATCGCATTGCAGGGTCATGTTCATCTTGTGGTCAATGATGACCCCCAAGTCTCTTTCTTCTATAGTGTTATCCAACGTAGCACTGCCGAGCCTATAAGGCTGCTGCAGGTTTTTCCTCCCAAGGTGGAGAACCTTGCATTTTTCAGTGTTAAACACCATCAGGTTCTCATCTGCCCATTTGCTGAGCTTGCCCAGGTCAGCCTGCATCACCCTCCTATCTTCTGGCATGGATGTTTTGCCCCAAAGTTTGGTGTCATCGGCCAACTTGGCCAGTCCACTCCTGACTCCAATGTCCACATCATTAATGAAGATGTTGAACAGTATGGGTCCCAGGACAGAGCCTTGAGGGACCCCACTGGTCACAGGGCACCACGATGAGTGACTGCCATCAATCACAGCCCTCTGGGTCCGACCATGAAGCCAATTTCCCAGCCAGCGGATCGTGGTGGAGCCAAGGCTACAACTGGCCAGTTTGGCCAAGAGGTGATCATGGGATACCAGATCAAAAGCTTTTTTGAAGTCAAGATATATGACATCAATCTCTTCTCCCTGGTCCAGGTTATAGGTCACCTGGTCATAGAAGGAAATGAGATTGGTCAAACAAGACCTACCTGCAACAAACCCGTCCTGGCTTTCCCTTAGGATGTTAGCCTGGGCCAGTCCCTCAAGGATGGTCTCCTTAATAAACTTTTCTAAGATCTTCCCCAGAATAGAAGTCAGGCTAATGGGCCTGTAGTTAGCCGGAACCACTCTCTTCCCTTTCTTGAAGATCGGCACACATTGGCCTTCTTCCAGTCTTCGGGCACTACACCAGAGTGCCAGGAGTTTTCAAAGATCCGTGCCAGGGGCTGGGCTATGACTCTCGCCAGCTCCTTGAGTACCCTGGGGTGCAGATTGTCAGGGCCGGCTGACTTGAAGGTATCCAGCTTCTCAAGGTGTTCCTTCACGAGGTCAGCATTTATGGAGGGTAGGGGATCCCCCTCACCCAGATTTCCCTGTCCCATAGCAGGCATGGGCATCCCGTGTGACTGATGAAAGACTGACGCAAAGTACCTATTTAATAGGTTGGCTTTTTCCTGGGCGTCAGTTGCCAGTTGCCCCATCTGGTTTAGCAGGGGCCCAACGTTGCCCTTGCTTTTCCTCCGGCTCCCCACATATCTGAAAAAGGACTTTTTGTTGTCCTTGATGCTTGAAGCTAGTTGGAGTTCAGTTGCAGCCTTGGCTTTCCTGGTTTGCTCCCTGCAGGACCGGACCAGCACAGAATAATCCTCCTTGGAGGTGAATCCCATCCTCCATCCTTTGTAAGCTTTCCTTTTTAGCCACAGCAGGTCCGCTAGGTCCCTGGAGAGCCAGGAAGGCTGCTGTACCTTCTTGCTGCCTTTCCTCCATGTTGGAATAGATTTAGCTTGTGCATTGAGGATCGCTTCCTTGAGAAGCAACCACTCTTCTTGAACTCCTATCTCCCTGGGGTCATGGTCCCTAAGGGCCTGACCAACAAGCCCCTTGAGCTTGTCAAAGTCGGCTTTTCTGAAGTCAAGGACTTCTGTGTTGCTGACTGACTTGCCAGCTTTACGGCGGATGGTTAAGGTGATCAGCTCGTGGTCGCTGTCACCCAGCTTCCCATCGATCACTAGGTCGCCGATTAGGTCGTCCCCCATAGCCAGTACCAGGTCGAGCAGCGCTTTGCCTCTCATTGGCCCATAAACTTCTTGAGTCAGGTAGAGGTCATCCATGCACGAGAGAAAGCTTTGTGACCGCTCGGATTTTGCTGAGTGATCTTCCCAGGAGATGTCCGGGTAATTGAAGTCACCCATGACAACCAAGGTCCTGGAGCAAGTGGCCTCAGTCAGTTCCCGAGCGAACTCCTGGTCAAGCTCAGGACTTTGAGTAGGAGGTCTGTAGTAGGCTCCCACTGTTGTGTCCCCTGTGCCATATTCCCCACGAATTTTTACCCAGAGGGTCTCTAGCTGTCCATGCTGGTCGCCAACATCAGCTTGCAGGGACGTGTAGCTTTCCTTCACATAGAGAGCTACACCCCCGCCCCTTTTGTCAACACGATCCCTCCTGTACAGGGTATAGCCCTCTATACCCGTGGTCCAGTCATGGGTGGAGTCCCACCAGGTCTCCGTTATCCCAATGACATCATAATTCTTTGCACTGAGCAGGAGGACGAGCTCGTCCTGCTTGTTGCCCAGGCTCCTGGCATTAGTGTACAGGCAGGCAAGTGTGCCCTTGGGGGCTCTTGCCTTGCCCACAGATTGTGCCAGGGCTGGGGCAGGGGTGGGCTCCCTTAAGTGTCTTGGTCTGCTGGCTTTGCAAGGGTTTCTCCGTGGGCCAGGAGTGGCAGTATTCCCCCCATCCCCCAGCAGGCTTAGTTTAAAGCCCGGTGGAGCAGGTCAGCCAGCCTGGCTGAGAAAAGCCTCCTCCCCAGGGGAGAGAGGTGGAGGCCATCTCTTCCCAGCAGCTCGCTGCCTCTCTTGCTAAAGAGCAGGCTGTGGTCATGGAAGCCGAAGCCTTCCCGATGACACCAGCTCCGCAGTCTTTGGTTCACTGCGTGGATCCTCCTCTCCCTCCTCAGCCGATAGCCCGAGACCGGGAGGATCGACGAAAACACCACCTGAGCTCCCAGACCCCTAAGCCCCGCTCCCAACTCCCTGTAGCGCCTCATGACCTGGCTGGGGGTGCTCCAAGCCGTGTCATTGGTACCCACATGAATAAGGAGCATGGGATAGTGGTCTATGGGCTGGCGGAGCTGTGGGATCCTCTCCGCAATGTCTTGGATGCGGGCCTCCGGGAAGGAGCAGACTTCCCGGGCTAAGGGGTCGGGGCGGCATATTGCTCCCTCAGTCCCCCGCAGGATGGAGTCTCCCACAACAAACACCTTTCATTTTGCCTTGGGGAGAGCGGGGCCAGTAGCTGTGGTTGAGCCTGGGTTGCCTGCGGGAGCTGGCAAGTGAGCAGGCTCTGCTGGGGCTGCAAGAGGTGCGAACCTGTTGCTAAGCTCCGGCGAGGAAGGGGCGTTGGTGCGGCGGGCCTTGGGGCCCTTGACCACCTTGGTCTATGCCTCTGACTGGGCAGAGCGGGAGGTCCCAGAGTCCTCCTTAGTCCTGGAGGGAGACAGTGCTCTCCCCTGCGGCTCCCGGGGGAGAAGGGCCTGGCAGTAGGAGTCTATTTCCTGCTCGCAGTCCCTGATGGCACGCAGTCTCTGGACTGTGGCCTGGAGCTCCTCCAGCTGGCACACCAGAGACCCCAGGAGGGAGCAAACCCCGCAAGGGGAGGTGGCCATGCTCCCAGGCCCCAGAGCCTGAAAAAGGGACAGGCAGCCCCCGCAGCCAAGAGCCAGGGGCTCCATCTGCGTGGAGCCCGGAACCATGGGCTCCGTCTGGGTGGCCGTCTCTGAGGTGCCCGATGTGGGGGGCGCAGAGCCCGAGGGGACCCTCGGGGTGCGGCGCGTGCCCATCCGTGTCATGCCTCTGGTAGGCTGTCTACGGCTGGGACTGACTATTCTGGGGGGTTCGCAGGCAGGGTCTCGTGCCCTCCCATGCCCTCTCCTCCGTGAACTCCGTGCTAACTCAAGCACCTGTTTACGCAGCCTGTTCGCATGGCTCCCTGGGGGGCTGGGCCAAGTAGGGGCCTGGGCAGGGGCTTGACCCGGCCTGGCTCCAGGCAGCCGACTCCTCCCAGGGAGCAAGGAGTTAACCCCTTCCCACCATGAGCCCGCTTACCTCCGGCTGTGCTGGGGGTCAGAAGGGGGCTCTGCGGCTGCTGAGGGGGTGTCTGGGGGGCTTTGGGGGAGCGGGGGCGTAGCGGGCTTCACCTGCGTGTCTCTCACCACTCTGGAGCCTAACTGAGCTTTTTTTCCCCGTTTGGCAGGCCCTTTTAAACTGCGCGCATGCGCAGTGGGCCTGCCGTTGGGGAAAGCTGGTTTCTCAGGCCAGGGGAGCCCTGCCCGGGATTTGGGGGGGCCCTGCCCTACAGGAGGGGGACTGGTGAGTACCCCACTCTTTCTCTTGTCACTCCCTGGGGCTGGGCCAAGTAGGGGCCGGGGGGGGGGCTTGACCCAGCCAGCACCAGGCAGCGGCCTCCTCCAGGGAGCGAGGAGTTAACTCCTTCCCACCATGAGCCCGCTTACCTCCAGCTGTGCTGAGGGTCGGCAGGGGGCTCTGCAGCTGCTGAGGGGGTGTCTGGGGGGCTTTGGGGGAGCGGGGGTGCAGCGGGCTTCACCCGCACGTCTCTCACTTCCCTGGAGCCTAACTGAGCTCTTTTTCCCTGTTTGGCGGGTCCTTTTAACATGATGCGTTCTCTCACATCGTGGCACTGGCACCCAGGGGAGCCTGGAGATTCACCAGGCTGCGGGGGGGCGGGGAGGCAGTTGGGGGGGAAGGCAGTTGGGGCGGGGGGAGTAGGGTAGGAGTAGTCCTCCACTGAATTGTGCCTGAAGGGCACACTTGTAGGTGCTCTCCCAGGGAAAGCTTAATGCGCAGCAAAATACTTTTACTAAAATACTGTGCAGTGAAATATGCAGTATTTTACTGCAAAGTAAGCGTATAGTGCATTACAGTGCCCTGTGTGTATTATCTGTGGTTTTATCTATATGGAAATAGGGGTTAGTTCATAGCTTAGTTTATTTAGAATGAAATGACCCATGCCTTTGTGATTCAATTCTTAGTGCAAATTAACTAGCTAGATAATACATATTTTATATTCTGATATGAAAGTGTATTAGTTCATTGTGAATTAATTTAATGAAGATTAATGATTATGTAAATGAATCTCTACTTTGCAGGACTTGATATCATAGGAATCACACTAGCTTTCAGCTGCTAAATTACTGCTTACTTGTGCGCCCTCTCCTGCTCTGGGGTCATGCTGGCTGGATGTCAGTTCCCTCTTTCAATTCTGGCAGACAGCCAGGATTAGGCTATTTGCAACTATGAACATTTTGCTGTGTAATATCACAGTAAGCATCATTTTACTATAGCATTATAAAGTTATATCATCCTTCATACAGTATGCAGGAACTGAGCAGAGGTCCTAGATCTCATCACTGTCTGAGAAAGGCAAAAAATCAGGAGTCCCTTTTGAGGAACCATCAGAATAAGCATAGAAAGCCAGTGTTAAAGAAATGGCCCATAGAAGTCACACTCAAATATCCGGCAATGCTGAAACAAGGGTAGGGGATCAAAAATCCTTTAGAAGAAAGTCAGTGCCAACCCAGACCTCTGGCAATGCTTGTGCAACCTGCCCATGTTACATAAAGTTGGACAGGTTTGTTGTTTTGCATGCCACCAATCGCTATGGGTAATGAAAACACCAAAGACTCAGAACTGTCTGAGAAGAGGGAGATTTTCTCTATAAATCAGTATCTCTTCCCAAAACAAGAGGCTGATGCAGACCATAAGGTTGCAGCCATGGACATCCCAAGGAGGGGATGTCAGGAAACATTTTTTCCCCCATTTCATATATTACATTATAATGTTTAACTTCCTTAAACATTAAGAAAGTAGTATTAAAAACTGAAAGTGGGAGAGATGGTGCTTTTTTTATTTTAGGGGCTGCAGCCATTCAAGGGCTGCAGCCATTTTTGGCAGGGGTTGTTTGGTAGCCATTCTACATTCTACTTCTGTACCATGTGGTAATAGTGGTAATCATCCTGAGGTGAGGGTTGGGCAAGAGACTGTTTTTAAAATAAGTAGTTCTCAAACATTTTAATCTTAAGGCACCCCTCAGAAAATGCCAGCTCAAAGCTTTCGCAGTACAATATTTTGTGGTACCCTATAACTCTTCTGGGACAAACCAGGTCCATAATCACATTTGAGCTCATATTTCATATTCTCTTTTTCAGTCCAGTCCTCTTTTTTTGGTCTCTTTTTCAGTCCTGTCCAACCCTCATGGTGTCTCTTCTTCCATGCTCAAGTTATCCACCCACAACCTACTTTCAGCATGGAAGATTCAAGTATGACATCTCACAATGTAAATATGTTCATTGAGTACTCTTTGAAAACGAGATACCATGCAAATTAATATGCTTCACAGTTTGATCAGTGCCCTGCTTGAGTCTACTGGTTTTGTACAATTCATAGTATTCTATCAGCGCTGAGAGATATATACCACAGCATTTTATGAGAACTTTTTATGAGGTATATTTCAGAGCATTTTATCTAGGCACTTTATCAGGTACAATGTATAGCATTTTAGCAGTAAACTTTTTTAGGGAACATTCTAAAACATAAACTTGCATACACGTGCAAATGCATAAAAATAGTAAGGTGCCAAGGAGGCAAGATTCAGGAAAAATTGTTAGTCCTTGAGATTCTGAGAAATCACTACTTCACAGTAGACTTGTCTGCACATGTCTGTAAAGCTGCTCTCATTCATTGCTGAATAGGTAGCTGGTGCTTTTCAGCCTTGGACTCCTTTATCAACATATCTTTCTGGCCTGCTCTTTACCTTCCTTAAACAAGTACTCTCTTTGCTCCCTGGTTATCCAGATCGGTGACATATTCTCCAATGTAACCTTGAAATCTACTGGAGTGATATGCAATCCACCTGCCCATCAAAAGCGTGCATTCGTGCACTTTTAAGTACTCACACGCAAATGTTTTTGAGATGTTTATGCTATGGTTTTGTTTCCAAATTCTTTTTTTTTTGGTGTTAATTCAAATGTTTCCGGTTTTGAAGTTCTATTCCCTCAAATACTTTCATTTGTGCTACTTTGAAAAATATTGTTAATGGTTTTATAAAAAGTTCCTTAAAGTCCCCTCCCCCCCCTTAAAGGACCCCTTCATGAAATATTACACAAAGGCTTAAGAAAATATCACAACTACTAATTCAATAAAATAAATAAAAATAACATTTCCCGTCTCTCTCAGGGTGCATCTACATGTGATGCTATGTTGCAGTAGCAATGTACTAACTACGGAGATGTACCTTTGGTGGGCACAAATTGTGATGCCACAGCTACGTTGCTGTAGTGATATGCTCCTTCAGTATAGCATCAGCAGGCACAAACTGTGCTTCTGCATCTATGTCACCATAGAAACATTATCCCTCTCTATAACACATCGCTATAGTGATGCAGGGGCTTAAAATGACTGTGCACCACTGACATGGTGCACTAACAGCTGTACTTCTAAAAGGAAGTACTAAATGATGGCACAGTAACAATGGTGCCATAGGGGCACATGTAGAAGCACCCACAAAGTAGGAACATCAGTGAGTATGTGGTCTGCCTCTACACACCACAGGTATTGTGCAATTAACTGGTTAACTGCGCAATTACCTCGAGACCAGCTATATGTGCAAAGTACCTATCACATAATAAGCTCCAACCAGCTATAAAGTTCAATGTCAAAAATATTTACCAACTTTATAGCCGGTTGTTATCAAGTTTTATTTTGCATGTGTAGCAGGGTCTTCCTTGTGGCTGGGATACCCATCAGTGGATGGCATGCATAGCTGCAGGGATGTACCATGCCCACCATAAAACACCTAAATCCTAGGGATCACAGCTGTCACAATCCCCAGGGCTCAGGGGTATGTGAAACCCCCAGACCCTGGGAATCATAGCTGTCACAATCCCTAGGGTTTGGGGGTGTGGGAAACTCCCTGGGGATTGCAGCTGCTGTGATCCCTAGGGCTCCAGGATGTGGGAAACCCCTAGGCTCAGAGGATGTCCCTAGGACAATCCACTGTGGTGATCCTCTGACCACCTTCAGATCTGGAGGTGCATGGGGTGCTCTTGCAGCTAGGAGCCCCCAAATTGATGGGGGCTCCCACCCATAAGAGCTTTCTTCTTCCCATTGTAGAAGGAGCCCAGGATCAGGCTCCCCTTGCACCGGCAATAAGGCACAATGAGATCCCACAATGGCACCTCCTGCCATGCATGCCTGTGTGAATCATGCATTAGATCCTATCATGTCTTTACCTGCACACGTAGAGGGCATCCTAGTGAATTTCTGAGGGGATTTCTAGAGCCACTTCAAATTACTTTGAAAGTCTCTACACTTCTGCCTCTTGCCCACTAGTGAACGTCTCTTACTTGAGTGTCTACATCAGTGGTTCTCAATCTTTGTAAATTTGATCCTCAGAAGACTCATGGCACTCCACCATAACTTTTGTGAATTGAGCAGCACCCCATTTAAAAAAATAATTTATTAAATAACTTATTTATAGGCTGCATAGTGGGGATGGAGGTATGACAAGGTAGGGACTGAGGCTGAACTTGACCTGGCATGTATCTGCTTATGGCACTATGGCACCCTTCAAAGGTCCTTGCAACATCCCTACATGCCATGATATCCTGGGTGAGAATTTCTGGTCTACATTCAAACACAGCAACCAGTTATAACACAACAGCAGTCGTCAGATACCTCAGGGTCCCGTTCATCTTGCAACTACTTAGGTAATGGTTAAATGGATCCTTTCTCTGATCCAAATATGCAATCAAAAGCTTCACCAGCTAGGGAGTTATGTAGGTAAACTGGATCTCAGAATGACAGAAGGAATATTGACATTATTTCAAACCTTAGATGTAGTTGTAGGAAGAAATTTGCCTATTTTCATTATACTGAAGAGGCAGAAATTCCTAAAGATCCCAACTTTGTATAGACAGACTACCCAGCATTCATTTTTGGGAATCTGCTCTGATGATCAAGAAGGATTTAGTGTACAATGAATTTTGGAGCACTCCAAAGCTTGGGATGAAAGCCAAAGACTTGTAATCTCAGTTCAATCTTTTATCACCGTACAACTAGAAACATCTTTGGGTGTAAAACTATAAATAACTCCTTGAACACTAGCAATCCTTATAATCCACACACTTACATCCCAACATCTCTAGAAGTCTGTTCTGCTACACCAACATGTTTAGAAATGTGGAGAGACAAGTTTCCGGTGGCACTGGCCACCTGCTTCTGAACAATTACAGAACCTCTCACTTTGGTATGCTTCCACTGAAAGTCGAGGGAAGGGTAAGAGAAACTTCACTGCCTCCACTTCTGCAGTGACTCCTGGTTATTTTGGATCAGTAGCATAAACATTTATAACCCCCTGAAGCTGTGCTCATATCAAGCTAATCCATGAGGAGCTCCACTGTAATCAGTGCCTTCATCTGTCTCCCTACGTTGTTGTTGCTCCTAATGACAGGGCAACTTCAGGGGTTGCTTCCAAAACTGTTGTAAAAGCTGCTTGGCATTCTGACATGTGGAAGCCAGTCACAACCAAGCTGTCCAGTTGGTCTCCAAAAACTACTGTGTATTTTCAGTGACCAGAACTGCAGCCTGGAACACTGTTTTGTCCATGCTCACAGGTTACATTTTAAATGTGGCAATGCCTCCAAAAATGTGGTGGATTATGGGATGGGTGGAGTGGAATGATGGGACTATGTTTAACTGCAGACTTTTCAGTTATTTCTGATTGGCTTAGTTTATTGTGCCACAAGAAAATGCATGATAGAAAGGGCACAGAAGTGGGACAAACTAGAGGTTGCCTGCTTAAAATGCTGAAGTTTAAAATGGAAAAAAAGAGTATATTTGGACTGCAGTAGGAGAGAGATGGTCTTGAGGACACAGCTAATTCACACAGTCTACTTTGCAACAGTTAGCACTTCATAGCTCAGCACAAAATAACTTCCTCATTAGACAAACCCTGTGTCCTGTAACAAGCTGGGAAAGCAATCTGGTCACAGATCTAAATATCCCTACATGATGAACTTAAGTTATAAATGTATGTCACTTTAAAAGGTCAGAACAGAACCTGCTGTTAGGAAGAGACGTTCAGCGTTGGTTGGCATGTTCATGCATTTTGATTGATTCCTCTTGGAACAGAGACATCACTCGTTTTTTAGTTTGGTTTTCATTCATATTTCAAAGCAAACTTTAAAATGAACAACTGAAGTTCTCTTTGTCACTTGCCAAAAGATTAATTTGTATTCCAAAATAAAGGGGGGAAAGTGTCCTTTAACAATATCAGATTTCAGGCTGAAAAAAGGCTAGCCGAAAAATAACCGCACAACACAGATGACAAATGACATGTCCCATAAAAAATGTTAATCATAAAATATCTTCCCAGCACCCAAATTGAAATTTCATGCAAATCAGATGAAAACTAGGAAAAGCTGATTACATTCTGATCCATTTCATATGAATGTATGTTTAAATACCATGTAATTTTCTACTCACATCTTTTCCAAGGGAGGCTTTATTCACCCTTTCCTTTCTTTTTTATTCATGAACTGAAGAAAACATTAAATTCTACACTTCCCATTTAACTTTGTGTCAACATCTGGCTTATTTTTATTATTTCCTCTTCTTTATCTTCTGACATTGCTCATCTTGACTAAATTATCAAAAATACAGAGAATAGAGCAATTTAAACTCTGTATGTATGTTTGCGCGCACATATTTTTACAGGGCCTGACTGCTCAGCCCACTATTTACCCAAGTAGTGCTTAATTATGGAATTGAGAATCTAAGGGAATCAAGCTAGAAAGAAAGAGAGAATAACTCTGCAAATTGCCTGAATGAAAAATAAAAGTTGTAATTTTGGTTCTGAAGGGGTCACTGAAAGGGCTAGAATGGTGTTGTCTGTCTATATTGAATCTTTGCAACAATCACAGACCTACATAGTAATCACAGACATGCGTAGTGGCATAGTAAGACCCAAATTTTAAAAGTTTGGAGATGAAGAATAAAGAGAGAAAGAGAAATAATGAATGAAGAGAAATGCAGAATACACAGACAAAGAAAGATAGACATTGAGCTATAATAATTAGTGAGAACTCTTTTGATGGGCCATAAATGCCAAGTACAAACATTTAAAATGCCTGAGAAGGAATTGACCTAACCTATAGGTGGCCTAGGTTAGACTGGTAATGAACAGAATACATGTTCACCATTCGGTGGGGAGTGAGCATGCCGGCCGCCTGCTTTGGCTGAGGAAGCTCCTGCATGCTTTGTAGCAGGCCTCATGCGCTTCCAGGCTGCCAGAGACTGCCAAGCAGAGCTAAGCATGCAGGCGACCCCTGATTGGCTGGGCACAGGCGAGCATTCTCTGAACCATCAACCCATACCCCACCTGCTCCTGAAGTTTTCAGAGGCATTTGTTTGCTTGCCCCATGTAGGCAAGTGTTCCCTCTCATTTTCCCCTTCTCCCCCACCAGCCCTCCCTGTCCTAATATTCCTGGACCCTGTAGCTGTGGCCAAAAAACCCTTGCAACACCCAGGGGAACCATTGGCTGGGTACCTATGGGCAATGACTGAGCCATGGAGGTCACAGAGTTGCCTCCATGCAAGCACAGCCCTGATATTCTGCCCCCTGCTACCCCAACCCACCAGATGTAAGTCATCTGCACTGGCTCCTGCTTGGGGAGGAAGTGGGGCAAGGTTCCTGTCTCTGGTCACTGAGATGTGGAGTGCAGGAGTCAGGATTGGGGCTCTGTGGTGCTGTAGATAGGGTACATAGTGTCTGCTTTATGACAAGGTGCAGGGGCATGGCCCATGGATACAGGTGCCCAGGTCCTGGGGATGATGCAAGGAACAAAGACACCACCCCTCCCCACCCACAGACACCTGACAGATGACTGGAGGCAGAAGGCAGGGATGAAGAGTGGGTCTGTGCTGGCTCAGCTCTGGAAGAGCTTGGGGGCAGGGTCTGCTGGTGCAGAGCAGCCAAGTATAGGCTAGCACACCTCTCTGTAAGTGGTAGGGTAGCAGGAGGCCACAAAGGAGCCTGGGATGCTGGCAGTCAGTAACCTAACTTGAATTGATAGTGGATTTTGTACAGAAGATTGATTCACTGGTTTAACCTAGATTGATTAGATTTGAGCACCCATCGATACAGGTTCATCTTAGACCAGACTTTGCCTTTTTTGACCAGCCTAGATACGCTGAACTTCTGTATGGTTATGGGTTGAGATGCATTTCTGATCACTTAGACCGGTTTATAAGTAATGTCTATACCTGACCAAAGAATCCAACAAATATACAGATAAAACAGAACTCAGCAAGGGGCTGATGGACTCATACAAAGAAACTCCTTGGCTGTTATGAGGAACAGCACACAGAGACAAAGGAATAGCAACACACCAGGAGCTCTGAAAAGGTCAAACTTTGAAGGCTGTTAAGCTCAGTAACATGACAAGAATAAACTGTGCGTCTTTGTGCTTTTGTCTTCTGAGGTATTTTACAAAATGTGAACCACAAAATTGGAAACTTTTCTAACACATAACATTTCTCAGTCTGTTTGCAGGAAAGAAACAAGCCAAATAAACCTTGAAGTTCAATATTTTTCTGATAACAAATTAATATCTCCAAACAGATTTTCTGGGTGGTTATTGAGCAGTCAGCTTATCACTAGGAACACCACATGGAAAATCTCTCTCTCTCTATTTTATAAAGCAGCAACTCCACCCCCAATTAATTCTTTTTCCTGAAAATTAACTATTATTTAAAAATAAAATGCTTTATGAACTAGGGGAAATTAACACAGATAATCCTTGTTACTTATTTAGTTCAATAGGCAGCAGACTAAGTTGACATATGAAAACATAGGTGCAAGTAATAAACAACCTTAAAGATACTAAAACACATCTAATATTTTTAACACAACTAATAACAGAAATCCAAAATGATATTAGCCACTGGGGAGACATAATACACATAATAATGAACACAAATCTCATCCAGCATAGCAATTTTTCTTTGCCTCTGATAGACAGTCAGAATAAATGTTTGTACAGGAAAGAATTTCATGGCTTGAATTTTTAAAATGTTGAGCACCCACCCCTCTATAAAGTCAATGGGAGTCACATGTGTTTTCACTGAAGGCAGAACATGCTACTCATACCTAGAATGATACTGATCATCATAGCCCTGATCAAGGGGTAGTGTACAAATAGCACCACCCCACTACTAACAAGGAGGGGCAGAGTGCCTCAAGCATTCATATGTTTTATTAGGGTTGGAGTATAGTTGTAGTCATTATGGTGGAGGACATATATGAGATCTATTTAATCTTTAATACCGATTGTTATCATTTATTGGATCAAAGTGTATATTTATGGGACTTTCTATATTTAGATATACAGTTGGTTCACTAAAAGGTATCACGAAAAATACCCTTGTTTCTCACCAGAATCATAAATCCTCCATTCTTTTCTCATATGGAGATATTTAGCAAATGATAACACACCCTCTCAGAATTAACTTAATTGTGACTGGTAAGTATGTGTCGGGAAAAACTCTGCCCACTTTTCTTTGAGACGTAGAACATGCACCAATTATTTACCATGTGTCACTTACTATATTTTATGCTCATACCCTAGAACAGTGCCCCTCTCCCCCTCCCCCCCAGCTGCCCATTATTTCCTTTATAGGCCTATCTTAGAGCTACCTATAGGTGCATCCATACATGCAGGCATGCGCACTTGCAGCAGGTCAAATAGAAGCAGTGCAAATTTGAGCCGGGTCTTTTTGTCTCGGTGCATGTGCCCAGACATGCCCTTTGGTGTGATACAAGTTTTCAGAATAACACTCCCTGGCTCCTGCTGGATCTGCAGCCAGGAGGAGCTAGAGCAGGCCCCAGCAGTGTAAAAAAGCTGCTCTGTCAAAGTCCCTGCAACCTACATCGCTGTGTGCCCCTCACAGGCAGGCAGCGTGCTTCAGGACCGGGGCAAGGGCCAGCCATAGAGACACTCTGGTGGGCTACCAGAGCATCTCTGAGGAGCACTGAGCCTCCAGTTGCCCTGGGGCATGGTTTGGTACTGTGCCCTGCTCCACTTTTTTCACGCAGGATTTTTTTTTTAACCCTAGATATCTAGGTATCAAATTTTGCCCCCGCCTCCCACTGCAAATTTGTTGTACTTGTCTTCTTTGTTCTTGCACGTGCCTCTTGCAGCATCTCAAAGGGGTTTGAGATGCTGCAAGAGACATATGCGCGCTCATGTGGCTGTACTATAGGTGTCTATTTTATATCTGATTTGTATTAGCTTCTGTATTTCACTAGTTTAAGATACTAGCGTACTACTTTCCATACTATTTCCATGTAAATATTCATAGAATTTTGTTCTGTATTGATTTTTTTAAACCAGCTTCCCTTTCATAGATGACAGTTCTTATCTATGTTAAATGCTGAGAAAAAAAGCCCTTTGGGCATTCAAGAGATACTGAAATAGGGATGAATAGGCGCTCAAATTCTACTGTGATGGGGCTAAGTACCTACAGAGATTAGATGAGTTTGATTTTAGATATAAAACTAAAACAGATCAGAAAAAGTTGTCTTTGTCAAGAAGACTGATGAAAAAGAAGCTAAGTGGCATAGCGGCTTTAATAATACTAGTTGTTCACCTTTAGAGATTTAGAGGCCTGACTTTCAGATGTACTTAGCCCCCAGAATTACATCTAAAGTCAAATGCCCTGAAATAAGTCACCTTTAAAAGTGTTTGAAGGACTTCTGTCTATACCATCAAATGATTTTTTGACTGGAAACATTTATTTAAGAGAAGATGAAGAGTAAATGAACAGGTGCAATATAAATCCTGGTGTATGCACTTTGGCAAAGGAAAGCTTGCACAAACCCTGTGCTATTACACACTGTCTCAAGACTCTTCTTTAAGGTCAATAAAGTGATGAAAACATTTCAGGAACTGAAATCCTGCATGAGCAGGATTGTATTCAGTCAAAGTCCCTTAGCACAATAACCATGTAAAGGAAAGCAATAATATGCTCATTAAGATATTTTAGATAAATCTGATCAGTGCTATTCAGACAGACTTGAAGGGTTGCAAGAATAACATTCTCATGACATTCAAGCCACATTTTCATTTGCTGAATTCTCAATGTGCTTCGTATTCCTTAGTATGAACCTGAAAATGTTTCCCATTTTCACATCACTCAAGAAAATAATTCATCTTGTCACAAAGGTGATATACCCACTGCTTTGCATTGATTATTGCCAGAGAGAGAGTTGTATGACTAGAGAAATTATTACAAAAATGGAGGAGTTTTTTCACCTCTTTCTTGATAAGTTCAATTTTCTGACATGTCCCTAAGTGACTATATGGTTTGCAGAAGTTCAAATCCAAAGGTAAAGCCAGTTGTTCAGAGGTCCCCTCATAGATGTAACCTTTACCTTATGTGCTGTCATGGAGCGGTTAGCCTTGCTCTTCATTGTACACCTTAAATCCCCAAATAAGTCTTTATTAATAAAGACTGGGTCTGGAAAAAATACTGAAAAAAACTAGTTATTGAGCAACTCGGAATGTCAAACTGTGCAGGAAAGAATAGAGTAGATGGACAGACTTGTATTTTACGGTGGAGAAAGAACAGATTGGGAAAGAAGCATTGACAAAATGGAGTTATTTTAGCTCTTAGGTACTGGTTCAAATACAGATTAACTTGATGCCTTTGGAATTAGAACTATAGCTGGTTGAATTATTGTCATAAAAATGTGTATGATCTGATCATTGGTATAGGAATTATTAAAAAATGGATTTTCATTTCCGTCTATTAGATTGATTTGTTTTATGCCAAATATGATGAGCCATTAAGTCTCAATACAGCAAAACACTGAATCCCATTTTTAGGTTCCTTGCTGATTAGGGAGAGATTTTAATGGAGAGACTTAATTGCTTTGCTGAACTGGGGTTTGTATTATCAGATTCTGAGAAAAAAATAACAGTTTGCCAATACAATAAAAAGGTAAATCTTATGGTTCAGGTAACTGTAGTCTATGGTGAGGCTGACATTCATCTTAGACAAAACTAGGAAAGAATGCAATTAATAAAATAATTAAAAGATGATAGCAACAGCACTTTCCCTGCTTTTATGGGAAACATGCCTTTCTAAATAAATGAGTTATTATATTTATTTCACTTTTCAGAAACTCACCTGCTGCTAAAAGTTCAAATAAGCACTTTATCAGCACAAACTACGGTAGCTTTTATCCTCTGTCAGTTGTATGATCATGCCAACTAGCGGAGTGGATAGTTGTAAAGATACACAAAACAAAGGTCTTTCAAGATCATGCATCTTGAATAGACAAGTTATTTGAGGAATAAAGTATAAGTTAGACAACAATATTTTGAGGCAATTACAAGTTTTGTGGATAAATATAATGGGTTGCATTTAGACTTAGTATTTTTAAGAGTTCTGCATGGCGTTTTACTCCATGATATTCCAAATAAAAACAAAATTATTGACATGAATGTAGACAGTATCAAATTGATTAACAACTGCTTAACTAATAGTTAACACAGTTTGCGGTCCTACTTCACATGCAGTATGAATGCTAAGTACCTACCCAACTACTGAGCATGTACACCAGCCTGTACTCAGTTTCGGCAGGTATGTAGCTCCATGCCCACATACCTAAGCAGAGTCTCAGTATTCTGGCCATTTAAAAACCATATGGAAGAAGACCGTCTCATCTTTTAACTCAATAGTCTTATGAACAGGGACATAGCCAGGAAGTGGATAGCCCAGGTTCTGGGTCCCCCTCATCCAGAAAGAGCTTGAACTTGTATCCCTCTGATTTCCAGTATAGTGTGGTAATTACCAGGCCACATGCTATCCAGCCATCTTCTGAAATTGTGTCACTCTTCCTGGTACTCATTGCAATAAAGTTTCTGTCCCACTGAGAACAAAGGTCCAAGCTAGAACTCAGAGTCCCTTCCCCTTTTTCAGATCAGCCATACACCTTTTAGTGTGCTATCTAGATCCTGGCCACACATCTTCCTCTCCTGGGTGCTCAAGGGGCTAGCTTCAAGAGGAGGGCTCAGAGAAAAGGACCTATCTGTGGCATGTAGTTGTGTACATTGAGAGAGGAAGCTAGAGAGAAGTAGGTTTTAAATCCCCTCTGACTGATGAGCAAGAGGACCTGGACTCCTGCTCTCTGGATGAGTGCCCTGATCGGTAAGGTAGTGAGCTAGGATGTAACAGCTTTCTTCCTCCTCTAAAATTAAAAAATAAAAAAAAAATTAATTAAGAAAAAAAATTAATCAGCTTTCTTTTTTTGAAATTCTATTTTGCTTGCCTTTTGTTGTTTTATTTAATTTTTCTTTTTGATACTCTCCTTTACCATTTTCTTTCTTTTGGGGTTTTATTTTTTTTCTTCTCCATTTTGTGATAGAGTTGCTGAACTATTATGTACAAAAATGCATGTAATGTTGTCTACTAAGAGATGTCAGTGGTGAAAGGTAGGCCATATTTTCTAATGAGCACAGAAAAGCCCCATGATATATATGAAAATTCATTATTTCATGTAAAATATATCTTAAAGGCCCAAGAATCTGATTTTCTGGTTGCATTAGCATGGTTATCATTAATTATCTTACTGTGACTACTGTTCATAATATCATTAATTTTTCCAGCAATTCTGTTACTGTTTAAAGAATGGAATACTTTGATCAAAATTGACACATCTTGCTTTTTTTTTTTCTCTCAGCAGACTTTTATAGTCTTGCAAAAGTGAAATTATTCCCTAGATGTTCCATAGGAAACAATGGATCAGACAGTTAATGACACCTCCTTATCATGGTATAATGCCACCATTAACTTGTGATGCCACTATATCTCATTATCAGCCACATGGCAGCAACATTTTTACTTTTCAGTCCATTTCATTAAATTACAATTGGATACCACATGTGAAGGAACATATTCAATTTTGGGGAAAAAAAATCCTAGTATCCTGTAATTCAAAGCAGAAGAATGTGTTAATTATTTAGAATCATAGTAACTAAATCTCATATTTTTGAAAGCACAGTCTACATTGAATATTAAAAATAAAATAATTTCCCTATTATTAAATAAATGTAAATTTCCTTAGGACATTTATCTGTAATCCAGTACCAATTATTACCCCTAATACTCAAGAGCTGCATAAATTGAAAGGACAGTAAAAAGTAGTATTAGATACAATAAATCAAACCTAATGAAGCAACATTAGCACTTTTATATTGTAGCTTCTAATTAGGAAGTCTGTTAATGAAATTGGGGCATTTACTCAATTGCTGTGAACAATTATTTTCAAATTAAGCCTGGCAATTAAATAGCATGATTAAGTTCATAGTACAGGCTTTTACTAGTGATATGGTGAGTATCTTGCATGCTGGATTATGCATGGTAGTCTAAACTGTAAAAATCTACTGATTAACCAATGTAAATGAAGAGGAATACTACTTAATTAGAAACATCAGTGAGTAGGCAAAAGGAATGAAAATAAACTCATTTCAAGAAACAAAAGAACAGTAGGATTTGATAGAGAAAATGATGTTGCTGATATTTTCTGTTGGTTTCTTTTATATAGGGGAGCAGTGAAATTAATGGAGAATTATTACATTCACTAGCATTATATTTTATTCATACGCAGAAGTAAAATGCATTTTCCACTTGTAGCTACTTTGCTGCCAAAGCCCCTTTAAAATGTTAAAACTCTCTTAATGCCTTCCATCAGGGATTTTACTGGCAAGAGTACTGAGATAATTGCATGATCTCGACAAGTTTTATCAGCAGTGGAAAGATTGCAAGGTGATGAGTATGATTGAATGAGCATATGAGTTTTCTTGAAACTATGGAGCATTAACTCTTCTCAGCCCATTCATCAACTCAAGAGACAGGATTCAATTTTGAGTCTCACATGAGATAAAAATCGTGTTTTATCTTATTGCCTCATTGGAATAATAAAAAAATGCATGTGTAACTTTAATAATTTGGAGCGAAATGTTGTCACTGTAGACGAAGTCAGCTAAAGGACACATTACATTTACATGATAAAATTAGTATTTAAAACACAGAGGTAAGAAGTATTATTAACAAGGAAAACTGAAACGATGCATTTTTCAAACATATATAGAGACCCTACATAACTATGAAGCTTGTTAGCAAATAGCAAAATAATGATCCTTTAGATTTAAACAAGAAAATGTGACATCTGTTTATGAGAAGCATTAGAAATGTTAAAAATAATTCCATAAAATCCATATCTAATGGCTTACGGTTAATCCTTCACTAGTTGGTAGGACTTTATTCCACAATCACTTAAGTACATACGTAATTTTAAGGCTGTACAGTAGGGGTGTGGGAAATGGGCCCTATTCGATTCGGATTCAGCCCAAGCCAGGGACAGTGATTTGATCCATTGATTCGGATCACTGTCCCCAATTTGATTTGGCTGAAGCTGAATCTGACGACTTGATGCTGATTCCGTGAATCAGTGATTTGGACACAGGCACAGCTTTAAAAGTTTTTTCTACATACCTTGAGGTAGCAGTGTGGCTCGTGATCATTGCAGTGCTGGGGCAGATAGAGTGTCCCACAGCAGCGCAGGGGGCTGTCCACCATGCTTAGCAGGAAATTCAGAAGTGGAGAGGAAGTACATCTGGGTCCACTTCCGGGTCTGCTGGGGAGCACCCCGCACCCTCCCAGCTTGGTGATCAGCCACAGGGGAACCCCTGGTGCAACCCCAGACCCAGGAGGCACCAGTCACTGAGTCAGAGAGGTGGACCCGGAAATGTTTCTGGTCCACTTACAGGTATGCTGCTCAGCATGCTGGGGAGCCCCCTGTTCTTCTGTGGGATGCTTCATCCGCCCCAGCACCACAGCAATCATGAGCCCCTGCTACCTATAAGTATGTAGAAAAGACATTTAAAGCCATCTCTATGTCCAAGTTGCTAAATCTGTCCTAATCTCTCTGAATCAATTCAGAGGTTCTGAATTGATTCAGAGAAATTAAAGGGTCCTCTGATTTGATTCAGATTCAGAGATTAGGCCACTGAATTTGGGCCAAATCTCTGCTGAATCAGGGACTGAAGCTTTGCACAACCCTACTGTACAGACAGTCAAAAAGCCTAAAGCTGAATCAATTCAATCTTCTCAGGTCAGTCTAAACTGCACAAACTGAACCAATGGATAAGTGAACAGACATTAACTTTTGATTCTGGAAATGCAGCCACATTCCTGCAGTGGTCCTGGCCAGAAGCTGCGGGGCACTAGAGCATGCCTCCCTGTTTGGCTGAAGAAGATAACTTGGGCCAAGGCTAGATCACCCACCCTGTGAGGGGAGGGTTTGCAGGGGAACTGCAAAACATCCTGGGATGCTGGGGGACTGTGATAATTCAGATCTGGAGGGGATCTGGAACAGAAGTTCAATAAACAGTTTTAACCTAAATCAGTTAAGTCTGATACTACATCCATCCAGGTTTATCTTAAACCAGTTTCAGCAATTTTTAAAGTAATTTATGAGCACTAAACTTCTGCTGTGTTACAAATTTGAACTGGTTTCCAATCACTTATACTGTTTTTTGTGTAAGTTCTTTCCCTAGCCTGATTGTTTGAGCAGTGAAGTGACATTGAGCTTACACTTTTTGGACACAAAAAGGGCATAGTCACAAAATACAGGATTCATAAAAATTATTTTACATAAAAAATATGAATTGAAGTATTTAAACCCTTTCTAAAAAAACCCAATGGAAACAGTTCTGTGAAATTAGAACTATAAAGCATTTTTTTCAGATTCTGAAACTCTTTGCACATGGGAGGTTCAACATTTAGAGTAAAACTTTTAAATTCAAATACCGCATATTTCAAACATGGCAAATATGTGGAAGAAATTAAAAGTAAATGTGGAGAGCAATGTGAAAATGAAATACAGTATGTAAAATAGTAAGTATAACAATCAAAGAGCTAAGTAGATAATTAAAACAAAATACAGCTTCATTCTACACAGCACTGAGCACTATGGTGAGATCTAATACAAGTCTTTTGCATATGATTAGCTCTGACCATGTAACTAGTTTCGTTAAAGATATATGGGATTATTCACGTGCCTAAAATTATGTACATACTGGGCATGTCTATATGTTCATTAATGTGTCGTAATTATGGTGAATTAAGTTTAGTACCTGCAATAACAGGTACTAACAAGGCATCAATTTTGGCACTACTGCATATTAGCATAGATGAACGTTTTTTAGGTGATGATAATGTGCATTAGATTAAATCTACTGTGCATTAGCACAGTTTTTGCAAGCCACACTAATATGCAGTAGAATTAGTCTTATGAGCATTAAGTAACTTGAGTAGACACACCCATTAAATTGCTTTCCTAAGTGTGGTCAGCGTACTTAGTAGATGCATCTACATGCGTCTCTATGGTGCTGTTGTTAATGTGCTGTCCTTTTAGAAGTACTAAATGACATTGCAATAATAGCCCATACTGCACCATGCATGCTGTAGACAGTTATTTTTACCTGCTACATTGCTGTAATGATGCGTTACACTGAGGAAGCAAACTGCTATGGTGATCTAGCTGCAGTATTACGGTTTTTGCCAATGAGCCCACTGTTCAGCAACAAAAAGCCAATATATTGAATATAGAGGGTCCTCCTCAGCTTTGGGATACTGCATGCTTCTACAGATATAGATGAGCAGTCTTTTTTGGCTAAAAAAACCAAAAAACATTGTGTTATCTTTTATGAAAGCTCTTTAGTGAAGGGTAGTGGGAGGGAAGGACCTTGAATGTTGGCTGTTCATTTATAACAGTCTCATGAGTATGACTGAACAACTCTATGAATTCATTCGGAGCTGGAGAGACTCCACACCTTACATTAATCATTCAGAACCTTGTTGGATTGTGAGGCTCCTGGAAGCCCCTGTTAGGTTGTTTTTAACTCAGCATTCTTTGGTTAAATTGTACCAAGTGGTATTTTTAACAAAGATATTAAATAGAAAACTATCTTTAAAAAACAAAACAAAACACCCCCCCAACTGTTTTCTTCTCTGGAGAACATCATTAATTTAAAATTAACCTTTAAATCTCTATTTTTTTTCCCTTTTTTCAAAATTAGTTTTAAATCTTTTACATGACAGAGATAATCCTGCCTCAGGCCGGGCAGGCCGGGATTTAGACTTGATGACCTATGGAGATGCTTTCCAGCCCAACCTCTCTATGATTCTAAGAGTCTACCTTCTCTAATATGGACCTATTATTTAAATATTATTTAAAATAAGTAACAATCACTAAGATTTTAACATGCAATTTGTTTACTTAACTCTGAAACAGCATAATAAGTATAGAGGAGATTTTGGCATAAAGAGATGAATTAAAGTAAAATATGGAAATGAGCCTCTATTAACTTTAATAATATATAAGAATTTTGTATTAGCTAGCACTTTCAGCTCACTTCTGAATGACAACTGCCAATAGTTCAGATCTGAGCCACTGTTCTTTTAGAAATGTAAGTGGTTCTTGTCTTGGTGGTTTTTTTTTAAACATCCAACTGAGATATTGATGTTTATTATCTTTCAAAGACCTTGTGTTTTATTAGATCAATAATTCAATGCAAGTATATACCTTTCCAGAGTCCTTAGCTTTGCTAAATGTTGAGAATTTGCTTGAAGTGCTTCCTTTAGAAAAATAAAATCAGCACTGAACAACACTATATTTTTTTATAATTAAGCAAGAGGGATTACAGCCATTAAATCCCTGCATCATTTCACACATCAGGAGGGTCACACAATATGTTTAGTATAGTTGATTAGGAAATATATTCATTTTTCAGGTAGAAATTAATATGTAGAATAAAATGACTGTGCTATAGGAAAACTAAAATATTTGATTATTGCAGGAAACTAAGTAGTTTGAAGACACAGTTTCAAAGTAGCTCACAGCTAAAGTAGAATCTCATATCACAGTTAATGTCTAGACAAATATGTTCCTGATGATAACATATTTTTGTCAGTACCATGTTGATCAGCTTTTTGCCAACCCCAAAAAACTTTAGACCAGAAAATTACTGCTGTTAAATCTTTTCCAAGACTTCTGTTATGGGTATAACATATCAGAAGTTTATATGGAAAAGGTCTTAGTTAAGCAAAATAAATTCAGGTGTACTACTTTTACAGTTAGTATAATACATGCAAGATGAGCATGTTTCTTAGAATCTGCAAAAATGTATGATTTAAATTTAAAAGGCCATTTGATAATTTAGTTTGAATGTGCACAAACACATACTGTATTGTATTTCAATGTATAGTATTTTTAGACCCAGGTTTAGACAGGGTTTCCAAAGGTGTTTTCTAAATCCTGGGGTGTAATATTTGAAAACTGTTACAGCAAGGTTATGTAAACTTCCAAGTAGTGTACTTTGATGACTAAAGCTAAAATCAGAAGAATTGAAGAAAACACCCTTTGATCCGTATTGCTGTTTTTGCCAGCTTAATTAGGAAACAAATCTAAATTAAAATGAAAAGGCAATAAATTTCTTTTACAAAATTACAAAATAGGATGAAAGCTACATGACATTTGACACACACACACACATACAGTTATGTATATATACACACATGTAAGTGTCTGTATATGTGTGTGTGTGTGTGTGTGTGTGTGTGTGTGTGTGTGTGTGTGTGTGTGTGTGTGAGAGAGGGAGCGGCAACTAGGGGCGGCCGTGAGCTCCCTAGCGCCGCCTACCGTCATGTTAGGGTGACGTAGCACCCTCAGAATCTCGCCCGCCACGACTTTGATGTTAAGAAATATGATGTGGAGGCTGCCAGTTTCCCTAATGGACGGTCTTGTTAGTCGTCCCTATTCCCAGACGGGTATTTGATAAGCGTCCTGCCTTAAGGGCAATGCGTGCCTCCAAGCCTCCCCCTTAGCACGCCCCAAGCCTCGCAGCTATTCCGGGGGACGCTTGTATGGTCCCTCGCCCCTCGGGTGCCCTTGTTCTCACTCTCGGGCACCGGGGCTCTTCGCCCACCTGGCGCCTCCTTGGGTCGGGCCCCAATCTCTGGCCCGTTCCCCACGCCCTGGGCCTATCACGCTGGCGCCCAGCTACTTGCTGGCGCCTCCTGGGTCGGCTCCTCCAGCGCCGCTCACTACCGGCCCCCTGGGCCGGGTTCTAGCCGGCGCCTGGCTAATCGCCGGCTCTGCCTGAGTCTGGAGCACTCCCGCCGCCCTAGCCTCGGCGCCCTCGGGCCGGCTCACTCCCGCCGCCCTAGCCTCGGCGCCCTCGGGCCGGCTCACTCCCGCCGCCCTAGCCTCGGCGCCCTCGGGCCGGCTCACTCCCGCCGCCCTAGCCTCGGCGCCCTCGGGCCGGCTCACTCCCGCCGCCCTAGCCTCGGCGCCCTCGGGCCGGCTCACTCCCGCCGCCCTAGCCTCGGCGCCCTCGGGCCGGCTCACTCCCGCCGCCCTAGCCTCGGCGCCCTCGGGCCGGCTCACTCCCTGCGCCCGGATCTCGGGTCTCTCGCCACCCTAGTCTCGGCGCCCTTGGGCAAGCACTACCGCCGCCCTCGTCTCGGCGCCCGCGGGTGGCTAGCTAGGCTGGTCTCGCCGCACTAGCCTTGGCTCAATCGCCGCCCTAGTCTCGGCGCCCTCGAGTGGCTAGCTAGGCTGCTCTCGCCGCGCTAGCCTTGGCTCAATTGCCGCCCTAGTCTCGGCGCCCTTGAGCCGGCACTACCGCCGCCCTAATCTCGGCGCCCTCGGGTGGCTGGCACTATCGCCGCCCTGGCCTAAGCTCTATCGCCGCCCTGGCCTCGGCGCCCTCGGGCCAGCTCACTATCGCCGCCCTAATCTCAGCGCCCTTGGGTGGCTAGCTAGGCCGCTCTCGCCGCGCTCTGTCTCTGCCCTGCTCCGGGCCTTGCCCTCTCGGGCTGACTCTGCGCCTCCTGCGCTCTGTCACTGCTCCGCTCCAGGGTTAAACACCGCCCTTCTGGGCTGGGGTCTGTAACCCGCACACTGCACCTCCCTGGCACAATACCATGCCCAGCCGCACTGACACTAGTGCCCCCAGCACTGTGCCTCAACTGGGCCCTGGGAACCCCCAAGCTGTTGGGGAGCTCCCCTGAGGCCTCCTCGCTCCCCTAAAGCCTCCCCGGTCCTCCGGATGTAAACTATAACTAAACACTCAAGCCATCTGGCTATAACATAAATACAAAGGCTCCACACGCCTAACAACTCCAAGCCCCACCAGGGCTCTCAATCCTACCTCCAGTTAGGGCGATCCTGTTCCCTGCATCATTGCAGCCGGTTAGCGCGATGAAGTAGTAGCCACTAACCCCGGCCGCTCAGCTCAGCTCAGCTCAGCTCAGCCGCAGAGCTCCTGCTCCTGCTCCTGCTCCTGCTCCTGCTCCTGCTCCTGCTCCTGCTCCTGCTCCTGCTCCTGCTCCTGCTCCTGCTCCTGCTCCTGCTCCTGCTCCTGCTCCTGCTCCTGCTCCTGCTCCTGCTCCTGCTCCTGCGGCAGCCAGAAGGGAACTGTGTTTCAGGCTCTGGCCTGAGCTGGTTATAAAGGCCTGGCCCTGCCCCCTTCCGGTCATGTGACCACCTGGTTGCCCCTGGCAACCAGGCACCTGAGCTGCCTGGGTGATTGGCAGCTCTGCCAATCAGCCTCAGAATCACGGGGCAACTCCGTGACAGTGTGTATGTAGTGTATTTATAATAACATATATTACTGCAAACTACCTACCCTGTTTGCAGCAACCAGGGGCTGCAGACATGTTAAGCAGTTTGTAGACAGTTTGCTGGAAGCAAGAAGAGAAAAGGGAAGAGAAGCCAGTTCCTGCCTAGGGAGTGATCCAGAGCTGCCTGTGTCTTTGGCTTGCTGAATGTTTGTCTGGTATGCTCCGGGAAACTGGGAGTGTTGCTGGCTGAGTGACTCCTGATTGTTACCTGTGCCTAACAGAAGCCATAATGAGGGGGTGGAGCCAGTACAGGCCCAGCAGGGTGTAAAAAGAGGCTCCCTAAGAGACCAGCAAGCTAGCAAACAGGGGCTTCAAACAGAGTAAGCAGCTTGTAGGTCAGTTTTCTGCCCCCCTCTCTTGAGGGGAGAGCCTTTCAGGTTGGTATGAGGAAGCAGGAAAAAAGGAACCCTCTGGGGACAACAAGCAGTAAATAAGTCAGCTTCCAGGTGGGTTTGCTAGGGAAGGTGTGCTTGGAAGAAGGGCAGAGAGAGAGAGAAGGCAGATTAAGAGACCCTACTGGAGGGAACGGCTAGAGGACATTGCAATGCCAGAATCACTGCCTTTGCTTGCACCTGTGAGGTTCCAGTTCAGGCAGGACCACTCATGATTGAAGCTCTAGTTTGACACTATAGGGACTGTGGCTTGCAGGTTCCTTCCACTGATAGCTGGGTCAGGGAATGCCTGCGGTGTCAGCAGTGCCTCCTGGTGGTGTCTCTCAGGGAACAGGCAAGAGGTTCTGAGGCTCTGAAGCATAGGCAACATGTGGGAGGACACGGTGGGGACATGCCGCCCTGAAATTGGCTCTTGCTAGCCGGGGAGTGGTGGGTGCTGGCCAGCGTTCCCACCCTGAGAAGTGCCAGTGGCACTTCTCGTTTTGCCAGTGACACTTCTGGTTTGCCACCAGTGATTGGCCACTGGGCACCCCTCCCTCCCAGTTGGCAATCAGCTGCTTCCCCCCACCCCCATTGGTGATTGGCGGCTGGTGCCCACCCCAAGAGGCACCAGTCACCCATTCTCTGAAGCTTCCTCCACCATTTGGACTTCATCAATAAATGGTCATAGAATCATAGAATCATAGATGTAGGGTCAGAAGGGACCTTATAGATCTTCAAGTCTGACCGCCTGCCTGGGCAGGAAAAAAAACTGGGCTTAAATGATCCCAGCTAGGAAGACATCAAGCCTCCTCTTAAAGACCCCCAGGGTAGGAGCTAGCACCACTTCCCTTGGAAGTTGGTTCCAGATCCTAGCCGCCCTAACTGTGAAGTAGTTCTTATGGACGTCTAATCTAAACCTACGCTCCAACAACTTGTGGCTGTTATTCCTTGTTATGCCGGGGGCGCTAGGGGAAACAAGGTCTCTCCCAAACCCGTCTGGTCCCCCCCAGTGAGTTGATAGACTGTCACCAGGTCCCCCCTCAGCCTTCGCTTGTGAAGACTGAACAGGTTCAGGTCCTGCAGTCTCTCATTGTAGGGTCTGCCCTGTTGTCCCCAGACCATGTGGGTGGCCCTCCTCTGGACCCTCTCAATGTTATCCACATCCCTCCTGAAGTGGGGCGCACAGAACTGGACACAGTACTCCAGCTGTGGCCTGACCAGTGTTGCATAGAGGGGGAGGATCACCTCCTTGGCCCTACTTGAGATGTACCTGTGGATGCACGACAAAGTCCAGTTAGCCCTGCCAATTGTGACCTTGCATTGTTGGCCCATGTTCATCTTGGAGTCAATAATGACTCCAAGATCCCTTTCTGCCTCTGTGCTCTCAAGAAGGGCATTTCCCATCTTATAAGTGTGCTGCTGGTTACTACTGCCTAAGTGCAGCACCCTGCACTTGTCAGTATTGAAGTGCATCCTGTTTTTGTTAGCCCACCCCTGTAACTTATCCAGGTCTTGCTGCAGTCTTTCCCTCCCTACTAGCATGCTCACTTCACCCCACATTTTGGTATCATCAACGAATTTAAACAGGTTGTTTTTCACCCTGTCGTCCAAATCGCTGATAAAGAAATTGAACAGTGTGGGCCCAAGGACTGAGCCCTGGGGGGCTCCACTGCCCACTTCTCCCCAGGTTGAATATGACCCATCCACCACCACCCTCTGAGTATGACCCTTCAGCTAATGTGCAATCCATCTGACTGTGTAGGCATCAATTCCACAGTTGCCTACTTTTTTAATTAGGATGGGGTGGGAGATGGTGTCAAAGGCCTTGCTGAAGTCCAGAAAGACTACATCCATGGCAACACCTGCATCCAATGCTTTTGTGACCTGATCATAACAGGCAATCAGGTTGGTCTGACATGGCCTGCCCTTAATGAAACCATGCCCCTGAGGCCAGCCCATCGCAGATGTGCTCCTTGATGATCTTCTCAAAGAGTTTCCCTAGGATTGAGGTAAGACTGATGGGCCTGGGTCCTCCCTTTTTTAAAGATGGGGACCACATTAGCTTTCTTCCAATCATCTAGCACCTGTCCCAAGCACCACAAGTGCTCATAAAGCCGTGTCAAGGGCCCCGCAACAACCCCTGATAGCTCCCTGAACACCCTGGGGTGGAGAGCATCTGGACCCACTGATCTGAACACATCCAGCCCCTCCAGAAGCTCTCTAACCCAGCCCTCCCCAACCTGAGGTCTGGAAGCATTCTCCTCAAGTCTATCATGCAAGATTTGCTTCTTGTTATCTCATTCACCCCAAGTCATTTCTGCTGAGACTTGAACGCAGGCCTTCCATGTGATAGGTAGGAATGCTGCCACACAGCCACCCCGGTGGAGATCTTGAAGGAGATGTCTGGGATTGTGGAGGAAGAACTGCCAGAGGCATTGCTAAACAAGGGAGATGACATGAATTCCCTGAAGGGTGGAAGCTGGAAGCTTGTGACCTCTGGCAGCAAGCAGAAATCTTCATCTCCACCTGCAGAAGTTCATCTGGAGAACAGATATGTGGCCCTAGCAACAGAGAGGGAGAAGCACATTCCACTGGTGGAGGAGGACAGGTCAGGTGTCACCAAGGTAGGAAGGATGGAGACATCCACCACCAAGAAGAAGCAATGGGTGGTGGTGACTGGAGACTGTATTCTGCAGGAGATGGAGAGAGCCATTTGCTGACCTGATCTGTTGTCTCGGGAAGTCTGTTGCTCACCCAGAGGCCAGATCCAAGATGTCATGAAGGGATTACTGAGACTCATCCAGCCCTTTGACTACTACCCCATACTACTCATCAATGTGGGCACCAGTGATAATGCCAGGGGAGACCCTAAGCAGATCAAAAGTGACTACAGGGCTCTGGGTGCATGGGTGAAGGGGACTGGGGCTCAGATGATCCTTCTTGTGAAGGGAAAGGCTTGGTCAGGAGTGGGTGCATCCTGCAGATCAGTATCTGGCTAGTGGTGTCACCAGCAGGGCTTTGGCTTCTTTGACCATAGGATGATGTTCCAAGAAGAAGGATGTTTGAGAAAAGATGGCATCCATTTGATGAAGAGAGGGAAAAGCATCTTTGCAGACTGGCTCACTAACCTAGTTGCGGGGGGGGGGAGGGCGGGGAGGGGACTTTAAATTTGGTTGGCTGGAGGATGGAGATGAAAGCCCTCATGTTAGTGGGAAAGTGGATGAACTGGAGGAAGAGCACGTAGGAGGGGGCCACAGGGGAGGTGGTTTCCTTCTTCCTGAGAAATCAAGGCAATTGACTAGTTACCTTAGGTGCCTACTCATGAATGCATGGACCCTGGGAAACAAGTAGGAAGAACTGGGAGTCCTTGCACAATCATAGAACTATGACATAATTGGAATCACAGAGACTTGGTGGGATAGCTTGCATGATTGCAACATTGTCATGCATGGATTTATACTGTTCAGGAAGGACAGGCATGGAAGAAGAGGAGAAGGAGGTGCACTTCATATAAAAGAGCCATGTGATTGCTCAAAGCTCCAGTATGAAACTGGAAATAGGCCTGGTGAAGGTCTCTGAGTTAGGGTCAGAGGAGAGAGCAACAAGAGTGATGTCATGGTGGGGGTCTGCTATAGACCACAAGACCAGGAGGAAGTAGTGGATGAGGCTTTCTTCAAAGAGGTAGCAGAAGTTTCCCAATCACAAGCCCTGGTTCTCATGGGGGACATAATTCACCCTGACATCTGCTGGGAGGGCAATACAGCAGTGCACAGGCAATCTGGGAAGTGTTTGGAGAGTACTGGGGACAACTTCCTGGTGCAAGTGCTGGAGTGCCCATCTGGGGGCCATACTATTCTTGACCTGCTGCTCACAAACAGGGAAGAATTGATGGGGAATGTACTGGTAGATGGTCACTTGGGCAGCAGTGATCACAAGATGATTGAGTTCAGTATCCTGAAGAAAGAAAGGGTAGAGAGCAGCAGAGTAAGAACCCTGGAATTCAAAAAATCAGACTTTGACTTGTTTAGGGAACTCACAGGCAAAATCCCCTGGGAAGCCAGGCTGATGAGGAGAGGAGTCTAGGAATGCTGACTATACTTTAATGAAGCCTTACTGAAAGTGCAGAAGCAAACCATCCAGATGTGCAGGAAGACTATCAAGAATGGCAGAAGACCAGCTTAGCAGGGAACTCTTCAGTAAATTAAATCATAAAAGGGAAGCCTGTAAGAAGTGGAAACTTGGAGAAACAACTAGGGAGGAATATAAGGATATTGCTTGGGCATGGAGGGATGAAGTCAGAAAAGGCAAATTGCAATTGGAGTTGCAATTGCAGTTTTATCTTTGAAAAATCATGGTGATCAGGAGAGGTCCCAAATGATTGGAAAATGGAAATCATAGTGCCCATATTTAAAAATGGGAAAAAGGAGGATCTAGGGAACTACAGATCAGTCAGCTTCTTTTCAGTTCCTGGAAAAGTCATGTAGCAGATCCTCAAGAAATCCATTTTTAAGCACTTGGAAGAGAAGAAGGTGATTGGGAACAGTCAACATGGATTCACCAAGGGCAAGTCATGTCTGACCAATCTGATTGCTTTTTACAATGAGATGACTGGCTCCATGGATGTGTGGAGACCAGTGTATGTGGTATACCTTGATTTTAGCAAGACTTTTGATATAGGCTCCCACAACATTCTCACAGGTAAGGAAAAGAAGTACAGGATGGATGAATGGACTGTAAGATGGATAGAAAACTGGCTGGAGCATTGGGCTCAGAGGATACTAATCAATTACTCAATGTCTAGTTGGCAGCTAGTATTAAGTGGAGTGACCGAGAGGTCAGTCGTGGGACCAGTTTTGTTCAACATTTTCATCAATGACCTGGAAGATGGCATAGAGTGCACCCTCAGCAGGTCTGAAGATGACAATAAGCTAGGGGGAGTAGTAGATACACTGGAGTGAAGGGCTAGGATTCAGAGTGACCTAGACAAATTGTAGGATTGAGCCAAAAGAAATCTTATGAGGTTCAACAAGGATAAATGCAAAGTCCTGCACTAAGGATGGAACAATCCCATGCACTGGTACAGGCTTGGGGCTGATTGGCTAGGCAGCAGCTCTGCAGAAAAAGACCCGGGGATTACAGTGGACAATAAACTTAATATGAGCCAACAGTGTTCCTTTGTTGCAAAGAAGGCTAACAGTATTAGCCTTGGTTGCATTGGTAGGTGTGCCAGATCAAAGGAAGTGATATTTCCCCCCTCTATTCAGCACTGGTGAGGCCACATCTGGAGTACTGTGTTCAGTTTTGAGCCCCCCAGTACAGAAAGGATGTGGACACATTGGAGAGAGTCCAGTAGAAGGCAACAAAAATGGTGAGGGACTGGAGGCACATGGCTTATGAGGAAAGACTGAGGGAACTGGACTCATTTTGCCTATAGAAGAGGAGAATGAGGTGGGATTTAATAGCAACCTTCAATTACCTGAAGGGAGGTTCGAAAGATGATGGAAGCAGAATGTTCTCAGTGGGGACAGATGACAAAACAAAGAGCAACAGTCTCAAGCTGCAGGAGGTTTTCAAAATTCAGACATAAAATTGGACTGCAATGACCTCATTGGAGATGGTCCTGCTTTGAGCTGGGGTTTGGAATAGGTAACCTCCTGAGGTCCCTTCCAACCCTAATTTTCTATGATTCTATATACACAGGGGCAGATATAGGATTTCCTAAAGGGAGATGTAGGAGCAGCAACCCACACTGCACACCCTGTTCCCAGTCTCCTCTACCAACATTGTTGCAGGCCAACTGCCCTTGGAAGTCTCCAGGGACTTTTCTGACATCACTCTTGCCTTCTCATGTTCCTCTCCCTCCCCTGCCTGCCACTGTAGCTTTCCATGTTATTCCACTCCTCTTTCTCCTTGCCCCACCTGGGCTGTGATAGGGCTGGGTTCATATGGGGATGGGGAGAGCAGCAACAGCAAGGCAGAAGAGTAGTCACCCCACTGCTCTCTCCCCTATGCACCAGGAGCACATGCAGAGGAGGGTATCTCCCCTACCCATTGCCACTGTTGCTTTCCACATTCACAGCTGAGCCCAGCCCATACTCAACCTGGCTGGGGTGGAAAGAAACAGCTATGGTGCTTCCTCCACCCCCAGGAAAGTGGGTAAATGTAAAGCAACAGGCAGAGGAGGGGATGGGGAATTGGAGAGGCATATTTTCATCTCCTTTGTGGGCTTAAGAAACCCCTACAGACTCCAATGGTGTGGTCCAATCCAAAAGGGGGATGCAGCTGTGTCACTGCACCCCTTCTGGATCTACCCATGCAGATGTGTATGTGTATGAATTATACATATTGTATATGATACTATATATACACAATATATAGCATATCGTGTGTGCATGATGTATCTATATTAAGTGGGGAAATAGAAAAACAAAAATATCCATTTATATTTTAAATCACAATGATATAGAAATTATCGACAATCATAAGTTGTTATGTAGTACAATATATCAGGCCCTGGCTTACATTACACTTCAGATGTTATTAGCCAGTTAGTTAAATCTTAAGTAGTTATTAGGCCCCCCACGTTCATTCAATTAATGGCATTTTAAAACAGGAAATAAGCCACAAAGTTATAAAAAAAGGTTAATAATTTTTTGGTTAATTTCCATTGTGCCATAAATAGAACACGTGGTGAAGCTGATCAGATGATCTATGCTCTGAGTCCTTTGTTCTGATGTGCTCCTGAGGCTAGGAGCTTTCCTAGGTCCTGAGGCTAGAAGTGTCCATAACCTGACTAGTGCTCCAAGCTGGGCACACCAGGCACCCAGCTTAATATTTGCTGTTGCAGAAGAAACCTGGGATCAGATCTCAGTTGTACTTTCTGCTAGTCCCCATTGCTCCTTTAATTAAATGTCTACCAGTGACCTTAGATGACAGTATAGTTAACTAAGTATGTTCATCTATACATTGACCTTTGGAAAGTGTTTTAGGTTTTGAGTTTTTGAGCTTAGAGAGGTTTCTCACCAGAGTTAAATGAACCATTCAAAAAATACAAATTAATGCAAAATGGTGTAATGAGTATCTAACAAATGAATCCTAAACATTACATGCTCAAAATCAATAGGTTTAAATGGTGTTTCAGTGATGTGTGAGTTGTAATTTAATCTATATGATATCTTTGTTCAAGGGCCTTTCATAGAATATGGAAAGGTGGAATGGACCACTTTTATGCACAATAGTTGAAAAGAGACCCTATTTCTCCAACCAGGGACTGAAAAAAGGTACTATAAACCAGGGCTTTGTTAGTATTGAGGCACAGTGTGATAACCTCTTTGAAATGTGACAGTTGGTATTCAGAATCTCAGCTTCTCTACTTTTAAGTAGGTTTGTTTCAAGTATGGACGTAAAAAAACCTTGAAAATGTGAGCATATACCTATGCAAATCAACAGCAAGCTTAGAATAATAATGGGAAGAGGTGGATGTTTCCAGTTTGTTTCAGGTGATAACTTGTGTATCTAAAAATTAGTATTTAAGTGTCAAGAGAATGAGATATTTCAGTCCTTCAATACAGAGAATGAGGATCCTTGAACTACATTATCTATTTTGGAGATGGGAGCAACTTTGGGGGGAGAAACTCCTACAGAAACACATTATGCGAGGGGAAGGAGGTACTCTTCTTAAGACATTCCTTATAGGTAATTCCTTACAGAGATCTTTATTTATTTAATATCTTTCCATAATTTCATAGGTCAGAAGGGCAATTTATTCCAATGAGTAAAGGCAGATATTAATAGTATGAACAAATGTGTGTTTTATTTGAGGGCATGGAAAAATGTTTGAAAAGTGATTTGATACAATCACTACACCCCACTACACCCCACAATCACTACACCATACAACAGAGCCATCAGCATTCCCAGATTGTACTACTGCACCTCCAGAAATGTTATATATCTAATCCAATGCACCAAATGCCCAGATGGAAAATACACAGGTGAGACCAAACAACCACTGCGTACCAGAATGAACGCACACCAGAAATTAATCAAAGACAGTGGGGGGCACATTTCTCACAAGAAAACCATTCTCTCTCCAATCTCTCAGTCCTCATCCTCAAAGGAAATTTACAGAACACTTCCCAGAGACGAGCCTATGAACTCCACTTCATCAACCTCCTGGATACTAAAAATCATGGACTAAATATAGACATTGGATTTATGATACATTATAACCTGTCTGACAGCTGACTTCCCAGGTACTTCTCCACCTTTCATCCCCCTTCTCTCCCCCACACCCAGCCTGTCTCTCACCCATTGACTCCCTAATCTATATTTTCGCTGACTGCCTGTCTTGTATGCATACCAGCCCAGCTTCTGGCTTTTTTACTTTTAATTCCATCTAAGAAGAGCACACATCAACTGCTGAAACTTCCTTAGCCTGACAAAGGGTTTTTGAATCTGAACACTAGCTTAAAAATTGTTCTCCAACTATTTAAGTTGGTCTAATAAAAGATATCAGATTCACCCAAAGAACCTTGTCTGAAAAGATAGATGATACAGACTGAGATATACGGCAGAAATAAAAATTTTAAAGGCATGGTCATCAGAAATCATGAGTTCCACAAATGAGAAATAGTTCCTGCAGGACCTCTAGGGACAAAATTGGATAGTCTAATGGAGAAATAGTAGAATATTGAATCTTCACCAGAAACTGACAGCAGAACAAAGATTACATTACCAGTCAACTGGTTCCTCCTTCTTCCAAATTAACACTGTTTTTTTGTTCCATAACGATTTGGTAATTCTAACAGAATGATAACAAATGCATCTGCCTGACGCTTTATCTTCACCTTTTCTTTGTGGATAAGATAATTATCTATTTTTAGTTTATTATTTTATATATACTTGTAATGAGGCTAAAGCAGAACCCTGAACCCAGTGGGTTCCAATCAAGAGATCAGGACAAGTCACTCCCTGAGCAAATGCCATCTGCAAAACCCCAGAGTAGCACCTTGGTCCTAGCTGAGCTAAGTCAGGGCAGCTAATCCCCAGAAGCCCCTTAAAAGCTAAGCCCAGCCTGCAGTCTCCTTGTGTAGGCAAAGGCAGAAGTTTTGGCTTCTAAACTTCTAAGTGCTTCCTTGCTGATCTTTTGGTTATGACTCGAAGTCAAGTAAGCAGTACTGTAGCAGTATGGGGGGTGAGGGTCAGTGGGGTGACTGCCCCTGGCACTGAAGTGTAGGGGTGCTAACAGGCAAGTTGTGAGTTGATATTCTGTTATAAATATTAAAAAAAAATTGGCTGATGTGGCCTATAAATGCTGTGTTCAAGTGTGTAACCACAGCATGAGGTCAGCCTGGCAGCTTGGAGAGCACTATCTGGCTAGTGAGTCTGTTGTGGGGGGAAAGGGGCTGGGAGGGAAGAGGTGAGGGGGAATATCAAGGTCCCCCAGCGAGGGAGGAGCGGGGACTGGAACTGAGGCGGTGCTGCCCAGTTGAGGCAGAGCTCTGGACAGAGTCAAAGAGTCCGGGGGGGATGAGGAAATGGGGGCAGCTCCTGCCGTTGCATGCACCCCCCAGGCAAGCATGGGGTGGGGTGGGGTGTGTGCCCCTGGATCTGTGCACAGAGCAAGATTAAGGTGCCAAATTTCCTTGCTATGGCACTGCTAGTAAGGCCCTTGGCATTCATAGAATCATAGAACCAGAAGGGACCTATATGTTCATCAAGTCTGGTCCCCTGCCATAAGCAGGAATTTATAGGGCTCAGATAAGCTCAGTAAGGTGCCTGTCCAGCCTCATCTTGAACACCTCCAAGGAGGGTGACTGCACCACCTCTGCTGGGAGTGTTTTCCAGACTTGGGTGATCCCTGCAGAGAAAAAAGTTTTTTTCTTATGTTTAGCCTGAATGTACTCTCTATTAGTTTATGCCCATTGGTTCTTGCCCTCCCTTTAGGTGCCTTCCTAAACACTTGATCCCCTAGATCTTGGTGCTTACCCCGATGTACTTGTAGGAGGCTATCAAGTCACCTATCAGCCTTCTCTTACTCAGACTGAACAAGCCCAGTTCCCAGACTTTCTCCCCATAGAGTCTATCCTCCCCATAGGGTCTATCCTCCATGCCCTTAACCACACAGGTGGCCTTTCTTTGTTTCCTCTTGAGCTTATCCATATCCTTCTTGAAATGTGGTGCCCAGGACTGGACAGTACTCCAGCTGAGGCCTCACCAACACTCTCCCTAGGTCTCTTAGCCACACATCGGCTGATATACCCCAGAGTTCTATTTGCCCTTCTGGCAACCTCATCACACTGTTGGTTCATGTTCATCTTCAGTCCAATCCTGAAGGTCTTATTCAGATGCTGTGCCAGCCAGTGGACCATCTCTCATTGTGTAGTTTTGATAAGAGCTCTTCCTACCCACATGAAGGACTTTGCACTTCATAGATTTCATAGGTTTCATAGACATTAGGGCTGGAAGGAACCTCAGAAGATCATCGAGTCCAGCTCCCTGCCCCAGGGGTAGGAAGACAGCTGGGGTCATAGGATCCCAGGAAGATAAACATCCAGGTTTCTCTTGAAGGCAGTCAAAGTAGGTGCTTGAACCACCTCTGGCAGCAGGCCATTCCAGCCTGAAACAGTCTTGCAGGAGTGCATTACCATTCAACCTTGTAATTTCTTGAGGCACTCTGGTGAACAAATGTTCCCCGAGGTCCAGGTGAACACCCCTTATAAATTTATAGGTGGCCATCAGGTCACCCCTGAGCCTGTGCTTTTCCAGGCTGAAAAGTCCCATGGCTCTCAGACTATCATGATAAGGTCTGTTTTCCTGACCTCTGATCATACATGTGGCTCTCTTCTGGATTCTCTCAAGCTTCTCCACATCCTTTTTGAATTGTGGAGCCCAAAACTGGACACAGTACTTGAGCTGCAGCCTCACCAAGGCCTAGTACAATGGGAGAATGACATCCTGGGATTTGCTTGAGAAGCATCTATGGATGAAAGCCAGCATTTTGCTCGCTTTACTGGCTGAAGCATTGCATTGCAGGCTCATGTTCATCTTGTGGTCAATCCTGACCCCCAAGTCCCTCTCATCCATAGTACTAGTCAGTGTAGCACTGCCAAGCCTATAGACATGCTGCAGGTTTTGCCTCCCAAGGTGGAGAACCTTGAAATATTTGGTGTTAAACACCATCAGGTTCTCATCTGCCCATTTATTGAGCCTACCAAGGTCAGCCTGGATCTTCCTCCTGTCCTCAAGTGTGGATGCTTTACCCCAAAGTTTGGTATCATTGGCAAACTTGGCCAGTCTGCTTCTGACTCCAATGTCCACATCATTAATGAAGAGGTTGAACAAAATAGATCCAAGGAGGGACCCCACTGGTCGCAGTGCACCATGACGATTGACTTCCGTCAACCACCACCCTCTGTGTCCAACCACAGAGCCAATTCCCCAGCCAGCAGATCATGGTGGACACGAGGCCACAGTTGGCCAGTTTTGCCAAAAGGTGATCATGTGATACCAGACTGAAGGCTTTTTTTTAAAGTCGAGATATATGACATCAATCTCTTCCACCTTGTCTAGGTGATAGGTAAACTTCTTCCTGTCAAACCTCATCTGATTCCATTTCGCCCATGATTCCAATCTGTCAAGGTCATCCTGGATCTTTACCGTGTCCTCTGACGTGCTCACATTTCCCCACAGCTTGGTATCATCTGTGAACTTAATCATTGAACTTCCCACCCCCTCATTCAGGTCATTAATAAATATATCGAAGAACATAGATCCAAGCACCAATCTCTGGGGGACACCATTGGAAATGGCCCTCTAGGATGAGGCCATACCATCAATTACAACTCTCTGGGAGCAGCCTCTAAGACAGTTGTCTACCCAACTCACTGTAGAGTGGTCCAGCCCAGTACCCTCCAGTTTGATTGAGAGAATCTTGTGGGAAATGGAATCTGAAATCTAAGTAAATTAATCTTTCCTGAAATCTACATAAATAACATCAGCCTCATGTTTCTCATTCAGTTGGCTAGTTATCTGGTCATAGAAGGACACTAGGTTAGTCACGCATGATCTACCCTTGACAAAGCCATGCTATGACCCCAGCCCATTTTCTGATGCCAGCTCCCTGATCATGATTCTGGTTGAACTTCAGCTCTGGGTTTTGACTTCTGATCCAATTTAGCCTTCAGTTACCTTGTCTCCATATTAAGCCTCTGATCCTGTCTTGTCCTACCTTCAACTTCAGGTTTAAAATCCAGTTCTGACACCAGACCCCTTCAGCCCCGGCTTCCTGGGGAACCAGCCTTGACTATACCTATGCTTCAGGTAACTTACCCTAGGCAAGATCAGTCCTGGCCTGGTGCATAACAATGCTCTAGAATTTGTAATATAAGAATCACTTTCTTGAGCTGATAGAAAATCAAGTTACTATCTGAGGATTTTCTTTCATATATATATATATATTTTTTTTTCCTAAATGGGGAATCTGAAATGTTAAAAAAATAATTATTCATTGATCTCACTGAACAATCAGAGCAGAAGTAGGGTTTACTCTAATTGCAATGATGTTAACTTTGGATTTAATTTTAAAGAGGCTAATTGGTTTGGTGTAGTTATTTCACTAACAGAAAAAGAGCACCCAAGAGACAAAACCACATATTTCAAGGGAAGGATGTCTTTATGGAAAGCCTGCTTGAACAAATAGCAACGTGGGCCAGATGCTAAGGTTCCCTCTTACACTTGGGGCCTTGCTACACCTTGGCTGGGATGATTTAGTCAAGGATGATTTTGCCTTGAGCAGGGGGCTGGACAAGACGATTTGACAAGGTCCTTCCCAGACTTACTATCACCTTACTATGTTCATAACTGCAAAGTCCTGCACTTAGGGTGGAACAATCAAATGCACTATTACAAATTGGGGAATGAATGTTCAGGCTGCAGTGATACAGAAAAGGCCCAGGGATTATGGTGGACACCCAGAGCAAGGCAATATGTATAAATAAAGACATTGCTTGAAAGTCAAGGGAAGTGATACTCTATTAATTTTGTCGCTGGGGGGCCTCACCTGGGTTACTGTGCCCAATTTTGGGCACTACACTTCAAGAAAGAAAGATGTAGAGAATATTAAAAAGGGCCCAGTGGAAAGTGACAAAAATAATTGGAGATCTCAGAAACATGATTTATAAGGGAAGTTTGGAAGAACTAGAATTATTTAGTTTGAGGAAGACCAGTGGGGGATTTAATAATGATCTTCAAATACTTGAAGAATGGTTATTCAAGGGATGGCTCTAGACTTTTCTGCAACTGCAGGGGAAAGGACTAGAAGTTATGATATAACTACAACTAAGGAAGTGATGTTTGATTAAGTATTTGAATAGGTTTAGGACTTTGTTACACCTTATGCTGTAAGCCACAAAAAGTTAATGGACTTAGTGTTGTTCAGCTTCATGAAGCAATCACACATTATGGCAAAAAAGCCTCCCTTGGCTGCCTCACATCTGCACAACTGTGATTTGCCAATAGGGGTGGGCAAAATGGTGGATCTGGCTGGTGGCTGGACTCCATTCCCAGCAGCCCCTACCTGTGTTGCTGTGGCTAGTTTCCATAGAGACCCTAGCAGTGGTGGCACTGTGATAATATGGAACCAGATTTCCATGGAGACTGGCCACAGTGCTGGCAGGGTGTGCATCGGGGCTGGGATCTGCTCCAAGGTTGGGGCTAGGATCTTGCAGCAGTGACAGTGCAAGCAGGAGTATGCAGGATCACAGCTCTGCCCTGGCTCTGGACCACACTGTTACTACTGCAAGATCCCAGCCACAAAGTAGCTCACCACCCAGCCTCATGCCCTGCCAGAATTGCTGAGGTTGGTCTCCATGGAAACCGTAGCCCCACACTGTCACAGTAACACTGCTACTGGGGTCTCCATGGAAACTGGGCACAGTGATGCAGGCAGAGGCTCCTGTGAATTGGAGTCCACCATGGGCCTGATCAAGCCCATCATCTGGACTTTACCTACCCCTCCCATAGAGGCTTGGTGAGCAAAGGCAGAACTTGGAGCTAGAGGAAGAACAGGCTTACTGCTCCCACTGGGCAGAGTGAGTGCTGCAGCCATGAAGCACCTGGAGAACAGATAGTCCCAGCAGGGGTGTGGAAGTGGTGTCCCCCACTAAGACCAGAAAGGCGGTGGAATCTCCATTGCTGGCTGTTTCTAGGATTAGGCTAGACAAAGATTTGGCTGGAATGGTTTATACAGGGATGGAACAAAGTTAGAATACATGACCTCCTGAGGTCCTTTCAAGCCCCACATTTACCATGATTATGTAGGGACTTTATGTTACAGATTTTAATTATTTGCTAGAGTACCTGGGAACCCATGTCATTGATCAAGATTCTGTTGTGCTAGGTGCTATGGAAACATATAAACAAAACAAGTCCTTCCAATTTAACTATACAACAAGAGAGAGCAGATGAATACAGATAGACTGGTGGTCTCAATATTGTATTCATTGCTCCAGTGATGTAACTGTTATAAAGATTTTTGTAGGCATCCTAGCAGCAGAGAGATTTGAACAAGGATAGAGACATAGAAGATGGCAATATGTTCTCAAAGCTCCTGTGCATGAGGAGCATTCTGGGAGAAAGCACAATGCAATGGTTTGAAAATTTAACAAGCAGGCAAAGCAATGCCATAATGTCATTGCACTGTTGCAGCATTATATTAAACTAGAATATGAGTATCAGAATCTGTCTCTCTTTTTATCATTATTATCATTAAAGATGAATACTTCAGCAGCCTAATCCACTGTTCTATCAGCATTGTAAATGACAGTGCTTTTGTACCATTATGATTTTAGTATAAATATTTGATTTTTTTTTCTCTAAAGACTGGGCCACATCCTTTTAACAAGAAGTTGTTGTTTTTCTCTCCAATAGTTTTATGAAAAAGATGTGTAGCATTGACCAGAAATATAATGATTTTATTTTTGCATGCCCCTTTAGGCAAATAAAGCACTAAACCTATCAGGCACTTTTGTCATCCTTTAAAAAAGGAAAATGACTTTTCTTTGACTATAAAATAACAGCAGCCAATTCATTCTCCCCCACCATCCCCTAGAGAGCTGTTATGAACAAGATTATAATCACTCTAGATAGCAGCATTCATTGTTGGTATAGTCACATGGTATAAACTAAGGGTAAAGATCACCATTGTGCTGAGGCCCAGTCAAGGGCTATAAACCATTTAAATCCTACTTAAGCTCTCAAAATAGGACTTAAATGGTTCTTAAGCCTCACGGCAGATCTCTGCTCAGGAGTGAACTTGGCTTGAAATGAAATCTGAAGTGTTCACAATCCGCTAAAGTGGAAGGCTGGGAGGCTTTGTTCTGTATGTAGTCAAAGTGCATCCCAGCTTGCTTGATGGACTGTAACCACTACAGCACTTTTGCAAATAGTAGCATGCATGACCTAGATGTTTAAAGAGCACTAGTGCTAAGAAGTAATACCCATAGTTTACCCTCAAATGGAATCCTAGATTATATGGACTGAAGAGGCTATTATGATCATCTTATCTGACTGCCTGTGTGAAAAACCATGACATTTCAAACCATAATTCCTGTGCTCAGCACAAAATCCTCTGTTTGGCCTACAGCATTCTTTTATTTTTTTTTTCAGAAAGCCAGCCAGTCTTGATTTAAAGACTCCACATGATGGAGAATCTCTCAGATTTCTTGGTAATTTGTTCTGAGGAAGGTATTAGTCTTATTTCCAGGTTGAACTTTGGTGACCTCAACCTATAGTTAGTAGATTTTATTACATCTTTGTCAGTAAGAAGAAAGAACCCTCTGCTAGGCAAGAAGTCCCCATGTAGGTACGTATAGTCTGTGATTAAGTTGTCTTTCACTCACAAAAAGTTTGAGAAAATGATTATGACCGATTTAACATATGTAAGAAATAAGCAAGTATATCTGTTCCATACCACTGGGGGGGTAGGGGAAATAGATGTGGGGATGGAGCAGGGGTGGGCAATTATTTTAGGTGGAGGGCTGCTTAATGAGTATTGGTAAGCTGTTGAGGGCCACAAAGGTATCCCCACTCCTTGACAGGTGCCCTACTCCCTATTTGCCATCCTGGGACCAGAAGTCCTGCCCCTAAACCCCTGACCTCTGCCACCTGTGAGTGTGGGAGATACGTGTCTGGGGTTTGTGGTTGGGGTGGTGTGTGTGTGTGTGTATGGGTACGGTGGAGGATGGAATGTGTGTGGGGGTATGGTGGGGAGTGGGGTGTGTGGGCGTATGGTGGTGAGGTGGGGTGTGGGTGTGTGTGTTGGGGGGGTCTCTGGAGTATGCAAGTCCCCAGAGCCACACATGGTGGCAGTTATTGGGACCAGTCTGCCCAGTTCCATAGCACACAGCTTCAACACTCCTGTGCAAGTTGTCAGCTGCATGTGGGGCCAGCTAGCCACAAGCATGGAGCTCCTGCTTCAGTCCCTGAAGCTGCATGTGGGTGCAGCATACAGGGCCACCCCCATCTGGCCCCATAGCATTTACACCCAATTCCCTGACTGCATGTGGTGGAAGGGTGTGTGGTCAGCTCAATCCAGTCCTATAGCATGCAGCTCCCATGCTTCTGCAGCATGCAGGTTCAGCTCAGACAGGTCACATATGTAATCTGGGTGTACCAGAGTGTGTACTTCCATCTCCAATAGAAGGGAAGGGTCTGCAGGGTGTATGTGCTGTAGATGGAAACTGTAGCTTGCTCACCACTTCCCCTTGTCCAGTGTCTCTATAGAGGAAGACCAGAACACAATATCTTAACTATATACATGGTTTATTCAATTGCAAAATAAAAGAGGAGGGGATAGAATAAACTGGATAGGTGATAAAGATAAATATTTACAAGTAATAGATTAAAATCAGCAAATAACAGAACAGGTAAGTATAGCAGTTCTCTATGACCCATGAGAGAAACCTTGCCCACAGATTTCCAGGGGTAAGTATGTCCCAACAATTGATGGGTGAGCACACCAAAATATAAAGCACAATAAACAGTTAACACTCCAAAAGATAAGATGCACCAGGCAATTAATAAACACTCCAAAATATAAAGTGTAGTAATCCCAAATATCCCCCTCCTCTAGAGGAGTGTTTCTCTCTATCTAGCCTAAATCCCCTCTAATGGGGCTATCCACTGTGTCTTTCCCTGATGGGAAACCCCTTGCCTGAGAACTCATGCTTCCATGTGAGTAGGGTCCAGCAATCATTCCTGCTGTTTCGTCCCCAGCTAAGCAAGCGGCTCCCACACCAGATTCTCTGTCTCAGTCCCTGTGTTAGGTGTGTGGCTCATTCACATGCTCAGATGGCTCAGCCTTCTCAACAGGTTGCAGACTTGGGCTGCCTCATGTGTGCCCAGGGCAGGCCTGTCACACAGTGGAGCCTGCATTGCCCATGAGCCCTTGCACCTGGCAGTGGGGAATGGGACCTGAACCTTTCCTGCCCTCTCCAAGGGTCCTCAGCCTGACAATGACTCACTATGCAGCAGCGTCTGCACTGGTGCTGGCCTCATGTTGGGGTTGGAGAGCTGAGCTGCCTTGGGCAGCTCCCAACATCCCGGTCCATTTCAGATGCTTGCACCATCCATCCTAGTGCTGGTGTTGGAGACCTGAGGCACTTGGAGCATCTCCCAAGTTCCCGGTCTTTAGTGGACCCTCCATACAGCGACACCTGCACTGGCTTGCTGTGCTCTCTCATGGTGAGGGGTTGGGAAAAAAGCCACCTGGCACTCCCATTTGATAGAGTAGTCTTCAGACTTTTCAGGGCAACTGGAAGTGTCCCCTGGGTAGCTTTTCCCCAGCTCTTCCTCATCCCCAGCTTCTTCTTTCTTCTCCATCCCTCATTGTCTCTCCTGCATGCTGTGCATGCGGCTCCTTATATATATTTTAGGGGCTATACTCCAAATTGAAGATGGGCCAATTGGGAGGAGGTGGAGCACATTCTTCAGGTAGGTCCACTCCTTGCCTTGCCTCAATGTAAGGGCAGGGTAGACTCCTCCTGAAGCTGTTCCCTTACTGATCTCTGATTGGTGGGCTTGTCCTACCAATCGCTTTGGCAATTCTCTAAGCCTAAGGAACCAGGCGAAGATATGCAAGTCTGCCACACATAGCATATGGCTCCCTGCACTCCTAGCCCCTTTTCCCCCCAGTGGTAGTCCTTGGCTCCTGGCCTGGTGGTGCCTTTACCTGAATTTCCACCCTCACAGGAGGGAGGGCTGGGAAACAGCCATAGAATCACCAGGCAAAAATATCTGCCAGAGGGAAGCTTCTTGTCTCTAGCACCCCCTAGCTTGGGGCTGGGAGCAGGTCAGGCCAGGCTGGGGTGCGGCTTGGTTGTTTGGCACCTCCTGCATGGAGGTGCTAACTTTCAGAGGGGTAGTGAGAGCTAGGGCCCATGATAATTATTGTGGCTTATAGAGGTACCCCACAGGCTATATGGAATTGCATAGTAGTCCAGATCCAGCCCACAGGCTGTATTTTGCTGGCCCATGGAAAGTCTTACTAATGGCTTGAAGCTCTTTTGAGCCAGTGAGCTGGGCTGCTATCAGCATGCCCACCACATAAGTAATAATGACACTTATGTAGATACTTTTTTTTTTGCCAATAACTCAAACACACCTAGGACTGAATACTGGAAATCTGGGCTGTATTCTTACATTTGTTCCATTATATGTCTGATCTTCAGCAAGTTATTTAGATACTAATGTTCAAATATCCATTTTTTTTTATTACCTTAGTTCCTGAATACTCATTTGGGGCCTGATTCTCATTTTTGCAACTTTGATAGTTATTTGCACCTGTGAAAAGTGATGCATTACCCTAGCAGATTGGAGCTCTGCAATCTCTATTACCATTATTGAACTTTTTTTTATAATTACTTTGTAAAGGATTAATATGACTACATTGGTTAATAGTACCATACATTGGATTATGAACAAAAATGCTAAGTGCCCACATTTCAACAGAAGGTAAAGGATCTTTAAGTAGTGAGTAACTTGGAAAAATTAAGCCACATGTGTCTCCAGGTAGATACCTGAAAACCAAGGTACTCCACTCAATATTAGTAGAGAATGATGAACATTTGACCTCCAAATTCTCTAAGTCAGGATCTTTCTTGAGGGATGGAATCTGCTAAGTGGTATAAAGAGATATTCTGGAGTTAGGAAACAGGATGAATGAGGAGTCCTTTATGTCTCACTTTGTAGGAATTCTTAGTGGTAGTCCTTTTATGAATGTGAATCTGGGGCAAAACATTATATGTGTATGGTCATCTGGGCTAGGGAAAGATATACATAAAATCAGTATAAGCAATTGGAAAGTGGTTCAAATCTAACACACCAGAAGTTAATTGCACATAAACCACTTCCAAAATGGCTGAAGCTGGTTTAAGATAAACCTGGACAGGTGTAATACCAGACTTACCAGATTAAATTAGGTTAAATCAGTTTATTGGACTTCTGGCCCAGATCTCCTCCAGATTCAAGTTAGGTCTCAGACCCCCAGCCTCAAAGGATACTTTGCACCTCCCCTACAATCCCCTACCCCCCCAGGGTGGGTGGGCTAACCTTGGCCCTTTCAAAGATCAGAGCCTTTGATTTCAGATGCCGATGGCAAAAGGTCAAAGGCTAGCACAGCATATTTTTTAACTATAGTTTCGCACCATTACTCCTCTGCAACTTAAATTTAAAACACATGCACAATCACACATGGCAGAGCCAGCATGAAACCTGAGCAGACAAAGAAAGTCTGTTCGCAGTCATGATTGGCAGCCCTTTAATTATTCATGCTTGGCGTGCAGTGATAGGCCACCCTGCCAACTATAACTTTGAAAGAATTTCCACCCAAAGTGGAGAACTCCATACACACCCAGGAGACATAGTCAGCGAAATGGCCATTCGCGGACATCTTCCCGCCACCGACGTTCTTCCCAGCGAACCCCCTCCCTGCCAGCTCGTCCGTCCTTTTGGTCAAAAGCTCTCGGCAGTCTGCAGACCACAGTAGCCTGCATGAATCAGTCAAAACCTGTACCAAGCAAGTTCCCACCCCACGCTGCAATCGTTGGGTAGCGTAACATCTGTATGCTATAACTAAACAAGCCAACTCTTCTTCCTATGCTGCAACCATCGGTAGCATAAGTAAAATAAACTCTTATCAGTAACCGATATGCTTTCAGTCACCTGGCTCCTACTCGCCATTAGTACCCACCTGTCCGACTACCGATCCCACCCGCGCCAAGCAGGTCATGCCAACCTAGGCTTGTGGGTCAAGGGGTGCGCTGGTCTTCGGGTGCGACAGGCCCAAGATGTCTGCTCCAGCTTAGCAGGGAGGTGTGCTCTTGCCCCCACCCCTTCCTCCCTCCAGCTTCTGGCCAGGGCCACTGCAGGCATGTGGCTGCATTTCGAGAAACAAAAGTGAAGGTCTGTTCACTTCCTATGCAGTTTAGACCAACCTGCACAGATTGAATTGATTCAGCCTTAGGTTTTTAAATGTCTGTACCTTGTCCTGAAGATCTTGGGCAGCATTTGCTAAACTGAACGAAATAAATAGACTTTATGTTGTTAGAATGAGAAGGGAAATCACAGGCATAAGATACATTTATGAGTTTATGAAACACAAACAATCAAGGGGGACTAATGTTATAAAGTAACCTAACCAACAAAAAATGTATAGATGAATAGCAGAACTGTCAGAAAAGATTGAAGGATAGTTAGCTGTGAATGCCTCCATAAATTTTTAGTAAAAAGGACTCCAGTGGTATCTACCCACAGTATGTTCAGAAATCCTGATTTTTAAGTGGGGAGGGGAAGTTATTTTTAAATCCAATTCACAGTTTATATATGGTGAGATGCATCTCACCCTGTGAACTTTCAGAGTGCTGTGCTGAGCAAAACTAGTGCAAACTCTCTGTAGGAAGGTTTATATAGCTCCTTCACAATCATATCAAGAGAAAACATTCCTTTAGTTCCACTTTCACATCTCCACAGTTCCCAGCACTCCTAACAGCTCCTGTCTGCCTTCTCACAGTACTAGTAGTAATCCTGAATGCAAAGAAAATGCCCAATAAAACCAGCATTTATACTTTGATGTCAAATGGAAAATATATCTAAGTTAAAATATTTGCTTAAATCATATCCTCTCAAATCCCCTTACACAGTGAAATGTATTGCCTGTACTTACTATCTATATCTGTTCTTGCCTCAGGGTGGGGGAGAGGTATGTGTGTGTGTGTTTAAATGACAATAAGCTTTGAAAGCAAATATTACTGAGATAGTTTACATTAGGAACAGCTAAAAATCCTGAAAAATTTTAAGGCACTTGAAGTGTTGCTGTTCTTATGGTTGTGTCCAAAATGAAACGAATAAAAAATGTTCCTTCCCCCCACTTCCCAAAGAAGCTGTCTACAAATTACCCTGTACTACTTTAAATTATACCCATAATGATTAGGGGGAAAGTTGGGGAACATGTGTGATATTAGTTATTGTAAATGTAACCACCTTAAGTGTTCCATGTTCCTTGCTTTTATTCCTGCAGCTATTACCATTAATTAAAAAAAAGAAATCTTAAAGTAACTGCACATCCAGATGCCTTCATGGAGTCCTCTCATTGGGGGTACACCTGGCAGAATCAGTGGCTACAGTTGCTAGACTCTGATGTAAAGTGTTATAAGAGAATTCTACACCTTTGTACATATAAGTGTATAATAAAAAAGTTAGCCATTAATTATAGTGCCTATAGATGGTGCTCAAGAATATTTAGCATTGTTCTTGGTTTTTGTCATCCCAAGAAGATGGCTTTTGCTGGCATACATTTACATCAACTATTGAAAGATAATCATTATAAAATTTCCAATTTTTATATTTTTACCATCCCTGTTACTGTTAAATTCCCAGTTTCCAGTGATACATTAAATGCATTAATGCTTTGTGTATTATTTTTCTGAGTAGTATAAATGGAGGTTCTTCATAATATTCTTGAATTTCTAGTAAGATTAAATGATTTGTCTCTTTAATATTATAGTTAAAATTAATAAAATTATAATAGAAATATATTTGTAGCAAAAAAAGTATGCCATTATGGGCAGTAAATTAGATGTGAATGTATAAGCAAACATGGCAGCTAATATGACAAACAATTTTTCAACTGGATACTATATGCAGAGGCATGTTATGAACCAATATGGTTTTATGTTAAATAAGTCTTGTCAAACACACAATTTCTTTCTTGTAGGCTATTACACATTTGATTATAAAGATAATTGAATACACTTCTGAGAAATTGGACTTAGCAACACAGAACTTCTGATTTTTAAAATTAGCACTATCCAGTATCTATATAAATAAAACACGTGCTGTGTGGATTAAAGAGCATCTCAAGAAGTTATAAAAAATAGTTGTAATGGGGAATTTTCATGAAATACAAGTACTTTTAGTGGGTTCCATAGTCGTTGGTACAAGGTGTGTGCATCTCTACATGTACTATGGCAACGTAGCTTTCACAGGCAAGAACCTTGACACTGCAGCTATGTTGCTGTAATGACACATTATCTCATTATAGCACATCACTACAGTGGTGTATTGCCTAAAAATAACCATGCATGGTGCATACAGTGCAGCACAGTGCAGTACACAGTGCAGTACTAAATGATGGCACAGTAACAATGGCACCGTAGTGACTTGTGTAGATGCATGTTACTAATTATTTACTAATTAAATCTGTGGATGACAAAGTCTGGTAGAACACTCAGCAAGAACAAGAAGACAGTCACAGAGAATGATATGAATCCCTTAATTTTTTAAGTCATTTTAAACAAAGCTTCTGCAAAATAAGCTCAAAAATAGAGACTCCATGAAAGACATAGGCTTCATAGTGAATAAACAATTTCACAGGAAGTCCCAGTTGGAGGCCATGGCAAAAATAGGCTTGGATGTAAAGGATGGATGCATCTACTCAAGATACCACTTTACTCGAGATTACAGCTAATTACCGTGCAGTAAGCATCACTGTCGACACGTGGAGCTGCTTACTGCCCAATAATTTGCTTTAATCATGAGTAAAGTTGCTACAAATAACAAATTTACTCCCATTAATTTACTGCATAGTATGACACATACATGGCTGACGGGAAGCAAATGTGCTCCTGGTCGGGCAAGCAGCAGGGAGGAGAGTGCTTCCTGCCTCCAGAAGCTGCCAGCTGCCAAGGCAGGCTCTGCCACTGGAGCCCGGGCACAGACAAAGTCCCCCTCCCCCAGCAGCAAGGTGCTCCCAGACCCTGCTTTGCAACTGTGATCAGGTAGCAGGAGCTGGAAGACTCTTATTTTCCAGCCCTAGCTCCATGGTAATGGGCTAGGAGATTCTTTTTGTGATTGCAGAGTGGGGGCTGGGATCTCCCTGCTGCCAGGGTAGGGAGACATTATTTTTGCCTGGGTTCCAGTGGTGGAGCCCAAAGAGCAGCAGGCAGTTCCCTGGGGCAGGAAGCAATGTGCCAGCCCCTGCCAGGAAACAGCTGTCTCATGGCCCTGTGCTCCCTGCGAGTCCCTAGGCTAGCACCCAGGAGGAGTCTAGAGCTCCCTGTGGCTGCTGCAGGGGGCTGCTGCAGGATCAGCAGGGGCAGGAACAGACTGCTGCTATAAACAGCAAATCTGTTCCCATGTGCATTTGTATGTGTAGACACACATGGTGTTTCAGAAACTAATGGCAAAATGGCTGCCCATACTGTATGTTTGTGACAAAGTGGAGAACTATACAGTGGCAGGAAATAATGATAGCAGCATCGTTGAACACACTCATTGTTTTATGCTGAATACAGGTATGGTGCCAGGGAGTAAGAAGACAATGTGATTGCGCAGCTGTCAGCCTGCAGCAAAGAATAGCATTCTGTTGTTCATTTTTTGTGGGGTGATGGTGTGCAGCCTGGTGAAATTCACTGTACGAGTGTGGCACAGTACAGTGAGAAATAAAAGGAAAGTCCACGAGTAGGTGGAAACGTTAAAAAATGGCATTGTTGATTCTGTGGTCTAGAAACATGTGGCCTATTGTTAGAGGATTGTTCTGTGGACTTGAGTTGACCAGCAGTGCATTTAGAAGCTGGGGCCCATCCCTAGTTGGAAACAGCCAACCTCTGTCCCATTAGCTTTCCATGAGTCACTGATTGGTTCAACATGGACAGGTTGACTTTTGGGTTTGGAGCTATGTAATGCAATCACAAAGGTAATATTATTGTGTATTGTAAGTCTTGCCACCTATGCTGTGCTACATTACTGCAACTGAAGAATTTACAGAGCTATTCTTAAACTTGCTCACCAGGCTTTGAATTTCAAAAATAGAAAGAGATATTTTGCTGCAATGCTCCATGGCATTTTGGACACCTTACCAACTTAACAATTGTATCAATATCAAACTATACCAATATAAACTATTGCAATATAACTGTTACATATGGATGCTTCTTGAGTAATACCAGTAGTGTACCAAAACTATTGAAACCTTAAACCTGTTTTATTTAGGAGCAGAGACATAATTATATCATAACTGCTTGTGCATGCTCCTAAATGGCAATTCCCCTTCCTCTTTTAAAGTGATTAAAAGGTATGTTTGTCCATAGTCTAAGTTTACAAATGTTAATGCAAGTGGATCTGGGAAGGTTCATATTTTTTTCCTGTTTTCTTTATTTAAAAATGTGAATAATAACATGGGTATTAATCTTTTCATTGTCCCCTTTCATCTTGGAGACACTGAAATAGTATGGCTGATGAAGTCATTTACCAGCCATTTGGATCACAAGGGGGTAGGAGGGGAAGGTTTGACTATTATCTAAGAATCTGCAAGATGACAGGGAAGTGTTTGTTCCATTTGAAAACTAGAAAGTAGGGGGCGCAAAGCAGAAGACATGAGGCAACCTTGAATTATTATTGAATGTAGTGTTCTGTACAACACTTGTAGTTACAAAGGAGTGGGCCTTGATGAGGATTGGGAAACAGATTTTTATTAGGAGGTTTGAGGAGTTTACCTCAATGACAAGTGCTGGGGCCTGTAATCTGGAGTGCAGCACACACTGTATCCTGGCAGTTTGGGGAATAAGTACAGAAAGTCAGCGGAAGTTAGGTTTACAGCCTAATCAATAATATATCATGGCCCTTTTCTTCATAGTAAAATCTTCATAAAGATTTTTATATCAACAAATCCAATAAAGTCTCTCTCATTTATCTCAATATTACTTGTAATATTTTTATATGAAAATAACTCTTAAAAGATGTTTTACCTGTGGATCCCTTACTAAATTTATAATGAGTCATATAATGGTAATGTCTACAGTACAGGGAGATAGCATGGTGAAAAACATGAATTGCAGGATAGAAATACTGGCACTCCCCCAAATACCTGAAACTCATTGAAACAGAGTACTAATGGTGCAGCGTACTTTGACCATGGCTACAAGGGATATGAAATGGAATGGGGCTAGAGACAGCTCTACTAGGGCCTTAACATTATAGAACAGGGCTACTGTTTTCCTGGTGGCTGTAGCTAACTATGTTCTTCCAGTCACACACGCAATACAGGAGTCACTATTCCAAATGCATAACAGGAGCACACATCTTTCAGGGTTACCCTTTATCTTCACAATTTTCTTCTCTCATACAAATAAGGGACACATTCTTCTGGCTGTAGATGTACAAACATACTAATTTGCCCCAGCATTACCTCTTGTACATCTTCCCATAGCCCCTGTGATGTCTCGCTAATACTGTCAAAGAGACATATGGAGACATGCAAAACTATCAGTGATACATTCAGTACAATGACAGCAGCAAATCAGCATGCAACCTAGTGAGCAAAACACAAAATATAAAGTCTGCAAGTCAGGGAGATTGAATATATTGGCATACTAGGGATCAATAAAGGGCTTAACATCTCTGGGGTCTCCCAAGATGGAAATCACCCCTGGATATGAAATCCCCAAATTGTGGGTTAAAAAAAGGATGCACTTTCTTTACTACCAAGGAAACTAAATGATAACAAACCAGAACAGTGAATGTTAGGAATAGACAGGAGAAAGACACAGACTAGGAGGCCAAAGAGGGCATTTAGAAACTGGCTTTGTGATACAAGGATGTTAGTGAGGAAAATACAAATGGACATGGACATGTAGTCACAGCTTATGGACTCTTAGACCAAGCAAACATCGCTGTTAGGGGGTATGCTTGAGAGCTGCTGCAGCCTTCTTCCTTTTCCCCCTCAATGCCATAGGTACTTACTTTGCTTTTTGCCAGTGAATGTTGCAGATGTAAAAAAACAAAAAGAAACATAAAACAAAAACAAAAAATGGTGCTTTACATTTAACTGGTCGTGTTACCATGCTGAGCCCCACATTGCCCATAAGAGGCAGCACGTTACTTCAGCCCAGCTCTGAGGAATCTGTAAAGATTGGGAACATTAGTGGGGCTGTTTTGGCACTTTTATCTAATAGCTAATTGACACAGCTTTAGCTAAAAGTGCCAAAAAGCCCCACTGAAGCATCCAGGCTTTACAGATGCTATTGAGCTGAGTTGAGTGTAGGTTGTTTCATTTTATGTCTGTAAGTGTGGCTTCATGGGTCCTTGAAGGAGTTTTTGTTTGCTGTACCCCAAGTTCCTCCCAGTCTTGGGTTATGAGCTGAGGAGGGAGAGTAGGATTGAAGTAGTAAACCAAAGCCCTAGAATGAGCTGTGGGCAAGACAAGAGCCCCTAAAGGGACTCTTGCTTGCCTGTACACAAATGCCAGGAGCTTGAGGAATAAAGAGGAGGAATTTGTCCTCCTGCTTGACACAAATAATTATGACATGAAAGGGATAATGGAGGCCTGGTGGGACTACACCCATGACTGGACTACAGGTATAGATGGCTATACCCTGTACAAGAGAGATCAAGTGGACAAAAGGGGCGGGGGTATAGAACTCTATGTCAAGGAAAGCTATGCATCCCTGCAAGCCAACATTGGCACCCAGGGTGGACAATTGAGGACTCTCTGGGTTAAAATCTGTGGGGAACACAATGGTGGGAGTCTATTATAGACCTCCTACCCAGGATCGAGAGCTCGACCAGGAGTTCACCAGGGAACTGACTGAAGCTGCGCACTCCCGGTACATGGTTGTCACGGGAGACTTCAACTACCCTGACATCTCATGGGAAGAGTGCTCAGCAAAATCAGAGCAGTTGCAAAGCTTTCTTTTATGTGTGGATGAGCTCTACCTGACACAAGAAGTTGAAGGGCTGATGAGAGGTAAAGTGCTGCTATCTGGTACTGGCTACGGGGGATGACCTAATCAGTGACCTAACAATTGAAGAGAAGCTGGATGACAGTGACCATGAGCTGATCACATTCACCATCCGCCGTAAAGCTGGCAAGTCAGTCAGCAATACAGGACAGGAATGCCTGGGTGAGGATAATTCCTTACCCTCCATCACTGCTAACCTTGTGAAGGAACACCTTGAGAGGCTGGACACCTTCAAGTCAGCCAGCCCTAGCAGCTTACACCTCAGGGTACTCAAGGAGCTGGAAATCATCATTGATTCAGCCACTGGCATGGATCTTCAAGAACTCCTGGTGCTCTGGTGAAGTGCCCAAAGACTAGAAAAAGGCCAATGTGGTGCCTATCTTCAAGAAGGGAAGTGGATCTGGCAAACTACAGGCCCATAAGCCTGACCTCTATTCTTGGAAAGGTCTTAGAAAAGATTATCAAAGAGGCCATTCTTAACAGACTGGCCAATGGCAGCATCCTGAGGGATAGCCAGCATGGGTTTGTTGCAGGTTGGTCTTGCTTGACCAATCTTATTTCTTTTTATGACCAAGTGACCTATCACTTGGACAAGGGAGAAGACATTGATTTTGAATATCTTCACTTTAAAAAAGCCATCAATCTGGTATTCCATGACCACCTCTTGGCAAAACTGGCCAACTATGGCCTTGACTTCACCCCGATCTGCTGCCTGGGGAACTGGCTCCATGGTCGGGCTCAGAGAATGGTGGTTGATTGAAGTCAATCATCATGGTGCTCTGTGACCAGTGGAGTCCCTCACGGCTCTGTCTTTGTGCCAACACTATTCAACATCTTCAGTAATAATGTGGACATTGATATTAGAAGCGGGCTGGCCAAGTTCACCAATGACACCAAACTCTGGAGTAAAGCGTCCACAACTGAGGATAAGAGGGTGATCCAGGCTGACCTGGACAGGCTCCGGGAATGGGTGGAAGAGAACCTGATGGTGTTTAACATCAGGTTAAAAACCTGATGGTGTTTAACACCAAAAAATGCAAGGTTCTACACCTTGGGAGGAAAAATCTGCACCATGCTTATAGGCTCAGTAGTGCTATGCTGGCTAGCACTATGGACAAAAAGGACTTGGGGTCATGATTGACCACAAGATGAACATGAGCCTTCAATGTGATGCTGCAGCTATTAAAATGAGCAAAATGCTGGCTTTCATCCATAGATGCTTCTCAAGCAAATCCCAGGACATCATTTTTCCATTGTACTCAGCCTTGGTGAGGCAGCAACTAGAGTACTGCATCCAGTTTTGGGCTCTGCAATTCAAAAAGGATGTGGTGAAGTTTGAGAGAGTGGAGAGGAGAGCCACATGCATGATCAGAGGTCAGGAGAACAGACCTTATGATGAGAGGCTAAGAGCTATGGGACTCTTCAGCTTGGAAAAGCGTAGGCACAGGGGTGATCTGGTGGCTGCCTATAAGTTTATCAAGGGTGCTCACCAGGATCTTGGGGATTGTCTGTTCATCAGAGCACCCCAGGGGATGACAAGGTCAAATGGTCACAAACTCCTTCAGTACCGTTTCAGTCTGGACATAAAAAAGAACTTCTTTATAGTCTGAACCCCCAAGGTCTGGAATAGGCTGCCACTGGAGGTTGTTCAAGCACCTAATTTGAACACCTTCAAGAGAAATTTGGATGTTTATATTGCTGGGATCCCAGCTGACTTCCTGCCCCTGGGGCAGGGGGCTGAACTCGATGACCTTCTGAGGTCCCTTCCAGCCCTAATGTTTATGAAATCTATGAAATCTAAATTATTTAAGGTGCATTACACCACCAAATTTCCTACACAGACTGGAATTAATGCACAATATGCTGCCAAGGCATGCAAACACCAACACTGTTAAAGTGGTGCAAGAGCATTTAGCTCACTTCAAAATGTCGTGCACACATGCCTCTCATTTTAGCTACACACAGCCATTGTTCCTACATTACTTTCTCCAAAGCAAATTTTATTCTGGTCCAAATAGGAATAAAATTTCCAAATGTAGTCAGATGTCAAATTTAGCTAATGCAGTGCTTTCCTCAGGCATGTATTATCCTTGTAGACAGATTCTTATCATATTAGATCAAACCTCTGTCAGTCTAAATTTGTGCATCTTTAGTGAGGTTTGTGTAGCTATCCTGATTTATGAGAGTTGAATAAAGTTTTCAGAAATAGGAATAACTAAATAATGAGGAAGTATTACTACAGTCTGAAGTGGCAAAGGATAGGAGACTCTAACCTATTCCTATATGCCACTGGAGCTGCCAGCTATTTATAAGACACTACAGATTTCTTTAAAAAACTGGCCACACTGATGAGCTTCCAGAAAACACAATACTAACTGCCATGGATGTGAACCTCTGTACACCAACATCCCCCAGGAGGATACATTACAAGCCATAAAGAAAATTGTCTCTGACAAGGACACTGCTTCTGGTTCCATGACACTCTGTAATGAACCAAGATGCCAGCTGTGCCCCCTTATCAACTCAGGCTACACTACCACTGGACTAAAAACATGGTTCATTCATCTGCACCTCTACCAACATCATATATGCCATCACCTTCTTACATTGCTCCTCTGCTGTCTACATTGGACAGACAGGGCATAAGCTCTGAGTACATGGGGGCCCAAGGACCCTGGCTCTGCTTGGGAAGAGGGTTGTCGGGGCTCAAACCTGAGGAAAACTTATGTAACTTTTCTTAGGAACAATGACTGATGCCAGGGATCTGAGTTTTTTGTTCACTGTGGAAAAACACAGATTATCTCCTTTAACAGTGAAAAATGAGGAAGTTTCCCCTTGCAGGCTCGCAGAGTTCCAGACTGCAAGGGGCTAGGGGAAGCAATGAGGGTGATTGAAGGCATGTGGCAGCCAAGCAGTGGTGGGGAGCAGCTCCTGCAGCTCCCTCTCTGTAAGCCTATGAGAGGTTGGGGGGGGCACAGGTGATATGATGGGGAGGGGTGCGGGGGCAAGGTGACATGGAGGGGTACAGGTGCACCCTTGATATTTTTGCACCCACAATGGAGTGCAGGACTGCAGCCAGGTGGGATCAGCTCTTTGCAAAAGCTGCCTCTGCAGCCCACTGGACAGGACCTGGCACATGAAGGAGCATTGCAGCACCATGGCTGCCAAGGTAAAGTGGCCCTTGCCCACCCAGCAGCAGCAGGGGCATAACTTCATACCACCTTGATGGCCATGGTGGCACAGTGCTTCTTACCATGTGGGGTCTCACTGCCTGGGCTATAGAGGTAGCTTTCTTGGCTGTGTGAAGCTTTGGGTGGTGATTCAATTTGAAGGAGACTTGGCCTGATTCTGTGGCCAAATCTCATAATCTGAATCAAATAAGGGACCAATTAAAAGGTCCAAATCAATTCAAAGCTCTCTAAATCAATTTGGAAAATATTCATGAAGCATTGGTGATTCAGGCAGTTCCAGCTCCCTGCAGCATGGAGCTGGACCAAGACTCCAAGGTGGTAAGTAGGGAGCAGCAGGGGGTTGGAGGAGGGAAGAGAGTTTGATACTGGGGCCAATGTACTCCTCTAATGGAAGGCAGGGTTAATGGGGTCATGCTACCTTGAGTTACAGCTGTTATAGCCATTTCCTCAGGTTGCTAGTGAAGCACTATGTACCCAAACTGACAATTCTTTTGCTGAAGGACAAACCACTGTCCTCTTAATACATTAAGTCCCAGTATGCATGGTCCCCCTTTAAGTATTACTGCTGCTGCCGTCACCTTAGAGCCATTAGGTAATGCAAAGTTTGCTCAGACCAGATGTCCTGGTCGTCTAGTGCCTCTGACTCCAATTACTTGATAAGGGGATCCTTTCTCCCCCTTCCAATCCACAGAATCTAAAATGCAAATGACCCAGGTCTAATAGCATATTAATTGACTTTTCACTTTTACCTAATTGAATCTGTACAGGCATCTGAATTAAGGGGCCAATATTAACTTTAGATACCAGTCCCCAGCCCGCTACTGCCACTGTTGTGGCCCCTTTGGCGGTTCGGCCGGCTGGACTCCCTAGCTCATGTGATCAGGAGGGTAAAGACTGGAAGCCCTGCATATGCCTGAGAAAATGTCGACAGTTCTGCCCTCAGAGCAGAGAATTCCTCCGGTGACACTGCTGGTGGTGCAAAAAGCTCCGCTTTCAGGCTTGCCCGTTTGCTACAGTGTTTAGTCTACAGCCCTTGCAAGACATTGGTGGGCAGTCCATCAATGTGCACCTTATTGAAACCGGCAGCTAACAAGTCTTTCCACATTTTTGCTCGCGGAGTCTTGGGCCGGCCTTCCTTGGCTTTTCCCAACAATTCGGGGGGGGTCAGGGGTTTGTCTTTCGCTGTGGCCACCACCATGGCCTTGGCAGTTTTCGTAGGCTTTGCAAGTCCTGGCAAATAAGTAATAGCTTCACTAATCGCCGGATCACGTTTCTTACTTGGTGATTTACCTTCTCTGGCTCCAAGGCCAACAGGGCTGAGGTGCACTCTGTTGGTGCTCTTTGGCAAAACCTCCTCCACAATGGTGCTGTCATGACTTCTGCATCTGGTGTGTGAGTCCAAACTGCTGCATGTATGATTTCAGTTAGTGCTAACTAACACAAGCAGCAGACAGCCTTCTCTAAACTGGCCCACGCCCAAGGGGCAGGGTTAAGTTCTTCTTCCATATTACCATAACTGGCCGCAGTTGCCTGCAGTGCAGCAGAAAACAAAGTAACATTTTCATCGCTTCCTGCACACTGATTCAACTGGAGCTCAGCGTGCAGGACCAGTTGAGCAGCTTCCACTTGACTTGCTGAAATTGCAAAGGCCCCTTCACTATACATTCAAACTAGCCAGTCTATCACTGGCTCTCCCGGCTTGGACTTAAGCTGCTCCTGTATATCTCGAATCTCTGCATGGGTAAAGGAATGCAGCTCTGTTCGGGGATTTCCCCCCTGTGGCCCTGAGTGAGTTACTATTACTGGAAAGACCTGGCTGAGTTCTTTTCTCCGGGCAGGGACATATGGGGGTGGTTTGGCACTAGGCTTGTCATCAATCTCCTCCTCCTCCTCCGTCCCTACCCCATGATCTTCCCAGAGCTCAGCTTCCAATTTCTCTCCATACAGACACTGTTGCACCTTGTTGAACGAGGGCTCCACAGCCTATGCTAACTGTGCCCTCTTCTGGAGGGAAGCGGCCACATGCGCAATCATAATTTTTCCTTCCCTCTGTTCTAATGTCTCCAAGTGAATCTGAGCAGCTCGTGTAGCCTCACATGCCACACTGTTGTAATCCCTCATGTCCTCCAACTCCTTACTCAGCTGGGTGACCTTTTCCCAGAGCTGGGCATTGTCTTTGACCCCTAAACGCAGGCATTTGGCCAGCAGTCATGATAGGCACCCCTTCCTGGGCTTACCCCGGGCAGCAGCAGCAAACCTAGCCCAATAATTGGGTATGGTTCCCGAGTCACTCCAGGCAGGTCTCAACCTATCCTTATCCCACCCGGGATTCTCCAACCCTGTCACTTCCTTAAGCAAAGCCACCAATGTGGCCCACCCAACTCCCTCCATTCCAACCTTTCTCTCTGGACCACAGCCTCTCAATCCTGTTCATGATGCCAATTTATGTCCCAGCCACCTGCGAAGGGTTCGGGATTGATAACGTGGTCGGGAGTAAAAGGCAAGAATGCTTTACTGACTTAACAAAAACACAACTACACATAGTATAATAAGACTGCACCCACTGGGCCTTGATCATCCGGTCCCTCGCCACTCAGCTCTGGATCTTGATGATGGTCTTCTGCTCGGTCCCAAAGGTAATAGGGCCGCGAGCTCTCACCTCGGGCAGTCTTATCCCTTCCTAATCCCTCCTGCCACGACTTTGATGATTTGATCAGTGGTGGAGGGGTCCAACCGTCCGGGTTCGGTTGTCTCAGGCTGAGGGGTGATGATCTTCACGAGGCTCCAACCTCCCCTGTACCTCGCTCTTTATTCAGCCTCGACACTGTGCTGATGTTGTCTTCTGTGGCCAGCCCTCCCTATGCAAGAACGTATGCTTGGGTCTTGCTTGAGCCTGAGTTGTATGGCCGAGTCAAACTAGGCTCTCTAAATCCTTGGCCTGTCATAGCCCTCCGCCTTACTTTACCCTAGTGTCCCAGGCAAAAAAAAAGGAAAATTAACAAGTAACAGGAAAAGATGCTAGCAGCAAACTGCTTGCTACCTCTCAATAATCCATAAAAAGCTATTCTGTGGCATCTAAGTTACATCATGCCACCCACCACCAACTGCCCCTTCGTGCTACCTATTCCCTACCCTTAGTGTACCCTGTGTCTATCCAACCCTTGATGTCCCTTCTGCCTCAGAGAAGAAACCTTCCTCCGATGGGCTCTCCTGAGTCTTCCTTCCAGGACGAGATGGTCTTAGCTAGCCCCTCGACCGTTCACCTTTCTCCTGTGCAATCCACTGGGACTAATGCTCTTCTCGTGGCTTCAAAATGATATGCAGCCTGGATACCTCAGTCCTTCTAAGTCCATGTACTTAATTTCATAGATTTCATAGACATTAGGGCTGGAAGGGACCTCGGGAGATCATCGAGTCCAGCCCCCTGCCCAAAGGGCAGGAAGTCAGCTGGGGTCATAGGATCCCAGCAAGATAAGCATCCAATTTACTCTTGAAGGTGTTCAATGTAGGTGCTTGAACCACCTCCGCTGGCAGACTGTTCCAGACCTTGGGGGCTCGGACAGTAAAGAAATTCTTCCTTATGTCCAGCCTGAAACGGTCTTGCAGGAGTTTGTGACCGTTCGACCTCGTCATCCCATGGGGCGCTCTGGTGAACACATGTTCCCCCACATCCTGGTGGTCACCCCTGATAAACTTGTAGGTGGCCATCAGATCACCCCTGAGCCTATGCTTTTCCAGGCTAAAGAGTCCCATGGCTCTCAGCCTGTCATCGTAAGTTCTGTTTTCCTGACCTCTGATCATGCGCGTGGCTCTCCTCTGGACTCTCTCAAGCTTCTCCACATCCTTTTTCAATTGTGGAGCCCAAAACTGGACGCAGTACTCCAGCTGCGGCCTCACTAAGGCCGAGTACAAGGGGAGAATGACGTCCCAGGATTTGCTCGAGAAGCATCTGTGGATGCACGCCAGCATTTTGGTCGCTTTACTAGCCGCAGCATCGCATTGGAGGCTCATGTTCATCTTGTGGTCAATGATGACCCCAAGTCTTTTTCTTCCGTAGTGCTAACCAACGTAGCACTGCCGAGCCTATAAGGGTGCTGCAGGTTTTTCCTCCCAAGGTGGAGAACCTTGCATTTTTCAGTGTTAAACACCATGAGGTTCTCGTCTGCCCATTTGCTGAGCTTGCCCAGGTCAGCCTGGATCACCCGCCTATCTTCTGGCGTGGATGCTTTGCCCCAAAGTTTGGTGTCATTGGCGAACTTGGCCAGTCCACTCCTGACTCCAATGTCCACATCATTAATGAAGATGTTGAACAGTATGGGTCCCAGGACAGAGCTTTGAGGGACCCCACTGGTCACAGGGCACCACGATGAGTGACTGCCATCAATCACAACCCTCTGGGTCCGACCATGAAGCCAATTTCCCAGCCAGCGGATCGTGGTGGAGCCAAAGCCACAACCGGCCAGTTTGGCCAAGAGGTGATCATGGGATACCAGATCAAAAGCTTTTCTGAAGTCAAGATATATGACATCAATCTCTTCTCCCTTGTCCAGGTGATAGGTCACCTGGTCATAGAAAGAAATGAGATTGGTCAAACAAGACCTACCCGCAACAAACCCGTGCTGGCTGTCCCTTAGATTGTTAGCCTGGGCCAGTCCCTCAAGGATGGCCTCCTTAATAAACTTTTCTAAGATCTTCCCCAGGATAGAAGTCAGGCTAATGGGCCTGTAGTTAGCCGGATCCACTCTCCTCCCTTTTTTGAAGATAGGCACCACATTGGCCTTCTTCCAGTCTTCGGGCACTACACCAGAGCGCCAGGAGTTTTCAAAGATCCATGCCAGGGGCTGGGCTATGACGCTCGCCAGCTCCTTGAGTACCCTGGGGTGCAGGTTGTCAGGGCCAGCTGACTTGAAGGTATCCAGCTTCTCAAGGTGTTCCTTCATGAGGTCAGCATTGATGGAGGGTAGGGGATCCCCCTCACCCAGATTTCCCTGTCCCATAGCAGGCATGGGCATCCCGTGTGACTGATGAAAGACTGACGCAAAGTACCTATTTAATAGGTTGGCTTTTTCCTGGGCGTCAGTTGCCAGTTGCCCCATCTGGTTTAGCAGGGGTCCAACAACATTGCCCTTGCTTTTCCTCCGGCTCCCCACATATCTGAAAAAGGACTTTTTGTTGTCCTTGATGCCTGAAGCTAGTTGGAGTTCAGTTGCAGCCTTGGCTTTCCTGGTTTGGTCCCTGCAGGACCGGACCAGCGCGGAGTAATCCTCCTTGGAGGTGAATCCCGTCCTCCATCCTTTGTAGGCTTTCCTTTTTAGCCACAGTAGGTCCGCTATGTCTCTGGAGAGCCAGGGGGGCTGCTGTGCCTTCTTGCTGCCTTTTCTCCGTGTTGGAATAGATTTAGCTTGTGCACTGAGGATCGCTTCCTTGAGAAGCAACCACTCTTCTTGAACTCCCATCTCCCTGGGGTCATGGTCCCTGAGGGCCTGACTGACTAGCCTCTTGAGCTTGTCAAAGTCGGCTTTTCTGAAGTCAAGGACTTCTGTGTTGCTGACTTACTTGCCAGCTTTACGGCGGATGGTGAAGGTGATCAGCTCGTGGTCGCTGTCACCCAACTTCCCATCAATCACTAGGTCACCGATTAGGTCGTCCCCCGTAGCCAGTACCAGGTAGAGCAGCGCTTTGCCTCTCGTTGGCCCATAGACTTCTTGAGTCAGGTAGAGGTCATCCACGCATGAGAGAAAGCTTTGCGCCCACTCAGATTTAGCTGAGTGATCTTCCCATGAGATGTCTGGGTAATTGAAGTCACCCATGACAACCAAGGTCCTGGAGCAAGCGGCCTCAGTCAGTTCCTGGGCAAGCTCCTAGTCAAGCTCGGGACTTTGAGTGGGAGGTCTGTAGTAGACTCCCACCGTTGTGTCCCCTGTGCCGAATTCCCCACGAATTTTTACCCAGAGAGTCTCTAGCTGTCCATGCCGGTCGCCAACATCAGCTTGCAGGGACATGTAGCTTTCCTTCACATACAGAGCTACACCCCTGCCCCTTTTGTCAACACGATCCCTCCTGTACAGGGTATAGCCCTCTATTCCCGTGGTCCAGTCATGGGTGGAGTCCCACCAGGTCTCCGTTATCCCAATGACATCATATTTCTTTGCACTGAGCAGGAGGACGAGCTCGTCCTGCTTGTTGCCCAGGCTCCTGGCATTAGTGTACAGGCAGGCAAGTGTGCCCTTGGGGGCTCTTGCCTTGCCCACAGATTGTACCAGTGCTGGGGCAGGGGTGGGCTCCCTTAAGTGCCCCTTTAAGTGCCTTGGTCCGCTGGCTTTGCAAGGGCCGTTCAGCGGGCCAGCAGGGGCAGTAGTCCCCCCATCCCCCAGCGGGCTTAGTTTAAAGCCCGGTGGAGCAGGTCAGCTGGCCTGGGTGAGAAGAGCCTCCTCCCCAGGGGAGAGAGGTGGAGGCCATCTCTTCGCAGCAGCTCGCTCCTCTCTCTCCAAAGAGCGGGCTGTGGTCATGGAAGACAAAGCCTTCCTGATAACACCAGTGCCGCAGTCTTTGGTTCACCGCATGGATCCTCCTCTAGGCCGGAGGAGCTGCGGGATCCTCTCCACAATGTCTCGGATGCGGGCCCCCGGGAAGCAGCAGACTTCCCGGGCTAAGGGATCGGGGCGGCAGATTGCCCCCTCAGTGCCCCGCAGGATGGAGTCTCCCACAACAAACACCTTTCGCTTTGTCTTGGGGAGAGCGGGGCCAGTAGCTGCGGTCGAGCCTGGGTTGCCTGCGGGAGCTGGCAACTGCATGGGCTCTGCTGGGGCTGCAAGAGGTGCGAACCTGTTGCTAAGCTCCAGCGGGGCAGGGGCCTTGGTGCGGCGGGCCTTGGGGCCCTTGACCACCTTGGTCCATGCCCCTGACTGGACAGACAATAATAATTCACATCAGCAATTTATTGGCAGTCCCCTCTGATGCCTGATGTATGACAAGTTCTTTTTCCACAAAGCTCAGCGAAGTCAGGCATCCCTGATCAGCGCTGTCCGAGGGGTACTGGGAAGGACCCTGGTATTCAGTCCTCAAGATCCTCGAGATCCACAGGCCCACCAAATCCATATCAGCAGTTAATCTTAAATCAGTAGCTTCTTTTACAGAGCTGCATCTTCCTTTCAATGAATTCTGGATGTGCCAGCCAATTTATAACTTCTGAGCTATGCTGATAACTTACAGCCATCCAGAATCTCTGATTTTAATTATTTTAGTACTGCCCAATAGCAGTACAAGCCTTGCATTCTTCTGATAAGGTTAATTTGTACTACACCACAGGGCCTACTACTACATACAAGGCCTCACTAATCTTTGACTTGAATTAGGCTCTTAACAACAACATACAGCTTAATATCTGAAGAAATGACAGAAAAAACACTTGGTCTAATTTTCAAAGAGTTTTCAGCAAGCACTTTTATCACACAGACATAATTTCAGCTGTCACACACCCCCACTATTACCTCACAAAAGAACCATCACCATTCCTAGGTCTTAAAGTTACACCTCCAGAAATGTCATACATCTCATTCAGTGCATGAAATGCCCTGATGGAAAATATGTAGGAGAGACTGAACAACTATGTAACCGCAATGAATGCACACCAGAAATCTATCAAAGACAATAATTACCTTTGGGAGCACATTTATCACAAGAAAACCACTCTCTCTCCAATCTCTCAGTTCTAATACTCAAAGGAAATTTACAAAACACTTTTCACAAATGAGTCTACAAACTTCACTTCATCAATGAAAGATACAAAAAACCATGGACTAAATATAGACATTGGATTTATGACACATTACAACCTGCCTGACATCTGACCCCCAGGTATGCCTCCACTATTTACCAGCTACATTCATTCCCCTCTGCCATCCCCACCCCACCAACCTGTCTGTCATCCACTGACTCCTTAATTTACATCTTCACCAACTAGCTTTCTTCCATGCATACCAGCCTCTGGCTTCTTTACTATTGATTCCATCCAAGAAGAGCACACACCAACTGCAGGTGCTTCCTCAGCCTGACTAAAGGTATTTATACCCAAAACCTTGAGAAGAAGAATTTGTCCAACTATATCAGATTTACCCAAAGAACCTTGTCTGCCTCTGTCCATTTGACATACTGCTGATACACAGCATCTGATAAAATAAACTTGGGCTGTAACAGGGAGCCAAAGAGGGGAAAACAGCAGATAAGAGCTGTATTCTGTTGAAGACAGCTGAGCTAGGGTCAACTGCACTAAAATATGCAGCCATGAGAGAGCCCAGAGAAGGGTTATAGGGCTTCCCATAACAATTTGGGAGCTAGCCAGACAATAGGCAAACAGGGAAGAGCTCCAGGAAGATAGAAAGGGCTGTAGCTCAGTTGAACCAACTGCAGATGAGAAGAACATGCTTCTAACTGAATGGGTGGGCCATACCTGGGTCTGGTCAAGGGCATGTGATTGGAAGGATTGGAGCCCACAGAGATATTAGCTTAGTCCTGAGAAATGGGGTGATGGGGGGGAGGGGGAGTTTGGGTCAGGCTGAGGATGTGGCTGTGCTAGTGAAAGGAGCTCTTGACAAAGACCTGAGAGGCAGTAGAAGCTGTGAGTAGGCCCAAGAAGCTTAGAGTTACCAGAGTCCAGCTCAACAGAGCAAGGGCCTGGGGAAAGCCTGGAAAGAAGCACCTAGCAGCAATTGAAAGAGAAAGAGACGATGGCACAGACTGTAGGTACAGGGAAAAAGGTTGCCAAGAAAGCTTCCCCAAAACCAAGGGTAGAAGCCATAGATAGCATAGAGGGCTAGCCTTATCCCTAGCCCTCAAGGGGCATGCAGCAGAACAGAGTGGTAATGGACATAGCTCTGACAGACAACTATGGTGATAAGAGCGACACCAGTCTCAGAGTTGCAAAGCCAGTTAAGGAATATGCCCTGATAGGAACAAAAGAAACTCTGAAATAAGAGGCAGGTCTCACTTCCAAAGTTGAGTGTGAGCTCATTATTGAAGAGAAGATGGAATATCTGGACAAAGCAGAGGAAAAGAGACAATGTGGAGATGAGCAGCCTGATCCCAGAGAGAGGCCAATCAAAGATGGCAGGAATGATGTATCTAAATATGGGAGTACTTATGGGTGAGAAAATGGACTCCTCCCAATGGGAGTTAATCCCCTTCCCATGAGCAGAAATAGGAGAGACAGGATTTCCAGAAGGGAAAATAATAGACTACTCTTAAGGAATATGCAAATAGGGGAAAGGCCAGGAAAGAGCCTTACTTGGTAGTGGGGAAAAATGCCAAAACCTTAAAAAGTTTTGTTTGTAACTACAGTCAGAGAGGGATTGCAACAAGAACCAAATGGGGTGGTGGCATTAAGAACACTCACTGTACCTATGAGAAAGAAGGAGATAGAAGCCTTTAGATCAGTGTCATGGGAAGAGGTGGAAAAAGAGGCTACAGTCCCAGCCAGCCAGCCTCAGCAGCTACAGCAACTGAAGAACCAGCAGGGCAAGGAGAGTGTGGTGAGGGCAAGGGTACCTTAGGTGGCACTCAGAGTAGTAGAAAAGTGAATACACTTGTAGAGGGGAAAAATGCAGGCAATCTGTCAAGGACAAAGATTGCATGAAAAAGGCACTTGAGGTTATGAGACAAACTGATCTTGTAGCAGAACCCCAAGTTTCTTTCTTTCTTTCTTTTTTTTATTGCATTCCCTCCCCTTCCCCAGCCATTTCTGACTTCTTCTTTCCCTCTCTATTCCCTATAGATAAGTGAGCTCAAACTTAGGATAAGCTTTAAACATTTTGATTTTGGTAGTACGTTTTTGGTTTTGGATATCCACTGTTTTATATCGTATATTATTAGGTTTGTATTAATTTTTACTACTGTATTATCATTTTTGTATTGATTTTTTATTGTTTCATATGGATATTGTATGGTTTAGGCCTGTGTTTGTAAGTGAACCAAAGTCATGTCAAATTTCCATTTTATATGTCAAGCCTCCATCTTTTGTCCTCCGCTTGGGCATTCCATGTTGCAACAATATGATTCATTGTACCCCGCCCATGTAAGTTGGTTCCCTATGAATAAGTGCGACTGGGAATGATTGAAATACAATGGTAGCAGGCCTCTACTGAATGGCCTGTAATGACCAGGCCATCACCTCACACTGATTCTTCCAGGAACCATGTAACTCACCCAGGAACATAGACAACAACCTAGCATTTGAAAGACAAACAGACCGTGCAGAGCCTTCTAATCCCAGTTCCAGTAACTTTCACTCCCCACACTTCTACTTTCTTACCTTGACCTTTCCCCAGCTATCCCAAGCACATACATGCATATCAATACCTAACTTAGGAACTCACTTGTGTGTATATGTAGATAAGTGGTATGTGTATAAATTAGTGAATACACACACACACACATATATAAAAATATATACACACACACACACACACATATATAAATATCATTGTGTGTGTGGTATATAAATTAGTATTCCACGTATGTGTATTGGATGTGCAGGTGTTGGTAACTGATTCTGTCTAAATTTGGTTTGTGTAGCATGTATGGGCTTAAACTGGTGAATGTTATGCATGAACCTAGACTAATTATTTTGAACATGTGTGTATCTGAGCTGCTATTGTGAGTGTGTATGCCTAGTAAGGGTGTATGCACCTAGTGAGTGTATGTGTGCTTAACTGATTTTTATGTGTGCATGTGCAATTGTACAGCACACCTCCTGTCTAACAGTGCAATATTGAGATAGTGAGCGTTGGCCTGACTCCTCAGGGCAATAGTTTCAGGAGGGAGTCTCTGAACAATAAAGAAGACAAAGATGCCAAAGAATTTATAGTGAATCCCACCCTACCAAAGGAGTTAGCAGGGTAGCTAGAATGCAGAGGTTACCATCTGATATTCTGAAGACTTTAGATACTCCTTCCCAAGATAATAAGAATTTGAAGACCAACAGTAGAAGGCTATGGTTATAGCACACAGTCTTGACTTTAAGGTTTGCTGGAGGATATTAAAAGAGATATTTGGCACAGGCCAAATATTAGAAGCAGTGAAGTGGGCAGGCATTCAAAGGGAGAAAGACAACAAGAGCTAAGGCTTGGGTATTGTCATATCTGAACAAGCCAGAGAGCCCATGCAGGTTGAGTGAACAGTCCAGTAAAGGAGTTGGGCATAAGTGGCCTGTAATCAAACAGGGCCAGGGGACACAAAACCAGAGAGAACAGGATCAGGAAGGGTACCACAGCCATCCTCAGAGACCGGTCCTCCTACAGGGCTAATGAAAGCTTATTATACATCTCTGATCTAGTTAATCTATTAGGCGCTAGCTACGTGTTACATATATTATGCAATTACCTGCTTATTTGTGCAATAAATATACTGTCCACAAATACAAAGTAACTATCACATCATAAAACTGACTAGCAAGCTATAAAAAGAACCAACTGGTGACATAGTTAGTGCTTGAAAATGTGTAACAACTCTGGTCTGTTGTTTATGGTTTCTATTTGGCTATAATTAGAACATGTACCAGGACCCTAAGGACCCTATTTTCTGCTTGACTTCAGACTAACATGGCTAACTACCTGTCTCTACTAAAGGATATAAAAGACATAGTATCTATTTACAAATATTTTATAGGTATCAACCCTAAGGATGGATCATTGTGGCTGTGCCAAAATAAGATCCTGCAAGCAATGGAAAGAATTAAAGGGGTAAAATCAGAAAGGTGAGGGAAAACTTCCTGATAGTGTCATGTATTAAGCAGTGAAATATTATTTAGTTTATCCTGTCCCCTTGTTTGCATCATTTAAAACTACAGAAGACTAAAGAACCTAAAAATGAACTCTAATGAACAGTTCTGTATTGTCAAGGAAATGGAGTGGGCAACCTAGTAAGTCTTTCCCATTTCAGACTCTTCCATAGTCTATCATTTCATGAGCAGACAACAACAAATTTATAGAAAACACTTTTACAAATACATTGTAGTAATGTTTCCCTGTTTCCTGAGTTTTGCCTGCAGGATGTGTGCACTAATTTTCTACTGTCATGTGCTTTTGAATGCAAATTAGTTAGATGGTAGTGTAAGTACTGGATTTGGAAGGCAAATTGGAAAAAACAAAAATGTGTCCCTACAAGAAAGGAAAAGTAGGCTTCAGTCTGGAAATATATTCTAGAAAGCCTGTCCCAAAGAAGATAATCAAGACCTGTAGAGGATCGGACCAAATTATTTTATCTGTATCTTGTCTACAACCCAAGTAAAAAGCTATGAAGAAATCAATTTAAAAAACCCAACTCAAATCAATATGCTTCCACATTTTCATGCCTTACAAATATAAGCCTATGACCTTGACTGTCTGAAGAAGTGGGTAGATGATAACAGCTAACCTAAAAATTGTGGAGGTTTTCTATTCATTCAAAGTTTGGGGGGCTTAATGTTGTTAATGGAATAGAATTTTTTGATTGAATTATTTCACTGATAAAAATGCTACCTCTCACATGTTGATCTTATTGAAATTTTGGGTAGAACAGACTAAGCAATTGGAAATCAGAATAAAATATTTTTACTTTTATATTTTATTGAAATACAAATTGTAATATTATACATATTGCATTCAATGTTTTATATTAAGCTATATATTTTCCTGTTATTTAAATGAAACATTTTAACAAATTAATTCCAATGTTTCCAAATAAAAATATTTTAGAATTTCATGAAAAATTAATTTCTCTTCCAAGATCCCAGACTGCCCCTGCACTGACAAATAAAGTGGGATAGGGATCTAGTTTCCAATCCCAAAATTGCACTACATGTGCATGGCAGGAGGTATTGATCGTTGGGACTTCAACTAGATCCCATGGAGCCTTAAACTGAATGTCTATGACTCATAGACCTTTATGACCTTTATGACTCATAATGAAGGCTGGCTACCTCTATAAAATGTTACTGTATTTGAATAAAACTTCAAAAATAGAGTTGGTTGACACATTTTGAACAAATCTTATATGGTATCAGATCACCTATTTAGCTCCATTATTCCAAAATGGTATAATTTTGGTTAACTGACATAATGACCAACATGATTTGTCCTGATATCCACTAATTCCTAAATAAAGTGCAGTTTAATGTTATCTAACTCAGGCATTCAAAACTGTGATCAAGGATGGTAGAACTTTGTAGCATACACAAGGTCTAACATAAAATTCCTCAGGTCCTGAAGTGTGATGGTGAATAATATAGATGCTATTAGCTGTCTGCAGAGGGACATTATCTGGGAATACTCTTTACAGAACTCAGTACAGACACTGAAGGAGAAATGAAACAGGAAACAGGAAGATGGAGCTGAAACAGCTAGCACTGGAGCAGAAGACCTGTAATCAAGATGAGACCCAGAGAATAATATGAATATAGGAAATGAAGATTGACTGGAAAAGTGAAATGCTGAAAGAACTAGAGTGAGAATTCCTTATGGAATACAGGTGCCACTGAAATAATCCAATGAAAAGAAACATGAGCTATAATACTTAAGGTCATAAACATAAGAACATTAGAATTGCCATCTCCTGGACCAGATGACAGTTATAACCTTCCCTAGCACCTTGTCAGCCAGGGACCTCTGAGGACTGTGGGGCTGTTTTCTTGTCCTTCTGAGCAGAGTTTCACTGGTCAGTGTCCACTTGCTCCTGGCATTCATTTAAGGGCAAGTGGGCACTGTCTGGTCTGCTCTGCTTGGTCTCCTCCTTGGGTGCACTTGTTTTGAACCTCTGACCTTCACTCCCATTCCTGTTTTGTTTTTTTGTTGTCCCAAGTGATTACTGGTATGCCTTTAGTGGTCCCCCCTCATCAAGCAGAGTTTATAGCTCTACTTGTAGGCCTTTGGCCCATGTTCCAGAATGGCACATTAAAAGGCCTGTGTTTGCCAGGTGGTACCATCACTTATCCACGGCTGCTGGAGCTGCTGGGCCAGAGAGTATCAGGATTATCACTGAGCTGCTGTAGGCTTCTGCTCCCCACTACTTTTACCACCACCTTTACCTGGACCTCCTGCTTCACCCACCAGAGATGAAGCCCAGACAGCCAGGAGTGGGGCACCTCCACCAGCAAACAACACCTCTGCTGTTCTGCCAGCTGTTTCAGAAGCACCCCTGTGTCTATCCCTCCTATGTGGAGTCTTGTGGTCCACAACCCCTGTCTTAAATATTTGTTTTTCAGCTGAGTCAGCCACCACCATAATTCCCCTTTCCCTCTTGTGTGTTCCCTTGTGTGCCTTTTTCTGTTTTACCCCCTCAACATCCCCAGCCCTTCACATACACATACCATCATCCCACACAGCCCCCAACCTGGTTCAGTCAGAGAAGGCACCCTGAACACCCCACCCCTGTAGCAAGCTCCACATTTCTCCCAGGTGGAGGGGGAGCCCACAGCCCCCACCTCCATCCCACCCAACCCCTTCCCATCTGGCTCCAAATGGCAGGTTACAAGCCCCTTAAGGGGCTTGCCAAATCAGCAGCCCCAATAAGGGGGCAGTCAACGAGACAAGGGAGACCCAGCAGAGCCACGGGGTTCTCCCTGGCCAGTCTCCCCCAGAGGAGGTCACAGAACCTCACCAAACCCAACTAAAGCAGGGGACAAGACAAGGGATCCTTGTCTTCCTCCTCCACAGGAGGTGAGTAGGGGAAAGGGCTTGCAAGAAACAACACCTGCATGGACTAGTGCTACCTCATTAGTAGGTGCCCTGCCCACACAGTATTCTCCTAGGTCTGCAAGCCTGACTGCTCAGCCTATCAGCCAGAGCTACACCCAGATGGCTGCAGGAAAACCTGCAGTCTCAGAACCTGGGCCCTGCATTGAAATTTCCCTCATTACTTTGGGTACTCAGGACCTCCACCCTGCCATCAGCCACTGACATGTGGTGCTCTGTTTCCTGCCCAAGATAGTGGCACCTTTCAACACCTATGTGCAAATGCTTGCTTAGGCAGTGGAGGCCCTGAAGATAATGGTGGCCTTTAGACACTATGGCAAGGGAGAACCGTGGAGGAGGTAACCGTGCAGGAGGTGATGGAGAAGTGGGGAGGTAAGCATTTCTCCCTGAAGTCCCTGGAACAGCTGAGGACATGAGTGATCCTCAGCCCTGGTTCCATCCCCCACACCTCCCTAACTGGACCTTCATATGATCCTTCAAGTCCTGGGGAGAGTTCTCTCCCTGGTCACCACCCTCCTGCTAGAATGGTGGGACCCTAGCCTCCACCACATCTAACCATTCTATCTCCAGGTCCTCATCAAGCTGGCAGCATGGCAGAGGGCAGGGGCTGGGGGCAAAGCATTGTAACCAGTGGCAGTCCTTTCCCTTGGCCTGGGGATGGTGGGGTATGGGAAAGCTGCAAGTCAGGCAGTACTGTCACTGCTACAACCAGGGACATACCTGACAGCAGGAGATGGCTAGAAAGCAGCTCAAGAGGGAAGTGCTGGAGTTCAAGAGGTGGCTGGACACTGACTCAGAGAATCTGTCCCTCTGCAGAGACTATTAGGAGGGGCAGAAAAAGCTCTGACCTCTGGATGACTGCCTTGTTCATAGAACATTTGTCAGCCTATGTGTCCAGCTCCTCTGGGAGGTGCACCATAGCTCTCACTTATTCTATAACCTGGAGAAGAGGAGGGGTGCTAAGAGGTACATTGCTTGCCTCCTAGTGGAGAATAGAACTCCCTCATTGGTACTGGTGAGGTACAAGAATGGGCAGGGGCTTTCTATGCAATGCTGGATTTGACTGATGCTGGCACCATCCAGGTCTTGTAAGAAGGACTGCCACAGGTCAGCATGGGTGACCGGTACTAGCTAGAGGGTTCTCACACCCTGGATGAGCTCACAGATGCCCTCCACTTGACTTCCACTAACGAAGTCATTGACAGACTGACCATGGAGCTCTGCTGCACCTTCTGAGACTTCCTTTACCTGGACTTTCCCATGATCTAGGCTATATCCGAAAAAGGACAGGCAGCTTCATCTGTCATGCAGGAGGCATTTTGACACTTCTGTCTAAAAAGGGGGACCCCTGTCACCTGTAGAACTGGTTCCAGTCATAGTGAAAGCCATCTTGCTGTACCTGAAGTCCATGAAGGCAGACGTGATTCATCATGATCACAAGTACATAGTTCCAGGGTGTTCCATGTTTTAAAACCTGTACCTGGTCTGGGACTTCTTTGAGTTTGCTTACAGGGCTGGCCTGTCATTTGCCCTCCTATCCCTACACCAGGAGAAGGCATTTAATAGGGAAGATCACAGGTACCTCACAGGCATTCTGAGGACATTCAAATTTGGTCCCTCCTTTGTGCAGTTTTTTCCAGGTGCTATACACCTCTATAGAGTTCATGGTCAAGCTCAACTGGATACTGACAAAATCCAACTCTCAGGCCAGCTCTATGCTGTCATCCTCAAGCCCTTCTTATTTTCTGTGCAAGGGGTTCATGCTCAAGGAGCAAGCCATGAGGGCGCTGCCAGTGTATGCTGGTGACATGCTTCTCACCATCCAGGACCCTCCACTTGGCATAAGTGGGGGTCTGCCAATCTATCTCCTCTTCCCAAGTCAGCTGAGTCAAGATCTCTGGCCTGATGGTCAGTGACAAGTGCAGGTGGGCTCACACATGTGCTCCAAAACATCCAATGGAGTGCAGACTCACTGGTTTATCTGGGGATTTTACTCCCCTCTTGGGAGCAGGTACCAGCTAGAGGTCAGGATTTCTAAGTGGTGGCAGGTATGGGAAGACCTCTCTTACATCTATCCCTTTACAGGAGGATACTGGTCATCAACCAGCTGGTCCTGTGCATGCTTTGGCACTATTTCAACACCTGGGCCAGGAGCTCTTAGCTGGTCTCCCGAGATCAGTGGCATTGTGGTTTACTGACTGGGATGGCATGGAGTCTCTGCAGGTGTCCTGACCCTCCCCTTCTGAGAAGGCAGGCAAGGCCTGGTCTGCCTCCACAGCCATGTTCATACTTCCTGCCTTCGTGCCCTGTAGAGTCTCCTATACAGTGCCAGTAGCCAGGTGTCCTGGTGCCTGATGGTTTACACCTTCCTCCACCAGTTCCAATATGACTGGCAACCCTCCTACCTATAAGGTGTCCACAGGCAAGATGTGGAAGAAATGCTGAATTTTTCCAAGGACCTTTTCAGGGCCTGGAGCCTGGTCTCCACCTCCAGGGCCCATGATCCCTTGAAGGGAGCTAATAGGCAAGTGTCACATAATGGTAGAGAATGGATGGTCACATAGTAGTAGAGAGGGAATGTGAACTGGGTGTGACCAGGGTTTTTTTTTTCACTGCTCCTTTCTCATTTGAAGCCCCTAGCATTTAAGATCTAAGAAGTTCTAGTTCAGAGGCTGTATCCCTAGCTTCCATGCCCAATAGCTACTGATATACCTTTTCTCCAAGAATTTATCCAATTCCTTTTTGAATCTGGCTCAACTGTCAGTTTCCACAGCATCTGGTGGCAATGAGTTCCACACTTTAATTACACACCAGATGAAAAATACCTTTCTTTTGTTAGTTTTAAATGTACTATCTATTAGTTTCATTATGTTACCCATAGTACATTACATGGCAAGTCATGATTAAGGGAAGATTGTGCTGAATTATGTTGTCTTGGAGTTATAGTATGCACACACATTACTGGACAAAAATGTACCCAAATTTATAAAAATATTCACAGTAGTAATATGATTATTGAATACATTATATGTAGTTGCTGTTCTGCAATGAAACAATGTTGAAACACCACATGGGTGAGAGAACCTGAGATTTTGGACAAATTTGCAGTAGAACTGAGTTTTTCACATTCCTGAAGCGTAGATTTTAAGAACGCCAAAAATCATGACAGTTGGCAATACTGGAATTGCCATTTACTGGGTCAGACCATAGACCCATCTTGCCGAGTGGCAGAGAGAACTGTAAACATTTTTTCAAACAAAGAGACAGTTTCTTTCTATAAGCATGTAGTTCCTTTATGTTATTATCTAGCATGCAGTATGTGAAACATGATGGCTGCAGTGAGTTTAGTGTGACCCACAGAAAAGCAAGGAATATGATTAAAAACCAAACAAAGCAGCATTTAGAAACAGAACAGACAGCACAGAGGGAAACACCACTGTGAAAGCGAGATTTCCAGATAAAAACACCCTAAGAAGCAATGAGCAAGCATCAGGTCTGCATACAAAGCTAACTTTAGGGGATAAAGATGAGAAAATGACTTTAAAGCTGGTTTCTGTTTCATCCTGAGGAAGCAGAATGAGAAGTGAGTTAGGCACTGTTGATAAGAATAATGTCTGAAACACTAGGGCAGGTGATAACGGTGCTGGATGAATGCTGTAACCCAAAATAGAATAAGATTGTAAAGAGATGTTGTATTTTTTACCCCAACTGAGAAGCAAAAAAAGAACAAAAGCAATAGAGTACAATAACACTAGCATGCAAATGTACCATATTTACTTGACTATAAGATGATTCTCACAATAATTAGATTCTATATATGGAAAACTTATAAATTTGTTATAATTTTCCACGTATAAAATCTAATTATTGTAGGTTTGCTTTGAATTTGCTACCCCACCCCCCAGCTGCTACAGCAGAGAAGATAAATCTGGGGGATCAGGTGGCTCCCTTGCCCTCTGCCCCCAGCAAATTCTTTCCCCTCCCCCCAGCCCTGTACTGTCAGACACTGCTCTCCCTGAACATATGCAAGTGAAGGGCAAATTTGAAAACACTGACCTTGAAATAAGTATGCCTGTATACAGAATATTTGGGGGACCCATAGTTAATCCAGAACCAATGTATTTAACCTTTTTAGAAACTGCTTCAAATTTTATCATAGGTACTGCATAAACCCACTTTTAAGCAGTACTTTTGTATTTATTTATAGTACAAACTAAGCATGATATTAGCTCAAAGCCAAGAGGCTTATGAGTTACTGCAGAGTTCATTGGGCTGGTCCTCAGAAGAATCAACAGCGTTTCAAGCCATGGTGACCCCATAGCTCAGCACTGCTTTGCACATGGGTGTACTCCAGATACCACGCTCCTCCACTTTCCCCCCCCCACACACAAGGATCCATGTGCTAATTAGCTCCCACTCATGACTGTAATCAGGTGTTCTTGTCATGAGTCCTGGGATCTTCCAAAGATTTATACCCAAATGAGGCACAGGGCTACCTGGTTTGGCTCTACCTTATGGAGGGCAGGGCCACACAAATCATATGTGACAGCTGAGAGAGGGAGGAACACTGAGATGAACTATTCAGGGCCCTGTTTCTTGATGTTTGCCAGATGTTTAAGGAAATATGACTCATTAGAAAAGGGAAAGAAAGGCACAGTCAGTGCTGAGGGAGTCTGAATAAAATGGGCATTACCATGTATTTTGTTTAGATAGGCTGCACTAATCTATCCTTGTGGTAGGTTCTCATCAATAATTTTGCCCTATATAGGCCATATGTTTTATAATCATGCTCAGTGGGGGGAGCGGTGCATTTAATCAACTTCATAGATGGTTTCCATTACTGTGCACATGCTGCTTTTGGCAGCACTTTAATGATGAACAATATATTTAATGAGGTTTCTTTGTATGCAAATGTCGGGTGAGGTGCTTCTTTGCTCATGCTGATTGGGGTAGAAAATCTTGTCTTATATTTGAGTAAATATGGTAAGTCTAGAGACCTGAAATACTTTAATTAAAGCAACATTTATGGCACAGGTGATATTGGATTAGAGGAATGATTATTAAAAGAAACATGTCCAATTCTAGGAACTGCCTCCAAGGAGCAAGGATACCTGAAATATCTAGGTCAGGGGTGTCAAGCTCATCTGTCCCTTGAATGTGAGACCAGTCTATTGTCTGGATCTGGCCCACAGAGCTGTATCATCTTGCTAGCAGAGCTGCCCAAAAGCCTGGAAATTTGGTGTCAGAGCAAGTGGTAATTGCTGTGGCAGCCAGGTCACATTGTGACAGCCACAGGTCATCCCACCACCACATTTCTGAATTGCAGGCAGCCCTGAAGGCCAGATTACACATCTTCACAGGGCCATATCTGTAACATACAGGACTAGAGGAAGAATCCAAATAATGTGCATATTTGGTCTAGTCCCAGTTATGACAGCAGCTAATATAGACATGCTTGGACTAGCATTAGACTAGCTGGGTCTGTTATGGGAAGAAGTGTAGCTACATCAGCATATATCTCAGTGAGAGTTGCAAAACCCACCAGAGAAGTTGAGCAAAAAAGCAGGTGATTAGTCCTTGCTGAACTCAGTGCTACCATGGATACCCTGCTTTCAGTATCCGAGCTAGCAGGTATTTTATTCTTTTCTATTTAGTGCTCTGGCTCTCTATGGGACTATTCATAGCATTCAATAAAATAATCCATAGCCTACAAAAGCTTATGTCTTTAAGGTGCCACTCTCCCCTGCTTTCTGCGTGAACTAGCTCATATAATGCTAGCTTGGATATGAGCTACACAAGCTACAGCCACAGCAGTGACTGCAGCATAAGCATACTTTAAGTAAGCATACATAAGTACATTGACTCAACCTCATAGACACAGGCAGACCAAGAATATGAAAATCTACACATTTCAAAACTGAAAGAAATATAAATATTCAGGCTAGAAGTAATTCTATAATTGCTTGAGAAACCAGCTACCCCAGGAGAAAAGGAAAAGAGAAAAAGGCAGAAGCACATCATGATTAAGAACATAGAGAATTCCAGTTTAAAAAAGGCTATTTGAAGCAGGCCATCGCACAAATTTTGGTGCTTGGATTTGCCAATGTAGAAGATGGTTGCCAGTCATTCAATCACCGTATTTGTAATAGTGCCATTAGAAAAACCACCAATTCAATTCCTGCTGGGCTGTGGACCCAGCTGCAATGTGATCCCAGCAATACTGAGAAGCAGCAATATGAGATTTTAGTAATGTGTCCCAATGCTGCTTATGTATAATTAAACCAGTCTGAGATCAATTGGCAAAGACAAGCTGTAAGTAAAAAAGCCATGAACTAAGATACAATATTACTTAAAGTTTATAATAACTGGCATACAGGAATAGCATACCCTGCTAAACAAACTGGCAGCACAAGCCATGGATTTGATTGCAATACAACACTGGACAGAACACTCTCAGCTTGACACAGGAAAGAGAACAGACATCCTGGGTTGTTTTCAACATTCAACAGGAATAAGAACATATTTTGAAGATGTGAACACCTATCAGGCAAGTTGAAGTTAGAAAGAGACCTTTATGTGCAGCCTGCAATACTACCAAAACTCAGAGTTGAAGCCACATTGAGGGAAGAAGTAAGGAGAGATTCATTATGCCCATCACAGTGGATGAGCAATATAGGAGTGGTGAGAAAACTTTCAGGCAATCTGCACTGAATCAAACCAACTTGAAGACAAAGACAATGAAGGTGGCAACAATGAAAGATGTGTGGGAAATTGTTGGCAGCTCCCATAGGGTATGAATGCCTGTGGGATTCAGTCTAGCCCCAGGATTCTTTGCGTAAAATGAACTAGTGACTTGTGGAACCCTTAGGCATAAAAGCTAGAACTTGACAACATCTGAAACTGAGAAATGTGGTCCCCTTAATCAGACTTATTAAATTTAGAATAAGTGTTATGGGATCTGAAAAACTAAAAGCTATAAAGGAAATATTGCCAAACCACAGGATGTGAAGGAAGTCCAATGATTTACTGAGGTGGTTAACTATCCAGATTCTGTGCAATGACAATTGGCATCCTACTAGAATCCCTTCAGGTAACTGACACATTATGATGCAGTGGCCCAAGCCCATATATTTGGAAGATTATAGAAAATCCCAAGTAAGGCAGCAACCCCAAGATGCCTAGGAGTTAAATACCTCCATGCACCTCTTGGTGCTTACTTGCATTTTTAGGAAAGAGGTTCCAAATGACTTGCTCAAGGTCACACAGGAACTCTGTTTCAGAGCAGGGAATTAAATGAATAGGTAGAATTATCAGTGTTAAAGTCAGGCAGGGATGATAAGGTTAACACCCATCTTATGAAAAGACGTTTCATAGGCTCCAGTAACCATAGCTGTAAATCTGTTAAATCTTTAAGGTGACTCTCCCTCTAATAATTTCCCCTGGAAATGTCTTACAGGTGTAAGATACTTGACTGTCCCTAGAAACATCCATGAAGTAAGGTTTATCTAGGGAGCAATGTTCTTACAAAGTACTCTTTCTCCAGAAAGAAAGGATGTGAAACTTTTGTCTTTCCTGCAGTGTTTTAGCTAAGACAAAGCAGCCTGAAAGTTTACAGTGACAAAGAATAAATTATATCTATGGCTGTTTCAGATGATTTGATAAGTCCTGGCAAAGGAAAAAGGACAGAAATATTGCTTCTCTGTTAACTAATAAGTACATATCTGGAAACTTTATTCGATCTAAAAATGATGAATGTGTATAACATTTACCAACTACAGTGTATGACCTTTACCAAATAATCACCTATATAATAAGATGGCTAGTGAACTAGAGCATGGAAAAAGGTGATTCTTAATAAAAATCATGTTATTGCAACAATTATATTTTTTCCCCTTGGACAGGGAAGTGTGAACTTATACAGACATGGCATTGTCTGTGTAATCAGTATTTTTATGTGTACCCTATACTTACTGCTTTGTCACTTGTGCTGTTGTTTGTTGCTAGCTAACTGTTCCTGTGAAGATCAAGTACAAGAATAGAAGTATTTTAGAATGGCAGTATTCCTGTACAGAATCATAGTTTTGAGGGATGGTCTTATTTTTGAACTTGATGCCAATGCATACAAGAGTTGAAATAATAATAATAGAAAAACCTGGTCTGTCTGTTTTATACCCTTTTCCATTGATATGAAGCTTGTAGAGAACAGATCTTTTTATTTTGAGAAACAGAAGCAGAAAAAAAGACACTGGGATATTTCCATTGCTGTTTCTTTGAGCCACTGACATCCAAAAAATCTGGATATTTGCAACTCATGAGCATGTTGACAGGATATACTAGCCATGTTCTAAAAAGAGTAAATATATCAAATAATAATAATAGATAGATCCTCAGTATCTATTTGAGGGTAATTTGTTTAGTATAGGCTCAATCTTTCTATTAAATATAATAATAGGCAACGAATACACACACACACACACACACACACACCTCTCTCTCTCTCCCTTGGTATGTGTGTATGTATGTGTGTGTGGTCTGATACTGTTGCTCATATTTGAATATGAGTACACGAATACGAGAGCAAATGAGGCATAAAATTATGATGAAGGAACTAATATCATGAAAACAATCTACTCTGAGTGGAGCTGGCATCAAGAGGCCCTGTGCATAGAAAAAAGGATATTCAAAATAGACCAATAGTCATGGCCCCCAAATCCCACAATGATACGCATGGTATAAGAAAAGAGATCAATAGTTACGAAATGCAACTTAGCATTGTTTGGAAAAATAGCATATTAGAACGAGCTTGAACCAATTTAATCATTACTTTAATGCCACAGAGCTATGTTAAAGCTTGTCATGCAAGATTTTGCAAGTTGAGTAGGGGAGATACACCACAGAGTCTGGGAACATGAAGTACAGGTACAGCATTAATCAAATATATTTTTTGACAACAGTTTATTCACAGGAGATGTAGGAGATAAGATCAGGGAGTTAATTGTCCAAAATTGTGTTCAAGACAGTCCTCACTGTGCCATTCTCCTTCTGTACCTTCTTACTGTTGTATATTGTATTATTATAATTTTCGTATTGATTTTTATTGTTTTATATGGATATTGTATGGTTTAGGCCGGTGTTTGTAAGTGAACCAAAGTAATGTCAAGTTTCCACCTGGACCAGCTCCATGCCACACCACCTATCCACCCAGGGGCCCTGCCAGTGACCCCCCTCTGGACAACACCTACTGGACAAGGACCCCTTTCCAGCCTGGATCGGTAACTATCACCCTCCACCCCCCTTCAATTAAGGACTTAGACTCTGCTTCTCTTCCCTACCTGGATTCCACTCCAGCCCTTCCACTGAGTCTCTTTCTCCTGCTGCCATTGTGAGTGCTTGTGTGTGTGTGTGTGTGTGTGTGTGTGTGTGTGTGTATGAACCAATAACTTCATGGGGCTGTGTAGTGTGTTGTCTGTGTAAAACTGTCTGTGTTATTTGGACCCCTAAATTGGGTTTTGGTTTACTGTGGTTTGGCCCTGATCCAATCTCTGTTCCTCGCCCCTCTAACTTCTGTCTCATTTCTCCCCCTTCTGGTTCTGGCTCACTGCCACCTCCAACACCTGTCCTGAGCTCTCCTCTGCCCCCAAATCCCCTGTTTCTTTGCCATGGTCTTATCCCCACTGCCTTTTCCTTTTCCCCTGAGCAACTAGGTTTCTGCCTCAGTTTCTTTCCTGGCTGTCTCCTCCTTGCCACCATTTATCTTTCTGCCCCCCCTGCTCCAATATCTTACCTGTCTGCCTCAGTTTCCAGCCCCAGTCTACCTTAAGTAAACCCAAGCCTCAGTTTCTCAGCCAGCTTCTCTGTTGCCCACCAGTTCTGGCAACTTTCACTTCCTACACTGCAACTCTCTCTCTCTCTCTCACCTGAACCTTCCCCCCAAGTATCCCAGGTACCCCAAGAACACACATACCCACTGTACCATCCAAGTTAGGAACTTGCCTGTGTGTAGGTGGTTGTATGTGTGTGAACTGGTGTATGTGTGTATATATATATATGTCATTGTATGCCTGATATATGAATTAGTGATCTGTGTTTAACTTTTGGGGTGTACAGTGTATGTGCTTGAATTGGTGATAGGTATGCATGTGTCTCAGCAGGTTTGGATATGTATATGTCTGAGCTGGTAGTGTGTGTGTGTGTGTGTATGCACCTAATTGATTCGTGTATTTGTTTGTGTGCAATTGTGTCATACCCTCCTGTCTAATGGTGCAATATTGAGGTCCTGAGAGTTGGCCTGACCCCACAGGGCTACAGAAGCACAATGGGACTTAACTTATTGAAGTACAAACTATGTATATAATTCTGGGCAGGTGTGATAGGGTTGTAGTTCTCATCCTTTAAAAGGGTTATAAAATTCACCTTGCAGTACACAGGCCATGATAACTCCAGGAGAAATTCTGGCTCACTTGAAACAAAACAACCTCTGATGGGGCGCACACGCACCTATACTCCTTATTACAGGGCTTTATTTTAAAGGTAACATTTCACTCCTGGGCTTTAGTGAGATAAATTATACATACCAGGGACAAACAGGGTCTTAGAGAAGATTTAGTACTAGAGATAAAATTAAATGTTTTGTGAATATCCTTGTTTGGGTTCCCTTAAGTTTCTAGCTATTTCCTTGCCCTAGCCAAAATATGTATTATCACACTCTCCATCACATTCACATATCTAACTGCCCCAACCAGTCATAAGCTACTGATCAATAATCAGTTATAGAAAGGCTGTCTCCTTAATTATACCACCATTGGCAACTGCTATGACTATCTATAGAATGGGCCAGCCCTTGCTGTTTTCATGTTTTTGTAAGTTGATGTCTAATTCAGTGTTATTTATTTAGTAGATTCTTTTTACCAGTTCATTAGTTTTAATATGTAAATCCATCTAATATGTAATTATCCAGTTCTGAGACATAATTCTTATCTGGTCTGCATTAAAGTTGTCATTTCACAATTTTTATTGCTGCAAATTTAGATCCATAAATTACACACTGGGGGTTAACTCTTGAAATAATGCAGTTGTATCATAGTGGCAATGGCAGTTAATATCTATGTTAGTTAAAGTTGTCATTCTGCTAGCACTGAAAGGAATGGCATCTTCCAACTGCTGTTTTTTATTAGGCAGTCTTACTGTCCCTTAGATTTTTAATTTATTTGGAATTGTACTGATGTCAGTTTTTAGAACTTTTGTTTGTCAGCAGCCATCTCTGTCTGTAATAACTAAATGATTGGTAATTTTTCCTCTGCTTGAAAAATCTTGTATAGCAATGCTCTATTGGACAGGTAACAGGCAAATCAAAAGTACTAGCCAATGAATGGTTGATTACCTACAACGAGGAAAACGCTAATAAGAAATAGGGGTGTGTGAAATGGACCATATTAGATTTGGATTTGGCCTGAGTCAGGGACAGTGATTCAATTCATTGATTCGGATCACTGTCCCTGATTCAATTTGGCCAAATCCGAATATGAAGATTTGACCCTATTTGGTGGCCACATTTCCAAATCCAAATTGAATCAAGAGACTCTTTAATCTTTGTGAATTGACTTGGAACCCTGCGAATCAATTCAGAGGGATTTGGAAAGATTTGGTGATTTGGACATAGATACAACTTTAAATGTTTTTTTCACCCAGGGTCTGGCATTATTTGATGCTGATTTGGAGAATCAGAGATTTGGCCATAGACACAGTTTTAAATGTTTTTTTCTAAAAAACCTCAAGGTACCAGGTGCAGCTTGTGAACGTTGTGATGGTGGGGCAGATGGAGTGTCCCACAGGAACACAGGGGGACCTTGCATGCTCATGCTCAGCTGTGAACCTGGAAATGGACTGGAAGTACTTCCAGTCCACTTAAGGGTCCACTGGGGAGCATGCTGCCCCTCTCCCCCACCCCCTGCAGCCAGGCTGGCCCCCGCAGCCTGGCTGCAGGGGAACCCTGGGTGACCCAGGAGTTACCAGTCACCAAATTAGGAGGGATGCAGGGGGAGTCTCCAGAAGTGGGTTGGAAGTGCTTCTGGTCCACTTCTGGGCATGCTGCTGTGTGTGTTGGGGAGCCCCCCATGCTCCTGTTGGATGCTCCATCTGCCCCAGCATCTCAGCATTTATGAGTCACCTGCTACCTTGAGGTATGCAGAAAAAAACATTTAAAGCTGTGTCTATGTCCAAATCACCAAATCTTTCCAAATCTCTCTGAACGGATTCACAGGGTTCCATTTCAATTCACAAAGCTTAAAGGGTCTCTTGATTCAATTTGGATTTGGAAATGTGGCCACCAAATAGGGTTAAATCTTCACCAGATTGATTCAGGGACCAAAGCTTTGCACTGCCTTAATAAGAAACCAATGTAGTTTTGAGGTAGTTATTCTTCAGAAAATGGTCAGACAGATGAAACCTCAGGGGTTTTTTTCTTGATTACTGTTTAATATGAAATTGCTGTATTCCTTCTAGTTACTACTTTCCGTCTTATTGTATGGCAATATTTTGAACCTCTTTGCAATGTAGTTGCAGTCAGAAATCTGTGAAGTATGTGCAATTCATTCCACAGGAGATTCCTAATTTTACTTGTTCTGTGTTTGACCTTGTGACCTAGGGGGAAGGATTTGATAAATAATCATCATTGCTCCCCTTCCACTACTCAGCCCATTTCAAGAAGCTCCAAATCTACCTTGTCAAATAGTTATAAAATCCAAATTCAAAGATGAATTGTGTGTATAAGTACAACCCATTGCCATGACCTCATCTGGAAGAAAGGAAGAAAAAAATAACAAACGAAATATAGGGCCCTACCATTCTAATGCACATATTTTTCAGTACACCACTCACATTGAGATCAATGGGCACACCACTAGTCCAAATGTATAAGGCTAAATTATAGCATTTATGGTTTTACTGAGAAAAGCAGATCTGCCCACAGAAAAGAGTGTGGACATGTACATTTGGAGCAGTTTCAAGAGGGGAACAATTCAAAAGTACAGCAGCTGGGGAGTTCTAATTGTTATGTGTGAATGAGCTGAGATCCAGGGTTAAAGTTGGAGTGATTTTGCTACTTTTGAATCATTCTCAGTTTGTTCATGCATAACAATTACAGTGTACCAGATGCTGCTTTTTGAACCTTTCCCCTTCTGAAACTGTTCCAAATGTACGTGTGTCCATGCTCTCGGTGAATACATGGCAATAGAGAGGGCTCTGCAGGATGATGCTAAAGGATGTCACACTTTTTTGGCTTCTTCCTCTTTGGCTGGGCAGGACAAAAAGTCAAGAATTAAAAGCCTCTGTAGCTCTTGAAGATTTGGTTATTTTATTTTTATTACAGAATATATGCTACATGTTCCAGCATTGAAAACAACTGATCCTGGATCAGATTATAATCAAACTATTTGAGGTGTTTGAAACATGAAACTAAAATGAAAGTATTCTTACCTGAAGTAATTCCCATAAATAAAAAAAAATAAGAGTAAGGATTTTTTTCAACCTCTTTTGCATTGGCTAAAATTTGTATATAGAACAAAATGTAAGTAGAGGAAATATTTGGGAACTGAGAATCAGGGAAAAAAATGAAATTAATCTTAATCTTTGTACAACATAATATTTGCTGTTTTGATCAATATTACAAGGTATAAATACATTTTTCAAAACGTTATAATTGGTACAATACGTTTGATTTGTCTCTGTGTGACAGTTACATTAATTACTATTTGTAGAAACTTGAATGCTGTAAGTCAAAATTTAATGAAAAATGGGTTTTGTAAATTTGATTGGAGGAGCTGTCAGGATTATCCCAATTTAAAAACAATGATGAATCATTCCTTTCAACTGGAATTATACAAGAATTTTATTGTTTTAAGACACATGAATATGGTAGTAGGTGCTAATCAGGAAAGTTTTTACCATTTGATTTTTTTTCTGATCACAGGGTATCAGATGTCCATCAAGCAGCATCACTAGCATCAGCTACCATACAGATAATGACAAATGGCCTGCAAAACATTCACAAGAGGTCTTTTGTCTACACTTTCTTGCTATTGTAGCATTTTAAAATGTACATTTCCAGACTCTAAATCTGGTCCCTCTGCCTTTTCTAACTATGTATTGCTTCTGTATTTTAAAGGAATTTTATGATCTCACTTACACTCTGGTAAATTCAGAGTAATACCTCTGAAGTCATGAGGACATCTGGCCTCAGTTATACTTGTAGCAAATACGCATGCAATTAATGTGAAGCAATAAACTCTGGTGCATATCATACCAGAGTTTATTGCTTCCAGGCCCCCTGTTTACATGTGCACCCAGCACCGTGCCCTCTAAGGTGTGTGGCATGCACATCTGTGCAGGCAGTCCTGGCATCATGGCATGACCATGCCTGCGTGGTCATGCACACCACACAGCATAGAGAGAACACTGGCACCCAGGATCGCAGCATGTTGAGCAGGGTCAGAGCAGCCTTGGCTGGCAGTAAGCCCAGGGAGTCAGCCTGCCAGTCTGGGGCTGCTCCAACCCAGCTCAAAGTGCTGTGGAAGGTCTGGCTAGGGCACAAGGGTATTTCAGTGTGAGGTTGCTGTAAGTCAGTCCCCACACTGAAGCACATTGTGGCCCAGCCAGCCCCATCAGCATCTACAAATGTGTTGTTATGCAGTAAATAATGCTGCTCCAGGACTAACCTATGGCAGTATTTATTAATTTACTACAATGTAACAGGGCCACATGTGGAAATTTTACCTCAGCTAATTAGGCTGCTCTGTAGTGTGTGTCTCATATAGACATGCCTGCAGAGTAACTCCTCTTTGTCAAGCATAGCTGAGATCACAATCTGGTCTTTGATACTGACTGCCTCACAAATGCTTGGAGTCACTTGCAATGCTTGATACCCCTAATTCTACTTTTATTTTAATTTCCTCAAGTTAAAAATAAAGCACACAAAAAACTTCAACCTCCCCCCCACCCAACCCCCCCCAAAGAAGCAAGAATACCTAAAAAAAAAAAGTATTATTTTACCAATGAATATATAAAAAAGGAAAGATACTATATGAAGAATGTGAAATATATCTTGAATGTAATACATCAAAGTACAATTTTCTAAAACTTCAGGTGCTATATACAGTAACAAAAGTCCTAGTTGCTAATAGATCTCTGAAGGTTGCTATAATATGTGGGTAATCTCCAATGTATAACAGCACTGATTGTGATATCTCCAACTGGGAATGCATTCAACACATCAGTGTCCCAGAAAAAGCTACAGCTGCCCTCTTATGGTAGTTTTATAGTCCCCTTGCACTGCTATTTCATCACAAATGGGAATGCACATGAGCTAAGTTCTGCCTTATAATTAGTTATTTACCCAGGGCTTTATATGTCCCAACAGCTGTATTAACATTTCTCTTATATCTTCATAGATCATCCCCAAAGTCTATGTGGAATAATATCTCATTTTTACAGATGCTAAAACAGAGAGGTTAACTGACCTGCAGAGTCATTCACCAAATGTCAGCCCCAAGTGTAGACTTCAATTATTTTGGTTTATAGGTCAAGTTTTAACTTACTGTTCAAATGCAACACCAGATATCTCTAAGCTTTTATAGGGCTATGGATACATGCTCATTTGTAGTGCCTTAGCACTTCCTAGCACTACAAAAACAAAATGTTGCGAGACCATACACACATTCATAATCCCCCTTCTGGAACCTTCATACAAAGTCATTATAAAGTTACATTTTTGGTGATATTAAATATGAACTTTTGCTTTTAATAAAAAAATAAGGTTTTGGTTTTTTGTTTTAATAAGTTGACTTTTCCAAAATATTTCTTTCAGTTAAAAAATGTAAAATGTCAATCAATCTGAATTTTTTTTTCAAAGAAGGGCACACATGAAAGTCAGCTTCACAGCTAGGATAACTGATACAACTAGAGCAGTTATATGATCTGTACAAGATCAAACAGCAAATAAGCATACAAACTTGGTAGATGATTAATTTTCTGGCTCATGGGCTAAGGTCCAACTGCCAGTGCCACCTGTATCCTTTCTTTTTCCCACTTTTTCCACTATGGAACTGGCTTAATAAGACATATATAATTTAAAATTTTTAACTGCTGAACCACAGTGGACACACAGAATTTATTCCTTTTTACTGATGGTATAGCTAAGCACATTTGACCCACTTTCTCTGAGAGGCCTTGGCATCTGGATACCTCACTGACCTTAGGTTCTGTTTCCAGTTCTATCATTGACTTCATTTGCCTGTGACCTCAGGCAAAGTATAAATGAGGCCAGTTTCAGCACTGCCACTGTCCAAAAAGAAACTCAAAGAATTTTTTTTTATTCCTTTATTTGAAAGAAATAGTTATCTTTCCTAGTGCTGCTATCACAAAAAAGAATTTTTAATTAATTTAATTTAAATTAAAAAAAAAATACCAATCTCTAAGCAGAATTTAAAATGAAAAAATTGAAATAAAAGAATAAGCTTAAAAAGATCACAAGAAACTGAAAATGAAGGAAACACTATGCATCCTTACCTATCAAGGTTCATAATCAGCTCTGCTTTATGATGCTTATATTACGTACTGTGAATCTGAGGGTCAGACAGGGATTTTTCCCAAAATTGGAGTTCCTAGAATTCACCCTAATGATCAGATAACTAAATTATATTTGCATTCCTTATACATGTGATGCATATCTGTATAAGGGTCTTGAGCATGGGTGTGGGTTTACATGCAGACCTGTAGGTATTTAAGCATATACATAAAGACATAAACACACATATGGGCATATACAGTCTACTGTAGGCATATAATGCTTCAGTTTCACATTAAAAAACAACAACTCCGAATGAAAGTATCTGGTTAAACCATGTATTTGGTTAAATAATGTATTTTGCAATCCCAAAACAAGACTGTGTCCTTGTAGTTTAAAAAAAAATGTTACAATAAAATCATTACTGTTTTATTATTGATTCCTCTTGCCAGTTAGTATAAAAGCAAATTTAAATTCTTCCCTGAGGGAAGCAAGGGATAAAAAATGGAGTTATAAGGAGATGTTATTCTCTTCGTGTTATCATTCTACTAGCAATATTTGTCTTCTCCCCTCCTACCCCCATCTCCCTTTTTACACCATCTTTTGGCTCTTGGGCAAGCTGTTTTCATACCTGTGAAACAAATCTCTCCCCCTTCATTCCATTAACATTACAGGTGGCAATTGCATCCATTCTAATGGGCTTTAATGTACATAATTTGCTTCTCTTTTTGTCTCTCCCTATTACACTGCTATGTAGGTGGCCTTTAGTTAGGCATAAAACTATCTTTTCAAGGGCAGTGGCATGTGTAAGTAAGTACCTGGATCCCTTACTGGGTTTTTAAATATATTAAATGGCTCTTTGGCTTCAGCCAAACAATTCTGGAACAGTTTGAAAGTTTCAGTATTGGATGAGTCACCCCATTTTATTATACTACAGAATGACAAACACCTGATAAATGATAACCTGTCTAGAAATGAGGATGCTACTAAAATAAACATTCCAGTCACACAGGAGAAACAGCAGGACTACAACATAAGATTTTTTTTTTCTTAAATATATTGGCTACTGAATAATGGAAAAGGGCAAGGAGGTGCTCAGCTGCTCTGTTTTATATAGAAGTGGAGGTATTGAGTATCTTTGCAGTTCTAAGAACAATTTATGTACTTTCTCTGATTACCCTTCTAATATAAAGTTGTAAGAAAAATCATTACATTGTTACAATATAAATGGCAGCACTAGGCAATTATAAGAAACAAAAACACAGGATATGTATTTATTACTTTTAATTGCTGTGGTTTCTTTTATAGTTAAAAATAAAAAAGAGCACAAGCAGAATTCAGAAGGATAACTTATTCAGGAGGCATTATGGCTTCTAGGCCTCTGAAACAGATGGGGCTTTTTATTAAAGGTGGGCAAATCAAATAATAAATTTACTTGAGAACAAACAGATTAGTTGTAGCAATTAGCTAAATGGGTTCCTATTTTCTTCTTACTTGCACCGGTCTGTGAGCAATACAACTTCACTGGTTTTAGAATAAATTTCAATTTACACCTCCTACGTGAGGCTCATGTGAGTGCTGGATATCAAAAGCCCCTACCTCAAAGTCACTACTGCAACAGTTGTGTTGTGTATCATGTATATGCAGAATGCAAACAGCAACTAAAACCCCTCTTAATCCTTTTCTTGGCCTTCTTATATGTCATTGCTGATGCCATGATACATCCAGATCTTGCAAACATTTTGCCAGCTGGAGCAACTGTTGTGAATAATCCCACTGAAGTCATGGGGCTAGATTCTATTGCACCTATTAGAAACTCAAGCACTATCCTATTGTACCCTGCCAGCCTAAGGGCATTAGTCACATAAGTCAAGTAACTAAAGTGCATGTAAAATCAGACCCATAATTAATAACCAACTCCTATGTTCACAATAAGTTTTTATCAAAATTAATACAATAGTTTTTGTGTATACAAACTTATGAAAATTTATATTATAATTGCATTTGTCTAGTGCTACTCATGGATAAAGGATACAATAAAAAAAGACTAATGGGCTTAGAATCAGAGAATCATGGAATCATAGAATATTGGGGTTAAAAGGGATCTCAGGAGGTCATCTATTTCAGACCCCTGCTCAAAGCATGACCACCCCCAACTAATGATCCCAGATAACGCTTTGTCTATCTGGATCTTAAAAACGACTGAGGATGGAAATTCCACAAATTGGATAGCCTGTTCCAGTGCTATACTAGCTATACTAGCTTCTCAGTGAGAAAGTGTTTCCTAATATCTAACCTAAACTCTTGTTGCAACTTGAGACCACTTCTCCTTGTTCTGTTATCTGCCACCACTGAGAACAGTTTAGCTCCATACTCTTTCAAACCACCCTTCAGATAGTTAAAGGCTGCTATTATAGCCCCCTCTGCATCTTCTTTTCTCCAAACTGAATAAGCACAGTTCCATCAGCTTTTCATAAGTCATGCACCCCAGCCTCCTAATTATTATCATTGTTCTCCACTAGATTCTCTCCAATTTGTCCATATCCCTTCTGAAGTGAGGGCCCAACACTGGACGTAGTATTCCAGATGTAGCCTCACCAGTGCTGGATAGAAGAGAATAATCACTTCCCTCAATCAGCTGGCAATGTTCCTAGTAATGCAGGCCAGTATGCTGTGGGCCTTTTTCACAACCAGGACACACTGTTGGTCCATACTGTGGAAGAAATCAAACTTCACGTTGTGGTTGAATCAGAACTGACAGAGCCAGCTTTTCTTTATTTAAGGCTATACTGTGATCACAGGGAGAATTCCATACAGCAAGGGGAATCACCCACTTGTCTGTTTCAAAGGATTTCTCAGACTCTCTAAGTTTACAAGCCTATTTATATTAAAGACAGAGAAAGAGATAAAAAATACACCTTGGAGAAACAAAACAATAGTAAATTACAAAGAAACTTAGGAAGTTTACTTAAACAAACTATCTATGCATAGGGCAAGATATCAAGATAACCCAAGGAATGCAGGAGTGCAGATTCCTTATCTCAGAACGTTTGAGTTAAGCAGTATCAGCACGTCTGGTCTTTGTCTGTTTTTCTAGTCAAGTAAGCCAATTACTTCTACAATATTCAGCTTATTCTCCACTGTAACCCCCAAGTCCATTTCTGCAGAGCTGTTGCTTAGACAGTCAGTTTCTAGACTCTTCCAGTGCATAGGATTGTTCCATCCTAAGTGCAGGACTTTGTACTTGTCTGAACTGAACCTCATTAGTTTTCCTTTGGTCCAATCCTCCAATTTGTCCAGGTCTCTCTGCATCCTACTCCTACCATCCAGTATATCTACCACTCCACCCCCAGCTTAGTGTCATCAGCCAACTTGTTGAGGGTTTACTCCATCCCATCTTACAGGACATTTATGAAGATACTAGCAAAGAGCTCATCAAGAATGTTGGGGGTGGGGGGCGGCAAACCCAGTGCCATGCTGATAATCCATCTAGTTTTCCATCCACCTTACATTCTATTTATTGAACCTGTACTTCCATAGCTTGACTGCAAGAATGTTGTGGGAGACTGTGACAGGGGCCAAGGTTGGGGCCAAGGCTCAAGTCAGCCTGCCCACCTCTCTACATAGGGCAGTCCACCCAGTCTCATCCTGCCATTACTTTGCTGTAACAATGAACTGGTGCAAATTGCGGAAGGCTGCCCATTACATGCCCCCTGCCAAGGGACACTATCCATGGCTCTGTACTGCCCCTACACTGTGGCCCATGCCTCACAGATGACATTAAAGATGTAATCATATCCCAGTCCCTAATTCCAGGATCTCTCATTGAGATCTGTGCCCCTCACTCATACTGGGCCCCTTGCCCCACACATACAGTCAGGGCCCCTAGCCTCTGGGCTCCCTGCTTCTTCACTAGGTTCCATTTACCCTGCTAGGCTCCATGCCCTTTTCTAAATTCTGGGCTCCTTGCCCCTCATTCAACCTGGGCTCCTCACCCCACTCTGGACTCTCTTGGTGCTGCTGACCTCCTTGCTGGGGTTACCCACTGAGATGTCGGGGCTAGGGTTATAAGGCACCCTTCCCTGCCTTTCACCAGAGAGGTAACTGGCCTGGCATTTCTTGAAGACTTCCTTGCTACAAGAAGTCCTACCAGGCCACCTTTTCCTAGCAGGATGCATTTTCAAGTCATGCCCAGGATCGATGAGACCTTCTCCTTCCCCATAACTTCACCCTTACCTCCAAGGTATTCCAGGAGCAGCTCAGCCCAATGTTGTCTCCTTGGGTACTCAACAAAGACTGCTGACTCTCTGGCTTATGTTTGGAAATTGGCTGCCCTCATCAGCCACCTGGTGGTGCCTGCTCCTGCCCTAAAAGTAGCAGTCACAAAAGGTTCATTGCCACAGAGACCATATCAAAAGTCAAGGTATATCTCGTCCACTGCTCTCCCCATATTCACTTAACCAGTCATCTCTTCATACAAGGCAATCAAATTGGTTAGGCAGGACTTGCCCTTCATGAATATATGCTAAATGTTCTTAATCACCTTCTTCTCTAAGTGCTTAGAAGTGGGTTCCTTGAGGACCTGCTCCATGGTTGTTTCAGGGACTAAGGTGAGGTTAACCGGTCCATAGTTCCCCAGATCCTCCTTCTTCCTTTTCTGAAAGATAGTCACTTATTTCAATCATGTAGGATCTCTCCAATCACCATGAGTTTTCAAAGATAATGTCCAGTGGTTCTGCAATCACATTGGCCAACTCCCTCAGGTACATTGCATCTGGCCTTATGGACTTGTACAAATCTAGCCTTTCTAAATAGCCCCTAACTGATTCTTTAGCCACTGTGAGATTTCTCACCTCCTCCCCAAACTGTGCTGCCAGATGCAGTAGTCCGGGAGCTGATCTTTTCTGTAAGACTGAAGTAAAAAAGGCATTGAGTTCTTCTGTCAATAGGTAGCCCCCCATTTAGTAAGGGACCCACGTTTTCTCTGATCTTCTTGTTGCTGACACACTTGTAGAAAACCTTCATGTCCCTTGCTAGCTGTAACTCCAATTGTGCTTTGGCCTTCCTGATTTAATCCCCACATCCCAACAATATTCTTCTACTCCTCCCTAGTTTTGTCCAAGTTTTCATTTCTTGTAAACTTCCTTTTTTGCACCTTACCTCACTGAAGAGTTTCATGCTATGCCAAGCTGGTCTTCTGCCATACTTACTAATCTTCCTGCACATTGGGATGGTTCATTCCTGCACCTTCAGTAAAGTTTCTTTAAAGAACAGCCAGCTCTCCTGGACCCCACCCCCCTCAGACTACCCTCCCATGGGATCCTACCCATCAGTTTCCAGATCAAATCAAAGTCCACTTTTCTGAATATCTGTGACTCTCCTTCCTTCTATCCTCAGGATCCTGAACTCAGTTATCTTATGGTTGTTGCTGCCCAAGTTGCCATAAATGTCTGCATTCCCCACCAACTGTTCCTAGTTTGTGAGCAGCAGTTCATGAAGAGCATGGCCCCTAGTTGGCCTCTCCAACACTTGCACCAGGAAGTTGTCCCCAGCATGCTCCAAAACCTTCCTGGATTACTTGTGTACTGGTATATTGCTTTCCCAGAATATATCAAAATGACTGAAGCCCCACATGACAAACAGGGCCTGTGATCTGGAAACTTCTGCTAGCTTTCTGAAGAAAGCCTCATCCACCTCATCTCCCTGGCCTGGTGTTCTATAGCAGAAGTCACTATCCCTTTACTTTAGGCATTTTAACTAAATTTACTTTGAATGAGACATAAGTTCCTAAGTGCTTAAGGGTAGGTCTAAATTGCTTTGCTGGAACTCTCAAACATGCATGCCTACCTGCTTCTGCTCTTCATGATCCTAACTTGAAAATAAGGCCATGGAGCTACAATGATATACCATGCAGGAGCCTCCCTTGGGCATGCTGGAGGCAGAGGTCTGAAGAGTATTAAGTAGGGGTGCTTCAGCATGGCTAAGGGAAGACTCAGAGCCTATTTGAGAATAAGATGCCCAAAAGCAACCAGGAAGTAGACATACCCTAAGTCAATGCTGAATGTGGGATTGAGGTGACTGTGAGGAACTCCAAATCCTTAATAGAGTTAATGGCACCACTTGCAAACTAAGGAACTACATGACATGAAAGAAGGGTATCACTGAGAAGCTAGGAAGGTGGAAGTTGGAAAATCCCCAAATTAAACTTTCCTGGGCAAATTTAATGTAGACCCCATTTACACCTTCATGGTGGTACACTTTTAGCTTCTAAATCAACATACCTTATTTGTTGTACAAAATCCTTGCTTAGAGTCCTGGAAAGGACCTTGAGAGGTCACCCAGATCAGCCCTTACCTGAGGCAATATCCAAACCATCCTAAACAAATCTGTTGTCTAACTTCTTAGCAAAAGAAATTGTGATATAAACACAGGATATAACATCCTAACCTGAAACAGGTAAATCAGGGTGACCATGGCATCCAATGTCCTGCTGCTGCAAAGGTTGTTAAAGTACCTTTAAGAGATCCCAGGAAAAGGGACACATGTCCTGTTACACAGAAATGCAAAACCACCCACAGTCTATACCAATCTGATCATGGGGTACAATTCCTTTCTGACCCCAAATACAACAATCAGTCTGACCCTGCACAGTGAGGCAAGACACTCTTGCATGGAACCTCCAGGCTTAAGTCTCAGCGGGAGCACTGGCCAACCCCAGTCCCAATCCCTAGCCTTGGCTGCAGTCAACACCCAATGCCTCTGAGGAAGGCTTAAAAAACCCTAAAAATTAGCAGTGGTGGGGGGCAAAACAGGGCAGAATTCTCTCCTGGCCCCATGTGGCAACCAATAAGGTCAATAAGCATGGGAAACACTCATAGTAAAATATGCCAAGATCATCCCTGACAAGTGGCTGTCCAACCTCTTCCTGAACACCTCAAGTCATGGAGAGTCCACAACTTCCCTACGCTTTGTTCTAACCATGAAGTATTTTTTCCTGATACCCAATCTAATCCTACTTTACATCAAATTTAAGTCATTGGTCCATGTCCTAGTCTCTGCAGCAAACGAGAAAAGGTGTTTTTCCTCCTTTCTATGACAGCCATTCAAGTATTTGAAGCCTGCTATCATGTCCCTTCTTAAGTGCCTTTTCCATAACCTGAACATGCCTAGCTCCTTCAGTCTCTTCCTGTATGACTTGCCTTCCAAACCTTTTATATTTGTTACCCACTTCTGGACCCTCGCTAACCTTAATTCAGTGTATGAGTTAGACACTAAATAAGGTAAATGACCTCAAGACAAAAAACCCCTTGTTTTGGTTTTTGTAGTATTGGTTATAAGAAGCAGTGTTCTATTTCTAGCTAACTACAAAATTCTAAAGTGACAGTGGTCAAGACTATTATATTGCAGACAGATATAAAGGTCAGTGTAACTGAAATGATCTTTTGTGTAAAAAAATCATAACTACATGTTTGAGACAATTTGGTGAACTTTGCTGTGTATGAAGGTAATAGGACATTAAGCACTGATTAGCATTGTGAATCTAATGATGATGGATAGTGATTCAGTTGTGCAGGTTAAAACATTTTCCTCTTTGAGTTTGCATCTCAAGCAGAACAAGAAACAGAATGCTCAGATTGATGAGATGAAAAAGAGAGCAAATAAATCAATGCAGGTTATTTTGCATTTTAATGGGGATTTTGAGGGTACAGCAGTTTTGCTGTCATCTAATGCAGGTCCCAGTTCTAGTCTCATTTAGGTCACTGGGAATTTTGTTACTGACTTTAATAGTGAGCTGGGCTGGATGCATAGGAATATCATCTTTATTCCATTGAACATTTTTCAGCTCTTTACGCCTGTTCAGCTGCTGCAAGTTGCCATATTCAGGTACAGTATAATTTCAGAGCCTACTTCAAAAAGGATTAATTGATTCTATAAAACATTAAGCAATGGGTTCATGCCATAGCTTTTACAGTTGAAGGTATCCCAGTTAATGTATAGTTGTGTTCACTGGAGTCCAACAGATCACAACATATTGGAACCAATTATAACATTTCTTAAAAGGAAACATTTAGTTCTTGAATGTTATATTCTACAGCAGACCTAAATATTGAATCTCCTACTGGTGTGCTTGAAAAAAGCCATATACTGAAATTACAATTTAATATTACTGGGGTTTTTAGTCTCCCCAAGCAGGGTCTTGAAAAGCCAATGCTACTTTTAGGCCAGTTAGACTGCAACATTTAAAATAGCTTCTTTCTTCATTAAAAGGGACTTAATGAAGCTGAGGTAACTGAGTTTTTCTGTAAATGACTCCAGATATACTGGACCAAATTTACTGTGAGCATAGCTCACTTTAACCCCTAGAGTTATGATTGGAAGGAATTTGGTCTGATACAACAACAAAAAAAGATAATATACATACATGTTTCTTGTCATTAAACTGTCTGGAAGTATAACTCCTGATTAGGGAATATCTCCATTATAAAAGAACTACATAATAATTTTTAAAAAATGAAAAATTCTCTTGACCAATTATTTATTTTCTACAAAATTAAGGTTTCAAACCATGAAGATACTGCACTGAAAAATCAAGGTTATTCTACTATTCATTTTACTTATGTCTATAGAAAGAAAATATGTTTTTTATGGACTGGGGATTCAAATTTTGAGTTCTAATTCCTGGTGCCATCACAGGCATCTCCTTTGACACCGAGTCATTTTATCTCTCTTTCATACAGAAAATGAGGAGAGTATTTTGATTCTTTCTCCCTTTATCTCTCTCATTCACTAAAATGCAATCTGTTTAGTAAACTGATTGACTCTTATGAAGCATATATAGATTACCTAGCAGGCAGAGTGGAGCTCTCATAAGAATTGGATCCCTTAGATACTAGTATAGTAAAAAAAGAATGAAAATAGGAACTCATGTGCCTTAAAGGAGGGTTAAGGTTATGGAACCAACTTCTCAAAAGCTTGGGAATTCCAAAATTAAATTTAGGAAATACAACCTTAACCCATTCCCTTTGTGATCTTTTTTTCTGATCAGGTGTTTATGTACACAGTCCCAGAACACTTTTCTACAGGGTCTTACCCTATTCAGTACATAGAATAGGTCTGCTTTGGAAGTGAGCCAGGACTTTATAATGAAGGGAACTGTTTTTATTAGGATGCCTTTTTCATTTGTTGCAGAAGTTGGAAAGTATATAATGACTAAGGCAAGGGATTTTGGAAGAAAAGCAATGCCTACTGGGTAAGGAAGCTAAACTCTGCTTTGTAGTATTGGATTCTCTCCTTGTCTCTGCCTAATATTTTCTACATGATTTTGGGCAAATCAGTTAGGCCCCGTATCTCAAATTATTCTGGGGTGTCACTCTCATTTATAAGTGGGCTAATGCCCCTTGATCTTAAAAGCAACTTAGACTCCCAAATACTTTAGAGAAGCTGGCCTGTAAAGCAAATTTTCGGAGGGAGTCACTACTTGTCCCTCATTCTCTTGAGATCCAGCTTGGCATACATGGGGTGGGTTTATAGAAATACTGCACACTCATAAATTTAGGTTCAGTCAGTGGGACTTCTTAAGAACCAGGGTACTAAGTTGTTGTAGTTTCTTCTTTTTCCTCTGCCTCTTCTTTTTTTCTTCTACCTCCTCCTCTTCTTCCTGAGGAGGTCATCTAGTCCAAACCCTTGCTCAAAGCAGGACCATCCCCAACTAAGGTTTTGTCGAGCCAAGCCTTAACAGCCTTCAAGGACGGAGATTCCACCATCTCTCTAGGTAACCTGTACCAGCACTTTGCCACCCTCCTAGTGAGAAAGTTTTTCCTGATATACAACCTATACTTACCTTGATGCAAATTGAGACCATTGCTCCTTATTCTGTCATCTGTTCTGTCATTTTTATTTTTCTTCCTTCTTTTCATGTCTCTACACCACATTTGACCATTTTGTTAAGCATACTTGAGATCATTTATTGTATTTTGTGAGATCTTTCATTGTATACATGCCTTCAGTCATGAGGCACTGCAGCAGATGTTGCATATTCTGAGGCTCTGTGCCACAGTCACAGGTGGCTGAACCAATGGTATAACCCCACTTCTTCATTAGTTCCTTGGACCATCCAATTCTGGTACATAGGCAGTTGAGATGTTGCTACCTTTGCCATGGTCCATCAGCCCCTGGTGGCAAAGACTCAGTCACTGGAACATCCATTTTTTTTAATTTCAGGTATTTTTTTCAGCTTCTCATTCCACACCTGTCATTGATGCTCTTTGGGTATAGCTTCAAGAGGTTGGGTACCATACATGAAGCTCCTGTGTGACTTCAGGTGTTTGCGTGCTACAGGATGGTCATACAGCAGGTATTTCACATCTTCAGTTTCTGTTGATCATTCTATCATGCTGGTCACTGTTTTTCTAAAGTCAGGCAGAGTGATGCAAGCCAGCAGGTGCACACTGTTTAGACTGTTAGGTTTCAGATATCTTGTGATGCACTGGCAGCTATCATTGAGAATGGGGTCATGGCTCTTAGCATGTATGGATCTCTCCCATACAAGACATGCATAGATGTCAGAAGAGAAGTTGAGAACCAGAGCAGTGGTTGAGGGGTTAGTTCCCCATTCTGAGTTGGTGAACTTATATAAAATATTGTTATGAATAGTCACCTTTGCTTTTGTCTTCATGATATGTGACAGGGTTCAATCGATGATGACTCCAAGGTAAACTGGGTTTGAACAGTGGGATTCTGGACCACGTAATTTTGAGCTGGCGGTTGGCCTCATGGTTTTTCAGATGGAAGGTACATACTTGTGTTTTTTCTGTTCCATAATTGGTTTTCAGTGTAGTATGAAGATAGGGCAATTTGTGCCTCACTTAGGGATTTTTCAACATGATCAAAGCCAGTGTTTTTAACTGTTATGCACTGGTCATCTGCAAAGATGAAACATTGTGTTTCTAGATCAATTAGTTGGTCATTCGTATAGATGTTATATAATAGTGATGCAAGTATGTTTACTTGGAGGAGGCAATTTATCTGTTGTATGCAGAATTCATGCGCACACAAGTAGAGTAATCAGAGGTGGGTGACTGGAAGGCTAGCCCAACGTATCCGCTTAGAGGATCAGAACAATGGCTGCCACCACCATTACTACAGTTGGGCCAGGCACCACCACTACTGTGGGCCTCTGTATTTTATTAATATTAGCCTTAATATTGGGAATACTGGGAATATTAGCCTTAATATTGGGATACCTGTCCCCATAGCTCTAAAATGGGAACACTGATGTCACCTAATCTCACAGCAATGTGATAGGGGTAGTAGGTAGGCATTAATGCTTAGGAATTTTTCAAATATTATACAGCAAGAACAGCAAAGACATGCCCCTGACAACAGTGGGAATTTCGTGTCCAGGGCAGGGTTTGACTGGTATGCAGAAAATAAGACCTGGGGCCACACACTGAATGAGGATAACAAAATTACATCTTTCATAATTATCCATCCATTGAATGAGGCCAATGACATGTGGGAAAAAATAATATCAAATCCTCTAATTAAAGACTGATCATAATGAATATATCCAAGAGGTTGGGATTAATTTAGGCATGTACAAATAACCTTATATCTGGCATTCCTTAATTTTTGAGCACTTGATGTTGAAATGTGAGCATTCTTTAATGAGGCATGTTGGAAATAATACAGAGCTAGTGAAACAAAATAGTTAGCAAGTAAATCAGACAAAATATTAGTTCCCTTCTCAAAGAAATACAAAGGAATTCTGCACTTTACTGGATGACCAGATTGGGGAAATATCTCCTGTTTAAGAACTGCACCACTGTCATGCACCAACAGCTTAATAGTCTACCCACTTAACCATCTGTCCTGTTTAATAGAAAATATTTGAGCTGTTTAACTTCAGAAATAAAAATTCTAATTGGTGGACACGTAATTTTTCTTGTTAATGTGTGAATATTACTTATGAGCAAAAAGATAAATGTCTTCATCAATTGAAAGTACACCACTTAATTCTAATATTATATAAAGAATAATTCTTACAACAAAGCAAAATAATAATAGGAATTGGTGATTATCAGAAAGAACAGTAGCTATATTTTCTTTCCATTTGCAGTCACACCTGCTTAGAGATTAAATTGTATTTTTATGCTACATTAAAACAGCATTTTCTACAGGAATGCATTATGTTTCTGAAAAAGAATTGTGAATGCCTTTGTGAACTCAGCAATATTTTGCATTCTGCATTGAACATTTGTGTGAGTGTCAATTAATCTTTAATTCTGCTTCAGAGAGGAAAAAGGAGAAGTAATGTCAGTCAGGACAATCATCATGTACTCTTGCTCTTTCGAACACGTTTGTACAATTTTTACCATCCAGAACAGCTTCCCAATTCAGGCAGATAGAACTTTGATTTAAGCTCAATCCTGATACAATCTACTACCATTGTCATTCACTTTTAACACCGGTACTCATTTAAGCACCCCATCTCCCCATCTAGATGCTAATACGTCCCCCAAGGCATAGTAGCATTCACAATCTAGTTGTGATTACAACCTTTGTTCCATTCACCTTTAATACATTAGAAAAAGAAACAGAGATGTAACAAAAGTCATCATTTAGCTGCCATGTTTTTCCCTGTAAGTGTTACTGAGAGATAGAAGCAGAACTAGTTTATACAACATCTCTTAAGATCAAAATATCATGCAATATCTCAAAAGAAAATCTATGTTATTACAGGGGCTATGATAAACATAGGGGTGAGGGACAGAAGTTACACATAAACCAGTTTAAATGGTCAGAAACTAGTTTAAACCTGTAACAGAACAGAAGTTTAGTGCACACAAACCAGTTTCAAAATGGTCAAAACCAGTATGAGATGAACCTGGTTGAAAATAGTATCAGACTTAACTGATTTATGTCAAACCAGTTTATGAAACTTCTGTATCAGACCCTTCCTGCTTCAAGTTAGATCAGAGTTCCCCAGAATCCCAGAATTTGAAGCCCTGGGCTGGGATGGGCTCTCTGCTCCAGCAGAGAAGGGTTGTACCGGCATGGATAGGCTGAGGGGAGAGGCAGGAACTGCCCCCCTCCCCCACCAAGCAAACCCTGGCTGATGTCTGGGGCTGGGGAGGGGAGTTAAACCCCTGAATACAGAGTTGACCTGCCTTGCTCAACTGATTGAAAGTTATTGCTGGCTGTGATTGTGGATTACAAATCCCAGAGGCACCTAGAAACAGGAAGAGGAAGCAATGAGCAACCCTGCAGAGTCCTGCATCTGTAAAGCTGCATTGGAAATCCCAAAGACTTCAGGGGCAGCAGAAAGAGAAAGTGCCAGAGAGCTGTGCCCTACTCCCACTCCTCCAGCTTCTGGTCTGAGCCACTGCAGGCATATGGCTCAATTTCCTGAATCAAAGGTAAATGTGTGTCTAGTTGTTTCTCAGTTTAATCGTTCCAGCTTAGTCTAACTTGCAAAGACTGAATCAATTCAGCCTCTGGCTTTTTGACTGTCTGTACTTAGCCAGGAAGACATTGATTGTATGGGTAGCATGAGGGGTAGATGTTGCTGTTTTGGAAAGATACAGGTGAAGTTCTAGAGACCAAAAGTCAAACTTTAAATTGGAAATGGGGTTCTGATCTGTTGGAGCACAACAGATTGATACCTATAGTGGTCTCTTAATGCTCTTTTATGTAATTCTTAAATGAAATAAATTAACATTTAATTACATTGTTAGTGCCTAGGGGTCCAGTCGTGGATAAGGGCCACATTGAGTTACTTACTCAATACCCTATAATCCTGGCTCCTACGTACTTCTCCAGCAAAGTGATCAGATGCCTACTTTTTTTTGGCCTTTTTAAAACTGATCGGTACTCACAGACTATTTTGTCTTTACATGCTCATGTTGGAAGCAGCCCACACTATCAGATGAATAAATTATAAATGTTAATTTTAGATTTGGGACTTCCCTTATGCAAGATGGAAATATTTCTGTATCCAATAGATAGTTTGATTTTGGGATGGGAATCCATTGTTTGGCCAATTTAGGATGAAATGTTTATACTCTTTTCTTTCAAATGCTTTAAAAAAAAATTACTGCTTAGCTATACCACCTATAATTTTATTTCTGGAACAGAAAATGTGTTAGCCCTACTTTACTCCACTCTACAGTTAAATGAGGGATTTCCTGCATAAGGCTGACCATATGCTGAGAGCCCCATTATGATGCTTGTGGCACAGTTCAATAGGGACCATATGAAGATGGGGCAGAAGAGAGGTGAAGACATCCTTCTGTCATTTCTTCTGCCAGTTCTGCACCCTCTGGTTCACCACAGACAGCAGCAGCACTCAACCCAGGCTCTTGGGATGAGTCGTGGGAATAGCAGTTAATGGAGCATAGGTGAGTACAGTTCTCAAAACTATCCTGAAAGTCTGCTGTTTATCTTGTTACTTCCTTTGTCTTTTCCAAAAGTTATCCACTTTTTCATATTTGTGTTACTAGAAGTATGTGTACTAGTACCTTTTTTGTTCCTTTTTTTTTTAAAGGAGAACTGGAGGGAAGGGAAACAGATACAGTTACAGATACCAAAACTCAGACATAATTTCAGAGCAACAAACTTGTGAACATTCACAAGACGCTGGTTAATATGTTCCTGTCTATGAAACTGAATCATATACTTTATATAAATGATATAAAGAAGGAAATATGTACATGGATAATTGGGGTTTGCAACCTGAATCTTATATTATTGATCACCTCTTTTTTTCAAATATATAAACATCTCCCTTTGGCCAAATTACTTTGCTTCATTACAGAGGAAAGACTTCTTTTCCATCCCAAGATATCATTTAGAAGCTAGAATGAAAAGCTTACTTTCATGAGTTTGGATAATCAAAGCAATGTTGCAGAGTCTGCATGAAAATTTGTATTTTGTGTTTTGCAAGAGTACTCATTTTACACTAGATTTTACAGCTGAGAAACTGAAAAGATGGAATTAATGGGGAAAAATACACATCCACTTTTCATTTGTACATGCCATAAAATGTTTGGTATGTGAAAACAAAAGTATAAAAATCCTAATATTGAAAACACTGCGCCTGTCATAGGAAAGTTCACAAGAGGCTGAATTTGCCACTGCATTACCTCAGTGTTACACTAATGCAACTCCATGGGTGAATCTACACATTCATTGCTAAAGCTACTGTACATTAGTATAGTTTAACACTTTTTGCATGGTTTTTGCCAGCCATGCTAATGTGAAGTAGAATTAGTCCAATGGGCATTAAGCATCTCATGTAGACACACCCACGAATAACAAATAAGGCCCAACTGAGCTTAAGTATTTTTTATTTCCTTAAAAAAAACTTTTCTTATTTTCTTATTTTCTCCACGTGCTATATTCGTCTTATTTTAATGTTTCTGGAATCAGTACTGAAGGTTCCAAGTCTGAATTAAACCACAAACTAAATAAAAAGGGAGTTCTTGGCAGGGCTGCCTGGGGGAGCCAGGGGGAGGGGCAACTGGGGCAATTTGCGCTGGGCCCCTGCAAAGCACGGGCCCTCTGCCTCAGCTCCTGTGTATACCATTGGCCTCTGCCCTGTGACATTGCTCACCAGAATTCTTGGTATTTTGTCTTCATGAAAAAGAGGAAATTGGTGCATTAGAGTCTAAGATGACACTGAATCATTCTCAACATGTAATTGTGACGTTATGGGACCCAACCCCAGCCATGAAATAAATAATATATATAGCTGTGTGTGACACAGATGCTAATTTGAGGCATAAGTGATTGTTGCATTGATGTCCAGGGGGGAATCTAAACCAATCATGGTAACATAACATCTTTCTTTATCTCTGGGCAGCAATAGAAAAAAGATTGACCAGGCAGGCTTATGACTGGCCTAGGCTAGGGTCTAGGACAAGTATTCCTGGTTACAGAGTCTGTTGTAAGGAGAGAAGGAACAGGGAAGGCTTTAAGGAGGGATCTGTGGCAGAGCAAGCTTGCTGTCACAGAAAGACCTCCAGGGGAAAGAGTTCAAGCTGTGAGTGAAAGTCAGCTCTGTGGGTTCTTCAGGGACAAAGTCAGAAATGAATTTGCCAGAATATAATAATTAAGTGATATATATTGTTTTCCATATATTTGCCAGTGAAAATAACAAGATTAGATATAACACATATCCAGGTTCACATATTTCCCCACTTCAAAAAGTACTTAAATGCAAAATGCTATATAACTCTTGGGAGAGAAAAAAATTAAAGAAGCCTGTGCTCCAAACTTCAGATCTTACTTTCAATATTGCAAAGATGACTTGCTCTCTTCTGGCCCTTCAAATAGCAGCAGTTGCTTACTAAGGTCTAAGAATATGAACAGTCTCACAATCAAGGGGTTAAAGGCTAAATATACACAATTATTCTCCAGCAACAGTACAAAGATAATCCTCCTTCCACGGTCTACTCTTTCTGCAGTTACTTTATTTTTCTTTAAACAGGGGCAGGGCCTGCTTATTCTGTACCACACCCACAAGCCTGAACCAGGTACAAACCAGTTTATAGGGATCACATGAGCACCAGCTAACATTTCCAGCCAAGGTCCCACTGGAGAGTAATTTTCTGTGTCAGGTACCACAGGGAAAAGGCCTAGGAGTGGTGTGAGCCCAGGCCTTAAGGGAGGAATCCTTCCTTCCTGAGTAGTGGAGGTGGCCAGCCAGCAGCCCGCAACCAGAAGACCTGTGAAACTGAGCCGGGCCCCAGGAAACTGGTAGGAGGGAGAAGGTCTGCCAGAAAGGGTTGGAATTTGGAGGTGCTCAGGAGAAGTACAATCCTATTCCTATCCCCTTATCCCTATGTGACAGTTGTGCCTCCCCGAGACCGTCTATTCATGGCCCCGCAACACTGATCAAGAGCCAACCACCCGCCTTCTCTCCTGCCATGCCTTGTTGTTATTTGTTTGATTGAAAGATCTTAATCAAATGGGAGGCTGCCTATTTTCTGTCTTGGTGCCTTAAGCACTTTCTGCGGCTCCTTTCCTCCCCTTACATCTGCGAGGCTTGGACTGCGGTATATCTGGTGTTCAAGTCTGTCCTACCCCCTGTGCTGCACAGACGTTCTCTGGCTTCCCTCAGCCTGCACCCTCACCAACACCCTCTAGCTCATTTCAGATCCTGCGCCCCTACCAGCACCCTCCAGCCTGTCCCTCACTGCCTGTTTCGGGACTTCTCACCCGTGCCAACTCTGGGCTCCTCACTGCCCTCTTCAGTTAGGGCTTCTTGCTGCTCCCTTCAGTCGGGGCTCCTCACTTCCCCCTAACTCCAGGGCTCCTCACTGCCCCCCCTTTGGCTCCAAGGCTCCTCACTGCCCCCAAACTCTGGGGCTCCTCACTGCCCCCAAACTCCGGGGCTGGGGCCCACGCACCTCAAAAAATGCTGCACCCTCTCCAGTGCCAGGAACCTCCACGCTACTGTGGAGTCCCTACGAGGCCTCCTCCAACCCCTAATAGCCTCACCCGGTCCTCCAGAGAAATGGTAAACACAAAATGCAACGCCCCCAGGCTACAAGATAAAAGCGAGACCATTCTGGTCAAAAAATATGAATCTCTCTCTACCAGAGAGAGAGAGAGAGAGAGAGAGTGAAACAACCCACAGCAGGAACCAGGGGATGTTCCAACCGTCAGAGTTCTCCCCTTTGTTCTGGCTGAGTTCCTCCTCCCTCAGCCACCGGAGGGGAACTGCCCTCTTGGCCTTCTGCCTGGGCTTAAGAAGGGCTAAGCTCTGCCCCTTCCTGTCTCTAGATTTCCCTGGTTGCTAGGGCAACCAGCACCTGCGCAGTCCTTGTGACTGGCAGCTGTGCTTCCCCCTTCTCACCACTAGGGGGCTCTCCCGACCCGTTTCTGCTCTCAGTCGCAGGGCACCTGAAAGCTCTGCAACACCCTGTGTAAGAAAAAATGAAGTGCACTTATCAATCTGGGGCATCAAAAAGAAAGGAGACAAAGGAGAAAAAAGCTCCAGATGAAAAGGGAGGGAGACACTGGATCAGTTTGTACAGGTAGTGAAAGGAAATAAGGAAGTTGGAAGTGGAACAGGTGATTCATGTAGCATATCACTTGCAGGGGATGAAAAAATTATGATCATGAAAATATCACAAAGGAAGCAAGCAGTGATGTAGCAGGAGAATGTGAAAATGAGTCAGGTTTGGTGGTGCATGCTGAAGAAGACATAACATCAAATGAGAAAAACAAGACAATTGATCTGGTTTCCAGATCTGGGCCTGAGCTTCACCAGGAAATGTGCTCTAATAACCCAGCCACCTGGGGGCATCTCGATAGGTTAAAAGGGATCTAATTGTGTCCAAGGGCCCACCACCCAAACCTGCAAGCTTCCCACGTGATTCATCCAAACGGTCATTCCCTACATCTGTTTTCTGCAAGACATTGTCCAATTATGAGTGTGTGAAAAGGGACTGGCTCATTTGGAGCCACAAAGCAGCTGGTCTGTTCTGCTTTCCATGCTGTCCATGCTGTCTCTTCCAAATTCAGAACAAAAATCAACCATTCCAGATTCTGCCATGAGGGTGTAAAACATAACTAGAGAAAACTGTATGACAAAGTAAGGAGTCCAAAGGCCAGTTCTGGTCATCTTCATCATTATTTACAGTGGAAAGATCTTGCAAATGCTCTTAGTGGAAAAGGAGCCATTGGTAATGTTCTTGAAAAGCATATATATTCAGAGTAGGAAAAGTGTCATAAAGTGTTGCAACTTCTGGTTGACGTTACCCTGTTTTTGGCAGAGCAAAATTTGCCATTCCGAGGATCACATTCTACTCTAGAGCACAGCTGCAGGTTGTTCCTTTCTACTAAACAGTTCATCAGCAAATACAACCAAGATCTGAACTGCCACCTTGAAACTGTTAGAGGCTGGGGAGAGAATGCAAGCATACTACGTGTCCTGGTATAGTCAGAAGGAGTATTTGGAGATGTGTGTCAAGAAAGTACTAAATATGATTCTTGAGGAGGTGAGACATGCTCACTACTGTGGAATAACCATAGATGGGATGCCTGATGTCTCGCAGTTGGTATTTATTATGAGATATGTACATGAAAAAGATGGAAAATGGGATGTGCAGGAATGATTTCTGAAAATGGTGGACTGCAATAAAAAAAAAAGGAGTAGACATCATGGAGCAGATACAATACTGGCAGAGTGTAAGGTAGAGTTGCAGAACTATAGAGGACAAGGGTACAACAGTCCTTCAAATATGTCTGGGAAATACCAGGGTGTGAAAACTTGGAAACAGGATGATAATCCTCAGGAATTGCTTCACCCTGCAGTGCACACTCTCTAAACCTATGTGGTACCCATGCCATGTTGAAGAGACCTAAATTGAGAACATATTTCAGAAATGTACAGAAGCTGTACATTGTATTTTCATGCAGTCCTGCAAGATGGAAAATTCTTCAGAACACTGCAGGACTCTTTCTTCACTCCATATCAACAACTAGATGGAGCTTGAGAATTGATGCTGTTCGCCCCCTCATGAAAATTCCTAACGAGATGCTGGATTCTCTCTTCAAAATTGAGGAAGAATTAGACTTGACAGCAGAAACCCAGGCTGAAGTTGCAGGTCTCATTGGGTGGATGCAATCCTTGGAGTTCATCTCTCTGACTACAGTGTGGTAAAGATATTGCAGTCCATCAATATCTGAAGAAGCTAGTCCAAGGATCCAAGCTTACCATGGAAGAAGGGGTGCAACAAGCTAAGAGCCTCCTGGAAGAAATTCAACAGTTGAATTATTCCTGGCCAAGTCTTCTCATGAAAGCTAAGGTTATCGCTGAGGGGATAGGTACTACCACCGAATTTAAGAGAACACAAAGAAGAGGGATGTGGACAACATGGAGAGGGTCCAGAGGAGGGCTACTTGCATGATCAGGGGGCAGCAGGGCAGGCCCTACGAGAAGATGCTAAGGGACCTGAACCAGTTCAGCCTCCACAAGAGAAGGCTGAGGGGGGATCTAGTGGCCTGTTACAAACTAGTCAGAGGGGACCAGCAGGCACTGGGGGAGTCCCTGTTCCCCCGAGCTCTACCAGGTGTGATTAGAAATAACAGTCACAAGCTGGCAGAGGGTAGAATCAGGTTAGACATCAGGAGGCGCTACTTCACTGTCAGGGCAGCTAGGATCTGGAACCAACTTCCAAGAGAAGTGGTGCTGGCTCCTACCCTGGGGGTCTTTAAGAGAAGGCTAGATGAACACCTTGCTGGGGTCGTTTGACCCCAGTACTTTTTCCTGCCATGGCAGGGAGTCAGACTTGATGATCTGCTCAGGTCCATTCCGATCCTACTAACTATGAAACGATGAAGAATCCAAAGGAGGAAGTGTTTCTTTGATGAGCCAGCCAATACAGAACATAGAATGTCTTCCCCTGAAGATAAATTCAGGGTTGAAGTGTTCATCACAGCCATGGATATGCTTCTCTCAGATCTCCAAAGCCTAGCTGAGATCATGGGGAAACTCTCAAGTTTGTTCTCACCCACACTTGACCTACCAGCTGTGACAGAGGATGACGAAATTGCAAAGTTTGCAGGGTCGCTGCCCACCATATATCCACGAGATGTGAACAAGGATGAATTGCAAGAACTTTGCCTGATTTACAAAATCAGGAAAGACTGAGATTTGTGCAACTCTGAAGGAGCCATGGGCACTGCAGTTGAGCTTCTCAACTGGATTTATTGCAAAGCTGTAGAATTTGTGTTCCCTCAGATATGCATTAGCTTGAAATTGTTCATTGCCCTGCCACTCTCTGTTGCATCCAGGGAACACACTTTTAGTAAGCTTAAGATTATTAAGAACTACCTGCGGTCAGTGATCAGGAAGGATAGGCTGAACCATTTGATCATGCTCTCAGTGGAGAATGCACTTGCAAAGCAAATAAATTATGATGATGTAATGGATGATTTTGCATACAGGATGGCAAGAAAGAAATACTTTACTTATACTTTCCTCTTCTCATTTTGTTCTTAAGTTCCTAATTTTGTATCATAAGTTTAATAAATGTTTCACTTGCAAACTGTTAATGTCATTTTGATTTAGTAACCTGTCTCCAGGGTAAATTCTCTCTACTTAGCCCTCCTTGCCACGGGAACACGTGGGGAAAGTCGGCTTGTTCCCACTTCCCAGGACAAGAGAAGGAGAAGCCGCATGTGAGAATTCCCACGTGATACATGCGTGTGAGAATTCTTGCATGTGGTCCCTCAGCTTTGTACACACACATGGGTCCTTGCTGAGGGCAGTGGTAGGACCCTAACATCACACCTTCCCTAGGCCCCATAAACCCTCTGGGTGGCCCTGGTTCTTGGGCTCTAAATAGATATCACATTTGTCCCAGAGGAAAGCCTTTTGTCTTGGGATCCTACAAATGTACACATGCATTATCCTGCTTCATGGGCCTCTGAAGCATGTGGGATAAAACATCCTAATGCTTTTTTCTAGGACATGGATGTATACATCTGTCAGGTTATAGAAAGTCATTTCATAGACAAGCTAACTATTCTGTGTGCTCTTGCTTGGCACCTACAGGCAGAGTAGCAGCAATGCAAGTCAGGAGGGTATCCAATCAGGTGAGTAACACCTGATTGGATACAGGCCAAACCCCAAAACAATCAGGCCTGCCTCAAGAGCAATGTTTATTTACAGCTTTGGAAAAGAATGTAATAGAAGAATTATTTTATACAGTTCACATTTTGTTGGATAGACATCAAAGATAATTTTAAAATAAAAGTTTATTGGCTTGTATTCCTAACCCTAAGTAAAATGGATATTGGGCCACATACCTTCCTGCACTGAGAACCACTTGGGAAAGAAAGTGGAGAGTCAGCACCAGAAAGCTAGTTTTCACTTCCTGGTTCTATAAGCTTAATGTCAGACCCACTGGGGTAATGGGAGCAGGACTAGATTCATAGGGCTAGATCTTTCAGTTTTATCAGCATCACTTGAAGTGCAGTCAGTGAAATCACTAAAATTAATGGAGCTAGGGTGACTTTTACCAGTGTAGGAGTTGACCTTTTAGGTCTGATTTTAAAGATGTGGCAAGCACTGACAGTTCATATTGACTTCACTAGCAGCTCTGGGTCCTCAGTACCTCTAAAAATCTGACACTTAAAGACAAGGATGATATTCAGTGGAAAATCTACTGTCCAAGGGCAGCCAGGCCACTTCTCATCTGAACAATCATAACAGCAATAGCTTTGTTCCTAGAACAGCTGCTTCTATGCATACTGTAGGGAGGTTATAGTCTAGCCTTTAAAATTGCTCAGGATGATTCCCTGGAGTTTTCATGGATTCTAACTACCAAGTGTTTAGTGTTTCAATTACAAATGGTTTAACACTGCTATAAAAACTGTCACCAGTAAAATGTTACTCTTAATTCAATAAGAGATTGGCATTCACAAGCCTCATTACAACAATTTAACAGGTGAAAATAGTTTCAGTGCCCCAACTAAAGACTACAAAAATTCTGTCTTATTGTCTTTCTCTGGTTTTTGATAGATGCTGCAGGGTCTAGAAGTTTGCATCATACCACTAGAAGTCTAATACTATGTTAATAACCATACCAACACATTGGTCTACTGTCAGCTCTCAAAAAAGCAACATGCAACCGAACAGGAGGTACCTTCCTATCTATCATTAATTCTGTTAAGAATTTTATTTGTATTTATTGGAGGTAATACATCTCAGAGATAGATGGGGGACAAAAGCATTTTGTGGATACTTTGGAGAGTGTTTATGGCTCAGGAAATGAGGACCCTTAAAAGAAGCCACCTTGACCATTCAGCTGGAACACTGTTGGAATGTGCCCGGTTTAACAAGAAAATTAATAAATACCAGAGATGTATTGAATTTGCAATATCTGCCACCCAATTCTATTTATACATGTAATGAGAAAAGAGAGGATATAGTAATTACCGAAGCAAAATTATGTAGTGATCATTGAGACTACTGTATAGTTCTCACAGGATATTTTTAAATGAAAGAACCAAGCTATAGAATGGTGTGCCAGGTACATAAATTTTTAGCAGGAAGCTAAAAGAGCAGAATGGAAAAATAAAGCACATAATGATTAATCTTACAAAGGGACAATCCAACAGAGTGCTGAGCATCATTTCAAAGATGCTGAGACTTTTCAATGCCTATGTTATGAGAGCAAACAAAACTTCTCAGAAGGTGTTTGGCATCTTGCAGAATTAGGTCTTAAAACATCAAATAGATTTTTTTAATTATGTTGCCACAGTTAATGTTTATTTCATTTACAGTAGAATTTTCAATAGCAATGAATCATGGCACCTTGAATACCTAAAAAGATTGCATTATGCAATAATATGACATATTTATAATTTGTAAGAATTATTTTTTGCTATTTATAGTTACTGTGAGTATGGTAAACCTCTGTAAAAGAACAGAATAATGTATATTTGAAAGCACGGGGGAGGTAACTGATAACCCAGTTATCTGCAAGAGATGAAGGGCAAAACGATCAAATTGCTATGGGTCAAATCTTATTTTACAGTGTTACACTGTTTTATGGCATGTTTACTTTTATTAATTGAGTTCCGTGGCAATAGATTAAGTTAAATCCCTACCAGATTTCATGGACTGTGTGGAGCATATGTAAGGAACTTTACATGATAAGTGAGTGTATATATTAAAAATAATAGTGCATCAGCATTTCTTACACATTGATTCAAATGTATTTCTGTAATCTGAAGAGAACAGTTATCTTTCCCCTCTTTGAGAGACTTAACTGATTCAAACATAGAATGTATCTGAAAAATATCAAATACCTCAAAACTGTAATGGGGGAACGGCTCTTTCTTTCTGGCTGCTGACAGGAGTGTTTGGTCAGAGCTCTGAAAGCTTCTCCCTATTTTGTGAGACTCTCTCCATGTACTGTTTTGTTTTCCCTCCTCTAGAGAGTCTGACCCCTTTCCCAGCATAGTCCCCCATTTTTCATTACTTTTTCCTGCCTTTTTTCCTTGGGCCTTTCTCTTGCAGTCACCTGTTTCTCCCTGCAGCTTTCTGCTGCTTATTGTTTTCCCTTCCTTTCCCTGCTACATTGCTTACATTTCTGCTCTCACCTGGGGTAAGTTAGTTTGTTTGTTTCCAGCTTCTTTGTTCCCTGTTGGCAAAGGGCTGCCCATCCCCCACCCCTCTGGTTCCTTGCAGGGTTAACCCTTTTTTTTTGCTGGAATGGCTGAAGGCAGCTTCTAGCAGTGAACTCTGGGCCTCACTGGATCAACTCAGAGCTTTGGTCTCTGGCTTCATGCCCCTCCTTACATTGGAGGGGAGGAGTGTTCTACCGCTGTGTGGGTGCTCACAGGATGCAACCATGTCCTCTATGCTGCCCGGGTGAGTTCAGTCCTAGTCATCTTCCTCAGCTCCCCTGCTTTAGTGCATGAGGTTGTGATGGCAAGTGTTTTGGTCAGGGGTATTTTTTGCCATGTAACACCTCTAGACACACCAGTTGTACAGAATAATGACTGACCCAGTAACCATACTGCTGCTTGGCAGCAAGGTGCCTGAACTCCAGCATGTCCGGCTAGAGATGTGCGGGTTTGTGGCGAGAGATGTGCGGGTGAAAGCCCATTGCTCCCCTGCTCCCCGAAGCCCCCCAGAAACCCCCCCAGCAGCTACAGAACCCCCAGCACAGCCAGAGGCAAGCAGGGCCCATGGTGGGAGGGGGTTAAGCCCTCACTGAGTGGGAGGAGGCGGCTAAGTGGAGCCGGGCCGGGCCCCACCCAGGCCCCTACTTGGCCCAGCACCCCAGGGAGAGAGAGGTAGGAGGGGGCACTCACCAGTCCCCCTCCAGTAGGGCAGGGCCCTCCCTTGCCTGAGAGCAACTTTCCCCAAAGGCGGGCCCACTGTGCATGCACGCAGTTCAAAAGGGCCCGCTAACAGCAAAAAAAATTAGGCTCTGGAGCGGTGAGAGATAAGCAGGTGAAAGCCTGCCACTCCCCTGAAGCCCTCCAGAGACCCTCCAGCATCCATGGAGCCCCCCCGCTGATCCCCAGCACAGCTGGAGCCAAGCGGGGCCTGTGGTGGGAGGGGGTTAACCCCTCACTGAGTGGGAGGAGGCAGCTGAGTGGAGCCAGGCTGGGTCAAGCCCCACCCAGGCCCCTACTTCACCCAGCCCCCCAGGGAGCCATGCAAACAGGCTGAGCAAACAGTCATGCTTGCCAGCCGGCACATGAGTTAGCGTGGAGCTCATGCAGAAGGGCACGCGGGAGGGCCTGAGACCCAGCCTGCGACCCCCCCCCCCCAGGGTAGACAGACCCGGGTGTAGCCAGCCTACCAGAGGCATGACACAGATGGGCACGTGTTGCACCCCAAGGGTCCCCTCGGGCTCTATGGCCAACCCTCTGGCACCTCAGAGACTGCCACCCAGACAGAGGCCATGGTTCCAGGCTCCATGCAGATGGAGCCCCTGGCTCTCAGCTGCGTGCACTGCCTGCCCCTTTTTCAGGCTCTGGCAGCTGGAAGCATAGCCACCTCCCCGTGTGGGGTCTGCTCCCTTTTGGGGTCTCTGGTGTGCCAGCTGGAGGAGCTCCAGGCCACAGTCCAGAGACTGCATGCCATCAGGGACTGTGAGCAGGAGATTGACTCCTACTGACAGATCCTTCTCCCTCAGGAGCCAGAGGGTAGATCACCATCTCCCTCCAGGACAAAGGAGGACTCCAGGACCTCCCACTCTGTTCAGTCTGGAGCATGGACCAAGGTGGTCAAGGGCCCTAAGGCCTGCCGCACCAAGGCCCCTGCCCCACCAGAGCTTAGCAACAGGTACACACCTCTTGCTGCTCCAGCAGAGCCTGCTGAATTGCCAGCTCCTGCAGGCAACACAGGCTCAACTGCAGCTACCGCCCCCGCTCTCCCCAAGACAAAACGTAAGGTGTTTGTTGTGGGAGACTCCATCCTGAGGGGGCAATCTGCCGCTCTGACCCCTTAGCTCGGGAAGTCTGCTGCTTCCTGGGGGCCTGCATCTGGGACATTGCAGAGAAGATCCCTAAGCTCCTCCAGCCCACAGACCACTATCCTATGCTCCTTATTCATGTGGGCACCTATGATATGGTTTGGAGCACTCCCAGCTGGGTCTTGAGTCACTACAGGGATTTGAGAGTGGGGCTAAAGGGTCTGGGGCACAGGTGGTGTTCTCGTCGATCCTCCCAGTCTCGGGCTATGGGCTGAGGAGGGAAAGGAGGAACTACGTAGTTAACCAAAGTTTGCGGTGCTGGTGTCATCAGAAGGGCTTTGGCTTTCATGACCACAGCCTGCTCTTCGGTGAGAGAGCCAGTGAGCTGCTGGTAAGAGATGGCCTCCACCTCTCTCTCCTGGAGAGGAGGCTCTTCTCAGCCAGACTGGCTGACCTGCTCCACTGGGTTTTAAACTAAGGACAGGGGGACTACCGCCACTGCTGGTCCACTGAGCAACCCTTGCAAAGCCAGCAGGCCAATGCACTTAAGGGAGCGTACCCCTGCCCCAGCCCTGGTACAATCTGTGGACAAGGCAAGAGCCCCCAAGGGAACACTTGCTGCCCATACACAAACGCCAGGAACTTGGGGAATAAGCAGGAGGAGCTCGTCCTCCTGCTCAATGCAAATAATTATGATGTCATAGGGATAGCAGAGGCCTTGTGAGACGCCACCCATGACTGGACCTCGGGTATAGATGGCTATACCCTGTACAGGAGGGATTGTGTAGATAAAAGGGCAGGGGTGTAGCTCTCTATGTTAAGGAAAGCTACATGTCCCTGCAAGCTGATATTGGTGACCAGGGTGGATGACTGGAGCTCCTCTGGGTTAAAATCCATGGGGAACACGGCACAGGGGACACAATGGTGGGAGTCTACTACAGACCTCCCACCCAAAGTCAAGAGCTTGACCGGGAGTTTGCCCAGGAACTGGCTGCGGCTTCAGGCTCCAGGATCATGGTTGTCATGTGTGACTTCAATTACATGGACATCTCATGGGAGGATCAGTCAGCAAAATCTGAGCAGTTACAAAGCTTCCTCTCATGCGTGGATGACCTCTACCTGAATCAGGAAGTCTATGGGCTAACAAGAGGCAAAGCGCTGCTCAACCTGGTACTGGCTACTGGGGATGACCTAACTGGTGACCTAGTGATCGATGGGAAGCTGGGTGACAGCGACCATGAGCTGATCACCTTCACCATTCGCCGTAACTCTGGCAAGTCAGTCAGCAGCACAGAAGTCCTTGACTTCAGGAAAGCTGACTTTGACAAGCTCGGGAGGCTTGTCATTGAGGCCCTAAGGGACCATGACCCCAGGGAGAGAGAGTTCAAAAAGAGTGGCTGCTCCTCAAGGGAGTGATCCTCAATGTACAAGCTAAGTCTATTCCATCCCGGAGGAAAGGCAACAAGAGGGCACAACAGTCCCTCTGGCTCTCCAGGGACCTAGCAGACCTCCTGAGGCTAAAAAGAAGGCCTACAAAGGATGGAAGATGGGATTAATCTCCAAGGAGGTTTATTTTGCACTGGTCCAGTCCTGCAGGGAGAAAACCAGGAAAGCCAAGGCTGCAACTGAACTCCAACTAGCTTTGAGTACCAAGGACAATAAAAAGTCCTTTTTCAGATATGTGGGGAGCAGGAGGATAAGAAAGGGCAAGGCTGGACCCCTGCTGAACCAGATGGGGCAACTGACAATTGAAGCCCAGGAAAAAGCCAACCTATTAAATGGGTACTTTGCTTTGGTCTTTCTTCTGTCCCATGGGACGCCCATGCCTGCTATGGGACAGGGAGGTATGGGTGCGGGAGATCCCTTGCCCTCCATTAATGCTGGCCTCGTGAAGGAACATCTTGAGAAGCTGGATAACTTCAAGTCAGCTGGCCCTGATAATCTACACCCTAGGGTACTGAAGGAACTGGCGAGCATCATAGCCCAGCCCCTAGCAAGGATCTTTAAAAACTCCTGGCACTCTAGTGTAGTGCCCGAAGACTGGAAGAAGGCCAATGTGGTGCTTATCTTCAAGAAAGGGAGGAAAGTGGATCTGGCTAACTATAGGCCCATCAGCCTGACTTCTATCCCGGGGAAGATCTTAGAAAAGTTTATTAAAGAGGCTATCCTTAATGGACTGGCCGACACCAACATCTTAGGGGATAGCCAGCATGGGTTTGTTGTTGGTAGGTCTTGCTTGACCAATCTCATTTCCTTCTATGACCAGGTAGCCTATCACCTGGAGAAGGCAGAAGAGATTGATGTCATATATCTTAACTTCAAAAAAGCCTGTGAGCTCGTATCTCATGATCACCTTTTGGCGAAACTAAGCAATTGTGGCCTTGGGTCCACCATGATCCACTGGCTAGGAAATTGGCTCCGTGGTCAGATCCAGAGGGTAGTAATTGGTGGAAGTCACTCATCATGGTATCCTGTGACCACTGGGGTCCCCCAAGGCTATGTCCTTTGTCTCATATTGTTCAACATCTTCATTAATGATGTGGACATTGGAGTTAGGAGTGGACTGGCCAAGTTTGCCAATGACACCAAACTTTCGGGCAAAACATCCACACCAGAAGACAGGCGGGTGATCCAGACTGACCTGGACTGGCTCAGCAAATGGGCGGATGAGAATCTGATGGTGTTTAACACCAACAAACGCAAGGTTCTCCACCTTGGGAAAAAAAACCTGTAGCATCCTTATGGGCTGGCTAGCACTATGGAAGAAAGAGACTTGGGAGTCATCATAGACCACAAGATGAACATGAGCCTGCAATGTGATGCTGCAGCTAGTAAAGCGACCAAAACGCTGGCTTGCATCCATAGATGCTTTTCAAGCAAATCCCAGGATGTCCTTCTCCCCCTGAACTCAGCTTTGGTGAGGCCACAGCTGGAGTATTGCATCCAGTTTTGGGCTCCACAATTCAAAAAGGATGTGGAAAAGCTTTAGAGAGTCCAGAGAAGAGCCACGCACATGATTAGAGGTCAGGAAAGCAGACCTTACGATGACAGGCTGAGAGCCATGGGGCTCTTTAGCCTGGAAAAGCACAGGCTCAGGGGTGATCTGATGGCCACCTATAAGTTTATCAGGGGTAACCACCAGTATCTAGAGGAACATTTGTTCACCAGAGCGCCCCAAGGGATGATGAGGTTGAACAGTCGTAGAATCATAGAATCAATGAGCCAGAAGGGACCTAGACAGATCATCTATCCGGCCCCCTGCCATGGGCAGGAAGGAGCACTGGGGGTGGCAACTGGGGGTGGCAGGGGTCATAAGACCCCAGACAGGTGCCTATTCAGTCTCCTCTTGAAGATCTCCAGGGAAGGTGAGAGCACCACCTCTCTGGGAAGCCTATTCCAGGCTCTGGCCAACCTTACCGTGAAGTAGTTCTTCCTAATATCTAACCTAAACCTATCCTCCCTCAGCTTGTGGCCATTGTTCCTGGTGACTCCGAGGCGGGTGCTGGTGAACAGACTTTCCCCAAGTCCCTGCTGGTGGCCCCTGATAAAGTTGTTGGCAGCCACAAGATACCCCCTCAGTCTCCTCTTGCGGAGACTGAAGAGATTCAGGTCCCTCAGCCTCTCCTCACAGGGCTGGCCACGGAGGCCCTCAACCATACGAGTGGCCTCCTCTGGACCCTCTCCAGGTTCTCCATGTCCCTCTTGAAGTGCAGCACCCAGAACTGGACACAGTATTCCAGCTGCGGCCTGAACAGCACCACATAGGGGGGAGCAAGACCTCTCTGGACCTGTTAGTGATGCCCCTGTTGATGCAGGACAGGGTACGGTTGGCTCTGCCTATTGCTTCATTGCATTAGCGACTCATATTCATCCTGGAGTCAATCCTGACTACAATATCTCTCTCTGCCTCTGTGCTGCTGAGAGGGGAGCCACAAGTGGTGCTGGGAACAAGAGTGCCTGACCCAGGAAAGCAGTACCAGCGCTTAAGACAGTCCACCCCATGTGGCGCACACTCTATCTAAAAAGCCCCCCATATCTAAAAAGGCAGGTGACCACCAGTGGTGGTTGCTACATAGGATACTGGCCACCAGCACTCTCGTCTGCCACATAGACCCGGCTGCACCGGCAGCCTGCCCTTTTGTCCAGGGGGAGTGGAGGAGGATATTCACCATGTCTTTCTTAGATGTCCCTGGTTGTCACCACTATTTGCTGCCCTCAGCATGTTACTTGAGGCGCTAGACTTGGCCTTCTTGGAGGCCAATTACTTGTTCTCCCTCCCCTACCAGGCAGCCAATGAGGGTGTCATCTGCCTAGCCAACTTTTTACTCAGCCAGGCTAAAATGGCCATCTTCAAGAGCCACAGGAACCAGCTTACTGGGGCCAGCTCAGGCGATGCCCTGCAGCTCTTTTAGTTTTTGGTGCAGGCATAACTGGCACTGGAGTTTGAGCATGTAGTCCTTCAGTGGATGATGCCCATCTTCCAGGCACATTGGGCAGTTCAGGGGGTGTTCTGCAGTGCCAAGGGTGGCTGTTTAGTCCTTTCACTGTGATACTGCTAGCCCTTTCCCAGGGTAGAGGCAGGAGTCTCAGTGGGCTCCAGGCTCTGTCTGTTGTATCAGAGCCCCTACATGGGCCGTATTTTGTTTTTTCCTTGTTGTATTGTTACCCTCTTTCCCCCTGAAATAAACCTTTGTAAAAAGTCTGTCCGTCTTTCCCTTTAAAGTTTCAGAGGAATAAAAACAACTAAACATAGGAAACAGAAAAAGAAAAAGATCTCTAGATATTTCACCTTTAGTCCACTCCAGAATCAGTTAATGGTGCATGTGTAGCTGATATTGAATATAGCCCCAAAGGACACTGTACAGATTTGAAGCAGTGCTCAGTAGAAAGAAATCTCTCTCAAATACTTGTGTTTTCTCCAACTAGCCAATGGTTTAAATCTGAATCTAAAAACAATAATTTAAAACAAAGTACCTGACGCAGGCCAGCCTAAAAAGAAATAATTTATATAACAATATCTGCTGCATTAAACTGCTTTATGGAAACACATTTTAGGCCTGATTTTCAAAAGGATCTTAAATCCATCCTTTTCTCAAAAGCACAGATCCATGTACGTACACCGTACTACGTATATCTATAAAAACTCCAGCATTTAGTAGGAGGCAGTTTTACACATGAGTCAATAAAACCAGTTTTTTCCTTTGTTATGAAACATGCCTTAGTCTATACAAATCTGTATAAGCAATTATTAGGGTCTAAAAGGTGTGTGTATGTGTTGGGGAAATGGACTATAGTTTTATGAGGTCCTCACAACAGCCAGTTGGAACCAGATATTTTATTGTGCAGCAATTCTTAATACACTGTATGAAGCAGGACTCTGTTGAACTCCTTGGATTTTTATGATTCATGAACAACACATAGTACTGTCAGAAAAAAATAAAACACTAAGAAACTTCTTTAGGTGTAAGATTGAAGTAGGTAAAAATCCCCACTAGAGTTGAAATCTTCTAGAAGCACGGATAACAAATGGACATGGCTTAAATAGGTGCATTTAAGATCTCTGGGTACATCTACACATGATGCTACATTGCCATAGCAATGTGCAAAACCCATGATGCCACAGCTAAATCAGCATAGCAACGTGCTCCCCCATTATAGTGTATTGCTATGGCGAAGTAGTGCCTAAAAATAACTGCGTAGCATGCATGACACAGTACCATCTGTTACTGAGCCATCTTTTAGTACTTCCAAGAGGAAGTACTAAATGAAAGTGCAGTAACAATAGCACCACATGGCCATGTGTAGAAGCGTTCTCTCCATAGCAGACCTTGAATTTTTTTTTTTAAGACTTGTATTCCTTGACCTGAGTGACTAATTTCCTTGCCTTAAGGATTTTCCATCTTGTTTTCAAAGTGACACCAACTCAAATGATTTTGTATCCATTACGTTCCCTAGCCCCTTCAGTACCGTGTCATTTTAGTCACTATTCATTTTAAAATCATATCCTCTCACATTTGGTTTACGCATGAAGCTCCTATTATATTTGTGCATAGCAGATTTTAGCCCTTTTGTTCTGCTGCTGCTTAGTACTGAAAACCAAATCTTCCCTCTTTCCACTTCTTACTCTCGCAGTTTCATCTCTCTGAGTCATTTATTTATTTTTGCCTTTTAAAGCATCAGGAACTCTTAAAATTTATATTAAAATAATAAATAGGAACTGTTTGTAAGTGGAGAGCTACGGGCCAGTGGAAGACATAATAACATGTCACCTGCAGGAACAAGGTTGGAAATAAGTCCTGGTGCCTTACTCAGCCCCCTTGAGCTCCAGGGTTTCTGACGTCACTGGCTTTCTCAGCTTTCCTGATTTGCAACATGCTCTTTCTTTCCCTTTTCCTACACTTTCTATAAGTATTCTTTAAAAAAAATCCTGTCATTGCTACTTCATGTGAAGTTCCATTGCCAGGAATAATGGTGAGAGTGCTAATATTAAAACATGGCAGTGGCCCCAGGCATTTTTACCACTATGTTGCATAGAACTGTTCTAAGCAGGTTTACATGACAGATGTGAGAACAGATTTCTCCGAACAAAGGATTTTTCAGAACAAAGCTTATTATAAATATGTTCTCAATTTCTCTTTTTTCTATACCCCAATTCCATCCCATTCAACTTCCTTTCCCAGTTCTAATAGTCATTCTTTTTTTCCCCCTTTCTCTCCACCTTCAAGGAATTAATGGCCCAACTCTCATGAGCTCTTTAGCTATAATTTTACAAATATTTCTAGCTTCATTCTCTGCCTAATGTATGCTTAGAGACCACGATACATAATCTTTAAGAAGTGGTCATGTGTCTGGGCTGGTTATTTCCTTTATGTGTACCCTCCTATGTCTAGCATCTATCTTCCCTGGATGGATTTATTTTTGGATGCAAATAAGATTCACATTGACAAAGCTGAAATATTTCTTCCATCTCTCTCTCTGTCTTCTAAATTAAGACTTCTGACCCATACATGCCTCTAATCTAATGTTATATAATTCACTTTATTAAATAGGACTTTTAAAAGAAAATAAGCCACAATATCTGATATATTCCTGGGAATTAATGAAAAGTCAGATGCATTATGGGTTTTTGGATATCCTACATCAGGGATGGCCAACCTACAGCATGGCTGCCACAAGGGGCATGAGTAGCCTCTGTACATCGCATGCAATAGATTAGAGAAGGAACAAGCAGCACAGTGGCAGATAGGGCAAGAAGAAAGCAGAGCAGCAGATCAGGCAGGGGAAGAGGATCATAGTGGTACTCAGTGAGGGTACATGGCTAACTTGTAGTTTTGGCTTAGAGATGTTATTTAAAGGTCTGTTTTGGGGAACTGACTTGTACATATAATTCTTAGAAATCTTTTAACCCCTGCTGCCCATCTTGAACCATCCTAATGCATATATCTGTATATATGCATTAGGATGGTTTAAGATGAGTGGCAGAGGTTAATTGATTTCTAAGACCTTGGGTCTTACACACAGTTTCACCCAACTTTGGAAGCAGACAAGCTGTCTAACACAACAAAGCCAACAGATACACACATAGCCTAAGAATTCAGAGGGCATGCTGTAACATGAGATCACAGCCTTCAAGGCAGACAGGTTGTCTAACAACAAGGGCATATAATCTGGGAAAACAGCCTGAGAACCAAGGAAGTATATACGATACTGCCCATAACATAAGTGACATCAGCTGCAAGGCTCCAGAGCAGCAAGGGGGAGCCCCCAAGCCCCAGTTTTGGGGGAACAGACCAAATTAGGAGAAGGCTTGGGAGTCTATGTGGACATGTGACCACAGAGACAACCAACCAGAGAGAGACACAGATGAGGAGTCATCAGGAGTCATGAAGAGAAAAGAAGCTTACAAAAGAAGAGACTTGAGAGTAAATAGGGATCCCTCCTTCTCAATCCTCCCTTTGTCCCGTCCCTTCTTTTACTCCTCAAGAGGAGTCCATGTCTCTGTTCCCTGGGAAGGGTCCCCAAGGCCAGCATAGAGAACATACAACCAGCCCATCTCATGCATCCCACTGGAGGAGGGCTGTGGGCCTCGACATCCCACCTTCAGACTCCTGACATCTGACACCTAAGAGAATGAACCTCAGACTGTATCCTCACCAGATGTACTTGAACTCTGAAGACAGCCCTGGGCTTTGGTAGATGTACAGAATTATTTGATTGCTTGTATTTTTTTTTCTTGTTATCACTGTGTATCAATAAATTTGCCTATTATCAAATGGAAAGGTCATGGTTGGTCTGAGGGTGGTCCCCCTACCCCAAACAAGGTACCTGGATCCTAAATCCAGAGCCTACAGTGGCATGTCTGTCAAAAAGTTTGGCTCTTTCTGCCCTACATCTTTCTTCAGTTTGGGAGGTGGACATTCACTTGTAGTTTCTATAAGTAAAGGCTTCCTTTATGGGCAATTTTATATTAGGCTCACAGTATAGCCAGGAACGTTCCCAGTATGAAAATCAAACTCATAACATTTATGCTGCTTTGATGATCTTTTATAATCTCCATATTCAGGAGATTTAAGTGCATAATAGTTTCTTCACCAGCCACCGGTGCACATATATATAACTATCACTGTCCTATCTATCTATCTATCTATATAAATAGATATGCGCGCAGAAAGGTTCTCAAAACACTGGTAACCTAAACAGCAGTTTATACACTACCATTTTTATGGTTTAATTTGAATCAGCAGTCAATATATTAATGTCTGGACATATTAAGCATCTGTCTTTTTTCTGGTATATCTAAATATGTGCCTGGTTCCTGACATCTCTCTTTTCATTCAGTTGTTTAATATAATCATGTGCTATCTGCTGAAATACCCAATATTTACATATAAGGAAAGATTGGAAGAATCAGGATTATTAGTCTGCTGAAGAGAAAACAAAGGAGGATTTCATGACAATCTTCAAATAGAAAAGGGTTGTTATAATAAGGAGATGGTAGTATATAAAGGAGATGGTGATTAACTATTCTTTGTGTCTACAGAGGACAGTGTGAAAAGTAATGGCAAGAGTGTAGCTAGGGTGGGATGAATGGGGCAACTACTCCTGGCTCCAACTTGCCAGGAAGTGGCCAGTTACAAATTGCAAACATGGTGGTAACTGGAAGTTGCCACTGCCCCTGTGCCACAGGCATCCAGCTATGTCCCTACATTTCTGAGTAATGGGATTAAATTACAACATGAAATGTAGTTTGGATATTAGTAGGATATTTCTAATTATAAGGGTGATTAATTCTGGAACAGATTAATTTGAGAGACTGGGGAATCTCCATTACTGGAAATGTAAGTGCAGGTTATACAAGCACTTGGCGGGTGTGGTTTAGACAGGAATGTTCCTGCCTCGAATTAAATGACCATTTGAGGCCTCTTCTAACCCTATTTTCCTATGATGCTATTACTCAACATGTCCTGGTGATGTGTTGAGTGAATACTGAGAATCAGAAGAACCTTCAACAGATCTATGCAAGCATAAGCAGTCTTTCTACTTCGTTTCTTTTCTATATAAAAACAACTATAACTGTGAACTGAAAATAACTATACTAAATCCCCCGTTATTCAAGACTGAATATTTCAACTTCAGTTCCTCACTGCCACAACCAGCTTTTCCATCAAATTATAAATTTAGAATCAATAACTACAAATGTTACACTAAACAGCATCCTACCAAGAATACTCTTTAGCAGATCACAGCCCAGTCCAATCTAAAAGTTATACTCCTCATTATGACTGAAGTGTATTGCCTGCTTCTGAACTCTGCATATATAATTACATGACTCTTTCTAAAATTAGAATGGATTGGGGGGTGCTGATCATTGTCACAGGAGATGAAAGAAACAAGAAAACTAGTTATGCCTTTTTTTTTTTTCTAAAGGTGGACACCCTCTACTCTACAGTACATTTGCAATGGATAAACAACATTGAGGGTTTCATAGTCTGGCTCATCTGTTTCATGCACTTTCAGCATTCATCATTATACACCTCAAGACAGGAACAATACCAACATAAAAGACCAGATTAAATGAGTAGTGAGAACATACTCTTTTAGGCTTTCTTTGCAACCTTGATGACTAGAAACTTGCTCTCTCTAAAATGTAAGTTTATATTCTGGAGGCCAAGATGCAAGCATTAGAGAGGTATAAATAGAATATACCTCCACTTAGGGTGCATATAAGTGTTCAAATCAACCAGCTGAAGTTTAGCAATTTAGTTTAACCCATTTAAAACTAAACTGGTTGACAATGAGACCAGTGTACAAAGGGTGGTCAGTGTGTTTTGTAGACGGCCTACGTCCAATTCACATAAACACCATGTCAGCTGGAACCCATAAGGAAACTTCCATATGAAGAGTCCTGCTTTCAGAAGGTCCAAACACGTAAGAGGGAGCAATGATGCAGAAGGTGCTGACAGCAGCACCAAATGAAAAGGGGAGAGGACCAAACAACTTTGAGTTCCATACCTGACATTCTCTCCTGCCTCTCCTACAACAGTAGGCTATGATGCTTCTGTAGCCCCATCAGTTATGATGATGTTGGCAGTTTAGAGAAGTTGCTTTGCCAAACTGGAATACCAAAATTACATGGGAGTTTGGGAGTAGGGGACAAGGTTCTGGGTATGTCTTCAATGTTAGCATTAGTGTGTGACATGAGTAACAGGCAAACTTGCCCTTTGTAAAGTAGTAGGATGACTGAGTGCCACCAAAGATTGTCAGTAGATGTACACAAAGCTTTATATAGCCACCTAAGTCTGAATTTGGCCCAATTACATTAGATTTGCTTGTATCTTTAAATGTATGGCTTAGTAAAAAGCCTAATGGAGATAATAATTTTTCTCTAATGCCTAGGAGAATATTTTCAGATCATCAAGCATTACTATATGTCCTAAATTCAGCATGCAAGAGATTAAACTAGACAGAAAATGCAATCCAAAACCCAGTGAAGTTAATGGAGAGAGTCTCACAGACATCAACAGGGTTGGATCAGGTCCTAAGTGCTGCTTTAGTACTATGTGTGGAGAGGCGAGGACATCAATTCTCAGGTGTCATTTTGAAAATTTCTCCCTTTTGGATGAAACTGCTTGAGATGATCTCACGAATTATGGCAATTCCAATAATAAGTGCTGGCTTGGCTTCAAAAGACACAATTCTGGAGGAATATCTTTCTCCCCCAGTGTTCTTAAACTCATTTAGTTTTTAGTAGCCGGTGCCAAACAATCCATCCCACATAAATGGAAACAAAGTTCTCCAAGGAGCTTTTCTACTTGGCTCCAGGAGATTTCTTAGTGCCAACTCAGTCAGTGCTGAATTTACAATAAAGGAAAAGAGAGTCAGTTTAAGTATCTACTTGGTCTCCTTAGAAACATTTTTTGGGAAACAAATTTTCTATTCAGGCTCCTAGCTACAATTAAACCTAAGAATTATGGGAATCCAGCATGGGGGTGGTGAGAGAGAGAAGTGTACAAGTCCCATGTCTAGCAATCACTTTAATCCCTATTCTCTTATCTCCCTATCAACTGCTTCTCTCTTCTGTAAACCCCCTCACTCTTTTCTGTCATAACTAAATATTAACCTACTGCTCACACTTTGACCTGCTTTATTGTGCTTCAACCAACATCTTCACATTCTATCATGCCTATGAACCAAGGAAATCCCCTCTCATGCATGGTTGAATTTATTAATTAATCAGGATTCATTTGCTAGTGCTTGTGCAGCACTTAGAACATGTGCAGTGATATTTCCTTTAAGTGCTAAAGGAAATATCTGTTTATTAAAATCAAGAGTTTTGCTGAATAGTCAAGGGAGGAGAATATTGCCTATTCTAGAACTGTGGAGAGAGCGTTATTCCATGACACTTGGGAGAGCACATAAATATCAACAGACGCTCCCTATACCTGAAGAGGGTTGTTTGTGCCCAAAAGCTTGCAAACAACAATTTCCCAGCTATTTAGGTTGTGTAATAAAAGATATCACATCTACCGAAAGAACCTTGTCCACCTATGTCCATAGGCTAACACAGATACAGCCAACAAACCTAATTCCATGACAGCAACACTATTTGCAAGCTGAAGCACCTATGGGGTCTGGTCCTGACACAAAAACACAGGGGCTTAGGTTAGTAGTGCAAGCTACTCAAACACAAGGCACCGTGACAGTCTCTGTTGTAGAAGAAATAAAAATATGGTTCTTTTTTAATGTCTCTAGGGTGTAGAACACTCCTGAAGGACAGCAAAACAATCTCTGTCTTAATTCCACTAGTTTACTTAGTTGACTGGTTGTGCCAAGGAAGATAAACTTTACACAATACTCAGTCCATCCTTGTGAATTTCATACAATTCCATGGAGCTGGAAATAGGTTTGAGTCACAATTACTCCTGGAATACTCCATAGCACTATATACCATTGCCAGCCCATCATGGCACAACAGTTAAAAGTCCCAAGATAGCTCATAACCAAGGACCTGGGTTTTCCTTTCCCTGCAGAAAATTCAGGTTTTCTCTTTTAAAGGAAACAAACAATGAAGGAGAAAAATGCAGATGGTATCAAGTGATATTCCTGAGGCATTGGTATTGAGTGTAGTATTATTTAATATCTTAATTAATTAATCATTTTGTTTATGGGAACAAATGCATACTTAGCAAATTTGTGGATGATACCAAGTTGAATGGAATTACAGATGCTGGAAGGTAGGGCAAAGATCCAGATGATCTGGACAGACTGGATAAATGGTCCAGAATCAATTAAATGAAATTCAGCAACAAGTGCAACATTCTGCATTTGGGATGAAATAATCTCATTTACATATAAAGATTAGGGTATGATTGGCTAGGCTGTAGTACTGCAGAGAAGGACCTGGGGACTAGAAACTGAATAAGCCAAAAGTGTGCTCTCTTGTTGGAAAAACAAACAAACAAACAAAAACCTAGCTTGTTATATTCACAGGAGTTTCACTTGGATGTCAAAGGAAGAGATTCTTCCACTCTGTTAGGAACTGGTAAGCCCTCTCCTGAAATGGTGTGTTCAGTTTGGGCTGTGGTCTTCAAGAAAGATGTGTACAGGTTGGCAAGAGTCCAGCAGAGGCCAACAACAATTATTAGAGGCCAAGAAATGTGACATATGAAGAAAAGTGGAAAGAGCTGGGATTATTTACTCTAGAGAAAAGAAGATTGAGGGGGGGATTTGATAATACTTCAAAACAGTATGGCTATGGGGCATTAGAATAGGCTACCTAGAGAACCTGTAGAATCTCTATCCCTGGAAATTTTCAAGAGCAGGTTAAACAGACTCTTGACTGGGGTGGTTTAGTCAGGAATATTCTTGCAATTAGCAAAGAGGAAGCTGAAGTAGTTGATTTAATTAGAAACCCAACTTTCTTATGATGCTGTTCTTATGACCCTAGATCCTCATCCCCCAAATACTTAGATCCTCATCTGATGAAGATCAACCCAGTCTTTGAAGTATTTTTCTGATGTAAACTAGCTGAATAACCAGCCTTAAGGCCTATTATGATTTCCTTGCTCCTTGACCCCTACCTATTTTGTCTTTTGGGCTGAAAGCTCTTTGGAACAGGTCTTGACATTTATTATGTTTGTACAGTTCCTAGTTTAGTGAGTTCCTGACTACATATATCCATGGGAGAGACCTCCGCCCGCTCAAAACACCCAAGTAAATGATGGCAGCAGGTTCCTGTCAAGTCTGGGGCCAAGGTGGCTTATATTATTGCTGTGCCTGCTCACATCCCCCTTGCAAACAGGTATGTGGCCCTAGCTACCCAGGAGGAGAGGGTAGAAGAACATATCCCCAGAGTCATTGAGGCTGCTCCACCTACATCACAGGTGGTGAAGAGGCAGCCCCCAAGGAAGAAGAGATGCAGAGTTCTGGTCACTGGGGACTCCATTCCTAGGGAAACTGATGGCCCAATCTGTTGCTCCGGCCCCTTGTTGCAGGAGGTCTGCTGCATGCCCGGTGCAAGGATTTGGGATGTCACAGAGACCATACCAAAGATCATTAAGCCCTTGGACTATTACCCCCTAGTTGTGGTCCATGTGGGGACTAATGATGCATCTAACGGTAAGACTGACTCCATCATGGAAGACTACAAGGCCATGGGTCATCTACCAAGGACATGGGAGCCCAGGTGGTATTTTCCTCCATCCTCCCAGGAAGTGTACAGATTGGCACCATGAGGCCTGTATCAGTGTAGTTAACCAGCATCTTCGGAGCTGGTGCTACGAGGCAGGCTTTGGATTTCTGGATAATGACCCATATTTCTGGGCTGAAAGCATGTTGGGGAGGGATGGACTACATCTCTCACCCAAGGGAAACACATTTTTTCCTCTAGGTTGGCTGATCTTGTTTGGCAGGCTTTAAATTAGCTTCACTGGGGGGAGGGCTGCCCAAAGAGGAAGGGATGTTTTGCCACCTAGGAAGGCAACAAGAGAAACAGAAACCCAGGTAAGCAACAATGGGCACAGCAGTCCTGGGAGCAGGAGGGAGGTACATGCACTCTCAGGAGGCCTCACATGTCTGTACACTAATGTACGTAGTATGGGAGGCAAGCAGGAGGAACTTTGCTTTCTGATAGCAGGGAAGAATCCATACTTAGTGGGGCTCACAGAAACCTGGTGGGATCCTACCCATGACTGGGTGGTGGGTATTCAGGGATACACACTGTATATTAGGAACAGGACTGGGAGGAAAGGCGGGGTGGGGGTTGAAAAGTCTAATCTGATAATACAACAAGCCATAAAATATGAAAATCAGTATTAAATATAATCTATAAATATAAAATTGAAACCATTAACTATAATTTAAAAGCTTAACTAAAATACATCAAAGGCAAGATGCAAAAGCATTTACTTTTTACTCAAAAACCACACAACATGGCTTGAGTCTTATGAACTGCTCTCTCCAACAAAAATCTGTTCCAGCAACATTTCAATTAGTATTGTATTTGTATTTTTGGCCAATTATTCTTTTCAGCATTAAAAATGCTGAAAACTTAGGGTAATTCAAGACTTTGGAATTTGTTGGTGTCCCTGACGGGCCTTCGTAGATCTCTACTAGTAGTCTGGCTCTCCATTTTGGTGACCACCCTCTTCACCGAGTGTTGGTGTTACTGGGTTAGGTTGTATTCCCGCTTTGCCAACCCCGCTTCTTGCTTGCCATGACTTTGCTGTTATCCCAGTGGGGCGGGGCTAGTTCACAGGTCCCTCGGTGTCCCAGGTCGGCCTCATTGGTTACGTATGGGGCTCCTGCTACCCCTACATCCTGGCCTCACGCTACGTGTGGGCTCCACTTCCCTGCGCCTGCTCAGTGATGTTCCTTCAGACTTCTATAATGGCCTTCCCCACCTGTATAGGTGTCCCAGCCCTACTGCAATAGATAATCTCCACCACCGATCCATCACCCTACACCATGAGCTGTGTACTTCCTCAAAGTGACCCTACCATATGGACTACCTCCCTGACTTATCACCAGCACCCTCTGATAGTGCCCAGGAGTAACGCTTCCTGGATGGATATTTCGCACTGTCCCCTTACTCTTCGATCAGCGCCTTCTATTCTTGGCTTTCTTTCCCACCAGGTGATCCTTCAGCCTCACGCCCCTCTTTGGCGCTTCCCATACCCACTGCCTCGGCACTTATTTCCTGTGGCTCGGAATCCTCCTGGGTGGTCTTGATCCTCCACTGCTCACCCAATCTGGCGTCTCGGGCTCTATCCACCGGTGATCCAGCCGTTCTGCTTCTTCTCCGGGCCGCCGGACTCTCCAGCACTCCAGCTCTGCAGCGTCTGTCCCACTGGGCTAATGATGAGGACGGCTCTGATAGTCGTTTGCTCCCCTCTCCATCCATTGCCTCCGGAGCAGCAGCCACTATTTTTAAATCCCCTGGCCTGCGTCTGACGTCACCGTCAGCTGCCAGCCACAGCTATACATAGACGCGGCTAACGAGCTGCGCGGGCTCTCCCTCCATTGCGGCATCCCTCATCCCGCTCTTCCGGTAAGTCTTCTTGGCTTCCTCAGGTACCAGGACAGTTGGATTTTTCATATCAGATCAATAATTTCAGCTATGTATGGTATGTCTATATCACTTCCACTGCTATGAGACACTAGATATAGATATAGAGCAGTATAGCCACAGAAATATGAAAAAGAGTGTGGAATAGAGAACCCACCTGAGAAGTTAAGTAAATATTCAGGTGGTTAGTTGTACTTAGTTCCATGCTAGTGCAGCTAAATTGTTAGCTTAAAGCCAAATCAGATATAACTATATAAACTGCAGTCACTGCAGTGCTTGTAGGCTATCCATACCCTTTATTTACATTCTGTAAACGTTTTGCCTAAGGATAGAGGTGTTTGGTGAACCTAATGTCAAGTACACATTTATTTAGCAATTAACTGCAAGTCAGTTGTAGGTTGATGGTAGGGTGGAAGGAAGTTTCTGACCTACTGATCTAACAGTGTTACCTCTGTATGTTGCTAGAGGATTGAGGTTGGGATAGGTTATTCATGGACTCTTATTTGCATACATAGAGAAATAAAAGAAGTAGTTATTATTAAAAGGCTGTATTGAGCCACAGCATATGCATAACAGTACAAGCACTGTACTTTGAAACATTATAGATTTAATTAGGGTAATCTAATTTAATCAATGTAATTATAAAGCCTCTTGTATGTTATGCTCAGAGGAGCATGGTTTTATCAGTTTCATCTACACTAAATTAATTTTGAATTTACCCCTTTCTAGGGTAAAATTACAGATGCTATTTCCTCCATGTGACAATAAAAAAAATCTAAACTGATAGCAAGTTATCAAGTTATGGACACTTTTTTTAAAATTAGGAAACATGATACTATACTGGTATTCAGTTGATCTGATCAGAAGATGTGACCTTAACTTCAGCATCCATCTAATGCACATCTGTTGGAGTCTGAAACTCATGGGACAGATTCTGATCCTATATGCACTATGATAAAGATAGAATACTACCACTGATTTCACTGACGTTACTCCAGATTTATATCAGTGTTAATGAGTTTTGAGGACAAGAGAGGCTTGCTCTCTGTTCTAAAAAAGTAATTTTGTTGCCCTACACTGTTTAGAATCAGCATAATTATAATCATTCACATTAGTTATTTATAATTTGTCACACTTAGCTGTCTTTGTGTTCTGGGTTCAGTTACTTAACAAGAGAAATTTCTAGTGAGAATACTCAGAAATCCAATCACAAAGTCACATGGACACAGTTTTGACAGGTGCTTTCCTTGGAATATTCTGCAAGTCATTTATCAGAGACAAAAGAAGCACAAATATGGCAAAAGGAAAATTATTTTAAATATTATTTAATTGTCTGCTGGAAATGTTTGCACTTTTATTCATGTAGAAGAGAAATTGAGTAAGATTATTCAAAATACTGTAGATAATATTTTCCATAAATTCTAGGTACCTGTCTAACCTTTTGGCTAGGGACAGATATTACACATGAACTGGCATAAGTAATCAGAAGCCAGTTTAAACCTGTAACAGAACAGAAGTTCACTGCACATAGACTGGTTTCAAAATGGATGATACTCTTTTAAGATAGACCTGAATGGATGTAGTTTCAGACTTTATTGACATAGGTTAAACCAGCTTAATCAAACTTTTGTCCCAGATGCCCTCCTGACACAAGTTAGGCCTCACTCTGTCTGCATCCCAGGATATGTTATAACCCCTGATAACCCCCCCACTCCCACCCCCTCTTGCAGTTCGGGCAGGGTAGGCTCTGCCCCAACTTATCTTCTTCAGCTGAGCCAGGGGGGTGCATCCCCAACTGGAACAGAGCCTAGACAACCTCTCCAGCCCCACTGGCTGTAGCGCAGCAGACAGGTGAGGGAGGGAACAGACCCCTGCCCTACCCTGTCCCTGGCTCCCCCCAGCTGGGGACTGCACAGCAGGGCAGTGGGGGGGAAGTAACCCAATAGCACTATTTTATTTAAAAAACTTTCCTTTTGATTCAATTTTGCAGAACCTGTATTTCTGGCCTTTACTGATCTATTTATGTTTCTTCTCATGCAGCTGTAGTACTAATGATTTGCTTTCTCTTTTCAATGCTTTTTTATGAGGTTGGTCCACTGAAACTCATCCTTTCAGAATACATGGATAACCTTATTCAAATCTTTTCTACCCTCTAAGCTACCGAATAAGAACAAGATTGGGATTCAGGCTTCCTTATAGGTTGACATTGGGAAAGTCATTTAACCTTTCTGTAGAATGCGTATAATTAATACTTACCTACATATCTCACAAGGGGACTTTTGGAATTATTGTCTGTGAGTGCTTTGAATCTTTGAAGTCTTACATACTTTCTGGGTAGAGATGATAGCATATTATTGTCAAAATATTTTTACATTAAAAAGAGTTGAAACTGTGTGGGGGTTTTTTTTCTGGACATGGTCAAAAATGAAAAAAAACACAAGTTAAGAATCCAATAATTAAAATTAAATATAATTAAAGTTAAATTTCCAAGTCAACTGGACTCAGTGGTGGACAGCTAAAAACTAATGTACCACAGGTAGAAGTTCTTTAGTGTAGTATTCAGCAATAGCCCACACCTCTAGGGAGTGGATCAGAAAAGCAAAGGCACAAACTGAATACAAATTGGCAACTGGAATCATGGAGAACAAAAAGTCCTTCTTTAGATATGTAGGAAGTTGGAGAAAATATATAGGAAACATAGGGCTCCTGATGAGTGAAATGGGACAGCTGATAACCACCACTCAGGACAAAACCAGACTCCTAAACAAAGACTTTCAGTCAGTATTCCACCTGTCTGAGGGTGTTAGCCTGCTTGACAGGATACAGGATAATCAAGGTGGGGGTGATTATCCTTCCATAGTTGGCGAAGAGTTTTTGGGGGAGCACCTAGAGAGGCTAAATATCTACAAGTGTGCAGGACTGGATGAACAACACTCAAGAGTGCTAAAAGAACTGGCCAACATCATCGTGTGACCTATGGCAAAACTATTTGAAGATTCATGGCACTCAGGAGAGGTCCCAGAAGACAGGAAGAGGGACAATGTGGTGCCTATTTTCACAAAAAGGGAGGAAGGAGGACACTGAGAATTACAGGCCAATCAGTTTGACCTCAATTCCTGGTAAAATCCAAGAAAAAAAACTATTAAAGAGTCAATTATTGATAAGCTAACAGAAGGCAGTTTTCTAAAGGACAACCAACACAGCTTCATTGCATAACTTCCTCCTATGATCAGGAAACTCAGCACCCAGATAGGGGAAATTAGGTTGATGTCATATACTTGGACTTCAAAAAGGCCTTCATCCTAGTCTCCCATGATGTCCTCATGGTAAAATTGGGAAAATGTGGCCTCAACTACTTTATGGTCCAGTGGCTAGGTAACTGGCTCTGAGATAGGACCCAGAGAGTATTAATAGATGGAACTTAGTAAACATGGTAGAAGGTGAGCAGTGGCATTCATCAGGGTTCAGTACTCAGACCAGTGCTTTTCAACACTTCATCAATAGTTCATCAACAATTCAGATTCGGGTATTAAAAGGAAACTGGCAAAGTTTGTGGATTACACCAAATTATGGGGGAGCATGGACATGCTTGAGAACAGGCTGGCAATACAGGCTGACCAATATGGACAAGCTTGTGAGGTGGGTGGATATTAACCTGATGATGTCTAACATGGAGAAATGTAAAGTGTTCCATCTGGGGAGAAATAATCCACAACACACTTACAGGCTTGGCAATGCTATGCTTGCCAGCACCATAATTGCCTATACCTTTGGTTTAGCTGACTGTTTGTTTGTTTGGTGGGGGATGTGCTGTGAGAAGCTGGGAGTGAGTGCTGACTACTGAGTTAGTGTTGGTTGCTGTGGGATTGCTGACTGGGCCTGAGTCAGCCCAGGCCCAAAAAGGTATACAAGGAGACACCCCAAACAACCAGGGAGTCTGTGACCAGGGACTGCCAAGAGGGGAGCAGTTTGCAGGCCAGTTTGTGGGTAGTACACACCATTTAGGAGTACACAGGAGCATCTGACAGAGACTTCAGGTAAGTGAATGAGGAGGGGGGCTATTAAGAGGGTGGTGACATGGAGTGCAGCCACGGATCCTGCCCTGCTGCTGCCTCTGGCTCAGATCTGCAAGGCTTCTACCCAGACAGGCCCCTTGGATGGGTTAGTAGTGCCCTGGCCCATGTCTATGGGGGTTGCCTGGTGGGACCTCTGAGACCTGGGGGTAGCGTAGGGGCTGGGGTTCTCATGCCTGCCCCACATGTGTCCAGATTGAGGCCCTGGAAGGGCAGGTGAGGGAATTCCAGGGAGAGGTGAGCAGGCTATGGGGGATCAGGGCTGCAGAGGATAAGCTTGATATATACTTTCATTCTCTTCAGGGCAAGACACCTAGCACAGAGACATCATGGGAGAGTCTCAGGAAAGCTGAATGGAGGGCAGTCACCTCCAGAGCTAGACAATATGTGGCTCCAACTGCTTCCCCAATGCAACTGGGGAACAGATATAAATCCCTGACAGCACTGGAGGATGATGCAGCCAAAGAAACTGCAGGGGAAGACATGTCGGCAACAAATACCAGGCAGGTCGAGTGACAATTGAGCAGCCGGAGGAAGAGATGCCAGGTCATTGTCATGGGCAACTGCCTCCTGAGAGGCACAGAGGGGACTATCTGTCAACCAGATCCCAGGGCACAGGAGGTATGCTGCGTACCTGGATCCAGGATCTAGGACATCACTGCAAGGAGTCCCAACCTCATACAGGGCTCTGGGGGCCAGGCTTAGGAAGTCAGGGGCACAGGTGGTCTTCTTATCCATCCTTCCAGTCAACGGTCACCATCAGCATCAGGAAGTAAACCTGTGGCTCCAGACTTGGTGCCATCATGCGGGTTTTGGCTTCTACAGCCACAATCCGCATTTCTAAGAGAGAGGCATCATGGGACAAGATGGTCTTCATCTCTCTTCTAAGGATAAGAGTCAGTTCTCTTAGAGGTTGTCAGATCTCCTCCGAAGGGCTTTAAACTAGGTTTGTCGGGGGATGGGGAAGAAGAGGGTAAGGACAACCTAGGATCAGTGAGTCACAAGCAATGCACTGGATCAGCCCAGGTAAACACTAAGGGGCCCAATAAACAACAGGACGGGGTTACCAAGGGCACCCATCAGGGATCTTAAATGTCTTTACACTAATGCTAGGATCGTGGGGAACAAGCAGAGGAACTTGTACTCCTGCTTGCAAGTAACAACTTCAACCTGGTTGGACTAACTGAAACCTGGTGGGACCCTATTCATGATTGGGCAGTAGGCATTAAAGTTTACAGGTTGTACAGATGGGATAGAGTGGGGGAAAAAAAGTGGGTGGTATTGCTCTTTATGTTATAGAACAACATATATCCTATATAAATCAAGATGGGATCAGAGGAGGGCCAAACCGAGATACTGTGGGTCAGGATACAAGGGGGATGGGGGGGAAGGGACTTGATAGTGGGGGGTCTACTATAAACTGCCACACCAAGAGGATAAGCAAGACCTGGAATTCTCCAGACAGCCCTCAGAGGCTGTATGGTTGAGCGATATGGTTGTCATGGGTAACCTAAACTACCCTGAAATCTGCTGGAAGGAGCAGTTAGCCAAATCTGCTCACATAGGTTCTTAACCTGCATGCTGGACCTCCACCTAATACAGGAGGTATACAGTCCCACTAGGGGAAACACCTTGCTGGGCTTGGTGTTAGCTACAGGGGATGAACTGATGGGAAATCTGCAGGTACAAGGTAACCTAGGGGATAGTGACCATCACTTGATTGAATTCACTATCTGGTGAAAGGTAGGTATACTAACCAGCAGGGCTGAAGTGCTAGACTTCAGAAAGGCTAACTTCAGGGTGCTCAGGAGATTAGTTAGTGAGATGTTAAAGCACAAGGGCATTGGTGAAATGGGGGTCTAAGGAAGGGTGGTCATTCCTCAAGGGAACAATCCTATGGGTGCAGAATGAGAATCCCATAGTGCATAAAAGGGGGCAAAGGGTCCAAGAAGCTCTCTTGGCTGAACAGGAAAGTCCAGGAAAGCCTAAGGGCAAAGAAAGAGGTAACAGGGGGTAGCTACCAAGAAGTATGCCTCCCTGGCTCACACTTACAGGGAATCAGTTAGGAAGGCCAAAACAGGATTAGGACTTAGGCTGGTGACAAAAATTAAGGACAGCAAAAACTCCTTCAAGTATTGTATATAGGGAGCAAAAGAAATGCTCAGGGTAGCATAGGACCCCTACAGGACAAACTAGGGACAACGAGAGAGGGGGACAAAGCTGAGCTCTTCAACAAGTACTTTGCATCTGTATTTCTAGACACAAACCAAGACAGATCTCCCAATTGGATCATATATAGACTCAAGGGGGCACCAGTCCATGTACCGTTAGCACAGACTTGGTGAAGGGGCGCTTGGAGGGGCTGGATGTGTTCCAGTCAGTGTTAGGGTCAGAATGGACTTCAGTAGGTCATCAAGTCTGACCCCCTGCTCTGGGCAGGAAAGAACACTGGGGTGAAAGGACCCGGCTATGTGCTTGTCCTGTCTCCTCTTGAAGATCCCCAAGGTAGAGGAAAGCACCACCTCCCTTGGCATCTCATTTCAGATTCTGGCAACCCTTACTATGAAATTCTTTCTAATGTCCTACCTAAATCTGCTCTCTGTCAATTTGTGGCCATTGTTCCTAGTTACTTCAGGGGGTGCCCTAGTAAATAGAGCATCTCTTATTCCCTGCTGCCCTCCCCTGATGAATTAATGGGTAGCCACAAGATCACCTCTCAGCCTTCTCTTGCTCAGTCTCTCCTTATAGGGCCTTCCTGCAGGGCTCTGACCATATAAGTGGCCTCCACTGAATCCTCTGAAGATTCTCGGCATCCTTCCTGAAGTGCAGCTCCCAAAACTGGACACAGTACTCCAACATACCACTGCTGCATAGAGGGGAACCATAACCTCCCTGGACCTGTTCATCATGAATCTGCTGATGCATGATAAAGTGCGGTTACAAGTCAAGTGCCAAGGGTCTGGAACAAACTCCCCCCAGAGGTGGTACAGTCACCCACCTTGGCAATCTTCAAAAAGTGTCTTGACACTCACTTTGCTGGTGGTATCTGAGTCCATTCTTTCCTGCCCAAGTACACTGGGGCTGGACCCAATCTTGCTACTGGATCTTGTAAGGTCCCATCCATCTATGAATCTATAAAAAAAACACAACCCCCCCCCACAAAAAAAAATTAAAAATAGAAAAGATCAAATTGAAAGGGGGCACTTTAAAATTATCTAAATAAGAAAACAGAATTAATCTAAACCAGAGGGATTTTTTTCCCCCGTGCGTTTTGATTCACAATACAGTGAATTCAAGATTTTGATTTTCATCAGATAGTAGTAGCAACAGCAGCAGAAGCAGCTGCAGTAGTGCATATTATTATTATTTTATTATTATTAAATGTGGTGGGACTTCAGGTCAGGCAGCAATTCACAGCCTCTGGTCTTGTTTTAAAAAGTGATATTCCAATTCTCTAACTTCTATTCTCTCATTTTATTTCCGTACCAGTCTGTATAAATAGATATTAAAGGCAGATGGTGTTCCCAGTACTCTAAATCAGGTAGAAGTACTTTAGATTTGGAAAGGGTGACTGACTATATTGTGTGAGGCAGGTACATTTCTGGAAAACAATTTGGCACATCTCTATCTCAAATGCTCAGTTAATCATGTTATATAGGGATAGTTGGCAATTGATTTGCTTAGAATGCTTCTCAGGTTTTACTCTCTTCTACTAAACTGTTGTTTTTTTAAAATTTTGTGCTCTTCCAGCAGTCAGCATGTTTTACTGATTCCTGCCACATTAGGGATGTAGGCTGAAGTTGTTTGTTGATTTTCTATTAGCTGTTATTTGAGACTAAAAGCATTTCTCATTGTTTTCTTTACCATCCAATTGAGATAGTTATTTAGCTTCATTGAACTTGTGATGGCCTTAAGTGTTCCTTTGGCAGTGCTTGCACTAAACAGACTTGGTCACAAAGCTCCTTACAATTGCTGTTTTGACACTTGAACACATATATATCAAAATTCAGGGACTGGTCAATTTCTTTTCTGTATGTTCCAGTTAATATCATGTACTAAAGTGCATGTTTATTGTGCATTTTACAGATGTATCAAGTCCTGACACTGGTGATGTTTTACAGCTCCTACTTATGAAAAAAGGAAAAGAAAAAAAAAGGAAAAAACCAAAGCAAAGCAAAACAAAATAAAACAAGCAAAAAACCCCTACCAAAAGCCCAATTATTAGGTTGCACTCCGGTAACACTGTTTCCATCCTTATGTGAAGCTCATTTTACTCCTATTCTTTAGGTGTCATTATTAGTGGGCCAGGGAAGTCAAGCAACGTGATTGGCTAATGAATATTTTAACTTGTGCCATTTTCTTCCTACTCTATAGATTGGAAAACATTAAAGGTAAACTGCTAAAGAAGAAACTTCATTTACTTTTCCAATAATCTGTCCCATTAACCATCCACGTAAGGTTATTCAGCAACACACAAACAAAGAAAACTACTGTTTGCAAAAATCCTCTTTAGGATTAACTCAATTTCTGCCAGCAGAACCCAATTTACTAAACCCAGAATAACAAGAAACATTTGGGAGGGAGCTGGCCAATTCCTTACTAGTAACTGTATGCTGGGATGAAATTCTCACCTTTCTACGATTATTGAGTCCATCTCATTTCTTTCTGGATGGAGCCATTTTCAACATCTTATTTTTTTATTATATGCCTTCAGGCTACAGAACTGGGAGTCTACATTCCAGGAAGGCTAATAAAGCACATAATAATCTGAATACAATTTCCAAAAATAAAATCATGTCAAGTCTTCATCAGAGAAGGATTTTTTTCTGTTCATCCTTCCTACTCATCATTTCAGGACTGAAATATCACACCCACATTTATTGCAATTGTTGCAGGTTAAGTCACTGGTCAAAAAAAAGTCTGGCCTCTTTACTATGGAAACTTATACAAAGCCAAGGAACCACTGGATACGAGCTTTTGTAACAGGCCAGTTGGATATCTATTTTGTCATTTATATCTCTAGGTCAAACCCAGATTCCCTTACCTATATGAATTGTCACTTTTTACTTCATGGAAAATTTTAACTTCAATGGGCCTATTCATGGCATAGGGGTAGGGAGGTGGAAAGTGGGGAGGAGGAGACTGAACTGCTTAATAGGAGAGAACTTTTTTCTTACTTTTTAGCACTTTACTTGTATAAAATCCTATCAAAATTAATTGGTATTCTTATAAGCCTGATTCGGCTTTATATGAAAGTACATTTCAATAATCTATACCTTTGTATAAATAAGAATCAAACCCTAAACTTTTAGAGGTCTACAGAAGTTATTATTAAAAGAAATCCTATCATTTTCAGTGGAAAGGGATATTCTGTCTATATGTATTTTTGACTTCTTGTGTGGAATTTTATAGGATGGACTAAAACACCTTTTTCTGTTATGTTCTTTAGGACTTTTCCTCCAGGGTTCTCTATAAAATCATTCGCAGGAACTTAGAAGTAGAAAACAAGTTAAAGAAAAGTGCACCTATATTCAGAATATGAGTGTCATTTCTTTGCTCTTTTATTGATTTAATGCCTGAACATTCTGCAGGTATCACTGTTGTACTGCAGATATTTTTTTCCCCCCATACACTTGTGGAAAGTTGAATAGGGTATTTTTAAAGCTAAAAATGTATCAATTTAGAAACTAATCAAGACTAACTTTTTATAGTAGTATAAGCATACATTGAAACAAATTATTCAGCAGCTTAGTGAAAAGCTCTGCATATAATGGCTTTGTGTCAAAGCTCTAGCCTTGCAATAGCTTTGAAGCAGAAGTTGTCTGGCAGTGCTTCAAAGCTGAGAGAGACTGGCACAGCTTAAGGGATTTTGGTCCTTTCCCTTCTTCCTTCTTCTCCACCTTCCATCCTGCCTTGGTCCAAACAAGGAAATAAGACAGAAAGCGCTGGTTTAAATGCAGAAAGGATTAAAAATATTTTTTTGTCAAACAATAAATTCATAGGAAAAAAAAACACTTATACAAACTACACTGGTTTTAAAACAGATAATAAAGAAGATATAGAGTGTGTCTGAAATAACTGTTGAAAGGAGAGAATAGATCACTGAATTAAATTTTGTCCAGGTCTAGGATTTATAATTACACTATTGATTTAAATCTGGAGTAAAAGTATATTAATTCTGTGACAGAAAGGACCTAATTAGCATGTGTGTCTGTATAACATACACACACACAAATCAGTATCTCTTCACAAGGAGGTTTTATTTAATTAAAAAAGTCAAATGAACAAAGTAAGTAAAGTGTCTCCTACTAATTGGTTATCATAGTCGTAATTTCTACTACCTGAAATAGGGTTTATAAACCCTATGTCCTCCAATGGGTTAACTGCTTTGTTATTCTCTGTCCTACCCACCTTGCTTCTCTCAACAGTGCCTCCCCTCCTTTTTTCTTTCCCCTTTCCTACCCTTTGTATTCTAATCAGTGCTTTCTAGTTAGCAGCTCTGCTCCTGCAGTCCCTTTACAGCATCTGATAAAGTAAGCCCTCTGCTTATGAAAGCTTATGCTATACATTGAGTTAGTCTAGCCTGCCTTTTGTCTAATTTCAGACTAACACAGCTAACTACTTCTCTCATCATAACAGTCAAATGAGTCTAATGATGGGAAATACTTCAGAGATTAAACGAAAAAGGAAAAGAATCTCTTCTAGATGTATGAGACAAAGAAATGAGACAAAGAGCTCTTAACAGATCCATGCATAAAAGCAGGAGAATATATTGCTACTGAAAGGCTCTTTGGTCTCTATCCTGCCTTTGCTTCTCTGCCATTTCAATCAGCAGTCTAAGAGCACGTCCAGTGGCATCTAAAAAACTATTTTCTTAGAGTTTGTCATAATTTGAATAAAAGGTTGTCATGAGGTCAAAGTTAGATACCTAATAAAACATTTAAAGAAATTCCTAGAAATGCAATATATCATTTAAGGATCAAAATCATGGTTCCAGTCAAATCAACAAAACCTTTGCAAGCGACTTCAGCAGGACCAACATTTGACCTCATAAATGACTGCATCTTAGCCCTTTCATTTTGCAAAGATTTGATTTTGGTTTTTCTTCTCAAACCTTAAGTTTTGCTTTCAATCTTAGGTTTAAAATACATTTTAGATTTTAAAATCTAAAATCTTCCATTACAAGCAACCTACAACATCACTTGCCCACCTCCTCAGTTTCAAGGCCTGGCTGAAACCCAACCCTGATCCCCCATTGCCTTCCCTCATAACCCCCATACTCTTTATTCTCCACAGTCAAAGGAAGGCATTATGTAGGAGGGGATGCTAATCCCCCAGAGTACTTGGTTCTTTGATCTATAGATAATTCAGACAAGAAACTAATGTTTACCCTATCTTTCCCTTCTGTTTTTTTAATTATTATTTTTGTGGGTTTTGACAAAACTTGATTGCTACACATAGTAATGAAAACTCCCCAAAATTCTGGAAATACTTGAACCCAGTGTTCAAAAGTGAATGAATTACCGTAGATATTGGAACTGAGAAATGATGTCAAGTACAAAGTCTTATAAAGTCAAGTCATTAAACATTAAATTCTGTTAGTAGTGGTAAACCAGCCTACCAATTGTAAATCAGATTCTGTAATTCACTGATTAATTACACCATTTGTCTGGTGTAGCTAAAATGCTAAGAATGAAACTTAAAGCCATTTAGTGACAAGACCATTTAAATGTATCAATGTACAGTTGAGGAATTGTAAGTTGGTTTCAGTTTCCTCTTTTCTCCTCATTCTTTCCCTTCCTCTCTTCTTCCCCTAGCATTTCTATTAATTTGGAATATGTTAATCAGTGACATTATATGGATGCACATGGTCTGTTTCTGCTGTCCTTACTCTGGCCCTAATTCTTCAATCAAGGGGTTCCTAAGCACATTCTTGTATTTGTTTCTGAATGAGAGGAACCTCTGGTTGTTTTACATCTGGAATCAGGCCCATTTTGTGAACTATTTTATGAAACATCCCAATTTGTTCTTATACCCTTGTTTTAAGCATCCTTCAAGCTTCCTCCTTCATAATCAGGCCAAGGATTTGTTTAAACAAGTATAATCCATAAACATTCAATCATTTGCTTTATTGAGATTTTTAGCCCATCAAGAAGTGGAGCATCTGGTCAACTGAGGAACATGGGTGAAAATACAATCCAGTATTTTTCATGATGTGGAAAGTGCATGAACAAATGAAAAGATATGGATGAGTTTTAAATCTATCCACCTATTTCTTGAAATGAAACAGCTGCAAAATACTGAGATCTCCCATGTAAGATACCCAAGCCATGGATGGATAACTGTGTCAATAAAGCTTATATATTTCCTACAAATGTGTCAGTATCTAGAAATAATATTACATTTCTTTGGAAAGGGACCATAATTGAAATGAAAGCAAGACTTTGAACAATTTTTTTAGGTTTAAGGTGAAAAAAAGAAAAGGAAAAAAACAAATCTTTCAGTAAAACAGAGATAGTATTAGATCTTGTTACTTATTACACTTCTGGGATTCCTGTAGTTGTTTGCTTTCTTTTTTACAGTCTTCATCAACAGAGCATAACCCTTCAGCCTTCAAGAGCAGACTAATAAATGGGGTTTTTTGTTTTCCTGACAGACTCAAAATGATCTCAAAAAGTCCCAATTAGGGATGGAAAGAATCCAGCTACATGATCACATCTTACCAGACAACTAGTGCATGAAATACACATGGATAGTACCTGCATTGGTTGGATCACCAATGAATAAGGTCCAGCTAGATACACAATGAATGGACTAAAGATATAACAGTTGAGGGGACCAAAGAGAGGGTGTGTTCATCACTTAACTTCCTCCAGGGGAGACCACTGCAAACTGAAGCAAGAGGCTCGCAGAAGAGGATTGCATGCTAGTCAGACATCTGTCTTCCTGTTTGCATCCCTGGAGCACAGTGTATAGTGAGAGCCTTTACTTGCTTATGAAGTGTCATATGGTGCTAATGTATACCAATAAAGGTCTCCAAGTTATTTATCGGATGTGTTGTGATTGGTCATTTTAGGGATGTTGCACCCTACCTATAATTGAGGTATCAGCTGCTGATTCTTAAAAATCAAGGCAACAAGACCCAGCCACAGTTGGAGCTGAGTCTGAAGGGGACAGGAAGCTCCCCATCATGCCAGAGGTCCTTCCCAACCCTACTACCCAAGGGGTCCCCCCATAACCTGAAGCACTGGCACCCAGTTTCACTTCTCTGTATGGACTATAATGTAAGCCATTTCACTTTTTCTGAGATCAATGCAGGTGGACTTGATTCACTCTGACCAGACAGAAATGGTTCAAAGGTGGTCCATCTTCACCAAGCTATGTCTGGTGCAGGACCTCTTTGGGCCTGCTCATAGGGATGGCCTGTCATTTACCCTCCTGTCACTCAATCAGGAGAAGGCATTTGACAGGGAAGATCACAGGCACCTCGAGTGTTCCTCTTCAGTCCCCACTTCCTGTGGTTTCTCCAGAGCTGTATACATCCATGATCTGTATGGTTATGCTCAACTGGAGCATCCCATTCAGGCAGGGAGTGCATCAAAGTTGTCCACTTTCAGACCAGCTCTATACCATCATCCTTGAGTCATTCCTCTGTCTCTAGTACAAGTCGGTAGTTGGGCTGGTTCTCTAGGAGCCAGCCATGAAGGTAGTTCTGACAGCATACACTGACAACATGCTCCTCATGGTCCAGGACCTAGGCAGCCTGGTGCAGGTAGAGGCCTGTCAGTCCATCTACTTAATGGCCTCCTGTATCCAGGTCTCCCAGGTCAAGACCTCTGGCCTGACAGTGGGTGTGGGTGGCTAGTGGGCTCACTCCCACCTGCACTCCAGAACTACTAACGGAATATGGGCTTGCTGCTCTATCTGTTGAGTCTACTTATCCCCCAGTTACTCCTCTGTACTACAGAATTGGCATCACCTAGCAGTCAGGGTGTCAGAGCAACTGCAGACAAGGGTGGGCCTGTTGTAGTGTCTCTCCCTTTGTGGGAAGGAAGGGGCTTTCCTTACTCTGGAACAGCTTCAACACCCTGGCTATGCCCCCACAGCTCCTGTGGAGTCTCCACAGTTAGGTACGGAGGTTGTTCTGGCCAGGACAACACTAAAATCTCTGCAGGTGTACTGATCTTCCTCCTGTGAGAGGGTGGGCAGGGCCTGGTCTGTATCCAAAGCCAGGTCCATACCTTCTGTCTTCAGGCTCTACAGTCTCATGTACAGTGCCAGTAGCCAGGTGACATGGGGCTTGATCAGCTACACCTTCCTCCACTGCCAGAAGTTCTTCTACCCACAAGATCTCCCCAGGCAGGATCTGGAAGAGGTTCTGGATTTCTGCCAGGACTTCAAGGCCTGGCAGCTGTTCTCTGCTTCTGGGTCTCCAGACATAGTTGCCCAGGATGCCAATCTCCTCACTGAGCCCCTGCTTAAAAACCTCCAGCTGGTGATGCCAGTGACAGAGGTGCCCTGGGTGCAGTGGAGGATAGTGCTAGCCAACACCACTCATATCAGAGACCTTCTAGACTATGCCAGGCAAGGTGGGCAGATCCCTCTGCACTGTCCCAGGCCACAACCCATGTTATGTGCTCCCTGCTGCTTACTCCAGGAGGTAAAGGCTGTCCTGCTGCCCCCTGCCCTCACCTATACCAACCATGTTCTGCACAAGGGCAGTCCCCAATCTCTGGTATTCCCCAACTCTCTAGAGTTAGCTGTGTGGCCACTACTTTGACATTTATCTTCATTTTTATGAATATTATTATATCTGAAGAGTACAATACCTTTTTCTTCAAGCCCTTGGTAAATTTGGTGCATAGGTTTTTCAGGATAAAATGATTTATTCATACAAGTGAATTTATTCCCAACTTGATCACATTTTTTGTAACAAAACAGTCTATTTCCCCATTATGCAAATTGAGGAATAAGTAGTCTATGCTAGAAAAACCTGGTACATAAACAAAATTATGATGATTCAACTGTCTCTATAAAAGTCTGGGGTTCTTTCTTAGAACTGGATGTCACAGGACAGGGCCCCAGGAGCAGCCGTGATCTCCCCTGGCACCCCTACTGTGCCAAGTTGCCTGTTTAGCACCCTCAATCTCACCCACTATGACTTTGCTCTTCCTATAGGATTAATGGGAGGCTGCCTTACTTGGCCCCTTGGACCCAGTGCTCTTATACTGGCCCCTATCCTTTAAGGGTGACCTGGTGCACCCCAGCCTTATGGGCTACGCATGCCTCCAACCTCCCCTTTAGCACACCCCAAGCCTCACAGGTGTGTTGGATGTTCTTGTGTCAACACTTGTCTTAGTGACCCCTCTCGGGTCATTTTGCTTTTACTCTTGCGCTCCCCTGCCCGCACTGGGGCCTGTACTCGCGCTTCTCGCGCTCCCCTGCCCGCACTGGGGCCTGTACTCGCGCTTCTCGCGCTCCCCTGCCCGCACTGGGGCCTGTACTCGCGCTTCTCGCGCTCGGGGCTCAGGTGGCCTGTAGCCGTGCCTGGCCCCCTGACCCTACTTCTGGGTCCAGTGCCCTGCTTGGGCTCTACTCCCGAATACTGCCTCACTGGGCTGGGGTCAGGTCACCCCACTAACCCCACCCCATGTTGCCCCACTGGGCTGGGGTCAGGACACCCCACAACACCGTGCCATCCTACAGCGCACCACCTGCTGTGCCCTCCTTGGCGCCAAATCACCATGCCCTCCAAGGGCACCAGAAACCCCCACGCACCTGGGGTGCTCCCCTGAGGCCTTCTCCTTCCCCTACAGCCTCATCCAGTCCTCCAGTTTTACACAAACAACCCAACAGAAACTCAAAGCCATAAGCCACCTGGCTGAACTCAAAATAAGCCTCCTGGCTATGACATATGTTCAGCGCCACCCTGGCCATTCTTCATCTCCCTGTCAGGGTTCTCTCCAGCCCAGATCATAATGCCAACGCTTGGGTGGTCAGGCTGCTCAGCTCAGCTCGGCAGCAGAGCTTCCTGCTGCTCAGGCTGCCAGATGGAACTGACTCCTGGCCTCAGCCTGACTGCTTATAAAGGGCCAGGCCCTGCCCCTTTCTAGTCATCTGACCCAATCGGTCACCTTAGCACCCCCCGGCTGTGCTGCCCTGTTGACTGACAGCTAAGCCCGCATCACTATTGCTAGTAGCAGGCACCCTAGTGTCTGCTACACATCTCCCCTTCCTGGGTCTAAGCCTCCTTAGGAGTGGGGTGCGGAAGTGCCCTGCAACACTGGAATAACAACACTGACAAGTATCACTTGTTCAGAAGGACGTGAATGGGGAGGGAGAGAGAAATTGCATATACACAATTCCAGGCGGAAGAGTGGCAGACATTTTTACTGAGATATACCCAAAATAAAGGATTTCATAGGCATTGGGACTGGAAGGGATCTAGTAAGATCATCGGGTCCAGCCCCCTACCCAAGGGGCAGGAAGTCAGCTAGGGTGACAGGATCCCAGCAAGATAAGAATCTAAATGTTCCTTAAAGCACCCAGTGTAGGTGCTTGCAACACCTCTTGGAGGGGGGTGGCGGTGGGGAATCTATTCCAAGCCTTGAGGGCTCAGACAGTAAAGATGTTTTTCGTTATGTTTGGCCTAAAACAGTCTTGCAGGAGTTTGTGACCATTGGATGCTGTTATTCAACCAACTCACAGTGATAGTAGATAAAAATCATGTAAATGAATTAAAACAAGGAACCCCAGAACACTGGGAATTCCTAAGGACAAAACATTGGAAGTTCAACATCAAAATATTCCCAGGCAGAGGAAAAGGAAGCACTGCAAGAGGTTGCTGTGGCTAGACAGAGAGATCTTCTGCTATCTGAAACACAAAAAGAGATTTATATAAAAAAGTAGAAGAAAGGGCATGTCATTAAGGAAATATAGAAAGGAACATAGGAAGGATTACGCAGGGATACAGTCTGAAAAAAAATGAGTGCAAAATTATATATGTTGGCTAAAGAAAAAAAGGCCAACTTGACAACTGGCAAAATGAAACTAGAGGGTGGTACCCAAATAATTCTGGCAGAAAAAGACAGATTGGGTGTCTACCACTCAGTAAAGAACAAATCAAAATTAAACAAAACCAGACTTCCTCCCCACCCCAAAAAAGAAGCCTCCAAACTTGCAAGTGGATGATTATCAGTTATTAGAAGTAACAGAAACAAAAACAAGGAAGGAGAAAGGCTGCAGAGCATGCTTAGCAAACGTAATAAGGGAACTTTTGATTAAATTGAATGAGTTTAATTCACAGTAATCTGGCAGAATCACTCAAAGATGAATTACCTGAAGCAATCCTGAAGCCACTGGCAATGTTCATTTTCTCACAGACAACTTGAGAGATAGGTAGTTGCATGTCATTAATGGCTGTTATATTTGTGATTGTGAATGATGAGGAAGGAGGAGAAATGAAGGACCTTTGGAACTGAATCACCAGGAAGAACTCTAGGATCCTGGGGTCCAGACTAGATGGGCCAGACAAAGGCCCTCCTCCAAGGCCTGAGTTTTTGAACTATCATTTTCTGATCTGAATGCAAGTTTAACCTTCTGAAAAGGTTGAGAGAAGAGATTGGTTTCCTGTCTGAGGAGAGACAGGTTTCCTCATTATTCTAGGACCTCATCCAACAGAACTCCATTTCCTCATTCTTAGGGATAGAGGACTTCCTTTCAGGCATAATTCCATATGGCAGTCTCCTAAGCAAGCTGTAGATATGTAGTCTAGAAAAAAAAAGTGCCAGTAGATGGATAGATAATTAGCTAAATAACTGCATCACAGAGCTACTATTTATGAGATCAATGTCAGACTGGCAGGAATTAAGTTGGGATTCTACATATATACTTTCTGGGCTTAGTGCCATTTCATTTTTTCCTGTTAATGTGTTGGATACAAAAATAGAGTTATATTGATCAAATCTGGAGACACTACAAAATGGAAAGGGGTTGCCAATACTTTGTATCAAAATTCTTTTGAACTTTGATTAATTGGAGAATTTAGGCAAACAGCAACAAAAATGAAGTTCAAATCACAGGATCTCTTTGAGATGCTGAACAAGAGGAATTAAAAACAAATGTACATATACAACAGAAAACCACTGGCTAGGCTGAACTGAAAAAAGAAATCTTTAGATTATGTTTATTTATCAAAGTTAGCCTCACTGCTGAACTGTGTTATGTCAAAACAAACAAACAAACAAACAAACAAACAAACAAACCTGAATGCAATTTTGTGTTGCATTAAGGCTAAAAAAGGTCCAAGGCTGAATCAATTCAGTTGTCACAGGTTAGTCTAAGCTGCATAAGTTGAAGTGATAAACAAATGAACCTTGATTCTGGAAGTGCAGTCACATTCCTGCAGCAGCCTAGGTCAGAAGTCAGAGAGTACGATTATGCCTCCCTGCTCAGCTAGAGCAGGCACCTGAACCTGGAGGTAATCTGGGATAGCAGTTCAAGAAGCTGATTTAACCAAATCAGCTAAACTGATACTACATCCATCCTAGTTTAAATTAAACTGGTTTTAACCACTTTGAAAGTGGTTTATGTCCACTGAACTTCTGTTGTATTACAGATATGAACCAATTATACCAGTTTGTGTGTAATTTCTGTCCCTAGCCCAAGATAGTATATTGTATGTATATTTTGTGCAACACACTGTATGAATATAGAGAAGCTGGAGGGGATATAGAGGCGAGCAACAAAGATGCTAAAAGAATGGAAATGCATGTTGTATAAAGAAAGGTTGAAAGAACAAGGTCAACTTAGTCTGGGGAAAAAAAAAAAAAAAAAAAAAGAGAGTAAGGGGATACATAATAATGGTTTCCAGTCAGAAGGAAAGTGTGGTAACATCATATTCCCTTGTCATGGAGGGCATAGGAGGTCAGGGGTTGAAGCAATGCAGATTTATATCAAGTCACAGTGGGAGAAGAAAAGAAAGTACAGAGGGACAAAAAAACCAAAAAGTTGCCCAGAGAAGCTGTGTGGGGAATCCCTTACTGCAGGTTTTGAAAAGCTGGTTGGATAGGTATCTATGTGGGATAGATTAGGAAGAGGAAATCCTGACTCATGAAATTCCTTCCAACCCTAAGATTGAAAGATTTTTTCTTACTTCCTAAAAATGAAGTATAGCAGAAATAACATATTTTTGCCCGATTTATAAACCTATGCCTTCAAAATACCCATACATATCAATAGGGAAATATTGACTGAAAAAAAAGTATAAGAGTCAGCCTTCTATGTTGCTAGCAATTTAGTTCTAGTGAGATTTATATTCTTTAAATAATTAACATTAAAAAAAAATATTTCCATCACCTATTTACTTATAAAATGTATTAGAAATGTCACTTCTGGCTGTAGTACAGTAGATTCTAAAAAGCATGTTAAAAGCAAGATTTACATTTTAATATCTTTATCCCAACACATTTAAAGTGAACATCACATATAAAACCAACTGAAGATTGAAAATTTGGTGGAACATCACACAAAACAATTTGTCTACATAACTTTACTTCAATATTGAATCCCATTTAGTTGGCACACCTCTCAGACGTAATGGTATTCAACAAACATATATCACTAGATCTCTGAGAAATACTTTGGAGTATAAGGAAAAGTTAGAAACTCAATATGTATTATAGAAAAATGAGAAAATCAGACTGCATATGTTGTTAACAGCTATAGTTCTATATTAAGGGCCAAATCCTCAGGAAATGCAGATTGGTTCACTAAATGAATACAGCTGTACTGATGTATACTAGAGGATCAGTCATTACTACTATCAGAAGCATTTCATTTTGTAGATATTTGATATAAATGTACAAAATAGGTTTTATTTGAAAAAAATAGAAGACCAAAGACACATTAGAAGTGTCACTGAATTTTAATTCAGACAAATCAAGGAGGTTGTATTGCTTGTTTGCTGTGCGTTTCATTTTTTTTTCTGTTATCATATATAATAGAGTTTCTGAAACCAAGTTTGTAATTCAGTTAAAGTATTTTTGTGTCATTTTGTTTTTCCTATCTGTGACAGGACATGCCCTTGGAGTGGCCATTTCACCCCCTAAGCCTACCCTGCACTCCTAGTCCTCTATACAAACTCCCCTTTGTTTGTCACAGCTGCCATATCCTGGTGTTCCTTTAATATTGATTTGGAGACTGCCTCTTAGCCCTAGAATGTTCTCTCTGTCTTTTAGTGGTTTAACCAACCCTTCCAAGTCTCTGGGTCCTTGGCCCCCTGACTTCACACTACTGTTCTCCATTGGTGTCTCTACCCCAACAGACCTAGTGGTGACTCGCTAGCACTGAGCCAGTGGTCACCACATATAGCACAAATGCCCCTTATCTAATGTTTAAGGCTTTTAATCATGGCATTCTTCTGCCCCTACAGATATGTCCATGCCTCACAGATGTTTCACTGTACACTGTACAGACACTTGGAGAGGCCTCAGCCCTATTGGATTTAGCTTCCCTTTCTTGTGGCTGCAGACCTCCAGCCCTGCCCACTAATTTGGACCCAACTTTCTCAGCTTTGTGTTCTCTGGCATCCCTGACCCAGGGCAAGGTTGCTTCATCTTCAGCCCGGTCCCCTGACATCCCTAACCAGGACGAGGTTACTCTTGCTTCAGCTCAGCCCCCCGGCATCCCTGATCCAAAGCAAGGGTGCTCTCAGCTCTGCTCACATGCTTGGCACCCCTTCTCCAGGACAAGGTTGCTCACAGCTTTGCTCAGCCCTCCGGTGACTTGGGCAGAGCCTATAGCAGTCTCACCACCCAACACCCCCTCCACCCGCTAGTGTCTGACCCACAGTGAGGTTGATCTCCTTGTATATCTACCTATGGCCCTTGCATACAGGGCTCAGATTCCTGCCATTTGCAGTCCACTAGATCCTTGACTCTGGTAGGTCCCTATGCTGGTTGTTGCCAACAGCACCCCAGTGGCCTCCACTTCATCCCTTCTAGCCACATTGGGTCAACCAGTCTAAACTTAAAAAAAAAATAATACAAGCAACAACTTTAACTCAAAGTTCCCTGCTCTGTGTCATCACACCATTCCCAAGCCACCCTCCTATGCTTTGGGTCTGGGAGTACCTGGCATGCCAGCAGTTTACACTCCTCACCAGTCTGCACTGTCAGAAGCTCCTCTTTCAGCAGAGTTCAGGGCTATACTACCTCTCAGGCTCTGAAAGCCAGGTTTATATCCCTGGGCTCCTCTCCCTTCTGCTCAGGTGTTCTCTTGACTGGCTGCAGCTGTGTCCCTTTACCTTAATGGGGAGCTTACTGCCCATTTGTTCCCTGGCTGCCTTCCCTCCTGCAGCTAACCCATGTTCAGCTGCCTGAGGCTCTTTCTGCTGCAGTTTTCCCCTTAAAGAAATAGGATCCCAAAGCTCTCTGTTACACTATCAATATAGTATTACTAAATACTTAAAGCAACTATTCTATAAAAACATAACGAGATAAGTAGAACAGCAATACTTAACAGCCTTTCAGACTACTGTACTGGAGTAGCAGCATTTTGATGAAGAAAGAAATCTACAAAATATATTAAGAAAACATTGTTTTATTCTTGTCTTAATGTACCTTATGTTTATAGCTATTGAACGAGCTAAACATCTGTTTTATTCTGAGCACATTCGTGTTCCTTCCAATATCTACACATACCAGAAGGGCTAAAAAAAAAAAAAAGACAAAATATTGATTTATGAAATTTCATGATGCACAGAAAGTATTCTGGTTTCATCCTTCACTTAACATAAACATGAAAAGTGTTCGATGTCTATGAGACTCCTTGAAGGATTGCAAATCATATTTTAGTAATTGCTGCCAGTCGTAAATCATGAATACCTGTAGGTAAGCACCTCACAGACTTTCTTTGTCTGGTACATGTAGATTAAGGATCTATTCTAATAATGTTGCTGCATGTCCTCATCTCCTATAAACTATATTATCAATTGCAAAGTCTGCAAAATCAGCTTTATTCACTGGATTTCATTGCTTTTAGTCTTTGCAGGATTGAGCCCTGAACTCCTGAAATCTACCTCTGGTAATTTAATGCTGATGATCAAGAAAATGTTCACACCTGCCTCTGCAACAGTTTATCTAAGTAGGAATACATATTCAGAGAAACAGAAGACTGAAAGGGTCACTTTGGAGAATGGATCTCATTCTCCACCCCCATAGTATATGAATGAATATTTAAGCAATAAAATATAGCTCATCAAGAAGCATCAAGCTGTGTTTCAAGGTTCATTCCAGCTTGCATAAGTAAAAATCTATATCAGGACACTTGGGACATAAAAAGAGAACAAAATTGCTCTGAGCCACTGTGCATGCTGATAAATGACACACTAAGAGAAAGACATTATTCTCTTCCCCCACCACAAGATGTAAAGAAAATCTATAATAAGATATGTTTGCAAACATGTTTCTTATTATTTAAATCTCCTCTACAAACAAACCCATTATAAATGTGAAATGTACAGGATACATGATACAGATAAGAAGGAAAACAAATTCAGTTTTGGGATGTATACAAATAGTTTTCATTATCTTCCGTTTGGCAATTCCTTGCCATTGAAGATGATTGTCTTAAGTGATTGTCCTATTCGTGGGTCTGAAGATGGCTGAAAAGGCTGATCCAGGATCAACAGACATTGTTCCAACTCAGGCATATGTTTATGTGTGCGGTGGGTGGCTCCAGATTCTTGATTCAGTCCATGACAAGCTGCTTCTGCTTCTGCTTCTCCTGCTTGTCCATGTCTGGTTCTTATTGAAAGGTTTTGAAGTAATGAGATTCTTGCAGCATACTCTTCCTCCATTTTTGGTGGTCCCGGGTGATAGTCTACAATGAGTTGAGTTAATGTTGCATTTTTTTTCCAAGTTGGCCTTCAGGATGTCCTTGAAGCACTGTCTCTGTCCTCCTCTTGAGCATATACTTTGATTGACCTGGGAGGAAAAAAACCCATGCTTTGGGAGTCCGGAGTCAGACATCTAGATGATGTGGCCAGCCCAGTGAAACTGATGTTGGATGATCATCTGAATACTCATGGTGTTTGCTTGCAAGAGGATGTTAATTTTGGTGCATCTATCTTCCCACTGGATCCAAAGGTCTTTCATGGGCATTGTTGATGGTACTTCTCCAACAACTTGAGGCATCTCCTGTATGTTGTCTGCATCTCAGCTCCATAGAATAAGGTGGGGATCACAACTGCTTGATAAACCATGACCTTGGTTTTGGATCTTGTGTCATGATCTTCAAACACCCATTTCCTCCAGCATCTGAAGCCTGCACTTTCACATTTAAGGTAAGGCAGGATTTCATTGTCAATGCCAGCCTTCTGAGAGATGGGAAATACTCAACATTCTCCAGAGTCTCACCATAAACTTGAATTACCAGAGCTGGGAAGTGCTCATTAAGACCATGTTATGGAGGACCTTAATGTTCTGAATGCTGTGTCAGTCTCATTTTCTTGTATGCCTTGGTAAAGACATTGATGATTGCCTGAATCAGCAGCATACTGGAGGTTGATCATTGAGATTAGGGTGGTCTTCTTTTTTTGCTCAGAGTTGAGTGAGAGTATCATCCATTCAGTAGTTTAGTTCCACTGGAAGCTTGTTGATGGTCAGATATAGCATTGCAGAAAGGAATATCAACACGCATGTTGGAGTGATGATGCAGCCTTGCTTAACTCCCATCTTAACCTCAAAGGGATCTGTGATACATCTGTTACTGACAACTATCATTTACATATTGTCATGGAGCACAGAAAGGATCGTGATGAATTTTGGCAGGCATCCATACTTCAGAAGGATCCTCACCACTGCTTCTCATTTGACAGAGTTGAAGGATTCTGTGAGGTCAAAGAAGGCCACATAGACAGGTTCACGTTGTTCCTTGCATTTTTCCTGAAGTTGGAGAGCTGTGAAGATCATGTCAGTTGCTCCTTTTGATGTCCTAAACCCACACTGAGATTCTAGGATGAGCTCTTCAGCCAGTGGAAGGAGATGTTTCAGGAGGGTTCTCACAGTGATTTTTCCTCTGTAATTTCCACAATTGTATTTGTTTCAATCATGGCATCCCTGAGGTCATCTGGGATTTTCTCATCATTCCAACTGCTTAAGATGAGGGCATGGAGCTGTGATGTGATCTTCACTCCCCACATGCCTGATAATTCTGGTAGGATTCCATTGGGTCCAGATTCCCTGTTGTTCTTCATCTTGTTGATGACTTTCCTTAGCTTATCAAGGGTTGGAGGGATGGAGTTGATAACAGTCTTGTCAGCAACAGTCTCAAAGTGTTCCTTACATGGGCACTGATGGCTCCCCTTTCATTGATCAGGTCTCCTCCTTCTTTAGAACTCATGGGGGTTGATCCCTGAGTGTTCAAACCATAGCTGGCTTTGCTGGCATTGGAAAAAAAGTGCATATTGTAGATATCAGGGAGATGTTGAATCTTCTTTTACCTTGTTTTTCCACAATCTCTTCTTCAGTCTATGATTCATATTGAAAGGTTCTCCTTTGCATCTCTTCCTTGATTTGTTGGTGGTTCAATTTCTTTTGTTTGGAGTTGATATCATTCTGCCTGGCACAAAAGGCCCTGTGCTTGTGGTTGATTAACTCTTGGATTTCCCAGTCATTCTCACCAAATCAGTCTTGATATTTCCTGGTAGAAAATCCAAGTGTCTCTTCAGAGGTGCTAATGATGGTGGACTTGAATGCATCCCCAGCACTGCCAATATTTTCCTATTGCTGTTAACTGAAATTCACCAGTGTTTCACTGAGGCACTAGTGAAAGAGATCTTGCTTGAGTTCTTCCATCATTGATCTTCTGTTGACATTGCTTCTGCTGGAGAAATTATTTGGGAGCCAGTTAGAGTGACATAACCAATCAGATGAATCGGTGATTAGTCCAGCAAATTATAAGCTCCTAGCATAGCTCAGTTCACACAGGTATTTTAGCGATCTCAGGCACAAACAATAACACAGTCAACTAGGTGCCAAAGTTTAGACTGTGACAGTTGCTATGATTCTTTGTACCTGTTTTCTGTCAGAACAGGATGTTGGTAATAGTGAGTCCATGTTTTGTGCCTTTGGACAAACAGAGGAAGCTTTTGGAGCTGATCTTTCTTACTTCTTCATTGCCCACGGTTCTGTTTCAAAGGATCAAATCCCTTCTGACTTTGGCATTGAAATCACCAAGAAGAATAACTGTCTCTCTTCACAATGTCATAAAGGACTTCATAGGAGAATCATAGAATAATAGAAGATAATGGTTGGAAGGGACCTCAGGAGGTCATCTAGTCCAACACCCTGCTCAAAGCAGGACCATCGCCAACTAAATTATCCCAGCCAAGGCTTTGTCTAGCTGAGTCTTAAAAACCTTTAAGGACGGCGATTCCACAATATCTCTGTGTAAACTGTTCCATTGTTTTACTACCCTCCTAGTGAGAAAGTTCCTTTTAATATCTAAACTAAACTGCCCTTGCTGCAACTTGAGACCATTAATCTTTGTTCTGTCATCTGCCACCACTGAAAACAGTTGCCTCCAGCTGGTAAGTCTGTTGGGTTTGGGGGAGGGAAAGGGCATGGACAAGGTTGGGATTGGGGTTGGGACAAGCTGCCTAGTGGAGGGGTGCGTTATTCATGGAGGGAGGTGTGGGGGGCACAGGATGCAGGTGTGGCAGTATTGGAAGCAGGGGCTCTGCTATGCTGCTGCTTGCCCAGCTGGAGTGGGGAGCAGGATGCAGGCATGGCTAACTCTAGGAAGAAGGGGCAAGCAACAGAAGGGCATTTCCCCCACTCCCAGTGCTGCTGCACTTCTCATGCCAACTGGCAAATGGCAACAGGGAAGAGCCTCCACTCCTAATGCTGATGCAGGCACACCAGTGCTGGGAGCAGGGGGCTATGCTCTGATGCTGTCTGGAACAAGCCACACTTGCATTGCACTCCTGCCCACCCCCGCATGCCAGCTGAGCAAGTGGCAGCAGGGCATAGTCCCTGTGGCTCCTCTCATTGGGGAAGAGGCAGGCAAAGCCAGAGGAGCCATGGGAGAAAACCCCATGGCTTCCCTGCCTGACCCCATCCCCCTCTTGGCCCACACATTGTGGAGCAGTGGGGGGGAGTAGGGACGGCCCCCAGCTTGGCACCCATGCAGCAACTGCCCTATAGTGTAGGTGCAATGTAGCTTGGCAGGGTGCTGCATGCTGTCTGGGAGCTGGGGCATCTCCATCTGTCAGCCAGAGCCTGGCACCACTTAGCCCCAGTGACCCCAGTTCCCAGACACTATGCAGCACTAACTCACTATTTTTTTAAGTGCTGGGACTAGACTGGGGCTGGGCAGGGGCTGGGGCTGGGCAGGGCCTGCCTCTTTCCTCCACCTGGAAAGAGGCAGGCACAGCTGGTGGAGCCATGAGAGAACCTGCAGCCACCCACCTGTGCCTACCTTTCCCTGGCCTATCCAAATCACTGAATCTCTCCATATCAGCGCCAAATCTTCCAAAGCTGATTTGGCTGAATTGATTCAGGACAGTGATCCAACTCTCTGAATTGAATCACTGTCCTCTGAATCAGCTGAATCCGAATCTGAATTGAATACTTCCCTATTCACACAGGCCTACTGAACAGCAAACTGCTTGTCCTACTTTCTGCCCCTGGTCACTCAGGGAATCTCCTTTTATACCCTGCTGGGCCTGAATTAGCTCTCCCCCCTCATTAGGCCTTCTGATGGGCACAGGCTGCAATCATTCAGCAATCACTCAGCTAGCAACATTCCCAACTTCTCTGAGCACACATCCAAAACACACTTAGCCCCCCCAAACAAGCACTCAGCAATCCAAATGCACAGGGAGCCCTGAATAACTTACCTTCCCTGGGCAGGATCTGGTGCCTGGCTTCCCTTCCTCTTCCCTTTCTTCCAAATTTCTTGCCCCGTTTGCTACCCCTGTTTGACTTGGTCAAAGTAGGTGTAGAATTCCTCTTTGGTTTCAACAGCAGCATCAAGAGTCAGAACATATATGCTGATGACAGTGGCATATTGACTCCCACCAGTTTAAAAGGGAGAGCCAACAGGTGCTCATTAATTCGAATAAGGAAATTGCTGAGTTGGTTTACAAGTTCAATCTTGATGGCAAAACCAACTCTATGAATCCAGAATACTCCTTCCTATTTACCCTTCCAGAAGAAGGTATATCTGCCTTCATGTTCTTTGAGATATCCATCTCCCATTACTGAGTCTCATTCAGCGCAGCAACATCAACGTTGTGTCACCTGAGTTTCTGAGCCATGTGGTACTCCAGGCATTAACTATTAGTGTTATCCATGATGGTCCTGATGTTCCATATCCCAAAATTGATTATGTGTGGTTATTGATTTTAAGTGCAGTAAAGGTGCTCCCACTGGATGTGGTTATCCAGTTAAGAAGAATGTAGACAGGCTTCATTTAGGGCACCTTTTCTAGCCCCTCCCCATGTGGGGTGAGCAAAACAGGTCCTGAAGAGGGCTGCTCAGTCAAAGTTAGACCTGCCAAATTGCACTCCTGACTTGTCCATTGCTAGAAGACCTTTTTGTAACTGACATCCTCATGTCAGTTCAAAACTAAGGACTACGAGACCTCACGGCCCTGCTTCTGTCATCATTATCTGGTCACCAAAGGGCTTGAAAATGTGCTGGAAAAGCTATTTTTATGGAAGATGCCTGTGCATGATTTCTTTTATCATGGAGAAGCTGCTGTATATCAGCTTCCACACAGTTCTTGACAGACTGGGACCTTAATCCAATGGCAAGGAGGCCAAGACAACTGGAGATCTTGTTCTGCTGAAGCCTTCACCTGCCTTCACAACCATTGAGATTCTAACATCTTCTTCTACCTGCTCCACCACTGAGCTCCAAGATGAACTTGAGCCAGCAGTGTAATGAAGCCATCAACAGGGCCAATCGCACCTTCTTCTGCATTAGCAGATGCATGACCAATAGAGTGAGGGAGGTGATGTTCCCCTTTTTTGTGGCTTTGGTCAGGCCGCAGTTGGAGTATTGTGTCCAGTTTTGGGCACTGCACTTCAAGGGGGACATGGAGGATCTGGAGAGGATTCAGAGGAGGGCCACTCTCATGATTAGTGGCCTCCATGAAAGACCCTACATGGGGAGGTTGAGGGATCTGGATCTCTTCAGCCTTCACAAGAGACGTCTGAGGGGAGACCTTGTAGCTGCCTATAAGTTTATCAAGGGAGAACAACAGGGAACTGGAGATATGCTATTTATCAGAGCACCCCTAGGAGTAACTAGGAAAAATGGGTGTAAACCAGTGGAGAGTATATTCAGGTTAGACATTAGGAAGAATTTTTTTATGGTAAGGGTGACCAGAATCTGGAATGGGCTTCCAAGAGAGGTGGTACTATCACCTAACTTGGAGGTCTTCAAGAGGAGGCTTGATAGTCTTCTGGCCTCTGGCCTCTTTCCTGCCAGGGGCAGGGGGTCAGACACAATGATCCTTGGTGGTCCCTTCTGACTCTACAATCTATAAGTCTATGAATCTATGAAACATACTAGCATGGTGTCGAAGGGCTCTCAGGTGTCCTGCGACTGGGAGGAGAAAAGGCTCAGGAGAGGCCCCTAGCGGCAGAAAAGGGGAAGCACAACTGCCAGTCTCTAAGACTGTGCAAGTGCGGCTTGCTAGGGCAACCGGGGAAGCCTGGAGCCAGGAAGGGGCGGAGCTTAGCCCTTCTTAAGCCCAGGCAGAAGGCCAGGAGTTCAGTTCCCTTCTGGCCACTGCACGAGCAGAAGCTCTGCGGCAGAGAGCTGAGCAGCAGAGCCTACAGTGGCAGTCTGACTGCTGCAATGATGCGAGGGGAGAGGGAGTGCCCTGAGAAAGGTATTGGTGAGAGCCAGCATTGTGTGTGGTTTGTGTTATAAGCCGGTGGGCTTTTTGCTTGTGTTGTAGCCACATGGCTCACGGCTTGTTATGGTTACACCGGAGGACCGGGTGAGGCTGTAGGGGTTCAAGGAGGCCTCACGGGAGCTCCCCAGTAATCTGGGGGTTCCTGGTGCCCAGAGGGCACAGCGAATGGTGCCAAAGAGGGCACAGCATTGTTTGGGGGGGCACGTTGGCCCAGCCCCTGAGTTAGGGGGCAGTGGAGAGCCCCGACTAGGTGGCGTGAGGAAATCTGAAGTTAGGAAGCCGCAAAGAGCCCTGATGAGGGGGTGTGAGGAGCCCCTGAATTAAGAGGCAGCGAAGAGCCCCGGTGGTGAGGGGCGGTGAGGAGCAGAGAAGGGGGCAGTGAGGTGCCCCAAGAGTAAGAAGGGGCGTTGAGGAGCCCTGAAGGCAAGCAAAGGACCTGATACTATGGCCCTAGCGAGGGCATACCAGCACCATCTGCGAGGCTTGGGCTGTGGTGTAGGGGCAGGAAAGGAGCCACAGACGGCGCCCCTGTCATCAGGGCGCACAAGATTGGGCAGCTTCCTGTTACTTTAAACCCTTCATCAATTATAAGCAAGATCAAGATGTGGCAGGCGAGATTAGGCGGGTAGTCGGCCCACTACAGGAGACCAGAGCCGCACGCCCAACGGGGCTCCGAAAGCGGCACTCCTGTTACACATGGGAATCAAAAAAATTAGATTTACTTTTCTGTTCCATATCATGCTTCCTTTATCACTTTAGGCATTATTTCTGCTGGTCTATATTACCTCTTGATACCTCACCCTTCACTGAGGTGCTGTGGAGTTTGTGAGGTGACTATATCATATGTGGAACCCAATAAGAAACTTGAGAGAGATGCGTATGAATCCAAGAATAGAAGTGAGCTTTGAAATGTCATAAAAGTATAGCTGGAATGCACCAATCATCTTAAATTTATAGCAACAGATAATCTTCAGAATAAGGTGCCAAATGATTTTTTAAGAGACTCTTGAAAGAAGATTATTTTTTGTGCATATCAGTTATTAGTTGCAATACTTTGAGGGATACTATATTCAGCATTTCTTAGGTGTTAGCAAAGCACTCAGTGCTCAATTTACACAAGGTACAAGATAGTGTTTCTATTCCAAATTTTTTTCCACCAGCTTTAATCAGGAATTTTCCCTTGCTAATGATATACATTTTCAACATATTAGTTCTTCAGTGCTATGAAGTATCAGACTTGAAACCAATAATAGGATCAAAATGTAAAGTGAAGTTACACATTAAACTTAGGGTGCTGAAAAAATTGATAATTGTCATGCAATCAGTCCCCTGAAATCACTGTATAGCTATGCTGTGATGTGCATGGCCACAGAGTGCTTTAAAAGTTGCTGATCACATGACAAATTACCCTCATACAATCAGGGTTCAGCTGAAGGCACTCCAAAGTGGAGCACATTAGGGAACATCTGTTCCCTTAGGGTCATAGTTTCATAGTTTCATAGTTTCTAGGGTCGGAAGGGACCTGAGCAGATCATCTAGTCCGACCCCCTGCCATGGCAGGAAAGAGTACTGGGGTCAAATGACCCCAGCAAGATGTGCATCTAACCTCCTCTTAAACACCCCCAGGGTAGGAGCCTGCACCACTTCTCTTGCAAATTGGTTCCAGACCCTAGCCGCCCTGACTGTGAAGTAGCGCCTCCTGATATCTAACCTAAACCTACCCTCTGCCAGCTTGTGACCGTTATTTCTGGTCACTCCTGGCGGTGCTCGGGGGAACAGTGACTCCCCCAATGCCTGCTGATCCCTCCGACAAGTTTATAACAGGTCAGTAGTAAGCATGACCAGGGCTGTGCTGATATAGCCCCACTCCTGGTGCTGTATGCAAGAAGAGAGAGGGGATGGGGTGGGGGGAGCTTTGGGCTGGGGTTTGCCTTACATGAGCTGGAGTAGGGGTGAGTGGATTGAAGTCCCGCTCCACTTTGTGCCCTCCCCGATTCCCTCCTCCTCTAGTTCATGTTGGGAAAACCCAAGCCCACAGTCCCCCCCCCCTTCTGCCTCCTCCCTTTCTGCAGACAGGACTGGAGCTGGTGAGGCTAGGGGAGAGAAGCTGGAGGAAGATTCCCTTGCTGGATCAGCTCCAAAGTGGAGCTTGATTACCCCCCCCCCACACACACACACATGCACACTGAACATATGTATGTGTCTTGGGTTGGGAAGGGGGTTACTCTAACTCATGGTGCTTTATGTGCAGTACCATGAGTTAGAGCAGGCACATGTATATTTATCATCACCCTTAGATCATACTAAAGGCACCTAAAATGTGAGTACCTGTACATTAAACCTTGTTACGCTGTTAAAATTTAATATAAGATTGCTCACATAGAACTCCCATGAACATGCAGTGAAGCTGCTGTAATTATAGCACATTGGAGCAGACTGAATTAATCATTCAATGAGCTTTAATTAAAGTATCCTCATGTCCATTTTTCAGTGAGAGGACCCTGATACATGTGACACTTAAAGCCACTTTAATTAAAGTACCCCACCACCCCTGCACTCCCAGAACATGTGTATAAATGCCCATAATGTTGTAACTTTAACACCACTTAATATTTCACAGACTTAATATATGTTAAATGTCTTATAGTCAATATAGTTAGATGTCACCCTATAGTCTTAAATCTTGCTGTCTTAAATTGTTGGCAGTAGTAATTTTGGTAAAGAAATTTCACAGCCAGAGGAAAAGAAAATCCCCACATTTCTCTGACCAAATGAGTTTTTTATTTAATTTAATTACATTTGGGGCTTTTTAAATAAATAGCAGTTTTGCAAGCTTCTGAGAGGGAAACTTAGTTGGAGCGTGAAAATAAATGCAGAGAGAGCTGTATTAGAAGGCAGAAGATAAGTAAGGTGACCAAAGAGGCATGATAAATTGGAAATATATGGTATATAAAGCTTCCATTGGCCTGAAACTTGTATAATAATGTTACTAATAAACAGCATCATTTTCTGTATTCCTTTATTTGTTGAATTAATTACTTAGTTATTGTGAGTCCATTTTTACATGGTTAGAAAGAAAAAAAGCACTTAGTAATGCAAATCACCCCTGAAAAGGACCTAAAATATGTGGCGGGAGGTTCAGAAAAATCCCACTTGGGCTCTTCCTGTTTTAGAGGAACATGTTGCATAGCCCACAGAGAAATGGAGAAAGCTCTGATTTCTAATGGTACAAAAATCATTCAGTGCTTCAGGGAGGTGAGATACTTTGGAATCATTTATACCATCTTTATATAGAGAAAAGCTACTACTGGCTTCTCTTTCACATTGAGTTACCATCAGGGATCCTAGTTTTCCCTGATAAAAAAGTCACAAATTCTGTAATAAAAAACTTGCAAATTCTCTGATTAAAAACCAAAAAATCCATTATTAAATTTTAAAGGCCCTCCACAGCCTCACTACTGGACCTGCTGGTGCCCCTCACTGTCCCCACATAACCCTAGTCCTGCTCATGACATTTGCCCCCCACCCACAGGCCCTGCCCCCAGCCCTTCAGGAGGGAGCCTCCAGCTTCCCGGGCTATGAGGCCAGGGACCCAAGTCCACAGCTCCCTGCCCCCAATGAAGGCAGTGGCTGCTGCAGGAGAAAGAGCATGGAGCCAGCTCCCCTACTGCTGCCTGCCTGCTGCAGGCTCGGGCAGGGGCTCAGCTGGCTCCTGCCTGCAGCGTGCACTCCTGTGGGACAGGGGTACCCACATTCCCCAAATCTGTGGGAGGGTAGGGGCAGGGAAGATGCAAGTTGCAGGCTCATGCTCCCCACCCTGCTGCCTTCCCCTGGGGCCTCCGCAGTGCATTGCATGTGACCTGGAGTAGCAAGATACAGCAGAGCTGCATAGGAAAGCTGTTTGCCTCTGTGACCTCCGTGATGCCCTGGTGACACTACCCCTGCAGGCAGGGGCAGCAGTGTAGGGTATGACCCTGTACTGCGGACCTCACTGCCCCCATGCACACAGGGAAAGTCTGTCCAGGGCAGCATGGAGCTCACAGTGGCAAGCAGCTTTCCTGCATGGCCCCACTGTGCCTGCCATGCTGGGTCACATACACTGTGCTGTAGAGGCCCTGGGACAGGGCAGCAGTGTGGAAACCATGACCCTGCAGTGTGCACCTCCACTGCCCCACCCCATGCATAGATCTGGGGGACACAGTTTCCCCATACCCCATGGTGCATGGACCAGGACCTATAGGACTGAGTGGGCTCCATGCTTCTGTGTGTGGCTTCTCTGAAGGGCTGATAGCACATTGCTCTGGTACATGGGCCACCAGCTGGTCAGGCAGTCCTGCAGGAATCTGGTTGGGGGCTGAGGGAGTGGGGAGGTATTGGGGAAAGGTCCACATGCAGTATCTGTTCAGCCGGCAGTGCTTCAACTGGGAGTGGCATGCTATCAGCCTGAGCAGGATCCACGCTTCCCTGTGTGACTTCCCTGAAGGGCCAAGAGCATGCCATTCCTGGTCTACACACCATCGGCATGCACTTCATGTGGGGCTTCCCCCAACACCTTCCCACTCCCTCAGTCCCCAGCCACACACATATGCCCTGCCCCACACCTGCCCTGCTGGCTCTTCCCCCAGCCCTGGCAGTCAACCATACCCACATCTGCCACCCACGCCCCACAACCTGACCGGCCATGCTGGTACCCCCACCCGTGACCCGCAGCCCCCCAGCCCTGCCAGATGTGGCCCCCAGTCCCCCGCAAGCCCCACTTACCTTAAGCCCCAGGAACCAACAGTGAGCCTGGGCCAAGTTTAGGGTGACTGAGAGCCTCAAGCCCCAACTTTCTTCCTCTCCAGACAGGGTCGGGGGCTTCCCGCCCTTTTTGCAATTAGCTCTTGGCAAGCTGGAACTCTACCAGCCTGCAGGGCTCTTTGCAAAAGTAAGAAATCTGTGGGTATCTCTGCTAAAAGGGAAAATCTGTTTTTTCTCTGATAAAGTTTGGAAATCTATGGTTTTCTCTGTTTTTGTGTGGGAAATGGAAAACCCAGATCCCTAGGTATCATGGGATTCAGACAGGGTACTTTGTGGAGAGGAAGAGAAAGCATTGTTCTGGAAAGCTGTTTTTTAAAAAAAGTTGTGTGTTTGAAACTGTTGCGGAATTCAGTTTATTAGAATAAGTTGAAGGGAGATGGATTAGTGGGCAGGTAATAGCAAAAAGAAATGTGATAAATAGTGGAGTTATATGGTAAACTTATTTATCACATGTCTATGCAATTTGTCAAGCAGCTGTCCAATTTATAACCTCCCCATGTGACATGCATATATTAATATCGTGCACTGCTGTCATTGCCTGAAACCTTATGGTACAGTTTCTGATAATCATACATCATCATTCCCTGTTTTTTTCCTTTTACAGAAAACTGCATTCAAAAAACTGGATAAATACTGCCCCTATGCTTCAAGTGGTGTCAAATAAACAAACAGTAAGGAATGGGGTGTGCAAGACCATACCCACTAGATCATCCCAGTCAAGGCTTTGTTTAGCCAAGTCTTAAAAACCTCCAAGAATGGAGATTCTACAACCTCTCTGAGTGACTTGTATTAGTGCTTTACTACCCTCCTCCTGATAAAGTTTTCCCTAAGGTCTAACCTAAACTTCCCTCAATTTCTCCGCAGAAGTCACATGCCCCAACCCCCTATTTTCATTGCCCTCTGCTGGACTCTCTCCAATTTTTCCACATCTTTTCTGAAATGGGGGGCTCAAAACTGGACACTGGGGGGCTCAAAACTGGGGGGGCTACCTTGGTATGGGGCTCAAAACTGTCAAGTAAGTAGGGGGTGGAGAGGGCTGGAGGAGGGGGGAGATGACTAAGGAGTAACCCCCACCTGCCTCACCCCCTGTTTGCCCTCTGAGTTCCCCCATCACTGCCCCAGCCAGGTCCAGCATCCCAGCAAAAAAATATCCTGACACTGGCAGTAGCAGCTGCTATCAGGGTCACTGGGGCCTCCTGAAAAAGTTTCACCATGCAGCACAGGGCAGCAGGGGGCAGCAGGGACTTTTCTCAGCCACCTGGCACCCACATTGCCACTGCTCCATCATAAAGGGCTTTGAGACGCTGCAAGAAGCATGTGCATGCTCATCTGGATGCACCCCATGAGCATTCTTTTTTGTTAAATCCTCCAATTTGTCTAGGTATCTCTGAATCCTATTCCTACCCTCCCGCATATCTACTACTCCCCACCAACTTGGGGTCATCTGCAAATTTGCTGAGGGTGCACTCCATTCCACCCTTCAGGTTGTTAATTAAGATATTGAACAAAACTCTCACTAGGACTGATCCCTGGGGCACTCCACTTGATACCAACTGCCAATTTGACATTGAGCCATTGATTACTACCCTTTCAGCCTGATGATCCATTCAGTTTTCTATCCACCTTTCAATCCATTCATCCAGCTCATAGTTTTTTTAGCTTGCTTGCAAGAACTTTGTGGGGAACAAACAAAAGCCTTGCTAAAGTTAAGACATATCATGTCCACTGATCTGCCCACTTCCACAGAGCCAGTTACCCTGTCATAGAGCGCAGTCAAGTTGGTCAGGGATGACTTGCCATTGGTGAATCCATTCTGAATATTCTGATCACCTTCTATGCCTCCAAGTGCTTCCAGTTGATTTCTTGAGGACCTGCTCCACAATTTTTCCAGGGGCTGAGGTGAGGCTGATTGGTCTGTAGTTCCACAAATCCTTCTTTCCTTTATTAAAAATCCTTCTCTATTCCTCTTTCTTCTCAGAGGCAACACTTTCTCCTCCTCTTCCCTCACTCTCCTGCCTTCCACTGCTGCTTTCTCCCCTCTTTGGGTGCGAGGAAGTTCCAAAGGTAGCAAGGCTGAGAGGGGGTTAGGCTCAGCTGGGGATGGGACACAAGCAGCAGGTTGATTGGAGAGTAGTTCCCCCCATCCCATCTCACTGGGGAAAAGGGAACCCCCAGCCATCCTGGCTGACCTTGTCCTTATCCGCACCTTAGCCCAGTCCCCATGCAGGGTGTAGGAATTACTTTGGTGCTTCCCCACTCTCTGACATTAGGGAAAGGCAGGTGGGAGAAGGTAGGGAAAGGGGTAGAGAAGTTGCCTTTGAGCAGGAAGGGGAAGAGAGGGAGGATTTTTACCTGCTTTAGAGACTTTAAAAAGTTTTCAGAGGCTTCCAGGGTGCTCTCCAATTCAAAAGGGGGTACAATTGTGCCAGTGTACCCCTTCCAAATCCACCACTGGGTTGTTGAGAATCTTATAATAAATATTCTGGTTATAAAATATATGGAAAATATTATTTTCCAGGAACATGCATGTTTTGATAAAAATAGCTAGGGGGTGTCTCATTTTCAGGATGGAATTTCTGTACAGGGAGCAAAAGACCTCAGGATAGACAATACCCATTAGTTAAGGAGTTAATTTGGAATCTGTGAGACTGAAATACCCGCCCTTCTTGCTCCAAAGCAACAACTTTGATATCAGTCCTCCAGATCCCAGAAGACTGCCTCTTCTATCAGGTTATGGGCTATCCTAGAGTAGCATTCTCTAAGACACTCCTGTTGATATTGTTCAACCTGATATAAACAAATACATGAGACTGAGATTGAGTCTATAGACCTAGGGTTAGGGTACTTTCAGGAAAACCGGAATTAGTCTCTAAGGGCACCTTTACACATGCTCTCAGGTGGGTAGGGGCTTGTTTATTTAAAGTAGTTCCACGAGCCGCTCTAATTAAAGCACCTGCAGCCTCAGATGTATTCAGAATCTCACAGTTCATAATGGTGATGGGGGCACATTAATAAAGTTCATTTGATGTGCTTTAGTTAAAGCACTGCCACTGCCAATTTGAACTGTGGGGTGCTGAATACATGTTATGCAGAGTCTGCTGGAGCAGACTTAGTCAATCAAATCTGCTTGACACATGTTTATTAGAGCTGTGCAAAGCTTCAGTTCCTGATTTGATTCAGAATAGATATGGCTCAATTTTGTGGCCTAATCTCTGAATCAAAATTGAACCAGAGAACCCTCTGAATCAATTCAGAAAGATTTGGAAAGATTCAGCAATTCAGACATAGATACAGCTTTAAATGTTTTTTCTACACACCTCTGGGTAGCAGGGGCTCAAGATTTCTGTGATGTTGGGGTACATGGAACATCCCACAGAAGCACGGAGGACTCCCCAGCATGCTTGGCAACAGACCAGAAGTGGCCCAGAAGCACTTCTGGGCCACTCTTGGGTCTGCCAGAGAGCATGCGTGGGGGGGGTGCCCCCGCAGCCCCCCTTAGCTCGGCAACTGGTGCCTCCTGGGCTGGTGGGGCACCCGGGGTCCCCCCACAGCCAGTCATTGAGCCAGAGAGGTGCAGGGGCAGGGAGTCCAGAACACTCCCCAACAGACCCAGAAGTGGACCAGAAGTACTTCCAGTCCAGTTCCAGGTTCACTGCCAAGTACATGGAGGGCCCCCCTGAACTCCTGTGGGATGCTCCATGCACCCCAGCATCACAGCGTTCATGAGCTGTGCCTGGCATCTTGAGGTATGTAGAAAAAACTTTTAAAGCTGTGTCAGTGTCCGAGTCTCTGATTCTCTGAATCAGCATTGAATCATCAGATTCAGATTTGGCTGAATCAAATTGGTGATGGTGATCCGAATCAATGAAACAAATCACTGTCCCTGATTCAGGCCAAATCAGAATCAGAATTGAATAAGAACCACTTCAAACACCCCTAATGCTTATCAGCATGTATCAGAGCAGATGCCCGGCACATGTATAGGTCCCCTGTGTCTTCCACGTGCCTGTGAAGTTCTCTAAGTACTGACCTCTTCTGGGCTCATATACTTCTCCTTTTCTGTTTATTAAAAGCTTTAAAACATTGGTTTCATCCTAATGGAGAAAAGGAAAAATTAAATTTAAATTATTTTGGCATAATAGGAAAATTGCTTCACATCCAAGTCTAGCTGGAAATAAACTTTGTAAGGGGACATAAAATAAGGAGAAATTCAAGAGAAGTTCATGAGGAACTGCTGCCTCTTGTGAAACTATGCTTGCATTGGCTAGTTTGCTGTGGTGAAATGAAATTATGTTTACTTCAGCCTCTATATTTTACAAGGGATGACAAAACCCTTCCTAAACTGTGTGGTTATAAACAAAAATGTTTATATGACTGAGAGCTTCAGGACACAAAACCTTCAAGATGTACATGCTTCAGGGTCAATGACTGTACACAGTGCCCCAGCTGAAATGCTAATTTGCCATTAAATGATTTCTTAGAATAAATAGTGAGCAAGAATGAAGAAAATCAAACGAACAAGATAATAAAATGAACAGATAGAGAGAAAAGGATTTTATTGACCTGCTTCTCATGCAACTTAGAGAGTTTCATGAAATTTGAGAGCCATGGCCTGCTCACTCCTGGTATATCATGTGCTGGCAATATCAGTCAGGCTTAAAAGTCAAAGGAAATGGGTAATGTTTGTTTTCAGTTACATACTATTACATTTGTGCTTCTTTTGTGCATCTGTGCAGTTTTCTTTGCTATTGCCAAGATAATCTCTTTTATAGACAGATGCAAATATTCCTACAGGAGAAGTCACTGTCTTTACAAATAGCTTGTTGTGTATACCGTTTATCAGTGACATGCAAGAAAATAAGGAGTCTGTATTTGGTAGTTTGAAATAATGAAATTGCTGTATTCCACTATTTCAAACCTGGAGCATCTCAGTTCTTACATGTTTTCATGTTTTGTTTTGTTTTTTTTTAACTGTCAGATTTCAGTGCCATGAAAATTTGACCCAAAATGTTTATGTTTTGAATAATGTTACTGGCAATTCTTATTTATACAAACAGTATTTTATTGACCCTAGTAAGTGGTTCCAACACTAAATCCTGAATAAAGATACAGATGCCCTTTTATTGAGATCTGTTGGCTAAGGTTTTCCAATATGTAGTATATTTTACTTGGTCTATTTACTATTTGCCTGGTCACAAAAATGTATCTTATGATGAAAGATGGGCCCAATGGCCTTTACAATATGAATGGCAAGAATAGGTATGAGATAATCTTTTTCAATAAGGGCCTAATTCGAAGTTCTTAAAACTCAATGGGACTCTTTCCACTGAATTCAGCAAGCCTTATATTAGGCCGCAAGTGTATTCTCTGAAGTGAACAAAAGCATGAATTGTTTAAACTGTAGAACTATGAGAATGGGAATGATGCCCATTTGCAAATTGGACTTTTATATTGTCTTTATATAATTATAGTAACTATTTTTACATACATTCTATTTCAAAATTTAGATATACATGTAACTCTCTTTATATATGTATAGATAGATAGATCAATCAATATTTATTATACCTGTGTGTGTCTGTGTAAATATAAAGATATGTATACTTACATCTGAAAATATGAAGTAGAATAGTGGGTTACAGACTCTGTGAAGCTGCTCATACACTTGTCTGCCAAAATGTTTCCATGGATACGTATTTTGGTTAAGATGGAACACAGTTCAGCCCAAGGATTACAATTTTTATTACTTCTTTCTTTTTGGTTTTATTCATTGTTTATTTTAGGGTCTGTTTATTTCTATGCAAATATCATTTCTGTGACACTGTATAGCCCCTAACCTTTATTTTCTCCTAAATTTTTAGTCTCATTAAAATAGCTTTCTAAATTGCTGGGCCTTTATCACTAAAATTAAAATCACCAACGTTTGCGTGAACAGCTTCTAAAACTTTACTGGAGATATTAATTAGCAAAAAAACAAAGGATAATTTAATCCTGAAATTGCTTGTACTATCCCCCATGCCATGCAGTGTTATTACCTATGGGTAATAATTTCCCATTATAACTCTTGACTGAGATCAGCACATATTGCCTATGAACCAAACTTGAATAAACTATGAAACTTAAAGGTTCTGCGCCAATATTTTTTTTGCCTTTGCTTCCCATTCTGTTTCCATTTGTTATATTGTCTTCAGGCTATTTAAATATTTTATCAGTATAAGCAACAACAACAAAATACCACCGTATGATGCTATTTCTTGAGTTGTCAGTTCCTTAACAGATTGTCCCATGAGACTCAGACTTGACAGTCTAAATGCTACATGGAGGGAGATTTGTTGGTCAAATATTATCAAGCTGATTTGAATTTCTGATCGCTACTTGAAGTTAGAGATATAATTCATAATGGATTTTTTTCCTTTCCTAATTTAGACTTATCTAGAGTATACTGATCAACATATTTCATAGTTTCTCTTACAATTTAAAGAAATTAAATGTTAAAAACTTGATCAACATTTGCTTCTCTCCATTTCACCATTAGTATCCTCCAGGATAGTAGAAAAGAAAGATGAAAAAGAACAAGGAATCAAATAATAGACTAACCAGTGGGCCTAGTGTAGATTTTGTGCTTCACAGGCCATTTCTATACAAGTGTGGATGTTTGTTTCCCTGGGACAAAAGCAGTGGCACACCTTGTGCCACTGGTACTTGTCCCCAGGGAATGCCTGTGCCACATGCCCTCTGGTATGCGGCAGGTTACCCTGGATGGGGTAGAGGAGAATGGGGCCAGCACTGGGGCCTCCAGTCTTACCACAGGACCTGGGGGGCCTCCTGGGGCTGAAGCAGTCATAAACCTGCCATGCGGCACCTGTCCATAATGCTTAGTATAGATGGTTGCATAATAATCTAATGGTTACTGGGGGCTCCCCAAGGTTGTGGTGGCCTCCTGCTTTGATGGTAAGAGAGGTTTTTTTCCTTGCCTTGGAGGTTGCCGCACAAAAGGTGGTGGAGAGGGGGCTCATGGTGAAGGAAGACTACATCCCCCTCAAGCCCTTAGAAAAGTTGGGGACCTGGGTAGTCCTCACCTCTGTCCCAACCTATATCCCCAACTGGACACTGCTTCCCCAGCTCCAAACCTGGGGAGGGCCCTGTCGCTGGGGTGCTGAGACCCCAGCCTCTGCTACGTGTGCTCTTTCTACCACCAGGTCATGATCCACTACATAGACTGCCACACCAGGAGGATGAGCTAGACCTGGAATTCTCCAGACAGCTCTCAGAAGCCATATGGTCAAGAGGTATGTTTGTCATGGGTGACCTAAACTACCCTGACATCTGCTGGGAGGAGTAGTCAGCCAAGTCTAACTGCTCACATAGGTTCTTAATCTGCATACAGGACCTCCACCTGACACAGAAGGTAAATGATCCCACTAAGGGAAATGCCTTGTTGGACTTGGTGTTAGCTACAGGGGATGACCTGGTGGGGAATCTGCAGGTACCAGGTAACCTAGAGGATAATAACCATCAATTGATTTAATTCACTATCCAGCGAAGGGTGGGTAAACTAACCAGCAGGGCTGAAGTGCTAGAACAGGGGAACTATAGGCCAGTTAATCTCATATCCTTGGGAAAACATCTTGAAAACAATCACTAAGGATCACATTTTTGGGAGCCTAGCACAGGAAATAATGTTGAAAGGAAATCAGCATGGATTCATTGCAGATAGATCCTGCCCTACTAACCTTCTTTCTTTTTATGACCAGTTCACAAAATGCTTAGATGCAGGAGTTGAGGTAGATGTCATCTACCTAGACTTTAAGAAGGTCTTTGCTATAGTATCTCATTCTGCTCTCATAAGTAAACTGACAGGCTGTGATGTAGATGATTATATGGTCAGGTGGGTGACAAATTGGCTTAGGGGTCACACCCAGAGCGTGATGGTGGGCAGGTCGATATTGACTTGGAAAGATATGGGCAGTGGAGTCCCACAAGGCTCAGTCCTTAGACTGGTGTTATTCAATGTTTTCTTCAGTGACTTGGACAAGGACATGGAGAGCACCCTGTCCAAGTTCACAGACGATACCAAATCATGAGGCAAAGTCAACACACCAGAGGGGAGGGAATGGATCCAGGTAGATCTGGACAGGTTGGAAAAATGGGTGGAATGAAATAGGAAGCAGTTCAACAAAGACAACTGCTGCACCTTGGCAAAAAGAACGACCAACACACTTGAGCTTCTCAGCAGCACAGCATTGGAAAGGGATCTTGGCATCACAGTTGACTCCAAAATGAACATGAGTCGTCAGTGTGATGAAATGATCAACAAGGCTAATCACACTTTATCATGCATTAGCAGATGCATGATAAACAGGTCCAGGGAGGTGATGCTGCCCCTCTATGCAGCAGTGGTCAGGCCAGTTTGGATCCAGTTTGGGACACCACACTTCAGGAGGGATGCAGAGAATCTTGAGAGGGTTCACAGGATGGCCACTCTTATTGTCAGTGGCCTGCAGGCAAGGCCCTATGAGGAGAGGCTGAGGGATCTAGATCTCTTCAGCCTTTACAAGAGAAGGCTGGGAGGTGATCTTGTGACTGCCTATAAATTCATCAGGGGAGGTCAGCAGGGAATAGGAGATGATCTATTTACTAGGGCATCCCCTGAAGTAACTAGGAACAATAGCCACAAACTGACAGAGATCAGATTTAGGTTGGACATTAGAAAAAAACTTCTTCACACTAAGGATTGTCAGAATCTGGAGTGCACTCCCAAGAGTGGTGGTGCTCTTCCCTACCCCGGGGTCTTCAGGAGGAGACTGGATAAGAAGCCAACTGGACAAGCAGCCAGGGCAGGGGGTCAGACTCGATAAGCTACTGAGGTGCCTTCCAACCCTCACATCTATGAATATATAAGTTAGTACTGATTTGACCAATGTGAAAATTATTCTGCCTACTGTCAGATATCATAGGTTCTCTTATGGTAGCTACTATATTTTATTTTCATTTCTTTTTTCAAACATGTCTTACTTTCACCTTTGTGATATGGATAACTGCTTTCTTTGTTTTAGTATTAAGTGTTGCCACCTGGTTTATGCTCTGCCCATGAGGTTCTGAAATTTTATTTTCTAGTATGGTGTGGAAAAATTAGAGTGGGCTCAGAGAAGATCTTACAAAATTGATTTGAAATGTGAAAAAACTCCCTTGTAGTATAAGTATAGCTACTGGTGGATGTGTGGGTGTGTGTATGGAGTAGCAGGGGAACTTTCTTCTAGTAGGCCAAGGTAGAGCTAAACTTAGAGAAAATTCAAACCAGAAATAAAAGGAAAAGAAAAAAAAGGAAGCATAAATAACTGATGAAAATTGATTAGTAACTACTATAATGGCTTTTCAAACATGAATCTAAATGGGATGAATTTTAAAATAAAAGTTTTAGTTCAACTGCAGGTTCACAAACTGCTCAGTAGAGTGAAAAGGGTAGATTGAATGATTGCAATGGTCCCTTTTGGCCTTAAAGGTTATGAAATGATGATTCTAATAGAGTATTGTAAGGCATACTGTTGCTGACAATTAGTGTTTAGAATTCATAACTTTTATTTTCTTGTCAAGATTTGTCCTATTTGTTCTTATTTTCTTCTAACCCATTTTTTCTGTGAACAGTAAGTGGTTCACATGGGATACTTGAGATGCTTAAAATAGCATACTAAAATAAGTCTTTGCTGCATTGTAAGTCTTTATGTGTTGTTAACTCTGTGGTATCCCTTGGCAAGCTGCAATTTCTAGTGTGTTATTATAGTGCTACTCATTAGCGGACAGTTACCAGAGTTTTTTGTTTGTTCTTTCCTTCAAACAAGCTGGTCTATGACATCTTAAGAAGTAAAAGTTCCTGTTTTTAATACACATTTCACCAAAACTGGTCCCACTGCAGTTTGGAAGCTCATATGCTTTCTGTGATTCTTTAGCATTTCACTTTCTGCATATATCAGATTTCACTTTGGATACCTTTATGTAACATGGAAGCATTCATTCCTCAATATAATAGGGCATTCCTATGCTGCATTCTTACACTTCTTACTATTCAGGTGGACACTGGGAATTATGCTTAGCATTTTTCAATAAAGCAAGTTTTTGTGCTTTATGATATGCTATAATGCCCTATGCAGAGATCACATAATATACAGAAATTAATTGGCAAATTAAACCTCTACTACTTCTGTGTACAAGTAGTACTTGCACTACTTCTGTACTTCTGTACTACCTCTGTAGATTTTTCAAACTTTTATAAGTAATTTTAAGTCTGGGTTCATGCTGTATCCCTCAGATGTGCTTGACATATTTTGTTAAAAGCTGGGGCAGGCCTTGAGACATGGACTTCGATTGATTTATTTACAGGTACTCTTGAAATCATGTCCTCCTCATGTAATGGTCTAATTTGAAGTACACACAATGCTTTACACAATGGTTTCTGTAATATGACTTTTAAACAGTTTATGCCTACTTCAAACAATTTAAGTCAAAATCTTTCATGAAATTACTAACAGTTAAAATACATTTTCCATTTTTTTTTTTAAATTGTAACTAATATCATCTGATGATTAGATCTTTCTTTAGGAACAAAATAAACTACTCCAGACATATGGAATTTTGGAGAAAAGTAGAGCAAGATTCTTATAAACCTAAATGTTTAGTTCCACTTAGGATTTTTTTGTTTGCTTGTTTTTTGGTGTTTTACATATTTAAAAGCATTATTAAAAGTCTTCTGTGCAATTGACTCAACAAGCACTAGGTTAATATTAATTTTTACATGATTTATGGAATAGCTTTTTTCCTAATGATGCTGACTTATTTCAGAAAATGTTCTTCATAATTTACTACTTACTAGGCCTATGAAAAAGTGGCCAATATTCAATTCAGATTTGGATTCAGCCGGTTCTGGGGACAGTGATTTGATTTGGTGATTCAGGTCACTGTCCTGAATCAATTCAGCCGAATCAGACTCAGAAGATTTGGCACTGATTCAGAGTGATTTGGTGATTTGGTCATAGACTATAATGGGGAATCTCTAAATACCAATAAATGTGTTATTTTTGTTGCAGCATTGGATGAAAACAGCAGGGATGATAGCCCCTTCTGAGGGTATGAAGCTTGTCAGGTTTCAAGAAGATAGGTATAGGAGTTTCTGTGAAAGGCCCCTCAAACTGCTGAAAGAAAAACTCATGTCGCATGTGTGTGTGTGTGTTAAGACAGAATGGGATGAAAGTAGCAGGGGTGGTAGCCCCTTCTGAGGGCATGAAGCCTGCCAAGTTTCAAGGAGATAGGTGAAGAGGCTTCTGTGAAAGTGCACCACAAACTGATGAAAGAAAACTTGTGTCACTTGTGTGTGTTAACTGGGTTTCTGGTTGTAGCTGTGTTGGTCTAAGGAACAGACAAGCAAGGTTATTTGAACAGATGTGATATCTTTTATTAGACCAACTGAATAGTTGGAGAAATATATCTTGGCAAGCCTCTTCCCTTCTGCCTTCCTGACCCTGTTCATCAGCACCTCCATCCAATGATCAAGGGCTTTGCTGTTGCAAATGCTCCCCTTCACCCTCAGGTCACACATGTCCACCAGCAAGTGGACTGTACTGGACTGCAATGGGTCCAGCCATTTTTTGATGCCTTCCTTCATCCACTTCATCACTGCATGCACCTCTGGTGAAAGCAGCTTGCCCCAGATAGGAACATAGATCCCCTGGAACTTCTCCAGTTGATTCTCAAGCTCCTTCACTATGCAGATCACCTGGCTAAGGAGGGCATCACCAGAGCTCATGGTCTTGGTGGCCTCAAGGAACAGTTTGAGGACCACCAAGATCTGGGGGATGGTATCCCACTCAGTTTTGTTAAGGCAAGGGCACTGATCCTAATCTTCCTGACCACAGCCATCTCATGGATGACCTAATTTTACTCAACCAGACTTTTGAGCATCAGGTATATGGAGTTCCACTGAGTCTCCAAAACCTGCATGATTTTGTGCTGCAGAATGCTCAGGTCTCCATTTCTCCCACAGAATCTTGCCCCATTTGATGCTCCGGTGGAAGTAGCCCACCACCTTCCTGCATTTTGAAATGAGCTGCTGGTCATGGTAGTGATAGTGCCATCACCAGAAGCCCTGTTCCCCTCCAAGGCGTCCCTGACAATGAGGTAGAACTTGTGTGCCACACAGCAGATGCCAACACAATTGGCATCATGGACCGCCTTGAACATATTGGCCCTGTTGTCAGTGACCATGAACGCACGGGTGAGCTCTCCCTGCCCAAAGAGCCACCCCTGTACCATGCGGTTCATGGCCACCATGATCTCCCTTGCCATGTGGGACTCGTTCATCACCTCCACTTGAAGGAGAACTCAATAATGGCATGACTGATTGCACCAGTGCCCTGTGAGGGAGAGGTAGGTATGATCTCCATTCCAGGTGCTCCAGATGTCTGAGGTAAAGTGCAAGGCTACCTGTGGACCTCCCTTGCGCAGCTCCTCCCTCAAGTATTCCCTGCATACATCATACAGGAAGGGCACCACTGTCCTACTAAAAGTGATGTATGTGGGCACTTGGTAGGATGGGGCCAAGAGTGCCCTGAGCCACCTGAACTCTGGAAGCTCAACAAAGGAGAAGGGCTGGACATCCAAAGCAAGCATCTTCCCAGTGCTCTGGGTGACCTCACCTGTCCTTGCAACATGTCCTGCTTTGTCTGCAGCTCCCCCACTGGTCCAGGGTGGCCTGCCTCTGCTTTGTGGGGATGGGGGCTTTGGAGCTATAGGGGGACTTCCCTTTGGGCATGCTCCCACTGGTGCCAGGATGAGGAAGAACAAGGTCAAGAGGGTGCTACCTCCTGAAATGTAGCAGTATCAGCATGGTGGTGAAGTGTTTCACCTCCTTGCCCCAACTCATCTGTCTTTGGCAGTGATGACAGGTAGCATACCTGGTAGATCATCTGCCAACTCAAAATGCTCCCACACTACACTACTCCCCTGGTTCTGGGTTCTGGGTTGAGGGTGGGATCCTGTCTTATTCCCCTCCTCAGCAGGCAGAGGCACAACATCGGGGAAGCTGAGCCACTTGCCCCCACAACCTTCTCCAAAGTGCCTTCAGAAAAGACCTGCCTGTAGAGTAACTTTGAGGGGTGTGCAGCACAAACTCAGATTCCCCTTCCTTTCCCAGAATTTCCCTGGCTATGGCAATGAGCTCCCCCGGTTCCAGCTCTAGCTCATCCTCTTGCACTGGGAGGCTTATGCTGGGAGCTGAAACTGGGGTAGAGGAGACTGTCATGATTGTGCTAGTATTAGTGGAGGTAGTACAGAAGCAGAGGCAGGTACTGCTCCCATGACCTTTCTCCCACTGGCAGCAGAAGTCTCATCACTGCCAGGAAAGAAGGTACATCTATGTTGGGGGTGGGGAGAGAACTTGCAGTTCTCCCCCTACTCACTCTAGTCCCTCTCCTTCACCTGCTAGAAGACCTTCCCAGCATGCTTCATAATATTTGCTGTGCTGTAAAATGTGTATGTATGTATAATATATCTTGTTTGTGTTTAATAAATGTGTGTGTGTGATATATTGTCTGTGTGTTTACTATATCCTCTTCTATCTGTTTACTATATCTTCTATCAGTAACATATTGAAAAGATGTATCCAATCATTTCTAAGAAGAGAGACTAGCAAAACAGTGAAGAGGTTGACTAGGAAGCCAGCTGCTGAAGCCAGTACCTTTCACATGCTGTTGCTTCCAGACAGACAGCTAACAAAAGGGACAGAAAGGCTTCACACAGAGCCTTATATGCTGTTTCTACATCCCTCCCCCCAAGCACTGTGATTGGAATGGAACTTAGGGAAAGACCACAATCACTGGCCAGCTACAGATGTTAATATTATAGCAGTCTTTCCCCTTCTGCTTCCTGCCTCCCTCTTCTCAGTTTCTGTTTCCCCACAAGACCACCTTTTCCAAATCCCCAGATAGCCAAATCTTTTCCAAATCAATTTGTATAAAAAGAATCCATATCAATTTGGGTCTCCTGATTAAATTCAGATTCAATGATTCAGCCGCCGAACTGGGCTAAACCTTCTCCAAATTGAATCGTCGACTGAAAATTTGCACACCTCTACTACCTACCATACTTTGTTCTATGTATTTTATGAGACTGAGTGCTATCAAGAGGAATGTTTAAAAATGGGAAAAAATAAAATAAAACTAGATGTGCTTGTTTTTTCCTGTTTCTTTTTCCTTTTTTAGATTCTGGGGATTTAATGACATAACCAAAACTCCTTAAAATTCCCGAAACTCACTTTTCAAAAATAAAAAATGCTCAATTATCAGATTTTAATGCTGAAATAATGAAGGGAGAGGGAAATATTTTTTATTTTCATTTAAAAAGTACCTTTTTCTGAGAAGATTAAAACTGTTCTGTTTAGTAGGAAACCATTTTTATCAAAAATATTTCATCAAAACATTTTCAACCAGCTCTAGTTTTCAAAGTCTAAAGACTGTCACTGCCTTGCTGAGTTTGTCAGCTTGTCTCAATAGTGGTTCTTCATCCTAGGTGTGCTATTAAGGATTTTTTTCTTCCACAATTTGCTTACGGCATCCATAGTCAATTCAACTCTTTGTTCCTTTGATTCTAATACCTTGGGCATTGCTGTCAACAAAAAGGATGAAATCTGAAGGCTATACACTTCCCCTTTTACTAATACAACCCTGAGAACCAATGCTTCCTGTATCACATACTATTTGAGAAGAAGCAGGTCTTTTTAAATACTTTTGAGATGTTTCAGTCCTAAGCATCGTGGCTGTTTTGTTTTGTGTTCTTCCACCCTGCCTTACCCCACTAGAACTGAACTTCACTTTGGCCTCTCCAGTCTGCAGAGTCAATTAAAAAACAGAGGGTCCAATATCTTTTTTTGACATGGTAAAAATTTGAAACTCCCTGGTAGGAAAGTTTCATAGACAGTCTCATATAGTCTCATAGAGACTGTTTTTATGTTTCAGTGTATCTGGAGAAACTGTTATTGGTTTATTATAAAACAAACTTGTTTGGCTGCTTGTTAAACATGAGTGTAGAGTTTCTTCAAACTCTGCCACAATGTGCTTTACACTTTTTCTTTTCTCTCTCATAGAGAATGAAATTCATGCAAAATTGAAGAACTTTTTAAAGTATATTTAAAAAGGAATTTGTTTTTGTCTTAGAATGGTATGTCTTTAGAGTTAACATCCCCCAATATTATTTTCCACCTATTCACTTGCCTATCCTCAAGGTTCATATATTTTGTCTTTAATATGAGACATGAATGTTTGTTTTGTCCTTTTGCTTTAAAAGACACTGCCATCTTCCACCCACTGAGGGAGTTTGTGTTTCCATGTATGCATACTGGTGTATAAGAAGTATAGCCTTCCAGCTCTTAACTTTGAAGCTTACAAGTGCTTCCAGGCTGAAGGTGTGAGACTCAGAAGTAAGAAACTATATGAGCTTCAAACAAGCAGATTTATAAGGCAAATATCCTTGTTTCTGCCACCTGTTCCTTTACTATGAAATACTTCAGATTCTTATTCTGTAAAGGAAAGAAGAGTAGGAGGGAGATAAATGTTTTCTGAATTATCTAGTAGTAGTAGTAGTAGTAGTAGCAGCAGCAGTAGTAGTAGTACTCCCTACCCTCATGCAGCACAGAACTCCTCCTATTGCTGTTCCCCTATTACCCAGTTTCTCAGGTTAATAAACCAAGCTACCTCAAAACAATCAGGAGGTAGAATGAAAGACTATCTGTAGGCCTACTACTTTCTGTCTTTCCTAGCTATATTCAAACAGAATAAGAACCAAGCCTTCACTTCACAAGAGAAATTTCTTGTGGGTGAAATAAGAAGATTATTTTGGCTCCCTTTCTCAGGTTGGTGAGTGCTTTCTTATTGCGGAAACCCAATGACTTCAGAGAGATCCCTCCCATAAAAAGCCAAGGTAGAATCCAACAATCAGGCCATGAGAAAACATAAGAAATACTGGATTACAGTGGTATCTTTTTGGATAGGACCAACATTGCTCAAATGACAACATTTTAGTTTTAGAACATCTTTTGGGTAACTACTTAGTTAATCTTTTCATTGACTATTTTTCAATTTTTCACAATAATTAAATCAGAAGGCAATTATCCTAATGTATAAATACTCTAACTATAAAATAGCTATTTAAAGGCTTTTTTAAAGAATGAGATACTGGGCATCTGAGGTGCTCTAGGGTGAAGGGGGGCACTTTAATTAGAGCAGCTCTTATTGTTGCTGTAATTAAAACTCCCACAGTATCATGTTGTGAAAGAGTAAACAGCGATGTGGCGAAAAGAGGTGGGGAATGTTGCTTCTGGAGCTATTACCATATAAGGATAGATGCTCCAGGAAAAGAAAAGAAAGAGGAGATGGAGTCTCCAAAGAAAAAAAAAGTGAGAGCATTTGAAGGCGAAAGAGGGGGGAAAAGAAGATCCCCAGGAGATAAGAGGCTTACCTCAGGTTTTCTCAAGATGCCAGAGAGCACAGAGCACAGAGAAAGAGGGCGGATCCCTGAAGAGGCACACAAGACATGGCTGGCAGTCTCACTGAAAAGTAAACCAAAAGAAAAAGGAAGAGTGAATTGACTCACTCCCACAAGCTTAGAAAAGGCATCTGAGTGTTGACCACAAGGCTTCTGGCATGTGCAAGATAAAGGGTACACATTTATGATAACAGAAATAAATAGAAAGAATACAACAGGGTTTGAAGAGAAAATTCTTCCCCCCCAAGAAATAAACAGATGAACCAGAGTTAAAGAGACTTCATTTCCTAATACCATGTTCAACCCGACCAAACTGATAATAGTTATGTAAGAATAGTATATAGACAGAATTTCAAAGTTGATATAACTGATAAAAAAAGGATAAATGGACCACTTCTGTTTAAAGATAAAGAAAGTTTGTATAGTGTTATAAAGAATAAAAATAAAGACAAGTGTTAATATGCATCTGATTGTGAATATATATACATATTGCTGAGTGTGATAGAATAGTCAAGAAGGCATGTGAAGTTTTCCTCTATAATACCAGGACTCCTAATAGAGACTCCAAAAAAAAAAAAGGGAAAATAAAACAACACATATATATATATAATAACCCTCCTGACGAGTAATATCATAAATTAGAACATATTCTAATAACATCCAAGATGTGGCAGGCGGGAAAGTCAGGGTACTTACAGTTCTGTGGGAGATTATAAGAGGATACAGAGAGGCATCATAAGGTGCACCGTCCCACATAAGTATTCGGTGTTCCACAGTTCAAAATGGGGTGGGGGGGGGCTCTTTAACTAAAACTGATTTGATGAGCATGCTCCAGCATGCATCAGAGCAGAGCTCCATCATGTATAGGTCCCCGTTATGTCTCAACTTGAGCCCATTGCTAGAATACTTCAAAAAATGTATACTGCTTCAATAACTGCAAATAACATTTTTTTCTTGTTTGAGACACATTATGCCACTATGAATTGTGCAATAGAAGAACCCAGACCTGAACAATTAAAATACTTTGACAAATTACCTTTTAAAAATGAAATAGATGACACTAGTGATTTCCCACAAATTGCAAGCACCAGGAAATCAATACAAGACAATGTTAGAAACTAGAGGGGGTGACTAAATAAAGAATGAATTATTATTTATGTGTAGAAGTAATAATCCTTTTAGGTCAAGGTTGAGAACACCAATATGTCATGGAATGGGAAGTCTTTTGTTACACCTACTTCATTTGCTTTCTGAGAGGTTAGTTTCTTACAATACATCCAAAACTGTCAATTAAGAAAATCTACCGTTTAAGGAAAAAAACAAAACAAAACTGATCTACCAAAAGGCTACCAAATTCAGGTGATATATCACTTCCTTATCAACTTATTCAGAAGCAGAAATTTATCTAAACTTGTATCCTGCTGTGTGACGAGTGTGTTATGTCACATTTGACTTCAATGTGATGCTACATTAAAGGTCTCTTTAGGGGAATGGACAGAAAATTTCTGGCCCAATTTATTGACATGTAAAGAAGTGAAGCAAACAGGTAAAGGTTCTTTCTGTGAACTAGTGGATATTACAATTTGCCAGCTGCCCAAATTATACTCAGGTACTTTGGCACATCGCTAGATAAAAATTATTACAGTTCAGAGGGTTTGATGCAGACAGGAACATTTGTCAAACTATAACCAAACTTTTTCAATTTACATTAGTAAAGTTATGAAGCTGAACTGTGGCAGCCACTTGCACTAATCTATTAGTTAAGGAAAAAAAGAGTCACAGAGCATGACATGCTTTCATATCTATCTAGATCTGTAAGCAGATGTGTATATTCAGGAATGCATTTTAAGCATCATTAATACTGATACAGAAAGATACTGCAGTCATCTTTCATAACCGTAGGTTTCACTGATGCAGTCTGCCTGAACAACCTTCTTTAACTCAAAATGTTCATCTGTCTTGTAGAAATGGTTCAGCATTTTCATTCATCATTTGAATGAGGTGTGGTAAAAGTCCCACTTTTTTTTTTTAACTGAACTAGTGTATTTTCATGGACTGTGCTTTCAGAGCCCATTAATAGTAATGATGTTATATGGTTCACTCTCGCCCTTTCCATGGGCTGCTGCTCACATCAGAGCAAGTAATAAAGAGGCAAAAGCCTCTTTGTGGAAAGGGGTGGATTCATAGAATGGGGTGAGTGGAGTTATAAACTTCAAGTAATAGGCCCAATTGTCTTTCATAAACTAAAAAAAACCCAAAAGGATCTCATTTAAGAAGTGTGTACAGGGAGAAAAACGCCATTCAGAAATAGGCTCTAATGCTCATTTAACTTACACATTTTTAACACTGAATTCTGTCCCAAGGAACGATGGCAGGGCCATCAACACGATTTTCAGTTTATTCATGTAATGCGTGGCATCCAGTGCAGAATTACTTCCCAAGGAATGACATGAAGGGACCAGTTGAGCTTGAGAATGTAATTCAGTCCCTATGCTCACTCAGAACCAGATCCAGTTCCATTCTAGTAAGTGTCTTGAATTCAATAGATGCTAGATCAGGCTCCTCTTCTGCTCAGTATATATGCTTAAAAGGCCAAGAGCTGCTGGAGTTCACACTGTCAGCCTATATCTAAATGCAGTCTTTCTGGTGGAAACAAATAGGAATAAAGCTTTTAGGTTCCCACTATATGTAGCTAAGGGGGACAAGGGTCCTGATAGAACACCCCTTGAATTCATTGGAAAGGCTCCCTTACATTTAATATTCACAGGCTTTAACCCCTTGAAAAGTCTCTCAGACCTATAAGCTCGTCATAGCATTCTCAGCTGTGCTTTCCACCTCACTAGTCTTAACTGACTCCCATCCAAGTATATATAATTATGCTGATAGGTGGCCTTCAGATTTTGAGGAGCACCCACAAGATGATTCTATTTTAATTTTGAAAATGTGACTGATATGTTCTAAGAAGGATCTTTGCACTGCTATTGGTGGGCTAGCCTTCATGCACAGTTAATAATATCCATGTCTTCCAATAGCTAGTTTTCCAAGCTGAGTGCCTGGGGGCTTCTATACTTTTTACTTATTTAGGATTGCAGTTGCGTTTTGCTTATAGATACTGGATCAAATGGTGAGGCACAGGTGGTGAACAGGTAGCACAACTTGATTCTCTCTGAATTCTGCCTAGCCCAAATACAATTTAAAAGAGCGTCAAGGGCCATGCCTGGCCACCTACTATGCTGTATCTGTCATCAGCATCCTTCTCTCCTCTCAGTCATAGTATCAGAGAAAATTAGGATTGGAAGGGACCTCACATTAGGGACAGATGTTCAAAAAGCCTGAGCCTGAATTGTAGGTTAGTCTGATCTGGCTAGGCTGAGCTGGTTTGTAACCATACAGACATCCCCTTTGAAGTGAAGGAATGCAGCAGTGGCTCAGGCTAAAAGCTGGGGGTGCTAGAGCATCCCGGGGGGGTCTTTAAGAAGAGGCTTGATGCCTACCTAGTTGGGATCATTTGAGCCCAGTTTTTTCTCCTGCCCAGGCAGGGGGTCGGACTTGAAGATCTACAAGGTTCCTTCCGACCCTACTTCTATGATTCTATGATCCCTCCCTTCCCTTCCACAGTGCTGAGCTGGGGGGGAGGGGCATGGTGAAGCCCTGGCAGGATGCTCTGATTAGGGAGGGGTTCCCCTTACCTCCCCTCATAGCTCCTCTGACCAGCAACAGAACCAGCAGGGAGTTACACAGCATTTACTTATTCACCAGGGTGTTTACACAGGGAGTAACATAGTGTTTATCAGCCCATCAACAAAACATAATCCTCTCTCATTAGTTCAAGCTCTTCTTTTAGCTCCATAAAGTCCTCTCTGCCTTTGTCCTATCTGCCTTACACGGACACCTCTCAACATTAGCTAGGATGCCACATGATGGCTACAGTCCAAGATGTGGGATAGGGGATGGGGGAATCCCTGTTTGAACAAGGAGAGTGGGGCAGGGAGCATGAGGAATCCAGGCAGACTGTGCTGTACCTTCCATCTCTGCTGGAGCAGAGAACCCTGCCCAGGACTGCAAAGCATTTGGGATGCTGGGGGACTCTAGTTTAAGTTAAACCATGACGGGGTCTGAGACAGACATTGCATAAATGGGTATGAGCTAAATCAGTAAAGTCTAATTCAACCAGGTTTATCTCAAACTGGTTTCTGAGATTTTCAAACTGGTGCATGTGCACTGAATGTCTATTCTGTTACAGGTTTAAACCAGTTTCTGCTAAGTTAAACCAGTTTATATGTAATGTCTGTCCCTAGTCCAGGAGATCATACCCCCCACAGGGCAGGAGTTACCTTGTGACCCTGCCTCATGATCCCAGCCTTACCTCCCTGTCTTGCTCCCAAACACTGCTCCCTGCCCATGGCCCTATCCCACATATGGAGTTTTTGGTGAGCTGTTGTACCAGGATGGGGAGGGGAAGCGGGGGATGCGAGGGGTGGTGGGAAGGGGAAGTGGTACTAACCTGGCTTTCAACAACTCATGAAAACTCCCTGTGTGTCCCCTAGGCCCAAATAATTTCCCACTCCTGTGTTAACTCAACTCAATCAAATTTACTAACCCAAAAGTAGTATCTACTTAGGGGCTTGCTATATTGTAATTTTGGGCAGCTCCTGGAGTTTAACCCCTGGATTGCCCATACATTAAAACCTGAAACTGGTTTTAAGCACTTGTTAGGCCACTCAAAGTTAACGCCACATCAGGGCAGAATTATTTCCGATCCATGTTACTTAACTCATGTTCCAAGAAAGTGTAGCCAATCTAACCTACCCCCTAGTATAAAGCCCCCACTCCTCCACTGGGTTAGATGGAACCCACTGCCCCACCCCCCCAGCACCCCAGATCCCTGATCATTAGCTTTCTTATTCCCACTCCCACTTACTTGTGGCTGCCCACACTACCTGTCCAGGGAGCAGGCAGAAAAGAGTTAATCTTGCTGCCTAGCTGTTGCCACCACTGCCACTGCTGCTCTCTGGACCAGGCTCAGCCCAGAGAAGAGAAGCTACCCAACAGTGGCAGTAGAGGATAAGCAGGAAGATTCACCCTTCACTGCCTGCTCCCCTGGGATAGAGAGTGTTGGCAGCCAAAGTAAGGAGGGATGGGGGAGAGAACTCCAGAGAGGGAGAGAACTGAGGGAACCAGGGATAAGGTAGGCTTCAGGGATAAAACCCTTAATGTGAGTTGGGAGCATGCTTAACTTTTGGTCCTCCAGGCCCCTGCTGGGCTGAAATGTTAATATTCCAAACTTGAATTAATACTAACACCAATCAACTTTAGGTACGTTATACTGTCTGCCTTGTTTTTCTTCCCCTCTTTTATGGGGAGAAATGTAATTTGAGTATAGGAGCTAAGGCAATAAAGCTACTTTTGAAAGCAAAAGACATAGGAAAATAGTTGCTGAGAGGGAAGGAAAATAGCAGGCCAGGGAGTGGACATATTATATCAAAGACAAATTAAAATAGGTGGTAAAGAAGGGTGGATAGGGAAACACTTTGGGGGCTCTTAGTAGGGCAGATGAGATTGGGTAGTAGGTAGATTTCAGCCGAGTATTTTTGGGACTTGCAAGAAAGTCCTGACGTTGGGAAAGGAAGGTTGGGCTTCCATCCCTTTCCCCTATGTGGCAGGACCTGCAGGACCTAGGAGAAAGAGCTCATTCAAGAAAGTCTGTGCCACCTCTTCCCTTGTATCAGATAAACTGGCATCAATGATGGAGGCTCAAATGTAATACAATTTAAAACTTCCAAAAATAGGAAATAAAGAGGTAATAAATATGCCACACCAGGATGTGTGATAGCAGATGGATTGTGAGGGAATAGCAGACTGCAGTTCATCCTGGGACCCATCTCAGCATATCTTTTCAGAAGCATAACTAGTACAAATCTAGTACACTACTACATGCAATAAAGAGAGAAGTGTCAGAAAAGAAGTAATGAATGAATGGAAGATAAAAGGAAAATTAACTGGGAGTATATTTGGCAGAGGATGGTAAATGAGGGAGGTAGAGAAGGTAAGCCCACCACCACCAATTTCCTCTCACCAGCTGTAAGTCACTGTTCCAATATGTAATGAAATCTATAATACAAGAATGTCAAGATGTTTTGACATACTCCACACACATAATTTATCTCACTAGCCCTGTCATTAACTATAACCAGAAAACTTTGCAAAGTATGCTGTTCCATTTCACTAACAACAATGAGCAGAAGAGAATGAAGAGTATTTAAAAAGCATATAATTCCTTCCTTGAGCTAGCTACAGTAAAATCTCAACAGGCAGTCTACAGGATAACTACAGCTATGGAAATGGCAACTAAATCCAACACAAATGTATCTTTTTAACTAAAAAAAATGATGCACACACATCCTGGAAAACTGACCGGAAATACACCAAAACAAAACAAAACAAAAAAACCTCTAACTTTTAACTCAGAGTTAAGCAGAAGGTCAGGTAGTGTGGTATCTCAGAGTTAAGGTTAGTCTTCAGTTATCTAGTGTCCTTCTCAAAGGTAGCATTCAGTAAAAATTAAACCCAGGAATTCAGAAACAAGGTATACACCAATAAAAACTTAACTTTGTTTTCTTTGTGAGATGCCACTATATGCTAATAAACACACATATATTCACACTTTGTGTGCAAGCACTGCAATCACGTGAAGAATAGAGTATGTAACTAGTGAAGCACAGTTTAAGGGTTTTTTTTCATTTCTTTGCTAAAAGAAAATTAAGGCACTTTTCCATGTGCTCTTTGGGTGGGGTAGAGGGGTGCTTTAATTAGAGCAGGTCTGAGAACCACTCTAATTAATGTATTGCCGCATTGCATGTATCAGTGTTTCTTCATTTGAAAATGGCATCAGGGGCACTTGAGCTAATGCTTGTTCAACAAACTTTAGTTCAAGCCTCCGCGCTGCCATTTTTAAGTGTAGGGATGCTGATACATGAGACACATGAGGCTGCTGGAGTACAGCAATTGCCACTGCCCAGCAGAATCGATTAATCAAGTTGTTTCTGATGCGCTGATATTCCAGCATGTCGAAACAGCCTCTATGCTCATCTGTAAGTGCCCTTATTGTTTAGGTGAACTGTACTGAAAAGAAATTAAGTACATCTCATTTACACTCAAACAGCGGGTCTTCTATCCAGAAACTACTTTTTCACTTGCTACATTTTACTGCACCATAACATTATTTTACAACTCTTTCATTCCTACCCACAATATGTCATTTAACATCACAGGTCTTCTTACTGACTTGCCTCTTGGTAAGATCAGAGTCCATGCTCATATTCCACCTCAGATGTTGACAATCCCATGAATAGAAGAGGTCTGTGTACTATTATTGGTTGAAATGGGGAATATTGGAACCTCAAAATACAAATACAGTCCCCTCCTTCTTTCAGAGAGTTTCAAATCCACCTAAGGGACTAAGACATTTAGATATCATCATATCACACCACAACTGCACTACTAATCTCCCTTAATTAATCCCCAGGTCAGCTCATAATAAATACCACTTTGCTAAGTTGCTTCAGACAAATCAGCCATAACTAAGACAGTAAATACAGCAGGAATGAGTACAGAGATTTACTGTGGGCCACTCAGTTCCAGGGGAGAAGAGTAAAGGTTGTTCTAGCATGTAACTTAACTTCATATAATCCCTGGTTCAGTCTTGCTGAAATCAATGTTATAGAAGTATACAAGATGCCACTACATTTACTGGGAATCATTATCTCGTTGTTAACTAAATTTCTGGTGAATGGGGCACAAGGACAAATGAGGGGAGGAGGAGGAGAAAAATATGCCGAACAGCCAAAGTTTAAGTTAATTTACCTATAAGTAATGGGATTTTAAGAGTGTTTTTTAAACATGTTGGTGTTGCATGAACTGCTTTGTTTTATTTCTAGGTCTTCATTAACTAAAGACTTACAGATAATCAGGGCCAAGCTCTACTAATGCCAATGCAATGTATAATGTATTGAAATGCTTGGAACAGTGGCATTCTCTGGGCCTTGATTTAGAACATGTTTTATTTATATTGTAGCAAGCATTAGTGACCTGCATTGAGTGTGCCATGTTTGTGTTCCTCCCAAAGGCCAAAAGCTCTTTATCTATACCAAGGGTAAGCTGGTGTCTCTCCTGGAGGAGAAAATTCAAAAATTGGAAGCATGTGTATCCATGCTGCATTGCATCAGGGACCAGGAAGATTACTTGGACAAGAGTTATGAGAGCCTGATACTAGAGAGGCCAAAAGCGAATGTGGAGAAGTGGCAGTATGTGACTACTCAAAGAAGGAGGGTCCCCAGAATTGAAGAGCAGCAGACTGAAGACAGCAACTGCTTTCAGGCACTCTGAGGGGGAACTGCTAAGGAAAAAGTAGAAGAGAGGACATCTTCAGGCATGAAGCAGAGGTGGCAGGAGCCTAGAGAGCTGGAAATGCAAGGCCCCAAGAACCAGGGCTCCAGAACCACTGCACCAAGAAGGAAAAGAAAAGTGGTTGTGGTTAGTGATTCCCTTCTGTTAGGAACAAAGGTGCCAGTCTGTCCTCTAGATTTGGGGGACTAGGAGGTGGGCTTTCTGCTGGAAGCCCAAATTCAGGAAACCACAGGGAGATTATCAAAGCTCATCCATCATTTGGATCACTTCCCCTTCCTCCTTGTACATGTAGACACCAACGATACTGCCAGGAATGACACTGAGCAGATCAGACATAGCTATCAATCTCTTGGCGGAGGATAAAGGATTTTGGAGCAATAGTAATGTTCTCACTGATTCTTTTCATGGAAGGCAAGGGTCCAGGCAGAGACCATTGCATCCTGAAGTGAATACATTGCTGAGATGGTAGTATCAATGTGAAAGCTTCAGCTTTTTAACAAGGGGTAGATGTTCTTGGGAGGAGGATGCTATCAAGAAATGAGATCCATCCAGCAAGAACAGGGAAGAGCATCTTTGGGTGTCATCTGGCTACCTAATAAGAAGGGCTTTAAACTGGGTTCCAAGGGATGTGGTAACCCAAACCCTCTAACAACAGAGCACACAGTACTGAGGGGAAAGGACTTGAAGAAACTTAACACTGGGAAAGGGCTATGGATCTACAGGACTGCAACAAGTGGTGTGAAAGGAAATTGAGTAGGTCAAAAAGCAAAATATGTCCAATACATGTACACAAATGCAAGAGGTATGGGGAAAAAACAAGATAAGCTGGAAGTGGCAGCCTGTGAAAACAACTGTAATCTGACTGGTATAACACACACCTAGTGGAACAGCTCTTATGACTGGAATGTCGACATTGAGGGTTATACTCTATTTTGGAAGGACAGGGTTAGGAGAAAAGGTGTTGGTGTATGTGAAAAACACTTGTTCCCTGGTACAGGACAAGGAAGACGGCAAAACACAATCAAGGTGGTTCCTAACTTGTGTGGAGGACAACTTTCAGTTCCAGAAGGTGAAGAATACAAGTAAGGGATCATCTATCTTGGATCTTGTCCTGACCAACAGAGAACTGGTAAAGGAAGTGAAGCTGATGGGTAACTTGTAAGGAAGTTATCACAATATGAGAGAATTCCAGATCCTGGAATAGGGAAATCATGAGGTCAGCAAAATTAGGACACCAGATTTCAAAAAAGCAAATTTCATCTGACTCAAGCAGGAAATACTGAATGATGTCATATGTTGAAATACTGAAAGTGTCATAGGTGGATATATTGATGAATAAAGGTGCCCAGGAGCTTCTAAAAGGCACAGTATTTGCAGCCCAACAAGAAACTGTTCTGATACAATGGAAGCACAAGAAGAATGGGAAGAGCCTAATGTGCCTGTACAAGAAGTTTCTAAAATGCCTCTAGTGAAAAAGGAAAGCATACAGAAAATGGAAGAATCGGCAGGTCAGGAATGAAGTTTACCAGAAAATAGTAAGAAACTATAGGGACAAAATCAAGAAAGCAAAGATACAGAACAACCTTCACCTGGCAGAAGAGATTAAGGACAATTGCAAGATGTTCTATAAGCGTGTTTTGACCAGAAAAGAAGCACCAAGCAAGCTGTGAGTCCTCTGTTAACAAGTCGGGGGGGAACCCTAACAGAAGATGCAAAGACAGCAGGTCTACTCAACAGCTACTTTGCCTCAGTCTTCACAAAAAAAAGATGCAGTCAAACACCTAACAGGGATTATTTGGATAGGAAGAGGGCAACCTGAGGGAAGAGATAACAGAAGAGATGGTCTGAATTAAGTCAAGTCAGCAGGACCAAATGAGCTTCGTTCTAGGGCACTAAAAGAACTGGCAGAGATCTCAGAGCCCTTGGCAATGATTTTCATGAAGTTGTAGGAGATGGGCCAGGTAGCAGAGGACTGGAAAAGGGGCAACATAGTGCCCCTCTTTATAAAAGGCAAAAAGGAGGACCCAGGGAACTACAGACTGGGTAGCCTCACTGTAATATCTGGGAAGTTATTGGAGCATATTCTAAGGAAGGCCATTTACAAGCATCTGGAGGAAGGGCTGTTTACATGGATTTATCAAAAATAAATTTTATCAAACAAAATTAGTCTTCTTCTTTGCCAGAGTAACTACTTGAGTGGATGAGGGGAATGCTGTGCATATAGTTTATCTAGAACTGAGTGAGGTGTTTTACATGACCTTCTCCTAAACAAACTGGAGAAGTATGGGCTAGATAAAACTACTCCAAGGTGGATAACTGGCTCAATAACCACAGGCAAAGGTCAATGTCAGAATAGCAGTTTTTCAAGTTAACTGCTAAAGGGGTGTGTCCTGGGCCTAGTGCTGTTCAAAGTGTTTATTAACAAAGCAAAGCTTCTTGGGCAAGTTTGCAGACAACACAAAACTAGGAAGGAGTGTGAACATGTTGGTGAAAGTGAGCACAATTCAAAAGGATCTCAACAGTTTGGAAAGTTGGGTTAGAGCTGCCAGGATGAAGTTCAGTATAGACAAATGCAAGGTGCTACACACTGGGAGGAATAATCAGAAACACAGGGCATTTATACATATACCTTTTTGTCCCACAATGTGCCGGAGATCCACTGCTTCAGAGTAGACTCAGTTATTCAAGTCTGCTCCATACATGAGCTAATGCAAACTGCACTGCACTGTGTGCCATTGTGTAAGTGGTGAAATGTATGTCAGTGCACAGAAAATGGCAGCGGTGCACTTTTGATCTAAAACACCTTCTATGTGTTTTAGTTCAAAAGCATGCCACCACCATTTTCACAGTGATGACGCACATTTTGATATGTATACAACTGTAAGCAACACAGCACCGGACACTACACTTGGGAGTCTTGGTAGATCACATACTCAATGAGTAAGCAATGTGATGCTGCCATACAAAAGGTGAATGCAGTTTTGGGATGCTTCAAAAGAAGCATTAGCTTTAAGACACAAGTGGTGATAGTGCCTGTCTACTTGGCACTGGTTAAGCCTCATCTGGAGTACTGTGTTCAGTTCTGGACTACACATTTTAAAAAGGATGTGGAGAAATTAGAGAGGTGGGCAACAAAAATAATAAAGGGCTTGGAAGGCAAGTCATATGAGGAGAGGCTGAAGGAGCTAGGCATGTTCATAGATTTCTTAGACATTAGGGCTGGAAGGGACCTCAGAAGATCATTAAGTCCAGCTCCCTGCCCCAGGGGCAGGAAGTCAGCTGGGGTCATAGGATCCCAGCAAGATAAACATCCAAATATTTCTTAAGAGTCCAGAGTAGGTGCCTGCACCACCTTTGCAGGGAGGCTATTCCAGGCCTTGGGGGCTCAGACAGTAAATAAGTTTTTCTTTATGTCCAGCCTCAAATAGTCTTGGAGGAGTTTGTGACTATTTGACCTTTTCATCCCTTGGGGCGCTCTGGTGAACAGGTGTTTCCCCAGATCCTAATGTCTCTTATATACTTACAGGCAGCCACTAGGTCACTCCTGAGCCTGCGCTTTTCCAGGCTGAAGAGTCCCGTGGCTCTCAGCCTCTCATCATAAAGCCTGTTCTCTTGCCATCTGTTCATGCACATGGGTTTCTTCTGAACTCTCTCAAGATTTTCCCCATCCTTTTTTAAATTGTGGAGCCCAGAATTGGATACGTACTCCAGTTGCAGCCTCACCAAGGCTGAGTATAGTGGGAGGATGACATCCTGGGATTTGCTTGAGAAGCATCTATGGATGCAAGCCAAAGTTTTGTTTGCTTTACTAGCTGCGGCATCGCATTGGTGACACATGTTTATCTTGTGGTCAGTCATGATCCCCAAGTCCCTTTTGGCCATAGTGCTAGCGAGCATAGCACTGCCAAGCCTGTAAGTGGGGGAAGCACTGCCGAGCATGTTCACCTTGTAGAAAAGGAACTTAAGATAGTATTTAATAGTTGCTTACAAATACTTGAAGGGCTGATATAAATAAGAGGGAAAGCACCTTTTCTCTTTTCACCAGAAAGTAGGATGTAGACCAATAGCTTGACGTTGTAACAACATAAGTTTAGATTGGCTATCTGGCGGGGGAAAAAAACCCTAAAAACTTCTTCAATGTTAGACTAGTGAGGCAGAGAAAGAGACTGCCTAGAGAAGCTGTGGACTCTCCATCACTGGAGGGGTTCAAATAGAGTTTGGACAGTCACTGGCTGGGGATGATCTAGGCATAGTAATGCCTATATTCTGTTATGGATATTTCCTATGTTTTTTACTTTGCTGGTTGCCCTCTTCTGCTACAAGCATCAGGGTGTTTTAAGCCTCCCTCAGAGACATTGGGTGTTGACTACAGCCAAGGCTGGGGACTTTGGCTGGGGTATGCCAGTGCTCCTGCTTCTGGGACCACGCTAGAGGTTGGTGGCTAGGAACCTCTAGCTTGTTAACCTGTAGTTTGGTGGGGTACACAGAGCCTTCATATACTAGCCAAGGCCAGGAGGCAAGGTGCAACTCTTGCACACCTCCAAGCATGCTCCACAGGCTCTCTGGTCTGCCAGAGAGTTCCAAGAAGGGGCTATCCATAGCCCTGCCCCCAGGCTGTCAGTGATAGCCTTTCATCCCAGCCCCATCTCTTCCCTCCAGCCATGTGAAAGCTACAGCCTGGATGGGGGAGGGAAGCAAGAATGGTGTCCCCGGGGACCGACCAGGGTGACTACATGGAACAATGTGAAATCTGGGAAGCTGCCCCTCCCTTCCACCCCTGCAGGGAGTCAATGACCTATTAATGACATATTTTTCTATACTTGACCAGTGTTAGCAATCACCTGTTCAGTAACCGTTAGTGTTAATGGAGCTTCCTATTTCACAGCTCCTGCCACTCTGCCTTGATGCACTGCACCCCACTGACAGCTTGGGGCTGGGGCTATGCCTCAGCCCAGTGCTGGGACAGGCAGAGGAGACAAGCTTTGCCTGTCCTAGACTAGAGTGAAGCCCTGTGAAAAGGCACATGGGATGTGGGAGGAATCATCCAAAAGTTATCCCCTACAGTGAATGTGTACATGGGCCCATTAAGGCACTCTGCCCTAGGAAGCTTTCATCAGATAGCTGAATTAACAAGGGTTAAATTTTCATGAGATAAGCCATTTCATAAGTACTGTGCAGCTGTGAACTTCTGTTATGTTACAGCTGCGGAGTGCTTTTGGAGGCCTCATTGCATGAAAAAATGTAACTTCTGAAAGCACTCACACGTGAAAGTCCACTTAAGGTTATGTAAGTCTTCCTTGAGAATGAATTGAATAAATCTTTTATTTGTGCAACTGTAGCAAATTTATTCTTTTTAGGGATTTTGACTCCCAATGTCTTGTTTCTTAATATGCTTTTGTAAGACTTAGTAAATTTTTAACATGATCAAATGTGCCATTTCTGTAAGGAAAATAGGAAAACATAATCTAGATAAACATCCCTTGGGTGCAGAACTGGTTGAAAAAATGCATGCAAACAGTAATTATGAATGGTTTCCTTGCTGAAAGTACATCTCAAGTGAGATGCTGCATATGATTCCATTTAATGTTTTCATTAATAATCTGATGGAATAGAGTGTACAGTTATAACATTTACTGGAAGATATCAAGAGGACTGAGGACAGGACAAGAAACTATAATGATCTTGACAAATGGGGGGAATAGTCAGAAATCAAAAAGAAGAAATTCAATAAAGACAAATGCAAATGTTCTATTTGAGATGGACAGTTACATGCACAATGAGGTAGCAAACGGATATCATGAACAAAACACGATAATGCAAAAAAAGTCCTGTTCTGGGGTATAATAACATGATTACCATTTGTAAGACAGAAGAAATTATTTTTCCATTCTATTTCGCATGAGTGAGGAGTCTAGCATTTCAGAAAAATATAGACAAAAAGTCCAGATAAGTGACACAAAAATACTATAAGTTTGAGATAATATGGCTTCAAGGTTGAAGGAACTGGGTTTTTAGCCGACAAGATAGAAGACTAAAGGCTAGAAAAATATTTTTCTAACAAATAAAAGGACAGTAATCAGTAATATTTCATGTTTACTTGGTGAAGGACAAGAAGAAATCAACTTAATTAGCAGCAAAGATGATTTCAGTTGGAAATATGAAATACTGAAACAGGGCACCTAGGAATGTTGTATAAGTTCCTTAAATTGAGGTTTTGAACAAAGATTAGAAAAATATCTTTTGGGATTGGTCTACATATACTTGATCCTGCTTCAGTGCAGGGATTGAACTTTTAAGGTTAGATCACACCCCATGTTTCAATTACTTTTTTAGATAAGTTGTAGGAGATTTCTTCCCTCTAAAAGCCACAACTAAAAAAATATTGTAAGTACATAATATGTAAGTATTATGATAGCTTTTGCTTACTCAGAAGATGGATGTAGGAGGAAAGGGAGAGAAATACTAGATGCAGTCAGGATGTCAGTAGTATAAAGGTAGAAGTTAAAATAAACTTCTTGACTTTATAGCCCAGACTTTACACTGAAATAACAACATTTCTTTCTAATTCCACTCCCTTGGGATTCATATGTATCTATTTTCCTAAAGGCAGAGGGAATTACTTTCGTAATAGAACTCTGCTATTTAATACAACTAAAATACAAGGGAACATTCGGTGGTTTTATAGTTCCAAATCACCTGGGCCTTGGATGGGAGATCATGCTGAGCATGGTGCCTAAGGAGCAATTTCTTCCTAAATGCCATATGTTGCCTTCTCACTTTAAGGGAAAGTGTACAAACTCAACAAGGAAAGTAATTTGAAAAATGCTTTGTGAGTTGTTAAACTATTGGATGTAAAGGTGCAAAAACTGTCTTTGGCTTTGGGAAAGAGGATGGACTTGGCAGCAGGCAGGATTGGTGTCCCTGCATCAGGATTTGGGAGAGACGAGGCTTTTCAAAGTTGCTTAACACAAAATGGAGGGATTTAGTCTAAGGAAAGGTCCTTTAGATCTTCTCTGCCTTTGGGGGCTACGTATTTTAAGGCTATGCCCCCACTCAGCTCCATAGTGCTTAAGCCTCCAAAGGGAGGAAAACTTAGAGTGGTGCCAAGGCGTAGTTGAAGCCAGGGGACACCTGACCTTCCTCCAGCTTTGAAAGGACCTCACCTTCAATAAACTTAGCCCTTGAGATACGTTTTCTTTTTTTTGTGTAACACACATCCCAATTTTTATTTAATAAAATCTAGTTAATACAGTGATCAAGGGCATCACATTATTTCTTTAGAACTATGATTCCCTGGAGAATAGTTTTAAAAGCAGCAGTTTGAGGATAATCAGAGTACCCACTGGAGCTAAAAGGGCTGACCATGAAACTGAGGTGGGTAATTTATTATGACAGTTTGTGGCACCAAACTCAGAGATGGAGGTTAATGAGGAACACAAGTTGGATCATACGAGGCTGAGTAAGGGTCCATCCTCAATCTGACCATATTATATTCTCAGTAACTTTTACAACAAGGGAACATATCCTGCTTTTCCTGTGGTTATACAAAAAGAAAAAAAAAGTTTCCAAAGCCATAGAATAAACTACTTTTGGTATATAACATAACACTATTCAGCTAGTTTTAGCTGACAGAGATATATTCAGTGAAAAGTGAAAATGCAGAAAATCCCACTAGGAATAATACTGAATAACACAATGGAGAAAATACAGATAATAACTCTCTCTTCCCTGTGTTTATCCCATTTAGAAACACGGAATAGAGTTTGACCAAAACCAAATGCTTTGAAAATCTCACTTTAGGTTATTATTTGAGAGAGAGGTTATGAACTTTGGCAGGGTCATGTTTTTATTTCTTAAAGTTTGAACTTGCTATGACCTTTGTCAATCCTTAGTGACTAACTGAGCATTGTAATAAAATTCTATCACATACTTTTATTCTGCAGTTGCCAGGTGGTTGTTAAGTAATATATTACCAGTAGCAAAATTCTGCATCAGAACTTAAAAAGTTCTCTTAATTATATTGCAATAATGTGTATCTGCCTTTACATATGAAGTGTTTTGAGAAATTTATACTGAGCATTATCAATTTGAGGTGAAGTCAGGAATGTGTGATATAAGGTATCAGGAATTATGTTGACAGTGTTTGTATATTGCAGCATCATGCCATGGCATACTTTAAACAAAAGCAATAAAAGTAAACTTATTTTTAAAAGGTCAGTTCTTGTCTCTGTTAGCATGTAAAGCCATCCAAACTAGATTTTCAATAAGTCAGGGAATTGAAACTGAGGACAAATATCCCTGTAACTACTGTACTAGAAACTAATGCCTTATACTGGGATAAAGGGGATGAAAATAGATCCATAGTTTGATATGTGGACCCTTAAGACTGTAAACTACTTCCATGTAAAGGCAGAGCCAGTAAAACTTAAAGTTCAAAAGGGAATTCTAGAATTGGAAGAGGATTATTTTTATTTATTTATTTTATGAAATGAAAAGTGCCTCTGAAGCTGTTGAAAGCTTGGGAAGGTTAAAAGCAGCTCCAAAAGAAAAGAATGATGTAGTGGTTTCGCTGATTGTGAGCTGTGGACAAATCATGGACATGATGAGTGCTTTTACACAAAGACATTTACTGCACAGTAGACTAATTACCTGTACAGTAAATATTATGCATCTACATGTGTGCCCCTAATAGGCTGGAGTAAACTAATTTACTCTGCTGGCTGGGGCACAGGGGAGCTCTAGTGCGTTGCCTGCCTGCTGGTTAGCTGTCCACTGAAGCACCCTCCTGCCCCAGCCAACCCTTCCACAGCATATTGAGCTGGGCGGAAAAGCCCTGGGCTGGCAGGCTGACTCCCCCCAGACCCTCTGCCAGCCAGAGCTGCTCTGCCCCAGTTTAACATGCTGCACTCCTGGGCAAATGTGTGTCTGGGAGCAATAAGCACTGGAGTTTATTCAAGTGTATTAATATGCATGTGTAGATGTGCCCACTGATAATACCTTTATACCTGAAATGTGGGTAAAGGGACATATGTGATTGCAAGTGTTTAAAGAATACTCAGTCCTTTTCTCTAACAGAAGTTTCATAATAAATACAGGTGTTACTTATAAGCATTGAATATTTTCTCTCTTTCCCCCCTTTATTATAGTAATTGCTTTATTATTTTTTGCCAATTGTTAAATTGTGACTCCTTTATGAATATATATTCTTTTTAACAAATTTTAATGCATTAATTTGCAAACAATTGCAACCTTGTAAGTGTATTTAACAACTTGTGTTTGAAGAGTAAGGACATAGGCCTCAAACATGAAAAATATGATTTTGATAATTATCAAAAACATTTTTGCAAGCCCAAATTAAATTCACATTTACCACACACATAACATTGTCAAACATTTTAGACAAAAAAGTATCCTTTAAAAAGTTTTGTCTCTTACTTAGTATGATAAGAAAAAAAAGCAGATGGTAGCACAGTATGTGCCTTTTGGAAATTGTGATATGATCTTATATTGCTGAAAAGTAAAATTAGCTGGTGGCTAGTTCATCTGTATAGTAAGAGTTGCTGTTTGAAATGCAGAAACAAATATGAGTTTACTTGGTGTGCAACAAGGTTTTCAAAGTAAATTACAGTGTGAGTTCTGAACAGGCAAGGTTTTCTAATGAGCAATCTTTGCACTACCTTGAGTTCAAAAAATCCCCTTACAGCAACTGTTAATTAAGCTTCCTGTCTTATTTTAGTACCCGAATAACAAATGTTATAACTACCCTAAAATAAACAATAATACTTAGTAATTGCTATTATCAGACATTCTGCAACTCTGGAGTTAATTAAGAACTGCTTTACCAGTTAATTAAATGTGAAATGACATCATTTTAATGATATATTTTGTCTTAGCTTCAGAAATGCTTAGATACCTAGCTGAAAAAGCATGGGCACAGGGTATGTCAAGTACTTAAAGCAAAAAAAAAAAGCACGTCAGGTTAATTGCTTGATAGTCTCATGCCTGAATATGTAGGTCAAAAGGGGTTATTAAAAGAACCAAACAGGAAAATAAAACCAGGTAAAAGTCCCTGAGAAACTATGTGGAAACAGTTTCGTGAAAAATGTTCCCTGGTCCAAGAAATCTTTCCATAGCTAAGTCTAGGATGAAAAGGTGGATACCAAATATTAAAAGAGTGCAGACCTAAAAAGGAGTAGGGTCAGAGGAATGGTCAGAGTTTGTTTGTTGCCATATAGTGGAGCTAAATTTGAACACCCTAACTCAGGTACCAAAAGCAGTGCAGCTGTATTACTGAGGCACTCCCCTCAGGTTCTGATGTTCTGTGGTTCAGCAGTGCTAATTATTCTGGCTTAGGCACCAAACTACTACAGCATCATTATTTCTGGTATCTGAACTAGCCTATCCATCTGTGCACAGTGCTGCATAGATGGACCCAAAAATCCAAAGGGCATAATGCAAGCAGAGCTGTTTCCTTACCTCCCTCCCCCCACCCCACATCTACAGATGGGTTTTAGCTGGGTTAAGAGGAACCTAAAACACTTTCCAAGAAAAATGAAGGTGCAGATAAGGAATAATAAGTGTGTAAGACTTTTTATTACTTGTGCTCTTTCCTGCTTTTGCTTTGTCCCCTGGGTGCATGAATAAATAATGGTTGGTTGTGATGACATAGTTCATATCACTGCAATGTCATCCTGTCATAGACTTCTAGACGAAAAGACATACAGCAGTTAAAGTCAGTGAAACTTGTGTCAATTTGACAAAGTTGGGAAACAGCAGGAAGCTAGAGCCGAGAGATGCACTCCAGCAGGGGCTAGATGGCATGGTTTCAATGCAGTGTAAGGTTCAGGAAGCCAGAGTGAGGTTCAGGAACCCTGAGGGGTTCACTGAAGAGTGACAAAAGCAGGCTCATTCTGTATCTGTGACACTGTGTGAATTATAAAAGTTATTCTGAAGCAACCTTTTCTTTCTCTTATTTTAAGACTTCTGCAGCAATGGAACAATAGGGTTAATATACAGCACTGTTCCAATGCTCTAACAAAGTCAAGCAGGGCTTCATTTTCAGAGCTGATAATCATTTACAGTTCCCCTTGACTTTAATTGAAGTTATGGGTCACGGCACATCTGAAAAATAAGGCCCTAGAGATAAGTCTCTCTCAAGTAGAGAAGAGCTAAAGACAGAATGAAGGCAGAGGAGCTTGAACTGAGGTAGGACAGTAGCCTCATTAATTCATGATGAGTGAATGAATGTAAACAAAATGTAATAAATCAGTTAAAATTAGATTCCAATTCCATGATGAAGATAGACTGTATATCAGTAGTACAAAGAACAGAATAAAATTCCAAGCTGCTTAGGGACACAGAATACCAACAGCAGGTTTGTCCAAGTGCAGTTATTCAGGTTAATACAAAGCCGAGAAGGCACAACTCTTTAGCTTGTATCAAGTATTGCTTATGTGGATCTGATGCTGGCTATTCATAGCCCTCAAAATTGAGTATTAAATCACAAGGCCAGAGCCACTGACTTAGATGAGCAATGACAGGCAGACGCACCACATCTGCCATAATGTAAAGGTAAAGATGTACCTTAGAATTAGCTGCCCTGAGCATTCAGTTTAAAAGCACAGGATAGGTGGGATGGATAGGACCTCTTGAAAGGAACCAGATTCTGAGAGGTGAGAGGAGCCCTCCCTATCTTCTTTCCTCCATCACGAAGGTAATTCCAGGAAATGGAGTTTTGTGGGTGAGATGTGGACAATCTGTAGTAATGGGGGATTCAGTCACTGGAATTATTATGAATCCCTCATAGCTGCAATAGGTATTAACTGATCTAAAGGACTTTGGATAACTTGCCTACCACATCTAAAAGGTGGCAGATCTCTCACAAGACATATGCCTACCAAATGCTTAGACATATGCCTACCAAATGCTTGAGACGGAGCCTGTCATGAAATATGCTTTTACAAATGTCATAGGATAGGTCAGAAAAGATGGATTTATATTGCCAGGAATACAGGATATCTCTGACAGTTCTGTCAAATACTTTTAAGTTTCCAGAAACAAAGCCAAAGTAGTCTGGAATATCTTTAAACTCACAATCTATAAATGTGTCAGTGGTACAAAGAAGCAAGATTTTAATTTACTAAATGACTCGGAAGCATTTTCATGACCCTTTGTCCATTGATATTTACACCCTAACGATTGAGTGTGAAAGGTTACCTCTGGTCAAAATGAAAACAAAATTTTAATGCGGAAGCCTTACTTTACCCATGTGTAATCTATGTGTGAACTGTAGCATGGTGGGGAATCATGTCCGTAACCTGTAATATAGAGACAGGTCTGGTGTGTAGCTGATTTACTTCTCATTACTTTTTCAGTGTCAGGTCTCTCACAGAGCTGCAAATTTCTTTGAAAATGTCACCATGTTGCCTGCAATTCCAGCTGGTGACAACACTCTTCTGTTCTCACTGTTTCCATCTTTTTCTGCACCGTACACAGCATACCCTTTAGCTATTGTGAAATTCACTGTCCTAAAATTTATCAGTTAAGAGCCTTTATTTTCCTGCATATGGTAATATTTAAGTACAGCAAGATCAGAAGTTTTTCTCTGGAGGGTCTATATTAACCTGACATTGCATGTATTTATTCCCAGGGATGCTGCAAAAAGTACTGTACCTTGTACCAATGACTAATTACAAGCTTTTCTCCCATTTTAATAACCTTCCTCTTGAAATGCTGAACCTCCTAACTCCTACTGAAGTCACTAAGAAATGGGGGATGTATCTAAAGGATACTCTCAACTGTGCATCTAAGAGCTGTATCTAAGGATACACTTAGGATCCCTTAGAATCAATCTCCCATAATGTGCAAAACAATAAGTATACTAGATGCTAACAAAGTAAACTGAAAAATCAGGAACAATTTTTCAACAATAAGACAAGACACAAAAAAGTCTAATTAAAAAAGTAAAGCCAAATAGTTGGAAACTGAATGAATAAAACAATGCAAATAATTTAACCTTTACAATTCTTTCTTTCATTCTCTCTATGTGAAAATACATATTATGCTTAGATAATACTAAAGACACTTAAAACATGAGCATCTGCACATTAAAGCTTCTTAACTTATGCTATGTGCCCTCTCAGCATCTCAAAGTTATGGCACTTTAGCCAAGGATGAACTCTGAGCCGTACTACCCAGCTCATGTTAGGGTAACTTCAATCTGTTCCATAGAGATAAAATGAGCAATCTACAGTGTTCCAGCATCTTCAGATGCACTGCCCTCCTGCTCCACCACCTTCACTCCTGCTCTATGAACAAACTTCCTACCCTCCTACTCTACTGCCCAGGAACAATCTGTGATGGGCTGGCTTAAGGGATGATGCTCAAGGGCAACCAGCGTGGTTTCTTTAGGGGCAGGTCATGTCAGAGCAACCTGATTGCCTTTTATGATTAGTTCACAAACGCAATGGATGCAGGTGTCACCATGGATGTAGTCTTTCTAGACTTCAGCAAGGCCTTTGACACCGTCTCCCACCCCATCCTCATTAAAAAACTAGGCGACTGTGGCATTGATGCCTACACAGTCAGATGGACTGCAGATTGGCTCAAGGGCTGTACTCAGATGGTGGTGGTGGACGGGTCATATTCAACCTGGGGAGAAGTGGGCAGCGGAGTCCCCCAGGGCTCGGTCCTTGGGCCTGTGCTGTTCAATTTCTTCATCATCAATTTGGACAACGGGGTGAAATGCAACCTGTTTAAATTCACTGATGATACCAAAATTTGGGGTGAGGTGAGCACGCTAGTAGAGAGGGAATGATTGCAGCAAAATCTGGATAGGTTGCAGAAGTGGGCTAACATAAACAGGATGCGTTTCAATACTGACAAGTGCAGGGTGCTGCGCTTAGGCAGTAGAAATCAGCAGCACACTTATAGAATGGGAAACTCCCTTCTTGAGAGCACGGAGGCAAAAAAGGATCTTGGAGTCATTATTAACTCCAAGATGGACATGGGCTGACAATGTGAGGTCACGGTTGGCAGTGCTTACCGGACCTTGTCATGCATGCACAGGTGCATCTCAAGTACAGCCGGGAAGGTGATCCTCCCCCCTCTATGCAACACTGGTCAGGCCACAGCTGGAGTACTGCGTCCAGTTCTGTGCACCCCATTTCAGGAGGGTTGTGGACAACATTGAAAGGGTCCAGAGGAGGGCTACCCGCATGATCTGGGGACAACAGGGCAGACCCTACAGTGAAAGACTGCAGTACCTAAACCTGTTCAGCCTTCACAAGAGAAGGCTGAGGGGGGACCTGGTGACTATCTATAAACTCACTAGGGGGGACCAGAAGGGTTTGGGGGAGTCACTGTTTCCCCTAGCGCCCCCTGGCATGACAAGGAATAATGGACACAAATTATTGGAGAGTAGGTTTAGATTAGACATCTGCAAGAACTACTTCACAGTTAGGGCAGCTAGCAGCTGGAACCAACTTCCAAGGGAAGTGGTGCTGGCTCCTACCCTGGGAATCTTTGAGAAGAGGCTTGATGCCTACCTGGCTGGAGTCATTTGAGCCCAGTTTTTCTCCCACCCAGGCGGCGGGTTGGACTTGAAGATCTACAAGGTCCCTTCTGACCCTACTTCTATGATTCTATGAACAGGCATGGCTCTGGCAGTGCTAAAAGTGGGGTTTCAGAGGTCAGAACACGCTGCTGGGAGAGACAGAAACATGAGGGAATGGGCACTGTGACTTTCTTCTGCAGGAACCCATCCTGGGGTGGGGGGAGTGGGAGAGGGATGTGCTACATGGAACTCTCCACCAATCCCTGCTGACCTGATCCCAGGCCCCTCTGACCCAATGTGGCTCCAGGTGAAATGTACTCACCAGCTGGGTGGGGCTGATATTGGGTCATGGACAACTGTCTCCTTCCACACCCCATACCAGGACAAGAACACTATGGATCCAGCAGACGGAAGCCACAGCCCTCATACCTCTCTGCCTCCCAGTTCCATGTTCCCACTGCTGCAAATGCCCCTTTGCATCTCCACCTCGAGTAGGGATAGAACCGAGGTGATCGAGCTTCTAGCCATGTCCCTGCTTACTGGTGCTGTAGTGGAAAGTCAGTAGAGCAGGCAAGAAATTCTATTAATTTTTAACGTGTGACTGCTCACAGTATGTTCTAATTTTAACACTGCCTAACATGCCACAGATTTAATATGGTCTAAATATAATGTATGACTTCAACCTAACTTTGGAAAGCCAGACCTCAGATAATCCATCCTTGATCTTGATGTGTATTTAAGAACCTGTTGGGTCACAGTTTCAGAGAGAGTCCTCAATCTGTCAGAAATCAAAAGTGGAAAACATTGTGTGGCAGAAACCTCAGGAAAGGGGTTTAACAAATTATTTCTGTAAAGACATTAACATACCTCAGGATGCACTCCTTAAGAAGAAAGGCAACAATAAATACGTCTATCTAAATACTTCTGTTAGTTGATTCATTGTTTGAGGAGTAGATTTCAAAAGTATAAGAATGAAGGGACATTGTTTCTTTATGAACAAATTAACTTTGGGATAGACATAAAAGGTGACCTTCCAAATAAGGCTAGGGTTGATGGTATGGTTCCAGGATCTGCAAACAATACCATGTATGCATCTGTCATTGTTCCAGACTGTTATAATGTGTTGGCTCAGAAGCTCAGATCCTAGCAGTCCCTAACTTTTTTGTTTAAAAATCTTTTCAGAATCAGTATGTTGACCTAGTTCAGCTCCATCCCTAATTCCCTCTGTTGCTTTTCCATTCTTTGCTTCTCCTCTGAGATCCTGTTCTTTTTTTCAAATAAGCTTTCATTAACTCTTGAGCAGAAATTGTTTGGTGCTTTCACTGCAGTAGATATGTCCTGATTCCTAATGAATCAGGTCAGGAATTTTGTGAAACTAATGATCATTTTAAGTTAAAATGTATTAAATATATTTATTCAAGAGTTATTGGGAGAGGAAACCAGTTGGCCTATGATAATACCAAGTCACAGTTTAACTGAAGTAACCTTCATCTATCCTGTGAGAATGCTGGATCTGATAGCCTTTGAAGCTAACATTTTCTTTGACATTACTGGGACTACAATAGAATAATAATACTAGGTAGCACTTACATAGCACTTTTTACCTTCAAAGAATTTTCCAAACATTTACTAATTAATCCTGACAACAACTTGGTGAGAGCCGTAAGCATTATTATATGCCTCATTTGATAGACTGGGGAGTTGGATGGAGAGCAGAGGGAGGGAATTGGACACAGAAAGAATTTAAAGTGATTTATAAAAAGAAAGAGGGGGAAATCAAAGTCAGAGCCAAGATTAAAATTTGAGAGTTTTCAGTTTCCAGTTCTGTGTCCTAATCACATCTCCCTCTCTTAAGACAATGTTGTCCATCAACCTTCGACACATTGCTATTGCCCCTACAGTTCATTATTGATCCTAGGTTATAAAATAAAAAAGCAAAACTTCAGGTATTCAATAACCAATACAGTTTTATCTTAACACTTTCATTACTTATATTACAGTTCTTAGGTATAAATATGAATAAGAGTGTACATTAGAAATCAGTGTCATCACTCAGATTTCAGCTTCGTATGTTATTACAGTTGCTATTTCAGCCATGTCTACATTTTCTATTCTATATAAAATAACTCCTATTCTATTTCTAGACTACTTTAAGCTATTGGAAATCTACCACTGCACTTGTTGACGTTGGAGCAATACGATTCAAAATTAGATTCCTATAACATGAAAGGCACAGAGTTTTCTGCACAAGGTACTGGGAAACCCTCATGCTAAGGGAAGATCCCTTGGTTGGCATCACATGCTTTACAGCATCAACTACAAGGCACAGTAGATTGTTCAAGGAGTGGGTGTGTGAACTCTGGTCCATGCTAGCCTAAATGTAGTGCATTTGGATATTAGCATAGACTGATCATTTGTGTCTCTTTTAAGAGCTCTGATAGGAAATATAGCCAGAAATATACCCAGGCAACTATAGCCCAATCAGCCTAACCTCTATCCCAGGGAAAATTCTGGAAAATCTTATTAAAGAATCTATGTACAATATGCTTGTGGAAGGTAAGATTCTGAATGACAGCCAGTATGGCTTTGTCATGGATAGGTCTTGTCTTACCAATCTCTTCTCCTTCTACAACCAAGTCTCTTGCCACCTGGACATGGGAAATGAGGTAGATGTTATATACCTAGACTTCCAAAATGTGTTTGAGCTAGTATCCCATGATATCCTTGTAGGAAAACTGGAAGACTGTGGGCTCAGCTGCTCAGTGGTTCAGTGGGTAGGAAACTGGCTACCCAGAGAGGACCCAGAGAGTTCTCATGAATGATTCTGTGTTGTCCTGGTGCAAAGTGGCCAGTGGTGTCCCTCAGGGGTCCGTGCTTGGGTTGGTGCTTTTCAACATCTTTATCAATGATTTGGATGGGGGAGTGAAAAGCTCGCTGGCCAAGTTCACAGATGACAATAAGTTATGGGGCAGTGTAGTCATGTCAGAAGATATGCTGCAGATATAGGTGGAATTGGAAAGGCTTGAGAGTTGTGCAGACCAGAACCAGATGAAGTTTAACACTTCCAAGTGTAAGGTGCTCCATCTGGGAGCAAACAACCCCCAACATACAAACAGGCTTAGTGGTGATAGCTTGACTTGCACCACGGCTGAAAGGGACATAGGGGTAATGATTGACCAGTGCATAAATATGAGCCATCAGTGGGAGGTAGTGGCCAGCAGAGCAAACAATATGCTGGCATGCATCAACTGATACATCTCATGTAAAACTAAGGAAGTGATATTCCTGCTGTACTCAACACTGGTGAGATTGCAGGGGGAATACTGCATCCAGTTCTTGGTGTTGCACTTCAGTAAGAAAAACTTGATAGGGTCCAGAAAAGAGTCACTTGTATGATCAGGAATTTGCAAGGCAAGCCATACGAAGAAAGGCTGAGGGACCTGGGCCTCTTTAGCCTAAAAAAGAGAAGGTTGAGAGGGGACTTGACAGCAGCTTGCTGCTATATCAGAGGAATGCAGTGCTCAGTGAACAACTGTTTACTAGGGCATCCCTGGGGAAGACCAGGACCAATGGATAAAACCTCCTGGAAGGCTACTTCAGGCTTAATACTAGGAAAAACTCCTTCACAGTCAGGGTGTCCAGACTGTGGAATAAACTCCCTCCAGAGGGAAACCACCTACCCTGGAGGTTTTCATAGGAAACTGGAAAGCCACTTCATGGGGGTTACCTAAACGCAGTTGTCTTCCTGCCTAGAGCAAGGGGGCTGAATCCAGTGATCTGCAAGTTCCCTTTCAGCCCCTAACACTCTATGAATCTAGGAATGAGTCTATGAAAACAGCGTGGATGCACATAACAGGAAAATACACACACACCTTAGATTCCATTTTTATCATAATGGTCTGACCCCCATGAAAGACTGCTGAAAAAAGTTGACTTGATTTGTTCACAGCTTAGGGGAGGAAGAACTTACAGGCATCATAACCCTCTTATCCATGTGATAAGGTCTGGGCTTTTATCATAAAATCTGTCAGAGTAGGAATGCCCTCCTGTCAATCCTGGGCCAGGTCCTCATTGGTATGGACTGGCATAATCAATGGAACTATGCAAATTACTGTAGCTGAGCTTTTGAAGCAGTATCCTGAAATGCAGCTTGAACATTTTACAGAGGTTGCCCTCCAAATGGGGAAATTCACAAATGAAAAGAGATTATAGAACATTAGAGTTAAAAGCGTGCCTGTGTGCTTGGAATATAGACGTCCCACATTACAACTTATGTTAAATATACACCTCAAAATAACTCTTTCTAGGAAGCCTGGAAATGTGCACTAAGATATCTAGGTGATTTGCCATTGTTAGTGATATTTTATTATTTATTTTTACCATGCACAAGTTATTCTGCCTATGCACATTTTACTTTGCCCCACAGATTAGCAATTAATAAAAAATAAAATAATTTTTCCTTATTGGGGAGAGGGGTCTTCTCCCATAAACCACAGTATATATAAACACTACACTGCTACTCAGTCCAGAAAATAACTGTGTCATACTTTGTAGCTAAATTTGCAAAAAAACCTCCATATGCAACCATATAATGAACAGCAAACTATAAACATCTTATAAACACTGATTAAGTACAGGGTTCTGGTCCTCCCATACATCCTACTAACCCAGATCCTCTACTTACTCTTACTTAAGTTGACTGAAATGGACCTATCCAGGGAATATGATACTATTGACCTCAATGAGAATCTGTCCCTTCAGAAAAAAAAACAAAAAAACCAGAAGAGAGCCAAACATACTCTTGAACTAGATTCCTTTTGGATTTATTATTAAAGAATACTTAAAACTTAATCATACATATCTAATGTCATATTTTCATTTCACAGGAATAAAGGGACAAAACTAATGCTGAATTTGTGATGCAAACTGGCTGGGTAAATAACATAGGACTGTAGGGACTGTTTGACTGTATGACTGTATGACTGCTTGACTGTACCTGCTAACTGTTTAACTTTTATTTCTGCAATTTGAGGGTTTAAAAGAGATTCTTCATAAAGAAATGTACTTTGCTAGCTTGGCTTCACTGAAACACCTTTCAACCTAGGTCTTTTTAAACTAAAATCTTTGTTTTTAGTTCACAGGTCACTTCCAGATTCTTTTTACTTATCACCTTTTACAACATATCAAAATTGTACTATAAGCTAAAAAAAATAGGCTTGCCACAAAAGGTCAGATTTATATGTTTAAGAAGATATCTCTGGGTAATTAGAAAGCATTATTTTTCAAGCTGTGTTAAGATATAGAAACAGCTAATTAGTTCCCAGGGTCTGCGTTTTTCCATGAAAGTTACCTATCATAAGCCTATAGGCTAAAAGAAAAATGTTAAAAAGTTTACTTTCTTCTTCACAAGAGACTGACTTTCTCTTTCTTACATTCACCTAAAGCAGAAGTCAACAACCTTGGTCCTGGCTTGTATTGCACATTCCGATTGGCCACACCCACTGTGCAAAACAGCCCTAGAGACAATTAAGGAGAAATTCACAGATAATAGCAAGTGATCTCAGAGGATCTCAAGACAAAGCACCATATTCTTCAATATAATTTTAGAGTCAGAGGCAAGAAAAAGAGATGAAGCTAGATCTACTCTCCAATCTAACAAATATCCTCAATGGATATAATGGGCTCTTTTGCACATTACCACCATGGAATACAACAAACTTCAGCCTGTTCTAGCTTCTAACAAAATGCTGGGATGCCTAGGATTGTAGAAGCATAAAGGAGGTATAAAATAATTTTTCCAATCTTCTGCTTGGGAGGAAGGAAGTAATCTGTGATCCTAACTCACTACTGTGTTTTGCCACCTTTATGCAAGTATGACCCATAGATCTCAATGGAGTCACACATCTATAAAAATCTAATAGTTAAGTGCTGATTGAAGATCCATGACTGTAGCTGAAGATAAGACCCAGCCAAGCTATACCATTGTGAAATTGGTGCAAATAAGAACAAAATCATGCCCTGGCTTTTTTTCTTGGCATTACACAATTGTAGATTAAAAAAAAATGTATCATGCATTTCAAATTAAGGCAGACACATAAAAGATACAATATCCACAAAGACAGGTGCTGTTTAGACATTTTACAGTTTACACATAGGCTTGCTCTGAATTAAAATCTTGATCTATTTCCAATTATGAAAATAATTTTGAGTTAGCTTGTTTATTTTTCAAGTTAGATTACAATTTTTTGGGATGAGAACATCTCAAGGAATAAAAATATATTTCATAATCAGGTGTATTATATGTCCAAATCATTATCAAGCACCCAACAAACCCATAGATCCACAAATGGACATAGTGGGATTTAGTGGGATTTAGGCGTCACAAGCTGAAAGCACAACAGTGCATAGTTTTAAGGTTTCAAGTCCTCCCTAATGGAACTCACAGCAAGCCAGATAGGTGCCTAGGCCCCCCGCATGGTGTACCATGAGAATTAAAGGTATATAAATATAAACAGGATATGCAAAAGCCAGCAAGCTGAAAAGGGAGCTGTCCAAGCCAATAGGAAGTCCTTTGAATGGGGATTTGTCCTAAATCCTGTTCCTCTCTGGAACAATCAAGTACCTTATTTGTCCCTCCCTCTACTCAGAAGCCCTCCTGGAATTAAGATCTAAAATCCTTCTTTTAAAACGCAAGAAGGAATCTGTTCTTCTTTTCAATGCCTTTACAGCAGGTGCTGTTGGAGTAGGACCACTGTATCAAATATAATTTCCTATCCAAAATGGAAAATAGTTGAGTTTAGTTCTGTTCTCTGAGAAGATTTGGACCCATATCTATACTCTCCCAGGAAAATACCTAACCTCCAGGCTAGATATTAACTGTACAGTGAGTATGTATGTGGGGGGAGGGGTAGGCAAATGTAAGACTTCTCAATTGTTCCATTAAATATTCATTCAGACCAGAGATAAGGACAATGAGCATGATTAGTCTGGTGGCAAGGGCACCCCTCAGGGACAGAGGGAGACCTGGATTTCAGTTCCTGCTTCAGTTAATTTTTAATATAAAATATTGATATATCCACTGGACTAGGTCTAGGGCATTTTCTTTGAGATGTAGGTTGAAATTTCCTCAGGTACAGGAAGGAATTAAAATGAAGCATTCCAAAGGTATTAAAAAGGGATTCTACAAGCATGTTGAATAAGAAGAAGAGCAAAGAACCTGTAGGTCCCTTTATGCAATGTAGAAGGCAATCTAGTTATAGGTGATCCAGAAAAGGGTGAAGTATTTAATGTTTTTTTTTTACTTCAGACTTCACAAATAAGTCAGGTACCAGAGGATGAGTACAATTAGCAACAAAGACAGAGGAGGAGACAAAAAGCCTAGAGTAAAGGAAGAATAGATTAGGGATTAGCTAGAGAAGTGAGATACTTTCAAGTTAACAGGGCTGGAAGGAATAACTTAAGGTAGTAAAAGAATCAGCTGAAGTCATTTCAAAGTTATGCCTTTGAAAGCTATCCTTTTTGAGAACTCATGGAGGTTGGGTGAGATCCTGGATGTCCGGAAAAGGCCAAATATAGTGCCCATATTTTAGAAGGGGGAGAAAGAGGATCCAAGGAATTATACACAAGTCAGCCTGACCTCACTACCTGGAAAGATCATGGAGCAGGTGCTCAAGGAATCTAGTTGAAGCACCTGGAGGAGAACAAAGTGGCCAGGAACAACCAGCATGGATTATCAAGAGCAAGTCATTGACTTTTATGATAAGGTGACAAGCTCTGTGAATGGAGAGAGAGCAGTGGATGTGATATACCTTCCAAAGACTTTACCAAGACTTTGGCCCTCTCACCCACAAAATTCTCATTACCAACCTAATGAAATAGAGATTAAATAAAGTGCTGTAAAATGGATACATAACCAGCTGGAACATCGTGATCAATAAGCTGTACTTCCTCACCTTCATTCATGTTTTGTGGTTGATTAGGTGTGTTCTGAAACCTCAGAACACATCTAACCTCAGATAGGATCAAGCATTACAGACAAGATAGTGTAGAAGTATTTAGTTTACTTGACTAGAAAAACTGACAAAGACCAGAAGTGCTGATACTGCTTAATTCAGTTAAATGTTCTGAGATAAGGAATCCTGCACACCTTGGGTTATCCTTAGGTTATTTTGATATCTTGCCCTGTGCATAGATAGTTTGTTTAAGTAAACTTCCTTACACTTTCTGTGTAATTTACTCTTGTTTTGTTTCTCCAAGTTGTATTTTTTTATATCTTTCTCTGTCTTAAGTATAAATATGCTTGTAACCTTAGAGAGTCTGAGAAATCCTTTGAAACAGACAAGTGGGTGATTCCCCTTGCTGTATGGAATTCTCCCTGTGATCACAGTATAGCCTTAAATAAAGAAAAGTTGGCTCTGTCAGTTCTGATTCAATCACAATGTGAAGTTTGATTTCTTCCACAATTTGGTGCTGTGACTGGGATAGAGACGCCCGGAGTGATCTGTTGGGACACAGACATCTTTTCACTGAAGCCCTGGTGCCAAAACAAGGTAAGAGACCTTTTGAAATCTCTATTGGGGCTTTTCAGTGAGAGGCTGTCTCTGTGTCTTCCTGATTCACTACTTGAGGCTCACTCTATCTGAACTTTTGCTGCCAGAACTGTCAGACCCACTGTGTAAGTATTAACTGTGAGTAGAAAGAGTCAAGGTTAAGAGTCAAGGTTAAGAGTTAAGACTCTGTGTTGCTGTTGTCGATGAAAGTATTTCCCTGTATGAATTAAGTTCTGTAAAGAACTGTGAGGTCTTTCTGAGGCCAGAAGTAGAAATCTTGTGCAGCTGCCCCGAAGACAACAGATTTGTTCTGTGCACTCTTCGAAAGCAAGGGTGCAAGGTGGAAACTCTTAGAGTGTGAGTGTTTTCCACGATAAGCGTTGACCAAGGCTGAGACTAAAGAAATGCTCTTGAACCTCGTGCCTCAACGCAGAAAATCCCTTGTGTGAATTGAGAGTATGAATTGAGAAATATGAGCCACTGACCAGGTCTGAGACTAAGGTTGGGTTCAGCCACCCCAAGGCTGTCTGGAAGGGCAGTTTTGAATGCAAGGGGGCCCAACTGGAACCTTGTGACCCAGTAGTCAGGTTTACCCTTTTCCCACCCTCATAATGAGCTGTGTCTAACCGTGACTAACTGCATTGTGTGCTGTTATTGCAGTGGAGTCTTGTCTTTGGACATTAGCCACAGCATCTCTATGCCAGAAAATCTCACAACCTGACCGGACACCCTGAATAAGCCATTCCTGTATGAAAGACCTGTGTGAATTGAGTTTAAAGATATGGGGAGCAGAGAGTCTAAAAGACATACCGGCTCTGCCGAAAGGGACTCCAGCATTGTACATGTACACACACTATGGCCATAAAAGTTGTAAGTTTCTAGACAAATGCAATTGGTATACCAGAGATGATTTTAGCCAGCAGTTTCCCTTTGATTTAAGTGAACCTTTGATTTAAGTGAAATTGTTCATCTCCACAGAGACCTTGAGTTAAGAAGTAGTAATATACCACAGACTCAGTGGGACACATTTTTTTGATTAATATAAAGAAGCTTCCAAAAGATGTCAAAATAAAATAAATACATAAATAAAATAGGGGAAAAAAATTTCAAGTTCGGAGTCTTAAAGACTCCCAAGAGAAACTGAAATCTCAGATAAAGGAATTAAACAGAAAGGTACACCAAAAGGGGGACCCCCATCAATAGTACCATCAGCACCAAAACAACTTTATCCACAAATAACTGAGAATGAATCTGCAGAAGATATAACTGATTTTCTTAATGTGCCACCCCCATATCAGTTCCAGGCACAATCTGAACTCAAAGAAGTCCAAAGTAACCAAATAGACTCTTCTGGCAGGATTAGCCCACCTCACCAGGAAACTATCACTCAACAACCATCACCTGCCCCCGGGGCATGCCCACGTCCACCGAAGACATGGTGTCTGTCTCCTGAAATCTCAACCCCATCCTCTTGTTTAAGGTCTGGTACCCAGTATGGTCCAGCCCCTTCTTTAAAATCTAAGAAGGCTCAGCTTATGTCTTTACGCCAACTTCCAGGGCAAGGTCCAAATGGGGAAACTACAGTCACAGTCCCTGTCCCCTGGACCCCAGGAGATCTCCTAAATGTTGTTAAACAATTTTCTGAGGAGCCACAGAAATTTAAAGATGAATTGGAAACTGTAATGCATTGTTATGATCCAACATGGGCAGATTTGAACCAATTAATGAGAAGTGTTCTGCCCTCTGAAGTCCACAACTGCCTCATCACACAGGCTACTTGGCCTACTCAAGACCCCGGAATTGGAGATCACTTAGCAGATGCCCGAAGATGCCTCCTTGAGGCTGTGCTTAAAATTTGCCCCAGGAAAACTGACTGGGCCAAAATACATAACTGTAAACAAAATAAAGGAGAATCCCCAGCAAACTACACAGACCGCTTGAAACTAGTATTTGAAAGACATTCTGGTATTGAAAATGCAGCTGAAACTGCCCCAGTTGCTTCTGCTTTTGTCCATGGACTTCTTTCTAAAGTCCAGGAACAGTTGTGCACAATTGCTGTAGGTTGGCAGACTAAGCCACTTGCAGAACTAGTCACCATTGCAAATCATTGTACAACCTGCCAGGAAAAGAAAAAGGAATCCACGGAAACTAAGTTAATGTCATTGCAATTACAGATTTTACACAGGGGCAGAAGCTGAAGTTTCCATCGAGGACAGTTCAGAGGCAGGGGACGTGGTCGTGGGATGGGACGAGGAGGATTTCAGTCCCAAAATAATGACAGTTGTCATTATTGTGGCCAAGCAGGATACTGGAAGGCTCAATGTCCTCACCAGCCTGGCCAGCCGGGGATGATGTTTAACCCTCCACCACCTCCTGTCACTCAATTCTCTGTCTCAAATCAGGGAGCCTCCTGTTAGGCCAGCCTGAGAAATAGTTTCATAGTTTCATAGTTTCTAGGGTTGGAAGGGACCTGAGCAGATCGTCTAGTCTGACCCCCTGCCATGGCAGGAAAGAATAATGGGGTCAAATGACCCCAGCAAGACGTTCATCTAATCTCCTCTTAAACACCCCCAGGGTAGAAGCCTGCACCACTTCTCTTGGAAGCTGGTTCCAGACCCTAGCCGCCCTGACTGTGAAGTAGCGTCTCCTGATATCTAACCTAAACATACCCTCTGCCAGCTTGTGACCGTTATTCCTGGTCACTCCTGGCGGTGCTCGGGGGAACAGTGACTCCCCCAATGCCTGCTGATCCCCTCTGACTAGTTTATAACAGGCCACAAGATCCCCCCCCAGCCTTCTCTTTTGGAGGCTGAACAAGTTCAGGTCCCATAGCCTCTCCTTATAGGGCCTGCCCTGCTGTCCCCTGATCATATGAGTGGCCCTCCTCTGGACCCTCTCCATGCTGTCGACATCCCTCTTGAAGTGTGGCACTCAGAACTGGATGCAATACTCCAGCTGCGGCCTGACCAGTGCCGCATAGAGGGGGCGGATCACCTCCTTGGACCTGCTTAAGATGCACCTGTGGATGCATGGCAAGGTGCGGTTGGCCTTCCTTACTGCTTCTCCACACTGCCGGCCCATGTTCATCTTGGAGTCCATGATGACCCCCAGATCCCTTTCCGCCTGTGTGCTGACAAGAGGGGAGTTCCCCAACCTGTAGGTATGGTGCCGGTTGTTCCTCCCGAGGTGCATCACCTTGCACTTGTCTGTGTTGAAACCCATCCTATTCTCGTCCGCCCACCCTTGTAACCTCTCTAGGTCTGATTGTAGCCTGTTGCATCCTTCCAATGTACCCACATCCCCCCCACATCTTAGTGTCATCAGCAAATTTGAACAGAGTGCTTTTTACCCCCTCATCCAAATCGCTGATGATGTTGAACAGTGCCGCATAGTAACATCATCACAGCCCTGCTTCTCCCACTTAATCAAGATGATCCCTTTGTTTCCTGCATGATAAATAGCATCTCTACAAAATGTTTAGTAGACACTGGTGAAAGCTGCTCTACTCTTCAAGCAGAAGAATTTTTCACAACTCCCCTCTCCTCTGCTGCTGTAAACGCTGTGGGAATTTCAAATCAAATAGTTCCTCATCCGGTTTCCCAACCATTACATGTTTCTTTTGGTCCTGTTTCTGATCAACATGCCTTTCTCCTTAATCCTTGTTCTCCTGTTAATTTGTTAGGCAGAGATTTGCTTTGTAAACTCAGCTGTACTATCTATTGTTCTCCTAATGGTGTTTATTTAGATGTCCCCTCTGATAACGAGATAGCAGTACTTGCTGTTTTAGCTAGTTCACCTTCTGAACCTGAGTTCCCTGATCTTTCTGTGTTGCAAGAAAAAATCATAAAAGCTGTCCCTCCATTTCTCTGGTCCCAGCATGCTAATGAAGTAGGACAAATCCATACTGCCCAACTTGTAAAAATGAGATTAAACCCAGCTAAGCCTTTACCCAAAGTTGCTCAATACCCTTTACGTCCAGAAGCTGAAGAAGGGATAAGCCCTGCTATAACTGCCCTTTTAAAGCAAGGTATCATTGTTCCAACTAAGAGCCCTTGTAATACGCCTATTCTTCCTGTAAAAAAAACCTGGAAAGAATACCTATCGCTTTGTACAAGACCTTCATGCAGTAAATTCTGCAGTTTTACCGACTTTTCCTGTTGTACCAAATCCAGCTACTATCTTCCTAATGCTTGTTAGCTTGTATTCTTCATTTTTTTTCTACCCCTATACACCCTGATAGCCAGTTTCTCTTTGCATTTACCTATCAAGGACTTCAGTATACCTGGACATGATTGCCCCAGGGTTATACTGAATCCCCTTCTCTTTTTTTCCCCAAATTCTGAAAAAAGATCTAGATGACATAATATTTAAAGAAAATTCTGTGCTTGTGCGATATGTTGATGATTTTCTCTTGGCATCTACCTCCTTAAAGCCTGTAAAAACAAAGAAGGCAGCACATCCCCCACGTTTGTAAATTTACAATTAGATTTTATTCAAATGCAGAAATGTTGTTCTTATGAATATGTTTTGTTATTGTATGTATGTTTTCTGGATGGGTAGAAGCCTACCCATGTGCAAAAGCTGACACCATAACTGTAAGCAAAAAGTTGCTCAGAGACTTTATTCCAAGCTTTAGTATTCCTTTATTCCTAAACTCTGATCAAAAAACTCATTTTACTGGACAGATAGTGAAAGAAGTCTGCAAAGTCCTACAGATCCAACAGAACTTTCATTGCCCATGCCATCCACAGGCCTCGGGCCAAGTAGAACACCAAAATGGCATTCTGAAAAATAAACTGGCCAAAATTTGTGCTGAGACTCACCTAAAATGGCCAGATGCACTTCCCATAGCCCTTATGAGTATGAGATCTACTGCCAACCGAAAGACTGGGCTTAGCTCACATGAAATTCTAATAGAAAGACCCATGAGGCTTCCTGCCTCACCACCTGTTGCCTCCCACTTTTGTGATATACATTCACTTGATGATACCACTCTAGACTATTGTAAAGCACTAATGAAGTGTGTTAAGGCTTTTCATTCACAGGTACAGGCAGCTCTCCTCAAAGAACCAGGTGAGCCTTGCCATTGTATCCTGCCTGGAGATTGGGTCCATATAAAAGTCCATCAACAAAAAAAATCATCGCTGGAACCTAGCTGGAAAGGCCCATTCCAGGTACTCCTAACCACCAACACTGCAATAAAGTGTCAAAGACTCCAGACATGGATCCACGCTTCACACAGTAAGAAAACATTAGCCCCTTTAGAGCTAGAGTCTCCTCCATATCAATCTTGTAATCAGCCTCCACAGACTGGTAGTGAGCCTAGCGCCTGCCAGCAGGAGAGCTCAAGACCAGTAGTGAGACAAGTGCCTACAGAGCGAAGAGGATGTGCCCCAATGACACCACTGTGCCCTTCGGGACAGGAAAAAGGCCTCTACCTTGTTCCTGGTTCCCGAGGTGGAGTTGGTTAGTCACGATTTGGGTAGTTCTCAATATTTCTTTTTTTTGAGCCATCTTATATGAACTTGACTCATCAGTTATAAGAAACTCTGTAAACCAAACTACATTTCTGCACTGACAAAGAAGATCACTTCATGAAAATGTGTTCTTGTCTTTAGTTAACCAAACTGGAATAGATTTAAATGTTTCTCGTTGTTGGCTATGTAGTCATGTCCCTATCTATTCTACTGGAGGAATATCCATGATACCGGTAGCCTTGAATGCAACTCAGATGCTAGCCCCTTACTATTCAGATTTTCATAGACACGAAACTTGGCAGAATGTAAGTTGCAACAAGTCTGACTATGTACGATTAGCTTATGCCATCCCTGGAAAGTTCTGTTGGACCTGTAATAGATCTCGTGTTGCAGTAGGAGTCAGTAAGTGCGAGGTAGAATTTAAAATAAATGGTGCTTAGTTTTCTAATGGCTATAAATCTCTAACTTGTTAAAAATAAATAAATTAGGGAATGTAGAAGTAATTAGCTTACTTGACTAGAAAAACAGACAAAGACCAGAAGTGCTGATACTGCTTAATTCAGTTAAATGTTCTGAGATAAGGAATCCCGCACACCTTGGGTTATCCTTAGGTTATCTTGATATCTTGCCCTGTGCATAGATAGTTTATTTAAGTAAACTTCCTAAATTTCTGTGTAATTTACTCTTGTTTTGTTTCTCCAAGTTGTATTTTTTTATCTCTTTCTCTGCCTTAAGTATAAATATGCTTGTAACCTTAGAGAGTCTGAGAAATCCTTTGAAACAGACAAGTGGGTAATTCTCCGTGCTGTATGGCATTCTCCCTGTGATCACAGTATAGCCTTAAATAAAGAAAAGCTGGCTCTGTCAGTTCTGATTCAACCACAATGCGAAGTTTGATTTCTTCCACAATAGACAAAGGGATATGCCTAGTTTGGGCATCCTTATGGCGCTTAGGCAACAGTAAGGACTGACCTGCTCAGTGCTGTCAAGACTGAGCTGTTTCTGAGCAGATCCAGAAGCAAAACATTTGGCATTAGGCATCTAAGGAATTGCAATGTTAAACTGTTAGGTACTTGCAGACTAAAGATACCTATGCAGTTGAGTGATACATGGCTAGGAAAAGAGTTACGGTTATCAATTTTGGATTTAGGCCCTTACTGTGGCTGGGGCCTTTGTGGATGTATATTCTACTTACCATTTCAAATATACCCATTCACACAAACATTATAGCTTTTAAAATGCAAGCAATTTCTACTTTCAGCTTTTTGTGTTAATGTTGGGATTTTATAGACTTTGGTGTGTATATTTTTTTGGAAGCCATTTCCAGTGTAGCTAACATATTTCTTCAAGGTATTTCATATCTAGTAACTTGCTTTTATTGGATATCTGTCAGATGCTTCTTTCTGCTCTATATATTTTTAATAAACATTGCACTTTTTCAAATAGTTTGTTGAATTCGTACAGAACCCATGAAGATATTATATTTTTGGAGACTTATTTTCTAGTGAGTCATCCAATCCTTTTGGTCTTGCAGAGAGAAAAGTCAGATATATGCCATCCCACCTTGCAACATGGTTGCAGCCACACATATGTGGAAACCAGAGACATACAAGTGAAATTGAGTTATATGAATGAAAGATAAAATTAGGCTTGTGATAAAAAATAAAATTGCAGAACCAAGAGAGTCAAAGGAAAACATGTAAATAGATATCTATGATTTTAAGTGGTAGCATTTTTGTGCCTCATTTAAACTATTTGCATGCAAAGGGAATAAAACATTAGCATAACTGCTCTGCAATACAGTGCAATTGCTAAAGCAATGTAAAACTAGTACACCACATCCACGTGTGTACATAATCTCTGCATCAATGGCAGAGCAAAAAAATGAAATCTTAGAGAGGCTTTTAGGGAGGGGGACTGGAGGGGAAAGAAGAAAAACCTGAACTCCATGAACTGTTAATATCTCTCACAATCCTACCACCTGCTGTTTAACAGGAGAAAATATACATGCTTCAAGTACTGCACACCAAAAGAAAATAGCAGTCATAGTGCATTTATTGTTAGCTCCATGATTAAGGACTGGTAGCCATGTTGGTCTAAGGACATAGGCAGACAAAACTCTTTGGGTAGAGGTGATACCTTTTTCCAGACCAACTAAATAGTTGCAAAAAAAAAAGTTCTTTGCCAGCGTTTGGGTCTACATGCCCTTCATCAGGTAGAAGAGAAACTGAAGCTGTTATAAATTCTTCAAGGTAGAAAAGAAGCCAATTTGTAAAAATCTGCTTTGTGAAAATGCGTATGTGGAATAGTTTAGAAACAATACCTGGTAAAAAGCAGGCAGATTACCTGCAACATTTTGTCTGCCTAATTAAGGGACTGACATTTATATACCACAAAAATAATTTCACAAAACAAACACTTTCACACCACAAAAATGGCAGTAAATGCACTCATTTCATTCAGTCACCTGGGGAGTCTCTCTGGAGTCTGGAAAAGCACTAAAAGGTGCCGGTTTTTGAAATTCTAATGACAGTCCCCTTCCTAGCATCAATAGTTGAGGTTAAGAAAGAATAGCTGGAGTGCCACTATTTTTCAGCAATCGCCTAGCTTGTGGAATGGACTCTTAAGGCCATGGGGAATCTCAGATGCAACTTAGGGCAGAGTTATGTCTGCTCTAGCATGTATTTTGGTCAAGCAAGCCTCTGACTTGTACTGGGATTGGAAAACCACAAAGCCACCCCAAAAACAAATCCTCTCTTTCACAGCTGTCTTTCCTGTCATGAACAACACGTGTGAACTAAAAGATCTAACCCATGTTAGACATTTTCAAAATCTTATGACTGGAATCTCTGAGTATTTGCCTGATTACTCAAGAGAATAACATTAAACATAATGAACTTTGGATCTTTTCAGTGAAGACTAGATCTACAGAAATGTTTTCTCCAGTCTTCATAAGTACTCTAAGAAGGAAGAGTTAGTATATTATACCTCTCCCATATTCGCATAACAATGTGGAGTCTACATTGCAGAGATATTTCAAAGGATAAATATCTCCTCTTACTTGCATCCCCTGTTCTTATTTTGCTCTGTTTGTAGTGTATATTCATTTGTGTGAATGGAAGTTCAATATACACAGAGCAGAACACCAGAATCAAAAGCTATCATGCATTTGAGGGAAACAGTGTTCCTACTTATGATATCCTCTGAATAGCAGTATAAAAGTCAGATCTTGAAACCATTATTCATTGGTTATTCATATAAATAATCCTATTTCATATAATGGAACTATTCCAGTAAATAAGGATGATTCATATGAATAGAAGTGCTCAGAATTGGGCTCTAAGACATAATTCCCCTTCATCATCCTCCCATCTTCCCATGAAGAAATTAAAAAAAAAATGTTTTTATGGTCTTCAAAGTTAAATAAAAGAACTACACACACATACAAAATGTACCACAGACAGCAATTTTTACCACTTAGCCAGTTTCTTTGTAGTGTTTTTGCTCCAGTACCAAATCACTTCAGAGAGATAGTCCCCCCCGCACATACTTCAAGTCAATCCCTTGGATTCTGCTGAGCACTCGTGTAAGATTGAGACTGGGAGGAAAAAAAATCACTCTGAAGCACAAGTTTCCTATTTCTGTACTTTGAAGCATTTTCCTCTAGCCAAATACATTAAACTAACATGGCTTACTGCTGTGGGGGTATCACTGTACACTGGAAGGTAGAAGTAGTTGCTTCCATTTTTTTAAGGGAAATGCATGGCCCACCTTCCCCAAATTTTGCAGCTTCTATAGATTTTGGAGAAAATTAGTAGTGAGGTACTTGATTTAGAGAGGGGTGAGAGGGGCTTATGACTTATGAAGGAGTAGGGATTTTTTGATGCGATTCACAGAAGATTCACAGAAGAATCTTACATTCTTACATTTTACCTTGTCAGCAAAATTAAATGTAGTTCTCTATTTAAAGGAACAATGTTAAGTTAAAATCAGGGAAACACTATTGAAAATGTGTCCATTGATTCCAATGAAGTTTCGGTGATTGATGCCACTTTAGGTTCTGGCTTACTGGGTCAAAGACAAGCAGGGTGGTAATCATTCTCTGATTTACACTAGAACAAATCAGAAACAATTCCAGTGAAATATAGTTATACTGTTCTAAAAGCTTCAAGAGGATGATCCCACTAACCTCGTGTAACGTGTAAATGATGTGGATAGTGGATTCCATGATACTGAGTAAGGCAAATATCCCAAGTGGTTACTTTTCCTTATTATGCATTGTCCCAAGTGCAAGCATCTTGTTAATTTCAGTAAAGTTTTTCATGGCAAACAGATATTTGGCTTACGTAAATTAACACTTCCAGTGTTAAGGGTGGAAATGAAATGATTTAGACAGCTAAGAATATGACCCCAAAGAGATAAATGTGATAAAGCTGCTACCTGGAAAACAATGACTTCTAAATTACTTTAATCCAAAATTACACTGCATACTAAACTATATATTATGACAAAGCAGCAGTGACAGCAATGAGCAACTATGATTTGTGCTGATCAGGAGCTCTCTTTTTAAAACTGAAAATGTCATAAAACTACCTAGCACTTGGCAAAAAAAATAAGACTTGGATCCTGTGTTTTATCCTGAAGCTTCTTGAATTAAGAAGTAAATGTTCTGATCTATTAAACATATAACTTATTGAATTGTTTTGGCTTGATAGCCATCTCAGCTAAATGGCTATCTCAACTCAGTATTTGAACTCTGGTCAGCAAAGCTGACACCAGCATTTTTTAGAGACCCAGGATAAAGGGAATTACCAGAAACACATCCCTTCTTAAGATAGGAATGCAAAGTACACCTGCAGGCAGAGATGGAGAAATTATTGTTATTAGAAGAGGGAATATGCTCCCTTAAAAAAAGCACATGTACTTTTGAAAGTTTTAAATGAATTTTCTTTGATAGAGAGTTTTCAAAAATCCAAATGAAGTTTTAATAGAAATGTAAAGTGTAGATAAGAGATTAACAATAAAAATAATAACACATAGTTATATTAGCAAGTATATGACAATTAAAAATAAATGAAATATGCACTAAAATTTGATTACATATTTGATTTTTATTGACTAGTTATACCAAATAATTTCTGTGCAATGCCAAGGAATTGACATTTATTGGACCACGCTGTGAACGAGTCCGATTATAGCACTGTCTATTCTCATCTGGTTACCATCCTCTGGCCAGAAGTGTGCCGTTCCTGGAGCGGCGTACACCAGAACTGCCTGCCACGACTTGGATGGTTCCTATGTTCAGTGATTCTTTCTAGCGCGCGCCGGACCAGAAGCGAGACTTTCCCATTATCTCAGAGGGGTGGTCCTTGAGGGCTCCTTCCTCCCCTACACGCTCACCCGGGCCTCCGTGTCAGTTCACAGTTAGTCTCTCAACCCCCACTTTTCCTTAGGGTGAGAATGTAGGCAACGCCTTAGATACACGAATCCCAAAATCACCCTGTCCAGGGTCACACTCAGTTCCACTCGCTGGCAACAAATCCCGGCTTCCTATGGTCCGCCGGCCCGCGTAGAATTCCCAAAGTCTGTGTCCAGGGAACTCCTTTCATTCCCCTCAGAGTCCTCCCCTCTCTGGACAATCCCTTCCTTTGCCAGGGTATACTGGGGTTGCCACTAGCCGCCCTAAAGGCTAAGCTGCCTGTCATGGCAATCCTGCCGTGGTAAGGCATCTCTGGCCACCACGGCCTCCACAACCAACTTTGGGGCCTATAGCCCCCATCGTCACTCCCCTTCCGGGGCCTTACTCTTGCCCCAGAACGTACGGGACGGCCACATGTCGGTGTGTCTCCGCCGCGCTGAGCTTCTGCCTGCAGTCTGCTCCTGCACTGGCACTTCCGGTCCGCTGCTCCTTTGTTCCGGGCTGGCCTTTAAGCCAGCTGGCTTCGCTTACTCACCTGAAACAGGTGAGTAAGTGCCCTGCCTCCCGGGGCTGCTGGCAGACAGTTGCTGTAGAGCCTTCCGCCCCGCGGGTCTCGGAGCTTGTCTGCCTCGCCTTCCGGGGCTGTGGGTGGACAGTAGCTGTGGAGCCTTCCACCCCACGGGTCTCGGGGCTTGTCTGCCCCACTGCACATGCCAACAGAGAGGAAGAATCAAGCTCCCACTTTTTTTCAATAGTCAATTTTTTAATTCACATACTCAAATATTTGTACCAAAAGTTCTCATTTTCTCAGTTAGAGAAAAGAAAATATACCTTATGCATTCTTTGACTTATTAAAACTAAAGAAGTGAGAATGGCATGTATGTATGGGAAAGAATTCACGATCCATCTATAGAGTTAACATTTTAATTAAATTGGCATCAAATACATTAAAGGAACAAATATATTTAAGGAAATCATAATCTGTTTTGAGTTATTCCTGAGCACAGAAAGAGATAAATGTGTCTGATAAATTATTCATTGTGTATTACATAATTTTACTTCTGAGACTATTATCATCACTTAAAAAAACCCAAAAACAAAACAGTTCAGGGAATTATCTAGCTCAGAGGCACTAGTAACATGATATGGATCTTCCATGTAACCTGAATTCAAAGGGTAAAAGCAGGGGTGGGATTACAGAGGCATGCTTTCTCCATCCTACCTTCCTCTCCTACTCTTTAGCCACAGTATAGGCCAGGGAGGCAAGGGAGGAAGGGCCCCCTGTGCTCCTAAATCACCCCTTCAACTTCAAAATTTCACCTCCATCCATAATAAGCACCCCCAGATTGCCACCCCATTCTCCATATGCTCTATCCACCTCCCAATCACTGCCCTGCTACACCAGTCAGCCCAAGAGCAGCAGGGGAGGGGCCCTCCTTGTCTGCTCCTGGGTTCCCTGCAGCCCATGCCACCCTTGCATGCCTGGATCTACCCCTCTCTGGGGCCTACAGATATTTGGCAGCTCCTTATCCCCACTCCTTCTTCCCTGCCTCCCCTTAAGTTCCAGAGCTGATTAGGATGGCAAGCCAGTGATCTGGGGGTAGAGAGGCCAGTGAGTATCAGAGAGGGAAACGGGTGTCACAGGAGCAATCTGAGGTAGAAGGTGCAATTTGGAGGTCAGTGGGGGGGGGGACAGGGAGTAGCAGCTTGACACCTCCAACTTCCCCCTTCCCTGTGCCCCTCCCACTTACCCGTTTCCCATGCCCAGTTACCCTATTCCTCTTCACCCCTTTTCTTTCCCTCCTCACTCACCCCATCCACACCTACCTGTTGCCTCACTGTTTCCAGCTGTCAGCTGGAATTCTGAAAGAAAACTGGGATACTGGAGGACTGCAAATTGGTGGTTTTCTGTCAGGTGAACATCCAAAAATTGACTTAAGTTAGGTAGCCCAGCCCAAAGATAACTCTGCCCTGAAGTGGTGTAACTTTAAGACTCCTAGGCCACATTCAAAGTAGTGATCACATGCCTACTGTGGCATCTCAAAACAGTCTGAGACACCAAAAGGGGCATACTAGAAATGAAAAAATGTTCCCTGTGCTGCATATTTGCAGTGCAGACTCTAATTTTGATACTAGGAAATCCCAATATAAAAAAAACAAACAAAAATCACATGGTGAAGCACTGCAGGGCGCACTCCAGGGTCCTCTAGAGGCTGGGTCCTTCAGAGAGACACTTCAGCACCCACCAGAGCATCTCTATGCCTCCCATGTGCTCCTGCTGTTCTAGCATGCTGCCTCAGTGTGCTAGGGCAAGTAGGAGTGGGGCAAGGCCTCAGCAGTGTCTCAAACTTAGTCTTTGTCCTAGATGTGGGGGTTGGGGGGGACTGTGTGGGTGAGAGATATTGTGTGTGTGGAGGGGGGACTGTGGAGGTGGGTGGGACTACTTGGGAGAGGTGGGTGCCCTGCCTGACCACCCCCTGGCATGACACATAGACTGTCCTGCAGCAGCAGTAGGTCATCAGGGAACTCATGGTCTGCTACTGAGAGAGCCACCCAGTGGTGCAGCGCACCATGGCCACAGCCATCTGAGACACAACGCTACATGTGCCACATGGAGCGAGTCCAGCCAGGCCCAGCTCAGCCCAGCCCGACCCTCTGGTGCATGCCTTCAGGCAGGGCCAGCCCATTCTTGCTGCTTCTCAGGTTCCTGGTAATGCATATAAGAGCCATGCATCCTCGGGCCAGCCCAGGTCCTGCCTCCAGTTCCCCTGAATGCTGTTGGGCTAAGCCAAGTCCATGGAGGCAGAATCCAGCCCAGGAACCACTTGGGTATGTGATGGGCTGGGGGGAGGGTTCAAGGTGGCAGCAGGGGGGTGTGTGTGAGACAGAGAAAGATGGGTGTCAGGAATAGTGAGCACTCCAGGTAGCAGAGGCCACCAGAACCAGGCTTAGAGCCTCCCCCGCCACCCCCCCCGAGTGACTTGTGGAGGGGGAGGCCAGCCTAGAAGGGAAGGGCCTTGCCCAGACCCTAAACCCCAGCTGAAATCTTCCCAGAAATGGCATAGGGATCGCTGGGGCCTGGGCACAGACACAGGGAGCAGAACAGCAAGGGTTGGCACTGCTTAGAGCCACAAAGTAGTGGTTGGGGCAGTTGCAGCTGGACTCATGTTCTGGTGCTGGGAAGGAGCTGCTGCTGGGAGGGAGCTAGTGGGGGCAGGGGAGTACAGATCAGAAGTGAGGTGCACTGGGAGGGGCGGGTGCTTTGGGTTTGGAGTGGGGCAGGGCACCAGCATATCAGTGCTGCTCAGTGCCCTACATCCTGGTGAGTGAAGGGGAAGGGGGAAGTGGGTCTGGAGGCATGGGGGGACACAACTGGCTGTCTCTGAGAACAGGCCAGTGGTGAAGCAGACAAAGAGATATCTACCTCAGTGTAGTGCAGGCAGTCTCTTCAGATGCCCACTTTCACCATTTTACCGTTGGTGTTCTATGGACAAAAGTATTCAGTTTTGGGAATGCAAATAGGCAGAAAATTTCACAGGGCTACAAGATACTGAATGCTTCCTGCAAGAAGCAGAACAGCTTCACTTCTAGTGGAGGACATGTAGGTTTCACAGTTTTACTCCAAACCCTGAATAGTTTGGTATCTATAGCACAACCCTTTATTCATTTGATATAAAAAACACCATAAAGAAGTGAATATGCTGAAACCACCATAATCATACTGCTGCATTCTCTTCATATAGTTTGTAATGATATTTCCTGCTGGTCTTAAGGAGTCATCCAACAGTTATTCCTTAGAGAGGACAACAGAAAAGGAAAAAGAAGAAAGGATTTGAGCTCCAAAAGAACACTCTCAAGATTCTTTTCTTTTTGCATTCTGGTTAAGCATCAGAGAAAAGGAGAAAAAGAAGGATAGTGAGGGCATATACTGAGAGCTGAAAGAGCATTTATAAAAGTGCCTAGTTTTCAAGGGAAATCTTTCATTTTCAGTTATCTGACTAATCTGAGAGACTGCTATGCGACTATGGGACAAAAACCAAAAGCTTTAAGTGTGTTTTTAGCCTGTGTGCATGATTCGTTTTGCTTTATTGCATCTGGTCAGAGCTGGGGAGAGTGTGGCATTTTGTACACATAAAAAACAAACAGGGACTTTCTATTTTAGTTGTGATTGATATTAATTTGTTGCCTAGATCTAAGTTGCTCTGACACAACCTACAGCGTACATCTATCTTTTATGGAGAATTCACTTTTCTATATCAGAGTGAAAGATAAAGCTAGTAATACAGCCTTGACACTGAAATTTTCACACATTCTTTTTTCCCCCCTTGTTCTGTATTTCAAAGAAGTCCCAGGTCACTGTCATAAAGTAGTAGTGTGGAACACAGATTAGACGAGCGGTTCAAATGCAATACAAAAGGGAACAGGATAAACAAGAAACCACTACAAGGTTCTGAACTCCTCTGAGCTATGAAAGACAGTCGAACAAAAGGCAGAAGTCATTTAGAGGGTGAAGTAGACTGAATTATTCATTTACACAGCCATTCCCCCCTCCCCGTTACCTAAAGTATTTACAAATAATTGTTTTCTGTTGTGTGAGCAGATCTAGGCATGACATTAGAAATACTTTTTTTAAGCCAGATACCGTCTTTTCCTATGAACATTTCCAAGGGAACAAATCAGCACAGAAAGCCTCCTCTACTTGCAGGCTTTCAGAGAATTCAGCTCTAATTACATTTTACATGTTCCAGGCCAGTGCTGCTGCTGCTGGTGGCCAATGCTGTTTGGGAAGAGGGAGGACAGGGGGAAAGAGAAGCATCATGACTCTATTCCAACATACCCCATGCCCTCACTGGCCATAATAATGTATATGACAGAGAGGATGTACGCTTACTATTATCCCAAGAGAAATTGTGATGGGGTCAGAATAAAGTTACTTTCATGTGTTCCCTGTAATAAGGTTCAAGGAAGTGGAAACTGTTTAAAGCCATAAGATCTCCCTGATGCTTTGTCTAAAGCTGAGGTAAATATGATGTCCAGGAAAACAGTTAATTTGGAACAGGGAACTCCAGAAGCAATTATGACCAATGCTACTCCTTTAGGGTAATGTCAGCTAGCAAGAGTTTGTTCTGAGGATACAATCTGGTATTACATTAGCACAGCATGCTGTCATCTTATACCTTCATGGGGCACTTCGTCAGATGCAAAAGTGTCTTTAGCACATGACTTCCAATTCGCCTCTTATTATTCTAAACTATTGCTTTTCTAATTCACCTCCAGATACTTAATTACAGTACTACTGTGGCAAGCAAAAAAAAAAATGTAATTGGAGAACTGTCCAATAAATTATTCATCCTAAAGCATGTTCGTATTAATAATAATCGCTATCCACTGCAGTGGTTCTTACTTTTTTATACTCAAGATAACCCTCCCAAACTTTTTAAAAGTAAGGGGTTGCTCAATTCATAAGTTAATTTATTTATTACAATTCTTACCCTCTCACACATTAACGAGGAAACAGTGTGGGGGAGGAGAAAATGGTCAAGGATGAGCAAGCATATCCTTCTCTCCTTGGAGAAGGACTGGGCAGTGAGGGCAAGGGAGCAGCAAGGCAGGGCTTATCTTGTTTATCTCCTCATCACTGAGAATCACTGTTCTAATGAAAGTGATGGCATGATTATTTACCTAGAAATGACCCTTCTGGTTAAAAACACCGAAAACATACAGACCATATGCCTCCGGGCTGCTCCTATCCATTTGGGCCTAACTTTCTTCTTAACGAGGCTTGCTACACAAAGTTAGACTGGCACTTCTTACAATAGAAAACCTGGTAAGGGGGACACCATGAAGTTCTTTTACTTTTGGGATCAGTCACCTCCTCCTGTCCAAGGTGCTATTGTCACTCAAGTGATAAGATAGTCCTGGGCACTTGGGAGGGACTGAATCTTTGTCACAGTGACAACTGCTTCATATCTCCAACATGAAGTCTCTATATTGTTCTAATCAACCACAGCCACCAGCCTGTATCAGAGTGAGCAGGCAGCCTGAGAGGATAGTGGAAAAGAAGCACAGTCCTGTATACCAAACATGTAAAAGGGACACGAACTCAAATTTAAGGAGACAATTACTAGAAAAGGTGGAATGCATTTGGTGTCTTAGCCCAGTCCATCATGACTGTATTTCTTAGGAAGAGAAAGAGACCTATATTTTATTTAATAAATATAGTATTTTATATTTACATATCCATAAAATCTGATTGAATTAAGATTATCATTGGGAACAGAGCATTTATTTTCTGTCATTGTCATTGCAGACAACCTGGGATGATAGTGTTCACATCTTGGCACCTCCACTGAATTCCATGGAGTTACTCCCAGTTTACACAGTACTGTATAAGTGAGAAGAGAATCAAGCTTTTTCTTTTAGGGAGGTGGGGAACAAGTAGCTCAAACATATCTTGAACTGAGAAATCAATACATTTTCCATTTACACCCTTGGCCATCTCATCTTTCTATACCTTCCCTAGGGTCACTCTGATTTCCTGTAATATTTATTGCCTCCACTCTCTTCCTCTGTCTAATTAGCAATAGGTGTGACTGAATGATTTTTAGCAACCATGTTGCACAGAAATAATACTCGCCAGCGAGTGTGATCAACCTTCATTTTTCATACAATATATAATGTTGTCTTTATACTGTCATCATCACAGCATAACCAATAAGTATTTTCACTTAAGTCTGTGGCATTAATCCTGGTGCAGTGAGAAAAGACAGATGTATGATAAGGGTGCACTACTGCTGTTATAGGTGAGTTGTAGGCAGGGTGCATGCCCCTCTGAGATTGGCCACCGCCAGCAACTTCTGCAGGCAGTTGCCAATCACCACTCTGCTGCTGATGCCACTGACACTGCCGCCCACAAACTGTACACCCCCACCAGTCTTGGGAGGCACCAGTCATTCATGACTGCTACTTACTGATATTCAGGATAGGTCAAATGGTTAGCTTTATTTTTTCTGCCGGGGGGAGAGGGGGATGTTAATGAAAGGACATGCAGGAAAGGATTGAAAAGAGGGATCCATAACAAAAAAAAAAATTCCCTGCTTTCCTTTTTTCCTTGATTTTCCCATTTCTATTTTTTATCATTGATGTTTTAATACTTGCATCATTAAATTCTCCATTGATTATAATTAAGCTCCCCAGGAATTTAGTCCTTAACAAGGTAAAAAGCAACCTCGTTCATTGGGTAGGCTTTGTAGTATCCCTATAGTTATTTTAAGGTATAATAATTATTATTCATGCTTCAGCAGTTAAGCATGATTTGACTGTATGTTTTTCCACAAAGTGTCAGTTGGATACCATTTCAAATGGAAAACACAGCTTATCTAAGGCCATTTGATGATGTTACCTGATTTGGTAACACTTAGCTACTCTACTTCTGGAGTAGATTGTATCAAGTGCTTACTATGTTATTGAGATATGTTTTCCTAGTATTATGAAATAATTTTACTAACCACTGTTAATATATTTACGTACTTTCAAATATTTTTGTCAATTTATTCTTTTAGGTTAATTGGCCACGATATGAATAAGGACAAACTGTAGTGTTTGATAATATGATTTGATTTCATCTCTAGGAAATATGAAATGCTTATTTTCCCTTGGATTGTATTGTGCCTTTGGCAAGCTGTAAGTCCTCTTATAGTAATTATATCTGCTTCTCACTGTAACAAAATTCTGTGAGGCAAGAGACAATTTGTTAGGGTCATATTATGAATATTCCTTGTGTGATTATTGGTGGGGAATGAACATATAATGAGCTCTCCCATCCTTGGACACTCTACACAATAGCCAATGGCAATTTCTGCCTCTGTACCTAGAGAAGGAAAGAACCGTGCTCCCTCTTCAGCTCCAGGGTACACATCTCTCCAAATGAAGCAGGGAGCCTCAGGCAGAAGTGAGATCATGCTATCTTTCTTCCAAGTCCTGAAGGAAGCAAATTGCATGCTGGACCACTTCAGGTCTCTTATGTTTTCCTTTGTGCTCTGTATGGTTCTTCTGGGCAGTATGGTTCTTCTCCACATTAAATACAGAGCGATTTGTGACATAGTTTGGCCCTAAATGGACAAGAACTCTTAAATATATGTTATTCTTGCTTCTTTTAATCAATCATATTATGGCCTTATATTTTGGAATCAACAGACTTTCTTCAGATTTATACACAGCCTCTCTTTTTGTGGTACCTTAAAGGTTTTGTATTTTGTCTCATTTTGTTTAATCTTCTTTCCAAATTGTTGACTTGGCCAATTAAGACCTGTCTAAGAAACTGATTATGAAGCTGATCTGAAGATATTGGAAATGAAATAAGGACCACTGGGAAGCAGGTCCATGTGAAGCACCAGTTGATGAAAATGTGGTCAGGAAGGGGAGTTACATTATTATTTAAGTCAACAAATCTGATTCTATGAAGTGCTAAGCACCTCCAAACACATGGACACAGAGAAATCAGAGGACAGCATTAATTTAAAAAAATACAACTTTTCACATTATCTCCGTAACTCCAATGCTTTACATATTTATGTCAGCTCTGACTGTTTTTCAGGGATAATGGCAATGTAAATATATACATACATACAAAATGTCTGCTTTAATACCATCTTGGGTCTTCTGGTGGAGTCCAGCAAGAGCAAGCACTCCTTCATAATGGATTATACAAGTTAAATGATTATATGGACATCTACTAAACTTGTTTACAAGAACTCACATATTCCTCACTGACAGCTCAAGCATAAACCCTGCTACTTCTGAAAGCTGCTATTAAAGTCTATACAGTTCACTGCAGTCACATTACAGTCTCTACACTATTATTAAAGTCATTGAACTGATAGCAAACTAAGTCATACTTCTCTGCTCCTACAGTTTACCAGCGAAATACAGGAAGTTTCTGATTGAAAATATGCCATTCACAGGGAAAATAAATTTAACCATTCTTGTTAATCCCATAAGACTTTAGTGTCATTGCCACGATCACCAAAACAAACAAAAAATGTAAACAGTGGAAATTTGGCAAAAAGTAAATATTCTATTAAAAAAAGATGCTTTTCATTAAAAATACTTTTGTCAAAACCCTATTTTACCATTAAAATATGTTGATGGAAATTTTTGAGTAAATCTCTCAGACATGGATTTTTATATTCTGCTTAGGTGTCAGATGCCCCCCATCCACCCACAAATCATATGTCATAAAAACAAACAAAAAAACCAAACAAAAAAAGGAATCCAACATCCAAATCATGCTAAAAACAAACGAAGACAACATACAATATAGTGCTGCTTATAAAATTCTGGGTAGAGACAGAGCAATTTAGGTAGTAAGAATGATCCAGGAATAATGTCCATATGTGTGGATGGTAAATTGTCTTAAGTAACTTTAGTTATGCATAGCACATTGCATACCTTGGCCTTTAGGGAAAGGCACAATTAGATCAGAGCACTTACTTATGCTAAAACCTGTAAAATTCATGAAGGGAAAAGTATTCTATTCATCTGCCATCCTTCATAGATCTCCACTCCAAATAACTTCATAGACAAGTAAACAAACAATGTCTGAATAAAATTTTAAATGGTATCAACTCCTTGAGGTTCCGTGTTTATAGGACAACTTAATCTGATTAAATTGCCAAAAATTACAAAAAAATAAAAAATCCCAAAAGCACATTAGCCAGAAATCTCTATCTGTTGTTTTCTGACAGGCTTCTTCTTTGTTATAAATCCCTTCTTTGGAATCTTAACTTCAGTTTCTAGATGACACCTGATTTCATAAACAATCTTTAAGAACCATGATTTATGTTTTAGCATAAAATCATAGTTCAGATAAACCTTATAATCCTACTGAAAATAAAGGGCATTTAGCCTTATTTGGAATAGGTTTCACACCTGGCTTGATCAGGCTATAATAAAGAAATATTAATAATTGCTATAAAACAAGAGAAAGATTTTTCAAAGGCACAAAATGGCAATTAGAGTTCCAATTCCAGATGACAGTTTAATGTCTAACTGCCATTATTACCTTTGGAAATGCCTCCTTAACTATACCATCTAGTTAGACTACAGTTAGAAAGAAGTTACAACTTTGCTCCAAGAAGACCAGAAGACTCAGAATAGCTTTCTCCTCTTTTTATTTTTATTTTTTTGTGTGTGATGGCTTTGTAGATTCAAAGGCTCTGATTCAGCAAGATACTTGTTTAAGTATTCAGCAAGGACCATGATTAAGTATTCTGCTAAATCTAGACCCCAATGCAAATATACCTTGACTTTTGAAAAGATGATAAATTCAGAAAAAGAAAACAGAACACTTTAAAAGCAAAAGGAAAAAAGCATCAACATATCGCTGACATATAAGAACAATTTGTTGCTACACAAAAAGCAGCATTACATTACAAATTCTACAGTAGTAACAGATGTAATGATTTTGTCAGGGGAAAAGCAATTTTGAAAACAAGAACATATCATTACTCTGAAGAATATAGTATTCTTTATAACAATGCATGCTTTTGGAAATAAAAATATTGATATTTATAACTAGGGAAATGTTAAAAGGAAATTTGAAAACTATCAGTCAAAAAGATATCACTACTTTACAATTTATCTGCGAAGTCAAAACTCAGAGGTAGGTGAGATAAAGTAAAATTAGGAATATGTTAATAAAGCATATTAACCAATTATAATAAAATGCAGAACAAATGGTTTTGATTGCATTTCTTCTATCCATTCTGAATTTTACAAGGACTTGTTACTTTCCTTCATAACTATTTTATTCATTCTGATATAAAATTTATTCTAAACAAATATGATCTTTTCTCATATGAAGCTCCTTAACCTTCTTAGCTATCACACATTAAGCCTCTAAAAACTCCTGGGAGGTAACTAAAACAGAATTATATTACTAACACCTAAAGGTAAACCATCTCTGGGATAGAATTTGGCAGCTGTTTATCTGAACACAGAAATACTACAATTTAAGAAATTGAATGGAAAACACATAGCCATAGAATTTGGGGGGGGCGGGGGCAGATGAGCATGCAGATGCAGGGGTGTGCATTTGCTGCAGCAAGAATAGCAGCAGCACAAATTTGTGCCACTGATCACATACCTGCAAGTAGGGCTTGGTGCAGGGCAAAATGCCACACTTTGGGGAAATGGCCATCTCCCTTCCTGCTCCCCCTGGGTCACAGAGTGCTGGAGAACCTGGGGGACAACTAGAGGAGGGGAGACATTCTGGCCAGCAACCAGAGCCTCTCCCTGGAGGACCTAGCCTCTATGTCTACTGGGGCACACTCCTGAAGTGTACACTATGTTGAATTCTTTTGCAGTGATTTTTTTTTTACATCTGACCTGCCGGTACCAAATCTGCAGTGCAGTGAATGGCTGCACATACATCGTGTGTGGTCTGCGGCACCTCAAACAGCATTGATGCACCATAAACCACACCTGCATGCTCGTTTGGATGCACCCTGGTGATGTAAACTGATATCACTCCAATAAACTCACTGGTCTTGGTAAACTATGCGGAGCCCTGGCTTGACTAGGTCAAAATATTTGACATCTTTATGCTCATGATAACTACCATGGGATCTGCAGTGATCTTCACTATAGCACTAAAAGGTCTTGGGTATATATCTCAGCTGAAATGTGAGATTACTTTATGAACTTATATTTTAGGACCAGACACTCATTTTTCCAAGACTATCCCAAGACACCATATAAACTGCTGAGTTTGATAACAGTAATTCTAGGACTGACTAAGCAGCATGATGACAGTTTCTATGCAATTAGTAGTAGCTCACTTCTGGATACTTCCACCCTATCCCAGTTAAGGGGATCAAAAGTTACCAATAACTGTTTCACATCCCTGACAATTTGGTCCAACAAAAAACAAAATTATTTTCGGATCCCCAAAACCTATGATCATGAGGCTTGCAGCATCCTGGAAATAGATATCAATATATCTGTGGTACAGGAACAGACAGCAGCCACCTGAGAAAGTTTTATACTGAAATGGAGGGAGCCAGGTGAGATAAATGGCTTTCTTCATTTCCCCACTCAACCATCCCCAGCCCAGACAGCCATGGGAAGGCACAAAGCCATCTCTTTTCTCAGGTCCCCTTCCATATATGCACCTCTTTCCTTGTTCTTTTTTACAGTGGTCAAAATTGCAGTTGTAGCTTTGGATCTGTTGCCCTCCCATATCACAGAAAGCTTTTAGCCCTGGTGGGGGGAGCAAGGATAATGTTCCATACTCTCTCATCTTACCCCAAGGCTACAAATCCTTGGCTTACTCTAATTGGTTTGGTGGCCTGCCTATCTATCTAGTTCAGTTGTTTTCAACCTTCTTAGACTCTAGGCACCCCTTGGAAAATGCCAGCTCTTAGTTTTCACTTTTTTGCCTACAGAAAAATAACAGAGCAGTAGATTTGTATCTGAAATCTCTGTTTTTTGTCTTGTGAAATATGCTTATAAACCTAAAAGTACTAACACTGCATGGCACCCCAGTATACCCTTGAGAAGATCTCAACACATCTCAGGGTGCTGTGGTATTCTAGTTGAGAATCACTGATCTAGACCTAGGCCAATAATAGACATTCCCACTTGTGCACGGTGAGGATTAACTCAACCTCTCCTTTCTCCTCTCTCCTTCAGAGCTCCTGGCTTTCCCACATTGGCCTAATCATGCCACGTTCTGCCCCTCATTCCCTTTCTGAGATGAGAAAAGGCATTCATATCAGTATGAATACTGCCATTAATTTCAATGGGAACAAAAGTGGGTCATCAGGAAGGAAAAAAATGATCTCTTTGAGCAAATCCTGGGATCAAACAAGTTAAAGTTTGATTGTGAGAGGAATATTCATAATCAAATCATCAAGTAATAAATTATTGTGTAAATTGGTCACTGTAGGCCATCAGTGACACAGTCCAAACTGAGAAATAGGTGAACGCTTACCTATGAGAGGCACATTTTTTACTTCATGTCACAACAGTATCAAAACATCTCTTTCTAAAGATTTTTTCCTCACTTTTTTTCAAAATTAAAAAGAGTTGGAGACAGGATGGAAAAAAATACTCCAGAGTAGAGTATTCAGTAAACTGAAATATTTGAAACAATTTGTAGGTATATATTTAAAGCTGCACTCTAATTTCTCAAAATGTTTACTTCTGGCAAAATCCTACAGTACGTCATAGAAAACAAAAACTTTTATTCTTTAATCCATATTGCAAAATTAAATCCCAGTACATTCTATATGACAGGTAAAAACATTTATATCAAAAGAGGTAATACAAAAAGTGTTCAGGTGAGCATTCTCTTTCCATGCTGGCCAGACACAGACTAGAAAGAAGGCAGATTGTAGGAATGTCCCTAAAGTCCTCCTGTGCCTTAATAGCTTGTGACAGCACTTCAGAAAAAAGTGGCATAGTGGCTGAAGTTGCTCAAATTCCTCCATGGACCCAGTGATCCAAGATTTAAAACCCTCAGACATGGGTGTAAAGAACATTTCTTCTCTTCTACCCTGAGATTCTATAGACTTCAAATGGCCAGCCCCAAGGACCCGACCTAAAAGATGCTACGATTGATTGAGTCATTTGTTTAATTATTTAATTAAACAATTAAATATTAGTATTTCACTAATACCAAATGACTACTTTATTGATATTATTCAGTCAAATTTATTTCTCTGATGAATATTGGACTATTGGTATTACAGTGGTAGAAAACATACTTCAGTTTATGATACAAAGCATAGCTCATGCAGTTGATCATGTACCTACCATTCTGATCATTCATTTTCTAAGTTATGTCATCTGCTATTAAGATTATAAATAGTTCCTTGTCAATCAGTATAATCTCACATAAAACTGTCCTGATCCAACTCTTATTTTTAACAATGTACAGTAGATTCATATTTTAAACATATCAAATTGCTGGAAAGATTTATGATACTTTTGTCATGTTCCTTGGCTTGGAAAAAATGTTGGCTGGTTATATTACTGAATTTGACTTTATTAAGTCATAGTCTGGGCATATGTGATTAAAATGAATGTTTTTTTTTAGACTTGTGCTTTCTTTTTAATAGCCTTTTTTCCTCCTCCTTATCCCTCTATGTTATCCCCCTCTCACCCCAAAAAACCCAGTTATCCTAGAGGTGTTGAAAATCTATTACATATTTTAAATCCCAGCCTGTGTTTTTATTGTAATGCATATTGATCATAACAATTCCCTCTTTTCTGGTCTGGCAAACTTAGCTTGATCAAAACATCAATTAGCAATGGATTCCACTACCAGAATTTTAATACATAAAGAGACACCATGAATAAATCACCTCTTTACTTTTTAAGCATTAATGGCTGCCATATTCAAACAGGTATTATTGTAAACAAAATATGTTTATTAAAATATATATCTACAGTAAATTTATAATAGGATTCCTTAGTTAGTCTTAGATACTTTTGCCTGTATCCTTTTTGCTCAACAAATGCTATAATCTGGATGTTCTCAAATAGTCATTAGGAAAATATCATTAGATAAGGCAGAGGCATGCAGGCAGTGGACTGTGACTCTGCCCAGTTCTGGACCACACTATTACCACCGCAAGATCCTGGCTCTGGAGCATCTCCCCACCAAGGTGTGCACCCTGCTAGTGCTGTTGGGGCCAGTCTCCCTGGCACCATGCTGTCATGGTCCTGCTGCTGCTGGGGTCTCTATGGAAACTTGCTGCAAAGGCACAGGCAGGTGCTGCTGGGAAATGAACTCCATGGACTCCATCACGACGGGCCTTATCTGCAGGCCAGACTTTGCTCTCCCCTGTAGTACAGTAATTTAATCATTACAAGAACCCAAAAAGAGGCACATTTTGCAAGCAGTTAAATATTAACCCTCTATTAACTAAAACCCTTGCCTAAATATTCAAATCTAAATGCATCTTTCTTCTTTAAACTTGCTATCAAGATTCACAGAACTACACTTTTTGCCGTATAGAAATGCATCTACATGTACTACATTTGCAAAACCCTATAACATGCATGCAAATCACTGTTGTTTTACCCACAACTAGTAATTTAATAGAAGTGGGTAGTGTTATTAGAGTTGCGTTGGTATATTCATTAAACACTTCTTCTGAAAACATATCCCAACATTGTTCACTGGGCTAAGCCTATATAGTGGTTTAAATGCAGGTGATTCCAGTTGCTTATTCTTGCTTCTGTCACTGATTTGACAAGTGAGTGTTGATTTCACTTGCTGTTTTTCAATTTTCCTATTTGTAAAATGGATAGCATAATATCTAATACATAAGGCCACAATCTGAGAAATAATTCCATATCAAACCTTTTGTGCATCTCTTGTACTTTTCATCTGAGATTCTCACAGATGTATTATTAATTTGTTTTATCATGTTGGTGCAGGAGAAAAGTTGTCTTTATGTCAGGAAAAAAGTGAAAGAAAGCAAGATGGAATGAACAGCTTAGAGAAAGGAAGAACTAGACTGCATAAAGGATTCTTTGCTTAGGTCTGTATAAACTGAGAGACTTATCAGCTCATAATGTAACCAGTGTCAGGCCAAAATCTGTTTCAGTATATCATTTTATTTATTTATTTTTCTTCAAGGAAAAGTCTTTCAGATACAGGGTGGAATTTCTGTTGAAAACCACAGGACAATCTCCTCCTGGTTTCCTCTAACTTCACCTTGAAGTTCAATGCGGACAAAGACAAGGTGCTACAACTTGTCCAGAGAGGAGCCATGCATATGATTAGAGGTCAAGAAAGCAGGCCTTATGAGGAGAAGCTGAGAAACATTAAACTCTTCAGCCTGGAGAAGAAAAGGCTCAGGAAAGACTTGGTGGCAGCCTATATTTATATAAGGGGTGTGCATCAGGAACTGGGAAAACGTCTGTTCACCAGGGCACTCCAAGGCAAGACAAGGTCTAATGGTCACAAACTACTGAAAGACTATTTTAAACTGGACATAAGGAACAACTTATTTACTGTCCGAGTCTCCCGAGTCTGGAATAGACTCTTTCAGAAGTGGTGCAAGCACCTAGTTTGGACACATTCAGAACTGTTTGGATGATTACTTTGCTGGGGTCATTTGACCCCTGCCCCTTTGGGCAGGGGGCTGGACCCAATGATCTCACAAAGTTCCTTCCAGCCCTAATGTCTGTGAAATCTATGAAACTCAGAAGGAATATTCAAATACAAAAGAGGGGAGACCTGGTTGGATGGCAGCTATATGGAAAAGGACTTGGGAATCTTGGTAGACCACAGATTCAATATGAGTCTGCAGTGTGATGCAGCTGCACAAAAGGTGAATGTGGGTTTCTACTGCTTCAATAGAAGCATCAGGTACAAGACATGTGACGTGATAATGCCTCTCAACCTGGCACTGGTTAGGCTTCATATGAAGTACTGTGTCCATCTATGACCTCCACATTTTTAAAAGGACATGGAAAAGTTAGAGACAGTCCAGAGGTGGGCAACAAAGATTATCTAGGGCTTGGAAGGCAAGTCATACAAAGAGAGGCTGAAGGAACTAGGTATGTTTAGCTTGCAGAAAAGGTGCTTAAGATGGGACATGATAGCCATCTTCAAATACTTGAACGGCTGCCATAAAGAAGAGGGAAAACATATTTTCTCTCTTGCCACAGAAAGGAACACATGGATCAATGGCTTGAAGTTGCAACAAAGTAAATTTAAATTATATATCTGGTAAAACTTCTTCAATTAGAATAATGAGGCAGTGAAATATACTGCCTAGGGAAGTTGTGGACTCTCCATCACTGGAGGTATTCAAGAAGAGGTTGGACAGTCACTGGTTGGGGATGATTTAGGCATAGCCGTACCTATTTTCTACCATGGTTATTTTCCATGCTTCTGGGATTTACTGGTTCTCCCCACCCCCTTTTTTTTGCTACATGTGTCAAGGTCTATTTAAGCCTTCCCAGAGGCACTGGGTGTTAACTGCAGTTAAGGCTGGGAACTTCAATTTGGGTGTGATGATTCTCCTACTACAAGTAAAGCTTCAACTGGGGAACTTCTACTTGGGTTTCTGGCTAGAGGGTCTTCTCCCTTCACTAGGAGTCAGACCGGTTGCCATACTTGGGGTCAGAAAGGAATTTTACCCCCTAATCAGATTGGTATGGACTGTGGGTTTTTTTCTTTCCTCTGTAGTAGAGGATGTAGCCCTCTACCCAGGATTTCCTGAGTGTATATTTAACACATTTTTATAGAAGCAGGACATTGGTTGCCATGGATTTACTTGTAACAGTTTAGGGTGTTAAGTCTATGTTGTGTCAGGATTGTGGGTAGTCTTGTATAGAGTTTAGAGGATGGTTGTAGAGGATGGTTTGGATAGTGATGATCCTGCCTCAGGCAGGGGGTTGGACTAGATGATCTCTGGAAGTCCCTTACAGTTTTACTTCTCTATCACTGTAGAACAATACCAAAAACCCAGTAGTTTTGGGTAATAACTTTGGATGAGGGCAATCTATAGGTAAGTCCCTCCCGTACCCAATCAGGATAAGAAACTTGAAAAATAAGACTTCCCAGATCTAAGGCAAGTGCACTAAGCACCAGAAGAGATTTCTCATCACAGCTTTTGAAATGCTTCTGTTTCATCCTGATATGGAACAAGAACATTCTTGAACTTCTGTAAGATGATAAAATTCATTCTATTCCACATCTAAGGCCAATGCAATGGCTCAGGTATGACTTTGCAGAGTGGCTGATTATACATAGGTGGCATTTTCTTCAGCTGGAGTTTTGGGTTCTTAGTACAATTAAAAACTACCCTCATCCACCCTTATCCACCCCCAAAAATATTCTAATTCTGAAGACTATATAATATTTTCTCCTAACATCCATAGAAGCTGGTTCAGATGCTCTGTACCTTATATTTGCCTGTGTTATAAAATAGAGGCAAGAATAATTCTCTCCCTAGTCGGGACATTGTGAAGATAAATTAATTAGAGATTGTGAGATATTCAGATACTGAGGTAATGAGCACCATAGAAAGAACAGATGAAGTTTTATCCATGAGCCTTTCATTCAAGAATAATCAAAAACAGAAAATTCATAATCTCCTCCCACTAAATTAAAAAAAAAAAACTTGCCATACTAATTCTATTGCTGCTCTCATTCTGTATTCCAGTAACTTTGCTGTCACATTTTATATAATATTGCATTTCTCTCATAAAAATGTGGAGATACAGTACCTCTAACCTTTTTTATTTTACTGCTGATCTCTACTAATAATAGGAAAAAAAAATATATTATGCTCCAGAAAGATATTTTACTCAAGGTCATTATGCAGTAGTTTCCTGTATGTAGGGCAGAGGATACATTTCCCTTCAGTTCTCTGCTATCTTTAAAAGGTACATCACCTTTATTAAGAGTCAAAACAAAGAACTTCAAGAATAAGGTTCGCTCAAGTGCTGTACTTTCTAGTTAGATTACGTTAAAAGAGCAGCTTGTGTGTTAGCTTTGAAAAAACTGAAATAAGCATACTTTATGTCAATTTGCAATTAACTACACATTTTAGAAAATAATGGATACTACAACTTTAGCAACTTTTATTTAAAAAAGATAAAACTTTATCATGTGTCAGTTGGTTTAACAACCAATTTCATTTCAAAGAACCAAACTAATAGTTTTACTTGATTACATTACAATGACTCTAATGGGGTATTGTAGGTATAAACACAATGGTTCAAGGCATATGCAAGGAGCAATATTATTTGGTAATATCTTTTATCACATCAAAATACAAGTATAAATTGGAAAAGGTGTAATATAAACTTTGAGACACAGAATGTCCTTATTCTGACACAACAGTGTCCAGATTACATGCTCCAAACTTTTGTATTGTTAAAGGAAAGAAACCCTTGGATTGTATTGTTGCCGGCACAAGGTGCCTGAGGGAGGCAACAATTGGGTTTGTTGCCCGGTGTGCGTCGTGCCAAATAAACACACTGGGGGGAGAAGTAGACAGAGTTTATTTGAGCTTAAGTAAAAGGCGCATGGAGACTGTATAGTCTTAAATCTTGCGTGCTTAGTCCTGCAACAGTGTATTTTTATACCCTGGTCAATTTTCTGCAGTGGTTTTTTACCAGCTGGCCCCCCTCTTCCTTCCCTTTTCCTTCTCCCTTCTCTCTCCGAGCGGTGCCCTTGTATTTCACAGATAACAGTTTTAGCTTGCCTGTTTTTTAGAAGGACAGGAGATTACAGGCGTTAAAGAAAGGGTTACAAGGGTTGGGCAGGGGGGGCCCTGGCTCGCCTGGGCCCAGAGCAGAGGGGCTTCATCGACACTCATGGTCTTCCATCTCTCTGAGTTACCTAGGGTTATGCCTAGTGACACCAACAACTCCCCGCTTTGAGAATACTCAACAAAGTTTTGGCTGAGTTTTCTCATATTTTGAAGATAAAAAGCGATTGAATGTTTGGGGATTGGGATCTTCAATGCAGGGGTATAGTGAAGTGCTTGGGGAGGGGGATATACAGACTTTGCGCAGGAGGGCATTACAGCACACAAATAAGAGGAGGGTAATTAAACACAACATAACACCGGTGACCAGGAGGTGAAAGATGCTCGTTCCCAGGCCTTTGAGGTTGGGCAACTAGCTTTAGAGGGAATCGAAAACAGTGGGTTTACGTTTCTGACTTTTTTAATGCTCAAAAGCCTGTTTGGCTGACAAAATGTGTTTGTTAATATCTTGGGAATTTTCTGGGATATAAGTATAACATTTATTCCCAATTAGAGCACATACCTTTTCCTGAGATGTTAAAACATAATCTAGAGTCTGATGGTTTTGAAGAGATAATAAACGAAGTTGATAAATCTCGGAGTTAAGGCTTTTTTTAATAGCTAAAGTGTTATTGGCAAATTTTGTAAGAAACACAGAAAGTTGACGATACAGCTTGGCTAACTGGCCTACTCCATACACTGGGAGAAGGATCATGCCAAATCGGTCTTCCTTACTAAGAGGTGGCAGAGTTGCATAGAGGGATTTTTGACGTCTTGGGCAGCTAGGTGGGAGGTGGGTTAAAACTCGAAGGGGAGGGGCAAGAAACTTTATGTAGTAACTTTCATACCAGCAATCAGGTAGCTATTTGCCGAGGTATCACACATTCAAAAAGTTTTTCCATTTTTTACCATTTCATTAAGCCCTTCTCGCATTCGACTGGATTGATCTGGAGTAAAGAAAAACAAGCCTTCACTGGTGTCATGACCAGAACTATTATATAAAGGCATGGTTATGTTTTGATTAGGAGAGAGATAATATTGGCATGAACTATTGCTGGTGAACCAGGTATGGTTTGTGGTTTTATTTTGAGCATAATAAAGCAGCCCAGGGGGAACTGAACATAAGCGGATAGGCTGGGGGATATAAGAGTCATTCCACTCTGGCTTCCATGAGGAATTAGAGAGACTGAAAGGAGCCTCTTTGGTATAGTTGCTAGCTAAGTGTGGCCACCCAGGAGTAATTCTAGGTATGGAGGGTTATGCTGAGGGGTTAAAGATAGAGTCATGATATTTTGTAGTATTAATAGCTATTTCTTCCTGACAGATATCTGACCAGTTACTAGGAATGGCTCGCCATGGGAGTCCTGCAGCGTGATAAGGGATTTGGGAACATATCCAACAGTTAGATAGGTTAAACTCATGGGCAAAAGTAACCTTCAATGCTTCATAGGTGTTCGTAACGAAGTCTGCTGGGTCTTCTTCCCACCATGCATGTAAGGAGAATGCAGTAGAAGGTAACAGGAAAAGAAAGCCTACAGTGAAAAAGAAAAATGCTACAGTAGTCTTGAAACTTAAACTTGAATTCATACTGTTAATTCTAAACTTTTTCTTTTTTAAATAGCAACTTCAGTTCAAGGTCGTTGATGGGCTGGACGGTCCACTGTTTCGCGGGTGGAGTAGGCACCGGTTTCAGACGAGAGTGGTGAATTCAGTTTTTGTGTCTGTTGACCTTTGCTGCTGTATGGGAAACTAGTAGGACAGTGTGAGGTTTTTTCCACTTCTCTTGAAGGGGCTTATTTTTTCAGGTACAAACGAGCACGGAATTCCCCGGCTGTAATGAGTGGACTGGAGCATCCAGCGGAAGAGGCTGCAAGTTTTTAGTGTACTTATGGAGAGAAGAAAGAACAGCAGACAGAGAGCACATATATTGTGACAAAATATTACATTCTATTTTCCACTCCCCTGCTAGAACTGGCGTGCTGTTTATAGGCCATGCTCTTTTAAACATAATTTCAAAGGGGCTAAGCCCTAATTTTCCCTTGGGGAGGGCACAGATACGAAGCAAAGCAAGGGGCAAAGCATCGGGCCATCGCAGAGAGGCCTTCTGGCAGATCTTTGATAGATGACGCTTGAGGGTCTGATTTGTACATTCTACTACACCACTAGCTTGTGGTCGCCATGGAGTATGGAGTTTCTAGGGGATCTGTAAGGCATCTGAGGTGTTTTGGATGATCTTTGAAGTGAAATGTGTTCCGTTGTCAGATTTTATTCACTGAGGAAGTCCGAAGCGGGGAATAATTTCCTGGATGAATTTTAGAGCTACAGTCTTGGCTGTACAATTGCGACACGGAAAGGCTTCAGGCCATTCGCTGAATCGATCTATTATAACGAGCAGATACTTGAATCCTTGAGTTCGGGGGAACTTAGTAAAATTTAATTGCCAAACCAGTCCTGGGCCTGAGAGAGGTTCCAAAGTGGCTGGAGGTGCTGAGAGACTGGGTCGAGGGTTATTTTTTTGATAAATCGAACAGCTGGCCTGTATCTGGGAGGCCAGAGTTCGAAGTCCAGAGGTTAGAAAATATTTGTTCATTAACTGAGTGAGAGCTTCTTTTCCAGTGTGAGTAGTTTGATGTAGCCGTTGCAACACCGGCTGGGTCAGGCTCTTTGGTAGGAGGATTCTCCCGTCCCTGGAGCAGAGCCATCCCTTCTTTTCTTGGAGACCAAGCTTATCGGCTAGTTCTCTTTTTTCATACGAGTACTGGGGATCCGGGAGCTCCCCCTTTGATGGAATGAGGGCATGCATATGGGTGTTAGCAGGTCTCAGCGTCTTTACGGTGGCAGCATTTTTAGCTTCTCTGTTTGCCCGAGCGTTACTTCTGGCTATGTCTTGATCTTCTTTTTGATGCGCCTTACAGTGCATTACTGCTACTGCCGAGGGAAGTTGAACAGCTTCCAGGAGTCGGAGAATTTGGGGTTCATACTTCACTGGGGAGCCTTGGGCTGTCAGCAGTCTCCTTTGTTTTCATAGGCCAGCATGGGCATGCAGTACTCCAAAAGCATACCTAGAGTCGGTATAGATGTTTACCCGTTTCCCTTTTGACAGTTCTAGCGCCCGGGTCAGGGCTACCAGTTTAGCAAGTTGAGCAGATGTTCCGGTGGGCAAATTCTTGGCCTCAACAACATTATAGAGGGTCACAACAGCATAACCTGCCCTCCTTTGCCCTTCTGAAACAATGCTACTGCCATCAGTGTACCACTCACAATCAGCATTCAGAAGTGGCTGATCCTGTAGCTCTGCACGGCTGGAGTACTGTGCATCTATGATGTCTAAACAATCATGCTCTTGTTCTTCTGTTTCAGGTAAGAGAGTAGCCGGGTTAAGGGAGGGGCAGGTTTGCAGAGTCACTTCAAGGTTTTCCAACAGCTTAGCTTGGTATCGAGCCATCCGAGCCTGGGTGAGCCAGAGACTCCTCTTCGCGTCTAACAGAGCCTGGACCATATAAGGGGTATACACCTGCACAACTCTTCCCAGCGTTATCTTTTCAGCTTTTTCAAGTACTAGGGCAGTTGCCACAACTGCTTGTAAATACGCTGGCCATCCCTTGGCAACTGGATCAAGCTGTTTGGAGAAATAAGCAACGGGACATTTTCACGCCCCCAACAATTGAGTAAGCACTTCTAGAGCCATCCCTTTTCGTTTATGCACATACAGTTGGAAAGGTTTAGAAAGGTCCGGTAAGCCCAGGGCGGGGGCTTCCATTAGTTTTCTTTTTAGTATTTTAAATGCCTTGTCGGCTTCTGAAGTCCAATAAAAGGGGTTATGGTTTGCCCCTTTTACACAGTTATATAGTGGTTTTGCCCATAGTTCAAATTCAGGGATTCATATTCTGCAAAAACCTGCCATGCCAAGAAACGCCGTGAGCCACTTACAGTTGCTTGGGGTGGGAACCTGGCATATAGCCTCCTTTCGCTCGCTTGAAAGCTGGTGCTCCCCCTGTGTTATGTGAAATCCCAGGTATCGTACTTTGGAGAGAGCAATTTGAGCTTTATTTCGAGCCACTCAATATTCTCGAAGTCCAATAACGTTCAGGAGGCTTACAGTGGCGTTAAGGCAAGAGTTTAAATCTATGGCAGCAATTAATAAATCATCCACATATTGTAACAAGAGAACTTCATGCTCATTATTCCACTCCTCCAAGTCTATAGCTAAGGACTGGCCAAAAAGGGTAGGAGAGTTCTTAAATCTCTGGACTAATACTGTCCAATAAAGTTGTTTTTTAACCCTTTTTCTGTCCTCCCATTCAAAAGAGAATATCTCCTGAGAGGGGCGGTCAACTGGAATCGTAAAGAAAGCGTCTTTCAAATCAAGAACTGAGAAATGAGTATACTGCCCCGCTATAGAGGCCAGTTCCCCAACTTACAGGTTGGGGAACTCCCCTCTTGCGGCACGGAGACGGAAAAGGATCTTGGAGTCGTCATTGACTCCACGATGAACATGGGCCGGCAGTGTGGGGAGGCAGTCAAGAAGGCCAACCGTACCCTGTCATGCATCCACAGATGCATCTCGAGCAGGTCCAGGGAGGTGATCCTCCCCCTCTATGCGGCACTGGTCAGGCCGCAGCTGGAGTACTGCATCCAGTTCTGGGCGCCACACTTCAAGAGGGACGTGGACAATATGGAAAGAGTTCAGAGGAGGGCCACTCGTATGATCAGGGGTCAGCAGGGCAGGCCTTATGAGGAGAGGCTACGGGACCTGAACCTGTTTAGCCTCCACAAGAGAAGGTTAAGGGGGGACCTTGTGGCCTGCTACAAACTGGTCAGGGGGGATCAGCAGGTATTGGGGGAGTCCCTGTTCCCCCGTGCGCTGCCAGGAGTGACCAGGAATAATGGTCACAAACTGGCGGAGGGTAAGTTTAGATTAGATATTAGGAGGCGCTACTTCACAGTCAGGGCGGCTAGGGCCTGGAACCAGCTTCCAGGGGAAGTGGTGCAGGCTCCTAGCCTGGGGATTTTTAAAAGGAAGTTAGATGAGCACCTTGCCGGGGTCATCTGACCCCGGTGCTCTTTCCTGCTAAGGCAGGGGGTCGGACTAGATGATCTACCTAGGTCCCTTCCGACTCTAGCTACTATGAAACTATGAAACTATGAAACTATAAGGTATACGGGTTTGGGACGAGGGGATGAATAGTTTTAACCCATTCGTTAACTGCCCTGAGGTCCTGCACCAGTTGATATGTGCCATCAGGCTTTAGTACAGGCAAGATAGGAGTGTTCCAGGCTGACTGACACTCTCGCAGTATGCCGTACTTTAGGAAACAGTCTATAGTCTCCTGCAGTCCCTTTCTGGCTTCCTTTTTGATTGGGTACTGCTTGATTCATACCGGACCTTTTCCCGGCAGTAGTTGGATATTAATGGGGGTTTGATGTGTAGCCTTTCCGGGGACCCCCCTTGCCCACACCAAAGGGTATACCCAGTCTTCCCCCTGGTTCCACTCCAGGGGGGCGTTTATAGCCGAGGGTTCAATCGCGAGGGTCATTATCCATACATTTTCAGGGGGCAATGCAAGGGTTATTTCATCCTGGGTAAAATGCAGTGATGCACCTAATTGACAAAGCAGGTCTCGTCCTAGCCCGGTGTTGGGCAATCTGGAAGGTAGACCAATTTGTGAGAAAGAGCCCGGTCTCCCAGAGCACATTTTGCAGGAGCATACACTGGGCACTGAGTCTTTTTTCCCGTGGCACTTACCACGGTGAAAGAGTCCTCTACGGGAAGTTGAAGAGGTTGATTTACAGCAGTCCATGTGGCCCTGGAGTCTGCCAAAAAATCAATATCTGAATTTCCCACCCGCATTTTTACTTGGGGTTCCAGGGGTGGGGTGGTCTGTTTCCCCTGACACCCTACTCCTGTCCTTCCGCTGCCATTACAGGAGTACAGTCTCTCCCTTTCTCTGGGCATTCATTCTTCCAGTCTACCTCTTGCCGGCATAAGGCACACTGGTTCCATTCCAGGAGTCTTTCTTGTGGGCCAGGGCCCCCGCGCCCACGACCCCTTATACCTCTGCCTCTCCTACCTTCTTGTGGCCTTTCTCTGACTCCAGCCTGTACTGCTGCTACTAGCATTCTAACTTGTCTTCTGTCCTTTTCTCCTTCTCTGAGAGTATACACCCTGTTTGCAGTCTCCAGGATTTGTGCTACAGACATACCCATTAAGTCGTTCTTCTTTTGTAACTTCCTCTTTATATCAGGGGCTGCGCGGCTGGTAAAAATACCCTTTATAATCGCCTCTGTCACCTGGTCATCAGGGTCTGCATTGGTATTTTGCCGAATGGCATCCTGGATGCGCTGTAGGAACGCAACTGGACTTTTCTTCGGCTACTGTACTATTTCATATGGCTTTGCCCAATTATTATGTCGGACAGCCGAGTGCCTGAGTCCATGCATAAGCAGTTCTTTGTAAGAGGTAAGACGGGTATGATTCACAGGATTGTTAGGCTCCCATCTAGGGTCTTCTAGGGGAACCACATCTGCCAGACCAGGAACATTGACGGGATCCCTTTCATGCCTCCGCTGTGCTTCCTCCCTTGCTTTGGAAATAACTTGATTCTGCTGTACTTCAGATAATAAGGTTCGCATAAGGATATTACAATCATTCTAATCAGGCTTGTGACTAGCTAAACATTTCTCAAAGACAGAAATAAACTTACTCGGGCTAGCTGAAAATTCTCCAGCCTGTGCCTTAAAAGCCGCCAGGTCCACCGGGTTAAAACGTACATGGGTGTATACTTGCATGGTCTGGGATGCACGCCCATCTGCCCCAGGCTGGGCTATTACAGTTTCAGTAAGTAAAGGATAAAATCCCACTGAGGGAGGGATCTCCAGAACCCGGGGTATCTGACCTTTATATGGTGGAGGTGTTAAAGCTGAAGGGGACGCCGACTCTGGCATTACAGTGGTTGCGGGGGGAATGTTGAGACTCAACACTGACAACTACCAATCCTGTCGGAGTCAAATTACACTTCTGCAAAATATCTGTCTTATTTCGTAAAGCCATAAATAATTGCACATACAAATGTTCATTCCACTTACCCGTCCACTGACAAAACAGGAGTAATTGGAGGATTGTATTGTAGTTAATTGACCCTTCCGGAGGCCACCTTTCCTGATCCTTCAGTTGATATTGAGGCCATTCCACTGTACAAAACCTTTTAAGATTATTTTTAGTCATTAAATCTGACTTAAACAGTTTCCAATTAGTCAGAATGCATTCTAAGGGTGTACACCATGCCCTGCCAACCATACTCTGTCCCTGCCCCATACTTCAGGGAGACACTGGGCGTCCCCAGGTCCTACAGGGAGACACTGGGCGTCCCAAGGTCTTAACGGGCAATGCTCAGACTGCTGAGCTTATCCTACCTTGTCTGAGGGACCAGTTTCACACCATTGCCCACGATCACTTCGCCACTATTAGAGTGCATTGCACCGTTGTGCCCTCCGAGGTCGATCAAACCACGACTTCGCCAAGGCCCCTGATGAAACCACCGGTGCGCGCTGGGCGTCGGTTGTTGCCGCAAGTCATCGACCCCAGGAAGGATCCGAGCAAGGTGAAATATTAGCCTCGAGCCCCATGATGGGTGCCAAAAACTGTTGCCGGCACAAGGTGCCCGAGGGAGGCAACAATTGGGTTTGTTGGCCGGTGTGCATCGCGCCAAATAAACACACTGGGGGGAGAAGTAGACAGAGTTTATTTGAGCTTAAGTAAAAGGCACAGGGAGACTGTATAGTCTTAAATCTTGCGTGCTTAGTCCTGCAACAGTGTATTTTTATACCCTGGTGAATTTTCTGCAGTGGTTTTTTACCAGCTGGCCCCCATCTTCCTCCCCTTTCCCTTCTCCCGTCTCTCTCTGAGCAGTGCCCTTGCATTCCACAGAGCAGAGGGGCTTCATCGACACTCGTGGTCTTCCATCTCTCTGAGTTACCTAGGGTTATGCCTAGTGACACCAACAGTATCATTACTGGGTTCAGACAGATAGAATAGGTAAAGCACAATACAGACATGATTGGTAGTAACACCTTTTATTAGTGGTATTTCCCTGTAAGATCACTTTCTGTTGTTTTAACCTTGCCTAACTTTAAAGAGTGGAGACAGTAGGGTTGGAGTGCTGCTATAGTTATGATGGTCCAGGAAATGTGTGAGAAGCAAGGATGTTTTTTAGTTTGTTTTGCTTTTAATGGATCAACTCTTTAGTTGGGAATGATTTTAGATGAAGTGCCCTTTACATTTATTTTGCTTGGCATCAGCCTCAAGATGGATTATTTTGGAACATTTGAGTGGAAATAATTACACCTTTTCTCAGATTCTGCCTAGGGAAAATATATGTTTAATTCTGGCACTTTTTCTAGATCTAAGGCAGACCTTTTTCCAGTTCTGGACATTTGGAACAGGAACTTTAAGTTTGTCAAGGGCTTACCATGAAAAACTTTCTATTTGCTATTCCTATAAATGGTTATCCAAATCTAGCTTGATTACAAGCCTTCAGAGATAAAAAAATTCTCACTAGAGACCTCTAACAGTAACTGCTAGTCTCTCTAACATCCATTCTCAGTGATCACACTATAACCCAGGGTGATACCAAACTTTCCCTCTAATGGTCTTGCCCAACTGCACCAAGCTAGGGTTGGGCAAGAGTTTTCAGGATCAAAGACAGGAAGCTTCTCTTTCTCTCTCTCCTGTTCTCAATAACTCCCTGTCTGACACCCATGCAACATGGGAAAGGAAGCTTCCAAATTCAAATGCAGAAGGGTGAAAAGCCAGAACATGTGAGAGGGTAAGGACTAAATTAGGATGAAGGAGTAAACTGGGAATAAACTGGGATGGAACTAAATGGATCAGGCAAGGCAAGACAAGACAAGACAAGGCAAATAGGTTGGACAAACTTTGACTGAGACCTGGTGAGGGAAATCAGAGGAAAGAAAGAGCAGCAGCTGACTGCTCAATGTAAAAAACACTGAGGTCAGATGACGAGTTCTGAAGAGGGGGAGCTGAGGCTGGCTGATCAAAGACACTAACTGAGCACTACAGAAAAATAGTTGGGAGGGAAGAACAAATGAGAATATTCAGGGAACAAAACAGTAACTGGCTGTTGGATGGGGATGGGACATATTGAGTGCATCTACACATGCACTTTAATGCACAGTAGCCTATTCTACTGCCCATTAAGAGGTGCATAAAAATCATGCTAATATGCTACTGCACCATAGAACAGGCTACTGTGCATTAAGCATCACCTAAAAAGCATGCATTTGTGCTACTGCGCATTACCACAGCCTAATGTGCATTTATTTAGTAATTTACAGTGGAAGTACTAAATTGAATGCACATTAGTAAAATCACATTAATGCATGTGTAGACACACCTATTGAGACTCAAAGAGAAAGCGTGGAAAGGTAGCTGAAATAGAATTGTTTTTTGTAAAAAGCCCAAGAATGAGGTTGGCACCAGGAAAGCAAGAAATTGAGCTGAGACAAGGACATAGGGTGGGGAAGAGAGCAATTAAAGGATATAGAGCAGAAAAAGGTAAGTTTGGGAGTGGAAAATACAGGCAAAAGAATATAACAGCACAGTTGACTCCAACTGCTGGAATAGAACCCAATTTCCTTAAATATCACTAATTCTCTGCTGTTAACACACACTGGTGAAACCCACTGGTAAAGTGTCTGATTCCCCTCTACTGCCAGTCCACACACAGAATAACAACATGCTATTTCTATCATTTACTTCATTAGCACAAGTCTGTGTAGTGGAACAAATGGTTCCAGCTTTGATATTTGTACGGGTCATCAGTAATCTGGTAGTGCACAAATGAATTCTGCCACATTTGCTTTAAAAATTTTTACACTGAGACTGGATGAAAATTTTAGTTTTTACTCTCCTCTAGCTAGAGGAAAAACCTGAAGAAAATGGGTGGACAAGGTAAAGCATATCCTTGGAAAGAGTTATCATTCAACTGGTTGGGATGGAAATGGGGGGCTTTCCCTCCCCCAAGGCAAAACGTGTATTTTCATTGTTACTTTTAGGTGAATTTCAGGTGCATCCCAATTTTCTAACTAGTTTTGTAAGAATATTGACAAAAACTACTTTCCCATGACATCATATGAAATGTATGACATCTTTAACAAAATATTTTTGAAGAATTGTAATACACTCTCTGTAAAAAAGTTCAAGACCAAATAAAAAAGTTAGTCCTCAGCATGGAAGTTTTTCAGTTATGGATGCTTTGAGGACTACATGGTAAAGACATATACTATCACATTAATCAGTTACAAAGGTAAGTTCCAGTCACCAAAGAAAATGATGTGAATGCTAAAGGTTGGTGTTTCATACCATATTAAATTATACAATAGTTCTAGCTATCTTATAAGATAATGTTAATCTTGACCTCAGTTCCTCAGGTATTGGTTGCATAACATTTCCTTTAATACTTTTTGTCTGCTTGGAAGAGTTACAACAAGAGACGGCAATAGGCTATTAATAGTTCGTCCCAGATCTTAATCTAACAGTACTCTCAGTATTGTTACTTGGAATAATTAAAGCCCCCTTTCTCCATTCAAATTCTAAAGCTATGCAAACTCTAATGTGAAAATGATTATATTAGGAAACTAAACAAGTATTTAAAATAATAGATTTTTAAACATGGATTTAGAATAGTTTTGTTAGAGGGGGAAAAGGTTATTGTGGAAATGTTAGCTGGGATAAGAAGACATTTCTAAAACTGTCTCATGGGATTCAGTGCACCTTTGAGGGGTAAAACTGAGTATCAGAAGTATACTAATTTCCAGTTACACACTTTGGCTCTAAGCCAACTTCACTGTTTTTTATTTTTTATCTGTTCAATTTTATACATGGATCATAAACACGGATTTCATTTTTCTTAGTTTACATAGAAAAAATTTAGTTCCCTTATAAAACTGTAAAATGGAAATACACACTTGTGATTGTTGTGATGTTTAAGCAGTTAGTCACAGGCCACAGAAGACAAATTACTTCAAGAATAGTTTTAGGAACAGCAGACACTGATGACTGCTCATTGTAACTCATCTTTATTATGGAAAAGAAGAAAACAACACCAAAAAAAATTGACGGAAATACCTTATCCCTTTATCTATCCATCCAGGAAAGGTTCCAAGGAAAAAGTGAAAAGTAAGATTTGAATTAAAGGTTTCCACAAATATATTTTTTTCTCAAAAGAAAAAAAGTTAGCATGTTTTAATCTGGCTTAACATCTACTGATGATAAAACCAGGCATTATGAAAAGTTGCCTCCCATGTCCAAAAAAGGTGAACAAAACTGAGGTTATAAGGTTTAAGTTTTGTAATTGAGTCAGGTACAGCGTGCATATTCTTTAATGACAATGTAAAGAATAAAGCAAGAAGTCCTAGCTTCTAAATTCCCTTTTATGCCCTTGGCACATAATATTTCTATATGCTTCAGTTATCTATCTACACACTGAGAATAATAGTATCTATCTGCTTTATTGGAGTGTTATGAAGTTTGATTTTGTAAAGTGGTAACACATTAAAACTGACCAGTGGCAAAGGCAACAATAAAAGTCATGAGCAAGTAGCTTTCAGCTTTATGCTTAATAAATTAGACCAGATGCTCTCCAAGGTTCTTTCCTATTATCAAGTTCTTTGGAGCTGCCTGGACCACTGAGTCATAGAAATGTAGGGCTGGAAGGAACCTCAAGAAAACATATATTCCAATCACTTGCACTGAGGCTTAATCAATTAAAATCTGTGTGACCTGTTCTTAAAATCCTCCAGTAGTGATTTCACTGACAAGTCATCTATGGGACAGGTCAAATATCCCAATTATTAATTGTGAGATAACTTTCACGTAACTGGAAAGTTATACATATTGTGGAGCTGAAGCATAAAAATAGATGGATTGTGATGTTTCATAGTTAATTCTGCATTAAGTATATGAGTATGACATATAAATACATACATATACATTTATTGTATGTGTATATACACAAATGTATTATTGAAGATACAAATGTAATATGCATATATATACATTATATTACTTGGTGTCAGGTAGGAGTGTCCTACCTCAACCTTTGTCTGAAATCTCATTTTTTTATTGTTAAATAATTATTTACCAAACTATTCCACATTTAAGTAAAATAGCAAAATTTACCACATATACTCAAAACTAAGACACAGTCCCCACCCACCCCCCACATTCATGATAAGGGGACAATCCCCTTGTCTTAGGTTCACGTACAAAGGCGGGGGGGGATGGTGGCTGCTGAACCTCTGACTCGGAGCCTGGGTCAGGACTAGAGTTAGTCCCACACATAGGCGACTGATAGAGGGGAATGGGGGGGGCACATCCCCCCCCATAGGGCTGTCCCCACCACTAATGCCTCTGGAGGCTTCTACGAGTGCTTGCCAGCCCTCTCCCTGCTGCCAACACCACTGGCAGCTTCTGCAGATGCTTGCCAGCCCCATTCTCGCCATGAACACTGCCAGTGGCTTCTGTCGGTCCTCATCAGCCCTGTCTCCACTGCTGATGCTGCTGCCAGCTTCTGTGGGTGCTCACCAGCCCCATCCCCACCACCAATGCTGTCACCAACTTATATGTGTGCCCCTCCCCGACTCAGGAGGCATCAGTTACTTATGGCCCCACAGCAGCCTCCTGCTCCCCTCCACCACTTGCCGTCTGCAGCTTCTGTCCCTTCTCTGTCCCTTCCCCCCAAACTTTACTGTCAGGCGCGGCTCAGCTGCAGCTTGTGTTGTATTTCCTCCTGGGTACCAAACACATGCCAGCACTACTGCATGGCCTGGCAAGGGTTGTGCTTCCATATGCTGTGCTCTGTGGAGGACATATAGCCTGAACAGCATCTGACAGTAACTGGGGAGACGAGGAAGAGACTGGGGGATGTGGGGGAGACTGGGATGAGTGGGGAGGAGGTTCAGAGGCTGTGGAGAGCTGGGGATGGAGGGGTACAGGTGGAGGGGCAGGAAGAAGTCTGTCAGAGGAAGAAGAGATGGAGTCAGAGGCCAGGAGGCTCCCTGATCCTCCCAGCCACCTGACACCCCCAGTCACTGCTTTCCTTTCTGTAGCAGTGGGGGAAGGGGTTTTGAATTCAAGACAAGCCTCCAATAGTTAAATTCTATACCTAGAAAAGTATAACAAATTTATAAATTTCCCATATATAGAATCTAATTAACATGGGGGGCCATTTTAAATCTGGGATCTTAGATATGAGTTAACATGGTAAGGTTTTAGTAATTTTCTATTCTTTGATTGATCTTGAACTATATACAAACCCACCACATATTATATGATGCTTAAAGAATAGAAAAGGATCTCAAATATTGCAGTTTGCTAGGAAAAGATCTTCTCTTTCCTTGTTCTGGTTCCCAAAATCCCCTCTTGTTACACACACTTTACCCCCTTTTTGTTATATTTCCATTGTCTATCATTTCTCCCATCATTACAAGGCTTATTTTAAAGAGAAAACCACTATATTCTCTAACTCCACTTTGAAACATTCACTTTTAAGTAATAAAGACAAAAACTAATCAAGGCTTTACATCACAAAAGGTTTTTTCCTACAGAAAGAAGTCATCAAGAGAAAAGGTCATCATCAAAGGAAGGAGTCATTAACTTTGGCAGGGGATAGCTGCTGAAGGAAACAAGACAGATGAGCGTGGGAGGTATGTATTTTGAATTTGTTCCAGAGTTTTTAAGCATATGCTTAATTATAGAGCATAAGTAATCTCATTGACCTCAATTAATATAAATAGGACTATATGACTGCAACATGTGCCCTGGTTTCGTTTCTAGGACACATTGAAAAGTCTGGAATTCCAGGATTATCTTGGAAAGCTCAGCATATTGTAAGATTTACCTGATTTCTAGTGCAAGAAAATATACTTCTGGGAAAAGAAAAACCTTAGTTACATATATATATATATACACACACACACACATACACACAGGGTTTTTTTCCGTGAAGATCTACTGACTACCATAAATTTGGAATGATAAAAATAGTGAGTTCTGGAAAAAAAAAGATCTAATGGTTTTTGTTCAGTTTTTAATGACAAATTATGATATAGTTATTTAGTTTTCCCAGATTTTTTTTATTTCTATATGATCTGTTTAGTTGTATGTTTACTTGGAAACATTTGTGCTGACAGGAAAAATGAAGGAAACTATTTTTGGTGAAGTCCATTCCTCTTAAAATAGATTAAGAAACACAAGAAGTAGTAACAAGTTTGGTGCAGGGTGTGTCTGGGGATTAGGGTGCTGGTCAGTGCTGACCTAATTAGAAAAGAACACACAGGAGAGCCAAGAATCTTGTATAAAATACCCCTCACAAAGGTTAGGTAGACCAGTGACTTCTGTTCTTCCTATGCTAATGGCATGTTTCTGGTGTTCTAGTCAAGTACTGAAAATATTTATTAATAAATGTTCTAATGGTGCTTTTCCACATCTGGTGGTTGAAATTTTGAATATCTTAAGCCAAATTTACTAGTGTTTGCTTGTTTCATTTAATAAGACTGAAAAATGACCTACATGGGTGTAAGCTAAGGAGGGTTTTGACTCCATAAGGGAACTCTATTTATTAACAGATTATCTGCTATAGACTTATAACAGAAAATACCAGTTACTGACTCCCAAAAAAATAAGAGAAACATTTTTCATACAAAGAGAATACTAGATTGGGTTTTACTAACAGCAAATACTTAAATGGCTTAAACAGTGTTTCCATTTTTACCTTAGTAAGCACTTAAGAAATAAAGGGTTATACTTCAGGAATGAAGATTAAATGTGACTACAAAGGACAAGTGTACTACATAAAATCAAGGAACCATTCACTTGTCTACAACTAATATAAATGAGGATCAGCTCCACTGAAAGCAGCAGAAAAGGCCAAGAATACAGTCTTAAATTGGAAGTGTTTGAGTTAGCAAATAGGTGATGCTAAGTACAAGGGTGTTTCTCTTGCTCCTCTATGCTTTATGAACCTTAGTGAAGGCAACATGCACTTTGGATTCAGAGTCTAGAATCCAGGGGTGAATATAGGGGGCAGGTACCACTGGTGTACTTGTACCCTGCTTTAATTTCTGCTCATCCAAAGTTGAAAACCAACTGCCTGGCAGTAGCAGCAGCATTTCCAGTCAGCCAGTGCTAAAGGAGTCAATTGACTTCATGGCTCACTATAATATACCCGATCCCTTCTAAACTCTTTATTTCACAGGTGTTAATTACCCTCTTTTCTTTTAATGGTATTGATGTTCCACTAATAAAGCTAGCCTTTGTTCTGTAAGTCTGCTGTCTATTAGCTGCTCCTGGCAATGAAGCTCCTACTTCACAGCCAGATAATTTGTTTTTAACTCATTCAGTTCAAGTTATATTAGTCGTTGCTTCCATCTTCAGCTACATAATACATCACTAGGCCCCTTGCATACTAGTAAAGCTAATACTTTATTTTTAACTGGAGAAAAATATATATTGTTTTATACGTAATGATGCACCACAACATCTACACCCACCTTTTCAGAATTTTAGATCTGCTCATCCCAGAATCCTCTCCTAAGTGAAGGTGCCTACAATGAGTGAAAAAGTGTTCTTTTAAAACATGGCTGGAGAAAAAAAGAGCAGGCCATCATTCATGTAATAGCCTAGAAGTGTGAAAACTTGCCCAGAAAGTGGGACACTTGGGTTCCAGGACCTTACACTGAAGCAATTCAAACTCAGATCTCTACCTTCAATGAGATTGCTGTGATCACAAGAAAACCTGGTAGGCTGAGTAGGAGCACTCTTCACTCAACCCATTGAAGATGATACTGTGCTGAAAGGAACGCTTTATTCTTAGACTTAAGTAGAGAGACAATGAATGGGAATCTTAGTGCCTAGGGAAGTCCTGGATTTCAAGCCTGGCTCATTAAGATTGGGCAAAAACTTCTGTTTTTCATCCATTGACATGCTTAATGGCAAGGCATAAAATATCCTGGGAGTAGGGACCAGAATTCAGGACTGTTCCACCCAAAGGCAAGTGAATGAACTTTCACTCTTAGGGTCTTATTATGTTACCCTTGACACATGTTAAATGTACTTAAAGCTCAAGCATCCACATGTTAAAGCAGGAAAACATGTGTCAAGTGTTCTTAGAACATCTCAAAGTTATGCCACTTTGGACAAGGAGCACATCTAGCTCCAGCTGGTGTTATGCAGCACATGCTGCACTAACATCAGTCTGGTCCGTGAAGATAAAACAAGCAATTTGAAGGTAAAACAAGCCATTTGCAGTCCTCCCAGGAAGCAACAATCCCAGCTCCCTGCCACACCCCCCTAAATCCCACTCTGCGGATGATGTATCTATCCTCTAAGACACTGCTGCTCAGAGGCTACTACTGCCCAAGGGCAAGCAGACTCCTGCTAGTGCCATGGCTGCTACAGCCAGGCCTCCTATGTAGCACAGAAGCCCTTTGCTGAGCAGGCAGATGGCAAGAGGGCTGCCCCCAACACTTCACGTTCCTGCTGTACCAACCCCCACTTCAGGCATCTCTGGCTCCACACTCACAGGAAAACCAGACTCACCCCTGGCAAGAACATAGAGTATGCTTTCTGCTCCCCCTCCTGTGTTGCTCCACGCTCCCTCCATACCATCTGGTGGCTGCAGCTGCATACTGGTAGGCGAGGTTGAACCTACATGGAGCATGGAGTCACCAGAAGAGGCAGAAGTAGCTCCATTCTCCCACTGTGCAAACTCCCATCCTGGCAGTTGCAGCTCTGCACTTGTAGTGGAAATGTGAGCATAGAGCCACGAGGAGGGAAGTTTATATAGCAGGAACATGGAGTTTGCTTCTCCCCTTCTCAAAGATTCCATGCCCATCTGGCTTCTCCTCAAACACAAAGTGGGGCCTGGGGGGTGGAGTGGTTAGCAATTGGGGCCATGGGTGAGTCTCCTGCACAACAGTCAGGTGGCAGTGGGGCCAGCCAGGAGCACGGAGCTTCATATGTTCTTTGTACTGGACCATATAGCAATGATACAACCATTCAGACAGCACAGGAAGCTCTGTTCCTAGTGCTTGCAGACAGAAGCAGCCCAGGCCCCACTTCTTTGAACCAGATTGGACGGCTGTCATCTCTCCCGTCACATACACAACATGACAGCAGTCAATTATGAAAGTCCGCCTCCGAAACAAACCAGGTAACTTAATTATCCTAACAGCCATTGAAGGACATGGCTCTGAAAGGAGGAACTGCAAGTTCTTTTAAAAAAAGAAGTGAGACCAGCTCTCCCAACTCCTCTGTATTGGTGTATGTAACCTCAAACTTGGATGGACATAAGTGATTCTCCTCCAGTGCCTTAGATCTTCTGAAATTTTGGACTGGGACACACATTTCAAGCCTTTTAAATACACTTCCATTGGAGTAGCCTGAAGAAAGGGGATCATTGCATATCCCTATGGAAATATGGGAAGGTTTCCTACCTTAACACCTGCACCTTCCCAGAGTAGGGATAGAACCCTACCATCTTGGCTCCTAGCCACCACCTGCTTACCAGTCCTCTAGCCACAAGTCAGAGCTCAAGGTTAGATATAGTATTAAGTGTTAACATGAGGCTACATATTTCACATTCCAACTTTGATCCTGCACAACATTCTACAGAGTCGGCATGTGCACATTCTAACACGTAACAAACTTCTTAATCTTATATCTTTTTTTGACAAGCAGTATGAGCCAAAGGAGTGTTACTGCAGGAAGACAATTAATTGCATTCTATGCCATTATGCTTAGAAATGTTTATGCTTTCACTATATATGTATATTTTTTTCTTTATGCACTCTGTTTGCTGCAAGTGGTCTCCAACCTGTGTAAGAATACAATAAAAACTGACAGCAGAGGAAATGTTGATAACTTCCCAAGTACCAGCCTTAAAGAATTCAACCTTTTTCCTCACTTTCCATTTTAGTTATCTGTGCCATAAGTAAGGGAAGGAGATGTTATTTTTATTCATCTCATCTCTCTCCCTTCAGTTCTCTGTCAGACTATGCAGATAGGTCTGTGATGTCTCATGTCTGAAATTTGTTTTTAAAAGGAACTTATTTTTATAGCTCAGCAGTATATTCACTTTTTCTCTAATTCACATCACTGGTTTACTGTTATTTCCTACATTTTTGCATGGTAACAACATGCCCAAATACCTACAGCAACAGCAAGAGACCTGACTTTTTCCCTCTTGGAAACTGAAGTTAACATACTCATCTCTAATTAGTTATTATCTTATTTTCAATATTCACCCTGCCCTATTTAATCATCAGATGCCTTGTTCTTGTATCAGTGAAGGCTGAATGAGCAGGTTGTCTTCCCATTCTTACTGCTGTCTAGATCAGCAGTCTCCAAATTTTTTGATTGCCCACCCCTATCAGTAAAAAATTTTTGAGCACGCACCCCCAATATATGTATATTTATTTATTTATAAATTATATACTTGTACTACTTGCGTACTGTACATAACACATGACTGTCTGACATATGGACCTAGTGAGGGCGCCAGTGTCAATCCATGTATTAAATATTAGTAAAGCTTAATTTCTTTCTTATTTTTTTAGATAAAAAAATAAATATAAATAGAAGTTCTAATATTTTATTCCCGCACCCCAATGGAACATATTGCGCACCCCCTGGGGTGCATGCACCCCACTTTGGAGACCACTGGTTTAGATCACCTCTTCTAGTATGAATATATATATATTTTTCATCTCTCTTCAGTTTTATTGTCTTGAGGTTACAATTTCATTAAAAGGACTTTTTTCATTTGAAAGCTTTACAATGCTATGCTACTTCTTTCAGATTTATTGCCAGTTAATTCTCCTTATCTTCTAGGGAAACATATTGCTGAGTTTTCCTTTTCTTGTTTTCTGTCTCTTATTTACAACTGCATACAATATTTCTTCCCTCCTTGTTAAAAACTGTGTTCTGCACTTGGTAATACATTCTTACATCGATTATATTTTCATATATTAATCTTGCCTCAAAATGAACTTCCTTGACTTTGGGGGATTTAAATACTAGTTTCCTCTTTTTATTATTTATTTATGTAACCTATGCCTATATTAGTGACCACTTGCTCACATGACTTGTTGTGAAATGTTCAGCAACCTGAGTAAGAGTTGCACAGTTTAAGCTATAATGTTCTTTGTTACTTTTGACATTTCAATCTGCTACCGCTTTGTCTGTCATAATTTCTCAGCTGGATTCCTGCTGCATTTTTCCTGTTGTAATTTGGCCTGTCTGTCCTTAAAGTTCAAGATGAATATACCGGCTTTCATTCTATTACTCTACACAGAAGTAAACTGCATATAGTGAAACTGATATAAGGATTTGAGAAAACCAATATAAAAAAGATAGGTAAGTCTTAAGTGCACAGAATATATCCATATTGTTGTGCAAGTCCTTTGTATAAATGGCATTTTCTAAAAATGAGAACCATAAAAAATGAAGGGTCAGGCTACTATGAACGAATATCATCTAGAGACCAATTGGAAAGTGTGTGTATTACATGTTTAAGGAGTAAACAAACAATATACATTTTAGGTGTGTAAGAAACTAACTCTATAGTAAATATCTAAGCAACAAAATATAAAGTTTTCCAGGGCAAAAGGAGTGAATATATGGCTTAATTTAAATCCATTTTGTAAAGCAGTTTTAACTGTGGCATCATACTGGTTACTACCATAATATCATAAATAGTTTTTGCTACCATAATATAAAAAAGGAAAAAGTTTGACATTATGTATAAGAATTTTTTTTTAAAAAGGGAATATACATAAACCATTAAATCCATGCCCCTTTCCTCCCCACCCCTTTTTTTTACCTGATAACACTCTACAAGTATTTACAGGTGTATCTACACATTCATTAACATGCCTAAGTTACTGTGCATTTAGTATAGTAGTTGCTTAATGAAGTACTAAATGCACAGTAACTAGACTTACTGAACAGTAGCACTAGCGCAGTTATTTTGTGGTGTTTACTGTGCATTAGCCTAATAACACGGTGAGCAGGCTATTAGCACAGTTTTTAACTGCCTTGCTATTGCACAGTGTTATTAGGCTAATGCATAGTAAGCATCTCCTGCAGATGTTCCCACAGGGTATTACCACTCAAATGAAAGTCAGGTCATTCTTTGGGCTATTCTGTATTATGGTATGAAACAGCAAAGGAAACTGCAAACTGTGTCATAAAGAAAATGTTCGTAAGAATGAAGTCTATTAAACTGTGTAATAATCTCAAACAGGATGTAACATAAGCCCCATTGCTTCAGTTGTTTAAAGCTGGATTGTAAAAAATTGTATCCTATTGGGGCAGGCCTGCATTGATAACGAGCTGGACTGAATGACCTATGAGATCTTTCCATCTTTAATTTATCTGACGTTATGAATAAACATGAATCTAATCAGAATAGGTATAATGTTTATCTAAGCAATAACATTTAGCTAACTGGAACACACAAGGGAGTAGACTGCTCATATGCAGCTGATTAAACATGATCAGAAGGCTTTCGGACAGACTTTGGGTTTAATTTGCAGACCTTGATATATGTATTTATACTGCAATACCCTGATTATAACCTTGGACCCCTAAAACAGACACATCTACACTATAACTAATAACTTTCCATAGATGTGTCATTTGGAAAATATAAGACACCTAGAAAAGTGTGTTAGTTGCACTTACAATTTAAACAAAGATTTAAGTGTGTGTATATTTTTTGATCCATGGCCTGAAGTAAGAATATTTTATATTAAATAGAAATAAATAAAATGCAAGCTGAACAAGTGAGGGTCAGATCCTGAGAAGTACCAAGAGGAATATTTTACAAATTTATTCTTTGTTTGTAGTTATTTGAAACCTTTACCCCCTATGAACTAGCATTCCTTTCACTCGCTATCTTTGAACATTCCTTTGTTTGTTAGAAATAGGTGATCTAAATCCCACATTATTGTTTTTGCTCCCTGATTTAATTGCTCCAGCTGGATAAATGGAGCAAGCAATTTTGTCATGGGTAAGGGAGGTTGTCCTTTCTCTTGCAATTACCTGCCTTCATATTCATCACCTAAACATTTTTGTTAATAAAAAACAGCTTGCAGGAATGTTTTTAGAAAGGCAAACACAAAAGGTCACAGGGATGGTTAGACTGCTGTCTGGAATACATATACATTTTCACCTACACTGTTTGACATTACATTGAAAAAATATTACTATTTTTATAAAGTAATTTTACAGATTATAACTACTATTTAAGTGCAATTATTCTGGGATCTGAAGGATGTGTAAAGAAAGGTAGCTATCATTATGAACTTCGGAACCATCACCATTACTCACATTAGACAATGTTTTTGACTCCACAAATAGTCCCACTGACTTGAATTGTACTGTGAATGTGCTGCTATTCCTGATGATTAAGGATATGAGTATGGCCTTTTGAGTGTGAAGGGACCATTATATAACTCATTCAATAAAAGAACCGGGGTGAGGGTGGGGGGGCTAGTAGTTAAAACCTGATAGTAGCTAGAGAACTTAGGTCTCTGAAGGTCACTGAAACCATCCTGAACTAATATAATAGACTGTCTAAAACTGTGCGCTTTTAAGCAATTTGAAAGGCTAAAAATTCACAAATGCTTTCCTAGAAAGCTATTTAGTTGATCCATGATGCTTCCATTTACTTATCCATCATATCCCTATTAAAAGATACTCCTACCCTAATGATAAAATCTGTTCTTGGCCTGATGTCTCTCTTCTTTTCCCAGATCACCACCTTTCCCTCAGATATCTTCATTCCCCATAGCTACCTTAAGATCTCTCCTCACATCCTTCTTAATTCTTCATGTTTTTTATTGCACCACCTCAATTCATATGAAAAAAAGAGAGAGAGAAAATGGCAATACAGCTAGATTAAAAGAATCAGCTAAGAAAGCAGAAACAAGATTGACAAACAAGCCATTGAAAAATGAGAGTTATCAATATAGAACAACTTTGGCATAAAACTTTTTTTCCCATTCCCAGTAAACTAGTGCTTTCATTTCAAAGTTCAGCGAGGAACAACAGCTTGTTAAATGGATCCTGCAAGCTATTCCACATAGCAGACACCTGCCTTTGCAGGTAATCCCATTTAAGTCTATTATTTGCCATTTCTCTAGTGATCATTTTAGCAGAAATATCTGACTAATATCTGACAACCCATTTTTTTTTTATGTAATAGCAAATAATGGACTTGTAGCATTACTGGTTTTTATCATCAAGTTATACATATACAGGGCCTGATAATAATGTACAGTGTTTTCATCTGAAGTTATCCAGGAAAAGTATAATTACCATTGTCTCCATATTACAAATGCAGCATTCCACTCCACACATTAACAGATTTGCTCAAGTTCACAGAGAAAGTTAGCAGCAGAATCAGGCAAACCCAAATCTAAACTTTCAGCAGCATGCCTCATCTACATGTTATTGACTACCATAAAGCCACTTACATAATTCTATATATTTGTAAAAACTCATATGCACAATGTTTTCAAAATAAATACTTCTTTATCCCTTATTGCTTAGTTTAACAAGATCATCTAGCCAACAACCATGATGAAATACAAGGATCTTACAGCATTCCTAGGTAGTCATCACATCTATTACTTATAAATCAAGTGAATTCAACTCAAGAGACAAAGTCTATTTCCTAAATATGTCTTGCTTCAGTTTCCAGGCCCACAGGCATGTACGAGTCTACAAGAAAGCATGCCAGATAATTTCAGCTGCTGTGGCAGCACATCCAAATGCTATATAAGGAAGATAAATGAATGGAAAAGGCATAGGGCAGGGATTCAAAAGAGCTGGGATCTACTTTCACGTTTGCCACTAATTCACTATGTGATCTCAAATAAAAACTTCCACGTGCCTCAGTCTCCCTAGCTGTAAAAAGTGAGATAGTAATAAATGGCTTCAGGAGCATAACAAGGGATGTGAAAGCAGAGTGGCAACTCTGTGTACCAATTTAGGAGAGGTACCAGAATGGGGAGAGAATGTGAGGAAGCCAGGCTCACCCACGCATTATGGCTCTTGGCATCCACTGTTTTCCAGGGTGCCGAGACTCCTGGTTAGACTTCTACTTGCCTCTGTAAACCACTTTTTTATATTATGTTTTTTTTTCATTTGTGGATCTCAAATGTAATTAAGGTTATGAATACTTGTAGCCTTATGGAGAAATAAACAACAACAAACTTCTTGGAATGTGGAAAGAATAGAAGGGAAAACTGAAAGTACAGAAAGAAGAACAAGAATGATCCTCATTAACCATCCAAGTCTTGGCTATGAAAGAAGCAAGATTTATGAGATAAGATAATACTTTATATTAGACCAACTCTACAACATTGCTACATTAATCCTGAATGTATATATGTTCCAACAATTTGTTGACGTGTAAGTGCAATAACACCAAGATGGAACAAGGTTGGTGGAGAAGGAGGATGGGGGGTAAGTGGAAAGGGAATCTTCAGAAAGATGTGTTTCTTTTAGAAGCATAGCAAGACTTCCATGCCCCATGCCCAAGTTGAGCACTGAGTGCATTTGTCTGTGAAGTCATGTTTTTAATATCATTGGTAACATAAGACTTTGTTTAGAACTGAATTTTCAGTTGGCAGGTATTAAGTACCAGGTTACTCCTTTAAAAAAAACAACCCATATCTAAGGAATGTTTAGAAAATCAGTGATAAAATTAGAAAGTTGTTCTGGAGAAAACAATTCCTGGAATCCAATAATGTTGCCAAGACTGTTCCAGAACACTTACCATTGGTTCATTTTTCAGTAAGTAATTTAGATAAACCAATTATGTGTCATCAAAAGTCAATTCAGCTTCTAATTTACTTAATGAATAAAGCTTACCAAATGAACAATAACTACATCAACTGCACTAACTGTTGCTTTTGAGTTCCTGCAAACTAATGAAATCTAATCAATGAACAATTAAAATACCTCTATTTCATTGATAGATCCCTATGGAACCCTGCTGCTGCAGTTATACTCATATTTATTTTTTGGCAAAGTTAACTATTATCAGCATGATGTCCCACTATTTGTGATAAGAGATCATAAGCAGCTGCAGTTCAAAGAATTTCACTGCATATATTTGCAAGATTTCTTTCAAGCAAAAAAAGTCCTGTGGTACTTTTTATACTGAAAAGTCATATTTTCAAGTTATGGATATACATGTAGGGAGAAAGAACTCTTACTTAAAAACTGCATTTTTCATTGTTTACAGAGCTTTACTGCTGCTCAGTTCTCCTGAGCATCACAGTCTGTTCTTATTGCTGTTATATGGTCTATCAGTCTGCTGTAGCTGTCTGTCATATTTTTTCATTCAGAGCACATGACAGCAGGAGCTTTTACTAACAGTCAGCTTGGTGGTTTGACAGCAATGACATATTGGAATAAAAGAGACCAGAATTTTTAAATTGGCATCAGGTCCCAATCCAAAATCTAATCAAATCTGGCAGGATGATAATGGTTACCTGTTACATCAGGGTTGCTTGTAAGTACAAATTTACACTGTCTTTAGAACTTAGCAGAGTACCTTATTCAGAGATTTCTAAAATATAGGAAACAAGGTGTTTCATACCTCAAGGAACACCAATTTATTTGGTGTATTTGCTTTATAACCTATCCTCATAGGAAAACAAACCAGCCAACAAATAAAACACCACATTCTCATTTTAGCAAGCAGTATCCTATATCCTATCTCCATTTCCCATTGCTGCAGAAGATAGTGGCTAAAGGTAACAAAGGGTCACTGAGAGAGCCATCTACCTCTCTACCCTATTATTTATTTTCTATAATCAACTCCATTCAGTCCATGCACTTGTTTTCATAGACATGCTGTTGGCAATCATGCAAGGGAAGTTAAAGGACGATGTTACATGCTCTTCAATAGTTTACAAGAATTTCTAGAATTTGATTCTCACATTAATACTAGCTATGTCATGAAATCTAAATGCAGGTATCCATTTATTGCTACATTTAAGACCTACAAATTTGTATTATATTTAAGGTCATCACACGGGTCTTGGTGACCTGCCTAACTAAACCAATACATTCCAAATATAATTTCTGAAGCCTCTAGAGCCTGTTTATGTTGAGAACACAAAAGGCTTGCAGGTGTGAGGGTACAATCTTGACTGGACCCAGGGCTGCTGCAAGATCAAGTCCCTGAGATCAGCATTTTACAGAGCCAAAGATGCAAACTCTCATTCTGGGGCAGACCACACAATTTCTCCTTCTACGAAAAGCTGTCCATCATCCTCTTCAAAGATGTGGGTGACAACCCCAAGTATGGAGATTTTCACCACCAGGTTTGGGCAGGAGGAAGAGGAGGAGGAGGAGAAGGAGCAGCCCCTACTGAGGGTGAAACCATGAGCATGCCTCAGCTGTATGCAGACCACTCCCTGTTCCCTGATGACCATGACTGGTAGGAAGAACTATTGGTCACCATATACTTAATGCCACACAGTCCCTCCATTCCATTGACCAGCACAGATGATGAAGCAGTAGAGGTGGAGAGTCAGGAAGAAACCCATGTGGCTGATGCATAATTCATAGTTTTATACTTGGTAGGGTCGGAAGGGACCTGAGGATATCATTATGTCTGACCTCCTGCCCTGGCAAGAAAGAGTACTGGGGTCAAACGACCCCAGCAAGGTGTTCAAATAGCCTCCTCTTAAAGACCCCCAGGGAAGGAGCCAGCACCACTTCTCTTGGAAGTTGGTTCCAGATCCTAGCTGCCCTGACAGTGAAGTAGCACCTCCTGATGTCTAGTCTGAATCTACCCCCTGCCAACTTGTGACCGTTATTTCTAGTCACTTCTGGCAGTGCTCGGGGGAACAAGGAGTCCCCCAAAGCCTGCTGGTCCCCTCTAACTAGTTTGTAAATCACCACTAGATCCCCCCTCAGCCTTCTCTTGTGGAGGCTGAACAGGTTCAAGTCCCATAGCTTCTCCCCATAGGGCCTGCCCTGCTGCCCCCTGATCACGTGAGTAGCCCTCCTCTGGACCCTCTCCATGTTGTTCACATTCCTCCTGAAGTGCGGCACCCAGAACTGGATGCAGTACTCCAACTGTGGCCTGACCAGTGTAGAATAGAAGGGGAGGATCACCTCCTTGGACCTGCTTGAGATGCATCTGTGGATGCATGACAAGGTATGGTTGGCCTTCCTGACCGCATCCCCAGACTGTTGACCCATGTTCATTTTGGCATCAATAGTGACTCCAAGATCCTTTTCTGCCTATGCACTGATGAGAAGGGAATTCCCTAGCCTGTAGGTATGCTGCTGATTCTTCCTCCCCAGGTGCATCACCTTGCACTTGTCAGTGTTGAAACCCATCCTGTTCTTATCCGCCCACCTCTGTAACCTGTCTAGGTCTGATCACAGCCTATTCCTCTCTTCTATAGTTCCCACTTCCCCCCACATCTTAGTGTCATCTGCAAATTTGAACAGGGTACTTTTTACACCCTCGTCCAAGTCACTGATGGAGATGTTGAACAGTGCAGGCCCAAGGACTGAGCCCTGCGGAACCCCACTGCCCACATCCCTCCAGGTCGAATAAGACCTGTCCACCACCACTCTCTGGGTGTGACCCTCCAGCCAGTTAGTGACTGTGTAGGTGTTGATGCCACAGTCCCCTAGTTTTTTAATGAGAATGGGGTGACAGAGTGTCCAGAGTGTCTAAAGTCCAGAAAGTCTACATTGATGGAGACACATGGAGAATTACAGCTGAGCCTGTTCTCCATAACTCAGTGGGGTCATGGGAGGGCCATACAACTGCCAGCAGGGCCAGGACAGTGCCACTGCATTTCAGGTAAACGGGGCCGTTCAGGGTCATGGCGAGGTGAAGACAAAGCAGCACAAGTAACTGCTTATAATAGTGACATGCAAACAATAAAACCTCATGCTTTCTTGCCTTCCTGAATCTGCTTCTGTATCCACCCTTACATGACTTGGTTGCGAAGGTGGATTTTATTCATTGTTTTGGTTCATTTCTCTGTTCATTTTTCCTGCTGCTTGGTGCAAAGGGCTGGGGGGGAGGGGTTGGCAATCTCTCTTGCAAAGGTACACAGGGGGCTCCAGAGGTAAACAGGGGGCTGCCTGGGTTGGTCACAACACACAAGTGCTGGCCTCCATACTAGCATTTTGCAAAGGCAGCACCCACACTGCAAAGTCACTTTTGAAGCCATACTTACTTAGTGCTTCTGATTTCACTTCCATTAATTTGGAGAAGGAAGGTGGTGTGTCACCCCCCCAGCAGCCTAGATTGCTTTTTTCCAAGCCACCAGCCACCTTGCAAAGTCGCCCATGAGAGATCATGCCTTCCCAGGCTCTTTGGCTCACCCTTCACAACCCTTGCATTTTCCCTAGACAGAAACTTTGAAAATGCACTTTTTCAAGATTCATTTTGCACTCTTCCAGCCAGGTGCCAGGTTCTGTCTCCTTTGTTTTGGAACACTAAAGCGAGGCTGTGGGTGGGGGGCAGCATGGAGTTTAAGACCTGCTTTGCTTGCACACAAACCCAGAGACTTTCCAAACTTTTCTGTCTTCTTTTCTCACTATTTTCCAGACCAGCACCAGAGTGTCTGGGGGTTTTTCCACACCAGAAACAAGGCTGCTGGGGAGTGGGGGCTTGCCCCACTGAAAGACTATAAATTGGGGGAGCAGAGGTCAGGGTGCATGTTCACTGTATCAATGAGGTTTAAGGCAGGTGAGGGATGACAGCATAGTGGGGGCAGAGAAGGACTTATCCCAGTCAAGAGACTTGCCCAGGGAGGCACAGCAAAGTGAATCCAGTGTTCGAGAAGACTGCAGACTGATCAAGTGGGGTGCACTTATGCTTGTAGTGTTATTTGATGTCTCCACTCATGCAATATGTGATTCAAAAGAGAGCATGATGCCACCTTTGGTAAGTGGCTATATGCCACCTTTGGTAAGTGACACCTGACACTTGTCTGTGCCCTGATGGTGGCAGGGTCATGTCTAGGGGAGTACAAATACAAGCAACCATGTTAAGTTGGAGCGGGATGACCTATCAGGCCCCTTGCCAGCCAGGGCTGCACCACCCCGGCTCATTGTGCTGTGATTCCAGGTGTATGTGTAAACGTTGACCCCAGGAGCAATAAAATTGGGCACAAATTGCACCGGAGTTTATTGCTACGTGCTAATTGCATGTGTAGACATACCTACTGAGTATCTTCTGGGCCTCAGGATGAACTTTTCACCTCAAAGCCAAGGTAAATTTTTTGTAGCAGTCTAATCTAAAAATAATGACCCCAGTTTGAAATGAGTTACAGATTTGTAATGTTAAAGTCCTGGTAGGACTTGATTAATGGGAAATCATGTAGAGAAAGGTATATGATTAATAGTTTCATATAACTAATTCATCACATTGCATATGATGCTATTACATATTGCCTTGAAGGTTCTCTTAAAACATAAGCATATTTCTAATCTGAAGAAAGTGCTGTGTTGTAGGGTATTCTGTCGCAATTTTTTTGTGAAAACTGTGACAAGGAGTAAGGCTTCTTTATGCGCTCCCTGCTTTAATCCCCTGCTACTAAAATCAATTCCTGAGGCAGAGTTATTCACTGGGAACATCTCTGCCATTTGGACTGAAAGTCCAGAAAGTCTTGCATTGTGACCACCTTATTCTAAAGCTGATGTACACATGCAAGAGCCAACCTGCACTATCCATACTCCACACTGTCATGAATGGTTAACTATGTAAAGCTTCTCAATGCCTGCTATAAAGACAAGTCTTATAAATGCATATTATATGTTAGAAGCACCCACTGTTTAGCAACAGGAATCATACAACTAATTTTTGCATACGTGAAGAAGAATTTTCCTTTTATTTTTTCTTGTAGAAAGTGACACCTAAATGGTTTTGTTTCAGCAGACAAATAGACCGCTTCAGAAGCTTTTAGCTTCAGAAGTTCTTCTTATGTGGGTGTCTTTTGGTATTTTTGAATAAACTCTTTTTTGCTCATTTGATGATGAATTCTCAAGCCCCAGAAAGATGGATTTAATCTGCAAATAAAACTGAATGTTTAAAAAAGAGGCACCCTTTATTAAATCTGGGGTTGTTTGTTTTTTTGTTAGGAAAAAATTGGATTGGGGGATAGAGGTGGAAGACAGGGGGATGGAAGAAGACAAAATAATATATAATGCTTTTCTTCTCACCTTCTATAGTATCACAACCTTTGTGTTTTACAAGCACTCTAGTCTCTGTTTTCATTTTTGCAATTCTTGTGTGCAAACAGAACAAATGAAATAAAATCCTTAATCTTATATTCTTGGTTTTTTAACAAGGACGATTTCACAAAGCCAAAAAAATAATAATAATAGCAACATCAGCTGGGGAATGGGATTTAATCAGAAAAATGTGAATGATAATTGGGAACTGATTAAGAAAATGCCCTCAAACACCCAAGACGACAAGATCCTACTTTGAGAAATAAGGCTATATTCTCAGGGAAGGGAGGAAACAACACAGAACACTACTGTTTTTTGTGGGGAAAAGAGAAGGCTTTCTAGAAAGGAAAGAGAGAAAAAATGTTAAAAAGGATAACTGATAGTAAGAAATAGAAAAAAAGTAGTATAACTTATAGAAAATTAATATGGGGAGCAAAAAGGCATAAAAAATCGCAGGTCCTCAGCACTAAGAAAGGGCTAGGTGTTTGTTTTAGTAAATTTAGAATAATAGCAAGCCTAACAATGATACTGATTTGTTACTAGACAAAAGGAGTAAAATGTCAATAATCCTGTGAGAAAAGATGAATTATCCAGTGCATATTTCTGTCCTAAATTTGCGGAAGAACCAGTTGTTATCATATCACATAATGGTTACTCAATACTTTCCCTTCCAACAGTAAAGAGATTGAAGCAGAATTTTCTGAAGTTGAACATTTTAAAAATCAGTAGATCCAAATACATTTGCATCTAAAGGGTTCAATGTTAACTTTAATTTTTATTAGCTCTTGCAATATGGAAGAAATTCCAGAAGATGGTAAGGAAGTACGTGTTTGCCAATATTTTGAAAGGGTAAATGAGACAACCCAGGTAATTGCAGTTTGTTAGCTTGACATCGATCCCAGGCAAAATAATGAAATAGTGATACAAGACTCTCAATAAAGAATTGAAGGAGGGAAATTTAATTAATGTCTATCAGCATGAGTTTATGGAAAATAGAGCCTGTCATTTTTTTTAATGAGATTACAAGTTTGGTTGATAAAGATAATAGCATTAATTTTATATACTTGGACTTCTGGAAGGCATTGACTTGCTCGTACATGACACTTTGATTAAGAAGCTAGAAGAGTACAAAAAAAAAAATCAACATAGCATACATCAAATGGATTAAAAGGCTAGCTGCCAAAACCTAGTATGTAACTGTAGATAGGGAATCATCATTATGTGTGTGTGGTTTCTAGTGATATCCTGCAAGAACTGGTCTTGGTCTCATACCATTTAAACAATGACCCACAAAAAATTATCACTGATCAAGAGAATAGGTCACTCACTTGAAGCCATCTGGTTTGCTTGATGAACTGAATACAAGCAAGCAATGTGATTTTCAATGCAGACATATATTAGGCCCCTATAACTGGTAACAAAGAATAAACATCAACTTTCAGAATGGAGCTGCTCTATCATGGGAAGTACTGACCCTGAGAAGGAATATGGAGATCATGATGATCTTTAAATAGTAAGGTTTGTGGCCATCTTCTACCCTGTATCACAGCATGGTCCCTTTAATGATCCAGAGGTATGACATACTTGAGGGTTATGGGAATGGCAGAGACAGATGTTGAAAAAAGGGATTATTTGAGTTTGAGGAAAACCCATTCTATTATTTCTTTTGAGGAAAGTAACCAGGAGCTTTGTAAAGCTTAGTGGGTGGGGCAAGGCTATTTTCTCTCCTAGCCAAGCAGGAACATTTTCAAAAAAAGAAGGCAACCTCCTGCCCCATCTTTCATAGCACAGAAAGACTATCAGGAGAATAAGGAGTCATGACTCCTGGACACTTCAATAGAAATGGAACTGGATCTGTGATGCAGAAAAAATTAGATCTCTGATACAGATGGCCTGAATTAGCACAGTCCTGGAAGGTGGGCTGTATGACTCCTGATCCTCTGGATAGCAACTTAACATACTGGTTACCCACTCTTAGTTATCACATAGAAACCCAGAAACATGGCTATGGCACTATTTAACTTGGACACGGCTGATGTGAATTACCATTCATGCCCAGAAATAATGGCAAACATAAGAGACTAAGAGGCATTTACTGCCTTTAAAACTGACACACAAGAAGGTGTGATTTTGTTCCAAATTTCCTAACTCAAGAGACAACTGAATGCAGCAGGGCTGTAATACCACATTATGCCATGATGATGTCAGCAGTCAAGGATTAAAAAGAACCTTGAAGGTAGGAACTGAAGTGGGGAGGCTGTTACCAAAGTATTTGTCACTAAAGGGTGCGTCTACAAGTTCATTAATTTGCAGTGCTTACTGCACATTAAAGTTAGTACTTGTATAATTATGTACTACATAATTTGCAGTAGACTGCCATGTCGTGCATTAGTGTAATTGCATGCTTTTTGTGTGACGCAGAAGACTAATACTACTGCCTATTAGCATATAAGCACATTCTTTGCTGTACATGCTAACGCACAATATAATTACTCTACTGCACATTCAATGCATTAAGCACCTTGTGTAGCTCAAAGTGACTGCTTTTGGAATAGTAAATCTAGTTCTGGTCTTCATGTCCCAGGATGTGCTGCACGGAGGAATACTCATGGCGCCTTGGAATGCAGCATATGAGGGGCAGAAGGCAGAACCCACGTGCCTCATCAGCCACCTGTTAATCCAGCTGCGGCCGGCCAGTGATGTCAGTGCTGAACGCCGGCCAGCACAGATAAAAATGGCAGTGCATGCTGCGGAGCCGGCAGGGAGTTAAGTGGTGCAGCGATATACGACCCCACAGTGGAGGAGATCCGGTCCACAGGACCAGGGAAGCAGAAACGGCTGGGACGGAGGCAAGGAGGATCATCTTGGTGACACTGCAGATGGAACGATGGAGGGACTTCAGGAACGCCGCTTAAGGACGGTGGGGGAACACTGGAAGAAGTCCACCCTGAGAAAGAAGGACTGTGGGTGAACCCAGGAAGGGTTGCTGTCAGAGTGAGCATCGCTGCTGGACCTAGAGGTGCCTTAGAGTAGGCAGGGGACCTGATTGCCTAAGGGGATGAGTCAGCCAGTGTCCTGTTGAGACCCAAGAAAGTAGAAGGGTAGTTAAAGGGTAGTTTTGTGTTGGAGCATCTTTCTTTCTTTTCTTCTTTGATTTGTCCCCCAGCCCCCGGGCTCCAGAGAAATCTGAGGGTAGCAGGCCTGTGTGTGAAATAGATAGTATTGGGGCCTGAGGGGGATGCGGTCTTAAGGGTCCCAGGAGCAAGACGTCGATCATCCAGACACCGCTTCGCAGGAGGCGTGAGGCTGGGGTGTAGGGATGGCGGAGCCCCGTGAATAACCCCTGGGAGGAACCACGGGTCTACGAGCACGCCTGATGAACTGCCCCGGACACTGAGATCCAACAAGTCATGGCAGGTAAGAATGGGGTTGAAGATTTGCATGGAAGTCACCAGCTCAGGCAGAGGCGCGAGCCCGAGCAAAAGCGGCATGGGAGTGACTGGTCGAGGCCTGGCAGCTACACTCCAAAAATTCAAAAAGGATTCAAAACAAATTGGAGATGGTTCAGAGAAAAGCTACAATTCACTGTAAGACTCAGGGAGCTAAAATTATCTTACCAAAGAGGAGGGTAAATTAGCCTTAGTTCTGTGTTGCTGCAGTTAAACTGCTGCAAATAGCTTGTTTAAAGCTAACTCAGTTATTGCTACGCTGCAGAAATCTCCAACAAAGACCTATCCATAGTGATTACCCACTCTGAGTCAAGATAAAATGCCCAGTAAGAGTATAAAACACAGAGCCATAAGAAACCCAACAAACAGGAAACTGCTTATGCAAATGTGAAATTATCTGAATAACTTTGGTAATATTTGGCTTATGCATTCCCAGCCATGAATAGATTAGACTGAAGTTTCTAAAAAGAAATAGCATCATATCTCCTGTGGCCACATCTCTCTCCATCTTTTTGTTTGTTTTTTTTTCATTCCCATACTGGCTGTCATAATGGCATACAGTTTGTGAGCAACATTATCTTGCACACTGGTAAGGCAGACTTTTGATGTTGTCACTACAAGTTAAGAAAGCTTGGAACAAAGGTCTGACTATATATGGAATCAGCAAAAATATAGTCATTTGTTTTTTCCCCTGCGGTCTTTATAAAAATTTGCAGAAGTTCAGAAATTCAGCTGATGGATTTTGAAAGACATGAATTTGTTTATATCAGGGGAGCCTTCCAAAGAAAGTACAATGCACCATTGTTCCATAATGTACTAGTTTTGATTGTACATATTTTTAAGTGTGCACTACAGACTACTGTATTATTTATAATTTTTAAGCACAGTATTCAGTCAATATTTTCATGTCTTCAGTTACAAATTAATCAGTATGACATACCTCATGATTCATTATTTCCAAAATACGATAAAATTTAAATTCTGAGATATCTACTAATTACAGTAGTCATAAATATGTGAGTTTGTACATGGGGAAATCTTTACATGAAGATTGCAAGTGATAATTATTCATTAATTAATTGTTTTACTTTATCAGTTAGATTTGTACTAACATTTAGGCCACCGATGAATAGATTCCCTTGTACTCGTGCTCTTAGGAACAACTTTACCGCATTAAGCTTGATAGCGTTTTGGGTTAGTCGCATTTAATCCGATGTTATTATGATTATATCATTAGTTCAGAATTTCAAATTATAGCCCCCCTCCCCCCAAAGTATCCCCCACCCTGAGATTAATTCTTCTTTTCTTTCTGAAAAATGGTTTTCCTCTTCAGTTTCTGGAACACATCACACAGGAATTCACAGCAAAGCTAACAACTGGTCAACATTAAAAACTATCCCTCACAACTTAAAATGGTTCACTCAAACACTGGAGGGAGTATATAATTCACCATTTTGCTGTTCATTCTTAAGGTTTACCCATCATTTTGACTTTAGCTAAGGAATTAGTTTGCTATTGGGTCATAGGTAAGTTAAATATACTGAGCTAATATTTTGACTAGCACATTTTTGAACTGCATAATATTTCCTGCTGTGCTTTGACACTTTACTGTTAATATAATTTTCAAAGTCTTCACTTAAACTCTTTGAGAAGCTTTAATATTTGAAATAGAAACAATGATTTTAGTATAGACTTCTTTAGTAAGTGGTGCAACACTCACATCCAATGAGTTTAAAGCAATTCCTGGCATATCTAATGTCTAAACCATATGAAAGTAATAACTAATTATGGCACAAAAACAAAGCTATTTGGAAACCTAAGCAAAGTTTTTTGGCTGAAGATCCTTAGTGGGATAGAAGATTCTGAGAATCCCATACTAAGCTCCAAGAAAAGTCCATACAGTATGTTTTGTGCCATGGCACTGTCCGCTTGCAGTGTGGATCTTTCAGCTCATGCCTTAAAAGTTGAGTTTCTCTTTACATTCTGTGGCATACAACTTTCTGGCCATGTCCAGATGAGTGTGCCCATGCAGTTTGTCACACCGCAGACCCATCTGCAGTACCACACACCACAGCTGGAGCTTCCCTAGCCCCCAGGACTCTGGGTAAGGCTGCTAGTAGGACTGTGCAAAATTTTAACGGACTTTTGTTTCAAAGGTGTTTTGATGCATTTAGAGGTCAAAACACCAAAACCAAACCAAAATGCAAGGCTTCCAAACAGCTTTGAAACAAACCAAGGCCACTCAAGACATTTTGAAAATTTTGAAGAGTTTTGAAGCTAGGTTTGCAGCTAAAGAGAAACTAAGGTGAGGAAGGGGGAGCAAGGGGGAAGGACTAGTCTGATATTGACACACGTAGCTGGCCAGTGACTATCATCCTTCCCTGAGGTCCCTTCCAATCCCAGTGCTCTGTGGGAGAGATGGAGAAGGAGCATAAAAGCATTGTTTGAAATGAGCTTTGTCAGCTGTGCCTTTGTCAGCTTACTGAGCTGTGTCCTCTGGCAGCATCAGGAGTATCAGGAAGGCTTTCACTTCATACTTGCTAGTCTGTTCCTAGCAAGTGGTATCCAATCCTTTCCAAAATACCCTAATACCCTTTCCTAATCCATTGCTTTCAATTTATTCCTCTTTTTGTTTTTATTATTCTCTGTAATTCTTTCTCCACGTAAAAGAAATTTGTGTTTTTTATGATGGTCTGCATTGACTGTGCAGGAAAGCACATGTATTACTTAACTTATATTTCTATATTACATAAATAAATACATTAAATTACAGAAACACAGACAGAATTTTCCAGCACACCAAACATGAAGCACGATGGAAAGCCAGGTGGCTGTTCTTCTGGCCAGGGCAGAAGAGGGGGCACTGGGAGAGATCCAAGTCCCTCCCCCCCTGCAAAAAAACCAAACAAACTTAGGCACAGCCTCTTTCCAACAACTAACAGCCATGCCACTTCTGCTGCCAGTGGCACCAAGGAGATGGGAGCAGTGTCTGCATACTCGCCACTAACACCTGTCATAATAACGGGAACCCTGAGCACCACCACCATGACAACAACAAGCAGCACCAGTATTAGAGTGTCCTCCATCCCAATTTCAATTCTCAGCCTGAGCTGAGTGCCAGAAGAAGAGATAGAGCTGGATCTGGATCAGAGTGCCATAGCAAGGGAATTCTGGGGAAGGAGGGAGGCTCAGCTGAGTTTGTGTTCTCTCAAGTTTCCCCTAGAGCCAGGTCTCCTTCCCTGGAAGGCAATTTGGAGGAGGCTGAGGTACAGGTTGTGGAGGCAAGTTGCTCAGCTGAGTCTGCTCCTCCTGTTGTTGTTCCTCTACCTGCTGAGAAGGGGGAAAAGACAGTATCTGCCCATGCACTACACACCAGAAGTGAGAAGTCTGGGATCATTTTGAGCTGGCAGATGATTCAACATATGCTACCTGCCTGCATTGTTGAGCCAAAACCAGCTGGGGCAAGGGAGTGAAACACATGTGATGGAACTCCAACTGGCTACTAGTATCAAGGATAATAAAATAAGTCCTTTTTTAGGTATGTGGGGAGCCAGGGGAAAAGCAAGGGTAACATTGGACCCCTGCTAAACCAGATGGGACAACGGATGACCTATGCTCAAGGAAAAAGCCAACTTAGAGTATTTTGCATTGATCTTTCACCAGTCCCATGGGATGCCCCTGCCCATTATGGGACAGGGAAGCCCAGGTGAGGAGATTCCTTGCCCTCCATCAATGCTGACCTCATGAAGGAACACCTTGAGAGGCTGGACAACTTTAAGTCAGCTGACCCTGATAGCCTACACCCAGGGTACTCAAGGAGCTGGTTAGCATCATAGCTCAGGCCCTGGCATGGATCTTTGGGAACTCCCCATGCTCTGAAGTGCCCAAAAATTGGAAGAAGGCCAAGGTGCATATCTTCAAGAAAGGGAGGAAAATGGATACGGCAAATTACAGGCCCATCAGCCTGACCTCTATCCCGGAGAAGCTCTTAGAAAAGATTATCAAAGAGGCCATTCTTAACAGACTGGCTGATGGAAACATCCTGAAGGATTACCAGCACAGGTTTTTTATGGGCAGGTCTTGCTTGACCAATCTTATTTCTTTTTATGACCAGGTGACCTACCACCTGCACAAGAGATTGTCCAGGTGATGTGACACTAACTCAACTGACACTAAGATGTGGGGAGAAGTGGGCATGCTAGAAGAGAGGGACAGGCTACAACTAAATCTGGACAGGTTACAGCAGTGGGCAGATGAAGAATAGGATAGTTTTCAATATTGACAATTGCAAGGTATTGCACCTAGGGAGGAAGAACCAGTAGCATACCTATGGGCTGGGGAACTCCCTTCAGGTCAGCACAGAGGTAGAAAAGGATGTTTGAGTCACTATTGATTCCAAGATCTACATGGGCCGCCAATTTGGGAATGTGGTCAGGAAGGCCAACCGCACCTTGTCATGCATCCACAGATGCATCTCAAGCAGGTCCAAGGAGGTGATCCTCCCCTTCTATTCTACACTGGTCAGGCTGCAGTTGGAGTACTGCATCCAGTTCTGGGTGCCGCACTTCAGGAGGAATGTGAACAGCATTGAGAGGGTCCAGAGAAGCACCACTTGCACGATCAGGGGGCATAAGGGCAGGCCCTATGAGGAGAGGCTACAGGACCTGAACCTGTTCAGCCTCCACAAGAGAAGGCTGAGAGGGTATCTAGGGACTGCCTATTAACTTGCCAAGGGGGACCAGCAGGGAATGGCAGAGTCCCTGTTTCCCCCGAGCACTACCAGGACTAACAAGGAATAATGGCCACAAGTTGACTGAGAGTAGATTCAAGCTAGACATCAGGAGGCACTGCTTCACAGTCAGGGTGGATAGGAGCTAGAACCAACTTCCAAGGGAAGTGGTGCTCGCTCCTACCCGAGTCGTCTTCAAAAGGTGGGTAGATAATTACCTAGCCGGGGTCATTTGACCCCAGCATTCTTTCCTGCCCATGGCAGGGGGTCAGACTTGATGATCTGCTTAGGTCCCTTCCAACCCTACCAACTATGAAACTATGAAACTATGAGATTGATGTCATATATCTTGACTTCAAAAAAGCTTTCAATCTGTTATCCCACGAACAACTTTTGGCAAAACTGACTAACTTCGGTCTCAGGTCCACCATGATCCACTGGCTGGGGAATTGGCTCTGTGGCCAGACCCAGAGGGTGGTGGTTGATGGAAGTAAATCATCATGGTGCCCTGTGAGCAGTGGGGTCCCTCAAGGTTCTGTCTTTCGACGTAATTAGTTCAACATCTTTATTAGTGATGTAGACATTGGTATCAGAAGTGGAGTGGCCAAGTTCACCGATGATACAAATTTTGGGGTGAAGCATCCACACCTGAGGACAGGAGGGAGATCCAGTCTGCCTTGACAGGCTCAGGAAATGGGCAGATGAGAACCTGATGGTGTTTAACGCCGAAAAATGCAAGGTTCTCCACCTTCGGAGGAAAAACCTGCAGCATACTTACAGGCTCAGCAGTGTTATGCTGGAACCACTATGGATGACAGGGACTTGCTGGTCATGATTGATGGGTCATATTTGATGTGGGGAGAAGTGGGCAGTGGTGTCCCTCAGGGCTCAGTCCTTGGGCCCGTGCTGTTCAATTTCTTTACCAGCGATTTCGATGACAGGGTGAAAAGCAACCTGTTTAAATTTGCTGATGATACCAAAATTTGGGGTGAGGTGAGCACACAAGTAGGATGGGAAATACTGCAGCAAGATGTGGATAGGTTGCAGGTGTGGGCTAACAAAAACAGGATGCGTTTCAATAATGACAAGTGCGGGGTGCTGCACTTGGGCAGTAGTAACCAGCAGCACACTTATAAGATGGGAAACTCCCTTCTTGAGAGCACAGAGGCAGAAAGGGATTTTGGAGTCATTGGGCCAACAATGTGAGGTCACGGTTGGCAGGGCTCACCAGACCTTGTCATGCATCCACAGGTGCATCTCAAGTAGGGCCAAGGAGGTGATCCTCCCCCTTTACGTGACACTGGTCAGGCCAAAGCTGGAATACTGCATCCAGTTCTGTGTGCCCTACTTCAGAAGGGATGTGGACAACACTGAGAGGGTCCAGAGGAGGGCCACCCACATGATCTGGGGACAACAAGGCAGACACTACAATGAGAGACTGCGGGACCTGAACCTGTTCAGCCTTCACAAGAGAAGGCTGAGGGGGGACCTGGTGACCATCTAGAAACTCACTAGGGGGGACCAGAAGGGTTTGGGAGAGACCTTGTTTCCCCTAGTGCCCCCTCGCATAAGAAGGAATAACGGCCACAAGTTGTTGGAGAGTACGTTTAGATTAGACATCCATAAGAACTACTTCACAGTTAGGGTGGTTAGGATCTGGAACCAACTTCCAAGGGAAGTGGTGCTGGCTCCTACGCTGGGGGTCTTTGAGAAGAGGCTTGATGCCTACCTGGCTGGAGTCATTGAGCCCAGTTTTTCTCTTGCCCTGGCAGGGGGTCGGACTTGAAGATATACAAGGTCCCTTCCAACCCTGATTCTATGATTCTATGACCACAAGATGAACATGAGCCTTTAATGTGATGCTGCTGCTAGTAAAATGAGCAAAATGCTGACTTGCATCCATAGATGCTTCTGAAATCCCAGGACATCATTCTCCCCTTGTACTCGGCCTTGGTGAGGCAGCAGCTGGAATACTGCACTCAGTTTCAGGCTCCAAAATTCAAAAAGGATATGGAGAAGCTTGAGAGAGTCCAGAGAAGAACCACATGCATGATCAGAGGTCAGGAAAACAGACCTTATGATGAGAGGCTGAGAGCTATGGGACTCTTCAGCCTGGAAAATTGCAGGCTCAGGAGTGATCTGGTGTCCACCTATAAGTTTATCAGGGGTGTTCACCAGGATCTGGGGGAACATTTGTTCACCAAAGCACCCCAATGGATGACAAAGTCAAATGGTTATAAACTCCTCCAAGACCATTTCAGGCTGGACATAAGGAAAAGGGTCTTTACTGTCTGAGCCCCCAAAATCTGGAATAACCTGCCATTGGAGGTGATTCAAGCACCTGCTTTGAACACCTTCAAGAGAAATTTGGATATTTATCTTGCTGGGATCCTATGACCCCAGCTGACTTCCTGCCTCTGGAGCAGGGGGCTGGACTTGATGATCTTCCAAGGTCACTTTCAGCCCTAATGTCTATGAAATCTATGAAACTACAGGGATGCTGATGCATCTCTGCAGGCACCACCCCCTTCCCCTTGATCCTCAACCTGGCATCAGTGGGAGCATGCCCAAAAACAAGTCCCCCTCTTGGTTGAAAGCCCATGCCCCCCCAAAGTAGAGGCAGGCCACACTGGAACAGTGGGGGAAAGGAGGGCACACAGGGGGTTCATTTTGCCAAGGTGAAGGAGGTCACCCAGAGCACTGGGGAGATGCTTGCTGTGGATAGCCAGCCTTTCTCCTTTATTGAGTGGCCAGGGTTCAGATGGCTCATTGCCCCATCATATGAAGTGCCTGCACACACCACCTTCAGCAGGACATTGGTGCCCTCCCTGTACGAGACATGAAGGGAGTACTTGAGGAAGGAACTATGCAAGGCAGGTTTGCATGTGGCTTTACACTTCACCTTGGGCATGTGGAGCAGCTAGGGTGGAGATCATGCCTACCTCTCCTTCACAAGGCACTAGTGCAATCAGCCAGGCTGTCAGTGGGCTCTGTTCCAAGCGGAGGTGATGGATGAGTCCGACATAACAAGGGAGATCATGGGAGCCAGGAACCTCATAGTGCAGGGGTCACTTATTGGGCAGGGCAAACTCATCCATGGGTTCATGGTCCCTGAGAATTGGGCCAATATGGTCAAGGCTGTCCATGATGCCAACTTTGTTGGCATCCACTGTGTGGTACACAAGCTGCATCTCAGGGATGCCTTGGAGGGGGACAGGGCTGCTGGTGAGGGTGCCATCACAACCGGTCACCTGATTTTGAAATGCAGGAAGGTGGTGGACTACTTCCACAACAGCATCAAGACGGGCAAGATGCTGCAGGACAAACAGACAGAGTTGAGCAACCTGCAGCACAAATTCATGCAGGAAGTGTGGACTCAGTGGAACTCCACATACCTGATACCCAAAAAGCTCGATGAGCAAAAGAAGGCCATCCACGAGATGGCCTTGCATGGGTAGATTGGGATCAGTGGCCTGCTTAATAAAGTGAAGTGGGATACCATCTTCTAGATCTTGGTGGTCCTCAATTCCTTCCTTGAGGCCACCAAGAGCCTCAGGAGTGGCAATGCCGTCCTGAGCCAAGAGATCCCTGTAGTGAGGGAACTTGAAAATGAAATGCACAAGTTCCAAGGGATCAATATTACTGGTTGGGGCAAGATGCTGTCACCAAAGGTGCAGACACTGGTGAAGCAGCTGAAGGAGGGCATCAAGAAACGGCTGGATCCATTGTGGTCCAACACGGTCCACCTGCTGGTGGATATGTGTGACCCAGTGGTAAAGGGGTGCATATGCAGCAGTTAAACCCCGTATCACTATATGCAGGCCCTGGTGAACAGAGTCTGGGAGCCAGAAGGGCACAGGTGGGGGGACATGGAAGAGGTGGCTCCACTGTCCCATGCTAGCATGCCATCCACCAGCCAGTCTCCTCCTCCACCACAGGCACTATCAATGTGGGCCAAGGGCATGATTTCTATGGTCCAGGGGCACCAGACCCCACCAGACCCCACCAATGTGGTCCAGAGGCACCAGACCCCACCATCAGGCAGGTAGTTTTGAGGCCTTGATGGCTGCCTATCTTGCCAAGTACATGGAGCTGGTGCTGTACCTTGGCCTACTGGGCAAGCCAGAGCCATATGGGGCATGATCTGGCCACTGTTGCCCAAGAATACTTGTCCTGTCCACCAACTAGTGTTCCAAGCAAGAGGGTGTTCAGCATTGCTGGTGATGTTGTAACACCCCACCACACCTCTTTGGATCCTGGTTTGGTGGAGCAGCTGGTGCTCCTGAAGGTGAACCTCCCACTGCTGAGTTTCCCCAAGTTCCACCTGCAGATAGAGTGAGTGCCATCATCCTCATTCTGCACCTAATTGCTCTTTTAGTTTGCTTTGACAACCATTTAATGCCCCACCAGGACAAATTTGCAGGCATGGATGGGTTACAGGGAAGATGGATGCCCCAGGTCCTGGGCATGACCTAAAACTGAACCTTGCCAGGGCTGGGAGGCCTGGTGGGACTACCAATGGTGGACCAGCCCCCAAGAAATGCCAGGACTGACGACCTTCCTGGGAAAGGTGGGTAGGAGTCACCTTGTAACTTCCAGCCACCACATGCACAGATAGTCCTAGCTGGAAAAATCCTAGACCCCTAAGATCTTTGAGAGGCCTGAGGCTTGTTTGTTGCAGTGGAGTTGTGCGGCTCCAGGTGAGCTCACCTTAGCTGCCTCAGATACCATCTACAAGATCGAGACACAGTGTAGCGAAGGAATGGAGTGGTGGAATCATGCAACAGGCAGACCAGGTTCTTTGGGTCAATCCAATATCTTTTAGTAGACCAACTGAATAGTTGGAGAAACATATTTTAGCAAGATTTTGGCTTGAAAAACTTGTTGTCAGGCGGAGGAAGCATCTGAAGTTTGTGTGTGGTCTCTTCCTGGGTGGAAGAAATAGTAAAGAAGCCAGAGGCCGGCATGCAATGCAGGCAAGAAAACTAGTTAGTGAAAATGGAAATAGAGGCATCAGGGGTTCAGGAACAGGCTAGGGTGGGAAGAGAAGGTGGATATAGCAGGTAAAAATGGAGAGGCAATTTCATAGTTTCTAGGGTCAGAAGGAACCTGAGTAGATCATCTAGTCCGACCCCCTGCCATGGCAGGAAAGAGTACTGGGGTCAAATGACCCCAGCAAGGTGTTCATCTAACCTCCTCTTAAACCCCCTCAAGGTAGGAGCCAGCACCACTTCTTTTGGAAGTTGGTTCCAGATCCTAGCTCCCCTGACGGTGAAGTAGTGCCTCCTGATATCTAGCCTAAATCTACCTTCTGCCAGCTTGTTGCCGTTATTCCTGGTCACTCCTGACAGTGCTCGGAGGAACAGGGACTCCCCCAATGCCTCCTGGTCCCCTCTGACTAGTTTGTAAATGGCCACCAGATCCCCCCTCAACCTTCTCTTTTGGAGGCTGAACAGGTTCAGGTCCCGTAGCCTCTCTCCATAGGGCCTGCCCTGCTGTCCCCTGATCATGCGAGTGGCCCTCCTCTGGACCCTCTCCATGCTGTCCACATCCCTCTTGAAGTGCGGTGCCCGGAACTGGATGCAGTACTCCAACTGCGGCCTGACCAGTGCCGCATAGAGGGGGAGGATCACCTCTTTGGACCTGCTTGAGATGCATCTGTGGATGCATGCTAAGGTATGGTTGGCCTTCCTGACTGCCTCCCCACACTGCCGGCCCATGTTCATCTTGGAGTCAATGATGACTCCAAGATCCTTTTCTGTCTCCGCACTGACAAGAGGGGAGCTCCCCAACCTGTAGGTATGGTGCAGGTTGTTCCTCCCCAGATGCATCACTTCACACTTGTCTGTATTGAATCCCATCCTGTTCTCATCCACCCACCCTTGTAACCTGCTGTTGCACCCCTAATGCCGGTGCACCCTTGACTTGCGAGCCTGGGTCAGCATGACCGGCTTGGCGTGAGGAGGGGGTTTATAACCGGATGGTGAGCAGGAGTCAGAAAATTTAAACACAGCGTATTGGTTACACAGAAAGTTTATTTTACTTATGCTACTGATGTGCTGCAGCGTAGGCAGAGGAGTTGATTTATTCAGTTACAGCATGCAGATATCATGTTACCCAGCATTTACAGGGTGGGTAAGAGAGTTGCTTCCGAGCGATTCACACAAGCCGCTGCAGTCTGCAGATTACCGAGAGCTCTTGATAAGAAAGATAGCGATAGAGATAGAGACGTAAACGGGGATACGCCAGAAAGATACGTAGGTGGAGAGATAATATCCGTGCACGATCTGGTCTTCTTGAGTGTATACACAGTTCTCTGCTTTGGGCGGAAGTTCTTTCAAAGTTATACTTGGGAAAAGTGACCAATTACTATACGCCAGGCATGAATAATTAATGAGTTGGCACTTGTGCTTTATTTGTTTGCTCAAATTTCAGAAAAAGCGGGTTATTTTTACTTGGGTGGTACTGGTCCTGTTTGGTCACAAGATGGCACACATAGTATATTATTTAATTTTACAACTTCACTAAAGTAGTTTCATTTTTATCTGGTCACCCTGGGTACTGATATCTTTTTTTTTGACGTCATGGTACCAAGCTGCAATTTGTTCAAGGTTAGTGTCTTTCTCTTGTATGGGAACTCAAGTGATTTGAAATGAGGCACAGACAGGGGTGTGTATATGCAGCACTGTTAATACAGAGGGATAAATTACAATTACAGAGTTTGTTGTGTTAGCTTCTGACTTTCTGACCTTTTGCCATCGGCATCTGAAATCAAAGACTTTGATCTTTGACACCTGCCTAGGTCGGATTGTAGCCTGTTGCTTCCTCCTAGTGTTCCCACATCCCCACACATCTTAGTGTCATCAGCAAATTTGAACAGGGTGCTTTTTACCCCCTTGTCCAAGTCACTGATGAAGATGTTGAACAGTGCGGGCCTGAGGACAGAGCCCTGCGGAACCCCACTGCCCATGTCCTTCCAGGTTGAGAAGGACCCATCCACTACCACCCTCTGGGTGTGGCTTTCCAGCCAGCTGGCGACCCATTTGACTGTGTGGGTGTCGACACCACAGTCCCCCAGTTTCTTAATGAGAACGGGGTGAGAGACAGTGTCGAAAGCCTTCCGGAAGTCCAGGAAGACTATGTCCACTGCTACCCCTGCTTCTAATGATTTGGTGATCTGACCATAAAAGACCACCAGGTTGGTCTGACAGGACCTGCCACTGATGAACCCATGTTGGTTGTCCCTAAGCATGCAGTCCCCTGCTGGCCCGTCGTGGATGTGCGCCAGAATAATTTTCTCAAACAGCTTGCCTAGGATCGAGGTAAGACTAACTGGCCTATAATTTCCTGGGTCCTCCTCCTTCCCCTTTTTGGAGATAGGAACCACGTTGGCCCTCTTCCAGTCCTCTGGAACCACACCAGAGCACCATGAGTGCCCATAAAGCCGTGCCAGGGGTCCTGCAATGACTTCAGCCAATTCCTTTAGTACTCTAGGGTAGAGATCATTTGGACCGGCTGACTTGAATACATCCAGTCCCTCCAGAAGTTCCCTAACTAGTTCCTCACTAAGCCTTGGCCTAGGTGTGCCTCCCCTGGGGCCTGAGGGGGGCCCGGTGGGGGGGTGACTGTTCCAGTCCCTGCTTAGGAAAACGGAGGCAAAGAAATCATTAAACATGTTGGCTTTGTCATCTGGTGTGACGACCAAATTTCCTAAAGTGTCCTGCAGGGGCCCCACATTACCTGGAACCTTCCTTTTACCCCCTATGTATTTAAAGAAGGACTTCTTATTCTCCTTAATCTGGGAAGCTAGTCCCAGTTCCATCTCTGCCTTGGCCTTTCTGACTGCCCCCCTACATCCCCAAGCAACTGCAGTATAGTCATCCCTGGTGATGTCCCCTCCTTTCCATTAGGTGTATGCCTCCCTTTTAGCTAGGAGACATTCCTGGATGCTTTTCGTGAGCCATGGGGGCTTGTGTGCCCTCCTGACCCCTTGCACTGGGATTACCTCCCTTTGGGCATGGAGGATCGTCTCCTTAAGGAGCAACCACTCTCCTAGGACACCTGGCTCCCCTCCCCTCTGGGACCTCAGTGCTTCCCCAACTATCCTCCTTAGCTCATTGAAGTTTGACCTTCTGAAATCTAGGGCTGCTGCCTTACTGCAGGCCTTTGGCACCTTGTGCTGGAAGGTGAATTCCAGCAGGTGATAATCACTGTCGCCCAGGTGGTCGAGCACCCGCAGCCCCCTCACCAGGTCATCACCTGTGGCCAGCACTAGGTCCAACAAGTCATCTCCCCTGGTGAGGCTATGCACCTCTTGGGTTAGATGGAGGTCCTGCACTCTAATAATCTATGTGAGCGGTCAGACCTGGCTGACTGCTCTTCCCAGGAGATATCTGGGAAGTTCAGGTCCCCCATGACTACCACCATCCTTAGACTTCACTACCTCTGTGAGCTGACCTAAGAATTCCTGGTCAAGCTCTTCCCCTGGTTGGGAGGTCTGTAGTAGACCCCCACCATTAAGTCGCTTTCCCCTCGACTGCCTTGTACTCTGACCCAAAGCACTTCAGAGTGCCCTTCCTCTGACCCCTTGCTAATTGACGAGGTTGTGTATTCCTCCTTAATATAGAGTGCCATGACCCCACCTCTCCTTCCTATCCTGTCTCTCCTGTACAGCCTATAGCCCAGTCATGCGTTGAGTCCCACCACGTTTCATTTATCCCCACTATGTCCGGGCTGGTGTCAGGTATGTGAGGAGTCAGATGTCCAGCAGGTTGTAGTGTGTCATAATTCCAATGTCTATGTTGAGTTCATGCATTTCTGTATCCAGGAGGTTGATGAAGTGAAGTTCATAGGCTCATCTGTGAAAACTTATCATAGCTGTAAATAAATGGTAGCAGTGCAGATGTAGGGTCTCTGTTGACCATATTCCATGAATACCTTTGTAGCAGGATAACATTTTAGGAACTCATCCCATTTTCTGTGATCTATAGATAAATTTTATTTTGGTGGCACAAAGAATTACAGTTAATAACCAGGCTGACCAGAGGCACCTGGCCTGGATTTTATTAAAGTTCAGAACAAGGGAAATGTATTGATTAGGGAATAGAATAATAAAAGGGGAAAGGATAACAATTAGAAGGTGATTAAAGAATAGCAAATACACAAAATACATTACCAAGCACTGCTGATGTAGAAGAACAGACACTGTTATGGTTGAACAGGATTTTAACAGGTGAGCAGAGGAACAGATGGAAACCAAGAGTGAAATCCAATGAACCACAAATCTGGGAAGTCAAAATACAGAAGTCTCCAAGAATCAAAGACTGGGTTTTCCTGTGAAACAACTCCTCTCTCTCCGTGAGAGGAGAATGCTCTTTATTCATGGGTCTCTGTCACAAAGTACAAATCACACAAAGTCACACTAGCTACACAAAGAAAGCATCAACCTACACTAAATAATCCTCACCACAATACTAGGGATACTCAGAAACCAAATCTACATAAAAACAAACCAACTCATGCGCACACATAAAACTCACAAATCCAGAAAGCCAAAATGCATGAACCAATCCTCAACTACCCTACACTCATACATGCCACAGCCATGCTCAAACAACCCCTAAATGTGGGTATATAAGGACCAATATCTGACCTCTCTCACCAACCAATCATCTAAAAATATTGTCAATCAATATCAATCATACAGTGACCAATCACCTACATTCACATTTGATATAACAGCATCACCATTATTCACAGTGCACAAACCAATCCTTTAACCTAGTAACCAGGAGGAAAAGAGCCCAATGAAGTAGCAGACAAAGAAGAGATTGTTCCATACTACATGCCTATATCCTAAAAGGAAGCCCTTCTTTATCTATTCAGGTGAATCAGGTACAGAATAAAGAAAGAGAACCCACACTTGTGTCACCATGAAAATAATGCCAGGCATCAACTTTTACTGTTACACATTTTGCTCTGCATTTAGTCACATATTAGAGATAATATTAGTAAATATCTTGGTTTCTAATTCAAATTTAATCATCAAATAGCAAAAGAATCAATTAAATGTATGCTTATCTTCCTAATCTCTCTGCAATATTTATGTCACTTATCACCTTGTACAAACCATAGAATACTGCAAGGAAAAAAATCATTCCTTTCCATCCCTCCCACCACAGAGTCCCTCATGCTTTTCCAAGTAAAGTACACAACCATAGTAGCAGTTCTCCAGGGGCAGTCAGGGCACAGTGTTCTACACCCATTACTAATTATTTAAACCATTAGTTTATACAGTAATTTAGGGATCATAAATTGATAAAGTTGGCTGTAAAAGATAATGCATTCAATCATCTTTAGTGCATTAAAGCGGGTGGGGAATGATGGGCCACTACTCCCACAGGCAAATATTTCACTAATACATCTGCTTCCCCATATGTTACAACTTAAATACAATGAATTTTAGTGACCAAAAAAAGGTCCCACTGCAAGCAGCTTTAGGTAAATAGCAATGTCATGATTCAGTGTCTCCAATATACATTCATAACCATGTGAAGCCACTGAAGTATCCTATAACAAGTATAATTTGAGAGGTGTTTGGTAACTGAAATACTGAACTGTGAAACACTATAAGATTCCTCAGTGAAACAATATTAAAAAAAATTAGGGAAAGAGTTAGGGAGAAAATAAATTAAAATTTTCAGGTAGAAGTTTGGGATACACATACAAATAAAATTTTGTTGCCTTTCATTGAATATTGATAGTAGTTCACCAAGTGAAAAATGTGACAGAAGTGGAAAAACGTCCTGAAGATAGTGAATATCGTATAGATGAGTTCAAGAGCCACATTTTGTGAAAAGTTTTTAAAAAATCCAAATGTGTGGATCCAAGATCATCTCCAGCTTGATAAAAAGGCCAAAGGGCCAAATTCAAAATTTGGATTCATATACAAATTCTTTAAGTATCTTTCCTCCCAAATCTCTGTCTAAAAAGGGAAGGACTTTTCAATTTCACAATACTACTTGTTTAATTATGTGACTGTATATTCCTTAGATGGGATATAAACTCTCAAAAGTTTTAACTAGTGATAGTCATGCTACAAGAGGTTGCTTTCTGAGCAACGTTCAAACAATGTATAGTTCTCCACTCTACTTTATGAACATTAAATACTTTATGAAAGTGCTTTCCTTTAAGAGGCACATCACAAAGGTGTTCTGGTAACACAGCTGAGATAGGAGAACTTAGTGAACTTGTACTAGTAGCTTTCCTTCATGAGGTGAATTAAGTTCTGACTTAAGCAGTAGGGCTGTGGGAAGCTTCAGTCACTGATTCGATTCAGCGGAGTTTTAGCCCAATTCAGCGGGTGAATCTTTGAATCCAAATAGACTCAGGAGACCCTTTAATTTCTCTGAATTGAATTGGAACCCTCTAAATCAAGTTGGAGAGATTCGATGATTCGGCCATAGACACAGTTTAAAATTTTTTTTCCTACCTACCTCAAGGTACTAGGTACCAGGTGGCTAGTGAATGCTGATGCAGTTGGAGCATCCCACAGGAGCATGGGGGGGGGGGTCTAAGTGCACTTGGCAGTAGACCCCCTCAACTCTGCAACTGGTGCCTCCTGGGTCTGGGTGGATCACGGAACGGGGGGCGGGGAGGTGTCCCTTTTGCATTCGACCACAGACCCAGGACTGCTTTGGAAGTACTTGCAGTTCACTTCTGGGACCACCACCAAGCATGTGGTCCCCCCTGCCCCTCCCTCCCACTCCTATGGGACACTCCATCCACTCCACCATCTCAGTGTTCATGAGCTGTGCCTGGTACCTTGAGGTATGTACAAAAAACATTTAAAACCGTGTCTAAGACCAAATCATTTATTCTCTGAATCTGCATTGAATCTTCAGATTGGATTTGGCTGAATCAAATCAGGACAGTGATCCGAATCAACAGATTGAATCACTGTCCTCCAAATTGGGCTGAATCCAAATCTGAATCAAATATGGTCTGATTTGCACACCCCTATTAAATAGTAAGCTTAAGGACAAATTGATACACTGTTCACAATGTAGAGGAGGGAGCAGTGAAGTGTTCAGATTTTGCATAGAAGGACACTTATTAAAAAGAAAAGGTAGAAGACTTCCTGCAGAATAAAGCAAAAAGCACATCTTGATCTAACAACAGCCAGTTACTGTAGAGAGGGCCTGTAGTTAACTGTTATGCAAGAATCTGCAGTAAGGAAGCTTGTTTCTTGACCCCCAGTAGTTCATTTTTATTATAAAAAAGACATGAGGATAATCCACACACACACACACACACACACACACACACACACACGTATATTAATAATATGTGTGTCATATTAATATATATGCATATATTAATGTGTGTGTGCATATGTGTCTGTGAATTGTCCTCATGCCTTTTGACATATATATATACACATATGCATATATGCATATATACATATATACATATTAGTCACATATGTGTGTGACATGTCCTGATTGTGGATGTCTTATACAACAAAAGATCATTTTTCTTCTGTACTGGGCTCCCCCTAAACTTAAGTGAAATATACTTCCAGTAGATAGATGCTGGAAATCTGATACATTACAAGCAATGCTTGGGCACATGTTCTGGTCATGCCCTATTATTGATTCTTTTTGGAAAGAATTGTAACTAGAGTTAGCATCTCCAAAGGTTGAAATCTGGTATGATAAATGGCACAGCTGGCAGCTATGGAGAGAGTCATATTTAGCAGACTTAACTGTTTTGAAAATCATTTAGTGTATTTTGTGATGAGTTCTAGAAAATTTTGGTAATTAAAATATTAGTCCTCACACACTTATTTCTTCTTCTATCCCTCCTGCCCCTTCTCTATTTTCTCTTTCCCCCTTTATTATTTGTAACATAAAATAAACTGTGTACATATGCACACAGTTTATAATTAATGGGGTGTGTCTACATGGGCATTAACATGCTTTTTCTAATATAAATTAAATAGAATACTTCCAACGTGAGGTACTAAAGGAATGCACATTAGGCTGTCTTAATGCACAGTACCGAATGTGCACAGTTTAAGTGATGCTTAATATGCAGTAAAATAGGCTATTGTGCATTAAAGTGCATGTGTGGCCACACCCAATATATATTTTGCATTTAAAAAGAATCAATAAAAAGGAAAAATCTCTTTAGAATTTGTAACATCTATGCTAATTCTTGCTGTACTATTATCTTTTAATAGAGAAAACAACATGGGTTTTTTCAGACTTAGTTCACATAAATAAAATGACTAACCTGCTTCAAAGAGGTAACTGTTAGTATTGCTTTCTTCATTTTTTTCTGAACTCAGAATTAATCTTGTGAAAAAAGTGTATGTTAAAAATTCTCAGGAAGCCATTTCATATCTCTGTTTCTGCACATGTTTAATCCAATTATCCCATCATTGTTCCCAGGTCACATCTATTGCCTTCTTGTTGATTGTCACGCACTGTGTCTTGGTGAGACTTAGCACTATTACAGTCTGCTTACTATGTTGGTTCATGTAAGTATTTATGCAGAACCAGCATAACAGTTTAAATAATTCATTTAACTGTGTTGGATTAGTTTCTTCATTAGGTACCCATGTGGTTACAGGAAGGCACTGTCAAATTACCATTGCTTTCAAAAATCAACCTGTAAACACCTAAAGATCAGCAACACAAAGCAATATCTCAGAAGCAGCATGAAGGGGGAACAGAATTCATTTGGATCTAATTAGCAGAAATGAGGAAGTTACAAGTTTTGCAATTCATGTCTACTGTAACAGTAATGCACAACTCTTTGAAATGAAATAGAGGTTTTTTAAGAGGTTTAATTCCATTTTAACTAGATGTTGCTTTTAAAGCCCCCTTTCATCAGAGTAGATGTCAAAATATAATACTACATAGAGTACAGTGTTTTAGTTTTAGCGTATCACTGTGTAACAATGATATACACCACTTCACAATGCAAAGTAGTGTAAAATCCATTCTCCTCTTTAATTGTTGGCTGTGTTTTTTCTTTTCCCCCAGTTATTCTTTGTAAATGCAGAATTGCATGTTGTGGAGGTGATTCACTTTGGTAAGTGCACCTTTTACCACTCTACCTGCTGATTTCTCCCAACAAACTACCAAGCAATCTCCCATGGGACTACTTTTAGCATTGTACAGACAAGTGTTTCCTACTGTTAGACAAAGATAAATAGATACTTTTGTGGTAGGGATCAGAAGAATTTCTATCTAGGCCTGAGAAATCTGCAAACTTTTCAGACATGAAGAAACACTCTCACACATAGGTGCTTTATATTTATGCAATTAACCTGTTTTGCTCTATTTCATACTTTCCACAGTTTTTTAATAGTTCCCTTACTCAGGCCAAGTTAAATCAACTGGGTCAAAATTCAGAGATACAAAACGGTACTAATATGAATTTTAAAAACTCAGAATTAAAAAAAATGTTTTTCTCCTTGTCCAGTACAGTATATATGTGGTATAAAGATTTGATTGGTACTCATTTGGAGTAACTGGCATGACTCTCTCATGAGTTAGTAGCCACCCAAAATGTGCATCACACGCAATCATATACTGAAATCAAAACACTGATCTTTATCAGCTATAGTCTTATATTTCAGCTTCCACACATTACAATATGCATGTCCCTAACTGTGGCAAATAATGATTACCAGAACATAGTTCCTTTGTGGATCCCAACCAGAATGTCAAATAGAGTTTCCTGCAAATACCCTAGAATAGAACTGTAGTACATCTGATACCACCTTCCCCCAGGTCTCTGCATATTTGCTATCACAATAAAGGAAGTACAGTTTGCATCCATTTGCACTCAGAAATTCATTTGGTTTATGCCATCAAGCACTGGAGTCTGTAAGGTACTTTACAAGGACAAATCTGCTGTCTTCTATGATCACAAGTACCTTTACATTTTCCAACTATCCTCCTATCACTGTCTTTCCTTCCCTGCTTAGTTTTTACCAGCCTTCAGCTCCAATATCATTGCAGCAGCAGCATCACCTATGCTCTGTACATTTACCAAGATGAAAGAAAAATCAGGCACAGTCCACTCCTCTATTTGCTGATGCTACTAGACAACAAGACTACCCCAGTCCTGTTCTGAGGTACACCAGCATCAGAGCCTTCAAACATCTCCATCATCGCAACTAACAGCTTCTAGAGCATCATCACAAAGGCAGAAACAAGTAGCTAGTCAAGTTAGTCTGAAGTCAGTCAGAAGGCAGGGTAGATAAGTACCTTTATAGACTAACTAAATAAGTTATATAGAGAGAAATCATAAGCTTTCATGATCCCAAGTTCACTTCAATTAGATAGTGTGAAAGGATGTGCAGAAAGCAGTGTATAAGAAGGGGAAAGAAATTAGAATACAAGGGAGGGGGAACAGAGGGAGGGAAGAAGGTGGTAAGGGGGCAGTGCCAGGAAAAAAAAGCAAGTAATAGTAAACCATAGGAACAAAGGGGGTCACAAAAGCTAACCAAACTAATAAGAATTCATAGTCCCTGTTTAAACCATATTTAACACAGTCCAGGGTTTTTTTTTTTTCAGATTTCTTGTTCTGAAATTTCCCATTCAAACTAGTTTTTAATTCCCTCCCCCCTGAACCCCCTCCCAGAGAACAGCAAGCCTGAGGTCAGCAAGTATGGGCATTTTAACATGTGCTGTGGGGCACAGCACCAGTCACTTTAATTAGCAAGCCACACTAATTACCAGCACCTGCACATCACTTGTATCAGCATCCCCATTCTGAAAAATGGTGGCAGGGTACTTTGAACTAAAGCTCATTGAACGTGTTTTAGTTCAAAGAATCCCACCACTATTTTTTCAGTGCAGGGATGCTGATACTCCTGAGGCAGAAGACTGCCAGAGCACATCCATTTCCATGCTCCAGCAGACTTGATTAATCAAAACTGCTCCAGTGCACTGGATTTCCAGCATGTTGGAACAGGCTCCCCACATCTCTATAGGAACCCTAAATGTTCACGTTCAGGGGCCAGACAGAGAATATAAAAAGGCTGAGCAGAGAAGTGTACAAGAAGCAGTAATTGTTCTCTGCACTTCCTGGTTTTCAACACTTCAACTTACTTTCTGCTGCAAATTAAAGGGTTTGTTGTAAGCAAGACAACAAGAAGTCCTTTTTTAAATATATAGGGGGTAAAAAGAAGGTACTGGGTAATGTGGGGCCTCTGCAAGACATGCTAGGAAATCTGGTTATCACCCCAGATGACAAAGCTAACCTATTTAACAATTTCTTTTCCTCTATTTTCCTGAGCAGAGACTAGGTCACACCCCCACTGTGACCTCCATAAGCCACAGGGAAGGCACACCCAGGCCCAGGGTCAGTGAGGATCTAGTCAGGGAACTTCTGGAGGGACTGGACATACTTAAATCAGGTGGTCCTGATGATCTCCACCCCAGAGTGCCAAAGGAAGTAGCAGAGGTCATTGCGGGACCCCTGGCACGGCTTCACAAGCACTTGTGGTGCACTGGTGTGGTGCCAGAGGACTGGAAAAGGGCCAATGTGGTTCCCATTTTCAAAAAAGGGAGGAAGTAGGACCCCAGAAACTATAAGCCAGTTATTCTTACCTTGATCCTGGGCAAGCTTTTTGAGAGAATTATCCTGGCGTATGTCCATGAGGGGCCAGCAGAGGAGATTATGCTTAAGGGCAACCAACACAGATTCATTAGAGGCAGATCCTGTCAGACCAACCTGGTGGCCTTCTATGACCAGGTCACAAAATCCTTAGACGCAGGGGTAGCAGTGAACATAGTCTTCCTGGACTTCAGGAAGGCCTTCAACGCTGTCTCTTACCTCATTTTCATTAAAAAACTAGGGGACTGTGGCATCGACACCTACACAGTCAAATGGGTCATTAACTGTCTGGAGCGCTGCACCCAGACAGTGGTGGTATACGGGTCTTTTTCGACCTGGAGGGATGTGGGCAGTGGGGTTCCTCAGGGCTCGGTACTTGGGCCTGCACTGTTCAACATCTTCATCAGTGACTTAGACAAGGAGGTAAAAAGCACCCTGTTCAAATTCACAGACGACACTAAGATGTGGAGGGAAGTGGGCATGCTAGAAGGAAGGAAAAGGCTGCAATTGGACCTAGACAGGTTACAGGGGTGTGCAGAAGAGAACAGCACACTGTTCAACACGGACAAGTGCAAGGTACTGCACCTGGGGAGGAAGAACCAGCAGCATACCTACAGGCTGGGGAACTCCCTTCTTGTCAGTGCAGAGGCAGAAAAGGATCTTGGAGTTATCACTGATGCCAAGATGAACATGGGCAGGCAGTGTGGGGAGGCAGTCAGGAAGGCCAACCGCACCTTGTCATGCATCCACAGATGCATCTCAAGCAGGTCCAGGGAGGTGATTGTCCCCCTCTATGCAGCACTGGTAAGGATGCATCTGGAGTACTGCATCCAGTTCTGGGTGCTGCACTTCAAGAGGGATGTGGACAACATGGAGAGGGTCCAGAGGAGGGCCACTCACATGATCAGAGGGCGTCAGGGCAGGCCTTATGAGGAGAGGCTAAGGGACCTGAACCGGTTCAGCCTCCAGTAGAGAAGGCTGAGGGGGGATCTGGTGGCCGTTTACAAACTAGTCAGGGGGGACCAGCAGGCATTGGGGGAGTCCCTGTTCCCCCGAGCACTACCGGGAATGACTAGAAATAACGGTCACAAGTTGGCAGGGGGTAGATTCAAACTAGACATCAGGAGGTGCTACTTCACTGTCAGGGCAGCTAGGATCTGGAACCAACTTCCAAAAGAAGTGGTGCTGGCTCCTTCCCTGGGGGTCTTTAAGAGGAGGCTATATGAACACTTTGCTGGGGTCGTTTGACCCCAGTACTCTTTCATGCCCATGGCAGGGGGTTCAACTTGATGATCTGCTCAGGTCCCTTCTGACCCTATCAAGTATGAAACTATTATCATGGTTATGTTTTGTTTGTTTTATTGCAGTTTTAAGGCATTTCACTCCATAGGTGTCAGTTCCCAAATGGGGCAGTACCATCTAAACTCAACTCCTAATGAACGGATTTGATTTATAACTAATCATGAATTCCTATATTAGAAGTCAGTTTCTCCTTTAATAATTATGTCCAAATGACCAGAGACCAGATTCAAATTGATGTTCATGACCAAAAGTTAATATTCACACATAACCAGCAATATTCATAATCTGAATCTGTATTGATACATTATGGATCCTATTCCACATATTAGGCATATAGATGGACTTAGGTCCCTAAGGCACCTGCCACCCATTACATATATTATGCAATTAATCAGTAAATCACCCAATAATTTTAAACTGGCCAAATGTACAAAATTAATACTGTCCACATGTGCAAAGTAATTATCACACCATAAAAATGTCTATTCACTTACAAAAAGGACTGGCTAGATCCAAAGTTTGAGCTTGAAAATGTGAGACAAATCTATGGCTAGTTTCTAGGACAGACGAGAAGCAAAGTGCTGCTTGACCTGGTACTGGTAATGGGGGATAACTTAATCAGTGACTTAATGATCGAAGGGAACTTGGGAGACAGCAACTATGAGTTGATCACCTTCACCATCTGACATGAAGCGGGCAAGTCAGTCAGCAATGCATAAGTCCTTGACTTCAGGAAAGCTGACTTTGACAAGTTCAGGAGGCTTGTTGGTGATGCCCTAAGGGACCATGATCCAAGGGGAGGGGAGTTCAGGATTAGTGGTTGCTCCTCCAGGGAGCAATCCTGGAAGCACAAGCAATGTCTATCCCATCTCGGAGGAAAGGCAGCAAAAGGGCACAGCAGCCCCCTGGGCTTTTCAGGGAACTAGCAGACCTCCTGCATCTATAAAGAAAGACCTATAAAAGATGGAAGGCTGGATCCACCTCAAAGGAGGAGTATTCTGCACTGGTCCAGCCCCATAGGTAGTGAAGCAGAAAAGCCAAGGCTGCAGCTGAATTTCAACTGGCAACACTTACCAAGGATAATAAAAAGTCCTTTTTTAGATATGTGGGGACCTGGAGCAAAAGCAAGGGTAACATTTGATCCCTGCAAAACCATATGAAACTACTGACAACCGACGGCCAGGAAAAAGCCAACCTGCTTAATGGGTATTTTGCGTCGGTTTTTCACCAGCCCCAAGGCACGGCCTTACTCAATACAGGACAGGACAGCCAGGGCAAGGAAAAATTGTTACCCTTCATCAATAGTGACCATGTGATGGGACACCTTGAGAGGTTGGACTCCTTCAAGTCAGCTGGCCCAGACAGTTTACTCCCCAGGGTACTTAAGGAGTTGGCAAGCATCATAGCGCAGCCACTGGCATGGATCTTTGAGAACTCGTGGCATTCAGGCAAAGTGCCCAAAGACTGGAAGACGGTGAATGTCATGCCAATCTTCAAGAAAGGGAGGAAAGTAGATCCAGGGAACTACAGGCCCAAGAGCCTGACCTCTATCCCAGGGAAGATCTTGGAAAAAAATTATCAAAGAGACCATTCTTGACAAACTGGCTGATGGCAACATCCTGATAGGTGCCAGAATGGGTTTGTTGGAGGTAAGTCTGACCAGAACAATCTCATCTCCTTCTATGACCAGGTGACATATCACCTGGACAAGGGAGAAGAGATTGACATCATATATCTTATGTTTAAAAAGCTTTCAATCTGGTATCCCATGATCATTTCATCGAAAAACTGGCCAACTGTGGCCTCAGCTATATCACAATCCACTGGCTGGGGAATTGGCTCTGAGGTCAGACCCTGAGAGTGGTAGTCAATGGAAGTCAATCATTGTGGTATGCCTTGAACGATAGGGTCACCCAAGTTTCCGTGGACATTGGTGTCAGAAGCAGACTGGCCTGGTTTGCCAATGACACCAAACTTTGGGGTAAAGCATCCTCACCTGAGGAAAGGATGGTGATCCAGGCTGAACTTGACAGGCTCAGAAAATGGGCAGATGAATACCTGATGATGTTCAACACTGAAAAATGCAAGGTACTCCACCTTGGGAAGAAAAACCTGCAGCATACTAATAGTCTCAGCAGTGCTATGCTTGCTAGCACCATGGCCAAAAGGGACTTGGGGATCATGATTGACCACAAGATGAATATGAGCCACCAATGTGATGTTTTAGCTGGCAGAGTGAGCAAAACTCTGGCTTGCATCCATACATGCTTCTCTAGCAAATCCCAGGATGTCATCCTCCCACTGTACTCAGCCTTGGTGAGGCTGCAGCTGGAGTACTGCATCCAATTCTGGGGTCCATAACTTCGAAAGGATGTGCAGAAGCTTGACAGAGTCCAAAGCAGAGCCACACACATGATCAGAGGACAGGAAAAAAGGCCTTTGATGAGAGGCTGAGAGCTATGGGGCCCTGATGGCTACCTATAAGTATATAAGGGGTGAACATCAGGATCTGGGGGAACGCCTGTTCACCAGAGCGTCCCCAAAGGATGACAATTGTCACAAACTCCTCCAAGTCTGTTTCAGGCTGGACATAAGAAAGAACTTCTTTACTGTCTGGGCCCCCAAGGTCTGGAACAGTCTACTGCCAGAGGTAGTGCAAGCACCTACTCTGGACTTCTATCTACTGTGCTTAAGTGCCTGAGAAACTGGATATGAAAGGTGGGCTGATCTTCCTTCTCCTCATTGCTTTTTTGTGTTTTTAATCTTAGAGGTAAGATGGTTGTTGTTACAAAGGTAGACATATCAATGTATTTTCAGAGACTCACATAAAATAGAAAAGAATCACACTGACTTGCTTAGGTCCATATATTCCTAACTATTAGCATAGATTTGGACCTTACATATGTCTCATTTCAATCTTGATCTACCCTGTTTGAGACCTTGAAAAAAATGATGGGTGACTCATCCTTCTCACTGCTGCTTTTGTGACTTTTGGTGATTGACCAGGCAATGTTGTGCTAATTTCCTTAGAAATTCATGACAACAATCCACTCACCAAAGAACTTACAAATTAAGTATAAAAGACAAAAGATGGAGGAAAGAGACAATATTTATCCAGCATAATAGGCAACTATTTTAGCGCCTCAGCAGTTTAATTCTTGTAAAGATTTTGACAGAAATTAGGGCAAAGAAAGGGGTTGAAAAAAGGTTACTGAGGCTAAAAAGGGACACACAGCTACACACAGTTCCTCCCAGGCTTGATGGTGCAGTATCTGAATAGGCATGAAAGCAATTGCTCAAAAAAAATCTAACAAGAGAGCAATGGAAATGCCAATAGGGATGTTTTTGAGATAGGTGTCAAACTGCAGATTATGAATGAGAAATGAATCTCACTTCTATTTTTCTCCTGCCTTAGGCACAGAGGAAGACTTACCATATTTTCCAACTTCCATATAAAAAGACAGTGGTAAACCTAGCTGCTTTCTTTAATGAACATCTTGCCACCAGTTCTACAATGTTCTGCATTCACTGATAACTACAGTTCACTGGTAAACACAAGCCACAATACAAATATTACATGTTACACTATGCAGCAAAGCAGCAATCAAAATACGATAAGATTTTACAAAATCATGAATCTAACCTGAACTGCCTACCACTGACCTTACTACTCTATTGGAGGTGGCCTCCAACATATATTATACTTTTGGTTATTTATAATTTTTTTCAAGCCACTAGTTGCCAAATACTCTATGCCTGGGAAAATTGAGCAAACCGTGTCTAATAGTGTCAAGGTGTTAATTTTTCCTTTCAAGAAGTCAGTGAAGTTACTTCCTACACAGAGGTAGCTGAAAAAACTCTTCAGAATCTCCATCCATCCATTCCTATACATACACTATGTAAAAGTAGTGACAACACAGCTCTAGCAGATTTTGAGTCCTGTACAACTTCTGATACCATTTCCACAGAGAAAATGTTATTCTATTATAAATCATGAGGATTATTGTAGGGAAATAAAGTAAAATTGGTACCAACAGATGCCATCTTCAAAACCTCTCCCTAGGCTTGGTAGACTCTACAGATGACAAGTCATTCCACAAGCCTTACATCTGAATTCTACTGAACATTTTAGCTGTCTTGGACTGCTTTCAGGCTGGATTTGTTAGGACTTCCTTTTGATTGTATGTAGGAGTACTAGGCTTGTGAACACAGCGTCTTTGAGATACAAAGATCTTTCTGCACCTCTTCAGGCACCCTTAATGTTGGAAGACATATTTTTCAGGCATGAAGCCAGCATGTGTATTTACAAAATCTAAGCATGTCCAACAAAATGTATGTTGATTTTTTTTCTACCAGAATGGTCCCACTTAAAGTTCAGTGTCACTGGAAGGGCATATTTAGAAATAACAATGACAACTCTGTTTTGTACTGTAATGTTAGAGCTGTATTGAAACCCTTTTTATACCCAAAATACAATGAATTTCTTCTGCAGACATGCAAAAATGTTCACAGTGAAATAAATATGTTTTCTCAATTACTGATCAACATGTTTGGAGTTAACATTATTGGTACCTTGCTCCTAGCTCTCTGCATTTTCTTCCATTTCCTAAATAGAGTTTATTTACTGCTTCAGTGCCAAGTTTTGTATTGAAAAAGCCTTGCTAACCTTTGTACTGAGAAGAGCATTTTTGTGCTGATTAAATACCATGCTTGTAAAAAAATAAGCCAGGAAAATACTGCTCACTCTGCTGCCACACTCTGAAATTTATTTCTGTTATAAAATATGACATACTTCTAGTTGTGACTCCTCTCAAACACATTTCTATGAAAGTATTTTCTTTTTTTAATTTTAGTTTAAGAAAAAAAGAAAGTAGCTGGGTAGATGACTGGCTGCTATATAATTAGTGATCCTGTGTGTCCTATTCCCCTGCCATGGTTGACATTTTGCATATACATTGAGTGAAGGTCAGGTTAGTAGAATTCCACTGCAGAAGGTCCAGCAGGAAAACCAGAAAGAAAAAGGTTCTTGTCTGTAGAAGTGCAAAGGGTTTGGGCAGAGCAAGAAATGTGCACAGTAAGACTGATTCTGAGCAGACACCCCCTGCTGTAACCATAATTTTTTAAAAATTGTGGGCAGAGGTAAGGGGAGAACTTGGAAAAAACTTTGAGTTCATATTTTCCAATATGGCAGAGGTCAACACACACTGAAAAAACAAAATCTGTAAATTAAAGCATTTAACTAATAAAAAGTTAAGTAATATTTACCAGTGCCTTCTGCAGTGCTGCTGACTCCGCACAGTCTTCCAAGTCTGAGGGGATCAAAACATACGTTTCTTCATCCTTGTGATTTATTTCGTATTTTGTGCAGCAAAGAGGCTCTGATTTCCAGCAAGTCATAAACTCGGCCCATGCTGGAGTCAGATACATGGCCTGAATATGCACTGTCCTTCACAATGCAGGGTGAAAATGGGCATCCGGTTACAAAATCCAATCCGACTTCTCATACCATGGATATACCTGAACACTGTCAGAGGTACTGTTTTTTCCATTCTTTGTTGGAAGCTCCTCCTCCTTGGCTTTGATCATGCTTTGTAGGGAATTCTCTTTGTAATATTCAGGCACTCCTTCAGCAATAATTGAAATATATATCTACTTTAAGCTACTGTATCGTCAGTGTTTCTTAAATTTTAACATTTTGAGAGGGAAGAGAATTAAGGACCTCCAAATGGATTTCACTAGGTGCACAAGATATAGCATACTGCTACATATAACACAGTACAAACTACCTCGTAACTTGGTTGTATACCAATATTTGTATGCCAAACTTGTTTGTATACCAGTATTTTCACAGAAAGGAAATATCCATTTATCTGATACAAGTGGGGATAAATAGGTAAATAGATGAGCCAATCAAGGAAGGAGGAAGGAGCCAGTCAAGGTAAATCAAGATAAATAGATGAGCCAAGGAAGGAGGCAACATGGGAAGGTCCTTAGAGGGAATAATAGGTTCTACACACAAGCCCTCACAATCAGTAGTACACAGTGACTGGTATTAATAGTACAACTTCAAAACAGAAATTCTACTAAAGAGTATTTTTCCAGTTACTTTGTCTAAAGAATTCTATTGTGTGGATGCTGGCTTTTAAATACACAGCAATTCACCCTCTATAAGGGGAAATGCCCACCCACTTTGATATAAAGCCCTAACTCAGGAGCAAGGCCATCAATAAGCAAACTGCAGAACTAAAGGGACTGCAAGTGTTGGAATGGTAGGACATGCAGTGTCAGACTCAGGGGTGGGCAAAATGTGCCTGTGGGCCGGCTGTGGCCCACCAGGCCATTCTATCTGGTCCATGAGGTCGCTAAAATATTTAGAAAATTAATAGTTATCTGCCCCTGCCTACCTGTCATGTGGCCCTCTAAATGCTTGCCAAAACTCAGTAAGTGGACCTCTGCCTGAAATAATTGACAGCCTCTGGTCAAACTTGAATGGAACTCAATTAAAAGGCAGCATTTTGGAGTCTTCACTATATGTTTCTCTGAACTTGCCCGCCCCCACACAGGGGGGGCTCATTCCCATCATAAATCCTTTTGTGCTTGTGATCTTTTAAAACATTTACTAAGATATTTTTTAAGCTTTTACAGGGCCCTCTACTATAGCATTAGTTTTGAATGAAGGGATTTTGAACACTAGACTGAACATTACCATTGCAGAATTCTATTGCAACTTTCAAGGTATTTGGACTTGAAGCTCTTTGTCCAATTTGCATACAATTAGAAGAGGATCCAAAATCTATTTTTAAAAGTTACTAGCCTTCATGGTTTTGAGGAAGATACTAAAAATGAAAAAAAAAAGGCTGACTCAGTACACCTTGAAAACTCAGAAGCTGGCAGGGGAAAAAATAGGAACCATACTTATTTAAAATCTCAGAAATTGTAAGGCACTCATATTTTTAGTGTAAAATTGTAATTTATGATTCTGGTATGCATGAAACTGTCTACATGATACCTAAAAGCTACAGTCAGCAATGGGATACGGTTCCTATTTCCCAGCTGAACAATGATCATGCTCTGGATAGTTTCAAGAAGTCAGCAGACTATAAAAGAAATGCATTATCAGTTTGGAAAACCCCAGCAACCACAGACTTCCATTCTCCAATTGTACCTTCATCTTTTTTCCATGAGAACGCTGACACTATTCCTGAATGTTGCATTTGCAAGTAATTTTGGATTTTCCAAAAAAACCAAACAACCCAACCCAAAAAGCCACAGTTAATATTGTCTCCCTTAAGTTACATACCTGCAACAAAACTGAATTTTAATGAAGAATAGTATTAAGGAATATAGAATGTTATATAAAGGCACTTTCCTGCCTGCACAAAATATTTATAAATTTGAATAGAGTAGCACTCCATTTTTATAGTCCCCTGTTTTTGTGTGCACTTAGCCTGTAGGGTTTCTTTATGCTAGAACTAAAAATAGGATTTGACTTTGACTTTTCCCCTCACCTTGAATTTGCTATTTTAGTTAAGGGAACAGTAGTTTGAGGAGAAAGCAGCAGCCTAATATAATTGCCCTTGATACATGCTGCATCATCAAGGAGCTGATTTTGAAAACTTTACCCACATTGACTTCAGCAGTAACACTTGCATAAATAAATTAGAAGAACTGCAGTTCTAATCCATAAAGCTGCCACCTTATTTGTTTTTAAAACATTTCTTTCAGCCTACCTGTCATGATGCCTACAAGTACTGTTGTTCTGGCATTTGCTAGGCACATGGAAAATGAACAGTATTGCTTTTATACTACATATTTTGGTTTGTTCTTACCTCAGTCTCCTACCTACTGTATCAGTTTGTCTCATTTACCTGTGGCACTATGTCTAATATTTAGATTATAGGCTTCTGGGGCAAGGGCCATATTTGTATTGGATATTAAGCACGCCTGGCAAAACAGGACTGCTGATTTTCCACTATGTTTCCTTGGTGCTACTGTAAAGCAAATGAACCACTTTTTCTCATGAGCAGTGTTTAGGTCATGCTGTAGCCATGATGGTCCAGGAACTTTTACCCTTTCACAAATTTTATAGTGCACTCTGAAAACACTTCCACTTGAGCTCCTTCTAGTCTTCTTTGTTTAGGGAATCTGTATACTGAGAAAGATCTGCCACTGCTCAGCTGCAGCTGCTTCATTTTGAAAGTCAATACTATAGAAAAATTGGGGGGGGGTGTTATTCTAGATAAGGAGCAAAATCCTGGAAATAAATATGGACATGAAGACATCTAGCCTGTTGGCAATAATTCATCTTATTAATCAACAAAGCATTCTTGTCTGATCTGTTCAAAATTTCATCGAGGCAGTAAATGGTCATTCTCTGTTCTGGATAGTTATCTCCTATTGTCACCAGTTTTGGATTTGATTTTTTCCATCTTAGAACACTATCAGGATAAGAACTTACTGCTGATGGATTATGGATCTAAGATTTAATTGGATATACTTCCATCACCTAGTTTACTATTCAGAATATTTATATTGCTCATGACTGTGGCACTTTTATAGAAGACAGGGTGTTTCTTAAATATCTGGAGGATTTTTTTCTTTGTTTGTTTGTTTTTCCAGCAGGATACCCTGTATTGTAGGCATATAGGGCTCCTATGTGTAATTTCAGCACATTGGAGCAAACTAATCGATTAATCAAGCAGACTAATCTAGACTCATCAATTAATCCAGCAGATTAATCAAACCTTCTGGATTGTGGAAATTACTGTACTTCAGCAGCCTCCAGCATCACATGCATCAGCATCCCCATGCTGAAAAATGGTGGTGGGGCACTTTCAACTAAAGCTGGTTCAATAAGCTTTAGTTCAAAGTGCCCCGCTGCCATTTTTCATTGGGAGGATGCTGATACATGTGATGCTTTGGGCTCTTTTAATTAGCACTGCTCTCAGAGCTGCACTAACTGAAGCACCCCTTCCACCCAATGCCTCCTGGAGCACATGTATAAATGCTCATATTTTCAGAAAAGGTTTTAGGCAAACATTCTGCTTTCCATGGTTAAATTTAATGTGCCACTGTGGGGAGCATTTTCAGAGGGCAAGAAATTGATTATTGAGGTTACCAGACAGGATGAATTACTTTAGGTCTTAAGTCATAGTCTGGAATTTTGTTTCGTTGATATTTGAGTTAATTTGTTAATCTTTTCCCTTCCCAGGCCAGAGAACCATGATTTTTGACTGGAAAAATACATGATATCACTAAGAGTGACAAAACTTTTTGTGGCTTATGTCCACTGTATCCAGATATGGTAAAATATATTTGCCTAGCAGACTGGAGATGTCAGTAGTTCCTGAGATCTCCAGCAAGATTCACTCTGGACACTCACATTTTTTGCCAGACAGCTGCTGAATTATCTTTGATAGCAGGTTATGAACCCTTATATACTTGTGATTTGTCAGTGTTTATTGCAGCTTAAGTCTAACAAGTTTATTTTTAGAATGTAACTTCAGATTTTCAAAATTGCCCTATCTTCTGTCATTGTTTTTGTGTAAAATGCATCTCTATGACTTAACAGGTCTTCACATCCAGAGAGACCACTGAAATGGCTAATATCTTTGCTTATTGTAGTGGGGTTGCCAGAGAGAAAGGTAAAACTCATTATAATCTTCATTTTAACAACAGAAGCACAAAGGAGTTTTCAGCTTCATTTACATCACTATCTAAGCATTACAGTCTTGGTGAGCTTTACTAGATTTTTTTTACCAAAAAAAATAAAAATAAAAAATCAAGTCTGAAGGAACGTTTTTTCTGCTTTCTTTAATTAGTCCTTTCCTCTTTCTTGCTCAACAATACAGTACTCAGATTATTAATTATGATTATTTTGTTTATCTTTAATTATCTAGCTTCCCTGAAGCTTTTCCCAATTTGGTTTAAATAGTGGAAGGAGAGTGGAATATTACATCCCAAAATCTGCATTGTGACAATTGAGACATGGCCTATGACTTCTTGCTCTCTCTAGACCAGAGGTTCTCAATCCTCAGGCCACAGCCTGGTGCCAGGCTAGGTGGGATTGGCTGCCAGTCCATAGCACGGTTGGCTGCCAGCCCGGAAGTGGCCGCGGCAAACCGCAGCCCCCCAGAGCTGAGTGGAGAGGCCACAGATCCTTTTGCAGGACACACAGCAGCACAGAATTTAGCTGCAACCCCCTCCCCTGCCCAGGGTGGGGGTGGGGAAGTCCTTACCTGTCTTTCAGTTGGAAATTCCAGCTAAGGTCAGCTGTGACTGCTGGGCAGCCGTTTGCTGGGCTGCGACATAAAATCTTTGGGAACCCCTGCTCTAGACTAATAAATTTTGCATAATTTTTCCTATAAAATTACTTGGCATTCAAAACCCTTGCTATCTCCTCCTTTCCCTTCCCCCTGTCGTACACACATACCATTTTAGCCTTTCTTCTGACATGCTAATTAAATTCCATCGTGATCAGCCCAGCTGACATGTACAATACTATGTAATCGAGTTTCCACAAATGTAGTGGGCTGGCATAAAAGTTTGGTTGAGTCAGATGGCCAGAACCATTAGGTTTGCAAGAAATTGTATTAGTAGACATTCTCTTGGGATATCAACTGATTTTATGTTACTTGTACAGAGCTATATCTTACATTCATTTTAATGGGCAATTATGTCAAAGACATAAATTTTGACTTAATAGTGTTCACAGTTTCTGTGCAGTAAAAGTGTCTTAACTAAATTTTACAATGTTTTAAGAAAGGAATTTCTCAGTTGGCATATTTAATTTCTTAAACTGAAAGCTTTCTTGTTTCTATAATGCAAACATCCGATGAATCTACAGTGACAAATTAGTGACAAATCTACAATGACAAATACTAGATAGGGCACTATGTAAGCAGGTTATTCTAGAATTTTTATTCTTGTAGTTCATAAATTCTATGCATTTGATTAAACCTTAATAAAAAACAGAATTTCATAAGAAAAACAAATTGATAGTCAATAGCCATAAAAACCAATAACTTTCAAAGAAGTAGGAGCAACCTATTTAAAAGAATGTCAAAGAAAGTAGTGAATACATTTACAGTACAAAGATTACAATATAAGTATATCAACACAAAGGTTATTTCTTTTCAAGATGCATTAATACAGCACTTATCATTCCCTGAATACTGAAGATTATAATACAAAGTTCAAGTACCAAACAAACATGTTGTGATGGCTGAATGTATTTAAGTGTTGTAAGCACTGAAGAGAAAAAGGAAAATGTGGATTCAAGGAGATAATTTATGGTTTACCACATTTTTTTTTTTTGCTTTGTTGTTGGAAATTCAAACAAAATAGTATTTGAACAAGTAGTTCGATTTAGGGTGATTACCATGCAATGGTACTGTAATCAAAGTTGTGCTGGTGTGCCTCTTTTCATTTCTGGAACCAGAAAAGTCACTTCTATACTGTATAGCCAACAAGTGATCTTCTTTACTAAAGTCCCAGATCAAATGATTTTTGAACAAGCAAGGCCATAGCAGTTATTTATGACTGCCCAGAACCTTGTACCATCAAGAAACAGCCATGCTTCAACGCTCCACACAATTGGTGGGATCAATAATTCTCATGAAGAAACCCCCAACATAAGTCAGGTCACAATCCACTTACACCAGCATTACTGTTAGATAGATTTTACATATCCCTTTGTCCAAAAGTCACACATTTTTAACTTGAAGTGGGAGAAGAACTGGTAATGTGCATTCTATGTTCAGGGCTGGGGATATTTCTCTCAAAGCCTGATCTTTTTTGAGCATGGGATGCATCTGGTTGATGATTCTTTTTATCCAGTAAAGTGTGGCACAGTAGGTGACCACCATGGAGATTTTATCACACCGCCAACTCTACTATGAAATATGAACTTTCATTTCTACCTAGGAGAAATTTTCCAATCTTTTCTCCTATGTCCAAAGAAAACTGCTTGTGCCCGAATGCTTGCAAAGGAAGATTTTTTTTTTGAAAATATCTAGTTGGTCTAATAAAAGATATCACTTCTACCGTGAGTTTTGATTCCAAAATGCTTTGCAGGATTACCCATCTGTCTGGAATTAGGAGATAGAGGCCCAGGCCACTTATCAGGGTTGAAGTCCTGGTAATCCAAGGTACCACACCCCCATCCCCAAAACATCCCCTGCCTCTCTCAAGGAAGCTCAGACAGCAGGACCTGGACCATGCTAATATTTTTTTTAATATGGGGCTCTGGTAGAAGTGTGTGTGTGTGTGTGTGGCTGTTACTGCAAGTGAGAATACTAGCACCTGAAAGCCCTTTGGTCTGGGGATAGAAAAAGCCCCCATAGCTTTGCAGCAAAACCCCAGGGTTTTTTTGGTTTTGGTTTTTTTCCCTCCCTTTCCCCAACCATTTCTGACTTTTTCTTTCCCTCTCTTTTTCCTATAGATAAGTATAAATAAGCTAAGACATAGGATAGACTTCAGCATTTTTGATATTTTGGTAGCAAGTTGTATTTGTTTTGTTTTTTCTCCTTCTTTATATGGTATAATTATTATGTGTATATTGATTTTTACTTTTCTATATTAGTGTTTTACTGCTACTATATGATTTAGGCCTACACATGTAAGTTAGCATAAGTCATGTCAAGTTTCCATTTTGTTTGTCATCCTGTCCCCAGGCCTGGTTGTGTAACCCATGACTCACACCTACCCCTCCTATGCAACTTGGCTCCTGAATGAATGGGGATGAATGAGGGTGCTTGAGAGACAATGGCAGTGGGTATAAAAATACCTCCTTCTGAATAACCAGTCATCAACACCAATACCTGGACCAATGACCTAGCCCTTGGAACAACCCTCAGCATTCAAGAAACAAAAAATGAGGCAACCCACCATTGTGCCAAGGCTGCACCTCCTCAGTACGAACACCTGGAGCTCTCTGGAACAGGGCTGACCTTGCCTGGACAGGCCCTCCCATAGGAGATCAGAGGTAATCTGCCCCATAAAAGGGGCAGTGAAGACTGACTCCTGAGGACACCCTGTCTATCTGGACCAGCTCCATGCCACACCACCTATCCACCCAGAGGCCCTGCCAGTGCCCCCCCCCCCTCTGGACAACACCTGCTGGACAAAGACCCCTTCCCAGGCTGGATAGGTAGCTGTCAACTCTCACCCTCTCTTCAACCAAGGACTTGGACTCGTTTTCTCTTCTCTACCTGGACTCCAGCCCTTCCACTAAGTCTCTTTCTCCTGCTGCCATTGTAAGTGTTTGTGCGTGTGTGTGTACCAATAACTTCAGGGCTGTGTAGAGTGTTGTTTGTTTAATAAACCTGCTATTTGGACCCCTGGCTCGCTGCCACCTCCAACACCTGTCCTGAGCTCCTCTCTGCCTCCAAACCCCCGTTTTTTTGCCACTGTCTTATCCCCACTGCCTTTTCCTTTTCCCCTGAGCAAGCAGGTTTCTGCCTCAGTTTCTTTTCTGTCTGTCTCCTCCTTGCCTCCACTTATCTGCCCCCCGCCAATATCTCAGCTGTCTGCCTCAGTTTCCAGCCCCACACTTCCAGGTTTCTGTCTCTCTCTCTTTCCTGGCTGTCTCCTCCTTGCCACCAGTTTTCTTTTTTTTCCCCTCCCATGCACCAGTGACCGCAAGTAATCCTGGGGCCATTTGATCTTAAGTTAACCCAAGCCTCAGTTCCTCAGTCAGTGTATGTTATATGAGTTAGTGATCTGTGTATGTGTACTGAGTGTGCGGGTATGGACAATTGATTTTTGTCTATTTTTTAGTGTGTATGTGCTTGAATTTGTGATAGGTATGCATGTGCCTAGGCTGGTTTGGATGTGTATGTGCCTGAGCTGGTAGTGTGTGTGTGTATGTGTGTATATGCACCTAATTGATTTGTGTGTTTGTATATGTGCAATTGTGTCACACCCTCCTTTATAACAGCAGCATATTTTGAGATCCTGAGAGTTGGCCTGACCCCGCAGGGCAACAATTCATTGGCAAAGACCAAGCTCACCTAGGGTGACCATCTATCCTTAATTGAATGGGACAGTCCTGGAATGGGAACTTCAAGTCCTGGTCCCAGGCTGCATGACTTGGGGACAGCATTTGTCCAGGAGCTGCAGCATCATGAAGGGATTCATGTGAAGTGGTGTGTTTCCCCTTGCAGGCTGGCAATGTTCCAACCTGCAAGGGGCAATTTGGGGCTGCTGGGAGCACCATGTGCATGTGTGTGAACACATGAACATGGCTGGAATACAGCCAGACAGCATAGAGAGCAGTTCCCTTCAGGTAAGTGAAGATCAAGGCCCCCATAGTGAGGAAGGGAATGGGGCAGGAGCTGAGGGTGTTGCCTAGTCAGGGCAATGCATAGACCCAGGGCATGGAGCAGGACAGTGTCACAGCTGTCTCCTCCAGTGGGTTGGATATAGTGGGGGAGGCAACTCCCTGCCATTGCGTGCATCTCCCAGATTTGTGTGCAGGGTAAGGTATAACAGGGCAAGGCCCTGTTACTACAGGGGAAGTGGAGTCTGAACAGCCTCACTGCCCAGAAGCACCTACACACACCCACCCGAGACCAGGAGGGACTCATCAAAGGGTGGGGAACTAGGTCCTGGGAAGTAATGAATCTCCCAGCAAGGGAGCCGACACAGGTGTGGTGAGTGAGAATTAGCTGTGTGGCTCTGCACGGGGGGGGGGGGGGGGGGGGGGGGGGGGGGGGGAAGGGAAGGTTTAAAAGACGCTGAAAGCAGCCTTAAGGGGATGTACCTGGCTGCAGCAGGCTGCCTGAAGTAAAGCAGCCACAAGGAGGGTCTAGAGCAGGGTTCCTATCTGTTCACTTGTTTGCTTGGTCATTTGCTTTGTTTGCACAACCCCACAGGCTCTGCAAAGCCTCTGAAAGATAAGAGGCAAGGAAGTGAAGGCTTGAAGAACTGCTGGAAGACAGCTAAGTGATAGTTTATTTGTTTACCTTTGTTCATTTTTTGTTGCTGATGAGCCTGGGGTGGCCTTGGTTGCTGCAGCAAAGGCAAGAGCCCTGAACAGTGGGGCCTTGGCCAGAGCCAGCAGCAAAAGTAAAATTGGTCAGCTCTAGTAGCTTGACCAAACATACCCTGCTTCATTCTGCCCAGAATCAGCCCACAGTAGCTTGCACAGAGGCAGATGTGAGCTGCCTGCTGTGGGCCCATGCTCCCTGCACTGCTACCCTCCCCATGGGAGCCCCATGCTGATATACTGATGTGCCCCCTGCCTATGGAGCTAGGAACTGGCACATAAATCTGGGGCTGGGAGAGAAAAAGGGAGCTCTGGGAACAGTGCAGGGTGTGGGGTCTGGGTCTGAAGATGCTGGCAGATCCAGTGGTTTTTGACATACCCAGGTGGTACTGGAGAGTGGATTTCCCCTGCCTGCCCATCTGCACAGCTCTACAGCTTTTTCTGTCCCTCAGCGATCAGGGGGAGAATCTTGCTCCCCCTGTCTTGGGCTGTAGCACTAGAGTGTATCCCAAGCCATAGATTGTTCCCCTAGGGTGCTTGAGATCACTGTACATTGGGATGCAGGAGGACACCACAGAGGCAGCAATTGATTGGAAACGTGGACAAGCATTCATTTAAATTCTTGTTCACCAGTCAATTAGCACTTGAACCTCATCCAACGTAGCAGAGATGTTTGCTGTCAGTCATTTTAAAATTTAAAACTGCAGTGCTTTGAGGTGTCTATACACATAATTCAGGATGGGGTGGGGAAGGGGAACGTTTTAATTAGAGAGGCTTCCAGGCAGCCACTTGAATTAAAATGCCACAGCTTCACATGTATTAAAGCCCCTGGGTATTTTAAAATGCCATGGAACGCTTTATCTAAACCTCATTCGATGAGGTTTAAATCAAGTGCCCCACAGCAATTTTAAAATTAGAATGCAAAACAGATTTGATTTAATTGAGTCTGCTCCAATGCATTCTAATTAGACCATCAAGGAGCAAGTGTATAGGCAGCCTTGAATGGTTGCAAGCACCACATTTCAATCACTGGAACTGCCATTCATATGCACCTTTGAGAAATAAATAGAACCATAGCTTCATTACACCCACACATGAATGCACACAATTTCATATCGAGAATATACAAGCAAGCATTCCAAATGACTCTTCCAACATTAGCTTTTGATTAGTGAGTCCTTCATATGTCTGGGGACAAGATCAGAGTGTTGCATGCATCCACATTAGTAGGATGCTATAGCACCTGTCTTCCAGGCCTGGCCTCATGCTTTATTTTTTTCCTGCTGCATTGTTTAAACATAAGAACACAATCCATACCTGTAGTCAGTTCTTTGCAGGAACATCTAGAATGACAACCCATCCTCCAACAATGATCTGATTCTTGTTCCACCCAAAATTTAAAACCAACTGTCTGGGAGGAGCAGTGGCATTTCTAGTTAGGCAGTGCTGAAAGAGTAAATTGACTTTGACTCATTGTCATCTCTTGATTCTTGCTAATATCTGTCCACTCTTCACTGTTTAATGACCTAGTATTCTTTTTTAGTAATCTTGATTTTTTTCACTACTCAAACTATTTACTCTCCTTTCTTTTACAATTTTGCTGTTACCCATTCCTGGTAATGTGTCTCCTGTATTTCACAGTCCTTCAGACTATTTTTAGCTCTAGCTAAAAGCCTTAACTCAGGTGTGATGATATTAATTCAGGTGTAAAAAAATGACTGACAGTGAAGTATTAGAGACACTTTCAAGATTCTCAAGAAGCCTTGATTTTGTTGATTTTGTGTTGACTATAATGACTACAGGAATAATGACACTATCTTTTGTCTATTCTTACTATTATTTGCCTAGTGTGCTGTGTTTTTTAAATCTATGTATAAACTAGTGTACATTCCAAGCACTATAGTTATTTCTGCTTTGCTTTGAAACTGAACAATATAGTGGTAGTACTAGCATGTTTGTCTAAGTATTTAGTTTGTTTTTAACTGAAAAAGTGTGTTGTGTTCTATGTGATGATTTGCCATACTAGCTTCATCCCCTCCCCTTCACACTTCACACACAGTCTTTTCAAAATCCTAGATCTGCCCATGTCTGGCAAAATAAAGTTAGTGATAGAATTTCCTACAAGCTGTAATTGGTCAGAATTCTGAGCTGATCAACTTCCTCTATATATCCTCTAACCAACTAGATTTCAGCAAGTCCCTTTATAGAATGCCTGTGTACAAGAATGTGCATGCCACGCTAAATTTGCACGATGCTTAGGAGATTTGAGTTCTCACCATTTTTTTTTTTTTATTAGATACTACCAATGAACCAGCATCTATCACTTGTAGAAATCAAAAATCACTTGTAGCCTGGTAAACTGACTCCTTCATTTTCCTGGAGCAGAACGATTGAAGGTTTGATTCCCAGATAGGGACTCAGGCCATTTTATTTATGTAAAATACCCACAGACCATGGCCAACAGAGTATTGACCACTTAACTTGCCCCTTATTATTAATCAATAAGTAGTTGACAGATAAGTTTAAGGAATTTTATTAGGGTCTACTTAAGGAACTCTATTCCCATTTCATAATATGAAAATATATGCTTATAGTAACATTTTTAGCTTCATTAGGATAATATACCTTTTAGGTATAAGAAACCTCTTCGATATACAAGTCTCAAGTTTTCTTATTTGTGTTGACATGCATTTCTAGCTGTTAGGGGATGCAGAGTATGAGCTAATTGTGGTAATATGACATGTCCTCTTCAAGGTCTTCTCAGTGAGATTGAATAAGTCTTTCATGGCATTCCCTCACAGGAAACAGTAAAAAGAGGTGAGTAAGGTAGCTAAAGGTCACATGGGGTGGTCATTAGAGTCTGCTGGATAGCAGCTGTTGGGATGTTACCCAAATTCCAGTGGCTAAAAGGCTGTCACAACAAGGCTGAAGCTTCAGTGGAGCCATGCTAACCTTTGTCAAGAACAATTTCAGTGATCTAGCTGTTCTAGTCTTTATTCTAATCATTCAGAATTATGTTTAAAGAGAAAAAAAGACTGCCTTAGGCAAGTGCAAATGCAACAGCAGACTTCTGATTAAGACTACTGTTCAAGGCCCTGCCTAATCAATTTTTTGTGATATTTAGCAGTTAGAAGTAAATGGTTCACCCATGCTGCCTCAGTGTGAAGACTTTGAAGTTTACCCAGCTCAGTTTGAAACAAAACCGTCCTTAAAAAGCATGAACATGCAATGATTATGGAGCACAGAAGCACTTTCCTTCAAGATAATTTGCAATTGTTTTCAAACAATCTTAAAGAAACTGTCAGCCAGGCAGATCAATTATATAGCTACTTTGAAATTAAATTTGGTTTAGAGCTTATTTTCTGACATGAAGGATTTAAAGATCTTTTTTTCCAGGCACTTGTCAAACACGAAAGAACCAAGGTTATAAATAAGTTAGGTGATGTCATATGGAAAAACAAAGTGATGTTACACTGCTCTGTTGGCAAGGCTGATTCTGTCTATTCAGATAAACTTGCCTGCTCTTGTACAGTTCCACACTTAACAGATGCAAAAAAACACTTCATTCAAATTATCATGCATAATTGCCACCAATTTTTTGCCTCATGTATTTGCATCAGTTGATAAATAATGGTATTCGGCAGCATTTGGTACTCACTGAAGTTGCAATGATTTACTTAAAACAATTGCTTTCCACAGATATGTGGGTATTTCAGTTAAACAAAGATCCATAAATAGTAACTTGCTTGCAATTGGTTAACACTGCTCACAGGATGAAGGGGTGGGAGTAGTAATAACATTTCCCATTACAAGCACTGTTGTGAAGGCCTGTTTGGTACCACCGGGTTCAGTAGTCCCACCATAAAGCATTTACTACTGTACAGTCTGTGCTAGCAATTAAGCTATTGAGACACCAGTCCTTTATCATCTACAGAAATAAATACTTTAGTTCCAAGAAAACGGACTTGTACTTAACACACATTCATTTAACAAAAGCGTATATTACTTTTGGCAGATATATTGGCTGCCATGCCAGTACATATTATTAAACTCTAAATAAAAAAAAATGCATTTCATTACAAAAAAACCAGCACCATCAAGCTACAACTGGAATTAACGTAAGAGTTTGTTTTAAATAAAAGGCAGTTTGTTTTCCTATTGAGCTAAATAGGCAAAATAATTTAGAGTCCCATCATGTAAAAAAACCAAAATTGGTTCAGTTCTTGTACTAGTATTCATTGTTCAAAAATTTGTGCTAATTGATACTAAATTAATAGTACTTTTTCTTTGAAATTATGCAATTAAAGTGTAATACAAAGAAGACAGCAATTAAGATTTGTAGAAAGTTTATTTCCTCATTGTTCCCCTTGTACTCCAAAATACATTTTATCAAATAAAAATAAGAAGCACTTGCCTCAACCATGCCCTAAGGGTTATAGTTAAGAAAACAGAAACTAAGAAAAGCTTTATATCGGTACAAGTCAAGTGGAGGAATTATTTACTTTCTTACATGGTTCCATAGGCCTCTACAGATCATGGGTATTGCAAAATTCTCAGATGCAAAGATCTGGCATTTTATCTTAAGTTCCCATGTGGACTCAGCTGCACAAGAGTTCCACTAAAGTGATCAAAATCCACACACGGATCTTTCTGGATCAAGGCCAATATTAAAATCTAATTTTGTAAGCATCTTCACATTCCTTTTTTTAGTATATGCCTTTAATGTTGCATTGAGCATTTCTCTTATTGGGAGAGGGAAAAAATGACTCTGAACTTAAGTGTTGTGTCTAAGCTGCAGCTGTAAAAATATCCTCAAGCCAAGTAGTTGTGGCTTCATAAATTCATACAATTATTCAAAATATTTCTCTCTCAGATTCTATTTGTCTTATGAAATTGTTATTGTAAGTCTGGGCATATACATGAGGATAAGGGGATGAATTTTTCAGAAACAATATGAGTCATGCTGGGTCACTACCACAGGCTTTAATCAAAGCTAAGCAAAGAATTCATGTACAGAGCCTTGCAAATGTACAAATAAACCTGTTATGTGGATACTAATAAGTATGGGGAGAAATCATGCCCCCATTCAAGTCATAGTATCATAGTGCTTAGGGTCTGAAGGGACCTAAACAGATCATCAGGTCCGCCCCCTTACCCCAGGGAGGAATAAGTGCTGGGGTCATAACACCCCATCCAAATATCTATCCAGCCTCCTCTTGAAGACTCCCAAGGTAGGAGAGAGTAGCATCTCCTTTGGGAGCCCATTCCAGAGCCTGGCAGCCCTAACTGTAAAGTAATGCCTCCTGATGTCCAGCCTGAACCTTCTTTCTAACAATTTGTGGCTGTTATTCCTAGTAACCCCCGGTGGTGCCTGGAGGAACAGAGTCTCACCCAATTTCCACTGCGTCCCCCGCCCCCATGAGTTTGTAAATAGCCACAAGATCCTCTTTCAGCCTTCTCTTGTGAAGGCTGAATAGAGTCAGGCCCTTTAGCATCCCTTCATAGGGCCTGCCCTACTGCCTTTTGACCATGCGAGTGTCCCTCCCCTGGACCCTCTCAATGCTAGCCACATCTCTCTTGAAGTGTGGTGCCCAGAACTGGATGCAGTAATCCAACTGCATCCTTTTCAACACCACATAGTGGGGAAGGATCACCTCCCTGGACCTGCTTGTGATTCATCTGTAGATTGACGACAAGGTGCGGTTAACCTTAGTGACAGCTTCCGCACATTGGTGGCTCATGTTCATACTGGAGTCAACAATGACTCCAAGATCCCTTTCTGTCTCTGTGTTGACAAGAATGGTATTCCCCAGCCTATAGGTGTGTTTCTGGTTCCTTCTGCCTCGATGCAGTACCCTGCACTTGTCTGCATTGAATTCCATCCTGTTCTCATCCGGCTACCTCTGTAACCTGTCTAAAGCTAGCTGGATTCTGTCCTTCCCCTCCAGCATTCCTACCTCACTCCACATCTTAGTGTTGTCAGTGAATTTGGACAGCATGCTTACCACACCCACATCCAGATTGCTGATAAAGATGCTGAATAGTACAGGCCCCAGGACCGAGTCCATGGGGGACTCCACTGCCCACATCCCTTGAAAACAACCCATCCACTACCACTGTCTGGGTGTGACCACCTAGCCAATTTGCCACCCATCTGACTGTGCAGGCATCAATGCCAAAGTCACCTAGTTTTTTTGAGCAAATGTGATGAGAAATCTTCTCAAAGACCTTCTTAAAGTCCAGGCAGATGACATCTACCTTGACACCCTCATCCAGGGACTTTGTGACTGGATCATAAAAGGAAACCAGGTTAGTCAGGCAGGATCTGCCTTGAATGAACCCATGTTGGTTGCCCCTGAGCATTACCTCCCCTTCTGGGCCCTTGCAAATGTGTTCCATGATAATTTTCTCAAAGGTTTTCCCAGGGACCGAGGTGAAACTGACTGGCCTATAATTGCCAGGGTCCTACTTCCTCTCTTTCTTGTAAATGGGGACCACACTGACCCTTTTCCAATCCTCTGGTACCTGGCCACAGACCCATGGCACTCATATAGCTGTGCCAGGGGCCCCACTATGACCCCTGCCATGCTGCACAGGGTGAGGGAGGGCGCTGCCACAAGGCTCCAGTGACCCCCATGGCAGTTGCTACTGGCAGTGAATGCAGGGCTTTTTGTTTTGAGTCCTGGACTGCTGGGGCCAGGCAGGGTGTGGGGTGACATCAGGGGTGGGTCCAGGTGGGGAGGGCAATTGTTCCCCTCTGTCCCATGCTGTGTGTGGGGGCTCTTCCATGAGGCCCCAAAGCCCTCAGAGCCCCTGTTACTGAGAGGTAAGTATGAGGCTTTTTTTTCTTTTTAGGTACTGAGGGGGTGGGGCTGGGGAAGCAGCCATCAGGGGAGCTAGAGATGCAAGCAGTGGATGGGGTCAGGTGGGGCAGCCATTGTAGGTCTGGGGGTGGGTGAGGCAGCCATCAGGGGGCTGGTGGTACAAGCAGGGGAGTGGGGAAAGTGGGCCCTGCAGGGGGATGGGGGCCCTGCGGGTGCCATGTGACTCCTGTCGGGGAGGCAGCAAAACATAGGTATTTAGAATTCATTTCATCATGATGGTGGAGATACTAGTAGGCTTCCAAATTGCTTTAACACTGTAGATATATCAATAAAACATTTCCCAACTGATCTCTCTCTCTTGTTCTGTGTGTGTGTGTGTGTGAGAGAGAGAGAGAGAGAGAGAGAGAGAGAGAGAGAATCTGTATATATGTCTATATCTATATATAATGGTCTTTTGTTTTAATTTTGGAGGTGTTGCGCTGTGGGGTCAGGCCAACTCTCAGGATCTCAATATTGTGCTGTTAGACAGGAGGGTGTGACACAATTGCAAGTATACAAACACACAAATCAACTGGACACACACACACACACACACACAACTAGCTCGGGCACATGGATACCTATCATGGATTCAAGCACATATACACTAAACATTAGACAAAAATCAATTGTCCATACCTGCACACTCAGTACACATACACAGATCACTAACTCATATAACATACACAAAATGACACACACACTCACCGGGTCACACACATACAACCCACCTACACATAGGTAAGTTCCTAACTTGGATGGCACGGTATATATGTGTGTGCTTGGGGTACCTGCAATACTTGGGGGAAAGTTAAGGTAAGACAGAGAGTTAAATTGTAGGGTGTGAAAGTCACCAGAACTAAGATTAGAACCAGTGGACTACGGAGAAGATGGCTGAGGAACTGAGGCTTGGGGTTACTTAAGGTAGATTGCAGCTGGAACCTGAGACGGACAGCTAAGATATTGGGGAGGGGGTGCAGATACGTGGTGGCAAGGAAGAGATGGTTCAGGAAAGAGAGACAGAGAGGCAGAAACCTGGGAGCCTGGGGCTGGAAACAGGCTGACAGCTGAGAGACTGTGGGGGCAGATAAGTGGTGGCAAGGAGGAAACAGGAACCAGACAAAAACCAAACTTGGGGTTTCAAAATAACAGGTTTATTAAACAGACAACAAACTACATAGCCCCATGAAGTTATTGGTTCACACACACACAAGCACTCACAATGGAAGCAGGAAAAAAACTCAGTGGAAGGGTTGGAGTCCAGGTGGAGAAGAGAAGTAGAGTCCAAGTCCTTGATTGAAGAGGGGGTGATAGCTACCTATGCAGGCTGGAAAGGGGTCCTTGTCCAGTAGGTGTTGTCCAGAGGGGGGGGGGCGGCTGGCAGGGGCTCTGGGTGGATAGGTGGTGTGGCATGGTGCTGGTCCAGATGAAGAGGGCATCCCAAGGAGTCACTCTTCACTACCCCTTTTTATGGAGCAGACTACTTCTGATCTCCTATGGGGAAGGCCTATCCAGGCAAGGTAAGTCCTGTTCCAGAGGATTCTGGGTGTTCTTACTGAGGAGGTGCAGCCTTGGCACAATGGTGGGTTGCCTCATTTTTTGTTTCTTGAATGCTGAGGGTTGTTCCAAGGGCTGGGTCATTGGTCCAGGTATTGGTCTGGATGGTTTGGTCATTTAGAAGGAGGCATTTTTAGACCTACTGCCATTGTCTCTCAAGCACCCTCATTCATCCCCATCCACTCAGGAACCAAGTTACATAGGAGGGGTAGGTGTGAGTTATGGGTTACACAACCAGGCCTGGGGACAGAATGAAGACTTGACAAACAAAATGGAAACTTGGCTTAAGATAACTTTTATATGTAAGCCTAAATCATATAGTAGCAGTAAAACACTAATATAGAACAGTAAAAATCAATATATACATAATAATTATACCATATAAAGAAGAAGAAAAAACAAAACAAATACAACTTGCTACCAAAATAAAATGCTGAAGCTTATCCTATGTCTTAGCTCACTTGTACTTATCTATAGGGAATAGAGAGGGAAAGAAAAAGTCAGAAATGGTTGGGGAAGGGGAGGGAATGCATTTTAAAAGGAAAAAAAAACTGGGGGTTTTGCTGCAGAGGAACTTTTGCTACAGAGGGAATTTTGGGTATTTTACAGAGTGACCTTGGGATTTTTTTTTTATCAGGGATTTTTCAGTTTTCCAATAGGGAACACCAGAATTCCTGCTAGGGAGGCCAGTGGCAGGACCCTGCCTGCTCAGAGCTGGCACCTTGGACCCAGCTGGAGTCAGGAGAACATGCTTGACAGTTCAAAGCAGGTCACCACACCCGGAACATCTTCTGGGTGATAGCTACCCTGATGGCCGGATAGGGGGTACATATGACAGTAGAGCCGCACAAAGGCCAACTCTGAAGCCACAGCCTGCTGGCAGCTGGCCAAAGAGCCAGATGCCTTTACTGGCTGTGCAGTCCCCATCTGGGTCTGGCAGGTACAAAGCAGCCCCCACTGCCAGACTACTGTAGTAGGTAACAGGTGCAGGGAACTCTCAGGGCTGCTTCAGTAGTTCAGCTGGCACAAGGGGTGGTATGCCAACTGGCCAGGCTCCAGAAGCTCCTGAGAATGAGTAGCCCTGAGCTACTTGCCAGGGTAACTTTTTGTATTGATGGGGATAGCACTGGTGCTAGCACTGGTGCTGGCCCTGGGCTCTCGCTCGCCCTGGCTGCAGATCCAGGAGGAGCCACAAGGATTATTTTGCCCCAAGTGGCACAATTTGCCCCACACCAAAGTGCATGTCCAGGCATGTGCACTGAGGCAAAAAGCCCTGGCTCAAATTTGCACTGTTTCTATTTGAGCTGTTCCAAGCGCACGTGCTGGCATGTATGGACAAGCCTAATGATGGTGATTCCAGAATTTTTTGTAGAAGATTCAACTGTGCCTGATCAAAAATGTTTTGGGGTAGTCATTATTGTAGAGTAACTATAAAAAACTTCATCTATATCCATGGAAACTCACTGAAGTCAAGACCACTGTACAAGGTGTAAGACAAATTCAACCCATTAACTGTACTTGAACAATCCATATGGGAGGGTCAGGAGAGGGGTGGGATCCCCAAGGTCTGATGCTCCCTTGTAGTCAGATTTGCTTGCTGTGCTCTCTGGCCTCTCTCAAACCTCCTGTCTCACCTGCTGGGCCTTTGATATTAACCATGATATACAAGGGAGGCTGCCTCTAGAGGTCAGAGTAATTTCTTCAGTGCCCTCCCTCTTGGCTCAGTCCTTGGGGCTTTTTCACCTCCAAATTTAGTCTTAGGGATTTCCCTTAGTCTTATCTCCTTATGCATCTCTAAAGTCTGTTTTCCCTTTAACAGAAGGAAACTGGATTGTCTGAACCCTAAATGTGGACCCTTGGCCCTAATCGTGCCTTAGAAGCTATAATCATGGGTTTCAGCCAATCTCCATAGCCACACCAATGCTTCCCTGGGCCAGACAACTAACTTGGCTCCCTGGGCCTCAAACCCTTTTTCAGGTTGAGCCTTCCCAGTTTAGGGTTGCCTATTTCAGTATAGCTAGCTCCAGAATAATCACCTCTCAGCCTGCTCACACCTACCCCTTTGGCCCTCTTTTACTCCTTTTCTTCCTAGCAGCTGTCCTCACATAGTGCACTTTCCCTGTAAAGTAACAGGGTCCTCTGGTTCCCTGTTACATCAAGTTATGTGGATAATCTAATAACAATCCCTCTTCTCCTACTCAGTATAGTACACATTGGTAGTGCAGTTATTGTCTTTATTATGAATAAATGTCTTACCTGAATTTCTAGCTGCTTCTAATTATATCATGATTATACCATCAGTAGTGTAGCTTTCCCTTCAGGTTTTACTGAAGTTTGTTCTTCTTATCTACGAGTATACAACAGGAAAATAAAATAAACTGTCCATGAAAGCAAGTCAAAACAATCAGGAAAACACTTTATTCCAGACAGTTTATTCCAAAATAACTCAATAGTAGGGGTGTGCAAAGCTTCAGGTACTGATTTGATTTGGAGAAGATTTGGCCTAGTTTGGAGTCTGAATATCAAAATCCAAATTGAATAAAAATAAAAACGTCTGAAATGATTTGAACACCTCCAAGTCAATTCATAAAAGATATGGAGAGCTTCAGAGATTTGGACAGTCCCCACTCACTGCCACAGGGAGCTGGACCCGGACTCCATGCTGGTAAGTGGGGGTGGTGAGAGGAGGACTGAAGGAGAGAGGAGAGGACCAAGGGGGGGTCCCCGACCAGGCCCCTTCTCCTGCCTGCTCCCCCAGCCCTGCCAATGTCTGCCCTGCCCAGCCCCAGCTCATGACTCTTAAAAAAAAAACAAAAAAGGGGCCCCATTCACTGGCTGCTGCCAGGCAGGGGGGCTGATCCCTGCTGCCCCCTACTGCCCCCATTGCATGGGGGGCTTTGCCAAGAGCTCCATGAGCCCCACCCGCTCCCCCAGCCCATCTCATGACTACCCGGCCTGGCCTCAGCTTCTGGTTCTTTAAAAAAAAATAACAAAAAAGTCCCGAACTCACCAGATGCTGAAGCAGCCTCAGGGCTTCTAGGGGCTCATGGCAAAGCCTCCCAAAGCCTCCCCGCCATGCAGCGTGGGGCAGTGCAGGGCAGCAGGGATCACCTCCCTGCCTGGCAGCAGCCAGTGAGTGGGTGCTTTTTATTTATTTATTTTTTAAGAGCCAGGAGCTGGGGCTGGGAGAGTGGGTAGGGGATGGGCAGCCCCCGCGTAACGTGGGGAAGTAGGGGCCAGCAGATATCACCTCCCATTTGGCAGGAGCCCATGAGTTCACAGCTTTTTTGTTTGTTTTTTTAGAAGAGGTGAGCTGGGGCCAAGCAGGGCAGCCATTGACAGGGCTGGGAGAGCAGGCAGGGGATGGGTTCTGTCCAATTTGGAGATTCAGCTGAATCGATTTGGGACAGTGTTTCAAATTACCAAATTGAATCACTGTCCCCCGAATCAGCCAAATCTGAATCCAAAGTGAATACCAGCTGTTTCACACAAGCCTACTCATTAGCCTGAAGACACCTTCCCAGAATTCTTAGAAGACACTCACCTTAGAGTTTTCTCTGATAGCTTCTCTAATGGGTCATAATTTAACTTATCTGCTCTGCATAGTGTTTCTTCTGGACAAAATTAATTCCTTTCTTGCATAAGGGTTTTACACCTTACTATGTCCACTGAAGATGCAAACTTTAAAAAAAAAAACCCATATAAAATAACAAAATACTGTAATTAGCTGTTATATTCATCTGGAATCTGTACAAGGTAGATTCTGGCTGTTTTAACATGATGACTGAAGTCCTTATCATTCCTGCAAATAAAGAACAATTTGGAAAACTATATAATAAGTATAACATTGATTTGGCAATATTGTTCTAAAATCTGTATCATTTCTAGTATTATCTCCATTCTGGAAGGTTATTTGAATATCTTAAGACTGTCTCAGTTTTTGTTGTTTAATCCCATAACTACTCAGGGAATGTCCATACAATCCACTTTGATCAATATAACTAGGATTAAGTTGATCTAAGTGTTGATCTATGCAGATGTTGATAGAGGTTAGATCAGGCAAAAATGACTTGCCCTATCTAAATGAGTTCACCTGATTGGGCATGGTTAGCCCAATCTACTGAATATCTGCCTCTGTTCCCCAGGGGCCTACCAATTCTTTCCCTCCCACAGACCCACTAGCTTCCCACAACTTACTTAAATCAAGCTTACGGTGCAGTTCCCAGCACCAGCAAATGTTTTGCAAGCCACTCCAGATCTATGATCATGAAATTTAAAGTAAACGTGATTGTAGATTGGTTATGGTGAATGTCTTCACATACCCTCAGGGTTAGTGCTCACTTTCAATGTTTGTCTGCATAGTGTATAGTTAAAACACTATGAACAAAATATTTTTAAAGACTTAAACTAAATATTTAATTTTTTTCCTTAATTTCTCTCTTGGTCTTTTTTTTTCATGGGAGGTAATATTCCAGGACACCGTAACTGTTATTCTATATTAGAAGAATGGCATGTGACAAAGGTTCCTTCCTCCTAACTTTTCTTTGTTATTTAGTAGGACATAAGGGGAATGGTTTTTTTCCCCCCCTTTTTTCCTACTGCTTTGTTTTGGAATATGGTCAGGTGGGTCTCTGCATCTGTATGGTCTCTTAACTTCACTGAAGCTCTACAAACATGTATAAGACATGGAGGTGAACATTAATCCTGCTACCTTCACTAATATTACTTACAGAGAAAAATTAAAAATAATTGTAGTAGAAGGGGCTATTTTGACATTCCCGTTACTGAAGTCAATGAAAATATACCACTGTTACTGTTTTGATCGGACTAAGCAATTCAGTGGATAAAAGTTATGAACTTGGTTATATAGACTAAATTATAACTTTGTCAGAACTCTGAGTTTAAATAAGGCATAAGAGATTTTCTCTGTCAAATGAAATATAACCTCAATTTTCTTAAGGTCTGAAAATGATCTGCAATTATTAAAAAAAAGTTGCATGCCTTTGTATGCAAGTATCAGCTAAACAGGAAAGATTGTGTGTGAACCATATAGTGTTATGGCATTTGTCTTAAACGTCACTGTTAGCTCAAATAGGAGAGCCAAGCCAGTTTTACCATTTCTATTGGCTTTTCCTATCTTTTTTCTGTGCTAGAAGTGGAAAAGTATTCTGGTAGAAAGACTTTTTTTTTTTGCCATAGAAGCCAAAGGCAATCTTAGAATGCAATGTCATGGCTATATTTAAAAAAAAACTCACAAAGGCTGATAGAATCCAAGCTATAGGCCTAAGACCTATATGTACTACAGTAGGTCAGTTAGGTGATGGAATTAATAATGATGAAGGTAGAATAAAGATCCTCCTTCTCCAGGCATCCACACACACACTACAACCATCAGATCAAGGTGATGGCAAATGCATATTATTTCTAAAGAAGTGTTTGATAATACTGCATTGTCACCAGAACTGTCATGCTTTAAGCGTGATGTCTTATATCAGGAGTCAATGTGAACTTCAACTAGTTCTAAAAATAGTGAGAAAAAAAAGCACTTAAATCAGATGTCTTTTTAAAAGAAAGAACTGGGGCGCACACAGCTGTGGAAGCAAAATCCTGACCTCTTCTCTTAAAGTGCTTTAAGTTAATGTAAATGTAGTTAATGTATGTAGCATAAAGTGCATACAAAGCCATCTTGTCTCCTACATGGGTTATTCCTGCACAGGAAGTAGGAAACTTACACTCACATGATTGGAGGATGCATTCTTCCATAGGGAGAGAAGAGAAAGGTTATTTGCTTCAGATAGAAGAGTGGAACTAGCTTTCAAAATATGCAGCTAATGGACTCCATGGAAGCCAATTTCTCTACACTGGATTTCCTTTTCAGCATGATTCTGCTGAAAAGGTTTTTTGATGTATCACTTCCCCTGAATCTGGCTGAAGAGTACAGCATGGAGTTAACCACTGGCCATTTTGTACAGAGCAGCTCTCTCTCCGAGCCCCACTCCACAACACAGTGCTTCAACCTTAGATGCTCCCAGAGATCCAGTGCACAAGCTTTTGCAGAATTTGAGGAAGTGAACATAGTTTAGCAGAAGGAACATTAATGCTGTGTCATTTACTTCTTTTGTCAAAGTGAACAACATTCCCCTTAAAGAATGCTACAGTTAAACCACTGATATGCCACATGGCATGGCAGATGTAAAAACACATCAGTATTAAAGCACATGTTTTAATTCTTTGATATAGTAAATTGATGGGCACTTTAACAAAGCCAACTGTCCAAGATGAAGATAGGCAATGTTCTAAACAGAATGATGAAGTTAACGAAAAAACGATGGATCTGCAATTGCACAAATGTAAGGGACTTTGGATTCATTATTTGAATTCACCATGGTGACTGGGATATCACCTGGCACTGACCAGAAAGACATTTGTTATACTTTCAGAATAACACCTACAGTAAAATTCCACAGTACACTAAGTAATTTCTTAGTGTTTAGACTAGTAAGATAGAAATACAACTAGCCTGGTTATAGAAAGAGAGAAATTATACGATGGGTCTTTCTTGAAAGCCTTTCCAAAAAGGCTAGACAAATATACAGTGGTGGCACATAAGGAATATTTTCTTAAATCATCTTATTATAGAATCTCATCTGATGTCAGCAAAGAGTGAAAAAAAGATTCCATATCAGCAGCTCATTCCATCAGATGAATTCTGAGTATCAAATCTACACTGTATGTTTTGTCACAAAGTAATAAAAGTTATGCAGTAAAAATGGTCAGGAAAATATGAAAAGGCAAATCCTTCCTTTTAATTGTTGTTAAAAAACAATGCTGAATGGTCATTTTAGAACTACTTTCATTTTTTTTCATTTTTTAAGAAAGAGAAAACAGGTCAAGATGAAGGAAGATTGTGATCCAGCAATAATGTAATGTAATATAATTACAGTCTTTCTGTAAACTGCAGATTGATGAAAGACCTTTAAAAACAACTCCAAGTAGAAATGGACTCAGAGTATGCATAAAATGTTTTCTAGTCAAAAGCAAATGCAAGTATATTTAGACAGTGTAAATATTAGGTTGTAAGGGCACTCTGATGACAAGGGCAACCTCATAGTGCATAAATATGAATAACTGAAAGACACTGTTTAAAAAGGGAAGGAAATATAATCTTTCTAAGAAGAAACATCTGGATAAACTTTACTGCCCTAAACTCCTCTTTTTTGTCCTAATGGATTAAACATGTAAGGAAAATAAATGGAATTTAAATAGACTAGACCATTCTAATGACTGCTTCAAGAAACATGCCCTTTCAGTGATGACTTTATATTTGCTTTATCTTTGTGTACTTTTAGTCTTATTCCACCCATATATGGAGAATATCCCCACTGCGAGGGACAAAATTATAAAAAAAACTGTGTGCTCAACCATGAGCAAATGCTGTTGCCAAAGCCTCCAGAGTTAACCTAAACCACATGCACGCTATGCAAAGAGAGGCTCTGCATCTGTAACTATTTTTTTTAATTGGTTGGTCTTAATATATTGGGCAGTCCCTTAAGATTTTAAAGTCACCTTCTAATCTAATTGTGAAGGGTCATTTACCTTGCTTCTTGCCTTCTGTTTAGCTCATACTAAAATATTCACTACAAAGTCACTACTAAAAGCACTAGAGGTGATTAAAATATGGTAAATTAAGGTGTCACATCTATATGAGAATCTGCATATGGAATTTTACATGTAAGACCACAATCACAGCATCCTTTTTCTGATACAAGGAAACAAAAACATTCATGTAACAGTGACTAAAATTAGATTAATCAGCCTACAAATGGTTAACAGAGAGGAAAAATGAAAAAAATGAAAACACTTTTCTATGAGTTGACTGTGCAGGTGTACAAAAGGTCCTGATACTGCTGCATATTTAAATATCTATACACAAGGCAGCCGGTTACCTGACTGTGGAAGCCTTGTTGTAGGCTGTTGTGCGAGACAAAAAGAATTATTGGAATCTGGAAAATTAGACCTTTTTAATTGAAACATCTTTCACATTTCTGTGACAAGCAAGATGAGGTTTAGCTTATAACCCTCTTGTAACATCTCACTACCAGCACAATATTCTAGCATGAAAGGAAGAAATGTCCAAGACTGTCAGGGAAACTGTCTAAAATAGTAATCCAAATACAATTAGGAAAGTAAGGTTCACTGATGCGTCTTCTACTCATATTTGCTCATTTGTCTCTGAGGGAGTTGAGTACTAAAAGGAAACACATTTGTCTGAGATAGAATATTACTTATTTAGGAACATAGAAGAATGAATGGAAAAGTGCATCCACAGAACACAGCAGGACCTTTGTTTCAATTAAAATTGTTTCTAATCCTCCTTGGTTCCATCTGCATCTTTCTTTTTATGGTGTCAGTTAGGAAACATGTCCCAGAAGCAAGGGTAAAAAAAGATTATTTATTCTAATAAGAAGTCTTGGCTTTTTGCCATAGCTAGAAGTTTCTAATCAGTGGCCTGACAGCCATTTTTAAAAGTAAATGCAATGCTCTTTAAAGTTGCTGGATTTATAGCCTAAACATTAAAGTGTTCTATGTATTGAGATTCCAGGAGTGGCCATCACTCCCCCTGGTGGCTCTGTAACTGCCCCTGCTCCCTAGGGTGCTATCTCTTCTCACCCATCACGCCTTGATGAAATACTATTAGTAATTATAGGGAGGCTGCCAACGGGCCTTTGCATGGCTCCAGTCCAACTGGCTGCTCACTGGGCCACTCCTGTCCCAGGCCCCTCTCTGGGCTGCTCAGGCCAACTGTGCCCTGCAAGACACCCAAAGAGCTGGGTGCAGAAGAAGCTGGGGAGCTTGTTCCCTGTTTATCTCCACAAGGACAGAGCTGGGTGGGGAAGAAGCTCCCCAGCTCCTGCCAGCAGGGAGCTCCCAACACCAGCTCTGCACCTTGAGGCTGGTGCTGGGAGGAGGGGAGAATATCCAAACTTATTTTTCTTTGCTAGTTTTTAGGATCTCGGCATGCCTACTGAATCTGACCCCACACAAAAGATGGCTGAAGGTGCTTACCATTTCTCCCATGGCTGAAGAACTCACCAAAGATGTGGCAGAAACACGTTGAATTTCCTGCTCTTCCTAAGAGAATCTGAACCCTCATCCAGATGACTGTATCATCTACCCAGACATTCTGGATTGGAAGAGGTTTCTCCAACCCCGCTTCTGAAACTGTTATACTTTTTAATCAGAAAAACAAATACAAACAGAAGGGCCATATATACTCCAGAGAAGATCACAGGGACATACTCTTCTCCTTGGAATTACCTAGTGATTAGCTTCTATGTCCAAAGAATATCAGCACCATCAAAGGATCAAACTACAGAGTGCTGCAGTGAAATATGGCACACCTATCTCATGCTTGCAACATCAGAGTATGAAAGGAAAAGGGCCACTCAGTGCCCCACTACATTCACTTAAGTGTACCTCATTGAGTAGTGATGCTGTGCTACTGAAGCATTACTTAGTGTGACAAGGGCAACTTCCAGGCCTGATGTTAGTTCTGGCCCACCCTGTCTCTGGGCAACTACCCACCTTGCTCACCTGCCATGTCTTGCTGGTAAATAATTAAGATGTTAAATAGGTGGGAGGCTGCCTTACGAGTGCCTCAACTGTAATGGGGCAATGTCTACACACTCCAACCACCACTTAAGTGTCCCATGCTGCACAGATGTCCCCACCAGTAGTTTGCACTGGGTTTTTATACACATGAACACATACTCACAAACAAACACATATTGTGCTCCAAGCACTCGGCCCCTTCACTGGGGCTCCACTGGGGTCATACACTCCTTTGGGCCCAGGTGGCCACAGCCATGCCTGGCTCTAAGGTCTTACACCCCCACAACACCTCTCACTGGGCTTCACCATGGTCATCCACCCCCTTGGGACTCAGATGGCTGCAGCTGTGCCTCTCAGGGCCTCTGTGACCAAAAGGCTCACAAAGAACCTGGGCACTGCCCCAAGTCCCTCCACTAACTTGGGCCCAGCCTCAGGACTCCCATGAGTCTAGGCTCCCCCTGTGCAGATTGAACACACCAGGGATGTGGGGACTGGGGTTATGAGATGCCCCATACTTGCCTTTCACTGGGGCAGTGACTGGCCTGGCATATCCTGGGGGATCCCACACCACTAGGAGCCCCACCAGAAGGGTGCAGTTTCATGTCTTACCCAAGGACAAATGAGGCCTCCTCCTTCCCCATAGTCTCACCCTTTACCTCTGACTGTTCCAGAAGCAACTCAGCCTGATGTTGCCTCCTTGGCTGTTCAAGCTAGACTGCTGCCTTTCTGGCCTATGTTTGAAAATGGCCACTACAATCAGCCACCTCGTGGCTGCCGGCTCTAGCCCTTAAAGTGATGGAGCACTAAAGCTGCTTCATCACACCTAGGAGATCCCTTACTTGTAGCAGCATGTCCTTACTTTCCCCTTGCTTCTTATAGAGAACCTAGGTGTCTAAATAAAAGCTGAAAATTCCAGGAGGTGGCAAGGTACCTAAGAGTTAGGCACCGCATCAAGGCTAAAATTTATTTTGGGTGGCCCAGCCCTAAACTCAATCTGCAATGCAATGAGTAAGATAACACAAACTGAGGTGGATACACCAACATACGACAGATAACTTCATCTAGAGCTATACAGCAAATGGGTCAGCTACATGAGACTCAATATCACATGGGTTACTTTAACATAGGTGTACCAGGGGCCACCACTGGGGGTCAAATGCACTTGCCTGCTACCTCCTCCAGGCAAGGGTTTGGTTCTCACTTAAGACTTGCCCACCATGACTTGCTGGAAAATGGTAGAATAGTCTCAGTGAGACCTCCACCTAGCCTGGATTATCTCTCTAGCTTGTCTTGGCTTTCCGAAGTCCACTGAATTCTCTGTGGTCCAGCCTCCACTAGGTTTTGTATCAATAAGATGTAGCTCACTGGTGCCTCAAAATACAGTTTGGAGACTCCTTACCCCATGCAGACTGGCATGTCCCAGATGGGGGTACTACTGGGAGTTTATCTACCCCTACAATCCTGGAACAAACCTCCATATCTACATATAGTCACTTGAGTTCCTAAACACTGACTGCAAGGATTCACTGGACAACTGGCCCTCTAGTGTCAGCCTGGAAGTATCCTTCAGCAATAGGCTCTGGGCTTCCACCTGGAATCCCCAAGAGTCCATCCTCCATTAACAAAAGAAAACATAGGCAAGATGTCTGCCCTTCACCATTTCCCATTGTGTGTCCTTCTGTCTGTAGCCTGGAGCTCCCTCCACTTATTTCCACCTTTCTTTTATTTCAGTTTCCTCGGGAACTCTTCCAATCAGTGACAACTTCCTCCAACCCTGTGGCATCCTGGTTTCCCACAGGTGAGTTCAATATAGTTAAGTAAGGGGAGTTCCTGGCAGTGCTGGGAACTCGGGGTTTCCGTGGCATGGGCATGTTGCTGGGGTACTCCAAGCCCCTGCTGGACACAGCATGTGGTCCCTCCTGGATTCTGGTCTTCCTGGCATGAGTGGCTGGGTCAGTGCCAAAGCACGTGGCTTTCCTGCAGTGCCAGCAGCTGTAGAGGTGGCTCCTTGCTCCCAGCCTAGTAAGGGAGAGGATGTGAGTGGGGTTATCCTCCTCCACCTCCTTCTCACCCTGTTACAATAGGTTTCAAACATAGAAAGAAATACAGCTGGCTATTGATTTTAAGTGGCAATGTTTTGTCACAAATTAAACACTACTTATTTTCATTTGGGTCTTTGCTACCTTGGAGTGTTCAGCCAAATAAGGTCACAAGAGTGCTGAAGAGAAAAAATGTAAGCGGAAGGAAAATTGCTGCAAGGTACATGAAAAGAAGTGTATTTATTATGACTAATACAATGGAGAAATTCTTCAAGGACAATTCATCTCTCTGAAAGTAGAATTGCTGAAATACTGCCAAGGTCCTTGAGAGCAAGGGTGATCTGTTATGAAAGTGAGGTGAGGGCCATGAAAGTTAATCCCTGACTAGAAAAAACATAATCTGTGAAGAGTATAAAAGTCAGTTCATTTGAACACAGTTTTTTTGAGTGATGCTAAATCTAGATATATACATGGGGCTCTGAAATAGGGCCCTCCCCCCAGAAGCTTGTTTTGTCACTTTAGTCTAATAGTAGAGATGAGCAGCAACCTCAAAAGACTCTATCCTCATCTGTCTGCTAGAGTTGGCAAATGCACACATTTCATGGGCAATTGATCTACTTGTACCTGCTTTTAACCCCAAAGTGGTATTTCTTTCAGTTTGTAATGTAACATGACATGTGCATTCAGCTGTTCTGGGTCATGCTGGATCATGTTGTATCACATGTTGAGCTTTTATGCAATGTATCTAACTGTGTCAATCCTAAAAGTGGACATGTTACATTGCAGACAGGTGTTTTAGGTGTACTTACCTTGGGTCAGAATGGCAAGAAGTGGCAGAAAGTGACATAGTTGTGACATACCAACCGTTGCCTGGAAGGGAAAGAAGATACTTAGAGATTTTCTTTAAAGTCAACTCAGAAATGTAGTACACATTTTTGCATACTGTTTTTATCTGTGGATATGATTACATTGCATTAAGAACACCAACAATAATTTTTAACTGAAGGTGTATTAGAGTTCTACATTTCCATATCCAGATGGCTTCTAGTGCCCAACCCAGCACAAGTACTGTTTTACTTGAATATAAAAGGATTTTTTTCCCCTATAATCAGCATGGGAAAAAGAAGCTCCTTATTTTACATTTGAAAATGGGAAACCTTCTTAAATACATTTTTTACCATTAAACTGCTACCAAAAGCAGCATGTGGTCAGTAATAGAAACCAGCTATGAAGTTGATTATATACAGCCAACACTGAGCATGACTATAAAACATATGGCCATATGGGGCAAATATACTAATGGGAAATTAAAAAAAACCAAAACAATGACAAGAAACTACATTAGCACACCTTGGCAAATTCCACTGGAACAATACTTTGTTCTTATTACACCCCTTTCCACCGTTAACACACAAACCTCTCATGAAACTCTCCCAGCCAGTAAGAAGCAATGACTTTTGCTTCATCCTTTTGTCATTTGGGCAGAAACACCATAACTCTTCTTTCCTCTATCTCTTGTCTGCCTTCTCCTTTCCCATATCATCTACATCTTGATCCACATAGTATTTCAATTCACATATTGCTAACCATGGTGAAAGCCAGTCCCTTGACCAACAGTAGGTTTCTCACCTTCCATGTTGCTTTCTTTGGACATTAACCCACAGAACAGTGTTTCATATGTTATGTTCATATTGATTGCTTTCAAAAAATGATGCACTCCTTCCCATACCCCTTGCATAAAAGGACAGTACCAAAATACATGCAGTACAGATTCTTCAGCCCCACATCCCTCTCTTGGGACTGCTGCCAATTTTACCAGACCCCATTTATGCTGAAGGCCCCTCACAGAAAGAATATTCTGTATCTTCATTCATATGATAGTCCTTTCAATCTATTATCAGTCACTTCTTTTCACACTTTTGTTATCTGTCCTTCCACCAAGTCCTCAACTAAATTGGTATCATGTCTGTCTTTCTTATCGTATTAATCACCTTTTTATGGCCTTTTAAGTACTCTAATCCCTGTCTTTCTAGTTTATTTACCATAAGAAATTCTCCATCTTTGCATTATGGGTCAGTGGCTGCCATGCCCATAGTTTTTTCCAGTGTCCCCCACATATGCCCCATCTTCTTAAAATTCTTCCTGCCCAGTAGCAGCAGAAACATGAAGTCTTCCCACCTCTTCCACTGCCTCTTTACAAAAAACACTTATAAAGTAAGGCTGCACAAAGCTTTTCAAATCTGGCTTTCCTCAGCCTCATAATTCCCTGCCTTTGTATGGCTTTGTTCCAGCTATACTTTCTCCTTTACATCCCCTGGAAACAGGCATATCTGCCTCTGTACCCTCCTTATCTGCTGCTATGATGGTGGACAGGCTCCTCCAGTGTAAAGGACGATTGGCAAGAATACCATTTTCACTGCAGCCCCTTTCCCCTAGAAATATATCATTTCACAGTCTCAAGATCTGTCTCACTCTTACCTCTGACTTGTCCCACAGCTTTGTTCCTTTTCCTTTGGCATCCATTCGAATTCCCAAGACCTTGATTATACCCTCTACCACTTGCAGCCCAAACTTCTGTAAATTCTCCCAGTTCCTTAATCCCATCAACATACTCTTCAGCTTTTTTAATTTCACCCCTGACACAGCACTATAGTCTCCAGTATGCTTCAATACCATCTAGACTGATATGTTGCCCTGAACTGCTAAATCCATATAATCCATTTGAATTTACATTTAACTTCTCCTCCTCCTAGTACCTTCACACTACTTATCAGCATACTAATGATGAATTCTCTGTGCCAATGGCTTCATCATGCACAGAAAAACACAGGGGGAAAGCAAGCATCCCTATCTTACCTCTATTTTTACAGGGAATGCTTTGCCCATTCATCACTACTCAACTTCCAACTTTACTGTATAACACTTTAACCCATCTGACAATCTTCAAAAGAAACCCCATCATCTGTAATACTTCAAACGTGAAATCATGTTCAACCCAATCATAAGCTAGTTTTCTAGGTCTAAATTCATTATTACTGTGTTTCTTTTTCTCTTTTGTACATCCTCTATGACCTCTCTCATTAACAATAGTGTCTGAGATATCTGCTTCTCAGGGTTGGCACACATTTGTTCTTCTTGTATCACATCTGTTAAACAGCAACATATTATTTTGGCCAATACTTTTGAAATCAATTTGTAGTCTATGTTTAAAAGGGTTAATTGGCCTTCCTTTCCCTCATGAATTTTTGAATTGCCACACTCCCTGCAAAATCCTCCCCTATCTCCCTACTCTCAATTGTTTTCCAGTATGTCTCCATTATATCTATCCTCACCCATTGCCAAAAATGTTCATAGAATTCTGCTGGAATTCTGTCTCTTCCTGGTGCCTTCCCTCTCTTGCCAACTTTTAAGCAGTCCTCCATCTTCCTCATACTTAACTTCTCCAATATTTGTTTCTTTCTGTTCTCTATTCCTTCCTTTATCCCCTCACAGAACACCATAATTTTTCTTCCATCTACTCTACTTTTGTACATTTTATAGAACTCTGCTGCTGTGTCCAACACCTTCACCTTATCTTCTACTCAGATTCTTTTTTCAGTTCTCACTACTTTCGATTTCTTTCTTCCTTCTTTTCCTCAAATTCACTGAAAAATACTGACACCATCTTTCCCCCTTCTCCACCCAATGTACTCTGGTCACAAATATTTTCTCATCTGTTTTCCTTTTGAACCAAGTCCATCTCCTTGTCTTCCAACTCTTCTTTCAGTCATAATCCTCTTACTACCTCCTGTGATCATTCCTGCTTCCTTGCCTGTAGTTCTTCTAGCTATTTCACCTTCTTCACTTCTCTTCAATATTTCTAAAAAAAATTATCTTGTTCATTGTCTGCCACTCCCATACGTTTTTGTAATATTTCTTCAGCATCCTCCATCCTTTATTCAGTTCCACTTATTCTTGACAAGTATTTTCATCTTGTAATAATTGAGCATTTAACTTCCACATCCTTTTCCCCCTATCTTATGGTTTTATCTAAACTCACTTACATTCTCAAAATCTGGTGAAAGTCCACTGAAAGTCCCATCTATTTTCTCCTTTCTTCCGATCCCTAGCCCATTTGACGTTAATATGAAATCAGTCCTCAACATCTGTCTCCCACTCAGTTCTATCCTCATAATCACCTTCTCATTAGTTGATACATCTTTTAAGCCTTCTTCTCTTCTTACATTAATCAGTACTTTTGATGAGCTATCTAGCTCCCCCTCCCTTCTGTCCCCTCTCCTATCTGTCTCTTCAATAGTGCAATTGAAACACCCATCAGAATTTGCTGCCCTACCTCTGCCTACATACACCTCTAATTTCTTAAACAGGGCAATCCTTCCTTCTCTTTCAGACAACATGCGTATATTAAAATCTCTAATGCTTTCTTTTCAAACTCCATTACCCCCTGTTCCCGTCTCCCTTCCACAACTACCTGCACTTGCTGAACTTTTACTTCTTTGCTCTTGAGCAAAATTGCAATTCCAGCTGCTATGTTTACATCCAGCCCTGCCCACCACAAGGGACCCCATTGCCATCGCTTCACAAAGTGCTTGTAATCCTTCTCCCATGGGATTCCACACTCCTGTAAACATATGTCTGCTTTGACCCCACTCAGTATTGGTATAATCTTATCCCACCTCTTCCTCAATAGCACACTTTTGACATTATAGATGCAATACACAAAGTCATGCTTGTCCATTTAAATTACACATTTCTACCACTTTTATGAGTCTTCTACACTGTTGCTTGATGCAGTTGGCTCTAATCTGCTCCCTCTTCAGATCCCCCTAGTCTTTGCCTGTTGCTTTATTGCTTCGATATTCAAGAAAGATTCCCATTTCCCCTCTTCCCTACCCTTCTGCTTCCCCTCTCACCTTCCCCTGTTTCATTAGTCCCAGATCACATTAGCTCCAATGAGTTCTATGTCTACCCATGTCCCTCCCCCTCCCTCTTTGTCTGCCTTCTCTTCTGTCTTCTTTATCTCCATGTTACTTGTTCCACATATCTTTCCTTCTTTTCCCTCCTGTGTCACCAGCTGTGCCACTTCAACTTCTGAAATATCACTGTCTTCCTTTCCAGCTCTTTCTTTTTGGGGCATCTCCTCCACTGTCATAAATTCTGCCTCAACTTCTTTTTCTTCCCCACTTTCTCCTTTCTGCCTTTGCTGCTCCTCTGTAGCTCTAGCTTTATTTGAGAAGACCACAGACATTGTTGCTATAAGTGCCCCTCTTGCCCACAAATAACACACTTCAGTACTTCTTGGTATCTTCCACCCTGTGCCCTTTCGCTTTGCATCTGTATCATATTGTGCACTGGCAGCATGCAGATAGATGCCCTTCCTGCCTATACTTACTACAAAGTTTAAGTTATTTGAAATACAATGCAAAACTTTGGTGTGGCCCTACTTAGATTACTGATGGTAAGGGCATTGCTCCAGAGGGGTAGGGAAGAGGGGAACTCCTCTCATCTGCCTTCATTACCACATAAGTTCTCCATGATCCTGGCCATATATAACATCTATCTTCTTAACATATATATTTTATTGTATGTAATTCTCTAACCATTTTTCTAGCCCCCCATTTCAAGCATACCTGTATACACTCAAATAATTATTGCCCTTTTTCTTATCTTTTCTCCCACAATAAACCTTATCTCCTTAAGTTCTCTCTCACCTACTGCTGCATACACCTTCCAAAAATCCTCATAACCTTCTCGGCTCCAATAAAAAAATTTCAATGACTTTTGGTTAGGAAAGGTGACAAGGTTATTTAAAAGTTTCACTTTAACATTTACAACTTCAAGCAATCTTTTCTCTATACATTTATATCTATTTATCATTCAACTTCTTTGTTCTTTTTCCCCTGTTAATACTGCTCTGATTCTCAGGCATAGGTCATACCATCTTCTTTCTTTTTGTGGGTCTGGCTTATTCCTCCCACTAGTCTTTTGCGTCTCTTCAATCACTGTTTCATTCCTCACTTCTCTCTCCTGAACTCTTCTCCTCCTTTTCTTCTGTTCTTCCTGCCAACTGGACTCTTCCCTCATTTCTTTCATCAATAAAGCCTCCTCCAAAACTGCCAATCCCAACACTTTCCTACCTTCTTTCATCCCATCTTCCCCAGTTTAATCCATCCTCCATCAGACTTTCAATCTTTGTTTCCATTCTCTGATTTCATTTTCATCTCTTTGTCCACTTTCCCTTCTGTAATGGCCACTCACCTCTGCAAAACACCTGCTGATGCTCTTTCAGGCTCTGAAAACTCCTCCTCTAGCCTTGGACTCCATCATTATCCTTCCAGCACTCCTGGCATCAATCAAGGCAGTAACACCAGGCCTCCACCCAGCCACTTCACTTGATCTTAGCCAAAAAGTGGTGAGAATCTATGCTGCTGATGGGAACCTACCACAAGGACAGGTTAGTGTAGCCAATCTAAATGAAATACATAATAGTGCCCATTGTGCTCAGTCTCTGATTCTTTTTCATTTTTAACTTCTTCCTCATTCCCAGCTGAGCTGTGCCTTTCTTTCTGATTTCCAATTATTCTTGTTTCTTCATCAGCCTTAAATGTCTGGCAAACATCACCAAATGGGGTCCCAAACAGTTCATCCAAAATCCCTCTGCAGTCTTCCCTCTCAGCCTGTCTCACATATTTCATAGATTTCATAGACATTAGGGCTGGAAGGGACCTCAGAAGATCATCAAGTCCAGCCCCCTGCCCCAAAGGCAGGAAGGCAGCTAGGGTAAAAGGATCCCAGCAAGATAGGCACCGAAATGTTTCTTAAAACAGTCCAGAGTAGGTGCTTGCACCACCTCTGGAGGCAGTGTATTCCAGGCCTTGGGTGCTTGGACAGTAAAGAAGTTTTTCCTTATGTCCAGCCTAAAATGGTCTTCATAGATTTCATAGATTTCATAGACATTAGGGCTGGAAGGGACCTCGGGAGATCATCGAGTCCAGCCCCCTGCCCAAAGGGCAGGAAGTCAGCTGGGGTCATAGATCCCAGCAAGATAAGCATCCAATTTACTCTTGAAGGTGTTCAATGTAGGTGCTTGAACCACCTCCGCTGGCAGACTGTTCCAGACCTTGGGGGCTCGGACGGTAAAGAAATTCTTCCTTATGTCCAGCCTGAAACGGTCTTGCAGGAGTTTGTGACCGTTCGACCTAGTCATCCCTTGGGGTGCTCTGGTGAACAGACATTCCCCCAGATCCTGGTGGTCACCCCTGATAAACTTATAGGTGTCCATCAGATCACCCCTGAGCCTGCGTTTTTCCAGGCTAAAGAGTCCCATGGCTCTCAGCCTGTCATCGTAAGATCTGTTTTCCTGACCTCTGATCATGCGCGTGGCTCTCCTCTGGACTCTCTCAAGATTCTCCACATCCTTTTTGAATTGTGGAGCCCAAAACTGGACACAGTACTCCAGCTGCGGCCTCACGTAACTCTTGGATGAGTTTGTGACCATTTGAACCTGTCAGCCCTTGGGATGCACTGGTGAACAGGCATTCCCCCAGATCCTGATGTACACCTCTTATTTACTTATAGGCAGCCACTAAGTCATCCCTGAGCCTATGCTTTTCCAGAATGAAGAGTCCCATGGCTGTCAGCCTCTCATCATAAGGGCTGTTCTCTGGCTTTCTATTCATGCATATGGCTTTCCTCTGGACTTTTTCTAGCTTTTCCACATCCTTTTTAAATTGTGTAGCCCAGAATTGGATGCAGTACTCCAGCTACAGCCTCACCAAGGCCAAGTACAGTGGGAGGATGACATCCTGAGATTTGCTTGAGAAGCATCTATGGATGCAAGCCAGTTTTGTTCACTTTACCAGTTGCAACATCACATTGGTGTCTCATATTCATCTTGTGGTCAATCATGACCCCCAAGTCCCTTTTGGCCGTGGTGCTAGCAAGTGTAGTACTGTCAAGCCTATCAATGTGATGCTGTTTTTTTTTTCCCCTGAAGGTGGAGTACCTTGCATTTTTCCATGTTGAATGTCATCAGGTTTTTATCTGCCCATTTTATGAACCTGTCATGGTTGGCCTGATTCACCAGCCTGTCCTCAGGTGTTGACACTACCTCAAAGTTTGGTATCATTGGCAAACTTGGCCAGTCTGCTTCTGACACCAAAGTCCATGTCATTAATATAGATGTTAAAGAGTATAGTTCCAATGATGAGCCTTAGGGGACACCACTGGTCATGGAGCATCACCATGATTGACTTCTGTTGACTACCACTTTCTGGGTCCAACCTCAGAGCCAGTTCCTCAGCGATAGGACTGTGGTGTAGCCGAGGCCACAGTTGGCCAATTTTTCCATGAGGAGATCATGGGACACATAGGATTAGTGTGGCCCCACCCTCTGTGAGGTGGAGCTGGACACGGTTGCTCTGTGCCACATCTGCATGTATATTTATGGAGGATCCCAGGATTTAGCACAAGAATATCCAATTCTAGTCATGAGGAGCTAATTAGAACATGGATCCTTTGTTGGGGGTATCTGTAGTAGAGACACATACTCTGGATCCAGATGTGCAGGCACTGCAAATCATTTTGTAGCACTATAAACTGTACTTGGTGCAACGTAATTCATGTGTGGTGCTGCTAAATTGCAGTGCTGGGACAAAATTTGCTACTGGGATTTCCCGGTAGCAAAAAAAAAAAAAAAAATCCCTTGAAAAAAAAGCAGTGCAAAGTATGCCAATGTGGCATGTACCAGGAAGAATTTGGAGACAGGGGTACAGGCAGCTCTAAGCTCTAAGCTGCCTGCTGCCAAATCTCTACATGCTGTGGAGGCCCCGTGCTGAGACACCCTTCACCCCAGCCCACTACTCCCCAGATGGCTAGAGCAGAAGTTGCCTTGGGCTGGCTGCTCACCTGTCTCCATGTGCCTCAGCATGGGGGCTCCATTGCATAGCCCCCATTCTCAGGCACATGGAGCAGCTGGCTGGGATGCAGTGTGCCTTAAGACAGGGGAGCAGGCAGCCTAGGGCTACCCGCTTCCCCCATCTTCATATGACTCAGTATGGGGACTCAGATATATATGGAGAAAGGGTAGCAGTCAGTCCAGAGCTGCCTGCTCCCACATGTCAAGGCATACTGCACACCAGCCAGATGCTTCATGGCTGGCTGGGGCACAGTGTGCTTCAGCATGGGGGCTTCATGGAGCATCACCATGATTCACTTCTGTTGACTACCACTTTCTGGGTCCAACCTCAGAGCCAGTTCCTCAGAGCCCCTGTAACAGAGCCCCTGTTCTGAAGCACACAGAGACAGGTGAGCAGCCAGCCCAGGGCTGCCTGCTCCTCCACCTCTACATGCCACTCCCCAGCTGACTGGTGTAGCAGGTTCAGATCTTGGGCTGAGTCCCAGGCTTGAGATCTTGCTGTTTTGATTGGTGGAGCCCATCCACCAATCAGGAGGCAGCAAGAGAAATAAAGTCACGCCTCTTTCCTGAGAGAAGGGGGAGAAGACCTCCACTGGACCTCATTGAAGACTGTAAACTGTCAGGTATGGAAGACTTCACGGGTGGGTGGAGCCGTGGAGTGTATAAAAGAAGCTGCATGCCTAGCACGAGGGTCAGATGCAGTGAGGGACTCAAGAAGAGCGGAGCCAAGAAAAGCTGGGGAGTTCTCTCTCAGCAGGCAATAGGCCCAAGGCTCCTGAAACTGCCACTGGAGGAGCAGCCTCGGGAGCGATGTGAGACTTCTCAGGCTGCTGATGACACACAGGGACGGTGTGCAGAGACCCAGCCCTAGGAGCAGTGTGAGACTGCCCAGGCCCACCACAGTGCACAGTTCAGTGCATGGAGCCCGGGCTCTGGGAGCCACAAGTGGCAGCTTGAGCCTGCAACCCTGGCAGGGCCTTGGGGGTTACAGTGAGGTGGCTCAGGCCCCATCTCCCAGCAACCAGTCACGTCCCATGATGTGCCAGGCAGTGCACGGACCCAAGACTTGGGAGGCAGAGAGCAGCGAAGGCTGCTTGGTTAACCACCCAGCATGAGGATGGTTGGCCGGAGCCTGAAGGGCCAGCCTGTGCTAAGAGAGCCCTCAGTGCTAAGCCAGGGAACGGGGAAATGGTAGTTCTGTGGCGTGAGGCCCAGGAGCCAGCAGCTGAGAGGAGCTGAGCCCCTGGTGCCCAGAATGAGGCACAGGGTGGGGAGGAACTCAGCGGCATGGTAGAGACTTGGAGAGGCGCTCCAGCAGAGACCCCATTGAGCTGTGCCCTGACCACCACCACCTGAGGGGATGTGAGACATTGGGCCCTTGGGTACCACAGGGGAAAGACATTTGGGGCAGGCTAACCCATAGAAGGAGATGGGTGAGCAGTCCCCCGCCTAGTCAAGGGAGGGGCTCTTGGTGCTTCCTGGACACCCCCAAGGGACCCCATTGGAAAGAGGGCTATCTTTTGCCATGGGTCAGGGACTATATTAAGGGATAAGTGTTATTAAGATTGTTTATGTTTGCGCCTTATATTTTGTAATGGAAATGTTGTATTGTGATGTTGTAAATAGTGTTATTTAAGTTTTGACCTTGGTTATTGGTTAGTGTTCACTGTGGAAATATATTTATATGATATTTAGTTTCATGTTCATGTATATTAATAAATTGTACATAGTTAAGAACTTTGGGCTTGGGCTAACTCTATACAGTAAAGATGGATCTGCTTGAAATTCTGGAATCCCTCTCACAACACTCCCTCTTGCCTACCCATCCCAATCCCTTGGGTGTACCAGGGTAACACTGGGGTACAGGCAGCCTCAGCACAGGGCTGCCTACTAGGTAGCCCTGGACCGAGGAATCCTGTGCCCCAGACAGCCCCCCTTGCAGCACATGCAGAAGTGGGACAACATGTCTTGCTTGAAAGTACATAGGTAGGGGTGTGTACTACAGCACAAAGTAGCAGCACAAATTTGTGCCACTACTATTTCTACCACTGCAAACACATGCTCTTACTTTTGTGGACATGGCTGGATGGAGCACTGCTGAGATATGAGTCACCATGGCTTAAAATAATGTGTCCTAACTTTTTTCTGGCCAAGACACACTTACATTAATAAAAAATTTCCATGGCACACCTGTTAAGGCATTTCCCATCCTTGTACCTATTGTAGCTCATTGCCATGGCAAAATTCCATGGCACACCTGTTCATTTCTAATGGCACACTTTTGTGCCGCAGCATACTGGTTGGGAAACACTGGCTTAAAACACTGTTGACTCTGCCAAAGCTGAGCTCAAGAATCCATATAATAAATCATAACCCTTTTAGCTTTGGACTAATATCATGCATACTTCGTATTATATAAGTATGTGCCAAAGTGCTGCTTAAAACTGTGTTTATGGAGTACCTATTCTTAATCTTGCAGCAGTTTAAAAAAAAGTAAAATGGTACCCACAGTAATTTTCTTATATGCACATTAGTACAGGCCCATTATTTCAAAGTCAGTGTTTCCAGATTTGCCCCTCACTTCTATTTGCTCAGGGAGAGCAGCATCTGACAGAAAGGAAAGAAAAATGGGGCTGCAGAGGGAAGAAGTTGGGGAGGAACAGAGGGCAAGACGGCCACATTACAGCCCCCCACGAAGATTTATTTTCCCTGCTGTAGCAGTGGGAAGGGACAAATTCAAGGCAGACTTCCAATAATGAGATTCTATACCTAGAAAATTATTTTAAAATTATGACAAAATTTATCTATACAATCTAATAGGTGGGTGTCTTGTATACAGGGCCATCTTATATTCAAATATATATGGTATTTCTACATTGCAGAAAAGTGTGTGCATTAAGAACTTGAAGAGGCAGTGTTTTTTTTTATGGTGAGTAGAACAAAATGATGACCCCACTATTTGCAATTCAACTACAAATACCTTGATATTTTCATATTGAGGCCCCCAAGTACTTTAAGGGCTAGTTTTACTATATAATTTTGTTCCAAGGTTTCCATTGACCTAAATAGGGCATACAATTGAGGCAGGATTTAGCTATAGAAAGCTAACTACAGATATGTTCCCAAAAAGATAAACTGGTATAGCTCAAAACACTATGCAGTCTCTCCCAGCTTTTCATTACCATACATCTATAAAACTACATTTTTTTACAGTGGCAGCAAAAGAAACTATTTTAGATAAAAGAATATTTAGGCAGATAAAAGGCCTAAAAGAAATTTGCACTTGGTGATCATAAAACAATGAACATGAACTAAAAACTGTAAACCTGACACTGCTGTGGCTTAAATTACCATGTTCATATTTAAATTTCCTCCTTTGACATATTTATATTTTATTTTATAATATAAGGTAATGATTCATTAGTGCAAATAGTGGGAAGATTGCACATAGTTGACTAAATGTCAGTCTACAGTCTTTTTTTTAGGACAGCCACAGATTCAGAAAATGGTCATTCCAATCTACAAAATATGTATGTATAGATTGTCTTCCAGTAACAAATTATTTATGGCTTTATCGTAGTATTTTTTACTGTCATTTTCTGTCATGTTAAAAAGGAGAAAATGCACATAAATACTTGCCAGCTGATATGAAAACATTAGCTGTCACTGTGATTTTATGTCTTGCCCTTCCTAAATTGTTGTCAATACAACATGAAAACAACATTGTTAGTGCCAATGCATGAAATTGCTTGCATTTAATAGTAATATTCTCCCCGCTTCCACCACCACCCTTCATGCTATCTCAGGTAGGAAGTGTGGTTTTAACTATGCATATGTCTTCTGTTTTGACTTTTATTTTTCACTTATAAAGAAGAAAGCAAATTATTGCTGGGAAAGATACTTGGGTGACTGTGATGGCATCCAAATCATAAAATGATTATACAGTGCTTATTTCTGTAACATCTAAAGATGTAGGATTGTCTTGCCCCATTGTGGTAGGTGCCCTACAGACTGAAACAGTCCCTGCCCTAAGAGTTAAAAAAAAAAAAGCTGGGTCCAGATAACACATATGACCAAAGACATTTGAATGTGGTGATTTTCCATAGTAATAGTACTGAAAAGGCAATTCCAACAGACATTTGGAAACCAGTGACAGACTGCACTCAAAGAATCTAAACAGGTGGAATAGCGTATAGATATTAGGCCTGTGCGAGTCGGCAGTGATCTGATCCAGTTTTGGAGCTGGTTGCTTCGGATGGCCACAATCCAATCCGGAGCTCTGGATCAGTTTGCTGCTTCGATCTGGCCAAAGTGACTCCAAAGCTTCAGAGCCACCTTGGAGATCCGACTATAGGTTATAATGGGGGAAGAACAAAATATATATAACTTTATTTTAGCTCTGATCTGGTGCAGCTTCCAGGGGTGGTAGCCTCTGCTGAGAGAATGAAGCCTCCCAAGTTTCAAGAGGATCAGTGCAGGGGTCTGGGGGAAACTGCACCCCAAAATCTTCATAGAATCATAAAAGTAGGGTCAGAAGGAACCTGGTAGAACTTCAAGTCTGACCCCCTGCCTGGGCAGGAGAAAAACTGGGCTGAGATGATTCCAGCCAGGTAGGCAACAAGCCTCTTCTTAAAGATCCCCAGGGTTGGAGCTAGCACCACTTCCCTTGGAAGTTGGTTCCAGCTCCTAGCTGCCCTAACTGTGAAGTAGTTCTAATCTAAACCTACTCTCCAACAACTTGTGGCCGTAATTCCTTGTTATGCCAGGGGGCGTTAGGGGAAACAAGGTCTCCCCCAAACCCTTCTGGTCCCCCCTAGTGAGTTTATAGACGGTCAACTCACTAGCCTTCTCTTGTGAAGGCTGAACAGGTTCAGGTCCCGCAGTCTCTCATTGTAAGGTCTGCCCTGTTGTCCCCGGATCATGTGGGTGGCCCTCCTTTGGACCCTCTCCATGTTGTCCACATCCCTCCTGAAGTGGGGCACACAGAACTGGATGCAGTACTCCAGCTTTGGCCTGACCAGTGTCACGTAGAGAGGGAGGATCACCTCCTTGGCCCTACTTGAGATGCACCTGTGGATGCACAACAAGGTCCGGTTAGCCCTGCCAACTGTGCCCTTGCATTGTCGGCCCATATTCATCTTGGGGTCAATGACTCCAAGATCCCTTTCCGCCTCCCTGCTCTCAAGAGAGGAGTTTCCCATCTTATAAATGTGCTGCTGGTTACTGCTGCCCAAATGCAGCACCCTGCACTTGTCAGTATTGAAACGCATCTTGTTTTTGTTAGCCCACCTCTGTAACGTATCCAGGTCTTGCTGCAGTCTTTCCCTCCCTACTAGCGTGCTCACCTCACCCCAAATTTTGGTATCATCAGACAATTTAAACAGGTTGCTTTTCACCCCATCGTCCAAATCGCTGATAAAGAAATTGAACAGCTCAGGACCAAGGACCGAGCCCTGGGGGACTCCGCTGCCCACTTCTCCCCAGGTCAAATATGACCCGTCCACCACTACCCTCTGAGTACCAGCCAATTTGCAATCCATCTGACTGTGTAGTCCTTTGTTTTTTTTAATGAGGATGGGGTGGGAGATGGTGTCAAAGGCCTTGCTGAAGTCCAGAAAGACTACGTCCACAGCGATACCTGCATCCAATGCTTTTGTGACCTGATCATAAAAGGCAATCAGGTGGTCTGACATGACCTCCCCGTAATGAAACCATGCTGGTTGTGCTTGAGCATCATCCCTGAAGCCGGCCCATCGCAGATGTGCTCCTTGATGATCTTCTCAAAGATTTTCCCTAGGATTGAGGTAAGACTGATGGGCCTATAGTTGCCCCGGTCCTCCCTCCTCCCTTTAATAAAGATGGGGACCATGTTGGCTATCTTCCAATCATCTGGCACCTGGCCCAAGCACCATGAGTGCTCATAAAGCCATGCCGAGGGCCCTGCAATAACCCCTGCTAGCTGCCTCAACACCCTGTGGTGGAGAGCATCTGGACCCGCTGATTTGAACATGTCCAGCCCCTCCAGAAGCTCTCTAACCCGGTCCTCCCCAACCTGAGGTCTGGAGGCGTTCCCCTCATGTCCGTCTTGCACCACGGTGGGGAAGTCCTGGTCCCTGCCCAAGAAAATGGAGGTGAAGAATTGGTTAAAGAGGTCTGCTTTCTCCTCTGGCACAACCATCAGATTGCCTAGAGTATCTTGCAGGGGTCTGACATTTCCCGGTGCTTTCTTCATCCTCCCTATATATTTGAAAAAGGCCTTTTAATTATCTTTGGTCTTGAATGCTAGTCCTAGCTCTATGTCCACCTTAGCTTTCCTTACAGCCCCCTTACAGGTCCGAGCAGAGCAGGTATACTTCTCTTTGGTGATAGCACCCCCTTTCCACCAGGTGAACGCCACCTTTTTGGCAATCAGGCATTCCCGGATGCCCTTGGTGAGCCAGGGGGGCTTTCGAGCACTCTTGCCCCCCTTCCTTCTTGTTGGGATGGTCACCCCTTGGGCCTTGAGTATTGTCTCCTTAAGGAATGACCACTCATCTTGGGCACTGAGTTCCCCTGTTCTTGAGAACCCCAGCACCTGTCTCATTAATCTCTTTTTCTTGAAAGCAGAACTCCTGTCATGTCTATGTGTTATACCACAGGGGGTGGTAGCCCCCGGTGAGGCCACAAAGCCTGCCAGGTGTCAAGAAGATCACTGCAGGGCTTTGGGGGGAACTGCACCCCAAGCTGCTGACAGGCAAAACTCTCCATGTGGGTGGGTGCTAAGGCAAATGCTGTGTCTGTCTTGGGGCATAGTGGGGGGTTAAATCTAGTGTAGGCCTGAGTTGAGTGCTGTGCCCTGCCAGGCCACGAAGCCTGCCAGCTGTGTGTGTGTGTGGCTCGCTGGGGGAGTCTATCATCTGGGGGCCTGCACCCCAAGCAGGTGACAGGCAAAACTTGTGATGTGGGTAGGTGACATTGTGTGTGTGTTCAGCTGCACCCTTCCTGGCACTGGGGCCTCTGCACAACACGGCCCTTCAGCCTCACGCCCAGTCCTCTGCTTTACGTGACAAGAGGTAAAATAACTTAGCTGGCTCAACATCAGTAGGATCAGCAGCAGCATCAAAGGTACCCAAAAGGAACTGTCACAGAGCCTTTCTTTTTATAAAAGAATCAACAGCAAGAAGTAAAGATGCTGTGTTGTGTGTTGTGTTGTGTTGTGTTTTTATGTCTATATTTGTACTATAAAAAAAGGAGTACTTACCAAAAAATGTATCTTTGTAAGCTTTAGGGTTGAAAACCCCTTTGTCAGGCTGACAAAGTACCTGCGGTTGGTCCTGGATGGAAGAAATAGTAAAGAAGTCGGAGACTGGCCTGACCCACAATGCAGGCAAGAAATCCAGTCAATGAAAATAGAAATAGAGGATTGGGCGGGGAGGGACAGGCTGCAGTGGGAGCATAGGGGGGAAAGAGGGTGTAGCAACTCAGGTGAAAATGCAGAGGTTCCTGGGGTGTCAGATGTCTGGCAGGTTGCAGCATGCCAGAATTCCACTGTCAGTGTCTATATTAAGTCTATGAGTTTCTGTACCTTCTACCTAGGAGGCTGATGAAGTGCAGTTCATAGGCCCAGCTCTGAAAAGTGGTTTCTATATTCAAACAAGCACCTAACCTCATCACCAGAACTGAAGCCAACTTCCTACAGCTCAAAACACAAAACCTGCCAACAGTACCCCCACAAACTGCACACAAGAATCTATTAAAAACAACAAAACCCAACTACCTGTGGGGGCACATTCATCACCAAAAAACCCACTCTGCCTTCAGTCTCTCAGGCCTGAGCCTGAGAGGGAACAAATTACAATGCAAACCACTTTTCAGAGCTGGGCCTATGAACTGCACTTCAACAGCCTCCTAGGTAGTAGGTACAGAAACTCATGGACTCAATATAGACAGTGGCATTCTGGCACACTGCGACCTGCTGGACATCTGATAACCCAGGCACCTGTGTACTTTTACCTGTGCTGCTACATCCCACTTCCCCACTACTTCCCACCTAGCCTGTTCCTCCCCCTATGACACCTCCATTTCCATTTCCACTGACTGGATATCTTGCCTGCATTGTGGGCCAGGCCAGCCTCTGGATTCTTTACTATTTCTTCCATCCAGGATCACCTGCAGGTACTACCTCAGCCTGAAAAGGGGGTTTTCGACCCTAAAGCTGGCATCCTGGGCAGCTAAGCTGAGCTCACTGGGAGCCTCACAACTGCACTGTAAACAGCAAGCGTCAGGCCTGTCAAAGATATGACAGGTTTGGGCATTCCACAGCCAGGACTTTATGTGTGCATTAGCTGGAAGTTACGGTGCCTCCTACCTACCTTTCACCAGGGGCTCATTGGTCCTGGCATTTATGGAGCTGCCATGCTGCCAACAGTCCCACTAGGCCTCCATACCCTGGCAGGGTTGAGTTTTAGTGGTCATGCCCAGGACCTGGGGCTTCCTCCTTCACCATAGCCCCAATTCCATACCTCCAAGTTCATTCTGGCAGGGGAATGAGCTCAGCAGGGATATGTTCTTCCCCTGCTGGCAGGTAATGCAGTTAGTGCTCCCTCCAGCTGAGAGCATGGCATTAATCAGCTTTTCAAAAACTCAGAAAAGGAAATTGGTGCAGATGGAATGAGGAGGGTAGCACTCAGTCCATCTTCAGGTGGAGCTTGGGGAACCCCAGCAACAGGAGGCTCACCTTTAGGAACACTAGCTGCTCTACAAACGTAGGATCCAAGCAGGTGAGGTGAGGTGTGACAACCTCACCAGCAATGCTGAACACTCTCTCACTTGGAACACTGGTTGGTGGACAGGACAGGTGTTGCCAGGCAACCGGGACCAGATCTTGCCACATCTGCCTGTGGTTTGCCCCGTAGGCCAAGGGGTCACAGTCCAGTGGCTCCACATCCTCAGCAAGATAGGTAGCCACTGAAGTCTTGGCACTACCTGCCTGAGGCTGGGGTCTGGTGCATTTGGACTCCAGCATTGAAGCCTTGGCCATTGCCCACATTGGCAGTGGCTGGCATGGAAGAGACTGGCTGGTGCTGGTGCAGGGAGTGCTGGCATGATAAAGTGGATCCACCTCTTCCACATCCCCTTGCCTCTGCACTTTGGCCTCCCTGGCTTTCTTCATCAGGACTGCATCCAGTGATCAAGGGTTTTGGGGCTACCAGTGCACATGCTCCCCTTCACCCTTGGGTCGCACATGCCCACCATCATGTGGACCGTACTGGACTGCAAGGAATCCAGATGTCTCCTGATGCCCTCCTTCAGCCGCCTCACCAGTGCCTGCATGTCTGGTGACAGTGGCCTGCCCCAGGTAGGAACATTGATCTGCTGGAGCTTCTCTATTTGGTTCTCCAGTTCCCTCACTAGGGGGATCACCTGGCTGAGGAGGGCATCACCAGTGCTAAGGGTCTCAGTGGCCTCGAGGAAGGGCTTGAGGACCGCCAACATCTGGAAGATGGTACCCCACTTAGCTCTGCTCAGGGGGGCACTGATCCCAATCTCCTCAAGCAAGGCCATCTCATGGATGGCCTTCTGTTGCTCCACCAACTTTTCAAGCATCAGGTATATGGAGTTCCACTGAGTCTCCACATCCTGTATGATTCTGTGCTGTGGGATGCTCAGCTCTGCCTGTTTCTCCTGAAGCATCTAGCCCCCCTTGATACTGCGGTGGAAGTAGGCCATCACCTTCCTATATTTTGAAATCAGCTGGCTTGTAGAAGTGCTGGTGGTGGTGCCATCACTGGCAGCCCTGTCCCACTCCAAGTCATCTCTCACTATTAGGTGCAGCCTGTGTGCCACACAGCAGATGCCAACAAAGTTGGCATCATGGACAGCCTTCATCATATTGGCCCCATTGTCAGTGACCATGAACCCATGGGTGAGCTCAGCCTGGCCAACAAGCCACCCCTGCACCATGTGGTTCATGGCCCCCATGATCTCCCTTGCTTTGTGGTACTCATTCAGCATCTCAGCTTGCAGCAGAGCCCACCGAAGGCCTGACTGACCATCCAATGGCCCACGAGGGAGAGATAGGTGTGATCTACACCCTGGCTGCTCCAGATGTCAGAGGTGAAGTGCAAGGCTACCTGTGGCCCTGCCTTGTGCAGCTCTTCCCTCAAGTACTCTTGCATGCATGCACCCCACCCCACTCTGCTACAGTCCAGAGGAGAGCCACGCACATGATCAGAGGTCAGGAAAACAGAACTTACGATGACAGGCTGAGAGCCATGGGACTCTTTAGCCTGGAAAAGCACAGGCTCAGGGGTGATCTGATGGCCACCTGTAAGTTTATCAGGGGTGACCACCAGGATCTGGGGGAACGTCTGTTCACCAGAGCGCCCCAAGGGATGACGAAGTTGAACGGTCACAAACTCCTGCAAGACCATTTCAGGCTGGACATAAGGAAGAATTTCTTTACTGTCCGTGCCCCCAAGGTCTGGAACAGTCTGCCAGCGGAGGCAGTTCAAGCACCTACATTGAACACCTTCAAGAGTAAATTGGATGCTTATCTTGCTGGGATCTATGACCCCAGCTGACTTCCTGCCCGTTGGGCAGGGGGCTGGACTCGATGATCTCCCGAGGTCCCTTCCAGCCCTAATGTCTATGAAATCTATGAAATGTGGGGAGCAGGGACCCAAAGCTGCAGGGGAAAGAAGCACCAGAGAGGGGGGCAAATGGGGGAGGGGGCAAGGGAAGGGAAGTCAGGGGCCTGAGGCTAGAGGGGTCGAGTACTATGGAGGGTAAGTGGAGGGGACAGGTGGGGGAAGGCAAGCTGCCTGCCTCTCTCATTCCCTGTCCCACTGCCTGTTCCCTACCACCTTCCTGCCCACTCCTGCCTGCCCACTGAATGCCTTCCCAATGCCTGCCCTACACCACATGCCCCTCTACTGTGTGGCCCCCATCACCTGCCCCATTACTGCCCCCTTCATCACTTCACCCTTCACTGCCCTCAGTAGTGGGCAGGGGGCTGAATTTAAGATGATCCTTCAATAATTAGATTACATACATGGAAAATTATAATACATTTATACATTTTCCATGTATGGATACTTATTATTGGAGGTCATCTAAAGTTCAGGGTCCTCTTGATTTCAGTAAATAACTTCCAAGAGGATCTACTCATCATTTATGCAAACAGTTCTGAAGGTTAAAGCAAGGAGCTTTAGGAAGCAAGAATTCTTAATGAGAATGTCATTAAGGGATTCAGTCTGGAAACCCTGAAGTGACTCAGTGTATCTGACTGCTTCACCCATTTTTGTTTCCTGTACATACCATATACATATATATATTCAGGGCTATCTTATATTCAAGTATATATGGTATTTCTACATTGCAGAGAAGTGTGTCTATTGACCACTTGAAGGGGAACTATTTCTTTTACGGTGAGTAGATCAACATTATGTCCCTACCATTTGCTATTCAAATTCAAGTTCCTTGCTATCTTTATATTGGGAGGTCCCCAAGTACTTTAAGGGCTCCAAGGAGCAGGGAGGGTTGCTTGCATGCTGCTGCTGCCACTCACTGCCCTGCACTGCCATCACTCCGTGTCAAGCCCTGTGCCACTCCCTGCCCTCTCCACTTCTAGCCCATGCCACTCCTCCCCCCGCTCCATGTCTGGCCCTGTATCGCCCCCCTGCTCTGCATTGAGCCCACCCCCCCCTGCCACTCTGTATCTGGCCCTGTGCCACCCCCCACCACATCCAGCCCCACACTACCCAGCCCCCACCCGCTCCACACATCCGCTTGCCCCACTCTGTCTGGCCTGCTCTGCTGGAGCCACACCCCACTCATCATACTTGATGGACATTCTTGTTGCAGCACTGCCTGAAGACATGGCCACTGGGAGCCATGCCCTCCAAGAACGTTACAGACAGACATACAGACACACCTGGACAGACAGACTAAGCCCTATATAAATGTATAGACACACACACATATACATATACATACCTTTCATCAAACTATTGATACCATGCCCCAGCTTTTGATGTTAGCCTTCTGGCCAATTGGTTAGCATCTTGGGATGAAGACAGTTTAGGCAACCTGTCTGTACTAATACTGTAGAAGCACTGTAGAAAGGATGCAGGCAAATGGCAATTTTAAATAGTTGAGCCAGGGGAGATGGCTTCCTATAATGGAGGAGGAAAATAAGAAGACCAAAGGTACAGCTCAATCAGGGGACGTGCTCTGGAGGATTTACATAACATGGAATTTATTAGTATTGATTCCATGACAGGGTAAACAGGTATATGGGATGAGGTGAAACTCAAGTTCTGGTCTCTGATCTCAGCAAAGCCTACTGGCTCAGCACCAATGAGCTGGGGTTAGAAATTTTAATGTGCAAATGGAAGGCAGAAGTGGGAAAATACCAGGTCTAGAAGGTGTCAAGTTATAGATACACCTCGATTGTTACACTAAATGTGTATTAACCTCATATACTGGCACTTTTTTTGGCATTCTGTTTTAATTCTAGATACTGGAAATGCAGAAATAAAATATTGTCAGGTATCCAGGTTGTAGCCATGCTGGTCTAATGGAAAAAGCAATTGGGGCTCATAGTAGTGGTTGATATCTTTTATTAGACCAACAAAATTTTTGCAAAACAAAAATCTTTAATTGCAAGCTTTTAGGCACAAACACCCTTCATCAGGCATGGGAGAAAAGATTGTAGAAGTCCTCCTGCATAGAAACAAAAGTTCATATTTCATAGGATTTCACAGAGAAGTCAAAAATGGAATACTCACTCTTTGGGCAGACAGTTCTTAGCTAATTGGTGTGCCTTAGCTCTCTTGTGAGGCTTTGTGGTGATGCAAATTACCTTGAGCAAAGGCAGGAGCAGTATCTCAGGTTACAGGTGGTCAAAATTGCTTCCTGCTTGGGACATTGTGAAGTAATTTTCAAGGTATGGCCTCCTCTGGTTCCCAGATACCAAACATCTTAAGCACCTGCTTTTAAGAACACATAATAGTTCCATTGGAAATAATGTGACATCATATGTTGAAAGTTAAGTACATACCTAATACCTTTGCTGGACTAAATCCAGAGGGCTCAGCATCTAACAGGATCAAGACTTTCAGAAGGTTGTATCAAGACAATGATAGAAACATAACTTGCTGCAATATGTATGATTTCAACATTATTGCCATATTTTTTGTTTTGTAAAATAACAAGGTAGTTTTTCCTCCACCTTTACCCCTTTAACCTCTTTTCCATGCCCACCCAGGAATTTTGGAAATTTTGGAAACAGAATGTATTCTATGCACAATAAACAGAAAAAAAGGTTTCATTCAAAAAGTAGAAGGCAAATCCTAGTGAGGAAAATACGAAAAAAGAGTGTAAACTCTGGAAAGTCAAATATAAAACTGTAATAAGACAAGCTAACAAAGAATTTGAGGAGAAATTTGCTAGAGGTGCAGAAGGTAATAATAACAATTTTTCTTTAAGTACATTACAAGCTGAGACCTGCTGGGCCAGCAGTTGGGGCTTTGGATGATCAGGGTGTAAAAGAGACGCTAAAGGATGACAGGGTCACTGCTGAGAAACTAAGCACATTCTTTTCATCTGTGTTCATTGTGGAAGTTGTTAGGAAAATTCCTTTACCAGATCTACTCCTCTCCAAGGACACATCAATGGACCTGACCCAAACTGAGGTTTCGACAGATGGGGTCATAGAGGAAATTGATAAACTAAACAGTAGCAAATCACAAGAACCCAATTGCATTGACCCCAGGGTCCTGAAGTAATTCAGATTGAAAATTGCAGAACTCCTAATGGTAGTATACAACCTATCACTAAAACCAGCTTCAGTACCAAAGGACTGGAGAGTTGCCAGTATGAATCCCATATTTTAAAAAATGCTTTAGAAGGGCCACAGAGAACTTTAGGCCAGTGAGTCTAACTTCTGTTCGTGGAAAACTAGTACAAAAAATAATTAAAGAAAGAAGCATTCAGTGCAGATGAACATGACTTGCTGCAGAGGAATCAACATAGTTTTGTCAAAGGGAAATCATGCCTCACCAACCTACTAGAATTCTTTGATGGTGTCCGTAACCAGGTGGACTGGGGCAATTCAGTTAACATAGTATACAGTATCTGAATTAGAACTCCCTAGACCTTAAATGCTGGAAGTTGCAAGTGAGAGAGGAACAGAGGAAAATACCCAGTTCAGTCTCTCATTCAGCATCCATTTTCTGCCACTGTATGATACGGGATGTTGGGCAAGATGGACCTTTTGTCAGACCTAGTGGGTGTGTCTATACAAGATGCTGACTGCACACTAGCAAAATAATACTGCACAGAATTGTGTCACAGCATCAAGAGTGCTAATACGATACTGCACAGTATTTATAGATTCATAGATATTAGGTTCAGAAGGGACCACAGTAGGTCATCAAGTTCAAACCCTGCCCTGGGCAGGAAAGAGCGCTGGGGTCAGACAACCCCAGATGACTGCTTGTCCAGACTCCTCTTGAAGAACACTTCCCTTGGAAGCTCATTCCAGATTCTGACATTCCTTACTGTGAACAAGTTCTTTCTAATGTCCAATCTAAATCTGCTCTCTGTCAACTTGTGGCCATTGTTCCCACTTATTTCAAGGGGTGCCCTAGTAAATAAAGCATCTCCTGTCCCGTGCTACCCTCCCCTGATGAATTTATAGGCAGCCACAAGGCTGAATAGATCTAGGTCCCTCAGTCTCTCCTCATAGGGCCTTGCCTGCAGGCCTCTGACCATACGAGTGGCCTCCTCTGAACCCTCTCAAGATTCTCCACATCCCTCTTGAAGTGTGGTACCTAAAGCTGGACACAGCACTCCAACTGTGGCCTGACCAGTGCTGCATAGAAGGGAAGCATCACCAACCTGGACATGTCTGTGATGCATCTGCTAATGCATGATAAAGTGCAGTTAGCCTTGTTGATCACTTCTTCATATTGACGACTTGTGTTCACCTTGGGCACATCCAGACGAACCTGCACATGCGTCTTTGACATGCTGCAAGAAGGTTAGTCAGACAGGATTTACCTGCAATGAACCCATGATGATTTCCTTTCAGCACCATTTCACCTGATGGGCTCCCACAAATGTAATCCTTAATGATTTTTTCTAGAGTTTTCGCAAGGACAGAAGTGAGACCAACTGACCTATAGTTTCCTGGTCCCTTCCTCCTCTCCTTCTTGAAAATAGGGACCACATTGGCCTTTTCCTAGTCCTGTGGGACCTGACCAAAGCACCATGAGTGCTCAAACAGACATGCCAGTTGCTCTGCTATGACACTGGCCAATTTCTTCAGCACCCTTGGATGAACTTCATCCAGGCCCGCTGATTTGAACACATTCAGCCCCTCCAAGTGCCCCTTCACTAAGTCTGCACTAACAGTTCATGGGCTAGTGTCCCTCCTATGTCTATCTATGACCCAGTTGAGAGATTTGTCTTGGTCTGTGTCTAGGAATAAGAACTCATTGAAAAACTCAGCTTTGTCCTGCGTCTTTGTCGCCAATTGCCTTAGTTTGTTTTGTAGGGGTCCTATGCTACCCTGCACTTTCATTTTGCTCCCTATATACCTGAAGAAGGACATTTTGTTTTCTTTAATTTTTGTTGCAAGACTAGGTACTAATCCTTCTTTGGCCTTCCTAACTGATTCCCTGCAAGTACAAGCCAGGGAGGTATACTCTTCCTTGGTAGCGACCCCCTGTTTCCACAGCCTGTATACCTCCTTCTTTGCCCTTAGGCTTTCCTAGACTTCCCTGTTCAGACAAAAGGGCCTCTTGGCTCCTTTGTCCCTTTTATATTCAATGGGATTGTCTCCTTCTGCACCCATAGGATAGTTCCCTTGAGGAACAACCACCCTTCCCAGACCCCCATTTTGCCAGTGCTCTTGAGCTTTAACGTCTCACTAACTAATCTCTTGAGCACACTGAAATTAGCCTTTCTGAAGTATAGCATTTCAGCCCTGCTGGTTATTTTACCCACCGTTCACCTGCATAGTGAATTCAGTCAATCCATGGTCACTATCCCCTAGGCTACCTTTTACCACAGATTCCCCACCACGTCGTTCCCTTTAGCTAACACCAAGTCCAGCAAGGTATTTCCCCTAGTGGTATACCTTCTGCATTAGGTAGAGGTCCTCTTTGCAAGTTAAGAACCTATGTGAGTGGTTAGATTTTTCCGACTGCTCCTCCCAGAAGAGGTCAGGGTAGTTTAGGTCACCCATGACAACCATATACTATTAGACTACTGCACAGTAGCATCAGTTAAAAGACATTATCCAGAGATACTGTGTAGTAACTCCAGTTACTGCACATTAATTTAGTAGTTAATAATACAAGTACTAAGTAAATGTGCAATAACTTGCATATAGTAGTGTCTCATGTAGACATGCCTAGTAAATGGCAGTTATTATGTTCAGAAGCGTATGTTTTCATACTTTGATTAAACCTTAAAGATAAATTTACACTAGCTAAAACCATATGAAATTCTATATTTGCCCTTAAATATTACCTGCATATCTGGGTTGTACAAAAAAAAAAATCTAGGTAAAACAGGATTGTAGATTCAACATAGGTTTGTTTTCCTTTAGAATTTTAAATAAAAATTCTCACATACCCCACCACAGTCCAAACAGGAAATGGTAACAGTTCTTTTTTGACATTCCATTTGTAATATATTACATAAATATATATATATTTCTGATGTGGGGGAGAAGGTAGGGAACAAAATGGGAAGGGGAGACATCACTTAAATATGTATTTTTACTGAAATTGTAGTTTCTCATTGATTAAGTTTTTCCACTCACCGAAGTATTATAATGGAAAAAAAATATTTCTTTCTTTCTTCTTTAACTCAAATACCTACCTTTTTTACTTGGTTATTTCTTTATAATGGAAATAGAGGATGACAACTCCATTGCAACACTATGATCAAGAAAATAATTTTTAAGGACAAAACTGGAAAAGAAGGAAAGAACAAGAAAGATCAATATAAAACAAAATTTCTTACTGGAGATATCTAGTAGATGAATAAATCAGCTGCACATGTCCTACTAGAGACCTAGATTATATCAACACTACCAAAGAGTAAGACTTTCGCTCTACTATAAAGAAAATGGAACAAGAACAAAAATCTACTCGATTATATGCATTCTTCTGCATATTGTCCTGAGACTGCACATAATTGTTGATGCATCCTTATTTTTAAACAAAATACATGAAGAAATAGAAATATGTTCATAATTTTTTATGGTAGTCTTGGGTTCTGTGATCACTGCAACCTCCATGCTGTGTTAAGTAGGCTACAAACTAGCCTATTTAACAAGACAACAGATCTTATTATCCTATTGTTAAGACAGTTTCACATATCAGAAAATTATGGAGGAAAAAATCTTGAAATGGATACACAGGAATCCCAACTGCTGACCATATCTCTGAATATTCACAAACTAAGTCATGCTTCAAAATGCAATGCCAAATACATAGCAATCCACAGTATTTAGGAGGAATATGTTGACTTGGAAACCAAATATGCCAGAAGCTTGTGGAAAGGTTTGTCAAAGACACCCCCAAAGAACTCTTATTATTATTAATGCTCTATTCATTATCAGGCTATAATCCTGATTTTCTTTATAGCATTATAGATAAGCTATCACTTACACAGAATAAAATGTAGTAAGAACTTGTGTATGCATCTTGAACTAAGCACTCTGATTCTGACTTCCCAGAGCAAGAACAACCATGCCGTCATTTGTGTCAACAGAAACAGATTGCCTTTGTTTCAAGAACACCAAGTCACACATTCCACAGAACAAATAAGCAGCATTTGGCATTATCTTCCCTTTGTGTGAATTTTAGCTGCGTTAGCTAAGATAAAGATTCCTGCCTCTGATAAATCACTGCCCTCTCTTTTCTGCCTTTGGAGCTTGCACTGTTCTTCCATCCATCCCTATCTCCAAGGAATGTAGAGTGGGCATGGTGATATTTATAGACACCCACACTAATGAGACCAGATAAGCCACACGAGTCACCTGCACTATGAGTCACCTGTGTTATGCTATGGAGTACCTCCGCCATTCAATTATCAGCAGACTGTCAGCTTCTATTTCAGAAACACAGACAGCATACTTTATTTAAAACAAACAGACAAACGAACTATGTTAGGAGGCATGGGTGCATATTTCAGCACGATCAATGCTTTATATCATTCTGCCATTGTTATAGTTACACCATCCTTCTTGACAGTTTCAGGAATATAAGTGCTGTGGGCTTTAAGTTAAAGTCCCTGTGGAATGGCAGTACTTGGCCAGTGTTTTTCATTTGCAGCAGTCTACCAAGGTGGGAGAACCTGTTGTGTGGTTACCAAGCCCTTACATTTTGCCAATGCTTTTCCTGCTCCTGGGAGGTGATAGTTGAGTATTATGTTCTTATAAGAGAAAGTCAGTACCACTGATAGGACTCCTGGATAGGACAACCTTCAGCAATCTCTAGCCAACAAACACTTTTTGTTTCTTAATATGCTGTTCAGTTTCTTTTATACAATAAGATAGAGTTTTGCACTGGCTTCAAAAAGTTTCTTCCACTTCCTGTTAGAAACTTCCAAGAGATTAATATCCTCCAAGTCTTATCCAGCCTGAAAAGAAACATTTTAAGTAGGCTGTAGTTAATTCAGTTTTGCGGTTTTCACGGAAACTGCAAAAACCCATCATTTTCCATGATTGCCAAGAAATATTGCATTGGCTGCAATTTCCCCAAGAAAGCAACCCCCAAACACCTATTATTCATATAATACACTGTTTTAGAATGTCCCAACGCTTACTGCACTACAAAATGAGACAATCACCGAAGCCATGGATTATAACATTGAGAGTTACTGTACTCTAGTTACATAAGCTAAGTGAAGGTACCAGTCAGTTAAGTGAAAATGTTTCTATTAAGGTTAGCATTAATTAGTATTTTGAAACTTCTTGTAGAATGCTACATATAACAATAAATTATGCTGATAAAAGTTACAATTCATATTTATAGAAATGTATATTTATAATACATTTAGATTTAAATTTGATATTTAGGTTTATAATAACATGATAAATTATATCATATAATTTACTTTCTGTGGAATTTGCTATTAAATTATATGTTATATGCCCTCCATCAACCAGCAGGCAGGGGGTAGGGCTGCTGGGAAATGCCTGAAAAAATCAGCTCTTTGTACCATGACCAATCTGCAAAAATGCCTTTGTTTTGCTGTGGGTTAAGTGGAACCCTAATTAGCAGCAGTTCTGTTAACAGGCCACTGGTCCTGTTATTCTAATCATATACACACCACTGGGTCCCAAGAACTTATTTATTTATTTTTATATTGAGTCTGAAATTATTACTACAATATACCTATAGGTCTTAAACTAGACAACTAATAGCACACATCTACATGTACACATGCTAACGCACATTAATGCAGGTATGCAGATCAACTTGTGACTAAAGCTTTATGCAAGTATCAACTTTAGCCTCAAATAGCCTTAAATCACCATTTTTAAGGCACATTAGGGGTGAACATGTGCAGACACATGTCCTTAATGTGCCTTAAATTGGGCTAATGTGCATTAAATATGCACATGTAGACTTGCCCATTCAGACTAAATGTTTAAAAAGCATACAGAATTAATATAGGTATCAACTCATGGGCTTGTCATAATGCAGACAAAAGAAAAGAAAGTCTCTTTCATTTCTTGGGTAGGAACTTCCACTTCTGCTGGATTGATGTAGTCACCTAAAGTTCTTGAAGAAGAGAACTATGAAATAAGGAAGAGGTCACCTGTTTGACTTAAAGCATAGATTAGACAAACACCTGGATTTTGGTCCTAGGAAACAAGATCAAGGCATGGAGAGGGAGAAGGAAAAAGTAAATAGGAAGGATGGAATGGTCATGAATAAAGGCCTGTCTGAACGAAGTAGGTGGGAACAAGGCTGACATTCTATTCCATTAAAAGTGACTAGTGCTTGCCCTATGCTTTAGGGTGGAGTTTTGTGGTTGACAGCATTAAGTGGCAGGATTTCTTAGTGGGAGCCAGTCCAAAACTACTTAGGAGCAATCTGTTATGATTTTAGTTCCCAACTCTAATTTGTATCTGAACTGGGGGACAACCATGGGTTACAGGTTAGCTCAAGGTGACCAGCACTGAGGCATCCCAAGCAATATTGAGTAGGGTGCCCAGCTCGGTTTCTTAGTATATTAGATTACAGGATTCAAAGCTGAAGCAGTAAAGGTTTATTAATATAACAATAGCAAAGTACTCTAATGTGGTTAAGGAATGAACAGGAGCAACAAGATATTAAGTTAATACAATGCATTATTTACAAGGAGCAACATTAGGATCAAGGTAACTTTAATACACCAATTACAACAAAGCTAACAGAGGTAATGAATTAATACATTACCAAAATAGAAGCATGATGGATCAGCTCTTTACAAGCAAAGAAGGAGAGGCTTTATCTTCACTACTGAAAGGCAAGCTAAAGACTTCTCCAAAATACTCTACTTGGGTGCTCTCCTCCTCACCACAGAGGGGCAAGCCCATGGATCTGTGAGCATGCAACAAGCACAAATCACTTGTTCAAACACACAAATGCATGTTCAGTCCCAGAGAGATCTACCATGCACACACAACTCCCTCAGCTCTGGAGCAAACTCACATACTCACACAGGCCATTCTGGCATGCTCTGAGATATCTCTTGCACTGTCTCTTAATCCTTTTTAACTGCTCATCACCCCACACTCTTCATCATTCAACCATGTGCTACCACTTAAACAATCTGTTACAAACTTTGATACTTTTCTGCTGTCAGTCAATGATGTTGTTTACTTTTACCTCAGGATTTTTATTCTCTTTTCAAGATCTTAACTGAGCATGCTCATCTCCCCCCCCCAAGTAGATCGCAAATTGAATAGGTGACCCTTGATTTCTGTCTGTACAACAATGCAACTCCCTTCCTTTTATTACTTGGTTGTAAGTTACTAGAATGTATGCAATTTTATCCATAACACCATTAAAACCATCTGGATTGAAAAAAAAAATGAAGACTTTTTTTCCTTACCCAGCATTCACATGGACACACATTTCAAAAGCAAATAAAATATTTACAAATAAAGTATAAAATATTATAATATAATATTGGCCTCTGGCTCCAGAGTGACAAACACACGCAAAAGCTCATTGCACCTCCATGAGCCCTGGGATGCCCAGAACCCCCAACAAGACCCCCAGTACCTCCAACAACCCTCAGCCTAGCTAAAGACAAGTAGGGGCCTGTGGTGGGAGGGACTTAGTTCAGCTGTGGGGAGGCAGCTGAGAGGACCCAAGGAGGGTCACCCCCCCAGCTCTTACTTGGCCCAGCCCCCCAGGGAGCTACATGACTGGTGCTGCCCAGTGCATGAAGCAGGGAAATGGGGGGGCACTCACCTGTCCCCTTCTCTGGTGGGGGAGGGATCCCACAGCACCCCAAGAGCAGCACAGCACTGGAGGGCCCTTCTACATGTGTGCAGATTTTAAAAGGGCTTGCCAATGGCAGAAGCCACATTTGGCTCCCAGCTCCAGAGAGAGATGCCCATTGTCCTCCCCACAAGCCCCAGGACCCCCAACAGGACCTCCAATGACCCGCATCCTAGCTTGAGGTAAGCATGGGGTCCATGGTGGGAAGGACTTTGGCCTACCTGTGGGGAGGCAGCTGAAGGGAGTTGAGGAGGGTCACCCCCCCAGCTCCTACTTCACCCAGCCCCCCAGGGAGCCACATAATCAGAGACTTGTGAACAGAAAGCGCAGACAGGAGGCTCAAGGGAACCCACTCCTATCCCAGCCCAGGAACAGAGCTTCTTCATGAGTACAAGGAAGCTGAAGGCCTCCAACAACACACTTATGTGCCTGTACACTAATGCTAGGAGTTTGGGGGATACACAGAAGGAGCTGGTCCTTCTGCTAAATAGAAATGACTATTATATCATAGAGATCATGGAGACCTGGTGGGACTCCTCCTATGACTGGACTACCAGTATAAATGGCTATACCCCATACAGGAGAGATCATGCCAAAAAAAGGGGCACGGGTGTAGTTCTCTATGCGAAGGAGAGCTACACATCCCTTCAAGCTGAGGTTGGCACCCAAGGAGGATGACTGGAGACCCTTTGGGTTAGAATATGAGGGGAACAAAGTGAAGGAGATACAATGGAAGGAGTCTACTACAGACCGCCAAACCAGAAACAAGTGCTTGACCAAGGATTCACCAAGGAACTGGCTGAGGCTGCATGTTCTTGGTGCATGGTCATCATGGGAGACTTCAACTACCTGGACATCTCATGGGATGAGCACTCAGCCAAATCGGATTGGTCACAAAGCTTCCTTGCATGCGTGGATGACCTCTACCTGTCCAAAGAAGTTTATGAATTGACAAGAGGAAAAGCGCTGCTGGATCTGGTACTGGCCAAAGGGGAAGATCTAATCAGTGACCTAAGAATCAAAGGGAAGCTGGGTGACAGTGATCATGAGTTGATCACTTTTACCATTCATCACAAAGCTGGCAAGTCAACCAGCAATGCAGTAATCCTTGACTTTAGGAAAACTGACTTTCATACACTCAGGAGGCTTTTTCTTGAGAACCTGAGAGGCCATGGTTTCACAGGGTGGGGAGTTCATGATGAGTGGTTGCTCCTTAAGGAAGTGATACTAGAAGCACAAGGGGAGTCCATCCCCACCCGTAAGAAATGTGGTAAAAGGGCTCAACAACCCCCTTCACTCAACAGGGAACTAATGACCTCCTACATCTAAAAGAAGTGTATAATGGATAGAAGACAGGAAACACCACTAAGGAGGAGTATACTGCACTGGTCCACACCTGCAGGGAGCAAACTAGAAAAGCCAAGGCTGCAGCTGAACTCCATCTGGCTATCAAGAACAATAAAAAATTCTTCTTCAAATATGTGGCGAGTCAAAAGAAACACAAAGGCAACATTGGACCCCTGATAAATCAGCTGGGGCAGCTGACTACCAACACCTGGGAAAAATCCAATCTACTTAATGATTACTTTGCATCATTTTTTCACCTGCCCAGAGGGACCACCCTGCCAAACATGATGCGGGATGAAGATAAATATATGCCCATCACTGGTGTGGATTTTGTGATGGAGCATCTTGAGAGGCTGGACCCCCATAAATCAGCTGGTCAGGATAAGTTGTACCCAAGAGTGCTAAAGGAACTGGCAGACATCACAGCCATGGGCTAGGATATTTGAGAACTCGTGGAGCTCGGGCTAAGTACTTGAAGATTGGAAGAGAACCAGTGTGGTGCCCATCTTCAAGAAAGGGAGGAATCAAGACCTGGGAAACTACAGGTCAATCAGTTTGATATCAATTCCTGAAAAGATTTTGGAAAAAATGATCAAAGAAACCATTTTTGACAGGCTAACAGAAGGCAACATTCTGAGGGATAGCCAGCACGGGTTTGTTGCAGGTAGGTCTTGCTTGACCAATCTTATTTCATTGATGTATCACCTGGACAAAAGAGAAGAGGTTGATATCATATATTTGGACTTTAAAAAAGCCTTTGACCTGGTGTCCAACGATATCCTCATGGAAAAATTGGAGAACTGTGGCCTTGAGTACTCCACAGTCTGCTGGATGGGGAACTGGCTCCATGGTTGGTGCTGCTGGTGTAGTAGTTGATGAAACTGAATCAACATGGCACTCTGACTAATGGTGTCCCCCAAGGCTCTGTTCTTGGACCTGTACCCTTTAATGTCTTCATAAACAATCTGGATACCGGTGTCAAAAGCAGACTGACCAAGTTTGCAGACAACACCAAACTTTGGGAAAGAGTCTCCACACTTAAGAATAGGCTGCTGATCCAGGCTGACCTCAGTAGGCTTGCAAGATGGGTGGATGAAAACCTGATGGTATTCAAGATGGAGAAATGCAAGGAGGTGCTCCAACTCAGAAATAAAAACCCGCATCACACTTACAGGCTTGGCAATGCTACACTTGCTAGCACCATGACCAAAAGAAACTTGGGGGTTATGATTGACCACAAGATGAATATGAACCACTAATGCTATACCACAGCTGGCAAAGTGAACAAAACTCTGGCTTGCATCTACCGATGCATCTCGAGCAAGACCCAGGATGTCATCCTCCTGCTTTGCTCAGCCTTGGTGAAGCTACAGCTGGAGTACTGCACCCAGTTCTGGCCTCTACAGTTTAGGAAGGATGTGGAGAAGCTTGAAAGAGTCCAAAGGAGTGCCACACACATGATCAGAGGGCATGAGAACAGGCCTTATGAAGACAGGCTGTGAGCTATGGGACTCTTCAGCTGGGAGAAGCACATGCTGAGGGGTGACTTGGTGACAGCCTATAAGTACATAAGGGGTGTGCATCAGGATCTGGGTGAATACCTGTTCACCAAAGCACACTAGGGGATGACAAAGTCCAATAGTGACAAACTCCTGCAAGACCTTTTTAGATTGGACATAAGGCAAAACTTGTTTACTGTCTGACTCCCCAAAGCCTGGAATAAACTCCCCCCAGTGGTGGTGTAAGCACCTACTCCCAACACTTTCAAGAAACATTTGGATCTTTATCTTGCTGAGATCCTTTGACCTTAGCTGACTTCCTGTCCCTTGGGTAGGGGGTTGGACCCAATGATTTTATGAGGTTCCTTCTAGCCCTAATGTCTATGAAATCTATGATATTAAAGGCAAAGGCAAATACATCACAGTTATGTAGTTAGTGTTCCAAAGCACTTCCTCTGGCTCTTCCAGGGCCCTGAACTCAACTCCCAGTACCTAAGTTATCATTAGCACAGGTCCAGGTGTGAAAGATTCAGTCTTTCAGTTAAGTGCTGCATGAATATAATATAATATGATTCTTCCAGGACAAAGGGGAAGTAAACTAACAGAACCAAAATCACAGTCACTTATAAAAAGTGCATTGTGGAGAGAGAGGAAACTGCTAAAGCTCCAAAATGTAGAGTTTTTGATTAGGCACTTTTTAAAGCTAGGTCTACATGTCTTGAAATTATATTATTTGCAAGAAACATAGATGGTGGAAGATAGGACAGAAGAAACCTGGTTAAAGGTGGAATGGGGTGTATTGCATATGAAGGAGACTGAGCTACATGTATATACATAATAAGGTTTGCCTGTTTTCAAAATATTAGAGAGGAGACAGGAATAAGAAATCATGAGGAAGATACTGCTATATTTTGGGTGGTTACACTGTTAGGTTTGGTATAATACAGAGATGCATGGAAAATAGAATACCTTATGTGGGCACTGAATCATTTTGTAATATATACCAGTGTTCATATTTGGATATGATATAGACTCAAATGTTGAAGGACATGGTAGGATTCTGAGTAGGTTGAAGAGGGTAGGATAATAGGAATGATTAATATTTTTGGAAATGTCAGAACCAGGAAGAACAAAAAGTTTGGTTACTAAAACAGCCTACTCATGGTTCTTGCTCTTTTTTTTTTCCTGTTAAATTAGTACTTTTTTTGTTAGAATATTGGGGCAACAAGAGAAAATTCTATTGAGAGAGAAACATAAAAAGGACAAACTACATAATGGCTGATATATCGTGTGATGTTTACTTTTGAGTCCACATAGTGCAAAACTTCAGCTGTAATTGTTGACAGGTGACAAATTAATGAAAAGTTTAATTTATGACTTGATATAATAATAATACCACATATTCATGCTCAAGGGATTCAGATGGGAATTAGTAACGGAAGTCTAGTTAGGTATTTTTATAGGCAAACCAATCACATGAGTTGCCCTGATTTTCAGCTAGTCTCCTCAGTGGAGAGCAGAATTTGAAAACCAATGCCATTTTTCCCTAGCTTCTATTATTCCCATGTTACTTCTTCCTTTAAAGCGCTTCTTCAACAATATGCAATATCGCACTTCATGTGTGTCAGCCTGTGATATAAGCACATGAACAAGCAAGACATCCATTATTTTTTTCTTGATTTGTCTGTATTCAGCCTAAGGAATGATAGGTATATTTTCCTGTCACCTCTACAAGGTCTGAAAGTCAGATGCATCCTGAACCAGCCCATACCTAGTGAAAATGCTCACCCTTATCCTTGCAGAAGTCTTGCAGTGTACAGTATATCAGAGAACACCATCTTACTTTCAGTCTACCAAATACAATATGTTACAATCTAGCAACTGCTAAAACATCTTTTGCCAGAAAATCTGGTATCAGAATAATTTTATGAGCTGAGGCTATAGTGGGTTGATGTAGTACCTTAAAATAATGCTGAGTTGCAACAAGCATTGACAGCCACATCATTTGAAGGGAATGAAGTCATTCTTGTCCAGCCAGCAAACAAAAGAGCTTAGTTCCCTGACACTGAATCTTACCAGGGCATTCCATGCTGGGTTTTATGAGCCTGCCTTTCAGAGCAGCCAAAGTCTACATAACAGCTGAGCAATACCCTTTGTGGCTGGTACATTTATATGCTCAAGATGTGCAGATACATGCAGTTTGTGGAGCTGCAAACCTCTTTGCAGCACCACAAACTACATGTCCAGCATGTTGAAACATGTTCCACAGGTCATGCAGAGGGCAGTGCTGGTCTCTCCCGTGCAACCTGATTCCACAGGGAGCAGAGAAGAGATCTGGGGCAGCATGAAGCAAGAAACAATGGTGAGAAGACCATGGCATGGATCTCTGCTCCCTGCAGAGCTCAGTCACGTGTCAGGGACCAGCAGACTTGCTTGCTGCTCTGCACGGCTTCCATTCCCTGTGAGCTGGCATGACAGAGATCTGATCTGTGCCAGGGTTTCCTCACCTGCACAGAGGGTGGTGGCCCTCCCTGAGATGAGCCACACACGGCCTTGCCCTCCTCCCTGCTAAGGCCCTGCAGGCCCCGGCCCCAAGCCACAGCTGGCTAGGCAGTAGGGCTGTGCGAAGCTTGCAGTCTGTTCAAAACAGATTCGGAGATTCGGTGGACCCGAATCTCTGAAACAGATTTGGCCGAAATAAAACAGGATAGTGATCCAAACCACTGAAACAAATCACTGTCCTCTGAATTGAAACACAGCCAATTCACACAGCCCTAATTCCTATACAATCATAATGCCCAGGGTTACAAACAATAAGGCACTGGATCTCGAGAAAAGCAAAGCAGGCTATACAGGAGCAACAGCTGGGCCCCACTAGAAACGGCCCCTGGTGAGGAAGGAAAGAAGGAATGCTCCAATATCCTAAGGGGCACCCTTTAACCACCTGCTTGGACCACCCGGTTGGCCGGGCCTCAAGCCAAGAACCCTCCTTCCCTCAGGGGGCTCCTGCTTCAGCTGCTTGCCACTGAATGGAGGGCCCTCCTCCCCTGTGGGAATCCCCTTCCCTGGCAACACATGGCTCCTCTGGAGCCTGATGAGGCTACACTCATCTCCTGGAGTGAGGCACCTCCTCCCTCTACAGGGGCCCTCAGCTGCTTTGGGGCCCTTCCTGCCTTTGGCCCACTCTTGGCTCTGTGCACTATCCTATGCACCGATCTGTGCACCATCTGCCCTCAGCCTCATCCAGGGGTTGGGGACCTGAGCTGCTGTGTGCAGTGCAGGGGTCTTGCCCCACTCAAACCCTCTATGCACCAATCTGTGCACAGTCTACCCCACCTTGTGCAGGGGTTGGAGACCTGAGCTACCTTGTGCAACTCTGAAGTCTCACTCCACTCCTGGACCCTTCGTGCAGCAATCCATGCACCGTCTGCCCTGCCTCATGCAGGGGTCTTAACCCACTCCTGGACCCTCTGTGCACTGTCTGCCTTCCCTCATGCATGGGTTGGAGACCCAAGCTACCTTGCGCAGCTCCAAAGTCTTAGTACGCTCCTGGACCCCCTGTGCACTGATCCATGCACCATCTGCCCTGCCTCATGCAGGGGTTAGAGACCCAAGCTGCCCTGTGCAGTGCTAGGGTCTCGGCCCACTCCCAGACCCTCCATGCACCAACCTATACACCTTTGACACACTCCCTTTACAGAGGGGCTAGGGACACAACCACTTGCTGCTTTCTGTCCGATGACACATCTTCCAGGTGCTTCTGGGTCAGCCGGCTTCACTGCACTGGTCAGCTCCGCCAGCTCTTCTCAGCCCTCTTTGTAATCCCTCATTGAAGCCGCCCATGTGCTTGGCATGCCGGGCATGCTGTGCTCCACCCCCAGATTGAAGATGGCTCAATCAGAGAGAAGCGGAGTTAATCTCCTCTCTGGTCTACCTTTTCACCTTGTCCCTGGATACAGGTGGGGCAAGCCTCTCCCCTGGCCTTCCCTGATTGGTGGGAAATGCCCCATCAATCATTCTAAGCCCCTTCAACCTGGCAAGCTGGGCTTCTGCCAGCAAGCCTGTCAAATCTGTGTGGAAGGAGTGACCTAGTTGAATTTCACCTAGCACTAAAGGAACCGGTGTCCCCTATCCCCTCACGTTCTAAGGAGAGGGGTAATATTTACACAGCAGTGTGGTGAGCTGCTACTCCTGTGCAAGGCACACCCAGGGAAAGAAATCTGAGGAGCCCACTCAAACAAGCCTCAACTGCAGATCACCAGAGGTAGAGGATGGAGTTATACGGGAGTTAAATACTGGTATGTACCTCTGCTAGATTATCTAGTTCAACAGCTTCCACTGAGGTGCTTTCTATCACTGGTTGGGGCCACACACTGGAGGCTAAGCAACTGTGTCATGCACAGAATCACTTCTGGCACTTCTATGAACAAACGCTACATGTTTTCCTTCTCTTATACCCTCACACAACCATTATTCTGCTCTCTCTTACACACTCCTAACACATCACTACTGCACACGCACATATTCCACACACACTCACCTGCTCGCTCACACCCCTCCTCCACTCACTCAGACCACCCCTGTTTGTCAGGAAAAAAGCCCTTTATAAGAGTGCTGCACATGGCTTGCCAGGGCTCCGAATGTGACACTGATCTTTGCATTGGGTACCATTTTTCAGTGACTTCCGGATACAACTGTGCATTCTCTAACTCAGGAAAGGTTCATCTTCTGACCTACTTAAGACACACTTGTGTATGAGGCCATATAGCACCTGGGTGATGATACCATGGACTCAGAACCATTTTGCCTCCAACAAACCTACCTATAAGGAATCTGCAGTGATGGGAGCATGTAACAAGTGCCTCCCCTTTGGCTTCAGGGATAAAGGTTGTAGCCGTGTTGGTCTAAAAAGCAAAAGCAGTCACTTCCGCTTTTTAGATCAACTGCTTTTCCCCTTTGACTTGTCAGTATCTAACATGAATGACTCCTTTTATGAGACCTACCACTACCATCTAAGGGACAGAAATCACTGGGAAAATTAAATCCACTACCTCCCATTCTACTTTCCTGCTACAGTGACAAAAGTGCCATCACAAGCCAGTACAGCTTTTCTATCTGGTGTCTTTGGTTGCTGATGGAGACAGAAACAAAGGTGGAAGTGGTATACTTAACCATGCTGGTGAACTAAAAGCATTTTTGTGCAGGCTAGAACGTGTCATAATCTACAACCAGAAAAGGTTTAAACCTCATCAATTAGTTGTTAAATTATACACAGACCCATGGGAATTACTGCCTTTTCAACATTTCATCTTGGTTTACTATTTGACGAAATCGCCTCTTATTTATTCACTGCTCTTGTTTTGTTTGTTTCAAAAGAAATGTGAAGCCTGCCTAAATATTGCACATTAAGGTTTTTTAAGTTAAGGATTGGCTATTTTGCAATGAACCATTTTGTTTCTGAGGCAAATGTAATGGAATGCCCTAGTTCTGCTGTCTTCCCCTCAAGCTTTAGGCTCTTCTGGGAATGGATTGAGGGGGAGAGATTTCTATTGCATTTCCAGAAATTCAGGACACAGTATATTGTAATGTCACTTAGTATTAAAACATTCTTTGAGAAATCTAGCACAAATGTTACATTTCTACCAAACCTTAATACAGAAGCCTTTGCCAAAGGAGGTAATGATGTTAAACTTGATTTAATCATTCTAATCAAATTAAATAATTCTGCTTTGAATGTCTCCAGTTGCAAGCAGTGATTTTCTAAATAAAATCTAATTAAATTTTAGACCTACATCTACAGACCAGTTTAATTTCAAAGCAAAAGAGCAAATCATATAAGTCTTTTGGCACATCTGATTTAATTTTAACAGTTTGTTAGCCTGAAAATAATTTGTAAAAATATATTTTTCATGGCCCCAGCTACCCCCAAATAGGGTTTTTGGGTCAGTTGCCTTGATTTTATACATGACAGAGGGAGAATGAAGATGGATTGAAAAGCAGAAAAACATCTCAACAGGTCAAAAGGACAGATGAGAAAGTTACCCCACTGTGTTAAGTATTGTGTAAGAAAGTTGTTTGAAGGCAACTATTTAAGTTTGATGCAAGAGAGAAGAGGGAGTGAGTAGAGGGATACCAAGAAAGGTTGAAGATTTTTCAACCAAACAGCAGGCTGGAAAATTATTTTTATATTAGCATTCCAGTGGTGGTGTCTACATATGCATTTGATCTGCGATCAGTTTACTTGCAAGTAAATTACTTGTGAGTAAATGCTCCCAGGCGGGCATCTACCCATGCAGTGACCAAGGAGAAGATTTGCTGCTCTTAGCACCAAAATTCCTGAAGCCGTGCAATGAGCCCCTGCTGCCACTGGGGGGGGGGGGAGCTCCAAGTGCCAGCTGCAGCTTCCAGCAGGGCCCTGCTTTCTGCTCCCTGACCCGCCACTTCCATGGCCAGGAGCTGTGTGTGCAGCACACAGCTCAGCACACGGCAGCACTGTCCTCACTCTCTGGGCCTCCCCACACCATGGCTGCTCCAGCCCCTGCCCCTGCCAGCAACGATCAGTGTCCCAGGCTCCTGCTGGCCACCACCCTGGCCCTCCTGGCCCAAACACGCCAACCACTGGCTAGCCCCTGGCTGTTGGGCCCTTCCTGGCTCCCCCACATGCAGCACCTGCTGCCTGGACCCCATCTGGCTGGCCCAGCAGGGATACTCATGACAGGATCCTAGACACCACCACTGGAGCCACCATTGCCTTCCTGGGCCTCCAACCTCACCAGGTGAGCCAGGACTGGTGGTTGCATGTGTCCAGCAGACTTGGGATGGTGACCGTGGCTGGAGGCATTCTGGATTGACAAAGCCACCTTCTGGGACCTCCTGGAGCAGCACCACCCACATTGCCATGTGGCTGCCCCTCTTTGTGAACACCCAGCTGACCCTCACCCTGTTCAAGCTAGCCACATGCACTACCCTCTGCTATGTGGGCCATTTCTTTGGGGGTGGACAAGGACATTGCCAGAGAAGTGTGTGAGGGGGCCCCAGGATGTTTTGGGACACATGGTGCTCTGTGTGCATGACCACCTGTTGGTAGTGGCAGGGTTCCATGCCCTGGGATTCCCCTAGTGCTTTGGGTCCCTGGACTGGACCCACATTCCCGTTACCTGTATGCCTTATGGAGACTGCCCCTACTACAGTCAGAGGGGCTTTCACTCTGTGGTACTTCATGCTGTCATGGACTACTGAGGTGCCTTCACACATGTCAGTGCCAGGTGGGAAGGCAATGCTTATGATGCCTGCATCTTCTGAAACTCCTCCCTGCTGGGCCTGGTGGACAGTAGGTGGTTTGCATTGGGGGTGCCGGATCTGCAGCTGGGCATTGTGGTGGTCCCACCCCTGCTCACTGGGTACTCTGCCTCACTCCTGCCCTGGCTCATGAGGCCCTACACTGGCCAGCTGGATCTTCACCAGGCCCATTTTAACCAGTGGCTGGGCTGGATCCATGCCCTAGTGGAATACACATTCAGCCCTTTGAAGGGATGCTGGTGCACCCTCACTGCCCACCTCCAGTTCACTGAGGACAATCTCCCATGGGTCATCATCACAGTCTGGTGCTGCATAACATCTCTGAGGCCCAGGGGGAGCTCTTACACAAGGCCTGACCAGAAAAGACGTGGTGGGCGGAGGCGACCTGGAAGTTGGACCACAACCTGCAGCAACAGTGGTGGCCCCCTTCCCACACAGGCCCTGAGCAAGCTACACACCTCCTACCTGGGGCCAGGACCCTGGGAAAAAGAGGCCCTAGTCACCACCTTCTCCTGTACCCTCAACTGTAGCCTCCTTGGATTGCTGCCCATAGCCCTCCCCCCGCCCAACTCCAGCACCACACTCACTGCAAACATGTCTCACAAAAACACAGTTTTTGTTTCCCTGACATCAAACAGACCCACTCTCACCTCCCTCCCCAACAAACAGCCCCTCCACTACCCACCCTATTCACCAACAATAAAACACCCTCTTCCCTAGTTTCATAGTAGCTTGGGGTCAGAAGGGACTTGAACAGATCATCTAGTCTGACCCCCCGCCACTGGCAGGAGGACACGCTGGGATCACATGACCACAGACAGGTGTTCGTGCAACCTCTTTTTGAATTTATCCAGGGTAGGAGTGAGGACCACTTCCCTAGCAAGTTGGTTCCAGATCTTAGCCACCCTAACAGTGAAATAGTGCCTCCTAATCTCTAACCTGAACCAGTTCTCCAGCAGCTTCTGTCTATTGTTCCTCATCACTCCCAGTGCTGCTGGGGGGAGTAGGGCCCTTCCTATTTGCTGCTGATCTCCCCTGATGAGTTTGTAGGCAGACAACAAATCCTCACTCAGGCTCTGCTGGCTGAGGTTGAACAGGTTGAGGTCCCTTGGCCTCTCTTCATAGGGCTTGCCCTGTTGCCCTCCAACCAGGTGGGTGGCCCTCCTCTGAACCTTCTCAAGGGAGGCCACATCCTTCTTAAATTGCGGTGCCCATAACTGGATGCAATACTCCAATTGCCTGACCTATGTCACATAGAGGGGGAGTATCACCTCTCTGGACTGGCTTGAGATGCACGACAAGGTGAAGTTGGCTTTGCTGTGGAAACTATTTAGAAAGTGCTTTACATGTTGTCTTGGGGTGGGCAGCCATGGGGTAGAGGCACCTAGGGGGAAGAGCCCCGAGACAGGTGCCCAGCACCGAGGTCTCTGGCTGTTTCCCTGTGGGTGTCGACATGGTGGTGTCATGGCCAGCCATGCCTCATGGCTGGGCCTAGCGAGGCAGATACTAGCCCAGGCTCCCCAAGCTGCTGGTGGAGACTAAAGCTATGGAGCTCAGTGGGATGGACTGCTGGACACCCAAGGGGCCCCTCCCCCAGTATTGGGTCAGTGCACATGACAGGCTAGGGCAAGGGCTTGGGCAGGCTGTCCATGTTGCTGTACAGTGTATGGTTGTGGCCCAAGTCCCAGGGCATGAGGATTTCAGGTAGATGCAGTATAAAGGGCATGGACTCCCAGGCATTCCTGAACTGATGATTATGGTCAGTCTGTAGCAAAACCCCAATTTTTTTCTTTTTTTCTTTAAAATACATTCCCTCCCCTTCCCCAACCATTTCTGACTTTTTCTTTCCCTCTCTATTTCCTATAGTTATGTATAAGTGAGCTAAGACATAGGATAAGCTTCAGCATTTTATTCTGGTAGCAAGTTGTGTTTGTTTTGTTTTTTCTCCTTCTTTATATGGTATAATTATTATGTTTATATTGATTTTTACTATTCTATATTACTTTTTTCCTGGTACTATATGATTTAGGCCTACACATGTAAGTTAGCATAAGTCATGTCAAGTTTCCGTTTTGTTTGTCAAGTCTTCATCCTGTCCCCAGGCCTGGTTGTGTAACCCATGACTCACACCTACCCCTCCTATGCAACTTGGCTCCTGAATGAGTGGAGATGAATGAGGCTGCTTGACAGACAATGGCAGCAGGTCTAAAAATACCTCCCTCTGAATGCCCAAATCATCAACACCAATACCTGGGCCAATGACCCAGCCGTTGGAACCACCCTCAACTTTCAAGAAACAAAAGATGAGGCAACCCACCATTGTGCCAGGCTGCACATGCTCAGTAAGAACACCTGGAATTCTCTGGAACAGGATGACCTTGCCTGGACAGGCACTCCCCCTAGGAGATCAGAGGTAGTCTGCCCGATAAAAAGGGGTAGTGAAGAGTGACTCCTTGGGATGCCCTCTTCATCTGGACCAGAACCATACCACACCACCTATCCACCCAGAGGCCTTGCTGGCAACCCCACTCTGGACAACACCTACTGGACAAGGACCCCTTTCCAGCTATCACCCCTTCAACCAAGGACTTGGACTCTGCTTCTCTTCTCCACATGGACTCCAACCCTTCCACTGAGTCTCTTTCTCTCTCTCTCACCTTAACCTTCCCCCAGGTACCCCAAGCACACACATACATACTGTGCCATCCATGTTAGGAACTTACCTATGTGTAGGTGGGTTGTATGGTTGAATCAGTGATAGGTATGCATGTGCCTAGGCTGATTTGGATGTGTATGTGCCTGAGCTGGTAGTGTGTGCATGTATGCATCTAATTGAGCTGTGTGCTTTTTTTTGTGCAGTTGTGTTACATCTTCCTGTCTAACAGCACAATATTAAGTTCCTGAGAGTTGGCCTGACCCCACAGGGCAACTAGTCCACATTTTTTCATGATTAAAATGAAACACCACTATATGTAAATATGAAGTATATATAGTGGGCTTTCATTTTAAATCATGAAAATATGGATTTGGGCTAACTTTTTTTACAAACTGAAAATGGGGATTATTTTAAATCAGAGAAAACCAGGATTCCTGGTCAGCATGAAAGACCATAATCATCAGTTCAGGAGTGCCCGGAAGTCCGTGCCCTTTATGCCACATAATAGTATATCTATATACTAGTGGTGTTTCATTTAAATCATGGAAAAATGTGATTTTGCCATGAATTTTTCATGATTTAAATGAAACACCACTAGTATATAGATATATTATTATATAGGTATAACCCACAATATTATATAGATATAATCCACATGCCACTGCCATGTTGCCAGTTTTGTGCTTGGCACAGTTGGGACCCCGGGTGGTGGGCTCTGGCATGGCCATGTGTATCAGCAAGGAGAACATCACTGGGGATCCTGCACCAGCTCTTGAGAGCTCTGTATGACTGTTTCTGTGTTACTGGGACTGGGCAGCTGCCTGTAGTACCCAGTACAGGGGCATAGCATGAGTCTGCCAGCCATGAAGCAGAGGCAATGCCCCATAACACTTGCAAGCTTATGACAGATGGAACAGGCCCTGCCAGCCAGAACGTTCTTCATGGGCTAGCAAAGCCTGGGGGCTGGCAGGCTGGGGGCCTAGGGGCTGGCAGGAGTCTGCAGCAGCCTGCAACACTCTGCAGGCCTGGATGGTGAGCGCCTGGCAGTCATGCAGCACTGTAATGCCAGGCAGTGGCACCGGCCTGCAGGCAGGCTGGTGAGGCTAGCCTGCAGCCTGCAGAGGGGGGTTACAGGGCCTAGAATGGCCTCAGGCTGCCTGCTGGTATGTCCCAGGGCTCAAAATGTCTCAAGGCTTTTAAAGGCCTGAGGCAGGGGCTGCTATAGAGTCAACCCAGCCCTGGGACAGGAAAGGCTCCCAGTCCAGAGCCCTGGAGCTAGCCTCAGGCCAGCCCATAATGCTTCCAGGTCACGTCTACACTTGTAACTTTTTGTGAGTAAGTTGCTACCTGCTTTTGGAAGTAGCAAATTTACTCACAATTAGCCATTTTTTACTGTGCAGTAAGCATGTGCACATGTAGATATGTACACTTATTGAGTAGTAAACTAGGGTATTGCAGTTAAATGTCTCATGTAGACATACCCGATAAATATGAGTTGGGTAAAACTGCATTTACTAAGATGAGAAAGACAGGATATTACTGTAATTAAGATGCAAGATACTAGGAAACACATCAAAGGATTTCAGCTGCATGTGCATGCATATGTATTTGTGTGGGAAGGGCCATTTGTTAAAGATACTGTGAGTCTCCAGCTTGGATGTGAGGAAAGCGAGAGGTCCAAGTCAAAGAGTATGCCCAGGTTACAAAGGCTATGGATTACAAACAGAATGGTGGTACTGTCCACTGTCTGAGAGAAGATATATCAGTAATCACTGAGAACAGAGGACAATCGAAAGCTGCATTTTAGCTAAGTTGAGCTTGAAGTAACAGTTTTTATTCACAAGGAGATATTAGACAAAGAGACCAAGAGATTAGTTTGGACACATGCACAAAAGTAATGGGTCTAGAACAGAGAAGTATCTGCCCACAGGCATGCAGTGTGGGCAGTCCCGGGGGCATCGCAGTCACAGAGGGATGCACCAGGCCCCCACGCAGCTCAGGCAAGGAGGCAGGCTTGGGAGGGGGTGGGGGTTGAAGGAAAGGATCAGGCTTGCCGGGATTTTTTTTCCTTCTGTGGAGCCTGCCTTCCCAGGTTGCTGCCAGGCTGCCTGCACAGCCCCTAAGTTGCACAGACTCTGGTGTTTCCCTCCACTGCTGTAGTGTAGGAAACTAAACCTCCTTGCAGGTGTTTGCAATGTCCTGAAGTCATTTACTGCATCCCAAAGTCATTTAAGGCACATTACGCCACCAAATGAGCTACAGTGGCTTGACTTAACACACAATACACCACTGAATGTGCAAACAGCAATGCCATTAAAGTGGTGCAAAAGGCATTTAACCCACTTGAAACCTGCTGAAAAGTGTTGTCAATGAATGGCCTTGGATGTCAAAGGAGGACATCTTTGAACAAGAAGAACATGGTTGATGCTGTTAAAGTTAGCTTACAGGTTAAACAGTATGAAGGTGGAGTATTGGTTCTGGGTTTTGGAGAGGAAGAGACATTAGCAAGAATGATTTCAATGCAGTGAAGCTGGATTAGAAAGATTTAGATCAAACTGAAGGAGAAGAACACCAGACAGTAATTGTGGATGGTGACCCAAGTCCAATTTAACTGCAAAGACTCTCTCACCACTAGTATGAACCTAATCAACCCAGAAAGACCCTATATTTCCTATTGTCTCAATGAGAAGGCCCACCCTCCATAGATGTATAGCTCTCCAATTCTGAAAATAGGAAGCCCTAACCAATTCTAATCCACTCTGAAAAGAGTTGTGCACTTTCCTATTCATTTAATGGGGAACCATTAGTAATGCATTCTCCATTAGGAATGGCTGCTTCATACTCTCATTGCCTGTTTCTTTTTTTCTGTTCTCAAGCTCTCACCTTCACAAAATCGGTTTATAGTGGCTGTTAATAAGCTCCTCTCTGGTGTGACATTGCATCCAACTGCTCTTTATTAAGATTTCCTAAAACACATAATCAAGCCTGTGAATCTACAGAAGCACCTGGACTTGAAAGCATGAACTTTAACTAAACCAATAAACACTGTATACATGTATTTTTCTTCAAGGCTTCACACATCTCCTGAATACACTCTTGGCGACTGAACTGTGCACCTCAACACCATTTGTGGTCTTATGCTTGAATATTACAAATCCCACATATATGTTAACAGAGATGAATGACAGCAAAAAACAAACAAACAAACAAACAAAACCCCATAACCAGCAGCTCTCTCAGTCTAAATCAGATCTTTGCTTATATACTCTCAGACATCATGGATGGGTAGTATATCTCCTATCATCCATTATTAGACTGTGTTGAAATGATAAGCAGCACTGGGAATAGATGATTTTATAACTCTGACTACGATGCTAAATCCAGACCTCCTGCCACAAGAAATGAACACTGCAGGAACAGCTTTATGCATCTGCAATTTTTCATCCTCTGCTCTCCTGGTGGTTTCATAAAATCAGCTTTTTTTTTGGTGGTCACTTTGCCCACTAAATCACTATATACTAAAAAATATAAGTCAGTACCTGGTTCTTATTGGTAGAAGACTTCCAGCTAAATGTATTGATTTAGCCCTTATAAAACTGGCAGATAAGTTAAACATTTCCTAGTGTGTATTTCCAGATTTCTTTTTACCAATATAATTAATACAATTATCCACCAGATCATAAGGTGTAATTATGTAAACGATTTAAGCAAGGAGAGGGAATAATTTTGCAGCTAAATCACAGGACTGGGTATCATAAAAAAAACTGTTTTATTCCATTGTGAAGATCTTCAGTAAGTCACCCACACCCAAAACTGCAAACTTAGATATGCATGTAACTATTTTCTGTTCTGCCATCAGGAATTTCAGACAGAGTAATTAGCTGTAGCCCCTTCACTAGTGGACAATACTGTTGTCCTTCTTCATACAACTGTTCTCAGTCTAGATCTTTTCTCATGACCAGTGTCTTCCAGTACTGCAGACCAGCAACAGCACTAAGCTCCAGCTATCATCTGATGGAATGTAAAAGACTTCAGAACTATCCCCAAAATGATATGACATACAGAAACTCAGCAAATCCTCCTTAATGCTATCATTTACCTTAATGAGTTGCTGTAATATTGACTTCAGGTATCTCTACCCTTCCAGTAACCTTTAGCTTCTAAAGTGTTATGTTAGGAACCAGCAAAGAATAATCTGAACGTTTTCCATCTTTTTTCATGTGATTTAACAAAAACTAACCTGTATTATTTAAAAAAGCACCGCACATTTTCAAATTCATTTGTTTTGAATTACATGAATTTAAGCATCTACTGTTTGAAAGTTTGCAGATTCTTTATTTTCAAGCCTTATTAAGCTCTTCAGTTTTCTAAGAAATCTCATACTTACAGTGCTTGCCTTTGTTCATCCAGCAGTAGAAGCCATTTAAAAATATAAATTTAAATACTGTTACCCATTTACCCCAACATGTCATCCTGTCCTGAACCAGTGTCACCCATCTCCAAAGCAGCAACAATTGCAGGTCACTCCCAGTGGGATCGAGAAATAAATAAGATAAAGTCTGGGTATATTCTATTCTATAGCATAACTTGCTTTAGTTGTAAAGATGATCCAATCTTGACACAGATGTGGTTAAAAATCATTGTGGAAAATCCTGTTCCCTCCCATCCCCTTCCCCACTCTCTTCCCCCAACAGGAATCATAGCCTGAGACCAATGCCCTACTCATGAGATTGTGATAATAATGATGAATAATATTTGACAGCTGTTTCAGCATTTTATCAGTTTTTGTTAGAGTAAGTTCAGTTTTACCCCGGTTTCATTACCCTAGTGCAAAACAGGAATAGTGATGACATTCAAACATTTTTTTTTAATAAGAGTCTAGTTTTTTTTTTAAATAGCTACGTGAATCAAAGATACTAAATAAAGGAATAAAGAAAGACAAAATAAAGAATACAGGAGATTAAAGTGTGGCTGGGAATGAAATGGGAGATTTTAATATATGAAGAAACTTGCACAAACTTAACTACCCCAACAAGCGGTGCTTGAAATGAACAGAGAAGATGGAGGGTATTCATTGCCTCTGGCAGTGCTCAGCATCTTCTCTAGATGCTGCTAAACTCTCCCTGCCAAGCGTGACATTCCTTCCTGAATCAAACATACTTATGAAAGAGAAACTGTTTGCCTTTGGAAAGCAGAAGGGTGAACCAAGTAGGACATATTATCCAACAAATTCCCAGTCCTTTCCCTCCCCACTAATACTTCGAAAAAAATATTACTTTTGGACAATGCTAGCAGGAATGTGATGCTGAAATCACAGGCAGTCAAGAATGTAGCATGAATGACTACATATCATTCTGTGTCCAAAAATGAATGTTTAATTGCCTTCTATGTTGTATGATTATGACCCATGGTTTCAGAATTTGAGGAAGATTCATATATCTGGTAGTGTATCAAATTAAAACAATTTATTAAAAATAAAAAACTTCAACAGAATTCATCACTGGCTTAAACCCATTGCAAGTTTCCATCGGGGACTTTAGCAATAAATTTGTCTCTTGGTCTGTAATATATTGTTTGTCATGTGTCAGCAATCTGATGGATTTGTGGGGTGTCTTGCATGGTTTTTTGAAGTTATTTTGCTGATATACCACGTGTAATCTCTAGGTAGCATCAAGCTGTGAACAGCTTTGTTCTTAGGTCTGGATGAATTGCTATAGATACAATTTTGATATTGTAATCTTACATTAGACCTAAGACTGTTTTAGTGGTACAGTGATTAACTTAAGGGTTTCTTGATATTCACACTTGGGAAAAAAGGCAGTCTCTTAGAACTATCATTTACTATGAGTCAGTTACTCATCTCCTTTATGGACAAGAATGCTGTAAGGCCCAGGAACCAAGTCCTTCCAGAAAATGGTGAATTTACATTTTAAAAGAAGGGGCTATAAGAATAACACCTAGTTATTTTGACTGTTGGGGAAAAGAATATTTCTCACTGGGGGAAACAAAATGAAAAACAGTGGGTGTGTCTATATGAGATGCTTTACTCTACAGTAGACTACTTTACTGTGCAGTTAAGCATCACCATCTACATGTGCAGCATTTACTGAGCAGTAAATTAATGTATTGTGCAGTTGTCTACTACCTGTAAATACAGGAAGTAGATTTACCACTCAGTAGCTACTGTGCAGAAGGACATGTGTAGACAGCTATTTGCTTGTGGTCAGTCCAGACAGCAGCATGCAGAGGAACTGTCCCCAAACCCATGCAGCCACTTGCTTCCTAGTCTGCATTCTCACTGGACAATTGGAGTAGAGGCTGAGATGCCATCCTTTGCCCTGGGCAGCTGCCTGCTGTCCTGGGCAGGGGATAGTGTTCTAGCCCCAACTCTAATCTCAGAGTGGAGGCTGGGCAGAGGGCAGATGCTAAGGGAAGATGATGGTCAGGCTCCACTCTGATTTCAGAGCAGAGGCCGGGCAGCAGGAAGCTACATTGTCTCAATCTCTGCTCTGATCTCAGAATGCAGCCTGGGCAGGAGGCAGCTGCCTGGAGCAGGAGTGCAGGGCTGGGAAGCAGCTTCCCCAGAGCCTATGCCAGACACTTGGAGCAGCCTGGAGCTCCCCTTGGCTGCTGTAGGTGATCAGAGCAGGGCAGGAGTAGCCCTGCACTGAACTGCTCCCAAAGGATTGCACCCAACAGGAACATGTGTAGGCACAGGAAAATTTACTGTGCAGTATTTTACAGTGCAGTAAGCTTACAGCACATTAACATGTAGACATGCCCAGTGTTATTAAAGTAGGGGTTTAGCAGTTCTTCATGTCTGAAAGGATGCCATATTGTCCTGATCTTAATTACATCAGAAGAAACTTTTAGTCTGGTAATCACCTGCACCCTTTTGGGAGAGGGGTGCAGAAAGTAATATGCATAATGTGTGCTCCCTGAAAATCCAGCAAGTGGCATATGTAAATGTCCAGATAAGAAACTGTACTTAAGCTTTGCCTTGAGAGCAGGGTATGGTCTCTAGTTTTCCTAGATACAGGATGGGCTATTGGCCCTCAGTCAGCAGCTGAGGGAAGGAGGCTGACAGGAAATATTGCAGGAGGCCCTGATAGAAAGGTAAAGGTCAGAGGCTGCTTTCTAGGCTTGTGCAAATAGGGAAGCATTTGATTCAGATTTGGATTCAGTGGATTCAGAGAACAGCAATTCAATTCAGAGATTCAGATCACTGTCCTGAATTGATTCAGCTGAATCGGTTTCAGAAGTTTCGGCACGGATCCGGAGATTCAGCCATAGACTATAATGGGGAATTCCTGAAATACCTATAACTTTGTCATGTTTTGGCTGATTTGAATAAAAATTGCAGGAATGGTAGCCCCTTCTGAGGGCATGAAGCCTGCCACAGTTCAAGGAGATAGGGCCAGGGGTTTCACTGACAAGGAAAACAGCTTTCTTTTAAAAAATGGCGGGGGGAAAGAACAAATGTAAATTGAAAGAAATTGATTGGATAGGGATAAGTAGAGGGATTCTAGTTAGTAAGCTATATCCAATACTTTCCAAGAACAGAAAGTAGCAGGAGACGTACTAGGTAGGAACCCAAGCCAGTCCAGTACCCTTCAGATGCTGTTGCTCAGGCAGAAACAGCTCACAAATGGCACAGAAAGCCTGCAGGTAGACCCTTATAGACCCCCCTGCTGTGATTGGAAGGGGACTCAGGGAAAGATCACAGTCACTGCCCAGCTACAGATGTCGGTCTTCCCCGCCCTTCCCTCCTCCCTCTTCTCAGTTTTTGTTCCCCTGAAAGACTGCCTTCTGAATCTCTGAATCTTTTCTGAATCAATTGGGGGTGGGGGGGGTTCTCCCAATTTGATTTGGATACTCAGCCTCCAAAACAAGTTAAATCTTCTCCAAATTAAATCACGGACCGAAGCTTCACACACCCCTACTGCTTTCTAATTTGTTAAGCTGGGTAGGAACTGCAGATTTAACTTGTAGCGTAAGAGCAGGATGTTGTTCTGATACATATATATCTGTCTGTCTAGTCTCATATATTTAAATATGATATTTGAACCAATTTGAATTTTTCAATTCATATATATGTGTCTGTTTATTCTCATATCTATTTTCTGCTGTTAGAAATCAGTCTATATCTCTGTCTTATAGCTCTGCCTCAGCACACAGTTAATGATTTCTTATGCTTGTTCTTGTTTGTATAATAAATCTTTCTGTCATCTTTCATAATCCACTTATTATCAGTAATAACAGTTTCTAGAGCATTTGACCATATAGACAGGCCTATCTGGGGGAAGCAGGGAGATCCATCTTTTCAAAGCTCATGACCAGACAAGGATATGATTGTTTTAACTGGCAAAATTCCCTTTTCTAAGAGCTGGCAAGACGTGGGTGAGACAGGTAAAGCTGAGGCGTTACAGGCCAATAAGTTGACCCTGGCACATTTCAAATGCTTCTCAGTAGTCAAACAGCAGATGGCAGAGAGGGATTTGGAGCAGAAGGGCAACCATGATGATGTAAGAATACCCCATGAGCACAGGCACTGACTTGTAATTTGCTGGCGGGAAGCGGGACTAAGATGATGGACATGTGGAAAGTTTTATACATTTCAGGTGGCAGCCATCTTCCTAAAGGGAGCCAGGGCCCTTGAGTCCCCACATACTCAGCACCTCTGCCCATGAGTGCATCTCAGAGGCCCACCTGGCAACATCTGGTATTGGGGCATGTCACAACATATATTAAGACAATCAGCATTTTCAAATATTGACTACACTTCAGCAACAGGAATCAATGATCTAGTTTTACAGCTCCTAGCAAATCAAATGGCAGATGCTCAATCTTCCTGCATTTCAGGCCACTTACCTTGGTGACAAATTTTACATACCTGTAAATGGAAAATATTGGCCAAAGTCATTGTGGATAACATACTGCAAGTTAAGCAGTACTAATGTAGTGCTGAGCATTTTAGATCTGCACCAGAAAAACATTAGAGGAAACTGACATTACTTATCTAAACTGATCTGTGGCTATGGATCTCTTGGCATTTCCTACATAAGGCAGAGGATCTGTATTTACAGCAACACAGCACTGATGTAAACAAGCATTTCTTTTTTTCTCATTTATGTACAAAGTAAAGAGAAGCCTTAATGGTAAAAAACCTTTCCTTTGTTTCTCCATTTGCTTTATTATTCTTCCACTCTCTTTTGAATGCATTCTCTCTTGGGCTTGTTGGTCCTACTAGCAGTAAGTCACGCAGTGGAGCAAAAGAATGCCTGAAAGGATGGATCACTGTGCCAGTTGGGCTTAAACATCTCCATCATACCAGTGCAAAAAGGTCAATTCCACTGTAATGAACACAATGTTCAGGAAGTCAAAGCTCATGGCTCATGCTTTTTCACCCAAATGTTGGCCTAATATGTCTGATTTTGTGAGTCCCCATAGATTTTTTTTTGTGCTGAGACCTGGACAATTATACTCCTTGTAAAAAAGACTTGAAAAATGATATCTAAATGTTCTGTTCTTTAGCAAGAACATAAGGCTGTAGGTGAAAATAAACCAATAAAATATTTGTAATCATGTTCATATTGCTTCACCTAAGCTGCCTGTTATAGAACTATGCCTTCAGTTTATCTAATTGCATGGATTGAAATGTGTCCCATTTGGGAGAATCAGCAAAATACATGTTTACCCCTAAGTCTTATTTAAAGCCTCTGCAAACTATCACTTGAAGTGGCCCATCTAATCTGCAATGAATATCACTATGAGAAAGGCCCTGTTAACTCTCAGTGTGTAATACATATCACACAACACCTGTGACAACAAAGGAGGATTCTATTCAACATAAATTGTATGGAAGCCTAGATTTTGTTCCCATTGGGCTCTGGTTTCCAGATGCATCTCTCTTTATTGCAGGACAGTCATTGAAACCTCAGAACTTTGGCTGTTGTACAACCCATACAATCCTTTCTGTGCTTTACCTCTGATCTTGTAGTTATGCCCAACATAGTTAAATTCAAAATGCTGAGGAACATGCCAGAGAAAGAGGTGAAAACCAAGGTCCAAATAATGAATAAAATATTTCAGTAACCTGACAATAATGATAATATTTACAATGAAATCAATGGAACAGAGACAGTAGTAGGATTTATAGTGCATTTAGCACTTGCTATATTGTACTACAAAATGGTCACATTGGAATTGGGCCAGGGTTCACTGCTGTTAAAATAATGGGATATACAATGTGGATAATGCAATAAATTAGGTTAAGGGCATAATGACTGCAGAAGCAGAGGAAATAATCTGAAAATGCAATACCAAATGGTTTAAAAATACTACCTTTGATTGTAACTTGACATTTTCTAGTATAGTATTTTACCCATATGTCTGTCATGAATAGCTGGGGCACAAAGCCAGATCCCATTTACAGGAAAAGTAGTATTAGGCTAATGGGCATACTGGGACATGTTAAAAACATCTACACTTCTATTTGTCTGATTTTCTTTTAAGTTGAAGCTATCTACATTATTTTAAAAGCCATAATTATGCTATAATTAGATATTGATCATTGCACATAATGCTTTCACACACAGGTGCATAAGTCCTCTATCGGCTAAAATTTCACGGCCATTGTGAGTCCAATTTATCTGTATCAAATTATCATAATCATCATCAAGTCACTTTTATTATGGCAGTGCTTAAATGCCAATAAAGAATTAGGCCCAATTGTCCAGGTGCTTTACAACATGAAGTAGCAGGCCATTCCTTTTCCTGCCTGTAAAATCTTACAGTTTAAATAGAGAAAATTACCACGGGGGGGGGGGGAAGTGAACAATGGGAAGGCAGTAAGTGTCATGTTAATTCCATGATTTTTAAAGTCAGTTTGTTAGAAGATAAGCTAAATGGGAAAAAGGTCATGGAAAGGGACATTGAATGAGAGGAAGTAAGAGGGACAAGGCAGGGGAGAATTCCAAATTATGGGAAGGTATATAATGATGCTGAGGTAAAGAACTGTTTTGGGAAGGGTAGAAATGGGGTTCAATCAAAGAGCCAGTCAGAACAAGAAAATTTCCATCAGCACTATATAGGAAGTTGTATGTACCTGAAATCTTTAGGAAACCTTCTACAATTCTTGCAATCTGCTTTAATTTGATAGATGTATATCTTTCAGTTTTTGTAAGTGGGAAGGTTTTCAGATGACAGCTATGCCCCAGAGAAAGAAGTAGTGATTTTACTTACAGAAAGACCTGGAGGACTCACCTACCTCAATTACATTACACGGGGAAGAGAGATAAAGTGACTTTACAATAATGGCATGATGCAATATGACCATTTTATTCTCTGTACAAACAACAGTTTCATAGGTAGACCTTTTACAGTAATTGAAACATAAAGGTTGAATTCAAATTCAAGGTGACTTGGCCTTGATGGCAATGAAACCAGAAATGTTTTAGAGTCCATGATTTTGCTTTCAATTACACTACTTTTACACATCAACTTCAAGAGTTAGATCTCATTCACATCAGCGTCAGCATAATCATGCCCACTGTTTATGAAACCAAACCTAATTAACTATCCAAAATATGTATCTTTTCTAGTAACATCTAGAAGACTACTGTGGATTTTTCTTAATTACTTTAATTAAATAGTTACTATTTTATACATAATGTAACACATAATCATAGAATCGTAGAAACCTAGGGTTGGAAGGGACCTTAGAAGATTTACTCCAAACCCCTGCTCAAAGCAGGACCATCCACAACTAGATCATCCCAGCCAAAGCTTTGTCCGGGTGGATCTTTAAAATCTTCAAAAATGGAGATTATACAGGCTCTCTGGGAAATGTGTTCCAGTGCTTTACAGCCCTCTACCATTTTTGTTGCCCTCCACTGGATTGTCTCCAATTTGTCTGCTTCCTTTCTGTCATTGGGGGCCCAAAATTGGACACAGTATGCCAGAATATTCACCAGTGCTGAATAGAGGGAAATAATCACCTCCCTTGATCTCCTGGCAACACTCCTAGTAATACAGCCTAGTATGCTGTTAGGATTTTTTGCACCAAGATCACACTGTTGGTTCAGCTGACAGTCCACTGTAACCCCCAGGTCTTTTTCTGAAGAGCTGCTGGTTAGCTAGTCAGTCCCCAGCCTGTATCAATGCATTCCGTGTATAGTATGCAGAGACCAGAAATTCAGTTTAAGTTTGGCTTTAAGTCAAATACAAAATGTGTACTGGCTTTGGATTTTGTATATAAATGCAAAACCTAAACCTTAAAGAAGAATACCAGGACCTCTTTGGGAAAGGGCTAGTAATTTAAATAGCTACATTAAACAAACACAGTTAGGACTGAAATTAATCCAGTTCTCCCTGGGTATTCCCACAGAGGGGAGTTTTCCAGGGAATCAGCATAATCTGTGAGTGACTAATTTAGACAGCTTGAAGTTTAAAAATATTTTATTTTAATAAAACCAATGAGTTTAAACTGAGTCCATTCATGCAAAGTGTACAATACAACTTGAAAGAATATTGTATGGCATAACCATTGTTGATTTATTTTACATTTATGGTAATTAACAATGAAGAAATTTTAGTATGAAGGTGCTTGATATATAGATCTGTTCTATCAGGAACTGTGTTCAGCATTAATGTTCCATAAAGTATAATGATAGTGACACAGGAATATCAATTGTATTTTCATACATTCACTGAAATGAAAATGAACGGATAATTAAAATGAAGCGTCAGCAGAACTCCACGAAAAAATTTGTTGCCAGCTGCTTACTGAAATACTCAAAGCTGTGAATCAATGAAATGAAAGAAGCAGCATAGTTGGCAGTGGCTTATGCTTTTAGAAACTTAGGGCACCTATACACATAATGGAGCTCTACTAATTAGCATGTGTTGGAGCAGACCTGATTAATCGAATCTGCTGTGAATCTGCTGGAGTGTGCTAATTAGTGAGTCCCAGCAGCCTCTGCATAACGTGTATTCAGTGTATTCAGTGTCCTCACATATCAAAATGCTGATGGGGGTGCCCATTGAATGAACTTTATTTAAAGCACCACCATTTTGAAGCAGCTCTCATAGCCACTCTAACAAAAGTGCCTGCCCCCCCAGTACATTATAGATGCCCTTAGGAGGAAATCCTACCTCCACTGAAGTCAAAGGCAAAGCTCCCAAGACTAAGTAAAATGAAGATTTTACCCCAAGTAGCTGAACTGCTGGATCTATAACAGAAGGGTACCCAGAGTATAAGCAAGTAATTTTGACATACTACACTTCCTGATAATTACAGCTGAACAAAGATGTTCAAAAAACCCCTGCAGAAAGCACTCTATCACACTTTAATTAAAATATTATAAGTTAAAACATGTTCCAACCAAATAGGTGTGTGTTTGTTTGGCGTGTATGTGTGTGGGCTGGGGGGAGGAGGGTACCTGCTTTCACAGACCAAGGCCAGAAGGCAGGGGGCACTCCTGTATACCTAGCAGGATCCTGCCAGAGTGGTTCCCCCTGCATTCCTGCCCTTGGGGGAGAAGACTGCATCCCCACATTGGGGGGGGGTCCCTTTCCTGCACCCAAGCCTCTTAACAATGACAGACTCAGCCTGGCATTTCCCCATGCCAGGAGCTGCAGTTGTGGGGAAAGGAGTTCCTCTACCATGCAGACACAGCCCCCCCCACCACAAAAACCAAGATAGCAAGTTGTGGAGGGGCCGCCATGTCAGGGGTCTCCCTTTTCCCCTGCCCCAGCCTCTTGACAGCAGCAGCTAGCAGCTTCAGCAGAGCTGCCTAGTTCCATGTTTCACTATGCTGGAAACTAGGGTAGAGGGGAAAAGGAACCCCTGTGCCATACAGACCTGAGCCAGCCCCCTGATTCCTGAGCCAGGAAGCTGTGTGGGTTGCTCATGGGACAGGGCTCCCTTTCCCACTCTTCCCTCCTGGCCTCAAATCCCAGCACAGCAAAAAGCCAGAGCAGCCTTGCTCTTCAGCTTCTTCTGGCTGTAGCTGCACAGGTCACAGGGGGGTTTGGATGAATTGATCCCCCCTGCCAAACAGACCCAGCCTGACCCACCAAGCCCCAAGCCAGCAAGCTGTATGGAGGGGTCCTTGCAGCAGGGATCCTCCAATTACCCCCAAAATGCTTTAGCAACCTAGCAGCTACAGCCAGAAGCATGCAATGGGGCTGCTCCAGCTTTTTGCCGTGTCAGGGTCTGCAGGAAGTGGAGTGGGGGAGAAAGCCCCCATGCCACATGGTATTGGCCCAGCCCCCTGCCACCCCCCTAACCAGCAAGCTGTGCAAGGGGGGAGGAGGAGGGCTCAGTTGGGGTGGTCCCTTCCTCCCCTCTCACCCCTGACACTGCTGACAGTCACCAGATGGTGGGGGTGGGGGTGGGGCTGGGGGTGGGGCTGGGGGAGAAGATGCCAGGAGAGAGACCCTAGACTCCTTCCCCTGCATCACCCCCCCCCACCGGACTGTGGTATGACATGGGGCCAGGGTATTTGCAGGGACAGAGACCCACCCCCTCCAACCATGTTGTGCATGGGGCTGGGACCATGTGACTTGGGCAGTGACAGACAAAGGGTGAGGAAAGTCTGGCATTTGGGAAGAGCAAACAAGTTCTGCCCAAGGCCAGAACAGCTCTGTGCAATGCTGTCTGGGATGCCAGTGATTGTACTCTAAGTTAACCCTCAATCTTAAGAGTGGGATCCACTATTGTTAAAGTACTTAATGTACCATGAGTGTCTGTTCCCTTATGGCTGTAAAGCACTTTCTGCATGCTTAAAGCACATGAAGTGTACCATCTCTACGTAGCCTAAAACATCTGGCTCTTTGCTAGGTTCTATCCACTTTCTGCCTCTTAGGCAGCATAAAGTAACCAGCTGGAGATTAAAATGGCCACTGCTGTGTTGCTTATGAATGAAGTCATTGCTGGTATGTACATGGTAGGTAGGTATGCTCCAGTACCAGATACTTCCCATCCTGGTGTGGATGATGTTCCTAGAGAAGGGAAGGAGCAGGGCATGGGAGGTAAGTTGCACTGATCCTCACTAACATAAAAGACAGTAAAGTCAGTCTGGTACAGGACTAAGAAATGAGTTACTTTCTTTATCCTAGAGCAGGGGTTTGCAATTCCTGGGCCACAGCCTGCTGCCAGGCCATGGTGGGTCAGCTACTGGTCTACAGCAGAGTCAACTGCCAGACCAGCAAACCATGACCTCCCCAGAGCCAGGCAGAGAGGCCATGGCTCTCTCTTCAGGGCCTGTGGCAGCATAAGGCTTGGCCCACCCCCTCATCCACGTGGGGTGCGGGGGTGGGGGGCCATTTTTATCTGTCTGCCAGTTGGAAATTCTGTCCATGGTTGGCTATGACTGCTGGGCCATGGTTTGCCGGGCCACAGCATAAAAACTTTGAGAACCCCTGTCCTAGAGCATATGGAGGTTGATTTGAAATGAAACCTGAAATGGAATTAAAGCTCCTGTGATCATTACTCAAACAATGCTTCTGTCTTGTACAATGGGAATTTTCTCTGCGTAAGGACTGAAGAATTGGATTCAGTGTCAGTGACCCATTCTTGTCAGTCAGACCGAATTCATAACTCTTACCCTTTCAAGAGCAATAGCCCAGCTTGCCTTTATTTGAAACACCTGTTTACTTTATGCATAGTAGAAGAATAAACAAAAGGATAAATTTCACCCCTGTGTAAACACCAGAATCTGTTCTGAAATTCATTTAAGCCCTCAATAAGCAATGCTAGCTGTGGTACTCAATATGGCAAATTAAGAAAGAAATTCTACGTGATGAAAACTAAATCTCATCTTACTTTTTGCTGTTATGCATGCATTCAAGATCTCCTGAAGGCCTAAGACAGTCTGAGCATTTAGGAATTTTTTCCCCCTTTTGTAGCCTTTGAAAATATATACCCACTGGTACTGATTAAGTATTGCTGGGCCCCTTTTTAAACTTGACCACCTCAAGTTAGAGTCTACAGGTAAGATTTTCAAAAACACATTTATGGCATAAATAACTTAGCCAACATCTGTATTTAGGCACCTGAATACTCACTGTCTGAACATAGGTGCTGACAGTAGTGTTACTAGGGTAGGACAACCAGGACACCAGCCCTAAGCACCAACTTTTGCTGGTGGGGAGGTGAGACATATGTAAAACTAATATTGGCTGCTGCAACCATGCCAGTGGCAGCAGCTGGAAGTTATTGCTACCCCCATGTATCCCTTAGCCCTAGGCACCCAGCTGCCTCCTAATACCTCTGAATGCTGATTTAGCCATTTAAGTTGCACCAGTGTCACAGAAAGAAGTATTTTTATTGTGTTTCAGTACATAATTTTACAAAGTTTACCTTGCACACACTCACTAATAAATCCCTTAGTATTAAAGATCATATTTTATTATTAAACCCACTTATGGACTATATCTGAACATACTATAACAGGTAAAGTAACATTTTTTTCTAGTTAGATTAACATTATATTTCTCCAGAAATTAACAAAGAAATGGTCATAACATTTACTCCCGTGACTCATACCCTAAAACCCAAGAAGACAAACAATTGTATTACTAGACTTTTTCATGAATTTGAAAGTGAATCTGGGCAATGGCACCAGATCTACCAATTTTTGTAAATATGGGTTGAATATGATTTAGTTTCAGCATGTATAACACTATAAGAAAAGCAGAAAGGAAAGTTATAACTTGCTGACACTAGCAAGCATAACTTCCTTTTTAGTCTTTTCATCACTGTACTGGGGCTTTTATTTAAAGGACTAGTGCTGAAACTACTGAATCATTCTAGGTTACTTCAAAACCTATTTAAAAGTCATTTTATATGTACATTGACATCATTATGCTTTTCCATCACAAGTTCTGGTGGCTGCAGTAGCACTTTTAGTTTAACTCAGAAATGGTTCTCCTAAACAGTTCTGCCTTTTGAAACCAGAGATTAAAGTTATACATTTTCCTGCATTCAAGAGCTTTATCATAGGTGATAGCTCTATATTTCTCCAATAAAAATGTGCAGAAGGGAAAGTGTTTGTTTATATCAAATAGCCATTCAGAAGAGCTTGCAATATCACTATCCTACAATTAACACTCAGAGCAAATGCTTTCATGGCAGTTTATAACTCCATGAAATGCAATTCTGTGAGCTCATTTTCAGCACAGATGATGATGTTGGCAAAAAACCTCATACAACGAAGTGAGAGATGATAGAAGAATTATATGCCCACCAAAACTGTTCACTTAAACACTTTTTAAGGTTTCAATAATGTGTTGTTTGATCTGAACATCAGGGAGTAAGTTTCACGTTTTCAGAGTGGTAAAGATACACAGAAATGTTATGCTCTTTAGATTCCTTGAAGCTAAACACATTGAAGTTTCAGTCAGAAACTGAAGGGCCTGAACTTGGCAGGTGTTGAACTGCTTTATAAACTACCATTTCATCAGCTCCTCTTAAGATCAGGTCCTAATTGGGTCCTAAATGATGTTGTTAGTATCACATTTAATAAGGTTCTTTTGACCATCTAGACATCCTGAAAATGAAGAACACAAGCTGAAGCTTAATTGCAGTAGTTTCACCTTGCTCAATATTTACCTCTTGGCTCAATAAATCCTGATGGTTCACCTCTTCCGAAGTCAATAACTACTTAATATTCTATTAAGCTGAGTAGGAAAAAAAGAGTAAACTGTGTTGCTGTCCTGCAACTGTAATTAATAAAGACTTTAGGGCTTTTTTCTCCATTTACATACATATGTGTTGTCAGTGAAGTTGCACCAATATAAACACCAGCATGAGGGAAGAATAGAGCCCTTTAAATTTCTACTTGCTTATCTTTTGTGTTCAGAAAGGAAAACTTTCTGTCAACATCTAATTTATAATTTTAGTCCAATTTCCAGACTAATTTTAGTGGCAGAGATAAACTAAGAATTGGCAGAGCTGATGGTTAAGTTAACTCCAGTCAACCTGTCAAGGTCATGGGGAAAAGAGAGGAGACAAGCCAGAGGTTTGCTATACAGATGAACAGTTTGTATGTACTACCTTAAACACTCAAAGTGAGCTGAGCTGCTGGGTAAATTGGAGAGGGCAGGGCAACTCCCTAATTCACAACAGCTGATTTAAGGGCCCATAACCAGCTGTCACAATGTTGACTCTGTGGGGCTGCTTCAGTTTATATTAGAGTTAGGACTTAACTAGCTTGAAAATCAGAGGGCTGTAGCCAGCTTTCATTGCCCCTTCAGACATGTAATCTGGCTCTATTTTTAAGAAATTTGAGAGATTATGATTCCTTTCAAATACAGCTGTAATGCCTTAAAGGAAAAAAAAAAGATTTTTACAGTCAAATAGCTTATCAAATCAGTTTTCTCATGCTGATATTGTGTTCTCACTTACCTCACTAAACCAGCTGTGTGACTGGTGGATCTAAAAGCAGTTAGTACTTGTGCACTGGTGACTTTTCACAGTTGAAGGGAAGTACAAAGGAATAGAAAAAATGTAGCTCCCTCTACCTTCCTTTCAAATGGCCTTTAATTTATGCTAGCGAATGAGGAAGGGGACTGCTCCCAGCCTAGGTCACCTCAATTCTCCTTAGCCTTCTCCTTTTGCCTTTGGGAAGTAACATGAAGTTGACTCTTAAGTAGTTTTATGCAGTTTAGATTGTGGTTTCTGTAGGATGGCTTGCATAAGGATGATCCTGCCTCAGGCAGGACGTTGGACTAGATGACCTATGGAGGTCCCTCCTAGCCCTATTTCTCTATGACTCACACAGCATACAAGTACTAGACCTATTCCACTCACTCATGCTGCCACCAGACAACTAGAGTAATCATGCACTGGCCTCTTACCTGCCTGAAAAAGGTGGAAAGAAAAGTTGCTTCAGTTTGTTGCCACATGGAAGCCATGTGCAAGGGGGGGTGTTTGTGTCTAGCCCAGTGCAGTGTTCTAGACCCTCTTATATCAGATTTCCCCATCTGAAATAATAACAGTATTTACCAACTCTCACCTGCCATGTCTTGATTAGTATACGATGTTATAAGTTGGGAAGGGTTAATTTTTATCTACTATCATAAAAGCTGGTAATCTGTAGTGAGGAAGAAGATCTTCTTGAAATATACCTTTACTTCTTTTTTCTTCTTCTTTTTGTCAATTCTCTTGTAGGGTAATGAGTGTATTGACCATCAAGTTGTAATCACAGTCTTACATCATTTAGGTTAACAACGTTCTTTATTTATCGATACTTAAACTTACATCTATAACCATTTTGCTGTTAGCAAGACTATCATCGATTGTTAACATAAATTAAAAACTGGTATCAAATTAAACAGAATCTGACTCAGATAAGCATTAACATGGTTAAGGTAAATTCATATCTAACACTTTTTGAGTTAGTCCTGTTTTTAATCACCCCTCGTTTTCTTTTGTTTATTTATTTTTGGTCTGGATTGGCTTGCAACAGGACCCATAATAAACAACCACAACAACCCCAGTTCTAGTATCTTCAGTAGAGAGAAGGGTTCTTCTGTCCCTGTTTCTCTCTTGCGAAGAATTACCTCTTTAGCATTCCTCATTGGAGCTTCTCCATTTAATTAGCCCCACTTATCACTTTCAGTCTCTTGGATTCTCCTCCTTTGGGGCTTTTTTCTCCCCTCTTTCCTCTGGTGTCCGATCCTCAGTGGCCCTGCCCTTTTCTCTAGCCTCCGTTTCTCTCTAGCCCCGCCCCTCTCTGCCGCAGTTCGCTCGATCATCACTGAACAGCTGCTCCAGAATCTCCACCCTCCTCCTGTTCTCCCATCCTTTTCTTCTTTGGACCCTTTTCCTGTCATGAGTGTTTTATTTATTACCCTTGTTTCTTCACAATTTGCTTCAAACCCATCCATTCTCACTATTATCTTATATGCTGGATCTCTTATGATGGCAGGAGCTGTACCAATCCCTTAAACCCTCCAGAGGTGGTGAAAAAATATCAATTCTATCTAAATGAAAGAATCCCATATTCCAATTTCTTCCATCCAAAAGTCAAATTTTGGGGTTTAAATTATATGTTTCTCACTTTTTGGTGGCTTAATAAAAGGTCAGATGTGAGTCTTTGTAACCCAAAGGGCCATGTAGGCGTAAGTCTATGGCTCAACTTTATATGATAAGGGGAATCTGTTAGAGTAGTTCAAATGATTTGTAGTTTTGCGGATTCATTATATTCTTTCCCTTAGCACAACTTTCCCTTGATGGGTGTCTCACTAGGTTTTTTAGGCAAACAAACGTAACTGTTTCCGAGGAGCATAATAGAGTTGATTCTGATATCAACTATCAAAGCTCATCTTTTACCAGTGAAAAGCATTACTTTGATGTAGCTACCTTTCTTTGCTCCAGTGTGAAAACAGATCTAGGATTACCAATTTATTATAAGGAAAAAATTAAGTGCGTGTCATGTCTGTTCTTCAAACACTCATTTTACAAGAAAGTACAAAGTCTGTAAAAAAGGGGGAAGTAGGGAAGAAGAGATGAAACTGTGAAAAACTTCTTAGTAAAGCAGTCAATGCCTTCAGCATTCTTGTCAATACAAATTCTATTGAAATAATAATTTATTGGCATTAAAAATTCCTTTTCCTTTCAGAAAAAAAGGAAATTCAAGAAAACACCACAACAATTAAACTATTAAAAGCTACCAAAGACTCCCTTCATGGGCTCTTTCTCACCCACATAATAGAAAATAATAACATCATTTTCTACAGAGTTACAAAGCTTATCATGTTGCCAGAAATACTTCATGTCTGACAGAAGGCCCTGTCTACACTAGATTAAAAACTGAATTTGTTGCTCAACAAATTCCTGCAGCTGAAATGGTGTGATATCAGACAGGGTAACTGTCTGATATATAGACACAGGTAAGGGGAAGGAGGAGAAATACTGTCAGTAACAAGCAATTGTGTAACAATTTTATGTGTGGATCATAGAAGATGGAAGCTACCATAAGAATAACTCTGAGATCATAGAAAATTAAAGTTGGAAGGGACCTCAGGTCTTCTAGTCCACCCCCCTGCTTAAAGCTCAGCTAGATCATCCCAGACAAAACTTTGTCTATCTGGTTTTTGAAAACCTGAAAGGCTGGAGCTTCCACCACTTCTTTGGGTAATCTGTCCCAGTGTTTTACTACCCTCCTTGTGAGAAAATTCTTCCTAATATTTAACCTAAACTTCCCTTGCTGTAACTTGAGACCACTGCCCCTTGTTTTGTCATTGCCACTACTGAAAATAATCTAGCTTCATCCTCTTTTGAGCCTATCCCCCCAACCCCTTCAGGTACTTGAAGGCTGCTATTAAATCCCCCCTCAATCTTCTCTTCTTCAGACTAAATAAGCTCAGCTCCCTTAGCCTCCCCTCAGAGGCCATGTGTCTGAGCCCCCTAACCATTTTTGTTGCCCTTCACTGGACTCTGTCCAATTTGTCCATATCCTTTCTTTAGTGGGGGTCCCAAAACTGAACATAGTACTCCAGATGGGGCCTCACCAGTGCTGAACAGAGGGGAATAATCAATTCCCTTCACCTACTGGCAGCATACCTACCAATGCAGTCCAGTATGCTATTAGCCTTCTTTGCAACAAGGGCACACTGCTGGCTCATATTCAGCTTATTGTCCACTGTAATCCCCAGGTCTTTTTCTGCAGAGCTGCTACCCAGCCAGTCAGCCCCCAACCTGTACTGATGCATAGGATTGTTCCATCCTAAGTGCAGGACTTTGCACTTGTCTTTGTTGAACCTCATAAGGTTTCATTTGGCCCAATACTCCAATTTGTCTAAGTCATTTCGAATCCTATCCCTACCTTTGAGCTTATCTACTATTCCACCCAGCTTGCTGTCATCTGCAAACTTACTGGGGGTGGACTCTATGCCATCTTACAGGTCACTGATGAAGACATTAAACAAAACCAGATCCAGGACTGACCCCTAGGGCATTCCACTTGATCCCACCTGCCAACTAGGAATCGAGCCATTGATTACTATCCTCTGAGTCTGATGCTCTAACCAGTTTTCTATCCACCTTAAAGTCCTTTCATCCAGCCTGTACTTCCTTAGCTTGCCTGTGAGAATGTTGTGGGAAATCATATCAAAAGCCTTGCTAAAAATAAAGGTATAGCACATCCACTGGTCTCCCTGCATCCACAGAGCCAGCCATCTAATAGAAGGCAATCAGGTTGGTCAGGCATGACTTGCCCTTGGTGAATCCATGCTGACTTTTCCTAATCACTTTCTTCTCCAAGTGTTTAGAAATGGATTCCTTGAGGATCTGCTCCATGACTTTTCCAGAGACCGAGGTGAGGCTAACTGGTCTATAGTTCCCTGGATCCTCCTTCTTCTCTTTCTTAAACATGAACACTATGTTTCTTTCTAATCATCCAGGACCTCTCCTGATCACCAAGAGTTTTCAAACATGATGGCCAATGGCTCTGCAATCACATCAACCAACTCCCTCAGCACTCTCAGGTGCATCCCATCTGACAACATGGACTAATACACATCCACTGTTTCTAAACAGTCCCTAACCTATTCTTTCACTACTGATGTCAGCTCACCTCCTCTCCAAACTGTGCTGCTAGGTGCAGTAGTCTGGGATAGTCTTGCCTGTGAAGACTGAGGCAAAGAAGGCATTGAGCACTGCAGCCTTTTCTGCATCCTCTGTCACAAAGTTGCATCCCCCATTCAGTAAGGGACCCACACTTTTCCTGATCCTCCTCTTGCTACCAACATACTTACAGGAACTCTTCTTGTTACCCTTCACATACTTTGCTAACTAGAACTCCCAACTCCACTTTGGCCTTCCTGACTTCATCCCTGATCAATGCTCTTATATTCTTCCCTAGTTATTTGTCCAAGTTTCCACTTCCTCTAAGCTTCCTTTTTATGATAAAATGTTGGCACACAACCGAAAGAATGCCTGGAATCACCTGAATGCCATTTAAAGTGTAATTAGCAGTCTGGTAATGTGCATTTAGTGAGTGAGATTCCTTGATCAAGCAGATTTCCAGAATGAGGATATTTCAGTTAAGCACCAAACGCTTCTCAAACACTTCAGAAGTAACTTTAAGAGTGATATATTTTTGCATGCAACAGTTTAAACGTAAATGTCCCACTGGCAAAAACAAGCAAACAAAAACTGGCCGTGGGCAATAATTAGTTTTAACACCTTGGATTACTTAATTAGAATTTTTTGCAAAGAATACATTAATTCACAGTAACTAATTCTATGGATGGGTGTACCTTTCTTTTTTCTTATTGTTATCCCATGGTCTTGTTTATTGCTAAGTGACAGGGTTCTGTTTGGGCTGGCTTACTGCTTAAAGCAGCTGATTATAGCTACAAAGTTACTTCTGTTTTTTGCAAACTCAGTTGCAAATCTTGTCATTTGCTCTTCAGATATTGGTACCTGTGAACATGATGAAAATGTTCACTGCTTCATCTCTGTTCATCTCCCAGCTGGGAGTTATCTTGGATTTATACCAGGTAGAACCTGCTTTGAATTACTACCCAACTGCACTTCTTCCCAAGAGAGAATATGTGCCTGCGTTAGGATATTATAGAGAAGAAAATTATTTTCCACTACTTCATTTTCAGATGACTGCCATATGGGAGAGCTGGCATAGACCTTTTGTAAAAGGGAAGATAGAAACATTTTGCAGTCAGGGGGCAGGATGTAGTTCCCACTAAAGTGTATGCAAGAATACCTGCTATCTAATTAACATAAATACAGTCCCTTGAAAATGTGTGCGTCCAAAACAGAATGAGGAACCAATCTTCATAATTATATTGCTCTTTAATACTCTTCTGAGTTGATGGTCAAGGTTTTTCTTTTAGGCATATATTTAAGGTAGTCATTTTAGAACAGTTCTGTCAGTGCTGCATAGGGTGAACTGTCATCTGTCATTCCTGTTCTGAGTTTATTTAAACTTCATAGGAAGTTGGCTGCTTTGTTTTATTTCCCAGGTCTTTTCAAATTTCTACTGGCTGAAGCAGCCATTCCTGGGCTACCCAGTGAAATAAGGTGCAAGGAAGGCAAGGCACACCAATCTGTCAACAAACGTTGCCATTTCTTCCCAGCTGCGCATCTTTGTTTATCAAATAATCATTTTCTGTAATAAGAGAGCAGTGTGTAAACATGCTCTACACTAATTTGAACATCTGATTCTTTAACAGAATAAACGAGAAGTGCTGATGAGCTTTCTGACTGCACAGTTTGGTTCCAATTAAATTTTTAATGAAACAAAAGACAAACCCAACTGTGACTTGTGGCATAGTTTTGATTCAGTAGTGCCCCTCTTCTGTCCTCCATTTGGTTAGGCTTCTACTACTGCACATTGATATTGATAGCTGATAAGATAGCATCATACAGGGGGGCAGGGAGTATACAAAGCTCCCTGAGAATTTTCAAGTTCATACAATCTACTTTCAGAAGGGATATCCCAAGGCAGTGGTACAGCAAAGGACAGAAGGTGTGCTTGCATGACCAAGCACAGTGTTTGAAGCATTTAGAAAATGTTTGAAGCTATTTAACTTCTCAGTAGGAACAAACAGCAGCCTGTTATTTCCTGCTACTAGTAGATGCCAGAGAGGCCAGCTGAACTAGAAATTCCCAGTAAGTAAGTAAATAAATAAATAAATAAAACACATCTATGTTGTTTTTAAATGGAACATGTTCAAGGGCAGGGGGAAACAATAAAGCATCAAAACATTTGTAATAATGAAATATTGCTTTCTGCTATAGGGTTGATATGCATTCCAGTTCATAGATATTCATATTTCTGTCTAAAATGCCAGCTACCATTTTAAGTATATTAATAATAGTAATTGAATTATGTATCTCCAGAAAGCTCTGCTACTGTTCTAGTTCAGGGACAGAAAACCAGTCTTAATTAATACTCAGAGGCATAATGGAACATTTGTACACCTTCAGCAGGTCCGGTGCATGAGGTAGCAACTACAGCTGGGGTGGCAGCAGTGGCAACATGATGGCCAGGAGAGCTATGGAGGAGACTGTTATTTTGTGTTTCCCTTCCCCTTCATTACACTACTGTTAATCATCACCAATATTGTTGTCATTGTTGGCAGTCCCTCGATATGGAAATGACAGTCAATAGGAAAGTCATTGGTGAGTCCATAGATGACAGGATGTCAATCTGAAATCCATGTGTTAGTTTGCAGATATTCTGGAAGGGAGGAACTGATCCTGGTGGTGTCAATTCACAGCTCTTTCCCTTTGGCTACCATTAGTACTTACATTGTGATTATTGTTGATACAGACATGCAGTAATTGTGTTGTTCCATGCTAAAAACCTCCTGTGTAAATATTTATAGAGGAGTACAGTCCCACCTAATGTTACTTGAGTTCTTTAAGCATAGGACTTGTTCTGTTTTGTTCTCATTCAGTGACAGATCCAAAGCTGTTATTTTTCCATTATTCATAGATAGAAAAACAAGTGAATTTTAATTTGAAGTTACACAGGAAGATTTTCTAAAGTAGGGAGCAGGGTCCTTAGTTGTTGTCAATTGACTTAGCTCCATTCAGTATGGACAGATGTTCATCTCTAGTGCTCCATATTTCTAGGAAATCTGATTGCAGAAATGCAAATTACACAGAAATTTGCAGCACTAGAAATCTTCCCAAAGGAAAGACTGTATGAGTGCTCCAAGCTGCAGTCACTCCCTTTCTCCTGCTCCCCTTACCTTCCCAGTCTCAGGTGAACCAAATCTGGCAGACACAGGAAGCAGCTGCTGCTTGACTCCTATTGATCCGTAAGAGAAGTGGAGTGGCAGAAAAAGGCTCTCCACACTTTCCCCAAACCAAGATGAAATCAGTATGGGGAAAGTGCTGGGAGCATCTCCCCACTGCTTCATACTTCCCCATCCCCATGAGGAGTCAGGAAGCACTGAAAGGTACAGGTGTTTATTCCTGTATAAACTTTTGTGCAGGAGAGATCTTCCACATTGAAGAAGATCTTCCTCCCAGATCTAGCATGTTTCCTATGGAAGAAATCACACAAAGTCCTGTTTGCTCCCAGTTTCACCCACTAAAAGTGTAATACTTGCCCCTATTCATTGGATTCAATAGTATGAAACTGTATACCAGCTGTGCCTCTTGCTGCTGGTGCCTGAATTAATATTTACATGTGTAGCCTGGGTACACCCAGGGGTGTGCCATGTTCACAAGTGGAAGGGATGGGGTGGTCAGGCAAGAGTGTTATGAGAGGGGCCTGCCACCTGGGAGCAGTGCCCTCTCTTCTCTATAGAGCCAGGCTGTGACAAAGTGCTTAACTATATACAAATGTAGTACTACGCAAAAATAAATATGAATAAGAGACATGAAATATTTATAGTAGAATTAGTATGTGACAACATATACAATAACCTGCAATCAACACAGTGCATCACTCTGAGGGACTGCAGAACATAAACTGGGTGAGTCATAGCATAGGTAATAGTCAAACCCCCTTCACAGAATGAACATTAACACTCTGGAACAGGTAAGTCAAGGCATCCACACAATAAACACATATAACATCAATTTAGATAAACCCAGGTAAGCTGAGGTAATAATACAATATTCTGAGAATAGGCAATGAACATATATAGGTAATGAAGACAGGTACACCCATATAAGCCCCCTTAAGGAGTACCCATAACTATATTAACATCTACAGTATGAAGCAACATCAATCACAGAATATAGGGTGCACTCAGAACCCCACAGGGTGTTCCCTGGAGCTCCTCCCCTTTAGGGTCTTGGGATGTGGACACACCCCCTCCCTTACTGGAGGAGGGTGGAAGCTGCAGACCCTCCTCCCTCAAGCCCACCTCCCCTGTGGGACCCGCTTCCCTAGCAACTCAAGCTTCCACTCTGAAGCAGCCAAGGCTCATCCTCTGGTGGCCAGTCCCACAAGGGCCTTTCTCTGGCAGTACATACAGCTCCTCTTGATGGCCTGGTGCCCTGCACTGGACACTCAGGGTACTTCTATGGGAGCCAAGCCCTTACCGGCTCTGGTTCCCCAGCCTCACACCGGGGGTTCTTCCCTTTCCTAGGCACTGCTGTGGGCATGGAGGGTCTTCTAGTTTAATGTGGAGCCACACTGTAGGGCTCCGGTTACTGGGCCTCAAGCTGGGGCTAACTTGAGCAGCCTCGAGCTGTTTCCAGGGTCAGCTCTCTATCTGCCAACCTGCATACCGTGTGGGGCCCAAGCAGCCTCTGTGCACCGATCCATGCACCCCTCACCCAGCCACTTGCTGGGATCTCAGACTCTAGCTGCCTCAAGTGGCTCCTAGAGCCTGAGTGCCATGCGCCAAGCCGCACATCGTTGAGGCTCAGGCAGGGTCCTGAGGATGGTCGTTTCCAGAGCTCCTCTCTTGTTGCTGACCCTCATCACATCTCTCCCCTAGTGTGCTTAGCATGCTCTCCTTTTATACGCTTCGGGGGTTCTACTCCTGAACTCTGGCGGACTTGCCATGCTGCAGTTCATAGTCCAGTTGGGGAGCTCCTGTTCCCCTCCCTTCAGGAAGGAGGTGGTGCCCACTTTCCCCCAGCTTGTTCCTGATTGGTGGATTGGCTGCACCAAACAGAATTGAGGATTCTCGAGCCCCTGGACATGTTGGAGCTTGATCGGGTAAGTCTGTCACACATGGATATTGAAATAAATAAGTGATTCTCAAGAATGATGAGCACACCACAATTATCACTAAATCAAAGGGACTTTCTGCATGCTCAGTACCTTTTAAAAATCGGGTTTTGTGGATTCTTAAGTGCAGATTTAGGGGTTTTACTTATGGCACCTCTTTTGGAAAACTATGGCCTAGAGTGCAGGTGTCAGCATTTGCGCTCATTCCAAGGCATTCAGATATGCTGCCCCTGAATAATGCAAAAATCTTATGTATGGCAAAACTATTTTACTTACTTGTAGATAGATGTATAAAAGATATTCTGTCATTTTATTCAGTCCCAGGATGCAACATGGTAACTGAGGAAACTGAGTTCCAAGGAGGAGAGATGTAAAATCAGTGCCTATAAACATTTTAAAACTTTAAAAAGTCCTAAAATCTTTTCCTCATTTAAAAGGCATAAGCAAGTACCATAAGGAAGTGGTATAAATGTTTTATGGGCACTCACTGAAGATGCAGCCCTCCCAAACTCTTGCCAAAATAACCTATCACATAATGAAAAGTTAGAAGCAGAAACTCCTGGTAGAGAGTTAAAAAGAGAAAATTCTTTCCTCTTTAAAAACAGTGTTCTCCCCAAACAGGTTATTTTCCCAGTGGCTGTTTTATCAGTTTAGTTCAAAGCCCCAGTCAATCCCTTTGAAGACTGTTCTATGGCCATATGTTATAATTTTCCACCTAGTAATACTATGTTTCCATTTATTAATTTAATCCTATTATTCCTAGTTATTCATCCAAATACCACACTAAATAATTCTGCTCATATCTTTAAGTTAACATTTTTCAAATAGGTAAAGCTAGTTTGTCATGTTCCTTCAAAGTCAACACTTAGCCTCAATATTCTCTTGTAAAACCTTTCCTCGTAAATCAATCCTGCAGCCCTCTGACAGCTTTTGCGCTTACCTACAGTCTTTCAGTATCTCTGTGGTAATGTGGTGCCTGCAACTTATTTCATTATTCCTGAGCTAACTGTACAAGTATGCACAAGAATAGTAAAGGCAGTAAATCTCAGATGAAGAAGTGCATTCTCATAGTAGTTCTTTTCTGTTACGTTGTACTTGCATAACTCAGACTTTCATTGGCCCTGTTTTCCTGCCCTACAGTGCTTCGGACATATATCTGATTTGATGTTGACTCCTCGAGCTAGGACTTTTTAGCATTTCTATAAGAGTATAAGAAGTGCCAAACTGAATCAGACCAAAGATCCATCTAGCCTGGTATCCTGTCTCTGATCGTAGTAGAAATGAATGCTTTAGAGGGAAAGCATTGAACCAGACATCTTTAGTGTGATCTATCTCCTATTTAGTGCCCCCCCTGGTATTCACCATTCTTGGGTTAGAGATGCCAGAGAAAAAAAACATCTCCAACTATTGTGTTAAATAGCTATTAACAGATGGATCTATCATCCATGGTAGATCTATATCCATTGCTGTTTTCTAGGAATCTCCTATCCATAGAATATATGTGCCTTCAGATTGACTGCTATTTTGGGCCCTTATTTGGGAGACTGTTGAAGTCCATTGATGTGTAACAATGAAAAGGAGGTACTGAACATCCCATACTTGTACTTTCTATTAAAGGCCAGTCACAACTGCACCTTTCTTCATTTTTCCAGTGGGATGTGGTTGTAATTAAAGGATGATGTAAACCATGCAACCTATTTATGCAATTAAAAACTCAATTTACTGCCATCTGAAGTTCATTAATATGCCCTTTACTCTTTTTGCTAGATGCTTAATGAGATTTTAAATAAGACAGGAAAGAACAATGATCCCTTTGGTAGCACATTATATTACTCTTGCTAGCTGGTGTGAGTCTTTAGCCAAAACTCCTTCAGTATGACGGTGTCCTTAGCCAAGTCAACAGGAATTTCTCAATTCAATGAGATACAATATGACATACTAAAATACAACCATTACATCTACTGCAGTCTCTCAGTTGAATTTGGCTGGCAATGTGCATAGTCATTCCTAAAATAACACGCTTTTGCATAGTCACTTCCCATGGTAATAACAAGAAAACCATTACTGTAATTACTTCACTTCTTCTTTGTTACAATGCAGCTTTTTAAATTTCTTCAGTTATTGCTCACTGAACTTTGAGCTGCCTTTCACAAACTGACACCCGATGCCTATTTCTCATACTTCATTCCATGTTACTGACCATGTTTAAATGCCACGTGAGGTGCCTTTCTGCAATATAATACCCTTTTACTGCTGTGAACACATTCTTTACTGGGCTGAATTAAAACAGCTTGTAGTTATCCATTGTATGATCCTATACTAACTCAATTAATTCCTTGTAGCTTAAAGAAATGGATCTAGGAGCAATGTGCCCCTGGTTGACGTCTCTGTTCTCTGGTTCATAAAGTTCCCTTTATGTTATTTGATATTGCCACTTTTTTACCCTTTATTACACAACAGCTATCTGGATGATTACAATCTCCCATGAATACAGTGTCCTGGAATAAAGTCTTGGCTTCCTGCCTCCCAATCACTTCCTCTAACAAGTTGACATTTTGTCTCCCTAAAGGAAGCTGTCAGGAGAGTAAGAGATAAAATGAGAAGAAACATGCCTCTGGTTTGCAGCAACCAGGACACAAAGAATGAAAGGAAAAGACCCTAGTATCAGCTAAGGAAGGATGTCCTAGGTTTGACCTGCTCTCTTCTCCCAGCAACTGCAACGAGAGAAGTGAAAACTCTCAGCAGACAGGTGGTAGAGGTAATACTAATGTGTGACATTGCATAAATACACATGGACTTGAAAGTTACATCATCATCATCATCACAGTGGGCTGTCAGGATATAATGATACAAAGGCAGATGATCTCCCTGGAATCTGTGCATTGATATCTCCCTCTGCCAAAACACAATGGGGGAGTACTTGGCTGCTGACACCCCACTATCCATAATCAATAGACAAATGCTTGTCTGATGACACCCTGCATGGAAAGAGCTCTGCTGGTAGTCAGAGGTATGGCTGGAACACAGGGACTTTCCTTTGAACCATCCTACATACAGCCAGGCAGAGACCCAGATCTGAGCTAGTACTGCATCAAACTCTTCTACAGAGTGACCCAGCTCATGAAAATGTGGGTCAGTTTAGAGCATGCAGGATTTGAATGCATCACTCCCTCTGCTTTCTGCAAGTCCTAAACTCCTACTATTTTAGGGGAAAATTTGTTGGGAAGTTTATGGGGAGAATAACTGAGAATTCCTGGCCATCTGTTTCTCTCCCACAGGTTGCTCCACAGGAGAGATCAGTATGACCCAAGATTATTTTGTGTCTCTTCTCTGTGACTTCAATAGCAGCTGTTAAAATCTGAGAACAAGTAGACTCTAGTGGCTAGCGTGACAGACTAAACAATAATTGTACTTGGCTCTAATCAAAGCTGATTGCTGTCTGTGTGACCTTGGGCAAGTTACTCAACCTCCTTGTTCCTCCTCCTGCTCAACTGTAAAATTAAGTCAAAGCAGGACTTCAGAGCAAAACAGATGCTGCCCATGAGTTGAATTTCCAACGGTAAATAAATTTAAAACATAAAATAATAATCAATTAATAACTAGCAGTCAGTGCATAATAATTAGGCACTCATATCCATTACTACTGTACATAAACAAAATCAATTTTCATTAGGAAAGTTAATGCCATTTACCATCACTAGCAGTGACCAAAGAGACTCTGTGCTTTATTTTTCAAATTAATCATAGGCATTTCTTTTCTTTTTTTCCCCACTTTATGTTAGTTACAGACCAGTCAAATACCATTATGAAACAGGTGCACTCTGGAGCTCAAAACCTATTCTGAAATTGGATTCCTGCAGTGACTGTTTCATATAAATATGCAATTGGAAATATTTTATGTGCAGCCAACATGCATGGGCAGCTTTTAATGCCATTTGTGTTGGTGTAAATCCTAAGTAAATCCATTAAGGTCAATGGAGGTGACCGTATAATCTTGATTTACATCTTTTTTGTCAGTATTTTTTTGTTGCGGTGATGTAGATTTGGGGATGGGTAAATTCTTTTCCAGTTCTTTTTTTTCTTTTCATGAACATTTTGAAAAGAATCTGATTGATGGACATGTATTTTTCCATGCTCCCCAAGTGCAGCAATAATAAATCAAACAAGCATGTATGAAAAGATCCTTGCCCTAATTCTGAAATGACTTTTTTTTCACTTGTGAACTCCAGAAAGCCTGGCAGTTCCAACCACATTAATGCTTGGTTTTTTTGGAATTGTGCTGTCAAGTTTTATACTGAAAAATATCTGGAATCTAGCTTAAAACATATATACACTGCCTGAACATTAATTAAACACTAGTAAGGGGTTGCTCTGCAAATACTAAGAATATAAAGCAGAATGCCAAGAATTAAGATTGGATAGGCTGGTGTCTTACTATGAGATCACATTCCCTTGTGTTTCACAAATGTGCCTACTGTTCTTGCGTTCCTCACATTAGCACTATTGCTTTAATGCCAATCACAATTTTTGCAAAGGCGTCCACTATATCTGACCTTTACTTGAAAGAGGGGAAAGGATCTTGTTTTCCAGCATGGTCAGAAGGCAATTATATAGAGAATCCCAACTGCTGTATTTACACTGCAGAGTACAACCAATATCCTGCTTAAAAGTCATTACTTTCTCTATTAATCTTTGTGCTGTGCTCCCTAGTCTTCAGCATCCCCAATGCCTTTTGCTTCACTAAAGGGTTTTCTTTCTCAGATTGATTCTTTCTACCTGAAGTTCAATTGCTTTAGCTGTAAAGCAGAAGGGTGAAAAAACTTATGACTTCAAAGCTATGAGACAAAGATATGGCATCACAGAGCTCAAAATGAAGGATTAGCTCTTTTTAATGAAGCTTGCTCATTTTATTGTAATTGTACAATAAAGTGGGACAAAGCAATGCAGCAAACAATGTGCTTAAATCTAAAACCAAAATAACAATAACTGGGAAAATGAGAAACAGAGAAAATGAACCTAAGATATGTGCAATATTTAGCTTCTTTTTAGCATAATGCTAAGTATTGAAACTTTGGTTTGGATTCAGAGTGAACTCAATTGGGGTGTATCTCAGTTATTTTCCAGCTGATACTGTTCTTATCTTCCCTGGATGCTGTGTGGAAGAAAATAATCCAAATTTTAAATATGTTTTTATATTTAGTGATAGCAGGCACCTAGTGGAATTTAAAAACATCTTAAGAGCTAAGTCCCAGTGAAATAGAGGCGATGGTTCTATGAGATAGATGGTTTTATGCTCTGGAAAATTCCTGTAGGTCCCTGGGCAGGGCACTGTCGGTATCCCAAGGAACCTCAACTGGCCCATGCAAGGGCCAGGACCCAGAGAGGGGTCCAAGGGCCAAGGGCCCACTATTGAGGGACATCTGCAGAGCAAAGAGGCTCGGGGTCCTGACTGGCCTGAGGCAGGGCCAAAGCCTAAGTGGGAGCCGAAGGTCCCAGGGAGGGGACCACAGTGAATGGGGTGAAGGACGTAGCTGAGTTTAGTTGCCTGACAGGCCATCTGCGAGGCATGGGCTATGGTGTAGGGAAGGTTTGGAGCCACAGATAAGGCCCCCTGGCATCGGGTCAGGAAATGGGCAGCCTCTCACCTCGGTAATATTTTAATCATTTTCCATTAAGGCATGGCAGGAGAGAGCGCAGTTAGTCCAGAGATAGGTGAGAAGGCCAACATCAAACTGGCCCTGAGAGGCTCTACCTGTTACAGCACCTAAAAATATATAACAGTGTACACTTTAACCCTGGGAATACCTTCTGTGCTTCACCACCAAAAATATGTATGGGAACCTGAGACACCTGGAAATGGCACATTTCATCATCCATCAGTTAAAGAAACTGCCAGTATTGTGCTCACAGAAAACTTACCATTTTAATCCCTTCAGAGATCAAAGAGTTGTGAGCTTGAAAGAAAAGTACCTCCCCACTCTGCCTTGCTTTTTATTTTTTTTTAATCATTTAAGGAGAATCCATAGAGTCCGTCCTGTGAGATAAGAATCTCTTAGGTCCCACTCCCTGATCACGGTTGGGGAGTGGGAGTTACCTGAAGCTGGGGTGGGGGGGGCAGTGTCCCCACCTTGACTCCAGTGGTAAAGCCTGCCCCAGCAGCAGACAGCTCCCAAGGGCAGGGAATAATCTGTCCCCTGCTGTCTAGCTGACCCAGTCGGCCATTTACATGTACCACACTGTGTAGTAAGTTATCAAGAGTAAATTTGCTACTTGCATTTACAGATATCAAATTTAGTAATGATTAGAGCAATTACTGCACAGTAATTGTCTGCATGTATAGACAGTGATGTTTAATGTGCAGTAATTAGCTCTAATCTCAAGTAAAGCATCTTGTATAGACATACCTAGAGAGATTAAAACTTGGATTACAAAGGAAGAATCATGTCCTTGGGATGTCAAGCTTCTTGGATTGGTATATGTGTGGATGCTTTTAAGTAACACTGGGCGTATCTATATGTGCGCCTAACTGTACAGTTGTTACTACATAGATATTTAGTACTTTCTTTAGCACTGTTACTGTGCAGTCCTGGCAGTGGGTCATTTCCAACCCTACTGCACAATGAGCTACTTTGCAGTGGGCATGTCTACATGAGGCAGTGCATTACCATAGTGATGAGCTATGGCAATGTAGCATCCACGCCAGAAGATAGGCGGGTGATCCAGGCTGACCTGGACAAGCTCAGCAAATGGGCAGACGAGAACCTGATGGTGTTTAACGCTGAAAAATGCAAGTTTCTCCACCTTGGGAAGAAAAACCTGCAGCATCCTTATAGGCTCGGCAGTGCTACGTTGGATAGCACTACAGAAGAAAGAGACTTGGGGGTCATCATTGACCACAAGATGAACATGAGCCTGCAATGCGATGCTGCAGCTAATAAAGCGACCAAAACACTGGCTTGCATCCATAGATGCTTCTCGAGCAAATCCCGGGACGTCATTCTCCCTTTGTACTTGGCCTTGGTGAGGCCGCAGCTGGAGTACTGCATCCAGTTTTGGGCTCCACAATTCAAAAAGGATGTGGAGAAGCTTGAGAGAGTCCAGAGGAGAGCCACGTGCATGATCAGAGGTCAGGAAAACAGATCTTACAATGATAGGCTGAGAGACATGGGACTCTTTAGCCTGGAAAAGCACAGGCTCAGGGGTGATCTGATGGCCACCTATAAGTTTATCAGGGGTGACCACCAGGATCTGGGGGAATGTTTGTTCACCAGAGCGCCCCAAGGGATGACGAGGTCGAACGGTCACAAACTCCTGCAAGACCGCTTCAGGCTGGACATAAGGAAGAATTTCTTTACTGTCCGAGCCCCCAAGGTCTGGAACAGTCTGCCAGCGGAGGTGGTTCAAGCACCTACATTGAACACCTTCAAGAGTAGATTGGATGCTTATCTTGCTGGGATCCTATGACCCCAGCTGACTTCCTGCCCTTTGGGCAGAGGGCTGGACTCGATGATCTCTCGAGGTCCCTTCCAGCCCTGATGATGTCTATGAAAAATAATTGTGCACCACTGGGACTGTGCTGTACTGGTAGGTACTTTGCAGTCATTTAGTACTTGATTTAGCACTAAATGACTGTGCAGTACCAAATGAGCAGTCAGGGGTGTGTGTAGATTCCACCACAAGCTCATTGCTACTCCATAGTAGCCTCACATTTAATGCCTCCTGACACTACGTCACTGTAGTGATGAGCTATGTTGCCATAGCCCGTTGCTATAGCAACACAGCATCTTATATAGACATGCCCAGTGAACATTTTCCTTTCAGAGGGGACTGATGCCAATTCACCAGTTCAAGTGACAACAATGCAGACATCTTAAGAGGCTCTAAATTGGTTAGCATTTTACTAACTTCAGCACAACAACCTGTAAAAGAAAACAAAAGTAGAAAATCCTCAGTTTAGTGTAAGTGCATCTAAGTCAGTGGGCACATCTACATATGCATTTACTTTGGCCTAAGTTTACTTTGGTGGAAGCTACTCTGGTGTAAGCATTTTGGCTGTGTATCTATACATGGGGGAATTAGGGAATGTATTTTCACCAAGTTTCCTGCAGCTCTGCAATGGCCTCTGCCACCCCAGGGCACAGTAGCTGGCAGCTGGAGTTCTAGGCTCTGGCTGCAGCTGCCAGCAACCTGTGGCCATCTTTAAAATCAGCCCCATTCTCTGCTGCCTGGCCAGACTCTTTCCTGCCAAGGAGCAGCATGCCCAGTGCAGAGGTAACATGTGGCAGCTCTCTCCTTGCTCACTCTGCCTCCTTGCGCCATGGCTGCACCAGCCCCTTCCCCTGACAGTGCCCTGCACTCCTGCTGGCCATGGTGCTGGCCCTGATGACCATGGCTGCTGGCCCTGCTGACCCCAGGAGAGCCACGCACCTGCCAGCAGGGGCTAGGCCACTTGGTGTGTGATGCTCTGATGGGACCTTCTCCAGCACTCCCTACTCTAGCTTACATGAACTGCCACCCACGGACTCCCCACTCCCACACGCCCACCCCCCTGCACCATGCTCACTGTAAATATGTATCAGAAGAATAAGTCTTTATTTCCCTCACAACAAACAGAACCTCGCTCCCCAAGACACAGACCACCCCTCCCTCCTCAACAAACAGAACCCCTCCACCACCCACCCCACCCACAAACAATAAAAAACCTTCCCTTTGCAAACTACTTAGAAAGTGATTTTTGTGGTGTCTTGGCATGGGGGCTCTGGGGTTGGGGCACCTAGGTGGCAAAACTTAGGGGCCAGTGGCCAGCACCCCAGCCTTGCTGTTCCCCATGAGCCTGGATGCCACAGTGCGTGCGGAGTCCAGGCCCAGAAGGATTGGCTTGCAGTCCTGGGGCCATTCCGTGCATCTCTGGCACTGTGCCTGCATAGAGCTGGGGTGAGTGACAGGGCTGGGCCCAAGTGTGGGGGCTGGGGCACCCAGGGAAGGGACCAGGCCAGGGACTCCTGGAAGCTGGAGGCACCTCAAGGACTCCTCCCAGGAAGCTCTGGGTTGCTGCCAAAGGGCGTGCAAGGTTAGGGTTGGGGTCTGGGCAGCAGGCAGCATGAACATGACCACCAGGGCTAGAAGAGTGTCCAGTACCTGATGGTCATCACCCTTGGCCTGTACTGCCCGACCCAGGATGGTATTCTGCTCCCGCAGCACCTGAAGCCTTTCACACTCCAGGGCCAGGAGCTTGGCTTGGAACCCTTGGTCCACCCAGTCCCACTCCACCTTGTACCAGTCCTGCATCTCCTTGCACTGGTTATGTGCGTCCTCGCGGGAAACATCATCCACTCACCAAGCCTGCATGCTCCTCTGAAACCACCACCAGATGCTAGAGGAGGACAGTGTAATGCATTATGCATCTCTGATAGAGCTGGCACATCCACAGCACCCTAGCTGCGGGAGGCAGCAACCCTGAAGCTGTATCCCCACTGCCAAGCGTGGCCTCTCCCCCGTATCCAGCTCCAGAACTTACACAGCCATGAGATGCAAGCTTTTTGTGAGAGTTTGAAACTTTTCAGAGCTAAGTTGATCTTTACCAGCAGCCACGTGTTACACAGACTCAGATCAGGGGTCAAATATACATGGAAGCTGAGGGACCATGGTAAGTTGGCCAGGCAGGCCTGGTCCCAGGCAGCAGCTAGCCAAGTCCCTTATCCCCAAGCACTCCCCTGGGGCCACTGAGCTGCTGTGTGCTAGCTCTAGGTGGCTTGCCTCCCCCTACCCATTCCCAGGGTGATAAAGGCCAGGCTCTTGGTAGCACCTGCTGCAACAGCTGCATAACCCACTTCCCCCCACTCCTTCTGTGGGTCAACTGATCCACTATGCTGTCACCCATACCATAGCACCCAGGCTTGTGGGGTGCAGGGCTTCCTGACAACTGGGATGAGGAGCTGCTCCCGACCCTGCCCACCCCACTGATAACCTCACTGGTGAGGTCCCGTGGGGCCAGCCCCCCACCATGCTGCCCCTGTCCCCCAAACGTGTCCCTGTTGTGTGTGCTTCAGGTGGTGCATGATGAGCTCTTTGCACAGGCCCAGGGGTGCCTGACCCACTACACCCTCCTACTATTGATACTCATGGTTCCTCGGGTATACCTGTGCACCTGGTATGGGACTGTGATCTATGATGGCGTGAGTGGCAAGTCTTGGCTCCCCTGCAACCACCACCTCCTAGAGGTCTACCTGTGGCTGTACTACACATCCATGCCCCCCAGTGCCAAGGACATTGATGCATTCCTCATCGTGTGAGTGTCCCATGGCTGCCTAGCTGCAGGGTCATGGGCTGCTCAATAAATGTTGGCACTGTGTCCCACCTCTGTGTGTGCTGTGAGGTGGCAGGGAGGGGGAACTCAGGGCCATGGGAGTGCAGGTGAGCCAAGCAGGGGCAGGGGCAAAGGCCTGAAGCCAGGGTGGGAGCTGCGGGGAGGAGGGACCTCTCCCAGTGTAGGTCTTACAACAAGTTTAGGGTGGGTGGCTTGGCTCAGTCCTCACTATTGGTGCAACTGTGCAACTGTGCAACTATGGCTGGTGTCCTCAGCCAATGGGGTGCAGTGTGCAGATGTCTGTCCAAGGTCCACCATCCCCAGGAAGGATCTGACACTGCTGGCAGCTGGCAGTGTCATGGCTGGCTGTGCCTTGTGTCTGGCCATGGGGCTGCACAGCTGGTGAGGCAGGTGCTGGCCAGGGTACCCCGAGCTCCTGGTGGAAACTGCAGTCAGGGACCTGGGCATGAGGGGCTACTGGGTGCCTGAGGGCCCTCTTGTGGTGACATGTCACCAGAGGTGCCAGGCCAGGGTGGGGCTCAGGCAAGCTGCCTGTGCTGGTGTATACTGTATGGCTGTGGCCTTGGTCCCCAAGCACAAAAATGCCATCCAGTTGCCACATAAAGAGCATGGACTTGTGGGCACAGCTGAACCAATGATTGTGGTCAGTCACAGTGATCCACTGTACCTTGACTTTTATGTGGCACTGCTATGCTAACCGGTTGTGCCCTCACTGCTGAATTCAGCCTGACAGCACCTCTGCCTCTCTTCACAGTGCCACAAGATTGTCAGTCTCCTCCTTGGTCCATTTGGGCCCCAGATGGAAGGCATGGGTTTGGGCGCAGCCGCGAACAGGGAGGACGCAATGATGGCTCCCACACCAGCTCTCTGGACCCCCATGGAGGTGTCCCTGAGCTTCCATGCCTGGATAGCTGCCAGAACTGCCCAGTGCAGGGCCATGGCACTGTGAAGTAGATGCAATGCCTTGTAGCACCTGCAAGTGCAGGACAGGTTGCTGGGAGTATGCTGCAAGCAGGTGGCACTGGCCCTGCTGACCAGAAGCTACCTGCAGCTTGGCCCTGGAGGCTGACAGGCCTGAACTGGTGCTGTAGTACCCTTCATAAGCCTGCAGTACCCTGCTGGCTCTGATGGCATGGCCCTGGCAGTTGCACAGCAGTGCAGTACCAAGCAACAGCACTGGGGTGCTGACAGGCAGGCACACATAGCCTGTGGACTGCAGTGCCCTCAGGCTCCTTGTTAAGTATATCCCAGGGCTCAAAATGCCTGCAGGCTTTTAGAGCCTGCAGACAGGGGCTGCCATAGAGGCAGCACAGCCCTGAGCCAGGAGAGGCTCCTAGCCTGCAGCCCTGGAGCTGGCCTCAGGTTGGGCCCCTAGGGCATTTATACACATACATTTTTGTCTTGTGACATGCTGGAGATCCACCACTTCTGAGTAGACTAGATTAATTGAGTCTGCTCCACAAACGAGCTGACACATACTGTGCTGCACCGTGTGCAGTTGTATAAGTGGCAAAATGTGCGTCAGTGCACAGAAAATGGTGGTGGTGTGCTTTTGAACTAAACTACCTCCAAGGTGTTTTAGTTCAAAAGAGCACCACCACCATATTCTGTGTGCTGACACACATTTTGCCACTTACAAAACCGCAAGCATCTCAGTGCTTTTATGTGTAAAAAAGCCCCTAGTGGCCAGGAAGACCCAAGAGCAAACTTGCTCTTAGGTCATGTCTACATGTGTGCTACTTCATATGAACCAATCCAGGATGACTTGTTTTTACCATGCAGTAAACATGCACATGTATAGACACACATGCCTACTGCGCAGTAAAGTATGCTAAAGCACATTAATGCATGTCGTGTAGATGCACCCAGTATGTTCTACAAGCTCCTAATTTTGTACTAAGTTTGTTTGGATAAAACAGACGTGTATGAACTATTCTGTTGGTAACAGTGCTGTATAATTCATCATGACATACATTGACCATTGGATTTCATGCATTTTTCTCATCTTTATGCAGCTTAGATAGATGCATTTTTCACATGTGAGACCAAGAGTTTTGCCTTTGAAAATGTACATGCACATGTTGAATGAACAAAACCACATTTTCCACATGCAATTTAATACCATTTTCTCAGGATTCAGCATGTACAACTGTTCTTCATTCATATTTGCACATTCAGTGAATTGCACCTATGTCTCTGTTGTTTGGTTCAGTTTGTCCCTGACAAAATCAGCACAGTTCAAATGCAAGAAGTAAGGATTATTGTGGGTGATATATTTTATTGGACCAATTGTATATTTGGGAAGGGTATAGTTAACCTTTCAGGTATGAAGCACTGAGGTCCCTGAGATAAGAACAGACACAGCATGAGTTATATAACAAATAGAACAATGACCTGTGCAAAACTAGTGTATATAAATACAGAATATAAGAGACATTATCAGATAGCCAACAGACCGGAAAAAAAATACACTAGGAAGGATAACCTAATAAGTGGAAGAGCAAGATGATTCAAGAGGGTAGTGATAACCTGTTGAATTTGGGGATCGGGTACATTATGGGCCATGAAATTTATGTCTGTATTAAGTCCCTAATTCTTAGTGTCCAGTAAAACAATGATTTTTTGTTCCCAGGCCCATCTTTTTAAGGTGTTTTATAAAGTTCTCTTGAGCAGAAGGACTGTGAAGTCAGAAAGGGAGTGTTTTTCTCTAAGAAATATGTACTCCTACATGTGTTCTAGTGTCTCTGTTCTTTATCTTTTTATCTACAACTGTTCATTCTGGTACCTAGGGGTTCATTCAATGAAAAAATCTATTTCTTGGCTGGGATATCTTTGCTGGGTGAGGAAGAAGTGGATTAATTGTGCAATGTATTGTAGTTGCAAATTTAAATGTAGTCTTGGACCATTATGGCGGCTATAATGTCACCCTAACTCAACTGCAATCCCAATGGAAAGAAATGGACCTAGTGCACCCAGTAAATTCAGAAATGAACAGCTCCTTGGAAGATTCTAAAATCAAAATCCCTGCAGCTCTTCTTAAAAACACTTTATCACAAATTCTGGAACTTACTGTACCAATGATATCATTCTCCTAACCATGTGATAGAAATTATATTTGCCACCTGTAGAAATAGTGAAAAAAATGCATGCAATAGAGAATTGGATGTATATAAATCATGAAATATGTGAAAAAGAGTTAAAATTAAAATGTACAACATAGCCAAACATCAGATACTCTCAGCAGCAGAAAAGCTTGGATGACCAGATTGTTTTAAAATGAATCATGATATATTTATGGGTGTTTTGTAGTTACGTTGGTAATTAAGTTCTTTAGCTCAAATACCACCTGTAGAAGTGATGTTTGCTTCAATTTCTGAAACCCATTTCTTTATGGGGTTAACTTAAATAGGCACAAATATGCAGTCTTCTTCTCCCTAGGCAGATTGAAATCTTATAGTAGTATGAAATTTGCTCTGGCAGCTTTTTCTCAGGAAGGGGGGAAATAATGCTGTGATTAAGCCTTCTGAAAACTGCATCTGAAAATTGCATCTGGAAATTTTCACTTCCCTGGGAAATAAAAAGGTCTCTAGTACCTGTAGTCTCTAAATATTATGATGAATGCCTTGACAAATATCTTATATGAATGCATTTTAGTTGTATCTTTGTGTGGAATAGACAGACGAATAGATTTTTCTCTTTTGGAGCTATGAAAAGGATATTCAAAAGACGAAGTTGTTTGAAAATTGTTTCTGGCTAGGAACACTTAAGGAACCTTTATGGTGATGATATTTATACAGACTCTCATTCAACAAAGCGCTATGTTCAAGTACTTTGCTAAATCAAAGATACAGTTACTGTTTTGGCCTTAGAACAAAATCTTTACCTCTGTGGCTAGTAAATTCACCACCAGGACACATATGGCTCTTGGAAATATCTTCTATCATGGTTTCTTTGGCTCTCAGTGGTCTTGTTTTGGGCAGTTTTTCTGCAGAATCCAAAAGGTTTCACACACCTTGCTGCATTACAGAATAGGCAGGAGTACAAATCTATACGGTGAATCTCTTCTTACTAAACTGCAAATGACAAGTTGTTGTAAAGACTACTTTGTTTTCTTCAGGAAAGCTGCCTCATTCTGAGAATTATTCTAAAGTCTAATACATTATACTATGAAGAAGATGATCCAGATATTAGTTCACAAGACTGGAGCTGGGTAGACCTGGTGGTAGTTTCTTTTTTCAATGACTTTCATTGTGACCTTGGACAAGTTGCATAGTTTTTCTGTGCCTTGCCTCACTTTAAAAGGATATATTGTCTCATTTTGTAAAGTGAGAGACTAATAGTGCCTCTCTGCCTTGCAGTTTGGGTGTTGAAAGTAAATAATATAATGATTATGAGATGCTTAAATAGTATAATAGGAAAGCCTTAAAGTACTTTCACTAGGCAGATTTGCCTTATGCTAGGCTTAAATTTACTTTATCTTAGCTAATCAATGTGTGTTACAAGTAATTTCATAATATTACACATGTAGCCACACATAAACTATACAGAAATATTGTTGGATTGATGGTTTGAATGTGACATAACCCTACTCGTTCCACTGCAGTTAATTCTGGTCCGCATAAGTGTGAGATCAGCAGTGGAACATTGCATGTGTCTCTATCTATTAAAAAATGGAACTGTGTATCAAAGATTTCAACTGTAGCAAAAAAGACCTCTCAAACTCAAGGTCATTTGTCTATTGGACTTGTGATGAAGATTGTGTCAGGGATAGTACTAGTAATTCACCAGGATGGCACATAATATCAAATGGCTCCAAGATCAGGAGCCAAAGAAGTATTTGAAATCAGAAGATAGTGACAAGGCTGATTTCTCTCTAAACATTATCTCACTTTAAATAGAGAACGGTTTTGTTTTAGAGAAATCTTTGTTTATCTGGTGTCTGAGCACAGCTTAAAATAAATGTTAAGAGGATGAAGGAAAGAAAGAATGTAAAGACAAGGTAGTTAATTAGGGCATATTTTCCCTTGCATTAGCACTTTACTAAGAGATACTCATTTAATATTAATTAAGCACTCTTTTTCATTCAGGGAATACATTTTTTTGCAGCTTACCTTTATATATTTCATGCCCATTAACAATTAGAGAATGGATTCTAGTATCCTTCTGCTGAACTGCCCATTAGTCTAGGAGCAATCCCACTGATTTTAATGAGCTAGCTCCCAGAATACGCAGTGTTAGTATATTATACAAAAGCATTGTTCAGTGTTAGCTCACTCACTTGAAATCTTTTCTATATAATTCTTAGCACCCAAGTACTGAAGGTTGAAGAAACTCAGCACTGTCAAAAATCATTAGTGGTTAGTTGCCCTTAAATAGTTTAGGAACAGTAGATAACTAGTAAACACAAAATGAAATGAAAATTTCCCAGTCCAATTAAATAGCTCATCTGAGACAATGCAGAGCATACTCTAACTTGATGCATAAATTCCTATTTACTGAGAAGGCAAAGTAAGAAAAGGAATTGTGTCTAAGGGGTGGCTGAATCACAGTGTCTCTAAGGGCTGCTTCTGGGAGCTTATACATTACTACTTTTTCAGGGCTATGGTAAAAGAACAAATATAATCCTTTGAAGCATGGGTGGATCCAGGATTTTGTGAGGGAGCAGTGACCTGTGCTATAAGGGTGACAGCATCCCCACTCCCACCTACTCTCTCCCCCTGCTAGAATGGGCAGACAACACCATGGGACTAGTAGTTGGGACTTGTCAAATCTCCAAATCAGGTAAGAATCCCACTTCTCCCCCCATCAGATCTCCCATCCTTCCCCCTCTATCGTCAGTGACACCTGCCTTCCCCACATTCCCTTGGCAGCCCCAGAGCTATTCCTGTCCCACTCCAGCTGGGCTGCATAGGGAATGGGCTCATGGGGAGACAGGGACAAAGGTAGCAACAGCAGTGGGTGGGTTCTTCTGCTCCCCACCTACTTCCAGGATGGCAGGGAACACACTACAGGACAGGGCAGTAAGAAGGAATTTTCTCACTGCCACTTCTGTCACTGTCCTGGGCTCAGCCCAACTCCCCATGCAACCCAGGAGGAGCAGGACAGGAGCAGTTCTAGAATTCCTCCTGCCTCTGGGCACCTAAGGACAGTGGCAGCATAGGGTTAGGGAGGGAGAATGGAAAGGCAGGGGACACTGAGCAAGGAGGGGAAGGGAAGGAAGGAATTGTCTAGAAGGGTGGGGGAGAAGGAGGGAGTAGTGGGAACAGTGTGTCTTAATGGGTTTGAAGACCTAAAAAAAAGTCTTCAGCTGCTGTTCCCATCGTATAGGGAACAGGGCAGAGACCAGCACCCCGGGCCCGAGGAAGGGGGTGGCTGGGACATACCTGTGGCGCCATCAGACCAGCAGCCGTTTGGGAGCCACTTCCCACCAACTAATTGCAGCTCTGCCCGTGTCTGGGTGCAGCCGCCTCTCCCCGCTGTCTGCCTGGTAATTTGCATCATTAAGCGAGAGTTCATTGGAACAGCGTTACTAATTAGTACAGAAATACTATCAGCATTGTTAGCGCATTCCAAACATTTGTATTAATGCTTGTTGGCATCGGGCAGGAGCCTACAGCAGGAGAAGCAGCCTGGGCTGGGGGCTGGCGAGAGCAGGGCCTGGCAGGGAGAGCCAGGCTGTGGCAGAGGCAGGGCATGTGCAGCGCCAGGCGCACCCGGGCCGACTGGCAGGAGCATGGACAACCAGCTTTTCTAAGCACAAGAAATTCTTATTAAACCTATATATAATTTGCTTTATGTGACAGAGAAAAATTCTCTGAAAATGGAACACTTTATAGCAAAATATAAAGCTAAAGTAATGTAAAGCTAAGTAACACACCTATTAAAGATCTTAAAGCCCTTAAAAAGTGAAGAATCTAATATTATTATAGGCAACAATATATCCTTTTAAATATATTGATGCTCTGGACTGTTACCTAGATTACAGGTAACCTTGTGGATAGGCTATTGATAAAAGAGGCAGAAACAGGTCTACAGCCCAAACTTTTATTTGCTTGCTCCTTAAAACATGAAAACAAAGTCTAACTGGCTACCCACAGCAATACAACATAGATATTCACCAATACCACTTGGGGAGACTCGAGAAGTGGGAGGGGGGTGACACACAGATTGGCAGCAGGTCTTCTTGATTTTGCAGAGTTCTCCAAATTTCTCTGCAACCTATGCCCAATATTTATAGATGGCTGGTTTTAATATTTTAATACATGATCTCTGGTTGGTTTAATTTAAATTTATTTGTTTCACTGAAAGTTTGGAACTGAGCTGAACCAGATCTTTTGTGGACTTGGAAGGTATTAATTATTAGGGATTTATATCCTTGGGAAAGAAGGAGGGTTTCTTATCTCCTTTCCTTCTCATTTGTGGAACGCTGTTTCTCTTTCTTTTTTACCTTACTTTATGGTCTTCTCTGACAGGCTGTTTTTGTTTATACAAATTATCTAAGCATTTTAACAAAAATATATCTATTATAGCAAACTAACATCTAATACATTTGGTTACATCAATCACTACAACTTGTAGTTAAAACTATAGTATAGCGTATATGCATTATTTAATGTATGGTCTTCTCTTATCTCCTTTAGGCTTAATGACTTGGTTAATAGTGTTTGATGGTTTCTTTTACTTGCTGAACAAGTTAGTTGTCACATCTGAAAGGTTCACACTGCGGTTACTTTAAAAAAGGCTTTGGGCCTTCCACTCAGCAGCACTTCTGCAGCTTAGTCACACCCACTGAAAATGGCCATGACTGGCAACAGAATAGTAACTTCATTGATTCATGTATAACTGGAAAGAGTACTTCACAGTAATAAGAAATAACTGTGTTTGCAATTAATTAAATACCTAAACTTTCTCCTCTTAAAATTTATTTGATCTTTGTCTGCTAATAATTTATGTATTAATAATATTGTATGCTATCCTATTTTTCTCAAGGGTATTATAGATGTATTACTCATCTTATTATTTTATATATATAATGCTTAGAGGTCTTGATTACAATATTACAATGCATAAGCACTGGAGCACAGACAATTTCATCCAGAGAATTTAGTACATATTTTGAAAGGATTAATGTCCGATGTTCCATGACTGAGAATGTTTTAAACTTCCTCTTCTTTGGAGTCATCGTTTTTTCTCCAAGTTCTGTCTTCTCTTTGCCATCTCCTTCGTTGTCTGTGTGTGCCTGGAAATCTATATTACAGTAAGCCATTCATATTGTACACGATGCTCTGGATGTGTCATTTCTTACACATACCTGGGTCTTGCTTCTGGCCACTTAGGGGTTTCCTGATTACCAGTGACACTCTTTCTCTCTTTCCTTACTTCGGTGCATCTCCTTTCTGTTATTGTCCAACATGGCTTGGTCTAGTTAGTTAATCAGAAGGCTCCTGATGAAACTAATTGCACTGATGGGACTGTTGGTAATCTTTCTGGGACTCCTGCCTTCCCCTTACCCCATCCTTATGCCAATCAGGTGTTCCAAGGAAAACAAAATGAAAAGGCCACACAACAAATTCACGATAAGACTTTTACAACCTGGCCAGTGGCCAGGGCAGTACCCAATATAATTAGTCCATACTTCAATAATTTAATGGACTCATATGTAAAACATAAAGTATTTGGAACCTCAAATGTTGTAGCACTCACAATTGAATGTTCTCCTTCTGCTCTCCTTCTGGGACTCTTGCCCTTAGGCCTCCATTGCTGGACACTCCTCCAGGTGTCTGGACTTCCAGAAATCTCCTACAGTTCTCATGCTGTGGCTGACTCTTTCTGCACAGCCAGCTTTCCCACCCTTGTCAGCTCCCCCATCATGTCAACACTCCTCGATGGTACGGCTCTCTTCCACGTACTGGCTTTCTATGCTGTGCAGGTTCTCCCCAGTGTGCCAGCTTTTTGTGCTTAGCTGGCTCTCCCTAGTCCTATGCCAGCTCTCCCCAGCATTCTGGGTCTCACCAGTGATACGCCAGCTCTCCCCTTCACAGTGCTGGCTCTCCCCAGCATGCTGGCTTTCCCCAATATGTCAGCTTTCCCCTGCGCAGTGCCAACTCTCCCTGGCATGCTGGTTTTTCTTCGAGGCTGGCATGGAGCTTCCAGTTACACTGGCACTAGCCCAGACATACCCAGTACACACTCCTAAAGTGTGGCTGGGGCAGCATTGAGTTAGTCGAGGCCCCATTGGTGCAGCTGTGTTTCCTTCTAAGAGCTAGGAGACTCTTTTGGCCTTTTCTGGGCCCTTTGCTCTTCCCTTGGGATTTAGGGCTGCTTATTGAGTCTCCCTCCATCCCATCTTCTTCGGGATTCTCAGAGGCACTCCGTCACATGCACAAAATCTGAATTTATATTATTAAGTGTGACCCACGTAAGGAGTGAACAGAACTTTATATGAAGTGAAACTGAGATACACAAGAATATTATCTTGAAATGTATAAAAGAAAATATAAGCAGTTTCTATATATTTATAAGTTTTAATGTGAGGTATTTGAATTCACTTTTCCAATATTATTAATAGTTTGCTATGATCACAGCCAAAGCACAAAATTCAGGACTTGGCCAACAAGTCACTGAAATCTGAGGGAATTTTTCTCTTAATTTCAGTGGGACTTTGCATCAGTACTCAAAACAACCATTTAATAATAATAATGCATACTCATGGTGTTGAAAAGTATCTATGTATGGTATTAAAAGGGGTCATAGAGGCACAGAGAACATTAACATTTCTGTTACTGTTTTCTTAAAAAATACTTCTACAAAAAATGGCCCTTGCTAGAATTCCATGGGTTTAAGTTTTTAAGTTAGGACTAGGGGGTGAGAACAGGTTTGTGACCTTAAACTAGTTCTGAAAACTGATCATAAATTAAAAGGTTTGTAGAAGACTAATTCTATAAGGCCTGACTATCCTTAATATATGTTCAAGTAAAATAAATAGTTGTTTTTTCTTGCGACAAGAACATTAGATTTTTAAACTGTCCTTCTGGGTTTTTTTTTTCTCTACCAGAGAGAGCATGAGGGATAATGTATAAACTTTCCTCTTAACTCAGGCTTTTCAGTTTTCCTGATCTGTCTTGCCCTCAGGTCCTTCCTGTTGAGCAATCAACGGGTGCTTGACTTCCTGGCACTTTTTGTCTGATTCCTTCTCTTTCCTACTAAGAGCTTGTTCTGAATTTGTGATTCAGCCAAGTCTCCTTTTGACTTCAATAGTCATATAATGACTATGAAATTGGGTCCTAACTGTCTTCAGCTGGTAGGGAAGAAAGATCCTTTACTATACTGAAAACCATGTCTTAGCCTCTCCCTTTGGTACATGACATGCTACATACAGTGTCACCACAAGCCATCGTAAAAGTAGACACAATTACCAAATAAAACAATTTAACTGTTGGACTGTTTTGTTTCTTCTTTCTCTATTTTAGAGCACAAATCAGCAGATGATTTAATTGTAGTCCCAAGAACTCCCAATATTTAACGTATTTTGTGTTGTGGATAAGTCTAGAAAATCTCTATTCTTAAACAGTATTCACTGTTGAGTTATTACATTAACGTTACAGTTACATTTTTTCCATTTAAATGCTCTTTTCAGATGTTGAGATATTTATTCCCACACTTTTTAGTTGCCGTGAAAAAAGTTATTTAATTAAACATTTCATACCAACTGGAAAATAGAGAACCATTCAAGGTCCATTTATCCTGGATGTATGTAATTCCTGTCCCATCACAAAAATATATCAGTAACCACTAGACTGTTTCCTTTAAAAGCAGCAAGAATATGCCTTTGGTATTAAAAAAATTGGCAACCTGAGCAAGTAAAAGGAGAAGTAAAAGATGACTTCTGGCTCTCAGCCACAGCTTAGTCAGAAGCTCCAGCCCATACTAGTAAAAAGCTCCTTAGTAAAAAGCTCCTAACACCAGTCGCAAGTGAAGTCCAAGTAGGCTGGATCCAGATGAGTACGGCCATATGGTACATACAGCTACAGACACATCCGTGAAGCTATATACCTCACATTCAGTTGTTCTCCATGCTGCAACAGAGCAGCGCAGAGGGGCCATGCTGATCTAAAAGTAAAGTGCTGGTTTGTTTGGTTTTTTTTCACATCTGTAAGTAGCTAATAGCTCTAAACCTAGCCAAATGTGCAGGCTGGCAATGTGTTTTTCACCTTAGAACACTTGAAAGATGGGTTCTTTAGAAAACCTGGCATTTGCCTTTAACAATTTTTGAAACACTATAAAAATGCACACTTTTGACCTCGGAGTCATGCTCTTAATACTGCATATATTTAATTCTGTCACATAAGAATAAACACTCCCCTGTACTCCCATTCCGTCAACTTACCTACCTCCAAGCCACCATATATAATTCTTTGGTAAAGACTTATAACTTAAATTATGGTGATTCTTACAAAAGCCATCTAAAAATTGAAGAAAAATCCTTTTTCTCAACTTCTCCTTGTGCATCTAGTTCTTTGTTTTTTTTAATTCCAGACTGCAAGCTTTTCAAGATAGACTGTCATCATTTTGTGTTTTTCATGGTGTAGTGCATATAGTCTGTACTTAGATGAGAAAAAAATTGGCAAACACAAGCTATTTTATGTACTATACTTCCACATTTCTTAACATAAACCTATTCTTTTCAATTGTTAAACCATGACTTTTACAGCAGTTAAGATGATTTGTGCCACAACACCCACCATAGCTAACTAGGCCAATTGCCCTACTGTGTGACATTTTAAGTGTCGTAAAGAAAACATGGTAGCTCCTAAACAATGAGTCCCACCAACCAATATTGATTGCAGCCTAAAACATTCAGCCTGTCTACAGGCAGACAGGTACCCTCAAAGATTCTTACTTTAGGGAAGATCCCATCTTGAGGACACTCATCAATTCTTCTTGTCATTTTCCCTCAAATAGATGCTTACATATAATTACAGACTGAAGAAACTCCAAAAGAAAATAAAAAAGTGAGAGACCTATTGGACTTCTATATGAGGAATTATATAATGACTAATTAAGGGTGACTATAATTGATTCAAGGGGGCCATGGGGAGAGCGGTCTGACGGTGGCGGTCTACTACAGACCCCCCAACCAAGGGGAGAGCTGGACCTGGAATTTTCGGGCCAGTTTGCAGAGGCACTTAAGACAAGGGATGTAGTTGTCATGGGTGATTTTAATTACCCAGACATCTGCTGGGAGGAACAGTCAGCAAGGACAGACCGTTCCAGAAGGTTCCTGGCTGAGATACAGGACCTCCATTTAATCCAAGAGATGCACGGTCCCACCAGAGGAAACACCCTGTTGGACCTGGTCCTGGCCACAGGTGATGACCTGGTAAGGGGCCTCCAGGTTCTTGACCACCTGGGCGATAGCGATCATCGCTTGCTGGAATTCACCATCCAGCGCAGGGTGTCAAGGGCCTGCAGCAAGATGGTAGCCCTAGACTTTAGGAGAGCCAACTTCAACAACTTGAGGAGACTAGTGGGTGAGGCGCTGGGGTCCTTGAGGGCAGGAGAACTCAGTGTCCAGGACAAGTGGTCGTTCCTTAAGGAAACGATACTCAGGGCCCAAGGGGAGTCCATCCCAACAAGAAGCAAGGGGGGCAAGTGTGCCCAAAAGCCCCCTGGCTCACCAAGGATGTCTGGGAATGCCTGCTTACCAAAAAGGAGGCGTACACCCAGTGGAAAGGGTGTGCTATCTCCAAAGAGGAGTATACGTCCTCTGCTTGGGCCTGTAGGGGGGCTGTCAGGAAAGCTAAGGCGGACATAGAGCTAGGACTAGCGTCCAAGATCAAGGATAATAAAAAGTCCTTTTTTAAATATATAGGGAGGATGAAGAAGGCACCGGGTAATGTGGGGCCCCTGCAAAGTACGCTGGGCAATCTGGTGGTTGCGCCAGAGGAGAAAGTGGAACTCTTTAACCAATTCTTCACCTCCATTTTCTTGTGCAGGGACCGGGACTTCCCCGCTGTGATGCCAGACAGACTCGAGGAGAACGCCTCCAGACCTCAGGCTGGGGAGGACCGGGTTAGAGAGCTTCTGGAGGGGCTGGATGTGTTCAAGTCAGCGGGTCCAGATGCTCTCCACCACAGGGTGTTGAGGGAGCTAGCTGGGGTTATTGCAGGGCCCTTGACATGGCTTTACAAGCACTCGTGGTGCTCGGGCCAGGTGCCAGATGACTGGAAGAAAGCTAACATGGTCCCCATCTTCAAAAAAGGGAAGAGAGAGAACCCGTGCAACTATAGGCTCATCAATCTTACCTCTATCCTTGGGAAACTCTTTCAGAAGATCCTCAAGGAGCACATCTGTGATGGGCCGGCTTCAGGCATGATGCTCAAGGGCAACCAGCACTCAGTGAAATCCTGGTTTCATTAGGGGCAGGTCATGTCAAACCAACCTGATTGCCTTTTATGATCAGGTCACAAAGGCAATGGATGCAGGTGTCACCATGGATGTAGTCTTTCTAGACTTCAGCAAGGCCTTTGACACCATCTCCCACCCCATCCTCATTAAAAAACTAGACAACTGTGGCATTGATGCCTACACAGTCAGATGGATTGCAGATTGGCTTAAGGATCGTACTCAGAGGGTGTTGGTGGATGGCTCATATTCAACCTGGGGGGAAGTGGGCAGCGGAGTCCCCCAGGGCTCGGTCCTTGGGCCTGCACTGTTCAACTTCTTCATCAGCAATTTGGACGATGGGGTGAAATGCAACCTGTTTAAATTCATGGATGATACCAAATTTGGGGTGAGGTGAGCATGCTAGTAGGGAGGGAAAGATTGCAGCAAGATCTGGATAGGTTACAGGAGTGGGCTAACATAAACAGGATGCATTTCAATACTGACAAGTGCAAGGTGCTGCACTTAGGCAGTAGAAACCATCATCACACTTATAAGATGGGACACTCCCTTCTTGAGAGCATGGAGGCAGAAAGGGAACTTGGAGTCATTACTGACTCCAAGATGAACATGGGCTGATAACGCGAGGTCATGGTTGGCAGAGCTAACCGGACCTTGTCGTGCATGCACAGGTGCATCTCAAATACAGCCAGGGAGGTGATCCTCCCCCTCTATGCAACGCTGGTCAGGCCAAAGCTGGAGTATTGTGTCCAGTTCTGTGCGCCCCATTTCAGGAGGGATGTGGACAACGCTGAAAGGGTCCAAAGGAGGGCCACCTGCATGATCGGGGGACAACAGGGCAGACCCTACTTTAAAAAACGGCAGGACCTAAATCTGTTCAGCCTTCACAAGAGAAGGGTGAGGGGGGACCTGGTGACTGTCTATAAACTCACTGGGGGGACCAGAAGGGTTTGGGGGAGACACTGTTTCCCCTAGCACCCCCTGGCATGACAAGGAACAATGGACAGAAATTATTGGAGAGTAGGTGTAGATTAGACATCTCCAAGAACTACTCCATAGTTAGGGTGGCTGGAACCAACTTCCAAGGGAAGTGGTGCTGGCTCCTACCCTGGGGGTCTTTAAGAAGAGGCTTGATGCCTACCTGGCTGGACTCATTTGAGTCCAGTTTTTTTCTCCTGCCCAGGCAGGGGGTCAGACTTGAAGATCTACAAGGTCCCTTCCGACCCTACTTCTATGATTCTATGATTCTATGATAATTATTTAGTTTGAAAAGAAGGATAAAATAAGATATGCTGATAGGGTATATGAATTCATGAATAGCATAAAAGTGGCCATTGGATTGATTGCATACCATATTTTAGGGTGAGAGCAAAAGGACTCTTCATTAAACTTAAAAGTCACTCTCTATGAGAGAGTAAAAAGAAATATGGAACTCAGGTTTTTCTCAGAAATCCCTGACCACACCTGGCCCTGAAACGTTTATGAGATCTGATGAGATAACAGCTGAAGGATGACTGCAGGCTATCTTTGTACTGTCATTTTTTTCTCCTTTCTTCATTCAAGCAGGTGCATAGTTTTTATTTTTATAAAGTGAAAGGGAAATTAAGTCACTAGGAGAAAAGGGTACTCTTTTGTTTAAGGTGCAGTTATTGATGCATTCTTTATGGTTAGCTTTATTTGCCATCGTTCATTCAATGGTTGGGCTTATTTGGGGAACGATTGGTTTGTTGTTATTGGATTTAAGGTGGTTGCAGCATGGTTACAGGTATGTGGAAAAGAGAATTGTAGAGGTAACTGAAGAGAAGTTAAGATTCAAATCCTAAGTCCAACAGAGAAACCTTCTAATAGTTCACAAATAGAGTTGTTCAGTTTTTAAATGGGGAAACCCTGACTGACTTCCACTGGATGGTGGAAGTTCACCACATATAGGTAAACAGAGAGTGTCTGTTTCTCTCGTCCCTTAAAATGAAGATATGATATGGCCAAAAATGTGTCATATGATAAACTGCATTTTTATTCAGTTTTATCATATGACACATTACAATTAGTATGAGTAAGGGATTATAGTTAATCTTAAACTTCTTTGCATGGATATATTTAATAGCATAACAGATGCTGAAAGATTTGGTACTCTAATTACAATTTTGAACCATTTAAGATTTTATAGGATATGTAAGGTGATTTTAATATATATCTTTAGTATTATGTGAGCAATGAAATAAAAGTTAATAGACATCACTCATCATATACAGATACAAAGAGAGGGTAAGTATGTGTGGCTATATTATTTCATAAGAACAAACCTGTTCAGAATTTGTATGCTAACTTCGAGACATGCTTTGATCTACAGGGAAAATTGAGGTTAAAACTAAATTTTGGTTAAATATCTTTATTTCAGTGAAACTCTCACAGTTTTCTCTTGAGTACCTGCTGCTGATGAGATAACATTCTTTAATATCCCAAGTCAGATTTTGGATAGAGAATTCAGTGTTCCTTTCAGTCTTAAATTGCATCATGGACAAATTACTCTAAAAGATAAAACAATGGAGGACCATTGTGTAACACGGGAAGTTAGGCAACATTATCGAAATGGCTATAGATACTCCATAAAAACAAAAGGCTAGAATGTGCCAGCCTACTCCAAGTTGTATATGAACTGTTCATTTCTTATGACAACTCCCAAAATTCTTATTCAGATCTAAAGTTTCTTAGAGTTTTACAGAAGTTAAGATTTAACAAAATACCTAGGACCTCAGGACCTTACCCTTTATTACCACAATGGGACTTTTAATAGAGATACTTTCCTTAAAGAATGATAGGGTTCACAAATATTAGGGTTAAAATGGATAAGAGAACATGTCTGTTCCTAATGCTTACTGACATTGCCAATGGCATGGATTATCATATTAATCTTTGTTTAGTCCTTTCCTTAAACAAGGGATTTGCATAGTATTTCCAAAGACAGATTCCTTTTACAGTCTGTTCTGTCATTCTTTGGTGTATCATGAAAGACAAAGAATTTGCTTTCTGGTAACATCATACCAGGATATCAGGAAGCTGGCATGTGACTTTTGCTGTCTTTGCCTTATTGATGAGCAGCAGCAACTCACACTTTGTTAAACTGTTACATCTTGGTATGTACAGTAGAACCTTAAAGCAAGGCAGTACAACTGAGTGCAGTGTACCATGGACTAGGGGGATATAGCAAGTTCATTTAAATCTTACCCTTGGGGTCATCTCTGCATTATATCTGTTGTTCTTGAAATTAATGCAGTGGTGATTCAGAGCTTTTCTTTTTCTTAAAACAGGGTAAACTGAAACAAAAATGGTCCTGTAAAATGAGAGTGAACATATGCCAACAGTTAGCTATCTGAGACTTCGGTTTGGCATATTTGATACTAGTATTAGTCTCTCTTTTGACCTTGTCTTTATGGGTGGCTTTCTAATATGACCTACGCATCTAAGGAATGGTATCTGACATTAATCTGTTGATCTACTGAGAAAATATCTGATATGGTCATTCTTCTGTGGTTTTATGGTGTGTATCCCTGCAGGCTGTCCTGAAGTGGTACAGATTACCTTGATATTTCTAAAAAAGCACCTTAGTGTAGGAGAACACTTTCCAATAGTCTCCACTGTGCTACTTATTGGTCATGCTGAGAAAATCAATCCTAGTTTATATACTGTTCTTTTGCTCTTTCACTATGCTGAAAGAAAAAAAAATCATTATTAGTTGAAAGCTAAAAGCTGGGGGGGGGAAGGTAACAGGCTGAAATGGCAATTGTTGTCTATTGCTGAATAACACTGACTGTTATAAAGGGAAGAGACAGAAGATGGAGAGATTTGTCATTTAATCAGCATTTAGTAATGCACACCAGTACACTGGCATTAAGCCTTAAAACACTTTCCATTGATTTATAGGCATACAAAAAACAAAGTTGAGAGAAGAGTAGAAAAATGTATTAGCACAAATACTTCCTAATTTAACTCCAGATGGTATCTGACTAATGCTCATATACATGTTTGTTTCCTTTCCCATAATCATTCACATTAACATTCAAATTAACAACTGTTTTTAGTAAACTATCTTATATATGAGAATAATATATAAAATATATGGAAAAAGCCTATTTGTGTATTCTGTGTTTGTAGGTCACTTATTTCTAATGTAATAATGCCTAGACATCTTTATCAAAGCTACATTCTACAATCCACTATGCACACAGGCATCATAAAAGTACAGGGAGTTATCATTAAAAGCTATTATTCTGAACAGTGGAAACATGTATCTAGTTAACCCTGTGCTCACCAGATTTTTGCATTTATGAATGAAAGAAACAGGAATGGGACAGGAAAATAGAAATAAGAATATATAGTATTCTTTAGTATACTTACTAAAATTTATTTGAACCTCAACACCATAGTTTTTAAGTAAATGATGATATTTAATATACTTATCCTCACAACCACCCTATAAGAGAGGAAACGGCTGATAGAATTATTTTATAAATAGGAAAATAAGGCACAAGCAAGCAACTTGCCTAAGGCTGCAAATTCAAAGTAAGAATTTAACAGTGGTCTCCTAGATCCTGGATTTAAAATATAACCATGGGACTTTTCTTCATCTCAATGTGCTTCCTCATCATTTGGCTGGCTGAAACATCAGTAAGAACAACACTGAGTAACTAGTAAATTCCTTTTTCTCTTTCTGCCCTCCTCCCCAGAAGGGTTGGAAATCTCTATTGTAATGAAATACTACTTCTGAGGACCAGGAGAAAATAGATCCTGCTGAGATAGCCATAACCTCAATCTTACCTGGAAAAGACATAGGTGATCAAAAAAGAGTCAGTAACTATTACTATTTGAATGAATTAATTTCTAAGAGCAACCAGGACCCAAGTGCACTAGGCACTAAGAACAGAACAAAAAGTCAGTCTGTATTCCAAGCACCTTATAATCTAATTAAAAACAGTCACTTATATCAAGTAACTGTTTTTGAATCAAGAAGAAGGGGGTTGGACTCAATCTCTGGGTTCGAGGTCCCTTTCAGCCCTTGATTTCTATGATTTCTATGATTCTATGAAGAGATAAGCCTTGTGAAAAGTCACGTGCCCTGACAGCAGATAGAGCAGTAGACTGGGGATCTGGATATTTCCATCCTGCCCTTGCGCAGGGGGCTGGACTCAATGATCTTCTGAGGTCCCTTCCAGCTGTAATGTCTATGAAATCTATGAAATCCTGTTCTCAGCTTAGACATTCATTTGCTGTATGAGCCTAGGTGAATCCATTCACCTGCCTATGTTAATTATGTATACTCCTATTCATCTGTCCTATCTGTTAAGCTTTTTGGACCTAGCTATGTCTGTTTTTAAGTCTTTCTACAGTGCTTAGCTGAAAGGGTACTTGGTCTTGGAAAACACTTTTGGTGCTACAGTTAAACAAATTAAGTGTCCAAAACCTTAGCACTGGGCAAATTCGTTTTAACTAGTTTATGTCCTACCACAATGTGGTGGAAACAACCCCCGCCCCCATAAGATAAAGGTATATATATACCACCCACGCAAAGCAGCTTGAATTCTGCTTGTTTTGAAGGGTCCTTCAATGCCAAAAACCCCCACACAAACCCCATCTATGTTGATAGATGCTACAGTACACTTGTGAACACAACACTGTAGAACAACCCTAATGCCATCTTTTTGCTTTGGCAAAACTCAGGTTTTGGTCAGGAACAACCAATAAGCATTATCTACACCAGACCTACTAAAACACTAAGCAGATTCCACACAAATTACCCTGAAAGTTATAAATGTTAGCACTAATTCACCCTTGCCCTGAAAATTCCTTCTGAGCTATTGTCACTGATCACAAAACCCTGGAGACCGCGTACACGTATGCCAGCATACTGCTGACAATTCACATGACAAAAAGACACCTTTGTGCACCTCTACTGACAATCTAAAAATTGAAAGCTGAAATAAGGCATATCAGATCTCTCAAGGTACACAGACACCTCTCCTCATATCACTATGACAGCTTTGCCAAGCTGCTCCATCTAATCCTTCTACCATTCAATACAGCTACACCTAAAAAGTGAACACAGCTGGAGAGCACATAAATAAATGCAGACATTCAAAGCTGTGGAACAGCACAAACAATGACATATTTTCTTAGTATTTTCTCATATCTGCTTATTATAGATTCATAGATTTTAAGACCAAGAGGGACCATAAGCTCAGCTAGTCTGATCTCCTGCATAACCCGAAAGAGTTTCATACAGTTATTCCTGTATTGAATCTAATAACTTGTGATTGACTAAAGCTTCCAGTAAGACATCCAGTCTTGATTTGAAGGTTTCAAGAGATGCAGAATCAATTCCCTTCTTTAGAAGTTTATTAACCTTTGCATCACCCCTACTGAATCACTCCAAGTGGCTACTGCTGGCTTCAGAAGGAGCAGTTAAAGCTGAAACACAGGGATGGTGTGTGCCTTAACTTTATACTACCTTTTTTTTCAAAGGCTAAAGGTCTTGTAGCCACCTCCATAGAATTTGGGGGAAGTAGTACAGGTTGCAGGAGGGAAAAGGCATCAGAGTCCCATCTGTAAGCACAGGACTAGGATCTGTCATAGTTATACCCTGCTTGAAAAAAGTTTTCTTCATAAATAGTATAGTTCCCAAGCAGGGCATCCTTTCATGTAATTACCCTGTATGTGGTATGTAGAACACTCAACATTCAGGAAAGGCACAATTTAGCACTGGGCAACATTAACCCTGCATTAAACAAGTTTTGGGGCATTTAATTTCCTTCCCATAAAGAATATTTCTCAGTACACCTGTATACCACAGCCCCTCTCTTCTCTTCCATGTCTGGCTCTTTGACAATGATTACTCTAGATGGAGTATACATTGTCTTTATGTTAGTTTTTTCATTGCCTCTTCCTCTGCTATCTCCCCCTATCTGTCCAGAGGAGCTTAGTTTTCCCTCCTCCTGAGGGAAAGATATGCCTTAGCATAGAACATGCAGGTTGAAAAGTTGGATGAAGGATGCTGAACCATTCAGGGACTCAGTGGGGACATTTTATAAAAAAAGAGGACAAAGAGCCTCCCTACTTCCTCCATCCTAAATTTAACTACTATATAGCTCTGACCCCTTCCTTTCTATGCCACCTTTCCTGCATCATTTTAAAACTCTCCCATCCCCATCATTACTCTAGCCCCTCATGTTTCCAAACTCTGACTGAGAAAAACTCTAAAACCACTCTGAGTAGTACATATTTGCCAGGAACCCCTTGACACAGTAACTTGCTTTTCTTTGATCATGCTCAGTGGTTGCATCTACACATGTAATTACCACACAACATTTACAAGTGCCCCTGGGACTGAAGCACATTGAAACAGGGCAGAGCATCCCTGGATTGGCAGAGGGCTTTGGGGGCCAGCCTGCCAGCCCAGGACTACTCTGTCTGGGCTCAGTGTGCTGCAGAGAGGTAGCCAGCAGGCAGTCCTCTGTACTGTAGCACCCTCATGCCCCAGACAATCCTGGTCACCATTTACATGTACATTTTGGCACACGCAACTACTCCACTGTAGTTGCCCAGATAGTACTCTCCTGGCTGAAGTTAATTTACTATGCCCTATACGGGCACATGTACAGACAGTGAAGCTTTGCTGTGGAGCTAATTAGTCAGCTCTACACTAAAGCACAGATCAGGATCGGGAAATTATTTTGGGCAGAGGGCCGCTTACTGAGTTTTGGCAAGCCAGTGAGGGCCACATGACAGGCAGCCATGGACAGATTAATATTAATTTTCTAAATTTTTAAGGGCCCCACAGGCTGGATAGAATGTCCTGGCAGGCCACATGTGGCCTGCAGGCTGCATTTTGCCTACCCCTGATGTAGACGCACCCAATTTTCTGGAAATAGTTGAGGAGTAATTCTAACTGGGAGCAGCTACACAAGATGCTTACTGTGCAGTAGACTAATTATCTGCTTAGGAAATGTCTCAATATCTGCATGTGCACCCCTATTAGACTGGAGTAAACTAATTTGCTCTGCAGCAGGATAATACTTGCAACTACAAATATTATCCTGTTACACAGTAAAAAACTGCTGCAATCCCAGGAGCACATGCAGACATGTACCCAAGCAACAATAAACTCCAGAGCAATAAACTCTGGAGATTATTGCTGTGTATTAATAGGTACATTCAGACCCACCCATTGATTACTACTCTTTTATCTTGTCTATGTTTAACTAATACTAATTTTCATGAGCAGGTGGTGGCAGCACTGGAAAGGGTGTCAGGGGGGCTATGACCCTCCCCTGTGTACCCTCCCATAGCCCCTTCCCAGTGCTGCTGCTGCATACCCCAAGTGCAGCCTACCCAGCCCCCACCAGGAAGAGCCTGGTGCAGCCCCCAGCCCCAGATCACAGTGGCAGCCCATACCAACAGGACTCATGCCCCCCATCCTGTACCCAACATATGGGGAAGGTGGCAGTGATGCTGGGAGGGGGCCACAGGAGGGGCTGTAGCTATCCCAAAATTTGCCATAGTCCCCCCAATCTCCCCTCCCAGCACCACAGCTACCTGCTCCAAGGGCAGCACAGCTTAACCCTCCCACTGGGGAAAGCCCTGCCCCAGGGGATGTGGTGAGTGGGGCCTCAATCTGCACCCCCCCACACCTGCTGCATATGAAGGGGCTGGGGCTGGGGCTGGGGCTGAGGCCTGGACCCAGCCCACAGCGGCAGTCCATAACAGCAGGAACCATGCCCCCATCCCACATCCCACCCCGGTTGTACAGCACCTGCCTCTGCCCTAGGTACAGTCCCAGCTCCAGACCCAGACCCACTTCCTCCCTCACCACTGGTGGGAAGGTAGATTGAGGTCTCACTCAGCCCAGCCCCTGCTCCTGCTCCTGCCTGCGCCCCACTCCCTCCCTCACAACTGGGGTCTCAATCTGCGCCCCCACCCCACCCATGGCCCTTTCCCCTCCCCACACAGACTTACCTGCTGCCAATCTCATAAGAGTGAATTTACCTTGCATATAACAAATTTTGGATATAAAAAGGGTAGAATGAATCACATAACAATGAATTTGCATATACAGAACCCACATTAAGCTAGGGACACCTGTATTTGCTAGGATAACAGGAGTTCTTCAAAACCCAATTGTTTTAATAATGCCTGAGTTTTGCTGCACATGTGTTTCATTCTCTTTGGTTCCAGCTTTTGATGCTCTCCATTTGTAACATAACCCTGAGTACCTGACTATGTACTCGCAGAAAAAAATCTGATTTCTACAGGAAAATTTTAGTTTTGAGGGGAAAATTCATTTTTCCATCAGGCAGATTGAAATGACAGTTCCCTGGTTGCCCATCTTTAAGGCACTTGCCAATTTTACTTTTCACCTGAAGGAGAGAAAGTAAAATTGATAAGAGTTTCTGTGGCAGACAGATGGAAAGCAAAAACTGTGTTTTCCCAAAAGGAAATTCTCTTGGAAACTGCTTCTCATTAAAAAAATAAAAATAATAAATGCATTTATGACCCACATCCCAGTTGAAGATAGTTTTCCTCCCAAAGTATGGAGCTCTTCACAATAGAGAATTTCCATTTTTGGGGCTGGGGTGGAGAAAGTAGTTCTATCACCTTTAAACAGAAAGTAATGCTCAGCCTTAACTATACCAGCTCTGCCATAGTAACTTTTAAGGAATTTCAGGAACAACCTGAACAAAATTGCTGCTGCCTTGTGAATGCAATTCAGATTCAAACCACAGTTGACTGTAAATTCTTTTGTGGTTTGAGTCAGGTAGGTTTGAGTCAAGGCAAGTTGCATATATCTTGTGGTTGGAGTCAAGCACTACTAGCAAGATATATTTCAAAACCAAAATACCCACTTAAATGCACTGTTTTGAAGGGAAGAGCGAGGAAAAAATCTGTGTTAAAAGTGGTAGAAAGTCTACTGTAATTATTTCTAAGGGATACTGTAATCATTTCTAAGGGAAAGCAAGAAAAGATACTTTCAATATAGAAAATGATTTGTTTATTCTTTATTTTTTTTAAATGCTTTTAAAAAACACTTTGAATGGTCAAATCTAACACAGATTCCTAGTAACTAACAATTACTCAGAGACTGACAGATTGCCAGTGACATATTGAACACATCTTTCTATCCAAATATTTGTAGTTTACTTAGTATAAATGCTTTTGGTTGTGTAGTTGTTATATTTGAAACAATATTTAAGATTGATCACATTTGTCTAATGTTGAAACATGATTTATTAAATATTATATGTAAAGAAACTATTCATGTATTCTCAGGAAATACTTGGTTATGGTTAGGTTTCAGTGGGCATATCTACATGAGACATTTACTGTGCAGTTAGGGTTGTAATTAACTTCACAATAAAATCTCAGAGTTTACACATGCACCTCTATCAGCTGCACACAAAACTAATAAGCTGTAGCAAGGTAGGATCTGTCAATACAAGTCCTAGCCTGCTGCAGAACTTTTATGTGTGCAGCTGTGCGTGTGTAGATGCTAAGCTGACTGAGTGGGGCATGAGGCTGCGTCAGTATGGGAGCTGCCTGCTAGTTAGCCCTGCACTGAAGCACCCTTGTGCCCCAGCCAGCCCCTCTGTGGCACACTGAGCCCAGTTGGAGCAGCCCCAGGTTGGCAGGCTGACCCCTGGCAGGCTGACCCAGCTCAATGTGTTGCAGTCTAGGTGCATGGGTAAACTGTGTGTCCAGGTGCTTCCTGTGAGCAGTAAACTGCAGAGCAATAAGCACATCAATACAGAAAATATTTTATAAAAATTAGGTGCTATCATGATTTAGTAAGAGGTAGCTGCTCTGTTCAGATGTTACTGCTGAACAGAAATTGAATTTTTTGGCATGCAAACCTGAGACCATTCCTAGCATCCACCATCATAGGAAAATGGATTAAAGAACCAAAAAGAAAGAAAGAAAGACATATTAGAATAAGGAAATGAATAAAAATGATTGCTTAAATTCTGTGCTCCTTCCAGGTCAGGGAGTGGCTTTGTATTAGGCATGTGTACAATCCCATCAAAATAATTATCCCATAGTGATAAGATGGAAAAAAATCTTGTGCAGGTTGACTCCCTCTCATATAAATTGGAACAGCGAAAGTCTGGATTCTTTCTATGTTTTCTTTTTTTCTTGAGAGAGAGTTTTCTCTTGTACAGTATTTATACCGAGAAGGACAGCTAATCCATCTGGCTTCTTAAAAAAGATGTAAATTAAATGGAAAATATACACACTGCTTTCTTCATTGATCACCCACTATAGTCAGCCATTGACTTCAACAGGTAGTAGAGGGAACTCTTCTGCATCACAGTATGACAGCAACTCATAATATCCCTTCTAATTCTTGTCTAGCCAAGTTCACTGCCTAAAATAATTGATGGGTATTTCTTGCTTTAGACTTAGACTTCTTTAGACCTTGCTTTAGACCTAGACTTCTCATTAGTGCTATTTCTCCATAGGCTGAAGAGTGATAAAAGTCCTAAATAATCCCAGCTTGGCAAGTTCTACCAGCTCTACCTTTAATGATTTCCAGAGTCCTAATAGCGATACTGGCAGCCCTAAAAGATTGTTCCAGACATTACATTTGTCACAAGATATCTGCAGGTTTCCCATGAAAAATGATAACATTCTAGCTCTAAAACGAACATATCAAGCAGGACAGGAAGACAAGGGCCTCAGTAGGAGGTTTCAGAAGGACTAATGCCAGGAGCATGGGGAACAAGAAGGAGGAGCTAACCCTCCTACTCTCCAGTGTGCATTATGATCTAGTAGGGATTATGGAGACCTGGTGGGACTCCTCACATGACTGGAGCATAGCTATAGAGGGCTACACCCTGCATAGAAAGGACGAGGTAGGGAAGAAATGTGGAAGAATTTTTCTCTGGGTGAAAGAGCAGTACACCTTCTTGGAGGCTGACATGGGCTCCAAAAAATGGACAGCTTGAAAACCCCTGGGTCAAGTTGCAGGGTGGAGGTGGAGATATAGTGAGAGAGACCTAACAGTAGATGTATACTACAGCCCATAAAACCAGGGGGAGGAACTCGATCTGGAGTTCACCTGAGAACTGGCTGAGGCTGCATGTGCATTTGACATGGTCATCATGGGTGATTTTATAGTTTCATAGTTTCATATTTGGTAGGGTCGGAAGGGACCCGAGCAGATCATCAAATCCAACCCCCTGCCATGGCAGGAAAGAATACTGGGGTCAAACAACCCCGGCAAGGTGTTCATCCAGCCTTCTTTTAAAGACCCCCCAGGGTAGGAGCCAGCACCACTTCTCTTGGAAGTTGGTTTTAGATCCTAGCTGCCCTGACCGTGAAGTAGCACCTCCTGATATCTAGCCAAAATCTACCCTCTGCCAGCTTGTGACCGTTATTTCTTGTTACTCCTGGTAGTGCTCAGGGGAACAGGGACTCCCCCAATGCCTGCTGGTTCCCTCTGACCAGTTCGTAAATGGCCACTATATTCCCCTCAGCTTTCTCTTCTGGAGGCTGAATAGGTCTAGGTCCTGCAGCCTCCCCTCATAAGGCCTGCCCTGCTGCCCCTGATCATGCAAGTGACCCTCCTCTGGACCCTCTTCATGTTGTTCACATCCCTCCTGAAGTGCAGTGGCCAGAACTAGACACAGTACACCAACTGCGGCCAGACCAGTGTTGCATAGAGGGGGAGGATCACCTCCTTGGATTTGCTTGAGATGCATCCGTGGATGCATGACAAGGTATGGTTGGCCTTCCTGATCGCTTCCCCACACTGTCAGCTCATGTTCATTTTGGCATCAATAATGGCTCCAAGATCCTTTTCTGCCTCTGCACTGATGAGAAGGGAGTTCCCCAGCCTGTAGTTATGGTGCTGATTCTTCCTCTCCAGATGCAGTACCTTGCAGTTGTCAGTATTGAAACCCATCCTGTTCTCATCTGCCCAACCCTAATTTTAATTATCCAGAAGTCTCCTGGGAGGAACGCTCAGCCAAACTGGAAGGGTTGCAGTCCTTCCTGACCTGTGTCGCGGAGCTATTCCTGACTCAGGAGGTGCATGGGCCAACCAGAGGTGACAGTCTTCTAGACTTGGTCCTGGCTAAAGGAGATGACCTAATGACTGACTTAAACATAGAGGGAAGTCTGGCCAACAGCGACCATGAAACCATCCTTTTCTCTGTTTGACTTAAGGCAGACAAATCAGATAGCAGGATTGGAGACTTGGATTTCAAAAATGCAAATTTCAACAAGCTTAGGTCACTACTAGGGCAAGTGTAGTGAGACCAGGGACTGAAAGCAAAAGATGTGGACAAACAGTGCTTGTTCCTTAAGGACAAGATCCTTCAAGCACAAAGGAAGTGCATTCCCATTCAGAGAAAAGATAACAGAAGGACTGGGAAGCCCTCTTGGCTAAATGGGGAAATCACGGTCCTCTTAAGAAAGAAGAAAGAGGCTTATAAACAATTGAAGCTTGGGGCAGGCACCAAGGAGGTCTATTCCATGATGGCCCACATTTGCAGGGAATAGATAAGACAGGCTAAAGCAGTGACCTAGCTTAGATTAGCAACAGGATTCAAGGACAAGTCCTTCTTTAGGTACATAGGGTACAGTAGGAAAGGAAAAGGGAGTGTGGGGCCATTTTAACTCAACAACTCAGGAGAGCTGGTTACCGGTACCCAGGAGAAAGCTGAACTCCTGAATGACTACTTTGCCTCAGTCTTTCACTGGATCAAGGGGAAAACCATGCCAGGTAGAGTAGAGGATAAGCATGGTAGGAATAATCACTTTCCTACTATTGCCGTAGAACTGGAGTATGACCAATAAAAAAAATTAGACTTATACAAGTCAGGAGGACCAAATGATCTTCATGCTGGGGAGGAACAACCAGCACCATACCTACAGGCTGGGGAACTCCCTTCTTGTCAGTACAGAGGCAGAAAAGGATCTTGGAGTCATCATTGACTCCAAGATGAACATGGGTCGGCAGTGTGGGGAAGCAGTCAGGAAGGCCAACCGTATCTTGTCATGCATCCACAGATGCATCTCGAGGAGGTCCAAGGAGGTGATCCTCCCCCTCTCTGTGGCGCTGGTCATGCTGCAGCTGGAGTACTGCGTCCAGTTCTGGGTGCCGCATTTCAAAAGGGATGTGGACAACACAGAGGGGGTCCAGAGGTGGGCCGCTTGTATGATCAGGGGGCAGCAGGGCAGGCCTTATGAGGAGAGTCTATGGGACCTGAACTTGTTCAGCCTCCAGAAGAGAAGGCTGAGAGGGGATCTAGTGGCCTGTTACAAACTAGTCAGGGGGGATCAGCAGGCACTGGGGAAGTCCCTGTTCCCCCGAGCACTGCCAGGAGTGACCAGGAATAATGGTCACAAACTAGTAGAGGGTAGATTTAGACTAGATATCAGGAGGCACTACTTCACGGTCAGGGCGGCTAGGGTCTGGAACCAACTTCCAAGAGAAGTGGTGCTGGCCCCTCTCCTGGGGGCCTTTAACAGGAGGTTAGATGAACACCTTGCCGGGGTTGTTTGACCCCAGTAATCTTTCCTGCCATGGCGGGGGGCGGACTAGATGATCTACTCAGGTCCCTTCTGACCCTCGAAACTATGAAACTATCCGAGAGTGTTGAAGAAGCTGGCCAAAGTCATTGTGGAACCCCGACGAAACTCTTCCACAACTTGTGGTGCTCTGGAGAAGTCCCTGAGGAACATAAGAGGGCCAATGTTGTTCCCATCCACAAGAAGGGCAGGATGAAGGACCTGTATAACTATAGGTCAATCAGCTTAACTTCCATCCTAGGGAAAATCCTAGAAAAGTTCATCAAGGAGTCCATCTGTGATAAGCTTGCAGAAGGTAAGATTCTGAATGATAGGCAGCACGGCTTCATCATGACCATGAGCGACTGGTGCCATCTTAGTCGGTGGGCACATGCCCCCCCCAGCAACCAGTCAGCAGCCATAGGGGGGTACCCCATGGCCAATCTAGATGAATGGGGGGGTCCCTTCTTGGCTGATCTCGCTGATGGGAGGGGTCTCCCTCAGCCAGTCCCCCTGACCAGCCAACCACCCCAAAACCAATCGTGAAATGGCCAATCACTGCAGCCAATTCCACTCCCCAGCTGGTGCTTGCAGGGGGGGCACTGGTGTTCCCATCTGCTCCCCCGCCTGTCACCTAAGCAGTAAGCATGGCTGGTCAGGGGGGCACCAGTGCTCTCAATGCACCCCCGTACACCTCCTACATATCACCAGTGGTCATGGGCAGGTCTTGCTTTATGACCCTTGTCTCCTTTTATGACCAAGTAACTCACCACCTGGACATGAGACAGCAAGTTGACATTGTATAACTTGACTTCCAGAAGGTCTTTCATATTGTATCCCACAATTTCCTCATAAGAATATTGGAGGATTGTGGGCTTAATTCCAAGAGTCAGGTGGTTGAGAAACTGGCTGCTCGATAGGACTCAGGGAGTTGTAGTGAGTGGATCTGTGTCATCCTAGTGAGAAGTGGGCATTCTACAGGGGTCGGTACTTGGTTCAGTACTTTTCAACATCTTTATTAATGATTTGGATGTGGGGGTGAAGAGCTCACTAGTCAAGTTCGTGGACAACACCATGTCATAGGGGAGTGTGAACATGCTTGAAAATAGGCTACAGATACTGGCAGACCTAAACAGACTAGCGAGTTGGGTGAATTGGAACCTGATGAAGTTCAACACTGACAAATGTAAAGTGCTCCATCTTGGGATGAGCAACCCCCAACACACCTACAGGCTTGGTGACACCAAACTGACTAGCACCATGAATGAAAGAGACCTGGGGGTAATACTAAATCACAGTATGAAGATGAGCTGGCAGTGTGATACTGTAGCCAGTATGGTAAATAATGCTCTGGCATGCATCAATCGATGAATCTCCAGCAAAACCAAGGATGTGATTCTTCCACTCTGCTCAGCAATGATGAGACTGCAGCTGGTGTACAGCATCCAGTTCTGGACACCAAGGATAACAATGATGTGGACAAGCTTGAGAGAGTCCAAAGAAGAGCCACCCATATGATCAGAGTCTTAAAAGGCAAGCCATATGAAGAAAGGCTGAGGGATCTGAGACTCTTCAGCCTGAGGAAAAGAAGGCTGAGAGGGGACCCGGTAGGAGCTTACCACTACATGACGGGAGTACATCAAGGGCTCAGTGAACAACTGTTCACCAGGGCATCAGAGGAGAACCATAAGTAATGGACACAAACTCCTGGAAGATAGATTCAGGCTTAAAATTAGGAAAAACTTCTTCACAGTCAGCATGTCCAGACTGTGGAATAAGCTCCCTCTAAAGGTGGTGCAATCACCTACCCTGGAAATTTTCAAGAGGAAACTTGAGGGGTCACCTGACCCCCAGTTATCTTTTCTGCTTGCTGCAGGGGCTGGACCCAATGATCTTCTGAGGTCCCTTCCAGCCTTGCAATCTATGAATAAGGCCTATGAATTTATGAGTACCCTTAGATAAAAATGGTTGACTCACCATAAAAATTGCTGATCCACAATAAAGAAGTTACTGCTTAAATAGCAACTGTCATGCTGGGACAAATGTAATGTTGAGTCAGGTACAGAGACCCCCACAATCCCCCATTCCTGTACTTTGCAGCCTGTTTGCACAGGGTTGCACCACTGGGAGTGAGAAGGTCATATGCTTGGGGGTGGCAGGGGAGTTGGCTTCATGCCAGAGCCACCCCCTGGGCAGTAAAATTCAGGGGGTGGAAAATTTGTCCACACAGAACAGGAAGGTAAAGGAGGGGACACTGCAATCGGGGATGCTGGAGGACTGCAATTCTGGCTGCTCAAATGTGGGGAGTGTCCACTTGTTAATGGAACATGAGCTAGGTAACATGGATCAGAGATAAACCTGCCTAGGAGTGGCGTAACTTGAAGCCACCTAAAGTGTGCTTAAAAGTAGTTTTAGGTGTTTATGTGTAGACAATCCAGGGTTTAAGAGCTCCAGAAGTCATCTAAAATTAATGTGTAAAAAGGCCCTTATTCAGAAAAACTGCACTAATCTTAGTTTGTGGTAGATTCCCATCAGTGTGTTTGCCCAGTATGGACCGTCTGTTTTATAATTCCAGATAATCTTCCCTGGTTCCACAATCTCCCTGGTTCCCTCATCATGATGGTCCTACAGTTATGATTTTTTTCATTATCTGCTTCTAAATCTTCTTTGCTTCAGTTTAAACCCACTGATTTCATGCCCACTAACTGACAGAGAAAACCATTTTCACCTGTCTTCTTTATGACTGCCTTTCAGATATCATGTCCCCCCTTAATTTCCTTTTCACTAGACTGAATATGTCTCATCCCCTCAGACCTTGTATATCTTATATTACAAACTCTTTATTGGTATTGTAGTTCACCTCTGGATCCTCTTCAATTTTCTATGACTCTGTGCCCATAACTAGACATAGTACTACAGCTGCAGCCTACTTATCACCAACCAGAGTATTATCATAACCTCCAGCACCTTGCATACAATGCTTCTGTTAAAGTCCAAAAATGTCATGATAGAAAACATAAGGAATAGCCAGCAACCCAGTCAGAGTATGTTTATGGCCCCTTTCTGCCAAAGAATATTAAAGGAGTCCTCTATCTGGGCCCAAGTTTAGGCTCTTTGTCTAAATGCCTGCAACAGAGGGTTGCCATTACACTGACAGCTTTTGTAAGTACCACTTAAGAGCCATATCTGGATCTGTCTGAACATGATTCAGGTCTTTTCTATCCCTTGTGATTGAAATGACTTTTACAAATGTGTTCTGTTACTAGAGATAGGCAAACAAAAGCATCATCTCAGACTTTCATAAACATCATCTCAGACTTTCTTCCATTCTTCAGTCTTAGAAATAGTGCAGAGTTCATGAAGAACCCCAGGAATATGGAGACTCTCACATGATCTTCACTCAATCAACAATTTCCTAAATTACCTAGACTTCTTTTAACTATCATTTTATCTTAGCTGCAAGCTGCTATGCTTGGATCTTCTTTTGTTCAGATATATTTGCTGAATTCAGCAGCTATTAGGATTAGACTAGACAGACATAGTTATCTGATATGCAAAGAACCCACTCAAAGGTAACAGACATAGAAATGGATCTTCAGTCCTGAAACATTGCTTTTATTGCTGTGCACCCCCAAGCTATTAAAGCTTAGCAGATGTTCTTGGCATACCTTCAAACCAAAAAGGTCCAAATAAGAGACATGGAAAATGAAATAAGAACCACATAACAATAAGGTGTGTATGTGTAATACATACATATATGTTTATAATTAAAAAATCATACAGGAACATAATAATACTATGGACTTTGTTTCTTTAGAGTCAATACATAATTCTAGAACATCATTTTCAGGTTTGCTTATATCCAGTGTAAATAAGTTTCATCAAGAAAAGACAGGGTGGTTCAAATCTGTGAGGAACATAAATAACTTTGAGACCTGAATAATGGAAACTTAAAGGATATAGTTGAATTCATAACCTTATAGGAAGAGCTATAATATATTAGGGTTAGGTTCATGAGTGATTTTTTTTTAGAATCAGAAAGGGTGCATTTCCACGTGCATTAATGTGCTTTTCCTAATGCACATTAAATTTAGTGCTGACAATGTGAGGTACTAAATAAATATGCATTAAGCTGCCCTAAGGCGCAATACCTAAATTCCATGTTTTTTGAGTGATGCTTAATGCGCAATAGCCTATTTTAATGTGCATTAGAGTAATTCAGCATTTTCTGCGACACTTCAATCTGCAGTAACATAGGCTACTGTGCACTGAAGCACACATGTAGACATGCCCAGAATGATATCACAATACATACCACCTCCTTGTAAAGACTCTAAGGAGTTTGAGGGGAAGGGTTTAGACAACCAAGAAAAAAAGGACAACACTAAATATTAGCATATAATATACAGGGGTCAAATATAAAATCTGCAATGTTCTCTTTTTGGGTGGGAGTGATAATGATTGTTGGGAAGGACCCATTCTAATTAGGTCTTTTTTACCATATGGCCAGAGCAGGTGTTTGCCGAGGGCAGAAAACAATATGGGGCAGCAACATCTTTAATGACTTTTCCATGTTTGAGTGACCACAGCTTGGGTGGGCAAGAAATGTTTGGTTTGCCAAGGGCATAAAAACCCTACAGCTACAAAAATAATTACACTACCTGCAATATGAAAAGTCTTGCTGTACTGTTGCCATATTTAACAGACACTTCTTCCGCAAACCCATTATTTCTATTACTATTTGAAACAATATTTGAAACACACTAATTATAATGGCAAGAATTCTGTTCATAAGATTCACAAATGTCAAGAGAAATTACACATAAATGCAAGTTACTCACAGGGAGACTTTAGCCAAATGAAACTGTACTGAGCACTGGTATGCTGCAAAAACTAGGCCATTGTAGTTTGTCTTTGGTGAAGATTGGGTTGCTTTTCTGGACACTAATGTAAGTTTCTTTTGTTGGATAAAAGAAACAAGACACTATTTGCTAACATTTCAGTAACACTATATTTATATTGTCTAATGATGTTTTCTATTTTCACTTCTGTATATATGCAGTAGCTTTAACTATCCCTCTCTGATCATGTATCCATACTCTGCAGTTTCTGAGGTGCATTTTTAAACATTGGACAAACCTCTATTATTTTACAGCCAGCAGTATGGTAACAGCAGACAATAACTGAGAGGATAAATCAAGTAGTTATTGGCAGTGTTCTAGCTGCTGCTCTTTCCACAACAGTGGGCCTGTTCCACAACCCTATTTGGTTATTTCACATGTGTGGGACACGGCAGCCAGTTGAATGTGGTTTTCCTCTTTTTCATAGACATAAAGGAGGAACTGAATCCAGTGGGTCTTAACTCACTACTTTTGTTTGTCTCTCATTCATTGCTTTCCTAATCCTCCTTGTGTATCCTGATTATTTGTGGTCTGTTTTCGTTCTTCCTGTGCTACTATATATTTCATTCTTTGTTGCCTAAACTTCTCTGATCCTCTGGTTACAGCCCTCAAACCAAACTCTTATGTTTCCAAGTTCCTTTAAACCCTTTGATCATTCCTTTGCATTTTGTTAGCCCCTGTTTTTTATTCTTCCTGTTGTTATCCTGAGGGTGTTCTCACAGCTCTCCCATCCTTAGAATGCTCTCACTCCAACTCTGAAGAGATGCTTGAAGTAGTAAGTTGTTAAAATAGTAGATAGTAATTTAGCTCCAAGGCTCCCATTTGATATCAGTGGAAAGCAGTGTAGCAATGTTGCTATTTTTGTGTATGCTGCTTTATAAATTTACTGTTACCTCATTTCTAGTTGACTTCCTAGTTGCATACCAACTTCCTAACACCTCCAGGTTACTCTTACGTCTCACCACCACTCTGAACTTCTTTCTCATTTTCTCTTTAAATAACTAGGCATTAAAAGTCCTCAAACTATTTTTGATGGTTTAATCCTGCCCTGGAACACATTCTTGGTGACCCAACTATGGCTTTAATCCTATAGCATAGAACTGTCCAACTGGCAGCCCCTGGCCCACATCTGGCCCACAAGGGGTTAGTTATGGCTCCTGGACTCCTGCTTGGCTGCTGATTCCTTCATCCTTCCAGCTGCAAGAGCAGTCAGAGTCTCGGACCTTGCCTTCCTCTGCCTTTTCCTACCTGCCCCCACCCCATGGAGTGGGACAATGTAGAGCAGCATGGCTGAGGGATCTAAGGGTGAGCCAGTGCATGGTGGTGGTGGTGGGTGTGTAGGCACTCAGTGAGGGAAGGGAAAGCCCATACATGCATATAGTACAGTAGGTGAGAGGAGGCATTCATGCAGTATGGAGCCTAAGGCCTTTCACCACACCTTGGTGCAGTCTCCAGGTGTGTGGCCCCCACAGCCCTGCTACAAAATATCCGTAAACTCTTTCCTAAATCCCAAATTCTTTTTGCAAATGATGCAGATCTTTTTTGATCCCTATCAACTCCTTCCCTTATATAGTACATCCATAGACCTCCTGGCATTGAACAGGAGTCATAATATCAGCTAACTTTTTTGTAAGATAAGACAGTTTCAGAAGAGTGTAAAATAATTTCATTTGATACTAATGAGGCACATTCACAAAATATAAAAATGGTCTAAGAAAAGCCTGGTACATTCTATGTCATTATTAAGGCATTGTTAAATGGATGCAATTTAGTGCAGGGGAAAAAAAGATGAAAAATGACATCTGAGTCATTCCCCCCCCATATAGATGTATCAAGAAGCTTCATCTCCCCTTATCCACAATATCTATATTAGCTATTTTCTGAACCAACAATAACGTGCTATTGTTGAATTATGGCATAGTGTGAAGGACAGAGAGAAAAATGGAATTCAGTGTAAAGTTCTAACAGTTACTATTATCAGTTTCTGTGCAGAAAAACATTTTTTGCAGGAAAAAAAAAGAAAAAAGTATGCACTTTACATCTACTTCTCTCCACTTACAAAGGCTGTTTTTATTGTATTTCAGAGGAGATGAAATTAGAAAGAAAATAGTCTATATCTTCCTCATTCCTTCTGTATATCCTAGGAAGAAAGGAAATCTCATCTCTGTCTTTATCTAGACCCAATACACTAGTGTATAGTTGGAATTTTTACTGGTTTTTATAAACAGCAAAATTAGGATTATTAAATGGCAAGGGAGAAACTGAAAGGAGTAGGATTGGTAGAGAGTGCTTGAGCAGAGCAGGCAATGATATTAAATACTGAGTTGAGGAGGGGACAGTCATATTAAATACTGAGATGCTCAAAAAACAAAACAATTACAATGCAAGAAAATATAGGAGAAAGTGGGCCACCTCCTGAGATCCAGATGAGGCTCACAGACCATAGAGACTGGTGATATCTGAAACTAGGTAGGCAGGATTGACCCACAAATGTGTTTTCTATGGCAACTAGCAGCCTCAGAATTTTTTTAAAACATCGTACTTCATGTAACTCAAAACAAATTAAACAAAGCTCACCTGTGGAGATGGCTTCTGCTCACAGGGTTAGACAAATGACTTAGACTAATACAATATCCATCTTTTAGACTTGCTACTGGCCAGTTTGCTAGAAGTTTTGATGGTTTACATAAAACTAAATGATTACTTTCCATCTTATAGAAATAGAAATCTAATCTATTTCAGCTGAAAATGGGAACTGGCAACTACAGTTTGCCAAGTGTTTAAAAGGGGCTGCTTTTCTTCACTGTTCTAAATAGCAATCAAGCCAATAAGTCAAAATACTAGACTGGAAGGAGGATCCATTCCATAAGTTTATAGCTCTATTTTGCAGTCTAAGTATTCAAATATTTGGGAACAAAGTTAAAAACCTGCAGCCCGAGTCTCTGTTCACTTAAACCAGTGGAAGGCAATTATTTTGGGTGAAGGGCCACTTAACAAGTTCTGGTGAGCTGCTGAGGGCCTTGTGGGTAGTCCTGTCCTTTGAAAGTTGCTTCACCCTCTTGTCTCCATCTTGGGACCAGATGTCCCACTTCTAACCCCTGAATTTTGCCACTGGAAGTCCTTCTCCTTGCCCTCCAGAAATACTCCGGGGGGGGGGGGAGAATTGCCACCTTAGAACCAGAAAAAAACAAACCATACACTAAAAGTCAAACACCTGCTATAATATATTTTAATTTTATTACAAAAAATATTTTTGTCATGATTTGTGTTTGTGTAATGCATATAGAGCTGATTGCATAATAACTCCAAATAAATTCTTAGTTTTGTATATTGTGGGGGGAAGGTGTGTGCATGGTGTGTGGTATGTGTGGTGGCTGTGTGGTATATGTGATGTGTGTAGTATGTGTGGGGCATGTGGGGGGTGTGGTGTATGTGGGGTATGAGTGTGTGTAGTATGACTGTGTGGTGTGTGGTATGTGTCTGTGGGGGGCATGTGTGTGTAGTCTGTGTGATGAATGTGGTGTGTGTGTATGATGGATGTGTATGGTGGGGTGTGGGGGTGTTGGGAGGTTGTGTATATGTGGGGGGTTGTGGGGGAATGGTGTGGGTCTGAGGGAGGTTGGGGTGGTTGCCCCACCCCGTTCCTGGGTGGTGTGCAGCCCCTGCAGGGAAACACCTGGCTTCCCTCCTTTCTGTATAAGTGCAGAGGCTGCATGTAAGTGGTAGTGAGGGCTGGCGATACAAGCAGTCACATGGAGGTTGTGCCGCTTGCTGCCATGTGCAGCACTGGCTGGAGCCATGCCCCACTGGGTGCCTGCACCCTGAGTGTCCTGCCTGCAGCGGCTGCCACCACCTGCCTGGGCTGCATGCCATGAAGAGCATGTGGCAGGTCCCCACACCTTCCACTCTACCTCGCACCCACATGCTGCCCACCCCAGCTTTACGCTGCTGCCATCCCCTGTCCCCTGGGTGTGGGCTCAGTGCTGCTACCAGCTCCAGCCCCATGCTCTGGGCTGCCTCCCAGCTGCAGTACAAGCCCTGCTGCTTCCCTACCTGCTGTCCACACCCAGCAGGAGACCAGAGAAGCAAACAAGTCCCATAGGCTGCAGCAGCAGTTGGTCCACATGGAAGCTGCTCACTGGCCAGTGTCAAGGAAAAATCTTAAGTTTGGTGCTGCCATCACAGGGGGTTGAAACTACAGACAGGCCCCCAGAATGTGTCCTCTGGGTGACCTGGAGGCTTGTCAATCACAGAGCATGAGGTAACCTGATCCAACGCACATGCTCAGTTCACTGACTGCATGATGTAATTTGACTCGAAATTTCTCTGTGAAAAGCATTCTGATTGGCCACTAAATTCTTATAAAAGGTTTGTGAGCCGCCACCCGGGTGTGTGTGTTTTGGAGGAGAGACTATGCTCGATCCTGTGAGCAGAGGCTGCCTTTGCGGGGACTGTCTCAAAGGGAGAGAACGATCCTGTGAGCAGAGGCTGCGGACGACAGGGACTGAGGCGCAAGCAGAGGCTGTGGATGGTGGGTGGAGTGACTCATCTTTTCGATCTCAGTTACAGGACTGTTTGGCTTCAATTTTGACTTTGGCTTACTTTGTTCTGGCTTCTCATCTCCAACCTCAGTTTACGGACTGTCTTTTGGATGACCCCGTTCCTTGATTCACTACATTACAGTTTTTGTTGTTTGTTATCCCATTCATGAGCTGTTGACCAGCCCTGGGACTAGCTAGTGGACAGCTGCACCTATCCCTCAGGGGGTAGAAAGCAAGGGCTCGCTAGTGAACCCCGTGGGCCAACAGACCCCTTTGTTGTTCGCTATACTGTAACTGAAGAAATATCTGAGCCTCTGCTTCCCAAGCATGAGTAAATAAATCATCTTTGTTTAAACTTCCCATACAGCTCACACTCCACCGCCGCTAATCCCACCTGTTCATATTCCAATTGCCACCCTGGCCCACCGTGACCTTGGGGCCCGATTCACTCGGTGTTCAGTTACCCTGACAGCCAGCTCCCAACAAGGGTGGGAGCCACACAATAGGATACAATGGTCTTTGTAGGGCAAAAATTGTTGGGGCGGCCCATGGGCTGGATCAAAGTGCTTGAGAGGCTGGATAGGGCAGATTTTGCCCACCCCTGATTTAAACCAATTTAAAGCAGATGTAATTATATCTAAGTATTAGATCACTATTTTTTTTGTGATTTGTCTAGCACTAAATTGTTTGATAAATATTCTTTTTGTGGTTTGGAGAGTGGAAGTATGACCCAGTGAATAAAGACATTTGGGGAGCTTAGGGGAGGTTGGATCGTGTTAAAAATGGCCATTTGTTTTAACTTAGTTCACCTATGTGTGGACTTTATTCTTAGATCCCTAGTTCAGATGATCTAAATATGAAGTGTACAGAAGATCAGGACACTTAAATCAGTCTAAACATGGGAGAGTCAATCTCAGTTAACCCTAGCTCTGAAATAGTTTAACTTAGATCTAACTGCCCTGAACTTCTGTATCATTCCCAGCACAGCCTCAGGGCTGGGAAAGCCCAGCCATAGGCCTCCATCTCAGGGCTGTGCTTTGTGCTTTTCCCATCTCTTCTATGGCAGGTTATTTTTAGTTGGCCTACCCCTCCCCACTTCAGACCAGCCAGCCTTGCCTCCCCCCTGCCTCCCTGCCCACCAAACCTCATCACACAAGATGCTCCTGGTACCAACTTTACCAGTGTTCACCAGTGCCAGGAGCCAAGGAAGTAATTTGTGGGAATGGGAGGCTGGTGGAATGGGTAGAACCTGTTTGTATGGACCTGGGGGATGTTGGAGAGTTAGAAATAGCCCCTGGTCCTGAGGGTTGGGGAAACCAGTCCTCCACCCCCCCCCGCCATGGACCCTATGAGCCTCCACAATCCCCCAATCCCCCCTGTGGACCTTGATTGCTCCCTCAATCCTCCCATTCCCCCCCCCCACCCACACACACACAGAGGCCCTGTGTTTCTTCCCAATACCCCTTCTGGACCCCACCTCCCCCCAATTCCTCCAGAGCATACTTTCCACTCAATCCCTCAAGTCCCCCCCATCCCAGCTAGTCCTCCTTCCCAAGGTACCTTAGATCAGGTGGCCATTTTTAACTCAATCTAACTTCCTCCTAACCTCCCTGAATGTCTGTATGTACTCTGCAAGAACTAAAAATGAACATTATGACATGGTAGAACTGGTAAATGAGAGAAAGAAGGCTGTGACAGAATAGGAAGAAGGAGGAAAATAAGCAAGTGATCATTACATTTTTGGGGGTTTTTATATTATCTTCCCTTTCATCACTACTGTCTGCAAGGTTGTCATCATACACAACTTGATATACTGTGATTGTGACTTTAAGGAATCAACATTAAACCATTACTTACACATCACAATGTCTGAGGTACCATAGTATTCTCTTTTCTTTAAAGCGAGAAATAGCTGAGTAATAGGGATCTGCGGTACAGTAAATCTTAGTATATTCTGATTTATTTGCAATATATTCTGCTTCTATTTGCAATTATATAACCATTTATTGAGGAGCTAAGGACATAACAAAAAAACTGTTCCATTCATGCCCCTTTCTCTTACCCGTCACATTTGTAACTCAAATTTTTGAATCCTTCAAATAGTGAAAAGTGTAGATATTATGACTTTCTATATTGACCCAGGAGAAAAACAAACATCAATCAGGAGAAGGAGAAGAAGAAGGATAAGGAAAAGAAGGAGAAGGAGAAGTATTTGCATGGGATGGATATTCTGGATTTTTGATCTACTCTGGTGGATCATTGGCGCATGTAGTCTTGGCCAAAAAGCTATAGTAAAATAGAATGCAAAAGGCCCTCCAGAGGCAGTTATACTTGCCCCAAAGTACGGGTCAGCCACCTTCTTACCTACAAAGAAGGTGAATCCAACCCATGATCTGGCACAGGGAAATGGGGCATGCAGATGAGTCATGCCATCCAATCCTCCCTTCCCCTGCCTCACAGTGCTTTCTCCATAGCCTTCCATGGTGCTCTCTAATATATGTGCTTACCCTTCTAACAGAATTTGCCCTTCTTTATTGCCAGTGGGATCTCATGAGCAGAAAAGGTAAGTACAGGCAGCTTGGATGCTCTACAGGGCAGATATCTGCAGCCCTCTGTGGGGTTGTTGGGTCAAAAGAGGTAGCCTGTGGTAGCAAAATATTGCCAGGCTCTGCACTAATGCATCCGAGCCAAAATTCTTTACTATCTCTTAAACCTTACTCTAGTCCTAGAGACTCTCACTGGGTACATCTACACATGTAACTAGTGCAGCTGAATACATTCTTGTGCAGTTCGTGCCAGAGTGTATTGCTCCTGGGTGTAGCATTCACATGTGTGCCCAGGACTACAGCACGTTGAGCCAGAGAAGCACAACCTCTGCTGTCAAGGAGTCTGGGAGGGTCAGCCTGCTAACTCAGACTTGCTCTGCCCTGGCTCAACATGCTGTGGAGGGGCTGTCTGGGGCACAAGGCTGCTACAGTGTGGGACTAGCTGGCAGGCAGCCCTGCACTTTAGCACCCTCATACCCCAGCCACCCCTACTCACCATCTACATGTGCATTGCAGCACACTAAATAACTCAGCTATAGGACGGTACTTGTGTGGAGCAGTAAGCTTGTGGCAGAGTTAATTAGCTTACTCCAACCTAGTATCTTTTTATGTGTAGATGGCAACACTTGACTGTGGAACTAATTATCAACCTCACAGTAAAGTGCATGTGCAGATGCCCCCACAATTTCGTATCCCCTTTCAAACCTTTATAATTTCTTGGCCTCCATGATAACCTGTTTATTATTATTATTTAAAATCATAATGCAGTAGTATCCATAAACCAGTGAATCTGGGGCCCTATTGCACTGGGTACTGTACAAAGTGAAAGATAGGTCTCAAAGACTTCATAGCTTAAATCTCATGCCTTTTTGTGTTTGTATAAGGGAAGCATTTCTTTTTATCAGCACTTGCCATTTTTTAAATTGTAATTCTATTGAATATGCACTTGTTCTTCTGACAGCAAAAAATAGATTCTTGTCTGTGCTATAGCAAACCTAGGTTAGGCATCTGTCTACTCCATGAAATCCAGTTTGTATCTACAAAGCTGAATTTCCACTTACCCAAAAAATGCTATTTATAAATATAGGACATAAAAGATCAAGAGCAGTAAACATCCCTCCCAGCAATCCCCCTTGGTAGATGCTTGTTTGAAAAAAAAAATCCTTAGAAATTTCATTTCCATTCTACTACAGAAAGATCTGTTACTGTATCAGCTAAAACTATACCTAGTATTACAGCTCCAAATGGAGGAACAGTATGTATGAAAAGAGTTCAGGAAGACCAAAAGTCTGCAGGCTTTTAGTCTTTGCCATATCAAGATAAGATAAAATAGAGAGATGTGCTATAGAATACTAATAGTAATAATTCTAAATATGAAAGGCAATATTCAGATTTATTGTTTATCCAAGAAACAAGTGCTAAAATGAATGTGTAAATGTGTGAGCTGTTGTTGAAATATTATTCAATTAATGTAATCAATATAAAGAAGGAAATGGAAACACTTAAAAAATCATTATTCAGAGCCTACATATACAAAATGAGCTTTACAAGAAATCTTACTCATCCAATATCTCCAATCCATCTGAAGAACTACAACGTAGTGCTATCATTCACTTTATTACAACTACAGGGATCAATTAACACAATGTCATAAGAGGCAATCCTGCCCTTCTCCGGTTGAAATTCAAAATTAGTAATTGATTTATGCACAGTAGATGGCAAAAAATCTTCAGTAGATTGGAAGTGCTAGTTTGTCAAAAAGGAGCTGTACCCTAATCTGCCTAATGGCCCTTGTAGCTCTAGCAGGTAATTAAAAGGCTTCCCTCTTTGGCAATTACCCAAAAAGAAAGCCGTCAGCACATTCCACCCGCACAGCAAGGACTCAGGCTCATGGTCTCAGGGAATTACAATGATAACACTGTGCACTCCTTCTCTCCAAGGATGTTAAGGAAATTAATAAACATTAATTAATTAGACCTTTCAAGAACCCTGTCAAATAACAATACTCTCTATAATGAGGAAAAACAAAACATGCTCCCTCTATTTTCAAAATGCCTAAATTTTCAAAAGTTGGCATTCGTTTTGGGTGCCAAAACTTCGGAATGTATATCTAATGATTTCAGATTAGTTGACTGCCCTTTACTGTCACTGAAGGTAAATGAAGTTATTGATGCTCAGCACCTCTAAAAAATAGAAGTCCTGGATGTGTCAACCAGGAGACGCACACAATATTTGAACTATACAAAAGGCATGTTTTGGTTGGTTATTTTATTAAATAAAAAGTTTAGTATAGGGTTTCTTGGTTTCAGCTTTCTCCTTCTGATACAGAAATCTCAAGTGCTGAAGAAGATGCCTTAGCCACAAGAAGAAAAATGTGTTTATACTGAGCCTGAAATTCAGCTTTTATAACTTTGATCTTGATTTAATTTAATGTACTATTTTCTTCTACTATATACTGTTTTACTATATACTATTTATAGACTATTTTCTTCTACTTTTCTTCAGGCTGTGTTTTAGAGAATTTATACATAAGTATGTATTTGTGGTTTATATAACACATATTAGAAGTCTTTAATTGCAAGCAAGTTTTAAATGTATTACAATGGTAGATTGTACATTTGGGTAACAGAGAAACAACTCAAGAGGGCTTGTCTACATGTACAAATGCTCTAGGGTGGGTTTACTCTAATCTACTTCTGCCCCTGCTGGCCCTGCTTTAGCCCCCTGCAGCAGCCTGAGGGAGCCTGGAGCTGCCTGCTGCTGAAGCGGGCTCCTGTGGTAGGAAGTATATCCCAGTAGTAGGGAGTTCCCAGCCCCCCTGCTCTACGATCATGATTTTGGGGACAAAGCTGGGAAATTTTTATCTCCTAATCCAAGCTCTGCAGTTGAAGGGCCCAAAATAGGAGAGTAGAATCTCCCAGTCCCTACTCCCTGATTGCAGTTGTGAAGCTGGGAGCTCCCTGCTGCTGAGGAAGCGGGACATTGTCTCCACATGGGCTATGTTGGCAGAGGCTGCCCACAGCAGCAGGCAGCTCCCACAGGCAATCTCCCATGCCCTGCTGCCTGGCTGACAGGGAGCACAGTTGCTCCTGGTTGGCTGTCTGCATCTGCTGTACTGCATGGTAAGTAATCAGAAGCAAATTTCCTACTTTTATCAGCAGGTAGTAAATTTACTCGCAATTAGAGCTAATTACTGCGCAGTAAGCATCTGCACAAGTAGACAGTGACACTTACTGCACAATAATTAATTATCTCTTGAGTAAAGCATCATGTGTAGACGTGCCCAGAGAGCATCTCCTCAGACAAAGACTCTTGATATAAGATACTATGTTAATATACACAAGAAGGTTAGCTAAAGAAAACAACCAAGTAAGTTATTTTATTTCATAAGGGTTCTTATTTTAGAAGTCTACAGGGGTGTTTGGAGGAAAAAGGTAGCCCTTAAGGGATGTTTTATCAGAATAATAAACTGCTATAAAGTGGGCTTTCTTCCACCCCACTTTTGAAAGAAAAAGCCCTCTAGACTTGACCTACTGAAAATGTGATGAAGGTTCTCTTACTGAAAGTATTTTTAAGCACTCAAAGCCTTCAAACTACGAAAAACAGTAATAGTTTGAAAATGTTTTACAGAAGACATTGGTTATTTCTCTCTAACATGTCTCCTCTCAAACTACAATTTTTGGTTGTTCCTTAACCTGGGATGAGAGGTCTTTCTTAAGATATATAATTGCATGTTATACTTTTTATAACAAAGGTATGAAGAAATTTTGTGTGAAGCTTGTATAAGGTATAACCTTTGCATAACATTTTCCTGATAACTTTGTGAATGTGAATTTAAGTGTAAAATTATTATTATTAATTGGAGAATTAATTATCTTGCAAAGTTTTGGTAACTTTCCAAAGCAACCTGATCAACTTGTTACCAACGCAGAAAAGTCAAGAGCTATAACTGTTAATTTTCTTAAAAAGAAAGGGGAATTATATCTCCTTAATATATAATATTTAATTTTAGTGAAAACTAACAATAACAATATTTAATAAAATGAAAACTAATTTTAAAGACACTCTAAGAATTGAGCATCAGAAGAAGAAAATTAAATTGTTGTATATACTTTAGGCAGACTATATATTCATCAATTGAAAAGGTAACTTCAATCAACTCATTAATGCTAATTAAACTAATTAAGGTGATTTCAATTACAGACAAGCTTGGAATAGGTCTGTTTTTCTCTTTCATGAAATACAGAATGAGGAGGTTATAAAAACTATCTGAACTGACCATGCAATTTTCTCTCTTTCTCTCTCTCTTTGTTCCCATCTTCAGTTTTGCAGTGCTTATCCTTTTCCTTTCTGCTAGCAAACAGCTATCAGAAAACTATGAAAAGAACAGAGTACAAAAGGTACAGCACAAATTCAAGAAACAACAGCCTTCCATTTCACATGATAGCATCAGTGGGCCTTTCACATACACTGGTGAGACAGAAGTGCAAGGCAGTACCAAAGAAATAGAACCTTGACAGGAAACCATCAACTCTATTTCAATGGGCTGTTGAAATGCTCTTGAAATTTAAGGTAGTAGGAGATTGTTTTTGCTTAAGTATTTCCGGTAATTGAATATAAGCTAACACTTGGTGAATAGAAGGAAATAGTAGGATTTAATTCAAATTTAAAGATTTTTGATGTTGCATTGATTTCCCTGTCTTAGCACAACTCCTCAAATAGTAATTTACTTACTTTTATTTTGCTTTTAAAATTGCTTCCATTTGCCCATTTATAAATAATCTATGATGTAACAAACAAGATTGGAACATAGAATCATTCCTTCCCAGCAGTGATTTTATCTGACTTATAAAGTAATTTTTGAAGAATGAGTATGAGGAGGAAGTTCTCTATTTGGTTTTAACTTCAGTAAATACCTTCAGTAAGTACCAAAGACTATACCTTGTCCTTGCTCTCCTCAAGTTTCTCTTCTACAAGCCTCCTGATTAGGTAATTTCATGTACAAGGACCACACATATAATTTAAGTATTTTACCCTGATAAAGTCCACAGAAAATGGTCCAGTCCCTTTCTCTGCTTCAGTGTACAAGTAAAGTGTCATGACACAGCACTGACTTTGGACATGAACTATAAAGCTACCTCCTTTTTATAATTAATTTATTTATAGATATATTTTAATCTGAACAAATGCACACACATAAGCAAAATCAAGTCAAAAGAAAGAAGAAATCGTTCAGGGCAGCAAACATCAATTCTTGCATAATAAAGATAAAACAAATGGAGGAGTTCAAACACAATACCTAGGGTGGGTGCAGTCGACTAAACCTCATTATTTAAAATGAAAAAGAAGCAGGGAGAAAGTGAGCCTAAGAAAACAGAGTTATGGAACTTGAAGGTCCTTGAATAGGTGCTATGCATTTTCTGTTTTTAGACACCATTTGCACAAGTATTAGAAGGAATTGGTTCAGTAATAATGTGGTAAAAATTGTCTACAAGAAATATTCTAGAAGACTTTCAATTATCTCTTCTTACATGTTTTTGAATTATCAGTAACATTGCCTCAACAATATAAGCATATCATTATTTTAATTGTGATAATTTTTAATAGTAATACTACCATAGTACTGTAGTACAGGGCAGTATAACGTGTGGCCAACAAGGGATGAAACTGTTTCTCCCAGGCTCCCATCCATCTGCTGCTCCCCACTCCCCCTACATACCTCCTGCTGCAGCAGCAGCAAGGGATCCAGGCTTCCCCTGCCTTTTTCCAGCTTTCACTGCCTTGCCATGCCCCAGGAGGCAGGATAGAGAAACCCAAGAAACCAAAGAAGCCCATGGCATGGTGCAGCAGGGAAGCCTATGACAACGATCTTAGTGGGAGCTGTCAGCTTGTGCTGTGATGGGAGGGAGGGGATTGCCTGCTCATGCAGTGAAGAACCCAGACACTTCCTGTTCCTGAGCAGGGGTTTCTACAGGGGAAGTGGAGGGTGATCCAACTGTGACTGGCCACTCCAGTAACAAAAAGTGGCCAGAGGATTAGGCCCTGCTGGAAGCTTTAGGCCAATATTATCTTCTCTGGCTGGTTATCTGTGGGGTGGTAGGTCTGGATGAATGGATGTGTTGGTCAGGCTAAGGTCTAAGGCAGTGGCCTGATAGTTTGCCATCTTATAGAGACTTTTACTCACAGCATGTGCTTTTGAAGCTGTGATTTTATTGTCCCTTACTGTTTCACCTTTTAATTTAGACTCATAAGATTAGAAGGGACTCCAAGGGTCATCTAGTCCAAACTCCTCTGTGGCAGTCCACCTTTGGTGCCTGCCACTTTAAGACCTGAGGGCAGGCAGCCATCAGGTGCATGCCAGCCCTGATGAGGTGGCCATTTTAGGCCCAAGCCAACCTGGATAGTCACCACCAGCTGAGCTCCTACTCAGAACACTGTGGAGGCAAGGGAAGGAACTATAGGGATGGCAGGAGGCTCCTGGTCCTGAGTATGACTTGATATTGCACCCTGCTGGGGAAGAGTGGCCTGGTGCAGGTACCCATGGTGGGGTAGCTTCCCCAGAAATGCCACGCCAGTTGCCTCCCTGGTGAAAGGCAGGCAAGAGTACCTTATAACCCTAGCCTCCATTCCTCAGTGGGTAATTGTGAGTGAGAACACACAGTGTGGAGGGGCCAGGCCCATCTATAGAGGCACCTGAGCCCCATGGGAGCAATGTATGACCCCAGAGACCCCAGACAGAGAGAGGAGGCAGTAGTATGCCCCCAGAGAGGGGGCAATAGAATAGGTGTGTACTGTACAGAGTAGGATGCACAGTGGTGGCCTGGAGGCCTGTGCATTCAGGGTGCTAAGTAGGACTAAAGTAAGGGCCTGAAGAGCAGCACATGGGCCAACCCCCATAAGAATGTACATGTGTAAAGTTGCCTGGTGAGGGGCTTGGGGCAGAGTCAGATCAGTGTTTGGTGAACTGGCTCGTCACTGTTAAGATGAGGGTCACCAGAGGGCCTGAAACGCTCCAAGGAGTTGTGAGTAGGCAAGCCTGATGGCATATGCAGTCACTCTAGGGAGCAAGTGTAAGGAGGGAGTGACCCAGTGAGGGGCAGCACAGAAGAAGCCCCAGTGAGAGGGGGGAAGTATGAATGAGGCCCAGAACAGGGCAGTGTGGGAGAGACCCAACAGTGGACTGAGTTTGGCCCGGCCTTAAGTTGGAGTGTAATTATAATCTGCCTCCCATCTGTGAAGGTTGGAGCCATGCCTATAGTGCCCCCTGGCATCAAGGCATTAAAATGGACAGACTCATGCTTATTACATTAAGTCATGGCAGGCAAGACTGGGCAGACTGCCCTAGACAGATAGGCGGGCCAACCTCAGCAAGGCCCTCTGTCACACCCTGCATGAATACAGGATGCACTATCCCTATACCATAGCTGTCAAATGCTTATCCAACCTCTTTTTGAATAATCTCCATTAAAGAGATTCCATAACTTCCTGGGTAGTTTTACTTAACTACTGTTCTGACAGTAAAAAAAAGATTCCTCACCCCCATACCAAGATCTCAGCTAAATCTGCTTCACTGTAAGTTTAACCCATTGTTTTTAGAAAAGACTACATTGAGCAGAGAAGCATTACATTGAGGGAAATAGAGGGAAGCAGCCAACAACTATTGGTAGCTAAAAAAGGGGACTCTCAGTGTTTCATTTATATATATTTATATTATTGTGAGGGGGGAAAAGTCTCCCTTTTTTCACTAGAAAATTTTAAATAATGAAATTTCTTTTAAATTTTTTTTTTAGCTATCCACAAGAGAATCCTGTTTATTTATTCTTCTCCTGCAGGGACCCTAAAATTTAATATAACTAAATCTGAAAGAAAAATTCTGATTGGACATTTTAAAAATATTTCCTTTTTAATTCATCATGATTAAACCTTAATCCCAAGGCTTCTGTTATTCTGGGGTGAATTTTCTATCATTCTTATAACAAATATTCCTGCTGGTAAATTAATATATACAATTGAGTTTTGGTATTAAAATCATACAACCCCAAAAAGCTTCATCAGAGAAATTCCCAATCAGTTCTAAATCTGACACCATATCAGGGATTTAAAAGTTCAGCATTATATGCACCCACTTTTCTGTTGTTGACCTACATTAGTAGAATTGGTGCTCTTGTTCTGAACTAGTAATTGCCATCAGTGAAGATGCTTTCACAGTGCAGAAACTGGCTCTGCACAAGGCCCCTGCATAGATGCATACAAAAAGTGGAAGCATGATGGAAGTGATAGTTTACCTGATGCCATGGCTTGGTTTTTCTAGCTGGGTGAGCACATTATGTGATGTGGGCATAACTCCATCTACTAAGTTTATGGATGGACGTAGTCTTAAGGGGAAGCTGGTGGGTTATGTTGTAGATTTAAATGTTAGTGGAAGGAATTCTGATTTTTGCTTGCCTTTAGATATTAGTGATTTCATCCACTATTGCAGGGAAAATGTAAAAGTTGTAACTGAGATTATAGTAAATCACCTATTAAATTATTTGGTTTGTTAATGATTTGCTTTATACAATATCAACCTCTGTAATAAGCACATATCTCCACCGTTCCTAAATCAAGATTCTTATACAATTTGCAAAATGGCTGATGAGAAATAGGTTTGGTGTTGTGTATGGGGTTTTTTATAAACTGAATGTGCTATTGTGAGCTCTCATTATGATTTTATTGTCATGTTTAGTAATAATGTTGTTCAAAATTATATATATGGTACTTCAGGGGATTCTGTTAATTAGTATTTCTCAGAAAGTACACTAGCTGCAATTTAATTACATTTTTTCTGGGTCCATTTCTTTGACAAAGGACCTAATTTTGTTCCCATATGGTTCATAGGATGGTAACTCAATTTAAAACTTTGTTTTCCCTTAATTTACCACCACAGGATAAAGAAAAAAAATAATTACCTGAGAAAATGTTTTAATTCCATATCTGATAACAAGAATTTTCCTGTTCCTCTCCAAAAAGATATTCCCCTTGAAATGATGTATATAGTCCTTTATGAACTAGGATGTGCTTGGAGCTGGATTTTCTTTATTTTATTGAACAGTATGATGAAATTAAAAAAAAAATTAGTACTGGAAGCCATTATATATATTATACGGGTAATCAGAATCTACAATTTATACCAAGTGCTTTCTCCAACATCTTCAGTCCCATTTATTATGCTGCTAAAACTGATTGCAAGTCATATCTATTTATCATTTGTACAATGAGTCTTAAGCACAGTTTGAACAAGGCATATACATATGACCATATATTAAAATATCTTTTAAAATGTTATTGTATATACCGTATCTGTGTTCAACTCTGCTATAAATGGAAGGGTTTATTTTTGTTTTTTTATTACTGTTGTTAAAGTAGGAATATCCTTGGAAAAGCTAACAGCAAACACACAAATTCTAAAAATTCAGTTTAAAAAGTTGGTAAAGACAGCACTGCAATGTAATTAGACATATATATTTACTGTTTTAATTGACATTTTAAAAATATTTTAAACATTAATATTTTAAAACATTTTAGGCTCCAGCACAAGACAGGTTCTTAGCTCTAAGCATAGGGGCAGTCACATTATCACCAGCTGGGTTCTTCCCATGCTTACTTGCTTTGCTAGATAAAGGGCCTAAAGAAATAAAACTGGTAAACAAAAAAAATTGAGGGGATGCTATATTGTGGTTAGAGGAGGGAACAGGGAGATAGTTTTTAGGGTTCTGTTTGAAAGAACATTACTGATTTTGTGTGGGCCACATCCCATCATCCCTTCTCATACTGGACATATCTACAAGTGCATTTACTGTGCAGTAAGTTACTGCTCAGTAAGCGGTTTTTGAGCTGGTGTCTACATGTGCAGGTGTTACAGCACAGTAACTCTGTATTTGGATCAACTTGCAAGTAAAGTTAGTCCCAAGTCAGCCCACACACACACACACAGTGTTACTGTACAGTAATTACTTGGGCATAAATTTGCTACCTGTATCATGACCAAGTTAATATAAGACACCATAGTTACTATGCAGTCCAGATGTGCACATGTGGATGTATGCCCATACAGCACAGTAATTTTTGGTTACTGCACAGTAACCTAAATTACTGTGCAGTAAGTGTGCACATGTAGATGCACCCACTGAGTAGTAATTTTATCAGAGACGGAGTACAGTGATATTTATTCTGATTTCTAGAGCCTGCTGTAGAATCTCTCATGCCTCCTTGGGGTGCCAAAAAATTCTTGCCGTGTCCTAAGACATCAGAAAGAAATATTTTGAAAATGAAGAAGCCTGGCTATTGATACAGGATATAGTGAAGATTATACCTTATGCATGTTCTATTATATCACCATTGAACATCAGAAACATTTCATTATAAATATATTGGTGTTATCTCCTCTACCTACCTTGGCATTCAGTTACACAGTTTCTTGACTTTATTCCATAATTTTGCCCCTGTGAAGGGGCAAAAAATGCCCCTTATGCAGACAATTCTATATGGGGACCATTTCCTTTCAGTTTACACTGCCATAGAAGAGTAAAAAGTAGACATTAATGTTGAAAAAAATTACATTGCATTTCATTTAATACTTGAGTAAAACTTATATTAATATATACTTTCCTTCTCTTACAACCTTTTGAGCCTTTTATATTCCATTAAGTCTTCTATTAAATGTGACCTCTCAGCTTTATTTAGGGCTTTTCTTCCATCTTTAATAGCTGTATTACATTTTTATTCCACCAAGTAACAGGGATTTTATTACCTTTGTAAGCAGATGGCTTAAGAATATTTTCATTAGCCCCTCTTTCAACTGCATTCATTACATTAGTATTAAATGATCAATATTATTATTTGTATAAATCTTCCTGAACTGTCTTGCTACAAACCTATTTATTTAGTTCCCTGCTAACCTCACAAAATTCCATCTTAGACTGCAAGCTAAGTCTATCTATTCACAGTTGTTTTGAATGGTTTAGTTAACTGGAGTGTAATTGAGCATCACATCTTACAAGCATATGACTTCTTAACACAATACACCTGGTTCTCAGTTCCCCATTTCCCATAGCTAGGAGAGGAAAAAAAGTAAGGTTTGAGGGGTACAATGACACCCCAGCTGTCCTCTGGGAATGTTCAGGTCTCTGTCTAGTACCAGGTATAAGTGCCTGAGTGAGAGACTCTCTGACTTCCCTGATGATTTAACTTCATTGATCACTGGGGGAGCTTCAAGAAAGGTATTCATGAGGCATACAAAGAATTTTTAGGCTTCTCCACAAAGAAATGTCAGTACTGGTTCAGTGAGCACATTTGGGAAATTTAAAATCACATTTACAATCAAATAAGTACCTTCAAATTTTGGCAGGGTGACATCAACTGCAAACACAAGTAAGACACTATCTCCACATTAAAGCTGAGACCCAGGGAGAGAATTGAGAGTAAAAGAACAAGTGGTGAGGGAATAAAGTAAAATAGATTTAAAAGTTTACTCACTGACATGACTTGCACAACCAAAACTTTGTGGGCCAAGCACACAAGGAGCCAACCCACTGAAATACAGGATGGAACAACACTTTTAAAGACAACTATACCATTAAGCATGATGGGAGGAGCATATTCAAGAGCTCCTGAACTGAGATTAAGTGTCATGCACACACACCTCTCATTTTATCTACACATGGCCTTTGTCTTTGTTATTTTAAAGTGGGCTAAATGCTTTTGCACTGCTTTAATAGTGTCGGTGTTTGCACACCTTGGTGGTGCATTGTGCATTAATTCCAGCCTCTGTAGGAAATTCAGTGGCTTAATGCACCTTAAATGACTTTGGGCGCAGCAAACTAAAACCCCTTCGAGGAGTTTAGGTTGTTGCCTCTATACCTGTGGAGCGAAGCACCAGGCTCTGTGAAGCTCCACAGCTCTGCAGGAAGCCCTGCAGGCAGCATGACAATAGCCCAGGAAAGCAGCTCCACCCAAGAAAAGCAGCGAGCCTGATCTTTTTTCCACCCCCACCCTGGAGCCTGCCTGCCTACCTGAGCTGTGCAGGGGCCTCATGCTTCCCTTTGAAACTGTGGTTCCCCCCAGGACTGCCCTAGCCAGGTGCCTACAGGCCGGTGCCACCTGTGTGGGGCCACAGTTGCCAGAGAGGGAAGCACTAGCCCCAGGGACCACTCTGCCTGCAGGCAGCTCATCCTCCCCTCCCCGCCAGTGAGACAGGTAAGTCAGTGGGGTGTGTGCATGACACAGGGAGTTAATCAGCCGTAAATTGAAGCGGTGTTTTTTAAAAACCACCACTTCACTTTAGGGCCTCCTAAAGTAAGTGCATCTATACACACCTAAAACTATTGAGGCCATTCTACAGTGCCTCATTAAGGTGCAGCTTGTAGCTCCACCAACTTATCAAAAAGCCTTGAAATTTAACAAGCAGATAAAGAAGAAGAAACATATGGTCCCAATGGAATACTAGCTGAAATTTATAAGCAGAAGGAAAAAGGCAGCAATTACACATTGTAAGTCTGAAAATCTGGAAACATGAACAGATTCTGAATGACTTGAAAGATGGCAGAATCTTTACCAGATTTAGGAAGGGAAATAGATCAGATGGCAGCAATTATCAAAGTTTTATCAGCACTTTTATTGCTGAGGAGTTCCAATATGGTTTCAGACCACTTAGAGTATAATAGATAGGATCTTTGTTGCAGAAAAAATGTCGTAAGCAATACCAAAATCCTTACTTGGCCTTGGTTGATTCACTAAGGCCTGACTCAGGCCTCTGATCCAAATCAACAGAGAGGCTCTGTGGAACATCCTAATAACATCCTGATCTGGATCTGGTCCTGGCCAAGGGGGAGGACCTGGTGAGTGATCTGTGGATCGAGGGGAAGCTTGGTGACAGTGACCATGAATTACATGGTCACATCCTTGGTTCACCAAAGAGCAGGAAACCCCCTCAGTAAAACAGAACTCCTTAACTCTAGGGAGGCTGACTGCTGCAAACTGGCCACTCAGGCAATCAGAGGCCAAACCCACCTCCCCAAAGGGGGTACATAAGGAATGGTCATCGCTTAAAAACATAATCCTTGAAGCACAGGGCAAAGCCATCCCTTCCTGAAAGAAATGCAGTCAACGGGCAAGGAAGCCCCCATGGCTGAATAAGGAACTGTTGGACCTCATTAAGCTCAAAAGAGTAGCCTACACCAGCTGGAAAACAGGAAGCATTACCAAAGAGGGTTACTCTGCATTCACCTGCTCCCGCAGAGAACAGTCGAGAAAAGGCAAAGCCCCAAATCGAACTTGGGCTAGCTACAGGGATCCAGGACAACAAAAAGTCCTTCTTCAGATATGTGGAAAGTAGAAAAAAGACCAAAGATAGTATTAGGGCCCTAAGAGATCCAATGGGGCAAAAAAATCAGATGCCCAAGAAAAGGCCAATCTCCTAAATGACTTTTTTGCATCGGTTTTTCACCCTCCCATGAAGATCACTATGTCTGGAACAGCACAAACCAATTTGGGAGTGGGTGACAAGTGCCCTGGGGTTAATTAGGACGACCTAGTATCAGGGTGGAAGCAAGGGAATAAAGCCTGCTGGTAAGGATACAGTCAACTTCCCTTCCAGTGTGCCAGTTTTAATCCCAGTCCTGATAACTTTCCCTTTCTCATCTTAACCCCCATTCATATCCCTTGTTTTGGAAATATTTGAACCTTGATTCCCCCTTGCATAGTCACTGAGCACCTTAGGCTCCCCAAGCACATGGATACACAGCACACAAGTCAGGAACTCATCTGTGTGTAGGTGGGTGGTGTGCATCAACTGGCAAATTCTCTCTTTGTGTGCGTGATATATGAATTAGTGATCCATGTAAGTGTACTGAGTGTGTGGGTATTGACAACTGATTTTTGTTTAATTTTCAGTGTGTATAGTGTGTATGTGCTTGAGTTGGTGATAGGTGTGCATGTGCTTAGACTGGTAATCTTGGATGCATATGTGCCTGAGTTGGTAGTGTATGTATGCACCCACTTGAATTTTGGGTTTGTATATGTGCAATTGTGTCACACCCTCCCATCTAACAGTGCAATTTTGAGATCCTGAGAGTTGGCCTGGCCCCACAGGACAACAGAAGTTCTTGCCTGACCAACCTCATCTCCTTCTATGACCAGGTAGCATATGCCCTGGACAAGGGAGATGATGTAGACATTATATATCCGGACTTCAAGAAGGCCTTTGACATAGTTCACCATGATGTCCTTCTGGTTAAGCTGGGGAACTGTGGCCTTGAACATCTTATGGTCTGATGGCTAAGCAACTGGTTACAGGGTCAGACTCAAAAAGTAATAGCTGAAGGGAGCAAACCAACGTGGCGCAGGGTCACCAATGGAGTCCCTCAGGGCTCAGAAGTCAGGCCAGTACTCTTTAACATTTTCATCAATGATCTAGATTCAGGAGTCGGATGTGAACTGGCCAAGTTCACAGATAATACCAAATTATGGGGGAGGGCCATCACCACGCAGGACAGGCTGGGAATACATGCTAACTGGACACACTCTCAAGGTTGGCCAACCAAAACCGGATAGCCTTCAATGCAGAAAAGTGCAAGGTGCTGTGCCTCAGTAGGAAGAACCCCCAACATACTTACATGCTCAGCCGTGATACGTTCACTAGCACTGTGACCAGAAAGGGACCTGGGGGTCTTGACTTATCACAAGATGAATATGATCCAATGTGATATGGTGGTGGGCAAATCTAACCAAACCCTGGCATGCATCTACTGATACATCTTAAGCAAAACCAGGGAAATTGTCCTCCCAGTTTACTCGGCTCTGGTGAGACCTCAGCTGGAGTACTGCATCCAGTATATCCCTCCCCCCTCCCGCACACACACACACACTTCAGGAAGGATGTAGAGAAGCTTGAGAGAGTTCCAAGGAGAGTCACTAATATGATCCAAGGCCTGGAGGGAAGGCCATATGAGGAGAGGCTGAAGGACTTGTGACCCTTCAGTCTGGAGAAAAGAAGGTTCAGGGGGGACTTGGTGGCAGCCTACAACTTCATAAGAGGAATATATTAGGACCTGGGAGGACAGCTGTTCACCAGAGCTCCCCAAGGGATAAAAAGCTCTAATGGCCATAAACTCCAGGAAGGCCAATTTAGACTGGATATAAGAAAAAAGTTCTTTATGGTGCGTGTGTCCTGGTCTGGAACAAACTCCCCCCAGAGGTGGTGCAAGTGTTGCCAAGTAGGGTTAGGACAACTCTCAACATCTCAAAATTGCGCTGTTAGATGGGAGGGTGTGACACAATTATCCCCCCCCCAAGATTACCAGCTTACACACATGCATACCTATCGCCAATTCAAGCACATACAAGCTCTAATGATAATTACATGAAATCATACACAATATACACATCCATACACATATACAGACGCAGGTTAAACACCGACTCATGTGACAGTGTGTGTGTGTGTTTGTGCCTGTGGTACCCATGCTTAGTAACTAAATAGCAAGTAGCACAGATCAGGGGAAAAGGCAGTGGGGATAAGGCCATAGCAGTGGCAGAGATCAGGGGAAAAGGCAGTGGAGATAAGGCAATAGCAAAGAAAAAGGGGTTTGCAGGCAGAGAGGAGCTCAGGATGGCTGGAGCCACAGGAGCATGGGACAGGTGTTGGAGGTGGCAGTGAGCCAGAAGCAGGAGAGGGAGAAATGAGACAGAAGTTAGAGGGGCGAGGAGCAGAGATTGAAGCACGACCAGAACTGAAGTAAATCAAAATGCAACTCAGGGTTCCAAACAACATTTTATTAAGTGAACACTGTACTGTACAACTTGATTTGTACACGCACACAAACACAAGCACTCCCACACACACTCACACAATGGTAGCAGGAGAAAGAGACTCAGTGACAGGGTTGGAGTCCAGGTAGGGAAGAGAAACAGAGTCCAAGTCCTTGGTTGAAGAGAGGGTGGGGGTGATAACTACCTATCTTGGACTGAGAGTTGGTCCTTGATAGCAAGTCAGGGTCTTCTCCAGCAAGGTGTTGTCTGAGGGGGGAGGTGGGGGCCACCAGCAGGGCCTCTGGGTGGATAGATGGTATGGCACAGTACTAGTCCAGATGGAGAGGGTGTCCCAAGGAGTCAGCCTTCACTACCCTTTTTTATGGGGCAAACTACCTATGATCTCCTAAGGGTAGGACATATCCAGGCAAGGTCATCCCTATTCCAGAGGTTGCAGATGCTCATACTGAGCATGTACAACCTTGGTACAATGATGGGTTGCCTCATCTTCTGTTTCTTGAATGCTAAGGGTGGTTCAAATGACTGGGTCATTGGTCCAGGTATTGGGTTTTTCAGTGGGGTAGGTGGTCCTACTATTATTATGTTTCACTCATTCATTCACTGTTCTGCTTCAGGCATTCAAGGAAAACCGATTTACATGGGAGAGGTTACAGACTTAAATGTGAGCCATAACTGCAACTTACTTACACAACAGGGCATGGGGACAACATGGGAACAATATGGGAATCTGACACACAAAATGGATACTTGACATCACTCATGCCAACCCACATTTCAGGCCTAAATCATACAATGTTAATATGAAACAATAAAAATCAATGCACAAATAATAGAAATACAATATAAAAGAGTAAAAAGCCATACAAACATAACAGAACACTATTTACAATATAAAAAAGGGGCTTATTACAATAATAGCATGCAAGAACTTAGCTTACCTAGTACTACTTGTAATCACTTATAAGGGATAGAGAGGGCAGAGAGAAAGTCAGAAATGGTTAAGAGAAGTAGAGGGAATATATTTTTAAATTTAAAAACAAAAAAAGAAAAAAGACTGGAACTTTTGCTACACAAACACCTAATCTGGACTCCTTCAAAAAACTGCTGGATTTATCTCTTGCTGGGGTCACTTTATCTCAGCTGACTTCCTGCCTATGGTGGGGGCACTGGACCCAATGATTTCTTGAGGTCCCTTCTCACCCCTAATGTCTATGAACTATTTGGATGCCTGACTTTTTTTTTTTTTACCATTATCAGATCTTTTGATGACATTGTGACAGCAACTATCCTCAGCAATGGTTCAGAAATGTATACCTTCACTCTTAGAACTGGAGTCAAGCAAAGACATAGGATTGCACCAACCACTTCCCATCTTTATCACAGTTATTCTGTATCACACTGCTGCAGGACTTCCATCTGGACTCTATATCCAGGATCACATGGATGGACATCTCTTTAACATCAACCAGTTACATTCTAAGTCTAAAATATCAAAATAACTGATTTTCAAAACTGAACTGCTCCATGTTACTCTTAAATGCTTCTGTTCATTGTCTGAAATGCTTGGACTCACTATCAGCTTAAGAAAAAAAAAAAACAAGCTCAAAAAACTTCACAACCTATCCCAAACCAACCAGATGCTCCCCAACATATTACAATTAGAGGGCGATCTTTGGAAAATACTGAACATTTTTCCTACCTGGGTAGTCCCATTCCCCAAAAAGTAAGCACAGACAATGGTACTCAACACAGGATAACATCTGCTCATGTTGCTTTTGAACTTCTCCAAAATCATGTATTCAGTGATCACGACATCAAGACCCAAACCATACTTCCCATCCACCAAGGTCTCATCATCCCCTTCCTGCTGTATAGGTGTGAAGTTTGAACAACATATTAGAAACACCTGAATAATTTGGAACAGTGCCATCAGTGATGGGTTCAGAAAATCCTCCATATCATCAGTTGGATAAACAGAAGAATGAACAGCAACATTCTGGCTCAAGTGACTCCACTATCATTGAAGTCACTTTTATACGACAGCAGCTCTTTGGGACAGGTCATATCATAAGGATGACCGACAACCAGCACCTGAAATAGTTCCTATATTCCCAACTCAACAGCAGTCACTGCTTCAGATAAAAGCAAAAGCAGAGATTCAAGGCTAATCTGAAGAAATGCAATATTAACCTCAATACTTGAGAGACTCAAATTTGAATCTTCCCCAGTGGCACAGTGATATATGACAAGGCACAACTCACCTCACTGTGGAGGTGGTTAGTAGGACTGTGCAAAGCAGCTAGTATTCACTTCTGACTCAGATTTGGCTGATTCGGGGAACAGTGATTTGATTCAGTAATTTGAATCACTGTCCCAAATTGATTCAGCCAAATCTGATTTGGAGATTCAGCCACTGCTGAACTGGCTGAATCTCTGAATCAAACAGACCCCATCTCCCACCCATACTCCCAACCCCTCCCCTCCTCCCATGGCTGCCTTGCCTGGCCCCAGGTCTTAACAAAATCCCCCCAAAAACAAACAACAACAACAACAAAAAAGCCCTGGTCTCACTGGCTTCTGCCCCCCCCGCCCTGTGATCCACGGGAGGCTCTACTATGAGCCCCCAGAAGCCCCGAGGCTGCTACAGTAGGTGGTGAGTAGGGGCTTTTTCTTTTTTTTCTTTTGAAGAGCCAGGAACTGGGGCCAGGTGGGGCAGCAGGCAGGGGCTGGGAATCTCCAAATCTCTCCAAATCGATTTTGAGAGCCTTGAATCAATTTGGACCTTTTATTGGTCTCCTCATTTGATTCAGATTCAGAGATTTGGCTGCTGAAATTGGGCTGAATCTCCTCCAAATTGAATCACCACCCAAAGCTTTGCACAGTCCTAGTGGATAGATGAGAAAGACAAAGGGAAAGAGCTGTGACCTGACATCACCAAAATCTACTTCTTCCTCCAGAAACTATGTATCACATCTGCAGTTGAACATGAGGATCTCATATCAGTCTCCTCAGTTATTGCTGGACTCACTGGAAAATTGTCATCCTCATATCAAGGGATTGCCAATTACAATAAATAAAGCACATAAACTCTGTGTTGACATAAAACATACAATCCCCATAGCTCCCGATGGAACTAAGAAGCAGGATACTGCTACTGCACATTGCAGTCTAGCCACTCCCTCCCAAACCAAATTCTGGGTGTGCCCCAACCAAACACATTCCCTTCATGGAGGCTTCTATAAAGACCTTACATTCAGCATACCCTGGCCTCAGAGATGTCTCCTAGTCACACAGTTTTATTCTGGGAATGATACCTTTTCACTTCATACTTCTATAAAACAAGTTTTTAATGTAAAAAAATATAGATAAAGTTCACTCTATTCACTGTGCTACTATATCTGATCATATTAGTGACATGCAACAGAACAGCTCATGTTCAAGACTTTAGGACCACAAAATATAAAAGTAAACTGATGAAAATAAATAATCCTAGCTAATTATTTTAGAAAGTAACTGGCTGTAAACAAAGGAATTTTTTCAAAGACTTAAATGGAAACTAGATAAAGCACTCATTCCCATCAATAAGTAAGTTACCCAACATACCTACAGCGGCAAGAATTTGACTTGTACCACAGTTGAAAGGGACCGAGGGGTAGTGATCGACCACTGCATGAACATGAGCCGGCAGTGTGATGCTATGGCCAGCGGGGCATACAAGACACTGGCATGCATTAAACCTTGTATCTCATGAAAAACTAAGGAAGTGATACTCTCACTGCACTCTACACTGGTGAGACCACAACTGGAGTACTGAGTCCAGTTCTGGGCACTGCACTTCAACAAGGGTAGGGGTGGGGTTGGTTGTTTAAGAGCCACCTATATGATCAGGGACTTGCAAGACAAGCCATACAAGGAGAGGCTAAGGGACTTGGGTCTCTTCTGCCTACAGAAGAGAAGATTGAGAGGGGACTTGGTAGCAGCTTACTGCTATATGAGGGAAGTACATCAAGAACTCAGTGAACAGCTTTTCACCACGGCATTCCTGGGAAAGACCAGGAGCAATGGATGCCAACTCCTAAAAGGCCATTTCAGATCAATTCCAGGAAAAACTCCTTCACAGTCAGGGTGTCCAGATTCTGGAATAAATTCCCTCCAGTGCTGGTACAGTCACCTACCCTGGAAATCTTCAGAAGGAGACTGGACAGTCATCTTGCTGGGGTCACTTGACCCCAGTTGTCTTTTCTTGCCTAGGGGGACTGGACCCAATGATCTACAAGGTCCCTTCTAGCCCCTAGCAATCTATGAATAAATAAACAGCAGGGAAGTCATACATGAAAATAACAACTCCAGACTTTGCATACATCATTAAGATTGTTCAAGGACAATTCATGGAAGTTGTTACACTGTTTAAAATCTTCAGTGGCCATGTACAAATGTTCATTTCTAGTGGTGAAAAAAATCCCCCACTTGAAATTATTCCAGGAAAGGGAGCAGTACAGATGTTCCATCTGCTCCAGAATCTTTCCCAGACAAGGGTTTGAAGAAAGGGTGGGCTGCTCCAGTCTTTCCCTTCCCAGAGGAATTGGAGCATCAGGGACTCTGGTGTGAGAGGCAGGCAGGGAGCTCACTGTGCTGCTCCCTCCACTTGGCTCATGGTGCCTGGAGCATAAACAACCTGAGCACAACATAGTCCTTGCCTGCTCCATACAACTGTGACTCTGGCATAAGATGTAGACAGAGATGCCCTGCTGCTTCCTCCACTCAGTTCCTGGGCACTGGGAGTCAAACACAGGGAGAGGTCTTATCCTCTACCTCCTTTCACTTGCTCCCCACCCATTGCATTCAGCTGAGCACCAGGGGTAGCAATATAAAAGCTAATGGCATTTCAAGCCCGTTAGGTAAGCAGAAGCAAAGGGGAGAAAGGGTGGTGAGAGCTGGCCAGACTAGGAAGTGGGCTCAAGGAAACCATCCCAAACCCAGCTCCCAGCCCTGTCAGATTTTTAGTTGCATCTCCACCCCTCCCAGCCACTCAGCTGAGTTGAAAGGTAGGGCGAAGGAAAAAGGAAAGCAAGCACAGAGCAGAACATGCAGTGGGGCCTAGGAGATAAGCAGAGGGAAGAGCGGAGCAAAGCCCTTGCATGTTTCTTGAACTATGGTGTAAGAAGCAGGCAGGGAGCACGTGGCATCTGTTTCTTTCCTCCCCTATCAGTCTATGGGACAGGCAGGAGCAGTTACCCTCCACATTGTCTCCAGATCAGAGTGACCTCAGTCTTGGGTGGGCATGGGAGACCTTCTCCAGGATCCATTCTTCCTGATTTCCAGGAAGAGTTAAGCTGGACAAAAGTGTTCAATTTCTACTTGGTTGTTGTCAGGTTATTTTTCTCTCTTGATGTGGTCATTATTCCCCTAGAAGAAAAACCTTGAATGCCTGTACACTTTTGGTTTCTACCAGGAGAATGGTGATTATCCCAGTAGAACCTGAATGTCTGTATATGGCCAGAGGTTACATCCTGTGAGAACCTAAACAAATTATAAATTAAAAGCAGAAGTAAGGATTAATTATCTCAATCAAAGATAAAAGGATGAGGTGAATATACATTTCTTCTAAGATGAAAAACCATTCTCAAAACACTTAACCAAGGCAAAAGCGGATGACAGAAAGCATCAAAGGTTTTGTTATGACTCTCTGCAAAGGTGATATAGGGTTACATTTATTGCCACTTTATCATCATTCTGTGTCTCAGTGGGAAGCCAGCTAATTCAACTGAAATAGGAAAATCCCAGTTTTGGTTTGCTCCCTTGAAGTACTGAAGTAATGGTTACAAGGTAACAAGGTAACAATGGAACACACACCAAGAAAACTTGGCTATACTTACTTGTCAGCCTGTAATCTTGAAAATACCTTGATGCAAACAATAGAGATTCTCTTAAGAAAACTTCACATGGACTACCAGATTAGACATCTATTGGGATTTTACTTTGGAGAAAGAATTGGTGCTGCTGACTATATAGCCATCATGATTTTATGAAAGGTTATTTCATAATAAGTTTTTAACAAAAACAATGGGAAAAAGCCTGGAATTGTAGTAGAATCTATGTTGCCTAAAATAAAGCAATGACTTGAAGTTGTCCAACTTTTGACTTTTATTGTTCTGAAGTGCAGAGAGGAACAACAGGTAGGTTTTTCAGTAACCCTCAATGGCCATCAATGAAGAAAGAGCTGTTAATGATGCTGTAACTTTTCAAGGATGCAATATTCAATGACATCTGCTTTGTCTTTCACCACATACCCCCTTGAATTACTATGAGCTACAAAGTTCAGGCCATGTAAGATTATCGAGAATTAAAGTTGTATCTCAAGGAATAATTACATTAACATAAAATCTGCTTCATCTGGATAATTATGTCCTACAGATGTCCAACACGCCATTAAAGCAAGAAAAAAACATCTTGTTTTTCATTACTTATAATTAAGACAACTCACCTGATTGCCATCAAAGTTTCCAAAGCCACTAGTTTAATTACAGTTAGCATACTTACTACAGGATTATGCATATATAAGGCCCTTATGACACTATATTGCAAAACATCCAGAAAGAAATCTCCAAAGTTTGAAACAAATGTCAGTGTTATATAAGAGGAGTCTGGCCAAATACTTTTTTGGAAATTTAAAACAAAATCATTTGATCTTTGATCCCATTCAGGATACCCACAATTTTATATATCATTTATATTTAATTTTATTTAAATATAATTTATATTTAATTCAATACACCCTTAATAAAGATCCAAGCAACAAACTCTATTTACAGACCAAATGGTGCTTTAGTAAATCTAGTCCTCCCATGGCCCCATTATCTGAACACCACACATTCATAAATGTTCTCACTCTGGCATCATACGTTTAAGATAAGATTATATTATGCCTGTCTATAGATTGGAGAGGCACAGATAAACTGAGACCACTCTAGCATCACAGAGGCACAGCAAGAAACTAGACCCAGGTCCACAGAACCTTACAATAATTCCCTAGTCTCCAGATCATCTTTCAAAAAGGAGAAGGCCTAAGTGCATTTTGTATCATGCCTGTTGTATAGTATTTCCATGATTTTCTTCAAATTTAGAGAAAATACTTGCCTACGTGGACTTGTTGCAAGATTTTTTGTCAAGGATTAGTAATTTGACATAGTCAAATCAGACACTGAAAAAAATAGCATGGAAGTGCTAAATATATACTGTAAAACCTTTGTTATCCAGGATTTCTGGGGTAAGGGAATTGCCAGTTATGTAAAAATTCCAGTTATCTGAAATAACCCAGCAGGGGCTTTCAGATTATGTGGTGCAGAGGGAGAGAAGGGGGTGATGGCTGCATGAGGAGCATGAAGGAGGGGTGCTGACAGCGGCTGCACATGGAGCAGTGGCAGCACAGGGAAATGGGTGGCTGCTGCTGTGTGCGAGCTCTCCCTTACCCCCTACCACAGCTGGCTGGGAATTCCAGTTAATAGAATTTCCCGGTACTTAAATGCTGGATTACAAAGATTTTACTGTAACTTGCTTGATATGGGATAGATGTTGTTGACAAACCCTGAAAAGCTGTAATGGTGTTATTAAAATGGTATTTCTTTTCTTTTTTTCCCCTCAGAAATGCTCTTGACTTGATGTAATGATTAGAAATATTGCTTTAAGACATAAGCACTATGTGAAATAAAAATATTTTCCAGAGGCATCACTTTAAATTACCATTAAAATATAATTGACCCTATATTAATAATACATTACCTTTGAGTTGCTTGAGTATCTCTCAGGTAACAGTCTCCTAAATCTAAGTATAAAAGCTAGCAAAAGCATTCAACTGAGGGCATTTACATTTTTTTTGTTTTTAAATTTAGTGGTTAGAAGTGACAGAGCAAAAAAGGCCCAGGAAAACTGTGGTGACAGAGGTCAAAACAAACACACACATGAAAGAGAATAGCAATATTCCAGATGAAGAACTATATCAATGAAATTAGTGACATGCACCTGTCCTATATTTTGTAGTAGTGGTAGTATTAGTCGTTTATTTACAGCTTTTGCTAAAACAATGCTACAAAATGAACAACAACACTACATATAATAATAACATTCATATACTCCTACTTACAATATTTGAATGCTCTGTGTAGTCATGCACAGCCACTGAGCCCAGCTAGTAATCTAGTTGAACATTCTTTCTTTAAAAATTAAATAACAAACAGTATTTTAGGAATCCTTCCTAACTGCTCTAGAACATTTTCTGTAATACAATTAAACCCTTTTCAGGTTTATAATATCTTTCAAAGAATACCACCAACTTATTTTTAAAAAATACATATTAAAGCAATTTATGTACACGTATTGAGGGATTCAGAGTAATAAATTTACATATTCTGTTTGCCACCAGAATAGATTCAGTGTGGATAAGGACAATATATATTTCCAAGAGAGATCCTTGAGTGCCTCAACTGCTAGTACAGAACAACCTTCAAGAAGTACGCAAGCTTCCCATACTTCTTCAAGAATATGCCAACCCTGAAGTAAGGGTAAAAAGAAAGTATATTTTAGCTTTTTTACCCGTTTTATCCCTACTTAAGTTGAATGCATAGCTCCTCTTCATTTTAATAGGGTTGTACTTTTCATATTCATTTAGTCATTGACTTCTGAAAAAAAGTTTCCAGTTTTAATGGTCATTTTATAATGAATTATTAATTGTCCTCATAGATAGGCCACAAGTTAGCCTTCCATCAAAACAGACCACTTCCCTCCTTCCCCTACAAAAAAACCCTACTATTGAGCTCTTTCTTCTTAGCAAGCTGTTTCTAATATTTCACTGAATTATAATGAAGGATTTACGAAAAATATATCACAGTCTTGTTCCAGCTGTGATCAACATTTTAGGGATTTTTTTTCAAAGGAAAAAATTACATTGAGTAATCTTTGAAGTTGTTTTGATCAATATTTCATTCTTCTTTTGCATTTGTAAACAACTAATTCTGCTGTGAATTCAGTGAACACAGTTTGAATTTCCTTTGATAACTTATGACTTGGAAAAATATCATCATAGGCAGGATTATGATCACCTTCTCAGTGGCAATTCTCTAATTTCTATTTCAGTTCAATTACTCTGGGATATAGTATTGTTAGAAAGCAGTATGTGTGCACATTAGGAGATGAATATATACCCTTGAGAGAGCAGCTGAGTGACAGGTAAAGTTGTGTCATGAATTAAATACTATTTAAGAGATTTATTAAAAACAAGTGTTAGAAGTTCTACAGGCCTCCCTCCCTCCCAAGGTATTTGCTATTAGTTTAAACATAAGCACCGTATCTGGCCAAACCTAAACATGAGAAGGTTGTATAATATGTGCAGTTTCCTGGATCAGTTCTGAGGCTGAGAATCAGGAAACCGTAGTTACTTGCAGAACTATAAGCATGTGGGTAAAAACACTGAACTGTATAAAGCCCAAGAAAAAAAGCCATGGAAGGGTTAAAGCTGCTTAGGAATCTCAAAAATTTGTGGAATTTCTGAAGTACAATGTTGACAGAAGAACAGGAATTATCTCCTGGCGCAATAAGCTGAAGACTTCATCTTCCCATCCTTCGAATGCCTGTAGAGAAATACTGGCAGATCCCCATAACAATATTAGATAATCCTAGAATATAATGAACTAGTGCATGTTATGATTTAAACATCAAAAGGCACATCTAAACATTCATTAATGTGCCCTAGTTACTGCACATCTAGTACTTCATTAAGGAAGTATTAAACCAACTGAATGTGCAGTAACCAGGGTTACTGCGCAGTAGTGCTGGTGCACAGTTATTTTGTGATGTTTACTGTGTATTAGCCTGATAACACTGCACAGGAGAATATTAGCATGGTTTGAACTGCTCTGCTACTGTACAGTGCTATTAGGCTAATGTACAGTAAGCATCTTGTGTAGACACACCCAGAGGGTACATCCAGATGTGATATTAGCACAGCACAATAAACTCTAGTGCAGTTTGCACAGGAGTTTATTGCTCCTGGGCCCAGCATTTACACATGCACCTGGGACCACAGCACATTGAGCCAAGGCACTGCAACACTGGCTAGCATGGGGACCATAGGGTCAGCCTAGTTCTGCTCTGCCCAGCTCCAGATGCTGCAGAGGTATTGGCTGGAGTACAAGTGCTATATTTTGGGGCTAGCCAGCAGACAGGACTGCAGTGTAGCACACTTGTCTAGACTGACCGGGACTGGCTGGGGCACATGTGTTGTGGCAGAGTAAATAACTTCACAATAGGATAGCATTTGTATTGGACAATACTAACCTATGGCAGAATTAATTATTTTTTTCCGGCCTAATAGCTCTGCATGTGTAGATGGAAGCATTTAACCATGGAGCTAATTAGGCAATACAGTAAGTGTCTCATATAGATGCCCCCAGAATCCCTTATCTTATTCCATCAAAGAAGCAATGCTGCTTGTTTCCCCCTCCTTACCTCCATCAGTCTGCAATTAGTTGGTTATTCTATTCTATTCTGTTCCAAAGAGCCAATGCTAATATAATTATTTTTTATGGATATTTTATTTTGATTTTTTTCATAGGTAAGATCTAACCCCTGTGCTTGTTGCTACTGCACAGTAGGGTCAGGAATGAACCTATGTACCACCAGGACTGTGCAGTAGTGGCGGTTACTGACCAGTCTTTAGTACTTGCTTTACCTAAAGCAAGTACTAAATGGCTGTACAGTAACAACTATGCAGTTGGGGGCATGTGTAGATGTGCCCTACAGAGCATATGTGTATACACTTCTGTGCAAAAAGCTTATCTGAATATAACAGGCTTTCCTTTCTTGTCCTCCTCCTGAAACTGTGGGCATATTCTGCAGTTCTTAAATACACAAACTCTTACTGAAGTCAGAAGGCACTTTGCTGGAGTGAGGTATATAGGATCAGACTGTTAGACTTAATTCTACTAAAACCTGTTTCCTTATAAATGCTCCGTGGTAAATGTAAATGAAAATCTTGAAAATGCCTCAAACACTCTGGAATGCTGAATAATTATATGTTTTTTAATATATTTTCAAATAGTATCTTTTGGTGGTAAACTGTTGTTTCTTATAAATGTATAGGGTTTTATCTCTTGAGAAAATGCATAAGTAATTGTCTTTCCATTTTTCTTGACATATTACCAACCACAGAACTCAACTGAGCATATAATTGTATGGAAGCAACTTTACCATGTATCATAGCCTCAAGTTAGTACCAATATAGCCATATAGTGTATATTTGTCTTCAGTTTTGTGTGTCCTGTAAGGTCTTTGTAATTTGAAACATTTCCTGTTTGAAAGTTTGTCTTTTATTACTTATTCTGAAGACTGACTATTATGCTCCTCTTTCACTAAAGGATCATTTTCCTATTACCTTCGTTTCACTAGCTCCTGTATTTCAAAGTGATGGCAGGGACACTTTAACTAAAACTTGTCAAATGAGCTTTAGTTAAAGTGTTCCCATGGCCACTTTGAAATGTGGGATACAGAATACACATGCTGGGGTGTTTTAATTAGAGGGACTGCCCAGGAGCTTCTCTAATTAAAATGACCCCTCCATTCTCAACACGGAGCATGTGTGTAGACACCTTGGGTACCTACAGACATGCTGGGATGCTGCTTCAGTGTGCTATACTTACAGCACATTGGAGAAGACTTGAATAATCAAGCCTGCTTGGACCATGCTAATTAGAGCACTCCAGCACCCTCCGTGTCTCATGTATTCAGTGTCCCCACATTTCAAATTGGTGGCGAGGGTGATTTAATTCAAGCTTATTGAACAAGCTTTAACTAAAGTCAACCTGCTGCCATTTTGAAGTGTGGGGTGGTGAATACACAAGACACTGCAGGCACTTTAGTCAGAGTGGCTCTTGGAGCCATCTAATTAAAGCACCCTCACTCCCAACCTTGGAGCATGTGTAAAGAAGTCCCTTAAGATGGAGAGAACCTAAACAACAGTATTCCCTAAAACATGAAAACTTACCTAAGAAGGATAAAGAACTTTGTATAAAAATAAACTTCAGAGAGAATAGGTATGATTGTCAACCTAAGCTGAGAATCTTAGAGACACAAATATTAGGTTGGGAGTTGTTAGTACTGTGACTCTTACTACCTGTATATTCAAATCCTGATTCAATGAAATGAGAAAAAAAATGCCTCTGTATTTAATTTCTTATTTAACAATGATGCACATATGAGCTCACATACATACCCACCCATCACCTTTGTTAGCTTACTAAAGAGCTTTACAAAGAATGACAACCATGCATCAGAATAATAATAATAATAATAATAATAATATGTATTTTAATTAGAGAATCTGATTGTAATTTAGGCAAACTGAATTGAAGAGAACTTACATGATTTTATCAAAGAAGAAGGCAAGATCCATTTAACAGGGTAATGTGGGTGTTAGGAAACCTCTTCTATTTTCAGAAATCCCTTGGACAGCTCAAGCCACATGAGCTTTTGAAAATCACCCATTATATATCTGTCATGCCAATACTATGCAAAGGATGAAAGGATATTCCTTGCAGAAAACTGAGGTGAGATACTAGTCATGGACCCAGGACAGCAACCAGGGTTTTGAGCACAGCTTCAGTTTGCCTGCAGGGGTAAGGAGCAAGAGAGCATGTCTAGTGCATGTCTGCATGCTACATTTGACAACCCAGTTGCTGCTCTGAAACTAGTTAGGATACCAACAGAGTAGTTGGAGCTGTGGAGACTTCCCCTTCACCCATGGAGGGTAGGGTTGCGAGGCCAGAGGCAGGGACCAGGGCACCCTTGCACACAGGATGACACAGTGACATCCTCTCTTGATGCATATTATGCCACACATTCAAATTAACTGCAATACAAACCAGCCAAAGACTGGTTAATAAGTAACAGCTTTGAGACTGGTTCACCATTTTTTATTACAGACTAAATTGATTGAATGTATGACATGTTAGAATTTATCACACAAAGAATGTGTTATTTGTTTGATAAATGTAGTGTCTGCCTTGGACCTGAGTTAGGTTTATCTTTTGCAGGAATGGTAAACAGAAAACAGGGCAGGGTGACTTATCCTGGGAGATGAATACCTACTGAAAGGAAGAAAAGTCTTTATCACCTGTAGCATGTATGGAGAAATTTAGGAATCAGGTATACTATAGTCTACCATAAAAATCAATATCTGTGTGGTTCCTAGTGTTCAGCCAACTTACGAATTTTTGTTCCCAAGTTCGCCTATTATAAAGTGGCTGGCAGATTTCCCCTGAGCATAAATAGTAAAGTCAGAAAGGGAGTGGCTGTTCTGTGAAAAGTGTGTTCTGAGGTATCTCTGTCCTCTATATTTTTTCCTGTAAATTCTGGTGTGTAGTTGCTATTTCGTTTCATCCACACAGTTACCATGAGAGCATTTGGTAGATTGGATCAGATATATCACATCTGGTGAATGGCATGTGTAGGACCCATGGATTTATATTGTGGGAGATGGTGTTAAAACTTTGCTGAAGTCATGGTATATCATGATTATGTGTCCAATCAAAACAGCTCAGATTTCAATATGTGAATATCAAGTATCTAGTGTAATGTTTTCGGATAATACTCTTTGAACAATCTATGGTTTTCAGAATGATTCCCATATTGTTTTGATGGCAAAATGGTGTCAGCATGATGCTCTGTGATGCAACTTGTTTTTCCTGCTTTCTTTTGTTTTAATTTTCTAATGCGAAGTTGTATAACAAAATAATCAAATGTTAAAGGACCAATATTAAGGTTACAAAACCAGCTCTTCAAAAGTTCAGAAACAGCACAGTTAAGCTGGTCTGTGCATGACTGGATTTAGTTGCTTAGTACTCATGAAGTGGCCATAGTCTTTAACTGCACAATCACATACAGTACTTTCCATAGGGTCCCTGCTTTAATCAGTGAATGGGAAAGATAGTCTCAGTTAATCAGCAGTTTTCTGATATTTTGTCTTATTCTCAATATTCAGTGTGTGGCTCTGAGCACATTTACTGTATTTACTGAGCATTATTTATACCCATCTCTGAAGATATAATTATTCATTTCCTCATGAGCTTTTGAAGGCCACAGATCATTAAAGTATCTGTGTGCTTTATAAATATTAATTACGTTTACCTTTAGTGAAATGCAACTCCTTTATTGTCCATGTCCCCATGTCCCCTCTGTGAAATGCAAAGAGGCATAAGTATTAAGGTCAAAAGCATCCACTAATTTTGGGTGCCCAATCTGAGATTAACCCCGCCCCCCCAAAACAGATGTCCAGAGTACTCTGCATTATATATATATTTGAAACACACCACTCCTTTGACTTCATTTGCTTTTCATAACTTTTTTGACCTGGAGGGATGTGGGCAATGGGGTTCTGCAGGGCTCGCTCCTCGGGCCCGCACTGTTCAACGTCTTCATCAGTAAAAACCATCCTGTTCAAATTTGCTGATGACACTAAGATGTGGATGGATGTGGGCATGCTAGAAGGTAGGCTGCAATCAGACCTAGACAGGTTATAGGGGTGGGCGAATGAGAATAGGATGGGATTCAACACTGACAAGTGCAAGGTGATGCACCTGCAGAGGAAGAACCAGAAGCAGACCTACAGGCTGGGGAACTCCCTTCTCATCAGTGCAGAGGCAGAAAAAGATCTTGGAGTCATCATTGATTCCAAGATGAACATGGGCCAAGATGAACATGGGCCAGCAGTGTGGGGATGCAGTCAGGCAGGCTAACCATACACTGTCATGCATCCACAGATGCATTGCAACCAGGTCCAAGGAGATGATCCTCCCCCTCTATGTGGCACTGGTCAGGCCGCAGCTGGAGTACTGCATCCAGTTCTGGGTGCCACACTTCAAGAGGGATGTGGACAACATGGAGAGGGTCCAGAGGAGGGCCACTCGTATGATCAGGGGGCAGCAAGGCAGGCCCTATGAGGAGAGGCTACAGGACCTGAACCTGTTCAGCCTCCACAAGAGAAGGCTGAGGGGGGATCTTGTGGCCTGTTATAAACTAGTCAGGGGGGATCAGCAGGCATTGGGGAAGTCACTGTTTCCCCAAGCACTACCAGGAGTGACAAGAAATAATGGTCACAAGCTGGCAGAGGGTAAATTCAGATTATACATCAGGAGGCGCTACTTCACTGTCAGGGTGGCTGGATCTGGAACCAACTTCCAAGTAAAGTGGTGCTGGCTTCTACCTTGGGGGTCTTTAAGACAAGGCTAGACAATCACCTTGCTGGGGTCATTTGATCCCAGTACTCTTTCCTGCCATGGCAGGGGGTTGGACTCGATGATCTGCTCAGGTTCCTTCCGACCCTACAAACTATGAAACTATGAAATCAACCTTAAGTCAGACACCTAGAAAATTAAGAACACCCAAACAATTACCAAATCTGAAAACTCTGGCTTCAATGCTTTGCTAAACACCATATAATAAATAATAACCTTGTGGCAGAGAATTCAGTGCTCCAAGGCAGAATTCAAGTGTTTTTACTATAAAATTATCCTTTTTCTGCTTGCAGTTCCTTTCCTCATGCACTATACATTTCCAACTTCTCCAATAAATGAAGCAGAGGAACTTTAGTAAAGGTTATATATTATTATTATTTACTTAGTGTAGATTTAACCTCAGTTCAAAACCACACTTTAAAGTGAATGAGGTAGAGGTCCTGTGGATAAACCATATGTGAAATATTAATATTTCAAATAATTAAATACTCGGTCATAATGCTTATGTATAATGGAACCAAACTATGCTGCACAGAAATGCCAACAGAAAAGTGATCTAAGTTGTGTGTGTTTGATTTAAACACTTTCATAGACATCAGGGCTAGAAGGGGCCTCGCAAGATAGTTGGGTCCAGCCCCCTGCCCAAGAGGCAGGAAGTCAGGGGAGTCAAATGATCCCAGCAAGATAAGCATCCAAGTTTCTTGAAAGTGTCCAGAGTAGGTGCTTACACCACTTCTGTGGGGAGTCTATTTCAGACTCTGGGGACATGGACAGTAAAGGAGTTTTTTCTTACATCCAGCCTAAAACAGTCTTCCAGGAGTTTGTGACCATTAGACCTGGTATTCCCTTGGGGTGCTCTGGTGAACAGATGTTCTCTCAGTTCGTGATGTACATCCCTTATATACTTATAGGTAGCCACCAAATCTCCCTGAGCCTTCACTTCTCCAGGCTGATAAGTCCCATGTCTTTCAGCCTCTCCTCATAAGGCCTGTTCTCTTATCCTCTAATTATGTGCATGGATCTGCTCTGGACTCTAGAAAGGATGTAGAGAACCTTGAGAAAGTGCAGAGCCCAGAACTAGATGCAGTATTTTAGTTGTGGCCTCACCAGGACCAAGTAAAGTGGAAGGACGACTTCCTGAGTCTTGTTTGAGATGAATTGCTAGATGCTAACCAGGGTTTTGTTAGCTTTTCTAGCTGCATCATTACATTGGTAGCTCATGTTCATCTGGTAATCAGTCATGACCCCCAAGTCTCTTTTGGTTGTGGCGAGTGTAGCATTGTCAAGTATGATGTGGATTCCCACCCCACTCCCTGAGGTGGAACATCTTGCATTTCTCTGTGTTGAATGCCAACAGGTTTTGATCCACCCACCTTGTGAGCCTGTCCAGGTCAGCCTGAATCACCAGCCTATCCTCTAGTGCAATCACGGTTTCCCAAAATTTGGAGTCATCAGCAAATTTTGCCAGTCCATTTCTGACACCTGAATACGATTGTTTATAAATATATTAAAGAGTACTGTTCCAAGAACGGAGACCTGGGGGACACCACTGGTTACCACGCATGGTGCTGACCTGGTTCCATTGACTATCACTCTCTGGGTCCAACCACTGAGCCAGTTCCCCAGCTGTCAGACCAGAAGGTTGTCAAGGCTGTAGTTCCGCAGTTTTACCATGAGGACTTAATGGGAGACCAAGTCAAAGGCTTTTTTGAAGTCCAAAAACTTATATCAACATCTTCTCCCTTGTCCAGATGTGTCACATGGTCATAGAAGGAAATGAGGTTGAGCAAGCAAGATCTACCCACAATGAAGTCATGTTGGCTCTCTCTCAGAATGTTGCATTCTGTTAGCCTGTTTTTAAGGGTTTCTTTGGTGATTTTTTCTAAATAACTTATATGGGATTGAGGTCAAACTGATTGGCCTGTAGTTCCCTGGATCTTCCTTCCTCCCTTTCTTGAAGATAAGCAACACAATGACCCTCTTCCAATCTTCAGGAACCTCTCGTGAGCATCACAAGTTCTCAAATATCCTCGCCACTGGTCACCTTATGATGTCAGCCAGTTCCTTTAGTACTCTTGGGTGCATTCCATCCAGGCCAGCTGATATGTGAATGTCCAGCCTCTCGAGGTGCTCCCTTATGAGACCTTTACCAATGATGGAATACAGGCCCCTGGGAGGTAGTAGACTTCATGGGCCAGGGGGTCAGGGCAGCAGATCACTTCCTCTGTCCCCCTTAAGAGGGAGTCGCCCATGACAATCATTCTTCAGTTTTTCCTTGGGTTGGTTGCAAGATACCCTTTTTCCTCAAGTGCTGGAATTGGCAGGTCAGCTGGCTGTCCAGGTGCTGTGAGGAATTTGTACTTGCTGCAAAGGTCCAGGTGGGTGGTAACTGTGGTGCAGTGTGCCTTGGGGTTGGAGACAACCTTCATCCAAACATCCTCTAGCTGTTTTTCATGGCAGTTTCTCTTGTCCACCCTTTTCCTGCCATCTATCCTTGTGCTCCCCTCTCTATTCTTCAGGTGAAGAGTCTGGCAGTAAGAGTCAGAGTCGATCTCTTCTTTGCCATCCCTGATGACATGCAGCCTTTGTACCGCAGCCTGGAGCAACCTGATCCGACAATCCAGAGACTCCAATAGAGAGAAAACCTCACAAGGGGAGGTGTCATTGCTCCTGACCCCAGGTGCCTGCAGTCATTCCAGGTGGCCCCCAAACCAAGAGCTGGGGGCCCCAACTGAGTAGAGGCCAGAACCATGGTTTCTATTTGGGTGGAAGCCTCAGTGGTACTAGAAGGGTGGATCCCAGATGCAGCAGGGATTTTGAGTGTGTGGCTTGTCACCACCATTGCACAGGTAGTAGTCCAGGCTGCTGCTACTTTTCAGACTCACCACCTGGAGCCTTGTGTCCCTCCTGCTCAAACTCCAATGCTAACTCATGCACTGGGGTCCAGAGCCCACCTGTTTGCTCGGCTCTGTAGGGGGCTGGACTAAGGAGGAGCTGGGTGGGGGGAGGTGTGACCCTCCTTGGCTCCTCTCATCTACATCCTGCTCCTGACTAGTGTCCTCCCACCACAGGTCCCACTTACCCCCTGGATCCACACTGGAGGCTAAGGTCGGGGTCTGACAGAGAGGGTGTTCTGCTCTCGAGGGCACAACAGACTTGCACCTGTACGTCTATGCCTGAGAGCTGAGCCTGAATGAATAATGTTATTTATATATATAAAATAATATTCTCCTACTACTACTTCTAAATCTACTACCTCACAGGGGCCTGTATCCCATCATTGGTAAAGGTCTCATAAGGGAGCACCTTGAGAGGCTGGACATTCATATATCAGCTGGCCTGGATGGAATGCACCCAAGAGTACTAAAGGAACTGGCTGACATCATAGTGTGACCAGTGGTGAATTATTCTGGTGCGCAGTTGTTGTTTGGTCTCTCCTATGTATTTTCCATCAGGGCGTTTGTGCATTGGATGGATACTAAAAATCATGGACTAAATATAGACATTGGATTTATGACACATTATAATCTGCCGCACATCTGACTCCCCAGGTACTTCTCCACTATTCATCCCCCTTCTCTTCCCCTCCCCCTGCCAACCTGTCTCTCACCCATTGACTCCTCAATCTACAACTTCACTGACTGCCTGTCTTGTATGCATACCAGCACAGCCTCTGGATTCTTTACTTTTCATTCCATCCAGGAACAGCACACACCAACTGCTGAAACTTTCTTAGCCCGACGAAGGGTTTTTTAACCCAAAAGCTTGCTTAATAATTGTTTTCCATCTATTTAAGTTGGTCTAATCAAAGATATCAGATTCAACCAAAGAACCTTGTCTGCCTATGCCCTTAGACCAATATGACTACAACCTACATCTCTTTAATGAGACACTTCATTTCAATTAGGTCTATATTTATAATACGAGTGGTACTGGCATGAAAATGGAATGAAATAAAGGTAAATCAGTCTTTTGCATCAATGAAATCCATGATATTTTATACCATACTTTGTTATTCAAAAGACTCAAAGTTTCTAAGTGTTCTTTCGCTTAGTATCCTGTATGTGACCTTGCTGTAGAAACATTATCTGCAACACTCTTAAGAACATTAGTTTCTTGTGTAGTTCCATTTTAAAAATCAAATAAAAATCAATATTTATTTGGTGACATTATATAGCTGAGTTAGGCATATTTATAACTCCATCAGTTATGGAATTTAGTTCCAAAAGATGTTCAAAAGATGCTGACTTTCTTGGAAACTACAAAAAAATGAGCCTATAAAGTATGAGAATAATAAAAGATGGTCTGTTTATAGGCAGGTTTCTTATTACAGAGAACATCACATGCTGGAACCCTAGACAATCATGGTGGGTAATAAAACAGCTACAAAGCAGCAAGACATCTTGCTTTACTTGTGTCAGGTTGAATTTGTATGCAGTAAAATATTCAGATATTTTCATATTATAATAAATTGATACTAAAATAGGAATTCTTTGACAGAACTAGCAGTGGTAAATTCATTGAACTTGATTAAAAACTCCACAATGACCTATTTTTGAATTATATCTCCCATTTTTGAGAGATTAAAGAAGGTTTGTACCTTGTTACTAGTTCTCATGCTCACCTTTTTCTAGTATTTTTAGTATTTTAAAGGCTGGCTACTATGCATGATTCTTTAAACCAGTACTATTTAGAAAAAGAACTGACTAGTATGTAATAGATTCTAGCACATGGCTGAGGTGATAGAATTTAAGGTGGAAAACCCTTTTGTTCATATAATCCACTATTATTGAATCAATTATAAAAACAATATGTGAAAAAAATATGTATGAACTGGTATGATATGATAAAAGCTTGGGAGCACAGGTATAAAAGCTTGGGAGCACAGGTAAATCAGAGCAATCTGTTTTGGAACCATACATTAAACATCAACGTACAAATTAAATTTGTTTTGGTAGTCTTTCTAGAGTTGTATTGCATTGCATCTATTTAGGGAAAAAAAAAAGAGTTGATAAATTTAAGTAATTTTAAGCTATAAAGTTAATGTACCATAATAGCACAGGAGAGGACTTTTGTTTAGTCAATCAGATTTCTCCCTTTTAACCTGTATGTTTTAAAGTCATTGTTGTATTTGTATTAATAAGAAATAGGGAAGACAGGAGATAACTAGCATAACTGGCTGGACAAAAGTAATTTAAAATGTAAGCAGGCCAGCATAATGGCCTTAGTATGCACAATGTTAGGTTTTAAAATCCTTATTTAGAAATATAAATAAAACTGGGCCAATTTTCAGAAGTGTAACATACTCACAAATCCTGTCTTACTGGTTTGATAAACCAAATGTTTCAAATCAAATTGACCCAACCAAAAATATTTCATAATAAAACGTCAGAATTCTACTATTTAAAATTTTTCAGCAACAAGTTCCCACAGGAAAAAAAAGGTGAAAAACTGAATTCTAGTTCTAATGCTATCTCTGATCCTGTTGTGTGGTAAACTGACTAATACTAGACTTTTAATGGAAATTTCCTGATATTTTATACATATAAAATTAGATGCAGCTCACTAAATGACACATAAGCATACCGATCCCTTCACCCAAAAATACACATCTTGCCTCAGAAGAGTAATCCTATTCTGCACAAAAAGAAAAATCGTGTTTACATTTTCAGTGGGCCTCCAGAACAGAAGTGCTGAGTGGGGAGTTACTTACAGATGGCCAACAGGAAATATTTGGGAGCTGTTACACACTCTATTTAATGACAATTTCAAGTAATATGGGATTAGGACTCCCTACCTCCCAGGAGAGTGCTCATCAAGAGACTGCTAGCACTGTGACTTTCTTTCCACTACGAGGGCCAGCTTCATGTTGAGATACAGAGGATGTCCTTAACCCTGTCTAGCAGGCCCTACTCATTAAGACACACTCCTAGGAGGTGGGAAATATTGGATTAAACCCATTTAGGAAAGGTCTACAGCCCACATGTCTCACAGCAAATGTCCCAATAAATAGGGCAGGTGGTAAGTGTGGGGAAGGAGGCTAAAGGTGTCCACTGCAGCAACTACTTCTTCAAATAGTTACTTAACATGGCTGTTCTGCCTAATTCCCAAATTTCTTTGGCAGAGATATTGCAATAACTACTTATGAATAAAACAAGAAGGGTACAGTGATGTTTAATAACTACCAGGTAGAGGCACTACTCAACCACATATCATCAAAACCAATGTCTTCCAGAAACTTGATTTATTCCCAGAACTGTATATAAAACAAAGTAACAGAGGGGCATTTTTTTTTTGCTTAGATATTTTTATCTGCAAGTTCGCATACATGCAGAATGTTAACAAGTGCACCTTAACGGGACCTAAATAGAAACTTGCATGTGATGCTTAGATACCTAGCCAGAAATTGCTATAATACTAAAGAGATGAACCTTCCAACTAAGTAGATTTCTGTTGTTATTTCTTACTAAACAGAGTCATGGCTACATTTTCCTCCATAACATAATTGCTATTCCCTGTTACAGTCGTCTTCTGACAGCTCCAATTTATTCAACTCAGTGCCATGTACAATGGTAATACAGTAACAAAGTCCCTCCTGCATTGTTTCTATAATGAGTTATTAACTTTGCACTCATTAGAAAAGTCAGTTTTAGTCCAATCTCGTATAAGTCACACACTAGACCCTACTTAGAAAAAATTCTGATCATTAATTTCAAAAACATGCTCAGTTTCACCTAAGAATTATCCTCAAAGGATACTCTACCTGCAACCTAATTATTAGGTTAGAAATTTCTGACTTGGAGGTCAAGATGTTGTGAATATAACTGTTTTCTTGCTTCATTAATCTTACTCTTGCCTCTACAAAATAGGGGGTAAAGTATTATAGACAAGTAACCAATTCAAGCAGGAATAATCCATTAGATTTTTCTTATTCAGGTTTCTCTCATTATCATTTTGCTTTAAATATGAGGTCAATTAATTTATAGCTTCAAATATCAAAGTTATTTTATGGCTATGATGTCCCATTACATTCTTATTTTACCTCAGTGCTCATCTGGTTAGGAATCACTGTCAAACAATGGGACAATATTCACCCTTGGTATAGCTCCATTTGTTTCAATTGTATTGCATCAGGGATTAATTTGGCCAGGGCTTCTGTACATGTGACAATGTGGACCAATTACTACAGGCATAAAGGATAAAATCCAGGAGTTTATGAAGTTAAAAGGGTGTTTTGCCAATTATCATCATGGCTAGCATTTAACTTATGTTGTGCAAATTTATGAAATGATACCAAATGCATGCAATACTATAGACATACATGGAGATGACAATGTCACACAGAGAACTGCGAAATTTGGAATATTGTGCACACAGAACTCATACAGCATCAATTAATGTCAGTCTCTTGTCTTGTTCTCTACTTTTTTTCCTGTGGGGATTTAAAATTTTTATCCTTGTCAACCCTTATGTAATCTCAGGAGTCTAATAACTCTAGGTAAAAGCAGTCATATTTTCAAAACAGGATTCCTGCTAGCTCCTCAGTCCTATGCAACTTGTTCCATGCTGCTTCAGAAGAGCAGCATAAAAATCCTGAAACAGGATATAGGAATAAGGGACGTTGCAAAGTGGTTCTATCAGCTCAGTGAACTTTGAATTTGTCTTCCATTACTATTGTCTTACTCTTTCTTCCTTTACTAATACCCTACAATTTATTCCTCCTCTTCTTTGATCCATCTTTATCTGTCCCTTTGTTTCTTGTCATTTCCTTTTGCTTTTCCTCCCCTTCTCTCATCTGTTTTTCCCATTTCTACCTTTCTGTTCTCTTTATCTCCCATCTTTCTCTTCTTTCATACTTCTCTCGCCCTACTTCCCCAGCATGTTTTGACTTTTTCCTCTACACTTTCTAATGTCACTGTACCACTGAGAGGCACCATACTGAACTAAAACAAGTTTTACCCTTCAGATTTAAAGATGTGAGTCATTCATTGAAATTTTAAGCAGATACAATACAATACTAAGTAGACACATTCCTGTGCACTCAGGAATAAAGGGGCAAAGTGGTTAATAGAACTGAAAACACACAACAATCATATGTCATGAAAACATAGCATTCTGTATAGAGAAAGGAAGCACTGCTTCATGAATTCTTTCCTGTGATTAACTTGTAGATTTTGCTTTTTACTAAGCCATCTTATTAGAATTAGAATTAGCCATCTTATTAGAACTCAGCAAAAAGCTCCATCTGATCCTGAAATAGTTCCAGAGGAAAACATTATATTATTACTTTTATTGTAAGTTGGGTATGTTCTCTACCAATAATACCCCAGTTCTGACTGCAGATGACAATTCAGTAGCAATAGACTGAGACCCAAAATCTTCACAAAGATGCATCAACTTGAAGCTATTGAGTGTATGTAGATGAAACGGAGGCCCTAAATTGAAGTTGTGAGTTTAAAAAAACACTGCTTCAATCTAAGGCTGATTAAACCCCTATGTCGCGCGCATACCTTACTGCCTTACCTGCTTATCCAGTGTGGAGGGGAGGGCAAGTTTCCAGTGGGCAGAAGAGTCCCTGGGCTGTGGGGCTGGTGTTTTCCTCTGTGGCAGTGGCAGTCCCACCCCAGGCAGTACCCACCTCCAGGCACCCAGCTCAGGCAGTCCCGGAGGGCACCACAGCTACAGAGGAAAGCACTGGTTCCCCCCATGCAGCTCAGGCAGGCAGGCAGGCTCCAGGGGGGCGAGGAATAAAAAGGTCAGGCTCACCACTTTTCTTGCACGGAGCCTGCTTTCCCAGGCTGCCTGCAAAGCTTCCTACAGGGCTCCTGAGCTGCACAGAGCCCAGTGCTTCACTCCACAGCTTTAGGGCAGCAAATTAAAACTTCTCAAAGAACTTTTAGTTAGCACAAGTCATTTAAGGTGTATTATGCTGCTGATTTCCTACAGTGGTTAGAATTAATGTGCAATACACTGTTGAGGCATGCAAACACCAACACCATTGAAGTGGCACAAAAGTATTTAGCCCTCCTTAAAGTGGTGTGCACTTTCACTTCTCATTTTGTCTACACACAGCCATTGATTTTTCTAAATTATCAACTCTATTAAAATAGTAGTTGCAGACAGATTTTAACTTGCCTGAAAAAGGTTAACTTTGCTTTTCTCAAAATATTTTAATAATAATGTATAATTCGTTGAATAAACAGACTTGCATCTGTGGATTGGTGCCAGCAGTGTAGAGCAGCAATTATCTCCAGATAATTGAGCTAACCTTGACCAATCTAGCTGGGGTTCTGAAAGCAGTAACCACAGCATGAAATTCAGCAACTTTACTCTGCTACTTAGATGAGAAGCTGTTCAAAAATTCTATTTGGTAAATAAAATTTAATATATAAATATACAAATTTAATGTACAGCTGGATGGATTATACTGTGAAACACCTGAGGTTTCATATTGATCAATAAGCATGAAGGCATTAAATACTTACCTCTTTCAGTGAGCACCATCCAAACTGCATCAAATGAAACAGGGATTCCTAGGGGAAAGAAATAAAAAAGGTCATTCCATAAAATACTTTCATAGTTCTCAAGAAGATGAATCAATATTAACATTGATATTTCATGCATTTTAAGTGCTTCTAGCTAGGATAAATAAGCCCTGCAGCTGGGACTAGTTTGCCTGAGTACTTGTGTCACCTTATATAAAACTAGCTTGGGAATCTCTGGATGTGTCTATATAGGCATTAGATCTAGGAGCAGTTTACTCATGAGTAAAAGTACTCATAAGTAAGTGATGCTGGTCAGGCATCTACACAGGCAAAGAAGCGGGAACAAATTTGCTGCTACATGGAAGCAAACTGCTCTCACTTCCTGGGTCACTGCAATGGGCCCCTGCTGCCACCAGGGGGGAGCTCTAGGATCCCCTTGGGTGCTAGCAGGGAGGACTGAGCCAGGAGACAGTTGTGTCCTGGCTGGGGCTGGGACATTGCCCCACCTCAGCAATAGGCAGCTCACCAGGGGCAGGAAGCAATGTCCCCCTGCCTCAGCAGCAGAGAGCTCCTGGCCCTAGCTCCCTGAGTGAGACAGGGGACATGAAAAGAGCTTCAGGGGAGGGGCAGGTTCAAGCCCTTTGCTCTGATCCACTGGTGGGGCAGCTAGCAGCAAGCCCCTGGCTGGGCAAGGATTCTCTATCCAGCTGGGGGCTTGCTACTAGCTGCCCCACCAGTGGGTGGGGCACAGAGCTGGGACCTCCCCCTGACTGGGACAGTTCCTAGCCCCCACTCCATGTTCATGGGGTGGGGGCTGGAGAGGCTGTTCCCTGCTTGCTCTGTGATTGCAGAGCTAGATGGGAAACAGGCTGGAGAGCTTGTTTCCTGCTCAGTTCCATGATCATGGAGATGGCTGCGAAATAAGCACCCCAGCCCCTGCCAGCAGGGAGTTCCCAGCACCAGCTCCATGGTTGCAAGGCTGGCATTAGGAGATCCTTACCCTAAGGATTTCCCAGCCCTGGCCCTGTGACCACAAAGCTGGCACTGAAAGATAAGAATCTCTTAGCCCCAGCTCCCCATTGTGATCTTGGAGTAGAGGACTTGGAGCTCCCTGCTGCTGGGGCAGGGGGACAGAGTCTCTACACAGGCTCTGGTGGTGGAGTGTGCCCCAGTAGCAGGCAGCTCCCAGGGCCAGGGAGAAATCTCTTGCTCCTAAAGGCTAACTGACTGGGAGTAGATGTACTCCAGTCAGGCATCTACATGAGTGCTACTGTGCAGTTACTAAATTACAAGTAAACTTGCTACTTGAATTTGCAGGTAGCAAATTTCCTCATGATTAGCGAGGTTTACTGCACAGTAAGTGTATGTATATGTAGACACACACCTACTGTGCAGTAAAGCATACCATGTATGTAGTATACAGAGACATATCAAATACATGGTTAGCTCCGGGTAAATATTCTACCAAAGGGATATACAACTTCACAGATTCACAGGCTGGGGGGTGCAGGTTACATGTGCCTTGCCTTCTGCATGGCAGGCATCTCCTTGGTGTACCATGCCATTGCTCCCAGACCACACAGAATCCCTGGGTCCCACTGGGCACCTCTACTTGTGCTATTAATTCAAAGTAGGCTTACTGTGCATCTATACATGTTCCCTCTTGGGAGCAGATTTGCTTCCAATGGGAACAGCCTAAAGCTAGCTGGGACCTGTCCCAAAACTGAACAGCTCTGCACATCTGGACAGCATGTGTAGAGTTCCCCACACAGCTCAGGGCTGGCTAGGAACTGTCCTGTTCTGGGGCAGGTCCCAGCTTGCTCCAGGCTGGACAGGGAACTCTCCTCATGCAGGGAGCTCCTGGCCCCAGCTCTTCAATTAGAGCCGGGTTTGGGACATTGCTCCCTGTCCTTGGCAGCTGCCTGTGGCCAGGGTGGGCTCAGGACCAGGACAAAGTCCCCCCATCCTGGCAGCAAGCAGCATCTGGTCCCAGTTCTCCAATTGCAGATGGGGCTGGGAGATTGCTCCTTGCCCCTGGAGCTGCCTACTGCTGGGGAAGGCTCTGATCATTGAGCCCAGCTGGGACAATGTCCCACTTCCCTGACAGCAGGAAGCTCCTGGCCCCAGATCTGTCATCAGAGCAGGAGCTGGGATATTGCTGCCTACCCCTGGCAGCTTCCTGCTGCTGAGGCAGGCTCCAATTGCAGAGCCCAGGTAGGACAATGTCCCCCTGCCCTGGCAGCAGGAACTCCTGGTCCCAGCTCTTCAATTACAGCCAGGGCTGGAAGATTGCGTCCTGTCCTTCGGAGCTACTTGCTGTCAGGGCAGGGAGACATTGTCCCAGCTGGTTTCCATGATCAGATCAGCAATCATGGAGCCAGGTCCAGGAGCTCTATGCTGCCACGAAAGGGGGACATTGTCCCAGCCTTGGCTCTGTGATCATATCTTGCCCCAGTAACAAGCAGCTCCCCAGGAAGGGGATTCATTACCTGTCCGCTCCATGTTCTTGGGGAACCCTGACACAGGACACAGACTGTCTGACTCACAAAAAATCGCCCCCCCCCCCCAACAGAAGCTGATTAAGATGCAGTGCGAGACACACCTAAAACCCTCCAGATAAGGGTGACAAAAGTGGAACAACTGCCCTAGGTCTCATTTGCATCTGAGATGGGAACAGATGACCATTCATTTACATGAGAGATGGAGAACAAAAAACCTTAAGCAGAGACTGCAGTGAATTCTGGGGTCAGCGAAGCAGGGGAGCACTGCATGATGGGGAAGCTGTGTTCCAAATGCTAATCAACCCTCACACCCAGCTCAGCATTTATCAGACCAGTTCTAATGTGGATTTACAAAGGATTTTTACTTCCCCCCCCCCACACACACACACCACTAAGCAAAACTAAGTTTATTGGGCATCTCGGGCCGTACACTCCCCGGTCCCACTATGGGAGGCCTATGTAAACTTAATTGGCTACAACTCGGTTGCCGGGTTAGGGAATGCTGAGGCAATAGACAGAGTCAGAGGGGGTATGGGCAACATTTGAACAATGGTACAGGGTTCATCACAGCGTCCAGCCCGTTGGAGCCCTGTCCATAAGTGTTGTCATACTTTTCCCGAGATGACTGGTGGAAGTCCTCTCCACAACAGGTTATGAACACTCTAATAATTGCCTTAAGTCTGTTAAAAGACTATAATAAGATCTGGAAAAGTCATGCTAAGCTGAGGCTTGTTCATAGCAAGTAAAAATCCAAAAACCCTGATGCTGCAATCTATTGTTTCTGAAGACACCAGGAGATATCCCATCAAGTATATCTGCTATCCATAGGAATGTCAAACTGGCTCCAAGTAGATGTTTCCTGAGTATCAATCAAGTTCCTGAGATGTTCCACCCAGATAATCCCTTGTCAATAGAAAAGACAATTTGATTTACAATATTGAGAATGCTTGAAAGAAACTGAACTGGGGGTATAAAAATCTGTAAAAGCAGCAGTGTGTGTGCTGACACCACTCGCTTTCTTCTGGAGAGGCTGCTGGAGGAAGATCATCTCCCTTCAAGGATCATGCTGAGAACTTTGACCTGTCAGTTTTGCAACCCGAGTGCCTTGGACTGGTGAGATACCAGCTCTCTCTCTCTTTTCTCTTCTTTCTCTCTAAGCATAGATTTCTAAACTTGAACTGTATTAGTTAAGTTTGAGCTAAGTTTCCCCAAATACTTAGTGAAACCAGGGTATACTGTGATTGTTTGTGTTGTTTTTCCTTTGCATGTCTATTACTACTAGTGTCAATATATATTTCATCTACTTAGCAATAAATAACTTTTATAGTCAAACTGGTGGTAACTGGGTATATTTTGCCTTCTTTACTTCTCTTTCCCCACTTGCTCTGCAACAACACCTCTCTTACCTAAGCTAAAGATCTCTGTAAAGAAGCCTAGAAATACTGTGGGGTCTGCTCATCAAGAGACTAAAAGATTGGGATGTGCTGAGTTCGAAACACATAAGGGGATCAGCTTGTACAGGCTGATTGACCCAGTTTGGCTCAGACGTGCCCTAATGAACTGAATGCTGGCCCATGAGGGTGTCATCTGGATTGTGTGCTTGTGTCTGACTGTGGTTATTGTTGCTCTGATGAACTGATTCTTGGCATATGAAGGTGTCAGCCTGTCCATGCTGATCAACCCGGCCAGGTCAGGCATATCACTTTAATCTGTGTGTGTGTATGACTGATTTGGGGACTGGAGGAACCCAGCCCCACTGAACTGAGTCCTGCAAGATAGCTCCATTGGGGGGTGAGGGCTTGCAGAAGGGAGAGATAGAGCTCCATTCAGAAACACAAGTAACACAAGCAGCACATTGATACCAAGACCCTAACCCTAATAAATGAGCACATCCCAAAGTAGCGGGCAAATCTGGTAACAGATTGTTCTACCACCTCCTGCTGCCCGGGGCTGACCAGGAGCAAATTTGCTCCCAGTAGGCCATGTACATGTGGGCTACTGCACAGTAACTGTGTCACAGTAAACCACGTATGATTTATTTCCAGGTAGAAAATTAACCATGCAGTTGACTAATTGACTGCCCAGTAAGAATCCGGACATGTAGATGATGATGCTCTGTTGCGCAGTCAGTTAGTCAACCGGGAAGTAAAACATCTCATGTATTCGCTTCCTGAGAACTCCAGGAGCAGGTTCCCTTTAGTGCACCATACCATACTACTCCACACCCCCAGGGATGAAGCAGGAAGTGGAAACTGGAAGAGGAAGAGGGAGCTCAGAAGGTGTGTGTAGACAAAATGGGGCCCTAACTTGAAGTGATGGGTTTAAAAAACAAAAAGCAAACAAAAAGCCCACATTGCTTCAGTTTAGGGCTGATTAAACCTCTGTCGTGCACACACCCTGCTAACTTACCTGCCCTCCCCTTCCTGCTGGAGAGGCAAACTGCCAGTAGGCAGAGCAATCCTTGGGCTGCGGAGGGGCTGGTGCTTCCCTCTGCAGCAATGGTGACCCCCCCAGGTCACACCCACCCACAGATACCCGGCTTGGGCAGTCCTTTCCTACCCAAACCTGCATTCACTCTTACCTCCTTGAAGCATCTTTCTATCTTTGCCACTGGAGTCAGCCTCCCTCCTCTGCCCAAAGGAGAGTTTCTCTCTGAAACAGCCACTCTCACCTGGCCGGGTGACCAGGTTTCTTAAGTCCCTGGCCCAGACATGGCTCTCTTCTTTTAGTGCAGGGCCAAAATTTGTTACTGGAAAATCCTGGCACCTCCCCCCCTGCCAAACACACCCCTGTCCTGCTGCAGACCTGCCATTCCTACACCACCTAAAATGGCAAGCCCCTGCCCCCAGACTTGCTAGCTCCACCTTCTAGGTCACCCCCTGTCTTGAAGTAAGCTACCTAAACTTACACTGGGATACACACAGACTTGTTGACATCCTTAGACAATATAATATCAAATAACAGTGTTTTTACACATAGTTTTTTTCTTTAAGCTTATTAATTATGATGTATTTATATTATAGTCTATATTATATATGTGATGGTTCCTATGCTGTTTATTTTTTTTCTTTATATTTGTGATGGATATTGATATTTGCCAACTTAAAAATGATTTTTTTTTTTATTATAGTGATGCTTAGCCTCAGCTCAAACTAAAATGCAATTGAATGAAGCTGGATACCATATATTGTACCAATAGAATTAAATAACATATCTTGTCATTACTTTTTGTGCAACAAAAATCAAAACACACAGCAGCTTCATTCCTTTGGACAGTTATACAAGGCATGATTGCAGCAACAAAGTTATTGATCTGGAACTGAAGTAAACATTACTTTTGATGAAATTCAGTTTTATGACAAGAATCTTCAATACAATTGTTTCCTGAAATAGAATATCATTATTCAAATTTTATATTTGAATGAATACAATAGCTCACATCTTAAATTTACTTGACATAAGTAATCTAGATATTATAGAGAGGATAGGTGCAAAAAAATCCATCATTTCTCAGTCTTTACAGGTCAAATTCTCCAAAAAACCTCAACTTTTTTCTTGCCATTGTGTCTGCATAAATACTTGTATTTTTCTGAGAATGAATTGTGAGACCAATGACCTCATTGGCAACATAGAAATAACATTTTTTGCCATGCTAATATTTATGCTAGAAATTCTTGATACAAACTTGTGCTATGATCCTGCAAATACTGATGCCTTGTCTACAGTGGGAAATCAATATGAAGTTAAAACATTTATTCTGGAGAAGGACACATTTAACTTTGTATCAACTGAGGGTGGTCTAGCTATTAGTCATTCAAACAACATCAGACAGTTTAGTATATACAGGCATTTCATACATGCTCCAGGGATGGGCGGATGTGGGGGTGGGGAGGGCACTTTAATTATAATGGTTCCAAGAACCACACTAATTAAAACACCAAGAGCATTTTGTGTGTCAGCATCCCCACACTTCAAAATGGCAGTGGGGGTGCTTTATCTAAAGCTCAAACTAACTTTTGCTGGTATATGAAACACAGAGGCTGGCTAGACCACAGTAGTTACCATGCTCTAGCAGACTCGATTAATCAAGGGTCTGTATTTACAGCACATTGGAGCAGCCTCCTGGCCTATGTACAGGCACCATACATGTCCCTACTGAATGTTCAGTTGTACTCATTAGAACTTTCCCTAAGTGAAGTTGGAAAGAATGGAAATGTTTGTGCAAAAGATATTTTCCTTTTACTGAATTTTTCATCAGTTCTTTTAACAAAGAGTCTGGTAGTTTTTTTATTGCTTCTTATCTGCTACAGACATACCCTTAACTTTAATTATGTAAACTGTCTTTAGCTTTTATGTTAAGCTTGTGCATACAGACTTGTGGGATCAGGTTCTTAAACTATTTTGAAATGTTTCCAAATGGGAAATTCAATCACAATTTTGAGGAAAGTAGAAAATGAAGAGGAATGTTATACCATTATAACAAGTTATGATTTTTTTTCATTTTCATAATTTCAACCATGTTTAGGATTGCAATATTCAGGAAGATCAGAGAGAGAGGTGGTGATGGTTTTTGATGTTGGTGTTCTTTTTATTTTCATTGGTTTGTTTCTTTGTTTTGTCTTGTTTAAAAACATTTTTCCTATTCTTTGAATGTGAGGTTAAGTTATTTGTGGTCAAATTAAAAAGAAAAATATGTTATAATATACTAAAAATCTTATCTTATTAAGCACTGGAAATGAAAATACTGCTGTTTGCTGTATGTCAAGTAGTCTGACATTATTTAGGTATCAAGGAGTGTGTCTACATGAGACAGTTTACTGCCCATTAGACTAATGTAACACACAATAGAGTCAGTGTCTAAACATTTACAGCAATTACTGCACAGTATATTAATCTAATTTGCCATTTTCTAGTACCTGTAAATACAACAGTTAAAAGTGCTTTATGATAGATACCTACAAAAGTTTTGCAGTTTTATTTGAAATCAGTTGCAGAATTATATGAAAGACATTTTGCAAAAAGAGACAGCATTCTATGAAAAAAGTAAGCAATTAAAATAAAAATTTCTAATACTACATGTTTATCAACTAGGATTGTTTGTATCCCAGAACCATTCCTTCATCTTTTAGGTCTATTGGACAAGGCCTTATGTTATATACATATATATATACACACACACATTACATATAGGTATATGATTTACTGAATCTGATCTATGAAACATATACTTTGTTTCATAGACCTTCCACAGCCATTATATATTATATTATAGTATATTATATTGTATTATATTACGTTATGGGTGTGGACAGTCTATGAAATATGAAGTATGTTTCTCATTCTCTTGGGTCCCCAAGGATACTAAAGATAGCTATGATGTCCCTAGGGCTCTATAACTGTGCTGGCTCCATCCTATGGGCGCCTTCTAATCTCGCCTGCAAGGTCTCACTGGTATAAATAAAAAAATAGGAGTCTGCCCTTGAGTTACAGCTTAGTCATGGTCTCGATGGAGCCCCATAAACCCTGTGGTTTATTAGACCCCTTGACAGGCCACACTGTAGGTATGCGATTCACGAGACACTCCAAGCCTTATGGGCTAGATGCGTGGCTCAAAAACCTCTCCTTTACCACATCCCATGCCTCGCAGGTGGTAATTAAGCATTGTTCCTTTTTATGAAGCCGCCATCTAGCTTGGCCTCCTGTCGCCACTACACCCTGGGCCCTTGCAGCTGCACCCTCTGGCACTGGGTTCTCCGCAGCCCTGTTGCTCTGCCCTTTGGAGCTGGGGCTTTCCACAGTAGCGTGTCCCAATGAGACCTCCTCCTTCCCAATAGCCTCAACTTGGTCCACTGGAACAAACAACAACCAAAATATGAACCTCTGGGCTATAACATAATACCAACAGTGCAGGGTACACTCTGTCTCTTTCGAAGAGGTAAACTTCTCCCCAGACATTATGTGCCTCACAGCCCAGGGTACTCGATGAGCTCACAGAGCCCCATTAGTCCTGTAAGCAGCATATCAGGTGGCCACAGTGTCTCTGGGCAGTTCTTCCCTGCAGGATCCCCTTTCCCAGGCAACTACTGGGGAATTAACAGCATTCAGCCCCAGCCCTGGTACTTATCTGTGCCCAGGGTCCTGCCTTCTTCCGGTCAGCTGACTGGGTGCAGGTGCAGGTGCAGGCTAATTCCCTCATTAGCCACGGCATCCTGCACCTGTGGGGGCTCTGTCTGGCTCTAGGGCCCTCTCTCTAGGCAGTTTCTGCCCTTAAGGGAGCAGGCACCTTGGTGCTCTGCAACAATGTTTTATAGACCATGTTCAGCAACTTATTTAAGCACATGTTTAAATCATCTCATTAGCCAGCACTAATTTGATTCACATGCCCTCTCCCTACCAAAGCTTTACAAAACATCTTAAACCCTATTAGCCTTTTCTTTTTTTTTTTTCTTTACAGCTATCAACCCAAGTCACAGGCTAATCAAAACTACCCACTTGCCCTTTCAGCATTGACATGTGAGATAATATGTTAGGTAAGGCTGTAGCAGCCATTAGATTTGTATCTGACTTTCTACTTACTAACAGGCATAGACAGGTGTGAGAGGTCTTTGACTAGAGGAGATACTGCAAGAACTAAGACATAGAGTCTCAAACATGAAAGACTTGATCTGGTAAGGCTTTTTACCTTTCTTGCTTTGTTCTTTGGCCTTCTGACCTTGAAAGAAAATATACTGCTGTGTTTGATATTATCAGATTCAGTGAATTATTTCATAAAAACCTTTCTACTAAACAATAGCTCTCCACTCAGACAACTCCAATGAACTGTGCACAAATTCTTCTGCAGCCTAGCAAACCCAGCTTTGGAACCCCAAACTGCCAATCAAAACACTTTGTATAAAACTAATGGGAACAGAAAAATATAAGTAACAAAAGTTGCAATTTTGTAGATACAAAATTGATTTTCTTCCAAATTAATCATTCACCACAGTGGGTTTGTGAAACATTCAGTAATGATCTTTCTTTGCAATCAGACAGGATGCAAACATCAGAGCATCCCAACTTTTACTTGCCTTGATGCAGTCCCATTGACACAGAAATCTATGCAATTCAGTTGTTCTTTTCAGAGAATTAAAAAACCCAAACAAAAGTGTCACGATGGTGTACAATTTACCAAAATGACCCTGCAAATGTATGTTACACTCAAGCACATACACAGTACTGCTAATAACTTCCTTGTGGTGAAGAAAAAACTTTATCAGCCTTCACATTTATGAACACTACAGTACCCTGTATTTACAAACCAGTAGATGGCAACCTCTATACATGTTATCTGTACATATGTAATAACAGCATACACAACCCATATATTTGATGTAAGACAGAGCTTTAGCTAGCAGGTTTTGAACCCTGTGAAACCCTTGCTATGTAGTGAAGGAAGGGAATAGGGAAGGGGATGTGATGCTGACTGCCAGTCAAGGGCAGTGGGGGAGGGGTGACAAAAACAGGGAGGGAGTCTTACCTCCTCTGGTGGCTCAAGTCCCTGACTGCTGTTGCTGCCACTGCAGGTTACTCTGTCTGGCCCAGCTGTTGCTGCTACAGCAGCAGCAGCACAGGTCCTAGCACCCGACTGGTATTGCAACACAATAGTAGCAGCAGCAGCTGTTGCTGGGGAGGGAGCTGGGACACAATTCTGGTGCCTCATAAAGGTGGTACCTGGAACTGGTGCCCTACTCATTTCAAGTTACCCTAGAGGCTACATGCCCACTACAGCTTTACAGCCTAACTTAGCTTCATTTATAAAATACTTCAGTGCTTCAGTTAGTCTCAGGACTGATTTCTGCACCACTCCATATTGAGTATAGCTGCACTGATTTCACAGAGGCTCCACAGAGATGCAAGGGTTTGCATAAGTGATCTTTTAGTAGACACTATTATTATAATATGAATAAATTCATTATTTTTATAGTTAACACATTTTTTTTAAATCATACACTTTAATATAAGGAGAGACTTTAGTTATTCTTAGAAAATAATTTATTCATAACATAAGCTAATTATACTGAGAACAGTGTCAAACATTTGTAAGTAATGAGAACTCAGAAAACTCGTCCCACTTTCTGCAGCCCTACACCAGGGATCACTTTAAGCACAGGATCATTTTAAGCAGGTAATGCTATATGTGAAATTTGTAGAGGTGCAAGTAAATAAACCATGTTCTTTAGACAAGTGATGATGTGGTATGTGTTGAATGGGGGGGGGGGGCGGGAAGCACAGTTGGCATCTGGGTCCAGAGCAAAGTCAGGTGCCTTAGTGAATACAAGAGCTGGATAGCCTGCTGCTTGAGAGAAGTCATTTGAGTTTCAGGGGCTGTCTATGAGCAAGGACAGGCTTGTCTCCCACAGCTTCTTTGAGATGGTTATCCTTTTCTAGGAGGGTTTGGAGGTCATTAATGATGTCCCTAAGGGGTTCAAGCTGGGTACTATAGCTGACAATAAAAAAAGATTCTGTTGTCCTTATCTTGGGGTTATATTTTAGCAGGTTGGAGAGGCATCTAAATCTGGCTTTGTTGTTCTGAGTGGCTACAGTTTTAAGATTGTATTGTAATTGTAGGAATCTCTGCTCCAGATCCTTAAGGTGTGCATCCCAGTCAATGGGATAAAAGCAGATACGACTGTTGTAACATAGAGCCTGGTTGTAGATGATGAATCTAGTAATGTACTTAGGATGAGAGCTACTCAAATGGAGGTTGCTGTAGTGGACATTTGTTTTCCGATAAAATGTATAAGGGATATGGCATTGCAAACTTTCAGTGGTGTCCAAGGAATGAATTTGCTGGGAGAAGTATTCCAGACTTAGCCTGATGAGGTTTTCTAAAGATTCCTCCCCATGCATATATATATAGCCTGCTTCAGCCAAACTGTCCCTGGTTACTGTCTGCAGTAGATGTTTATTCTTAGATAAGGTCAGACCCTAGAGCTATTCAACATACTTTAAATTCAGTTTAAATGCTTTGTGAGAGACAATGATATCTTTTATTGGATCAGCTGCATGGCTTGGGTAGGCTTAGACTCACTTTCAAACTGAGTGAATTCTTCTTTATATCTGTAGAAAAAGCAGGTACAGCAAGAACCAAAAAAAAATAAATAAATTCTGCCAGGCTGAGAAACTCAAGAAGAAGAAAGAGTTCCCAGGGATACCAGACAAAAAAAATCATAAAGGAAAGAATAGTTTGATTAGTGGACGAACAAGACCAGCAAGACCTTTCAAAGGAGAAGAGAGGACAGTTATCACCTGTGGTGTGAAGAAAGATTAAAGGAAGTAAGCTAAATTAGATGTCATGGAGTCAATATTGGTGTTAAGTTCCTGTTCTGTAGTCTCCATCCAGCTTACGAATTGCTGTCTTGCTGTTTTTAAGGTGTTTTGTAAATTTCCCTTGAGCATCAAGATAGGTCAGAAAGTGAGTTGTTCTGTGAAAAGCTGTCAGGACTACAGCCTTGAATGAAGGGCTTTGACCAACACAGCTATCTACCTCAACCTGCCACCCTGCTTCTGCTAGTACTTCTGCTTCCTGCAGTCCCTTCCCAGCATCTGATGAAGTAAGCCCCCTGACTACAAATGCTTACACTATACATCTCTGATTTAGTTAGTCTACAAAGGTACAAACCTACTCTGCTTTATGCCTGACTTCAGAATAACAGAGTGGACTATGTTTCTCTGCAGTTGGAGGAGAACCATCTCGTTAAGAAATGTGATCCATTTAATATAGTTTAATTAATCCTCTGATTAAGCTTTTAATAAAATTAAAGAACTTAGAATAGTAATAGTTTCATGTTGGTGGTTTATTGCTGGAGTGGTATAAAGTGAAAACAGTGCAAGTATTGACTTTCAAGTCTAGTCAGCTAAATTGTGCCATGCACAAGCTTGATGCTGATGTAAGCTGGACTGCATGTCAAATAAACATGTACAGTCCTGTCTTGCAGGAGACTTACAACTAAAAGGCAGGTGGAACGGCTTTAAGAGATGTTCCTAAACTACATTATTATTGTTGCTCCCTTGCTTTTGCCTTCACTCTCACCATGTCAATGTCTTTGAAAATATCTTGTTAAATTTCACAGTTTTTAAATGTCTGATTTGTTTCATCTGCTTTCACAACCCATCACCAATTTAACTACTGTAACAGAGAGCCAGGGGCTCCCTGCTCCTTTCATGAAACATCAGCCTAGCGAGGCACTGCAGGGCAGGCAGGATGCAGCAGCTGCAAGTTGCTGGGGCAGCAGGACAATTGGACCTATTAGCAGGCACCTGCGGGCAGCCCAAGCAGACTGCTGGCCAGACAGGGGCAGGGCCCTGGGAGGATATAAGCCTGAGGCACAGGATAGGAAACTGGTCTCTCTCTGGGTGCTATAGGGTGAAGAGATCTTGGCAGCAGGGCTCATGAAGGGACTGTGATGCTACGTGTGTATCTCCACTGAAGCTAGGGGAACTCACTAAGATATAGGCCAGGGCTGGGAGGCTATCCTAGGTGAGGGAAAATTTTCCCACTTAAAGGGGCAAAAGGATGCTTCTCCTTTATGTTGTGTTATAGCCCAGGGGCTTATGTTTATGCTATAGTTACACTGGTGGTTTGGGTTGGGACTGTAGGGGTGGTATATAAAAGTCCCATTGGTGCCCATAGGGCATGTGGTCACCCTGAGCCCTGCCAGGAGCAGGCTCAAGGCTGGAGTGACTGTTGACCCCAGAGTAGGCATAGAGGGAGGTCACAGAGCCAGAAAGGGACCAGTAGCCTGGTGCACAGTGCCTGAGGGGCACAACCAGACAGTGGCTTGGTGCCCAAGTGGGTGCAGTGCACAGGAGCCTGGCAGACAGGGGGCAGGGGCCCAGTGCCCAAAAGGACCAAACCAGAGCAAGTGCCTCAAAGCCAGGTCCAACACAGTGGGTCCTGGGTAGAAGGCCTAGCTAGAGCAAAAGGGTGGAGGCTGAGGAGGCTAAAACCCTCCCAGGAGAACAACATTTTTGTACTATGTGTGAGGCTTGGGACATGCAATTAGCCCTTAAGGCTTTAGGTGCCCTGCAGGCATGGCCAGCCAAAGAGATCCAGCAAGGGGCCTGGGAGCAGTGGAGGCTGGTAGGGTGCTGGGGAACCCCAGTGAGGTATTCAGGCATTCATCTACATCGGGGTCATGCAAGAGCCCATGGGCAACCTCATTAATAATAATAATAATAGTGGTGGTGGTGGTGGTTTTGTTGTTATTGCATCGAGGTATGGCAGCTGAGAAGGGAAAGTGCTCTAGGGGCAGAGTGGGGTGCAGTCACTGAGCCACTAGGGATGTTACAGCTGCCCCTGGGACCCTAGTGTGCTATATTTGCCTTTTGCCAGACTAAATTGGCACTTTCAGATGCAGCACGACATGTTCAGTTGCTCAGGTAAAAAACGATTCAGCAAGTGACCTACCAAAGCACTGCAAAGGTAGAATAAAGTAATAAAGTATCACTAATAAAATATTAATTATTGAATGTTATAATTACTAGTTATTAAAATAATATTGGATGGAACCAGAGTGAGACCCTTCCTCTCAAAACTGGCTTGTGTTACAGTTACTGTTGAAATACTGAGGAGCTAGGGGGAAAAAGGTATGTATCGAACCGTCTAGGTATTGGAGAAAATGACAATGGGTTTGGGGGCTCCTAGAATAAGAATTGAATATAATAAGTAGTAAGGGAGTCCTTTAGGTAATGATAGCAAGTCTCAACACTGAAAGAGACTTGTGGGGAAAGCAAGAATTTTAGAATTACACATTTTGAAACTTGCCATATCATGAATCTCTTTAAAGATGATAGTGCTGCTATATTTAAGATTAAGACTTGCTTTACCTTTAATAGTTGATTTTTGTAGGGGATCTAAAAAACACATAGGAATTTAGATATCCAAAAAAAAAAAAAGTTATGTTTTAAATTCTCTTCCAATATTATTTTTCTAAGTGGGAAATTACTAAAGGTGTCACAAAGAAGGTTACAAGATTGCAAATAGGGACAAGGTAGTTCCTTCTAAAAATGACCTTATCAGAGATCTTTAAAAACTGAGACATGAAAGTCTCTGCATTTGTGAATGGAAGAAAATAGTATTCACAAAACATTGAAATGATTACAAAATGGTCTGCATGTTGTCATATAATGTATGATAGTATTGCACCATTTCTACTGGGAGTACGGATATAAAATCAAGTTCGCTACAATGATATTTCTGTAATGAATGACTGAAGTATTTTTTTGCTGGCTACATTTTATATTTAGAAAATGAATTTAAAAATAGCTTAGCTACAGGGAGAATTATATAGCACCTAGTTTAGAAAACACTGTTTAAGGCATTGGAATTTTTTTTGATTTAATCTAAAATATGCAGGTGAATTCCTCTGAAGAGACTATATGTCAAATCATGTTCCCATTAAACTCAATGGGAAAACTCTCAAAAACTTCAAGAGGTAGATGCACCCTAAGGTGTTTATAAACTTGTGAGATGGGCTGTGGCTTTGTCTGAATATTTTTGGCTTAAATACATTCATGTTACAATAATGTTACATGCCTCCATTACCCTTATGAGCTTGTACACCAGGAAACAATGGGTTAATTATGTTTTGAAGAATCACTGTAAAGGTCCACAATAAGAGTGGCAGGTACTGAGGAATGGGGCATCAAAAGAACAATGAACCAATTATGTCAGTTGACAACTCAAGCCCCAACAGCTGGAAAAAACTCCTTGCTGGTTTTAGTAGCAAGGAGAGACATCTGAACAACCCCAGTGTGAAGGACTGTTGTGAAAAGGAGATTCCCAGAGATAATGAGGGGAGTGGGGAGGAGCAGGAAACAAAAAGGCAGGATGAGGGAACCCTGTGAGAGTAGCCACTGCTGTTTCTTGAAATAGACTTCTTGGGCTTTGGGTCCCAAGGACTCTGCCTATTGTATTGCTGTGAACTAATAAATGTTATTTTTGTTTAGGAAGCCGTGCTTGCTGGACTAACCCATGGGATACTCCAAGATACTGTGTAGGGATGGGAGTCTCAGACAGGTGCTCCCCTATGGAATCCCTGACAGCTTGCTCCAAAGCCCATTGAAGCAATGCTTCTATTGGCCTCAGTGGCTTTCAGGAAGACCCTTAAACTGAAGTAAGTTCAGAAGCAGGAACAAGCAAAAAGAATGAGTAAACATTTGTTGGATAGTAATTTGGTAACTAATAGGAACCACCCATTCTATTGTAATGAAATCTGAAACTTGGCATAAATCAGCTATGGGTTTTGGGCTATGACCATTCCAGTGGAACTGAGTCAAAACCCAAGTAAAGTCTAGCCAAATTTTCATCAGACCTAAGTTTGATAACATTTAGGAAATGAAATATGGTTCTTCCTTCATTATTTCAACTGAAATTTGACTTCTTTAGATTAAACATTGTAAGATGATTGCATAGGTGTTTCATAGTTTCATAATGCTTAGGTTCAGAAAGGACCTAAACAGATCATCAGGTCTGCCCCCCTGCCCCAGGCTGGAATTAGTGTGGGGTCATAACACCCCAGCCAGATATCTGTCCAACCTCTTCTTGAAGACTCACCACCTCCCTTGGGAGCCCATTCCAGAGCCTGGCAGCCCTAACTATACAGTAAAGTCTCTTGATGTCCAGCCTGAACCTTCTCTCTAACAATTTATGGCTGTTATTTCTAGTGACCCCCAGTGGTGGCCGGGGGAACAGTGCCTAACCCAATTCCTGCTGGTTCCCCCTGGTGAGTTTGTAAACGGTCACCAGATCCCCTCTCAGCCTTCTCTTGTGGAGGCTGAATAGATTCAGGCCTTTTAGCCTCTCTTCATAGGGCCTGACCCGCTGCCCCTTGACCATGCGAGTGTCCCTCCTCTGGACCATCTCCAGGCTGGCCACATCCCTCCTGAAGTGGGGCGCCCAGAACTGGATGCAGTACTTCAACTGCGGCCTAACCAACGCCACATAGAGGGGAAGGCTCACCTCCCTGGACCTGCTTGTGAAGTATTGCAGGTCTTGTGAATTTTGAAGTCTTTCTAAATTAATAAACATTGCAGTAATATTTAGCAGCTTATCAACCCTACTACCTACCAACCACCCATATTTTTATTTGGGAATGAAATTAATTATATATCTGGTGGCCAACATTTTTCAATAAATAAAGTTTGGGATTTAAATGAGTGATCTGATTTTCACAAGTGTTGGTTATCCACAGTCCATGACCATGATCTAATCCAGTGTTACCACCAGAAATAAACATAACACAAGGAAACCAGCATATTCCTCAACACTCTTAAAATACAGTATTTCTTGAAGTAAGATAGTTGTTTTCTCATATTGCTTTCACATACATTACACTGCAGGTTTCTGTAAACTATGTGCAAAAATTACAGGCATGTGCTTAGAATCCTCACTGAAACGTGTCTTCTCTGGCCACTTTCTCAGTAGTTCCATTGTTGTAGCTCCATCTGTCTGAGCCCGGGTGTCCTTTTGATCAGTATTTTTACCACAAAGTGAAGTACTCCTGTGACAACTCAAAGGTTAAAAAATGTCCAAGGCTAAACACACCATTAGCAACCATTGAAGGTAATGCATTAGTAGAAGTGTATGACTAAACTGCAAGTTTTAGTTGGCAGTTCTGCCTCAATTTATGCAGGTGGTTTACCTGGTCTCCCAGATTACTGGTCTGGGATTTTCTATCTGAAATTGTTCTATAATTCAAGAGAATGCCACCTGAACTCTCGTTGTCAACGGCAGTCATTCTATTGCAAAATGTTATATTCTCGGTGCCAGAATGCAATGCCTGTTAACTGTTTGTCCTGTATCTGATTTGTTTGTAGGGATGTTATTCCCTGCATTTGTTTTAACTCTTTGTTTTCAATGTTATATTTCAGCTTGGGGGGAGAGACAATGTTTTTGACAGGTGTGACGTAAGTGAAGCCCCACACCCTCCCCTAATGCCTTTCCAATCCACTTCTCCTGCCAAAGAGTCTGCTTTGCATTTTGGTCCCTGCCATCTGCTCCCTGCCATTTTTGCTGCTCTGCTTTCTGCTCCCTTCCCAATCTGCAACTGTACTTTTGTATTCCTTCTCCAATCTTCCATGTGTCATACAAAGAGGGTCCCCATGCCACTTATGTACAAGACATGTGCTGCAGTTTGCTTCCCACCCCCATTATATTTTATCTTCTCTAGGGTTGTATTATAGCAAAAGTAGGATTTTTTTTTTTACTTTTGCTACAGTGCTCTATTTTCCCTTGTCATTTAGTACTGTTCTGAGAACATTTGCTTAAAGATAATCTGTTTGTGTGGCAATCACTTCAGTAGCAACCAATTAAGACATTACAACCCTAGGATTATTGTTCCAGATGGGAATGTAAACAGGGAGTTAGTGATCTCCTAAAAAACAAGTAACAAACAACGTTTGTGTTGCTATGCAGGTTTTACATTTATAATACATGCATTTTGCATGCGGCAGTTCTGCTTAATTTTCATATAGATGCTTCCAGTACTAAGAATCATTCCATTCATCTCATTGGATGGGAGACTCGATGAAAGCATGAGTAATAAACACTTAAAGAAAGGCAGAAGCTCAAACTGGGGATGTGAGGGATTGTTTTCCCCTTACAATGGATCTCTTCATCCTACTAGACTGCCAGGGGGAGATGGTATTGATTAATAGCTCACCCTAAGCAATTTAAGCCCCTTACTCTATGTGATAGGTCCTACCTTCCTTTATTTATTTGTAGTACAGAGACTGGGTATGTTTGGATGTTGCAAACAGGATGAAAAAAATTGGGGCAGAGGGAGGTTAGGAAGGAATTTCTCCCACTGGATCCAACATTAAAATATTCCTAACATCCTCACAGTGTTACAGAGGCACAGTTAAATGGTGTAAGATGTTGACATAAATAATGAGTCATTTATATGAATATTTGGTATATTGCAACTTGTGGCTGGCATCCACTGAAGATAAAAGACTAAGGGAGCAGTTCCTATTAGTTCCTAAGGATTACACTGGTGAAACTTCAGTCTGTAGGAGGAGAGGCCTCAAGTCTTTGCAGACCAAATTTCCCTCTTTCCCTTCATAAAGGGGAGGCTGGGAGAATTCAAAGCCTCTGGGTAGGCCTAGAAAATTCCAATATGCTAAGAGATGCATGGTGTGACTTCTGCACTCTATCCACTAAAATATGTGGTATATTATGTTAATCACATTTTAGACTGACACTTAAATCCATTCCTGTGTTGGCCCTCAGCAAGTATACGCCCAGATGAAAAAGAAAAGGCATGGGAAATGCAAAGAGATGGATTATTTTTTTGTTTCATTGCTTCTTCACTAAAATACAATATATTTTTTAATGAACCAAATAAGCACTTGGAGTATTTTGTAGATGAAAAATGTTCCCACATCAAATTAAAATACCATACTTCAGTCCCATCCAAGGCTGAATTAATAGAATGAAGTAACAAATTTTTGGTTCAACATATTAAAAAAACTGCAAATAAATTACTTGAGGGACTTCAGTTGTATTAGCTTCCCTTTTTGGTAAAATCTGATAAGGTCATTTGGTACTGGTTTTCACACTACCTCTAAGCAAAATTAAGGTTTTTGACATAAGAGGAAAGCTGAAAAGTGCAAAGCTTTCTGTAGGGCTTACAAGTCTCCATGAAGAAATATCTTGGAAACTGCCTTTTGTTATAATATGTGCGGTAACATTAACATTTTACAGGATTAAAGTGCACTGCTGTAAATCTTGTATTGTGATCGTGAAATGCTACTGCTTTAAGATTATAGCTGGGTGACTGGTTTTTCTGTGAACAAATTAGCCACTGAAAAATGTAGTTTTGGTCCTTGCAAAGACATTTTCAAATTCAAGTGACATTTGCCAAAAAAAGGCGGGGAGAAAGGTTGACAGAACAGCAGGATATAGTATTATCGCTTCCCTTTGAACCAGTCTTCCACTCATAGGTTCTGATTTTTATTTATGCCCGGGGCGGAGGGGCACTAAGATGATGGATATGAAAAGTTTCAGGTGACAGCCCTCTTCCCATGGGGAGCCAGGGCCCTCACTCCCACATACTTGGCACCTCTGCTTCCACTGCTTAGGAATATTCACTCAAGGCATCTCAGAAACAGTTTGAGATTCCTCATCTGCCTAGGGAGGCCACATCTTTGACCTCTCAGGACAGTGCCTTAACCAAGCTATAGGCTGATGTGGAGGTTGGGTCACGTTTTTGCAATCTCTTCAATTGATGCTGTTTGAATACATAAAGAAAACATCACAGGAACAGAAACTGGAACCAACATTCTCACCACATAGCTGAGTGCCCTAATTACCAAGATAGAGAGGCATTTCTCTCTCTCTCTTTCTGGGTCAATAAACATTCTAAGTACTATATAAAAATAGAATAGCATTAACTGCATCTACTCTGCTGTTCCAAAAATGCCAAATAGCCCGTTGACTGGAGCACTCTCCCAAATGAAAAATCTTCTCAAGCAGAACAAGGAAACCAGAGGGAATGCACTAGTCAATAGCATAGTGTAGTGATTTTCAAAGTGTTGTCTGTAGACCCTTGGAGGTTCACAGAATCATAGAATCAATGAGCCAGAAGGGACCTAGACAGATCATCTAGTCCAACCCCCTGCCATGGGCAGGAAGGAGCACTGGGGATGGGAGGGGTCATAAGACCCCAGCCAAGTGCCTATCCAGTCTCCTCTTAAAGATCTCCAGGGAAGGTGAGAGCACCACCTCTCTGGGAAGCCTATTCCAGGCTCTGGCCACCCTTACTGTGAAGTAGTTTTTCCTAATATCTAACCTAAACCTATCCTCCCTCAGCTTGTGGCCATTGTTCCTGGTGACTCTGAGGCAGGTGCTGGTGAACAGACTTTCCCCAAGTCCCTGATGCTGGCCCCTGATAAAGTTGTAGGCAGCCACAGGATCCCCCCCTCAGTCTCCTCTTGCAGAGAATGAAGAGATTCAGGTCCTTCAGCCTCTCCTCATAGGGCTGGCCACGGAGGCCCCCAACCATATGAGTGGCCCTCCTCTGGATCCTCTCCAGGTTCTCCACGTCCCTCTTGAAGTGCGGTGCCCAGAACTGGACACAGTGCTCCAGCTGCGGCCTGAACAGCGCCGCATAGGGGGGGAGCAAGACCTCTCTGGACCTGTTAGTGATGCCCCTGTTGATGCATGACAAGGTGCAGTTGGCTCTGCCTATGGCTTCGTTGCATTGGCGACTCATATTCATCCTCGAGTCAATCATGACTCCCAGATCCCTCTCTGCCTCTGTGCTGCTGAGAGGGTCAGCCCCTAACCTATAACTATAATGCTGGTTCCCTCTCCCCAGGTGCAGCAACCTGCACTTGTCCTTGTTGAACTGCATCCTGTTCAAATCTGCCCACTTCTCTAACTTATCTAGGTCTTCCTGGATGCAGTTCCTGCCTGCCGGTGTATTTGCTTTACCTCACAGCTTGGTGTCATCAGCGAACTTGAACAGGGTGCTCTCCACACCCTCATCCAGGTCACTAATGAAGATGTTGAACAGCACCGGCCCAAGGACCAAGCCCTGGGGGACTCTGCTGCCCGCACCCTCCCAGGTCAACATCAACCCGTCTACCACCACCCTCTGGGTATGCCCCTGGAGCCAGTTTGCCACCCATGTGACTGTGCATTTGTCAATGCCACAGTCCCTCAGCTTGCCCACCAGAATTGGGTGGGACACTGTGTCGAAGGTCTTCTGGAAGTCCAAGAAGATGACATCAACTTCCTCCTTCACATCTAAACTTTTTGTTACCTGGTCGTAGAAAGAGACCAGGTTAGTCAGGCAGGATCAGCCTGGCACAAACTTGTGTTGGTTACCCCTCAACATCACTTTCCTTGCAGGGCTCTCACAAATGTGGCCCTTGAAAATTTTTTCAAAGACCTTTCCCAGGATAGAAGTGAGGCTGACTGGCCTGTAGGTGCCAGGCTTTTCCTTCTTCCCCTTCTTAAAAATAGGGACCACATTGGCCCTTTTCCAGTCCTCAGGAACTTGGCCCAAGCACCAGGAGTCCTCAAACAGCCATGCCAATGGCTCCAAAATGACACCAGCCAGTTCCCTCAGCACCCATGGATGAAGGTCATCTGGGTCCAACCAACTTGGATACATCTAAGTCCTCCAGGTAATCCTTAACTAGGTCTGAACTAACAGTCAGGTGGCTTGCATCCTTCCTGGGCCTCTTTACACTATCACCCGAGAGCACCCCATTGTCAGCAGACAGGAACACAGAGGCAAAGAACTTGTTAAAGAGTTCTGCCTTCTCTCACACATCCGTCACCAACTGCCCTGCCCTGCCCTGCCCCGCCTTGCCCCTGCCCCGCCCCATAGGGGTCCAATGTTACCCCAAGACTTCTTCTGGCTGCCTATATACTTGAAGAAGGACTTTTTGTTATCCTTAATCCCAGAAGTTAATCTAAGGTCCAGTGCTGCTTTAGCCTCCCTTACCAAATCTCTGCAAGCTCTGGTCAGGGAGGTGTACTCCTCCTTTGTCCCTGCCCCCTGTTTCCACTGCCAGTACGCTTTTTTCTTTGCCCTCAGGCCAGCCTGGATAGCTGCGCTCAGCCATGAAGGTTTCTTGGACCCTTTTCCCACCTTCCTGTGCAGAGTGGAATTGCATCCAGCTGCGCCCCAAGGATAGCCTCCTTGAAGAAGGACCACCTTTCCTGGACCCCCATACTAGCTACACCCTGGGCTCTGAGTGGCTCCCTGACTACTGCCCTGAGCACATTGAAGTTGGCTTTCCTAAAGTCAAGCATTTACGCTGTGCTGGTTACCCTCCCCACCTTTCTCTGAATAGCAAACTGGATCATTTCATGATCACTATCCCCTAGCCTCCCGTGTACTAGCACATCCCCCCACCAGGTCGTCCCCAGAGGCTAACAGCAGATCCAGTATGGCGTTTTCCCTAGTGGGGACGAGTACCTCCTGCATGAGGTGTAGGTCCTATACGCACATCAGGAACCTTCATGAGTGGCTAGACCTGGCTGACTGCTCCTCCCAGTTGATGTCAGGGTAATTCATATCACCCATGACCACAACATCCTTTGCATGCATGGCCTCCTCAAGCTGCCTGGAAAATTCCTGATCCAGCTCTTCCTTCTGATGTGGTGGCCTGTAGTAAACCCGTACCACCAGATCCCTCTCCCCCCACCCTCCTTGAAGTTTGACCCACAGGGTCTCAGTTAAGCCTTCCTCTGGTCCCATTTGGAAGGTAGACCTGGTATACTGTTCCCTAACATAGAGTACAACCCCCCCCACACACACCCCTTTTTTTTCCCCCTTCCTATCTCTTCTAAACAACCTATAGCCCTTTATGTCTAATGCCCAGTCAAATGTTTCATCCCACCATGTTTCCACAAGGCCAACCAGGTCGATTTTACTACTTGCAAGCAGGAGAGCAAGCTCCTCCTGCTTGTTCCCCATGCTTCTTGCATTGGTGAAGAAGCACCTTAATCCCCCCGTAGGAGCCCTGGGCACCCCCTCCCCCCACCCGAGAGACAACTGGTCCTTTGATATATACCTGAGCTCTTACCTGGGAAGGTCCTACACATGGTTGAGTTTTTTCTTGCTCCTGTGGATCCCCATCCCCCGATGGACTTAGTTTACAGGCTATGCCTAAGGGGTCCATGAGAATGACAATGATCAATAAAAAGTGTGTGAATATTCATATACTTGCACTTACAATTCAAAAGGATCCACACCTCCATTAAAAATCTCCTAAGGTGTCGGTACATCCATTTGAAATTTTTTAGGTGTCCACGCATAAAAAAGGGCTGAGAACCACTGGCTTAATAGATAAAAAGGGAATTCCACTGGCATCATTTTGTCTTGCAGCTCTTTGAATCTAGCCCTTCATTTTCTTTGGTTTTCTTACAAGTGCCAAATTAGAGTTATGTTAAATGGATGTTTTTGTTTGACCTAAAGTAACATTTTCAGTTAATTTTTTTCATTTCTGTGAAGGGAAAAAAAAAAGATGCAGTTCATTACAAACCAACGTTTTCTTCACAATTTTTTTTGGTTCAGTAGCCAAATGGAAGAAAACCAATTATTTTCATAGCCCAAATTTAGCAGGAATTTTAGAAAATGCTCAACATTTTAGCTTTTACTCTGCTTCTAGTAAAGCTGATAGATGTTTTCCAATTGATTTTAAAAAGGACTGGACCAGAGACAAATTATGAAAGGGGTACATTAGTGTGATTTTATAGATATCTTTACACCTGGGTGAACCTAACTGCTGGGCCAGCCATAGAGAGAGATTTGTAAATTAAAATATTGTGACTGATTGCTTAGCCTGTGTCTTACATCACACGAGACACAGAGGAACTAAACTAAAAGAAGACAACAAGAATAAGTGAGAGAGATTCCAAAAGGCACAAAGGGCAGTTGTGCATTAATGGGAATAGTTACTGCCTGCCTTATGGCAGCATAAGTTATATACAATTTTGAAGAAGCTGCTTTTATATTACTGCATACCAGTATTGTCTATGTGCTTCTAAAGAATAGCTCTTCCTCATGCTAGACCTGGTCAAGTACATGGTTGGCAACCAGCAGGATATACTGAAGAGATGCAACCAAAGAGCTCTTGGTGTTACATTTCTTGGCTGAATAGTCCTTTCCAAATACATGTGGTAGGCCTGTGACTCCACTTGTTTTGAGAAGTTACCCCACAATTCATTTACAAGTGGTTAGACTGAAAAAGAGTCCCAGACAAGATAGTCAACCCACAGACCATGACACATACTGCACCAACTAGTGGCCACACTATGCTAGGTAAGTGAATGTGAGAGTCTGACTGCTAAAAATTAGTGCTGAAAGTCTTTATCCATTTAATTGTTAGACAGTCAGTGAAACTCAGGCATTTTGGATGGAGGAGGTTGTCAGAAAGGAAGCAGTTCTTTGACATGTTGGCACTAGGCAACTATTGACAGATGAGCAAAAACTTTGATCCTTCTCTAAATTACTCCAGGGTCTAAGCCAGGATTAATACTCAGATGCAATATGAACATAATTCAGAGAACAATGTGACTAAGATGCATCTTACCGGGCACATCTACATGAGAAAATACTGTGCAGTTGTAACTGAACATTTATTTAGTACTTGTATTAGCAAGTACTAAATAAATGCATGGTAACTGGAGTTACTGTGCAGCAGCATCAGCAAAAGTCTTTTAGGTAACGATACTGCACAGTAGTCTAATAATACTGTGCAGTAGTATATTAACACTGTCCATGTTGTGACATGCTATTTGCACAGTATTTTTTGGTTGCTGCAGTCAGTGTCTCCTGTAGATATGCCCACTTTGTTACTTTCTCATAAGGTGTATCCTGAAGCACTTAAGGTACATAAATTCTTTGTAACTAAACCTATTTAGATTGATGTCTGCTTTGGACTAAGAGTTAGAAAATGAACCAAGGACGGGGTTCTTACCATGTTACAAACACAGAAGTAAAAATCTTACAAGCCAAAAAGAAGAAATGAGAGTATGATTTTCTAGCCTTCTGTGGATATTCCTAAACACATACCAGGTAGAGAGGAGATTAGGGGTGTGTACATACATTGTCCCATGTAGTCACCCTAGCTCTGCAAGTCAGGGTGGGTCTCAGTTGTCCAAAGGGAGGGGACAGGGCTGGGATGAAAGGCTGTCATTGACAGCCAAGGGCAAACCTGGCCTATCACTGGGACAGACAGATGAAACAAGCTTTGCCTTATATAGGCTAGAATGCAGCCCAGAGCAAAAGCTCATGGGATGTGTGTGGAATCCCACAAAAGTTAACCTTGGCAGTGAACCTGTACACAGGTTTACTAAAGCACTCTGCCCTAGAGCAGCTTCATCTGATGGCGGATTTAATGAGGATTAAATTTTCATGCAATCAGCCATTTTAAAAGTACTTTGCAGCTGTGAATGTTTGTTACTGTTGCCTTAGAAATGGTATTTAAAGATCTGTGTTTTGGGAATTGACTTGTGTTTGTGTGTGTGTTTCACCCAGCCTTGGAAGCAGACAAGCCAATGGATGGACACAGCCTGAGAACTGAGGGTGCATATACCATACTGTATAACAACAAGGTCAACAAGGACACAAAGTGGGGGAACCAATGGAGTATGTACTATACCACCCATAACTTGAGATAAGTGGCACCAGCGACAAGACCTCAGAGCAGGGGGGCCTTAATCCTGCTTTTGGGGAAACAGACCAAATTGGGAAGAGGCTCAGAAGGCTACAAGGATGTGTGACCAAAGAGAGACAACCAACCAGAGATATCCACAAATGAAGAGTCATCAGGAGTCACAAGAAGGGGAGGAGAATACAAAAGCAAAGACTTGAAAGTAACAAAGGGTCCCTCCTTCTCTTCCTTTCCTTCTCTCCCCATTTTTTCCTTGTTCTCCTCCCCATCCCCATTTCTGTTCCCCAGGAAGTGTCCCTGAGCCCACCATGGAGGGCACACAACCAGCCTTTCTCATACACTCCACTGGAAAGGGGCTGTGGATTTTGGGATCCCACCTCCAGACTGATGACACCTAAGAAAGAGTGCCTCAGAGTCAAGTCCTAGGTTTTTGGTAGGTATATAGAATTGTTTGATTCTTTGTATTGTTTTTTTATTTTCTTTTATCACTGTGTATCTATAAATTTTCCTGTTATCGAATGGAAAGGTTGTGGTTCACCTGACTGTGGTTAGCATCCCAGTGAGTTATCCCGTTTCCTCCCCCTTCCCCCTCCCACACCCACAGAACAAGGTATCTGGATCCTAAATCCAGAGCCAAGAGTTATGTTATGGCTGTAGAGCACTTTTGGGGGCTTCACCATGCAAAAAATGTAACTTCTGTAAGCACCCTAGAATACCAACAAGCTTCACTAAAAATTGTCACTGTTAGAACTAGCGCATGTTTTTCACAATGTTTTCAATTATTTATTTTAATATAGTGTTTTGAGAGATGCATATGAAAAATTTATACAGATGTTAATTACTGTGACTGGCACTTCACATAGTGGTCCTCTATTACTTATTTTCAGTGTACTGTAACAGTTGCTTGTAAGCTAAGCAACCACTTGGTCAAAAGGTATTTAAAAATGTCTTCCTATTGCATAAATTTATGGCATATATGATTAAAAATATAAACTTTCTTTGACATGTCTGTTTACAGAACATTTTGGTAGAACTATACAATACCACTGTATTGCTATACGTGCAACTGTAACTAATTATTACATGATAAATTGTAATTGATTGTTGCAATCCAGCTAAGCTAACTATAGAATATATACTGGATCCAATCAAGCTCCTGAAAATATTGTTTTCTGACTTTAATGAGACTATGACAAGAGTATTAATGCCTTTTAATTCTCTCTTATATACTTTCTCCCTAAATGCCTACTCTCTCTCTTGCTCTCTCTCTCTCTCTCTTCCAGTTCTTCCAATGGCATCTCAGTTTTAATTTCATCACATCTTCAAGCCATCACCTCTATAGATAGGAAAACAGCAGTAGCTAGACAGGTAAAAAAAACAAATAAGGTGCAATACAGCATCAAGAAGAATCACATATTTAGTCTACGGCATCCTCAAAATTATGATGATATTAAGGACATTTCAATGTTGATGAGATAAAGTTTGCAGAAGCACTCCCAGAGATTACATTTAAATTATTCCTGTAATATTGTTATAAGGTATTGAAACGGTATTCTAATTCAAGGTACTAACAGCTTCTCTTGTTAAATACCAGATTGTTTATATTGTAGAGTACTGGAAAGAAGACAGGTTAACTTTAGCAAACACAGAGAAGCTGTAGACCTGAATTTAAATTTAAAATTCTTTAATGCTCATGAACTGGCCTGTCTTGAGATTAAATTAAATAAAATTTCAACAGTTTCATAGGACTTTTCAATGCCATTTACTTCTTTCCATGTATAAAGTTTCATAGATTTCATAGATTTCTTAGACATTAGGGCTGGAAGGGACCTTGTAAGATCATTAAGTCCAGCCCTGTGCCCAAGGGGCAGGAAGTAAGCTAGGGTCAAAGGATCCCAGCAAGATAAGCATCCAAATGTTTCTTAAACGTGTCCAGAGTAGGTGCTTGCTAGGGCTGTGCAAAGCTTTGGTCCCTGATTCTATTCGGTGGAGATTTGGCTCAATTTGGTGGCTGAATCTCCAAATCCAAATTGAATCAGGAGACACTTCAATCTCTCTGAATCGAATCAGAACCCTCCAAATCACTTCAGAGAGATTTGGAAAGATTCAGTGATTCAGATTTAGACACGACTTAAATTTTTTTTTTCTACATACCTCAAGTACCAGGTGGCTTGTGAATTGTGTGATGCTAGGGTGGATGAAGTGTCCCACAGAAGCACGGGGGGCTCCCCAGTGTGCTTGGCAGCACTTCTGGCCAACATCCAGGTCCTTCAGAGAGAGTGCAATGGGGCCCCCATGCTCTTCTGGCTTGACAACTGGTGTCTCCTGGGTCTGGGGAGGCTCCCGTGGCCGATTGTCAAGCTGGCGGTTGTTGGTGGGGCGGTATGCTCCCCAGGAGACTCTCCCAGGTTCGCCACTGAGCATGTGGGGGTACCACCCGTGCTCCTGTGGTATGCTCCATCCACCCCAGCATTGTAACATTCACAATCTTCTCCTGGTACCTTGAGGTATGTAGCAAAAACATTTAAAGCTAAGTCTGTGCCTGAATCACTGATTCTCCAAATCAGCATTGTATCTTCAGATTCAGCTGAATCGAATCAGAGACAGTGATCCGAATCAACTAATTAACTCGCTGTCCCTGATTCAGGCTGAATCCAAATCTGAATTGAATAGAGCCTGTTTCACACATCCCTAGTGCATGCACCACCTCTCAGTGAGTCTACTCCAGGCACTGGGGGCTTGGACATTAAAAACATTTTCCCCTTATGTTCAGCCTAAAATGGTCTTGCAGGAGTTTGTGATTATTGGATCTTGTCATCCCTTGGGGTGCTCTGGTGAACAGGTATTTCCCCAGATCTTGATGCACACCTCTTATGTACTTACGGGCTGCCACCAAGTCACCACTGAGCCTGCGCTTCTCCAGGCTGAAGACTCCAATAGCTCTCTGCCTCTCTTCACAAGGCCTGTTCTCTTGCATCTGATCATGTGTGTGGCTCTCCTCTGGAATCTTTCAAGCTTATCCATGCCCTTCCTGAATTGTGGAGTCCAGAATTGGATGCAGTACTCCAGCTGTGGCCTCATCAAGGCTGAGTACAGTGGAAGGATGACATCCTGGGTCTTGCTCGAGATGCATCAGTAGATGCAAGCCAGAATTTTGTTCACTTTGCCAGCTGTGGTATCACATTGGTGGCTCATGCTCATCTTGTGGTCAGTCATGACCCCCAAGTTTCTTTTGGTTGTGGTGCAAGCTACAGTAGCATTGCCGAGCCTGTAAGTGTGATGTATGTCCCCCCTCCCCCCCCCCGAGGTGGAGCACCTTGCATTTCTCTGTACTGAATGTCATCAGGTTTTCATCCGCCCACTTTGAAAGCCTATTGAGCATGGCCTGGATCACCAGTCTATCCTCAAGTGTGAATACTCTTCCCCAAAGTTTGCTATCGTCAGTGAACTTAGCTAGTCTACTTCTGACACCAGAGTCCAGACTATTTATAAAGATATTAAAGGGTACTTTAATAATTTAAAAGTGTTTAAGTTATGCTAAAATAAACTTAGATATACCAACATTTGAGGTTTATTTACCCAACTATATACTGCATAAATTAATAAAGGCTTCACTGCTGAATTGGGGAATAATATTCCCTGGTGTTAATTTACCTAAAGAAATGTATCCCCATCTGAAGCACCCACTCCTTAGGTCTAGTCTATATTTAATATTTTCTACAAAGAAAAAGAGTGTAGAACTTAAATAACAACTGTTTTCTGTTGTTAGCTCTGTTTTTTCCCTTCTTCCTTAAGTACTAAAATATGAATAACTAATAATTGTGCCAATTTTTCTTGTCTTGAATCATGGTGTCCCTGAGGCACATTACGTGGCTAAATGGAGGAGTCACATTCCTGAGTTGGCATCAATAGGAACAATTAAGATTTATCTTGACATTTCTTATTTCTCAAGACAACACATTTTTCAGTGTTTTACATAAAATTACTTGATGCTCAATTATTTAAGACAGCCTTGCTCCATACATAGTGTATGCATCTACATGTGCAATTAGTGCTATATGGGTTTACTGTGCAGTAATTTACTGCAGAGTAAACCCACCCTGGGCAAGTGTCTACACCTGCGACCATTTGGGAACAGTTTTGCTGCTCATGGCACTAGCCTGCCCCAGTCTACTCTGGCCCTGCACCCTCCCCCTGTAGCAGTCAGGGGAGCTAGAGGCTCTGGCCACAGCTGCCTGCAGCCAGAAGCCAGACGCGTGCTATGCTCCCTGGCCACTTCTCTTTCTGACCCAGAGAAGGTTGCAGAATGCTGGCACAGCTCTGACCAACTCTGTCACCAGGCTTGTGCCCACTGCACAATGGATGCTCCACCCCAGGCCCCAGGAGCAACAACCCACACCATGGGCTTCTGCTTACCACCCTGCTCACCATACTTCACCACCATGGTGACCCTGCCTGCCCCCCTGTGCTGCACAGTCATATGGCCAGACTCATCGTGGCATTTGAGGCCCTCTCCCAGTGCACTGCTTCTGCCCAGCCCCTGTGTTGCCACCCAGACCCCACCAGGGACACCAATGGTACATATATGGACACCACCACAGGTTCTGTCCATGAGGTCCTGGGGCTGTATACTGGCTGTTTGTGAAGGCTCTTGGCCAAACAGGACTGGTGCCTACATGTTATCCAATGCATCTCAGATGATGAGCAGTAAGCTGGAGTCCTTTCACATGACCCAGGCTACCTTGCAGAAGCTCCTCAATCAGGTCTCCCCACACCTGGAGCACCAGGCCACCAACATGCCTGCCAGCCTGTGCTACATCAGCCATCTCTTTCATGTGGACAAGGTAACTGCTAGGGAGGCCATCCTCAGGGTCTGCGGTGACCTCCAGGACATGCTGCGGCACACCCCATTCTGGACCCATGATCCCCTGGGGGTGGTAGTAGGGTTCCATGTCCCGGGTTTCCCCCGGTGAATCTGGGCCCTGGATGGGATCCACATTCTTATCATCTGCCCACACTACAGGGATTGTCTCTACTACAGGCGGAGGTGCTTTTACCTTGTTGTGCTGCAGGCCATCCTCAGACACCATGGTGCCTTCAACATAAATGTCAGCTAGGAGGGGAGTGTCCATGATACTCATATCTTCTGCAAATCCACCCTGCCAGCCCTGGATAGCAGGCATCCCACACCGGGGTGCCAGACCTCCAGCTGTGTGACTTGACAGTCCTATTCCTTCTTACTGGGGATCCTGCTTAGCTGCTCTTCCCCTGCCTCATATGGCCCTATATCAGCCAGCTGGACCCCTACCAGGCATCCTTCAACAGTTGCTTGGGCCAGATCAAGAACTCGTGGAGTACTCTTTTTGCCACTTGATGGGACACTGTAACTCTCTGCTGTAGACCACTTGGATAGCCAGCCATGGATCCTAGCTCCACTGTGTGCCCCCAGAAACATGCTCATTGCAGACAGTTTTATTAAAAACACTTTATTCCTTTCCACAAACACAGACCCCATCCCCCTCTCTCTCCAACAACAGACCCCTCCCATCTCCATCCCCAACAACAGACCACATCCCTCCTCTCCCTCAAACCAGAGAACACCTCCCCTACTTCCTGACCCATCAAGCTGCTCCACCAACCACACCACCCACCAATAAACCATTCTCTTCCTCATGCAGACTATGTGAAGTGCTTTTTGTGCCCTCCTGGGGTGGAGAGGAGGGGAAGTGGGCCTAGAGGATGGAGCCTGAGTACAGGTGTCCAGCACCCCCGCCTTTGTCCCACTGTGGTTGCACATGCCACAGCAAGGCCAGCAGATGGGGGGCTTACCCGGGGATAAGGGCAGCTGCTGCTCTGCCAGCATGGTTGGTTCCCACTCCTGCGTCTGGCTCTGCCGTGGGCAGCTCCTTCTCTGCGGCCACACAGAGGCAGGGAAAGTATCAGGGGTACACCCAGGCAGTGGGGTGGAGGTGGCTGGTGGGAGCACCAGCTGCAGCTGTAGCAGTGACAGTGATGGGCACCCTCAACTGAGGTCCTTGGTGAGCCACATACCCACAAGCAGTGGGCAGGGCACCAGGTGCACAGGTGCCCAGGGACTATGATAAGTGGGCTGAACAGACCATCACCTGGTATTGATTCATTCAGGAACCAAGGACCTCACCCAGGAACAGAGACAAGTACCCAGCATTTGAAAGACAAAAGACTCTGCAGAACCAGCAACTCTACCATTGTACCCCACCATTAGAGACATCCAAATCTGAACATCCCTGCATGGAGCACACATGCTCAGTATGCCAGGGACTGACTCTTGCCTGGGCATGCCTCCTGTCACTAGGGTCACACAAGGACTGCCCCTATAAAAAGGGGCAATGAAGACAGACCCAGTGGGACGCTCTCTCCATCTGGACTGGCACCATGCCACACCACCTATCCACCCAGAGGCCTTGCCGGAGACCCCCCTCTGGACACCTACTGGACAAGGACCCCTTTCCAGCCTGGATAGGTAGCTATTACCCCCCCACCCCCTCTTCAATCAAGAACTTGTGTGTGTGTGTGTGTGTGTTAACCAATAACTTCATGGGGCTGTGTTGTGTGTTGTCTGTGTAATAAAACTTATTTGGACCCCTAAGTTGGGTTTTCCCCTGAGCAACCAGGTTTCTGCCTCAGTTTCTTTCCTGGCTGTCTCCTCCTTGCCACCACTTATCTGCCCCTCCTCCCCCCAATATCTCAGCTGTCTGCCTCAGTTTCCAGCCCCAATCTACCTTATGTAAACTCAAGCCTCAGTTCCTCAGCCAGCTTTTCTGTAGTCCACTGGTTCTAATCCCAGTTCTGGCAACTTTCACTCCCTACATGTTAACTCTGTCTCTCACCTGAACCTTCCTCCAAGTATCCCAGGTACCCCAAGCGCACACATACACACTGTACCATCCAGGTTAGGAACTTACGTGTGTGTATGTGTAGCTGGAATGTGAGTGTGTGTGTGTATACAGATATATGGCATTGTGTGTATGATATATGAATTAGTGATCTGTGTCTAACTTTTGGGGTGTATAGTGTATGTGCTTGAATTGGTGATAGATATGCATGTGCCTAGGCTGGTTTGGATGTGTATGTGCCTGAGCTGGTAGTGTGTGTGTGTGTGTGTGTGTATGTATGCACCTAATTGATTTCTGTGTTTGTATATGTGCAATTGCATCACACCCTCCTATCTAATGGTGCAATATTGAGATCCTGAGAGTTGGCCTGACCCTATAGGGCTACAGACCCACTATGCCATGCTGATGATGATCACTATGGTGCCCCAGTCCTGGCATCTGAGTAACTGGTGCTGGGTCCTGAGAAGAAGGCAGCCTCCACTTCCCTGCAATATTTGCCACCACCTGGAGGAATACCTGTGCCTTCACTACACATCCCTACCCTCCACAGCTGAGGACAACATCGCCACTGACATTGATGCATTTCTCTGTGTGAGACACCCATGCTTGCCTAGCTGGTGGAGCACATACTGCATGATGGGGGAGGGGGAGCACTGAAGGCCAGGAGGATCTCAGCCTGGCTGGGCTGGGCAGGGACGGGGTAGGGCAGGGGCAGAGGCAGGGAGGGCCCTCTTCCTAGTGCAGGGCTTACTGGATGGAAGTGGCAGGCATGCCCAGTGGCTTGAGTCAGTCCCCACTGGTACTGATGATGTGCAGCTCCTGGCAGTGTCCTGGGGTGCAAGAGCACAGTGCCTGGTTGGTCAGGAAAGTGATTCCTCCAGGAAGGAGCTGGAGCTCATGACGACAGGCTGTGCTATGCCCAGCCTCCTAGGTGCTATGCTCAGCCAGCTAGGTTGGCCTCCTTGGTGGGACTGTGCACCCAGAGCTGGCATGGCAGGCAGCAGCCTGGGTTGTGGGAGGTGCTGGAGTGGGGACCATGGCAGGATGGGCTCCTAGTGCCCCAAGGGGCCCTGCCCCACTGACACCTCGTCATTTCTGCCAGGCCACAGGAGAGGCTTGGACAGGGTGCCTATGCTGGAATACATGGCACAGCCCTGGCCAGGGTCCCAGGAAATGAGGATGTGGTCTAGCTGCTACATAAATGGCATGGATCTTCAGGCAGCCATTGATCAGTTGTTATGGTTGGTGACAATGACCCACTGTGCCTTGACCTTTATATGGCACTGGCATGCCAAGCAGTTGTGCCTGCACTTCCATATGTGGCCCGATGAGCCTTCATAAATGTGGGTGCTGGAGCCTTGCCTCAATGCCACAAGGTCCACAATCTCCTCCTAGGACCAGTTCTTCTCTTGAGAGGCAGTGTGTGGCATCAGGGAGTCTGAGACTATGCCAGCATAGCTCCCTGAATGGCCCTCTGGGCTACACCCAAAGGTCCAGGAGCTGGAGGGCCTGGGCAGGTGCCTGTAGTGCCGAGCACAACAGCATGGTGCAGAACAGGCAGGCAGGTGGTGGGGTTGGGCCAGAAGACAACACTGGGGTCTGGGGAGAATATTGCAGCTAGCTTGGGACCATGCCTGTGGGACCAAGTTGCCAGCAGCTGGCTGCCAGTGACACAGGGCCCCAGGGTCATCACAGCATTGCAGGGGTAGGATGGGCCAGGCAAAGAGCTGCCCTAGCCCAGGGCTGGAGAAGCTCCAAGCCCTGTGGCTTTGGGGTCAGCCTGAGGGTGGCCCCCTGGTGGTGAGGCTGACTGAGAGCAAATTTTCTCCCATTTGATGTCTACACATGAGTTACTGAGCAGTAACTATTGTGTGGTTAATGTGGTACCTGCAATCCAGGTAACATGTTAACCACAGAGTACACTAATTGATCAGTAAGCACAGTAGACTAATTTATAAGTAAGCATCTGCACATGTAGACAGTGATGCTTTACAATATAACCAATTAGTCTTCTCCACGGTAAAGCATCTCATGCAAATACATGCAGTGTATAATTTGTGACCTAACACTCAAAAGATGTAGTTTCCATTCCCTTACTGGGTGACCTGAGATTTTTTATTTTTTTCCTTTTTATATATGAAATAGACCTTTATTTTTCTGGAAAATGATTCACTACAATTCTTGTGTTAAAATGACTCTACTGTGCAAAAAAGAAAGCATCTATTCGGACTAAGTGCTGTAAAAGCACTTAGTAAAACAATCTCACTAATACAAGTGAATGGCTTTCCACAACCACTCTTGTAAACAAGTGTTTACTCACTGTCTAGAAAAAGGAAAATATTTCATAACAATAACAACAACTACTACCTCTGTGAAACCTTTAAGACATTTTGAAATGTGAAAAATGTAGGTTTGCGCTGTTCATATTTTCACAGATAATCAAATAAAAGAGGTTATAGGTACAAGAGGTACAAGGAACAAACTGCTCAGTTCAAGTCACAAAAATATACCCATCAAGATTTCTCTCTTTTATTTATCCAAACCTACATAAAAAGTTTTCCAAAGCAATATTAATGCAAATAAAATTAGTATTTACATAACTACACATGGAGAGGAGTTTTTAAACGTAAGAGCTGAAATCCTCTGTAAAGTACCCACATTTGAAAATTAACCTCTCATAAATCACTGCCTGCATCTACATGAGACACAAACTGTCCAGTAGCCTAATAACATTGTGCAGTAGCATGCTGGGCAAAACCTATGCTAATATAATACTGTGCAGTAGTATTAGGTACTGTGCAGTTAGCATCACTAAAAAGTTGTACACCGGCACTACTGTGCAGTAGCTCCAGTTATGGTGCATCAATTTAGTGCTTGGTTATGCAAGTACTAAACTTGATGTACAGTAACTACGTCATATTAACGAACATGTAGATGCATCCACTGTGATGGCTACAGCATCTTTATTCTGCTTGCATGAAAAAATATAGTAGGTCTGGATCCTTCACTCTTTGTTCATATCACACTGCAATAGATTTGAAAAAAAACAGCATATTTATCCATTTATGCAAGCTTTTTATGTGCTTCTATTTTAATTATTTAAATTTATTAGAGCTTGAACAGCAGATCATCTTTCTTTATATAATTTACTTCTTTATCAGGCACTTTCATCATTTCCTCACTTGGTCTCCAATTGTTTTCATGAGGAGAGTAAAAACCTTGCATGTAGTCTGTATTTTCACTGTACAGTTAATATTTTTATCTTCATTTTACACTCTCATATTTGTCTTCTTATCAGTACATTTAAATTTTAAAATTGTATTTTTGCCACTGAAGTAATCACTATGGAATTAGAAAAGGTGTGTGTGTGGGGGGGACTTTTTAAAGTGAGTTTTTCCAATTGTTTATAACATTTGTGAAATCCCCCCCAAATTTTGCAAAATGTTTCAGCTGATGCATTTTGGCTCAGAACTGGTGTTGGGAACAGCATTTTGGAGCATATTTCATGGCATGAAAATCTTAGGAATTTTGATGCCTCATAAATTTAAAAACAAGCATTCTGAGAAAAAAAAAGACAAGCACTAAAATATTTGTATTGCTTGCAAACCAGTGGACCAGTTTGTCATTTCCTGTAATGTATCTGGGTGATTTAATTTTTATTGTTATTACTGGCCAGTGAAGCTCATACACTGAGCAAGATTATTAAAAAAAATAAAGCCGTGAAATGAGAATTGTCTTGGAGTAGCAGCAGCAGCATACTGAATGGCCATATAGAGATAGATATGCATTTGGATGCAGATGCAAGACTGGGTGTTTCAATGGCTATATGAGGGCAGAAAATAACCAGGAATATAACAATAAATGTATTTATTACTAAAGGTAATGAACCCAGGATCTTAAAAGGATAGTATCAAATAATTGTCACACTAATCCAAATAAGAATTATTGTCCAACTAATCAAGAATCTACCAGTTTTAGAGTATGCTCCAAGGCCTTACTCAATGAGAAAGCTTTCTTACTATGATTGAAATAATTAAAATTGCATATATACACACACACTTCCAGAAAAGCTTCATCTAACACAGGAGGGAGAATGTACTGCAGTCAACTGTGATTCTTATAATGCATCTCAATATTCCTGTGAAAAACTACAATTCTGGATTGATAAGTGTTATAAAAGACTATGAAACTGACATGCAGCATGTTCTTCTTATCTAAGTTTCCTGCAGGTATCCTGAACTAACCAATCAAACATTATTGAATGGATGAAACCATGTATTTAATTCAATTGTATGGTTCAAAATCATATAGAAATGTTTAATTTTGTATTAAATTCTATTTTCTCTAAGAAGTACAAATAAAGAATTCAGAATTGCTCTTGGAAGTGAAAAGTAGCAACATTGGTCAGTTTCTTAAAAGAAAAAAGGGGGAAAGATATGCCCTGAAAGATAGGGGGATGCTAACGATGAAGAACAAAGATGATTTCATTATCGGTCTTCAGGTTGAATATATGATCATATTCTCCTCCCATTGTAAGGAATCTCATGACAGACAAGACCTTTCACATTTACTTATTTTTTTCTTAATGAGCTTAATTGGATGCTGTTAAAGCTTCCAATTAAGCTTTTAAATTAAAACAATAAAATCAACTTCTAGTAAGCATTATTAAAACTCTTTTCCAAAGTCGTGGTTCAACATTTTATTGGCATTAAAGAAGTATGATTTTTAATGTTAATTAGTTACCAATTTAGAGCACTTTTCAATATATGTTGTATACTTTCTTTCTGTACAATGATAGCAGGATGAAACCTGATGATGCCAAATGAATATGCACAGAGACATGGGATCCTCATCAGGCATCTAAATCAATGCATTACTTTTCCTTGATGCTTTGCAACATTGTTTGATGAATTAGCCATCAATTTTGACTATGCAGGAAGTACTATTTTAAAATGTCACCTCAGCTGCTGTATATGCTTGTGAAAGTTCAACCCTGATTCTCCTGCTCTCCAAATATTACAGGCTAGGATTTTGTCCCCAGGCTGAAAGTATAAACAGTGTTTCTATTTTCATATTAGTCTTTTAAAGACAGTACAAGCCACTCTGTGGTAATGTTTCCATTGGGGACGGGAAAAAAAATCACTGAAGAAATCGCATTTTCTAGACTAAAAACAAAACAAAATGAACAGTGATAAAAGAGCAACCAACAAACAAATTATGACAGGAAGAGCATTGTGCTAAATGGCATTATTCAGACAACAGTAATTAGTAGTCTTTTACTTCCCACTGTAATACACATTAAACAATCACTAATGATTAAATTGAATAAAGGATTTAAGTACCTATATATGGATTTAGGCAGAATCTAGGCAGCTAAATCCAACACTGCAATCTGAGGACCTCCCACTGGGTAGTGTCACAGGAGCACGGAGGTGTCCTGTGCCAGGTAGTGTAACTTGGGGTGGGGGTGTGTCACAGGAGCACTAAGGAGTCCTGTGCCATGGAAGTAAAAGGAACTGAGCTGCCAATCAACCAGGCAGCTCAGGTGCCGGTTGCCAGGGCAACCAGGCAGGTCAGGTGGCCAGAAGGGGGCAGGGCCGGGCCTTTATAAACAGCCCAGGCCAGATCCTGACTAGCAGTTCCCTTCTGGCAGCTGCAGGAGCAGGAGCGGCGTGGCGTGGCGTGGCGTGGCGTGGCGTGGCGTGGCGTGGCGTGGCGTGGCGTGGCGTGGCGTGGCGTGGCAGCCTGAATTGGTAGTGGCAGCATTGTGGTGCTGACTGGCTGTGATGATGCTGGGGAGGAGAGCACCTTGATGAGAGGTATGGTTGGAGGCCCTGGCGGGGGGGCTCAGTGTTTATGTTATGAGCAGGAGGCTCTGTGTTTTATGTTGAAGCCAGGTGGCTGGCGTCTTGGTTATAGTTACGCTGGAGGACTGGGTGAGGCTGTAGGGGAGTGAGGAGGCCTCATGGGAGCTCCCCAGCAGTTTGGGGGTTCCTGGTGCCCATTAGGGGCACAGTGCCACAGTGGGCGCAGTATAGGGAGTGCCAGGAGGGTGCTCGCTGAGTGGGGGTTGTAGCCCCAGCTGCGAGGGGCGTGGCACAGGCCCCAGAGTGGGGCGGCGGGCGCGAGAGGTGCAGCACAGGCCCCAGAGTGGGGTGGGCTCTGATTGATAAAGACCCAGTAGGGTCGGGGAGGCCAGGTAAGGCTCCGGCCACCTGAGCCCAACCCGGTAGTCTTGGCAAAGACCCAGTAGGGTCGGGGAGGCCAAGTAAGGCTCCGGCCGCCTGAGCCCAACCTGGGATTCTTGGCAAAGACCCAAGAAAGGGTCAAGGGGGCCAGGCACGGCTACGGCCACCTGAGCCCCAAGAGCGGGGAAATGCGTAGCGTGAGAGGCGCAGTATAGGCCCCAGAGTGGGCGAGGCCCCAGAGGGGGCGTAGCGCGAGAGGCGCGGCGGCATTGAGCCAGGCCCAAGGGGCACCGGTAACGGGGCAGCGGCGACGAGCCAGGCCCAGGGGTGCCGGTAGGAGCTGGACAGCGGAGAGACAGGCCCGGGGCGCCGGTAACAGGCCGGTGGGTAGGAGCCCGGCCCAGGGGGCGCCAGGTGGGCGACGAGCCCAGGGTGCCAGGGAGAGAACACCTGAGGGGCAGGGGACAGTACAACGTTCCACAGAACAGCTGTGAGGCTTGGGGCATGCTAAAGGGGAGGTTTGGAGGCATGCATACCCCTTAAGGGAAGGGTGCACAGAGGCGCACCATTTGGAGTAGGGGCAAGAACACACATACCGTTCACCAGGGGAACAAGGGCAGCCTCCCATTTAACCATTCAAGATCAAAGTCGTGGCGGGCAAGATTCTGAGGGTGCTGAGTCCACCCTAATGTGACAGTAGGGGGCACTAGGGAGTTCACGGCCACTCCTAGGCACCACTCCCTCACAGGTAGCCACTTAAACATGGAGGTGCCAAAGAAATGTAGGTGCTTTCCTATTTGTAAGTTCCCTAGGTGACTAGAATTGTACTTCTGGATACGTGTACATCTTTCCTAGTCTGAGGTGTTCAGAGCCACATGCCCTGAGATGCCTAATGTCTGGATCCGCATGTCCAGACAAGCGCGCACATGCATCTTGTAGTGTCTCAAACCCATTTGAGACACTGCAAGATGCACATGTGGCAACAAAAAAATGTTCCCAATGCTGCATATTTGCAGTGCAGAATCAAAATGAAACCCCTGGGTATCCAGGGGTAAAAAACAAAACAAAACATTCCACAGAACAACAGGACAAGGCACAGTCCCAGACTGTGCCTGGAGGTAACCCAGGAGTTGGTTCTCTAGGAGATATGCTCTGGTTTCTGGCCAGAGTGTTTCTGTGCTGCTCCTGATGCCCCACAACTGTCAAAGGTAAGTTAGGGATGTGGGGTGGGGCAGGGTTTATGGGTGTGGGTGGATGTGGTGGGTGTAAGGAGTGGCAGGAAGATATCATGGGGTGTTGGGAGTGGAGGAGGTGTTGAGGGCTATGGAGAGTGGTGGGGGATGCTGGGGGATGTCAGGGGCTATGGGGAGTGGCAAGGGGGATGTCAGAGTGGCAGGAGTGGTGGGGGATTTCATGGAAGTAACTGCCTTTACTCCTGACATCGGGGGCTATGGGGAGTGGAGGGGAATGTTGTGGGGTGTGGAGAGCAGTGGGGGGTGGGGATGTCCCAGTGGGTGGGTACATGGAGGGGCTTGAGCAGGAGCTGCCACATGCCTGCCCTGCCACCCAGCCCCTGTGGCACTGGTGGCAGCATGTCTGTGGTTCTGTGTCAGGCACAGCGGGCCATGACATGGCACTGTGAGACCCAGGCCGTACATGCTGAATAGACCTGAGCCAGCCTCGTACTGTGGCCTTAGACAGGCCAGGACAAATCCATTCAACATGTATGGATCCCAGGTCACATAGCGCTATGTTGCTGCCCACTGTGCTTGCAGCAGAGTCACAACTCCATTTGCCTGTTGTTGCTGGCACTGTGGCTGCTGGGTGGGGGGGCTGACATGTGGCAGCCCCAGAGCTGTCCTCAGATGTGTACTTACCACCACCTTCCTACAAACTCCACATGCCTCCATGTGAGAAGAAAACCAAAAAAATACAGCAACACATAAATATTTAGAATTTATTTTATCATGATGATAGAGACACTGGTAGGCTTCCAAATTAACACTGTAAATTTATCAATAAAGCATTGCCAAACTGATCTCCTCTCTCTCATATTCCTATAGGAGATTCTGCAAGCGCACATGCTTGCACGTGTGGACATGCCCTCAATGCCTAATCACCTACACAGCTTGATGAAGCACTCAGAACATGGCTTATATGCATGAACAGCATCAGGCTCCTTGAAAAAATAAGAGTTAGCTGCCATTTTTTCTTAAAACACAACTCTAATGTTTACAGCACTCATATAGGGATAACAAATCTGAATTTAGTTTCCTTCTCAGCCTGAAGGAGCTCAGAACCATATCTCTTACCTTCCAGAAGACTGCTTTCACCACTAATCTCCATTTACTGGACTACAAGGGTGAGATGGAGATAAATGTGAGTGTGGGTACTTCTTCCACTGAAGCTGTGCTGCTATCCAGCTAAGAACTCAAGAGTTATGGAGTCAGCAAGACAGTATTAAAAAAAAATAGAAAAAGCTCTAGTCTGTTGGTCATTTGTGGCCCAAAAAAGTCTTGCGTTCTGGTGTCCAATCTCAGGAAAGTTTATGGATTTTTATTAATTGAAATGTCATTAGATAAAATATAGAAACAGTCCCAGACCCGTTCCTCCCAACAGAATCCCCTTGCCATCATGCTGTAATATCAGGCTCAAGCTTGCTTGCTCTCCATTTCTTGTGTCCCTTGAAGCTGTGTCCCTAGACAGAAAGAGGAGTGGTGGAGAGTGCCTCCACCTGACCTGTTTTATAGCTTGTTTTTTAGGGACTGTGCTGAATCAAGGAAAACTGGGTTTTAACCACCTTAGGCTAAGGGCTACCTGTAACACACATCTGTTACAGCCTGGGTAAGCGTCCCAATGACAACATAAAAGCATCCAGCCATCATCTGAAGCCTTTTTTTCTGATCAGAAAAGAGTGAACTCACTCAGTTTTGAATAGTTCTCAAAAAAAGGCTTGTGTGTTGTAGATTACAAGTGGATGAAGGTGTTTCCTGGAAGCCTTCAAAGTTTCATAGAGGAGCAACCCTTGTGCTCGGCATTTTCTATCTGCCACTTCTTAGAAGTTCTAGGGCAACAAGCAGTGTTTTTTGTTTGTTTGCTTTTTTCCTTTTGGATCACCATTTTGACATATATACCTCTTCTCATCTAATGGATAGGGATCCTATGTGCCCTAATTCTGGGTTCTGTATTCCACCCTGGGGGCTTGACACCCAGGAGCTATCCATAATGGAAACTAATGTGTAAATCCTTTAATGGATTTGGCCTTTACACCTCATTGCAGTATTTTCCCATTAATATAAAGGTTTTATCAAGAACAGAAATAAACCTGACTTTTCTGCCACTGACACTTTAAAATATAGACTTAGACAGCAGCTTGTTCCTTAATGCCAAGCTTCAAGGATATTTATATGAATCCTTTTAATTCAACCCTTGAAATGAACCTGCTAATCCCACAGAAATGACAACCATGGATTTAGCTAAACTTCTTATTCATGCCATAATGATTTATGGACATTTTTACAAGTTCCAATCTATGTGTTGTGATGCCATGTCTTTTTGACGGCTATTTGGATTAGCTGTGCAAGCATATTGATATGTCTCATAAGATGCTTAGCCAGAGACACCCTTTAACTCAGGATTCCCTCCAGCTGGCTGATCAGAGACCATGGCTCTGTAGTAAGCTGATCTCTAAAGTCCAGGTTTTACTTCAAGACAAAGTGGAAGGGATGTTCCTTAGAAAGCTTCTTTTTATTTTTTTTGCTTAATTCCTATAAATCTGTAAACCACAAGTGAATTCTGCATATTATAATTTCAAATACAAGCTATGTAATTTTAAATAAGATTTGCACAAAGCAGGTTTGTAATAAGTAGCTTGCTAAACTGCCTAGCCAGTTTAATTGGCATCTCTGAGAGCCCTGTTAGCCCTTGAGTGCTTCTGAAAATTATGAAATTAGGTATGGATATCAGAGAGAGAGAGAAACAGAAAAGAAGTCTGGCAGACAGAGAGAAAACATACAAGTGCATAATGGTTAGGAAACATTTTGTATAGAGAACCTTTACAAACTGTGACACTGAAATGGACATGTGTTTGCAAGTCCTAAATCTTGTCATTTATATTTGTCTAGATGTTCTGACAGTATATATGTTGCAGTGTACCTAATGCAGGTACAATTGAGATCTTCCTTTCCCCTTTCCTCCTTTACCTCCCTCCTTATATACACACTTCTTGGTAGCCTCCATTAAATAGAGTTGGATCATTACCTGAATTCACAGAAGCCATCATGCTGGAGAAATGTACCTTAAACATTTCTAATATTTTATAATGGGCTGCTCATGCTGCATATTCACATTGTGCTACATTAAGCTAATGCGATATACAGTAACCAGACAGAACACAGCTTGCTGTGACACATAAGAAATTGCTCTATTTTTTTCGCTTTTGGGAATGTACAGAAGTGACTTGCATTGCAAAAATATTTGAGGCTGTTGCTGCTTTAGATTTAGCCAGTGGAGACAAAAATATATTTCAAATGAGACACTCTGTAATTCTGTACATTTGAAAAAACATTTTAAGACTTTAGTGACACAAGCAACAGTCAAATAACATCCAGGTAACAACAACAACAACAGCAAGGCTGTTCAGGATGGACAGGTATGGGAGAAAGGAGGAGGAGTTGCACTGTATGTAAAAGAGCGGTATAATCGCTCAGAGTTCCAGTATGTCTGGAGATAGACCTGTTGAAAGTCTTTGGGTTAAGGCTAGAGGGGAGAGCAACAAGGGTGATGTCATGGTGGAGATCTGCTATAGACCACCAGACCTGAAGGATGAGGTAGATGAGGCTTTCTTCAGACAATTATGTAAGTTTCCAGATCACAGGCCCTGGTTCTCATGGGGGACATCCATCACCCTGACATCTGTTGGGAGGTCAATACAACAGTGCATAGGCAGTCCAGGTAGGTTTTGGAGAGTGCTGGGGACAACTTCTTGGTGCAAGTGTTGGAGATCAATTATGATCTGTGTTCTTCCTGACCTGCTGCTCACAAAGAAGAAAGAATTGGTGAGGGGTGTAGAAGTGGATGGCAACTTGGGCATCAGTGACCACGAGATGATCAAGTTCAGGATCCTGACAAAAGGAAGAATGGAGAGCAGCAGAGCATGGACCTGGACTTCAGAAAAGCAGACTTTGATTCTCTCAGGAAACTGATGGGCAGGATCCCCTGGAAGACCAGTCTGAGAGTCCAGGAGAGCTGGGTATATTTTAAAGAAACCTTACTGAGGGCACAGGAACAAACCAAGCTGATGTCTAGGAAGAATAGCAAATATGGCAGGCAACCAGCTTGGTTTAACAGAAAACTTTTTCTGTGAGCCTGAACACAAGAAAGAACCTGACAAGAAGTGAAAGTTTGAACAGAAGACTAGGGAGGAGTATAAGAATATTATTCAGGCATGCAGGGATGAAATTAGGAAGGCCAAAGGACAGTTGGATTTGCAACTAGCAAGAGATGTGAAGGGTAACAAGAAGGCAGAGGACATATGGGACTGCATTAGTAGGACTGTTGCCAGCAGATCAAGGGAAGTAATTATTCCCATCTATTTCTGCACTGGTGAGGCTACATCTGGAGTACTGTGTACAGTTTTGGGCGCCCACTATTGAAGGATGTGAACAAATTGGAGACTCCAATGGAGGGCAATGAAAATGGTTAGGGGCTTGTGGCACTCAACTTCTGAGGAGAGGCTGAGGGAACTGGGCTTGTTTAGTCTGCAGAAGAGAAAACTGAGGAGGGATTTGATAGCAGCCTACCTGTAGGGTGGTTCCAAAGAGGATGGAGCTAGACTGTTCTTAGTGGTGACAGATTACAGAACAAGGAGCAATAGTCTCAAGTTGTAGCAAGGGAGGTTTAGATTGGATATTAGGAAAAGCTTTATTCATTAGGAGGGTGGTGAAGCACTGGAACAGGTTAGCTAGAGAGGTGGGAAATCTCCATCCTTGGAGGTTTTTTAAGGCCCAGCTTGACAAAGCCCTGGCTGGATTGATCTAGTTGGGGACAGTCCTGCTTTGAGCAAAGGGTTGGACTAGATTACCTCCTGAGATCCCTTCCAAGTCTAATTTTCTATTATTCTGTGAACAACAACACCACCACCAATAAGTATGTGTTATTTGTCCTTGAATGAGATTTGCACAGCTGTGCTCTTGCTGACTGTGGAAAGCTAAGAGAAGAGAATAGTCTTGTTTGAAATGTTGTATTTAAGTTCAGCCTTTGGGATATCACAGAAAGTGGGCATGTTTAGATTCCATAGGTCATGGGCTTCAAACATTGGCATAGTGTGGTACCTCTACCATTTCATTCACAATCCTGTAGACATCTCCATTCGCACTGGAAATTAAACATCTTTGTGACAGCTATAGCATTTTCTAACTTGGAAAAGTAATATTAGAAAGTGATATAATGTATTGCCTTTTAATGCACAAATAGCTATGCATAGAGTAAACTTGCTGTCCCAGAAGCAGCGGCCTCAAGCACACCATTTTGCTCAAAGTGGGCTCCTCTCTAAACCAGAGGCATTGTAGCAGCATCTGCATAGTCATATGGACATGCTAACTGGGAGTAGGCTAGCTGACACTCTCACTCAGTTATGCTAAATATCCCTCCTACATGGATGCTGCTATCAGGGCAGCAAGTTTACTGTACAAATATAGCTTTTATTTACATCTGTTAGACTTTCCCAATGGCAGTACCCTTTGACATGACATTTACCATATATAAGCATAAGCAAAGATCCAGTGTTTTGTGGCCAGCTAGTTTTGGTTATGTTTGCCATAATCATAAATAGAAAATGATTATCTAATTTAAAAAAAGAAGTCCAGAAATGAAGTCCATGAAAGAAAGCATCAGATCAGACTCTGAGCCTACTTACATAATCTATCAAATATCAATGGTCTGCAAACAAGATAGCTGTAAAGTGGCAGAGGTAATTCTATGTAAACTTTCTGGCTGTTTCTTTGCCCTCATTGTGTCTGGTGTTTCCAGAAAGGCAGTTGGTCAATTAATTGCAACTAGATTCAAGAACCTTTAAATCTGACATCTTATGTCATGGATGGAAGGTGAAGCCAATTAACTCAAGCCAAGCATAAGATTACATAGATGCATCAAATTCATTTCTTCAAGACTTTAGGGGAACTGACTAATTTTGGCAGTGGTATGAGAGAGGAATGTTCCCTATGCTGAAACACTGATGTGACCAGACCATGCAACAGGAAAAATACTGAAATTATGTCTTTAGGACTGGGGACTGGTTTATCAACCTAGAGAGTAGACAAGAACCAGCCACATCTTCAAGGGATGAATGTGTGAAGGCATCTTGGCAGTCTGCTGTAGAGATGGCAAAGGAGAGTAAGGATATCTGTACCAGAATGTGGATGGAGAGGGAGAGTAGGGCAATGAATAGTAGCTCTTGTTCTATTCCCTTTTCAGTCTAACAACTCTAACTAATGTTCTTCATTCAGATAACAGTTCTGTTTCTGAAATCCCCAACTAATATGTTACAATGTATGCTGGAAACATGATTAACTTTGTTTTCAACTGGTATAGATTCTCTGATACTATACCAATATATGCAGACTCAGTTCATTCGTTTCAGGTAAGAAGAGGATATGTAATTAAAAATTAAATTGTATTTGCATAGCGTTCAGTAGGAAGGCTATTTTATCCTTCATTAAAGTGAACTTAATTTTCTTCCAACAGCACCGTGAGTGAAGTAGCAGTTGAGGTGGAAGAGGTGATTAAGGACACAAGCTTCCTGTTTCTATCTTAACTGCATCTTTCACTCAAGTGTTTGTCTGCTTTGCTCTGGGGGAAGACTGCGATGTTCTATTTTGGAATTCTTTGTATATTACAGCTGTTTCTTCTTCATAAGTCTATCTTGTTACTTTTCAGAGATGCCAGGCTATTTCATTTTCTTTTTATTTGCTGCTGCTCGGTGTTCTTAAGATTCTTCCAAAACAATTTTCACCGAAGAAGCAAAGATGAAAGCTTAGAAAATGAAGCCACAGAGGGGCTGTGTTCAAGGTAATGTTATAGGTTTGACTTAGACCAGCAGGGGAAAAAAATCTGATTTGAGGCTGTAATCTCTTCCTCAGTTCACTCTTAACAGGGTGTGATTTAAACTGGGAAATACATCTGTTCATCTGTCCGAAGTGCTATATTTAGCTGAATGCTGAAGTGAAAAATTAATAATGTATACATTTATGTTGTCATACTAAGACTTACTGTTCACACTGCAATGAGAATGGGGCAAATAGTGGCTTTATTTTTTCAAGATGACTATACATTCAGGAAGATAACTGCATGTATTCACATATGTAACCTGCAAAACCATAAATGCAAAAAATTTCAGGGGCAGAGTTCCAAAGCTAGGCATGAGAAGGGGCAGAGTTCCAAAGCTAGGCATGAGAAAAGGCACATACCTATCTATTCATGAGATGTGTGCATAGCTGTGTTCAGACGTTTACATTTAAGACCCACTTGCATAACTATTTTGCAATTATATTTAAAAATATAAATTAGAATACATGAAAGTATTGTGTGTGCCTGATTTAGAAACACATTGCCTTTATTTATGCATATTCCAGTGTGGCTACTTTTGGGACAATATTCTGCTGAATATTGACTTAAACTGTCACACACTGTTTATTAATGCACAGGAATAGAAGGGACATTTCAGGTCATTCAGTCCAGCCCCAACAACTATAGGCAACCTAAAGGGCCATAATCACATCTACTTCAGCCCTTCCTGCATCCCAGAACCACAAGATATCGCATAATAAAACTTAAGCATTTGGGGTTTTTTTGTTTTAAATGCCTACAACAGAAGACAAGGAAACCAGGGATTAACCAGGGAGAAAGTAGGGAAGACAAAGGAATCACCAAAAAGCTTAAGCTCATGTAATGGCAGGACAAGTATAAAACGACAAGATTATCTCCCAAAGTTGACCATGATCTGCAGAGGTAGGAAAACCTCAGTTCTGTGTGTTCTTGTCAATCTGTGCTGGAGGAAAATATTCTTCAGACTAATAAATTAGTTTAACCCTGACTGTATGAGCAAGACCCACCCAACAAGGACCTGAGAAGTTTTTTAGTACTTTTAGGAGTATCAGCACATCCCAAATAATCGCCCAGTTCTAGCCATAGCTAATGCTTCACAGGAAATTGGGAGGAATAGAAAACAAAAATAAAACCAAAAGGCTAAGTATAAAGTGGTTGCATACCCTGATAGATTCTGTGGGTGTGGAAGAAATCAAACTTCACGTTGTGGTTGAATCAGAACTGAAAGAGACAGCTTTTCTTTATTTAAGGCTATACTGTGATCACAGGGAGAATTCCATACAGCAAGGGGAATCACCCTTGTCTGTTTCAAAGGATTTCTCAGACTCTCTAAGGTTACAAGCGTATTTATACTAAAGACAGAGAAAGAGATAAAAGGATACACTTTGGAGAAACAAAACAATAGTAAATTACACAGAAACTTAGGTTGTTTACTTAAACAATTATTTATGCATAGGGCTATCCCAAGGCATACAGGGCAAGATATTAAGATAACCCAAGGAATGCGGATTCCTTATCTCAGAACATTTGAATTAAACAGTATCCGCAGGTCTGGTCTTTGTCTGTTTTTCTAGTCAAGGAAGCCAATTACTTCTACATTCCCTAATTTTTTTTTTTTTTTTTTTACAAGTTAGATATTTATAGCCATTAGCCTTTCAACTTCTAGTTTTTCTTTCTCTTTACTTTCTGCTATTTCAACATACAAATTATATACCTCATTTCTGGTTAATGGTCTATTCTTCATTGGTTTAGCAGTATGGCTTATGCAACATTCTATTATCATAAACACTAGGCATACTCCAATAAAAACAACAAACAATATCAACAAACTATGAATGACAGTAGAGCCTAAGGAGCTAAAAATAGAGCTAAACCAAGAATTCAAATTCCAGTTATCTGACTCGTGCAATTTAGCTGCTTCTTTTCGAATATGTTTACTTAAATCCTGGATTTCTTTTGAATTATCGGGAATATAAGTACAGCATTCTTTACCTATTAAAGCACAGACTCCTCCTTTGCTGGCTAGTATATAATCTAATGCAAGTCGGTTTTGCAATGTCATTTGCCTTATTTCCTTCATTTCTGTATTTATTTTATCAAAACTATCAGCAATAGCATTAGCAATCTTTTCCAGAGATGCTGCAACTTTCTTTATTTCGGACATAGCTAAGCCTGCGCTATAGCTGGGGAACATTATACCCCAAAATCTTTGATTTTTCTGTAATTTCACGAACATTGCGAACTTTCCCTTTAGGTAAACGAGATCTCACAGTAAAAGCAGGATACGCTGCGGAGACATAGCACGTTCCTCTCCAGCCAGAGGGAAGATTTTTATAGGCCTTATCTCCACATACAAAATAGTGACCAGCTAATGCAGTATAGCCACCTGTATTACAGCGTGGGGACATCATCCATTGCAAATAATAGCCTGAAAATTGACCTGCAGGGGAGTAGTTAGATATCCAGGAATTATTAGAAAACCAAGCACCATTTATTTTAAATTCTACCTCACACTTACTGACTCCTACTGCAACACGAGATCCATTACAGGTCCAACAGAACTTTCCAGGGGTGGCATAAGCTAATTGTACATATTCAGACCGGTTGCAGCTTACATTCTGCCAGGTTTCATTCCCATGAAAATCTGAATAGTAAGGGGCTAACATCTGAGTTGCATTCAAGGGTACCGGTATCATGGGTGTTCCTCCAGTAGAATAGATAGGGACATGACTACATATCCAACAACGAGAGACATTTAAATCTATTCCAATTTGATTAACTAAAGACAAGAACACATTTTCATGAAGTGATCCTCTTTGTCAGTGCAGAAGTGTAGTTTGGTTTACAGAGTTTCTTATAACTGATCAGTCAAGTTCATATAAGATGGCCCAAAAAGAAATACTGAGAACTATCCAAATTACGACTAACCAACTCCACCTCGGGAACCAGGAACTAGGTAGAGGCCTTTTTCCTGTCCCGAAGGGCACAGTGGTGTCGCTGGGGCACATCCTCTTTGCTCTGTAGTGGCAAATCCTCTTCGCCAGTAGGCGCTTGGCTCACTACTGGTCTTGAGCTCTCCTGCTGGCAGGCGCTAGGCTCACTACCAGTCTGTGGAGGCTGATTACAAGATTGATATGGAGGAGACTCAAGGTCTAATGGGGCTGATGTTTTCTTACTGTGTGAAGCATGGATCCATGTCTGGAGTCCTTGACACTTTATTGCAGTGTTGGTGGTCAGGAGTACCTGGAATGGGCCTTTCCAGCGAGGTTCCAGCGATGACTTTCATTGATGGACTTTTATATGGACCCAATCTCCAGGCAGGATAGAATGGCACAGCTCACCTGGTTCTTTGGGGAGAGCTGCCTGTACCTGTGAATGAAAACCCTTAACACACTTCATTAGTGCTTTACAATAGTCTAGAATGGTATCATCAAGTGAATGTATATCGCAAAAGTGGGAAGCAACAGGTGGCGAGGCAGGGAGCCTCATGGGTCTTCCCATAGAATTTCATGTGAGCTAAGCCCAGTCTTTCGGTTGGCAGTAGAGCTCATATTCGTTACGGCTATGGGAAGTGCATCTGGCCATTCTAGGTGAGTCTCAGCACAAATTTTGGCCAGCTTATTTTTCAGAATGCCATTTTGGTGTTCTACTTGGCCCGAGGCCTGTGGATGGTATGGGCAATGAAAGTTCTGTTGGATCTGCAGGACTTTGCAGACTTCTTTCATTATCTGTCCAGTAAAATGAGTTCTTCTATCAGAGTTTAGGGATAAAGGAATACCAAACCTTGGAATAAAGTCTCTGAGCAACTTTTTGCTTACAGTGATGGTGTCAGCTTTTGCACATGGGTAGGCTTCTACCCATCCAGAAAACATACATACAATAACAAGAACATATTCATAAGAACAACATTTCTGCATTTGAATAAAATCTAATTGTAAATTTACAAATGGTCCCCAAGGTGGGGGGTGTGCTGCCTTGTTTGTTTTTACAGGCTTTCCCACATTATGGGCTTGGCAAATAGGACAGGTGTGGCAACACTGTTGAGCCACAAATGGAAAAGTTGGAGCAAACCAATCAAGCTTAACAGATTCTATCATCCCCCGTTTGCTCACATGTGCCATGCCATGGTGTATGCGAGCAAGATGAGGAAGAAGGACCATTGGGGCAACCAGGCGGCCGTCTGGGGAGCGCCACAAATGGTCAGGGTGTAACAAACACCCAGCGAGTCTCCATGTGTGTTTCTCTGGTTCTGGAGCCTGATCTTGGAGGAGGGCAACGTCGTGAAGAATTGCCAATGGAGACCGGTCAGTTGGAATAGACAAAAACACAGGCGTAGCCTGAGGAGTGGAAATAGCCGCAGCTTTGGCAGTGGAATCTGCCAAAGCATTCCCTCGTGTAACATCATCATAAGGTTTCTGATGAGCTTGGCATTTAATAATAGCAACAGCAGAAGGTAATTGTAAAGCATTCAACAAGACATTTACGTATGGACGATTACTAATCTTGGCACCTCCCGAAGTGAGGAAGCCCCTTTGTTTCCAAAGTTGACCATAATCGTGTACAATACCAAAAGCATAGCGAGAATCAGTATAAATATTAACAGAGGCACCAGAGGCTAGAGTGCAAGCCCTGGTGAGGGCCACAAGCTCGGCAACTTGAGCCGAATACACATTAGGTAAGTGATGGCTTTCTATAACATCATATTGGGAACATACTGCATATCCTGCAACAAGGGAACCTTTTGAGTTTCTTTGACATGATCCATCAACATAGAATACTAGATCTGGGTTTTGCAAGAGGGTGTCCTTTAGATCAGTACGGGGCATTGTTAGGTGCGCAGTAATAACAAATATGCAGTCATGGGGTTCACCATCTGCAGGGGTAGGTAACAGAGAAGCAGGGTTTAAAATGGGGCACCTAGTTAGGATGATATTTCCAGCAGAGATAAGCAAGATTTCACACTTAGTTAATCTAGCATTTGAAAGCTGTTGGGTTTTTGTTTTTAGTAAAAGAGCTGCTACAGCATGTGGGACAGCAACAGTAAGGGGAGAACCTAATACAAGGGTGGAGGAAAGTTCAACAGTGACGGCAGCTGCAGCTACAGCATGGAGACATGGGGGAAATGCAGCTGCAACAGGGTCAAGAGCAGAGCTATAATAAGCAATGGGACGGTGCTTGTCTCCATGTGCCTGAGTAAGTACTGCAAGTGCAAATCCATCCTTTTATTCTTTTTTGTCATGAAAAGGTTTAGTATAATCGGGAAGACCTAGGGCAGGAGCTTGTGATAGAGCTTGTTTAATAGAGGCAAAAGCAGCTTCGATTTCTGAAGTCCAGGGTAAAGGCTCAAGGGTATTAACAAGAGTCAGATTTTGCAACGGCTTGATTATAGAGAAATAGCCGAGTATCCACTGGCGGCAGTAGCCAGCCATGCCTAGGAAGGTACGCATTTGGGACACAGTAGTTGGCCTAGGGATTTTAAGAATAGCTTCTATTCTGGAAGAGGAAAGCAGTCATTCTCCAGCAGAAATCTCATGACCTAAATAGTGGACACGAGGAAGACACAGTTGTAGCTTTTCTTTTGATGCCTTATGGCCTTTTAGGGCAAGAGAGGTGAGGAGAGTTAAGGAATCAGTTTTACAGGCTTCAAGGGAGGTAGACGCCAAGAGCAAATCATCAACATATTGCACAAGCACAGAATTTTCTTTAAATATTATATCATCTAGATCTTTTTTCAAAATTGGAGAAAAGAGAGAAGGGGATTCAGTATAACCCTGGGGAAATGGCGTCCAGGTATACTGAAGTCCTTGATAGGTGAATGCAAAGAGAAACTGGCTATCAGGGTGTATCGGAATAGAAAAAAATGCAGAACACAAGTCAACAACAGTAAAATAACAAGCTTTAGGGGGAATGCAGGCCAAGATAGTAGCTGGATTTGGTACAACAGGGAAAGTAGGTAAAACTGCACAATTTACCGCACGGAGGTCTTGTACAAAGCGATAGGTATTCTTTCCAGGTTTTTTTACAGGAAGAACAGGCGTATTACAAGGGCTCTTAGTTGGGACAATGATACCTTGCTTTAAAAGGGCAGTTATAACAGGGCGTATCCCTTCTTCAGCTTCTGGACGTAAAAGGTATTGAGCAACTTTGGGTACAGGCTTAGCTGGGTTTAATCTAATTTTTACAGGCTGGGCAGTATGGATTTGTCCTACTTCATTAGCATGCTGGGACCAGAGAAACGGAGGGACAGCTTTTATGATTTCTTCTTGCAACACAGAAAGATCAGGGAACCCAGGTTCAGGAGGTGAGCTAGCTAAAGCAGCAAGTACTGCTATCTCATTATCACAAGGGACATCTAAATAAACACCATTAGGAGAACAATAGCTAGTACAGCTGAGTTTACAGAGCAAATCTCTGCCTAACAAATTAACAGGAGAACAAGGACTAAGGAGAAAGGCATGTTGATCGGAAACAGGACCAAGAGAAACATGTAATGGTTGGGAAACAGGATGAGGAACTATTTGATTTGAAATTCCCACAGCATTTACAACAGCAGAGGAGAGGGGAGTTGTGGGAAATTCTTCAGCTTGAAGAGTAGAGCAGCTTGCACTGGTGTCTACTAAACATTTTGTAGAGATGCCATTTATCACACAGGAAACAAAGGGATCATCTTGATCAAGTGGGAGAAGCAGGGCTGTGATGATGTTACTATTCCTCAGGCTGGCCTAACAGGAGGTTCCCTGATTCGGGACACAGAATTGAGTGAGAGGAGGTGGTGGAGGTTTAAACGTCATCCCTGGCTGGCCAGGTCGGTGAGGACATTGAGCCTTCCAGTGTCCTGGTTGGCCACAATAATGACAACTGTCATTATTCTGGGACTGAAATCCTCCTCGTCCCATCCCGCGACCACGTCCCCTGCCTCTGAACTGTCCTCGATGGAAACCTCGGCTTCTGCCCCTGTCTAAAGTTTGTAATTGCAATGACATTAACTTAGTTTCCGTGGATTGCTTTTTCTTTTCCTGGCAGGTTGTACAATGACTTGCAATGGTGACTAGTTCTGCAAGTGGCTTAGTCTGCCAACCTACAGCAATTGTGCACAACTGTTCCTGGACTTTAGAAAGAAGTCCGTGGACAAAAGCAGAAGCAACTGCTTCTGGGGCAGTTTCAGCTGCATTTTCAATACCAGAATGTCTTTCAAATACTAGTTTCAAGCGGTCCATGTAGTCTGCTGGGGATTCTCCTTTATTTTGTTTACAGTTATGTATTTTGGCCCAGTCAGTTTTCCTAGGGCAAATTTTAAGCACAGCCTCAAGGAGGCGTCTTCGGGCATCTGTTAAGTGATCTCCAATTCCGGGGTCTGGAGTAGGCCAAGTAGCCTGTGCGATGAGGCGGTTGTGGACCTCAGAGGGCAAAACACTTCTCATTAATTGGTTCAAATCTGCCCATGTTGGATCATAACAATGGATTACAGTTTCCAATTCATCTTTAAATTTCTGGGGCTCTTCTCTGATGTTAGGAAATTGTTTAACAAGGTTTAGGAGGTCTCCTGGGGTCCAGAGGACAGGGACTGTGATTGCAGTTTCCCCATTTGGACCTTGCCCTGGAAGTTGGCGTAGAGGCATAAGCTGAGCTGCCTTAGATTTTAAAGAAGGGGCTGGACCATACTGGGTACCAGACCTTAAACAAGAGAAGGGAGTTGAGATTTCAGGAGACAGATGCCATGTCTTTGGTGGGTGTGGGCATGCCCCGGGGGCAGGTGACGATTGTTGAGTGATAGTTTCTTGGTGAGGTGGGCTATTCCTGCCAGAAGAGTCTATTTGGTTACTTTGGACTTCTTCAGGTTCAGATTGTGCCCGGAACTGATATGGGGGTGGCACATTAAGAAAATCAGTTATATCTTCTGCAGATTCATTCTCAGTTATTTGTGGATAAAGTTGTTTTGGTGCTGATGGTACTATTGATGGAGGGCCCCCTTTTGGTGCACCTCTCTGCTTTAATTCTTTTATCTGCAATTTTAGTTTCTCTTGGGAGTCCTTAAGACTCCAAACTTGAGATTCTTGATGTCTTTTGAAAGCTTCTTCATACCAATCGAAAAATATGTCCCACTGAGTCTGTGGTATATTTCTACCTCTTAACTCAAGGTCTCTGTGGAGATGAACAATTTTACTTAAATCAAATGTTCCCTCCAGGGGAAACTGCCGGCTAAAATCATCTCTGGTATACCAATTCCATTTGTCTAGAAACTTACAACTTTTATGGCCATAGTGTGTGTACATCTACAATGCTGGAGTCCCTTTTGGCGGAGCCGGTATGTCTTTAGACACTCTGCTCCCCATATCTTTAAACTCAATTCACACAGGTCTTTCATACAGGAATGGCTTATTCAGGGTGTCCGGTCAGGTTGTGAGATTTGCTAGTGGCATAGAGATGCTGTGGCTAATGTCCAAAGACAAGACTCCACTGCAATAACAGCACACAATGCAGTTACTCACGGTTGGACACGGCTCATTTATGAGGGTGGGGAAAGGGTAAATCTGTCCACTGGGTCACGAGATTCCAGTTGGGGCCCCTTGCGTTCAAAACTGCCCTTCTGGACAGCTTTGGGGCGGCTGAACCCAACCTTAGTCTCAGACCTGGTCAGTGGCTCATATTTCTCAATTCATACTCTCAATTCACACAAGGGAATTTCTGTGTTGAGGCACGAGGTTCAAGAGCATTTCTTTAGTCTCAGCCTTGGTCAACGCTTATCATGGAAAAACATTCACACTCTAAGAGCTTCCACCTTGCACCCTTGCTTTCGAAGAGCACACAGAACAAATCTGGTGTCTTTGGGGCAGCTGTACAAGATTTCTACTTCTGGCCTCAGAAAGACCTCACAGTTCTTTACAGAACTGAACTCAGTTCATACAGGGAAATACTTTCACGAACAGCAACACAGAGTCTTGACTCTTAACCTTGACTCTTAACCTTGACTCTTACAGTTAATACTTACACAGTGGATCTGACAGTTCTGGCAGCAAAAGTTTGGATAGAGTGAGCCTCAAGTAGTGAATCAGGAAGACACAGAGACAGCCTCTCACTGAAAAGCCCCAACAGAGATTTCAAAAGGTCTCTTACCTTGGTTTGGCACCAGGGCTTCAGTGAAGAGATGTCTGTGTCCCAACTGATCACACCGGGCGTCTCTATCCGAGTCACAGCACCAAATTGTGGAAGAAATCAAACTTCATGTTGTGGTTGAATCAGAACTGACAGAGCCAGCTTTTTTTTATTTAAGGCTATACTGTGATCACAGGGAGAATTCCATACACCAAGGGGAATCACCCTTGTCTGTTTCAAAGGATTTCTCAGACTCTCTAAAGTTACAAGCGTATTTATACTAAAGACAGAGAAAGAGATAAAAGGATACACTTTGGAGAAACAAAACAATAGTAAATTACACAGAAACTTAGGTCTTTTACTTAAACAATTATTTATGCATAGCGCTATCCCAAGGCATACAGGGCAAGATATTAAGATAACCCAAGGAATGCAGGAATGCAGATTCCTTATCTCAGAAAATTTGAATTAAACAGTATCAGCAGGTCTGGGGCTTTGTCTGTTTTTCTAGTCAAGGAAGCCAATTACTTCTACATGTTGAGATGGAATATGCCAACCTAGCCCCGTGGGTGGTCAATGACTGTGACTTTGCCTTGATCCAGCTCTGTAGGGGAAGAAAGCATGGTCTGGAACCAAGGTAGGTGGGTGGAGGGAAGGGGACATGACTTGGACCCACAAGCAGCATGGGCAAAGTGTGTGGCTGGGCCCCAAACCAGCCAGGTGGTGGGAGGGGTCATGCTCTGGTTCCAGTCTGACCCACAGGGCTTGGGATTTTGGCTGCGGGGCGGTGGTGGCAGTACTGCCACTGCTCCCCTACTGCCAAGTTTCCCAGCCCATGGGGAGACCCACAATCCAGATTCCAAGGCTCTGGAGGCTGCATTCCGTGCACAGTCCAAAGGCTGAATGCCTCTGCTATATATTGATGTGTCAGGAGTGCCATATATGGATCTCTGGATTTACAGAGAAGCTATTACAGAATCTTCAAGACTTTTACTGTTTTATATTGTATTATATTATGTTCCTATTATGTTTGTATTGATTTTTACTGTTTTATATTGAATTTATATGATTTAGGCCTATGTCTCTAAAGTAATATTAAGTTTCCATTTTGTATGTCAAGCCTCCATCTTGTGTGCTCTGCCTAGGTGTAACCCATGTTATAACTTTGACTCATGTCTAACCAGTCTCATGTAAATTGGTTCCTGAATGAATGGGAATGAACAAGGGTGCTTGAAGTACAATGGTAGCAGGTCTCTACTGAATGATCAACTCAATGACTGGACCATCAACTCAACGATCAGACCATTGCCTTGCATTTACTCACCCAGGAACCACGGACCTCACCCAGGAACAGAACAGAAACCCAGCATTTGAAAGACAAAGAACCTAAAAGAACCCAACATTTGGAAGACAAAGACCCTACAGAAACCAGCAACCACACTACTGTGTCCTATCAGACAACTAGGACACCTTGATCTGGAGATAGGCATCTGAGTAGGGCTGTCCTTACCTGGACATGTCCCTCCCATAGGAGGCACAGGTAGCCCACCCCTATAAAAGGGGTTGTAGAATGTGATCACTTTGGGATGCCCTCACCATCTAGACCAGCACTGAGCCACACCACCTATCTACCCAGAGGCCCTGCCAGTGACCCCCTCTGGACAATACCTTTCTGGAGAAGACCGTGACTGGCCATCAAAAACCAACTTACAGGCCAGGATAGGTAGCTATCACCCACCTTCCTTCCCTAAGCAAAGGGCCTGGACTTTGTCCCTACACACTTTGACTTCAATCCCTCCACCAAGCCTTTTTCTCTCCTGCTACCATTGTGTGGGTGCATGTGTGAGTGCTTGTGTGTGCATGTGCATGTGTGTAGGAACCAATAACTTTGTGAGCTGTATAGTAAACTACCTGTTTAATAAAACTGGTATTTTTACCTTGAGTTGGTCTTTGTCTTGCTGCAGGCTGCCAACTAAATCCCCGTCTTTCTGACCTCTCTCTGGGCTTAATTCCTCTCTGCCACCTCTGTCTTTCCTGGCTCCGGCTTTCTCTCCCTCTCCACTGACCTCCCAGCCCCATTCTTTGGTCTTCCAGATCTAGCCCCTGCTCTGTCCTGCCGCCTCTGCCTCCCTCTCGACCTCCCAGCTTCCCGCTTTGTGTTCCCTAGGCTTTCTTTCCCCAATCTTCCCTGTTTCCCTCTGTTCCCCATCTGTGCTCTGTCGCTTCTGTTTTCTTCCCTGGTCTTCTCTCTTTCTCCATCCCCAGCTTCCCTAGTGTGCCTTGCCACCACCGCCATCTCCCTGATCTCCCCAGCACCTCCCATAGCATCCCCTGATCTCCTGGCTCACCTGCCAGCTTTCTTCCCTGTTCCCTGCTGTGCCACAGCCTCACCTGGCTCCCTCACAGCTTCTCTCGGCACCCCCACAGCTTTCCCCTGCACCAGCAGCTATTCCCTGGTACCCAAAGCCTCTCCCAGCTCCCCGATCCAGCTTGTCTTGGGACCCACAGCATCACCCCCACAGCTGAGGCTTTTCCTAAGCTCTGCTGGTACCTGAAGCTTACCTGTCTCCCCTGCAGTTTCTCTGAGCATCCACAGCCTCTCCCTGGGCTTCCCAACCTGGCTCCCAGCTTCCTGGTTTTCCCACAGCTGTTCCTGGCACCCCTGCAGCTTCTCCTTGGGCTCTCCAACCCAGCTTTCAGCTTCCTGGTCTCCCTGCAGCCACTCCCAGCACCCCCACAGCTTCTCCAAGCACCTGCGGCTCCCCCACTGCTCCTGGACCCAGCTCCCAGGTCCCCTACCCAGTTCCCGGCTACTCCCAGCTCCCCCACAATGCTCTGATCTGGCTCCCAGCACCCAGAGCCCCTTTCTGGCTCCCTTGCAGCCCCTCTCTGCCACATGCAGTCCCTCCTGGCACCCTCAAGGCTTTTTCTCAACACCCACAGCATCTGTAGCTCCCCTGCTGCTCCCTAACCCAGCTCCCCGACCTGTTTCCCAGGTCCTGCAGCCTCCTTCAGCTTCCTCCACAGGCCCTCACCAGTGTCTGACTCCCCCCAGCCCTAGCTTCTTTCCCCACGTACCTCTCAGCTCCCCCATAGTCTTTTTTCTCCAGCTCTGGCTCTAGTCTCTGTGCCAGCTTCTCCCTAGCATCGCTTCTCTGTTCTGCCAGCTTTTGGCTTTTTCCTTTGATCTATTAACACTAATGAATGTTAAGTAACCTCAAACCCTTAACCTTAAGTAACCCCAGAGACCACAGTAATTTCAAGTAACCCCAACTCTAAGTGACCCTGAGTAATCCTGGGGTGTTCTGACCCTGAGTAATCCCAAGGGCCACTTGACCTTGAGTAACTCCAAGCACCAAGTTACCCCAAGGCCCCCTAGTGTTAACACACAGCCATGAAAGTGCATGTTTGTGTATTTGTGTATGTGTACATATGTGTGTGAACTCATAGTGGTATTTGTGTAGTTTGTGTGTGTGTGTGTGTGTGTGTGTGTGTGTATTTTTGTATCATGCCCTCCTGTCTAACAGCACAATATTGGGATCCTGAGTGTTGATCTGGCATGTGTCAAGTCAACAAGGAGATCTATTAAGGCCTAACTTAACTGTGCTAAATTTGGCAAAAAAATGTCCAAACTGTTTTTCAAATAAGTTTTCCAAGATTGCTGCCTATGTTCAGCAATCTTATTATGTCAGGAATGTCTTAGGGTTTCAGTAGGGCTTTCAGTACCTTTATTTTATCTTGATCTTGTTGAATTCCATTTCTGCTAATTATATGTCGAACAAATTTTATTTGTTCCTTTCCAAATTCATGTTTCTCATTCAAAGCAAGACCAGATTGTTGGAAGCATCCCAAAATAGCGCATAGAAATTCACCGTATTCCTGTTCATTTTTGCCATACACTAACATATTACCTGCATGGCAAAGGATACCAGGCAACCCTATCATAATCTGAGAGAGTCATTTTTGGAAATACTCTGGTGATGATGATGTGCCAAAAGGAAGGCAATTGACAATATCTTCCTAATCGGGTGACAGAGGTAGTTAATAGTCTAGATTCATTATCAAGAGGGATTTGTAAAATCTTTGCAGTAGGATATCATTTTGAAAACACTTTAGTCCGGGGTAGGCAAAATGGTGGATCCAGCTGACAGCTGGACTCCATTTCCCAGCAGCCCATGCCCACGTTGCTTCAGGCCAGTTTCCTTGGAGACCACAGTAGTGGCAGGGCCATGACAGTGTGGGACCAAGACCAGCCCCAGCAGCACCGACACAGTGCACAGCTGGATGGGGAACTGCTCTGGGGCTGGGGCTGGGCCTGGGGCCTTGCAGTAATGACAGCATGATCCAGAGTGAGGGCAGAGCTGTGATCCACTGCATGCCCCTGCCCAGGCTGTGTGGGCAGCAGATTTCTGTTCTTCCCCAGTTCTGGACTACACGGCCACTGCCACAAGATTCCAACCCCAGACTAGCTCTCCGCCCAGCTGTGTACCCTGCCAGTAGTGCTGGAGCTAGTCTCCATGGAAACCTGGGTCCTGCACTGTCATGGCACTGGGATGTCCATAGAAACAGGCTACAGTGATGTGGGTAGGAACTTCTGGGAAATGAAGTCCACCTCAGCCCTGATCTGACCCATGGTCTGGACTTTGCCCACTCCTGCTTTAGCCTTCGACAACAGAGTCTTTTCTACTACAGGTAACATGTCTTTCTTTGCATACATTTTCATTGAGTAAAGTATGCACTAATGCAGTTTTTTCTGTTGGATTGTTACCAGATTTGTCCATTAGTTTGGGGTGTCCTCATTAAGAGGCTAAAGATTGAAACGTGCTGAGTTTGAAACACATAAGGGAATCAGCTTGTACAGGCTGAGTGACCCAGTTTGGCTCAGACGTGCCCTAATGAACTGAATGCTGGCCTATGAGGGTGTCAGCTGGACACCCAGCCAGATTCAGAGGTATTCTGTTTACCTGAGTGCTTGTGCTGACTGCAGTATATTGTTGTTCTGATGAACTGATTCTTGGCATATGAGGGTGTCAGCCTGTCCATGCTGATCAACCTGGCTGGGTCAAGTGTGTCATGTTAATCTGTGTGTGTTTGTGTGTATGACTGATTTGGTGACTGGAGGAACCATTGGGGGTGAGGACTTGCAGAAGGGAGAGATACAGCTCCATATAGTAACACAAGCAGCACATTGATAGAATTACCAAGACCCTAGAAACATATGCCTAATAAATGAGCACACTCCAAAGTAATGGGCAAATCTGGTAGCAGGATTTTGGTACTACAATTAGTCATACACACCAGTCTGTGGGCTCATCTACTTGCAAAACAGCCCCTTCCACATTAGCAGAAGGTCCCACAGCTGAATGTATGTAATAGCTCAGGCTGCCCCTTCTTCAGGGGAAAGATCACCCTGTTACACCAAGTATTACCTTCAAATGGGGAATAAAAGACCTTTCTGACCTTGGTGGGTGATTAGCAGAAGCCCTGAAGCACATGATTAATATAAAATAATCTGATGCAACAAATATTGTAAGCATTGTAAAAATTCAAAGGCAGAAGAATGAGCAGACAAATTCAAAAAGATCTAGATCATAACAACCCAGATTGACCTTCCCTATTGTACTCACAAAGTATAGAATTCTCTGTAATCTAAATTAAAACACGCTTCTGGTACCGGTATAAATCTGCTTCAAAACCCACTCAGTCTCCACGCAGAACCAGAAAACAGGTCCCATTGCAAGTTTTGAGAGAATTTTCTCTCATTTAGGCCTCTGCCTCAATATTCTGCCCTCATGTTCAACAAAGACAAAAAAACCCAAAAACAATGCCACAAGACATCTTCCACCCATACAAGCAACTCAGTTACCAACATTTCTTTCAGGCCCCTCAGAGAGATACCAAGCCCTCAGAACATCATAATGGATACTATAATCGCTACATTAAGAACATCTATATCTTATCATACTATCCTTTTGTGTGTAACGTTCACCAAAAGAAACACACACAGTCTTTGGGTTAAATTGTGATGGGCAAGCCTGAAGTGACTAACAAGTCAGCTGAGACATCCAGACAGCTAGATGCCTTGTCAGGTTAGTCAAAACAATCTCTATGGAAATCAGTTACTTTATAAGTACATACTTTCTATAAGGATTTCTTTCTTTTCCTTATTGGGCCAATAATATCCTTAGTGCTTTGGGATGTCTGTCTGTTTCTTGCTAAAGCTATATACATATGTTAGTTGTATACATAAAACACCATTGCTTAGGATTGACCCAAAAAAGAACAACATTGCCAACTGTCCAATTCCTTGATTAAACAAGAGAAAAGGAAAAAAATAGTTAATCATTTCATATTCAGAATTTGAACTCTTATAACAAAAAAAAATAACAATCTTCATAACAAACACATTTTGGAACAAATAAAACTGAAAATTTCCATTGAAAAAATATCAAAACAAACAACAGAAAATCTTTTCCATTTCTTTTTCTTTTTTTGTTTTGTTTTGTTTTGTTTTGGCAGAAGCTTTTTTACTCAATTGCCATATTAAACCCAATTCACAAAACTGATTTCCCCCCCATAAGTAAACTATTCATTGAAAACAAAAACCCATATGTACCTATTCTATACCTTACCTTGAATAAACTACAAATCATCACAGAACTGACTAAATATATACATACGTATACATACATTATATGTGTGTGTGCACTTCCGTGTGCACACGCACACATGTATTCACTTATGTTGAATTATATTATTTATAAGTATTATTAATCATTCTAGTGTCTGAGCATTTCATAACCTGTAATAAATTAAACCTTACACCACCCATTTCAAGTACAGAGCTCACATCATTCCTATTTTGTAAATAAGGAAGCTAATATGAAAGGTGACATATAACTCGATTTTCTGATAGGCTAAACATCTGATTCTCTAATTAACTTCACTGGGCTTAGCAGGACATTTGAACAGATGGGCCTAGATGAGATTCCACTTATTCTGTGTTTAAGTGGTACTGGGAATATCTAAGGGTGTGTACAAATATTATTACTGTTATTAAACTGACTCCAGTTGAAGCACAATCAGGTATAATAAATCAGTCATTCAGAATTTAGACCATAAGATCTCTTTTTCCAGTTTACAAAAATAAACACTTTCCTTCTTTCCAGTAGAAATATTTATGGCAGTTGTAAACTTCTGAAGTAGTAGTTTGTAATGAAAAACTGACAAGCCTGTAAGTAAAGCTGCAGTTACAGGTGTCATTGCAAATGACTCGTTCTTGCTATGTTTTAACATATTACACATTTATGTTAAATACTTTGATCTCATAATCTGGTGCATATTAAATATTTTTAACACTGCTGGGCACTCGAGCATTGATACTAAATGGGTTTATTACATCTTGTAAATGAAGCAAAATCAAATTCCCATGGAAGAAAAGTTCAATAACTTGTAGTCAACACCAAAGGATTTCTCTTCAATCTCTCACTAATTGAGAAGGTATGCCATCTAGTGTAAAGGGGAGATTAAAAAGAAAAATGAAGAAAAGAACTGAAAGTCTAGTGTTTTTCCCTTTTATAAAATACGTCCTGGTTAATTATTAATGCTTGAGAAGAAATGTAATGCAAAATCCTTCCTTCTACATGTTTTATTCCCTACTTAAAGAAGCACCAATTTTAATGCATACAGGGCATGTCTACACGAGACACTTACTGTGCATTAGCCTAGTACTGTGCAGTAGCATGGCTGTTGAAAACCATGCTAATACCTAATGTGCAGTGTTATTAGGCAAATGTATAGTAAGCATCACTAAAAAAATGTGTGCTGGTGCTACTGAACAGTAACTCTAGTTAATAGTGTCATGGGATGGGGTCCCTAGGGGTGGCCGTGATGCCCCTAAGGCCCTGTGACCATGCCAATCCTGCCCTACAGGCAACCTTTTTCTCTCTTCTGCTACGTCTTGCTGGAAATTATGATAAACAGGGAGACAGTCCTCAAGTATATATTTAGACATGGTCCTGATGAACCCCACTGAACCCTGTGGGTTCCTGGACCCCTTTTTAGGTCAGCTTAAAATGGATGCCTCATGGGACACACATCGCATTATGAGCTAAATGCGTGACTCCAAAACTTCCCCTTTATCATGCCCCATGCCCCACAAATGTTGTTCCATTGAAGCCTTGATATAGCTCAGCCTCCTTTCATCACTGGGCTCTCTGCAGCCCTGTCTCTGTGCCCTCACCAGCACTGTGCCTGCTGGCAGTGGGGTCTCCACACTGTAGTGTGCCCCAGTGGTGCCTCCTCCTCCCCAATAGCCTCAGCCCATTCTACTGTTTAAATAACAACAGAAAAACACAAACCCCTGTGCTATAACATAACACAAACAGTGTAAGGTGGACTCTGTCCCTTTAAAAGAGGCAAACTTCTCCCCAAGCATTAAGTATCTTGTAGCCGAGGGTACCTGGTGAGCTCTGGGAACGCCATTAGTCCTGTAGGCAGTATAGGAGGTGGCCACAGTGTCTCTGGGCAGTTCTTGTCTGCAGGCTCCTTTCCCTGGCTGCTGCCAGAGAGCTAACCCCTGCTGGCTTCAGCCCTGGGGTTTATGTGTGCCCAGGGCCATGAGTTCTTCCAGTCAGCTGACTGGGTGCATGTTTCTGTGGGGTTTCTGTCTGGCTCCTAGGGTCCTCTCTCTAGGCAGATTCTGCCTTTAAAGGAGCAGGCACCTTACTGCCCTGTGACAAGTGCACATTTATTTAGTGCTTTATTAACCAAGTACTAAACTAAATACACAGTACCTAAGGCACATTAATGAACTTGTAGATGTGCCCACTATATATGTAATGTACCTTTTTATAGTAAAGTATTGTGTTTGAGATACAATTCCACATTAGGCATCTGAAGTACAATCTGCACATTGGCATGCACTGGTAATTCGGTACTTTAAGTGTAAATGGAGATAAATGACTTTGCTGTTAAAGCACAGAATAAAGTGGTCTTGTTTCTTTTTCTGGATTTTTCACAGACATGAGCAAGAATCTGTGTGCTGGAATAATATATTTGCTTTCACTACCGTTTCATAAAGGACAATGTTGATGCTCGACTATAGCCAGATCAGGAATCTTCTTACCATGTTATTCCTACAATATCCATTAGGCCAGATCTTTATTTGATGTAAATCAACATAGAGTCATTCATTATCTTTAATGGATTTACATCAGCCCATAGTTTCTGACCTGAGAAATTTTAGGAACAACAACAGATTCTAATAGCATTGGGATGAAACTATAGCTGTGATGGTCCAGGGAATATGTGAGCAACAAAGATTTGTGGTACATGTTCTCTGTTGCTGGATGAACTGCATGGTTGGGATAGACTTAAACAAGCTTTTGAAAGATGCCTGATGAAAAATGCATTGCATTCAAAAGCTTGTCTAAGTCTATCCCAACCATGCAGTTCACCCAATAAAATACATCACCCACAAAAATCCTTACTGCTAACAGATTCTGATCTCAGTTACACTGCTGTTTTCAAATCCTAGTAACAACACCTACAATAGTTTGATTGTGCCCTAAATGCCACATGCTGAGCTTTTCTTTGTCTTTATATGTTGTTTGTAAACTGTAAAGTCGGTATTTTAGACAGGCACCCTAAATGAGGCAAAACTGAAGGAATATATTCTGGGGGGAGGGGCGTGCAGGTCTCATATTCTTTGATTTACAGCAGACTGTGTTTATTGTTATTTTTAAATCTCATTACTGTCATAAATATTATCTGCAAACTATACACATTTTTTCCTCAAGTAAAGATAATGGAGGGCGAGGGAGGGAAGGGGAGACAACCTGCATTTTCTTTTCTTCCAGACTCGGCACAGGAAAATTCTTACTTCAAAAGGTGTATTATGTTAGCATTATGAAACTGAACTGTAGTCATTACAAGTAACTGCCAAATATGCAAAGAGAAATGCATAGAAGAACTGAACATCAGGTTTATTTACTCAGCTATAATTATCTGCTATTTTTATATATTTAAGTCTGTGTCTGTTATACTCAGGTTAACATTAAATGTAGTCACTGAATAAGGGACATGCTATTTTGCTTGATCTGCATATTTAAATTTTGGAAATCAAATAGAACAATAAGCCAGATTCTTCCATTGGTTGCACAACTGTAATTATAATATCAATATTCAGACTCAATGGATTTTGGCTCAGTTAACTTTAGCCCAACTTGAGAGTAGAATTTGATTTAATGATGTTATACAACATAAACGTTAATAAAATTCATCTGTTTCTGCATTATGTGAGACAAACTACTATAACAGAGCCACCTAGCCTTCAATCTACAATTCATTCCACTTGGATGCTGGGCAATGCTAACATGTAGAGGTATGATGAGTGGACCTTTTTATGTTGGCCTTTGTTCATTGCCTAAAAAAACATGACTACACATCAATATTCACCTGTCAACTGGACTATTATCAAATCCTTGCCATACCTGTTTCAAGGGTCATTCAGGATCGGGGAATAATTTACCCTTGCTGGCCACTGAATCCTAAGATCTGAAGCCTCACAATAGGGAGCAAGGTGGGAGTGTAAGCAAGAGTTCCCCAGAGAGCTTGGTCTCAAATGTGCCAAACTAATCTAATCCTGAGTGGAGGGACAAGACACTTTAACCAAGAAGCCCTGGATTTTAGTCTCAGTAGGGGCAGTGGCACACGCCAGTCAAATTCCCCAGCACTGGCTGCAGCCAACCCCCGATGCTGCTGAGAAAGGTGGAAAACAAACAAGCAAAAAACCAAAACCCTGACGTAGCAACAGGAAGGGGAAAATGTTCCAGCAAACGGCAACCAGCAAAATCCAGCATTATGGGAAAACCAAGTCCTCTCCTTTCTGCCCTCCAACCTGGGAACAGCAAGCATAACTCCAAATATCCCACCCTCTAAATCTACAGGTATTCCAGGTAGTCAAATCCCAAAAGAGAGGAGCTGCAGAAAGATGTCACTTAGGTGAGTGGGCAAAAATGAAGTAGATGAACTTCAGTGTTGACAAACGCAAGGCAATGCACATAAGGAAAAACAATCCAAATACATGTATATAATGCTGAGCTCTGAACTAGCTATTATAACTGAGGAAAGAGACATTAGAGTCACTGTAGATAGGTCTCTAAAAATAACAGCTCAATGTGCACTGGCAGCCAGAAAAAGCTAAATCACTACTGGGCAACGTAAAGACAGGAAAACAAGACAGAAAACATCATGATGCCACTATAGAAATCCATGCTGCACCTAAATGTTGAATGCTGTGCACAGTTCTGAGCAAAAAGAGGGTGTAGTAGAATTGGGAAAGGTACCTAGAAGGGATATGAAGTAGCTACTATACCAGAAGAGACTAAAAAGTCTAGGGCCCATCAATTTCAAAAGGAGAGGGTTGAGGGGGAGATATAACAGAGGCCTCTAAAAACCAAAAAGGGTATTGACAAAATAAGTAGGGAACATTTATTTGCCATTTCTCAGAATATTAAAAGTAGGTAACATTCATTTGCCATTTCTTAGAATATTAAAACTAGCAGTGACCCAGTGAAATTAGCAGAGTGCCCCATCCTTTGTTCAAAGCTCCCAGCTGGGGGTGCGTAGTCTCCTGCCTGGCAACTCTGTTCATCTGATCAGGGCTCCCAGCCAGATAAAGCACCTCATAGTAGCTAAACTAATCCTGCCCCTTGTTTCAGTTCTTCATCATACTTCCTTTTGCTATTTCCTGCCATACCTTGATGTAACTTATACCATATAGGGAGGCTCCTTCAGAGTCTTGACGTGATTTCAGTGGTGTTGTCCATAGACCCATTTCACTCACTTTGCTCTGGCTTTGCTTTCACTTCCGTCTGGCCCTTCACCCAGCCTTCTGAGTCCATAACTGTTGAGGCTGCTACCTAAATACCCATTCCTCCAGGGCCCTGACCTTGGCAGGAATTACTGCAAATACCCAGGTTTTCAACTACAACAAATCTACTCTTTCTTGTCTCCATGTCCTCCAGGCCCCTGGCCTTGGCATGAGTGCTCCATGTCCCTGCCCTGACAGTGCTCTGGGTGTTCAGTGGCCATCAGGCACCCACCTGTGTCCTCCATACTAGTCCTATGTCTACAACCCAAACCTCCAGTTAAACACGAAGCATAGGTATACACCTATATATATATATATATATATATATATATATATATATATATATATATATATATATATATATAAACTTAATTCCATACCCCACCTTGGGGGGCTATATGCTACAAAACCCTGTCTGCTTTGGTCCAGGCTGAGCTTTTATCTTTGAATTACTCCCATTTCTGGTCACATATCCCCTGACCTCCCAAACCTTCCCAAGCTCCCCTACTGAGCCCAGGTGTCCCCCTTTAGCTTAATGAGCTGTCTACTCCATGTCTGCTGCATCTTGCACAGCTGATCTACTTACTCAGTAGCTGGCCTAAGCTCAGCTGTTCCAATCACAATGCAGCTCTAGCTTGCTGTTCTCCCCTCTTAAAGTAACAATGGCATTGGCCCCATTATACATGCCTTAAGTATAATGTCTGTCAGAGGCCTATAGTATCCACTACTTGCCACTCTCAGAGAAAGGGTACTGACTCAGATACTCTGGGTTTGACCTAGTAGAACAATTGTTATGTTCTTATGTTTTTAACACTAGCAGATCTATCATATCTAACTGCTCTAACTCTCACTGAAGAACCACCAAGTGTCACAAAACCTATCCTTAAACAACTTGTCAGTCAAAGAACAAGTGTTCTAGAAGACAAACAGGGTCTTTCAACAAAAGCCAGAACAACAACCATGTCCCCAAGCAGGCAATATATACAACCTTGCATGTTGCTATGCTATACAGCAATCACTCACACCATAAAGGCACAAATTTCTGCCTGAAATACCTACAAGAAAATAGACTACACTCAGATTTACAACCACAACATATTGCACAAATAATCTACTTCACCCTCACCCACAACAACTTCATTTTCAACAACTGATACTTCTTTCAAACCAGCTATAGGCACAAGGTTCTCCCCCCTGCCTTCCCTCTCCTTTATGCCTATCTTGTCATAAGCCCCCTAGGAGAAGACATTTTATAAAACTGTATCATCAAACCTATACTATACCTGTATTTTATAGATGCTAATTTCATCATCTGGACTCAACATGAGGACTTATTTATTGACTTCTACCACAGGTTCAGCAACTACCACCCTTCAATCACATTTTCTCTAGAATATTCCTACATTAACAATTTGTTTTTGGATAGCAGAGTTTACATTTAGGATAGCACCTTAACACATCACATACAAAAAAGCTGAAGATGTCCACAAAACCAACAACCATCCAGGGTCACAAAGAAAACTGTAATCTATAGTTAGACCCATAGGTACCTCTGTATCTACTCTGAGGAGAATGTTAATGGCACCCAACTCATCAACCTGAAAACTGCCTTTATCTATGAAGGACAATCCAATAGAAAAACAGATCATACTGGTGAATGCACCACACATATACCCCACAATAACATACTACAATTAAAAAAGCCCACACACACTGAGTCTCCACCTGTGTTTGTCACAAAGCATCTCAAAGGATTGTTTGAATAAACAATTAGAGCCTATACTTAGAAAAGATCAGACAGTAAATATTCCTAATATGCCACCTGCTCTCCCCCAGGCTTCAAACTTGGTCCAACTCATTTTCAGAAGCAATCTCCCCACTGATCAACAGATACCACACGGGACACACCTTAACAATAAAATGTGAAACCTACTACCATATCACCACTGCCACCATAATCAGCGCTCCCCACAAAAACCTTCAAATTCATGGATCCTACACATGGCTATCACAGACTGTGAAATATCTCCTCCAATACATTAAAAGTGATTATGGAAACTGAGGATGAAACTAGACCATGACAACACTCCAGAATGATCAATCACTGGAAAAAGATAAAGGATAAGCACAGTCATCAGAAGAAGAACACCTTTCACAGTACAAATACTCCCTTTTGCACCCTGCAATCCTCCTGCTCAAGGGAAAGCTGCAAAACTCTGTCAGAAGACAAGCCTGGGAACAAAAATCCATAAATTTCCTGGACACTAAAAAGCATGTACTAAACACAAACAATGGCTTGATGTCTCATTATAATCTATCTGCTACCTCTGGTAATCTTGCACTCCACAGGCAGTAATGACTCTTCTTATTCTTAAATGATCTTGCTATTTCACTAATGATATTACCTATTCTACTGTCTTTTTGCTTCTACTTTACAACCCTCCTCCACTCTTTTAAGGAGACTGTTTTCAACTACATGTGGAACAATACACATTTTCATTCTATATTCTTTTTAGCTCAAGCTATATCTGCTTCTCCCCACAACCTGAGGAAGGGCAGTATGTGTCTAAGAAGCTTGTCAAACTTCTTTCTGAGCTGTACAGTTGATTCAGTAAATGATATCACAAAACAAACAAAAACCTTGCCTTGTAGAGTTCCTGGACCATTACAGGTACAACAAACCAACCCCACTACAACATGAAAACATATTTACAGGTTACTGGCAAAGTGTAACATTTTCAAAGCTTTTTGAAATTCAACAATACAATACCAAATAAAATCAATTGGAAGAAAACTATAGCTAAACCCTTTTGTTAGATGCTACGATTAAGATAACTAAGGACCTTGTTACACATTGCACTTTTTGAAGCTCACGTTGATCAGTGTTAGTGCTAGCTCAAATGTAGAGCAGTCACACCTTAAGGCTAAAAACCTATTCTGACTGTTCCCCACCTACACACCTGACTTGCCACTATAGGGCTGGTAAACAGCTTCTTGATTAGGAGCTACAGCTGTAAGTTGCTACTATAGGACTGGTAAGCTTCAGTCCATGTTCTAGTTGTGGGTATGTGCAAGAGAAGTTGGGCAGGAAAATAAAGCTGTCGTGGGCTGGGGGTGGGTAATGAAATGGGAGGTAGAAAGGAAATTGGGTTGGGCGAAGGGTCATTAAATGAAGTCAGCCGCTGAAAAATAAAAAGAAATAAATAGGAAGTAAATTAAAGAAGAGCTAATGTTTTAATAAATTAGGATATGGGCGAGAGGTGTGGGGGGTGCAGGTCATGCTTCCCAGGATGGCTGGGAGGTGGGAGCAGTGAGAAAAGTTACTTTTGGGGGAGTTACTGCTCCTGCCCCAGAAGGAAGCCCTAGCTTGTGGGGACCTAATTCAACTCCCTATATTGTTTCTTCCCCATCCTACCTAGACCCTACTTCTGGACCTTTGCTGTGTCTACAGGAGATGCTGACTGTGCAGTAGCCAGAAGCTACTGCAAAGTAAATGTCACATGCCAGGAACAGTGAGGTAATGCTACTGTGCAGTAGTCTCAGGCTACTGCTCAGTCAGCATAAAAAAGCCCTTTGCCAGCGCTAGTGTGCAGTAATGGAGGATACTGTGTAGTCATCATCTTATGCAGACATGGCCATAAGGTGTACTAAAACTATTTTAAAGTGATAATGTGTGGACAATCCAGAGTTAAGAGGTCTAGGAGCCACCTAAAATGAATGTGTAACAAGGCCCCAGGTAGGAATGTTACTTACAAAAGTTTATCCCTTTTTGAATCCATCTTCAGGGTTCCACCCTGCCCTTTCTTCTGACTCACTTCAAAATAATAATACCTCTCAAGTCAGCTTTGAACACTGAAAACTTTATTTTAATTAGTTTCTTATTTTTTCAAAAAAGAATAACTAGAATGAAATGTTATATATGTTAAATATATAATATTTTTAAAAAATTGTTTTGGTTATTGTTTCTTTCATATATATATATATATATATATATATATATATATGCGCAAAGGATCCACTGACAGCTAGTCATATGCATTATGTATGTGTGAACATGGAGAGACCAGGTTAGACTGCTATGTAGCTTTAACTCTGACAGAGATGCAGCAGACAGGATTGGTGTCATAGGACAGGAGCAACAGCTGTGCTGATAGCCGCAAGCATAAATAGGTATTTCAATCTCCAAGGTATGGTCTTGCCTATCCTATCCATTTTCCCAGTTTAAAGTCCCACTCAGTCTCATAATTTCACTTGTTGATTAGTGTAGCCATCTTTTTTCTAGCTTTGAAAAATCCTATGCTGCCTGACTAATACCAATTTAAAGTGTTGCTCCAAGGATTCTTTTGCTTCAGCTCTTCACATTAAAACTGTCACCCCAATTTTCCACTCCTTCACTAGCTATCTTTTTTCCCTTGTATTAAAAAATAAGGTATTAGTCTTCATTTTCACGGGTTACAATGCAGTTCCAACATTCTACCACAGTACAAATAATAATGATCTCTCTATCAATACTGAGCTTGTATACCCGAAGGTACATGAGATATATTCTGTGAGTGAACTTTATCCCTTACAAGCTGATGTTGAGTTCACATTTGCATCTTGATTTCTGAGATGAAATATTTCAGCTTGCATCTTTGATGGGTTTATAGACAGATAATTATCTGCAAAGTACTCAGCCATCATGAAAAGCACAAAGTACCCTCACAATTGGACCAAATGGCAGTAATGAGTGGCACAAAATTAATTCCTCCTAACAATCAGGCAAACTATATCAACAAAGTAGTCATAATTTTAAGATATCAGTTTAACATGTCTGACAGCTATATCAAAATGTTTAATGACTGCTACCCACTTAGCCTTTTTTTAAATAAAGCAATACTAGAAAAGTGTATTGCCAAGCATGACAAGAGGTGTTTATCTCTATGCCAATGGGAAAGTGTTGTAATTGTTGTATTAACAGCTAAGGAACAGGATTGTATTCACACTTACACTTGCAACAATAAAAGGAACTGGCAGCTTCAAGTAAGGGAGCAGGTTCAGCTGATGTAAATTGTCCCAGGTTTTAAGCAAGGCTCCATTTTCATCATTATTTACATAGCCTAATTTATAGGTCTGCTCTCAGTTTATGATTATTCTTCATTGAAAAGTTTTTATGTAGGGACAAGTTATTCCTTGCCTTCAGTTTTCATATAGAATACATCAGTCTTTCCCTATTGTGTAGTTCACATCTGGGCAAGATAAACTCCATTTTCTCAGTTCAAGGTGAGCCAGAGACTGCTGTCTCCAAGTTTTTCTGAGTCTATCACCTCCAAAAAATTTGGAGGATCCTCATGCACTGAAAGGACATCAATAAAGATAAGTCACAAAGGGGAAATGAAACTATGCTATACCATGGAATACTTGCTGTACATATTTGGGGAGCTCAGGTTCATGTCTACTGTGGACTCCCCTAGAGTGGTGCTACCCAGTGACTCATTCTAGTCCTTAACACATCAGCTTCTCTGATACAAATACCTATTAATTTCAAATAAATTGTGAGTCAAAGTCTCAGAATGCTGAACATATGCTGAGAACATAGTTGTTATACCAGTTCATTTGCTGACATATTTCCAACACTGAGAGAATGCTTACTGCTAAATTATCTACATTATTAATCTCTCACTGGTATGTGCAAATTACTCTCTGTACTTCAGTATGTCAGGATTTCAAAACTGTGGCTGAAGAACATTCCCACTGTTTACAAACTGTTCTTAGACTCACCATGACAAACAAACTTCATTTTATCTGCATGCTTTTATTTATTCATGGTAAGAAATAAATTTGAAATTTATTTATAATCACCTCGTTACAAGGGTTGATCAAGAGGGGTGCAGTGCTTAAACTGCATGTCCCTGATTCCTGCTCTACCCAGTCTTTAAAACCAAGCACCTGGGAGCGGCAGCAGCATTTGTGTTTAGGCAGCACTGAGGGAGTCAATTGCCTTCATGGTTCATTTTCATTTTCCTGGTTCCTGATAATCTCTCTCTACTCCATAGGTGTTAAAAACCCTCTATCCTTTTTAATCATCTTGATATTCCCCTTTTCAAACTTTCTTTTTCCTGCAGTTTTGCTGCCTGTTAGCCATTCCTAGTAATGCCTCTCCTCTATTTCACAGCCCTGCAGTATGGGTTTTAGCTCTAGCTAAAGTATTTAACTTAGATGTGGTAATATTAATTCAAATGCAGAAATAACAGTAAAATAATGGAAGCCTGGGAGGATGGCTAGATTTTGCTTTATCATTCTGAATAAGAAATGTACATTCAGTTAGTGGTTTGGGGGTGGGGGCGGGGTTGGCTTTGAACTTAAACTGAATAATACAGGCATAGCCTCCTAGCAAATTACTAAAACTTCTAGGTTCTCTTTAACTGGAAAAAAATGTGTTGTGCTATATGTGCCACACCAGCTGCACCCTCATTTTCAAAATCCTCGACCCACCCATGCCTTCTTATCTATACATAAAACTATTAAAACACAATGCTGCTGAAGATTATTTTTCAGCAGACAATTCCAAGAACGAGCACGTGCATGTGTGTACACACGCACATGCGTATATGTGCATGTGTATGTCTGTCAGTATGCTGATGTGGGAAGCAGTAATGGGCAGCTGGCGGGCCCAGTTAATTTAGATATTATTAAGTCTTGTACAAAATACATTTTCAAAGGAAAAATATTGTAAAATGCTTCCTTCATTCTCAAAGAAGTGTCCCTATTACAAATATGGTCTCATGTGATTTGGTATGTGGACTTTGAAATAAAAGAATCCAGATGGCATATTAAGGGACTGTTCCAAAAACATTACTGGCATACTTGTTGGCAGTGACAGCTTCCAGCTACTTTAAGCTGTTATTTCCCTATTCTTCAACAAACAGTGAGTTTGAAAATGGGACTGGAGAAAATCAGAGTCTTTAAGAATTTATGACATGGTCACCTTCACCTTTTCCCATCCAGCTGAGAATGTTCTCTTTGGAGTCATAAAGTACTTGTCATTATTTCAAGTTTCCCTTCTTTTTTTGTTTTCCAAATTGTTTCTAAAATAGTGCCTTCAAAACCAAAACTTCCTTGAGCCAGAAGGAAAACAGTGATTCTGATCATGTTCCTGAATCTGCCCCCGCAATCCCTCCTTCCTTTTTGTTCAGTTGGAATCATATTATTGCATCATAAAATAAGGCAAAGGCACTACTATTGTTGTTACTCAAAACATGCTGTAGAAATAGACAATACAGAGAAAAACAAAGACATGGAGTTCAACATTTTAAAGTCAATTGTAAATATTATAAAGTTAGGTGAAAACAAACATGCAGTGTAGCAAGTTAAATAAGGAACTATGCCAAGTTCCACTGAATTTAATAAAAAGATACTTGTTGACAACATGGGTAGATCTAGAATCCCTGAAGTGCGGTGGCACACCACCCCTGAGATCATGGAGGTGGTTGTGAACAAGGTGTTGTTGAGGCCCCTGGTCAGCAGGGAACACCAGGGAGTTGGGCAGAGAGCAGACACTGGAAGAGAGGACCCACCCACCACTGCCCCTAACTCAGACTTGGGGAAACACTAGAGCCTTTCCTGTCCTGCTCCTATCCTTCTCCATCACCCCTGCTGTAGCTATGGGGCACTAAGCTCAGCTGGGGACAGAGTTGGTGGTACACAGGTACTCCTTTGGCTGTTCCCTGCCATAAGAAATTTGTTACCTGAATCTGTCCTATGCCTCTCAGATATTGACCAGAAGCAGAATATTACTAAGAGCAGCCAATACTTAGTGTCATCTGAAATTTGTGTAATTTATTTAGGTACCCTAATATGGATGTACATGCCTAACTTAACAAGAATATTTTGTGCGTGAAAGTTTGTCTAACATCTCTCCCAACTATACCACTAATAAAAGATCAAACTGAAAAATTTTTCTTATGTATTTCCTTCCTGCATGACATCCAGCCCTACTGGTGGATAACTTAGGCAGATGTGTTTGAAGTATTTAGACTTTCTACTTTAGTTCATTTTTTCCCCCAGAATGGATGCAACACCAAAACATAATGGGGTCATTCAGGAGCAACCCTTGATGAATAGGGTTAAGATTACCAAAAAAACAAACAAGAACCTACAATCATGAATTTTCTCCAAACTGGCTGTGTCTACATGAGACACTGACTGCACAGTTATTGCACCGTTATTTAGTACTTGCAAATACAAGTACTAAATGACAGCACAATAATTGGAGTTACTGTTCAGTAGCATCCCCAAACAGCTTTTGATGACACTGACTGAGCAGTAGCTTGTTACTATTGCTCAGTAGCATTACATTATGCTTTGTACCATGAGATGCTACTGGGCACTAGTAACGAGCCACTGCACAGTCAAAATCTCATGTAAATGCAAGCACAGAAAACTTTAACTTTTCTCTATATAAGCAGACTTGCAAAAATCCAAGTTCCAGTACATATATACGTATAATACACACACACACACACACACACACACAGAGAACATATCTTCTCTTTCTCTCAAGTTCCCCAAATGTAGATTTGGTTATACAAGCAGTTTATAATACTACAGATAATATAATAAGACACAATGTATTATATACCTTGTTGTATTATTTTCATGTTGAAGCAATACGGGGCAGGAAAGAAGCAAACCAGTCAAAACAGAAATAAGACAGTAGGTTCAAATTGCTTTTCCCTTTCTCTGAAGTCTTTCATAATTGAGTGCTTGTGTGAAAATTGTGAAGGTAAGAAGTCCATCTTGCCCAGTATCCTGAGTCACACAGGGCAGAGAGTGGATGCTGAAAGGTAGAGGGAAATGGGTATGGCCAGGATTTTTTCCACTGTTCCTCTCTCACTTGCAGCATTTAAGATCCAAGCATTTGTGGCATGTTGTTGCTGTAATACAGGCAACCCCCACTTAATCTGTTTCATTTAGTGCTGTTTTGCTGTAACATACATTTTAAATTGATACCTAATTTCACTTAGTGCTCAGCAAGTTTTGCTATAACACTCATGGTCACCACCTTGGGTTATTAAAAACACTTGCGGTTGCCATCTTGGGTCATCAAATACTTTCGATTTCGCTTAGCGCTCATTTTCCTTAATGCATATTTTTTCCAGGAACAAATTAAGAGTGCTAAGCTGGGGTTGCCTGTAATTGTTTTTAACCCCTATGAATCTCTGTTGACCTAGAAACCTTTTAGCTTATATTCTAGTACCTTTAGTAAGTTTTAAGCTGTGTTAACTTTAAGTTAGCCCATGTTAGCAGATGTGAGGCTAAGGGAAATAGTACAAAAGTTTCTGACTCACAGGGGAGATAAATATTTTGAAAGACTAGCCCGTTTTAGGACAAAAAGTCTTGATTAAGGGTTCAGATCAGTGCATTCCAGCTGACTAACAAGGTGACCTAAAAGCATCTTCTTTTCTGACCATATTTGTCAAAATTTCTATCAAGTAATGTTTTAAGCCTTTTTGTGAGAAAAGGGACAAAAGGGGACTCAGTACTCTGAGATGGGTTTCTCCAGCATCCTTTCCTGAGGCTCTTATTTGCAGACATAATGAAGATCCAACTCCTCTTAAACTAGTCTTCAAGTTTGGATAAGCTCTCTCTAATGGGCTGGCCACACATTAGCAATTCTTAAGATTTTAAGATGTAGAAATTAAGTTGCAAGACAGCTTATTTTTGCCTAGATCCTAAAATTATATCTAGATATGTATTGTTTTACTGTTTACTTGCTAGCAGTATTCATAATTGGAAATTATTAAGCTCTACTGAAGGATTCATTTTGCATGAAACTCGGGTTGTCAAAAGAAATTCTCAGATCCCCAAATCTATTCTGGAGTAAGTATCCCCCATATGGGCCCTTATTCCAAAATGAGTGCTTTTCTCTGAGGTTAAAATTAAGCAAAGGGAAAATATTTAAACACTCTAAATAAAAGCTTTGTATACTCCTATTTAGCCACCATTCTTTTTTTGGGGGGGTCTAAAAAAGCAAGTGAAGCAACACTTGTACTTCCAAAGTAAATGCAAGCAGTATTTATTTAAAAATAAACTTTCCAGGCATTATTCATATATCACAAGGAAGGAGAAAAAGTCCACAAATCCAATTTTCTTTTGTAAGTCACCTTTAAGTAATTGTATTTGATCAAAGCACCTTATTCAGACTAAATTAGGACTGGCTTCCTTCTTATTTCATTATTGACATTAAAGCGATCATTTGCCTAACCTTGAACAGCATAATATGAACACAGTGTGACAAATTCTATGTAAGCTGCCAAGGGCAAGATTTAGAGAAGCTTTATAGGGAGTGTGGATTCTCTGTGTGCTATTAAATGGTGGGTTTGTGGACAGCAATGGGGCACACCTTTGGAATTTTCAGAGATGCTACCAGGGTAAACAATGCCACTGACAACTGCCGGTGTCCCAGAGTCATAAAGGAATGGTGCTTTGCTTACTCAGATGAGGTAGTTCCTAACTCCATAAGTAATCCTACCGAACTGAATGAGTTTACATTCATGGAATATGGTGGCACCTAATATAAGAATGCAACCCTATGGTATTCAGCTTCCTCTGCAAGCACATATAAAATTATGAAGCCCTCAAGTTTTGACTGTATGTAGTATTAATCAAGGAATTAAGGCAAACTCAAGAATCACAGAACTGTAATAATTCAGATTTTTGAAACAGACATTGTTTTATTCTCTGAAAGAGTTAAGAAGACTGTTTTTGGCCAACCCACTGTAAAATTATTCTGTTTGATCAAATGCACCTGTTTTTCTTTTTATCAAATTAGTCTCTCAGACTGAATCCTTGGGGGAAAAGAGGTTGTATATATTGGCAGTGAATTAATGTTCTAAATTACTTAATAAAGGTCAGATCACTGTTGTTTGTTAGATTCCTGAAATGCTCATCCACACTAATAGATATGTGAATGACAACTTTACTCACATTTGACATTAAGTTATACAAAACTTTAGCTATAACATCACATTGGTATACAGATCCACTGAATAAGGGAATGAGGTCTTGGCTATATTAATCTTTTAATTATTCTAGTTTGATTGAAGAGCAAATTTAATAAGGTAGCATTTTTTGCTGCATCTTTCACTGAAACATTTCAAGGTAACTTTTTGGCAAGAATGAAAAGGGTGTCACATTTTTACAAGGGGAAAATTTAAGCTATTTTCCTAATCATATAAATCAAGCAACTTAATTTGTGCTTACAGAGACATATTCTTATGAAATCAATATATTCTCATCTATCAGATACTAAAATGATCAACTGGAATGATAAAGCTGCCATACAAAGATTTCTCTTCTGATTTATAATTATGCCATTATGCTACAGTACCATGAGCATAAAAGCTTGCATCTTCTTGTTAGAAGACACTGTAAATCAAAAGAGAATATAAAGTGTACAATCTTGACATATTAACTGGGATTAATATCAATTCATGGAAGATATTAAATGTCAGCATGTTTAGGAGTCTTCAGCAATCCCTCACAGTCAAGGATGATTGTCTTCCATGATTGTCTTATCTGTGTGTCAGAAGATGGCCGATGAGGCTGATGTGGGATCAACAGACTCTGTTGCAACTTGGCCATGTGTTTCTATGCAGGTGGATGTCTCCAGATTCTTCATTCAGTCCATGTCATGCTGTTTCAGCCACTCCTGCTCTTCCATTTCCTATTGCCTTCATAAGATTTCAGAGTACTGAGATCCTTGCAGCAGACTCTTCCTCCACTGGGGGCAGTCCTAGGCAATAATCTCCCATGAGCTGACATTGATGTTGCATTTTTTTTCAAGTTGGCCTTGAGGACATCTTTGAAGGACTTTCTTTGTCCTCTCTTAAATGTACACCTTCACTGAACTGGGAGAGTAAGACTTGCTTTGGAAGTCAGTAAGTAGACATCTGCAGGATGTGGCTGGCCCAGTGAAGTTTATGTTGGATGATTGTTGCCTCAGTGCTCATGGTATTTGCTTGTGAGAGGATACTAAAGTTGATGTATCTATCTTCCCATTGGATTCAAAGGATCTTCCATAGACAGCATTGGTGGTACTTCTCCAACGGTTTGAGGTTTCTCCTGTACATTGTCCACATCTCCGCTCAGTACAGTAAGGTGAGTTCATCAACTTCTTGATAAACTCTGAGCTTGGTTTTGTATCTGATAGTATGATCTTTTAACACCTATTTTCTTGGGCACCTGAAGGATACAACTGAATATCTGAGGTCATGTTGGATTTCTTTGTTGATGTTAGTCTTCTGTGAGTTTATTTCCAAGGTGCAGGAAATACTCAGTGTTCTCCAGAGTCTCACCATGTATCTGAATTACCTGAGCTGGGGACTGTTTATTAATTGTTTGTTGACGGAGGACCTTAGTCTTCTGAATGGCAAGCTATCCTATTTTCTTGTATGCCTTGGTAAAGACATTGATGATTGCTTGAAGGTCTGCTTCCAAGCAAGCACACACTACAGCATTATCAGCATATTGGAGCTTGATGATTGAGGTTGGGGTGATTTTGGTTTTGGCTCAGAGTTGGCTGAGATTAAACAGCTTACCATCCACTTGGTAGGTTAGCTCCATTCAGACCAAAAGCTTGTTGGTGGTCAGATGTAGCATCATGGTAAATGTAACAGGGCAAAGACAGCCCTGTTCCTTTGAGGTTACAAAGTTGCAAGTAGTCAGGTCAGGGACCGGGCAAAGTTAATTACTTAGTCAGCTGGGAAGGGGACTGCACCTGGGGTGAATATTAACTGATTAGGAGCCAGCAGCTGCTTAAGCCCACAGAAAGGGATTTTCCTTTGCCCCTGGAAATTCAGCAGGGACGCGAGGAGCGGCAGACCCAGTGCTGTAGCAGCTTGTAGATAAGACTGGCTGACTGGGTGTATTGAACCACGGTGACTAGTGAAGAAAGGAGGTGAGGAAGAGAGGAGAAACATACTGGCTGAGAGAAGGTCCCAGGGAGAAAGGATCTGTTGGTACTGAAGGAAAGAGAAAAGATAGTGGGACTGGAGGGGAGCAGACTGACTTGTGGAAGTGGGCTGCACAGTGATGGAGAAAAGGGAGACCACGAGCTGTGAGAAAAGCCAGGGTGCTCCACAACCTGTGGGGAAGTTACTAATAAACCAGTTTTCTTTTGTATTGCTTCTGGGGTGATTTACTACACCCTCTCTCTTTGGGGATTTATCTTCTTATTCTTCCATCGTTCCAAATCATGGCAGGTGAGTCCAAGGAAGAGAGATTTCCTTATTCACCCACACCCAGCCACAGTAAGGTATATTAAGAAGAGTGTGGAAGCAATTATGCAGCCTCCCATCTTAATCTCTAAGAGATCTGTGATAAATCTGTTACTGAAAACTAGTGCTTGCATACCATCATGAACAGGCAAGAATGGTGAGGAATTTCAGTGGACATCCATACTTCAGAAGGATCCTTCACAGCACTTTCCAATTGACAGAGAAAAAGGCTTTCATGAGGTCAAAGAAGGCCATGTAAAGAGTTTTATGTTGTTCCTGGCATTTTTCCTGCAGCTGGAGAGCTGTGAAGATCATGCCATTTTTTTCCTCTTGGTGCCTTAAACCCACACTGAGATTCCAGGGGGAGCTGTTCAGCAAGTTGAAAGAGGTGGTTCAAGATGTTTCTCTCAATGATTTTTCCTGTGATGGACAGAAGGGTGATCCATTAGACTTGTCTCCTTTTTTGAAGGTGGCCACAATCATGGCACTCCTGAAGTCACCTGGGATTTCCTCTTCATTCCAAATCCTTAAGATGAGGGCATGAAGCTATGATGTGAGGTCATCTCTCCCTGCTTGAATATTTCTACGGTGATTCCATCCACTCTAGATGCCTTATCCTTCTTTATTGGCTTGATGGCTTTCCTCACTTCAAAAGGGTTGGAAGGATTCTGAGATCATCTCTGAGTGGGAGTTGTGAGATGTGGTTGAGAACACTCTCATCAACAATGGAGTCTCGATTGTGAAGGTCTTCAAAATGCCCCTTCCAATGGGCATTGATGGCACCCCTTTCCTTGATCAGGTATCCTGCTTACTTAAGTCTCAAGAGGGTTGATCCCTGAGTGCTTAGACCATAGATGGCTTTGATGGCACTAAGAAATTGTGCATATTGTGGATGTCAGCAAGAGGTTGAATCTCCTTCTCCTTGTCTTTCCACCACCACTTCTACAGATCCCGGGTCCTCCTTTGGACTTCTGCCTTGGCTTGTTGGTGATTAAATTTCTTTCCCTTGAAGTTGATGTCATTCTGCCAAGCAAAAAAAGCCTTGTGCTTGCAGACAATCAAATCTTGGATCTATTGGTAATTTTCATCAAACCAGTGTTGATGTTCCTTGATAGAGAATCCAAGTGTTTCTTTCACAGGCACTAATGACAGTGGACTTGAAGGCACTCTCTCCTGCTGTTGTTGTTTGGAATTCATCCATTTTTTCATTGAGATCTCACTTGACTGGGTCCTTAAGGGTGGCTGTAAATGTGTCTGGCAGCTGTTCCAACATAGTGTAATTATACCATGTTAGGTTAGATTCAATTCAATCGAGTCTGTTGAAGTGTGTTAATTGATGACTTCCAGCCAGCCTTCACATCTAGTGTACCAGCATCCCCCACATTTCAAAATGGCAGTGGGGGTGTTTTAACTAAAACTTGTTTGACAAGATTTATTTAATGTGCCCCTGCCACCATCTTAAAACACAGAGCACTGATACATGAAACACTGCAGTGGTTTAATTAGAACGAATCGCAGAGCCACACTAATTAAAGCACCGCCATCCACATCCCTGGAGCACATGTAGAAATACCCTGAGTTTTTCATGTTGAACTTCTGTCAGCATTGCTTTTATTGCAGCCATTATTTCAGAGCCATTTTGAGTGACATAACCAAGCAGATGAGTTGGTGATTGGTGCAGCATCATCAACTCCTAACAAAGTTAGGATGATGTGGACATCTTTGAGGTCCCGGGCATCAACAATGACAGTGAATCACATGCCAATGTTTAGATCATGGACATTACCATGATGTCTTGTATCTTTTTTTCTGGTAGAACAGGGTGCTGGTGATGGTGAGACTATGTTCCAAACATTGGTCAAGAGGGGGATGCTGTTGGAGTTGACCTTTTCTACTCCTTCCTTGCTAATGAGTATGTTGCAGAGATTCAAATCCCTTCCAACTCTGGCATTGAAATCACTAAAAAGAATAAATCTGTCTTCCTTCAAAACATCAGAAAGGCCTTGGTCAAGATTGTCATAGAATTCCTCCTTTGTTTTATCAGTGGCATCAAGAGTCTGGGCATATGTGCTGATGATACCAGTTTAAGATAGAGAGTCATAAGTTGCTTGTTAAGTCTGGCAGGGAACTCATCGAGTTGGTTTATGAGTTCATTCTTGATGGCACAACCAACTCTGTGAAGTCAACATACTTCTTCATGTTTACCCTTCCAGAAGAAGGTATAGCTACTTCCATGTTCTTTAAGCTGCCCATCCTTCACTCCCTGGGTCTCACTCAGTGCAGTGATGTTGATATTGTGTTGCCTAAATTCTTGAGCCACAATTGTGGTGTGGTGCAGTTATCACTTCGCAGCCTTCTGAAGGCTCAGATCAAGTGTAATTTGTGTCACACTAAAAGTAAACAAATACATCTGCTTTCTGTTTTAGTTTTTTTCTTTCAGTACCAATAATTAATCATTTGAATCTCATTGCCATATAAATAAGTAATTGACAGTTGTTTTTCAATGTTCTATATGGTAAGCATTTTAAGTCTGAACTTGCAGTTTTCAAAAAAAGCAAAGTGCATTAGAAATATATTTGTCCAAAGGTTTCTGGGATGGGTTCAGGAATTTAAAAAATGGACAGCCCAAGGCAATGTTGGTGATATAACATCTGGAATTTCTCTTTACCCATGAATAGACCAAATGTCCTAGAACTAGTTGGATAGTGCCTTTAAAACTGCATTAGCTGTAACCATGAGGACATTTAAAAAGTACTGCGTTCATGTGTAGTTATTTCTTATAGTAAAGACAACATCAAAAACAACTGTGAATAATTTTAGAGAGGCTGGGAAATCAAAGCACATGCCTACAAACTCTTTATGCTTTCATGTTATTTACTTCTCTAATCAGCATAGTTTATAATCTTCCTCAGATTACCTTTCTGAATGTAGAATCATTCATTCACCTAGACTCTAAATTATTTTGACATTTTTCAATAAGTATCTATAGAGGTTTGAGCATCCTCTTAAAAGGCTGACTTGAGGCAGTCTAGTTTAACTAGTCCTTTTCCAAATTAAAAACAAACAGAAACCAAAACAAAAATGCATTTCTCAAAAGCTGTGATTTTATTTATACACATACATACATACATGCACACAATTTTATTTAGGTGTCCTTTGAGTCATCTGTTTGAATGCCTTTACTGTCTTTGAATCCCCTTCTGCATGAAATCCTAACACTCCACTTTATGTTCAAGGCTTTACACATAACTTTCATACCTAACATTTTCTCCTATGAATTTTTAGCTTTGTCAATTCCATTTTTCTTGGTTTTTAGTTGTATTGTTTTAAAAAAAAAATGTTTCAATTCCTTCCATGCCCCTTTTCCTATAGCAACCTCCCTGAAGCTGTATGCTTTGTGGCATTTCAGCATTCCTTCAAACCTTTTCACCCTTCTTCCTATGCTATGCTAAGTGCTGCCCCATACTCTGCATATCATTCCCTTTTCTTATCATCCCACTCCGTCAAACAAATGTTTCCAACTTCATAGATTTCATAGACATTAGGGCTGAAAGGGACCTTGTGAGATCATCGTGTCCACCCTCCTGCCCAAAGGCCAGGAAGCAAGCTAATCATCTAAACATTTCTTGAACATGACCAGAGTAGGTGCTTGCACCACTTCTGAGGGTGGGCGAGGGGATCTATTCCAGACTCTGGAGACTCAGACAGTAAAGAAACTTTTTCGTATGTCCAGTCTAAAATGGCCTTCCAGCTGTTTGACCTTGTCTTCCCTTGGGGTGCCCTGGTGAACATTCTCTCAGATCCTACACTTCTCCAAGTTGAAGAGTCCTTTGCCTCTCAGGCCATCTTCATAAGGCTTACTCTCTTAACTTCTGATCATGCACCTGGCTCTCCTCTGGACTCTCTCAAGCTTCTCCACATCCATTTTAAAGTGTGGAGCCCAGAATTGAATGCAATACTCCAGCTGCAGCTTCACTAAGGCTGAGTAAAGTGGGAGGATGATATCTTGGGTCTTGCTTGAGATCAGTAGATGCAAGCCAGGATTTTATTTTCTTTGATGGCTGTGGAATCACACTGGTGGCTCATATTCATGTTATGGTCAGTCATGACCCCCAAGTCTCTTTCAGTCATGGTGCTAGTGAGTGTAGCACTGCCAAGCCTATAGGTATGATGTGGGTTGTTTCTCCCAAGGTGGAGCACCTTCCATTTCTCTATATTAAATGCCATAAGGTTTTTATCTGCCCACCTTACAAACCTGTCCAGGTCAGCCTGAATTCCCAGCCTATTCTCTAGTGACCATGCTTCCCCATAATTTGATGTTATCTGCGAATTTAGCCAGTCCAATTCTGACACCTGGATCCAGATAGTTTATGACTATATTAAAGAGTACTTGTCCAAGAACTGAAATTTGGGGAATGCCACTGGTCACCATGTGCCATGTTGACTCGATTCCATTGACAATCACTCTCTGGGTCTGACCACAAAGCCACTTCCCCAGCCATCAGACTGTAAGGTTGTCAAGGCTGCAACTCCCCAATTTTACCATGAGGACATCATGGGAGACCAAGTCCAAAGGCTTTTTTGAAATCCAAGTAAATGGTGACTTTGTTGTCACCTCTTTGCATCTCTCAGGTACTTAAACTCCTTAGGAATGAATGTTGGATCAGTAGATGTTCCATTTAGAGTATAATACATTTTTGGTCAGTTTTTCCATCTTCTGTATTTGTAATGTGGATCTGTGGTACCATAAAAACAGAAAGTCAATTAATAAAAATATTTCACAAACACTGGAAATAAATTCACATATGAAGTTAAATAAAGGATGTATAAACCTTTTATATTAACTTTGTCATTTTTTTTTCTGTAAAGAACAGGTCTTGATCTGTAACAATCTGTCATCGAACATTTTTAAGTGCAGGTAAAAGAAGGTTCTTTGGGTAAATCTGATATCTTTTATTAGACCAACTAAAATAGTTGAAAACATTCTTTGCAAGCTTTTGGGTACAAACACCTTTCATCAGACTGAAGAAGCATCTGCAGTTGCTCTGTATTCTTCATGGGTGGAATAGAATAGAACCCAGAGGCCAGTATGCATATGAGAATGTCAGTCAGTGAAAATGCAAATTGAGACAGTCAATGGGAGAGAAGCAGAGGCAGGGGGGATTTAGACCTGGTGATAAGAATATACCTGTAAATAGTCAAGAGGTTACCTGGGGTATCAGATATTAGGCAGTTGTATGCAACCCATACTAGAAGAAGGCCCAATTCTTAAAGAGGTCTTCCCAGACTTCTTTAAGGTTTGGGAAGCTGTCTTGTAAAGCCCATCCTAGCCTTTAAAAGCTCTGAACTTCACCAACCTGATTACAAGAAGCAAACTTCCTATGGCTCAAAATATACTGAATGGATCCGGGCCATGTCATAACAAGAAATGTAAAACTTGCCAACATATCTCCCCCAACCCCACAATAACTACACCCCACAACAGAACCATCAGCATTCCTGGATGTTACATCTGCACTTCCAGAAATGTAGTATTTCTTATCCAATGGACTAAATGCCCATATGGAAAGAATGTAGGAGAAACCAAACAACAGCTGTGTACCAGAATACACACCAAGAATCTATCAAAGACAAAAATACCCAATTTATCTGTGGGGGCACATTTCTCACAAGTAAACCACTCTTTCCAGTCTCTCAGTTCCAATCCTCATTGGGAATTTACAAAGCACCTTTCGCAGACAAGCCTACAAATTTCACTTCATCGACCTACTGGAGCCAAAAAATCATGGACTAAATATAGACAGTGGATTTATGACACATTATAACCTGCCTCCATAATCTTCCCTTTCAACACACCTCTTTACACTTAAAATCTGTATCTATACCAAAATGTTACAAATTGAGCCCCTGAATAATAATGCATAGTTTTCACTTGCACAGAATAAATAATGAGATTACTCTCACAGAAAGATCCTGTGAGCATGAGTACAAGAATCTGGCCCACAATATGTAACATAGAGATCCACCAGGAGTGGATCGCCTTCCTTATTAAAAGCAGAGAGGCACATCATGCAGACAAATGGTTTACAAATTAAATATTACCTAAAAAGCATTAGCACCTGCAGGGGAAAATATGTCAAAGCTAATGATTATTTTTCCTCAGAACATCATGAATGTTCAGAAGCTGACATTAAAAATTAATCCGATTGATTGTGAACACCAACAAATGATGCTTCTGAATGTCTGACTTTGAGCCTGATCTTGTGAGGTGCTGAGTAAATTCTGCACAGTGTTGTTAGTCCTCCACTATTGGGAACTGAAGGTGTTCAGAACCTCACAGCACTGGAACATTTAAAGAGATATGAGACTTACTGTCACATAAAGCCACTTACATGTACTTTGGTCCACCTTTTAAATAAATGTAGCATGAGAAAATTATTTTTGAATTATTAACTTGATTTTTTTTGACCTTACACAAAGTTAGCCACACATTTTGTAAAGTACTCTCTACCTTGCAGTTGCTCTGCAAATAATGAGGCATGTGCAAATAAACAAAAATGAATCAAACTTAACATCTACTAACACTTGATTTTTGTCATCATTTTGTTGGTGAAATCCTTATATATTAAGCATCGATGCAAGTTGTGAGTGTGACCTTACAATATTTTATTTTTTGTCAGCATTTATGAAAATAAGTCTCACACATTAATGTAAATGGAACCAAAAAGCCATGAGTATAGTTAAAGTGAATTAATTTTAAAACTGAGCAGCCACCCTCTCACATTTTGTGATATTTGCCACATTCTTCCATTAATTACCTTGAATAAATGCTGAAGAGCCCATAGTGCATGGCAGCTTAAGTTTACCGAATCATAGTACAAGTTTGAAATCAGCTTGTCTTAATTTTAATTGCACTGAATACAAGATCTCCAGATGTGGAGAAAATCCATGAAGATCTCTGAGAACTTTACTTGCAGAGTTTTTTCATAATTCAGTCCTCAGAGCAGTGCTGTTCAATGTCTTTGTAACAGGGTATGGAGTGACCCTGTTCCTGAATGGATCGAAAGTTACTGACCTGGAGAGAGCAGAGGGGACAGGAGCTGGGTCAAAGACAGGGAAAGGGTAATTACTTACTAGGAACTGTTGGGGAAACTCACACACAAGATGGGGACTGGCACCTATGTATTGATCAACGGCAATAAAAAGCATCCAGCAGGGGCCATTCATCACTTCCACTGAGCTGAAGGAGCACCCCACCTCTGAGAACAGACCTGTAGCAGAACCTCCCGTTTTTCTTTTTATTTCCTTTTAAAATGCATTGCCTCCCCTTCCGTAACCATTTCTAACTTTGTCTCTCCCTCTCTATTCCCTATAGATAAATATAAGTAAGCTAAGATGTATGATAAGCTTTAACATTTTATTTTAGGAGGTAAGTTTTATTTTTCTCTCCCTTCTGCAGATATCTACTGTTTTATGAGTGCTAATTATTATGCTTGTATTGATTTTTTTTTTTTTTTTACTTTTTTTATATTGTATGATTACTGTTTTAGGCCTATATATGTAAGTTAGCGTAAGTCATGTCAAGTTGCCATTTTGTAATGTCAAGCCTCCATCTTATCCCCATGCCCAGTTGTGTAACATACTACCCCTCCTATGTAACCTGGTTCCTGAATGAATCGGGATGAATGACGTGCTTGAGAGACAATGGCAGTAGGTCTAAAAATAGCTCCTTCTGAATGACCAAACTATCAAAACCAATACCTGGGCCAATGACCCAGCCTTTGGAACCACCCTCAGCATTCAAGAAACAAAAGATGAGGCAACTCACCATTGTGTCAAGGCTGCACATGCTCAGTAAGAACACCTGGAGCCTTCTGGAACAGGACTGACCTTGCCTGGACAGGCCCTCCCCATAGGAGATCAGAGGTAGTCTGCCCCATAAAAAGGGGTTGTTAAGACTGACTCCTTCGGAACTCCATTTGCATCTGGACCAGCACCATGCCACACCATCTATCCACCCCAGAGGCCCTGCCAGCAGCCCCCTCTGGACAACACTGAACTGAAGGAGACTGGCCATTGAGGACCCATTTTCAGCCTGGGATAGGTAGATATCATATTTCCTCCTCCAATTTGGACGCTTTCTCTCCTCCCAGACTTCAGCCCTTGCATGGCTGTGTGTGTGTGTGCGTGCGTGCGTGCATGCCAGTAAAATATTGTGTCACTATCTCCCCTGTTCAATAAAACCACTATCATTTGTAACCCCGAGTTGGGTTCTGTTTTACTGAGCCCTGGTCCCTTCCCTATCTTAAATTCTGGTCTCCGTCTCTCTCTCGGTTCTAGCCCCATTTTCCTGATTTCTCAATTCTGTCTCCCCTTTCCTGCCACCTCTCAGGTCCTCTTTGTCCCTTTTTTGCAGGCTCTCAGCCCTGTTCCCACCACGTTTCATCCTGTCTGTTCCCCTTCTGCAGGCTCTTGGCCCTGTTGCTTTCTGCTTTCAAGTAACACCAATTAGCCTTAAGTTACCCCAACTCCCCTCCAGGCTTCTGGTTCTAATCCCAGCACCGGCTGCTTTCATTTTGGTCTCCACCAGCAGTAACCTAAAGTAATCCCAAGCCTCAGTTCCTCACCCCAGCTCTCTCTAGTCTACCAGTTCTAATCCCAGTCCCAGGAACTTTTGTCCCCTACACTTCCATTCTCTCTCTCTTACCTTAACCTTCACCTTAACCTTCCCCCAGGTATTCCAAGTACACCAAGCACATACATACACACCACAACACACAAGTTAGGAACTCACCTGTGTGTATGTGTAGGTGAGTGGTATGTATGTGAACTGATATACATGTATGTCACTGTGTGCATGATTTACAATTAGTGATCCATGTATGTGTATTGGGTGTGCAGGTATTGGTAATTGATTCTGGTCTAATTTCTTCTGGTTTTTATAGTGTGTGTAGGTGCTTGAATAGGTGATACATGTGCATTTTCCCAGGCTGGTAATTTTGGATATGTATGTGCCTGCATTGGTTGTGTGCATGTGCGTGCGCATGCCTGGTGGGGGTGGAGGCACCTAGAGTGTGTGTATGCACCTAATTGATTTTCAAGTGTGTGCACATGCAATTGTACACCATGCCATCCTGTCAGTGCAGTATTGTGATCCTGAGAGTTGGCCTGACCCCACAGGGCAACAGACTGAGCCAGTGACATTATAACCATGGTGGGATCAAATACAGAGAGGTGAGAGATGCGTGGTACTTACCTTCATTGTCTTCAGACTGCAAATCAGCTCCAGAGAGAACACTGATGCCTGTAGGAAAAGAAGAGGAGCCAAAGTTAAGCATAATGATTCCTAAACAGATTTGCTACAGGAAAGGGGAGGAGTAGGAACAGTTCATATTAAAGCCAGCATTTTGCCAGATTTCACAGGAAGCACTGAATAAAACAAATTCACTTTTCCTTTCCTAGTTGGGTGATTAATGACATCATACCTCATTGGGGAAATAACTATCTTACCTTTCCATCATACAAGGTATAGCAGGCAGGCCCCAAGGAGAGATCATTTGTTAATCAACCCAGACCCAGCCACAGTCTTCATCAGTGACTTTTGATGAGGGCGTGGAAAGCAGTCTGTCCAAGTTTGCAGTGACACCAAACTAAGTGGGAAGGGAACAGATTCAAGCATATTTGGACAGTGTGGAAAAGTGGGCAGAGCAGAATAGGATGCAGTTTAACAAACATAAGTGTACATACTGCACCTTGGGAGAAGGAATGTCCAACACACTTACGAACTGGGAGATAACTTCCTAAGCAGCACAGCAGCAGAAAGAGATCTCAGAGCCATAGTTGATGTAACAGGGTGGCTTAAAACCCTGTTACTTGGATGAACAGGGGCCAAGGAAAAGGAAAAGAACATGGGTTCACTGAAGGGTCAGAGCCAGCAACTTATGAAAGGCAGCTTCAGGGAACACACACTGAGCCTACATGAGTTCATTAAGAAAAAAGTGGTGGATGGCAGGGATAGAAGTGGCCAGTTCAGATGCTAAGTTGCCCCAATGGGCACTGATGCAGGAAAAATTGGTTTGGCACTTGGGGTTTTGTTTAATAAACAAATTCCATTTAAAACTGCTTCCAAAGAATTTCCAATTAGGGGGACTCTGTTTGGGAATAAGTCTTTACATTTCTCCCATCTAAAGGCATGACAGGTAAGTTATTCTGAGCAGAGGGAGATCACAACAAGATGAACATGAGTTGTCAATGTGACAAAGTAATCAGTAAAGATAACCACTTTCTATCATGCATTAGCAGGTGATCCCAAACAGATCTAGGAAGTGATGCAGCATTGGTAAGTCTGCAGCTATGTGTATGTGTAGGTGAGTGGTACTACATTCAGTTTTGGATGCCGCACTTCAAAAGGGATGTGGAAAACCTTGAAAGGGTCTAGAGAAGGGCTATTTAGATGGTTAGGGACCTGGAGGTAAGGCCCTATGAGGTGAGACTGAGGAACCTGGATCTCTTCAGCTTCCACAAGAGAAGGTTGAGAGGAGATTTTGTGGCCATCTACAAATTCTACGGGGCGGACAGCAAAGAATAGGAGATGCTCTGTTTACCAGGGCACCTCTTGGAGTTACTAGAAACAACGGTCACAAATTGACAGAGAGCAGACTTAGATTAAACATCAGAAAGCATCTGCCTGGGGTCACCTGACCCCAGCACTCTTTCCTGCCCAGGGAAGGGGGTCATGCTAGATGATCTACTAAGGTACCTTCTGACCCTGAACATCTATGAAATTCTGTTGTTAGCAAGTGATAGGCAAGAGGGTTGCAGTTTTCCATTGCTCTCACCACCAGTAAAGAGGCAATAAGTATGGCCAAAGTGCATGAAAGATCTGCATAGGGGAACACACTGTACTTTTCTGGTCACGTGCGTCAACCTTCTCCAATTTTGCCAACCTGGTTCAACAGAGTATGTTTCCCTGTTTCTTTGGCAACTGATCAGCCCTATCCTATCCTTAATTGAAGGGGAAAACAGGCTGTTAACACAGAAGAGAATGAACATGAGCTGTCTGGGATAAAGGGAAGAGCCTATATATCCTAGGATGGAGTATGAAAATATTCAGAGACATGAATGCAAGAGTGATGGAGAATTAGATATTGGGAGTGATGACAGAGAGAAGATGGGCAAGAGACACGGGGGAAAGCTCAGAAAGAGAAGGCACTGAGTGCTTTAAGGTAGTTCTAGAAGAGATTTGGGGTGCTTTTGTAGAGACACAGTTTGCTCCCTTTTGCAGACACCCCCATATCCCAAATGAAGGTACTGCTGTGATGAGGATGTATCTATAGGTATCACAGAAAGGACATTGGTAACAGGAACTTAGACCCAAGATGTCAGGTTTTCAACACAGCCTTCACAAGGTCTTCCGATTTGCATTGGAAAATCTAAGTCACAAACAAATACCATCCAAGCTATACAGTCCAAAGGTTTTTGCTAACACTGTTTAGGACACAGTGGGCATACCTACATTTGACTATTAATGTGACACAATAAACTCTGGTGTTTATCGTTCCAGAGTTCATTGCTCCTGGGTGCCACATCTACACATGCTACTGGGACCACAGCATGTTGAGGTAAATATGCCATTTATAAGCTCACATGACACATTTACTTACACTTTACCAAACCCTCAGTTCCTACTATACCTCATCTATTAGCTAGCACAGCCTAATGCTAGAAAAGTTTGTTAATATTATTTCTTGAGACAAATTAGGAATAACACACTTTTGTTACAAGTACAGGAAAATGGTATTGTCATTGAAAAATAAATATTTAGGAAAAAGAGAGCCTGTGAACAGTTACAGATAAGAACAAATCAAGCTTTCACTGAATTCTGCACTGGGTGTAGAATAACTTAATGCATTTCATTTCATTTGACATTTTTACATGTGCTGCCAATGCAGCACCAAGTGCTTTTAATTAGCGAGCCACTAATTAATTGAGTCTGCTCAGATGCACTGAATTTCCAGCGTGTCAGATCAGGCTCTTACATGTGTATAAGTGACCATTATCTTTTAGATACTAAACAGTCGGTAGCATTTAAATACACTATACACCTTCTACTTACACATTTTGAGAAAAATAAAAGATTCCTTATTTTCAATGGTTTAAAGCAGTCCAAGCTTAGTTATTCAAAAAGTCTCTCGCATACTTAGGCACCCACTTTTCCCGTGACTCAGCATTATGTGCATGCCACAGTATTGGTTTCAATTCCATAGCTGCCTAATTTAAGTCACTCATCCAGAGCAGAGACTATTATTTCTAGTTCCAATATGTAGGGGGATGCCAAGGTGTTGCTGAACTTTCATGGGATGTGAGTAAATGCTTAAATTCAGCAGAATGAAAAGCTGATGTTTACCTAACTTGGCATGCTCAAGAATTTCATATAAGAGGGATGGAGTTAATAGGTTATGGCCACCTGGAAATTAATTCTGAAAGGATATATCTGGAGCCACAGATGTGGCTGATGGAGGAAAGTATCCTGGGTACACTAAAGTTGGAAGTTCTAAAGTTTCTTTTGGCTATACATCCAGTTGATATTTTTTTAGAAATTATCTGAGCCAAAATCTGTGCTTGGAAAAAATTCGTAGCAAGCTTTTGCATGCAGCCACCTTTCATGAGGCATAGGGAGTCTCTGCTGGTCTGAGACTCCAATGAATCAGACCAGCAGAGACTCCCTATGCCTGACAAAGTTGAGTGTGCCTGCAAGCTTGTTAAGAACTTATTTCCAACTACTCAGTTGGTCTAATAAAAGATACCACATCTACTCAAAGAACCTTGCCTGCCTGTAATCAACATGACTACAACAACAACAAAAAAGCGTATTCTTTTCCTAAACATTTCATGTCTAGAAAATTGGACTGTAAACATGAAATTCAGTATTCTATATGCAGTATAAATATTTGAACCAGACTTATTTATAGCATCCTACCAGGCAGTCAACCAAGAGTCCTGCTAGAAAGCTCAGCAGTTCTGAGCAATGCCTGAAGCTGACATAGACCCACTGTCAATCTCCATCTGTGGAACAGTAAAAAAAAAAAATCATTTCCATGCTTACATTTTAAATTAGTCCTGATACACCATCTACATGCCAAAATAATTGCTCACTGTTCTGGACCTGAGACTAGGAGTCAGTCACTTCACTTCTAATATTTTGTTAAAATGACGTACATGTTTACACTTTGGTCAGTAATACAACAAAATTCTCTTCAATTTGTTGGCGAGACAATAAATAGTAGTAAAAATGCAAATATATATTCATTACTTTTTTCCATGAAGAAGACTATGTGATGCAAGCATTTCTTTTATTTTCTTGAAAGCAAAGAACAATGTTTTTGTGGACTATATTTACCAGATTTACTCAAATACAAGGTAAGGTTTTGTCCTCCAATCAGCATAGGGAAAGGTGTCTAATTTTATATTCACTTACGAAGAAACGTCATTAAATACACTGGCTCTCACTAAACTGCCACTAAAAGCAGCATGTGCTCAGTAATAAAAACCAACTATGGTGATTAAATGCAGCCAATACTGCCCATGACTATGAAATACTATAAAATACATGGCCAATAATTGGGCAAACATACAAATGTGAACCTTCCACAAGGATAGGTTAGGGCAGCCTATCTGAATACAACCAATTAATACTGCTCATTAAGTGCAGTTGCACAGCTCCAACACTGTTTTTAAGGCATAATGAGCCACTAAATTGAATATATTTCAACTTTTTTTCACTCCCACAGCTGAGGTGTGTCTTTCTCTCCCATTTCCAATAATTCCTGTTTCTTTACCAGCCTTAAATGCCTGGCTAACATCACCAAAAGCAGCCTCAAAAAGTTCACTCAAAATGGATAATTTTGGGGGGGATATCTGTTTGTACTATATTTGTATATTATATACAAATCAAAGTGCTTCTTTTGGTCCTATAGCCTGATTTCCAAGTGTAAACAAGAACTGAGTAGAATGTGTCAACTTTAATTAAAGTTGACACATTCTCGTAGTATGGCAAACGAGCAAGAGGAATCCTCCTGCTAGCTGACACCAACCCAGACATAGTAGGGCTCACTGAAAGGTGGTGGGACTCAATGCATGACTGGGCAGTGAATATCAAGGGCTATAGGCTGTACAGGAGGGATAGGACAAGGAGAAAAGGTGGGAGTGTGGTGCTCTACATTAAGGAGGAATACACATCCTCATCAATTAGCAGAGAGTCAGAGGAGGGGCACTCTGAAGTGCTCCACATTAGAATACAAGGCAGTCAGGGGGAAAGAGATTTAATGGTGGGGGTCTACTACAGACCACCCAACCAAGGGGAACAGCTAGACCAGGAATTCTTAAGTCAGCTCACAGAGGTAGTTTGGTCAAAAGATGTGGTCATCATGGGTGACCTGAACTTTCCAGACATCTGCTGGGAAGAGCAGTCAGCCAGGTCTGACCGCTCATGTAGGTTGCTAGCCAGAATGCAGGACCTCCATTTAACCCAGGAGGTGCACAGCCCCACCAGGGGAGATGCTTTGTTGGACCTGGTGCTGGCCACGGATGACAACCTGGTGAGGGGACTGCGGGTGCTTGACCACCTGGGCGACAGTGATCATCGCCTGCTGGAATTCACCATCCGGCACAAGGTGGCAAAGGCCTACAGCAAGACAGCAGCCCTAGATTTCAGGAGGGCAGACTTCAATGAGCTAAGGAGAATAGTCAGGGAAGCACCGAGGTCCTGGAGGGGAGCGGAGCCAGGTGTCCAAGAAGAGTGGTTGCTCCTTAAGGAGATGATCCTCCAAGCTCAAAGGGAAGTAATCCCAACACAGATCAAAGGGGGCAGGAGGGCGCAAAAGCCCCCATGGCTCACCAAAAGCATCTGAGAATGTCTCCTAGCTAAAAGGGAGGTGCACACCCAATGGAAGGGAGGAGCCATCACCAGGGAGAATTATACTGCAGTTGCTCAGGGATGCAGGAGGCAGTCAGGAAGGCCAAGGTGGAGATGGAACTGGGACTAGCTTCCTGGATCAAGGACAACAAGAAGTCTTTTTTTGAATATATAGGGGGCAAAAATAAGGTTCTGGGTAATGTGGGACCTCTGCAAGACACACTAGGAAATTTGATTGTCCCACCAGATGACAAAGCTAACCTATTTACTGATTTCTTTGCCTCCATTTTCCTGAGCAGGGATCAGAACAGTCACCCACCCTCTGGGCCCCCCTTACACCCCAGGGGAGGTGCACCTAGGCCAAGGCTTAGTGAGGAACTAGTTAGGGAACTTCTGGAGGGACTGGATGTATTCAAATCAGCTGGTCCAGATGATCTCCACCCCAGAGTACTGAGGGAATTAGCTGAGGTCATTGTGGGACCCCGGCATGGCTTTACGAGCACTTGTGGTGCTCTGTTGTGGTGCCAGAGGACTGGAAGAGGGCCAATGTGGTTCCCATCCTCAAAAAGGGGAGGAAGGAGGACCCAGGAAACTATAGGCCAGTTAGTCTTACCTCAATCCTGGGCAAGCTTTTTGAAAGAATTATTCTGGCACATGTCCACGAGGGGCCAGCAGGGGAGATTATGCTTAGGGGCAACCAACATGGGTTCATTAGAGGCAGGTCCTGCCAGACCAACCTGGTGGCCTTCTACGACCAGGTCACCAAATCCTTAGATGCAGGGGTAGCAATGGACATAGTCTTCCTGGACTTTTGGAAGCCTTTTGACACTGTCTCTCACTCTGTTCTCATCAAGAAACTGGGGGACTGTGGTGTCAACACCTACACAGTCAAATGATTCACCAACTGGCTGGAGGGCCGCACCCAGAGAGTGGTAGTGGATGGATCATTTTTGACCTGGAGGGATATGGGCAGTGGGGTTCCGCAGGGCTCAGTCCTCAGGACCGCAGTGTTCAACATCTTCATCAGGTGACTTGAACGAGGGGGTAAAAAGCACCCTGTTCAAATTTGTTGATGACACTAAGATGTGAGCATGCTAGAAGGGAGGTATAGGCTGCAATCGGACCTAGACAGGTTACAGGGGTGGGCGGATGAGAATAGGATGGTGTCTAAGATTAAAGTCTTTGATTTCAGATGCTGATGGTAAAAAGTCAGATAGCAAAAGGTCAGATGACAAAGGGTCAGAAGCTAACACAACAAACTCTGTGGTTGTAATTTATTCCTCTGTATTAACCGTGTTGCATATACACACCCCTGTCTGTGCCTCATTTCAAATTATTTAAGTTTCCATACGAAAGAGACAAACTGACCTTGACGGCCCAGCACAAAAGATAAAGTATCTATAGTAACGAGATTAACTGACTTTAGTAAAGTTGTAAAATTAAATATGCTGCGCGTGCCAGCCTGTGACCAAACAGAACCAGTACCACCCAAGTAAAAATAACCCCCCTTTTTTATGAAACCTGAGCAAACAAAAAAAGCACAAGTGCCAACTCATTAATTATTTATAATTGGTGTACAGTAATTGGTCACCTGTGTCAGATAAAACTTTGAAAGAACTTCTGCCCAAAGCAGAGAACAGAGAACTGTGTATACACTCAAGAAGAACAGATCGTGCACAAATATTTCTCTCCGCCTATGTTATCTTTTTGGCGTACCCCCATTTATCTCTCTATCTCTGATGTTATCTTTCTTATCAAGAGCTCCCGTTAATCTGCAGACTGCAACGACTTATATGAATCGCTCAGAAGCAACTGTCTTACCCACTCTGTAAATGCTGGGTAACATGATATCTGCATGCTGTAACTCAATGAATAAATCAACCCCACTGCCTGTGCTCTAGCCATCAGAAGCGTAAGTAAAATAAATCTTTTGTGAAACCATCACGCTGTGTTTAAATCATCCTGACTCCTGTTCACCATTATCACCCACCTGCCCGGTCATAAATCCCCCTCCTCGCGCCAAGCCGGTTGTGCCGACCCAGGCTCACAGGTCAAGGGTGCACCGGCATATGGGCCACGACAGATGGGATTCAACACCAACAAGTGCAAGGTGATGCATCTGGGGAGGAAGAACCAGCACTACTGGCTGGGGAACTCCCTTCTTGTCAATACAGAGGCAGAAAAAGATCTTAGAGTCATCATTGATGCCAAGATGAGCATGGGCAGGTAGTGTGGGGATGCAGGAAGGCCATCCACACCTTGTCATGCATCCACAGATGCATCTTGAGCAGATCCAAAGAGGTGATACTCCCCCTCTATGCAGCACTGGTCAGGAACAACATGGAGAGGGTCCAGAGGAGGGCCACTCGCATGATCAGGGGGCAGCAGGGCAGGCCCTATGAGGAGAGGCTACGGGAGCTGAACCTATTCAGCCTCCACAAGAGAAGGCTGAGAGGGGATCTAGTGGCCTGTTACAAACTAGACTGAATTTAAGATGACGCCCTCCCCAATAATTAGATTCTTAGCATGGAAATTTGTAAATATTTTTTTCATCTATATATAGAATCTAATAATTGCAGGGTCATTTTATATATGTCCTACCCAGTTCCTCAGCTGAAGTAGAACATCAGGCATTATGGAGGAAAGAGGTAGTAGGGGAGCAGGCAATAGGGGAATCAGGTGGCCTGACTCCTACCTCTAGCCCCCTTCCTCCCACAACAACATGTGCATGTCCTGGTACTTACCCCCTGACACTTAGCTCTGCTGCCAAATTGAGTCCCTGTGTTATCTGCACTCCCCTGGTACCTGCCCCTTCACTTGTCTTATCCCCAGTACCTACTCCTGGCTAGCACTTGCACTCCAGTTCAGCTCTGGACTTGGCTTTGGCCTGCAACATGGGGCATAAGCTTGCCTTGGCCTCTGCCCAGTCATGCATCAGTGGCAGTGGTGGCAGCAATTGTTGTAACTGCTGCTGCCCAATTGGTGACCATGTGCTCCACAACCTTGGCCAGAGCAGAACTGGAATTGTGCTGGAGAGAAAATGGCAGTGGGGAGGGCAGAAGTGGTGGTGGCAGAGAGGCAAGGGGGTTGGGGGTGGAGAGACGCAGAGGTTGCAGGGGTTGGGGTTAGGGCCAGAGTCAGATTTGGAGCCATAGCAGCTGCCTCTTTTCTAACATCCCTGCTTGTACTCAAATGACTGATGGTTTCCAAAACATAGAATACTGTGAAGGCCACTTGATTGCTCAAGCTGAGAGGTCAAGTCCAATTCCTGTGTATTAAACCTTATTAATGCTACCAGGCCTCTATACAAATGTATCAGCATTTGTGGTTTTAGAATTTTTTCTTAGACATGGAACATTGCCTTCAGACTGTGCTGGCAACTCTACAGTAAGATATAGCATACATACCCGACTCTTCATTGCAAATCCTCAAATGTATCAAATATAGCTGCTTTAGAGCAGTTCTGGGTACACACCAGTAAGACTACAGCACCTCCATTTCAGGAAATTGTATGCGTTAAGCAGGCATGTTATGCTCTACTGTAGTGCCCCATGTTGTGGTCTAGAGAGTATGCAGACATACTCTAAAAGACAATTATATAGTAGCATACAATGCTTATTGTAGCATATTTTTAAGAAAGCAGAAAAATGATGCAATTATTTCTAATTAAACAATTCTAATATTCTAATATTTCCCTCTTGCTGTGACAGCTAACTTCCCTTTGCTTATTAAAAAAAAATTCTATTGAAAACTAGGTACCCAATTAGTTGAGCATGACCTTTTCAGAAACAAAACCTAGACATGTTATGTTACTTTAGCAAGCATTTATTAAAAATAATATTTTTTTCTAGGAAAGTTTTTTTTCCCCTTTCTCCACACCCAACAGGACGTTTCTCATTTCAACATGATTATTTTTTCATCTTAAATTAATTTGTCAATAAAACAACTCCATTTTTTCTCAACAGGGCTAACAGGATGCTCAACAGAATGTACTTTATGAATAAATGGATTGCAATGACTTTTGTAAGTTATGAGGCCATTAATTAAAACATTTCTAGTGTGCTAATAAGCATACCCAATTTTTCAAACAAACACATCAAACTTCATACCTTTTGCAGTACACAAATAGAAATTACTAGAAGTGCTAAAAATGCAATATTTTTTGATAAAGACGATTAAGCATCTTTCTATATAATATTTCTATAATAGGTAGGTTTCAAAATGCTTTCTTCTAGCCATTTGACTGGACTTGCAGGATTGATTATGTAATCAAAAGGGAAACCGCCAGAAATGGAATCCAGAAGGTGCTGTCTCAACTTTTTTCTTTTTTTCCCATCTTAGTAAGGTGCTAAAGGAAGCATGCTCTGAATGGAAGCTCTGTGCTTTAATATTTTTTTCCTTTAAAATCCAATGATTGCAATATTAATCATATCCAACACTGATTTAATGAACTCCACTATCCAAAATCTGATCTATGCATTCATTTAAAAACAAGGCCCATATACCAAAGGCCTAACCTAAACACAGCTCTTGGTAAATTCAGTAACTGAAACTCCCTGTTTCACAGGCATCAAGTAGAAGGTCAATATACTGTTCAAATCCCCAAAGTGGGATAAGTCTGTCATGCAACCGATACATAGACATTATATTGGTTATCTACACAAGGCTAATTTTTTTCTTAAAGGAATTTTCCCTGAGTAAATAGTTAAGAATATGTGGAAGTGATAACAATCTATGCAGTGAAACTTGTATTTTCAGAAATGACTGGGAATTTGCAATGCATAATCTGAGATACTTAAATGTACTCCATGTCACTGGTCAACATTTCTTTTTTTCCCATTAGATGAATGTTTTGTTCTCCCAAAAGAGGCTCAGAGTGGAAACACATCTGCTAATGGCCTGTCCAAATAAGGAAGACTTACATTGCTTCTGGGAATGACCAACTTCAAGATCTAATGGACCAGAAGGGAGTTCTAAAATTGAGGACCAACAACTAAGAATGAGCTTCCATGTATTTTCACTGACCAGGTAGGCCAGGGGAAGGCAAAATATGGCTTATGGGCTGAATTCAGCCCACAAGATGATTTCATCTAGCCCACAGGCAAGCGCCTACCAATTAACTGCATCTGGCCCAGGCCACAGCTGTTCCTGCTGTGCTCCATATGAGACTGAGCCCTGTTTGCTCTCACTAGGGCAGCACACTGTAGTCTCACCTTCACCTACAAGAAAGCCTTTGCCCCAGTGCCAGCCCTAGCCAGAGCACAGCTTTCAAACAAGGCTGTTGTTGCCCCTGCTGTGGCCACCTGGGGAGCTGTTTGGCTTCCATGGCCTGTAGCAGCTCCTCGTCCTGTCACTGCTGCAGCACTGTGGGTAGCAGGTAGGTAAGCAACAGTGTGTGGGGGGAAGCTGTAGCCAGGTGCAAAGCGTGGGTCCAGGGCTGGTGGGATTGTGGAGCCCAGAGTGTAGAGCCCATGCCTGGTGTGGCAGCAAGAGCACAGAGCCTGGATTAGCAGGAGCAAGGGATCATTGTGCAAGGGATCATATGATAGAGCCAGGCCAGCTTCGTCCTGATCCCTGCCACTGCAGCCAAGTTGCAGGAGCTGCACATGGAGGCAGGGAGCAGGGCCAGGCCACTGGCTCCATTGCATGGAGCTCCCCTCCCAATGGTATGAGGTTCTGGCTGAGTCCCAGGAGCTGCACATGAGCCAGAGGGAGCTCCACATGATGGAGTTGGTATCCTGGCTCCTCTCCCTACCACCGCATACAGCTCCCAGGATTAAGCCAGAGCCATGTGCCACCACGGGGCTTTGCCTGCCATGGACCATGAGTGCCCCAACGGCCTACCACCTGGTGGTGTTTCTGCTGCTGCTACCACCACCAACAGTGGGTGCTGTGCACCATGTTTGGGGTATGTGGATTGAGTGTTCTCATATGCAGACCCTACCACTCCCACATCCCACCTCCACATTCCCCCACAAACTCCACCCACATCCTAGACACAATGATGGTATTTTTCAGGCAGTTGCTAGCCATCATTGCAATATTAGAAATTCAAAGCAAGTTAAATATGGGAGAGATTTATTGTTTTTTTTAACTGCAGTTCAGAAATAGTATCGGTCAGAAAAATTACTAAACCCCAATTCAATAAGACACTTACATATTTCCAGCTTAAGTATAACCCTACTGAACAAAATATAGGACAGGATTTATTCACATTTTTAAAGATCAGTACCTGGCTGAATCAGAACCTATATGTACATTTAGTATTCTTTTAATGTTCTGCAGTGATTGTTCTCACTGACACCAGTAGCATGTGGTATGTAGATCAAGTATCATATTGAGAAATGAATACTTAAAACCAGAAGTAGAAAGACTGTGCATGGCTCAAGAGTATTTATATCCATATTTAGAACTCTGTGACCTTTTTCTATCTATTTGAAGATGAAATGATAAATTATACGGGATTAGACAAAATGGAGCACAAGTGGGGGGAAAAAAGATTACACTATCAAGTGTTTCAATGCTAATTATAGCTTTATGTGGCTTGGAGCAAAAAGACTTACAAAGATCTAAAGTGAAACACATGAAAAGCCTGATAAGTTAGAACAGATAGAACTATGAATGGCTAATATCTAATTTAATCCAAACATAGGCAGATATCAGAGTACTAAAATTGATAAAAGCATACTGATAACAGTGGCATAGATCCTGCATCACAGACACATGGTCTGTAGAAAAGGAATGCAAGGTTTTTTTTATATAAAGACAAAAGCAGTTTTAATACATTTTATCAAGTACTTCATTTTTCTCAGATACAGCACACTCCCAAATATACTCTGGACTTTGTTTTTGAAAGACACACTCAAGGAAGTGTCTTTTCTTCATTGTTTTCAGAGTTTTGGCTCCGTAGTGCAGGGAGAGAGCCTAATCTTCAGCTGACCCATCTTCCCTTTTTTTCATAAACCAGCTTAATCCCTAGTTGTTCCTGAAGACCAGTCCCCATGAGTGAATTTATAAAATTTTGAAAAGAAGTAAGGCAGGGTTGATAAAAATATGGTTTGTGGGCTAGATCTAACCCTATCAAATGATTCTATCTGGCCTGAGGCTGTTTCTCTGAAGGAGAACTTTATCTGGCCCATGGCTGACCTGGATTTTGGCACCTCTTGTCCTTATATCTTCCCTGTGCCATAGTTGACTACTGCAGTGGCAGCCACTCACCTCCGCAACCCAGTCTGCCTTGTCTTGCCCCATCAGCCCCCAGTGTATGCTCCAAAGCAGAGGACACTGAGCCCCTGACCAAGCTTTTGCCCAGTGAATCTGGCTGTACACAATTCCAACCCTGTGGCCCTTCACAGATTTGACACCCTGGCCCCCAGCAAGTTGAAGCGCAGGTATGGCTCTCCCTTCTGGCAGGAGGAGTGCAATGGGAAGAGTGGCAAAAGCTGTGGGTTATCTAGGCTTTGCCAGGCCAAGGCCTAATAGAGGCATGTACACCATTAACGCAGTGCTGTACTGTGTTCCCACATGCTGCTTCAGGCTACACCACATGGGCATGCACATCTGGGCTAGGGACAGACATTACACACAAACTGATTTAAGTGATCAGAAACTGGTTTAAAACTGTGCACTGAACATGTGTTCTGTTACATCAACCAGTTTGAAAATAGCTGAAATTGATTTGAGATAAACCTGGTTGAATGTATTATCAGACTTAACTGATTTGAGTCAAACTGGTTTATGCAATGTCCTAGACCCCTTGCTGGCTTAAAACAAAGCAGACACCCCAGAATCCCAGAATACTCGCTGTTCTGGGCAGGGTTCTCTGCTTCAAAGCAGAGCTGGCATCTCCCCTCTTTGCCCTGGTCAGAGATCTGACAGAGACTTTCAGGCATAAGAGCATCTGCCTGGCTTCTCCCTGGTAAGCAGGGATTATTCCCCACTCCCTTCTGCCTTATGCAGACACCTCAGTATTAGCTAGCAGACCACATGCTGGCTACAGTCTGTGCTGTGGGAGACAACAAAGGCAGACAGGCTTTTTGGAGCTAATTAACAGGTAGCTTAACAGTCTTCCCTTGGAAGAGCTGTTTAAGAAGAACTCCATTAGTTAATAGAGAGAGGCTTGTTTTCTTAATGGGTTTATAAACACGGAATTAGGGGTGGTAAACTTTCCCTGCTGGGCTGCTCAGGAGTGGGGGGAATAATAAGAACATCCTACTGAGGCCTGGCCACACCTCTCTCAGTTTAGCCCTGTGGAAACCAAGACAAGGCTGTTCTAGTGCCCCCTGGATTCTAGCTGGAGCCACTGGAGGCATGTGCCTGCATTTCAGAGATGTCTGTCCGGTTACAAAACTTATTTAGCCTAGCCAGTTAAATTAACCTGCCAAGGATTTAATAGTTCAGGCTCAGGCTTTTTTGAATGTCTTTCCTGGAGTATCTGGCACATCACCTGCCTGATCCCAGTCCCTGGCAGGATCTGCACTGGTGAACTGTACTTGGGGGATTGGCTGCAACCTTCCCTCACCTCTTGTGCCAGCATAATTTCCCAGCTTTAGGGTTATATCCCTGCGAGCATCTTAGGCCTGCAGGACTAGGGTAATTTGGTTATATGCCTCCCAGAGCCCTGCCCCTTTCTGGCCAGAGACTACCCTGGGCTTCCTGCAGGTGCTTGCTATTTGGCCTCATTGCCTAGTTACTACGGTGCCTGGAAGCTGCTGCACCCCAAATAGCCTTAGGTGTTCCCTCTGTGATCTGCTTTCCTCAAAGTGTTACAGCGTGGGTAATTATTTCAGCTGGAGTACCATGTAGGGAGTTTTTGTGAGTTGTTTTGGGGAAATGGGGGGCAGGGTGAGGGGTGGTGACCTGGCCCACAACAGCTCACCAAAACTCCCTAACTGGTCCTCTGGCCCCAATAATTGCCTATTCCTGAACTAAAGAGTTTGTTAAACAGCTAAAAAGAATATATAGAATATAAATGTTAGGGGCTGGAAAGGACCTCTTGAGATCATCAGGTCCAAAGCCCCTTTGCTTGGGCAGAAAAGGCTGCTAGAGTCAGATGACTACAGCAAGGTGAGCACCCAGACATTTTCTGAATATATGCAGAGTAGGTGATTGTACCATCTCTGCGGGGAGTTTATTCCAGACCCTGGACACTTGAGTTGTTAAGTAAGTTTTTCCTTATGTCTAATCTAAATTAGTCTTCTACCAATCTGTGACTAAGTCTACCTTCCCCTAGGGAGCCAGGTAAACAGACAATCTCCCAGTATGCACCCCTTATATACTTATAGGCTGCCACCAAGTCCCCTCTGAGTCTTCTCTTCTCCAGGCTGAACAGACCCATGTCTCAGCCTCTAATCATATGGCCTGCTCTCCATAGCTCTAAACATATACTTAGCCTTCCTTTGGACTCTCTCAAGTCTCTCCACATCCTTCCTGAAGAGTGGTGCCCAGAACTGAATGTTTCTACTCAGAAAGGTTGAGTAAAGTAGGAGGATGACATCCTTAGTCTTGTTTGAGATACATCAGTAGATGCATGGTAGTGGGTTGTTTTTTTGTGGTTTGTTTTGTTTTTTTGCTTTGCCAGCTATGGCATTGCATTGGTAGCTCGTGCTCATTCTATGGTCTATCAAGACCCTCAGGTCTTTTTTGGTTATAGTGCTGGTAAGTGTAGCACTGCCAAGCCTGTAAGTATGTTGTGGGTTGTTTCTCCCTAGATGGAGCACCTTACATGTCTCGGTGCTGAACATCATCAGATTTTGATCCGCCCACCTTTGCAAGCCTATCCAGGTCAGCCAGTATCTCCAGCCTATCCCCCAGTGTGACCACAGTCTCCCATAATTTGGTGTCATATGCAAACTTTGCTAGTCCACTTTGTGCATCCAAATTCAAATAATGAATGAATGTTAAAAAGCACTGGTCTGAATACTGAACCTAAAGGGATACCACTGGTCACCAAGCTCCATGTTGACTTAGTTCCACCTCTGGGTCCTGCCTTGGCGCCCGTTTCCTAACCACCAGCCCATTGGGTTATCAAAGCCGCAGTTTCCCAATTTTACCATGAGCATGTCATGGGAGGCCAAGTCAAAGGCTTTTTTGAAATCCAGCTAGATGACATCAACTTCATTCCCTTATCTAGGTGGCATGTTACCTGACCATAGAAGGAAGTGATGTTCATTAGGCATGACCTGCCCACAACAAAGCCATGTTGGATATCTATTAGAATCCTGCTTTCTGTTAGTCTTTTGCTAATGGATTCTTTGATCATTTTTTCCAGGATTTTTCCAGGGCTTGCAGTCAAACTGATTGGCCTGTAATTCCCAGGAACCTTCTTCTCTTCTTTCTTGGAGATAGGCACCACACATTGGCTTTCTTACTGTCTTCTGGAACCTCTCCCAAGTGCCATGAGTTCTCAAATAGTTTTGCCATGGGTCATGTGATGATGTTGGCCAATACTTTCAGCACTCTCAAGTGCAGTTCATCCAGTTCTGCTGACTTGTAGATATTCAGCCTCTCTAGGTGTTCTCTCACAAGATCTTCCCCAACTGTTGGTGGGTGATCACCCCCACCTTGATCATCCTGTATACTGTCAAGCAGGATAACATGCTCAGACTTAGTTTAGGAGTCTGGATTTCTCCAGGGTGTTGGCTGTCAGCTGTCCCATTTGTTCAGGAGGGGACCAATATTTCCCTTACTTTTTCTCTGAATTCCTGTGCATCTGAAGAAGGACTTTTTATTCGTCTTGATTTCCATTGCCAATTTGAATTTCCCTTTGCTTTTGTACCATTTCCCAAGCATTAATCCAGCAAATGGTGTATGATATTGGTTGCATTTTCAGTGAAGTATTGTGACATAGCTGGATACCGCAGCAGAAAAGAAGGGGTTATGATTCTGAGTAAGTGGTAATGTTCTCATTAATATACATTGTTCATTTTATAATCATTGTTTTCACTTCTGGCTATGCATCTGGAAGTTCTTCTGTCTCTTTGCTTAATTTATGGAATTCACCATCATTGAAGATGGTCTTGCATGTCATTTTTTTCTCTGTTTGCTAGTTATTTTAATAATTTCCATTACCCTAGCACCTCCCATATTCAGTACTTTGTGAACTTGAATAGATTGAACTTCCAGTGCCACCAGTGAAAAACTGTCATGGGACATCACCATCTTCATTTTACAAATGCGTAGGCCATAAGTGACTGTCTCAAGGTCATGGGTCTGTATAAGACTCGGAAATAGATTCTAAGTTTCCTCACAGCCAGGCACATACCTTAACAGCAAGATGATCTTCTTGTTTATTCAGTATTTAGATTTTCCTATTTCTGCTGGGCTATTGGTAATGCTCCCATTTTTTAAAGGATGATTCAAACAGAAGACCCAAGGAACTATAAATATTTTAAATCCATTTTGCCCAACCAAAGTTAAAACAATTTGGCCATTTATGAAGACTCTGGGGCCCTGTATTTATGAAGACACACGGGCGTACACTTACAGCAGCATAAATTTGTGCCACTACTTTGTGCTGCAGTGCACACCCCTGCATGTGCGCTTTGTTACAGGATATATTGTCCCACTGGGGACAAACCATCTGTGCTCAGCTCCTCCCAGCATGTTTCTCCCACTGGGCTCCATGTGATTTGGAGGGGCTGGCTGGGGCACAGGGTGCCTGAGTGTGGAGCTAGCCAGCAGTCGGCCCCTGTGCTGAGGCCCCCTGCACCCCAGACAGCCAGGGAGTGGCACATTAATATAGAGTAACAGGCAGCCCAGGGCTGCAGTGGAGGGCCCCTGAGCTGAGGCACACTGAGCTACAATCAGCAGTGGAACCTCTGTGCTGAGGCATGCAGAAACAGGGGAGCAGCTAGCCCAAGGCTGCCTGCTCCCCCGTCTCAAGGTACATTGTACCCCAGCCAGCCACTCTACCTCAGCATAAGGGCTCCACAGAGTGTGCCTCACCCCAGGGCTGTCTGTTCCATCTCTGAATGCTCTGGAGCCCTGACACTGAGGCACACTTCACCCCAGCAGCCCGCTTCTGTAGAGCATGCTCTTTTTTTTTTTTCCCCTGGGTTTTTTTTTCTTGCTACCTGGAAATCCAGACAGAAAATTTGGCCCCTGTGCTGCAAATTAGCAATGCCACACATGGTTTAAAATGTGCAACGCATGTGGTTTGTGGCACCACAAACTGCACATATCTGTATATGTGGACATGGCTTAGATGGGAAAATAATTCAGTTTATTTATGACCAAAAAACCCAAAATGAAATCCACATTCAAGACATATTTGGGGGCAGCCTTTAGGGCCAGATTTCCATTATTAATCATAAGATTACACAAAGTGGTCCATAATAGCAAACAGAGTGTTCCCAAAAAGCCTGTGTAAACTGTGTATGTATGCCCAAAGGATACAAAAATTACATAATGCACACAGTCAGAAGTTGTATGCAGTTGTGCAATCTGCACACAAGCATTGCGTGTGTGTGTGTGTGTGTGTGTGTGTGTGTGTGTGTGAGAGAGAGAGAGAGAGAGAGAGAGAGAGAGAGATTTGTGGTCACAGCTCAGTTATATATTATTGAAGTTTTGGTTCTCCATTATAGGATTCTTTTTTATCTTTTCTATTACATTGCTAGATATCAGCTATCTGGAACCCAATGTATTGTGTTGGCTGAAAAAGCCTTTGAATAATTATATACAAACATATACCTAATGTATTTAGGAGAAAAGAGCTTATAGTAGCTGTCAAGTTTTTCCTAATGTTGCACACTTTTTACCTTCTGTTATGTCAGCCTACTTACTTTCAGTACATCATCTAGTGCAGTCAGCTTATACTGATTGCCAGATTTGAATTCAGGAAGGAGTGTTTCCCACAGGTCAGAGTGGCAAGCACTGTGTGTCAGGGGAGGGAGATTTGCTGTCTACTGTAGCTTGGGGCATGACCCTCTTCTTAGGATCCTCTGAGAATATAATAAACCTTTTATCTGTGGTTACTTCTCTGTCACTACAGTGGAAGGCACTGATGGTGTCTGTTTCTCTTGCATTTGTCTCTGATATATTAAAAGTTGTTCCTGAAGTTTCTGTTTCTGCATTTTATAGTGGTATATGAAGTACTGGGGAAGCACTTTGGATAACCCTTGGGTAATTGGTTGCCTGAAAATGTAGGGGAGAAGGGGTCATAACAGCCCTATGCTCCTTTCCCCATTTTACAGTGAAGGGATGATAGACATGAAATCACTTGCCAAGGTCACACACTAAGTCTGTGGCTGGCCAACTTCTGATCCAAAGCATTAACGAACTAGACAGAGTATGACAATAATAATGAGTTCTTTTCAGGGAACTTTGACTTTTTAAAAAGTTGTAAGAAAGCTGAATGCACCATGATTAGCTTTTCTACAATTACAAATGAGACTCTTACTAATCAAGCAAAATTGAGAATTAGCAGTAGCCCTAAGAACTTTTATACTCAAGAGAAGTTGTGGAAGGAAGGAACGATAAGGTTTAGTTTGTCAGGCCATTTCCCAAGGAGCAATTAAGAACGTCTTATTGGACACAATTCAGTTACAAATCTCAGAAGACTTTCAGCATAAAAACATTTTTCTTTTTCCTTCCAAAGTTAAAATATTGTTTAAATTCTTCTGAGGAATGGAATTGTACTGTATAAAAGTTGACATTTTGTTGTACTTTTGCTCTATTAGAAAACGGAAGGAATTGTTGGTGCCCAAGGTTAGCCTTCCACAATACTATTTTCAGTGTCCCCAGGTTTTTCTTTTCTTTTTTTTTGTACATTCCCTCCCCTTCCCCAACCATTTCTGACTCTTTCTCTGCCCCCACTATCCCTTATAAGTAGTTATAGGTAGTCATAGGTAAGCTAAGATAAGTTCTTATACCCCCTTATAGTAACAAGCCCCATTTATAATGTAAATAGTGTTCGGTTATGTTCGTATTGATTTGTACTGTTTTAAATTGAATTTGTATGATTTAGGTCTGTGTCTGTAAAGTAAATGTCAAATAATGTCAAGTTGCCATTTCACATGTCAAGCCTCCATCTTGTGATCCCTTGTGTAACCTATTGTATAGTATGTTGTAACTGTTACTCACGTCTAACGAGTCTCATGTAAATTGGTTCTGAATGAATGGGAATAAACAAGGATGCTTGAGGCATAATGGTAGCAGGCCTCTACTGAATGATCAGTGATGATGGCACCATCGACTCAATGACCCAATCATCAACTTAATGACCCGACCATTGCTTTGCATTGACTCACCCAGACTCAAACAGAGACAAAACCCAGAATTTGAAAGATAAAGAACCAACAGAAACCCAAAATTTGGAAGACAAAGACCCTACAGAAACCAGCAACCCCACCATTGTATCCCACCAGACAATGAGGACACGTGAATCTGCACATATCCATCTGAGCAGGACTGGCTTTGCCTGGACATGCCCTTCCCATAGGAGACACAGGTAGCCCACCCCTATATAAAAGGGATGGTAGAGTGTGACCTCTTTGGGACACCCTCACCATCTGGACCAGCACTACACCACAACACCTATCCACCCAGAGGCCCTGCCGGAGCTGCGCCCCCCTCCCCCCCGGTCGACACCTTGGTAGAGAAGACCCTGGGTAGCCATCAAGGATCAACTCTCAGGCTAAGATAGGTAGCTATCACCTGCCTTCTTCCCCCAAGCAAGGAACCTGAACTGTGTTTCTACATACCTGGACCTCAAATCCCTGCATTAAAATTTTCCTCTCCATGCGTGTGTGCGCATGCAAACCAATAACTTCATGGGGCTGTATAGTATATTGCCTGTTTAATAAAACTGTTATTTTGGAACTAGTGGGGTCCCTCATGGCTCCATCCTCGGGCTTATCCTCTTCAACGTCTTTATTAATGATGTGGACGTTGGAGTTAGAAGCAGACTGGCCAAGTTTGCTGATGACACCAAATTTTGGGGTAAAGCGTCCGCACCCAAAGACAGAATGGTGATTCAGGCCAACCTTGAAAGGCTCAGAAAATGGGCGGATGCATATCTGATGGCCATCAACTCTGAAAAATACAAGGTACTCTACCTTGGGAAGAAAAGCCCGCAGCATGCATACAGGCTTGGCAATGCTATGCTTGCTAGCACCATGGCCAAAAGGGACGTGGGGCTCATGATTGACCACAAGATGAATATGAGTCATCAGTGTGATGTTGCAGCTGGCAAGGCGAGCAAAACTCTGGCTTGTATCCACAGATTCTTCTCCAGCAAATCCCAGGATGTCATCCTCCTGCTGTAGTCAGCCTTGATAAGGCCACAGTTGGAGTACTGCATCCAGTTTTGGTTCCACAATTTAAAAAGGATGTGGAGAAGCTTGAGAGAGTCCAGAGGAGAGCTACCTGCATGATCAGAGGGCAGGAAAACAGGCCTTATGATGAGAGGCTGAGAGCCATTGGACTCTTCAGTCTGGAAAAGTGCATGCTCAGTGGGGGCCTGGTGGCAGCCTATAAGTATATAAGGGGTGTGCATTAGGATCTGAGGGAACACTTATTCACCAGAGCACCTCATGGGAAGACAAGATCTAATGGTCATAAACTTCTTCAAGACCATTTCAGGCTGGACATAAGGAAGAACTTCTTTACTGTCCGAGTTCCCAAGGCCTGGAACTGACCGCCTCCAGTGGTGGTGCAAGCACCTACTCAGGACTCCTTTAAGAGGCAATTGGACATGTATCTTGCTGGGATCCTGTGACCCCAGCTGACTTCCTGCCCTTGGGGCAGGGGGCTGGACTCGATGATTTTCTGAGGTCTCTGTCAGCCCTAATGTCTATGAATCTATAATTGTGGCCCGCTTATAACATATAACAAATATATTTATATCATACACCACAATTCATATAACCATAAGGATAATAAGGCTAAACATGGCCCTGATAGAGGCCACCCACACACACACACAAATGAAATACATTCAAGAAAATATGCATGGCATTCCACAAACACCTCAAAATACTGTGGGTTCATGACACTATTTTTCTGTGCCAAAGTCCCTGGGGTCAGACTAAAAGAGACTAATTGCAAGATAACTTGTTAAGAGATATAGTTTGGTATTTGCAACCATAGTGAATTGAGCTGAATAATACCATGGCCATGTGTTTCAAGACCCTGGGCAGAGAAAGAGGTAGGGAGACCAAAGCAAATATTCCAAGAAATCATTACAATTTGTTCTGATATTGGCTGATAAGCCACTGCTGATGGTTATCAAGGCCCAGGAAAAGCCACTTCCACAGCTGACTTGGGGAAATCCTGGACACTTGCTGTTTACAGCATAATCGAGCAAATCCCGGGACATCATTCTCCCCTTGTACTCGGCCTTCGTGAGGCCGCAGCTGGAGTACTGCGTCCAGTTTTGGGCTCCACAATTCAAAAAGGATGTGGAGAAGCTTGAGAGAGTCCAGAGGAGAGCCACGTGCATGATCAGAGGTCAGGAAAACAGATCTTACGATGACAGGCTGAGAGACATGGGACTCTTTAGCCTGGAAAAGCATAGGCTCAGGGGTGATCTGATGGCCACCTATAAGTTTATCAAGGGTGACCACCAGTATCTGGGGAATGTTTGTTCACCAGAGCGCCCCAAGGGATGACGAGGTCGAACGGTCACAAACTCCTGCAAGACCGTTTCAGGCTGGACATAAGGAAGAATTTCTTTACTGTCCGAGCCCCCAAGGTCTGGAACAGTCTGCCAGCGGAGGTGGTTCAAGCACCTACATTGAACACCTTCAAGAGTAAATTAGATGCTTATCTTGCTGGGATCCTATGACCCCTGCTGACTTCCTGCCTTTGGGCAGGGGGCTGGACTTGATGATCTCCCGAGGTCCCTTCCAGCCCAAATGTCTATGAAATCTATAATGCTGACTATTGGAATCAAGCTGGAAACACTTATGCATTATTTCTACTAAGCATCTACTATTTTTTTCTTGTTGTCTACCACTAAAAGGTGCAGAAACAAAGTGCTTGGATTCAAAATGCTTATGGCCAGACAATAGACATTTATAAAACTGACTTTTACAGAAAATTTTGTAATGGTTCTCTGTCTCTGTGGCAAGGCAGCAAGGCCTGCTCAGGGGAAACCACATGCATGATGCTTCCTATGTGACTGATGTATCATGCACTAAGAATCCCACCCTAGAGGTAAATCTGTTTTAAACACTATGAGTGGGCACTGTGTATCAGAGGTCTCTAAAATTTTATAACCAACTGCCACTACAGGAAAATGTTCTGGTCATTTTGGTTTTATCTCAACAGCCAAGGTTGTATATGACTCAGTGAGGTGTCTATGTCAACTGAGTGACATAGGCATGGTGTTCCATTGGCCTGTGGGCACTCGAATGGATGCATGCACACACACACTTACTAATAAAACTTTTGTCCAAAAACAAACACACAAATTAAAAAAAAAAAAAACCTCACCTTTTAGACTAGGTCTTTGTAGATTCCAAGGAAGGTAAGTTTAAATACAAATGGTTAATTATAGCACATGTCAATATAGATGAAGGGTGCACAAGAAATTACAAGCTGGAAATCTATATTATCTGATGCAAGCAGCATCATGGTTTGGTTTATGGGCTTAGTTTGAGCTTCACCGGTTTCTTCCCCCAGTCATTGCTTAAATTGGAAAACAAACAAACAAACAAAAATAAATGAAGCAACACAGAAAGACTTGTCAATGGATAGGGTAAAAGCAGAAGGGATCAACTGAATAAGACTGTATTTTATCTCTACAACCTGACAGACTTATGCAAGTAACTGGTTTCTCCACTCTTTCTAGAAGTGAAACTGATAAAAAGCCACATGGGACTAATAGAACCATTACCATGGCTGCTTTGAGTACAATGAAATGAAATGTGAGAAATAATATCATCATGAAGGACCATACATAACTTTTGATTCACTGATTATATTGACCTCGTAGAATTCGCTAAGAAAAGTCTACAGAGATTAATGGACAGGGAAGTGAATTTTGGACTATGGATGGAAAAAGAAGCCTGGACAGGATCTCTAGCATTGTCAATCAGATTTGGGGGATTTAAAGGTAGCCAAGTATAAAACAGTTAAAAAACAAACAAATAAACAAAACAAACAAACAAACAAAAACCCACTGCAACCCCTCTCACATACCCCAGCACAAAAGATGAGCATAAAAACCAAAGCTAATCATTTGGCTTGGTCACTATGTCATGCCACAGGTGCCTTCAACATAAAGACAAAAATTATGCTAACTGAAAGAAAAGAGGAAACTACAAAGATCAAAGTTGGAAGCAAAGAACCATAACAAACAGAAAAAACATAAATACTTTGGAAAACTACTATCAAAGGATGGGCACTGAGAAAATGGTATAAAAATGGAATATCCATGAATGCATTAGAAAAACAAAGATCTAGAAGATTAAAGATACTAACTAAAGAAATAAACCCAGGGTAAATGAGACAACTGTGCTGATAATTGTTGCATTGAGCAGAATACTGAATAAAAAAAAAATTCATGAAGTGGCTGTAAAATACTCAGAACCAAGGTTACAGAAAATAAATTTCTATAAAAAGACATCTAGGGAAACGGGGGAAAATAGTATTACAGAAGATCCAAGACAGATGCCTGGAATGGTTTGGGCTCAAGAAAATGTGGAAATGCTGCAGCTGGCATTGCATACCAAAATACAGAAAGAGAGGGTGCTTTTGATAGGTACGGTTAAATACACATAGAATAAAAAGCCTTACAGCTAACTGGAGTCACAAAGCTGTTAAAGCACATTCTGGCTGCCAGCCAGGCCCCCTGATGCAGGAGTGCTGTGGCTCCAGCTCCCCAAGGCCCCTTGGCCTCCTCAGTAAGACTGCTGGGGCCAGCACAGTCGCTGGCTCCTGCCTCCCCTACCCTAACCAGGTTAACCTGCCATGTGCCAGAACACACATGGTGTGGGCATCTCCCGGCCCAGGAACAAGTAGCAGCAGCCCAAGGTGACTCCAGGGAAACAAACATCCATGTTTGTCTGCACACACCCCTAAAGTTTACATTACAAAAATGTGTTTGCTTAAAAATATGTTCTAGTAAGCAAGGCTTGCAATCTTTGACTAGCAAGTAATCTCCTAAAAAAGGAGTTTTGGGAAATCAATAGCCTTCTATAAAGAATAGAGAGATGATTACTGAATAAAATAGTGGCAGGATTTGGCCTGCTTTAATAGCATCTAAAATTATATACCATAAGCAAGGTTTAGCTTGAGTATTTCCACTGAAGCTTGCAAAATGGCAGGCTGCAACTAGTAAAGATGAAGGAGTAATGGTGAAATACCATGAAAGTACACCAGAAGGAAACTCAGCTAATTTCATTCCTTCATTGTGGCCATCTTAATTTCATTATTATTCTTCAGATTTATTTCTTCTTAAATGGGGGGGCACATTAAACCTTTAGCTACAAAAGTGTGAACAATCTGCATGTTTGAAATAACATTTCATAACACTTTTGTGGATACCAGTTATAAGGAGATGCATATTTCTGATTTGAAATAAACTTTATCTTTCATCGCATAGTAGGGATAGAATTGCAAATATCAGAAAAAATAGGAGTCAACACGAAGCTGCAAACATTGTACAGCTTTTTATTCCAAACACATTAAAAATGGCCTTGAAGTTTCAACAAACAAGTACATCACAGATTAATGATAAAGCCTTTTATGTAATGTGGTAGTCAAATGTTTTTAATATAAAATTAATCTGCCCTGTGCCTGTTATTGTGCTAGACATTTGTATATGTATCTTGTACCTTCTACAACTCTTTTCTACAAGTCATCTGGCACCTTATATAGGTTTGCTGGAACTGTTCTACTTCTTTTCCCATATATCATTGAGCAAGTGTTTTATTTTTAAAGCAGTGTTTCAGTTTGCTACAGATAAGTGAACAAATGAATTTTAGTTGTTAGTATTTCCTGTAGCTAAAATCTCTTTTTATCCCAGATACATTTGTTAGGCTGGAAGATGTAAAATATGAAAAATCCAAGCTAAGTAATAATGTCCTTTATTCCATTATTCATAAAACGTTTCCTCTTTCATGTAGAGTTCCAATAGTGCTTAATTTTGCTTTACATTTCAAAGAGCATATAAACTAATGATGCATAGCAAGAAAAAAGTTATAGGCCAGTGTTCATTGTACACTGCTGGCACACATCATCAATGGATGTGAGATAAAAAAAGTGAAAAGACAGATTTGTTTAGCTCATTCTTCAGTTTAAGCTTGGTAACCTCCAAAAATCTGGGTTCATCTGCTTTACCTTTCTTTAACAAAGATTAAGTTAGATATATAGCCATCATTAATTACATTATAAATACAAGATGAAGATGAGTCTACTTATTCTAGCTAAAATGACCTATTTATTTTACTGACTTCTAGTATTTAAATATATAAAATAATAGTAATTTTCAAACAGATACCATAACCTCCTGTATATGAAGAGGGTCAATTCTGAAATGCATACACAGGCCAACTCCCAAAATTTTGTCTTTCATTATTTGAGTGGCTATGAGATTATGCTTATACTGTGTTTCTTTAAAGGTCCTAGTTTAAAATTCATCCTTTCAATGTGTGATGAAAAAAACAAACAAAAAAACCCAAAAAAACCACCAAACAAATTCTAGTATGATCTGATAAAATTATAGACAAAGTTGAAGAAATCAATAGCAGTTCGAGAAAGCATTTGATAGAGGACAGTATAAATGATCAGAATATTAGGCATCTCTAATTCAAACTAAATAGTCTCTAAATATGAGACGGTAGTCCTCTATTGCAGAAGAAGTCAGATGCAATCTAAAATCAAGATTATTCTCATTTCTAGTTAATTAAGTTACCAAGATACCGTTTAGAAGAGCATGAAAATTGGGATGAATGGATACCCTAGCTGATTCAAGTAATAGAGTTGTCATAGTCTCTCTCCTTAAAAATCCAAGAAGGTATTTCTAAGCTGTCCCCTGTAGTAGTTAACAAACAACCCCTAAACAAACAAACAACCCCAAACCCAAAACAAGAGTACAAAAAGTTCCTCTCTGAGAAGTGCAGTGAACAGTCCAACAAAACCCTAGATTGTTTGTTTTGAGACTCTGCTTCTTTAGGAGGAGGTGTTACAAAAACTGGCAGAATTTTATTTCTTAATTTCCAGTTAGTTACTGGAGCAGATTTACTTCCTAAAAAGTGGGTGTAACAGGGGGCCTACCAGGGCAGATGTCCACGCGGCCTGCCCACCTGTTCTTGGACTAACTGCCCACCTTCTCACCTGCCATGCCTTAGTCTTAATTACATCTATTAATTAATCAATTAGGCGGGAGGCTGCCCATTTTCTGCCCCACTGCTAGGGGGCGCTATGTGCAGCGCTATTCCTCCCCTATACCACAGCCCAAGCCTTGCTGATGACATCATGATGTTCTCATATGCGCCAGTCCCCCACGATGGGGTCCTACAGTAGGATTCTGGGCCCCACCTGGGTTTCTCCCTTGAGGCTACCATCATACCAGGCCATATATCACCCTGCCATTGTTTCCCCTTTGGGTGTGGTCCCATCACTGGGACCTTCGGCTCACACTAGCCCTGGCCCACCTCCAGTCCAGTCAGGACCCCAGGCCCCTGGCTCTTGGGCATCCCTCTCAGTGGGCCTCCTTGTCCTTCTGACCCTCCTGGTCTTGGCCCCCACCTGGGCCAGTCAGGGGAAGCTCTGACAGGCCCTGATGTATGACCCATACTCTTATCCTGGGGTCCCCCTCTCTGGGTCCTCCTCCAGAGATGTGGGGAGCTGGGGGTACCTCACACCATGACTGGTGCCTCAGGATCTCACAAGGGACTCTCACTCCCCACCCCGCTTGGGCAGCAGGTCATGGTGCTACTAGCACTGTTATATTTGACCCAAAAACTCTGCCTCCCCACATTGGAGGACTTACTGGGGTCAGGACTCAGCGCTCTCTCTCTCTCTGGCTGAGCCCCTTCTCCCTTCACAGGGCTCCACACACTGCTCCCCTCACACTGGGGGCTCCATACTGCTTGTAACACCCCCTTTACTCAGGGTCTCAGGGCTTCCCTCCATGGGTGGGCTTAGATGGCCATAGCCGTGCCTGGCCCCAACTCTCCTCCTGAAGGTCTTGAACCCCCACAGGGCTCAGGTGGCTGCAGACACACCTGGCCTCCAACTCTCCTCCTCGGGGCTTGCACCCCCACAACTACCTCTGGTGTATGCGACCCACCCGAAGGTGAGGGCTAGGGGTTAAGGTGCCCCGACCCACCTTTCACCGGGGTGATCACTGGCCTGGCATTTCCTAGGGGCTCCCGTGCCACTGGGAGCCCCACCAGGCCACCCACTCCCAGCAGGATATAGTTTCCAGTCGTACTCAGGACCAGGAACCTCCTACCATTCCCTATAGCTCCTCCCTTACCTCCAGATGAAACTCAGGCCAGGCAATGTTGTTTTCTTCTCTTTCAGCAGCCAAACTGCCTTGTTTATATAGGCAGCCCTGAGCTGCCCTCATTAGGCACCTGTAGGCTGCCAGCTCCAGAGCCTTAAAGTGGCAGGCACACATAGTGCCCTGCCACAGTGAGTATTGGCATTCAGTCAGATTACTGAAAAATAAAATAGTCTAAATATTGTGTTCACCTGTGTTCAAGAACTGTTGTCTAGAAAATAACAAAGGAGTTGCATAAATGTGTCACTGACTTTTCCTTGGCACAGAAAACTAACTATAAGGCCCTCTGCTGCCCAATATCTACTACCATTCACAAAGCAAAAGAATTAAGAGCTGAAGGATCTCTTGTGCTAGCTATCCTATGACAAATTCAGGCCAAGGGACAGCCCCTGCCTCAAAGAATATAAATCGAATGGACAAGACAAAAAACAACAGGAAACAGGACTCTTTATTTCCATGTTACAAATGGAGGAACTGATGCCTGAGCATGTTGTGACAGGGCCATGAACTGAATTCAAAGCTCCTGGACCAAAGTCCAGTGTCGCTTCTGGACCAAAGTCCAGTGTCTTTTGTACAAAAGCAAGCTTCCTCTCAATTAAAATATTCGAAAAGGCAGATGTCTATGAGAGCCAGCAGAGTGTCTGGTACATGTAGCTTATTTAGCCTCACCTGCCTCATGAGGCCAAAAAAACATATTATCCCCCCTTTTACAAGGGAAAGGCAGAGGCAGAAAGGTTAAATTGTTTGCGTTCCAGCATGGCATTTTGCAAGTCCTAGGCTAATACCCTATTCACAGGACCATTCAGCAACCCAAAGATCTTTAAAGTTGTTGTTTTTTAAAAACAAAGTAGAATTGCAGCTCTTTGAAATGCATCTTAAATTGACTTAGTTTCTTGCATACTTGTTATGAACTTATTTCTCCCAAATAAGTATGAGAGGATAAGAATTTTACCATCATTTCAACTTGCCTTTGCCTGCTTTGTCAAGAGATTGACTTCTTTGTCAAGTCTTTAATAAGATGCTGCTCTCCTTATCCCCATTAGTATACACCTCAGAGGAATCCTGGATCTTTTTGTATGTACACTGAATCATCTGGCATGCAAAGTAAAAGTAGGTGCAAACTATGCAAGACAGTGCATGAACAGTGGATACATCATGTTTGCACAGCTGATTTTTGCTCCCATTTGGATGTACAGTTCATCCAGTACACAATTCAAACACAAAGGCCTGAACTGCACACAAAGCAACCATAAAGTCAGTTCAAGCCCTTTTATAACCAATGCAAACATGACAATTGTAAAAATCCTTTACAACTTAATGCAATAGAATACGGATATAACATTTTTAGCCATGAGTGGAGTGGATCAAGCATTGCATTATAAAAGCCTAAATCCCATACCACCACAGCACTTCTTTCCACAAAATGAATACAATGGACTCGAGCTTAGTTATACACACAACTCTTCTCCACATAATATCCTCTCCAGTGATGACTTACCTTTCATATCCAAAAAGTTTTTATCCACAAGAAGTTTGTTTTGTTTTTTTTCTGGTCATAAAAAGGCTTCTCTTTTTAGCTAAAGGTGGCCTCAGTTCAAGTTGGCCACTAACAGCCAGTGGGATTAAATTTAGTGCTTTTATGGAGGACACAGAAGCCAGGTATGATAATGGATTTAGCCATTCCCAGAAATTGGCTTGATCTCACATTTTGAAGCTCATTAGCAAACCTTATACACAGCTTACTACTTTATTTGATGTGAAACAAGAATGGACATACTTACAGGAGTCCATTTTTGACATGGGTACTGCTGACATTTTGAATTGGAAAGCAAGGCTACTTCATCTATGTTATGCTTAATCACATACCAAGGGAAAGCCCTTAAGATAAGAAACTTTTCTTCATCACACAGCTTAATTTTTTATACAGCTGGAAGTCAAGGTTTTATGACTGGACTGGATAATAGACGTTGAACTATCAGCTACTAACATCATCTTTAAATTCACAAACTGAACAGAGACCTTACTACCTGTGCTCACTCTTAGACAACACCTATTGAACTAGAATAAAACTGTCCTTCACCCAGTCTGTATTTGAAAACATTCCTTGCAATCATCTTCCCCAAGTGTGTTGAGAGTAAATGCAGGCTCACCTTCTGAAAAGAGATCCTTCCAGTTGCTTATATCCCCAGTCACAATTTACCTTGTTTCTTTTAATTTTACCTGTTAAAACTTAATAAATTAAAAAAAAAAGCTAACATTTATTCAGCATCTATTACATCAAATTAAATGCTTTGTTAAGTGTATTCAGGGCACTTAATTTGGAGTGTTGACCTTTTAACTAAGGAGCTAATGAGTTCCATGCAGAATGTGATGTCTACAGCCAATTATCAGAAGTAATTGCACATGCCACAAAAGTTGTGTTGATCTTTTCATTGTAGCATTGCTTTAAAAGAGCACATAGATATGGATCTATTTGTTGATAATGAATTATTTCATATCAGTTTCAAAATTAAATAAATGAACCAAGAGAAAGATACAAATAAGAAAAACATAGCCGCTGTCTTGTTTCAAAACTGACATGTCTGTTACAAACATTAGCTTTATGTGCATAAATGACAAGAGTTTCCAGACTAGACCGTGTTAAATTTACAAGTTAATTCACTTTTAAATGTCATTGTAATCTGTGCTTTGCATAGATTTGTATTAAATTTAAAATTAAAATTACACTCGGTATTTCAGCCTTCTGTAATCCTCCCCATTTTCACTTATTAACAACTATCATCTTTGATCATTCAGTTATGCAGTGCCTGCTGTCAGATACACCTGTTTGTTTCCAAAGAAAGAAAATGAAGATTCACCGAAAGATCAAGAGCTTAATGTCATCAACTGGCAAATGTAGAGCCAGGAGGGTGTACTTCAGAGCATTTTGAGCCTATCAAAATCCCCAGATGCTCCAAGAAAGGTGCAATGCTTACAAGGCCAGATACTAAATGTGACTAGTAGGTACTGGTCCCATTAAAAGATTTTGTAAGTATTCAAACATGTCACCCTACTCCATTCTGCTTCATGCGTGTTTACAATATTGTTTTGACAAGAAATAAAAATCATTAAAAATCTTCCATGGAGAACCAGAAAAATGATGTAGAACCTTAAGATAAATATAATCATACAATATGATTTTTTTTTGTAAGATACAAAGTGAGTAAGGTTAAATGTGCGTAACAGTTGCTGAGTAATATCAAAAGAATAACTAACCTTATCCTAGATGCCACAGTTTGACTTATGCCCCAATTTATGCTTTCATGTAAAACATTTTGTTCTCTACAGCATTGTTCTGATTATTCTGTTTACAGTACAGTTATTGCCCTGCCAAATCTGATGGTCCCTTGTTCTGGCACCGGCCAGATATTTCAGCAGAAGTTGCAAAAAACTCCATGACCTTATCGTTAGTTAAAAACAGAATGTGTTGAACTACAATCTTGAGGAGTTAATTCACACTGGGCATGTCTATACAGGCATTTATGCCATCTTACATTTACTGTGCAGTAAGCAGCAATAGGCTGACGTCTACATGTGCAAGTGTTAAAGTGCATTAACGCTGTGTATGGACTGATTTGGAACTAAAGTTAGTCCCAAGTCACCACACACAGCGTTAATGTGCCTTAATGTCTACACATGTAGTCAGCCTATTTCCTCTTACTGAACAGTAAATTGAGACTAAACTTAGTCCCTAATCAGTTTGCACACACACAGTGTTACTGTGCAGTAAAATGTCTACATGTGCATTACTGTGCAGTAACTAATCGGACATAAATTTGATACTTGCATCAAAGTCAGCATATGTCACCAAATTTCATAGAATCATAGAAATGAAGAGCTGGAAGGGACCTCAAAAGATCATCAAGTTCAATCCCTCCTGCTCTGGGCAGGAATACTGCTGAAATCAGATGATCCCAGCAATGTGTCTGTCCAGTCTCCTCTTCAAGACTTCCAAGGTTGAGGACTGCACCTCTTTGGGAAGTCTGTTCCAGATTCTGGTCACCCTTTCCAGAATCTGGAATTGACTACATTTACTGTGCAGTAGTGGTGTAGACATACACCTGTATTGCACAGTATGTTTGGTTACTAACACAGTAAATGCACACATGTAGATGCTCTCACTATGTTAAACTTTACTTATCTATCAGCCGTATTTATCATGTCAGCTAGTAGTACGGAAACAATCAACCCATAGGGTTGGAAAGAAACTTCCCCTAAGTTAGAGCTTGATTTATGGTTTGAAATATTACATCTTTTAGCTTCTCTAGAGCAGATGCATTATATTTAATATAAGAGAGTGCAGTCTCAACCATCTAAACCTCTAATCCTTTAATACGTCACATTTTATTTTAATAATAATGGTGGCAGTGAATGTTACAGATTAATTAGCAAACAAAATAAAATAAATCTTTTTTTAGTTTCTCATTATTCCACTGGTTATACACTTCTCATTTGTATTTGTTCTGTATATTTTTTTTGTACACAATAGGTCTCATTTACTTGTCCTTTCAGCTTAGTCATGTATTTTTTTTTAAGTTGGAAATGTAAGGTATCTTAAAATGTTCATGACCACTGCATATTTTGGGAGCCCTCACTGTGTTGATGGCACAGCTTCTTAAATTTGGAATTAGAACCACCATGTGTAGTTCTCCATTGTAACATATATTATGCAAGTAATTATGAAGAGGGGTCCATTTTTTCCCCTCCCAATTTTATAAAATATTTCTTTGTTGGCAATGATAGAAATGTTCCATATGGTGGGGAGTTCCCTTCCCCCACCCCCAGGTCCCAGCATGATGAAAAGCTGGGCTGGACAGCCCCATGCTGCAGCTAACAGCTGCATCTGTCAAGATGCTGGGGTAGGGAGGAAGTTGATTGTTAAGTCATGCCTTGGAGGGGGCAGGCCAGATCCATGTGGCAGGGAAGCTTACTGCCCCAGCCTCCTGACAGTTGCAGGCAGGAACTTCAGCCCAGGGCTGGCTGGCCTGACTTTTCACCATGCCAGGAAATGGGGGTGGGGAAAGGGAACCTCCATGCGAGGTGGACCTGGCTTACCCCCTTCCCTCTGCCCCAAGATCCATTCCAGCATTCTGTGGGGGCCCATGTGATATGGGGGCTCCCTTCTACCACCTCTAGTTCCTGGAGTGGTAGAAAGCCAGGCCAGGTAGCCCCATGCTGCAGCTCCTGGCTACAGGTGTCAATATGCTTGGGTGAAGGGAGAGGGAACCTCCCTGCTGCATGGACCCATATCAACTCACCCCAAGACCAGGGACAGCAATCTGAGGGGGGAAGGGGGCCACATAGTATGGGGAAGCTTAATGTGCTTGCTTAATGTCCCCTACCCACTCCCCTCAGCCACTGCTGACAGTCATCAGCTGGCAGGAGGACAGGGTTGGGGAGAGAAGCCACTTTGGCAGCTTCCTGGGAGGCATGCATGAGCAGTCCCTTGCTGCTAGCCTTGGCCAATGTGGGCAAGCTCCAAGCCCCCACTACCGAACAATGAGCATCTGTTTTGTTTGCTCCTGCTCTAAATTATAGTGCTTTAAGTGAAATGTGATAGTTAGAGTGCTTCTGCCTATTTAGTTAGAGGCTTGTGACTATTTGTACTTAGCCCTAGAATAGATATTAGGATTAGGCATATTCAGATGCTCAGCAGTTTTGAATTTTGCCTATAAACATGTCTAAAGTTGGAGCACCCAAAAAAGCTTTTTAAAATGTAGGACAATGGTACCATTCATTTAAAATATGAAACACTTTTGAAAATTAATCTTTTTAAAGGTCTTTTTAATGGATTCCACTTTGTACCCCTCCCCCCAGTATTTAACAGACTTAGAAAAAGTGTCTTGAAAACGTAGAAGTTAATTTCTTACTTCATCTTGTTGCTGGCACAAGGTGCCCGAGGGAGACAACAATTGGGTTCGTTGCCCGGTGTGCGTCGCGCCAAATAAACACACTGGGGGAGAAGCAGACAGAGTTTATTTGAGGTCAAGTAAAAGGCACAGGGAGACTGTATGGTCTCAAATCCTGCAACCCTAACCCTGCAACAGCGGGATCTTTATACCCCGGTCAGTTTCACTGTCAGTGATTTTCCAGCAGCTGGCCCCCCTCTTTCTCCCCTTTCCCTCCTCCTTTCTCTCTCCGAGCGGTGCCCTTGCATTCCACAGAGAACAGTTTTAGCTCGCCTGCTTTCCAGAAGGACAGGAGATTGCAGGCGCCAAAGAAAGGGTTACAAAGGTTGGGCAAGGGGGGTGTTTGGCTCTTCTGAGCCTGGAGCAGAAGGACTTCCTCGACACTCGTGGTCTTCCATCCCTCTGAGTTACCCAGGGTTATGCCCAGTGACACCAACAGTCTTCCTATGGATGTGAAATTCCAGTAACCATACAACAGGAAGGACTGACCACAGTGCATAACTAGTTATGCAAATATACTTGTAAAACACTCAGAATACTGTGTCTTTAAATTTATGGAATGCTAGATATTCCTGGAAATACTAAATTATTTTGTGTTAACAAGTATAGCTGCACTACAAGCTCCATATTCTTGGGTGTTTCTCTTGTGGGGGTGATATTAGAAATTTTAGTCAGGTGATTTTTGACATGCATATAATATAAAATCATGTAATGCTTAAAAATAATTTTCCATCCCTCATGTTCCATCCCTCACAGAGAAAGTTCTGAACAGGTTTCTTCAAAAATGAAGCAAGAAGAAAAATAATTATTCACAACATTACTCCTTATTTTCAATAGTTGGATTTCCCAGTACTATGATTTTGAAATTTAATATGCATACTCAACGCAGTACAAAAACTTATGGGCAGCTTGTACCTAACTTTTACCTGCTTATTTATGTTAGTTTGCAATCTTAACTTTTGTTGTTGTTGTTTATATGTAGAACACAGCTATAGAGTATAACAGGCAAAGCTATATTACTTTGTAATGCCAAATTAATTAAATGCCATAAAAAAAGGACTGTGAAAGTGAGATTGAGTAACAGTGAGGGTATATTAAGAAGTTCAGGAACTATGTAAATGAAAGTATTAGTCAAGTTTCCAAATACTGACTCAGTTTAATGGACATGAACCTGGAAATACTGCAGAAAGGGAAGACCAGAGAATTAATGGTATGCAGAACAGATTTTTAAACAGAATTTTTTTTATTACTTTTTATTTGTGTGTTGAACATCCCAATGCATTTGTTCAACCAAACGTAAAGTACTAAAAACACACTGAAACTTGGATGTAATTTGAAAACAAGAAAAGTTACTCTGGAAAATTGGGAAGGTTGTCATTATTTGTATAAAAAGTTTTAAAGTTAAAATTTAAAAATTCCACAAGGTAGTAATATTTTATTTCAATTGATTTACCACCCTCATAAGTAAGGTCATATTTAGGTGGTTTATTTAGGTCCTAAAGTGGTTAGATTTCAAATCACTAATGCTACTCTATTAAAAAAGAAAAAACACACAGGAATGCATTGCTACTGGCTGTGGTATTCTTGCAGTATTGCTAACATTTCCTGGAGAATGAAGAGAGAAAAATCAGCTATTAATTATCTTTTCACAATGAATTACATGCTGATTCCTTTATTCAAACTGAATGGTACCTCGATGTATGACTAAGAATCATTACATTCAATTAGTGAAATCACTCAATGAGTCAGAGGCAAATAAACCAAAGTAATAATATTGAAAAGTGACTCAGTAGGTGCATCTACAAGTGCAATTAGCATGTAGCAGCAAGATCCTGTGCAGTTTGTTGCCACATGCAGTGTTTACACATGTGCCTGGGACTGCAGCACACTGAGCCAGGGCAGAGCAGCCCTGGGCTGATAGAGGGCTCAGGGGTCAGCTTTCCAGTCTGGGGCTGCTCTGCCCCAACTCAATGTGCTGTGGAGAAGCTGAGATGGCTGGATCATGAGAGTGCTACAGTGCATGGCAGCCAGCAGGTATCCCCTGCATTGTAGTACCTTTGTGACCCAGCCAGCCCTAGTCACCACCTACACATGTGTTTTTGTGCATGTAACTACTCTGCCATAGGATAGTACTTTTCCTGGACAGTTCTATTCTACAGTGGAGTTAATTAATTTACTGCACCCCAATATGGGCATGTGTAGATGGTGATGCTTTACTGGAGAGCTAATCAGTCAGCTCTGCAGTAAAGCACACGTGGAGATGCACCCAGAATGATCAAAGTGTCCATCATAGTGTTAGGTATCATACTCCTGTTCTTATTTCAATCTGTTTTTTGATGCTCTACTCCTTTCCATAATTAAGAAATAGACTGGTTTTGGAGAAAGTATACAAATGCCATGATAATGCTGATAGTTTTAGTCATGGTAAATAATAAGTCACACCATAAGTAGCTCCAGAGAAGATGCACAATACTGGCAGAATTTTGAGCAGTTCATTACACTTGCCCAATGTTCTGCTAGCATGAAGTAAAAGAGAAAAATCAGCACCTTGGGTACTTTTACATGTGCTCCAGGGGTGGCAGGGGGCAGCAGTTTAATTTGAGTGGCTTTGAGAGTTGCTTTAATTAAAGTGCTGCAGAGTTTCATGTATCAGCATCCCCCCACATCAAAATGGCAGTAGGGGCACTTGAACTAAAGCTAATTCAATGAGCTTTAGTTCAAGGACCCCTGCTACCATTTTAAAGTGCAGGGATGCTGATTCATAGACCACAGAGGCTGGCTGAAGCACAGTAATTAATTGATTAATCAAATCTTCTTCTATGTGCTGTAGATTTCTGACAGATCTGCTATGGAGCATAATCAATGATTCTTACATGACTTGTATTATTAGACAGTTCCTCAAAACAAAGTGCTCAGTACAAAGCACACAGAGGCATATGGTATCTGTTACTTCATGACTTCAGCTGAACTTTAGTTAATCTTTGAGAAACGACACAGCAACTGAAAATAGAAAACAAAAGAAGTAAACTTCCTTAACTTCATCAGACCAATACTTGTGACTATTAAAATTGCAAGACTGGTAGCTCATGCCGTAGTGAAGTGAAATGTTTTCTTAGAGCAGCAGTTCCCAACCCCAGATCACGACCCAAATGAGGGTTGTGGAAGGAACGCCGGTGGCACAGCATAGAAAAGATGATCCGAGTCGCACCACGTGCTGGGAGCACCCATTCCCACGGGCCGCTGCTGTAGCTGCCGCACTCTGCTCCCAGCCACGGGGTGTGGAAAAAAGAGGTTAAGAACCACTGTCTTAGAGTATGGTTACATGTACATGTGGAGCCATTTCAAAGGGCAGCAGCTGTTATGTTCCAAATATTACACGTGAACAACCTGGGAATTATATGAATGTACTGAAACTGCTGCAATTTTAACACTATTTCATCCACAGTTAAAGTTGGAGCAGTTTTGCAGTTAAAGTTGGAGCAGTTTTGCTGTATTTTTATCACTCCTGGCTTGTCTGAACCTAACAGAAAGCAAGAGCTGCTGCATTTACTATGTTCCCGTTCTGTACGGCTCTTCTGTTCCCTGGGGCTAGGGACAGACATTCAAAAAGCCTGAGCCTGAATTGATTAAATCTTTCCAGGTTAGTCTTCCCTGGCTAGGCTAAATCAGCTTTGTCACCAGACCGACATCCCAGAAAAGCAGGCATATCCCTGCAGTGGCTCAAGCCAGAAGCTGGGGAGTCCCTTCCACACCATGGAGCGGGGAGGGGCGGGGCCGGGCCCCAGCAGGATGCTTTGATTATCCCAGCAGGGAATTGATAAGTGTTTATCACCCCCTAACAAAGTGTTTATCACCTAATTAAGAAAACAACAGGGGGATATTACCAGCTACCTGTTGATTCTGCCTGTTGATTAAGCTGGCAAATACACAGACACCTCCTTAGCAAGGCAGAGGAGAGTTGCTGCTTAGCAGGGAGTGGTGAAGGGGAGGAGGGGAGCAGCCCACAGTCTGTGCTGGATTCTCCTCCCTGGAGCTGCAGCCAGGGAGCAGAGGGGAGGGGCGAATTCTGCTATGGAGCAGAGGACCCCAGCCAGCCCCAAGAGTATGCTGGGATGCTGGAGTTGTCTGGTTTATCTTAAACCAGCAAGGGATCTGGAACAGATATTGCATAAACTGATTTGACTCAAATCAGTTGAGTCTGATTCAACATTCAACCAAGTTTATCTCAAACCAGTTTCAGCCATTTTCAGACTGGTTTATGTGCACTGAATATCTCTTCTGTTACAGGTTTAAACTAGTTTCTGATCACTTAAACTGGTTTGTGTGTAATGTCTGTCCCTAGCCTAGGAGATGATAATTAGTGTGACACCCCTGAAATATGGAAATTGTAAGATAGCTACACACATGATAGAGTCATATGCGCATGCTAAAACATTGCTAGTTAGACTCATCACTAACCTTACTATACTTAGGTAATTAGTAGTAATTAATATGGCCATGTATTATCTTCTAAATGCTGCAGTATTACATGCTGTATAGCAGGGGTTCTCAATCCCTGGTATACAACCTGTGGTGGGTCAGCTGCTGGTCCATGGCATGGTCAGCTGCCAGTCCAGAAGTGGCCATAGAATGGAAAACCACAACTCCCCAGATCCAGATGGAGAGGCCACAGCTCCTTTTGCAGAGCCCACGGCAGTGCAGGATTTGGCCCATCCCCCCTCACCACAGGTGGGGGTATGCTTACCTGCCTACTGGCCAGAAATTCTGGCCGCAGTCAGTTGTGACTGTTCGGCCACAGCATAAAAACTCTGGGGACCCCTGCTATATAGAAATCCTTACAATAGCAAGGTAGGGAAAAAAAAGACTATATTGAAAATGACATTTTTTATGAGAACAGAAGGTACATTTACTTTAATATCTAGTCTAAGTTTTAATAGAGAAAGATACATTCCCTGTTCAAAATTAAAATTTAATACCTAACTCATCCTTTTCCAGTATCTTTAAGAAGTTCCCAAGCAAAGAATTAGCATACATAGCCTTTCTTATATATCCAAAGCACTAAGGCCACATCCACACAAGCATGGATATTTGGTTCCCTGGAGACAACTAGCAGGAGCACACCATATGCTGCTGCTAGTTGACCCTGGGGAATGCCTGTGCCATACGCTCTCTGCAGCACAGCAGGTCACCCTTCGGGTGATAAGGGAGGCTGGGGCCATTGGTGAACTAGCCCTCACAGCCTTGCCAGGGGTCCTCCTAGGGCTGCAGCAGAGGTGATCCTTCTGCTCAGAGCCTGGACAGCAGCCAGAGCCTGACTCTGGTTTTGAGTGGTGTATGCTGCCCTGACATGTGCTGCTCCATTTTTTTGACCCCTGAATATCCTTGCAGTGTGGAGAATAGCTAAATGTGCAGTATGTTGCCCCACAAATGTGTCTGCAGTGCCACATATCTTGAACATCTGCCCCTGTCTGGACTCAGCCTAAAAGACTGAACAAAACTTCCATCAAAGTATTTCTCATGAATACTTGCTCTTCAACCCCCTTCATGCATTTTTGCCTTCTCTATGTGACTCCTAATAGAGTAACTTACTCCTGTCATTTAAAACAGAAAGCAAGCCAGTTTAATTCATAAAATTCTGATGAAAACCTCTAAATGAGAAGTTACTGAAATAATAGAAGTATTTGGAGAAACAGATTCAGTCTATTAAAAGGGCATCCACTACTGTCACCCCCTAATAGTGATTCTTTTTTCAGTGTTTCCAGTTCAATTTTATTGGTGTTTCTAAAAGGTAGACAGGGCTCAGGTAGTGGGGATTTATTTATTTATTTATTTTCATGTTCAGCAGTTTTTACTTCCACAGATCATATGTCAAACTCTTTTTGTTCTGGTCTGATACATTTTCCAGTGAAGTGAGCAGAATGAAACACTTCATTCACACTATACTGAAAGATATACTCCAGCTGAAAATCTTTGGGAATAAACCATGCTTTGCAGTCCACTACTAATGTATTTGATAGAGAGCAATTGTTTGAGCTTTGAATCAGGAGTTCCATCTATATTAAAAATGTATGTGTTTTATAACTTCCATAGAACAAAGTAATGCACTTTTCCACAGCTTTAAAAGAAGCAGCCATTTTCTGCATTGTAAAGTCAAAGGAGTATGATTTTATGAAATTTGTAGATGTTTATCCTGGTTAAATGCATTTAATTTAATTTAGTTGTTTTGTTCAGAGAAGAAGGGTGGTAAAGGATAAACTGGATCTGGAATTGTTTTATCTCAGCTCTTAAAGATAAAGAACATACATATATACATATACATATATATTAGGGCTATGCGAAATGGCAGCATTCTGTTTTGACCAGTGTTTCAATGGAACATCGTTCCATTTCAAATTTTGTTTTGATTCAAAACAGCTCTTCCACTCTGTTGAACAGGGTCGAAATGGCGAAACTGTTCCAATGTTTCACCCATAGGACATAATGGGGAAGGCCAAAACAGCTTATAACTTTGTCATTTATTGCCCGATTTGGATAAAACCTACAGGAATGGTAGCTCCTTCTGAGGGCATGATGCCTGCCAAGTTTCAAGGAGATAGGTGCAGGGGATTCAGAGAAACGGCACCCCAAAGTGTTGAAAGCAAAACTTGTGTCATGTATATGTGTAGATGTGACCAGAAAGACTAAAACATAAAGATGAATGTAAAGGACTTCAAAATAACCCCCTTCTCCCTCCTTCCCCCCACAGTAACAATGGTCAGCCAGGACCATCTTTGTAAGGGTAAAAATTATCTCAGGACCAATAGACTCAGTTACTCAATATACTGTTATTCAAAATATAATAGACATTTAATTAGGTTTATAGATGATACGGACCTTATGGCTTAGATTTCTGTTGCCTGATACTTCAATTGTAACACAGTATATTCAGCTTCATATAAAACTTTCCCAAACTAGCCATTTGAATTGTAATTTTCCATTCCAGGTCTCTCTCTCCCATGTGGAATTTCTGGGAATTGTCAGCAGAAACAAGAATACAGTTCAGCCACTTCTCAGAAGAAGTGTAGGGTCTTGTCACAGATTCACTTACAAGAGTACCAGACCATTGGAATGCAGTGACCTATTAAAGTTAGTACATTTTAGGAGATAACTCTTGCCCTAAAGGGAACAACTTGTTAATACCAGGAAAGCACTAATATGCTTAACTGCTTGAAAGTGTATCTAGTTGTATTTTAACTGCACTTAAAAGGTAAAGTCACACCTTACACCATAAATCTGTGGAATATTAAGTTTTCTTCAAGTTAGAATGTGCTGTGACCAGTCAAATCATACATTAAGGGTTAATACTGTTTCTTGCCTGAGGGCTAGTAAGCAGGGGCATGGTTAGGAGCCAGGACACCTGGGCTGTATTGCTGCTCTGGGTTGGAGTGGGGGAAGAGAACAGGGGAGGTGGACTGGGAGTAGTATAACTTATGATACTTTTCTTATGATACTGGAGTACTGCAAGTTGATCATTTTATCTCTGTGGAAGAGACTGAAGTTACCCTAACACGAGCTAAGTAGCACAGACCAGAGTTGCCCTGGCCTAAAATGGTGTAATTTTAAGATACCCATAAGGCACTTTGCATGAGATAACCAGCTTTAACATCTAGAGGCCTACATTTTGAGTCCCATTGGTATGGTCTGTGTGTCATGTTTAACTTCACCCTAAGTGTTAAAGTTGCACACGTCACTCTACCCTTAAAACTTGACTCTTAGTTGTTTTCTTGAGAAGAAAACATGCTACTGTGTTTTCAACCAGAGACTTGTAAAATGCCTGCAGTCATAACACTGTTAAGATTACTTTTTCTTTTCTTTCTCTACTCTTTTTTCCCCAATAAAAATCTATCCAAACTGGCCAAGTTATGAGCCTCCAGAAATCTTATCCAGTGTGGACTTGGAGTTTGGCGACTAAACTTTTAAGAATCCATATATATTGAGTATGTGTCACCCATAGCTGAGCAAGTTTTCCCCTGTAATTGTTCTTCTTGCATGAGGCACATAAACTGAGGACAGTAGGAGTCTCTTCTGTATTATTAATACTCCCTGTACTGGCTTTCAGACAAGAAGAAGGATGCTACTTGAGTGAAATGTAAAATTTATCAATACTTTTATGCTTTATCTGTATGTTGCTTTGTAAGCAAGGTTTCCTATGTACTTAATATAAATGCTGGATGAGTACACAAACACAAGATAAACTGCTGGAGCAGGTAATCTTGAAGTTAAGAGTAATTAAGAAAAAAAAATACATTAAATTCTAATTGTCCTCTATAATGGGGTGCCATCCCCAGAGGCATTTAAGTATTCCTGGAGGCACCCCAGAGTCCCTTTTTTATTAGAATCTTCTTCTGGAAACAAACTCCCCTTCACTCGCCAGCCACGACATGTTACTTTGGGTTCTTGTGGCAGTGAAGATTGTGCTGCTAGCTCAGGGGAGAGAATAAGAAGAAACCCTGAGGGTAATAAGTGCTGGGTCAGATGCCCCAAGCATGACTACTCACCAGAGATCCCAATGGACACAAGAGAACTGTGCACACAGGAAACAGGAACGACCTGATTTATTAGTTCCTGCCAGTTCTGGTTGGCTGGACGTGGGATGGGAAATACTCAAGAACATCACCCACAGCAACCGGAAGGGAAGGAAGAGAGAGAAAGAGAGAGTGAAAGGGAGTGATGAATGGATGAATGGACATGGAGGGAACTCCACAAAAAAACACTTTAGACTGAAGATAAGTGTGTAACAACACTTCAGGAGGGATAAAGATATGAGAGCATGATGTTTTCCCTTTTCAGACTTGGAGGAGTCTCCATACTTACCTGAAGGAAAGAAGCCAAGACAGACAACCAACGGGATCCAGAAACAGCTACTCATCCCAACGGTGAACCTGTAATCAGAAGAAGACATCAAACAATGAATGAAGGTCCTGCAACCCTCTCTGAACTACATTTATGCTAAGAAAAGGGTAATCTGACCATATCCAGCCAGCAGAATTCACCTTATTGGAACAATTAAAATAGGGTCAAAGCTGCATTGTGTCAAAGATCAAAGTCTTTGATTTCAGATGCTGATGGCAAAAGGTCAGAAGCTAACACAACAAACTCTGTAATTGTAATTTATCCCTCTGTATTAACAGTGCTGCATATATACACCCCTATCGGTACCTCATTTCAAATCACTTGAGTTCCCATATGAGAGAAAGAAACTGATCTTTGCCAAAGGTGACCAGATATGAAACCTGAGCAAACAAAGAGAGCACAAGTGCCAACTCGTTAATTATTCATGCAGCGTATAGTAATTGGTCACCTTTGGCAAATATAACTTTGAAAGAACTTCTGCCCAAAGGAGAACTGTGTATACACTCAAGAAAAACAGATCACGCACAAATATTATCTATCTTCCTACGTATCTTTTTGGCGTATCCCCATTTATCTCTCTATCTCTGTCGTAATCTTTCTTATCAAGAGCTCTCAGTAATCTGCAGACTGCAACGGCTTGTGTGAATTGCTCAGAATCTGTAACAAGCAACTCTCTTACTCACCCTGTAAATGCTGGGTAACATGATATCTGCATGCTGTAACTGAATAAATCAACTCCTCTGCCTACGCTGCAGCACATCAGTAGCATAAGTAAAATAAACTTTCTGTATAACCAATACACTGTGTTTAAACCCTCTGACTCCTCCTCACCGTTATCACCCACCTGCCCGGTTATAAATCCCCTTCCTCGCGCCAAACCGGTCGTGCCAACCCAGGCTCGCAGGTCAAGGGTGCACCGGCATTAGGGGCATGACACATGGAAAAAAAAATCAGGAAAAATTCTAGCTAAAGGAAAAGATAACAGTCAGTCAGATCGCTAGCCTCTCTCCTTGTTTTTCTTTGTTACACCAAGCCATGGGAGGCGAGATTGGGCAGATAATCTAGAAAGGAACCTACAACAAACATCAGCCATAAATCCTAGAGATACATAAGCTTCTTGTAGCACAAACCATCCATCATGTGAGTTGGGAGCCCCTTAGAGTAGAGACTCCTCCTACATTTCTTAAAAAGGAGGCTGCCCCAGGGCTTCCCAGATCTGGTCTTAGCTCTCAAAGACTTGGAGATGGTGAGCTCTTGCCTGAAAGGCTATTTGCACAACTCCAAACTCCCCTTATCATGTCTCATGCTTTACAGGTGTTATTTGATCTTCTAATTACTCTGTTGGGGTCTCAGCCAATGCAGCTTCTGCCCCTAAACTTTCCAGCTCAGACCCACTATGTTGGGCACGGCTTTGAAGTACTAGCTGCAATCAATATGACTTTTCCCTCTGAGCCCCTGGCCCTTTGTAACTGCACCCCCTGTGGCACCAGGCCCTCTGGTCCCTGAAGCTTAGTCCTTGTGGGTGCTAATGAGGCCTCCACCTCCCTACAGTCTCAGCCACAAACCACCTGATTAAACCAGAACATAAACATTAAGCCCCTGGGCTATAACAAAGCAAAAGTAATAGAGGCAATTAGCCTGTTTACCCATGTCTGCATCTCTAGGTCACTCTGCTTGGTGCTCTCACTAGCAAGGGTGCTTCACAGTTTTTTGGAAACTTTACAAGTCCACACTCTGCCACAGCTTGAGCTGCACCCTGGCTAGCTCAGCTAAGGGCCTATATATAGCTCTGTCCTGAACTCTCACACAGTCATGTGATATTCCCAGTCAGCTGACCAACCTGAGGAACTACTCTTTAACCCCTGCTCTGCTGGAGGGGCCACTCTGCTTTGAGGCAGAAGGGACATCAAGAGACATCTAGTTTAACCCCTCCACAAATGCAGGAATGCTAGTCCCTAATGATATATATGATGTTTGAGAGCAGGCCCAAAAGCCAACAAAGAAAAATACTGATGAGAGGCCACAAACAGGATAATCATGAGCTCTCCGTATGCAGGATGACATTTGGAATGTGAGCTGATAAATAGGGATGGTACAAACTGAACCTACCTTGAACCCACTAGCATAAGTAACAGTGCTGAAAAGAAAGTTGCATGTTTGATGATAAGGAAGATGCTTATGTGTAAGAACTGCTCAAAGCCTATTAATGTGTAGCTGTAGAAATTAACTAACAAGACCATAGATAATAGTGCAGAAGTTATCTACAAAGCAGACTCAGTGCTTCAAAGACACAGTTGAAACAATCAAAGATGCCGTCCTCCTCCCTATCACTTAACATTTCAAAACAAGCATATAGCCAAAAGCCAGTTTGAACTAATTAGGAGTTTTCTCACACTAACCTGATATCTTGTTTTCTTCTACAGTGGGAAATTCCCACCTGCGCGTGTATCGTGTCATGCACACTAGAAGTTTTTAACTAACCATAGAAGTTGAGTCAGTTAAGTGTAGAATCTGTCTATATAAACTTGCTTACTTATTATCAAGGGGGGCTGGTTCTTGGAGGAGACAGGCTGCTCTTTGTTGTTGTATGCATGCTTCAATAAAGAGCTTTGAGATAAGACCTTGCTGGTGTTGCCTGTCTCTTGTGGTCAGACAACGGACCTGGGAAGTTGGGGTTCAAGTCCCTGACACTAACTAACCCTATCAAATGTTTACCCAGTGCCCTCTTAAAAACCTCTAATGAAGGAGATTCTGTAGTTTCCCTGGGCAGTTTCTTCTAATGGTAAGGAAGCTTTCACTGACATGTGAACTAAATCTGCTTGGATGCAATTTAAACCCATTGCCTGGTATCCTACCCTCTGTAACAAGGAGGAGCAGTTGAAAACAGGTATCATGCCTTTGCCCCTGCTCCATGTTAAACACACATAGCTCTCTCAACCTTTCCATGTATGGCTTGTCATCCAATCTCTTTATCATTTTTTGTTACCTGCTTCTAGAGTTTCTCTACCTTTTCCCTGTACTTCTTAAAATGTGGAGCCCAGAACTATTCACAATATTCTAGATGTGGTCGCATGAGTTCCAAGTAGAGTGGTACTATTAGCTCTAGTACACCAATACATATGCAGTCCAGAATTATATTTTCACCTTCAGTCTATGGTCCAACAAGTCCCTCAGTGTCTTCCATGAGGTGGAGCCGGACCAGGTTGCCCTGCAAATCATCTGCACAGAACTGTTTGGAGGACCCCAGGACACATGACAAGAACACCTGGCTCCAGTCATGAATGGGGGCTAGTTAGCACACGGATACTTTGTCCAACCAGTTATCTCTCATTCTGTATTAGTGCATTTGCCTATTCTTTCCTAGGTATAACACTTTACATTTGAAAACATTGAACTTTATGCCATTATCTCTAGCCCATACCTCCAACTATCAAAATTTCATTTTAAAATTTACTCCTTTTCTCCAAAGTGTTTTCAATCTTCTCCAGCCTGTAATTGATTCTTGCACGCCCCTCTCCATGCAACACACATGGGCATGAATACACACACACACAATATTGCATTTTATACAAATGATACAAACATCCAATTCTGTATACATTACTATTACAAGAAATGGAGTAAATAAATAAAAAAAGTTCCTATAGGAAGAAAAAAACAAAATAAAACTAAAGAACAACTTACAAGGTTCCAGGTATATGTACAGCAAAGTTCTGTTCTGGGTACTATTTTTTCTTTGGCTACAGACAGGCTTACTCAGTAAAGCAATATTTTCTCACTTTCTAATTCCACAGTAATATTCCTCTACATTGAATTGTGCCTAACGATTCTTCTTGAATCAGTTCTCATCTTATCAATGGCACTGTGTTGTCCTTGTTAAATAGTGCACCAAGGTACAGAGAAGAGGATGGAAGTTGACCAGGTCAAGAATAAAGAGCTCTTATACAGAGACAAGAAATTAGTCTCAGCTCTGACAAGGAAACAACAGTTATCAATAAATCAATAAGGCATACTGTGTGCATTTGATAAGGCTGTGTACAATGTTACATATATGACTTATCAGTTGATCCTGTAGCATAATTAAGGTCAGGATGTGAACTAGGCTGAAGACAAAAAAAATACTCCAAATAGTCATGTAAGGTGCAGGAATGTAGCATAATAAAAGGTAGTACTAATAGGCTAAAATAGCACTATACCATCTAATTTTATATGAAAGAGAGCTGAACCACTAAATGCAGACAATGGTATGACCACGTTGTTTCATTCCTGTAGGAAGGATTGGAACAGATTTTGGAACAGATAGGACTGAAGACTTACAAGAGCCTTTCAGACAGGTGTGGCTGATTTCCTCTGAGAGACCAGCATAATGGCTGTATCCAGTGGTTGGAACCAGATGTTGGTTGGGGGCTGAGAGAGGTAGGTGATGGTGGGAGAGGGGAAGCTTGTTAACTCTCAGAACTCACTGTCCTTGGAACTTTATTTGCGGTCAGACAGCTCAAGACAGTGTCAGGTGATCACTTGACAAGACTAATTTTGCCCTCTCATTCACTGAGAAAACTCCCATTTAAGCATGTGCGTATGAATGTATGCATATGGAATTAAAGCATAATTTTTATATCACCCTTGCCTTTAGAATCTGCTTTGTATTTAGTACAAATGCCTAGTATGACATCTGTTTTAGAATCTAGTGTTGTACAATGGCTACAACTGTTTTTATGGCAGAAGAAAATCTAGAGCTGGAAGACTGGGCAAGAGTTTCTAAAACGAATATATCTGACTTTGGGAGAAATGGGGTTAATCTCTATTATAGGAGAAATCCCTCCATACATGACAGACCATTATGACACTTTGTTCAGGTAATTCCTAATAAAACAGTATTTAAATATAACATGTTGCAATATATTGCTCATTTTCTTTCAGCAGTTTTCTAGTCTGTATAACAGAATGCCTGCAATTCAGGATACATACTAGTTGGATTCATGTGTGCATATGCTTTTGATTAGGAAATGCACAGTGAAAGTCACTATTTTTAAACACATTTATGTAGCTTATGTTTCTAGAATTACTTGCTCTATATTCCAGATAAATTGTGAGTAAATTGGATTTTGACATTGATTCTAACAGCTATCATTGTGTTACTATCTTTCAAACTTTTTGTTGCCATTATCATTTATCTTTTTCCTACCCTAGGATACTTTGATGCATCTTCTGAATGGACAGCATTTAGACAAGATGTGTTATTAAGAGCAACATACCAACCTATTATGTAACCCTTGTTTAGTGAAAGCTCATGAAGATATATACAAAAAGATTTTGAAGTGCATTCTGTATGTTCTTAATACATTTTTAATATATTTATACTGTAGCATAAAAGTGTTCAGTCACAGACTAAATAAATCCAAACTTTCACTCCTTTCCATGGTATTGAACCTGCACCATATGGGTACAGTCTGATGGCTTGAAAATGTTATTTAAAGGTTTGCTTTTGGGGAATTGGTTTATAGGTATATATGTATACATATCAGAATGGTTCAGGATGGGAAGCAGGAGTAAATTGATTTCTAAAAACCTGGCTCTCACATACAAAGCTCTCTCAGCCTTCAGAAGCAGACAGGCTGTCTAACAAACAAGGACACAGTCTAAGAAACTGAGGGCATGTACTACACTGTTCCATAACATGAAATAATGTAGCACCAGTTCACAAGACCAAAGAGTGGGGCCTGAAATTCCTGTTTTGCAAGGAGTATGCATGTGACCAGCCTGGAATATACTGATGGAACAGAATGTGGACAGTGTGATGTACAGAGAGATCAATCAGCAATAGCTATGGATGAAGAGTCATCAGGAGAAAAGAATGCAAAAGCAGAGACTTTAAAGCAACAAAGGGCCCTGGGTCCTCCTCCACACAGTCCTCATCCCCAACTGGGTCCCTTAGAGGTCTCTTCAAAATCTTTATTACAAGTGAAAACACACATACTATACTTATGACATAAAAATACATTTAAGGATATAGTAAACTATTGTGTGCTAAATATTCTCTGCTTCCTATCCATCTACAGATCATTGTATGCATTTAATATAATACATAGTAGACATTACTTCAAGATTTTAACTCTGTATAGTAAATTCCATTATCAAATGAAGAAACAATATGTTTCTGTTCCTCCTTTTCAAGCATAATTCCACCTGTCATTTTTACTTGAATATAAGATAAGAACTACTCCCCCAATCAGCATAGGAAAAAAAGCCCCTCATCTTGTACTCGCACACAGGAAGCCCCCATTAAATACATTGCCTATCATTAAACTGGTGCCAAAGGCAGCATGTGCTCAGTCATGGAAACCAACTATGAATTTGATTGAATGCAGCCCACATTGAGCAATCTACCAAACTATACAGTTGGTCCAAAAAAGAAAAAATACTCACCAAAAATACCCTTGTCCCTTGTGTTACCTGGACCACCACTGATTCAGCAGCACTCCAACTTTATCAGTCTGAAAGTTTTCATCATGATTTTATGAGATCGTCCCTGCCTATCTTCACTAATGGAACTAAGAGTGGGCAAGGGGGGTGACATTCAGAATGGTACCAATTTAGAAAGGAACAAGAATGATAGCCCCTAGCAAGCTCACACAGTGGCAGCAGGAGCCCAGACTGCTTCAGTAGGTTCTGTACATAGAGATAAGTGCCTTACCCCACAACCCTCTCTGGCTTTTCTGCTCAATATCCTTATTCCTACCTTCACCCCACTCTGGTTGTCAGCATTCCTAGTTATACCTATAATACCTGAAGTCATATTTCAGGTGTAGACATCCAGGGAGTGCTGTAATATCCACATGCTTACTCTGATCTGGTTTTCAGGTTTGGATTGTTGACTCAAATTTAGTTGAACAAAAGGTTCCCAAAATACAGAACTAAGAAAAATCCTTGCACTCTCAAAGTTGGCAGACTCTACCAATTTTTGAGAAGAGCCAGGGAACTGCACCAAAGCTATAATTGAGCCCAATGGGGTCTCAGCTATTTGATATTTACCCCAGCTACCACACAGTATTCATTACTGCTTTGGGGAAGGAGCATTGAATGCAATATTCAACAAAGAGCCTAACGGTACAGATAGATGCATAACTAATATTGGGGATGTTACTGCCCTCTGGGTGTTGCCCTGTGGGGCCAGGTCAACTCTCAGGATCTCAAAATTGCACTGTTAGATGGGAGAGTGTGACAATTGCACATATACACTCAAAAATCAATTAGGTACATACATACACACACACAGAGTACACATCCCCCCACTACCAACTCAGGTGCACACACACATTCAAAATTACCAGCCCAGGCACATACACCTATTACCAGTTCAAGCTCGTACACACTATACACACTGAAAATTAGACAGCAATCAATTGTCAATACCCACACACTCAGTACACATACACGGATCACTAATTTGTGTGTGAGTGTGTATTCACCAGTTCACACATATACCACCCACCTACACATACACACAGGTGAGTTCCTAACTTGGATGGTACAGTATGTATGTGTGCTTGGGGTACTTGGGATACCTGGAGGAAGGTTAAGGTGAGACAGTGAAAGTGTAGGGAGTGAAAGTTGCCAGGACCAGGATTAGAACTGGTAGACTAGAGAGAAGATGGCTGAAGAACTGAGGCTTGGGGTTACTTTAGGTTAGTTGATATTAATTGATTAAAGGACAATGCCCAAAGCCAGAAGAACAGGGGAGCAATGCTGGAGAGAAGCTGGCACAGAGGCTGGGACCAAAGCCAGAGCTACAGGGGAGCTGAAAGGTAGGCAGGGAGAGGGAAACTGGAACTGCAGTTGTGGGGGAACTAGAGAGGGTGTGGGGGATGCCAGAGAACAGAGAGAAAGAGGGGACAGGAAAGGTGGGGAAAAGAAGGCAGAGAGAGACAGGGAGTGGGGAGAAGCAGCAGGTGGCAGAAAGGAAGGGGGCTGAGAGGCTGAGAATGGCAGAGAGGGGCACAGAAAGGGACAGAGAGGAAGCAGAAAATGATGGTAGCAGGGAAGAAGGTGGGCTGAGAGACAGCAGAAACAGCAGTGAACAGCAGGAGTGGGAAGAGGCAGCAGAAAGACACAGGAAGGAGGAGGAGGGTGATGGGAACAGGGCCGAGAGGCTAAAAGGTGACAGAAGTCGCAGGAAAGCAGAAGAGGCTGTGGAAAGACAAAGGAAGGAGGCAGTGGACAGCTGGGGAGGCTGAAAAGCGGCAGAAAAGGGGAGATGGAATTGAGAGGAGATTGGGAAATGATGGGGAGCTGAAGCCGAGAGAGAGAGAGAGAGATCAGTATTTAAGATAGGGAAGGGACCAAGATTCAATAAAACATGACCCAACTCGGGGTTGCAAATGACAGTGGTTTTATTGAACGGGGAAGGTGGTGACACAGTATCTTATTGGTTCTTTTGCACCTACGCACACACAATGGCAGTAGGTGTTAAAGAGGCTTGTTGCAGGGGATGAAGTCCTCTATATCTAAAAGTCCATCCTAGGAGGATGGAGAGAGAGAGATTCCACATTGTAGGAGGAAGTGTGTAGATACTATCTACCTATCCTAGGATGAAAGTTGATCCTTGATGTCCAGTCAAAGTCTCCTTTGGCTCTGTTTTCCAGAGCGGGTTGCCAGCAGGGCCTCTGGGGTAGATAGGTGGCGTGATGTGGAGCTGGTCTGGATGGAAATGGTGTTCCCACAGGGTTTGTCTTTACTACCCCTTTTTATAGGGGCAGACCTTTTACGTTCCATAACAGGGGCATGCCCAGGCAAGGGTCAGCTCCCGGTGTACCGAGCATGTGCATTCCAGGCTAAGACATGCAGTTTCAGGTGTCTGTAATGATGGGCTGGCTAGTTTCTGTAGAACTCTCTCTCTTCCAAATCTTGAGCCAGGGAGGGTCAATGCAGGGTGATGGTTGGGTTGTCAAGTTGATGGTTCAGTTATTCAGAGGGACCTATTTTTAGACCTACTGCCATTGTCTATCAATCACCCATTCACTCAGTCACCCATTCACATTCAGTCAGTTTACATGGGAGGAGGGTCATGAGTCACACAATTACAACAGAGTTCCAGTAGGGTATGCCTGGGCCGGGGACAAAAGATGGAGACTTGACAAACAAAATGGAAACTTGACATGACTTATGCTAACTTTTTACGTAGGCCTAAATCACACTGTATCAGTAAAACAGTAATATAGAACAGTAAAAATCAATATAAACATAATAATTATACAATATAAAACCAACTATAACAGGGCACTTATTTGCAAAGAAGGAGAGAAAAAAAACCAAAACCAAAACAACTTGCTAACAAAATAAACTGCTAAAGCTTATCCTATGTCTTAGCTTACTTAGACTTATCTATAGGGAATAGGGAGGGAGAGAAAAAGTCAGAAATAGTTGGGGAAGGGAAGGGAATGTATATCTATAGCTAAAAAGGAAGAAAAACTGGGGGTTATGTTACATGGGCAGGCCTGAATTTTTCACTGTACTGTACCATGTATATTGCAGGGAATTGAAGTGGAGCAGAAGACAGACAGTTGTACTACACGTGCTTTTATTACATGCTGGTTACAAAGACTTTAAGCTATTGATATTTGGGGAGCTGGGAGAGAAGTCCCAAACTAATCCTGCTAGTACCTTCACCAAATTCTAGTGCATGCCCACAAGTCCCATTCTATATCAAAGACTACAGGAAGAGGAAGGAGCATTTAACCAAACTAAATTTCACTCATCAGTCATCTCTCAAATGCAAACCTACATGTTAAACCTGCATAAATGTCTCTAGTATCACTAACTTATGCAAGTCCCCCCACCCTCATTATTCTTTACAAAAATCTAGAAAGATCAATAGAAAATATAACCATGCTAAAGGGTACCCAGGCTCCTTAGTATTATTGCACCATGCCAAGTTTACCAAATATTAATATTTTTTCAACCCGTAAATACAAAACTAAGTTATACATCCATGAACATGTATCTGTCTTCTGAGTAATGCCCCAAACCACCCATGATAAGGATTCTTATTCTGCCTTTGTACTGTACTGAACAGGATTTAACCTCACCTGCTTCCATTCTTCATTTTCAGCGTGTCTCAACAACTGGCACCTTCCTCAGTTTCTGCAATTGTAGTTAGATTCTAGGGGCCAGAATCACACTGCTCTTTGGTTTTCAGTTTCATCCAGATCTTAAATGAAACACTGAGCTCACAGTTTACAATTGGGTTTCAACCACAGTAATTCAATCATATTTCATTTGCCCTGGGACTCCCTCTCATATTCTCTCTTCCTCAGAGTCATCTTCCTCCAGCAGCTGCTCCAGCTATCCACCCCAGTGACTCTCCACACACACACACACACGCACACGCACACGCACACACACACAAGCTGTAAATTATTTGTTTCTTTACAGGACAAAAGATGTTAATCTCCCAGTCTACTGAGGAGATATGATGTTTCTGGGATAAACAGGCTGCTTGCTAGGGCCAGTGAGAAGGACAGAGCTTTGCAATATCAGATGCTTTCCTCCCTCCTGCTCATACTGGATCATGGTGTATAGTTACTTCTAAGAGATAAATCACTAGAGACAGGAAACACTCCGTAAGAATAGACCTGTGTATTCATCCTTATTCTCTATTAAGTATGTCTGCCTGGGGGCTATAAGAATGAACTATGGGAGTTACACAGATACTTATAAATTGTGGAATTTTATAAGAGCTATCCCACCACAAGTAGCCCTACCATGTTAGCACCCAGCCCTCCAGCCAGATGCAATTTATGGTCATACCCAGAATCATAAGCCTATTCTAATATTATAAAAGCCTTAGTCTGTCCATACCTCTTTATTTGCACTGATTGGTCATCTCTGCAGCCAATCACAACACTTACTGAAACAACTAATCAGAGTGTTCTGCACAGACAGAAGTGCTGTCATGACAGCGGGGACTGAGGGGCTGGAGTGGGGGATGGTGAGGCCAGCAGTTGTTCTGGCAGCACCATCTCTGCCATCCCCCAGCAGGGCCAGAGTGGCCCTGCTCCTTGGAGGCAGAGGGGGACATAGGGGAGAGGGAAATGGGCCCAGACACAACTTAGCAGGGGGAGGACAGAGTCGGGGGAAAATGGGGCTGGGTGAGAAGTGGGAGCTAGGCTGGACATGAGGCTCCATACTTGTGTGGCCCCCCAGCATGACGATGGGGACTGAGGAGCCAGAGCAGTTGGGCAAGGCTAGTGGTGCTGGCCTCCCCCCCCACAACACCTCAGTTCCTGCTCTCATGATGGCACCATTGCCCTCTGCCTCCATGGAGCAGGGCCACTGTGGGGAGGCCAGGCCAGTGCCACTGACCTCGCCCCCCCACCCCGCTCCAGCCCTTCAGTCCCCATTGTGATGGTGGCACTTTCTCCACCATCCCCCAGCAGGACCAGAGCAGGGGGTTGAGGCCAGTGGTGCTGCCTTTGCCCCCCGTTTTGGCCCTGCTCCTTAGAGGCAGAGGGAGAAGGAGGGGGGAGCAATGGGCCCAGACCCAACATGGCAGGGAGAAGATGAGTGCAGGGGGAATGGGGCCAGACAAGAAGCAGGAGCAGGGGCAGAGCTGGATGCAGGGCTCCATCCCTGCCGACCCCGCAATGATGGTGGGGCCTCAGGGGCTAGAGCAGGTGGGTGAGGCACTTGGGGGTGGGGAGGGTCCACAGGACCAAAGGCAGAGTAGTGGCAGTGCAGGGTGTTGAGTGGTGGCACTCCATCCTCACTTTCCCCCCACCCCATCATTCTTGATAGGCAATTGGCTAGTATAATATATAAATTTGGTGACTAGACTTCTTACGCATACACAGTAAACCAGAAGAACAACAGTTTCCTACTATATAAACTTACCAGATATAGAATTCTAATTGCCTAATACTTAAAGTTTTGAACTAAAATAACTTATTTGAAGTACTTATTATTTCTCAGAAAGCTACTTTCAATCAATAAATTGCAGCAATCATATTAAACCTTGTTCTAAAAAAAAAAACCCACACAAAAACATCAATTAACACTGCATCTTACATTTGCATCCTAATAACCTATATTTGCAGGCTTTGCATGAGGTTCAGCACCTCACTAAGGTAAAAGCTAGTACTAGGAACTTTTTACTTCCCAGTAAGAAACTAAGCTACAGAAAACTAAAATATATCTGTCCTAAAACTTGTGGCCCTTGACAGCTCACCAAAACTCATTAAGCAGCCCTCCAGCCAAAATAATTGCCCACCCCTGCCTTAGAGTCTTTACATATTCTGAATAAAAGTCCTGCCTCTGGGAATGCATAAGCAAATTACACGAGGCCCTTGGCTGTAAATTCTCAGGAAGTGCATTAGTCTACTTAACTTTTACCTCATTGCTCAGGTTTTCGCTGGAATGGTGAGTCACCATGCTACCCTATGTACTTCAAATAAATTAGCACCTTTTAGGCCCTTCCAGCTGGATGTGCGGCAAAGACTGGTTCATGGGCTGGATAAGGCCCTGCATGATGCCCAGATATTGGAGCCTGTGCTGCCCCAACCCCACATAGCTGGATCAGGTCCCATGCCACCCCAGCCTGACAGGTTCCCCACGGGTCTGGAAATCTGGCAGTAGGGGAATAGTAATTAATGCTGCCACCACTCCTCTGCTGCCAAATTTCTGGACTCACAGCAAGCTCTGCTGGCCATATGATAAAGTTCTGTATGCTGGATCTGGCCCACAGGTCTGGGGTTGAGTACCCTTGTCCTAAACAATAGTTCTAAAATTCAGGGGCATGGAAGACTTTTTAGTTGGTTGTAGAAAGTTAGTTGAACAGAGAGTAGTAGATACATAAATGTGCTGTAAACTACAAAATTATATTAAGACAGATAAAATGTCACTTTACTGAAAGTATTTTCCTATATAATAAAACATAATTTGAGATGATAGTCATGGAAAAAGGGTCAATATAATAATAATAAAACATCAGCAGCAGGCAATGTGAATTTGTGTCCTAAAGAATCTATTAACTGTATTGCACGCTCATGAAAACAAAACTATATTTGTGTAGTGGCACATTGGCAAATGTAATGTGCAGAAATCACAGGAGAGGAAACTTTGCCTGCTTATTGGGCATATTGTTGCTTATTGTTCATTTTACTGGGGGTGGGGTGAGGTGAGGAACAATATCACTTCTTAGGGAACATGTTTTACAAGGAGTGTTATTAAAGTACCTCAAAAGGCCAGTATAAAGAAGCTGCAGGACAAAAAGTTACTATACTTTCAATAGAACCTTGATGTCAAATGTACTAAGTGGAAAAAAAAACCCTAAGGAATTGAAAAACTTTTTCTAAATTTGCTACTTTTTATGTTACACATACAAGATCTTTACCTGGATATGGCAATAGAGTCTATGACCATTGTGATCATATTTCTTTATGGCTAGATGGGACAATGTGTGCAGGCACACATGCACATGTGTACATGTACATGTGGAAAAGTCTCCTAAAACCTATGCTTCTGTTGTAACATGGGATCCAGGATGGAAGAGGTGGAGAACTGTTATAGTGACCTCTAGTGCTATGAATAAAAGTACTTAAAAAGGTCAAGATAAAACATTTTGGTTTTTTTATTATTTCCAAATGAACTAAGCCCTTTCTAATGTTCGGTATTAGCCACAATAGAAATTCAAACATTACTGAAAATCTTATACATATTAAGAAGAATATTTAAATAGTATAGAGCATGAAATCTTACAGGATTTCATTAATATAGACACTTCCGTAGCTATTTAGTACATCATGAATTTCAGTCCATGCCAACCAAGTGACTTTTGCTCTGAAAGTTTTGTTTGTTACAGGTAAAAGCTGTATAACTTCAAAAACTGTTTTCCTCTGGGAGAAATGCAAATTTCAGGAAGGTGAGAGGTAGGACTTTTTTCTCTCAGTGGCACATGACATTGCAATAGGATAATGTTCAGTATATGTTCAAATATGGTAATCTGTACAAGGCCTAGTCCTTCCTTCAGACAAAGCTTGTTCTTCCATTTCTGGTGTTGGCTTAGTGGCTTTTTGCTGGAAAATGACACGTTACATATAAAAGAATTCAGTCTTAGTCACTAGAATACCTTATTAATCTGTCAGTACCTTACTAATTTATCAGTACCACTTGGCATTCCTATATTAACAGAATACTAATAAGTGACATCAATTTCCAGGGATAAAGTCTGCCCCTTAATAAGAAAATCTGCTAGGCAAAATACAGATGATTTTAAAATGGCTCATATTTTAGAGGGGATCTGCTTTGTCTTTCATCAAAATGCTTTCATACATTTCAAAGATCTCAATCTTGTAACTGCCCAGTGAGGTAATTTTATATTTACCTAATTTAAACTGACAGGTTTTATCAGAAGTCAAATGTTTTTATAAGGAAATAACTCTATAGTCTTTCCTGGGGATGCTGCAGAAAAGTAATGCAAATTATTATTTAACTATATTAGTTAAAATGCAGTAAGTATCAGTATGAAAAAAATCATTCAGTTAAAAATGGCTTTGATTTGTTTTATTTCAATTCACTGCCAAACTAAATTAATTAATTTAAATTAAGGAAACTAATTCTCAATGGAAGTTCATACAGAAATGTAATGCATTTTAACAAATCCATTTTAAAATCTCCTTTTTAACTTAATTTCAGTTCCTGAATGGCAGATAAGGGTACAGTGTCAGTGATAGTATTCATCACATTTTAGTCACAGAGGTCTATAAATTAAGTTACTGATTATTTATGAAATTATTTAAATTTGTTCTATGGCTTGCAGGTATAATAAGTTTAAAAATGTAGCCCTTTTTCCTGTTTGTGAGGCTCAAGTGAAGCAATATCCACAGCAGCATGAAGGTAGACTAAATTTGAAACAGACTGCCTGCTTCAGCTATTCTTTAGAGACTGTTCCCTTTCTTTTCTTTTAAAATGCACCTTGTGCTTCCTAGGAGCAAAACATTTATCCTCTCTGTTGGTTAAAAATTGTAATGCCTGTGAGCTGTGGTTCTCAAAGAGTGGTCCATAAAATCCTGGTGAGCCATGAAATCATAAAATCACAATTGGGTATTTATTACAAATACAGGAATTTATTTGCATTCACACTGCCTTTATACTAGTTTTAATTTTAAAGATCTGAAAAAAATGCAAGGTTGTAACCATGTTGATCTAAGGACACAGGCAGACAAGGTTCTTTGGGTAAATCTGATATTTTTTATTAAACTAACTCAAATTTGTCTGAATCTTGTCTGAAAATATGCAAAGCAGTCTACAAGAAACTGAAGGTCAAGAGGGGTCTGGTGGTCCAAAAAGCTTGAAAACCTAGAAATCTAGATTATCCTAGAAATCACGAGTTATCCATTTAGTGGATTCAGCCAGCAGTTAGGTGGTAGCACAGAACATTGAAAAATAAATCAGGCAAAAACACAACCACAAAACTCATTGTTCTATCCCACTAACAAGCGAAGTGTCAGGGAATGTGTCCTCTCACTGAAAAAAATTATGGCAAGAAAATGGGGTGGAAGATTTGTTTATTTTGGACAAGAAACTGTATGTGCTTGGGGAAGCAGGATAAGGTAAATGAGAAGCCACTGGACACAGGTGGATTAGAGTGGTAAGAATTTGAGGGTATAAAGATGATTGGGGGGCCTTGGATAAGAAAAGAAAAGATGGATACATAAGAAGCCTGGAGCAGAAAACTGGGATGGGAAATTCAAGACATGTAAATATAATATTTGCTGGGTAAAAGGATCTGAGACTGGGGTAAGAAGTCTGGTGAGATAAGCTAGATAAGGGACTGGAATAAGGAACTGGAGCTAGCAAAATGTGGGGCAGGGACAGAGGCAAATTAAAAATCCCAGATCTGAAGGAGCCATGTTTATGGTGGTGGTAGGCCAAGTACAGAATTCTGTTAGAATACACTCTTTTTACAGCCTAATATGGAACACAAGAGTCTTTATTTTGACAACCAGACAGAATTTAAACATTTAAGTATTTAAATATTTCAAATCCTCTAAAAAAAATAAATAAGTGCCATATGTATCTCTAGTGCTGGCTCAGAAAGAGACTGCCAGCCTACAATCAACTACCTATCAGCTCAAAGTAGCAGAGGATTGTGTAGTAAATCCAATGTTTTTTTATGACAAATGTGGGCAACAGCATGATACTATGCAATGGAATGTTTCGTTTACATTTAAAAAATCTAGGCAATCATGTACACATTAAATCAGATGTCAAAACAGACTTATTAAATTTGAAGTGTCAAACATTTTGGATTCACTGCAATAACTTAAATTTATATGCTTCAACCACTGTCTGAAGATTGAGATTGCTACTTGTAGGGGCACACAGACTACCATATACCACCTCTACAAAGGGGAAATTCTTTCAATGGCTTTTGGCTTGTGTCCATACATCTCTTTCTGAGCCACATCTGATGTATTTGATTTTTAACGTCATCTGCTGGGGAGGCTCTCCAGGAAAACTCATCTCACAACTGAGTTCTTTTTCCTCTCCCAAACTGAAAGGGAAGGAAACACTTGATGATGGGAGACTTCCTAGTGTGCAGACAAAGTATCCCAACCTTGCTGTTTCAGGGATTGCATTCACTACGTGAATGACTGTCAAAAATCAAAATAGTACTAGAGGTATACTTGACAAAATAGTGCCAAGGGAGATACCCAGACCAGAGCTGTGGATACTGTTTCTAGAACCAAAAGCAGCATAGCTGTGTTATCACAAAATTGAGCCTAATAAGCCTTGCTGAAAAACATGGTTTATTCAGCCCAGGCACAGGGCCATATGGCTTGTGGTTCCAGAGGTAGCGTATGGTATCTTTGCATGGTGCTGCATAGGCTTGCATTTGACAAGATCTAGTGTGTTAAGAAAATTAAGTATCAATTCAACAGTGTTTCTAACATAATCTAACACTTTCTCTTATTCTTTTTACACTCATGGTAGATTTCTATTTTAGTTTATATGCCCAAATGACAGTGACCCCCATCATGTAACTGCCATTTTTGGTATCACATGCAATTTATGATCTTATTTCACTTACAATATGCAAGTGCTGTGTCTACAGGCCTATTATGCCTACATAGTAGGTTGTTCTCTGGTTTCATATTTCTGAAGCTCCATTATGGTAAGGCTAACCCTTCCACGTCCTGGGCAAGTGTCCTAACACTAGGATATTGTGATGAAACATGGGAGTGTCCTTTTCCTTCTCATCCATCCTCAATACCTACTAGCCATGAGTTTTTGCCTGGCTACAATTGAGACTTGTACAGGTGTGTGTATATGGAGGTACACACCTGCCTGATTAGAATGTAACATTTTTTGTAGCCTTGTGGGCACTCCAACATCCATCCTATGGAATAGGATGTCAAAGTGTGTCTAAGTGCCAAACATGGAAGCTACACATCCAGGTAACTGCCATTTGGTGGGTAAAGTGAAATCGGATTCTGTCTTTAGTTTTTCCATAACATTCCATGGAACTTCATCCTTATCTTAGATACCTGTTTTTTGTAGTAGGTGCAGCTAATAGAAAATATATAAATAAAAGGTTGGCAGTTCCAGACTATCACTACTACTTTCTGGTCTTTGGTAAGAAAAATTACTCAGGAACACTGAAAGTCAGATCAGTTTCACTTAAGTTACTTTACTAAGCATTGATATTTGAAAATGTTATCATCATTAGGTTTGTATCTACAAGAAGTGCTGCTTTCAAAACCTCTCAAATGATTACATGGATCGTATCAAATCCTTTTTCTTCTTCTATTTATAATCACTAGATGCTCACAAGACTCGGCACATGGAGAAATTTTATGACAATCCAGATTCTGTTCCTTACATTATCTTGGCAATTAACATTTTTGAAGAGATGTTTAAATAATTACTTTTTTTTTTCTTCCTGTGAAGTACCTCTGTAATTCACCTGAATTTGGAGGAAATGTCATCTTCGGTTCATTAGTAATTTTGCCATTATTGTTAAGAACTCAGGGTCTTGAGTTCTTAAAATTAGTTCATGCTGAACCTAATCTAACTTAACCAATATTATCACAGTCTTTGCCAATGAAGTTTCATGTATTTTCATTAGAGTATGCATTTACACACATGCTGGTGACATAGCTATTATTCTTTATATTCTAGTCTCTCTTCCCATCCCTTTCTCCATCTCTCCCTCTTCACTTCTTCTTTTCTCTCCTGCACTGGTTAATAGTCAGTTGATAACTGATTGCCAAGCAGCAGCAGGAAAGCCTCCTCAAACAGGAGTTTTAGGTGGACACATTAGACCGAGAGTCTTTCTTCTGAGGTCATATGCAAGTGTGGTGGGGTTGTTGGAAATAGCCCAGTACGCCATGCTTGGAGAAGCTCAATTTCAGTTGGTGGGCTATTCCCACCAATCAGGTAACACTGGGGAGGGGCTGGCCCACCCCTCCCCAGGGTGAGGTGAGGAGCCTGCACTTGCTTCAGCCTGATTTCTCCCCTTGCAAGCTGGGGGTGGAACCTCCAGAAAGTATAAAAGCAGCAGCGTGCCCAGCATGCAGCAGACGCATCAGGGGGATGAAGAAGAGAGTGAGGCAGCAGAGGAGCTGGGGACAAGTGTTCCAGTGGGCGGAGCAAGCACCTGGAAGAGCCCTGAAGAATACCACATTCCTCTCTGACACTCCAGTCCCAGTCGGTGTGCAGAGTGGCACATGGCGGTTCAGACCCTGGGAGCAAGAGGCTTGGGTCTGCAACGCCTGGCGTGCGGCCAGGGCTCCTGGTGCAGAGCATGGTGCATGGAGCCTCAGACCCTGGGACCTGCATGAGGCAGCTTGAGTTTGCAACCCCTGGTAATAATAATAACCAAGTGCCTATATATTGTATATGTTCTGTATACTTGTTTATTGCCACTTGTTTATTGTTTTGTATATTTGTACATATATGTATATAACATATACATATAATATATATATATATATATATATATAAAACTATATTCTTCCCCTTTAATGGTTTTGTTGTAATAAACTTGTATATAGTAAAATAATTGATTGACTGGGCCTGACTCTATAGGAGACATAGGCGGCCGCTGGGCTGCAGCGTCCCTCCACACCACACTGCCCTTCCAATAATAACCTCAACTGGAGAGGGGAGTACAAATCCATGTACAACTGGGCTACACAAGAAGTTTAAGTTACAGGGATCTCAAACGATGCCCTGTGCAAATGCACGTACTTAAATGAGTCTAGAACTGGCTACAGTGAAGCAAATCTATTAGATCCTTTATTTGCTTCAACACATAAGATCAAATGAGATCTGTTTATGGTCAAAATCAAAAGGCTAAGAATATTAGAGAATACAAAAACAACATATTTGAAAAATAAACCCCACTAAAATAATCAAAACTATATAGCCTGTTGTCTTTTTTCTGTCTGAGGAAATATGATGCCATAGAGCTTCTCTAAAAAGAACAAGAACTGAATTTATAAATCAATGGGTATGGACTACAATGCCTTAACTTAATGATGTGACTCTTCTTGGAGGGGAAAGGGGGGTAAGGCAAGCCCACTTTGTATGTAAATTTCCACACTGCTCATAAAATAGAAAATCTCATATAAACTCAGCAACATCAGTGTACAATGCAAGAAAAAATTACATCAAAATGGTTTGTCTTGATGACATGCATCTATTAGTAGAGCCCATAAAAGAATGTTATAAACATATCTGGAGCTGCTAGGTGATGATTTTTCCTGACAGGCTAATGTGCTGTGCTATGAGTAGAAATTGAGTAATATTGTTGAAAACAAGAAAATGACTTCAGTCTCTTTTATGCAGACTAAATCTCAAGAAAAATAGTGCACTTTGCCAGTACCTAACAGTTAAGACATCCCCTCAGGAGATACGAGTACAGATATATGCTTTTCACTTACTTTTCTGCTTTATCGAGATAGATGTTGATTTTCTTCATTTTTGTATTAGAATGACTGCCATCCGCGAAGCTATAGTAAAGATTCTGTCAGTTCTACAATTGTAAACATATTTTCAAGGGATTTTAAACTTGCTCAGAAAGAAATTCACTCAGGACTGCAACTTGTCACCCAAGAGCTTAGGGTACTTTTCTTATTAGGACTGCTCTGTTTTTGTTTGTGTTCTTTAAGCTTTTAAAAATGAATTGGTTAATGCAATTTTAAGTTCTAGCACAGCAAATATACTACTAGCTAATGAGTTTATAAGTGCAGGCTTTTCTTTGCAATTCCAGACTCAGAAATGGATGCATTTATTTGAATAATGTGTTGTAATTATAAAAGCAGTGGTTCTCAAACAGAAATGTGGCTCTGGTAAGGACTTACATTTTTTTCAAGTCATATCATCTGAATAGCAAAGATTCATGAAGCATTTATCTTCAATCTTAAAACCACTAAGATTAAGAATGGAAACATCATCTACATCTGTGGTTATGTTCTGCAATGCAGAGCAAACAATATTCATACAGAGGCAAATTCTGTCATCATTTACACTGACTAGTCCTTTCATATTAGCTATTTAGTGGGAAGAAGTGTGCTGGAATCAAACCCATAATAAGAAATGCCATGAAAGCCCTGATCTACTTGTTCATTTTCCCTTCTTTCATCAGCTGTTCTTACCCAACAAACCTCTATGGCTAGGGACAGAAGTTACACAAACTGGCTCAGGTGATCAGAGACTGGTTTAAACTTGTAAGAGAATACTCTTTCAAAATGGCTGAAACTGATTTAAGATACCAGCCCAGTCTACTGGGGGGGGGGGAGGGATGGGGATGGGAATGGAGACTGCCCCCTGGCAAACACCACTTTCCAAGCTCAAATTTATTGCTGGCTGAAACTGTGGACTGCAAATCCCAGAGACACCTGGACATAGAAAGAGGAGGTGATGAGCAACCCTGCAAAGTCCTACTGTTGTAATTCTGGGTTGCAAATTCCAGAGACATCAGGGGCAGCAGGAAGAGGAAGTGAACACAGCCAGAGAGTCATGCTCTAACACCCCGCCAGCTTCTGGCCTGAGCCAGTGCAGGCATGTGGCTGCGTTTCCTGAATCAAAGGTAAATGTCTGTTTATTTCTGTTTCATTTTTATCTGTGCATCTTAGACTAACCTGCAAAGAACGAATCAATTCAACCTCCAGTGTTTTGACTGTCTGTACCTAGCCTAAAGCTCTTACCTTAGATTTGTTATCTTTAATAAACCAGCTCTGCTCCTTTTTGTCCTCTCAACATGAGACTTGGTATCACTCCTTTGTGTCTGGATAATCGTGAATAGTGACTCTCATCTAGGAGGGGAGGGCATAGGTGCTTACTTGTATTTGCTGGGGGGTGGGGTGGGGAATGTGATGATCCCCTCCCCACAGCAGCACTTGGAGCAGAGCTGAACCAGAGCCTGTGGCAGGCAAAGGTGACATATGCAGTCTGTCTTCTGTGGCCTTTGGGCTCCATGTCCTGCTGCCCTCTCCCTGGGAGCCCCTTGCAGGCTTTACCACCATAGCAAGGTTCCCCCTACCCATCTGGCAGCAGCAGGGGTCACAACTCCATGTCACTGCAACTGCCGTCACCACCTCACCATACCAACACAGCCAGCGTGGGGCATGCAGGGGGAGGGCAGTAAGTCAGGGAGCCCCAAGACCACATTAGGCAGCCTGTATCTGCCTCACCCCATGCACAAATCTGGGGGCACATGCTCCCCCCCCATACGTCCTTCCCCAGCAGTACACACAGTGGTAGGGAGCCCCCCAAGGAGCTACCTATGACTCTGTCCTACTCCTTGCCCTGGCCCTGGGCCCCATGCACCACTCTGGGCTGGGCAGTGCCCCCAGGCCCAGCACCTGCCCCACTCCTTCCCTCACTGTGGGAGCTTCAATCTGTGCCCCCCAATCAACTAACCTGCAGGCAGCTGGGGGAACTGCTCTCCACTGCTGCCTGGGGCTGTATTCCTGCCTGTATACACATGTCCATGGCAACCCCTGCATCCCGCTCCCCACAGCCACTAACAGACTGGAGCTCTGCCAGCCTGCAAGGGAAAACTCACTGTTTTCCACATTTTTCCACAGTGAATGGAACACCCAGATCCCTGCATGATACTGGAATTCTGGGACAAATATTATCCCAGAGGCATGCAGCCCAGGACTGGGACTTAATGTTCTCATTTCAGGACTGTCCTGACCAATTAGGGATGGGTGGTGGTCACCCTATCCTCATCCCAAAGGGGGCAGAGCCCTCAGGCACCAATGTATTTGGTGCCTATGGGTGAGAAGAATATGTGCAATATAGGCTACTCTTTTCTTGGCCACTAAACATCTTTAGTAGCTAGATTGATTTACCTCTGATTGTGCACTAGAATTAGGAAAATCATCCTACTCTGCTGGCTATTATATCTTGAATATTCTTTCAGAAAACATTAAAAAGAAGACATAATCTCTAGTATGCTGTTGCAAAAAAAAAAAGAAAAGAAAAAGAATCCTATAAGGACTTTTTTTACCTAGCAAAAATTAGGTACTGCCTCTTCACTCAAGGTCTATCTGGTGATGGCCACAGCAGGAGCTGAAGAGTGGGATGTGGATTCTATTCGCTCTTGCACTTCATTTTCAATCAATTTCACTTGCACAAATCCTTTTAAAGGATTAGAGATGAATGTGAAGGAGTAGGAGCTCAATAAGCAGGCTGATATCAAGCTGGGTTTTCCACAAACAAGACGCAACATAACATAGATGATTATGAAATAGGGATAAGAAGGGTTTAAAGAGTGGTGTCAGTAGCAGAGCAAGGGCAAGAGCAAGGACAGAAGGAAGACTGTTCAGAGATGGCAAATGGTGTCTAAATGTTTCTAAAGGGAAGAACAACATAATTGAGTCTGATATTCAGGCCATAAACAGTCAGTTGAATGACTAAAAAATGCAGGAGTCGAGAAATAGGGGTCAAAACGAAGAGGAAGTACCTCAAACTTATATGAGTAAAAGGATTCCACAAGTCCAAACAAACTGATCTGTGTCCTTTGATTTACAAGGAAAGTGCCATATGTAACCAAATATTGCAGCAACAGTAGCAAAATCAGGGTTCAAGTACTGGTAACTTGCTGCAGGTTCTGTCCCTCTGCAAGAAGAAGGCATTGAACAGGAAGTATTACCAGTAGTATTTAATACTGATAAATAAACCTCTTCTGTGTAAATTTACTAAGGTTCAGTAACAAATCAGGATCTGGTTATATAAAAGTTTCAAACCAGAGAAGGAATGGAAATAACTCAGTGGAAAGTTCATTCATTTACTGAGGCTTTTGCAAAGACTGAGGTGTGACCAGGACCTGTATGTGCAGATGAAGAGGTTATTCTGAAAGCATATTGTTATCAATTCTGGGGTTAGCTGCCAGTTATCCTTTACATTGTTTTATAATTTAGGTCTGAACTACCTAAGGTTTCAGATTTGTGTCTTTAACTTTTTGAGCCTACTTAAAATAAGGAAATGTAGGATGAAGTCAGAAACAGGTCCATGGTTTTGCAAAGAGGGTGTGGGGGCATTGACTAGTGCTGCTGGGGTGGCTATACCTTGTACTCCCGGACTCCTCCTTCCCAGCAACCTACCAGGGCAGGCTGACCGTGCCACAAGAGCAGCAACCAGGGGTATTTTTTAACTTCCCAATGTAAGCAAGAATTCCCCTCCTTGCTCAGAGGCAAGTTCCTTCCCCTTCACTCTCAGCCCTCTCCCACCTACCACTGCCATTGTCCCAGAAATAAAGAGAGCTCCAGAGTTGCTTCAGTCAGGTTGTGCAGGGGTCAGGATCATCATGGAATGGCAGCAGCTGCAGTTGGATGGCCTATTCCCTCTCCATGCATACACCAGGGCTTGGAGTGGGGAGGGAGCACCTGGAAGACCAGTCAGGGATGGGGAACCCATCCATGCAACCTGGAAGGAGCAGGACAGGAGCTCCCCTTACCTCCAGGATAGTGGGAACAATGGCAGGGCTGGGGGGAAGGGATGCACCCCTGAGCATAGAGAGGAAAGCGGGAAGATGATTGCCTTCTTCAGGGACTTAGTCACCAGCTGCTGCTTCTGCCATGTGATCAGAAAGGGACGTGCAGCTGTGCTACTGTGCCCCCTCTCAAATCCACCCATGGATGAAGTCCATGTATATAATATGTTGGCAGACTGCTCCTCAGTCATTCTCTTTTTACTCCAGCCTTTATCTCTGATGAGTCAAAAGAGAGAAAAATCCAGTTCTGTAGCACATTTTCCAGTTGTAAACGTCTGTAAAGAGTATGAATCTTTTATATGAACAAACGTATTTAATACTAATCAATTAAAATCACATATCAAGACAAGTGAGTAGTTGGAATTAAGCATGCCTGTACAAGAATACACTTTCAAAAATATTTGTTCAAAATACTGTCTTGGTCTTTCCAGAAAAATAGCACCTATCTTCCGTTGATATGTTTTATTGACTAAGGAGTAAGCACTGATTGACTAACTGTAATAAAGCTAATATTAACTGAGACATGGATCAATATCTATCTTATGAAACAAGAAACTGTGATATTCTCCCAGACAAGAATTCATATATTACATATCTGCACACAATAATTATCATCTTCCTTTAAATAAGACTGCTTGTTTAAAGGAAAGTTTTAAGATCTATTGTTCTTAGCTTGGTATTTAGTAGGTGAAATGAAGCTTTAACTGGATAGATGTTTCCTGAAAGGGGAAGATTGGTTATTAGTACTGAATTATAGAATAAGATTTTTTATATGCAATCTTCTTAGCTAAAATATATAATCAATTTCTAGCTAAGTCCTCAATACTACAGTACCGAAGTGCCTTTCAAGTACCTAAAAATTAAAACTAAAAGTTACAGAAAACTGGTTTCTGCCCTGAGTATCTATGACAGCCTGGCAAATCTTTTAGTTTTGTTTTAAAGTTATGTTCCTCCCCCAGTCTCCTTCCCTCTCTTACCCCACCTGCCTTTTTCTCCTTTTTAGCTTTTACTTTCTCCAACCACTTTTTTTCCTGTTGTCAGTTAGAGGAGTGAGAAGGACTTTGCACTTCGTTCTACAAGATAAAGCACTGGCTCCATTGCCAAGAAATCCTTGAGACTTGATTTCATTCAGTTCACCCTGTAAGCTTCACAGTTCTTTAGGGAGCTTCTGAGTTAGTAATTGTAGATACATTAAGATATTTATATGTAGCCCAGGTGTACTCGGGTAGATACTCTCCTTTTCCAATTGAAGGGAAATGCTAGCTGGCAGGGGTGCTGTGGAGGAACTGCAGACCACCCAGTTTCCCTCTGTCCCTATAGAACCAGGCCAAGACAGTCAAAGGACTTAACTGTAGACAAATTTATTTACATTAACTTATCACAAGGAAAAGAAACATGGATATAAACATACGTACTAATACGTTATAATCTAAACAAATAACATAAACAATACCCTCTGGATAAATGCTATAAAAACTTATACCAGTGCTCCAGATACAGATAAGTCACAGATAAGTATCTGATCTGAAACAGATAAACCCCAAAATAAACATAGGTAACCAACAGATAAACTATAGGTGAACAATAAATAAGCCACAAATATATACAAATAAATAACAGGTAAATAATAGCGAAAGGGGGTTCCAGCAGAGCCCCAGTCAAAGTTATAAATTTAGGACTTGACTCATCTATTAATTTACAAACATGAGAGTTCACAAAATGTAAGGCATGACATCACACCACTTACGGCACAAGAAACTCAAAGATAAACTAAACCCCAAGGAGAAACCCCAATGCCCTTTGGCCTTTTCCCAAACCCTTCAAGGGAGCTGGTAACTTCAGGGGGGCCCTCCCAGTGGGCTCTCCACTTTCAGGAGCACTTAACTAACTAGGGGGGGCTCCCCCTCCCCCATGGGAGTCCTTTTCCCCTGAAACACATGGCTCCCAGGCCTGGAGGGTGGCTCTTGTCCTCTGCACCAAGCTGCTTTCTCACCTGCAGTGGGCTTTGGGAGACGCTGTCCCCTGAATGGGGCTCCACTATGCAGGGCTTCTGGGGCCTCCAGCTTAGCCCTGTCCACTGGCTCAGTAGCCCAAGAACTGTCTGGTTCCATGGACTTAACCTTTTGCTATGGGTTGGAGGCCTGGGCCACCTCAGGCAGCACTGGGGCTCAGTCCATTCCCGGATCCTCTATGCAGCACCTCCTGCACCGAGCTCCCAGTCTCATGCTGCGGGTTGAAGAACTGAGCTGACTGAGCTCTCCAAAAATCCTGCTCCATGCACCATGACTGTGGCTGCACTCCAGAGGTTGCAGACCTGAGCCGCCTACACAGATCCCAGGGTCTGGAGACCATGCACCATGCTCTGCACTGAGAGCCTAGCCACTGGAGCCGTCCGCCATTCCCCACCAATGGAAGTCTTCAGGGGTGCTTCTGGGATATTGCTTTGCTCTGCTGAGCAGGTCTCCTCAGTTCTTCTAAGCCCCATTCTTCTCTTCTGCATCCCGGATGCGTCTCCCTCATGCTGGGCACGCAGCTCCTTTTATATTCTTCAGGACTCCACCCCTAAAATCTTCTGGACCTGGCTGTGTTGCTCCTTTCCCCCCCTCAGAAAAGGTGTGTGACTTCACTCCTCTTGCTGCTTCCTGATTGGTAGATGAGCTCCACCAGTCAAAACAGCAGAATCTCAAGCCTGGGACTCAACCCAAGCTCCAAAAGGCAAGCCTACTATATACAGTAGGATCCATTCAATGAATGGTTTCAAAAGTTAGTATTCAAATTATCATGTATTAAATTGGTAGCCAGGTAGTGACAGAAATTCTATGACTTTTGTAAGTGACGATAACTATTACAGTAAAACTATATTGCTGAACCAACTTTATTGCATTAATTTTTTTTAAAGTGTGAAGTATATTATGAATATCTTAAGTGTAGAAAAAACAGGAGCGCCTTATGACACAAGAACTGTGAAAAATTAAGAGGTATAATGGCTCTTCCATGAAAGAAAGTTTTATAATACAGACTTGTGTATATAAATCTTTTTTTTTTCCCCCATGTCCTTCCTCTTACACTAAAATCTGACTTCACAGTTTGATCATCAACACACTCACATTTTCCGTCTTATACTCACTCCACAAGAGAGCAGCAATAGTTTGAAAGTGAAATCATACCTCAGGAATTCATCACTAGAAAAAAAGTCTAGCTTATCAAAGAAGAGTGGAGTATTAGTAGCAGACTGCTTTGACTGTTTCACTTAAATGTAAACCCACTACCAGAAGGTAGTGTTGCACCATTTTTAACTTTATTACTCCAAGAGAATAGAGGGTGTCTGGCAATAGGAGGCTTATTTTACCTGAAAAGATCCTTTATGATACTTTTGCCTCTTCCTTCTTCCCATGCCATGAGACAGAGAAAGGAGCATGGGGCAGTTATGATAAATGGAGAATTAGGGGCAAGTTCTAATTAAATCCATAGAGAAACACTGGGAAGGACAGCTGGACATGGGGTGGTCAAGCTAAAATCCCCTTCTCTCTACTGAACATGTAGAACAAAGTTGAGAAGACAGCATGTTGAGTGAAGACTGGGGGACTTTATGAACTATATTGGGCTTTAAAAAAATAAATCAAAGTATCCATGTGCAAGTACAGTACTTCACTGCAACAGAGGAACTTGAGGAAGAGGGAGGAAGGAGCCAACCAACCTGTGACTGGGGAAATGGGGCTTGGGAACTAATAAGAAACTTTGACGGAAGACAGAACAAGATACACACATGCATGTGCCTGTGTGTGCATGCTTGGAAGCAAAAATATTTTGGCTAGATATAAAAGGAAGATACAATCACATGTATTAATGATGCCAGGCACTGGGGTTTATGAGGTGAACATACAGTCCTTTTCTACATAGCTGGCAGTCTCCCAAATATGAAATACCCTAAAATAGGGGAAAAGCTAACAAGGCTTATGCTTCCCTTCTATGAATTACTATGGGAAACAAAACTCATAGCCAGAAGACTCCTGTACAGAATGAAGAATAGATGTTGAAATTGTTCCTCAATAACTTATTGTGATCATCAGATATTTTATATACATATATATACACATATACATACACACACAATGGTTATGAGACGGTCATGCTGACTCTTCAGCAAAGCAGATGACATATGAGGGTTAAGCTACAAAAAGAAACATTTCTAAGAGATTTGAAAACCCATTTTATGAATCAGTTACAGTTTTTTTCTTTAAAACTATTTGGTGAAATTGAGGTACTTATTTTACTCTAACACAAAAAAACCCACTATCAATTCAAATAGCATTTTCCTCATAAAGCGATTTATTGCTGATAAGCACTGAAAGATTACTGGGGGAGCGGGGAGGACACTCAATAAAGCTTAAGCATCATTAGATTATCATTTGATTGTTTTAAAAAAATCATAAACACAGCTCAAAAGATTTTCTTGTAATTGGATTTTTTTCTAAGAGCAATTGATGTGTTGGATGTAGAAGGGTTGCTATTCTGTAAAAATCAATTATGGCTATTATCCTCAAATTATAAACCAACATATAATAAGTAGCCAATTAAAATACAGAAGAAAAAGGAGTCTGTTTGCCCATTGACTATTGCCAAATTCCTAAACTGATGAAAACAAAAATGAAAGGGGATTTCTTTTTGCCATCTTAGTTTACTATTAACACTTAATATACATTGGGCACATCTACATGTGCAAATGCTGTGGGGTGGGTTTATTCTAAAGTAAATTGCTCTAGAGTTAACCCACCCCAGGCAGGCATCTACATGTGCAAGGATGCGGGAGAAGATTTGCTGCTCCTGGCAGCAGTCTGCTCCCACCCCAGATGGCCATGCACCAGTCCCCTGCATCAGCTAGGAGGAACTGAATGTGCCAGCTAAAGCTGCTTGTAGTTGGTGGTCATATTTAAAAAGCAGACCTGCACGCTACTCTCGGTGACCTGTTTTCCTGGTGTGGCCCAGTGTGTAGAGCGAGGTGGCTCCATATGGCAGCAGTCACTGCAGTCTCTGTCTGTGGTGCCATGGCTGCTTCACACCTAGGCAATGGAAGCAATGTCTACCACCCCAGGCTGTTGCTTGCCACTGTGCTCACCCTGCTGACCCACTGTGGGAATTGCCACATGGCCCAGGTCAGTCTTGGCCCTAGTGGCCTTCTTTTGTGGCACAGCCACCTGGCCTGCTCACTTTGCCATCTGAGGCCTCCTACTTCTGTGCTGCTGCTCAGACACTGGCAAGGATTCTAACAATGTGCTCGTAGGCCTCCAGCACCACCACTGTGGGCCTACTGGGTCAGCCAAGACTGGTGGCTGCACATTAGGGATGTGCAAAACTTCAGTCTGCAATTTGATTCGGACAAGATATGGCCCAATTTGGAGGCTGAATCACCACATCTGAACTGAATCAGGAGAAGAACACCCCCCCCCCCAAGTCGATTTGGAGCTTCCAAATAGATTCAAAAAAGATTTGGAGATTCAGAAGGCAGTCCTTTAGGGGAACAGAAACTGAGAAGAGGGAGGAGGAACGGGGGGGGGGGGGGGAGATTGACATCTGTAGCTGGCCAGTGACTGTGATTTTTCCCTGAGTCCCCTTCCAATCATAGTGCTTTTGGGGAGGAACATAGAAACAGAATATAAATGTCTGTCTTCAGGCTTTCTGTGCCTTTTGTGAGCTGTTTCTATCTGAGCAACAGCATCTGAAAGGTACTGGACTGGCTTGGCTTCCTACCTAATACGTCTCCTGCTACTTTCTGTTCATGTAAAGGATTGGATATAGCTTACTAACCAGAATCCCTCTACTTATCCCTAGCCAATCCATTTCTTTCAATTTATATTTGTTCTTGGGTTTTTTTCCCCCCACACTTTTAAAAAAAGAAAGCTGTGTTTTCCCTGGCAGTAAAACCCCTGCACCTATCCCCTTGAAAATTGGCAGGCCTTATGCCCTCAGAAGGGGCTACCATCCCTGCTATTTTCATTCAAATCTGCCATAACACATACGAGATGAGTTAAGTTTTCAGCACTTTGAGGTGCAGTTTCCCATAAACCCTTGCAGTTGTCTCCTAGAAATGTGGCAGGTTTTATGCCCTCAGAAGGGGCTACCATCCCTGACATTTTTATATGAATCAGCCAGAAATGACAAAGTTATAGGTATTTCAAGTGATTCCCTATTATAGTCTGTGGCCGAATCTCCAAACTGGCACCAAATCTTCTGAAGCCAATTTGGCCGAATCGATTAGGGACAGTGATCTGAATTTCCAAATTGAATCACTGTCCTCCGAATCAGCCAAATCTGAATTGACTACTTCCCTATTCACACAGGCCTACTGCACATCATCCAGAGAACCTGGGATGATGAGCAGTGCTTGGAGTCCTTTCAGATGATCAGGCCACCCTCCAGGATCTCCTCAAGAAACTCTACCTATACCTGGAGCAATAGGATACCACCATGCAGTGGCCCCTCCCCACAGACACCTGGCTGATGATAGTCCTGCTGAAGCTGGCTACACCAACCATCCTCCACTGCATCAGCCACTTCTTTACCATGGGCAAGGCAACCACCAGGGTCCTGGTGGTCTGCGGTGCCCTCCAGGATGTGCTGGAGCACACCATGCTCCATGCGCATGACCCATTGGAGGTGGTGGTGGGTTTCCACACCCTGAGCTTCTCCCATTGCATCATGGTCCTAGATAAGACCTGCATCCCTATCACCTGCCCACCTGATGGCAACCACACCTAGTACATCCAGCAGGGAATCCACTCTGTCATGCTCTTAGTCATCTTTGACCACCATAGCACCTTCAACCTGCTAGCTGGGCAGGAATCACACATTGTGCCCATATTTGTTGCAACTCTGCCCTGACAGCCCTGGTGCAGAACAGGCACGTCTCACCAGGGATGCCAGACCTCCAGCTGGCCAAGAACCCTGATATGTCTGCAGCCAGAACCCGGTCTGTCTGTCTGTCTATATATATATATAAGTAGAGAGAGAGCTATATATAGATAGCTATATATTGTACACATATATGAAGATTTCAACAAGGAAGTATAAACATAAATAAGTAGTAATAAAACGGTGCCCAGGAAAGAACAATGTTCTAGAATCCTTTTGTGTTTCAAAGGAGCAGGTGGTGGAGAGTGTAGATGAAAGACAAGATTAACTTTCCTTTGTTAAATCATGTTTCTCCTTCTTATGTTGAATTTAAATATAAGTTCTTAGATTCAAATCTAGCAATGCATTATGTGCATACTTAACTTGCAAGAATAATCCCACTGAAATTAATAGGATGATTTCTTCATATATAGTCAAACACATGCATAATAAATACAAGGCAAGGGAGAAGCTACTCATGTGATATGGCCGTGCATAGCACCAGTGCTGCCAAGCATGTGACACCCAGTATGTCAATGACGACACACCAGTGGTATCCTCAGAAACTGTTCCCGCACTTGCTGGAAACTGTTGTCTTCAGACTGACCATGTGGTACATACCCAGAAAGGCCTCACTGCCACATTTCCATGCTTGGAGCATGCAAACAGGAGCAGATGGACTCGGCTACTGCCAAAGTGTAAACCAAAAAAAAAACCTCACAGAAATGCACGTTGGATAGCCATCATGCAGGAAGAGCTTATTCTATCCATACCAGTAAATAAAAGTGGTAAGAGAGGTTTTCATTTGTGTTGCTGCAGAACTTAAACATCCCTTAAGGCTCTGGGGCCAACTGTGTTTTGTGTTGTACAAATATATAGTAAATGGGAAGAAGACAGTGATGCAAGCAGAGTGAAGGAATGGGTCAGAGGAAAGGATAGTACAATAATGAGAATGTATTTACATTGTCTTAAGAGTATAATGATTAGCACTAATTAAACCTATCTTTTACCTAATTACAAAATTTATTTTAAATTTTCTGGTGCTGTAGACAAAAAACAAGGAAAATAAATGTAGATAAGGGGATAACATTTAGCTGAAAACACGGATTTTAATTTCTCTCTTTGTATTCTAAAATCATATTTAAAACAAAGGACAAATGAGCAAGATCCTGGATAATATTTTTGGAAATGTGACTGAACTAATGCACTGCTAAAGTTATATGGCTTTCAAGGGGCAGGTACAAAATAGTAGTATTTTAGGTACAAATAGTATGAAGGGGTAATTACAGCATCTCCCTGAACTGTTTTAGACATACAAGGTCTGTGAACAGATGTGGATGTACAGGGTAGAGGTCAGAGGCACACACCTAACAGTAATCCCACCTGTACACACAAAAGTTCATCAAGACATACATTACACAAAGCTAATTGATTTAAAGTCAAAAATGCCTCTCAAGACCAGAGAAAAATAATGTTAGAATTTAGTTGTTCAAAGCTGGAATATAACACTGGCTTAAAAGCTAACTATGCAAGTTACCTCTCTAGAGGCTGTAAATGAATAAGACTTTTCGAGCCACTTGGCATTACCCAATGATTCTCAGAGACTATTCCAATAGAATTTAACAACCATAATAGAAACAACTTTGGTTTTAATAAATCTTTTTCTTAAAGTAAAAAGGAATTTCACCTCAGAGGTGAAATTTACTGAACCAACTAATACCTTATAAAGTTAAAGGCATAGATTTGCAGAAGAGATGTACTTAAAAGGCCTTTAACTGTCATATTGTCTCAGCCCGTGAACTAGATGATTTTCTTTCAGCTATGTGCTGTTAATTTCATTGCACTGATTAATAAACCTTGTCACTGAATTCTGGGGCCTGTTATTCTCAGGGTTACCTTTGTTGCTAGTCTCTTTTGAAAATGCTGTTTGATAGGAGCAATTTCATAACTGTTAAAACCAAAAGACAGACAATTACAGAAAATTGCAGCATTTTAAAGATGGATGCTAATTAAAGCCGTCATAAAAGGTCTGAAGGAGTAAATGCATCTCAAAAACTCAGAGAGAGATTTGGAAGCAGGGAGAGATTTGGAAAACAAGATGCTAAGTGCACCTCAAGGAAGATGTTTGCTTGAATCTGATTTCAAATCAATGATTCTAAACACAGTAACAGATTCCTTCGACAGCAAGCAGAGATTTGTAAGCCAATTAGCATGTAAATGTTGAACAGGCCTAGCACGAAATTCTAGCCAAAAATCCAGTATTGGAAAAGGAAAAACAGAACACTTTCAAGTTGGACACTCATTGTGGGGAAGGTAGTGCTTATCCCCAATTTAGAAATGCCTTTGTTATAAAGATGGGGAATGGCTTATACCTCCTATATTCTCAGGATGCCAAATGTCAGTCTGACATCAAACCAAAGGTAAGGACTAACCCAACTTGTTAACTGCTGGGTACAACAATTCCCATGGGCCACTGCACTGTGTAGTATGGCCAGAGTTTAGGAATTTATTTAGACACTCTCCACATCCATTCCCATATGTTTTCCATACTGGAACATGTTGAGGAAATGGGTGGCATGGAAAACTTTGTGAAGACATTACTGTTTTACACCTTTTCTATGAGCCTAAATTAGCTACAGTGTAATAATTAGCCTCCTTTCACCTTATTCCCTGTGCAATTTAACATATTGACTAGGGGCATGGAGAATTCAGGGCAGAACTAAAGTGACAGTTAAGCTGATTTCAGTTGCTGATATCAATCACAGCTAAAGCTGCCAACATTTTTTTGTTTTTTTTTATTAGGTAGCACATCCCATTGCTGTGCCAAACAGCATACCTATATACTTACTTTACAGGTTTACTAACTTTACCATTTGTAAGTATTACCATTAAAGAAATGTTGCCTGTAATGGTAAGATTAACAAACTGTTTTTGGCCATGCAAGTGGAAAACTATGCTCTATAACCTTAGAGGTTCGTGTTAGTATTTCCTTTTGGTTCAAGTTGCATGGGCTATTTGATCCAATAGGGATGGTTTGCATGTGTGTTTGAGCTACAAATTATTATTTTAATTTGTAGCTCAAACACAAGCAAATTTGAAGTAGCTTTGTTTTCAAACAGTTTTGGGCAAGAAACTTTTGCAGTGTGACATATGCCCTATTGTAGAATGTTGGGGTTCCAGCAGTAGCAGTGACACTGACCTGGGGGCTCCGCTACTGCCCTGCTCCACCGCTAGGGCACCTTACATTCTCTTCTGCCATGTCTTGATGATATAATAATGATAATAATAGGCAGACTGTCCATGGGTCTTTGTGTGGCTCCAGTTCAACTGAACCCCCACTAGGGTTCTCAGGCACTCTACCGGTCTGTACTATTCCACAGGCCCCACACCTGGCCTCTCTGGTCAACTGTGCCCTGCAGGGTATGCAAAGACTTACGGGATAATTGTGAGGCTCCAAATCCTCCCCTCCACCACATCCCAAGTCTTGCAGGGGTTATACTGTCATTCTCCTGTTGAGGCTTCAGCCTCATTGGCCTTTGAGGCACTAGGTCTTTGTCCCTTCTGGCCACTGGGCCTCTGGCCCCTGTCTACTGGGTCCCTGTGTGGCTAAGCCCCTGGCCCCCAGGCCCCTGTGTGGCTGCGCTCCTCCTGGGCACCAGGTCCTGGGCACCTGCATGGCTCTGCAGCCTTGCACTCTGCCCCTCTCTGAGCTCAACAGTAGCTCCAGCCTTGAGCCTGCCCCTACTAATTGCCTCACTAGTCTATTGCTCTGGCAACCTGCAGCTGCTGCCCCTGGCTTGCCCATGAGCTTCCTGATGGGACTGCTTCTATCTCAAAGAAACAGGGAACCACAGGCTCTCTGCTATAGCTATGAATAACCGTAAATTATTCTGGGATGCAAAGTTTGCAATGAAGCTAGTATGAAAGTATAGTTTTTACTCCCTCTACTTGTACTAACGCACCTGATTTTGTGTGGGGTATCTATAGTCCATTCTTTGCAAGCTGAATTTGGAGACTTGCTCAACAGAATAAACATTCTGTTGACAGCTATTCTAATACATACTGTGTGAGTTCAGTTTATCACTTCATTATTCTGGCATCCTACATTTTCATTTTTTGTGGTGGAAAGAACCACATGTGGTAGCTGCTTGCTTCTTTCTTTACTCTTTATTTTTGGACTTCTTTAATGTCTAGTCTTGAACCTAGACTGCCATTTTTACCACCACTGTTCATACCTGAATTTTCACAGCTTTCAGCTAGCCATCCTGTAGTTGTAGCATCCTTTTTCAAGCCATCTTGGTATTATACTTTTCAGGAAAACTCTACATCCCTTGTTTTCCCTTATTAATAAGAATCCCTTATTTTCACCACCCTTTCCTACCAGTTTTTTAAAGTTTAGAAAATCCATTTTAAGAGTCCTCTGCACATTTTAGCAATATCACAACTTTCAGTTTACTTATCTTGACATATGCAAATAATTCACTCAAATTGGTTATAACCATATGGCAAACCAAAACTTTGCACCAAAGAACCATTGCAAGTTTCTAGATCTGATCCATTATATTCTGTTACCTTTCTATGGTCTACTTCTGAGTTTGTAGATTAGTAACCTACTACCCACTGTTTTATCTCACTCAAAGATGGAATTTTATGCCTCCTGCCATCTGCTCTAATATCTAACTTTTTAGTATGACTCAAAAATTCAGTCTTATGACCTCAGTATGGAATTAGGTCCTGTATAATACAATAGTCTCACCTAAAAATGTCTAAACACATGCTGGCTGAAGGTGACTGTTTTTCCCTATATTTGGGGGGCCTTGTTTCTCCCAGTCTGTTTGTTTTTAATACAATTTAGTTTCGTTTTTGAACTTTCTGGAATTGTTTTTATTCAAATAGTATATTGCTCCTATTGAAACAAACTCCATGCAATAAAAATACTTACTGCAGCCCAAAAGAAAATTCTCTTTTTGGTATTAGTTTATACATATACATAAAGAATAATAAACCAACAAACAAAATCATGTGACAACATTAATTACTCATTATAGATTGAAGAGGTAAATAAATTTAATAGGGTTGTAAGCAGTGAAACAGTTAAGATTTTCTGAGTATCCAATCTCCTTGAAGTTAGTGGTATGATTTTCATTCTCTTGAATGAAAATAATATTTGGTATGGAGTGTTACCTGCTATCTTTATTGTTAAAGCTGGCATCAGTTAGTTTAATATTTTAGTCCCTGAAATATTCTGTATAAAGTATAATGCACCTATTTCATTAACATCAAGCAGCCCTGATCAATGTGCATAGAAGACAAATATTATATCTTTATTGTGACTACAGCAGAAGCAATGGGAAAATCAGAATAAGCACAGATTAGCATATATTTAGCCAGCAAAAAATGTCATTTCAATCGAATTGTAGACCTAAACATTCAATCTCACCTACATCATTAAAACACTAATGATTGATACCAGGTGGTATCAATTCAAGTAAAAATAAATTCAAGTAATTTCCAAGAAGAAAAAGGTATTGACCTTAGGAAAAAGTGAGAATTAATATTTGATTGAATACTTCCATTTAGAAAAGATTATTGGTTTCACATTTCATGACAAGTTGTGCACAGTGGCAAACTGATTGATGGAAAGAGGAAGCCAGTGGTGAGAGAAAAAGTAATGTCATAAACATTTCTATGTGGTCCTACAAGATTTGTTTTAAAGCATGAGCATCCTCTGGAGTTACCAGTAGTTTAGACCAACAAGATAACAATTATTATTTCTAACAATATAAGTGTGGAGTGGTAATGAGAAGTTTCCTTAGCGAATGGTCACAAATGAGGGCAATCATATTAAAAGCCATAGGGTTGTCATAAAACCATAACAAAGCACAAGCTTTTATAACCTTTACTCAGAAAGTTAAATAGTTTTGCTCACATAAGTAGCTTCAGTGAAAATAATGGAATTGTACTATTGCTGTTCATGAGTATACGAGTTTGTAATTAGGACTTTAACATTACACAAATTAACGTTAAAAAACCAAACCCTCAAAAACGCAACTTAGGACTCAGCTAGAAATAGGGTCATTTAAAGTAACGGTAGGCTTAAGGATCAGCTATCTCTTCCTGTATCATGGCACATGCACCCTGAATACACTTGAAATATTAGAAGTGGATATCAGGAGAGAGAAACTGGGTCCTTGTACTAAGCAACTATGTTTCAAGTTATATAGACCTCTTCAACCAACTATGGCAAGACCATGATCAGCAGCCCTGTCATATCCTAGTGGACTAGGCTAGTTCCTCTTCCAACCAGTCAAAGAAGGACATGAGAAGGAAGGTATATGCATAATTATAGTCTACTCCCTCATGATATAAGAGACAGTAGAAGTAGGAGATTCAGGTGTTGAGCTTTTTCAATTCAGATGTGGATAACTGAGGGAGTTGGATGCTATGATTGCAGAGTCGCTGGACATCATCTTTGAAACCTCGTGGAGATCAGGAGATATCCCATACAATTGGAAAAGGCAAATATAGTGCCCATCTTTAAGAAAAGGAAGAAGGAAGATCTAGCAATTTACAGACCAGTCAGCCTCACCTCAGTCCCTGGACAAATCATGGAACAGGTCCTCAAGGAATCAATTTCTAAGCACTTGGAGGAAAAGAAGTTTATCAGGAACAATTAGCATGGATTCACCAAGAGCAAATAATGCCTGACCAACCTGATTGCCTTCTATGATAAGATAACTGGCTCTGTGGATGTGGGGAAAGTAGTGGACAGAATGTACCTTGACTTTAGCAAGGCTTTTGATATGGTCTCCCACGGCAGTGGCTCTTAACCTTTTTCACACTGGGACCCATTAGCATAACTATCAGCTTGCTGTTACCCATGCCCTCCTGGTCCCTGACCCACAGGATCTCTCTCTTTCCCTTCAGCTACTGCAAGTAGCCCCCTCCCTCCCTCCTTTATGTTGCCTTCATGCGTGCTTGCTTGCTATGCTTCCCTCCCCTGCCCCAGCTCCATGAAGCCTTGCAGAATTTCCCTCAGACCTCCCTGCAGCCCTTTAAAATCTTCTAGTGACCCACGTTTGGGTTGTGACCCACAACTTGAGAAATGCTGTCCCACAGCATTCTTGCAAGGAAGCTAAAGAAGTATGGGTTAGATGAATGAACTGTAAGATGGATAGAAAGTTGGTACATGTAGCATGGCTGGAGGCATGATTGCATGAATCACGCATCAGATCATGTTATGCCTTTAACTTAACATCAAGAGAGGCCTTAACCCAGGTACAATAGAATTGTAGACAAGTAGGGCTGGAAGGAACCTCCAGATGTCACCTAGTCCAATTCCCTGCCTGAAGCAGGATCACCTGTATCCAAACCATGCGATACAAGCCATAATCTAAACACTGCATAAAACTACCCTTAACCTTGACACAGCATAGATCTAACATCCTAACCTGCCACAAATCAAGCAGCGGAACCACAGAAATCAATGTCCTGCTTCTTTAAAATGTTGTCAATATATGTTCAAGAGATCCCAGGTAGAAGGCCATATCCCTTGCTGTAGATGAAGGAAAAATCCTCATAGTCTATACCAATATGGCCACTGGGCAAAATCTTTCCTAACACCAGATACGGCAATTGGACAGACCCTGAGTAGAGGGGCAAAACTCTACCCAGAAACTTCTGACTATGCTCCCAGATGGAACATTGCCACACTCCAGTCAAAGTCTCCAGCACAGCTGTTGGGAACAACAGCTCTGAGGAAGGCTTAAAATATCCTTACACATGGAGCAGAAAGGGTGAGGGGCAGTGCAGGGACAACCAGCAAAGCCCAGAAGCATGGGAAATACCCAAAATAGAACATAAGCATCAGTGTGACTAGATAATTCTCAACCAGAGGCTGTCCAACCTGTTTTTGAACACCTCCAGTGATGGCATGTCCATAGGAACAGCTTCCCTAGGTAGTCTATTTCACTGCTTCCCTATTCTAACAGTGAAGAAGGCTTTTCTAGATATCCAATCTAAATTTACTTTGCTGCAAATTCAAGCCATTGGTTTATGAATACTCTATACACAAATTAATAAGCTACTAAACTGGAAAATGTGGAGGGGCAGGGAGAGCTTGTCTTAGGTACTCTGGCCTGGAAAAGTTACCATAGGATCTAAGGGGTAAATGAAATCAAAGGGTGCTTAGACATGCCCTGGGAGTTGGAGTTGGAGAGGAGCACTATATGCATCAGCATCCCTATGCTGGAAAGTGGCAGTGGGGAAGCTTTAACTAAAGTAATTACCATGCTCCAGAAGACTTGATAAATAGAGTCTGCTATGATGTACCAAAGTCTTTAGTGCCATGATGTGCCACAGAGGCTGCTCTGGGATAATACCCTCACATACTGACAGATTAAAAAATAGTAGATCCATACCACGTATGACAAGTTTATATAAAGTAATCTTTGGTTATTCAGGACAGCAATAGTAATATAGAAGTAGAAGGACATCCAGATTCCTTGGGGAATGCCCTAAGAACTTAACAATTTAAAACTAGGAAAGTGTTCTGTATTGAATAAAATCATCTCTTAAAATCTCATGTTAGAGACAATCTGCTCTATATAGCATTTTTCCCATTTATATTGTATTTTCTAATATTTCTGTGAGAGTTGGCTTGTTCATAAATAGGTCATCTTGCGATTAGAAATTGGATGCAGGTGACTGGGTTCCTATTCCTAACTGGCAGAAACTTGAAGAAGTGATTGGATTCTATATATAAAATTTGTTCCTATTTTTATAGTGGCTAATCACACTTCACTGTAAGATCGTATATAAACCACATAGTATTCACACTTTTGAATTCAGTGCACTCTGTACTGGCTCAGATTTTTGGATAACATTGCATACAATGTTAATTGTTAGACCTCCACTCAATGAAGCACCCAACAACTAGGGGGACAACCATCCAATCGCTCATGGATCCTGGTACTCATTAGCCAGAGCAGGCAGAGAGCAAACACCAGCACACATTGCTTGCAACAGCTTTATTCAGAATGAAGATAGCTTTGGGTAAGCTCCCTCAGACACACAGCTCGTGAAACCAGGGGAGCAGCGCTGAGGGTATAATGGGGAATCAATGAAATATCTATAACTGTGTTGTCTTGTGTCTGATTTGGATGAAACCTGCAGGGGTGGAAGCTTCTGCTAAGAGTATGAAGCCTGCCAAGTTTCAAAAAGATAGATGCAGGGGTTTGGGGGGGAGAAATGCAGCCCAAATTCTTGAAAGCAAAACTCGTATCTTGTGTGTGTGTTTAGTCATAGTGGGGTGAAAACTGCAGGGGTGGTCAATCCTGCTGAGGCCACAAAGCATGCCAAATTTCAAGGTGATAGGTGCAGGAGGAGTCTGGCTTCTAGGGCCCTGCACCTCTGACTGCTAACAGGGAAAAATCATGACATAGATGATCCTGTGTGTGTTAAGGCACAGTGGAGTAAAAGCTGCAGGCCTGCTAGTCTCTGCTGCAGCCATGAGGCCTACCAGCTGTCAAGGAGATAGGTGCAGGGTTTCTGAGTTCTCGGGCCCTGCACCACTAGCTGCTGGCAAAACTCCTGACATGGGTGCTTGTGCAACTGACTGTGTCCATCTTGGGTCAGTTGAAAGGATCAATACATACAATATACTCCTTAGTCTGTGGTTTTGTAGGTGTTAATTCTTGCTCATTAACTGGTTACATTAGCTAGCTCCTGTGTATTGAGCTGTTCCCTGAGTGAATCATAATTGATTGGTAACTGGTAACACAGTAGCTTAGCAGCCAGGCGTGCAGTAGTCCCCCCTCCCCAAGACAGATACAGTTGCACAAGCACCCATATCATGAGTTTTGCCAGTCAGCAGCTAGAGGTGCAGGGCCCCAGAACCCAGAAGCCTTGCACCTATGTATGTCCTTGAAACTTGGCAAGCTTTGTGGTCTCAGCAGGGGACACCATGCCTGCAGTTTTCACCCCCCTGTGGCGTAACACATACACATGACATGAGTTTTGCTTTCAAGAATTTGTGATCCCAGCGTGTACTCCTACCAGTGGAGGGGGGTCAGACTAGATGATCTGGTCATGTCCCTTCTGACCCCAAACTACTATGAAACTATGAGAAATCACCTGAATTAAAATCAGATGAAAGTCAATAAGGACAAGTGCAAAAAGTACGGAAAATAGCATGGTATGATCAAATGCACAATTACCAAATGGGGAATAACCACTTAAGTTACTTGGGATTTATAGTGGACTGCAAGATGCATATGAATGAAGTGGGCTATTGTGGCAAAAAAGAAAAATAAATAAGTAGTATCAATAGTAGTATAGGTTGTAGCCATGTTGGTCTAAGGATGTAGGCAGACAATGTTCTTTGGGTAAATCTGGTATCTTTTATTAGACCAACTCAAATAGCTGGAAAAATTCTTTGCAAGCTTTTGGGTACAAATACCCATTATCAGGCTGAGAAAACATCTGCAGTTGGTGTGTGATCTTCCTGGATGGAAAGAATAGCAAAGAAGCCAGAGGCTGGTACGCATGCAAGAAAGGCAGTCAGTGAAGATGTAAATTGATGAGTCAGTAGATGAGAGGCAGGGGTGGGGAGGGGAAGTGTAGCTGGTAAATAGCGGAGAGGTACCTGAGAAGTCAGATGTTAGGCAAGTTTATAATGTTATATTATTTTATATTTAAAATAATTAGTAAGTCATGAAAACTTGCAAAGAAGAATTTTTCCAGCTATTTGAGTTGGTCTAATAAAAGATACCAGATTTACCCAAAGAACCTTGTCTGCCTATAACAATAGTAGAGTATTTTAACAGGAATGCCACATGCTAGCTATATGAAGGGATTCTTTCATTCTGTTCAGTACTTGTGAGGCTTCACCTGGAATATTGTGTCCAGTTTGGGTACCACACTTCAAGAAATGTGGACAACTATGAGACAGTCTAGAGTAGGACAACGGAAATAAGAGATCGGACCAACATAGCCAGGGCCAGTGGCTGTACAATTGGCCAGCCATATGCTGCAGGGGAAAGCCTCTGCATTCCCCATGCTTCCACTGCTCAGTTTGCAAGGGGAGGGTTAGACTTGGTGACACTCTTGTTCAGTCTTTTTCAGACTCAAATATCATGCTTATATTTACAAACAACACTGAAAAAAACTGGTGTTGAATAAAATGGTATTTTGTTTAAAAAAGGAACCTGTTTTTCAACCATAAGATAAACTATGAAACCCATGTATGGTTTTAGGTTATTTCATTTTCATTCAAAAATCATGTAGATATTTAAGTAGTTAAAAAACAAACAAAATAACCAACCAACCAACCAAAAAAGAAAAAAACCCACACACTTCCTTTTTCCATGCCAAGACAAATGCAAGGTTTGATTCACAAGTTTTCATCCCTCTTTGGTCTGGTCACATTGAAATGACTGGCTTTACAGCCATCTAAAACATGGTTTATAAGCCAATATATTTATTCTTTCCACATAGGAATAGAAGAACTAAATATCAAGTGTTTCATCTTGTACCATTAGGTACTTTCTTTTTCCAAGAATGATCTTTAAGTTAGATTGCTCAATGGGGAAGTATTTTGTTAATACAAGCATTCAGTGGAAAGTGAGAAGTCACAAACACTGCAGCTAATACTTTCTGTCTGCCACAGACAAAACCTGGAGACCTCCTAGGGAGAAATCCATGACTTGGTGGAAATAGGAATGTAGCCCATATGTTTCTGCTAGGGGAAGTAAGGCGAGGGGTCAGGTGTGGGGTGCTGGCTAGTTTTATTCCCAAGGAAACAGAGTAAATACATTGCAGAAAGAATTTTCTTGGCTCTAAACCAGAGACAAACTGTTTGGGCCCTGTGAGCTAGGTTAGGGTCACTGGACTGCTCTGTGGGCCAGAGTGGAACTGGTTTCCTGTGCAACCCCTGCAGCACTGGGTACAGCCTGTGCACTACACACAGGATACACTGGCTACAGAGCTTACTAAGCATATGGCATGCAGTGCCAGCACAGGATGCACGCATCTGGGCTGGACCCAAAGCTTCAGGCAGCTCTGCACCCCAGAACTTTTGTACCACATGCAGTATTGGTCCAGCCCTTGTGCTGGCTGGAGCAAACACCCCATTCTGTCCCCAAATGCACAGGGATCCCCAGGGCTGCCACATGCTGCATGTGCTATGTGGGGTTGGATTGGCAAGGAGCACTGCAGGCAACTGAAGGGGGTAGCACAGGGCATGTGCTGCATGCAGTACCCTGCTGGACCGGCCCTTCACACTGGTTCTGCCTGGCTCCATCCAGACTGGCCTTGGAGTCAGCATGCAGAGCTGGTCCATCGGGGCACCACATTCAGCATGTTTTCTAAACTGACCCTCTCTGTGGTACGCACCACCAAGTTCAGCCTGCTCACCACATGCAGTATGTGGGGTCAGAGCTAGCTCATGGGGTTGGGACCAACAACCCAAAGCCATATCTGGCCTGTGGGCCCTGTTTAACACTCCAGCTCAAAACTATTGAAGTTCTCATGTACCCCATCAAGATGCCTAGTAACATATAAGAAAAAATACACAGTCAAGAGGAATGCATCAAGAGGGAACAGAACTAGCTGTTCCACAAGAAGGCTGGCTATGGGTCACCTTGTCAAGCAGGCACAGCTGTCCCTATCCAAGGTATCCATCTAATGAGCAATAATTATGGGACACTCAGACCAGGAGTAAAGGAACAGACATTAATGACTGAGGAAGAGGAAATGCATGTCTCCTAAGTGGAGAGGCCCAGGGACACCATGCCCAAGAAGATGGAACAAAGGGGAATGGCTGGTGAAAGTTGCCTTCTGGTGGCCTGTGCATGCATCTGCCAAACTGACTTGTCATCTCAGGAGGTGGGCTATCTGCCTGAAGTCAAGATCTGAGATGTTATGTAAAGGCTGAGGTTCATGCAACTCTCCAGCTACTGCATGCTGTTCATCCACAAAGGTACCGATTCTGCTGCCAGATATAACCCTCTTCATTTCAGAAGCAGCTACAAGACTTTGGGAGTGAGGGTGAAGGAGGCAGGGGGGTAAAATGTCAGTCTCAGAAAGGGACAGATGAGGACTGAAAATGAACACATGAATAGGCAGGCAGTGTCAACAGAAGTAGTTTGGCTTCCTTCATCATATGGTATTTCATGAAGGAGGATTGCTGAGTGGAGCAAAGGCTAATTGAGTGAAGGACTATACTTTGTCAACTCTGTTTGATGAGAGTTGGCGATTGTCCAACGGGTAAGTAAAGGAGAGAGGCTACAGAAAAACAGTCTATAAATAACTTCAAAGAATGAGGACTTCAGAAGAGAAGGAGAAAAAATAGCAGAAAATTCAGAGAGGGCTAAAGTATTTTTTCCTCTCTCTATCTCTTTTTTGTTTTTATTTGTTTGTTTGTTTTGCTTCAGGTCTTCAAGAAAAGTTAGTTGTGACCAGATACAGAACAGAATTTATTCTAAAAAGGGCATAGTAACACAGTCTTGAATAGGAAAACTAGAAGGCAAACAGTATTTATATTCAAGTTGAGTTGTCAGGGTCCAAAGAAATTCATACTAGAGTACTAGGAACTAGTTAGTGTGATCTCTGAACCATTAGTGATTATCTTAAAAAATTCATGGAGGACAGAAGAGGCATCAGAAGACTGGAGAAGGGCAAATAATAAAATTAATTTAAACAGGGGAGGAAAAGTAAGTCTAGTGCATCTAGAGTTCAGCCAGGCCAACTTCAATAGCTGGACAAATACTACAGTAAATTATTTGTAAACAAATTTAAAATGTATTATCCAGAGGATAATAGAAGTGATAAACACCTCCCACAAGGATATAACAAAACAATCTCATTTCTAGGGTTTATAAGCCTGTAGGGCAGGTTGTGGGCAGACTGCTGTCACTAATACTACTAAACACTGCAAGGGCCTGAGCTGAGATGGCTTAGGTTGTGAACAGTGAGAGAGAGAGATGCACACAAGGTGGGTACTGTCAGTTACTTAACTGAGGGCCTACTTATTAATTACCAAGGCAAGGAAGTTGGGGCCCATATAAACCCCAGGCTGGAGCTAGGGAGTTCAGTTCCCTGCTAGTAGCGAAAAGGGAAGGAGCCTCCAGGGAGGAAGTGCCCAGTGACGCTGCAACTGACTGATATGCTGCACCTAGGGCTAATGGGGCTCCATAAGCTCCACAGTACCCTTGCCTACTAGACACTTAGTGCCAGGCATGAAGTTTGATGCTTTTAAAGGATCACAGCACACCCTGGTCTTTTATAAAATGTTATAGCCTAGGGGCTTAGGTTTTGTTTGCTGTTTATATCACTGGTGATTTGGAGGAGGCCTCACTGGGGGCCCACTACAGAGTGGGGACCCAGGCGCCAGCATGGGCACAGTGACAGGGCTGCGGAGAGCCCAGAGAGAGGACACAGGAGGGCCAAATTACAGCAAGTCCTGGACAGGACAACGGTGGTGCCATCTGTGAGGTTTGGGGCATGGTAAAGGGGTGGTTGGAGCCACTCATATAACCCATAAGGTTGGAGTGTCCTGGAACATCTATTTTGAAATGGGACCCACAAGGGGTCCGGGACCCACAGCATTCAGGGAAGCCCATTAGGACTGTGCCCAAGTAGACTTAAAGGCAGCCTCCCTACTCGGTACAATTGCATCAAGACGTGGCGGGCAAGAATAGAGGGTGCCCAGTGGGCTGAATTTGCATGGTCAAGGGAGCTTAGGGATAACACAGCCATCCTTGAGGACCCCATCCCATGACAGGCCTGTCACAAGGGGTCATACTAGAGCTGCTTTTGGCAAGGGCTTGGGTTGTTTGGGGACTAATTTGATCCATTGAACTGGAGGTAGCGTGGGGGTGGGGTTCATATGACCCCAGGGAACCGATTGAGGGATCAAAGCTAGCCTGCAAGAGGGAGAGACTGGCATAAACTGATGAGCCTAAGGCACTTATTCCCTCCCTTCCCCAACTTTTCCTGACTTGTTCTCTCCCTCTCTATTCCCTATAAATAAGTATGAATAAGCTAAGACATAGCTTTAGCATTTTATTTTGGTAGGAAGTTTTTTTTCCTTCTCTCTCTCCTTCTTTGATCCACTGTTTTATGTTGTATAATTATTATGTTTATGTTATTTTTCACTGTGTGATTACTGTTTTACTGATTTTTACTGTTTGATTTTTATTGCTACTGTATGATTTAGGTTTACATGTGTAAGTTAGCATAAGTAATGTCAAGTTATATCAAGTTTCCATTTTCCATGTCAAGCCTCCATTTTGTGTCCTCTGCTCGGGTATAATCATGAATCATGTCTAACCAGTCTCGTGTAAATTGGTTCCTGAATGAATGTGGATGAATGAGGGTGCTTGAGATACAATGGAATCAGGACTACTGAATAATCAACTCAATGACTGGACCATCAGCTTGATGACTGGATTATTACCTCGCATTGACTCACCCAGGAACCATGAACCTCACCCAGGAACAGTACAGAAACCCAGCGTTTGAAACACAAAGACCTTACAGAAACCAGCAACCCCACCATTGTGTCCTACCAGACAATGAGGACACCTTGATCTGCACATAGGCATCTGCGCAGGACTGTCCTTGCCTGGACATTTCCCTCCCATAGGAGACATAGGTAGCCCACCCCTATAAAAAGGTTGGTAAAGTGTGACTTCTTTGGGATGCCCTCTCCATCTGGACCAGCACTACACCATGCCACCTAGCCACCCAGAGGCCCTGCCAGTGATCACTTCTGGACAACACTTTGCTGGAGAAGACCCCAACTGGCCATTAAGGATCAGCTCACAGCCCAGGATAGGTAACTATCACCCACCTTCCTTCCCCAAGCATGGGATCTAGACTCTGTCCCTATACACTTTAACTTCAATCTCTCCAACAAGCCTTTTTGTCTCCTGCTACCATTGGGTGAGCAGATGCATGTGTGCGTGTAGAAACCAATAACTTCATGAGCTGTACAGTATACTGCTTGTTTAATGAAACTGATAATTTAGAATCCAAGTTGGGTTTTGTCTTGCAGATCTCCCAGCCCTACTCCAATTCATGCTTTCTGCCCCTTTGACCTTCCTCCCATGTCTCTCTGCCTTTGGCTTCTCCCCAATCCCAGTCTCTTTCTGCCTTCTCTCCCTGATCTTTCCTGTCCCCCTCTCTCTGTTCTCTGGGTTCTGCCTTCTCTCCCCAAACTTCTCTGCATCTCCCTGCTTGCCACCTCTGCCCTGCTGCCTCCACAGTCTCTCTCCGAACTTCTCTGCATCTCCCTCTGTTCTCCAGCTTCTCACCTCTGCCCTGATGCCTCCCCCTTTTCTCCCCAATCTTCCAACCAGCCCGATTCCTCCCAGCTCCACCCGTAGCCTCTACCAACTCCCGGCTCTCTTTCCTGGGGCTTGGCACCACCCATCACATATTTGATCTCCCAGCTTACCTTTGCCACCTCCAGTAGCTCCTCACAGCCTCTTCCCAGCAGCACCTGCAGCTCCCTGCACCCACAGCCTCTTCCCTGAAGTTTTTCCCAGTGCCCAGAGCCCCAATCTGACTCCCAGCACCCAGAGCCTCTCTCTGGCTCCCTGCAGCCATTCCTGGCTCCCCAGCTTGCAGCCACAGCTCCCCCATCCCCCCCTGGAATGCCTCTCCAGTTCCTGGACTCTCCCAGTTTCAGTTTCCTTGCTCCCCAACCTACCTCTTGACTCCTCACAGTCTCTTCACTCTCCCTCCAGCTCCAGCCCCAGCCCCAGACTCTGTGCTGGCTTCTCCCCAGCATCACTCCCTCACTCTGCCAGCTTTCCGCATTTTCCTTTGATCAATCAACACCAATTAACCTTAAGTTACCCTAAGTCCTATAAACCTCAAGTAACTCCAGCTCTCCTCTACTCTGCTAGTTCTAATCCCGGCCCCAGCAACTTTAACTCTTGGCATTTTCACTCTCTTTTTTTTTCCTCTCTTAACCCCCATCCATCTCCCTCTTTCTGGAAATCATTGACCCTTGATTCCACCTCCCATAGTCACCAAGCAACCTAGCTACCCCAAGCACAAACATGCACACCACACCACCCAAGTCAGGAACTCACCTGTGTGTATGTGGTGTGTGAACTGGCAAATAAATATATTTTTTTTGGCATGATATATGAATTAATAATCTGTGTATGTGTATTGGGTGTCCGGGTATTGACAACTGATTTTTGTCTAATTTTTGGTGTGTATAGTATTCGTGTGCTTAGATTGGTAATCTCGGATGTTTATGTGCCTGAGCTGCTAGTGTATGTATGTGCCTAATAGAACTGTGTGTGTATACACCTAATTGATTTGTGTGCATATATATGTGCAATTGTGTCACACCCTCCTGTCTAACAGTGCAATGTTGAGATCCTGAAAGTTGGTCTGGCCCTACAGGACAACAAAGGGAGTCAAAGAATTGTAATAATTTTCCTTCACCATGATGTGGTGGCACTGTGCCATTTTTCTCTCTCTCCTCCCCCCCCCCCCAGCTTGTGTTTTACCTACTCAGTTTACATCTTCACTGTCTGGCTTACATGTATAACAGTCTCTGTTTTCTTTACCCTTCATTCCATCCAGGAAGAGCACACACCAACTGCAGATGCTTCCTCAGCCTCATGAAGGGTTTTTAAACCCAAAAGCTTGCCAAGGTATATTTCTCCAACTCTTCAGTTGGTCTAATAAAAGATATCAAATTTACCCAAAGAACCTTGTCTGCTGTGTGTGTTTGTGTATGCATTTGGCCATAGCAGGGTCAGGGAGCACGGAGAAGAGGTAGACACCCCCACCCCAGCAGGGTCCCCCCAGCCTCCCCTGCCAGCACTAGGAGGGGAAGGGGCCCTCCCCCGTCCATCCCAAGTACCCAGCTCTCATGGGGGCAGAGGACCTCCAATTTTGTTCTTGCCCCAGTACACCTTAATCTGCTTCTTTACATATGGCAGCAGTTGGAGTTAGTGAAGGGCACACTACACCTCAAAGTGGGGTCAGAGACTCAAGCTCTGGGAAAGGAGCAGCTGCTTGGGAAATCTCCACAGGGAGGTGAGCCCTCATAGACTGGCCACTTAGGCATGAAGATAAGAACCAGAACCCTCTGGAGCAGGGGTTGATGACTCCTGCGTTGGGGCTTATTAACCCCAAACAAGGAGGATTATGCCTGCTTAAAGTGGCAGCTCATCATACACTCACTCTCACTTTTATACTTCTCTCAGTCCTGTTTTCCTGATCTCGATTTTCTTTTTCACTGACAGCCACTTTCCTACCTTGTATTCTATCTCTGTAATGTCTCCAACCTTTTTTTTTCCCCTTTTCCCCTGCTCTCTTCCCCTTCTCCCCCCCCCACCCCGCTTTAACTTTTGTCTAATTAGGGCAGAGGCCTGGGCAGGAAGACTCTCCAGAGTGGGTGGGGGGAGGGGGAGCAGGTCCCTAGGCTAGGTAAGTGGCCTGAAGATTTCAGTATGCTAAACACTAGGGCTGTGCAAAGCTTTGGTTGCTGATTCATTTGGCGGACATTCGGCTGGATTCAGTGGCTGAATCTTGGAATTCAAATCAAATCAGGAGACTCTTTAAGATCTCTGAATTGAATCAGAACCCTCTGAATCGATTTGGAGAAACTGGACAATTCAGACATAGATACAGCTTTAATTTTTTTTCTATATATCTCAAGGTACCAGGCGGCTCGTGAATGCTGAGATGGTGGGACAGATGGAATGTCCCACAGGAGTGAAGGGGAATCCCCAGCACACTCAGCAGCAGACTCAGAAGTGGACCAAAAGCACTTCCAATCCACTTCCAGGTCCACCAGGCAATACACTGGGTTGGGGGGTGCTCCCCCTGCACCACCCCGGCTTGGCAACTGGAGCCTCCTGGGTCTGGGGGGGCATCCAGGGTACCCCTGTGGCCGATAGCCGAGCTGGGAGGGTATGGGGGAGCCCCACAGTGCATTCCCCAGCAGATCCCCAGAAGTGGACCAGAAGCACTTTCAGGTTCGCTGCCAAGCATGTGGGGGCCCCTCTGCACTCACGTGGGACCCTCCATCCACCCCACCATTGCAGCATTCATGAGCCATGCCTGGTACCTCGATGTAAAAAAAATTAAATTAAAAAAATAAATAAATAAACAACCCCCCCCCCCACACACACACATTTAAAGCTGTGTCCATGGCCAACTCACTGATTCTCCAGATCAGCATCGACTCTTCAAATTCAGATTCTGCCGAATCGAATTGGGACAGTGATCCAAATTAACAAATCACAGTCCCCAATTTGGCCTGAAACCAAATTGAATATGGCCTGTTTTGCACATCCCTACTAAGCACTCCATCTACTTAGGAGCCTACCTTCAGATATTTTCACTTAGGAGACAGTTTAAGTGAATGTGATAGTGAAAGCTATCTCCTAAGATATTCAGACAACTTCATTACCAACCTGATTGTTCCATGTTGAGGCCTGGGTGCAGGACACGTCTGAGTCTCCTTTTTATTGCTTTACAGCAGTTGCATCTCAGCACAGCTGTATTGCTGTGCTCTGCTATACATTTGGTTGCTGTATGCTAGGGTCTGGCATGTTTTGGGCCTGGCACATGTAGCTTTTGTGGCTCTGTGTCCTGACCAATGCAGCACAGTTGTTGCTGGTTGGTGGTCAGGCTCTTTTCTGTTTGGCTTTTCTCTAAATTCTCTTGCAATCTTCCTGTCCCAACAGACCTGGGATTAGGATTAAAAACTTTGGGAAATAAGTTGCTGATGAGAACTACAGTTTACCCTTCAAGTCCACCATGTGGAGGTGAGGATCAGCACTATAGTTTTACAGAGAGCAATAAGGGGCCATTTGCAACGCAGAAGTACCTATGCTCTCTAGCAGCCCACTGAAGCACAGGGGACCAATGGAGCAGGTCACTGGACTCCCCAGTGTGGGCCCTCTTTCCAGCAGGTGCTGCAGGGCAGGTATAGGGTTGCAGGCCCCCAGAACTGCCTTTTTCTGGACTCACAAGTCCTAGACCGCCTGGATATGGGTAAACACCCCCCAAAGAGGGTGCCGCCTATAGACTTTGTTTTGTAATTTATAGTGTTTTACAATTATAGTCAATGTTTATTTTAGTTTTTCTTTGTGCTTTGTAATAAATCTGGGTTTCATGGCTACACCGTGTGCGAGAAAAGAGATATGGGTTTTATGGGACACATATCCATGCCAGACTCACACAAGACCAAGGGCTTTGTGTTTTTATCTGGGCAAAGCCTTGCTGTTTGTACAGGGCTGGGGACTGGAGCAGGCTTAAGCTCCACTGTGCTGGGCACTGCATGGACATAGAGGGAAAGTTGTGCCATGCCTGGACAACCTGAACTTCTAATGAGGCTGGGTGGACATGGGCAGAACACTAATCCCCAATGGAAGCAAAGTGACTCTCCCAAGGCCATTTGGGGCATCAGTGGCAATGCAATTCTCTTGCATATAAGAGCACTCCCCTGCTGTTTCCCAGCCCCAGGGAAAGCAGGGCAAAGTAAGGGAAGACACATATCTATTCACCCAGCCTTGCGATGCTGGGGACAAAGGTGCTGGTGGGGCTCCCTGGGTCATTGCCTGTATTACAATGTTGTTCCTCCAGGATTCAAAGAGCCTTGCCTACCTTGACCAAACAGGACCAAATCTGAAGCTGGGCAGAAGGGCCATGTGGTTGGACTCAGACATCTCCAGCCCAGCCTGCCCAGAGCGGAGCAAAGCAGCACTGGACCCCAGCATGGTGGGGTGGGCAGGAAAGGAAGGTGGGGGGAAGAAGGATGCAAAAAAGGGATGTGGGTAACCTGGAGAGGGTCCAGAGGAGGGCCACTCGTATGGTTAAGGGCTTGCAGGCCAAGCCCTACGAGGAGAGACTAAAGCACCTGAACCTCTTCAGCCTCTGCAAGACAAGGTTGAGAGGCGACCTTGTGGCTGCCTATAAATTCCTATAAATGCCTATAAAGGGGTGCAGAAGGGAACTGGTGATGCTCTACTCACGAAGGAGCCCATGGCAGTCACTAGAAATAATGGCCATAAGCTAGCAGAGAGCAGATTTAGACTGGACATTAGGGGGAACTTCTTCACAGTTAGAGTGGCCAAGGTCTGGAATGGGCTCCCAAGGGAGGTGGTGCTCTCCCCTACCCTAGGAGTCTTCAAGAGGAGGTTGGATGGGCATCTGGCTGGGGTCATCTGAACCCAGCGCTCTTTCCTGTCTATGCAGGGGGTCGGGCTCAATGATCTATTGAGGTCCCTTCTGACCCTAACATCTATGAATCTATGAAAGAGCCTAGAATAGGCTGCATTTGGCAGGAGCTGAGGTGACATATTGTACCAACCCACTGGGGACCCACACTGGCCCATGCTTGTGAGGGAGAGCAGACACCTTTAAACTGTGAGGTGCTGGAACACGTAGAGCCTGGCTGGTTTTACTGGAACCTGAATGACTGTCTGGAGGTCTAGCCCGGGACCCCAGCCCCGTTGGAGCAGCATGGACATGCAAGAAGATATACAGCTGAGACCCGCAAGTTGGAGAGGGACAGAAAGAGCATCCAATGCAGGAAGACTGAGATGGGGGAGGTGAAGTGAGCTTCCCAAGGTCAAGAGGGCAGTCTGTGGTGGAGCTGTCATGCTCTAGCCACTACACTACCCTGTCTCTCTGGGGCAGAAGGGACCATTGAAGCCTCTGCCAGGATATGGGGCAGGGTTGGTGCCATAAAAGAGACTCAGGAAGGGGTGATAGTGCAGGGTAGGACAGTGTGAGGCTTTGGACAGAGCTTCAGATCTGGAGAAGCTTCATACACTTTGGCTTCCAAAGCAGCATATCCTGGTCGAAGTGCTGGCTTCAGTAGGCTTTCCAAAGTGGTTCAGAGCTTCCAAAAAGCTTTGGAAAAGCTTCAGAGGCACTTCGGTGATCCAGCTGTAGGATATAATGAGGAAACAATGAAATATCTATAACTTAGTTGTTTTTTGTCTGATTTGGATATTTTCAGAGATTATAGTCTCTTCTGAGAAAATGAAGCCCACCAAGATTCAAGAAGATTAGAGCAGGGTTTCAGGAGGAATTGCCCCCCAAATTTCTGAAAGCAAAACTGATGTCATGTGTATGTGTTACATCATAGGGGGTGAAAACCGGAGGAGTGGTGGCCTTGGCTGAGGCCACAAAGTCTGCCAGTTTTCAAGAAGATCGGTGCACGGAGGTGTGGGAAACTGTACCCCAAATTAATGAAAGCCCCAAATTAGTGAAAGCATAACTGATGTCACGTCTATGTGTTACATTAGGCGGGGAGTTAAATCTGCAGGGTTGGTGGTTCCTGATGAGGCCACAAAGCCTGCCAAGTTTCAAGAAGTTTGGTGCAGGGTTTGGGGGGAAACTGCACCTCAAGCTGCGGACAAGCAAATCTTGTGACATGGGTAACACTGTGTGTGTTAAGGCGCTGGAGGCTGAAAACTGCAGGCCTGCTAGCCCCTGCTGCAGCCACAAAGCCTGCCAGCTGTCAAGGACATAGGTGCAGGGCTTCTGGGTTCTGGGGTCCTGCACCTCTAGCTGCTGACTGGCAAAACTCATTCCATGAGTGCTTGTGAAACTGATTGTCTCTGTCCTGGTTTGTGGGAGAAACTACTGCACGCCTGGTTGCTAAGCTGTTGTGTTACTAGTTACCAATGAATCGTGATTCACTCGGGGACCAGCTCAATACACTGTACCTAGCTAATTACCATTAATTAACACCCACAAAAACAGAGACTAAGGAGAGGAAATAATCAACACAGACAATCAACTACCCCAAGACAGAGAGTCAGTTACACAAGCACCCATGTCATGAGTTTTGTCCATCAGCACCTAAGGGTGCAGGGCCCCAGAACCCCCCTGAACCAATGCCCTTAACAGCTGGAAGGCTTCATGGTTGCAGCAGGGGCTGCCATCCCTACAGCTTTCACCCTGCTGCGCATTAATGCACACATGGTCACCCATGTCATGAGTTTTGCTTGTCCGCAGTTTGAGGTGCAGTTCCCCCCAAGCTCCTGCATTGATCTTCTTGAAACATGGTAGGTTTTGTGGCCTCACCAGAAGCCACCACCCCTGTAGTTGTAACACATACATGTGACATAAGTTTTGCTTTCAAGAATTTGGGGTGCAGTTCCCCACAAACCCGTACACCGATCTTCTTGAAACTTGGCAGGTGTCATTCTCTCAGCAGAGGCTACCATCCCTGCAGGTTTTGTCCAAATCAGACAAACAACAACAAAGTTGTAGCTATTTCATTAATTCCTCATTATACCCTATGGCTAGATCTTCGAGGCGGCTCTGAAGCTTTGGAGCTGCTTCGGCCAAATCAAAGCAGAAATCTGGTCCAGAGCTCTGGATCGGATCCCCGGCATCCAAAGAGCCTGGATCTAAAGCTGGATCAGATTGCTGCCAATTCGCACAGGCCTAGTGCAGGGTTACCCCTGCCAGAAGGACTTCTGAGGACTCTGGGCTGTGGTGCTTGGGGGCATAGAACAGGCAGAGGATTTGGGGTAATTCTGGGATATCCATCCTTCACTACATTGCAAACCAGTTCAGCGTGGCTGCTTTCATGGCCATGTTGGCAACTTGTTAGGTATGCCACCTGCTAAAGGAGATCTCTTCAAACACAATTATCCACCTGGTGAATCCACAGCAAGACATAGATGGCTTCAATAAGAAGGGGTTCCTAAACTGCATGGGAGCTTTATATAGCACTCACATCCCAGTGCTGTGCCCTGCAGGGAGGGGGAGGGCTTTCAGGAATAGGAAATGATATGCTTCCATGATCCTACAAGCCATCATGGGCCACTGAGGCTGGTTCATGAGAATTTATACAGGGTGGGCCGGCAGCATGCATGATATGCATGTGTTCAGAAACTCCCCTCTGCCTGGCCTTGTGGAGAAAGGACACTACTCACCCAGCGTGGAGGAGACAGTGTTCTGCAGTGTCGCCATTCCCTGGTTATATTAGCAGACTCTGCCTACCCTCCAAAGCCCTAGCTCATGAAGCCTTATGGAAAAAATATCAGTGACCCTCAGAAGCTGGTTTTTGACTACTGTCTGAGCAGTTGCAGGATGATCACGGAATGTGTGTTTGGCTGACTGAAAAGATGATGGAGGGCACTTATGTGCTGGCCTGAAATGGAGCCAGAAAGTATCATGGCCATTGTAGTGGCAGCCTGCATGCTGCACTATATCTGTGAGAGCTGCAGAGAGGTTTGCAAGGAATCAGGGGAAGAAGAAGTGCAACAGCAGTGGCCAGGCAATAGAGATGTGTCTGGGCAGCAGCAGCACAGGGACTGAGGAGAAATCCTCAAGGAGAGGCTGGTCGGGCAGCCCTTGCATGTGATTGGCTGGCAGGATATATTGCTGACAACAACACCTAGGAATGCTTTGTTCTTTCTCTTGGTTATGTTGAAATAAATTCATTTACACTTCAAATCTCTATCTGTATACAAGGGTGCGAGCTGTTGCAGATGGGGGGACAGGCAGGGGAGGAAGGAGGAAATATGGATTGGGCTAGGGGTTTGCTGCTTCCAGACTGTAAGTGGTTTGGGGGAGGAGGGCATTACATACCATTGCCTACATCTGAATAAGCCCTGCACCCCCCACCCCATGTGGGTGAGAAGGTTAACTATACCTCTTGGTGGGCTAGGCAGGTGGGGGCCAAGCCAAATCCACATTTTCAAAAACATTCACAACACACAGCCAAAAGCTGTTGTCGCATATGTTACACTACACAAACAGTTTGATGGTGGAACCTGGGCAGGGAATGGGAAGGTGCAGTGGAAGCCCCCATTGGAAACTGTACAAAGATCAATGAGCTCAGGAATGCTGGGAAATGTAGTCCAAAAATACCAGAACAAAAAAAAAAAAAAAAAAGAGAGAAGAGAAGAGCTCAACACCACCACCAACATTGACAGCAATCACCAGTCAACTGGGTGGCAACAAACACCTACACATCTGTTACTCAAACCCTGATTGGCCCTTGGGGCCTAGCACTACTCCCACACGCCAGGATTGGGCACTGGGGCTTGATGGCTAGAAAATGGTATTTAGAGGCTTGCTTTTGGGACCTGGCTTATAGGCTACATCAATATAGATATATGCATTAGAACAGTAGTCCAGGGCAGCAGCAAGGGTTAATTGATTTCTAAAGGCCAGGTCACACAGTTCTCATAGCCTTTAAAGCAGACAGGGTGTCTAACACAACAAGGCCAACAGATATACACATAGCTTGGGAAATCACTGTTCAATAATATGAGATAAGGTAGCATCAGCTCACTAGGCCCCAGAGCAGGGGACCCAAGAGTTCTGGTTTTGGGGGAGCAGACCAAATTAGGAAAAGACCTGAAAAGCCCAAATTAGGATGTGTGCATGTGATGGGTTTGTGAAACAAAGGAATATGCTGACAGGACAGAATATGGACAGTATGGCGACCACAGAGAGACCAATAAGCAATAGCCATGGATGAAGAGTCATCAGGAGGGGGAAAGACTAAAAAAGCAGAGGCTTTAGAGCAACAAAGGGTCCCCATCCCAGAGAGGGGAACCCAAGGCACCATGGACAAAAGACATATCACCAGCCTGTTAGAATTGCACAGCTTGCATCTTGCTTTTGATAAGAAAAGAATGCTGCCCAAGGTTTCTCCCTCTCCCTCCTTAGTCTTTCTCATGCTGATTACAGAAACTGGAATTTAACTGCATAGCCTTGGGGAATGAACTGTTGATGAACTCTTGTGGTATTGAGCATGCTTAATTAGCTGTTGCATATTTACCTCTCCACACCCCCTACTCAAATAACTAATTATACTATACATGCGATGTATGTGATGATGTAGTTACATGTATGTTTGTATGAAACGGAAGTAAGCTGCAAGAACTTCTGTGTCTGCGCACGTGCCCAGGAGATTTGAGAAAATAAATGCCACTTGCAAACACAATCAAGGGTTAGAGTTGATTTGAGCATCTAGTTCTGCTCTGACCTTTGCTTGCAAGCAAATAGACCCTTAAGTGCCGACTGATGTCTGTGTGTCTGTGATCTCTGCGTGCCTCCAGGGAACAAACCGCTGTTTGTGCAACAAGCCCATCTCATCCACCCCTATGGCTGAGTGGGGAGCTGGGCCTTAGCCTCTGACCTCCAGGCTGCTGACATCTGACAGTCAGAGAGAACCTCACAGTAAAGCTCGCAACCTAGCCAGATGCATCTTGACTTTAATGACAGCCTTAGGATTGGTAGATATATAGAACTGCTTGCATTATTCTTTTTTGTTATCACTGTGTATCAATAAAATTTGCCTGTTATCAAATGGAAAGAACATGGTCTGAGGATTTGTGTCTGCCTGGAACAAGGTATCTGGGTAATGAATCCAGTGCCAACAGGGCCCAATGTCACTTCCACCTGGCCCTGAGATCAGGCACCTGATCCAACATACAGGTCCTGGGACTCCCGTGTGTCTGGAAACTTGACAACAGGGGACCAGTGCCACCACTCCCTCATCACCACATTTCTGGATCTATGTGGAGCCCTCAGGGCTATAAGACAGAGCCATGGGCCAGAACTGGCCTGCAAGCTAGGGGTTGAGCATCCTTGAGTTAGAAAAAATGTCTTGTAATGTATATTATACAAGATTAATCAGATATAGGCATTACATTGGATACCTGGATCTAAAGCATGCATATGATATCTCCTGAAATGGTATGGGACGTCCCATAGTTTCAATCAGGCATATGCAATGCCAGCCAAACCTCACAGAGTTTTCACCCAGAGTTGAAACGTAAGGATGTGTCCACACATATTGTGGACATTTGGTGCCCCAGGGTCAACTAGCAGTGGTGCACATTGCATTGCTACTACTTGTCACCAGGGAACACCCATTCTATGTGCACTCAGGGGGAAGGCAAATTACCCCAGGGGCAGTAGTGGAGGCTGGGGCCAGCACTGGGCTGGCCTCAGTAGCCCTACCTGGCATCCTGGGGGCCTCCTAGGGCTGCAGCACTGACAATTCTGCCATGCAGAGTCTGGCTGGCAGCCACAGCATGATTTCAGGTGACCTGGCTCTGTTTTTGAGTGGCACATGATGCCCACACTTGCACTCCTCTGTTTTTTTTAACCCATGGTGTTTTTTTACCCCTGGATACCCATCAGTAAAAAAAAAACAAACCAAAAAACCTTCCATGCTACTCCCTTGCAATGCAGAGAACAACTGATCATGCAGTATGTGGTGACACGTCTGTGGCACCATATCCAGATGAGTTCAGCTATGTGGTAGGTGGCCTAAGGAGCTGACTTGTTTCTACTCCCTAGCATTCTTCTTTAGCTGGTTATCATTGAAACTGCTTGGATGCCAAGAAGAGAGGTGTACCAGGGCATATAAACTGTAGAGGAATTAGTTTCCCAGTACCAAACTGGAATTGGAAGTAGGTGCAGAAATACAAGAAGTACTCTTAAAGGAGCCAAAGTGCTTATTTCTAGGACATCAAAACTAAAATTCCTCCTGTAGCAAAACCCCCAGTTTTTCTTTCTTTTTTTTTTTAACTTAGAAATATGACGTCCCCTTTTCCCCATCATTTCTGCCTTTTTCTCTCCCCTCCTCTATTCCCTATGGATATATATATAAGTAGTCATAAGTTAAGTTGAAACCCTGTCTACATAATTCCCCTTTTATAGTAACCATGAGCTATTGTAATAGTGTTTTGCTGTGTGTGTTGGATTACTGTAATGTAAGACACAATAACCATACGGTGTAATAAGTATCTCTGTGTTAACATTGTATGATTTAGGCCTGCAATGTGGGTTGGCATGTGAGATGTCAAGTATCCATTTTGTGTGTCAGGTTCCCATCTTGTCTCCATGCCCTGTTGTGTAAGTATGTTGCAATTATGACTCACGTTTAAGTCTGTAACCTCTCCCATGTAAATTGGTTTTCTTTGAATACCTGAAACAAAGGAGTGGATGGATGAGTGAAACACAATGATAGCAGGACCCCCTACTAAATCACCCCACCATCAAAACCAATACCTGGACCAAAGACCCAGCCATTGGAATCACCCTCAGCATTCAAGAAACAGAAGATGAGGCAACCCACCATTGTGCCAAGGTTGCACATGCTCAGTATGAACATCTGGAAAGCCCCTGGAACAGGACTGATTTTGCGTGGATAGGCCCTCCCATAGGAGATCAGAGGTAGTCTGTCCCATAAAAAAGGGTAGTGAAGGCTGACTCCCTGGAACACCCTCTCCATCTGGACTAGTACCATGACGTACCACCTGTCCACCCAGAGGCCCTGCAAGTGACCCACACCCCTATGGACAACACCTTGCTGGAGAAGACCCTGACTGGCCATTGAGGAACAACTCACAGCCCATGATAGGTAGCTATCACCCCCACCCTCTCTTCAACCAAGGACTTGGACTCTGTTTCTCTTCCCTACCTGGACTCCAGCCCTTCCACTGAGTCTCTCTCCTGTTACCATTGTGTGAGTGTGTGTGGGAGTGCTTGTGTGAGTGTGTGTGGGTGGGAACCAATCTGTACAGTAGTGTTCATTAAATAAACCTGTTATTTGGACCCTTAAGTTGGGTTTTGCCTTACTATGGTTTGGCCCTGCTCCAATCTCTGCTTCTTGCCCCTCTAACTTCTGTCTCATTTCTCTCTCACCTGCTTCTGGCTCTCTGCCACCTCCAACACCTGTCCCATGATCCTGTGGCTCCAGCCATCCTGAGCTCCTCTCTGCCTCCAAACCCTGTTTCTTTGCTATTGCCTTATCTCTGCTACCTTTTATCCTGATCTCTGCCACTGCTACTGCCTTACCCCCACTGCCTTTTCCCCTGATCTCTGCCACTTGCTCTTTATTTACCAGGCACCCCAAGCATAGATACTACAGTCACCTGAGTCAGTGTTTAACTTGTGTGTATGTGTGTATGTATGCGTGTGTTGTGTATAATTTCATGTCAACATCATTAGCATGTGTATGTGCTTGAATTGGTGATAGTTATGCTTGTGCTTAGGCTGGCAATCTTGGGTGTGTATGTGCCTGAGTTGGTAGTGTGTGTGTGCACCTAATTGATTTGTATACATGCAATTGTGTCACACCCTTCTATCTAACAGCACAATTTTGAGATCCTGAGAGTTGGCCTTGCCCCACAGGGCAACATTCCTAACCCTCATTCATACTGGCATCAAGATGACAGTATTGGAACTAGATGGAATGGAGAAGTGGAACAAATTACAACGAAAGGAGTGATTTGCTTTGAATGAGTTACTTTTAGATAGTTTCTTTAATACGTTTGGGAACTATGACTGAATTATCTATATCCCTTATTTGTTGTCCTTCTTCCAATGATGTACCAGACATCATTATCTAGTATTTATCTGAACTGTACTAGTAACTCATTTTACTATTGAGACATCCAAAATATTTTGAGTCTAAGAAAAAATATCTAGCTGTCAGAAATAAAAACCTAAGATCATACAATGTGTTGTGAAGAAGGGAGTCCTTAACGTTTAATTTGATTTTGAAGAGATGGATGATGATTCAGTATGATTGTCATTCTTTATATATTATTATGGGGTATTTACAAACAAAAGGTCCCTGCCTCACTCCTGAATACTGTCAAGCAGCTAATGTTTAACCTTAATAAAAATATTCCCCTGTTATACACATTCACTTTGAGAAAGCATTTTTAAGGAAATGCAGTCCATTGTAGGCGCTGATCATTAAATCAGAGCTGTGAAATAAATACCTTTTTCAAAAGAATTGATGCTAGAGGAAGCAATTGAAAGAAGTGATTTGAAATCATTTGAATGAATCACGTTTGATATTTTTCTGAGGTTCAGAAGTCACATCTCTCGATGAAAGCACTTAAAATGCAATGCCCATGCAATATACACCCTCATCCTTGTCCCCAGGAACTTTTAGTTTGAGGCACTGGATTTAACTGTAATTTGGCAAACAAACTCATGCTTCCAATTCAACTGAAGAAACTTGAATACATCTACATGTAGTCCTCTTTAACAAATTGGTAAGTATAGTGGACAAAATAATAGAATAGAGACAAAATGCAGCATGATGGCAACCCCTTGCCTAGGTGTCTTTCACATGAAAGGGCAGAGCCACTAAAGAAAATAGCTCAGAAAATAGCTCCGTGTTCAAGTAAGTCAAATGTCACAAACAGGAATTCAAGAACCAGATTAATTTTGCAGTGTTTTTGACATTCTATTATAAAGCTTGTTTCGTCATCAATAACAAAGGTAGTTATAGTTTGGAAAAAATGATCATTTTGTATCAACACCTTTTATCTGTTTAGTTTATAATTCCTATGCATTAAATTAGTATGTGTGCATTAAAGAAATTTCAGAATGATAGTGAGTTTTCCTCCATCAGCACTTCTTTATTTTTTTTTTAAAAGTCTGTAATTGAGATGTTAAGAACTTTTCTTCAAATGAGGTGGGTAGTTGTATGTTTTGGGGTTTTTTAAACATTCATTATTCCAGAGACCATAGATATAAACTCAAGGAAAAATTTCAAGTCCTCCAAGTATCACTCCTAAATGAGAAAGTTAAAGAAAATGCCTACACCCTACCCAATGTTTCAGGTAACACTATGCCAGATATCTGTAGCAACCAGTATTTAAACAGTTCACTAATTTTAGTTAACCAATCAATATATCTGTCTTGGCAAATATATACTGCTTCAGTGCCTTGACTTAGGGAGGTTAATAATAACTGTAGACTCTGTGTAAAAACTCATTGAAATTTAAGTGCTGCAGAACTCATCCACTGAATTCGGCCTCAGTATTCTACATACTATGGTGAATATTGATCTGAAATTTAGAGCCCAGCCAGCAATCTTTTCAATGTCTGATAATATTTCTCTAGGACAATGAGGTGAGATGATTAAAATGTATCTTGGTAACTAAAGGCATGAAATGCAAGGCAATAAAGCCAGTATTGTCAATTTGTTTTCAGGCCGTGCCCTTAAGTCAATTGGAGTGTGTGTGAAATAAACCCATTTAATGTCATTTATATTCAGCAGAAAAAAGCAGTGGAGATGTAATGAATCATCTCCTAAAATCAGTTGCAGTAACTAAACGCTGAAAATTAGTCTGCTTTTTCCAGGTTCAGATTAATTTGGATGAAGATCATTCCTCTCTCCCATTCTTCTTTACAGCATAGTAACTGCTTTCTCCCTGAAATTCAGTCTGCACCTGTCTCTGGCTTGCATCTTACTTTGTGCTTGGTGTCCTGAAGAGAGACAGTGTATGTCTCCCTTCATGCAGTGTTTCATCAGGTGTTCAGACCCTATATCCATTTATTTTGAATTTACTGTGGACCTTTACGGTTTTGGCAGCAGTCCTTTGTTAGGGCATGAATTCTGCTGCTCTTAAACAATGGATGTGAGCAAGCACACAAGGAAGATTTTTTGCACCTCATTAACAGTTTAGTGGAAGGGAGATTTAAATATTCCAGGCTGAACAATCTTTTTGTACTTTACAATCTGTAACCTCTTCATTAGATGTTCCTATCCACTGCTTATTACAGCTGTTATTAAAGTATCTTTCATTCCTCAAGACAGTACTATGCTAGTCAGCAGTGTAGATGAGAAGCATCTATGCTTCTCCAAAACTAATCAGACAGAGCCACCATTAGATTATATATCCATTCCTTCTAATGACCAAGTAATATTTTTTTAATAGTGAAATACATATGTAATAAAAAAATAACATAGTCCTAACAGTTTCAATGCACTGCCACATTCTGTTTTTTTATCTGGACTTTCCACTGAATACTCTTATGGTATAGTACCCAATGGCAAAACATTGCTCATAATGAGCACTCCACTGGAGTCAGTCATCACAATAACAACAGATACATGCATGCTTGTGATTATAAAGATTATACAATCAGAGGCTAGGTTATATGATACTTCAAAGCAGATAAGAATATGCCCTCCTTTCACAACATAGAAAGTTAAAATCAAGGCATCACAAATATTATTGGGAAGTAGCTAGGGTGAGGATAACCTAGCAGATTTCTGCAATAAAAATTTTCAGAAAAGGCCTTTTTAAAAAAATCCCCAAATACAATGTTACTAGCAGTAAAGAGCTTGCTAATTGTGCTTCAACACTATGAAATGCATCTGTTAAATACTCAATCTGCAGTCTTCAGTCAGATAAATCATCACTATGTAAGAATAGATTGTTCTCCCTAAAAAGAAGCCAGCCTTGTAAATCATTCTAAATCTGTTCTCCACTAAGAAAGAACTGGGCAATGTTGCTGCTTAATAATATGTGAGACTAGGTTCTCTTAAAGTACAGATACATGAATTAAAATTCCAATATCAGAGAAAAACTCATTGCCTGAAGGTTTCTCTTGGGTAAATAATTGGAAGGTATGTTTGTCACATTTTGCTATTTTTTATACCAATATTAGGATAAATGTAATATAACTACTACTGTAGAAGCTAACCAAATTAGCATGTCTCACCATCCAACTGTCCTTTAAATAATATTTCTTAGTGTAATAGTCATAAAAGTAAATTGCATCACTCAGTGATGTCACAAAATTCTGCATTTTTCCTGCTTTTTTTTTTATTATGGTTGTTTCTCAGATGTTTGGGTTGATATGTGCAGGAGTTTATAAAAGGTGGAGAGAGAAAAAAACATTGCTGAGTAGTCTTAGATATGCATATCACAAGTACATTAATACTGCCAAACTAAAATCCACCTATTTATTATTACGAGTTATTATTATTAAATATTATTAGTGATTCTTAGTAGATATGTTTTGCTATTATTGGAGGGCATATTTTCTTGTGACCTTTTCCACCTATTTTCTATGCATGTGAATTTACTACTTCACCTGAGAGGCACTTTCATGTTATGCAAGAGGAGTCTGAGACCCTGATTCTCATCTGAAATTCACCAAAGTGAGATCAGAAGCAGGCCCTTGGGTTTTGAGTGGTTAGTATTTCAACAATGAAAGCCTTTGCCAATTGATTATACCCACTGCAATATAAAATGATATAATTCCCCACGGCATGTATTTCATGGTGTAACGGGCACATTTGTAGCAAACATGTTTTACTGTTAATGTTTGTTTCAATGTGGGATGCAGGATGTCCACAAATCATATTGCCATATGCATGCTGAATTCTAATTTTTTCAGTACAATTAAAGGTCTGTTCTCCCCTCAGTGTATGCACATAACTCCAGCTAATGTCAATGAGAGCTACATGTGTACATCCAGGGAGAATAAAGCCACATAATTTTGGCATGACTATAATTTGTTGTTATAACAGGCCTAATGTCTTTTTTCTTGGAATTACTTCCTGCAAAAAAGTCAGTACTATCGGGAATTGAAACCATTTAGAGCCTTAAACTAAAAGGAAGACTTGCATAAATAGGCAGAGGAAGCTGCTTGAAGCCATTTTTTAAAAACGGATACTGTTGGCAGTATTTGTTCCACTGCTGACAATGAAATATATTCTTAATCTCGTATTTCTCCAGTCAGATGCAAGTATTCCATTCCTCTAACAATCATCAAATCCTTTCATCTGACACTTGAAGACACTTTTTTTAACAAAAGAAATCCAGAACACACAATCTTCAGTGTTCAGTTTGAAGTCCATTCTACAGTCGAGCATTTTGCTTTTTTTATATAGCTACAGGTCATTCAATTTTAATTTTCTCTCATTTTAAATAAAGTTTTGTAAATTTAGGAGGAAAAAATATTTTAACATATAGCACCTTGTTTGAATACTTTACCATAAAAAGCGTCTCCTCCTATCTCTTAAAGGAAAGACCTTTAAATAAATAAATAAAGCTTAACCTTTTTTGGTCACCAAGGGTGTGTCAATGTTTCAAATACTGGATATTTTAGTAACTTTAGATACAAGGATAAACAGTTACCCTTGTTCTCCAGACACTGCACTGAAAATTCAAAAAAAGATTTCAGTGGATATTGCATATAGATAAGGAATACAGGATTAGTATTGCATTAATTCTGCCATGGTATGTTTGCAGAGAGAATAGATTGGTCTCACACTCAAGAAAATAATTTATTTATTAAAGTTTCTTCAAATTCTTTGGACACCATTGTTTTAATGGTTGCAACAAATGGATGCCTGATTGTTCCAACCACTAATGACAGACTGAGGGTATGGAAGGCAAAATATACCAAAGCTCTTGTCTCCATTGTCCTTACTACATTTTGTAGACATCAGTGTTCAAACACTGGAATTCCTGCTTACTCTTTTGTGCAAGTCTCCAGCAAGCCTTCTCTCCAAGGTCAGCTCCTAGGCTGCTGCTGGAAGCCTACTATAGTTGAGCTATCCTGAAGTCTCAGGCACTGGACAAATTTAAGATTAGAAACATTTCAAATGCCTATTGAATGCTTCACCAGACAAGTTTATTTGGGTAAATGTGATATCTTTAATTAGACCAACCGAATAGTTGGAAAAAATATGTTTTGCAAGCTTCAAAAGTGAGCAAATAAAGATACATACCCTATGAAGTGCTCTAAAAATAATGAAACAAATTATTGGGAAGCACTTCATTTTTAAGTATTTCCAAATATAATTGTAAACTCTACAAAGGAAACTTCAGGATCCCCAAGTGCCCTGCCCTCCCCATCCTGTGGAAGAGGCTGGGTTGAGAAGAACAGGGTAAACAGTCAATGAGCTCTCTCCTATTTGCTCTGCTGTCTCTGGAACTGGGCATCAGGAATTTCTTCATGCCTCTCCACCTAAAGTCTGCCTTTATACAACAAGGACACTCCAGCAGAAAAATATGCTATGCCTTTGAAAGAGCCACCAAAATACCATGCAGTAACCTGCTTCAAAAAGAGCCCCCATGTAATTCCACATGCCAGGGGTTACCTACCACCCCACTCTTGAACTAATAAAAAGAATCAAACAATTACAGTCTAAAAACATTACACCTCAAGAGAAGTTTTCCTACTGCTTCCTTCCTCCTCAAGCTCCTGGCCTTCAAGTAAACCAGTGACACTGTACAGCTCATCAAAAACAAACTCCCTTCAGCTAAATAGAAACCAAGTGGGATATAATCTTGCCTTAACTTACAAAACCTGTCAGTACATTTCCACTGCTACAACAATAACACCCCTCACAACAAACCCATCAGAATCCATGGATCCTACATTCCCTGCAAAATGTGGTATCTTTTATGCAATGAACCAAATGCTCTCATGAAAATTATATGGATGAAATTAGAGTAAGACTATGCACCAGAATGAATGATTAGAAGAAAAAGACTGAGTACAGATGCACACAAACACATGTAGGAGGATGCTTTTCACAGAAAGACTCAATGTCTGACCTCACTATCCTTGTACTCAAGGAAATTTTACAGAATACCTGCAAAGGGAAAACCTTGACACAAATATTCATAAGCTGGCTGGATACTAAGGACCAAGGATTGAACACTGATATTGACTTCATGGCATACCTGACTCCCCATAACCTTTTTCACCTTACAGTTGATAAGGATCCTCTGTCCTTTTGAAAGGTCCTGATCTTCCACTAATCAAGTTACTCTTTCTTCTGTGATTTACTTTTCTGCTACTCCAGGGAATTTCTGTCATCTTCAATTTAACAGCCTTGCAGACTGTTTTTAATCTCCTGTTGTGCCCACTTGTTCCTCTGACCTGAAGAATTCAAATGCTTGTCTAAGTCTATCCCAACTAGGGAAAGACTTTTACTGGGCCATCAGCCCAGTAAAAGATATTACCCACAAAATCCTTACTTGCCTTTAAATATTACATCTATCCAAGGCCTTTCTCCTGACATTATGTGGGACTTCTAACCAACAAAGGACTCCATAATCTCTAAATACAGAAAAAGGATGTCAGGCTGGGGGTAGAGAGGCAAAACTGGACAATGAAAAAAAAAAAAATCAGAAATAGGTTTATTGGAACAGTTGAGTTCTATGCTCAGCTGTGCCACTGATCAATAGTCATTTGACCTCCCTACCTATTAAACCTGGGGATAACAAATAGTGATGGCCATTGTAAAGTCTATTGAGATATGATGCAAATTGCTGTACTGAGAGATACATTATGTTGGTTTACAAGTCTGTGTATAAAAGCATGGTTTACGAGACTTGGAGATCTCACTGAAGATTTTTAGCTATGCTACAATTTTGAGCTGGGAAGAACTGTGGAGTGGAACCACTTTACAAAGAATCACAGAATGATTTCAAAATTTATTTTTCTTTTGCAAAACATTGGGGGTTTTTTGGTATTCAGTACATATCGGGCCCCATTAATCTAGTTATTTTAAAACCTATCATGTTTTTTGAAAGTTCACTTCAGCTTTTAAGGAGGAAACAGTTTACCTGCTTTGCTCAGAAGATGATTTTAAGTGTTGTTAAGTCAGGAGAATTGGGAGGTAGCATCAGGTTATTCTGTTTTTTTTATGAACAATGTAAAACAAATTACTAGTCCTCTTTCCTTAAACAGAGCTGTCAAACTGCACATAGGCATCATCCTTTGGTCAATTCATGTAGTTAGACACTTCCATCTGGTACCCAAAAGTAGCCATCTTCACTGGGATTCTAATCTTACAGAAAAGCTCAATGTCTAATATACTGCTTCTGACAACTTCAGAGCTGATATAAAAAGAAATTTAATAAGAAAAAAAAATGTTCTGGCACAACTTCGAGGCACTGCCCTTATTTTTTTCTACCACATTGGAAATAACAAGAAACTTCAGAAGAGAGATTTAGCCCTCTTAAAATGACTTAGGGAGGATCTAAGGAAATAAAAACACAAATAGGTCATGTCCATATGAGCGTTTGCATGCCTCTTCCCTGTCTGAAACCCCTTCATTCCCATGTCCAGGAATGAAAAAATGCTCAGAGTGGGGAGAAAATTATACCCTTACATATCCAGGGGTCTAAAAAAAATGAAGCAGGACAGACTACGGTCCCAGAGGCTGGGTCCTCCACAAAGATGCTCTAGATGCCAGAGCGTCTCTATTGTTGGCCCCTTTCCCTCGTGCTGAAGCACCAGGGCTCCAGGGCTGTAAGTAAGGGTTCAGAGGGGCTGAAGGAGGGGATTAATGGGGGGGATCCCTGTTGGCCCCTCCCACTCCCCCATCCCCCCCCCACCCTGCCCTGCCTGGCTCCATCTCCCGCCTGGTCCTGATCCCAGCTGTGCCCGGCCACAGTCCTTCCCAGCCCCCCCAATCCCTGCTGTGCCTGGCCCCAATGCCCCCCCATCCCCAGAGTACTGAGCCCCACCCCCACCTGCCCCCCACACCTCCCATCCCTGTCTTGCCTGGCCCCAATCACCCAATCCCTCCCCTTCAACCCTAGCATCCAAAACAGGGAAAACAAAAAATGAAAAACAAACCCTGGCACTTACCAGCAGTTGGAGCTGCCATCTGGCTCACTGGGGCCCCGCCCACAGAGCATGGGGCAGAGGGACAGCCCCAGTGGCCCCAGCCTGGGCCCTCCGGCCCTGTGCTGCCTGGGGTGGGGGGGGTGGCTCTTCCAAGAGGCCCTGGAGCCCCCCACCCCTGCTCCTGGGGTAAGTAGAATGTTTTGGGGGGGGTTCTTTTATTTCTTTTTGGAGTGCTGGTGCCTAGGGCTGGGGGGCAGCCATGGGGGCCTGGGGGCTGCAGCAGCTGGCAGGGGATGGGCCTAGGTGGGGCAACAATCAGAGGCCTGGTGTGGAGTATGTAGGCATTGCAGGGGGCGGGTAATCCCTGTGGAGGCCATTTGGCCCTTGTTGGGTGGGGACTGCAAAATATATATTCATGTATTCATGAAACATGTATTTAGAGTTCACTTTATTATAATGATAGAGACACTGCTGGGGTTCCACATTGCTTTAACACTGTAGATATATCAATAAAACATTGACAGCGATCAGTTGGGCAATGTCTCACTCTCTCTCTTCATAGTCATCTTTCGTTTTAATTGTGGAGGAACATGGATTTTGGGGTATTTTACAGAGTGACTTCAGGATTTTTTTTATCAGGGATTTTTCAGTTTTCCAATAGGGAACACCAGAATTCCTGCTAGGGAGGCCAGTGGCAGGACTCTGCCTATTCAGAGCTGGCACCTTGGGCCCAGCTGGCTGTGGCTGACTTCCTGGCCAAATGGGGCCAGGAGGACATGCTTTGACAGTTCAAAGCAGGCCACTACACCCAGAACATCTTCTGGGCGATATCTACCCAGATGCTCAGGCAAGGGGCACACATGGCAGTAGTGTCTCACAGAGGCCAACCATGCAGCTACAGCCCACTGGTAGCTGGCTCAGAGGGACAGATGCCTCTAATGGCTGTGCAATCCCCATCCAGGTCTGGCAGGTGTGCAGCAGGTCACAGACAGGCAGCAGCCCCCACTGCCAGACTGCTACAGTGAGTAGAGTGTGCAGGGAACTCTCAGGCCTGATGCAGAAGTCCAGCTGAAATAACAAGAAACTTCAGAAGAGAGATTTAGGGGTAGTGTCCCCAGGTACCAATTGACTGGGCCCCAGAAGCTTCCAAGAGTGAGTAGCCCTGAGCTACTTGACAGGGCAGCTTTTTGTACTGCTGGGGCAGCTTTTTGTACAACACAGGTGCTCGCCCTGGTGTGCACCTACCCCCTGGCTGCAGATCTGGGAGGAGCCAGGCAGGGTTATTTTGCCCCAAGTGGCACAACTTTCTTCACAACAAATTGCATGTCTGAGCACATGTGCCGAGGCAAAAAGCCCCGGCTAAGATTTGCACTGCCTTGAATGGTCTATTTGAGCTGCTGCAAGCTCACGTGCTTGCATGTATGGACGCACCCATAACGAGCACTGGTGAATCCACTAGAACCCTTCCTTTGGCACAACATTCCCATTTTCATTCAATTTTCTTATGCTTCCCTTGAGGACAACAAGAGCCTACCATTCTGGAAAATCTTTGAACTGAATCTAAGTTACACATGGCTCTTCCCATAGTTACTTCTGCTTGCTGCAGTTTACCTGAATTTGTCATAATACAGACTACTTCTAATCTCCAGTAATTAAAAATGTAATACTTTGTTTTGCTTTTAACATCTAGGAGCTGTAATCATGAACATAGCAAAAAGTTTTCCTTAAAGCACGTGCTATATTAATCCCAGTTTTATAATCCCAGGGTTGTCCAATTGGTGGCCCACAGACCATTACAGCTGCCTCTCCTACAGGTTGGGGAGGGTGCCAGGGGAGGGAGCACAATACATGCAGGGGAGAGAGAGCAAAGTGGCCACATGCACTGTCTAGGGGTTCTGGAGGGTAGGGGTGACTGTGTACCACTGGCAGGGTGCCCCTATAGCATGTGGTAGGCAGGCACCCAGCCCCAAAGTTAAAAAGCCCTGCACCAATGATAGGTTCTGAATACTTTGAGAAGCAATGGTTCTCTCAAGCCTGGCAAATATACAACTTTCAAATTCACTCTGAAAGACAGAAAAGCCTAAACATATGTTTTTGTTGTAGCCTTGCATAATCTACATTTCAGCCGGGGAAAAGGAAAAAAAATGTTCATTTTTCCTACAAGGGGACCAATTACTACTTACCTTTTATGTGATATGAGAAAAGTACATGGTGTTTCCAATATGCATTGAAATGAAATATGTCAAATAACAGGAGTTTTAGACAGCAAGAATAATTTGCTTAATATATGGTAGTCTAAGAGTTATGTTGTAATCATGAATATTACCACAACACTGATTCAGAAATATCTGTACTCTCCAAAGTAGGGATGCAAATATCATTAGAAAAATGATTGGTTTAACCTCCTATAATTATATAGGTTAAATGGTTCACCAATAATACTTACCTAGTTCCTGCTGTGATATATGGAGCTCCAGGCCACTGCCTGCCCTGCCCAGTCCCACCCTTCCACATGGGAGGGACAGTGTGGGAAGCCAGGGACCATGCACAGATCTCCTCAGACACAGCAGCTGATGGGAGCCGCTCCCTGGGGCCTTTTACATGTGGAGGAGGAGACAGTGTCAAGCCCCACCAGACAACACAACTCACATGAAGCTGTAGGAAGCAGCAGCAGGTGGGGCACTTTCCCAGCCTGCTGCAGCCACTGGCTTGCTGGGAAGGAGGGAGCAGACTAACTATAGGTACTGGTTCCCCCACTTCTCCTTCTAGCTCCTTTCTCCCAGGTGATACATTTTATTAAACCAACTAGATGATTGCAAAAAATATATTTATTTACAAGCTTTCAGGCACATGTGCCCTTCCATAGGAGAGTCCAAAGATTGTAATTTTTTCCCAGGTAGAAATGTGTAACAGGGATTTGGGCGAGTCTGAACAACCCCACATTCCAGAAGCACCTCTGCACACCCACCCCAGACCTGAGAGAACTCACTGGAGGCTGAGGAACCAGGTCCTGGGATGCAGTAAACCCTGCAGCAAGGGAGCTGACATGAGATGTGAGGAGCAAGAGAGGATTAGCCACAGCAGCCCAGAATGGGAAGGGTAAAAAACACTGAAATCAGCCTCAAGGGGCTGCATCGGCCCAGGAAGTAGGCTGCTTGGAGTTGCTAGGAGGTTAAGTAGCCACCAGGAGAGCCTGAAGCAGGGTTCCTCTTTGCCTGATCATTTGTTTTGGTGTATAAACCTGTGGGCTCTGCAAATGCTTTGAAAGTTAAATGCAGCCAGGGGTTAAAGCCTGGAACAACCACTGATGGACAGCTAAGTGCTAAGTTATATGTTTAACTGCTTTTGTTTGTTGTGCACTGCTAACAAGCCTGGGGTGGCCTCCGGGTATTATCTACTAGCCTGGCTGCAGCACAGGCAAGGGCCCTGATCAGTGTCTCCTTAGCCAAAGCCAGCAGCAAAAGTAAAACTGGTCAGCTTAATTATGATCCAAATATACCCTGCTGTAATTTGCCCAGACTCTGCCCATAGGAGCCTACAACATGAAAATTCATATTTCACAGGATAGCTGAAAAGTGGTGTAAGATCTCCTGGTCAGAGAAGTTAATTTTATGCAAAATAGGCTCAGGTGAAAGTTGGAGCAGTCTATTTACCTCAAAGTTGTCTGGTGGCAAGCAGAACACTGAATTATGCTTGTTTCTTGTTATGATATTTCATATTTCAGAGGAGGACGGATGATGGAAGGCTCTCCTGGGCAAGGAATTTCCTAGTGGGGAAGAGTCAGGATATCAGAGTACCTGTCGGCAAACGGGGCAGTTCTACACTTGCAAACATGCACTTCATGCAGTATGCAGGAAAATTTCTCTGCAGGGAATTACCCCATATGTGCCTATAAACCATGCTTGAAGACCTGCATGGGAAAATCCCTTGCAAAGCAATTTTCCCAAGCACACTTGCAAGCACAGGGAGAGGCCCTTGTGTGAATTCCCCTGCCTCTATGCTGTAAAGCTCATCCTCTTCAGAGGGATTTATCCACATGTGCCTGCAAGTGCAGATGGGGAAACTCCCATAAGGGCCCTCTCCCCAACATTGGGGGGATGAGTGCATCTTCAAGGCAGGTGTTTCTCCCCTTGCAGACATGGCCCAAGTCAAGGTGTGGCAACTGGGGGACATATGTTTTTTAGCCTAAGATCCAACACCCAAATAGTAATCAAACCAGTGGACAAAGGTGAAGCTATAGTTATCATCATCAACCATTAAGACAACATTAATTAAATCAACAGACAACTCTCCAACACAAAATACTGTAAAGAACTTGGAGAAGACCTCACATCAGAAATTACTCTGGAAATGGAAAATACACCAGCTTCAGGAAAAACCTACATCCGCTTACCTTCCACTCTCCCACCCCACGAATTTTCTATATGCTCCTAAATATCCACAAACAAGGTAACCCTGGCAGATGCATCATATCCAGCTGTGGTACCCTAACCAGAAAAGCTATCTGTATTCATAGAAACTATCCTGAAACCACTTGTCACTCAAAAAGCAAATTTTCTATGAGACACCACAGACTTCAACATAATCTAAAACATCAGGCGCCTCCATGAGAAGGTCACATTTGTAATCTGGGATGTCAACATCCCGTACATCAACTTCCCAAACCATGAAGGCACAGCTGCCTGGGTGAAATACCTTCAAGAACATGAAGTGGACTCAGACTTGCACAACATGTTACATAACTTGTCCACTTCATCTTCACTCACCATTTCATTTTCAACAGTCGTCATGTCCTCCAAACCATGGGCACAGCTATGGGCATGAAGATGACGCTCCAATATGACAACCCCTTCATGAGCCAGCTGGAGGAAGAATTTATAGGAAACTGCACCAAATCTTTATTATACCTGTATTACATAGATGATATTTTAATGTTTCTGGACTGCAACCCGGGATTCACTTATTGACTTTTACCACAAACTTAACAACTATCCTCCTTCAATCAAAATTTCTCTGGAATGCTCCTACACTATCATCAACTTTCTAAATACCACCAACTATATCCAGAATGGCACCCTACAAACCACCATACCTATTGTCCACAAGATCAATGCCCATCCCAGCACACCAAAAGAGCTGTAATCTACAATCAAACCCTTAGATACCACCACATCTGCTCTGAAGAGAACATTTGGCCAGTCTACAGTCTGCCCTTATATAACAAAGACATTCCTGTAGAGAAATAGACCGTGCATTTGAAACTATCCGAATACAACAATATAACTTTCTACACTACAAAAAGAAACCACTCTGCAACTTCACAAACAACTATAGCTATATGTGACAAAGTTCAGACCTTGAGAAAAATATTCCCAGTTCCTCCACTCTTGGTTTTCAAACTACCCTCTAACCTTGCCTAACTCATCATCAGAAGCAAACTCTCCACTACTCAATAGACATCAAGTGGGCCACACACACAGCCTTGCTTTAGAAAGAAATTCTTAACCTGTCTGTCAAAGATCAAAGTCTTTGATTTCAGATGCCAATGGCAAAAGGTCAGATGGCAAAGGGTCAGAAGCTAACACAACAAACTCTGTAATTGTAATTTATCCCTCTGTATTAACAGTGATGCATATACACACCCCTGTCTGTGCCTCATTTCAAATTCCTTGAGTTCCCACACAAGAGAAAGACACTAACCTTGAACAAATTGCAGCTTGGTACCGTGACATCAAAAAAAGATATTGGTACTCATAGTGACCAGATAAAAATGAAACTAATTTAATGAAGTTGTAAAATTAAATACGCTATGTGCGCCATCCTGTGACCAAACAGGACCAGTACCACCCAAGTAAAAATAACGCCCCCTTTTTTTTGAAACCTGAGCAAACAAAGAGAACACAAGTGCCAACTCATTAATTATTAATGCCCAGTGTATAGTAATTGGTCACGTGCAAAAAAGTATAACTTTGAAAGAACTTCCTCCCAAAGCGGAGAACTGTGTATACACTCAAGAAGAACAGATCGTGCACAAAGAATGTTATCTATCCACCTACGTATCTTTCTGGCGTATCCCCATTTATCTCTCTTTCTCTGTCATAATCTTTCTTATCAAGAGCTCTCGGTAATCTGCAGACTGCAACAGCTTATGTGAATCGCTCGGAATCTGTAACAAGCAACTCTCTTACCCACCCTGTAAATGATGGGTAACATGATATCTGCATGCTGTAACTGAATAAATCAACTCCTCTGCCTACGCTGCAGCACATCAGTAGCATAAGTAAAATAAACCTTTTGTGTAACCATATGCTGTGTTTAAATCCTCCAGACTCCTGCTCACCATTATCACCCACCTGTCCAGTTATAAATCCCCCTCCTCACGCCAAGCCGGTCGTGCCGACCCAGGTTCGCAGGTCAAGGGTGCACCGGCGTTAGGGGCGTGACACTGTCAACACATCTCTTCTGCCACTACACCAAAGACTCCCATTACAAAATCATCAGAGTACATCATTCCTAGACATGCCTTTCCCAAAATGTGATATATCTGATCCAATGCATCAAGTGCTCTCATGACAACTACGTGGATGAATCTAAAACACAAACTGTTCACAATGAACTCTCACCTATAGTAGTAGTAGGTCCACTGAAAGATATCACTCTAAGAAATCCTTGCCTCTTTTAATGTATGATATTGACATTGCAACATGCATATAGGATTGTTTATTTTTTATTTAATGTTAACATGAGGATTAAAGAAGATTTTTAGTTTTGTTGTTGTTGTTCTTTTAATTTACATGATGAAATATATATTGAATCAACATTTTAGCCTAGATATCAGGAGGCGCTACTTCACGGTCAGGGAGGCTAGGATCTGAAACCAACTTCCAAGAGAAGTGGTGCTGGCTCCTACCCTGGTGGTCTTTAAGAGGAGGCTGGATGAACACCTTGCTGGGGTTGTTTGACCCCAGTACTTTTTCCTGCCATGGCAGGGGGTCGGACTCAATGATCTGCTCAGGTCCCTTCCGACCCCACTAACTATGAAACTATGAAACTATTAAGGGGACAGATTGTCTCCTGGAAACAAAAATGAATACCTAAAAAAGAATGTGCATTTATGGACAAGTGCCAGACTTAAGCACATTTTCCAAATTCTGATCATTTAGCTTTTTATAGTAGAGTTAAATGCTAAAAACTATATATGCAATCACTATTGAAAGCTAGACTTGTTTCATTACAAGAAGACTTTTTTTTGGTATTCTGCCCAGATAGGCCAGCCTGATCCATTTTGTCCATACAAAACAAATTAGGTTTTCTTTTATCCTTGACAAAGGAAATTCTGAATTTGGTAAACAGAAGTATTTATTTGAATACGCCCCTCCCTGGTGTCTCCCAACACATGAATCATTTATTCTAAGTATTTAAATAGTAGAATTAAATTCTATTTACACAGTGCTAAAAATCAAAACACACAATAAAAAATATGCACTTGAAAGCCTTTTACTAACTACTGTTATAAAATGCAGGATGACTATATAACTGGAAAAACATCCCATTTTAGTTGATGAGTACTTTACTTCACAGAACTGAATGTTAAGGAGGGTCAGTTTCACTATTTCCAGAAGGTGTTATCTACAGAAAACTTACACCTCCCTGAATCAGTTAGTCCAGCAGGTGCCCTGAATATACAGTCTTCCTGGATAAATTAAGGCATGAACATCTGAGTGGCTCTTTTAGACATTAACAGGGAAAGGGAAATACAATTCTAGATCACACTAAAGACCAAAAAACCTCTAGGACAGTTATGGCACTTTAAGCTATTTTGATGCATCTCTTCAAACCAATGAGTTAAAAACATCCCTTGAATGGTCAGAAAGCACATCTGAGACCTCTATTGCAAAACATATAAAATTAGTCAGGTTCTCTGTGTTTGTCTACTGACAGACGTTCCTCTGTAGGTAAGAAAAAAAAATGCCTGTCTTTATTGCCAGTCATTTTCACATTCACTGGAAACAAGGTGAATATAAAATGCAGCTTCATTTGGCTATTTGCCATACATTTCCAGACAAGGGGAGAGGAATATTTTTTGTGACACTGCAAAAGCAGGAATGTTGCTACCATTACCCATTAGCATACAGGTCTAACAGCAAATACACCAAAATACCAACATTTCGAGTTTGAAGCCGAACCATTTGCAGCTTGAATAACTTCATAATTTCACTTAAACCTTATTTAAACATGGGGGTATGACCCAGTTACAAAGAAAGCACTTGAACAAAGCAAAACTATGACTTTCCCCAGTGAGGCTTAAGTTCCTAAGGAGTTACAAGCTCCACCACTGCCTGCACAAGTTTTTCACATCTACATAGAGTTTGTTTCCATCATCTACACCAGCTGAGGCAGGCACAACCTTCTCCTTGAATTAATCCCAAGACTACACCACTGCTTTGTGTCCCACAAACATACCACTTGGGTTGTTGCTGTGACTTCTTCCTGTTTTACTCTTCGGGTTTCCTCCTCCCTAGAATCTGTGTCTAGGGAGGAACTAATTCACCAGAAACTTGTTTTTTGTTTTTGTTTTTATTTTTGGTCACGTGTCAGAGGTATGCAATTGGTAAAGAAAGCAGAACATGGGATAACTTTTATAATCAGGAACAAACACCTGCAGGCTGACAAAGGCCAAGAAAGTGGACTAATATGACAGAGTGGACTAGATGGACAGCATATACAGGTCCAAGAAGAACAGAGTTATCTTTGCTCTTGTGTTGAGCACAGAAGGTGGGGGGAAAAAACCCTCAGAACACAGACAGTAGGACTGACTGGTTGTCTTCCCTTATGAGACAGAAGTGGTTAACCATAAAACTTCTTAGATTGGAGCAGGGACAATGTGTAAGGGCTACATGCAGGTCCACATGCACCTGCTGCATGTGGCAATATACCCCCTGCAAAAAGGAGCCACTGACACTGTGAGCAGTCCACAATTGCCCCTGGCTGCTACTGCCAGCAATGCCTGTGGGTGGTGGCCGACCCCCAGCCAGCACTTCCCAACACCCCACTGCTCTTCCATCTCCAACAGTGCCAGCAGCATCTGCGAGAGCTCCCTGTTCACTGCTGTTGGGCTCCCACTGCCACTGCTGGGCTTATGCCACCGCCAGTGCAGCTATGCCCCCCCAGCTGCTGGGGGCACATACTGTTCATGGATTGGAGAGCTACTTTTGCACATGTGTAAAAGAATCAGGAACACAAACCTAGGAAAAGAAACCCACAGCTCTGGCAAGTTCATAAGCAGACTTGTGCTCCACTTCTTCTAGCAGTCTATTCCATTCCTGGTAGATACTGTAAGTATATAATTACTTTTACTTAAATGTAGCTATATTTGAAACAAAATATTATACCTATTGCCGGACTTTTGATACAAGTTAAACAGAAAAAAATGAAGAAACCCAGCTATTTGACTTAGTCAATTCTCACAGGCACAGTGGACATACAAGAAAGAAGAGAAAATAGATAAGTGGTACGACCAAACTGTTCTTTATAGTACAAAGTTGCCCTTTCTTGGACTGTTTTTCTCAGGGTAGCTTTCTGAGCCTTTAAATAAGGCAGAACAAAACTACTGTTGTCCTAAAGGAGCCATTTGTGACTGGTGGCTGTGCTAAGCATGATGTTTCTTCCAGACAGTTAATACCCTTAGGGGTTGTTTTTCCTCTTCCCTTGGAAAGAATTTCCACCTCACTTTCTGTTATTATTTGCCCACATAAATGCTCTAGACAGTGTAGATTGTTTTATTATGTAATTCTTGTTTTTATTCCTGTATGTAGCCTTGTATTAATCATTTTGTGGCAAAAGGAAAAAGTCTAACTTTAAGGAGCAATAGTTGAGGGCACTACAGGGGGAAAAGTTTTCTGAGAGTGCTATTGAAACTTGCTGACTGTCAACCTGTATTGTTATAGAAAATTAGAGTAGAACACTGTAAAACTAACACTATTTTGAGATTAATTAAGGACTTAGGTAACAATAGATTCCTTTTATAATGTTTTTAAACATAAGATTTCCAGTTGTCTTTGAGGTTAGTAAGAGAAGATTACAGCTTCATATACACAGTACTTAACACAGAATAGGATCCTTTCTAATTGAAAACAATGAGTTCATTCATTTGAGGGAGTTTTAACCTTATGTATTTTACATATACATATTGTATATATTTTTCCACCTGGTGTGCTTCATGGCTGCATCCAACCATGAGTAGACATTTAGTTCCCCAGGGACAACTAGCAGCAGCACACCTTGGACCACTGCTAGTTGTCCCTGGGGAATATCTCTGTGATGCACACTCTGGCACATGGAAAGCTACCCTGGAGGGTGGGGGTAGGATAGGCTGGGGCTGCTGCCCTGCAGTTCAGAGAACAACTGAATGTGCAGTTTGCAGTGTCGCAGACCACACAGCCACAATCGTCTGGACATGGCCTATGACTCTGGCTGGAATATGGATTTTTGTGCAAGATAATGAAATGCTAATCAATGCAGTAATTAAGCATGTTCCATACCATGCTAACCTTGTTACTTATAACTTACTTATAAATTCCCTCTGTGGATGATAGTGGGAGGCATCCTCTTTTCTAGGTTGCAGACCTTTGGTACAGTTTGGTGTTCTAGTCTAACTTTCATATTATTAGCTATGCTAGCATGCTTTTCCAATAATAAAAGAAAGGAGTGGATTATTCATAATTGTTAGACTTATTTTTCCCTCCCAAACATCCTCTGGTTGACAAGTTTCATGAAGACCCCAAAGAGTTCATCTCTATCCTCCCATGTCCTATCTCCAAACCCTTCTTTTTCGAGCAGAACTTTCCCCACCACAGAGATCATCTGATCTTTATTCAAGCCATGAATGACTGGTGCCTCCCAAGACTGGGGAGGTACCATTTATAGGCAGCAGCATCTGCGGTGAGAAAGGACTGCCTGCAGATACTGTCAGTGGCAGAGGGGGGAGGGTGACCCCCAGTGAGCGGGGACCACCCACAGCCACCAGCGGAGGTGTTGGCAATGGTGAGCAGTGAGCAGGGACTGCCTGCACACACTGGTGGCTTTGTTGGCAATGATGGGAAGGGGTGGTGACCAGTAACCACCTGCAGAAGCTGGCAGCAGCTTTGGCAGTGGCCAATCTCAAGGGGGGCATGTGCCCCCGCCCCGCATGTCCTCCCTACACGTTGCCTAAGATTCAAGCTCTGCCTTAACATCAAATTAGTTTACACTGCTGACTTTTGTGAATTTTATGCAAAAGCAAAACAGCTAAACTCGTAAGAAAAAAATGGTAACACCTTTATTTATAACCTGCATATTATGATTTAGTCTATGTCCTTACCTAACCATCAGAACCCAGCAGAAGTAGAGGAACAATTTAAAGGGTAAACTTTGTAACACTTGATTTCTTCTGTAGATTATTTAGATTGCTCTAATCATTTTAACCAAGAATATAAGAGTGTGATTTAATACAAAGGTGACCTTGGTCATTTATTGCTCACAGACCCAGCACACCTTTTTAGTTTTGCAGAGTTTTTGCCTTTTCCATTCTGTTCTAAAGTACTGTGTACTCCAGTGGGACAATTTCCTTGAAGTTTAAATTAGGTTGCAATTTGTTTTTCTCATGTCATATTTTCTCTTGGTAATTCTATCTGGCATCTTATTTTAACATAAACTAGAAGAAAGCATTTGACAAAATTAAGAACTTATTGCTCTTTGTGCCCTTTCCTGTATACTTCAATTGTGATTTCCTCTTAATAATTTTTCTAAGGGCTGCAGTGCTATTGAACATTGCCCAGGCATGTCTGGATTCTTTCATGGCAGGTGTTAAAACATTATGAGAGTTTAGTTTTTTAGCATTCTTTGATAGCCAAAGCTGATCTCATGGTGTCATCATAAATTAACTATGCTACCATTGGGATACCAGATTTAATAATATGATCCTTGTACCGACCGGTGTGTATGGGGTAGGAATCTAATAGAGAAGTTATGTAGATTTGTATTCAGTTACTTGTTTTGTTTTGAGAAGGTATTTCCAGTTTAACTTGGATTTAGTAAGGGACTGGAAATATTTTAACTATTTAAAACATATACAAGTGACTTTATATGGGGGAGCTTATTTTATTTGCTGATGAAATATGCTAGTCAACGGTTAGTCCAATTGTGAGGTTGAAATGAATTTTTCTATACATTTTAGTTGGGTAGGTAAAATAAATTTGAATAGGAACAGTAGTATATTTGTCTTGATGGATGAAATGCACTTCAGATGTGATGCTTGACTCAGATGAAATGCAATCTTGTCCTGGTTTTAATCAACTCCCTGGATATGAGTATCAGTTTGATTATTTTTATTAGATGTTGACACCAAAAGCAGAGCTGGCTTAGTTTCCCTGCGATAGCATAAAGCAGTTATACATAAAATGGTTGGAGCAATGAATAGCAATTATTTTTGTGGAAGTAATGTGAAAGAAGCATCCTACCCATCAGTATTTTTTCTTTCTTTCTTTCTTTTTTAATGGAGTAAGTCTGAAGCAATAGCAGTTAGTTTCTTTGTTCAGAAATATAGTGATGCAATTGTAATACTATATTTGATTGGCTTTATATTGGAAATGATTTTCTTTATGTTCAGCTGTTAACTTCACTAGAGAATCCTTTCATATGTGCAGTCAAAAAGTGGATTTTATGTATTCTGCTGACATGTTGTGTATACACACATTTCTTGAAACTATACCTAGAAAGAAGTTAACCTATTTTACTGTGCCAATAACATTTGCCTTGATTTGAAGAACTCTCTTAGAGACCCTTTTTGGCAAGATGCAAGAAACTTTGCCTCCCTTTGAAGTCTGAAAGACCTAAGAGGTCTCGGCAGTTTGAAACAAATACTGAGCTCCTGGGGGCTCTTCACATATGTTCATGTAATCCTTCCTGTTGTGTCTAACTTAGCAGTCATTAAAATTATTGATCCCACTGGTGAAACCAAAGAATTGTATTCCTTGTTTTATTATAGGGAGTCCTACCTCACAAGTAGAAAGATGATGGGTGGCAAAGTTGTACTTCCCCTTTCTATAATTCACCTAGTCCCACTTATAATTAATCTAACTCAACATAACTTGATTAGTACAGAAATTCAAGATGGATATGGAATCTCAGGGCAGTCAGCAGATATAATATTTCTAATTAAGAATCATGTCTTTTTGGTATGAAAAATGAAGAACATACAATACTTGGCATTTTAAGACTTTTGGTAGATAATGGCTTCCAGGGGAAGAATTCATCAAGATTGATAGTCTGTTTAAAACCCATCTAATTTACAGGAAGGATTTCCTTTCAGGATTACAGTACTGAAACATTAGCTCCATGTAGATTTTTTTTTACACATGATCACACCAGTAGACATATTTATGACAAAGAAAATGGATATCTGAATAGGAGAATAAAGGGGAAGTCATGGATTCCCAATTAATTAATATTTATGTTACAATACAGGCTTCACTGCAGTGGATAAACCAGGAAATTGGTATTGCCAACTCCTAAGATTTTATTGCAAGTAACATGACTTTGTACATTATGACAGGACTGCTTGCATAAAGAACAAAGTATCAGTTGTCCCTGCCTTTTTGTTAGCAAAATGTGACATAGAAGAATTTAATGCCTCTACGTTGTTGACCTGCTAAACCTGCACTGACCTGCTCATCTTCAAACTGTAAGTTAATCAGAACACTGAGGCAAACCAGAAGTGTGCAGGTTTCTGATCAGGTAGATTTGCACCTTACAAACTAACTAAATCAGAGGTGCATAAGAGTTCATAAGCAGCTACTTACTTCATCAGACCATGAAAGTACTGCAGAAAACAGCTTTCTAGTAATATACAGTGATTACAATAAAAAATGTAGGGAAGGGGGAATAAAAAGAAGGAAGCATGGTTGGGAGAGGCAAGGTGGGTAGAAGGAAGAAAAACATAGCAGTGAACACACTGAAGGACATAGAGCCCACATCCAGACAAGCACAGATATTTGGTTCCTCAGGAACAAGTAGCAGTGGTGCACCTTACACCACAGCTACTTGTCCCCAGGGAACACCTGTACCATGTGCGCTTTGGCACATAGCAAGTTACACTAGAGGCAGTAAAGGAGACTAGGGCCAGCACTGTGCTGGCCCCAGCAGCCTTACCTGGGGTCCTGGTGACCTTCCGGAGCTGCAGCAGCAGCAATCCTGCCATTTGGAGCCTGGCTGGCAGCTGCAGCACGACTCCAGGCAGCCTGGCTCCTGGGGTAGAAATAAACCCACAAAAAACCCCACAGAAAAAAAAAATGGAGCAGCACACTCAGGGGCTGTGTGTCCTTGCAGAACAAAGAACAATTGACTGTGCGGTATGTGGTGCTGCAGATATGTTTGTGGTGCCACATACTGCATAGGCATGCTCATCTGGACATGTCCAGGGGTTACAAAAGTTAATCCAGGTAAAGAGCTAAGACTCTATAGTTTTAGTCTAGATCATACTTAACAAAATTCAGTATGTGGATGATTCTTGTTCCACAATTTCCTCTTCAAGTTCTTTTAAATGTTTGTTGTATAAGAACAGCTACTCTGATGTCAAGTTAGCTTCTTCTTGTGAAAGCTTATGCATCTCTAATTCAGTTAACCTTTAAGGTACAAATCTGTCTTGATTTCTGTCTAACTTCAAACTAACAAGGATCATTAGTACAATGATTCTGGTTCTTTCTGTTTAAAAATCATAAATTCTCTGATTAAAAAAAACCAAACAGCCGAAATCCATGTTTTTTAAAGGATTAAAATGACATGGCACTATATATAGGTATAAGTTGAACACAATGTTTTATTGATATATTTACAATTTTAAAGCAATTTGGAAGCCTTCCAGAACCTCAATTATTTTAATAAAAAAATTCTAAATACCTATATATTTTGACATTTGATTTTGGTTGTTGTTGTTTTTTATCATAGATAATCAGAATTCCTCCTGCCCCCTTCACCACCAGTATGCAGATCCAGTTGCAGCTACTACTCCCCCTGCACCCTGCTTTGGCACTAAGCAGCCCTTTTATACCAGTGCCCTGCTTCTGCCCATGCCATTGCCCCTCACACTCAAGCCACAGCTCCCCCTGGTGCTGCCAGTGCCCCTGGCCCCAGACCCACAGCCCCATGGCCCTGCCAGTGCTCCTCACTCCCCAACCCACAAAAACTAGCTTCACCAGGTTGGACTGGCTTAATCCATTGACCATGTTGTCTGACAATTATAAAACTTTCTGAGTTTTCCCCACTGAGCATGTATCCAAGTTGTTTTCTGTGTTGCCTTTGGGATCTGGAAGATGGCTTATTAACATCAACCTTCCAGAACATACAGATTCTAGCAGTCTGTATACCACAAGTGATAGCAACCAAATCTCACCCAAGAAATCACTTGGGTGATTCTGAAATGCTTCAGAACATGAATTTGAAGGATTGAGAGGTTTTCTGCCTCATAATTGCCAAAGAAAAGCGAGCAAGCTTGTTAGGTGGAGATTAGCTTGAGCCACTAGGCATCACATTAACAGGTGTGTACAGTGCTGCAACAGAGTCCATTCAAGAAGTCCTAAAAGAAGTGTATGAGGACAAAACAGGTGACACCACCTGTGGAAACTCTCAAACCAAACAATCCCATATATAGTATACAACAATATCTGAACCTAGGCAAGTAGGCTACAGTGGATGCCTGTAACTATACTTGCTATAGGTTTGGTGTCATACAAATCCAAGACTCTAGATGACAAGATACTTCACAGACATGTTAGCCAGATGCAAGATTGATTTCCAGTTGATGTACCATCTACAGATCTAGTGGATATTATTCTGCTAGAAGGACTTGTTTTTAAAAGTCCATGAACTGTTGTTCCAGGCCATCATTTCTATGATTAAATCTTCCAGCTACTGAAGTGACTCAAGAATTGCCACAGAAGCTAGCTACTATCTTCAATGATTTACTCTAAAAGTAGGGTGCAGAAGTCTGAGTAAATTTAAGCTGACAAGTAACATGTAGGAAACTTTTCTTGTGTCAGAAATTTGTTTAATCAACTAAATTTTCCAGAGGGCAAGCCTCATCTCCAAACTGCAACATTAGAACTTAAAGAGACAAGATACCTCAGAACAGTACAATGCACTGTCGGCGACTCATTTAAATCCTGACCAACAGGGATTCTATTTGCCTCCCAGGTAATGGAGACACTCACCTTTCCTATAAAAAGTATCTGTCTCTATTTGTTCAACTTCTGCCTGTCAATTCTGGGATCATTCTGGTCGTTTGTATCCTCTTATCTCCTCAGTTTCCAAGCTGGTCCCAAAGTTTTGGGAAGATGGTAACAATGGGGAAATTGACCTAAAATACTAAACTTGTTTATGGGTGACCCAGTTAATTTAGTCTTACCAGGTTCTAACATTTCCTTTAACAGCCTAAGCCGTGTTGCCTTAGTTCTGTGCTGTGGTGCACACTTTGAGAATTGTGCATCCCTATTTACAGAATAATCTTCACATCCACAGCTACTTCTCAGAAGTTTAAAGGGTGGCATCAGTAAGGAGGCAACAGGAGAGACCCTAGTGTTAAGGGCCCATTTATCCTGAACCAGTAAAAGAATACTGAGCCATATGACCTTTTGCATTGCAATTATAATATTCTACAGAAATTTAACAAAGGAAGTGTAGGCTTTCCCTCCTTTCCTTAAACACACCCATTAATACAATGGACTAGAAAGGTTCCTAAAGCACCTGACTCTCAGGAAGCAAAAGCAAAGCAAATAAACACATTTTTCTATCTTCAAACAGCAAGTATTATAACTATGACTTAAATACAATGTTTTGCTTCTTAAAGGTAGTAGACTCAGAAACATGTACCACATTAAACAAAAGGTACTGTTGTCATCATAGGCAACCCCTCACAGTCAAGGATGATTTTCTTTTACGGCTACCTTATAAGTGGGTCTGCAGATGGGTGATGATGAGTCTGATCTAACATATTTTGTTACAACTCAGGAAGATGTTTTTGTGCAGGGTGGGTAGCTCTGGATTCTTGATTCTATCTGTGGCATGCTGTTTCTGCCACTCCCACCTTTTCATCTCCTGTTGCTGTGAAGTTTCAAAGTGCTGAGATCCTTACAGCAGATAATTCCTGCTGGGAGGACCCAGATGAAAGTCTCCCATGAGTTGATGTCAATGTTGCATTTTTTCAAGTTGGTCTTAAGGATGTCCTTGAAGCACTTTCCCTGCTATCTTCTTGAACACATGCCTTTACTGAGATGGGAGAACAAAGCAAGTTTTGTAAATCTGGAGTCAGACATCTGGATGTCATGGCTGGCCCAGAGAACTTGTCAGATGGTCATCACCCTGATGCTCATCATGTTTATTGTGAAAGGATGCTAATGTTGGTGCATGTGTCTTCCCACTGGATTCAAAGGATATTCCACAGGCAGCATTGATGGCATTTCTCCAGCAACTTGAGGGGTCTCCTGTACACTGTCCACTCTCAACTTTATATAGTAAGGTAGGGATCACCACTACTTGATAAAACATGAGCTTGGTTTCAAATTTGATGTTGTGATCTTCAAACATCCATTTCTTCAAGTGTCTGAAAGCTGCACTTGCATATTTGAGGTATGTAGGATTTCTTCATCAATGTCAGCCTTCTGAGAGATGGCTCTCAAGGTATGGGAAATACTCAACGTTCTCCAGTCTCACCATAAATTTCACCATAAATCTGAATTACCAGACCTGGAGACTACTCATTAACATTTTGTTGACCTTAGTCTTCTGAAAGTTAATGGTCAGTCCCATTACTGTGTATGCTTCAGTAAAGACTTTGATTCCCTTATCTTTTTTCCGAGTGAGTGCACACTTTTTTTTCCTGTATGCTTATAGCAACCACATGCAAGCACAGATTGTGAGGCCATGTATAACCATACAAGAAAAAAACAAAACCCTATACCTTCAAAAAGTAAGTTTATTTAAATTAATATTGGCATTGTGGAGCACCTAAAAGATGCAGTCCTGGATCAGAACCCCATTGTGCTAGGTATTGAACAAAACCCCCCAAAAGACAGCCTTTAAACCACACTGATTGTCATACTAGAGCTGCTTACAGCTTGCACACATGCACATTTTTTAAACTATGTATTGAAATGCACATTAGATCTGATACAAAACGATAAAAAACCTTAAAAGTTTTGTTTAAATATCTTTTGTTCCCAGATTAACTCTTTTTACAATATATGCAATTTTTATTCAACTTAGGTGAACAAGCATGGCACTGCATTAGATCTATCCATTGCATCCTCAGCAAAGACCTAAGGTACTTCTTCCCTCTTACTATAAAGCTTATAACATAAAGAAACACTTCTCTGACCCTTAGCTTATGTAGATTGTAAACCATCTGCTTTACAACTTGTCATATTTTTAATTTATATAGATATAGTGCTAGAAATGTAGAAATAATTTGAAAAATCCACAATCTGAATGTATGCAAATTATTTATAGTTGCCTTCACAGCTCGACATATCTGTGAAGCAAAATTATGATAACACTTTTACATTATAAAGGTATATTTTTACTGTGTAGCATGTTTGAGGGGAGGTGAATTACATATGAAAAAATGCAGATAATTAACTACTAACTTCACAGTCATTGCAACACCCCCAAATAGCCATACTTGTTTATATTTTCTTTTTAATTAATCTGTAATGTATTAACAGAAAGTGATATTGGTACAACCTTTGTGGACTGTACTGTATTACACCACTTTTAAATATTGTCAAAACATGGGGGTTCAAACTTTGCTTTAAGTAGCAAAAAAACAGGGAATAGAATCTAATTTTAATGTGCCTTCTGAACAGTAATTTTTCTGTCTTATACTGAAATCCCATAAGACAAAATACTAGTACTCTGTAATGTGAATGGGATGTGTGGCACAATAAAACAAGAACTCAGGAAATATATTTTGTCAATGATGGAAATGGATTTGAATTTAATACCAATTTAGAAATTCCACAGATTCTGTTGAAAGGGATTAGATTTTAAACTAGGGAATAATATATGGCTTAGAGTTAAGAATAATAGTCAGGTGGTGTCATCATCAACATCAGAACCATAAACCTGCTTACAGACAGATTAAGGGTTTCATACATTTTTCAGAAGATTCAGGAACTTAAACAATTCATAATTCATTTAAGTGGGTGAGGGAGATTATGGAGTAGGATAAACAGGTTCGGTTATATTACTTTTCTTGTTTCAGTGTTCAAGGGTTGTTAATACTTTATCTCCCTTTTTTGTTTTTCTGAAACAAGTTTTATTAATATTAATTATCTTCATTCAAAGTGATTCCTGATGAGAAAATACTTGGACTTTTTCTTAAAAACCCAGAAATATGGGACCATGACAAATGTATAGTTTTCTGATCAGAAGATGACAACAAAGGTTCAGCCTTGCTCTCCTTATGTTATTAATTCCAATTTAAGCACTGGAATGTCTTCCCTCATGCCATTATGCATTTTTGGACATAATCCAACAATTTTAAGGATTGATAGACTTTACACTTATATATATAATATTTATGCTTCTTATATTAAGCAAAATTATTGAATACTAAACTATACTAGAGTTAACAAGTGGCAAGGTGCACTGTATGGCATTTAAATGGCAGTCTCTTTAACGGGAATATAATCCTTTTTACTGAGGTCTGTGATGGAGACTCTGTTCCATTTCAGTTAGAAAAAACAAAACATTTATTTTTACTTCTAGACTATATTTCTTGAGAAGTTGTATGCAGTTGTCTACCTATTTAAAATGGGACCACTGTAAGAACACTGGTATGCTTATATTTATGTTGTTCATTTCCTGCCTCCCTTCAAAATAAGGATTGCCATGCTTTGTTTAATGTTATTATTGAGTAGTCCTGATTATAGAAAGTAGGTTTGAAACACAGCCTTATATTAAAAACAAAAACCAAAACAAATAAAAACTTTTGGTATATTTAAAATCAAGATATAGATCTGAATATAATGATTCGATCCTATATTAGAAATTGGAGATTATCTGAATGTTAGAGGTGCAGCGATACATCAGTCTGATATTGAATTGATACTAATATAAAGACAATTGACCATATCAGGTATTAGCCCAATGGGGCAGAGAATTTGGCCGATAAATGCCTGTGTTGCGTGCAGCTGCAGCACAGCATGGAGCAGAGCGAGCAGCGTGGAGAGCTGCCTCCAGCTGGTAAGTTGGAAGGGGAGGGAAGAGAGAAAAGGTGGGGGGGCAGATCAATGCCCCCCCACAGTGAGGGAGGGGGCAGGGCCAGGCACTGCCCAGCTGGGGTGGGGGATGTGGGACAGGGGGCTGTGGGGTGGGGCAGTTCTTGTCACCGCTCGCACCCCAGGTAAACAGAGGGGGTTGCGCCACTGGATCTGCACAGCTCTGTATGGGCTGCAGCTGTGGGGTGGACCAGAGCCAGTGCTGCTCTGGCAGTGCTGGGAGGAGGCTGCAGCCACCACAAATTTGTCTGCAGCTCCGCTCTCAGCTCCAGGCTGCAGCCTGCTGCAGCCCTGGCTTTTCTGGCGTGTTGGTGGAGGTGGAGTGTTCAGCCAGGGTTATGCTGGGTGGCAGGCCATGGCACAAGCTGGGAACAGAGCTGTGGTGAAATTTGGGGTGGCTGCTTCTCCCTTCGGCACCAGAGCCTGCCCTGAGCCCAGCCCCTGGCAAGAAAAGCCCCATGCAGCACCAGCTCCAGCTCCACCCCACAGTTGCAGCCTGCCCTGCACCATGCAGAAGTGGAGGCACATGCCCCCCCATCCCCCTAGGCTGTAAACAGCAGCAGGAGCTGCCTCCAACCCATGAGCTGCATCTCTTCCCGTGTCCTCCCCCCTCACTAACCATGGGAGGCGTTGATTTGCCTCCCCACACCCCTTCCCTCCACCCTCCCTTTCCACCACACCAGGTTTACCACCTGATGGCAGCTGTATTGGATATCGGATCCGTATTGGCCAATATGACTCCTTAAATATTGGCTATTGGTATTGGTCCCCAAAATCTCTATCAGTGCACTCCTACTAGATATCTATGCAGTTGTTTGGTGTTAATATTAAATACTGTTTGGTATTAACATTTATGGCATATTACTATAAGGATATAAATAAACATCAGATGAAGTGGATCAGCTGTGTTGGGAGACAAAGCTGATGCCCTTGACTGGGGGAAACACGTGACCCATTCTCTGGCCCATTGATCCTGTGGGACAATGGGCATTAAGTTCAGAGGTGTGGCTTGGAGAATCTCCAAGCACACCTCTAAGCAAAGAAAGCTGGGGTTACCTTTTTACAGAGATGTGACCTAGAGGTTCCCTATTTACAGAAAGCACCTTGGAGATTCCTAGGCCGCAACTCTATAAGTAGGTAAACCCCAGCTTCTTCTTTTACAAAGATATGCTGCAGGGATTCTCCAGATCACATATCTGTAAGTGGGGAAAGTCACACAAGTGCTTCCATGGCTGTCAGGGCCTGATCCTGGGTATGCAGGATCAGGCCCCTCAGGCCCAGGAGCACTTGAATAGCCGGGGAGTGTGAGCATCTCTGGATTGCCTGTGCTCTTGCTCCATGAAGCAAACAGATGTCTACTGAAAGATACTGGCAGAAACTATTACCAGCTTTTGTCATGGCCACACATTTGGGCATTTGTAGTGTGATAAACTTTCCCTTTGTGCCACCACAAACACTGTTATAGCAGCACAAGGCCAATGTCTATTTATACCCTGGGCAAAAACCATTTCACTTGTAAACAACCATTAGGTTTGTGTATTAGAGGATGAGGAGGGTAGTACACTACTCACTGTGACTGAAGGAATTCCCTGGGAAGAGGAAGAGAAGTAGTAGTATGTGTCTATGTGTAGTCTGTGAAAGTGCTCACAGAAGCAGCAGTTGTTGCACGTATTTCCCCAAAGAGTTGCCCCTAAATATCTAGCCAATTGTAAATGTTCCCCTTGTATCTGACCATGCCAAGATTAGTAATACTTAGTACTGCTGGTGCTTTGTTTTTCTTCCATAACTTAGGAAACTTGGGAACCAAGGTCCCTAAGCCAAGTGTGACAAATGTTGAAGCTGTAGTTCATATCTTCTCCCCTTTCCACTGCTTTCCTGTGTAATGTCAGACAACAGGTCTTTCTTGAGAGAGAGATTTTTCTTTCTATCAAATGTGGAAGTCTAATGCATGCTTTTCTACTTACTACTTGGTCTCTCTGTGTGTCTCTCCAGATATTTTTGGGAAATTTAAATGCTAATTCAGTGTTGAGAGAATTATATCTTTGCCATAATATTGCATAATGCACGAAGAAATTCTGCAAATAATTTTTTTGTGCTTTGTTTTGTTTTTCTCCCTGACTGTCTTGTTTCACTTTGGATTTTGATAGTATTTCATTAAAATATGAAATAACTATTCCTGGTTGTGACTACATTTAGTCTCACTTGGCATGCTTACCTAGAATAAATAAAATTACTCTCAAAAAGCTCAGTGTTGTTGTAATATGTAGTAGATGCATTATTTAAAAAAATATAGAACTGTGTGAAGTGGGGGAAATATATTTCCCCCCTCCAAAAGTAGTCAGACTTGAATAGGCAATACTTTGCTTCTGTGACATTTTTCTTTTGCCCCCCAGAATCACAGTGACTCAGATTCCCAGGTAATTAGCAGTCATATCATCTCAAGATCACTTGCATATGTTGGTGCCTTTGTAAGGATTTTGCAAAACCAGCTGCACAATCCTGCTGGTTTCACTTATGCATACACAAAGACCAAGGGCTCCTAGTGTGGGATACTTGGCATCAAATTTTTTTCTGTGATTAATAATGAATAAAAGGGAAATACGGGGATAGAATGCCCCAAACAATCTTTTTACTATGCCAGCAAATGAATAAAAAAAAATAAGTGAAAAAAATTCCAAAATCACTAATATGTATTTCATACGCATGATATTGCTGCTGCTGCTTCTTTTGTATGGCTGTAGGAGCAAGAGCTATCATCACAGTTTTAATCCAAATTCCCCAACCAGACCAATGCCCTAATGGAAAACAAGTGTAACTCCAGGATGTCCCCCTCCAACTTGTATCTCAGGCAAGATGTTATTATGTGCTCTATGGTTTGGTCCGGGTTTCCACAATCACAGCCAGGTAAGGTTTTTAGCCACCACTTGTACCTCAGGTGGTCACACGGGCCATGTCAGTGTGTTTCCTGTTAAGGGTTGTCCACATGCTCCATGGAAGTTTGAAGCCGGGTTGTTACATATTTGGGTCAGAGACAAGTTGTTTGTTTGGGACAGTGTTTTCTGCCCAAGCTTTCCTTCAAGTTCTTCAATGTTGTGGTATAGGAGGTGCTTGGTTCATGTCCAAAAGGGTTTTCATGAAATCATGTGATGAACGGCCAACTAGCCTCCTGGTCAATGGAGCAAAAATGCCAAAAAGTGATATTGTGATATTGCTCTTTGTGGTGAATAACCTGTTAACCAGCTTCAATGTCTCTAAGAAATCCTTGTATTCAATGTCCATTTAGCACAGACTGAATCCATCTTCTCTGGGGCCTCTGGACAGACCCAACATGCTTGTGTTATATTTATTTCTTTTCCCACCCCCAGCAGCCAGTGCTCAGGCATGACATGCTTTTCTTCATTTGAGAGAAAAATCACCAAAATTTACCTCAATCTCTTACAGTTCCTTGGACACGGGATAAATTTATTACTGTCCTGCCAACTGGAACAAGAGCTAACTCAGCTCTGCTCAGTTGGTGTTTTCAAAAGGACAGCCCATTTCAGTCAACCAGACACTGTTCATAAGACTTCTTGCAGAACATTTCCCTCTGGGCCCAACTACCACACACACTCAAATGTGGTTGTCAGAATATAATTTTTCTTCCCTTGATGGTTGCCATACAAAACCCAGCATGGCAACCAGCCACCACCATATCCCCACCAAGCTTGCTCAAGTGGGTCTCACTGACCTTCCCAAGATGGACACATTTGAAAAGTTCTCATCTGCAGATCAGGGTGGTTACATCTTTTCTATACTTCGTGTAAATCAAGCAAGCTGCTATAGATGTAGGTCAATAATACCAGAACGTTTACTAGGGCTTTTGAGACAGCCTGGCACCCTCTGCTCATCTCAGTTTAAAGTGGTATTAGAGCTGCAGATGTATTGGCAATGCGGTAACAATGAAGAATTACTTATTTTTATACTGACGTAGCTAATGTTATTGGCAGGGCTACCATTACACCAACTCTTCGATGAGAGGTATGCTATATATTTTATTAATGTATTGTGATAACTGGAAATGATCATGTATATAAATCATGTGCATTATAAAAACAAACAAGCAAAGAACTGATGGCTGAATCAATGTCACAGCAAAAAGGAGCTATTGACTCAACAGGGTTATTACACTGCCAAAAAATTGATAGCTTAACTACAGTGCAAAAATATGAAACAGATGTTCTTGAGTAAAAAGCTGTAAAAATATAATTACTCAATGCAGACTCAAAAGAAAAAGTGTACTTTGTTTGAGTTGTAGATTAATTTAATCTTTTGACATTTAAAACTGCATTATGCTTTTCATTGAAATCAACTAATACATTTTCATTTGAATGAGAGGGTTAGTACTAATACCTTTCACCATGATAATATTAAGTATACAAATACATTAGTAGATAATAATAAAACTGGATCTTATATTTGCTTCTGTTTTCAAGCCTGAAGTTCCATTTCCATATGAACCATTTAAACTGTAATAGGAAATGGAAATGAAATGGATTTCAAGCTGTTGCTCCTGATTCAGTTAGCTCAATGTCAGAATAAGACACTTAAAAAAATGACTAATAATTGTCCTAGAAAGGGTGGTAATTTAAGAAATGCAAGCATAAAGCATCTTTCCTGTAAATGAATGGATATGCTGTTATTAAGAAGTACCTAAAACAATGATTATCAACCTTTTTAGACTCCAGGCTCCACTTTGAAAATGCCATTTCTTAGTTTCCACTGATTTTTTGGTTATGAAAAAATAACAAAGCAATTCTTCTCTTGTAAAGAATTCAGGCCACACAACAGGTTAGAATGTTTTTCACATGGATTTCTATTTAAAATCTCTGGTTTTATCATGTGAATCATGTGTAGCTTTTTCCCACCTAACTTTTTTAATAATGCATGGTTCCACATAACACCATTTAAAGGATCTTACAGCACTGTAGGGTACTGTGGCACTCTAATTGAGAATGACTGGCTTAGTTCTCCTATGGCTGGGCTTTGTCACCATTTTCAGAGATTTACAACTCAGTTTAGTAATTCTAAACTAAACCCTGGCTTATAAAGTCTCGGAAATGATAGCTTAATTAAGTTTTCTAAAGTCTCAGCCATTTCAAATTCAAATGAATGCAAATCAATGATGTTTCCAAAAGCTGATGCTCATGTTAATAAATAGTTGTTTAAACCAAATTAAATGTGTTACAGAATAGAAATATTATACTTTAGCTTTCAGTGTAGACAATGACTCATACTTTGTGGGTGGAGGGGGGAACAACAGGAAAACAAAATTAACAAACAAGGGGGAAAAAACAACAGGCTATTGTGAGACTAATAATTTTCTAGAGCTATTTTCAGGACACCATTCACAGCATGCCAAGCTCCAGTCTACAAATGCTTCATGGTAAAGAGGGATTATGGGATTTGCCTGAAGCAAAATGCTGTTTTCTTTGGGAAACCAAAAATAAAAAATGACTAAAAGGTCAAACTAAAAACCAGGTATAACTTAGACTGAAACAATTTATATTGCTTATATCGCCTGAGACTTTAGTTTAAAGTTTCCTAATCATTCAGAAAATCTTGGTGACATTTTGTATTAGACAACAATTAAAAGTGAATAATCAAGGTTACCCAGTGTCATTTACATGCAGTATAACCAGTAAAAGGTCATTATTTGACAAATATTACTATAAAACCAACACGGTTTTATTCTCTAAGTTTAAGGGCAAACTATGGTAGATTCAAAAGTGACTGTGTGGATGGTGTGACTGACTTTTTAATGACTGTCACAGTAATACATGCATTGCCTCTAATGATAACTTAATTACAGTATTATAAAACACAGTGTAGGCTACAGGACAACTGTTCTATATGTAGCTAAATCTGACAGCTTAGCCATGAGAAATACCTCTGGAGAATTAATGGCATTGTTTGCGTGAGTCAGGTAAGCAAGGTTTTGACCTCTGTAATATAGTGCAGTTGATGTATAACACCTCTTATTCTGCAACATCTCAGTGTACTTGACAACTTATATACAAATACTAAGTTTTTCAACATAAAGCACACCACTGATCAACTCTCAATAACATTATACGTCAATTTTAAACAGGAATGAATGAAACTTAAGAAATTATTAAATAAGGAATATGGCCAGAACAGTAAATTAAACACCCCTAACTTTTATGGAAAAGGCCTTGAACATTTAGGCTAAGTACAGGCAATGAAAAAGCCCAAGACTGACCCAGTTACATCTTTGCAGGTAGTCTAAACTTCATAGATGGAACTCAGAAGCAAGTGAACAGACATTTCATATATGCAGCCCTGTGCCTGCAGTGTCTCAGGCCAAAAGTAGAGCAAATTTTCTCATCCCTTCACAGTGGTCAGAAGGCTGGAGGGAAACTGGGAAAGAAACTCTCTAGGCTTTTCCCACTCCCTGCATGAGCTGGGTGAAAAGGAGGAGAGAGCATGGCCAGGCCCTGCTGATTATGATTGGGGAGGGGGATTTAAACCCCAATCCTGGCCTGCAGGGACCCAGCCAAGGTGGCCTTGAGGGAGAGGGGTAAAGCAGCCAGACTTTTTCCTGCTCCCTGTTCATGTGGAGAGGGTAGGGGTATGGCCATATGCTGAAACAGAGGAAGGGAGCTGGTTTAAACCTGGGAAGCTGGTTTAAACCCTTTTCCCTCTCTGCTTCAGCTTGTGGGCTGGGGCTAGTGTCTGGCCATGCCTCCACCCCTTCCACTAGAGCAGGGGATGGGGAAAAGCCTGGCAGGGGCTGCTGTGTCCATGCCTGGTGGATCCTGGCTGGATTCCTGGGCAGAGAGAGGGGCATAAAGCCCCCTATCCCCCTCTGCATCATTCTGTCTGCCTAGCCCCAGGGTCTGGTCATCCCTCTTCTGCTCCAGTGGCAAATAGGGGAAAAGCCTGCCAGGGACTGTTTCACCCCCAGCAGGCAGACCCAGCTGAAGTCTGGAGCTGGGTTTCCCACTCCCACCCTCTTTTCAGTCAGCCAGAGCTGTGGTGGTGCTCTGTCTAGACAACAGAGGGAACTCTGCTCTCTGGAGCCCAGTCCAGGGCTACAAAGCATCCTGGGATGCTGTGGGACTTTGAGCTAACTTGAACCAGGAAGGGGTCTGGGACAGAAGTTCCATAACCCCATTTGATCTAAATCAGTTAAGTCTGATACTACATTCAACCAGGTTTATCTTAAACCAATTTTGGCCATTTTGTGAGTGGTTTATGTGCACTCAACTTCTGTTTTGTTACAGGTTGAAACAAGTTTCTGATCACTTAAACCAGTTTATGTGTAACTTCTGTCCTTAGCCTTAATGAATAAAAACTATCACAACTTTGTTTTAATTTCTTATTTGGAAGACATGTCTCCAGCCCACTCCTTGAGCAGCAATGCCTCCTGGACTAAAAGCAGACAGTCAAAAAGCCTGAATCTGAATCAAAGCAATCTTCTCAGGTTAGTCTAAACTGCACAGATTGAATTGATAAGCAAGTGAACAGACATTCACTTTTAATTCTGGAAATACATCCACATGCCTGCAATAGCTCAGGCCAGAATCCAGGGGGTACTAAAGCATTCTTCCCTGCTTGCCTGGAGCAGATGGTTTGGGCTCACTGATCCTGTTTGCAGAGGAGGTGCAAAGGGTCCTTGGATGGTGGGGGACTGTGAGTTAACTTCAATCTGGAGAGGATCTGGGACAGAAGTTGAATAAATGGATTTAACCTAAATCAGTTAAATTGGATACTGTATGCATCCAGGTTTAACTTAAACTGGTTTGGGCCAATTTGAAAGTAATTTATGTGCACTGAACTGCTGTTATGTTATAGATATGAACTAATTTATGATAATTTATACCAGTTTATCTGTAACTTCTGTCCCTAAGTCAATGCTAATTAATTAGTTTAGTACAAGACTCCAACCAAAGGATACTACAGCAGTCTGTATGTATCTACTGTTGCTTTATCTCTTTTACAGCATGACTTTTCTGTCATTTTTGTTTATGCCTTCCTCCCTTACTGAGCATGTTTAAATAGCTATTTGTAGCTGAGAGGTAGGCTACAGGAGTCTGTGGCTGTGAACATTGAAACTAAGTAAACCAATGAGAGGTAGTTAGCCATGTCAGTCTGAAGTCAGGCAAAAAGCAAGGCAGAGTGACACCTCGTATATTACTTCAGACAGGCATAAACTTTTATAACCAATAGTTTACTTCATCAGATACTAAGCAAGCTGTTGCTCACAAAATCTTAGGCCTCTGAATTAGTTTATAAAGACCACTATGCCCTGACTTCTTCCTAAATAAACCTGTTCATGGGTTTTGTTTTTGTTTTTAACCTTGGAACTTGTATCTTTTCCTCCACTGAAACAAGCATTACCTACTATGTAAGAAGTAAAATCTAAAGGATCCTTGAATGATTACCATCAAAATTGTGATATCTAAAAAAGGATCACAGCACAAGGAGTCATTTATTATTATATCACTTTATATCCAATACTCTGGTCTCTCAAGCACCCAGTTTACTTAAACATACCTTCACAAAGCAATAGTTTCATAATTTAAAAAATAGCTGAAAGTAAGCAAACAAACGAAAATTAATCATTTTTCTTCATTAACCAATACATACAGGGATAAGATGGAACTAATTCTAACATTATCACAATCTTTCTTATTTTCTATCCTCCCTCTTTAATTCCCTGATCTCTTATCACTTCCTTATGTTTTCCATATACTTCAGATGACCTCCTTTGACCAAGGATTTTCTATTTATTCAAAGCTATGTTTCTCCGTGTGATATTTCAGTTGTTACAAATGCTGAAGACTGGTGCAACATGCTACAGAGAAAAACAACTAAGTTTTGGACTGAGATCATCATTCTGTAAAGTTAGTTGAAGTTTTCCCACAAATTTCAGTGGAGCCAAGATTTAGCTCAGGTTATTTCTGCCTTGTGACTTATTACCACATTTTCAAGTTGGCCTTAAATTCTCACAGTCACAGTTTCCCTGAATATCTGCCTGTGCAAGAAACTGTGTATAATTGTGCCTCCATGTCAAATATGCTCATAGATGATCCTCAAATTTTGATGGTGCTCTTTGAAACTGACAGAAAAGTGTCTCTCATAACTCTGTCCACAACGTCTGTATTGATGTAATCAGCTCTAACTGCTCTGACTCTTGTGGTGAAAATCTGTAGTTGTGGCTCATAGAAGGATTTTTTTTAGTCTTAATCTTCAAAGTTAAACTGTAAAGCTTTATGCATGTGGCAGGATGTGACTTCCACATTCCCACATGCTTAATTTAATGCATTTTACAGTACCTCTCCCAGTATGTTATCTTCCCTCCTCCCACCCCTACTTCTACCCCCCCCTTTTTTTTTGCTTCACTCCTTCCTGTTATATACTAGGGTTGTCAGTTCTTTTGAGTCAAGGAATGGCTTTTTGCTGTATATCTGTAAAGAGCCTATGGGCTAGCCAGGTTGGAATGCCCAGATGCTAACAGAGCACAAACGAACCAGCAGATTGTGTAAGATCAATTTCAGTATCTTTCATAAAAGGGGAAATGTAATTTTAGGTATGCTTTACACAGGTTCTCAGATATTTAAATCCCTGTTTAAAATTGCTGATAATCCGGGAAGGACATGTGCTTCTTGCTGTTAATTGTTTTACAATTGTGATTGTCAGTCACATGAATGATGCCGTATCAATTTATGAATGCGTAGTACATGTTTTTACTATGCTCAAAACCAGTGCTTACTGTGTTGATATAATATCATAGACAATATTGTTACAAGATGAGCAAATACTGATCTTTAGGGAAGAAAAATTCCTCCAGCACCAAGTATTTTTGACCAATGGATGGGTTGAATGATTTCCCCTTTTTGTATATCAATGCTGGTTGGTAAAGAGAAGCTAAATGTTTCTCATTACTTTTGAATTTACTTGTGCCTACATTTACTTTAAATCATGTGTTCCATACGCCAAAAGCTACAATAATCCTGTTTACCAGTAAAAAAACTCTATCACTCTACACAAAGTATGGCCTTCTCTATAAATAAAGGGAAATAAAAACTCTTCAAATGGCTAGAAAGTGCAAAAAACCCTAGCACTATTTCATTTTGTGAATACAATGAGCAAGAGCAAATTTAAGAAACACAGCTTTTTCTGTGCATGTTTCATGTTCAAATTAAGATGATGAAAGACTACGGTTCCAGTAATAAAGTTTGGATGTTTATCCTGATTTATTTGATGCATAATTGAAAAGATATTCTGTTAAGTTTTATTTTCCCTTTTAGGAAAGCAAAGGGAGTCTTTAGTTTCAACATACTTGAAGCAATGCCAGGAAACTGTAGCATTAGTGGGGGAGGAGGAGGGAAGGGGGGATGACAAGGGTAACCATACCAGGCACTATTAGGGGTGGAGGCCAAAAAAAATTGTCGTTTTTTTTTGCTGCAGTCATGCAATCATGGTAGTAGTTGCAAAATCACTGTTTCACTTGTATGGAGCAGCTACCTTGGGTGCCATACAGTGTTCTTACATTGCTGACAGGGAACCTGGCCTCTAGATAGGAAGGCTAGGCCTTATCTTACTCCCTGTTGAAAAGTTTGATGTTGATTGTAATGGGAAAATGATATAAGTACTGGAAGGTATTTTTTGGAATGTACCTAAGCTTTTTTTTACTAATCATAGGAGAGAGATTAGGAGAAACAACTCCAGCTTTTTGCAAAACAGTGTAAAACAGTGTCTATAACTTTCTCTTCTCATGCTGGCCCCTTGAGAGAGTATTCTTATGCTTCAAATAATTTGCTTGTTAGCTAGTAGTATAATGGGTAAACCTCTTGACAAAATTACGTCCCACCCCCTAACCACCATCCTGGGACTGGAAGTCCTGCCCCATCACGTGGTCTGTGACAGGTGGTATTACTTCTTCCCTGAAAGAGAATATCCCAACCAGCAGAGGAGAAAGCAACTGAGTTCTGCTTAAGAACTCTAGGAGCTCCCAGTCTGAATCTAACAGTCCTCCATTCATGCTCCCAAATGTTCTGAACCATAAACCCTGCTCTCTTCAGATAATTGGTTTTGTACTGTGCCTGGTAATTAAAAAATCCATAGGTTGTCCTGATCAAGGGATTCCACTCTTTTTTCTCATTGTAGCATGTGACACATCCCTGGAAAAAACACCCCCTCCTATTTCAGGCTCTTTAATACTGGATGTAAAGCACTGATGCTTGTTTATATTCTGGATCTGTCCATAACTCTGTTTGTATTCCCTTTCTTTGCACTTGTGGACTTAGTTCACATAAGAGTGGTATTTAGAACACAATGTTTTGGTAGATATTCAGTCTGATTTTTGGAGGCCAGAGCTGTGTGACTGTCTAAACACTCCTTAGATTGATAGAGAGTTTAAAGCTATGGCTTCTGCGTGCCTCACCCATGTTGTCTATACAGTCTGAGCTCAGACAGGGACAGCACCAGAATCTACACATGTGACTATGGCTGTACAATGCCTGACAAAGTTTGCAATACTTTCTAGCCCCAAACACCTTTTTCACATCCAGAAAACCATAATAATGTTTACTATGTAACAGAAGGAAACAGATACTGGGATACCTGGGTATGTCACATGGTTTAAATATACCCCAACCTGTTTTTCCCTTATGAATTACTGTATGGATGTTAACCTGCACAAGATCCTCTCCTCAAACAATGACACTTCACTGAGAACAACCTTTTTCTGGGGTGACCATCCCAACTTTTTGTGAAGTTGACTTGTGCCATGTAACAGCTTAGTATCTGTGCACCTCTACATATTGTTGTGAGAGCCAGCAGACTGCCTACAAAACACAGGTTAGCATCAAGGGTAGTTAGGTCAGTTAAATACTGCCTCTTGTTAGCTATGAGCTGAGAACAGGGGATAGAATTTACTATTCTACCAGCACCTCCACCACAGCTCTGACAACGATCACATGCAGCCAGAATGTTGAAACAAACAGTAGTTTTCTTCGACTTGTTAAATTTTACTGACCCACCCTAGAATGCTGTTAATGTTCAGATCACTTAAATAAAAAAACTTGAGAATGTCAACAGTTATTCATGCCTTTCATGTCAATACAGAACTGAACATAGTCATCAATTGCTTTTGCTTATAACTTGTTAGAACCTGACTCCATGCGGTGCCCAACAACTAAGGAGATGATGATCCAATTGCTCATGGATCCTATTACTCATTACCCAGAGCAAGTAGGGAGCAAACACCAGCACACATTGCTCACAACAGCTTTATTTAGAATGAAGATGATTTTGGACTAGCTCCTAAAAAAACAACAAATCGGAGAGCTGCCCTGAACAGTTTTTTCCACATTTTATACACTTTGGTTCATGGTCATTACCATTTATTCCATGCTCACTCCTTCTCTGTTCCACCCATTTCTCCTCCCATCTCAAGCTCTGCCTCTGTTTACTGTTCACTTCATTAGCATGGAATTGCCAATGCATTTCCCTCATTTACATGCCTCTCTACTAAGAGTGCATGTGTAAGGCCATGAACTCAGCTTCTCTCGGTCACTTGCTGGTTCTTTCTGGTTTCAGCATCCTCTCTAAGGTCTTGCGTCTACCTTATCTCCTAATGATAGCTGTTGGTCTGCATCCTGTTTTCTTTTGCCCAATGATTTATTCATCCTGAATACTATCCTTTTCTTAAGAAACTATTTGCCTAAGCATCTGCAAGGTTATTTTAATACATCCTTCTGCCTTGTGGTCAGCAGGTTTTGCTGAGACACAGATTAAAGTTTTGTTTCAGCACAAATCCAGTGCTCCCCAAAATCCAAATATCATCACCCTAACATAACCGTCCAAGATATGTTACAATCTGCTCTAACCCTCTCCTTATGAATGCATATGCCACATGAAATGGCACCAACTCCAAATTCACAAAATAAAACTCCTGTACATATCTCTCTGCTCTAAACCTTCCTATAGCTACTTCTACCTTCTCACCCTTTCAATATGTACATCTGGTCAGTCATCCTCCTCAGGCTTGGTGGATGGGGAGCATTTGTGGGGTTCCCAGGGTCACCACCATCACACCCATTCTCTGGATCCATAGGCTCAAGAGGAGGGAAAGCATTTGTGGGGTTCCCAGGGTCACCATCATTAAGGGGCCGCTTATTTTTTCTCAGCAGGTGCTTAGCTTTTCAGACTCTCATATTTGAGAAGGTTCTTACTTTTTGCCCCTCATGCCACTTACCCACAAGTTTTCTACCTCCTATCTGCACAAAATTTGTACTTTTGCTCTGACAATAATTATGATCTTCCAAAGCATTCTCCACACTCCTTCTGCAAAGTATACATTTACCCACACACCTCCAATTAGCCCCCTCTTTTTGTTCTAGCAATAATCATGATCTTTCAAAGCAAGATGGACACAGTAATTATGATCTTTCAAAATCAGATGACAAAGCTTATTCTGAGACTTCTCTAATGTGTATGTGCAATAAGTCCTGAGTTTCTTATTCACAGGTCCTAAAGCACTGGCTTTGGATATGTGAAATCTTGTGTTTTTACACATGGTTCTCTTAGGGTTTGGTGGTGTGTTTTCCTCTGCAAAACTGTGCCATATTTTCTTTTTTTACTGTGTCCTTCTGCTCAGTTTCAGCATTCTGATCATTTGCTGTTCTGATCCTCACACTGATCATTTCTATGGTTTTGTGGTGATGCTGTGGGAGGCTGTGGCAGTGCACCTGTGGGTGCTTGCCACTTTAAGATCCTGAGCAGGTTGTGAGGCAGGTATAAGGACAGGCCCTAAGGAGCAGAGCCAGCAGTTGCTGCTGAGATGTTGCTGGAGAAACATCTCTTGGCTGGAGTAGTGCTGCTCACAGGAACATCTTGGAGGTTCAGGGTCGGAACTATGGGGATGAAGGAGGTTCCTGGTTCTAGGGAATGACCTAAAGCTACCCTCTGCTAGGGTAGGATGGTCTGATTGGGCTGCCTGTGGCCAGGTGGTCCCCAGGAAATGTCACACCAGTTGCCTTTCTAGTAAAAGGAGAGTATGGGGTGCCTTATAGCCTCAGCTTCTACAACATGGTGGGTAACCCTGTAGAAGGGGAAAGTTTGAGGCCCAGGTATGTCAGTAGATGCCTGAGGCCTAATGACTGTGAAGCCGAGAAGCCCCAGTGAGGGGGTAGTGTACTGGTCTCAGTGGGGGACATCTAAGCAGTAGATCATGTAAAGTAGGGTCTGTGTGGGGGCCTGAAGGGGTGTGCAAAGATTGTGTAGAGTAGGGTCTGTGCACGTGGGCCTGAAGGGCTGCACAGGGGCTGCATAGAGTAGGGTCTGTTTGAGGGGACTGAAGGACTGTGCATAGGCTGGCCCCAGTAATTTGATAGAATGAGCCCCAGTGAGGAGGGCATAAGTTGAGGCCCCAGTGAAGAGGTCATATGGCCAAGATTAGTTTCCAGATGTCTGAAGCCAAGTTTGAGCCAGAGGCTAAGTGCAGCTCAGCAAGGGGTCTGGGGGAGTTAGGAGTAATTTGCATGCCATCTGCAAGGTATGGGACATGGTAAAGGCAAGGTCAGAGCCATGTATTATGCCACTGGCATCAGGCATTAAATGGGCAGCCTTCCACCTTAGAAATAACAATTTCCAAAGTTACATCAAAGGCATGGCAAGAGGGGCAGGTGGACAGAGTGTCCTAGACAGGTGGGTGAGCAAAGTATTTGACCAGCCATGAGACTGCCCCCTATCACAGAGCCCTTCAGTCTGATTCCCATTCCTCCAGTATTTCTGAGAGCTGATTGTCTGGAACATCACCTCCCTCTTTACTGGTATTGCATGAAATCAGTTAGGAAATATAAAATTTACATCTCACCATCAAGAATTCATTTTCTACAAATGGAATCCTAAACTTAATATCATATACATGCCACAACTCTGAAGAGCCACAAACCTTTACTCTGAAGAGCCACAAACATGCCACAACTCTGAAGAGCCACAAACCCTCTGAAAAATTAAAAGCCACCACCCCTAAACACACACGCGCGTGCACACACACACACACTTCAAAGTCCTAATTTTAGAAAAATGTAGCTTTCACTACCGGGTAAAGGCACAGAGCTACAGGTGTCTTTTTTCCATTTGAAGTGATGTTTTCTGTTTGGGGACAAACACATATAGTCAGTGTTAGACCAATGTGTTTATATTAACACAGATCATCAAAATTGTTAAATTATTTTTTTAAATTTTGAAATATATATATGTACAAACTGTCTGTTTGATCATACATTATCTTTACTTACTTGTGTCTTTTGTTCTTCATTACAGAGACCTATCTAGTAGGAAAACTACAATTCCCCCATGTGCAATATTACCACAACATTTAAAAAATAATTTAACAATTTTGATCACCTGTGTTAATATAAACACATTTGGTCATAACACTGAATGTATATATGTGTGTGTGTGTATGTGTGTATATATATATCATGTATATATACCTGACTCTGTTTTGAAGCAGATTGACCAGCAGGAGGAAAGTGTTTTCTTGAAAAGAAAAAGTCCCCTCTATAATAAAGACCAAAAGAAGCAGTAAGTAAAAGATAGTGTAATCAAACAGAATAGGTGTATATATTCATATAGAGTAAAATAATGGATACATAACAGGGGCCAGTCCTGATTCAGATCAGCATCCAGAGAAAAAGGGCTTTTTTCTGACCCTAGAGTTTATACCCTGATGACTTCTGATTTTGATACTGGTGGGTTCTCTCTCTCTCTCTCTCTCTGACTGGTACAGTGATAGGACACATTTTCAAAGATAGCCCTGGTTTTTGCATACTGGTCTTTGATTCATCCCATAGAGCCATTGCAATGGAATTAAATCCATTAAATTTTAGGGTGATGCTACCCTGCCGGGTTCTTTGCAATATTCTTAGGTTTAAATAAATCATCCTGTTGTAGCTTTCAGACCTGGATAGTTGAGGGTGGTTGCCTATCACAATTTTTCCTGTTTATTATCTTTTTCATCAGTCATGTCTCAGTATGTCCTGTTGGGGGGTGGTCACCACACCCTGGTTTCTTTTTATTATGTACATAGGTGTAAATAAACCACCCAGTTGTAGTCAGTAGGTCTGATTACTTGAGGGTGATTGTCCCCAATTGCTCCACAGATTTGTCTTCACGTAAGTTCCCACATGTCCTTTGGAGGGACCCCCTTTACATTGATATTGTAGAAGTAATTGGCTTACTTGACTAGAAAAACAGACAAAAACCAGACATGCTGATACTGCTTAATTCAAATGCTCTGAGATAAGGAATCCACATTCCTGCATTCCTTGGGTTATTTTGATATCTTGCCCTGTGCATTCCTGCATGCCTTGGGATAGCCCTATGCATAGATAGTTGTTTAAGTAAACTTTCTAAGTTTTGGTGTAATTTACTATTGTTTTGTTTCTCCAAGGTGTATTTTTTATCTCTTTCTCTGTCTTTAGTATAAATACACTTGTAAACTTAGAGAGTCTGAGAAATCCTTTGAAACAGACAAGTGGGTGATTCCCCTTGCTGTATGGAATTCTCCCTGTGATCACAGTATAGCCTTAAATAAAGAAAAGCTGGCTCTGTCAGTTCTGATTCAACCACAACGCGAAGTTTGATTTCTTCCACAATAAATATAAACATAAAAATATATTAAGCAGGAGAGGTGATAGTACAAGATCCCCGCCCCCCCCCCCCCAATCTTTTCATAGTTTCAAAGTTGTTGGGGTCTGAAGGCACCTCAGTAGATCATCAAGTCCTGTCAGACCAACCTGGTGGCCTTCTATGATCAGATCACCAAATCATTAGATGCAGGGGTAGCAGTGGACATAGTCTTCCTGGACTTTCGGAAGGCCTTTGACACTGTCTTTCACCCCGTTCTCATTAAGAAACTGGGGGACTGTAGTGTCGACACCCACGCAGTCAATTGGGTCACCAGCTGGCTGGAGGGTCAATACTCTAGGGTGGAGATCGTCCAGACCAGCTGACTTGAATACATCCAGTCTCTCCAGAAGTTCCCTAACTAGTTCCTCACTAACCCTTGGCCTAGGTGTGCCTCCCCTGGAGCCTGAGGGGTGCCCAGCGGGGGGGTGACTGTTCCTGTCCCTGTTCCGGTCCCTGTTCCTGATGTCCAATCTAAATCTGCTGTCAGTTTTTGGTCATTGTTCCTGGTTATTCCAAGGGTTGCCCTGGTAAATAGAGCATCTCCTATTTCTTGCTTCCCCTTCCCCCCCACCTGATGAATTTGTAAATGGCCACAAGATCCCCTTTCAGCTTTCTCTTGCTATATTTCTTAGGTCAACAGATCCCCACACCCATCTATCCTTTTCAAGGTTTGATTCAAATCATCCTCATACCTCTTACCCAAAAAATTAAGGGATGACATCAATGTGGATGAATTTTTATTAATATTTTATTTCCATCAAAATTTGTACAAAATTTACTGCTTTTTCTAGTTTTATGCTATATTCTGGCTAAACTTTTCTCTGGAACACAAATGTGTAATTTCTTGTCCCATTTAAGCATTCAAGGTAGGGTACCAGAAGATTATCTTCTTTGTAGATCATTCCATATAAAACAAGATGTAGGTCTTCAGCCAAATGAATATGATTTATAATTGCCACATCCTGAGATAATTATTTCTCAGTGAGACCCTAATACAATAATGATAAGGACTATGTGAAATGTTGGCAACCGTTTCATTTTGTTTCGGATTCATACATTTCAGTGGCTGAAACACCGAATCTGAAATAAAATGCAAAGCTCCAAAACAGCTCTGAAACAAAACAGATCCATCCAAAAAGTTTTGGAAATGTTTTGGACTATTTCAGACTGTTTCAGAGGCAGGCTTTCAGGGAAAGAGAAAATGATAAGAGGGAGGGGGAAGGACTGCTGTGATATTGACATCTGTAGCTGGCCAGTGACAACAATCTGTCCCTAAGGTCCCTTCCAATCCCAATGCTCTGGGGGAGGGACCAAGAAGCACCATAAAAGTCTATTTGTGAACTACTCTCTGCCATTTTGCAGCTGTGTCTGTCTGTGTAGCAGCAAAAGCAACAGCAGAGAACAACATCTGTAAGCTTGCAGCTTGGTAGTCCCTTGCTACCAAGTTGTAGCCAATCCTTTCCTATTTACCCTTGCCTATTCTTTCTTCCCCCAAAATCCCTTAGTTTTTTCCACCCCAAACAAAAATAAAGCACGGCAGGAAAGCACTACACATACATTATACATATATTACACACACACTCACATAGATGCACATTTTTTTCCAGCAAACAAAATATGCTGGAAAGGCAGGTGCCAAGTCCAAGTCTTCCAGCTGGGAAGAGAGATGGGGAAGAGGGAGAGCTGTAGGTTCCCCCTCCCCCAGACATAGATACACCCTCTTTCCTAGCAGTAGCAGGCATGAGGCTTCTGATGCTAGTGGCAGCAAGAAGGTGGGGCCACTTCCTGCATGTGCACCCCCTCCAATAACACCAGCCATAATAATAACCCTCAGCACCAGCAGCATGACAAGCAGCACCAGCATGACAGTCTTCACCCCCATGTCAGTTCCCAGCCTGAGCCTTCCAATGCCAGAGGAGAAAGTGGATCAGGAAGCAGGGGACCTGACAGCCCTAGCAAAAGTAATTCTCAGGACCAAGGAGGAATCAGAGGGGAGTGGAGCATAAACTTAGTGTTTCCCTAGAGCCAGATCTCCTACCCCATAAGGCAGTTCAGAGGAGGTTGATGTTGAGATTGTAGAGGCAAGTGGCTCAACTGAGTCAGCTCCTCCTGTTGTTATGCCTCTTCATGCTGAGAGGGGGGATTAAGCAGGATCTGAACCCACACCACTCTCCTCAGAACTATTGTTATGATAGTGTTTTCTTGGCAGGCATCTGGCATGCCTTGGTTCTAAGGCAGAAACAAAGACCCTTACCAGTGTAGTGTAAGAATCAATATTTGCTTCCTGCAAAGAGATTATATAGTTAAAACAGACCCAACCTTTTACCATAGAAAGCCACTCTCTCCAAAAAAAAAACTAGATTAGTTATGCAGCAGAACTCTTGGGGTTTAGCTTGTCTGCCACTTCCATGATTTCTGCAGGTGGCTCTGATGCAAGCTGTTGGGGGGACTGAGTCTGCCATAGTCCCTAGACCTGTTTTGGGAGTCAGGAATCTGTCTTAACCACTGAGATGTCATCCATAGTGCTGCTGAGAAATGTCTGAATAGTGTCTGAGGCTTCCACCACATAAGAATCCATATTTGCTTCTGTCTGCTTTAGCATTGTCTCTGAAAACACACAGCCCAGATTGCAGAGTTTCCCAACAGGATTTGGAAAAGAGGCAGGCCAGGGACTTCCAGCCTAGGTCCCACCCCTATACTTGCTTCAATCGTTTCAGCACTGTCCTCATAGGAGGTCTGATGCCCCTGAAACCGCTCACCCTACAGATTATTTGAGGGGGACAGGGCAAGTTGTTAGAGGGGACACAACCCCTCATTACCTGATAGCCTGGGCCTATGCCCCACAGCCTAGGGGGGCTGAATTTCTGGGGTCCTGGGATCGTCCATGTAGCTTGAGGCTTGGCATTTCCCAGTCAATGAGTGGACCTTCTGATGTCATAAGGACATGTGATGGGGAAGCATGGACTTCTGGGACCAAGATGGTGCCCAGTATGGCTGCCAGGAGGGTGAGACGTCTGATGTCATGAGGCATGTGATGAGGCAAGGTATTCTGGGGCCAACATGGTGGATGGGGCCGTGGGACTTCTGAAGTCACAGGGCATATGACAGGGCAGGAGGTGGGTTTGGGGCCAACATGGTGGCCAGCATGGTGGTCTGAGATTGGGACTTCTGATGTCACAGACCATGTGATGGGGCAGGGGATTCTGGGACCATCATGGTGAACAACATTCCAGCCAACATGGAAAATAGGGGCTGGGGCATCTGGTGTCACAGACCAGGTGATGTGGCAGCAGGGTTTTTCATAGTTTCATAGCTGGTAGGATCAGAAGGGACCTGAGCAGATCATCCATGGGCAGGAAAAAAAGATAGTTATGTGACCATCATGACAGCCAACATGGTGGCTGACATGGTGGCCAGGGGGTGGGACTTATGATGTCTCAAACCATGTGACAGGGCAGCATGTTACACAAATTGACAATTGCTCAAACTATAAGCAAGACCTTATTAGGGAAGATAAGTCAAGATGCTGCATTTATTGATTAAGTGCTTAATGCACATGCACGTGCACACACACACACGCACACCATATTCATACCCCAATTTCTGTTCTGCTCTGGCATATGTTACCAGTCTTATCGGTGCTTGGATAACTTAGTAGCCAGCCAAGTTGGTCATGAATAGTAGCTGGGCTCCTGTCAGTCTATCTTATGAGACAAAATGATGCTCCAGAATGATATGCAGAATAAGACCCAAAATTGATATGTTTCACCCCATTTTCATAGCTTTGTTAATTTACCCTGTCCTCTGGGATTTTGCTGGGTTATCACTGTATTCTTTTTTGAAAGGTTGCTTGCCATCGTTCTCTCGCTGTTCTGGGGTGGATTCTTCTTTTTTGTTTTTTTATTTGTCTGAGTTCTGTCAATCTATAGAGCAATATAAAATGCAGTTTAAGGCAATGCAAACTCAAGAAAATACATAAGATTAAAAGCATTAGGCAAAAGACTATTTTCATGTTATTTCCCTAACATTAAGCTGTATTTACGCTATTTGTATAACATTCCCTTCTTTGATCCTTTAAAACATTTTGTTTTGAATGGATCACTATAATTTTTGCAAGGCTATATATTGTAAAGCAATTAAGGCATGTGATTTTAATTTAAACTACATTTGTTTTATCCAACAACATATACAATACATAATAATCAGCATTATTCCAAGTAGTATAGAAAAGATGATAATAGAATGTAACATAATATTTAGGACCACCATCCATGATAGTGATCATCTCTTTAAAATATCATACCAATGGTGTATTATTATTTATTTAGCTTGTTTAGATTATTTCAGAATTTCTGAACCTCAGAGAAGTTGATTTTATTTTTATGTTGTAGTAGCAAGTTAGCTAATTTGTGAATTCTTTGTAACTGTAGCAGTGCATGTGCAGTGCCTGCCATTTTAAGGGCTGAGTCAAGCAGCCAGCAGGTGCCTGATTCTGGCAGCCATTTTAAAACACTGGCTGCCTATCTAAATACAGCAGCTTCCTGCTGGCAGGCAGGCAGAAACATCACCTGGCTGAAAGGCTGTATGAAACTTCTTGGAGGTAAGGGAAGGAGATTATTGGGTTGGAGGCTCCTGGTCCTTGGCATGGCCTAAAACTGCACCCTTCCAGGGATGGGTGGCCTGGTGGGACTCCGGGTGGCATGGGAGTCCCCAGGAAATGCTAGGCCAATTACCACCCCAGTGAAAGGTGGGTTGAGGCACCTTAACCCGTAGCCCCCACAACACTCTGGGTAAAAGGGGGCCAGGCACAGCTATGGCCGCCTGAGCCCAAACAGGGTGTAAGACCCAGGCAAGGCCCAGCATAGCTGTGGCCACATCAGCCTCCACAGGGGAGGGAAACCCCAGAGCTCCAAAGGAGGGGGAAGATGTGTAACCCCAGAGAGGTAGTGAGGTCCCAGGAGAAGGTTGAGTAGAGCTGAGGGTCCACCTAAAGAGCATTCCAATGGGGTGTGCTGAGTAGGTGGTGGGACATCCTGAAGGGCAGTACATGGGCCAAAGCCCTGGAGAGCTATTTGAGGGAAGTGTGGAGCCCCAGTGAGGGGAAACAGAGGGTTGGGAGCCCAGTTTGTGGGGCTGTGGGCCAGGTGTTTGTTTATGTATGTTTATGTAAAGCTGCCCTGGGAGGGCCCAGAGCAAGCTTGGCTCAGGTCAGGAACTTAGCTGGCCACTACCCAGGTGAGGGTCATGGGAGAGACCCAAGAGACTATGTTTGCCAACGAAGGTGTGATATGGATAAAGCCTATGGCCTACAGGAGCTGCTTCAAGTGTTCCAAGTTACTGATGCAAGAAAGAGACCCTGTGAGAGGGGATGGAGTCCAAGAGGCCCTAGTGAGAGGAGGGCGGTATGAATGTGCATGTGAAAGAGGCCCGACAGTGAGGTTGAAGCTTGGCTCCCAGCTTGCCTCTAGGCTGGGAGAATAATGACACCATGTATGCCATCTGGAGGCATAGACCACAGTGTAGGGAAGATTTGGAGCTGCAAATAGCATCCCTTGGCATCAGAGCATGTAATGGACAGTCTCCCCCATTTACCACCCTTTTATGGGAACAGCAAAGTCATAGCAGGTAAGAGGGCAGACTGCCCCATACAGACAGATAGGTGGGCTTGCAGGAGACTCAGTCCCAAGCAGGCCCCCTGTCACAGTAACTAATAATTTAAGGTAGTTCAATTGATTCCTAAAGAGAAATAGAAATCAATGAAATGATTCCATTTTCATGGGATGATTTTCTTTAAGACGCTTGCGCAATTCAAAATGCTCAAAAGAAAAGTAACAAAAACATAGTATGTCGATAAATCTTAATAAAACAATAAGCAAGTCTAAGCCAAAATATCCAGTGTTTGAGCCATGCAGTTTTTGGTATCATGTGCAGCTTCTATATATGTATGTTAAATAATCAGTCCCATCTGATTCATGACATATTGTCCCAGGGAAATAAAACTGGAGGCACCAGAACAGCCTCCCATGGCGGGACCTGAGGCAGGGGCAACCCACCCAAGAAAAGAAAGAAAGAGCCCTGAAGAGAGGGCATACTTACTTACCTCCCATAGGGAAGGGAGAGCCACGCTGAGAAGGACTGCCAGCGCGGTTTGTCAGCCATTTTTATTGCCGGCTGGCAGCAGCACTGGCAGATGACATCATCAAAAGCCACCTCCCAGCAGATTCAAAAGCAGGTGGTGAAAGAATGGCAGAGGAGATGGCACGGATGCCGGAGGGCAAGGTTGATCCCCGGCTGACATCCCACAAAGGTTTGCAGCCCTGATAGGGACAGTATAGAGACCCTCTGAAGGGGTCTCATCCACATTGAAGAGAAAGGATGATGTTGAGGGACTGGAGAGGACCACAGACACCAGACCCATGAGTGGAGTGGACAGAAACTCACACCCAGAGCCTTTTCTTATTTTATTTCTTTTCTTCATTCCACTTTCATTTTGAGAGGGACCCTCTCAAGATAAAAGGTTGTGACTGAAGAAAGACCCTCCATGGGTCCAGGGTCACAAAGGAAGATCGAGGCCAGATTGATACCAGTCTTGGAGAAAGGTTGGGTGCAAAGGCGGGGATAAATTGTACGCCTCTCAGCTGTCTGGGAGAGATGAGTCAGGGAACAGGCCAATGATCCACCATCCAGTGATCCTGAGGGTTGGTGCATGGCTGCGGTGTGGGGGAGGTGGAGCCCCAAAAATGTCTCTGGCAGGTAGTATCCAGAACAGCGGAAAACCCTGGGAAGGAGCCTCCCCACTGGAAAAGAGAAGACCAAATCATGGCAGGCAAGTGTCGGGGCTTCCTTCAGGGTGGAACATGACCAAACACCTAAGTTCTGGGGACATACCCCTTGGCCAGAGTCATGTGAACGCTCGAAGGCCGCCTGAGAACTTCTCTATGAGATCAGATGGAGGCACATATAAATATATAAAAAAATGGAAGAACATAATAATAAATATAAATTAACACTGGCTCTCCTTAATCGGTGTTTAATAGCCATTGTTTTTTCAGTTCATCGGTGCCACTGGGCATTCTGTGGCCTCTAAATAAATTTAATACAGTAAAAGCTGCGCTATCTGACATCTTACAATCCAGTATACTCTACTAACTGGCATGTTGGCTTGTAAGATAAAGTGAAACCAGAAGTGCTCCTTGCCGTGGGTACTTCCGGTTTCTCTGAGCCCCCATGGCTGGAGGCAAAGCAGCATGTGATACTGAGCCACCATGGCCTGTGGGCATAAAAGGCTGCACAGGGCTATGTGGAGCCCACCTCCCTGTCCCGCAGGGCCCGCCGGATAGGCGGTGATGTGGCAGGAGGGACGACGATGCCACAGGAGGGGCAGAGGGATGCCCTAGATGCGGCGGGAGAAGCAGCAGCTGGGGCTGTTCAATTAACCAGCATATGTTGTTATCCGGCATCCCCCATTCCCAGGGGATGCCAGATAACAGAGCTTTTATTGTACATTACAATTCATACACCATTGACTAACTAACTGAAATACATGTATCCATTTTGATTCTTCTCCCTGATTGTATTGCATACACTATTGGACTAAGTTGGTTAATGATAAGCACTGGTCCAATTCACTTGCAATCCAAAGTATTTTTTTTTCCAGTTATAAATACATAACATGATCATCAATTTTCCATAAAAATGGGCTGCATTTGTTGAATAGCTTCCATCATTCATATATCAAGGGGTACTTTGTTCTCTTTTTTTTAATTGTGCCAACTATTTATACATGTTGTAGTTAATGATATCTCCCACGCCATTAAACTGATCCACATCCATTATGAACTTTGTGGGCTGTTCAGATAAAATTTGATAAGGTTATATATATTGTTCACAAACAGTCTAGAATGAAAGGCAATTTGTTAATGAAATCTATTTGCAACCTACTCCACGGGGCTCCCCCCTTTTTATGAAACAGTGATTGGGACTCAGAAGGTCGGGCCTCTGCAATTGGACATAATTATCTATCTAGGATATAACTGATATACCCATCCATTTTGTACTTTGCTTTAATCGATAAAGAGTTTCTCTTTACTTCTTTGACAAATATTGACATGCTAGATTTATCAACTCTTGCTTTTTTTTGTAAAACAATGGGTTAATGCAGTTTTCACACATATCCTGGTATGTTGGTGTTATAAATAGCATCTAAATACAAATGAGATTTTCTTTATAGCCTTAAAAAACATTTCATCAGGTTGTTTGTTAAACAGACACATTATTTATAAATAAATGCCATTTTGCTAAATAAATGAATTATAAATTGAAACTTTCATATGAATTACTGGTTTTTGTTTCAAAGATTAAAATAATTTTTGTGTCCAAATTTGTTGGAATGTGTCCTGGTCTGGGATTCACAGAAGAATTCAATTTTTAGAGGGAGTATTGCCAATGATTTTTTATTATATTTATAATATTTATATATATTTAAACTTTTGACAACTTAAAATAAATTCACCGACCAAATAAAAGATGATACAACAGGACAAATCACATAAAACAGACAGACAAAATAATTTTTGTTCTAGTGATAAAACTGAAGTTTAGGTGAAGAACACACAGTTGATGGTAATGAGGCCTCATAGTCTTTTAGTCACCTTTGCTACTAGATTAAATTTTACAGTATGGTTTCTGCAAAAGAAAACACACAAACCTGCCAAGGAAAATTCCTTACAGTAAAATATTCATAGTTGCAAATTTACAATGCTGACATGTGCAGTATTAATGCACATATTCTTACAGTTGTTGGGATGTTTTTCTTGTATGTGTGTGTATAAAGTGACCAGGATTGTTTATATTTATGTTACTGTTTTATATTAATTTCTTCTCAGGGTGGTACTAAGGTGTATTGCTTCCACAAATCTTTTTCCTGGTCTTCACCAAGGGTTTTTGTGTTGGGGTATGCTCCCTTTAGCCTTTTTCTAATGAAGGGTAACCCAAAAGGCGGTGGGAGCTAGGATTTTAAAGTGACCTGTATTCACCCCTGCCCATTCCCAGGGTGGTTATTATGCAGCATTTTGCAGAGAATACCTCTCTATGGGATATTTCACCATATTAACCACATCCAGGAGGGTGACAGTTTCAGGTCATACCTAAGACCAAACTCTCCACTCTCCTGCTTTGGTCTTCTTCACTTCTTATGGGAACAGTATATCACTTCTGGGCTTCCTTGCCCCTACTTGGGCCAGTTGAGATCACAGGCTCCCAGTTCTCACAGCTTTGACAGTGGCCTTTTCTCTGTGCCCCTTCTCTGGACTGCCAGATCACTTGCTGTCTAGATCCTTTATAAGATTTTTTTTCCCTCTTTCAGCTCCCCTCAAAGCCTCTGGACTCCATCCAGCTCTATTCTCTTCTGATTCAACCCTTCTTTTACTTCAAGTCATTAACTCTGCCTCACACTTTTTGGACTGAGTCTCTGGCTTTCCATGCTCTCACAAATTCAGCTCTTCTCTTTAGTACCTACTCTCAATTCTTCTCTGTGCCATGTGAGGCTGTTCTTAAACCCCCTTTAAAGAATCTCTCTCATTCTAGCAGGTCTCTTGGTCTAGCAATTGTCTCTAGCAACTCTCTAGAATCCCAGTACTTCCTTCTTCTGGGTTTTACCTAACTTTCATCTTTCCTTTACTTTAACAGATCTTAACCATATCCTTTCTGGGCTACAGGATTTACAGTCCATTCTTACATTCCTGTAACAATCTCTTCTAGGCTCTACACTGTTTCTAGAAAGGTGGGCGGTGGGTGGGAGTGGGGAGGAACCAAGTTTTACTTTCACTTTCCAATCACAAATTCTCTGCCACTGCCTGAACAGGTGTCCAGTATCATACCCTGTCAAAAGGCTGTTAGAGGGTGGTTCTTGAAGCATTTAATATTAGGTATAAGGCTAATTTTTCAGTGTCATGGACTTTTGTAGGCTATAGCTTACTTGTGTCAGATGCTATGAATGGACCATTAATATGCTATAGTCCATTCATAACATCTGATGAAGTAGATTATATCTTACATAAATTCATGCATTTCTGTAGGAGGAATCTGTAAGGTGCCATACTACTTTTGACTTCAGACTAACACAGCTAACTACATCCTTCTATGAAATATTAAGTATGTTATCCTTTTCTCATTTTCTTTTTTTGTTTGTTTGTTTATTGAATACTGAAGTCATCAAATATTTTCAGTTTCCTCATTGATCAATCAGGCCCTAGGTAATCCAGTGATTTTCACCTTGATTCATTACTTACAGCTCTGGAGAGAAGACAAATGCAAATAATACCAATGAACACTCGGTATGCTCAGGTACAATGAATGGTAGTTGCAACGTGCTGAAGAATTAGGACCTTAATCATAGTAAGTATGAGCAGCATTGAACTACTGAATCTCTCAGAGAACATAGGAGAGAAAAAGCAGACAACAAGCAGAAAGTCTTAACGAACTGAGTTTTTTTCTATTCTCCTTTGTACAAGGGAGAGATACATATTTGGTTGTGTATGTGCATTCCTCCGAAGACTTTCAATGTGGTCCCTTCATGCACAACACTATGTTGATTAAGCCACGTTGTTTAGCAAACTGTGCATTCAGTTTTCTTCAAATAAATGCTGTAGCACTACTTTCTCACTTCACCTCTTCTCGATTAGCACTGGTATTTGCTTATTGCTACCCCCTTTATAACAAGAATAGCAGCATTCCTTTTCCTCCCTATCTTCATAAACTCAAGGTTTTGCAGAAAGTGGATGTCCTCAGTAGTGATTACAATTTTCTTGTAGGCCTCTATAGGCAAGGCACTTTTCTGTCTAATAAGCATAATTTCTCTTACACTTTTCTATCTTCCTCCTCAGTGCTACTTGTGTATGTATATACGTGAATATGTTTTCAGTTTTTTTGAGAATCAATGGCACATCAATTTTTTCTTGTAACATTCCTGACACACCACAAATGTCAAAATGATAGCTTTTAACTCTAATCCATATACAAATATGTATATTCATATGAATAACATTTCTATGCAAATGTTTGCATATTTTGTGATCCTAATTGTTAATGACATGCCACTCATCTGCATCTATTTTATAGCGTACTAAAATATTTACTTTTTCATCTGTTTTTCTATGTTTGTTTTTTGTTTAATTGCTTATATTATCCTGATGTAAAAAAAAAATGGAATTTTGTTTTGAAAAGATTTTAACTAAACTACAGAAGTTTAGTTTGCCAGTTTGGAAAAGACAGTAGCTATGCACAATACATTATCTATATCTATGAGTAAAACTTCTTTTGGGCCTGAAGGAAAAACATTATACATAAGTCCGACATGGTTAAGAAGTCACTTCTCCGCATGCTCAAGTAAGATTTCTGTACTTTCTGGTCAAGTCCTACTCTCTGTGGTCAGCTTAACACCATTGCTTCTAAGAAAATTTGCATGAAAGAGTACATATCTCTCTCTGCAAATGCACATCATAAAGTATAACTGTTCTAATGTCAGGTTCAAACAAAATATTGTATATATTGAGCATATTGGGGTCTCTTCCCCACTGCTGACTGATTTCTGTGCACTATAAATATTAAAATCCTCATGTAAACCAAGATCTACATTAACAGGCTCCTTGACCAGAAAGAGGTGTGCTAACTTCAGTGCAGCCATTTGGTTGGATAGCAGTGTAGCATATTTAGCCATAAAGTGAGGGAGGGACTTGTATTTAATTAGTACTATAATAATATCCCAGATGTAATGTCTGGGTACAGAAATATGTAATAATTTCATCAATATCAAAGAATCAGGGTCAACTGATATAAACTGTTACAATGCACCTGCTATATCTGCATAATTTTGTAGAAATGCAAGAGGAGCAAAACTGCTTCAGCTTTAAAATAAGCTATCTAACTTGTAGTGCTGCAGAATCATTCAAACATAAGCAGTTATATTATAAAAGCAGATGGATGCTCCCAGGCAGCAGTTTGGCCTCCCCTCTTAGCAGTTAAACATTCCCTATTTTCTTTTTTCCCCTCTTCTACGTGAAAGAAACCACACATACAGAGAAATATGACTAGTTATAGCAAGGAAAGAATGAGGTTTTACACGTACAGAATTAGGGGTGCACTAATAGGGATTTTGGGGGCTGATATTGATAGCCTATTTTCAAGGAGGCATATCGGCTAATACCAATCAAATTTCTGATACAGCTGCATCCAGCTGGTAAGTCTGTTGTCGTGGAAGAGGAGCGGGGAAGGAAAGGGGCATGGGGGGACAGATCAAGGCCCCTGCAGTGAGGGAAGGTGTGGGACTGGGGTTAGGGCTGGGGCAGGTGCTGCCCAGCCAGGGCAGGGTGCAGGACAGAGCTACAGCTCATCAGGGGGGTGGGCACAGGACAGGAGGGGCATCTCCCACCACTGCACACACCCTAGGAGGGTATGGAGGTGGGGCTTGTACCCCCAGATCTGCATGGGGATGGGCAGGGTAGGCTGCAGCTGTGGGCTGGGGCTGGGGTGGCACTGGGCTCCTCCTGGTGGGGGCTGGGCCACGTTGCACTCAGAGCAGGTGGTAGCAACACTGGGAAGATGCCACAGGGGGCCTACAGATACCCCAATCATTACCATGGCCCTGTGAGGGAGCGGGCGCTAAGGGCGGCCGTGAAACTCCCTAGCGCCACTCACCGTCACGTTAGGGCAAACGTAGCACCCTCAGAATCTCGCCCGCCACGACTTTGATGGTTAAATATATTGTGGAGGCTGCCTGTTCCCTAATGGACGGTATTGGTGTCCTGTCCCTAGTCCAGAATGGGGTTTTGATATGCGTCCCGCCTTAAGGGCAATGCGTGCCTCCAAACCTCCCCTTCAGCACGCCCCAAGCCTCGCAGCTGTTCCGGGGGACGTTTGTCTTGTCCCTCGCCCGTCGGGTGCCTCTCGGCCACCTGGCGCCCCACAGGGCCTATAGCGCCACCGCCACCCAACTCTCGGCGCCATTGGGCCGGCCTTACCGCCGCCCTAGTCTCGGCGCCATTGGGCCGGCGCTATTACTGCGGGTGCCTCTCGGCCACCTGGCGCCCCACGGGGCCTGTAGCACCACCGCCACCCAACTCTCGGCGCCATTGGGCCGGCCTTACCGCCGCCCTAGTCTCGGCGCCATTGGGCCGGTGCTATCGCCTCTGCGCTGCGCCCCCTCTGGGGCCTCGCCCCCTCTGGGGCCCAACTCGCCCCCTCTGGGGCATTGCCCCCTCTGGGGCCCAATACCGCGCACCCTGCACCTCACCCCCTCTGGGGCCCAACTCGCCCCCTCTGGGGCATCGCCCCCTCCGGGACTCAATACCGCGCACCTTGCGCCTCGCCCCCTCTGGGGCATCGCCCGCTCTGGGGCCTGTGCCTTCCTGGCACGAACTTCTGGAGCCCCCAAGCTGTTGGTGGGGGGCCCCGCTGAGGCCTCCTCGCTCCCCAACAGCCTCGCCCAGTCCTCCGAATCTACCTGCCCTTGAAGGCGATCTTGTTCCCTGCATCATCGCAGCCAGTTAGTATGGTAAGGCTGCCACACTTGCCTCGGGCTGCTCAGCTCAGCTGCAGAGCTCCTGCTCCTGCGGCAGCCAGAAGGGAACTGTGAGGCAGGCTCCGGCCTAAGCTGTTTATAAAGGCCTGGCCCTGCTCCCTTCTGGCCACGTGACTCACCTGGTCACCCTGGCAACCGGCACCTGAGCTGCCTGGGTGATTGGCAGCTCTGCCAATCACCCTCACAGTCACGGGGCACCTATGTGACTCCGTGACAGGCCCCTACAACCCCCCCATTCCAATGCCACTGCTGCCTGCCTTGAGTGCAGCCTCAGCCCAGCCTCTGCCCCCCGCATGCACTGGGAAGAGCCCAGCGCTGCCCTGGCCCCAGCCCACAGTGGCAGTCCTCTTGCCTATGCTCCATGCAGATACAGAGGCACACATCTCTCTGTGTCCTCCTGGGGTGGTCACAGTGGCAGGAACCCCTCCCACCCTGCACCGCGCCAGATGAGTGGCTCTGTCCCAAGCCCCTCCCCACCCTGGCCCCAGCCCCACTCTCTCCCTCCCCATGGGGGGCATTCATCTGCCTCCCCACACCCCTTTTCTCCCTGTTCCCCGTCCACCATGGACTTACCAGTGCATACTGCTCTTCAAGCTGCCGAGCTATGCTACTTCCTGCCAGTGTACTGAACTGAGGCTATGCACATGCGTTTATCAGTCAAATTATTTACCACATCAGGCCAATTTCCAATGCACTCAATTTTCTTTGTATCAATGCCAGTCTGATATTGGACCAATGTATTGGTGCACCTCTACACAGAATATTACCTAATTTGAAAAGTAAACCATCTTAAATATCTCATTGTTTTAGTATCTTTAGGTATTACTTGAAATAATAGAAGCTAAAAATTAACAAAATAAATAACCTCTAAATTATGTATGTGTTACAATGATAATCCCCCTTAATATTTTCTACGTAACTTAAATTAGATATAATACAGTACACACAAAGGATATAAAAGTTTGTCTCTCAACACAAATCTATTAAATTGCAATGGAAGGGAAAACAACATTTTATGCAGTATATACCTCTTCTTGTTGAATCAAATGGATTCAGTTGCTTATTAGCAAGCTTTATTTATATGTTAAGGTTTTATCAGGGTTTGTTTTAGCAAGAATTACATAAAAATGGTGTGAACTACTGAATGTACATGTATGAATTTGTTTAAATGAAAAAGTCATAGTGTTAGTTTATGACATTTAGTGTTAGCAGTTCAGCTTTATTCTGAGCAGCTAAAGGATGGATTAACTTTTGATCCTTTATGAATGTAAAATCCTGGAATGCAATCATTTTTTAAATCTTGTTTTGGTATATCTTTCAAATGCTTTGTGGGTTATCCAGGTCAAAATGAATGTAATACCATAGACAAGTCAAGCTGGATCATTCTGTGGTATTACTGCCAAAACAAAGCTTGTCAGGTTCTTTCAATTGCTAATATGAAGGCTTGCTGTGCGCAGCTGGGAATCATATGTTAAACACAGGAATTAGTTAAATAGATCCAGGTTTAAAAAAACAAAAAGCAAATTATGGTATATTGTTTTCACACTTTCACATTATTGGTTATGATGATATGCTTAGTATTTGCCAGTGTTTAGTGACTGATGTTTAATGTCCAATTCATAACCTCCCATAATAGCACATGATCATCTATGCAGTTGCATTGCTATAATGGTGTATAAAGATTTCATTGTACAAAGGTGTACATTTTAATGTACAAACTTGACATCTATTGCTATACAGTCTGGGTTTCCCCTTTCCCTTCTCCAAAATTGAAAGTTATCCTAGAATACTAACATCAAAGATAGTTTTTCCTGTTCAGCTGGGCCTCAATTATTCATGTAAGTTGATACAAAGGCAATAATACCATTATCTGGATCAGTGGTTCTCAATTTTTATTTTTATTTTTAGCAGACCACTTGAAAATTGCTGAGGGTCTCAGGAGACCACTTAATAAATGTTTTTTTGTTCTTCAAACCAAAGCACACAACTCATATTTCAATATCAGTAGTCTTACCTTACAAGTACAGATATTCTTGATTGTTCCGCAACCTTTCTGTGGACTACCTGAATGGAGTTCATGGACCACAGTTTGAGAACCTCTGGTGTAGATTGTAGCACAAAGCTTGGAGCTCATGCTACTTTAAGAGTAGTCAGGCTGTGGCTGAGACAGGCTGCAGATGTGGCAGGAAGGCAATTAGGGACCATGCCTGAGAAGCAGCTTGCTGGTGTGTCCAGGGCTCATTGTGATGTCATCTGACTCAAGAGGAGGTCTTGGCTTAGACTGGATATAAGCCTAGGCCCTGAGTTGAGCTAGCAGTGAGATCCTAGAGGCTGCTGAAGGAACATTTCCTAATCAGGATGGCTGTAGCTCCTGAATGCCAAAACAGAGAGAACAGCCTGCATTAGTCTGGAGGCCCAGTAAGGGGGTCTAGGAGCTCAGAGAGGGGCTGAGAGTAAGACCAGAGCCCGGGGAGGGGGGGATCCACAAGCCCAGAAAGGGGTTGAGTGAGAGACCAAGGAGTCTGAATGCCCAGAGAGGAGCTGAGTGAAGGACCAGAGGGTCCGAGAGGCCAGGGGGTATAAGCATGGGACCTGAAGAGCTGATAGCCCAGAGCAGGGCTGATAAAAGAGAGAGCATGAGAGAGTGACACCTGCAGATTATGGGGCGCAGTGTAGGGGCAGATGAAGCCATGCAATTAACCCATACGGCAATGACCACAGACACTTGGTCATCATTAGAATTGGGGAAGCCCTGGGGGAACCTCCCTTACATAAAAGTGTAGCAAAACCTCCAGTTCTTCCTTTTTTTTATTTTAAATGCATTCCCTCACCTTCCCCAACTATTTCTGACTTTTTCTCTCCCTCTCAATTCCCTATAGATAAGTATAAGTGAGCTAAGTTGTAGGATAAACTTCAGCATTTTATTTTGGTAGCACGTTGTATTTGTTTTGTTTTTTTCTCCTTTATATTGTATAATTATTATGTTTATATTGATTTTTACTGTTCTATATTACTGTTTTACTGATACTGTTTTACTGATTTAGGCCTACACATGTAACTTAGCATAAGTCATCTCAAGTTTCCATTTTGTTTGTCAAACCTCCATCTTGTTCCCCATGCCCTATTAAGTAACCCGTGACTCATACCTACCCCTCCTATGTAACTTGATTCCTGAATGGGGAAGAATGAGGGTACTTCAGAGAGAATGGCAGTAGGTCTAAAAATACCTCCCTCTGAATTACCAAACCATCAACACCAATACCTGGACCAATGACCCAGCCATTGAAACCACCCTCAGCATTCAAGAAACAAAAGATGAGGCAACCCACCATTGTGCCAAGGCTGCACATGCTCAGTATGAACACCTGGAGCAGGACTGACCTTGCCTGGACAGACCCTCCCATAGGAGATCAGAGGTAGTCTGACTCATAAAAAGGGGTAGTGAAGACTGACTCCTGGGGACACCCTGTCTATCTGGACCAGCTCCATGCCACACCACCTATCCACCCAGAGGCCCTGCTGGCGACCCCCCTCTGGACAACACCTGCTGGACAAAGACCCCTTTCCAGCCTTGATAGGTAGCTATCACCCCCCACCCTCTCTTTAACCAAGGACTTGGACTCTGTTTCTATTCCCTACCTGGACTCCAACCCTTCCACTGAGTTTCTTTTTCCTGCTGACATTGTGAGTACGTGTGTATGTGTGTGTGTGTGTGTGTGTGTGTGTGTGTGTGTGAACCAATAACTTCATGGGGCTGTGTAGTGTTGTCTGTTTAATAAACCTGTTATTTTGAAAACCCGAGTTGGGTTTTTGTCTGTTTTCTGACTTGCCACCACTTATCTTCCCCCACTTATATTGCCACCACTTATCTGCCCCCTAAACTCCCAGCTGTCTGCCTTAGTTTCCATCCCCAAACTCCCAGGTTTCTGCATCAGTTTCTTTCCTGGCTGTCTCCTCCTTGCCACCAGGCTTTTTCCCTTGCACCAGTGACCTTGAGTAACCCTGAGGCCACTTGACCTTAAGTAACCCCAAGCCTCAGTTCCTCAGTCCAGCTTGCACGCTCACTCACTTTCTCACTCACTCTCTCTCTCTCTTCTACCAATTCTAATCCCAGTCCTGGCAACTTTCACCCCCTACACTTTCACTTTCTCTCTTACCTTAACCTTTTCCCAGGTATCCCAACTACACCAAGCACATACATACACACCTCAACATCCAAGTTCGGAACTCACCTGTATGTATGTGTAGGTGAGTGGTATGTATGTGAACTGATATACATGTATGTCACTGTGTGCATGATATATGAATTAGTGATCCATGTATGTGTATTGGATGTCCGGTATTGGTAACTGATTCCGATCCAATTTCTTTAGGTCTGTATAGTGTGTGTAGGTGTTTGAATTGGTGGTAGGTCTGCATATGCCTAGGCTAGTAATTTTGGATGTCTATGTGCCTGAGTTGTTAGTGTGTGTGTGCACGCACGCACCTGGTGGGGGTGTATGCATCTAGAGTGTGAGTGTGTGTATGCACCTAATTGATTTTTGAGTGTGTATAGTGCAATTGTGTCACAACTTCCCATCTAACAGCACAATTTTGAGATCCTGAGAGTTGGCCTGGCTCCTCAGGACAACAAAAGCAAATACATCAAGGCATGGTGGGCAAATGAAGGGGTGACTGCCCACAGTGAGCAGAGTGGAAAGGGCTGAAGGGACTCCAGGGGCTTCATGGACACCCCTGGAGACCACTCTATTACATATTTAATATGCCTTCTTATTTCTCTGGAGCTTTAAGCAAAGATGATCCATTAGGATCATATCCCACATCCTCAATTTTCTTCTTCTGCCAAGGATGGACTGTTGGTGATTTTTGGTCTTTTTTGTTATTGTTGTCTTCTGTTTTTCTTTTTATGGCCTCCTCTACACATTTTACTTATGGCGTGATAAACCATGTAATCATGTCTTAAATTATGACCCAGCTACATTTAATGGTGTGATTAAATATGCACTAAGGCACAAAATTATTTTTAAAAGCATAATAATTTTGGTGCTTGTTCTAATCACATAAGGGCAAATCTTGCCCTAATTAATTAAATATGCGGCCAGGTGCTCCCCTGTGGCTGAAAGCTTCATCAACAGATGGGCTCACAGTCGCCACAGGAGTGCATCACCCTCCTTGAGCCCTGCAGCTGCAAGGTTCTGTGAGCTTCCCCTGTTGCAGGGATCACAGTGGGAGCAGCATTTTTGGCTACAGGGCTTGCACAGTGAGCAATAGGGAGAAAGCTGCCCCTGCTGCAAGTGTTGTGAAGTGTTGGGTTTAAAATGACGGTAGCATTCCTCTGCACTGCCGTCTCTGAGAGTCCCTTGTCTCATGAGGCTCCCAGCAGAGGAACCATTCTCCTTGCTGTTGCCACTGCAGGCCCTGCAGTGACATGGACTGTGGGGCTTATAGTGAGGACAGCATGGAGAGATGCTGCCACCATTGCTAATAAGTTCAAACAGCATGGAGCGAGTATACCATTATTTGTCCCTATGTGTAAAGCAGTAGATAAAAAAGGGAAAGAATGAAAATTGTTGAAAAAAGGCATTATCCAACTTCCAAGTGTCATTAAAAACAAAAAGCTGGGTCAAATAAGAATACTAGTGCAATGCAATTACATTGTTCTTAATACATCTTAATACTTCTCCGATTTCATTAGTCTATAAGGTGCACATCCATCCTGCCTTCTACATTGCTATTTTATGGTCTTAACTTTTTCTTGTTTACAGTATTTCTAGAAGCATTCTGAAAGATGGCAGAAACCCCCCCACTAATCCTGAGTTCACCTCTGAGAAATTCAGTTGATGAGGTCCAAGGACAGAAGAGTCACAGATGCTCAGCAACTACAGATTGTATTTGTCTGGAGGGTGGGAATTGTAAGGTATTATGTCATTCTCCTGGGAAGCAGCTTTTTGATCAGTATGAACCTGTGACTCAGTCCTGCATTGACTGTTTATCACAGACAGTTCCATCTGTGACCACCTGTATATAGGATTATATGAAAGAGGAAGAAAAATGCTTTGGGGAAATGGTTTCATAATTTATTTATTACATATTAATCTCAAAGTATATTAATTTACTGGGGGAATTGGTATATCCTGTTCATTTTACTTTACTGCACTGTTTCTTAGATTATCAGACTTGTCTTATAATTGTAAAATGGATCATTTTTACCTCTTACCTTCAATTTTAGACATATTTAGAAATTCATAATATGTTGGAAAAGGTTAATTTATGTTTAAATAATTAGGTCCAGATTCTGATTTTTTGGAAGGAGAATATGTAAGTGAAAAATACTGAACAATAATCAGGATAGTCATACTTGTCCTAGATCACCTCAGGGTATCCACATTCCCTTTTCAGTTACCTTAAAAACAGTTCCAAGATCAATAAAAACTAATAAAGTAACCTAAGCTTATGCATTTTAGAAGAAATCAGCACTGGCCCTATGTTTTGAGGTCTGACACTACTGCTATTTACTTTAGTTATTTGAGTCTGTGCCAGGTGCAGATGAGTCACCACTCTGCAAGCAGGTCATTTATGCTTGTGGGAAGCCATCCTTGACCTAAACAGACTTTGAAGACTAGTATAGCCCAGGTAACTTGGGTATATAATCCCCTTCTCCAACTGAAGGGGATTGTTAGCTGGCAGGTGTGCAGTGGGGTGGGAACTGCAGACCACTCAGTTTCCCTTCGTCCCTATAGATCCAGGCCAGGACAGTCAGGGGACTTAACTATATGCACATTTATTTACATTAACTTATCAGAAGGGAAAGGAACATGGATATAAACATATGTACAATGTGTATATATATATATATTTATAAGATATCTAAACCAGTAACATGAACAATACCCTTTGGGTAAATGACATAAAACCTTATACCAGTGCTCCAGATACATGTAAGTCACAGGTAGTATCTGATCTGAAACAGATAAACCCCAAAGATAAACTCAATCCCAAGGGGAAAAGCCCTTGGGCTTTTCCCAAGCTCTACAAAGAAGCTGGTAACTTTAGGGGAGGGCCTCTCAGTGGAACCTCCCCTTCCAGGAGCCCTTAACTAACTGGGGGGGACTCCCCTCCCTTGTGGGAATCCTCTTTTCCTGCAACTCACAGCTCCCAGGCCTGGAGGATGGTCCTCATCCTCTGTGCCAGTCTGCTCTCTCACCTGCAGTGGGCTTTGTGGGGGTTGCTGTCCCCCGGAACAGGGCTCTGCTACGCAAGGCTTCTGGGGCCTCTGGCTCAGCCCTGCCTGCTGGCTCAGTAGCCTGCTCACCATCTGGCTCTCTGGACTCAACCTTTTTCTATGGGTCAGAGGCCTGGGCTGCCTCGTGCTGCACCAGGTTCGGTCTGCTCCTGGACCCTCCATGCAGTGTCTCCTGCACCGAGCTCCCAGCCTCGTTCCAGGGGTTGAGCACCTGAGCCGCCCAAGCACTCCTAAAGGTCCTACTGCATGCACCAGCCTGTGTACTGTGTCTCTGACTGCACGCCAGAGGTTACAGACCTGAGCTGCCTCATGCAGCTCCCAGGGTCTGGACACCATGTGGCATGCTGCACACCAGGATCCTAGCTGCTGGAGCTGTCTGCCATTCCCCACTAGTGGGAGTCTTCAGGGGTGCTTCTGGTTTACTGCTTCACCCTGCTGAGCAGCTCTCCTCAGCTCTTCTAAGCCCTGCTCTTCTCTCTTCTCGCTCCTGGATGTGCTCCCCTCATGCTGGGCACGCAGCTCCTTTTATATGCTCCACAGCTCCACCCCTGAAGTCTTCCAGACCTGAGTGTTGTAGTCTTCAATCAGGTTCACAGGGTAGAAGAACTCTTCTCCCCCCCCTCAGGAAAGGGGCGTGACTCAAGTCCTCCTGCTGCCTCCTGACTGGGGGATGAGCTCCACCAATCAAAAGAGCAAGACTTCAAGTCTGGGACTCAACCCAAGCTCCAAAAGGCAAGCCTGCTACACTAGTAAGGCAGGCAGCAGTGCACAAGTCTCTTGATGTGTTTATAGACTGTCCTGATCTTACTACTTTGACTTCATCCTTCCTGTTCCTGTGCTTCTAGTTAGGTTTCTAACTTCTGATTTGCTCTTAAATGCAAATCTCAGTACCTGACCCCTTGACTATTCCTGATCTTAGTTTGGATTCTGGGCTCCTGGTTCAGGTGTTGGTTCAGGTAACTCCTGATGCCCTGGCCACTCATAAGAGACAGAATTCTTAAATTTCTTCCCTGTTGCTCATCAAAAATGATTATTTTTTTCTCACATACTACTTTTACTTACACTTCTGTGTAAAAATATCAGCATGCCTTTTTTTTTACACATTCATCTGGAATCATCTAATGTTTCCACAGAAAGAGTAGTGTTGGATCCTAGCAGGTATTTTTTTTATATTAATTTACTCTGCCATGGTTCTGTCTCAGCAGCACATATCAAAATACACCAGCTTGTCATGTATGGCAAAAGTGTGTAGCCATAATGATCCAGATATTTTGTGAGAAGCAAGGGTTTCTTAGGGTGGTATCTTTTATTGGACCAGCTATGTAGTTGGGATTGAGTTAGACAATCATTCAAGTGCAACCATTCTTCTTCAGATTAAGATTGTCTTGCATTTGAAAGCTTGCGTAATAGGGCTGTGCAAAACAGCACCATTTTATTTTACTTTCATTTTGCTGTTTTGATGGGACAGTGTTTTGTTTCATTTCAAAGGCACTGCTCCATCTCATTTAATTGAAACTGTTTCACTGTTTCAATGCTGGTTTGATGTTTCACCCATAGGCTATAATAAGGAAGCACAAAAGTGCCTATAACTTTGTCAGATTTGAATGAAAACAGCAGGGATGGTATCCCCTTCTGAAGCCATGAAGCCTGCCCACTTTCAAGGAGGTAGGTGCAGGGGTTGCTGGGAAATGGTACCTCAAGCTGCTGACAAGCAAAACTTGTGATGTGTGACTGTGTTGTGTGCTAAGGCACACCCTCACTTGCATTGGGGCCTATACATGACACCCTAGTGTGCCCCAATGAGCTCTTCTCCTCCCTTATAGCCTCAGCTCAGTCTACCACTTTAAATAACAACAGGTAAAATAATAATTTACTGAGGAATAGCACAGTAGCACCAGCAGCAGCATAGGCAGTCAAACTGTGACACAGCCTTTCTTTCCTCTCCTGCGGGAGCTTCTTCTCCAGTGTATGTGTTATGGCTTGCCCTCACTGTGTCCTTCCCCATCCCTCTCCTTACTTTGTTTCCCTGCATGCAAACTCAGCTTCAGCTTCAGAATTCAAAACATTTTTAAATATTTGAAATGTTTCGACTGCCCTTGTTTCATTTTGAGGCTGCTTCAAAGCTCTTCATTTTGTTTGGATTTCGCTGTTTTGAGCTCAAAATGAGTCAAAACAGCATCAAAACAAAACTCCTGGCAAAATTTTGCACAGCCCTATTGTGTAACTCAATCCCAAAGACACAATTGGTCCTATAAAAGATATCACTCTAACAAATCTTTGATTCTTAGATATGCCACAATACCACCTTTGCTATCAACTAGTCAATATATTCATAACTGTTGTTGAAAAGCATTAGTAAAGACCAGTGACTGAATTTCCTAAAAGGAAAAACTTTTCTCATTTAAGAAGTGATACAGAATGACATGGCATTAGAAAACTTATTCTATTTGGCTTATTGATAGGTGCTTAATATCAATATTAAAATATTAATACATGTTTGTGAGGGTACCACAGTTTTTTGGGTTGTTTTAGAAATACAAAATTTGCCCCTTCTTAATCTAAGTCATTAAACAAAAGCAGACCTATTCTATGGTGTTTTCCACACAATATTCCTCCATAGCTATTTATAGATCAGAATATGCAATTTCTTCATTCTGGTTCACAATAGTATAAGTTAATCATTTCTTTTAAATGAAGCTTAACTGTTTTTTCTTGTATTTTATGTTGTAAAACAAAGTTTTGCATTTAGATGATATAATTTGTAAAAAATAATGGTCTCCTAGGAAATGCCCCTCATACAAATGAAGCAGCATATTTCCCCATCAGGAAATAACCAAAAAGTAGAATATAGAGATTATACATCTAACAGAACATAGCATGTATTCCACAGGACCTAAACTGACTAGCGTTTTGTTTCAAGATTGTATATAGAGTGAGGAAACCAGATACTCCAGCACAACTTTTCTCTCCGATTTGAAAGCTTTCCTTTTAGTGGTATAGAGGTAAGAAGTATGTTTGCCCTTCCAGGAAAGCAGATGAGCTTTTAAGTCCTCCTATCCTGCTGAACCTCCATTAGTTATGATAATCTTCCAAACTCACGCTTCTCCTGCTGAAGTCTCCATGTGAAGCCATGTGCCACTGTACTGGCTCAAATCCACCCCTTCCTCTTTCTCTCTCAATTCACATGCTGTGTGTTTCTAATGGAGAAAAACTAAAAAAGGGATCAAATTCAAGAAGCTGCTTCTGGGGAGTCCCTTTTGAAGTTACAGTTTAACTGTGTAAAGGAGTTCTATAGAAAAATGAACACAGTTTGCAACTATGTGCTGATTACCTCTGAAGTTTTCAAAGATTTTTCTTCAGCTAGCATGGTTCATTTCTTTCTATGTAGGCATCTTGTATATATCAGAAACTATTCCCCTTAGGGTTCCAAGAAAGTACCACAAAGATGACTGACATCCTTTAACAATACGGGGCTCAGGGTGATCAATCACATTCCTTTGTTTTTTAAATAGTGAAGCGCTATGTGGTTTTGTGTATAGTAGCAATATATCCATGTAATATTAGAGCATGCATATTTAAATTACAAAACCAGGAAAGAAATTTAGGATGTTAAGGTGAGATTTACTTGTATCATTGGCAATGAATGAAAATGGCAGGAAAATAGGTGCTGATTTGAATGACTGAGTGCACATGTTGTTGGATTATAGGTTAATATTGGCAGGGGCCTAGTATAAGGAGGTATGCCACCATTGTTCTAAGTATTAGTTTACAAGATCTTGTGCTGGGGACAAAAGTGGAAGATGAAGAGGTTGTTGGTGAAAAAAATACTGAGATATTTCAAAACACATTTTAAATTAGACATCATGACCTGCAATTTCCAGACAATTAAACTTGCCTGTGATGAACAATTGCAGGCACTTGAGGTTTCCATGAATACAATGAATTAATACAATACAATATAGAAAAAGGAAATTTTGGAACTGGAGCCTTATAATTTGGGACTCATATCTTCAGTAGCCAGATGTATATTCTTGCTCAAAAAGATGATGAAGTTATTTTTTTTTTTTTAATGCAAGTGGTAGGTAAGAGTTGGAGGGGATAAAAAAAAATTATGGTTCAGATGCAGCATATTTTAAAAAAAATTATTACAGTATGGTCACAGAACAAGAATCTCTTGCTTAGCTGTCCTCAGAAGGATCAGGAATCCATTCAGTTTCCTCACATTTTTTTAATCCAATAATAAGTCCTTTTATAGTACTGTCTTTCTCAGTTTGTGCAAATGCTGAAGCATTCTAATTGGAACACTCCAGCAGCTTCACTGTCATGTGTATTAAGTGTCTTCACATTTTAAAATGGGAGTAGGGATCTTTAAATAAAGAGTATCAAACAAGTTGTATTTCAAGCACCTCCGCCACCACTTTGAAGGCCAGGATGCTGAATACACAAGGTGTTTTAATTGGATTAATTAAATTGAACTAATTAAAATACCCCTCTCATCCTAGAGTACTTGTACAGCTATCTAATATGAATAGTCATCCAGAAATTAATAAAAGGTGAATATTTTGCAAAACTGGAAAATGAAGTTATTTCAGAGAAATCTGATTTATGTCATAAGTAAAGTAAGTGGACAGCTGTAGTCTCAAGAGAAAATAAACCCTGTTTCATTTACTTCTCTTTCATACCACATCAGGAAACTAGTGGGCATTTTATATGTGGATTTTTTATTTTAGAAATCCAATATAGAGGTTCAATAGAGAAGTTCAATATTATTAACTCAAATGCTGTATAATTTGCTTTTTAATATCTTTCTGCTGTTCCAATATAACTCTTAGTCCAATGTCTCGTAAGTGCATTTAATTTTGTCTTAATGTGGTGGGTACTATATAGTAATTAAACTGAAATCATTATTAAAGCCTTCTTAATGAAACTTAACAACTTAGTTGGAAGCGACATCTAATGGCACATATAATTAGCTGAAAAGTACTTAAATTGTAATGAAGGTGTTATTAGATTTGTGTTTTTAATGAATTAAAGCTGAATGACATGTCCAATCATAAAACTAGAATATGTTAATAAAATACATACACTATTATTTTAACCATAATTATTCCACAGATGCATGCAGTTACTTTGGTATTTCTTGTAATGTCTGAAACATGGGATCACCTTGCTCAACATAGTAGCTTCCTTGTCTTTGAGCTATGCTTATCTACTGAATTTATTTTTGCTGTTGTCCCATTTGTAGTGAGAACTAATAACACTATGAAGGACTATCAACATCCATTCTGTCTCATGCATCTTTAACTCATTACCATTGCTGAAGATTTATACAGAAATGTTGACAGAATGCAGTTTGATGTTCAGATCTCAAGAGGTTAAGGGTTTTTTTTTTAGCCCAGACTGTTTAAAAAATTTTCTTTTGACTTAATTGAGTAAATAACATTAAAGCTCTTAAGAAACATTAAACACAAAATCCCATTAAACTGCTTTGTAATGGCTGTTTTAGTTGAACTTCATTTTAAATCACTTAAAAGATGACAGTATGTTCCAGTGGTAGAGACCATTCTGAGAGTTATTTGTATGTTATTCGTGACTGTTATAGCCTTGCTGTATCACTTTCAGCCTACACTAACTGAAGTGTTTAAGTCCACAGTTGCACATCTCCCCATCCAGTCTAACCACTTAAATGTCTAAGGGTCTACAGGTATCTTATGTTTTCACCAACGAAGTTATTTAGCTATGTAATGCTTCCACTAAATATGGCACAGGCCCCAACAGGTTGGATGAGCAGAATATGTCAACATACATGTCATGTGACCCATTTAAGATTCACAAATTTGATGTCTCTGTGCCTAAATCTTCTGATGGACTAGATCTTATAGGTGTGCCCATAATATGCTTGATTTACATGGACAATGTGGAGTTAAACACAGACATAACAGCCCAGGCCACGAGGGGAAGACGTGGTAGTACTGCCATTAGCTTTTTGGTTAGAATGCACACCTAAGAAGTGGGAGATCTGGGTAAATGCCCATTTTCAACTCAAGCTCTGCATGGTCTGTGTGTGAAGGCCAAATCAGAATGATCACTTGGAATCAAAATAACTCATGAGAGTTGTGGTTGTGAGATAAATTCCAGTACTGTGAGACGTGTTAAAAAAATGAGTTGGTGGTGTTGCTTGTGGAAGAATATAGGTGAGGTTATGCATTAATGAGTTATTCCTTATGATAACACAGCAACATGAAAAAATATGTGTTTTGGACTAATGATTAAGAGATGTACTTTCTGTATACAAGAGTAGTACAATTTCAGTAAATCCATTTTTAGAAAGAAACAATCTCTTATTATGATGCTTTCACTTTAATAAAGAATTCCCTATTTTCATAATGCATGCTATAATTTAGAGCATTTTCTCATTAAATGTGAAGCTGATACAAATGGAGTGGGAGAAACATTGCTGTATGGAAATCTTTCTGCAGAGTTAAAACACTGTTCATGATACTAATCCTCCAAACCAAAATTTTTAATAAAAGTGGCTAGGGAAGTTTTAAGTGTTTATCCCCTTTTTTTCTTCTTTATAACATAAGAACAGCTTGAATGTATGTTTCACATGTTTGTGCATTTTTCTTTTTCTGTTTTTGTCTTTTTAGAAAGAAGAATCATGTTATTGGTTTTCTCACTCCTTCTTTCCCCTATATTTTCTAATACAGTTTGTATATAGATCAGGTCTATAACCAAACAGGATACTCAGTCTGAGGGAAGAGTGCCTTCACTGAGGCTTGCAGTGAACTAACTAACTGGTATAAATTAAAAAGATTATTTTATCATTTTGTGGATATGCCCTCAGTTCCAGCTTTTGAGTCAAATATTTGCTATGCTTTGCGCTCATCAGCCAACCCTGAGGGGCCAATTACTGCATTAGGCCATGGAGACTGAACCATGCCCAGTTCTCCTGCACAAAGTGTTCCCTCCTGCTTCCCCGTAAGGGTTCAAGCTTGTTGGCAGAGAAATATGTGTAGGCAGCTTGGTCTGTAGTTAAATCATCTTCAATCAGGGCTACTTAAGTCCAACACCTTTAACTGAAGTTAGTATTTACAGGTTTTTTATGTTTATATGCAAGATATTTATAAATATGTGAATTATCAGAAGTGAGGATTTAAATCTTGCACTTCTGAAACTCGAAGTGTGAGCCTTTATTGGCTAAGCCAGAAGACCAAGGTCTTTTTAGTTCATATGGTGCAGCAGATAGCTAAAATTAACAGAGGAGGACAGTGAAATGTGACTTGTTAATATGCTTTACATACTACAGCAACAGCAAAAAAAAGCATGTTTGAGTGGGTTGCATTTGCAAATAAGTAATGTAATTGAATGCTCCATGGATCTGCCCAGAGATAGGCTGTTATGACCCTAGAGCCACTGGCAGATGTTCATTTAAAGGTACAGTGGGATCTGATCTGCAATCCTGGCTATTTTGCTTTGTGCCATGCACAGGAGGCATGCATGATTTTGGGGATCAGGGTTTTGGCCTACTTGCTAGTTCAGGGAACACCTGGGACTATAATCCTGGGCTCCCCCTGCACCATCAAGTTAAAAGCTGGGTGCTGGACAATCCGCTGATTGCTGGCTGGGGCTGGAGCTGGTGTAAACCATACTAGGCCTATGCAGCATGAGCTATTGTCATGTTTCAACCTGACCTAGGCTTCACCTATGTAGCAGTGATGTAAGTTGAGCATGAATTGTAAACAGTGACTGATGAGGTGCATTAACATAACACAAGGAAGTGAAAAAGGGACTGGTGTAACCACATGTATTTAGATGTAATTTTGCTATAATAGATATATATTTATTAAGATTTGATAATTTGTAAAAAATGAAACAGCCTTGTTAGCAGCTTAGACCATAAACTAAGGTAAAGAAGAAACAGGCCAGACCTAAACAGCATTCCACAATGAAGAAGGAAAGGAGATAAGAAATCCTCTCTTTTACTTTCCCAAGGATATAAATCCTAAGTAATTGATACTTTCCAAGTCCACAAGAGGTCTGGTTCAGTCCAGTTCCAAACATTTCCATGAAACAAAGACATTTTAATAAAAAACAATTGGAGACCATTTATTATGTAACCCAGGTGCACTCAGTTATGTGCTCCCCTCTCCAAACAGAAGAAATTGGTAGCTAGGCAGGAGTGCTGTGAGAGCGATACAAATACAAATAAATACAAATCAGTTCTCTCTATTCCTTATAGAATCAGTCCAGGAAAAGGAATGCTTAATTATATACAACTGTATTAATATTTATAGGGAACCTTCAAAAGATAAATGTAAATATAAACATATATATATGTGACTATAAACCTTATTTTCTCTCTCTCTCTCTCTCTATATATATATATGATAGTTTACCACCACCACAGGGACTTCAAATAAGTTGCAGGTGAACAAATAACTTGCAGATAAGTAATAGGGAAGGGTCCCAGCAGGACACCAACATAGACCATACACTAAAAGTACTAATAAACAATAAACTTACAAAATATAAGGCATAAGATCACAAAATATAAGGCCCTCTCTTACAAAATATAAGGTGCATAAACATCAAAAATAGACTTGACTCTTTAAAAGTCCCCAAATCCCAGCTGTTTCTATGGCTTTGGCAGCATTCCAGTATCTAGTGAGAGGGGAAAACTTAATGTCCCTTGGGCCTTTCACAAACCCCAATGAAGCCTGTAAACTCAGAGGGGCCCTCTCCCCCTTGGACCTCCCCTCCAGGAGACCCTTACTAACCACAAGGAGTTACCCCTCCCCTGTGGGAATCCTTTCCCCAGCACTTCATGACTCCAGGATCTAGAGTGAGTGGTCTTTGGCCTCTCAGGCACATTTTCCTCACTTACAGGAGCCTCCTTTGACTCCTTCTGGGCCATTTGTTCACTTGGAGCCCTGAGCACCATCATGTGCTCCTGGGAGCTTTGCCTTCTGCTCAGGATTGGATGCCCAGGCCAGCTCATGCAAGAATGGGGATTGGTCTGCTCCCAGACCCTCTGTGCAGCATTGTCTGCTCTGGGCTGCTGGCTCTGAGCCAAGGGCCCCAGACCTGAGGTACCACAAATGGCTCCCAAGGGCCTGATCCCTCCCAGACTACTCTGTATCATGCTGTTGGCACTGACTGCCTGGCTGAATGCCAGAGGTTGAGTGGCTCTCAGGGTCTTTCTCCATGCACCAGGCTATGCACCATGTTCCTAGTCATATGCCAGGGGTTGCAGACCTGAGCCACCTTGAGTGGCTGCCAGGGTCCTGGTCCCTTCTGGAACCTCTGTGCAGTGCTGCCTGCACCAATGACATGTTCCTCAGCAGAGGGCTGGGGATGCAGCTGCTTGCTGCTCCCATCCAGCAAAGGGGGTCTTCAGGCTCTTCAGGGCACTGCCTCTACCCTGCTGGCCAGGTTATGCCAGCTCTTCTTTGCCCATCCTCTTCTCTGTCCCTCAATGCAGCTGTCTATGTGCCGGGCATGCTGCTCTTTTTCATACCCTCTGAGGGCTCCGCCCCTGGATTGCAAGTGAACCAGTCAATTTGAAGCAAGCTGCAGACTTCAACCAGGTCCAGGTTTTCTGCCTCACCCTAGGTAGAGGTAGGGCAAGCTCCTCCCCAGAAATTGCCTGATTGATGGAAGGGCTCCACCAATCACACTGAAGATTTTCTGAGCCTGGATGTGCTATCAGTAAGCCTGCCACAATTAGAATATGAAAACTAGCCATCTATAATTATTGGGCTGAAGGAAATGTTGATCTTCTCTGAAGCTCAGCAAAAAAGAGAAACCAAACTCAGTGAAAATCCCCAGGGGAACAGAGAAGCCTGGCTAGAAGACTTGTCTCTCCCTTAAATCTGAGGCTATATAAGACAGTGATAGTAGACAGGTCAGTATTTACCTGGAAGGATGTGGGTAGTGGAGTTCCACAGGGTTTGGTCCTTGGACCTGTACTCTTCAATATATTCATCAGTGACTTGGATGTGGTTGTGAAGTGTACTCTGTCCAAGTTTGTGGGAGATACTAAATTGTGGGGTGAAATGTACACTCCGGAGGGTAGGCAATTATTGCAGGCAGACCTGTACAGTTTAGAAAAGCGGACAGTACACAATAGGATTCAGTACAACAAGGACAAGTGCACAGTGCTGTACCTAGGGTGTGAAAATATCTAGCACACCTACTGGCTGGGAAGTGACCCTCTCAGCAGCATAGAAGCAGAAAGGGGTCTCGGAGTCATAGTGGACTCCAAGATGAACATGAGTCATCAGTGTGACAAAATCATCAGCAAAGCTAACTGTACTTTATCATGCATCAGCAGTTGCATGACAAATAGAACCAAGGAGGTGATACTTCCCCTCTATGCAGCATTGGTCATACCACAGTTGAAGTACTACATTGAGTTTTGGGTGCCATACTTCAAGAAGGATGTTGATAGACTTGAGATGGTCCAAAGGTGGGCCACTCATATGGTTAGGGGCTTACAGGCCAAGCCCTATGAGGAGAGACTGAGGGACCTAGACCTCTTCAGCCTCCACAAGAGAAGGCTGAGAGGTGATCTTGTGGTTGCCTACAAATTAATTTGGGGGATGCACCAAGGGATAGGAGATGCTCTGTTCACCAGGGTGCCTCTTGGGGTAACAAGGAAAAATGGTTACAAACTGACAGAGCAGATTTAGGCTAGATATCACGTAAAACTTCTTCACGGTAATGGTGGCCAAAATGTGGAATGGGCTTTCAAGGGAGGTGGTGCTCTCCCCTACCTTGGAGCTCTTTAAGAGTAGTCTGGATAGGCATCTGGCTGGGGCTATCCAATCCCAGCACTCTTTCCTACCTAGGCAGCACATTGGACTTGATGATCTATTGAGGTCCCTTCATCTATGAATCTATAAGCATTGTTTTTATTGATACAAATAAGTCTTTGTTGTTGCATATCCTAATAAAGCTTTAGAGTTGTGACTGAAGTGGTCTCACTGGTTAGTAGTTTCACTCTCACCCACAGTTAAAATTTGGAGTAACATGGGCTGGAACCAGATTCTGGAGTACACCCCCAATGTGGTCCCCACCTTGGAGATAATCTGCTGCTTGTCACAATCCCACACTCAATATCTCCAGCTGAGCTGCCAGCAGTGGGAGAGCAGAGTATCCTGGTGGTGGGATACAAAGGACTTTTACACACTGTGGCATATGGTGACCCCAGATTGGAGAGCAGCAGCTGGGCTGCACACACAAGGCATTTATGCACATATTTTATTTCCAGCCACATGCCAGAGATCCGACTTTTGAGCAAACTCGATGAATCTGCATGACAGCTGAAGTGAACTGCATCAGTGCACAGAAAATGGTGGCTGTACACTTTTGAAGCACCTGAAAGCTGTGTTAGTACAAAAGCACACCATAGGTATTTTCTCAGCCCTGTTGCACATTTCATCACTTAAATAACTGCATGCAATGCCGTGCACAGTGCTTTTCAAGGTCCCTGGCACTGCAATGCATATATGTGTGAAAATGTCCACAGTTTTCAAAGGTCTGGGGAGATCTTTAAAAACCTGAGGAGACACTTAAAAAAACTTGAGACACTACCTCCATGCCCAAGGGGTGACAGTTTCAGTGAGAATCAAAGGGGGAAAGAGTGCTCAAAAGCCTCCTGGTTCACAAAGGCATTCAGGAATGACTGAAAGCCAAAAAGGAGGAGTACACCCAGTGGAAGGGAGGGGCTGTCACCAAAAAGGAGTATGCCTCCATTGCTCGAGTATGTAGGAGAGCTGTTAGGAAAGCTAGGGCAGATACGGAACTAGGATCAAGGACCAAAAAAAGGCCTTTTTTAAATACACAGGGAGTATGCAGAAGGCACCGGGTAATGTGAGGTCCCTGCAGGATATTCCTGGCAATCTGGTGGTTGCACCAGAGGAAAAGGCAGACCTTTTAAACAATTTCTTTGCCTCCATTTTTTTTTTGCAGGGACCAGGACTCTCCCACCAAGATTCAGAATGGACTCAGGAGAGAATCTGCCAGGCTTAGGGTCAGGGAGGACCGAGTTAGGGAACTTCTGGAGGGGCTGGATGTGTTCAAATCAGCAGGTCCAGATGCTCTCCACCACAGTATTCTGAGGGAATTGGCAGGGGTTATTGCAGGGCTCCTGGCACAGCTTTATGAGCACTTGTGGTGCTCTAGCCAGGTGACAGAAGACTGGAAGAAGGTCAATGTGGTCCCCATTTTCAAAAAAGGGAGGAGAGAGGACCCGGGCAACTATAGGCCCGTTAGTCTTATTTCAATCCTGGGGAAGGTCTTTGAGAAAATTATCCAGGAGCACATCTGTGAAGGACAAGCAGGGTGGATGATGCTCAGGGCAGCCAGCATGGGTTCATTAGGGACAGGTCCTGTCAGACCAACCTGATAGCCTTCTATGATCTGGTGACAAAATCATTGGATGCAGGTATCATGGTGGATGTAGTCTTTCTGGACTTCAGGAAGGCCTTTGACACTTTCTTCCTCTCCATTCTCATTAAAAAGCTAGGAGACTGTGGCATTGATGCCTACACAGTCAGATGGGTTGCAAATTGGTTAGGGGGCTGCACCCAGAGAGTGGTGGTGGACGGGCCATATTTGACCTGGAGGGATGTGAGCAGTGGAGTCCCCCAGGGCTCGGTCCTTGGGCCCGTACCATTCAATTTCATTATTAGCGACTTGGAGGAGGGAGTGAAAAGCACCCTGTTCAAATTTGCTGATGACACCAAGATTTGGGGCAAGGTGTGCATGCTAGAAGGTGGGGACAGGATACAACTGGACCTGGACTGGTTACAGGGGTGGGCAAATGAGAATAGGATAGGATTCAATACTGGCAAGTGCAGGGTACTGCACTTTGGCAGTAAGAACCAGCAACATGCCTATAGGCTGGGGAACTCCCTTCTCAAAAGCACAGTGGCAGAAAGAGATCTTGGAGTCATTATTGATTCCAAAATGAACATGGACCGCCAATGTGAGGACATGGTCAGTAAGGCTAACCACACCTTGTCATGCATCCACAGATGCATCACAAGCAGGGCCAAGGAGGTGTTCCCCCGCACCTCTATTTGACACTGGTCAGGCCACAGGTGGAGTATTGTGTCCAATTGTGGGTGCCACACTTTAGGAGGAATGTGGCCAGCATCGAGAAGGGACAGCAGGGCAGACCCTACGAAGAGAGGCTATGGAACTTGAACCTGTTCAGCCTTCACAAGAGAAGGCTGAGAGGGGACCTGGTCACCATCTATAAACTTACTTGGGGGGACCAGTGGAGAATAGGAGAGATCCTGTTCTGCTGAGCACCTCTTGGACTAACAAGGAATAATGGCCATAAGTTGTTTGAGAGTAGGTTCAGGCTAGACATTAGGAGGCACTACTTCACAGTCAGGGTGGCTAGGATCTGGAACCAACTTCCAAGGGAAGTGGTACTGGCTCCTACCTTAGGGGTCTTTAAGAGGAGGCTTGATAATTACCTAGCTGGGGTCATATGAGCCCAATACAATTTTCTCCTGCCCAGGGCAGGGGTGGGGGTCTGACTTGATGACCTACTTAGGTCCCTTCCGACCATACATCTATGAAGCTATGCTTCTGGTTCACTTCTGGGTCTGCTGCCAACCATACTGTGGACACTCCCCCCCCACTCTTATGGGATTCTCTGTCCATCCCACCATCACAGCCTTCACAAGCTACCTGGTACCTTGAGGTATGTAGAAAAAAAAATTAAAGCTGTGTCTATATCCAAATTGCCAAATCATTCCAAATCTCTCCGAATTGATTCAGAGGGTTTCAATTAGATTCGGAGACATTAAAGTCGATTTGGATTTGGAGTCCATTTGGATTTGGAGATTCAGCCACCGAACTGGATTGAACCTCCACTGAATCGAGTTAGGGACCAAAGCTTCACACAGCCCTACTGGATACTATTACATATTTCAGCATATTTATTTTGCTGACAAATGGATTCTCCTAGTTTCCCAATGTTTGCCCACAAAATCTTCTGATTTTCTACGGGGCCCAGATACACTCTACATTAAAAGTTTGCCTGGAGTATTTATAGGCATTCTGCAATAGCTGAGTGCATCAGTTTTTAATGTATGTAACCTAACAACATCTATGCATCTATTATAGGCTGAGAACTGAGGGATAGAAAGACCAAGCATTGACAGTGGAATTTAATATGAGCCTCCAGAATCCAAAGGTAGATCCCTAATCACTGCACCATCCTTCCACTGAACACAAATAATAAAAGAGAGGGAAGTGTGACCTACCTTGTTCATAGCAAGCAATAATGTTATTTCATCAAAGTCAAAACCAAAGTAAAGGTTTAGAAGTCACTGCCTCAGAAATGGAGATTTAGATCCTCCCCCACCATAATGAGTCTTGCTGCTGCATATCAACAAAATTAATAGAAGGTTAGGTGTATGAAATAGTAAAGCCTGTGAAACAATGAGATTTTTCCAAGAAATCTATTGTTAATTTTATGCATAATTGATGGAAGTCAGAGAGAGCCTTATCAAAATAAATGCCAAAATCTTGCAGGGCTTGGTATGAGTACATTATTGCTAGTCATAAGAGGAAAACAGGCTCTGAGATAGCTTGGAACTAGAAGAGAAAATACAAATGTCACTGCTTTCATTTTTATATCTTGATAAAATCTGAAATGATCATATTTTGAACATCTGCACAATTAACTGAATGGCATCTCATTCTGGCATTTCAAGCTAGTGGAACATATTTTATGAGCTAAGCTTGGCAAAATAAAATTACTCCTACCCCTCCCCAATTTGACCCCTGTGAATAAAAGTGTAATGAAGCACTTTCTTTTGAAGTAGCAGGAAATGAGCACTTAAATCTAAAGAAAAATGTGTGGAAGCTTATACTTTTTTCCCCTGAAAATAAACCCTGTGCATAGCAGCTTTGGTGACTACTTTTGAAATAAATGGGTTTAAAAGATTTAGGAAACTCCATAGCTTCCAGTGAATGCTTTTGACTTTTGTAATGTTGTCCCTATATCACTTTCCTTCCAACGTCAGTTTTAAGTTCCTCTCAAGTATGTTGTTTTATGTGCTAGACTAGATTGGGGGAGGGGGCTAGGGGTGTTCCCTATTAGAAGAATAATACCGTTCTTCCTGTTAATATGATCAAATATCATGGGGAGAGAGTGGGGGTTGAGATAAAAGGGGAAAAAAAGACCATTCTACTTGGAACTTATATTCTGCATGTTCTCTCACTAAAGACTGTGAAGAGCTCCATAAATGTTGAATTAATGTATTTTTACTTTATGCCTTTTTATTGTTAGTTTTCTTTATTTGCCCTAAAAATATAGACAGATGTATCACTGCACATTATACACATTAATTATTTGATGTGTTATAGCAAGGAACTCTTTCCTTCCTGCTAAATTACCTCTATTTTTTCTAAATCTCTCAGCTATATAACCATTTGCAAACAGAGGGGAAATTAAGATGATAATGCATCTCACAGGTAGTGCATGTGTTTATTAGTGAACTGTGCACTTTTCCTTATTTAATAAATAAGACATTTTAAAATAGTGAATTTCTTAAGAGGAGTAGCTCTTTCTAGTTGATTATTCACATAGCTACATAATCCAAAAAACCTCTAGAGACAGAACAGTGCAAAAAGAGAGACTCCAAAAATGTTCTGAAATACGTGCTGAAAGGTTTTCAATTTTTCTCAAATTATTTTATGAAAAATCTAGCCATTGCAGGATTTTTTTAAAATAGGGACACTTGTACATGTGACGGTCATCATGGTGTACACATAACAAAAATGTCACTTGTGTGGCTTAATCCCATCACACATTACACATGGACCAGTTTGGGGGGTTCTAGATGAGTTTGCATCATTGCAAATTAAACTACATACAGATGTAGTTTAGTTTGCAATGTTGCAAATTGCAATGATGCAGCTGTCAGCTTATCCCACAGCCATGGGAGAGGTGGACAGGCTCCACAGAAAAAAAGGATCAGACCCCTCACCACTTCTGCTTTCAGCAGGTGCCTGTTGAAGGCAGAAGCAGTGAGACACCTTATCCTTTCTTTTTTTTCCTTTTGGCAGAGCCTACCCACCTCTCTCACAGTTGGGGTGCAAGCTGCTGGTGGTCTGAGCATCCCCTAGGCTGCAGGGAGCCCTGATCCTTCCCTCCATGGTGGCAGTACCTCCTGGAGCTGGCTAGGTGTGCTGTTAGGGGACCAGGTGTTGCCCCAGTTTGGAGGCAGCACCCAGCCTGATCCAATGATTTCTGGAGCTCACCCACTTAAATTCTCTGGGCACTGCTCCCTGGGAGAGGTCAGGGAACAGTTGGATTGGACATGGTGCTGTCTCTGAGCTACAGCAGCACCCAGCCTGCTAGCAGCTGACTTGGGCAACCTCAGGGGTGCCACCACTATGGAGTGGAGGAGTAGGGACCCACAAGTTCAGAGGCTGCTCAGTCTACCAGTAGCTTGCTCTTCAGTTGCATGCAGGCTCCAGCTCTGAGAGGGGGGAAAAAAAGGATCAGGCCTGTTGCAATAACACGATGGAAAAAAATAATACAGTGGGTTTCAATTAAAAATCCATTGCTTCAACTTAGGAGACATAGAATAAAACCCTGAGGATAAAAGCCGCATCATGTGTACACAATAGATGTCTAGACTTAAGCTTTGGACTGACATTTTGGCAGTTAAGAGGTCTAATTTTTAGAAGTATTGTACTGAGTATCTAAACTTTTGAGGAATTGGATAACTTAACTGACTGCCTAAAAATGGAATTACACCTATTTTAAGATCCCCTTTTAAAATGGAATCATATGTTTACAAAGCAGCACATAGGTGATTAACTTATACATGTGATGGACGATGACGTTTATTGTAATATTTATGTTAATTGTGTGTTCCTCTTGTATTAATGTTGTGTGCTTCAGTTTCCCCATAAAGCTAGTACATAGGAAAGGAATGGTTAAAGAGGCAGTAAAGTAAGAAATTCACCTTTTGTGTGTGTTAAAACAAGATGGACCTCCAGTATCCACAGTATTGAATAGCTTTGACACAAACAAAGGGTGAGATTACATATAACAATTAGCTCCTATTTAGAGCACTTTAAAACTTAATTCTGTCATATTCAAGCTTCTTAACAAGTTCTAAGTGCCCTCTAGGGCTCTTAAAGGGTGAGATTAGAAGTTACAATTAAACCCCATTAAGGCCACCTAAAGCGTGGAGGCTCACACTTTCACACTTGTTAAAAAGTGATAGTTTCCCTCTATGTGTATTAATGTTATGCCTTTTAGAGTGAAGGTTATCATTAGGTATGCTAACCAGCTCAACTGAGCCTAATTTCTAATTTTCACAGGAGATCAAACAACCAATCACAGTCCTCCAGTGTCCCAAGATGCACTGCTTCCAGGTTGATTAGCTTTCTTACCGGACTTAATGGTTCATCCTCCTTCCCCCCAGTGGTGGTCTGGACAGCTGGCATGGGCAACTAGTGCCACCTTTATCGGGGGGGCACATGCCCCCCCAGTGACCAGTCAACGAATGGGGGGGAGTTTCCCCTGTGGCAAAACTTACCAAGTGGTGAGCAGCCATGCTGCCCCCAAAAGTAACCACGGCACTTCCAGAAGCAGCCATGGCCTACATCCGGTGCTCCCATTCCCCAGCTGCTCTGTCCGTTACCTAAGCAAGGACCGTGGCTGGTCAGGGGGTGCACCCATGCTCTCAGGGGGTGCACATGCACCCCTTCTACCCTCTACATGTCATCACTGACAGCTAGTGACTGGGGAGGGCAGCTGCCAAACTGCAAAAGGTTAGGGATGAGCAAGTCAAGTGGAGAAGGGAGGCAAAGACCTTCCATGCTGCTAGGAGGGCTGCATACATAACACAACACATACAACATAATGCACGTAAGCAGCCACAGCACAAAACAGTCATGCACCCCATATCAAGGCTTAACTTTGGTATCTAAGTACGGCAGCCAGGGTATAGGTGAAACAGTTGTGGTGCATTCCTGAGTGCACAGGGCTTCTCAGAGTCCAGGAGCAGGGAAAGAATGCACCCCGCCCCACACACGCACATGCACACTATCCCTAAGTGAGTTGTGGGAGGGGAAGCAGGGAAGTGTGTGTGTTTTCCTCTGGGTGCTGATGGCACCAGCAGCTGTGGCAGGGGTCCTTCCTGCCTGTTTCTGGTCACTGTGCATTGCTGTGTACTCAGGGATACCCCTTCTGCCCCCCCCCCCCACTGATGCCCCTGTGCCCTGACTGTGCTGCTTGGTGGCCAAAAGCAAATCTGGGGAAGGCTAAAACCTGGGAATCTCAGATAAATATAACCATGGGAAGACCAGGTTGGAGTAGAGAAGTATCTACTTAGGAGAGGAGGGTGTGTAGACTGAGAAATTGATGTTTGGAGGGTCCAGGGGTGTGAAAAGACTGAAAAGGGAACAGATAAGCGTCTTTAGAAGTGCTCTGGGTTGTAGGGACTGGATTGGAAACAGAGGAATGGCTTTTAGTCTTTGGAGAAGGGACAGAGAACTTCTGTCTGGGTGGCCTTTGACCCAGTAAATGCCTTTAGTAAAGAGACTATCTGCATTGGCAACCATTGTCCCTCTGCTTTACCCGTGAGAGATTAGGATGTTATGCCTTGTGGTCATGTTAGGATTGACTGGGTAGTTTAATAGGTTAGATACTGGCTTTGTATAGAGATGACCCTAACTCTGATAGGGGGTTGGATTAATTGACCTCAGAAGGTCTCTTCCAGTCTTCTATCTCTGTGGTTGTTGCTTGTAACTTTGGTTTGCTTTGTCTCCCAACAAGAGGCAAAGTCTGTCTCTCTCAGATGTAAAACTGGATACTAGCTCTTCAAGTCAAGGCCATAGAGTACCATGGGAGGTTACAGACCAAAAATCAAAGGTCTCAGAGTGGGAAGCAGCCTGGGGTCCACCCTTGCTCTAAAAGCCATGCCTTGCCTGGCTTTGGGGGAAACATACTCTCAGACCAGACATTGCCTTGAGTAAGCACCCATCTGGAAGACATAACATGTTTCTATACCTTTTAGAAAACTATCCAGTTTTGCTTTAAATACTTCCAGTGATGGAAAATATATTACACCTAAAGCAGTTTTAAGGGCTGGTAACTTTATTTATTGATACTGGACACTTAAACACGTGGGGAGTCTGCTCTGACACACTGGAAATCCAGCACATCAAAGCAGACTTAACTAATTAAGTCTGCTCAAGCATGTAAATTGACACATGCTAGCAGCCCTGCGCATCACGTGTATCAGTGTCACAGCACATATCAGCACTGAGAAAATGGTGGTGGTACGGCTTGAACTAAAAGACATTCTGCTTTAGTTCAAAGTGCACTGCTGTCATTTTCTCAGCGCTGCCGTACCCTGTTCAGCTGATTCACCTGCTTCTGACAAAGTACTGGGCACTTTTAATTAATGCAACTCACTAATTGAAAGCTCCCAGTGCTGCATCAGGAGCACATGTAAAAATGCCCAATTATTTTAGCATAGACCTTAGTCAGTTAAAAGTGTAGGGTTTTTTTTTTCTGATATGCCATGTGATTGTGTGTGTGTGTGTGTGTGTGTGTGTGTGTGTGTGTATTTAGTGCACCAGGAAAAAAAGGATACTTTAGAACATGTTTCCATTCCTGAACAGAAATAAGCTATACCATTATGGCACATCCCTGCAGGTATAACAGCCTCCACAATAAGTGTGGGGGAGGGTTATGCAATTTTAACAAACCCAATACTTCTGTGTTTGTCAGAGTCTTTAACGTAAGGAATCAATTTAAATTAAATCAAAGCAATAAACTTTTAGTTAGAAATAAATGTCCACATAGAGATCTGCATCAGAAGAACAAAGGTTGGAAGTTGAAATAGATTTAGTTATTGCGGTGCTCGATGCAGTCATGGGTGTAAACAGATATCACCTTCATGATACCATAAGCATTCTTATGGCAAAACAAAATGGAAGCTATTTTGTGCTATAAATATCCAAATGGGTGACTGCAACAAAAGGTAATATTAATTTGTGGTGTTATTTTGAGGTGGGCATCGGTTTGTTTTAAGGCAGGAGAGTGCAGGAAGCCTGGAGCTGCTCCTGGGGCTTCAGGTGCATGATCCTGTGCACCCTGGAAATCTATGAATGAGAATACCTGGGGTAGACAGGATCAAGACCTAGAAGCATTGGGAGCAATGGCTTCCCAGGCTGGTGGCTGGTTTACTCATTTTGCAGAGACGCCCTGAGTCAGAATTCTTGTGTTGCGGGACAAGGAGCAGGAGTCTGGTCCCTTTCCCTGTCACTGCTTTTTCCACCAAAATTGTGGGGGAAATGCATTGAATATAACACCTCTTCCCTCCCCCCTGCCCATTAATTATACTCCATGCATTGGAAAATTATAACAAATTTATAATTTGCCATGTATGGAATTAAATAATTGGGGGGGTCATCTGAAATTCAAAGTTGTCTTGAATTTGGTTAAATACAGTATATAGAATGGCAGAATAAACCAAAGAAATGTATTCCCTATTAATCTTATGCAAATTAAATAATTATTTTGTCTTAGTAAAACCTTGGATTCTGGACCTCTTGCCTTAGAAGACATGCTAGACACATGGCCCAAATGCCCCACATTGCTGCCATCTGCAACCACTTCAAAATAAAGTGTTCTTACAAACTGTTACTCCTGTTAACCCATTACTATTAATAAAATATTACAATATAATAAATATTAATACAAATTTAAATTTATTTCCAAAAGCAGTGTTTTGCCATATAAATTCATTTCAACAAACGCCAATATTCTAGGTCCTTAAATTACTGAGGAAGAAGTCCATCAAATAAAAATGATAGGCACAAAAACCAAAACCTAATCTACATCAAAACATTAATTTTAAAAGTCAAGTGCTCCAAAACTTCTAATATGCAGATATAATAATATTTGTATGAAACTGAGTTTTCTGTCATCTTTGCATCTGCTCCCCTATACAGCTGTTAATTACATGAAATTTTCCTGGAGGAATGTTAGCAAAGCTTGAATACAGAAACTTAAAATTCATAGCACAGATCTCTTCCATTTCATCTAATAGAATCATAGAAAAATAGGGCTGGAAAATCCTCAGGAATTCCATCTCTGATTAAATCATCCTGGATAAGAGTATGTCTAACCTACTTTGAAAAATTTCCAAGGATGGAGATTCCACAACCTCTTTAGGTAACTGAGCCAATGCTTACCCACTCTTCCCAATGCTTTAACATTCTTTGTAATATCTAAATTTCTTTTGCTGTGATTTTAAGACCATTTTTTCTTATACACATAAAATAGTCTACCATAATCTTTTCATAAAACCACCCTTCAAATTAATTGAAGAATGCCAGCAAGTTCACCCTTAATCTTACCTTCTCTAACGTAAATATTCCTAGTTCTTTTGGGGCTTTACTTGTAAGTCATGTTTCCCTGACCTCTGGTCACTTTCTTTCCTCTATGCTGGATTCTTTTATAACTGTTCACATCTTTTTTGAAGTGTGGGGCCTAAAATCAGAAATTGTACTCCAGATAAGACCTCACCAGTGCCGAACAGAAAAGAAGAATAACTTATCTTAATTTGAGAATGATGCAGGGCCCAATTAACGCATAGGTAAACTAGGCACATGCCTGGGGCCCTGAGCTTCAGGGGTGGGGGCAGTCCTTACGTGGTGGCAGCATGAATGGCCCTGTCTGCCTCCCTTTCTTTTCATTCCCTCCCTTCCACTAGCCTCGACGCAGCAGCTGCTGCTTTCTAGAAGCAGCTCCAAGCCTCGCTCCCCAGTGGTGGCTGTGCCGAGGTGGGAATGAGAGTCTCGACCGGCCTGGAGCCCACACTTTTGTTTGCCTAGGACTCACTAAAGGGGTTAATCCTGCCCTGGAATGATGCTTCTATTAACACAGACCATATGCTAACAGAATAATTGAAAAGAATTTCATTGTTTTTCCTTGAGTGAACCAACACACAGAAAATGACAAAAAACATGTTTTAGCATTTACACAGCCATCTGTGAAATAAAAGTGCAATGCTTGATTTTTGTTTTCGTTTTTTGGAGAAGAATGGTTGGGACATAAAACAGAAGTTGTAGCCAGTATAGCTGTGTATTTTGCCATTCAACATGTGAAAACCCATGTAGTTGAATGAACTTGGCTCTGCTGCTTTATTAAAGACTTGGGTTCTAATCCCAATTCTGCATAATATTTTTCTAACGGGGTAATTAGTTTGTTTGAATAATTAAAAGTTGCCTGACCTGTTGGTGTAGGGATAAGGGATGAGAAGCCTTGATGATAAAGTTCTGAACTGCACAGGAATGTTAACTTATCTTAGTAGAATAGGTGACACAGAATCTCTGTTCTCCTGGCCCCCATCCAATTATAAATGTCTATCTACCATGAAGTATGTGTTGTGGATTTCTACCTTATCCCTTTTAGGACAATGCAAATCTTATCTCAGCTGTTGACAGGCATATGATGCCTGCTAAATGTTAAATGTCATGCCAGATGGGTGTGACATTTGACAGGTGTTATGAACTGTCAGTATATACTCTAGGCTCCTTTTCTTAAAATCCAGTATTATCTAATAATTGGGCTCTTATTTATGTGAATGAGTCATTGCCTCAACTTGAGTTAAAATAGAGGAGCTTCAGGCAGTGCTAAAAATCATGCATTTGGTTGAGCTTTGAAGGTAAAGGAGAGGTATGAAGTATGTAGAAGTTTTAGGATCTGTTCTGACAGCACAGGAAATGATAATATGAAGGATCTGTCAGTAAGGGACTCCCCCACACTTTTTATTGATTTTTTTATCTGCTGTAATAATGTCAGCACGGTTTTTTAATAAGGTATTTCTCTTATTTCTCTGAACAATATTTTATTTTGAAATCATAGATGAATTCATTCTTTCAGAGTTGGTAATCTACCACCTTTTATAAGCACTACTTTACCAGAGTATTTGATAGATTGATAATAGAAAAAGTCACTTTTCTGGTGACAGTTCTTTGGCAGCTAAATCAAGTTCCATCTACTTTTTTATCAGCTATGTTAGTACTACATGATGCTTTTCTATTCTAATTTGTTGACTTGTTCATAAAATTAAGCAAAGTGTGTGATATTTAATGTAACATGAAGTGGAAAGCATCAGCAACAATGTAGTACTTATCCTGTTTCTGTTTCCACCTTGAGACAGTATAGCATAAGATCATCTGTTTGTCACAACTTCTGGTGACAGTGGGGGGAAAAAGCAAACAGGATCAGGTTTGGGATCTAACAAATTAATTTCTTGGACACACATATAGAACTGGGTGAATAATGCATTTTCAGGTCATTGCCCATTTTGAACAGTCAGAAGAAATATTTTGATGATTAAATTGTTCTGATTTTGAACATTTTTATTTTAATGTGTCATATGAAAAATTGAAACAAAAAGTGGCTTTGTGTGACCAGGCCACTACTTACATGCTAGAACCATACTGCTTTATGGCTCTGCGTCACTTGTTACTGAGGAGGGAAGAAGAGCATGCTATTTTGAGTATGTTATGTTCTTTGTCATGAGTTTGCGTGAATTTGGCCTCAATTTATATGCCAGCAAGAGTCCACTTAGCATCTTGAAAGCTCAAGCCTTTAGCAGAAGTGCAAGGTCTTTTAAAACTGGGGATTATTCTAATATTATAAAAGACTTGGTCTGTCTGTCTGTCTGCCTGTCCATAACACTTTATTCATGCTCTGATTGGCTGACTGAAACAGCCAAACAGAGTGCAAATACAGCCGTGGGACAGGAGGTGGCAGCACGGTGGAGCACTGCCATGATGGCTGGGATGGAGCAAGGGGTGGGGCAGCAGTGGCAACGTAGGTAGCAACAATGCAGGTGGTGATGATGGTGCAGAGGGGGGCAAGGCTACTGGAACTGGTCTTGCCTCCCCCCCACCGTGTTCCTTGGAGGTGGTCATGGTGGCACAGGGGGGAAGTGGGGTTAAGACACCATGGGGGGCGACGAGGCTGCTGAGCACAGGCCTCAGCCCAGCCCTCCCCACTTCCACCATTGCAAGCTGCAGGGTTGAAATACGCCAATGCGGTGGCAGTGAAGGGAAGAGCAGAACCGACCTGAGAGGGGAGATGTGGGTGCACCACAGCCACAGGGGGAGGAAGGGAGAGTGGGTCTGGGCCAATATGGTGGCAGAAGTAGTAGCTTTGAGGGGAGGGAAGGAGTGGGCCCATGGGAGGGAGGAAGCTGGCCCACCATGGTTGACGGGGGAGGAGTAGGCCCTATCTAACCTAACATGGCAGGAGCAGGGGAGGGGAGGAGTTTACATATAACAATGGAGTTGTCAGTGTTGAAAGTCATGGCTGTAGAGTTTTAAAAGTTGTTGTGAGGTGTATCTGGCTGTCCCTTTTTTTGTCTGTTATGTATTTTTTATTCAAATATAGTCCCCAAGTACTTCCTTTTTTCATATCAGAGAAAACCAATGCAGGAAAAAATAAGGAAGATTAATTCAGGAAGTATTTGTACACTATCATTCTACATCATGTGTTAGGAGTAAAGAAATTTCACAGTGTGATCATTCCAGAGTTAATGCATTGTGGCAGTATATTTGCAGTGATAGTTTTCATCTTACAAATTAAATCCTCCCCATCAACAAATTAACTTTATTTAGCCCCATCTCTCATCTTGAAAGTTATGTAGCATCAATCCATTTAAAAATGTCAAGTATTTCCAAACATGAGAATAACAGAAGGTCTTCATTTGGCCTTCCAACTGAAGGCCATGAAATTTCTAGAGAATTAAGGAAAATAGAGGTCCTCTGGCAAGGTCTTTCGGGTTGTTGAAAGAAGTAACTTTTGAAACATTTCCAAGTGTAACAGGCTTCAAAATATTTCAAAAGAGTATTTTACCTGCTGATCTATGTACAGCCCTGTCACAGGGCAGGGACCCAGGAGCAGCCGTGATATCTCCTGGTGCCCCCCTACCATGCCAAGTTGACTATCAAGCACCCTCGTTCTCGCCCGCCACATCTTTGATGACAAAAATATTACAAGGGAGGCTGCCTTTTGTCCCTTGGACACGGTGCTCTTATTTATCCTGGCCCCGTTCCTTGTAGATTGATTTGGCATCCCCCCAGCCTTATGGGCTCTGCGTGGCTCCTACCACCCCTTATGCCATGCCCCAAACCTCTCAGATGTACCGGACATTGTCTTGTCAAACTCCTTTGCTGCGCCCTCACAGCACCCCCTTGCTATAGCCCGCGCCCCCACGGACGTCCTCTGGGCTCGTCTTAGTTGCCCCACTGGGGCCTTTCTCCGCGCTCACCGTGGATGCTCTCTGGCCTCTCTCACGGCCATGCCCACACCAGGGCTCCCTCTTACCTGCCCGCACTGGGCTCCTGCCTTGCGCTCCCTGCCCGCACTGAGGCCTCATCTCGCAATCGGGGCTCAGGTGGCCGTAGCCATGCCTGGTCCCCAAATTCCCCTTCCTGGGTCTTCTATTCCTCTGTGCACCCTCCCTGGGGCTTCTCACAATTGGGGCTCAGGTGGCCGTAGATGTGCCTGGCCCCCAATGCACTGTGCCCCGTCTCGAGGCTGGGGTCAGTGCACCCCCTCCTTGGGTCTACAAACCACACTGAGGCTCAGGTGGCTGTAGCTATGCCTGGCCCCAGACCCACCTTCTTGGGTTGCTCACCCACCCTAGGGCTTCCCCCCCACAACACTGCCCCACTGGGGCCGGGGTCTATACACCCCCAAAACACGGCACCCTCTCTGGCACCAGGAACCCCCACGCTACTGGGGAGCTCCTATGAGGCCTCTTCCAACCCCTACAACCTCACCCGGTCCTCCAGTGTAACAACTACCAACAGAAAAATCAAGCCCCTGGGCTACAACATAAACTCCAAGCCATCTGGCTAAAACACAATTTCTAAGCCCTCTGGCTAGCCATCGTTCAAAACCCTACCAGGGCTTGCTCCCCCAGTCCTCAACTGAAGCTGTTCAAGCCATCTAGCGTCCACTCCTGCAGAGCTCTCTCTTCCTCAGCTGCCAAAGGGGAACTGCCTCCTTGGCCTCGGCCCAGGCTGTTTATATAGGCCAGGTCCTGCCCCCTTCTGGTCAGCTGACCCAACTGCAGTTGCCCCAGCAATCGGCACCTGTCCCACTTTCTAGGAGCAGGGCATTTCAGGGTCCTGTGACAAGTCCCTGTAGCACCTCTAGGATGGAACCCTTCTAAATTTCCCTCATAGCATATTTCTGTGACTCTCCAACCAGGGGCCAGTAGCTGGAGAACCTAATTTCAACAGCCGCAGGGGCTTTGGGACTTGAGAGGCCTAGAGACCAGGCAAGAACAACCAAGCCATTTACCTTCCTTCCCTCCAATCACTGTGGACAGGTGGGATGAAGCAGAGCACTTTGGGTTTCTGAAAGATGTATGGATTCTCTATCCTATTTTACACATAACAAAAAGTGAATTACTTAAAAATGTTACTTCATTTGAAGAGCTGCTAAACTCGGAGAGATTTAGCCACTTTTGAAACTTTTCCTCAGACACATACTTCTGTATAGCTGTCTCTTTGAAATGTTTTAAATCTTTAAGGGGTGTAGGTTGTAGCTGTGTTGGCACCTCTCCACTATTTACCTACTACATCCACCCCCCCACCCCGTCCCCGCCCTGCTTCTCACTCACTGACTCAATTTAAATTTTCACTGACTGTCTTTTTTCCATACATACCAGCCTGTGGCCTCTTTACTATTCATTCCATCCAGGAAGATTACACACGAACTGCAGATACTTTCTCAGCCTGATGAAAGGTTTTTAAACCAAAAGCTTTCTAAGAAAAATGTTTCCAACTACTTAGTTGTTCTAGTAAAAGATATCAGATTTACCCAAAGAACCTTGTCTGCCTCAAATCTTTGAAAATTGCAAATTTTATTTCTGTCCGTTGTCAAAGAAAAATCTTTGATTTCAGATGCCGATGGCAAAAAGGTCAAAAGGTTAATATAACATATTTCATCATCATAGTTCCGTACTCAGCCCTCCCCCAGCTTAAATGTAAAATACATGCGCAGTCATTCTTGCATGAAACCTGAGCAGAAGTAAGGAACACGCAAAGTCTGCTCACAGTCATAATTGGCAGTCCTGTAATTATTCAAGCCTGGTGTGTTGTGACTGGCTACCTGAAAACCTTTAATTTTGGAAAGATTTTTGCCCTCTGCGGAGACCTCCACGCACACCCAGGAGACATAGTCAGCGGCCTGGCCAGTCGCTGACCCCTCCCCACCTGCGGCGAAAAAATTACAGGTGTTGTATTCAAATTTTTGTCAACTCATCCATTCTCCAAGAGCTCACGAACGTCTTTAAACCGAAGTTACCTGTACGCTTTGCTGAAAACCTGCACCAAGCATTTTATGATCTGTGCAATGAAGAAGCATCTGCAAGCTAAACTGAACTTCCTCTTTTTCACTGTGTAACCACGACTTCCTTCCTACGCCGCATCTCTTCTGTGGTGTAATTAATAATAAATCTTTAACCAAAACGCATTTAAACTCCCTGACTCCTCTCTCTTTTCCACCTGTACGACCACCGTATCGTACTCGCATCCAGCCGGTCGTGCCAACCCAGGCTCGCAGGTCAAGGGTGCACCGGTCCTCGGATGAGGCATCCATGTCCTCAGAATGAACCTGTTAGGTGATCTGAATGGCAGGAAATAGGAGCAAGCTTTTCATGTTGATGGAGTAACTAAAACAAACACCTGGATCCATGTACATCTTGTTAAAAAAGTCTTGATTTACTTATTAGAAGGAGCATGCTGTGATATGTTCTGATTCTGAATGCAGTTGGGTGCACCTCTGAGAGAGACTGTCAGGGTCCTGAGATGCCTGAAATGTCACCCTCCTGACCTATGGTGCCTCAGCTACACTGCCTCACCCAGACCTTGCCATATCTTAGCAGAGGGGATTCTGCCAGTTAGAAGAATTGCAACCTTGTCCAGTCATACACTCAGAAAAGATAGATCTTCCCCTTTTTTAGAATAGGCTTACCCATACAGTCAAATGCTCTGGAATCATAGCTATCACTGACAATAAGTGGGTTAAAATGATAATAAAAGGTTTATTATTTAAAAACATGAACAAAAACAAGCATAAGAAATCAGTAACCATATCATGAGATATAGACAGGCATACAAGAATAAACAAACAGAAGAAAATATCTAAATAATAAGTTGTTCTGACCTTGCATCTTAAATCCAAGGATGCAATTCTACCCAAATCAACAGTTTAGAAAGCAAGTTTCTGCCTCTGACTTCTCTGTGAGGATCTCCTGAATTTTCTTGTCAGTTGGTTTTACTCAGTGAGATAGCTGAGGGATTTCAATGTTTCCCTAGGTCCAGGAAAAAACTTAAGACTTCCTTATGCTTTCCAGGCCAAATTTAAGTACATTTTTTTGTGTGTGGCCATTTACTTGTGACACCCATTGGATTTATGGGGAGCATACATTATGCATATGACTTCTTGCCTTCCTCCAAAGATGAAAGATTACAAGAGCATAAATCTTTCCAGATCTAATAAGACCAGGAGGACACATGCAATGCCTTTTTTCCAATAGTTTGACTAGCCAAGTGTTATTTTGATGGCCCCTTCTTTTAAAATGAAAATCGTCATTGTCTGGAAGACTTTGGTTTCTGTGCCTCAGAGCATGTCTGCAAGGGAGATGAGTAAACAACTCCTATCAAATGCTAATTTTTAGTGATGCCATTGCTGATGCCATTTATATTGTGAGCCTCCCTTAGGGCATCTTCACAGGTGCTTAGGGAGGAGAAGGAGGGCACTTTAATTAGATGCTCGCAGGAGCCATTTTAATTGAAGCACCCACAGCATCTCATGTATTCAGTGTCCTGTGCTTCAAAATGGTTGTGGGGCAAAACAATGAGCTTTAGTTAAACCACCCCCACTGCCATTTTGAAGCATGGGAATGCTGAATACATGTGACACCAAGCCTGCTCTGAAAGGGGCTAATTAGCACACAATGGAGCAGGTATCAGGCACATGAATAGATGCCTTTAGGTTCCAAGGCAACTCATGGTTTATTACTTTATAGTCATTATCATAGTTTCTAATCCTGGCCCTATTATGACATATGAGAAATAGATTGTCCATTAAAAAAATGCCTAATTAACATAAGGAATATATGACTAAATATAGCTTGATCCTACCTATAAATAGAGCAGGGGTGGGCAATACTTTCAGCTTCAGGGCTGCTTAATGAGTTCTGGTGAGCTGTCAAGGGCTGCACGGGTAGCCCTGTCCCTTGGCAGGTGAACTATCTTGGGACCAGAAGTAACTGTCTTGGGAGCAGAAGTCATACCCCTAACCTCTGCCACTGGAAGTCTCTCCATTTGTCCTTGGAAATACCCATTTGGTGGGGAGGAGGAGGGGGCAGTTTGCCATCTAGACCAGAAAAAAAACCAAATCATATACTAAATTTCAAAAAACTACTATAACACATTTTAATTTTATTACGAAAATATTTTTGTCAGAATTTGTGTTTGTCTGGTGTATATAGAGGTGACTACATAATAGGTCAAGAATAAAGTCTTGTTCTTGTATTTTGCGTGCAGGGGAGTGCATGGTGTGTGGTTGGGGATGTACATGTATGGTGGGGTGTAGGTGCATGTGAGATTTGTGAGAGGGTATGGCTGTCTGAGTCTGGGGAGTGTGGGGGTGTAGGGTATGTTGTGGGGCATCTGTATATGTGGTGGGTCTGAGAGCAAGATGCAGGTGTGCAGGGTTTGTCAGGTTTATGGGGTGTGAGGGAGGGTGAGGGGCTGTGGCAATCCCCCACACACTCCCCACCACGGTGCACAGGACCTGCTGCCAGTGGCAGCAGCAGCAACAACAGCAGGCCAGAGTCCTCACAATACTCATGGCACACACAGGCATTGCTGCCCAGTAGTATGTGGCTACAGCCAGAGCTGCACATGTTGACAAGGAGCACAGCCTTCCCAGCCTTCCTCTCCCATGTAGGGCTCCCTGTGGTGCACATGCAGTTTTTGGCACTTGCATGCCACTTTGGGAAGCCCTGCACAATGAAACCAGCTGCCTTTCCTACTACCTACTTCCTGTAATTTCTGGGACTCCGCTGGAAGTGGTGGGGAGCCCCACCCCCTTCTTCCATGGTGGCAAGGAGCAAGAAAGGCAACTGACTCCATAGCATGGGACTTCCTTTAGTGCATGTGAATGCCCAGGACTGCATATGTGCCACAAAATATAGATGCGTCAGTCTGGCTATGCTCTTTGTCTCTGTGTGCTGTGCTGGCCAGAGCCATGCACTGTCAGGCAGCAGCACCTGCACAAACCATACAAGCTCCTTCTGCACCTGGCAGTGGGAGCTGTGCGCCATGGGTGGGGAATGTGTGGAGGGGTTTGCCACAAACCCTCGTCATCCCTCACACCTCACACCCTACCTCACACCCACCCTATACCCTTCCTACCCCAGCTCCCTGCTCCCACTGCCCTCCTAGTTGTGGACTTCACACTCCCACTAGCCCCAGCTCTATGCTCCCCATCCCTGCATCTCCCTCTGCTCCCACAGCTTCCCTACCTGTTGCCCAAAGTGAGCCTGAACCAGGGAGACTAGGAGGAACCACTGGATGCTGGGGAAGCTGAGCAGGTCCCCAGGTAGCTGCAGCAGTGGCAGCAACTGCCTTGCCTGGAAGTCGCATGCTGGCTGGGGTCAGGCCCTTCTGCACATGACAGTGGCACTGAGATATGTGGGCTTGGTGGGGTACAGTTGATTGGCACCCATGGGCTGTATTTTGTCCACCCTGACATAAAGGTTAAGTACTATGAAGTACTATGGATCAGATTACAGGGGGGTCAGGGAGAAAGGGACTTGGTAGTGGGGGTCTATTACAGACCCCCACACCAGGGGGATGAGTTAGACCTAGAATTCTTGAGATTAGCTGTCAGAGGCAGTGCACTAATGGAGGCTTTCTGGGAAATGTATACCTCTTTTCCATGAGGTCTAGCAAAGTGTCTGATATGCATCATTGGTCATTATCAACTGTGCTGGAAAAAATATAGAGATTATAAAATAATTAAGGAACTGATTAAATAGGAGATAGTGAGAGGTTATATTGAAGGAGAAGTGTCAGATAAAGAATGTTATATGTGGAATTCTCTGTTGATTGGTCTTATAGTGAATCATCCTCAGTATTTGTATTTAATAACCTTAGTGCAAAAAAACACATGAAATGTGTTGATTACACCAAGCTTGGAAACATTCTCAAAACAGAAGAATCAAAATAAAAAAAAAATCAAATGACCTTGAGGAACAGACATCATTTGTGATGAAATGAATAGCAAGTAATGTACCATATACTTAAGAAAAAAAATAAGAATTTCTGATTTAAAAAAGGGCTATCTATCTTCTAAGTGGCCAGGGGCTGCACCAGCAGGCGCTGTGGGCTCATCACACATAGCTACCCCATCACCTCACTGTCTCACACATGTGGGTGCCTTACCTGAGGAACTCACCCTCATCTTCCTGGCTGGGTGCCCTCCTGGCACTGTGGGGTGCACCATCCCTCAAAATTGGATAGGGGAAGGAAGCAGAAGCTGAAGGAAGAAGCCAAAAGAGTCAAGCTATTGCTGCTGCTGGAGTGACTGGGGAACCAGCAGCTGGGTGGAAGTCCAAGGGCTACAAATTAACTCTTTGCAGGCCACATACAATCTGAGGGCTGCTGGTTGGAAACCTCTGGCCAATGATTAGAGCTCTTGCAAGGCAATCCACAGTTGGGTTTTTGAAGAAAATGACTATTTTTCCTGGAAACAATATAATAAACATTTGTAACAGGGAGTCAGGAGCTGCTGTTACTTCAAGGGAGAAGCAGCAGCAGGGATGTCTGCAGGTGGGGGAAGACCACACATCATGGGCTAGGTGCAGGGAGTAGGGAAGAGCCTCTGGTTAGGGATCAATGGTGCTAGAAGTAAATTGCCCTGGAAACTGAAGGGACACACCTGATAGGGAGCATCTGACTAAAGGGAAGTGGACAGAGGTTATAAGCCTGGGCCCCTGAGGCTGAGAGGCAGTGCAGCCCTGATTTTGGCTGGGAAAGGAGCTCCTGCTAGCTCAAGATGAGGGTCAGGTAGGGAAAAAGATGGGGAGGGGGCCAAGGGAGCTGCAAGCTATGTCAGGTATGCATAGGGTTACCATATATCCAGGTTTTCCTGGACATGTCCTCTTTTTGGGGCCTCTGTGCTACATCTGGGTGGGTTTTTAAAGTAAAAACAAATGTCCAAGTTTTCTTCTCTCCTGCCTGGCTGCCTGGCGCTGGGAGCAGCCAGCAATGTGATTGGTCACATGTTCCACATGGGCTCTGGCAAGCTCCCAGGAGAGAGAGGCAGAATGTGAGCTCTCTTTCTCTCTCTTACAATGTGGGAGCTGTTTGGGCAGCAAGGCTGTGGGGGGCAGGGGCACCAGCAGGGAATAGGGTGGGAGGGTTCTGCTGTTTGGGAGTAAATGGCACTGGTGGAGCTGGGGTTAGTGGGACTGGAGTGAGGGGCAGCAGCAGGGCTGGAGGGGAGGGGCTTGTCAGTGAGGGGCAACAGAATGGGCAGGGGCAGGGCACTGGCATGTTATTCCCCGCCCTCCCAACAAAAAAAAAAAAAATTGCTCTCCCAAGCCAGAGAATGGGAAGGGGATTTGACTGGTATGATGGCCCAAGGCAAAGTGTTTTACTTTCAAATGGTTGCTTGGATTTTTGTTCTAGTTTATACCAGTGGTTTGGGTATGACTGATAGGGGAGGAAAGGAGGCCACAGGAATGTCTGAGGGGCATGCTACTGAACCCTTCCAGGGGCAGGGTTGCAAGGCACAGGAAGGCTAGGGCCATGCCTGAGCTGAGAGGGAGCAACAGAAGTGTCCTGAAGCCAAGATGGCCAGGGCCTGAGCCCAAAGGGGGCAACAGAGGCAGCCAGGGGCCATCAAGAAGCTGAAACTGAAAGGCCAGGTCAGAGTTAGTGGGCCTAGCCTACCGATCTACAGACCAAGTAAACTGTAGGCTAATGCTAGGAAGGCCAAAGCCTATACTAGGGAGTAACTGGTGAAAGTGACATATGCAAGGCATGGGTGTGCCTACAGGGCAGTGGTTTACAACCATTTTAAGTAGGAGATCACCTCTGGCATTTAAAAGCAACTCAACATCTACCATGTGCCACTGCCACTCCCACCCCCACCCAGCAGGTAAGTCTGTGGGGAGGGAAGGCGGGGGGCAGGTGACAAAATACTTGGGGGTGTGCCACCCCAGGAGGTAAGTCCTACCCGGCTGGGGCTCCACTCAACTTACCCCTGGTCCTGCTTCTGTGGCGCTGTCCCTCACCACGGTGGCCTCAGTCTAGCCCCTGCCCCTTCCCACCCCCACAGACCAACTTGCTGGGCTGGGGTGCATGCATGCATGAACATGGGCACACAGCCCCCCACCCCAGCCTTGAATCAACTCCAAGAGGCTCTGAGATCTACAACAAAAGGCTTTGAGATCTACCCTATATCAAGATCCACTGGTTGGTGACCACTGCTGTAGGGAAAAACAAAACCACAAATAGCCCTTCACACAACTGGTGCACTGAGGAGCTGACAGATCCAAGCTGGGGGGTTCCACTTAAGGCTTGAAAAACAGGACTGGGGGTCAGTTGAGTAGAGGAAAGACCCACTGGCACAAAGCAGGCTAGGGCTTACTCAGAGACCCCCGGGGCAGCCTCCCTTATACAACAGAAAATAATTCCATCGTGACAAGGCAGGAGAGAGAAAAAAGGAGGATACTACCTGGAGTAGAGCAGGACCTGCATGGCCAACAGGGGGCATTATTCTCGCCCCTCCCCACCATCTTCTCCTTCCCCTCCCGGGGCCTGGTTCTGCTACAGAATTTAGTCATGTTTTCTCCACTAAGTTTTCTGTTGCAATAGAAAACAGAGTAGTCGGTATTTTTACACCTTTTTTAGGTTTGTCTTTCATTTCAAATTTTTACAGCCTACTTCCCCTGCCCCATAAAAACTAAAAGTGAGGGTCTCAAATGATTATACAAAATGATCATAACAATATAGGATTTTCATTATGAACAATATTCTGTGCTTCTAAAATTTTAGGAACAAATTGTTTGAGTTAGAAAGCTGCTGTAACTGGTTTACGATAATACTAAAATTCAGAACTCATGACAGTATCTTCTGAAACTTGCTTCAGAATGCTACAGATCCCAGTAGGACAAGGGTAGAAAACACTACTGTAGACTGAACTTGAGGGTGCTGTGCCTTCAGGTCACTCCTGCAATGCCATCTGCTGGCCATTCTGTAAAACATGGATATTGCTAGAGCCCTCTGCTCAAGCAAAAGATGTCTTGTAACTGACTTAAATTGTTCCTGAAAGCTATACAAATAAATTGAATAGACTGAATGACAGAATAAGATATATGGGGATGGTGGGAGTTGATTTTTTTTTTTTTTTTTTTTTTTTTTTACTTGTCGGCTTGAGAGAAGAGAGATTGGAATTAGAAATATGAGTTTGAAAGATGCTCAAAATCAAACTGGTAATTTCTTCTTCTCCCAATGCTTCACCCATTTCCATCTGATGTGATTTTTGACCATTATTATATATTAACATGGCATGACACAGTAATCAGGGTTTTCAAAATACCCAGTGTCGTCAATCCTCTTCTGCTGAATTCAACAGTAAAATACCTCCTGACTTCAGCAGGTGCATTCACACTGATGCTGAATGCTTTTAGAATCTCACCCTACATGTTTAGACCATGATGTTGAACTGTACATTGATTAAACAACATTCTTGTTATCACCTAGTCTGTTCAGTGATTACACTATAAAAACAAGAGAGAGAACTTGGCTACTGTGGAAATACCTTGTTTTAGAGGGAAACTCTTTTAAAGCATTTGAGTATTGTTCAAAACTGGACAAGAAAAAGGATTTGAAGTTCAATGATTGTAGATAATTTTTTACTCTAATTGTGCTTTCCAAGTAAAATTTTATTCCTTCTCTATAAGCAGCAACAGAGAAGTCAGAAGTCAGTGGAATCACCAGTTCTGTTGCATAGTTTCATAGATGTTAAGGGATGGAAGGGACCTTACAGATCATCGAGCCCAGAACCCTGCATTGGGCAGGAAAAACTGCTGGGAATGATGACCCCAGCAAATACTGTAAGACTCAAAGTTATACAAGTCCTTTTTTTCAGGTCTCTACATGCCACAGAAGTGTCTGTGGGGGGCAAGATAATGATTATGAAACAACAGGCTTTCCAAGTAGTTAGGTCCATATATTCTATTCCAACAGTGGCTGATTCCAAATACTTCAGAGGGAAATGCAAAAAACTCCATTGTTGTTGATTTATGCTAAGAATTGAGAGAGTTTATAACCTTGACATTTTCATCTGAATTAATGTAACAATGCATGGTTTCAACCATCTACTAGTATATACAGTTTTTAAGATAAATTGTTAATCTGGATGATATTTTATGGCAATGAGTTCTACAGGTTACTTCTATATAAAAAGTATTGACTTTTTTATGAATATAGTTTTCTTAAGCTTCTTTGAATGTTCCCTTTATGTAATATAAGAAGACAAACAGGGCCTGTTGCATGATTTTCCTTATAATGATCATTAAGTTGTATAACTTGATCATATTCTCTCTCACTTATCTCCACTTTAAAAATAGGAGTGTATTTAATGCTCAGTTTAAACGCAAGAACTTAATTATGTCTTTCTGGAGTCAGCTTGTTACTACTGATATGATGGTATGACAAGACTGAACAAAGCATTCCAGATAAGGCTGCATAATGTGTTCACATTATGATATTTACACTGATGTGTACGCTGTCATAGAGTAGGATGCTACCATCACCTGTTAATGTTGCCTAACACTTCTTATTTGTAGTGCTTTTTTTTTTAATGATGTTTACCTCAGGCTGAGAAGTAGCACAAGACTACAGGTATGATGTTTGACTTGGCTATCTGATTTAAATGTGGAGAAAATGATTTGAAAAGAAATGCAAAACTCTAGAACTCTTGGTTCAGATACAACACTTTTTATTAGATCAACTAAGAAATTGCAACAAAAAAAAATCTTTCTTTGCAAGCTTTTGGGCACTCATGCCCTTCCTCAGCCTCAGGGAAAATTAAGGATGGCAAAACATCCCCATAGGTAGAAAATGAACATAAATTTGCACAGAGGAAGCTGAAGATGGAAGTCTGTTCCTCTGGGTCCATGAGAGTGTCTTTGTGACTTGCTCTTTGATGTGTAGATAAGGCAGGATTCCTTCCCTGGTGGTGTCAGATGGCGGACAGGCAAGGAAGTGTAAAAATCTTTTTTTGCTGTTCAACAATGAAGTTTGATTCCAAAATCAGCCAAAATTCAGCCTCTTCAATGTTTTAGGGATGTATTCGTTCATCTAATAAAATGTAACATCTATGAATCAAAAGTTCTAGAGTTTTACATTTCCTTTTGTCTCAGATCAGCATGGCTACCAAATAGATCCCTAACAAAATAAGCTGGACCTTCAGGTTTTGGGAAGGTAGAGTAGGGTGAAGACCGACAGGGAACCTAGTTCCCCCTTCACCAGGTTCTTGTTTCCCCCAAACAAGAGGCTGATGTGGGCAAACTAAAAATGCCCAGTGGCTGGACAATTAACATTTTTTAGAAGTTTCTTACATAGGGTATCACTTAAAACATGTTTTGCTAAAATAACTACAACCAAAATGAAGAACCACACTCTGTTTTCTCTGGAAAAATGGAGAGTGCAAATATCTATTTGTCAAAGAGGAAGGGGCATCATTAGTAAGGGAAAGCATTTTTGACTGTGTCTTGCTGTAGCACTACGTGGGAACTTCCCACTGACATCAATCATCCAAGTATGGCCTAAAGCCACTTATTGTGAGAAAGTATGCAATGGGATTCATTGGGAGCTAAAGGGTGCACGCCACCCCAGAGATTATTGCTTTGTCTAGCCACAAAACTAGGCTTCAGTTCCTTTGTTTTCTGTTGACTGTATCTTTTTTAAGTTTTCCAGGAATAATGTCTCAGCAGGAGTAGCAGCAGCTGTCATTTGTTCCCTGAATTGCAGCAGTTTGTAACAGAGGGGAGATTTGATATAGTATATTCTCAAAAACTTCTTATTTTCTTTACCTCTGCTACTTCCAACAACTTAAAAAAGCCAACATTGGACCAAGAGTGCATGGTTTTCACTATATATATGAAAGAATAGAACACAGCCTTAAAGTGTTCTTTGTGCGGAGAGTTTGCAGATACATTGCAATGGCCTTTACTCCTGGCTTCCTCAGGCTGAGGAAAGCCTAGGTTCCCTGCTAGTCTTCACCTCGTACCAACTTCCCAATCTGAAGGTCCAGTTCATCTTCTCTACATTTAAATCATATGCCACCCCAACATCACATCTGTAGCCAATGGCTCTTACTACTGGTTTTAGGCCCTTTGATAGAGAGATCAGAATGATTGAACACCATGCAAGGTCAAACACACTGAAGCGGCAACATAGTGTGATTCTGATTTGATTTCAGTTTCCCAGTTGAATCTGTAATGGTGTCAACTCTTGATTTTTGTCCAGAGAACATAGACTTTAAAGTCTATCAAAAAAATCTATCTAAAATCTAAATCAAATCTAATCTAATCTAAAATCTGTCTAATCTGATTGGGACTATTCCAGGGCTTGAATCCTGCCAGCCCACATCAGAGTGGGATGGCTCTGGGGCTGGAACCCTGAGCAGTCCTGATCCTGCCCAGGATTAGCTGATTGAGGCCCCTGTGGGGCTCAAGCCCCAGGGCAAAGCCTGCCATATGTTGTATTTAAGGTGTGATGGAAACCAGCCACAACACTGTTACACACATTTCTATTCATGTGGCTAATAGTGCAATAAAACAGATGGCCAGTTTATATTTTAAGACATGATTAATAAATTAATTGTGTCGTAAGTGTAATATCTGTCTGGGACCTGAGTGGCAACCTAACCCTCTTGAACAGTTCTTGGGGAAAAGCATCAAGCACAAGCCTCTAGTGGCAAGTCAGAGCTGTGCAGGTGAAGGTTGTCAGAGAGTTTTTTTTTGCCTTAAGGTGTGACTAGTCCACTAAGCCAAACTACACTAAATTGATTAACATGTTTACATCTTACAGGGTAAGGTGTAACAAGGTCCCTGATCTATCTTTTAAAAGTGTGTTTGGCTTGAATTACATGAAGTTTCTTCCATCAAAGTTCTCTCTCTAGCCAAACAGAACCATTCAAAATATAGTCTTGTGTTTTAAGTTTACTAAAGAGTGAAATCAAAATTAACAAAAGCTCATCACATTCAATCCTCAGGAGCAGAAATTAACCACATTTATCATTTCAAGCTATTATTGTAAATGGAAAGTATGAAAATATGAAAGACAAAAGAATTAGCTGTTAACATTGGCTTTGCCTTTATTTTATTTGTATTTATGACGGGACCACAAAATGAAAAAAACTAACAGGATCGTGCCTTTTAAAAATGGGGGTGGGGAGAGAGTGGGAATGGTAGAATCCTTTTCTTACAGTAATCCTTAAAACCTTAATAGGCTGTAATTAACTTCAAAAAGTGTCCCTTCCTGTGGATCACAATAGTGACATACCAACAGAACTTTACGTTTTATTTTGTGAAACTGGTGAAGCTCTTCTTTTCACTTCTGTGGTATGTTTTCCTTCCAGATTCTATGCAAGAACGGTATTTTATGGTAATTTCGGGCATGTTTGATACCCTGTATGAAAATGGTTTAGAGCAACAATTCTAATATTATAAAAGCCTAAATCTGTCTGTCTGGCTTTCCATAATGCTTTATTCACACTCTGATTGGTTACTGGGAATAGCCAATCGGAGTGCTCCAACCATGCAGGAGTGCCACCATTATTCCGAAACCATGTCAAGGACCGAACAGAGGGTGCGGGAGCCGAAGCCAACAGCTCTGACCTTGGCTCCCCAACTCTGTTGGCCTCAGCTCCCTCACCCCACTCTCTGCAAGAAGTAGAACAGCAGCAGCCCCTTCCACCCCCTCGCCTCCCGTCATTCTTGATGGGCTATTGGATAGCTATTTTAATATCTTTCTAATTTATTTCAAATGCTAAGTTTTATATTTGCACTGCAAGGCTGCGTATACCATGAACACCTTACTATGAGAACTCATTTTTAACTTTTGGGGTTTTAGCAAGTTCATAGTTTATAAGTTACCACACCATAGTGTACATGCAGGAAAATCTGAGTAGTGTTATTGTTTTAAAAGAGTTTTTATGCATTTTAAAATATAGCTTTTTTTCTTCATTTTCTTCTCATTAGTCCAGCTTTAAAGAAAATGGGGAAAAAAATCTGATGACCAAAAAAAAATGGTAGTTGCCTCTGGGCACCTGGAGGCTGATGTCATACTACAGAGGTTTGAAAATAAGAGATTTTTTTTTTCCCACTTGTACCTCATGTATTTCCTTTTCTGATATCTGATTATAATATTTGAAAATGAAAGGCTGTATATTTGCCCAGAGTTCAAAGTAGTGCCTTCTAATCTTAGAAAATTAATGTCTGATAGCACAGAATTACACATATAAGGCAGTACCCCATTTACAGAAGCTACTGGGGAAAATCATACAGATGGTAAACAAGCTGCCTTTCTTCCCTGAACAACACTGAGGAAAGTATAATTCACAAAGTTGTATAGAAATATAAACACACACACACATGCTTGTGTGTGTGTGTGTGTGTGTGTGTGTGTATGTATATGTGTATATGTATGTGTGTGTGTGTGTGTGTGTGTGTGTGTGTATATATGTATATATAAAATGTGTGTGTTTGTGTGTCTGTCCATAATGGCAAAATTATTTTGTAGAGGAAAAGATAAGGAATTCAACTATGCTGTGTCTCCTCAATATTCATTTGCATTGCCATAACTATAATTTGGGAGTTAGTATGCTATATTGAAATATATAGAGCAAAAATGGTTATAAACCTGTAGCATGGGACTTGGTATATAACAGGAAGTATAAAATTTAGTATTTTAATTATACTCTATAGCAGTGGTACTTAACTTTTTTTTGCCCCGCAGGTCAAATGAGTTGTCCAAAGACAGTCCACACCCTGGATTACACCAAACTGGGGGTGTCACCCTCAGGCCCAGCACTGCCTCCCTACCTGCTCTGCATACTGGTATTGGGCACTAGGGGCCCAGCACCACTCCCTCCTACACATAAGGATTGGGTCATAGAATCATAGAAAATTATGGTTGGAAGGAACCTCAGGAGGTCATCTAGTCCAACCCTCTGCTCAAATCAGGACCGTACCCAACTAGATCATCCCAGCCAAAGCTTTATCTATCTGGGTCTTAAAAACCTACAAAGATGGAGATTCCACCACCTCTCTGGGTAATGTATTTCAGTGTTTTATTAACCTCCTAGTGAGAAAATTCTTCATAATATCGAACATAAACTTCCCTTACTGCAACTTGAGAACATTACTCCATGTTCGGTCATCTGCCACCAATGAGAACAGTCTAGCTCCATCCTCTTTTGAACCCCACTTTATGTAGTTCTTAAGTGCAGGACTTTGCACTTGTCCTTGTTGAACCTCATGAGATTTCTTTTGGCCCAATCCTCCAATTTGTCTAAGTCACTGAATCCTAGCTCTCCCCTCCAGCATATCTACTACTCCCCCCAGTTTTGTGTCATGTGAAAATTTGCTGAGGGTGCACTCTATGGCATCTTTCAGATCACTGATGTAGACATTGACAAAACTGGCCCCAGGACTGATCCCTGGGGAACTCCACTTGATCCCAGCTGCCAACTAGACATTGAGCCATTGACTACTACCTTCTGAGCTATAGGACTACCCTCTGAGTTCTATGATTCAGCCAGTTTCCTATTCATCTTACAGGCCATTCATCCAGCCTGTACTTCTTCCTTAGCTTGCTTACAAGAATGTTGTGGGAGACCACATCAAAAGCCTTGCTCAAATCAAGGTATACCACATCCACTAGTCTCCATGTCCACAGTCATCTCATCATAGAAGTCAATCAGGTTAGTCAAGCATGACTTGCCCTTGGTGGATCCATGCTTACTATTCCTAATCACTTTCTTCTCCTCCAAGTGTTTTGGACTGGATTCACTGAAGACCGACTCCATGATTTTTCCAGAGACTGAGGTGAGGTGGTCTGGTATTTTGTTCCCTCAATCCTCCTTCTCCCCTTTCTTAAAGTTTGGCACTCTTCCAATTGTTCAGGACCCCTCCCAGTCACCCTGAGTTTTCATATGATGGCCAGCAGCTCTTCACTCTCATTGGCCAACGCCCTCGGGACCCTCAGGTGCATCCCGTCCAGCCCCATTAACTTCTACACATCCAGCTTTTCTAAATAGTCCCTAACCTGTTCATTTGACAACCTTGGCTACTCATCTCCTTCCAAAACTGTACTGTCAGGTGGATTAGTCTAGAATTACAGACCTGAATTATCTTCACTTGGACTTCTAATTAAAGATCTCCTAATTTTGTTCTCAAATACCTGTTTGTTGATTCCCCCCTCCCCTCCCCCCAAACTGAAGTTGGTCTGTTCAGATTCATCAAAGAGTAATTGTGAATGCCACAGGTCTATTTAAATGAGGCCTGGGGTTGTTTTTCTTTCAATTCAAGGCATCTTGTTTTGCAAACCCTCTACTTTTTCCTAAGGTAAACACTGAAAAAACTGAAAAAAACATATTACCAGGGAGTGGCATTTGTTGGAACAGAGTTGTTTACAAATTATTTTATTGTAAAAGGGCCCAGATATATGTTACAAAATGAAAAGGTAAAAATATGAAAACTATGAATATGTAGCAAACCCCCCAGTTTTTCTTTTTTTATTTATTTTAAAATGCATTCCCTCCCCTTCCCCAACTATTCCTGACTTTTTCTCTCCCTCTCTATTCCCTATAGATAAGTATAAGTAAACTAAGATGTGGATAAGCTTTAACATTTTATTTTAGGTAGTAAGTTTTATTTTCTCTCCCCTCTTTGTAAATTAGTTCCCTGGTATTTTGGTATCAATACCCACTGTTTTATAAGTGATAACTACTATGTTTGTACCTTTTGTATTATGTGATTACTGTTTTAGGCCTATATATGTAAGTTAGAGTAAGTCATGTCAAGTTTCCATTTTGTATATCAAGCCTCTATCTTGTGTCCTCTGCCCGGGCATCCTCTGTGTTGCAACTGTATGATTCAGGTACCCTTCCCATGTAAATTGGTTCCCAGATGAATGAGACTGATTGGGAATGATTGAAATACAATGGTAGCAGGCCTCTACTGAATGGCCTGTAATGGCCAGGCCATCACCTCAGATTGATTCATCCAGGAACCACAGACCTCAGCCAGAAACAGATACAAGAACCCAGCATTTGAAAGACACATGCTCAGCACACCAGGGGCTGACCTTTGCTTGGGCATGCCTCCTGTCACTAGGGTCACACAAGGTCTGCCCCTGTAAAAAGGGACAGTGAAGACAGACCCAGTGGGACACCCTCTCCATCTGGACCAGCACCATGCCGCACCACCTATCCATCCAGAGGCCCTGCCACCAATTCCCCTCTGGACAACACCTACTGGACAAGGACCCCTTTCCAGCCTGGACAGGTAACTATCACCCACCACCCCCTCTTCAACCAAGGACTTGGACTCTGTTTCTCTTCCCTACCTGGACTCCAGCCCTTCCACTGAGTCTCTTTTTCCTGCTGCCATTGTGAGTGCTTGTGTGTGTGTGTGTGTGTGTGTATGAACCAATAACTTCATGGGGCTGTGTAGTGTGTTCTCTGTGTAAAACTGTTATTTGGACCCCTAAGTTGGGTTTTGCTTTACTATGGTTTGGCCCTGCTCCAATCTCTGCTCCTTGCACCTCTAACTTCTGTCTCATTTCTCCTGTCCTGCTTCTGGCTCACTGCCACCTCCAACAACTGTCTTGAGCTCCTCTCTGCCTCCAAACCCCCTGTTTCTTTGCCTCTGTCTTATCCCCACTGCCTTTTCCTTTTCTCCTGAGCAACCAGGTTTCTGCTGCAGCTTCTTTTCTGGCTGTCTCCTCCTTGCCACCACTTATCTCCCTCTCCCCCTCCCCCAAATATCTCACCTGTCTGCCTCAGTTTCCAGCCCCAGTCTACCTTAAGTAAACCCAAGCTTCAGTTCCTCAGCCAGCTTCTCTGTAGTCCACTGGTTCTAATCCCAGTTCTGGCAACTTTCACTCCCTACATTTTAACTCTCTCTCTCTCACCTTAACTGTCCCCAAGCACACACATACACACTGTACCATCCAAGTTAAGAACTTCTCTGTGTGCATGTGTAGGTGGGTTGTATGTGTGTGAACTGGTGAGTGTGTGTATATATATCATTGTATGCATGATATATGAATTCATGATCTGTGCCTAACTTTTGGGGTGTATAGTGTATGTGCTTGAATTGGTGATAGGTATGCATGTGCCTAGGCTGGTTTGGATATGTATGTGCCTGAGCTGGTAGTGTGTGTGTGTGTGTGTGTATGTGTGTATGCACCTAACTGATTTGTGTGTTTGTATATATGCAATTATTTTACACCCTTCTGTCTAACAGTGCAATATTGAGATCCTGAGAGTTGGTCTGACTCCACAGGGCAAGAAATAAAGAGAATATAATGGTGACTAGATAATTGATTAAGGTAATAAATGTTTAGGAAGATAGTGGTGTTGCCAACTTAACTGATAAATTACTAATTAGTTGGAGTAAGAAGGTTGAGTAGACAAATTAGTGAAGCTAAAAGAATCTGGCTTCAACAAGTCAGAATTTATTAACAATATTGGGGGAAAAAAAACCCACAAGAGAGGCAGTGACAGGAACAGGGGACAGCTCTACATATACACTTATATCTACATTGTCTTCCTGACCGTTGCCTTCTGGACTCTAGGATGGGGGTCTCCAAGGGTCCTCATCCTCTGGCCTTTGATCCTGTTAGGATAGCTTTTTCACAGGAGTCTTCTCTTAATGGGAGTCTTCTCTTCATTCAAACTCCAAAGAAAAAATGAACCCTGAACTCTCACCACCCACATCCAAACAGAGGCAGCACATGCTTTAATAGCTTTCAAGTGTTTGACAGAAATAACTGTCTTATTATTCCCACTTACTAACAACTTGTAACCGATCATACTTCCTCAGTAACAAAACCTGTCACTCATTCTCACTATCATTCTTGCTACCTTCCAACCAATTGCTCTTGCTTTTACCTCACAATCATGTAGCTCCTTCTTCTATCATTAATCTTACACTCCCACCAAAACTAGAACAGTGTGCATGCTCCACTTCCCAAACTAGGACAATGGAACAAAAGTGTAAAAACTTCCCAAACTTTCACACATATGCAGGGAACAAGCCTTGGCTACAAAAGCATCCATACCAGTGCTGTAATCTTGAGAAGAGGGGAAAACACTTAAAAACACATCTGTGAAAAATATTTTTTTCCTCAAGATGTTTTATGCATAAAAATAATCTTGAACATATTTGTTGTGATTTTTAGACAAGAAGTTTGTGATATCAAAAAGGTCATTACTGAATTGTTTTTGCATTTGATATTATGTATACATTGAACAAAAGAGCAAAATAATGTTGGAAACAGGGACTAAAACTCATGTCTTTCCACTCCCAACTGACTCGTCTAACAACTCAAGTTAGAGTCATACTCAAGTTAGAGTCATGCTTCCTTGTCCCTATCTTCCTTTTGTCACAGCAGCACTCAGGTGCCCTGTTCCTAAGAAGGGAGAAGGCCAGCTGCCAATCTCCAGGGGCAGCTCAGGTGCTGGTTGCTGGGGCAACTGGGTTGGTCATGTGCCCAGAAGGGGGCAGGGCTGGGCCTTTATAAACAGCCTAGGCCCAAGCCTAGCCAGCAGTTTCTTCCTGGCAGCTTGAGGTGTAGGGGTTCTGCAGCAGTGCAGCGCAACGCAGCCTGACCACCTGAGTGGCTACAGCAGGGTGAGGGTGGAGAGGACCCTGACTAGGAGGCCTTTGTGAGAGAGCCAGGTGGGCTTAGATCTTATGTTATAGCCAGGAGGCTTATTGTTGTGCTTCAGCCATTTGGCTGATGGTTCTGTTTAGTTACTGTTACACCGGAGGACCGGGTGAGGCTGTAGGGGTGCGAGGAGGCCTCATGGGAGCTCCCCAGTAATCTGGAGGTTTGTGGGGCACAGTGAGCAGTGCCAGGTGGGCACAGCTCTTTGCGCTGGTGGGGCGTGGTGTTGAGGGGTGTTGACCCCGGCCCTGTGGGGCAATACACAGAAAAGCCCTAATAAGGCAAAAGACCCTGATGGTGTTCCAGGGGGCCAGGCACAGCCATGGCCACCTGAGCCCCAACTGGGGGGTAGGACTGGAAAAGGGTCCCTGAGGAGCCCCACAGTGGTGGGGACTCCAAAGGGCCAAAGGGGCCAGATAAGGCTTAGGCTGTCTGAGCCCCATTGGGAATTGATAGAAACCCCAGCAGGGGTGTGGACTGGAAAGGGTCCCGGAGGGGCTCCATAGCAGGGGGGACCCCGAAAGGTCAAAGGGGCCAGGTAAGGCTCAAGCTGCCTGAGCCCAACTGGCAAGGGTATGGTCAGTAAGCCCAAGAGGGCTAATAGATCCGGGGCGCTGGTTGCGTGACAAGCCCAGGGGCATCGGGCAGGGCGCGGAAAAGGAAAAGGACCTGATAACGTCCAGGAGAGCAGCGAGGCTTGGGGCATGCTAAAGGGGAGGTAGGAAGCATGCATAGCCTATAGGGCTGAGGGTGCACTAGGTCACCCCATACGGAACGGGGAATAGTACAATCATAGGACAGTGTCCAGGGCAATAAGTGGCAGCCTCCCTTATAGAACCATATACCAACAAGATGTGGCGGGTGAGAAAAGAGGGTGCTGGATTGCCCTAATTGGGCACGGCAGGGGGCGCTAGTGGGATCATGGCCGCTCCTGTGCCCCACTCCGTGACACCTTTCCACCTAATAACATCTGAATTCCTTTCTGCATACTAGCAAAGTTTCTATGGGAGTGTTGCAAGATGTCTTCCATCCAAAATACTCCACAGCTCAATGATTAGTGCACTTCTGGTTGGGGGGGGAAGGATGTGGATTTGAATTTCAGCAGAAGACATCTTGCAACACTCCCATAGAAACTTTGCTAGTATGCAGAAAGGAATTCAGGTCCCTCTGTGAGATCACTAAGTGTTACCTATTACATTTAAGTGGATTATGTTGCTGCAACATGAAATCTCTGGTTCATGTCTAGAGCAGTCTCACTATGAGTAAGCGTCATTTGGCATTTGTATGAGCCAAAGAACTTTTAAAATCATTAGATATGCTATCTCAGTAAATCTGCGGGGGGCGGGGGTTCTATTCACCTTTTTCTTTTCATACCAAACTAAAGATCATCAGCTATCAGTGTTGCTTTATTTCTACAGTTTTAAAAAAACAAAACAATGTTGGTTAATCAATATGTAGTATGTGTTCTGAGCCTTGTGCTATTAACTGATTCTGGTTTTGAAAATCACAGATGTAAGAGACAGTTCATTACCATTCACACAGTACTATTTTCTCCTTAATATCTAAAGAATAGGTATTGCTGTTCCATATAGGTATCTTGATAATTTAACTAGAAACCAGCCTGCTAGTTCAGGTGGAATGCTATTAACTTAGATATCTTTTAAGAAGTCTTTAAGGATTTGACATTCAGTTGCTCTTATCTTTGCTTTGTATTACCATGCTTATATTGTATGCCATTTACTTTATTCTCTGATGACATGATTATCTCATTTTAGATTAAACTTCAGCAACCATTTAACAATAGCCAATAAACCCTGTTGCAAATTACATTTAATGGAAAGTAATAAAAGCAACCCTATTTGAATCTGAATTTAATTTATAGGAACCATTTAATCAGCAAGAAATATTTACCTGGCAATGTGTGTGTGGTTTTTTTTTTTTTTTTGTTTTACATATTGAAAATCTCATCACCCAGTTTTAGATCCAGCTGCAGTTGCCAAAATGTCATCTTGCAAAACTGTTACTTCTGCCGTAAAAAAAACCTGTCTTGTAAAATTAGCTTTTTCACAGTCAATGTAATGTTTATTAATCTCATAAGTATTAGAGGAATTTTGATAATTTAGGATAGTCAATTCATAATTACATCATACAAAAGAGATGAAGAAAACATATTAGTTGAACTAGTTCATGTCTTTGCATTGCATGATTGTCCTTTCTACAGCAACCCTAAATGCTCTTTAAAGTTTTATACTGAGCAACTCACTTTGGAAGAATTTTGACCTTAATATTAGCAGTTTTTAATAAAGTCTATCCTAGATATCCCCCTAGTCAGTTTCATCTCATTACCTCTCTCTATTCAGCCTTGAAATAATGAGATTTAAAAAAAAAACAACTGATCAACAATGTTAATTGATTTGCATCAAGACCCTTGATTTGGGAGATATGGAAACTTTTTAGTAATTAAAAATAAATTCAACTGTTCCATTATGAATGCTTTCTTAGCATTCCTTACAGCTAATTTCATAAACCTTTGGTGTCTGCCCTTTGAAAAAATACCTTGGATCATCAGCTTAAAGGAATGAATTACTTGACCTGTAAATCAATACCTAGTAAACTGATGAGAAGGAATATAAAACGAAAGTGCATGTTCAATTGTATGAAAATATCACAGGCAATCTTGGTTGTCTTTCATACTTTGGCAAATAATAAAATTAGAAAAATACAGTAATTATTTGGCCAGATCACTGTCTGAGGGTTATCTGGCAGGGAGATTTGCTGGTATTTTTAAAGAATTCTGCAAAATATGATATGGCTTCTGGTACTGGATAAGCACATGAATTTTCTTTTAAATATCTGTCATTAATTTTCTCATTTACAGCACAGGGTCAGTTAGCACTTCAAGGGAAGTGTCATGGATAACACACTTTTCTGCAGAAGCTTAGCTTCTGGACTCCCCTGGAAGAAGCCTTATTCTATCTCTCTTGCTCCTGAGAGATCCCCCTGAAGCCAGCCCTGGCATGAGTTCACAAGGGGCTTCAAGACCCTGGTTTTTCTGCATCCCTAGCTTCCCTGGAGACCCAGAGTGCCCCACCACCACCACAAAGAGCTACAATTTTCTGTCAGTTCGCAGAAGAGTGAGTGTTTTCTTCTTTAGAGCAGGGAGTTGGAGTGCCAACTAAGGGAGCTATGTAGCAGAGCTTCACTCAGAAGGGGTGTGATCCATAACAGGGGGTAAAATTAAAGAACTTGGGAAATGTTAAAGCCCACAACCTGGTAGACATTTTACTCTGTAGACAGGTTAACAATACCACTATGACTTGGTAACCAGTATGACAATTATGAAGATTAATTGAATTCCTCAGGTTGATATTGGTAAAATAGATAATCTTACTGAAGTTAATAAGGGATATTACCTGTATGTATTAGAGCAGGCTTGTGCAACATATGGTGCACAGGCTGCCATATGGCCATCCAAGCTGTTTTCTGAGGCCTGAGGTGCTGCAATGGGAAACGAAAGTAAACACTGTACTTTTGTTTCGGTGGTGGGGGTGTGATATGATACTGCTTCCTGTGAGGTCTTTGAATATGGCTCACTGGCCCACTGGGTGATTAAAAAGTTCATGATCCAGCCCTGCATTCAAAAAGGTTGGACACCCCTGTATTGGAGCCACCTAATATGGCCCACTTCATCCCCTTTATGTATGAAAAAATACAGAAAGGAAACGGGAAAGGAGTCCTTGTGGGAATTCCATTGCATTTTTATATCATGGAGTGTTGTTTTCTATCTGTATCATTCTTACCATCAAGACACTTCCTAGCTCTTCTGATTTTCCCTCAGATGGAGGAGTAAGATTTCACATAAACTTTGTATTGCATAGAGCAGAGGGGAGGAAGGAGATATAAGAGCTCCCACTCTCCCTTCCCCTACCAGCAATTCTAAGCCCTTCTGTTACGCTCGTGAGCCAAATGCAATGGCTGTTTGTGAGACACCCCTGTTGTATGGAAATCCAGATATGTTATATACACACACACACACACACACGAAGAGGGAACAATTGGATATCAAAATGTAGGCACTTACTTTTTACAGTTTAGATCTCATACCCAACACTTCCTTTCTTGAACTAATAAATGATCAATACATCTAAAAATAAACAACTGTAGATGTATTTTCTATACATTATGCAATGGTTCACAATATTTACCATTTACCTTTGGATAACCATACCTATAAGACTAATTTCATAGACATTAGGGCTGGAAGGGACCTCGGGAGATCATCGAGTCCAGCCCCCTGCCCAAAGGGCAGGAAGGCAGCTGGGGTCATAGGATCCCAGCAAGATAAGCATCCAATTTCCTCTTGAAGGTGTTCAATGTAGGCGCTTGAACCACCTCCGCTGGCAGACTGTTCCAGACCTTGGGGGCTTGGACAGTAAAGAAATTCTTCCTTATGTCCAGCCTGAAACGGTCTTGCAGGAGTTTGTGACCTCGTCATCCCTTGGGGCGCTCTGGTGAACAGATGTTCCCCCAGATCCTGGTGGTCACCCCTGATAAACTTGTAGGTGGCCATCAGATCACCCCTGAGCCTGCGCTTTTCCAGGCTAAAGAGTCCCATGGCTCTCAGCCTGTCATCGTCAGATCTGTTTTCCTGACCTCTGATCATGCGTGTGGCTCTCCTCTGGACTCTCTCAAGCTTCTCCACATCCTTTTTGAATTGTGGAGCCCAAAACTGGACGCAGTACTCCAGCTGCGGCCTCACTAAGGCCGAGTACAAGGGGAGAATGACGTCCCAGGATTTGCTTGAGAAGCATCTATGGATGCACGCCAGCATTTTGGTCGCTTTACTAGCCGCAGCATCGCATTGGAGGCTCATGTTCATCTTGTGGTCAATGATGACCCCCAAGTCTTTTTCTTCTGTAGTGCTAACCAACGTAGCACTGCCGAGCCTATAAGGATGCTGCAGGTTTTTCCTCCCAAGGTGGAGAACCTTGCATTTTTCGGTGTTAAACACCATGAGGTTCTCGTCTGCCCATTTGCTGAGCTTGTGCAGGTCAGCCTGGATCACCCGCCTATCTTCTGGCGTGGATGCTTTGCCCCAAAGTTTGGTGTAATAACTCTAAAGTTAACAGTAAAAAGCTAAGGTAATCAAAACCAGGTTTTACCCCTGTACATTTTCCAGTAAAGTATAAATTATTCAAATGTACTGTCTCTTCAAGAATTAAGTTGATTAAAAATAAAAATTGCTCCTTAAATACAGGGTATGGCAATACACAAAAAAGTTTTTAAAAATATGTTTCTGTTTAAAAGAATTAGAAGCAGCAGGTAAATAACTCATTAGCTGTATAGAAACAATGCTGCATTTCAGCAGTACTTTGGATTATGTATTAAGCTCTTAAATGAGCTTAGCATTATGTCTTTCATGATAGGCAGGCAAGCAGGAAGGCAGGTAGATGGATAGATAGATGTGTGTGTCTTAGAATGAACTACTGGTTTCAGAAGATTCTCTGCACTTGAACAAAGGATGTACTCATGGTTGTTTTCACTTTTTGCAAAGCTTTATTTAAGGATACTTGCAGAGGCAGGCGATAGAACAGAGCAGAAAGGATGGTCACCTCACATGGGCCTTAGGTGGTAGTCGCCACCTCACATGGTTCCCCTGGGCCCAGAGTGTCTCAATCCCGGGGATGCGATAGTCTGCACCGGGGCTCCACGCAAGTTGGAACTCTTGCCAGAGCTAAGGAACCCATTGTAACTTAAGAATGTACAACTTATATAGTCTGGAGTAAACATTGTTATCTCATACTGGCACACATGGCATTTGATATAAAATGTGTTACAATAGGGCCAGTATTGCACAATATAATTATAACGTTCAAGTGTCACTCCCTAAAACAATGAGTTTCTCTTGAACCTGAGAGAAGTTCAAAACCTAAGTAGCTGAAGAAATGTCAAGAGACATAGGTAGTCATGTTAGTCCAAGATCAAGCAGAAGAAAGGGTCAATTTGTACTTTGTAGACTAACTAAATTTGAGATAAATATAGCATAAGATTTTGTGAGCCGTAGTTCACTTCATCAGATGCTGTGAAAGGATGTACCCAGATCAACATGTAGACTGAAGAAAGAATGACGTGAAGTAATCACTGAAAATTAACATTCCCTATGGGTATGCTAAACATCCAGGTAAACAGACACTTGATGACACACAAACTAGGCCCTCTAGGCAATGATAAATTTACATTTTAAAAGAAGGGACTTTGAAGAATAGCACCTGGCTATTCAGGCTATTACAGAAAGAACATTTTTCACAATGGGAACATTAAGAAAGACACAGTACCCTTAGGATATTGGATTAGTAAACTTCATATCCGATAGAATGCAAGTATTTTCCTAGTTTTAACTACCATGGTTTTACAGCTAATTTTTTGTGTCTTAAAAATTAAACTCAACTTATATACCATACCCCATCAAAAAATCAGGGATGGGGCTGGGCTCAGCACTAGGCTAAAGTGGCCCCATCCCCTAAAAGCAGCAGTGCCTGGACTGCACCAGCACCACTCACAGGGGATGGGGTGGCACTAGCCAAGTGCTGATCTCGGCACTGCTCAGAGGTGGTGAGGCTGTGCTAGCCAAGTGCTGAGCCCAGCCCTGTCTCCTGTGAGTGGCACCAGGCTCACCATTTGGCAGCACCACTAGGAGCAGACAGGGTTCAGCATGCTTCTCACAGGTGATTGGGACAGGCTCAGCACTCAGCTGGCACAGCCCCATCCCCTGCATGTGGCACCAGGGGATGGAACTGCACCATCTGAATGCCCCAACTTATACACCATGACTATAAAAACCTTACCTTTCAAAATCAGAAAGCTGGGATTTCACTTATACAGTGTGAACCCCCAGTTTCCCAAGAGTCCAAAGGTGATGTATGCAAATTGCCAGATAAGAAACAAACTTAAACTTCAGGCTGAAATCAAGTCCTGGGGCCTTGTTACATAGTAATTTTGGGTGGCTTCTGGAGCTCTTAGCCCCTGGGTAGTGTCCACATTAACACTTTAAACCACTCACTATGCAGCTCAGAGTTACATCACTCCAGGGCAGGATTATCTCTTTTCAGTAAAACCCAGCCCCTGTTCCATTAAGGTGTTGACACTCTCCATAGATATGCCACCCAAGTTGAAGTGTTCCAGTATCCCTGGATGCAGTGTCCCCTCACCCAATATCCTGTTTTTGTGTGGACAACCTTTTCACCTCCTGCTCATCAGCCCTGCCTCTTTTAACCAGGCATCTATTGGCAAGTCACACCTGTGCAGGCAGGGGACAGTCAGAGAAGGTTTCTAAACTAAAGGTGCGACTGCTCCGAACTCCAAGCTAACATTAACCCCATTGACATTTGCATGGCTCATAGCATAAGGTATAACAAGGACCTTGGTCTTTAGCTTTATCAGGGATAAAGGATGTCTTTGGGTCCTGCTCTCGGTCAGCAGACTGGTTATCTTGGCTGAGTAGAGAAGTGGCAGGAGGCCTACATAGAAAGGACAAAATCAGGAGCTGCTTTCTAACTCATGCTCAGCTGCTGGTGCATGGACCAGATTCAGATGGAGATCGGTGCCAGGTCCCAGGGCCTGATCCTGGCATGCAGGGCTCACTCCACCCTAAAGACTGGCCCCACACCAATCATACATACATACGTACATACTCTTATGCTGAATAATTTATTTTCTGAATTTCATCTTTTTAATTGAACATTAATGGGTAGGTAGTTAAACTCTCAAATGCATCTCTTTAGAATAGGAGTGTCAAAAATATGACACACAGCCTGGATTTGGCCTGTGAAGTCCTATAATCTGGCCTTTGGTGCTTTCCTGTTCACTTACCTCCTGCACCAGCCCAGTCCCAGCATTGCAATACCCAGAACATGTACCATATGCAGTGCTTGGTAGGGCTGGGTCCTGTGCTGTGCTTCATATGGCTTTGTTGGGACTGGGTCCCAGGCTGTGATGCACATGAAAATACTGGAATCAGGTCCACGGCTGTGCTTCACGTGCCATCTGCTCAGGCCAACGTCCCGTGTCAGCCTGGGTGAGTGCCTTGTGCACTGGATCAGGTGTGCAGGACAGGTGGTCTGTGAGCCTGTTCTGGCCTGTGGACTGGCACTGCACCACTCATCTATCCTGAGGGGCTAGATAAGGTTGACACTCCTGCTTTAGAACTTGTTCATAAATCTCTTCAGTCTTGACCTTAATAAATTGTAGCTGGCCATATTCAGTCTTCACAATTTACATTGCCAGTTACTTAAGACAAATGGCATTCGGTCTTTTGTCTTTTCTTTACCATTACACTGATCTAACTCTCCATCCTGAAAAATTAAAATGTTGACTGTTATGACTGAATACACAAATGAAAATTGTGTTTTGTTGGCTACCCTGGCACCATAATGTAACCTTTTTTTTCACAAGTATTGGTTATAAAAGTATGCTAACTTTCCTATTTTCAGTAGTGAATATAGAACACTATTAAACTTGAAGAAGAACGTTTTGCATTTGAAAGTTTGTCTAACTTTATCCCATAATCTTGATTGGTCCAATAAAGGATATGAATTGAAGAATTCCTTGCATCTAACACTATTATGTGAATTGTTTTCAAACATGATTCCAAATTTGCTAAAAAATATTCCTTCCTTCCTATAAGCAGCCAGAATCTACAAATAACATTTTCAAAACAATTAAACCTTTTTACTGGACATGGAAAAAATAATTTTGATATACATTGTGCTTGTCATTACATTGTTTGAAGATCTTTCTAAATCATAGGTACAAAACATTAAGGCAAGGGACAGACATTCAAAAAGCTGGAGCCTGAAATGATTATGTCTTTGAAGGTTAGTCTAACCTGCCTAAGTTGAACCTGTTTGCAACAGCACAGAATTTTCCTCTGGACTGAGGAACTGCAGGCACATGCCTGCAGTTGCTCAGGCCAACAGCTGTGTGGAGGGGTGGGGGGATACTAAAGCATGCCCTCAGCTGCAGGGAAGCTGTGCTGGGGGGGATGTGCCCAGCCTAGGCTGAACTGGCCAGAGCAGGGTTTATTTCCCTGCCCCTTGTCCCACTGGCTGGGCCCCAAGCTGGGTTTGCCAGGTGCTCCCCCCTTGCTGCTACAGTGTCGGGCCACCAAGGCTCCTGAGGCAGAGCAGAGAGGGAGGGGGGTTATTTCTCCGGGCCCACCCTGACACCCCTGCTTGGGGCAAATGGTGGAATAAGCCTCCTCTTTTTCCCTCTTCAGGATGCCAAAGGCAGGGGGAATACCCCCTATTCCTGCCCTTGCCTAAGTGGTCCTGGTGGTTGATGGCTGCTGCACTCCCACCCTGCCGCTGTAGCAGTGAGGGGGCAGGGCACTGGTGGAGACAGCAGCCCTTGTCATAGTGTCAGGGAGTGCGAGCCCCTTCCCAGAGGGGCATCCTGCTGTGTGGCAGGCAGAAGTCTGGTGGACTGTATGTGGCAGCACTGGCACCCGGAGAGGACCAGAGCCCCCTGCAGCACCGCTGCTGCACTCTGCAGCAGCTTCCTCACACTGCACTACAGCCTGCTACTGGAAGAGGCTCATGCTTGGGGAAACTACAACCAAGGCTGCTGTCCCCGTCATGGTTGCTCCCCCTGACTTCAGTTGGGGCCAGATGCTGGTGGGCAGGCCCCCTTAGGCAGGGGGCAAGGAGTGGGCTTATTCCTCCTTCTGCACTGCAACGGGGTCAGCCTACTCCAACTGCCACTGCCACCATTCCTGCTCACTTTGTGCCCAGGGGAAGTGATGGAATAAGCCCCCTCTGCTGGATGCCCAAGGGAGGGGGCTTATTTTGCTACTTGCCCTGGGCACAGAGTGAGCAGCAGTGGTCAGGGTGGGCAGACCCTTCTGTTGTGCCCCAGGGACAAAGGGGGAATAACTCTGCTGTCTGCCCTCCCAAGGGGCTCTTCTGGCTGGTGTCTGGTCCCATCCCCACCCAGCCGCTGGAGTGGTGAGGGGGGAGCAACTGTGATGTGGAAAGCAGCCCCTATCACAGTTTCTCAGAGTGTGAGCCTCTTTCTGGTGAGGAAGGCTGCTGCAGACCCCAGTGGTGGTGGCAGTTTGCAGGGCTCTGTCCTCCTCCAGGCCCCGGGGCTGCTGCATGCAGTCTGTTGCAGCTCTGCCAGCCCTGCAGTGGGGCTCGCCCACCTGGAAGGGGCTTGTACGCCCTGACACTATAGCAGGTGCTGCTTGCCCCATCAAGGGCCCTGCCTCCTTGCTGCTGCAGCAGCTGAGCGGGAGTGTAGTCAGACACTGGCTGGCAGGGCCCCTTAGGTGGGGGCAGGGATGGGGGTTATTCCTCCTCTCTCCAGTGTCTGGTGGAAAGGGCTTATTTCACTGCTTGCCCCAAGCAGGGAGCAAGTGGCAGTGGCTGCAGTCGGGGTGAGCAGACCTGGCTATGGTCCTCCCAGGGTAGAGGGAGGAATAACCTCCCTCCCTGCTCTCTGCCTCAGGGGCCCTGGTGGCCCATCACTGCAGCAGTGAGGGGGGAATGCCTTGCAAACAAGGCTCAGGTCCCTGCCAGTGGGACAGGGAGTGGGGAATTAAACCCCTCTCTGGCCAGATCCCCACCCCTGCCTGTTCCTGCTCTGTCTGTGGAGAAGAGGGGCAGGGCCAGCCCTGCTCCTCTGGAGCAGAGAGACCAGCCCAGAGAGCATGCTAGGGGACCCTGATTGAAGTTGAACCAGGATGAGGTCTGGAACAGAGATTGCATCAACCAGTTTTAGCCAAATCAGTTAAGTCTGATACTACATTCAACCAGGTTTATCTTAAACAAGTTTCGGCCATTTTGAAACTGGTTTATGTGCACTGAATGTCTGTTCTGTTACATGTCTAAACTACTTTCTGATCACTTAAACTAGTTTATGTGTAATGTCTGCCCCTAGCCCAAGAGTCCTCATGTTGTCTTCAGTAGCAGATATTAACAAACCCTTTTTTCCTTGACCAGCAGAAATGTTTGGGCAAAAGTGTTTTTGAATATGTAGTAGTGGCTAAAGACAATAAACAATAAAGCATCATTCTAGGGGATTGAATGTGATTGAGATACTCTGTTCACAGTCAGTTATAGGCTTTATGGTACAGTATGGATCTCTGTCCAATCACTCTTCATAATTAAATAGCTGTCTGGATCTTTATGGCTAAGTGATGCTCTCTAGGCAGTTCTTCACAAAAATTATGAGGTGGGCTCTGATTTGGCATCTGCTTAATAAATAAATAAAAGATAATGAGCTGATATTTTTATCTCTTCTTCGGTTTTGACATGGCTTAAAGAATGGGAATTGATTCATTAATGGAGTGTTAGGAGTATATCTAAGAGTAGCTGAAAGCCTTTATAAAGTCTGTATGTATAACATCACTTTGTCATCCTGCTACATTGTTAACATGATTTAAAGTTCAATTTTTAAAAACTGAATGTCCAATATCTTATTTTGATCTCTATTACAGAAAGAGTATGTCTTTACCAATAGCTCTTATATTGGTTTTCTGCCACAGCTTTAGATACAGTACCTCTGCAAACAAAACCTCTTAAAAAATTAATTGTGCATTCTATATGTCAAAAATAAAATGCAGTATTTAAACAACATTAATCAAAACACTTTATCTTTTTAAAGGGCTTCCCTAGATAATGGCAAAAGACAAGTAGAGCAGATTTACCTGTAAAATGCACCATATACCTAAGGGTTTATTAACACTTAACATGTGAGTTTTAGAACAACAATTATTACAGAGAAATAATAGATAGATTTTCAACTGTACATTTCTGTTTACTTCCCATATTTAATTTCTTTTCTTTCTTTATTTCTTTGATTTGAATTCTGGATTTTGCCTCTTATGTGATGGGTAAAGACATTTTTGCCTTGCTTGGAGCCTTGTTACACATTAATTCAAAAAGATCCTGGAGCTCTTAACCCATGAAACAAATTTTAAGACTTCTTTAGCTGGCTTAAAATTATGCCACTCTAGATTAGATTTATTTCTGATCTGTGTTACCCAATTTGTGTTAAACTAACACCTTAGTGCAACCCCCCCCATCCTCCTCTGCTTAGTTGTGACTGCCTGTGCTGTCTGTCCTAGGGGATCAAGAAGGGAATGTTTAACTTGCCTGCCCATCCATGGCTGCTGCCACCACTGCTGATCTCTGAGCTAGGCTCAGCCTAGATAAGAGCAGTAGCCCAGTACTCATGGTGGCAGCGGCCTGGCAGGCAAGTTAACCCTTCCCTGACTGCTCCCCTGGGACAGACAGCAAAGGCAGCCACAAGTAAGTAATGTCCCGGGGGTGGAGGGAGGCAGAGGGGACCACAAAGGGTGTTGGGGGGGAGCCCTTGGTGCAGGGGGATCCAGGGGAACCTTCAGGAGCAGAGGGCAGGAGGGAAGCCTGGGAATGGTGGGGTGAATTTTTACCTTTCAGTCCTCCAGTCCCCTGCTGGCCTGAACATGTGATTGCTCCAAACCCAAGCTAGCACTAACCCCAATAAACATTTGAGCAGCTCACTGTAATACATAACAAGGCCCTTAGTCTTATGATAATTAGATGGGTAGCCCATAGATCAGACATTTCTATTCTACAAGATCACTTTGTCACTTGAACTATCACATTGTTCCAAGTGTGGCAGGGCAGTGTTTGTGCCTGCCATGTTAAGGGCCTGAGATAGCAGCCAACAGGTGCCTGATGAGGGCAGCCATTTTGGACCTAGGGCTGCCCATATAAACAGGGCAGTTTTGCTGCTGGAGGCTAGGTAACAATATTGCCTGGCTTCAGGTGTTATCTGGAGGTAAGGGAAGAGCTGTAGGGGATGGTCAGGAGGCTCCTGGTCCTGGGTATGACCTAAAAATGTACCTGCCAATAGTGGGTGGCCTGGTGGGGCTCTCAGTGGTGTGGGAGCCCCCAGAAAATGCCAGGCCAGTTATCACCCTGCTGAAAAGTGGATAATGGCACCTTAACCCTAGCCTTCACCTTCAGGTAAGTTTACATTCCATCAGAGGTATTTGAGGGTGCAAACCCTAAGGAGGAGAATGGGGGCCAGGTATGCCTGAAGCTGTCTGAGCCCTGCAGGGGTGTGAGACCGCATGAGGAAGAGCTGATGCCAAGTATGGCTGAGGCCACCTGAGCCCTGCACGAGTGCAAGCCCCATGGAGAGTGGGGGACAGGTATGACTGAGGCTGCCTCCACCCTGTGGGGGTGTGATACCCTGAGAAGGAGAGTTTGGGGCCAGGTATGGCTGAGGGCACCCCCCACCCCAGAGCCCCAGTGAAGGGGACAGAGATCTGTAGCCCTAGGTGAGGGCTGGTGTGCTAGCCCCAATGAAGGGGCAAAGTTGTGGAGCCCCAGTGAGGGGGTAGCCCCAGTGAAGGGGGTTGAGATCAGTAGTCCCAAGTGAGGGGCAGAGTTGTGAAGCCCCAAGCAAAGGGAGTAGGCCCAGGTAAGTCTCTGGACACCTGAGGCCAAGATTTGGGCCAGGGACTGAGTGAATGGAGGGTTAAGCCCCAGAGCGAGAGAGGCAAGTCCTGACCCCAGTAAGTTCTCCACTGCTGAGAGGCAGAGTGTGGGTCAAATGTAACATCTGTAGTAGCACCATGACCTGCTGCCCCAGGGAGGGAGGGAGAGTCCCCTGTGAGACCCTGGGGCACCAATCATGGTGTGAGGTACTCCAGCTCCCCACGCCGAGGAAGGGGGACCCAGAGAGAGTGTGGGGATAGTGAGGCCAGAGGTAGAGTGCTCCCTCAACTGGCCCATCCTGGGGCCAGGACTGAAAAGGTCAAGAAGACCAGGTGTCCGCCATGAGGGGCACCCAGAGTCATGGGCCTAGGACTCTGCCTGGCCTTTGAGGTGAGGCCAGGGCCTGATTAGGGACCACACAGAAGAGGGGAGCCAGCTATGAGAAGCTCAGTAGCCTGGATGAAGGCAGTATAGGTCACTGGAGCAGGGGGACCAAAGGAGGGTCCTATGAGGCAGATTCTGGAGCCTAGCGTGTGGCTGGTATGTTTGTTGCATCTTGATGCCATCTGTAAAAATTGAAACAAGTTTTAAATGTTTTGATATTTGGAAATTGTGCATCTTTTTTCAATTTTGTGACTGCATTGATAGCAGAAGAGGCAATGTACTATGGCTAATGCTTCATAAGTATTCCCATTCCGCTATTTGTTTTTCAATAACATCCTAACATTCTAGTTTTAAACTGGAATTCTTTATTTATGAACTATTTTTACTGTTACTTTTTTCTTCTCATAGTTTTAAATTCACCTGCTTTTTACAATTAACATGAAATGTTGAAAGTCTCCCTTTTATTAACTTGCTATTCAATGCCACATCTAAAATAGCTAGTATTTGAAAGTTGAAATAAGGAATTAAGAAACAATTCCCACTGAAAAGGACTGTTACATGTTCTTGTGAAAACCATTTTTAATATGAAAAAGTTAGTAACATCATGTATTGAGCAGGCAGGAAGAACAGAATTTTGTTGAGCTCATAAACTGTACTAGTAAATATGGATTCTCAGAATGAGCTTCTAATTTGCAATGGGAACACTTACACCAGGGGCTGGCAATTATCTCAGGTAGAGGGCTGCTTAATGATTTATTTATTTATTTATTTATTTTTTTGGGTGAGTTGTCAAGGGCTGCATGTGTAGCCCTGCCCCTAGACAGGTGCCCCCCCTTTTGTCACCATCTTGGGACCAGAAGACCCACCCCCTAACCCCTGACCTTTGCTGCCAGAAGTTCCTCTCTTTGCCTCTGGGGATGACACCTTTTGGGAGGGAGGGTTGCCATCTTAGAACCAGAAAAAAAAAAAAACAAATCGTACACTAAAAGTCAAATGCCTACTATAACATATCTTAATTTTATTACAAAAAATATTTTTGTCATGATTTGGGTTTGTGTACTATAGAGGTGATAATATAACTTAAAAATAAATTGTTAGTTTTGTACATTGTGGGTGTAGTGTGCGTGTAGCAGAACCCTCAGTTTTGGTTTTGTGGGGTGTTATTATTTTATTTTATTTATTTTTTTTAATGCATTCCCTTCCCTAACCATTTCTAACTTTTTTCTTTCTGACTTCTCTATCCCTTACAAGTAGTTATTAGTAGTATTAGGTAAGCTAAATTCTTATATTCCCTTATGACAAGCCCCCCCCCGCCCTTTATTTACTATATATATATTAATACTAGTGTACTATATATAGTATAATGTTTTGTTAGATTTGTATTGGTTTGGGGTTTTTTTACTGTTGTATTATTATCATTTTTGTATTGATTTTTATTGTTTCATATGGATATTGTATGGTTTTAGGCCTCTGTTTGTTGTTGTTGTTTTTGTTTTTTTCCAAGTGACCCAAAATAATGTCGAGCTTCAGTTTTGTATGTCAAGAATCCATCTTGTGTCCTTTGCCCAGGCATCCCCTGTGTTGCAACTGTGTGACTCATGTACCCTTCCCATGTAAGTTTGTTCCCAGATGAATGGGAGTGATTGGGAATGACTGAAATACAATGGTAGCAGGGCTTTACTGAATGGCCTGTAACAACTGGGCCATCACCTTGCATTGATTCATGCAGGAACCATGGACCTCACCCAGGAACAGAGACAAGAACCCAGCATTTGAAAAACAAAGGACCCTGCAGAACCAGCAACATCAGTGATTTGGATGAGGGTGTGTTGAGCACCCTCTCCAAGTTTGCAGATGATACCAAATTATGGGGCAAAGCTAATATACCAGAGGGCAGGGAGCAGTTACAGGCTGACCTGGACAGTTTAGATCAATGGGCAGAATGTAATAGGATTCCACCTAGGAAGGAGGAATCCACAGCACACCTGCAGGTTGTGGGATGTCCTCCTCAGCAGCCCAGAGGCTGAGAGAGATTTGGAGTCATAGCCGACTCCAAGATGAACATGAGTCGGCAGTGCAACAAGGCCATCAACAAATCCAGTCCCACGTTGTAGTGTATTAGCAGATGCATGACCAACAAACCAAGGGAGGTGATGCTCCCCCTCTATGCAGCACTAGTCGGGCTGCAGTTGGAATACTGCGTCCAGTTCTGGGCGCTGCACTTCAAGAGGGACACGGAGGATCTGGAAAGGGTTCAGAGGAGGGCCACCCACATGACTAGTAGCCTCCGTGAAAAAACCCTACAAGGAGAGGTTGAGAGAGCTGGATCTCTTCAGCCTATACAAAAGACAACTGAGGGGTGACCTTGTGGCCACCTATAAATTTATCAAGGGAGGACAGCAAGGAATTGGGGATGCACTGTTTTCCAGGGTGCTTCACAGAGTAACTAGGAATAATGGGTGCAAACTAGTGGAGAGTAGATTTAGGTTAGACATTAGGAAGACTTTTTTTTTTTACAGTAAGGGTGGCCAGAGTCCGGAATGGGCTTCCAAGAGGTGGTGATGTCACCTAACATGGAGGCCTTCAAGAGGAGACTTGACAGTCACCTGGCTGGGTCATCTGAATTCAGTTTTTTCCTGCCGGGGCAGAGGGTCGGACACAATGATCCATTCAGTCCCTTCAGACTTTAGAATCTATGAATCATGGTGTTTACTGCAAACAAAACTCTGGCATCTTTTCTTCTATCTTTTGAATTGCTTTGGCGTGCATTTCAAAGACATTGGTGATCATAACATTCCATGTCTTTCAGGTGTTTCTAATATGTTATCCAGGCTTTCTATCCATACAACAGGTAGGGATGACAACAGCCTGGTAAGTGAAGTTTTGTTTTGGTCCTGATGTTATCATCATGAAAGGCATGATTTTGGAGATGTCCAAAGACAGCATTAGCAGATTGTATCCCATGTTGAATATTGTCACTTATGTTTACTCTTTTTGGGAAAATTGACAGATTGTAATATTTGATTTGGAGTGGGTTGGTAAAGTGTTTTTGGTTTTTTGTGCACTTGACAGTGAGTCCAGGCATTTCATACAGTTCAGAAAAACAGCTGAGAGTGATCTGGAGCTTTTTCAACTGAGTAGGCACGTGCAACACAATCATCAACATAATTAAGATCAGTAATGCAGGTGTTGGCTATCTTGGATTTGGATTGTAGCTACTTGATACTAACAATAATTCCATCCATACAATAGTAGATTTAGATTCCAGATGGAAATCCATCAGCAATGAGAATAACTGATATAGATCGAGAAAAGTTTTGGTGCAATCATGCATCCTTGCTTGACTCCAGTTAAGTTTTAATGGCAAAGTGGTTCCATTTTCTAGTCATTGTTTAGGATAACTTCCATGTATTTATGAGAGATGATGATGATATTAAATTTTGGAGGGAATCTAGATCTTCCAAAGGGCCCCTCTGTTGATTGAATCAGAGGCATTAAGTCAGTGGTGTCCATGTAAAAGTCTCTGTGTTGCTGAGGGTATTTCCTCTGCAATTACTTAACAACAAAGATCGTATCTATTGTATCTCTGAATGACATTAAACCACATTGGGACTGAGGTAGAATCTCTATGACAAGAGGAGGGAGTCTTTTGAGGAGAATGTGGGTGAGGACCTTACTAACTATAGACAGGAGTGCAATGCCATTGTAACTGCTGCAATCTGATTTGCCTCCTTTTCTTGAATATTGCTATGATTCTGGCATCTCAAGTCACTGGGAATCTCTTTGTTTCCAGATTTTCAGAATAATGATATGTAGCTTGTGAGAGCTTTCTTCATCACACTTATAAAATTCCATCAGGAGCACAAGCTTTGTTCATCTGCTAATATGCATTGAAAGATCATTCGTGAACAATGTATTAGCGGCTCAAGAGAACTACAATATGGTGTTTTAGAGCTCATAGAGCTCTTAAATTTTGGCAATATTATGCTCTAACTTTATGAATTATCTGAAGTAAACTAGGTATAAGGGAAATATATTAGACTGTGAGGCTACTATTAGTATAGGTCACTCCACATATTCTTATGGTACTCATTTAAATATGCTTGTTATAGTAAAATAGGCTACTGTCTACTAATGTTAATTCTTGTTCAGATCTGGTGATTTTATTAGTTCAATCTAATTGTTGTAGAGCACTAAGGTATGCCTGCTCCTTTAAGAGCAGAAACAGCTTAACTAGAGAGACCTGAGAGTTAGGCAGTACTTCACAGCTGCAGGTTGTCTTGGTAGCTGGCTAATGTGGGAATTAGCTGGCACTTGCACCTGGCCACTTGACCAGAAGAAAGCAGGGCCCTGGGCACATATGGCCCCATGGCTAGGGCCAGGAGGAGTTGGTTCTCTTGCACTCATCAAAGGAAGCATCTCCCATATGAAAGAGCTGCCTGGGGAGGTTTGATTGCCTGATCTGCTGCCTGCAAGATTGATAGGGCTCCCAGAGCCCATAAGCTGCTAGGTAGCACACAATACTAAGGAAGAAGCTTAGCTTTTTAAAGGGTCAGAGGGAGGCCTCCACTATTGTTATTATGCTTATTGTTATGTTGTGGCTCAGGGGCTTGTGCTTTTGTTGTCTTTTGAACTGGTGGACCGGGATGAGGCTAATTGGGGAGGAGGAGTCCTCATTGGGGCACACTAGTGAAATAGAGCCCTAGTGCCTGAGCTGGCACTGCTATAGGGCTGCAGAGACCCCACCAAGAGAGCACAGTGACAGGGGCTATAAAGCCCAGTGACCACAGAAGGCCAAGTTAGGCCAAGACTGTTAGGAAGATAATATTGAAATACTAGCTGTGAGGCATAGGCCAAGATGTAGGAAAGGTTCAGAGCCATGGATAGTGCCCCCTGGCAACAGGGTACCATAAGGGCAACCTCCTGCTTAATAAATAATGTTAAAGTCATGGCAGGAGAGTCAGAGCAGATTGTTTTAGACAGATGGGTGGGCTGATTTGAGATCAGGGCTCAATTTTTTTCCCCTGTCACAGTACATTTGAAAATTTGCTAAATAAATAAATAAATCGGTGTTTTTAAGATGGTAATTGGACTGATCCATATCTTTTTATGGTCAAGGTGAAATGTTGAGGTTTCATGGACAATTTTAACTTTGGCATTTGTTAGTACTTAATTGTATAATATTAATGTACAATTTCTAGGGTTTTTTGTAATTTCACAACAAGCTGGTGCACTTGACAGTATTTGTAAATGCTTTCCTGGATGCATTACAGCAGGTCATTGGCTCTTATGCAGAATGAGTTCCAAGACAGTATACAATCTAAATGTTTTGATTTAATATCTATGATAGTGGATTATTGCTGCATTTATGGATATTTTAGAGTAATGTCTTGTCTTTGTGAATTGCAAGTGATTTAATATATATTTGTATGGGCTATCATAGTAATGCAATTAAATCAATACAAGTTCCTCTGTTATGCATAAAGGAAAAATGAGGACATAAATAACATTTTTTTCTAAAATCCTTACCAGTTGGACAATATAGTCCACAATTAAATTACAGAATGCCACAATATTACCAAGAGAATGCACTGTATTGTACCTATAGTGATTTCTTAAATAACCCAGTTTTCCTTTAATTCAAACCACTTTGGAAGCTGAAATCTGTAGCTCAGATTTACTCAATAGACTTCAATAGATGAACTTCTAACAAATATTGGGCCCAAGGTTTTTCAAGGGCTTTAACCCGTACACTGTAAGTGAAGTCAATATGAGAGCCTTGTATGAAAGTCAAAGTACAATTTGTCCATTGGTTAGGCTGAGGAAATCTTATTGTTTAGATTTTAAGAGGGAGGAGTGACTGAGAAATTAGTGGTCTAAAATTTATCATCTGACATAACAGTTGGCCAAATCTTCCCTCTTCTCCACCCTTTGAACTGCGATCTGGGAATGAAAGATAAATTATTCAGAAGCATCTAAAGTAAAGTGATTCAGGAGATATAAACTCATTGGAAATCACTGTGATATGAACTCTGAAGTCCAGGTTTCTCTTGTAAATGAGAACCAAATTCCTAAGATACTAAGGTGACTTAAATTTTATTCCTGGTTTCCAGAGATCTAATTGCTTAGCACTTACTGGATGCATCTACACATGTGCCCCACTGCGCAGTTGGTACCAGGCAGTCGTATATTACTGTGCAGTAGGGCAGTGTTACAGTTAGTGCCTGCTGATGCTATGTCACCATAGTGATGAGCTATGTCACCATAGCTTGTTACTGTGGCAATTTTATAATGGATGTATGTAGATGCGCCCACTGATGCAAATCCCTCCTTCCTGGAAACAACAGAAAAAAACTATGCCATTTAAATATGATTATGTTGACTAGATTATTCTATAAAATATTACATGCACAATACTTTTACAGATGTAGTCAAACACTGAATAAATAGGAAAATTCAAAATTAAGATTTCTTGTGTGTGATGAGCTGTATGCCAGGAATTATGGTACGGTCTCCTCCTCTTTCTCTTTCCCAAGATCTTAGGCAGAGAGATGGGGCAAGACTGGCTTATCTGGCTCCTTGTGCCTATCTCTGTTTAGTCAGTCCCACTTTTTTTTTCCTTAAAGCACAACTGCTTTTTAGATGCATTTATTCTTCCTCTATGCCCTTATAATTCCCACAACATTCCTAGTCCAGGTCTTTCTTTAACAAGTGTTGTATCTGATTTCTGTCTCTTCCCCGCCACCCCCCATCAGTTAGCTCAAGGTTCACACTGTTTTCCATATCACAGCTCCTGTTCACCTTCTAGTCGGATTCTCTCTACCCTCTTCAGTCCCTCTCTCACCAAACCCCTTAATAAAACATTCCTTCCCTGTGTGTTTCCTGCATCTTCCTGGTGATTAATTGCTTTCCTTTTGTTTAGTTGCTAGAAAGCTCACATAAGAAACAGAAGAGACAGATTTCCTGTTCTTATTTCAGATGCTTGTCCCCACTTGGGCCTGGAACAGCCACTACAGGGAAAAATACAGCTTTTCTCTGTAATTGTAGGCTGGGAGCATGTCCAGTTGCTCCATGAAGATGAATCGTACACTGTGAATACAAGGAACTGCAAGAGACTTAAGCATGTTCATTGTGGATGGAATCTTTTGAGATTTTTATCTGTCAAGCTCAAGCAAGTCTCTGCTGAGCATAAAGGCTAATGAATTAGTCAGTTTTGGGTGGATTTTCATAGGAATGAAAAAGTAGTTCTCTAACACCAAGGGATCACATGCCAAATGTTGGTCTCTGTTGCGAAGTGTAGGAGTGCTATTCCTGTTTAAAGAATAGGTTGCCAATACTTAGTAAAACCATATATTTATCCCTTAATCTTGTTCTGGGAAATGGTAGAACTTGTTTTGGCAGAAATTTCCTAAAATAATGTAGCCCAAAGTAGACATCCAATGTAAGAAAAGTTAAGTGCAAAAGCTTAATATTTGGCAGATTTTAAGTGACTGAAAAACTTCCTGCAGTGCGAAAGTCTTGGGCAGGCTTTAATAATGAGCAGTGGTACATGCCCTGCTTTTAAAGTTGTGATTCTAATAATGGCAAGTATGGCAATTACTTTTTTTTTAATTTTTTTTAAGGCACCGTCTTCCTTATTTTTCATATGACGGTATGTCCTCTAACAAAAAATAATCTAATCCATTCTTGTGATAGATGCTACTTTTATCTATGTTCCAGCAGGAAAATGCTGTTTTATTCACACATGAAGATAGGTTAAGAAAATACAGCCCTGTTTTTTATGCTTCAAGCAACTTCCATTTCCTCTGCAGACTGGTGATTTAGAGAAGATGACAAGCCGTAAAATGGGTTTTGTTAAAATTTATGAATTGCAGAATCTATTCTTGATCATAATCAATGGTTATTTCACTGTTTAAGAGGTTTAATTTAGCCATCAGTTCATATATTTACATATCCAGTGTCAGATTTCCAAAGCTTTCTATTCTAAGAGAAACTTTTTCATCTATTTGATTTTGATAACTCATGCAGAGAATGCTATAAAACCATTTTAATTCAGTGCTACAAATTATTCTTTATCTCTCCAAAATAAACTCATTTTTTCCCTGAAACATTTCCAGCATTGCTACTGTTAAGGTCACTGATACTTGTTGTGGTCAAGTGCAATTACATGGGAAGTAACTTACCTTATTGCCAGGTTTCTGCATAAGTACCTGGTTGCATTCCATCACTCCAGAGTATTGTTGCTTTGTTGAATTTCTTAACTTATTGTTTCACTTTTCTTTCTTTTTGAACTTTTTGGTGTGTGGATTCCACACCAAATTGAGAATGAGTGAGTAAAAGTCTACCATACTCTTGGGGTGGGAAAGGAAAATATTTCTAGATTGAGGAAAATGGGTCAGGATAAGCATGATCTGATCCTGCTAGTTTTGCTTAGGTGCTGGTTGTCTGTGCAGCAATGTTTTCTTAGTAAAGGGAGTCATTTAAATTGAATGGACTCTTCTGGAACACTTCTGGTCTCCCCTGTAGCTGTTCTGAAGGAATCCTAAAATGACAGGTTGCATGGCTGATTTGGAGCATTAGAAGAGAGGTACAAATACAGGAACTTTAGGCCTTTAGGAAGGCTTAAGCAAACAGAAGAAACTTCCAGGAGGTGCTTCTTGGCTTACAGACTTCCTAAACTCCTGTAGAATGATTCTCATAAACACTTGCATAAATTATAACCTAGGTCTTACAAACCAGGAGACTTTCTAACTTACATTTTCAGATTGCATCAGTTGATTCATCTTCTTAAACAAAAACAAAAAAAAGTTCACTTAAAACTTGGCTCATGTAGTTCCAAACAACTACCTGACAAGGCACTAAATTGTTGCAGTAATTGAAAAAGCATTAGCTTGCTTGGTCTCCTTTTCAGAAATCTGGTTCATGTGGGTTCAGTTCAAATGGGACCTGCAATATTATCAACTTCAAAAGAGTTTGACTTCTCAAAGCTCCAGGAAATTTGGCTCTGGAAATCAGACTCTCCCTGAGCCAAAAGTCATCCTACTACCATGTCACTTAAGCACACTAAGCATGTAAACATAAATTAAGTCATGCAAGTGCATAACTTTTTTTGAACAGTGATAATCTCCAAACTGGAAACCTGACAGTAAAAAATCTTTGGCATGAACAGCAATAATTCCAATGCAGAATTGATGTTGTTTTTCACCAGGTGAGTCCTGGGGCCATATTCTTTAACCAGCAGTAGAGAAATATGGCGCTCATACAAAGGTAGACTCATCTTAAAAAAAAAAAAAAAAAAAAAAAATCATGGTTGGAAGGGACCTCAGCAGGTCATCTAGTCCAAACCCCAGCTCAAAGCAGGACCACCCCCAACTATATGAACCCAGCCGAAGCTTTGTCTAGCTGTGTCTTAACCTCTAAGGATAGAGATTCTATAGCCTCTTTGGGTAGCCTATTTTACTGTATTACTATCCTCCCAGTGAGTGGTTTTTTTGTTTGTTTGTTTTGTTTTTTCCCTAATATCTAACTTAAAATTTCCTTGCTGCAACTTGAGACTATCATTCCTTTTTTCTCTCATCTATCTAGCTCCATCCTCTTTGGATTCACCCTTGAGGTAGTTGAAGGCTGCAATTAAATCCCCCCTGAGTCTTCTCTTCCCTAGACTAAATGGATGCCTGTAGATGTGCTGGGAGGCTGCTCTAATGCACTGTAATCACAGTGCATTGGAGCAGACTCGATTGATTCAGTCTGCTGGAACCTCCATTTAAAATGGCAGTGGGGGTGCTTAAGCTCATTCCATGAGATATAGTTCTAATTCAAGCACCCCACCACCATTTTGAAGTGTGGGGACACTGATACACGAGATGCTGCAGTGCTTTAATTAGAGTGGCTCTTGGAGCTGCACTAATTAAAGTCCCCCTTCCCCCTACTGCCTGCACTCCTGGAGCATGTGTAAAACTGCACAATAAGCCCAGTTCCTTCAACCTCTCCTCCAAAGTTATGTGCCCTAGCCACCTAACCACTTTTTCTGATGGCCTTCTGCTGGACTCTCCAATATGTTCACATCCTTTCTGTAGTGGGGGCCCCAAACTGGACATGGTACTCCAGATATGGTCTCACCAGTGCACAATAGTGGAATAATTTCTTCCCTCAATATGCTGCAAATGCTTCCACTAATGCAGCCCAGTATGTTAGCCTTCTGGGCAACAAGGGCACACTGGCTCATATTCGGCTTCTTTTTCATGGGGAACCCCAGGCTGTATTGATGCATGGGATTGTTCTGTCCTAAGTGCAGGACCTTGCTCTTGTCCTTATTGAATCTTAATCAGATTTCTTTTAGTCTATTCCTCCAATTTGTCAAGGTCTCTCTCTGAATCCTAACCCTATGTCCAGGTTGGTGTCATCTACAAACTTACTGATCTTCCAGATAATTGATGAAGCCATTGAACAAAATCAGTCCCAAGACCAACCCCAGAACACTCCACTTGATATTGGCTGCCAAGTAGATGTCAAGCCATTGATTACTACGCTTTGAGGCCAAAGATCTAATTAGTTTTCTAGCCACTTTACAATCCATTCATCCAGCCTGTACTTCATTATCTTCTTGCAAAAATGCTGTGGAAGACTGTATTACAGGGGTGGGGAAATGGTGAATCCAGCTGGCAGTCAGACTCTATTTCCTAGCAGCCCCAGCCCCCACTGCTGTGGCCAGTTTCCATGGAGACTCCAGCAGCAGTGGGGCCATGACAGAGTGGGGCCAGGGTTTCCATGGATACCAGCTCCAGCAACGCTGGCAGGCATGCAACTCTGGGTCTGGGGCTACGATCTTGTGGTGGTGACAGCATAGTCCAGAGCTGTGACAGAGTCATGATCTGCTGCTTGCATTCCCCTGCCCACAAATTGCAACCGGCACAACCCATTACATACAAGAAATCTTATGGCTCTCCTTTCCTCTTCAAATAAGGATAACTCGCCACCTGCTGCAGTGGTGTAACCTCTGTAGGAATCCTGGCTCCATTCTTTCTGTTCCCATAAACTATTTCAGGCAATATAAATATTTAATGGAAAAATCTAAACAGCAGTTACCACAGAGATGCAAGGACCTATATGGGAAGTCACACTACCTCTCAAGACTGGACATAAGCATCGCTTGGGAATGGTTTGCACACACAGAACTTATACTGCTGTAAGTTAACTTGACTGTTGTTAAATGAATGCACCTTTTTCTGTCTGGACTTGCTTTTGTCCATTTAAATAGGCTGTATTAGTATAGCTTCCTCTGAATTAACAAAGGCATGCTAAAGCAATACAAGCTGTGTTTAGGCTATCTATGCAGATAGCTTTTGTTTTAATTATTGTTCTCTGTTCCCTCCCCCTTGTACTTCCAGTTTCTCCATCTGCAAGTTGCATTTGTCTACTTCACAGCTTCTCTCTCTTACTGTTTCTTTTTCTTTTTTTGTTTGCCTGCCACAAGGAGTTATCTTATTTTTTCTCTTGCCTTTTGAGGGGTGCTCTTATTTACCCCCCTTTTTTCTCTTCTACTTTTTTATTTCTTTTCCCCCACCCTAACACCTACATGCTCCTTTCTCTTTTTCACTCCTCCTTTCTCCCCTCCAGGCACTCACCCCCCCCTCCCTTTTTGCTTTTAATGGCTTCATTCCCAGACACTCATCTTTGTAGTTTATATATACAATTTTTTTTCATTCCTTTAGTTATAGCTTTTGAGATTAACCCTGTCCTAGCAGGAATGGCCCCTCCTACACCCAGCAGCTGGCATAGGGCTGCCTCTCACCCCCCCACCCCCCAATCATGGCTTCATGGTTCATACCCCTTCTGTTGTTGGGGTTGAGGTCTGTGCAGGTGCCCTAGATGATCTCCTGGGACATATGTTATGCAGCTCATGTTAATACAGTCCTAGTGACTTACCTGAGTGCTCCCACCATGGTCAACAGGGTATGTGTCAAGGGCCTGGACACTGCAGGTATATACTACCTTGTCATCTCCCTAGACACCCAGGTGGTGAGGGTGGTGATTTCCAACATCCCCTCACACCTGTCCAACCATGATTCAAGCCCTATGGGGTTCCTATGAGTCCCTTCCACCAACTGACAATTGGAAGCAAGGACCCAAAGCTGAAGCATGTCCTGCCCTTTCAAACAGAGGTCTTCATGCTCCTCAGGAAGGGCCCCTGGTCTCTGCCTCAGTCCTTGAACCTTGAACCTCATGCTCAATGGCCAGAGGCTTTTCCTTGGGGGAGACCACATGTTTCTAGTGTGGTAGCTCTTCCCACCTAGCAGCCCAGCACCCACAGGGGAAAGCACAATTGTAGCAGTGCTGAAGGATGATGCATCCACTTATGGGACACAAGTCCCATCTAGTGAGGGCAGGATGTCTTCCCAACCTCCTTTCACCCCCATTCATAGTTTCATAGTAGCTAGAGTCGGAAGGGACCTAGGTAGATCATCTAGTCTGACCCCCTGCCTTGGCAGGAAAGAGCACCGGGGTCAGATGACCCCGGCAAGGTGCTCATCTAACTTCCTTTTAAAAATCCCCAGGCTAGGAGCCTGCACCACTTCCCCTGGAAGCTGGTTCCAGGCCCTAGCCGCCCTGACTGTGAAGTAGCGCCTCCTAATATCTAATCTAAACTTACCCTCCGCCAGCTTGTGACCGTTATTCCTGGTCACTCCTGGCAGCACACGGGGGAACAGGGACTCCCCCAATACCTGCTGATCTCCCCCTGACCAGTTTGTAGCAGGCCACAAGGTCCCCCCTTAACCTTCTCTTGTGGAGGCTAAACAGGTTCAGGTCCCGTAGCCTCTCCTCATAAGGCCTGCCCTGCTGACCCCTGATCATACGAGTGGCCCTCCTCTGGACTCTTTCCATATCGTCCACGTCCCTCTTGAAGTGTGGCGCCCAGAACTGGACGCAGTACTCCAGCTGCGGCCTGACCAGTGCCACATAGAGGGGGAGGATCACCTCCCTGGACCTGCTCGAGATGCATCTGTGGATGCATGACAGGGTACGGTTGGCCTTCTTGACTGCCTCCCCACACTGCCGGCCCATGTTCATCGTGGAGTCAATGACGACTCCAAGATCCTTTTCCGTCTCCGTGCTGGCAAGAGGGGAGTTCCCCAACCTGTAAGTGTGGTGCCGGTTCTTCCTCCCCATGTGCAACACCTTGCACTTATCAGTGTTAAACCCCATCCTATTCTCATCCGCCCACCGTTGCAACCTGTCAAGGTCAGCTTGTAGCCTATTGCACCCTTCTAGTGCACCCACATCCCCCCACATCTTAGTGTCATCAGCAAACTTGAACAGGGTGCTTTCTACCCCGTCATCCAAGTCACTGATGAAGATGTTGAACAGTGGCCCCTGCTTCCAGAAAAGCCTTGCTAACAAGATCCTGATGATCAGCTGCCAGTGAGCAGTGCTCACACTGCTGCCCAAGATGGTAGAACTTGGCTGCATTAAGAACTGGCAGCTGGTCTCCCTGCTGTGTGTGGACTACAAGAATCTGACCAAAGGACTGGTGAGCCGCCTCCACACCATCATGGCCTCTGTCACTGGGCCTGAGCAGAGCTACCGCATGCTGGGCAGGACTATCCAAGACAACCTGTTCCTGCTGTGTGACCTAATCACAGCCAGTGAACTCTTTGGCCTAGACATCGGCCTCATCTCTCTAGATCAGGAGAAGGCCTTTAACTGGGTGGGCCACGCCTACCACTTCCAGACCCTGGAGGCCTTTGGCTTTGGGCCCCAATTCACTGGGGCCCTCTGGGTCTTGTACTAAGATGCATCCAGCCTGCTCAAGGTGAATGGCATGCTCTGCACCATTCCCTGCATGCAGGGGCATCCTTCAGGGCTGCCTCCTGTTGGGCATGTTCTATGCCCTGGCTATCGAGCCACTGCTGCACACACTGTAGCACCACTTGAGTGGTGTGGCCTTGCCATCAGCCAGGGGCCCGTCAATTGGTCCTCTGCTCTGGCTTTCAGCATATGCAGATGATGTGATCATCTTCCCTAACACCCAGGAAGATGTGTGGGCCCAGACAGGCTGCCAGAAAGCCTATGAACACACCTCCTCCACCCATATCAACTGAGCCAAGAGTGATACCCTGCTGCTTGGTGCGTGAATCAGTGCAACCCCCCTGGATTTGCCAGGGGGCCTCACTTAGTGTCTCAAGGTCTGGGGTGTATTCCTGGGGGCACCAACCCTCATGGTGGGCAACTGGGATGGCCTTAAGGAGGGGGTGGAGGCCCACCTGCAATGGTAGCGTTGGAGCCTACCCAGCCTCCCCTACCATGGATGTGTCCTCATTGCAGATAAGCTAGTGCTGGTGACCCTGTGCCACTAGTGCACCGTAATCAACCTGTCACAGGATCTACTTGAGAGGCTCCAGTGCCTCCTGGTTGTTTTTTTCTGGGATGGGTGCCATGGACTCCCACAAACTGTCCTTTTTCTACCTGTCACCAAGGGGGACCAGAGCCTGGTCGACCTGGTGAGCAAGGTGGCTGCCTTCCACCTGCACGCCCTTCAGCAACTCCAATGCGGTGAAGAGTGCCTACCCTGACAACAACTGGTGTGCCAATTCTTGCGGAGTGGGGGACCTCAGGTTCAACCGGGAGCTCTTCCTGCTGGACCTTTATGCTCCTGACTTGGGTGCTGCTTCTGGCCTTGTACCATGGCAGGGTAAGAGCCTGTCGGGCAACCTTCCACCTCCAGTCCTAGGCCCAGCACGTCCATTTCCCACAGCTACTGAGGAAGCCCCTGGTGCACAACCTATCCCTGAGGCGATCCATGCCAAGCCTGGCCTCTGCCAGCCTCATGGCTGCCCTCATCTAAGTGCTTGTCCTCTGCCTGAGCCATCTCCTTGACCCCACTCGGTCGGCCTGGCTCTCACCCAAGGCTCTGACTGCCTGGCTAGGTATGGGCTCCGTCTGCAGTGTGGGCTGTTTCCTGTGTGACATCCAGACTGCCCTCTTACTGAAGGCAGCAGCCACTCTGGATGACCATGTCTGGGCATGCCAGGTCTGCCAAGCCATGGATGCCCCAACCAAGACTTTTCTCATACTGCCAGTTAACCTGGCCATGGCTGGTGAGCTAGCTGGCAGGCCTGGCACCCTGCTGACTTTCCCTGTGCCTTCCCACAAGTGACACAGTCCCTTTCCTTCTCTGTTGTGTGGAAGGCTTTATGACTGGGTGGTTCATGCCCGCCATGCCCAAGTGCTGGCAGGCTACTCCAATACACTGTGGCAATGGTGCCTGGGGCCCCCAGATTCCCCACTGGCCCACCCAGCTTGGCACATATTGTATAAGCCAGCAACTGCCAAGAAGATTCACCTGCAGTGGCACTTGCTGCATGGCATCCTAGCCACTGGCATGTTTGCATCCCACTTTGACCCAGCTGCCTCGATGGCCTGCCCCTTCTCTTTCATGCCTTCCTCAGCTGTCTCTGCCTGCAGCTGCTCTTTGTCGCTCTTGAGCCACTGCCACAGGCGCTTGGGCAGGAGCTTCTCAGAAAACATGTACATGTGCTCCTACCCATGCTGGGCAGCTGAGTGGGGGCCTGTCTGCCTGGTCAAATTTCTACTGGGTCAGGCTAAGATGGCTGTCCTCATGAGTGCCACAACCAACTTGCTGGGACTGGCTCACACAATGCCCTGTGGCTTTTTGGCCTCCTGGTGTGGAGGTGCCTCTCACTAGAGTTTGAGTGTGCTGTGCTTCAGCGGGTGGTGCCTGCCTTTGAGGCATGCTTAGCCCTTGAGGGAGCACTGTGCCACATGAAAGACAGCCATCTTCAAAACATAGTCTGATGTCATAACCGGTCTGGGCAACTGGACAGGCTCTATCTCGGATTGCGACTCCGAGCTCATGCCATGCCCTGGGCCCTCTCCAGGCTTTTGTTTGTTTGTTTGTTTCTTTGTGTACAAAGTCTGTCACTGTGTGATGTTATGAATGTAATGGCAAGGTACTCTTGGTTTGATGGTAATTTGTTTGTCTTTGCTTTGTATATTGGTTCTGGACCCCAGAACGGCCAACTTTTTATACCCAGAACCCCTGAATAAAGTAGCTAAAAAGTCAAATTCCTTCCTTCGTTCCACTTTGGATGCACCGGACCAGGCTGACTTGGAGCTGCATGGGGTGATCCTGAGCATAAGATTCTCTAGCTTCCTATCTCTTTTCTTTTCTGACTCCCACCTGTCTAAAGGTCTCTAGCTTCTGTTTATCTCGCTTTCTGATTCTTTTCTTGCATTTTCTTGCATTTTTTTCCTTTTTCGTTCCTCTTTGTCCCCTCCTCCTGTACTTCCAGTTTCTTTGTCTTTGAGTTGCTTCTTTACAGCCTTCTTTCTTACTGTCTCTTTTCCTTTCTTTTCTGTTTGCTTGTTGTGTGGAGTTATCTTTTCCATTAGCTTGCCTTCTGAGGGCTGCTCTTAATATTACCCCTTCCTACCCCGCTTTGTTCTTTTTTTTTCACTCTTTAACCTCCCTCCCCCTACCACTTTTTTCTTTTCCCTCCACCCCTTTCCCCCTCCCATCTACAGTTTTATGGCCACATTCCCAGAGAGTTATCTTTTTTAGTTTGTATAAACTTTCTTGTTTTCTTTTTCTCAGTTATAGTTTTGAAGTTAACCCTGTCTTAGAAGGAATGGCTTCTCCTACACCAAGCAGCTGGCATGAGGATGCCTCTCAGAACCTCCCCATTACCCATGGCTTCAGGGTTCACACCCCTCCCTACATCTACATGGAAGTCTGTGTAGATGCCCTTGCTAGTCCCCTGGGACAGCATAACATGTGTTACACAGGTCATGTCAACACAATCCCAATGATTTACCTGAGTGATTCAACCTTAGTTAACAGGGTGTGTGCAGAGGGCCTGGATGTTGTGGGCTCACACTATTTTGTCCCACCCCTAGACACCTCAGCAGTGAGGGTGGTGATTTCTAATGTGCCCCCACATGTGACCAATTGGGAGCTGGCCAAGGAATTCGAGACCTATGGGGTTCTTACAAGTCCCTTTCATCAATTGACAATAGGAAGTAAGAACCCCAAGCTAAGTCACATCCTGTCTTTTTGAAGGCAGGTTTTCATGCTTCTCAGGAAGGGCCCACAGTCTCTGCCTCAGTCCTTGAGCCTCATGTTCAATTGACAGAGGTTTGTGGTCTATTTTTTCTTTTGGGAAACCACGTGTTTTTCAGTGTAGTAGGTCTTCACACCTAGCAGCCTAATGCCCACGGGAGAGATCAGCCAGAACATCAGTGACTACAGTGGCGCCGACAGATGGCACATCCACTTCTGGGATGCAGGCCCCACCCAGTGAGCCTGGAAGCTTTTCCTGACCTCCTCCTACCCCTGTTCCATCTGAGGGGGCTGAAATCTCTGTCGTGACAGTGCCGCCTAGCAGAGGGGCTGGGACTAGGCCCCAACCCTCCCCCCCCCCACTCATTCCACCTACAGTGCCCACCCCCATCAGTACAGAGATGCCACCAGGGGGAGAGGCTGATGCCTCCACTTCCCCCCTGCCTTCCTTAACCTCCCCAGTTGAGGTGGCTGGGGTGGTCAGCAATTGTGGCACTAAGGGCCTGTCGGATTATGGGCCTCAGGCCTCCTCCACCACGGCCTGGTCTGAGCTGGATGGCCCTGAGGAGGCAGGCCAGAAGCAACCTGGCGCATCCTCTATGAAGGGTGGGCCACCTGCCACAAAGAAGAAGAACAATGAGATGAAAGTTAAAGGAACCTCTCAGGACTCCCCATCCCCTTTGAGACCTTCCTCAGCTGGTGCAGGGGGGGGCGCTGCTGGAGAGCCTGGCCCTGCTTCAGCTGTCATGTCAATGACCCTGTTGACTGGGGATGACAGCAGCTTGGAGGTGGGGGCAGCGAAGGCAGGGATCAATAACCCCTCACCTGTCTCCCAACTTCTGGAGGGGGGTGGTAGTAAGAGCTATGCACAATTTCTCTCTCCTGGAGATCTAACGCAGGGAGCAGCAGGGGAGTCTGCTGATCTCTTGGTCACATCCCAGGCTACTGAATTAAATGAGGGGGCTAGTGAGATGGAGATCCAGCTTTATGAGTGTCGTGAGCAACCTCGAGAGCAGGATGACCTCTCTCCCCACAAGAAGGTGGGGATTGCTCTTCAAGAGCCAGACCTTGACCTGGACAATAAGAGGAGGTTGATGGGTTTAGATATTGAGGGTGTAGATGCTGAGCTCCCAACGAGGGTTCAGTCTCACTGTGCATCTGTTGGAAATGTGCAGCCCATATTGGCAGACCCCCCTCTGGGTCACTCCTGACTATCGGGGGCTCCTGACCTTTTTGAAATAGACCAAGGGACAGAAGAACATAGCGGGGTGCATCACTCAATGGTGCACAGATCCTAAAGTTTTTTTATCAAGGCTGCCAGAGATGCGGCCAAACTTATGCAACAAGATCTAGGCACACAGCAGAGGACTTATCATCTAGAGAAGCTCGCACAGCAGGTGAGAGACGAATGGGGCCTGGCGGGGTCCCTGGAATAGAGTAGGGCATGATAAGCCTTTTCCGACCTGTCTCTGATTTTTGCTCTGCTCTTGGGGGCTCGCTCTTCTATCTATGCCTTACTTCACTCTTCCTCTTCAATACCCCCACCTACGGCAGTCACAACCATTGGTACTTTTAACATCAATGGTTATTGAGATGCAGTGAAATGGGAGCCCATCCTGGAGCTCCTGAGCCAGAAGTGGCTGGCTGTCACCCTCCTCCAAGAGGTGCATTCTGACAGGCTCAACCAGTTGGCTTGGCACACTGCCTGGCAAGGCCACTTGTTCTTGAGTCATGGCACCAACCTTGGTGCCAGGATGGTAACTGTCTTATAATCACAATTATGGCATGACACAGTGGTGGTGTGGGAGATTGTCCCTGGCTGCCTGCTGACTGTCTGCGTCACCCTAGCACAACACCACCTGCTACTTGTCACCGTTAATGCACCTACTGATGACCAGGAAAGGGTCACTTTCTTTGAGACTTTAGCCACCCTTTTGCTCAATGTTAGTGAGGATGGTGACCTGCTTCTTCTGGGTGGGGACTTTTATTGTGCCACTGACACCCCACCTGCCCTCAGCCCACAAGCTGCAGTCCATGTTGGAGATTACAAGCCTTGTTGACATCCTGGCTAGCCCTGCACCACGACATGCACCAGTACACCTGGGCCAGGATGAATGCCAGTGGTCTCACTATAGCCCACCTTGCACCTGGCACCATCTGCCACTCCTATGCAGTGGCAGCATCATTCCCTCAGGCCTGTAAGATCATGGCCTGACTTGCTGTGAATTGAGCCTGCCAGGGAGAACCTGCACATGAGCATTCTATTGGTGCTTCACCATGAGTCTGCTTCAAGACTCATACTTCTGGGACAGATTTGCCAGCTTTTGGTGGGTCTGGGAGGCCACAAGACTGAATTACTCCTTCTGGAAGCCATGGTGGGATGTGGACAAGGTACAGATCCCGGCTTTGTGATAGCAGTACGCTCAGCAGTACACTCAGCTGGCCACAAATGAATTATACCGCTGTATCAGAGAGCTGGAGGAAGATGTGGTAGAGCTTGAGGTTGCCCTGCTGGCTGCTGGCAGTGATGCGGTGCTGAGCGAGAGCCTCCAGTCCTGTAGAAAGTGCCTGTGTGACTTGGCGGAGAGTGTGTCCCATGGAGTGAGGCTCCATGCCCACTGCCAAGACCTGGCTGAAACAGTTGCTCCAACCCACTACTTCAACCTGGAACAACAATGGGCAATGGGGAAAGTCTTAGATCACCTCAAGACCCCTGAGGGCCAGGTAATCACTGACCCAGATGAACTACATAAGCACACCGTTGCCTTCTATCGTGACCTGTTTGTGGCTGAGCCGTCCTGTCCTGAGGCTGTGCGGGAACTCCATGTGGGCCTGCCACGTCTTTATGCCCTGGAGGCCAGCGAGCTTGAGCAGGAATTGTCTCTGGCAGAGCTGGCAGCTGCCACTGCTGGCCTTGCCTCCAGCAAAACCCCAGGCCTCGACAGGTTACCTGCTGAGTTCTACAAGACTTTCTGGCCTCTTCTCAGCCCCTGTCTCCTGCGTGTTTTCTAGGAGAGTTTTGCCAACAAGGTCTTGCTGATCAGTTGCTGCTGTGCCCACGCTGGTGCCCAAGAAAGGAGACCTGGGCTGCATTAAGAACTGGTGGCTGGTCTCCTTGCTGTGCGCAGACTACAAGATTCTAGCCAAAGTGCTGTCTACTCACCACTGCACTGTCATGGCCTCCATTACTGGGCCTGAGCAGAGCTACTGCATGCTGGGCAGAACCTTTAAAGACAACCTGTTTCTGCTGTGTGACCTACTTATAGCCAGTGAACTCTTTGGCCTAGACATTGGCCTCATCTCTCTGGATCAGGAGAAAGCCTTTGACTGGGTGGACCACGCCTACCTCTTTCAGACCCTGGAGACATTTGGCTTTAGGACCTTTTCACTGCGGCCCTCCCATCTTGTAACAAGACACTTCAAGCCTGCTCAAGAGGAATGGGGTGCCCTGTGCCCCATTCCCTCCACGCAGAAGCATCCATCAGGGCTGCCCCCTGTTGAGCATGCTCTATGCCCTGGCCATTGAGCCACTGCTGCATGCACTGCGGCACCACCTGAGTGGTGTGGCCTTACCACCAGCCATGTGCCTGTCCATTGCACCTCTGCTCCGGCTATCAGCATATGCAGATGACATGAGCTTGGGTCCTTAACACCCAAGAAGATGTGGAGACCCTGACACACTGCCAGCGAGCCTATGAATGTGCCTTTTCAGCCCCTATCAACTGGGCCAAAAGTGATACCCTGTTGTTTGGTGCCTGACCCGCCCCCCCAGATTTGCCAGGGGGCCTCACCTGGTGCCATAAGGGCCTTAAGATCCTGGGCATGTTCCTAGGGTCATCGCCCTTCATGGAGCACAACTGGGGCAGCCTCAAGGAAGGAGTGGAGGTCCACCTACAAAGATGGCACTGGCACCTACCCAGCTTCTCCTACCATGGATGTGTCCTCATTGTGAACAACCTAGTGGCAGTGACCTTGTGGCACTGGTGCACTGTACTCAATCCACCACAGGACCTATTCAAGAGACGCCAGTGCCTCCTGGTTGATTTTTTTCTGGGATGGGCACCACTGGCTCCCATGAGCTGTCTTTACCTACCTGTAGCTGAGGGGTGTTAGAATTTGGATGACCTTGTGAGCAAGGTGGTCGCCTTCCACCTGCAGGCCCTTCAATGACTCCTATACAGTGAGGAGTGCCTACCTTGGTGACAACTGGTGTGCCGGTTTCTGCTGAGGTTGGGAACCCTCAGCTTTAACCAGGAGCTCTTCCTGTTGGATCTCATGCTTTTGAACAGCAGTGCTTCTGGCTTTCTACCATGGCATGGTATGAGCCTGGCAAACCACTTTCCACCTCCAGCTCCAGGCCCATCACCTGCAGTTTCCGCAGCTGCTGAGGGAAACCCTGGTGCACAACCCAGCTCTGAGGTGACCCGTGCCGAGCCTGGCCTCTGCCAGTCTCAAGGCCGTTCTCAGCTCAGATGATGCCCTGCAGCTTTTCCTCCTTCTGGTGCAGGTGCGCCTCGCTGGAGTTTGAGTACGCTGTGCTCCAGTGGATGGTGCCCACCTTTAAGACATGCTGGGACCTTGAGGGAGCTCTGTGCCATGTGAAGGACAGCCGTCTCAAAATATGCGCTCTGATGTCATGACTGGTCTGGGTGACTGAGCTGGCTTGGTGTCAGACTACGATTTCCAGCTCATGCCATGTCCTGGGCCCACACCAGGCTTCTTTTTTTGCTTTCTTTTTGTGTGGGAGGTTGAAGGTGTTGTCACATATATGACTGGATGGAGCAGGGTATGAATTGCTTATTTATAGTTATGACCATGTGGCCAGCACTCCGACTGCATAATTAGCATGTAAGACACAACGTGGAATGTAGTGAAGGTGTCTGTCATGGTGTGATGTGATGAATGCAATGACATGGTGTTTTTGGTTTGATAGTAATTTGTTTTTTGCTTTGTAAGTGGCCACCCTTTTTGTATCCCCGAACCCCTGAATAAAGTAGTTAAAAAGTCAAAGTCCTTCCTACTTTCCCTCTTCCTGTCCTTTTCCCTCTCCTTCTCCCTTCACAGTTCAATCATTCTCATTTTAGAATGTTATTCCACATCATCTTTGGTTTTCTTAGTAGAATTCTTGTGTGAGAGATGTAATTTCAGAGATGAGTATTTGAGAATTGCCACATTTTGGTTGATATTGTATCACTTATTTTAAAAAGGGTGGCATTATGTCATTGTCAGGCATTGAAGATAACAGTATCAAGAAACCAAAATGGAAAAGGTTTGAAGAAGTTTAACTAAAAATTTCAAAGCTTCTCTAGCTTAGTTTTCAGTAAGGGAAAGGAAAGTTTGTAGCCAGTTGCAACACATCTTGATAAAAAATCTAGTAGAGATAAAGAACAAGTATTTTTTACCTTTTACAAGCTAGTTAAGGTTAACCTTACATGTGAAGCATAGAATTGACCACTACTATAACAGCATAAGTACTATTTGTGCTTCGCATTCACTAAGATGTAGTGTCAAGAATAGCTAACTAGAGATTGTTATCTTCATTTAATAATATTTATTTCTGCAAAGAAGACATAAGCAACAGACCCTTATAAGATAGAAAAGGCCTTAATTGTGTAAAAAGCATGATATGGAGGAAGGTACAGTATTAGTTAATAATAAATTAGGCCAAGTTATGCATTATAAGGACACAATTATGTGCTCAATTCTATTTTTTAAATTTACAATTTGTCTTTAGCTAGTTGATAAGCTTGGTATATCAGTAGTTGCTTTTAAGTGTCACCCTGATTTCTTTCTGATGCTCAGTACAATAATGAGACTAATGTACTGAATATACCAAAACAGGACTAATTTTCTGAATGACATTTTAACCTTTTTATAGCATAGGTAAGTTACTACTTCTGAGATTGTTCTGTATGATCTCAAGAGATTCAAATACAAAGTAGGACAAGAACTACATTGTGTGAAGAAAATTATGGGAGGAAAGAATGAGTTAATTTCTTTAATGTTCTAGAAAGAGGCTTTTTACTTTGATAAGTGAATAAGTGCTCTGCATTTTTATAAAGATGCAGAAGACTAAAAGGACAGTTTGAACAGATACTTTAAACCTTTTATCTTTTCCAGGAAAATATTTTGCTTCTTATCCCATCCTTGAGTTTTTGTAAAATATAGTTCTGTGTTTATTATATATGATTTTTATAGCATATTATTGTCAAAATCAATACATTAGAAGTACTTGTTTGTATTCAGAAATTCTTGACAATGTGAAAGAGAACATAGGGTTAAACTTGTGTATTTGCTTTATAGAATGGCTGCTATCATAAAATTCTATAGCTCAGTGGCTTGATGTCTAAATAAATGTTTTCTATTTTAAGACTATTTTACCTTTTATAAGGAATCAGAACTCATGGAAGAGGTAATATCTTTTATTAGACCAACTATATATTTGCAAAAAAAGTCTTTATTTGTGAGCTTTCAAGTGCACTCACCCTTCCTCAGGCATAGGGGAATGCAAAGATTGTAAAATTTCTCCTACATGGAAAAGAAAATTCATATTTCACAGGAGAGCTGAAGGCGTTATAGGATATTTAGAATAGTTAATTCTGTTCCAATTAGGCTCAGATAAAAGTTGGAATAGTTTATTTACTTCAATGTTGTCTGCTGTCAAGCAGGATATTGAATTATATTTCATTCTGGTTATGATATTTCATAGTTCACAGGAGTGTGGGGTGATGGAATGTTCTCCTGAGCAAGGAATTTCTCCTGTATTGAGGCATCTTTGACCTCTGTGAACATGCAAGTTTAGCTGGAACAAGGAGCTAGGGTGTCAGCTTTCAGGTTCCAAGATATTTAATTTGCTTCCTTTTTGTAAAATTATGGAATTTTCATTTTAAAAAAGGCTAAATTCAGTATCTTCCATGTTTCAGGGGTGCAGGTTGTATCTTACAGGCAGATGGAATCAGAATTAATTGCAGAGGCGATATCTTTTATTAGGTCAACCAGATATGTGTTCATGGACTTTGATCTTTATTTATTCATTCAGATTCTTTTGACTCTGCAGTGGTATTGTGCTGTCACTTTGAGTGGAAGCAGGAAGCATAGTAGTCACACAAAAACAAAGTCAAACTATTCCAAATCTCTGAAGTGTTACAATAAAGGTAGAATTTACTAGATTTAATTTAACATACACTATCCAGGGGTTAGACTGAGAATGCATTGATGTCTGCTTCTGATTCACTTTTACATATAGCTGAATGAATAGAAGCATATCATGCTGCAGAAGAATTTGTAAAGAAACAACCATTTTATTTCAGTTCAGATGCAGAAAGCCTGAGCAAATTAATGAGTTGTTAACTTTTTCTTTCTTATACTTATTCAATCTTCATCAGTGCTCTATTGGGCAGGCAAGGTTCTTTGGGCAGATGTGATATCTTTTACTAGACCAACTAAATAGTTGGAAAAAACATTTTCCAAGCTTTTGGGTACCGGCACCTTTTGTCATAGGAAGACACTGCTGGCTACAACTAACCACCATGCTCTATTAGATCATTTTTCAAAGACAAAAAAGGGTATTGTAACAGGGAGCTAGAGACTCCTGTAACTCAGAAAAGGCTGGTTTGTCAGAATGGCTGCTGTGAGAGTAAACAGGCAGCCAGGATCAGGATAGCAAGTCTGAGATTAGGTAGTCTCAGGAGGGAAGGGCAGCCAATCAGCTCAAACAACAGACTAACACTTGGGGTTAGTGAGTCACTGGATACAGGTGATAATGAGAGGAGCTAGATAAAGGCATACTGAGAAGCAGAAGCAGCAGCCAGGGAGAGGAGTTCAGTGAGCAAAGAAGCAACTGGAAATTCCTGGAAAACCAAGCCAGTCCCACAAGGAAAGAGACTGAATGCTGAGAAACCACAGCAGAGGAGCTGGACCATCAGGAGTGGGGCAGGTGGGCCCTGTAGTTGACCAGGAAGGAGGCTCTGGGTGGGAAGTTGCCCGGAGACTGTGGGGCTCCTTTCCTCTCACTTGTCCATGCACATTTCTGGGCAGAGCATCAGTGGGCAGGGTTCACCAGGTCCCTGGATGCCTTTGAGGGCCAGTGGGTGCAGCACACAGGGCTCTGCTCTGTGTCCCCCTCAGGCACACTTATTTTCATGTTTTGACCCTTTGACCCACACAACACACCTATCCTGTTCTTTCATTAGTTGTCTCAAGAATTTAGTTGTACCACTTACTTATTAGCCCCACAAGGGGTTACTAGTTAGCTAGGTGGGCCTTAGGACCCATGGCATGAGTGTTGCAAATAGACAGGAGCAGGGCAGTGAGAGACCCAGGGTGGGACTGCCTAGAGAGAGGTTTATATACTCAAAATGGGAGGATTCAGCTGGGTCAAAGATCCACTCTTTCCTTCCATATGATTGTCTGAACAGGGCTGCTTGTGTTAAAGTAACAGTAGGCCCTTTGGTTATAGGGTTATTACTCAGGGTGGGGTGTGTTTAGTGTGTAAGGCACTAGCCTAATTTCATGTTTTGATGTTACTGATAGTTTGTCTATTTTTAGCCCTCCAACTGTCCCCACCACCCAGATGAGCAACCCTACTCTGGCCAATCAACCTTCCTCCATCTCACCCACCTTTCCTCCCCGCTCTCCCCCACCAGTTTATTTCCTTGGCTCCTAGCACTGGTGAACACTTGTAAAAGTGGCACCAGTGATAGCTTGAAGAATGTGTGGTTTGGCAGGCTCAGAGGAGGCTGGCTGGTCCGCAGCTGGGGGTTGTCTATCTCAGGATTGGGCAAGGGGTAAGCGGGGCTAAAAATAGCCCAATGCTGGGGGCTAGGAAAAATGCAGCTCCAAGTCTAGGGCCAATGGCTTGGCTTTCCCAGACCTGGGGCAGCACTGGGAACTGTACGAAAGTTCTATTAGATCAGTCTTGCCAGACCCATTCTAAGTTAAGTTACCTTCAAGGTAGGCTTACATTAGATCAAGTTGGCCATTTTTAGACCAGTCTAACTTTCCTAACTTCTTTAGTTGAAATGAAGGAGGATTACTCCGCGCTGGTCTGGTCCTGCAGGGACAAAAACCAGGAAAGCCAAGGCTGCAACTGAACTCCAACTAGCTTCAGGCATCAAGGACAACAAAAAGTCCTTTTTCAGATATGTGGGGAGTCGGAGGAAAAGCAAGGGCAATGTTGAACCCCTGCTAAACCATATGGGGCAACTGACAACTGACGCCCAGGAAAAAGCCAACCTATTAAATAGGTACTTTGCATCAGTCTTTCATAAGTCACACGGGATGCCCATGCCTGCTATGGGACAGGGAAATCTGGGTGAGGGAAATCCCCTACCCTCCATCAATGCTGACCTTATGAAGGAACACCTTGAGAAGCTGGATACCTTCAAGTCAGCTGGCCCTGACAACCTGCACCCCAGGGTACTCAAGGAGCTGGCGAGCATCATAGCCCAGCCCCTGGCACGGATCTTTGAAAACTCCTGGCACTCTGGTGTAGTGCCAGAAGACTGGAAGAAGGCCAATGTGGTGCCGATCTTCAAGAAAGGGAGGAGAGTGGATCCAGCTAACTACAGGCCCATTAGCCTGACTTCTATCCTGGGGAAGATCTTAGAAAAGTTTATTAAGGAGGCCATCTTTGAGGGACTGGCCCAGGCTAACATTCTAAGGGATAGCCAGCACGGGTTTGTTGCGGGTAGGTCTTGTTTGACCAATCTCATTTCCTTCTATGACCAGGTGACCTATCACCTGGACAAGGGAGAAGAGATTGATGTCATATATCTTGACTTCAAAAAAGCTTTTGATCTGGTATCCCATGATCACCTCTTGGCCAAACTGGCCAGTTGTGGCCTTGGCTCCACCACTATCCGCTGGCTGGGAAACTGGCTTCGTGGTCGGACCCAGAGGGTTGTGATTGATGGCAGTCACTCATCATGGTGCCCTGTGACCAGTGGGGTCCCTCAAGGCTCTGTCCTGGGACCCATACTGTTCAACATCTTCATTAACGATGTGGACATTGGAGTCAGGAGTGGACTGGCTAAGTTCGCCGATGACACCAACCTTTGGGGCAAAGCATCCACGCCAGAAGATAGGCGGGTGATCCAGGCTGACCTGCACAAGCTCAGCAAATGGGCAGACGAGAACCTCATGGTGTTTAACACCGAAAAATGCAAGGTTCTCCACCTTGGGAGGAAAAACCTGCAGCACCCTTATAGGCTCGGCAGTGCTATGTTGGCTAGCACTACAGAAGAAAAAGACTTGGGGGTCATCATTGACCACAAGATGAACATGAGCCTGCAATGCAATGCTGCGGCTAGTAAAGTGACCAAAATGCTGGCGTGCATCCATAGATGCTTCTCGAGCAAATCCCAGGACGTCATTCTCCCCTTGTACTCGGCCTTGGTGAGGCCGCAGCTGGAGTACTGCATCCAGTTTTGGGCTCCACAATTCAAAAAGGATGTGGAGAAGCTTGAGAGAGTCCAGAGGAGAGCTACGCGCATGATCAGAGGTCAGGAAAACAGATCTTACGATGACAGGCTGAGAGCCGTGGGACTCTTTAGCCTGGAAAAGCGCAGGCTCAGGGGTGATCTGATGGCCACCTATAAGTTTATCAGGGGTGACCACCAGGATCTGGGGGAACATCTGTTCACCAGAGCGCCCCAAGGGATGACGAGGTCGAACGGTCACAAACTCCTGCAAGACCGTTTCAGGCTGGACATAAGGAAGAATTTCTTTACTGTCCGAGCCCCCAAGGTCGGGAACAGTCTACCAGCGGAGGTGGTTCAAGCACCTACATTGAACACCTTCAAGAGTAAATGCTTATCTTGCTGGGATCCTGTGACCCCAGCTGACTTCCTGCCCTTTGGGCAGGGGGCTGGACTCAATGATCTCCCAAGGTCCCTTCCAGCCCTAATGTCTATGAAATCTATGAAAGGCCATACAGCTATATAAGTTGGGTTCAAACCTAGAGTAACAAAATCTTATAACCAGTTCTATTTCAACTTCATATTTGTGATCTACTGAGACTGTTATCCACATTTTGGTGGCATTGCTTATAAACTGCGCGGTGCAAATTAATTCAAATTCATATTTTTGACTATGCAATGCTAGCACAATCTAATATTGGGGGGGAAATCCAATTTAAATAGTTATCAGTAGCTCTTAACAATCACAATGAGTCTTCAGTTGTGTTGATCGTGCATAATAGAGAATAAAATGATGCAATTTTCATATCCATTGTTACATTTAATTTATATTGACAAAACAATTTTTAAAGCAAATTAAATAAATGAAATTAATATGAGAGATGAAATACATGTGCAAATTAGATTACTTTTACATTCAGTTTTTAACAGGACCAATGTGGATGCTTTTCACTAATCTGCTTTTGTATTTTAAAAAAATTAATATTATGAAACTATGATTTTATTAATCACCCCCAAACAAAGTTGCCTTTGAGTTGAATACATGAGAATTTTCCTAAATTAGATTTACTTCTATAGGGTGCTTAAAGATGTTTAAAAAAAATGGCACTTTAAATTCGTAGTGTTCCCATGCTGAGTCTTGCACCTGCTCAGAAGAGGCAGTGGGTTACTTCAACCCACTTCACCCGACATCTATAAAGATAGGGTGCTTTAGTGAGGCTTTTTGGTGCTTTTATCTAATATCTGATTGAGTGCACTTTGGCTTTTTTGTCTATTCGGGAGCTCTTGGCCTTGAGAGACATTACGAGGGATCACTACGTGCAAGTGGCTCTCGTCGATCCCTGCTGATAGAGTCATCTTCAGTTACAAGTACCAAAAAGCTCTGCTGAAGCACCCAGTCTTTACAGATGCTGCACAGCTGGGTTGAAGTAACATGCTGCTTCTTCCAGTAAAGTAGGTTCATTTATTTATTTAGTTAGTTTAATGTCTGAAAACAGCCATAGTGTTTAGTTTCTATTTGTAGCTAGAGTTAATCTGGATTCAGTTTTGTCATTTTAATGTCTGTATGTATTTTAGTATTTGATATAAATGTAATTTCGATATATATTTATATTATAGCTAAAGCTGTTTTTGATGTAGTGATTAATTTAGTAGTCCTCAATAATTCACGTTTGAAAGACGTAATCTCTTGGAATTAATATTTAACACAGGTTTGTTAACCCATCACTCTAGTGTACACAGAAGCCAAGTTATGATCAGACATTGGTGAATTTACATTTTAAAATGGAAAACTCTAGTATAAAGTAACACCTAGCAACAGACTGTATATTGGATTATGGAATCTCCATGTCTGAGAGGATGTATAAATGTTCCTGGTCTTAATTAAATTGGGAAAGATTTCTTCTTTAGTAAAGATGTACTTTTGAAGTTCTGGCACAGTGTGATTTCTCCCCTAGAAATAAAGAGGTGATGACCATAAATAAAGACGTGATGATATGTTATGCCCAGATAGGCAACTGTACTTAAGATAAACTTTGTCTTCAGTCTTTCTGGTAACTTGGGGGTTGTGGTCCCTCAGCCAAAGCAAGCTGACAGGAGAACTTGCAAAAGGTCCTTGACAGTGTTGGCACTGGATTTAGGAACCACATGCCTTGTTCCAGGGGGGACCCAACCCTCAGACCAACCACGACCTTTCCATTTGATAATAGCCACATTTATTGATACACAGTGATAACAGAAAAAAAAACCAATACAAGCAATTAAGAAGTTCTATATATATATCAATCCTAGGGTTGTCATCAGAGTCAAGACACATTTGGCCACGGTGCAGGCTTCACTCTGAGGCTTTCTTAGGGGTAGCATTGTCAGCAGCCTGGAGGTGGGATGCCAAGCCCCCCCAGTGGGGTGAATGAGATGGGCTGCTGGTGTTCCCTGTGTTCATGGTGGCCTAAGGGACCTCTCTTGGGGAGGAGGACCCTCTGTTACTCTCAAGTCTCTGCTTTTGTATTCTCCTTCCCTCCTGATGAGTCTCCATCCATGGCTATCACTGATTGGTCTCTCCATGATCACCATACTGTTCACATTCTGTTTCATCAACACAGTCCAACCCCATCACATGCACACCTTTCCCAAAACAGGAATTTCAGGCCACCCTCTTTGGCCTTGTCAGATAGTACCACCTTATCTCATGCTATGCAATAGTGGTACATACCTCCAATTTCTCAGACTCTGCCCTTGTTTTTTAGACAGTCTGTCTACTTCTGAAGGCTGAGAAAACAATTTGTGTAAGACCCAGGCTTTTAGAAATCAATTAACTCCCGCTGTCCATCCTGAACCATTCTAATGTGCATGCGCGTGTGTGCGTACGCACGCACACACACACACACACGTGCACACACACACACACACACCCTGACCTATAAGTCAATTTCCAAAAAGCAAACCTTCAAGCCATCACACAGAAGGGTCAGAGGCAGGATCTGCCTTCTAACATGTTGAAGCTGACTAGATGCTGAAATTTTGAATTTAAGGTGCAGGGTAGGAACAAATTATTGTCTTGATATTTGATTTTGTTTGTTCTCTGTCTGCATCTTAACATATGGTTAGTGATTTCTTATGATTGGTTATGCTCTTTATAATAAATTCCTTTTGTTATCTTTTTACAAAGCACTTGATGGCAGTAATACCAGTTTCCAGGATATCTGACTATGCAGACTGTCCTATTCCATGGAAGCGGGAACCATCTCTTCTGAGTACATGGCCAGATAACGGTGTGATCTGTCTATCTGGCAAAATCCCTTCTGCTAAATGCTGATAAGGCCTGAGCAAGACAAATAGGGCTGAAGCACCACAGGCCAATAAGCTAGTCTTTGGTGCACCTTACCTTGTTCTCAGTGGGCAAGCAGCAGACAGCAGAGAGGGGTTTTGGGCAGAAGGTCACCCCAAGGGTGTAGAAGCACCCTGGGATTGTCTCAGCTGCCACACTCAGGCTGCATTAGGGGCCACGGTGTGTTACACATACCAAAGACAGACCTCTCACTGAAGAAATGTTCACATAGGTGCGTCATCAAGTATTAGGTTGCATAAATAAATGAACAAAAAAGTGTGTAGTATTGTGTACCACCTTCAGTTTCATTAGCTGTTTTCTTTTAGAATTTCTCCTTTGTAAAATTAAGAAAACACACAGTCTTAGAGATGTCTTCTAAATACTTTGAAGAGTAGATGTGAAAGAGTTTCTTGGTCACTTTCAAGTGTATTTTCCAAAAGAGAATAAAGATCTATTTATTCTCCATTTCAAATCATGATTCCAGAGGGCACAAGACAATGAGTAGGAATATTTTCCATTCAATTTATATTCCTATGATATCAGGAGGTTAAACAATGCCCGCAGATTGGAAGCCTCTGAATAAACATGTAAAGAAACTGAAATTAATCATAGATACCTTAAACAATTCCAAAACTGTCCAAAGTTTGGACTTGGAGGTGACAGATACAAATTTATGGGCAAGTGAGAAGAGAGATTCTCCTTGAAGCTCTCTGTGCCTATTAATTATTAAGAAAAAGTGGAGTTTTCCCAGGGGTTTCTCTAATTACCTTGACTATTTAATTTAATCAAATACACAACTAAAAACAATTACATACACTTTTCTTCTTCATATGCCATACTTATGAAAGTGTTTATTCAAATGTAATACAGGCACCATGATGTTTGTAACAATCTAACATAAAAATAAATACAATATTTTTTTTACTTACCCTTCTGCATCAATATTAAGGTTTATACTTCCCACAAAAGTGTACATTCTCCAAGAAGTCAGTAAAGCGCTGATAGTATTTTCTGACTCAGGTTCTCATAGGACCTTGACATCTCAGAACCAAACATAGCCAAAGGTACAAAAAAATGCTTCTTTGGAATGTCAAGGAATATGCTCAGACAAGACAACCAAGTAATATGGAACATATATTTTAATATACTGTATGATTCCCCAGATGAAACCTAGAACAAAAATTGTCTTGACAGTCACAAGTGCCTCTACAAACCCTAGATTTTCCTTTGTTCTATATATTAAGGTTGTTTTGTTTTGTTTTCTTTTGTTTTGTTTTATTGGGGAGTTATAGATATATACAAATATTGCTTTTTAGCTATATATATATTAGCTACATTTAAAAATATGCACAGATTACATCTGCTACAACTATAACAAAGGAATTACTTTGTGTAGAATAGATGGCACTTATGCATTTTTTGCAAATTACCCATCTAAAGTTATCTTTGCTTGGCACTGAAGCCCTAGTAGAACTGGCATACAGACTGATATTCAGGCACAATGCCTTTGCAGCAGATGGCTATGGATACAGACAGCCAAAACTATATATTAGCATCATGTGTTAGTGAAAGCCAAAATTTCTTTTGAAAGATTTTTGAAGTCACTGATTATCCAGATTGGGACTGGATCTGTTTTGCATAACAAAAGCTACAGCTTCTGCAACAATATATGCCTTGCTTAAGAGTCTTACAGTATTATTAGGTTACCATCTAACCTCTTGTAGCTCTGGGTTTCACTGAAGGTCTGAATTCTAAGCATTATACAATCTTGAAGGTTTAGACCTAGCCTATTTCCCCCCTCCCCTATAGTTGCCTCTTTCCTAACAGGGTTGACCCTTCTTATTTCCTTCCTGCCTCCTGCCCCCAACTCTTACCTACCTGCATTTAGTGTCAATATGTGGTGTAATGATACTTTTCCTGGTGTGTTCAGTTAATGGCATGTCTAGGCTGACCCAGAACCATAGACATAAACCTCTCCATCCAAGAATTTTGTTGATGTTTGAACCAAATTTTAGGAATTTGGACATGGCATATAAAAGAGCTGAAGAGAACATTAAATCAAAGCGCTATTGAATTTACAAGTAGTTTTATCACAGAGATGATCCTAGTCAGTGTTTCAAAATTTGTTACCACTTGCAACACCATCTGAAGAGTTAATTGTGAAAACACTCTGAGTATAAAGAACCTACTTCTGCAAGAGTAAGATTGGGAAACACTCATCAGATTCTGCTGCTGTTGCCTTTGAATTACTTTGAGACAACTACACCCTGGAATAGGGAAATCCTCTCCCCATATCTCATGTTTTACAAACCCTTGACGGAAAATTAGTTTGTCCACAAAGAAGGCAACACTGCATAAGCACTCAGCTCAGGTTTCTGGATACAGTTCATACATGTTATGGTCAGAGACTTACCATGCTCCATGTATTGGCTTTGTTTTGTTTTGGTTGTCTTAATTGTGTTACTAATACATAACAGTTGTGAGTACCCCAGGTACATATTTACTGGTTTATCTACTAAGCATCCTAAAACTCTCTTCTGTGAATTTCAAGAGGCATCCTCCTCTATATTTAAAACAAGGCATAGATTTAATGAAAGATGCCAACATGCAGACATATGCTAGCAGTGAGACGGAGAACCTCTCCTTTTTTAGGATTAATAAAGCACTCCTTTGCCTAGAAACCTGTATGTTGTGTAAAACTGCAAACAATGAGAGGCCATTACTAGCCTGAGATTCACTCTGAGATCTGCAGTTGGCATGGGCAGGTGGTGTCAGACCTCATATTGAGATAGATTATGTAAATCAGTATTTATGGTCTTGCTTGCTTTTTTAAAGAAATAAGAGGAAAATGGAACTTTCCATTGATAAGAAATTTCAAACACTAGGCTAATGAAGAAATCATAATCTAGCCTCTCTCTAACAATTTGGAGTCTGTTCTAAACGACTTAAGCACATTTGTGTTACTTGAACAAAGAATAAATGTGTAGACCCTCAGATGGGTTCTGAGAACCAGGGAAGGGATAAATTCCAGGCTAAACACTAAACATTTATAACATGAATATCTAAATCATTAATTGTAAATCCAATAACAAGAGGCATAAAAAGTATAAATAATCAAAAAGTACCGATAAGGCATATCAAGGAAACGAATAAAATTTATAAAATGCACATTTACCGTAAGGTATAATAATTTTATCAATATTTGAAAGCAAAGTTTTCTTTTAATTTCTAAGTATTAAAGTCTCAAATAGTTTCTACCAGGTAGTCATCCTGTTAGTCACTTGGGGGCGGGGGGGACTCAAATCTGCCCCTACCCACTCCAGTGGATCCCTGGATACACCCAAATTTGATCCTCCATGGATCCGTTCCAAATTGGAGCCAATCCTCCACCCTCCTGATCCAACAACTGACGTCTGTTGGGTTGGGACAATCAGTCTAACTCATGGCAATTTTTATGAATATGTAGATTACTGTTTGTTTTATGCTATCATTTTAGCAAATGCTATAAATAAGCTGCTGCTGCTACTACTACTACTAGGTACATATGGCCCTAGAATATAAAGATAACCGGCATAACTGCCTATTGTGTAAAGTATGCTAAACAGGAAAAATGGTTGTCCAGTAACTTCCCAAAGACCCAAGAGGAGGAGACTGTCCATGTTCCCAAACCGAAAGTGAAATGGTCTGCATGTCATCAAGCAAATTATGTAAAAAACATTTTCTAAGCAAGCAGTGTTTCCAAGGTTTGGAACAAATGTGATAGCTTGAAAGGCAAGTAAGGAAGGCCGCAGGAAGTCTGAGGCCAGAAAATTGTGCCCATGGAAGGAATTAATGTATTTTATATATAATTATGTAGATTAACTAGGTCTTCTCTGAGAATTCAGACTTGCTTCAAAGTGTGAAACAAAATAAATGCTAGTTAGTTGAAGAGAGAATCCTTGTATAGAACGAGGAAGATATTTTTGCATTTTTATTAGCTTAATAATTTATCTTACTTTACACAATTGAGATTTAACCTGACTCAATGAGATTAAATCAAAATGCTGGAACAAACAAGAAGGGAAAGAAACAAAGATGGATGTAAAGTGCATTCAGGTGAAATAGTGAGAGACCTAAAGGAAACAATCTGGGAGGCATTCATCTGCTTACCTCCAGCCAGGGTTGTAAGTTTGTTCCCAAGAGTCAAACCAAAAATAAAAGAGATACTTAAAAGTCCCTGCGCTTAGAAAAGAAGAGCAAAGAGGCAATAGCAACGAGAGAGAATGCAGAAGAGAAAATGTGACAAGGGCCAAGAGAGGGGGTATTTTTAATTATGTATTTGTTTAAATTTCATGTGTAGAGGATCCAGTGTGTTAGGTGCTATACAAATGCAAAATAAAAATACAATCTCTGCTCCAAGGAACTTATAACCTAAGTATAAGATGAGATAATGGATGAGAATATAAAGAAAATTGAGGTAGTATAGGACAGTATGATGAAGCGTTCTTACAGATCTGGAGTTTAAATATTGTCAGCTTTCTACATGCATCACAGAGAAGCTAAGTTTAAAGAGGGATGACTTAGCTTCCTGGATGATTACCCAAGTACAAGGAAAAGCATGGAGTAAAAAGTAAATGGGCTTGTTTGAAAATTTAACAAATTGGCAATGAATACTGGCTCTTTTCAGACTAATCAAAATTGGAAGTTGATTATATCAATGGAAAATGAGAGATTTTAGGCCCTGAAATTGAAGGCTATCATCATATGGTCATTTCAGGACTACAAAAAATGTTAAAAGTGCAGATAAAATTTAGCTCCAGTGAAATGCAGGTAGCTTTTTTCCATAGGTGCTGACTCTGGAAGTTCTGAGGCTCAAGCACTCACCAAAAAAAATTAGCAGGTGCTCAGCACCCACAAGCCACAACTGTTTTGGTTATGCATTTTTGCTTGCAGATGGAAAAAGACACTAAAAAACTGCTCTTTTCTGAAAAAAGCAGTCCATTACTTCAGCCCAGCTCTGCAGCATCTGTAAAGATCAGGTACTTCAGTGGGACTTTTGGGGGATTTTAGCTAAAGATGATTCAATCAGTTATTATATAAATGCACCAAAAAAGCTGCATTAAAGTGCCTGATCTTAACAGATGTTAGGCAAACTGGGTTGTAGTAACAGGTTGAATCTTCTGGGCATGTGCAGCATGGGGACATGCTGAGTTTAAAGTAAAGTGCCAGTTTCTTTTCTGGGGGCGGGGGGAGTGGGGAAAGTGTTTTATCTGCAAGCACCAACTGGCAAAAACCAGAGTTGGTGGCTATGCTTTTTTCCAACCTTTTTTCTCAGCTTGCTTATTCACTGACTAAGGGGTTTCTTTGAGAGTTATTTCAACCATGAACTGCAGGCTCCTAAAGAATTGTCCTAAAATTGTCCTTTTCTGCAAGCTTTTGGGATCAAAGTCCCTTCATCAACCCATCAAAGAACTACTCAGCACAGTTCAGACACTCTCATGGAGCCAGAGGGACACCCTTCCATCTTCAGCTCCCTCTGTGCAAAAAGGAAGTTTATTTCCTACCTATGGGGACTTTTTACCATCTTGTACCATCTACACTGTTCTCAGAGCCTGACAAAGGGACTTTGATCCCAAAAGCTTGCAGAAAAAAAGACAATTTTCTTGCTATTTTCCAGTTGGTATAATAAAAGGTATCATTTTGGAACCAAGAGTTCCAGTTTTTTGTATGGCTTTTTGTCTTAGACCAACACGGCTACCAAGTACACCTCTGAGACTCCTAAACAGGAATTTTTGTGCCAGTGCCTGAAATAGGAAATCAGGCTCAAAGAGCCATTTTAAAAGTGGCTGAACAAAAGTTTCCACTCTTCAGCACTGTGAAGAAAACCAAGTTTGTCACCTGAAGGGTACTGACGTTGAGGTGCGTTGTAACATCACATGATTTCTATGATTTTTATGTACATGAACAAATTATCATACACACAAGCACACTCTGAAAAGAAACATATCCTGTTTATATTGAACAAAACCCTGACCTATGGAAGTGGCCATCCACAACTTCTTTGAACTTGTATAAGAGACGTTCAATCCTTCTCTTCCTTTGGATCTACATTACTCAATAAGGAATTCAAGCTTGGGCAGTGTGAGCAATATTTTCCCTTCTGTTCTATTGTAGGATAGGCTTCATTTAATCCAAAATTCTAAGGTTTACTTTGAATATTGCTATTCATTCAATAACATTTTTCTTTCTTTGTTTTCCCTAAAAGTTCTGTTTGGACATGATACTTAAAAATCCATTAGAAAATTTACCTTTGTTAGCATGTTCAAATAATCTGAGAAAATTCTGATGCTGCCCAGCAGGGGACCTCTCTACATACATCTCAGTATGCTCTGCAGGCTCCCTCAGTCTACCTGTTGATAGATGGCAGCAGTGCACAAGGCACCCTAAATTGGCTGATCCATGTCACCTGTGTCTTTCTGCAACACAAGTCAAGGATTGTGAAAGTGGCGTGTTTTGCTCCCTGCTTGGCTACAGCAGTAGAGCCCACCAAGTGGCATGTGATTGTCTTAGGGCAGCATGAAGAAGAAGCAAAGCACCCTGGAATCCCAGAAGACGGTGCTGTAGCTTCTCTCAGAAAATAATATGTACAGACATCTGCTTTCCCAGGAGAAACTGTCCTGCTACTGATATAACTTTTGGTGTTCCCCAAATATTTGTTTTCTCCTGGAATGGCCAACGTTTGGTCTGGGAGAAAAATCTTAAACACCTGTATACTTGTAGTTTCTCTTGGGAGAGCAGTGACTCTCCCAAAAGAAACTTAATGTTTGTATACAGCCTTAGTCATGGTGACTGTATTCTCTCCATAGAAGAAGTCATTCTTTCAGGTGTTAGTTTTTCTTTAAAGTATGCATCATGCAATTCTATTCCTGTGAGTACATTTAAGTGGCACGTAGATCAAGGACAATACATTTCCCATGCTTTATTTTGAAAGAAATTCTTCTTCTTTTTTTTTTTTAACCTTTTCTATACTGTGGCTATTGTCACAATACGTGAATAATTGCATTTGCCATGTTCAAAATCCTGAATGGCATTACCCGCAGTCCAAAAGGAAAACTTCCAACAGCTGGTAATAAAAAGTAAGGGGTTGCGCAAATATCTGCAACAATGTAAGAACTCCAATACCCCTGGGCTCACACAAAATGATCTTTATTTCTGTATTCCAGATAATACCAACTGAATCCATAGCATCTGCTTGAGCTTCACATACACTAGTTGAATAATTATGAATTTGTGTATTTTGGATTACATCATGTGTTCATGTGGCAAATTGAGAATTGACCAGATGCTGAAACCATATGACACCACATGGTGGAGTAAGACCTCAAAACTGGTATTTATAGAGTACAGCTGGTTATAATATAATGTCTTTGTAATTTATAATATTATGACATCTGGTCCTGTCCTGTCCATTTTGAATTTTCAGACAGCCATAATATTCAATTTAATCTGTGCCAGTAAAGTGAAAAAATAGGTGGGGGTTGCAGTTGACGCCACTTGCCAGGCTCATGAAGAGACTTTTTGTTACCCTTCTACCCTCCTCTTAAATGTGCTTGGCTCCTCTTGCCATACTCCTTCCCTCTCCGCATGCTTTATTTCCTGTGCCATGTGAAATCTAATAAACATCTTAGAACAGATAAAGTTTATGTTATACAGCAAGCAGAGACCTTTAAAAATCAGTTTCTGCAATAATCTTACTAGCCAGTTCTCTGGATAGGAGTCCTTTCAAATGCATGGCTTCTCTACAAAATTTGGAAGGACACATTTAGACATAAAATCTTCCAGATCCTAATTTAATTTTTCTGTGTCTAATAAAGAACTTTATTATATTTTGCAATTGTAAACAGCTAGATGAAGCAGCTGGTGCACAATAGTATACATGCCCTTTTTATATAGAACTGGCACCTTACATTTGAATGCAACTGTCTTGATGATACAGAAATAGGTTTTCATATAGAGCCAATTATAATTTTGAATTACAAGATGTAAAGACCAAGAAAATCTGCCATATAAGGCAGCAGGTCTGTAATGGTAGCTTCTATAGGACATGAAAATTCCATGGCTCCCAGAAGACAGCTAGTTAATAACGCACAGATTGTAATGTATTTGGTGATAGTTGCTTCAAGAGGCACTATACGGATATTAAGCTTGAAGATATTTTATTCATCATCTCTTTAACCTTCATTTGATACAGAGTCTAATATCATATATTGTTAGATATGACTTGCTGCCTCATTAGTATTTTACTAGTTTGAGCACACTGTAAGAGGATGGGTGACATTCACCAAGTTTCCACATAATTCACAAAAATTCAAGGTCTTTTGTTGCTTTCTGGATGCAAGGAGCTGTAAATCCAAGCAAAATTACAAATACAAATAGCAGGTAACTGCTTCTTATACAGCAGTGTATCTGTGTTCATTATATGAAAAACTTTCACTATACAAAGTTATCAGCTTTTTTCTATATTCAGTTTTCAAGTTATAGAGCAGCTAACCATTAATTTAATAAATACAACATCTATAATTTTAAAAAGGCAGTACAACTCCTGATGCCAGACTGCACTTCCTAAACAGAAGTACATTATTCCAGAAAATAAATTTTCAGTTTACAGTCATATCAAAAAGCATGTGTACTTCAGGTTCTTCTCATTATATGGTTCCTATTCATTTAAGATTGTCTTAGTGGTATTATCAGCAGCCCTTGGAAACAGCAGTCCAATAGGTTATGCCTATCAAGTGACCTCTGAATGTATGCATATCAAAAGTGACTTCTAAAAGTATGTGACATATAGTAAGAGTTGGCAGGAGAGACAATTCAGTACTTTTTGCTTTATTAAATTTTTCCTATTTATCCCTCCTATCAGGATCATATGAAAAGACTGAATTATGGGGTACCTAGATATGCAGTGACAAAATTGTGCAAGCAGCCCACTGGCATGTATCTGGTGCTCCCTGAAAATTTTTAGTCAGCTGTGAGTTAGCATAAATGGAAGAGCATGTTGTAGGGTCACTGAGTGCCATCTTGTAAAGCTTGGTCACAGGGAATATGTGACTGGATCATTGTGGAAAACAATTTGAAGAATCAGTAAAAAGTTAGGACAAAAGGTACCAATGTCTTTAGTTCAGAAGATTCATATGCCTACACATTGTGTAAATTTTTTAGGTGACTAAATTATAAATATGGTAATTGTTGTTGAGTATGTATTTTGAAATTGCATAGGGCTTGGAGGGAGACAGGGTGCTTTCAAATGAGGCCCAACCGGAGAATGAGACTTGACTTGCATATAAATGTGCTAATTTTGCTGTTTTATTCAGTTTTCTGGAACAAAGAAATAGGTCATGATATCTGGCAGTTGTTTGTGTGGACACAGCACTGCACTGTGTATTGTTGTTCTAGGCGGGCAGCCATATCACCTGGTGGTTGACAACTGGGTCCCACTGGTGAGCCAAATCCAAGATAGCATAGCCAGAGGGAGGAGCTCTGAGACCAGCTGATGTTCCTCTTACATGGTTTGGCAGCCAAATGGCAGCCACCTGAAATAACTAATGTACACTTCGGTGAAAACAAGTTGGTATTTTTAAGGCCCTCGAAAAAGGAACTAGGACATATCTAGAAATGTCTCGTGGTGTAAGAGAAATGCTGCAGTGAAGAGGGAATATGAAGGAGTTATTAGGCCTCCATGGGACAACAAAACCAGGAGATGTTTGAATCTTTGAGAGTGAGGAACATTGTTAATTACCCACCACAAATATCATTTGGCACCTGAGTTTTTTAGGAAGGAGGTGGTATGCCTTCCTGATTAATGGAGCATATGTCATTTTGGCCAGTATAAAAGACTGAATTTATCACACCCTATGAGGGGAGGGCAATATGATTCTAGAGATGGAGGTGTGTAAGGCTGAGAGCAATCCCCCACCAGATGGAAATAATTGGGAAGGAATGATTGCCTGCCCTCCGATTTATTGCCAGATATTTCCCAAATGAGCTAAAGATGCAACCCATATAAATTAATTTTTTTTGAATCTTATCTTTCCTGTAATCTTTCAGGTGGGTGGGGGAGGACTTCACTTGGACAGGTAGGAAAAAAATAGGTAGTGGCTCTTTTAAGGATAGCTGTCCCCTTGGATTGGAAGGTTGAAGGGAGGAGCACTGGGTGGACATGGGCAACAGGTCTCAGGTAAACCATTAACTCCTGTGCACCATTAACTCCTGTGCACCTGAGGCAGGGTATAGAAACCATGTTCATCTCTAGTCCAAACTCATGGCCAAATTAACAGATTCAAACATAGGATTAGGGGAGGGCTAGCCTTTTTTTTTCTATCTTATGGGTGTCCTACTAGCTATCTTTTATAGTGCTTTGAAAGAACATTTTCTGCATTCCTAAGTTAGCTATTGCAGGGCAGGAAATTTTCTACCACCCTGCCCTGCTCCATAGCATCTAGGGACCTGTTTAGGGAGATGAGGTTTAAATAACTTGAACAATTACATTAATACACATATTTTCTATACCAAAATGTAGGGGAAAGACCAGCACTTTCAGCTGCAATTGTGTGGTAACTCTTGCCAAATGCTAGCACATTTCCGCGAAACACTATGTAAATCTTCATTTCTATTTTATATGTGTGTGTGTGTGTATTTGTGTGTATGGGGAGGTGAATGTGTATATGTGTATATATATATATAAATGTGTGTGTATGTGTGTGTATATTCATATGTATGTAGTATATGAGTGTGTGTATATATATCAGTGTCTATGTACGTATGCATATGTGGGTGTGTGTATATGTGTGTATGTATACATGTGTATTTGTTTATGTATACACGTGTAAAGGTATACATTTGTATGTATGTATATGTATGTATGTATATGTGTTTGTATATATATGTGTGTATATATTTGTGTGAGTATGTATATATATGTAATAGAAAAGAATACCAGTGTGCTATGACTTGACTTATTGCACAACATAAAAGTTAATTTAATGATAAGATATGTAAAGGACAGCACATGCTACTGTGAAATTGTGTCTAATAATAGACTCTTAAAAGTACAATACCTATTTTAATGAACAAAGGAGTTATGGAATGGTTTATTTATACATTTTGGGACTTTCTGTCTCAGATAATTCTATAGAAATTGCGAACAAGAATTGCTTCACTTATCACCAAAATGTAGCTTTCTGTATGCACCCGCTGGACCTCGATCATCCGGTCCCTTGCCGCTCGGCTCTAGATTTTGATGATGGTTTTCTGCTCCATCCCAATGGTATTAGGGCCATGAGTTCTCACCTCAGGCAGTCTTATCCCCTCCTAATCCTGCCTGCCACGACTTTGATGACCCTATCAGTTGGGGGTGGGGGTCCAACTGCCCAGGTTTGGTTATCTCAGGGCAAAGAGTGATAGTTTTCACGAGGCTCCCACCTCCCCTGTATCTCGCCCTATACCCAGCCACGATGGTATGCTGGTGTTGTTTTCTGCGGCCAGCCCTCACTATATGAGATCGTATCCCTGGGTCTCACTCGATCCTGGGCCGTATGGCCAAGTCATACTAGGCCCTCTAGATCCTCGGCTTTTCGTAGCCCTCTGCCTTATTTTTACACCAGCATCCAGGGCGATAAAAATAACAAAAGGAAAAGACGCTAGCAACAAAACTGCTTACAGCCTCCCAATAATCCACTAATCACTATCCTGGGGCATCTTAGTTACAGCGTATCCCCCCCATGATTATACCGTCCCTCCACCGACTGCTCCCTTAATGCTACCTATTCCCTACCCCTAGTGTACCCTGTATAAATCCAACCTTGACGTCCCTTCCGCCTTGGAAAAGAAACCTTCCTCCGAAGGACTCTCCCGGGTCTTCCATCCAGGACGTGATGGTCTTAGCTAGCCTCTTAACCGTTCACCTCTCCCCTGGGCAATTCGCTGGAACCAGACTCTGTCTGTGGGGACACTGCTGTAGGCTCTCCTTGTGGCTTTAGGATGATATGCAGCCTGGCCACCTCCGTCTTTCTAAGTCTGGTAACAGCATCTTTATATTGATGCTTCTCAGGGCATTCTCCTCCCCTATGGGCAGCGTTCTTCAGCTCTCCCTCCTCCTCGGTGGGTCCAGGAGATACTTTCCGTGTGCTCTTTCTCAGCCTCTCCTCCCCTTCCGTCTTGCTGTTTCCCCTTCTTATCCTTCCATGCCGGCTCTCCTCCCCTTTCTCTCCAGCTGGTTTCACTTTAAAAAAACCGTGGCTAATGAACCGCATGGGTCCCGCCGCTGCTTCCAGTCTGGCCACGGTTCCTACAGTAGGTAGGGCGTTTTTACTTGTTTTTTCTTTTCCTATGTTTTCCCTGGGGCGTGTTGTCCCCCAGAGCCCCTCCTTGACCCTTCGGGGTCCATGTCCTACCCTTTTCCTGGGACACTGTAAAATAAAATTGCTTAACTGTAACCCTTGATGAGCCAGGGGAGAGAAAGAGAGAAAATAATATTATATGTAATTGAACTTATTAGGGTGAGTTTATATGAGCATAAGTATTATTTAATCAATTAGAAACCTGTACTCCTGTCCAAACTCCACAATTCTTTAAAAATATGATATGAGATTTCAAATTACTTGAAATCTATAGGGCTTGGCTTATATATCATCTGAGAATCATTATATCCAGCTGCAATAGTGTGTTTTGATTCCTTGATGGAATTTTGGTTCATTACTGATCACTCAAAAGAGTACAGAAGAGCTAGGCAGCTTGTAGAAAAGTTGTTTAAGAGGGGACATATAACAGTCTTCACATACTTAAAGGGCTGCCATAAAGAAGAAAAACTCCTTTTCTCTCAACTCAGGGAGTGAGATGAGGACCAATGACTTGAAATTGTAATGAAGTAAGCTTAGCCTGTATATCTGGAAAAAACTTCTTCATTTCTTCATAATGGTGAGGCAGTAGAATAGACTGCCTAGGGAAGTTGTGGACTCTCCATCACTGTAGGTGTTCAAGAATAGGTTGGACAGCCACTGGTCAGGGATGATCTAGGTGTAGATATTGCTATGTTCTACCATGGGTATTTCCTGTGCTTCTGGGCTTTGCCCATTTTCTCTTATGCATGTCAGGATGTTTTTAAGCCTTCCTCAGAGATGCTGGATATTGGCTACAGCTAAGGCTGGGGACTTTGACAGAGGTGTGATAGTGCTCCTGCTGGGACCAAACTAGAGGTTCCGGGCTAGAGGGTCTTGCGTTTCCATTAAGAGTCAGACCAATCTCCATACTTGGGGTCAGGAAAGAATTTTACCTGATGGTAAGATTAGTACAGACTGTGGGGGGTTTGTCTTCCTCTGTAGAGGGGGCATGGACCTCTATCTGGTACCTTCTGAAAATATATTGGAAAAAAAATTCTAGAAGGAGGACATTGGCTGCCATGGTTCCCCTGGTTTACCTGTGGCAGGTTAGGGTGTTAGGTCTGTGTTGTGTCAGGATTGATGGTAGTTTTATATACAGTTTTGATTATGGTTGTATGGTATCATTTGCACAAGGATGATCCTGCCTTAGGCAGGGAGTTGGACTAGATGACCTATGGAAGCCCCTTTCAGCCCTACTTCTCTATGACCATGATTAAAATTAAAGGTAGGGTGTTTGCATTTGGACATAGCTGGTTAGGTACTAAGCTGCCATGTGTGAGTGATTAATCGTAATATTTAAAGAGTCACATTAAGCATAGGCTTTTTAAATCTGGCCCAAAGTAAAGAGGGAATTTTTCATTACTGAAGACCAGAGAGATATTAAAACACCTTAGATTTTTTCAGCTTTAGTGTTAATCAAAGCCTCGGAATTTTCACTAATAAAGCATTGTTTATTTTGGAAGGAAATTCATCACTGGCACTTGCACAACATGTCATATACTATCTGCCAGCTTAGGCATTTGGTTTAAGATGCAATGGCAATAATTCAGCGATTTGTTCTCTACTGAAAGATTTTTGCAGTTCAGGAAATCATGGAATCCCATGTCCCTAGCAGTATGCTGCTTAGTACAATGAAGGTTTTTGAGAATTTTCTGAACAGCACTTCTGGCTGTTTTCAAGCCAAACCTCATAGAAAAAGAAATTGAGGTTTCTAAAGCATCACTATTTAATGTATAAAAATTCCATGAAGGGCCACAATATAGTCAACATCATCAGATTTCACTTCAGTTAAGGGGATTTCTGTCACTGAGAATTCTCTTATCTAGGAAACGTGTATTGCAGTGTTAAAGTATTTGAGTTCTTTGTGGGTTATATGTCATAATGATTCACTGCTGTGTATCTTGCTGTGTATCTTAACTTTTATAGAGCAAGTGCAAAGTGGCTGTAAAATGCACACAGAACAGACTATGCCTTTCATTTACCATGGTAATAACATTTTGCTCATACTTTATTCATTCTTTCATTCTTTATTCATTCATTTTTTGCACAGAAGAATATGTGGATTTACAAAGTGTAAAGTGATTGCAAATCAAGCCTCTTCTCTACTATGAATAAACAGTAAAATATGTTTGCTTTCCTTTACTCAAGCTTTTTCTAATGAGATGGAGGTAACTTTATTTCTAGGCACTATCATTTGCAGTGAGGATTCAAGAGATGTGTATCTGCTGCTGAAGAAAGAACTTCGAATTATCCTGTGGTACTGTAGTGCTTTAGGATGCCTTTATTATGTGACTCCTCTGTCCCCGTCCCCCCCCCCCCCCCGCAACCTATTTTAAGAGACGAGGTCTCATTTATACATGCTGGGAGTATTGTAGGGATTAAGTCTTCTTTTATTAACAAGATTTTTAGGGATTCTGATTATAAGCCTTAAAGTCTTGTGACTAGAAGCCAGATCATATAAATATAACAAAGGACAGGATAATTGCAGCAATATACATGAAAGAAACAATTGTACATGTCTTGCCAGGCAGAAAAGAGACAACAGCTGCTACATCGATAAACTACTTCATAGTTTTAAGTGTCAATCTCTGCTTTAAGGACTCATATATTTTACATATAATGCTCATTGAATAAAATTGCTTTTGACTCATGTAAATTCATTAAAAATGATATATCTAATTGACTGCCTGTTTCAAGTATAAACTATATAAATATCTCTTAGAGCAAAGACTGGTGAGGTTTTGTGGATCAAATTCTTGGTCTGCATGTCTTAACATGACCAAAAGTCTTTCTATGAGACTGGGCTTTACTAAAGGTGGTTGTGCCGTGCAGTCAGAAGTAGCCATGTATAGTATCTGTAGCTGGGACTTTTTTTGGTTGCTTCTCTGATGCCTGAGTTAACTTGACACTTAGGTAGAGTAGCCAAAAGACTTGATATAGTCCAAATCTTCTGCATTAGACTCCAGTCAACGCATTATTCATTCTTCTGTTCAAGTACTGTCAAGTGTTAGAGATTCCTGTAACTGAATCCTGTATGTATACTCATTTCTGACCATGCTTTTGGCTGATTCATTCTGTATGTGTCCTACAAAGCATGTTATCTTGTTGTTTCTGCTAAAATGGGGATAGATAATCTTTAACTGGTATGAATGGAAGAGTATATGAAATAGTTACAGAATGTAATGATTCCCTTTTTTAGAGCCTAGACAGGAAAATTCCCCCCTACAGTGGTACCATATTTAGTTGAATCCAAGACAAGTCCTCCCCCACCACCCTGCCCCAAACAAGATGGGGTTGGTGGTGGTGGGGAGGTGGGAAAGCTTGTCTTAGATTTAAGTACTGGCCTGGGGTAAGAGGTGGCTCAGCTCCAGCTTTGGCCTCAAGGTCATAGCTTGTCCCAGGCTAGGAAGGCCTATGGAGCAGGGGAAAAGGGACTCATGGCTGGGGGAGTAGATATGGGACATGTGAGGCATGTGATGAGGATAGGGGAAGCACAGGAGACAGCCTGCAGCTTGTACCCCTTCCCCTGTACCCCAGGCTAACCATTAGGTTCTGGCTCCTGTCCGGGTTCCAGCCCCAGCTGAGCTGGGACCTCTGCAGCTGTTTTTTGCCTAGCTGGTCTGGTCTGGGGCTGGGGACATGGCTATGGCCACTGCCACTGCTGTCTACCCTGGATCTGCATCCAGGCACACTCTAGAGCCACTCCAAAGTGTGAGACCAGATACTGGGAGGATAGGTGGCAGGGAGGCAGGCACACTTACGGGGTTAAGAGGTTGGATAACAGACAGTAGGAGACAAGGGGACAAGATGAAGAGAAGACAGGTAGCAGAGGTACAAGGTTTAGCTCATCAACCCCTGCCATGGATTTTCCCTGACAGATGTTGTGGGGGAAGGGCAGACAGATTTAAGACAATCTTGCCATAATTATAGATTCTATACGAGGAAAATTATAAAAATTTCATAATTTTCCATGTATAGAATCTAATTACTGGGTGGTGTCTTAAATTCAGTCATCTTGGAATTAGGGATATGTGGTGAATAAATGGGAGTGCATTACAGGTTATATTTCATCCATAATAGTGAGTATTTTCTAAGAATGGGGCTGTAGTGACTGGGGAAGGAAGCCTGAGATGATTTCCAATTCAACCTTAGTAAAATTGCTTAAGTTTTATTAAAATTTCTTTCACAGTGAACCAAACCGTTGAAGCTTTTCATATAACAAAATATTGTTGTTTCTTTTCTGGAAATATCCCTATTATATGAGACTATAACCTGAAAATCATAACACCGTAATTATTTTCAGGTGGAATTGTGATTTAAAATTAAGAGGAGAGAGAGTATGACAGTATTGGCAGTGTTAAAATGACGTTTATCCTCTGATAGATTGTATGAGATCTGTCAACATGTTGATGAAACCTGACAGAAAATGTCAAATATTGTTGTGCATCAACTGGAAAAATGAGAAAACAATGCCTCTTACTGAAAAAGTATAGGGGAGACTAAAAAAAGCTTCTCACCTTCTTGACATACAGCTAAATGCATGGAGACCTCACCAGATTTTTTAATATGATTTGAAGGTGTGGAGTCAAAATTACAATATTATAACACTTTGATTATTTCTGTCATAATGCCCTTACGAGAAAGATACTCTACACTTTATGCACATGCCTCTTAGTATGACATTGCCATAGAATAATAGGCAGTTGTTTTATCATATAACAACTCATTTTACGCTGAGATGCCATCACAGAAGCAAGATTTACAGGGTAATACTGTCACAGAATCCTTTGCCCATGACACTTTAAGACATAATGTCATGAATTTGACATGGTCATGAAAGAAATAAGTTCCTCCCTTGCCAATCCTCTTCTCCTCCTTTTTTCTTTCTATTTCTAAAGCACCTGTCACCCTACTGTCTAGATGTTTAAACACTAGTAGAAACAAAAAATCAGACAGATTTGTCCAGAAGACAGTTAGCTTTTTTATCCTTCTGTTGAATTTTGTCATTAGTCTGTGTCTGAGTACTTTGCTGGCTTTTAATCCTCTTCCAGTTACTTCACAAATCATTTGACTAGAGTATGAACTGAAAATGGTAAGGGTTAAGTTTATCCTGATTTATTTTGGAATGATATACTGGTACCTTTGTCTTCTTTTTGGAAGGAAAACAAAAGCAAAAGCAAATCTTATTCTGGTTTTCTTTGGTTTATGTGACAGATCTTTTTAGTAGCAGCATGCCTGGTGATCGTAGCTGCTGTGGTGGCCCATTGAAGGACTGATAGCATGATTCCACTGCAGTGTTTCTTAAGCTGATCTATTACTCCATGGACAGCTTAGGCAGGCTTTAGACCCACCAATTTTTAATAGGTTTTCTTTGGCTCATTTGTCTCCAGAGACATAGGTTCAAATTACTGCACTTAGGCCATACTAAGAGCACTTAAAACGTAAGTGTCTGCATGTTCAAAGCTCATTAACTAATGCTAGGTGTCCTCTGAGAGTCTCAAAGTTACACCACTTCAGGCAAAGGTTAACTGTGCTACCTAACTTCTGTTAGGGTAATTTCAGTCTACTCCACAGAAATAAAATGAGTAATTTGCAGTCTTCCATCCTCCCAGGATGCACCACATCCAGCCTCCTCCTTCTCCTCCTGCCCCGGTCAGAGCTGGAACTCAGATGCCCTGGTTCTAAATCACGCCCCTACCTGCCAGCCCTCTTAGTCACATCCCTGCCCACCCATGGCAAGTCAGAGCTGTACAGGCAAGAAATTATACTAACCCTTAACATGGGACAGCTCACCACTCATTGTGCCTTTAGCAGTACTTAAGTTTCCACAGATGTAGCAAGTTCTCAGTGTAACATGTAACTTTACTTATAGTTCTTCTAATGTACAAACCACATCTGCTGCCTTAGAGGGAAGGGGGATAATAAATGAGATATTTATTTCTTGATAGGCTAACTTAAGGAGGGCATTCTTGCCACTGTCAGCAAGGAAGTACTAGTCCCTTTAGGGAACATACGAGTATTACATTTCTACTGGTGGAATGGCAGTTCCACCAGAAGAAACTCCGAGTGTACAAGTGTTCAGCTTCTACCAGTAACTGAAATTGCAGGTCCAATAGAAACATCCACCTTATCCAGTGAGGCAGAAGATGCCTTTGATAGAGTTTCTATTAGAAACATGAATGCTTGTACACTTGCATTATCAATAGGGAGCTACCATGCCACCCTCTGGTTTCCCAGTGTGCTTTGCTTCTGCTTCTCCTTTCTCTCTAAGGAGATAGTTTGTGCCTCAGCTGGACTCGACTGCTCCAGCTGAGGAGAAGATAAATCTCTCCCTGAATCAATCCCAGACCTCTGGCAGTAAATCAGAGCATTTGGGGACAAATGTAGGGTCTAAGGTTTAGGAAGTATGGTCAGGGGACTTGGGAAAAGGTGGGGAGGCTCATGGTGTCCAGGTTACTGGCCTCTCTCCATAGCCCCAAGGCTTTAAAGTTCTTGACCCCACTGACCCTGAGTAGGTGTGATGAAATGTCCTTTCAGCACTTCCCTGGACAAAGACCCTGCAAACTCCAGACTCTATGAAATTCCCTGAGCCCCCTAACTAACCCCAAAAACCTCAGACCCTATGATGTTTCCTAGTCCTCTGACTAATCCCCACCAGAGACCTGAACACCTCAGGCTTCCCCCTCATTTCTGACCTCTGACCCTTCACCCCCCTCACAAAGGCATCAGACCCTAGATTGGCCCCTTAGCTCTATGATTCAATCATACTAACACAGTCCACCAATCTGGCAATCCTAGTGGGTAGAGCTGTACATGGAGTGGGGGATTGCAGGGATAAAGGTCAGAAGTCACAAGTTTGGAGTTAAAATGCAAAGCCAAAGTCAGAAGCTAGGAATCAGAAAACTAGGCCTTTGTTATACATTGTGCTTTGAGCTGCTCAAATGTTGTTTAGTGTTAGTGCTAGCTCAAGTCTGCCACCTACACAGCTGTGACATGCCACTAGAGAACTGACAAGCAGGGGCTTGACTAGGAACTAGTGATGTGTGTGACCATTATAGGGCTGGTGACAGGCTTCTAGCTCTGCTTTAGATGGGGGTCTGTGAGAGATGGATTGGGGCAGGGCAGAAACAAGAAGCTTGGAGGTGGAGAACTAATAGGCTAGGGTAGGTAATGAAATGAGATGTAGAAAGGAAATGGGGGTGGGGGAAGGATGGTAAATTGAGGGAAGTCAGCCACTGAAGGATAAAATAAGAAGTAAAAAAGAAATAATTTTAAAAAGAGGAAGTAAAGTAAATAAGATCTCTTGTTTTAGTAATTTGGGATTGGGGTGTTGCAGGTACTGGTCACGGTTTCTGGGATATCTGGGAGGTAAGAGAAGTGTGGGAAGGAAATTTTGGGGGAGTTACTTCCCCTGCCCCAGGAAAGTAGCCCCAACTCATGGGGACCCACTCTCCTCCCCTTCCTAGTTCCCTGCTCAATGTCTCCTAGATCCCAATCCTTGACCCATCTGTGACTGCAACCTGGCTAGGTAGCTTGCACTATGCAGGCTGTCTGCACAGGTTTGCACACCGGGGTTGGGAAGGTCACACCCCTGGGGGCAGAAGGGAGAGTATGACTGAGCAGAAAGTAAATTCCTGCCTCTGTAGACCCAAGACCCCTTGAAAGGCTGGTTCATGTTGGTGGCTTGCATTCCCAGCAGGGACTGGTCAATGCTGTATTGGTGTGAGGGGGGTCAGGTCTGGGAGATCATGTTCCCACCCTTCTGCAGACAGCATTTACAGGTACCCACTGGAAAGAGAGCCTACTGCCACCTCCCACAGCAGCACCCAACATGAACCTGCCAGCCTTCAATCCCCAGTCCCACCAGCACTTAACCCACTAGCACCCAACCCTGTCCAGGCTTACCTCACCTGCACTGGAGCTGTGTCTGTCAGTTGATTTCAGAGGGGTAAGGCTCCATTGTGGGCTGCTGGAGGAGAAATTTACATGGCTGAAAAGACAGCTGGAAGGAAGAGAATGGGAGCTGTAAGTGGGAGGCATGGTCCTTTGGGACTGCCAGCCACTCAGTCCTGATCCATGCCTTTGGGTGGTCATCTCTTTCTGGCTGGGGTAGCCAGCAAAGCAAGCTGGAATGTGTGCACCTTAGTGCTGTCAGCAGTGTAAGGTGTCTGCAGAGCACTCAGGATGATGCTTGAAACATTCTTTACCAATAGGGTTTCCAACCACTCGGACTAAACTTCCACGGATTTATTTGAATGCTTGCATATACTATTAGAAGCTGAAGGTGGATGAAATGCTATCCTTTCTGTCATGCACATTGGACTACGTCTCAGGGAAACACTGTATAGTATTTGCTGAAAATAGATGATCTCATATCCATTTGGAAAGCATATCATTTTGGGGTAGATACAATACTGTTAATATACTCTAGTACTTATTAAAGAAGTGAATAGGAATGGACTGTTCATATAAAAATAATGAGTATGCTTTAGCAATTGTGTGAGTAATGAAGCACAGCATCATTTGCAGGAGTTCTAAAAATATAAATATCTTCACTTGCCTTAAATCTGAGAGCATATATATTTTATAAAGGTATTAATCGGGACCTTGGGAAGTTCAACTGAAGGGCAGTGTGGCAGCACGTGACCTAGGGGTGCCGTGAACTTCCCTAGCACCCTGCTACCAGGCCAAATTGGTTTTAAATGCACCCTCTTTATCTCGCCTGCCACATCTGTGATGTTAATATGTTAAAGGGAGGCTGCCTTACTAACCTCTTTGGCACGGTGCCTTGATGTGGTCTCGGTCTAGTCGCCTGGTGCACTCCAACCTGTGGAGCTACACGTGAGTCCTACAGTCACCCATGCCCTCACGGGTCCCTGGACTCATCTCCGTTGCCTGCCTGTGCCCTCGTGGGTGCCTCCTGGCTTCTCCTGCGGCTCCTGCCCCCACCGGGGCCGGTCCCCCCACGGCTCTCGCAGCCCACACCGGGGCCTTGCCTCGCAATCCCCTGCAATTGAGGCTCAGGTGGCTGTAGCCGTGCCTGGCCCCCAGACCCCTTTCCTGGGTCTCACGCCCACTGGGCTCCTCACAATCGAGGCTCAGATGGCCATAGCCGTGCCTGGTCCCCAGACCCCCTTTCCGGGTCTTGCGCTCCACTGGGGCTTCTCGCCTGCGCCCACACTGGGCTCCTCCTGATTCTGCCCACACTGGGGCTGGGGTCGGGACACCCCAAAACGCAGCACCCTCTCCAGTGCCAGGAACCCCCCCCCCCACTACTGGGGAGCTCCTATGAGGCCTCCTCCAACCCCTTATAACCTCACCCGGTCCTCTGGTGTAACAATAAACAATCAACATAATAACCCAAGCCAATGAGCTGTAACTCAAACATAAGTCTCCTGGCTAGAACCTAACTCTAAACAAATGTTCTCTACCCCACGCCATATTGCATCTGTAACAAATGACTTATACCTCCTGGCCTTTCTCCTTTCTTTCCTTTCAGGGTCAAGCTCTTTTCCTCAACCTAACCGTACCCCTTCAACCCAGCCGCCAGTCAAGAGAGGGAGGGAGAGACAGAGAGAGAGCTTCCCTAGCCTCCTGTCTCTGTTTTATGGCGGTCAGCCTTGCCCCTTCCGGTCAGCTAGCCCACAAGGTGCCAGCCCTTAGCTCCTCCTGGTTGGCCTTAGCAACCAGCAGCTGAGCCCATACTACTGCTTTTCAGTAGCAGGCACCTTTGTGCCCTGCTACAGGCAGTTTGGGGCTATTTATGGCTGATTTCATCCAGCCCACACAGCTGGACCAGTGGTGGCAGTTTGGTGATCAGGGAAGTAGAAGCTAGGTCAGAACCATGCCAGCTGTAATTGAGTGTCACTGCGGACTGGGTTGCAAATGGTAGCCCATCTTTGGACTGAGCTGTGTTAGTTTGGCCTGCCCCTCCTGAAAGATTGTGGACCCCTGCTGCAGAGGGCCACTGACTTCCAACATGCTCCTATTGATGGGATACTTGAGATGTTATGGTAGGGTTTTATTGCTTCCCTCCTCCTTACTCTTATTGTGAAAAAGAAATGTTCAATCTTAGATTTCAGAGGGATTTTTAGGTAGTCAAAGTTATTATTTAGTGCAGACCATCATATAGTAAAGCATTTTGCTTGTTTCTGTATTCCTTGTATGTCAAGAAGTCCCATCTATTGAAGTTTTCATTGTAGATTCTATATAGAATTTAATATTTGAATTGCATGTACAAAAAAGTAATCTGCTGAATATGAAACCAGGTTGCTTTGCATACCTTAGCCAGTAGGGAAATACAATGACCACTTATTAAGAAACTAATTCTGAAAGGATGGAAATATTTTTAAAATCTTTTTTTCCAATGCTAATATGTCCTTATGAAATAGTTTTGTAAAGTAATAACATTACAATAACAGAATATTAACAGAGTCAAGCTAATACTCAGTTTCTTTACTGACCTGGATACTGTTTGTTGGGGTTTTTTTATCTGACAGTAGCCAGATATGATTTGGGTTTATGGATATACAGTGTATTCCTCCGTCTAGAAAGTTTTCAGTAGATGTTGCTTATTCTTTCAGGTTTAATCACTTGCCTTTTTGGAAAATCAAACTAATATGTGAATAAGATTTCCTTTCATCTGGATACAATGCATGGGTTTCTTGAATAAAGTTCTTTTTCTCCAGCAGTTGATTTTAATAAGATCAGTCATCTCTTATATACTTTGAATATTTTGCATGCTGCATATATGCCCAGAGGCCTTCACTAGCTTCTCTCAATATACACTTTCTTTTTTTATGTTTGTTCTTTGAGATTAGATTTCTATCTAATAAAAGATGCTGCCAGCTACCCTGAGGGTCACATTGTATAATTTATGGGTTAAAAAAACCCACTTCGTGAATATTGCTATCTCAGCTACCAACCTTTCTGCCTGTGTTACAATCTACTCTTGGAAGAGAAGAAAGAACTTTGATGAACCTGTAGAACTTCTGCTGTGACTTATATCCCTGAGGTTATCCAAGCAGTAGGGGCAGACATTTAATGCTTTTTCTCTTACTATGTCATTTACACATCAGAGGAATATTTTCTGCATTCATCTGAGTTTCATTTCGATACATGCCTTGGTCTCTCAGTGCCAGCCACATGCCTCTTTAATACCACTGGGAACTGAGTGTTGCAATCTGAAAGTAATGTTCATCAGGAATTAAAAGAACTTCACAATATTCTGTAATTTTAACCTCTAGCGTATGTGTGTGTTTTTGTTTTCCTTTATCCATGTTAATCCAGTAGCGAGATTTCTGAAGCAGAGATTTGGTGTCTTTCTCTAAAAACAAAACTAATAAATAATAGAATGGCATTGTCATGGCGTGGGGACCTAGGAGTGGCTGTGATCTCCCTAATGCCCCCTACCGTGCCAAGTAGGTGATTCAGCACCCTCTTTCTCTCCCAGCACATCTTTGATGTTGTCTAAATTTTATAAAGGAGGCTGCCCTTTGTCCCCTTGGACACAGTGCTATGTTAATCCTGTCCCCTGTTCTATATGGAGTGACAGGTGCACCCCGGCCTTATGGGCTATGCGTGCCTCCAACCTCCCCTGTAGCATGCCCCAAGCCTTGCTGATGTACCGGACGTTGTCTGGTCAGTTTCCTTCCTGAGCCCTGACTGGTGCCCCCAGGCTTGTCACGCAACCGGCGCCCCTCTGCTTTCTGCCCCATGACTGGCGCCCTGGGCTTGTCACACAACCGGTGCCCTGACTGGCGCCCCTAGGCTTGTCACACAACCGGTGCCCCTCTGCTTTCTGCACCCTGACTGGTACCCCTAGGCTTGTCACGCAACCAGCGCCCCTCTGCTTTCTGCCCCCTGACTGGTGCCCCACTTGTTAGCCCTCTCGGGCCTGCTCAATATGTCTGCCACTCTTAGGCCCGCTTAATATGCTCGCCCCTTCCTGGGGCTCCTCCGCATACAGAAGGTGCCCCCTGAGTCCTGTCTCTCCGCACACGTGCCCTCTCCGGGCTTTCTGACCACGCACTCGTCCTCACTGGGCTCGTCTTTATAACAGCACCTCACCCTGGGTTTCACTTCATGTATGCCCCCTGGGTCTTAACATGAACACCCTCCGGGTGTTTGGCTGGTGCCCACACTAGTTCTCTTAGAAACTGAGGCTCAGGTGGCTTAGCCGTGCCTGGCCCCTCCAAAATCGTCTGTTCCCCTTCTCAGGGTTGGGGTATTGCACCCCTAAACTATGGTGCCCGGCTGGCACCAGGGCCTCCACCACTGTGGAGCCCTACTGAGCTTTCCCGACACTACCTCTCTGGGTCAGAGTCGGGACACCCCCAAAGTGCAGCGCCCTCTCCAGCGCTGAGAGCACCTCACTTTACTGGGGAGCTCCTAATGAGGCCTCCTCCACCCCTACAGCCTCACCCGGTCCTCCAGTGTAACCATAACTAAACAGAACCATAAGCCAATCAGCTGTAATGCAACAATAAGTCTCCTGGCTATAACATACAATCTAGGCCCACCCGGCTTTCCTGCAAAATCTTCCCGTTAGGGTTCTTTCCCCTCATACCATGGTGCAGCCGCTTAGGTGCTCAGGCTGCTTTGCTCGACTCTGCTGCAGGGCTCTGGCTCCTCAGGCTGCCAGAAAGGAACTGCCGGCCAGGCTTCAGCCTGGGCTGTTTGTAAAGGCCAGGCCCAGCCCTCTTCTGGTCACTGACCCACTGCAGTTGCCATGGAGGCCAACACCTGTTCTCTCATCATAGGAACAGGGCACCAGAGTGCCCCTGTGACAGGCATTTAATCATTTCTGCCATAGAAGACTACCATTTTACATATTTTTGCAAAGCTTGCCCTTTAGATACATTACACAAATGAATTGCATGAGTATAGTAAAGATGTTTGTTTGTCTTGTCTAAGCTGTTATAAGTATTTACACAGTCACATCACATTTTAAATGAGAATAAAGCAGTTTGAGCTTTGAAATGTTATTAATCAGCACAGGAACTTTTATACACTGATTTGACTGAACATGTGCCAACATGCCATTTTGGGTAGAAAAGTAATAGTGTAGTTTTCTCAGTTTTTGATAAGATAAAATATTCCATTGTTTTCTTGTTCTGAATTACCTTTTGCTATGGTCTTTCCTTCCTTTTTGTACCTTTGTGACAAGGTACTCAGTAACATGTACCGATTTCATTAGAGCACTTCTGCTATGGCCTTGAAATTGTGACTGGACTGTCACCCATTCCCCCTCTGTTATGGTGACAGCAGACGGTTTCAAAGGTCAGATCAATTAGCATGGCAATTTGGATCATATGATGCTAGATTTTATGGTAAACTTTCAATTTCTTTGTATAACTGTTGAGACTGTTTTTCTCACTTGGTGACAAATAATATATTTTTATCAACAATTTATCACCAAAGAAAATTAGTAATATTTTCACAGATAGAACTCATTACATATGCTTAATAGAACAAATATATGTATGCCTTATGTAAAGAGAATATCAGTATTTTGTAACCTTATAAAATGTGATGGGTCAGAATATCTGAGAGAGAATTCTATGCTTCCACGTGTATAGGATAAACCTTTCTATCCCATATATTGTTAATGTTTGAATTATAGATACATGAGGATAGCTACATATTTGGTTACTTACATTACTTGAATTCACTTTCTTTACAAAAAAGCTACATCAAGCTTTGCCTCTTTCTTTCCAAGGAACTGATATAATGCTTACAGAAGTAAAAGTAAAGACTTAATTCCCCCTTCAGTGTACTAGGTCTCATAGGCATGCTAGTGTCCTCCACAATCCTTATGCAGCCTTCCTAACAAGTCAAGAGATAAATATATTTTAATATCATATCTCACGTAATAGTTACCAAACATCATCACCAGCTGTAATTCTTCTTGAGTCAGAAAATTTAGTATTTTCTTTCCCACCAGGATTAGTATAACTTTAAAAATCAGTATCCCCGGGTGAATACTTGCAAATTTAAAATTCAATTTTCACAAATTCAATAATATTAGCTTGACATTTGTAATGTCACAAAATATCCCTGGCACTCATCTAATGGACTAAATTATTTACAGAAAATGAAAGTTCTTTCTGATTTTGGTTACTTTGTTTTCTGAATGTTAAACTTGAGATAGCTGTGGAGTATTTGATTTTTAAAACTTGCTGAATATTCAGCACTCCATCTGAAATCAATATGAGGAGCAGGTGCCCAAACACAAATAATCTCAAATTGGGTGCCCCAAAAGAGACCCATTTTGAAAATGTGGTTGTAAATGATTTATCTAGTGCCTGAGCTGGTGACAGATTAAGTAGGCTTCTAGTCTTATGTCTGTTGGGTCTCATTCTGGTGCTGTAATTCCTGGCTAATAATTCATAGAGTCATAGAACCATAGAAAATTATGGTTGGAAGGGACCTCAGGAGGATATCTAGTCCCCCCGCCGCTCAACTAAGGAACATCCCCAACTAGTTCATTCCAGCCAAGGCTTTGTTGAGCCTGGCCTTAAAAAACCTCCAAAGATAGTGATTCCTCCACCTCCCTAGGTAACCCATTCTAGTGTTTTACCACCCTCCTAGTGAAAGTATTTCCTAATATCCAAACTATCCAAATGCCCCTTGCTGCAACTTGAGACCATTGCTTTTTGTTTTGTCATCTGCCTCTACTGAGAACATCCTCTTTGGAACCCTCTTCAGCTAGCTAAAGACAGAAATCAAATACCCTGTCTTCTCTGCTGCAGACTAAATAAGACCAGTTTCCTCAGCCTCTCCTTAGAAATCATGTGCCCCAGCCCCCTAACTATTTTTGTTGCCTTCTTCTGTATTTTCTCCAGCTCGTCAACATCCTTTCTTTAGTAGGGGGTCCAAAACTGGAAACAGTACTCCAGATGTAGCAGAAGAGAGTGGAATAATTACTTCCAATGATCTGCTGGCAACACTCCTACTGATTCAGCCCAATATATTTTTAGCCTTTTTGGCAACGAGGGTATACTGTTGTTTCATATCCAGCATATTGTCCACTGTATCCCTTAGGTCCTTTTCAGCAGAACTGCTGCTTACCCAGTAATTTCCCAGCCTGTACCAGTGTGTGGGATTGTTCCATCCTAAGTTTAGGACTTTGCACTTGTCCTTATTGAACCTCAATGAGATTTCTTTCAGTCCAATCCTCCAATTTGTCTCTCTGAATCCTAGCCCAACCCTCCAATATATCTACTACTCCACCAGCCTTCTGTCATTTGTGGACCTGGGTGAGGGTGCACTCTGTCCCATCTTCCAGATAGTTAATAAAGATATTGAACAAAACTGTCCCCAGACCAACCCCTAGGGCACTCCCATTTGATACCAGCAGTGAAATAGACCTCAAGCCATTGATCACTGGCTGTCAAGCCCAATGATCCAGCCAGCTTTCTATCCATCTTAAAGTCAATTCATCCAGCCCGTAATTCCTTAGCTTGCTTGCAGGAATGTGGGCATGGGGGAGGTGAGGCATATCAAAGCCTTGTTAAAGTCAAGCCTTGCTAAAGTCTAGATATATCATGTCCACTGCTTTCCCCGCATCCACAGAGCTAGTCATATCACAGAAGGAAATCAGGTCTGTTAGGCATGACATTCCCTTGGTAAATCCATGCTGGCTGTTTCTGATCACCTCCCCTTGTGGGGTCTTCTCCCTACTGGGGTCCCTGGCATGCCAGCTGGAGGAGCTCCAGGATGCAGTCCAGAAACTGTGTGCCATCAGGGACTGTGAGCAGGAGATAGACTCCTACTGCCAGGCCCTTTTCCCCTGGGAGTCTCCCTCTAGGACAAGGGAGGACTCGGGGACCTCCACTTCTGTCCAGCCATGGGGTTGGACCAAGATGGTCAAGGGCCCCAGGGCCGACTGCACCAAGGCCCCTGCCTCGCTGGAGCTTTGCAACAGGTATGAGCCTCTTGCAGCCCCAGCAGAGCCGGCTGAGTTGCCAGTTCCTGCAGGCAACACAGAGAACACTGTAGCTACCATCCCCACTCTCCCCAAGACTAAACGCAAAATGTTTGTTGTGGGAGACTCCATCCTGAGGGGGACTGAAGGGGCAATCTGCTGCCCCAACTCCTTAGCCCAGAAAGTTTGCTGCTTCCCGGGGGACAACATCCATAACATTGTGGAGAAGATCCATAAACTTCTCCAGCCCTTAGACCTCTATGCCATGCTCCTCATCCATGTGGGCACCAATGACATGGCTCGGAGTGCTCCTAGCCAGGTCATGAGGTGCTTCAGAAATTTGGGTGTGGGGCTAAAGGGTCTGGGGGCACAGGTGGTGTTTTCTTCGATCCTCCCAGTCTCAGGCTATAGGCTGAGGAGGGAGGGGAGGATTCACATAGTCAACCAAATACTGCGGTGCTGGTGTCATTGGAAAGGCTTTGGCTTCCATGACCACAGTCCACTCTTTGGAGAGAAAGGCAGCAAGCTGTTGGGAAGGGATGACCTCCACCTCTCTCTGTTGGGGAGGAGGCTCTTCTCAGTTAGATTGGCTGACCTGCTCCACCAGGATTTAAAATAAGCCTGCCGGGGAATGGGGGGACTACTGCCACTGCTGGACCACCGAATGGGCCTTGCAAAGCCAGCAGGCCAAGGCACATAAGGAATCCCACCCCAGTCCCAGCCCTGGAACAAAAAGTAAGCAAGGCAAGAGCCCCTAAGGAGACACTTGCATGTCTATACACAAATGCCAGGAGCCTGGGGAATAAACAGGAGGAACTAGTTCTCCTGCTAAAATGCAAATAACTATGATGTCATTGGGATAAACAGAGACCTGGTGGGACTCCACCCATGACTGCACCATGGGTATAGATGGCTATACCCTGTAAAGGAGGGATTGGGTGGACAAAAGGGGCAGGGGTGTAGCTCTCTATGTCAAGGAAAGTTACACATCCCTGCAAGCTGACATTGGCACCCACAGTGGATGACTTGAGACCCCCTGGGTTAAAATCCATGGGGAACATGGCGCAGGGGATACTATGTTGGGGGTTTACTACAGACCGCTACCCAGAGTCAAGACCTTGACCAGGAGTTCACCAGGGAATTGGCTGAGGCTGCATAATCCCGGTGTATGGTTGTCATGGGAGACTTTAACTACCCAGACATCTCACGGGAGGAGTGCTTAGCCAAATCCAAGCGGTCACAATGCTTTCTCTCATGTGTGGATAACCTCTATCTGACGCAGGAAGTCTACAGGCTGACAAGAGGTAAAGCACTGCTTGACCTCGTACTGGCAACCGGGGATGACCCAACTGGCAAACTAACAATCAAAGGGAAACTGGGTGACAGTGATCATGAACTGATCAGCTTCATCATCTGCCATAAAGCTGGCAAGTCAGTTAGTTGTACAGAAGTCCTTGACTTCAGGAAAGCTGACTTTGATAAGCTAAGGAGGCTTGTCAGAGAGGCCCTAAAAGACCACAACACAGTGGAGAGGGGAGTTCAGGATGTGTGGATGCTCCTCAAGGGAGCAATTCTGGATGTGCAAGCAAAGTCCATCTGATCTTGGAGGAAAGGCAGAAAAAGGGCATTGCAGCCCTCTTTGCTCTCCAGGGAACTGGTGGACCTCCTGCATCTTAAAAGGAAGACTTATAAAGGATGGAGGACTGGAACCGCCACCAAGGAAGAATACTCTGCTTTAGTCTGGACTTGCAGACAGCAAATCAGGAAAGCCAAGGCTGTGATGGAACTCCAGCTAGCTACAAATATCAAGTAAAATAAAAAGTCCTTTTTTAGATATGTGGGGAGACGGAGGAAAAGCAAGGGCAACATTGGACTCCCGCTTAACCAGATGGGGCAACTGACAACTCACGCCCAAGAAAAAGCAAACTTGCTAAATGGCTACTTTGTGTCAGTTTTCCATCAGCCCCATGGGACAGCCCTGCCCACTGTGGGTCAGGGAGGCCCAGGTGAGGGAGATTCCTTGCTGTCCATCAAAGCTGACCTCATGAAAGAACACCTCAACAGGCTGGATACCTTCAAGTCAGCCGGCCCTGATGGGTTACACCCAAGGGTACTCAGGGAGCTGGTGAGCATCATTGCTCAGCCCCTGGCATGGATCTTTGAGAGTTCTTGGCACTCTGGTGAAGTGTCCAATGATTGGAAGAGGACCAATGTCATGCCTATCTTCAAGAAAGGGAGGAAAGTAGATCTGGCAAACTACAGGCCCATCAATCTGACCTCTATCCTGGGGAAAGTCTTGGAAAAGATTATCAAGGATGCCATCCTTAACAGACTTGCTGAAGGCAATATCCTGAGGGGGATACCCAGCATGGGTTTGTTGTGAGTAGGTCTTGCTTGACCAATCTCATTTCCTTTTATGACCAGGTGACATCAGCTGGACAAGGGAGAAGAGATCGATGTCGTATACCTAGACTTTAAAAAAAGCCTTTGATCTGGTATCCCACGATCAACTCTTGGCTAAACTGGCTAACTGTGGCCTTGAAGTCACCACAATCCACTGGATGGGGAACTGGCTCCACGGTAGGAACCAGAGGTTGGTGGTTGATGGAAGCCAATTGTCTTGGTGAGCTGTGACCAGTGGAGTCCCTCAAAGCTCTGTCCTAGGACCTATACTATTTAACATCTTCATCGATGATGTGGGCATTGGTGTCAGAAGTGGACTGGCCAAGTTCACTGATGACACCAAACTCTAGGGTAAAGCATCCACACTTGAGGACAGGTGATCCAGGTGGATCTGGACAGACTCATGAAATGGGTGGATGAGAACCTGATGGTGTTCAACACTGAAAAATGAAAGGTTTTCCACCTTGGGAGGAAAAACCTGCAGCATGCATATAGGCTCGGTAGTGCTACGCTTGTTAGCACTACTGATGAAAGGGACTTGGGGGTCATGGTCGACCACAAGATGAACATGACTGTTCAGTGTGATGCTGCGGCTAGTAAAGCAAGAAAAATGCTGGTTTGAATCCATAGATGCTTCTCAAGCAGATCCTGGACATCGTTCTCCCACTGTACTCGGCCTTGGTGAGGCTGCAGCTGGAGTACTGCGTCCAGTTTTGGACTCCACAATTCAAAAAGGATGTGAAGAGCTTGAGAGGGTGCAAAGGAGAGCCATGCACATGATCAGAAGTCAGGAAAACAAGGGGTGATCTGGTGGCCATCTATAAGCTTATCAGGGGTGCTCATCAGGATCTGGGGGAATGACTGTTGACCAAAGCCCCCCAAGGGATGATAAGATTGAATGGTCACTGTGACTGGTTCAGGCTGGACATAAGAAAGAACTTCTTTACTGTCCAAGCCCCCAAGTTTTGGAACAGACTGCCACCTGAGCGGTTTCAAGCACCCACTTTTAATGCCTTCAAAACACATTTGGATGCTGATCTTCCTGGGATCCTATGATCTCTGCTGACTTCCTGCCCCTGGGGCGGGGGAGCTGGACTCAATCATCCTCCAGGGTCCCTTCCAGCCCAAATGTCTATGAAATCTATGAAATCACTTTCTTCTCTTCCAAGGACTTAGAAATGGATTTCTTGAGGACCTGTTCCTTGATTTTTCTGGGGACTAAGGTGAGGCTGACTGGTCTGTGCTTCCCTTGATCTTCCTTCTTCCCTTTCTTAAAGATGACTACTATATTTCCTCTTTTCCAGTCATCTAGGTCCTACCACAATCATAATGAGTTTTCAAAAATAATGGGTAGTGGTTCTGCAGTCATATCAGTTCATCAGCCTTGGAGACATTGTATCCAGCCCTATGGACTTGTACACATCCAGATTTTCTAAATAGTCCCTAACCCATTCTTTCATCACCAAGGGCTGCTTATCTTTTTCCCAGACTGTGCTGCCTGGTCTGGGACCTGACCTTGGTTGTGGAGACCAAGGTAAAAAAACATTGAGTACTTCAGCGTTTTGTTCCTGATCTGTCATCTGAGGTTGCCTCCCCCATTCAGTATGGGATCCACACTTTCCTAACATACTTGTAGAAACCCTACTTGTTACCCTTCATGTCCCTTGCTAAGCTGTAACTCCAATAGTGCTTTGGCCTTCCTGTTTTTATCCCAGCATGCCTGAGCAATATTCTTATATTCCTCCCTAATCATCTGTCCAAGATTCTACTTCTTGTATGCTTCATTTTTGAGTCTAAGCTCACCAAAGTATTCTGTTAAGCCAACCTGGGCACGTGCCATAGCTACTATTCTTCCTGCACATCAGGATGGTTTGTTCCTGCAACCTCAGTAATATTTCTTTAAAATACAACCATCTCTCCTGGACTCCTTTTCCCATCAGACTGTCCTCCCAAGGGATCCTTCTCATCAGTTTCCTGAGGGAGTCAAAGTCCATGGTCCATACTCTGCTGCTCTCTTTTCTTCCTTTTGTCAGGATACTGAACATGATCATCATGTGGTCATCACTGCTGCCCAAGTTGCCTTCCACTTGGATATCCCCTATCACTTCTTCCCTGTTTGTAAGCAATGAGTCAAGAAGAGCATGGCCCCTAGTCGGCCTCTCCAACACTCTCCAAACACTTCCTGAGTTTCCTGTGCACTGCTGTATTGCCTTCCCAGGAGATGTCAGGGTAACTGAAGTCCCCCATGAGAACAAGGACCTGGGATCTGGAAACTTCTGCTAGTCACCTGAAGAAAGTTCTCATCTACTTCATCATCCTGGTCTGGTGATAACAGAGTGATAACAAAAAGCAACAATACAAACAATCAGACAGTTCTATATCTACCAATCCTAGGGCTTTTATCAGAGTCAAAGTACATGTTGTCAGGTTGCATGCTCCACTCTGAGGCTTTCTCTCGTGGGTGCCAGAAGTCTTGAGGTGAGATGCTGAGGCCCACAACCCCCCTCCAGTGGAGTGCATGAGATGGGCTGCTGGTATGCCCTCTGTCCATGGTGGTTTTGGGGACCCTTCCCAGGGGATGGGAACAGGGATGGGGATCCCTTCTAGGGAGCAAGATGGGGAGGTACAAGAAGGAAGAGAAGGAGGCATGGGTGGGACTCTCTGCTTTTGCATTCTCCTTCCCCCTCGATGACTCCTGATGACTCTTCATCTTTGGCTATCTCTGGTTGGTTGTCTCTCTGTGGTCACACATCCACGTAGCTTTCTGGGCCTCCTCCTAATTTGGTCTGTTCCCCCAAAATCAGGACTTGGGCTCTCCTCTGCTCTGGGGCCTGATAGCTAGTGTTACTTAGCTCATGTTATGGGACTGTATGGTATATACTTCCTTGGTTCCCAGGCTTTGTGTCCTTGCTGTGTTAGACAACCTGTCTTCCTTGAAGCCTGAGATCTCATGTTATGGGATGCCCCCTTCTTACACCCCCAGTTCTCAGGCTATATCCATCCATTGGCCTTGTCATGCTAGACAGCCCATATGCTTTCAGGGCTTTATGGAACTCTGTGTGTGAAACCCAAACTCTTAGAAATTAGTTAACCCCTGCTGCCCAACTTGACCCCTTATAATGCATATATTTATACCTACATGGCAATTCCCAAAAAATAGGCCTTTAAATACCATTTTCTAAGCCAATGATGGCCATAGAATGTTAAGTTAATGAGGGGAAAGTATTTATCAATAGAAGGTATTGGCATCTCTGTAAGGTGTAGGGTATCCTTAGGCATAGAAATCTCTGGGGCTTAAAAGTGTTTATCACTTCACAAGACAGTAGAATGAGTGGAGATTTTAATACAGATTTCTCATTCCATTATTCAAAATCTGTGCTTTCTCCTTGTGCTTTAAGACACTCGATAATTCCATCCCTTCTGGGGTATCTATGCCACAAGAAACATTTCAAAAGGTGGCAGCTGAACAAAGTAAGGCAAGTAGAGTTTCAATAGGCTGTAAAGGATACTGCACAAGAAAATACTGTCTAAATTGCTTTTCTTTTTATATTATGTGTACATAAATAGCCTCAGCACTTGTAAAAGTCACTGTATGAAAATGATAGCAGTTACTCTAATCGATGTTCATGGTTATTGGTTTTTTTTTTTAATATTCTCTTGTTTTTCTGAAGTATAAACCTGCATACATTATAGTAGAATGAAATAATGGTGGATTCAACATTTCAGCCTCTATCTATTCTCTTAGTAGATGTTGATATAAGAATTCATTTAATTATTGTCCCCTCACTCTAACCCAAGTAAATAGGAAATATAGAAAACTCAGATTTCAGGTGTTGTTTCAGATGATATTTAACATTTAGAAATAAAGAGATGAATTCTTGTCCTGCAAAGTACTGAATGCCCTGGCAGGAAGTACTGGGCATCTTGCATTTTTTATTTGTTTTTGCTAGGTATTGAATATGTTTTATAAGTTTTATAAGTTCTGAATTATGTTTCCAGGTGGGCTGAAGTCTTGATTTTTAAATAATTTAAAATATTTGTTAATAATTCACTGCATCTAATCTCCCACGTTTCTAAATCTATTTTAACCATGCCCAATATTGTATTTGAGTGCAAAATGAATTTGCACAAACACCATTGGATGCTAATTGTGGTTTTCACTAGTTTTTGTGAAGCAAATAACATACCTGTAGTTAATGTCACCCATCACTTTAGAGAAGATTTGAAAATGTTGATTATCCATCTTCAAGCACCTTTATATTTTATTTTTAAGAACTACTAAGTAAATGGTTTCAAGATTAGAAAGTAATTCTAAGATGAGTTTTGATTTCATTGATACAGTCAATGCCTTGGGCTTATGAATTATGTAGTACTACCTTCCTCAAGCTCATCAAACCTGATGGTGCTTTAATAGCTTAATTGCATTGTTAAGTGAAAATAAATTGTGATTTGGGAAAATATAAAATAATCATTCTAGTATGCTGCACTTTTTGGCTCAACAAGTAGTAACTATATTGCTGAACCTAATAGAGACATATCAGGCTATTTGTGAATCTGCTTAGAGTTCATTTCGGTCTCTTGCCTCACTGGCTTGCTGGTATCTTAGAAGTATCTACAATTGAGAAGGAGATTCAGTTCTTATTTTTATGCTCCTGCATTTTGGGCAGGGTAAAGAAAAAGACTTGGAATTTGGATAAACCAAGCTTCATATTACTCTTTAAAACTCTTGAAATAATCAGTGCCTTAATCCATCCTGTTCCATTAATAGCTGTTACTTTCAACAGTGATAAATAGGCACAGGTAGTGAAGAAGCAGGACCCGAATTGTATTCCTGGTTTCACAGTAAAGTTATAAATGGACACAAATGGTAGCACAGAGACTGCTGTGGAGTATCAATAGCCAGGAATTTATTTTATCTGATGCAACTCCTAGGACATATGTTATAGGTTGCATACGACCATTTGATGCACCTGATCTATGTTCATGTGGCTTACCTAAAGCTGCGTGAATACAGACCAAGAGCAGAATGTACAACAATTCTCCAGTGCTAAGAGCCGCTTTGAGAACCCGGTATAACTTGGGATGAGTGGGTCTACAGTGGGGTTTAGCAGGTCCGCAGTATGTGGTTGGCAGGTCCAGGGATTTGAAGGGCTGGAGAGCTAAAAATAGCCCAGTATGGATGAAGGGGATAGAAAGAACACAGCCCCATAGCGCTCCAAATATCTACAGGCTTTTTATAGACTTGGCTAACCCACATCCAGTCTAAATTTACTTCACCTGCCCAGGTAAGCTAATTTAGATCAGACCCATTATTTTTTTAACCAATTTAACCCCTCTAAACATTTGCACAGATGGGCATTTAGATTAACCTAGCTCTAATTAGGCTGATTTAAATGCAACAACTGTATGTACTTGTAACATCCATATTTGGTTGTAGACCACACAGTAGAATCTAAATATTTCCTTCCATTTTTCAGACCAGACTTTTGTCAGGAAGTTGAGGGCAAAGGTTTTCTAATAAGAATTTACCAAAACATTTACACACAAATTAGAACAATTTTAAACGTTATAATTTGCGATGCCAGTATACTTAAATGTCACACACCTGTCAAGTACATTCAACTACAATTGCATATTAACTTCTGTTATGCCTCCTATAATTTTATGATGAGAGTTAATTTGCCACTTACCAGTGGTAATCAGTTCTCACTGATTTTTTCCATTAGGTTCCAAACACATTGTATAGAAAGATTAATTGGGCAGGGCAGGGGAAAGGAGATATTAACAGGGATGGTACTAGTGGATGTAATGATGAGAATTTTTACTTATAAGTCTGTAATTAGTGGTACTGGAAAAATAATAAATGGCTCATAGAATATCTGAAGTTTATGGAGAATTTCTACTCATTTATTTCTTTTCATTCCTGTACTTCAAAATCTTCTTCCCTGTTCCAAAATGTCACCCAATCCCTAAACCCTTCTTTTTGACCATAAGGCCCTCTCTGTTTATTGAACTAGCAACTTTATTCACTGCCTTTTATAGTGATTTTACAAAATTAAATATGACTAAGTTAGCATACAACTAGTATCATGCAGCAGAGAATCCAGTAATGAATAACGTTCAAGTATAATTCACTGACTGGCAAACTCGGGCTGAATTGCTGTGCTCCCTGGTGTGCAAATCACCTGGAGCAAATAAAATGACCAATTATGAGCTAGAATCACCTCAGAGAAAGAAGTAGATTGGGACATTACATGGGCAGAGCAGAAAAAAAATCTACTCTACTTTGGTATTGAAACAATTAGTGGAATTATTGGGAATTAGGGTTATGATTCTTCTTGATCACATACTGTAAATGAAAAGTAACTTCAGTGAAGTCATTTGACTCAAACTGATGAGATCAGCAGGTGGCTCTCTGTGTTGGTCAACTGTATTGGATATCCAACTTAAAATTATAAACTCCTTTAGCAAGTCTTAGCTTTTGTATTGCCCAGCCCCTGTGGAGGCAGCATGCTGGAGCAGAAGGCAATGAAACAGCCATGGAGATGCTCTGGCCAGCTTCCAGAGAGTCTTCTTCAAAGATGCAGCCTCCAGTTGCTCCTGGACATTCTCCAAGAGCACATCCCTCACCACTTTTATGTGGCTCAGGCTTTTTTCATACTGGGATTCCTTGGTATCAAATGTAGAGTCTGTGCTGCAAATATGCAGTGTGGGAACCATTTTCTTGTGAGCGGTGTGCTTTCTGCAGTGTCTCAATCTCCTTTGAGATGTCACAGCACACCCATGCACACTCATGTGGATGTGGCATTAGTGTGTGGGTCCTCTGCACAAAGAACATGAACTAGAAAAGATGGTATTTTTATTTTTTGCAAGAATATGGGGGAAAGTAAATCATTCAAAAGTTATTGTATTTAAGCAAGGGGTTTCCATTAGGTAAGACTACCACAGTGTGATCTGAGGTTCTGTTTCTAAGTCGGGAAGATGAATAGAATACTCCCTCCTACTGACTTCAATAAAACTTTGCACCTGAACTTTTCTAGTTTGTCCTCAGTGAAATGTAAGTTTTTAACTTATTGTAGGTGCATCATTTAAAGGGCTAAAAAAATTACTTGAGAAGCTTTGCTTTTTATGTCAAGTTAAATATGGCTCTGTGTAATTGTTCTTTTTTCAACTTAGAAATAAGTTAGTTAATGTATTTTGCTTCTTTAATATAGTTCTATATAGTCTGTGAAGATTTAAGAAAAAAGAGAACAGGGCTAATAAAAATCTCCTCCCTTCACCTCCATATAGTGACATTTATTTTTGATGTTTCTCCAAATGTAAACAGATCTTTTTTTCTGTTCAATCCCATATGGTTCTTTAAAAGATGATGAGTATAATCCTCATTCTGTTCTCAAAACCATTTAATCCCAGAATATGTCCAATGACTTCAGTATTATTCTGATTTACACCGGTGAGATCAGAATAGAGTCAAAAGATGCTATTTATTTCCCCTCATAGACTGGGTATTCATTATACTTCCCTCAGCTATTTTGTTGTTTTTGTTTCATATATTTATTATGTGTTGCATCTTGAATTACAAAATTAAATTAACATCAAATTTTCTCACAAGTGTACAATAGGGGCAAAGTGAGAAGTGATTTGTAACACTGCATTCCCTTTATAGTGCTTGTCTCTCAAAAATAATCTTAAAAAGCACTATTTAGTTGGTAAAATCCAAAGTGCTTAATAAGAAAGGTAGAAGTTTTCCACATTTTATAATTGAAGGAACTGAGCCACAGGATTTATTAGAGTAATCCAAAGTCATATACGATTCATGAACAAAGCCAAGTAATATAATCAAGGTCTCCTGAAACTAGATGGAAATGCACCAGAGCCTCAAATTTTAGAATCCAGTTTTGAGCAGCTTGAACTTTTCAAAATGTTGCTATCACTTTTTTGTTTTAGTTCATTACAAAATTACATGCTGTTTGCAGACTGGGTGTTCAAATTTGTGTGTTTTATTAGAGAGAGGTATTTTAGCAAAACATGTTTTTAGGGGTAATCAGCTATATGTTCTGTATTAAATTGTTCCCCATGCGTCTTGGTTACTTTGAGCTGAAAGTACTTTTATAAAACCCCACATAGGCTGCTCAGCAATATTCCCCTTTTGGAAGTCTCTCTTTTTTTTTTTTAAGTCTTCTCCTTGGAGTGTTATCAAATCAGGAGGAATAGACGTACTTTATATAACTCAGACTTTCATTATGATGAATTCCCATCAGCAGTTTTATAAAGCTCTTTTCATTTACTCTTTCAAGTGTTTCTAAATCCTCTACAATTATCATGTGTTTCCCAAGTCAGTAACAATGATCCCTGAAATGTTTCTTCTTCAACTGCCAATATTACTGATTTATTTTTTTCCTCTGGAAACCATCTTTTTCTGTACCAATAATATAGCAGTTTTATGTCACTAAACAGTAACATGATGAAAATTAATAGACTTTGTTTACTATTGGCATTGTTAGCTATCCAGCACTGCAGGTGTTTTAAAGGAAACATGATATTCCTGTCTTTTTTGTATGCTGTCATCTTTCACTTTGTTACATGAATGACATTCATATGAGTTGTTATAAATTAGGGTTTTTCCCCCTTTATTGTTTCACAATGAATTCCTGTAATCTTACAGGAAACAATAGTGCAGGCAACCCATGTAAACAGAGAAAATAGGATTATGAATGAATGAAAAGATATATAAAGTATAGGCAGCACTATAATAATTCAGCTGCTTAATAAGAAACATAACAATATTGTTTATTAGGTTAGTAAAAATGTTTCTTTTACTATTCTTATTTTAGGGTGACAATTTTACTTCAAAATCTATATAAATATAGGGTGATTAGAAATGACTATGAGAACGTTGACCAACTAAGACTAAAACTTTGGAGAAATGAAAAAAAATGTTGAGTTTGCTATTGAATTTAAACCTCATTTGCAAATTTTTCAGAACTATTGAAAAAATTATAATATTTTAAAAGTCTGTCTGCCTGTCTAGCTGTAATACTTTCTTTACACTCTGATTGGCTGATAGAAACAGCCAATCAGAGTGCTCCAAGCATGGGGAAGTGCCACATTTGGACAGAGGGTGGGGGAGCTGAGGCCACCTGGCCTCATAGTGAACTATTAAGTAGACTGAAAAAGAAACCTATAAATATGACTGTATTACTAGGAAAAAAATATGAGAGTATCACAGGCAGAGAGAAAATCAGGACAGCCAGTATATGATTTCAGATGTAAATAGCAAGGAATATATAACAAGTATATGTGAGAAGTAAAATGAAGAATAAAGAAATTCTAGGAATCCTAGTGAATGCAGAAGACAATCTAGTAATAGATAATGCAGAGAAGGCTGAAATATTCAATTATTTATTTATTATTTTTATTTCAGCTGTCACAAAAATTGGCTACAAGATAACAAGTTCAGTTGACAGCAAGGAAAGAGGAATTCCTAAGAAGCCTAGAGTAGTGAAAGAACAGATTAAGATTAGTTAAAGAAGTCAGATGTATCTAAATCAGTGGAGTTGGGTAAACTCCCAGATCTCTGGTGAAAAGGCAAATATAGTGGCCAGCTTTAAGGAAGGGAAGAAGGAGGATGAGGGAAATTGTAGACCATTGGGTGCATCTACGCATGCGCTGGACTAAGCAGTCACGAGAGTTACTGCAGGCCTGATGGCACACACAATTTTCCCCATGCTACTGTATAGTAGCAGTAAACTACTGTGCAGTAGTATCAGCATCATGGTTTGTGCCAGCTGGTTCCATGTCACTGTAGCAATGAGCTGTGGTGATGTAGGTCATTGCTATGGTGAAGAAAGACAGCAGGAGCTGTGAGACTTGTTGAGTGGAGCTCATGAGATGTACTGATAAGGATTTGAAGTATTACACTTCCTTGTCATATAATGGTCAATAAAACCAACACTGACTCCACCTTTCTTTGTACACCTTGGATCCTGTGCTTACAGCATTTAAGGGGGGGGTGGGGGGAAGAGTATGGCTTATGTGTTATCTTTGTTAGTATTTACTGCTACAAGACAAGTCTCAACAACTCGATCTTTTCCTGAAGTGTTCCGGAGATATACTTAGAAGCAGGTAGAATGAAGAACATATGATCTGGATCCAAGTAGTGTTAAGAAAAGTTAAAACCAGTATTAATGTATCTATCCTATGCTATGATACAGTTGATAGACACAAGCAGCACATTGTTTGAGAGTTGTGTTGTTTGTGTATTTGTCAACTGCATTACAGCATAAGATATGTGCATTTATACTGGGTTTTTCTTTCTTTATAAGCTCTCTGACATTAGGTTTCTGGACTTTGAGTCTAAACTACATTATTAAGCTTCATTACAATGACCCTCAGAAAATCACTTTTTGAAATCTCTAAATGCCCACTCAAATCCATGATATAACAGAGAAGAGGGTTCATTTTTTCCACACTTGGTCATATTTCCTTGTAATTTGAAAAGATTTTCAGATTACAGTCTGAAAATCAGTTTCCAGTGAAACCTCTTCCAATCTATAGCTTTCAAGGCACAGAAGTCATATCTAATCTTGCAACAAGGTACCTTGGAGTACATAGGGTATTGGATTTCCTGAGAGGTCAGGCAATGTTGGTAATGAACTATCAGCAGCACCCTTCCTATTTGACAGAAAAAGTGGCTTTGAGTCCTTAAATTTGTTTCCTGTCGTCTAAGGCTATATTAAGTGACACTTGTTTTTATAAAGACCTTAAATGATTGATAGTCTGGCATTTTAAAATACTCAGAGGATTTTCTAAATGTAGCTTTCAAGCCTATTTTCACTCGCTAGAACTTTAACTGTAAAAATAAAACAAAAACAAAGAGCCAAGTTGCTGATACTTTTTATGAAGTCAGAGTTATCAGTAATTGTACTGGGGATCTTGAAGGTAATACAGTTATGCTAAAAAAGTAATTACAATATTTTGAGCCTGCTTTTCCCTTCAATTTTATACAAATCATCTACCTCATCTTTCCCGGATTGGAATGGAGTGTGTCACATTTATCCTCTCCTCTCCTCGCGCCGTGGGCCAGAGTGACTCAGTTCAGATCAGACACTAGGGGTGAAGTTACACATTACACCAAGAGGATACTAAATTTGTGGAATGTTAAGAGCTATTAGTTAGGCCATGCTGGGAGAAGTCCTACATTAAGGGTTAAATGACTGCACAGCTCTGACTTGTCACTAGAGGGTTGGGGGCATGTCAGGAATCAGGAGCTGGCTGACTTCAGATAGCTCATTTTATCTTTGTGGAGCACTGTAACAGGACCCACTCACTGGGTAAGCATCATGCCCCCTGGTGGCAACTTAACTCCTGTGGTGCTTGAACTCTAAGGTTTGTTCTTACCTGCCACACCTTGATCTTGTTAATAAAACTTGAAGAGGGTAGCTGCCTGCAGCCGTAAGCTATCCCCTGCTCATGTATCCCTCTCATACCCTGCTATATGGGCTATCCTGGCCCACACATACCTCCCAAGGGCACCTGTTGTTTTTTGGGCTAATCATGGCCTCTGAACCTCCCCTACAGCTATGCCTATGCCTATGCCTCACAAGTGTTTCCAGTCATTACTTTAATGGGCACTTCTTGCTCCAAACCACCAGGCCTCCATTCCCTTTGGGGGGCCTCAGCTTTCCTGGCCTCTGCCCCCCTACTCTGGCTGGTCCCTTTGACCTCAACCTATGGCACTGGACTTGGCTTCTTGGGCTCCAGCCCTTGTTTCACCCCCATGGGCTCTATTCTCTGGCCTTACTGGGCTGTTGGCCCCCTGGCCTCAAGCTCTGCCCCTCTCTGGGCTGTGGACTCCCTGTCCCTGTTTCTGCCCCTCTTGGGTAACACTGAGCTCCCTGGCCCCTGTTTGTGCCTTCAGCTTTATCCCTGGCAGGGCTCAAAACAGCCACATGCCCCTTAGGCACCAATGGGACCTCCCTTTCTTGGTCCACTCCAACCACCAGTTCTAACTCTATTGTAAACCCACTGGCTATAACCTGGAAAAAAAAAAGCATAAATAACCTGGCCATAACTAAAACATTCAGCACATCAGCTGTCTAACAAAGCCCCTACTTATCCTTGGTCTCAATTCCCTGTAAGCCCTCAACTCCTTACTTGTTCCTAGCCATAGCAGGATCATAAGCAGTAGTTTAGCCATAGTTGGCTTATTGAAAAGCTCTTCCGCCACTGGCTGGCAGGGACAAACTGACTACTCTGGCTTGTATGCCACTCCAACTCTGCCTGCTTCTGGTCAGGTAGTTGCTGCAGTACCCTGTCCTATAGTGCTATTGCTATGCTACTAGCACAGCAATAAGCAATCTCAGCTTCTAGCCTCTGCTTATCCCTTTGATTCTTCAAGCTCTGTCTACTGCAATTTTTTTGTTCTTATTAAAATAACAGTAGCCCCAGGCTTCCTGTTAGAAGCAGAGAGAAGTTACCCTAATATAAACTAGCTAGCATGGCGCCAAGTTAACCCTTGCCTGAAGTGGTGTGACTTTAAGAAGCTCAGAAGGCACTTAGGAGGAGTCAACAAGCTTTAATATATAGATGCCTGTGTTTTAAGTGTTTTTCATGTGATCAAAGTATAACTTCACCTTACGACTGTGGGGATAAGGTGGGTACTAGTATACAGCTGCTTTTCTCTTCAGCAGCACAGAGAGAATGGCTGCTTCTGAAGCACCCCAGTTGTTGAATGGTGCTGAGACTCTGCATTTGTGTATCAGATTCTGTAGCTCAGCAGATCATAGGTTGCGCACCCCAGATCCTGTAAGCTTTTAGCTGTAGATGGGCATAATGTCTGAAGTGTGTCAAACAGACATATGTATCTTTTGAGACATTCAAAGTGGCTGAAGTGCTCCAAAATAATACCTAATTAACTGTGGTACTATTTAGAGACATTTAATTCCTTTTTCACCTTCAAAGCTCACTGTACCAAAGTAAATTAATTCCCCAGAAAATTGGTCTACAGCCTGACCCCAGTCAGAGCTAGGACACTATGCAAGAGCATTCCCAGGCTGGCACCCTCTGAAGATTTCTGGCTTTTCTTTTCACAACGTAGTCAGCACCTCAGGACATTACCCAACTGTGGTGGAGGTGAGGCAAGTCAAATGCAAGTAGGATGGCTCCTCCCATCAGATGCTCCCTGACCTCTACACTACGCTCACCAAGTGTCTCACTGTTTCACATATCACAGCAAACTTTCAGTTGCCCTCTAACCTTCCCAGCCACTAGTCTAATATCAGTCACAAGCACTTAACTGATCTTCACTAACCCCAGAGGGAGATAACATAAGACAGAGCAAGTCTCAGCAAGCTCTAACCCCAATGATGACAACCCTGAAAAGCCACTACGGATCCCAAAGTGCCCACTGACCCTGCACTGGACAGGATTTATAACATTCAAATCACACCATATATCCTATACACTACCCCATTGTTAAGAAACTGCTTGTCTGAGCATTTACAATTTTACTTTTAATATATCATTCCACCTTGTGGTCAGCAGCTTTTGCTGAGACACAGATCAAAGCCTTTGTTCAGCTGCAAACCCAATGCTCCCCAAGATCCAAATAGTGTCACCTTAACAGAAACATACATCCACTAGAGCTGTAATGCCACCAAGCTTTAAAATCAGAACTGCGACCCAATCCCACTGTACCCTTTCCCCCACTCAGGCTTGGGAAGCTTTTGCAATATTTTTACCTGTGCTCAGTGAATGGAAAGGTTTTCACTCAGTCTTGGGAACTGAAGATAAGTCCAAGCTGTGAAGGCCAATTCCCTCTAATTTCCCTCTAAATCAGAGGATAGTGGACAAATACATTACTATATCTGGTAGTTATACTGTTTTATAACTCTGTAGATAGGTTTCTTGGGCTCTTAGAAGCTATAGGTAATGTCTATGATAACCTTCTGCTAGATTAATGAAAGTCAGTTCATAGGAAACTTACAAATACATAGATCATCTTTTGACACGGTAAATAGATATTCAGAGCTATTTATAACTGTCTGATTTGTACAAAATAGATGGAGGGCACCCATTACGGTACTGTTAATATAAATATTTAGCTATCAGCACCACACCGTGTCCTTTGACTAAGTCTTAGAGTCTAAGGAATGCAACATTGGTTTATAGGACAGTACTTGTATAGCTTGATATCATCCGAATGTAATGTAATAGCCCTTAAAAACATTAAATAAAAATAATGTGAACAGCAAATAATATTTGTCTGCTATAAATAGAGAAGTGTGTGTATGTGTTAATCAGGCTGCCATGTCTACTTCTTTTGACAATGGTGGTGTGTACAGTCCTTCACCACACCTGGTATACAGTCACACAACTTACTTTGATGTGAATAGACTGGAGCGACGTGTGTTCCTGGGAGCCAAGTGGGGAATTCAGGGTGTGGGTGAGGTAGGTGGGATCAGGTGAAGCTTGTGGGTCCAATGGTGGGTTTTGGTGGGGTCAGGGGGTTGGTGGGGCCAGAGCAAGGGAGTTACCTAGTTGGGGGGCTGCAGCTCCTGGGATGGAGCTTGTGACTGGCCTTTCCTAGCTCCCTGGCTGCACTGCAAATGCATGCAGTCATTCACAAAATCAGGTGAACCCTTTCTTAGATTGGGTTAACCATCTCAATTTAAGTTAATGCACCTCATCAGATAAATTAACTTAGATTGTATGTGCTATTTTGGGGGCAATTAAAGTCCTCCAAATGCCTGCACAGTTGGATATTTAGATTGACCTAATCCTAGTTAGGTTGATCTGAAGGTAATGCCTATACATATCCACTGTTTCATGTAAAAGTCTCCTCACAGCTCCTCAGTGGCATTTTGTATGACTATGAAATTCCAGTTCTGATCTTACACTTAATACAAGACTAGCTGTTGGCTTCAAGAGGAGTACAGTTGGTACTGTGACAGGGGGCTGTCTCACAGCCAGTCCAATCATTGGCCCTCCCACCTGTCTAAGGCATTCCGCCCACCTAAATTTCCTACTATACCTTTGACGTAACTGAAGAGTTGTTCCTAAGTGGAAGACTGCTCATTTAATGCCCTGATGTCAAGGGCATAATACACTGCTCCATTTTGCCCCTATACCATTTCCCATGCCTCACAGCTGCCACTATATTCCTGACTGATGTTTGGATCCCCAACCTGGATGCCTCCTACTCAGGCAGCCTAACCTCTGCCATCAACCTGGGGTGCAATACGTCCTGCCCCTCCCCCCCCACAAACCCCTTTCCCTCTTGGCAGTGGCCTCCTCCGGGACCTTTGCCCTCATAGGCTCTGGCCTTGCCTTAGGCCAGTCAGGACTCCAGGCAGCTAGCTCTGGCCATCCCTCTCAGTGCGAGCTCTGGCCCTTTGACCTTTATGGTTCTGGCCCCAGCATTGACCAGTCAAGGTTCTTTGGGTACGTTCTTGAGCAGCAAGCCCTCTCTCCCATATGGGTCCACCTGCCCAGGCCCCTCCAAATACTATCCCCACTTTCTGAGCTTGTGAACCACATAGTTACTTTAGACCCCTTGTGGGCCTGCACTTCTGCCCTCACTTGGGGCTCACTTGTTCTCTGCCCCTCACTGGGCCTCTACTATGGCATGTGAAGTCCTTTCAGGACTCCCATGGATCCTACTCTACACAGCCTCTGGCTCTCACTCTGCCCCCTCACTGGGGCTTCTGGGCCTTCCACACCATGGGCCTCAGGCCCCACTCTGTGGGCCTTGGCCCTGTGCTTTTCACTCAGGGTGTACTCCCTGAGCCTTTCCCCCACTTGGGGTCACCCTCAAGACAGTGGGAGCTGAGGCTGTTTTGGCACCCCATAGTCACCTTTCACTAGGGAGGCACAGGTGTGCCTTTGAGACTGCCCCACCACAGGCAGCTCAACCATACCATCCAACTGCAGCAGGATGAAGTTTCTGGTCATGTCCCAGGACCAGGAATCTCCTCCATCCCCATCCTTCCTACTCTTAATCTCCAGACTGTTCTGGGAGCAGCAGATCTCTGGTTGGGCAATATTGTTCCGTCAGCTCCCTGCAGCAACTGCCAGCTCAACTCCTAGGACCTAGGTGTATACTGATCCTGCCTAGCCCTCCTCCAATCCAGGGGCCCTCTTGCAGTTATGTGACTGCCTAAATGGGCCTTGTAGACCTGCTGGCTGCTCCACAACTTTTTCAAACCTCTTAAAGTGGCAGGTACAACCCATGCCTTGCCACAGGTACCCTTTGAACATTTCTCATAATTCTTAAACTATGCACTTAAAAATATTTAGTTACATGCTATTTGTGAGAACTCTATTTAAATACCTGTAAGCTTGTAATTGACAAATCCCATTAGGCAGCTAAAACTGTTATAGGTTTTAGATGCAATTGTTTGCTAAACTTATGTTACTTATTTTAAAGTTATTTTTTAAATAATCCAAACTTCATTTTGTGAATACCAGATTCAATATTACTTTACTTATAAATTGTGTCCTTTTGTAAGTAGGCACTAGGGGTGTGCGAAACAGGCCATATTTGATTTGGATTTGAATTCGGCCCAAATTGAGGACAATGATTTGATTAATTGATTTGGATCACTGTCCCTTATTCACTTTGGCTGAATCCAAATCTGAAGATTTTATGCTGATTCAGAGAATCAGCAATTTAGCCATAGCCGCAGCTTTAAATGTTTTTCTACATACCTCAAGGTAACAGGCACAGATCACGAATTCTGTAAAGCTGGGGTGGATGATGCGCCCCACAGGAGCGCATGGGGGGTGTTCGGTGGTGAACCCGGACATGAACTGGAAGTACTTCCAGTTCACTTCCAGGTCTGCCGCTGAATGCATGGGGGAGATCCCTGTGCCCTCCCAGCTTGGCAATTGGCTGAGAGAGGACCCTGGGTGTCCCCCACCAGACCCAAGAGGCACCAGTCACTGAGCCAGGGTGGTGTCGGGGGGCAAGGCCTTAACATGCTTGCTGGCAGACCCAGAAATGCTCTGTTCCACTTCTGGGTCTGCTGCCTCGTGTGCTGGGGAGCCTCCTGCACTTCTGTTGGATGCTCCATCTTCCCCACCATCACAGCATTCATGAGCCACTTAGTACCTTGAGATATTTAGAAAATATATTTAAAGCTGTGTCTATATCCAAATCTCTCTGAATTGATTTGGAAGGTTCCAATTTGATTCTGAGAGACTAAAGGGTCTCCTGATTCGATCTGGATTTGGGCCGAATCTCCACTGAATCAAATCAGGGACCAAAGCTTTGCACAACTCTAGTAGGCACATGCTTCATGGACGTAAGTTAAATTTAAACTAGACACGAATATTGTCCAATATAATTGAGAAAAGAAGCTATATTGTGTAATTATTAAAAGGCCAAAAATGAAACAGAAAATGGAGATACAAGTTCAGTAGCTGTGATGTTTGACTCCTCTAAATTTTTGAGAGCATTTAAGTTGAACTTATTTTCACTGATAGAGAAGTTCAGAATGCAATCCTGTAAGCCTGAACACCATGTATATGCCACGTGTAACCCATTTACTACTCTCTTGTCAATAGGTTTATATCAGAGATAAATTTAAACCTGTATAATAATGTAACACTTTCTAAATTTAGCTCGGTTACAGCTAGTGTTTGACTTTGAACTACAAGGCAGTCTTTAAGTAATAGAAATATAAATTGGCATAAAACACCATGTCAGTAACAGTGACTTTAAGTGCTGAGCACTTACCTTGGTTGACAGGTTTACCCTTTTGTTAAAAAATCAGAATGTGCAGCAGTACAATCTTCAGTAGTTATAATGTTTTATCCATGAAGCAAAAATTACTCTTCCAAATAGAAAAAAAAAGATGTTATAGAAGTGTCCTATTCTTCCTTTACTTATAATTGCAAGGAAGTTATAAGGCTTAGAGGGAAGCAGGATACAGCCAAAATTGTGTCATGTGACATATTATAAAAGTCATACCAAAAATGTACATAGGCATTGTATGTGAACACAGTGTATTCATGAAATACAAAAACTCAGATACAAATTATAATGATGTTATGCTATTAAAGGATACATGCAATTACTTTATTAGTCCCTGTGTTCCAAAGTATTTAAATTACCAGTATTATTGATATTAGTATAATTAACTAATTAGAGTTGGTAAGAACCTAGTAATTATCTCTGCTGATAATTTTTTGGCAAGCTCAATTCTGGGACAGAGCATTGCCTTGTATGGTGCCAACATTGCACTGTTTTTTCTCCAAATGTGCTATATAGTAGCTTAATCAAGAAACAGAATAAGTCAGAGGAAGATCTTTAAAATATTCTCCCCCCTCAACCAGAAAGGGGAATGTTATTTTGTTCTAGTTGTTGTGGTAGATTTATTTGCACTACATACTCAAGGAAGAGACACCGCAACAGTTTGCATGCACCGGATTTAAAACCAGCTTACCAGTATGTCTGTAAACTGGCAAAAAGTGATTGAGAGCTATTCAGCAGAAATAAACAAAATATGAATGATATTGCAACCCAGCAAATGTGGAGTAAGATGAAATGGAAGTCCAAAGCCTTGCTAGTAACAGCTTTTTTCTTCAGAGGGGGGATGGGTGGCAGGATATGGGGGTGTTTAGCATTTCTATGTTTACATAGCCATTATGTAACATTTGGACTCATGGAGTATGATTTGTAATTGTCTCTTTTTTCCATGTGATTTGAGTGCTGATTTCTTAGAGAGTGAAGGTCTATGGAGTCAGTCCTCAATAAAAAAAAGATGATCCCACATTCACTGTCTACCTACACTGCTAAGCCATAACCAGTTAGTGCAAAGGAACAAACTCATGAGCACCACAGAGATGCTAATGCATCTCCACTGGCACCACCCTCTTCCCTTGCTCTGCCTCAGCCTGGCACCAGTGGGAGCATACCAAAAGGGAAACCCCCCTCTCACTCCAAACACCCTGTCCTCTCAAGGCAGAGGCAGGCCACCCTTGAAGAGTGGCTGAAAGGTGGACAGAAATGGGGCCACGTTGCAAGGGTGAGCAAAATCACCCAGACCTTTGGGGAGATGATTGCTGTAGATGGCCAGCCTTTCTCCTTCGTTGAGCACTCATAGTTCAGGTGGCTCATGGCGCTCATGACCCCATCCTACCAAGTGCCCAGGCATACCACCTTTAGTAGGATGGTGGTGCCCTCCATGTATGAGTCATGCAGGGAGTAATTGACAGAGGAGATGCACAAAACAGGTCTACAGGTGGCTTTAGACTTCACCTCAGACATCTGGAGCAGTTAGGGTGAAGATCACACCTACCTCTCCATCACATGGCACTGATGTGACCAATCAGGCCATTGTGGACTCTCCTTGAAGTCGAGGTGATGGATGAGTCCCACACAGCAACAGAGATCATGGGGGCCATGGACTTCTTGGTGCAGGGGTGGTTCATTGGGCAGGGTGAGCACACTCGCAGGTTTATGGTCATGGACAATGAGGCCAATATGGTCAAGGTGGTCAGTGATGCCAAATTTGTTAGCATCTGCTGTGTGGCACACAAATTTCACCTCATTTTCAAGGATGCCTTGGAGGGGGACAGGGCTGCTAGTGGTGGGGCCAGCACCACCAGCAAGCTCATTTCCAAATGCAGGAAGGTAGCAGGCTACTTCCACTGGAGCATCAAGGGGGGCAAGATGCTGTGGGACAAATGAGCAGAGCTGAACATCCCGCAGAACAAAATCATGCACGATATGGAGACTCAGTCGAACTCCATATACCTGATGCTCATGGGGCTGGCACAGCAACAGAAGGCCACCCATGAGAAGCCATGCTTGGGGAGATTAGAATTAGTGGCCCCCTTAACAGAGATGAGAGGGATACCATCTCCCAGATCTTGGTGCTCCTCAAGCTCTTCCTTGAGGCAGCCAAGACCTTCAGTGCTGGTGACCCCCTCCTTAGCCAGGTGATCTCCATAGTGAGGTAACTTCAGAGCCAAATGGAGAGCTTCCAGGGGATCAACATTCCTGGCTGTGGCAAACCGCTGTCACCAGACATGCAGGAACTGGTGAGGTGGCTGAAGGACAGCATCAGGAAATGTTTGATCCCTTGTGGTCCAGTACAGTCCACATGCTGGCTACCATGTGTGACCTGAGGGTGAAGGGCAGTATATGCAGCAGCCAAAGCCTGAATTTGTGGATGGAGGTGCTGGTGAAGAGAGTCAGGAAGGCAGAATGGTGAAGGCAGCCAAAGCCTGAATCTGTGGATGGAGGTGCTGGTGAAGAGAGTCAGGAAGGCAGAATGGTGAAGGCTGGAGGATGTAGAAGAGAGGAATCCACTATCCTATGCTAGCACACCATCTACCAGCCAGTCTCCTCCTCCACCACAGGTGCTGCCAATATGGGCCAAGGGCATGGCTTCCATGCTGGGGTCCACAGGCACCAGACCCCACCAACACTTTGGCCTTGGTGGCTGCCTATCTTGCTGAGGATGTGGAGCCATTGCTGTGTGATTCCTTGGCCTACTGGGCAAGCCAAAACCAGATGTGGCTGGATCTGGCCATGGTTGCCTGCGAACACCTGTCCTGTCCACTGGCCAGTGTTCTGAGAGACAGGGTGTTCAGCATTGCTGAGGATGTAGTGACAACCCACTACACCTGCTTGGATCTTGGTTTGGTGGAGCAGCTGGTGTTCCTGAAGGTGAACCTCCCACTGCTGGGGTTTCCCAAGCTCCAGGTGCACACAAAGTGAATGCCACCTCCTCACTCCATCTGCACCAATTTCCTTTTTTCATTTTTTAACAGCCAGTTAATTCCTCACTCTCAGAGCTGGAGGGGGCACTCACTGCATCACCATCCAACAGGGGAAAAACATGTCCCTGATGATCTTCTGTTCCTACCACCTGAAGCTGAGGAAGTGAAGTTCATAGGCCCTGCTGTGAAAAGTGGTTTGTAAATTCCCTTTCATATCTGGCCCGTGAGATTGGAGACACAGTAGTTATTTTGTAGAATGTATTCCCAACAGGTAGTTGGGTGTTCTTGCCTTTGATACATTCTGGTGTGCAGTTTGTGAGGGTACTGGAGATTGTTGGCAGGTTTTGTTTTGAGCTGTAGGAAGTTGGCTTCTAGTGATGAGGTTAAGTTAGCAAGAGTTGGTGCTTGTTTGAATTTACAAACCACTTTTCAAAGCTGGGCCTGTCAACTTGACTTCCATCAGTCTCCTAGGTACAGAAACTCATGGGCTCAATATAGGCATTGGATTTATGATACACTACAACCTGCCAGACATCTGGTTCTCCAGGTACCTCTCTCCACTTCTACCTGTGCTGCTACATCCCCACCCCCTGCCCCCAGCCTATCCATCACCCTCTGATGCCTCCATTTCCATTTTCACTGACTGGCTTCCTTGCTTGCATTGCATGCCAGCCTCTGGATTCTTTACTATTCCTTCATCCAGGACCAGCACACAAATCAACTGCATGTGCTTCCTCAGCCTGACAAAGGGTTTTTCAACCCAAAAGCTTGCTAAAATATATTTCTGTAATTATTTAGTTGGTTTGCTAAAACATCCAGATTAGATTGACCCAAAGGAAAGGACCTTGTCTGCCAGTGCCATGTCCTTAGACCAACACCCCTACCACCTGATCAGAAGGACACAGGGCCCTGGGCACATCTAAGCTCCAGGGCTGGGGCTGGCAAGGAGACTTCTCTGACAGCTGCTGGAGAAGAAGGTCCTGCAGGAGAGAAAAGAAAGGCTCCATCATTGTTTGGCTGCTTGAGATGCTGCTGGTGCTATTGTGCTGCTTATTAAGTTATTACTTGTTGTGATTTAAAGTGGTGGACCAGAATGAGGTTGTAGGGGAGGAGGAGACCTCACTGGGGGGCACTACCATGTTTTGTAGTGGCCCCAGACAAGTGAGGGCATGCCTTTACACACACACAGTGTCACTCATGTTACAAGTTTTGCTTGTCAGCCACCTGAGATGCAGAAGCCCCTGTACCTATGTTCTTGAAGCCTGGCAGGCTTCATGGCCTCAGCAGGGGCTACTATGTCTTCAGTTTTCACCCCACTGTGCCTTAATACACATGTGACATGAGTTTTCCTTTCAAGACTTTGAGGTGAAGTTTCCCAGAAGCTGCTGCACATATCCCCTTGGCAGATGTCATGGCCTCAGAAAGGGCTACCATCCCTGCACGTTTCATCCAAATCAGGTAAGAAATTCAAACTTATAGGCAGTTTAATATTTCCCCATTGTAGCCTTTGGGCGAAACGTTGAAACAGTGTTGAGGCAGCAAAATAGTTTTGACGATATGAAACAATAGTGTTTTCAAAATGAAATGAAGCTCAGAACAAAATACTGTCCCATCAAAATGGAAGTCAGAATGGAATGGTGCTGTTTCGCAGAGCCCTAATAGTCATTACCCTTCTGCGATAGAGAGTAAGGTAGTGGGCTTTAAGTTACCTAGATGTAAGCAGAGTTTTCATGGGAATTTATTGGCCAAACTGGAGAAGATATGGATTAGTACCACCTTCATGGGTGAGAAAGGAATTGGTTCAAATAGAAACTACAGTTGATTATGAGGAAAGTTGGATGAACTGACTGGAAAGCAGTTGCCCCTGGAGTATCTTTGTTTTAGAAGTAAACATGTTTTCATGAAATTGGAGAACTACATTAATGTGGGATGGTGACATATTAATAGCGTTGAACAGGACCAGATTACCAGATTATCTAAATCTCCCTGTACCATAAACTTGTCAATGGGAACATTAAAAATGGAATAAAGCTTAATGATATAAAGTAGGAACCATATCCTTCAAGACAAATAACAAGAATTTGAATTTCAGATATAAGACATAGTGAATAGAGAGGAGACAACTGAGGAAAAAGGAGCCTGGATATATTGGTTAATCTTAAAAGGACTATGAGCTTCTAGTACAATGTAGTAAGGAAAAAATCTAAGACAATAATAGGCAAATTATATTTAGTAGAAATGAAAAAGTACTTGTTATTTACACACAGTTCTGTTTACTAGTGTTCAGAAAGACGAATTTAACCTGGAAGGGGTACAAGAAAGAGCCACTAATATGGTTAAAGGAGACCTTTTCTCTTACAGAAGAAGGTTAAAGGAGATTATCTTACTAAATTTAACAAAATATTGATTGAGCGTGGATCTGATCCCCCTACAGGCCTAAAAATGAAGTCTGTGACAGAGCTAGAGAGAGAACCTGTATCTCTGTGCTCTCTTAATGCTGAGCTTTTGTTACAAGCAACATTTCAATTACATTTTTGGTCCCTAGGGGTGCATCCAGACAAGTGTGTATGGTCAGGTTTTCCCCACACTGCTAATGTGTAGAGTGGGGGCAGGGTTGATATGGGGAAACACCCATACCTACAAAAAATAGTGTGGCACATGTGGTGGCAACCCACCACCCAAAATTGGAGCCTGGCTGGCCAGAACTATGCTCCGGCTGCCATCCAAGCTCCCTGCTGCTGGATTACCATGGCTGCAGCCCCAGGAGGCCAACAGGGCCCTAGGTAAGGCTGCTGGAGCCAGTTTAGATTCTGGTCCCAGCCTCCCATACCCCATCCAGGGCAAGTTGCTATGTGCCACATGGGCATTACCCGGGGACAAACAGTAATGGAACAAATGTGTATCATTGCTCTTTGTCACCAGGAAAATGCATGTGTGCTATTATCTGGATGCACCCTAGGAGGCTATGAGCTCTTTTGAGCTACTTTGGTAGTAATGTTAAAAAAAAACAAAAACCCTTTGAATTTACAATTTGTCCTCCATTCCCAATAATTATGCATTAAACAGCAAAACTTTTGATATAATTTTAAGACTCTTTTAGTAGAAGGCATGATTTCCCTAAACACTCTGGTACATTTATTGTCAGTAGGGTTGGTAAGCTAGAAAATTGACTGTTCAAATATTATTCATTAACTGGTCGATCGACTACATACTTTTACCACTCAAAGTCTATAGTAACTTTATGGGAATTAATACATTTTTTGTAGTTTTCTTTGACAGAAAAATGCTTTTTTATTGTTTTTTGACACAATTCTTAATGGAAAAGTTGTGCTTTTTCTGTGTTTTATTTGACTGTATTGGCAATTTTTTACACTTTTTGATGGATATTTGACTGGTCAGTTGATTGAACTTTATTTGGCTGGTCAAATACCCAACCTAATTATCAGTTATGTATAAGGTGTTCTAGTTCAATGGCTATTTAATTTAGTTTTGATGATTTCAACTCTGGCTTGTTGTTCAACTACATATTTTATCAAGTTCTGATTAGTAGGGGCCCTATTTTGTTACTGTTTAATCAAATTCTCTTTATAAACCACCATTTTATATTTCATACAGTGCTAGCTCAATTTTAGTACTTTTTAAAATGAGAGCAGTCAAAAATACGCAGCCAATTGATGGCACAACTGACAATATTTCACTGGTCAATTGACCAGCTTGCCAACTCTTTAAAAAATCTACAATTTTTTGTAGTCTTCTTAACAAAAATATGATTTTTTAATTGTTTTGTACACATTGTTAATGGAAAATTTATGCGTTTCCATGTATTATTCAGACTTATTGGCAATTTTTACAATTTTGGACTGATATTTGACTTGTCATTTGGGCAAACTTTATTTGACCAGTTAAGTGCTCAACCCTAAAATTATGTGCCAGTTACTGGGGCTGCCTGAACTAGGGTTGGAATGCGAATCAGTTGACCAGTTAAATATTGCCACACTCTGAAACAACAAATATTAACAAATGTTATTATTGTTTTTCTCAAAATATGCTAAAATACAGCATCCAGTAAAAAAGTTTTCAAGAGAAAAAGGTAGACCAGCTAAAAACTACAAGCACAAAGCTCAGTTTCAGTTTTCTTGGGCTTCTATCAACAGATTTACATTGGTATACAGAGAGGTTAAATGAAACATTCACTTGCTTGCAGTTCACAATATGACAAGCTTGTATCTGCTATCTTGATCACCTCCCTTGCTACAAGTTTTTTTAGTCTGCCTAAAACACAACAAAAATACAAAAGGTAGATTGTAATTTGAAATACTTGACTAATTGAAGGTAATGAATCCTTGTGCAAATGCAGCTTTTACAGTTAGTGCCTGTGGCGCCCTTGCCTGCCTAAGGCAAGATCAGATTTATAAATGTTGTGACATTTTCTGGTTTTATTATTGAAAGAACAGTCTTCAATTAATAAATAGGTGCTTTTAATAATAATCAGTCTCTCATTTGTAACTGTCCAGATTCAGCAATTCTACTGGTCATGATTTTTTTTTTCAATGTCAGGTAAAATACCAAAAGAAATACCAATGTGTCTTGAATTCAAGCTTCTCTTTTATTCAGTAGATAAAGGTAAATTTATCTGTGTTTTGAAACACCATTAGTTAATAGATGGTAAATTATATGAATATGATAATCAGCTTCTACTTGTGGCTGATTAAAAGTTGTGGAAGTGTTGTATTGACCACAGTATGGGTAGCAAAAATCTATTTTCTACCAATTTCTGTTTTGCCACAGCTGCTCAATGTCATTCTGCTTTCTGGTATAGGACCAGAGCAAATTACCTCCCTGTTAAAGTTGCATGATTTTTTTTTTTAATTACTCTGACAAATTTAAGGAAGTACTTTGAGCTAAGGTCTAATACAGTGAACCAAAGACTCCAGAGAATCTGCGCTGTTTGTGTGAACTTCAGTAATTTGCTACTTCATGCTGCTGTTGCTGTTGTGTTTAGTAATTCTGCCAGTACAAAAAATCTCTACATGCATCTCCAAGAAATGAATTTTTAATTTTTGTTTGCATCACCAGGTTTCTAAAGTTTCTCCTTTTAATAAATATCAGTGATTTTCCCCAATATCTTTTGACTTTCATTTACAATTATTTATTATCGTCACAACTTTTATACTGGAGTCTAACAACTGCTGGCCTTCAGTTACCATCCATACTTAGGAGAATTGGTTTGCTGACTAATTTAGCCAGGGCCTTTGTTTACAGTAAAACAATTCATTCTTTTATCTTGTTTTCCAGTGATTTGTGTAAGTTTAATGGTTGTTTAAATTTGATGAGTGTTTATGTTTAAGAGATTTGTGGCTATTTCTTTTCTCTTGAAAAATTGGGTCCATCATCACAATATTTTTTTCTCTTAAGTCTTGCATATTCAGAATTGATTTAGATAATCCTTATTCTGTTATTTATGTTAATTTTAACAAGAGATGAAAAGTAGGAAACTATGTGTACATGTAATGCCTTATTTCTTAAATAATAACCTCAGTGTATCATCTTGTTTTTTGCCTATATATCATTATGAGTTCCACTATAGGTTCATGTGTGTCACAAAAACATTGGATGCACAACCTTTCTTTTCTTGAGCACTGCATGTTTATCCTTCAATGTGTTGGCCGATTTGATTAATTTAATTGAATGTTGGGCAAGGTTTAACTTACAGAACGCTGCCTTTGGAAGCTGCCTTTCTCTATTCTACACACTGCTGTCTACCTTGACATCTAACAGATGACAATTGAGGAAGCCATGGGAAGTGACATCAATCCAATTCCATTATTTATCCACTCTCCCCATCCACTGTTATCTTCTTTCCTTTTCAGAGGCTCTTTTTGTGACAGCCTATCATGATCAGTACCTTAAGACATGTGGAAAGAGGCATAATTGTGATACTTGTTCATTCACTCTATTGTCTTGATTGATTGATTGATTGATTAGTTTATATGCTGCCTTTATACTGTCCGAAGTGAAAGTTCAATTCATGTTTTCATCATTTCATTACTTGCAGGGTCAAAACAAATTCATGACTTTTGACATCCTCTGGCTGTGGATGTAACTACACTCCAGTGCTTATGAAACTAAAGAGTCATGTAGATGTAAGTTACATAAGAACAGTTTACACAAATATAATTTGATAGCTCTGTAACTGGTCTATTTTGCTGTGCCCCCATCATATACTCAGTGACAGAACATACATGAGAACTACAGTGGCACCAAGTCATTATCAATAAAGAGTTCTTTCCTTCAGGATTTCAATCAGACCAAATATATTAATGAAGTCCTTGGCTGCAGGGACACCATATCACATTTGTAGATATTGGGTATACTCATCTACCTATATCTGGATGACAGACTGGTCAGAGACAAGACCTAGTAGGAGAACAAACCAGTTCTTGTTCGCATTTTTTTTCCATTTTCTTTGCTAAGATTCCTGATGAGATGCAAGAAACCATCTCACATCATTTCAGATTATGGGATTTTTGTAGAAGCTCTGTGTCCAGTTCAGCAAGAGTATATGCCAGAAGACAGCTCCTCATTCTTCAGTCAGTATAGCATGATCTACAGGCAGGAGACATGCTAAGAGCACTTTTGTGTTTTGGGTTAGGGTGCTAGCATATAGTTAGTACATACATGAAACTGCTTGCCAGATTTCACCTGTGTCATCTTGTAATAGAGCACCCCTGTTACTGGGAAGGAGATAGCAGAGCAGAACCAGAAAAGAAAGTAGTTCTTCTGGCAGGGATCCTAGCTGAAAGGGACAGCTGGTGTGAGCACAACAGTTAAATGGGCAGCAGGATCCTTCTTGCAGGCAGAAGAGTGCTCAGCTGCTTAGAGACAGCAGCACGGTTGCTGTTAATGGTGGCTATGGTCATGTTACTGGGACAGGGCTTAGGTCAGAGGTGAACAAAATATGGTCTGTGGTGGGTCCCTCAGTCCCACCCAGCCCAGGCATGAGAAACAGCCTGTGCCATGGTGTGTGTGGGCAGTCCCACTGCCCCGTGTACGCAGCAGGGCTGGGGCAGCATGGCAGCTAGACTCAATTTCCCAAAAGCCCCTGCAATGACAGCTTTTTGCTGCTGCTGCTGCTGACTTGGCACCCTGGCCCACCTGCCCTGAATCCACCTTCGGCAGCAGCACCCATGTGAGCAGGGGATGTGGTTGAGAGGCTGAGATGAGGCCATGGGCCAGTGGGGAATGGTGTCCAGGAACAAGATGGGTGGGTGGGTGTAGCAGGGCCATTGAGTTGCCTGCTACTGAAGATAGGGAATGGCTTAGCTACCAGTTATTAAGGCAGCAGGTGCTAGTTGTTGGGAGCTGATTAGATCAGCTGACTGCCAGGGGGCGAGGCTTGGCTTTCATAAGCAGGGAAGGCTGAGGCCAGACACAGTTCCTCTCTGGCAGCTGCAGGAGCAGAAGCTCTGCAGGCAAGCTGAGCAGCCCGAGTCAGTGGTTGCAGCCTGACCACTCTGACCGGCTGCAATGATGCAGGGGTAGAGAGAACCCTGATGGAGGTACGAGAGAGAGCCAGCATTGAGTGGAGTTGGCATTATGAGCTCAGGGGCTTATGATGCGTTATAGCTGGCTGACTTATAGTTTGTGGAGTTGTGATTATTAGACTGGAGGACCGGGCGAGGCTGTAGGGGTAGAGGAGGCCTCAGCAGGAGCTCCCCAGTAAGGTGGGGGAGGTCCTGGCACCACAGAGGGTACCGCGTTGTGGGGTTGTCCCGACCCCAGCCCTATGGGTGACTTCAGGAAGCGTTGAGTAGAGGTGGACGCCCAGTAGGGCGCAGGCCCAGGAAGGTGGGTATAAGCACTGGGGGGGTCCCGCCCCCAGCCCTGCATGGGCATTACCGGGACAGGGCCCAATTGGAAAGAGCCCCAGTGGGGCATAGGCCCAAGTTGGACATAGGCCCGAGTGCAGGCGGGGAGCACAAAGGGCATGATCACAGGCCTGAGTGTGGGTGGGGAGTGCAAGAGGCATGACCAAGGGCCCCAGTGGGGGCATAGAAGGCCCAAGTGCAGGCAGCGGAGCGCAAGGAGCATGAGCAAGGGCCCAGTGGGGGCATAGAGACTGCATGGAGCGCAGGACGCAGGCCAGGACACAAGTGGCCGCGGAATATAAGGGAGGCAGGCCCGAGTGGGGCACTGCCTGTGAGATACGAAGCCCTGAGTGAGGCGTAAGCCCATTGGGAAGTCCGGGCTGGGCGAGAAGGGGCACAATCAGAGAGCCGCCCCAGGAGGGGGTGCGTGTATTGAGTTGGCCCCGGGAGAGGACCAGCCCAGGAACTAGAACCAAAGTCCCGGTAAAGTAAGACCAGCCCCGTGCCAAGAAGGGCAGGAAGGCAGCCTTAACTGAACTAATAAGATCAAAGACGTGGCAGGAAAGACGGAGGATGTGTTAAAGACCCAGACTTGGCACGGTAGGCAAGGGCACTAGGGGAGATCACGGCACCCCTAGGGGCGGCCCTGCCACAGTGGGGCTGGGGAGACCCTGGGATCTTGGGGCGGTGACATTGCAGGGCAGAGGCCTAGGGCAGAGCTGCGGTATTCTCCCTGCATACCCCTGTGACAGGTGTGGGTTCCATAGGCAGGCATGTGCAGGGAGCGAATTGCGGTCCTGTCCCAGCCCCAGCCATGTGCTGTCAACTGCCCCATGATCTTGCCATTGGAAACAGCTCCCTGCCTGGCTGCATGCCCTGCCCCTGACTTGTTCCCTAAGCCTCCAAGGTACCATGGAGACCCCAGGTTTATGAGGTCATGACAGTGAAGGACTCGGGCAGACCACCAGTTCTGTTGTCAGGGATCTGCAGTGACCACATCAGAGCTCTGCCCTGGCCCCATGCTCTCACTGCCCCACAATCTTGGGGTCTTCATCATACCTTAGCGGCATAGGAAACAAGCCAGCTCCTTAGCATAGGTGTTAGAGACCTCAAAAAGGGTTTATGTCTGAGTTGTAACTGCATGGTTTATCCTTTGTGTTATGGTTGTTTTTTTTCTTTAAAGCTTATGCTCTAACTGGAGGGCTTGATTGTGGCTACAGGGGTTATTAGAGGCCATGCAGCAGGTTGCCCATGACACTGTGGTTTGATACCTACTCTGGACAGGGAAGCAAGGGCTTGAGGCCAAGGAGCTGAGGTCCAAGGTAGTGGGGCAGTACTAGTATATTAGCCAGAGGAAAAAAAGCCACAGCTGTGAAGTTTGAAGTCTGAGCAAGGGACTTACAGGACACCTTTGTTGGTTGTATCAGAAGGCTCCATGGAACTACAGCTGTGTGAAACCTGTGAGGAGTGGAGGTGGGTGTTGGAGTGGCTGAAGTCCATAATTATAGCCATATGGCACAATTAGGGCCTGGGATCCACATTTAGGTTCTCTAGGACCACAGTTGGTAGAAAAGGTCGACAGACCCTGAAGATTGTGTTAAATGGGAAGCACACACTAGGGAGGCATAAGGAGAGGCTAGGGCAATCATTTTTCAACCTTTTTAGACTTGAGGCACCCCTTGGAAAATGCCATCTCTTAGTTCTCACTCTTTATTTTTTTTCTGCCCACACAAAAATAATAAAGCATTTTTTCTGTTGCAGAGAAGTCAGACCACAGCTATGGGTTTTTATTTGAAATCTGGTTGAGAATCAGTGGGCTAAGGACAAGTTCCATGGACTGAATTAGGGGTTGGAGAAGCCCCAAAAACTGGGCCAAGAGGGAAGGCAGGGAAAGAGCTTCTCTTTCCACTAAAGGAAGCCTGCATGGTATATTATTGTTAATGTGAAAGGTGTGACAGATGATGAACAAGAGGTAAGGAAGACCAGAGGGTGCAGCAAACAAATCTGAGCACTAAGTTTCATCAAGAACTGGAGTTAGACCCCTGAGCTTTTTTTTACCTAATGGTCTATAAATGGAGGCAGCTGAGGTCATAGTCCTGCTATAGCAGGAAGAAGTCACATGAAGAATAGGGGAAGAAAACTTGTCTGCATCCAAGCTGCTGGGGGAAAGGCAGGACAGTGTGGAGCACCAGGAACTCAAGTGTTCCCAATTGAATTCCACCCAGGATCTGGTGGAAAAACACGTGCAAGCCAAGCCAGGGTGGATTGGCTCCCAGGGGAGGAGCTGGGAGGAAATAAGGAATACTGGTCAAGAGGGTAGACCCCAGGGAGGGGCCTGCTGGAGCAACAGGGGCCACACTGACCGGCAGAGCAGAGACTGGGGCAACATACTTCCAGAGTGTTGATGCAGCCTCAAGAATGCAGGTACTTACCAGATGCTGGGAAGTGGTGGAGATGTCCTTAGTGGGGGAAGAAACCAGCTGCACAGATGAGTGATGAACAGACGTGAGGCTTCTCCTGTGGGAAGGAATGACAGGATGAGTCAATTTACAGAGCAGGGGGAATTGGGCTATTCTCGTCTGAGCCTCAGGAAGGCTGGACTCCATGGGGAACTATTAGTGGGTCAGCGGATGCCCACGCTGAGAGGGGTGAAAGAATGCTGGGATCCTAAAGGGACAAGGGCCAGCCATTAATGCTGCCATTGAACCCCTAGCCGCTTATCACGGATAACAGGAGGGCTGTGAAAAGAACAGCTTGAAGAAAAGGGCTAGCAGAAGAGTGTGAGCCCACTATAGGCAGCAGCAGCAAGCTAGTTAAAGGGATAGCCGGATGGTGCAATATGGGGGCAGAAGAGGGAGAGCCCCAGGGAGACATGGATGCCTGGAACACCACAGGTGTGGTCAGAAAAGGTGTAGGGATTGGTTGAGCCTTGTGAAGAGGCCCACGGTCATGACCCAGATCCTTACTAGGAAGGTTACTTCCCAGTCTCCATTTTCCTTCTATATCTATCTGTTTTCCATCAAGGCGTGACATGAAAGTAAAGAAGGACAATGGGACTGTAGGTGGATAGTGACCACAACACCAGGAGTATCAGCATAACTTCTATAGTGACCCTATTTAATTTTATGGCCTACAAACTACCTGGTAGACTTCATGAGCAGAAATGTAGTAACTGACCGTGAATAGCTGCTTCATAAATCCATCCTAGAAGCAACATTCCATGACCTGTTTGACATAGGAGATGCTGAGTGCTGCTACCAAAATTGTATGTCATACTATAAGCTGGCATTGATTCAAATAAGTAGATATATCATTAAAACTAGAATTATTATTTAGCTGTTATGTACACGGGCAAACATAGATTAGCTGATGAGATCAGTAGCTGAGCAAGAGAGTGTATAAGTGCTTTTGAGATGAGATTTTAAAAAATGGCTATAGCAAGTGTGAACAAAGTGGCAAATCTAAATGTGAAGCAGAGAAGTGAAAAGTATCCAAAGGGAATGTTTCATGAAAGCAATAACATTGTGTTTTGTACAATGCATTATGTTCCAGTGGGTTTCAACAAAAAAGCAAGCTGTGACAAACATCCTGAGAATGCTTTGCATAAATGAAAGCTGTGAGTAACTGCATCTGCAGCAGGAAAGAACACTGAGGTTTATAAAAGGTGAGTGAGTTGGTTTTTTGTTTCATTTTTTTTATATAGTCAAACAAATGCCTCCTAGGAGAGTGGTTCACTTACTACAGAGGCGTTTTGTACTATTAATGTTACACTTCATGTTTTAGAAAACTGTGCTTAGGTAAAGCTGTTTGGGCAGGTCTTTGAAAAAAAAAATGGTGCCATACCTTGTTTGGATCACTTGAGAATACAGTATTTACCAAGGCCTTTTGAAAATCATGTAAATGGGTTGAAAGAACTATGGGTAGACTGGCTTAACTTTAGCCTTCTTGCAGATGAAAGAAAAGATGCTCAAAAGAGTTGAGCTCTAACCTTTGTAGCTGTGTCATATTATTTTTATATAGACAATCTACCAGGGGTGGAAATGACAGTTTGGAACTTGATTGTTCTTTCCCTTATTGAGCAACCCCAGAAACATCCCTCCAAAATGATTACTGATGGAAACTATTCAGGTATATGGTTCAAATATCCCTTTGAAAATAAAAATCTTGGATGTATGACTAGCATTTCACATGTGCTTAATTTCTTGAGGAAAAATATTTGTAGATTAATTAACTTATTGGTATAAAGCAGGCCTTTAGTGTCTGCTTTGTACAGTTTCATCAATACCCCTAGACAAAGAAGAAAGTACCTCTGTGCCTTTCACAGGAATCCCAAAGTGTAACAGTTAGTTTGAAGCCGTCTATTTTGGCAATATCCATCTTCAGGATTATGTGGAACTACTTGAACAATGTGACCAATTTGTAGTTTAGTAGCTGATAATGTGGTCACCGCATATCAGTCTGCAGAACTACATGTAGATTCTTCAGGCCCCTCACCCCTGCTTCAAAAGTAAATGGAGGTTTTTTTCCCATTTTTTTTCTTTTTTTTTTCTGGGTTTGTGATGGTGCCTGAAGTTGTTGGGTTAGCCATGGGGGCCTGGGGCTGCAAGTTGGGGGGTAAGGCTGCGTGGGGAAGCCATTGGGGGGGTTTTGGGGAGTGGGAGGGTGGGGCTGTGTGGGGCAGCCATTGGGGGGGCTGTAGCAACTGGTGGAGGATCAGGCTAGGAGGCAGCAGTTGGGGGGACATGTGGGGTGGTAGCCCCTTTGGGGGCCATTTGGCCCCCATTGGGGGGCATAGCCCTTGTTTGGGGGCTGAATCGCCTGTTAGGGGACCAAACACCTTGTTTGGGGCCAAACCATCTGTTGGGGGGCCAACCCCCTTGCTTGGGGGCTGTACCCCTTGTTTGGGAGTTGAAACCCCTGTTGGGGGGGGAAACGCCTTGTTTGGGGGTTGAACCCCATCTTGGGGGGCTATACCCCTCGTTTGGGGGCAAAACACCTATTGGGGAGCTGAATCCCTTGTTTGGGGGCTGTACACCTTGTTTGGGGGTTGAACCCCATGTTGGTGGGCCAGACCCCCTGTTGGGGGGCCAAACCCCTTGTGTGGGGGCCATCTCCCTGTGGGAGTGCAGCAGAACATGTATTCATGAATTCATGAAATGTATTTAGAGTTCACTTTATTAAGATAAGAGACTTGCTTTACCACTGTAGATATATCAGTAAAACATTGTTCAACTGATCTCTGTCTCTGTCTTGCTCTTTTTCGTTATAGTGATCTTTTGTTTTACTTGTGGAGGAATCCTTTATGGTGAGGGTTGCCAACATATGGATTGGGCTTCCAAGGGAGGTGTTGCTTTCCTCTACCTTGGAGGTGTTCAAGAAGAGATTAGACAGTTATTTAACTCCAGCACTCTTTCCTGCCTAGAGCACAGGGCTGGACTTGATGATCTACAAGGTCCCTTCTGACCCTACAAATCTATGAAAACTATCTATGAAGATTATTTATTTCAATTCCAGGTTTCAGCTCACACCTGTCCTGGCTCAACCACCCTCAGTGTCTCCAGGAAACTCCATCACACTATTCTGTGCCATCAACCGTGACACAAGCACCATGTCCTGGCACCTGGAGAAACATGGCAAGGCTTCTTGGTTAGTCCTTTGGGAGGGGGATTGGATCCCATATGGTTTCACTGGTTTCATTTCTAGCAGCGCTGGCTATTTAACCATCAGCAATATCCAAGGAGGTGATGAGACTGATTATCACTAGGGATCGTAATTTTCTCTGATTAAAAAAATTGCAAACTCTCTGATAAAAAAAACTGCAGATTTTCAGTTTCTTTAATCACCCCCAAATCTGTGATTAAAATGGAAGGGATCCTATGACCCCAGCTGACTTCCTGCCCTTCGGGCGGGGGGCTGGACTCGATGATCTTCCAAGGTCCCTTCCAGCCCTAATGTCTATGAAATCTATGGATTTGGGGGTATTTTACAGAGTGATTTGGGATTTTTTTTTTTATCACGGATTGTTCAGTTTTCCAATAGGGAACAACAGAATTCCTGTTAGGGAGGCCAGTGGCAGGACCCTGCCTGCTCAGAGCTGGCACCTTGGGCCCACCTAGCTGTGACTGATCCCCTGGCCAAATGGGGCCAGGACATGTTTTGACAGTTCAAAGCAGGCCACCACACCTGGAACATCTGGAGAAGAAAGCATCGAGTGATCATTGCCTGAGGTTGTGGCCTTAGCCATGGCAGCCTGGGGGTGCAAACTGGGGGATGAGACTGGGTGAGGAAGCCATTGGGGGGACCTAAGGGGGTGGGAGGGTGGGCCATCATGGGAGATCATGCTTAGGGGCAACCAACATGGGTTTATTAGAGGCAAGTCCTGTCAGACCAACCTGGTGGCCTTCTACGACCAGGTCACCAAATCCTTAGATGCAGGGATAGCAGTTGACATAGTCTTTCTGGATTTTCGGAAGGCCTTTGACACTGTCTCTCACCCTGTTCTCATTAAGAGACTGGGGGACTGTGGTGTCGACACCTACACAGTCAAATGGGTCGCCAACTGGATGGAGGGCCGCACCCAGAGAGTGGTAGTGGATGGGTCATTTTCGACTTGGAGGGATGTGGGCAGTGGGGTTCCAGAAGGCTCGGTCCTCAGGCCCGCACTGTTCAACATCTTCATCAGTGACTTGGATGAGTGGGTAAAAAGCACCCTGTTCAAATTTGCTGATGACACTAAGATGTGAGGCATGTGGGCATGTTAGAAGGAAGGAAAAGGCTACAATTGGACGTAGACAGGTTACAGGAGTGGGCGGATGAGTATATGATGGGATTCAACAACGACAAGTGCAAGGTGATGCACCTGGGGAGGATCAACCAGCACCATACTAACAGGTTGGGGAACTCCCTTCTCGTCAGTGCAGAGGCAGAAAAGGATCTTGGAGTCATCATTGATGCCAAGATGAATATGGGTAGGCAGCGTGGGGATGCAGTCAGGAAGGCCAACTGCACCTTGTCGTGCATCCACAGATGCATCTCAAGCAGGTCCAGGGAGGTGATACTCCTCCTCTATGCAGCACCAGTAAGGCTGAAGCTCGAGTATTGCATCCAGTTCTGGTGCGCCGCACTTCAAGAGGGATGTGGACAACATGGAGAGGGTCCACAGGAGGGCCACTTGCATGATCAGGGGGCAGCAGGGCAGGTCCTATGAGGACAGGCTATGGGACCTGAACTTGTTCAGCCTCCACAAGAGAAGGCTGAGAGGGGATCTAGTGGCCTGTTACAAACTAGTCAGAGGGGACCAGCAGGCATTGGGAGAATTCTTGTTTCCCTGAGCACTACCAGAAGTGACTAGAAATAATGGTCACAAGCTGGCAGAGAGTATATTCAGATTAGATATCAGGAGATGCTACTTCATGGTCAGGGCAGCTAGGATCTGGAACCAACTTCCAAGCAAAGTGGTGCTGGCTCCTACCCTGGTGGGGTTTTAAGACAAGGCTTGACAATCACCTTGCTGGGGTCGTTTGACCCCAGTACTCTTTTTCTGCCATGGCAGGGGGTCTGACTTGATGATGTGCTCAGGTCCCTTCCGACCCTACTATGAAACTATGAAACATCTTCCGGGCGATAGCTGCCTGGATGGCTGGGCAGGGGGCACACATGGCAGTAGTCCACACAGAGGCCAACCCCACAACCACAGTTCACTGGCAGCTGTCCCTATCTAGGTCTGGCAGGTGCTCAGCAGGTCACAGACAGGTAGCAGCCCCCACTGCCAGACCTCTGTAGTGGGTATAGGGTGCAGAAAACTCTCAGGGCTGCTTCAGCAGTTCAGCTGGCACAAGGGATAGTGTCCCCAGGTACCAATTGGCTGGGACCCAGAAGTTCCTGAGAGCTAGTAGCCTTGAGCTACTTGCCAGGATGGCTTTTTATACTGTTGGAGACAGGACAGGGCAGCTTTTTATGCTTCTGGGGACAGCACAGGTGCCAGCCCTGGGCTATAGCTCCCCCTGACTGCAGACTGAAGAAGAGCCAGGCAGGATTATTTTGCCCCAAGTGGCACAATTTGCTCCACACCAAAGTTCATGTCTGAGCACGTGCCTGCTCAAATTTGCACCGCTTCTATTTGAACTGCTGCAGGCACACCTGCTTGCATGTGTGGATATGCCCAAGGTGCCCTTTCTTAGACTCAAGGGGCATTTATACATGTATTTTTTAGTCCCATGAAGGGTGGAGATCTACTGCTTCAGAGCAGACTTGATTAATCGAGTCTGCTCCACATGTGAGCTGACGAAGACTGTGCTGTGTTTCATGCAGTTATATAAGTAGCAAAATGTGTGTCTGTGCAAAAGAAAATGGTGGTGGTGCACTGTTGAACTAAAGCGCCTTCTATGTGTTTTAGTTGAAAAGAGTACCGCCACCATTTTCTCAGCACTGATGTGTGTGCTTATACTGTTGTTCTGTGAGACCAGGACAACTCTCAGGATCTCAAATTGCACTTCTAGGTGGGAGGGTGTGACACATTTGCACATATACACACACAAAAATGAATTAGGTGCACACACACCCACACCAGGCATATACACACACACACTACCAAAGTCAGGCATGCACACATGCAAAATTACCAGCCTTGGCACATGCACACCTATCACCAATTCAAGCACATACACACTACATGCACCAAAAATTAGACAAAATCAGTTAACAACACCCACATGGATTGCTAATGTGTATGTCATGCACATGGCATATATATATTCACCAGTTCACACACATGCCACCCATCTACAGATACACACAGGTGAGTTCCTAACTTGGCTGGTACGGTTTGTATGTGTGTGCTTGGAGTACTTGGGAAACCTGGGGGGAAGGTTAAGGTGAGAGAGTGAAAGTGTAGGCAGTGGAAGTTGCTGGGACCAGGATTAGAACCAGTAGACTAGAGAGAAGATGGGCTGAGGAACTGAGGCTTGGGGTTACTTTAGGTTAATTGATGTTAGTTGATTAAAGGACAATGCTCAAAGTCAGCAGCACAGAGGAGCTGGCAGAGAAGCTGGGGCTGGGGCTGGGGCTGGAGCTGAAAGGTAGGTGGGAAGATGGAAACTGGGACTGGGAAGAACTGTAGGGTTTTGTGGGAGAACTGGGAACTAGGTCAGGGAGCTGCAGGTGCTGGAGAGGGGCTGCTGGGGAGATCAGAAGGCTGGGGAGGAGGGGCTCTGCGTACTGGGAGCTGGAAAAAAGCTGCAGGATTGCTGGGGGAGCTGGGAAGCTGCTGGGGAGACTAGAAAGCTGGGGGTGGGGCTCTGGATGCTGGAGCTGACTTGGGGCTTTGTAGCCTGGGGAAAAATTGCTTGCAGCTTCCAGAGAGACTGTGGGAGCTGAAGAAGGGCTCTGGGGAGATCAGTAAGCTGGGGGGGGTGGGGAGGGCCCCCAGGTGCCGGAGCCAGGGGAGGGCTCTGGACACCAGGGAAAAGCTGCAGGGGCTAGATAGGGGCTACGGAGGAGTGGGGAAACTGTAGAGAATGCCAGGAAATCTAGGTGCTGGGTCAGGGAGCTGGAGAAGGGTTCTGAGGAGATCACTAAGCTGTGGGGAGGGGTTCTGGGTGCCAGAAGCCAGATAAGGGCTCTGGCTGCTGGGAAAACTGGGGGGGCTGTTGGGGAGAAGGGGAAGGGCTCAGGGGCAGCTGGAGAAGCTGCAGGGAGTGGTGCTGGGAGCTGGAGAAGTGCTCCAGGTGCTGGGGGAACTGCAGGGCAGCACCGGGAGGACCGGGGCCAGGTCAAGAGACCTCAGGCTGGGCTAGAGGGCTGTGAGGGGAACCAGGGAAGACTGGGACCTGGTTGGGGGACCCAGGGCCAGGCTGGAGGTCTGCAGGGAAGTGCTAGGAAGACTGGGGCCAAGTTGAGAGACCTGGAGACAGGCTACAGGGTTGTAGGGGCCCTAGGAGCAGAGAGAGAGAGACAGTGAGTGGCAAGAGCTGGGGAGAGAGAGACTGAGAGAGCTGAGAGGCGGCAGGAGGGGAACAGAAAATGATGGGTGCAGGGCAGAGACTGAGACAGAGAGGCAGCAAGTGGAATTAAGAGGAGATCAGGAGAATGGGGGTGGTTTAGAGCCAAGAGGGAATTAAGATAGGGATGGGGCTGGGATGCAATAACACACAACCCAACTTGGGGTTCCAAATAACAGTGGGTTTATTCAATCAGAGAGATGGGGACACAATATACGGGCTCTAGAGCTTATTGGTTCCTTTACACCCACTCATACATGTACACATACAATGGCAGCAGGGGTCGAAGATGCTTGGTAGAGGGGCTGAAGTCGGGGAGGAGAGAGACAGGGTCCAAGTTGGGCAATATCTACCTATCCCAGGCTGAAAGCTGATCCTCAATGGCCAGTTGGGTTCTCCTTCAGCAAGGTGTTATCCAGACGGGGTTGCCAGCAAGGCCTCTGGGGTGGATAGGCAGTGTGACACGGAGCTGGTCTGATCCATCTGATCCATATGGAAATGGCTTTCCCACTGGGTCTATCTTCACTACCCCTTTTTCTAGGGGCAGGTCTTCTATCACCTTAGTAGCAGGGGCATGTCCAGGCAAGGGTCTGCCCTGGTGTACTGAGCATGTGGACTCCAGACAAGGAAGTGCAGTCCCAGGTGTCTGTGTTGCAATAGTGGGCTGCCTGATTTCTGTAGGGTCTTTGTCTTTCAAATGCTGGGTCCATGGTTCCTGGGTGAGTCAGTGGAAGGCAATGGTCCAGTCCTTGAGCTGGTGGTCCAGTCATTGAGTTGATTTTTCAGTAGAAGCCTGCTACCATTTTATCTCAAGCACCCTTATTCATCCCCATTCATTCAGGAACCAATTTACATGAGACTGGTTAGATGTGAGTCACAGGTTACACACAGGCAGAGGACACAAGATAAAGGCTTGACATTCAAAATGGAAACTTAACATTACTTGACATTATTAATGCTAACTTACACATGTAGGCCTAAATCATATAGTATCAATTAAAAAAACAGTCAAAAACAGTAAAACAGTAATCACACAGTAAACATCAATATAAACATAATAATTATAACATATAAAATAGTGGATCAAAGAAGAGATAGAAGAAAAAAGCTTGCTACAAAAATGCTAAAGCTTATCTTACGTCTTAACTTACTCATATTTATTTATAGGGAATACTGAGGGAGAGAAAAAGTCAGAAATAGTTCAGGAAGGGAAGGAATGCATTTCAAAAGAAAAAAAAAGGAAAAACTGGGGGTTTTGCTACAATACAACTGTAAGCATCACAGCACTGGGTGTTTTTCAAAGTGCCCGGTGCTGCAGTGCTTGCATGTGTAAAAATGACCAAGGTACTCATAGCCAAATGCCAGTTCTTAGTTTTCACTTGTGTTTTTGATTGGAAAACAATAGTGTACATTTTTCTGTTGTAAAGGACTCAGAAATATCACAACAGGTCAGAATATTTTCAGAAGTATGGATTCCTACTTGAAATCTCCCTAGCTTTAATTTTTGAATCATGTTTGTACACCTTACAGTGCTAACATTGTGTGATACCCTGCAGCACTGGTGAAAGAATCTCAAAGCACCACAGGGTTTCGTAGCAACCTGGTTGAGAATCACTGTTCTAAGTTGCCACCTTGATCTGGCTTCTGCCTTTACAATTTTACTACCAGCACACTATTAAAAGCTAAATTGGATGTCCCACTGATCAAGATATTCAATATCCAAATTAACATTGTTTAATGTTGGTGCCACTTTAAAAATCACCATCCCACGCTGCCTATTGTTGCTTTGAAAAGTTGATCAGTGCCCATTAAAAAGTGTGGACTAGGAAATCACTTTCTTACAAAGATGATAGATGTGGAATCAGACATGACAAGCTCACTCTGTAACATATTTCAGAATCAAATAAAAATGAAATTACAAAAACAACAGCCATTTTTTTATAAGAATTGTTCATCAAGCTGAGAGTAGTCAGTTATTTCAACTGTACATATCCTTGTATCATGTTAACATTATAGATTGTATTATTATTTAAAAGTTCCAATGTATGTTTGTCCATTTAAAAACTGTTTTTTCACCTTTATGTGAATTATTTTTCCTGAATTGTAGATTTTAATCATGGTAAATTAAATGCTTTCAGCCACTATAGGGCTACATGGCTGCAGCAGACATTCAAGTAGCTTCTTGTATGCCTTGTTTACATAGTTGCTATGATATGCACTGGCTCCAGATGTAGTGTGGGTACACCTCTGAAACACACACTGTCAAGGTGTTTCCAGGCCTTTGGGGTGCCTTTCTGCCCTTAACCCCATTCTGTTGTCTGCTGCTTGATCCCTGAGAAACAGCTCCTGCTGAGATGAGCCAGAGGCCAGCTTCTTGACCAGTGACACCTCAGCCCTACCTGTCACATTCAGGCATTACTAGCCCTTAGGAGAGGGCATTTTGCCAGCTAAAAGGATCACACCTTTGTCCAGCATGGACTCATAAGAGATGCATCTCCCTTTCTGTAAATAGACACGCCTGTATGCTCAAATACTCTAGAATCACAAGTATCACTAATAATTCATTGTTATTATCTTTTTACTCACTGGTTATTATAAAAACCAAGAACAAGCACAAGAAGTTAGTAACCATGCTTGTATACACAGAATAATATGAGAATAAATGCATAAAAGAAAATAACAGAACATCAGCTTGTTCGTATCCCACACCTTAAATTCAGCAATGCAGTCTTCATCCAGTTTGGGGCTCCCAGCTTCTTCCTATATGCTGGAAAAACTGAAGCCCCCTCCCTGCTCTCAAAAGAGGCTTAAGTACAGTTTCAATCTTACTAGTCTCATATGTCACATCTTGGATTCTTATATGCTTTGAATATAACTTCCTGCTCCTTCTCCCTCTCTCCTCCCCAGAAGTGCATGTTTACCAGTGCAGAAATCTTTCTTGAATTAATTAAGACCAAGAGGAAATGTGCATCTTTCAGTCATGAAGATTCACTAATCTCTTGTCTCTCTTCCTCCAGTAGTTTGACTAGCCAGCTGTTATTTCTTTCAAAATGTAAATTCAAGGGAGACCTTAAACAACTCAAGTCCTATTCTAATTCTAAGACATTATTGCTTTTCAAAGTGTGAGTAGGTGAGGACCATTTAACTTAATCACTCACGAAACAAGCTTCATTATAACATAAGGATATATCAAACCTACATTTATTTCCAATACCACAATTTATGCAGGCATAAAAGCAATAAGGTTGAAGAGTTTGATACTATCTATCTGTAGAGACTACATATGCCACATCAGCAAAACAAAGTCAAGAATCCATGTAAGAAAATCCACAACTCCTTAGGTTTGTGACACCTGGACATAATTCCAAGAACCAAATCAGAAACTGCATGCAGGCCCCACAGATGTTCCATTTTATAATTTGGTTATTGGCTGAGTGAACAACAGTGGTAGAAATTGCTCCCTATGGCTATATGCAATAGCACACATAATAAAAGATGCAAGCAGGGTGTCCCGGGGCAAGGGGAAGATAAGAACCCCGAAGGGTTAAAGGGGGACCCTGGGGGACAGCACACCCCAGGGAGAGTGAAAAGAAAGAAGAAATGAACAAAAACAGCTTACCGGCGGCAGGAACCGTGGCGGAGCTGGAAGTGGTAGCAGGACCCATGCCGCTCTTTAGCCGTGGTTTTTTTAAAGGGGAAACAGCTGGGAGAGAGGGGGAAGAGAACCAGCCCGGAAGGATAAGAAGGAGGAAGAAAAGGGCAGAAGGGGAGGAGAGGTGGCAAGAGAGCATTTAAGGAAGAGCTCCTGAGTCCACTAAGGAGGTGGAGGGGCTAGGAAGCGCTGCTCACAGCTCAGAAAAGGATCCTGAACTGTGCCCAGGTAGAGACACTGCTGTTGAACCGAGGAAGACCCAGGTGTCCCAGCTATATATAACCCTTGGGCCGCGAGGAGAGCCTAAGCAAGGACCTCGTCAACTGAGGCAAGGGCCGGCGGACCTACAGAAAAAGAGGTATCCACACAAGGGGCCAGCTAAGACCCTCATGTCCGGGACAGAGGACCCAGACGGGAGCCCATTGAGGGATGGTTCCTTTACCGAGGGACATAGAGGGCACACATCCATGAGAGTACCCTACGGGCTTAGGAAGGCAGCCCTAAGGGGGATGGGTATTTGGTAAAGGGGAGATCACAGTACTAGGCACTCCCAGGTAGTGATCTAGAGAGTGTTGTGAAGGGGCGTAATTGTGGTGCCCGTATCTTTTCAGTGAATTAATTATTATTATTATTATTGTTATTATTGTTTTGGACCCCGAAGTCAGAGTGAGTCAGGACCACTAAGGACGCAAGAGTCAAAGGGGGTCTGGGCTTACTGGACCCTCCTCCAGGGTCTAGCAGGAACCAGGAGGAACCCCTCATAGAGTGAGGGTTGGCCGCTGACAACTACTATAGCACACCATCAAGGCTGGGTATAGGGCGAGGTACAGGGGAGGTTGGAGCCTCGCGAAGAACACGCCTCGGCCTTGGGGCAGCCAGAATCAGACAGTCGGACCCCTCCACCACTGAGATATCATCAAAGTCATGGCAGGCAGGATAAGGAGGGGAGAAGACTACCTGAGGTAGGAGATCGTGGCCCCATACCCCTAAGGGACGGAGCGAAAAGTTATCATCAAGTCCCTGGGCCAGGCGGTTAGAGACCATATGATCGAGGCCCAGTGGGTGCACAGGGATCCTTTTGCCAGATCAGCAATATTATTCTTCCAAATAGAACATAACATTCATATAGGCACCTTAAAAATATTGGCCTGCTGGAGAACCTGATACCAAAAATTTTAGAGTCTATCTTAATTCTGAACGATGTTGGATTAGTGTTTAACTCCTTTAAAGTTTACCTCATCACAATGACAGATTGTTTTGCCCTAGTACTGATGCATTTGACCTTCCTCTATGCTGTGGTGATAAAATTCCTTGGAGTCTTCTTTATGCTTGGCTTGGAGCTAGAGAGATGCCTCCCATGTGGTCTTCAACATCACCATCTAAACCCTATGGAGCCTCCTGTTTAAAACTGCTATCAGAGTGCTCCACATACCTCCTTACCATCCAGGCAGCATTTTGCAGTTATTGCATCAGGCAGGTCCATTGGTCATCTGCAAGTTCCTATGACCAGATCATCTTATGTGTCCATCCACAGAGATAAGGAGATGCTGAAAATTCTCTCTCCCCCTGCCAAACTAAGAAAGGGCCAAACCATCTAAATCCAGGGAATCTCAAATGGATCGTATAATGTATTTCAACTTACTATCAACTGACTAATCAGCTTCCACTGAATGACGCTCAATTACACTCAACTAGGTAACAAGCTTCATCCTTCTGCTTTAGAAAGATTCTGCTTTCTCAGATCTGCAGAATAGTTATACAGAACAGCTAACTTTACCTTACTTAAACATTACCAATGAACAGAACTTCCCAGATGGATGGCAAATTTGGTGGAGTAATTGCATTTCCTTTGATACAGATCTTTTCATACCCACCATTCAGGAAACTATATTTACATGCCAATGGTGTGTTTACAATGCTCCAAGGAAGAATAACTTATATCTACCCTAGAACAGCTTTGGTACTTCTAAGAGTTGTGGTCAGGATGGTTTTAATGGCTTGTCTTCACTTCTCATGTTTAGGAACAGGGGTGTCACATTGTGAAGAAAGTGAATGAGGGTTATAGCTGCCCTCAGAGGGACATGAAGAGGCAACATGTGCCTGCATAGATGCTTCTAGTTAAGAAATGTTGGATCCATACTGCCAAGAGACTTCATTATTTGTAAGGTAACTGCTTTTTCCTTGATATCATTTTATAATCTACCCATGACTTTTTCTCAATATATATATTTTTCTCCCTGTATATATTATAGAACTGAAAAGTCATCATCTTTATTATTTGTTTATGGGACAGGAGGCTGGATGAAAACAGTTCTGATATCTCTATCAGTTGTAAAAATAATCCATGTACATTTCCTTTTTGGGGTATTAATGTCCCTTTAATAGCCCTCTAATTTGCTCTGGTAGCTGTAAGGGGCAACAACAGAAGGTAGAATCTAGATTTTTAACATTATAACTGTCCTTGGAAAGTAAAATATTTGTTTATTGCCAGAGATGGTGTCACTTATTTTACCCCTGCTATATTTACACAACACAGTATTGGTGTTGAACTCTCATATATACTTAAGCAGCCCACTACAGTCAGTCATAGAACCACAGAGCATCATAGAGAAATAGGGCTGGAAGGGAGAGACCTTGAGAGGTTTCATAGATTTCACAGATTTCATAGACATTTGGGCTTGAAGGGACCCCAGAGGATCATCAAGTCCAGCCCCCTGCCCCAGGGGCAGGAAGTCAGCTGGGGTCATAGGATCCCAGCAACATAAGCATCCAAATGTGTTTTGAAGGCATTCAAAGTGGGCGCTTGAACCACCTCAGGTGGCAATCTGTTCCAAACCTTGGAAGCTCGGACAGTGAAGAAGTTCTTTCTTATGTCCAGCCCAAACCAGTCACAGTGGAGTTTGTGACCATTCGATCTTGTCATCCCTTGGGGGGCTCTGCTGAACAGCCATTCCCCCAGATCCTGATGAGCACCCCTGATAAGCTTATAGGTGGCCACCAGATCACCCCTGAGACTGCGCTTTTCCAGGCTGAATAGCTCCATTGCTCTCAGCCTGTCATCATAAGGACTGTTTTCCTTACCTCTGATCATATGCGTGGCTCTCCTCTGCATCCAAGATCATCTAATCTAACCCATTACTGTATCCAAACCATCCCATACAAATCTTTTCTCTAAAGTCTTAGCAAATCTACACAGTGAACCCTGAAACAACACAAGAGATAACACCCTAACTGGCTATAGGTAAAGCATGTGGACCACAACAGCCAATGTCCTATTGCTACAAAGGTCTTGGTGCAGTATAGGATAAGGCTGCAGGACCTGACAGCCCTGTTCCCTGAGTGACTGTGCCATTGCCCAAGTCTTATCCTCAACGGAGATTATCCAATCCTCATCTGCCACACCTTGATGTTACATTTGTCTATGTTGGGAGGTGATCACTTCTGTTATGTACAACTCTGGGCATGCCAGGTTCATCTCTTCTTCAGGGCTCCAACATTCTCTAAACCCTGTCCCAGCACCAGCTAGTTGTTATTGAGTTTGTTGCACCTGTGTCTTTCAATCGATAAGCTTCAGATGTTCTTCCCTGGCCAGTCCATGTGTGTCTTGACTGTATTTACAGGGGCTAATCCTGTGTTAAATCTTTTGTCAGTCAGTCGCAGATTGATCAGTGGACCAAGAAGGTAAGAAGATTCAAACAATAAAGCAGAAACTCCAGTACAGCTTGACTGAGGGCTTCACTGCTGGACTTCTTCCCTCGGCTCTAAAAATTCTGTTCTTGGGACTACGGGTCTTTCTTCACTGCCTGGCCCTTCCCCAAAGAAAGAGAGTAAAAAAAAAAAATGAATAAAAAAGAAAGTTAATGGGCTTCCTGGTCCCCTTCACCTCACTCAGGCATTTCCCCAACTTAGATGTTTCAGAATCTGGTCTCAGCTTCAGCAGTTCCTGCTGCCTTTCCAGGGGTGATGGGTCCATCCACCAGTCCCTCTTTTCTTGGCTCTTGAATTAGCCTACAACCAACTTCCACAGTGGCATATATAAGCTGGCCTGGACAGCATCCTGTCCCCTGCTCCTGGGGCTGTAGCCCTTTATTATTCTTGTCACATATTCTTGTCACATAGCTTTGGACTGTCTCTAACTTTCTCACATTCTTTTTTAAAATAAAAAATTGCCAAGTAGAGAGGCACTTTTATCTCTCATGTCTTGCACCTAATGCTTCTGTTGATGCATCCCAAAATCACACTTTCCTTTTGTACAGCTTCATTTCACTGCAGACTTATATTAAGTGTATGATTTAGAAAGGATCTCTGATCCTCACCCGTAATGCTACCATCCAGCCAGGTGTCACCCATATTGTATTTGTGTTTTTGATCATTCCTCCTGACATATAGCACCTTGCTTTTGTCAGCATTGAACTTCATCCTGCTAGCTCCAGGCCAGCTTCTCAGTCTGTCAAGGTGCTCCTGAATTGCACTCCCATTCTCCATGTTTGCAGTCCTTCCCAGTTTTGTGTTGTCTGCAAACTTGGTCAAGAAACTTTTTATGTTAACATCCAAATAGTTAATGAACACATTGAACAGTGCTAGGCACAGGACAGACCCCTGTAGGACTCCACTCAAAACGTCTTGCCATTCTTACATGAATCCATGTATAATTACCCTTTGCTTGTATCTATTGAGTCAGGTGTCCGTCCGTACTATTTGTCCATCTCACATTGCTCTGAGTTGTTTATAAAATGGTTGTGCAGGACCTTGTCAAAAGCCTTGCTGCTAAAGTCTAGGTACAGTATATCCTCAGCATTCCCTACATCCTGTCAAGCAGTTACATTGTCAAAGAAGAAAATCAATCCTGTGTAATACAATTTGTCCTTAGTACATCCATGCTATCTTCTTGTGATCAGCCTTTCCTCCCCCGGGTACTTGAAAATGGTCTTCCTTAGGATAGGCTCAGTAACTTTCTGGGTATTGAGGAGAGGCTAACTGGTCTGTAGTTCTCCAAGTCCACCTTCTTGCCTTTTTAAAAGAGTGCCAATGTCCTTTTCCAGTTCTTAGATATCTTGCTGGTCTTCCACAGCTTCATAAATATGATTGCCAAAGGCTCTGAGATCTTCTTTGCCATTTCCTTCAGTACCCTTGGTGGAAGTTCATCAGGGCCTGCTAATGTAGACTCATACAGACACATCAAAATCTCTCTTTCACTTTCATTGCCTGATCTATTATTTTATCCCCTTTCTTTTCCAAATAAATCTTATTAGATGTCTAGTTGCAGCTTAATATTTTGGAAGACCAAGGCAAAGTATCTGTTGAGTAGCTCCACCTCCTTTGTAACTTTTGTTAAGAGTTCCCCATACTATTTAACAGTGGACCCAAAGCTTCTTTAGTCTTTCTTTTCTGGCCATCATATTGTATTGACTCTAATCAAGATGAGCAACCCCCTCCTCCTCCCATTTAACATGGGTGGTGGGGAATGGTTCATTTCTTGGATTAGAGCACCAGGTCATGGGTGGACAGGCTGTGCTTGCAGCCCCAAGCTGGGGTGAAGGTCAGTGCTGCAGCTGCTATCTGCCTCCCTGCCACCTTTGTCCCTTCATAGTTTCATAGTTTCTAGGGTCGGAAGGGACCTGAGTAGATCATCTAGTCCGACCCCCTGCCATGGCAGGAAAGATTACTAGGGTCAAACGACCCCAGCAAGGTGTTCATCTAACCTTCTCTTAAAGACCCCCAGGGTAGGGGCCAGCACCACTTCTCTTGGAAGCTGGTTCCAGATCCTAGCCATCCTGACCGTGAAGTAGCACCTTCTGATATCTAGCTTAAATCTACCCTCTACCAGCTTGTGACCGGTATTCCTGGTCACTCCTGGCAGTGCTCAGGGGAACAGGGACTTCCCCAGTGCCTGTTGATCCCCCCTAACTAGTTTGGTTATCACATTTGCTTCTTCAGGCCCCTTACCTAGCCCTTCCTCCAGTCTCAGGACCCCTGGTACCTCTTCCCTGGTCTCTCCCATCTCAGCCTCTTCACTCCCTGCTTCTTGCCCTTCTTCCACTGTGTCAGGCTCTGGCCTTGCTCCAGTCTAGAACATGGACCATGGCCCCAGTCTGGCCCAGTACCAGCAGCAGTGGTGTGGCATATCTGGCCATGTCTCTCTCTTTGACTTCAATCTCCTTTTCTTCAGTTCTGGGGACAATTCTTCTTTGAATAGTCACATGCTACTACTTCTCTTTTTCCTTTAACTCTCCTGTTTCAACCTCTCATAACTCCTGTCCAAGTAATCTTCCTTTTTCTTGATTTAATGCAGTGTAGATATGGTATGGATTTTAAGCAAAATTATGGAAAGCTTAGTATAGGAAGTGATCAGTCAAGTGTTAAATGATAATAACATAATTAAGACCAATTTTAAAACCAAGTCACCCCTCCTCTTTAATGTGTATATGAAGCTGTTGAATGAAATTGTGCAGAGATTTAGAGTGAAGTCTGATCCATACGTTGGTAACACCCAGCTCTGTCTCTTTCTCATCTGACCCAGGCCTCATAGGCTCAGCCCTTCCCCAATGTCTGAGTGAATTTAGGAATAGATGCAGGTGAATTGATTGAAACTGTATCCAGACAACAGAGGTGATGGTGGTGGGCAGACCACTTTACTTGGGATGATGAGGAGATTAGAAAACCTATTATTGTTGGGGATTGCCCTTGTCACTCCGGTTCATAGCTTTGGGTGTTTGTGGTTTCTCCACTGCACTTGGATTCAGGTGGAACTGCCTTTCACAAGCTCCATCTGATGTGAAGGCTAAAGCATTTTTCTTTCAGTGTTAGATTGATACACTATCATCCATTCCTTCATGACTTCAAAGCAAGATTATTACAATGCACTTTATGTGGGGCTGCCCTTGAACACAGATGTAGAAGCTGCATCTAGTGGAGAACACTGCATCCTGGCTACTGATGGGGGAGGGGGGGTGTAGCTCCAGAGTCTGAACTGTCTTTCAGTAGCTTTCCAGACAAGCGCGGTCATGTGGTATATGGCTCTGCAAACACATCTGTGGTGCCACATACTGCACATTTAGATGCTTTCTGTGCTGCAACAGAGCACTTATCATGCAGGTGCTGCTCCACCTTTTTTCCCCCATAGGTTTTTTGACCCCTGGATATCCAGGGGTTAAAAAGACCCATGGGGAAAAAAAGCAGAACACTGCATGCTTGGGCAGTGCACACCGCTCAAAAGTGGAGCTGGGCCACCCAGAGCCACACTGAGGCTGCTAGCCAGGCTTCACACAACAGAATTGCCACTACTGCAGTCCCAGGAGGCCCCCAAGGACCCCAGGTAGGGCTGCTAGGGCCAGCCTCCCCTACCCCACCCAGGGTAACCTGCCACCTGCCAAAACGTGCATGGCAGTGGTGTTCCCCAGGGACAACTATCAGTGGTACAAGACATGCCACCACTGCTTTTCCCTGGAGAAACAAATATCCATGCTCATCTGGACATGCCCATAAGGTCCTAAATGGCCTGATTCCTACATAGATGTGGGACCACTTTTTCCCTTTTGCCCCTTAGGATCCCTAAGGCCAGCTGATAGAAACCTCCTTCAAGTACCATAGTGTGTCAGAACTTGTTGGTGATTATTCAGTAATTTCTCCTCAGCTCTGGAACTCCCTTCCTCTGGAGGTCTGCTAGAGCCCAAGCCTGGACATATTTAGAAGTACTGTAGGACCTTTCTATTTAGGCAGATGTTTAACAAACAAAGCTAAATGGGGATTTTTTTTAGCATAGTGCTCTTTTATGTTGATAGTCTAGTTGCTTTTTAAATTAAGTAAAAACTAACTTAAAGTTTTAATTTCTTTCTCCTGTCTTAGTGTAAGCCACTGTAGACCTGTTTTGTAAGGGTGTCATATCAATCAAATAAATACATAAAGAGATACTACTGAAATAGTGTTCATTTGTGCTGTCAACAGTTTTAAAAAGATGCAGACAATTGGAAAAAGAAGAGCTGCAAGAATGATTTCAAATCAGAACTATCTGTCTGAAACTGAAACTAAGGAAATTCAATCTAGTTTAGCCAAGAAAAGATTAAGAGGTAACTTGGCTATGGTATATAGGCAGCTAATTGGGAACATTTCTGATAGAGGGTACTTTAATCTAGAAGGAAAAGACATTTAAAGATTCACTGAGGAGAAATGAGTTAGAGATATTCAGACTTGGGGGGTGGCACATGCAGCTAAGCAAGGCCTTAAATGCCTATATACCAATGCTCGTAGTATGGGGAATAAACAGGAGGAACTCACCCTCAGAAGAGCCAGTTCAGACCCAGACATTATAGGGCTCACAGAAACGTGGTGGGATTCATCCCATGACTGGGCAGTTAGCATTAGGGGCTATAGGCTTTACAGGCGGGATAGAGAAGGAAGGAAAGGTGGGGGTGTGGCACTCTATGTCAAGGAGCAATACATATCCTCCTTCAGCAAAATGGGGTCAGAGAAGGGGCAATCTGAAGTGCTCTGGGTCAAAATACAAGGGGGCTGTGGGGAGAGGGATCTAATGGTCCCTCCCCAACCAAGGGGAGGAGCTGGACCAGGAATTTTCAGGCCAGCTTGCAGAGGCACTTAAGGCTAGGGATATAGGTGTCATGGGTGATTTAAATTACCTGGACATCTGTTGGGAGGAACAGTCAGCTAGGTTGGACCGTTCCAGGAGGTTCCTGGCTGAGATACAGGACCTCCACTTAATTCAGGAGGTGCACAGTCCCACCAGAGGAAATGCCCTGTTGGACCTGGTCCTGGCCACAGGCAACAACCTGGTAAGGGGCCTCCAGGTTCTTGACCACCTGGGTGATAGCGATCATCCCTTGCTGAAATTCACCATCCAATGCCGGGTGTCAAGTGCCTGCAGCAAGGCGGTAGCCCTAGACTTCAAGAGGGCCAACTTCAACAAGTTGAGGAGATTAGTGGGAGAGGCACTGGGGTTCTTGACAGCAGGGGAACTCAGTGTCCAAGATGAGTGGTCATTCCTTAAGGAGATGATACTCAGGGCCCAAGGGGTGACCATCCCAACAAGAAGCAAGGGGGGCAGGAGTGCCCGAAAGCCCCCCTGGCTCACCAAGAGTTTCTGGGAATGCCTAATTGCCAAAAAGGCGGTGTACAACCAGTGGAAGGGGGGTGCTATCTCCAAAGAGGAGTATACCTCCTCTGCTCAGGCCTGTAGGAGGCTGTCAGGAAAGCTAAGGCGGACATAGAACTAGGACTAGCATCCAAAACCAAAGATAATAAAAAATCCTTTTTTAAATATATAGGAGAATGAAGAAAGCACTGGGAAATGTGGGGCCCTGCAAGATTCTCTGGGCAATCTGGTGGTTGCATCAGAAGAGAAAGCAGACCTCTTTAACCAATTCTTCACCTCCGTTTTCTTGTGCAGGGACCGGGACTTCCCCACCATGATGCAAGACAGACTTGAGGGGAATGCCTCCAGACCTCAGGTTGGGAAGGACTGGGTTAGAGAGCTTCAGGAGGGGCTGGACATGTTCAAATCAACGGGTCCAGATGCTCTCCACCCCAGGGTGTTGAGGGAGCTAGCAGGGGTTATTGCAGGGCCCTTGGCATGGATTTATGAGCACTCATGGTACTCAGGTCAGGTGCCAGATGATTGGAAGATAGCCAACATGGTCCCCATCTTTAAAAAAGGGAGGAGGGAGGACCCAGGCAACTATAGGTCTGTCAGTCTTACCTCAATCCTAGGGAAACACTTTGAGAAGATCATAAAGTAGCACATCTGCGTGGGCCAGCCTCAGGAATGATGCTCAAGGACAACCAGCAGGGTTTCATTAGGGGCAGGTCATGTCAGACCAACCTGATTGCCTTTTATGATCAGGTCACAAAAGTATTGGATGCAGGTGTTGCCATGGATGTAGACTTTCTGGCCTTCAGCAAGGCCTTTGACACTATCTCCCACCCCATCCTCATTAAAAAACTAGGTGACTGTGGCATTGATCTCTACACAGTCAGATGGATTGCAGATTGGCTGAAGGGTTGCACTCAGAGGGTGGTGGTGGACGGGTCATATTTGACCTGGGGAGAAGTGGACAGCGGAGTCCCCCAGGGCTTTGTCCTTGGGCCTGCGCTGTTCAATTTCTTTATCAGTGATTTGGACAACAGGGTGAAAAGCAACCTATTTAAATTCGCTGATGATACCAAAATTTTGGGTGAGATGAGCATGCTAGTAGGGAGGGAAAGACTACAGCAAGACCTGGATAGGTTACAGGGGTGGGCTAACAGAAACAGGATGCATTTCAATACTGACAAGTGCAGGGTGCTGCACTTGGGCAGTAGTAACCAGTGGCACACTTATAAGATTGGAAACTCCCTTCTTGAGAGCATTTAGGCAGAAAGGGATCTTGGAGTCATTACTGGCTCCAAGATGAACATGGGCCAACAATGCAAGGTCACGTTTGTCAGGGCTAACCTGTCATGCATCCACAGGTGCATCTCTAGCAGGGACAAGGAAGTGATCCTCTCCCTCTATGCAACACTGGTCAGGCCACAGCTGGAGTACTGTGTCCAGTTCTGTGCGCCCCATTTCAGGAGGAATGGGGACAACATTGAGAGGGTCCAGAAGAGGGCCACCCGCATGATCCGGGGACAACACAGGGCAGACCCTACCATGAGAGACTGTGGAACCTGAACTTGTTCCGCCTTCACAAGAGAAGCCTGAGGGGGGATCTGGTAACTAGAAGGGTTTGGGGAAGACCTTGTTTCCCTTAGTGCCCCCAGCATAACAAGAAATAACAGCCATAAGTTGTTGGAGAGTAGGTTTAGATTAGACATCCGTAAGAACTACTTCACAGTTAGGGCAGCTAGGATCTGGAACCAACTTCCAAGGGAAGTGGTGCTAGCTCCTACCCTGGGGGTCTTTAAGAAGAGTTTTGATGCCTACCCCTGGGGGTCTTTAAGAAGAGTTTTGATGCCTACCTGGCTAGAGTCATTTGAGCCCAGTTTTTCTCCTGCCCAGACTTGAAGATCTACATGGCCCCTTCCAACCCTACTTCTATGATTCTATGACTAATAATAAGGTGCAAATTTTTATCAAGATAATTGACTATAAGAACAGCCTACCAAGGGACTCTGTTGCTTGAAATCTTTAAAACTATTCTCAGTATGCTTCCAAAAGGTATGATGTAAGTCAATCAGTGATTATGGACCTGATCCTGGAATGAATGGGTGAAATTTTCTGGCTCTGGTTTCCAGGTAAAACTAGGTGATTACAAGATTTCCTTCTGTTTTTTTGATATGTGAACATATGAATACAAATTTCAGTAAAGTTTATAACATAATTGGTTACCTCTCTCTACCTCTGTCATTTTGATTAGACCTAGTCATAATTATTTTGTTGAAAGCTACTTGAGAATTTTCATATTTTTGACCAGTTTTTACCTCTGGTTTTCTCATCTTAGCTTTTGTGCTTATTAGACTTCTTAAATACCAGGTAGAATTGTGTAACAGCTGAGTTAGGGACAGTTGGAAAAAAATGCAAATTAGATCTTAAACAAACCTTCTTGTACAAAGAATTGAAGAAGCATAAGAATTCAGGCCAGTTGATAATTTAAACTAGCAACACCTACCATTGATCACTGACAATTCATTTCCCCATTCTTTTTTTTTCAATGGTAACTTGAATTTCTTAATAAGTAAACATACATTAAAAATTCCCAGTCTAAACAAGACAAGGTTTCTGTAGAACTTCTCTGGCAAAACTGTTCTTAAAAGTGATTGTGAAGTATATTTGGCATAGCATGTGCATACAGACACTTGGGGAGGTGAAGCTGAGGCTATATTGAATTAAAAATAATTCTGGTTACCCAATCTGAGGTTAGTCAATTTGGGAAAATCAGGGAGGCAGGTGGGTTCTGCTGGAAGGATTGTGGGGCAGGTAGGATCTGTAAGAGGAATCAGAGGAGCTATCAAGGTTTGTGGGGGGGGGGGTTGGTGGGGTCTACAGGGGGATCAGGGGAGTCCCAGAGGGTTTTGTAGGATCAGGGGAGCTTGTAGGGAATACTTGGGGGGATGGGGATGTTCCCTCCCCCAACCACCAGAACGATGGGCTATTTTTAGCCCACCAACATCCCCACCAACCCAAGATGAACAAATGACCTCCACCTCACCAGCAAATCAAGCCTCCCTCCCCCCACCCTGACTTGCTTGGTTCTCAGCATTGGTGAATGCCAGTAAAACCAGTATTGGGAACAGCTTGTTGCATGGGGAAGTTGGCGGGCTCAGGAAGGAACTGACTTGTCTGTGGGAAGGTGGTTTTATCCATCTGGGGGTTGCGGGGGGGGCTCTAAAAATAGCCTGGTGCCAGGGAGGTGGTAGAAAAAGCACAGCCTTACGGCTGAGGTCAATGGCTGGGCTTTCCCAGCTCTGGGGCTGAGCTGGGAACTGTACACAAATTCAGGACAGTTAGATCGGTCTAAAAATAGCCAAGTCTATCTCACTTATGTGGACCTTGGAGGTAGGGTTAACTTAGATTGGATTGGGCATATTTAGACTGATCTAACTGTCCTGAACTTCTGTGCAGTTTGCACTTAGATCCACCTAATTAGTGTAAGGTGATTCAATCAACTATTGAATTAAAGCACCAAAAAAGCCCCATTAAAGTGCCTGATCTATACAAAGTTTGGGTGAGCCAGGTCCAGCTAACAACACAGTGCCTCTTCTGGGCATGCACTGAGCTCAGCATGGGAGCATGTGAAGTCTGAAGTGCCCTTTTTTAACATTTGCTATCATATCGTATCATATCATATCATATCATATCTCTCTATAAGTACACAAAGAAAAATATCAGGAGCTCAGTGTAATTCCAAATTACATTGAGCTACTGGAGCGTGTTGTATGGAAGAAGGAAGGTTGACTGCTATTATTTTTAACTAAAAAGGGGAACATGTATGCCAAGGGGTGGAGATGGGGATAATGAACCAATTCTATCACTTTATTTTTTTGTGTGCCATTTAGAAAGCTATTATTCCTTTACTGTAGAATGTAGGCCTATTATGCCTCACATTTCCATGATGTATTCTGAATCTATTGTACATTACAGATGTACTGACCTTGTATTGCTTTCAGCCCAGTGGTATTGATGAATGGCAGAGATAGTACTAGTATTCACTAAATGATGTTTCCAACTTATACTTCAGGATGAAAAACTATTATTTAAACTCTAGTGACCACTTACTGTCATTATTCTGTAAATTTTATGACTCAATATCACATCAAAGTTTTCAGTATGCGTTCTATTTTTCTAAATAAAAGTGGGAGGTGGGGGGGACTAGACCCAATATCAGCACACTTGCTTAATGTTCCAGCAAGCACCTCAGTTTCTTTCTATTTTCAAGGCATTTTGAAGTAATGCATGTCACACTTTGACATTAGAATGAAATCTTTTACATTATAACCCATCTGACAAATCTTAAGGACATTTCTTCTTAGAACTTGTAAGAAAGTTTGAAGGCTGATTTCTGTCAATCTCATTGGCTAATCTTCAGGCTATTAATTCTGTAAATGCTTTGTTCATACCAATTGAATATGCCTTACCTAGTAGGAAGAAAAATGCGTTTGTTCCTCATTTAAATTTAAATTTCTAACAGCAGTAAATGTCTCAGAAATGGATATGACCTGTGTTTCAAAAAACAATATTTTAAAAATCTTTGCTCCCCCCCCCCCAAAAATTATTCTTTTCTATCTTGAGGGGCTGAGGAGGAAGGGGCTTCTTTTTTGAAGTGTATATTTGAAGGTAGCATTAAGAAAGCAGAATTCCAAAATGACCATGTTTTCTAGGAGCACATTTACTGGCTGCTCAAACCACCTCTAATTATCTTTTTATGAAAGACAAACCAAACACTGATATATATTTCTGGTTTTGATTTTCAGTGAATGAAAGTGAAAATTTAAATACAAAGCTCTTTTGAGAGCACTTGCAACACAGGCAAAAATCTTTTAATGTTGATCAATGCGTACAAGGAAAAAGGCAGACGAGAACATTATTTACAACTTAGTTCTAGATAAATAAGCCTTAAAAATCACAATATTATTTCACTCCTATCTCAAGCCTGGATAACAACTAGAAACAACTGAAAAAGTAAGATACTGAACAAAGAATGCTTGTATTGTGGACAACTTATGAACCTATATGAAGTGAAGGCATACAAAAAGAAAAAATTGCAAAAATAGGAAGCTGTAACTATGTGCCATGCACTGGGGTGAAGGAAAACAGCATAACATGTTTTTTATGTGATCACTTCCACCTTCCCCTGCATGCCAGATCCAGCATACCCAGTACCCATGTCAGCTGGTGTGCGGCTGGTTTGGGATGCATGACACATGTAGTGCTTGCTCCAGCCACTCCAGGACCTGCACTGCATGTGATGCCCATCTTAGACTGGATGGGGTGTGCACCATATTCAGGTTGGTTCTTCGAGTGTCCAGGTTGGGCATAGTGTGCAGCATGGCCCTAGAACAGTCAGAGTGCACCATATAAGGTGTGGATCCCAGACTGGGTGGGGCAGGTATTATATACAGCATGTGGATCAACTCTGAAAGCTAGGGGCAGCACTGTGGACCAAATGATGAGACTCCACAGACTGGATCTGACCTATGGGTATATCTTTGGCAGCACTGTCTTAAGGCTGTATGAAGCTATACTGGAACATAATCAATGGTCAATATCTACTATTTGGTTATTGTATGTTAGAGTGCAGCAACAAAATGTGAGACTTTTGGAGGAATTTGGAAACAGCTACATTCTTCCTAGGACTCTCGGAAATATTAAATATTTGACGCATGCAGAAAGCACTGGCCGGAGCTCCTTTCGTATACTTCCTACTGCTTGCAACCATAGTTCCCTTCTAATTACTCTAGGCCCAAATATATGCTGAAAACAAGGAGTAAAAACATGCTTAGATAAGGGAGCTGACTAGACTTGAGTATTGGAGAATTTGGAAGAGTTTACTTAAATAAATAAAGCCAAAAAAGCTATTGTCATGAATTTACTGAGGATAGCCACAAAAAATAAATAGTTTTGAGCAAAACAGCATGTAATTGGAAGATTCCTTCAGCTTGTGAATGCTTTCAAAATAATTAGTTATTTTTCAAACTTGACAGGTATGACAGTCAAAAACTATTCATTGAATTATTCTTTTGAGTTAGTATTCCCAAAATAAGGTTTGAGAATATGCCCAAAACAAAACAAACAAGCAACCACCCCCCTCCACCCCACAATACTTATCCTGCATGCTTACTATACAATATTGAATACTGTAGTTGACGCTTTATGGATTAATGTTTATTATTGTTGTAGTTCATCTGTTCAGATTTCATTACTTAATATGCATTTCAGACTCTTTTATTCCATTATCCTAAATACAAAACATTCCTAGTGAAAAAAGCTTATTCTCTATCCAAGGAAACTGGTTTTACAAGTGGGCTGGAATAGTGGGTATAGTTAGAAAAGCTTTTCAGAATGTTGATCATGTTCCACTATTGGTTCTATTAACTCTCTAAAATGTCCATATTGATTTAATCATTAGACTCATGATGACCTCTAGCAGCCAATTCCTATCCTGAGCAAAAAGGATTATTTCAATGAGAAATGTGGAGATTTCTTTCTCTTCATGAGAAATATTGATTTTTCCATATTATTTTGGTTTTGGCTGCTGGGGAAAATGATATATGGCATGATTATTATATGTGTTTGTGATGGATTTGTGGAGTTTGTGTCAGGTGGCAAACTGTAATGTCAGTGTAAGGAACATAAAATCCAGATTTCTTCTTCTAAGTTTAAATTTCAAGTGTTTTTACAAGGCACTGGAACTAAGGGGGTAGGAAGAAGGGAATAACATGTTTTTGATTTGCTCCTGATTAAAAGCATTTGTTAGCACTGTTTCCTGCAACCAGTCAATTTGTGTTTTGAGTTTTGTTTCTTACTGGAAGTTTTGTGCTGTGGCTACAGGAGGTAGGGTACTCCGAAGTATAAGTGGCTGAGAGAGAGACCTGCAAGGGTTCAGAACCCAGTGGGATGCATAAAGCTAAAGCTAAGTAGTTAGAGGCTGGGGATAGCAGGTCTGAAAAAGTCAGCGACTCAGTGGGCTAAACCCAGAATAGGGCCAGGGGTCTGAGCACAAGACACAGGGCCAGAAGCCTAGAGTATGAGAGCCTGTGAAACAGAGGCATGGCTACAGGGGCAGCTGGAGACCATAAATATTTTCTTTAAGTCAATTGTGGCCTATAGGTATATGATTGGGGCCAGTAGTGTTCAGTGCGGAAGAGAGACTGTTTTGGGGTGGAGAACCCTGAGAGACTGCATTTAGGGAAAAGGCACTAAAAGGAGCTACTTCAGCCTGTGAATGTCCAGCTGTGGCAAGTGGGAGGCAGGTGGTTAGGAAAGACTGAAGCAGAATAAGTGGGGCCTTGGAGGTTGGATCCTGTTACAGTCCCTTACTTAATGGGGAAAGGAAGTTAATAATGCAGGATGTGCAGGAGTCTGACTTGTTTAATAATTTATGTTTGTTTGTTTGTTTTACTTCATGCATCATCACAGAAAAGGTCAATGTTCAGATGACAGCACATTTATCAGAAATAATGGGTGGATAAATACCCAATCTATGGTAGAGAAAGAATAGGCTAGAGGTTACAGAGATAAACAGCATATTTTCAAATCAGCAGGTACAGGAATTTCCTGATTTTACTGCAGAACCATTGGTTATTAACTTTTGACAATGTATGGAGTTCAGATTAGGTCCCAGAAGACTGTAAAAACCAAAATAGTGCCTATCTGTAATAAAAAGGAAAGCCCAGTGATTTTCAGCCCGGTAATTCAAAGGCTGATACCCAGAAAGGTCCTGGAGTGTATATAGTCAGCAGTGAACATAGGTTTGGTGAGAACAAGTGTTGGTTAATCTACCAGATCTGTTTTTCTATTTCAGTTTGAAAGCTTTGTATATGGTGAGGATTTTGAGTGACCATTCATCTGGTTTTGTCCAGAACACTCCCATTTTAAACACCCATTTTGCGTATACCTTCAATTTAGTCCAGGGATGTCAAATTTACAGCTCACAGAGGTGGGTTATCTGGCCTGCCATTTTTTTCCTTGGGCTTCTTACTGAAGAGTTTGCCTGTGCACTGGTTGCAATGGTAGGGCTTCATCCAATTGCCGGTGATGTTGGAATTGAGGATTAAGGAAGAAATGTCCAGTTACATTAGAATAAGTCTGGGTCTCTCATCAGTCTCACACTTAGACTGTTGCCCCCCCCACCCCCAATCCACTGCCAAATCTAGTGCATCCAGCCACTTGCCACTCCCCCCAAGCCACTGAATCCACCGCCAGTTTCCTTGTGTCTGGGAGTGGCCAGACATGAAGTTGGCAGCAGTATGGAGTCCCCATGCCACTGTGCCATCTCCACAGGGCCCGCCCAAATTGCAGGGCCTGGACTGGTCATGCCAATTTGTCCCCCCTGGAGATGGCCCTGACACCAGAAACTTAATTATCCACGAGGGGATATTGATATGCTTGAGCCAAGTTCACTCTAACAAAAATCTTGCCTCCAGCAAGCGTTACAGATAGCTGGTTTATGGCTGTAATTTATTATAATGTTTCTGTAGTCCTTTGTTTATCAGACATTTGAAATCAGTACGTATTCAAGCATTACCATGGCCTTTGTGATGGGTATAGTGGGAGTGGATGAAGTTGGATGTACAACTATTGCTAGGATACCTTATTCTAATAAGTCATTCAATTTTTCATCATTTTTTGCATACATGGTGAATGCACTATAATGAGATTTCATTGAAATTAGTGCCATGGTCAGAGCTTCATAGTTTCATAGTGCTTAAGGTTGGAAGGGACCTAAACAGATCACCAGGTCCGCCCCACTACTTGGGCAGCAACGAGTGTGGGGTCATAACACCCTAGTCAAATATTTGTCCAGCCTCCTCTTGAAGACCTGTAATCTCAGAGAGAGCACCACCTCCCTTGAGAGCTAGTGTAAATGAAAATGGTGGTCTTTTGTGTAGACATCTTCTTGAAAAACTTTGCTGAATTCCTTTTAGGGTATCTTGAATGTGGTCTCTCTCAGTGCTATGCATCCCTGTTAACCTGCTGTCCAGTAGGGCTGTGTGAAGCTTTGGACCATGCTTCAGATCTGGAGAAGCTTTGGACACTTTGGCATCCAAGGCAGCATGCCCAGATTGAAGCACTGACTTTGTTAGGCTTTCCAAAGTGGTTCAGAGCTTCCGAACCATTTCTGAGCTTCCGAACCATTTTGGAACCGCTTCGGAGATCCAGCAATAGGTTACAATGGGGAATCAATGAAATATCTATAACTTTCTTGTTTTATGTCTGATTTGGATGAAACTTTCAGGGATGGTAGCTTCTGCTGATAGCGTCAAGTTTACCATGTTTCAGTGCAGAGGTTCGGGAGAAACTGCACCCCAAATTCATCAAAGCAAAACTCATGTCGTGTGTGTGTTACACCACAGGGGGGTGAAAGCTGCAGGGGTGGTGGCCCCTTGTGAGGCCACAAAACCTGCCAAGTTTCAAGAAGATTGATACAGGGGTCTGGGGGGAACTTCATCCCAAATTGCTGAAAGCAAAACTCATGTCATGTGTATGTGTTGCATTACAGGGGCTGAAAGCTGCAGGGATGGTTGTCCCTGCTGCAGCCACAAAGCCTACCAGTTGTCAAGAAGATAGGTACATGGGGGTCCTGGGGCCTTGCACCTCTAGCTGCTCACAGGCAAAACTCATGACATGGGTGCTTGTGCAACTGACTGTCTCTGTCTTGGGACAGTTGATTGTCTGTATTGATTATTTCATCTTCTTAGTCTGTGGTTTTGTAGGCGTTAATAATTGCTAATTAACTGGCTACATTAGCTAACTACTGTGTATTGAGCTGGTCCTTGAGTGAATCATGATTGATTGGTAACTGGTAAAGATAGTAGTTTAGCAGCCAGGCCTGCAGTAGTGTCTTCCCCCTCCCACCGTCCAAGCAAGTTGCACAAGCACCCATGTCACGAGTTTTGCCAGTCAGCAGCTAGAGGCGCAGGGCCCCAGAACCCAGAAGCCTTGCACCTATGTCCTTGACAGCTGGCAGGCTTCATGGCCACAGCAGGGGCTACCATCCTTGCAGCTATCACCCTGCTGTGCCTTAACACACACAGTGTCACCCATGTCACAAGTTTTACTTGTCTGCAGCTTGAGGTGCATTTCCCCTTCAAACCCCTACACCTATCACCTTGAAACTTGGCAGACTCTGTGGCCACACCGAGGACTACCAACCCTTGTAGTTTTCAGCCCCCTGTGGTATAACACATACACGTGACATGAGTTTTGCTTTCAAAAATTTGGGGTGCAGTTCCCCCTGACCCTTTCACCAATCTTCTTGAAACCTGGCAGGCTTTATGATCTCAGTGGAAGCTACCAAGCCCGCAAGTTTCATCCAACTCAGAAAAAAAACAACAAGGTTATAGATATCTAATTGAATCCTCATTATACCCTATGGCTGGATCTTCGAGGTGGCTCCAAAGCTTTGGAGCAGCTTCAGCCGAATAGAAATGGAAACCTGGTCCGGAGCTCCAGATCAGATTGCTGGCATCCAAAGTGGCCAGATCTGAAGCCGGATCGAAAAATTGCCTATTCACATAGGCCTACTGTCCAGTAGCTGGAACCATTCATAGATATTAGATATTAGGGCTGGAAGGGACCTCAGAAGATCATTGGGTCCAGCCCCCTGACCCAGCCAACATGTGAAAAAATAGCCCTAGGGAATACAAGTTCCCTAAGGTTCTCTAAAGCACACTGCCTTTATCTGATAGGTTATTTGAGGAGGGTTAATTTTTCACATGATCAGCCACTTTAAAAGCACTCTGCAGCTGTGCATGTGTGGCATGGCATAGCTGTAAAGAGCTTTCAAGGGCCCAATTACATAAAAAAATGTAACTCATGTAAGCACCCTTGCTTCACATGGAACAATAGGAGGACAACTCTAGGCCATGGCAATTTGTATGCCTCTTTTGAAATTAAGGCAAACTTGGATCCTGAGTCTAATGAAACAGAGAACACCTTAAAGCATTACTGTAGTGTAGGTCAGGGATGTCAAAGATATGACTCAGAGGTTGTATCTGGCCCACAGAGCCCCATCATCCAGCTTCTACTACTGCCTCTGCCTCTCAGAGTTGACCTGCAAGCAGCACATACTGGACTGGCCTTAGCCTAGGATGCTTGCAGTAGACTACACCTCCCTCAGCCATCCTGGGACTCATGCCACCCATTGAGCCCACTCCAGCTAGTCCAGGACTCATGCTACACATGGAATCCTCCCTTGACAGGCAGGAACAGTTGCCACAGTCAGTGCAATACCAGGCCAGTTGGAAAGGGTGCTGCATGCAGCACACTTCCCACACCAGTTGGTGCAGACACCATGCATGGCATGTATCCCAGAGAAACACTGCATGGCGTCTAATCCTGGACTGGCCAGAGGGGGTGCTGTGTGCACTGGAGCCAGTGTGTGTGCAGGGGGATGATTGGGGGAGAGAAAGGGAGAGGTTATGGACCCAATCCAGCCTGGGGACAGGCCCTCCACCACCCATCCAGGCCATAGAGCCAGATAAGTTTCACAGCTCTGGTATAAATTGTCTACTGTTTCTACAATGTTAACACACCTGGTAGTATAAACATCAGTGTCCATTCCACAGGATGAAATTCTATTCAGATCAGCAATAAAATTTGTGTCCTCCAGAGGCATACACTGATCGTTTGACTTCTTTCTGGATGGCTTGAACTTTTGATAACATAAACATTCAGTGTGACACTTTTGTTTATACTGATGGCATTCAGCATCACAGAAACAGCTTGTGTCACATCTGTGGCTACAGCTACTTCCCCAAAATTAAGAATTTATTTACTTGTTTACTGCCATTGACTTTTTTTGGAGAATTGCTAATTGAATTTCAATTGACGTCATTTTTCTCAGACAACACTTGGATCTCCTTTGAACAGAGAGACTTAGTCTTGTGAGCAAGTGCTCATAAGAAGTGAATTGCAGTTTTGCCTCATGAGGAGCCTACATTGTAGAGCTTTATCTTGATCCCCATCCAAGTCAGTCCCTTGGTAAAGTCTCAGGACTGATACTAATGGGTGTTTACACAAGTAACATTTTTCATGCACTCGGACCCCTGGAAATGCTTTACAGCCATGTTCCTTCCAGGGTTTTTGTGTGTGTGTGGGCTGGAATTAGGCTCATTCTTGCACCAGCAGCACCAGTCCATCCCCATCCCTAGGGATGTCAGTGAGGGAGAGAGGGGGAAGGAGAGTGAACAGTTAGCAGCAATCTACTGGCTGCTCCTTCTCCTTCTATTTTCCTCCCTTGCTGACATCCGGAGGTGGCAGGGCTGGAAAAAGGAACAGTTTGCTGGAGCGCCCCTGTCTGCTGGCTAGGACCAGTGCAAGTTGGCTTCAGCACCCTGCCCCCTCACCTGACCCAACAGGTGAAAATCTGTTGGGTCAGGTGGGGGACTCTAATTCATGGTGCATTATGTAAAGTGCCATGAGTTAGAGTGGGGCCTGAACATCTGTAGGTACCCAAAATTGTAGTTTTCAGCTCAGTGCACATAGGCTATGTATGCTGCAATCATTTGGCATCCAGTTGTGCTGGCTGACATGGAAATATTTCTCTGTTTCAGTAGAATTGGTAAAAAATGATTTATTTTTTTTTAGTAGTGCATTGATTTGGTTGTATAACTTGTCAATTAAATTTGGTTGGAGACACAAGGAAATAATGTCAAAAGTCTATGAACTGATGACAGTGAGTAACCATGGAATGTTTCTTGTTAGCCTCAATAATCTGATTGGTTTCTAACTAGAGCTCCAGCCAGTTGGCATAGGAGCCCCAGAACAATGTCCCTATCACCTCTACTTTTTTAATGTGGTCCAATCTAGTCTCAGTGGAGAAGAGCTTCAGGGACTGTGCTGTGAGAAAAGAATTCCTGACCTGAGCTCCTTAAGTGGTTCAGGTCCCCATGTCTCTTGTAGCCTTTGGCATTTACAGCTCATGATGAAGCACTGGAAGCATCCTAATTACTGGCATCCCATCCCTGATGTCAGCTTTGTGTATTGGCAGGAGTTTCTCTTTTCCAGTGAGATCAGACAAGGAGCAACAGGGCAACAAATTTCTATTGTACAAAAACAAAAGACATAACTGAATGCTCTTCAGGAATAACAGCAGGCAGCAACAGGAGACAAACATAAGGTGTAATAACTCCATCTAGCAGGCGTGCACACACCCATACCACTCAGCGCATAACTCCGTAGTTGGAGGAATACACATCAAAAAGAAAGAGAAAACCCTGTAAAAATCAATGGCAGTTGTTTTCAACCTTTTCAATTTGACATGTGAACATATATTTTTTTCAGAAATTTCAGGGAGTTGCAGCTGACATTTGAAGCAGACTCTCTGCCTTATTTTTCTGTTATTTTTGCACTCCATTGACACAAAAAAATAGAAACTATCTGGAAGTCTCCATACAGCAGAGTCCACTCTTAATAGTTGCCCTACATCAGTTTGGTCCACTGCTTGGGCACCATCACTGATGGAACATACATGAATGGGGAACTGAAGAACTGGTTAGGATCTCCATAAGTCTGGGTTCCATATATATTCCATATTCCAACTACTTTCCTAATGAAAATGGAGACCTATACAATCCAGACAATCCATTGCTAATGGAACTGGGGAGTGGCTGTCATTACCCCACTGTTTATGCCTTTGATTGTGAGTATACCCCAGACATAGATGTGGCATCCAGCACATACTGCTGGCCAAAAACCCCACAAAAATCCAAATGTGAGTTCATGTGATACAAGCACAGCATTAGTGAAATGCATATGGTTAACACACATTGAAATATACCACTTACAGTAAGTTAGGTAATAGCTCTATTATGGACAAACTGAAAAGAGGAGGCATAAATGTTATGCTTCAGAAGTCACTAGTATCAGATTACTGGGCATATACATACTTGGGAATCTGTACTTTTGGGTAACAAGAAACCAAGACTTCTAAAAAGATCACAAAACTCTGAGTTTTATGTTTAGTTTATAGCAAATGAAGAGCCCAACATAATACCTAGCTATAAAACCATCCATCAAAATAGATGGAGAAACTTTTCCATAGGGTAACTGACCGATAAAAAGATGTCTTGCAAGGGGAGGATCCTCACTGTAGGAGAAAACAGGGGATTAACTTTTCTGACAATTGGGTTTGTTCTTGGTATATCAGAATCATGGCTCTTGATGACCATCAGCTTCATTGCTTATTATTAGGTAGATTAATGCTTTCCCAGAAATGATGTAATTCACTGTACATTAGTTTTCTTGCCTTTGATTTGGATAATAATATTCAGTTGACTCTGTTCACTCAAAGTATTGATCAATAGAAATATAGGAGGAAACTTTGTGTTTATGCTGGTAGAAATGAATCTTCACTGTTGATGCCAAATAGCGCTTTTTTCCCCTTTTGGTTTGTTTGGCTGATTTTGAATGATTTATTTTAGGTTTTACAGAATATATAGAAAGTAAAAAGTATTACTTTTAGACTCATTACTTATAAACATAGTGTCTCTCATCAGCCTGAGATGTTCTGTAACACTGAAATATTTTGTACCATTAGGCATGGTTGATTTAAGATAAATGAAACCAAACCTTGGTATTCTAGCCAAAGGAAAGTCCATATCAAGGTCATGACAGAAGTTACACTCTAAGGAACTAGATATGAAACCAACTTGGATTTAAATATAACAGATGCAGCAGTCCCCACCACCCCCAACACCTCTTTATTGTATACTTAGATCCAAATTTTCAGTTAACATAAATCAGTGTAACCTCGAAATATCTAAAGCAAAACTTATTTATACCAGTTAACTATCTGGACTTCAACCTTGTATATTGGATAAATACTTCTTATTTTGTATGTATCCTTACTTGATTTTCATGGACTCTGTACACCTAACCTGAAGAGAACAGTTTATAATTCTGTGAGATGTTAGAGGTATTATATACAATTGTAATAAAAATGGATACTTTGTTTTAAGAGTATATGTTGTTATAATTATATTTTAACATACCATACGTGTCAAGAAAATCATATTTAAAAATCTGCCTGCACCTTGAATGTAATCTACACAGATTTTTTAAGTTTGTTTTTTATACCCATTTTTGCTTCTTTGATTTATAAAGGTTGTGTTAACACTTAGGATAGAGCCTATTTATATTAATTTACTTATTTGTGTATGATTTAACTTTAAAAATACCAATAATGTTGTATCCATCCTTTAGCTGTTTTGCTGGAAAACTGCTATACAGAGGTATTGAATCTTTAACAAAGATACTTTCAGCCAATTTTCCTTTGGTTGTTGGAATTAAATACATGAAGATAATAATAAGTATAAAAAAAATTAACTGAATCTGAGTTTTTTAAATCCAGCTGGAAATCCTACCCCCTTTTCAATTGCATGCTTCATTTTATTTTGTTTTTTTATGTCAATGTTATGATTGTCCCAGATATTCCTATATAGGCAAATTGTAAATATCTACTTTCCAATGCACACAGAAAAAAATAATGGTATTTGGTCATGGCAGTAAAACTTAAAAAACAATAATAATAAAAAAGAGTATGTTCTTTCACATACCGGACATTGAAGTATGATATGAATTATATGCATGCTGAAACCTAGATCTCATCTCTGACAATTTTCAATACGAGTTATTTTAGAAGAAGGTGCAAAAAGCCTGTAATTAACTATTAGAGAACAAATTGGGCATAGGTCTAGTTTCAATCAAACCTCTAACAGGTAATGGTTGGTTTGTGCACTGAAGCTTGACTAGTACGTGCATTTTCCCCTCCCATATAGGCACTCCCACCTTTTCAATCTCAGAACTCTTTTAACTTGTCTGCACTTGTGGCAGATCTCAATATTTCTAGTATCTTAGGCTAATGGGCACATAAGCCAGTTGTTTGTTTTGGGGTGGGAAATGTGGATTGTAAGCAATCCTTAATGTTAATATTTTCTGATTTGAGTATTGCACAGCTCAGCACTCATAGGATTTCTTAACATATCTTGGCATATCTTCCTCTAGTTTTGAACTTAAAATTAGAGGAGAAAAATAAAAAAAGAACTTTCTTAGTAGAACTCTCAAGGTTTTCTGGCATAAAACAAATTGACATGCAAATACCATGAGCAGGCAACATTGAACTAAACAAGACAATATACTCTCATGCTGCCATTTCAAATATATGTCTCTTTAAAAAGGCCACACACTTCCTTTAAGGTTGTGGAAACACATTTTAAACCCCATTCTTTGCACTCATTTAAAAAAAAAGGGAAAAGAAAAGCTCACTTCCAGAGACAAATACCAGACTTGGAAAATATTCAGGTTTAACAGTGACAGCTTCAGGAAGTAAACATTGAAAATAAGGCATTAGAATGGAAACAGTTATGAAATCTTAACTATATAATTCACTAACTACACCCCATATAATGAAGAAAATGTGAGTGTGCTTTAGTTCATCTTTCAGACTCAACAACAACTAAGTGTGTCAACCATCATTGTATAGTCTAATGCAGTACTTTGCTTTGCTAATTACTTTTGGAATTGGGCCACTTCTTTTTGTTGCACCAGGATAATTCCATTGATATTAATGGAGTTATTCTCAATTTGCATCACTGCAACTGAGAGATGACAGTAACATTTATTAAATGCTGCTTTTGTGTGCTATTCAAGCAGCCACCCAGAAAGCCAAGCCATGTTAGTGTACCTAGTGGAGTAAATCAGCTTCATGTAATGTCTCTTATCTTTTTCCAAATTGCCATGTCAAGTTATATTAATTGTACATACCTAATACTACTCATATATAAAATGTTAAATAAGAACAAAGTATATGAAGTTGAAGCAAATGCTTTCCCCCTGCTTAAAACATTAATGGGTTTCAATTTCACACCATATCTGTCAACCTGTCACACTCCAAAGCTCCGTTCCCAGTATAATTTACTCTTCACCATATTGCTGATGAAGGGTTTATTGTCTGATGAAACTAATTGCTATAGATGATGCAATGTTGTACAGCTCTTTGAGGAATCCTAGCAATTTTACATGACTATAAAATAAGCCTTTTATTATTTAATTAAAATAATAGTGTCTTTGCCCTGATTTTTTGCAGTTTATAGCATATATATAAATTTCCCTTTGCCAGCCCTGACTACTCAAAGCAGGTAAGAAATCTTAAGCAAGCTACTGATTTACAAAAAGAAAATGACATAAAAAAGAAATTTCATTTGATAAAACTTCCCCTCTACCCCCATTTATTCTTCAGTGTATAAAGGAACTTTAAAACATAAGTTCACTATGCTTTTGTCCATATACTTGAACAATGATTGTAAGAGCTATTGACTGTTTGTGACTTAAAAACAGAAATCAAACAGAATGGAGGAATGCTTAGACCTGCACAATGAGATGGACTAGGCCTGTCCCAGATGCATGTGAATGAAGCAGTGAAGAAATGCTCTGTCCCCTTGGCCAAAGTACACTTTTGAAATGAATGTTGTTGAATAAGATTTAGAATTAAGCAGGAGAAAGAAGAGAGTTATGCTGAATTTTCTCTAACTTCGGAAAAATCATTTAGAACCAAATAACTTCAGAACAAATGGACAGTTCTGGGAAGTCTTCTCTAAGGCTAGGAAAATAATTGAAATCTTAATGCCTTTTCTTCTCTTCTGATTTATCACTGACTTTCTTTTCTTACATTTTACTTATCTGTGGTTAAGTGAATTCAACCTTAGAGATCAAATCTGAAGAAACTGGAAATAAGCCACACTGCACAGTGTGGGGTTTGGTAGACTTAGAAGTGAATTGGAAGTACTTGGGATTTTGATTTTAGGTAAACTAGATCTTTTTGGAATACCTGTACTAGAGCTATGACATTTATTTATGAGAAGCTGTGTTCATATTTAAATGAAATGATTAACAGTAATCTTTAAACAGTAAATATATTAAATGTTCCTCATAATGTGAGTCAAAATACTTTAGAAGAAAAATAGTATCACCAAGTAAAAAGAATTCAGTCAGGAAAGGAACTAAAGTTTCCTTTTCACAGGAAGTAAGATTTGTCTGTTTGGAAGTGACATTCATGTCTGTAATCCATGCTATTTAAATCTAATGAGATACTGAAAATTTTTTTTCCTTTATTTTTGTGACTGAGCTAGTCCATGAAAGCTGATTTGGAATGGTTTTTCATACCTTATAAATTAAAAAACTTAGTGTACTTTTGTGTTTTAGATGTTAAACATTCATATGTGCATAATTGAATGGTAAAATGTAGCACCTTTTCAAATTACCAGAATATTAATCTCTGGAGCATTGCCATAGTGACACTGACCATTCTGGAGGCAATACAGGTTTCTATAGTTAGCCTCAAATTTGGATGGTGTCTACTGAAAAGTTAAGTGCCATGGAGATATTATAAAACAAAAAAAAATAACAGTGTGCCCATATTTCCCAAAATGAACCTTTGGGGAGGGGGTTCTCTCTGTCCTTGCTAAAGACTAGATCAAAGAAGGAAAACTAATACCAAATTTTGACTTTTTTTTTGACAATTTTTTTTTTTTGGAAAAAACTGGACTCGCACCAAGACCTGAATTTTGTGAGGTGTTTTAGTTTAATTTTTGGTGGGTAAGCCCTTGTAATTTCATTTGATTTCAGTTGGATTCACTATTTATTATTGGTGAAAACCAATCCCATGATTTAAATTCCTCACATTGAGTGTAGTGCACAGATTTGCAATGAGTGCAGTGCAATATGACTCAAAAACTTCATAGTTCCTGATTACCATCTTCTAGAAGGGTGGAAGGAGAAAAAAAGAGAAGGCACATCAGAGATGACTATGGGAACTTGTGTATGTTTGAGAGATCTGCTGGACATTATGGCCTCTTAGAATGAAACTTTTGTACTTTGCACCATTTACAAGGTGACAGCCACGTGACAGTTAAAATCTAGGCCACAAACTGCATTAATGGATCATTGTGGGTGTGAACAAGCATTCACCTCACCAAGCAAGTTAGACCAACAGTTTTGTGTGCAGCTGCTCACCAATGCTGGTATGAGTATGAGGGGCCCAAAGTAAGTGACTTGAGCTAAGGGGAGGGGGTGGTAGGATCGGGGAGTTGGCAGGTCTGGGAGGGTAGGCTGGTGGGTCTCTGGTGTAAGGCTGTGGGAGCAGGGAGCTAAAAAGGATCATGTCAGGGTTGGAACAGGTAGGAATAGTATGGCACCAGGGCTGGGATGAGTGGCTGTGCTTTCCCAACCCCAGGGGTATGCTGAGAACTCAGGCAGACGTTTGCAAGATCAGGTTAACATGTTCTCAGTCTAAGTTAGTGCACTTTCTGAGGTGAATTAACTTAGAATGGACACACCATTTTTTGGCTGAATTAAATCCTCCAAACATTTGCATTGAGTGGTTATTTAGATCAACCTAACCCTTGCTACGTTGACCGAAATGTCATAGCTATACATAAACTGTGATGTTGGGTAAAGATGTTTGCCAGGCCCTTAACATCATGCTGTACAATGACACCCCAACCTTTCTCTTCACACACCTACATGAATTCCCTACCACTACAAACTGCCCACCACATGGTCTGGGAAAGTACTGTGGAAACTTAAATTGACCTAAACCAAGTAGAAGGGAAGGTACATATGGATAAAGGAGAATTTTGACTTCCTCTGTTTCCACAACCAGACCTACAACATGCCTATGGCCATTCTACTACTTGTTTCCTTGTTCAAACTATCAGTGCCTTAGGAAAGATTTCAACACAAGGAAATGTTGTTACCAACATCCTTCCAGAGATGAGTTGATATAAGTTGAGAGGATTTTAGAAGCTCTTATTCACTGAATCATAGAAAAGTAGGTCTTGGTTATGAGTTCATTTCATGAAACACTTTGCTCAGGGAGGGATCATGCCTGTCTAAACCAACCTAGACAAAGACATCCTTAATCCAAGGATGAAGATTCTACAACATGTCTCTTTAGTTTGTTCTTAACTACACTTCTAGTAAGAAAGTTTTTCCTAATATCCAATGTAAAAAACATCTCTTGTTGCAATCTGAGAATTACTTCTTACTCCTTGCCCTCTCCTCTGCAGCCACAGAAAACAGTCTATTTATTGCCATCTTCTTTATCACCACCCTTTAGAAATGTCAAGACTTTAGATATTATTAAATCTCCCCTCAGCCTTCTCTACTCCAAACTAAATGATTCCCGTTTCATAGCTTTCATAGTTCCTCCAACCTGTTCTTGGAAAGCAGGAACAGGTTGGAGGGATGACCTCTAATCATTTCTTTGTTTTCTGCTGGACTCTTTCTAATTTGTCCAAGTCTTTCATAAAGTACAGTGCCCAAAACAGGACACAGTATGTCAGGTGTGTCCTTATTGTATAGAGCTGAAGAATCCCATCCCTTGACTTACAAATGACACTCATACTAATGCATCCTAGTAAGCTACTGGGTTTTTTTGGTAACAAAAGCATTTTTGGGGCTATGTAGTTATGTACCTTCTGGACATAAACAGACCCCCAGATCCTTTTTTGCAGTACTGCAGCCTAACTAGCCATTTCCCAGTGAGTATATGGGCCTGTGATTGTTTCTTCCAAAATGTAGAACTTTGAACTTACTGAATTTCGTCAATTAATTTAAAACATGTTTCCAGTTTGTTTAGGTCATTGTAAATCCTAATTGTCTCCTCCAGAACATGTACAACCCCACTTATCTTGGTGTCACCTACAAATTTGCTAAGTATACACACAATCCCATCTACCAAATCATTAATATAGTTATGTTCTACAATATAATGGAAACAAGTCAACTGATATAAGTTGTTAGGTTATAGTTCATTGGGTTAGCCTTCCCTCTCAAGGCTGTCTGTGTACCAGGTTCTAGAAAACCATTTCAGCAGGAGGGCAAGCACATGTCCACTGAACATTGTTTTTCTCACTGTGCCCAGTTAATGACGTGCAAAATGTTTTTATTCCCCATTTTATAAACATGCTGGGTTAAAAAAATGCTTTTTCCCCCTCTAACTCTACAGAAAGAGTGGTTATGGAGACCCCCCCCACCCCTTCCTCCCGCAGATTTCCTCTGCACTCACTTAGTAATTAGATGAAAGGACTTCTCCTTTCTGGACTTTTCACATTGGGATTATGAGAAAAATATGCCCTTGTATTGCAAAAGGAAGGAGGAAAGTGCTTGCAGATTTCTCATTGACTTAAAGATGAAAAATAATTGTTTGTTTTTTCTTCTGTTTTCATGGATGAGAGAAGATTTCTTGTTCATTATACTTTCCAGATGGGAGAGAAGGAAGCAGAAAAGTAAACTATCACCCTAAGATGCTTGAACAAAACCAAAACAAGTCAAATGACTAGTCCAAAGAAACATTTTATTATACTTGTATGGCTAAAGAATCAGGCAGATGTAATTGCCTTATTTGAGGGCTTTTCAGTTGGAAGACCACAAGCCATATGTAAGGGGTTAATATATGGCCCCCAGGCTCCTATTTGTCGACTGCTCCCCCATCACTCTGGCTGCTGCTTCAGACAGGGTATCTAGGGTCTCTCTTCCACCCTCGGCTTTCACTAACTGTTACCACCCCAAAGAGTAGAGTGGTGCAGCTCATGGCACCAGGGGAGCCTATGGTGTGATGCAGTAAGAGCTAAGGTGGGACTGCCTGCATACATGGTGCAGAGAGAGCACTGCTCTCATGCATAGTGCAGCAGTTCTTATGTGCATGTGGCAGGATGCTATCCACACACGGTGCTGTAGTGGGTGGAGCGGCCCAGGGAACCATGGCTTACACTACTATAGCTCCTGGGATGTGAGGCCTCCACTAGTGTGGCCAGTACTGTGTGCAGACCCAGCCACTTAGAAGTTGGACAGCCCTATCTTAAATCCTTTACTGTAGTTGTTGCATCTGTCTATATTCCAAGTATTGGGGGTATGGAAATGTCTGATGTACCTATACTAAATCATTAGTGTCTACATACAAATTGGTGACACAGCTGTACACAGTGGGCTTTTTATTATAGAAACTTGCATGAACTTGGAAAACAAGTGGAAGAATTACTTTATGGAAAAAGGAAAGGATTGTTACAGTTTCTGAAAGAAATGATAGCTTCATTTTGAGCAAAGCATATGTTATGTCTAACTTACTCTGACATGTTTCCATCATTCTGGGTTATCCTTCACAAGTCTGTGTCACCTTTTGTTTTTATTATGAGTGATGTTTCCAACATGTTTTATGAATTGTGATGGTGTAATATTTGAGCTTTTGTCTCTACTTCATTTACAGTCGTTGATTTATGTACATATCCCTCAGCTATCTACTAATCGGACATTAAATAAAAAATCTTAAATATGCACGTATGAAGAAAGGGATCAACATCTTTAAAAGTTAAAAATGAAACAAAGAGTTTATTAGAATATTGATATTTAGTGACATCTAGTGGCTTCTATAGCAACTGCAAGCAATAGCAATCTTTCTTTTTTGAGCAATACATTAATGAGAGGACAATTTACTTAATAGCTCCCCAGCCCCCTCCCCACCTCCCACAAGTTTGTTTTCTGGTAAGTTATTTGAAAGAATTCCAGAAATATTAATAAATAGACTATATTCTAGAAAGAAGTAACTGCAGTGATTCTTTGAAGAAGTGTCTGCAACGATTCTTTGAAGTTGCCTGCTGCCTTTGGTACCGTTGGTCACAAGATTTGGTTTGATTTCTTTGTTTAAGCTTATTTGCTGGGCTGGGTGGAGCTCTTGTTGAATACCTGAGCTCATTCTTCTCTGACAGGTCTCAAAAGTCAGCTTTGAGAGACAGCTCTTCTGCATTGATGGCTATGACTTCCTTCGTAATCTTGTAACCTCTCATCACACTTTTTCGGTACATATATGAGTCTGGAGGGTGGGTGATGATAAGACATAGACCACAACTTAGTCAAAATGCTGATGAACAACTCTGTCTTACACTCATGTCAAGTACTTGGCACAATGGAAATGATTATTCATTGTCTATGTAAAATTAATTTCTGGATACAAGGTATATGGCTGAAAGTATGTCCCAACAAAATATAGTGGTGGGGGAAAGCAGCCAGAAAAGTTAGAGTGGACTACATGGGTACCTCTGGGATTACACTTTTGAATGTTACTATTAATTGCATTCTATGCATGAAACTAAACTGTTTACTTTCCTGGAGGTTGCAGTGGCTAGTCTTAATGTAGCATTTTCTTTATTTGCACTGGTAAGGAAAAGAAGGGACCTTTCTTCATATCTGAAGATAATAAATAGTGAAAGGGTTATTGAAAAAAATAAGAAACAACAAAATCACAAAAAGCTGTTTCTCTCATTTAAAGACTTCCAATTATGAAATGCTTCAACCAGGAGTTACCAACTTAAGATTGTTGGAATAATCTTTATCCACATCCTTATCAATTTAAAGATTGTAATACACAAGGCTCCTGCCATCTAAAGATAATCATATCCTGTCCATGAGTATCTGTCTTTTGAACATTCAGTAAAAGAATCCCATGCATAAAGTAGGAGGTAGTTAGCTGTGTTAGTTTGAAGTTAGGAAGAAGACTGGGTGCACCTTTATGGAATAAATGAATCAGAGATGCATAAGCTTTTGTGATCAAGAGTATCTGATGAAGTGAGCTCTTGCTTATGAAAGCTTGTGCATCTCTGATTGAGTTAGGCTAGGGGTGCAGACAAACAAAGCACTTAACCCATTCCAAGAATGTCATTGATAGGGAACCCCTTCATGTTTGTCTCTGGTCAGAAGTGTCTGTATTTATATTGTTAAAGGCTCCACATAAAACTGTTACCTTGTAGGGGTTACACTTCTGCCAAAATGCCACTAAGGCTGGTAGAGTACTCAGACCACCAAGACTTCCATTGCCTGGAGTTTCATCAGGATTCCACTAGCACGTGATCAGGAGAGGAAGACCAGATTGACTGTTTGCCAAGAAAGAGGAAGATGTTATGGCCTGCAATTGCAATTTCTGCTTCCCCTTCTAAAAAAGAAAAAGAAAAGAAGAATGAAAAAACACTAATTAAGTGTAATAATGTAATTACAATTTACAAAATCCATGTGGTGGTATCTTGACTTGTTGGGGGAAAGGGAGAACCTGGACTCCATTTGGCAGGACCACAGGGTAATTTGAAATAGTAGTAGGAGAGGAGCAGTTGCTAGGTGCTGTGGGGGTGAGTGGGAGTAGACCCTGCTCCCAAGAGGATTCTCCAAGAGCCCCCTAAGATCTCTGCAGCTTTTTAACGCCTCCTCTGGAAAGGGGCTTATTTAGCTTGTGAACCCCAGGAAACAGCTCTAGCATGGAGCTGAACTTAAGCCCCTTTCCAGAGAAGAGCTCCTTTCCCCAACAGCACCCAGGCTCCTGATGCTGACAAGTGGGGGTCCACAAAGCCACCCCTCAGTGCCTGGTAACCTTTTCAGTCCCATCCCTATGTGGAAATAACCTGTGAATCCCTGAGTACAAGGCTCTAGCAAGGAGCTGAAACTGATTTGTCCTTTTCCAGAGCAGGAATTGAAAAGCTACTGAGACCTTGAGGGGAAAGGGTAGGACAGAGCACTCAGCCTCTGGGAACTATGAACAGAGAGCCACATAATGCCCTCGCCAGCATCTCACAGCCCCTCCACTCCTCACCAAAAATTAGCCTGAGCCCAAAGGGTGGGCAATTATTTGGGCTGGAAGGATGCTAAATGAGTTATGGTGAGCACTTGAGGTGGGTGGAGATACTAATTGATCCTATCTAGCCTGCTGGTCACCACCAGAAGCCTGAGGAGGAAGGGCTGCACCCCACATCGCTCCACTCTGCTGCAGCTGGGGTTAGGCTGGGCTGCACAGCATACAGAGTGCATCACACCCCTGCACCTGTCTACCTGCTGACCCAGCTTTCTGTTGGTGGTGTGCAGTCCTGGCACCATGGCCACTGGGAGTCAGACCCACACAGAAGAGGCTGTGATGCAGCACACCAAGTAACCATCCCACCTGCCTGCCACCATGAGGAGCTGCTGCCACCATGCTGCACTGGGAAAGTTGGGGACTGTTACCTGTCAGCTCTGTTCTTGGGGAACCCTAGCATAGTATGCAGCCTGTCTGACTCACAAAGGACTCACGCTGTCCACCTCTGCCTGAACAAGAACTGATTAGAGGAAGGACTTACAAAAAACAATGAAGATGCCGTAGGAGATGCGCCTAAATCGCTCCAGAGAAGGGTGATAGGAGTGAAGCAACTCCCCATGTCTCATTTACATCAGAGATGGAAGCAGATGACAACTTATTTAAATGGGAGATGGGACAGGAAAGCACCTCCATTAGCATTCAGAATGGAGAACAGAGATTCCAAGGCAGGGACCACATCAAACTCTGGGACTAGAGAAGCAGGGGAGCACGGCATGATGGGAGATCCCTGCTCCAAATGCTAATCAACACACCCAGCTCAGCATTTATCAGATGGGTTTTAGTAATGACCCTTTTATTGCTACCCAGAATACTGAATCTGCCTGTCTGTATTGTGAGCTCCCTCAGAGTAATGCCACACATAGTTGAGAATGACCAGTTCCTATTATCCAGCATATGAGCCATCCTTTACCCATAAACAAACCTAGTGTTCTCCCTTGAACCATTGTCAGTTTTCTACAAAAAATCCTACTCAAGCTCAAGTTTATGTCCTGATGCTTGGATCCAAAAGCTGCACCAGTTTCACTCCTTTTTTGCCTGGAATCCCTCCTTCAATTGTGCTGAGGACTCTGCCTGTCTGCAAGCTCGAACAAATACCTGGGAACCTCAACTGGTTCAAGCTTTACTGAGTGGTGAGACCCCCAATTCTTTTTCTCTTTCTCTCTGATTCCAGGAACCTGACTTTTCTTTTCTTACTCCAGGTACAGTTTTCTAAACCTGACTTTTACTAATCAAACTTGAGCTAGACTTCCCAAATACCTAATTGAAACTATTTAATATTGTAACTGTTTTATTTCTCTCTCTTGTATGGCCATTACTACTGGTATCATCACAAGTTCATATACCTGGCAATAAATAACTTTTATGGGCAAACTGGTTGCTATATTCTTTTTCTGAACCTCACTTACTCTTTCTTCTCCTTGACTTCCCCATTTGCTTTTACCTAAGCCAAAGATCTCTGTAATGCCCAAAACTATGGTGGGGTCTCCTCATCAAGGGAGTTACTACTAGGACCATTGTAATGAGAGATTGAGATGTGCTGAGTTTTGAGGTGCATGAGGGTATTGGCTGAAAGTGCTGATCAGACCCAGCCAGCTCAGATGTACTCTGTTGGCATGCATGTATGTGTGTCTAACTGCATTTATTATTGTCCTGCTGAAATACAGAATCAACTGAGTTCAAAGCATATGAGGGTGCTAGGCTGTCAATGCTGAATAACTCGACCTGGCTCAGGCGTGCATTGTTAATCTGTGTGTGTATGTGCATATGTGTTTGATTGATTTGGTGTTTGGAGGAACCCAGCCCCATTGAAAGTGAGTCCTGCTAGATAGCTCCATTGGAGGTGAGGACTTGCAGAAGGGAGAGATATAGCTCCATATAAAAACACAAGTAACACAAGCAGCACATTGATAGAATTACAGAGACCCCAGAAACATACCCCTATAAATGAGCACACCACAAAGTGACGGGTAAATCTGGTAACAAGGCAGCTGCTTTGGGGTGGCTCCCCATGCATCCAGCAATGTCTCTCCTACTAGAGGTACCATGATGGAAGTGGCTCATTGCAATGAACTAGGTGGGTGGGTGGGATGGCTATTCAGTGCACTGCATCATGTACCATTCCAAGCTGTCCTAGCTGCTGGCAGCCACGATTCTAGGATTGGACAGTCACAGCACCAAAAGGAACCTAGGAAGGGGGAATGGGTGCAGAAGTGAGGGGTGTCTGCATTTTGCATTACTTGGCTTGGTTCCAGCTGCAGCAAAGGTCACAGCCATTTCTCCTTAGTCTCCCACTGACATCCAGGAGGCCAAATAGGATCAGCTGGCCGGCCAGATGTGGCCCACAGGCTGTATTTTGCTCATGTTTGGTCTAGAGTCTGTAGCAGGGAAGTCAAACTGACATTGTAGCAAAACCCCATTTTTTCTTTTTTTGGTTTATGTTAAAATGTATTACCTTCCCTTCCCCAACCATTTCTGACTTTCCCTCTGCCCTCTCTATCCCTTATAAGTGATAACAAGTAATATGAGGTAAGCTAAGTTCTTGTATACTATTATTGTAATAAGCCCCTTTTTATATTGTAAATAGTGTTCTGTTATATTTTCATTGATTTTTACTGTTTTATGTTGTATTATATTGTATTCCTATATATTGATTTTTATGTTTTTATATTAAATTTATATAATTTAAGCCTATGTCTGTAATGTCAAGTAATGTCAGGTTTCCATTTTGTATGTCAAGCCTCCATCTTGTGCCCCCAATGTTGTAATCTATGACTCATACCTACCCCTCCTATGTAAATTTGTTCCTGAAAGAATTATGAAACTATGAATGGGGATGAATGAGGGTGCTTGAGAGACAATGGCAGTAAGTCTACATATAGCTCCCTCTGAATGACCAAACCATCAACTTGATGACTGAACCATCACCCTGCATTGTCTTCCAAATCTTGAGCCGGGGGGGTCAAAGACTGCTGCAGAAACCAGTCAACCCACCATTGTACCAAGGCTGCACATTCTTAGGAGGAACTTTTTGGAACAGGGCTGACTTTGCCTGGACATACCCTCCCCATAGATGATCATAGGTAGTCTGCCCCATAAAAAGGGGTAATGAAGACTGACTCTTTGGGACACCCTCCCCATCTGGACCAGCACCATGCCACACCACCTATCCACCCAGAGGCCCTGCTGGCGACCCCCCTCTGGAGAACACCTTGCTGCGGAAGACCCTGACTGGCCATTGAGGATCAATTCACAGCCTAGAATAAGTAGCTATCACCCACCTTCCTTCCCTGAGCAAAGGACCTGGACTCTGTCCCTAAACACCTTGACTTCAGTCCCTCCACCAAGCCTTTTTCTCTCCTGCTACCATTGTGTGTGTGTAGGAACCAGTAACTTCATGGGGCCATGTAGTGTGTTGTCTGTTTAATAAACCTGTTATTTTGAAACCCTGAGTTGGGTTTTTGTTTTATTGACCTCCCAACCCTCCTCCTAAATCTCCCAGCTTTCTGCCTCTCTCTTTCCTGGCTGTCTACTTGCCATTGGGCTTTTTCCCTTGCTTTCACCCCAGCACCAGTGACCTCAAGTCACGATTCCTCAGCCCAGCTTCTTTCTAGTCTACTGGTTCTAATCTGAGTCCCAGCAACTTTCACTCCCTACACTTTCACTCTTTCACTTTAGCCTTCCCCCAGTTGTCCCAATTACCCCAAGAACACACATACCCACACCATACCATCCAAGTGAGGAACTCACCTGTGTGTATGTGTAGGTGGGTGGTATGTGTGTGAACTGGTGAAATATATATATATATATATATATAAAATTGTGTGCATAATATATGAATGAGTGATCCATGTATGTGTAGTGGTGTTGGTAACTGATTTTGTCTAATTTTTGGTGTGTGTAGTATGTATGTGCTTGAATTGGTGATAGGTGTGCATGTGCCTAGGTTGGTAATTTTGGCTGTGTGTGTGCCTGACTCGGTAGTGTGTGTGTGTGTATATCCACCTAATTGATTTGTGTGTTTGTATATGTCCAATTGTGTCACACCCTCCCATCTAACAGTGCAATTTTGAGATCCTAAGAGTTGGCCTGACCCCACAGAGCAACAACATGTATGCTTTTCATCTCTATTTATGCAGACTGTGGCCTGTTGTTTACACAGAAGTACTGTCAGCATTTCAGAGTAGCCCTTTCCCTGCATGTGTTTGGGTGGGGGAGAGAGTGAGGAGCAGTGCAGTTTGGGATATCTGGAGTACTGATCAGATGTTAGGTGCCTAATGCTATGTGCCTAATTTTATTTAGAAAGTTTTAAGTGTTATGCCTGTCTGCACCCTAAGGGTGAATCCCTACCCTTCCTCCTGCCTTTTGTAGCAGGGTAACTTACAGACCATGCTTTACACTGAGCCACAGGGATCTGACTTGACTGACAGTTGTATTATTGGTAATGGTGATACTCTTGGAAATAAAAACATGTGTTGCCAGCTTCCAGGCAATTGGTACCATGATTTGCTAAGTTTCTCCTTATGGTACCTTTGAAATTTTAGCCATTGGAAGCACCTGGGTTAGAGCACCATATAAAAGAGAAAGCTGCTAAAAATGGATGAGGAGTGATTAGCTTTAGAACTCACTTTCCATTTCAGGTCTGTCACAACCCTGATAACTTAATTTTTTGACTTATACAGAGCCTCCCTCCCCTGCTTTTCTGAGGAATCTGAAGAGAAAATAATTTGATGGGGTGTTTTATGGCAGATCTCTGGCTAAGGGAAATATGTTTTTATTACTAAGATTATTTTTGTATTTAGCATATTAAATCTAAATTTCCCTATATGAATTATTCATTTTAATATGTTTAAAGTATCCAGATTTTATAATAAGTGAAAGAAAAGAGAAAATAAAGTAGAAAATCAAAACTTGAGCAGTCAGTTTAGCTCCCATATTCCAGAAAGTTAAGATAAGATAAACTCTCTATGCAAGTGCAAAAGGTATTACCTAAACTTCCACCTACACTGCATGCTACATGTGTTGTCTTACATATAACATGCACTTTATTTCTAAAAATCACTTGCTGAAAATCAGGGCATAGATTTAAGCAAGGAAATATGGTAATAATGGTTTCTGTAAATGGAGCTTTTGCCAGGGAAAAGCAAAAAATGTGCTACACAGCAAGCAGCACAATGAAAACACTAGGCTTCCAAGTTGCTGCTACTCAGGAGGCATACAGTCCTTCACATTTGCAATCTACTTACATGTATTTTACTTTAAACCATGTAAACTTAGACTGGGAGTAATGTGTGCAGTAATTCACTACTCCTGGGAGTCATTTGGAGAAACTGGAATAAATAACTCAGAGTGGAGGGCAGGGTGGTTGAGTTTGTGGGGAAGGGGAGTGTGGCAGGTGTGAAATGATTGGCAGGATTGTGGTGAGGGGCTGGTGAATCCACGTGGGGGGGGTTGCCTGTTTGTGGGTCGGGAGGAGGCTAAAAAAAGCCTAATTTTGTTTGTGGGGCGGGGGTGAAAAAAGGGTGTTCCTAGCTCCCAGGCTGTCGTGTAAAAGTGTACAGGCATTTGTGACATCAGGTTAACCCTTTCTGAGATCAGGTTAACCTAATTTCAATCTAAATTTCCACTGATAAACCTATACTGAAATTTCTAAACTAAGATTTAAATTGAGAATGGTACATCTAACATATATCAAGTGCATCATCTGAGGGCAATTTAAGTCTCCTCCATGCTTTCACAATTGGGCATGAAGATCCAACTCTGGTTAGGTTGACCTAAATATAATGCTTGTACATACCCTCAGTTGCTTACTGCTACTTACCAGGACTTTCAAAAAAACTCTTTATTTCCTCTATCTTGCTTTTCCATAATGCCCTTTCAGGGGCCCTTTGTATGTGAAAAAATACAATACTTTCTGAGAAGTATTGAGGAGTCTAAGGTGATACCAGTGTTACACTACATTGTTCTAAACTATATAGTAACCAAGGTATGACCATCTTTAGATTTTCATAATGCTTGGGTTTGAGGTGGGGGGAGGGTTGGGTTTGTATGTAAATACTATTTGCCACATCACTTAAATTTTGACTCTGAACATCTATCTCAATATGCCAATGTACATTTAAAGGGATGTGCAAAATTAGAGTATTAGATGAAGTGTGTGTTTTTTCTCATTGAATGGTCAGAAATGGAGAAAGACAAAAGCAGTTGAACTACCAGGGAAGTGAGTGAGTAAACAGGGGAGAGCAAACAAGGAAGTTTCCAAGCAGTTCACCAGGGGCAGGAGGAAGAAAAGGAAGGAAGGGGAGCCAGGCATCAGATTCTGCTTTTGGAATAGTGAGCTTGGTAAGTGAGCTAGCCCCTTTATACTGTTTGGTGAGCATTTGTTTGGTTGTTTGGGCCATATGCTCTTTGATTTAAATTAACAGATACATATATTTTCTAGTTGACCTTAATTGTGAAAAAAAAAATTTCTGAAAGCAAATTTAAATGCATAGCATTGGATCATAGTTTATTTTTATTTTGTATGCAGGTAGATCTGATAAAACCAAAGGATTTTACTTCTGTCCCCTTGGGTCCTTATAGTAAAAGAGTTTTAACCAAGTGTCACAGATTGTTTCTAGTTGTCTAGATACTTATATAAAACAGCTACCCATAACACCATGCTGTTAGATCGTTATGCTGAGAGCATGAAAATTGCCATTCCAAATATTCTGTACCTCCCCTTACACTTACGGTGTGTGTGGAAAGGGAGATTACTAAATTTCATTGAATGTTTCATTGTTTACTTGAAAATCTCCATAATTTTAAATAAAGACAAAGGGCAGTAAAGAAGCTCTTCGTATCTAATTTATCATATGCAGTTTTCAGTAGATGGTACCTAAAGACTAGTAACCTGATATATAGATGTGTTGTGTAAAAGGTAGTAACTGGAAGTTCAAATGCTGTGACTCAATCCATTCATAAAAAGCTTTGAACTGCTGAATCAGGAATCTAATTTTGTCTTATAGAACTTGATCATTTTAACTTCTAACTTTTAACAAGTTATAAAGTTTTAAAAGTACTATTTTTTATTCAGTTTTATCCTTCAATCTTGTTGCTTTATTGTTCTTTCTGATATTGCTTTTGCTATATGGGAAACATGATCAGATAAAGGAATAAAACTTGGTACAATGCTGAGAAAGGTGAAAAGTAAGTCTACCATTCTTATATACTACAATTTTTGAGTGTGTTGAAAACCCCATGCTGTGAGAAAGAGAAATTCTTTATACCAGATGTGTCAAACATACAACCCACAAGACTGATCTGGTCTGCAGAGGTGCTCAGTTTGACCTACTGGGCTACTAGCAGACCAAGGAATTTGGGAATGTGGTTAATATCTGTTTGGAGCATTGATTGAGTTTGATAGCCCTGCTTTATACTAATCTACTCTGAAAATTATCACATTTAAGGAAGTAGGACAAGGATCATATTCTGACTATAATATACTGAACTAGAAGGTTTTGTCTTGTTTTGTTGTGTCTACAGGAGGTGGACTACTTATATAAAATAAAGGAGATGCAAAAGCTAAGTTAATAAAATGCATAATCAATTTATCAATGAATGAGGTCCCCTTTACATGTTACAAATATCATACAATGAACTGGCTAATTGCTCAATTACCTTAAGACCAGCTGCATGTGCAAAGTAGCTATCACATGGTAAAAAGCTCCAACCACCTATGAAGTTAGACCTCAATTTTAAAGTACTAACTTTATAGCTGGTTGCTAGCAAGCTTTAATTTGAATGTGTAGGAGGGTTTTCCCTGTGGCTGGGAGGACCAGCTGACAGGGCTCCTAGCTGCAGGGCTACATTGTGACCAGCACAAAACTCCTGAATCCCAGAGATTGAAGTTACCGTGATCCCCAAGGCTCGGGGGTGCATGAAACCCCTGACCCATACATCGCTCAGTCCTCGCTGTGCTATATACACAGCCAGAACCAAAAGTCTCACAACTGATGGGGCTCCTGGTCCCATCTGTGCCTTATGTAAAGTCAGGACAAAAAGTTTCAGAGCTGATGGGCTCTTGATTCTAGCAGCACCTCACACTGCAATTGATGGGATCTTAGTCCCAACTGTGCATGAGGCTGCGTTCCCTGTGCATGGCCACTGTGGCTGGGAATCTCCCCTTAGTTCCCAGCCATGGAAGCTTGCTTCTTTCCAGTTTAGGGAGAGACCAGGATTGGACTTCCCTATACTGGCAGTAAAATGAAATTAGATCTAATGTGCAATATGGCTGTGCAAAGCTTTGGGTGGTGAATTGATTTGGAGGAGATTCAGCCCGATTCGGTGGCTGAATCTCCAGATCTGAATCAAATCAGGGGACCAAATAAAAGGTCCAAATTGATTCTTTCCAAATATTCAGAGAGCTTCAGATCAATTTGGACAGTCCCCACTGGCTGCAGCAGGGAGCTGTAGCTGCACTTGGAGCTGGTAAGTAGGGGCAGGGGCAGGGGAGGGAGGGCTAGTGGGAGGGACCATGGGGGGACTCTTGCCAGGCCCCATCCCCTGCCTGCTCCCCCAGCCCCCTGTACCCTGGCCCCCATCCACTCCCCCAGTCCCCCCATGGCTGCCCTACCCAGCCCCAGCTTCTGTGCTTTACAAAAAAGCCCTAATTCACCAGGTGCTTCCCAGCTTGGGGGCGATCCCTGCTGCCGCCCACTGTCCCACACTGCATGGGGGGGTACTGCACAAGCCCCCTGATGCCCTCACACTCTCTCAGACCTCCCATGCCTGCCTCACCCAGCCCAGCTCTGGTCCTTTAAAAAAAAAAGATAAAAACCCCAGAACTCATCACTCTTGCAGCAGCCTCAGGGCTTTGGGGGGCTTGTGGAAGAGCCTTCTCCATGTGGTGTGTGGCAGTGGGGGGCAGCAGAGATTGCCCCCCACGAGCAGAAATGGTGAGGCCAGGGTTTTTTTCATTTTGTTTTCTTAAAGTGCTGGAGCTGCAGTGGGTGGGGCAGCTATGGGAAAGACTGGGACAGTGAGGAGGTGTTGGGGGGGCTTGTGCAGAGCCCCCCATGCAGTGAGGGACAGCAGAGATCAGCCCCTGCCCAGCAGTGAGTTGAGGCTTTTTTTTCCCCAAGTGCTGGGAGTTAGGGCAGCCATTGTCGGGCTGAGAGAGTGGATGGGGGATGAGCCTCGGTGATTCGGCCAGATCAATTTGGGACAGTGATTCGAATCACCGAATTGAATCACTGTCCCCTGAATTAGCCAAAGCCAAAGCAAATACTAGCTGCTTCGCGCAGGCCTAAAGTACAATCCTACAGTTGCACCTCTTGCCATACACATGTAGCATAGCAGGAGGCACAATTGTGCGGCTCACACATTAGATCCAATCATGCCTTTACTTGCCCTTGTAGAGGGGGCCTAAGATATTCTTGATGGTTATCTAAGAAGTGATTCTAGAAATACTTGCAGATTCTTTTTTATTATTAATATTTTACTGATGCTAGTTAAGATACTTTAATTAGTTTTGTTTTATGAACTATTTTCCCCTTCATGAAACCAAGTTGCTTAGAGTACTATAAAATTACTATTTTGCATGTACCTGTATTCATGGTCTTTCATCTCAAATGATTTCAAAACATTTTATAGACCTCACACACTGAGTTTTTTGGGTCCACAGTTGATTTTCCAGGTTTTGGAATAGCAATGACCTTCACTTGTCATCATATCTTGGGAATTTTGTTCGTGGTCATTATGTCAGAGAAGAGTCTGGCTAACCAGCGGAGTCCTTTTTGGCCAAGATGTTTCAAGAACTTGGGATAGATCCCATTTAATTCTGCAGCCTTCTCTGGTCCTGGTAGCTCTTAGGGCTTCAATGACATCTTCTTCAGTGAAGGGAGATGATAGGGCTGTTTTTGGTACACATTCTGTCATGGATTGATGGAGTTGAGCCCTTACTCACTGTCTAGTCTGGCAATCGGTAGGGGTCTTTCCATCCAGCAGCATTTTTGAGGTGATGGCATTTATGGATATATAGATTGTCTTATATTTTGGTGGTGGTGCCACTCGTAGGTGCCTCTGGGGGCTCCAAGCTTTATGACTTGATTGCATGAAGTCTAATGAGTCTATCACTTCAGTTCATCTTTGTCTTCTGGATTCATTTAGCAATTTCAAGAGAGCTTTGCCACATTGTGGGTTTCCTGAGGCCAAGAATTTCTGAAACAGAGATTTGCTTTGTTCATGTCAACGTGACATGTATTCCACCCACTAGCCCTTAGTGCAATTAGGCTGCTTTGAGCACAAGCTTGGTGAAGCACTCAACATTTTCTGGTTTTGGTGGAATCTAAAAAACAGTGCACTCAATATCCTCAGTAAAAAGGTTCCCATTTAGCCTTTCTGAAGTTATATCATGGCATGGGAATGGACATTATTGTTGGAACTTCAATGCCTATGTGTATCAGGACCAGCCTGTGCTGGCTGATTGGGAAACTGTTTAATACAGTTCTTGAAGCATACAAAGGTTCTCCCAAGCTATCACATGTGACAAAACATAGATCAGGGTTTGAATCCTTTCTCCATCATGTGAAGTGGAAGGTGCTTTAATCTTTAGCATTGAACAGAAGGAACAGGTTTTCAGTCATTGCCCAGTCATTGCTCAGTCTCCACATTGCTCAGACCTGTTCTTCACAGTTTTTGTCAGCTGTGTAGCCCCAAGTCATGTTAAAATTGCTGGTGAAAACTGCTGGATGGTTAACAGTAGGCAGCATCCATGGAATCCATGTGGCATTTGGAGGTTTACATATATTTATCACAGATACATCCTGAATTTTAATGGTGACAGCTATAAGTGTATTGTTTTCTAGACTTCTTGTGGTGACATCTTTAAGGCTGGATTTCATGTACATTGCTAGTCTGTGTTTTGAATGGTGGTGGCTTGCGACTGGCAGAAATCCCAGGAGCTTCATTTTCAAGGCTCTTTCATTGTTAATTATGTGCATTTCTTGAAGCAGTAGCACATCAGTTTTATGGAGTTTGAGGAGTCATCTCAAGAAATCACACTTTGGCCTTGATAGGCCCTCCACATTTAAGTGGTACAAACATAGTGATGGTCCCATGTTGCGATAAGTTTGACCCCTGAGAAAGATCTTTGGCACTGTAATCCTGATTGGGAGGGAGGCCCTTTACAGGTATTTGATTACTGAGTTCATGACATTGGTTATTCCTTAAAATGTAATAGGAAAGACCATGAGAAGCTTATCATTTTCTTTCCCATTGCATATTGTAATCATGAATTAAATCATCAAGCAAGAAATATTAACTTAATACTAACTTTTTCTATTTTTCATTAGGTCATGAGCAGAACCAAGAGCCTCCTAACCATCCCCATGTGCTTTTTCCCTTACCTCCAAGTGATACCAGAACAGCAGCACCACCAGGAAATATTGTTTCCTTGGTGCCAGGCAGCTTAGTATTCTGCTAGCCTGAATACTAAGATGGCCACTCATAAGAGCTGGGCCACACCTGCTGAATGTCACTTCAGGCTTTTAAAGTGGGAGGCACCAGAGATGCTCTGCCACAGGCCCCAATCTACTGGTCATGTGCTGTAAACTTCTTTGGGCTTCAATAATATTTCCTTGGCCTCTGGAACATTTTATAGGCATCAGAACTATGTCTGTTATCTATTTACAGAAATGGAGATGGAGGGACCTGGCCTGACCTTTACTCCATAATGTTTTTTGTTGCTCTGGCCCACGTTCCCAGAAATTCAGCTTTGTGGGTGCTCTGGGTTTTCCTCTTTACTTCACACACAAATTTTGCAAACAAGAAAAAGGCAAAATATTCTCTACTTTAATAAATAAACAGAGATAGACAAAATATGCCTTAAGCTCATTTATCTGCTTCAATTTCCTTGTAATTCTGGAGTGTTTTTTAGGGTTATGCTCCTGGATTCTTCAGAGGAACATGACCTACTTCAAGTGCCTGTCTTGTGTCATGGATGTCCTGCAAGGGGTATTTGACTGGAACAACTGAGGCATTATCTGGTATGAGAATGCTCTCCTGAAGCCAGAAAAGTTCAGTTCCCAGCCCCCCCTGGTTGTTTCAAGGTCTTGACTAAAGGAGGGCTAGCTTCCAGTTCAGCTCCTTAGAAAGGGACTTTACCTTTTGTTGGAAAAAGCAAGTGAAGCCCAAAGTTCCAGGCTGTCAGTTCTGCTTCAATAAACACATTTTTTTTTTGTGCAAAAGCCATGCAGCCAGAATTCTTTGTCTTTCCAAAAAATTAATCAACCCTCTGTCCCTAATCCAGCCCTCATAGCCTAGAGCACACTCAAAGGTTGCTCCACTGTTCTCCCTTGACTCCTTCAGAGGGTAGTGGACACTTGCTGGTGTGCTCTGCTTGGTGTCCCCTTCTGAATCCCTTTTTATTAACCTGTCACCTTACTCTCATTCATGTTTTCTTTTTTGTTGTCCCAAGAATTCAGTTGGTGTGTCATGAGTGGCCTCCCTTCTTAAGCGAGGCTTATAGAATTTTGTGATGGCCTGAGGCATAGGCCTGTTCCCAACAGTAGCAAAGGTGGATGCTTTAGAGGAAGAGCATTCACTCACATATCTGGAATGATCTATCCCCTTTTCATGATCCCCCTTGGTGTTGCACAAAAGCTGTTCGTTTCTTTGGAGGCCCGCAAAGATCACAGACACACAAACATCAGCCAGCAAAAAAGGATGTATTTGTTTGCAAACAAGGTCAGAGTGGGGCATTGATGCCCAAATCAGCTTCTAACAAACTAATTGTGTTTGCAAGCGGAATTTATCTTCTCTTTCCTGAGCACGTGTGCAGACACCGGAACTCTTACAGTTACTTCCGTTTCATACAAGCATACATGTAGTTACATCATTACATACATCGCATGTATAGTATAATTAGCTACTTAAGTATGCGGGGCGGAGGGGTAAATATGTAACAGCTTATTAAGCATGCCCAGAAACTACAACAGTTCGCCAAAAGTTCATACCCCAAGGCCACAGTCAATTGAATTCCAGCTTCTGTAATCAGCATGAGAAAGGCTAAGGCGGGACCGGGGGAGAAAGGAGCCTTGGGCAGTATTTCTTTCTTATCAGGTGCAAGATGCAAGCTGCGCATTTCTAACATTGGCATCCACCATTACTGACTGAGAGATGCCAGAAGAAACATCAGCAACACTTCTCTTCAGCAGCAATTAATGGACCCATCATCCATAAATTGATCTAGTCCTTTTTTAAGCATCGTTCTTCTATCTGCTGTACTACCTCCTGTGGCAGTGAATTCCACTAGTCAACTATGTATTGCTTTCTCTTGTTAGTTTTAAAACTCTCACCTACTAATTTTAGTGGGTGTCCCCTAGTTCTAGTATTCTGGGACTTACTAAACAAAGGCTCCCTGTTTATTTGGTCCACACCCTTCATGATTTTAGAAACCTCTCTCATATCTCCCCTCAGCCCTCTCCTTTCTAAACTGAGAAGTCCACCTTGTTCAGTCTCTCCTGGTATGGTAACTGCTCCATGAACCTCATCATTTTGGTTGCCCTTGTCTGTACCTTTTCTAATTTTGCTACACCTTTTTAGAGATTCAGAGACCAGGACTGCACACAGTACTCAAGATGTGGGTGCACCATGCATTAGTATAATAACATGATTATGCTCTCTGTCTTGTTTTCCTTTCTTAACGATGCCCAGTGTTTTATTAGCATTTGTGGTCACTGCTGCACATTGAGCTGACATTTTTAGAGAACTAACTACAGTGACCCCAAGTGCCAGATCCAGACATTCAGGAACATGTCATTTGTGGCACTGTAAACCTCTTTGTAGCACTGCAAACCACATGCCTGGCATATTGAAATGTACTTCATACTGTAAAATTGTAGTGCAGAATGGGGGAAAATTTCGCCACTGGGAAATCTTAGTAGGAAAAACAAACATTATGAAGAAAAGTATCATGGCGCATTCCACAGGAGTGTGTGCTAGCAGACACAGAGTCTTGGTCCTCCCAGAAGATGTTCTGGCTGCCATCCAGAGCATCTCCCCTCTAGTTCTTCCCCAGCTTCTCCAGTATGCTGGGAGCCAGGAGGTGTGGGGAAATAACAGTTTCTCCATTTTGCTTTGCCCAAAAGCCCACAAGCAGGGACATGCACAGTGGCAAAAAGTAGTGGCATAAATTTGTGCCACTACTTTTTTTTTGCCACTGCTAGTGTATGCCCGGCATGTGGGGCCATGCCCGTGGTGTCTTTCCTGAGTCATACCAGATAGTTCACACCACCATTATGCATGTATAAAGTTATTCTTCCATATGTGCATTACCTTGGATGTGTCAACATGGAAGTTCATTTGCCATTTTTTTGCCCAATCTCTTAGCTTGATGTGATCTTTCTGTACCTCCACTGCATCACCTTGGGACTTGACTATCTGGAATTATTTTGTATAATCTGCAAACTTGGAGATTTCACTATGCACTCCCATATCCAGGTAATGGCCTTGCACCCCACAGGGCTTAGGCATCCATAGCCATGCCTGGCCCCACCTCTCACTCCTTGGGGTCTTCTACCCCACAGGACTCATGTGGCCACAGCCGTTCCTGGCCCCCACTACCTCCAATGTTACCAGACCCATTCAAAGGTGAGAGCTAGGGTTAAGACTCCTCTACCTGCCTTTCACTGGGATGATAACTGGCCTTGCATTTCCTGGGGACTCCCAAACCACTGAGAGCCTTACCAGGCCTCCCACTCCTGGCAGGTGCAGTTTTAGGTCATGTCCAAGACCAGGAGCCTCCAAACAATCCCCTACAACTCCTGCCCTTACCTCCAGGATATAATGGAGCCTTGCAGCCAGGCAATGTTACAGCCCATGCTGCCCTGTTTATATGGGTGGCCAGAGATCTAAAATAGCCACTTCAATCAAGCACCTTCTGGCTGTTTGGCTACACTCTTAAAGTGGCAGGCACCAACAGTGCCTTGCCACACACCTTCCCCTTTAAAATAGTTCCTGGGGGAGGTTTCCCCTGCTGTTTCTCCAAAGCAGGATCATCCCCTTAGAGCCTGTGAGAGCATTCAAGTGGCGAGCACCCCAAAGGTGCTCTGTCACAAATCTCATGAGATTTGTTTTGGCTCAACCCTCCAATTTGTCTAAGTCACTCTGAATCCAAGCCCTACCTTCCATTGGAGTTCCTACTCACTAGCTTGGTATCATCCATGAACTGGCTGAGGGTGCAATACATTCCATCTTCTAGATGCTTAATAAAAATATTGAAAAAAAAAAAAAAAACCAGCTCCAGGACTGACCCGTGGGGCACTCCACTTGATACCAGCTGCCAACTAGACATTGAGTCATTAATTACTACACATTGAGCTTGACAATCCAGGCACCTTTCTATCTACTTTACAGTCCATTCATCCAACCTGTGCTTCCTCAGCCTGCTTGAAAACAATGCTGTAGGAGATGGTATCAAACATCTTGTTAAAATCAAGGTATATTACATTCACTGCTTCCCCCACATCCACAGACCTAGACATCTTATCAAAGGGCATCAAGTTGGTCAGGCATGACTTCCCCTTGGTGAATTCATGCTGACTGTTCCTGATCATTTCCTTCTTGAAGTGCTTAGAAATGGATTCTTTGAGGACCTGTCCCATATTTTTTTCCAGGGAATAAGGCGAGGCTGACTGGTCTGTAGTTCCAAAAAAAGGTTCCATAAAAATTTTGAACAAATTAGGGATCAGCACAGATCCCTGCAGGACCCCACTCTTGACCTCCAACTCACCTGAAAAGTGATTATTTAGCCATACAGATTTCATTTTGAAAGGTTCACATAGTCTCAAAAATATTTGGTGGGTGGGGGTGAAGGGTTGGAGGGAGGGAGTGTGTGTGTGTGTGTGTGTTGGCAAAAAGAATGAATATTTGAAGTGTTGCTAAATGTAGAGCCCAGGATGAATAATGCACTATAAACAATAATATAGAGGAACCCAAGCCTAAAACAGCAACAAAACACTTCATTAACTTGCTCTTTTGTTATGCTTTGAGCAGAATGTCGATAGTATTTAAATAAACCTATAAATGAGAGATTTACCTCTGTGCAGAACACAATACACAAAGGGCTGTATTGAACTCTTAATATTCACAGTAGAGACACAGGGGAAATCCCAATTATGCATAGTGCTTGTGGTAAACTGATAATAAATTAATCAACAGGCCAAATAATACTTGAACAACAGGCATTTGAATTCCTAAGGCCAAGTATAACTGCTTCTTTAGTGTTAAATTAAAAGTGATATTGGTCCTCAATGAATATTAATATTCATGAGACATTAAATTAATGCATTTCTCTCTAATACCTTGACTATTAATTTTTTTCTATTCTGTTTATGATTTCTGGAATGGTTCCATAACACAATTAAGGAGAAAGAGCAAATAATTGGTATACTGAGACAAGTAAAATGTGTTTAAGGAGGCAAGGGATAAGCTATCCTGAAATAATAATCAGTTGAATTTTTTTGTAACTGTGATAGCAACAAAACACTTCAATTCTAAGTGTTTCATTTTGGATGAAATGTTATATTATAAGGATTTTATGTGGAGGATTTTTGTATTATAGTAGATAATTACAGCAATACACACACAGAGACAACAAATTAGCTTGGAAAGATGGAATCTGTGTTGAACAGGAATAAAGGATAGTATTGAGTACTGATTTTCTTTTACCTAGTTCACTGCAATTGTTATTTTTTTCTCCTGCATTTTGAATTCATTTGTTCCCTTTAGAGGATAATGTAATTTCATTCTTTTCTATTTAAAGGCAAGTTTTTCGGGAAGTCAAGATGAAGTGTTAGATATCCTTGATAGTTTTTATCTTTTTCTTCTTCCCTTCACTTTTTTCACTCACCTTCTGTCTCTGTTTTCCTCAGATTTATATACCAAAGCATAGGTGCACAGATAATGAAGTGATATGTAACATTCATATATATTAGTTGTCATACTACTTCTTGAAGCAGAACTAAAACTCCTAAACACTGAATTTTTCAAACCCACCATCCTTGACTACTGTATTCAACATGGGGGAAAATAAATCTTTGTCTTTGATTTGCATACAAGTCAAAGGCAAATGACTGCAGAATCTCCAACTCTAGCCCTGATCTCAGCTTGGGGTCAGAGTCAGAGCCATAGCCACTCCCTGCCCAGTTTATGTCCCCCTCCAAGCTTGCCTTCAGTTGCAGCTTTATCCCCAATACAGCCCAGGAGCAATCGTGGCAGTGGTAGCAGCCCCAGCCCTGGTCCTAGTTTTGACTTTGACCCAGAGCCAGGGCTAGCGCTGGGATGGAGTTCCTGCCATCACAACTGCAGCTTCCTGGACAGGCAGAGGCCAGAGCAGAGCAAGAATCCCATCTGAGGGTAAATGATGATAGGGAGAAAGGGTGAAGGCCATATGGGGGCAGAGAGAAATGGTGTGGGCGCACATGCACTGTAGGAGGCGGGGGGTGTAGCTACACAAGACATTTACTGAGGATCTGACTAATTAGCTCCGCAGTAAAGTCTCAGCAGCTGCACATGCAGTGCTATTAGGACAGAGAAAACTAATTAACTCCACCATAGGTTAATAGTTGTCAACACAAGTACACTCCTATGGCAGAATTATTTACCTCACTGCAACACATGTGTAGACACTGATGGGGATGGCTGGGGCACAACGATGCTTCAGCGTGGGGCTGCCTGGTGGCTAATCCCACGCTGGAGCACCCTCATGTCCCAACCAACCCCTCTATAGCATGTTGAGCCAGGTTGGAAAAGCTCTGGGATGTCAGGGAGATCCCCCGGGCCTTCTGCCAGTTAAGGCTGATATGCCATGAAGTTTCCTCTGTCACATTAATTGCATGTGTAGGTTGTGACCAGCCAGCCGGGCACTGTGAGTATATTAATTTAGTTGCAGACTGACTGAACACTGCAACTTTATTAGCCACTGGGCTTTTTTGGTTTGGGATTGAGGAGGTGATGTTGGGAAGGAAAGCAATGACAAGTTTCACTTATAAAAAGAATAAATTTTATTTATAAAAACAAAACATATAGTTTTGCACATATGACAATTGATATTCACATGGCAGAATTACAAGATACTCGGAATATGGGACGTTTTGGCTTCCCATTCAATGGACTACCACTTGACAGCATAAGAGCCTTTTTTAAATTACTATAGTACTTTGCTATACCTGGATGATCCGTGTATTTGGTGATCTGTACACCATTGTACCAAAGTATCATCGGGTAGGGGAACTGCTGGAGCTATTGTTTCCCATTGTGGTGGGCTCAGAGGTTTTGGTCACCTCTTTGGGCTCTAGGTGGTTGTAGAATTTCGAGCTGCAGGCAAGGTTACAGCAGTTGTTATGTCAGAACTCAGGGTGGGCAGTGTACATGCAGCCAGAATATAACAGCACTAGGGCCATTGGAAAAAACTGCAACAGTCTCCCCTTGTCCCGCACTCATTTTTTTCAATTTTTGCATATGAGAGGAAACGGAGTAACCACAGTAACATTGACAGGTTCTTCTTTGCCAGTTTACAATTCATCAGTGACAACTGAGGCCAGTTTTGCACTTCTTCGATTGCAGCTGGGCGTTCCCAGTATCTCAGCATGTCCGAAGCCTTGGCAGTGGGTGCAATCTGGGGTGCAGGCGCACTGGAATGCCCCACATCAGTTAAACAGTAGCAAATGACTAGCAGTTCCGTCATGATGGCGTTTCACCCCTTCATTGCTGGATGAGGGTGGCGGCATTGCTCTGGAGCAGGATGACGACTCCAGAGTACCCTGAGGTTACTACAGCTGTGCCTGCGGATGGACTCAATCTGCAGGAACAAGGAAAAATGGAGTCTGGCTCCTGTTAGATGGATTTGACCTTGACATCTACTATGAGTTATATGTGTCCCATGTTATTAGCACCTCTTCCCATTTGTCCCCCTGTGGATGCTTAACTACTACTTGATCCTCTGCCTGCAGTTTACTGCAACTATCCCTTAGCTTGTTGCCCTGTAGGCTTGGGGGGCCCACTTTGACCAAAGGCTTGCTGCTTGGGGCTTCCTCCGGAGTGGGGCCAAATGTTGGCCCAGTTGACTGAGCAATCCAGGTGTGGGTCTCAGTTTTTGAGGGCTGAACTAGCGGCCATTCACAGGTTGTACTTTAAGATACCATTGGCTTGTTCTACCAGTCCATTAGATGGTGGGTGATAGGGAATGTGATAGGTCCACAGCACTTGACATTTTGCAGCTTACTTATACACAAGATGGTTGCGAAAATGTGAACCGTTGTTACATTGCAGCTCTACAGGAGGTGGGTAGATGGCTAGCAGGTTTTCCAATGCTTTGGCGAAGGCCCGGGCAAACATTATTCTGGTGACTGCTTTCACTGCTATAAATACATATTGTCGCTTTCTGGGTGTCCAGGGAAGTGGGCCTATAAAGTCACATTGTTAAACTTGCCATATTACTTTCCCATCGCATGGCGACAAAGGGGTAGTTGAGGCATGGGTTAGTTGGGCCTTGACTTCCTGGCAGGTGATGCAGGAGTTGACTAATTTCTGTGCTTCCCTTTTGGTTAGGTGAATGCCTCAGGTGGCTGCTAGGCGAGCAATGCCATTGCGGCCAGGGTGCCAATGCTGTTGATGCAGCCATTCTGCGGCTAGCACTCCAGGGGTCTGCTAGAGGGAGTGGCTGGGTGCCTTCTCGAGAGGTGGCTGAGCTTCTGCTTCAGCAACAAGGGTTTCTGTGCTGCCTTTGGCTAGCTCATCTACTTGTCTGTTCTACTTTGCTTTAGGCCCTTCAGCTTTTTTGCTCCCATGTGCTGCACTAACAAGTCATATATGTAGGGGAAGGCCTCCCTCTGCCATTACTCACAAAGCCTCCCAGTTATCATAGCTCTAAATATTTTTGCCTCTTTTTTGAAGTTATTTTTTTTCCTATAAGGGTAGCCACTTGGTGCAACCCTTTACCACCATTCACAAATCACAATAAATATAAATGGGTTTGTATAGCCTGGCTCTAGTAACAATTTATAGTTGGCTACATTGATTACAGCGGCCAGTTCAGCATACTGTGCACTTTGGCTGTTTCCTTCCATTGTAAGTTGCTTACTTCTCGAATTTGTATGGCAAACCTTTGGCTGAGCCATTGGTGAACCAGACTTCTATGTTTTCTGATGTTTCCATGTCGGGTGAGAAGGGAGGTGCTTCCTTGATGGGAGATGGCTTATTAGAGTTGGTTGTGTCTGGGTATATGGTGACCATGCTTCCTGTGACCTTTTCCACTAGTGCTGGACATCCTTTTGGTGTTACCTGCTGTGCCTGACTTAAAATATAGTAGATTCATTTCTGCACTGTTGTTTCTTTGGCCCTCCCTCCGGGCAGGAGGTGTCGGTTAGACAATGCTATTCTCAGGATGGGTACCATAGCGGTTATGACAGTAGGTAACTCCCCTCTCAGGGCCTCTGTGGCTTCTAAAGCTGTGGCTCCTGCACACAGCATTTGTTCTAACAGGGTGTATTGGGCTTTGGCCCCCTTCCAGCTTCGGCTCCAAAACCCAAGGGGCTTTCCCTCTGCCTTAGGTGTATCTCTTTGCCATAAGCTCCAGTGGGACCCCCTGTTGGACACATTACATGGAGCCAGAGTTCCTCTTGTGGACCTCATGCTGCTAGGGAAGCATGGATGGTTAGTGCCTCCTTGAGGGCCTGCATGGCATGATGGTGTTTGGGGCCACATTCCCACTGTGCCTTTTTTTTGCACAAATTATACAAAGGCCAAGCCAACACATGCAGGGACATGCAGGCGCTAAAAATCAAACAGTCCCATCTGGGCTTGCAGCTCTTTCACATTTTTGGGGGCAGCGGTATCTACCAGGCTCTGCAGCTCTTTAGCCAGTATGGTGGGTCCACTTTGTTGCCACTGGATTTCCAGGAATTCACACTGGGGCCCAACTTCTTGGATCTTTTTTCTGGACAATGTGAATCCAAACACCTGCACCTTCTCCTTTAGGGACTTAAAAACACAAACGGTTAATTCCCAGTTCTGGCATCCCACTATGACATTATTGACATACTGCCAGACATGCACCTTTGGGTGGTTCAGTTGGACTTCATGGACCACCACAGCCAGCATTCTATGGGCCAAGGCAGGGCTGTACACCCAACCCTGGGGTAGGACTGTGTAGGTGTACTGCTGTCCTAGCAATATGAAGGCAAACAAAGGCCAGTGATCTTCATGGATGGGAATAGCAAAGAACATGTCTTTAATGTCCATGGATCCCATCCACTGGGGTCCATAACACCTAATGTTTTTTGTTAACACAGGCATGGATGGGACCACAGCTATTAAATGTTTGGTATTGGCATTTAAAGCTCTAAAGTTAATAGTCAATCGCCAATCCCCATTTGGTTTATGTACTGGCCACACCGGGTTGTTGTACAGAGAATGAGTCTGAATGATGGTTCCATCCTCCAGCTGCCGATTGATGATGTCCTGGATTGGTTGTGTTGCCTCGGGGGGTATGCTGTATTGGGGTCAGTGTACCCCCTTCATGGCTGGCAGGGCGAGACAGTCATAAAACATCAGGCTACTGCTGTCATTATGTCTTCCTGCTCAATTTCCTGGGCTCTGGTGCAGCCAAACTGCCAGGTTTCCTGTTTAAGAATAAACCACTGCCCTTGCAACACATTTAGTCCCAGGAGGTTCAGCCCCCCCCGGAGCATTACCAACTCTTACCACTTGGTAGGGGGTTCCCCGTGTCCCCTTCTATTCTGCAAAGTCTAAAATGCATAGCTGACCACCAGCATCTAGTAGCATGTCAATTGACTTTTTCCTTCTATTTAAATAAATCTTTGTAGGCACTTTGATTAAGGGGCTAATATTATTCTGTGTTACCAGTCCCCAATCCTCTACTGCCCCCATGATGGCCCCTTGCATGGGGGGCTGGATCAGCTGGGACTCCTAGTTCGGAGGGTCGGGGGGTGCCAAGGGTTCTGTCTTCTTCCCCTTCCCACCCTCACAGTGTTTGATCCATAACACCTGCAGGACTGTGGTAGGCAGTCCATCAATTTGCTCTTTACTAAACCCTGCTGCCAGTAACTCTCTCCACATTTGTGCCTGCGGAGCTTTGGGTTTTTCATTTCCCACTTTCCTGGATTTGGGGGGCCCAGTTGGGCCATCTTTCTCAGGGGCCACTGCCATGGCCTTTGCAGTTTTTATTGGTTTAGGAAGCCCCGGCTTCTGCAAGATAGGCAGAAGCTGTACTAGCCTCTATATCACATTTCTTACTGGGTGAGTCACTAATTCCTCTTGTAGTGTCAGGAAAGCTGAAGTGAATTCTGTCGGTGATCTCTGGCAAAACTTTCTCCACATTGCGTCTGTCACCAATTCTTCATCTAAAGTATGCCCCCAGCTTCCTGCTTGAATGATTACTGACAAAGCCAGCTGATCAAGACAATGAATAGCTTCCTCTAAGTTAACCCATGCTCGGTGGGGTGGGGGGGTAAACTCTTCTTCCATGTTGCCATAACCCGCAGCACCTGCTTGCATTGCAGCAGAAAACAGAGTAATATTTTGGTTCTGCCCGACCCACTGACCCCGACCCACTCTCTTCAGGGCAGAGAACCAATTGTGCTGCCTCCGTGCAATTCACAGATACTGCTGAGGCTCCTTCACTATACTTTCAAACTAACCAGTCTATTATTGGCTCCCCTGGTTTAGCTTTATGTTGCTCTTCCAGTTCTTTGACTTCTGTGCGAGTAAAGGACTGTGTCTCTGTCTGGAGATTTCCCCCTTGTGGCCCTGCATGGGTCATCACCACTGGGAAGTTTTGGGCTAACTCTTCCTAAATTCTCTTGGACTGTTGGGGCATAAGGAGGTGGGATTTCATGGGCTTCTGCTGCAAGCCTCACATACTCATCATTTCCTGGCTTAGTTTCTGCAATTTCACCATACAGACTTCCACTGTCTGGGTCATCCCACAGATCAGTTTTTGGAATTCCATTATAAAGACACTGTCAAACCTTTTCAAGGGAAGGTTCAACTGATCATGCCATTTGCACTTTCTGCTCAAGGGAGGCAATTGCCTGTATGACTAGTATCTTTCCCTCTTGACGTTTTAGTATTTTTAGTCAATCTTGAGCTGTCCTGGCAGCTGAGCATGCAACAGAACTAGAATCTTTTTCTTCTCTTAATTCACTTTCAAACTGGGTTAATCGACTCTCTAGGGATTGAATTGTTTGATGGAGCTGAGTGGATTGCTCTGCCCCCAGTCTTAGGCAGGTTGCCAGCAGCCAAAACAGACATCGCTTCCTCGGTTTGTCTTTCTGCACAGCAGTGAATGGAGCCCAGTGACAGGGAACTGTGGCAGGGTCATTCCAGGTGGGTTTCAATCTCTCTTTATCTCACCCCAGATTCTTAATACCCGTAACCTCTTCTATTAAAGAAATCAGTGGGGCCCACCACTCTGCCCCCTCTACACCATTCTTCCTCTCTGAACTCTCCATCCTTGATACTGTTCATGACACCACTTGTCACAGGCCAGCTGGGCGCTGTGAGTATACCAATTTAGTTGCAGACTGACTGAGCACTGCAACTTTATTAGCCACTGGGCTTTTTTGGTTTGGGATTGAGGAGGTGATGTTGGGTAGGAAAGCAATGAGAAGTTTCACTTATAAAAAAGAATAAATGTTATTTATAACAACAAACAACATAGTTTGCATATATGATGGTTAATAAAAAGATTAAGCTAATAAACAGACAACATAACAATTCAAGTTAAAATTGACAGTAATAATAACACAGACAAACAAATTAAACGAGTTTTCACTTGATTAGCAATTTATTGATAGTTCTTCAGTTAGAAGAAACATGTCAATTTGATTCAGTTAAGTCAGACATCTCTGATTCAACGCTGTCAGAGGGAGAACCAGTCCCTCAGTTAGGATTTGGTTTTTATTTAAAGATTTGTGGGGCATGGGACAGCAATGACTCTTTTGTGCCATCTTTCTCTGAGGCTTACTTAATGTGCATTTTTTTATACCTTGTCTATGCTAATTTTTTGGTTATATATGAATGGCTATTCATAGTGTTATCCTATGGGTTTAAAAGGTGTTAGAAATTATTACAATAAATTACTGCCTAAGCTTGGGCAAATTCATATAAAAAGCTATATATATATAAATATTTTTTCCAGACAGACAGGAAACTACTCCATAAGTTACATTAGATACCTTCAAAAAGCAGATTTCTACTGTTAAAGTTGCTCATTAACTCTTCTGATTCGGGCCATCACATTAGATGCATCCAGGAAGTGAAGGGAAGGTGTCAGGGGAGGGGGAGCACTAGGGGATGCTGGTAGCAAGGGGGGCAGGTGGTAGGGGGCAGGGCTGTCTGCCCTCCCCCCCACTGTCTACCCCATCATAGCTTATTGCCTCCTTGATGCTGCTTTCCCTGATGAGGCACTGGGGGGAGGAGCAAATTTAAGATGACCTTCCAATAATTAGCTTCTATATGTGGAAAATCATAACAAAATTGTAGATTTTCCATCTCTACAATTTAATTATTGGGAGAGTCATCTTAAATACACACAACTTAGATTTGGGTAAATACAATAAACTCAAAATGAAATAAAACAGGTTTACCTGTTTCCAGGACTGAATTTTACCTAAAAAAGCTTTTATCTTGTAATTATTCTAGTTCTCTTATATCATCATATGACTGCATAGGATTTTTTTGTCAGCCATTGTTCCAAAAGTCTGTGCAAAAATCTGATAGGACGAACACATGAAATTTACCTTGTCATGTAATACCTGAGTATGTATGAACCACCCAGAAATAGATAAAATATTGGGAGATCCCACTGCCCTACCCCAAACTGTGTTTGTATTGGGGAGAAACACCTTGGGACAATGGTTTGTTTGAAGCTAAGAAATCTAGTTCCTTTAATTTTTTGTAGATCCCCAAGGGAGATGGAAGGACAGAGGTGACGAAGTAGAGATTTTGTAAGTATTTACAGCAGGAAGAAAAGCTCTGCTTAATTTTGGAACAAGCTGTCTGTTTAGAATATAAAATTCCATGGATATGCTTTCTTGACTGCTGGACTATTCAAGTTCAGTTGATCTTGATTAGTGGAAAGAAAGGGAGAAAGGGAAAGAGATTCAATAGATGGTCTAGAAGGTGCAGGAAAAGGTCCTGCATTTCTTAAAGAACACAGATCTAAGCCCAAAGAACATTTTAATTATGGGTTAACTGAGATAAGGAAGTGTGTGTAAGCATATGTTTGGATCTCCATTTTCATGCTATCTGATTTCTGATGCTTGGAGTTTGAGACAGGGTGCTTCAGCATGGTAAGTTTTAAACCTATAGGCTGAAGTACTACTCTTTGTGCTGGGCTAATTCTGTATGAGGCTTCATATGGCAGCTACCTCTTATGTTCGAGGGTAAGAGCTTTGTGATTTGATTTGGCAGATATTCAGCAGATATACTTCCAGTCCACTTCCGGGATCACCTCTGAGCATGTGGATTAGCCCTGGCCTTGTCAGTGTAAGGCAAGTTAGCTATATCTTTATAGCACTATAGCATGAACTGAATTAATGTAGCTAATGTTAATATAGAATGTAATAACAGTGAAATATAACCATGTTAGTTTTGTCTTATAAGCAACTTGAAAATTTATTTTGTAGTCTTTTGCTTGATATAAGTAAATGAACTCTGCATAGCTTTTACGTATGAGTGTATGTAAAAGGGTGAATGGTGAGAGAATGGCATAGAGGTGGGAGAAGATTTAACTGTTTATGTAAGCAACAAGGCACTAAATGTAAGCTACCAGTCAGTAAACTAACTAATGAATGAATGAAGAATTTCTTTTAGGTCTAGGGCACAAAGAAGATAACGAGGAGAAAGAATGCATTCATACTGCCAGATGGGCAGCAAAAACACTTTAAAGCTAAGATAAGTTGAAGACAAAAGAAGAAGAAATGCAAAAACAGAAGCGGGGTATGAAAAAGCCTTAAAGCACTGAAAAAAAAGATGCTAATCCCTATAAAAGAACACTTTGAAAATGCCAAGTTGGGTGAGTCTCTTTTTTTAGTGCTGTTTCATCGGAGCACAGATGTACCTGTTTACTTTGTTTTAGCTGTTATTTTTAAATCTGCTATCTTTAAATCATCTTCATTTACTTAATAAGCTGGGGTTGGCTACCCTGGGCTGATATTGAGCAACTATTGCTGGTATCTATATATGGTGTATGTGTGGATGAAATGGTTGTTTTGTGTATGTGTATAATGATGTATATGATTTGTGTGTATTTGTATGAATGGTGTGCTTGAATCTTCATGTTTAACTTATGTGATTACTTAACATGGTACCTTTTCTTATCCCCCTTTATAAAGTTTTGCTTGTGATTTGAGCAACTGGTAATTTGTGTAACTTTTTAGTGGAGAATGTGGGCAAGGTGCCATTCCTCTATTTTTCTAAGTGGTCTGTCTAACCCGAGACCACTATACCTGGCATTTCTACCACTGGGAAATGTGCACACCTTCAGATAGACAGACAAACACATATACAGACGAAACTTACTATACAGATAACACACAACTGATCAATAACCGCAACATAGAACCTTATTCACCCCCACACACATTCTCCACCAAAAATGTTACACAAATTACCAATCACTCAAATCACAAGCAAAACTTTATAAAGAGGGATAAAACAAAACAATATTTGAACAAATGGCAATCTGTGTAGCAGTATGGCACAGTGGCTTTGTTAGATTTTTTATGCTTCCAGAAGCACATGGGCCTCTTGAGTCAGTGACTGGGGCGGAGGTCCCCCGGCAACCAATTCCACTGCCTGGTGGCTGATTGCATTCACCAAAAAGTGGCCACGCCACTTCCAGAAGTCCCAAAGCCACGTCTGGAAGTGGCACGGCTGCTTTTACTGGCAGCCCCGCTCCCCAGCCGGCACTTGCAGGGGGAGCACCGATGCTCCCACCTGCCCCCCTACTCATCCCCTAAACAGTGAGCGTGGCCTGACAAGCCATGCACCAGTGCTTTCAGGGGGTGCCCATATGTATTGCCACAGCAGAATCAAATACTCATTCCATTCCAGGCAGAGGAAGAGACTTCAGTTCCCAGTGGTTTCCCTAGCCAGAATGGGAAGAATATGAAGAGTTTCTAAAGGTTAATAGCTTATTCAAGGAGACAAAGGTAGCATTAGCAAAAGTGCACTTTTTGTGACTTTAATGCACATTAAAATAGGATAATGTGCATTTTTGGTCTATGTGTAGATGTGCCCACTATGTTGTAAATTAGTGCTAATCATATACGGCATGTGTAGATGAAACAGGTGCCCTAAATTGAAGCGGTGGGTTTTTAAAAACACCACTTCAATTTAGGGCAAAGTAAACCTCTGTGTCATGTACACCCATGTCTTACCTGCTTCTCTGGCAGTGGGGAGGGGAGGGAGAGTTGCCAGTAGATGGAGCACTCCTTGGAGTCAGGGGCTGGTGCTTCCCTCTGTGTTGAGCGGTGGCCCCACTCAGGCGGCACCCACCCACAGGCATCTGGCTCAGGTGATCCTGGGGGATACTGCAGCTGCAGAGGGAGGGACCAGGTCCCTGCACAGCTCATGCAGGCAGGCAGGCTCCAGGGAGAAAAATAAATAAATAAAAGAACATCCTTGCACTTTTTTTTTCCCTTTGGTGGAGCCTGCCTTCCTGGGCTGCTGCCAGGCTGCCTGCACAGGCCGCCTACAGAGTCCCTGAGCTGCACAGAGCCTGGTGCTTTGCTTCACAGCTGTAGGACAGGAAACTAAAACTGTTTGGAGGTGTTTTAGTTTGCTTCACCCCGAAGTCATTTAAGGAGAATTACACCACCGAATGTGTTACAGCAGCTGGAATTAATGTGCAATATGCTGCCAACATGCAAACACCTACACCATTAAAGCAGTGCAAAAGCATTTAACCCACTTTAAAGTGTTGTGCACACATACCCCTCATTTTGTCTGTGCATGCACAGATAGACCTGAAGTGCCTTGCCCTTATTATGTGTGGCTGATGAGTGATGAGCACTAGACTGAGATATGAATTTGGGGTTTTTTGTTGTGTTATTTCTGTTTTTATTAGAAATTTATAAATACAAAACATATGCCATATGAATAGAAATTGAAAACCTTGCATACTTTTTCTAAATGTTTAATAAAAATTATAAAAGTATGTCATCTTGGTCCGCTTGGCCTACAAGAATACATTTTTTTTAATTTGAGATATTACTCCACTAACAGTTTCATTAACGTAACACAAAAATACTGATTCTAATTTCAGTTCTCTTAGCAGAAATTGGTAGTCACAACGCTGCAGAACTGGTGTCAGAGGAGAATCTGGTTTAATGTTTGGGGAAAATATAATCAAGTGATGATATAGTACAAAGAAAGAAAAAAGGAGAGGGGGCGGGGAATCTGCTCATGGTATGGTTTCTTATAAGAATGTGGATATTGGATATACCCCTCCATGCAGGGCAAAAAGAAAGGTTCATTAAAGACCAAATGTTGTTTAATATAAGGGAGTGATGTTCAGATCCCAGAAGGTACATAATTTTCACTGCCAGTAAGGAGATTTAAAAGCTTAAAAGGACAGATTTGTCGCTACAGTATGGTCTGTAGGTATGCTGATGTAGAAACCTGCACAATCGTTTTGTAAGTCCTGAAGGATGGTTTACAGTGCAGTCAGTTTAATATAATTAATAATTGTTTGAAATTAGACTGGTGTGTTGTTTTCCTTTTAACACCATCTCAGTCTTGATCTTTTTAGATCAGTAGAGGATCTTCATTGCAAAGTAGCTGTTGAATATTAGTATTAAGGTTGGAAAAAAATCCCAAGGCACAAATTATAAGTATTTTGTAGAACATGCAAATTTACTAATACATCTTTTCAAGTGAACCCTGCAACAGCTCAGATAATAATAACCTAGGAAAGATGGCAGGCAAACAGGCAGATGAAAATGTATAGATGCAAAGTCTATTTAATGAAAAAAGTGTAATGTAGTTATATATTTTTAAAGAACTGATGTGTGCTTTGATTGATTTTATTTTTTTAATTTTAGTTTTGGAATGGTCTGGAGTGGTTAAAATAAGATGTTATTTCACCTAACCTCCTAGCTAGAAAACATATTTCAAAAGAAAAGACTTCACTGAACCTACTTGTTGGAATGTAGATAAATGAGAGTTCATTATTTTTGATAAAAAATACTCTCACAAAAAGGAAAAATATTTTCCATATTAATCACAAGCAGAGACAATTCTTATGACAGAGTATAGTAGAGCAGTGAGGTGCACCAGCCAAGCAGTCACAGAGGCTGCTTGGGAGTGGCAAAGTTGGGGAATCAAGCAGTCCTCTGACCGGCAGCAGGCTAGGCTTTATAAGCCCTGAGCCTGAGCTGTCCAGGAAGTCCTTCCCTGGGAGTCAGAAAGTGAGGAGCTCCTGGTAGCAGAGCAGCAAGGCTCCTGAATTCAGGAAGACACTCTGTAACACAGTGTACAAAGAAAGGTACCTGGGGAAGAGCAGGGCTTGGTTATATAAGTAAGTGGCTTTGATTTATGTTAAGCCTGAGAGAAGGCGTGAGCACCTGTCAGAGGGCAGGTGTTCGCTGTTAAGTTATAATAACAGTTTAGCTGGAGTTCTGCAAAGGCAGGCAAGGCTTAATTAGAGAGAGCCAGCAACCCAGGGGCTGAGAGTAGGACTGGAGGGGTCCAGTGGCCCAACAAACAGCCAGTAATAATGTAGTGGTACCAGCAGGATACTGAGGCCCAAGAGGGGCCACATGAGAGACTAGTGGGCCTGGCAGCCCAGAGAGGAGCCAAGAGGTCTAAGGGCCAAGAAAGGGGCCAAAGGAGGGACCAGAGGGTCTGGCAGCCTGGAAGCAAGTCAGACAAGGGGTCAGGGTGTCTGGCAGCCTAGGGAGGGGCTGAGTGAGGAACTAAGGGACCTGGAGATTTGAGTGGGGCTGTGCAGAAGACTGAGTAGTCTAAGTGTCTGAAGGAGGGCTGCATGAGTGTGTGTGACAAAGAACATCCATAATGATGCTACCTGTGAGAATTTGGATATGGTAACTGCAGTAACTGTAGTGTGTGGTATTTCAATCAGTGTGGAACCCAAAGGGATCCAAATATTTGTATGTTATGACTAGTAGTGGAAGCTGGGGTCATGCCTGGGCCTTATCCTATCTCCCTTTGCCATGTGAAAGATAAAGGGTAGTATGGTCAACACTTTCCCTTCAGGTCCCACACAATTTTGGACACATCGTAAAATGAGGATTGAGGGTTGGTTGTGTGATTTAAGATTAACTGACCATGATTTATACATGTAGAGTTGCAGGAGTACATCCTAAATTATTTTTTAGAGGAGAAACTGAAATTGACTAAATATGAAATACTGTCTAATCCATAAAGTAAGTAGACATAAGGGCTAACCCTGCACTGTAACACCCTTGTGTCCCAGCCAGCCTCTCCACTGACTTATGCTGTCACCCAGAACCCAGGGCTGACCACCTGGGCTCTCTGCCAGCCTGGGGCTGCTCTGCCTTGGATCAAAATGCTGTGCCTGGGTGCACCTGACTCCAGCACAAATATGCCAGAGCTTATTGCATCAGGGTAGCTGCACCCAATATGTCTTAATTGAAATTTAATTTCTCATGAATTTCATATTTTAGATCATACACATAAATAGGAATGATGTCATTTCTCCTAAAATTTGGCATTCACATTTTCTTAATTGACATATTCTCTATTTCAAAATTTGCCTAGGAACAATTCTGGAAACTTCATTCAAGTACTCAAAAGAAACAGAATAATGGTTTTCTGCCTTGTCTGTTACAAGCTTTCATTATTTCTTTTTCAAGTTTCTGTTTTAGAAAAATTCTTTTTTGTGATAGTTATATTGGTCCAGATCTCCATCGAGTATAAATAGACAAAACTCCATTCATGTCTTTGGAGATTTATACCAGCTGAGGAACCAGTTCTCTTTCTCCAGATGGCGTTATCCAGACATCTTCACTTTACCTGCTTTCATGCATGAGGATGGCTAGTCACACTTACCATTATTACATCATCTGATGTCTCTTTCTTTATGAAAATAAAATTAGTTAAGGAAAATTTCTAATCTTTATGCTATGCCATATGTTGCACAGTCAGAAATAAATTGAAATGCTTACAAGAACTGACATAAGGATTAGATGACAAGGGGTGTATATGAAAACTAGGGAACTTTCCTATTGGAACATTAGTTTTCACTTAATGCTAATCTCCCCTAGGATCACTATTGGTTTTGTCCTGCACAGAAGGAGCATAGGTTCAAACCATACCTATATGTATGTATGTCTTATTCCAATGAAAACATTGGTTACCTCTTAACAAAAGTCTCAAAATATCTTTTTTACAATCTGCTATACATTCATTCTTATAAACTCAATGTCAAATTGCATTTGGTGAAATGATAGATCTTACAAAACAGTAAAATTGTTTCAGCATTGCTAATTAGAGATCAAAAACAGAAGCACAGAGTGAAATCACTGAATAATGTGGCATGGGTATAGCAATGAAATGGAAAATTAGCTTAAATAGATTTTTAAATGTTAGCACAAATGTTTCATATTGACTGATTGCACCAAGAGCAGCAGAAATCATTTTCCTGTTGTTCTAGTACAGCAAGTATCTTAATATCATTTCTTATGAGTGCTATAAATTAAACTTCAGTATATTTCTAAACTCTCTTTAGACACCTCAATTCCACAAGGAGCACTTTAAAGTTTAATTGTATTTGTCTCTTAGCTAGAAATTGAATGATTTTGGTAGATAGGATGTTTAAGAGCAGGCCCAAAGGCCCACAAGATGGGCTGAGCTCGCTGCCTGTGTGCTAGTAAACCACCATATAGATTTGAAATGGAAAAATACTGCTGAGAGGCCACAAGCAGGATAATCATGAGCTCTCTGTATGCAGTATGACAATTGGAATGTGAGCTGATAAACAGGGATGGTACAAACTGAACCTACCTTGAACTCACTAGCATAAGTAACAGTGCTGAAAAGAAAAGTTGCATGCTTGATGATAAGGAAGATGCTTACGCGTAAGAACTGCCCAAAGCCTCTTATTGTGTAGCTAGGCATGTGCACTAGAAGTTTCTAACTAACCATGGGGGTTGAGTCAATTAGGTGTAGAATCTGTGATGCAAAACTGTCTATATAAACTTACTTACTATTAAGGAGAGGGGGCTGGTTCTTGGAGGAGATGGGCTACTCTTTGTTGTTGTGTGCACGCTTCAATAAAGAGCTTTGAGATAAGAACTTGCTGGTGTTGCCTGTCTCTTGCGGTCAGACAACAGACCTGGGAAGTCTGGGTTAGAGTCCCCGACAATTTCAAAGCAAACATTCTAAGCGCTGTATTAAAGTCACTGACAATTTTGTTTTATACATTAATAAGGACTACACCTACTTATAATCTGTGCATTGTCTTTGTGACTTTTTGTCACAAAGAATAGTTTTTAATGCTAATATAGTATGGAACACAAAATAAAATAAAATAAATAAATAAAATGTGAAAATCCATGAATTCTTATTCAACGAGCTTGTGAAATACTACAGTTAAGAGAAAAACCTTGTCCTAAATCTTCCCAGGAAAGAAATCCGTATTTGTCTATGGAAGTTATTTATGGCAAGGATCTTAGGGTTAAAAACCATGTATAGTAGTCCTCTAAAGTTTCAGCTCTTGCATTATGCATGTTAATATTATATGAATTTGTCGTGACTTGTAGTCAGATTTCAGTAGTGTTTCAAAAGAATGTAATGCCTTGTGTCACTGTCAGACAGTTCCCATTAATATAAAACTTCATTTCAATGTGGGTACTATTATAGTCTTTACATTTATGGTCACACTACCGTCAGAATTATGAAATCCGTTTTCCATCAAAGTTTCATTTTTGCCAATTTTTTGCAGGAACTGGCATTATTGCACAATCCCCAAACCATATGGTTATTTTTAGCTGCTACTGCGCAGTAGCAATGAGCTACTGTGCAGTCACTCATTGCTGCTGCACAGTAGTGTTGCCATCACAGTTCATGCCTGGTGATGCTATAGTGCAGTAGCTTATTGCTATAGCAACGTAGCATCTTGTGTAGAGAAGCCTCCTGTTTACAGGTGTAAATGAGTAAAATTTAGTTCAGATCAGCTCCGTGGTATTTTAAAAAGTCATAACTCAATGGTAGATTTAAATCAAGGACCTAAAGGTGCCTCAGGTATGTGATACAACTATTTTGGGCCTATTAGCCAGAGAGAACCAGGCTAATTGTCATAATCATAGTACAACTGTGAATTCAACTGGAAGAAAGCAAGATATTAACCTTCAGAATTAAGAGACTAATCCTGTTCTTATTGAGTTAGTGCCAAACGTCCCACTGATGTAAAAGGAACATAGGTTGATTAAATTCTGGTCCCATTGAAGAAAATAGTAAGATCCGATTAATTTTAATGGAACCAGGCTTTGGCCCAAAATGTGTTTTACACACTCTTGATGAGCATTACAATAGCAGCTCAAGCTAAAAAAATTAGGGGTGTCAGCTCCTAGCCAGAGAAGTATGAAAAAATGGACCAGAGGTGCATGTGTTGTGCATACTTAGTGCACAGCACATGAAGTAAAAGGCTGCACAGAAGTATAGTTACTGAATATAAATAAGATGTCAAGGGAGTTAAATCCTTCACTGTTTCACTGCATACCATTTCTTGGCACAAGGGAAAGCTTGGGGACAGCTAGCTAGGTGTTTTCATCATTACTCACTATAGTTCGAGGCTCGGCTTTTATTCTGAAAACCACATGTGAAATTGGAGATTTTACTCCAGAATGTACGTATTAATGCTAATATTTTAAATTGTTTCTAGTTTTTCTATAACATTTCCAAAGCAGTATGGCAGAAAAAGACTATAGTAGGGTAAAGGGCCTTGTTGAGAGCTACCGTTACTATTTTAATGAATAAATTATAGAGCTATGTAACCAACTCCATAAATATAAGTTTGTGGTTCCTCTCAAGTGTAGTAGGAACAGGTTTAAAAAGGGTGCTTATAAAAAAATGTCAATGAAATGCTAAAGATAAGTCCCTCAGAGAAAAAGGAAAATAGACAGCAGTGCTTTTGTCTCCCACTGTACAAAAGACAAGAAACAATGAGTTAGTGAGAAAATAAACATACTGTTTTAAAGACGCTAAATGAAAAAAGATTTGCTTCACATTCTGCTTCTATGTCAAAGTGCAATCAAGAAATGCTGTGAATAGCTGTGTTCAACTTCACATGGTGGAATGATCATTTTGTATCTTGTTCCTTGCCTTTTTTGATACTTTTTTCCACGTCAGTTACACAAAGCTGCTTGGAGGAAAAAAAAATTGATTTCTAAATACTAAAAAAGACTGCTTTCCTGCTTTAAAATGGAAAACTTTGCTGTCTTTTAAAATGAAAAAAATGCCTTCTCTTTTCTTCCTCTTATCTTCCTGCTACCCTTCTTATATAACCACATCACTTTCTCTTTAAAATTCTAAAGGCTGCAGAAAGTCGTGATACAAAAAACGTATATTTTTCACCCTCCCTTTGTGGGGAGCGGGGCAGAGGGGAACTTGACCAGTGGATTTTTTCAGGCATTTTTTTTTTCTTCCCTCTAATGGATGTCACTATCTTGTATAGGAAATAGTATGCGATCTTCTTGATTTTGTATTTAGTTTCATCTTGATGTAAGATTTTATAAAATTTTGAGAGACAGAGTTGGAGTTCAGTAGACAGTATAAATTACAGACAGAGGGTAGAGGGTTATAAAGTAGTAGGGACTGATCGTCTCCAAACATGTTAATGCTTCAGAGGGATTGAGAGAGATTTATAAAGTGTAAAGTGGTGTATTAAATTTTGTGTTATATAGACTCCACTGCCTTTTTTTTTAACTTTTCCAAAAGATTTTAAGATAAGTTCTGTAAATATATAGACAGACATTGGTATGTGTTTAACCTAAAGGAGAATATTTGCCAAGTTTCTGCTTCAACTCCTGTTGTGCTCTGCCATCCGTAAAATATTTGAAATGCCTTTGGTTTACTATTGTGATCAAAATGATGTTTCGGCATATTTTTTTAATTTCATGTTTATTTAGAAATTGAAGCTGGGAAGTTCATATGCTTAAAGAAAGAAGCTTAAGGCTTCTGTTGAGCTCAAGAGATGGTAGTGAAGGTCTGGCTAACCCTCAGATATGGAACTAAGAGGACAAAAATTAGCAATGCATTTCTTATCTCTGTGTGCCAGGCAAAGGATGTATTTTTTTCCCTTAGGAAAAAATCGGGAAGTCAATCAACATTTACTAATGAACCAATTTCAAACTAGCACTGGTAATTTGCTTCCTGAAAAGAAAACTCCCAACAGCACTTCAGTCTCAACATTCCTCCCCATTGTCTATCTACTGTCAAAAGAAAAAAAGGTGGGGAGAAAGGTGAATGGAAAGGAGGCTATATCAAAAGGTAAAGGAAACAAAACCTTACTTTTATGCTGTCTATTCAGTTGAAGAGATTTCCTAGACTTCCTCAAGTTCAGTCACAAATCTGAAAGACATAAACCGGTTTATATTCTATCTGAAAACTTCTGTAACATTTTAAAAGTAACTCAAAACCGATTTTAACTAACATTTAAGACAGAATGTACAAATCACAAAGAACTCATTATCCCATTATCCAACATTTGCACTATGATTGTTACAACAAAGCCAGTCATTAAATTCACCTGTGAAACAAAGCAGGGAAAGATCTGGGGGAGGAGGGATATTTTGGGTGCAGTTACATGTCTTTTTGATTCCTGTTCCACTGAAAGGTAAAAATGAACAGCCCAGCAGAGACGGCCACATTCCTATTCATGTGAAACTGTGGGAATCAAGTGATTTCATGGCTCATTATTTTCTACTTGATTTTTGCTAATATCTTCATTCCATAGGTGCTAACAACCCTTGATCTTCCTTTAAACAAGCCAGCTTTTATTTTACAATGATCCTGTTGGTTATCTACTCCTCATATTGTTTCTCTGCTTTACCCTCAAGTATGTCTAATAAAGGTACGTTTCTAACTAGGAAACTGTACTAGATGGCTTTGTTCCAAGCGTGATTCAAACCTGCAAACATTAGAGATGAGAAGGTGTTGGCTACAAAGGACCAACTCAAAGGATCATCATATATTTAGTTTATTAGATGGGATGTGAAGTTTTAATAAAATTATAAATCCAAATTCTGAGATTATGATGGGTACTGGTCACTCACTCATTCAAACCCATGTCATTTAAAACCATGTAGTATAGTGTACAGTAGCTGCCCTAGTGATTGTGAGAGCAATGTTGTCAGTATATCTATGAATCTGAGACCCTGGAGTCTGCTGTGAATGGTCAGCTTCCTCCAAGCAGATATCTTCTTCAGAATGGGGTCACCTGCTTGTCCTTCTGTTTCAGTAAGCTAGGTGCTGGATGATAGGGTGCCACTGAGGCTCACACTTCACTGCCTTTTATCCCTTTCTGGCAGACTTGTGTGATCCCCCAGCATCATGTTGGCTGCCTAATTCAGATGTCCTACATGGGTCTTGAGTAGTGCATGACAGCTGTTAGTCACAGGAATCTCCGCCTGCCGGTATGTGCAGTTTCAGCAGTCAGTTTGTGCTTTTGAATACTTTAATAACGGTATTGTTAAGGGTTGAAGGAATAATAAATAGGGTGGGTGCTCAGTTCCAGAAATCAGTTCCATAGCTTGATTACCTTAAATGGTTTGTAGAGTAGAGTTTTGTAATCATAAGTTCTTCTGGCTAGGCTATCATCAGTTAGCAGCCAGAGGATTTTGCTTTGTCTTCAGTTGTCTTCTCAGTCATACATCCTCGCATTCACTCAGGGGGACCAGCCCAATACAACAATACAATTCCAGTGCTTACAAGCTTATGCCTTCCACCGTAAAGCTGGCAAGTCAGTCAGCAACATTGAAGTCCTTGACTTCAGGAAAGATGACTTTGACAAGCTCAGAATGCTTGACAGTGAGGCTCTAAGGGACCATGACCCCAGGGAGAGGGAAGTTCAAGAATAGTGGTTGCTCCTCAAGGGAGTGATCCTCAATGCACAAGCTAATTCTATTCCACCTCAGAGAAAAGGCAGCAAGAGGGCACAGCAGCCCCCACTGGCTCTCCAGGGATCTAGCAGACCTCCTGTGGCTAAAAAGAAAGGCCTACAAAGGATAGAGGCTGGGATTAACCTCCAGGGAGGATTATTCTGCACTGGTCCGGTCCTGCAGAGAGCAAACCAGGAAAGATAAGGCTGCAAATGAACTCCATCTAGCTTCAAGCATCAAGGACAATACAAAGTCCTTTTTCAGATATGTGGGGAGCATAGGGCAACATTGAACCACTACTGAACCAGACAGGACAACTGACAACTGACACCCAGGAAAAAGCCAATCTATTAAATGGGTACTTTGCGTCAGTCTTTCATCAGTCCCATGGCCCATGCTCACCACGGGACAGGGTGGTCCAGGTGAGGGAGATTCCCTGCCCTCCATTAATGCTGACCTCATGAAGGAACACCGTAAGAGGCTGGATACCTTCAAGTCAGCTAGCCCTGACAATCTACACCCCAGGGTACTCAAGGAACTGGCGAGCATCATAGCCCAGCCCCTGGCACAAATCTTTGAAAACTCCTGGTGTCCTGGTGTAGTGCCTGAAGACTAGGAGAAGGCCAATGTGGTGTCTATGTTCAAGAAAGGGAGGAAAGTGGGTCCGGCTAATTATAGGCCCATCAGCCTAACTTCTAGGGGAAGGTCTTAGAAAAGTTTATTAAAGGGGCCATCCTTAATGGACTGGCTGATGCCAACATCCTAAGGGATAGCCAGCATGGGTTTGTTGTGGGTAGGTCTTGCTTGACCAATCTCATTTCCTTCTATGACCAGGTGACCTATCACCTGGACAAGGGAGAAGAGATTGATGCCATATATCTTGACTTAAAAAAGCCTTTGATCTTGTATCCCATGATTACCTCTTGGCCAAACTGGCCAATTGTGGCCTTGGCTGGCTGGGAAATTGGGTCTGTGGTCGGACCCAGAGGGTAGCGTCAAACCGGAGCTGGCAAGCCAAGCTCACGGTATTGGTCACGGTGGGGCGGCCGGGTGGTGGCGGATAGGAACACGAACAGGTGGGATTAGCGATGGTGGAGTCTGAGTAGCACACAATCATATGGTTCCAAACAAGGCAGTTTATTTGACTTACGCTTTGATGGCGTAGGTGCAGGTAGCCTCTTCGGTTACAGTATAACACAGAACAACAGAGGGGTCTGTTGGCCAACAAGGTTTCCCAACAGGCTCTTGTGTTCTACCCCTGGTGCCAAAGCCAGGGATACGGGCAGCTGCCTGTTGGTTAAGTCTCAGGGCTGGTCAACAGCTCATTAAAAGGGAAACGGACAAATGAACAAAACTGTAACATGATGAACGATGAAATAAGATGTGACGCCAATCCAAAAGGGGTGATCGAGGTTGAGGTCGATGAAGAGCAGTGCCGGAGTCGAATGCCAGGTACGGTGGGATCAACGGATAGTCGAGGATGAAAGCCGGAGTTGGGAGCCATGGAATCAAGGTAGGTTCAGTTTGAGAGTCCATTAATCAGTATCAAAGTCGTCGTCGCAGCCGGTGCCAGTTAGATCGAGAGCCAAAAGATCAATAGGATAAACGCAGAACGAATCGGAAGGATCGCAATGGAGGAGACCGGTAGGCCACAAAGCCTAACTGAGGGACAGTCCCTGAGAACCAGCCTCTGTCCTCAGTTGAACAGATCATCCTCCCCCCAGGGAGGGGCCCTCAGACTTATTTATAGCAGCCCTATAGCCAATCAGGCTGCTTGGCTGAGAGAAATTTTTAGAGGAATTACCTCATTCCAATTGTACACTGGGCATGCTCTGCAATAAGGTCTGTGTAGCAAATGAGCCTGCGCAGGTCTGAAAAGTAGGTCAGGGCTGATTGACAGCTCCTGAGGTCACCCAGGGGGCACATACTGGGTCTGTTTCTATGGCACATGCTCATATCAGCTAGTTCAATTCCTGTATTGTCAGCATACATACAAAGTTTTCCATGACAGGTAGTAATTGATGGAAGTCAATCATCATGGTGTCCTGTGACCAGTGGGGTTCCCCAAGGCTCTGTCCTTGTACCCATATTGTTCAACATTTTCATTAATGATGTAGACATTGGTGTCAGAAGCGGACTGGCCAAGTTCGCCGATGACACCAAACTTTGGGGCAAAGCAGCCACACCAAAAGACAGACAGGTGATCCAGGCTGACCTGGACAGACTCATCAAATGGGCAGATGAAAACCTGATGGTGTTTAACACTGAAAAATGCAAGTTTCTCTACTTTGGGAAGAAAAACCTGCAGCATCCTTATAGGCTTAGCAGTGCTATGCTGGCTAGCACTGCGGAAGAAAGAAACTTGGGGTCATCATTGATCCAAGATAAACATGAGCCTGTAATGCAATGCTGCAGCTAGTAAAGTAACCAAAATGCTGGCTTGCATCCGTAGATGCTTCTCGAGCAAATCCTGGGATGTCATTCTCCCCTTGTACTCGGCCTTGGTGAGGCCGCAGCTGGAGTACTGCGTCCAGTTTTGGGCTCCACAAGTCAAAAAGGACGTGGAGAAGCTTGAGAGAATCCAGAGAAGAGCCACGCGCATGATCAGAAGTCAGGAAAACAGACCTTACGATGACAGGCTGAGAGCCCTGGGGCTCTTCAGCCTGGAAAAGCGCAGCCTCAGGGGTGATCTGATGGCCACCTATAAGTTTGTCAGGGGTGACCAGCAGTATCTGGGGGAACGTTTGTTCACCAAAGCACCCGAAGGGATGACAAGGTTGAACTGTCATAAACTACTACAAGACCGTTTCAGGCTGGACATAAGGAAGAATTTCTTTACTGTCTGAGCCCCCAAGGTCTGGAACAGCCTGCCATCGGAGGTGGTTCAAGCACCTACATTGAACACCTTCAAAAGCAAATTGGATGATTATCTTGCTGGGATCCTATGACCCCAGCTGCCTTCCTGCCCTTTGGGCAGGGGGCTGGACTCAATGATCTTGCAAGGTCCCTTCCAGCCCTAATGTCTATGAAATCTATGAAAATTCAATGCATTCTTTCAATAATAGGTCTAGTAATGCAAGGTATTTCCTTACTTTAAAAAAAAATGCATTTTTTAGAAGTTAAAAGGTATAAACTATTTAATGCCAGGGAAAAGATTAGACAAATGAAATATGCACTGTGAGGTAGTGAGGAAGAAATGCTGGGGGCAGTAAGTGAGTTAGGTTAGATGAAGTAGACTGATTTAGCATAAACTTTAGACAGATATGGGAAGTTTGCTTTGGAAAATAGATTTTAATCAAAGGGGGAATGTGTTTGATTAAAGTCATGTTTTCAATGTACCTTGGCTAGGCTTGTCTCTTATAGGCTTTGCTTTAAAGTGGATATTTTAAGTTCTTTTGGGTTTTTTTAGTGACACTTAGCTTAATTGATATGTAGATGTAGTTTGTTGGTTTCTCCTACAGAAAGTCACTTCAGCTTTCTGGCTTGCTCTGAGCCTTGCCACACCCATGCAATGAGTGTGTTAGGTCTCTGCCAATACTCAGAAAGAAAAAGAAATGCATAAAATGGGGGCTGTAGGCAAGAAGGGACTTCTTGTTACTTAGAGAAGGAACAAGGCACAAGCAGGCTGAGCTGTGCACTGGTACATCAGTCAGAGGCAGGGAGGATTTGCAAAGGTGAGGTGAAGTTAAGTGACCCTTTTCTGGATTATTCATTACAGCAGATGAGAGGCCATGGGAGACTGAAGGTGACACAAATATGGCAGTATAAAACCAGTCATGGATGGATGAGAGAGACTGGTCGCCTAGATAGGGGTGCTGCCAGCATTTGAAGTGAGTGCTTCTCCAGACTCAACTGTTTGTTTCTGTAAGTTGAGGGTGGAAGGCAGTAGAGTTCAGCTATGGGCCTGCTGTGAGGAGGGAGGGGGCAGTGAGAGGGAAGTTATAGTGTTACACAAATTGCCAATTGCTCAACTCACGAGCGAGACTTTATAAAGGGGGATAAGGCAAGGTGCCATGTTTATTGATCACATGAGTTAGACATAGAGGTTCAGGCACACCATTCATACAAACACATACAAATCATCATACACATCATTACACACAGGCATACACATACATAAAACAACCATTTCATCCACACATACACGAGATATAGTTACCAGCAATAGTTGTGTTCAATATCAGCCTAGGGTGGCCAACACAGGCTTACTGAGTAGATGATGATGATTTGAAGATAGCAGATTTGAAGATAACAGCTGGAGCAGGGTGAACAGATGCATCTGTGCTCCGATGAAACAGCAGCAGAGAAAGAGACTCACCCAACTTGGCATTTTCAAAGTGTTCTTTTATAGGGATTGGCATCCTTTGTGTCAGTGTTTTGGGGTTTTTCCATACCCAGCTTCTGTTTTTGCGGCTGTTCTTCTTTTGTCTTCAGCTTATTTTAGTCTTGGAGTGTTTTTGTTGCCTGTCTGGAAGAATTTCTTCTTCTGTTTTCTCCTTTGTGCCCTCGAGCTTCAAAGAATTCTTCAGCCATTTGTTAATTAGTTAGTGGCTAGTAACTTATACTTGGCACCTTGTTGCTTACATAAACAATTACATCCTCTTCTTTACTCATGCACACTCTTATTCACTCTTCACCGCTTGCCTATATCTCTCTCATGCCCAAGCCATACAAAGTTCATTCACTTGTGTCAGGCTGGACACATCATAAAATACAGTCAAGCAGCTACCTTTTAAAAAACAGAAATTAAATCATTGTATTTGTGCTAGATTGAACTATAATATATAAAAAGTTTAACCAAATGCTACAATAGCCCTGCCCCGTGCTCCAGGCTGTGAGGGGTGGGAGGAACTGTCTGAAAGGATGGGCCTCTTGGGGGACATCAGAGGCTGGATGGGGTGTTACAAACACTAAGTGGCTTTTTGGGGGAGGGAAGCCTAATGGGCTTGTGGGATAAGGAGGGAAGGCAGCATTACAGGAGTGGAGAAGTCTGAAGGATAGATGGCGTTTAGAGCAAGGGAAAAGGTGGGGTCAGTGTGGTTGAAATGGGTTAAGAAGGGGGTTGGGAGCAAGATGGATTGTGAAGTTTGAATGCTCAGAGGGGAGGGAAGGACTCAGTGGGGCATGAGGGATAAGTGGGGCTGCGGTATGATGTGGATGGGTCTGTGCAGGGTGCAGTGGGTTCAGAGGGGCAAGGTCAGACTTAGTGAAGCATAAGATCTCATGGGCTCGTGAAACAATGGGGTTGAACCAAGTATGGGGATATGTAAGATAAGAAGGGACACAGTAGAGCCAGGGGGCATTTGATGTGGCAGGGAAAATGCTTAAAGAATATGTGAGGGGCACTTTGGGGCAATGGTGAAATGTTTGGGGGACTCATGTAAATATGTAGGGGACTGTCTGTGGCCTGGTAGGGATGGTAATAGCTTTACATCCCACCAGCACCATCTGCTTGCCCCACCCTGGAGCTGGTAGTTAGCTCCAACAGAAACAAAGACAAACATTATTTTTTTTGCTTCTGTTATAATTTGTTTAGATCATAAACTGAATAATAGAGCCCTAGTCCCTTACCATTGCAGTAAAACTGCTATTCTCTTTTTAATGGGGGGGGGGGGAGGGAGTGTGCTTTGCATTATGGGATAATACACCACACATCTACACTCCCCCTTTTTCAAAATCTTAGATCTGCCCATGAAACAAGGGATATTTCATTTATACTTCCATTGAGTTTGCTCATTAGTAGAGTATTTCACTTTTTTTTACATGGCACCATACTATTTGAAACTTATTTACAGAAAATAAAATTAATTCTTATCAAATTTTGATGATCTGTATTATGTTTTATATTGGAATATTTTCTACAACTTTATTTTTCTGTACAGTAATAAACATTTGTGGAACTATTGATTTGCTATAACTTCATATTACTGTATTATACCAGTATACTAACCTTATAAGCCTCTGAGGCTGGCAGAAAAGAACCTAAGAGCCAGTGAACTTTTGAACTTTGGTAGTATTAAATCTATTCTAAAGCATATGAAATGTGAAAGTTGTTAGATAGGGGAAGAAGCACCCTCCAATCCAGGAAGCTCCTATGTCAATCTAGAGCAGAGATGGGCAATTATTTCGAGTTGAAAGCTGCTTACTGAGTTTTGACAAGTGGGCCATGTGACAGGCATCCAGGAGCAGGTAAATATTAATTTTCTACATTTTTTAGGGGCCCCACGGTCAGATAGAATGGCCTGGTGGGCTGCATTTGACCCGCGGGCCTCATTTTGCCCACTCCTGATCTAGGGTGAAGTGGTAGTGGTAGTAGCCAGGTCCTAGCTCCCTCAGATCTCTTACATGCACTGGGTCATTTCTGTGCACAGCCTGAAAATGTTGCTGACCACTGAGCTAGAATGTAAAAGTTCTAGCACTTTGGGACGAGTTCTAGGAATAAATGGATCACTGTGTCCTGTGATCATGGAGGGAAAAGAGAAAAAATGCTTGGCAAGAAAATACAAGCTTTATGCTTTCTTGCATTCCTTTTGGTTCAGTTAAAATGCTGAATTACTAGTGCCATATTAATAAAAAGTCCATAGAGGTTGTCTGAACAGTCCCTTAGTTGCTTAAAATTCCATTTGTCAGAAGGAGTGAACTCAGCATGCTGCTGCCAGTTGTTAAACGGCCAGTGATCAATGGGTTCCTTTGTAAGCTACATTGTAGTCATACAAAGTTGATTTCTTGAGATTCTGATGTTGAAATGCCCTTTAGTCATGCAATCAGTTATTTTCAAGACCTTTTGAAAAAATGTTTAATTCTTCATAAACAACAGAGTAGAACATATAATTAACATGTGTCTGAATGTGCATGCTTATGTCAGATCAATTAATGGAAAATAAGTATATTGAAGCATTTAAATACACTTTGAGTGTGTATTTGTGCTATTATTTTAATGATATATGAAGTCTCAGAAATAAGATACAAAAAGCAGAAATGCATTACCAATCAGATTTCATTTCCGTTGTGCTAATCATATTGACAGATAAGACTTACTCCTTTTCAAAGCTCATCTAAGCAAGTTACTATTGAGGGCATTTAAAGTTCTTAAGTGTCTTAAAATAATCAAACTTTGTAAATATTCTTTTAAAAAAATGTCAAAAATTATAAGTGAGGATTCTTTGGGATTTGGAGCAGGAAGAGACATGAATTTATTCTGAATGCTGTTGCTTGTATACGTATAAATAATCTTTCAGAAGTGTCTTTTTATTTTGGTCTCCAAACTGATATGGGAAAGAATTGTTTTTGTTTGGGGTTTTTTTCTGAGGTGACCCTAAATCTATTCTAAAGATTTTTTTTTTTCAAACTAATCTTGGGTGGGGGAAATCTAGATTTCCTTTTTTATTTTTTTTCATTAATTGAAACTAAAATTAGAAATACATTTAAATCGACAAGCCTAGGATATGTTATTTGCTGCAAAATGAGTTGATGGGACCAAGGTATCCAGCACACCTTAATCATGAGGCAGAAGATGCTGGTATATATATTACATTGATGGGAATTATATACCACAGAATGGACTAAAATATTCAGAAGTTCCTGCAAGTTAATTCTGCTGCAAAACTTGGGCCCACAACAAGGTAAATATCTATGCAGATGCAGGAATCAGTAGACTGTTTAAAATTATATTATTGCTACTGAATAGTGTGGCAAAAGGAAGGCCACTTTCCTGTGGGATGTTTTTGGTAGATCAAGTAGCAGTTAGCTTGTTATCCTTCAATAAGCAGAAAAGAATCCTAGTATAACACATAACATCACATGAAAATCCAGGATGGGTAGGAGTTCAGGTGGCCAATCCAGAGATGTCAGGGATGTTCCTGGATTCCCCTGATGGCCCAGTGACAGTACAAAGAAAGACAGTGGGAAGTCTTATTGTGAGGGAAGTGGCCTGTGGGGTAAACCTAAAGAAAGAACAGTGTTGCTTTTAATTAGAAAGAGGTCTTTTGAAATCCTGGGATGGTAGCTGTTGGTACAGATGGTTTACCAGTGGCAACTTGTGGTGCAGTCTCTACATCCAAAGTCTGAATGAAGATTTCCAAGGTAGACCTTTGCAGAAGCAACTAAAAGTTGCTTTGTTGTAGTATACCAGAACCTAGGGTTCTCTCTTTACTGACAATAGCACTGGACCATAAAAGAAAATGCTAATACCTTTCAAAAACTGTTTTTAATCACTGTGGTTTGTTCCTTGTTATGCTCAATGTACTTGGAAATAAACACTCCAGTCATTACAGACATCCTTCCCTCTGTTTAAAAACTATTAATCTATGGAAAACCTACAAAAATCTTCCTGCTTCCAGCCCTTTTCTTGCAGTGCTATTTATGTCAAAACCATATACAGGGGACCTGACCTTTTCTTCCTATCCAAAGAGAACTAATAAGAGTACGTTTAATAAAGCTGCTTTAATTGAATCCTGTTTATTATTTTCCATTAAAATCGCTTTTCCCAAAAGAGTGAGGTAACACTGAATGATAATGCATGATTCAGTGAAACATGATAATATGCTGTAAATGTTTGACCTTTCCAGCATTTAAGCAATAAGACACCCCAGGGTGTGTTGTTGAAGCATAATATTAACACACCTCGCCTGCATTGAGCTTGATATGCATGCTGATATTGTATACCACCAGGCACCTTGGAACATTTTTTTTTTTTGAATTATAAAATGCCAAATCAAAAGTTAGAAAGGGTTTCTTAAAATATATGCTTTTCTGGCGGGAGTGTTTTTATTTTTTAACACTTTATATAAATATAAAGCAGGTTTAAAACAAAGAGGAAGTACTTTCTTAACACACTCTATAATTCTGGAACTGAGTACTACAATATATTGTGTAGGCATATAGTATAACTAGCTCCAAAAAAAGAGATAAATTTTATGCACTATAGGACCCATATAGGGGAGGGAGGGCACTATTAAGCATAACAGTCAGCAGTGTAACCTCAGTTTCAGATTATTCCTGACCCTATGACAGCTGCTAACTGAGGGTGGGTTACAGAAATAGATTCAGAGAGAAGTGACAATTTTCACTTGATCTGGTCACCAAAAGCAGCTTAATGCATGAGGTATCAGAAAAAAAAGATGTTATAAAATGTAATGTCTTTTGTAACTTTTGTCTGCAGAGCTCCCAGCCTTTCAATGTTTTCAGAAAAGGAGTGGGGAAAGGGAGAAGAGGGAGTTCAGTCTGGGTGTTTTTCAGCATCCCCAGATGGTGGGGTGGGTGTACTACAGCGCCCCCCCAGGTGGGGAAGCTGCATTTCACCCAACCACCCTTCAGCACCAGCTGAATGAGCTCCTTCCACTGCCTTTCCCCACTACCATTCTGAAAACAGCAAGTACTGGCGGAGTGCCGTGGCCCCTGCTATGGGAACCTGGCTGCAGGCTACCAGTCTGACCACACAAGTTTAGTCTGGGGTAACATAACTCAGAACACTTTGCAAAAATCATTCTGGGTTACAGCTGGGAGCTGCACTTCTGTCTGCATCTCATATGAAGAAATTCAGGAGGTTAGATCAGGTGAAAAATGGCTTTCTGACCTATCCCAGTGATTAAATAGGTTCTAGCAGCCAAATCTAAGGTAAGTCAGGGTAGGGGGCAGGGTTGTATGTGGAAACAAGGGGCTAGAGGAACTATGCAGGTTTGGTAAAATTAAGGGGCTAGTGGGGTCCACAGAAGATTAGGGGAGATGAGGACCCAGTGGGTTGTCTAAGATGAAAATTTGTTTTCCCCACGTTGAATGGCAGGGCTTTCAGTTTTTGTGGTGAAGGAAAGTCATTAAGGACATTAGGGAGGATCAGGGGGCTGGTGGAGTCCAGGAGGGTCACCCCTTTGTCTTTCTTATGTTACAGTTGCATATAAAAACCTCAGGCAAGACTTAGAGCACCCCTTTTCCCATCAGCTGGGAGCAGGTACTGGAAGAAGGAATCTTTGTGACATTGCTGCTGTCTCTGGTTGAGTTAGGCTCCCCACACATCTCCTTCCTGCCATGTGGGTAAGGAATGGCTCTAGGACTCCTCTCGCTGCCTGCATGAGCCAGGGACAGTGGTGGCAGTACACTGTTTTCTCCTTTCAGCATGTGCTCCTGGAGACAAAGTGAGGGGCAGAGGAGGGAGGGGGGTTGGTAATGTACAGGCAGTTCTTGTTCTTACGTCATAACTGGTTCCTGAAAACGCATCTATTGTAACTCAGAACCATTTTTCCAATAGGAAACAATATTATAAATGGGGACTGGTTCCTGAACCAAGGCCTGATACCCTATTTTCACCAAAAATAGCTCAGAATTTTGTACTTAATCAATTATAGATGAATAATATAACTCCATTAATGCATTTATATTGTACATAGCAATCATACTGATTTGAAAGGACTTCTTTAAGGTGACTTTGCTGGACTTTTTGGTTGGACTTGGGCTCTTGGTTGGACTTTTTGAAGGGTATGTGGCTGGAGTCTTCTCAGGAGTCTCGGCTTCAGGTTTTTCTGGAGTCCTGGCTGCTTTCTTAAAGAAAGTGTCCAATGAAGTTTGGACAGATGTTCTCCAGGGGCACAGGCGACGCAGCAATCTTGTCCACTGGCATGGCGTCGCATTGGATCAAGCATTGTAAAGTTGAAACTGACATCAGAAAGTTGAAACATGGTGTCAATTCATAAACATTGTAAGTGTGCAACCTTGTAACTTGAAACATTGTAAGTCGAGGACTGCCTGTACTGTTGCTGCTGCTATCTCTGGGCAAGACAGGCTCCCTGAACTACCATTCCCAGCTATAGTGGTCTGATAATCTCTTCTAAGATGAAAGCTTGTTTTCCCCATGTTGAATGGCAGGGCTTTCAGTTTTTGTGGTGAAGGAAATTCATTAGGCTGATGTGTGTATGAGGTTCACCTGTGCATAAGTACCAGAACAAAACTGTATATTCTGTATATTATACTCACTCTGTACTTGACAGAAGGTAGTGAGTAATCAGGATCCAAAGCTTTATTTTGTTTTCCCCAGCTGTTTCAGCTTATTCACACAGCTAAATCATCAGGTTCAGTGAGGTATCTGAAGTATCTTTTGATATTGCAAGGCTATCCCCTTCTTAAAGGCCTGTGTTACAAAGACTTCAAAAGTGCAATAATCTTCATGATCAACATCCCAAATGATAAAATACAAATAACCATATACAAGAAACCCATGGACCAACATACATATGTACACAGAACCAGCAATCACTCTAAACACCCCCAAAAAGCTGCAATTTATGGCCAACTCTCTGATACCACTGAATTTGCATCAAGGAAAATACCCACAATTGTCACCTCACAAATCTCAAAATGGATTTCACTCAACAAGGACACTCCTCCAGAGACAGATCACACTTTGAAAGAGCCACCTGGATACCATGTGAGAAATTGCTTCAGTACAAAAAAGAAAATTCCCACTAATTGCACACCATAATTATGATGTACCACCCTTCCCTGGAACCTATACAGAAAATCCTTAAACAACTGCAACCCATACTAGAAGAAGACCCAATTCTTAAAGAGAACTTTCCAGAAACACCCATCCTAGTCTTTAAACAAGCACCAAAACTTGCTAACCTCATCACTAGAAGCAAACTCTCTGTGACTCAAACCATGCCATATGGATCCAGACCATGCCAGGACAGGAAATGTGAAACCTGCCAACACATCTCCACCAGTCCCAAAAGTACTACACCACACAACAGAAGCATCACCATTCCTGGATCTTATACGTGCACCTCCAGAAACATTATATATCTCATCTAGTGCACCAAATGTCCTGATGGAAAATATGTAGGAGAAACCAAGCAACAACTGTGTACCAGTATGAACATGCACTGAAAATAAATCAAAGACAAAAATATGCAATAATCTGTAGGTGCTCACTTCTAACTAGACAATCACTCCCTCTCTGATCTCTCATTTCCAATCCTCAAAGGAACTTACAAAACACCTTTCATAGATGAGCCTACAAACTTCACTCCATAAATCTACTGCATACAAAAAATCATAAACTTAATATAGGCATTGGGTTTTTGATACATTACAACCTGCCTGGCATCTGATTCACCAGGTATATGCCTGAAACTTACCATTTGCATTCCTTCCCCCATTCTCCCCTCATCCCTCCATCTCTACCCATTGTCTTCCAAACTTCCACTCATTAACATTTTCACAGACGTCTTGTCATATTTTTAGGTTCCTTTCTATTGTGGAGAACTCAGAATAACAGCAGAGTCTCCCAATGCCTGAAGAAGAATCTTTGTGTTTAAAAGCTTTCAATGAACTTTTTTCCAACTATTTAGTTGGTCTAATAAAAGATCTATCCAAAGAACCTTGCCTACCTATGCCCTTAGATCAACACGGCTACATCCAACATCCCTGAAATAAAATCTTGGGAATTCAAAATCTCCTACTACAGAAACTCATGAAAACTTTCATTAAAAGAGCAGTTAGTGATGCAAAACTAAACACTTAAAAATAAGGAAAAATCAGAATTAAAGTTGCCTGGACAACTTTAGTTCAGCCCCTGTGTGTATGCAGCATTCTGATACAATCTTTAATGATGTGATCAAATTCTGTTTTTTTCCTCCTGTTGTAAACTGTTTGTTTGTAAAGCTTAACATTTCCTAGGTTATTTTTTTACCCCTTCCCTATCTGCCATATTATGGCAATATATACACACCTTATCAGCATTGTTGATCCAGTACAAAAGCCTCTGCATTAGGCATAAGTGTGGTGATAGTAGCAGGTCCTCTGTGTGGACTAGAACTTGTGATGGGTAAGATGCTGTACCAGTGGCTATCACAGGTACCTGCTAAAAATAGAGCGATAGTGAATCTCAAGAGTAGAGCAGAGAGTGCTCTTTTGGGCAGACTCTTCTGCCCCTCCCACTAAGTTTGAACCCAGATTTCAAGTTTTTTTATTCAAACACGGGCTCAATTAAAAGCAGACTTTGAATCATTATGTAAAAACATACTCTGGTTTTATTTCTACCCATGCAAATCCAATATCTTCAAATATATCTTACATATGAATGTTGGATACAATAATGGTATGAAATACAGATTTCTAGCAAGAATGTATGGCATTATCATATCAGTGGCCAAAAATTAGGTGTTAATTTTATAAAAAATATTAATAATTGAAGAAGTAGAGACCCCTATCTAGGTCATGTGTAAACAGAAAAAAGTTAATTGTCTAGGAAACAAAGAGGAAGGTCAGATTCTAAGCTAATAATTACAGGGACAAGACCTCTTTAAATGATAATGAGAATGAAGATAAACATGAAATTTCATTACAAAGTGATAAATGACTTAAGATTGATTTAGTTTTCACCACAGTCACATATTTCAAAATGTCACATTTATACTCAAATAACCTTTCCAAGGAAACAAGGATCTGTATGGATATATAAATATTTTGCTAAATGGTCTCATGCTTCACTGCCTCCTCTCTATTTGCAATTCATTATTTTGTTCATTTAAATGACAAGTGGTACACTTTCTAGAAGGGAAAAAATACCTTTCTTTTAAAATATTAGGATCACTACCTAATTGTTAAGATATACTGTAATATGCAATTAAACTAAATGAATCCCATAAAATGTTGACTCAGGGATGGGTTGCTTCAAAAGAGTTTATACAATTATTTAGACCTCATAGCAACAGATTTTTATACTGGCAGGTACCATGGAAGTCTATGGAGAGACTAGAAGGAATTCAGTATGCTAATGTTTAGAGTAACTAAACTGAATAAATTAAAAAACAAGAATGCTCTTTTGACCCGCATTCAAATTGCTCAGTAGTTAAGGGTAACACGTCATAGTTGGGTCGTGGAGTAATTTTTGGTTCTAATTTGTAAAAAATTCAATGCTGGTATTTTCCTACCTCAGTTTCCATTGCTTAGTACCATACCTTCCAATGAAGCAAGCTGGAATCTTATGCACAAACCCAAATGTGGAGCACCTCTGGAGCCCGAAGTTTCTTTCTGCTTTTTGTGGGACAAGAAAACACAACACAAATTTGCCCTGGGATAACTCAAGTCTCAGCTCCCCTGCTGTTACCTGTCGGCTCCATGTCCTTGGGGAACCCTGACACAGGACACAGACTGTTTGACTCACAAAGAATTGCCCCCCCCACCTAAACAGAAACTGATTAAGATGCAGTGCGAGACACACCTAAAACCCCCCAGATAAGGGTGACAAAAGTGCAACAAGTGCCCTAAGTCTCATTTGCATCTGAGATGGGAACAGATGACCATTCATTTACATGAGAGATGGAGAACAGAAGACCTGAAGCAGAGACTGCAGTGAATTCTGGGATCAGCGAAGCAGGGGAGCACTGCATGATGGGGAAGCTGTGTTCCAAATGCTAATCAACCCTCACACCCAGCTCAGCACTTATCAGACCAGTTCTAATCTGGATTTACAAAGGACTTTTCCTTCCCCCCCCCCACACACACCACTAAGCAAAAGTAAGTTTATTAGGCATCTCGGGCCGTACGGTCCCAATATGGGAGGCCTATGTAAACTTAATTGGCTACAACTTGGTTGCCAGGTTAGGGAATGCTGAGGCAATAGACCGAGTCAGAGGGGGTATGGGCAACATTTGAACAATGGTACAGGGTTCATCACAGCGTCCAGCCTGTTGGAGCCCTGTCCATAAGTGTTGTCATACTTTTCCCGAGATGACTGATGGAAGTCCTCTCCACAACAGGTTATGAACACTCCAATAAGTGCCTTAAGTCTGTTAAAAGACTAAAGTAAGATCTGGAAAAGTCATGCTAAGCTGAGGCTTGTTCACAGCAAGTAAAAATCCAAAAACCCTGATGCTGCAATCTATTGTTTCTGAAGACACCGAGAGAGATCCCATCAAGTATATCTGCTATCAAGCTGGTTCCAAGTAGATGTTTCCTGAGTATCAATCAAGTTCCTGAGATGTTCCACCCAGATAACCCTTTGTCAATAGAAAAGGCAATTTGATTTACAGTATTGAGAATGCTTGAAAGAAACTGAACTGAGGGTATAAAAATCTGAAAAAGAAGCAGCAGTGTGGCTGACACCACTCACTTTCTTCTGGAGAGGCTGCAGGAAGAAGATCATATCCCTTCAAGGATCATGCTGAGAACTTTGACCTGTCAGTTTTGCAACCTGAGTGCCTTGGACTGGTGAGATCCCAGCTCTCTCTCTCTTTTCTCGTCTCTCTCTCTCTAAGCATAGATTTCTGAACTTGAACTGTATTAGTTAAACTTGAGCTAAGTTTCCCCAAATACTTAGTGAAACCAGGGTATACTGTGACTGTTTGTGTTTGTTTTTCCTTTGCATGTCTATCACTACTAGTGTCAATAATAAATAACTTTTATAGTCAAACTGGTGGTAACTGGGTATATTTTGCCTTCTTTACTTCTCTTTCCCCACTTGCTCTGTAGCAACGCCCCTCTTACCTAATCCCTGTGAAGCCTAGAAATACTGTGGGGTCTGCTCATCAAGAGACTAAAAGATTGGGATGTGCTGAGTTCGAAACACATAAGGGGATCAGCTTGTACAGGCTGATTGACCCAGTTTGGCTCAGACATGCCCTAATGAACTGAATGCTGGCCCATGAGGGTGTCATCTGGACACCCAGCCAGATTCAGAGGTATTCTGTTTAATTGTGTGCTTGTGTCTGACTGTGGTTATTGTTGCTCTGATGAACTGATTCTTGGCATATGAGGGTGTCAGACTGTCCATGCTGATCGACCCGGCCAGGTCAGGCATGTCACATTAGTGTGTGTGTGTGTGTGTGTGTGTGTGTGTGTGTGTGTGTGTGTGTGACTGATTCGGGGACTGGAGGAACCCAGCCACACTGAACTGCGTCCTGCAAGATAGCTCCACTGGGGGTGAGGGCTTGCAGAAGGGAGAGATACAGCTCCATACAGAAACACAAGTAACACAAGCAGCACATTGATAGAATTAGCAAGACCCTAGCCCTAAGAAATGAGCACACCCCAAAGTAGTGGGCAAATCTGGTAACACTGCCCATATACTGGACTTCACAGCTGCAGCAGGCAAATCTCTGTCGATTCCAGATGACTTCCCTTTGGGTTGGAAAAAAAAATGTTAGGTCCTTGTAAGCAGGTTGCCCCCTGTGGGCTTCCTGAGACAGGCTTTCACACCCTGAGCCATTTCCGAACTGGCCCCTTTTAACAGGCTGACTCTTTCCTCACTGAGTGGTCACTCATATGAGGAGGAGTTAGTAATCTTCAAAGGCCCAAAGGGATTATAGAAGATTGTGATAGACTGTTGTGTGCCATACGGCACAGGATAAGGTGTAATGATCTTAAATTGCAGCAAGGAAAATGTGCATATTAGGAAGAATTTTCTCTTGGAATGGTTAAATACTAAAACAGGCTACCTTGGAAATTTTTTTGAGTGGATTAGACATACACTTGTCTAGGATCATTTTAGCCTATAAGGTACATCTCTACCCGTTTTTTTTTTTTTTTTTCCTAGCACAGTTTAATTGGGAATAATCTTGCCTTCAGCAGGGGTTTGGATTAGATGGTCTCCTGAGGTTCCTTCCGGCCCTACATATTAATAATTCTAGGCTATGATAATTGTAGGACTGGAAAACTAAGGAGGTTTCAAGACACGTGCTATCTCCTCTTTGAATTGATGGAAAAACTCCAAGAAAGTACATAAAGGTCCTTTTCTCCCAACTTTTCCCAGGCTATAGTTGTAGAGGCCTCACTAGTGAACTCAGGAACTCCTCTCCTGGCAACAAGCTAAGTATATTCTTAAGGCAATTAATTTGTACATAAATATACTAGAACTCAGTGCAGAAAGCTTTTGTACAGTAAAATGATGACAGACAATGTGTCCATTTCATTTTATATGAATATGCATGGAGAAGCTGTGTTGTGTCTTACTGTATTTTCTTTGTTCTGTCCCTTTAAGACTAAAGCTCTCATTTTCAGCACTGCAGGGATAAGTTTGCTTTTTTTGTAGCAGTTTTGCAGCACTGGCGACTCCTTGTTCACTGCCATGAGGATCCAGGGGCATTTTGTTGGTTCCTTTCGCTCATCAGGACTGGGCTGGGCCGAGGTCAGAGACAGAGCACATGTAAGTTTTGTGTACATATACAGAGGGCAATTGTTTAAGATCCACCCTGGATATGATACCAGAGAGATGTAATAATACATAACTGTTAGTTCAGTACAGGAGTGTCTAGAGTGTTGTTGCTGAACTCACAACATATCAGGAGTTTAATGATTACTGCTGTGCCAGGAAGCAGTTATCCTTTGAGCATTCAGCATCAGATGTTACTCACAGCCATTCAGTTTCTGGCTCTTCAGAACACTCTTTCAGACAATCTGCACCGATACTTCTCATCCAAGCATGAATTGATAATTCGCAAAACATGCCTGAATGAGTGAACTGAAGAATAAGAACAACAAGAGATTTAAGGGATTTCTTTGGAATGGACAGGAATAAGAAATTCTACCATCCCTGTGATGTAAGTTGATAAATACAATTATTCCAATTCTCTTGCTCCTGGGGATACTTAGAATGATCAAACGAAATGCAGCTAGAGTCATTCCTGTTGTCTACTGGCTGACGCAGTGTTGTTATCCGGAGCAGATGCAATTTCAAGTCATGCCTCAGATCTACTTGTATTTATCCTAGGTCTGTCCTGTCAGCATGAAGAAACCATCCTTCATTCCATCCCATCCACCCTACATCTGTCAGCATGGTTTCAGAATGTATGTCAGAAATACAGAAGTGTTGTTGAAATAATTTACAGGAACAATTCCCCTAATAAACCTTATCCTACTAATGCAAAAGATTTTTGACTTCATGCATGAAAATATTTGCTTGCAATCTTCTTAGACAGATCCCTTCAACAGCGGACTACTTGTTCTGTCTAAAGAACTTGGAAGTTTTGTTCACATCTCTTGGGTACACTTCTCAACCATTTATTTTTACAGTTCACCTGGATATTGACATACAGTTTAAATACCCAACTGGGTGTTTTGCATGCTGTTATTATAATTTCAAGAGCCATGTAAATGTGCACAAATTAACACCACACACTTTTAAAATTTGTTCAAATTATGATAAATAAACCCAATATTTAAACAAATACCCTCTATTTTTATTTTAATTTCCTTTGTTCTTTCCCAATACTTAATGAAATAAGTGTGAAATATTAATAATTTCATGTATGATTCATAAACAAAGCTGTTGTACACATTCAGATCTACTATTTGACTTACTAGGAAGGTATCAGTATAGATCCAATAGTAAAGAAATGTTCTGTGTTTTAAATTAAGAAAAAAAAGTTAATTCATCTTTATCCAAGAAGTGGCTTTAGCTCTTCCTCCAAAAGGAAATCCCATTTGGACTTAAAGACCCTCAATTAATTTTCCCTTTATTCGGGCAAAAAAAAAAAATCCTTACCACCTAATTTGTGTCCATCATCATTCCCTCCAATTCATTAACTGACAGAGTTCACTCACAATTATCCAGGAATTTCTCATGCCAAGAATAAATAAATGTATACAAAGTTGGCCTTTGCAATGCTTTGTGTTTCTTCATCCATAACGTTGAAATTTTGTAGCTGGTTTACATACAACAAAGTGTAAAGGAATCCTATTTTTAAATAACTTTATTCTACAAGTTTCAAAAAGGATTGCAAATAAGTAATTTTTTATATTGATTTAACCTTTTTGCTAATGAATTTTATGGGTCATAGTTTGCTACATATAGGGTCATAGGGTCATAGTTCTGCTAATCAAGCATGTCACATTCTTAATAAAGAAATCTGATAACATAATTTGGGTTGGGCAAGTGGAGCACCAGGCCTCAGCATTTTTTGTTGCCACAGTGGCATGGACACTTATGCAAAGAAGTGAACATTTGGTACCCCCACCTTTCCACTGGGGGCATCAAAAATCTTAGTTTCTCCTCTGAACAAGAATGCATCTTCTTCAGTTTACACATATGTTCAAAGGTAACTATAGGAACATAGCAATGCACAGATATGTTTAAAATATTGCATTCTCTAGGCAAATGAAGTTTTCTGAGTAAAGTTTATCTAGATTATACAAATACTGTCTACATCAATGTTGGCACACTTAGTCTTGTATATATAATTTTGTACTGTGCCACTAAATGATTTAAGACAGGGGTTTGGATTAAAGGTAATTGAGGACTACATTGTTATAACCAGAATTCAAGGAGCCATTGGGTCTTGCACCCATAAAAACTTTTTTTTATAGATTTCAAAGTGCTGACATAGGAAGGCATGATCATAGGGAAGGCAGTAGGTAAGAATAAGCATAGACATCCAAAGCAATACTTTTATGACCAATACTGAAGTATATCTAATTTCTATGATTCAGTACTCCATCTGTCACACTGTTATTTGCCTAACCTTGTACGGGTGGGAATGGCATGCCATCTTGCTGAATAAAGGCTGTGAACTATGAAGAATGATTGAGACCTTTCAAGGTTAACAGTGATAATAGAATTTAAAACATCCTGGCTTGCAGCACAGAAGAGATACCCTTAAGTTTGGAGGCTATTTGCTGAGTGATGTAAATGAAAAATAATTTTTCCCAGACCCTGAGAATGCTTCTGTATTTGAGAATTGTGTCTTGCTGAGCATAAGAACTTTTTTTTTGGTAATAAGGTAAGCATGTAAGTAGGCATGTGCCTGTGTATGTTGTTCCTTACATATAAGAAGCTTAAGGTTAAACAAACCCTGACAACCCTACCTCCACTGCCCCAACCCTGCCACTCCTCCTCATCCTCCTCAAAAAAAAAAAAAGCACAGAATTGGTATTGCACAATACCGATAAATCTCTTAATTTTATTCAAAGTTTCTTATAATTCAACGATGTAAAAACTTATTCTAGAATCAGACTGTGCAATAAGAGTGTTTAATAGTGTGAGGGAGTGGGGCCTAGGAGTGGCCGTGAACTCCCTAGCGCCCCCCTACCGTCACTTAAGGTGGACTCAGCACCCTCTGTTTCTCACCTGCCACATCTTTGATGATAATAGGTTTAGATGGGAGGCTGCCTCTATCCCCTTGGTGAATGATGTGAGTGTTCCTACCCCTACTCCATATGGGGTGCCTCTGTGCCCCCTGCCCTAAGGGCTATGCGTGCCTCCTACCTCCCCTGTAGCACGCCCCAAGCCTCGCAGCTGTTCTCTGGACATTGTTTGGTCCCTTGCCCTCTGGCGCCCTCTCTGGTGCCCCTGGGCTCTATCACACTCTGGTGCCCCTCTCTGGCACCCCTGGGCTTACCACACACTTGGTGCCCCGAGGCTGTCCCGCCCCGGCGCCTCTCTCTAGAACTTCTGTTGTTACCGGTGCCCCGGGCCTGTTGCGCCCTTGGGCTACCACTCAGCCCGCTGCCCCACTCTGAGGGCCTATGCTGCGCTCTTCGCACCCGCTGTCCCACTCTGGGGCCTATGCCGCGCTCTTCGTGCCCGCTGCCCCACTTCCGGAGCCTAGGCCGCGCCTCGCGCGCCCTGCTGCCACTCTCTGGGGCCTATGCTACACTCCACATGCCTGTTGCCCTCTCTAGGGCCTGTGCCACGCCTCTCGTGCCCGCTGCCCACTTCCCGCGTTGAGGCTACAACCCCCACTCACCGAGCACCTCTCCGGCACTCGTCCACTGTGCCGACTGTGGCACATGCTCTGTGCCCCCCACTGGGCACCAGGAGCCCCCAAGCCACTGGGGCACTCCTGTGAAGCCTCCTCATGCCCCTACAGCCTCACCCGGTCCTCTGGTGTAACCATAAATAAATCAAACAGTCAGTCAGTCAGCTGGCTAAAACATAACAAAAGGCCTACCGGCTTATAATCCAAACTCCACACAGTGCTGACTCTCAGTCATACCACTGTCCAGACTCTCTCTCTCTCTCTCCCCTCACAGCATTACAGCCAGCCAAACCACCATCATTGCCCTGCTGCTCAGCTCTCCCACAGAGCTGCAGCTCCTATGGCTGCCAGAGGGGAACTGCCGCTAGGCTCCGGCCTGAGCTGTTATAAAGGGCCTGGCCCTGCCCCCTTCCGGTCACCTGACCGGCTGGTTGCCATAGCAACCCGCAGCTGCACTTCTCTGTTGATTAACATCTCTCCTTCCACTTATCTAAGGCACAGGACACCTCAGTGCTCCTGTGACAAATAGTCATAGATATAGTGGCTGCTACCAGATGTCTGATGTAGCTGCTATCTAGACTGCATGACACGCAAAAATAGGATCATTCTCATAAACTTCACATGACACTGAAGTCCATGATGACTCCTACTGCTCATTCTTTGTTCTATAGAGGCTTATATTAAGGGCTAAAAAGTCTTTCCTAACCAGGGACATTGGAAAAATATGTTTTTCTGTGTATTTTCCCAAATAATTTCCAATAAAACTCTTATACTGACATTTTTTTCTGTATATTCCATGGGCACATCCTGACAAGCATGCACATACAGTTTGCAGTGTCTCAAACCCATTTGAGGCATGGCTAACTACACGGGGCACACATGTATCCATTTACCATGCTACTAATTTGCAACATGGTGGCTTTTTTGACACTCGAAGATCCTGGTATAAAAAAAAAAAAATCTGCACTAAAAAATGTGGCACAGAGTATGCAGTAGCAGTGTGCACCACCAGAAACCGGAGCCTGGCCAGCCAAAGCCATGCTGCTGCTTAACCCCCAGGACCCAGATAAGGCTGCTGGGGCCAGCACAGGCGGCCCCAGCCTCCCCTACTCCACCTGGCTCACTTTGCTATGCGCTGGAACATGCATGCAGGGTTGTACTACTGCTAGTTGTTCCATGGGAAATGCACACCCTAGTACGTGGATACTCATTTGGATACCCCCATGTGTTTACCAAAGAGAAAAAAAAAGAAATCATCTTAAATGCCCAAAGACTGAGGAGAAGAGGGAAACAATCTTGGGGGAATTAAAAACCAAATTCACAAAGTGACTTAAAATTCTTTGAAAAAAATCAGTCAGACAGCATGATCGATGTGGAGTACAAAAGGCTGTTGCAGGTGCATGATGCATTTGATATCACCATACACTTTCTCTACTACACACATGTACATGCACATGTTTTCTTATATTGTTAGTCTAGTAATTATATAGTTAGGAAATTTGCAGAGAGATAAACTTAATAATTCTCTGTTGATAGTATTATGCTGCTATCTACAGGTAGAAGAAGATATCAGGCATTCTACTATGTGAAAGATTTACCAATAAATTAGTTTAAATTATGTGCCAGAATTCCTAGATTTCAACTATATTTCCTTACAACATGTAATGCTCAAAGGAAAAGAATGGAATTTTCAGGACAGCCAAAAATGTCTATGAAGTAAGAGAAAGTTTTAGCAGGGAGAGGCATATCAGTTGATATGACCATGGATCTGCCTATAAAATCATAGGACCATGCTGGAGAGCAACACATGGAAGAATGTCATTCTTGCTTACTATGGAATAACTCCAAAATGGATGTAAAGCACTTTATTTTGGTTCACATGTCAATAAGGTAATTTTGCTGTGACCCCTGTTCCATGCTCAGTGGCACACTAAGATGTTTGGGTGAATTGTTTCCTTTTTAGGGTGCAGGGTGGTAGGGCAAGTGTGCTAGGCCTTCTTGTGGTGCTTCCTAGTGTACCCTTTCGTGGTCTACTATAGACACATGAAGTGCATCCAGACAAGCATGCATGTGCCTCTTGCCCTGTCTCAAACCCCTTTGAGATGGGGCAAGAGGCACATGCGGGAAGAAAAAAATGTTGCAGCGTGGGGAACAAATTGCCCTGAGGCAACAAGAGACTGGGTCCTTTACAAAGACATTCTGGCTGCCAGAGTGCCTCTGTGGTTGGCCCTTGCCTTGGTGTTGATACAGGTGCTGCAGGACCAGGGCTCCAGTTCTGGTAAGTAAGTGGTAAGGGGGGCTGGAGGAGGGAGGAGGGGACGATGGAGGGGGACACCCACTGGCCCTGCCCAATCCCCCAGCCCTGCCCTAGTTTCATAGTTTCTAGGGTCGGAAGGGACCTGAGGAGATCATCAAGTCCAACCCCCTGCCATGGCAGGAAAGAGTACTGGGGTCAAACAACCTCAACAAGGTGTACATTTAGCCTCCTCTTAAAGACCACCAGGGTAGGAGCCAGCACCGCTTCTCTTGGAATTTGGTTCCAGATCCTAGCCACCCTGACAGTGAAGTAGCGTCTCCTGATATCTAGCCTAAATCTACCCTCCACCAGCTTGTGACCATTATTCCTGGTCACTCCTGGTAGTGCACAGGGGAACAGGGACTTCCCCAGTGCCTGCTGGTCCCCTCTGACTAGTTTGTAACAGGCAATTAGATCCCCCCTCAGCCTTCTCTTGTGGAGGCTGAACAGGTTCAGGTCCCGTAGCCTTTCCTCATAAGGCCTGCCCTGCTGTCCCCTGATCATACGAGTGGCCCACCTCTGGACCCTCTCCATGTTGTCCACATCCCTCTTGAAGTGTGGTGCCCAGAACTGGACACAGTACTCCAGCTGTGGCCTGACCAGTGCTGCATAGAGGGGGAGTATCACCTCCTTGTATCTGCTTGAGATGCATCTGTGGATGCATGAAAAGGTATGGTTGGCCTTCCTAACTGCATCCACAAACTGCCAGCCCATGTTCATCTTGGAGTCAATGATGACTCCAAGTTCCTTTTCTGCCTTTGTACTGATAAGAATGGAGTTTCCCAACCTGTAGGTATGATGCCTGTTGTTCCTTCTCAGGTGCATCACTTTGCACTTGTCGATATTGAATCCCATCCTATTCTCATCCATCCACCCCTGTAACCTGTCTAGGTCTGATTGCAGCCTATTCCTCCCTTCTAGCATGCCCACATTCCCTGACATCTTAGTGTCATCAGCAAATTTGAACAGGGTGCTTTTCACCCCCTCGTCCAAGTCACCGATGAAGATGTTGAACAGTGCGGGCCTGAGAACTGAGCCCTGTGGAACCCCACTGCCCGGATCCCTCCAAGTTGAAAATGATCTGTCCACTACCACTCTCTGGGTGCGTCCCTCCAGCCATTTGGCAACCCAATTGTTTGTGTGGGTGTCGACACCACAGTCCCCCACTTTCTTAATGAGAACAGGGTGAGAGACAGTGTCGAAGGCCTTCCGAAAGTCCAGGAAGACTATGTCCATTGCTATCCCTGCATCTAATAATTTGGTGATCTGATCATAGAAGGCCACCAGGTTGGTTTGACAGGACCTGCCACTAATAAACCCATGTCGGTTGCCCCTAAGCATGATCTCCCCTCCTAGCCCCTTGTGGATATGCGCCAGAATAATGTTCTCAAAAAGCCTGGCCAGGATCGAGGTAAGACTAACTGGCCTATAGTTTCCTGAGTCCTCCTTCTTCCCCTTTTTGAAGATAGGAACCACGTTGTCCTTCTTCCAGTCCTCTGGCACCACACCAGAGCACCATGAGTGCTCATAAAGCCATGCCAGGGGTCCTGCAATGACCTCAGTACTCTAGGATGGAGATCATGTGGACCAGCTGATTTGAATACATCCAATCCCTCCAGAAGTTCCCTAACTAGTTCCTCACTAACCCTTGGTCTAGGTGTGCCTCCCCTGGGGCCTGAGGGGTGCCCAGTTGGGGGGGGGGAACTTTTCCAGTCCATGCTTAAGAAAATGGAGGCAAAGAAATCATTAAATATGTTGGCTTTGTTGTCTGGTGTGATGACCAAATTTCCTAACGTGTCCTGCAGGGGCCCCACGTTACCCAGAACCTTCTTTTTACCCTCTCTGTATTTAAAGAAGGACTTCTTGTTGTCCTTAATCTGGGAAGTTAGTCCCAGTTCCATCTCTGCCTTGGCCTTCCTGACTGCCCCCCTGCATCCCCGAGCAACTGCAGTATAGTCATCCCTGGTGATGGCCCCTCCTTTCTATTGGGTGTACGCCTCCCTTTTTGGTAGGAGACATTCCCAGATGTTTTTGGTGAGCCATGGGGGCTTATGTGCCCTCCTGCTCCCTTTGATCTGTGTTGGGATTACCTCCCTTTGGGCTTGGAGGATCGTCTTCTTAAGGAGCAGCCACTCTCCTTGGACACCTGGCTCCCCTCCCCTCTAGAGCCTCAGTGCTTCCCTGACTATTCTCCTTAGCTCATTGAAGTCCACTCCTGAAAGCCAGGGCTGCTGCCTTGCTGCAGGCCTTTGCCACCTTGCGCTGGATGGTGAATTCCAGCAGGCGATGATCACTGTCACCCAGGTGGTCGAGCACCCATAGCCCCCTCACCAGGTCGTCTCTTGTGGCCAGCACCAGGTCCAACAAGGTGTCTCCCCGGTGGGGCTGTGCACCTCCTGGGTTAGATGGAGGTCCTGCATTCTGGCTAAGAACCTACGTGAGCAGTCAGTTTTGGCTAACTGCTGTTCCCAGCAGATGTCCAGGAAGTTCAGGTCCCCCATGATGACCACATCCTTAGACTTCATTACCTCCGTGAGCTGACTTAAAAATTCCTGGTCGAGCTCTTCCCCTTGGTTGGGACGTCTGTAGTAGACCCCCACCATTAAGTCTCTCTCCCCTCAACTGCCTTGTATTCTAACCCAAAGCACTTCAGAGTGCCCCTCCTCTGATTCTTTTTTAATTGACAAGGATGGATATCCCTCCTTAATATAGAATGTCACACCCCCACCTTTACTTCCTATCCTGTCCCTCCTGTACAGCCTATAGCTCTTGATATTCACCACCCAGTCATGCGTTGAGTCCCACCGCGTTTCAATGATCCCCACTATGTCCGGGTTGGTGTCAGCTAGCAGGAGGGTGAGTTCCTCCTACTTGTTTCCCATACTATGAGGGTTTGTGTAGAAGCATTTAAGGCCTCCTGTGGATGTATGTACTGGCCCCCTACTTTCAGCATTGCTCTGGCCCCTGCCACTTACCTGTGTATATGTTTCACTCATCGGTCTAGGCTGGGCTGTACTTGTGGGTGTTGCTTGGTCTGGCAGTCCAGTGATTCCTCCACCCTCATCTTCCCCTTTCCCCAATGAGCCTAGTTTAAAGCCCACCGGAGGAGGTCCACCAACCTAGAAAAAAACACACGCTTAACTTTAGGGGAAAGGTGGAGCCCATCCTATCCGGGCATGTCTCTTGTCGTGATGTGCCGATTGTTGAGGAAGCCAAAGCCTGCCTCAAGACAACATTCCCGAAGCTATCAGTTGGTCTCTGCGATGCACGTTTCATGCCATCTTCCATGTCCGCTCACTGGTAGGATAAAAGAGAAAACCACCTGTGCCCCTATCTCCCTTAGCACGCACCCCAGAGTATGGTAGTCCGCCATCAGGTGATCCAGGCTTCTCCTGGCCGCCTCATTAGTACCCACATGGATTAGGACCACAGCTTGGATCATTCCCTTCACATCCTGAATCTTTGTTCCAGGTAGGCAGTAGACCTCGCGTGTCAAGGGGTCCTGGTGACAGATGGGGCCCTCTGTACCTTTCAGGATGGAGTCGCCTATGACGATCACGCAACGCTTTCTCCTCTTGGCCTGCTTATATCCTTCAGCCTGCTTGGGACATGGAGAGTGTGGAGTTGCCTCCTCCCCAGTTTCTTCCTCTCCTTCCTTCTCCTCCAGAGTTGCCAGGGCCTCGTACCTGTTCTCCAGCCAGACTGGAGGAACTGGAACTGCCTGGCCCCACCCCCTGTCTGCCCCCCAGACACCCCCAATCCCTGCTCTGCCCAGCTCTGATCTGCCACCCCAGCATCCCCATAGGAAAAAAACAAAACATAGAAACCCCAGTACTTATCGGCAGTCCAGCTGCCATCTGTATCACTGGGGCCCTGCCTGGGCCCTCCTGCCCCCCTTCTCTGTGCTGCTCAGGGAGGCTCTGCCAGGAGGCGCCAGACCCCCTGCAGCCCCTGCTTGTAGGGTAAGTAGAGGCTATTTTTTTTCAGGTTTTTTTCCCTTTTTTTCGGGTTTTCTATTTTTTTTAGGTGATGGTGCCTGGGGTTGGTGGTTTACTTGTGGAGGAACATGGATTCAGGGGTATTTTACAGATTGACTTCAGGTTTTTTTTTTATCGGGGATTTTTCAGTTTTCCGATAGGGAACACCAGAATTCCTGCTAGGGAGGCCAGTGGCAGGACCCTGCCTGCTCAGAGCTGGCACCTTGGACCTGTCTGTGGCTGACCTTCTGGCCAAATGGGGCCAGGAGGACATGCTTTGACAGTTCAAAAGCAGGCCACCACACCCCAAACATCTTCCAAGTGATAGCTGCCTGGATGGCTAGGTGGGGGGCACACACGGCAGTAGTGCTGCACAGAAGCCAACTCTGCAGCCACATCCCACTGGCAGCTGGCCCAGAGGGACAGATGCCTCTATTGGCTGTGTAGTCCCCATCTGGGTCTGGCAGGTGCACAACAGGTCACAGCCAGGCAGCAGCCTCCACTGCCAGACTGCTGCAGTGGGTAAAGGGTGTAGGGAAGTCTTAGGGCTTCTTCAACAGTCCAGCTGGCACAAGGGGTAGTGTCCCCAGGTACCATTTGACTAAGCCCTAGAAGCTCCAGAGTAAGTAGCCCTGAGCTACTTGCCAGGGCAGCTTTTTATACTGCTGGGGACAGCACAAGTGCTGTCCTCAGGCTCTAGCTCCGCCTGGATGCAGATCCTGAAGGAGCCAGGCAGGGTTATTTTGCCACAAGAGGCATAACTTGCTCCACAACAAAGTACATGTCCAAGCATGTGCGCCGAGGCAAAAAGCCCCAGTTCAAATTTGCACCACTTCTATTTGAGATGCTATAAGCACACTTGCTTGCATGTGTGGATGCGCTCATGTAGTATATCTCTAAACGGGTCAGCCTGATAATAAGTCTGAAACATTAGTTATTTTAAGCACTTCCATTTTTTACTCATGTTTTCCTAATTGCAGGGTTCCATATCTGTGTATTTGTGTCTGAACAAAGAGAATTTTAGTCCCAAAGAGAACAATGTATGGGGGAAAAATGTCAAATACTTTGTAGTTATGAACAAAAGTGTGTTGTAATTAGAGTTTTACTGTCAAGACAGGCTTTAGTATAAATGATACCTAAGAGACCTGAAATGTAACTATAAGTCTGTCTGTGATATAATTAGTGAAAAGTTCTGTGAACAGTTCACTTTTTCACAGCTGTATACCTTCAGTCAGCTAGAGCAGATATTTGGTCCTATGTAAACACCATACAGAATGGATGGTAGAAAGAAGATTGATTTCTCTCACTACTGCCAGAGGCATGGCAATGCAGCCAGGCACCAAAGGTAGCTGCATCACCTAGGGGCAGCAGCCTCTTATAGCTGTCACCATGCTGCAGTATTTTTCTATGCCCCACCAAGTTGGCACTGAGGGGAGCTGCCTTGGTCACCTCGCCCTAGTTGCATTACTGGCTGCTGCTACTCAGTTACTTACTACAAGGAAAAATCTTTTTCTTTCTTCCTGGCTTTCAAAAACAAGGTGCACACTTATTCTGGGGCATATTGTATGTGAGAAAATACAATATTTACCCTTTTGGAAACCAGGCTGCCTCTCCCATGGCCTGGACAGGGGTATTCATTGGAACTAAAGTAGAGTAAATGAGGGCAGCAGTTACACAGTAAGCCCTTATTCTGTCAAGGCATCACATTTGACAGGAAATCAATTCTAATCAGTGCTTTTCCTACACTACTTCTATTTTTTTTTTTAAATGCAGATGTACACACTGAAGAGGCTAATGATTTTTACAGATTTTTAAGATTATTGTGTTAGCTGAGATTGAGCATATTTCAGTACTGGTAATTCTGCCTTAGGGAATTATTATGTTTTTTGAAATATTAATATGTGTGGTGCTACTTGGAGTTTTTCTTTTTCTTTTCCATTCCTTCCTCCAAAATGTTTTTCAGCTACAGTAAATTATGGAGGGAGATTTGGAGAGGGGAAAAGTGGCAAGGGGTAGAAGTTTGTTTTAATTTGTCCATAGTTTGATAAGCTTTTTCTTAAGAGAATTATTATAAAGTGTGATTGAGTTAAGGGATATGATGAAGGAACCTACTATAGCACAACAACAAAAATATGATTTAAAAAATTTCACTGAAGTTATAGAAAACTTACATAATGGTGTTGTTCTGGGCTTACCTTTGGCCTCCCAGTCTACTGAGCTTTTAAGTAGGTACAGGGCCAAGCAATGTTCATGCTCTAGTTTCCCTACTAATTTCCCTCAATGTCATTTTCATATCACTTACAATTATTACAGTTTTTCTAAAAGTTGATCAAAATGATAGAAAAAAATAAATATGTCACTCCCATGTGCTTCATTGATTATAAATCAGTTGTCTCCAGAACATAGCAATAAAATATTGGCCATTTTCTATATCAACCAGAGTCCTTTGTTTTTAAAACAAACAAATGGATAAAGGCTTCACATATAGTCAGAAATCTAGATGCTTTTCTGTACTAACCTGTGTCTATTTCTTTTACTAATAGTAACTATGGAGTGAAATCTATTTGTATCTTATTTTGCCAAGATCTCTAGTTTATCATCCCTTCATACTGACATGTGTATTTTTTATACATGTATTCAGAATGAAACCTGTTCTTAATGCAGCAGTTTCCTACATTGTGTTACAACCACTGGTTCAGATTCCTGCAAGCCTGGGTGCCTTAAATTAATAGGGGGCAATAAGTTGATTCTGTTTCATCTTTTCTACAATAACTCCCTGTGAGTGCAATTACATGCAAGCAAATGAAAGCTGAAATGAAACGATTTTAGTATTGTTTCATTCAGAGGTAAGCTGCCCTGGTTTAGCTCTCAGTGGGCACAGCTACACATGCTATTAATGCTGTATAGGTTTATTGTGCAGTAAAATACACAGTAAAATACTTCACAGTAAGCCTTCCCTGGGAGCCTGTCTACATGTGCACCCTGTTGGGAGTAGCCCAGTATAGTGCTGCTCCTGCCCTGTTCTACCTCCCCTGCAGCAGCTAGGGGGAGTCCCAAGCTCCCCCTCCTCCCTCTGGAGTCCTAGCATAGGGGCTGGCAGAAGACATGGGGGCTGGGCACAATGCATACGGGGCCAGGAGAGCTCTGCTGGCTGCAGTGATAGCTGTCTTGTGCCCTGGTGCACATCAGGAGGGATCCTGATGTGCATGGGGCAGGAGACAGCTGCCACTGCAACCAGCAGAGCTCTCCTGGTCCTGTGCTCATCGGGACACAGCTGTCAGTGAGCCCTGTGCCTAGTGGGGCTTCCCTGCTCATAAGGGAGTTCACTGGAACTGTTCCACTCCTGGATTAGTCTACTGTGGAGGAAAACATCTCGTGTAGATGTGCTCACTAGGTCCATCTATATGTGCACTTTACTGCCAAGTTCACTAATTAGCTCTACAATAAGGTGTCATTGTCTATGCTTGTACCAATATTAGGGTGCAGTAAAATAATTAACTCTACCATAGGATACTACTGTCAGGGACAGTACCATCCCACAGTGGAGTAACTATGGATGCTGAAACACACATGTAGATGGTGACAGTGGCTGACTGGGGCACGAGATGACTGAGGCTAAACTGTGGAGGCTGCCTGTCACCTAGCCCTGCTCTTTAGGACTCTTCTACAACATCCAGCTCCTGCAGTGCCCAGTGATGCCACCTAGAACCCAGGGTTGATGCTGCTGGTCTCCCTACTAGCCCAGGGCTACTCTGCCCTGGCTCAAATTTCTGCTATCCCAGGTGTACATGTAGACACTGTGCCCAGGAGCAGCAGACTCCAGCACAGGTTGTACCAGAGTTAATTGTCACCTTAATGGCATGTGTAGATGCACCCACTGTGAAGTAAGAGTTGGCAAAGGGATAGGTACCACAGACAAGCTGAGACAGAGTAAAGTACCTGCCCCACTCCCCTGTTAATTTACTATGCAGGGACAGTGTTAAATGTATGGGATTGCTCAGAATTATAATGGTCATTGGTGTTGTGAACAGAAAAAAAAATGGGAGGCAGTGTTTTAGTACCGTCATAATAGACCAATAAATACTGGTGGCTTTACATAAATTCTCATCAGACATGTGAAAGTGATATCCATGTAGTACAAGTTGTTATGGGAGATGGGAGGGAAGGAGGTGGATGACTTTCAAAGTACTAACCATGGACCCAGGAGAGACATGAAACGATTTTCTGAAATGATAATTTTACATTATCACTCATCTTTCCTCATCCTTTTTCATTTTCCCGTTGACCTCCTGGACGAGCTCAGTGGCCCTTAAGGGGAATTTACTTCCCAGACCGAGAAACGTTGATCCAGATCAGGGGTGTCAAACTCAGCTTGTGCTCCTGGTTGAATCCTTTGTGTCCTGTACCAGAGCCAGAGTCAGAGCTAGACACAAAGTTGCTGCCACCACATGCTGCATGCTGCAGGAGCAGCTCCAGTGAAATAAGAATTGTTTTACACTGTCCTTATTGGTATCTTTAGAGAGCAATGACTGGGCAGCTTGAAGTGGCTAAGCTTTTTTTATTGCTCTCGGCCTTCAGTGAATGTTGGCTGCTCACCTCAGCAGGATTTTTGAGACAGAAGCCTTTTTTCGCACTATTACTTCCCTCAAAGTCTTTAGAGTAAGACTTTGCAGTGTTTTTATTCCAGCAAAAGCAAAAACAATCCTCCCCTCCAAGCCCCCCACCCCCATTCCATCTGTTGTGGTCCACAAGAGTATGCAGGGGCACGGGTATATCATAGTCCTTACATCAGTAGCTAGGAAAAATCTCAGTAATTCCAAATGCACGGTTGCTAGGAAACCTGTGAGGAATCCTTAGCAACTACAGTAAGGATTCTGTAGTACGTGGCAGCCTGGGAACTGAAATAAGGGGAATTTTCACATATGCTTTATTTAGGTAAAGTAAGGTTTGGGCATATCATCTCACCACTCCCAAAGACATACATATTGGAGAGGCAAGAATCCATGCTGGGAAATATCCCTGATGACCATTTGGGATGGTATCATTGAATCACAGAAATAGAATATTAGAAAATTAGGGCTGGAAGATTCCTCAGGAGGTCATGTAGTCTAACCCCCTGCTCAAAGCAGGACCATCCCTGACTAGATCATCCCAGCCAAGGCTTTGTCTACAAAGGTCTTAAAATCTCCAAAGATGGAGAGTCCACAATCTCTCTGGGTAACCTATTCTAGTACACCCTCCTAGTGAGAGAGTTTTTCCTAATATCTAACCAAACTTCCCTTGCTGCAACTTGAGACTATTGCTCTGTGTTCTGTCATCTGCCACCACTGAGGACAGTCTAGCTCCATATTTTTTGTAACCACCCTTTCAGTAGTTGAGGCTTGCCATGAAATCGCCTTTCAGTTTTCTCTTCTCCAGACTAAATAAGCCCAGTTCCCTCAGCCTCTGCTCATACATCATGTGCCCCAGTCCCCTAACCATTTTTGTTGTTGCCCACTGGACACTCCGATTTGTCCATATCCTTTCTGTAGTGGAAGGCCCAAAACTGGGCATAGTACTTCAGATGTGGCCTCACCAGTGCTGAACAGAGGGGAATAATTACTTCCCTGGATCTGCTAGCAACACTACTACTGCAGCTCAGTATGCTGTTAGCTGGCTTTGCAACAAGGGCACACTGTTGCCTCATATTCTGCTTATTGTCCACTGTAACTCACAGATGCTTTTCTGAAGAGCTGCTGCTTATCCGGTTGGTCCACAATCTGTACCAGTGCATGGGATTGTTCCATCCTAAGTTCAGGACTGTGCACTTCTCCATATGAACTGCATGAGAATTCATTTGGTCCAATCCTCCAATTCGTTGAGATCTGTCTCAATCCTAGTCTACTACTTCCCCTAGCTTGGTGTGATCTGCAAACTTGCTGAGGGAACACTCCACCCTGTCTTCCAGTTCGTTGATGAAGATATTGAACAAAATCAGCCACAGGAACAATCCCTGAGGCACTCCAGTTGATACTGGCTGCCAAATAGACCTAAGCCATTAACTACTACCCTCTAAGCCTGATGATCCAGCCAGTTTTTTATCTACCTTACATTCCCTTCATCCAACCTGTACTTTCTTAGCTTGCTTGCAAGAACACTGTGGGAGACAGTACCAAAATCTTTACTGAAGTCGAGGTATATCACATCCACTGCTCTCTCTGCATCTATAGAGCCTGTCATCTTTTTATCGAAAGCTATCAGGTTGGTCAGGCATGAGTTCTTGGTGAATCCATGCCAACTGTTCCTAATCACCACCTTCTCCTCCAAGTGCATAGTAATTGATTCCTTGAGGATCTGCTCCATAATTTTTCCAGAGACTGAGGTGAGGCTGACCTGTCAGCAGTTCTCCAGGTATCCCTTCTCCCTTTCTTAAATATGAGCAGTATATTTACCCTTTTCCAATCCTTTAGGATCTTCCTCAGTAGCCATGATTTTTCAAAGATAATGGCCAGTGGCTTTGTAATCAGAACAGCCAACTCCCTCAGCACCTGCAGGTGTATTGTGTCTGATCTCATGGACTGGCACGTGTCTAGCTTTGCTAAATTGTCTCCCTAATCTGTTCTTTTACCATGGTTGGATTCTCACCTCCTCCCTAAACTGCAGTGTCAGGTGCAGCAATCTGGGAGCTTCCCTTGCCTGTGAAGACTGAAGTGAAAAAGGCATTGAGTACTTTAGCCTTTTCTGCATTCTCTGTTCACTAGGCTGCCTTCCCCCTTCACATCCGCTGCTAGCTGGAACTCCAGTTGCATTTTAGCCTTCCTGATTTCATCCCTGCATGCCTGAGCAATACTTTTCTGCTCCTCCCTAGCCATTTGTCCAAGTTTCCACTCTTTGTAAGCTTCCTTTTTGTGTTTTAGCTCCATTAAGAATTCCCTGCTAAACCAAGCTCGTCTTTCTCCATATTTGCTGCTCTTCTTCCAAACTTCCTAGTCTTCCTGCACATCAGGATACTTCATTCCTGCACTCAGTAAGTTTTCTTTAAAATAAGGTAACCTTTTAGTACTTCTGAGAACTTGAGATGAGGAGCTAGTTTGGAGGACTTTAGGCTTGTTTGAAAACTGGTCTTGTTTGGATGGTTATGATCTTAACCCCCAAAGATAAAGGAGGGTGAGGAGAGGCTGTGGCACTCAGGGTTCTCACTGGCAGTTTGGATTTGTGCAAATGAATGAATGAATGAACATGGCAGTTTGATTTACATGTTTCACATGAAGTAGTCCCCTCAGAAGGCTGTGGTTAACTGTGACAATGTGGTTGGATTCAGCAGTTTTCTTAAATCATCTTAATTCCTGTGTACTGGAGGAAAACACATGCCAAATTTATCGAAGACATTAAGGTACATGCTGTGAGCCAATGGATGGATCTTTTCATTATGCATAAGAAAGTCAAATTTGCTTTATCTGTTTACAGCCACCCATAATGACTGAGTGACTAAATTCCCACTTGTAGCTCTGAAGGAACTTTGGATTGTTCAAAGCCTTTAAAGATGGCCTTTTGCTGATTTTGAATAGAAAGGTCAAATTCAAGGTTCCTTTACATTCAGTCACCAAAATCAGTGTGTGTACTAAATGGCATGATTGTAGGTTAGTGGGAACAAGAACAGCAGCAGTATTCTCAGGTGGTTGTAAACATTTTTGCTATATTTGATGACTACTCTAAATAAAGTTAATGATGAAAAATACTATTAATTCAGGATCTGTCACTGGCTAAGAAGGGGGTAGGATGACAGACTCTGTGAAATACTGTGCAAAATGAGAGAATCCAGATCTTAGCAGAATTCTGTTCTTTAGACAAAATCTATGTATAAAAAAAGAAATGTTAGCTCAGAAGAGAAATCAGGAATACCTAATATTCTTTTAAACTCTTGTTTCTCATTCATAGTGTGACAGGCTAGCCCTTACCTTAGATATTTCATTTCAAAGTATTCTGGAGTTTGGTTGGAAGTCAGAGGAATCATTATAGGATAGTGCCTTGCTCTCTGTAATCCTGTCACCAGTTTTGGGGATGAAGCCAAAGTCCAAGGGACTGTCTTTCAGCCTGGGATGTCTGGTAGTTTTGTTGTCAGAAGTAAAGGTCCTTGCCAAGAGATGGATCTCTTTTGGGCTCATTCTCTGTTGTCTCAGAAATTGGTCTGAAGAACTGATTTTTGTTTCTCATTTGAACGTTGAATTTGGGCCTTTTCTGTCATCAGTAAACTAGCAAAGTGTATGAAGAATGCTATAACACAAAGTATTAGTGTTCACCTTTGATTTCAGTGTAGTTTTTTATATGTATCACAAATAAATATGACATTACAGATAAAATGTTTTATAAGTTATGTATGAAGTGTATTACTTAAGTATGCCTGAAATATCCGATTTATTTTTGAATATGCAAAGCTTAATTGACCTCAAACTAATATTTTAAACATTCTTAGTATTTGTGCTATATAAAACAATGTTAAGGTTGAATGGACTGTTTTTTCCTAAACGTGTTGAAAATGCTTTGCCTGGTCCAGAAGATGGTGCTCTTTGCATTTCTTCTGAATTTATATACTGCATAAAAGCAATTTATATTCAATTCAACCTTTGAGTTGTAAATCATTGAGGATACCTCTGCAATAGGAACTGTTAATGCAGCCTTGCTCCTGTGGCTTTCACATTTACAAATAATTTGCATAACATTTCCACATGAGAGATTAGAAAATGTACTATTTTTCCAGTAATCTCACATTAATGTAACCTGATATGTTGCAGTAATCCCAGTTATTTTCTGCCATGAGAACAGTGAAATGTGAAAATACATATTAGATTAAACAAAACAAAACTGTTTAACTTTGTAGTCACTGTATAAAAATAAAAATATGCTATACAGTGTATCAAAATCATGAGGAATCTCATTAATTAACATAAGAGAGAACTGCTTCTTCTACACTGAAGTCTTTGGACAGGGTATTTATAAATGTGATTGGTGTGGTAATACTGTACTTAAAGTATGAAGTATTTATAATGACTATATATATATAACAGTATATAAACCCATACTTTTTCCTTTTGTAATTTAGTGAGTTCTAATTTAAACTCATTGTAAAAATACATTTCATGGTTCTTTTAGAACATCACATTTGATCATTCTTGTAAATCATATATTCCATTCTTAATTCAGTGTTTCATCTCTGCACTTTTAATTATTTTTTTTTATTTTCTCACTAAATTAACACTAATATTTTGCATTTTTATATTTTCTTCTACCTTAAGAGTTCCAAGCAAGATGATAGTACTGATTACAAACAACTGAGGCAAGTAAATATTGTCTCCATTTTGTAGATAGGAATACATAATGGGAAATGACTCTTAATGTTACATTGCAAGTCACAGACAGAACTAGAAATATTCTAGGAGTCCAAATCCATAATTTTCTTCTGTAATCAATAGGATCAAGTTCTCCCAAATGACCTACCTCTAACATACTGCTTATGTACTGAACACCCAGATAGCATTTTGAGTGCAGTTGATGTGGGGGGGAGTATTATGAGAGGCTAGGAATGAGAGTAAAATGGAATGTGTGGATTCTGAAGTGTGGAGCTAAAATGACATCAGGATTGTGCAGATAATTAAGATATATCAATTTTTGATCTTGTGACTTGCCATACCTCCAAAAATGCTACATATTATACTTCCATAATACACTATTTACTTTCATTTTTAAATACATAGAATTGCTTGTTCTATCTTACATGTATGAATGCTCTAAGAGCATGTTTCAGTTGCCTTATAATGTAATTTAGTAAATTAGTTATTTTCTTTATTTAGTATATAGAAAACTAAATTATTATGTTAGACCTATATTAGACCTAACTGTCCTTATTAAAACATTCTGTTCCCATAGGTAACATAAATTGTATATAATTAAAATAGATAGGACAACACCCATGAAAAACAGAGTTAATTTCCAAAGACAGCAATGTTGTCTAAGTTTGAGCAGTCATCTGAAACATCATGGTGTTTTATTACAGTAGCTATTGACCTAACAGATGGTTAGTCATTTTGGCACTGCTTCTGTGTCGAGGATGCACAGAGCAGTATTGTTACAGACAAGAAAATGGAGAAAGCTAATGTCTTTGGAAGAAACGATGCATTTCCTAAATCCATAGTGCTTTGGTGTTTGCATACAGACTACATCGTTCTTTAGGATCATGCACCTTAGTGCAACTACCAGGGAAGATCTTTGACCTTATCATTTGTTGCTCATTATACTATGTTTTCATTTACACTTAGAGAAGAGATGCAACTGTTACCAAATCAAAATAGCAGCATCTTATAACTACAGTAAAAGCCTTGTTTTCTAGCATGAGTGGGAAGTAGGGGGTGCCAGTAATCTAAAAATGTCGGTTACCTGAGGCACAGGGGTTTCTGATTGGACATAGAGTGCGGGTGCAGGGGAGAGGGGGCAGCGCAGGTTGGTGGTGATCATGGCAGTGGTGGCCACCGTGTGTGAGCTCTGTCTCCCTTCTGTGTCCAGCTGGCTGGCTGGAAATTCCGGTTAATAGAAATGCCAATTAGTAAAATACTGGATAACAGGCTTTTACTGTACTTAAAATTGTCATAAATGACTCTATGACCTGTAGGGTACCATAAAAGTTGCCCTATATTTATAACAGATGATAATACTATTGCCAGCATGGTGCTGAGGACAGTAGGGTCTTTTCTTGGGAAAACATTGACTCTTGAAGGACACTGGTTACAAAGACTCCTGAGCCAACCATTGCAATATATGCACCCCAGCACCCTGGAGCTGGGCTTTGAAGCTCTGCCCTCCCACATCTTGCTCAGGCTGGTATCCAGTGTTTGCTCAGTCTTCCCCAAAAAGATATTGCTATCTGAGAAAGTTTTGTATTTTCAGATAAGCATCTGGTAGTTGAGTCTTTATTCTGGCTGAGTCTCTTAACTTATTGTTCATTGACTAGAAAAAAAACAATTATCTAGTTATTTCTCCATAAATGTCTTTTAGAGTTGCAACAGCTCTAGCTGGGCTGCCACTCTACCCAGAATTTCCCAAGGGTCAGGTGTGAGTATCAGCATTGTATTAGAGGAAAGTGTCTTACCATATGAAAACTAAATTGAGCAGAGCACCATAGCCAACCAGATGCAAGACCAGACATGAGAAACCTGTCAGAAAGTGGTGACATGATTGATAACAGGATTCTCGAAAAATCGAAGTGGTATGTTAGTGAAACAATATTAAAAGGACCGGAGATAGATGATACTTACTTGAGGGAGGAAACTAAAGAAAATAATCTTCCCTAATTTGGCTTGAATAAGTAGAGCTAAACCTCTGGATTTACACTCAAATTTTAACATACAGGAACTGCCAGTTGGAATGGTTAACTTCCATTTTTACTGTCAGGTCACTATTGTAATCAATTTACTAAATCTGCTTTTCAGTGAAAAACATTAATTTCCAGTAAAGCCTTGATTTTCTCATACTTCTCCAAACCACATTCCTACAATCTGAAATAATTTATTTGTAAATATATATTAAGAATGGATGGAACCTTGTGGCAATTTATGTTTAACAGCCTTCTTGAACTATCCTTCTGGCTTTTGGACTTAGATAATGTAGACACTTTGGTCCTCTTTCTCCACTGTTAATGTCAAACCAGTAGAACTCCACTGATAATTCATGTAATTACTCCTCTTATGCATTTGTGTATGATGAAAGAAACTCATTTCTCCTCCCTTAAATGATCCAGTTGGAAAAGCAAACATATTTTTCTATGTAAAATAATGTTTTATATGTTTTGAGACTAGAAAATCCTGTTAACTCCTGAAGTTCTTAGCAAGAATTGGGTTTTCAAAATAAAACTAGGGCCATTTTGAACATTTTTATTACCATTAAAATAACAAGATATGGTTATTCACAGGGAATAGAGTTACATATGTAGGAATTGATAATTGCTCTAACTAAAATAATTTTCTTAAGAAAGTTAGATGGGCCCAAAAGAGCCTAATCTAATTTTAGAATATGAATAATTTGGAAATTTTCCAAAGCTGGCTATCATTTAAACTAGGACCAGATTGACTGGTGTGATCTGGTTGCACTCTGCATTTATTAATTAAAGGTAGCCCTTTAAACTTGAAGAATTCTCATAAATCTCTGTAATTGATGTGGGAGACTGACCCTAGGCAATGAAATGAAATTAATTAGTTCAAAGGTTGATTATTTCTTGGTGGCAACAAGATATACATATTATCTGGTGGTTAAGATAATAACTACAGTAAAATCCCTGTTTTCTAGCATGAGTGAAAAGTACTTGTTCTTTAGGCTATGCCTGAAAACTAAATATATTTTAATTAATATCTATTAAAGTGTCTCATGAATAATGTTTGGTCTTCCACCAGTAGCCCAAATACCTCAGTTTTCTTTACATGTGTACAGTTAAAGTGATAAACTGAAGACAAATGGAATGAAGTAAGCTATAAAATATCATCTCATAAAAGCACATTTGGGAGTTAGTAACTACTTCTTCTTTGGACATTCCAATTTACTGGATGCTAAAGATGATAAAAGAATCTTTCTGCAGAATACTTGGAGAAATAAATCTTTCAGAAATTTCACTCCATTCTAATGTTAAAAATTATTTTTAGAAAGATGTATTTCCCATGGTACATTTACATGATGCTCATTAAGTAGTTTACTGCACAGTAAGTGCGTGCATCTACAAGTACATACATTTACTGTGCAGTAACACCCCTAATCACAAGTAAATTTGTATCTGAAAATGCAGATAGCAAATTTACTTCTGATTAGTTACTGTGGAGTAATGCATGTGTAGATGTGGCCCAGAAGCACAATTGCCACTAGTGGTGTGACCTGAGGCTAGCTCCAGTGGTTCAGGATGGGGGCATCTCCTGCTGCAGGGCTGGTCTACCTCTATGGCAGCTCCTGCCTCAGGACCTTAAGCCTGCAGGCATTTTGAGTCCTGGGGCACACCAGCAGGAAGCCTGAGGTCACTCCAGGCCCCTGTGTCCTTCTGAGCAGGACATAGCCTAACTGCCAGACTGCCTGCACCCCACTATGGATGCCTGGCACCTCACTGCTGCACACCTGCCAGGCAGGCCCATTGGTGCTATAGGCTCCAGCCAGGGCTTCCAGTACCCAGGCACAGCTACAGGAAGTTTTTAGCTGCTGGGGCCAGCTCCTGTTGCCTGCAGCCCACTCAACAGCCTGCCCTGAACCTCCCGGTGCTGTGGGACATTCCCTCAACACATGGCTGTCAGTCCCACATCAGGACCTCTGCTCTGGACACTGCAGGCAGCTGCCCAGGCCCTGCAGCACAAGGACAGCTGTGTGGAGGCCCAGAGAGCTAGCACAGGACCCCTGATAGTGATGCCCTCACCAATGCTCATGCCCACCTCTGTACATGCCACCTAGGGCCCTAAATGGTTGCAGGAGAAGACTGCCAACCTTGTGGCACTGTAGGGTTAGGTGGAAGTGCAGCATAAGTTTGAGCAGGGCACACGCTCCAATGCCCATGTCTATGAGGGGTTGTCAGGCTCAATGTGGGAGAGCAGGCATGATAGGTTGGCATGGCAGTGCCACCTAAAGGTCAAGGCCTCGAGGGCATAGAGGGTTGCCATCACTGACCACAACTGTCTGTTGGGGATTGCCTGTAAGTCCATGCCCTTTATGCAGCAAGTGACAAACATCCTCACACCCCAGGACCCATGCCACAGCTGTGGTGTGTACAGCAGCATGAATGGCCTACGCAAGCTCCAGCCATGGCCTGGCACCCACAGTGACACATTACTGGGGGAGGGCCCCTCCAGCTGCCCATTCTGCTGAGATCCCACGCTGCACCCTCCATCAACACCTCAGGGGACCCAGTGCCTGCCACAACAGATCCTAAGCTTCAGCCCCCCACCACAAGGCACAGGCAGCCATGACACAAGCCTCGGCAGCCACCAGCAGTTCCAGGCCAGGCACCCACCTGCCATGCCCCACTTTCCAAGGGCATCACCTGAAACCACATGCTGTCACCAACAGCCATGACTGTGTGGAACCACCAGCTATGCCAGCTCTGCTCATGTGGGAAGGCCCACTATGTTGGGAGGGCACTCCCCACACCTTCGCTCCCTCCCTTCCTAGCACATGTGCACTTCCCTGAACATGGGTTTCCCCCACAAAGTACACAGGGAGGTGGGAGACAGTGCAAAACTTTAATGAGCAGCTTGTGCCCCCACAGCTATGTGGGCATGGGCATCTCACACACATTGATGCTGGCAGCAATGTCCTTCCTGGCAGTGCGGGGCAGGGATGTATAGCACAGCAACAGGTAGCCCTCTAAGTCGTGGTAGCAGTTGTGGGGAAGCCCAGGCTTGCCCCCTGCACTGTTGTAGTTCAGGGTCCCATGCCAGGTGTGCAGATACACCTGGGGCACCATGGCCACTAGCAGGGGGGTGTAGTGGATTGAGCACCCTGCAGTCCCCGCAAACAGCTCCTCATGCAGTGTCCTGGTCATGTGTAGCAAGGGTACACTTGGGGCTCAGTGGTGGCAAGGGGGAGTCTGGCTTAGGGTGCCTCCCTGGAGAAAACCTCTGTGGGGAGAGCAGGGGCATGGACTGCTCCTCATCCCAGTCATCTGGGAGCTGCATGCCCCCTGAGCCTAGGTGCTATGGAATGGGTGGCAGCACAGCAGAGCATTTTGCCAGCGGGGGGGCAGTGGGCAGTAGGGTCTGGAGCCACGGCAGCAGGTGCTGCCAAGTGCCTGCCCTGTCCTGCCCTGGGAAGAGGGTGGGGCAGGCAGGCTGCCTGCAGCCAGAGGGGAGCAAGCAGGGACTGGAGCCTTAGCTGGCAGCTTCCTGGGCCTGGGCCTGCTTGCCTGATTTACCATGTTCTCTGTGCACCCGTGCATGCTCAACCCCCAAACTGAGGCTGTGAAGCTCACAGCCCCTGGTATGGAGCATCTTATCTTTGACATGTTGCAAATTCATACAAATAGCTTCTTTCTTGTGGCTCTATGGGGCATGCAGCTGCACACGGAGGAGATGCTGCACTTGGAAGCCAGGATGCAACCTTAAGGTCTCCAAAACCCACAGCTGGGGCCCTGCAGATGTGCTGGCTCTGCCAGAGGACCCTGGACAGTTGGGCTATGCAAAACAGCACCATTTTATTTCAACTTCTGTTTTGTCATTTCAACAAGGTGGTGTTACATTTTGAGTTTTGTTTAATTTTGAAAGCACTGTTCCGTTTAGTTTCATTGCACCTCTTTCACTGTTTCAGTGTTTCACCCATAGGCTACAACGGGGAAGCACAAAGTTGCCTTAACTTTTTCATTTCTTTCCTGATTCATATTAAACTTACAGGAATGATAGCCCCATTCTTAGGCCACAATGTCTGCAAAGCTTCAAGGAGATAGATGCAGGGGGTTCTGGGAAACTGCACCTCAAAGTCTTGAAAGCAAAATTTATGTCACATGTGTGTTAAGGCACAGTGGGGTGAAAACTGCAGGCCTGATATCCCCTGCTGAGGCCACAACACCTGACAAGTTTCAAGGAGATAGGTGCATGGGTGTCTGGGAAATTGCACCTCAATCTGCTGATTAGCAAAACTCATGTCCATGTGTGTGTTAAGGCACAGCAGGGTAAAAGCTGCAGGCATAGTAGCCCCTGCTGAGGCCATGAAGCCTGCCAGATTTCAAGGAGAAAGGTGCAGGGTTTTCTGGGAAACTGCACCACAGGTTGCTGACAAGCAAAACTTGTGACGTGATTGTGCGTGTGTGTTAAGTTGCACCCTCACTGGCACTGGGGCCTCTTCACAACATGGTAGCATGCCCCAATGAGGCTTCCTCCCTCCCTACAGCCTCAATCCAGTCCACCACTTTAAATGACAGCAGGTGATAACTTAGTAAGCAGCACAGTAGCACCAGCAGTGTCTCAGGCAGCCAGAGAGTCACAGTCAATATCAGAGCAGTCTTTCCCTCACTCTTTCCCCTGTGTCTCCTCATTTTCTGTTTCCCTGTAGGCAAGCCCAGTTTCAGTTTTGAAACTTTCAAAACATTTCGACTGCCCTCATTTTGTTTTGATGCTGTTTTGAAGCCCTTCATTTCATTTTGATTTCACTGTTTCAAGCCTGAAACAAGTAAAAAACACTGAAATGAAACAGATGGTGAAATTCAGCAAATCCCTACTGGAGAGAACCCTCCTTCTGAACCTCCTAGTAACATCATCAGAGGGTCAGCTTGTGGGCATTCAGTTGGGCAAAGTATGGACAGGTGATGGGCAGGCAAAGGACATGGACTACAAAGACACTTTGGACTGGTCAGACCAGGAGTTCCAATCTTAGCTACTGGCCCTGGGGAGTGAGCAGGTATAAGTACTGCAGGAGCAGGTGGTGGTCCTGGGCAAGGCAGGGCAGTGCAAGCCACAGACAATGACTACTGGGTGCTGGACACCATTCTGGCAGTTGCCTTCATGATAATCAGTGCTCAATCTCCAACCTTAGCCATGCCTGCCCCCTGGCAGCCACTCACCACCAAGCACCAGAAAATAAGACATCTTTAAAAAGGTAATTGAGATGCTTCAAAAAAACCTGAATTGGGCAATGAGATTGGCAATGAAATTCATCTTCCACATATATTTTTGACTGTTTATATATGACATTTTCAAGTACGATTTGTAGTATTTCATAGGATTATAAGATTATATGAAAGTGGGACTGAAAGGGGCCTCATCTTGTCCAGCCCCTTGCTCAAGGCAGGATCATCCATTACTTATTAAATCACGTCTGATTAATTGTGGGTCATTTTTCCAGTCTACCCACATCATTCTGGATGCTAGCCCAACCTCCAAAGTATCTTCAACTCAACCTAATTTGATGTCATCTACAAATTTGCTAAGCATCCCATTGTCCAAATCATTAATGCAGATAGTAAACAATACCAGACCTAGGACAGACCCCTAAGGAACCCCACTTGATATCTGCTACCAGTTAGATATTGAGCTATTGCTGACTATTCATTGAGCATGATGATCTAATGAGTTATGTATCCACACTACAGTAATTTCATCTAGTCAGTATTTCTTTGCTAGTTAGCGAGAGTCACTTGAGAGACAGTATCAAAAGCCTTGCTAAAGTCAAAGTGCTTTCCCTTCGTCCACAGAGCCTTTTACCTTATCGTAGAAGAAAATCAGGCTGGTCAGGCATGATTTAATTTACTCTTGATTAATCCATGCTGGATGTTTCTGATCACCTTGTTCTCCTCTAAGTGCTTCAAAATAGATTCCTTGAGACCTGCTCCATACTCTTTCCAGATATCGAGGTCAGGCTGACTAGTTTGTAGTTTCTCAATTTTTTTTCCCCTTTCTTAAAGATAGGCACTATTTTTGTCCCTTTCCAATAACAGTGATGCTCAACTTTTGGACTCATGGCCCAGTTCACTGTGTGTCACTGTGTGGGCCAGATCAGACTCCAGGCACTAGGATCAGCTCTGCAAGCCTGGATTGGGCCCCACACAACTGTGGCTGGATCCCACACCACCTCCTCAGGATTGGGCTCTGAGGCCCCATGCTGCCTCCACCCTGTCCTGCACATCAGGATCAGGCTCTCGGGCCCGCACAACCTTTTTCCAGTCCCCTGTCCTGGGATTGGGGCCTGGTGCCACTGACTCTGTCTTGCCCTATGAAATGGGATTGGAGCTCCAGGGCCAATGCCACTTCTGTTTGATCCCTTGTGCTGAGATTGGGGCCCCAAGATCCTGCACAGTTTCTGTTCAGCCTTGCATGCCATGGTCAGGCCCCACACTATCCTGAGCACCCAACGTAGCATCCAGGACCATTGACCAATGATATGACACCAGGGGCCATATCTGGCCTGCAGGCTGGGTGTTGAGCACCAGTCCTGCCAACTTGAAAGAATCTAGTTTTTCTACTCATCCCTAACCTGTCCCACCATTATTCTAAGCTGTTAGCCTTCACCTCTGTTTTTGCTTCCAACTGCATTCATCATTTGGTAGCTGACCTTATTTGCAAAGATTGAAGTTAAAACAAGACATTAAATACCTCAGCCTTTTCTGCATCATCTGTAGCTAGATTGCTTTGTGCATTCTGTAAGGGGCCTACAGTTTCTTTAGTCTTTCTTTTACACTTGACCCTTGATATTTGCATTGTCTGTATTGTTCTAATAGGATGTTTTGATCTCTTTGTTTAGCCAGGATATTCATGCATTCTGATTTTTTCTAGAGATGGTTTTCTAAGTCTGTTGCATGTAAATGTATCACTTTGGTCTTTAGAAACTAGAAGAGAATTGCAGAATGTCTCAATCTCAAGCCAAATACCATTTGCCTGTTGCCAATATGTTATACATTTGGAGAGCAATAGAAGAAATAATAGTTGCTATGGTTTTTCTGTCATCTGCCTAAGTCTCATGCACAAGCTCAGACTGGCTCAGCTCCTGGTTAGGAATCTGTAAAGACATAAGCATATTTCCTGCTAATAGTGACTTCCATACTGGCTTCACACTGTCCTTACTCATTTCTCTGTATGTGTCCAGAAACATGGCGATTCCATCAAATCCCTTCCTACTTCCAGAGGAAGTAGGCTTTTAAATATAAAACTCTAAACTGTCTACTTTATCAGTCCTAGGTACTACTTTGGTTTCCATAACCATAACTGAGTGCCTCCAAAGTAATTAAAATTAAAAATAAAAATGCTCTCTTTCTTCTTCCCAAGCACATAGGAGAAACTGTCTGATTGATTAACGAGAGGCTTTGTTTCCTTAGTTAGGTTTATTATATTAGTGCTTATCTAATTGCAGAAATTGATTTTGAAGGAGGAAATTCCATAGAGTAGACAGAGATCCTGTGAAAATATTCTTTCCTGTATTCCTGCTTCCTTCTGTTGAATGACAGCTTCATTTTTCTATTACAGGAATCAGCAACCTGCAGCCTGTGGAGATGATCCAGTCTGCAGACATGTGGCTTCTGTGGCATCCCGCAGACAGGGGCTTTGGCAATGGTCACTTTCCCTGTGCTAGTGCAGGGAAAAGCAGATACAATGGATGCAGAATAAAACAGTGGTGGCTGTTTTCTCTATGCTGGTGGCACTTGTTCTCCTTGTACCAATGCAGAGAGAAGCAGCAGTGGTGGATGTTTTCCCTGTCTTGTCAGTGGGCACTTACCCCATGATGGGGTAGGAAAAAAGAAGTTGGGATAAAAGCAGGGAGAAGCGGCACTAGCAGGCATTGCAAAAAGCATTCGTAGCACATGCTTTGTCCATGCCAGCAGTGGATACTTTCTCCATGAAGTCCTGTAGAAAGAGAGCATGTGATTACATCATTAAAAAGTATAGCACAACACATACATATTAGGAGGTCAAATTAAGATGATCCAGATAAATTTAATGCTGGTATTTGCTAAGTTTTGACTGTTTTACTTAACAGGCATAATATTCTTTTAATGCAGGATTTTTGGATGTAGTAGCCTTTATAGGTTAGCATACGAACCCAGTGCAGACTGTTGCATTTAAATCTAAAACAACTTCCTGTACTGTAAATACCAAAGCTGTCATTTATGATTCAAATGTGCTTTGCCATTAGTAGAGCTTCTAATTTCAGTGCTGAATCATAAGACAATTATCTTGGAAATGGAAGTAAAATGGAGAGGAAGGTAATATATCTCATATAATTGGAGAACAAGAGAGATCAGTGAGATGTTAAAAGTGATAAATATTCGACAACTAAGCAAAGCAATCCACCAAAAAAAAAAAAAAAAAAAAATCAATATAATCATTAAAGTTTGTTTTTTTAAGTAGAGGTATTTAAATAGCTAATTAATTTCAAGATATTTTAATTTTGCAAAACTTGATTTTAAATTAGTAACTGATTTTGTTTTAGTATCTGATATCTCCTGATCAAGCTTTTTATCCAGAGAAAAGAAAGGCTTGAGGTTTTGAATTCTAAACTGAAGATACTGTATTCATTCAATGAGATGTACCTTGACTTAGTTTGCCTTAACATAATACAATACAATTTCTGCTGCCTCACTTGACATTTAAGCTAACCTCAAAGTGTGGTAAATACTGCTATTTGCTTCTACTTAATAGCCTTCAGTTTCTTGAAGAGAAGCAAAGAGATCAAAACCACTTTTTACCAGATGGAGGCCCTGAGCTTTAAGCAGAACTCCCTATTGCTGGCAGTGATGATTTCTATTTAAAAATTGATGGCACAATATGGCCCATCATTATTATTTTACCTACTGTTATTGAAATAAATTCAAGGTGACAATTTAATATAACAGGGGTTATTTATTAGATTTCGTTAAGCAAACAAGAATTAAGTATAGACTGTAATGCAGAAATGAAGGAATGTTGAAAGAATTCCAGCAGTTTATCTGCTCATTTGTATTTCATCTTGGTTTTTGCCATGTTTTGTAAGTTGTTTATAAACCTCCATCAGTACCAATAGAAATGGGATAAATACTGGATATGTGTTAGGTCTGATAGTCTCTAAAGTATATAAATGTCTACATCTATCTTGCAGAGTACGTCACTGATGGATCTCAAAGCCATGTTCCTAAGAAGTAAAGTATTGTTCTACCATTTTACAATTGAAGAAATGAAAGAGAGGAAATGATTTGCCCAAGGAGTTTGATGGTATTGACAGGACTAGATCTTCTGGCTTCTAATCATAGCGGTATTCTCAATGGGGTACGTAAGAAGAGGAGGACATTTTAAGGGCTCTCTGCATGTGCATGCTGATGAGGGGAAGAATTTTTCTTTGAGAAACAGCTTACACTTTGAGTTCTGTCTTTGTAAAGAGTAAGAAACTATGGGGCATTTATACACATGCTCCAGGAATGGAAAGGGGATGCTTTAATTAGAGTGGCTCCGAGAGCTGCTCTAATTAAAAGCACCCTGAGCTTTATGGGTATCAGTGTCCCCTTACTGAAAAATGGTGGTGGGGCTCTTAAATAAAGCCCATTTAACAAGCTTTATTTAAAGTGCCCCCACCAGCATTTTTCAGTGTGGGGATGCTGATACATGTGACGCTAAAGTCTGTTGGAATGTGGTAATTATCATGCTCCAGCAGACTCACTTAATCGTGTCTGCTCCAACACACTATAATTACAGTATGTCAGAGCAGCCTCACTGCATAGGTGGCCTTAGATGTGCAACATTGGCCATGTTCTAAGTTGGCCATGCTCTGTCTGATTGATTGGACATACTCTAAGTTACTATATCAGTTATCTTTTCCTGATTTTTTGGTATCATTTTTCTGTGATCTTAATTTTTCTATGCAGTTTCTTGCTTCTGGAGTTCTGTTAGTAATGTAGTTGTATGCTTGCACTGAATGTAGACTAGTAGCAAAGGTGTAACATTATAAATATCACTTACAGAAGTTATAAACAGTCAGGGCAGCATAGTAACAATCCCTGTCATTCAGAGGGACACAGAATTCTTAGGGAATTTAGAGTCAATGACCCTGGCACATTACAACATCAGCTATAAGCATCATAACTGGGCATGTCTACGTGCATTCCAATGATGCCTTTGTCACTGTGCTGTCATTTAGGATTTTCTTTTGGAAAAAGGAACAGCTCATACTGCATTGTGTGCACTGTACATGGTTATTTTTAGTTGCTATGTTGCTGTAGCAATGCACTACAACAAAGGAGTGCACTGCTATGGCACCATAGCTGTGGTGTCATGGTTTGTAACCCCTGATGCTGCATCATTGTAATGTATTGCTATGGTGACCTAGCATCATGTGTAGACTTGCCCGCTTGAGGATCATCATGGTAGCAGATAGTCAGGGAACACTAGCTTCTTATTGCAGGACTGAAAAAAAAGAAGAAGTTATGTTCAGTCACTACCCTATGGACACATAAGGTGTGTCTACAAGTTCATTAATGCACCTTAAATATTGCGTATTTAGTTTAGTACTTGCTTAATAAAGTACTAACTATGCACAGTACCTATTGTTATTGCACAATAGTGCTGGCACATGGTTATTTAGTAATGCTCACTGTGCTTTAGCCTAATAACACTGCACAATAGGGTATTAGAATAGTTTTTGCCATGAAACACTTCTGAACAGTGTTGTATGGTTAATGCACACTAAGCATATCATTTTGATGCACCCATACAGTATACTACTGTATACCAGCTGACCTTTTTTTTTTTTTTTTTTTTTTTTTTACAGGTCACATGTCTCTTGTATCTAAAAAAATTTTAATGTAGCCAGATCTTTCATACCTGTTCAGAATAATAATACCCTGTAATCAAGAGATAAGAAATAAACATTTCTGGATATGTTCAGGGTATAATATACAAGACCTTAAAGTTTACTCTGGCCTTAAGTTCTGCAGACATGATTCATTTAACTCATCTGCTCGAACTTTTGTCTAGTGATGATCAAGGTTACCTCTAAGGTGCACACATATATGGCTGCATACAACTAGAAGTGTGGCCATGCACAGCCTTTTCAAAGGCGCGCACCAAGAGACCATGGGGTGGGAGCCTGGCATGGGCTCCACCGGCTCTGGGAAAGTGCTGTGCTCCCCCACATCAAGGCCAGGGAGTGGAGCACTTTCCCAGAGTCAGTAGAGCCCGCGCCAGCCCCCTGCCCCAGCCTCCATCCCTGGCTTACCTCACCTCAGGCAGGAAATGCTGCCTGCCCCAGTGAGGGTCCGCCGGCTCCGGGACACTGTTCCACCCCCCCAGCACAGCCTTGGGGAGTGAGGACACATGTGACATCAGGGCCAGGGAGCTGAGCAGTGTCCTAGAGCTGGCAGAGCCTCACTAGGGCAGGCAGCGGCTTCTCCCTGAGGTGAAGCAAAGCAGGGATGGAGGCTGGGGCAGAGGGCTGGCTACAGGCTCTGTGGGCTCCGGGGAAATGCTTCACTCCCTGGCCCTGATGTAGGGGAGTGGAGCACTTCCCTGGAATTGGTGGAGCCCACACCAGTCCCTGGCTTCCAGCCTCTTGGCTCCAGCCCCCAGTCACAGCCATAGCCCCCGGCCTACAGGCCCCATCCCCTTTTGATAAGTGTCCCATGCCAGACTGAGGTAGCCTGCTCATGGACTGAGAAGGCATGCTCACGGACGAGTACTCCTTAGAGGGAACATTGGTGATGATCCAAAACATGGACAATGTGCACATCATGATCCAAATTCTTTTCTCAGTTACAGAATTTGCAAATTCTGTATAACTACAAAATAAATTGAATCATTCCAGAATTAAAGGCTAGATACAGTCATTCTTTTAGGAAGGCCTTTAACACTGTCTCTCACCCCATTCTCATTAAAAAACTAGGGGACTGTGGTGTTGACACCTACACAGTCAAATGGGTTGCTACCTGGCTGGAGGGCCACACCCAGAGAGTGGTGGTGGATGGGTCATTTTTGATCTGGAGGGATGTGGGCAGCGGGGTCCCCAAGGCCTGGTCCTTGGGCCCACACTGTTTAACATCTTCATCAGTGACTTGGACAAGAGGGTAAAAAGCACCCTGTTTAAATTTGCTGACAACACTAAGATATGGGGGAAGTGGGCATGCTAGAAGGGAGGAATAGGCTGCAATCAGACCTAGATAGGTTACAGGGGTGGGCAAATGAGAACAGGATGGGTTTCAAGACTGACATGTGCAAAGTGATGCACCAGGGGAGGAAGACCCAGCAGCATACCTATAGGGTGGGGAACTCCCTTCTCGTCAGTGCTGAGGCAGAAAAGGATCTTGGAGTCATCATTGATGCCAAAATGAACTTGGGTCGGCAGTGTGGGGATGCATTCAGGAAGGCCAACCATACCTTGTCATGCATCCACAGATGCATCTCAAGCAGGTCCAAGGAGGTGATCCTCCTGCTCTGTGCGGCACTGGTCAGGCCGCAGCTGGAGTACTGCGTCCAGTTCTGGGTGCCGCACTTCAAGAGAGATGTGGACAACGTGGAGATGATCCAGAGGAGGGCCACTCGCATGATCAGGGGGCAGCAGGGCAGGCCCTACGAGGAGAGCCCACGGGACTTGAACCTGTTGAACTTCCACAAGAGAAGGCTGAGAGGGTGGGATCTAGTGGCCTGTTACAACTAGTCAGGGGGGACCAGCAGGCATTGGGGGAGTCCCTGTTTCCCCGAGCACTACCAGGAGTGACTAGAAATAACGGTCACAAGCTGGCAGAGGGTAAATTCAGACTAGACATCAGGAGGTGCTACTTCATTGTCAGGGTGGCTAGGATCTGGAACCAACTTCCAAGCGAAGTGGTGCTGGCTCCTACCTTGGGGGTCTTTACGAGGAGACTAGATGAACACCTTGCTGGAATTGTTTGACCCCAGTACTTTTTCTTGCCATGGCAAGGGGTCAGACTTTATCTGCTCAATTTCCTTTCAAACCTAACAACTATTAAACTATGAAACTATAAAAAGCCTGTACCTGAATTGATTCCGTCTTTGCAGGTTAGTCTAACCTGACTAGACTGAATGGGATTGAAACTGGACAGGCATTTCTGTGGACCGAGGAAATTCAGACACATGTCTACAGTGCGTCAGGCTAGAATCTGGGGCCGGCGCACTAGAGCCGCCTTCCCTTCACTTCTGCAGGAAGCTTGTGGCCTGGCCCTGGCAGGACTCTCTCATTAGTGAGGTCTTCCTGCACAGTCCCAGGCTTTTCCCCACTGGCTGCTCAAGGGGCAGGAGTGTTGCTAGCCCCCAGCTCTGGGCTAGCACTCTGAGGCAAAGTGGGGGGGGGGGGGGTGCAGTGCATGCATCTGTTGGTGATACAGAGCTTTTCAATCTTCCTCCCTGCTTCATCAAACTGCAAAAAACTGACAGGTAAGCAAGCCAACTGGGAACTGATAGTGATAACAATCTTTACCACCCAATTAGCAAAACAATGGCCTCTCTCCATTACTTCAAACTTTTTAAACAGCTTACCAACTGACCTATTGATTAGCTCCACACAGCCCTAAGCAGTCACTGTTCTGTCTGCCTGCCCCACTGAAACTGGAGAGACAAACACACACACCTCTCGACATTAGCTAGCATACCACATGCCTAGGGTCCAGGCTGTATGAGATGGGGGGGGGGGCTTTCCTGCTTGAGCAGTGGGAGCGGGGGGAAGGTTGGGGAAGGGGGAAGTTAGGGAGACCCTGCTGTGACTGCAGTCTCTGCTGGAGCCTTACACAGCACTAGCTAGCATACCACATGCTGGCTATAGTCCATGCTGTGGCAGAGAGGAGGAAGGGATCCCTGCTTAAGAAACAAGTGGTGAAGGGGTGGTGGGAGGGGGGCACAGGGAAGCCAGCAGATTCTGCTGTGCCTGCAAGTTTCTGCCAGAGTTCTGGCCAAGGAGCAGAGGGGAGGGGTCAACCGTGCTGTGGGGCAGAGAGCTCTGCCCAGGCCAGCCGAGTGAGCATACCAGGATGCTGGGGCACTCTGATTTAACTTAACCCAGCGAGGGGTGTGGGACAGACATGCTATTTGGACATGTTATTTGGCAAAAAGAATTAATGCAATCCAAAAAGAAGCAAAGTTGTCAGGGCAAAATGTGCGTTGCACACTACACATTTTTCTTTGCTTTTCAGTGCCACAAAGAGACTTCTGATATATCAGTTTCTCATGGCTTTCCAAATCGGTATCACATTGTATTTGTTCTCTCCTGCTTTCAGGCATCAGTCAAAATGTGATGGTGGTAGCTCAGAGTAATTGACACCAAAAGGAACCACAGTTGTCCACATTTCTCTTGGTGATAACTGTCTACGAGTGAATGATTATATAAAGCACAGAAAGAGAAAGGTAAAATGTTCACAGTGAAGCCTGAATCCAGGAGAAACTTTGTCTTCAAATATTGTTATAAACATCAAAAGTAGTCCAATTTTGAATAATGCACTAGCTCTTACATAAACCTTACAATTTAATCTTTGTTTGAAGCAAACCTTCTGCTTTTTTAGGGTGGTTCCACACTTTTCCTCAGAGAAGGCTGCAAGTTTCATTAGACAACCATGTGAAAAACAGTTGTTAAAAAATAGTTGTTTCTCATTCTTAACCAAGGATCATGTATGGCTTGATGGACATTCAGTGGCCTAATTAAGAATTAATTGGATCATTTGAAAGCTGATTCACTCTCCCCACCCCATAACAACAACCTAGCAACCCCTCAGTCTTCCTGGGAATAAGCTGAGTCTTTTGCCCAGAGCTGGGTGGAAGCCATGGGCTAAATTCAATTAAATGTGGTTACCAGTAGTTAATTGAAATATCCCCATACCATCTGGCCCTATTTGCCCAAAGCATTGCCAGCTCTTCTGTGGCCAGGAGGCTTCATGAGGGCTGCAATTTTCCTCTGGAGCCCTCTCTGCCCCCTGTGTTCCAGTCCTAGGGCAGGGGATTGGGCTGAATAGGGCAGAACTATGCAGAGCCACTGATCCAAGCCCAGGTAGCTGGCACCACACAGGGCAGTGCTGCCAAACCTGGCCAATCTGCTGTCAGAACTTCCCCGCCCCAAAACCAATCTTTACCCCCTCTACCTTCCCTGGGGTGTGCTATGTCTTTCATTCAGATGTTGGCAAAAACTGCAGGAAAATTCACTTAACTGCATTTCTTGGTGGTTAATGGAAATTTTCCCATGCTCCCAGGCTGCATTGCCTTAAAGCATTACTGACTTTCCTCTGGCTCAGGGGCCATGGAAACCTTGCCTTTTCCCAACCCCATCCCAGGGCTCTGGTCTCCTTCAAGGCATCTGGCCAGTGTAGACCTGACAGGGCTTATGGGAAACAAGGCAAGGCAGCATTGTTAAAATTAAATTAGCTACACTTAGGTCAACCATGGTTAGGCAAAAGTAGCATTGCTTAGGTCAGCTTTCCCATAGTTTTTGCCCAGCTCTGGGGGAAACTGAGGCATGAGGAGGCTGTGGTAGGATAAGATGTAGGCTAGCTAGGGCAGGAAAACTGAGGCATAGAGGATAGCAATGGGGAAAGATGGAGACTGGCTCAGCTGACTGAGATGGAGAAACTGAGGCATGGGAGGCCATGGTGGGGAAAGTCTCAGGCTGTCTAGACTGGCTGGAATGGGGTAACCAAGGAATGGGAGATAACAAGAAAATCCTATGAAATCCATTTTACATAAGGAGCTCATTTCATAACAGTGTAAACATTTTATTTCTTCAAATAAAACCACATGTGTTCAAGTTGCAAACTACTGTGGGGTCGTGTGGGTGCAAACCAGTTTCCCCATCCCATCTAGCTCAGCAAACCTGCACACTTCCATACCAGGGTGCCTTATGCCTCAGTTTTTCCATCTCAGCCAGCTGAGGCATCCTGTGCCTTCCCCATTTGCTAACCAAGCCTCAATTTTCCCCAGAGCTCAGGAAAAGCTGTGGGACCATTCACCTAAGAATGGAAACTCTGGCTAACTGAGTTTTGCCCCTGCTGCCTGCCTTTTTTCTTAGAATCGTCTCAAGCTCTGCCCTGGCCAGGACTCTCAAAGGGGCCTATAACAGATTGCCCTCCCCAGCCATCCATGCCTTACGTGGGGTGCCCTTGGAGCCCTCTTTGGAATTATTCTGTTCTGCCCTAATCTCTCCTGCCACGTCTTGATGGAAATTGTTATGCGAGCAGGAGACTGCCTATAATATTGCGTATGTTGGAGTCTATCCTAGAATGGCTTCACCCCCTTTTTTTCTAGCTAGGCCTCCATGCCCAAACCCACTAAACAGGGTTTGAATCCGAGGCTCTAGCTTTTTCTTCCAGTGCCTGGAGTCTCATGGCTACCTTTTCTGCTCCCTTCTGGAGCCCAGCACTCCCTGGCCCTGAGGCACAGGTGCCAGCCCCAAAGCAAGTTGAAAATGCGGGTTCAACCCCTGAACCTGGCACATATCCACAAGGGGTCAGCAGGGGAGATTATGCTTAGGGGCAATCAACATGGGTTCATTAGTGGCAGGTCCTGTCAGACCAACTTGGTGGCCTTATATGACCAGATCACCAAATCCTTAGATGCAGGGGTAGCAGTGGACATAGTCTTCCTGGACTTTCGGAAGGCATTTGACACTGTCTCTCACCCCATTCTCATTAAGAAACTGGGGGACTGTGATGTTGACACCTACAGAGTCAAATGAACTGCCAACTGGCTGGAGGGCCACACCCAGAGGGTGGTGCTGGATGGGTCATTTTCAACTTGTAGGGATGTGGGCAGTGGGGTTCTGCAGGGCTCGATCCTTGGGCCTGCACTGTTCAACATCTTCATCGGTGACTTGGATGAGAGGGTAAAAAGCACCCTGTTCAAATTTGCTGATGACACTAAGATGTGGAGGGATGTGGGCATGCTAGAAGGGAGGAATAGGCTGCAATCAGACCTAGACAAGTTACAGGGGTGGGCGGATGAGAATAGGATGGGATTCAACACAGACAAGTGCAGGGTGATGCACCTGGGGAGGAACAACCGGCACCATACCTACAGGTTAGGGAACTCCCTTTGTGTCAGTACAGAGGCAGAAAAGGATCTTGAAGTCATCACTGATTCCAACATGAACATGGGCCGGCAGTGTGGGGATGCAGTTAGGAAGGCCAACTGCACCTTGTCATGCATCCACAGATGCATCTCAAGCAGGTCCAAGGAGGTGATGCTCCCGCTCTGTGCGGCACTGGTCAGGCCGCAGCTGGAGTACTGCATCCAGTTCTGGGTGCCACACTTCAAGAGAGATGTAGGCAACATGGAGATGGTCCAGAGGATGGCCACTCACATGATCAGGGGGCAGCAGGGCAGGCCCTATGAGGAGATGCTATGGGATCTGAACCTGTTCAGCCTCCACAAGAGAAGGCTGAGGGGGTGGGATCTAGTGGCCTATTACAAACTAGTCAGAGGGGACCAACAGGCACTGGGGAAGTCCCTGTTCCCCTGTGCATTACCAGGAGTGACCAGGAATAACAGTCACAAACTGGCAGAGGGTAGATTTAGCCTAGATACCAGGAGGCTCCTGCATCTTCACTGTCATGGTGGCTAGGATCTGGAACCAACTTCCAAGAGAAGTGGTGCTGGCTCCTACCCTGGGGGTCTTTAAGAAAAGACTAGATGTACACCTTGCTGGGGTCATTTGACCCCAGTACTCTTTCCTGCCATGGCAGGGGTCGGACTTGATGATCTGCTCAGGTCCCTTCCGACCCCAGAAGCTATGAAACCTGCACTCTGTCAGTCCAAACACAAAAACCTGCACCCGAGTTATACGAGGCCTCTCTGGCATTTTTAACATTGTCCTTTGAAAGCCGGGATTTGAGTCACCCCAAAAAAACTACACTATCCCTGGTGCCAGGGTCTGTGCCCCCCAAAGCTGTGCCCTCACTGCGCTGGGTTCCCACTCTGTAGTGGGTCCCCAAAATGAGGCTTACTCTGTCCCCTAATAGCCTTACCCAAACCACCGATGTTACTCAATAATCACAAAAAATAATAATAATAATAAAGCAAAGCAACAGCGCAGCTTACATGAACCTTTTTCGGGCCTCGTCTCCACACCGTCAGCTACGGTCCTGGCTGGGGTGCAGCCGCCAGCTTTCAGGGCATTACATAACTTCCCCCTTCCTGCCGAGGGCCACTCCCCAAGCTTCTTCATGCAGTTCTCAGAGGCACTGCTTCCTCTTCGGCTGCTGGCCCCTTACTACCATTCAACCCAGGGTTTTTATAGCTGTGCATCTTCTGGTCAGCTGACTAGCCATCCAGGTTCCGCAGTTAACCTCTTCCTCACCAGCCCTCCAGGCCCAGAAAGTTCTGGCCTTAAAGGGACGCACCTGTTTTCTTGTAACAGGGTTAGGGTTTCCTGTTACAGGGACCAATGCCCTTGGAGTGGGGGTGAGGGGAGAGGGATAGATTTTGGGAGTCCCTTATTCAGGGGAAAGCCAGTACTGCTTTAGATAAACACAGCTGAGCAGTATGGGAAGATTTCAATCAACTTTTAATAATGGTACTTAAGTGAACTTTTCCACAGCCTTTGTTGAGCCCCTTACCTATTTTTTCTTTGGTGGCTGGGATTGTCCCTGGGAGTGCTGTGACCTGGGGGCACACCTCTCACATCTGAGCTGGATTATTTCAAGCAGCTTGATAGCTGAATCTGCATTAGCAGGTCTAACTTTGCACTCATAGGGAGCTGGTTGTGGGGCAAGTAGCACCATGGTCCACCCTCCCATCTTATCATTGCCATTTAGGTTCCTTTCTGTGGTGCTATCACTCTGCTGTTAGGATGAAGGTATGTGGGAGGCTGGTGGCATTTCCAGTCACCCAAGACAAGGGAAGGGATGCCCCTGCTGGTGTGCTCTGCAGATGATATACCACTTAGACTTCTGTTCCTTGCTTGGCATAGGCTACACTGGGGGATGCCAGGTCCTGGACAGTTGGAAAGCTGGAGTATGGGGAGGTGTGCACATAGCACAGATAAACAGTTTCCCCATACTCCCACTGGCCATCTGACAACTACCGTCTGGCAGCCCACATCAGTTTGAGGATAGTGTTGCTGCCTGATTCAGGTGGAGGAGGCTCAGTAGCTAGAGTTGTCTGCTGCCTCACTGCAGGCATACAGACATGCACCACTGCAGCAGTACTCACTCTTTCTGCACCCTTTATGTCTTGGAGCCTCCCAAGCAATCTTATTCCAGGGCAATTTCTGGGGAGTGAAACAAGCAGAAATGTTCTTAAGATTGTTTCTGAGGGATAAAACGTGTGTGGATCCTGCCTTCATTCCCACACAAACACTGAAAGGTATACAGACAATGGTGCATAGATAGCAGACTTTGAAATTGTACTGAACTTTTAAGATTTTATGAGAGGAAATTCAGCTTGTCTCCTTCTTTGTGGGCATTTTAACAGGATAGAAAGATCCATACAGAATGTCATCATGATAAGTGTACTCTTGGCCACCTACTCTCAGCTACCTGTTGCCCCTGCCTTCCCTCCCTCACAGGAGAAGCCCCCCTAAAAACATCCCTCTCCCATCCCTGTTTCAGGGTAATGCTTCTCTGTCTGATATCTGTTTGGCAAGAGTATCCCACTAGCATGGAGCAGACTTCTTTGAGCTTGCAAGTGGTAACTCCATAAGAAATACCCTTCTGTTTCTGCATGCTACCGTGCCAATGCATGTCCTGGAAGGATGGAGGGGAGCCATTTGTTATGGAAGCTCTTTCCTAAGGTTGACCATCCCATGAAATGTATGTGATGACATGGGAAACTTCTTATGCCTGAGTTACACCTTGCAAACTCTGGCAGACTTCTTGGCAGTGAAAGCAATGATCAATAATGTCCTGCAGAGGAGCTCACTTCCTTCCCCACATAGCAGTCATCCTGCCTTCCCAAAAGATCTCTTTTGTGCAATAAAGGTTCATCCCAAACAACCCCAAGCTGTGTGGAATCCCAGAGAACAGCACCTTTCACTGCCACTCAAATCATCCCCCTGTAGTGAGAGAAGTGACTACTGTTCTAAAAGATCATAATGTTCTCTGCAACTAGTCTGGCCAGGTAGAGACTGCCATGGGTAGAGAGTGCCTTTTGGGGGTGGGAATGTAGGGCCTTATGTATAATAAAGTATTTTACTTGTGTATTCCTGTATGTTTATGCCCCAAGAGGTGTTCTGGCAGTGGGGCTTGCAGGGGGAAGCTATGACTCCCATAGGGCTACCTGGCTAGTGTAGAACCAGCGATGCTGAAGAAATGGGCTTGCCAACCATTGTTACCGGGTTGTTCATATCCATCTGCTTGAAGAGGACCTCTGAGCTTCCCCATCTTCTGCATTGTTCTGGGTTTGAGTTTATGTCAGACTTGAGTCACTAGCCTGACTGAGGAATTTGAGACTATTGCTCCCTGTTATCTGTCTCCACTGGATATTCAGATAGTTGAAGGGTGGTTACGAAGAGGAAGGAGCTAGACTGTTCTTGGTGGTGGCAGATAGGAGAACAAGGAACAATAATTTCAATTTTCAGCAAGAGAAGTTTGGATTACATATTAGGAAAAACTTTCTCACAAGGAGGGTAGTAAAGCACTGAAACAGGTTACCCAGAGAGATTGTGGAATCTTCATCCTTGGATGTTTTTAATATCCAGCTAGACAAAGCTTTGGCAGGGATGATATAGTTGGGATAGTCCTGCTTTGAGCATGGGGCTGAACCAAATGATCTATTCAGGTCCCTTCCAGCTCTAATTTTCTATGATTCTATAATAACAAGCCCATGGATCAGTCATCCTCATACTCCTTTTTAACATTTTTGGTAGTAGGCAGTAGGGCTGTGCAAAATGGGTGTGTTTCAATTCAGTTTTGGATTCACCCATTTTGGAGGACAGTGATTTGTTTCAGTATTTCAGATCACTGTCCTATTTCATTTTGGCCGAATCTCCTCCAAATTTGTTTTGAATGGGCTGCAAGGGAAGCTTTGCACAGGCCTACCCAGCCAGGCAGGGCTGCAGGGCACCAGCAGGGAGCAGGACAGGGACATAGGTGGCTCACCCAGGGGAAAGGGAGGGCCACTGACCTCCATGCAGGTGAAGAGACCCGTGCACAGATCACTGATCCCCATCACACTGCATCATGGGGTAGGGAAGTAGCACAGAGTGATGAAAAATCATGGTGGTCCCTGTTGTGTGACTTGGTTCTGCAGGGAGCAGAGATCTGCACTGGACGTCTCCTTGCTGCTGCTGCCCACCCTGTGCTGCCCCAGCAATATGGGACTGTGTGGGGTAGGAAGCCACAGCAAGAAGACCTTGGCACAGATCTGTGCTCCCTACAGAGCCAGGTTATGCGGCAGGGATTCTCTAGCTCCCATTTCAATTCCCCAGCCCCCTGTTCAATTCCCTAGCTCCCATTTTGATTCCCCAGCTCTTCCTGGAGGTGTGTGCCCCTCAATCAGCTGAAACTCCACACACAGATCGGGGGCCTGCACCCCCTGGGAAGAGCTGGGGAAATGATCAGAGAGCTGCAGAATCAAACTGGAAACTAGATGTCAATATCAGAGCAGTCCTCCCCTCCCTCTTCTTTAGTTTTGTTTCCCTGCAAGCCTGGTGCTGAAACACCAAAATTCTCTGAAACATTTCCAAAACATTTCATAGCCTTCCGATCTGTTTTGGAACTTTCAAAGCCCTCTGTTTCAATTCAGATTTGGGGTTTCAGGTGCTAAAACGGTCCAAAACACTTCTGAAACAAAACAGCTGCTGAAATTTTGCACAGCTCTAGTAGGCAGTAGCATGGAAGTGACTTTGTTATCATCTTTGTTCTTATTGTCATTCCACAGCCACAGCAGGCCTGCAAGTGTGTAGTGCTTGGTGTGACAAAGAGCAACAGTATGGTTATCCTTGAAGATCTGGAACAGCTCATTGCAGTAAGAGGCCACAGTCCTCATTGCACCCAGGGCCTTTTGGTCTGCTAGTATCAAACATACTGGAACCTCAAGTACTTTATTTTACTGCAGATCTGCAGCCAACTGATGCCCCCAAGCTACCATCTAAGCCATGGTGTACATGTAGACTGCCTAGTTCTGTCTTTGCTATTTTTGCCTGCAGTATTGTTGATGATGGTTCTCTCCTCATCTTCAGATCATGATGAGGTCCAGCACCTCAGCACAATACCAGTTTGAGGCCTGCCTTGTGGGATCCAAGGGGGACATCCTCTGGCTCAGTTTGGTTCACTAAAGTAGATTATGGCTGTTTATATGGGTCACTTGAGTACCAGTGACAAACTGTGAGGATGCCAGTGGGTGCTTGATGTGGTGCCATTAGAGCCATCAGGGTTGGTTTCATAGTTTCATAGTTTCATAGTAGCTAGAGTCGGAAGGGACCTAGGTAGATCATCCAGTCCGACCCCCTGCCTTAGCAGGAAAGAGCACCGGAGTCAGATGACCCCGGCAAGGTGCTCATCTAACTTCCTTTTAAAAATCCCCAGGCTAGGAGCCTGCACCACTTCCCCTGGAAGCTGGTTCCAGGCCCTAGCCGCCCTGACTGTGAAGTAGCGCCTCCTAATATCTAATCTAAACTTACCCTCCGCCAGTTTGTGACCGTTATTCCTGGTCACTCCTGGCAGTGCACGGGGGAACAGGGACTCCCCCAATACCTGCTGATCCCCCCTGACCAGTTTGTAGCAGGCCACAAGGTCCCCCCTTAACCTTCTCTTGTGGAGGCTAAACAGGTTCAGGTCCCGTAGCCTATCCTCATAAGGCCTGCCCTGCTGACCCCTGATCATACAAGTGGCCCTCCTCTGGACTCTTTCCATATCGTCCACGTCCCTCTTGAAGTGTGGCGCCCAGAACTGGACGCAGTACTCCAGCTGCGGCCTGACCAGTGCCGCATAGAGGGGGAGGATCACCTCCCTGGACCTGCTCGAGATGCATCTGTGGATGCATGACAGGGTACGATTGGCCTTCTTGACTGCCTCCCCACACTGCCGGCCCATGTTCATCGTGGAGTCAATGACGACTCCAAGATCCTTTTCCGTCTCCGTGCTGGCAAGAGGGGAGTTCCCCAACCTGTAAGTGTGGTGCCGGTTCTTCCTCCCCATGTGCAACACCTTGCACTTATCAGTGTTAAACCCCATCCTATTCTCATCCGCCCACCGTTGCAACCTGTCAAGGTCAGCTTGTAGCCTATTGCACCCTTCTAGTGCACCCACATCCCCCCACATCTTAGTGTCATCAGCAAACTTGAACAGGGTGCTTTCTACCCCCTCATCCAAGTCACTGATGAAGATGTTGAACAGCGCGGGCCCGAGGACCGAGCCCTGCGGAACCCCACTGCCCACATCCTTCCAGGTCGAGAAGAACCCATCCACTACCACCCTCTGGGTGCGGCCCTCCAACCAGTTGGCGACCCATTTGACCGTGTGGGCATCGACACCACAGTCTCCCAGCTTTTTGATGAGGACAGGGTGAGAGACAGTGTCGAAAGCCTTCCGGAAGTCCAGAAAGACTACATCCACAGCAACCCCTGCGTCTAATGATTTGGTGACCTGATCGTAAAAGGCCACCAGGTTGGTCTGACAAGACCTGCCACTGATGAACCCATGTTGGTTGCCCCTGAGCATGCATTCCCCCGCAAGGCCCTCCTGGATGTGTGCCAGGATAATTTTTTCAAAGAGCTTACCCGGGATTGAGGTCAGACTAACTGGCCTGTAATTTCCCGGGTCCTCTTTTTTTCCCTTTTTGAAGATAGGGACCACATTGGCCCTCTTCCAGTCCTCCGGCACCTCGCCAGAGCACCACGAGTGCTCATAGAGCCGCGCCAGGGGTCCCGCAATGACCTCGGCCAGTTCCTGTAGAACCCTAGGGTGAAGATCGTCCGGACCAGCGGACTTGAACACGTCCAGCCTCTCCAGAAGTACCCTAACTAACTCCTCGCTAACCCTTGGCCCAGGCGTGTCTCTCTCGGGGCCCGAGGGAGGCCCAGCAGGGAGGTGGCTGAACTGGTCCCTACTTAGGAAGACAGAGGCAAAGAAATCGTTAAATATGTTAGCTTTGTCATCTGGCGTGATGACTAGGTTGCCCATCGTGTCCTGCAGGGGCCCCACATTACCCGGGACCCTCTTTTTACCCCCTATGTATTTGAAGAAGGACTTTGGATTCAGCATTATACCATAATGCTATGCAGTTCAGGAGGGTGGAAAGTTTGTCCATGGGGCAGGAGTTGTGGGAGGGAGGGGGAATTCAGAACAGTTTATCCTGGGATGCTGGATGATTTCAAATTGCTCTTTATATATCCAGAATGATGTTACCATAATATGAGCTGAGTAATACAACCCAAAAATTTCTCTTTGCCAGATGTGGTGTAACTTTGAGACAATCAAAGGACACTTTGCACATGTTTTCCTACTTTAGTAAATGGCCACTCACAATTTAAGTGCCTGTAGTATGGCCTAAGGGTAATGGGTAATAACATCCTAAGAAAGCTTTCATACTAATGGTCTATTCCATGTATTTTTGTCTTTCTAGCTCCCATCTAACCTAGGCATCTTTGCGAAAACCCTCTTTGAAACAAGTTCTCCCATAGATAGAACAGAACACATTACACATACATTTGCTGCTGCTTTTTCCCTAGAATTGACCAATATGTGGAATGCAGTACCAGATGCTTTATCCCTAATAGTTTCTGCTTGCAGCTGCAGGATTCAGATATAGACAGGGAGACCTCATAGATTCATGGGCTGGAACGGATTGCATAGGAGCATGTGGGTGATTATGTTAGCAGCTTTCTCTCAGCACCTACATGGACTATTTGTATATGAAATCCCATGCTAGCAGCTAGGAGGGATGATACTGAGAATTTGTTGTTCAGCACTTGGTTTACTTCTTTAATACTGTCTTGAGTGTAATAGTGTGCCTATCACCCATGTAGAAACAGGTAAACAGAATCTCCAATCTTAATTAGGAGCCAATCTCTAAAGCCTTTTAAAGAATTTTAGTAGCTCACTGAGTAAAGGAGCATTGATTTGTAAAGTATCATCTTGTAAAATAGGACTTGGAGCCATATTACTATCCCCATTCTATTTAGGTACTGAAATAGCTACCTTGAAAATATTTTTAAAGCTGTTTCTTTTGGTTTTGTTTTAATCTTTTCCAGGTTTTTTTGAGAGTTTGTAACTTATTGTAAGTTATATTTCCCCAAAGATTGTACTTCAGCTGTTAACATTTTGAATTATTAATACCATGAACTACAGCGGGAATCTTACCACATGTATAATCTGGATGTAAGATCCAGCAGTTAAAAAGGATATAAAGACAAATCACTAGCAAAAAAAACCTTAATTTCTGCCTGAAAATCTCAATGGGGAAATAATTCAAAATTGAAGTTATAGCATATAATCAGAAAAACATTAAAGGGATTTTTAAAGTCAGAGAATAATATCTAATAAATTCATTGTTTGGAAAGTAGGAAAATGCTGGGGATTTTGTTTCTTTCTCTCGTGAACTTTTTGTTGTTTAATACCAAATAGTTCAATACGCTTCATCCATCATTAAATGAAGCTCAGAAGAGAAGGTTAGTATTTTGTATTGTGTTTGTTATGGGTTTGATTCAGAACCTATTAAAGGCAATGGAAAAACACACACTTTCTTTATTCACATTAGTAGAGGTCCTGTCATGGGGTTTTCTAGGGAGAGAGTAGCAAGTCTGTTTACTTAGAAAATAGGCACATATTGCTTACTTTGGTAACTTAATGAAATTGTGGGAGGCAGACCAGATACCAAAGGACTGGAAAAGGGCCAACATAGTGTCCTTCTTTAAAAAAGGCAAAAAGGAGGACCAGGAAACTATAGACTGGCTAGTCTCTTCTCAATATCTGGGAAGTACTGGGAAGGGCATTTGCAAACATCTGGAGGAGGAAAGACTGGTCACAAGCACCTGGCATGGATTTATTAAAAACAAATCATGTCAAACAAACTCGATCTCCCTCTTTGACAAAGTATCTACTTGGGTAGATAAAGAGAATGCTGGATAAAATGTACGTGGACTTCAGCAAGGCTTTTGACAAGGTCCCACATAATTCAATATCAGTGTGATGCAGCTGCACAAAAAGTGAATGTAGTTTTTGGATGCATCAATAGAAGCAGTAGGTGCGAGTTTTACTTTAAATCCAATATATCAAATCAAGAGCAAAACCTTAGAAAGGGGGATGAGGCAAAATGTAGTGCTTACTGATTACATGAATCAGAGATAGAGGTTCGGACACACCACTCATACAGACACACTCAAAGCATCATACACATCATTACGCACCGACATACACAACCACAAAACAACCATTCCATTCAGACATTATAGTTACCAGCAGCAGTTGCTCAATAGAAGCACTGGGTGGCCAGTGCAGGCCTATTGAGAGAAGATGAAGATAGCAGCTGGAGTAGGGTAACCAGATGCGTCTGTGCTCTGAAGAAAGCAGCAGTCAAGATAGAGGCTTACCCACCCTGTCATTTTCAGAGTCTTTCTTTTATAGGGATTGGCATCCTTTGCTCAGCACTCTAGGGTTTTCCGTGCCCAATTTCTGTTGTTACAGTTGTTTCTCCTGTCTTTCTTATCTCAGCTTGAGGTCATTTTGTTCTTAAAAGTTGGTATCTCAGCCTTGAAGTGTTCTTGCTGCCTGTGGTGGGCCAGTAGGGGGTGCTTCTGCATTAAGCCACCCATGTCACTTCACCCAACCACCTTCCAGGCTCCGAGTGCCTCCCTGGGAGTGCCTCACGTCTGGCCAATCCCCTTCCTGGAGCACACCTGCTAGCCTAGCCTGAGGGTACTGCTGCCACCACTCAGGGTCTGGCCTGATCCTGGCACTGTGTCCCCTGGGAAATACAGGCATAGTAGCCCTTGAGGGTACTCGACCCACTTCAAGAACTTGGGGTGCTTCTCTCAATCTGAAGCAAATAGTCATCTCCTTTAGTCAGGTTAACCAATGGGACCCCAAGGTATAATCTAGACCCACTCCCACTAAGTGTACCATGCTAGGTGCCAAGGAGAACTTTATTGGTTACAAGGAGTAGGTTTGGAATAGGATACAGGATAGAGCAATATCAGAGAAATCCCATAAAGCAAACTGGCATGGCTGGGTAGCCTTTGATCAGACATGAGTTTTAAGAGAGACAGCAAATTTCAGATGGTCCAGCTCTTCTCTCTCTAAGTTTTCATCATGGCTACTGTTCCTCCTCCTGGGAATTCTTTAACTTATTACCTTATGACCTCATTTACCTGGTCCAATGGAAGCCAGCACCTGCTGGCTGCCAGCCAACCAATTTGAAATGCAGCACTGGTTGCTGGGAAGACTGGCAGGGTCTGTAGCCCTCTCCCAGTCAGGCTGGCATTGCTTAGAACAATAGAGAGCGTAAGCCCTTCACCCAGATATGTGATGCCAGTCATATAAGCAGAGGGAGCATCTTTCCCCCCTCCCTCAAGAATGTATCTAACTCAGATTACCTAAAGAGATGGAGATGTCTGGTCCATATTAACCAAATTGTCACAGAGCAGAGCTTTTGGGGAGAGAAAGAGATGGGCTTCTGCCACACTGCCCATCTGGCAGGATGTGCTGCATTCCTTCTCCTGGTTATCTCCTTTATGCCCTAGCCTCAAAGGGATTCTTCGGCCATCCATTAATTAGTTTACGGACTGGTAACTTACATATTTGGCACCTTCTTGACTACATAAATAATTAAATCTTTCTTTTCCTATCTGTATGCCATTCTCCCACCATTTACCCTTTCACATACACTCGCACACAAAAAGTTTATACAACATTTATTCACTTATGTCAAGAAAACAATTCATGTCAATCAAGAATACACAAAATGGATTTTTTAGTAAACTTATAGGATACTATAACAAGGATAACATGGTTAAAAATCTACTAAATATTATCAAAATCTATTCTAAGATCATTCATGGTACACAAGGAGGAGGTGATAGTGCTTCTCTATGTAACAGAGCATCATCAGAATTATTGTGTGCAGTTCTGAGCTCTGCATTTTAATAGGGATATGGAGAAGTTAGAGAGGGTCCAGAGGCAGGCAAGAAAGATAATCAAGGAAAAGGTGCTTAAAAGGGGAAAAATATCAGGCTTCAAATACTTGAAGGCCTGCATAAAGAAGAGGGAAAGTAACTTTTCTCTTTTGCTCAAGAGAGAAGGACATGGATCAGTGGAATGAAGTTGCAATAAAGTAAGTTTAGATTGGATAGTCAGAAAAACATCTTCACTTTTGGAATAGACTCCCTAGGAAAGTTCTCAACTCTCCATCACTGGAGGTGTTCAAGAAGAGATTGAACTGGTTGAGGATGATCTAGGCATAGCTATGCCTATATTCTACTATGGGTATTTATCATGCTTCTGGGCTTTGCTGGTTGTCCCTGATCTCCCCTTTTTGATGCATGCATCAGGGTGTTTTTCAGCCTTCTTCAGAGGCATTGGGAATCAGCTACAGACACCTCTGGGGACTTTGATTACGGTATTCCAATGCTTCTGTTGGGACCAAAGGCAGAGTTTTCTGGATAGAAGGTTTTGCTCTCCACTCAGGATCAGACTGGTCACCATATTTGGGGGCAGGGGAGAGGAGAGATCACTACTCAAAGAGATCTGCCTTGGGCAGGGGGAAAGACTATATGACCTCCAGAGGTCCCTTCCAGGCCTACTTTTCTATGATTCTATAACTTACAAGTAGCATTGCAGGGGAGGGAGCTGGGACTTGTAAGTTACCAAAGTAAGGTATCTTTTGATCTAAGGGTGAAGTTACATGTTACCTTTTGACCATACTATATATGTGGAATGTTAAGCAGTGTAAAAGTTAGAACATGTGAGCAGTTGCATGTTAAGCATTAATACTGTTTCTTGCCTGCATGGCTCTGACTTGCCACTAGAGGGTGGGTGAGCAGGGCACCTAGAGCATTTATATACATACTCTGGGAGTGGGGGAAGGGGAACTTTAGAGCAGCTTTGAGAGCCACCCTAATTATTGTGCTTGGAGCCTCATGGGTATCATTGTCCCCACAATTAAAAATAATGGTGGGGGTTCTTTAACTAAAGCTATCCGGAAGGGGAAAAGTGTTCTTGGAACTTGCTCTGCCAATACTCCCCAACAAGGGGAGCTGGAGGACTGTTGACATGTCTTGCTGATGCATCCTTGGGCAGAAGAGTTCAACATAAATCTCAAAAAGAGCCTTAAAGGAATGAAATAAGTAGGGAGAGAGTAGTACACCCCAAGATGCTGAAGAACCTAGCCCGACACTGTTTTCCTATGTGTAAGGCGCTACACATTCAAATTAAGGTGTGATACAAATGAGCTGCAAAGATATACTAAATATGACAAGTAATATCTTTGAGGTTGGGTCTCCATTTTTACATTGTATTTTTGAATAATAAATTGCTAGAATGTGTGGCATATTACAATTTATTGATCTGTAAGCACATTAAGCACACATTAAAAATAATACCTATCAAGGGTAGGAGGTTGCAATCCTGCCCTACTTCTGTATGGCTTCAGATTTATAATAATTTATGATGGCTTTTGGATAAGGCATATGGATCCAAATTATAGCCCAGTATTTGAGAAGGAGAAGGTTAGGATCATACTGCAGTTCACAGTGCAGTTTCTCCTTTTTTAAAAATATTGTATTGATTGGCTGAGTTTTTAAAATGATTTATAAAGTAAAAATTGGCAAAACACAAAATATATTGTTTTCAGATATGGAATAGTTCTTGGCCATGCAGATTTTTACAGAAGGAGCCCAATGCCTTATAATAGGAAACATGCATTTAATAATTAATTGAGAAAAGCTATAATTGTTTGCTGCAAATTATATGAAAAACTCCAGTTGATGATTTCAGTTAGCAATTCTGAAGCCTGAGGGTTATGCTTTGCCAGTCAGAAGATATTTTCCTTATTTTTAAAAAAATACTAAAGTGGGCTGAGAGAAAAGAGTTTACCAAGACCCTTTCTATCATTTGCAGTTCATTATGAACCAGATTATGTCCTTAATATCCGGATGCTAAACTCAAGTGTGCAAGGAGATATTACAGCTTTAATTATGAACTTTTACTTTCACCTTTTCTTTCCTTAATCTGTGCTTCTGTTTCATAGCTACATGGATTTATTTTTTTCATTCCTTCTTTTTTGGCTGTGGTGCAACACTTCTGGCCCAAGAGCTGTCCTTAGGGAAAATGACAAACTTGTATTTTGGCACACCTGCAGTGGCACCTGCCCCAGTGCTCCCCTCCCCAAATTACTGGTGCTGCTGCAGGTAGAGGCAGGCAGGCAGAGACATGGGGAACAGTCTGGCAAGGAGGCAAAGTGGCATGGTGCACCAAGCAGATGGGTGGGCTGGCCCCACTGCTGCCACCTGTACTGCCTGGCCTGGCTCTTCCTGAGCAGTGGCTGAAGGTGGGGGGTAGGCTGGGCTGGGAACCACTCCTCCTGCCTGGGGATGTTGGTCAGCTGGGGTGGGGTGGGGAAGTGTGCTGGTGTGAATGCTGGCTGCTCAGAAGTGTGTGGGTATGCATGTGGATATATGTGTGTGTGTGTTTGGCATCTGTCTGACCACAGTGTCCTGGGCATTCACCCATATTGCATTCTCCTAAGGCTGGGCCTGCCCCTTCCCCCGACTCCCTTTTGGTTACATCTATCTTAGGTCTCAATATTTTTCCTTTTAATTCACTATTTTCAGATTCCACTGCACAATTTGATTTATTTCTTTCTGCCAATTTTACTTTATGCATTGTGTTCCCATTTTTATTCTCCTCTGCTTGCTTGTTATCTCCTTCCTTCCCCAGGTTCTTTAAATAATGTTTCCATCATTCCACCTGCACCACTGAAATACCAGTGTTTCTCTTCCTTCATTGCTTTGTCCACTTAGGACAGGGGTCAGCAGTCTGTAGCTCATGGGCCAGTTACAGCCTAGAAAACTTGGGCTTTAGTGGTGGTGTTGGGGTGAAGGTAGGGAAGGGGGCTCAATGGCATTCAGTAGCAGAAAGAAGCAGTACCAGAAGTGGCAGGTCCTAGTGCTGGTTTGCCTGAGGTCTGGGCTGGACCATTCTGGGTCATTGCCAGGACACATTGCCAACTGCTGATTTACTCTAGAGACAAACTGTCTTATTATCTGCTTTGCAAGGGGAGAAAGCATAAATCAGCTAGTATGTTTCCATAATCCTGTTAATAAAAAGTTACTTGAATCACCCTTACTTTGACCCTGAATGAAAATGTGTTGGTGGTATAAAGATTTTGCCCCATTTATGCAATTGTAACATTTTGGATGTGATAGCTTTATAGGTATCCTTTGCTATCAATACAATTGGTATATTTGTCTATACCCTTAATTTTCTTGTCTTTGTTTTGTTTGCTTGGTGGGTGTCTTATGTATGTTTGTCCTATTCATCCAATGCTTAATACATTAGATTGACTTTATTAGGACTTCTACTCTGGCTCTCACTGGATTCACAATTAATGGCGTCATTCAGCTTTCACGTAAGTGTAATTCCTTTTTAATTCAAGTAGAGATAAATTCCCATAACTGAGAACATGACAGGGCTGTCAATTAATCACAAACATAATATTTAATCTTTATTTTGGGAAAGGAAATAAGTTTTTACTTTAATACTAAACTGCCATGGTCTTATCTGTGAAGGTGTTCCAGCTAACAATAAGGTTTTGCTAGCCAAATAAACAAGAAGTGGACATTTATTTTTATTTGTTTACAGCCAATACTGTGTGTCACCATCTAAAACATTCAGAAAAACTCACTTCCCAAGGAGCCTGCAACTTAAATAGGCACTTTTTAATTAAACTTAGTGTTATCATGAAAGGGATTTTTCCCCCCTTTAAATCCTGCCTGTATGATTTGTTAATTGCACTTTCAGTCTTGGAACAAAGATTGTTAAGCAAGGGCTTAAACGCTGCTTCACAAAGGCTCCTTCACATTCAGCAGCACAGACACACAGCAGTCAGTCTTACCTGACCTGATGTCTCCAAGATCCCAGCAGTAGCTTCTGCAGCAGAATGGTGTCCCTGCACCTGACTGGTGCTGGACTGGCATGGGACTGCTGCTGCCCCAGCACGGAGTCTCTGGTGCACTATCATTTGGACTCTCCCTCTAAGTCAGTGAGCCAGTGGGCCAGTGTCCTGCTTGCCTAACTCTGTTTAAGTTACTGAACCTGAAGGGAAGCCCTCTATCACCAAAATGGGACAAAGAAAGCTTATTTTTTTGGTCGGCTCCCTGGAATAAAGATAAATCACATCTGTTCCTTCTTAAATGAATGACTTTATTGGAAAGTTAAACAAAAGTTTAGCTACTATTCAGATTGGGAAATGGAAATGTAAAAAAAATACTCACGCCTGAGAGGATGCATGTAAGTTGGACCCTAGAATCTCTGTGTTCTTATTAGTTGTTCATTTTCCATAACAACTCAGGTTTCATGTTCCTCCTTTTCCTTTCCAGGGCTACAGTCACAAATAGCCAATCATTAATGACTTGTAACTATCTGCAATTTGATTGGGTACATGGTAATGAAGGGGTTGATCATGAGGACCTCCTGCAGCTAAGGGAATGTATCACAGTCATTGTTTAAAAACTTTTTAACTAGGATAGCATATCAGAGGTTATTGGTTAGGTTTAGTCCTACAGTGAGTGCTAGTCCTTGCATTCCTGACTCGTACTTTGTCTGTGTTACTATTGTCAAACATGTAGGTAGTAGGGCTGTGCAAAAATTCAACAGCTGTTTCATTTTGACACTCTTTTGACACAATTCAAGGTCAAAACAGCAAAATCAAAATGAAACAAAGGTTATCAAAATAGCCTTGAAACAAAATGAGGCTAGTCAAAAGGTTTCAACCATAGTGCTGGGGATGGGAAGTCAGTCCAGCTGGGCTGACTTTCTATCCCCAGTGCAAGATCCAGCAGGGGGCAGGGAGACAGTGTGGGGGATAGCAAGACACCCCAGCTTGACTGACTCCCCACCCCCCATTTGATCTAGCATGGGAGATGGCAAGGCAGTGATCTAGCATGGGGAATGGTGGGGCAGTTCAGCTGCGAGGCTTCCTTGCTCCCCATATGATCTAGCATGGGGGATGGAGAGGCAGCCCAGGTGGGCTGCCTCCCCACCCCCAGAGCAATCTGGGAAGTCATCCCAGCTGGTCTGACATCCTGCTCTGGGCTGGGGTTGGGCGTTTCTCCAGTCCAATGGTCTGGCAAAACAGTTGAAACAGAGTAGTGAGGCTGTTTCAACTCAAAATTATATTTGCTACAAAACACGGTTCCATCCAGACCGCAAAACTGAAGTTGGAACAGAACAGTACCATTTCTCACAGCCCTCGTAGGCAGTGCTTTCTTGTTTAAATCAACAAAAAACAAGTTAACTGGCCTTACAAGATTGTTTGTTTTTTTACGTTTGTTATTTTATAAATTATACCTTCACAGCAAGAACATATTATTCCTATCTTTTATATAATGAGGGATATATACAAGATGGAGGCATTTATGACAAGATATGAACAAGATGGAGGCACTTATGACTTATGTGTTCCTTCCAACTGCAGTATGCAATTATCAGGGAAAGTTTTATCATAATTGTATTTTGATCTTGTAATCCACCTTCTCAAAAACTTTACAGGGAAGTATCTAAGAGTGTGAAGATTTCAGAGTGTAAAGGTTTTTCACTCCCTCAGTGGACATCAGAAAATGAAAGGAGCTCAAAGACAGAACTCTTCAGCTTTCCTTCATGTTGCTTGTATGTCCACCACTTGTGTTACAAATGGGAATTCTCATCACTGGCTGTCTGATCCAGCTGAAAGAAGAAATATTTTGTTGTTTTTGTTGTTATTTTATTTTACTGCATTGTGTTGTATTTTTTTTTTAATTTAGTGATATCTTTATTGGATCAAGTGTATAGTTAGGAAAGTGATTACACAAACTTTTATGAACAAAGTGCCCTTCCTCAAATCTATACAAGATAAACAGTGCATTTGAAGCTCAAACACTAAATAAAACAATGGTTGTGTTTAACTTAATATGTAAAAAATACAAAAGTAAAAAAAAAAAATGCACCCATCTGGATTAACATAGGTACTCTCTAGCCACCTTGGAGTGTGCACCTGGTCCTGGCCACAGGGTGTGCCCTTAGGTCTAGGCCTTGGGTCAAGTTCACTCTGAGGGAGGCCTTGATACTTGTCTGTCATGACTTGATCTTCCTCTTCAGTGGTGGAGCTCCTTCCAAGTCCTTGCAGACCGGCTCCTGCCCTTAGTGGGTATTCTTGGGGCTCCACCTCCCCTACATTTCAGCCATATGCCAACCCTCAGGATGGCCAGATGTTGTGTTGTCAGCCTGTCCCCTGATGTCATCACCTGCCCTGTCTTCTCCCTTCCCATCACTCCGCATTTCTCCACACAGGATAACTGTGGGACATGGCACCGTCCTTGTCAACATGTCGAGTCTTCCACTGAAGCAACACAGTCCACTGCACTGCCTCAGCTCCCTTTGACCTGAAAGAACACTCATGGCCCCTCTCCCTGGTTTGGACCTCTGTGCAACTCAAAACATATTAAGAAAGAAAGAAAAAAAATGAATAGTTTGGGCACAGGCCCTCAGCCGATCCCACTTAGAGGTCCGGCGTCTGTGACTCCTGGGGTCCCTCAACACCGTTCTCCTTGGCCCGGCTGCCCTGCCAACCTGGGGTGATGCTTCTTTTAATGGATCCACGACCCTTCCCGTGGGTCTCTGTCCGGATCCCTGGTGAGCTGCTAACACAGCCTGTGGCTCTGGCATTACTGCTCTCCCTTCTATTTCCCCACTACCGGCTTCTAAATCAGCCAGGCAATGATTTTTTATGACATCATCTGCCGGCATCACTCCCAGACAGAAATAAAAGTGGCTGACAAACCACATAGGTTGTTCATCTCAGGGTGACACATGTGGCTCCACTTTTCCTGAAAATGGTAAACATGCCCTGCTTTCAGGGCTTTTCCCTTTCTTCTTTGGGTGGATCAGCCCTGCCTTAAGTCCCACCACAGAAGGGTCCTCCAGGGCCTCCACTTGTGTCCCCCTGGGACACAAATAGACCAGGCACTTAATGGAGTGGAAGCAGGCTGTAAATTAAGAATGAAGAGAAATTATCAATAATTACTTCAAAGCAAAGAATGCAACTGAATATAGATTAATTATGTAAAAGTTCAAAACAGACCTATGGAAACTTTCTGATGCAGTGATCATCTCATACATGGAGACCAAGCTCATGAGAAGGACCACTTTTTTGTCTCTGGCAAAATTTGTGCATTGAAACTTTTCAAACCTGCATCTTGTGGAAAGGTGTGGAGATCACAGATCTTTGTTTCAGATGAAAATGTCTTCCCTAGAGATGGGTTCAGAAGACAGCAGGAGCCCTTGCCTGCAAAGCAGCCTGGTGGTTGAGCAGGGTGCATCAAAAGTAGTCAGGACTTCAATCAGCTTTTTACAGATGATCCATTGCAGAACCACAATTTAGTGAGCAGGAGACAAGATTTAATGTTGATAGCCAGTAATCATAGACACCAGCTGCATCCCTTGATTTGAGATAGAGTTTTCAGTTTTGTTTTGTTTTGTTCTTGTTGTAGTTTTGTTTTTGCATGTTGTGATAGGCAATATGGGGGAAAACAATAACAACAATTCTTCCTTGTGAACAGTGCTACTCAGTATTAGATGATAAAACTGGCAAACCACCAAAGGTTAAGTTCTGCTTATAGTGGAAGCAAACTGTAAATTCTTAGGTCCCACACCCCGCACATTAGAGCAAATAGCCAGCATAACTATTTAGAGGGGCTGTGAAAATAGTGACATATCATTCCACATTGTATAAATGGAATTGCAAGGCAAAAATGAAAAAAGAAAAAAACAAAACAAAAAAATTGAAAAAATTGTTTATCACAGATTCTACTCAAGGCTGAAATTTCTACAGGATCTCCATAAATTCTGAAACATTAGTCTGGCACTCAGATTCCTTCATTCTATGACAGTTTTGTGTCCCTTTTTGCATAATAAGAAGCCTATCACCTATAAAATATAGTCACCTTAAATAAGGAAAACCTTTGTGATGGGTGCATCATAATTTGTTATATTTTCATAGCTCAAAAAAAAAAGAAAAAAGAAAAAAGGAAAGGAAGGAAGAGAAAGAAACTGGCAGGTTCTTTTTAACATTGATTTGTTGGTGAACTGATTTAGCATACAGTGATCTAATAATAATAAACCCCTACTGAACAAAATTTTATTTAGTTTGGTGACCCAGCAAGCTAAATTATAAATGGGAAGAAAAATAGCTTGAGGAGTTTATGTAAATTCTAGGACAAGAAAAGTATTTTTGGTAAGTGTATAAATCAATTCAGTCACACTCTAGGATACATTGTAATGTACCTTGTCATTATACAATACAAATTTTAGTTTTCAGTATGAAAAAAAAATCTACAGAAAAGTAAAGCTCCTTAAAACACAGAATTTAGATGTTCCTTTATGTTCCTTAAATGTAAGGGTAAGATTTATTAAGTCAGTAGTAAATTTAGATAGAATTTCATTTTTTTATTAAAAAGTCTTCCCAAACATCCAGGCTTCCTTTCTTTTTTTTCCCTCTTCCTCTCTCGCTTTCTCTTCCCCTCCCCCCTTTTTATCCCATAATGTCCTTGGACATATTGTGCTTTTTCGTATCAAAGTAACTATGCTGAAATGAATGAAATTACCTTGGAATTCTCTGATGTACCTGGAAGCAAAATTTTACTCCTTTTCTTCAAAAATGCTAAAATTAACACAAAGGTTTTATGTGCTCAAATTCAAGAATATTATTCTGCCATAAATATCACTTAAAATATTAAAACCCATCCTTTTCAATGATTCCTGAAAAAGACCAGTGAATGAAACTTTAAATTACTTTACTAATTCCATTAATACCCAGCCAATAAAAGGGGAAAAATGAAACAGAAAATCAAAATAGGAAGGGAAGTGCCTTGATAGTAATATCTATCAAAGTACCCAGTTCTCTCTCTCTCTCCTTCCTCCCTTCGCTCCCACCTTTCTCCTGCCCCCTCCTCTTCTTTTATATTTATTTAAATCAAGGGAACTCAAACTGTTTTCTATTTATTTTCCCTTCAGATTTTTATACTTAGACATTTTTAAACTGGATATTATTTGGGTTGGTGCATTTAAATTACATCAAGATAAGCTATTTTGTTTTTTAACTTTTTAAACCTTTAGTATACAGATATTAAAATAAATGGTGAAAGTATATGGGCCTTTCAGGGGATGATCATGAAACACTTGCTAACAACAAAAAACCCCATGTCACTGGATATTGAAACCCATCCCACATACCCCTCATGGAGCTTTATATGTAGTAGCAGTTGCCCATCTTCAGTCTTGCAGGGTTACCTTGGTGGCCCAACACAGCACAAACAGGTCAATGTTCTGTTACAAAATGAAGTGTTAAAATTCAAATTGACATGCACCGGGGCAGGGAGTGGAAGAGTTGGAAAGCATCACTGAAGCCACTATGTGAGCTGGTTTCTGTGGTTTTTCAGAGCCACCATCTTGATCTGGCTCAACAGGAAATTGGCCAGGCATTTTCTTGGTATGACATAGAAAGGATGTACACAATTTCAGAGAAATCTAAGTCCTTGATTTTAGCAAGGGTTTTGATATGGCCTCTCACAGCATTTTTGCAGGCAAGCTAAGTATGAGTTAGACAGATGGACTCAAAGGTAAATAAAAAAAACTGTCTACATCATCAGGCTCAGAGGGTAGTAATCAATGGCTCAATGTCTAGTATCAGTAGGCAGCTGGTATCAAGTAGAGTGCCCCCAAGGGTGGACCTGGGGCTGGTTTTGTTCAATATCTTCATCAACAAACTAGAAGGTAGGATGGAGTGCACCCTCAGCAGGTTTGAAGTTTACACTGAACTAGGGAAGTAGTAGATATGCTGGAGAGTAGGGTTAGGATTCAGTGAGACCTAGACCAATTGGATGATTGGACTAAAATCTCATGAGGTTCAATAAAGACAAATGCAACATCCTGCACTTACGACAGAACAATCCCATGCACTGGTACAGGCTGGGGACTAACTGGATAAGCAGCAGCTCTGCAGTAAAAGACCCAAGGTTTACAGTGGACAATAAGCTGAATATGAGCGAACTGGGTGCTCTTGTTGTGAAGCAGGCTAATGGGATACTGGGTTTCATTAGCAGGAATGCCAGAAGGTTAAGAGAAGTGATTATTCCTCTCTATTCAGCACTAGTGAGGCCACATGTGGAGTACTGTGTCCAGTTTTGGGCCCTCCACTACAGAAAGGATGTGGATAATTGGAGGCACTCCAATAGAGGTCAGTGAAAATGGTTTGGGTGCTGGGGCACATAACTTCTGAGGAAAGGCTGAGGAAACTGGGAGTATTTAGTCCTGAGAAGAGAAGGCTCAGATTGAATATAATAGAAACCTTCAACTACCTGAAGGGCAGTTGCAGAAAAGATAGAGCTAGACTGTTCTCAGTGGTAGCAGATGACAGAACAAGGAGAAATGGTCTCAAGTTGCTGCAAGTGAAGTTTAGGTTAGATATTAGGAGGTAGTAAAGTCTGAGAACAGGCTACCCAGAGAGGTTGTAGAATTGCCATCCTTGGACCTTTTTAAGACCTGGGTAGACAAAGCCTTGGCTGGGATGATCTATTCGGGGATGGTCCTCCTTTGAGCAGGTGGTTGGATTTGATGACCTCCTGAGGTTCCTTCCAAACCTAATTTTCTATGATTTTATGATGCTAGGGTAGTAAGCACATGGAGGGGGAAGGCAGCTTTCACTTCAACTAAGAGGTATGAACCAAAACAGGCAGCGCACAAGCCCAGCCAGTCAGCCAGGGCTCTGACTGAGAGCTAGATGGACTGAGCTGAGTTGAAGAGGTGGGTCAGCTTGATGGTGTATGACCAGAACAAGGAAGCAATGAAGCTTTGGGAAAGTAGCATATATATGACTTCAGCATACGTGGAAATATGTAGACAGAAATCTAAGCAAGCATATAATTTTGCAGTATCTTTTAGACCTCATTTAGGATGTGGCTCTTGGTGTGGTAGACCTGTCACCTCTGAAGAGTAATTTACAAAGGTCCTACTTTATATTTTACAATTTTTAGTCTTGTTACAGTACTTTTTCAGGAAGAGATATGTCTCATGCACTTAGTAATAGAAAATTGAATATGCAACCCGTCAGATGAAAAACAGACTTGCATTTGGTTTAGGTATTGTCATATTTTAACATACTTACTAGAATATAGCAGTATGATTACATGAATAAATAATTTATGTTCTCAGTTTATACTGGTAATCAGAATTCCTTGTGCAATGTACAAACAAGAACTTCTCTATTTCCACAAAGTACTTGCACATGTATAACAGAGACTCCAACATGAAAACAGGCCTTAAAAAGCTATACCTTTTTAACTACTCTGATATTATTAATGGTGTGTCTAATGTACAGAATACTGCAATTTTTATGCAAGCAAAATTCCTGAGTCCATGTCCTTTACTACCTATTGACTACTACTACCACTTATTGCTTAAGTCGCAGATTTCCTTCCATTTGGAATGTATGATCAAAACCCTATATTAAAGTGATTTGCCTTCACTGAAGTATATTTACAGTGGTACTCTATTACCCTTTCTGTTAACAACCTTTTAAAAATTAGATCATAATGACTAAGAAAGTGTGACTCATTGTTGAACTATTATTTTTTGCTGTGGAGCAGACCACAATTTCACCCTGTACCTATATTCTTTGTGTCCCACTTCCTTCAATGAAGGGCTCTTAAAAGAAAATGCAACTTCAGGGTTTTTTTGGTACTTTTTTTTAAGCTTAAGCTCTCCAGAACCAGAAATGTCATGCTTATTGTCCTTGGCCTCACCATTATTTTTTTTTATCCTGTGCATACCATGAATCAAATGGTTTACCTCTAAAAGGCCATAGGAATGATGGGAAAATGCAAAGTAGGGCTCTGTTACCTTTCTGTGTATAGTGGCTGATCAGGTTTTATTGTATATTTCAGACTTCTCAGTATCAATATCAGAGCTATTGAGAACAGCACAGGAATATGGTTCAACATCTGGCTATAAAATAAATTACATAAAAGTACAAGTTATCAGTCTAGGCAGCAGGAAATGAGAAAATAATGTAATTGTGGGAAATTGTAAGTGGAACCAAAGGGGACTGGGATACCTAAGAGTGTGTCCAGATGAGTGCATACATGCCTCTTGCCAATTTGAGGCACCACAAGAGGCATGCTGAGAATGAAAAAATGTTCCCCGTGGTGCATATTTACAGTGCAGTCTCAAAATTTGATACTGGGACATCCAGGTATATATAAAAAAACCCAAACAAATCAACACTGGGGGGGAGGGGAAGCAGGGCAAGGCACAGTCCCAGACCATGCCCTCTGATATCCTAGAAGCCAGACCTCCAGCGATATGCTCTGGTTTCTGGTGAGCATGTGTCTATGGTGCTTCTGCTGCCCCAGCACACAAGGCCTGCACCGTTAATGTTCAGGGGCAAGCAGAAGAGCGAGGCAAGGATCTGGTGTGACTTACTCTCATGGGTAAGTTAGAGATGTGGGGGTGGGGAGTTGAGGAGGGTGTGTGTAGATTTGTGTGGGGAGTGGTGGATGGATGTTGGGGGTGTAGGGAGTGGTGGAGGAGATGTGCAGTCTGTGTATGGGTTTGTGGAGGTGCTTGAGTGGGAGCTGTCACATGCCTGCCCCCCATCCTCCCCCTGCAGCACCTGGCTGCCAGTACAACCCACAGTGGCACAGAGCTGCCTGACATGGGCTCTGTACATGATGAATAGACTGGACTTGACCTGGCGTGGCCCAACCTAGCCTGGCCCACTAATGCATGGCTTCAGACAGGATGAGAAAAGTCATGCACTAGCAGGCCAGGCTGTACTGGGCCCATTAAGCATGTACAGAGGCTATGTCCCATAGTGCTGTACCACTGCTGTGTCTGCTGTGCTGGTGCTATGCGAGGCAGGTGTGGAGGCAAGTATGTGGCATCCCCTGCTTGGCCCCCTCTACAAAGCATACAGCAGGACCTGACCTGGCATGGACTGGCATGTTCCCCCAGCATGCCTTTGTACAGAACCAGGAGGCATGGCTCCAGGACTTACAGCTTCTGTGCAAAGGTGCACTTATCAGCGCGGGCTGCGCTGGGTTGTGTCAGGTCAACTGTTAGACCCTGACTCCATGCAGCACCCAACGACTAGGGAGATGACAGTCCAATTGCCAATGGATCCTGTGACTCATTAGCCAGATCAAGCAGGGAGCAAACAGCAGCACACATTGCTCCCAACAGCTTTATTCAGAATGGAGACAGCTTTGGACTAGCTCCCCAAAAAAACAACAAACTGGGGAGCTACCCTAAGTATTAGTTCTTTTCAAATTTTATACACCTTGGTTCATACATATTAACATTTACTCCACCTATGTCCCTCCCCAGGTTCCACCCATTTCTCCTCCCATCTCAAGCTTCACCTCAGTTTACTGTTTACTTCATTAGCATAGAATTGCCTATGCATTTCATTCATTTACATGCCTCTCTGCTAACAGTGTAGCCCTATGGGGTCAGGCCAACTCTCAGGATCTCAATATTGCGCTGTTAGATAGGAGGATGTGACACAATTGCACATATACAAAAATACAAATCAATTGGATGCATATACACACACACGCACACGCTACCAGCTCAGGTACATGCACATCCAAACTAGCCTAGGCACATGCATACCTATCACCACTTCAAAAACATACAGACTACACACTAAAAATTAGACAAAAATCAATTGTCTATACCCACACACTATATGCATAAACAGATCACTAATTCATATATCATGCACACAATAATATATATATATATAAATAAAACATACACACAACAGTTCACACACATACAACCCACCTACACATACACACAGGTAAGTTTCTAACTTGGATGATACAGTGTGTATGTGTGTGCTTGGGGTACCTGGGATACTTGAGGGAAATTTAAGGTTATAAGGAGAGAGTTAAAGATGCCAGAACCGGGATTAGAACTGGGAAACTAGAGAGAAGCTAGCTGAGGAACTGAGGCTTGGGTTTACTTATGATCAAGTGGCCTCAGGATTACTCAAGGTCACTGGTGCGTGGTGGGAGGGGAGAAAAAAAAAAGCCTGATGGCAAGGAGGAGACAACTAGGAAAGCAAAGAAACAGGGGGTTTGGAGGCAAAGGGGAGTTCAGGACAGGTGTTGGAGGTGGTGGTGAGCCAAAAGGAGGTGAGGGAGAAATGGGACAGAAGTTAGAGGGGTGAGGAGCAGATATTGGAGCAGGGCTGGACTGTAGTAAAGCAAACCAACCTGTCAGACCAACCTGGTGGCCTTTTACGATCAGGTCACCAAATCAAAAAATTATCCTGGCACACATCCAGGAGGGCCTTGCGGGGGAATGCATGCTCAGGGGCAACCAACATTTCATCAGTGGCAGGTCTTGTCAGACCAACCTGGTGGCCTTTTACGATCAGGTCACCAAATCATTAGACGCAGGGGTTGCTGTGGATGTAGTCTTTCTGGACTTCCGGAAGGCTTTCAACACTGTCTCTCACCCTGTCCTCATCAGAAAGCTGGGAGACTGTGGTGTCGATGCCCACACGGTCAAATGGGTCGCCAACTGGTTAGAGGGCCGCACCCAGAGGGTGGTAGTGGATGGGTTCTTCTCGACCTGGAAGGACGTGGGCAGTGGGGTTCCGCAGGGCTCGGTCCTCGGGCCCGCACTGTTCAACATCTTCATCAGTGACTTGGATGAGGGGGTAGAAAGCACCCTGTTCAAGTTTGCTGATGACACTAAGATGTGGGGGGATGTGGGTGCACTAGAAGGGTGCAATAGGCTACAAGCTGACCTTGACAGGTTGCAACGGTGGGCGGATGAGAATAGGATGGAGTTTAACACTGATAAGTGCAAGGTGTTGCACATGGGGAGGAAGAACTGGCACCACACTTACAGGTTGGGGAACTCCCCTCTTGCCAGCACGGAGACGGAAAAGGATCTTGGAGTCATCATTGACTCCACGATGAACATGGGCCGGCAGTGTGGGGAGGCAGTCAAGAAGGCCAACCGTACCCTGTCATGCATCCACAGATGCATCTCGAGCAGGTCCAGGGAGGTGATCCTCTCCCTCTATGCGGCACTGGTCAGGCCGCAGCTGGAGTACTGCGTCCAGTTCTGGGCGCCACACTTCAAGAGGGACGTGGACGATATGGAAAGAGTCCAGAGGAGGGCCACTTGTATGATCAGGGGTCAGCAGGGCAAGCCTTATGAGGAGAGGCTACGGGACCTGAACCTGTTTAGCCTCCACAAGAGAAGGTTAAGGGGGGACCTCGTGGCCTGCTACAAACTGGTCAGGGGGGATCAGCAGGTATTGGGGGAGTCCCTGTTCCCCCGTGCGCTCCCAGGAGTGACCAGGAATAACGGTCACAAGCTGGCGGAGGGTAGGTTTAGATTAGATATTAGGAGGCGCTACTTCACATTCAGGGCGGCTAGGGCCTGGAACCGGCTTCCAGGGGAAGTGGTGCAGGCTCCTAGCCTAGGGATTTTTAAAAGGAAGTTAGATGAGCACCTTGCCGGGGTCATCTGACCCCAGTGCTCTTTCCTGACAAGGCAGGGGGTCGGACTAGATGATCTTCCTAGGTCCCTTCCGACTCTAGCTACTATGAAACTATGAAACTATGAAACCTAACTGAGGGGTCCAAATAAGAGGTTTATTAAACAGACAACACATTACACAGCCCCATGAATTTATTGGTTCACACACACACACACACACACACAAGCAGTCACAATGGCAGCAGGAAGAAGAGACTCAGTGGAATGGTTGGAGTCCAGGTAGGGAAGAGAAGCAGAGTCCAAGTCGTTGGTTGAAGACATGGTTGGTGTAATAGCTACCAATCCAGGCTAGAAAGGGGTTTTTGTCTAGCAAATGTTATCCACAGGGGAGTCACTGACAGGCCCCTCTGGGTGAATAGGTGGTGTGGCATGGAGCTGATTCAGTTGGAGAGGGTGTCTCAAGGAGTCAGCATTCACTACCCCTTTTTATGGGGCAGACTACCTCTGATCTCGTATGGGGAGAGCCTGTCCAGGCAAGGTGAGTCCTGTTCCAGAAGGTTCCAGGTGTTCTTACTGAGCACGTGCAGCCTTGGCAGAATGGTGGGTTGCCTCATCTTTTATTTCTTGAATGTTGAGTGTGGTTCCAATAGCTGGGTCATTGGTCCAGGTATTGGTGTTGATGGTTTGGTTATTCAGAGGGAGCTATTTTTAGACCAACTGCCATTGTCTCTCGAGCACCCTCATTCATCCCCATTCATTCAGGAACCAAGTTACATAAGGGGTAGGTGTGAGTCATGGTTTACACAACCGAGCATGGAGATAAAATGGAGGCTTGGCATTACAAGATGGAAACTTGACATGACTTATGCTAACTTACTGCACTCGGCAGGCTTCAAACTTCCAATCCCGTGCTGCCCAGCTTTGGGTGTGTAAGATCGTTTGTCGCTCTGTCCCGTAGGTTGTACAACCCAGTTGTATTGCCCTGGGGTAGTCTTCACCCCAATCTCGCCTGCCAAGACTTTGTTCGTTCTTTCAGTGGTGGGGGTCAACTGCTAGGTCATATCTGGAGTCGGGAATCCTGGGGCGATGGTCTTCTGCGAGGCTCCAAACTCCACTACACGCCGCCCTGATACCCAGCCTTGCTGAGTTGCTGACATCTCCGGGCCCAACCCTTGCCTCTTGATGTAATGGGCACTCTGGTGCATATATAAAGGTCTAACCTCACCCTGACTCAAGCCGAGTATGAGATCCTCTATGGCCTTCCTTCCTACCCCTCCAAAAGTGGGAAACAGAACAACAAAATTAAGAAAAAACACTACCAGTAAAATCCCTGGCCTCACACAAATGGGCTCCCTGGCCCGGAGAATTCCTCTTCTTATCAGCCCTGTACAAGGCACCCCTCTGTCCAGCTAATATCCCTCCCGAGTGCCGGACGGGACCACTGCGAGTCCCCCCCAATTCAACCCTGTTCTGTCGGGAAGATATCCCTCTTTAGTGCCGAACTGCACTACTGCGGGTCCCTCTGATTCAAGCCCACTCTGTCCCTCGCCGAGCGGCTGAGACTGGTAAGAGATTGTTTCATGCAGCCCTTCCCACTGCTTAGGCTCTCTGTTTCCTGTCGGGGTAGACTCCAGGAGCCTTCCCAAACCTGAGCTGATCCTACCTGGACTGATGGTTTGATTCCCATCACCCTCTCTTCGGAGCCATCTCTGCTGTCGGCTTCTTCATCCGGAGTCCTTGGATTTTCTCCCTTGGCTCCGTCACGGTCAATAAGGGCATCCGCCGCCTCACTGCTGGTGTCTTCCCTCCGAAAGCTTTGAGTGCAGCCTCTTGTCTTGCAGAGGGTTGTTTGGATCCTCCTTGCCCCCAGTCAGGGCTCCAAGGGCACCTCCTCTGTCAGCTCCTCTCCAGCTCTCTCCCCGCCTCCTTCACCCCGGCTGCCTTTTATTTTCCCGTGCCAGCTCTGCTCATTACTCCCCACTGCTGGCCGCAGTTTCAAAAAGATGCGGCTAATCAGCCACGTGGGTCCCGCCGCCTATTCCAGTCTCGCCACTTCATCAGCTGCAGGTAAGGGAATCTCCGTTGCTCTTTACCTTCCTGCACCTTCCTTGTGGTGTTTAGGGTTCCGGGGTTCCCCCTTGGCCCCTTGGGGTCTTTTTTCCACGGTTTCCCTGTGACTCTCACATATATAGGCCTAAAACAGTAATCGCACAATATAAAAGCAGTAAAAAAAAATACAAAACATAATAATTATCACTTATAAAACAGCGGATATCTATATCAAAATAGCAGGGCACTTATTTGTAAAGAGGCGAGAGAAACATAAAGCTTAATACATAAAATAAAATGTTAAAGCTTATCCTACGTCTTAGCTCACTTATACTTATCTAGGGAATAGAGAGGGAGAGAAAAATTCAGGAATGGTTGAGGAAGGGGAGGGAATGCATTTTAAAATAAATAATAAAAAAAGAAAAACTGGGGGTTTTGCTACAAGAGTGCATGCATAAGGCCATGAACTCAGGTACTCTCAGTCATTTGCTGGTTCTTCCTTGTTCTTTACTGATTTCAGCACCATCTCCAAGGTCTTCCTTCTTTTTTATCTCGTGATGATAGCTGGTGGACTGCATTTTATTCTTCTTACACAATGGGCTTTAACACTATGTCTTTGTTTAGAAAACTGCTTGCCTAAGCATTTGCAAGGTTAGTCTTAATATATTATCCTGCCTTGTGACCAGCAGCTTTGCTGAGATACAGATTAAGGTTAGTTTTAATTTATTATCCTGCCCTGTTCCAGCTGCAGATCCAATGTTCCCCAAAATCTAAATTATTGTCACCCTAACACCAACTAGGCACATTTTTCATGAGGCTCAGGCAGCAATGTGCCATGGCTCATTTTAGGCACAGTGCCATGACTGTGCTTCGCCACCTGAGCCACATGGAAAACGTACCTCACTTGAGCCACATGGAAAACCTGGCTCACCCTGCACAGCAAGAGTGCCTTTGCACAGGTATGCTAGTGGACCGTGCTGGGCTGGGTCCTGCTTTCTGCTTTCTCTCCGCACACACTGTAGGTCTGGCAACAGTGTATGGGCTCATGGAGGCAGGACTTAGCCTGGCTTGAGACCCCGGTCTCTATGAGTGGCGTGGGGCCCTAGGTAACAGCCTGAGCATCCTGGGACCACCTGAAAGTGCACAGTCCCATGACAAGTGGCACAGACAACACTGGGTCTGAGGCAGCTGGGCCCACATCATGCCACTGTGGGCTCTGGCTGCAGTAGGCCCTGAGTGCCCAAGAGCTGTTGCTGCTGTGGGAAGGGGCAGGTTGTGGACCTTGTGGGAGTGGGGTCTGTGGACTCTACAGGGAGGGCTGTGGCCCTGCAAGGGGGAGCTGTGGGCTCAGGGAGGGGTGAGGGGCAGGCAGCTCTTATTTTTCTATGACAAAAACCCCAAAAGTAAATGCCAAAGCATATAGATATTTAGAATGTATTTTATTATGATAAGCTTACAAATTGCTTAAACTTGTAAATATATCAATAAAACTTTGCCCAACTGATCCCTCTCTATATAGTGGCATTTCATTTTAATAGGGGAAGAACACTATCTTGGGTATTTTAATGAGCAAATTTTGGTTTCTTACCAGAGAATTTGCAATTTTTAAATAGGGAACACCAGGATTTCTGCTGGTGAGACAAATGGTGAGACCTGGGCAGAGGAGCATGTCCGGGGGCAGCACCGGGCACTTAGCTGGAGGGCAGACAGTGTGGTTAACCTCTTTCCTGAAGGGAAATGCCATTAGAAATCATGACTGGTTATTTCTGCAAACTATGTGTATATAATATAATATAATATAATATAATGTTCACAGCAATATCCTCTGAGAAGTACTATAGTATTTGTAATTACCTTCATATTTTTGGTACTTATACCATCCTTAATGGGCTCTAGTCTGATATATTGGTTTATGCAAGAATTTTTCAGGAATGTATTTCCCATAATTATATTCACATGTTGTGAAAATGCCATGTTAAAGATAGTACCCAGGCTGAACTCTTGCAATTTTTACCAGTACATATAGTTAAACAGCATGGACTAGATTGAATATTTGCTCCCAGCCCTTAAGGCAGGGCAGCACACAGTTTTATCATGCTAAGAGTGGATCTTTAAGTTGACCCAGCATCATGGCATTTACAAAGAACAGAATGATGGCAATATTACCTTTGACTTGATTCCCTACCAACAGGTGATCAATATCGCCTCAGCTGTGCTATTTGTGCACTGTTTACTATTAACAAATATGTAAGGTTATTTTGTAATATTAACTGTTCTGTTATTTAAAAGTTACTTTAAAATTATATTCAGAAGTCCCATATGCAGAGTGGGAAAGGAAGACATTATACATGTTTGAGCATGTTTCCCTTGTTCTTCTTTTTCCCTGCTGGTCATGGAATAAATAGTAGCATGGTATAATGGATTTGGTGGTGGGTGCACATTCTTTATGGAAAGCTGTGGCATTTTTCACTACAATTTACCATCTTTCCCTTCACCAGCAGCCCTTTACTCCCTGTAGATCCTTAAAACAGCATGTGTTTTTGGCATAACAGACTCGTTTTAAAATGGTTTAGATGTAGCTTGCACCATTTTTGTCAAATGCATGCACTTCACCAGATGGGACAGTTGGGTCCCAGATGATTAAAATATTACTGAAGAAATTTCAGAAAAGGAAACTGGTAAAAACAACAGATTGTAATGTAATGCATATTACCATGATTAATTTCACAATCAGCTAATAAGGAACTTTTGGATGTCTGTCAAAAATCTCTAACATAGATGTTGAACCTAGTGAGATAATTTAGACTCCATAATTGTTAACTTAGATAAGCAGGTTGTCCAAATTTATCTTATTTTAGACTTAGCTTCTCACTTCTACCTTGCCAGATAATACTTTTTCCAGTTAAAATAAACCCTTTTAATCATATAGGGAAATGTTCCTTTGAGTGACATAATATCTACTATATCTTGCATAAATGGTAAACGTGTATTCCAGAGAGGTCTAGAGATGCAGAGATGTTTATATTTGTCAAGAAGATCATAAAACACTTTATTCTTTAGTTTTCCTGATTTTATATATATATATATATATATAATATCAAAGAATGTAGACATCTTTAAAAAATGTTATAGTTCAACATATAGTTGCATAAACAGGAGAGCATATCATAGATTTTTTTTCTTATTTCTCACAACGGAAGAGTAAAGAATAAAGAAGATCTTAAAGACTAGATTAATTCCTGCATTCTGCCTCCTCGCCACTGGCTTCACCTGATTTGCTCTCCTAATTGCATTGAATTGTAAATATACAAAATGCACAAATCAAGCTTGGATTTCTACCCTGAAAACTTTAAGCATGGGCTGCATGTGGGTTTAGAATTTAGAGCCCTGAGATTCTATCCTAGTAATTCATATATGCTCTTGAAGTTTGTTTAGTCACTGAATCTTGTCTTTTCTGTCTTTGATGATAGCCTGAATTCTGATTTGGAAGTTATACCCAGTTTTATCTTCTGTCACTGGCAATTGCAGCTGAATGCTTCAAAATCAATGTTTTTTTGTTATCTGTTTCCTATGCCATAACACCTCTGTGACTCAAGGTCTTCCTCAGTGTGTGCCTGATGAAATGCAATCCACATCCTGCCTATAACTGCATTATTTTTGATAGGTCTCTGATCTATCATGCCCATCTGTTAAAAAGGCTGCCAAAGTCTAGGCCCACAACAATCAACTTGGCAGGCTTGCCAGATCTAACACTAACTCTCTTCAAACATCTGTTCTTGGTTCCTCCTGTTTATCAGCAGAATATTTAGTTTGAAACTGGATCTGCTTGTCCCATGTTTGACTGGCTCTTCAACTCCTTAGGTATTCATGTTAATAGGAATCAAGGGTGAAATGGTTACCGCAAAATTAGTACAAGGTCCAGTTTGAAAATTTTGCCTTTGATACAAATATAACTTTTCCATGGAGATCAGAAACATTGAAATCAAAGGTTTTACATTACCCTATAATAGAGTTAGCTATATAATTCAAATTCAGATTTCACCACAGCTTAATTCATTTAACAACCATGACTCCTTCCAGATCATGGTGCATGTGTGAGAACTCACCCAGTCCTTTGACATATGCCTAAGCAGATGTATGGAGGAGCGGAGGCTTCCCAGACCTTGCATCCCCACTTTAGGTCACTGAGACAAAATCTGAAGACCAGCCTGAGGACAGACATTTGGTACCTCCCTGGCTGTAGTTGTATATATATATCCAGGAATTGAATTCTGGTATCCTGTGTGATAGACAAGAATTCTACTGCAGGGAACTCCCCACAGCTAAACTGGATAATCAAATATGGGGTTTTGTTTTGCATTGGTCACTACAGAAAATTCAAGAAATGAGCCACAGAGCTTCACATAGTCTGTGCATGCCCCCCAGGAAGAGAAACAGGTTTGAAGAGTATCTGTTTAAAATATTTCTCATGACAGTTTGTTATTATGGTTGGGGGAAAGGTAGTTAAGCTTTCAGGAAATGTGGAACAGAATAGGAAAGCTGTATAGGACCATCAACTTTTGAGGCTGTAGGTGTCAGGAATCTATATATACTAAACATCCCTTTTATGATCAATGATTGAAGCAGTAGCATTAACCAGCAGTGAGCAACCAGGAAACAAACCATAGGTATTGACTTGGAGCACCAAATACAGGAATTAAGGGTCAGGTGGAAGTCCAAGAAGGGTCAGGGCCACCTTGAGGGATTGGCCCCATGGGAGACATCACTGTTGTTGGGTGAGGTGCTGTTGAATCCACTGTTGCAGCATCTTGGTAATGAAGGATTTGGTGGCACTAGACAATGGAAGCAGCTGTAGGGGGCTGTGAAACAGTTGCTCCCTGTATGCTGGTTGTATTGACTACTTCCTCCACAGCAGAGGAACTACCTATGATTGGGGTGTTGGGGTGGGAGATGTGAAACTAATGTGCTCAAGGTGCAAATCTTACCAATTATGCTTCCTGGATAAAGTAATATATTTCTCATTAAGGCTGATAAAATATAAGCCTTTAAAAACTTAGAGTCCTTGATGACCTGAACTGAAAATAATCACTTATAAAAGGTAAGTTGGGGGATCTTTTTTTTTTCTTTTTAGCTTTGTAGATTGAACACACATCTGGACAGTACAGCAGCAATCAACCAAGTTGCATTATCAGAATTATTTTAATAACACTCAACATTTTTTCAGTGTTTGTGTTACTGATATTATTTTGCCAGTTACAAAATAATCAAGTACTTATTATATACTGTTTTCATCCTGGAAAATTTGGGGGGAAAAAAAACCCACCCACTTAATTCTTTGATATAAAATTCTATCTGTGTTCTTGAAACCTGTGTTTTTAGCTGTTTAATGCATATTCTGGATGCTGCTTACCTCAATGTGGAGGAAAATTTGAATATTTAATAATGTTAAATCTCTCACCCAGTTATGTCAAAGAATGGAAACCTGTAAATAAGGCATACTTTTTCTTTTAAGATTTTATACTGTAAAACTATTTAACCATTCACAGAAGAAATGTTCCTCTTAGAAATATTTTAGAAATTCAGGAGTACCCAGATGACCAAATGTACAAATTTTGCCCAGGATACAGAACTAGCTAGTTATGCTGCTGGTACCTTTGCATTTGTATTAATAAATGTATGTGAACAAATATGAAGTATCCTGTGCTTAACACACATAAATGCACTCACAAATACCTAGATAGGAAAGAAAATGTAACTATCAAAAGAAAAATCTAACTGTTTCCTAAAGGAGTAGTAAAGAGTGGAATACTGAATAAACACTAATACAAGTAAGGGAATTAAAAATAAAAAAAAGTCAGCTTCTTGCCCAAGGAGACGAAATCCATCAGTTTCTTTTGTGAGTCTGGATCTTAAACGTCCTGCCTATTGGCAAGACCTCTGCCCCAAGGGAATAGTATTATAAAGTATCCAGATATTGTGTACTTACATAAAGAAAAGTTCAGAGGTTCAGAGAATACACCTCTAAATCAGTCCACTTTCAAGGTAACTTTATATGCATATAAGAAACATTGTGTTGGGCTATCCTTTTGTCACTATCAGGCTGCATGCAATTTTACCATCCGGTATTTTGCCCATTTTAAACTCAGTGTTTCTTTCATTGGAAAAAAATCTGGAAAATCATAACTTTCAATGTAAATAGTTTGTGTATTGACATGTTAACTTGTAATTTTCTAACTTGAATCTTATTCTTATATTTTTCCTATGTGTTATGAAATCTATGTCGTTACATTGTTCTTCTTCACATGTTTATCAGTGTAGATTTCATTATAGGTTCATAGGTATTTCATCTCTTAATTGGGAATCTTTTTGGAGAAGCTATGCAAGGGACATTGGTAACTCCTCATGCTACCATGTAAAGCCAGAGAGTGTGTAGGAGCCACAAACCTCTCTCAGTTCCCTCTTGCTGCCTGTGAAATCAAGTAAATAGACAATGTGTTATTTAGTACTCTGATGTATTCTTCATTTCTTATGTAATCCTCTGAAGTTCTACTTCTAAAATATTACTTCTAACTGGGCACAAACACAATCCTACTTTGATAACTCCACTCTATGCTGCCACATAGGGCAGGATATGGAACCTTTATCAAAAGAGCAAAAAGGCTTGAGACGCATGACAGTTCATAAGGAAAAGGCTGAACTACAAAGCAATGGAAAATTTGTCTTCATGGTGATTTCTGAGTTCTAGTCACTTTTCTTGTCCACTCTGATTTGTGCAAAAGAAAATAAGCAGCTCTATGCTATGAGCATATGCAGACTCCTTGGGTACATGAAGACTAGGGTAAGATCAGTCTAAGTGAAGATCTCTATATACATTTGGCAAGGTTAGATTGCTCAAACAATGGCCTACCTAATTGAACTTTATTTCACATAGAAGGTGAGCTTTGTAGATCCAGCTAACCTGTGCCTGATCTTTGGAGAGCAGCCTTGGGCTTGGGAAAGCCCTGTTACTAACCCCATCCATTGTGTTTTTCTTTTCCTATTTCCCCTATGGACCTACTAGCCCCTCCCCGCCACAGACCAGCTACTCCTCCTGTGAACTTGCCATTTGCACCCAATCCCACCAAATGCACCCAATCCTACCAATCAACCCTCATGAACCCAATAGCTCCCCATCACCTCAACTTAGATTAGGTTCTGGGTGAAGCTCACAGCACTAGTTAATGCTGTCTACTCCCTGTGTATACAGGCAGGACCCAACGTACTATCATGTCGCTTGAATGATTGTAGATAGGGTCCTGGGAATGTCTGCACACAATATCAAAGTACAACCCTGGAGTTTACAACCCTCTACTTTTCCTACCCACCTCCTGCACCAGGACCAAGCTATCTTTAGCCCACTGACCCCTCCACACCTGCATGGACAACTCCTCCCCCCACCATGGAGCCACTATTCCCGCTGATCCCACCAAACCTGTCTGCTGTTCCCGAGCCTGCCCTGTCCTCCTCCCACCCCAACTTACTTAGGTCAGGCTCCCGGCACTGGGAAACATCTGCACAATCAGAAGTCAATCTACGATCATGTGACTTACAGTAAATGACATAATTGTAGATTGGGTCCCAGGAACATCTGCATGTGACCTTAGATATGTCCTGATGTCCAATTCTGTCTTTATTTGGAACTTTATGCTCTCTTGTGGAAGAATGAGCAATCACAGGACATGCACACAGCCCATCAGATTCTGCTTTCAGAAACAATTCCAAGCTTCTGCACGAGTTACCTGTGCAATCGCAATTAAATCCAAACTGGTTTCAACATCTTAAAGATTACTGAAGAATATGTAGCTATCTTTCCTCCTCTTCACTTCTTCATTATTTGAAACTCCCTCAAATTTAGACCACACTGATAGTGTGGTTAAATAATATGCTGTTTACTGGGGGGATGGGGGTTGGGGGTGGAGTTCTGAGTTGTAAGACATTAGAGGAAAAAAAGTCTGACAATAATTTTTGTATTACTTGTCTGTAAACCTTACCTCAGTTTAAATAATCTATTTGATTCATTTATAGCTACCAAGGTAATGTCATTTATCATTTACAGATGTTCTACAAGTTTTCAATCACATAACACTATTCCTGTCCAAGTCCATTTGAGCTCATTAATTAATTAAAGAATCCATTATGATTTGGTTTCTTTCCAACCTATGGGAACATTACTGTTTGTTATCTTCATATTAGTATGATTATAAAAATATTCAGGTAATGGCTGGCTAGGTGGAATTGCTCTGTTGACGGGTTACAGTTAATATTACAGCTAATAGAATGATGGTTTGTCATTAATGCTGATATGGTGTCCTCACTGCACTTTTTCTTGGTATATAAGAGACAGCAGGGGATTTGATTATGCAGGTTGTTTTCCTAGTTATGTACATGACGCTGATGGTTCTCTGAATTGGGTATTCTAGTTCTGTTTTGGGATTTATATAATGTGTTGTTTGTTTGATTATATATCAACAAATCAAGCATCATAAAGACTCAAGACTATCATGTCAAGAACAAATCTCAAAATATTTAGAAAAGATGTGGCTAGTGCTATCTTAATTTTAATTTACCAGGGGGAGAAAATAAAGCCTGCTCTTACAATTCTTCCAATGATCAATGTTTTAATTATCTTTACATTTTTCTTGCCAATTAATTATTACTATATATCTCTTTACACTTGACTTTTATATGATCTTTATGATTTTATTTTCTTTTTAATATAAAAGCTCATGCACATGCATATACACACACCAGTGTGACTTCTTATCAGTCAAATTGTTATAATCTTGGAGTGTTTTAACTGTAGTAAATTTAAAATATTGGGGAGAAGCAGAGGAATGAGACTGGCCATCAAAATTAGCTTGTTTGTTTGTTTTTTGTTTGGGTTTTTTTTTTTTAGATAAGTGCTGCTTTTGAGGGGGAAGTTTTTCCTTTGGATTTCACAAGAAGCAACTTTATTCAGCCTCCTTCTCCTGCGCCAGTCTTGGTATTGCTTCTAAGGGGCAGGCCTCTGGCTTTGAGACCTGACTCTTCTCTGTCCCTTCTCCTAGCCTTGTTGATTTCCCAGCTTCAGGGGTGAGTGGTGTACTCCCATTGCTGGGAGACTACAGAAGGTGGTGTGCCAATCGTGTGCTTTATGAGGTGCCCCTGTGGTTGAAAGTTCACAGCCATGGGGATTTGCTTCTTACTGGTGCAGGGGGGAGCCTGGGATTAGACTCCCCCTGAATCAACAATAAGATGTGATGGGATCCAATTTGCATGTGTGGCATGGAAGGAAGTGTGATTGTATGGATCAGGCATTAGATTCCATTATGCCTTTACCTGCACATGTAGAGGACCCCAGCAGTACTCAGGAAGTTAGTCACTCTCATTTATGAACAAAAAATATATTTCCATAACTAGTCTTAGGTTATCATAATGCATTTTCCTGAGCCTACTCAAGGTGAAAAATGAAGAGAAATGAAATGTTTGTGAACTCTGCTTTATTTCTCCAGCATGAGAGAGCCGTTATCTATTTAAATATTATTTGCCCTATTCTTACTAGGATCTCATTATGTTTTTGTACAATACAAATAAGAGCTGAACTTTTTTGTATTTTGTTCATTACTTAACTAAGATGTGATGAAATCAGTATGGCAGGGAGGGAATGAGAAGTCTGTTGTCAGATTAGTGAAAATAGCCCTTCCATCCTGATTTAGAGGTTTGAGTTTATAAATTTATAAGTGAAATGAGATTGTCAGTTTAAGACTTGGAAGAGTTTTGATTACTCATATAACCCATATCCTTTGGGTATCCCTCTGGCATAGTCTACAAGACAGCATTCCACACACATCTACATGTGCTAAATGCGCTTTTCCTAATGAGCATTAAATTTAGTACTTCAAATTTCAGGTATGAAATGAATGTGCATTAGCCTGCCCTAATGTACAGTACTGAAAGAGCACATTTTTTTAAGTGACACTTAATGCGCAATAGCCTATTTTACTGAGTATTAGCATAATTGCATGGGTTTTTTTATGGGACATTTTAATGTGCAGTAAAATAGGCTATTGTACAATAAAGCAGAAGTGTATGCATGCTGTCTGCTAACAGAATTTTGATAATATCTACCCTCAAAGCATGTCTTCAGGGGCAAAACCATCCAATCTCTCCTTTCAATGTACAGTTACTGCACATCCCTTATGAACAAAATACAGCTACTTTTGCTATCTGTCAGAAGGGACATCACAAGTGCCTACACTCCCATCCCATCTGCTGGTTTTATCAGTCCTTTTAGAAACTGGTGTCTTCTCAGGGTACATGGATGTGTATGTCCTATGGTGGGTTGGTAGTAGTGGCTGCTGTCTCCTGCTAGAATTTCTGCCAGCAGAACCTGGTTAACATAGACAAAACCTTAGACTTAGCACATGCAGGAGATTTTAATCTAACTCTGAGACCAGGCATGAGTAGCTGCATCTTTTACCTCTCAAAATCCTTATTAAAGAAAAAGCATGTGAATTCCGTTGAAAGCAGAGGTGGAAAGGGAATGAAATTAACAGCCTCAGAAATCATAATCATTCCTGTAGATAAGCCTTCTAATTTCTTAGAAGGGATAATGAGGGTAGGGAAAAGCATTAAGAATCTTACTTGACCTGCTTTCTCTGCTACTTTTCGTGAGTGTTTTCTGACAATTTACATGTGCTTTTTTCTGGGTGCAGGCAGAAGTGACAATTTTTGCCCAATCTGGCCACAGGATGTAGTCTATAGCTATGAACAAACAAAAATGCATGACTGCAGACCACTTAAAAAATGGACAATCGAATGAAACCTTCATTGCATGAGGTGTCAGATGAAGATGTTTCAAAATATAGCAACTTCTGCCTCCCAGCCTGTCAGTGTTTTTATAACAGGAAGGGGGAAAGGGATCAGAGGAAGTTTAGTCAGTGGGGTTTTCAGCCCCTTCTAAAGGGTGGTGTGTGTATGTACTGGAGCAGCTGGGGAACCTTGGGCTCATCTACAAAAGTCGCTAGCACTGTGCTCAGTGCTACTATGCAGTTGCCTTGCCAGGCACCAACTGCAATGATGCTACTGTGCTGTAGTAACAAGCTCATTGCTACTGGGAAAAAACACACAGTGATGGTACTGTGCAGTAACACCATGTACTGCACAGTCATTAAAGTAGCAATTTCTCAGTCTGCTGTGCATGTAGATGCAGCCTCCTAGAATGAGCTCCCTCTTCTCCCTTTCCCCCCTCCCATTCTTAAAACAACACAGACTGGCAGGGAGCTGAGCTGGTAGGGAGGAGGGGCTGTTGCTAGGAGAAACTAGCTGAAGGCTGAAGACAGCAGCTATATTCCTACCCCCTCTGGAACGAACAGTGAACTTCTGTTTGATTTGGGGGATTGTTGTAACTCAGAACACTTCCTGCAAAGTGTTTTGATTTACAGCAGGGAGCTGCACTTCTGTCTGCATCCTCTATGTCCTTTCTATGAGGCATTTAACCTGAGGTTATGGAAACATTATACACACATTTAAGACTATGTCCCTGTTACTGTCCATGTGGAAACATGATAAAACACTCACTAGATCAGAAAAACAAGAAATGAGAGTGTAACAATGAACTTCTGAATAGAGTGCATAGGGAGTGTTTGGTTCTAGGCATCAAAGTGGCCAAGCACATTTAAAAGGAATCAAGGAGGAAGAAGGTCGGGATGACTAAAGAGCCATAAACTAAAGATATTTAGTCATATTTAAATGACTAAAGATCAGAGATCAGCAACCTTTTATGGCGGTGCGCTGGATTAATCCAGTTTGGAATCCAGCCACCGGTACCACTTTTCTCTACTGCCGTTGTGGGGAGAACACCTGCTGCTTCCGCTTTTTTCTGCACCTGCCACTGCCACTTTTCCCTATGTTGGCCCGGAGAAGGCAACTTCTGCCAGAGTCCCCTCGCTATCCCATTTCACCAAAGTCCCATGTCCATGGGCCCAATAAAAAGGCTTTGCAGGATGAATCTGGCCCATGGACCATAGGTTGCCTCTTCCTATTCTAGAGGAGAAATATGTGAATTCATCAAGTATGCTTTCCACATTAGGACCATAATTCCCTCTGGAAGAAACCTTCAGATCAAGGACAGCATTTCTATAAAGCCTACTTCGTTAGTCTTCTGGCAGCAACTTTTCCCCATGTAATTGTCACTGAATGATTAAAAGGTGAAATTGAGGGATTAGCAAACATTCCAAGTATTAACAAATATTTTCTTTTCGTTGATTGTATATTGGAGTTTTCATCTGACATTTTTATATGTTTGTTGCAAATTTATGGCCTCCCTATCTGACAATATTGAGTAATATTGTTAATGTACCTAGGAATTCAGTTGATAGCATCTCTTTTTTCTTTCCTTCCCTCCCTCGCACTCCTCCTTCCTCCCCCAAGGTTTACATTTGTAAGCCATTTGTAACTGTTGTGGTAATTTCATATGAACCTGAAAGGCTAATACTAAACATCTGAGATATGGACAAAGGAAAGATTCAACTCAAATGCAACTCAGTGATCATCTTAGGTTTTTGTTGTACATTGTACTTTGAACTGCTCAAATGTTGGTCAGTGTTAGTACTAGCTCAAGTTGTGTGCAGTCACACCTTAAGGCTAAACACCCATCTTTGACTGTGCCCCATTTGCACAACTGTGACTTGCCACTAGAGGGGTGGCAAGCATGGGTATGACTAGGAGCTACAGCTGTGAATTGCCACTGTAGGGATAGTGATCCAGGACAGGCGTCTATCCCTGCTCTAGGTGGGGGTCTGGGAGAGATGGCTTGGGTTGGGGGCAGGATGAACACATTAAGTTGGGAGGTGAACAGTTAATGAGTGGGGGGTAGGTAATGAAATGGGAGGTGGAAACAAAAGGCAGGTTGGGGAAGGAAGTGAAATGAAGAAAGTCATCCACTGAAGAATAAAATAAAAAAAGTTTTTAAAAAAAATTTTAAAAGAAGGGGAAGAAGAAGGGAATTAAAAATGGTCTCATGTTTTAGAATAATGGTAATTAGGTGTTGGGGATACTGCTTATGCTTCCTGGGGTGTCTGGGAGGTGAGAGCAGTGAGGAAAAGTGCTTTTGGGGGAGCTACAACACCTATCCCATGAAGGAAACCCCAGCCCATGGGGACCTGATCCAGACCCCTGCCTTTTTGTTCCCTCTTCTCCCCAGACCCAACTCTTGGACCCATCCTTGCTCTGTGACTTGGTTAGCTGGCATTTTGTCAGTAGGCTGTTTGCATTGGGTTACCACCCCCCTGGGGGTAGGAACATCACACCCCAGGAGTAGAAGTGGTAGTTCACTTCGTGTCAGAACTTCCCCTTGGGAAGTAGAGTTTAGGGGGTGGAAAGTCTGTCCACAAAGAACCGGAGAGTGGAGACACTGCAATTTAAGCAGCTCATCTGTAGGGAGTGACTACATTTTAATGCAACATGAGCTAGGTAACATGGATTAGAAATTAACCTGCTCTGGAGTGATGTAATTTAAATTGCTTAAAGTGTGGTTAAAATTATTTTCAGGTGTTATTGTGCAGACAGTCTAGGAAGTTAAGAGATCCACGAGCTGTCTAAAATTAATGTATAACAAGAACCTTAGACTTAAAATAATTGAGAGCTGGATCAGGAATAAAGTGTAATTTATCCATAGACAATCTTATAATCTTGAAATTTTAACCATAAATCAAAGGATAGTAGATAGCAGTATTATATTAATTTAGGAGACAGATGGTTATTCTCATTTGTGTCAGAAAGTACTAGTCTTCTGAATACTCTTGATAAATCAGTCCTTAGAACTGGTCCTGAGGAAGTGTCACCGAGAAATCTTACTACTTTTTAAATCAGTATAGCTAATCTACCTTTACATTTGTTTGTAGCTATAATTTATGGCACCAAGTACAAGACCCTTTTATATGGTCTTTTGTTAGCTAAACTAGTTTTATAACAAGATAGAAATTTAAGAACAATTTCCTCATAGACAGAGGCCCTAAGAATACTATTCCATGTTATATGAAATACTACAGCTCACCTCAAATTTTGTTTAAGGTTTTTTTCAGCACCGTCAACTCATTTGTCATTTCAGTCCCACATAGCATCCTGAGCAGCAGTTAAATAAAATGAATATTCTGTTCAATTCTATCTAGAAATTTGTATTAAATTTTAGGCTTGAAATACTTAAGAATATTAGTCATAATAGTTGTTTCAAATGAGAAATTTACTTGGAGTATGTATATATGGAATCCTGTCATTGATTTATGGACTCAAATTTCCATAGAGCCATTACTATGTACAGTTGATTACTTTTTAGAGTTGCAGTTCTCAATTGCCTTGCTACATTTTTGATGGCCTGTACCAGACTGGCTGAAAGGCTGCTATAAATTTGATTTCTTGCACTCAGATTTTTGTCTTCTGGTATAACCCAAGTACTACAAGTCTGATCAATCTCTGTCTATCCATCCTTCCAGAGAAAGCAAGCAGATAAGTAAAACTTTTTTTTCCAGCCAAAGTAGCAAGAGGAAGCTTAAGGCTGTGAAGTGTGATTGTATAACTGTGAAATTGAGCATTAGAAGGAAGATTAAGTCAGTGACATAGGCTTTGCATTTAGTTTGTGACAGTTGTGGATTTTTGGCCCAGTTCCTATGAAAGTACTACTAGCTCTTCCAAGTTAAGAGTCTCCATTTCGTCTACAGGTTCATTGTTGGTCCAACAGAGTAAAGGTGTGTATGAGGAAAAAAGAGGTCATCTAAGTCCTGTCTCAGATAGTTATAAATGATACATTGCAGTTTTAAAAATCAGTAGAGAAACTACATATAATTATTAAAGGAAGTAGAAGGTTGGGAGATAATGTGATCAGGAATCATTGCTGCTAAAGGACTTCTCTACATGGTACATGTACTGTGCAATTACCTGGTTAATTGAGCAATTAATTTAGACTGGTTACACCTGCAAGATAACTATCTCTTCATAAAAAGACTCATCCAGCTATGAACATAGAGTTGGAAAAGGTGCAATAACTTTATAGCTGGTTTCTGCCCAGCTTTAATTTGCATGTATAGCATAGTTATGCCCCTTCAGCTGGGAGTCCCATCTGCTGACAGGACTCCTAGACTCAGGGGTGCACCATGTGCTGTGGCGGCTGGGAGTCATGCAGCTAAGGGGACTCTCAACCATGGCACTGTCCCATGGGCTGCCACAGGTGGGAATCTAATCAACTGTGGGACTCACAGTACTGGAAGTAATCCTGGCTTTCCCTACACCAGCAGTAGGGTGTGATAGGATCTAATGCTGGATCCCATGATTGCGCCTCCTGCCATGTGCACTAGATCCTATCATGAATTTGCCTGAACATCTAGAGGGGCCCTAAAGAATATTGGACTGTATTCCAACATACAAGATATTAACATTTCAAAATTACAAATATTTTGATTATTTTTGTTCCTCAGTGTCCAAATGGATTGTATGCTGACCTGTGGCTGCTCACAGATAGAACTAGTGTTTTGTCATGTGGCTCAGTCTGAGTGGCTAATCATGACTCCACAGCTGAAGCACATCTGAGAGCACATGCCTTTGGGGAATATTTGCTGTTCTATAGTAAAAAAGAATTGTCAAATAGTAAGGTGGTGGAGCAGTGGTAGTGGTGAGGGTTACAAGAGAATTGTTTCTTTGTATGTTTGTCTTTATGTTTGTTTATGTATATTACTACTTGATTGCATGTGAGACATTCAGCAGATATGTTTGATGGCTAGAAAATGATATTTAGAGGTTTGCTTTTGGGAATTATTTTGTAGGTAAAGTAGATAGTGCATTAGAATAATGGTCCAGGACAACAGCAAGGGTTAATTGGTTTCTAAAAGCCTGTTTGTGACAGTTTCCTTTAAGGCCCACTGTGTCTGACACAGGTAAGCAGCAAGCAGACACAAAGGCTGGGAAACTGAAGACATGTACCACATGTACCACAGTTTTCCATACCATGAGATAAGTGACTCTGCAACATTGACACCAGGTCACAGTGCCAAACTGCCCTTGGGATTTCTAGTTTTGGTAGATGGACCAAATTAGGAAGAGACTGGTAAAAGTCCAGATTAGGATGCGTGAATGTGGTGAGTTAGTAAAATAAAGGAATATGCTGTAGGACAGAATGTGGACAGTATGACGACCACACAGGCAAACCAGTCAAGGATGCACAGAGATGAAGAGTCATCAAAGGGGGAGAAAGAATAAAAAGGGAGGGATTTCAGAGCAGCAAAGGGTCCCTGAGGTCTCCATGGACAGAGGGCACACCACCAGCCCATCTCACCTAACCCATTACTGAGGGGGTTGAGCCTCAGCTTGTGATCTCCAGGCTGCTGACATTCAAGAGAGAACCTCGGAGTGAAACTTGCATAGTGGCCAGAAATACCTTGACTCTGTCCATCTCTAGGACTGGTAGATATAGATCTGTTTGCATTATTCTTATCTATTATTACTGTGTATCAATAAAATTCAACTATTATCAAATGGAATGGTCACAGTCAGTCTGAGGGTTTTGGGTCCTCCCATACAAGAACTTTTAACACGTACCAACACATTGAATACAAATAGTCACACCGGTTAGATTTCTCAACTGACAAAAGAAGGGATGACTGTAAAATGAGCTCTTCTTTCTGTTATTCCCAAAAAGTGGCCTTTCTATGTGAGAAAAGAAATGTGTTCATGAGATAATATAGGGAAAAATATATAGGTGCTGTTTTTACTGGCTAGCACCCCCTTATTGGTTAGTTTCTTTGTCTGATGTTCTGACACCTTCTGTAAGTAGGTAGGTAGATGTAGGTAAATGTAACTAGTTATAAATGTAACCCTTCTATATTTTTTCTGCCTTGGTACAGTACAAGGAAATTGTACCCAGGCTTTTCTCCCACTCTGAGTAGATCTGGTTCAAAACATTTCAACAGAATACAATTCCATGTAAAAACACATGCTCACTGAAACTTAAATATTTCAGGATAATTTGTTTTTTCAGTTGAATTTTCAATAGGAAGAAGTGAAAATAAGTATTGTACTTTTTTCTTTTTATATAGCATCATTAAGAAAAAACTGCTGAAGACCATCTTCCATTTGAAAACTTGTCTAACTTTATCCCAACCATGCAGTCAGTCCATTAAGAGAGATCACTCAAAAAATCCTGGCCTCTCACATAATTCTTGGACCATCTTGGACCATCACTCCCACACTATTAAAGAAAACTATCCTTTTACACTAAAAGAATTAAATGTTATTACATTGAAAATTATTTTAATAGCATGCTGATTGTTACAGTTTATTATGCTACGTTACAGAATGTTTTGACATTCTAAATGAAATGTGTTGATAGCTCCAAATGTGTGTGTGTGTATATATGTATTCAGGATTTTGTTATGCAAGTAATTTCTAAATTTTGGGCTTTGTTTCAATATGAAATGCTGGAATTTCCTACTGAACGGGAATTCCATTTTCTACCTTCTCTAGATATGAATAAGAGCACATTCTAGATTGATGCCCTAGTTTTAATTCAGATCATTAAGCCACTCCTTACTTCTTTCTTATGCCAATAGATCCAACTGAATATCAGTCCACATGTAAAAAGTATGTGGCCTTTTTTCTGTCTGTTTTGTGTCACCTTTTACTAATTGGAATTTTCAATATTTTAATCCATCATTTGATTTGTAAATTCTGATTTCTCAAAATCCTATTGTTTCTTGTCATTCTTTCTGGAGAAAAGCATTTTTCATGGAAGAATTTCAATTCATCAGTGATAGAAATACAAACACTGCATTGTTATCATTTAAAAAACCATTTTTTGTAAATGTCAAAGACTAACTCAGTAAAATGACACATAGGAAAAAATGTCCACGCAAGCAGTGGACAACAGGTTCAACAAACATTGAAAGTAAATGTCAATTATCAAAGCCAACTGAACTCTTAAACAGTTTGATTTGAGATAGGCAGCTTGACTTTAACCATTTTTTCTAACTTACTGTGTTTAATATAAAACATGAAAACATGATACATTCAGAGACTAATATGTATTTGTATAACATCTTTGCAGTCTTGAAGAATTAAAGTAAAGCCTAAACTTAATAGAATGGCAATTGATTTGCTTGGTAAAAAAAAAAAGTTGAAATAGTTATACTTAATAACATGGGGTCACACATTTTGGATTAGATGCGAGCTGGAAATGTGCCTAATTTCGAGTACTTAAAGCAGGATCCCCCATGGATATCCAGGGGTCTAAAAAACCCACAGGGGAAAAAAAGTGGAGCGGAACACACCTGGGTAGTGTACACCACTGAAAAGCAGAACTGGGCTACCTGGAGCCAACCAGGCTTTACCCAGTAGGATGACCACAACTGTAGCCCTGAGAGGTCTGCAGGACCCCAGGTAAAGCTGCTGGGGCCAGCACAATGCTGGCCAAAACCTCCCATACCCAACCCAGGATAACTTGCTGCGTGCCAAAGCACATGTGGTATGGGCATTCCCCAGAGACAAGTAGCTGTGGTGCAAGGTGTGTTGCTGCTAGTTGTCCCCAGGGAACCAAACACCTGCACTCATCTGGATGTGGCCAGTGGTATTTAACATGAACTGGAAAAATGGGTGAGTAACAAGGTGGCCTTATTTCTGGATAACACAGAATTATTCAGTGATAAAGGCCAAGGTGGACTGTGAGGAACTACAGAAGGATCTGGCTCAATTAAGCAAATAGAAAATTAAAAGGCAGATGAAATTCAATGTAGATAAGTGCAAAGTGGTTCACCTGAGCAAAAAATAACCCAAACTAAACCTACACTATGACAGGCTCTACACAAACTGTTAAAACACAGAAAAGAGATCTGGGAGACATTGTGAGCAATTCACTAAAAATATCAGTTCAATGCTTAGTGGCTGTCAAAAAGGCAAACAAAATGTTAGGGATTATTAAGAAGGAAATTGTAAACAAAACAGCAAATATCATTATGCTCTTTTATAAATGCATATTGCATCCACACTCTGAACAAAGTGCCCAGTTCTGGTCCCCACACCTTAAAAAAAAGATAGAGAAGAACTAGAGAAGAGGCAGAGAAAGGCAACAAGGATGATTAGTAGTATGAAGGGACTTCCATGTGAGGAGAGATTAAAGAAGCTAAACCTATTCAGTTTAGAAAAGAGATGCTTGAGGGGGAACAAGATAAGGGTTTACAAAATCCTTAATGGGGAAGAGTAAGTAAAGAGGAATTTATTACTATCCCTCAGAATGGACTACTGTCTTTCAGAATACAAGAACTAGGGTGCTCAAAATGAAATTAGTAGGTAATAAGTTTAAAACTAACAAAAGAAAATTCTTTTACACACTATGTAATTCAAGTTGTTATGAAAATTAACAGTTTAACCATTTTCTGGAAGTTGACAGTTTAATCCTTTATAAAAAGGATTGGACTAATTCTCAGAGCAAAGGGGCATCACTAGCTATTGAGCATGGGAGTTAGGGTCACAGCGCCTGAATTAGAACTTCCTAAACCTTAAATGATGGAGGCTGCAAGTGAGAGAGGAACATTGGAAAAAATAAACTGTGGTCATTAGAGGTGCATTACAGGTGCACTGATACACTGGTCCAATATTGGATTGGAACCAATATAAAGAAAATTGACTTAATCAGAAATCAGTCTTTTTTGCCTGATGTGTGCACAGCCACAATGAAGATGGCTATACCCTGTAGAAGAGGAATTGTGTAGATAAAAGGGGCGGAGTTGTATCTCTCTATGTTAAGGAAAGCTACATGTCCCTGCAAGCTGATATTGGAGACCAGGGTGGATGACTGGAGACCCTATGGGTTAAAATCCATGGGGAACACAGAACAAGGGACACAACGATATGAGTCTACTACAGACCTCTCACCCAAAGTCAGGAGCTTGACCAGAAGTTCACCCAGGAACTGGCTGAGGCCGCATGCTCCAGGACCATGGTTGTCATGGGTGACTTCAATTACCTGGACATCTTGTCAGAGGATCACTCAGCAAAATCTGAGTGGTCGCAAAGCTTCTCTCATATGTGGATGACCTCTACCTGATTCAAGAAGTCTACAGGCCAATGAGAGGTAAAGCACTGCTTGACCAATCGGTGACCTAGTGATCAATGGGAAGCTGAGTGACAGCAACCACAAGCTGATCACCTTCACCATCTGCCGTGAAGCTGGCAAGTCAGTCAGCAGCACAGAAGTCCTTGACTTCAGGAAAGATGACTTTTTGACAAGCTTAGGAGGCTTGTTGGTGAAGCCCTAAGGGATCCCAGGGAGAGAGAAGTTCAAGAAGCATGGTTGCTCCTTAAGGGAGCGATCCTCAATGCACAAGCTAATTTGATTCCATCTCAGAGGAAAGGCAGCAAGAGGGTATAGCAGGTCCCCTGGCTCTGCAGGGATCTAGAAGACCTCCTGAAGCTAAAAAGAAAGGCCTACGAAAGATGGAGGATGGGATTCACCTCCAAGGAGGATTATTCTGCACTGGTCCGATCCTGCAGGGAGCAAACCAGGAAAGCCAAGGCTGCAACTGAACTCCAACTAGCTTCGAGCATCAAGGACAATAAAAAGTTCTTTTTCAGATATGTGGGGAGCCAGATGAAAAGTAAGGGCAACATTGGACCCCTGCTGAACCAGATGGGGCAACTGACAACTGACGCCCAGGAAAAAGCCAACCTATTAAATGGGTACTTTCCATCTTTCATCAGTCCCATGGGACGCCCATGCCCACAACGGCACAGGGCAGTCCGGGTGAGGGAGATCCCCTGCCCTCCATTAATGGTGACCTCATGAAGAAACACCTTGAGAAGCTGGATACCTTTAAGTCAGCCGGCCCTGACACTCTACACCCCAGGGTACTCAAGGAACTGGTGAGCATCATAGCCCAGCCTCTGGCATGGATCTTTGAAAATTCCTGGCACTCTGGTATACTGCCCGAAGACTGGAAGAAGGCCAATGTGGTGCCTATCTTCAAGAAAGGGAGGAAAGTGGATCTGGCTAACTATAGGCCCATCAGCCTGACTTCTATCCCAGGGAAGCTCTTAGAAAAGTTTATTGAAGAGGCCATCCTTAATGGCCAATGCCAACATCCTAAGGAATAGCCAGCATGGGTTTGTTGCAGGTAGGTCTTGCTTGATCAATCTCATTTCCTTCTATGACCAGGTGACCTATTACCTGGACAAGGGAGAAGAGATTAATGTCATATATATTGACTTCAAAAAAGCCTTTGATCTGGTATCCCATGATCACCTCTTGGCAAAGCTGGCCAATTGTGGTTTGAGTCAAGCACGATCCACTGGTTGGGAAATTGGCTCTGTCAGGGGCACATGAAAAGAAAATGGTAGACTTGGTATCTAAGGGATTTATGCCCACATCTCCTACTACTTTGAGTACCCTAACCCAGTGGTTCTCAACATTTTTTTATACCAGGATCTATTTGTAAACATTGATGACCAGTCCCAACCCAGTAAATAGTTTAAGTAGAAAACAGCTGTCTGGCCCTGCGAGTGCCACTCACCCCTGAGCTGCTGCTCTCAACCCCACCCCCGAATTGTGTGAGGCAGGAGGTGGCTATGTGGCGGTGGGGAGGGTATATGTGGAACATGGGGAGCACCAAGAATCCCATTGCAGGCTGGAACTCTATCTGTTAAGGGAAAACCCAGACCTTTCCACATTTTTCTCCTTTAAAGGAGAATCTATTTTTAAAGTTCATTTGCCACCTTTTTGTATATTCTTGTGACCCAGTTTTAAGTTGTGAAACATGGATTGAGAAATGCTACCCTCACCATCAAGGTGTAGATTCGATTGCCGGCCAAGTCCCTCACCCCTTCTTTGGTGTTGACTTATAGGACAGCAAAAAGTGTGAGAGGCATGAGACCACGAGAACATACAAGGGGTGCATGATTCTAGTGAAGTGTGATTGAGTAAAGGAGACAGTGCTCAAGAGGGGTTGAGTCCTTCATTCTAAACTTTGCTTCCAGGACTCTTTATGCATTTCACATTGGAAATCCACGCTTAAAAATCAAAAATATCTCATGACGGAAGAACATCCTTGAAATCCTGAAACAGATGCATATGTCTCACTGTGTCCAGCATTTGTATTGATTAATTTGGGGCATTTCCCTTCTAGTCAATCTGGATAGCCCTTACAGGCACCCAAGTCCTCTTCATTGTAAAGGAAGCATAGGTGCAGAATCCTACCAATTAGGAATCTCCTTACTGGAACAAAGTGCCAAATTTTAGGCATTTTGAAACCCAAGAAACCCTAAGAAATCATTAGGATCTAGCCCTACCCTCAAGCATATCTACTACTCTTTCCAGCTTGGTAACACTCACAAACTTGCTGAGGGTGCACTCCATCCCACCTTCCAGATCTCTGATGAAAATATTGGACAAACAAACAAACACACAAAAACCCAAAACCAACTCCTGGGACACTCCTCTTGATGCCAGCTGCCAAACAGCCTTTAAGCCTGATGATCTAGCCAGTTTTCTATCCACTTTACAGCTTATTCATCCAACGTCTACTTCCTTAGCTTGCTTGCAAGGTGCATTAAGTCCACGATACTCCCCACATCCACAGAGCCAGTCTTATTGTCATAGAAGGGGATCAGGCTGGTCAGGCATGATTTCTCTTGGTAAAATTATGCTGACTGTTCCTAATCACTTTCTCCTCCAAGTACTTAGAAATGGATTCCTTGAGGACCTGCTCTTCATGATTTTTCCAGGGACTGAGGTGAGGCTGATTAGCCATAGTTCCTTGGATCCTCCTTCTTCCTTTTCTTAAAGATGGGCACTATATTTGCCATTTTCCAGTTGTCCAAGACACCATGAGTTTTCAAAGCTAATGCCCACTGGCTCTGCAATCACACTGACCAACTCTCTCAGCACCCTCGGGTCTATTGTGTGTGGCCACTTGTACATGTCCAGCTTTTCCAAAGAGTCCCTAACCTATTTTTTCACTACTGTTGGCTACTCACCTTCTCCTCAAACTGTGCTGCCAGGTGCAGTAGTCTAGGAAATGACCTTGCCTCATGTGAAGACTGAGTTGAAAAAGCCATTGAGTATTTCAGCCTTTTCCAAATCTTCTATCACTAGGTTGCCTTCCCAAATCAAAAAGGGACCCACACTTCCCTGAGCTTCCTTGTGTTGCTGACATAATTGTAGAAACCCTTCTTGTTACTCTTCAAATCCCTTTCTAGCTGCAACTTCAGTTATATTCTGGCCTTCTTGATTTCATCCCTACAAGCCTGAGCAATACTCTTATACTCCTCCCTACTTGTTATTCCAAGTTTCAATGTCTTGAATGGTTTCTTTTTGTCTTGTATCTCATTGAGGAGTTTTCTGCTAAGCCAAGTATGCTCTTCTGCCATACTTGTTAGTCTTCCTGCCTGTTTGGATGCTTCATTCCTGTGCCCTCACTGAAGTTCTGGTCTCCTTTCCCCCTCAGATTGGCCTCCCAGGGGATCCTGCCTATTAGTTCTCTAACTGAATCAAAGCCTACTTTTTTGAAGTTTAGGGTCCATACTTTGCTACTGTCCTTCCTTCCTTTCCTCAAGATCTTTAACTAAATCATCTCATGGTCACTGCTGTCCAAGTTCCCATCCACTTCTATATTTTCCACCAATTCTTCCCTACTTGTCAACAGCAGGTTAAGAAGAGCATGGCCCCTAATTGGTCTTTTTGTCCTATGGGGCCAGGCCAACTCTCCGAATCTCAATATTGAGCTGTTAGACAGGAGGGCATGGTATACAATTGCACATATACACAAAAAAACAATTAGGCACACACACACACTATGTGCATGCACATCCAATACACATACACAGCTCACTCATTCATCTATCATGCACACAATGTATATATATGCCATTTATACTGACACCACCAGAGTTGGTGTCGTCACACCGGATTTTGCTTCCTGGACCATGACCCACACTTCAGAGCAGAGGGTGTCCTGGGGTGTGATGGTCTTCATCTCTCTTTGGGAAACTCTTTGAGAAGATCCTCAAGGAGCACATCTGTGATGGGCTGGCTTCAGGGATGATGCTCAAGGGCAACCAGTATGGTTTCATTAGGGGCAGGTCTTGTCAGACCAACTTGATTGCCTTTTATGATCAGGTCACAAAGGCAATGGATGCAGGTTTCACCATGGACGTAGTCTTTCTAGACTTCAGCAAGGCCTTTGACACCATCTCCCACCCCATCCTCATTAAAAAACTAGGCAACTGTGGCATTGATGCCTACACAGTCAGATGGATTGCAGATTGGTTCAAGGGTCATACTCAGAGGGTGGTGGTGGATGGGTCATATTCAACCTGGGAGGAAGTGGGAAGCAGAGTCCCCCAGGGCTCCGTCCTGGGGCCAGTGCTGTTCAATTTCTTCATCAGCGATTTGGACGATGGGGTGAAATGCAACCTGTTTAAATTTGCTGATGATACCAAAATTTGGGGTGAAGTGAGCATGCTAGTTGGGAGGGAAAAACCGCAACAAGACCTGGATAGGTTACAGGAGTGGGCTGACATAAACAGGATGCGTTTCAATACTGACAAGTGCAGGGTGCTGCACTTAGGCAGTAGAAACCAGCAGCACACTTATAGAATGGGAAACTCCCTTCTTGATAGCACAGAGGCAGAAAGAGATCTTGGAGTCATTATTGACTCTAAGATGAACATGGGCCGACAATGCGAGGTCACGGTTGGCAGAGCTAACCACACCTTGTTGTGCATCCACAGGTGCATCTGAAGTAGATCCAGGGAGGTGATCCTCCCCCTCTATGCGACACTGGTCAAGCCACAGCTGGAGTAATGTGTCCAGTTCTCTGTGCCTCATTTCAGGAGGGATATGGACAACATTGAAAGGGTCCAGAGGAGAGCCACACACATGATCCGGGGACTACAGGGCAGACCCTACATTGAAAGACTGCAGGACCTAAACCTGTTCAGCCTTCACAGGAGAAGGCTGAGGGGGGACCTCGTGACTGTCTATAAACTCACTAGGGGGGACCAGAAGGGTTTAGGGGAGACACTGTTTCCCCTAGCGCCCCCTAGCATGATAAGGAACAATGGACACAAATTATTAGAGAGTCAATTTAGATTAGACATCCGCAAGAACTACTTCACAGTTAGGGCAGCTAGGAGCTGGAACTAATTTCCTAGGGAAGTGGTGTTGGCTCCTACCCTGGGGATCTTTAAAAAGAGGCTTGATAACTACCTGGCTGGACTCATTTGAGTCCAGCCTTTTTCTCCTGCCCAGGCAGGGGGTCGGGCTTGAAGATCTACAAGTTCCCTTCTGACTCTACTTCTGTGATTCTATGATTCTCCCCCAAAGGTAAGAGTTTGTTTTCTTACAGGCTAGTTGACCTCCTCCGGCAGGCTTTAAACTAAGTTCGTTGGGGGACGGGGATCCACAGGAGCAAGAGACAACTCAACGAGATGTAGGACCTGCCCAGGTAAGAGCTCAGGTATATACCAAGGGACCAGTTGTGTCTCAGGAAGGGGGGGTGCCCAGTGCTCCCATGGGGAGATTAAGGTGTCTCTTCACTAATGCAAGAAGCATGGGGAAGAAGCAGGAGGAGCTTGCTCTCCTGCTTGCAAGTAGTAAAATTTACCTGGTTGGTCTAATGGAGACATGATGGGATGAAACTTTTGACTGGGCAGTAGACATAGAGGGCTATAGGTTGTTTAGAAGAGATAGGAAGGGGAAAAAAGGTGTGTGTGGGGGCGGTTGCGCTGTATGTTAGGGAATACTATACCAGTTCTACCTTCCAAATGGGACCAGAGGAAGGCTTAACTGAGACTTTGTGGGTCAAGCTCCAAGGAGGGCGGGGGGAGAGGGATCTGGTGGTAGGGGTTTACTACAGGCCACCACATCAGGAGGAAGAGCTGGATCTGGAATTCTCCAGGCAGCTGGGTGCAAAGGCTGTGCATGCAAAGGATGTTCTGGTCCTGGGTGATATGAATTACCCTGATATCAACTGGGAGGAGCAGTGGGCCAGGACTAGCCACTCACAAAGGTTTCTGATGTGCATACAGGACCTACACCTCATGCAGGAGTTACTCATCCCCACTAGGGGACATGCCATATTGGATCTGGTGTTACCCTCTGAGGATGACATGGTGGGGGAGGTGCTAGTACAAGGGAGGCTAGGGGACAGTGATCATGAGATGATCCAGTTTGTTATTCAGAGAAAGGTGGGGAGGGTAACTAGCACAGCGCAAATGCTTGACTTTCGATGTGCTCAGGGCAGTAGTCAGGGAGGCACTCGAAGCCCAAGGGGTAGCTAGTATGGGGTTCCAGGAAAGGTGGTCCTTCCTCAAGAAGGCTATCCTTGGGGCAAAGCAGGGTGCAATTCCTCTGTGCAGGAAGGCAGAAAAAGGGTCCAAGAAACCTTCATGGCTGAGCATGGATATCCAGGCTGGCCTGAGGGCAAAGAAAAAAGTGTACTGGCAGTGGAAGCAGGGCGCAGGGACAAAGGAGGATTACACCTCCCTGACCCAAGCTTGTAGGGATTTGGTGAGGAAGGCTAAAGCAGCATCGGTGCTTAGATTAGCTTCTGGGATTAAGGATAACAAAAAGGCCTTCTTCACGTATATAGGTAGCAAGAAGACGTCTCGAGGTAATATTGGACCCCTATTACCAGGGCAGGGCAGTTGGTGAGCGATGCGTGAGAGAAGGAAGAACTCTTCAACAAGTTCTTTGCCTCCATGTTCCTGTCCACTGACAATGGGGTACTCTAGGGCGATAGCATAGAGAGGCCCAGGAAGGATGCGACTCCCCCGACTGTTAGTTCAGACCTAGTTAAGGATTACCTGGAGGGCTTAGATGTGTCCAAGTTGGTGGGCCCGGATGACCTTCATCCGCGGGTGCTGAGGGAATTGGCTGGTGTCATTGCAGAGCCATTGGCATGGCTGTTCAAGGACTCCTGGTGCTCAGGCCAAGTCCCCGAGGACTGGGAAAGGGCCAATGTGGTCCCTATTTTCAAGAAGGGGAGGAAGGAGGAGCCTGGCAACTTCAAGCCAGTCAGCCTTACTTCTATCCTGGGGAAAGTCTTTGAAAAAATTATCAAGGGCCACATTTGTGAGAGTCCTGCAGGGGAAGTGATGTTGAGAGGTAACCAACACGGGTTTATGCCAGGCCGATCCTGCCTGACTAACCTGGTCTCTTTCTACAACCAGGTAACAAAGAGCTTAGATGTGAAGGAGGAAGTTGATGTCATCATCTTGGACTTCCAGAAGGCCTTCGTCACTCTGTCCCACCCAATTCTGGTGGGCAAGCTGAGGGACTGTGGCATTGACAAATGCACAGTCATATGGATGGCAAACTGGCTCCAGGGGTGCACCCAGAGGGTGGTGGTAGATGGGTCGATGTTAACCTGGGAGGGTGTGGGCAGCGGAGTCCCCCAGGACTCGGTCCTTGGGCCGTTGCTGTTCAACATCTTCATTAGTGACCTGGATGAAAGTGTGGAGAGCACCCCGTTCAAGTTCACTGATGACACCAAGCTGTGGGGTAAAGTGAATACACCGGCAGGCAGGGACTGCATCCAGGCAGACCTGGATAGGTTAGAGAAGTGGGTGGATCTGAACAGGATGTGGTTCAACAAGGACAAGTGCAGGGTGCTGCACCTGGGGAGAGGGGACCAGCATTATGGTTATAGGGGGCTGACCCTCTCAGCAGCACACAGGCAGAGAGGGATCTTGGAGTCAGGACTGACTCAAGGATGAATATGAGTTGCCAATGCAACAGGGGCATCACTAACAGGTCCAGAGAGGTCTTGCTCCCCCTCTATGTGGCGCTGGTCAGGCCACAACTGGAGTATGGTGTTCAGTTCTGGGTGCCGCACTTCAAGAGGGACGTGGAGAACCTGGAGAGGGTCCAGAGGAGGGCCACTCATATGGTTGGGGGCCTCTGTGGCCAGCCCTATGAGGAGAGGCTGAAGGACCTGAATCTTTTCCTTCTCCGCAAGAAGAGACTGAGGGGGGATCTTGTGGCTGCCTACAACTTTATCAGGGGCCACCAGCAGGAACTCAGGGAAAGTCTGTTCACCAGAGCCCCCCTTGGAGTCACCAGGAACAATGGCCACAGCTGAGGGAGGATAGGTTTAGGTTAGATATTAGGAAGAACTACTTCATGGTAAGGGTGGCCAGAGCCTGGAATAGGCTCCCAAGGGAGGTGGTGCTCTCCCCTTCCCTGGAGATCTTCAAGAGGAGACAAGAGATAAACACCTGGGTGGGGTCTTATGACCCCTGCCACCCACAGTGCTCCTTTCTGCCCATGGCAGGGGGTCGGACTAGATGATCTGTCTAGGTCCCTTCCCACTCATTCATTCTATGATTCTATGATTTTTTTTGCATACACCACCCACCTACACATACACAAAGCCAAGTTTCTAACTTGGGTGGTGTGGGGTGTATGTGTGTGCTTAGGGTACTTGGGATACCTAGGGTGCTTGGTGACTATAGGAGGGGGAATCAAGTGTCAAAAATCTCCAGAAGGAGGGAAAGGAGGGAGATGGATAGGGGTTAAAATGAGAGACTGAGAGTGCCAGGAGTGAAAGTTGCTGGGGCTAGGATTAGAACTGGCAGACTGGAGGAGAGCTGGGGTTACTTAATGTCAGGTGACCTCAGGGTTACTTGAGCTCACTGGTGCAAGGGAAAAAGCCCAGCTGCCAGGAAGAGACAACCAGGAAATAGAGAGAGGCAGAAAGCTGGGAGATCAGGGTGGGAAACCAAGGCAGAAAGCTGGGAGATCAAGGGGCAGATATGTGGTAGCAAGGAGGAAACAGTCAGGAAACACAAAAATCCCACTCAGGGTTTCAAAATAACAAGTTTATTAAACACTACACAGCCCCATGAAGTTATTGGTTCCTACACACACAAACACTCACAATGGTAACAGGAGAAAGAGACTCAGTGGAAGGGTTGGAGTCCAGGTAGGGAAGAGAAACAGAGTCCAAGTCCTTGGTTGAAGGAGGGGGGGTGGGAAATAGCTACCTATCCAGGCTGGAAAGGGGTCTTTTCCAGCAGGTGTTGTCCAGAGGGGGTCACCGGCAGAGCATATGGATGGATAGGTAGTGTGGCATGGTGCTGGTCCTGATGTCCCACTGTTCTGTCTTCACTGCCCCATTTTATAGGGGCAGACCCTCTATGACCCTAGATGTACTGCCATCGTCTCTCAAGCACCCCCATTCATCCCCATTCATTCAGGAACCAATTTACATAGGTATGAGTCATAGGTTACAACATACTTACACAATAGGGCACAGGGACAACATGGAACAAGATGGAAACCTGACACATAAAATAGATACTTGACAGCACTCATGCCAACCCACATTGCAAGGCTAAATCATAGAAAGCTAATATGAAACAATAAAAATCCATGCACCAATTATAGGAATATAATATAAAAATAGTAAAAATCAATACAAACATAACAGAACACTATTACAATAATAGTATACAAGAACTTAGCTTACCTAGTATTACTTGTTATGCCTTATAAGGGACAGAGAGGCCAGAGAGAAAGTCAGAAATGGTTGGGGAAGGGGAGGGAATGTATTTTTAAATAAAAAAGAAAAGTGGGGGCTTTTGCTACAGTCTCTCCGACACTTTGACCAGGAAATTGTTCCCAACATTCTACAGAAAACTTCCTGGATTGCCCATGCACTTCTGTATTGCTCTCCCAGCAGCTGTCAGGGTGATTGAAGACCCCATGAGAAGCGGAGCCTGTGATTGGGAACTTTCCAATAACTGTTTTAGAAATCTTATTCACCTCATCCTCCTGGTCTGCTGTTCTATAACAGAGCCCACCATGACCTCACCCTTGTTGCTCTCCCCTCTGACCCTAACTTAGAGACTTTCAACAAGCCTATCTCCAGTTTCAAACTAGAGGTATGAGGAATCATATAGCTCTTTTATGTAAAGGGCAACTCCTCCTCCTCTTCTTCCCTGACTGTCATTCCTGAACAGTTTATACCGATCCACAACAGTACTCCAGTCATGACAGCTATCCCACCAAGTCTCTGTTATTCCAATCACATCATGTGTGAAGATTTTCAGTTCTTCCTGCTTGTTTCCCAGGGTCCATTTATTCATGTACGGGCCTCTGAGATAACTAGTCAATTGCCCTATTTCTTCATCAAGAATGAGAAGCCCTCCACTCTTTCCCCCTCCTGCTTGCTTTTCCTTCAGGTTGCCCGCTTCCCCATTTACCACAGGGCTTTGTTCTTCATCCTCTGTGAACCTAGTTTAAAGCCCTCCTTACTAGGTGAGTGAGTCTGTCTACAAGATGCTTTTCCATCTCATCCTATCGATCCTTCTTCTTGGAAGAATATTCCATGGTTAAAGAAGTCAAAGCCCTGCTTTGACTTCATCTGCACGACAGGCGACAACATCTGCACAGCCATTCATTTATCTGCAGGGTGTGTCTGCTTCTCCTTGGGTGCTTCCACTCAACTAGAAGGATTGAGGAGAATATCAAGTGAGACCTTGTCCCCTTCACCCTTGCTCCCAGAACCCGGTAGTCACTTTTGATCTTCTCAGGGTCACCACAGCAGTGTATCGTTGTTGCTCACATGGAAGAGTATCCTGGAGGTAGTAGTCAGAGGGCTTGAATGAGTGTTGGCAATCCTTCCATGACATCTTGGATCCATTCTTCAGGCAAGGAGAAGACCTCCTGAGATAATGTGTCAAAATGGCAAATGGAAGCTTCCATCTGCTGCAAAAGGGAGTCTCCAACACCACTACCACCCATTGCTTCTTCTTGGTGGCAGTGGTCTTGATCCTTCTAACATTGGGGAGGGCTCACCTGGCCTCTTCTACTCATGGAATGTGCCCTTTCTCTGCTGTTGCTGGGGCTCCATATCTGTTCTCCAGGCAAACTGCTGCAGGTGGAGATAAAAACACCTGCTTCCTGCCAAAGGTCACAAGCTTCTATTATCCACCTTCCTGGGTGTACTTGTCATAATCATTCTTTACTGCTGCCTCTGGCAGTCCTTTCTCTGAAGTCTTAGAAGTCTCCTCCAGCATTGAATTGATGAACATTTCTTCAAAAATATCTTGCCACAGTGAATTTGTCAGTCAGCTAGGGCCCAGCACTTCTAAAAGCAATTTCTTGAAAGGTACTGCTCTCCCCCAATAGCCAAATAAGTCATTCCTATAATTTATCATAAAAATCTGTATATTGGTGCTAAATTAGGAAGCTACAGATATGTTGGTCTGAACAAGCCCTAAAGGAAACAAACTGTTGAACTCTTAAGATGCACATTACTATTTGAAATTTTGAAGTATAAATAGGTCTTTGTGCAGGCAAATTGTATTTAAAAGTAATTGCACAGAGATGAAGCAACAGCTGTCTGTAAGAAAATGTTAAAGGTTTCCTCAAAACAAAATAATATTTCCACGCCATGATCAGAGCTCAGCATGTGTTAGTAAACAAATAGTTGCCCCTTTAGATGAAACTGCCTTTTTTCCTTGTCATTCTTATAAATGAGTTGATCTTTTTTTAGATTTTATGGTGAGTCAATTTATGTTTCTTGTAATTATCACCATAAATATTAAAGATACCTAGTGTGCAGGGAGAAGTAAGGAAAATAGTGTGAGACTGTAGCCAACATTACATTGTTTTTTCTAAGAACTAACTTAAGCAAAGGAATTGAGTGTTCAAACTCTAATCCAATTCCTAGAGCCATTTCTACATGGCCTCTTTACTGACCTTGGAACTTCTGCCAGGAAAATAAGCTGTTTTTACTTGTTCCTACTGTGGGAGTATGAAAGCAGCAATGAAAGAGTAGGAGGGACCTAAACTGTTTGCTCATCTCCAATGCTTAGGAGTGGGAGTGAATGTATGGGGCTTTTTCTTTTTTTTTGGCAGTGAGCCTGGGGTCAGCAGAGAGGTGGTACAGATATGAGTTAGAAATCTGTGATAACTCTGGGGAATTAAGGAAGGAGGTCAACTATCATTCTATAGCGTTAAAACTTGATGTCTTTGTAAAATCATTGCTGCACACTATCCTGTAGGGGAGGTTGACCTCAAAGCAAAGTTTAAATTGTTAGGTGTAGTGGATTTGGTACAACTAAGTAAATTGCAGCAAAAGTGAGGACAGATGGAAATTCATTAAACAAACAAAAAAAGAAGTATATTTGTCAGTTTCTGGAAGACAAAACCATTATTGCAACTATTACCACTAAGTTTATACTTTCTTCCTGATTGGATGCAACCTGACTTGCATTTTGACCAGAACCAGAGTCCTTAGGAACTGCTTGTCAATAAACAGTGATATAGCTGCTCCGGAAACCTTGTTACATTTATACACTGGTTTTAGTTTTAGTTATTTTAAGAATTATTTTATGGCTTTTTTAGGGACCTGTAAGTTAATAAGCTATGCCCAGGGTTTTACAAGTGGAGGGATTCAAATAATTTATTTCAATAAAATGAATGAAAAAAACCCCAATAGTGTTCTTATAATGTACATAGTATAGTAACAGCTGAAAGTTTTAGCTGAACTCTTTTTAAAGAAAACAAAAAAATAGTGATCTGCATTAACTCTTGAAAGGCCAAGACACTACACTTGCTGAGAGGTTGCTCCAACGCATTGTAATTACAAGTCAGTGGAGGAGACTCTATCAATCATGGTAATTACCATGCTCCATCACAGTCCAGTGTCAAATGTATCAGCGTCCCCATGCAGAAAAATGGTGGCAGGGGCATTTTAAATAAAGGTCATTCGAGCTTAGTTAAAGCACCCCCCACTACCATTGTTCAGTATGGGGCTGCTGATACACATGGCACTCTGGGTGTTTTAATTAAATTTAATGTAATTAAAGCACCCCCCACATTCCCAAAACACATCTATAAATGCCGCTTGTGACTAATTGTAACAAGGTTCAAGAGATCCTGTTACTCTAAAGGGAAAAAGTGAAGGCTGCAGTCAGAGACAGCAAGCGAGCAAAGGCTAGTTGTAGGAGAGCAAGCAGTAGGGGAAGCTGGAGACAGGGGGTGTGTGTAGACGAAACTGGGGTTTACTTCACCCTAAATTGAAGTGGTGTTTTTTTTTTTGTTTTTTTTTAAACACTGCTTCAATTTAAGACTAAGTAAACCCCTGTGTCATGTACACCTGTGTCTTACCTGCCCCTCCAGCTGTGGGGAGGGGAGGGCAAGCTGCCAGAGGGCAGAGAGGTCCTTGGGCTGGGGGGGAGGGGCTGGTGCTTCCTTCCAGAAGGAGCGGGGGAGATCAGGATCACCGCTTTTTTTTCCTCCTTCAGTGGAGCCTGCCTTCCTGGGCTGCTGCCAGGCTGCCTGCATGGGCTGCTTGCACAGCCACTGAGCTGTATGGAGCCTGGTGCTTTGCTCTGCAGCTGTAGGGCAGCAAACTAAAACTCCTTGGAGGTGTTTTAGTTTGCTGTGCCCCAAAGTCATTTAAGGTACATTACACCCCTGAATGTGCTACAGCACCTGTAATTAATATGCAATATGCTGCCGATGTGTGTAAACACCAATGCCATTAAAGCAGTGCAAAAGCATTTAGCCCACATTAAAGTGTTGTACACACATTCCCCTCATTTTGTCTAAACATGCCCATGAACTACTCAGCACCATGTTGCTATTTGAGTGAGCTGCCTGGCAATAGGCACATACGGCAGATCTTCAGATAGGTAGTGCAAAGAGAGTGGGCTGATTTTTGAGGTTCAAAGGAAACCCCTATGCATGGCTGGCAAACAACACAACCAAAGGTGGTGGAGCTCAGGGAAATATAAACCTAGCTCCTGAGCCAGAACAGTTGATCTGGCTCCAACTCCTGAAGGAAAGGATCTGTTGCCAGCATGGGCTACTACAAAGGGGAATATGAAGACATAGAGAAGTACCTGTGAGGTTTGGGGAGGGCCAGCAGATAGGAAAAGCTATTTCTGGCAGTGGGGCTGAATTTAAGGGACCAATGGGTTTATCTTTATTTTTTGTTTGACCAGAGGTTAGGGTGTGGCTAGATGGACCCTCGGAAGCCAAAGGGGTTGCCTGGGAGGCACTCTGTGCTTGGAGCCTTCAAGCCCTTGGGCTGAAGCTACAGTGAGAGCAGACCTGCAAGGATCAGGGATCTGTGGCTGAAACCAGAATAAGGATAGGGCCAAAACCAGAGTTAGGAGTTCCCAGTGAATAGCATTAGAGAAAGACCCCTGAGGCACTAGCATAGCTATGGGCAGAACCAGCCCCGAAATTTTGGGGTCCTCTGCAAGAAATAGTTTTGTTGCCCCCTGTCCCAAAGAAGCTGCCAGCAGTGGCAGGGGGGTGGGAGGGTGGAAAGTGGCTGACGAAGCTATCAGCATTGGCAGCAGGGGAGGGGGCGGTGAGGACATGAGGCTGGCGGTGCGAGGGGAGGCAAGTGGCCAGACACAGGGAGTTCCACAGCCAAGGGGCTCCCTGCAGCATAAGCTTTGCAGAATAGGACGGGCCAGCCCTGGCTCTGGGGCATGCATACTGGGGTATCCAGTTAAGCTGATCCAGTTAACACATCCAGGAGGCTCATTTAGAGACTCTAGGGAAAGCTTCCCTAGGCAACATCCAAATTCCAGCAAGGAATGGCAGGCAAAGCAATGAGGAACATACCCTGAGAAGCTGTAGTTGAGCAGGATTATTTCGGTCACCATGCGACATCAAAGCCTCCTTCAGGGCTGGTCCTCCTACTCAATGTTTCCATCCCAAAATCATGCTGATAAAATCATTTTGCGATTCTGCATGGTGATGTGCTCATTCTGGATGTATAAGTGTCCATGGCAAGAAGCTCATTGAAACTCTCTGGAGCAATCTGCTCTGGCCACTCTCAGGAGACTGGACTAGAAAGATTAGTAATCTAATCCAGTATAACTACTTTTGTGGTCTTAACAGCCGGAATGTATTGGCAACTAACTAGTGCTTCTGTTTCGGGTTCTAGCTTTAATAGACATCTCATTTAATAAATGATTCAATTGAAACATATTACAGCATGCAATATGTCAGGCTTTTTTACATCTTCTATAAGACAAATTTAATGCTTGGCCTAGAGTTGAAAAGAATTAATACAGCATTAGATATTCTAAATTGCTAATTCAGTTCAGTCTCTTTTAGCATACAATAAGGATTATTATCATGCTTCAGTTAAATATTATTCTAGTTGTATTTGAATTTGCACAGAAGACACATACTTCTGGCTCCATTGAGTGAAATTATCTTAATTAAAGTGGGATTAAATGCAGCATTTTATTTTATGTTCTGTGAACTAATAGGTTCTCCTTTGTCTGAAATGTCCAGGAGTTCCTGCCAGTCTTGTGAAATGAGTATTTCTAAACCACAGTTAGATTAGCATTATTGTATTTCAATGAGTTATTAGCCAGTTGAAGTATGACCCTACAGAATGTTAAGTTCCTTTTAGAGTGTTCAACACACATATCTCCCATGATTTCACTGGATTTTAAGAGCATTCAGGACCTTGAAGAAGACATTCAGCAACCTGCAGGATTGTACTTAACATGAATGAATGCTCATTCATTCTTTTTAGAAAGTTTGTCTAAACATAACTGGAGAAACTGATACTATATTAATGTATTAATGCAAGAAGAATTGTAATAAAAGCTGTAAATCCTAAACCACACGCACAAATTACAGTCTAATGGGGATAACTGAGACTTGGTATAATGGTTATTATGGAATATTGGCCAAGTGGGAACTGTTTGTTTTGGAAATAAAAGCAAGGAAAAAGGGTCGAGATACGTATATATATAGAACACTTCCCAGTTTATTCTAGGCCAAAGAACACACTTGTTCTGAGGTCCAGAATAAAGTCGGAAGTAAACATGCTATTAGGGCTGTGCAAAACACCATCATTTTGTTTTGATGTCCGTTTTGCCATTTCAAAGAGGTAGTGCTTCTGCAATAGGTCACCCTCCCCAGCGCCAACTTCCTGGTCATCCATGCCTTACGTGGGGCACCCTTAGAGCCTTCTTTGGAATTCTTCTGTCCCACCCTAATCTCACCTGCCACCTCTTGATGGAAATTATTATGCTAGCAGGATACTGCCTATTATATTGGGGTATGCTAGAGTCTCTCCTAGGATTGTCTGACCCCTGCTTTTTTCTCTAGCTAGGCCTCCCCACCCAAACCCACTACACAGGATTTGACTCTGAGGTTCTAGCTTTTTTTTTTTTTTTTTCCTCTCTTCAGTGACTGGAGGCTTGTGGCTCCCTTCCCAGCTCCCTTGTGGAGGCTGCTACTCCCTGGCCCAGAGGCCCCACAGCCAGAGGGCCACAAGTTCAAAACCACAGTGCCACCCAAACCTGCACCTTGTCAGTCCAAATGAAAAACCAAAATACAGTTGCACCCCTAGGTGCAGCAGACCTCCCTGGCCTTTTTAAGGTCATCACTTTGAGTGAAAGCTGTGCCCTCACTGGTGCTAGGGTTCCCACTCTATAGTGCGTCCCCCAAATGGGGCCTCCTCTGTCCCCTAATAGCCTCATCCAAACCACCAGTCTCATTCAATAATCACCAACAAAAAGTAATAATAATAACTACACATGATCAAGCAAAGTTGCAGGTCAGCTTACGTGAACTTGTTTCAAGCTTCGGCTCCATACCGTCGGCTACAGTCCTGGCTGGGGTGCAGCTATCATCTCTCAGGGGCTTCCGTAGCTTCCCCCTTCCTGCTGTGGACCGCTCCCCAAGCTTCTTCATGGAACTCTCAGAGGCACTGCTGCCCCCCTTACTACCATTCAACTCAGGGTTTTTATAGTCTTGCCTCTTCCGGTCAGCTGACCAGCTGTCCATGTTCAGCAGTTAACCCCTTCCTCAACACCCCTCCAAGACCAGAAAGTTCTGGTCTTAAAGGGGCAGACCTGCTTCCTCGTAACATGGTTAGGGTTCCCAATTAGTTTCTTTTCATCATTTTATTTTGTCTCGAAGCACTGTCCCATTTTGTTTCGTTAAAACTGGTTCACTGCTCTGACTCCTTTCAATGTTTTGCCCATAGGCTACAATGGGGAATCATAAAAATGCCTAAGATGTTGTCATTTGTCACCTGATTTGGATACAAATTGCAGGGATAGTAGCCCATTCTGAGGCCAAGAAGCCTGCCAAGTTTCAAGGAGATAGGTGCAAAGTGTTTTCAGAAACTGCATCTCAAAGCCTTGAAAGCAAAATTTGCTGGTAGCGACAGCCTCCTGTCATCTGGTGCACAGATCCAGGGACTCACACCCCCAGGAGGGCTGTGGGGCTGTGCCAGACTCCTCCTGGGGGTGCGGGTCCCCAGATCTATTCTGGATGACAGGAGGCTGCCACTACTGCCTGGGACCGATGCTGGGTGCAGCCCACACTGACAGCTGGGAAAGACAGATGCTGCCACTGGTCCCAGGCAGCAGTGGCACCCCCTGCATCAGCTGGGTGTATATCCAGAGGCCCACACCCCTGGGAGGGATGCAGGGCTGTGCTGGACTCCTCCTGGGAGTGTAGGCCACCAGATGACAGGAGGATGTGCTGTCTTTTGGGGTCAGGCCAGCTCTCAGGATCTCAAAACTGCACAGTTAAATGGGGGGGGGGTGCACATGCACACACTCAAACATGAATTAGGTGCCTACACACAAACAGACTACTGAGTCAGGCACATACACATCCAAGATTAGCAGCCTAGGCACATGCATACCTATCACCAATTCAAGCACACGCACACTACACACATAAAAAATTAGGCAACAATCAGTTGTCAATAACCACACACTCAGTACACATACACAGATCACTGTTTCGTACATCATGCACACAATGACATCTCTCTCTCTATATATATATATAGAGAGAGAGAGAGACAGAGACAGAGACAGAGACAGAGACAGAGATACAAATATATTCATCAGTTCACACACATACCCACCTGCATATACACACTGGTGAGTTCCTAACTTGGATGGTATGGTGTGTGTATATGGTACTTGTGGGGGGGAGTGAAAGTGTAGGGAGTGAAAGTCGCTGGGATCAGGATTGGAACCAGTAGACTAGAGAGAAGCTGGGCTGAGGAACTGAGGCTTGGGGTTACTTAAGGTCAAGTGGCCCCAGAGTTACTGAAGGTCACTGGTGCTAGGAGGAGACAACCAGGAAAGAGATAGGCAGAAGGCTGGGAGATTGGGGCTGGAAACAGTGGCTGAAAGCTGGGAAATCACGGGGCAGATAAGTGGTGGCAGAAGGAAACAGGAAACAGACAAAAACCCAACTTGGGGTTTCACAATAACAGGTTTATTAAACAGACAACAAACCACACAGCTCCATGAAGTTACTGGTTCCTACACACACACACACACACACACACACACACACACACACACACACACACACACACACACACACACACACACAGGAACTCATAATGGTAGCAAGAGAAAGAGTCTCAGTGGAAGGACTGGAGTCCAAGTAGGGAAGAGAAATGAGGTCCAAGTCCTTTGCCTGGGGAAGGAAGGAGGCTGATAGCTACCTATCCTGGGCTGTGAGTTGATCCTTGATGGTCAATCAGGGTCTCCTCCAGCAAGGTGTTGTCCAGAGGGGGCTCACCAGCAGGGCCTCTGGGTAAATAGGTGGTGTGGCATGGTGCTGGTCCAGACGGAGAGGGCATCCCACTGGGTCTGTCTTCACTGCCCCCTTTTATATGGGCAGACCGTCTATGACCCTAGTGGCAGGGCCAATCCCAGGCAAGAGTCAGCCCCTGGTGTACTGAGCATGTGCTCTCCTAGGTAAGGACATGCAGTTTCAGGTGTCTGTAATGGTGGGTTGACTGATTTCTGCAGCAGTCTTCCAAATCTTGAGCCAGGGAGGGTCAATGCAGGGTGATGGTTGGGTCTTCGTGTAGATGATTTGGTCATTCAGAGGGAGATATTTTTAGACTTACTGCAATTGTCCCTCAAGCACCTGCATTCATCCCAATTCATTCAGGTACCTATTTACATAGGAGGGGAAGGTATGAGTCACATAGTTACAACAGAGTTACAATAGGGTATGCCCAGGCAGGGGACACAGGATGGAGACTTGTCAGATAAAATGGAAACTTGACATGACTTATGCTAACTTACATATGTAGGCTTAAATCATATAGTATCAGCAAAACAGTAATAAAGAATTGTGACAATATAAACATAATAATTATACAATATGCAACAGTGGATATTCATAACAGGGCACTTACTTGAAGGGGAAAGAAATAAAACAAAAATAACTTGCTACCAGAATAAAATGCTGAAGCTTATCCCATGTCTTAGTTCACTTATATGTACCTATAGGGACTAGAGAGGGAGAGAAACAGTCAGAAATGGTTGGAGCCAATTGGAGCCCAGTGCTGGTTCTGCCCACCTCCTGCCACCAGGCTGCACTCAATCAGCTCTGCCAGTCCCACAGAGCACAGTGCTGGCTTTACCTGCCTCCCACCAGTGGGCTGTATGAGCCCCACATAGCGCAGCTCAGCAGCAGGAGGCATGGAGAGCCAGGGCTGCATTGGGCTGAGCTACATGGGGCTGTAGAATTGCTCAGAGCACAGCCCTAGTTCTCCCCTGCCTCCCGCCACCAGGCTGCTTTGCAACTTGAAACATTTTGAAACTTTCAAAACATTTTGAATGCCTGCATTTCATTTTGAAGCTGTTTTGATGCTTGTCATTTTGTTTTGTTTTGCTGTTTTGAGCTCGAAACAGCTTCAGAATGAAACGGCAAAATTTTGCACAGCCCTACCTATTGTAAGTCTCCAAGAGAGCATCTTTTTTTTTTTTTTTCTTTTTCTTTTTTTTTTTCATTTTGCTAATGGACTTGAGACCTTTACAGTTTGGTAGTTCTGAAGGTGAAGGACAACTTGGGTGAAGTGACCCTCGAATGCTCACGTCCCTGATTCTAAGAGAAGGAGGAAAGAAGCCCAGGAAAATAAGAACACTGGACTTCATAAAATCAGAATTTAATACCTAAACTCAGAAAGCTAGTGGACAGGATCACATTTTAGATAACTCTAAAGGGAAAAGGAATCCAGGATAGATGGATGTTCATTAAAAAAGACCATATGTAGGATATAACAGCATGCAAACCCAAGAAAAAGGAAAAATAGAAGCAAAGCAAGAATTCAGCTTGGCTAAGAGGTCACCTTTTCAATTATTTGAAAATTAAAAAGGATTTTTAGTAAAAGCAGAAACATGTCCATATTATTAAATATTATTGTAAGACATTAAATAAGAGTAAGCATACAAAAACAGAAAAGGAAAGGCACATATTAGGATATGGTTATCAAAGGACATAAAAAGTAACAAAGTATTCTATAAATAAATGAGAAGTAAGAGAAAGATCAAGGAATATATCAGCCCTCTAGTCAATGGAGAGAGAGAGAATAACAGCCTATGTGGAGAAGACTGAAGTTATTCAATGCCTTTTTTACTTCAGTCTTTTGGGAGAAAAGGTCAGCTCTCAAATGATGAGTACATTTAGGTTGATGACTAAGGAAAAGATACTCAACATAGAATAGTGAAAAAACAGGTACGAAATTATTTTCGATAAGCCTAGTGTTTTCAAATCAGCAAAGTCTGATGAAACTGATCTGAGAATACTCAAGCAACTGGCTAAAGTAATTGCATTACCATGGGCTATTATCTTTGAGAACTCATAAGGGTTAAGTAAACTCACAGAAGTCTGGAAAAGGCAAATATAATGCTAATGTTTGAAAGTGGGGAAAGGAAGATATGGGGAATTACAGAGTGGTGAATCTGACCCCAATACTTGGAAAGATTCTGGAGCATATGCTCAAATAATTGAGTTTTAAGCACCCAGATAATACAAAAAGTTGGTGATTAATAATGAACATGAAGGTTTCAAAAGCTAGCCATGCCAAACTAACCTGATTTACCTCTATGACAAGGTTATGAGTCTTGAGGATGGGGAAGATATACATGTGAATCTCTTGGATTTTAGTAAGGTTTTTTGACAGTCACTTATTATATTCTTAATAAGAAAGCTAAGGACTTGTGGTCTGGATAGAACTCCTATGCAGTGGTTCCATAACTTTTTGGTTAATTATGCCTAAAGAATAGCCATCAGTGATTCAATATGACATTGGGAGAATGCCAAGCTGGGTTTAAAGGACACTTTAGAAGCCAGTATTCAAATAACTTTGATAAATTGGAGGAAATGGTTAAAATAAATAGGATGAAATGAATAAGGAAAAGCACAACAGTTAGGAAGGAAAATTCAAATGCAGAAATATAAAATGGGGAAGGACTGACTACACTGCAGTACTTTCCAAGTGGATCTTATAGACAACAGTAAGTTTGACAATAGTTGGAGACTTTTTTAAAGAGGTTGGTGAAGTATTAGCATACAAAAACCTATTTACTAAAGTGGAATATATAATTCACAGGAAGAGATTCTTGCACTTTATTCACCCACTCAGTTTTGGACACCACACTTCAAGAAAAATGTACACAAAAGGAAAGGATCCACTGGAAAATAACAATTAATCAAGGTTTTAAAAACATGACATGGGAGAGTTAGAGGAATGTGGATAAGTAGATAAGTAGTTTCCCCCTTCCTGCTTGCTCCCAGGCTCTCTTCAACCAGTGTCAACCCTATGCACCTGGCTCCAGCTCTACTGGGCCTGAAAACTGCCTGGTAGCTCCTATCCCCCTTCCCACACTCAGCTGCAGGGCTTGGCACAGGCTGTATCTGGGCATGCAGGGACAGCATGGTCTACAGGGACTTCAGAAGCAGGTAGGGAGAGAGAACCCTCCCCCCACCCCGCCTGCATCTATGCCACTCTCAGCTGATTGGGGCAGCAGAGCAGTGATCTGAGGCTGATAGGAAATGGGGGACCAATTTATATCAACCCTGCAGCCTCAGAAACTGGAACTAAAAAAATGGAGAGTTCCCATTTTTATTTAGAAAGCCACAGTGATTAGGGCAGGGGTGGGCAAAATATGGCCTAAAGACTGGATCTGGCCCATCAACTGTTTGGATCTGGCCTATGGCTCTACATGCGGCCAAGCCTCATCACTGCCACTCAGGGCAGCCTGCGCAATGCTCCTGCCTGCCCTGGCTTAGACCGCACACACAACTTCCTAGTGGGGCTGCTTCTGGTGTGGCCGCAGCTGTCCAGGTGCTAGATTTTCATAGATTTCATAGACATTAGGGCTGGAAGGGACCTCGGAAGATCATTCTGTTGGTGTCACTGGGCATAACCCTGGGTAACTCAGAGGGATGGAAGACCATGAGTGTCGAGGAAGTCCTTCTGCTTCAGGCTCAGACGAGCCAACCCCCCCACCTTGCCCAACCTTTGTAACCCTTTCTATGGCGCCTACAATCTCCTGTGCTTTTGGAAAGCAGGCAAGCTAAAACTGTTATCTGTGGAATGCACGGGCACCACTCGGAGAGAGAAAGGAGGAGGGAAAGGGGAGGAAGAGGGGAGGCCAGCTGCTGGAAAATCACTGACAGTGAAACTGACCGGGGTATAAAGAGCCCACTGTTGCAGGGTTAAGTGCGCAGGATTTGAGACCATACAGTCTCCCTGTGCCTTTTACTTGAGCTCAAATAAACTCTGTCTGCTTCTCCCCCCAGTGTGTTTATTTGGCGCGACGCACACCGGGCAACAAACCCAATTGTTGCCTCCCTCGGGCACCTTGTGCCGGCAACAATTGAGTCCAGTCCCCTGCCCCAGGGGCAGGAAGTCAGCTGGGGTCAAAGGATCCCAGCAAGATAAACATACAATAGCGCTGTATTTCGACTCAATTTCAGATTTGACTGTTTCAGAGGACAGTGATTATTTTTTGGTGTTTCGGATTGCTGTCCTGTTTCATTTCAGCCAGATCTGTTTTGGAGATTCAGTCTTCAACCCCTCCTTCATCTGGCTCACATCTTCCCCTGCAGTGCTTTTTATGGGGTGAGCCCTGCCCAGGGCAGCCCACACTGCACTCCTATTTTTCCCAGCCCCAGCCAGCACACGCAGCTTCCCAGAGAGGCAGCTACCAGTGAGGCTGCAGCCTCCCAGGTACTGCTTAGCCCCCTCTGCCTCTAGCAGCTCCTCCTCCTGGCTCTGCTGCTCAGCTCCAGGCAGCTGGCAGTTTGGGGAAACTGTGGGGAAGCAGGCTGGGCTCCGCACTCTCAGCCAGGTGCAAGGAGAAGCTGAAGCCAGGTGGTTTCTGATCCAGTACATGGGGCTGCAACTCCAGCTCCAGGTCCTACCCACCTTCTACTAACTCCACCGCCCTGGTATGATGAGCAGCCACTTGCAGGCATCTGGGTGGATGAAAGGCAATCAGGAGCTGGAACTGGATCCCTGCGTGCTGGGTTCCTGCAGCTCCTGCCACCCTCCACTTGGCTGGGCATATGGTGCCTGGCCTGCATTTCCACAACTTCACCATGCTGCTTGCTTCCCTAAGTGGCATTGAAAGGTGAGGAGGAAGAGGAGGAGCAACTGGAGGCAGGGGGAGCTAAGCAGTATCTGGGAGGCTGCAGCTGCACCAGGAGCAGCCTTATGGGGAAGCTGTGCGTGCTGGTGAGTCCCAGGGTGAGAGCGAGGTGTGGGCTACTGCAGGCAGCAATGGATGGGGTTTGGCCTCATGCAGAGCTGTGGACCAGATCTAATCAGTTGTTGGGCCAAATATAGCCTGCAGGCCACATTTTGCCCACCTCTGTTTTAGCCATATATTTCTATGGTTCTTTACCTAGAAGCTCATTTCTCATTAGCAAAATCTGAGTCAAACAGATTTTTTTTTTAAATTCTCTATATATAACCCCATTGATCTGTCAGAATTTTTAGTTTGTCATGATAGATGCAATAAACATGTTATTTCTTTTCACAAATTCTTTCTGATTTAATCTTGGTGATTTAGTCATTGTACCCGTTTAATTAATCCACATTTATCAAGCTAAATTCATATTTTATGTGACTCCATTTAGTGTACCACTTACTGGCATCTATTAACTCACATCAAGTACTTAGTTCTTTTGTGACATTTCTATTAGTAGGAACTTTTCCACTGTGCATGTGAAAGAAAACTATTTCTTGTGGTGTTATATGTTTGTAAGTGCCATTAATACAACTTTAATGATATTCAAAGTTAGAAAAGCAAAAACATAAAGGAAAATAAAACACCAGCATATTGATGTTTTCTATTAACAATTCTAATATAAAGGTGCCTTGGTTTGTTCCATTAACACCTTATACTCAACTGATTGTTGTTGAGGGTGCCATTTATGTTCTCTGATGCAAATGTAGTAGGCTTCTGTGTGGATTTTCCTGTCTTTTCCGGCAGAAAGAGTTGCTTTCACATGACAGAGGAAATAAATTCCTTCATTGTATGTCCTTTCTCATCAGTTAACTGGAGGCAGCAATGGAAAAGATGGCTTCTACATCAGATTCTTTTGTCATTTTCTTTATGCTGCTAAACAATTTACTCCATTCTGGGGCCTATATTCTGTTACAATTTCCAGTGGACTGTGATAGCCTCCAAAGAATCACTTTATAGTCTGGAGAAGACAGTTTTCCATTTCTCTTTGTGCATCTTTTCAGGCTCTGCTAAGGCTCTTTGGACTGAGCTTTATATTTTACTGTGTGCAACTATGATAATAAGTTTCCTAGGTTTATGTGAGAAACATTTTTGCCTATAATTAAAAATGTATTACACAGGTCACTCCATCAATGTTTATGTTAGCTATCTTTGTCGTGCAACTTAGTTGCCAACATCATACAGAAATAAAAAACAAGAAGAACAATTGACAAATAGTCATTTGAATGATGGAAGAATTTCCTTCAGCTGGTTGTAATTACCAGTACCTGTATGAAGACTTTTCCATCACCTTGTGTTTAGCACCTTTGACCTTGGGCCTGGTATTACAGGAACATTAATAAGCACAAGTGATCAAGACCTTCATTTTTGTCTCATCCCAAATATATCATTTCCAGTGTTGTCAAAAAAGATTATCTTCTTCTTATCCTGTACCAAAAATATAAATTGAAAAAGCCATTGTTCACAGGGAGCTGCAGTTAGTGCTGAGGCTTCATTCTGCTCAGTGTTTTAAAATGCTGGAAAAAAGGAATAATCAATGGCCTGTAGCTTTTTCCTTGTTTTATAAATCTACATGCCCCCATCATATTTCGCATAATAATCAAACTAATAATGTTTCCAGATCTGAAGACTATTCTAGTTCATTGCACAGGAATGGCTGAATCCATAAGCTAACTACTAAAACTAAATCAGTAAGTAGCAACTAAAATGAAATATGTTTATAAAGCTATTTTCAGGTATTATCTAATGGATGCACACCATCATACCACATCATTTTATTTTCCCAGCAAATTGTTTTGAAGGGGTTTATTTGCAGCACAATATTTGTGAAATTTAATGTGATTCAAAGTAATGAAGAAATTTGCATTTGAAGCACAGTCACTTAGAAATATTATGGAACAAGCAGCATTCTTTTACGCAGCATTTCAAATGTTTCTGAGCAGCAGCTGAGGAGGATATTTCCTGATGTGGCTCTATTACTGTAGCACATTTTCTCTTCATCTGTAACTACTTCTTAAAAATAGAAAAGGCAAAACGGAAGCTTCACTTACCAGAGAATACAAAGGACCTCAATTCATCTTTTGATAGAAGCAATGAGCAGGAGGCAGCAGTTAGTCATCCACTGCAGCTTTCCACTGGAGAGACTCTGATCATTTGATTGCTCATTTTGAAATAGAAGTTTCCCCTGTCCCCGGAAGGTTTTTTTCTTTTTCCTGGCAGCTCTGATAGGTGGTTTGTTTCAAAAGAAGGTAATGAATAATGGTGCACAAAATTATCCCTGTCAGACTCTACCCTCTTCTCCATTCCCTCTGTTGTTTCTTTCAAAGTCTTATTGGACAAGGGTCAAATCCTTATTCCTGAATGTGGCCTGAGTACTCAGGCTAAGCTGGACTGATTTATTGGAACTTGGCATAAGATGACAAGAGAGCTGGTTGGTTGTCTGGAAAACAATAGTGGCTGCATGGCCACTATTGTAGCCTAATGGTTGCATTAGCCTGCTTTTGTGTGCGTCAACCCATATTCTCTTAGTGCAGAAGGGAGGTCTCTGACTGTGCTTGTCTTGGCCTATCTCATGTTCCTCATATGGACTGCGTTACAAGGTTTTAACATCTATTGCATCCTTTCTATATTGTATCATCTTGCCAAAAGGACAGAATCTAGTCCATTATTGTATGTATTGGATTTCTGGAGCTCATTAAAACACATTGACAAACTTTCTTACAGTCCCCAGTGGTCTCTGTGCAGGAAATGGAACTAATGCAGACTTTTGCAGATAAGAAATGGGGAAAGTTGTTAAGCTTATCCCAGCACTACATGAGATTGCATGTACCCAATCAAATATACAGAAAGACTTATCAGTCTCCAGAGTTTAAAAAGTTGTCAGTTGGAACCCCGAGCACTTTGCTTTGCCTTCCCCTCTTCCCCCCAAATCCCACATGTCCCTCTCTTATCTGTGGTTATTTCAGGCTAAAATTTAACCATAAATATGTTGTTGTTGTTTGTCCTCTGAAGTCAAAGATGGCCGTGACATCACTGGTTGGTTTGGTTTCTGTAAGCACATGAGAGGCTGATCAGGCCAATTTGCGTTTTGAGCTGTCTGACGCACCAAGCAACCCAAAGCACCATCTCTTCCTCAATCAATAGTGGCTGTGCTGCTGTTGCAAGATTTAGGCTGCTTGTGCTTTTGCTCTGCCTCAGCACTTCTCCTCTGTTCACAGACCATAGCTCTAGCATGGGTGAGGATTCTTCAGGTCGAATGATTATGAGGGAGATCTTCCCAAGACTTCGGGTCAATATTGAAATTTTTCAAGGATGACTGGAGGGAGTCTTTGAAACATTTCTTCTGGCCTCCCTGAGAGTGCTTTCTCTCCTTTAGCTCACCATGGGCGACCTTCTTTGGCAGTCACTCCATCTGACATCCTGGTGACATGGCCTGCCCATCTCAGCTGTGATTTCATCAACAGTGTGGATGCTTGGAATACCTACCTGTGTGAGAACTTCAGTATCTGGGTTCTTGTCTTGCCATCTTATACTCAACAGTTCCCTCAGACAGCCCATGTGAAAGTGGTTCAGCTTCATAACATAACATCTGTACACTATCCAGGTTTTGAATGCATACATCAGGATTGGCAACACAGTGGCTTTGTAATCTATCAGTTTTGTTTGTTGACTGATGCCTCTGCACTTCCAGATATTTGCACAGAGTCTGTTGAAGGCCGTACTTGCTTTGGCAATTTTGGCATTGGTTTCATCATTGACGTGAACTGCAAATGACAATGTACTGTCGAGATAAGTGAACTTGTCCACTGCCTGGAGGGTTTGCCCATTCATTATGTGGTCTCTACATAAGACTTTCCTGGTGCAAGCTGGTGCACCGCTTCTGTCTTCTTAGTGTTGATTGTGAGATCACAAGCTGAAGAGAAATGGTCCATGCTCTGCTATATGTCAGACACAGATTTGGCATTCAGGGAACAGTCATCAGCAAACAGAAGATTATGAACAGTCACTTCCTGTAACTGTCTTCACCTGTAGCTTCCTCAAATTGAAAAGTTAGACAGAAGTCTGGTATCTGATGTCAATCCCAGCATCACAGTCACAAAAGGCATCTGTAAGCATGGCAGATAACAACCTACTGAAGTGTGTTTGGACCAACACACAGCCCTGCTTGACTCCACTGGTGATAGGGAATTGTTCAGATGACACCATTATCCACAGAGTGAGCATGGTATCATGGAATTGCTGAACCGCTGTGATTAAGTTCTCTAGGTAACCAAATTTTGCCGTGATCTTCCAAAGGCTCTCCTGACTGATTGTATCAAATGCTTTTGTCAGACCAGTGAAAGTCATGTACAGGTTGGAATTCTATTTCTGGCATTTCTCCTGAAGTTTGTGAGCTGCAAACACCGTGTCTTTGGTCCCGCATCCTTTCCTTAAGCCACACTGAGTTCAATGTGTTGCACAAGACTATTCAGCAGAATTCTGACTCTATTTGGGACAGCTTATCAATTGCCTCCTCACTAGTAGATGAGTGTTGATTGAGAATGTTGTTTAAGTGTTCTGCCCATCTTTGCAGTATCTTTCCGCAGTATCTTTCCATTGTCAATGAGGAGTGCGGTGCCATCAGCACTCAGTATTGGAGATGTTCCTGATGACTGTGGCCTTTAGATTGTCCTCAGAGCATTATAGAAGTTCTTCATATCATTCCTGTTTGCATAGGACTGAATTTCATATGCCTTGTTGCTCAGCCATTAGTTTTGCATCTCTCAGAGTTTGTGTTTGACAATCCTCTTGATGTTGTGAAAGGCTGCTTTCTAAGTTGTTGCAGTGATGTCTTGTAAGCAGGCCTTATGGAACTGATGTTTCTCATTCAGTAGTCTCCTTACATCAGTATCATTTTCATCAAACCAATCTTGAGATTTGTGTGTGGTGGGACCGAGGGTATTGGATACAGTTAAGTACACAGTCTCTCTGAAGGATGCCCAATTTTCCTTGATGTTATTGGAGTAAACATCAGTTGTTACTAGGTGTCTGTGCAGTTGTTCAACAAAAGCCTGTTTCTCATTCTCCTGTTTCAATTTGGAGACACTGAGCTTCTGGGTGCTTTTTGCCTACTAGGATGTATCCAGATATTCAGCTTGGATACTATGAGCCTGCCATTAGCCCAGCACTCAGCACTTTTAATAATGGCCTTCGTCACTCTGATTTCCTATCTGTCTTTTCTTGTGCTGTTAACATAATCAGTAGCATGCCAATGCTTGGAGTGTGGGTGCATCTAAGATACTTTGTTGCAGTTTGACAGGTGAAAGACTGTTGGTGATAAGAAGGTCAGGTTCAGTACATTTCCTCAACATGAGAAGCCCATTGCTGTTGCATTTCCCCAGTTCATTGTTTTTCTGATGACATCTGGCCATGCCTGGTAATCTGTACCAACTCTAGCATTAATGTCACCAAGGATGATGAGCTTGTCTGCCTTTAGCACTTCTGGGATAAGACATTTGAAGTCTTTTAAAACTTTTTTCTTAATCACATCTGGGTTGGTCATGGTGGATGCCTAGGTGTTGATGATAGTGACACATTTTTGTCCACGCAGTAGAAGTCTCATTAGCATGAGTCTGTCATTCACTCCCTTTGGGATATTTCTAAACTTGCTGACTAGCTGTGTTTTGATGGCAAACCCAACACCAGCTTCACATTGCTGTTCTTTACTAGGCCACTCCATATGAAGGTGTAGGCAGCTCCTTTTTCACTAAGAGCCATGAGCTAAATATTGAATCTGGCCAGTTCTTTAGCAACTAGAGCTGTTCTTCTCTCTGGTCTATCTGCTGTGGTACAGTCCATTAGCATGTGGACATTCCAAGGACTGGTGAATAGTGTCAGTTTTGTCTTTTTTTGCCTTTTTGTCTGATTTTTCAGCTGCTAAAGTGGGATCCCATTAGCTGTGGCATGCTGACCAGGGTTAAGGTGAAGCAGACAATGTTTAGGGCACCTTTTCTAGCCCCTTCCTCATGCTACAGAGATGAGCAGGATAATCCTAAATAGGGCTGCTGAGTTGCCCAGGGGCTGCCAAATCCCACTGCTACTTCAGTCCAATGAAAAGTGACTCTATGGCCTGAACCATCTGTGTGTAGGTCTCCAGCTACAACTCCCATTGTATCCACAACTGCTGCTTTGCTGCTTGCCAATCACCACAGGATTTGAGTGTGTATATGGTGGGGTATAGAGGACATCATGACTTATGCATGAGTTGGATTTAAGTGAGGGAACATTGCTCAGAGTCACTTTCTCTATCTCGTCCAGGTCTGTCTGAGTTCATTGGCTCAACAGTGAGACATCTAGAGACAAGTCTGGATACAGTGAATGGACATCAGGTCCTGCTGCACTTGAACTGGTGTCCTATATTGTCCACACAGCTCTTGCCATCTGCCTTCACAGCTGGTGAGAGGAGCATATGCTCAGCTGCCTGTTCCATCAGAGAGGACTTTCCAGAGGGAGCCATGTTTAGCTGTCCACTCCCTGTAAATTTACATATGGTTAGCAACTCTGGTTCATATTCACTTGAATTTTTTACATAAGTTTGGATTTTCTGAACTCTTTTACCTTCTCTTGCTCTGTTGTCTTCATTCTGTGGTATACAACATTAACCTTCTACAAGAGGAAAGGGAAGGCTAAAAAGAAAAAAGCTAAGAGATCATGTCTAAAGGTAGGCAGGGAAAAATAATCTCTTATGATGGTAACTAACAAGGAGAAAAGTGAATACATGTAAATATAAGAATTTATATACCAGTCACATTTGCTATTTCATAGACTTCATAGATATTTGGGCTGAAATGGACACCAGAGGATCATTGAGTCCAGTCCCCCTGCCCCAGGGGCAGGAGGTCAGCAGGGATCATAGGATACCTGCAATATAAGCATTCAAATGTGTCTTGAAGGCATTCAAAGAGGGTGCTTGAACCACCTCCCAAACTTGGGGCCTCAGACATTGAAGAAGTTATTTCTTATGTCCAGCCTGAATCAGTCACGGTGGAGTTTGTGACCATTCAATCTTGTCATCCCTTGCAATGTCCCCCCAGAACCTGATGAGTACCCCTGATAAATTTATAAGTGGCTACCAGATCACCCCCGAGCCTGCACTTTTCCAGGCTGAAGGGCTCCATGCATCTCAGCCTCTCATCATAAGGTCTGTTTTCCTGACCTCTGATCATGCACGTAGCTCTCCTCTGCACTCACGCAAGCTTCTCCACATTCTTTTTAAAATGTGGAGCCCAAAACTGGACACAGTACTCCAGCTGTGGCCTCAACAAGACCGAGTACAAGGGGAGAATGACATCCCGGGATTTGCTTGAGAAGCTTCTATGGATGCAAGCCAGTGTTTTGGTCACTTTACTAGCTGCAGCATCACACTGAAGGCTCATGTTCATCTTGTCATTAATCATGACCCCCAAGTCCCTTTCATTTGTAGTGCTAACCAGTGTAGCACTACCAAGCCTATAATCATGCTGCAGGTTTTTCCTCCCAATGTGGAGTACCTTGCATTTTTTGGTGTTGGTTGAACACCATTAGGTTCTCATCCACGCATTTCCTGAGCCTGTCCAGATCCACCTGGATCACCCTCCTGTCCTCAGGTGTGGCTGCTTTATCCCAGAGTTTTGTGTCATTGGCAAACTTGACCAGTCCGCTTCTGACACCAATGTCCACATCATTGATGAAGATGTTAAATAGTATAGGCCCTAGGACAGAGCCTTGAGGGACTCCACTGGTCACAGAGCACCAAGACAATTGGCTCCCGTCGACCACCACCCTCTGGGTCTTACCACGGAGCCTATACTCCAGCCAGCGAATCATGGTGATGTCGAGGCCGCAGTTAGCCTGTTTAGCCAAGAGGTGATCATGGGATACCAGATCAAAGGCTTTTTTAAAATCAAGATATACAATGTCGATCTCTTCCCCCTTGTCCAGGTGATAAGTCACCTGATCATAAAACGAAATGAGATTGGTCAAACAAGACCTAGCCGCAACAAACCCATGCTGGGTATCCCTCAGGATATTGCCTTCAGCTAGTCTGTTAAGGATGGCCTCTTTGATAAACTTTTCTAAGACCTTCCCCAGGATATAGGTCAGGCTGATGGGCCTATAGTTTGCCAGATCTACTTTCCTCCCTTTCTTGAAGATAGGCATGGCATTGGCCCTTTTCCAATCATCAGCCACTTCACCAGAGCACCAAGAGCTCTCAAAGTTCCATGCCAGGGGCTAAGCTATGATGTTTGCCAGCTCTCTGACTACCCTTGGGTGTAACCCATCAGGGCTGGCTGACTTGAAGGTATCCAGCCTGTCAGGTTGTTCCTTCATGAGGTCAGCTTCAGTGGAGGGAAAGGAATCTCCCTCACCTGGGCCTCCCTGACACATAGTGGGCATGGCCGTCCCATGGGACTTGTGAAAAACTGACACAAAGTACCCATTTAGCAAGTTCGCTTTTTCCTGGGCATCAGTTGCCTCATCTGGTTTAGCAGAGGTCCAGTGTTGCCCTTGCTTTTCCTCTGGCTCCCCACATATCTAAAAAAGGACTTTTTATTTTCCTCGATATTTGTAGCTAGCTGGAGTTCCATCACAGCCTTGGCTTTCCTGATTTGCTCTCTTCAGGTGCAGACCAGAGCAGGGTATTCCTCCTTGGTGGCAGTTCCTGTCCTCCATCCTTTGTAGGTCTTCCTTTTAAGATGTAGGAGGTCCGCCAGTTCCCTGGAGAGTCAAAGGGGCTGCTGTGCCTTTTTGCTGCCTTTCCTCTGAAATGGGATGGACTTTTCTTGTGTATCTAGGATTGCTCCCTTTAGGAGCAACCACTCATCCTGAACTCCCCTCACCATTGGGTTGTGACCTTTTAGGGCCTCTCTGACAAGCCTCCTTATCTTGTCAAAGTCAGCTTTCCTGAAGTCAAGGACTTCTGTATTACTGACTGACTTGCCAGCTTTATGGTAGATGGTGAAGGTGATCAGCTCATGGTCACTGTCACCCAGCTTCCCTTTGATTGTTAGGTCACTTATTAGGTCATCCCCAGTTGCCAGTATGAGGTCAAGCAGTGCTTTACTTCTTGTCAGCCTGTAGAGTTCCTGCATCAGATTGAGGTCATCCACACATGAGAGAGAGCTTTGCAATTGCTCAGATTTGGCCGAGTGCTCCTCCCATGAGATGTCTGGGTAGTTAAAGTTTCCCATGACAACCATACACTGGGATTGTGCGGCCTCAGCCAATTCCCTGGTGAATTCATGGTCTTTACTCTGGGTAGGGGTCTGTAGTAGACCCCCAACATAGTATCCCTTGTGCTGTGTTCCCCATGGATTTTAACCCAGAGGGTCTCAAGTTGTCCACCGTGGGTGCCAATGTCAGCCTGTAGGGACGCGTAGCTTTCCTTGACGTAGAGAGCTATGCCCCTGCCCCTTTTATCCATTCAATCCCTCCTATACAGGGTATAGTCATCTATACCCGTGGTCCAGTCATGGGTGGAGTCCCACAGTCTCCATTATCCCAATGACATCATACTTATTTGAATTTAGCAGGAGAACAAGTTCCTCCTGTTTATTCCCCAAGCTCCTGGCATTTGTGTATAGACACGCAGGTTTCCTCTTGGGGGCCCTTGCCCTGACTACATTTTGTTCCAGGGCTGGGGCTGGGGTGGGATCCCTTATGTGCCTTGGCCTGCTGGCTTTGCAAGGGCCACTCAGTGGGCCAGCAGCGGCAGTAGTCCCCCCATCCCCTGGTGGGCTTAGTTTAAAGCCTGGTGAAGCAGGTCAGCCAGTCTGGCTGAGAAGAGCCTCCAACCCAACAGAGAAAGGTGGAGGCCATCCCTTCCCAGCAGCTCACTGCCTCTCTCTACAAAGAGTGGACTGTGGTTGTGGAAGCCAAAGCCACCCAGTATTGACTTGGGTTCTGCCAATGGAATCCCTATTAACTTAAACATCTGGCATGTTATAAAAAATATACACATTTGAGGTGGGACATAGCGGGAAAGATTATAATCTTTACTTATGGTATCGATTAGAATGAAATGGGCTATTTATAATTACAGTTTTCATGCAGACAAATTAGCACTTTGAAACACCAGAGAATTCAGCATATTATTTTAGTTCAATATTGGCACAAAAACAATTTCCAATATGTAACCACTTTTAAATTAAGCAAACTAAAAGCAGCAGCAATATTATACCCAAGGCCTAATTGCTTACAGGTTGTCAAGCAAAATTTGTTATAGGTGATGGTCTCGATATGAGTGAAGGTTATTTTCATTATAAAATACTCTTAACAATGTCAGATTTTGGATGTATTCATCCAAAATTACTATTTTTAAATTTATTCATGTTAAGCTGCACCTGTACTTCTACTAGATAATTGAGGATTATGTTTTTTTAACAGTTTGATTTAGATAAAATAAGCGAATATATTCAGCTAGAACTAGAGGACAGGTGACAAACAGATGAACTATCATATGTGATTATTGGACATGGATAATAGTGAGAAAGTGTGCATAGTTCTCACTAACAGTATATGGATTGAGAATTGTTTTGTGCATATAAAATTATCATGACAACATAGAAACAAAACCTCTCCCTACACACAAATTGTATATTCTATTTTTGCTTTTTTAAGAAAACAAGGCAGGTAATTATGAACCAAGAAAGGTATTGAACAAGAGACTATATCTGGAATATGCTTTCTTACACCATGACAAGAATAACATCAGGATTTCCTAATAGTGAATACTGTGTAACTTGCACTTGCCTGAGCTCCTCACAAGGTTATATGTGCCAAAGATGACATGTGATAACTTCGTAAAAATGGCTGTTTATAGAGTTAATCAATGATGAGTCAGTGACTAGCAACACAAGCAATTTGCTGTGATGGAAATTAGTCAGTTAGGTGTGCATAAAAGACAGAGTGAAGGCAAAAATGTATCTCAGTGGGGAACAATAAATAAAAACAGTATTATCTAATTTAGGTATTAAGACCAAAGAACAGCAGAACAACCTTGAGTTGCATCTTAAAAATAGACTTTGCACAACCTAGACAAAACTGAAAGACAGTAGTTAATCTACAGAATAGGAGATAGACTGGGACAGGAACACAGAGTAAGTCTGCATATTACAGAGCGGGAGTATGCAGAAAAACCTGAACTAACTTAGCTGGTGCAGGTATAGTTAACTAAAGGTTTCACCTGAGCTAATTCAATTATACTTCTTTCACTATTTCAGCTAGCTTGTTCAGAGCAAGCTTGAGTATCTTTGTAGGATATGAGGGGAGGATTGTATGTGAAGTCTTTTTTTCGTCATCTCTATAGTTGGCCAAGCTACTGGCCAAGCTTTCAGGTGCCAGCCATGCTTCTTCAGGTCTAAATCGTCACCTCTCATACATTTCCTGGATTGTTACCGCTATAGCAGTCTGACTTCTCTTTGTAAGGCACTGAATTGTGCTGTGTAGACATAGCTATAATTGTCACAAAAACCATTGCCCCAGCTTATGTTATATAATGAGACTTAGCTACATCTTAAGCAGTCAGAGATATTCTTTCCCCTTGATGGACTGTCAGTAAAAATGTGTTGAAACTTTTGGCCAAAGAAAATCAAATTCTACAAGTGACACTCTGGTGGCAGGTGGATGGGGATCAGTTTAATTCATAATCAGCCCTTCATTTAGAGGGCTGATCTAACAGGATAGTGAGTTCCACCTTCAAATTGCACTGTAGTTTATGATACCTTGGAAGCTGAGGTTATTCACAGGATCTGACTATCAGGCACCATATGTAAAGATTAGTCTATGTTGTTTGGGCCTGGTGAATCTAATCATCCCACTAGATTATAAATCATAGGTACACATTCTTTAATATACCTTGAAGATAGATAGAGTCTCCACAGCAGTATATGCTTTATCAGCTCATTTGGCATTCCAACTAAGGTGGAATGACATTACATAATTTGTGATGGCTTTGTTCTGACATCTACACATCATGAAGGATTGATGGGCCAAAGTCACAGAAATGTCATCAGTGATAAATTCAACCTAGGCTTTAATCTTTTTCACTTGATGTAACATCAAAGAAGAATATCACAGGCTGCAAGATACTTTATACAAATTATTAGAGAAAAAAGATCCACAACTGACAGACTGAATGAAAATGGTATTGATAATTTAAGGTTCTTCTGAATTTCTAGAGACTCACAGAAGAAGTTCCAAGTTCAACAAAAATCTCAGGAAGGATATAAAATTTGTGATTCATCATCTAGTATGTATTAATTTTCTTTCTGTCCCATTTGGAATTCCTGGGGCATCTTTTTTTGTACCTGGATGAAAAACAAATAATAAAAACATATGTTAGAATGAAAAAAAAATAGAAGAATGAAAAAAAAAATAGATTTAATAAGGGGCTCTCTTTCCTGAAATTGGGACTTATTGTGGTATTATGAATTAAAACATTTTCTTGCTTCCAGTGAAAATTTCAGGTTAGATATAAAGCTCACCTGAAAAATTCTGTCCCCTACCTATTCATGTTAAAAATCCCATAGCTTTTTATTTTTTTCAGCAATAGGACTGTTAAATGTTTAATAACATCTGATTTGGCAAGTTCTTTCTACCTATATCCTCTTTACAGATTTAACTGATCGGTGTAGTTGGTTCACCTCTTGAACTCAACTGTTAAGTATTTCTACTGCTATTTTCAGGTCTCAGATTTTTTAGTGAATGTGGATCTCTAACACATATGGTAATATTACTACTCTGAGTTGTCAAATTTATTAAGAGAAGAATAATGACTAGATGAGGTAGGATGGAGATAAAGACAAAATCCTTTCATTTCCATATAAATAAAATTTCTGTTAGGCTTTCTTGTAGCAGGGGCCACCTCTCCAAAACAAACCTGGAATACAGCATGTTGAGGGGACCACTAAACATGAAAGATTATTTTGGTCCCATGGTGATCCAGCCCTTAATCTTTCCCCTTGGGAGCATCTACACATGCATATTTACTACACAACCAAAATTACTGTGCAGTACAGATGGACATCTACAACGTGCTTGCCCAAATTGTGTAGTAAATATGGCAATTTATGATAGCTTGAGCATAAATTTGATACCTGCATCATGCAGGTGTCAAATTCATACCCAGTTAGTTACTGCACAGTAACGCACATGTAGACACATTACTGCACAATAATCTCATTAATGCTGTGTGTGGGGACAGACTTGGGATTAATTTTAGTCACTAATCAGTCCACACACAACATTAATGCAGTTAATGCCAGCACATATAGATACCTGTCTATTCCTGCTTACTGCAAAGTAAATTTAAGCTGGAATAAATGCACACACAGACACAACCTGATAAAGATAACAACATGTCTATAAACTGTGGGTGTTTTTAGTTGTGTGTGCAATGCAGTGCGGGGTGCTTTTGAAAATCCCCAGCACTGCATTGCATGCATTTGTATAAATGGCGAGATGCATGTCAGCATTGAGAAAATAGTGGTGGCACACTCTTGATCTAAAACACATCACAGATCACAGGTGTTTTTGTTCAAAAGCAAAGTGCCACCATTTCCCTGGCACTGACACGCATTTTGTCATTTATACAAATGTATGCAACACAGTGCTGGGTGCGTCAGGTCACACGCAGAGCAAACTTGATTAATTGAGTCTGCTCCAACACACTGGATCTCCAGCACATCACAGCACAAAAATGTATGTGTATAAATGCCCTGTGATAGTAGTTACTGTGATACAAATACTTATCCATTAGGAACTGAAATGATGTAGTAATTTGATTTCACATACTATAGGTGACAAGAAAACCTTTACTTTCTAATAGCATTTAGTCAGTTCTAAATTGGGTCTGGACCTACCTCCTCTGTGGAGATCACGTCCCAAAAAAATAACTTTCCTGAAGAACAGCTGACACTTGGTGGACTTAATCTTTGGATTGGCCTCTCTCAGCCTCTCAAGTATGCCTTTCAGTTCATGTAGGTGCGCCAAAAAAGTTTGTCCTGTTATGATGATATCGTCCAGGTAGACCAAGCAGGAGGTCCCTTGTAAATCTGCTAATACAATATCCATCGGTCTCTGAAATGTACTGGGAACATTGCACAACCCGAAGGGCATAACATTAAATTCAAAAAGCCTCTTCTTGATGCAGAAGGTCTCTCCTCCGGGTGTACTTCCACCTGTCAGTACCCAGTAGCCAGGTCGAGGGTACAGAACCATCAGGCTCCAGCCAGGAGGTCCAGTGTATCATCAATTCAAGGCAAGGAGTAGGCATTGTTAACAGTAATGTCATTCAGTTTGCAGTAATCCACACAAACCTGCACATCACTGCCTTTCTTCCTCGCTAACACTACAGGGGCAGTCCATGGGCTGTCAGAGGTCCTGATAATGCCCCCTTCCTTCATTTCTTGTAGTTGCTGGTCAAATTCTTGATGAAAATGAATGGGTACCCTTCAGTGCCCCTGTTTGATGGGTATGACACTTCCTGTGTCAGTCCAGTGCTTTGTTAAACCTTTCTAGCCCAGTTCATGGTCTCCCAGGCTGAATATGCTGGTGTATTCCAGTAGCACCTTTTGCACTGCCTCTACTTGCTCTGGTTCCAGGACACAATAACCTAACTTGAACTCTTCTGACATATTGGCTACATGTGCTGGAATTTCACACCGGTGGCTCTTACCCATTGCAGTTCCCACCAGGAGTTCCAATTTCTTGTTAGGCTTAGATTCAAACAAATCCTTCTCATTCTTACTGCATCATCTCTTCACACACTTCAGTTTGACTATCTGTAGTGTACAATGGAAAACATCAGCCCAGCAAGGAATAGAAACACTCAGCAAAGTTTATGGTGACTGAGTATGTTTTAGGAAATCGGTTCCCAGCAAGGCATCTTACCTGGCATCTTTCAATACAAAGAACGTGCATGGAAGCTGTAAGTCTTGGAAGTAGATGGTCATACCCCATTCCTCCAGGAACAGGAATGTTTCCTCATTGGCTACCTTGATTATTAGGCTGAAGGGTCATAGGTTCCTTTTTGTTCTTGTTATATCTTGTGCCCATACTCAGCAATGTCCAAAGGATATCTGGGCACCTGAATTAAGGAGAAATTAGCAAGGTACATCTCCTAGCTTTCCTTCCAGGTAATACCACAAACCTGCAGACCCAATGACTACTAGATCATCCTGTGGGTCTTCAGGTATATCATCAGTGGAGAGGCCCTTCTCCACTGCCTGCCTCAGTTTCCCTGTCCTGGGACCTTCTTTCAGGGCAGTCCCTCTGCAAATGGTCACAGCTACCACAGTGCCAGCACCCACCAGCAGTCTCTTGTTGTAACCACAGCCACCATGGTTGAGGCAGGCCCCTGCTGCCATGTCTGTTTGGACCCCAACTTTCCAGAGCTTGGTGGAGTTTGTCCACAAGGCTTATGTGTTGGAATTTTGCACCAGTGGCTCTTACCCATTGCAGTTCCCACCAGGAGGTCTGCAGGGGCATTATGGTCTGTGACCACTTCTGCCACCAGTGTAACAAACCGCTGTAGTGTCAGGCACAATCACTACAGCCAGTGAGGGGTTTACTTTATATTAAGTGTTTCATGGGTTAGGGTCACAAGCTAACAGGCCAACAGGAAGGGACAAATACAAGTATATAGGCATCCAAAGTATAACGGAATACACTTAGAGGGCAAATGAACAAGTAGTGCTCAGTTCTGCTGGGAGACATACATTCAGCACATAGAGTCCCTGTGCTGTGGTTTCTCTCCCTTTCATTTCAGCCCACAGTATCACCATTGGCTCCAGGAGCTCTTGCACGTAGCCAGCTCTGGCTCAGAGATTCTCCTACCTCTTCTTGGTGCCCCCAAGGTCTTCTGGGATTTGCAGCAGGGATCAACAGGGCTTCTCATCACTTACTTCCTTCTTCCAGGTGCCTCTGGGATTTGTAGTCCATGGTTGGTTGGCAAGCTTCTACAAGGTTGCTCCCCTTCTGTCACACACATATCATATGTTCAGTGTACACAATGCATTACATTACACAATACATACATTTCACTATCCCCCGCTCCTTTTAACTGGATGGGCCACCGCATCCCACTTGGGTCAGGTCATGTAGTTACTAAGCCACCTGGGGGGACCTCTCCTCCCTCTATGGTCTGTCTGAACCTTCAGGGGCAGGAGCACCCACTGGCTCTAGTGGGTTGTGGACACTTTCAATCATACCCAGGTTTGACCTTCACTATCATCCTCTGCAAGCCACAAGTCCTACCCAGCCATCTGGGACCTAGGAACATCCACTGGCAACACACTTCTGGATATATTTGGGGCTGTATTGGTGATGGTTTAATTAGGAGGCCTCTGGCAGTGGCTTCATTGCAGGTGTCTTGGTTATTGATGAACAGGCCTTCCTAGCTCCCTTGTAGGGCCAGGGTTTTCATTCCATGTGCACATATAGGGTTCATCCAATTATAGTGCACTACCAATGTTTGTCCACTGGTCCTGTTCACCAGCTCATATAGCACCGATAACAATTTCTTGTATAGGGGCCATTGAACTTCTTGCAGAGCTTCCAGCACTGACCCCACCTCCTCGTTTGGTTCTGTACCCAACACTAGCTCCCCTGGCTCGTACACCTGGCCAGTCACCCTGACATCATAGTGCTCTCTTTGCCTTTGTGTAGCTGTAGCCCGATGTGTCCTGATAGCATGGCTAATGGAGCTGAGGTACCCTGCCACTTTTGTTACTTATTTCCCACCTGTTCCTGGTGCCCCAAGGTTTTCTTGGATTTGCAGTCCAACAGCAGGGCTCTACAGGGCTTTACATCACTTACTTCCTGCTTCCAGGTGCCTCTGGGATTTGTAGTCCATGGTCAGTCAACAAGCCTCTACAAGGTTGCTCCCCTTCTGTAACACATTCATATTGCATTTTCAGTGTACACAATACATTACATTACAAAATGCATATATTACAAGCTTTATACCCCTTTGCAATTTTCTTCTCATTTTTTTTTCTCATTTGCTTTTGTATCTATTTTAGCAGGATCTAAATTTCAAAGCATTTAGAAATGTAGGCCTGAGTTTTAATGCATGGGCCACATACTATTTTGCTTACCCAGGTTTAATTACTTTCTGTTTCATGAGCTAGACCACAAACAGATTACATCCATCATTATATTTTCTTTCTGACGTCAGCTATGTCACTTATTTCAAACTCAGAAAGTACTATCTTAAGAGACATCTTCAAAATATAAAGAGAAAATGATTAGAAATCTTTCAGTGGATTAAATAACACTGCGTATAAATGGTAACATGGATTAGAATGCAAAGACGCAAATTGTCCTACCGTATCTTGCAACTTCTTTTACACCTTCTTTTTCAAATATCCTATATTAAAGATGTGTGTGGTTGTAGGAGGGGGTAGGGTGCCAGTGAATGGGACAGTTAAGTGGCTGGGGTTTTTTAATGTAATTTCATCTCTATATTTGAAAAGAAAAAGGGCTAAAAAGGTATAGATATTCATTAGAGGAAATATTTTAATTTGTTGCCCTGGAAAATGTCCCCTGGAAAACATTCTACTTATTTTAACAACTGTGACTTTGGGGCAATTCCCAAAAGTCATATTTGTTAAAATAAAAAAACAACAACATAATGTTATGAATTGGCAGAATAACCGGTTGTCTTTTAATCCTAGCAATGCAGTCTCATAGTTTTCTTTCAGTAACATTTTCTGCAATAGAAAAAGAGGATACTGCAACTTGTTCTACAACTTATTTTTTGTCTTGCTTCTTGCTTTTAGTGATCAAGAAATATATGATCAATAAATAGTAGAATATTTTAAAAAGAAAAGAATAAATAAATATAATATAACAAATGAAGAGTATATCAACTGAAAAAATCAACAAGTAGTTTTATCAGTTAAATATGAATATCCCTTCTCTATTGCCAATCCAATAATAGGACATTGGTTGAGCTTGCTCTGGTAGTAAAAAATCAGGTTCTTTGACCATATTGGTTTTGATATGTTGGTTGATGTTTAAAAGGTAGAAAGCTGGATTCATGTTTAAAATGAATCCAGCATTCATTTTAATTCAAAAACTTGATGGGAGTTTCATGTCAGTTGAGACTAAGTTTACCCAGGTGGAAAGAAGTAATAATCTAATTCTAACTTTATATCAGCCAGTTCACAATGCTAAAAGTGTGTGTGTGTGTGTGTGTGTGTGTGCGTGTGCGTGCGTGTGTAATACAAAGAGACTCTCCAGTTTCTTTGAAAGTTGTTTTTTTAACAGTTCATTAGTTTGATTTAAATAAGAATCTATTCAAATTTTGAGGGTTTACGCTGCTAGGGAGAGGAAGATATTTCTGTTATAAAAATTGGTAAAGGCTTACTGTGTTCTAGCCTTTGACAAAAATTGGTGTCCTGTAAATTATTAATGCATGTAGTAGGTTAATATACTAATAGCATCTCAGTCATGGTTCCCCAGCCCAACTCAAGTCACATGAGCTAATATATTTAGTTACTCACTATTTGGTATATCTGGTGAGGTTTAGTTAGGAAAGACTAATGGCTAAAAGAACGAAAGAATGGCGATGACTGTTGCATCTCTGGTAAAGGGATGCATTAATGTAGTTAATTCTGTAATTCAGTAATTCCAGCCATACTAACCCATATTATGTGTGATTCTAGCTACCACTCCTCACTGTATATATCTGTATCCTGGCTCTTTTGTTACCATAAAGGAACAAATATATATGTTTGTTCCTTTGTATGTATATATTTAAAGAAACAATATGTGCAGTTTTCTGTGCGCACACACACACACACACACACACACACACACACAGAGTTAGGGAAACAATATATAATTTGTTCCTTTAAAAGAGGAAAAGGGGCAGGATATGTAATTGCTTAAGTTACATTAGGAGTTACCCATTTGTCCAGGTGAGTTAAGCCATTTGTAACTGTGCTCACCATTTTCTAAACCATAGTAATTGATTTGCATCACATAGTTTAAATCAAATTCCAATTGAAATTAAGATTTAATAAACTATCATTGACCATCAGGGAGGTTTTCATGCATTTCTTCATGTCTGCAATAGAGACAGCAGGGGGCTCTGGATACTCATGTAAGGCAGGGAACAACAGGGACTCGTGCCTAACTCAAACTGTATTTTTGACCACCATTCAATCATTATTTTTAATATCTAAAGAAAACAATGTTTTTGTCTTAATATAAAATAGCATTACTTGTGTTTAGCATTACTTGTGTTATTCTTTTCCATGGGGGGAACAGTGGTAGGGGTTCTGCCAGCCCTGCCAGAAAGAGGTATGAGTGGAGTGAGATCATCTGGGATAGGGAAGTATCCTGAGCAACCTGACCCAGCTTCAAGATGGGCTGCTGAAGTTTTAGAGCTCCCCTGGGAGTTGTTGTGGGCTGCAGAGCCATTTTTTTTTGTCTCCCCTGGCCAGGGGGGTTGCCCAAGTCACCCACAAACACACAGACTCACATGCACATACATGCAGGCACACAGACACACATGCACACAAACACACAAGTTTCTGGCTCTTTCTAGCTCTGGGTATGGCATCTGTATCCAGCTCCCAGTGAGGGTCTGCAAAGGCCTTGTGGGGGGGGTTGGCTTGGCTGAGGGGAGGCACTACTTACGTCCTGAATCCTGAGTTGGCGGATGGGGGGACAGTAGCAGCCTGGGACCTAGAAATACCACTGCCAGTAGTTAGGGGAGAGGGGGGCGGGAAATGACCAAACCTGACTGGAAGCTCAGTTTTTGCTCTGGACAAACCTCCCTTTCCTTCTTACCAAAAGCACAGATCTCTTACCAGCTGGCTCACTCACCCATGGAAAGAAAACACCATAAGTAATATTGTATATAAAAATAACAACATCCTTTTATTTTGATATCAATTACACTTCTTGCAAATCCCCTGCCCCTTTCCACCACTCACGGTGAGGGCCACAAAACTGTGCTTACTTTCTACAACTGGTGGTGAACACAAGCAACAGCAAGCCGTAGATAACTGCCATATAAACATGTTAATTAATACAGTTTAAATTGCCTAGTTTGGATTGCCCTCAACTACATTAACTTTACCTCATTCAATGAGGATTAGTTAATTTAGGTTGAAGCCAATATTAATTTGGACTAGAAATGTCCAGATGTATACAATGACTAGTCTGAAGAATTGGGTCTTCTTCTAGTATGGGCTGCAATTGTCTGAAGATTTTTCATATAGGTTCCAGGGAATGATGGTATGTCATAACTAATGGTGTGCTATTCATGGGGATTTTCTTTTTGTACTGTAGCTTGTTTAAGGTAATTGCATGTAACTGTGGGTTTCTTGTATATGCAATTACTTTAAACACACCATGAAAGCTGCAATATACAGCCAAGCCTCCCCAACACCAATGAATTTGCACTGAGGAGAATACACACGATCATCTCCTCACAAATCTCAAAAGGGCTTTCACCTAACAAGGACACTCCTCCAAAGAGCTAGATCATACTTTTGAAAGAGCCACCTGGATACCATGTGAACAGTTGCTACAGTACAAAAAGAAAATCCCCATGAATAGCACACCATTAGTTATGACATACCATCATTCCCTGGAACCTATATGAAAAATCTTCAAACAATTGCAGCCCATACTAGAAGAAGACCCAATTCTTCAGACTAGTTTTCAACATTTCCTTTTTAGATGCTATGAATGGTTGGGCTGTAGTATTTAACAAAAGGGGTGGGGGTGTAGCTCTCTATGCCAAGAAGAGCTACGTGTCCCTGCAAATCAATATAGGTGACCAGGGTGGACGACTGGAGACCCACTGGGTTTAAATCCATGGGGAACATAGCTCAGGGGACACAATGGTGGGATCCTACTACAGACCTCCCACCCAAAGTCAAGAGCTTGACCAGGAGTTCACCAGGGAATTGGTTGAGGCCACATGCTCCCCATCCATGATTGTCATGGGAGTCTTCAACTACCCAGACACCTTGTGGGAAGAGTGCTTGGCTGAATCTGAGCAGTCACAAAGCTTCCTCTCATGCATGGATGACTTCTATGTGACAAAAGAAGTCTACGGGCCAATGAGAGGTAAAGTGCTGCTTGACCTGGTACTGGCAACTGGGGACAACCTAATCAGCAACCTAATGATTAAAGGGAAGCTGGGTGACAGTGACCATGAGCTGATCACCTTCACCATCCGCTGTAAAGTTGGCAAGTCAGTCAGCAATAAGGAAGTCCTTGACTTCAGGAAAACTGACTTTGACAAGCTCGAGGCTTGTTGATGAGGCCCTAAGGGACCATGATCCCAAGGGGAGAGGAGTTCAGGAAAAGTGGTAGCTCCTCAAGAGAGCAATCCTTAACGCACAAGTTAAGGCTATTCCATCCTAGAGAAAAGGCAGCAAAAGGGCACAGCATCCCCTTTGGCTCAGCAAAGAACTAGAGGATCTCCTACATCTAAAAAAAAGACCTACAAAGGATGGAGGATGGGATGCACCTACAAGGAGGAATATTCCACACTGTTCCAGACCTGCAGGGAGTGAACCAGGACAGCCAAGGCTGTGACGGAACTCCAACTGGCTACTAGTATCAAAGATAATAAAAAGTCCTTTTTTAGATATGTGGGGAGCTGGAGGAAAAGCAAGGGTGACATTGGATCCCTGGCTAAACCAAATGAGACAACTGATGACCGACACCCAGGAAAAAGCCAACCTACTAAACGGGTACTTTGCATCAGTCTTTCACCAGTCCCATTGGACGCCCCGGCCCATTACGAGACAGGAATTCACAGGGGAGGGATATTCCTTGTCCTCCATCAATGCTGACTTTGTGAAGGAACACCATGAGAGGCTGGACACCTTCAAGTCAGCTGGCCCTCACAGTCTGCACTCCAGGGTCCTCAAGGAGCTGGCTTTCGTCATAGCCCAGCACCTGGCACAGACCTTCAATAATTCCTGGCACTCTGATGAAGTGCCTGAGGGCTGGAAGAAAGCTAATGTGGTGCCTATCTTCAAGAAAGGGAGGAAAGTGGCTCCAGCAGACTTCAGGCCCATCAGCCTGACCTCTATCCCAGGGAAGGTCTTAGAAAAACATCATCAGAGGCCATTCTTAATGGACTGGCTGATGACAACATCCTGAGGGATAGCCAGCATGGGTTTTTTGTGGGTAGGTCTTGCTTAACCAATATTATTTCCTTTTATGACCAGGTGACCTATCACCTGGACAAGGGAGAGGAGTTTGATTTCATATCTTGATTTCAAAAAAGCCTTTGATCTGGTATCCCATGATGACCTCTTGTCAAAACTGGCCAACTGTGGCCTTGGGTCCACCACGATCTGCTGGCTGGGGAATTGGCTCCATGCTTAGACCCAGAGGGTGGTGGTTGATGGAAGTCAATCATCATGGTGCCCTGTGACCAGTGGGCTCCCCCAAGGCTCTGTCCTTGGACCTATATTGTTCAACATCTTCATTAATGATGTGGACACTGGAGTCAGAAGTGGACTGACCAATTTGCTGATGACACCAAACTCTGAGGTAAAGCATCCATATCTGATGACATGAGGGCAATCCAGGAGGACCTTGACAGACTCAGGAAATGGGTGGATGAGAACCTGATGGTGTTTAACACTGAAAAATGCAAGGTTCTCCACCTTGGGAAGAAAAACGTGCAGCATCCTTATAAGCTCGGCAGTGCTACACTGGTTAGCACTACAGATGAAAAGGATTTGGGGGTCATGATTGACCACAAGATGAACATGAGCCTTCAGTGTGATGCTGTGGCTAGTAAAGTGACCAAAACACTGGCTTGCATCCATAGATGCTTCTCAAGCAAATCCTGGGATGTCATTTTCCCATTGTACTCTGCCTTGGTTAGGCTTGAGTACTGTGTCCCGTTTTGGGCTCCACAATTCAAAATGGATGTGCAGAAGCTTAAAAGTGTTCAGAGAAGAGTCATGAACATGATCAAAGGTCAGGAAAACAGACCTTATGATTGCAAGCTGAGAGCTATGGGACTCTTCAGCCTGGAAAAGTGCAGGCTGAGGGGTGATCTGATGGCCGCCTATAAGTTTATCATGGGTGTTCACCAGTATCTGGGGGAACGTTTGTTCCTCAGAGCACCCCAAAGGATGACAAAGTTGAATAGTTATAAACTTCTCCAGGACTGTTTCAGGTTGGACATAAAAAAATATATATTTACTATCCAAGTCTCTAAGGTCTGGAATAGCTTGCCGTTGAAGGTGGTTCAAGCACCTACTTTGAACTCCCTCAAGAGAAATTTGGATATTTATCTTGCTGGGATCCTATGACCCCAGCTGACTTCCTGCCCCTGTGGCAGGGGGCTGGACTCGATGATCATAGATTCATAGATTCATCTGAGGTCCCTTCCAGCCCTAATGTCTATGAAATCTATGAAACAAGTAGTCTGATGGAGGGGTGAGGATTATTAAATTTGTGATAGGAATCAATCAGTGGCTGCAGGTTTTCAGTGCAAATGATGAAGTTGTCATCTATGTATCTTAGGTAGAGCATGGGTTTGATGGTGCAGTTCTTGAGGAATTCTGCTTCCAGGTGAGCCATAAAAGTTTGGCATATTATGGGGCCATTTTAGTACCCACAGCTGTGCCCATGGTCTGGGGGAAGTGTTGGTTATTGAAACGGAAATTGTTCTGTGTGAAGATGATGTGTACAAGTTCAGTAATATCTTTAGTTTTGTACTCTGAGTTGTAATCTTGTTCTTGTAGATATGTAATGCAGGTTTGGATGCCATCCTGATATAGGATGTTGGTTTAAATGCTGGTAACTTCCATAGTGGCTAGGAGAGTGTTGCTGGGAAGGTGGTTTATGTTTTTAAGTTTTTGTAGAAATTCTGTTGTGTCCTGGACAAAACTTAGTCTTTAGGATGGATTCAATAAAAGCTGATATTTTCTCAGTGAGCGCTCCATGGTTGGATATTATAGGTCTGCCTGGGTTCCCTTATTTGTCTTCTGTAAAGGCCTTAATTGAAAAATCTGTCCTCTCTAAAGGCCTTAATTTCTGCCTAGAAAAATACCCTTATAAAATTCTAGAATGTGAAGAACTATAAGAAATTTTCCAATACCTGCATCTCGAGGAATATTTGCACAACGAAAATGAATCCACTTTCAACAACACTTCATCCTGTGACAACATGAGGAAAAGATTAATACCAAACAATAAAAAAAAAAAAAAAATCAAGCTGACCACCTCACAATGGGCAAAATTCAAACCTTTACTGCTATATTGGCTGTTTCAGGGAATATCTAATTACTTGTGGGTATACAGTACTCACAAGACAACCCCTCTCTCTCCAATCTCTAAGTTTGAATCCTCAAAGGGAATTTAGAAAACACCTACAAACTTCACTTCATAAGTCTACTGGATACAAAAAATCATGGACTAAATATAAACATTGGATTTATGGCATATTATACCCCATCTGCCACCTGATAACCCCCCATAACCTATGTGCATTTTACCAGCTACATTTTATCACCAGTTCAGCATTCCCCCTTCCCCCCAAACCTACCTGTCTCTCACCCATTGTCTCCCATTCCCTCTGTTCCTCACTGCCACAGATTTCCATTTTCACAGACCTGCATTTTGCATTTTGCCTTCTATTCCACCCAGGAGAGCACACAAAACACCAGCAAACTTTCCCTATTCCTGAAGAAGGGTGCTTGTACCCAAAAGCTTGCAAAGAACCATTTTTCCAACTATTTAGTTGGTCTAATAAAATATATCACATTTACCCAAAACACATTGTCTGCCCATGATTCTATTAAATGTATACAATTCTATTAAATATATACATGTAACAGTCAATGGCCTCAGCACTTCAATACCTTTCCCTTTCATGTTTCATACTACTTTCAATATATTTTATATTGTTTTAATTATAGATACCTGTCAATCTGTCTGTTTTACTCTTTGCTTACTACCTCATTCAATTTCCAATATAGCATGCATATCTTACTTTACCCCATTCATTCTATCACCATAAAGTTGTCATTCAACCTTCAACTGAATTGCCAGTTAATATATACATAATTCACCCAAAAATATCAGTAATGTTTGCCATCGATGAATTCTGTCCTCCCTTAATCAGCTATCTTTTCTATTCCTCCCCTTTGCCCTATAATTTCAGCTATTATAACTCCTTTCCTGACATATATGTTTGGCCTGGGGACAGCAGGAAGACGGCCCAGGAAGTCCCTCCCATGGGGCACAGCGCAGGAAAAAACACGAAAATAGAAGAGAAAACACAAAATGGCCACTTACCTGGAGTCAGAGTGACACTGGATTGGTGAAGAGAAGAGCCCATGTGGTTTGCAAGTCATGCCTTTATACAATTAAAGCTGGTGGGTGACATCATGAGGACACACTTGTCAGTGGGGATAAAAGCGGCTGCCAGCAGAAAGGTGAGGAGAGCAAGTGAGGAGGCGGAGGCTTTCCGTGCCAGCAACAGATGGAGCCAGCATGAATTTGGAATGCCTGGATCATGGACAGCAGCAGAAGCAGCAAGGTTGCCTTGCACTGGAGGTGCTGAGGTTGAACCCCAGGAAAGGAGCAGCGGTGGTGACTCCCCCCTAGTACTGTTGAGGAGGTTCAGTGGTGGAGACACTGAACAGCGATGCAACAGGAACAGTGACCTGGAGGAAGAGGCTGAGGCCAACCCCAGGGAAATGGAAGTTTTACCACTCAGTCTCTCACAGGTACCAGGTCGGGGAGCTGGGCTGGGGATGGAAAGGAAAGGGGGACCCTGAGGCACCAGCATTGGGAGAGTGCTGCCAAGCATGGGCAGGACGGCTGGGAAAGCAAGCCAGTAGAATGCTGGATGGGAAGACCCTTTTGGGTTTCTTTTTTTTTTCTCTCTTTTCGTCATTTTCTTTTCTTTACCCCTGCTCTACAGGGGCACACATGTCGACCCCAGGAATAGAGTGGCTCAAGGGGGTTCCAGGCTCAGGGCCTGAACCGGCTGACTATCCTTCCCCAAGGAGCAAAGGGGGATACAGTATAGGGCATAAGGAACATCTACACTGAAGAGGCAGTTGCGTCAAGACCTGGCATCCTGCCAGAGGTTGGTGTAAAGCTGGGGTGTAGGGGAGGTGGAGCCCCACAAACATCCCGCAAGCAGAGTGGTCATCTGTAAGGGGACTTTCGAGGCTACCCTCCCCCCACTGATGTAACATTCAAAGATGTGGCAGGTGAGTTTGGGGGAGGCCAGAGGGACAACCAAAGCCCCCCTCGGCGAATCCATGAAGCCAGGAATCGTATGTCCTCTGCAGTTCAGACCAACACGATACATGAGCGGGCTTTCGAAGCCAGGAGGGCACAGTGTTATTTTTCGTCTGTGGTTTTTTACCTGAGCCCCTGATTGGGCTTGCTTACCTGTCCAAAATCACAGGCTTGGAAGGGCCCTGAAGAGTCACCTCTTCTACCCCTCTACAAAATTCAGAAAGCTACTCTTAAATCATCCAAAGTTTATTCAGCCTCTGTTTGAAAACCTCCAGTGAATGAGATTCATCAACTTTCCTTTTGAGTATCTTAGTATTGTAACAGTAAGTTTTTTTTCTGCTATCTAATTTACAGCTACTTTGTTGCAAGTTAAAGCCATTGCTTTACATCTTTCCCTCTTCTTTATGGAAGTCTTTCAGATATTTGAACACCACTGTCATGTTCCTCTCTAAATCTCTTTTTCCCCAAGCAAAACATATCTCACTCTTTGAATCTTTCCTTGTGCATATTGCCTTCCCCTACAGCATATTTTCATTTCTTCACCAGCCTTTTGTAGTTGCAATACTATTTTTAAGTTCTCATTTAGGATGGAGGATTGCTGTGTGTTTAAAGTAGAGGCCAGTGGAACTGCTAGGGGTTTTGACCTCTTATGTTGAAGGAAATAAAGATATAGGCATTGTCTTTTATTTTTTTTGGTTTGAGGAGAGTTTTGTAGCTGGCTGGGAGGACTGTCTGCCAGAAAAGGCTACCTGAATATTCATCAGGAATACTCTGGGCCTGAATTTGGCCAGCCTCAAGCCTGAGAATAGAATTGGCCTGGGCCAGGATAATTCAACCATTTAGAATATGGGGAATCCAGAGGAACCAAAGAACAATTTGGTACAGTAGCGGCCATTGCACCTGTTACTCCTACTCTATTCACCTTCTTGAATCAAAACAAAGTGGGCTGAGTTCTCCACACATTACCACAAAGGTCCAGTACCTGGAGTTACATTTGCTTTTTCCTTGCAGCCACCTATGCCATCTCTATCCAAGGTCTGTTGACAGAGACTTACATAGCATGTCTACTTTTAAGAAAAGTGTACGCACAGAATTCTAGCTCTGCATGTTTTCACTATACATTCTCCTGCTACTTATGTGCCATAGGAAATAATGCCAAAAAAGAGAGAAAGTTTAAAGTGCTTGCTACATTTAGTCTAAACATAATTATCTGGGTGAAAAATCATTTGCTGTCTCAGGATTTGTTTCTGTTCCATCTTGGTATTTCAAAATAGAATTGATTTTTTTGGAAAGATAAAATAGGCAAGACAAAGACAGTAGTGTAACATAGGAAATGGGGTTAAATACATTATAATACTTTTCTAAATGTTTAAACTAACATCTGGGTCTTTGAAAACCTGGTTATAATTTATAACACAATTCTAGCTCACTTTTCCTATTGCAAAGGAAGAATTAAAGTCAATTCCTTTGTGATCTTGCCTCTTAAAGTTAAAGCATAGAGCAAAATCATTGTGCATAGGGGCTTTATTTGTTTTTCTTTTTAATTAGCAATACTTTTGAGAGATTTTATTTTTCTTACTTCACACTTGTCAATTTTCTGCTTGTTGATTTTTCTGTTTTCAGAAATATGTAATAAGAACAGTGCATATAAATCCCACATGCATCAAAATACAAGTTAAAGCTAGGTACCAACATTTAGGGAAGCACAGGGTGAGATCAGATTGCTTTAAAAATAGCCAACCAATATAATTTAGCTTGCCAAAGTGTAGACCTTCCACTTAGATTAAGGATGTAAGGGTGAACTATACAGAAGTTCAAGAAGTTTAGATCAGCCTAAAAATGACCAACACTATATAGACATCTTGGAGGCAGTCTAACTTAGATCAGATCTGGTGAGACTGATCTAATTGAACTTCTATACAGGTCCCAGCACAACCCTGGGGCTGGGAAAGACCAGCCACTGGCCACAGCACCAGGGCTTCACTTTTCCCACCCATCCTCCTGGCACTGGGCTATTTTTAGTCCCCTGGCCCCTCATCCCTTCTGCAGATGGACCCCCCCCACTCACCAAACCTGCCAAATCCCCCATCCCAAAAGTTCTTCCTGGTGCAGGCAGTGTATTGAACTATAGAGCTGACCCTAAGGGTGTGCGGGATCATCCTGTGCAGGGGCTGTGTGGTGGGGGTGGGGCACGACTAGTGCCAGAGCGTGGAGCCAGCAGTGGGCGGCAGCTGCACAGAATGGTGGTGCCCTCAGCACATGCCAAAGGCGCTGTCTGAAAAGCCGCCCAAAGTTCAGGGCCTGGGGCAGTCACCTCAATTAGCCCCCACCCAAAGGACGGCTCTGTTGAAGTAAATTGAGTTGGAGGGAGAGGCAGATGGAATCAGAGGGTAAATTCACCAGAGATAGGTTGTTCACTTGGGGATGGAGGGGGATTTGGGGGGCCAAAAATAGCCTCTGGTTTGTGGGGGAAAGAGAGTCCCCCCAAGTTCCTTTGATCCTGCCAAGCCTACCCAGTCTCCACCCCCATGGACCCCACTAGTCCCACCATTCTCCCTATCAACCCATCTTGCCCCCTCAATCCTCTTAATCCTCCTGCAGACCCTGTTTCCTCCTTATCCACTGTGTGGACCTCACTTGCCCCCTCATGTCCTCCCACTAGCCCGCTATATCCTGACTTACCTTAGATCACATGGCCATTTTTAACTCAATCTAAACTCCCCAAATGTCTGCATATACCCATAGTAAAAAAAAAAAGGTGGTAGAATATATCCTAATACAAATTTTAGCAGCTTGGAGGGAAGGAAAGAAGAAAAATGAGAGTCTGAGGGTAGTCTGTTCAATGGCACTTAGATGTTATCTGGGCTCTGGCAGACATTACTTTGTCCCAATTTGTATGCAAGTTTAGCATGACAGAATATGAACAGTTACATGTCTGGACTGTTTGTTGTGCTATAAATCTGGTTTATCTACAACAAAATGCTGGGTCTGTAACAAATAGCTTCTCTGCCTTGGCAGGACAAATTGAACATATGACCAGGTCTTAAACACATCACTTCTCCCCCCTCTCCGTTATACCACAGTGCTCTCCACTGAAATTGAGGGGGCTTCCCTGACAGCTGAAGTGGTGGTAAGGCCTGAGCACTGTGAGCACTGTAAAGCCCCTGGATGGAAGGCAACCCCAGACTGGAGACCTGTGGAATAGCCCACGTTTGCTGCAGTGGTCTCTGGTTTGAATTAGCTGTTGTCCCAGCATAAACAGCTGGTCAGGAGACCATGTCAATGACCTCTGTCTCACTGGCTGTTTCCTCTGGGGGCAAGGGGAGCAAAGAATCATTGTTATCATCTCCTGGTCTCGGAACATGCCTTTGTGGTAACTTTGTTATGCTCCAGTCAGGATCATGTGTGCCCACCCATAATGTACTATAATTTGTACTGCTGCAAACTCACCACATTTAAATGTTCACTTTACTATTGAGTAGACCAATTTGCTGTGGAGTAAAGCATTGCTGCCCACATGTGCAATGGTATTAGGCTACAGTAAACTAATTAGTATGTGTAGATGTTGACTATACCATAAATTGTGCCTGGTTCTTCCAGCCAGTAAGAGACCACACTCCTTCCTGCCAACTAGTCACATAGCTCTCCACTATCAGCACCCTCATGCCCCAGCCAGTGTCCCTGCAGCCCTGCGTCACCATTCAGAGCCCAGGACAGAGCAGGCCAGGAGCAGCCCTGGAGTAAACTGCTCCATCCTGGTTCAAATTGCTGCTACCCCAGGCACAAGTGTAGATACAGCACCCAGGAATAGTTTACTCTAGCTCAAACTGCTCCAGAGTTTATTGTTTTGAATTAATTACACGTGTAGATACACCCACTTTGTAGCATACAAAAATAACGACTTCCAGGCCCCTAGTGCTTTTTGTTTTCTCCTTCTGCTCCATACTAGTAGGGTCATGAATGATGCATGCTCCCAGAGGCATCTTTTTCCCTCTCAAGGGGCCCACATGGTGTCCGTGTGTGTGCATCACACATGAAGAAGAAGAAAATGGGATGTTTTGAGGGAGAAGAACCAGATTAGAGTGAAAAACGGGCAGAAAAATGATCTGCTTTGAGATGAAGGAGAGAGGAGAGTTTCGGAACGAAAAAAAGACATAAAATTTGGGGATGAAGAATCTTGGGAGAAGTGGAATAGCAATGTGGCTTAGGAGAAGGCAGAAACAGTGGAAGATACTGTAGGAAACTGAAAATTCTGGGTTGATTCCACATGGACAAAAATCAGGAAGGAAAGGGAATGGGTTTAGGGGGGTTAGGGGTTTTAGCAGGTAAAAACACAGCATACTATCTGTTGGCTAATGGAACATATCTGCACTACACACTAGGAAGAGAAATAAGAGAATAACAAAGATAAAGCGTTGGAATCTTAGTTTTCTTAAAGGAAGATGGAAAATGGAATTTCTGTAGAGCTTCTTAACATTGCAAAGAAGGATCATTATGTTGCTCAGCATGCTGAGCAACATTATTGCACTCCTTTACATTGTTTTAACCCTTGCTCTGCTGATTTTAAGGACTGATACACTGAAAATCAGTATTATAATTTTGTTTTGAAACAGTTACAGAATCAGAAATATTTGGGTGGGAGGGAAATAAACTTTACAAGGAAATTATTTTCAGATTGTAATAAAATGTTTTTAATTATTGAATTAATTTGAAAATAAAATATAGCAATGAATTAAATATAATTAATTTTATTAGAGAGGACATTCTTTCTCTATTTCAGTTTCACACTGAAAAGTTTACATTACCTATGAGATCTAAATTCAACCTTTTGCAGATATGGTACAATTGCTAAGATGAAATTAGAATATGTTTTATCAAAGATTTTAAAGGTTTATTTAAACAACATAGAAAAATGTCGAGATGGGAGGGACTTATTAATCAAAAGATGTATTCCTTAAATGCTTTTTAGTAGACTGAAATATTCCCTGAAGCAGAATAACAGATTGGTTAACATCTGTGAATGTTACAATTTCAATCAATATTGTAGCTTTAGTCAATTAGGCTTCTGGGGGTTTTTTTTGTTTGTTTTGTTTTGTTTTTGTAGGTGTGTGTTTAAGTTCTGCATATGTAATTTATTTAGCTCAAGTACTGAGCATACCCAGACTTGTGGATGATATGTAACAAGTAAAGATTACATTAAAATATTACAGCCATGTATATGCACTAAAACAGTCTTTAGAAAGCCTAGATTTAATATTTTGTTTCCAACTCAGTTTTTACTAATATGGCATAGACAGTATATTTCTTTCATCTGTACAAAAATGAACATTCTCTTTTTTCTTTTTTTTCTTTTTAATGGAAGTGCTTGCAGCATCTTAACTCACAGGATAAACTTTGAGCCCTTTTGTCTTCTGGATCAAGTCAATAAATAAATACCCCCAACAAAACTTAAGCTAAAAATAGGATTTATTTTTCCACAAGTCCAATTCTGACACTAGGTCTATATTTTGTTCTTATTTTACAACTGGAAGTTGACAAAAATTAAAAACCATTTACACAAGTCATCATGATACATCAAACTACAGTGAACTACTTCTGTCCTTAATGACATAACAACAAATTTTAATGGCAGATATTCAAAAGAAGCCTCTGATTATGCATCCTGAATCAATTATAAGTGCAAATGTTAGAAATTATTCATAGATTTTAAAGCCATAAGGGACCACTAGGATAATCTAGTCTGACTTCCTGCTTAGCATAGGCCGTAGTACTTTCCTGAATTAATTACTGTTTCAACTACATCTGGGTTTTTGTATTGTTTTGTTTTGTTTTGGGGAGGAATAAAATCCAACCATATTTTAAAAGATTTCTATTGTTAGATTGATCCACCACTGTACTTGCTAACTTGTTCCAATAACCAGTTACACTCACTAGTATTTTATATAAAAGGGAGGTAATACTATATGTCCTGAAAGTTTTTTTAAAGAAAGTTGTGTCACCATAACACCACATTTTGTGCAAACCCCAATCCTGACTATGAGTATTACTTCTACTCTGAGAATTCTGAACCTATTAAGGCCCTTCAGGGAACTTAGGTGGATAAATACCTAGTCTGAGCCCTGAAAAAATGGAGGCAGTTCTGGGCCAGTAAATGTTGGAACTTCAAGCTAAGGAATTTTATTAAGCAAAAATTAGGCATGTATGTACCAAAAGGCTTCTAAGAAAATTAGATATTTGGATTTGGGTTCAGTTAGGTTGCCAGATTCTATAGCTGCTTGAGGCAGTAAGGAGGGAGTTTTTTCTCAGCTGGTTAGCCTAGCTGCTGATAAGGACATGGAACTTGCCAGAGGCTAAGCTGCAGCAAACATGCCCGAAGTGGCACAGGCATCCTCCACAAAGTAGACTAGAGAGGAAGCAGGGAACAAAACAGCAGATAGGACAGGGAGCAAAAAGCATAGAAGCAAAGCATTGGATTGGGCATAGGAAGGAGATCAGTGTGTACTTGGGGAAGGTACGGAGATTTGTGGCATACCTACCAAAAGTGTATGAACTTACACTGACTTCAAGAAGCTGGTTGTTTTCATGTTGCCAGAGCAGGAGAGGATGTTTCCTAAGGAAGTTGTTTTTAAACTTCCTAAACTCATGGAACCCTTTCATATCACTTGCAGAATCCATACCCCTATTCTGTGAGCTGACATAGATTATGGTGACCTAGCCTGGCAATGACAGTACACCCAGCCCACTCCCACATTACCCCCAATCTCTTTCAGAACCCCGGATGACCTAGTGAAAAACCCCAGGATTCCACAGATCACAGTTTGAAAACCACTATGGTACCCTAATTCAATTAATTGGCTGAAATAATTTCAGAATCATTACCTGTTTCCTTTGGGAACTCATCAGAATGGCTGGAAAAGGGCAAATATACCATCCATCTTTTAAAAAGGGAAGATCCAGGGAAATACAGCATGGCCAGTTTGACCTTAATACCTAGAAAGAGTGGAGCAGGTCACCAAGAAATCTATTTCTAAACACCTGGAGGCAGAGAAGGTGATTAGTAACAGCCAATATGGATTAATCCAAAGCAAATTTTGCCTGATCAACATGATTTCCTTCCATAATAAGGTTACAGAATCCTTGGATGGGAGGAGAGCAATGGATGTGCTATATCTTGATGTCAGCAAAAGTTTTTTGTCACTATTTTCCATGACATTCTCATTAGTAAGTAAGGAAATACAGACTAGGTGTAAGATGATTACATAAGTATTTGGATCATCTTGCTCAATAAGTTATCATAAATGTCTTAATGTCTAATTGGGAAGAAGACTCAGGTTGGATTCCCCTAGATCCAGTGTTGTTTAGTATTTTCATTAGTGACTTGGAAGATGGAACTGATTGTACACTTAGTAAATCTGCAGATGACCCCAAATTGGATGGAGTTGTAAGCAGCCTGGAGGATAGGATTATTATTCAGAATAAATCAAGTTAAATTCAATAAGGACAAATGCAAAATCCTGCCCTTGGGATGAAACAGTTGCATGAAGAAATGCAGATTGAGGAATTCCTATCTAAGCTGCAATACTACATAAAAATGACTTAGGGCTACAGTGGACCGTAAGCTGAACATTAGCCAACAATGTGCTCATAAAGGTGAAAAAAAATAAATAAAAAGTCAAACAAAAAAATAGCATATTGCATTAATAGGAATGCCTAGTCACAAGTTAAATGAAGTGATATTTCCACTCCATTAGAATGACCTGCCTTGAACAAGAGTTTGGACTACATGACTTCCTAATATCCCTCTTAGCCCTACTTTTTTTCTATGATTCTGTGACTAAATTCTAATTCCTTTTATATATCTGGGCTTTAGGGGTGCCTATAGATGTGCAAGGAGGCTGCTCCAATGTGCTATAATTACAGCTAATTAGTGTGGTAATTAGCATGCTCCAGCCATCTTCCACATCTCATGTATCCATGTCCTCTTACTTCAAAATGGTGTGAGAACATTTTAACTAAAGCTCATTCAACATGCTTTAGTAAAAGCATCCCCACTGCCATTTAAAAGTATGGGGCACAGATACACAAGATGCTACAGATGCTTTAATAAGAGTAGCTTTCAAAGCTGCTCTAATTAAAGCATCTCCCCAATACACACACACACCTGGAACACACGTAATAATTCCCTAGGAGCTCTATTCTCAGTAAAGGTCAATGGAGTGTAGGCCCCTAACTCAGTTAGATGTTACCCTTAACAGCAAGGCTGAAGTCCTACTAAAAGTAAATTGTACAACTGAAGGCTTCTACTCCTAATATAATACATGGTCAAATATACATATGAATTATTTAGTTGTTTTAAATCTATTTTATTTTGATACTTTTAAAAAATATCATGGCTAACTTCAGAATATATGGTATAATAGACTAGAATGAAAGAGACAAGTTAATAACTGATCTTGTTGCTCGTTGGGTCAGGCCAACTCTCAGGATCTCAATATTGCACTGTTACACAGGAGGGTGTGACACAATTACACATATGCAAACACACAAATCAATTAGGTGCATACACACACACACTACCAGCTCAGACACATACACATCCAAACCAGCATACCTATCACCAATTCAAGCACATATACTATACACCCCAAAAGTTAGACACGGATCACTAATTTGTATATCATGCACACAATGCCATACACACACACGATCACCAGTTCACAAACATACAACCCACCTACACATACACACAGGTAAGTTCCTAACTTAGATGGTACAGTGTGTATACCTGGGATACCTGGGGGAAGGTTCAGGTGAGAGAAAGACTTAAAGTGTAGGGAGTGAAAGTTGCCAGAACTGGGATTAGAACCAGTGGACTACAGAGAAGCTGAGGCTTGGAGTTACTTAAGGTAGACTGGGGCTAGAGACTGAGACAGACAGCTGGGATATTGGGGAGTGGCAGATAAGTTGGAAGGAGGAGGCAGCCAGGAAAGAAACTGAGGCAGAAACCTGGTTAATCAGGGGAAAAGGAAAAGGCAGTGGAGATAAGACATTGGCAAAGAAACAGGGGGTTTGGAGGCAGAGAGGAGCTCAGGACGGGTGTTGGAGATGGCAGTGAACCAGAAGCAGGAGAGGGACAAATAAGACAGAAGTTAGAGGGGCGAGGAGTAGAGATAGGACCAGGGCCAAATCATAGTATAGCAAAACCCAACTTAGGGGTCCAAATAACAGTTTTATTACACAGATAACACACTACACAGCCCCATGAAGTTATTGGTACACACACACACACACACACACACACACACACACACACACACACACACACACACACACACACACAAGCACTCACAATGGCAGCAGGAGAAAGCGACGCAGTGGAAGGGTTGGAGTCCAGGTAGGGAAGAGAAGCAGAGTCCAAGTCCTTGCTTGAAGAGGGGGGTGATAGCTACCTATCTAGGCTAGAAAGGGTAGGTGTTGTCCAGAGGGCGGTCATCGGCAGGGCCTCTGGGTAGATAGCTGGCGTGGCATGATGCTGGTCCAGATGCAGAGGGCATCCCACTGGGTCTGTTTTCACTGCTCCTTTTTATAGGGGCAGACTTTGTGTGACCCTAGTGACAGGAGGCATGCCCAGGCAAGGGTTAGTCCCTGGCGTATTGAGCATGTGTGGTCCATGCAGGGATGTTCAGTTTCGGATGTCTGTAATGGTGGAGTACAATGGTAGAGTTCGTGGTTCTGCAGGGTCTTTGTCTTTCAAATGCTGGGTTCTTGTCTCTGTTCCTGGGTGAGGTCCATGGTTCCTGGATGAATCAATGTGAGGCGATGGCCTAGTCATACAGGCCATTCAGTAAAGGCCTGCTACCATTGTATTTCAATCATTCCCAATCACTCTTGTTCATCCGGGAACCAGTTTACATGGGAAGGGTACGTGATTCATACAGTTGCAACACAGGGGATGCCCGGGCAGAGGACAGAAGATGGAGGCTTGACATAGAAAAAAGAAACCGGACATGACTTTGGTTCACTTACAGACACAGGCCTAAACTGCACAATATCCATATGAAACAATAATAATCAATACAAAAATGATAATAATACAACATACAACAGTAAAAATCAATAAAAGCCTAATAATAATACGATATAAAACAGTGGATATCCAAAACCAAAAACTTGCTACCAAAATAAAAATGTTAAAGCTTATCCTAAGTCTGAGCTGGCTTATGCTTGTCTATAAGGAATACAGAGGTAGAGAAAGAAAAGCCAGAAATAATTGGGGAAGGGAAGGGAATGGATATCTATCATATATATATGTGTATATATGTGTGTGTATATATATGTCTGTATATATGTATGTGTGTACATATATGTATACATGTATTAAAATGAAAACGGGTGTTTTGCTAGAATCTGAGGCACTAATGTAAAAAATGTAATATAAACATCTTTGCTGTTGAGAATCTAGAAGTTAAGTCCTTTTGATTATTTTCAAAGAGGGCTTTTTAAAGAATCTTTCATTAGTTTCTTTAGTTTAAAAATGGAAAGGAAAGGAAATATGAATACATAATTATAGTTTTATATGGTATTCTTATAAACCAGCATGATTTGTTTTCATCTATGCATAACTAAAAGCTCACACTGCATTGCCTATTCAGATGTAATAGTATTTTCAGAGGTCTTAAGAACTATTGCATCAAAATGTATTTAAATTACAGCTCAAATAAAATAGCGTACATGAAAATGAATTGCAGATTTCAAATATTAATATCTTGTAAGGTGTGCGACCATTCATAAAAGCATGATTGCTAACGTGCTGTTGCTTATAGCCATTAAGCAATCTCCTATGACAGATGAGTGACGACTAAGGCCTTTCTTTTCCAAAAGGCAAACCTTTATTAATACTTTGTCTATATGTAAAAGTTTTACCACTTTAATTATATTTGTACAGAGAAACAATGTAACCCTCCATAGTAAGTGTAACAGTAATTTAAGTCTATATAAGTATTTTCATGTGGGTTGTATTAGGACAGACATTTAGGTAAGATATTGGAACCTAATTGAGGTTGAATGCAAACATTCATTTCTAGCAGTGGAAACTTTCCACCTCTAAAACTGATTCTAGCAGAGGGGGCAAAGAGGTGTACAGCCTGCAACTTTCCCATCTCCTATGTTTCTTGTGCCTTCCAAAGACTAGAATGATCCTGGTCTGGGAAAAGCATGGGCTCCTCAAGTCCTTCCTTTCCTAGGGAAATGGAGCAGTGGGGCAAACCCCCCACCCTGCTTCTAACTCCAGGGGATAGTCGATGAGGAACTAGTGGAGAGTAGCTGACAGCTGCTCCTCCCTTCCTGGTCTATGGGAGAAGCAGGACTAGCTGTTCCCTGTACCTTCTCCAGAGTGGGGTAACCCTATTTTCTGGAAGGTATGGGAACATTACCCTGTGGGTCTACTCCTGATCCCTAGGAGGGGTTAAGTCACAGGAATCTGTACAAACTTTCATTCTCCTGAGAGAAAGTATCCCAGGAACAATGTCTACCTGGTCAGGGTCAGGTTCTTTTTCTCTCAGAAGTGCTATTTCTGCTCTGGGAGAAAAAAGATGAAACATTTCCACATTTGTGAATTCTGCCAGGAGAGTGGTGATTCTCTTGGTGGAAACAGGACATCTGTATGTGGATTGACATAGGTTGAATCTTTACACGTTTTAATGATTTATCCAAGTTAGTTAAAGGAGAATCTCCAATAGTCTTTAGAGCCTACAGCTATAATTTTAGTAAGGGAAAAATTAAATATATGAAGTAATACAGTACTTAATCAGATGTTCAGTATCTATAAAATAAGTGCTGTACTTGTAAATGATGTAGAAGTTAAGTCCGTAAAAAACGTTTGATGAGAAATTTTTGGTTATACTGTTTTGGGATTTTAATTGTAGGCTATGCATGCAATTTTCAGGCCAAGAGACAAGAGGAATTAAAATGTGTTTCGGGGATATTTAGAAATTTCAAAACAAATTATTCCAAGACTCAGAGGAACATATTTATTTTTTCTCATTAAGGATCCGTTCCATTAGATTCAAGCTCCCATGTGGAGTGTTATGAGTGATTCCACTGAAAGCAGAGAAACTATATACAGGAATAAGGCTTTTGCAAGATTATATTCCATATGGAAGATAGGCACTTTTATATGCATTTTTAAAATTATGCATTGGCAGCATAAAAATTATAGCATGTACATAATTAAGTAGTATTGTGTTTCCTAAATAGACTGTCTACAGTTTTGCTAAATGAATATTCATCCGTCATTCTAATTTGCCATCTTTGTGCACCCAAGACTCTCACTGAAGAGGGAGAATTTGAGTGCGTAAAGAATCCAGACACTTGGGAGAAGGGCAAAGGGGACATGTTGTCAAATTAGCATTGTAACTGATATGAGTACAGTCAAAATGGCCTAAGAAATCCATGTCTTTTTGGTGTGGTTTTGGTGAATTTCAAAACTTTCTGCTCTAATACAAAAAAATTCAAGCTCTCTCACAGAAGCATTGATGTCCATCTGCCACATATTAGGACTTACAAGGCAGGAAAATGTGTGTGAGACTTCACATTTCACATCTATACAATCCTTGTGGATAACAGGTATATGATTTATTTCTTGTTCAATAATCGGGTGGGCACAATATTATTTGATAAAATAGAATGTCTAATGTTTGTAAGTCATAAATCCATATACCTTAAGATGGTAACAAGCAACAATAGCCTGTTTCCCAGGCAGAAGTTGAAGAAAAAATTGTTTTTAGGTGATCATGCTCAAAAGCAAATCCAAGAATATTTTGAATGAAATGAAACATAGTATTTTGTGCTTTGGGAGAATACCTACAAAGGCAGCCCTAGAGGTTCCATCAAACTAAACACAAGAAAAACAGAAAGTGTAGAAAAGCAAATAATATATAGCTAAATTACTTTGTTTGGGAAAATAGTAGTAGAGTGCTGTTGTAGCCATGATGGTCCAGGAATTATGCATAAGTCACGGATTTTGGGGGGTGATATCATCCATTGCACCAACAGTATGGTTAGAATAATGTTATTCAAACTTTTGAATTCAATGCATTCTTCATTGGGTCCATTTTTGGAAAATGAATATAATATATCAAAACCAAACTGGAATCACTGAAATTAACTTAAAATTTTTGGGGGGGCGGGTTTCTTAGCTTCCTCCAAAAATGCAGTATTGCAATACTGAGGGAAAGTGAAATAGGGTTTAGATTTTTAAAAAAAGGATCAAATTAAATATCTTACAGGCAAGAACACGTCATAATACAAGCAGGTAGCACGCTAAAAAAGTTCCTTATAGAACCTTATAGAAGTGGTATTCAGTCTATGGCCTGTGGAGGTGTGGGGCTCCTTCCAGGTCTGAAAACTTGGCAATAGGAATGTGGTGCCAGAATTAATTGCTGTGAGGCTTGTTGCCAAATTTCTGGATCTGTAGTGAGCCCTGCAGGTCAGATGACATGACCTTGCCTCCCAGATCACTCCAGTGCATAGAATCAGTCCATGGTTGGATCTAGCACAGAAAATCAGACCAGTGCACCAGATTACACTCTCAGACCAACCCCACATACCGACTCCACATGAGATGTGTGGGCTTGCCCTGTGCTATTTATAAAATAGCCCCATGGGCTTGCCCTGTACTATTTATAAAATGCATGGCACTAGATAGTTTGGGCATTACAGTTTTATACATGTTTTTTATAAACAGAATATAATATATAGAATATACAAATCCCATGAACCCCAGGGAATCCCAGATCAGAACATATTGCATCAGAATTACTAAGGCACAATGCATGAGTAAGCAGATACCCTAGTGCCCAAGCATGTGGTGTACTCTCAAAAGTGCCAGGTCTTTTTATGGCCACCTGAAACGTGTCGCCCTGAGATCTCTCAGGATTTTCACTGTCAGGCACAATAAAACCCACTAGTTAACAGTGTAGGTCTTCAGATAAAACCATTCAAACCATATTTGCTAATTTAACATGATGGCAATGGACACCCTATAAATATCTAATATAGATGTAGGATTACTTTATAATTCAGTGGCTTTAATCATGTTGCACCATGTAATACATTTTAGTTATGTTTCTGACAGCTATAATTACTACTAATTTCTTATAACATGACTGTGAATGATTATGAAGTAATTAATTTAATAGTAGGCTAAAAATACATACCATATGTATGAAATTAGTTTAAGTCCCCTGGCTATTTTAATTAGTGGGAGGTAGTTGTCCAAAGCATAATAACCATGTGTTCCAAAGTTACTGCAATACAATGACTATTACTGTCAAACATTATGAAGTATAACTATTTTTCCATTTTAAAAAGTTACAGTCTCAGAAGAAGTCACTCTCAGAATTTGGGAGTTAAATCTATGAGTCACTTACATGTTTAAAAAAATTACAGTTAAAAAAACATATAACACAAACTTTGTGTGTATACACAAACACACACACCATACACCTTTGTAGGATTCCAAAACAATTAATAAAATATAGAGGGAGAGAATTGAAAAAAATTGAAAAAAATATTATATGAAGGAGTTTTGTTTGTTTTAAACAGTTCTTTATAACCTCAAATGCATGAGAAATAAAGTTCTGCTCAATACCATACAATAGTCAAAATCATTTGGAAAGTAAATGTTTTTTGGTAAATGTTATGGGACATATTCATGAATGTTGGAGTGGTTACATAATGATCAAATTTGGTGTAATTCAAATTAAAAGTAATTCTTAAATTTATTATTCCATTCACTTCAAATTATAACATCATATTTAGAGAGATATAAAGGCTATACTGATTTCACCAGGAAAAATGGAGAATTTGTTTATGTGCTTTTTGTTTATGCAAATGAGGTAAACAACAATCACAAGTTTCATTAACTCTCATATTGACATATATCACCTGTACATTCATATGAAAATCACTAAGAACTGTTGTGAGAAAGTTTGAGTAATACCAAACTTGTTATTTTATGAAGTATTTCAAGGAAACTTTGGATGTGATTGTATGTGTATATAGAGGCAGTAAGCTCAAGTTAATAAATTCATAGAATTTTAGCAGGTCTTTTTCATCATCTTATTTCATTTATTTGGACAGTGGTCTATATCACCTATAAAGTATTGTCTGAACTTGTAACACCCAGCTGAAAAAAAAATATTGATAATACGCATCTGTTAGTCAAATGTCTAACTCTGTCATTTGTAATTTGGTGAGTAACCCCTAGAAATACAGAGGCCCTATAAAAATCACAGCATAATTATTTGGTTTAGTAAAGATAGCAGAACCCAAACATTTTGTTCTGCTTCTCAGCTGATATGATAATATAGCTGATTGCTCTAGGGACAGGTGCTGTATGTTTTGTTTCGTGCACATCACCATCATCTATGTTCTATTTGGAGATAAGTATGAAAGGGGAGGTCATAACTAGCAATTCTCCTGTCATGTTCCATTTACCATTGGTTAATTTCATTTTGTTTTGTGTTTTTCCATTTTAATTTCTATTATTGTTGTTATTATTATTTCCCCTAACTTAATTTGTTGACTTCTTTGTATATTTAATACTGTTTAGGTTAACTAACTGTTAAAGGATTTGGGGCAGAAAGGAATAGCTGTTTGATGTTGACATATTCATTGATGCTTCACTCATTTTCCCTACTGTGCAGTGCAATGGTTGCCATTAAAATCTTTTTTTTTCTTTTCTTTTTACTATGTGACTTTTCTGTAATCTTCCCTGACCCTAGTATAGGCATATCAATGTTAGATGATATTATAATATTTGTGATAAAAATAGATTCTTTGAGATCTTTTTGTAAAGATTTGAATGGAAACTACTATATGTTAGGGTGACAATATTTGGATCTTAGAGAGAGCATTGGATTTGCAGCTGAATACAAAGCATGACATCTGGCCTAGCAGAGCTGCTGACCACAATGCAGAATGATAGTTAAGCCAGCCATTTGCTTATGCTAAGTAACCATTTTAACTGTGTCAACCATTTTCTGAGGGAAAAGCAGCAAGTGAATCTGTGTGTGAGGAATGAGATAAGATAAAGGGGCCCAAAAAAGGGTGGAAGATGGTACAACCTAAGACAGAAAAACAGACTGGAATGTGGAAAATAACACGTAATTGGTAATAAAATTCGAAATGAACATACTCCAAAAGTTGAACGATGATTGATGAAGAAGCCTCCAGAAGCTTCCAGGTTTTAGTCAAAATCCACCCATTGACTGAAGAAGAGACGTCAAGGTCTTAGGCATGTGATCATAGCAAAAAGACATGTAAATGAATGAAATACATTGGCAATTCCATGCTAATGAAGCAAACAGTAAACAGTGGTGGAGCTTGAGATGGGAGGAAAAATGGGTGGAACTGGAGATGGAACAAGGCAGGGTAAATATTAAACAAAAGTGTATAAATATGGGGAAAAAATATTGTTCATTGCTACTCCTCATCTCTTACGGTGAGAGCTCACCTGAAGCTGTCTCCATTCTGAATAAAGCTGTTGCGAATAATGTGTGCTGGTGTTTGCTCCTTGCTCTGCTCTGGCTCATGAGTAACAGGATCCATGGGTAATTGGACCATCATCTCCCTAGTCGTTGGGCATCACATGGAGTCGGGCTCTAGCACTATATGTGAAATATATTGCCAAAGTGTGAATTTTGGAACAGCATGTATTTTATTCATTTAATGTAGAATGGCATTTATATTGATGTGGTGTAAAAACTGGTCTTTGTCTTGAGGTCAGATGTTAAACTTTAAACTTTCTATGCCTCACCTTCCTAATTATCCTACTAGTTGCAAGAAAATAACAGCTTATCATGGGTTAATTAAATTGATTTCCAGAATTCTGCAAGCATGTGTATGAGTGAAATCATGGCTTTGATTGGGCTATTAGTTATTTTTAAGCACTGATGCATGCCATAGATGTTTATTAATTCCATTTTTTTATAACTCTACTATATGCCATAAATGCTTCCACTATTATATTCCATCTTTTGTACCAGACAAGAGTTTGAAGGTAAATCCTCTAAAGTAGATCCCAAACAACTTTTAATTTAGTAAGCTCAGGTTCTGTGTGGCATGCGGTTCTAGCAGAGGATCTTGGGCCATGCTGCTTGTACCCTACGTGGCCCCAAAGCTATAAATATGATACTTTTCTGTTTTTTATTTTCATTTTTGAAGGGAGAGGCATCTCCTGTTTCACTGTGGTCTAGCATCTTCTTGTTCCACTGGGCTGTACCTTATGTGGAATTATGTTATCAATGGCTTCTTATCCCTAAATCCTAATCTTGGCCTAGAGTCTTTGCAAGGGCTTCTTTGGTTAATGAAGAACATTATCTTAAACTATTTTACCTGTTTTGTGAGATCTTTTAGCAGCCTTTGATACTGCTGATAATTCACTGAAGTAGACCTACCACAATAGAGTCCATGGCATTCTGTTTTCCTCATATATGAGTTCCGAAACATGGTTTCAGGAACTTGTTCTTCTACAACAGTTGTATTGAAGATTTCAGATTGTTTAGCTTTATCCCCGTCTTGTTCAATTTCTATATGCAAACATTGTTGAGGAAAGTAGTCACTATGGGATATTTTGTTTCTGTCTCTCCAGTGCCAATGTTTGATGAACCTAAGGTCATCAGTGAAAGACATACCTTTTGATCAGGCTTCCGAAAGGTTTTCCATTTTGTTGTACAGGAAACCCTCGCTGTTCGCGGGTTCAGCATTCACTGTTTCAGATAGTCACAAATGCTGAATCCGTATCTTAAATACACTTAAAGGAGCTCCTTGGGAGCTCTGTGCTTGCCGGTGCCAGGCTCCCACTGCCCCTGGGCTCCCACCACTGCCACCATGCTCTCGCCGTCACCAGAGAAACTGTGCCGCCCCACCACACACACCTGCTGAAGACACTGCGATCATGACTGCAGACGGCGTTCATGAATGCAGTGCCTTATTCATGGATTTAGCCATTCACGGGGGATACGAGAACGTATCCCCAGTGAATGGTGAGGGTCTCCTGTATAGTAGTGATTCAATATATACATTGTTCATTCTGATACACAGTTCCTGTCTAGTACAGCAGGGGGGTGACATCCTGACATTTGCTTGAGAAGCAGAGTTTTGTTCACTTTACCAGCTGCAACATTGCATTGTTGGCTCATGTTCATTTTGTGGTCATCATGACCCCCCAAGTACCTTTTCGGCTGTATAGCACTGCTGAACCTATAAGTGTGATGTAGGTTGTTTTTTTTTTCCCCCCCTGAGATCAAATACCTTTTTTCCATACTGAATGTCATCATCTGCTCACTTTCTAAGCCTATCAGGGTCAGCCTGGATCACCAGCCTATCCTCGGGTGTGGATGCTCTACCCCAAAGTTTGGTGTCATTGGCGAACTTGGCCAGTCTACTTCTGTCACCAGTGTCCACATAGTTAATAAAGATATCAAAGAGTACAAGTCCAAGGATGGAGCCTTGGGGACACCACTGGTCATCAAGCATCATGATGATTCACTTCCATTGACTACCGCTCTCTGGGTCCAACCCCAGAGTCAATTCCCCAGTCACTGTGATGTAGCTGAGTCCACAGTTGGCCAATTTTTACATGAGGATACCATGAGACACCAGATCAAAGGTGTGGCGAAGTGGGGCTCCCCACCTAGCCACAGTGCTAGGTTCCCCACTTGCCTTTGGGCATGCCTCTCACCTGACTCTCCTGCTATACCTTGTTCTTATTAATTAGGATGTTAATTAAGTGGGAGGCTTCCCATTTTATGCCCCAATGCCAGGGGCCGCTATCTGCGGCTCTGTACCTCCTCTACACTGCAGCCCATGCCTCACAGGTGGCATCCAGCTGTTAGTCACACAAGCCCAACACTGAGCTCCAGAATCCTCCTATCAGGACCCCCCTTTGATTCGTCCACTCAGGCAACCTACTCCACCATCATTCAGGCTGCTGAGCTCCCTGTACTATCTCCTCTCTTGGGCATGGTCCCCCAGGGACCTTCGGCCACACCTCCAAGGCCAGGCATGACCCCAGACCCTCTGCTCTGGGCATCCCCCTCAATGGGCCCCTGGCCCTTTTGACCTTCTAGGTCCTGGCCCCAGCATTGACCAGTCGAGGAGGTACTCTACCTCTGGCCTCTCTCACTAGCCCCACTCTCTCCCTCGGGTCCACCTTCCTGGATGTGGGAGCTGGGGTATCTCACACCACATCTGGTGCTCCAGGGTCTCACAGGGGACTCTCACTCTCCCCTGGGAGCAACAGGTCATGGTGCTACTTAAGATCTTACTTTTGACCCACACTAGGCCTCCCAGCAGTGGAGGACTTACTGGGGTCAAGACTTGCCCCTCTCTCCCTTGGGCTGAGTCCCCTTTACTCAGCTCTGGGCCCAAGCTTCAGCCACAGGTATCCAAAGACTTACTTGGGCCTACTCCCCTCACTCGGGGCTCCATGCCACCCCCCCTCACTTGGGGCCATGAGGCTTTGCTCCCTGGTGGGCTCAGGTGGCCGTAGCTGTGCCTGACCCCAACTTTCCCTCTCAGGGTCTTGTACCCCCATAGGGCTCAGGTGGCTGCAGCTGTGCCTGGCCCAACTCTCCCTCATCGGGGTTTCTCAGAGTCTTGCACCCCACAGGGCTCAGGTGGCCTCAGCCATGCCTGGCTCCCAACTACCTCCGGTGTTACATTAACCCACCTGAAGGTGAGGGCTAGGGTTAAAGTGCCCCTCCTGCCTATCACCATGGTGATAACTGGGCTGGCATTTCCTGGGGGCTCCCACACCACTGACAGACCCACTAGGCCACCCACTTCCAACAGGGTGCAGTTTTAGGTCATGCTCAAGACAATGAGCCTCCTAACCATCCCCTACAGCTCCTCCCTTATCTCCAGGATGATACACAAAGCCTCATAACTAGGCAAGGTTACTGCCTGGGCAGCCATCAAGGAACTTGATGTTTATATAGGCAGCCAGGGATCTAAAATCAAGCACCTGTTGGCTGTTTGGCTTTTGTCTTAAAGTAGCAGGCACCCACAGTGCCCTACCACAAAAGGTGTTTTTAAAGTCCAGATATATGATGTCAATTTCTTCTCCCTTTTCCAGCTGATATGTCTAGAGACAGAAGAAAAACTAATTTGACATATACATACCTTTTCATCCCACAACATCCTGGAGATCCAGTGGGTCAGAACAGATTCAATTAATCAAGTCTGCTCTGCACACGAGCTGATGCGCACTGTGCTGCTTCATGTGCAGTTGTATAAGTGGTGAAATGTAGGTCAGCATGCAGAAAATGGCAGTGGTGGGCTTTTGAACTAAAACACCTCCAATATGTTTTAGATCTAAAATGTACCACCACCATTTTTTCAACACTGATGTGCATTTTGCTGCTTATAGAACTGCATGCACCACAGTGATGGGTGCTTTTAAAAGCACCAGAGCTGACGTGCAAATATGTACAAATACCCTATTTTAAGATACTGGATAACAGTTGATCTCTGTACTCAGGAAGATTTTATTTATCAAGTATAGTCAGAGTACAATATTAATTGGATAAATAGACCATGATCAATGACAGCTAATGCAGTTTTTAGAAGCGAGGTCATTCCTACTGAAGGTGTTGTTACATATTCGTTTTAGGCAACTCTTGGAGCTCTTAACTCCTAGATTGTCCACATGCAGGATGCCTGCATGTGAAATTAAGTCAACACAATACACAACAAAATAAACTCCAACTTACTTTGTGCCAGAGTTTATCGCTCCCAGGCACAATAGTTACATGTGTTCCCACAATCGCAGCATGTACAGCCAGAGTGACACAGCCCCATCTGGAGCCCCATACTACCCCCCACAGCCCCTAGCCATAGCCCTGCACTGTAGCACCCTTGTGCCCCAGTCACCATTTACACATGAATTGTGGTGGAGTAAATAACAATTTGTGCTGGGCAGCACTATCCTATGATGGAGTTAATTAATTTATTCCAGCCAAATAGCATGGCATGTGTAGATGCTGATCCTGATGCTTTACTGTGGAGCTAATTAGTCAGCTCCAAAGTAAATGTCTCATGTAGATGCACCCATTAACACTTGCCCCATTAACACTTGAAACTAGTTTTAAGCACAGTTTAGGTGGCTTTAAGTGACACCACTCCAGACCAGATTTATCTCTAATCCATATTATTCAGTTCATGTTCCATTGATGTATGACCACTCCCCACAAATAAGCCACCCAAGATGCACTCCTACAGCTTCCAATGATTCAGTGTCCCCTTTCTCATCCTTCTGTACAGGTGAACTTTCCAGCCCCTGAACACTACTGTCTAGGGGGTGGTTCTGGCACCAAGCCAACTCCCCCCTCCTGTCCCCAGGAGTGCAACTCCATGCAAACAGCCTGCAAAGCACATGCAAGCTAGCACAAATGGGTCAGGAGTGGGTTCTAAGATGGGTGTGGGGGGGTGACAAGGTAAGTGGCCTGATTGGGTCACCATGAGCTGGGGCTTCCTTTCTGGGGCAGGGGTAGTAGCTCCCCCAAGAGCACCTTTCCTTATTGCTTCCACCTCCCATCCACCCCAGGAAGCATGACCAGCACCCCCATACCCCACTCCCAAATCCCAATTAATGAAAACACTTTATTTCTTTTTAAAGTCAATTTTTTACTTATTTTTATTTTATCCTTCACTGGCTGACTTCCTTCATTCCCCGTCCCCAACCTTCCTCCACCCCCATTGCCTTTTCACTTCACATTTTATTACCCACCCCAATCCTATTAACTCTCTGCCTCCCAGCTTCATTGTTCCCGTCCTTCCCCCCCGCCACAACCCATTTCTCACACCCCACCACCTAGACTGTCCTGGCCCACCAGCTTTGTACTGGCAACTCACAGCTGTAGCTTCTAGTCAGGCCACTGCTCACCAGTCCTCTAGTAGCAATTCACAGCTGTGCAGGTGGGGGCAGTCAGAGAAAGTTGTTAGCCTTAAGGTATGACTGCTCCAAACTCAAGCTAGCATTAGCAATGGTAAATATTTGAGAAGATCCAAGTGCAACATGTAGCAGGACCCTGAATTGGTTTAACTTCTCTCAAGAGGTAATAATGAGAGTTGATAAGGTGTACAACTTACACACAGTTTATGTAGATTTCTACAAGCTGATGAAATAGTATGGTATGAAAGTCTAAAATAATAGATACAGTATTAGTACAATTCTAAATAGCTAATATATTAGTGTAGAAACCATTGTCAGAGAATAGCAATATTGAAAATGAAAATGGGTTATGTGGTAGTGTTGTAGTGTTGTTTTAGCCATAGTGGTACAGGAAATATATGAAAAGTAATGGGATTTTTTGGTTATATTTTTTATTGTGTTAACAGTATGGTTGGGAGAGAAGTTTGGCAAACTTTCTGACATATACTACCTTTCTTGTAGTTCTGGGAGAGATTTAGACATAAATCTTGAGCTAAACAGCAGACAGAACAAAAGCATATTTATTATTCCTTATGTAAACTAAAATAGTCTGCTTAAAGATATGTAGGAGGGCTACAGAGTAGGAACAAAGAAATTATCAGAGTGGATAGAAAACAAGAGGATTGCAGTAGAAAAGTAATCTAGACAAGACAGTTCAAGAATAAAAAATGTTATTATTACTTGTGAAGTTCAGGGGGATTAGCAGAGGTAGCAGGTAGACTGTAATGAGCTATAAAGCCATTGTCTGTGTTTATTCCATGATTTTATGAATTTGTGTTCCTAGGCCAGTCTTCTGACAGCATTTTGTAGATTTCCCTTGAGCATGAGGATTGTGAAATCAAAAAGGGTGTGGGCTTTTTCTGTGAAGAGTGTTCTATTGGTGACCGTACAGCTGTGCTTTTTTTGGTAATTGTTCAGTGTGTTCTTTGTTACGTTCCACCTTCATGGTTTCCATAATGGTGCTGAGGTATTATGTGATATCCATGTCTAAGATCCATGGATTCTGATGGTGTCACTGTTTGCAGAGGGGAGGAGGGTGAATGATTGTAGCAGTAGGTTTTGCATTTATTGTCAGTGCAGGGTTAATGTCTGTTAATTTGCCAGGAGTTTGTGTATGACGATGAGGTGGTCTGGGATGGGGGTTGTTTGAAGGCCAAGAATTGGGGGGAGGGGCAGGGAGGGAGGAAAATGGGGGGAAGTTTGGGAATCTCTCAAAGTCTTTTTTTTTAACTATAAGCTGCAGTTGTTTGAAGTTCCATCCTATAGGCTGCTGTGTTGGATAGCATGTGACAAGAAGGGGTGTGTTGTCAGTGGGAGTTTTCTTTTTGTATTGTAGTACAGTAGTAGTTTTTTGTACAGTACTTATGGTACAGTATTTGGGAATATCATTCAAAGATGTGATACATATCTCTATTGGAGTTTCCTTGCTGGATAATGGCAGTTCTTAGGTTGGTGATATGGGAGTCACAAGAGTTCTCCTCAAAGCAGATGTGGTGGCATCTGAGGGCCCCAGTGGAAAGTTACACAGTGGAGACTTAGCCTCAGTGGAAACATAATCATATCACCAGGGAAGAGTTAAAGAGTATTGTAGAAACATGCAGTAGAAGTTTGGTCATATTACTGGGATAGCATATAAGAGTATCAAAAGGGCACGCAGAAAGAAAATCGGGAAGGCCAAGAAATTATTTGAAATGAAACTGTGAAGGGATGTAAAAAACAAAAAAGAATTCTACAAATATATTAAACATAAAATAAAGACAAAGTAAAATGTAGGTCACTTACTAAATTCAGAAGGAATTCTAGTTATGGATGATGCATGGACGACTGCAGTATCTAATTCCATTTTGACTTCTGTCTTCATGAATAAAATCAGCTACCAGATTATAAATTTCAGTTGCCAGTAAATATAGGAAAGGAAACAAGCAGGCTACAGTGGTGAAGAAGAGATTAGTGATTACTTAGATAGGCTAGATGATTTTCAGTTAGCAGGTCTGGATAGGATGCACTATAGGGTACTGAAGGAACTGGCTGAGGTAATTTCAGAGCCATTAGCTATCCTCTTTCAAAACTTGTGGAGGTTGATTAAGATCCTAGGAAAAGGGCACATTTAGTGCCTGTCTTTCCAAAAGGAAGGGAGAAAGATCTGGGGAATTAGAGACCAGATGGCCTAAACTCGATACTGGGAAAGATCATAGACTGGGTCTTTTTTTTTCTACAGGAATCTATTTTGAAGCCCCTGAAGAAGGACAAGATGATCAGGAACAGCCAGCATAGATTCACCAAGAGCAAATCATGCCTAACCAACCTGCTTTCTTTCTATGTAAAGGTGATAGGCTCTCTGTATGAGGGGAGAGCAGTGGATGTGATATACTTTAAAATTGGTAAGGCCTTTGACATTTCCTTCCACAGAGTTCTCATTAATAATCAAAGGGAATGCAGGCTAGATGAATGTGCTGTAAGGTGGATACAGAACTGCTTGGATCACCATGCACAATGAGTAAGTATCTCAATATGCAGTAGGGAGGAGGGTAAAGGTTTAAAATTGTCCAAGGGTTTGTCGTGGGTCCAATATTGCTTAATATCTTTATTAATGATTTAGATGATAAGTTTAATTGAATGTTTGACAATTTTTTGGATGATTCCAAGTTGAATGGATTCACACAAAATCTGGAGGGAAAGCTTAGGATTCAAATAGATTTATAGATTCATAGACACTAGGACTAGAAGGGACCTCGGAAGATCATTGAGTCCAGTCCCCTGCCCCAGGGGCAGGAAGTCAGCTGGGGTCATAGGATCCCAGCAAGATAAACATCCAAAGTTTTCTGGAAGACATTCAAAGTAGGTGCTTGAACCACCTCCGGTGGCAGGCTATTCCAGACCTTGGGGGCTTGGACAATAAATAAGTTTGTTCTTATGTCCAGCCTGAAATGGTCATGGAGGAGTTTGTGACCATTCGATCTTGTCATCCCTTAGGGCACTCTGGTGAACAGACATTCCCTCAGATCCTGATGAGCACCCCTGATAAACATATAGGTGGCTACCAGATTACCCCTGAGCCTGTGCTTTTCCAGGATGAAGAGTCCCATACCTCTCAGCCTCTCATCATAAGATCTGTTTTCCTGACATCTGATCATATACGTGGCTCTCCTCTGCACTCTCTCAAGCTTCTTCACATCCTTTTTGAATTGTGGAGCCCAAAACTGGATGCAGTACTTCAGCTGCAGCCTCACCAAGGCTGAGTACAATGGGAGAATGACATCCTGGGATTTACGTGAGAAGCATCTATGGATGCAGGCCAGCATTTTGCTCATTATACTAGCTACAGCTTCACATTGAAGGCTCATGTTCATCTTGTGGTCACTCATGACCCCCAAGTCCCTTTCGTCCATAGTGCTAACCTGCATAGCACTGGCAAGCCTATAAGCATGCTGCAGGTTTTTCCTCTCAAGGTGGAGAACCTTACATTTTTCGGTGTGACCTGGACAAACTGGAGAAATGGTCCAAAACAAATAAGGTGAAATGCAACAAGGAAAATTGCACAGTCCTTAGGATACATAAATTGCATGCACAAATTCAGGCTAAGGAATGATTGGCTAGGCTAGTACCTTAGAAAAGGACCTGAGAGTTACATTCTTGCTGCAGTGTGTCCTTATTGCTAGAAAAACAATCAGTACAGTAAATTATATTAACTGGAATATTACTTGTCCATGTCCCCTCCTACTGACAGCCAAAGTGGCTCGATGATGTTCTGTTGCTCATTCTGCTTCCTTCATAGTGGAGTGCTAAGCTCACCTATTATGGGTCGTATCCTCCCAGGACATTAAGTCCAGCCTGGCAGACTGTACATGCCACTTAATGCAGTCCTTATAGAGGAGTTATGAGTGGCCAAGCTTCCTACTGCCTTTTGTAAATTCAATGTACAGAACTCTTATGTAGTTGATTGTTGTCCATATGTATGATGTGGCCAACACACGTCGTTTGTTTTCATGCTATCATGGCTTCCATGCTTGGCATGGCTGACAGTCATAGTAATGTGTTGGTGGTGTAGCCCAGGTAACTTGGGTATATACTCTCCTTCTCCAATTGAAGGGAATTGTTAGCTGGCAGGTGTGCTGTGGGGGGAACTGCAGACTGCCCAATTTCCCTCCATCCCTATGGAACCAGGCCAGGATAGTTAGGGGACTTAACTACATACAAATTTATTTACATTAGCTCATCACAAGGATAAGAAACATAGATATAAATGTATGTGTGTGTGTGTATATATATATATATATGTATATATGTTTATAAACACACACACACACACAGATATGATATCTAAAAAAATAACATAAACAATACCCTCTGGGTAAATGCCACAAAACCTTTATACCAATACTCCAGATACAGGTAAGTATATGACTTGAAACAGATAAACCTCAAAATAACCATAGCCAACAGATAAACTAGAGAGAAGTATGGGTGAACAATAAATAAGCCACAAATAAATACAAACAAACAACAGGTTTATTAAATAATAAGAACAGAGGGTCCCAGCAGAGCCCTAGGACTCTACTCATCTACTAATTTACAAACATGAGAGTTCACAAAATATTAGGCATGACATCACACCACTTACATGCAAGAACCCCAAAGATAAACTTAATCCCAAAAGGAAACCCCAATGCCCTTGGGCTTTTCCTAAGCCCTACAAGGAAGCTGGTAACTTTAGGGGGGCCTCCCAGTGAGACCTCAATTTTCAGGAGCCTTTAACTAACCAAGGTGGACTCCCCCTCCCCTGTTGGAATCCTCTTTTCCCTGCAAGTCATGACTCCTGGGCCTCGAGGGTGGCCCTTGTCCTCTGCGCCAAGCTGCTCTCCTGCCTGCATTGGGCTTTGGTGGGGTCACTGTCCCCTGGAATGGGGATCCTCTGTGGAGAGCTTCTGGGTCCTCTGGCTTGGCCCTGTCTGCTGGCTTGGTAGCCTGAGTACTGTCTGGATCCCTGGACTCAACCTTTTGCTATGGGTGGGAGGCCTGGGCTGCCTCATGCAGCACCAGGCTCAGTCTGCTCCCGGTCCCTCCATGCAGTGCCTCCTGCACCGAGCTCCCAGCCTCATTCTTGTGGTTGAGGACCTAAACCACCCAAGCGCTCCAAAGGCCCTACTCCGTGCACCAGCCTGTGCACCATGTCTCTGGCCACACAGCAGAGATTGCAGACCTGAGCCACCTCACACAGCTCCCAGGGTCTGGACGCCATGCACTGTGCTGCAGACCAAGAGCCTGGCTGCTGGAGCTGTTCACCATTCCCCCACTGTAGGAAGTCTTCAGGGGCACTTCTGGGCTACTGCTTTGCCCAGCTGAGCAGCTCTCCTCAGCTATTCTAAGCCCTGCTCTTCTCTCTTCTCTGTTCCAGATGTGTTCCCCTCCTGCTGGACACACAGCTCCTTTTATACACTCCATGGCTCTGCCCCTTAAGTCTTCTGGACCTGAGTGTTGCAGTCTTCAATCAGTTCTGGGGGGGCGGGGGGGAGGTCCTCTCCCCCTCCCCTCAGGAAAGGGGCATGACTTAACTCCTCTTACTGCCTCCTAATTGGTGGATGGAGTCCACCGATCAAAACAGCAAGATTTCAAGCCTGGGACTCAACCCAAGCTCCAAAAGGCAAACCTGCTACAGTGGCTTTTGTTAGGCCATTTAATTCCTATTGTGCTGTTGCAGGCAGTTAAGTTTTTTGATATGGCCAGGATAAAGGAGGCAGGTCTCTAACAAATGTAGAAGACAAGGGAGCACAACAGCTCTGCAAACCTGTCATTTTTAGACACTTTGTCACTCCCCATCTTGTCCATAGTTTTTTTTTTGTGGGAGACTGAAAGCTGAGGCAGCTGACTTTAAGTGTGCTGAAAGTTCTTTCACAATGCTGGTATCATTGGTAACTATGCTACCTAAGTAGCAAAAGGACTTGACATTGTTTAATTGATTGCCATTCAATTTTATTTCTGGTGGTGATAGAGTTGATAGGTTTCTGCCAGGAGCTAGTTGGTACAGGACTTCGTTTTTCTTTGCATTAATACAGAGGCCAAAAAGGCATGCAGCATGGGCAACAGTCTTCAGTAAATGTCGCAGGTCATTCTCAGAGAAGGCATTTAGAAATCTGCTATCAGATTGTGTTATTAGGGTGACACCAGTAGTGGTAGTACTTGAGGTGACTTCTAGCACCTCAGCAAAGAACAGAGTAAATAATGTAGGGGCAAGCATAAAGCCCTGTTTAATGCCTTGAGCTCCAGTCAAGGCATCAGATGAGTCAGCACCCACTGATACATGGACCTGCATCCTGTCATAGAAGCAGTTTATGAGCTGAATTAGTTTGTCTGGGCAGCTGAACTTTACAAAAAGCACAAAAGAGTGAAGCATTAAACAGAGTTGAACACCTTACTAAAGTCAACAAATGCAATGGACAGGGACATTTGTTGTTCAGCAGCTTTCTCCTGTAACTGATATAGGGTAAATATCATGTCGGCAGGATTGGACAGGTATTGGCTCTTTATGGTCCATAAATGAACTTTAAGTCCTGAAAGAAACTTTGGGTGTTATTAATATGAGGAAGAGCTTCTAGTTCTGTTGCTTTGTTTCTCCACCAATTGTACTCCATCTCCCACAGCTTTTTCTCCACTTCAGATTTGGATTTCTTGAAGGATTCTGCAGCCATGAGAAAGGAGGGGTTGTTCAGTTTAACTTGGTACATGGTCAATGGGCCACAAGAAGTGCTTGGATATTTTTGTCACTTCAATCAATTCAGTCCACATTTCATCAAGTTGGGACACCAAGGACTTCTTTAGCTTCTGATTGCACTGCAGTTCAAAAAGTGCCCCACCTTTCACTGACAGTTCCACTTGCTCTTGCATTGGTACCGTTTGATAGTACATCATGAGTAGAAGCTGGTAACTGGGTTCTCCCCTCTTCCATGACATTTCAGAAGAACACATTGGTTCAGTTTTGGAGCAATCTTCTGTCTAGGAGTGTGAATCCTGATGTTAGTGTAGTATGGATAATCTGGTGGTCCATAGAGTATTCTGTGTGCGCATAGCCATGTGATGTAAACATCTCTCAGGTCATTGTGATAAGTGATGACATAGTATAGAAGGTGCCATCATTTTGACCAAGGGTGCTGCCAAGAGTAGAGCCACTTTTTGGCATGTTGAAAAAGGTGTCCATAACAGCAAGGTAAACTCTGTCCAAAGTTAGGAGTAATTCTCTATTTGCGTTTAAAGACCCAAGTCCAGATTTTCCCATGACTCTGTTCCAAGTGGTTTAGTCATTTCCAATGCATGTATGGAAGTCACCTGTAGTAGGATTTTATTACTGCTAGGTATATATCTTAATATCACTCATCTGGCCAAAGAACTGAGTCTTCATTTCTTCTGGAGCAAGTAGTGTTGGGGAATAGGTGCTTATTATTGCCAGAAAGTTGTTGTGGAACAGTGGTATCTGCAATGTTATTAGATGACCAGATATCAACACAGGTTGTTGTGGTAGTTTATTAGCAATGGAGTTTGCTATTATGAATCCTACCCTAGGTAGGCTGGTGTTTTAGTTTGCCTTGTAACCTGACCAGTAGAAAATGTTATTTTTGTCTAAGCACACCACTCTCTTGTAGTCTAGGTTTGGAAAAGGCAGTGATATCTATTTAATACCTGTGTAGCTTGTGGCGGAATGCCGGGCTAGCGATTCTGGCACCGCTTGGGGAGCCGCGGGCTTTACGGAGCGGGTGAGCGCATGGCTTGTGGAGCGGGATTGGAGGTAGCTTTATGACTGCCTTCGAGGTTTGCTGAGTTGGCGCAAGTAGACGACTTAGAGTGAGTTGTTAGTTTTCTATAATAAGTTTGTAGAATGTCTGTTGGTTCACGGGATTCCGGAGTAAGCCCTTGCATTCTAACCCGATGGGCTAGGTGCGGCTGCCAACTCCTTAAGTCCCAGAACTGGTCAACAGCTTATTGAGATAGGGTGTTAGTGGTAGAAGTTATTACAGAGTAAATATAAAGTAAAGTAAAAATTTGTTTTATTCACTCACCTAGCCTCACTCTCTTACGCATAAGTGAGGAGACCGGCTGGAATGAAGTTGCAGTAAATATAAGTATAGAAAGTGTAGATATGCTGTCTAAACTACGAAGAGAGGCAGTCAAGAGGTGGAGTCTCCGATGTTTCTTCAGTTACAGTATGCCAGATACAAAGGGAATCTGTTGGCCCACAGGGTTCACTAGCGAGCCCTTGCTTTCCACCCCTTGTGGGATAGGTGTGGCTACTCACTAGTTAGTCCTAGGGCTGGTCAACAGCTCATGAACAGGATGATAGATAACAAAACTGTAACGCAGTGAATCGCTGTCGGTTGTCGGATTTTCGAGGCTTTGGTTTTCGCTGGTATACGCCCAGGTGGGGAGGCTGAGGACTGGCTACAGGGTGATCAAGCCTGAAGGGTCGTTCAGTCGTCGTCTCTGCTACTTCTTGCTTCTATGCCTCTTTATAGATGTTGGTTGGACTGCCTCTGTGACATTAACTATGATATAAGCTAAGCATACAGGGATAGGATAGTTTTCTTTTACATAATAGTTACTAGGTAGATTTTCTACATAAGTTTTGTTTCTGCAGGAATGACACTTACAGACAAGAAATGAAACTTACAAAATACGCATGTGCAGCTTAATACAAGTGTGGGAAAATATAAAGCTTTTATTTTGATTAGAAGCCAAAACTACAAGGTTACATAAATGTGAGAGTGCCGCACGGCAGTTATATAGAAATAAAATAAGACATTTACATAGCTCTTTCACTATTAATGCATTTCTTCTTCAAGCTTGATTTTCCTTTTAGTCAAGTAGTATACCAAAGTTCCAGCATCCGATTATCAGTTTATGTCCATTTTTGTGATTTGTTTCTCTCACTAAAAAGGAGATCCCACTGATCATGGGAAACTAGCCAGAAGTTAGTTAGAGGTGAGCCTTTTTTACCCCAATTTTTATAGGGACCTCCTCAGATTGAAGCAGGTGGGGCCTCCCTACATAGGGCTGCCTGGTCACCTAAGTAGGACCTCATGTTCCTGTCATCAAGCAAGAGTCATGCAACTGTCACACCTAGGCTCCTCATGTGGTGATTGTTGGCTACTGGCTTTCAGCTTCTCAGGCCTGTCTGCACTGCCTAGGAAATTCTTGCCATAAGTCTTTTGGTGAAGGATTATGATGATGATGAAGTATGGGGAGGGTGAAAACTGTTGGTACTAGTAGACTGTCCATGCAAAATAGTTTAATGTGGAACCTGCAGTACATAGTAGCAGAATTCATACTCAGGGATGCTGCAACCTTTACACAGTAGAAAGCCAAGGCTCAATGGCTAGAGGGTGCTGCATCTACCCTGCAGTGCCTGCTAACTCAACTATGTAGCTCCTGCCACTGTCCAAAGAGGCACCTCCACCAGACACCTGGAGCTTAATGGCCATCGATCCATATTAGGATTCTTCCACCCATTCAATCCCTAACCATTTGTGCTGCTGCCAATGAAAGGTGTGCACCTAGATTCACTAGCCCCAGATCCAGATACTGAATGTTTAGACCAGATGAAGACCTGTAGGAAGCAGGGGATTGTTTTGGGATGAAGCTTTAGGCAGGGTTTCCCCTACCCTGTAAGTGATGTGCAGCATCACTTAAACATATTATCTAACAAAATATAAATTTAGGTGTGCATACAAGTATAAGTTACTTTATCAATAATTTTATAATTACTTCACTACCATTTAACAATGAAGGCACTTGAATATTGTTTTCATTGATCTCCATTACTTTGCTGATGGGAATCTGATATTCTAATATTATGTTGGGCCTGCTGGAACCCATCAACAGAGAAAGAGGATTAAACCCTAGAATCTGTCAACAGAGAGCACTAATGAAAGATACAAATTAAATGAATAATAGCAATATTATATTGTTCCAACTTGATTTATTAGGAACTATTGTGAAAGTCATATCAATGGAAAGTTAATTGGCAGCTGGCATATGTAAGAAGAGAAAACGTATAGAATATTTCATAATGTACTTAAAAACAGGGATTATTAAATGCATTATTTTCTCAGTTTCATATATGCAAAAAGCTGGATATTTTATTGGCATTTTTTATGGGATAGGTTTATTTATTTATTTGCTTAAATATTTTATTTTCTTTATTTATACTTGCCAGTAAAGGTGGTTGGCATCCTTTCACAATACTCATACCTAACTATACCTGCAAAAGTTGTCTTGGGCTTCCTTCAAGGTGTAAACCTCTTTCCTGCTGATCCTGAAATATTCTCATACCTTAATTAACTTTTAGAACCACATTCCATTTACTGTCGTGAGCCCCTCTTTACTGCTTTTTAGATTCATAATAGTTCAAAGGCCAGTTATCTGCCACAAAGCTGAAAAGTTGGCTTTTTGCATTCTTTCTTTATAGTAACTAGAAAAGATAACTTGGAGGAAAGAGATTTCTGTGTATTAAGATCTGAGGGATATAAAACAGTTGAATGGTATAAAATGATATGGAATGATAAGCAGCTTAGAAATAATGAACGTGAACTAAAAATATTTTATGGGAGCTTAGAAGTAGCTTTATGCAGAAGGAAAATAATAAAAGCTACAATAAACAAACATTAGCTGGCTATAATAGGTGGGTTTTCTTAGGAAAAGAAATCTGGCCTCCTCCTATCCTGAATTTCCTGCTGATAGTTAGATAAAAATAAAATGTTTAAGTTACATCTGAGCGCTCACCTCCAATGCTGCCATTGTTTTCTCTCCAGCAAGGGTTTCATGAAAGTTCTCTTAATAGGTCAGCAATATATTTGAAATCCTGCTTTGCCAAAAGGAACTAAAACAGTTGTAATCTTTTTTTTCCCTCCTTTTTTAAAGCGAAAAAGAAATTGTTTCTAAGATCTTTAAAAAGGCCTTTTCCTGCTGATTCTATTTCTGTACTGTGAAACCGCTATGACAACTTTTTGTTCTGTTTGATCTAATGGCAGATTTCATGTCTGTACACCTGACAACTGTTCCAATAGATGAATTTTAGGACATTTTAATTAGCTATGTTGGCCCATATCACTTAGGTCTTTATATCTTGATTCCTTTTTTGCCATGTTTGTGTATTTATATGAAATTCGTGTCACTTTTATCTGATCTGAGCAGATATTGGTAGTATTGCATTTCTAAAATATTTATTCGATCTGCCTCAGCCCCACCACTCTGTTCTCTGTTCTCAATAAAAAAAAAAAGTTGCAATTAATCGCAATTTTAATTGCACAGCTGAAAACTCAATTATGTGCAAAACAACTGAAAATTATGAAAAATTATGCAGGTACTTTGTATGGATGGGGTTGTGTGTGGGGTATGTCTGTGGGGGAAATTTGTGAAGGTGTGAGGGGCTGTGGGGTGGGGGTGTGGAGTTTGGAGCCTGAGGAGTTTGGAGCTCCTGAACCACGTGCACGATTAACTGTGATAAAAAAATTAACACAATAACTTATTAGCATGTTAATCACACAAGTTTTCAATTAACTGCAAGTAATTGAAATCTGTAAATATAATACTTCTTTTTCTTGTTCTGTTTCAGGTTCACTAGTGAACATCTTATACTTCCATTATGCTTGCAATTTTTATGTGCTGTTTAGTATAATAACTTATATTGAGAATTTTTGTAGCTCTGTAGCTTCTGCTGCCCAACCTAGGTTTCATCTCAAGCTTTGTTCTGTTGGCAAGATCACAGATAGTTAAATTCTGATAGACTGGATAAATTTAATTTAAAAGGTAACCTAAGATATTTGAGGGTTTTATTATACCAAATGTATATTCATGTTTCACCATCCTGCTCTATAAACTGAAATCTGGTTTCAATGTGCTTATGTTGTTCAACATAATAAAATTAGATGAGGTAATAGTCACTACTTGTATACAGTGAGTGTGTCTACATGTTGTCATATGGCAACATTGTTACTGTACCATGCTTTAGTACTTCCAAAAAGGAGTACTAAAGCATGGCGCAGTAACTGTTTGTACTGTGCTGTGTGCATGGTGCAGTTAGTTTTAGCCACTATGTTGGCATAGCAGTGCACCAAAACAGAGGAATGTGCCACTATGGCAAGGTAGCTGCCAGTTACATGTGGATTCATGTGATTGTTACGTCACTGAAGCACGTTGTATGTCAATGTAGCATATCACTACATTGACGTACGGTGACATGTAGAGGCACCCAATAAGATTGTGAGAAATATTTTTCTTTATTTGAAAATTTAAAACATTAGAAAATATTCCTGTTCTCCATATTCAGAATGATTGTCTGCACTCAGTGCCTGATGAGTGGAGTGGACGGAACCTTATCTTCCTATACACAGAGCTGGGCTCCCAGGGACACCCAAGAGACGAGTGAAAAAGGATGTTTTGTTTAGGATATTTATTGTTTTTCTCTTTATCCCTAACACCTCCAGGGCTTCACCTTTCAAGTTGGGTGATAGCATGACCAGAAACTGTGCAAGCTCATGCTGAATATAGCTATTGTGTGCCTACTAGAGCAATGAACTATAAACTAGAGGGTTTGTTCATACCTTTGAAGGAATTCTAGGAAGGAAGAGCTTTATAAGCTGGAGTAGAAGCTGGAGAAGTGAGTACTGAATCCTTGGATGTGCAATTGGTCTGTGAGCTGAATCTCTCAAGAAGTAAGGCTAGACAAGTATGCCAAGACTCCGTTTAAACTCAAGCTCAAAACATGCAGAGATCCACTGACTTGGTCTTCTAACAGCAACCTGGAAGTGGACAATAGGGGGAGAGCAACTAGATTCATCATATAAGACTTGAACATTCAAGAATTAGGTTCTGTATAGTGATAGGTTGGATGCCAAGCATTTTGACTGTTCTATTTGGATGAATAACTGAATATATGGATAGTTACTTAAATATGTTGCCATTCCTCTGAATATTTTGAGGGTACTTCTCCCTTTTCCTGTCTCAGAAACTTCTGTTATTATCTTATATTTTATTTAAATTATCCAGATCCAGTCCATTTCACCTTTTATTTTCTTCCATATCTTCTTTCTTTTCATTCTTTATCTATTTCTATATCTCAAAATGTAAACTAGTTCTTCATTAAATGTCTACCAGTCTAAGTTCACTAAGCCATCTTAATCCATTAGTTCTGCATTATTTTGAGTGATAAATTTGCTCCAATATAGTAGAAAACTAGCCTAAACTGCAGTCATTCGGGATCCTTGTGGAATTCAAAACTAATACAATATATACTATTTTGCTGCATAATCCCTTTTTTGTTAAATTTACATATGACTTTAATTTCTTACAGCCTTTACATAGTTGGTGAACTACTGGAGCCATGATACTCCAGTTTAGTCTAAGTAGCAAAAATAAAATGAAAATAGGAACTTGCTGCATGTGAGTGATCTGTAAACATGACTTACAAGGATAAAAAAATAATAATTTTACAGACCAAATTAAATGGAATTAGAATAAAAAGATGCTAAATTTCTGATTTCTAATTTCTGATAAAATTAAAAATATTATAAATAAAGTTTAATAAACTGTATTTTTAAAATAAAAATAAATCTAGGCAATAGGCATTGCTCTGTACCCTGTGTTATTACCCCATAGAAGTCACTGTTAATGAAAACAGGAATGTGAGCCATAATGGGAGAAACCTGTAAGAATCTTTTTATTTATCCTGATAATTTGCTGGATTTCTAGTATATATGCATAGCAAAACAAAGCAAGCAGCTTTACAAAAAAAACCCAAATGTGTCTTTTCTTACATTAAACTGAATTCAATTTCAGCTTCTGCATTTGGTGTAATTTGTAGAGGATCATCATGGTATCCGGTGACATTATATGTATATGTATTCCTGTCTTATCATTACAACCTTCTATAATTATTGTGAAAATCTGTTTAAAATTTACAAGATGTGCTCACACTGTCTGGTTTATCATGCAGGTCTGACCTTGCCCAGATCACAAAATCATTTACTAGCAGTATTCAGATGTTATTTTTGTTTTTGGCTGACATCCCTTGCCATATTCATATTCCATTGACAGACAACCAATATGCAAATTATACAGGCGCTTATTCATAGATTGAAATCAAAGGATATGTCAGGTGTTTTCCCAATTTCAGTGATTAGTTATTACTAAAATACTACTTCAAGCATATGGGTATGGTCATTTTGTATTTTGTATATTGATGAGTCACTCCTCATTGGGTTTGCTGCTATGTAGGGTAGCCAATACAGGAAATAACCTCTTGTATATTGCAAATAAGAAACCTTTTCATAAACTTGAAGTAACAGCTTTCATTATGGAGTAGTATATTCTCAAGCCAAAGTGTTTTATCTTTATTTTATAGACATCTCTCAACAAAATTCTAAACTTACAATGATTTTATTTTCCTAGCATTGGTTATTTTATTTACCCTTCAGATTGTGAAACCTATGAAAGCAAAGTTGTTCCTCTGGGGGGAAAAAAAACAAACAAACAAAAAAAATCCCAGGTAATTAGCTTTATTCTTACATGCTGCTAAGGCAGATGGATTATCCCTAAGCTACTACTCCTGTTGCCAGTAAAGAAAAAAAAATCTTCTTTGAAGCAGAACTTGGCATATTAGATCAAACTTTCTTCTGACTTTAGGAGCATCTGTAGCATCTTTGAATCTCATGTTATAAAATGAAGATCTGTCTATCAGTCAGTAAGAATGAACCACAACTACCTTTCTCCATGTCATATATAATCTTTTGATCTTTTATTGGTGCTACAGGTATCCTTACTGGAAATTGTTATCTCTTCCCTTGCACCATACTGGTTGTTAACTGCTTGTTTCCAAATATCTACCTATTTTCTACTAACATTCACAAGTTTATGCTGTTCTTTAGGGTTTTTTTCTCTCCTTTTTCACAATTGTATTTTTACTGCAAGGCACCCATTTGGGGATAAATACAGAAAATAAACACAAGTTCAAAGGGCGGTGTAACTGTTACAGCAGCAGGCAGTATAAATTAGCTCATCAAAGGAGTGAAACTAACAGTTGTGTATACAATAAAGACCATTATAATAGTCAATAATGTTAGAAACCGATGATGGTACACAGTGAATGGATTCTGACAGTTTGGAACTGTAGAAGCAAATATTTTTTACCTTTTGGCTTTCTTCAAATTAATTGTTATTTACCATCAGTAAAAATGATATATTTCTACATTTTTTTTCCACAGTCTGTTTTTTGGAGGGGAAATATAGCTGTTCTTCTGAAGGTACAAATGACAAAATATAACAAAAGGTTTGTTGTCAAAGTAATTAGACCTTTTAGTGCTAACCACAGTGAAGGTTGACTTTTTAAGATACAGTTTCAGACTTTAAAGAGTTATTGGAAGTACTAGTTAGTCACTTAATAGTATCTATTTTTAAATGTAAGGTAGAGTTTGGCTAAAAGATCATAGGCCATATTTAAAACTTGGTTTAGACAATACTAATGTGACATGAACACTATTAACTGCTGTGTGCCAGCTCAACCTTAAATACTTTTCAGAGGAGATTGTTCCATCATATTATATAGCAGTAAGGATTAACATGTTTATTCACTAACAAACAGACAAGCAAAACTGTGCTGGCTGCATTATACTTTGAAGAGATTTCATGTAGTAGTGACTAGAAGTAATGTTGAAAAATTGGACAAGGTTATGGTCTTTGTACAAGAGTTATCACTCTTGTAGCCATTCAAACATATTGTTTCACAGGGGATGTATATTCAGATAGGGCAGATGGCAACATTTCCCAGAACATCTGTTGCCCATCATTCTTCTGCACAGCAACCCAGATGCTGTTGACAACTTGTATGTAAATCATGCTGACAATTTGTTCAATGTCTTTCCTGCTGAGACTGAGGTTGTCCTGGTCATGCCATTTATCAGATATAGGAGATATTACAGTCCTGCAAGAATGGTTCCAACTGTTTTGTTGGTCAATGAACAATAGCAGTCATTAAATCAATGAAACAATTTATCTACCTTGAATTTATCTCTATCTTAACAGTGGAGATTGTCACCCCTCTTTCCCTGACTTTGTGTGAGGAAGGGCATGAGATATTACATGCATTTTTCAGAATAGAGAAATCTAAATTTCTTCCTGTGATTGTTCTTAAGCTTTTCCCTTTATTTTTTTAGTGACATTGGCAGCTATTTCTCTGACCTTGTGTTTTAAAATTACTTTCATCTCAAGGATGTGACATATAAAGGAGAAATTATGCATGTATTACTGTATAAATGTCAGGCTTTTTAGTTTGCAAATGCTTGCTATAAAATATTCACGTTACAGGAGGTTGATTTACAACCCATTTTAGACTAGGATCTATCGCAGACTAATTTTGCACCATAGATGAATCTGACAGTTTTTATATTGTTGGAAAAAAAGGAGGAATCCTAATCTTTCTTTATTAACCTAGCAGTTAAATAGTAAACTAAAAGTAGTAAACTGAAATCGTTGTCATTTTATAGGTTATCATAGAATTACTACATAGCCTTAAAAGTACAGCATCATGTTATTATCTATCTATCTATCTATGTGTACACACACACATGTACACACACACGTACACACACTTACAAACAATGGCACCCCAAATATATATGTATTAAGAGACAAGAAAGTGTAATATTTTATGATCTTTTTATTATCAACAGCCCACTAACATGAATAAGGGGATATAATATAGCTAGTAAATTCAGAACTCAGAATTGTTAGATTAAAATCAGATCCTGTGAGATGCTGACTGTTTCCTGGTAGGTTTAAGATTATCCTTAATTTGAATATATTTCAGTTTGAGAAGTAACGATTACTTACAAGAGTGCTCAGTACTTCTTAATGAGGTTGGGTTCTTGTGTTGCATATGGTACTGGCAGAAAACACTTAACCAGTTGCTATACATTTATTAAACCTATTTTTTTAATAATAATTTTGTTAGTTGTTTAAACAAAAAATCCTTCCCCATCAAAATTCAAACAATGCTTGGACTTATTACACATGAACTTTGATGGTACATCTAGTAGACTATGTCCTGATAATTTTAACCTTGTAAATAGGCCTGTTGAACTACCTGTGAGAGGCCAGTAAACAGCATGTGGGCTAGTCTCTAAAGAAATGTAAGTTCCATAAGCAAAAGTTTGTCTTATTTGAGATTGCATATTTTAATGAACCTGTAATAAGATGGTAATATATCCAACCTATTTTGGGTTTTTATTGAATCTTTGAGAGATAATTTGTCAAAGCCCTGCCAAAATATATGTGTGTGTGTATTATATACATATATATAATTTGCTATATACATATGTGTAATGCACTAGTATGCATACTACTAATATGTACGTATATATGTTTGTATGTATATTTGTTTGTGTCTGTATGTGTGGTAAAATATTAGAAACTATTGAATATGGAATTATTTTGTACACCTGGAGTCATGAAGTGAAATTCTGGCTTCTCTTAAAACTGATGAAAAAATTCTCATTGACTTCAGTAGAATTTTATCCCCGGAGCTTTAAAGTTCTATTTTCTCTGCAGGAAAATCAGGTCTCTTTCAGAGGAACTGTATTATTCAGTAGAAGTTCCATAAAATCAGATATTGATTTTGAGAATTTATTATTATAACTGGGACAATTTATGATTATATTATCTATAAACTAGAGCTCTCTGGGGAAAAAATGACATTTTGACATTGTTCTTAGATTTTAACAGCAGAGGAGGCTGCTGTAGTCATCTTGTCTGCTCCAAAATGCTGCCAAAGAGACTCACCCAATAATATTTGCATCATGTTTTCTGAGCTGTGCTGTATCTTCTAGAAATAGATTCAGTCTTCATTTGAAGACTGCAGGTGGTGAAATCTAATATTTCTTTAGATAAACTTTCCCAATGCGTTATGACCCTTATTACTAAAAATGAATGTGTCTTATTTTCAGTCTGAATTTGCATCCAACAAGGGTCTGCTTGGACTGTTTTCTGCCAAATTAAGGGTGGGATGCAATAAAAAATAATTTAGAAGCCATATAGATGTTCTTACTTTGAAATATTCAGAAGAAGGGTTTTTCATTATTTTTTCAGCTTTCTATATTTTTAAATTTTATTTTGAAATATTGGCTGAAAACAATCATGGGCTTCCTTTTTTCCCCTTTTATCAATAAATGTTTGTAAATAGAATATACTAGAAAGTAATTTGGATGCTGTTTTAAATTTTAAAAATATCAAACACGTTAGAAGAAAAAAGCACAATGTATGCTCAATATTTTTATGACAAATTTCATTTATGAAAAAGTTCTTTCTTGAAAAATATTATTTTCTGTTAAAAAAACCTGTCTGCTCTAGTATACTATACATAGCACAAACTACAATCCATAAGTTTTCTGTTTTACCTGCACATGTATTATATAATGATTTTTGCTTTTGACAATTGATATGTTGTTATTATGGGCTTATGATTCCACATCTGATTGATCCATCCATTGTATATGCTCTCTCAAGTACATTGTATAAGCAAAAAGCCCTATGTACTTTTGTCAAATAAGGTAAGCACCATTCCTTATGCTTCTATTGATAGAAGCCTGTGTATCAAATAATAATATACTTTAGATTCAAGACAAAGCTGAAAATAAACTGCACCAAAGGAATGAACTCATTCACTTTCAGTTTAGTGGTATCTATGTAAACTACAAAGCCATATGCCATCTATGTAAATGGTACAAATGACAGTGTAATCCCTATAATGATGGGTGGAGGTAAGATGGACAGATAACACTTTTGTTCATCACAGTACTTCATTAAAGCATGTTCAAGTAAATTAGCTGAACATGAACATGTTTGCAACATCTGGAAAGAATAATTCATAGTGCATTGCTCACTATAGTACTTAACTATGAATAATGATATGCTTCTCAAATCCAAGGTTAATCTAGACAGTTGGGTATTATACTTTATACATTTCTACAAATTTTACCAGTTTTCTAAGTTGCTAGAGTCCATGAGGATGAACTTTTACCTCCTCTCTTTAGTTTTGTGTAAGCAAGCAGGAAAAATGCTGTGTTTTATCCCTGATATGTAGTAGAATGATCTGTGGTATTTAATTTAAAAAATCAGTACCATAATGATGGGTGGGAAAAAGAGGGACAAACCCTGGATGCTGCTAATGGGGAAGGGTACTGGAATGGAGCTAGGGGGTACCACACCTTCTCCCCACACCTCCACTCCCCAGCCCTCCCTGCCCTTTCCCACATTTATACACCTTGCATCTTTTCTTCAGCAGCTCTTGCTCCAGCTCAGGATGGATAGAAGAGTGGTGGTAGTGTGAAATGGAGGAGGCAGCTCCAGAAGTCCATTGCTGCTGGGGGAGATATTGCTTCTTTTTGTGTTACCTAAAACCAATGGGTTGTTGTTTGTTTGTTTGTTTGGGGTGGGGGGTTTTTTTTTGGGGGGGGCGGGGTGCTTGGCATGCTTGTTGGTGGCAGAAATAAAGGAGGAGGCACCTTCCATAGCAGAAGAGAATCTCCAGCTGCTGTTTCTGTGATGATGCAGATGCTTTGCCCTCCCTGCTGCCAGAGAAGATGCTGAGTGTGGTGAGGGGTGCAGTATTGCTGATGGCACATTACTGGCTAGTTACACCTCTTAATAATTGTATAAAATTGATGTCCAGTGTGACTTTATGGTAATTCTTGTAGTATCTTTTTGTAAATTTAAGAATAAGTAGGTTCTATTCAAGCTATTCAGGAATAAGTAGGACCACTTCATTAATCATTTTCTACTGAAATTCCTTGAGCAAAAAAGCAGTGTTGTAGTAGTATTTGACAGTACTTTGGAAAAAAAAAGGAAGAAAATAAAAAGACTAAGTAGCACCAAATACCCTTCATACTTTCTTAGGAACCATCTTATGCATAGGTCATCATGCCAAATTTGGATAAATGAAAACATCTTCGAAAGTGTGGATTATCATGTCTCCATATGTCAAATAGGAAGAGAATGAAAGTTGGAAATTTTTAAAAGCAGATTAGACAGACACTTAACTAAGTTGGTTTAGCTAGGGATGATCCTACCTTGAACAGGGGATTGGACTATGTGGTCCCCTGATGTCCCTACCAGTCCTACTGTTCTATAAAAATATAGATTTCCTTGTGCATACAGACCATATACTATAATACTTGAGTTACTTACTTGTAACAGACCATATACTATAATACTTGAGTTACTTACTTGTAACCATGGAATAATTTTTAAATTTATTTTTTTTTTTCTATGGAGTTGCTGAAGAAAAGTTGTACATTTGTTTTTTTAAGTAATCAGTTCTTTTCCTTTTTTATATAGTTTGGAATCCTTAAAAAAAGCATCTGATTTTCAACTACTTTAATTTTAAATCTTCTTTTTGTGATGTGAGTGTAGGACAAAAGTAAGATTGTTCAAAGGCTGTAAATGTATTCCTTCATCTTAATGTTTTAATTTTTCTTTATTTTAAATTTAGGTCTAATTTGCTTGATTTACAAGGATTGGATGTAGAATAACTGTATCATTGATAACACATTTGACATGAAGGCCCCTGACAGATGTTACACTTGGGGACATGATTAGCTGGTTAATTACATCTTAAGTATTGACCAGAACATACCTTTATTCAGTTAATGGTGTGAAAAAACAAGGAATAAACCACAAAGTCATTACACAAAATATGTGTAGTTAGCTATGTGGCCGATTCCTATCACATCTTAAATTGAATGAGACTCTGGCGTGCTCCTAAGGCTGGGATGACTGGTCATCTGATCAGGGCTCCCAACCATGGGAGCACGTGCATCAGATCCTTAGGCTCCTATTCACTGGGAGCATGAGTTCTGATCCTATAGCAGCTGAGAGCCCTGATTAGCTACCTGATGGTCGCAGCTGCAGGAACACAAAAGAGTCAAGGGCTCTTACGGACTCGTGAAGCTGGGGCTTCAGTTGACAGGCTGTCCCCAGCTAAAAGGGGCTCCCAGCTGTGGAACCACACAGGAACCAAGTTTGCTGTTTGATGGTGCAAGAGGAACTGAGGATCATGATTGTGGTCCTGGGCTCCCCCTGAACTAGCAATATGGTGCAATTGGGATCTGATTCCCAGTCCCACAAGTGGGGTCCTTCACTCAAGGTGTCAGGAGGGTGGCAAGAGGGAAAGTGCCTTTACCTGTGAAAGCAATTTTATGCTGACCCTGAGAAGCCAGGGGAGGATAGAGAACCCTAGAAAAATTGATTTCGAGTTGACTGACCCTGAACTGGGGAGAAATTGGTTTCATCTGATTGACTCAGGAGTACTTGAAAGACTGAGATAGAGTAATTGGCCCATGAACCGGAAGGAGTTGATTTTCATGTTTTTGTTCCGATTAATTAATGGACTTTGTGTGTGGCTGATTTTAATTTTGATTAAGCCAGAAATCTTGGGTGCACTGATTCTACTAGATTTATCTAATGGACCCTTAATAAACCTACTAGGATTAGTTAGCCTGAGGCCAGGAATGAATTGATGTATGGCGCATATCCTGTGGATTCAGAAGAGGCATATTAATTGATGTGTCCAGGAGTCTGCAAGGAATTGGTGTAGGAATAGACTCAAAAATCTTAAATGAAGGGATCTAACTCATAGTCTTTATTTAGTGAACTAGAAGTAACAGCCAGCGGTATCTTTAGCTGACACAATATCCTGGCCCTGACCTGGGACATTATGGACATGTTAGGGTGAGGTATAAGGAGAGAAGGAGCCCCACAAAACAAGCCTATCCGGAGGACCTATCAAAAGTCACCATCCAGCCTCTATCCAATTCCCAAGTTTTCAAATAAAGAAAATCATACATCCTTACATGGCAGGCAAGAGAAGGACATCAGAGGTTGGTGGTGACAGGAATATCCAGTTTTCCCCATGGCTCACTTCAGTAAAGCATCAGGAAGGCAGAGATGTTACTCAAATTGCCAATTGCTCAAATTGTGAGCGAGACTTTATAAAGAGATAAGGCAAGGTGCCACATTTATTGATTACATGAGTTAGACATAGAGGTTCAGACACAGTATTCATACAAACAGACACAAATCATCATACACATTATTACATGCAGGCATACACATACACAAGCAGCCATATTATCCACACACACACCTGCAATAGTTGCTCAATATCAGCCCATGGTGGCCAACCCAGGCTTACTGAGATGATGATTTGAAGATAGCAGATTTAAAGATAACAGCTGGACCAGGGTGAACAGATGCTTCTGTGCTCTGATGAAACAGCAGTACAGAAAGAGACTGACCCAACTTGTCATTTTCAAAGTGTTCTTTTATAGGGACTGGCATCCTTTGTTTCAGTGCTTTGGATTTTTTTCTGTTTTTGCGGTTGTTCTTCTTTTGTCTTCAGCTTATCTTAGCTTTGGAGTGTTTTTGCTACCCATCTGGCAGTATGGGTACATTCTTTCTCCTCATTATCTTCTTTGTGCCCTAGGCCTAAAAGGGATTCTTCAGCCATTTATTAGTTTACTGAATGGTAACTTACATTTGGTGCCTTGTTGCTTACATAAATGGTTAAATATACTTCTCCTGTCTCTATGCCATTCTCTCACCATCCACCCTTTATGTACGAGTGTGTACACTCATACATAAAGGCTATACAGAGTTCATTCATTGACATCAAGCAGAAGGATACAAAATGGAGTTTTTAAGTTGCTTACAGGACAAGATTAACATGGTTATATTTCACTATTATTACACTTTATGTTAATAACAGCTACATTAGTTCAGTTCATGCTCCAGAGACCATGGTCTTATAACACCCACTCCCAACATTATGGCATTTATAATCATTTGAACATAGGAGGGGTGATCTTAAAGCATTTTTGGAAACATTGATCTCATGGCTATATTGACCAGCCTGATCTGACTGCCTTGGCACAGCCTGAAGTAGCATGGAACAAGCAGAGCTTATCAGTCATTTGAGCCATAATTGCCACATTGTGCCAACGTGGCAAAAAGCAACTGAAGTTCCCTCCAAATCCCACCCCCTCCCATATCTTGTTTTTCCCAAGATAAACTTGTACATATACCACATTTCCCCTTTCTCCTACATTATTTTTATCCCAACAGAAACAACTTCAAAATAGTTATCACCTCCCATTATTTTCACAACATTTTGTTAAACTTAAGTTTTCTGGGAAGTCTTATAATTTCTTTGTTTGGTGTTATTGTAATCATTTAAGGGGAAAAGGGGGAGGGTCTTGTGCTGGGTGATAAATGTATTAATGAATTGGTTTTGAATGTGATTGTAACTCAGAAACAAAATTAAGATCTTTCTTCTTGTAAGTTCTCAGAAATTTAATTCTTCCCTCAGTAAAAGCTCTGATTGTGGAGGGAAATCTCTGTTTCCTTGAAAATGAGAAGACTGACTCTATACTTGAAAAAAAAAGTTAATTGGGCTTTGAAATTGTCAAAGTACATTTTTTGATATGAGTGCTGCCAATACAAGGAGTTAAGTTTGACGTGCGCAGACAGCCTAAGGGAGTGGAAAATTCCACACTGCAGTCAGAGCTTAACCCCTGCTCGACCCTTATGACTGTCAATCACCTGTGACCTACTTTTCAGCCCTGCGCATGCTCAATTACAACACAGAACTTAACCAGATGCATGCTCAGTCAGCAAGAGCATGACCTAATCTGACTAGAAAGTTCTTTTGAAAAAGCACCCTGATTGGCCAACGGGTTGCTATAAAAGCCAGTGAGCCCCCCACCTCGGGGGGTGGGTGGTTTTGGAGTTGGTGAGTTTTTGGGAATCATTGGTGAGAGAGTTGTGAGAGACTGTGCTCTATCTGTAAGCGGCGGCTACTTTCAGCAGGGACTGTGAGGCAGAGAGAGATATTGGGATTCGATCTCCCAGTTCTCCTCACACAGCGATTTACCCTTCGATTTCGTCTCTCCTCATGTTGATTCTTTTGATCACCGGACTGTTTTGGCTTTGACCTCAACCTCAATTTTGATCATCCCTACGGCTTCAACTTGATTCCAGCTTCTGCTTACCTGGCTTTTGACTGACTTCGGCACTGATCATTGACCCCGACTTGGCTCATCCCTACTCACCTCGATCATATCTCTGCTGCATCACATCCCGGCTCTCGACCTCGGCTTCGTCTATCGACCACCTGTTGTCCGTCACTGGACTGGCGTCATGATGCATTACAGTTGTCGTTTGTCTGTTGATCCCTATTTGAGCTGTTGACCAGCCCTGGGACTTAAGGAGTGGACAGCTGCACCTAGCTTCAGCTAGAAAGCAAGGGCTCACTCCGGAACCCTGTGGGCCAACACACCCCTTTGTTGTTGTTTATTCATTCCACCTACTGTAACTGAAGAAGCATCATTGCCTACGCCTCAAAGCGTAAGTTAATAAACTCCAGTTTGTTTTTGAAACCATACGAGTCTCATGCCTCAGAGCTCCACACCAATAATCCCGCCTGTTTCGTTCCAAGCCACTGCCCAGCGCACCGTGACCTTTGGGGCCTTTGTTCGGCACCGACAGAAATGAAGATGATATCCCCATTGTGTTTCACTACTTATTCACCTACTGTACATGGCCACATGAAGCTTTGTCTATGGCTGATTTGTTGTTTAGAAGGTCATTTAAGTTGCATGCAAAATAGGAAATGAAATGTAAATCTCCTAACTGTCCTCTTAAGAATAATATATTAAAATAAGGGTAATTTTCTGTGTTCTCTGGAACCCTAAATCTCCTAGGTAGACGCTTTCTGTTTGAACTTTTAGATGCTGGTTCAGGGCAAACTTACACTGTTTATCTGGCTCATAAATAGGACCAAGAGTGCCCATTTATTATCTCTTTCTACTTCTCTTCAGTGTAAAAATATGTTTTCCCTCTACCTTTTACAAAGGACAATTTTTCGAGAGCCTACTTACCCAGGTGATGCCCATTCATTATGAGTTAATTCTTGTTTTCTGCTGGGGTGGAAAGCTGAATGGAAAAACCTTAACTAAATGCTAAGGTTTGACATAAATTGAAGTATCAGTAATCTTCTATAAATATGAAATTAATGTAAGGACTTCACTTGGACAGAATAGGTCAAACCAGTCATTTGGGGGCATACTTTAAATTTCATCAAAAGGTGCACACATTTTAATTCATTCTGGTTCACCAAGGATTAGGAATTAAAGAGTACAAGGCAAATTATAATCTCAGCCTTTGTTAGTGAAGTTGATCCTGTTAACATAACATTACAAGTAGCCCATTTTAGAGTTGTATTTTATCACTGAAAGTAAAACTTTGTTGTTTTTTTATATCAACTCCTTCAGGCTAACTTTGGTCATACAGCTTAAACATTGTAGTTTAATAGACTTTTTATTTAAACGAATTAATGTTTTCTTCTGTTATACAAAAATGTAAATGTGTATCTGATATGGTATAATAAAAGTGTCCATTTATGAAATCTGAAATCCTGTTCTTATAGAATGAAAATAGCTCTTTAGGTAACAAGTTAAGGTTTTAATTCTCCAAATAAGCAAAGAAATACATACACATGTGTAAATAGTTATGTTTGATTTCAGTGATGCTATTAGCATGTAAATATTTACAAGAGATAGATACAAGTTAGTAAATAACGTCAGCCTTTGGAATTTTTCTACCTCAAACTGAAAAGGTCTATTATCATATATCAGTTTTCACCAAGGAGTGTTGTCTGTTATCATTTTGTATGTATTTTTTTTCTCAATACACATACAACTAGAGTTATGCACATATGTTCATAAGAGATTAACTGCCAGATTTTATTTAGCTCAAGCCTCTGACCTAATCCATGAATATATGTGGTAAGAAATGCAGCTAAGGAAGTTAAAACTACTTCTTTAGCCATCTACTAGAATTCAGTGGCTGAAGAATATGTTAAAAAGCTAAAATCAATTATTCACTAGGTAGATTAAGTGCCTTGCTGCACATTATACTTAACATATGCTAAATTTATGGAACATGGTATTAAAGTTAGGAGGTGTTTGAGCTGTCACAAAGTAACATTGAGCACAACTTCTGATTTTGACAGCTTTCCCTCTGCCAGTAGAGGACCACATTTTTAGAATATTTCCAGTGGCTTTTGAAAACAGCCAAGCACAGAGAAAAGTGCTATAATTAGCCAGCCATCTAAGGACACAAATTCCAGCCACTCTTTGTCCAGATACAGCATTTCCTTGATGGACTGTTACAGGTGGGATTTATGCTCCAGTGGTTTTCTGGAGATATTGCATGGCAAAACCAACAAAATTCTAGTCTTGGCTAATGTAATCCACAAGCCAATGGGATCCACTCTGTGTTTCATGGCAGCACAAGTTCCTGACCTCAATGAGGTACTACTTTGAGGACCATGGTGTTGCCATAGGTATCATGCTGTCCACTTTCAGGGAAAGCAAGATGCCAACATATAACTCACGAGCCCATTATTGGATGCCACCTTGCTACTGCTCAGACTGGTGGAACTAGCTCATGCTCTAAACCTGGGATGATTAACAGTGGCAGTGGAACTTGAGGATGCACACAACAAGTCTGTGGAGAGACTTGAATCTAGTAATTTGGAAGTTGCTGCACATTGACAGCCTCTGTTCCATTGCCAGCCAGTTCAATCTGGGGTGGACAATGGCAACAATGCCCATGGACAAAGTGGGCTGTGCCATAATTGAGGAGCTGGAGCTTTGCTTCATCTAGGTCAGGGGCCCATTGGAGGTTATTGCTCAGTTCAAACACTTGAGCTTCCTGAACTATGTGGGAGCCACCAATAGGACCCACATACCCATATGTGCCCCCCTCATTGTACCTCAGATTACATAAAAGATTCTTTTCAGTTATACTGAAGACAACCATGGACCACAACAGGGACTTCACTAACATCAACATTGGGTGGTCAGGATGGGTACATACTACTCACATATACAGGAACTCTGGTGTCCCAGAGATGCTAGAGCAAGGAGAGTTTGCACCCAGCACTTCCACCATGGACATCAGGGGTCTATTTGGCAGATTTAATCAGGGCCTGGGCCAGGAAACAGAGGGATGGAGTCCTGCTTTGGGGGCTGGTTGTGTAGGGAAGCAGAGTCATGGAGTTCTGCATTGGGTGTTTGTGATGGCTTCTTGGGAGGGAGAAATGGAGCATGGGCCACTGGGTGGGTTAGGATTGTGAATGGCTCAAGTTCAACAGAAAGCCCAAAAGGAACTCATTTCATAACTGTGCAAACTTTATTTCTTCAACCATACTTAAGATTTTGCAAACTGTACTAACCCTTATCTACTGGTCTCCTTACTAGATGGACAAGTCCCTGGGAGTGGCGTGGCATGGAAACTTGCTTCTCTAGTCTAAGTTGGCTGACTGATGGAACTCAATATCTGCATCTTCATGGACAGGGCTGACTCTACACTGCTTTGAAGCTTACTTGCAATGAATAGTGCCATGTTCTATCTGCCCATCTCATTACTGCAGCTCAGGTATGTTTGTGGTACTGTCCCCTGTGCTGGATGCCTGGGAGCATGGTGTCATTTTTATCAGGTCCAGCCCCCACCCCCGCACTCTAAGCATGAAGACAACTGGGGTCAAATGACCCCAGAATGGTGACTGTCCAGTACCGTCTTGAAAACCAACAGTGTAGGTGACTGCACCACCTCTGGAGGGAGTTTATTTAACAGTCTAGACACCCAGACTCTGAAAGAGTTCTTCCTGGTATTAAGCCTGAAGTGACCTTTCAGGAGTTTGTATCCGTTGGTTCTGGTCTTCTCCAGGAGTGCCCCAGTGAACAGTTTTTTCACCAAGCTCCTGATGCACTCCTCTGATATAATGATAAGCCACTACCAAGTACCCTCTCAACCTTCTCTTGTTTAGGCTAAAGAAGCCCAGGTCCCTCAGCTTTTCCTTGTATGGCTTTCCTTACAAGTCCCTGATTGGATTGGTTGATTCATGCCAGCGTATTATTTGCCCTGCTAGCCACCACATTGCACTGATGGCTCATATTCAGGAGATTATTACCCCAGGTAACTTTTGGTTGTGGTGCAAGTCAAGTTGTCACCCAAGGCCTGTATGTATGTTGAGGGTTGTTTGCCCCCAGATGGAGCACCTTACACTTGGAATTATTACATTTCATCTGGTTACGGTCTGCCCAGTTCTCTAGCCTCTCCAAGTCCAGCTGTATCTGCAATGGAATCTATCTTCTGGAATGACCACACTGTCCTATAACTTTGTGTTGTCTGTGAACTTGGCCAGTGAACTTTTCACTTCCCCTTTCAAATCATTGATAAAGATATTGAAAAGCAACAGTCCAAGCACAGATCCCTGAGGGACACCACTGGCCACTTCATGCCAGGATGACACAGATGCATTCACGAGAACTCTCTGGGTCCTCCCCTGTAGAGAGTTTCTCACCCACTGAACCATTGAGCATCTGAGCCCACAGTCTTCCAGTTTTCCCACAAAAATAATGTGGGATACTACATCAAAAGCCTTTTGGAAGTCTAGGTATATAATGTCTACCTTATCTTCCATGTCCAGGTGGTGAGAGACCCGGTCATAGAAGGAGATGGGATTGGTGAGACAAGATCTATTCATGACAAAGCCATGCTGGCTGTCATTCAGAATCTTACCTTCCAAGAGCATATCACACACAGATTCTTTAATGAGCTTTTCCATGATTTCCCCTGGGATAGAGGTTAGGCTGATTGGCCTACAGTTGCTCAAGTTCTCCCTCTTCCCCTTCTTGAAGATGGGCACAATGTTGGCCCTCTTCCAATCCTCAGGGATTTCCCCTGTGCACCATGAATTCTGAAAAAGAATGTGTGATGACCTCAACCAGTTCCTTCAACACTCTTGGATGAAGTCCATCTGGTCCTGCTGCCTTATAAATGTCTAGCTTTTCCAGTTGGTTTTGTGCCAGCTCAGCATCCATAGTGGGGAGGCAGGCATTCCCGGCATGCCCCTTATGGGCATGTCCACACATGCAAGCACGTGCGCTTGCAGCAGCTCAAATAGAAGGGCTGCAAGTTTGAGATGGGGCTTTTTGCCTCAATGTATGTACTCAGACATGCTCTTTGTTGTGGAACAAATTATGCCACTTGGGGCAAAATAACCCTGCCTGGCTCCTTCCGGATCTGCAGCTGGGGGAGGCTAGAGCCTGGGGCTAGCACCCTTGCTGTCCCCAGTACTATAAAAAGCCACCTTGGCAAGTAGCTCAGGACTACTAGCTCTCAGGAGCTTCTGGGACCCAGCCAATTGGTACCTGGGGACACTACCCCTTGTGCCAGCTGGACTGCTGAAGCAGTCCTTAGAGATTCCTGCACCCTCTACCCACTGCAGCAGTCTGGCAGTGGGGGCTGCCTGGCTGTGACCTGACAGACCCAGATGGGGAATGCACAGCCACAGAGGCATCTGCCACCCTAGGCCAGCTGCCAGCAGACTGTGGTTGCAGGGTGGCCTTTGTGTGGCACTACTGTTATGTGTGCTCGGTGTCCAGCCAACTGGGCAGCTATTGCCCAGAAGATATTCTGGGTGCAATGGCCTGCTTTGAACTGTCAAAGCATGTTCTCATGGCCCCATTTGGCCAGGAGGTCAGCCACAGCCAGGTGGGTCCAAGGTGCCAGCTCTGAGCAGGCAGGGTCCTGCCACTGGCCTCCCTAGCAGGAATTCTGTTGTTCCCTATTGGAAAACTGAAACATCCCTGATACAAAAACAAATCCCAAAGTCACTCTGTAAAATACCCCCAAATCCATGTTCCTACACAAGTAAAACAAAAGATCACTATAAAGGGAGAGAGAGCGCAATTAGTTGGACTATCTTTTATTGATAGATCTACAGTGGTAAAGCATGTCTCTTAGCATAATAATAAACTGAACAATAAATATGTTTCATGAATTCATGAATACATAAATATATATTTTGCTACCCTCCCACATGGGTTACAAGCCCCCAGTAGGAGATTTGGCCCCAACACAAGGGCTAAGGCCCCCCAAAAGGGGTTCAGCCCCCATACAAGGGCTAAAGCTCCCTAACAGGGGTTACAGCCCTCCAACCAGGGGATTGGCCCTGACACAGGGGCTATGGCCACCCCAACAGGGGCCAAATGGACCCTGCAGGGGCTACCACCCTCCTGCAAGGCCCACATACCTCACCCCAGCCCCTGATGGCTGCCCCACCTAAACCCACCTTCTGCTTCTCAAGACCTCCCCAATGGCTTCCCTGCCCAACCCCACCCCCCACTTCAACCCTCAGGCCCCCATGACTGTCCCCACAACCCCAGGCACCTTCACTTTTGTTGGGGTAAAACTGAAAGACTTGGGCCCCAAGGTCACAGTGGGCCGGGGTGGCGATTGGAACACGAACAGGTGGGATTAGTGGTGGCGGAGTCTGAGAGACACGGAAGCATATGGTTTCAAAATAAGATGGGTTTATTTACTAACGTTTTGAAGTGGAGGCACAATTCTTTCTTCAGTTACAGTTATAAATAAACAGGAATGAAAACAAACAACAGAAGGGGTCTGTTGCCCCACGGGGTTCTGGAGTGAGCCCTTGCTATCTAACCCCATAGGGCTAAGGGCGGCTGCCCACTCCTTAAGTCCCAGGGCTGGTCAACAGATCATGTAAAGGTAAACGAACAACAGAAAGAAACTGTAACACATTGATATGAGGAACAAAATCATGACACCAGTCTGACAGAACAAACGGATGGTCGAAGATACAAGCCAAGGTCGGGAGCCAGGTAAGTGGAAGACGAAGCCGGAGTCGAAGCAATAAGGATGATCCAAGATCAAAGTCGAAGTTGAAGCCAAACAGTTCAGTAACCAGAGGAATCGGTACGAGAAAATGAATCAAGGAGATAAGTCGCTGTATGAGGTTGAGAAGAGAACCGGGGGATCAAATCCCAAACTCTCTCTCTGCCTCACAGTCCCTGCTGAAAGCAGCCTCTGCTTGAAGATAGAGCATGGTCTCGCTAACTCTCACACCAAGAACACCCAAAACAACCACCAACTCCAGACCAACCCACCCCCCAGCAGGGGCTCATACTCTATTTATACCAGCCCTGTAGCCAATCAGGCTGCTTTGCTGTTAGAATTTTCTGGTACAATGACGTCATGATGTCAGAGAACTAAGCATGTGCAGGGCTGCCTAAGTAGGTCAGTGCTGATTGACAGCTCCTGAGGTCGGCCAGGGGGCACATGCTGGGCATGCTGCTGAATTTTCCATTCAGGAGCTGTTCTGCGCATGCCAGTCTCTCCCTTATTCTTTCTGCATTCAAGATGTCATTGTCACAACTTTAAATAAGAAAAAAAAAGTGGGGGGGAAAAACCAGAAAAAAGCCTCTAATTACCTTAGAAACTGGGGTGGAGGGCTCTGGGGCCTCCTGGCAGAGCCCCTCCCCCCGGGCAGTACAGGGCAGTGGGGGACAGAAGGGCCTGAGCTAGGGATGCTGGGGCTTTCCCTCTGCCCCACACTGTGCAGGCAGGGCCCCAGTCAGCCAGACGGCAGCTGAACTGCCAGTAAGTGCCAGGGTTGTGTTTTTTTCTTTTCAACTATGGGATGGGGGGCAGGGATTGGGGGGTTGGGGGGAAGGGGCTGGGCCAGGCAGGGTTTGGGAGGGGCTGGTGGGGGGTGGTACTGGGCAGAAAAGTGATCTGGGGGTCAGTGAAGCTGGCAGGGGGAGGGGCTGGGCAAGGAAGTGATCAGTGTCCTACACTTCCATTTGTTTTCCTTCTATTGCCTAAATACCTAAAGAAGGATTTCTTATTGTCCTTGACTCCCATTGCTAACCTAAACTCCATCACTGCCTTGGCTTTCCTGATCATTTCCCTACAAGTGCTGGCCATAAATGTATAGTCCTCCTTGAGGACCATCCCTAGCTTCCACTGTGTGTACACCTCTTTTTTTCTTTTTTAAGAGGTCTGCAATATCCCTATTAAGCCAGGAGGGCTTGACAGCCCCTCTACTGCCTTTTATCTTTGGAGATAGTATCCTTCAGCAACAACCATTCTTCATGAACCCTGTTCACCTTCTCTTCCTGGTCCCACTTTGCTTCCCCTACTAATGCTCTGAGTTTGTCAAAGTCAGCATTTTTGAAGTCCAGCACTTCAGTGCTGCTGGTTGATGTGTTGTCCTTGTGGTGGATGGATAACCTGAGAACTTTATGCTTGTTGTCACCCAGGTTACCCTCAATGTTCAAGCCACACTCTTAACCAAGACGAAGTCTAGGAGAGCAGTACCTCTGGTTGGCCCTTGTACTTTCTGTGTCAGAAAGAGGTCCTCAATCATGATCAGGAAACTGTGTGAATGATCTCACCTAGCCAAGTGTTCCTCCCAATCTATATCTGGGTAATTGAAGTCACCCATGACAACCAAGTCCCTTGCAAAGATAGCCTCTGTCAGTTCTCAAGAGAACTCCAGATCCAGCTCCTCCTCTTGGTTCAGTGGCCTAAACTAAACACCTACAGCGAGGTTTCTCTCACCTCGCCTCCCTCCCCCCCATAGTTTGACCCACAGAGTTTTAAGCTTCTTATCTTTGAAGACAAAGTCAGCCTCCAGAGAGCTGTACTTCTCTCTCACATAGACAGCTACCCCTGTACATTTTCTCCCTACTCTGTCCCTTCTTTGCAGGGTGTAACCCTCTATGGCTACACTCCAATCATGTGAGGCATCCCACCAGGTCTCCATGATCCCTACTAGGTCATATTGCCCACTAGAAAGCAAGAAGACTAACAGCTCCTTCTTGTTCCCCATGCTCCTGGCATTTGTGTAGAGGGAGCTGAGGACTCAACTGACATCCTTAATTTCCTGAGACAGTGTGGGAGAACTGTTTGGTTAGCATTTTCAAAAACAGTTGTGTTAGTGTCCTCCACAAGGGAGCTTTCCTATGTGCCAGTCCCTGGGCATGCTACACTTGGAGTTTCCCCATCTCCCAACAAAGCCCTGTTCAGTAGCTCAGCCATCTTAGCTGAGAACAGGGCCTTACCTTTCTACGTGAGGTGAATTCCATCTTATCCTAGGAGTCCTCTCTCTCTGAAGTGGATACTGTGGTCAAAGAAACTGAACCCCTTGTGGTAACACCACTGTCTAAGGTGCCTGTCATGCTCTTCCCTGCAGTCTTTCCTCCTGGGTCCGTGGCCTACAACAGGGCCATGGACCCAGCAGTCACTCCATTCCTTGTTTGGTGTCTAGCCATGCTGAGGATGTTTAAGACTCTGTGCAGCCCAGGCAGCTGGAATATAGCAAGGTATGCACTAAGAGTGTTCAAAATGGGCCATATTTGATTCAGATTCAGCCCAAATCAGGGAAAGTGATTCAATTCATTGATTTGGATCACTGTTCCCAATTCGATTCAGCCAAATCTGAATCTGAAGATTCAATGCTGATTCAGAGAATCAGTGAGTCAGCCATAGACACAACTTTAAATGTTTTTTCTACATATCTTGAGGTACCAGGTGTGGCTCATGAACACTGCCATGGTGGGGTGGATGGTGCATCCCACAGGAGCGCAGGAGGTGGGGTACACATGCTCAGCAGAAAACCCAGAAGTGGACCAGAAGTATTTCTGGTTCACTTCTGGGTCCACTGGGAAGCATGCTGGGGGGGCCCCCTGAGCCTCCCTGGCTCAGCACCCAATCTTTACAGATGCTGTAGAGCCAAATTGAAGTCATGCGTTACTTCTTTCACCAAAGCACGGCTTTCATGGTACTTCAAAACTGTGTGTTCTTGCTAGGCATAGTCTTAGTTAGCTTTGTTCCAGATGAATACAGGTGAGGATACAACTGTTCTGGGTGGAGTATTCAGGATCAGTTTGATGGTGGAGTGGAAGTTGTTAAAGTCCTGGTGAAATTACTCTAGTTTCATTCCCATATGTCCTCAAAAGCTCATAGGAAAATACATCTGAAAGAACTCTCAGGAGGTAATGTAGTCAGGCTTCCTGCTGAAGACTGGATCATCCCTGGTTAAACCATCCTGTCCAACTGTCTTCTAACATGCTCTTGAAAATTTCCAAGGATGTAAATTCAATATTTTTTAAGGTAGTCTTTTCCCAGCCTTGACCTCCCTTGTAGTCAGACAGTTCCTCCTAATCTCCACCCTAAATTTCCCCTGTTGAAGCTTCAGGCTTTTGTTCCTAGGCCTATGGCCACAGAGAAAAGCCCATCTCCATTCTGTATAATCACCTTTTAAATAGTTAAGGGTGCTCTCAACCCCCTTACCTTACTCTTCTTCAAACTAAATAACACTAGTTCCTTCATCGTTTCCTCATACGCCTTGTTTCCCAGGCCTTTAATAATTTTTGTTGTTCTGCTCTGGACTATTTTCAAACTGTCCACAACATTCTTGAAGTGTGGAGACCAAAATTGAACACAGTACTCCAGGTGAGTCCTTACTAATGCTGAAGAGAATGGAAGAGTCACTCTCCTGGATTTGAAAGTGACACTCCTGTTACTGCAATTCTTTATACCATGGTCTTTTTTCAACCGCTATCTCCTTCTGCTTTTGTACTAAATCCTGGTAAATTATTTCTTTTTCCTCCTTGACTTATTTCCACTCAACCAGCTTACAGTGAAGAAAGGGTGAGGATGATGAAGATCATGAATACAAATATGTCATTGATTAACTTCAGATATTGCTAGGAGAATGAGAGAGTAGCTGTGAAGGAAGCAGACTTCAAGGTCTGTTATAAATATATTGCCATATTGGAGGGGGCATGTGTGTGTCCATGGGAATGCCATTTGTTTTTAGGGATTGGGAACCTGAAATAGTTTTGTGGAACAACAAAGTGAGAAATGTTGATGGGAACAAAAGTACTATTGTCAAGGAGAATGTTCCTTATAGCTTGTAATCTGTTTTCAGGAGGGAGGATGGTGTACACATATGTGATGTCCATGGTGTTTAATATATTATTTCCATAAAATTACCTAAAATTAAACTTGTTTGACATATTAGTTGATGCCTGTGTATACATAAAAAAAGATAAACATACTACACTTGGTAGTTATGGGAGCATATACAAGAGCTCTCTTCGAGTAGTCACGTAGTTATCAATGATTCAAAACCTGGAAGCTTCTGGAGCTTCTTCACCAATCACAATTCACCTTTTTGCACATGTTCATCTTGGATTCTGTTACCAATTGTGTTGTTTTTCACATTCCAGTCTGTTTTTCTGTCTCATGTTGTACCATCTTCCACATTCCTGAAGCTTCACCTCATTCAGATGAACATATGCAAAAAGGTGAATTGTGATTGGTGAAGAAGGAGTGTTATTCAGTGGAATTCATTCCCCAGGCTCACACAGACTTACTTGCTGCTTTTTACAGAAAATGGCTGGCACAATTAAGATGGTTACTTAGCATAAGCAAATGGCTGACTTAGCTATCATTCTGCCTTCTGGTCAGAAGCTTCACTAGGCCACAGGTCATGCCTTTATTCAGCTGCAAATCCAGTGCTCCCTAAGATATAAATATTGACACCCTAACAAGTTTTACCTTGTCACCTTGCTGCATTCTTTGAGTTGTCAGCAATGTCAGTTTGGAATCATTTTATCTGGAAATTACCTTTTGCTTAAAACTGCAACCTTGTTCATTCCCACCGTCTGATAAAAGTTCATTCCCATTGTCTGATAAAAGGACAAGTGAGAAGATCTAAATCAGAGCATCAGTTTGTTAAAAATGACTAGGTGAAACACAACTAGCAATTTCCTGGAAAGAAAAATATAAACAAAATAGAAAAATTCAGAAATGTCAGGTTCAGTGTAAGTGTAACACATTAAAAAAATCCCTGGCTTGTATTTGTTTTGTTTTTATTGATTTAATCATATCCAGTGGGTTTTTTTTAACTTTCATACCGTATATATAGTTCCTAATCAATAAAATTATCTCAAGAGTAAATAAGATAAAAGTGAAAATTCCAATATATCCTTTATATCAACTCTATATTTTTCTTACACTGGGGCTTTAGAAAAGAGTTTTTATTTTATGATAACAACTGGCAATAATTTCATTACAAGTATTATAGTATGTATAGCATTGATTTCAGTTTCAGAGCTTTAACATTTCAACTTTCCCTTAAGAAGAAGTGTTATTCAGTGGAATTCATTCCCCAGGGAAAGAAAATCCAAGTTGCACAGATGGTTTGATAAGGTGATACTATTTTTATTTGTATTTCCATTTGCCATTACTGACCTCTTTTCAAAATCCGACTTTTTGGTAGTGCCTTGCCTTTTGTTTCTCTTACATTGATGCTATATGTTACAATTAGACCATACTAAGGGCATTTAAAACATGAGGGTGCCCATACACATGCTCTTATGCATTCTAATTAGAACACATTGGAGCAGACTTAATTAACCAAGTCTACTGGAGTGTATCAATTAGAATGCTCCAGCATCTCATGTATTCAGCATCCCATATTTCAAAATGTGAGTGGGGGTTCGATGAGCTTCAGTTAAAGCCCCAGAGTCATTTTGAAACATGGAATGCTGAGTACACAAGACACTGCCACATTTTAATTGGAGTAGCTCCCAAGAGCTACTCTAATTAAAATGCCTCCCCCTCCCCACACAACCCTGAAGTACCTGAATAGATACCCTGAGTGCCTACACATTAAAGCTTGTTAACTATTGAGACTCTCACATACTTCAGGTGAGGATAAACTTTGGGCTGAGCTACGTAGCTCATGGTAAGGTAACTTCAATCAACTCCTTGAATATAAAAAGACAAATCTGAATTATTCTAGAATCCCAGCTCCCAGCCCACCCCCTCCTACTCCTCTACCACCTAAAGCAGGTATATAGTCCATATGTCCTGGCCTCTTTAGTGTAGAGACAGAGTTGTGCAGGCAAGAAATCGTATTAGCCCTTAAGAGATAGCTGGTCACAACATGTTCTAACTTTAACAATGCTTAACATTCCACAGATTTGATATGGTCTAAGGATAATGTGTAATTTCAGCATTAATCTGTTAATATTTCTTAGCAAAGTAAATTGCACAATACTCCCATGTGTGAAGCTACCTAGTGCTGCTATATTCTTGTCTTGTGAGCACTAGAGTTTTTAAGTGCTGTTGGATTGGAGCCACTAAAGTGTGCCTAATATTTCAAAAGCTAAAGCTTAAATGGGTGGCCACAGGTGCAAAGTATATTTCAGTGCCTTTAAAACTTTTCTGTTACATAAAGATAAAATGAATAATCATTTGTAAGGCTGAATTTTGAATCAAGACAGTTAGGGCTGGAGAAAACAACAATATTTTATTGAAAAGAAGGAAGAAAGATACTATTTACAGCTTTATCATTCCAACTGCATGGAGCTTTCCATAAAGAAGATGAAGAGATATACTACATACTATCAAAATTATACTGGGCTGTTGAATAATCTTCCAAGCAACATGTTAACACATCTATCATATGTAAAACAGTATCAAATTGCATACTGCAAGGAGAAAACTAGCAGAGAAATGATAAAAATGGCTTTCTTTTATATCTAAATTAATGGTTTACTTATGGTCTACTACAGAGCTTAAGACTAAATTTTATGCTTGATTTTTCTAGTTAAGGTCAAATTTTGCTGTCTTCACAATGCTTCATTTTACTTGCAGGCTTGATATATTTATTTCAGGCCATTTTCACTTCAACCACAATCTGGAAAAAATAAGTTGGTCTTGTGCCCTGCTGGGCTTCTCTAATTCACTTTGTTCTACAAAGCCTTTAAATTTGGTCATTGGCTGATGCAATGCATGTCTAAATCTGCTTTCTCTTACCTGTTTTAATCCTGTTGTGCCAACCCTACAAATTAGTGTTTCCTTAGTGTTTCCTATTGTGGCATTAAATTAGTCTCAGTAATGAAACTCATTACTTATAAAAAATTATCTGGGTATCTTTTTCAGTAATACTTTTTTTTTCATTCTCATACCTCTGTAGTAGAACTTTTAATATTATCTCATCAACTTTTTGTTCTATGAAGTTGATGCAAGGATTTCGAAAACCATCATTAGCATCCAGTTCAGGGCTCTGCAACATCTAAGTGACTGGGGGCTGCACATCACATGAGTCCCAAGGCCTGCAGTAGTTCAAGCCATGGGTCCCTGGGTGACCTCCCCTGTTGCACTATGCTCACAAGTCCCTACCATCCCACCCCCCTGCATACTTCTGGGCTGGAAACTGCCACCTCATCTCCCTGGCCATAGGCTCCCCTGCTACACCATGCCAGAGACTTCCCTAGCAGCATGGTCTGTACCTCTTGCTCCTTGGGATGCAGGCAGGGAATGAAAATTGGGGGGAAAAAGGGAGAACTCAGAACCAGTACCTGGATTAGCTTTTGTGATCTCTTTCTTCCTATGGGTTCCTTTCTTGTTTGTTGTAACCTCTCTGTTTTTCATCTCAGCCCCCTTCTCCTTCCTTCCCATCTTCTGTATTCAAATCATTCACTCAACATTATGCACTGTTCTATGCTTGTCCTTTCAAAATACCTGAGGAAGTAGATTTGAGATAAGGGAAGCTTATGCTCTCTCTATATCTTATTTAGTTAGTGTATAAGGTTCATATCTACCCTGCATTCTACTTCCCCATAATTCTAAACTAGAGAATTACCCAATGGTAATTATTAAAACTTTGTAAGGTACTTTAAAATAACAGAAGAATGTGATGGAAGAAAATGAGATGGGAGCATTCATATACTGGAAATTACCTGAGACTGAGAAAAGTCATAGGAATATTGTGTGGGAAAAGACCAAGTGGGGCATCAAAAGTAGTTCCCTGCTATTGCAAACAGCCATGTTATATATCCCCTATAATAGGTTCATTGTCAGTGATGCATTTTAAAGGCATTAGGGCACCATTGGTATATCCTTGTCTTTAGTGTAAAAAAATTGAGGCTGACCCTTATTTCTTATATTGTAGTGCAGTAAGAAATAGCGAAGGAGTACTGAAATGTTTGAGATAAGGGTATCATCCATCAGATAAATCATGAAATGAGGGCTCTGCCTGAACTACCTAATCTCTTCAGATGAAAGGTAAGAATATCAGGACGTTCTGCCAAAGTTCTATAGGGATAATTTAATCCGGCCCACCTGAGATTTGCCAACATAGAAGTAAATGCCTTGTATCAGATATTTAAAAAGCTAATGTGATTGCTTAGATAGAATTGAAATACATTTTGTTTACTTTGGGTAGCTCTGCATTGGAAATGACACAGAGCCTGGCTACCTCAGGGGATGACTAGAGGCATTCTAAGCACACCCAAAGGCATCTGGACATACTGTTTTCAGCACTAACACCTGTTCAAGCAAATAAGAAATTCTAAAAGCTGTGTGGGTAGGTATCAGACTATGCAGCAGCTTTCTTTGTATAAGAGTGTTCTGCATACACAAATTCTGATTTGGTGGCTGCATGGGTTGCTGATTGAGGAAAACGAGTTAAGTTTTATGTATACAGGTGCAAATGTGCACATATTTTGGAAATTTGGCCAAGTACTTGTTCTACCTGATTGTTCATTTGATTTTTTTAAAAATAAGCTTTGTTGCTAGAGTATCCACAGAAAGTGACCACATAGGGAGAATAAACACAAATAAAGCAATTGGACATTTTTATGAACAAGTACTTATGCAGATTGTTTTAAGTACTTCTCTTTCTTAATTATAGGTATCTACAAATTTAGAGGTAGCATGATTTGTGATAAAGTGATTAGCTACTTTAACATTTATGTAGATTGAAAAAAAGAAATGTTTTTGAGCTCATTTTAAGAAACTAGGCCCATGTTATAGCTGCTCTGTTCTTCTAGCTCTGCAAAGGAAATGCAACATTACTCCAGCTGAGCAGCTTAAGATTTCCCAAGCATGAGGAAGTGTAGGTAGCATAGGTATAGTGAGAGGGGCTTGCCCAGAAGGCTCTCATGCTTTCATGACCTCTTGGGAGCCATTACCAGCTGCCACCAGCCCAAACTCTACACTAACTGGTGTGATGGGAAATGTCAGCCTTCAGCTAGACCTAAGAGCTGTGAATGTCATTAAAGCCATATTCCCATTTCCCTCAACTTGGGAGCTCTGCATTTCTCACTAGCAAGACAGACCAAAAAAATGCACCCATTTAAAACAAATATGTATTTTCTCTTCTAGCTTATGATTACATACAGACATTCCATTTAAATTGATCTAAGCAAATGTAGGTCAGTCAAAACCCATAGAAGGGCAGGCATTCACAGTGTATAGGACAAGCTAAAAATGGTACCCATACCCTAAACTTAGGTTGCATCCAAAGTGTATTAAGTTTAAATTTATAAGGGGTAGACTGGTCTATCATAAGCCTTCACTGTTCTCCTATCAATTCAAGTTAGGCTTCTGTCCTCTGGCATCCAAGCCCTTCACTACAGAGAGGTGTGCTGGCACTCAGCCAACACTCAGCTGCTCTGGTGAAGTGAAGCCAGGAAACCCTACCTCTAGACCATCTCAGGGCTGAGGAAGTGGGGCCCCTCTCCCCAGCCCCATCTCCAGTTGCAGGCAACAGCAACTTCAGTCATGGAGGAACCAAGGCAGCTGTATTCCTTACACTTATCCCAGACTCCTGGACCATGCCTCCACACTCCCTAAGACCCCATAATGAAGCACACCACAACCTACATGCAGATCCAAACACTGAGGCCAGGAAAATCCCAAGACTCAGACACAGCTCCACAACCCCAGACCCTGATACTTACACACTGAGCCAGGGACCCAAAACCACAAGACTTGGACAAAACCCCACAGCCCTAGATACTACCACAGACTCTGAGCCACCAGAGACCCATACCACAAGATTCAAGCACATCCCCACAGATCCTGTGACCTGAAGTCCAGCATCAACCCACCCACCAGGACAGTTTGGCGCTTGTGCAGAGGCAGGGAATAGAACTTCAGGACTGGGCGATCACAGAGGCAACCCTGTAACCTCTGGGGCTTTGTCACAGCCAGCAAATACCTAACCTGTGTCAACCAGGCTTCTGGCACTGTATTTTTGGTCAGCAGATATAAGTTCCTGGAGCCATAAGCATCCAACCTGGGATATACAGATACCTCTGGAAATTTCAGGATCAGATGAATTGTAGCAAGCCACCCCAGGGCCTCAGCTTCAAGCCCCTAGAAAGCTCAAGGCTATGAGGATGGACTGGCCAGTGGATCTGTGGCTACTCTGGAGAAGGGGTCACACCCAGTTGGAGTGAAAGGGAGAGTCACACACCAGGACCCACACCCATACACACCCATCTGCATCCTTGCAGCTAGCATTCACCCAACCAAGACTCCCCAGATACCACCACACACCATCCCATCCTCCTCTGGTACTCAACACCAGGCACAGAACTGGTTCATGCTAGAGAAGTGGCATCTCCCATCAGGATAAGTGGGAGACCCAAGAGCAGCCCTCCCCTCAGCAGCCTTCCCCATGAATGCAGGCCTCCAAGCAATCCCAGGACAGCTGAAGCAAGGCAGTCAGTTATGCTAGAGGTGGAGGGTTGGGGGGGAAGGAAAGGACTGGAGTCACTTATGACCCTTGCTGAGGTACGGGGAAGTGGGATATCACAGCTCCCACTTTGGAGCTTGTTGTGGGAGTAAGGAGGATTTTTTTTGTCAACACTCAGGTTACATGGAAGGAGTGGTCAACTACTCTCAGGGGCCATGATTGTATGACTGGTCCTGCTGCAGGGAAGTGCTGAGACCACAGTAGGAATAGACACTTGCCAGATCTCAGAGCATGAGGTGAGCCTCATTGTGGCCAAGGATTGTGGGAAGGCTTTCCTCACAGAAGGAGACTGGGACCTGTGACCCATAGGCAGGGGTGTGCAGGTCCTTCAGAGGAGAGTGAAGAGTCCACAGCCCCAGAAATGACAACACCTTCTATACCACAGTCAACCCTGCAGATGCCCTTCACCCTGAAGCTCTCTCAGGTGGACTGTGGGTTGGGGATCACTCACTTGTCCAGCTCCTACATGGAGAAGTCCTTGATTTTCAGTCACAATCCTGGAAATGAATGTGCCAATTTTAAATCCCTATCCCCTCCAAGATTCCATGGTGGGTGCTTCTCCTGAAGCATTCCTGTCTCCCCAACCCATTTTTCATCCTAATCATACCTCTAAGGTAATTCTCCCCATTCCCCACCCTGACTCTTCTCCCAAGGTTTGATTGTTTTCATTCATGGAAAGAGGGACCAGTTTTTAACATGTTTAATGTTGAACAGGTATTAAATTCAGTAAAAGTTTGGCAACTGAGAATGTATAAACTGAAGCATGTCCTTTCCTTGAATGACATCCTTTTGAATCCTACTGTGCATCCTTTGCAGGGAAGATATCTAGCCAGCCATGTATGTAGCCTTGATGGGCATGAGGAACCTCGGACAGGAAGTCACTCACCCAGCACCTGGACTTGGGTACCCAGGGATTTTACCTCCTGAAGCTTTCCAATCCTGCTCATCCTGGGAGTGCCCCTGGTCCTGGAGATAATCCACCAGAGCTTCCTGAACTTGTACTGTATGGTAGTTTAGTGGTCTAATCATACTGGCTTGTGGGGCTACTACCTGGCTGGCCTCTGAGCACCACATCTGCTTCACCTAGGCCTCACAGGAGACCTCCCCCCTCATCTCACAGACCTCCTCCCTGGTCTCACAGATCTTGTAGAGAACACTTTCATAGCCCACCAGTGTGCCCTGAGGCACCTGAAGAAGCACTCAACACTCTTGTGGCACCTGCTCAGGCAGTAGTTCAAGTGCTGCTTCCAGCTGTCTCTCTGCCCCCAGTAGAGCTTCATGAGCCAGGACAGGAGAGGTTTCCCTGGATCTCCAATGATGAAGACTGAGACAAGGACACCAACAACATTAATGCTGGGGACCCCAGGGATATAGTACCCTTTTTCCATTATCTGAGGGAGGTGTTGGGGTATGGAGTTCTGGTGGAGATAAGGATGAAGCCATCCTGGTAGTCAGCATTACCCTGCAGGACAATGGAGAAGAAGCAGTTGCAGTTGATGAACTCCTGGTTGCCTTGAAGCAGGTTGCAGATATGGGTGCCATCTACAAACCCCAGTCAATTGGAAAAGCTTATCAGGCAGAAAACGGTGACAAACTCTTGCAGGTTGACAAGGTGGATGAAGTAGTTGGCCAGGACATTTTAGATGGTCTAGCACATCTCATGAATGATCTTTCTAGCCATGGACTTAGCCACACCAAAGTGGTTGGTAACAGAAGAAAGGCTGTAGGGCACTGCCAGCTTCCAGATGGCTTCTCTGGAGTAAGGGATCCGGTGATGCTGATGTTCTGGTACTCAGTGCTGGGGGGCATTTTGTAGATGATGTTCATGAAGGTGACCAATAATCAGCCACAAGAAATTGATCAGTTCAATAAAGGATTCTTGGTGGCCATAGGATATGGTAAGTGACCCCACAAGGTCACATCCAGTACCCCCATAACCTGTGCACAAGAATTTATTTCAGACAAGAATACCCAATTACCTGTGGGGGTACATTACAAGAAAATCACTCTGCCTAGAGTCTCTCTCCTGATCCTCAAAGGGAATTTACAAACCATTCTTCACAGCTGATGAAGAGGCCACTTGCTCTGGGAGCCTCTGAGTTGGGTAGGAGAGAGAAGGAACTCCCTGGGGTGAAGTTGAAGTCATGGTTCCCTGTGGTTGGCAGCCAATTAGCAGTTGCCCAGGCACTCAGATGCACTCAGCAATCCCTGGGAGTCAGCACAGGGAGCCCAAAGAGTATGCTGGGATGCATGCACAAGGGTGCCTGTCTTCAGGCCTCTGTCAGCACAGACGGCCTGCACACCTTCTTCATCAGAGGGCAAATGGCTGCATACTGAACTCCTGATCTAAGCTTGGGTCAGTCCAATTAAACTGCATAACTTAGACCAGTTCTTCTCCATGCTTTGTGAACATTTGTATGCACCCTATGCCTTCCAAAAATAATATGAATTTGTAGTTTATTTCAGCCTCCATGTTTTCAGTCAAACACAAGAAATCTCAGCTAATTTATTTTTGAAACTAATTTGAATTATTTAGATACTGTTACTATTCAAGTTTAGGTAACTATTTCTCACAAGTAACAATCATAGTAAGTAATATAAAATGTACACATGTGTGTGTTAAATGAAATTGAACCTACTGACAATTTTAGGAACTCAACACACTTCTGTATACAGTGTTCATTTAACATGAAACAGCTAGAGGGACATTTTGAATACCGGCATACATGGTGATTTTCTCATTACTTATGTTTGGATATTGAACAACTTGCTTCATTGCCATCTGTCAGAACAATTTTTCTTTTGTTTGCATGGATGATGTGTTTCAGTTACTTTAGTTCTTACATTTTTTTTGTTCAAATCTATCATTTAGAATTCAACTATGTTACTATGATAAGCAGATTTTTTCATGCTCTCAGAAAACTTGGTGTACTGCAAAGGATGCATACAGTGTGCATTAAACTATACTGTATCTAAGAATGCATAAAAAAGAATTGTACTATTAATAGTGTGTGAAATCCAAAAAGTTCATAGCTAAATATCAAATGAGTAGTAATCTCTCTCAAGTGTTCCTGATACTGTAAGAATTCTCAAGTTTTAGGCTTCTTCTCACTATCTCCTGCAGTTCCATAGTATGATGGATCCCCAAGTAAAGATGAGAGAGCCAAACTGGAACAGGGATCCCCTGCTCCTATTCCTTGGAAGGTGGTGAATATAATTGGAGTTGGCTAAAGGGTGGCAGAGGGCAAAGTGGCAGCGGTATGAGCTTCCCAGGTGAATGGAGCTAGATGTTGGAAAATGGCAAGCTGCTGATGGTAAAATCAACCATCAGCCCCTGGGCCCTGGGAGCAGGAGACAGGGTCACCTGACTAGAATTGGGTTGGGCTTGAGATGTATAAGCCCAGCCTCTAGCCTGGGAAGAGGCAGTCTGGCCTTGACTATTGATCGGAAGAGGCAGTCTGGCTTTGATCTGGTCCTGACCATGGGCAACAACCTGGTGGGGGAACTGTGAGTGCTCAACCACCTGGGCGACAGCGATCATCGCTTGCTGGAGTTCACCATCCAGTGCAAGGTGGCAAAGGCCTGCAGCAAGACAGCAGCCCTGGATTCAGGAGTGCAGAGTTCAACAAGGTGAGGAGACTAGTGGGGGAAGCACTGAGGACCCCAAGCAGGGGGGAGTTGGGTGTCCAGGATGAGTAGTCATTCCTTAAGGAGACCATCCTCCAAGCCCAAAGGGAAGTAATCCCTACACAGATCAAAGGGAGCAAGGGGGTGCAAAGGTCCCCATGGGTCACCAAAAGCATCCAGGAATGTCTCCAAGCTAAAAAGGAGGCATACACCCAATGGAAGGGAAGTGCGATCACCAGGGAGAACTATACCTCCATTGCTCGGGGCTGTAGGGGGACAGTCAGGAAGGCCAAGGCAGAGATGGAACTAGGACTAGCAACCAGGATTAAGGACAACAAGAAGCCCTTTTTTAAATACATAGGGGGTAAAAAGAAGGTACCCATTAACATGGGGCCTCTGCAGGACATTTTAGGAAATCTGGTTGTTGCACCGGACAGCAAAGCTGACTTATTTAACAATTTCTTTTCCTTCATATTTCTGAGGAGGGACTTGGTCATCTCCCCCACTGGGACCCCTGTGGGCCCTGTGGGTGGCACATCCAAGCATGGGGTCTGCAAGGACCTAGTCAGGGAACTTCTGGAGGGACTAGATGTATTTAAATCAGCAGGTCCTGACAATCTCCACCCCAGAGTGCTGTGGGAAATAGCGGAGATTATTGTGGGACCTCTGGCACAGCTTTACAAGCACTCGTGGTGCTCAGGTGATGTGCCAGATGATTGGAAAAGGGCCAATGTGGTCCCCATCTTCAAAAAAGGGAGGAAAGATGACCCAGGTAGGGCCCATGAGTCTTACCTTGGTCCTGGGGAAGCTTTTTGAGAGAATTATCCTGGTGCATGTCCATGAGGGGCCAGCAAGGGAGACTATACTCAGGGGCAAGCAACATAGGTTCATTAGGGACAGGTCTTGTCAGACCAAACAGGAGACTTTTTATGACCAGGTTACCAAATACTTAGATGCAGGTGTCACAGTGGATATAGTCTTTCTGGACTTTAGGAAGGTCTTCAACTTGGTCTCTCACCCCATTCTCATTAAAAAACTAGGAGATTGTGGTGTTGATGCCTACACAGAGAGATGAGTCACTAACTGGCTGGTGGGCTGCACCCAGAGAGTGGTAGTAGATGGGTCTTATTCAACCTGGAGTGATGTGGGCAGCGGGGATCTGCAGGGCTCGGTCTTCACCAGTGACTTGGACAAGGTGGTAAAAAGTACCCTGTTGAAATTCCCAGATGACACCAAAATGTGGGGAGAAGTAAGCATGCTAGGAGGAAGGAATAGGTTGCAATCAGATCTAGACAGGTTGCAGGGGTGGGCCAATGGGAACAGGATGGGGTTCAACACTTACTAGTGCAGAGTAATGCACTTGGGGAGGAAGAACCAGCAGCATACCTACAGGCTGGGGAACTCCCTTCTCATCAGTGCTGAGGCAGAAAAGGACCTAGGAGTCATCACTGACACCACAATGAACATTGGCCAACAATGTGGGGATGCAGTCAGGAAGGCCAACCATACCTTGTCATGCATCCACAGATGCATCTCGAGCAGGTCCAAGGTGGTGATCCTCCCCCTCTATGCGACACTGGTCAGGCCACAGTTGGAGTACTATGTCCCATTCTGGGTGCCACACTTCAGGAGGGATGTGGACAACATGAAGAGGGTCCAGAGGAGGGCCACCCGCATAATCAGGGGTCAGCAGGGCAGGCCCTACAAGAAGAGGGTACGGAACCTGAACCTGTTCAGCCTCAACAAGAGAAGGCTGAGGGGGATCTAGTGGCAGTTTACAAACTAGTCAGTGTGGACCAGCAGGCATTGGGGGAATCCCTGTTCCCCCGAGCACTGCCAGGAGTGACTAGAAACAACGGACACAAGCTGGCAGAGGGTAGATTCAGGCTAGACATTAGGAGGTGCTACTTCACTGTCAGGGCAGCTAGGATCTGGAACCAACTTCCAAGTGAAGTTGTGCTGGCTCCTACCCTGGGGGTCTTTAAAAGAAGGCTAAATGAACACCTGGCCACGGTCATTTGACCCAGTACTCTGTCCTGCCATGGCAAGGGGTCGGACTTGATGAACTGCTCGTGTCCCTTCCACCCCTAGCACCAGGAAACTATGAAGCTATTGCATGTCATGGAACTCCTAGATGACAACTGGCTTCAGTGAGAAGTCAAGCCAGCCCAGGAGAAGTATCTGGTGGGCTGAAGAAATGAAAGTAAGCCAGTCTGAGAAGCACGGCTTGAGTATTAAAGTCCCAGAGTTATGTTTGAGTTAGGACCGGTTAGGTCATTGTTTTTTTGTTTGAGGTTTTTCTACCAGAGGACCAGATTGTGCGTACAGGGGAGAAGTCCATAGATGGAGTGCCCAAAAGAAACTCTCCACTACTGGTGTCTGGAGATAGACCCTTGAAGATAAGCTGAGGTTTAATGAAACTGGAGCCCCAGGAAAGGCTATAGCCAAGTCAGGCCAAGGCTCTGGAGCTGAGGTCTCAGACACTGGACCAGGGCCAAGGGCTTGTCCAGAAAAAAATGGGGCCAAGGAAACTAGGACAACTGAAGTCCTGACAGGTGCCTGGAGGCCTTAGAAGGTGCTCTGTTAAAGGGGAAGAACCCAAGGGAAGTATGGACCCCAAGGCATGAGTGTGGTAAGGACAGAGCTGGTAGATGAATAAATCAGAAGAGCTACCCTCCCCAAAGACCCTTTCCTCAATAAACAAACACTACCATCAACAAAGCAGCAGATGAGAGACTGGAGGTGAGGTAGCAGGCAGGTTGGACTGCAGGGGGCACCAGGTGTCATGGTTGCAGACCTACAAAGCCTGTTACAAAAAGTTAGATCTTGGCAAAAATGACAATAAAAATGATATCAGTGAACCTTGTGTCCCTCTACATCAATGCTGAACTTGCATCAGCATTTCTATTTCTAGCCTCATCCAAACTTCAGGTGGATATTGTATGTGTGTTGTGTCTATAAAATGTTCTATGGTACCAGCTTCACACATGAAGGATCAATTTTGGAAAGACGTTTAGTCACCTAAAAAGACAGGTATTTCCCTAGTGGGCTGTTTAAATGCATATAGGTGCCAGACATTTGTAGATTTCAATAACAACTGAGTACTTAGGTAGGTTGAAATACCATCTGGTTCCTATCTGTACTTTTAAATGACTGAATATCTTTTAAACCTGGCCCTAAAACTGCCAACTGTTTCTGTGAAATGCTATATCAAGCAGACTGAAAGAATGCTGCCAAATGTTCTGCTGGCCTACTGGGGCAATACAGGGGTTTCCAAACATGATTAAAAAGGATCACAGAGTGGCAAAAAGGTCCTTTAGAAAACAGGTCCTTGTTTTAAGTGTTCCAGCAGGCTTGTAAGTGTAATAGTTCTGCAGTTACTTTTTCAAATGTTACTCAGGTGCTAATACTTGGCATATGTTTTCTTTGGAGCCTGTGAAACTTCACAACATTTTTAAAAAATGAAGAGACAAGTTCATTGCTCATACATGCAAGGTAGATATTCAGCTAATATGAGTCGTAGTATCTTCTTTGAAGTCAATTTGAGAAGTAGCAATTTTGACCAGGTAATTATATGCCTCTGAAGTGCCACAGTAAGATTTTCATACAGCACTTCTGTGCTGTTTTCCATCAGATATATTATTTTCTTTCCTCTGTGTTTCTTCTCTTTTCCCCTTTCTTTCCCATCTCTTGTATCTACAAATGCATTTCATCTGGCCTAAATTTACTTTGGTATAAACTAATCTGATGTAAGGACTTTTGGGCAGGCATCTACACATAGAAGGATTATGGAGCAGATTTGCTGCTCTTTGCACCAAGTTTCCTGCAGCCCTACAATGGGCCCCACCACCACCAGGAGAAGCTCTAGGCTCCAACTGAAGCTTCTAGCACCCGGCACCCCTCTTTAAAAGCCAGCCGCATACACTGATCTCTACCAGCCTCCTCTTTACCCAGGAGCATCATGCCAAGTGCAGGGACAGCACAAAGTGGCTCTCTCCTTGGCCACTCTGCTTCCCTGTGCTATGGCTGCTCCAGCCCCTGTCCCAGGCAGTGACAACCAGCACCCTGTGATCCTGCTGACCACTGTGCTGGCCCTGGTTGCCCACCATGCTCACCATCACTCGGCAAATGGCCATCTCACCCCGCCTGGCTCCCCCATGATCAGCGACCACCTGCCTGATGTCCCAGAGCTGCTGCCACAACTGCACAGCTGCTGCCACCAGAGATACTGACAAGGGCCTCCAGGATGCCACCACCAGGGCCACTGTCACCCTTCTGGGTACAGCATCCCAGCCAGGACTGGTGGTGGCATGTCATCCAGCACACCTGGGATGACAGGCACCATGGCCTCTGGCTGTTTCCCTGCAGGTGCAGATGCTGTGGGGAGTGCAGCAGGTAGGAGACTCACTCATGGGTGATGACTGCTGGTCCCATGGTGTGGGCATCTCCCCCTTCACCAGGTGCTGTCCATGGCTAGGAGGGCTGGTGTGCAATCCTGGCCCAGTGCTGGCAGCTCTGGCTGTGTGCCCATTTGGAGCCAGGGCAAGTGGCAGGCCTGCACGCTGTATGGCAGTGGACTCAGGGCAGGGGGTGGGCAAAGGGCTTCTGGTAGCTGGAGGTGCCACAGGACCTCCTCTAGGCCCAGGTAGGGGCCTGCTGCTTAGCAGTGGGTCAATTCCAGGGGGCATGCAGGGCTAGGCAGCAGGTGGCATAAAGGTGACCACCAGGGCCAGAATGGTTTTCAGCTCCTAGTGGTCATCATCTGTGGACTGCACTGCCTGGCCCAGGATGGTATTTGCTCCCACAGCACATGAAGCCACTCACACTCCAATGCCAGGAGCTCAGCCTCCTCCTGGTCTGCCTGGTCCTGCTTCTCCTAGCACTGATCCCAAACTTCTTCATGCTGCTCCCACGTATCTTCCTGGGTGATGACCTCCATCCATCTCTCCTGTGCATCTTCCACATGCTCCTCTGAGACTGCCACCAGCTGATGAAGGAGGACAGTGAGATCCATTGCACATGTCTGGTGGAACCAGTACATCCACAGCACCCTGGCTGTGGCAGCCAGTGACCCTGAGGCTGCTTCTCTGCTGCCAAGCATGGCTTCTCCCCTGTGTTCAGCTGAAGGACCTTCTGAGACATGAGACAGAGGCTTTTTGTGAGAGTTTACATTTCAGAGATAAGACATTCTGCACCAGGGGCCATGCACTGCCCAGGCTCAGGTCAGAGTTGGGCATTCACAGGTGCCATGGTATCTTGGTTGGGCAGGCCTGGGCCCAGGTGACTTCCAGCCAAGATCCCCAGCTCTGCATGCTACTCTGGGGCCAGTAGGCTACCGGGTGCTGGCCTCAGGTAGCCTGCCTCCCCTGTCCCATTCCCAGGCTGGGACAGGCCAGGCTCCTGGCAGCACCTGCTGCCATGACTCCAGACTCTGCTGTCCCTGCTTCTGCAGGCCAACCTTGCTACTGCCCTGCCATCTTACCCATTGTGCCTGGGCTTGGGGGGTGCAGGGCTCCCAGACAACTAGGATAAGGAGTTGACTGCACTCCCACCCTCCCCACTGGGGCCCTCTCCAGAGAGGCATCCTGGGGCCAGCCCCTGCCACACCCCCACTACTACCACAGCATGCCCCTGCTGTGAGTGCCCTGGGCAGTGTGTGATGATCTTTTTGGGCAGACTGAGGGGTGCCCAACCCACCACACCACTACTGATGGGTGCCCAACCCACTAAGCCACTATTACTGCTGCTTAGCCTCATGATGCCCTGGGTGCACCTGCACTGCTGGTATGGGACCATGAGCTACAACAATGTGGGGGCAAGCCTGGGCTGCCCTGCAACCTCTGCCACCACTTGGAGGGCTATCTGTGTCTGTGCTACATGTCCCCGCCCCCTGATGCTAAGGAGGACATTGCTGCCAGCATCAACATATTCCTCAGTGTGTTAGAGGCCCATGGCCACCTAGCTGCAGGGGTACAGGCTGCTCAGTAAAGTTTAGCACTGTCTCCCATCTCTCTGTGTGCTGGAGGGTGGGACACAGGAATAGGAGAGTATGGGCAGGTGGGACAGTGGTGGGGGGAGAGGCAGGGCTGGTGACTGGGACAAGGAGAACCCTTCCCCCAATGCAAGGTCATACCACGTGTTCAGGACTGTCATGGCTGACAGCTCAGCACAGACTTCCATGAAAGTGAAAACATGCAACTGCAGCTGGTGTTCTTGGTCCTGGGGTGTGGCATGTAGGCACGTGGCCAGTGTCCCCCCTCCCCAGGAAGGAACTGGCACTGCTGGTGGCCAGTGGTGTCACAACTGGCCATGCTTCATAGCTGACCCTGTGGCTGCAGAGCTGGTAGAAACTGCAGCTGGGGAGCTGGGTAGGATGGGCTGCTGGGCACCAAAGGGGCCCTCCCCAGTTAATTTTTTGTGGTGCCAACCAGGGCAGGGGCTTGGGCAGACCACATGTACTGGTGTGTACTGCACACCTGTGGCCTGGGTACCAGGGAGTAAGAATGGTGTCCAGTTGCCATATGAAAGTTATTGACTTGTGGGCATGGCTCAACTGATGATTGTGGTCAGTCATGGTGACCCATTGTGCCTGCAAGGCCTTGATCTTTATGTGGTACTGCTGTGCTAGTCTGTTGTGCCTTTGCTTCTACATCTGTCCTGACAGTTTGTCATATATATGCAAGTTGCAGTGCCCACTCCATTCAAACTGGTGCTGCATCTGTGCCTCACCCCACCAGTGCCAGTCTCCTCCTAGGTCCAGTTGGCACTGCAGGTGGAGTGCACAGGTGTGGACACATCTGTGGATGCAGAGTAAGCCAAGGTGGGCCCCATGCTAGCTCTCTGGGCCCCTGCACAGCTGTCCCTGAGCTGCTGGGCCAGTCCAACTGCCATCAGCACCCAGAACAAGGCTATGCAATGGGACAGTCAATTGTACATCAGAGGCAATGTCCCACAGCACCTACAGGTGCAGGGCAGGCTGCTAGGGGTGTGCTGCAGGCAGAGGTCACTGCTGGCCAGAGGCTACCTACATGTGTCTTTGGGGGCTGGTAGGCCTGGCCTGAGGCTGAAGCAGCCTACAGTGTCCTGCAGCACCCTGCCGGCCTAGATAGAACCATCCTGGAAACCATGCAGCAATATGGTGCCAGGCAACAGTGCCAGAGTGCTGGCAGGCAGGCACAGCTAGGCTGTGGCCTGCTCAGGGGGACACAGAGGCCTACAGTGCCCTTGGGCTTCCTGTCTGTGTGCCCCAGGGCTCAAAATGTCTGCAGACTTTTATGGTCTGCAGACAGGGGCTGCCATAGAGGCATCCCAGCCCCGGCCTAGGAGAGGCTCCTAGCCCACAGACCTGGGGGTGGCCTGAGGCTGACCTCCTAGTGGCTGGGCAGACCCTGGAGCAAAATTGCTTCTGACTCATGCCTATGCATGCACTACTGCTCAGTAACTAATCCCACTTAAATTTGCTACTTGCATTTGCAGGTAACAAATTTAAGTGGCATTAAGGGGTTTTACTGCGCAGCAAGCACATGCATGTGTAGACGTACATGCTTACTGTGCCCCTGACAGACAGTACACTTAAGAGGTGACTAAGCAGTTTATTATGGCTTTAGTAGCCCCTTGGCCACATGTTTTTGCAATTAATGGAGTGATAAAACAATAAATAAACCAGTAAATTATAATATTTTTTGTGGGATCTGATCCTACAATTGTGCCTCTTGTCATGCATGTGCAGTATGGCAGGAGGTTTCATCGGATCCCAATCTCACCTTTAACTGAACATCTGTCAGGGGGCTCCGTTATCAGGGCTCCTGCTGCTGCCATCTCTGATTTGGGTTTTTTTTCAGTGAAGGAAGTCTCACATTTATGCTTTCTGACTATAATTGGCATGCCTAGTGTAATTTAATATGTATTTAACTACATGAAAACAGAGAAGAAAGAGGCACATCAGTGTCACCCTAAAATGGACTAAAGATTTAGATAGAAAAAAGCACAGGTGCACTTTTTATATGGACTGTGCCACAAAACTACAGCAGGCAGTTCTGCTCACCTAGAGCTAAATTCTGCACAGAGTAGTGCTAGACTAAATCCATAATAAAAAAATATTGAAATCAATTGAGTTGTACCAAATTTGTGCTGATGTAAAATAGGCATACAATTATGGTTAGGAAACAAGACTAGCACTCGGAATAGCCTATATTTTATTCTCTGCTTGTCTGTGATTGGATGAGTCATTTAATTTCTCTGTACCCTGCTTTTCAACTAGTAAACAGACAATATTATTGCCTTTTTCTACTCTAAGACTACTTGTCTATTGCAATTATAAGCCTTTGGGATGTGGACTAATAGAAACACATATAATTCTGATGTAATGAAGCAAATTGGGGAATGAACATTTAAAGAGCCTACTTTGCATAAAGATTTTGATCTTGCAACATTCTAGACTTCTGTCCATCTGCATCCACCTGATGTTATCCACCTTATAGGGATAAGTAAAGGGTCTGTCTGCCTGGGCCTGGAAAAGTAGCAACAATAAAAGTGTTAATGGACTTAGGACCTGCATTTGTTGTTTACTGCACTTATTCTTTCTTATATATTTCAGTCTGGAAATGTTGAGGACTGAAAATTCTGCCACACAACTGAACTGATACATTTTGGATAACCAAAATCACAAGTTTTTAAATGGATCCCTTTATTTTAGCTTGTCTTAGCTCTGTGATATTTACTCTGATTATTATGTTGTTAATTTACTTTTATTTTCTTCCTATCCTTAATTTTCTAGTGATACTTTTAGAACGGTTTCCCATTTGTTTGTTTTTCCTCAGTGCCTATTCCAATGTAAGTGGTGGTTTTTCATTAAGAGGAAGGTTAGTGGTTTGAGTTTTGGAGGACACAGGGTGTATTTACATGAGATGCTTTACTGTGCAGTTGAGCTAATAACATGCTCAGTAAGTGTCCACATCTACACATGCAGACACTTACTGTGAGTAATTGTTTCCATTCATGGGTACATTTTCTACCTGCAAATGCATGTAGCAAATTTACTCATGATTAGTAACTGTGCAGTAGCACACCTGACTGGGAACACATTTCTCCAGGTAAGCTGGGCAGTAGGGGGTGGGAGATTGCCTCCTGCTCCCAAGAGCTGCCTGTTTTCAAATCACTAGACCCCAGGTGAGGACAATATCCCTGTGCCCTGGCAGCAGGGAGTTCATCCCTTGTTTCCCAATCATGATGAAAGAGTGGGGGCTGGGGAAATTGTTCTCAGCCACATCTCCACAATCGTGATTGTGGAGCAGGGCTGGGAATGGATTGGGAGCCTCTTGTACAGCTGGGTAGGGAACAGCTATACAATTGGCTTTGAGCCTGTTCCCTACCCAGTTCCACAATCATGGATCTGGGCAGGGAACAGGCTCCTAACCCCCACCTCATGATCATGGAGCAGAGGCTGGATACTGTCCTGATCGGAGGAAGGCCCCAGCCCCATGTCTCAATTGGGTGATCAAGGTGTGAGGCATGGAAAGAGCTGCAGGGGAGGGTCAAATCCCAGCCCACTGCCCCAATCCACCAGTGCGACAGTTAGCAGCAAGTCCCTGAGAATCCCCACCAAGATGGGGGCTAACTACCAGCTGCCCCACTGGCAGATATGGGAAAGGGGCTGAAACCTGCCTTTTCCCTGCATCTTTATCCTATTCCCCTGTCCCCATTTGGGGAGTCAGAGCCAGGAGGTCCCTGCTGCTGGGGCAGGGGAACATTGTTCCCATCTGGGCTCTGGTGGCAGAGCCTGGCCTGGCAGCAGCCACCTCTCTCCCCCAGGGGCAGGGTGCAATCTATGAGCCCCCATGCTCCATCTTCTCTGCCTGCCCCTGGGCAGGGGAACCTAGATATCCCCCCCCAGCTGCTCCAGGGTGCAGGTGCAGGGCTTCAGGGGTCAAGAGCAGACTGTTGTCAAGAGCAACAGATCTTCTCCTGCACCCCTGCATATGTAGATATCTGCTCTCAGATCTCTGCATGTGTAGAAAACGGTAGAGTGAACACATTCCAGACCAAATGTTTGTGCAGATGTGACCACAGTGTATCACAACTTGGCTTCATTAAACCCCACAATGGTAGTTTTCTAAATAAAATGATTTTTAAAAATAATGTCCTTAAAGGGTTTATTAATATATACAATGTCAATAATTGTAAAGTTGCTACAATCCTGTCTGCCATATACAACATAAGGTACTCACTGTTGTCTCATGATTGAGCCTTATGATGTGTGCTGTAACAGCTTGTTCTGTGATCAAGTTTTATACCCTTACATCTTACAGAAGTGGTCTATATATCTTATTAAAATAGCAATAACCATTACCAAAGTGCTGTGTATATCTTATTAATATTGCAATAACCATTAGAAAGGCAATCTATATATCTTGTTAATATAGTAATAACCATTAAACTATTTTAGTATTAATAAAAGTGTGTAAAAATGTCAGCTTAATATATAACACTGGTAGCTTTTGTATATACAGTACATCTACTTTAATGTTATAATAAAAAGGAAAAATATTGTTCAATAAAGTCAAAGGACATTTTGTACACAGAAAATAGTTTTAAAATAACCCTAACTTTCCCCTCCCCAAATAAACAAAAGAGTATATAGAAATATATACTATAGGTAAACATTTATATTATACATGTATGCTACTGAAATGAGTGTGATAAGATACAGGACAGTGAAATTAATTATATTTTCATGCAAAATTGAGTTACTTAATTTACACATTGTTCATTAAGCCCTCCCAGTTGAAAACTAGTCTCAGAGCTGCTTCAAATGGTCATTTATAAATAGAGGTAGAAGAAAATCCTGCCAGAATAGTGATTATTTTCTTCACTCCCTGTAACAGGGAACCCTAACCCTGTTATCAGGAAGTAGGGCAGCCCCTTTAAATCCAGAATGCTCTGGGTGCAGCTGGCTGGTTGAGAAGGGGTTAAGGATCAATCCCTACCAGCTGGTCAGGTGACAGGAAGAGGAAGGCCAGAACTATATAAACCTCAAGTGGAGAAGGCCAGAGAGGCACCAGAGAGGCAAACTCCTGATGACTATGGAGCAGCTGCTGCAGCCTCCTTGGGAAGAATATGCCACACTTTGAAACAGAAGCAAATTACATGTAAGCGGGTACTTTGTCTCTCTTATTTTTTCATTATATGGCCATAGGGGCCTATGGTTTATGTTTAATGTTAAATGCTGGTGGTTTGTGGATGAGGTTGTAGGGGAGGAGGAGGCCACATTAGTGCTGAGTGGCACTGGGATAGAAGGCTCAAGAAGCTCCACTGAACTTGGGGTGCAGCACTAGGGCCATGAGCCCAGAGTTGCTTGAAGAGAAGATAGGAGCCTTGAAGCTAGGTCCTAGTGGGTGGATTTACCCTAGTGGGTGAACAGCCCTAACTACAGAATGAGGGGCAAAGCCAGAGCGGCCTGGGGCCCCAACAGCCTGGCACCACAGGGATGCCATTTAGAAGGGCCAGTAGTCCTGGTGTCATGGAGAGTATGGAATGGATGGCCTTGAGCCCAAGTGAGTTAGAGAGTTAGAGCCTTGGGGTCAAGCCCTGCTTAGTGGGTTTTTGACTGACAGACCTAGCTACAGAGAGAGGGGGTAAACCCACAGTGGCTGAGACCGCAACATAAAGAGAAAACTATAAAACACCTGTGAGGCATGAAGCATATCAACAGGAGGTAGGAGAGTGCATTTTGCCCTTAAGGCAACAGCTCATTATCATATAGGTGGTGAGCCTGGAGCCTGTCTGGGAACCTGTGTGTCAGCCTCCATCCTTCTTAAGAACCAAGTAACATCAAGTCATGGTAGATGAGTAAAGCAGGGGAAAGCTGATCCCCAGTGGAGAAAAATTCAGCAAGACTTGACAGAATCACATTCACTGGCCTATTAAAAAAAAATGCAACTGAAGATGACACCCTGTCACATTCTTATAAATCAAATTTCACCCCCAAAAAATCTAACCAAGGCCATGGCCTTAGACTTACATTGTGTAGTTTTGCACTAATTAAAAGTATAAAGTCTGATGTCTTGCACGTTTTAGCTTCCCATGTGGATTCAGTGTTTTCTGCTGCTTAAAAATCCTGGAAATGCATCATTCTTAGAGAGACTGAGAGAAAAGTGGGAGGAAACCCTCTTTAATATACTTTTTAAAAGTTTTAAGTTATATTTTATATTTTTCCTTTTTCACATACTTCTGTAAGGTTAGATTTATGTGAAAAAGATGATACTATCTCAAGCAGAAGACTTCAAGTCTTTTCAAAGTAAGTCATTAGATTTTTTTGCTATTATTATTTTTGCAATACTTTTGTTTGCTATTATTATTTATTTGTTACAGTACATGACATAAGTCCTTATTCTGCAAAAATTTATTCATATGTCAACTTTAGTACCCTGAATAGTCCTATTGATTTTAATGGCACTTAAGTTTAAGTGAGGTTAATAACTTTTGTAAGGATCTCCTGGACCAAGTCATTTTTGATTGGATGACTTATAGTACACACCCATATCTTTCCTGATTAGCAGAGAGAGAAAGTATTTGTAAATGTTAAGGTAAAATTCTTACCTAACATTAGAGAAAAATATATCATTGTTCTGATCATAAGTTGGCCCTGCATATAAAGTGACTTATATTTTCAGGTTTGATTTTTAGCGGAGAGAGGGAGACAGCCTCCCTTCTCATCCAAAATATAAGTAAATAACTGTAGTCTTTGGACCACTAGTACTTTTACAAACTCCTGCAAGAGAATCAAATAACTACGGATAGCACCAAAGTGTTAAATGCACTAAAATTACTAAAATAAAAACTTCACTAAGTTATATATTATTGTATCTTTGTTATTGGATTTAAAGAACAAAAAACGTAATTACAAAAAGCAAGATTGCCAAGGCTTCCATTAGAACTTGACCGTTCACAAATGTTGTATGTGACTTTTTTTTTTTTAATTCTTTTATAGAAAAATAGTTGACTTATAGTTGAGACCACATGTTATTCTAGGAGATAATAAAGATGACTGAGCATACAAAACTATTAGAATAAATTCTGAAGGAATGTACAGGAGTTGCAATTTTTTTTTACCATTTAAAGTGCTTTATTTTCATGACTTAAGTACATGGCTTTACAGCACTTAAAAATGGGTACAGAACTCTAAATCAATCCTTGTTAAATGAGGTATTAAACTTGAAGTGATGTATTTTACAGTGCTTTAAATAACTTCTGTACAGTGCTCAAATTTCCAAAAATGTTACAAAAGGATTCTATTTTTTCTTATGCTTAGCAAAGAAAATTGCAACAACTTAATAACATTTTGGGTCATTACATGAGAAATATAATAAAGTGTGAGAGGTCCAATCAGTATTACTTGCATATCCGCAAACTCTTTTTAACTATTATAAGGTTATGATAACCCTATAATCTAGAAAGCCAGAGTCAAGCTCTAAGCAACTTATTTGTGTGTTCATTGCCATGATTTGTTTTTTTTCTTTTTTACCATACTCTATCAATGAATGTTTCCACATTTTGTGTGTGTGTGTGTTTTTCTTTAATACAACTCAATATTTAGGCATGTGCCAGAACAGCAAAATCTCTCTTTAGTTTGAGACCATTGCTCCTTGTCTTGTCCCCTATGGCCACAGAGAAAAACTCTGTCTCCATCCTTTATGTAAAAACCCTTCAGGTATTTGAAAATTGTTATTGGCATCCTCTTCCCCATCTGACTTTAGTCTTCTTTTCTTTGGACTAAATAATTCAAGCTCCTTCAGTCTTTCTTCATTAGTCTTGCCTCCCAGGTACCTAATAATTTCCTTGCTTTCCATGGGACGCTTTCCAAACTCTGTACATCCTTTGTGAAGTGTAGGGCCCAAAATAAGACACAATATTGCAGGTGATCACGTACCAATGCTCAATAGAAAGGAAAAAGTACTTCCTTTGATCTGCAAATGACATTCATTTTAATATAGCCCAGTATAGTGTTGGCATTTTTACCACAAAAACAAATTATTGGCTCACATTTAGCTTATGTCTCCAGTCCTCTGCAGTACTGCAACCTAGTTAGTGATTCTCTTGCCTCTGGTCGCTCCTGCAACTACTCTGTCCCAAGTGCCAGATTTTGTACTTGCCCTTGTTGAATCATCTAATTGATTTGAGGGGGTTTTGTACCATTTCTCTAGGCTAACAAGGTCGTTCTGGATCCTTGCCCTACCTTCTAGAGTATCTTCAGCTTTCTCCAATATGGTGTCATCTATACACTTCTTAAGCATGCAGTCAATCCCATCATTAAGTTTAATCACACATAAGTACATGTGTATACATGCTCATTGAGTATGATGATCCAACCAGTTATTATTCAGCTTACAGGAGTTTTGTCTAGTCCATAATGTCCTTGGGTTGTACTTCAGTCATGTGAAGTATTCCTCAATGTATCCATAGTCTAAATTATATCATAATTCTGTGCTCATACTAGGGCCTCCAATTCTTCCTGTTTGATCTTCATATTCTGCACATTATTACTTAAGAGATTATTACAAAGATCATTGCTGAGACTTCCATTATTTCTTCCCCTTACTAAGTTTTTTCTTCTGGTCCCCCAGTTCTTTCCTTACCTCTGGACTTCTGTCTTCATCCTCTAGTGAACTTAGTTTAAAGTCCTTCTCACTAGGTTGGCATTCTTTTACATGAATGTACTCTTGCCTCTCTCTTTCTGGTGGATCTGATCTCTACCCAGCAGTCCATCTTCCTGAAACACTACTCTGTTTGAAGAAGAGAAGACTTACTGGTGTCATATTCTACTCATCCACATGTTGATTTTGTGTGTCTTCTTCTCATTGTGCCTTTATTTTGACTGAAAGAATCAATGAGAACATCACCTGGCCCCCAGTGTCCTTCAGCTTTGCACCCAGAGCCATGTATTCAAGGTTGCAACATTATTTACCTGGTAGGAACATTAATGCTTACAAGGATGAGTAGGTTGGGATAGTAGTCAGAGGCTTGAATATGCCTGGGCAACCTTTCCAGGTTGTCTTGGATGTGGGCTCCTAGTAGGCAGTAGATCTCCTGATTCAATGGGACAGGCCTGCAGATGGATATCTCCATACTCTGCAGCAGGGGGTTGCCAACAAGCACCATCTGTCACTTACTATTGGTAGCACTAGTTTCTATTCTCCTTCCCTTAGGGTTGCATTGAAAGGTGGACTTCTCTGTCTGGATACCAAGCCTCTATATCAAGTACAAAAGCAGGGTGGAAGGTCATTATTTCTCCTTCTGAAAGCCTTGGACCTTTCATAAAATGATTCAGTTGTTGGTGGATTTTGGGGTCATGGGTATACACGTTAAGGTACAGTCCATCCCCATGCAACCTCTAATAAGTATATGGATATAAAGTAAGTTTCAAAGTGTACTGTCAGTCAGAACATAACAACGAAGCGCAACTATATGAACAAGATGACGTACACTGGTATTTAACTATAATCAACCATAATACCACACAGACCTGCCAGAGGTCAGTATAGGGCAGCATCAGGGCCTACTTTGGGCTCCCTGATGCTGATGTGATGGTGAATACTCTTTTCCCCTCAGTCTTTTCCCTGAGAGGGTACTCACACTATAAGGTCAGGGTGAGGAGGGTAGTACTTTACCAACTGACTGTTGAAGGGTGGGACACTCAGTTAAATGGTCAGTATCCTTTGAACCAGCTGTGTTTTGGAACACCCCTCTCTCTCACTGTCTCATTCTCCAAACAAATACACTCTGTCAATTCCCTATCAAACCTTCATGTGTCTGACATGCTCAACAACTTCAACCATCACACCACACTCCTATACACCAACCACAAACCATTCACATGCCAAAATTCTCTACAGATTCCCTTTTCTATCCCTATAGTCACACCATCTGGGAACACCAGAAAAGACTGGGGGCAAAGAGGGAGATTTACAAGCAGTGGAAGCAGGGGGAAGCCACCAAGGAGGAATATACCTCCCTGGCATGCTGTTGCAGGGAATCAGATACACAGGCCAAGGCAGGACTGAAGCTTAGGCTGGCTACAACAATCAAGGACAATAAAAAGCCCTTCTACAGATACACAGTGAGCAAAGGAAGGCACAGAGTAGCATAGAGCCCCTACAGGACAAATCAGGGCAGTTGGTGAAAGACAAAGGGAAATAAGCAGAGCTCTTCAATGAGTTCTTTGCTTCAGTATTCCTAAGTACTGGCCAAGAAAATTCTCCTAACTTGAACATAGATAGATGTTTGGGAGGAACTCAACAGCCAACAGTTAGTGCTTAGTGAAGAAGCACTTGGAGCTGGATGGGTACAAGTCAGCAGGCCTGGATGACCTCCATCCACGGGTGCTGAAAGAATTGACCAGTGTCATAGCTCAGCCATTGGCACAGCTGTTTGAACACTCCTGGTGGTCCTGCCAGGTCCCTGCGGACTGGAAAAGGGCCAATGTGGTGTCCATTTGTGAGAAGGGATGAACCGGGTAACTTTAGACCAGTCAGTCTTACCTCTAACCTCAGGAAGACGCTGGAAAAAATCATAAAAGAGTGCATTTGTGAAGGCCCAGCAGGGGAAATGATGCTGAAGGGAAACCAGCATGAGTTTGTCACAGGTAGATCCTGCCTGACAAACCTTATAGCCTTTTACAACCAGGTCACACACTACCTAGATGCAGGAGCTGAGGCAAATGTCATCTACCTGGACTTTAAGAAGGCCTTCAACACAATTTTTCATTCTATTCTCATAAGGAAGCTAGCAAGTTGTGGACTCGCTGTTTACACAGTCAGGCAGGTGGCCAACAGGCTTAGGGACTGCACCCAGAGAGTGGTGGTGGATCGGTCATTTTCAGCCTGGAAAGAAGTGAGCAGTGGTGTCCCACAGGGTTTGGTCCTTGGACCAGTGCTATTTAATATCTTCATGAGTGGTTTGGATGAGGTTGTGGAGAGCACCTTGTCCAAGATCACAGATGACACCAAGTTATGGGTGTTAAGTTAACACACTGGAGGGCAGGGAGTGTCCCCTGGATAGCATGCAACAGGATGCAATTTAACATGGAAAAATGCAAACTACTCCACCTAGGGAGGAGGAATCCAGAGCACACCTATAGGTTGGGGGATGACCTCCTCAGCAGCACAGCAGGTGAAAGGGATCTTGGAGTCATAGTTGACTTCAAGAAGAACATGTTCCATCAGTGTAACAAAGCCATAAAAAAAGCCAATCATGCCTTGTCATGCATTAGCAGGTGTATGACCAACAGATCGGTGGAGGTGATGCTCCCCCTTTATGTGGCATTGGCAAGGCTGCAGTTGGAGTACTATTTCCAGTTTTGGGTGCTGCACTCCAAGAGGGATACGGAGAATCTGAAGAAGGTTCAGATTAGGGCCACTCATATGATTAGTTGCCTCCATGAAAGAACCTATGAAGGGAGATTGAGGGATCTGGATCTCTTCAGTCTTCACAAGAGATGGCTGAGGGGTGACCATGTACCCACCTATAAGTTTATTAAGGGAGGACAACAGAGAATTGGAGATGTGCTATTTACCAGGGCACCCCTAGCAGTAACTAGGAATAATGGGTACAAATTAATGGAGAGTAGATTCAGGTTGGACATTTGGAAGAAATTTTTCATGGTGAGGGTGGCCAGAATCTGGAAATCGCTTCCAAGGGAGGTGGTACTCTCAACCTAACTTGGAGTTCATCAAGAGGAGGCTAGAGAGACAACTGACTGGAGTCATATGACCTCAGTGCTCTTCCCTGCCTGGGGCAGAGGGTCAGAGTTGTGGTCCCTTCCAACTCTACAGTCTATGAATCTATGAACCTGTCAATCACAGTCATCTGCCAATCACGGTGAAGTGCACACATTCCTTGATTTTTGTTCACTCTGCACCGGGGTGCTACACACATCACCCAACTGGTTCAGACAAAATACTGTGCATGTCCTGTGGGTGTAATTGGGTCGCTGACATCATCAAGGTGGAAAGTTCAGCTGTTCTGGAACCTTCATACCTCTAGTCTGGGTGTGCATGCCTGTGGGAGAATCCATACTAGGAATTTACTTCCAACAGCATGACCTGTGGGTGCATGGCTCAAGTGCCTGCCACTGGAGTGGTCTTCTTACCTGATTCCAGGCCTTCACATCTGTTTTCTAGCTAGAAAATAGTAATTTATATAGACAGAGTTATATATAACAATTTTCATCAGTTGAACCTTTCGCAGCCCCAGCAGAGCCTGATAAGTTGCCAGCTTCTGCTGCAGGCAGAACAGACTCAACTGTAGCTATCACCCCTGCTCTCCCTAAGACAAAACACAAAGTGTTTGTTGTGTGAGACTCCATTCAGAGTGGGACTGAGGGGACAATCTCCTGCCCTAACCCTCTAGCCTGGGAAGTCTGTTGCCTCCTGGGAGCCTGAATCTGAGACATTGCAGAGAAGATCCCTGAACTCCTCCAGCCCACTAACCCTATGCTCCTCATCCATGTGGGCATGAGTGACATGGTTCAGAACACTCCAAGCCAGGTCATGAAGCGATACAGGGATTTGGGAGTGGAGCTTAAGGGGTTGGGAGCGTGGGTGGTGTTCTTATTGATCCTCCCAGTCTTGGGCTACGGGCCAGGGAGGGAGAGGAGGATCCAGGTAGTGAACCAAAGACTGCGGCACTGGTATTATCGGGAAGGCTTTGGCTCCCTTGACCACAGTCCACTCTGGTGAGAGAGGCAGCGAGCTGCTGGGAAGGAACAGCCTCCACCTCTCTCCGCTGGGAAGAAAGCTCTTCTCAGCCAGACTGGCTGATCTGCTTCATTGGACTTTAAATTATGCCTGCCAGGGGAGGGGACTCTGCTGCTGCTGGACCACTGAGCAACCCTTGCAAAGCCAGAAGGCAAAGGTACTTAAGTGATCCCACACCTGCCCCAGCCCTGGAACAAACTGTAGGCAAGGCAAGGGCCCCCAAAGGGACACTTGCATGCCTATACACAAATGCCAGGAACTTGGGGAATAAGCAGGATGAACTTGTCCTCCTGCTAAATTCAAATAATTATGATGTGATAGGGAGAATGAAGACCTGGTGAGACTCCACCCATGACTGGGCCATGGGTATAGATGGCTATACCCTGTACAGGAGAAACAGAATAGACAAAAAGGCAGGAGTGTAGCTCTCTATATGTTAAGAAAAGCTATGCATCCCTGCAAGCCAACACTGGCACCCAGGGTAAATGACTTGAAACCCTCTGGGTGAAAACACCAAGGGGAACATGGCACAGGGGACACTATGGTGGGAGTCTACTACAGACTTCCTTCCCAGAATCAAGACCTTGACCAGAAGTTTGCCAGGGAGTTGGCTGAGGTCGCACACTCCAGGTGCATGGTTGTCATGGGAGACTTCAACTACCTAGACATCTCATATGAAGAGTGCTCAGCCAAATCCAAGCAGTTGCAGAGATTTCTCTCATGCATGGATGAGCTCTATCTGACACAGGAAGCCTACGGGCCGACGAGAGGTAAAGCACTGCTTGACCTGGTACTGGCAACCGGGGACAACCTAATCAGCAACCTAATGGTCAAAGGGAAGCTGGGTGACAGTGACCACAAGATGATCACCTTCACAATCTGCCATAAAGCTGGCAACTCAGTCAGTAATACAGAAATCCTTGACTTAAGGAAAGCTGACCTTGACAAGCTAAGGAGGCTTGTCAGTGAAGCCCTAAAGGGCCACAACTGAAAGGGGAGGGAGTGCAGGCTGAGTGGTTGCTCCTCAAGGGAGCAATCCTGGATGCACAAGCAAAGTCAATCTCATCTCGGAGGAAAGGCAGCAAAATAGCACAGCAGCTCCGCAGGGACCTAGTGAACCTCCTGCATCTTAAAAGAAACACCTACAAAGGATGGAGGATTGGATCCACCACCAAGGAGGAACACTTTGCACTGATCTGGACCTGCAGAGAGCAAACCAGGAAAGCCAAAGCTGCAATGGAACTCCAGCTAGCTACAAATATCAAGGACAATAAAAAGTCCTTTTTTGGGTATGTGGGGAGCCAGAGGAAAAGCAAGGGCAACATTGCACCCCTGATGAACCAGACTGGACAACTGACAACTGATGCCCAGAAAAGCAAACTTGCTAAATGGGTACTTTGCATAAGTTTTTCACCAGTCCCATAAGACCCCCCCTGCCCATTTATGAGACAGGTAGGCCTGGGTGAGGGAGGTCCCTTAACCTCCATAAATGCTGACCTTGTGACGGAACACCTTGAGAGGCTGGATACCTTCCAGTCAGCCGGCCCTGACAGTTTACACCCCAGGGTACTCAAGGAGCTGTCTAGCATCATAGCCCAGCCCCTTGCATGGATCTTTGAGAACTCTTTGAGCGGTCTGGTGCTCTGGTGAAGTGTCCGAAGACTGGAAGAAGGCCAATGTGGTGCCTATCTTCAAGAAGGGGAGGAAAGTGGATCTGGCAAACTACAGGCCCATCAGCCTGACCTCTATCCTAGGAAAAAATTTATCAAAGAGGCCATCCTTAACAGACTGGCTGATGGCAACATACTGATGGATAGCCAGCAGGCATCTTGCCTGAACAATCTTATTTCCTTTTACAACAAAGTGACCTATCACCTGAATAAGGGAAAGGAGATTGTTGACATATATCCTGACTTTAAAAAAGCCTTCGATCTGGCTTTAAAATCTAAAAAAAGGCAACTCACTTATAAGAATGACAAAAGAAAAAAGACAGTTTCACCTAAAGGGACAACTATTCGTTTACTAGCACATGCTGAGCTCTGATCATGGTATAGAAATATTATTTTGTTCCGAGGAAACAACCATTAACAGGCTGACCTTCACAGGCTCAGGAAATGGGTGGATGAGAACCTGATGGTCTGTTCACCAGAGCACCCCAAGGGACAATAAGGTTGAATGGTCACAAACTCCTCCATGACCATTTCAGGGTGGACATAAGGAAGAACATCTTCACTGTCCATGCCACAAAGGTTTGGAATAAACTGCTGCTAGATGTGGTTCAGGTGCCTACCTTGAACTCCTTGAGACATTTGGATATTTATCTTGCTGGAATCCTATGATCCCTGCTGATTTCCTGCCCCTAGGGCAGGGGGCTGGACTTGATGATCTTCTGAGTTTACTTCTAGCCCTATCTATAAACTCTTACAATTTCATGCATATTCCTCAGATTAATGAAATGATATTGAGCCACAAGCTAGCAAACCACCATAGGGATTCTAATTCTGAAGCTGAATGGGTTTCATTTTATTTCTTAGCTAATTTTTTAATCCTTATGGTGAGTTTGCCCCAGTCTTCAGAATAAATTTTGATGGGGAAGAGTACAGATAACCATTTAACCTGACTTTCAAAGAACTGGAGAGGAGAAACAAGATGGCCACATTTTACCTGAAAACAACTACTAAGGTCTAATTGTTTATGGTTCATGAAAAGTGAGAATGATCATAGAGTAGTGTTTGTGACTGTTTAATAGATTTTGTAGACGTTATGGCTGGAAGGGACTTTGCAAGATCATCAGGTCCAGCCCCCTGCCCAAGGAGCAGAAAGTCAGCTGGGGTCAGATCACCACAGCAAGAAAAGAATCCAAGCATTTCTTAAAGGTACCCAGAGCAGGTGCTTCCACCACTTCTGGAGGGAGTCTATTCCAGACTCTGGAGACTCGAACAATAAAGAAGTTTTTCCTTATGTCCAGTCTAAAACAGTCGTCCAACAGCTTGTGATTGTTAGACCTTGTCTTCCCTTGGGGTGTTTGTATAGTTTGTATGCAATAACAAGTAATATGCACAACAGATTGAAGAAAATATAAAAATAATGAATATATTAGTAAATGTAAAGTCTTCAGCTGAAAGAAGACAGTGGAAGCTGAAAGACCCTTTCTACTGTGGATTTTTAATAGAATTCAAAAAGACTAAAACTGGCATAATGTTATATATGCAGATTCAGTTTTGCTGTGGTATGTGGAATAAAAAAAAAAGGAAGTGGACTTAATGTGATGCATATATATTTAAACTAGAATAATATGCATTAATACAAAAAGTCTTAGCTTGGGGTCAGGGGCATCCCTTTTCCTTTTTGAGGAGGAGAGCACAAGATGAATTAATATGAAGCAATAGTTAATTGCCCTTCCATTAAATTGAACATGGCCTCAATTAATATTTTGGCAAAAGCTTATCAACATATCCCTCCGTTTCCTTTGTAATGGGTATGAATGGTGTTTAACTGAACAAGCAAGCAAATGCCAAAATCCCATCAACATAAGGATTTATGCATACTATATATAGCTCCTTCAATTGTTCTGACATGGTGCTACCCATGGGTGGCTTCAAGTCATCTTGGCATGTTCTGTATATATAACGAGGAAAAGAATGTCAGAGCTAAAAGCAACTTTAAAATGTGCAAAGTGCCAAATGAGGTAACAGAGTGGTAAAGGGATTCTGCTGTGCATAACTTAAAAATAATCTCCTTCAAAAGCGTATTTACAATAATAAAAAAAAAAAAAAAATCAATTGTCACTAGAGACAGCTTTTACGGCTGTAGCCAGACCATGAAGCTTGAACACTTAGTACTATAAAGAAAGGCTTCACTCCCAAGAAGCAGGACCTGATTGTGATGGCCTTTGTGTATCTGAGCATGAGGTGTTGGGAAAGCACTAAAGAACCCCCATTTTGTTCCCTTTCCTCTCATCTGAGACTGTCTGAGAAGCCCTTGCTGCTGTATTTCCAAGGAGGGGCCTCAGCACTTAGTCTAGGCTGAGAGAGCATCAGAGACCTCACAACAGGAGCAGTACTAATAAGGAACTGTGAGTTGCCTATGAGATGTTTTCTTATGCGTTCAGAGTGTTTGATTTTGATTATAGCCAGAATGCTGAAGTTTTTTCTGTTTCTAGTCCACCTTTAAAAATGGTTTTAGTACTAATTAGGGAGGAGATCACAACAGTGAGAACAATAGAACTTAAGCCTGTCAAGAATGGGGCCTAAGCAACAGTATAACCCAAGAAGGGAAAAGCCAGGTCCAGGTCCTTAGCCTGAGAAGAAGCAGGGAAGAGACTGAGACTGGGTCAAAGGCCCAGTGCCAGAAAGAGAGAAAGCCAGGGTCAGGAACCCACAGCCCCAAAAAGGGCAGAGATGTGGGCCAGAGGCTTACAGCCCAAGGAGGGTAGAGGCAGGGGCCAAGGGCCCATATGCCCAGGAGGAGCAGAGACTGATCAGAAGTTCCTGCACCTGACAGGACACTGTGAAAGAAGAATTGGGTTCTGAAGGTACACTGAACTGATTGATTTGTTGATACTGCAAGGCATGTGCATGGCTAGAGGGGAGATTATGAATAACCAATGGGACACAAAATGAACAGGGACATTGTGTTTAATTAGTAGGGCAGACCATCAAGATTCTGGCCCCCCAGCTCCTTTTTCTCTTAAATTTAATATCAAAGACTTGGGTTTCTCCCATTTTAGTCACCTGCCAAGACCCAGAAGACTAGACTGAAAGGTAACTAGAGGGAGATCCCACCACCTCTGGACCCCACCTTCAGTACAGAGGCACAGTCTTTTTCCTAGGAACTTTCAAACCTTTGCAGCAGCTGGATGTTGGCTACTGTTAGAAATATTATTAAAAATGCATTATCAATAGCAGATTTAGAAAAAAAAAAAAAAGAACACAGCTGCTACCCATCCTTGTCTCCTTAATGGGAGAGGGAAGGGGGGGGTTGGAAATTGAAGGGAAAAACCACCAAAAGCCCTTTGTACTGAAGGTATCACTCCCTCTCTGTCCTGCAAATTTACTATCTCTTTGTCACACTAAATCACACTTTCTTTCATGACCCCACATTCCTAAGGCTAAGATAAGAGCAAATGCCATTTTTTGCCTTCAGGATGAACCTTGAGTAACCTTGAATCCCATCCATGCACGCGTGATAACCTAATGCATATTAAGCCTACCCGCCCCGCATACTTAAGTAGTTAATTGTAATGCACATGGGATGTATGAAGCGACATGTTTACATATATGTTTGTATGAACCGGAAATGAGTTGTAAAAATTCCTCCTTCTGCACACGTGGTCAGGAGAGAGGGGATAAAAGCCTGCTAATGATTATGCTCGGGGGCAGAGGGATTTGATCTTTTGTCTTCTCCCTCTGACCCTATTTGCAAATATATACCTTTTGTATTGCTAATAAAGTGTGTCTGAAGCTGAAAGTTTTTTTCCACCTCCCAAGAAACGAACCATGATTTTTTTAATTCAACACTACCATGCCTCTTCCCCCCACACACACACACTTTACCTGTGGCAGTTTACAGATTTATGCTTTGTTTTGTGTCTGGATGGACTGTTTTGCTAAGAGGTTAAACAAAGACTTACTTCATATGGCTTGGATAGGGGTTGAACTAAACTATCTCCAGAGGCTTTTCTGGGTGCATCTACATGGGATTGCATTACTGTGCATCAGCCTAACTTACTATGCAGTACATGCATACATCTACATGTGCATACCTCACTGTTTAGTAAAAATGGCTAATGGTGACTAACTAAATCATACCTTCATTTGCAGGTATCAAATTTAGTTATCAAACTTAACAAGCAGTAATGCATATGTAGACATGACCTGGCACTAAGCGTAGTGCCAGGTCTGCCCTGCCACTAGGGGGCCATCCCCAGGGCTCCTGTGGCAGCCACTAGCTTCAGGCTATGAAACCCTGCAGCCATTTTGCACCCTGTAGCACACTTCACAGGAGCCTGAAGGAACTGCAGGACCTCTGTGCCCCACAGGACAGGCCGTGTGGTGCTGATGCCAGTCTGCCTGCAATGCTAAGCAGCTGCTGGGCCACCCGACTGCCAGAGCACCCCTCTCAGGCCAGGCAGGTACTGCTCAGGGCTGCAGGCTACTGAACCTCCTGTCTAGCCCAGTCAGCTCTCAAGGGCTGCCTCTGGCAGCAGGGCCAGAACCAGCTTCCTGCAGCTGACCTCCAGCAGTCTGCCGTGCACCTGTAGGTGCTGTGGGGCATAGCCTCTGCTTTATGGCTCCCTCTTTGTGCCCTTGCACTCGGCACTGATGGCAGTTACCCAGGGCCAGCCACGCAGGGGCCAGAGAGCGAGTTTGGGACTCAGAATGTTATCCTTAACCTCCCATCAAGGCCTATCCCTGCCTGCATGTGCATTCCCCTGCTGTTCACCTGAGGCCTCAACTGGAGCCTGAACAAAATTAATGACCTTGTGGCTCTCTGTGATGCAGAGGTCCAGAGGCAGTTTACATGGGGCAGGTAATCAAATGCCCCAATTTTTGAGGCCCTGTCAGACAGGAGGTGGGAGCAAAGGCACTCCCGGTCTACACAGTAGTGGCTCAGAAAGGTCTTGTGGGTACTCTCCCCAGAGGCCCCCAGCAAGGAGGGCAAGACTGCATCAAGCTCCTCATCCCAGTTGTTTAGGAGCCCTGCACCCCACAAGTCCAGGCACCAAGGGCTTGGTGGTAGTGCAGAAAAGACATTGGCATGCAGGGTTGGAGTGGGGTCTAGAGCTAGAGCTGCAGCAGCAGGTGCTGTCAGCAGCCTGGCCTGTCTGCCTTAGGGAGGGGGTAGGGAAGGCAGGGTACTTGTGCCCAGCACCTGGTGGGCCTCCAGCCCCAGGGAAGTGGGGAGAGATGGAGCACTTGGCCAGCAGCTACCTAGGCCTAGGTCTGGAAGGCCCAACTTATCATGGCCTCTGGGTACCCATGCACAGCTGGCCCCTAATCTGCACCAGGGGCCATGCACTGCCCAGCTTCAGCATATCTTCTCTGTGAAATGCTGCAAACTTCACAAAAGGCCTCTGTCTCTTGCCTCCATAGGATCTGCATCTGGAAGTGGGGGATATGCCACCAGCCCCACTAGAGATACCATATCAGGGTCACCACCAACCAGCACTATAGCATATCGCATGTGCCAGCAGTGCATGCAAGACCAGATGTTCCTGCTCCATTAGCTGGCAGTGGTGACCAGAGAGTGGGAAGAAAAGGTTTGGGCCAGGTAAGAGAAGGGCTGTTGGGTAAAAGATATCACCCAGGAGACTGTCCAAGAGGATGTGCATGACTGGGTGAAGTAGGAGTTCCAGGCCAAGCACCTGGTCCTGGAACATGAACACCTCCAGCTCCTCAGGCAACAAAATGACATCCAGGCCTAGGCAGTGGAGGCCATGGCCAATGACCACTGGACCCTGGCCACTGTCCTGGGTCTGGCAGCTGCATACATGCCACTACCCACTGCCCCACAGCAGACCCCTGCCTGGGCCTGGGAGGAGGTCCAACAGCACCTCCTGCCTACAGGAGCCCCTGGCACAGGTCCTGCCACAAGTCCACCACCACCCACCTGGGCCCAGGTCTGCCACTCTCCCCCCAACTCCATGCAGATGTGGAGCTGGAGGTGCCAGGAGGGCAGCACAATGGGATGCTGGCACTAGACTTGAGCAGTCATAGGGGGAACTACCTGCCCTGGAGAAGCATAGATGCCATCACATGTGTATGAGCCTACCGCAGTTGCTGAGACCTATGGGGGAATGTCCTGCCTCTGGACTCTGCCCCCAACCTATGGCTCCCCCACTCTGTGATGCTAAGACAGACTTAGACTCTTGTACATAGTCTTGAAGTTAGGAAGAAGTGTTTTGTATTGGTAGTGATGAAGGGGCTCTGATGAATTGGAAGAAGTTTGTAAGGGAGGGAGGGGTAAGAGGGCTTTGTGTTTTTTTGGGTGGGGGGGATGTGGGGGTGTTATGAGGAGAATAAAGCTTTCTTGTTTCAATGTGTGCCTATCAGGTGACTGGTGCTGGGTGTTGGTAGAGGGTCTGTGGGTTGCAGGAGAGTTGAGCTAGTAGGGGGAGTGGTCCTTGAGGTGGTACACCAGAGCCTTCTGCACCCAGTGCCCTGACCCCCACTAGCAGGCGCTCACCTCACCTGGGGCCTTGCAGTAGTAGGTCCACCACCAGCCACTGCCACCCCAATTGTGCTGCCTCTGTCCATCTGCCTCCTCTGCCCAGACTTCTTAGAACATCTCCTTCCTAGGCCGTACAAATATTGTGCAGCATACAAGATGCAACAATAGACATTAGGTCTGGAAGGGACTTGGAAGATCTTTGAGTCCAGCCCCCCCCAGAGGCAGGAAGTCAGCAGGGGTCATAGGACCCCAGCAAGACAAACATCCAAACTTTTCTTGAAGGCATTCAAAGTAGGTGCTTGAACCACCTCCAGTGGCAGTCTCTTCCAGACCTTGGGGGCTTGGACAGTAAAGAAGTTCTTCCTTATGTCCAGCTTGAAGTGGTTATGGAGGAGTTTGTAACTGTTTGACCTTGTTGTCCCTTGGGGTGCTCTGGTGAACAGATGTTCCCCCAGATTCTGGTGAACACCCCTTATAAACTTATAGGCAGCCACCAGATCACTCCTGAGCCGGCACTTTTCCAGGCTGAAGATTCCCATAGCTCTCAGCTTCTCATCATAACAATGACCTGGGGAAGTTGTTCGTGGCTATTTTGAGGCAGGCAGTGAGGAAGTATATGCAGCCTTTGAGATGACTGCAGGCATGCTCGTTGAGGGTGCAGGTCTAGCCTGAGCACCAATTAAAGTGGGCCTGGTGGGGGTCTAGGTACTCATTGTAGGACCTCAACACGCATGGAAAGAATGGGTACACTACATCCTCCATGACTGGAGGGGGGGATGATGATGCTGCCTAGCTGTGGGTCCTCCACTCCTGGTACGAAATGCCTGCTCTCCACTAGCATGTACAGTCAAGAGTTTCTGAACACACAAGCACTGTGTGCACAACCCATCCAGCTGCTACTTGCATGTGAAAATGTTTCTTGGTGATCTACAACCAGCTACAGGACCATAGAGTAGAACCCTTTGCAGCTATAATGGGGCAGTCTCTGTGAAGCAAGCAGGTGCCTATTCAGGGCTGTGATACACTGGATGAAACCCAGTCCATGGAACCCAGCAACCACCACCCGAGGGTCACAGACCTGGAGGATGGTGTCTGCCAACATGTCCTGAAGGACACCACACACCTGCAGGATGGCCTTGCACTCACTGAACTTCTACACACTGCAGCCTAGTGGGCATGGCCAGCTTAAGTAGTGTCAGGGCCAGGTGGATGCTGTCAGTTGCCTGACATGCCAACTACATGCTAATGTCCTGGCCCTCTAGGTGGGCCAGAGCTGGAGGAGTAGGTTGGCAAAAGTGGCTTGAGCCATCCCAAAGGTGTCAGCTCACTGCTTGTCATTCCAGTCCTACTGTACCAGGCACTATCACCAGTTCCGGCTGGTGTGACGAGCCCAGAGGTGGTATAGCTAGAGGCCTAGAAGGATGACTGCAGCCTTGGCAGTGGCCTTCTGGAGTTAATCATCAGCATCACCATGGTTATCATAGGTGACTTCAATTACCCAGACATCTTGTGGGAGGATCACTCAGCAAAATCCAAGTAGCCACAAAGCTTCCTCTAGTGTGTGGATGACCTCTACCTGACTCAAGAAGTCTACGGGCCAATGAGAGGCAAAGTGCTGCTCAACCTGGTACTAGCTACTGGGGATGACCTAATCAGTGACCTAGTGATCAATGGGAAGCTGGGTGACAGTGACCATGAGCTGATCACCTTCACCATATTCTGTAAAGCTGGCAAGTCAGTCAGCAACACAGAAGTCCTTGACTTCAGGAAAGCTCACTTAGACAATCTCAGATGGCTTGTCAGTGAGGCCCTAAGAGACCATGAGCCCAGGGAAAGGAGAGTTCAAGAAGAGTGGTTGCTTCTCAAGGGAGCAAACCTCAATGCACAAGTTAATTCTATTCCAACTCAGAGGAAAGGCAGCAAGAGGGCACAGCAGCCGCCCTGGCTCTCCAGGGACCTAACAGATCTCCTGGGGCTAAAAAGAAAGGCCTACAAAGGATGGAGGACAGGATTGACCTCCAAGGAGGCTTATTCTGCACTTGTCTGGTTCTGCAGGGAGCAAACCAGGAAAGCCAAGGCTGCAACTGAACTCCAACTAGTTTCGAGCATCAAGGAAAATAAAAAGTCCTTTTTCAGATATGTGGGGAGCCGGAGGAAAAGCAAGGGCAACATTGTACCCCTGCTGAACCAGATGGGGCAACTGGTTTCCCTGATGCCCAGGGAAAAGCCAACCTATTAAATGGGTACTTTGCATCTGTCTTTCATCAGTCCCATGGGACGCCCATGCCTGCTACAGGACAGAGAGGTCCGGGTGAGGGAGATCCCTTGCCCTCCGTTAATACTGACATCATGAAGGAACACCTTGAGAAGCTGGATACCTTCAAGTCAGCCGGCCCTGACTATCTACACCCCAGGGTACTCAAGGTGCTGGCGAGCATCATAGCCCAGCCTCTGGCACAAATCTTTGAAAACTCCTGGCACTCTGGTGTAGTGCCTGAAGACTGGTAGAAGGCCAATGTGGTACCTATCTTCAAGAAAGGGAGGAAAGTGGATCAGGCTAACTATAGGCCCATCAGACTGACTTCTATCCTGGGGAAGATCTTAGAAAAGTTTATTAAAGAGGCCATCCTTAATGGACTGGCCGACTCCAACATCCTAAGGGATAGCCAGCATGGGTTTGTTGCTGGTAGGTCTTGCTTAACCAATGTCATTTCCTTCTGTGACCTATCACTTGGACAAGGGAGAAGAGATTGATGTCCTATATCTTGACTTCAAAAAAAGCCTTTGATCTGGTATCCCATGATACCAATTGTGGCCTTGGGTTCACCACGATCCACTAGCTGGAAAATTGGCTTCATGGTTGGACCCAGAGGGTAGTAATTGATGGCAGTCACTCATGGTGTCCTGTAACCAGTGGGGTCCCCCCAGGCTCTGTCTTTGGACCCATATTGTTCAACATCTTCATTAATGATGTGGACATTGGAGTCAGGAGTGGACTGGCCAAGTTCGCCGATGACACCAAACTTTTTGGGGCAAAGCATCCACACCGGAAAACAGGAGGGTGATCCAGACTGACCTGGACAGGCTCAGCAAATGGCTGGATGAGAACCTGGTGGTGTTTCACATCAAAAAAGGCAAGGCTTTCCACCTTGGGAGGCAAAACGTGCAGCACCTTTATAGGCTCGGCAGTGCTACACTGGCTAGTACTACGAAAGAAAGAGACTTGGGGGTCATCATTGACCACAAGATGAACATGAGCCTGCAATGGAATGCTGCGGCTAGTAAAGCAACCAAAACGCTGGCTTGCATCCATAAATGCTTCTCAAGCAAATCCTGGAACGTTATTCTCCCCTTGTACTCGGCCTTGGTGAGGCTGCAGCTGGAGTACTGCATCCAGTTTTGGGCTTCACAAATCAAAAAGGATGTGGAGAAGCTTGAGAGAGTCCAGAGAAGAGCCACGTGCATGATCAGAGGTCAGGAAAACAGACCTTACAATGACAGGCTGAGAGCCATGGGGCTCTTTAGCCTGGAAAAGAGCAGGCTCAGGGGTGATCTGATGGCCACCTATAAGTTTATCAGGGATGACCACCAGTATCTGTGGAAACATTTGTTTACCATAGTGCCCCAAGGGATGACTAGGTTGAACAGTCATAAACTGCTACAAGACCGTTTCAGGCTGGACAAAAGGAAGAATTTCTTTACTGTCCGAGCCCCCAAGGTCTGGAACAGTCTGCCAGCGGAGGTGGTTCAAGCACCTAAATTGAACACCTGTAAGAGTAAATTGGATGCTTATCTTGCTGGGATCCTATGACCCCAGCTGCCTTCCTGCCCTTTGGGTGGGGGGCTGGACTCGATGATTTTCCAAGGTCCCTTCCAGCCCTAATGTCTATGAAATCACTGGCAGCAGCAGCTGTACAGCAGCAGGACCCTGGCAGGCAATGTGGTAGTTGGCCAGGTGTTTGCTGAATGTGGGGGAGCCAGGCAGAGTGCGATGGCCACAGGCCAGGTAACAGAAACTGCAGCAGACCCTCTGGATGACCAATGCCACCAAAAGGATTGGGGGACCCTGTTCCTTGCTGGCAGGGCCAGGGGCTCAGGAATGCAGAGGGGGCACAAACAGAGCTACCACATGCTGACACTGTGTGCCCCATGCTGTTCATCTGTGCACAGGCAGTGGCTGCCCAGAGAGCACTGTGTGGGACAATGTTTTAAAGATGTTTGCCAAGTGCTGGCAGCTGGGCCTGGCTTCAAACAAGGCTGGCAAGTGCAGGTGGCTGGTGCTGGAGACTAAAGCTCCCCCTGGTGGCCACAGGGGCCCATGGAAGGGCTGACAGGACCTGAAACTAAATTTAGACACCTACCCAAATTTGCTTACTGCACATTAAGTTAATGAGCAGTAAATCTAGTTGCAACTAAATGCACGTGTAAATGCACCCTTTGAGCCCTACTCAAAGTGTATGAGTCTACGATAAGTGCTTTATCTATCATAATTATGGCAAATAAAAGTAATTTACTAACTTGTTCTTCCTAATAAAGGAAAGAGAATATGGAGGGGGGAGGCTTTTTTTCTAAGCATTAGTATTTTATTTGGTTGGCAGTGGGATTTTTATGCTGCAGAAGGACAGAGGTATTCAAAAACATAATTGTTTGTATAGAAAATAATACAAAAGAAAAAAGATTATCACAAAGCAAATATTTCAAAGAAACAACTTTTTTCTTAGGCCAGCTTTATACCAGTGTTTGGGTTTTTTTTATTAACTTCTGTAGAAGAAGTCCTGATTTACATTAATATAAGTGATAGCAAAATCACTTTCTAAATTTATCAGAGTAGCTTCAAAGAATATTACACCTTGGTTCAAGTGACAGAATAAAAATAAAATAAAGAGTGGATGCAGTAAAACAGGAAATGTTAAAAGGAATTATTAATCATGTAATATACAAAAGTCAGGAATAGGAAATCCAAAAGCCCACTTGGCTGCTCTGACTAGATATTCTTTATGCGAGAAACCTTCTAAAGGATTCTTTAAAATTTGCTGATGTTCAAGGTGTTTGTTTTAACTGTGCAATGAATGGTCCCCTTTACATAAAATAACCTTTTTTTGCCTGTTTTTGAACTGTATTGGATAGAAAGGGCAAGGTTGTGACTTTAAGCCATAGTCTGAATTCAAGGGCAGATGGAAATATTGCTCCCTAATGGAAGCCACGGAAGCAATTTTTCAATTCAAGGGCAGATGGCCTAAATCTGTAAGCTGGAAGTGTCTTCAATATGTAGGACCAGCTGTAACACAGGATCTTTTCTGCTACTGACAGTATGTGAAATTGATGACTGTGCCTTGAAGACAAGCTCCTGAGAGGCTGGAAGAGCAAAACTATGAACCTTATAGGCACAGCACTGGAGTCAGGGAGGACATTCAGACTTGGGAAGAACTAGAAGCAGGAACTCACTGCTGGGAGCAGAGAGAAGCAGTGCAGAGAACTGGAGAGAGACCCAGGCTCTGCTAGATGAAGGTGCTCCCTGTGCTGAGTACAGAAGTAACATGGGAGAATGGAAGACCTGCAGTGGGACTAGGAGGACCTGAGCTGGAAGAAGTCAATAGAATTTAACAGAAATCTGAGCAGAGGTTAGAGAGAGGCACCCCAGCAGCATTTGGTTGTGTTTTGTGTTTTGGTTTTTGTTGCTGTTTAGGCTGCAAGGCATGAGTGGCTGAAGTAGAGGAAAGGAGACCACTGATGATGACCTACAAAGGGGCTTAGATTATTCTTAAATTAATGGGCTGTCAGAGGCCCAGTGATCTGTGACCACGATGTCAGACCACAAGTGATGGTGTGGGACAGGGTACCCAGGATAACAATTCTGGTTCTCGGGAAGTAATCTCCCAGAGTTAATAATAACAATAAATGTATGGCAGGTGAGGACTGGGTCATACCTGCAGTGAGACTGTAAACTGCCTTGACATAACTGCCATTTTTTTTTTTTCAAACGGACACCATTAGCTGCAACCAAAATGAGCACAGAGGCAAATTAAACAACTTGCAGGCAAAACAAAGCATAGATAGCTGTAGAATACAGAAAAACAAGATAGACTAGAGAAGCAAAACAAACGAAAGGATGACTTAGTTGGTGAGAAGGTAGTTAAAAAGATATGGGCTGAGAGTGACCAATTGAGGTAAAAGCTTCTGTAAAAGGTAGTTGGTGAGGATCTATAGCATGACCATATATGAAATATACAGAAGAGGGCTGTCAAAGGGTATAAAAGCCTAAGGAAAAAAATTGAGTTTGCAGAGCTGTGACCAAGCACAGCAGTCAAAATTATGACCCATGGTGCTGTGAGAATCCCTGGCCAGATGAATCTCATGCATTGTTCAGAAGTCTTGTTGTTCAGAAATACCTTTACAGCCTATTTGAGGTTTTGCTTGAGGGGTGGCATTGCTTAAGTGTTCAGTAAGTTAGGATTTTAGACTGGAATAGTCTCACAGATGATTTTTTTCCATTCACATCATTCTTAAAATTAAGTACAACAAGGACAGGGTGGAAGGGCGGGTGGACAGAAGTGGACACAAGGAGGTACTCTTCTTGCTGCAAGCATCAGATTCCCATATACCAGATCAAACTTTATATTAAATATTTGTGGCCAGATTTATCTTCTGCTGGTTTTGTTATGGAATGATTTTTTTTCACCACCAATACCACTGGTTGACATGTTTTAGGATTTAGTTATTTCAGAATAAATCCAAACATTTTTCTCACATTCAGATGGTGCTGATTGACCTAGTTATTAAATAGTTACTAAGTAATAAAGTCACGCCACACAATTTAAAACTGTCATCTGTTTCACAATCATCTTTCAGCAAGTCTAGTTGATAAGCTTTCTTGTCTCAAACATTTCTTTTTAAAGTTTATGTTCTTTCCACAATCTGTGACTTAATGTTATTTTTTCTATTTAATTATATGCTAGTCTAGTTTGCACATTTATTTTGATGTTTTGGCATTTGACTGCTAATTATTTTAATAGTTCTACCTTTTCATCACTCAGGTATCCTACGTGTATTTAGGATGTTAACCTAGCTGCATCAAAAAGCAGATTCTGATTCTGGTAAGTGATTTGTACATGCTATTATTCCATAATTAGAAAGACAAATTAAATAAAAACCATGAAGTGAAATAAATCTACAGTAGAATCTACATGAGGTGCGACAGCAACTGTAGTTTAGATAACTATTCTTTCTCATTTGCTGGTTAGCAATTTCAGTACCTATGCCTAACTGGGTAGTAACTTTTTGTTCTGAAATGCAATTCCTATTTTTAGAATTTGCACTACTGTTCAGATTCAAGAAAGTATGGTCGGTTTATCCTTTTTTTCCATCTGAGAGTCAGAAAATGTTATAAACACAAATTCTCCCTAATCAAACACACAAAATATTAAATCTGACTGTCTCTGGTAGCACTGGGAGAGAGATTAAAATTGATCTCCTTTGACTTTCCCCTAAAAGTTTAAAGTTCCTAGAGGGTTGAATTGATTCCACTTTAGTACAAATATAATGTAAACCTTCCACTGTGTAGATATTTTGTACCATAAAATACTTTGAACTGTAAAGTCTGAAGCTTGGGAAATCTCACTTTCATCATGTTCCTTTTTTTATATATATGTTGGGTATATTTAATCAACTTTATTGTTGGTTTCCATTGCTGAGCACATGTTGCTTTTGGCAGCAACTTAAATGACAGACAATGTATTTCAGTAAGGTTTCCTTGTATGCAAATGTCAGATGATTCATATATATGTGTGTGTGTGTGTATATATGAATATATGTGTGTGCATACAGGTATATATACACTTGACTATAAGACAAGTTTTTTTCCCAATCAACATGGGGGGAAGAGGAGGGAAGCCCCCCATCTGACATTTGCATACAAGGAAACCTTATTGAAATGACAGACAATGTATTTAAGTTGCTGCCAAAAGCAGCATGTGCTCAGCAATGGAAACCAACAATAAAGTTGATTAAATATACCCAACATCGAACATGACTATTAAACACCCATATAGGACAAATATACTAATGTGAACCCACCACAAGAATTGATTTTAATGCAGCCCATCTGAATAAAATATATTGTAGTACCCATTGTCCTCAGTGCTCACTCATTTTCAAGTTATTCAGAGTCACTACATTTAATATATTTTGACTTCCTCTTCATCCCAACAGCTGAGCTGTGCCTTTCTTTCCCATTTTCAATAGGGCTTGGTTGCTATCGCGGGCCAAGCTCATGGCATGGTGGCTCCATTAATCTTGGAGTTACTGTCATGGGCTCCCCCATCACTGGGGGAGAATGGTTCCATCAGCCCCACCATTTACTCTTGATAGCTGAGAGATTAAGAACCTTAGTTTTAATTGTCATAGATTTTGCCTCCCATTGTTTGCTGCTGACTGGATGGGAGGCAAAAACCACAGCATATTTAAAACTGTGGTTTTTACTTCCTGGCCATCAGGAGCAAGTGGTGAGTGGCAGAGCTGACAGGGCCCCTCTGCCAATCAGCACTAGGGAGGTACATGGGGGGAGGAGCTGCTTTATTATTAAAGGCCCACAATTTTAAACCATGCCTTATCAATCAGTGGTGTTTTTTTGTTTTTGTTTTTGGGGGGGGGGGTTGCTTTTTAAACAGTCTTAAATGTCTGAAAAACCCCACCAAACAGGGCCCCGAACAGTTTACTCTCTGCTCCCTGCCCCACCTGTCACATATAATTAATGTGGTCCTGCCCTCCATGATATGAAGCTAGACCAAGTTGTCCTGTGCCTCACCCGCATATAAGTTTTTGGAGAATCCTAGGACTTGTGACAAAAACACCCAGTTCCAGTCATAAGTTGGGGAGGGGGGTGGATAATTAGCACATGAATCCTTTGGGGGGGGCAGCGTTATCTGCAGTACACTCACATACTAAGCAGTGCTGAGCTGTGCGATCAACGTAGCTTGAAATTTTGTTGTCTCAACTGGGACCCAATCTAATTAACTATATGGTAAATTATGAACCTTTTGGATTTGAACTAATGTCATGCATAATTTGTACTATATACAAATAGGTACAGAAGTGCTGCTTAGAAGTGTGTTTCTGGAGTAACTGTGCTAAAACTTCTAGGAGTTTTAAGAAAAGTAAACTGCATCAATTCTAGATGAAATAATTCTATAGGTACCTGTAGTAATTTATCTATAAGCAAGTTACTACAGATAAGTTTATTTCTTTGTCATCGTTTTCAAATTTGTTTTTCACTTCCATGTGCTCAGGGAGAGCAGGGTCTTACATTAAAGAAGGGGCTGCAAGGGGAAGAAGTTGGAGGGGCAAAGGTCAAGGGGGCCACCTAACCACTCCCACAATTTATTTCCCCTGCAGTAGGAGTGGAAGGGTAACAAATTAATTTAGAGGTAAACCTCCAATAATTGGGATCTCTACCTCAAAATTACAATTTTTCCATATATAGAATCTAATTATTGGGGGATTGTCTTCTATTCAGGCTTACTGTATATTTGGGTAAATATGGTACAAACACATGCACACTGAAACTATAATTCTGCATTTCAGTGTTCAAAGAATGTAATTAAGAACCTAGAGGTATTTGAAAAAAACACCAAAACAAGTTATGTGCTTTAACCTTATAGATTTCTACGGGACTTAGATGCCTAATAGGGCTGTGCTAAGCTTTGGTCACCAATTTGATTTGAATTCAGGGATTCAGTTCCCAAATCAGGCAGTATCTCCTCTGAATCAAATCGGGAGACCAATTAAAAGCTCCAAATTAATTCAAAACATCTGAATCGATTCAGAAAAGATTCAGTGGTCCTGACACACTTGCCTCCAGCTGGTAAGTGTGTTGGCGTTGGGTGTGGAGGAGGGAGGGATTGGGGCTGGGACAAGGTGCCCAGCTGCAGCAGGGGACATAGGATTCAAGGAGGGTGCTGGGTAGGCCTGGGGATGTGGGAGCAGCAGCACTGGAGTGGGGGCTCTCCTCTGCTGCCACTTGCCCAGCTGGGGAGGGAGGGCAGTATGTGGATGTGGCTCACTCTGGGTGGAAGGGGTAAAGCAGCAGCAGGGCATAGCCCCTGCTCCCAGCACTGCTGCACCCACATCCCATACTCCCCCATGCCAGGTGGCAAGTGGCAGCAGCGCCCGTTCCCCCATGCCAGAGGGGCAAGCGGCAGCAGCACCTGCCCCCCCCCCCCGCCTGCTGGCAAGTGGCAGCAGTGCAGAGACCCTGCTCCCAGATCTGATGCAGGCACAGCAACACTTAGAGCAGGGGCTCTGCCCTGCTGCCGCTTGCCCATTTGGTGCGGGGGAAGCACAATGCAGGTGCGTGTCACTCTGGATGGAAGGGGGCAAGTGGCAGGAGAGCATAGCCACCATTCCCAGTGCTGCCACACCTACATCAGCACTGGGAGCAGGGGTTCTGCCCTGCTGCTGCTTCCCAGGCAGTGCAGGGGTGTGTGGGATGAGGGTGTGGCAGCTTTGGGAGTGGGGGCTAGGCCCTGCTGCCATTTGCCCCCTTCTGCCTGGAGTGAGCCATGCCTGCATCCTACCCCACCCCACCAGCTGGGTAAGTGGCAACAGGGAAGAGGCCCCACTCCAAGCACTGCTGCACCTACATCCCACACCCCCCTGCCGCCTCCCCCAATAATGCAACCCCCCCATCCTGGCTGGGCAGCTAGTCCCAGCCCCAGCTCCAATCCCTCCCTCCCCCATGCCCCTTCCTTCCTTCCTTCCCCCTTTTCCCTCACCTCAACAGATTTACCAGCTGAAGGCAACTGTGTGAGCTGCCCTGTTCAGTTTATGGCCAAATCTCTGAACTGGCGCCAATTCTTTTGGATCTGATTTGGATGAATCTGAATCCAAAGCGAATACTTGTCACTTTGCACAGACCTAGTGGCTAACCTGCTTGCATGCTTTTGAAATTCCCTCTAGACTTCAAATATTTACCTTTAGACACCTAAATGTCTTTAAAAATATAGCCCTCAACATTTGTATGTTTTGTAATCCATATTATACTGCTAAAACTTGTAGGGTAAAGTTTTTTAAAAACATCTGAGTTTGTTTACACTCCACTCATAAGTTTGAATATATGAAGCCCATATTATCAGTTAGTAGCCACTGAAAGTAAGAAATATTTTTGACTCGGTCTAAAAACAACTTAAATTCTTGCTCTAATGAGTTTTGGATATTGTAATGGGTAAAAGTTTACTTATGCTTTCAGAGAATCCTCTCTCTGTTCTAAGGAGCTGAAATGTCCTTGGGCACACAGTACAGATAGTCACCTAATTAATAGGCAGTAGTCTTCTTCAAATCTACTGTCATATTTGTTTAAATGGGATGATTCCCTTGTTCCCTTCAACCTACAAAGAAAGTCTGAATACCAGATTACTTCACAAAATTTAGATCTGGAATAAGAAAAGGAAGGATATGGCATGTTTGATCTCTGTCAGTTCCTTTCTACCTCATAATGTTTTGGGTTTTTTTTCTTTTCTCTATTGATTTGAGTACTTCTTTAATTCTGTGTTTGCATAATTCTCCTTCTTAGGCCTTTTCTACACATTACAGGTATTGTGCAATTAACCAGTTAATAGCACAATTATCTGGACACCAGCTAAGTGTGCAAAGTAGCTATCATGCCATAAAGAGCTCCAACCACCTATAAAGGTAGATCTCAAAAGTGGGGATGTCTACATGTGCAGTTAAGGTGCATGAATACCTCTGGAGCTTATTGTTCCTGGGCATGCCATCTGCATGTGCGCATGAGACCATAGCACATTGAGCCAGGTCACACCAGCCCTGGCTGGCATGGGCCCTGGGGTCCCACAACCCCTGGAAGACCTTTGATTTAGTGGAAAGCCAGAATAAAGTCTTACACATAGAATCATAGATAATCAGTATTGGAAGGGACCTCAGGAGGTCGACTCTGCTCCTCTGACAGCAGGTTATTCCAGTCCCCAGAAACCCCTTCAGAGCCAGGGAAGGACATGACAGCCCAGACCTCAGTCAGACCAAAGGAATCTACCTTCGTCCCCTCAGCTTTTTCAGTGCCTAGCACTTGACCTGCAGCTTCCCCCTGCCCCCAAACCCTGCATCTTCATGCCCTGCCCAGTCTTCCTGATATAAGGGAAGACTGGACCACACCATGGGACTTTTTCAATATCCCCAAAGCAGGCGAGAATTTTCCCTTGCTTCTCCTCAGTGTTCAGAGACACCTTCACTCCCCTGTTCTCCCTTTCCCTACTCCAGTCCTCACCTGCCACTGCTGCTTTCTTTTCTGGTCCAGGGGCAGGAAAGTTCCTGTCACAGGAGCTTCAAAGCCACTGTTTTTCATGCTAGTGGGGCTAAACAGAGGCTGGGCTTAGAAGCTTATAGACAGCACAGAAAGCAGCAGCATTAAGTGGGTGAAGGGGAGGGGAGGGGAGGACATCCCTCTAAGCTCAGAGGAAAAGGTGTGGGAATTCTTAGCTGCTTTTGGGTTTATAAAAGTCCTCAGATGCTGCCAGGGTACCTTCTGTCTGTATTAGTTGTGAGTGGGAGGGGTGTGGGAAAGTTGGATGGAGTGTATATCATCTCTGCAGCACAGATTTCTGCTCTCCCCACCCCCTTTCCAAATCCTGAATCAGCCCCTATACACATGGCTGTACGTGTCACCAGGTTTAAAAGTAAATTCAGCAAAATAATATTTTCATCTTTTTTTAGCTCAGATATGATTAGCAACATTAGCTCATTCTTCCGAGTGCTCTTTAGGCTATGACTGTCTCATAGTCTCAGGGTAACAAAGAGCAACTAGTCAATTTTGCCTCTAAGAAGAATGAGAGGAAACCGTGCCCAGCTGATAATGAATGAAGGTGTTTCTGGGATTTCAGTAACTGAAGCACATCTCGGTTCTTTGGCCCTGGCAGGGATATAAGAAAGGGCTGGTTGTCAGCATTATTGATTATTACAATCTTGGGACCTCTTGTAGAATTTCTTGAGACTTTCCGGAATTGCACATTAGGGAATAAAACATGAGGCCTTTATATTATGTAGTTGATGCCAATTTAGTGCTAACTCAAAAAAAAAATCAATAGTTTATTTTAGGAAACATTTTTAATGATGTTTCATTAAAGCCTAATGACAAAGATTTAGCAAAAAAAATTGAAGTATTTCCCTAATTTTAATTCTGCCCTCAAAGATTATAATATAAATAAAATGTGTAATGGCTATGAGAAGGCATTGCAGTACTTGGATATACTGTTAAACAAAGAACTAAGAAATTACAGTTAAAGACAATATCATTCCAGTAGTCCAATCATTGATGTGGAGCAAATTAATGCTCTCATTGCAATGTTGAACCCAAACTGTCAAGGTGATAGCAGTTCTTAAGCTGTATTACTTAATATGCTTCAGTTAAAATGTCACTGGCTTCAAAATAGGTTAGAATATCTTGAAAACCTTCTTATGGGAAAGAAAAAATTGGAAGCTCATAAAATAAAAAGTAGAATTTGAACTTCCACATTACAATACTAGATTATGTTGCAGATTGACTCTTTCATGTCCCAGTTCTAGAATTTTTACTTCTCCAGTTCTATCCCGGTTTGGTGTACTACAAAATCCATTTTCTGAGAAAATTAAAGTATAGTAAGGATGCTTGCTCAGAAGAATACAAATTGATCTTCTTTTGCCAGAAATCATATTTCTTCTTTCATCTGAAGCAATGCTAACATAAATTTTCAGGATAAGTTGCATGATTAGGATGCAATATGAATCAGCTGGGGTTGTTCTCTTGAGGATTTCTGCCTAGAGATTTTATTTGCTAGCTTTTATTTTTAAATGTTTTTAAATAGAGGAGCAATCAACAATCTAAAATTAATATTATATTACATTATTTGAAATCTTACTTGTTGAAAGTACCTTAGCTACCTTTTCAGGCTATTTCAATACTATAGTTTATCAATCCCATGTAGTCACAAAAGTGTATGTTATATTTCTTGAATTCCTGTATTTCTTAAATTATTATGCTCTAAAGAGAAATGTTATATATTTCAATATATTGGAAAATGTTACAAGATCTGCTAATGAGTCTAAAATCAGTGCATTAGACCCTACTATACTTTTTCAAACATGATTTCCTGGAACGCAGTGTGAATTGGCAATATAGGAGTGAGTGTATAGATACACAAACAATTAAAAATGTCACAGATTGGGAACCAGTTTCCAACTGGGTGAGATGCTGTGTCTCTGACACTAGGGGCTGGAAGTAAATACCTAGCCAACCATGCCTCACAGTGGGAGAGTGGGGCAGGAGTTTTTCCATCCATGCTTTTATGGCCCTGTAGCATGAACTGAACTAATGTAGCTGATGTTAACATAGAGTGTAATAATAGTGAAATACAACCATGTTAGTCCTGTAAGCAACTTGAAAACTTCATTTTGTATCCTTCTGCTTGACATAAGTGAATAAACTCTGCATAGCTTTTATGTATGTGTGTGTGCAAAAGTCTGAACGGTGAGAGAATGGCATAGAGACAGGAGAAGAAGATTTAACTGTTTATGTAAGCAACAAGGCACCAAATGTAATTTACCACTCAGTAAACTAACGAATAAATGGCTGAAGAATCCCTTTTAGGCCCAAGGCACAAAAGATAACAAGGAGAAAGAATGCACTCATACTGCCAGGCGGGCAGCAAAAGCACTCCAGGGCTAAGATAAGCTGAAGACAAAAGAAGAACAACCACAAGAACAGAAGCTGGGTATGGAAAAACCCCAAAGCACTGAAACAAAGGATGCCAATCCCTATAAAAGAACACTTCTTGAAAATGCCAAGTTGGGTGAGTCTCTTTTTCTACTGCTGTTTCATTGGATCACAGATGCATCTGTTCACCCCACTCCAGCTGTTATCTTCAAATCTGCTATCTTCAAATCATCATCATCTACTCAATAAGCCTGGGTTGGCCACCCTGGGCTGATATTGAGCAACTATTGTTTGTAACTACAGCTGGTGAATGTGAGGATAATATGGTTGTTTTGTGTATGGGTATGCCTGTGTATGATGATTTGTGTGTGTTTGTATGAATGGTGTGTCCAAACCTGTATGTCTAACTCATGTAATCAATAAACGCAGCACCTTGCTTTATCCCCCTTTATAAAGTCTCGATCATGATTTTAAGCAATTGACAATTTGTGTAACAGCTCCAGGGAGGAGTGTCCAGTGCCTGGGGATGTTGCCATTTTTCTCCTTTCTGTTGTTTCCTAAACATGACTTCAGTAATCTTCAAAAGTCTACACATGACTAAAATCTACAGCCTATTTGCCTCACTTTGTGGAGAGGGGTAGTGCTTATACTTGCACTTCTTAGGTGTGTTTACATGTGCATTAACACACCTTAGTTAATGCTCATTAAACATAACACTAATTCTCAATATTGAAGCATTAATTCTCAATGTCACCAAAACTTTTTGTCCCTTCCCTCCCCTTTTCTGTTCATTTCTTGTTTAAAGTCAAATGAACAGAAAAGGGGAAGATGGGGACAGTAAAGTTTTGGCTACATATCAGTGGCTAGTTGCAACAATGGGGGTGTATGTGCACATGCATGTGCATGTGTGCACATGTGTTCATGTGTACACACACATGTATGTGTATGTTTAGGGGTGATAAGCAATGAATTGTGGGATGCCAGACCAATTCCATAGTAACCTTGCTGTCTAGATATAACACTGAAACCATTCAAAGTGAAGCAATTACATTTTGAACTATTTCAGGTGGACTTTAACCGTTTTAACAAGTTTATTTACAGAGCACAACATATAACATTAAATATTTGCCAGTTGCCAACACAACTTTTCTTCAATATTGAGAATTAATTGACTACAAATAGTGCAGATTAATTATCCTTGGCTGTGTAAGGAGATTGATCCATAGGGAAGCAGAAAGAGAAAATTCATGTCTCAAGAATTAAAAAAAAAAAGGGGGGGGTGTTAACATGGTAGAAAATTTTTTTTTTTACTTTAACATCATTTTTTTTTAGTCTTATAAAAACCAAAGAATTTTTCTCTTCAGCAGGAGCTTCTACATGAGACACTAGTGCAGTAGCAACAAGCTACTTCACAGTAGCTCATCGTTACCACACAGTAGCATTGCTGACACTAACCATGACTTTTTTTTTCACCATGCTTCTTCCTGTTAGCATTTTTACCTTTAACAGATACTGGGAACACAGGGCACCTATACACGTGCATCAAGGCTGCTTTGATGCACTATAAATAGAGGACATTGCAGCAGACTCAATTATATAAAAGCTTGTGTGTGGGAATTACTGTACTCCAGAAGATTCCAGCATCACATGCCTCAGTGCCCCTGCACTGAAAAATGGTGGCAGGAACGCTTTAACTAAAGCTCATTCAAGCTTTAAAGAACCCCTACTGCCATTTTTTGGAGTGGGGATGCTAAAACGTAATGCCCTGGATGCTTTAATTAGAGCAGCTCCAAAAGCTGCTTTAATTAAAGCACCCCTCCTGCTCCTGGAGCATGTTAATAAATGCCCACAAGTCTTCTCATTCAACAAGACATCGTATTGATTATAGTTTAGGCCTGAATGCTTATAATTTTGCCTTATTTTTTTCATACATATATTACAAATAGTACAATAATAATACAATAGGTAAAATTCTCTGAGAAATAGGTAAAATTCTCTGAGAAAAAAAGAGGATGAATGGAACCAGTTCAGAGTGATTCTGTCCATACTTTAAAAGGTCTTTCAGTTGAAGTAGTATAATTTTAGAATCATACAAAATTAGGGTTCGAAGGGACCTCAGCAGTTAATCTAGTCCAACCCCCTGCTTAAAGCAGGACCATCCCGAAATAGATCATTCCAGCCAGGGCTTTATCAAGCTGGGTGTTAAAAAACCTTCAAGGATGGAGATTTCACCATCTCTGTGGATAACCCATTCCAGTGCTACACCACCCTCCTAGTTGAGAGTTTTTCCTAACATCCAACCCAAACTTCCCTTGCTGCAACTTAAAACCATTGCTCCTTGTTCTGTCATCTGCCAACTTTAAGAACAGTCTAGCCCCATCCTCTTTCAACCCCGCCTTCAGGTAGTTAAAGGCTGTTATTAAGTCTCCCCTTAGTCTTCTCTTCTGCAGCCTAAACAAGACCAATTCCCTCAGCCTCTCCTCAGAAGTCACATGCCCCAGCCACCCTAATGATTTCTGTTGCCCTCCATTGGACTCTTTCCAACTTGTCCACATTCTTTCCATAGTGGGGGGGCAGGAATCTGGACATAGCACTCCAGATGTGGCCTCAACAGTGCTGAATATAGGTGCATAAATACTTTCCTCAATGCTCCTACTAATGAAGACCAGCATGCTGTTAGCCTTCTTGGCAACAAAGGCACACTGTTGGCTCATATCCAGCTTACTATTGGATTCCCCATCCAAAACATCCACTGTAACTCCCAGATCCTTTTTTGCAGAGCTGTTGCTTAGCCAGTTGGTCCCAAGCCTGTAGTGGGTGCATGGGATTCTGCCATCCTAAGTGTGGGATTTTGCACTTGTCCTTTTTAAAGCTCATGAGATTTCTTTTGGCCCAATCTTCCAATTTATCTAGGTCACTCTGAACCCTAGCCCTACCCTCTGTTCAACTGGGATTCTCTTAATTAACAAACTGAGACTTGTTAATCCTCACCGAGAATTCACGGTCATAAAGGTGGTCTTTGAGAGCACTCTCATTAAGCATTGATCTACAGCCTGGTCCCACTTAATGCAGTAATATTAATTAGGAGACACACAAGAGACTTAGATTAATTCAAACAACAGGACTATATTATAAATTACAGGGTTAAAACAACAAGACTTAATGAGCTATAAACATATATACACAGGTTCACTAAACAATACAACAAAAAGAAAAAAGCAGAAGACTAGAGAGCAAACTGTGCCCTCTAACATGCACACTATGTTCAAGGGTACTTTATAAAGTATTATTATAGATAAAATTTTACCTTTCCAGGTGATCTTGCTAATGGTGGTCTCCTACACTAGACTCAGGACTTATCTCAAGAACTCTTTCAGAGCTCTGTTCAGCCACTCACTGATCTACACAGACAGACAGACCTACTCACTGGCTTATATACCAGTGGGCGACCATACCTTACATACCACTTACATAGCCATGATGGTGCCTTCTCTCACACCCAAACACAACCAAACAAACACCAAATCACACTTCAGTCTCTCGCAAACTCAGCACGTCTTTCTCACTGAGTTTTGTGTGCAGCCCTCTTGCAAACTCCTCACTCATGGCACCTCTATCAGAGGTGTCATCATTGAATTGTCATTCAACCCTCTAGCCAATCAGAAGATTAATTACCCAAGATACATTTATCTATTACATTTTCAGATTTTACATAACTAAACTTATCTACACATGTTGCCATCAAAGAAACTAGGTTACTATGTCCACTGATTGAAAGGTCATACTAGACCCTTTTAGCTGTCCACTCATAGATTACATAGACATTAGGGCTGGAAGGGACCTCAGAAGGTCATCGAGTCCAGCACCCTGCCTGAAGGGCAGGAAGTCAGCTGGAGTCATAGGATCCTAGCAAGATAAGCATCTAGTTTGCTCTTGAAGGTGTTCAATGTAGGTGCTTGAACCATCGCTGATGGCAGGCTTTTCCAGACCTTGGGGGGAAATTCTTCCTTATGTCCAGCCTGAAACAATCTTGCAGTAGTTTATAACCATTCAACCTCATCATCCCTTGGGGTGCTCTGGTGAACAAACATTCCCCAGATACTGGTGGTCACCCCTGATAAACTTATAGGTGGCCATCAGATCACACCTAAGCCTGTGTTTTTCCAGGCTAAAAAGCCCCGTGGCTCTCAGCCTGTCATCGTAAGGTCTGCTTTCCTGACCTCTGATCATGCATGTGGATCTTCTCTGTACTCTCTCAAGCTTCTCCACATCCTTTTTGAATTGTAGAGCCCAAAACTGGACACAGTACTCCAGCTACGGCCTCACCAAGGCCGAGTACAAGGGGAGAATGACATCCCGGGATTTGCTTGAGAAGCTATGGATGCAAGCCAGTGTTTTGGTCGCTTTACTAGCTGAACATCACATTGCAGGCTCATGTTCATCTTGTGGTCAATGACGACCCCCAAGTCTCTTTCATCCGTAGTACTAGCCAGTGTAGCACTGCCGAGCCTATAAGGATGCTGCAGGTTTTGCCTCCCAAGGTGGAGAACCTTGCAATTTTCATTGTTAAACACCATCAGGTTTTCATCTTCCCATTTGCTGAGCCTGTCCAGGTCAGTCTGGATCACCCACCTGTCTTCTGGTGTGGATGCTTTGCCCCAGAGTTTGGTGTCATCGGCAGACTTGGCCAGTTCACTTCTGACTCCAGTGTCCACATCATTAATAAAGATGTTGGACAACATGGGTCCAAGGACAGAGCCTTGGAGGACCCCACTGGTCACAGGGCATGATGACAATTGACCTTGTCAATTACTACCCTCTGGGTCTGACCACGGAGCCAATTTCCCAACCAGCGGATTGTGGTGGACCCAAGGCCTGCTACACTCAACTGAGCATGTGCCCCACTATTTACTGAAATTATACAGACTTCCTAATTGTTATGCAATAACACTACCACAGAATGAGGGAAAGCCAAGGAATGCTGAAATTTGAGGTCTACACCTCCAGAGTATCTACTCCTCCCCCTAGTGTGGCGTCATCCATGAACTTGCTGAAGGTGCACTCCATCCCATCTTCCAGATGATTAGTGAAATGCCAAACAAAACCGGGCCCCAAACTGACCCCTGAAGCACTCAACTTGATACTGGCTGCCATCCACCTCACAGTCCATTCATCCAACAAACCTATACTTACTTAGCTTGCTTGCAATAATGTTGTGGGTGACCATATCAAAAACCTTCCTAAAATCAAGGTGTATCACATCAACTGCTTTCCCCATATTCACAGAGCCAGTCATCTCATCATAGAAGGCAATCATGTTGGTCTGGCATAACTTGCCCTTGGGGAATCCTTGCTGAGTGTTCCTAATTACTTTTTTCCACCCCCCCCCCCCAAGTACTTAGAAATTGATTCCTTGAGGACCTGCTTCGTGATTTTTATGGGGACTGAGCTGAGAATGTAGTTCCCTGGATCCTCCATCTTCCCTTTCTTAAATATGGGCACTATATATGCTCTTTCACAATTGCCCGAGACCTCCCCGAATCGCCATACATTCTCAAAGATAATGACCAGCGGCTCTGCAATCACACCAGCCAACTCCATCAGCATGCTCAGATGCATTGCATCTGGCCCTATGGACTGCTACACATCCAGCTTTTCTAAATAGTCCCTAACCCGTTCCTTCACCACTGAGGGCTGCCCACCTTCTCCCAAACTGTGCTACCTGGTGCAGGAGCCTGGGAGCTGACCTTGCCTATGAAGACCAAGATAAAAAAGGCATTGAGTGCCAAAGACTTCAGCCTTTTTTTCCTTATCTGTCACTAGTTTGCATCCCCCAGTCAGTAAGAGACCCACACTTTCCCTGCCCTTCCTCTTGTTGCTAACATACTTGTAGAAACCCTTCTTGTTACCCTTCATGTCCCTTTCTAGCTGCAACTCCAATTGCACTTTGGTCTTCTTGATTTAATTTCTGCATGCCTGAGGAAGATTGTTATACTCCTTCCTGGTCATCTGCTCAAGCTTCCACTTCTTCTAAGCTTGCTTTTTTGTTTAAGCTCACTGGAGGGTTCTCTGCTAAGCCAAGCTGGTCACCTCCCATACTTTCTATTCTTCCTGAACATCAGGATATTTTGTTCCTGTGCCTTCAATAAGGTTTCTTTAAATTACAACTAGCTGTCATAGACTCCTTTCCTCCTCAGACTGGCCTCCCAAGGGATCCTGCCCATCAGTTCCCTGAAGGAGTCAAAGTCTGATTTTCTGAAGTACGGGATGCATACTTGGCTGCTTTCCCTTCTTTCTTTCATCAGGAACCTAAACCTGATCATCTCATGGTCACTGCTGCCCAAATTGCCATGCGCTTTTACATCTCCCACCAATTCTTCCCTGTTTGTGAGCAGGAAGTCAAGAAAAGCATAGCCCTGGTTGCTTTCTCCAACACTTGCACCAGGAAGTTGTCTCAAACACTTTCCAAAAATTTCCTAGATTGCCTGTGCACTGCTGCAATTCTCTCCCAGCAGATGTCAGGGTGATTGAAGTCCTGATGAAAGCTAGGACCTGTGATTATGGTACTTCCACCAGCTGTTTAAAGAAAGCCTCATCCACCTCATCCACTTGTGCTAGTGGGTGTCTTCTCCCCTGCTTGTCCTTCCTGAAGTTTGTACCCATCAATGCCAGATCTCCAGTCAAATGAGCTATCTTACCAACTCTCTGTTATTCCATTAAACATAATTCCTTAACTGTGCAAGGGCTTCCAGTTCTTTCTGCTTGTTTAACAGGGTCCATGTATTTGTGTATAGACACCTGAGGTAACTAGTTGATTGCCCTACTTTCTCAGAAGGAATGAGAAGGCCTCCCTTCTGGCCCTCTCCTCCTTGTGCTTCTTCCAGGTCTCCCACTTCCCACTTACCTGAGGGCTTTGGCGTCTACCTCCATTAAACCTAATTTTAAGCTCTCCTCACTAAGTTAATGACCCCATCTGCAAAGATGGTTTTCCCTCTCTTTGTCAGGTGGATCCCAGTCTCTTCCTAGATGTATTTATTCTTGAAAATACATCCCATTGTCAAAGAAGGCAAAGCTCTGCTGGTAACACAACCCATACAGCTATGCATTGATCTACAGGATGTATCTGCTCCTGGCTGGGCCTTTCCCCTTGACTAGAAGGATGAAGGAAAACACCATATGTGTCCCCATCCCATTCATCTTTGCACTCAGAACTCTGTAATCATCCTTGATCTGCTCAGTAACATCCATGGAAGTATCATTGGTGTCCACATAGATGAGCAGCATGGGGTACTAATCAGAGGGTCAGAGAAGTCTCATTAATCCTTCTGTGATATCTCAAATCTGGGCTCCAGGCAAGCAGCAGACCTCCCAGGTGTTAATGTCTTGAAATCCACTGCTAGATTTAATGTAATGGATTTCTAACCTTGGAAGAGTTCATCAGCCACTTATGTTAATGCCACTTCATGTCACACTTCTTGAAGTGTGAGACCAAACACACTGTTGTCCAAATTGCTGGATAATGCCAGGCTGCCTTCTAGCACCACCTTCTACTAGAATCACCTTCTTGAGTGTAGTAATTAATAATCAGCAAGATTATTCATGTTTTGAATTGCTTTGAACAGAGGCTAGAACAGTCTTGAAGATGTTGTTGAGTTTAGAAAGCTGTGAGAAGTAGAAAGTGGTTAAGTAGAAAAGTCCAAGTCCATTTTAACAGACTTGTGCTCCAGAGGTGGCCATGAAGCCCCTGGAGTCCCTGCAACCCTCAATCTTTGTAGGCAATCACCTCTCCTATAACCTGCCAAAATGCCAATTGTTATTATGTAAAATAGACTGCCCCAGGGCTTCCCATTCTCTTCTCCCTAATGACCATCAAGTGCTTATGGTCTTTGCCTTAAGGGCTCATTGTGTGGCTGCAATCTGCCCCTATACCACACTCCATGCCTCACAGGTTGTTATCACTTGTTGTCTTCCACTTACCCTTTCTGGTCCTACACTCTAAGCCCTTGTCTGGGCTATGGGACCCTGGCCCCTGTCTCCTGGTCTGTCATTTCCAGGACCCTGCCTATACCCTGGACTCTCTCTGATCCCCTCCAGTCCTGTTGTTCCCAAAGCCTGGCCTCCTTCAGACCTGTCTATTCCAAGGCCTGGTTCCATATCCTTCCCTGGGTCCCTAGGAATCTCCTCCTTCCCTTAGTTCCTCCCCAAACCTCTAGGCTGCTGGCTGTATTCTCTCTGCTGGCACTTGGAAGTTGCAGCCCTCCTACTAAATGATATTCCCTCACGAGCCTCCAGGTCTTTCTGCTGACTCATCTCAGGGCCTGAGTTTATATCCTCCATAAGCCCAGCCCTCCTCCTAGGTCAGATGACTTCAATTAGCCCAAGCCACACCTGCAGGCTGCTGCAGCTATAGCTTACCTGCTCTTAAATTGGCAGGAGTACCAAGCCTTCTACCATATCCATCTTGATACTATGTCTATGAAATCAGATGTAATTTAACTTAGAAAAAATATGTTCCCTTTTGCCATGGCACATCACACAAGGCAAGGATAAACAGATTGGAATTTACTACATCTTCTTTGCAAATGGATACATGAAAGTCACAACTCTCCAACCTACTTTCTAGATTTAGGGCTCCACTTTCTCTGACATCATCAGTAGAATTTCAAAGCACAGAGAAGCCACAGGATTTAGTCCCTAAAGTGATTTGGATAAACTGCAAATTCAATCATCCATACTCTTTTTGTGGTCTCAGAACTGAATTGACCCACTGAACTATTTGAGGTTCACCCATCACTAATATGGAAGAAATAAAAGTAGCCTGACAATAAAAGAATCCATCAGCAATCTCTATCTGCAATGCAGCATGACCTTCCATTGTTATATTATTCTTAATGTAGATTTCTATTTTAATCGTTCATATTGCAAGAGAACTGTACAATGAGTCAGTGGAATTCATTAGTTGGCTTGTATCATTTTGTAAAATCATTTTTTTTAACTTAAATCCAGTTGCAGCTTGAATTGAAACTCATTCATTTTAAATATTAAGGACTTAGGAGCAAACGACAGTGCTGCATGCTCCTGTTTGACAACTCCTATATAACATTTTCTTTCTTAAATATGAATTACTTTTCATTTACTGGCCTGTTCAGGGCAGTATCAGTGCATATACATGTTTTTAAAATGTAGAAGTTAGGGTTGTGTGAGTTGGCAGCGATCCAATCCGGCTTTGGATCTGGCCACTTCAGATGGCCATGATCCGATCTGGAGCTCCAGACTGGGTTTTCACCTCAATCTGGCCGCAGCGGCTCCAAAGCTTTGGAGCCACCTCGGAGATCCAGCCATAGGATATAATGGGGAATCAATGGAAGAACTATAACTTTGTTGTTTTTTGTATGAATTATATGAAACTTGCAGGGCTGGTAGCCTCTGCTAAGAGCATGAACCCTGCCAGGCTTCAAGAAGATCGGTGCAGGGATTTGGGGAGAACTGTACTGCAAATTCTTGAAAGCTAAACTCATGTCTTGGTTGTGTGTTACTCCACAAGGGGCTGAAAAACTGCAGTGGTTTTACTGAGGCCACAAAGCCTGCCGAGTTTCAAGAAGATTGGTGCTGGGCTTGCGGGGGGAAATGCATCCCAAATCCTTGAAAGCAAAGCTCCTGTCACATCTATGTCTTACAATACAGGGGGGTCAAAAATTCAGGAGTGGTAGCTCTTACTAAGGCCACAAAGTCTGTCAGGTTTCAAGAAGATCAGTACAGGAGTTGGGGGGCGGGGAACTGCACCCCAAGCTGCTGACAAGTAAAATTTGTGAAACAAATGACCCTGTGTGTGTTAAGGCACAGCAGGCTGAAAACTGCAGGAGTGGTAGCTCTTGCTGAGGCCACAAAGCCTGCCAAGTTTCAGGAAGATCGGTGTGGGGGTTGGGGGGGAACTGGACCCCAAATCCTTGAAAGCAAAGCTCCTGTCATGTCTATGTGTTACAACACGGGGGGGTCAAAACTGCAGGGTTCACAAAGCCTGCCAGCTGTGAGTGTGTGTCCTAGAGCAGGTCTGAGTGAGTTCTGGGCCCTGCCAGGCCACAAAGCCTTCGTACCAGCTGTGTGTGTCCTAGAGCAGGCTTGAGTGAGTGCTGGGCTCCACCAGGCCCCAAAGCCTGCCAGCTGTGTGTATCTTGCTGGGGCAGTCTGTCATTTGGGACCCTGTATCCCAAGCTGCTGATAGGCAAAACTCATGATGTTGGTGGGTGACACTGTGTGTGTGTTAAGGTGCACCCCTCCTGGCACTGGGGCCTCTGCACAACATGGAAGTGTGCCCCACTGAGGCTTTCTCCTTCCCTACAGCCTCATGCCCAGTCCTCCACTTTACATGACAATAGGTACAATAACTTAGCTGGCTCAACACCAGTAGCAGCATCAGCATCATCAAAGGTACCCACACAGAACTGTCACAGAGCCTATCATTTTATAAAAGAATTGACAGCAAGAAATAAAGATGTAGTGTTGTGTTGAACATATTATGTTATTCCTGGTGTGTGATGGTGTGTTATCTTGTGTTTTTATGTCTATATGTGTATTATGAAATAAAAAAAAAGTACTTAAAAAAATGTATGTCAGAGCCAAAAGTTAAAAGGTGCTGATGACACCAAGTTAAGAGAGACAAGTACCGATATGCAGGTAGACAGCCCTTAAAGTAAGTGCGCATGTTCAGACACGCCCCACGCACAGGGCCAGTGTGTGATTAATAAGGTATTCAATTTGACAGAGCGCGCATTCCCAATCATGCACTAGCAGATAGCCATGATGTAACCAACTAGAATATTCCACTGAAAGTGACGTATGATTGACTATTCCAAAAGTATTTAAGCCAACACAGTTTCCGCCCAGACAGAGACCCGCTGAGACCAGCTCAGGAAAATCAGAGAACAGAGACCAGCTCTGAGTTGCCTTGAGCTAGTTCACAGGCCAGCCACCTGTGAACCCTGTCTCTCCGCCACTGCTGTTTCTGGCATACCCCGTCCCTGCATGCTCGTGATTTTGTGACCAGTGGACTCATTTTCATCAGCTGTCATTCTGCTCTATTCCGCTCCGTTCTACTCCAATTACTCAGTTCTGTTCTGTTCTACTTTGTTTTACTTTATTAGTTCAGTTAGTTGTTGTTTTCAACTTAGGGTTCAATCAATCTAAACAACCAAAAGTTTACATCTGAAACCTATGCTCCCTACAAGCGTAAGTAATAAAACTACGTTGCAACCACTACGCATCAGTGCTGTCTCTGCCCCGCTAGCCCCCGCCTGTTCGTCCGAGCACGTCATCTAGCACTGGCGCTCAGGACCGCTGACTGCCACAGTATCTTTGGAAGATTTAGGGTTGAAAACCCCTTTCTCAAGCTGAGGAAGTATCTGCAGTTGGTCCTGGATGGAAGGAATAGTAAAGAAGCCAGAGGCTGGCCTGGCCTGCAACACAGGCAAGAAAACCAGTCAATGAAAATGGAAATGGAGGCATCAGGTGGTGAGGGACAGGCTGGGGTTTTCAATCCTAAAGCTGGCATCCCGGGCATCTAAGCTGAACTCACTGGGAGCCTCACAACTGCATTGCAACCTGCAAGCATCAGGCCTGTCAAAGACGTGACAGGTCTGGGCATTCTCCAGCCAGGACTTTGTGCATGCTTGCATTACCTGGAGGTTATGGTGCCTCCTCCCCACCTTTCACCAGGGGATCATTGATCCTGGGATTTACGGGGCTGCTGCACCACTAACAATCCCACCAGGCCTTCCTACCCTGGCAGGTTGCAATTTTAATGGTCATGCCCAGGGCCTGGGGCATCCTTCTTCCTCATAGCCCCAGTCTGAGCCATGCAGTTAGTGCCCCCTCCAGCTGAGAGCGGGGCACTACTTGGCTTTTCAAAACATCAAAAAAGGAAATTGGTGCAGACAGAGGGAGGAGGGTGGCACTCAGACCATCTGCAGGTGGAGCTTGGGGAACCCCAGCAGCAGGAGGTTCACCTTTAGGAACACCAGCTGCTCCACCAGCATAGGATCCAAGCAGGTATGGTGGGGTGTCACAACATCCCCTGCAATGCTGAACACCCCCTAGCATGGAACACTGGTCGGTGGACAGGACAGGGGTTGCCAGTCAACTATGCCCAGATTCTGCTATATCTGGCTGCGGCTTGCCCAGTAGGCCAAGGGGTCACATTCCAGTGGTTCCACATCCTCAGCAAGGTAGGTAGCCACTGAAGAATCAGGACTACCTGCCTAAGGCTGGGATCTGGTGCATTTTGACCCCAGCATTGAAGTGATGCCTATTGCCCACATTGGCAGTGGCTGGTGTGGAGGAGACTGGCTGGTGCTGGCGCTGGTGTTGAGAGTGCTGGCACAGAAAAGTGGATCCCCCTCTTCAACATCCCCTTTCCTCTGTACTTCAGCCTCCCTGACTTTGTTCATCAGCACCTGCATCCAATGATCAAGGGTTTGGAGGCTGCCAGTGCGCATTCTCTCCTTCACTCTCGGGTCACACATACCCGCCATCATGTGGACCATACTGGACTGCAAGGGATCCAGTCATCTCCTGATGCCCTCCTTCAGCTTCCTCACCAGTACCTGCACATCTGGTGACAGCAGCCTGCCCTAGGCAGGAATATCTCCATTTGGTTCTCCAGTTCCCTCACTAGGGGATCACCTGGCTGAGGGGGGCATCACCATCACTAAAGGTCTTGATGGCTTTGAGGAAGGGCTTGAGGACCACCAACATATGGGAGATGGTACCCCACCCAGCTCTGTTCGGGGGGTGCTGATCCCTATCTCCCCAAGCAAGGCCATCTCATAGATGGCCTTTTTTTGCTCCACCAGCTTCTCAAGCATCAGGTATGTGGAGTTCCACCGAGTCTCCACATCCTGTATGATTTTGTGCTGTGGGATGCTGAGCTCTGCCTGTTTCTCCCACAGCATCTTGCCCCACTTAATGCTGCAGTGGAAGTAGCCCACCACCTTCCTGCATTTTGAAATCAGCTGGCTTGTAGCAATACTGGTAGTGGCACCATCACTGGCAGCCCTGTGCCCCTCCAAGGCATCCCTCGCTATTAGGTGCAGCCTGTGTGACACACAGCGGATGCCAACAAAGTTGGCATCATGGACAGCCTTCACCATATTGGCCCCATTGTCGGTGACCATGAACCCCTGGGTGAGCATGGCCTTCCCAATGAGCCACCACTGCACCATGCAGTTCATGGCCCCTATGATCTCCGTTGCCATGTGGGACACATCCAGCACCTCGGCTTGCAGTAGAGCCCACCAATGGCCTGACTGATCACACCAGTGCCCTATGAGGGAGAAGTAGGCATGATCACCACCCCGACTGCTCCAGATGTTGGAGGTGAAGTGCATGGCTACCTGCAGCCCTGCCTTGCACAGCTCCTCCCTCAAGTACTCCCTGCATGCCTGATACAGGGAAGGCACCACTGCCCTGCTAAAGGTGGTGCATGCAGGTACTTTGTAAAATAAGGCCAGAAGTGTTAAGAACTGCCTGAACCCTGGTCGCTCAACTAGGGAGAAAGGCTAGCTATCCAGAGAAAGCATCTCCCCAGTGATCTGGGTGATCTTGTGCACCTTGGGAACACCCCCCCCCCATTCTGTCTACCTTTGCCCCATTGGTCTAGGGTGGCCTTCCTCTGCTTTGGGGGAGAGGGGACTTTGGAGTAAGTGAGGGACTTCCCTTTCAGCACACTCATACTGGTGCCAGGCTTAGCAGCAGGAAGAAGGGCAAGAGAATGGTGCTTCCTCAGATGCAGCATCATGGCTGTGGTGGAGAAGTGTCTCATGTCCTTGCTATGGCTCATGTGCCTTTGGCAGTGCTGGCAGATGGCAAATCTGGGATCATCTGCCACCACAAAATGATCCCACACTACACTACTCCCCCGCTTCTGGGTTTATGGTGAGGATCCTGCCTTTTCCCCCTTCTCAACAGGGCAAGGCTGAACAGCAGGAGGAGCTGCCTCAGCTGAGGCACTTGCTTCCACAACCTCAGCCTCCTCTGAGATGCTGCTTTCCAGAGGAGACCTGGGTCTAGGGGAAACTTGAGGGGTGTGGAGCACAAACTCTGATTCCCCCCCAGTTCCCAGAATTGCATGAGCCAGTGCAATCAGCCTCTCTGGTTCCAGCTCCAGCTCCTCTTCTGGTAGTTTGAGGTTCATTCTGAGAGCTGAAATTGGGGTGGAAGAGGCAATGATTCCACTGCTGGTGCCCACTTCTGGACTGAGCAGAGGTGGTGCAGAGACATTAGGTGCAAACACTGCTCCCAACGCCTGGCTTCCACTGGCAGCACTGATGTCAGGGCTGCTCGGGAATAGAATGCATCTGTGTTTGGGACGGGGGCGGGGCTTGCAGCTCTAGCTCTCTCCTTACTCCCTCTCCCTCCCCTGCCAGAAGACCCAGCACCTGCCTTTCCAGCACACTTCATATTGATCTTTCGTGTGTTTCAAAAGGTCTCTGTGTGTGTGTGAATCCTTTTGTATATCTGTCTGTCTTGTTCTCCTGTGAATATCTGTGTCTATCTTCTGCTGTGAATGAAATGATTTGTGTGTCTTCTTTCTGGCTGTCATGATATTGCCTATCTTGTGATGTGAATGAAGTTATTTGAGTGTTTTCCTGTGTCTCAATATATTATCTGTGTCTTGCTCTTCTGTAAATTTCTGTCTGTCTTTTTCCACTGAGATTTTTTTTCTTTATTCTGGGTCTCCGTGTATGTGCATGCATGTGTATGTGTGTGCAAGGAAGCAATCTATGCTTCCTTGCACAGTGATAGATAACACTGTCTGGGAAAACGCAACTGTCTTTTTGCAAAGTTTCCAAAACAAGTTCCCAAAAAAATAATTCAAAGAAATACATTGAATTGTAACACTACTAATAAGTGAATCGAATAGCTAAGCTAAACTAAGCTAAGTTAAGCTAAATCCTAACCACTCCTTTATAACATGAAAAAGCAGCAGGCAGGTCTCAGTCACAGCATTCCTCCCTCACACAGCTGCTGACAGGGAATGAGCTGCAAATGGCACAGAAGGGCTGGAAACAGGGGTTATACTTTTTTTAGTCCCACCCCACAGACATTGCCATTGGAAAGGTAGACAGGGAAAAATCCTTCTCACTGGCTACCTACAGATGTCAGTCTTCCCCCCACCCTACTTCCTCTCCCTCCCCTGCTCCCACTCTCTGTCCTTCCCTTGCTCCTTCTCCTTCTTCTAATTCCGTCAAAATGGCCAAAGCAGCTCCAAAGCATCCAAAGTGGGTCCGAAGCACTTCGGATGCCCCTGACCTGCTCAAGACACCATTACTAGTATCCTGTTTTGACCCGGAAGTGCCACTTCGGATGCCAAAAGCATCTGAAGGAGGTCCAGATCCAAAGCGGGACCTGAAGACTCACACAGCCCTAGTAGAAATCACTGATAGTGACTAAGAAAAACAGTTAATTTTTAATGCTTTGTTTTCCATTTGCCTAGTCTCATGAGTATTAATTAGAGGTTATTGGATGGTGCTATTATAAACAACACTCTTTCTCTTTGAGATGTACAGTGGAGAATGGTCACCAGATACAAAGTCTAACCTTGACTATCCAATCTGTAATTAGTTTGTGCTATTTAGCCACAATTTTTAGTGTAGTTTAGTTTAGTTTATTTTTATCAAAATGTATCCAAATTCACCTCCCAATCTGTGTGCAGGTATTTTTGGCAATTACTTCAAGATTCTCAACATCATTTTTCTAATCCTACTGTTGTGTGGCAGCAATAGATCCAAAAGAGTGCAGAGACTAATTTGGAGTTCTAGTAGACTAGGGGTAATTTAAGACATATACCTCAAGAGTACTTTTTAACTAAATTCAGATTAAAACCTTAATTTACAAGCAATTGTACATCTATGAAATGAGTGTCTGTAGAGTTCTCCATTTTGTCTGCAATGTAACAAACCAACTTACGTGGGTACACAGCTTGCTCATATTTATGAGACAGATGCTATTAACCCTGTACAAAGGATTTACAATTCCTCCTATAGCTCTTGGGAATAAATGATGCCTCACATTGAGCAAGACATGCCTATAAATGAAAAATGAGGATCAATTTCAGTGGCAGTTAACACTTGGGAGAGCATTATCTACTAGGGCTGTGCAAAGCAGCACCATTTCATTTAAACTTTGTTTTCACCATTTCGAAGGGACAGTGTTTCATATCAACATTTTGTTTTGTTTTGAAGCACTGTTCCATTTCATGTAATCAAAACTCTTTTGCTGTTTCCACACTGTTTTGATGTTTCGTTTATAGGCTATAATGGGGAAGCAAGAAACTGGAATGAATAAATATAAAAATAAAATAAAAAGGGTATAGAAAGCAAGAGGTATTGATGAATACCACTTGCTAGGCTAGCAAGTAGGAAATGAATGATAGCCTTTGTTGTCTGACACTGTCCAAGGCAGAAAGCAGCTCAGTTCAAACAATGTTGTTTTTTATGCTGTTTTTCCATCCTTCCCCCAGAATACTGGGATTAGAAGGGACCTCAGGGAAAGATGACAGTCACTAGCCAGCTACACAGTCAATATCAGAGCAATCCTTCCATCCTCTTCCTCCTCCCTCTCCTTACTTTCTGTTTCCCTGGAGGCAAGCCCAGCTTCGGCTTTGGAACTCGAAATGTTTTGACTGACCTCATTTCGTTTTGCGGATGTTTCAAAGCCTTTTGTTTCATTTTGATTTCACTGTTTTGAGCTGAAAATGAGTTGAAATGAAAGGCGGATACTGCCAGGTGTCCTGGACACTGATCAGCTATGAGAAATCTAAGGGATGGAGGGTTGTTAGGCCTCCTCAGATAGCAAGAGCCTTTCATGTGTTATCGCTTTTAGGGGTGGATTTTGGGGTCAAGGATAAACACAGAGCTACAGCCTGCCATCATATACCCTATAAATAGAAAGAGGCTCCAATAAAGTTCAAAACTATATTATAAACTCATGATCAAAACAAAAACAAGATTAACAGTAGAAAATGTGCATAACATCAAGCATTAACTATATAGACTGGTTAACTGCAGTGCAACATAAGCAGACTTACCAGGGGGCAGCGTCAGGGCCTTCACAGGCTCTACTGAGCTGGAGTGACAGGCACTCAGTCTTTTCCCTCAGAGGGTCTCAGACTGAGAGTGAAGGAAGGGTGATAATTACCAATCCAATGGATGATCGAGGTCCTGATCCAATAACACTTTTACAGGTAAGTATCCAATTATAATCCAATCTGATAGATCCCCCCTCTCTCTCTCACTGCTCATATGCTTTAGAGATGGAGGTATGATCACTAACCAAGTAAGCTCACACACTGTTCAAACCTCAGGTTCTCTCAAGCATCCATATTCCATTTGCGTGCTGAATCATGCCTCAGGATTCCTTAAATACTCACCAAAATCACACCATGTGTCAATCATTCTGATCACCAATCATACTCATGTGCACACGGCACCCTACTGTTGTGCTCTCAGCACTTAGGTGCAGCACATGGCACTCAACTGGACCACACAAATTACTGCGCTGGCTCCCCAGATATAAGTGGGTCAATGACATCATCAAGGTGGAAAGTTCAGCTATTCTAGAACCTTCCCGCCTCTAACCAGTGTGCACATGCTCAGAAGACATTTCATGTTATGGATCACGTCCAACAGAAACAACGTTGAAACGAAACAGCTGGTGAAATTTTGCACAGCCCTATTATCTAACGATTCCCTCTGGCAGTGAATTGAGTTTCCCATCACATAAACAATAACTTATGGTAGACTCTCCTCAATGTACCCCAAGGAATACATATGGAAGTTCTTGCTTCCCTTTGAAGTTTGTGTTCAGGTCTTGCTTTCAAAGCCAGGTGTTTGGGATTGCTTCCATCCCGGGATTTGATAGAGTTCATATTAGAGACTGAAAGTTTAGTTTCTAATGTTGCCTTTGGATTAGGCCCATCTACTTTTGTTAAATATCCAGAGGTTGTAAGATCTACCTCACATGGAACCTTTACTAAGATTTTTACTTTATGTAGTCAGTCATAGGCAGCACAGTTTTAATTTTTTGAAATGTGTGAACTGAGACTGAACAAGGTTTAAACAACTTTCCTAAATTCACACAGAGGGTATTTCAGTGTAACAACATAGAATAAAATTGAATAGAATACAAATATTAAACACAGGTAAAATGCTAAACTTTCCTGGCTGCCATCCTTCTATTTTTATATTCACAAATTAGCTAGGATGGTTTAGTCAAAGATGATCCTGCCTTGAGTAGGGGGCTGGACTAGATGACCTTGTAAGATCCCTTCCAACCCTAGTTTCCTATGATCCTATAATGAGTCTGACTAATTTATACCTCCCTTTAGGTTGGGGGTATGGCGAAGCTGCAAAAACTCCTAGCTATGGTAAATGTAAAAGGTTTTGTTTTAGTCTGAATATAAACTCCTTCTGGCTTTTACTGAAGGAATGAAAGCTTATTAAATATCAAGGGCCAGCTATACACCCTGCTTAACTCCACAGAAATAAATGGATAGATAGCTGAAAAGAACAAAGGCTCCCTCCCAGCCCTCAATCCCTTACAAAATAATCAGTGTCTTGCATCCAATTTATATCCATCCTCTTTCTCTTTTGTACTTTCCTGTTTTAAAGTAAATGAAACCCCAAATGGACTGTGTAAGAAAGATTCTATTTCTGGTTTGGGTTTTTTTTCAGGTTGACTGCAGGAGAATGACCTGTTTAAGCCAGGCCACTGCTGCTCTAGTTTTTAAGAAGCCAATTATTTGTCCAGAAGAGAACTGAGCACAAACACAGAAACCCAGGATGAAAACCCTTAATGGAGCTGCTGTTCCATGTAAGAGCTAGGCATAAGTACTATACTCAGATTTGATGGATGAAGGGCTAATGATCCTGGGAGAAAAAGTATTGTGTGAAAATGACTTTTAAAAACACAGTTATGCATCCCCAATATTAGCAAAATCTTCCAGGCTGGCAGACTGAGAATTGTAGCCTCTTTACAAAATCAGCAATGTTCTTCTGGATAAAGCCTGTGAAAACTTAGATATGCTCTTCTGTGCTTGTCTATGGTTCATATGATAGAGAAGAGTAAGTTTAACTGGGACAGGCACTGTTTTGACACATCTACAATATCTATGTATACCACAATGTATGGTGGAAATTTTCAGGCAGTCTCGCATTGACTTGCAGATGCTTTTGCCTCTGGAGTGATAAAAAGCAGCCAGGGTACAGGCTAGTATCTTACCAAAAGATATTGGAGAGTCCAACTTAGACACAGATCAAGTGAGTAGGTCCATTCATTTGATTTTGTTTCTGGAGGCCCTTGTACCCCTATACTGTTTCACCAATAAAGTCCTTCTAAGCTGAAAGGCTTGCTGCCTTCAAATTTCTGAAGGGTTGGCAGGGAATTCTCATTTTTATTTTTTGCAAGGCCAACAGAATTATTAACACTGAAGGTCATATTCTAAATAATTCCATCTGTGTTTGAATACATTTTCACATCAAATATCCTGTTAGTTATCTGTCTGTCTAGTGCAGTTGAATTGGACTTGGTTTATTTAGCAGTGCTGGATGAAGTAGTGTGCTTAGAAAAAGTATAAAGAACAATGTATTTTCATTATCTTCTCACCACTTGTGGAGAGGAGTTGGAACTCCCTTTTACACTTCTAATTCACCATTTTTTTCAGGATTGGAAGTTTTGAAATTATTAATACTTGCTGGGATAGTGCAAGAAGCTTTATTCATTTTATTATTTCTTATTCATCTTGGACAGAGGATGTTGTTGTCACTTTGAGAACAGGTCTGAGTCATGCACAAATGTCCAGGATTTAGGAACTGGTCTTCATTTCCTACAGTTATTCCCATTAATGATAGGAATGGGAGATTTTTGCCTTATTTGTTTAGGAAGCTGCATGGGAAGGACACACATAGCATCTCTAAGTCCTCTAAAACTAAGAAATCCCAGGAGTCATGCCTGAGGGAATGCAGTTAGAAAGAAAATGTCCAGGCCTAAGATCCAGATCCTGCATTTTAAATGATTGGACATCATACATATATGACCCATCAAACAGAAATAACCATACTGGACTTCATGCATAAAAAGCTCTCTGAGACCCAACTACAGCCAGGTAATGTGGGTTCATATGCCTGTTCAAGTGTTCTTGGGAGGGGGGGGTTTATATGCTGGGTGAATGTGAACACTAGAAAGGGTTATCCTTTATAATTTTTAAGCCTATCAGATATATTATTAGGAGCTGCATCCTCTTGAATATGGAATGGTCACTTGAATAATGTTCAGACACAAGACCTATGGTCAGCCCAGGAAGCCAAACTCTATGTACACATCTTGGAGATGAAGACCATTCATTGGTAATACCTTTTTTTTTTTTTCTCCCTGTCCTGAATTCAAGTAAAGATGCTCAATGTATAGCCACTATGTTTTACTTCAGTAGGCAAGATGAGGTGAGATCCAGCTCTCTATACCAAGAAGTAGTATGTAATTTTTGCATTTGTTGTAGTTTCTCTCAAAAGGTCCCTCTCTACATGTGTAGGTAGGTAAAGGCATGATGGGATCTAATGCATAATTCACACAATTTTGCCTCCTGCCATGACACATGTGCGTGGCAAGAAGCATGATTGTGGGATCCTGTGTTAGATCCCATTGCACCTTATTGCTGGTGCAGGGGGAGCCTGATCCCAGTCACCCCCTGCATTGGAAAGAAACAAGCTCCCACAAATAGAAGCCCCCTTAACTGAGAGGCTGCCACCCATGGAGATGCCCCACGCACCCCCCAGGGCTGCAGGATTGTGGCTGCCATAGTCACTCAGGCTTGGAGGTGTGTGAAATCTCTGGGCCTGGGGAGTAGCACTAGACCTGATCCCTCAGGCCTAGTGATTTCAAACACCCCCAGGGAAGCTATGTCCCCCAGCTGTGTCCTGGCTACCAGCATCCACAGCTGCTGGGACCAAGTCAGCAGCTGCTGGAGCTGAGGTTCTCTTCGTTGCGGGACTCCCAGTCTTGGCTCAGTATGGTGCACCTGTGGTGCAGGGAGTCCCAACTGGGGGCCCCAGCTCATGGTGCTCCCAGCCCCAGGAGATACCCTGCTATACTTGCAAATTAAAGTTTGATAAGAATCAGCTTATAAAGTTAGTACATATTTTTAGGTGTAAAGTTTTAGCTGGTTGGAGCTTTTTATGGTGTGATGGTATTTTGCATATGTAGTTGGTCTCCAGGTAATTGTACAATTAATCAGTAATGTGTAGAGGGGGCCAAATTTTTATCACACATCACCTTATCTTGCATTTAACAAAAAATCCCTATGAAGAAAGATGTGGATATAAGTAGGTTCCTCCAATTCTCTCTCTCTCTCTCTATATATATATATACACACACACATATATCTCATTGGAGGAACCTAATAATAAATATAGATATAGATCTATCTATCTACATGTACACACACACATTATATACATCTATATATAGAGATATATGTGTATATGTGTCTCGTGTGTGTATATATATGTATACGTGTATGTATGATTGGCTCTTCCTTCAGGAGAGCAATATACCTGTTTCTTTAAAATAGTAGGATATTTACTTTTTAAAGCATCTTTGGTCATTGACAAACTTATGTCTAACTGTATTTACCATATGTCTCTTTTTAATGGGAAAAATTGAGAACATTGTGACAAAACATCTCCATCATTATCTGAAGTCATTTATTCATTATGATTTCCCTACTATGGAAGAGACTGGAATGACTTAGTTATGTTTGGCCTCTTTTTGGTAGTTGAATCAGGACCAAGTGACAATGGGATATATTTAGAACAATGTATTGCTCCAAATAGCATTGAATATGTGGTGACGATAGACATTTTGTTTCAGCACGGACAGGCAAAGCTATTTCATCTTGAATCAATTGATGACTGCAAGATAAAATGCAAGATTTCATAGCATTCCTTGTTGTTAATTATGCTCTAAATGTGTACGAGTTTTAATGATGGAAAAGGACTGATGACTGTGACTGTGAAGTCAATTAGGTGCTTTTTTGTGTGTGAGAAAATTTTACCCATGTACTTTTTTTTTTTTAAATTATAATTTTGGTACATATAACTTCAACTTGTATGGTAAACTGAGTTGTTGCATCTTTAATTGTGGAGTGACTGTGGGTATGTCCTAAATCAGTGGTGCTCAACCTTTGTTCTGTAGGCCCAATCAGATCCTGCATGCATCTGGAAATTTGGCAGCAGGAGAACCATGTTCAATGTTAATTGCTGTGACTTCCAGAGCCACAGCAATTAATGTTGCCTCCGGTCCACATGCATGGGGAACCCTGCAAGCTGGATAATATGATCCCAGATGGCGGGCTATGCTACAGCCAAATCTGGTACGTGGGGCTGGGTCAGCACATGGCACTGCTCCTGGAGACCAAACTTGACCCAACACTGGATCAAGCCTGCAGGCCAACTCCTCCCACAGAATGTGGCATATGGATCAGCCCAGCACCACTTATCTGACCCACAAAACCAGAAGGTTGATCACCACTGCTCAAATTGATGTAATAAACCAAAAGCTATATAAAAATAGAACTATTAAGATCACAAAGGCAGGAACTGAAAATTAGAAAATGCCCAAGCTAAAATTGTTTCTAAAATCGTTAATTTCTCCCTTGTGTGTGAGTATTTTGTAATACCATCTTTAATTACATGACCATGATCTTTTTTTTAATTTCCTCCCCCCTGTCCCCAGGATCCCTTCCTAATTCAGTGAAAAATCAGCCAAGACTCCATTAATGATCAGCCATTCAGAGTTTTGCATTATCCTTGCTGTTCACTGTGTGGCTCTAGGCCTTATTTACTTCACACTGTTCTAAAGCTGTTGTGGGGACAGAATTATTATTTTTCTCGTGGGTATTTTCTATGCCAGTCACCACTGTAGTACCTGAGGGGTATGCAAAAATTAATTAGTTTAAATTCACAAAACCCCTGTGGGGTAAGGAAGGTTATTCATATTTTGGAGATGAGGAGTTAAGATGCTGTATTTGAAATGTGTAGCTCTGAATTTTTAAAGCATTTTTTAGCAAAATATGGTAGTTTATGTATTGAGACAACATGTGCTCAAGCAAATTTCATGCCATAATTCCTTTAGAAGATAAACAATAAATCTTCAAAGATTTAATTCAATGATTTTTAATGTTTGAGTGCCTGAGTTTACACCTTAATGATTTTTCTTTATTGGCAGGTTTTTGGTGGCTCTTTTTGTACGTAGGTGTATTATTTCTTAGGCTTTTTTTTAAAGTAAATTTAAAAAAACTCACAGATTCTATCATGAGGCATTATATTGTTTCCCATACAGTTCATTAACATTGATGTGGCATTTATATCCATGGCACAGACTACTTCCGCTTGAAGTAACGTAGTAACTGACAGTTGTAGTAGTTTGCCATTCACTGGGCAAACATGAGTTGCTTGTGCAGTAGATAATTAGATGTGCAGTAAACATCATGTCTGCACTAAACTAATTTATTCTGCAGCAGGATAGTATTTGTAAATGAAAGTAATACCTTGCTCTGGTGTAAAATACTCCACAGCAGCACATGCAAAGATGCTGTCCTGGCTGACTGGGGCATAAGAGTGCTTCAGTGTGGGGACTGCCTCCCAGCTAGCCCCACACTGAAGCACCTTTGTGCCCTGGCTGGACCCTCTACAGCATATTGACCCATGGCCTCCAAGCTGGCAGGCTCACTCCCTGGGCCCCATTCCAACTGGGGTGCTTTGACCCAGTTCAACATGCTGTGCTTCATGTAAACATGCTGGGAGCAATAAATTCTGTCACTATAAGTACTGGAGTTTATTCAGGTGCATTAATATATACATGTAGATGCACCCACTTTGTAATAGAGTGGGTTAAGATTTAAAAAAAAGGGGGAAAAACAGTGCTGTGGCTTTCATGTAATTGCTAACAGCGGAGGAATAACAGGTTTCCTATTCTACGGTTAAGATGAGTATGGTCTAGGGCTGCTACCTACTCTGTCTGATCTTTGATCCCTTCTGCTCCATCTACCCTAACTTGGCTCTGGTTCTATTTTTATCATCCCTACCTCATCATTTAATTCCCATTGCTTGACCACTTTATTTCTCAGGATTATTAATCAAGTTCTAGTCTTCTTGCTTAGTTTCTCCTCTAATCTGCCTCTTGTCAAAACTGGCCCAGTCCTCCTCCTACAACTTGTCATTCAATATCAGTTTCCCCTTCATTCAATCCCTGCTTCATCTTCTCAGTCTCTGCCTAGCAAGTCACATTTTTCCTCATAATCCATAGTCTTGTTGTATCTGTTTTCTCCTACACTAGTTTGTCATTTGCTTTCTCAGCCGACCCTAGTCTTCACCTTCCCCCACCTCCTGTCACTCACCCTCCAACCTCAGAGGAGTCTTGAGACATTTTTCACATAAGCAAAGCAACGTTTTTTCCTCCACAGCCTCATTGTCAAAAACATCTGAATGCTTTCAGCTGGCATTTTTTGGGGGGAAAAAAAGTCTTGGGCACACTTTGCAGGAAGACACTTCAGCTGAAATGGTTAACGTATGGCAAACTTGTAAGCAACTAAAAATTAAATTTTTATAATAGGAAAAGTCAGATGACCTCAGTAATATGTGGCACCACCAAGCCCACCTGTAATTATTAGGCTTATTCTGATGAAGTTGGACTTAGATTGATAGGATTTTAGTTATGCTGGTTGGATATTATTGATACTGTGCTAGTGTTTTTTATGGGTTTTATTGAAGAGACCATAGGTTAAGTTCTTTTAATAACAAAAATAAATGTTATCATTTATCATTTGCAATAAATCAACTGTGAATAAGACTAACGACCTTCTATTCATGTACAGCAAGTATGAGGAATTTGAGGCTGAAAAGACATTTAAAGTTAGATTAAAGGAAAATTTCAGCCCACTCCTGTCAGTTTTGTATAAAAGTTATACAAGTAGGATGCTAATTTGCATAAACCTGAGACCAAATGAATGTGATAATTTGCATTAGCGGGGGGAATAGAAGGATCTTTATTTTATCTTCATGTTTTGACATCCATATTCTAGTCATGTCACTGTAATTATCGGAAAAATATATCTAAGGGCTTTTCTGACTTCACCCAAATTGCTCCTTATATGAGAGTATATTAAAGGTGGGGGGGGTCCCATTTTTTATATAATATGTTTTAGAATTTATCTAGTAGCAATTGCCAATTTGAAATGTGTATTCCTAATTTCCCATTTACATTAAGCTTTCTTTTTATGTTGCTTTTCATGACCTTTGTGTTCGAAAGACTGATAACGCTGAAAAATGATGCTTTTTTCTTTTACAGAATAGGTATGACAGAAAGACCAGAATACTCACAGTGCCTATCTAATGCACTTCAGCCCCAAGTAGAAGGGATCACATATGGAGGCAAACTCATTCATACTGTGGGCAGATGTTACAGATTTAGTGCTATAAATGACCTTGCGGCAACAAAGTAAGGTTACAGCTAGGCACACCATCTCTAGTACCACAAAAATGTCCCTGTTTTGGAGAGAAACATTTCTGTAGTGCTACATTTTGTAGTTCCACATGTAAAATGTCCAGTGCATCCAAGCACTACAGAGCATGTCTTGGTCCTTCAGCCTTCCAGAATTCATTGCTTGCTGCCCCATTGCCCGCTTTGTATCCTAAGCAGTGGAATTCAGCTTGAATTCCACTGCCCCATGGTGAAAGAGTTGAACTCACACATTATGTGCTTCTGAAGTACAAAAGCACACACAGGCCTCTCACCTGCTCAACATACAGGTTCAGGGTGGCACCATAGCAGCAGGTCATTGCCTCCAAGGACCAGAGTGCAATACCTCCATCTAACCCAGGAGGTGCGCAGCCCCACCAGGCGAGACACCTTGTTGGACCTAGTGCTGGCCACGAGTGATGACCTGGTGCGGGGGCTGCGGGTGTTCGACCACCTGGGCGACAGCGATCATTGCCTGCTGGAATTCACCATCCAGCGCAAAGTGGCAAAGGCATGCAGCAAGGCAGCGGCCCTAGATTTTAGGAGGGCAGACTTCAACAAGCTAAGGAGGATAATTGGAGAAGCGCTGAGGTCCTGGAGGGGAGGGGAGCCAGGTGTCCCAGGAGAGTGGTCACTCCTTAAGGAGACAATCCTCCAAGCCCAAAGGAAGGTAATCCCAATGAGGATCAAATGGAGCAGGAGAGCACACAAGCCTCCATGGCTCACCAAAAGCATCCGGGAATGTCTCCTTGCTAAAAAGGAGGCTTACACCCAATGAAAAGAAAGGGTCATCACCAGGGAGGACTATTCTGTAGTTGCTCGGGGATGTAGGTGGTTAGTTAGGAAGGCCAAGGCAGAGATGGAGCTGGGACTAGCTTCCCAGATTAAGGACAATAAGAAGTCCTTTTTTAAATACATAGGGGGTAAAAAGAAGGTCCCGGGTAATGTGGGGCCCTTGCAGGACGCGTTGGGAAACTTGGTCGTCACACCAGACGACAAAGCTAATATGTTTAATGATTTCTTTGCCTCTGTCTTCCTAAGATGGGACCAGAACATCTACCTCCCTGCTGGGCCCCCCTCGGGCCCCAGGGGAGGTACACCTGGGCCACGGGTTAGCGAGGATTTAGTTAGGGAGCTTCTGGAGGGATTGGTCATATTCAAGTCAGCTGGTCCAGATGATCTCCACCCTAGAGTTCTAAAGGAACTGGCCGAGGTCATTGCAAGTCCCCTGGCATGGCTTTACGAGCACTCGTGGTGCTCTGGTGAGGTACCGGAGGACTGGAAGAGGGCCAACGTGGTTCCCATCTTCAAAAAAGGCAGGAAGGAGGACCTGGGAAACTATAGGCCAGTTAGTCTTACCTCGATCCTAGGCAAGCTGTTCGAGAAAATTATTCTGGCACACATCCAGGAGGGGCCAGCAGGGGACTGCATGCTTAGGGCCAACCAACACGGGTTCATCAGTGGCAGGTCCTGTCAGACTAACCTGGTGGCCTTTTATGATCAGATCACCAGATCATTATATGCAGGGGTAGCAGTGGATATAGTCTTCCTGGACTTCCGGAAGGCTTTGACACAGTCTCTCACCCTGTTCTCATTAAGAAACTGGGGGGCTGTGGTGTAGACACCCACACAGTCAAATGGGTCGCCAACTGGCTGGAGGGCCGCACCAGAGGGTGGTAGTGGATGGGTCCTTCTCAACCTGGAGGGATGTGGGCAGTGGGGTTCCGCAGGGCTCAGTTCTCGGGCCCGCACTGTTCAACATCTTCATCAGTGATTTGGACAAGGGGGTAAAAAGCACCCTGTTCAAATTTTCTGATGACACTAAGATGTGGGGGGACGTGGGCACACTGGAAGGATGCAACAGGCTACAATCAGACCTAGACAGCTTACAAGGGTGGGCGGACGAGAATAGGATGGGTTTCAACACAAACAAGTGCAAGGTGATGCACCTCGGGAGGAACAACCGGCACCATACCTACAGGTTAGGGAACTCCCCTCTTGTCAGCACGGAGGCGGAAAAGGATCTTGGAGTCATCATTGACTCCAAGATGAACATGGGCCAGCAGTGTGGGGAGGGAGTTAGGAAGGCCAACCACACTTTGGCATGCATCCACAGATGCTTCTCAAGCAGATACAAGGAGGTGATCCTCCCCCTCTATGCGGCACTGGTCAGGCCACAGCTGGAGTACTGCATCCAGTTCTGGGTGCCACACTTCAAGAGGGATGTCAACAGCATGGAGAGGGTCCAGAGGAGGGCCACTCGTATGATCAGGGGACAACACAGCAGGCCCTATGAGCAGAGGCTATGGGACCTGAACCTGTTCAGCCTCCACAAGAGAAGGCTGAGGGGGGATCTCGTGGCCTGTTATAAACTAGTCGGGGGGGGATCAGCAGGCATTAGGGGAGTCACTGTTCCCCCGAGCACCACCAGGAGTGACCAGGAATAACAGTCACAAGCTGGCAGAGGGTAGGTTTAGGTTAGATATCAGGAGGTGCTACTTCACGGTGAGGGCGGCTAGGCTCTGGTACCAACTTCCAAGAGAAGTGGTGCAGGCTTCTATCCTGGGGGTGTTTAAGAGAAGGTTAGATGAACATCTTGCTGGGGTATGTTTGACCCCAATATTCTTTCCTGCCATGGCAGGAGTTGGACTAGATGATCTCCTCAGGTCTCTTCCGATCCTAGAAACTAAGACCTATTAGGTCCTACTACAAAATGGTTTCAAATAAGCATGCAGTTACTATAAACTTGAGGGAGTCTTTATACTATCAGATAGGTGATCAGACTAGCCAACAGCAGGGATAGTGCAGGGTTACCAAAATCCAAAGTGTGCTTCAATTCTTCTCTGTATGTAAATCAAGAATGCATCATTGCATCTTAAAATTGACTGATTAATGCTCTTTCTAATTACAACATTCATGTCTGTTGTCCCAGGCTTACACGAGGGTTGAAGAACGTGAGCCACTCACAGTGGTCCATGAGGCACTACAGGACAATAAAGAAGAATCTCTTGAGGTTAATGTATTCTAAGCTTCAGTGGGTGTAGCATAGGATGGACTGTGACTCCAATCAATGGCTCTGGTGCTGTTGGGGAACATCGTCTGGTTGAATTAAGCAACAACCTCTCGTTGGTTGGCAAGACAGATAAAGTGTGTTGCCAGCGGCCACTGAATTGCCAGACACATCTCTTGCATAGCAACTCCTGCCATAGATGTGTGAATGGTAATCTGGTTCTTGGGGGTTGTGAACTTCCATATGCTGATGGTGATGTACTTCTTTATGGTGAGGGGTGCCATTGTGCCAGTTACCTATCACACAAGGATTTGGCAACCTCAGTGCAGATCTCCATGAATGTAGCCTGACACATCCAGAAAATCTAATAGAACTGCTTCTTATCCCTGGTCCTCAGTATGATGTGCTGTGTTTGGTATTTATGCTCTGTGCCCAGAAGTGCTGGTACCTTGTCTGTATGAGATCTTGGTGCAGATCAGTTTCATTAGAATCCATATGGCATTGTCCTTAACAGTTACATGGAAAGCAGATATGCTGAAGGAGGACCTGGCATGTGTGTATACTCCCTCCTCAGCCCCAGTTGGGTGTGTTAGAGAGCCAAGTTGCTGGTAGAGAGCCAAGTGAGCCGGACAAGCAGGAAGAATATTTATCAGCTCTTAGCCATGCATACTACAAAGGGTTTTAACTCAAAACATAGCCTAACTTTAACAATGATTTAGCATTCCCTAAAGTTAGCAGATGCTAATTGTAACATGCAAGCATGCCCTGTTGTCTGTTGCTTTGGACTGTTTGATAGTTTTCTAATGAAGATGAGATAGAGACCACTAAACCTATTTAATTGGCATTGCACAGCCTTATAATGACCAAATGCCTGTCATTTAGTTCTACATTAAGCAAAAATCTTTTTTTCTATATACACAGCCATACATACATACACAGTATAATTTAGTCATTGCTGTTGGTAGCGGGCTGTCTTTCAAAATAATCATATAGATAAATAAGTAATTCTCTGTTCTTCCCAGACTGCAGGCACCAGATTAATCTTAGGGAATATCAATGTAAAGAATCCACTCCAAGAAGTGGGTTTATTTTTCTCTGAAAGAACTGAGAGGGCTGATTATGTTAAAGAAACATTATTCAGCTGCAAAGCCAAGTACTGAGAAGTAAGAAACTGTTTAGAATTAAGGCTGCCTTTTAATTTGGCCTCCTTTTGTATATACATCATAATGCAGTTCTTAGTTACATACTTTTTTTTCCCCCATGGCATTTAAATGAATAATCACGAGAACATCATTTCAATCCACTTCTTCATTTACTATGTTTTCCAGTTTATGCAACAAATACTGCAGCAAGCCTAAAAATAACAGCATCTTTTATTATGCAACCCAGATTTAGTGCATGATCTTAAAATAAAATCATTTAGAAGGATGTCTATGCACATAGGGGCAAAATTAAGGTTACATAGGCAACCTGATTTCCAGTGTTTTCTAACTTATGCACTTGGCTTTGCCACCTTAATTGTGTGTGTGTGTGTGTGTGTGTGTGTGTGTGTGTGTGTGTGTGTTTATTTCATAGTCTCATTCTGAGTAATAAAAATGTTAAGTAGGATGTGGAGGAGCATTGATTTAATCCCTGTTGACCTTTTCATAGATTAAGTCGAGGCAAAGAAGTACATATAGTCATGAGAACTCCATGTGTTGTTCATTTTCTCAGAAAACAAGTGCTTTCAGAGTTCCAGCTGAAGTCAGTTGAACTTCGCATCTTGGATGTTTATAGTTTTATATGTGAAAAAGGTTGCACTTCAGGTGACTACATCTCCATTCAGTGAACCACATCAGGTTTTTTTAAAGAATCACCTAAGATAGACACAATCCTTCCAGGACCACCATGGAAGAGAGGCAGCCGCATCATTTCTGCAGACAACGCAGTGTGCGTTAAGTTCAGCTGCCTAGGATACTGAGGGTGGGACTCAGAGACCTACCCTTTCCTTAACCTGGAGAAGCAATGTCAGTAGTGACACTAGCTTGGACCAGTCCATGGTTGCACAATGACCATCATTGTACTCGGTGTGAGGGAGTGGGGCCTAGGAGCGGCCATGTAATCCCTAGCACCCCCTACCGTCACATAAGGTGGACTCAGCACCCTCAGATTCTCGCCCACCACATCTTTGATAGGCCCCTTCTGAGGCCTAAACCGCACTCCTCACACTTGGGGCTCAGGCAGCCGCAACCGTGCCTGGCCCCTTGACCCTTCTCTGGGTCGTTTGCCCCACTGGGAAAAACCCTTACGGGCTGGGGTCTGAAACCCCGCACACCACACCTCTCCAGCGCAACACCGCGCCTCTCCGGCACAAACAGTAGCACCCCACTGGCACCGCTGACTGTGCCACTACTGGGCACTCAGGATCCCCAGGTTATTGGGGAGCTCCCGTGAGGCCTCCTCTCACCCAGTCCTCCGGTTAACTATAACTGAAACCCGAGCCAACTGGCTGTAACACAAACACCACAGAGCCTCCCCGCTCATAAAGTAAACTCCAGGCCCCTCTAGAGCTTCCAACCCTACCTCTCTTCAGGGTGTTCTCATCCCTAGCATCATTGCGGCCGGTCAGCAAGGTAAGGCTGCAACCACCAATTCAGGCTGCTCAACTCAGCTGCAGAACTCCTGCTCCTGCGGCTACCAGAAGGGAACGGCTCCTGGGCCCAGGCCTGAGCTGTTATAAAGGGCCTGGTTCTGCCCCCTTCCGGTCACCTGACCAGCTGATTGCCATAGCAACCCGCAGCTGCACTGCCCTGTTGATTGGCAGCTATTTACTTATCTAAGGCACAGGACACCTCAGTGATCCTGTGATACACCTTCCCCCTGAAGTTCACACTCACTGGTGGGGGAGGGCGTCCTGCTTCTTAACGAGATATGTTGCTGTCGGAGGGTGTTCTTGTTGGCCTTCCCTTTCCGCAGGCATTCAGCAGCTTCTAATCTGGGGCAGAGATTTTAAGGCACCCCAACTCGCCTTTTACCCAAGGGAGCACCGTGTGGGATTTATTGGGGTTTACCTGCCACAGGTAGCCCCCCCGACATTAACTACCCTTGGTAGATGTCCTACCTCTCCAGCTGCTCTTCCATCTGGTCTCCGGGATTGCCATTCTCTAACTCTCCTCCGGCGTCTTCCCTTCTCAGTGTCTTCGCAGGTCTTTGATCTTGTCTGAGCCTCCTGGAGGTCTTGGAGCTTGCCCCAGATTTCCCACTGGCACCTCCGTGCCTTCTGGGCATCCTCTCCCCTCCAAAATTCCACTTTGCCCTGACCTGTATATCTTCCTCCTGACCCTTTATAAATCCATACAAAGGCCACCTTTCCTACCTTTTCCTCGATGCTCTTCCTGAGGAGCCTCCACGTTACTCGTTCAGGTATACCAGCCATGTATAGACAAGGCCTTTTCTCTGGCTGTCGTCTCTGCCCGCTGGGTGTCCTTCCCTTCCTTCTTCCCTCTGAAATGGGGTCTCTCCTCCGAGGGGCCTCTCCCTTTATCTTTATGGCACCACTCTCTAGCACCTTCTGCCCCTCAGGCTATGTTTGACTGGGTGCTACCCCAGTTGCCTTGCCTCCCCACAGGGCTATCTTTCCCAGCTGATGTTCTAGCCAGCTCAAGCCCTGTGAGTGAAGTTCTTGCCACTGGGACCACCTTAGTTCCCAGTGTCCTAAGGAGGGTGCTTGAGTCTCCTTGTGTAAGGCTTCCACCTTCTTTTCTAGGAGGCTCTCCTCCTCGTGACTTCTCCCCAGCTGCCGTAGTCCTCTTTCTTCCCCAGGACGCTCCTGGTTTTTGGCACTGGTTGATTCCTCCTTCCCCGGCCCCTGTGCCAGCATGGACTGCAGGTTCTCAACTTGGGCCTCCGTCTGCCTCACAATCTTCATGAGTGCTTCCCCTTCCTGCAGCTCCATCCGGGCACCCTCCATGTAGCCCATTAGTTGCCTCTCCCAAGCCTCCAGCTTGCTCTCTAGGTTATCTGCACCCTCTAGGGTTTGCACCCCCTGATCTATGAGGTCCTTCTCCCTCCTGACCTCCTGGAGCTGTGAGGGCTCCGCGGTCGTCTGGCTGCCTATTTCAGAGGTTCCCCTCTTACCTTTCTCTAGCCTCTGCAACTCCTCTCTTAAGTTCTGCACCTCCTGTTGGAATCGCCCTTGTTCAGCAAGGAGACTTGTTACTTTCACTTGACTCTCGGCTAAGAGAGCCTCTAGCGTGTCCGCCTGTTCCTTGAGGTGGTCCCTCTCCACCTACAGGCTCTACACCTGCTCCTCTAGGTCGTCATCCTCCCTGGCCTTTTGCCCTTCCAGGATCTGTATCTGAGCTCTCAGTCCTTCATTCTCCTGCTTACTAGTTGCTGCCTCAGTTTGCCTTCCCTCTAGACCATCTGTACTTTCTGAGGTCTGTACCCCTTGGTCTATGGGGTCCTTCTCACCCCCTTGGAACTGTGAGAGCTCCATGCTTACCTAGCTAGCGATCTCAGAAACTCTCCAATTAGCGTTCTCTAGCCTCTGAACCTCTTCTTTCAGGGCTTGCAGTTCTCCCTGCAACTGTCCCTGCTCTGTAATGAGGCTTGCTACTTTATCCTGGCTCTCCCCGAGGAGAGCATCCAGGGATCAAGTCTGCTCCTTAAGACAGTCTCTTTCTATCTGCAGGTTTCGCCCCCGTTCTTTTAGCTCCTCAAATGCCTGTTCTGGTAGGCTTACACTGTCCAAGGTCTGTACCTCACACTCAACTAAGCCCACGGCCCTTAATCCCTCAGTTTCCCTAACCTTGGAGAGCTCTAAGGTCAATTGGCTATTGGCCTCCAACACCCCTGTATCCTATCCTCCAGGGTCTGCTTCTCCCCCTGGAGTTGCCTCTTGTCCACTACTAAGTCGGTCTCCCTACCTTGGCTTTCTCTTAGCCGACTCTCCAGACCTTTTACTGCGGCCTCTAGCCACTCGATCTCCTTCTGACTATCCTCCAATTGTTTTTCCAGGGCCTTACGGGGCCCCTCCTAATCCTTTATTAAGGCCTTCACCTTTTCTAACTGTTGTTCCCACACTTTCCTAGATGCCTCAGTTTGGGCATGCTCCAGGCTCATCTGCTCTTGGAACTGGTCAACAGTACGTTCTGCCCTTATGCACCTCTCTTGCCACTGTTCCTGATCCTCCCTGAGGTCCTGCATCTGCTCCTCCTGAGCTTGGAGCTCCTTCCGCAGGGCCGCTATCAGGTCTCTGGATACTTCCAGTTTCAACCGCAACTCCCATTGCTCTTGCGTCGGGGTCTGGCCAGCCTCAAGAGGCTGGTCCCTCCAGCGCCCCAGGTCCACCTGCATCACATATAATTTATATTCCCTGTCTTGACTCCGATTCATTTCAATAGTCAACACCTGTTTGACTCTTTCTATCCTCACCGCCTCACTAGCTATGAGGCGTTTAATTTCTTTGGACGCTCCACCCTTTTTACCCATAGCCGAGTGTCGCTCAAGAGTGGCAGCTTTCACCTCTGCGCCATCTTTCTGGGCCGTGACCAGCTTCAACTCCTGATCAAGCTGGACCACTTGCTCCTCTAATTCTCCCATTCTCAGTTGCCATGCTAGCTCCCTCACGTCCTGGCCTTCCCCAAGCCCCTCCTGGGCCATGAGACCTGCCAGTCTCATTCATTCGCCCCAGGGCCTTGATTTCTCCACAACAGCCTGCGTAATGGGTCTCCATACTGGGTCTACGTCCCTCTTTCATTATAGCCCTTAGGTTCAGTTCCTTCTACAGGGACACGGGTTCTACCCCCGTGCACGGCCAACTTCCCGGCCAATGCACCAGTTGTGAGGGAGTGAGGCCTAGGAGCGGCCGTGTACTCCCTAGCACCCCCTACCATCACGTAAGGTGGACTCAGCACCCTCGGATTCTCGCCCACCACATCTTTGATAATAAATAAGTTTAGATGGGAGGCTGCCTTTATCCCTCTGGTGAACGGTACGTATGTTCCTGCCCCTACTCCATATGGGGTACCTCTGTACACCCCTGCCTTAAGGGCTATGCTTGCCTCCAACCTCCCCTTTAGCACACCCCAAGCCTTGCAGCTGTTCCCTGGGACGTTGTGTGGTCCCCTGCCCTCTGGCGCCCTCTCTGGCACCCCGGGCTCAACACCCACCTCGCACCCTTGGGCCTGGCCCGTAGCCACCGCCCTGTTACTGGCGCCCCTGGGCCTGTTACACTCTTGGGCTACTACTCAGCCCGCTGCCCCACTCTGGGGCCTATGACGTGCTTTCCGCGGCCATTGCCTCCTTCTGGGCCTACGCCACACTCTTCATGCACACTCGTTGTCCCTTCTGGGGCCTAAACCGCGCTCAGGGCTCAGGCGGCCACAGCCGTGCCTGGCCCCTTGACCCTTCTCTGGGTCATTTGCCCCACTGGGCAAAACACTGCTCTTACAGGCTGGGGTCTGAAACCCCGTACACCGCGCCTCTCCGGCACAAACAGTAGCGCCCCACTGGCACTGCTGACTGTGCCACTACTGGGCACTCAGGATCCCCAGGTTATTGGGGAGCTCCCATGAGGCCTCCTCTCACCCCTACAGCCTCACCCAGTCCTCCGGTTAACTATAACTGAAACCCAAGCCAACTGGCTGTAACACAAACACCACAGAGCCTCCCCGCTCATAAAGTAAACTCCAGGCCCCTCTAGAGCTTCCAACCCTACCTCTCTTCAGGGTGTTCTCATCCCTAGCATCATTGCGGCCGGTCAGCAAGGTAAGGCTGCAACCACCAATTCAAGCTAAGCTAAGCTGCTCCTGCTCCTAGGCCCAGGCCTGAGCTGTTATAAAGGGCCCGGCCCTGCTGCCTTCCGGTCACCTGACCGGCTGGTTGCCACAGCAACCCGCAGTTGCACTGCCCTGTTGATTGGCAGCTATTTACTTATCTAAGGCACAGGACGCCTCAGTGCTCCTGTGACACTCAGCCCATGTACAGATGGACAAGAAGGTGGTGGCTTGTTCTATTTTTCTTCCTTTACATTTGTTGTGCAGCTCCACAGAGAAAGGTATTGCTGAATCTTGATTACTTTTATAAGAACCCTTCTTCAGATACTGTAACTGAGGTTCAGAAAACAACCTCTATGAGGCCCCTCTCCCATTTTTCAGGCTCATTTATGGTGAGGCTGCTCAGGTCAATTCTGTGGGAAGATGATGCAGGAAAGCTTCCTATGTATCTTTGGCATAATTGTGCATAGTTTCTGTCAAGAGTTTCTCTGCTGGAACTGTCATCTTAAAAGGTTACTGTGACATTTCCAAATTTCCTATTTCTAAGATGAATGAAACACGTTGGTTCCATAAATATCAATGTATAGAGCTTATTACTGAAAGCTAAAATTTTATAATTTTTTAAATGTATTGCTAAGAATACTTTTCTCATGTCAGGTCTAAATGTATAACTAAAAAATAAAGCAGTCAAATCCAGATTGCTTTAAAACCCAGGCCTTCTGCATTTAACCACAGTGATTTAATTTTCAACTTGACCTTCCAAACTTCTGAGGGAAATTCTGAAGCAAACGTTTGCTCTTTGTTTTATTGCTGTTTCAGTGAGTCAGTAAAGATACCATGAAGGAACCCAGAAAAGAAAGCCAAAGGAGTCAAGTTTACATGGTGTGGAGGGGAGCACAAATGTATGTAAATAGGCTTCCCTACATCAGGTAGCAGTATCCAGTGTTCTGTACACCAAAGGTAAAATAACTTCTGTTAATGTGTTGCTGGTAGCAGACTTTTTATAATTCCTTAGTGTGAAACTGTCACCCTCTTCTTAGGTACTTTCATTAGCAGTCAGATAGTTTTTAAAAAGTGATATTTAAATTCTTATTAGGTTTTTGAGCTAGCAGTACCTTGGAAGTATCAGTTAATTGATTTACAGCTTATTCACCTGTTTGGTAGATAACATTATGGCTAGGTATAGATATTCAAAAAGCCCAAGGCAGAACTGATCTAAGTTACTCTGTGTTCTGTAAGTGGCATAGTTCAGATTGCTAATGAACAGAACACATCTTTGCTCTTTGTTATGTGGGGAAGGGGGACAATTTTTTTACCGGATTATGCCATTTTTAAACCAGTGTGCTGAACTTCTGTTCTGTTATGCATATAGACTGTTTTTTTGTGCCAGACTTCTGTTCTGTTATGGGTATATACTAGTATCCAATCACTTATACGGGTAAAAAGGTAATGTCTGCACTTGGCCTTCATTTACAACTCTGGTTATAAGTTACTGGAGGCATGGTCAGCTACAGTTATTAGAGGTAACTTTGCTTGATTTGAGTCTACAGAGAAGGTATTCTGTCATTACAACTGTGTTTTGTATTTATGCTTAGTTTTCTACCTGATACTGCTTTTGCATGTACATTCTAGGAAGCTATTCCATAATTTTTAGCAGAAGATGCCAGTACCAAGAATTTTGAAAAGCACTGCTCCCCTAACTTGTGTGCCCAACCTTTTTGCCCCATGGGCTCAATGGACAATGCCTGCTCTGTCTGCAGGCTGGATTTGGCTGATGACCTGAGCCCGCCCTGGCCATGTGGGGCAGGGGAGGGGGAAAGGGGTGCACATCCTGGCTCAATATTGCCGTGTGTGTGTGGGGGGGGTACCCTGGGCCCAATCTAGCCATGTGGGGTTTAGTCATTTGGCTGGGGGGGAAAGGAGTGGAAATAGGGCAGTTAAATAAATTGCCACCACTCTCTCACCACCAAATTTTCCATCACATGGAAAGACCTTCAGGCTGGATGCCATGGCTACATGGGCCAAATTTGGCCTATGGGCCTGGGGCTGAGTTCTCCTGGATTGGAGGATTTATTTGAAAAGATCCCAAACTCTTTGTTTCAGGATCACAGTTACATTTTCATAATCATGAAGAGTGTCATGTCCTTCAGATCACTGTATCTTCTATCTTAGCTAATTGTGTGCTTGTTACCCTTTAAGGCCCCAGAGCAGAAATGACAAAGTAGCATGTGAAAGAAAGAGCTAGAGGATAATGATGAAACAAATATGAGACAAAATGTAAACTGGTCAGACTGGGGCATCCCAAGCTTTACCTCCTATGGCAAGAAAATTGTAGCTGTTGTGATTTAGAGTAAATAACTGAAACACCTGCAGATGACGAAGCCCACTTGTGATAATCTGTGTGTGAAGCTGGCAGCAGCCTTAAACTTTTGTGAAAGCTAATGTTCCTGTGAACAAGCAGGTTGCCATAGCAGTCTGGAAAGTGACCAAGAACACAGACTATTTGCTTTTTCAAGAACTCTTTGGCATGGTGAAGTTCACAGTGTGAGATGCATGAGAGATGCGTGCACTGCACATAAAAGTATTTCTGTTCACCAGTGTTTTCAAAAGTGTCAGTTTTTCTGAAGTAATATTTTTTTTTAAATAATCATAACTTCTAAAACTAGTTGTCAAGATATTTATTCAACTTTGTTTCAGTTCTTGGCTTTGCTCAACATCCTATTGTTCTACAGCTGTAGGTGACACTGCTGTATGTTCATGCAGACTGGGGTGGATCTTGGAGGATGTTTTGTAGATATAAATGTTAGGATGCCAAGCACAGCTGATGAGACAAGAATATTAAATAGTTTCAATTTGTATAGGATGGGAGACTTTTCTCAAGGCAGCAAGGATATAACAAGAGCTTGGGGAACATTTTTGCACATATAAACAGCTCCACATGAAACAGAATTTGAATTTTCTTCTTCTTTTTGTAGAAAGTATTTTTTTCATTAAGCCATTCCATTTGTATCCAAAATATTGGTGACTTTTTAAACAAAAATGCTCGAAGAAAACATAGACTGTTAGTCAAAATGACTTTTTGTTTTGTTTCACTGGGGGGGAGGGGTCTCTTTGCCATGGTTTGGGTTGGGGGTTGTGTGTGTTGTTTTATATTGATAGCCGATGGCCCAGCTTAAAATAACATGGTGGAATTTTCTTAAAATCCGGGTTTTTTTCTATTTCAAAATGTTTAGGTTTTAACAACAATACATTTTATTTTAAAATGAAATAAATTATTTTAAAAATGAGGTAGAAAGATCTTAGATGAAAAATTATTTAATTCTAAAGAAGTGCAAAATTTTGTATGTTATCATTTGTATGCATCTGCCTACCATTCCATGTCCCATTCCTAAAGATCTTGATCAAGGTGCTTTGCCTACAATTTCAGTTATACTAGGATGGCAGTCATACTTTATTTCCACTGAGCAAAATGACACTGACCAATGCACATTCCTACAGCCATTTCTTCTTCAGCGATTGTCCATAATATTTATGAACTGAATAGAGATAGAAGAGATACTGAAGGTGGAAACAGTCATTCTGTTAAGCCCATTATAAGTTATGATCTTCTTAAGCCAGGATCATTGTTATAAAGGAGAAATATCTCTTTTCTGATATTCTTTTGCTGATATTCTTTTGTCATGTAACCTTTACTAATTTGCCTTTGTAAAGCTTATTGATTTATAAATATTTAAAATGAAGTGTTTAATTATTTCCATACCTTAGAGATATTCAGAGGAATGTTGTCTATTCCTTTAACACCTTACCAGAATAAAAGAAAAGGTCAAATGAGTTCACAAACCACAATCCTAGGCAAAAAGTCCAGCCACACTACTTGCTTTTAAAGTACCCCACTTCTATATGTAGGAGAGCATGATTACTGGGGGAATGTGCAGAAAGGTTACTAGCACATAGACTAAAAAATAAATCCAACCATAATAAAATATCAAGTATAAGAGACTCTCTGAGGAACATGCATACAACAGAGGAACAAATCAACCAACAGTTCAGTCAGTTGTATTCTAATTTGTACACCAAGGATGTGTCCAGGCAGGCAGGCATGTGTGGTTTGTGGCACCAGAAACTGCATGCATTGCAAGTTAAACTGTGTGTGGCACTGATTATTTGCAACATGGGAGTAAAATTTGCTACTGGGATTTTCTAGTAGCAAAAAAGAAAAATCCAAGAAAAAACAGTGGACCATGAATGTGAAAATAGTGTGCTCTGGGACAAATGCAGAGACAAAGGAGGAGGCAGCCCAAGGCTGTCTGCTCCCCTGTCTTCACATGCAACTCCCTGGCTGACTGGGGGGAAGGCTGCCTTAGCATGGGTATGATGACTTAGCCCCGCACTGTGGCACCCTGTGCTGCAGTCAGCCCCCACTGCAACATATGGACCTGGGAGGAGCTGGACACAGACTGCAATAAAGGGCAAATGTAGGGGGGTGTGCTGTGGTACAAAGTAGTGGCACCAAATATGTGCTGCTGCAAATACATGCCCCTTCTCATTTGGATGCGGTCCAAGAATCTGAATGTTATAGTGAAGAAACAAACTCCTGAACATTATACCCATGCAATAAATTTCAAAGATGGAGAAGTAAACTTTACCAGTTCGTTTATTTATAGATGAAATAACTTTTGGTTTAAAGACATGAGCAGTAATAAATCTCCAAGCAGTGATGAATTTCCTATGAAGTTTATAAAAAATGTAAAGGTATTTTGTTATCTCAATTACTAAATATATATAATAAAGTAAAAATCAAGGTCACTAACAATCACTTTAGGTGAAGCTCTTATTTCTGTAATTCCTAAACCAGACAAGGATTCTGTGAATTGTTCTAAATAACACAATTTCTTTAATGAACCCTAACCAAAACTGTATCACACAGATTAGAACAGGTCATCCCTAAGTTTATTCACAAAAATAAAGTAGGATTTATCAAAAACGGCACATTATGTATGTCATATATTTGTACGTAGCAGCAGCACACAATTCTAAAGTCCTTATGCCTCTTTTAGTATTTGATTTAGAGAAAGATTTGTTTGTGTTTCTTGAAAGTAACTTTGTATATTGAACAGATGGGATTTGGTAAAGAATTCATGAAGTTGATACAATTGCTTTATACAAATCCCACTTCAAGAGTTGTGACCAATAATATGTTATTATGCAATCTATTTCTCTTGTAAAGAGGAACTTGACAAGGTTGTCCATTATCCCCCCCATCTGTTTGGTTTAGCATTAGAACCACGGGCTACAACTAGAAGGAATAAGTGTGATATAAAAGGAATTAAGGTAGGAGATAGTGAACACAGAATCCTGTTGTATGCAGATGATGTATTAATAGTTCTGTCACCGCCTGAGAGATCATTTCCTGCCCTCTTATAATTAATTAATAATTTTAGCAATCTCTCTGGTTATAAAATTAATTGGACTAAGTCTGAGTTCCTTGGACTAAATAAGTATGCCACAAAAGGGTATGTTTAGCAAATGGAAATTTCAGTGGCAAGCAGCACATATAATTTATTTGAGTTTTAAAAAAGCCAAGAATGTTAATGTTATTTTCTACCAAAACGTTCAGAAGATTCTTAGTGTTATACTACAGGAACTGAATAAATGGAGCAGTTTGGTAATATCCTTGTGGGGGGCATGTTCATATTTTGAAAATGAATGCCTTGACTTCTCTAATTTACCTATTACATAACCTACCAACTGTAATTTCCTAATCCTATTTTATTAAAAGCAACCACATGCTCTATAGATTTCTGTGGAGAGAGGACATAAGTACTCATCTTTCATCAAAAAAGATGCAACTACTAGTTGAAATGTGTGGTGCTCATCTTCCAAACCTTGGGAAATCTCACACTGGCATCTTAGTAAATCAGACTGCATACTGGATTCCTAGTGTAACTGATAGCTGTCCTGTATAGGTAGATGCCAAACAGGCACTAAATTTTTCCCCTTCCTTTTTTAACCAGCATCAGCTCAGTTTATTATCTATATAACTTTCTAACTCCTATATTTTTTGCAGCCTAACAAGCTTGGAAGAATTGGACAAATGTACTAAAGTTTCATCTGTTGTTATATCAGAAGGCCTGTTTTGGGGCAATTTCTTTGTGAAATGTAGGTCCCAAAAATGGATGTGCAGAAAGCAGATGGATAAGGTTATTATGCGTGTAGAACAGCTCCTAGTAGAAAACGGTATTAACTTCTTTTTATTTATGTGATGAATTTGACCTTCCAATCAATTGAATGGCAATATATGTGGTTGCATCAAATATTAGACAATCATGTGTATCTAAGGCTTTAGATACAACAAATACCACAAATACATTATTTTTTGCCTTGCGATCTGCTTCTCTTCCCCCTCCTCTGCCATCATTCTATGAATATATATTATCACATAGCAGGACTGATAGAAACCATTAAAGACAGAAATCAAATGAAAGACCAAAGTATCCAGATGACCACTGGAAATCAGCAATTCACAATATCCAAACATCAACGATAAGTCTTGGACTTTATCTTACACAACAAAAGATCATTTTTGTCTGTACCGGGCTCCCTCTCAGCTTAAAAAACATTAACTATACTGCCAAGAGATAAATGTTGGCGATGGGTTGCTTTGCAGACAATGCTTGGTCACATTTTGGTCATGCACGGTTATCAATTGTTTTTGGAAAGAAAGTGTAACTAGAATAAACATGGTTTTCAAACACAGCAGTGATACCTTTGGCAAATGTGTGCATCCTTGAGTATATTACTAAGGAATTCCAACTGTATGCTTCCAAGATGGCACTCTTAAGGCACTTTTACATGTGCTTCAGTGTGTATGGGGGGGAGGGGTATATTTTAATTAGAACAACTCAGAGAGCTGTTCCAATTAAAGCATTGTTGCATCTCATGTATCAGCATTTCCACACCTAAAAATGGTGGTGGGGGTGCTTGAACTAAAGCTCAGTCAATAAGCTTTGATTCAAGTGCCTCTGCCACCATGTTTAAGTGTGGGGATACACAGGAGGCTGTTAGAAAGTGGAAATTGCATGGCAATTGGAATTCAAGGGCATTGGAGCAGCCTCTGCACTCATGTATAGGCACCCTTAGAGTGGGCCTTATTAGTGACACAGAGCAAGACTACACATGCATTAATGTGCTTTAGCTAATGCACATTAAATCTAGTACTTCCATTGTGAGGTACTAGGAACATGCACATTAGCCTGTCTTAATGTGCATTAACTAAAGAGCATGGGGCACCTGTACATATGATAGAGCTCTGCTCCCACACATAGTAATTAGCACACCTCAGAGCAGACTTGATTGAGTCTGCTGCAACTCTGCTGGAGTGTGCTAATTAGCACGCTCCAGAAACCTCCGCATCACATATATTCAGTGTCCCTGCATTTCAAAATGGTGGTGGAGGTGCCTTAGCTAAGGCTTATTGAACGAGCTTTAGTTAAAGTGCCCCCTCCCCCCATTTTTAAAGCATGGGATACTGAATACATGTGACACTGTAGGTGGTTTAATTGGAGAGGCTCTCAGAGATGTTTTGATTAAAGTGATCCCCCCACCCTGGAGCACATGTATAGATGCCCATGGTTTTTAAGTGACACCTAATGAGCATTAGGCTATTTTATTGCATATTAACTACTGAGCACATTTTTAAAGTGGCACTTCGATGTGCATTTAAATAGGCCAATGTACATTAAAGTGCAAATGTAGACACATGTACACAGGGTTATATTGCTGCATTAGAAGAGTAACATGTCTCCAAAGGAAAAAAATTGGAAAGATGAGTTGGCATAGCTGGCATTTATGAAGAGAAACGTTTATCAGGCTTAACTGCTATAAAAAGTTTACTGTAATTTGGAAAGAATTTTTAGATTGTTTTGGTAATTAAAAAATCAGTTCTTGCACACTTTTCTTCTTCTATCCCTCTCTCTTCCTTCCCTTTTTTTCTTTTCCCATTGATTACTTGCTATAACAGATATTCAAGTAGTTCATAGTTTATATATATAGTTGATATATACACATTTGTTTAGTATAAAAAATTAATAAAAACATGAAGAAAAGTTCATGATTATCACAAGAAACAGAGCTCACAGCACAGCAGCTGTATAACCACTGTTAAAGATTATGCAATTGTCATAGTAGATAATAGCTTTAAAAAGAGATTTGAAAGAGGATACTTTGGCTGATTTACAGATTCTACTGGAATTTTGCATGATAGCACAAGAGAAAATGGAAAGGTGTCTGTGAAAAAAGACTAGCATCATTGTTGGAATAGAGATGAGCATTGGTGTGTTTGGTTTTCTATGCACAGCTACATGAATTTTGTCAAATGTGATTGTGTTTGATTAAACATGGCTAGGGCAATTACTAGTTTCTTACTTTCTTCTGCATGTATTTTGGCTATATTATAAGCCGGGCTTATTGAGTGATCCGATGTCTATTTTCACTATGCTGGGAGTTGATTTTACTTGCATAACTCCCATTCAATAAGATTATAACGTTGAGATTGTAATATGCATGTTTTTAATTTTACCTGAAGTATCAAGGAAAAAAAAAGGATATGATCTTCACTTGATAATATCATAGTTGAAGAAGGGTGTCTTCATATGAAAGTAATAGGTCACATTTATTATGAATCATCAATCAAATGATGGGAATACTTATACTTTCTTTAAAAAATTCATAAGATTTAAGTAATATTGGAAAGCAGATATTTTTAATAGCTATGTTCTGTAGCCTCCACAATAGAGTTAAGACTAATATGCTTCCTGTCAAGCAATAGCAGTATATTAAATCTTTTCTTTTATCTGTTCATGTGTGCATAGTTGCATGGCTATTATCAAATATTACTATTTAATTCTCTACTCCATATATTTGGTATTCAACAACTGTGCTATTGTTTTCATTAAGGGACATGTTTTCAATTTGTATGCATTGACAGAGGAAACAAATCATGACAAAATATTTTAGATTTTTGTTAATTCATGTCTGATGAGTTTGAAGAGGGATTTGGGATTTATTGTTTACTAAAAAAATGCTGGGCTTCCCTCTCATGAGCTGCATGTATAAGTGATAGATGGATTTACACAACCGTAAGTCTGACTTTTCTTGGAGACAGCAAGAATCTGGAGTTTTAGAGTTCTACATGCTTCATTTACACATCTTCATTTCCTGTATGGACTAGTGTGTATGTATTGCACTCATGTCATTAACTACAGACTTGTTGGTATCAATTTTGCTGTAGATGGAATTTAGCCTTTTAGATACTTTTGTGTTTGTAGCAATTTGAAATTAAATTTATGGTGTCTTTCTTGCCATTACAAGACTATCTTCATTTGTTAAAATTTATAAAATGTTTTCCCTTAAAAAATATTTTAGGAACCTCAGATTGCATTTTTTCATTAGATTATATGGAATTTGTTTACCTGAGCCAGTAAGGGCACCATAATCCGTGTGCCCCTATTCTATTCTCTAATCACTTAAGTGTTTGTCATTATAATATGATAGCTTCTGAGGATACATGTACCCTCTAAAAAGTACAAAGAACTCAGCTGAAGCATGCTTGTAATGTTGGTGATAATGCCCCTGCTCTGTAGACAGAGGACATTTTCAGTTTTGTCAGTATGTCTCCTTTTAAGATCAATATCCTATTTGCAATGAGTTACAGTCTAATGAGCTATATAGCTTTGCCATCAATTAAGTAAATTGCTTTATTAAAGAAGAAAGGAGTTTTTAAAACAAATCTTTACATATTGGCCATTTTGGTTCCACTGAATTTAATGGGATGCTGCATGAACACAGGGATTTATATTAATATATCCTGAGGAAGAATTGGGGCCTAATATCTCTCAGATTCTATTCTGAAGTTTGGTAGGACTGTTCCGTTCATGTAATTTAGAACTAAGTTATGCATGTCAGATGTAACATTGGCCACTATTTCCTGGACAAAACTAACGAGCAAATTTTGCCAATAGGTATGGGTTCCCTTCTTATTTCTGGTTAATAAGACATTCACTTAAGATCAAACAAATACATAAATCCCGTAATCTGGTATCTCCTTTTCTCTGTAAACACAAGTACCTTAAAATGTTGGTGGACCTTTGTTAATATTATATGAAAGGGATGGAAAAAAGCAATACTGTCCCAAACTCTCTACAAGCTTGAGTTTGGAACTCCTTCCACTGGCGATCCTTTGTTTCATTTCCCAGAACATCCAGGCAGGAAACAATGTAGTTGTAAAAACTGGTTTATTTCTTAAAAATAAATACAAAAATATAAATATAAAACATTGGCAGATAGAATTTGATGAAATGAAGTTGCACAAACTTTTTTTTTAAACCAGCTGCATATCACACTTATTAACACCACATGTACATTTTGTTTGAATTTTAATGTACAGAACCAGGATATATTATTTTTTCTTCTTTGCCTTCTTAAAAGCTGCACTTGCAAGGGTAAGACATGTACCTAACAGAAGCGGCTTGTACATGAGGTTGCTTAAGGGGAGTATCACCCTGTTCAAAATTCTGAAAGTACGGTATCTTTTACTTACTAAAATGGACAACACTGAATTTCCATAGCTTTGGCTCTTGGAATGTGATTAAATAAAATGCTGTATATATTCCATGTGACATCCTACTAGAAAGAATAAATGACATTAATGAACAATTGAAATCAATATTAAAAAGAAAACCATTGTGCTGAGTGGCAGGAAAATCTTCCTGATTGTTAAATATTGTTGAGTGGAGAAGGTGTCTGTAAGGTTACTTCCTCTTAAATGAACCAAAACCATATTGTATCGTAGGTTAAGAAGCGTCTTTGTCACTTTCTCCTCCACCATACATTTCAGCTAGCTTATTAAACCGGGGGCCCCATTCTCTGAGGTAATCATAGTTTTGGTCTCCTTCAGTAGTACCAGATTCTAATGAACTCAAGGATTCAGCTATTGAATCATTTCCTTCATAGGCGTATGTTGCAAGTGAGTCATACGGTGGTGCAGAGGGATCAATATCATGCTCTTTTAGCCTTTGGTTAATGAAATCTCGGACGTCTGTATTATCTGGGGCTGAAGGAGTCCTCCGTGGTATAAATAATGTTTCAGGGATAATATCCCGTCGAAGCTTCTTATCTTCAATAGCTGCAGGATTCCTCAGTGTGCCAATATCAAAGGCTTGGGTGTCTTCCTCTCCACCGCCTTCATCATTATAACTCACAATGTTGTCTCTGATGTCTTCTTTAGACAGGATCAGAGGCTCTTTCTTTCGCTGCCTCTTCAGAGCAGCAAACAGCACCACTATAACTTAAAAAAAATAGAACAGATAAACCAAAGACCTCCGTTTAACAAATTCTCAGTGGCAAGTTTAACAAACACAACAGATTGACTGTAATGTCTCAGTCCTGATTTTTGAGTCATGGATACATATAAAATCCTCCTTTAATGATTGACAAAACACTATTTTGCACACTTACAGTACTTACTGTAGTATGGAACAACTGGTGTCTCTACATAGTAAATTATGTACTTTCAGTAAAAGGCCTTTTTAAAATACCTTGTGTAACTTTGGCTAGGGAATTTGTATGATTTGACAGTGGTCATGTCTACTTTGAAGGTAAAGGATGTTACCTCCCTTCTCCCACATGACTTTGAAGTATAATGCTGTCTGGTATATGTCTGGTGACAGATGTACCAGTTTCCAGGGGCAATCTGCCTTCGTGCATGGAGGAAAGAGCTCATGTCTGTGTGTGCTGTTAGTATGTAGCAGCTAGTCTGTCAACTGTTTATTCTTCTTTTGTCATATAAGTCATATAAGTCACAAAGTTAGTTAATTTCCCTCAACAAAAAACCTCCTACTAAATAAACCTACTTTTTGTAAAGGTGAGAGAACTAACAGTGAAAAACATTTTTCCCCTTATACTTCTTTTAATGTTTTCCAGTTAGAATAAAGGGATCTTCTGGGGAAAGAGAGTACTTGCATAGCATTATCACAAAAAGAAGGTAAATTAAACTGGTAGAGTCTTTCCCACTATGTATGAATGTCTGATGGAAGATGAACAGCTGAATTTTTTTGTTGAAGAAACATCCAGCATCCAGATTGTAAGGTGCAGATTGTGTAAACCTGGATGAAGTATCTTCCCCACTATTCTGGTAGGAGTAAAGATGCAGCAATCAAGTTTTGTAAAAAAAATGTACCTCACTGCTACAATGCGGAGGCCTGGGAAACTGATCTGTCTCATGTCAGCTGGGCTGAGAAGAACTAGTCATGCAGTCCTCTCTCTGTCCTGTGCAGCACGTTTGTGGAATTAAAAGAGTCAGTGGGAAGGTAAAGGTCTGCCTGACTATGGGATGAAGAGAGAATCGTGCGTGATTATAGCTTGATTCTTCCCCTAGACTCTTAGGCCCCTTCTACATATACAAGTAAAGGTATGATGGGATCTAATGCACAATTCACACAAGAGTGCTTCTTGCGATGCCATACATTAAGAACCCATCGTGTCTTATTGCCAGTACAGAGGGAGTCCAATGCCAGGCTCTACATGCACCAGTAAGAGGCAAGCTCCCATGACTGGGAGCCATATGCACCCTAGTTGAGGGGCTCAACTAGAAGATTACAGCAATCTTCTAGTTCTGGGTTTTTTTCCACAACCCCAGAGTGAGGGAATCATCCCTACGGTGATCTTCTGGCCCCAGGAGTTTCCAGTACCCCAGATGCTCCTAGGTATCTGGGTGCCTGAAACCCCTTGGTCCTGGGAATTGGGGCTGCCATAATCTCTAGGACTCAGGGGTTTTATGCTGGATATGGTTCAGGGAGCTGGGAGCCCCCCAGCCACAGCATGTAGCTGACTTCAGGTAATTGCACAATTAACCAGTACAATACCCATAATGTGTACAGGGGGCTTCAGTGAACCAAGAGGTAAATGGATAGTTTCAGTCAGAGGAAATAAACTGAAGGTTAAGTTCTTTGGTGATATAAAAAGAGATACTTGCTGAGACTCTCCACTTGTGTTTGCTGGAGTCCTGGAAGGTGTATGGCTGGGAAATGTTTCTAGTGACAGATGTACCAGCTCTAGAGGAAGACTGCCTTCATGTATGGAGGAGGAAAGAAGAGAAGCTTATGCCCGTTTGTCAATATGTAAGGTTGTTATGGTGTTACAAGAATGGATAGTGATACTGGGCAGTATGCTTTAGGGATGTCAGAGAAGCACTGTGAACTGCCCTCCATGTTGATAAGTAACTTTGTTTCCTTGGAAGAAAAAAAGTGACCTTGCATTCAGATGTAATCTCCACATAGACGATACATTACCAGAACGATTGTTGGGAAAATTGAGGGAAAAAACAGAACCTCTTTGCAGAAACTTGTTGGATCTTTTTACCAAGTGAGAGAGGATCTGATCAGCATGGTAACAACTACCTCCAGACCCAGGGGATTTCTTCTAGGCTTATGCATGGCTCATAACCATGATTGCATGCTTCTAACGTATTTTCTAGTGTGCAGGAGGCATTTTTTCCTAGGCTGAATAAGACATGGTCTAATTGTGATAGGATTATCTTCATTCTATGCAATACGCTCCAGTAAAGTCTGAAACTAGTTAAAGTCTACTGAAAAATTCTAAAATATCCATTTAAACTCCAAACTACAATTAGTTTTGACTTTTTGGGTATTCACTATGAGGGCCTGCATGTGGATCTGATGGAAAATGTTTTGGACAGTTTCTGCTATGTGCTAGGCAGAGCTGCCCTTCACTAGCCACTCATAATGGTAAAGGTAAGCCATGGTGTTTCGTATGAGTTGGTGTAACAGGGAACCCTGGCCCTTTTACTAGAAAGTGGTGCAGCCCTTTTAAGGGCAGCATTTTTAGAGCACAACCAGTTGGCAGAACAGCTGACCAGGGCATCACATTACTGGGAGAGGACTCAGGCCAGAGCTGTATAAGCCCTGGGGTTGAGCCACCGGAGTGAGGGGGCCAGAGCTGAGAGTTGTGGAGTGCGGGGATACTGAATGCCCAAGGAGGCTGGAGAAAACAGCTCTGCAGCCTGGGGAACAAGACAGAGCAAACTGGGGAGAGAAAGAGATGCTTGGTAAGTGGGCCTGGAGCCTTTATTTTTCTTCTTATGTTATAGCTCAGGGACTTAGTGTTTACATTGCAATTTATATTGGTGGTTTGAGCTGAGACTCTAAGGGGTGGTTTTTGGAGCTCTCATTAGTATCTCCAGGCATGTGTGCTTGTTTTGAGCCCTGCTGGTGCAGGCTCAAGGCAAAGACCTGGGCTGGGGCCCAGCCAGAGTAGAGGGGTGGAAGCAGGGAAGACTAAAACCCCAACAAAAGAGGAAAAGAAAGGCCAGGAGTGGCCTGGAGATACCAAGACAAGGGTCCCACCTGACCGGAGATTTGAAATCTGGGAGGCATGGGGTGTAGGGGAGGTATGGAGCTATGCAATTAGCCCTTAAGGCAAGAGATCCACATGTCTAGGTATTCCCTGTAATAAGACCAGACTGAGAAGCCCTGGGGAAGTCTTCCCTTGAGAACCAAAATAAACATCAACACATGGTGGGTGAGTAAAGGGAAGATTGTTTCCACGGTGAACAAGGAAAAGGGAGATTTTGTGGGCCTCCAGGAGCTTGCAACTACTCTGTGATGGTGACCTGTTACAGGTGGGTTACCCATACTGTGACAATCCCAGTGAAGGTTCGAGGGTCTGAGTAATCCAAGCTACTTTGGTTGTGGCCTCTCAAAGGAAGAAATAAAAAGGAAAGTGGAACTTCGGAGTGCAAGCTGCCTGCCTTAACCACTCCATCAAAATGTTGCCCCAAAAAAGGATGAGCTAAAGAGGCTGCCAATGAAAGGTATTTCTTCTTTAGAAACTCAAGTTCTTCCTTGACAGCTCTGGGCAGTGGCATGTGAAAGGCAGAGCAGATGCCTTTCTCGTTAGGATAAGGTTAGTACTTCTGCCTCATGGTTTAGCATTACATACATTCTCAAAGAGGATAGGATGGCTATTGAGAGGGTGAAAATTCTCACCATTTCAAAATTTTGTGTCTTCAAAAGGAAGATGCTTCACTAGACTATGCACTTCCCTAGGAAAACCAGATCCCTGTAACCAGGAGCACTCTCTCAATGACAGCAATCACAGTTACTGATAAAGATTCAGTGTCAGCGGTACAATTTAGGTAATAAATTCTAAAATCATACCAGGCTAACAAGGTGTGGTAGCTGAATATTCAGAACTGTAAACTAGTAAAGAAATAAGACTTCTTCCTCATCAAATCCAATCTCTTTAGTTCCTAATTTCCCATCTTATCATCTTGAAAGGTGCTTCTCTGATTAAGAGAGATGGTATATAAATGGCATGCAGAAACGTTGTATACCATTGGAAGGGAAATGATACTGTCTTTCAGCCTTATGTAAAAACTAGTGCCTGAAATGCAATCCTAGTCAATAATGGGGAGGGTGATTTTGCTAGGTAAAGCTGTTACAAAATTCCATAAACTGATACGAGGGCTTATCATCCTCCTCCACTGAAATTGCAGCCATCCACTTCATGAGGACCTGGAAGCCCTTCCAGTGTGGAGAGTGCCAAAGGAAAGACAAATGCCTTTTCAAGGGACTACAGCAGATTTGGATCGAGCAACTCTTCCACTCTAGAGACTGTGTGAAGAACCCTCCTATTTTAGGGGCATAACGCTGATGGCCGTGTAAGGAAGGACTGTGGCACTGAGTAGACAACTATTAGGCCTATGCGAGTAGGCAGCTATTCAATCCAGCTTCGGATCCAGCCACTTCGGATGCCAGCGATCCAATCTGGAGCTCCGGACCGGGTTCCCACTTCAATCCGGCCAGAGTGGCTCCAAAGCTTCAGAACTGCCTGAGGGATCCAGCGATAGGGTGTAATGTGGAATCAATGAAATATCTATAACTTTTTTTGTCTGATTTAAATGAAACTTGCAGGGGTGAGAGCATGAAGCATTCCAAGTTTCAAGAAGATTGGTGCAGTGGTTCAGGGGGACTTGCACCCCAAATTCTTGAAAGCAAAAAACTCATACCACGTGTATGTGTTACAACACAGGAGGGGTGAAAACTGCAGGGGTGGTCACCTTTGCTGAGGCCATGAAGTCTGCCAAATTTCAAGGTGATAGGCGCAGGGGTTTGCGGGGAACTGTACCTCAAGTGGCTGACAGGCAAAACTTGTGATTGATTCCCCATTATACTATGGCCGGATCTCTGAGGTGGCTCTGAAGCTTTTCCAAACTGCTTCAGAAAGTCTAAGGAAGCCAGTGCTTTGATCCGGCCATGCTGCTTCAGACACCAAAGTGTCTGAAGCTTCTCAGGATCTGAAGCATGGTCCAAAGCCTCGCACAGCCCTAATGACTGAGTGGGACCTATACCTGGAATCACTTTGAATGTGGCCAGAAGAATTACACAGGAAATGAATCCTTCACCCAGTGGGCCAAAATCAGAAAGCATGATCCAGGAGTCTAGATTTCATAGATTTCTAGGGTCAGAAGGGACTTATTAAATCATTGAATCCAACCCCATGCTCTGGGCAGGAAAGAGCACTGAGGTCAAGTAACCCCAGCCAAGTGCTTGTCTAATCCTCTTTCGAAAACCTCCAAGTACGGGAAAGCACCACCTCCTTGGAATCCTATTTCATATTTTGGCAGCCCTCCCCATAAATAATTTCTTCCTGATGTTCAATCTAAATCTATTCTCCTTCAGTTTATGGTCATTGTTTCTAGTAACCCCGAGGGGTGCCCTGATAAACAGGGCACCCCTTAGAGACCTAGTACATCTTTCCAGAAGGATTCCCCTGGCCATGATATGAAGCACACAGGTAAGTGTATCCAAAACAGCAGTCATCCTCATAGTTAAAAGAAAACAATCTGACAGAGACCTCAACTAGTGATACCTTGTACCCAATCTGAATAGTTTCCTAATTGGAGTAACGCCAGAAGCTTATGGATTTTGTAGAGACAAAGGAAAAATGGGGACTCTAGTTCAGGCTGGACAGTGGGAATATTCAATGTTATGAAATGTGGAACTACATGAGATATCAGGACTAGAAAGCTAGACAGGCAGGCAGGAAGTTATTGAGGTCCCACCAGGTCTCAGTAGAAGAGCTAGTACTATTCCTGTAGCCCTTGGTGTTGGAGCAGAAGATGAGCAGATTACCAGTTCTTTTCTGACTAAGGCCCTGATATAAATCAGAGAAGTCTTTGGGGTGTGTGTACTTACGTCTTTTCAGTACCTATTAAATATATTTTCTACAATCAGGTCCCCATGCCAGGACATTTATGCCTCTAAGCAACATTGTGATTCATGAAGAGAAGGAGAATACAGCCTCCTCTAAGAAGCTCCAGGATGATGATCTTTTCCTGGAAGTTTATCCAGATCTCCAGCCTGCTTTCACCAGATGAAGATTTCTCTAGCATCAGGAACTCAGATGTTCTTCTCCAGGGGGAGTTTGTATACCCAGGAGGTCTGAACCAAACCAAAACTTGCACTTTGTCTTGCACTTCAAAACCATAGGTTTATTTAGGAGGCCCAGAGACTGGGAACTGAATAATTTGTAGATATCTTATTTCCCAGAAATGTGAGAATTCCCTAAACCACAAAAGCACTTGGCATACCCATCTGTGGCAAGCACAGTCCTTTATTGGGACGGACATATCTTTATATTAAGCAACCCGAGTAAAGTCATGCCAATATCAGAGAGAGAAAAATGGTCAGAGCAAAGTGGAAAAAAAGAAAGAAAAAAGAGGGGAGAAAATGCATTAAAAAGTAGTAAAATGAATGTTGTGAAAATGAGATGTTAATCAAGCTAACAGACTAGAGAACTTCTGTATTAAGCCAAGGTAGTTAAGAGGAACTGAGGAATGAGAATATCCTCAATCTCTGAATATCCCAAAGACAGAAGAAGAGGTGGGTACACAGTTATGGCAAAAAAAATATTCATGTTCAAGTGCTTAAACTAACATGTACAGCTCACTGTGGAGGGTACCTGTGAAGCACTCAGGAGAACTATAGGTTGGAGAGAAACAGCTATGCTAGTTTACAGAGAAAGAAATTTTGTTTCTCTAATTAAGGCAGAACCTTGGGTGAATATAAGATGAAAAATACTAAGTACTCTCTGAGCCATTTCATACCACTTTTATCTCATTTCCTATTAGAGAGGGGTATAGCTAATGTTTTCATATGCGTGAAGAGGTATAAGTCCTAGAAATCAATTATTTGACTGAAAATAAATTCTCTATTAGTAAAAGCTAGCGTGAAGACTCAAGTCTCAGTTCATAGATTTGAGTTTTGCTATGCTATTCAACTTTCCTAAACCTGTCTCAAGAGAACACCTTCACTGTAAACAGCTGCACACTGAGTTTTGTTGAAATAATTTAACAACCTGACACTTCCATTGGTTTTCACCTAGAAATAGGATTTTGGAATACTGAAGTTCATAAAAGTATACGTAATCTCATCTTTATTTCCACTGTATTTGAATCTTATCACACAAAACAGAATCACTACACATATAAAGTTATATAGCTTACAACTTATCAGGCAGACTAACTCTGAAGTATTAGCTCATTTCTTACCTAGCAGTATAATGATGCAGAGGAGAATGGCAATCAGAGCACCTGTGCTGAGGCCAGCAGGAAGGAGCAAAGCTTCAGCATTACAGGACTGCATGTTCCCTTGGCTATCACAGGCACACACTCGAATAGTCAGCGTGCCCGTACTGCTCTGGATTGGGTAGTCGTTGTCTGATATCACCACCGGTAGGAAATAGGTATTTATTTCATGTCGACTAAAGCCATTCCTTCTCGTCAGAATTCGGGCAGTATTATCTAAAACAGTTAAAAACATATATGGCTAGGATCTAATATAACACTGTAAAATGCTTGTTAAATTATCTGTATATAGCAGATGCTTTGTTTCACTAAAGTATTTTGAAAATTTGGACTCCTTGACACTAGAGTGATCCTTCTTTTCTGTTACCATTTGAAAGTGATGAAAAAGTCATTCTGCTACTTAGATCTATGCTTTCCCTTGCCACTTTATGGCCAAAAAAGGCAGCTGTGATTCTGCTATCATAAAACTCTAGGGGAAAAATGAAGTTGTTCACAGCTTCCCCAAAGCCTGATGATGTTATGCTTGTTCACATGCAGTGCATAAATTATTCAGTGACCACAGCTAGTGTTCCTGAGTGGAGCTGCAGCAAGCCAGAAAAAAATATCTTTCACTTTGTGTCTGATGCACATACTCTTTTCAAATGCCTTCTGAAAGGTTCTTAATTCAGATGCCTTCTGCTAATACCGAGAGTAATGCCATTTATAAAATAGATAAGCAATTTCCTAGAGTTAAACACCTTCAACATCCTGTTGCACAATATACTGAATTCCTTAGCACCTAAACTTGAAATTTGCTTGTAAGAGTTATTGTCTCAAGGATCTGAAAGTTTCAATTTAAATGCTGCATTCCTAAGCAGTCTAGAGAAGTGAGCTTACTTATGAGATGTTTTTGTATGTTCAGTGCAATGTTTTACCACTCTATAATTTACCTGTAATAAAGAATAGCAAAATAAATAAATGTGCAATTGGCCACCACACTAGTAAGAGGTGACACTAAGAGGGAGAAAATGCAGAAAAACAAACAAAATCATGTTTTAGCCCTACTGGGTGATTAGTTTGGGCATCTGCCTAGAAGGTGCCAGACCAAGTTGTAGGGCCCCATCACCTAGAGAATGATTTCAGGACACAGCTCTCTAACCACAAGGCCACAGGTTAGGCACTACTCAGGTCCTTCTGCAGCTCTCCCGTTGAAACTGACCCACTGCACTTTGTATTTCATATTTTTTAACTAAGGTGGATGGAAAGGAGTAGGATTTTTTTTTTTTTTTCCTTCTAGACTCACTTATCTCTCTCTGCCCTCCAGCAGGCCATCTTCAAAAGAAGCAGCTTAGATAGGGTCCTGGATAATATCTAAGGGCATGTGTAGATGAAATGGGGGCCCTTAAAACCCCCATGTTGTGCACACACGTGAACTTACCTGCCTCTCTGGTGGCAGCGAGGGGAAGGCAAGCTGCTAGCAGGTGGAGTGGTCCCTGGGCTGCGGGCATGGGGGAGTGAGGGCTGGTGCTTCCCTCCATGGCAGCAGTACCCCCCACCCTAGGTGGCACCTGCCCACAGGCACCCTGCTTGTGTGGTCCCGGGGGGCATCGCAGCTGTGAAGGGAAGCACCGGGCCCACCTTCCCAGGCTGCTGCCAGTCTGCCTGCATGGGTTTCTGCAGAGTTCCTGAACTGCACGGAGCCCAGTTCTTTGCTCCACGGTTATAGAGCTTTGCTCCACTCCTCTGAGGAGTTTTAGTTTGCTGTGCCCCAAGTCATTTAAGATGTATTATGCTGAATTTGCTGAAGCAGCTGGAATTACTGTGCAATATGCCAGCAAAGCGTGCAAACACCAATACCATTAAAGTGGTGCAAAAGCATTTAACCCACTTTAAAGTGTCATGCACACATGCTCCTCGTTTCATCTACACGCGGCCTAAGAAGTGGCATAGTAGTTAGAGGCTGTTCCAGGAAGTCAGAGAGCTGTCTTTTTAAACTTTCTCTCCTGTGGAAGGGGGCCCTAGAACCTGAGCTTCCTGCTTCTTGGGTGAGTGCTCTAAACACTTAAGTGTTTGGGACAGAAGATGTGAGAGGTGCTCCTCCTTTTCTGAGGTCTAACACAAAATAGTCATATGGCTAGCTGGCTAGTGCATAGCCTACTGAGCATCTACAATAGATCTATGGACACACGCAATTCATGTCTACATAGCACAAAAAATAGACCTGCCAACAGTGCACAAGTGTCCCAAATGTCACTTCAATTTGCTCCCCTGATCATCTCCAGCCTCCAAAGGACTGGAAACAGAGCAGGAGAATGAGCAGGGGGCTGGAGATGAGCCTCTGGAGATGAATTCCCCTGCTCATCTCCAGCCTCCCAAGGCTGGAGATGAGCAGGGGAAGGAGCAGGAGGCAGAAGATGAGTAGGAGAACAAGCAGAAGTCTGGAGACTGGGAGAGGGCTGTAGCCCCTTGTGGGGGGCTGGGACCCTGCAGGCAGGGCAGTCCATGTGCTGTGTGGAGGGCTCTGCCCTGTGGAGGGCAAGGGACCCATACCTCCTAAGCAGCCCCCACACCTACCCATATCCTCCCACCCCACATTCTCCAATCACACACCCACCATGTGATAAGGAAACCAAAAGCAAATGGTTTAAATATATAAATATTTAGGATTTCTTTTATTATGATGCTAGAGAAACTGGTAGGCTTCCAAAATGCTTTAACATTGTAACTATAGCAATAAAACATTGTCCATCTGATCAATCTCTCTCTCTCTCTCTCTCTCTTATTCTAATTGTCAAAGAATGTGAATTTTGGGGTATTTTAAAAAGTGAATTTGGGATGCTGCTTCAGCAGTCCAGCTGACACAAGGGGCTAGTGTCCCCAGATACCAAATGGCCGGGCCTCAAAAGCTCCTGTCTATTTGTAACATTCAAATACCATGGGCCCTAAGGCTGACCCAGGTAACTAGTAGCCCCTATTGTATGGGGGCTAACGGGTGAATGCTACAACAAAATAATTGGGACAACAAAGTCAAAAAACAGGACAGGAGTAACATGAGGGTCAAAGGGTCAAAACATGAAAATGAGTAGGCCTGAGAGGAACACTGACCAGAGCCCCCTGGGCCACATCCACCAGTCCTCAAAGGCAGCCTAGGGACCTGTGGATGTAGCCCACTGGTGCTCTGCCTGGAAACATGCATGGACAAGTGAGAGGAAAGCAACCCAACAGCTTCTAAGCACCTTCCCAGCCAGAGCCTCCTTCCTGGTCAAGTACACAGTTCACTTGGCCAGGGCCAGGAGGAGGTTGGCAAGCAGGAGCTGGAGGGGCTGCAGCCTGGTGCACTCAAAGGTCATGTGTAACAGTGTCTCCCTCTGCCCACAGAAGGGATAGGAGACCAGGGTGCCTGTGAAGCTCGCCACATACATGCCCACAGCAATGGCTCCATGGAAGAGCTTCCAGCTGAGGTGCCCAGGATCTCATGGGATGAGGCTGGAGTGAAGACTCAGCCACCGGGGCACCCCAGCCATGCCCTTGCCAAGTAGGTCTTGCCACTTGGTGTCTAGACAGGACATAAGGGCAGCATGATGGACTGTGTGGCACATGAGCATGTAGAGGTGGTGGTGATGGGTGGTGGAAAAGGTCTGGTGTCCTCCAGCTGGCTTAGGTGGTGGAGTGAAGAGCTCTGTGAGGGCAGGGGAGGCACCAGCCCCATGCCAAACTCTGGTGGGCTGGAGGACGTGGGGGGTGGGGGGGACTGCCACCATGCAAGACCTGGTTGACAAGGGCAAGGGTGTTGGGAGGTAGGTCCATCCTGAACCAGATGGCAGGTCACACATGTCATGGGTAGACCCATGCGTTGGGCCAGCACAGTGGGGTCCACCCACTCCTGCATATCATAGTCCAGCTGGTCTCCAATATGGATGACACCAGCCAGGATCAACCTCTATCAAAAGCAGGGTGTTTCTGCTCTTGACACCTCCAGCTGGGGGTTCCAGAGGAGGGGATTGACAAGCCGGTCAGTGCCCTGGGCAAGTGTTGCCAGGGATCTGGAGGCAGAGACCAGGACCTCAGAGGGCACAGGGAGGTCCACTGCTTGCCTAGAGCATGGGCAGGACTAGTTGGTTCAGCATCAGCACTCTCCCATGCAGGGAGAGACACTTCAGGTGCTCTGCCCATGTCCAGAGCTGCTCCACCACCCTTTAGCTGGTGCCGGTTCTCCAGTGGGGAGGGTCTGCGTGGGACAGGCAGACCCCCAAGTAGAGCAGCAAGCCTGTGCTCCAGCAGATCCTGCAGAGTGTGGGTGGGAGTGTGCCAACCTGCCACCCATCACCCATCACCAGGCCAAAGCTCTTCACCCAGTTGACCTGGACAGAGAAGGGCACTGAGTACAATGCCTGGCAGGCTTCCACCTGTGCAAAGTGCCCTGCGTCTTGGACTGTGAGGAGTATGTCATCACCATACGATGACAGGACCAGCTGCACCACTGGCTCCCTGCTCATCAACCCTGCCACCCACCTTTGTAGGAGAACAAGGAAGGGCTCCAGGGCCAAGGGGTACAGCTGGCCTTGATGCACCCTTCTCCTGAAGGGGATGGGCTCCACCAGGGTCCAGTTGAGCTTGACTAAAATCTCTGCAGAAGTGTACAGCACCTGGAGAGCCTGCACAAAGCGGTGCCCAAAGCCAAAGGCCCACAGCCTGCCTGTGAGGTACCCGTGATCCACTCTGTCAAATGTTTTCTCCTGGTATAGAGATAGGAGGATGAAAGACAGGCCCTACTGGTGTACTAGCTCCAGGAGGTCTCAAAATAAGTACAAGTTGTTGAAGATGGAATGTCCAGGTACCATGTACATCTTGTCAGGATGGATCACATCCATCAGTGATGACACTGCCTCCCCATTCCAGCTGGGAATTAGGCTCATCAGCACGGGGTACCTCACTCCTGAAGGAAGGAGAGCACCCGACGTCTCTGGAGACCCTTTCTGCAGCCATGGACATAGAGGGTTATGATGTTAAATGACTTCATGGCTGGGGTGGTGGAGTGGATGGTTCAGCAAGGGCCTCATGCATCTCAACACCTGGTGTGGGGTCTGCTGGCTCATGCAGCACCCTCCGATAAGTATAGAGGACATTTATGAAACCGCAGGCCCACCTATAGATCCAGGTGTTGCAGCTTTTGGGCCCCTTGCCTTTGCCCAACAGCACCCTCGCAGTGGCGAGAATGCTGTCAAAATCTCCCTAGTGGTCCAAGGTGAGCTGTATCTTGCTGGTCCACTGCTTCGTGTAGTTGTGGTCAAGAAATGCAAGTAGCTCACCCCTGGGGACCACCGGGACCAAGAGTTCTGTAGGCTCCATGGAGTCTGCCAGTCCTTAGGCATCCTTCTCCTGGTTCTGGGGCTCAACAGGCTCTTTAAGCACCATCTGAACCCCCAGTCTGCTAACACCCCAGACTCTGGTTGGGATTGTGAGAGCTCTGCAGCCCCTTGGGACAGGGGTGGGGGTAAGGGTGGGGCTACGGCTCCTTTACAAGATGCTAGGGTAGAGATGAAGCCCTGGGTGCTCTGTACAGGGTCCCCAACAAGATTGGCCTGTTGATTAGGAAACCCCACCCGAGTCCCTTTGGTGCAAGACCAGGGGGCAGGCTGGAAGTGAGGCTTTTCTGGAAGGGGGAGGGAAGAGACACATCAGGCATCAGGGTGGCTTTGGTGTCTGCCTTGGGGTTTGGGAAAGGGGACCTCCCTCCTCAGGACTCACCAGGATGAGCCCCAGGGCCCCCATCTGCCCCAGGTCATTGTGGGCAGGGGGTTCTGCTGCTGGACCTTCCTTTGCCCCAGCACCCATTGTCTCAGGGGGTAGACCCTGGCCAGCAGAATGAAGGGCTTTATCCATGAGATCCTGTTTGGGACTGTCCAGCAGCCCCAAAACCTCCTCCATGGGTATTACCTGTTTGATCTTTCCAGGGGGGGTGAGGTGTTGGGTGCAGCCAGGGAGGTTCCTGGGAACTAGGCTGCTCCTTCCTTCTGTTTGGTGGTCTTGGGAAGTGAGGAGAGGAGTCCTCCATGTCAGAGGGCTCCAACTGAACCTGGGCCTTCCTCTTGGCTTTGTGCCTGGAGGGGACCTGTACCCACTGAGCCATGGGGTGGTCCTCAGGTGGACAGGCTTCAGTAGGTTAGGGTTGCGGAGCTAGGGCAGCTACAGTGGGAGCATGACTAGTGGGCAGGGGGCCCCCACTCTTGCTCTCCCTTTCACTGCTGCTACCCTCCCCAGGACAGCACCAAATTTGGTTTGGGGGCAGAGTCCTCACAGTGGGACTAGATGATGTGGCTGGGGTGCCAGGGGGGGCCTGAAGGGGGAGGGATACCAGTGGCAGGGGCACCCATCTTGACAGTGGGACCTGTGGGTGCCCTCTCTTCCTGGCCCATGGGGCACTCATGATGCAAGTGCCCCAAGGGGCAGCACCAGAAGCACCGCAGGTCCCCCAGTGTATAGAAAACCCTTACGAGGGTCCCTTGAAAAGGAAACACAAGGCACCCCTCAGCTTCCAGATGCATTACCGCTGCCAGATGGATCATAGCCTGGTGACAGAGAGAGTGCATGTGATGGAGGCCAGGGTCTTGGCACCCCAGCGAGAGGGCCACCACCAGGGAGATAACTCTCCCCAGGGTTTGGAGCTCAGGGAGCAAGGCCAAATTAGGGATATAGAGAGGCACAGAGCTGAGGAACACCCTGGTCCCTGGCTCTTCTAGGGGTTTGAGGGGAACCTACTCACCCTCCACCCCCTCTCCACTGCTTTTTGTGTGGCCATCTCCAAGGCAAGGAAAAAGACCCCCTTCCCATGACCTTGGGGACCCCGACTACATGAGCCAGGGCCTGCACCCAGGTCTCAAAGTGCAGGTTCTCCTGCATGGGCAGTTGGCACTTCGCCCCATGTCCGTGGTTGAGTGCTAAAAAGGGGGCCCTGCTGCCCAAGTTGGAAGGGCTGGCGGTGGAGGATCCAGGCCCTGCAGCTTCAGGTCACCTCATAGCTGCCTATGCATAGCTGTGGTTTCCCTGCTGAGGGTGCCGCATTGATGGGACTGGGACTGGGGCTGGGGCCAGGCTGAGTGGGTGTGCTGGCTGGTGTAGTACACCTGCTCCCTTCAGGTACTAGGGGTATAGGCTTGGGAGCACAGCCCTTGCCCTTCTCACCCCCAGATGTGGACAAGGCTGAAGAGGAGCCCTTCCTACTCTTTGCCCTTGGTTCTTGGTGGTGGGGATGCAGCTTGAGAACCCCTCCTGGGAGGCCTGGCCAGAGGAGACCCCCTAGCCCTGTTGGTTCCCTGCTTGAGTCCAACCTGCCCCTGCAGCAGAGGTTGCAGGTTTTTCTACCCCAGAGGAGGTTGGCTAGACTCTACCTTCAGGGTCTTGGCTGGGATCTGCCTCCATAGTGGGAGCTGCAGGAAGGTCTGTGGGGGCATCTGCCCCCCCTCAAAGGTTTCTGAACTGCCATTGTTTCATATAAGGGAGGGGTAAACAATAAAGGAACCCAAAATATACAGTGGGCCAGGGAGGTTGGGGGGTAAAGCTCACTGAGCTACAGTCCCACAGGAAAAAAAAACCTGGGAGGGCTATGCTTGAGGAATGGGAAAACACACACACACTCACACTAGGGCTGGGGAGACTCAAGCTAGCTTACTTAGCCAAACACCAAACACCAGGGCAAAGGGAATGGACCACAGGACTTACCACATAAGGGCAAAAACACACAGGGAAGGCTGCTGAGGCAGATGTAAGAGATGGTTGGAGTGGTGGAGGAGCTTTGTTTGTTGAAGATCAGTCCAGAAGCCCCTCAGGCCTCCAGCTGGGCAGTCAGCAGCAGAGCAATAGGCAGGAAAACAAAGCGGGAGCAGATGCAGTGAGGTAGCTATGGGGGAGGGGCAAGCAGGAGCAATCAGTCAATTAGGGAGTAATCCAATGCAGGTGTGGTGTTGAGTGTTGCAGGGTGGTGCAACAGTGAATCTCCCTCTTTCCTCAGAGGGGGCAGCAACAGAATAGACAGCAGCAATAGCAGCAACAGCGATAGCAGCTGTCCAATTCAGCCACTCAGGATGTGCTTCAGGTGAAAGTGGGGGTGAAGGCTGGGATAGCCGCCAAGGCAGCCATGGCAAGCCAAGCACCATTAGGCCCTGGCAGTGATGGTGGGGGAGGGGCCCACAGACAGTGGAGACTTTCCCCCCAGGATGTCCCCTCACTGTGGCTTGGCAGAGTGCAGAAGCTGGGGTGCAGTGCAGTGCAGTGCAATGTGCCTCCCCCAAGGGGAAGTAGTGGCTTGCAGGGTGCAGTAGAGGACCACCTCCCTCCCATGGGGGCAGCAACAGCAGCAGCCCAAGGCAGGAAGAGATGTGGCCAATTTACCCCAAAAAGCTTGAAGAGTAAGCCAGAACCTAGCAGTAACCAGAGGCAGGAAGGGGTCTGGTAATCTTTTCCCCAGAAGCTCCTGAGACCAAGCTTGCAGCAGCAGCCTGGGACAGGAAGGGGTGTGGCCAAATTCTCACACAGGTCTCCCTCAGAAGCTCCTGAGAGCAAGTAGTCCTGAGCTGCTGGCTAGGGCAGGTTTTTATGTTGCTGAGGCCAGCACAGGTGCTCCTCCTGGCTGCATATCTGGGAGGAGCCAGGCAGGGTTATTTTGCCCCAAGTGGCACAATTTGCTTCACAACAAAGTGCATGTCTGGGTACATGCACTGAAGTAAAAAGCCCCAGCTCAAATTTGTACCACTTCTATTTGAGCTGCTGCAAGCACATGTGGATGCACCCAAAGCTATAGCCCCATTCATCATTACAAAGGAACAGAAAAAGAAGCCTGGGAAGATCAGGACTATGAAAAACAGTGAGGAATCTCAGAGGGAAATCTCTTTTCTCAAGTTGCCCCTGATCCTCTCTATAAGACATCATATTTCTACCCCAAACCAACATCTTGAAGAACATCTCAGTAGTGGAAGCTGACCAGTGTGGGAAGCTTCAGAGACAAAAACCTAGGACAACTTATTTTTTTCTTTTGCATCAAAGTTTTTTTGAAGGATAAATTAAGGTGACTGATTAGATAAACCAAGACTTATTAAAATGAATTACTGCACAGATCAAGACACTTACAATTTTTACTGTTTCTGTGTGTGTGTATTTGTCCACCTCAAACCTATGTTCTGAATTGACTCTTTATCATCATTTTCTCTAACAACCACCTCTGCAGAACACAAGTTGTTTTTTCTTTTCTAAATAAGCACTTTAATGATAAGAAAAGATGAAATGTCATTTGTTCTTGAATGTGTATAAATAACAAGCTTTAGTGACTTCAGGTGAGTCTCTTATATGCCTTTAGTCAATTTATATTCTGTTTGTGATGAACAAATTATGTGGACAGATTATATAAATGATTATATGCAAGCAACATATAGTATTTATCTTGAACCTTCAGTGACCTCGTTTTCTCTCTTTTAATCTACCATCACTGTGCTCCCTTTAGCGTTCCATATTTGAGCATCTTCAAACAAAAAGACCAAATGCTTTGTGGCCTAAGAGAATCAGAAATATTTGTATATTGTTAGACAGAAAGAGATGCATAGAATCTTAATAAGGGATGAAAACTGCTTCCTGCCCTGGAGAGACCAAAGGTATCAGTCACCTTTAGAAGTCACCTAAGTAGATTTTAATTTCAGTGGTAATTGTGTGCCTAATCCCTCAAAGCTGCGTCAATTATATAACAGTTGGGACTTCAAAGATGAAATCTTGGGATCTGTTTGGCTACTCTGTGTTCTCCCTTGCCTTGTCTTATGTTGCTTCATTTCTTACAATTTGATTATGAGCTTCTTGAGACACAGCCTGTTTGCTTCTACAGTGCCTACCACTGTTCATCCCTGGCCAATGACTGGGTTCTTAGGGACTATCATAATACAAACAATAAAAATCTACCAATGACTTCAAGTGCTAAAAAAGGAAGTGCTGGGTCTTGCCTTTGGGAAACTGGCAGTCTTGCTTGTTCTAGCAACAGAAATAATAATAATAAAAATGAACCAATCAAGAACCAGCCATTCTGCTTCAGATGCAAAACTGTACTTCATTTGGATAGTGTAGTTTAGACACACTCTTTTGATTTCCTTGAGATTTGATTTGCAGTCATCCCTAAAATACGGTGATTTGGTAGATTTATGTTTAGCTTTGCAGCAAAGCATGTAAATCCAACAGTAGATTTACTTTTCAGAGTAAACTTGCCATTTAGGGTTTTTAAAGTATTTTTCATAATATTACCCACTGCCAGCAGTGATTTTTTGTAAACAATAACATAAGCTGTAATGATGCCCAATTTTTTCCACATACTAAATACCATGAATGTAAAATACTGATCAAGACAAAGCAATACTAGGATCATGATGCAGTAAGGTTTATTGATAATTAAAGAGTAATATTACTTTTGTTTGTTTTATGTAATGCAGTTAAGTAGTTCATTAGGTCTCTTTCCCTTCTTCCTGTTACTAATAAGTGTTCAGGTATTTCAGGAATATATTCAAACTGTGCTAATTAAAAGTAAATTAAAGATAAATCGCATGTCCTGGGGGTAGACATGTTTTACCTTCATTATCCTGAACAGTGAAGTTTGGGTTAACAGCAGCTAAACTGAAGAAAAATTTTTGTCCTCCAAGGGGGTCATCTTTGTCTACTGCACTTATGGTCTGTATTAACTGCAGAAAAAGGACAGAAGAAATGTGGTATTGTGATATAGCTATCCACAGAAACAATGCTTAAAAACCTTACTTGTATTTTACCAATACCATAAAACTCAATGAATGTTCAAATCAAATGATCCAAAACCAGGTATTTTTATGAAAGAAAGAAACAAACTATATGCACACTTCCTTAAAAATTGTGAGCCTCCATATATATATATCCTGTTCATGTCTTTCTGTTTAATTTTAGAAACATCATACAGAAGTCACTGGAAATAAATACTTATAAAATATATCTGTAAAAGCAGATCCTGTTTTTACTGAGATTTTTCTGATGAAAAATGGGGTGTCATCAAAACCATTTTTCATGGGAAAATGTCAATTTCAAAATAAGTACAGTAAAAGATGTGCTATCCAGCATCTTACAAGCTGGCATGGTCAATTAACTGGCTTTTTTTCTTTTACCTTTCTCTCTTGTTTTACTTTCTACTTTTTTCAATATTTTCAGAACTTGAGGTGGGTGAGAGAGCCAAATTCAAAAATAAAATACTAATTTTTACGCTCTAAATTTTGCAAAGTTGAGGAAGTTCTGAAAGTATCTGAGGGGTAGAAAAACAAGGAAAAGCTAACACTTCCTAACTCCAAACACCAAATATTGGTTTTTACTCAGTGGCAAAAACAAAACAACAAAGACCCCAGACACAAGAAAACACTCATAACATAAAAGGGCAGGGGAAGGGGAAGGAGAAAACACAAATTGATCACTGTCAAACGTTACAAACAGAAACCACTTTGAAACATTTTCAACATAGAACATATATGTATTTATGATATAAATGAAAATGTTTTTGAAGAAACAATTATTCTGAATAGCTTTTTCAACTTTGGAATATCATAGTGATATACCCACAACGGAACCTCCTCAGACTTGAGATCTGCAATCCCAGGTAGATCTCTTATTCTAAGTAGCAATAGGCCTCTTCAATAATTGGACTGCAGACTTCCAAAGAAAGCTTTTGTGCGGTGTTGTAGGAAGTAATGGTGAGCCCCTGAATTGTATTCTTTTATCTAAGAATTTAGTGAAGCTATATAGTTCTTCATTGATCTTCTTGGTCCTTACCTATTATAAATGCTCTCTCACACAAAATGAGAACCTGCTGTTCAATATCAGGATGACTTCTTCCAACAGCACAGCTTCAATAATAAGCTCTCTCTCTTTACCCGATAAAATTTCTTATAAATTTCCAGGCACCTACTCAAGGTTAACCTGACAAGGTGAATTCAACTTTCTTCTAGAACTTTCTATGTTTTCTTGCTTCTTCACAACAGTTGTCAACTTCACAATCTAACTGGTCCTCCAAGCCTTTCATCTCCATGCCATGTCTAACACTTCTATCACTATGATGTGCTCAGTAAAACCTCTGCACAATCTCACAAGTATGTACATTTCTCAGACATTACAATTCTTGTCACTACTGATCATATGTTTCATCTACGATAATATCCTTCTGTCTAGCTTTAAATATTTCACTAACTCCCTGCTTCTCTACTCTAGTCCATCCTGAATGCCTTCATGTAGTTGTTCCTGTCTATCTACCTCAATAATTCTCTTTTGTCCTTTTCCAGGTGTATTTCTTGCTTAAATAAAAGCCTATAAATATTATCATTTCTGGCAATCCTGCATATCAAAGAAAACTAATCAATAATAGAGATCACTTAATGGTTACATTGTTGTTTTATAAAGGGCAGTTCCTTTGGCAAATATACAAAAGGTTGGTAGAAGATCCTTGAATATATGCATAATATATTATTGTTTTAAAGATATGCTGTGCTTGGGCACTTTACAATAAATTAACTATAGCTATATGGTTAATCATATGTGGTCCCCAAAGAATCCTAAAATGCTTCACAGATTATAGGTATCACCCACCTGCCAGTTTAATTACAGCAATTTTTATATGAATTACATCACCTCCATCAGGGTGTCTCTGTCTCTATATAGGAATGTGCCATCTGCTGACTCATCCATTTCTGACTTGTTGCAACAACAGTATATATTTTTAGAGGTCCTCTATCTAAGTAGTGATTTAGCTTGACCTTTATTTGCTCATAAAATACATAACTATATGGAAGGAAATTAAAAACAAAAACAAAAAAACAACTCTGCTCCCCCGCACTGCTGATTGCATTATTCTGGTACCAGTCTCCATTAGGAACATTATATTGCTAAATGAATGCATTGGAGTTTTAAAGAACTGGTCATATGTCTGCAATTCAACTGGCTTATAGATCTGTAACAGTCATAAGGTTAATAATGTCTCCTGTATCAAAAAGGGCACTTACAAAACTCACAACATTAAATAAATACAGTCATATGTAGAGCAGATTTAAATATTTACAAATATGAATCAAATAAGAGCTGGAAGTGTAATTTACTATTATTCTTAATTGTAGAATCTATTTAAATAAATACATTAAATAATTATAAATAATATACATAAAGTAATAGCAATAAATAAATCCATACAATTAAAATGCAATAAATACAATGTAAAGTGCTTTTCAAATGTATCAAAAATATTTGCCTGAAGGTGCAATAGTAGCTGTTTCCTGACAATAATGAAGTACTTCCTCATTTCAAAAGTTTCAATTCTTCCTTCAGCTTCTTAAAGCTATCTGCCTATATCACATGGAAATTAAGTTACTACAGTCACTTTTCCACAGAGGTATTAGTTGCCTTTGTTGGCTGCTGTTTGCTTTAAACAAAAGACATTTGAAGGCAGCCACATCCCTGACTGGAGATAAAACTGATGAACAAAAAATTGACTTAGAGCTTTGATTTCCACAAGAAAACTGGAAGGAAAAAAGCGTGGGAGGGGGCGGAGAGAAGAGGGAAAGAATACCAGGAAATGTGTATTGATATGCAGGAATCCTGGTTTTCTCTGATTTTAAAAAATCCCCAATTTTTTAATCTAAAAAAGTAACCCCAAATCCATATTTTCTATGATTAAAATGAAACACCACTAATAACTATTAATATATAGATCCTGGTGTAGAATTATATATCAGTCATTTCTCATTTTGATCATGGAGAAATATGGATTTTGGTGGGGGTTTTTAATATCCAAAATTTGGGGGTATTTTTTTTTTAATCAGAAAGAACCAGGATCCCTGCTGATATATCTTCAAGCAGTAAAAAAAAGAAGATCTAACAAACCTCCAGCATGGAAAGAACAATAATGTCAACGCCAAAACTTAGAATACAGTAAGAATTATTGTTACCTGGATACATTAATGATGCAAGAAATTACAGATTGTACATACACCTGTATAATATTTTTAAATTTATTTTTTTGCAATTATAATTATATTGCAGTGATATTATAATAGTAATTATTGGCCAGGCTGATTAGCAACCCGCTGTGGTAAGCTGTGTCCAAACACATAGGAAATTTTAATCCTTCAATCATATAATTTTTAAGGCAAAAGAAAAATCAGAAAAAAATAAGCATAAGATAAGGAAGGGACCCCCCCACCCCCAAATAAACACAAAGTTGCGTATATATATTAATTTATCCTGATGTCACTGGCAATTGTGCTAAGTTCAATATCATATTAATTACATTCTCAGTTGATTTTGTTTTTCCCTTCAAGAAACAACAAAAGGAGGTAGCTCCATTTCACTGACAAAGGGTCATGAAGCAATTGTAATCAAGCCAAGGATGTCTATACTGTGTATAATAGTAGACATATAATAGTAGCCCCTGTATCACTAATGAGAGAGAGAAATGGAAAGGTATCCAGGGATGGATGAAGAAAATGGTTATCTACTAATTGATCGGTGTTACAAATAAACTTCCCTTGTGGAAGTTATTCTCAAAACTGTTCACTATCAAGATTTTTAAATCTTTCTTTTAAGCATCTTGTAGTAGTCACTGCCAGATAGCAAAATGGGCTAAATGTACCATTGAACAAAGCTTTTGGAATGTAAATTCCCATGTTTCTGTGTTAAGCTCATAGAACAGAAACTGTAAAATGTGATTTATATATGTACTCAGTCATACATCATAAATAGAAAATAGGGAATCTTAGAAGAAAATTGTGTACTGGTATAAAATGAAATTTTGGAAACAAAAGAATACAAAAGAAAGAAAAAAGAACAAGGGAAATACACACTATACTTACAAATACTCAGAGGAAAAAATGAATATTAATACAACTTAAAAATTAACAGAAGATACAGAACAGAAGAAAAGGTCATGGAAGTAACTAAAGATCAGAAAGACCTGGAAGAGATGGGATATTAACAGGGAAGATGCCTGAGTGAGTGCAACATCAATAAATTAGGTCACAAAAGCAAAGATACAGTGCTAGCTCAGGAAGCAAAGTCAATAAAAATATTCTATAAATATATCCAGAAAAAAATAAGGAGAAAAATTGCCAGAGCATGAAATGGTGAGAACTTTGAATTTTTAAATAAAGTTGCATTAATATAAGTTTTCAATAAAAAGAATGACAAAAAAGATTTTGTAGAAACAAGTAAGGGAAACTGTTGGGTAGGATGCTTGAAGTTGCAAAAAGCAAAGGATAAGAAAAACGATAGTGAAAAAAAAATCTAGTGAAACAATATAAATGCATGGGTCTGCATGAAACACAGTGGAGAGTTCCCAAAGCATTAGCAGAAAAGATCCAGTATCTTTGAAAATAAAAACATTCTACAAGAAATGAAGAACCTGGAAAGAATAAATGATGAATTGTAGGGTACAAGAAATGCTAAAACCATGTTTTAGCACCATAGACCACTCACTAGAGCAGCCAGAAATCCAGGTTCTAGGTTGATGGCTTCTGACCACATTGCTGTGGCACCCTGATGTGCTACAACTTCCTTATAAAGGTTCTATTGGATGTGGCACAATATTAGCACTGTAAAGTGTGCAAATACCTGAGCACAATTCGCAAATTATACCCAGAGGGCAAGGGCAGCTATAGTACTTGAACCATTAAAGAACATTACCTATTGGAAACCGGTTCATACTTGCCCAGGGTGAGAAGTGTCTGCATATATACTGCTGAGGTTTCTAAATAGAACAATCACTTTTTTCAAACATTGCTCCAATGTCTAGGGCAGGGGTGGGCAAAATGCGGCCCCTGGGCCAGATGCAGTTTGCCAGGCCATTCTATCTGGCCTCTAAAAAATTTAGAAAACTAATGTTTATTTGCCCTTTGCTGCCTGTCATGTGGCCCTCAATGGCTTGCTAAAACTTAGTAAGTGGCCCTCCACCTGAAACAATTGCCCACCCCTGGTCTAGGGGGTGCTAATGAGTACTCAGCCCAATTGCAATTTTCCCCTTTTCACTAGCATTGCATTTAATAAAGACCCATTACTTTATTACTTTAGTGAAATCTGTGTTCGCGGTATGTTGACTGGGAGTGCTTACATGTGTATGTATGTGTGTGTGACGGGGATTCCTGGGAGATGGAGGCTCTTGAGCTCCCAGAGCTTTTGTGACTTTTAAAGCAACTCTCTGCTGCTTATAAAGAAATAGTCAATTTCCTTCCATGGGAGGCAGTGAAGTTCTTGGGCAGCCCTATAGAGCCACCAAGCCCCAGACATGCTCCTTCCCTTGCCCCTCCCATTCCCCAAGCTTCAGCCTACCCAAAGTAAACCTTGGATCCACAGAAACTGGATTAATTGGTACCAACAGAAATAAATTGATCTGCCATTTCAAAGCAGCAGAAAACTGCCTCCAGAGCCCCTAGCCAGGAACACTGATGGCAAGTGTAGGCAATAGAGCTTGAGGCAGTGGTGTTTTGGCTGCATAACAGATCAGCCAGTTGCCATGTTGTGGGTGGGGTAGGGGGTGAAGAGCAGTACAGTGTGGGATGCCTGGAGAACCAGTCAGATACTAGTCATGGAAAAGTTGGCATCCAAATGTAATATAGAACTGGTTCATAGAGAACCAGGTCAAAATAATACCTAATTATCCAGGTATAGTTTTGAAATGGTTCAGAAGGTTTAAGTTCTTTAAAACTGGTGCATGTGTCTGCCTGCTTGTGGTTTAAACCACATTTAAACTAGTTTAAAAGTTACATCAGTCTGCACCCAGATATTTCAACTAGGTAACAGGTATTTCAATGTCAAAAACATTTTGACCTGTTTTGATTTTCCAAGTATTTTTTTGCAATAGAAGAATTGCTATATTATTTTTCCATATTAAAAAGAAAGTGAAACCTAAGAGCTAGCATTTTCTGAGGGATGCTTGAGCATAAAGAGAACCTCTGTTCCTGGCCTTCTCTAGAGGTTCAATGGTGTTTTGAACCTCTAGCTCCTTCTTCCTACTACAGTGTTCCCTGCAGTTTTTCTCTTTCAGCTCACCCTCTGGGCAGCCATGACAGTGAGTAACATGAAGCTGGATGGAAGAGTAAACCAGAGGGTGTGTAGTTTAGTGAAATGACTAGTGCTCTGGGACAGAACCTTTCATATCTAAAGAATATGAAATAAGGTGGGCCAGCTTTGAAAGGAGCAATGGAGATCCATTTAGATAATGCTTAACCTGTCACCTGACACTTATAGTTCTGTGCTGGCCAACCGCACCTTGTCATGCATCCACTGATGCATCTCAAGCAGGTCCAAGGAGGTGATCCTCCCCCTCTATGCGGCACTGGTCAGGCCGCAGCTGGACTACTGTGTCCAGTTCTGGGTGCCGCACTTCAAGAGGGATGTGGACAGCATGGAGAGGGTCCAGAGGAGGGCCACTCGTATGATCAGGGGACAGCAGGGCAGGCCCTACGAGGAGAGGCTACGGGACCTGAACCTGTTCAGCCACCAAAAGAGAAGGATGAGGGGGGATCTGGTGGTCTGTTATAAATTAGGGGGGATAAGCAGGCACTAGGGGAGTCACTGTTCCCCCGAGCACCGCCAGGAGTGACCAGGAATAACGGTCACAAGCTGGCAGAGGGCACGTTCAGGCTAGATATCAGGAGGCGCTACTTCACAGTCTGGGCGGCTAGGATCTGGAACCAACTTTCCAAGAGAAGTGGTGCAGGCTCATACCCTGGGGTTTTTTAAGAGGAGGTTGGATGAACACCTTGCTAGGGCCATTTGACCCCAGTATTATTTCCTGCCATAGCAGGGGGTCGGACTAGATGATCTACTCAGGTCCCTTCCGACCCTAGAAACTATGAAACTATGAAACTATGAAACCTCCTTCGGGCAAGAGAGACCTGGCACCTACACCGTACATATCTTGGGCAAGTACCCTAGATACTAAACTTTTAGGCTGAACTATGGAAAGGTTATCCTCATCTGCCATCAATACTTTATACAAGGCTACAATTTTGGGACTTGCCTGGCCTTGCAAGTATATGATACCATCTACCTGCATGGCCAGAGTGAAATCCTGCTGAGCGTGTTCAATGTAGACATTGCACACCTAGGGCATTTATATATGTTTTTCGGAAAGCACGGGGGGGGAGCATCTATATCATGTGCATCAGCATCCCTGCACTGAAAAAATGGAAGTAAGGTGTTTTGAACTAAAGCTCATCAAACACTTTTTAGTTTAAAGTGCCCCCGCACCATTTTTCAGCATGGGGATGCTGGAATCAGCTGGAGTTCAGTAATTACCAGGCTCCAGCAGACTTAATTAATGGAGTCTGTTCTGGTGTGCTGTAATCATTGCACTTTGGAGTAGCCTTCTTGCATGTGTATCAGAGTCCCTAGAGTTGAATCCTAAGCCAAGTACAAGTGCCCCAATCATAGCCATGTGGTGTCATCTGTATCATTTAGGCAAATAAAGTAAATTAGGATTCTCTCCTATATCTCTACTTATTTGCTGAAACAAATGTACAGCTTAGCATACTTTTATTTATATTTTTCATTTTTATTAGGTTATTTAGTTAGGAAATAGTAAATCATAAGGTTCTTTACTTTTAAAAAAATTAGATCAGGGTTAGCAACCTACAGCCTTCAGGCTGTATCTGGCTCACAAAAAAGATCTCATCTTGCCCCCAGAGGTCTGGTCTGACACAGGACTTGGTGTTATGGAGCTGCATAGTGATGCCCATATGCTCTGCAGCACTCCCTTCCACCACAGAGCCTGCTTCTCTGTACTGCCTGAGCTTACCCTTGCTGAAGAGGGGCCAGAAATCTAGCAGCTGGGGGGTTGAAGGGGCAGGGACTTCCCTTCTTCAGCAACAGCTGGGTCATAAGCTCCAGCCTGCATTGGCCTCCAATGCTGGAAAAAGGCTGCTGAGCCCTGAATTAAATGATTATATACATTAAATAAGATTAACCTTAAATGTGCTGGATACACCAGTGTGATAACGGGGGTAGGAGTGGATGGGAAGAAACTTCCAAAGCATTTTCCAATTAGAAGTAACTGCTCCATTAAAAATGGAAGTATTTTCTGTAGTTTAGTTAGTAAATTGAACCAATTATTTCAGGTTACCAAAACTTTCAGGATTTTAAGTTGACTATTTCTCTTCCCCTCCCATTTATTTATTTATTTTTTAAATTCAGGGAATGGAAAAAAGAAAATGAGCTTTCCTTCTTTTGCAGCTCTCAGTCTGTTTCTTATCTTTGAATGGACTTGTCAGTGAACTGAATTAGTTGAATAAACTGAAATGAAGAAAACATTCTCTCTTCATCTGCAGAATAGGCTACTGCTGTCAAAAGCTGGTTTATCATGTCAATAAACTTACAGTTCCAGGTGGTTAGTCAATGATTTCCATTAGAAACTTTGGCACGTGTGGTCTGCTCAATATTATCATTATAATCTATGGATGTTAAATTAAATTTATATAAGCTGCCATGAATTCAAATTTAATTTCAAATGCATTTTTAAAAAGAGAAATACATTTAAAAAGATAAATGCATTTAATTTAAAGTTAAAAAAACTCCAAAAACCTGATGGAAAAAATTGCCCAAGCCAGTTCTAAAGCATGTAGGTTGTCTGCCTCATAATAAATACTCCTGAGGGCCTGGTTTTAGTCCACCTGTTAGGTGCATAACTGGATTTAGGTACCTAACTGTGACCCTATTGCATCCTACTGAAAGGCCTGAAAATCTGTGAATATAAAAGGTAGGTGGGTTATACTCTTTGCTACCATTTTGTGACTCAGTCACAAGGGTAGAATGAGGTGTGTTACAAAAATAGTCATGAATTTTCAGGGATTTGACAGGGTAGAATAGAAGTACACTTAGGTGCACACTTTCACTCAGATGCCCTTCAGGTAAAGTAAGATTTGGTCCTGAATGTACACATATAAACCCAAACAAAAAACTCAATAACAAAGGACAATATAATGAAGGAATTCAGAAAATGATGCTAATATAGCAAACTAAATAACCAGCTTGTAATACTCAACTTATTCTCTGATAAGCCTGAACTCTTCCCCTGCACTCTCTTTAACAATTCTGCGATACTCATATATCCCTATATCCTATATATAGTGCAGCCTTGTTACAGGCCTTTTATTTTTGGCTTAATGTGCTGTGAAACATGCTCTGTTCAGTAATAGAAAAACTGAACAATCCTAATCAATAGCTGCATCCTAGAAACTAGATAGTGAACAGCAAAGTCATTTCATTTTAAATAAAGTATAGTTTTCTGGATCCTGTAAAAGGCCAAACAAAACAATATAGTACCAGTTCAAAACGGACATCTTTTATGTTTTTGATTCTCCCACAGAAAGTGTTTGAAAGAGAAATGTCATTTGCATAAAAAATAAGTGTGGTATTGATGTTATAAATGCCATAAATATGAATTCAAATGGCAGTTGAGCTCTGTGACAAAGATGTCTTTTAAAAAAAATTGAATTTGATCACCAATTATTATTTATAACAAGTTACATTCTTCTGTGAAGATAGCATTGAAACCAATTAGTGCATATCTTTCAGACCTATATAGTACTGCGTCTGATGCAACAACAAAACAGCTACTAAAACAAAAGCTCTAAAAGTAGAATGTATAGAGCTCTTTCTGAAAGTCCTTTCTGAAGAACTAAAGAAAAGTCATTTGGTAATTTACATTTTGATACAGTTGTAAACTATTATTATGCAGGTCTCAAGCTTCATTCACTGCCAATATATTGTTTTTATTTTATATCTCATGAAGTGTTCAAGAAAGAATCTCACTGAACCATGTATTTTTAAGAATGATCAAGAACTCTGTTTCATAGTAAAACTAAATTGCTTTAAGGATTTACAGACAACTCACCTGTCCAGCTCTTGCATTTTCACATACAAACGTATCATAGAATACAGCAAACTGGGGGGCGTTGTCATTAACATCCAAAATTCTAACATAAACAGGGACACGAGTAGTATCTTTAAGATTGTCTGACAAAAAGAAAAACATGAAAACAAGAACAAGTGATTTTTTTCATCTTATTCAAACACTGTCTTCTTCAAATGCAACCAAAAGCCGGGCATTTAAAACTAGATACTCAACCATGGCATGGTTTTATGGACTCAACCTACCACAGGTTTGAGTCAAGCTGGAACTCAGGGCCAGAATCAAATTTATTTTTTAGGATCCAGTGAGCAATTCAGCTGTTTATATGAACATAAAAACTATTTTTTGTTCCTGAAAATCAATAACTATATATTTATTCATTTTATTACATGACAATAATTGTTATTATTGATGTGCTCAACAGTATTGTTCTGCTGGGAGTTTTTTTCTTTTTAAAGAAAAAAACCACATATAAAAGATGTAATTAAATTTGTTTTATACTTAACAACGGTTAACTAGTTTATGATATAAGCAAATCTGTAGGAAACTCTCAAGGTTCCCATTTTTCCTCTCATAGTCTTGGTCTAAATCATGAGAAAATCTAATGAGCATATTGCTATAAGTCAGAGCAGAAATATGACCCATAATACCAGTAGAATAAGTACGTACAGATGAGCAGAGCACCAACCCTAGATGCCATATTGGACTTTAGTGCTGGCTCTGCTCAGCCACTAGGAGCACATGGCAGGGCTTCAGGAATTTGCACTAACATTACTGCAAAATCTCTGCATGTGTAGACACCTGCCCAAAATTGCTTAATGCACATTAGCTTAATGAGCATTAAATGCAGTCAGACTTAAATGCATGTGTAGACATCTTCCTATGTGGATATATAAATGTTTTACAAAAGAAAAAATATCTTGTATCTTCTTCACTTGAAATCAGTGGTCATATTCCTATGACTTGCAGCCCTTGAGTAAATAATTTTTATTCCTGAGGTGCTCAGGTGTTCAGGACAACTTAAGTATCAGTACATTTTCCTGTTCCCAACACTTGTCCCCTATCTATCATAATAACAATCCAAACCAATGCATTGTGCTTGGGAGGAAAATCCAATACTCACTTCCTCTTACAGTGTTCAATAAAAGCTGAAAATGCTTTTAAAAAGTAGCCACTGGCATGCATTATAGATATGTAAAGGTATTTTAAGGAAACTATATATATAGATATAACATGAAAAGGATATTAGTATAACATCTTATAAGTGATGTTCCCACTGTACCACTGGGGAAGATATGAGCATCTGCTGTCTCATCTGTTTCACCCCTTTTCCCTGAAAGGACCATGAGTAATATGACTGATGGTCATTTTTTTATATTTCTTTCCTGTCTCTGATATCACAGGTGTGCTGTTTTGCTTAGGCTTGTACAAAAATAACTTTTATCTGTATATCCAACATGCATTTCTTGGTGGTCCTCCCTTCAATAATAATATCAGCTGTAGCTACAAAAAGGTGAACTCCATATATACAATAAATCTGATTACCATTCAAATTGTTCATGAAATAAGTAACAATGAATATGATCTCAAATTGCTGATTTAACTGGAGTTACCATTTGATTTGCCATAGTATATCAAAGCATACATTGTAGCAGGGCCATCCAATTTCTGAGAGGCTGGGAGCTGCAAGGTGCCATGTCCCTCAGGCTACATGCTGCAATTCACTGTGGTCATCCCTACATAATTACAAGTGTCCGCTGCTATACTATTTCAGTGACTGTCCTCCCATTGAATCGTGCAATGGGTGTCTGCTTGCTGTACCAGGCTGGTGCCCCACACGATGCTGGCACAAGGCCCTTGGGTCCCCAAGTCATCTAACTACAGACTTCCTCAACTAGGGTACCAGGGGTGGGGTTTGGCAACAGAAGCCAGAGAAGGGAGGGAGAGACCAGAGTCTGGTAGCAGAGTGGGATCAGGTGATGGCGGGGAGGGAGCACTGTCCAAATCAGGAATCTATGGGCTTCAAGTTAATGCTTTGGGGGCCACATATATCTTGCAGACCACCAGTTGCACAACCCTACACTACTAACTGCAGAACTTGAAAGAATAGTGTTAGTAGGATATCTACTGACATAAAGAATTGCTTTAAAATGTCAAATTTAGAGCAAAAATCTGGAAGTCCATGGAAAACAATGTCCTAAGTATCCAAACATTCTCTCCTGTCTGCAAAGAAGCACATACATCTGTTGTAAATGGATAGTGATTGGGCTGGGTTTGGCAGGTACAAATTTCAAGCAGTTACTATGCAGACTGATTGCACTTAAAAGACCTGAACTTTTCAAAAAATTAGCATACCTCTTTAAAGAGTCCTAATTACTAGAGCTAGGTTTAGAAGTTAAATTCTCTCAAAATATCCTGACAGGGAAATGAGCTTAATAGCTTCGTTTAAGCATAGAGGAACCTTGAATTCCCATAGTACATAAATACCATGAAATAGCAAAGGTAGCACAATGAATAGTACTGAAGCATGATAGCACCATGACTTTATTATCAGAAATGACTGCTACTTCCACTGATACAGAAGTTACCTAAAAACAGTAAATTTTCAAATGGATGCATCTCATATATTGATTTGAAAAAATCTCATAATTTTGCCACCTCAGATCTTGTGTGTTAGTGGGATTGGAGTTACCTTTACTATACTGGGTTAAAAAGAACCCCAAGTTTATTCTGATTATGTATAAAATCAAAATAAATGTAAAAAAGAAGATCTAAATCAAGAGATGTGCAAACCACTTGGGCTATGTATTTGTAAGATATATTGATTCTAAGGGCTACAGGATTTAACTGAAGTACTAAAACAATTTTTTTAATGAGGAAAATTAAGAAAGAAAACTCTATTTCTCTTATCTTTCTTGCTCTTTCTCCCTCTCTCTCTCTCGCACGCGCACACACACACACTGATTTACTGATCTCAGCTGCTCTAACACTAACTGCCATTTTCTCAAACAAACAGGAGGGCAAGATGTGAGAATGTGGTTTGATTAGACCATAGCTGTATTAACTTAACTCATCTGGGATCTATCTAGCAATAAACTTGTATACTGGAGGGCATTCTTTCCTCACTCATTTTCACTTGTTTGGGGAAGGCAGATGTCAACTACCTAGCCCTTTAAACCTGGTCTCAGGCCATAACTGAGACTCCATTGCCCTCCTCTTATCTGGGAGCTGAGGAGCATATAGAAAAGGGTAAACAGCTGTCTCCTCACTTTCTTTTTTTCTTTTTAATAGGGACAACAAAAGAAAAATCACACACAAATTGGCTTACTCATCTCAGCTGCTATAACACTAAGATTGTGCCACTGTGATATCTCACGGTCAAGTGGTTTGGAAGTGTAGATGGATCCATTTCCAGAGTGTATATTAAATACCCTGTCAAGGTCAGTGTGTCGATCCAAAGAAAACCTAAACATGATAAGGAAGAAAAGCTGTTATGTATGTAACAGAAAATGAAAAGCAGCAACTATATCATAGAGCATATCTGTATAACTCAGATTCTATACATTGATCAAGATAAATGTGATCCTATTCCACACTGCGCAAGTCCCTAAAAAATGCTAATACATTTGCTTTTGTAGCATGCTATCATTTTAGGTCTAAGAATATACCATAAAAAGCATCTAGCAAAAGGAGAATCCATTCACCTTTATGTTACCTATTTTTCAGAGGCTTCAGCAGCATGGAACAAGATCCACTAAAATGCCTAATAGATGGGACAGGACCAGGTTCTTAGTTTCCACAAATTTAAGTTTTTTATAGTACTATGCATTTAATCAATTACTTTACCATGCCACTGTCATACCCTTTCATGAGTGCCTTACGGCTGAACTAAATAATAATACTGCATTAAAAAAATCAGACAAGTAATGGAAGAAGAACATAAAGTGGGAATTAACAATCCCCCCCAACCCCTTCCTGTTTAAGGAACATTGGTAACACACTGACAAGTCATTTCTGAATATGTTTTAAAAATGTTCAGCTGCATTGACTTGCATGCATTCTAATCTTTTGAATGTATTGATATTGAGGGACCTAATACAGTATCATAGAAACTTTGTCTTGAAGCATTTAGAGAGGCAGACTTTTCATTGACTTGGAAAAGATGTCGCTGTCTCATAAGCATACAGATTGCTATCAATAATATTGTTCTCCTGATTAAGGGCACACACATAGGAAGGACACAACCTTGAACTTTTCAGGCATCCAAAACTGATACTGAAGTCAAAATGGTTCTCATGTAAATTAAGGAAAGGGCTATTCATATGGGTTAAAAACAGGATTTCCAAAAGCATTTAAGTTGGTCTAGTTTTGCATTTGATGGGACACAACTAGGACAACACTGTGTTCCACAGGCAATGCATAAAGGGACCATGGGGGCGGGGTGTGTGCATGTGCTCCCCCTGAGATTGGCCCTCGCCAGCCAGGGAGTGGGAGGCAATGGCTGGCACACCCCTGAGATTGTGGGGTTGTTAAAAGAAGCACCAGTGGCACTTCTGGGTTTGCTCCCAGCACTTTTGATGGTGGTGGCAATCAGCTGCCCATGCTATGTTCTTCTGGAAATTTGATTTAGTACTTTTAGTAGTTTGCAGATGTGATGTGAAATGAAGGAACATACCCCATATGAGGGAATATAGAAGAATGGAAATTGCACAAAATTCTATCCTTGGAATTCTAGTATTTGTTAATTTGAACCAAGCAGGAAATACTGAACCATAAGATTTCCTTTCCTCTGACCTTTCCTATTCTGATATTGGTAGTGTTTCCTCTTCTTCTCCTACCCTCCTCCCCAAAAAATGATAAATACATTTGAAATTAAGTTTTTGTAACTACACAACATATTTATTTCAAATCTGTCATGAAAAATCTATAAATTTTCTGAAGTAATTAACAGAATTCAATCCTTAAAATTAAACAAAAATCCCTGTGGCTGACCTGTTTTGGATATATTCTATTTTAATATTATCATGAGGATATTTTACAGCAGTGTGTCTGTGTTAAATACCATCAATATGTCATCTGCTTTAACATGGGGGAAAAAATACATCTCGGGTGAAGTTACACATTATATTTTAGGCACACTAAATATATGGAATTTTAAGCAGTGTTAAAGTTAGAATGGGCTGTGAGCAGTTACACATTAAGGGCTATTGCTGTTTCTTGCCTGCACTGCTCTGACTTGCCATTGGTGGGTTGGTGAGCATGGGTGTGACTAGAAGCCATGACACCATGACCCTATCCCTGCTCTGGGTTGGAATGAGGGGCTAGGATGCTGGAGGACTGCAAATTGATCATTTAATTTCCACAGAGCAGACTGAAGTTATCTTAACATGAGCTAGGTAGCAAGGCCCAGAGTTTACCTTCACCTGAGACTCTCAGAGGGCACTTAGCAGTTAATGAGATTTAATGTGCAGACATTTGCATTTTAAGTGCCCTTAGTATGATTTAAATGTAACATGTAACTTCACCATAAGACAAACAAAAAGCAATGCATTATCACCCTTTGACAATAATGAAACCAATAGGTCTTTAAGAGGCCGCTGTTTGAGCTACTTCGAACATCAAAGTTCCACCTTCCCAATAAAGACGTGTTTTACATATAGGTCCATATAAATAGTCCATTCTGTTTTCTTTACAAGCTCAAATTTTTTGGTTATATACATGCTATATAACCATTAATCTTCTACATTAATCTTCTACATTGCCATAATACTATCAAAGGCCTGCAGATGTTGCTGTTGATTCTCTAAAATCCAGATAATAGCCTGTATTTTCTGAAAATCTTTTTTTTTTAATACCACAGGAAGCAGCCAATGCTTTAGTTTAAAAATGATCCCAGAATAATTCCTTCTACATCTATTTTAATAAACATAGATAATAATGAAAAAAATCATTAAACATAATAGCAACAAATCAGGCCTAGGTTACAAAACTCTGATTCAGTTTTGGATTTTGAAGCCAAGCTAAATATTGGAGGTATTTGGACCCTGGCTTAGCTTCAAGCCATTACAGAAGTAGGATTCCAATATGAAATGTAAAGCTAGTACTGGTTTCAGAACCCTCAAAGCTCAGGGGAGAGTGAGATCCTATTTATAAAGTTTAGGCCTAAGTTAGTATCAATTATTAAAAATAAATAAAAGGCACCATTTATTTTAAAAGTAGAGCACTCCAACATTTATTTTTTCTTTAAAGAGAACCTCCTAAAAGCACCGCCCAAGCTAACCTGAAAACAAAAAGAAACTACCAGTCTTAATGAAGAAAGAAATTGTGGCTGTCTGTTGCCTCTTTCAATACCAGCTATTCTATAACTAGCTGAGGAGGCATCATAAAATCCAAAATCTTCTAATGCTCAGTGGAAAAAACTTGAATTCTTTAATTGCATGGGTAAGGCTGCTATTAAAGCCTTTAGGGCCAGGATATACAGATTAGGGTGCTCTACTTAATCCAGACCAGTTAGATGTGGTTTCTTTCCAACAGAGAAAAAGGAAACAACAGTAAGACAGCTAAATATCAGTTAAATATTATATAGATATATACATAAAGCCATGTTGGCATGTGTTAAATATGTTACAGATTATACAACTATAATCTGTAACATATTTAAGTGTGTTAAATATGTTACAGATTATATAACTATAATCTGTAACATATTTAATATACGTACTTACATGGATACATACTCCATGTGCCAGAAGCCCTGTCTATACACTGACTAAATTAAGGTTCATTAATTCTTTTCACTGAATCCTTTAAACTTGTTTATACTACTGCCAAAAATTCACCTTTTTGTCTCTTCTGAATTGCCTTTCATAACTCAAGTGGATGAAATGCCAACAGGCAGCGATTAATGGTGTGCGATCATTTCCAGGCTGTCATGCCAGATAAATAATAGAACATGATTAGCAAAGTGGCTTTTTCTGTCAAAGCCATTTCACTCTTCAACTTGTATGAAGAACCACATAAATAAACCAACTTTGTTCCAATTTTAGATTGAAGTTTTAAAAACACCACTACTTAGGTGTGACACCCAGATCTTTTGCATCTATAGGCAGAGACCAAGGTTGTGGTCCCACCAAGCAACTAACCAATCATTAGCCCCTGCTCAACCTGAGTCCTCTCGTGAAGTGCTAAATGGGGGGACCAAGTGGCTTGGGAGGACCAGTAGGACCCACAAGAAAGCTATAAAATTGAAAAGCTATAAAACCCCAGCAAAAGCATTGTTGGATGTTGGTGCATTGGATTCGTCTGCTTGATCTTGGTTGCTCTGGATTAACTGCTTGCCTTGCCATGACACTTGTCTTAACAATCTGGAAAATGGACTAATATCTGGTAGGCCTGTGTGAATAGGGAAGTAGTTGATTCAGATTTGGCCAATTCAGAGGACAGTGATTCGATGCCGAGATTTGGATCACTGTCCTGAATTAATTTGGCTGAATTGGCTTTGGAAGATATGGTGCTGATTCAGAGAAATGAGGTGATTTGGATTGGCCAGGGAGAGGCAGGTACAGCTGGGCAGCTCCTCTGACTATGCTTGCCTCTCTCCAGGTGGAGGAAGCTGTAGAAGAAGCTCTCATGGCTCCCTTGCCCAGTCCCATCCCCCACCTGGCCCCAGCCTAGTTCTGACACATTTTTAAAAAAAAAAGCTTCACACTCACCAGCTGCAGCAATGACAACTGGGGTCTCTGGGGGCTCATGACAGAGGCTCCCCCACCATGCAGCAAGGGGCAGTGAGGATTCCCCTCGCACCTAGTACCCTCAGAGCAGCTGTTGCATCATACAGGTGCAGTGTGGCTCAGCAGGGCACTCTGCACTGTCTGAGAGCTGGGGCCAATGTCACCCCAGCTCCCAGACAGTGATTGGTCTCCTGCCAAGACACACTGCATCCGCACCATGGGGCAGTTGCCGTGTGGATGCCAAGCAGAGAGAGGCAATCTCCACTGCCCCCCACTGCCATGCACTGCATGGGGTGGCTCTGCCACAAGCCCTGTGAGACCCTGATCACTGCTGTCAGAGTTGGTGAGTGCAGGGTTTGTTTGTTTTTTAAGTGCCGGGAGTCTGGGCCAGGAAGGGGATGGGTCTGGGCAGGGCAGACTTGGGGGATTCTCCTGTGGCTCCTCTGGCTGTTCCTGCCACTACCCCTGGTAGGGGTAGAGGCAGGCACTGGGGATCTGCCCTGCTGTTACTTGCCCAGCTGGCGTGGGGAGGGGATGCGAAATGCAGGCACCTGCATCAGTGCTGAGAATGAGGGCTCTGCCCTGCTGCCGCTTGCCAGCTGGCATGGGGAGTGTACAGGATGCAGGTACGGCAGTGTTGGGAGAGGGAGCTATGCCCTGTTGCCACCCAAAGCAAGCCATGCCCACATCCTGTCCCCCCGCCTCGACTGAGCAAGTTGCAGCAGGGCAGAGACCCCACACCCAATGTTGCTGTGCCTGCATCCCACAGCCCCGCAGCCCGCTCCCTGAATAACGCACCCCCTGCTCTGGCTGGACAGCTTGTACCAGCCCCAATCCCTCCTTTCCCCAACCCAAACAGACTTATCACTGGAGGCAGCTATCAGATGCCTGTTCAATCTATGGCCAAATCTCAGAATTGGACGAATCTTTTCCAAAGCTTTTCTGAATTGATTTAGATGCTTTGAATCATTTCAGAGTTTTACGTGGTTTCCCAATTCAATTTGGATTCAGAGATTCAGTCCCTGAATCAGACTGAATCTCCTCTGAATTGAATCAGCTACTGAAGCTTTGCACAGCCCTAATACCTGGCTTAGACCTCAGCTACTTGCATTTTGTAAAGCCCTGACTCTGGTCCTAGCCACATAGGCCTAAATGACTCTGTGTCAATCAACACTGTCAAGTGGATATTACATGGCACAAAGCATGGCTGCATAGAGATACCTGAGCAGGTTATAGCAAGCTAGCCTGGATGAAAGAAGAACAGTATATCAGTTAGCCTGGTGTTTTATCTTGGCTACCCAATTTGCCTCTCAGCAAAGCTTGTTAGCTGGTACAGAGTGCTGTACTAAGACAACTATAATGCTTTTGGGAGCCAAGTCATCTTATTCACAGCTGCATAAGGTATGTACACTGCACTGTACAATGCAGACAGCCCCTAGGTTCTCAATTGTCATATGTTAGAACAGCATGCCTTTTTGGTGCAGGACAGCATCATGCTGAAATGTACAGTACAATTTCAGTACAATTTCATTAGTGTGGCCTACTTAAACTATGGTCTCAAAAAAGACCCATGACCTTGGAGGTGGCCCACAAGACTTGTGAAGGTTAGAGGAAGGGGCAATGATAGCCTCCTTCTAAGTCACAGAGTGGGCATGAACTACGAAAGCATATAATGTAGGCTCTTCATGAGGGTAATTCTGAGCCTTGTAGGATCTGATGAACCTTCTAAGGGTTATAATGGGTCATATATGCTGAAGCAGGTGAAGGCTTGCTCCTGTGTCTTTACCAGTCTGCTTAGATTACATAGCTCTCTCCCTATGGAAAGCAGAATTTTCATGATAGACTTCTTTCCAGAAAATCTCAGAAATATCACCATGCTCTCCCTTTCCCAATACCAGATGGAATTATTCCATGTTTTGGAAGTTTCATCAACTTTTCTTCTTTTAAAAATATGAGGTACATAAAAGGGCTTTGACATTACCTGATAGGGCTTGAAGCAGAATCAGGATCCCGTGCCATCACTGTTCCTATGATTGTTCCTACTTCAATATCTTCATGCACCTCAAAAAGGTAAGAGGATCGGCTGAAGACAGGAGGCTCATCTATATCTTCTACAGATATTTTCACAATAGTAGTATCTTTAAAAGGCCCCAAATAATAAAAGCGTGGGTCCACATGGGTATTTTCTGCTTCTATTTTCAGCGTATAGAGCCTTCTGGTTTCATAGTCCAGTGGCTGTGGGGGAAAAAAAAGAAGCTTATATTACCTTACTATCTATGTTGGGTACACAGAAGAGATAAAAGCATAATAGATCATATCATTGGTTGATATAGCCTAGGGTTAATGTGTGTTAATCATAGCTCTCAGAATCTTTCAGGCTCATATCCTGATGGTTATCTCCCACAGCTCTACAGAAGAGGAACACAGTCCCTCTAGTAACTTCAGTGTCCATTGATTTCAATGATATTCACCTTTTATTATTTCAATAAATGCATTCCAATAGTACCAAGAACTAAATGGAGCTTCTTGATATATTTTTGAAAATCATTTTCAAAAGGGAAACCTTTGCAAACTAGTCTTTTTTTTCACTGTATACTTTAATTCACAAGCATAACAACTGCTTGAAGAATTGTTCTGACTAGTAACAAAAATAGGATCTAAACCAACAAGTATTCCACATATGGACCTCCTGCTGAGGTAAATGAAAATAATGCCTGTAGAATTTCCAGATGCAGGCCTTAGATACCACATTTCAGCATTATGATGACATACTTTAGGAATGTGCATGTGTGTACACAGTAGTCCAATTTTAAGCAAAACAAATTTAACTGGTCTTAGCTATAAGTTTTAATCTTGAAAAAAATATATTCCTGAAAAATTTAAGATTTAAAACTTTAGTAGGAAAAAATCAGACCTTAATCTGGCTCATTTTCATTGAATTTCATGAATCTACCATCACAAATTTTTTTGCTAATATATTTGACACTTTGTCAGAAGTTCCTTTTTATAATGAAAAGAGGAAAGGTTCAGGGTTATAATTAGAATTCATTTTGGGTAGACAAGAAATACCATTTCCCCTGATTTCTTTGTGACTGTCACAGGTGAAATGTGTTAGGTAATTAATAATATCTTGGAAATAAGCAGGCTAAAAATTTACCTGACACCAGAACAGACTTCATTAGCTCATACAGAATAACAGAGAGATATCAAATTGGTGTTTTTCACTTACTAAAATGTATGATAGAGGCACATTTACATTTTTTCTCCTTCTAAAACTTTTAAGGTTAAATTATTGCTCATGAAAGATGCCAGATTGACAGCCTCAGGAGTTAAATATTCTATTTATCAGGAGCAAAGGTGAATATAATAGATGAAAACTTGCCTCCACAAAGCCCTAGCCTTCTTACAAAGTGAATTCAGAGAAGGGACAGTAACTATGGGCATGTATACACACACTCTGGGAGTGGAGGTGGGGTCGCTTTAAGTACAGTGGCTCTGAGAGTTTCTCTAATTAAAGTACCTGGAGCATCTTGTGTATTAGTGTCTTGTGTATTAGCTTTAGATAAAGTGCCCTCGCTGCCATTTTTAAGTGCAGGGACACTAATACATGAGAAGCAGGAGGCTCCTGGAGCGTAGTAATTGCCATGCTCCAGAAGACTCAATTAATTAAGTCCACTCCAATGCACGGTAATTACAGCATATCAGAGCCCTATGGCTTAAAGCCTATACTCAATTTCTTATCACCAGGATTGCTAAAGAAAGTACCAAATGTAACACAAAAATCTGCCCGTTAAAACCTGGACTGGAGTGCAAAAATGGGTAAATGATAGTAATTGTTTACAGCCTCTGATAAAATCTGGGTTTGAAACTAGGAATTGAAAGCAAAGACTTAATACAAATCCCAAAGTAATATAGTCTACTGCACATATACTTTTAGGACCAATTCAGTAAGTACTTATCTTTAAGTATCTATTCAGGGAAACTCTTAGCATATGTGCTTAAGATCCACAGCAAACAGCACAGAATCAATGACTTACTGAACAGTTGGATGATACTGTGGGAAAACTGCTGCTTGGGTGTGTACACATACCACTTGCACTGGTATAATGTGCCTTAGATCCAGGCACACAAGTACACCGATTGTATGTTCACAGTTTTAGTCATTTTAATCCCATGTTAGCCATTTTCTCAATATGAACACGTTTTAGTGCCTATTGCAGGAAACTACCTAAAAAGAACTAGTCAACTCTTCTCTGGATACCCATGTAAATTACAATGGTCTAGAACAGGGGTAAGCAACCTTTTCTGGCCCGAGTGCCAAAAAAACACAACGTCTACCTTAGAAGGTGCCGGAGTGCCAGAAAAACAACAGAAAAACAGGTGCCAGAAAAACAACATGGGAGGGCTCAGGGGGGTACATGGCAGGTTGCACTGCATATTAGTATATTTAATAATCATAAATGTTGCCTTTGTTGTTGTATATTCCTTTTCTGTTAAGCATGTTGCAATGAGAGACAGAAAAAAAAGAAAAGTAGGAGAAAGAGAAGAGAAAGAAAGAAAAAAGAGGAGAGAGAGAACCAGACACATACACATGCATACAGAGAACTAGACACGCACACACACACAAAACCACATGTGCACAAACACAGAGAACCAGAACACATCCAGAACCAGATACATGTGTGCACACACAGACCCAGACAGAGGCAGACAAACACACAGAGCCAGATGCGCAGGCACACAGAACTGGGCTGCTGGGCCACTGAACAAAATCTGAGTCAACAATGCCCTGGGCCTTCTGGAGCCCCTTTGCTTCCCCAGGGACCCAGCCCTTGGACTGCAGCGCAGCTGGCCGAGGCCCCGGCTTGAAGCCCACCCAGCAGCCCAACCACTAACCCACCATGAACAGGTAAGCCTGCAAATATTAGGCACTCCTAGTAAGGGGCAGTGCCAGCCTCATCCCAGTGGAGGGGCTGGGCCAGGGTTGGACTCGGAGCAGGTGGGAGTCAGGCAGGCTCAGCTGCAAGCCCTGCTGCAAGCAGCCGAGCCTCTGTGGTTGGCAGCAGCTACCCCGAGCCAGGGCTGGCTGCAGCTGGGTGGCTGCAAACAGCTGCGCCGGGCTCCAGAATCAGCTCCATCCTTGGAAAGGATGGTGCGGGAGGGGCCTGAGGCAGTGCAACCCTGGCCTCTTCCTCACTGCTAGCACAGAGCTGATGACTGGGCTCCAGAGCCCAACACAGCTGTTTGTAGCTAGCCTGATCTCTGAGGAGCTGCAGCAGGTAGCGGGCAGGCTGCAAACATGGCTGGCAGTAGCTGCCTAGAGCTCAGACTGGTGGTGGCATGCTGAGCAAAATGGCTTGTGTGCCATGCTCAGCACACATGCTGGGGGTTGCCAACCCCTGGTCTAGAACTATTGTAAGTTACAGCCCTGCAAAGAAGTTATAATCCATTATTAGAAAGTATATCAAAATTGCTTGATGGAACTGGTTGAATAAGACAAATTTGAATTTTTTTAATATTAAAAATTATTAGTCCAGAAAGGTAAATTATTATCTGTCTGTAACAGGGTTGGGTCTCTTCTGTACAATTTATGAAATCTGTAAATTGGAGTGTTTTCTTGAAGTCTGTATTGACACACTTTAACAGCCTGTAGGGAAAACAGGAAAAGAACAACTGGGGTCATGAGATGATATAGAGGTGTTGGACAGTGGGGAGGGTGCAGTGGTGTAGTTGCACCCCTTTTGATTCCTGCTCCACCCACACTTTCATACTAACTGTCTGTGAGGGGCAGTGGTATTTCTATTCAGGCAGTACTGAGAGAGTCAATTGACTTCATAATTCATTATAATTTACCTGATGCCTGCTACTCTCTCTTCACTTCAAAAGTGTTAATGACCCTCTCTCCTTTTTAATGGTCTTGATATTCTGCTATCCAAGTTCTCCTTTCTTGGGCAATTTTGCTGTCTGTTAGTCATCCCTAGTAATGTGCTTCTCCTTTTTCACAGCCCTCCAGACTGATTTTATCTTTAGGTTAATGCTATGTTAAACTTAACTCAGATGCAGTAATACTACCTCACATGTAGAAATGATGGACACTGAAGTATTAAAGGAGCCGTCAAGATGCTCAAGAAAATTAGAACGTTTTGTGAACCTGAGTAAGAGATATACATTTAACTGCAATGATGACAAGACTCAGGAAACTATATTTTGACTATTTTTGTCTAGTTCTTGTTTTTCAAACTTAATATATAACCTAGCAAATTAGTGCAAGTTCTAATAAAATTATATTTGATTTTGCTTTGATCTTACATTGACTAATGTAGCACTAGGCCCTTAGTGTGTTAGTAAAGTATATTAGTGAAGTTTCTCTTTAACTGAAGAAAAATATGCATTGTGTTATATATAACGATGTGCCATCTGCACTCTCCTTTTCAAAATCCTAGAACTGCCTATGGCTTGGGGCAATTGGAAGAAATTAGTACTAGCTAATTTACTAACCAGGAGTTGAAAAGACTAGCTAAAACAGGTATTTGCAGAACGTTGTTTTAAAGTCTTCTTTTCCCTCCTCTATAATTCTTTCTTCTGATTACTAAACTAGACAAAGATTTGGTGTTAAGAACATTCTCACTACCAGTCAAACTCCCAAAGTGTAGAAGTGTACCAATAGTTGATAAGAGCCTTAGGCCTGGTCTAGCAATGGGAAAATTGAAAAATTCCATGGTGAGATCAGTAGGGATATGAGGCCACTGCACCTTAGGTGGTCCAATGAAATACCAAAAAAGGGTATTTTGTCCAATAACCATTATAGTTTTCATCATACTGTATTCTTCTGCTTACAAAGTTCCAGTTGTCAAGTCAAAGAATAGAAATAAACTCACACACTAACAGCCAATGAAAATTCAACTGTTCACAAGCAATCTGTAGGTTTCAGTTTGTTCCTATTGACTCTTCACTGGGCGCTTATAAACAAAACACTACTGCACAGTGGTTACTGCACATTTATTTAGTACTTGTATACTCAAATACTAAATAATTGTGCAGTAACCAGAGTTCCTGTGCAGGAGCACTGGCAAAGCCTTTTCAGTGATGCTACCATGCAGTAGCCTAATAATACTGTGCAGTAGCTGTGCTGTGATGTGCAACTGTGCGGTATTATTTAGCTACTGCACAGTTACCATCTCGTGTCGATGTGCCCACTGAATACTTATGTAAATCAGACATATTTAGAGAAAATAGGATGGGGTCATAAGCACTTCCTAAACAAGTGGAAAAAATTAACTCTTCTGTCATATAATTTATTTTAAAACAAGCTATGTCTGTTCCCAATACAAAATAAGCACATTGAGCAGTGTTTCATAATCTCTGAATACAAGATGCATAATTTCACTATGATATCCTATCTTATATCTTATTTTTTTGTAAAAGGGAAAAAGGTCCCAGTTTCACTAAAATAAAATAGTTGTAACTCAATTATGACTTTATGTGCTCTGAAACCACTATGGGTTCCCAAGTACAAGATTCATAATGGTTCTGGTATCTCAGAGGAAAAAGTGTTCAGTGAGACAGACTGGAAAGTTTAGACAATATGATTATAAAACTAGACTGAACGAGGCAGGTATGGCCATTTTCTCCAAGAAAACACAGAACAAAAACTGCAAAATTCATAGCACGCTTCCTACAGTTAGGCAGACAACTGCCTCAGCCTTTTTTAGAAAATCTTAGTTCTAAATTGCTGCTATCTATCTATGAAAGTTGCATGATACCAAGTCATAGCTGGCAGCTACTGATCATGATGCTTTTTGCTCTATGGTCCTAAATTTTCTGTTAATACTGAAGAATTACTATACATTACTATTTTAGACGCTATTTTTTTATCTATAGTATAAAACTGTAGTCTTCTTCTAACCAATTTCTAGCACTTAACCAACATTTTAGTAGACTGCTAAACAAATCTGCATTAGAAACCATGGAGAGGATTTGTGGCAACATATTTGTCCATTTATATTTCAGTGGAAATAAAGTTTTTAAAACTCTATCCTCCTCTTAGTGATACTCCAGAAAAAAAATGTTCCTGTCCTAAGCACAGAAGAACAAGACAATCTCTCAGTTATAGCTGTATAGAAACCTTTACAATTAACAACAAAACCATTCATTGATTATTAGTGATGACACACACCTTTCGCAAAGTTATGATGCCTTCCTGCGTGTCCTTCTGTGTCATGATATCAAACATATCAGTCCCATCACCATCAATAATTCTGTATTCCACTTCAGCATTTTTCCCAATGTCTGCATCAGTGGCTTTTACACTGCCTATGGCAGTGCCAACTGGGGAAGATTCGGGAATGCGGAGATGTATAGTGTCTGTGGAGAAGAAACAGAACAAGTCAATAGATGTACAAGAATATTTATTGTACATACATATAACTAGTGCTTTGTTATACTGTGCTTAATTATGTACTATCATATCTTATCTCTCTATAGGACTCCTTTTTCCTTTATATAGAGGATAACAGTGAATGAGGCATAAAATTATAGGAAGGTAAAGCTTAAATTACAGTAGTAGGACCCAGGAGAGCACATTTTTATTCTCTGCCACTTGCTTCTTGTTTAAGCTTAGACAGGACATTATTAATAAAAAACCTGAATGGGAAAAAATTGAATCATTACAACATGACATTTCATTTTGAAACACATAATTGGCCTCTTTTAAAATTCCTATAATCAATTTACAAAAGCCTTCTGTATTTTAAATAGTGAACTCTTGAAAGGTGGATGATTCTTACATGTCTCCTGGGAGAGCCACTGCTCTCTCAGGAGAAACCACAAGTGTACAGATGTTCAGACTTTTTCTTCCAGAGTAAAAATGGCTACTCCATAAAAAAAATAACTCCAGAACAACTGAGGTTAAATCACTCCATGGACTTGGGACAGAAAATGTATGTACATGCTCTGGTTTCTCTCAGAGATAAAATAATTCTTCAGCACCACACTGCCCTCTGCCTCAGGGAGACAGTGGGTGCATCTACATGTTCATTATGGTGCAGTAGTTACTGCACATTTAGTTTAGTGCTTACTTAATGAAGAACTGAATGCACAGTAACTACAGTTACTGTGCTGCAGCACTGGCACATGATTTTTGTGATGCTTACTGTGCAGTAGTTTAATAACTCTGAGAAGTAGCGTATTATCACAGTTTTTGAACAGCACACTATTTTTCAGTGTCATTACGATACTGCACAGTAAGCATCTTGTATAGACACACCCCAAGTATTGCTTTCTGGACTTTATGGCTCCAGCTAGGAGCAGGACATGCCCCCTTCACAACCCCGACACTGTGTTGCAGGGAAACACAGGCTCATCATGAGCAGTCTGGGTCATCCAAACAGAGCTGTCTTGTGCACTGATGCCATCTGTCACCAGGTGGACTAAAGGAGCCTTCAGAGCATGCTGAGGTGTGTGCACAGGGCTCCCTACCTTGTACAAGTTCTCCACTCTTCAGGGCCTCAGTAACTGAATGTCTGTACATGCAGCTCTGGGTAAGTTTTTCTACCAGGGGACCAAGCCTGGGAGAATTCTTTCAGATTACTGAATGTGTACATGCAACCACTAGGGAAGCCACTAACAACCTTCCATGAAATCTGCAGGAAGACCTAGTCAGATCATTTTCTGGTTGCTCCTGTTTCCTAACAAAATAGTAGAAGGACGGTCACACTATTGGCTTGCAGAGGAAGAGAAGGACTCATGTTGAGGAGATCCATATTAAGGAAAGCCTCTCAATCATTTTGAAATTAAGACCGACTTGCATGTTCATTCTTATTTTTAAGAAGCAGTTTCTCAATTCTAGTTATTATACCTTGTTTGCCCAATGCCATTCATAAAAGTACACATTAGGCTTAGATTATATCTGAATAGTGAAAGTCTATCAAGTGTTAATGGAGGACAGAATCCTAAATTAGCTTACAATTCTCTTTTTCTGGGGTTAGGGGGTATGTACCATTACCACATCTACTGTGGTAAACTCAGTATAGTGCTACCAAAGTACACTTAAGTTTACCTTATCAGCATGAGGTTTTCTTGACACTACTTCACTTTGGTGTTTTCAGTTGAATGATTTAGCTCATATTAAAACTGACATTTTCATTACCTTTCTGTAACATTAAATCTTTATGCTTTGGTACATTAGTACATAATCTCTCCATAATCTGTTAATGGTTGAAAAATGGAGGGAAAATAGTTTCTGCTCACATTCACAAAATAAATATTTACTCAGTGGTGTGTGAGACGATGATGAAAGACCATATGTCCTAAAATATTTCACGAGACAGTACACATGAAAGGGAAGATTTAAGAGTGCCATAGCAACATTCATTCTCATTTTTCATATATGTCCATGTTTAAGACAGACTATTGAAGTTTTTTACAGTGAAAATTTATATGGTCTAATTATATTTAGTTTAACAATTTCAAATGTTTCCTTAGACTACTTGTTCTCAAACTTTTTGACTCAAAATAGCCCTTGGAAAATGTCAGCTCTTAGTTTTCACTGAATTTTGACTACAGAAAAAAAATAATAGCACAATTCTTCTGTTGCAAAGAACTCAGAAACATCACAACATGTCAGAATTTTTGACACTGGATTTCTATTTGAAATCTCAGAATTTATCTTGTATTCATGTTTATACCCTACACAGTGCTAAAACTATATGTCACCTTGAAACACCCTTGAAAGCGTCTCAAGGCAAGCTAGGGGCTGTGGAACACTGCTTGAGAATCACAGTCTTAGCCTATATAGGTTCTTTGCAGCTGCAACATCCAATTTATTTGGAGTGTGGTAACATCAGAAGGGAAGAGATGAGGTGCTCTTCTCCCCTGGTCCATCTACTTTGGAGAAAGGCAGATACCAGACAAGTCATGTCTGCTTACTCCTGCATTTCCAGACCCAGGCACAATTAGTCAGCCCAGCGAAATTAAGGAATTGCCTTACTTTCCCTTGCACTCCTTCATGGTTATGTGCTCCAATGGTAAACTTTTCACAAATACTGAAGTGATTTAGAAGCCAAAGCCCCAGTTTCAAAAGACCCGTGAGTTCAGCTTTTTGAAAATGGATCTTGAACTAATAAGCTACAGATACTTTTGAACCCTCTTCCCCAAATCACTATAATGACCTATGTATTTGTAGGGATCCTGTCATAGCATGTATATAAAGAAAAATGAAAAGTTTCCTCTACCATATACTACTAATAATTGTACTCAAAATAGATAATACACGAAACTATTTTTGTATCCTTGCCACAGACAGTTGTTTGGACTTGTTTTTCACCATAAAGTGATAAGCTCTTGCTTCTTGAACATTATCCAAATACTGTTTGCTGTATCTACACTCAGCCAAAAACATCTTGAGTTTTAAGATATGAGGGGAAAGATGCATAAGTTTCACAGGCTTTCCAAACAAATTCAGTTTTTTATACCTACCAGCAGTTGCCTCATTTTTAACTGCCTGTGAGGACACTCCTGTTTTTTTTTCCAGAAAAACAAGTGGAGCAGCACATGCACAGGAAGCACTCCCTTGCTGCATGGAGAACATCTGCACGTGTATGTGGCAAGGCAGACATGCTCATCTGGACCCAGTCTCTCAGGACACTTAGAATTTTGTAAGCCAAAAGTACCATGAATAATTTTGAACAATTTCAAGGTATCAGTTATCTGCTTTTGGACATTCCATGAGGAAAAAATAATGGCTACTTTTGTAGAAGAAGGGAGGTAGTTCTCGTAAGTATCTAAGGCTAGGTACAGAGGTTACACTTAATGCGCTTTAAGCATGCACAAAGGGCTTTACAAAATGGTGGATCCTGTTCTAAATTAACCTTGGATGGATATGTACTAATCTAAAGTGCTGTTTGTTATAGTCCTTTGTTGAACATCTGTGACAGATCCGATTAAGGGTTAATTTAGCTCTTTTGCTCTACCCGAGTGTTGGGCCAACCCTGCCTTCTGGTGGGTCAATGACAGCCTCTGTTCCCAGCCCCACACATAGCCTGGTGTGGGGGAATGTGGGAAGTGGGGTTTCTCTCCCTGAAGTTGCCTGGTTCCATGGCATGGCACAGCCCAGCTGGGGTGAGGGGGCGGTGCTGCAAGAGAAGAAGTCCAGGGTCTCTCTCCTGACAATTGCCCCATCCCACCTGCAGTGTACTGCTACTTGGATGAGTGGGCTGTTGGGGAAGGGCTCTGGGAACTGTGTCACTGCAACAGTGCCACCACATGGACCCAGGCTGTCCTGCCAAGACCTCAGTAACCAAGTTGTGGGGGGGACCTCATGGCAGGAGTCTATGTTTCCCCACCTCATTTCCCCTCAATCACCGCTAACAATCACTGACAGGGGGACAGGTCTGGGGAGAGGGGTTGCTCTGGAAACCTCCTGGGAGGCATGTGGGAACACCCTCAGTGGCCAGTGTGGGCAGACTCTGAGACCCTGCCCCCACCAAACAGTGAATGTCTATTCAGTTGGCTCCCTCTCTAACTAATATTGCTTTGAGTATAAGTAAAACACAAAAAGTTAGAGCACTTTTGCCAAGGGCTTTTTGAAGCCCTTTTGCCAAGGGCTTTCTGTACTTAGCCTAAGGGATTTAGGATTAACAAACCCATTAAAAGTTACAGGACTCATTGATTTCTAAGTTCAGGTGTGGATACAGAGATCCAGCTAAAATTACTGAATTTGCATAGGATATTCTTGAAAGTAAATATCATACTGGGACCAGAGGTGGAATTGTTTAATGACACTTATAAGTTCAATGTAATCAGAATTATGTACAGCAAAAGTACAAAACTAATATTTCCAATCATCTGAGGAGCATTGAGAAACTGTGCTTGAGCTCTCATGAAAAATGACCAGTGATCTGTAAAATGTTTATGCTTCTCTGAAAGTTCTACAAAAGGCTGCTTTTGCAGAACGTGTTGCTGGAAATGCAATTTTGTATGGTATCATCATCAGTCATGTCCAAATCACAACTGAACCAAACAAGCTGAAGTTCTAATTGTAGAATTTTCTATACCTCTGAAAGCAGTTCTCTACAGAATATGTTTCAAGTTTATTTGATAAGTTTATTAGAGATTTTTTTTTTTGGCTGGCCTAATTAACTGTAATGGACAAGCATCAAATATGAGCAAGCCATGGAAGATTTAAATAAATTATCAAAATAATTTATTTTTAAAAACAAAATTATCCATTTAATTTTTCATAGTTCTCTAACCAATATGTCTTCTATATGTAACTAACCTAGAATAAATTAATTCTCTTTACTGTTACAAGGGGCACATCTACACGTTACTATGGCACCATTATTACTGCTCTGTCATTTAATACTTTCTTTTAGAAGTACTAAAGACAGCGCAGTAATGACCCATACTGCATTGTGCACTCTGTAGATGGTTATTTTTAGGCACTATGTCGCCGTAGCGACACACTATAATGATGGAGCATGTCACTACAGCGACGTATCTGCAGCATCATGGTTTTTGCCTGCAGATGCTATGTAGAGCATTGCTATGGTGATGTAGCATCATGTGTAGATATGCCCAGACGCACCCATTCCCAAATCATAACAGGCTTGACATAATGCACTGTTTTGGGTTGTCTTCATTTTTTGGCTATGATGGAGTTACCTACGCTATTCTAGAGGCACAAAAGGATCCCACTCACACATTAGCAGGCCATTGAAGAACCTGCCCTAAACATCATGAACCTCAGGGGTATGGAACCCAAAGCAGTTTTTTCTGCTGTCATTTCCTACATCCGAGGAAGGGCCATAGCTATGGTGTGGGCATTTCTGTACATTGGTAATTTACACTTGCCATATCTAGTATCTTGTGGCTCTCGAGCAATATTAATGCAAGTGCTCCTAATGCTATTCTACAATAATAGCAATAGAAAAGTTGGGTTTGGGCCAATTCTTGCATAGTCTAGGACTGGGTGAGCACAGAGGATTGATGCATCCAATATTCTTTGCCTGCAGTTGAGGATTGTTGTTATTAATGGCAGTCAGCTCCATGAAATATCTGCAGCAAACACTACACAGTTTGTATCAGAATTATCTCCACTTGTTTCAGAAAATAAATGTTTATCTAATAAATTTCTAAATCTGACAACTATATCCATCTCACAAACCTGATACAAGTCAGTATGTTTCATTAATATGACAGACTTCAGGATGCTATTTTTTTTTTACTTAGATACTGTCAATTTTATTAATCTCAAAAACATGTAATAAAGACAGGGATTGTTTTAATGACTATTAGCAAGGTTGAAATTGCTTTTAATGATGTTTTAAAAAAATCAATGGCATTTCAGCAGTTTCAAGAACGTGGCAAGTTTTCAACAAGATCTGTCAGGTTGGTTTTACTCCTCTCTCACAAAATATGGAGGCAATTGGGAAGAAGACAAAGGCAAAAGAAAGCCACTGCCAAATTTCCAATAACAGAGTAATGCAGAAGAAAATTGCTAGAGATCAAGAGCTTTATCCAGTTCCATGGGAAAAATGCCTAGTTTGCCTTCTGGGACATGGGTCAAGCTTCAAGCCAATAAAATGATTATTAAACTAAATAGTCAGATAAGTACTGTGTGAGGAATCCAATAGTAATAGTTCTATATAATCCATCCAGATGCCCAGAACCAATAGTCTGATTCCTTCTGAAGGAAATTTCAACAGAAGCATAGAAGAACCTAGTCTGTAATTGCTGTTATACACTACCCTAAATGCAACTGCTCAAGCCAGCCTGTGAGAGTTTCTCCTGGTGCATTATGTATAGATAGCCCCATAAATGGCTCCTTGCAGTAGTTCACATGACTGCTGAGAGCAGTGGGACTCATTCTTCCCTCCAACAGACAAAGTCCTCTGTGTGTGTGTGTGTGTGTGTGTATGTGTGTGTACCTACAAAGTTAACAAATTGAAAGAATCTAATGTAAAAAAGAGAAAGGATGGAATGTATAAGGCGATTATATGTACATTTTCTGCACAGAAAGGTCAGGCTCACTGAAGTCCTCCTCAGCACATATCTGCACATGCGCTCCAGTTGAGAACAAACTGAACATGATAGGAGCAGACCAGTCCAAGACTGCTCCTGCCCTGCTCTGCCCCTCAGCCTTGGGCTAGCAAGATGAACAGGGGCTTAGACCCAAGTTCCAGATGATGGGGGAGGGAGGGGAGGGGAATTGTTCCAAATGAGCAGGCAGCTGCCTGGCACCCAGGAGAGCCCTCCCAACCATGTGGAGATTGGTATAGGTCCTGATTTTCACGTGGTTGGCAGGCAACTAAAACAGCTCTCCCAGCCACCGGGAGATCAGGACAAGTCCTGATCTCCACATGGCTGGCAAGCAGTGTCTCACCAAACTGAGACAGCTCTCCCTGCCCCCTGTGCCCCCCTGCTGCCTAGTCTGACCAGAAGCGGTTTGCTCCCAACCAACGTCTACATGTGTGGTGCAGCACATTAGTTAATACACCATTTTTCTAGTACCTGTATAGCCATAGGAGCTTAAAATGGCACCTTAGACTAATATACTGTGTAGTAATTGTTGCACGTGTGTAGGAGGTGATGGTTTAGTAAGCATTAGATTAGTCCAATGCTCAGTAAAGCATCTCATGTAGGTACACCCAGCTAGCAGCAACTTTTACCCAAAAGGCTAGGGAGGGCATTAGCTGCCTTTGGTTTATCTATTCAGAATTTATAGATGCAAGGTTTTTATAAATTGCAATACCAAGATTATAACATATATGAAAAATCCATATACTGCTCCTGAAATCTCTTCTTCCTGCCTTCAGATCCAAAGGCACATGTTCAGCTTTTTTATGCTTTAAATACAAACAAAACAAAATTCATTATGAGAAGTAGTCAGTTAATAAGAAAATACTAAACTAGACTTATCAGCTCAAGGCCATTCTTTATGAAACTTTCCTGTACTTGTCTGACTAATAGCATCCTCCTTCATATATTTTTTGCTAAGCAGCAGAACGTAGAATCTATAGAGCACATTTCAGTTGCTTAGTTTTTAAATTGTGTCATAGTATCTTTGTCAGTTATAGCTGGTTTAAACTCTAAATTAGAAAACTTGTTTTTAAAATCCCAGTCAATGCTATCTGGTTATTTGCCACTTTAAATTCAGAAGTGAATAAGATTTGCAACTGGATTTGCAACTGGATAATTTAGCATGCTGGCAAATTAGTGGAATCTATGTAAAACTATTGTTTAATTAAGGTAAAGGATAGCTGTCACCTACAACAAATTTGTATTAAAAAAGTTTGCACATAAATGACCAAGACTTGTATTTAGACAAATACTTCACCATGTTTTTAATTTTAAACACACTGGATTCATAGGCTATTACTTGGTTATCATGTGTAAATGGGTACAAATTGACTGCAATGTTAGTAGAAAACAACGATACCATGAAATGCTACTATGAAACTGAACAAGATAAAATAGGATATCTTGAGCCTGATTCTCCTTCACTGGACAAGGGTGAAAGTCATGGATAAGTTAACTGAAGCCAATGGAGTTGCGCTTGCAAAACACTGATGGGAGAAGAGAATTGAACCTGTATGCTAGTTTGAAACTCTTTGTAACTGAACTGATTCAACTATGAGAAAAGTACTATACATTTCTATAACATCACATTTATCTATGTAAGCTCACCTATCACAAAGAACATTAATGGAATAAGGATTCAGTCTGCACTAACCTTTAACAAATTTCCCATTACAAAATATTAAAAGAATATTAAATAAGACTATTAACATTTTAAAGAATATTAAAAAAGAATATTAAATAAGAATATTAAAATTTCCCATTACAAAAACAAAGGCTAATAATGATTTTGTATTCTAGCATGAAGCTATGACTTGGAAGTCATATCAGAAAAGGTTAAAAAGCAGTATAAAGTCCTTTGATAAGCTTAAGCTTCCAAAACAGTGAAGTTAAATTTCATTTACATTCATGTTGGGAAGCTGTTTGCATCTCAGCCTTTATGGTGTCTTATCTATACAAGTACAGATGGAATTTCCATCAAGGAATGTGTATACCAAGTTGGGGTCTTTATGATTAAATGTTTAAGCAGAACTACAGTATATGTATTTTTACAGTACTAAAATTACTACGTTTTATTTTCCAGTTAGAAAACAATTTAAGCTATAGGTAAAGGGAAAAAAGAATTACTCTAACGCTCTTATGACCATGCCTCACTCCCCCCAAATAATCCTGAAAAGTAGTATAGGTTTTCTGTTGCTACATTGGACTATGTAACTGATTTCCAGAAAAAAAGAGTTCTATAACATTTAATTTTCTACTCTAATAATAGTGAATAACTCAGCACATAAGCCTTTTGTTCATGCATGCTCCATAATCTAGATTTACTTTAAATTAAACCAGATGGTGATTGCTTAACTCTGTTATTCTGCGGTTTTTATAGTGTAGGACTATTACTTACTCTGTGGGAATCGAGGTGGATTGTCGTTGACATCAGTCAATGTGATGTTCACTGTGGTGGTCCCTGATAATCCTCCCATTTGGCCTCCCATGTCCTTGGCCTGGATAACTACTTGGTACTGTTCCCTGTTTTCTCTGTTCATGTTTGGCAAAGCAGTCCTGATAATGCCTTTAAGAAAACATGAAAGTGTGTTATCCATTTTTGCATTTTTGACATGTACCATGCAATGCATACTTTTCTATGGATCTGTAAAATATAAAAGTATATCTGAACAGTTATCCCCAGAATATGCATTTATTAGAAAAGTGATCTTTGTATCTTCATATATATTCATCAATACAGTCTATATATTTTATATAAAGTTATAAAAATGAATATTTATACCAAAAATATAAGATACATATGATTTACTTGTTACAAGTATTTTTAAGCTATTACTTTTCAGCAAATAAGAAACCTTGCAGTATTTCAGTGCTTGTACTTTTTGTAAAAAAATTTTCTCTGCATTCTTGGGTTTTTCCAGAAGAGGAGAGACCCACCCCCAAGTCTAAATAAAAGCAATATCTATTTTCCTAACCTGTTTCTGGCTCCACTGAAAAATATGGCTGTCCTTGAAGTATACTGTAGATGACTCTGGCACTGTTTCCATACGAAGGGTCATCGGCATCAGTGGCTGTGACTTGCACCACAGAAGTACCTGAAGTATCCAAATTCAGCTTAGTTCTGCATGGTACCAGAAGGAGGAGCAAAAGCACTAGTTTTCAGTCAAGTAAAACTCACTGAGATGGACAACGATGCCTGCTTCACTGAAACTTTGGTTTGTTCATCTCCTTATACGCTTGCAGTCAACTACAAAAATATATTTATTCACTTAGGCCATGTGTAGACAAAATGAGAAGCATGTGTGCATGACACTTTAAAGCAGGCTAAATGCTTTCGCACCACTTTAATGGTGTCGGAGTTTTCATGCCTCGGCAGTGCATTGAGCATTAATTCCAGCCACTGTAGGACATTCAGTGGCATGACACACCTTAAATGACTTGGGGTGCAGCAAAGTAAAACTCCTTCGAGGAGTTTTAGTTTGCTGACCGTATAGCCATGGAGTGAAGCACCAGTCTCTGTGCAGCTCCATGGCTCTGCAGGAAGCCCTGCAGGCAGCTTGGCAGTAGCCCAGAAAAGCAGCTGTGCCCAAGAAAAGCAGTGAGCCTGATCTTTCCCCTCCCCCTCTCTCTCCCTGCCCCCCTCCCCACCTGAGCCTGCCTGCCTGCCTGAACTGTGCAGGGGCCTGGTTCTTCTCTCCATGGCTGTGGTGCTCCCCAGGACTGCCTGAGCTGGGTGCCCGCAAGAGGGTGCCACTGGGGATGGGGGACACAGCTGCCACAGGGGGAAGCACCACGCCCCAGTCCTGCAGGTCAAGGACCACCCTGCCCAGTGGCAGCTTGCCCTCCCCTCCCTGCCAGAAAGGCAGGTAAGTCAGCAGTGTGTGTGTACGACACCAGGGTTTAATCAGCCCTAAATTTACGTGGTGTTTTTTAAAACCCACTGCTTCAATTTAGGACCCCCACTTTGTCTACACATGCCTTTAATGTTAGGATCTGGCTCTAAGTTTCTGACCTAGCAAACTTAAATGTACATTTAGAGCTTATTAAGTGAAACCACAACAGCAGCAGAAATTTGCCTTTATACTATTATTATTTCTAACGGGCATTGTTATCTCTTCTCTTTGCTTCTTTCAGGGTTCATTTTAAATATGAAAAGAATTTGTAAGTCATGTCAGCTCATCTCATAAATCTTTATGTGCAATAATGTGGATGTGTTGTAAAACTATAGATACAGGAATATCAAAGGGACAGATGATTGAATAGTCTAATGAGACCTTCACTTATAGCCCTTGGAAAAACACAGCATTAACTATGTACACTTTCTCTACTCTAAAGGGAAAAATGAGAAAGAAAACAAAACCAAACAGCCAGTGTTACATAAAACATAGATTTTCTTCCTAAAACACAAAATATCATTATCATCTAAATTACAGCAAAACTTCTAAACTTTAAGAACATTTCAAAATTTCAGTTCAATAATCTACCCAATATCCTTAAAAACATCTTTTTTTTTTGCATCAAGACAGGTTCTATGTCCTATTCAACTGTAATGGCATTGTAGTGATGAGGAGTAGCTTCATAAACTGTATACACACATACCTTTGCTTCTCTGGTTGATAGTATTAAAAACAAAAAAAATATATGTGCCTGTTTAATCAATTATGAGCATTTTCACAAACCAGAAATTCTTCTCACACATACTTTTCTCTTTTTCCAATTCTATTCTCTGCACTGAATGCAATAATTTCACTATTATTCACTATGGCTACAAACAGACATCACTTTTGTCCTGAGGTAACTCATTTTATCCCAGAAGAAAGTGCAATAATTCAGAAGTCCGTGTCTGTTTTTTGCAAGAAAAGCTTTACAGGATAAGAAGTACTAACAGTTTATCCCAAGACAGCACAAAGTATATCTGAACAGTTATCCCCAGAATTGCTGTATTGAATCAGTGGCAGAAAAGCAGCAGTGCATTGATCCACTCATTCAACCCTGGGCGCAGACAGAAGTGCAGCTTCCTGCTGTAACTTATGGTACTTTGCAGTAAGCTCCATGAGTTACAGATCCAACAGACATTCACTGTTGGGTCCCAGGGGGTTGGAGGATCAAGGTGAAGTTTAGAGAGGCTGTGAGTCTGCAGTCACTCTCACCTTGCCCTGTCCCTCCCCCTTCCCAGCCCTGGCACTGTTTTCAGAATGCGAGGAGGGAAAGGGAGTGGAGGGAGCTCATTCTGGGGATTGCTCAGCCAGTTGTAAAGGTTGGTCAGGTGGAATGGAGCTCCCTTCCCTCTGTGGGACTGCAGTCTACCTGCCCCATCTTCCAGTGCTGGCTGGGCAACCCCCAGAATTAGCTCCCTCCACTCTCTTCAATGCTTCCCATTCTGAAAATGGAGTTTTGAAGGTGCTCTGCTTTGGAGCACCTTCATCTGAACCCTCATTACATGACAGTTCAGATTGTCATGGGACTGGGCCCTTTCAAAAAGCTCTGCAGTCATGTACTTTTGTAAGGGCATGGCTGCAGAGCACTTTCAAGTGGCTGATCACGGGACAAAATGTCACTCATGCTGGTGGCCCCTAATTAGAAGGGCGATATGTGTTCCCACCAGTCTTGGGACATTTCTCTTCTGGGACAAAAACAGACAGTTGGGACAAATGCAACATTCGTTTTTAGCCTATAGGATACTAAAACCTGTAATGACAGATTCCAAAACCTGTTACCTGCTGTTTTAACAATTGATTCTAACTGAAATTGCCCTGGCCAGATACACGAGCCTGACAACTACATTTTACTTCAGTTGGTGCTACATCCTGTAAGGTGCTATAAATTTTGATCTCAGTACAGCAAGACATTTAAGCATGTGCTTAATTTTATGTATGTGAATAGTTCTCATAATGTCAGTGGGACTAACAAGCTTGCTATAAGTTAAGCATATACATAAATTCTTTGCTGATTATAGCCAGACAGCATTCAAACATTGCAATGTAAACAGGTTTTTATGGCACTAGAATTATTTTACAGTACATATTAAGGGATATTTTTTTTTATTCCCCTGAAATAAAAAGTATTTTCAGAAAGTCAGGTCAGAAAGTATGGCCTGACTCTTTCATTATGCATGACCCAAACTGAAGACACCAAACTGTGGTATGGTAGCTTTTATGGTTCATCATGAAGAGTTTACATTGTGAATTGTGTCAGGTGATACTGAAAGGCAGAGAAAATGTGAGTGCAAATTACTGTATTAATATGATTGCTGCATTAAATAGAAACAAAGGATAAGTCTCACAGAAAAGGCATAGCTAACTCTTCCACTTATTACAGTGATCTCACCTTATGCCTGAGATACACCCCCATTCTATGCACATATACTATCTTCTTTAATTTGCAAGTGCAGTGCCCTGTGCATTTGAAAATAAGTGTATGTACAAGCAGGCCAAACATATACTACCAATAAGCACAAAGATCTTAGTCTACATTATAAATCGCCACTCACTCATGAAGGTTTCAGCACAACTTTGTACAGCTTTCTATGCACAACAGAAGGACTTACAGGGTGAGAGCATGTGTCATAATGGTGTAATATATTATTCAGTGGAGAGAAAGATTTTTAAATTTCCAACTCATCCAAGGTAATGCCCATTTCCCCTCTTGAAGCAGGAACTTACAGATATTTTTTGGAGTCTTCGCTGGAGGATAATTTGGAAGAAGAATTGGGAAAAAATGTTGAATTTTTCTAAATATTTAGTAGAACTGGATCTCTGAGTATTAGCTGATTGAATTTTGAAGGGTAATAAGACTCTCCAGATATTAAATAATAATTCTTTTTACTACACGGTGATTTTTTTTCCTTTGTAATATATATGCTGATAGGAGAATTAAATTAATGGATATATGAGTAATGTGAGAGTAAAACCATCTGCTTTTCTTTCTATGTTTTCTTTCTTAGGGTTGTATGGATATGCTACATATCTCTTCAAGGCTTTTCACTGACAATGCTTTTTTGCAAATGAGAAGAAATTAGCTAAAACATGAAGAATTGCTATTATGTTCTTCCCTATAATTAACAGCTGTTTAGATTACAGAGTAACTTTAAAGAAATATAAATAGAAAGTGGAAGCTCCCTCTTCATTTTTTGCCACCTTTTTTAAAATGTAGAGGCTTTTAAATAATAGACATTTATTGTTTTAACTTCATAACTTCTTATTAGATGTTAACAGCATTTTGCAAGCCAATAAAATTATTAAATGAAATTAAATTAAAGAAAGAAATCAAGACCGGATTTCTTCCTGGAAAATAAACTTTAGTCAAGAACAGTCATCATAATCAAGATATTGGGCTCAATGACTGAGCAAAAGGGAGGAATCCTAAGCCCCCCTTTCTAATGGTCTCTTGTGAACCTAAAATCCAACTATTCTTGAATATTTCTTGTGATCTAAATGTAAGAATAGACCTCCCTGAAAAAAGTTCTCCCTCCCCTATTTTTGTTAAGGTGCACAGACTAAAAGCAACTTTTTTCCTGTTTAGCTATGCCATACTAAGCTTCAATTAAACTATTTAGACTATTCTACTTTTTACTTGCAATGAACATGGTTGCAAGTGTCCCCAGTGTAGTGGCATAGCCTTTTTCCTTACACTAAAGTCACCAGAAGCAGAGCCGAGCTCTATGGCTGCATCTATGCATGCTGAACTGCAGAACAGACTAATTATCTGCAGAGTAAAAGGTCATCATCTACACGCACAATGCTATTAGGTTGCAGTAAACTAATTAATGCCACCATAAGAGAGTACTGTCAGGGACAATACTATCTTACAGGCAGTGCAGCACTACATTTTTCAGAAGGAGTTTGGCAAAGAATTATTCTTTTGAATGCTTAAACCATCTCTTTGGATAGTGCTGCCTTTTTGTGTCCCCAACCAGATGCTGTTGTAGTATAGGCAAAGCTAGAAACTTGATATATTTTTTAGACATGCACAATCTTAGGCACTAGAACTAACTTGTGTGTCAGGACTTTGCCTAGGAACTGAATGGAAGAGGACACAAAAACAAACACAGCTCCTTGTACCCTCCCTATGTACCCATGCTGAGTCCAGAAGCTGTCTAACCTGCAGTACGGAATATGACTGTAAATGAACAAAAAGGACTAAATTAGGCAGATAATGCATTCCCAAGAAATAATTTGATCAGCTCAACTCAACTGATTGATCACTGAAGCCTCATTACTTTCTATTTTGCTATGCTAAATTTCATGAGCAGCTAATCAACCAAGAAAACTAATTTATTCAAATCACATTGAATGCATTAGCTGCTTCCTTTCTATTTCACCTGTACCTGTATCCATTGCTGAAACAAAACCCTTTGCTGGGTCATTTAAAGTATGGGAAAATAAGCCTTAACTGACCCTTACAACACTACCTATATCATTATCTTTCAGCATTACATTGTTATCTTTCAAGAAACCATTTACTTCTCACTTGGTAGCCAATTCTTAACCCATTTCAACAGCTCTCCCATGTACCATGCAATGTAGACCAAATCTTTGTAGCTCAGTCTTTTGTATGAAAAAATATCAAAAGGTTTTCTGAAAACACAGAAAACAACTGCACCCCTTTTGCTTCTCTTTTGTTACATAATTCCATAGTGTGCTGAAAAATGCTCAAACATATTTGTCAGATTTGCACAATGTTTTCCCTTAATTTTTCTGTTTTTTCAAATGGTGTCAGGTATGGGACTCCCAGGCATAGGTTGCATTTGTAAAGTTCCCATGTGTTTTATATTATTTTAGATACCTCACTATCTACATATAGTTACTGAAATAAAAATGTTCTGATTTCACTTTCACTTAGATTGACATAAATTAGGACTATCAATCAAATATGTGAGATTACACCAAGGAAAATTGATGAAAATGTGTATCAACACTGACAACTGCAAGGTGATGCACCTGGGGAGGAAGAACCGGCACCATACCTACAGGTTGGGGAACTCCCTTCTCATCAGTGCAGAGGCAGAAAAGGAACTTGGAGTCATCATTGATGCCAAGATGAATATGGGCCAGCAGTGTGGGGATGCAGTCAGGAAGGCCAACTGCACCTTGTCATGCATCCACAGATGCATCTCGAGCAGGTCCAAGAAGGTGATCCTTTTGCTCTGTGCAGCACTGGTCAGGCCGCAGCTGGAGTATGGCATCACACTTCAAAAGGGATGTGGACAACATGGAGAGGCTCCAGAGGAGGGCCACTCACATGATCAGGGGACAGCAGGGCAGGCCCTACGAGGACAGGCTATGGGACCTGAACCTGTTCAGCCTTCATAAGAGAAGGCTGAGGGGAGATCTAGTGGCCTGTTACAAACTAGTCAGAGGGGACCAGCAGGCAGTGGGAGAGTTCCTGTTCCCCCGAGCTCTACCAGGAGTGACTAGAAATAACAGTCACATGCTGGCAGAGGGTAAATTCAGATTAAAATCAGGAGGTGCTACTTCACTGTCAGGGCAGCTAAAATCTGAAACCAACTTCCAAGCGAAGTGGTGCTGGCTCCTGCTCTGGGGGTCTTTAAGACAAGGCTCGACAATCACCTTGCTGGGGTCACTGGACCCCAGTACTCTTTCCTGCCATGGCAGGAGTTCGGACTTGATGATATGCTCAGGTCCCTTCCGACTCTACAAACTATGAAAGTATGAAACTATAATGCCAGGATATTTAACTTATGAAGAAGGAAATATAAATCCATTTACAGCATGTAGATTTACAGTTAAATTCTACTCTGTGGATATACAGATATAGCTTCTAACAAAGATGTTGGCCCTTAGGCTGTAGGGCTGTGTCTCTCATTCTATAGTAGCATAAGGCATCATCAATTCAATACACTCCAGCTACTTTTTGAATAGTGTAGAGCAGTTGTAATGTACTGGAAAACCAGCACAGACCACATAATTTAGGATTATTATATTAATTCAGTTTCACCCTGATATAACCCCTAATTTTATGAGTAGAGATTTTGCTGTGGCATTCTCAAGTCATCTGCCTTCTTCCTGATAATATGGTGGTATAAACTGAAGTTATACAGTAGTGAAGCAAGCCCCCAGTATCTAACTTATGCATTTAGAAATAAACAAGCATTTATCACATTATAGCAGATCTAATAATGGAATTAAAATTCTTGAATATCCCTGAAGGTTGGCTTAGGTTATACAAACAATTAATACACTTTACCCTTTAAGTCCCTTTTCTATAAGCATCTTAAAGGAAACCTTTACAAATATTAATGACTTAAACTTCTTAACATATTTATGAGGTAGAACCATATCTAAATAAGTATCACAAGGGAAAATGAAATAGAACAAAATCATACAGGAAATCTGTAGTAGAGTTCAGGTGAGGACTCTTACCTTTTAACTCCTTGTTATGGGTTTTTACTACACATTTCCCTTCAGACTAAACTGCCTCTACAAATAGGATGTTGAAATAAGCAAAATCTATCTGCTGCTTCTAGAGAAAATGAGGGGAAAGAATAGTTTACGGTTTCCGACTTGAGGAGATAAGGCAGAAAAACTCAGGGACAACATGTGTCGGGAAACTAACATCAAAAATGAGCTCCAGGCAAATGGACCTTCCTATAAATCAGCAAAAGGAAGCTGGAAAAAAACAAGCACTAGAGATCAGAGTCTCCTAAATCAGTCTCTTGAGGGAGAAAACAAGAACAATAATTGGTTCATAATACTTTTTTTCTGCTAATCCTAGATTTTAATTTGGTATGTAGTGAGTGAACTGATAATGCATTTGTTTAGAAAGGTGAAGATGTAATGAAGTATAAAAGCCATTAAGACCTGCCATTCTGAGATGAACTCAGCAGATTCAGGGAGGTTTTGTTGGGAAATTAGGAAAAGGAAGAAAGGTCAGAAAAGAAAAACATCCAAAGTGTTAGCACAACAATTGACTTAAATAAGAAGAGAGTGCTACAGCAATAAATTATTTCCATGGTAGAAGTGAGAGGATCTAGCAGTGGGAAAAGGGGACATACAGTACTAATGAGGGAGTGAACCTGGAAAGCAAGCAGAGCAGTTGTAGCTATAAATACTTTCTACTGGACTTCTGAAGGAAAAGACAAAAGGAAAACTGTATGTAAAGATGACAGGCTAACTGTGGGATGCCCAAGCTGTAGATCGGATGTGAGCCCAGAGGGAGGCTACACTTGTATGAAGTGCCTTGATATCCATAAACCAAAAGGGTGGGAGAGATTAGAGGAATAGAAGACCAACGAGGAAGGATGACAGCTATCAGACATGCTGAGAAAATCACAGACTAAGCAATGCATAGAAAAAGTTGCTAAGCCCTGAAGATATGGGCTATATATATATTTATATATATCTTTTTTTATATATATATCTTATATATATATCTTTTTATGGTGGGAAAGCATGGGCAGACTGGAGCTGTTCAAAGAAACCCCAACAAAATGAAAAGGAAAGCAAGAAACACTGGGAAAGAACACAGCTGGAAGAAAATTCTGAGAGATTTGTTTCTTTGTTTGTTTTCTGGGAGGAGAGAATAAGGAAATAACACAGAAAGGGATCAGATATTTAGAGTAATCCATACAATGAGCTCAAGGACAGCAGGCTGCCTTACTGGGCTATTTACCCAAATGCAGGATCCTGAAGATAGCTCATTCATCTCCACCTACAGAAGGATTTAGGAAAAATGAACAAGATAATAAAAGACTTAAGGTTATGAACAAGAGACAGAAGATGACAGGAGAACTTATGACACATTTATCTAGTATCACAGTCCAAGACAGAATATCTCCTAAATGCACTAGCTACCATCTACTGCTTAGTGGAGAGCAATATGGGTGCTGACAGACATGCAACTCACAGTCTAACTCATGATGCTTCACAGAAAACATGAGTTAGGCCAACCCTCCCAATCCAACAGGCATTCATTGTTGGATGAGAAGGGTGTGTGATTCAGCTTCCCTTTGGAGCTGACTGGCAGAGAGAGGCTGCTGTTTACAGTGTCTGTCCCCTAGCTCTGCTCCCCTCTGTAAGCTCCCATGCCGTATGAGGATGGGGGAGAAGGCAGGAGAGTGAAGTAAGTCTGGGGTTTCCCCATATATGCTGGGGGGAGAAGAGAATTGGAGTCCCCCAGCTCGGAGGGTTGGGGGACAGGACCTGTGGAGGAGGGTATGTGAAGCAGTGGGAGGGAGTTCCTGATGCCTGAGTGGGACAACTCAGCTGCAGAGAACAGGGAAGAGAATGTAAAAAGAGGCGAAGCAGCCTACTAGTGAGATTGGTATGTGGAGAGAAAGACTCCAATTAGAAAGGATATAAGTTGTGATGTTTTCTTGGCCTTTTCATTGTTCTTTTCTTCTATCCCAAAGGCAGATCTTTACATGGTTAATTTAATTTAAATTGATACAAATCTAAATAAATGATTAAAAATAAACATCAATATTATCCATCAAAATTATTTAAAAAAATAAAAATGTAATTCTGCTAAGCCTACTGTTACGGCAGCAACAGCAGCAGCAGCTTCAGCCCTGGACCTAGAGCTTTTGTCACTGCTGTGTGGACAGACTGGTCCTGGAGACAGCATGTACTCTGTGCTTCCTGACCACAGCCAAAGCAGGCCCCAGCAGGATCCAGAGCTTCAAGGGGAATGTAAGCAGGGGCAGAGAGCAAACACCCGCTTTTGCTCCCTGCTGCCACTTACCTTCCCCTTGCAGAGGCTCCTTGGGGCACGTGGTAGTGGCTGCAGCTCCAACTCTGATCCCGAGCTTGGAGCTGGGGTCTGGTCCACAGCTGTTGACCCATCCCTTGCTTATGCTTAAGTCTAAGACAAGGGGGTTCCCCGTCATGTTGACTGGGGAAAAAACTTTGCCTTAGATTTCAGTAGATACAGTTATATTTGCCACTGACAGAGCAGGATATTGGTCTGCCATACTATAGCAGTTCTTAAATTCACTATTTCAGTTTTACTTAGCAGCTATTTCTTGCACCTTTTTCCTTGTTGCACATTCACACATTTAATGGGCTGCTGTATATCTATCTATCGATCTATCAATCTATCGATCTATAGATATCTATATTTATATCTATTGGTATAGATAGATACAGAGATATAGCTAATAGATAGTCTCATAAAGAGAATGGTGATCAATAGGTAATAAAACTTCACTTGTGCAATGCAGGAAAGTTCTGATGGTTAAAAACTTGACTGGTTTGCTTGAGAAACATTGTATTTGGAGGTAGAGGAAAGGAAATGGTAAATTAAATCCTGGTAAAATGTTTCAAATTAAAAAGGAAGACAGACTGGTCAGCAAAACAGTCTAAAGGGCATTGAAATGCCAAGCTAGATTTAAATAAAATGAGACTTGAAAAGACAATAAAGTATCTCACAGATATCTCCCTAGTTCTGTTAGCCAAGGTAGCCTACAGAGTTTGGACATACCCTAAGACTATAAACAGACATTGCCAAGTGAAGTGCATCAGTTGTATCAGGATGAGTCCCAGCACAGCTGATCTATCCACGTCATTGGGTAACACAGACATTGCTCATTGTCCCACAGTATTGGGCTTCTGAAACCCTGGGAGTGCTGTCCTGGGGCAGGTTCAGAACATGGACAGCTCCAGTCTGACCATGCTTTCCCACCATAAAGCAAACATATGTCTGCTGAAAAACAAAAGCAGCATAAATTTATACTATTGTCACTGTCACAATTTGGGCCTTTGTGCTCTCATAAATATTTTATGATGGCACAAATGTGACAGGTGTTTCCACCCTAGGTAAGTTGTGGAACAGCTATTTACAAAGTTTGACAGTTCTTGGAAAGAGGTGAGATTGTCTCCCTGCCCTCACAGAGTTATTTAAAAGGACTGAATACAATGGAAATCCATAGAATTTTGGGTCCCCATAGTATTCTTCATTAAATTCTTTAAAATATTTCAAAAAACATATCTGATAGAATTCTCTTGAATCTCATAAATGCTTTTGGCCAACTGCACATGTGCTGCCAAAAGGATGGCAATTGGCTGTGTGGATCTGGGCTATGTGGGCCCATGTTTGAGCTGCTGCCAGGGAAGTTTGTGGTGGTAGCAAACATGCCCCACCCACCTGAGCAGTGAGGCTTCCCCACACCTCCCTGCCTGAAGATGAAGAGGGTATTGTGGTGGCAGCATCCCCCCGCCCATCCCTGATGCCCCCTAGAACAGCCAGCAGGGAGGGGGAGGTGACAGGCAGGCAGGGAGGGAGGGGAGCAGAGAAGGTGGGGGAGGTCATGATGGTGGCTGTTGCCGGGGCCGGGTGGCGGGGAGGAATGAAGGAAGGGGAGTTGGAAGGGAGCCCTGACAACAGCTGGCAAGGAGGGGGAGGCAGTGGGGAGGGAGGCTGGCAGGCCCTGGCAGGGGGAGGCAAAGTAGTGGGGGTCATGGTGGCAGTTGTTGTTGGGGCCAGGTGGCAGGGAAGCAAAGAAGGACTTTGACATTTTAACTGCTTTATTCAGGGGTTCAGGGATACAAAAAGGGCAGCTGCTTACAAAGGAAAAAAACAAACATTTGTATCAAACCAAGAACACCATGTCATTTCATTGTACACATCACACCATGACAGGCACCTTCGCTACATTCCACATTGTGTCTTACATGCTAGTTATGTGGTCGGAGTGGCGGCCATGTGGTCATAATCATAAATAAACAATTCCTACCCTACTCTATCGAATCATGCACGTGACAAAACCTTCAACTTCTCGAACAAAAAGAAAGCAAAAATGCAGCCTGGTGAGGGCCCAGGACACAGCATGAGTTGGAAGTCATAGTCTGACACCGAGCCAGCCCGGTTACCTAGACTGGTCATGACATCAGAGTGCGTATTTGAGACGGCTGTCCTCCACATGGCACATCACTCCCTCAAAGGTCCAGCATGTCTCAAAGGCAGGCACTACCCACCAGAGCTCAGCGTGATCAAACTCCAGTGAGAGGCACACCTGCACCAGGAGGCAGAAAAGCCGCAGGGCATCATCTGAGCTGGTCTCGGCAAGCTGGTTTCGGCGGCTTTTGAGGACGGCCAACTTGGCCTGACACAGTAAGAAGTTGGCGAGGTAGACGGGGCCCTTATCACCCACTGGGTATGGGTAGGAGCACACATAGGCAGTCTCTGAGAAGCTCCTGCCAAGCGCTTGCAGCAGTGACTTGAGGGTGACAAAGAATGGTCGCAAATGGGGACAGTTAAGGAAGGCATGAAAGAGGGTCTCCTCAACACCCCCTGGGCAAAAGAGACAGGCCAGCCGAGGCAGCTGGGTCAAAGTGGGACGCAAATGTGCCAGTGGCTAGGATGCCATGCAGCAACCGCCACTGCAGGTCACCAGTCTTCTTGGTGGTTCATGGCTTATACAATGTGTACTATGCTGGGTGGGCTGGTGGGGAATCTGGCATCCCCAGGTGCTGTCACCAGGGTTTATTGGGGCAGCCCGCCAGAACTTGGGTATGGTGGACATAAACTACCCAAGCATGTAGGTGATTCATGTCCAGAACCACTGGACAAGTCCATGTAACAGGAAAGCAAAGGGGCAACCCATGTCACTGTCAGGAGGCACAGGGAGCATCAGCAGGGTGCCAGGGCCACTGGCCAGCTTGCTGGCCATGGCTGGGATGACTGGCAGCATGGAAAAAAACAGATAACCTGAGAGAAGAGTAAGGTTGGTGCCATGACTCAGGAACAAGTGGCCTCACCAGGCAGTGTGGCAAGCCAACTGGTTGAGCCTGTCAGAATGTGTCTCCTGGAGGAAGGTAACAGCCAGCTGTCTCTGGCACAGGAGCTCCAGGATGGCCTCCTGTTTCACCGGATCTCAACAGCCGTTGATGTTAAAAGTGCTAATAGTTGTGGCTGCCATGGGTGTGGGTATGGAAAAGTGAGGTAAGGTGTAGGTAAAAAACAAGCCCCCAAGAGCAAAAAGCAGAGACAGGTCAGGAAAGGCGTATCATGCCCTACTCTACTCCAGGGACCCTGCCTGGCCCCTCTCATCTCTCACCCACTGTGCAAGCTTCTCCAGATGGTAAGCCATCTGCCAAGTGCCTAGATCTTGTTGCATAAGTTTGACAATGGCTCTGGCAGCCTTGATAAAAACTTTAGGATCTGTGCACCATTGAGTGATGTTCCCTGCTACATTCTTCTGTCCTTTAGTTTGTTTCAAAAAGGTCAGAAGCACCCATAGTCAGGACCAACCCAGGGCGGGTCTGCCAACGTGGGCTGCACATTTCTGACAGACACATGGTGAGGCTGCACCCTAGTTGGGAGCTCACCCACCAATGCAGCATCAACACCCTCAATATCTAAAACCCATCAGCCTCCTCTGATTGTCCTGGTAAAGGACTGGCTCTCAAAGAGCAATCCCTATCTTCTTGGGGGGAGAGAGGTCATCCTGCTTGTCACGGAGTCACAGAAGGGCTCCGTGATTGTGAGGGTGATTGGCAGGGCTGCCAATCACCCAGGCAACCCAGGTGCCTGGTTGCCAGGGGCAACCAGGCGGTCACATGACCGGAAGGGGGCAGGGCCAGGCCTTTATAACCAGCTCAGGCCAGAGCCTGAGACACAGTTCCCTTCTGGCTGCCGCAGGAGCAGGAGCTCTGCGGCTGAGCTGAGCGGTCTGGGTTAGTGGCTGCTACTTCATCGCGCTAACCGGCTGCAATGATGCAGGGAACAGCATCGCCCTGACTGGAGGTAGGATTGCGGGCCCTGGTGGGGCTTGGAGTTGTTAGGCGTGTGGAGCCTTTGCTTATGTTATAGCCAGAGGGCTGGAGTATTAAGTTACAGTTTATCCGGAGGACCGGGGAGGCTGTAGGGGAGCGAGGAGGCCTCAGGGGAGCTCCTCAACAGCTTGGGGGTCCCCAGTGCCCAGTTGAGGCACAGTGCCAGGGGCACTAGTGTCGGTGCGGCTGGGCATTATATTGCGCCAGGGAGGTGCAGTGTGCGGGGTTATAGACCCCAGCCCATAAGGGCGGTGTTTAGCCCCGGAGCGGGGCAGGGCCAGGGCGCCAGAGGCGCGGAAGTTAGCCCCGAGAGGGCAAGGCCCGAGAGTGGGGCAGAGACAGGGCGCGGGGCGCGTGGCGTGTCGGCCCCGGAGGGGGGAAGCCCAAAGGGGCAACGCGCAGGGAGCGCGGTAGCGGCCCTGAGGGGCAAGGCCCCAGAGAGGGGCCGAATAGCCAGGCCTAGCTAGCCACCCGAGGGCGCCGAGACTAGGGCGGCGATAGCGCCGGCCCAAGGGCGCCGAGGCTAGGGCGGCGATAGAGCTAAGGCTAGCGCGCCAGGCGAGAGAGAGCCGGCCCGAGGGCGCCGAGGCTAGGGCGGCGAGAGGGCGCCGAGGCTAGGGCGGCGAGAGCGTGCCGGCCCGAGGGCGCCGAGGCTAGGGCGGCGAGAGCGTGCCGGCCCGAGGGCGCCGAGGCTAGGGCGGCGAGAGCGTGCCGGCCCGAGGGCGCCGAGGCTAGGGCGGCGAGAGCGTGCCGGCCCGAGGGCGCCGAGGCTAGGGCGGCGAGAGTGCTCCAGACTCAGACCGATCCGGCGATTAGCCAGGCGCCGGCTAGAACCCGGCCTGGGGGTGCTGGTAGTGAGCGGTGCTGGTGGAGCCAACACAGGAGGCGCCAGCAAGTGGCTGGGTGCCAGCGTGATAGGCCCAGGGCGTGGGGAACGGGCCAGAGATTGGGGCCCGACCCAAGGAGGCGCCAGGTGGGCGAAGAGCCCCGGTGCCCGAGAGTGAGAACAAGGGGCACCCGAGGGGCGAGGGACCATACAAGCGTCCCCCGGAATAGCTGCGAGGCTTGGGGCGTGCTAAGGGGGAGGCTTGGAGGCACGCATTGCCCTTAAGGCAGGAAGCTTATTAAATCCCCAGTCTGGAATAGGGACGAACAACTAGACCGTCCATTAGGGAAACTGGCAGCCTCCACATTACATATCTTAACATCAAAGTCGTGGTGGGCGAGATTCCGAGGGTGCTACGTCACCCTAACGTGACGGTAGGCGGCGCTAGGGAGCTCACGGCCGCCCCTAGCCGCCACTCCCTCACACTGCTCTTGAGGTCGCTTGCAACACTCAGAAAGTTGGATCTCCATCTCACTAGCCTTCTCATCTAATTCAGTAGCCTGGGATGTGACCAAGACATCAGCAGACTCCTCTGCCACCCCCGGATTCAGCTATCCAGAAAAGAAGTATTGTGCATAGCTTTTACTGCCTCCCGCCTCCAGAAGCTGGAAGACAGGTGAGAGGTTGGTGACCCCCACCTTCACCTCCCCCACCTCTAAGCTGCCCCCATTCCTAGTCAACAAGGTCACTGACATGGCAGCCAGATCAGGCCCAGGCTCTCCAACAGGGCATCCCCCAGCACCAGCTGAGGAAGGTCTCAGCAGGTATAGGGTGTTCTGAGTAGTCCTGTTCACTTTCTCTTTGTTCTTCTTCTTCTTCATGGCAGGCTGCTTCTGGCCTGCCTCCCCAGGGCCATCCACCTCAGACAAAGCCATCGTGGAGAGCAACTGGGAGAAGGCCTGGCCCCCATCATCCAACAGGGCCTTGGTGCTATCATTGCCAACCACCCCAGCTGCCTCAGTTGGGGCAGTCGGGGGGCAAGTGGAGGCATCAGCTTCTCTGCCTGACATCAGTGTCTCTGTACCGGTGGGGGTGGGCACTGTAGGTGGAATGGGTGCAGGAGAGGGTTGAGGCCTAGTCCCAGCCCCTCTGATGGTTGGCACTCTCATGCCAGAAACTCCATCCCCCCTCAGATGGAACAGGGGTGGAAGAAGGTTGGGAAAAACTCCCAGCCTCACTGGCTGGGGCTTGTGTCCCAGAGGTGGATGAGCCATCCATCAGCGCTACTGATGTTCTAGCTGTTCTCCCCCATGGGCACTGGACAGGTGGGAAGAGCTAACACACTGAAAACATGTGATCTCCCCAAAAGAAAAATAGATCACAAATCCCCACCCATTGATAAGGCAGAGACCATGGACCCTCCCTGAGAATCATGAAAACCTGCCTTCAAAAAGACAGTACATGCCTCAGTTTTGGGTTCTTGCTTCCTATCATCAAACAATGAAAGGGACTAGTAAGAACCCCATAGGGCTTGAGTTCCTTCACCAGCTCCTGATCGGTCACATACAGGTCACATAGAAACCATCACCGTCACTGCTGGGGTATCTAGGGTTGTGACAAAATAGTGTGTGCCTGGAATGTCCAGGCCCTCTGCACACACCCTATTAACTGGGGTTGAATCTCTCAGGTAAATCATTGGGACCGTGTTAATACGACCTGCGTAACGTATGTTACGCTGTCTCAGGAGACTAGGCAGATCTCGACCCCAATGCAGGGAGGGGTGTGAACCCTGAAGCCATGGGTAATGGGGAGGTTCTGAGAGGCATCCTCATGCCAGCTGCTGGGTGTAGGAGCAGCCATTCCTGCTAGGACAGCATTAATTTCAAGCTATAACTGAGAAAAAGAAAACAAAAAAAGTTTATGCTAACTAAAAAGATAAACATCTGGGAATGCAGCCATAAAACTATAAATGGGATGGGGAAAGGGGTAGAGGAAAAAAAACTGGGGGGGGGGGAGTTTGAAACAGTGAAAAAAGAACAAAAAGTGGAGGGGAAGAAGGGGTAATTAAGAGCACCCCTCAGGAGGCAAGCTTTTGGAAAAGATAACTCTCTGCAACAAGCAAGCAGAAAAGAAGGAAAGAAAGGAAAAGAGACCGTAAGAAAAGAGGGCTGTAAAGAAGCAACTTGCAGACATGAAGACCAGAAGTACAGGAGGGAAGGGACAGAGAGGAGTGAAAAAGGAAAAAAAAATGCTACAAAAATGCAAGAAAAGAATCAGAAAGTAAGACAAACAGAAGCTAGAGACATTTAGACAGGTAGGAGTCAGGAAAGAAAAGAGATAAGAAGCCAGAGAGTCTTATGCTCAGGATTGTTCCACGCAGCTCCAAGTGAGACTTGTCGGGTGCATCAAAAATGGAAGGAAAAAAGGGAGGGAAGTGAGGATGGGGGGGTGGTCATAGTGACAGCATCCCCCTGCCATCTGGCCCTGACAACAGCCAGCAGGGACGGGGAGGCGGTGGGGAAGGAGAGAGGGAAGCACGGAAGGGAAGGGTGGCGGGGGGACACGCTGCAAGGTGGAGGCAGGTGGGGGCAGGGAGCCCCCACATCAGAGGCTGGAAGGAGGTGGCAGAGGGAGATTTAACATGGCTAGCCCTGAAGGGTGAGTGGGGGGTGAAGAGGGGGCCAAGTAAACACCCCCTGAAATCTGTCATTCTTGATGGGCAATTAGCTAGTTTATTTATAATAGTTTTGAACTAATAAGGTATATAGAGTCTGTTCATGCCACTTTATTATTCACTGTATTATACTACTGCTGTGAGTTGTTAATTTTGGGACCATAGGCCAGATTTATTTACTCAAGAAATGTTATTAATTTAATGAAGGAATGCATTTGCTTTTGCTGAAAACAAGAACATCGTACTGCAATGAATCTAGGCCAGTGGTTCTAAACTTTTTTAGATTCCAGGCACCCAGTATTAGACCTAAAGGCACTATTGATTAGACTCACGACACCTCTCAGAAAATGCTAGGTCCTGGCTTTAGCTCATGTCTTGACTATGGAAAAATCATAGGGTAATTCTTCTGTTGAAAAGAACTCAGCAAGGCCACGAAAGGTCAGAATGGGTTTTTTTTGTGACTATAGATTCATATTGGAAATCTTTGGGTTTATTTCATGAATCACGTGTAGAAGTTTATCTACCCAACAGTGCTGAAACTGCACAGCACATCACAACACCCCAGGGTGCTGTGGCACCTTGGTTGAAAATCACTATGCCCAGCAGGGACCGATCCAGCTCTAAGCCCCAGCTGAAGGCAACCAGGGCCCTGGTTAAGTCATCCTCAGGACCTGCAGAATGAGGGCCATTCAGTCCTTATAAGCCCCAGGCCCTAGTTCACCATCTAAGCAACCAAACTACTAAGCTGCACCCTTTGGTTTGCCTGGAACCCTGCTAACCTGCCTGTCTGCCTTGCTCCTGCCTAGTAGGTCCCACCTGAACTTTGCCTAGACAGACCATGTACCTTGTTCCTTCCCTGAACTCCTGCCTGTCTCTTTCTTTAGCCTACACTTGTGCCTTGCCTTTGCCTAGTTCCTGCCTGTACCTTGCGTAGCTGGAACTTATACCTCACACCTACCTGGATCTCTATCTAGGATCTGTCTATCTGCTCCTGTTACCATGGCTGCCTGCTCCTAGCCTGGACTGCTACAACTGTACCTTGTTTACTTCTGAGTGTTCCTGTCTCTGGGTCTGCTCCAATACTTTGTAATTACCACACGCTGGAGCATCCTTCCTTGCACATCAACAGGCATCCTAAGATCAAAACAAAATCAAAGAAAATCTTCTCCTCTAAGTATCAGTGTTGGCCACATATTAATATCACAAATACATCTGATCATCAGAAAACCCTGTAGTTTATTGAGGCTCTGGAGGAGGCTGCCTTTGTGAGACACTACAGAAGAGAAGGAGGGAAGCCTCAGTAAATCATCTGTCGCTGTTCACTCTATATTTAGCAAACAGGTCAGTAGAAACTGGGATTGGTTTGAGGGGTACGTACATGAATTGATTTAATTTATCAAGACCAAATAAACTACTGTTTTAAATCACAGGAAGAACGCCAAAGGAACTGAGGAAAGTAAAGAGTACCATTCAGTAAATCTCAAGATCCTGAATCACTGCTTATTAGTTGGCACTGTGCAAGAAAATTCAATCCACATTTGACACTGAAAACATCAGGTTCAAGTACAATGGAATCAAGGTAGCAGCAGATCCAACTACAAAGAAGTCTGTCTGTTCCATTGAAGACAGCATCAGAAAAAAATCATAATAGATCAAAAGCAACAGATGGAAAGATGGGTAGAACACTATCTCAGACTCTTTTCATGGGAAAGTGATGTCACTGACACAGCTCTTAACTCTATTGACAGTCCTTGAAGAGCTTCATGATATTCCAGCTGTTGAGGATCTAAGTAAGACCATAGACAAGCTGGCCTATGGCAAGGCCCCAGAAAATGACTGCATTGCCCCAGAAGTTATCAAATGATTTCTTAAATTATTTTATGGGAGTGAAAGTAATAATGAGGTACAGCGAAACACTCTCCTGTGCTTCTTTCCCACCTACGCAAGCTTCTTACTCACTGCTGGACAGTTGGGACAGTACCATAAAATATGAGATCCCAATATAGTCACTCCTTACAAGAATAAAGCCAGAATACCTGCAACAATTACTGTGGAATTTTATTATTTAGCAGTGCTGGAAAGATCATTGTTCGGGTGGTGCTCAGAAGACATCCGATCCTTGTTGACCATGTTTACCCTGAGTCACAGTGTGGTTTAAGAGCTAGTAGGTCCATTATTGATAAGATCTTTTCACTATGGCAATTACAACAAAAATGTAGGGAACAAAGGAGAACCCTCTATATGACCTTCATTGACCTGAACAAGGCCTTTGACCTTGTCAGCAACAAAGGCCTTTTCAAATTATTGGAAAGGATTGGCTATGCAGCAAAACTCCTCAGCATAATCCACTGTTTTTATGATGGGATGTGGGGAATGGTCAGCTATGAAAGATCAACATCTGAAGCTTTTGAGATTCAAAGCAGAGGCAGGTAAGGCTGTGCCCTTGCTGTGACTTGGTCAGGATTTTCTTTTCTCTTCTTCTGATACATGCTTTTGGGACCACTACCAAAGGAACTTATCTATATATATGATCAGATTGGAAATTATTCAACCTCATACACTTTAAAGCAGACTTAAGTGCAGAAAGTTTTGATTTGTGATTTGCTGTGTCCTGATGACATGACTCTGATATCCCACACAGAGAGAGTGACCTCCAAAGCCTCAAGTCACTTTGCTCATGAGTTTAGTTTTACAGTCAGCATCAAGAAGACCAATGTTATGGGCTAGAAAATTGATTCACCATCAGCAATCACAATAGGTGAAAACAAATTGGATGTTGCAAGTAAATTTACAAACCTTGGCACCATTGCTTTATCTCAAGCAATGAGTACTGCTTGTCACTTGAAGCTGAACTGAATACCCATATTGGCAAAGCATCAGGTATCATGAGCACGTTGAGCAAACAAGTGTGGAACAACAACAAACTGACTGTTAAGACCAAGTCAAAGTACATCATGCTTGCATCATCAACACTCTTATATAGGAGTGAGCCCTGGATCATGTTCTCTACTCAAGAAAAGTGCCTTAACAGCTTTCACCTACACTGCCAACAATAAAACAGTTGTGTGGCTCCACCACATTAATGATGTGTCAAGGGGGAAATAAAGCATATGAAAGAAGAACTTACATTGACTTCTCTGTATTCCAGAAATTTTCTGGTGGGAAAAGGTTGCCTACGCTGTCTCAGAGCATGCCAACATAATGAGCGTCCATTCTCCTGTCAGTCAGTTTGACTTTGATGTTCTGGTCATAGATGGAGAATGAACAATGGCCATATACCCAAGGATGTCTCATGGGGAAACTCTTTACAGGACTGCATAGGCATCCTTATCTCCATTTCAAATATGTTTGAAAGAGATATATGAAGGCAATGAACATTAAGTCAAATGGCTGGGAGACAAATGCTGAGGATTGAAACAGTCAGAAACATTATATTAAGCATGGAATGAAGGCTTTTGAGGATAGAAGAGTCCAACATGCAGAAGAAAAAAGAAACCTACAGAAGAATCCTGCATCACATTCAGGACTGTTAGGTATGAATTTCACATGTGGTACTTGTGGTACTGTTGGTCAAGAACTGGTCTCTACAGCACTTGTAGATGTTTAATGAGCTGATGTCTCACTCAGCACAAATCTATTGTCTCACTTACATGCCTAGTAGGATTTATGGAGAAGTTCAAGACTGTATGACCTGAGATGTCTTTTTCCATTCTTGGATCTTACCATACATGCTTTCCTCTCCATTGAATATGGAATTGTTCTGTCAAAATCTGCTCTTTAATTGAGGCTACATAACATTTGCTGATATTTATGGTGTTAGAAAATATATCACTTAATTTATATTCAATTTTATCTTGATGTTCCATTTTAAAAACAAATAATCCTTGTTGAATTATCTTCATTATTTAGGCTGTTTTCTGTGGGGTCACAATGTAATTCTTTCCTGTGCTTTCCTGTGTAATAGAATACCATAAAAAGAAAGAATTTCAGTGAGTGTTGGGAATTAAAGATAGATGAATTTAGGCTATATGGTAGATGTAACAGTAACTTTTTAATAATGCAAAATTATCAATGTGGGGATTTTATCTAGTCCCACAGTGCTCTATGGGGCATCTTTATCTTTCAGTATCCATGTATTTTTTACTGCTTGTAAACATTTTGGGGGGTGGAGGGAAATCAATTGGAGTCAGTGTTGAAGCTTAGGCACATGTATTTGTGAATCTTTTCAAAACACTGTGGTTGCATCTACACATGATGCTATATTGCTGTAGCAACATGCTACGGCAATGTAGCATCAATGAGAGAAAAACATGTTGCTTCTGCTGCATTGCCATAGTGACATGCTCCCCAAGTATAGCACATCGCTACAGTGATATAATAGCTAAAAGTAACTGTGTGCCAAATAGATGGTGCAGTACAAGCTGTTACTGCGCCGTCATTTAGTATTTCCAAAAAGGAAGTACTAAATGATGGCACAGTAACAATGATACAACAGGGGCATGTGTAGTTGCCCTGTATAATCTACCTGTCATTCACACAGGAATAGCCACTTAAAAATATATATAGTGAAGTTTGCCAACCAATACTAAGAGTTACTGAAGTTATTTTGTGTTTTAAATATAGTCAGACACTGGTACCACATATAGATCTGTGCTTGCTTAGCAATTACTGAATTTTTAATACTGACCAGAGTTTATTTATATGTGGTTACTGTGTGTGTGCATGTGTGTGTGTCTGTGTGTGTAAAATCATGGGATCTTTTCTCAATGATTTTTTAAATTAATTTGTGCTATTCTGTATTCCATAGTCTCCTTTCCTTATGTTATTTTCTTACGTTTCTTAGACTGTATAAGAATCAAGTTATCTAGGATGATGTTATTCACAACTTTGCAGTCAGTGGATGAATCATGTTCATGTCAGCTATGTCAGCTACCTGTGACTAAACTCTAACATGATGCTGATCAGCATGTATTTTGGCTGCACTACCCCTACCCCAGGGTCATGTTCTGCACCCTCTGAGCTAACTCAGTTCATCACAACTGTTCAAACATAGTAAAGTTCTTCAGGAGAGACAAGCTTCAAGATGTCAGAGGACAGATCCTTGGCTAGGGTGAATCCTCATAGCTTAACTATGAAGTCAATCTGCCCTTAGATCTGCCATTTCTGTAGCAAAATATGTCCCTGTAGATGGAAGGGAGGTACTGCCAGGCACATGTTCACTTCCTGGCCACTAACATACAGAAGGATGAAAAAGAGAAGACACTCTGGGTTGACACTATGGCTAGGGACAGACATTACACATAAACCACCTTAAGTGATCGGAAACTGGTTTAAGCCTGTAACAGAACAGATTATCAGTGCTCATAAACCAGTTTGAAAATAGCTAAAACTGGTTTGAGATAAACCTGGTTGATTGTAGTATCAGACTTAACTGATTTGGATCAAACCAGTTTATGCAATGTCTGTCCCAGACCCCTTCCTGGTTTAATTTAACCAGAGTCCCTCAGTATCCCAGATGCTCTGCAGCCCTGGGCAGGGCTCTCTGCTCTACAGCAGAGCTGGCCCTGCCCCTCTGCTCCCTAGCTGGAGCTCCAGCAAAGACTGCAGGTATAGTGGCATCTCCCTGGCTTCTTTCTGCTTTCCCCTCCTGTCACCACTCTCTGCTCAACCATGGATTCCCCCCTCCCCCTACATAGACACCTCTCAACCTTAGCTAGCATATCACATGCTGGCTACGGTCCATGCTGTGGGAGATGGGAGAAAGGCAGAAAGCACAGTGTTGGCTTAGGGTTTTTTGGAGCTAATCAACAAGGTAAAGCATTGCTGGACCTGGTACTTGCCAAAGGGGATGATCTAGTCAGTGACCTAAGAACTGATGAAAAACTGAGTGTAAGTGACCATGAGCTGATTACATTTACTATATCCATCACAAAGCTGGCAAGACAGTCATCAATTCAGAAGTCCTTGACTTTAGGAAAGCTGACTTTGACAAGCTCAGGAAGCTCATTGTTGAGGCCCTAAGGGACAGGAAAAGGAGTCCAAGAGGAAAGGTTGCTCTTCAATGGAGTGATCCTGACAGCACAAGGACTGTCCATCCCATCTCAGAGGAAGGGTAGCAAAAGGGCACAGCAAACCGCTTGGCTCAGCAGGGAACTTGAGGACCTTCTTAGCCTAAAAAGAAAGACTTACAAAGGATGGAATGATGGAATAACCACCAAGGAGGATTACTCAGCACTAGTCCGTCGAAGTAGGGAGCAGACCAGGAAAGCCAAGGCTGCAACCAAACTCCATCTGGCTTCACATATCAAGGATAATAAAAAGTCCATTTTCAGATATGTAGGGAGTCTTAAAAAAAACAAGGGTAACATTGGACCCCTGAACCAAATGGGACAACTAATAACTGATACCCAGGAAAAAGCCAACCTGCTTAATGGGTATTTTGCATCCGTCTTTCATCAGCCAAAAGGGTCCGCCATGCCTAGCATGACACAGGACAGCCAGGGTGAGGGTGTATTTATACCCAGCATTGATGTAGACCTTGTAAAGGAACACCTTGAGGGGCTGGACATCTTCAAGTCAGCAGTTCCTGACAGATTACACCCTAGAGTACTCAAGAAGATGGCAGGTGTCATAGCCCACCCACTGGCAAAAATATTTGAAAACTCATGGTGCTCAGGTGAAGTACCTGAAAACTGGAAGAAGGCCAATGTGGTAACCACATTCAAGAAAGAGCAGAAAGTAGATCCCAGAAATTACAGGCCAATCAGCTTGACCTCAATCCCCAGTATGATTCTGGAGAAAATTATCAAAGAGACCCTTCTTGATAAGCTGGCTGATGGCAACAACCTGAAGGACAGCCAGCATGGATTTGTCACAGGTAGGCCTTGCCTGACCAATCTCATCTCCCTCTATGACCAGGTGACATATCTTCTGGACAAGGGAGAAGAGATTGACATCATATATCTGGCCTTTAAAAAAGCCTTCGATCTGGTATACCATGATCTCATGGAAAAATTGGCCAACTGTGGCCTCAGCTATACCACATTTCGACGGCTGAGAAATTGGCTCTGAGGTTGGACCCAGAGAGTTGAAGTCATTGGAAGCAAATCATTCTGGCACTCCATGACCAGTGGTGTCCCCCAAGGCTCTGTCCTTGGACCAGTTCTCTTTAACATCTTTATCAACGATGTGGACATTGGTGTCAGAAGTGCACTGGCCAAGTTCACCAATGACACTAAACCTTGGGGCACAGTGTCCACACCTGAGGATAGGCTAGTGACCCAGGCTGACTTGGATAAGCTTAGTAAGTGGGTGGATATAAACCTGATGATGTTCAATACCAAAAAATGCAAGGTACTCCACCTCATGGAAAAAAACCTTGCAGCACAGTTATAGGCTCAGCAGTGCTATGCTCACTAGCACCACAGCTGAAAGAGACTTGAGGGGTCATGATTGATCACAAGATGAACATGAGCCACCAATATGGTATGCCAGCTGATAAAGCAAACAAAACTCTGGCTTGCATCCACAGATGCTTTGCAAGCAAATCTCAGGATGGCATCCTCCCACTGTACTGAACCTTGGTGAGGCCACAGCTGGAGTACTGCATCCAATTCTGGGCTCCACAATCCAAGAAGGATGTCAAGAAGCTTGAGAGAGTCCAGAGGAGAGCATGATCAGAGGGCAAGAGAATAGGTCTTACGATGAGAGACTGAGAGCCATGGGACTTTTCAGTCTGGAAAAGCGTAGGCTCAGCGGTAACTTGGTGGATGCCTATAAGTATGTAAGGGGTGTGCATCAGGATCTGGGGGAACATGTGTTCACCAGAGCACCCCAAGGTGTAACAAGGACCAACAGTTATAAATGCCTCCATGACCATTTTAGGTTAGACATGCCTGCAGGGGCTCAGGCCAGAAGCTGGAAGAAAAAACTTCTTCACTGTCTGAGCGCCCAAGGTCTGGACTAGACTCCCTCCAGAAGTGGTGCAGGCACCTACTCTGGACTCATTCAAGAAACATTTGGATACCCATCTTGCATCAATACCAAAACATTGTTCCTTTGACTCTAGCTGACTTTCTGCCCCTGGGACTTGATGATCTTCGAGGTCCATTCCAGCCCTAAAATCTATGAAATCTATGAAGTAGCTAGTAATGTCTCTCTGTTCCTTCCTTGCAAAAAAGTTGTTTAAGAGAAGCTTGAACTAATGAGAGAGGTTTTTGTTTTGTTTGATGGGCTGATAAATACTAATAATTCTCTGTGTAACTCCCTGCTGTGTAACTAAATGCTCTAATATTAACAGAGATTGGGAAGGAACCTCTCCCTAATTGGTCTCCTGCCAGGGCCTGGCCATGCCTCCCTCATCTCAGCAGTGTCAAAGGGAAGGGAAGGCTGCTCTAGTGACCCCCAACTTCTAGCCTGATCCACTGCAGGCATGTTCCTGCATTTCTGGGATGTCTGTGCAGTTACAACCCAGTTCAATATAACCCGGTTAGACTAACCTGCAAAGATTGAATCCATTTTAGCTCAGGCTTTTTGAATGTCTGTCCCTAGCCTAAGAGACAGGTTAAAGGGTAAAATTAAGGGGGAAAACAGAGAAATCCATGCAAGAGTCTGAAAGCTACCAGTCACAAACAAGCCATAGGAGGGAACCTTTCAGTAGTGGGTGGCCCAAAACTGAACACAGTACTTCAGGTGTGGCCTTACCAGTGCTAAATAGAGGAAAACAATCACTTTCCTTGATCTTCTGGCAACACTCCTACCAATGGAGCCTAGTTTGCTGTTAGCCTCCTGGGTCACAAGGGCACACTGTTGGCTCATATTCAGCTTATTCTCCACTGTAACTCCCATGTCCTTTTCTGCAGATCTGCTGCCCAGCCAGTCAGCCCTCAGCCTGTATTAATGCATGGGACTGTTCCATCCTAAGTGCAGGACTTTGCACTTGTACTTGTTCAACCTCATGAGATTTCTTTTGGTCCAATCCTCCAATTTGTCTAGGTCACTCTGAATCCTAGCCCAACCCTCCAGTATATCTACTACTCTCCCCAGCTTGGTGTCATCTGAAAACTTGATAAGGGTGCATTCCATCCCACCTTACAAATAATTGATTAAGTTATTGAACAAAACCTTCCTCAGGACTGACCCCTGGTGCACTCCACTTGATACCAGTTGCCAACTAGACATTGCGTCATTGATTACTACCCTCTGAGCCTGATGCTCCTACCAGTTTTCTATCCACCTTACAGTCTGGTTATCCAGCCGATACTTCCTTAGTTTGCCCGTGGAATACAGGAGACCATATGCCACATCCATTAGTTCCCCACATCCACAGAGCCGGTCATCTTATCATAGAAGGAAATCAGTTTGGTCAGGCATGACTTGCCCTTAGTGAATCCATGCTGACTCTTCCTAATCACCTTCTCCTCCAAGTGCTTAGAAATGGATTCCTTAAGGACCTCCTCCATCATCTTCCCAGGAAATGAAGTGAAGCTGACTGTTCTGCAGTTCCCCAGATGCTCCTTTTTCCCATTCTTAAATATGGGAACTATGTTTGCCTCTTTTCAATCATCCAGGACCTCTCCCAGTTGCCATGGGTTCTCAGAAATGATGGCCAGTGACTCTGAAATCACATCAGGCAACACCCTCATCACCTTTGGGTGCATCCCATCTGGCCCCATGAACTTGTGTATGTCCAGCTTTTCTAAATAGTCCCTAACCTGTTCTTCTCCACTGTTGGCTGCTCCAACTGTGCTGCCTGGTACAGTAATCTGGGAGCTGACCTTGCCTGTGAAGATGGAGGTGAAAAAGACATTGAGTACTTCAGTGTTTTCCATATCCTTTGTCCCTTCCATATCCCTTGCTAACTGCAACTCCAATTGTGCTTTGGCCTTCCTGACTATATCCCTGTATGCCCAAACAATACTCTTATATTCCTTCCTAGTTGCTTGCCCAAGTTTCCACTTCTTATAAGCTTCCTTTTTGTGATTTAGTTTACTGAAGTATTTCCTGATAAGCCAAGCTGGTTTTCTGCCATATTTGATAGTCTTCCTGCACATCAGGATGGTTTGTTCTTGTATTCTCAGTAAGGCTTTGTTAAAGTACAGCCAGCTCTCTTGGACTCCTCTCCCTCTCAAACTGGCATAAAGTCACAACATCTGCATAGCAATCTGATTACAGACATTGACCTGCCTACCAGATGCTTCAGCTTCCTTTTTAATCCTAATGGGAGACTAAGGAAGTGGAGAATACAGTGACCATAAGAACCTCCCCTGAGTTAAAATTCAAGACTCCAGTGACTACATAATAGTTGGAGAAATGATTTCTCCAGATAGGAAATGTAAAGCATGAGTTTTTACCTGAAATTGCTACTTACCAACTACTGACATTTCAGGAACACTAGCAGTATAAAATTCTTCCGGAAATGTTGGTTCATTGTCATTAATGTCATGAATTTTTATCACAAACTCAGATTCTGGCTCCACTGGCCTGAGAGTTCTTCTATTAATAGCTTGGGCACGCAGGGTGTAAAAGGCTTTCTCTTCTCTGTCAATTCTTCGAGTGGCATGAATGTCACCTGTTTTCTCATCAATAATAAATAGAGTACCAGCCCCATCTCCTGATAAAATGTACTTGAGGGACCCATCTCCCTTGTCTTGGTCAGAATGAAGCTAAAGAAAGGGGAGAGAGAGAGAGAAAGAGAGAGAATTTACTTTTAAAAAAGGGGTCAGATTTAATAAAATGCACACAAACAAAATGAAAAAAATGTTATGCTGCTTGCAACTAACAAGGCTTTCACTGACAAAGCAAAGTCATTTTCAATTTATTTTGCCTTGACATGCTGCTAGAGTCATTGTGTTGTGTTAAAGCATTCATTTCCCCCTTACTTAACATAGAGAATCTTTTAGCTTGACTGCTGTGTAGATTTTAGTTTTCTAGCAACACCTGTTCTCTGCTGTGAAACATTTGTGCCACAACTCTTAAGGAAGAATTTTATGTTAATGTTGACCTTTTCTTTCCTTGAAGAGAACCTATTAAAAATTCACAACCTGCTGTGTTAGTTGTAAATTCACTAAGCAGATAAAGGACATGGCAGGATACATGACAATTAAGGAAAACAGAACAACTGGTGCTGTGTTGTACAATTTTAAAAATATATATTTCGTATTATGTATTTTTCTGCTAAATTGGAGAGTGTTTCATTGTGTGTAATTATTACTTTCACTCCCATCAAATAATTTATATGGCTTCAAAGAAAGAAAAAGATTTATTAAGCAATCAGAAATTACTCTTATCCCATTATCTAGCTATTATAATACATATCTTTCTCTACTAATGACTTCTACCATAGGAACTTCCCTAATATTTTGTAACACTGTATTGTTCTGTCCTGAAAGGAAACTGGCTCAGCCAATGAGAGTGTTACATAACATAGATTTCCTACCAACCCAGTTATAAAGTTATCTGCAATCTCATTCTTTCCATGTGTCTGATTTGCAGCATTTGATAATCCAATTTGTTTTCACCTCGAAATATAAAATTGTAATATACTTAAAAAAATGGCAGATATGTCACCTCTGATAACAGCTCTGGTTTTATTAATAAGGCAGTCCTAAAATAGTTCTGATTTTGTGCATGCAGTTTTAAGGAAGCCAGTGGTTAGAAAGACATTTTATGGCATGCAGACATTTAACTAACCCATGGCACCATATAGAAAAAACACCAATAAATAATTAGATTTACATAATCAGGTGTTTAGGCCTATACATACTATAAATTCTACCTGCAAGGATTTGAATCTAGAAGATAGGGAGTGTAAATGATGAATGGCACGCCGTTAAGTTGTAAATCATTTTATGAGCATGTGTAGATCCCCAACTACCTAATTTTCTCATCTAATAGTAATGAATCTTCAAAATAACAACACAAAGATCATTTAGTAGATACAAAAAGAAAAATACTTGCTATAAAGTATGTTCATAAGAATGCTACACAGAACACAGGCACCAATCCTACTACCTGTTGCATACAACTCAAGCACTCTACCAGTTGAGCTAGCTCCCCTACAGATGCAAAAAGACAAATACTTGCTCCAAAATATGTTCATAAATATTTGAAAAAAGTGCTAAGGGAAAATGAATGACAAGGGTATTTTTTGGGGGGAAGGGTTATAAGTTTTTATCACATCCCAACATTAGAATAGTCCAACAAGTTTTGAACAGGAAAGAAAACTAGAACATTTTAGTCTCCACCCTTATTTTCTAATCACAAACAGAGTAACAATAAAGAAGCATTGAACCAATATTGCAACTAGGGCAAGGCAAATAGTGCACCAGGCCCATCTACTGGCTTGGAGGGGGTGCCAGCAGCATTCTACGGTGGTCCATACTCTTGCTTTCAGGTGCTTAGCATTGCCCTCTCAGCCTGCCCCTCCCCCCCATGCACTCACTAGCTTTCAACACCTCTTCCCTCTGCCCCACCCTCTCCCCATTCTTTGCTCTCCAGCACTCAATGGCATCTGTGCCCAGGGCACCAAAATTACTAATTATGCTTCTGCTTTAATCAATTACATTAATATCATATTCAATCACATAAGCTGGAACAACAAAACAACAATAAAAACCTTCATGCTTTAGGATATAAACTGATGGCAGACGTGCTTACATTCGGTATAAATATCTACTGGATGGTATGCAGTGTTGCAGCTTCTCTGGAATAGTATGCTGCTTTTACATTGCTTTCAAAAGTACTTAGCTTAGATTAAACTAACATTAAACGTAGAATACTAAACTGGAGAAACCACTGTGGAAGTGTTGCTGTTGTTTTAATGTAATCATACCTGTATTTTTGCATAAAAATCCAATGATTACAATTAAGTGGAAGGACAAGCTAACGTCACAGGGTAAATTCCTCTCACTGCAGTTCATTCTCTGAAACAATCTCATTAACTCACAATAGGTGCTTACAGACATCCTTGTTCATGCTCCAATTAGCACACTCCAGTGTCACCTCATCATCACATATATTAACCCCCCACACATTCAAAATGGCCACGGAGTGCTTTATCTAAATCTCATTGAATGAGCTTTATATAAATTGTCCCACGATCATTTTGAAATACGTAAGTGCTTGATACACATGACAGTGAGCTGTTTTAATTACAGTTGCTCTCCAGGAACCACTGAAATTAAATGCCCCCTTTCCCCACCCACAAGTAAGTGCATAGGGAGCCATTGTGACTAACCTAGAGTGAAGACATTCATGCAGAAAGTAGGACTAATGCTACTGTTACAAACAGAAAAAAAAATTAATTATGTTGATTTTTTCAATAAGTTTTCTAATTTTCTATTTTAATAGTAACTACACATAGAAGCCAAGTTTTTCCCCTACTGACTTGCTCTATTCAGTTCCTTTGCCTCTTAACCTAGAAAGTTTGACCCACCCACAGATTCATCCTCTTTTACCTCCTCTTGCTTTCTAATTATTTTCTCCCTCTTTGTTTTATGGTAAAGAATGGAAAGTAAACTTCATGGACAGTTCCTTTGCTGGTTTGCTTCTTGTTTGATGGAGGGAGATAAATCATCCCTGGCAACGTTTGAAATAGGATAGGATAGGAAAAAAATAAGAGAAATGGAATGGCCAAAAAATATTTTTTCCCTTGTGATTTCAAATACAGTTTTGCATGCAAAAACACAAACAACACCGCCCCCCTACAAAATGGCTACAGTGCCATATTAGAAGCCAAATAGCAATTTCACCTATTTAATGTGATACTGTGGGCATATAACAGTTATTGTGTGTGCATATCTATTTACTTGCAATATTTAAAATTATCTCTTGTATTTACACTTCATTCTAATGGATATTCAATTGCAAAGTCCTGAGTCAATAACATTGTCATGCTGAATATCAAAACACCACATTTAGTCACAGATTGTCCCAGTTTCTTAATACCATAGCAAAGTCAACATGTTCATTCCTGAAATATTTATCTATTCAGGTCACTGAGCAGTTATAAAAACTAGCAGTAATGACAGGCTAATTTAAAGTAGTCCTTCCTTAGCAAAACATTGTAAAATTGAAAGAACACATGCCTGTGATCTGCTTTTGAAATTTCTAGCAATGAGAGTTGTACACAAAGATGAAATTCACTTCACCTGTAGTGTGAGCAGAGGCTTTGAGCTTTACACAGATAAAGCACAAAGGAAGGCCTCTGCTTTAAATATAGTTTTGGTTTGGGATAATTTTGAAGCTATTGGTTGCTACTTTCATTTGAGTGGTATTTCTTAAAAAAATTGTACGCTCATATAAATCCTGGGTTTAACATAAGAAATAGTTTGTAATCTTTGGTTCTGATGGGCACTGATCTTCTGTATGTCTCCCTGCTTAGTGGTGATATGCATCTCCTAAGTACAACAAAACAGAAGTTACTGATGAAGAATCACAATTATTAGTAGAAGTAACTGTCTCATGTCCTCTATCTCCATAAGTTAGTCTGATTTGTGACAATAAGCATGAATGTATATTACTGATGGAAGGACCTTGAAATTCTCAAGAGATTTTAATTAGGTTTAGAAAACCACTTTATAGCCTTCTATTTGCAAATTAGGGAATCAGTCTCACAATATTCATGTGTTTCTGCATCTGTACAGTTTAAGGCAGTAGAAAATAAAGGTAATAGAAAACTGTAGGGCAGTGAGACTGGCAAAAGTTAACTATATTTTTTCCATCCTCACATTTGATGGATGATGAAGAAATCGGGTCAATTATTTATTTAGAACTGCCTTTCACAACTCTTGCTGTTGTTTGCATAGCAATGTGAAGAACGTGGATATTTTTCTGTTCACAAGATGCACGGACTAAACTCTCACAAACATTTGGGCAGCAAATTGCAGTACTCACTCTAATGAATAGCTACTACAGGAAGAACTTGTTAATTTGAAATGCAGGGGACCAAAAAACACCAACTTTGAAATAAATGGGATCAAAATAAATGTACCCATAGTAATTTGCATATGCAGAATACTACAGGTACCTACAGCCTTAGTTCAAACAAGTTGAAGCATTTTATCTTTTTGAAAATTGCTGCAATCTTTTGTCTGGGACGTGACAATAGCTTCAAAGCATCCAATACTTTGAACTATCCAATATTGAGCTAACAAGGTTTTTCTGTACAAAATTCTTAAGCTAAACAAATAAACACAAAAAACTAACCTAATTTTGATAATTTACTTTGGCGATTATATGACTGTAGACTGCTTCAGGTAACTTAAACAGTTTCATTTAACACCAGATAAACATAACATCATTAGCCGATGTGGATAAAAGTAGTATGAAATGGATATAGCCACAGTGGGTTTGCCAGTCTTTTACAGTGCGATTGTACAAAATATTTACAACAGAACTACAAATAAGTTTATTATGCATTTAAAATGCCACAGTCCTTGAAGCATAAATCATGAAAACAAATCTGTATTAATGGCCTTTCTCACCTCTTTATGCATTGTAATGATTGCCTGCTTTGACCTTCTGAGTCTCTCCCAGTCCCCTCCCTGGAGAAATGCACTGTTTGACTGTTGTATATAACAACCTCACCCTTCAATAACTTCTCAGCACCCTGACTCCAAAGCTTTATTATGAAAAGAAATCTGTGTAAGTACCATTATAGAACAGCAACAATCCTTCTAAAAGTTCCTCTACAGCAACATCCTTCATATCTATACCTGCCTTCAGGTATACAGCAGATTTTGCCTTCTACCACACCATAGCATCCTCTACTTACTACTTTCTGCCTTCCTCACTAGCATCTACTGCTTCCCGAGCCACAAGCATCCCGGTCAGTGTACAGCAGGGTGAAAACCATCATTTTCCATTTTCACCAGAAGTGGCAACTGAGTTTTGCAGGTTTCTTACAAATTTGCTGAAGTTTGTATAAGGTTCCTGCAGCCTTAAACTAAATGTCCGTTGTCAGGAATGAACCTCAAAAAAATCTAGATAAATCTATTAGAAGCCTTTGAATAGCTATACTTTAAAGCTATTTTAAAGCTGGAACGATATCTTATATATGGGCTATCGTTAATATTAACAGGCAATGAAATAAAATTCATGTCAGAAATACTAAACCGTTGAAGAAATCATGTACACACCCTAAACTATATTTAAAACAAGGATCTCAGTCATTACCAGGGATCCTGGATTTCTGTTTTTAAAAAAACCCATACTTTTGGTTAAAATCTACATTTTTCCATGATAAAATGAAACGCTACTAAAATACATGCACACACGCGCGCACACACACACACACACACACACACACACAGAGGTTTCCCTTACTCTATGCAGATTCTGTATGTGTGAATTCACTCTTATGCGATGATCCTTTTTATACCAAAAATTCGTTATATGTGAGGTAAATTCACTCTTATGCGATCAGTGTGGTGGAAGCCCACAGTTAACTGCTTTGTGTGGTGCATTGTGGGAGTGATGCGCACCAAAAATAGTCTCCTGTGTGGATCTGTGCTCCTTGCTCATTGTCTGTGACATATTTCTGTAGGTGCTGTCCCCATTATGGCTTCTAAGTGTCTCACTAGCTTATCTCCTACCCCTGTCTCTGTGCTTGTGTGTACTGTCTGCTGTTAGTGAGTACCAAAATTGTCTTGTAAAAGTGGTAGAAATAGGTCGGGGGTTCAGTACAGTCACGGTCCTGGAACGTATCCCTATTTGTTACATGGTAATGTGGGTTCCCTTTATGAGAATTTGAGTTATGCACCGTTTTCCAGGAATGCATGTACAGCATAAAGCAAGGGATACCTGTATATGGATTTGGGATTACTTTTTTTTAACCAAAAATTTGGTATTTTTTTTAAATCAGAAAAAAGCAGGGTCTCTGGTCATTATGAGTTTTCTTTTTCTACAGTATGTAAAAGGATCAAAGACCTTATTAAACAAAATATTTTGAGAACAACCTTAAAATGATGAAACCTGCACAAAGACAGAATATTTAGAAAGGTTAATAGTGCCCCAAAGGGTTCAGAAACATGTTGCACAATCTTTCCTTCAGCTGAAGAACTATGGGTGAGTCTACTGGTGACAATTCCAGAAGTGCAGCTATAAACCGTAGAAATGAGATGATAGAAAACATTCCATTTTGTAAGCAGTGCCATCAATCAAATCATCATTAGGAAAGGCAGACTGGTGGGAGCATGTGCCTGGGCATCAGAGAAGCTGAATCCTAAACCTATGCTTGATACTGAGTGGCTGAATAAGCTTGCAGGGGTCATTTCTGTGCCCCACAAATAACATGGTTTCTTGGAGGTTCCATTGTTTTTCACTGGGCACATCTATACATGGAATTAGCACAACTGAATTAACTCTGGTGGAGTTTGCACTGGACTTCATTGCTCCCATGCACAGCATTTACACATGGACCCGGGACCACAGCATGTTGAGCCAGGGCAATGCAACCACAGCTACCAGAGGACCTAGGGAATCAGCCTGGCAGCCTGGAGCTGCTCCACTCCAGCTCAATATGCTGCAGAGGGGCTGGTTGGGGAACCAGGGTGTTAGAGTGTAGGCCTACCTGGCAAGCAGCTCATCCATAGCACCCTTGTGCCCCAGCCAGCCCCAGTCACTGTCTAAATGTGCATTGTGTACACTAAATAAGTCCTCCAGAGGATAGTGCATGTATTGGGCAGTACTATCCTACAGTGGAATTAATTAGTTTACCCTGGCTTAATAGCACTGCATGTGTAGACTGTGGCACTTTACTGCAGAGTTAATTAACTTTGCAGTAAAGTGCATATACTGGTGCCCCCACTATGATATACATGAGATCAGGTATTGTGCTTTGGTTTTACATTCCAGAATTATCACAAGAAAAAATCACTTACTGTTCTAAATGATATTCAAAACTTAAATAATATATTTATTTAAATAAGCCCATGAACATTTTTAAGGAAATTACCCCAAGTAAAAACTGATAGTTTATTTTTCTTTTCTGTTAGGGGCTAGTGAAAATTAAGCTGATGAAATTTCCCTGCATTGCTTTAAGTATAAAATGTTTCACACAGCTCTTTTGGCTAACGGGCATCTGTGATTCATGACAGCCCAGCTGAAAAAAGGAGAGACATCTGTTTCACTTAGCAATTTTGTTTCACAAAATGATCAGCTGTAAAGATGTGGTTTTGTTTTTGTATCTGTATCTGATATTTTGCAAACTTTTTTTTCAATGAATTTTTTACTTCTTTCCCCACATGAACTCTTCAACTTCTTAGCTGTCAATTCTGCATAGGAATGACTGTGGTAATAATTATTACTTTGTGTTACAGACCCGTATATATGTTTATCTATTTATAGTAAGATTAATATATTCTTTAAACTTGAGCATACATTCATCAGAGCAGTATCAAATAATGATATTAAACTGAAGGCAATTTGATAAATTTTGGTTCACATCTGGAAAGGTCCAGAGCAACAGGCTATTATGTGCATGTTTTATTAGAAGCATTATTATAACACATTGCAAAATATAGAAAACTGTTAAAAAATGTATCTTAATTGTAAAAATACAGAGCTAAATGAGATTGTGCTTCTTTCCAACATATATCTAAAGGCAACTACGGAAAAAAATGCTGGAGAAAATTCTGTAGAGATATATCTTTGTTGATTTTGAGTCTTTTTACACAAGTCTATCAAAATATTCAACATTTATATCAGAGTAGTTCTATTCAGAAAAGTGACCTGAAAATAGTACTGGGGGATGAAGCCAACCTTCACTGAAGCTTGGTGATTCCAGATAAAATCCAACTATTGCACAAGTAAAAGAATATTCACCCCTAATTCCCAACACTGAAAGTTCTGCATGTAATCTGAAAGTCATATCAGCTTTTCCTGTAGGACGAACAGGCATAAAAAATATTAATCCCACTTTCATCAAGAAAGTCAGAAAATAATATTTTGACTAGCAGGGAACAGATCAGGTGAGTAAGAAAACATAGTCCAATGTATTTGTATATAAATATGGTCAATAATAATGTAAGATTATCATGCTTTAGGACTGACAAAATTTAATTCCATTTGAATTTCATATTCAGAGGTCAATGTCTGAATTTTGGATAATCTAAAATCCATATAATCAGGTAACAAGTAAATGCAGTGTATTTGTAGTTCAAAACAGAACAGTTACTAACAAATAAAACTGGTAGTCCAAATTCTTACTTTAGGATCTTCAACCTTCAGTTCAAGCCAGTTTTCATCTTATTTTCATCTTGTTTGAATAACCAACCTCATCTGATACAAATCTTCACTTTTTCCTCAGCAGTTTTCACCAAATGATACAGGCTATTCAGTTACCACCTTCCTAAATACATTTAACTTCCCTTAGTTTACAATGCCATATTATTTTTATCAGCAAAATTTGTCTCCACTCTTTCTACATTTCATTTCCTAAGCCTCCAATTTGATATGATTAATACAGTAGCCATGAGACTCAGAGATGATATTTAGATTCAGATAAAGTCCTAAATTTCCTCTAAATTTGCAGGGTGATGTCAGATCCTATCTTTAACTATTTTTATCTGTTAGCTGCTCTCTAGTTAATCATATTAGCCATGTGATGTAAAATATACATCTGAGAAAGTGTTCTCACTTGAACTCCAGTTCAGTGATTCTCAGTCAGGATTCTGGGGCACCCTGGGATGCCACTGGATCTTCTAAAAGGTACCATGTGGTATGAACAGATAAGTGAGGTGTTATTAGGAGATAAGCAGCTAAACTAAGCAGATGGGCAGGTTCTGCCTTGTCCCAGTCTGGAAGATCCCCTATTCCCCCTGCCAGGCCCCTCTGCAAAGAGATAAGCATTATAATTATAAAATATTCTTTTTAAATTGGGTGCCACTCAGTTCACAAAAGAAAAGACTTCCCTAACCCTAATGAGCAGTGCATTGAATCCCAAAAGGTTGAGAATCACTGCTGTAGTTCTACACTCTAGCTCACTACTCTTCAAATAAATAAAAAAGCCCTCTTATCTTTTGGAGTTTTTTTTATATTTAACTTTTTTCTGGACACCCTGCAGCATAGTACCTTATTATCGTAGTAGGTTATATCATGTAGGAATGAAAGTAAAACCAAAAAAAAAGCTCCAAATAAACAAGCAAAACTACTGTCTTCTAAGATCAAGGAACAGTTATTGCCCCAGGTTGAAGTATAAAGCAGATGCTGAGTTAGTATCTCTTTCTAGTATTCTAAAAGGTGAGATTTGGAAGAGGTGTGCCAAAACCACTTTCCCTTTCCATTTTTTTTCCATGCATCTGTCCCGTACATCCTGTTCAATGGTTGCTGGGTTTTAAGTGATAATGCCATGAGCCAAATCCTGCTCATTTGTAATAAGATTCCCTTATCTCATCTTATTAAGCTTGAAAAGTACTTTTAAATGTAACTGTTTTTTGATGTGGCTTTTTGCACTGTGTTTCAATGAGACAGTCGCACTCTTAATTTTCTGAAATCTCACTCATTTGTATTGTCACAGTTTGAGAGTCCTGTGCTATTGTGGTGTTTAAAAGAGGTGAGAAACGGAAAGGAAATTTTACAGGACTTAGAAAGATGAGGCGAAAACAAATTTAAAAGTAACTACAGCAAGTATGTTTTGGCTGGGAGGTAGTAAAAGCTTTGAAATATTCTTCCTTGCTGAGAAAAGACAAACACAAAAATGAAAACTCCACTGTGTGATATGTTCTTAAATTAGATTAGTTGGTCTCAGTTTGACTTGATTAACTTTACTGTACTAAATTCTATGCTGGTATAACTGTGATTGAGTTGCAGCAAAGATTATTTTGGCTCATTGGTACCCTAAACCTACCTACTATTGTGAAAAGGACCCAAAAAACCCTATAATTAATATTTAATTTCATATCATGTTTTCATGATATTTAGCAGAGAGACATTTTCTACTTTTCTTCTCTCATAATGATGGTATGCGATTGTCTACATTGTTCAAAAAGTGAAAGTTTAAAGGGTTTTCAGGAAGTGGTATCAAGAGTAAAAGTTCAAATAAGGAAGAAAGAAGGAAAGACTGAAAGATGGATTTTGATTTTTTAAATACTTTATTCAGGGGTTCAGGGGTACAACAATGGTGGCCGTTTGCAAGCGAAAGCACCAACAACTTACTACCAACCCAAAAACGAGATCGGACGAGTCTCTTTGTCCTCGGATCCAGAACCCAAATCGGGCAAGGGAGTTAATGCCCACCCAAGTATTACAAAGAGATCCGAGCCACAGCCCGTCCGCAAAAGGTGTGTCCCACGCACCCCAAATCCCGGGCCAAAAGACAAAACCCCGGGCCAACCAAACCACCCACACATCACACCGTGACAGACACCTTCGCTGCATTTCATGTCGTGTCTCACATGCTATGCAGTCGGCGTGCCGGCCACACAGTCCTAACCGATTCAGACCCTGCTCCATCCCCTCATCCACGTCACAAAGCCTTCAACTTCCACCCAAAAGAGAGCAAAAAAGCAGCCTGGCGAGGGCCCAGGACGCGGCAGCGCTGGAAGTCGCAGTTCGACCCCGAGCCAGCCCGGTCGCCCAGACCGGTCATGACATCAGAGCGCGTATTTGAGATGGCCGTCCTCCACCCGGCACAGCGCGCCCTCCAGGGCCCAGCGCGCCTCAAAGGCGGGCACCGCCCGCCGGAGCACAGCGTGCTCGAACTCCAGCGAGAGGCGCGCCCGCACCAGGAGGCGGAAGAGCCACAGGGCGTCATCTGAGCCGGTCCCAGCCAGCCGGTTCCGGCGGCTCTTGAGGACGGCCAACTTGGCCTGACCCAGCACGAAGTTGGCCAGGCAGACGGGGCCCCTCTCAGCCGCCCGGTACAGGCAGGAGCACACATAGGTGGTCTCCGAAAAGCTCCTGCCCAGAGCCCGCAGCAGCAGGCTGAGGGTGACAAAGAGCGGCTGCAGGCGGGGGCAGTCCAGGAAAGCGTGAAAAAGGGTCTCCTCGACATCCCCCGGGCAGAAAGGGCAGGCTGTCGAGGCGGCTGGGTCGAAGTGGGACGCAAACGTGCCGGTGGCTAGGATGTCGTGCAGCAACCGCCACTGCAGGTCGCCAGTCTTCTTGGCGCTTGGCGGCTTATACAATGTGCGCCACGCCGGGTGGGCCGGTGGGGAACCTGGCGGCCCCAGGCGCCGTCGCCATGGTGTGTCGGGGCAGCCCGCCAGCACTTGGCCATGGCGGACGTGGATCACCCAGGCGTATAAACCTCTACGCGACAGAGAAGCAAAAGAACAACCCGTGTCACTGTCAGGAGGCACAGGGAAGACTGAAAGATGGAAGAAAAGAAAGATGTTTGCCTTTTTTTTTGCTTTGTTAAAAACTTTTCCCTTTTGACTTTTTATAAACATTTATTAGGGGGAAAATGGGTAACAATAAAACAAAACGAAAAAGAAAGCCCATACAGGGGCCCAGGTGCAGAAGACAGAGCCTAGGACTAATTCTCAAGGTTTGTCCTCACAATTGTGAAAAAAAACAAAAGAAAAAACAAAAACATTCAGTACCACAGTAATCCACTAGGTCCCTTGCTGGTACCCCAGGAGGAGGGGAGGAGGGGAAGGATCCAAGTGTGAGGACCGAACAGCCACTCTCAGTGTTGCAGAGCACCCCTGAAATGGCCCAACTTGCCTGGAAGGTGAGTTCTTTCCACTGGAGAACCACAGGTTCGAACTGTGGTGACAGGCATGCCCAGACCAAACACTGGAACAGTCACAGGGCAGCATCAGAAACAGCCCAAGCGAGCTGACTCCTACAGCTCTGGAGGGTAGCCAGCTTTGCATATGGCACCCCTTTTACATGCCTGGCATGGAAAAGAAACCAAATAGGCACTGTCTGAGACGTCCAAGTCTAGCACCACAAGCAAGGTACCAAGGGCCGGTGCCGCTAGGAGCCACCACCACATCATTCAGGACAAGTGGGAAGGATGAGGCAGGGGATCAAACTCACCTGGGCAGCATAAAGAAAATTTTTGCAGCCTACCGGTACCTCCACAGCAGCAGCGCATTCCTCCGCTCCAATGAAGGGAGGGGCAAGAAGCCAGAGACCAAAGCTGTGGTCCAGAGGGGCAGAACCCTCTGCAGTGGGCCACTGGAAGCTGCCTTCAGCCATTCCAGGCAAAAAAAAAGAGTTAACCTTGCAAGGAACCAGAGGGGTGGGTTGTTTGCAGCTCTCTCCTGGCAGGGAACAAAGAAACTGGAAAACAAACAAACACCAGAGGAGGGGAGAAAGGTGAGCAATATAGCAGGGAAAAGAAGGGAAATGGAATAAGCAGCAGAGAAGCTGCAGTGAGAGAGGGGAAAGAATAAACCCAGAGGAAGGGGGAGGGGAGAGGGGAGACAGTTACTGCAGGAGAAAGGACAAAAAGGTGAAAAAAGGCAGGAAAAGTAATTGCAAGTGGGGGGCTATGGTGAGAAAGGGGTCAGACTGTTTGAGGGAGGGAAAACAAGCAAGAGAAGGAGAAATGCTCACAGAACAGGGGCAAGCTCTCAGAGCTCTGAGCAAACACACCTGTCAAGAAAGAAAGAACGAATGAAAGAAAGAACAAAAGGAAGACAGAACAAAAGAACAAAACCACTGTTATGGTTCCCTCTCAATTCACTGGAGAAACAATTTTGTGCCACAAGATCAAGGACAGAAATGGTGCCAGCTTCATCTAATAATCTATTACATGGCCACTGAGTTTATCCTTAAGGATCTCAAGTCACTTTACAAACTATATAAAGGGCTCTATTTATCTTTGCCAATGAACCTCCTGCCTTGACAGCCAGGCAAAAACAGGGATTTATATTCTTGGCAAGAGCAGGTAGTCTTTTTACTGACATTCCCTTTTTGAATTTCTAGTTGGGAAAGGCAGCCTTCTTTCCCATAACTAACTACACAGAAACAACAGAGGCTTCATCATGGGTGTACAGAATCAATGCATCTATTGCCCATCCATTCCATTGCCAAGCTTATCATTTTTTGTTTTGTTTGTTTGTTTGGGGAGTTATTTTGTTTATGTGATTTTTTTTTTGGCCAGTTGGTTATAAGAAAGCCAGAGGGAGAAGCTGCATATGCCTTGTGCTGCCATACTTTAATCCTAGCAGAGATCAAACACATCTGGCTGAGCCAGTGGCAACTAGAGACTAATTTCATCTCATGCATAAAGAGCTGAAGTGTGCTCTCAGGCTAATGTTTAAATTTCTCTTCTTCCTTTAAAAAAAAGTTCAAGATATGTGTAAATTGTCATTTAACAACAGGTGAACATTGGAAGTAGATAGGTAAAAATATGCAGGAAACTTGTTCCTGATAATATTCCAGGCTAATAAAGAAGGATACTGTATGAGGTTTTTCCTTATGGAGTTTCTCCCACATTATTTGAGAAGAAGGCAACATTTTGGATGAAGAGAAGAGTAGCATCTGCTAATCTGCACAAGGGCAGGGCCATTCTCGTAATGCCTGTAGTGCTTTCTATCTGCCTTCCATTCCTTGGCAGCTTAGCCTAACACCTCCGGCCATAGGTTACTCGAGGACCTCTCTTTAAATAGGCTTTCTATAGCAGAGTGTTAAAGGTGATGCTATTACAAGGTGTATCAACTTTTTTTAGGTAATTACATTTGGTTAGGTGATGCACATTTGGCAAGGTAATGCACATCTTTTGGCTCTGCCCCCTTCCAGCCTGGGGCCAGCTAGCACATATTTTTTCCCATCTTCAATAGATTATCTCAGCAGACTCTAGAGGACAAGGGCACACAATATATGACCTGTGGGCTGCACGTGGCTCATCAGAGCAAACACAATTTTTTATTAAATGAAACAGGATCTAAAAAGCAACACAATGGGTTCTGTGTCTCTGCTATGTGGCAATTCATCAATCTGCATGTGTTCAATCCAATTTTCTTCCTTGTAAATTTGCTGTATAATTGATCAGAGTCCATCTGACAGACAGCTGCCTTCTTTTGGAAAGCGTACCTTCCAAGTGGCTCTCAATAAAAAATGTGAGTTGTGAACCCCTGGTGTGTGGTATTAGGGGAGGGGACGATGCTGCTCATGAATAACTATTTGTGTTTTTCCAAACTCATTATTATTCAGTATGCATATGTTACATGTTTAGGGAATGGAATATTCATTTGTGCCTGGCTTGCTAGTTGTGGAGTAGCATAAATGAATGCATGATGAAAAGAGATAACCAATTTCCAGGGTTTATCCCCCTTCAGCTAAACTTTCATAAGCAACTTTGAGCATGGAAATTGGTCTGAGCTGAATTACAAAGCCTCAAGTGCTGAAACCCAATACAACCCTTTCTTTTACTGCACTGAAAACTTTGTAAATATAATAGTTATTAAAAGTTTTGCATGGTTTTTCTGTTGGCTTTGCTTTTGCTTCTTTTAAAGAAAAAATATTAAGCACCATAGGCTTTTCAATAAGGACAACAATCAAAGGGGTAATTAAGCAATGGTTTGAGGTGATCTTAATACTTAAAGTATTAAATCTTAAATCTTATTAAGGTATTTTTTATTAGATGGCTTAAATATAACTTCATAAAGGAGCTTAGGTATTAACCAAATAACCATTAAAACAGCATTAGCCATTGTACATCTTGCTACAAAATTTGCATTAGATATAAACAGCATTAAGTCCTTTTCGTTTGAAATAATGCAGAGCTCCATTAACATCAATGCTTCTTAGCTCTCTCTCTCTCTTTCCTCTTTTTTTTGTTTTTTTGTTTTTTTGTTGTTGTTTATTGCTGGAGGCTCACTGAAGACACAGAAGGGAAGATTTTTTTTTATTTTTAAATAAACTCACTGTAAAATGTAAATTGTTAGGAGCAGCAAGAATATTTTGTTTCTTTTCCTTAAATGAAGTTTGTACTTAAAAGCATCCTGGAAACTACAGAGTTATACTGGATAGTAGTAGACATCTGTACATTCTGCATGAACAATGCATAACATTTCTAATTTGGCAAGACCACTTCCAGAGGTGAGAGGACAATTTAGCTTTCATATCATCTGTTCCAGCTGCCAAACAAACGCCCAGTAGAAACTGTAGTCAATTAATATCACATTATACTTCACTAAGCAACAGTAAATGATTTCCAGAGGAAAACAAGATTAAGGTGGAGTGAAGGTGGAGAATACATATATGCAAACTAAAGGCTTAGATGGACATGCATGCACGTGCATGCATGTACGATGTTGCAGTTATCCTTAAAATGGTGATTACAAATACAGTACATTCAGAGTTCAGCAAAACTCAGAAGTCCACCTGTTTTCTAATCCCAGAAAAATATGCATTGATACTGTTCATGGGCTTTTTTGTTTTGCCTCAGAAAACAATTTATGATGTTTCTTCCTTGTTATCCTTAATATAAATCAAACCCATATACAGTATATCACTAATCTCAGAAACTTCTGAAATGATGAAATACCTAGCATTACCATGATATTGCCAGAAAGCATAAACAAAACAATCATGGGGCAAATCTTGATAGTCTCCATTCTCATATTCACATTTTCTTAATCATAATTCACATATGAATTAACTGAAGGTAAGGTTAAGCTAATAGGAAGAAGATGAGCTTTTATTTTATTTGTGAATGAACTACATAGTTAGAATTATAGGGTGTCTGTACATAAGGAGGGAGGTTGCTTTGATGTGCTGTAATTCCAGCAGGTCAGAGCAAACTTGATTAACTGAGTCTGCTGAAATGTGTCAATTAATGCACTCCAGCAGCTTCCCCCGTCTTGTATATCAGTCAGTCTCTGTGCTTCAGAATGGCTCTCAGAGCTTAACACAAACAAGGCAGACAAGGTTCTTTGGGTCAATCTGATATCTTTTAGTAGACCAGCTGAATAGTTGGAAAAATATATCTTAGCAAACTTTTGGGTTTAAAACCCCTTTGTCAGGCTGCAGTTGAGAGCATGTGCAGTTGGTGTGTGCTCTTCCTGGATAGAAGGAATAGTAAAGAAACCAGAAGCTGGGATGTAGGCAAGAAAGTCAGTCAGTGAAAATGTAAATTGAGGCATCAGGGGGTAAGAGACAGGCTGGGGTGGGAAGTGGGAAACCCCTGCACCTATCTGCTCGGAACTTGGCATGCTTCATGCCCTCAGAAAGGGCTGCATCCCTGCAATTTTCTTCTGAATCAAGCAGGAAATGACAAAGTTATAGGCTGAATCAAAATGGAACAGCGATCCAAAACACCAAAACAAATCACCGTCCCTCTGAAATGGCCGAATCCTAAACCAAATTGAAACATAGCTGTTTCGTACAGCCCTAATTCTTACCCTCTGAAGGATTTAGGAGTGCATTTTAACTATTTTTGACTGGTATTCTACATTAGAATATCAAATGGAATTGGTACCTAACAGATGGACATTTTTTTTTAAGTTTTCAGCTTCAAAAGATTTGAAGTACTAAAGTTTACACTTGAAAAGTTTTCCATTTTTCCACACCTATTCTAGGGTCTGACAGCTGTGGGCTCTTTTCAGTTCTCTTAATCATGGAAATGTCAAATGATCTGGCTAATACCACTCCAGATAGCCTCCCTGCTAACTAGCCAATTTAGTACTTCTTGTTGAAGTGCTAAATCTTGCTCTTAGCTGGATGTTTGGCAACAGTTTGCTGTCCTAAGCCAGAATTTGCCTCAGGCTCTAAATCTCATCCCTTACTGCAGACCCCTGGCACCTCTACAGTGAAGGTGAGTGAAACAGAGAGTTCTGCAGGGAGGAAGTGGGCTGCTCAATGAAGTTGCATGCCACTTGATCCTCTGTGCTGTTCCAAGCTGGATTAGAACTTCCTGGACAAGAATCAACATCTTTGTGGACCAGATCCAGTCTGGGGGCTGTAGGTTGTTGACCCCCGCTACTCTATACTTCCCACCCAAATTGTTTTAAGTCCTTGGTCTGACCGGTAAAGACTGCCCTCACCCAAGAGAGCCCATCATACAATGCAGCTGCAGTATCCATGTCCTGAGTCTGACTTTTCATGTCTGTTTGTACATGTCTGCATGTATGTCAGCTTTGATACTCCCAAGATGCGGCTATTGTTGTTATCAAATGACAACCAATACTTAGCACCTTTATATTGCTTTTCAGCAAGGTACTCCTCAAGGGGCACATCTACATGAGACACTATGTCACCATAGCTCATCAGTATGGCAATGAAAAGTCTAAAAATAACCATGTGCCACCAGGACTGTGCAGTACTGGGGGGTACTGCACAGTCATTTAGTACTAAATGACTATGCAGTGCCAAATGCACAGTCAGGAGCACATGTAGATGAGCCCAGTGGTTTTCTGGCCATTAATTATCAATTTATCTGAGACCCTTTCCTGGGATCTAAGGTCATTCCTAAGTATATGAGACAACATCATTACATTACCATTTAAAAATGTAATTAACTTACGGCGCAATATTTTTCTACATATTAGACAAGAGAGAAAAAAATGTTCTAGTGCTAGTACCTGTGGCCCAGCACCAGTCAAAATATATTTTATTTAACTGCTTTTCCACACAGATATTTCTCTCTATTTAATATATAACCATATCAATTTAGCTGTTCAAACAGCTCAAGACAGCTACCAAAAATCATCACTGTTTATTTACTTTTTGTTATCACTAGCCACATCTACATGAGGCACTGACTGCACAGTTGGTACTATGCAATCATTTATTACTTGCATTACTGCACAGTAGCATCCCTGTATGGCTTCTTGGTGACAGTGACTGTGCAGTAGCTCATTACTACTGTTCACTAGTGTTGCATCCCACTTTGTCCCACACAACACTACTGAACAACAGTAACGAGCTACTATGTCATCAGTATCTCCTGTAGATGTGGCCACTGTAACCTTTACCAAATTACCACAATTCTGTAGTTAATGGAAACAGTGCTTAACATTTATACTAATTCTAAAAAACTATTTTCAAAACTGAACACATGCCATTACAACCTCCTTATGGGTATGGTTCTGCTTTATGCAGAGGTTTGGACTAGATGATAGCCTAAGGTCCCTTCCAACCCTAATTTTCTATGATTCTATGTTAAGTTTTGCAAAAGCCCTTGTGGAAACACACAAACTTCAACATATTGATGTACATTTTGATTGCATATACTTGAGGAAAGAGCATGCACCAGTACCAGCTTAGGGATGCTCTTCACGTTGCTTACTTATTGCTTTTATGCATTATATTTCAATGCAACTTCTGTAATTATATAAATTAATCTACTCCACACAATAAGAGCATTTTAGTAAAAATAATACAAGCATTTTTTACAATACAGAATTGTTCTCAACGGAAAAAAAAATCCCTCTATAATTGTTTTGAGAGTTGAATAAGGAGTTGTTCTGTATAAAAATCCCTTCTCTAACATGAGGCCACATTAACAATTATTCTAAATAGGAATACTGCCAAAATATAACAGTCATGGCAGTAGATTTACTATAGAACATCACAAACTACATCTCACAATTACCAAGAGTTTGCTTGGATACAAAAGCTACAGGGGTTTAATTCCAGCTTGTCCAGTTCTGTGAATAGCGAGGCAAGGCCAAATGAACTGAATACCTAGCCCCTCAACTACAAATAAGGGAATGAATGCTATAATTCCCAAGTTGCTCCTTTTGGAAAATGCAGTTGGCCACAGTGATGCATATATCCAGCCACCAGTGCCAGCACTGAAGTCTGAATAATAGGGAAGTATTTTTTAATTTTCTTTTTATATGATTTTTTTTTAAAGAAAATAGTTTAAGTAAGGACAATGTTACCTGGGGGAATGACTCAGAAGACTTCTATACATACTGTGACCCAGTCCCATAATATCATTATCACTCTCTTCCAGGGTCCTAAGGAGAACTCTCCCTGTAGCTAGGATACTAGGCTGCTTGTATATGTCACAGGGATTTAATTTGGTTTAGTTCTCCCTAAATTGAAATAGTGGGTTTTTAAAAACACTGCTACAATTTAGGGAGAATTAAACTCAGCTAAACCCTCATGGCATATACACAAGGGTGAGGGCCTGATCCTTACCTGACTCTAGGGCAGCAGGGGTGGGGACAAGCTGCCGGCAGGATGAGAAGTCCCTGAGCTGTGTGGGGATCTCTCAGGTGGCACCTACCCCCTGGCATATGACCTGGGCAGCCCTGGGGTGTGCTGAAGCTGTGGGGTGAAGCACTGTCCCCTGCTGCAGCCCCAGAGGGAAGCACTGGTCCCCTTCACAGCTCAGGCAGGCAAGCAGGCTCCAGGGAAGGGAAAAAAAATCAGGCTCGCCACTTTTTTTTTCTTCAGTGGAGCCTGCCTGCATGGGTTGCCGCCAGGTCCCACAGCGCCTGAGCTGCATGGGGCCCACCAAGCCCACAGCATGTTGGCTTCCAGTCCCCCATACACTGTTGCACTTTGTTAGGTAGCAAACTAAAACACCTTGGAGTTGTTTTATCTTGGTACATACCAAAGTCATTTAAAGTGGAATATGCCACTGAGCATACAAAAAGCAACGCCATTAAAGCGGAATATGCTGCCGAACATGCAAACAGCAATGCCACTAAAGTGGTGTAAAAGGGCATTTAAGCTATTTTAAAGTTCAATTTTTATAGTGTGTACAAAGACACCTAATGTTCAGGGCAGCTGTTCTCAACTACTTTCAACTGAGGCATTCCTGATTAGACTCAATACACCCCTCATCTCCTCACACCTAGAACTGGAGTCTCTTCTTACCTATTTCCCTCCTCACATTACTTGTGGCACCCTTTAAAGAGTTTCTTGCCCTGGTACACTGGTTGAGAATCACTGGGTGCTTCCAGACGAATGTGTACATGTCTCTTACAGTGTCTCAAACTACTTTGAAACTCCTTTGAGATACTGCAAAACATATGCCAGGAACAAAAAATGTTCCCTATGCTGCATCTTTGCAGCGCAGGGGCAAAATTTGATATTTGGAGATACAGGTATCAAAAAATACTCTGGGAGAAAAATGTGGAGCAGGGCACAGTCCCAGACCATGCTCTGAGGCAACCAGAGGCTTGGGTCCTCCATAGAGCCACTCTGGTAGACAGGCAGAGCTTCTCTATGGCAAGCAGCAGTGCAGGTTGCAGGGACCTGGACCCAGGCTCTGTGACAGGTAAATAGAGGATAAGTTGAGGGCTAAAGGAGGGGTGGGGGGACCACGGGGGGGCACCTTGGGAGGGGTGGGTTCCCCACTCGCCTCCTACCTCAGTCCCCCCTTCCACCCCCCAGGCCTCAGTTGTTCCCCTGATCACTCCCCTGCCCCACTAATCTCTCCCCTGCCCAGCCCCAGATCACTCCCTTGATCACTCCCTGACCTGGCCCCAGCATCCCTGCTGCTCCTCTCCTGAACAGACCCACTATATGCCCCCCACACCCACAGTCCCCACACAATCCACCCACAAACCCCATACCCCCAAGTCATCTCCACACCTGTGGGTCAGGAGTGAGGGGACTGGGGTGGGGGGCAGGCTATGGATTGAGAGCGAGGGACAAGGGCAGGGGCAGGGGCAGGACCCCCTGGCATATCAATGTTGCTCAGCACCTGGTGAGTGAAAGAGGTAGAGGCAGGTCTGATTTTTTTATGACAGAAAAAGCCAAAAGTACATACCAAACTGTATAGATATTTAGAATTTATTTTATTATGATGATAGAGGCACTGGTAGGCTTCCAAATTGTTTTAAAATTGTATATATATCATAACATAATTGTTTTTATCAGCTGCACAGGCAAAAGCGCACACACAAAAATACAGCACAACTTTCAGCATATAGGAATTTTAAAAGATAAACATTCATTTTTAACTTCTGAGATATATCTTCCTCATGGGTATTTTGTTGTAAGACATTTATTCTTCCTCACTTACCCCCCCCCATGCTACCGGTATACACAGGATATTTAAAAGGTCATCTGCATTTGATAAAATAAATAACCTTAAAGCACCAGGCTTTATATCACTGTTGAAACTACAGAGTTCACAGCAATTTACACATCTGTAACATTAAGTGTGGTATAGGTCAAACAATTCTGAAGCTTCCTTTGTGTTATATTTTTAATTCCTGGAGTGAATGGCTCTACTGTGATGAAGTGGGATCTGTTTTTCCACAGCAGAGGGTCTGAATACAAATTACGTCAGTTTAGTCAATTTGTTACTTTTTAGAGTATTCATTTGTGACAGGCAGATGTCACTTCAAAAAGAAAAAAAAAGTATATTTCCTAAAACACTATATTTCTAGTATATATACTAAAACACTATTGTGAAGAAAGGGTGCCATTTTAAGGGTGTCAATTGCTTTAAAGAAGAGAAAACCAGCCAATATTATCATACAATCACTTACAAGTCTTGAGTTTGCTATCCATGATAGAAGATGAGAGCATCTTACTGACACTTTTGTGTGTCTGGTGGAAGGGTGCCTGTTGCCTACATTGTTACCACCATATTATTTCTTTGGTGGCTGAATACTGTGATTGCCTTTTCTTTTAGCACTAGATGGAAATGTTTCATTTGACTGCATATTTAGGAGTCCCAAGGCTACTCTAGCACTGGGAAGCTACCCACAATTCTAGCTAATGAAACTCTGTAACTTTTAATCAAAAGATCATAATTTATCTACAGTAAAATGTATTATGGACTAAAGACCTTTAGGCTCCAAGCCTAGTGCCTGAAGAGGCAAATGGTTGACTTGCCCTTTGATACTGCTTTCCTAGAGGTTTGTCTCACTTACACAACAGATTAGTGGAAGGATGGGCTTACATTGGTAATATGCATATGTGAGGTGCAGGAAAGCCAAATTAATTGGTATGCTCACTAAGGACAGAAAAAGGACAATCCTACCTCTTTCTTTCTATAATTGAAGGGAAGGAAATGGAAAGTGGTGGGATTCCTGAAAGGTGATTACTGGCTACATAAATAGTGATATTTGGCATATGTTGCCAAAATTGAATAATTTCAAGAATTTTGCTGGAGACCTAAGACAATGTGCAGTTTTCACGGCTTGTGTTTTATTTGGAAAGTTTGAAGATATAAGGTCTGATTGTATCTTGTTATGTTTGTTGAAGACCTCAAATAGGTGGTTGGCTTCATCAGAAAAACATGAGTGAAATTATATCAGAATACCATTTTCTCTATATATTTGATTATAGACTGGATACAAATTAACTACTAAATTCTTAATTCTGTTAGACTTTAACCAAGATACAAGCCATTAAAATATGATTGGACTAAGAACTGAAAAATAAACGTTGGGAACAATCCTGGTTTTGCCTGTCAATACACTTGCATGACTTAAGAACTATCATGTTATATAGTGGAAAAGATGGAAAACACAGAATATAGTGGATTCTAGATGATCTGTAAATCCTGAAGCTGCCTTTTCCTTTCCCTGAATATAATACTTATTTTGTGACTAAATATAATAGATTTAAAACAATTTGTAATGTTATTAGATACATTCAGAGTACTAGGGTTTATCTGTTTTGGCTCTAGCAGAGAAGTTCCCATACATACCTTGCCTACCCATCACTGTGCAGATGCTCCAAACCTGAAAATGTACCAGTGAGTGTGCAACAAAATCTTTCCCACTATGAATACTTTTTGATTGAGGTCTCTAGAGTGACTGCTGAGGGATTCCTTGGAATATCTTTACTGGTGAATTTCCAGAGTGGTTTGTGGGGCTTATAAATAGCTTGACTAGGGGTTGCTGCTATCATGGTGTAAACATGTGCCCTGGTAACTCCAAACATAGGTCTTCCTGTGTTTTATTCTACTACATTTATTTTTCACAGAGCATTGACTTCTGCTTCTTTTTGGGCATGATTTTTCTTTTCTCATTTTAGGTGTAATTTGTAACTGCAAAATTCCATAGGGCCCCTACAAAACAAACTAGGACAATTAGTGACAGATAAGGGGGGACAAGAGATCTTCAATGAGTTTTTTGCCTCTGTATTCCTGAACTTGGATCAGGACAAATCTCCTGATTGGATTATAGATGGGCCAACCAGCCCACAAACTGTTAGCACCAACTTAGTGAAGAGATACTCTTCACTACTCTTCCAGGGGCTGGATGTGTTTAAGTCAGCAGGCCTGAGTGATCTTCATCCAAGGGTGCTGAAGGAATTGGCCAATGTCATAGCAGAGCCACTGGCACAGCTGTTTGAGCACTCTTGGTGCTCTGGTCGGGTCCCAGAGAACTGGAAAAGAGCCAATGCAGTACCTATTTTTAAGAAAGGGAGGAAGGAGGATCCAGGTAACTATAGACTGATTAGTCTCACCTCTATCCTTGGGAAAACCTTTGAAAAAAATATTAAGGTCCACATTTGTGGGAGTCCAGAGGTGAAAGTAGTGCTAAAGGGCAACCAGTACGGATTCAGAGCAGGTAGATCCTGTCTGACTAACCTTGTTTCCTTTTATGATAAGATCACAAAATGCTTAGCTGCAGGAATTGAGGTGGATGTCATCTACTTGGATTTTAAGAAAGCCTTTGATACAGTATCTCATTTTATTCTCACGGATAAGCTGCGAGATGATTATACAGTCAGGTGGGTGACAAATTGGCTTAGGGGTCACACCCAGAGAGTGGTAGTGGATGATTCAGTATCAACCTGGAAAGAGGTGGGCAGTAGAGTCTCACAAGGCTAAGTCCTTGAACCAGTGCTATTCAATGTCTTCATCAGTGACTTGGATGAGAGCATGGAATGCACCCTGTCCAAATTTGCAGATGATACCAAATTATGGGGTAAGGTTAACGTACCAGAGGGTAGTGAATGAATCCAAGTGGATCTGGACAGCTTGGAAAAGTCAGCAGAACTGAATAGGATACAATTCAATAAGGAAAAATGGACGTTGCTGCACCTAGGAAGAAGGAATCATCAGCATGATTACAGGCTGGGGGAGGACCTTCTCAGCAGCACAGCAACAGAAAGGGATCTTGGAGTCTCTGTTGCCTCCAAGATGAACATGAGTTGTCAATGTGATGAAGTGATCAGTAAAGCTAACTGTACGTTATCAAGCATTAGCAGCAGCATGACAAACAGGTCCAGGGAGGTGATATTCCCCTTTATGCATCATTGGTCAGGCCACAGTTGAAGTACTGTGTCCAGTTTTGGGTGCCATACTTCAAGAGGGATGTGGACAACAAGAGGGTTCAGAGGACGGTCACTCATATGGTTAGGGGCCTGCAGTTACAGCCCTATGAGGAGAAATTGAGGGTCCTGGATCTCTTCAACCTCTGCAAGAGAAGTCTGAGAGGTGATCTTGAGGTTGCCAACAAATTCACTGGGGGAGAGAGCAAGGTATAGGAGATGCTCTGTTTACCTGGGCACCCCTTGGAGTAACTAGGAACAATGGTCACAAACTGACAGAGAGCAGATTTAGGTTAGACATCAGGAAGAACTTCTTTATGCTAAGGGTTGCCAAAATCTGGAATGGACTTCTAAGGTAGGTGGTACTCTCTTCTACCTTGGGGGTCTTTAAGAGGAAGCACCTGGCTTTGGCTGTCCTGCCCAGCACTCTTTTCTGCCCAGGGCAGGGGATCAGACTGATTGCTAAGGTCCCGTCCAACTCAAGCATCTATGAATCTGTGAATATACAACAAAATAAAATTCAACTAAAACAAAAGGTAAGATGCTACACCTCTGAAAGAAAAAAAACAGATGCTCACATAAACTACAGGGGGACAAAAGTTCAAGAATACACTCAACATGAACCACCAAGGCGATGCTGTCATAAGAAAAGGAAATACCCATCTGCACTGCATTAACAAAAACATTGTGGACGGAGCTACACATGTGCCCGACTGCACAGATACTGTGCAATCATTTCATACTTGCTAAAGCAGGTACTGAAATGCTAAAGCAAGTCTTCCTCCTCCACCTTCTAAAGCAAGTACTAAATGACTGCAATATCCACCAGTACTGCACAGTCCTGGTGGTGCGCAGGTTGTTTCCAACCCTACATAGGAGCTAACTGCTACTATGCAGTAGTGGCGGCATCATGGTTAGTGCCCGCTATATCACAGTAGCGATAAGCTATATCGCCATAGCATATCACAACAGTGAAGCAGCCTGTCATGTACATGTGCCCTGTATGAAGGGCATAAGAGGCGATAATGCCACTTTATCGCTGGTTAGACCTCAGATTGAATACTGGGTCTGGTTTTGTGCACCACTTTTCAAGAAGGGTGGAGAGTAACTAAAGAGGATCCAGAAGAGAGAAATGACAATGATAAGAACTGGAAAACAAGTCATAGGAGAAAAAGTTGAAGAAACAAAACATGCTTATTTTGAAGAAATAAGGGGAGGCAATAACAACAATTTTCAGCTATTTGAATGGCTACCAAAAGAGATGGAAAAAGTTTGCTCGATTGCCACAAAGAGTAGGGCTTAAGGAAACTGATTTAAACTACACTAAAGCAGAACTAGATTATATCTCAGGAGAAATGCCTTAACAGTAAGACAGTGGAACAGTCATACAGAGGAAAGCTGTGGAATACAATTTTCAAAGAAAGGCTAGATAAACATCTATCTGGGATGGTTAGAAATAATGAATTCTGTATCCATGCAGGGGGTTGAACTAGATGTTCTCTGAAATACCTTCCAAGACTATAAATATGATACTATTTTGTGCTGCAAGTTCTGCCTCTTAATTTCAGACGCAGTTGGGGACAGTGGCAGATGTAGCCAGCAGATACCTATCAGTACTTTGCCTATTAATTGGAACACATTACCATTAACAATATAATAAGCCTTTTTGAAACAAGAATCTTTTAAATATCTACTTAGATTCATTGAGCTTTGAATCAGGGTGAACCAGTAAATGTTAAACTTCCTCTTTAATTACTTCTTAGGCCTATTCAATAGTACCAAAATGGAAAGTACTGCAAGACCTATTCAAACAAACACTCTTTAGTTTGTACTCACCTAATGAACACAAAACAGGAAATTATTTTCTGTAAATTATTATTCTACTTATGTGCTTAATATTAAAGCTGAAGTAGGCAAAAACAAAACAAAACAGAAAAGCCTGCCTCATTAATAGCAATGGTAAAAAAATATATACACTTGAGTTTCCCAGTGAAAAGCTCCCCTAATGGCTTTGTGTAGCCTAACTTTCAATGCAAACTAGAAGAGATTGGTAATACTGTAATGCCAGATTGTCTGGTAGCTAATCAGTAATGTAGGGATGTCCCAGAACACCAAAGGCAAAGTAGAAGCAGTGACTTCCAGTTGCTACCATGTTCACAATTATGAATGCACAGCTACCAAAAGCATCCAGTTTCCTCCACTTACCTCCTCCAAGTCGACACCCAAGGTGGTTTCCCCTATTGCCCGTCCCCCGACCCCACTGCACCACTCAGTAGCTTTTCTTGTATAGATCCAGGAGAACTATGATGATTAGACTACCAAAAGGATTTTCAACAGAGTTACACAAAAGGCAGCAACCCATTCCTTTAGGAAAAAGGAAACTATTTACCTACTACAATGTACCTAGTCACTACATCTCTACAAAGTCAGAATGACTGCATAAGAATCTAAATCGAAGAAAAAGCACCCTTTAGTGTTATTGAACTATTCATTCTTTTGTATATGTTAATTTGTTTCTTGTGATATATTGCATGTAAAAAAACCAGAAAGACTGAAGATTTTGCAAACCATTTGAAAACACTCACTGCAGCTGATCTCATATAGATAATTGCTATGAACAGGCTGAAGTTTTGTTGGGGGGAAAAAGTTGTTATTACAGCTGACTCAGATTTGCTCAATGCGAACAGACAGCTGAGTGGAAAAACCTGAAATTTAGGTTCCTAAAAAAACACCAAGATAGGTTTATTTCTCCAACTTTGAAGAAAAGTGTGTGAATTATGATATTCCTGGCATATGCTGGTAATTCCTCCCTCTGATAACTGTAAGACTACCAGTTTTCCATTCTGTAGGAAAATGTCATTAGAGAATTTTTTTCTGGATATATTTAGGATAAATCCAGCTTTGCAGAACAAGCTTGAAAATGACTCATGTCCTGTAATATCATTGCTTTCTTAAGAAAGGAAATAAATAAGACCTGGAACTTGATATTGAAATAAAAAAGAGAAAAAAAAGTATGAATCAGTCCTTCGGCATATTAAGAAAGTATGTTAAGATCATACATTAATCTTCATAGCTAAAACAACATGAAATTCTTAACTATTATTATAACATAAATCTGGATAAATGGTCTTATTATTGTTAAGAGTTTTAAATTTCACTTTGAGCACCTTTGCATCATCTCCAGAATTATGAAAAAGTGGCTTTGTTTTGTCCATTATCTTCTATGATATCTTTATAAAGATATTTCAGGAGGTTCTACAATAAATATATACAGCCTCTCTTATTTTAAAGTCATTTTGTTTTATGGGCTGATTTTTCATTAGAGCAGGTTTGTCCACATAGTGGTCTGAAGGCTTCAAGCAACTCAAGAAGGGTTAAGTTGTGTTCCCATGCTCTTGCCCCTAACACTCTGGAGGCAACAGGAACTAAAATCTCCAGGATTCCCTCTCTCCCCTGTTGCTGCTTCCTGTTTCTACCCCATGGGGTGGAGCACAGTAGCAGAGTAGAAGAGGCCAAGGCCTCTTGGGAGTGTGGTATATCTAATGGGGTTAGGGATATGCAGCATCCATGTGCCCATGCAGTAGAATGATGGGGTGAATGCATGCAGTGCAGCAATTGTGGGGCAGAAGTAGTGCTTGCATGAGCACATACTGCAGCAGGACCAGTGTCTGTGTTGCATCTAGCCTGAGGGCCTGTACCTTGCCTCAGTGTGGGGGCCCCCACTGATGTGTCCTGTTGGGTATGTGGCCCTAGCTGCATGGAAGCTGAAGATCCCTGCACTACTGATTGCCAGAACAATTACAATTTGATAAACAAGAAAAAATAGATTCTGCATATAAGCTGTGCTTTACTATTGATAGTGTTATGCTCAATACTAGTTAAACAAAGACAGCCTTTAACTTCAGCCCCAAAGATTTTTCAATTCTGACAATTTAACGGAAGAAAAAAATAATTTGGATTTTTATTAACATCTTCAAATAAAATAGTCAGTGTAGAAACACGTAGTAAAGGGTCCATAACTGCTGCAATATACGCCAGGCTCTCTTTTATGTCTCAGTGGGTGACTGTACCTGAAAAATGTGCTTTTCTGACTTTTCTTGGAGAATTTTGGTTGTTACTAAATGGGCATAGTGTACCTTGATCATGAATATGTAGCACTGTATACTCCTAAAACACTTTGCCAGCTGGACTTTCTTGAATTGGATTAAACTGTAAAGTGAATAAAACAAATGAATACACAAACTGCATTCTGAACCTCTGTCATTTGTTTCAAGGGATAATGTGATAGTCAACAGCCTGAAGGTTGTTCTGCAATTTCTAGATAGAATAAATTTACAATTTTTAGCAAAGAAAAATTAACCATAAGCTTAGCAATCTTAAAGTTGTGAGTTCACAGTCTTAATGAAATTGTTCTCCACTGGTTGTACCTTTGCTGAATGTTTTACTAATGCATATTACAACTGTTGTTCTTCTGTACTTTTTTCTTTTTTAGAATTAACTTTGCATAAACACTTTGTCACTCTGCCTTCAGCATACATTTTCCCTACATTTTTGGCCATCTTGAATGGTTTGTTCCATTTTAGCATTCTTCCCATTTAATTACAAACAATGCAGTAACTGTGGGGAAAGGTATTAAAAAGTAAATAGAAGAACCTGCAAGAATCTCCAATTGGTAAAAGCAACTTGAGAAGGAGCTAAATCAGAAACTAGTCAGCAGTTAAAGAACTTTCTGATTTTGTTATTGGATCTTCTCTACCTTGTGTGATTGGCTATTTCCTACAGTGTTCTATCCCCCAGGCCATTCTACCTGAGATCCCCTCCACATCTATGCCTCTTCTATGCTGCCCTGTTATCTTCATCCCTGTTCTTTCATTGTCCCTTCTCTCTTTATTATTCTTTCTATTAAGTTTATGCATTTCTGAAAAAAAAAGAAAAACGAATACGTTAATGTAAGGAACTTCATCATTTGCTACATTGGCATTGTTCATTCTACTGTGTTTTCTAACTCTTTTCCCTGACCCAGGAGAAAATTCTCCACATTACTGTCAAGATAGATAAAATAATTTGCCAGCAATTTTTTTGTGAAAACGAGGGCTAGGCCAATTGAAATAAGTTTGCTTACAGTAGTGATTGCAACTAGTTTGAGATGCCCAAAGTAGCTTTAGCATTGGTCCTGTTTCTACAGGTGGGCTACTATATCATTTGCAGAAAACCACCCTAAACTTTACAGGAAATTAGCCCCAGGTAATCCCTGAGTGGTATCCAATTTAGATGGTGTAAAGCTAGCTCAGGTATGTTGACACTAACCGCAATCATTTCTCTCATCCCAAGGTAGAAATTATGCAGCTGCGATATACCTACTTAGATCAAAACCCCTTCAAGGGAAGGATTGCCCACTTCCCTCTGTGAATTATGTAGCAAGGCTTGATTTTTTGTTGGCTTTTAGGTACTGCCATAATAAATATGAGTAACAATTATTATGGGGCTCCTTTTGTCCTCTTCTATACCTTCATCATGAACTTAGAAGGCAGGTGTGCCTATTCTATATTTAAGTAGAAGTCCTTGATTTCAGAAAGAGGACTTAATTGTTTATTTATTGGACTTTTTTAGAAATTTAGGCTATTTTTAATTAATGTTCTGCACCTAATAAGGCAACTGTAAAGTATCATAGTATGTATCTGATGTAGAGGTGGCTCTACAGAAATATATATTCATATTTCTACACTGTCAGGTAAGGGTATTATGGCCACCTGTTCTGAACACGAAAAGGGGATTTATCTTGTTTACTAAGCAAATATTACCAAATTAAACTGCTGACCTTACCTATCCTTCAGTTTCTTCTTAGTTCGGCCCCCTCTCTATTTACTCTGTTTCTTCCTCTTACTATTTTGCCTCTAATCATGAGCTCCTCCAGAAATGTCAGCCTCAATGCTCTGACTGCATCCCCTGCTATAACTGCCTCCATTACCTTCCTTCCATTGATAAGGGTCTTTTAAAGCCCAGACTTCAGGACATAAGATCATTATCCAATTCCTTTTCAATTTATCTGAAGGACCTACTTCTATCATCATGACTACAAGAATACATCATGACTATAAGAATATTGTTAACTAATAGTAAGTAGAAGAAAAGAAGAAGAGGAATCTACACATTCAAGCAAAAGAAGTAGAAAAAGAAAAATAGGTATGGAAGAGAACAAGCTTCTGGTGTGGGGTACTATATATGAACTTTTAACTTTACAATTTACTCCTTTCTTTCATCCAAACTAATAAGCTAGAGAAACTGCATTTTAGGGCATACTTCAAGCCCATTTACTTCCTCAGTTCTGGAGGGGAAGGTGAGAATAAAAGGAAAGTTAATATTTGTGAATCCTCCATGGTATTTTGCACATCCGTTTTCATCACCAATTAATTATATCCTGGGTTAGAAAGTGGACATACTGCTGGTGTGACTGCAGTTGTATCTTTAATTCCTGGTAAGAATACTTGGAACAGAATAAGCATCATTTAAAGATATATTTTAAAGAGAAATAAATGTTTAAAAGAGTGCTGAGAGTGCATCACACTATGGGTACTCCTGTAAATACAAACACTAATTACTTTTAAAGGTCACAATTGAAACTACAGACCCATTGAGTAATGCACAATAAATGGAAATAGTGGCTGACAAAGGCAATTTACTCACATTTGAGCTTCTGTCATTTCTGAATTCCTATTTGCTGCTTACTGATTTACTGGATATTTTAATAAATGCTCCCTCCTTTGGAGTACAAAACAAAGCAAAAACCAAAAATAACAGTCTGCATGAAGTATATTCTCTTTAAAGAAAAGGATCTACTAAACAGTTTTTTTCTTTATGAATTTTAATGCTGTAGTCATGAATACAAAACCAGTGAACTAGTGTGAACTTTATGTGTGAACTAGAAAAGGGAAATATTTAAGAAAACTATTGGGATCATAGACAACAAGCCCAAGTCTTATCATCATATTATTGCTTTTCAAGCATTTTTTTCAGTGAAAACATGGGCTAGCACAATTAAAATAAGCATGCTTAACCACCAAGGTGTTAATAAGAATCCTTGATTATTAACAGCAACTTCCATTTACAAATAAGCTGCTGTTCTTGAGAATTTTTCCACTCCCTAACACCAGGTTTCTGGGTGTTAATGAAGAAGATATATACTGCTTCCTTCCTCAAACCCTGATACCTCATAACTCTTTGGTCCATTTACAACTCATTTTTCATACTATTTCATGGCAAGAACAGAAGCTGGTTGTGTATATTTTGAACAGACATTTCTGATGGTATCAGTCCAAGTCTAGAATACTTGCAGTCATACAAGCTGTTCTACTGACTCTAGTGAAACTCCTCACCTATCCAAAGCCTTCAGAACTTGACCTTGGGTAGGATTAGCAGGAAAAAAGGGTGAAGGGACTTACATCAAGCTTCCCAAAGGAATGTAGATATCTAAATCCCATTTATATTATGGGCTTATAAATGGCACTAAGTGGCTAAAAATAAGAAACAGGCAGCTGTATTGGAACTAAGTGGAATTTAGGCAATCAAATACCAAAAAGCTATGCAAACTGGCTCTGTCCACTAATTTCACTGGGTGCCCCAATTTGGGACTGCGGACTTCATTGGGCACCTATGTTTGGTTTTCTCTATATGCTCAGACACAATTCCATTTGAGTGCCTAGGTACCTATCTCCCACCTAAGCTCTATTAGAATCCAAAATGTTGGTAGGAGAAGGCTAAACAATACTTGAGTTCTTGAAAGGGCCCTATCCATTAGGTGTCTTTGGAATATGCCTAAGTCACATGAATAACACTGAGATCATCACTGATACTTGATGACTTTCACTCAAAATCATTGGAAGGTTCCCACTTTTTGCGTATCATAATGGCTTGAGTACTCATTCAGGAAGTGGAAGCTTTGAGGTGTGGACCCTCCTCAGCCTAAGAGTATTCAAACCAATATATCCTGCCTCTTGGAAGAGGCTCCTAAACACAAGCTTATAAATCCACTGGGCATCTGAGAATGTAGGAATCATAAAGCCAAAAGGAAAGCAAGCAAGAGGAAGCCAAGGTCTATAGCTCACTGACTAGGGCATTCCTCTGGACAGAGAGAGACCTGAGTTCCAGCCCCTAATACCATGCTTATTTCTGTTTTATAACCAATGTCTAATGCAAATAGGCAAAGTCCTAGGAGCAGGGACAATAAATCAGGTTCAACCAGTTTCTAGTGAAAACTAGGGGTGCACCGATAAAGATTTTCTTGGCCAATATCGATTGCCAATTATTAACCAGTCATATCAATCAACACTGATCCAATAGCCAATTTACAGGAATGCAGCCAGGCAACATGCAGAGCAGCATCCAGCTGGTAAGTCTGTGGGGGTGGGAAAAGGGAAGTGAGGGAGGAGGCAGATAGAGGCCCCCACAGTGATGGAGGGAGTGGGGCAGGGCCAGGGGCAGGGACTGGGGAAGGCATTGCCCAGCCAGGGTGGTCAATGTGACCCTGGGGCTGGGGCTGGGAGTGGGATGGAGCCATGGACAACTCATCCAGGGGACATGGGAGGGTGAGGAAGGGGAAGGATCCCCACTGCTATGCATACCCCCAGGGGAGGCATGGGGGGCATGCACCACCCTGTATTTGTGTGCAGGGCAGAGGCGGGCTGTCTGCTGAGGACTCAGGGTCAGGAGCTGTGCCATTCTCTTCCTGGCACATGGCATTTATCGGTGACATTATCAGGTCCACTGGCCAAAAAAGCTGATAGCCATTGATGTTAATTTTCCTTGTCTCAGTGCTTACCAGATATGGCACTGATATGTCAGTGCACCTCCAGTGAAAACACAAAATATTCATTATTTTACAAAATGGTGCTATAGAATGTAATAGAAAATATTCATACTCATTACATACATTTAAAGAACCACCCAAATTCTACAGGTTTTTAAAGAGTAGTTTCTGTAAAACACTTCCCAGCAGAGGAGTCCTGGGAAGTAAAGGCATCCTCCTCATGAGGAAAGATAAATCCCTGTTTGTAAGCTTCTGGACAGGGCTTTAAACCAAGATTGTTGGGGGACGGGAATACACAAATCCAAACATGTCCAAGGACCAACATACAAGGAAGCCCTGTAGATAGAGACACTGGGAGAGTCATTTTTTTGGGAGTAGTTTGAGGGAATAGTTCTCCATCAGCAGACCAGGAATACAAGGAATTCAGTAAGAGGACTCAGGTATCTATATACTAATGCCAGGAGCATGGGGAATAAGCAGGAGGAGCTAGCCCTCCTACCCTACAATGTGCATTATGATCTAGCAGGGCTTTATAGACATCTGGTGGGACTCCTCACATGACTGGAGAATAGCTATAGAGGGTTACACCCTGAAAAGAAGGGACCAGAGGGATAAGAAAGGTGGAGGTGTTGCTCTCTATGTGAAAGAGCAATACACCTCCTTGGAGGCCATCAGCTCCAAAAAAGGCCTGCTTGAAACCCTCTGGGTCAAGTTGCGGGGGTGGGGAGGAGTGCAGCAAGAGAAATCTAATTATAGGTGTATACTACAGATCACCAAACCAGGGAGAGGAACTGACCAGGAACTGACTGAGGCATGGGCATGTGACATGGTTGGATCAGCTATGATCCTTCCTGACCTTTGTCGAGGAGCTCTTCCTGACTTAGGAGGTGCATGGGCCAACCAGAGGTGATGCTCTGCTAGACTTATAGTTTCATAGTTGGTAGGGTCAGAAAGGACCCAAGCAGATCATCAAGTCTGACCCCCTGCCATGGCAGGAAAAAGTACTGGGGTCAAACAACCCCAGCAAGGTGGTCATCTAGCTTCCTCTTAAAGACCCCCAGGGTAGAAGCCAGCACCACTTCACTTGGAAGTTGGTTCCGGATCCTAGCCACCCTGACAGTGAAGTAACGCCTTCTGATGCCTAGTCTGAATCTATCCTCTGCCAGCTTGTGACCATTATTTGTAGTCACTCCTGATAGTGCTTGGGGGAACAGGGACTCCCCCAATGCCTGCTGGTCCCCCATTTACTAGTTTGTAAACAGACACTAGATCCCCCCTCCCGAGCCTTCATAGATAGATTCATAGATTCATAGATGCTAGGGTCGGAAGGGACCTCAATAGATCATCGAGTCCGACCCCCTGCATAAGCAGGAAAGAGTGCTGGGCCTACATTACCCCAGCTAGATACACATCCAACCTTCTCTTGAATACCCCCAGGGTAGGGGAGAACACCACCTCCCTTGGGAGCCCGTTCCAGACCTTGGCCACTCGAACTGTGAAGAAGTTCCTCCTAATATCCAATCTAAATCTGCTCTCTTCTAGCTTGTGGCCATTATTTCTTGTAACCCCCGGGGGCGCCTTGGTGAATAAATACTCACCAATTCCCTTCTGTGCCCCCCTGACGAACTTATAGGCAGCCACCAGGTCGCCTCTCAACCTTCTCTTGCGGAGGCTGAAAAGGTCCAGTTTCTCTAATCTCTCCTCGTAGGGCTTGGCCTGCAGGCCCTGAACCATACGAGTGGCCCTTCTCTGGACCCTCTCCAGGTTATCCGCATCCTTCTTGAAGTGCGGCGCCCAGATTTGCTTGCAGAACTCCAGCTGCGGTCTGACCAGCGCCTGATAGAGGGGAAGTATCACCTCCTTGGACCTATTTGTCATGCATCTGCTGATGCACGATAAAGTGCCATTGGCTTTTCTGATGGTTTCGTCACACTGCCGACTCATGTTCATCTTGGAGTCCACTAGGACTCCAAGATCCCTTTCCACTTCCGTGCCACCCAGCAGGTCATTTCCTAGGCTGTAGGTGTGCTGGACATTTTTCCTCCCTAGATGCATTTTTCCTTCCCTCAGCCTCTCCTCGTAGGGCCTGCCCTGCTGCCCCCTGATCATGCGAGTGGCCCTCCTCTGGACCCTCTCCATGTTATCCACATCCCTCTTGAAATGCAGTGCCCAGAACTGGACACAGTACTCCAACTGCGGCCTGACCAGTGTCGCATAAAGGGGGAGAATCACCTCCTTGGACCTGCTTAAGATGCATCTGTGGATGCATAACAAGGTATGGTTGTCCCACTCAATAATGATTCCAAGATCCTTTTCTGCCTCTGTACTGATGAGAAGGGAGTTCCCCAGCCTGTAGGTATGCTGCTGGTTTTTCCTCCCCAGGTGCAGCACCTTGCATTTTTCAGTGTTGAAACCCAACCTGTTCTCATCCACCCACCCCTGTAACCTGTCTAGGTCCAATTGCAGCCAATTCCTCTGTTCTAGCATGCCCACTTCCCCCCATATCTTAATGTCATCTGTGAATTTGAACAGGGTGCTTTTTACTGCCTCATCCAAGTCACTGATGAAGATGAAAACTATAGGCCAGTTGCCTAATCCTAGGCAAGCTGTTTGAGAAAATTATGCTGGCACACATCCAGGAGGGGCCAGCAGGGGACTGCATGCTTAGGGGCAACCAACACAGGTTCATCAGTGGCAGGTCCTGTCAGACCAACCTGGTTGCCTTCTATGATCAGATTACCAGATCATTAGATGCAGGGGTAGCAGTGGACATAGCCTCCCTGGACTTCTGGAAGGCATTTGACACTGTCTCTCACCCCGTCCTCATTAAGAAACTGGGGGACTGTGGTGTCAACACCCACACAGTCAATTACGTAGCCAACTGGCTGGAGGGCCGTACCCAGAGGGTGGTAGTGGATGGGTCCTTCTCAACCTGGAAGGACGTGGGCAGTGGGGTTCCGTAGGGTTCGGTCCTCGGGCCCGCACTGTTCAACATCTTCATCAGTGGGGGGATAAGGGGGTAAAAAGCACCCTGTTCAAATTTGCTGATGACACTAAGATGTGGGGGGATGTTGGCACACTAGAAGGAAGCATCAGGCTTCAATCAGACCTAGACAAGCTACAAGGGTGGGCGGATGTGAATAGGATGGGATTCAACACAGACAGGTGCAAGGTGATACACCTGGGGAGGAAGAACCAGAACCATACCTACCGGTTGGGCAACTCCCCTCTTGTCAGCATGGAGGCGGAAAAGGATCTTGGAGTCATCACTGACTCCAAGATGAACATGGGCCGGCAGTGTGGGGAGGCAGTCAGGAAGGCCAACCATACCTTGTCATGCATCCACAGATGCATCTCAAGCAGGTCCAAAGAGGTGATCCTCCCCCTCTGTGTGGCACTGGTCAGGCTGCAGCTGGAGTACTGCGTCCAGTTCTGCGTGCCACACTTCAAGAGGGATGTGAACAGCATTGAGAGGGTCCAGAGGAGGGACACTCACATAATCAGGGGACAGCGGGGCAGGCCGTATGAGGAGAGGCTACGGGACCTGAACCCGTTCAGCCTCCAAAAGAGAAGGCTGAGGGGGGATCTAGTGGCCTGTTATAAATTAGTCAGGGGGATCAGCAGGCATTGGGGGAATCACTACTCCCCCGTGCACTGCCAGGAGTGACCAGGAATAACGGTCACAAGCTGGCAGAGGGCAGGTTTAGGCTAGATATCAGGAAGCGCTACTTCACAGTCAGGGCGGCTAGGATCTGAAACCAACTTCCAAGAGAAGTGGGGCTGGCTCCTACCCTGGGGGTTTTTAAGAGGAAGTTGGATGAACATCTTGCTGGGGTCATTTGACCCCAGTATTATTTCCTGCCATGGCAGGGGGTCAGACTAGATGATCTACTCAGGTCCCTTCTGACCCTAAAAACTATGAAACTATGAAACTATGTTGAACAGTGCAGCCCAAGGACCGAGCCCTGGGGGACCCCACTGCCCACATACCTCGAAAATGACCCATCCACCACCACTCTCTGGGTTCAGCCCTCCAGCCAGTTAGTGACCCATTTGACTGTGTACGTGTCGACACCACACACCACAGTCCCCTAGTTTTTAATGAGAATGGGGTGAGAGACACTGTCGAAGGCCTTCCTAAAGTCCAGGAAGACTACGTCTTGTTGTCCTTGATCTGGGTAGTTAGTCCCAGTTCCATCTCCACCTTGGCCTTCCTGACCGCCCCCCTGCGGCCCCAAGCAACCGAGGTATAGTCTTCATGCAAGAGATGTGCATGAAACATGGTTGTTCCTTAAGGACACAATCCTTAAAGTACAAAAAGAAGCCTATTCCCATGTGGAGAAAAGGTAACATAAGGGCTGGGAAGCCCTCTTGGCTAAACACAGAATCATGTTCCTCTTAAGAAAAAAGAAAGAGGCTTATAAACAATTTTAGCTCAGGGCGAGCCCCAAGGAGGACTATTCCATGACAGCTCACATTTGCAGGGAACAGATAAGACAGGCTAAAGCAGTGACTGAACTTAGATTAGCAACAGGAATCAAGGACAAAAAGTCCTTCTTAAGGTACATAGGGAACAGGAGGGACTGTGGGGCCATTGCTCAAGAACCCAGGAGAGCTGGTTACTGATACCCAGGAGAAAGCTAAACTCCTGAATGACCTCTTTGCCTTGGTCTTTCAATGGACCAAGGGAAAAACCACACCAGGTGGAGTAGAGCATGAGCATGGTATGAATAATTGCCTCCCTACACCATAGAATTGGTGTATGACCAATTAAAAAAATTAGACATATATAAGTAAATGGGACTAGATGATCTTCGTCCGACAGTGCTGAAGAAGCTGACCAAAGTCATTGCAGAACCCCTAGTGAATCTCTTCCACAACTCATGGCACTCTGGAGAAGTCCCTGAGGACTGGAAGAAGGCCAGTGTTGTGCCCATCCACATGAAGGGCAGGAGGGAGGATCCAGGTAACTGCAGGCCAATCAGCCTAACTTCCATCCTAGGGAAAATCCAGAAAATTTAATCAAGGAGTCTATGTGTAATAAGCTTGCAGAAGGTAAGATTGTGAATGACAGCCAGCATGGCTTCATTGAGGACAGATCTTGCCTTACCAACCTAATCTTCTTCTATGACCAGGTAACTTGCCATCTAGACATGAGAGAGCAGGTTGACATTGCATACTTTGACTTCAAAAGGCCTTTGATCTAGTATCCTACAATGGCCTCGTGAGAAAATTGGAGGATTGTAGGTTTAATATCAAGACAGTCAGGTGGGTGAGAAACTGGAACCCAGAGAGTCGCAGTGAAAGGACATGTGTCATCCTGGTGAGAAGTGGGCAGCAGTGTCCCACAGGGGTCAGTACTCAGTCCAGTACTTTTCAACATCTTTATTAATGATTTGGATGTGGGGGTGAAGAGCTCACTGGCCAAGTTTGAGGATGACACCAAGTTATAGGGAAGTATGGTCATGCTTGACGATAACCTACAGATACAGATGGACCTAGAAAGGCTAGGAAGTTGGGTGGATTGGAACCTGATAAATTTAATGTTGAAAAATGTGATATGCTTCACGTCAGGACAAGCAACCCCCAACACACCTACAGGCCTGGTGGCACCAAACTGACTAGCACCATGAATGAAAGGGACCTCAGGGTAATAATAAACCACAGTATGAATATGAGCTGGCAGCACAATGCTGTACCAAGTAGGGCAAATAGTACTCTGGCATGTATCAATCGATACATCTCCAGCAAAACCAAGGAGGTGATTCTTCTGCTCTACGCAGCACTGGTGAGACCACAGCTGGAGTACTGCATCCAATTCTGGGCACTACACTTTAACAAGAATGTGGACAAGCTTGAGAGAGTCCAAAGAAGAGCCACTCAGATGATCAGAGTCTTAAAAGGGAAGTCATATGAGGAAAGGGGATCTGAGGGATCTGGGACTCTTTAGCATGAGGAAAAGAAAGTTGAGAGGGGACCTGGTAGCAGCTTACTGCTATACTAGGGGAATACATCAAGGGCTCTGTAAGCAACTGTTCACCAGGGTACCCGAAGGGAAGACCAGGAGTAATGGCCACAAACTCCTGGAAGATCGATTCAGGCTCAACATTAGGAAAAACTTCTTCACAGTCAGTGTCCAGGCTTTGGAATAAGCTCCTTCCAGAGGTGGTGCAATCATCTACCCTGGAAATCTTCAAGAGGAAAATAGAGAGTCACCTTGCTGGGGTCACCTGACCCCCAGTTATCTTTCTGGCCTGGTACAAGGGCTGGACCCGATGATCTTCTGAGACAGATCCTTACAATCTATGAATCTATAATGGTATCACCTATTCTATTTGATTTTTTTTTTCCATGAGGATACAATTTTGACTTAACACCAATTGATGAAAGGTGGCTTCCAATGAGATTTGCTTCATGATTTGGAGTACAGGTAAAACCTGTTTTGCTATAACACCCATTTTACATAGATACCCAATTTTACTTCATGCTAAGTGAGTTTTGTTATAATGCTCGCGGGCATTGTAGTGCTGGCACTGGAACTGGCACCAATCCTAACAGCCTGATTCTGGTGATTTTGGTGGCTTTAGAAAGTGAAAAGTGAAAGTGAAATTTGGTTTTGCTTAACACTCATTTTTTCAGGAATTAATTAAGAGCACTAAGCAGGGGTTGCCTGTACCTGGAAATCCAAGCTTAAAATGGAACTCTGAAGTCATGTATACACATGCATTAATGTGTTGTAATTACAGTGCATTAAGTTTAGTACCTGTAAGAATAAGTATTAAATTAATGTGCCATAATGGGTGGTATTGCACAGTAGCACCAGCACACGTCTTTTCCTTGACACTAACGCACAGCAGACTAATTCTACTGTGCATTATCGCATTAGCACAATGTTTGCTGTGATGCACTAATGTGCAGTATAATTAGTCTACTGTGCTTCTAGCATGTCATATTGATGGATCCTGAAGTGTATCTACTAATTAGCTCTGTAGTTAGGCATCACCATCTATACATGTGCTAGTATTAGGGTGCAAAAAACTAATTTACTCCACCATAAGATAGTACCATCAGAGACAGTACTTACAGTAGAATAATAAGCTGCACTGAAACGCACATGTAGACAATGACCAGGCAGGGACCAGGCTCCTGGCTGCTGCCTGGCCACATGGCTCCACATGTTTGGCACCCTAGTGCCCCAGCTATCCCCTTTGTCACCCTCTTCTGCTGTCTGGAGCCCGGGACTAACATCATGAGCCTGCTGCTAACTTGGGCCAGCTCCACTCTGGATCAAAGTGCTGCTATCTGAGGCACACATGTAGACATTGTGCCCAGAACTAGTGTACTCTGGATGAAACAGCTCTGGAGTTTATTGCTTTTCCTTAATTAATTGCTTGTGTAGATGCACCATGAAAGCCTAAATCCAAACTAGGGCTTGCACTAACATCTTCTAGCTTGGACTACTCTGCCTGTGCAAAAAAGACCTCAGTGATAATCAGTACAATCACAGGGGATGGACCTCACAGATCAAAACCAGGGTTGTTGCCATAATTTTCATATCTCATCTTAGAACCCAAGTCAATTAAATGTGCTAAGTCTGACTTGGCATTGTCAAATTTTCAATATTAAAAAAAAAAAAAATTCTTGGAAAAAACCCCCAAATTATTTAGTTGTTTTGTTTTGTTTTCCACATAGGTCTGTAGGAATTAACATAACATACATAATCAGGCATGTTATATTGCACTACATGGGCATCTCCATACATGCAAGCATGTGCACTTAAAGCAGCTCAAATAGAAGCAGTACAACTTTGAGCCAGGGCTTTTTGCTGCCACACATGTGCCCGGATATGCACTTTGGTGTGCAGCAAATTGTGTCACCTGGGTTAAAATAACCCTGCCTGCCTCCTCCCGGATCTGCATCCAGGGGGAGCTAGAGCCCAGGGCTAGCACCTGTGCTGGCCCCATCAATAAAAAAGCTGCCCTGGCAAGTAGCTCAGTGCTATTTACTCTCAGGAACTTCTGGGGACTGGCCAACTGGTATCGGGAGACACTAGCCCTTGTGGCAGCTGGACTTCTGAAGCACCCCTGAGAATTCTCTACACCCTCTACCCACTGCAGCAGTCTGGCAGTGGAGGCTGCTGCCTGGCTGTGACCTGCTGCCACCTGCAACAGCATGTGGCCCCAAGGCTGCATGCCTGCCAGACCCAGATGGGAACTGCATGGCCAGTAGAGGCACCTGCCCCTCTGGGCCAACTGCCAGCAGGCTGTGGCTGCATAGTTGGCTTTATGCGGCACTACTGTCATGTGTGCCCTTGCCCGGCCATCTGGGCAGCTATCACCCGGAAGATGTTCCCATTTAGTGGCCTGCTTTGAACTGTCAAAGCATGTCCTCCTGGCCCTAAGTGGCTAGGAGGTCAGCCACCTCTAGCTGGATTCCAGGTGCTTGCCCTGACCAGGATCTTCTGCCTGGTTCTTGCCACTGGTCTCTCTAGCAGGAATTCCAGTGTTCCTTATTTAAAACCTGCAAAATCTCTGAAAAAAAAATCCCATATTCACTGTTTAAAACACGCCAAAATCCATGTTCCTCCCCAATTAAAACAAAAGACCACTCTATAGGTAGATAGATAGATAAATAGATAGATAGATAGATAGATCTATATATAGAGAGAGGAAGAGATCAGTTAGGCAATGTTTTATTGATTTACAATTGTAAAGCAACTTGGAAGCCTACCAGTGCCTCCATCATCATAATAAAATAATTTCTACTTATTTATGCAGTTTGGCATTGACTCTGAGCTTCTCTGTCATATAAAAATCAGAGCTGCCACTACCCCCTTCACTCATCAGGATGTACAGAGCTGAGCAGCACTGATATGCCACTGTCCTTTCCCTGCCTTTGCCCCTCACTCTCAACCCAGAACTCACCCCGCCACCCCATTCCCCTCACTCCCGCCCCACAGGGCCAGGAATGTGGGCGAGAGGTTTTTGGGGTGGCTTGGGGTTGTGGGGCTTGTGGATGGATTGTGGGGGGAGTGTGGGTGTAGAGGGGGCTACAAGGGGGGGCTGCTCAGAAGGGGTGGGTCCCCTGTCCCCCGCAGGGCACAGCCTCCCTGCACACCACATGGATTTCCCCCCCACAGCAGCCACATGCCCCCCACAGAGGTCACATCAACTGGGACCTGGCTTCATGCCGGGTAAGTAGGGGATAGGGGGAGCTGGAGGAGCAGATGGGGACTACTGAGGGTGCAGGAGACCATAGAGGGGCAACTTGGGAGGGGTGGGTCTGCCAACCTGCCTGGCTGGCTGTGGCCTGCTTGCCTCCCCCCTGCCTGCCTGCAGCCCCCATGCATGCTCCCTTGTTTGGCTGCAGCCCCCCTGCACCCTCCCCACCCAGCTCCAAACTTCCCCACAGCTTAGCAGCAATAGCAGCCATCCTCTTGGCCTTGTAGCACAGCCCTCTTGCACAATGGGGGGGGTGGGCAGCATGGCTTGGCCCCAGCTGCCAGGTATCTGTGTGGCCTCTGCCACAGTGCACTGCTGCAGCTTGGCATGGTGTAGCACAGTGCAGCATGAAGCAGAGCTGTGTGATTTCAGGCAGCTCCAGGCTGTCACCAAGGACTGTGCACCACTTGCAGGGACTGCTGGCCACACCATCCCAGGTCCTGCATGCACAGAAGTGGCCTGGCTGGATGACACAGGGAGGACAGATGACTCTGTGGAGGACCAAGCCTCTGGTTGCCTCAGGCCATGGTCCTGTGCCCTGCTCCAGTTTTTTCTGCTGTGAATCTTTCTGACCCCTTGATATCCAGGGGTCTAATTGTGCCCCTGTGCTGCATACTTGCAAGTGCAAGTGCCTCTTGCAGCAGCTCAAAGGGCATTGAGATACTGTGAGATGCACATTTGCACTTGTGTGGATGCACCCCATGAGGTTATTTGAATTGGGTGCTTTTATATAATGTGGATATCACTCCCAATACTGTGGCATGATAAATCATATCATCATAGGCAATTACTGTCACATTAAAGTTCAATTCCAAATGCTGGTTAAATCTCAGTGAATTTGCCATTTACAAAGGTGATAAAAGGTAAAGCCTTACCGGTACATCAGCCAACATTTAAGCAGAACAAATTCTTACCTCACAAAACCTGAGAGACTAACAGCTAGGAAGGATAATGTGAAAAACCAGAGTGAGGAAGGGGGTTGTTCTGCCTGAATATTGGTACTCCCAGATCTAAAACAACAGTACAGGAACTCACTTGGCTTTGTCTTTGATGGATCAGGGTAATATGTGAAGAGAAGATTTAGGAATATGGGTTGTGGTCAGTGCAGTTTTGTTCATGCATTCCATTCTGTCCATGGCACTTCTACTACTGATTACTTAAATTTATTTTGCCAGCAGTCCCCATTTGTATATGCTTTGGGTGACAAAAGTAAAGACACAAAGATATCTTTGTTTGTCATAATATATAATAAAGCCACTCATCTAAACCTCTCCTTGCAGGAATTCTTGTTTTGTAGCCATTCCATCTATTTTCTCTATTTTATCATTGTGTGATGTTAAAATATTGGACTGAGATCTGCACTACCACAGACTCAGTGCAAATATACCAACTTCAAACACATGGGACTGAAGCAAGCTACCCACAAGTAGTTTATGTAGTTTAATAAGCTATGCTTAGATCTGGGAGCATAGAATTATTTTAGTGTCAATAAGATTAAGTTCACAATTTTATCCTGCATATATCTTCCCTCTCACACCTTTTGTTAATGAAGGTCAACCTCTGCAATTTTTTTAGACACAGGGAGAGTTGGAAAGGGGGCATTTTGTTTTTAGAAGGACTCTATGCAAAGAGCACAGGAACCAAAAAAGGAGTCTGATAACTTGCTTGAAACAAGAAACAGTCAAAGAGAAAAATATGATAGAATTTTAGAATGTATTTGTTTTTAGACATGTAAAATACTAGACTCAGATATAGAAGAGGAAATTAAATAGGTTATAGAAGGAATTATGTTAAAAAGAAAAAACACAACGACTTGTTTTATTCAAATGTTTCTGAGTAAATTTAACCAGCTGTTGTCATTCTTATTATTTTTAGGATTTCTAACAGAACATGTGAAGTTGCCTAGAAACCTACTTTAATATCTATGAGAAAACGTCACAAACAATAGCTTGAGAAAAATAGGAGAGAAAATACACAAGAAAATCAAAGAGAATCAAACTAAAACATAGACCTACCTTGCCAACATATTGATAATCAGATCCTGTATATTCCTCCAGCAAGAAGAACTGGTTCCACATCCAGCCTCGTTTTTGGCGGTAAAGCGCTTTCCCATCACTTCCTGAAGCACGTGTCACAAAGCCTTTTGGCTGGTGCTCAGTAGTCCTTCTGAAGAGCATTTCTGTACAGCAGGGATGTGGCAGATATACCCAGAGCAGCAGCAGAACTAGGACTTGTTGTATTATCATAGCTCTCCACTGCTGACTGTCCTTACAAGTCAACAAGTTGCAAGGTAAATCGTTTATCTTTTGGTCTTTCTCTAGTTGGCAGTGAAGCAGAGTGGTTTCCAGTAGTTCATTTCTATTCTATTCATATCCACCAAATCCTCAAAGTAAACAGAAAAATACACAGCATAAGTTGAAAACATTTAATTAAGTTTATAAGGGGTGCTCTTCAGGATCTGGGGAAACAATTGTTCACCAGAGCACCCCAAGGGATTATGAGGTTGAATGGTTATCAACTACTGCAAGACCATTTCAGGCTGGACATAAGGAAGAACTTATTTACAGTCCAAGCCCCCAAGGTCTGGAATAGACTGCCACCATAGGTGGTTCAAGCACCTACTTTGAACACCTTCAAGAGAAAGTTGGATCTTTATCTTGCTGGGATCCTATGACCCCAGCTGACTTCCTGCACCTGGGGCAGGGGGTTAGACTCGATCTTCTGAAGTCCCTTCCAGCCCTAATGTCTAAGAAATCTATGAACATATTTTACTTCCAATCATTCTTGACTGTGTAGCTGCAAAGCCATATAACAAAGAAAGAAACCTGATTATCTCCCACAGATACATCACTAATGGCTGAGGTGGTGACTATAAAGGTTATCTGACAACTCTCACCTAATGGGAGGTCTACAAATATATTAAGTAGCTGCTTTCAAAATGTTACAGGAGAAACACAGTAAAAATATAGTGAGCTGTTTTCTGCCCTAAACTTTTCAATTAAGGAACTTTAAAGATGACTGGGGAATTAATACCACTAGCACTTACATATTCAATATTGCAGCCTTTACTTGAAATGTTTCCACCCGATTTGATTTACAAATAATCCAGTGTTATATTAATCTTTTTATCAAGAGCCTGAAAGCCTAATGCAAAGCAGTTTTAGAAACCAAGAAATGGTGAAACACTTGTTCCCCAAGGTACTTTAAATGGCAAAAAGAGAGCATCATATGCATCAGAAGAAATACAACATGACAAGAAGCAAACTTTTTAATATAAAAATTTCCTAGGTTGAAGTACTTACAGTATGAACCAATGTAACATTCAAACTCAATCTTAAATATAGAAGAACTGATAAAAGGCCTAGGACCTAATCTGTTCTGATCCCAGGGCAAAGAGACCCCAGGAAAACTTTAGTTTGCAGTGTACTTAAATGTAAGTATTTATATACAAGTATACAGAGAGAAAAAGAAACATAACCATTTCCTATCAAATTTAGTTTGGTACTCTTTTAGTTTGATTTTTTGTTCTTTTGAGGGGGGGGTTAGGGAATGGAAACTGGTTGTTTGTTGATTTGTCTCATTTTTAATTTTCCTAGTGGCACAAAAGTATGATAAAAACAAATATAGGTAGATTATGACAACGTCTTCTCTCATTATCAAACAGAAACTCCTATCACAATTTAGCCCACTGAATTATAAAAACCATTAGCTGATTTGCTTTCTCGTGAAAGTTTAACCAGGAAAATATCAAATTCTTAAGAGCAAATCCTTATGTGATTCAGGCTGATTTGTTTGAGTAACCAAGTGATATAAACTGCAATATAAAAATATTACATTAAACATTAAATAAAATATTAATACAACTGATATTAAATCTCCCATTTCAGGATCATAAATGGAATAAGACAGTCATTGCATATGCAATGTATGTAGTCTTTATATTTTGTGACTAGAACTAGAACATTATTTCTTGCAAAAGAAAGGTTGTTTGCCTATTTTCATAGTGCTCCCGATTCATGCAAAATGGGAAATAGTGTTGTTTTTTCCTGCTGCTGAAGTATGACAGTATATGAAATTACCTTATACTTTGTTTTCTGAGTAGCATAATATTTCTTTATTTTTTACTTCAAGAATCTTTTATATTCCTAAATCTGCAAATAAAGAAAAGGATTTATAGGCAAGTGCTAAAAGTTCTGCCACATATAGAACTGGTATATTCTATAGTGACAAAGAACCTCAAGCAGTACTATCAGGTGGATTTTAGGTGTATCCATGACTAATTAGGTGTATCCACGAGTAGTTAACAAGAAAGAAAATATATTGATTAAGTTTATTCTTAAATTAACTCTGTTTACTTCACTATCTTCACATAATGGATGAAAAGGCGCTAGATGTTTCAAACTTTTCAAAGTAGAGCTCAGTACCAATCCAAACTTTTTTCTTTCTTGTCTTTAATTTTCTTTTTTTTTTTTGAGATTTCACTACCAATGTAACTCAAGTCAGGTTCACTCAAGTTCAAGTATGTAAGAAGTTTCTCATCAGAAGGGAATGATTTATAGCATGGGATAGAGAGCATGTGAAATCTAGCCATTTCATGTGGTTCAACCATAAAAATAAATTAAATTCAAGAGCCAAATTTTGCCTTCAGATTCTAGGTTCAGTCATGAGGGTATTTTATCACTATCAGTTTTTTGGAAGCTGGAAAACTTCAGCAAAAACTTGTACTGTAAGAGAGATCTATATAAGGCTAAACATTTACAAGCAAATTTGCACATATTCACTGGCATTTCTCATTATAAATGTCAATTGTGTACCCTTTTGTTTGCCCCTCTCTTCCTTGGTATGCTAAGCAAAAGTGATGTGTTAGTGAGGAATCTCTTAATTTAAAAGCAAGTTTTAAATATTCTGGGATCATATTAAAGTAGGCTACTATAAACCTCAGGATGTACTGTAGTCCAGCTCCCTGCTCTAGTAAATGTTTCAGAGATATCCTCAGAACAGTAGACCTATGCTGATCAATATTCAAGATAAGTGCCACCAACAAAACCAAGATTTCTACTTGGCCTTCTCTGAAATCACTAAAGCTTTACATTGTCAACTGATCCTAACTCTGGAACTTCAGTGAGAAGCTTGGCTGTCCTGAGTAATTGTTATTGCCACCTAAGAGCACCATGAAGTTAGGTTTGGCAGAAAATCAGATCTGACTGGTGACCTATCTAACCTTTTCTTGTAACAAAATTGTATCTAACCTTTTCTTGCATCCTGGAATCAATCCCTTTACATTGTTTTATGCCACTATATTGGGCAGGATGAACAGTGGATATTGAAATACATTTTCACTTCCATGTCCATTTAGAAGTGCCATACTTTCTCTAGACTACAAATGGGGTCTAAGATTTCCAAACAAACTATCTGGGAACTTTTGTACGTTAGCATCTGCATGTTCAAGTACAGACCTAGCAAATAGTTTAAGGAGAAAGAAGGATGTTCTGGTAATGTCTCCCTTTGGTTCTCTTGTCTGTCTGCCTCCATAGTGATGCGAGTTTACTCAAAGAGATCAATACCTTGTTGTAGATAATGGCACCACTGGGGACAATTCTGTGCTTGAGTCTCCTAAGCATTAATGTTAACAATTATTATATCCTTGAACCTGGTTTTTTCCCCCCACCTCTAGAGCAGTGACCATTGGTGAGATGGGAGTAGGACCATTGGTGAGATGGGAGTAGAGGACCTGTTTCTGGGATCCAGTGGCTAGGCATCCTTATGATGTACCATATAAACATGGCATCAATGCCACTAGTTTGCTTCAGCCAAAAAATTGGCAACAGTTCTTCTGTCCTTCCAACTGATATGTGGAATTTGTCAAATATATTGCTGATAGTAATGTTCCAAAGCTTACATGCATTTCTTGTATGTTTTACCAGTTTCACACCCATATAGCAGGGTAGGAATGACAATAGCTTGGAAGACAAAATTTGGTTTGGGTCCTGATGTCATGATCACTGAAAACATGATTTTAAAGATGTCCAAAGGCAGCATAGCAAGTATTATCCAATGTTGAATACTGTCATCCACAGTTAAATACAAATCTTCAAACCCCGCCCCCCACCCCCCTGGCAAAAGCACTCTAATTACTGTGCTTTACTTAGATGGGGCAACTGACAACTGATGCCCAGGAAAAAAACAACCTATTAAAAAGGTACTTTGCGTCAGTCTTTCATCAATCCCATGGGACGCCCATGCCTGCTATGAAACAGGGAGATCCGGGTGATGGGGATCCCCTACCCTCCATAAATGCTGACCTCATGAAGGAACACCTTGAGAAGCTGGATACCTTCAAGTCAGCTGGCCCTGACAATCTGCACCCCAGGGTACTCAAGGAGTTGGCGAGCGTCATAGCCCAGCCCCTGGCATGGATCTTTGAAAACTCCTGGTGCTCTGGTGTAGTCCCCGAATACTGGAAGAAGGCCAATGTGGTGCCAATCTTCAAGAAAGGGAGGAGGGTGGATCCGGCTACCTACAGGCCCATTAGCCTGACTTCTATCCTGGGGAAGATCTTAGAAAATTTATTAAGGAGGCCATCCTTGAGGGACTGGGCAAGGCTAACATTCTAAGGGATAGCCAGCACGCATTTGTCTTGTTTGACCAATCTCATTTCCTTCTACGACCAGGTGACCTATCACCTGGACGAGGGAGAAAAGATTGATGTCATATATCTTGACTTCAAAAAAGCTTTTGATTTGGTATCCCATGATCACCTCTTGGCCAAACTGGCCAGTTGTGGCCTTGGCTCCACCACGATCCACTGGCTGGGAAATTGGCTCCGTGGTCAGACCCAGAGGGTTGTAATTGATGGCAGTCACTCATCGTGGTGCCCTGTGACCAGTGGGGTCCCTCAAGGCTCTGTCCTTGGACCCATACTGTTCAAGATCTTCATTAATGATGTGGACATTGGAGTCAGGAGTGGACTGGCCAAGTTCGCCGATGACACCAAACTTTGGGGCAAAGCATCCACGCCAGAAGATAGGCGAGTGATCCAGGCTGACCTGGACAAGCTCAGCAAATGGGCAGACGAGAACCTGATGGTGTTTAACACTGAAAAACGAAAGGTTCTCCACCTTGGGAGGAAAAACCTGCAGCACCCTTATAGGCTCGGCAGTGCTACATTGGATAGCACTACAGAAGAAAGAGACTCGGGGGTCATCATTGACCACAAGATGAATATGAGCCTGCAGTGCGATGCTGCGGCTAGTAAAGCGACCAAAATGCTGGCGTGCATCCATAGATGCTTCTCGAGCAAATCCCGGGACGTCATTCTCCCCTTATACTCAGCCTTGGTGAGGCCGCAGCTGGAGTACTGCATCCAGTTTTGGGCTCCACAATTCAAAAAAGATGTGGAGAAGCTTGAGAGAGTCCAGAGGAGAGCCACGCGCATGATCAGAGGTCAGGAAAACAGATCTTACGATGATAGGCTGAGAGACATGGGACTCTTTAGCCTGGAAAAGCGTAGGCTCAGGGGTGATCTGATGGCCACCTATAAGTTTATCAGGAGTGACCACCAGGATCTGGGGGAACATTTGCTCACCAGAGCGCCCCAAGGGATGACTAGGTCGAATGGTCATAAACTCCTGCAAGACTGTTTCAGGCTGGACATAAGGAAGACTTTCTTTACTGTCCGAGCCCCCAAGGTCTGGAACAGCCTGCCATCGGAGGTGGTTCAAGCACCTACATTGAACACCTTCAAGAGTAAATTGGATGCTTATCTTGCTGGGATCCTATAACCCCAACTAACTTCCTGCCCTTTGGGCAGGGGGCTGGACTCGATGATCTCCCGAGGTCCCTTCCAGCCCTTATGTCTATGAAATCTTTGAAAGTGCCATAAGTAAGAACACAAGCAGACATTCTCTGTTCTGGAGGGAGAACTGAGAGCCTGCCTGCGCTGGCCAAGGCCAGCAGGTGAGGGGTGCTCCTGTATGCCTCACAGGCTGCTGGAGTGGTCCCTCTCCCAAGTCCTGTCTCCTGCAAGCTGGCAACTGTCAGCAGCAGCTGGGTGGTGAGAGAGCAGGAAGGAAGCCCTTATGCTATGCTACACAGGCCCCCTTCAGCTTGTTGAGTCAGGTCTTGAGGGAGGCGGGTCAGGTCCATGTGGCAGGGACCTGATGGGTCGGGTCCATGCGGCAGGGACTCTCTCTCTCCCCATCCTCAGTTCCCAACATGGTCAAAACCTGAGCCAGGCCATCTTAAATTGCAGCTGTTAAGGGGATTGAGGGGGAGACCTTCTGCCATGCAGCCCCCCCCCCCCCAGATTCCGGGATCAGATCTTGGAGGGGGGATTGGGCTGGGTCCAGGTGAGGGGGGGTCCTTCCTTCTGCCCCCCCCCCCCCGCATCCTAGACTCTTGACAGCTGCAGCCAGCAACTTCAGGATACGACTGTTCAGCCTGGCTAAGGTGAAGGGCTACAGAACACCAATACTGAAGGCTCTGCTATACTGACATGAAACTAATGTGGTATACATAGGGCACATCCAGCAGCTAAAGAGACTGCACAACATACACTTATATTTCTTGCTATTGACATGATAGAGTATTAAATGCTGAAGTTTCACAGCATGCCAACTGCATGAGTATAAAACGTTAATTATGAAGACTCATCTTATTTGTTTGGACATACAGAAAGAATGCCTATAACTAACCAGTCACAGTGACCTATACTTTGGCAAAAGGAAGTATGGTTGCCCTGGGAAGCATGTTAAGGATTTTTTTCATGTGTTGCCTGGTGTAAAGCAACAAACCAGTTGATCACTCAGAACCATTGACTGGAAAAACCAACAATGTAACAAGCAAAATATAATCAAGGGTTATTTTGAACTGTGACAGTACTTTAGGCTCTTTAAACTAGAGCTTTAAACAAGGTTTATTGGAGGATGGAGACCAAAACCCAGAGGAAAGTGAAGTGACTGAGGATCCAGATTAAAAATTATTAAGGTGAAGCAATTTTGAAGTAACATTCTCTGGGAGACAATAGGGCAGCCAATAAGATACCTGAAACATTTATATACTAATGCAAGTATGGGGAAGAAACAGGGAGAATTGAAGGGTCTAGTAGAAGCAAAAAATTATGTTGTTATTGGAATTAAAGAGACATGGTGGGTTAATTTGCATGATGAATTTGGCCATGGATGAATATAACTTATTCACGAAGGATAGGAAGGGGAAAAAGGGGGTGTTACCCTATGTAGAAAGGCAATATATAAAGGAAAAGATAGATAGATAGATATATATATATGTATATATATATATATATATATATATACATATATATATATATAGCAAAGGAACAATTTGAGATGCACCTGGCAAGAGGCATGACAGGCAATAACAAGGATTTTACAGGTAGGCAAAAGTAGGAGGAAGATCAGAGAGATCTAAAGTAGAAAACAATCTAGTTATGCGTGATATGGAGAAGGATGATGTATTTTATGCCTTTTTTACTTCAGTCTTCACAAACAAGGGCAGCTACTAAATGACAAGTGCAGTGGGTAGTAAAGATAGGGAAGGAGAAAAATGGCTCAGGTGAGAGATCACTTTGAAAAACTAGATGTGTTCTGTTTGCCTATGCCGGTTGGGGTACAATATGGAATACTGAAGAAATTGGCTTCAGAGCCACTCATGGAGGGCAAGGAAGGATCTGGATGATTGGAAAAGGCCAACATTGAGCTCTCCTATGTAATAAAGGGGAGAAAGAGGATTTGGGAAACGTGACCTGACCTCAATACCTAAAAAGAGCTTGGAGCAGGTCTGCAGGGAATTTGCTGTGAAGCACTGAGAGAAAAAGAAGATGCTCAGGAGCAGCCAAGATGAATTCACCAAGAGTAACTCATGCCTGGCCAACTTGATTTCCTTCTATTACAAGATGACTGGATCCGTGGATTGTGGGAGAGCAATGAATATGATATACTTTAACTTTTGTAAGCCTTTTGAAGCCATCTGTAACAGCACTCTTACTAACGACCTAAGGAAATACAAACTAGCCTAAAGTACTGTAAGCTGGATGTACAACTAGTTGGATCATTACAGTAGTCATCAATAACCCAATGTTTAGTTGGGAGGCGGTTTGGGGTGGAGTTCTCTACGGTCTGTCCTTGGTTCAGCATTGTTTAGTATCTTCATGAATAATTTGGACAATGGGATTGAGTGCATTCTTAGGAAGTTTACAGATGACACCATGTTGGGAAGAGTTGTAGATATTTCAGAGAGTAGAACAAGGACTAAGAATGACCTGGATAGATGTGGTCCATGGTCAATCACATAAGATTCAATAAGGGAAAGTGCAAAGTCCTGTATGTAGGAGGGAATTTCATGCACAAATAGACTGGGAAATGACTGGCTAGGCCGTACTACTGCAGGGAAGACTGGGAGTTACAGTAGATGACAAACTGAATGTGAACCGAAAGTGTGCTCTTGCTGCAAAAAAAGCCTGCTGCAAAAAAAGCCAACAGCATACTGGGTTGTATTAACACAAGTGTCACTTGCAGCGCAAGGAAAGTGATTCTTCTGCCCTGTTCAGCGCTGATGATGATTCCATCAGCTATTAGATAAAAGTATCAAAAAGGCCAACTAATGTACCCAGTCTTTACAGACATTAGGCCAGGGTTGTAGTAATGTGTTGCTTCTTCTGGGCAAGTGTGGGGCTCGGTGCAGGAACATGCTGAGTTTAAAATAAAGTGCCACTTTTCATTTTTTTGTGTGTGTTTTTTTATGTCTGCAAGCAGTCACTGGCAAAAAACGAAGTTATGCCTATGGTCATAAAAGATAGGAAAAGAAGCAATGGCCACAAGCTGCAGCAGGGAAAATTTAGGTTGAAGATTAGGAGGAACTTTCTGACTGTATGTGTGGTCAGGCATTGAAACACATTACTTAGAGAAACTGTGAAATCACCATGCTTGACAATTTTCAGCAGCTGGTTAGACAAGCACTTCCTTGGGATGGTTTAGTCAGGAATAATCCTACCTTAACCAAAAGGCTATAATAGATGATGTCCCTTTATATGTAATGTAAAAGAGACAGCAGCAACAAACTGGTTAACAGGGAAATATGAGACATATGAAAAAGACTGCTTCACACACACTGGACTTTACAGTCCCTTGCACACTTACCACATTATTTTATGCCCCTGCCAACTGAGGACTGTCATCCTTAACTAAAAAGGATGTGTGATGGTGATGAATACAACAAAAAGAGAATCTAAGAGTACTCCATTATAATAGTATTCAACCAGGCCGAGCACATGTTACTTGTATGAGAAAGGAGTACTTATAGAATAAAGAATTTTCTTTTCATGTCCTGTCACCATGTTCAAATTGGGGTCCAGAAACAGGCACATACTATTGATCAATCTGTAGCCTTAGTGAGGTCCTCACTGAAGTTTGAAAGTTTCCTCCACATCTGTATATGGTATTTGTTGGAGTATCTCTACAATTACATGTTAACTTTAGTGTTACCAACCTGGGTCATTTGTAACTGTGTTTGCTACATTTTTATTTGTGTGGCTTTGGTGTTTCATCCAGTGCTTTGCAGAGAGGAAACTTTTCCATGATTTTAGTCTACTGGGAGATGCAATGTGGCCAAGTAGTGGATGTCTTCAATTTGTTAGGCTCCCCTGATGTGTAGTGTGGCAATTTTGGCAACTATAAGGAGGCTACTGACATTTGTTGGTTTAAACCTTCCAGTACTTTACCAGCAACTTCCATTCAGCACACTATCTTCTTTGCATGTGCCAAATTTTCCCAAAATGAGCATGCACATTCACTTGCCAAATAACAACGTACAATTGCAGTATTACCTCACTCAACGAACAAAGAATGTCAGGAAAAGATGCAAGAAAAGATATACATAGCAGGAAAGGTACACTTGGGTATGTGGTGGGACAGGTATCTTGTCTTTGCTTTTATTTTCCCAGGAAGCACCTAACACATTTGTGTAACTTTTTTTTGGGGGGGGGTCCTTTTTAATTGGGAGGGGCACCCTGTTTTCAGAGAAAGGCATATTTTCCTCAAGTCACTTGGGTTGCATATGCACCTGCAGGAAATGGACTTAGCTCTTAGACCTTTTTTTCCCCTCACCCAGATGGAACATTACTGGATTACTTTTGTAAAAAAGAGCATAGTATTATTTTTCTTTTTAACTTTGTTTCTCTCTCTTCCTTTGTTTTCATAAGTATACATATTTCACTATTCCACATTACTATTTGATGTAGAAATGTTAAATTCCTCTTGGGAAATAATACGGTACTTTAGTGTTAGGGATTGCTAGTGAATTTCCTTCTTGTTAAATTAGGTCAGTGGAATGAAAGTGCAGATGGAATTTGTTAAAGTTACAAAGCTAGCTAATGTACATAGACTAGGCAGGCCAGGCTGCTTAATGGATTTACATAGGAGGGCTTACCACCCTTACCCCTATTCCCAAAGACTTATGTCTGAGTTCGCTTTGCTCTTTTAAGTGTAATAAAAGTGTGAAAGTGGCCTGAAAGAAAGTAGTGAAAATGTCATTATATGAATAACTTTACAAGAAAAGTGGACAATTAGAGTAGAGATGGATAAAAGAATATGAAGGACACTGAAAAGAGAAAGTACTATACTATACACTATAGCTCAATGAATTTTATGTTTGTTCATCAAAGCTTAATTAGTGATGGAACAAACTGAACTTGTTTCCACCTTCTAATTCTGTTCTTTTTTACAATGAGTGCAACTGGAAATATATGGGAAATATGCTTAAAGCCTGGTGGAATAGTTGGATGGAATCCAACAAAATTTAACATATTTTTTAAGTAAATGCCTTCAGAATACATTTGGAAATAGTTTTTTTCTTTAATATTTATTTACAACATTGAATTACTTTAAATAAAACTGGCTATTCAAATTATTTCATCAGCCTTTAAGATCTATTCCTTTGTTTGAGGAGACCCTAGAAGCCCTATAATATAGCCTCTCTCAAATCTATCAAGCAATACATATGTCCTGAAGTAAATGCCAAATTGGGGGGCGGGGTGCGTGCAGGAAACCACCTTAATTATTATCAACAACTGGTAGAAACAGTAAATCGCAGTCTCACAAACTCTCTGAGCATGGAATCTTGATTAACATTTATAGGGTACTCTGAGCATGAAACAATATGCTTCAAAGCAGAACATAACACTGCAATGTGTTTTCTGGAGTGCAACTAAAGAAATACAATTAAATGCTTGATTGAGAGAAACTGCTGTGTTAAACAAAACCAAGAATGAAATTTCTGCTGAAAAAATTAGTTCCTTAACCACACAGAAACCCCTTCTCCTTAAGTGATTAAATGTAGTGTCATTATTACTAGCAAGAATTATGTCATATTGTAGACCAGTGGTTTGCAACCTTTTTTTATTTATCTTTTTAGATTTAAAGATTATCTCACTGGACTACAGGTACCCTTGGGGGGGCTCTTCATTTTGACTCATTTTTTTGACTACAAAAAAATACTAGCATAATTTTTCTCTTGCAAAGAACTCAGACCACAACAGGTCATAATGGTTATAACCTACTGATTCCTATTTGAAATCCCGGGTTTTATCTTAAGAATCATCTTTGGACATCAAATAGTGCCAACACTGTGTGGCATGGCACCCCACAACACCCTTGAATGAATCTCAAAGCACCCCAGGAGTGTCATAGCACCCTGGTTAAGAACGACTTTTGTAGGTGAAAGTAAACCCTAGGCTGCTTCATGGCAATTTGGTAAAGCATTTGTTTAACCAAAGTTTGGGTAAGAGAAGAGACAAAAGAAAGGAATGTGGGAACTGAGAATAATTTTAGGAAGTTCCAGAATGACAGGGTAAACGATATAGGCTAAAGGTTACATAGAGTAAATTCAGTGGTTTTATCCTAGTTAGATCTGGTTTTAAACAAATACAGCTTAAAGGAGGAACAAAAATTCATATATGAGTATTAAGCAGAGTAGAACCAAGAATGCAACTAGAGTAGAAACATATACGGTGCCCGTAGACTGTGCTCCAATGCATTGCACATGTAAAAACACCCATATTTTAAATCTTTTTTTGCCTTATTTTGTAAGCTTTTTGGTATTGAGCTAGATAATAGTGTAAAAAAAAAAATTGGTTTACCTCCAAGTTTTGCTCTTCAGCCTTGAGCAATGGTACTAGTTGAAAGGCCCATCTGCAGATAGTAAGTGCTGTTTTAAAATGTAATTTGAATCTTACATGAGACGTATTTTTTCCCTAACAGGCTGGCCACCTAATAGGAGATTTTAAAGACTTTAGGAGTTAAAGAAATTAGTTTTAAATGTTCTCAAATGTTACCAAGATTCTTATTTCTTTATATGAATGCACATTTTAACAAATTTAAGTCATTTGCTTAGTTAAGTCATTAAGCATATGCTTTGCCTGTATTGTTTATTCATTTATATCTTATCTGCATTTTCATTAATATGCTATTAAAGTGTTTATCATTTTTGTGGGATTGGATCTTTGACCTTTTCTTGGTTCCTAAAATGACTCTGATGGTCAATAATATTTAACAACTCCAGTTGTACTCTTAGCTATCTCTGCATACTTTCAGAGTACTTTCTAGTAAGAAAATGAATCTCAGCCACAAGTACAACTGTTAAATCAACCTTACACTATACAATTATTTAAGTTAAGTTATCAAATAACTGATTACAACCATTTTAAGTATATCAAGCCGAGAAATTGTATATGAACACTTCTAACTCTTAAAGTTAAGTAAACCTATATTAATCTCTGTTTCAAATAAACTGGGGGACGGAAATGAGAATATAGAATCTTTAGCACGTGTTCCTTCCTTAAAGGTCACACAAAGAGCACAATTATTTACTCAACATAGAGAATATGTATTTGATATTGAATTCTGTGCCTGTATTGATTATACTGATGTCAGCAAAGCTCATGAGCAACAGCATTTCCTAATTCACAAGTAATAACATTTATTTTAATATTGTGAGATGTGTGAAAAATAAGTTTGCACATTTATATATTTTTAGTCCTTTCGTAATGAATAGACCTTCTTATCACTGAAGTGTTTCATGTTTTGAAAGACTTTGTTAATAAAGCCAAATGAGAACAAAACTGATCTGTTGCATTTCAAACTCAGTTCACTGCCTCTGTAGATGGTGGAAGAGGTGTTTATTCTCTCCCAAATAGAGAAGATACAAAATGTTCAGTCCAGTTTTTTATTGGTTTGTCTGCTCCTAAGATCTCTCAGTTTAAAACTTTAATTCTCTCTCTCTCTCCAGGGAGTTACTCCTATCTCTCTGGCATTCCTATGCATTAATGCATCACTTGCCTCAGTGAGTCAACAGAATTGTATTTAAATTAATAACTGATGCACAGATCAAAAGCTTATCTAAATTTCTTTGGCTTGGATATTGAAGTAGAATGACCCCTCTCACATGATTACCAATAGAGACAGGCACTAAGAGTTCAGTTAAAATAGTAAGTGACCTAGATTTTTTATCCCAAACTCAACCATCAAACTTGAACTGATTTTTAAGTTTTAAACTTTTCAAATGAAACTTTAAATTATGCCTCTTTTAAAAGATAGTTCAATCCTCACATGCCTCTTCCTGCATGAAGTCAGCAAAAGAATAAATAATACATACAGGGTCTGGTTACACGAGATGCTTTACTCCACATTAGACTAATCTAAAGTGCAGTAAAGCATCACTGTCCACACATGTACAGCAATTTCTGTGCAATATATTAGTCTAATGCACTGTTTTCTAGTACCTGTAGATACAGGTAATATAAATCAGATTGTTAAGCTAATGTGCTGAAGTGCATTTGTAGATGCAGACTGGGACCTAAATGCTCCTGGTTAGCCTAGGTAGCACGAGGCCACAGGGGGCAAAGAGAGCTGTGCCAGCTTGGCACGATGCTGCCTGCCAGCCCTGTAGAGATCGGGACTCATTCCAATCTCCATGGGGCTGGGACAGCTGTCTTGGCTACTGGGCAGCTACCTCCTGGCCACATGATCTCCCAGCCATCATCTCCATGTGGCTGGGAGGCAGCATCCTGTCCATAAAATGAAATAGCTCTCTCCCACTTGATTGAAATTGGAACCAAACCCTGTGCCCCCCTTGCCAGTCCTAAGCTGGCACCTGGGGAAGCCTGGATCTCCCCCTGGTTGCTGCAGGGGGGGCATAGAAGGGCAGGAGCAGTCCTACACTGAACTGCTCCACTTAGGAGTAAATTTGCTTCTGATGGGTACAGGTTCAGATACATGTAGGGGTGCAGTTTAATGCACCTGGATTTTCTGCACAGAAAATTCAGGCACATTACTCACATAACTAGATGTGCCCACAAAATGTCACAGAAATGTTCTGTGATAAATTATCCTAAAAGGTGTGAGAGACTTTTATATTTGTTTGGGGGATTTTGGTTTGTTTGCTTGTTTGAGAAGAATAAATTTCCATTTTATCATTGGTTATAATGGAATAGACCAGGTGAGCCTTACCTGTTCAGCCTTGCAGACTGGATGTATGGTGAAAAGCCAGACCACAGGCTGGATCCAATACATGGGGCTGACTCTCATGCCAGATCCAGCCATAGACTGATCTCATGTGCTGGATCCACCATGGATTGACCCTATGAACTAGATTTAGCCACAGAACATGACCATATGCCAGCCCAATCTGGTACAGAGAGTCATGTCACCTGGAGCAAAGGGTTCTCCACAAATCTAGTCAATTTGCCAGTTAACACACAAATTGTTCGCCAACCACATTTTTGAATGTGTAGTTTTGGCTCTGTGGGCCAAAGTCAGCTTGTAGACTGGAAGGTGAGCAACACTGAAATAGACTTTGTTCTCATAGTAACTTTAAACTGGTGTGGTAATAATAAATTAACCCTTAATTTATACTAGAGTAAGTGAATTCTAAATTCTTAGGCCTGATTCGAAAATACTAATTCTCACATCTAGCCTTTAGCAGAGTGAATATGGGGGAATAACTAGACATACAAATGGTTCATCTTTCCATTAACCCAGTAATTCTCAACTAAGGTGCGGTGAGATTTTTTTCATGGTGCCATGGGGCACTGTACACTATTAGCACTGCTAGGTGTGCAAATGCATACACGATTCAAAAGACAAACCAAGAGATTTTGAATATGAATCCATAGTATCAAAAAAATTCTGACCTGTTGTGGTCTCTCTGAATTCTTTGCAACAGAAGAATTTGTGTATTATTTTGCTGTAGTTAAAAACATGGGAAAGCCAAAAGCTGTCATTTTCTAAAGGGTGTCTTCAGTTTAAGAAGATTGAGAACAAGAGGATTAGTGAAAGAAAAGCTTTATTCATTATTAACTTGGTGGTATTAGGGTGGTGTCATGGCTCAAAAGCGTTCTACCCAGATCAGACATTTTAGGGTTCATGTTTTACTGCAGAATGAAATTTGAATTTTTTTTGTTAAAGGTCCAATAGGAGATATAGAAGACTCTTGTCTCATAATTAATTTAGGTACTTTAACTTCTTTTGTCAGATGTTTAAGAAGAATAAAAATGGGAAGTAGGAAAAGCAAAATATTTGAGATTCTCTAGAGTACAACATAATGAAGTGGCCACTTGTCTAATGAATTCTGAATGCACAAAAGTTGGCTTTTCCAAACAAAATATTTGTGCCCCCCCCTCCCCTCAATGCAAATTTGTCCCCCACAAACAGGTGTCTAGCAAACACTGAATCAAGAATGCTTGGAAGGGTAGGGAGGGGAAATTTTCTTTCCAATGACCAACCGTGAGTGGATTCCATTCTTATAATTAATTATATTACAGGTTAGAATTTTTCATTTTACTAATTATAGGCCATGTCTACATGAGACACAGACTGTGCAGTAGCTGGTTACCAATGCAAGTAGCATTACATGGCAAGAACCATGATAAGACACTACTCCACTGTAGTTATGAGCCACTGCGCAGTAAGCATCACAAAAATGCTCCTCAGCAATGCTATTGTGCAGTAACCAGAGTTCTGCATTGTCATTTAGTACTTGTTTATACAAGTCCTAAATGACTGAAAAAAATACTAAATGACTGTGCAGTAATGACTGTGCAGCCAGAATCTCATGTAGATGTAGCCATATACTAGAAAAAGTGTCTAAATCCCTATATACTTCTAGTTCTCTACTATGGAACTAATCAAAATAATGTCAATAAAACAGTTATTTTTGCAAAATGTATTAGATGCCTATATAATATACAGTTTTCTGAGCATATCTTGATTGCTAATTTACAACACAAGTTTGTAAAAATAGATATCTGAATCTTTTAACTAAATAATTCTGTCATATTTATAGCTTCTCACCCACTTAGAAATGTAATCAATGTCCATGTGTTTTGGTAACAAACAGAAATAAAAACACAATGTTTAAAAAAAGTATATTTGATTAGTGATAGTGATCCTGTTTTTCTCTATTTCAAACTACTTGACTTAAAATGAAAGTTTCTCTCCAACTATGGGCCCTGTTCTACATTACACTGTGAGCTGTACAAATGGTGATCGGTGTCAGTACTAGGTCGAGATTGGAGCAGTCATATGTTCAGTTCAGCAAAAAACAGTGTGGGAGGGAGGCATATGGGATGTAGCCTACAGTGGCTACATCTCAGTGTAACACAAGCTGGGTAACATGGATCAGAGGTAATCCTGCCCTGGTGTGGAGTTGCTTTGACCTTCCTAATACATACTTAAAACTAGTTTCAGGCGTTAATGCAGGTGTGGGCAAAATAGCAGATCCAGACAGCAGCCGGACTCCATTTCGCAGCAGCTCCTGCCCACATGGCTGGGCCTGGGCTCCATGGAGACCCCAACCTCACCTGTGATGGTGCAAGGCTGGGGTTGCCATGGAGATGGGCCCTAGCCACACTGGCAGGGCATACTTCAGGGCGAGGCACGGGGCTGTTCCAAAGCCTGGGTCTGGGAGCAGGGCAGAGCTTTGATATGTAGCCTGCGTGTTGTGGGCAGGGGCGTGCAGACAGTGGATCACGGCTCTGCCCTGGTTCCTTGCAGCAGTAACAGCCTGGTTCTGAGCTGGGGCAGAGCCGTGATCTGCTGCCTGAATGCCTCTGCCCAGAGAGTGCAGGCTGCAGATCGCAGCTCTGCCCTGGCCCCAGACCAAGTTGCCCCCACCACAAGATGCCAGTGGCTCTGGAACAGCACCCTGCCCTGCCCTGCTACATACCCTGCCAGCAAAGCTGGGGCCGGTCTCCATGGCAACCCCAGTCTCATACTATCACAGCACAAGAGTGGCTGGGATCTCCATGGAGACTGGCCCCATCCATCCAGGCAGGGGCTGATGGGAAATGGAAATGGAATTTTGCCCATACAGGCTTTTTCATTCTACAGAAAAGGAATCCATCTTTTCCAAGTTCATGACCAGACAAGGGTGTGATCCTGCTATCTAACAAACTCCCCTTTGCTAAGGGCCAGCAAGGCCTGCACAAGACAGCATAAGCCAAGGAGTTGACCTGGTTTTGGGGCAAAAGAGCATGCCAAGGTCTGGATGCCCACCAGAAGAATGTCTCAAAGGTTTCTGAAAGACCAGGGTCCATCAAATAGCAAAAATTGTGCAACACATAAAAATTCTAAAATTTCCCATAAAAATATCATACAAATATTAGATGGACAATGAATGGATCCAGTCTGTCCTTCATAATCATAATCTTCTATCGCTCACTATGATACTACCAGACCTTATCTTTGCAAAAAATTGTGATGTACTCAGAACAAGAAATTGGTAGGCAAATAGTGGAAATAGTGGTGGAAGGGGGAAGGGCGGGTGCCGGCTGGACCCTTCAGAGTTCTTACCATGCGACGTAACTTTAAGTACTGCTATGAGAAGGATGGGGGAGGTGGGGCGCAAATGCAAGCTGGAGACCCACAATACATTACTGACTGGAAATGGGTCCTTTTAAAACAAGTAGGGATTTCACAATACTTCTGTACATTGTTTGCATAGTGACTGCCATTCAGTCCCTGCTCATCCCCTCTGAACACTGTCAGCCACACCTGGATTTCCCAACTCCTACGTTGCCCTTTTATATACTTCCAGTACTGTTCATCCACCTCTTCCATAACCTACCCACTTTTCGTTAGTCTATTTTCTCCTGGTACATTCCAGTTTTCGATGATCTACTTTTTTGCTTTCAGTTCTCACTTGCTGTTTCTTTTTAACCTCCCTCCATCATCCTCTCTGACTCATCCTAAATCCCTCAGAATAATATTTTATGAAGTCCTTCCTCTATCCGTCATTTCCCACCAGTTATTTTTCTGCCTTTCCCTCCTCTCTGAAACAAGAGAGTTCAGCTCCGTGCTACTTTTTCATGGTCTTTCCCTCAGATCCCCTTCCTAAAGTAATTCACACTCTGAAAGTATTTCTCTTCCAAGTTCTCCTGCCCCTCTCTTTGCCTCATCTCTTCTGGCTTATCCCAGAACCTATCACAACAACAAAACCTTAAGACAGAATTCCGCCCATAGTGTCCTTCTATTTCACCTAGTCAACAACCACAGTGCAGCTTTAGACCTACTGACTAAAGTGTAGGAGTGGTTCTGTTAGCCACTCTAGGTGCTAAGTGCCCTCATTATAGGAACAGCACCATACAGATATTTCCCTATTCCTATAATGGGCAGGAATCTGCAAACTCAAAGAGGATAATACAATCCCTCCTAAACTTTAGATAACTCAGAGTTAGTCACAAGCTGTACTTCAGTTGTCCACCTAGGTGAAACAGAATTCTTCCTTATGTTTCAGTAGCATGACTACAGGTGGGCAAGCAAGGCATCAGCCCTGGGTGCCAACTTAAATTGGGTAGTGGAATGGCATCCCCCAAAGGGTCAGTGCCACAACAGAGAAAATAGGAGCAGCAGCCTGATGTGGGGATACCATGCCACTCTAACAGCGGCAGTTAAGGTAGACATACAGCAAAGCTATGGCAGAGATCAGGGTGTTTTAGTCCCCTGGGCAGGTAAAAATGACTCTCCCCACCCTCTCTTTCTGATGTGCAGCACCTCTTCCCCACCTTCCCCTGCCCAACCTCTGGAAGGGTTCTCTCTAAGACACTAAGATACACAACTTGTTATTACACCTTATTAAAGCTTGTAGGTGAGTCTTTACAGTACTGATGGTTTAAATGTTGCTATTTTGGAAGCCATAAATATCTTTTTTTAAAACATTGACCAATATACATACACTAGTCTCTTGCCTCCCACAAAAAAAATATTGTCTAAAGAAATAATGAAAAAAAAGAAGCAAAAAAGAGATAGGCAATTGATATCATTGCTTTAAGGAAAAGAAAAGGTTGGGGGAGCGGGTGGAAACACCATCACAATTTTAAAATGGCTTTTCGAATTTTTTAGCAAACATCCCAAGAAAAGGATCAATATACTATAAAGAAGATAGCAGAACTGTAATTATCAGGTCTGTGATGAGAAATGGCATGCAAAATTTCAGGAAGGTTAGATATGTGTTTATAGAAGTTCATAGGAATTTATAAATCCAGTATTTTTAATGAACCATTGTCACTTCAATGTTGCAACCAGTGACATTTCAAAATAAACATAATGTTGTGCATGCTGCCTGGCTGCTATTGAACCTACTTGCTTGCATTTGTGTTTTACAAACTAAATTTTATTTGAGAAAAGAAAAATGCAAGTACAGGAGAAAAATATAGTATAATGAATAGTTATGTGAACATCCAACACTGTTTCCTAAATTGTTAGCAGCCATGATGTTCACACTCTGTATGGACAATTGTAATCAATGAGGTTATTCAAATGATGATATTGAATTATTATGGGAAGTGTACTGTAATGCCGAATTGTGGGGGAAAACAAAACAATGTGCCAGAGAAATAATTGTAGAAATACTGGCACCACTGCATTTATTTTCCTCTTACTCTATTTCATTAAAGCATATTGGAGCCTAAAAGGTTTTTTTTCCCAAACTTCTAGATACATCTTGATTTTCCGATAACAAAAAGATTTATGAAATGTTTTAAATACTACCAGGAACCTCAACTGAGAGATATGATGAGACTTGCAGTCATTGGCACTTAATGTTCTTTCCCCCTGCCCTGGTGGGTGGGAGGGTAGAGGGGGATTTTCTGACCAGAGTGAATTATAATGAGTAACAGTTCTCTTGTGAAAAAATACTTTTTTTTGAGAACAGATGACATTTTAAGGCTCCAAGTCTGTACTTCTAATGCTTTCACCTGCCAGCCAACTATCCTCCTTATCAGAGAAATAGAAGGAGCAGAGAAGCATGCCAAATATCTAAAAACTTGTCATAATCTCATCAAGAGTTTATATCTTCAGTTCACACTGAAACCTTACAGCTTCAGAGAGCAGAGACAGTTCACTAAAGCATGAAGAATTGGGGCATTGAGAGACTGTGCCTGCTTAGAAAACTGTGTAATTTAATAAAATGTTCATTGATGTCTACACAGTGGCTCCTCAGACTTGTGTTAGTGTCTGTGCCTGCAGCATGGAGACTCCCATTCCTGCTAATTAGATGATGGTAGTAGGATTAAATGTTTCTGAGCAGACTGAAAAGCCTCCTTCTTCCATAGAGGCTCACCAGTGGACATTTAACTGTGAGAGAAATGGGGAAGATAAAACTTCCAGAAAGTGTACTGTTATCTTTCTGTTCTTCTAATTAATGATTTGGGTAACAGTAATTGAAAGCAAAGTGTAAGTACTTCAGAATGCATGCTGTTATTCAGTTACTAGAGGTTCCATATTTGATTACTTAGCAAAACAATGTGAACATTAAACTAACAAGAAAATGTATTTACAATGTACTGGATTATTTTCACAATAATTACTTTGTCAATGAGCATTTAGACTAATTTGGAGTTTTATTCTGTGTGTAGCATTTTGTGTCACAGGCACACCAATTGGCATGCAATCTGTCAGGAATTTGGACTGGAAGGGACTTCTTTGCAACAAACTACCACTCCTGTCCCTTGCACACATGACAACCGCCAAACACCTAATAAGAAAAAAATGCCCTACGATGAGTCACAAGAGTAAATGAGACCAAAACAAAACAAAAACAAAAAACTACTACTTTGGATACTCTTAAGGCAGTGAACTGGTTGGCTAAAATTATATCTGATGCTCCCATTATTATACCTCTTTCTATTATTCTTTGCTTATTGCTTTACCTGCCCAATTAAAGTGTTGCAAAAATGTGTCCAATTTTTTTTTTAAATCTACAGTGAAGTATTGACAATCACACATTACACTCTTGGATTTCTTGACCTTGTGCTTCTTGCTGCATAGGGTGCTGCATCTTCATCTATGCCACTGTGTACAGAGGCAGCTGCACTAAACAGAGGCAGCAGTGACTTCTAGCTGTCACCATGCTGCAAACATAACAGTGCAGCTGCAGCAGCTATTTTTCACATCCCTCCCCTACCCCCAAGCCCAAGTCAGTGGCTACAGCTGCCACCCCAGTTGCCCCATGCAAGTTACACTATTGCCTGTGTAAAACTAAAAAGAAAGGTTAACAAACCCCAAAAAGCAAAAGCCCAGGATTAAGGTTAGTTGTACAAATGTAGATCAGTCCTTTATCTGTATGCATTATCCATATGCTATTTCTTTGCACAGAAGACACATGATCCAGTACACAGTAGGCTACAAATAGCAGCTATTTGAAGTTAGCTTTGGCAACAGCACTGATCAGAACTTAGCATTTGGTGCAGACGTGGCCATGAAATGTCTGGATTGGTGGTGAAAAATAAAAGGTAGTAACTCCTTTTGGTCATTGTCCCACCTTCCGCCTCACCAGAGGTTTGAAAATAAGAGAGAGAGGAAGGGAGGAAAAGATGGGCAAGCAAGGCTTGGTAAGCCACTGAGCTCTGCATACTGGGTAGGGCACATAGGAATTGGTGTCTACCCAAATCAAGGAGGCAGCCTGCTGATGATGCAGACATATCGCAGGGCCAGCTGCTATTTTTGAGGGCTTATCGTGACCAGGGTCCCCCTACACCTCTCATTTGTCAAGAAGCCCCAGTGGCTCTGCCCTTCTGGGGCTGTATGTTATGTAGCTGTGACCCTCACTGCTGATTGGAGAGGCGAAGGGCTGTACAACAGGCAGCCAGCCCTCTCAGCCAATCAGCAGCAAGGGGCAGGGGCGCCAGTCATCTCGCCTGCTCACCTTTGTGCCAACAGCCTCCCTCTGCACTTCCCTGGGACAAGCTGCAATCTACAGTGCTCCATAGATAGCAGAAGTCATTATGGAGGACCATGAAGTAAGTCCTGAGACCTGTGGTTTGGATCCATAGGCATAGTATTGTCCACTGAGCCCACAGGCAGGCAACAAAATCCTCTGGAGATGCATATCTGTGCCTAAGTAATGAAGTAAATGTAAATTGTTAGAACATGAGGGGCATGCTCTGGGACCAGCTGATGCCCTCTTCACACTCTCAGCTTGCCAGGGAGCAGGCACCTAAAATGATAGTAATCGTTACACTGCCTGAGTGTAAAGAGTTTGTGATTTTATAATGGAGTTGCAAAATAATGAGAGCTACAAAAACTTACCGTAATGTACAATGGCACCCTCAAATAGACCAATCTATTCTGCTTACATGGCTTCCTAAATCAGCATTGGTGTAGATGCATTGGAGCAGCCTTTTGGGCTGTCTAATCAGCATGGGGGGGCGCGGTGCAAAACTAGTCTTTTTATTCCGCAACGATAATTAGTCTTTCCCCAGTTTATCCAGACTAGTTAGGATCCTGCAAAAATATGGCCACACTGCTTCCATTTTAGAAACACCACAGCAGGCCTCGACTTATCACTGCTGGGTATGACAAGCTAACTGTACAGCCACGATTTAGGTGATTTTTCACAAGGTTATACAGGAAAGCTAGAAAACAGCAAGCAATTAACTCAAGTCTCTTAAATCCTAAACTAAAATTCTACCCCCTCCACCTTCTTTCATTAAGCCTCTGCTTAGTGGCTTCTATGATTAATATTATGTCTATTCTCAGTAGCATAAGAACGCATGGGCAAGGCACCATCCCTATGCACTGATTTAGATGGTAGTAACAAAATGGTGGCCTCCAAGGAGCTCACACTGAAGGCACTGCTGCAGCCAGCCATGGCAGCCCAGGCTCAAATCACAGCAGCAGCAACAGGTAGAATGTGGTGGGTCCATGCCATGGCAGGTAGGATGATTCCCCACCCAGTCTACAGTGCTCAATACCATACCCCTTCCCCACCACTCTATGCATGGCACCAAAATAGCTAGCGAATAGGGGTGTGTGAAATGGGTCATATTTGATTTGGATTTGGCCTGAATCAGGGACAATGATTTGATTTGTTGATTCAGATCACGGTCTTAATTCAATTCAGCCAAATCTGAATCTGAAGAGTCGATGTGATTCGGAAAATCAGAGATTCAGCCATAGAGACAGCTTTAAATGTTTTTTATATACCTTGAGGTACCAGGTGTGGCTCATGAATGCTGCAATGGTGGGGCAGATGGAGCATCCCATGGGAGCGCAGGACCTCCCCCCTACGCGTGGTCGGTGGCAAATCCGTAAGTGGACTGGAAGTACTTCCAACCCACTTCCAGGTCTGCTGCCAAGTGCGCAGCCACCCCCCCCCGACTCAGTGATTGATCATGGGGGGATCCAAGGTGCTCCCCAGACCCAGGAGGCACCAGTCGCTGAACCAGGGGAGTGCAGAGGGGTGCCCAGTACACTCCCCGGTAGACCTGGAAGTGGACTGGAAGTGCTTCTGGTCACTTCTGGGTCTTCTGCCGAGTGTGCTAGGCTCCTCCCCTACCCCCGTGCTCCTGTGAGATGCTCCATCTGCCCCACCATCTCAGTGTTCACGAGCCATCTGATACCTTGAGGTATATAGAAATTTTTTTTAAAGCAGTGTCTATGTCTGAATCACCGAATCTTTCTGAATCTCTCCAAATCAATGCGGAGAGTTGTGATACAATTCAGAGAGATTAAAGTGTCTCCTAATTTCATTTGCATTTGGAGATTTGGCCACCAAATCAGGCTGAATCTCCACCGAATCGAATCAGGGACTGAAGCTTTGCACAGCCCTACTAGCTATTCCTCTGTTCCATTCGTTTGATAATGATAAGTGGCAATAAACTGCCTAATAAAGAAACAAAAAGCAGAAAGTACCAAGAACAATATTACCAAACACTGGGAACAAGCAGCATGAAGTAGCATTATCCATGACATGTAGTATGCACCAGATGTTGCTGAGTAACAAACAGAACTGTGACATATGGATAAATTTCATTATACTCATTCAGAGAGTGATTTAAAAGCACTATGGCCAGTTTTTGCCTGGGGCAGAGAAAGTCCTCAATCAGTCCTTCAGTACAAATGAAGGTGGCTGGATTCACCAAAGACAGGCACTAGTTGTAATGAAACATACTGTTAAATTAAACCTCCTTCCTGCCTGGAGAGGGAAGGAGTATCAGAATGACCATTTGGGACAGTCTGCCATGTTTCAGACATGCAGATATATAAGTTATGCATCTCATTTTCCAGAAAAAATCTCTATTGTGGTTGCCTTATCATCAAATCACTGTCCCCCAGGAAATATATGTAGCTATGCAGCTAAGATCTTTGCCATCCAGATAAAAGCAATGCACTATGTCAATTTGTCAAACACATCAGGTGCCATAGACAGGTGAAATAGTTTCACAGTTCCTGATTTTAGGAGGTGTTGAATTGAATAAGGGTTGCCAAGCTGGGTAATGTACACAAAAAAGATGGAACCCCCTTTCCATGGAATGGGGCAAGTCTGAATGCTAACATACGCTAGTATCATACGAATCAGTGACATCAAGAGGGCGATAAAGTGATAATGAAAGGATTTATTATAAAAAACCAAGAACAAACATAAGAAATAAATCACCATGCAGTGAGACACAGTTAGAATTACAAAAATAAATAAACAAAAGAAAATCTCAGAACAGTAACCTGTTCTTACCCTGGAGCTTGAATCAAAGGATGCAGCCACTAGACAATTTACAGGTTAAAATGCAGACCCTGCCTCTGACTGTTCAGAATTTTCTGCATCTTCATGTCAGATGCTTTGCTTTTTTTAGGCTAATGTACTCAGTCTCTCTTCTACCAGGAAAGACTAGACAAAGCCATGCTCTCTAGGCAGTCTTAAGAACTGTTACCTATCTGACTATTGGCATACATCACCTCTTTGCGCACTTGCATGCACACATGGAGTCTGCTCCAACGTGCTGGAAATCCAGCGCATTGGAGCAGACTCAATTTATCAAATCTACTCAAGCATGTAAATTGACATGTGCTGGCAGCCTTGTGCATTACGTGTATCAGCAGCACAGCATGCATCAGAGCTGAGAAAATGGCAGTGGTGCGCTTTGAACTAAAACATGTTTAATGTGAATTAGTTCAAAGCGCACCACTGTCATTTTCTCAGTGCTGATCTCTGCTGCACCACTGATACACCTGCTCCCAACGCAGCACTGGCCACTTTTAATTAGGGCAGCTCACTAATTAAAACCACCCAGGTCTGCATTGGGAATACATGTAAAAATGCCCAATGATTCAAGAGGGCTTACACTAGGCCAGTAACTTCCTGCTTCATTCTTCCAAGGCGCTTGTCTAGCACACTACAAACTTGCATCCTTCTCAGACATGTAGATTCACTAACTCAATATAACTTTTTGAGGCTTTGAGGTTCAGACTGGAATTAAGCAAGTCTGTATCATTGCTCCAACACTCTTCTCAGTACTCCTTGTCACGATACTATATCTGACCACCAACAAGCTTCCAGCTGGAGTGGAGCTAAACTACCAACTGGATGGTAAAGTGTTTAATCTCAGCTGACCTTGAGCCAAAACCAAGACTGCCACAACTTTAAGCACCGAGCCCCGCTATACTGATGATGCATGTCTGTGTTCACTCAGAAGAAGAATTTCAGGCAACTGTCAATGTCTTTACTGAGGCATACAAGAAAACGAGACTGATGCTTAACATTCAGAAGACTTAAGGTATCCATCAATAACCTCTTAACAATAGTCCTCCACTCCAGTAATTCAGATTCCTGATGAGACTCTGGAAAACACTGAGTATTTCCTATACCTCAGAAGCCATCTCTTACAGAATGCTGACATCAGCGACATCAGATCTGAAACCAAGTCCATGGTTTATCAAGCAGTTGTGATCCCACTTTACTCTATGGAACTGAGACATATACAGTGTACAGGAGACACCTCAAGTTGCTGGAGAATTACCATCAATACTGCCTGAGGAAGATCCTTCCAATCCAGTCAGAAGACAGATACACCAACATTAGTGTCCTCTCAGAAGCAAAAGCCAGAAGCATCAAGACAATGATCATCCAACATCAACTTTGCTTGGCCAGCCACATCGTCTAGATGCCTGCTTCAAGACGCTTGAAGCAAGTCTTATTCTCCCAGCTCAGTCAAGGTGTACATTCAAAAGGAAGGCAGAGGAAGCTCTCAAGGCCAACTTGAAAAATGCAACATTGACATCAACTCATAGAAGGCTACTGAACCAGGACCATCCCAAAGGGAAGAACAGTCTGCTGCGAAGACCTGAGATCTTTGAAACCTTACAATGACAACAGGAGATGGAAAAGTGGGAGTGACAGAAACAGCATTTTACAGACTAAATTTAGAATCGAGAGCCACCCACTATGCACAGAAACACATGCCCAAGTTACAGCAGAGTCTGCCAATCCCTGATCACCCTTGTCAGCCATCTTCAGACCCACAGATAAGACAATCATCTTTAACTGCAAGGGATTGCCAAAGAAGAAGAAGATATTATTTCTCTCTCCTGAGTGGCCGGTTGTCATACCTGCAGTCCTTCCTTTAAAATGTAAGTTTTTCACTGTCTGGCCATATCCTGGCTTCCCTTGCCTCAGAGCAGGTAGGCAAGTGTGACAAGTCAACAAACCCTTGTCAAATGCTAATTCTAAAGGCCATTACCACTTCTAACTGTGAGCAGTGGAGGGCCACTCAAATTAGTCAATGCCTTATTAAAACCATCTTCGCTGTAATATAAAGATAGATCTACATTATATTTCTATATAATGTAATATGTAGTATATCCAATACCATAACACACACAGATATGAGAACCATAAAACTGAACACAGCTTCAGACTAACTACAATTAGGCCATTACACTTTTTCCAGTTTATGTGGTCAGAAACTGGTCTATAACCATAATGAAACAGAATTCATGACATATGGACTGGTTTCAAAATGGCAGATCCTGATCTAAGATAGAGCTGTACTGATGTAATATCAGACTTAATCTAGGTTACAACAGCCTATTGAACATTAGTGACAGGCCTGCTTGTGAGTCAAGGTAGGCTGCTATCCATTGGTATCCCAGGGGGCTTTACATAGCCTCCAAACCCCTCCTTGCCTCTTAACCCTTGAGCAGCTGAGCACCTAGCCAGCCCCACCTCCACCCCTGAACTCTCTGCTTTCTGTATGTCACCCTAGCAGGGAAGGGTGGGAATGGGGCTCATGAATTACTAGGCAGAAATGGTGCCGGCAGTGCAGCCTGCATTTCCAGCTGGGTTGCCAAGACACAGAGTATTCCTCTACTCTCCTGTCCAAGCCCTAAGACAGACACTACACTGCAGTGGCTCCAGGAAGGGCTTGCAGGATTTGGGCCCAGCACCAAATACTTGGCTGAAGCTGCTTCTTTGCAGCTGCAAGGGCATGGTGGCCACCCCCTCCCTGGGAACCGGAGCTCCGTGTCTGCAGAGAAGCAGCTTCAGCCAGGAATTCTGCACTGGCTTCAGGGAGGAAATCCTGGAAGCCTTTTCCAGAGATGTGCAGTACAAGGTTGAGAGTATTCCTCCCCTTTTCCATCCAAGCCCTGGGACCCTGCACTGCAGGAGTTCTGGTATGTTCCCTCCAGAACCAACACTAAATTATCTCACTAAATGGGACAAGGGAAGGACACTATGCCCCATTAACCTGGCTGGGAATGCAGGGTGCACTGCTGGCACTGCCTCCCCCAGAATCTTATGAGCCCTGCTCCCTGCTGCCTATGTCCTGCCTGGGTTGGACCTCTGCTCCCCTACCCCAGATAAAGCTTAGGGACCCCCTTGCCACTGAGAAGGTGAGAGCATGCTTCCCTGCAGCCAGCCAGAGCAGTGCAGGAAGGCATGAGCCAGGTAGTCAACCAGGGATGGTCCTCACTTAGCTCAGGTGCCCTCAGCAATGTCTGGCAAGCTGGGAGGCATGTGAGAGTGCCACCAACCTTCTAGCCTTGGACAATGCAGGCATTTTCCCATCTCCTGCAACTGAAGAGTGAATGTGAGTTTTCTGAATGTGAGTGAACTAGCAGGTTAGAGAAACCTGCATAGTTTGGATCTATTCCACCTCCAGCTTTTTGACTGTCTGTACTTTGAAGTAAAGCATAAACTCCTCAAGGGAAACCTAATTTGGGAGAATATCCATGCATGCCTTACTGTGAACCTCTACAAGTAATTTTGCCTTGGGATTAATCCATGACAAGCACTCTCCTATGTGCTCAGGTCTCCTTTGGAGCTTCTGGACCTGTGAGGCTGAGAAGCATGCAAGGATTGCTGCTTTCCAGCCCTCTGGTCGAAGATACTTGCACAAGCTACCATGGGGGTAAAAGCACGCACATGTCATTAGTTTAATATAGTATATGGGCAACTTTGTGCACATGAAAAGCAACTGGAATGCTACAGATATTCCTGCTTTAACTAAAACTTGCTGTTTCTTGCTCACATGTGTTCACCCTTAATTGCTATTCCTTTGGTTAGAACACTTACCTGGGAGATGGAGACACCAGGGACTGTTTAACTGTTCATAGACTATGTCAAGAGGAAGAATGGAGAGTACCCCTTCCCAGGTACCTTGTAAAATCATAGCAAACAGATGCTGTTGATAGGTGAGAGACCTGTGTTCAATTCTTTTCAAGTAGAAGATGGAATTGAACCTGGGTCTCCCACATTCTAAGTGGCCTAAACAGTGAACTACTAGGTAAAATGAGGCACTAGGTAATGGGACTTCACTTTCAGTTGTGTGAATCTAGCCTTTTAGTTCCTTTGTCCTTCCCCCCAAATATCCAAAACAAAGTATCCTTCCAATTGTATGGAATATTTGGAGTTTAGTTAAATTCCTGCCCTACACACACACAAATACAGTCCAGTAAAAACTAGGGAGGGGGAATGAAACTGTTTATCAAATTGATTCCCCCCATACATACAAGTCAGTTTGGCTCTAAACTGAAAAATCAATTTTTCAAAGCACTATTTTGCAACTCTCAGTAAAGATTTGTTCAGTTGTAAAAGCTCAATCACATCTCAGGATGGGATTAGCTTCTTATAGAATTGAACCCATTGGGCGCAATGGGGAAACTTGATACTAAAAGCCTGGTGGAGAGGCTCATTATTAAAATGAATACATACCACTACACTACATCAAAGGTAAGAGTACAGCTACCAGCAGGGATGTGGCTAGTGAAAAGGGCAATTTCACATATGCATTTACTAAATTGGATATAAACAAACTCAGAAAGGAACAGTACAAAATGCTATATTAACCAAAAGTCAACTATCAAATCAAGTCTGATGGCACCTTATAAGGGATTGATTTGACACAGCGAGATATCTAATCCTAAATACAGGCTTTTAAAACGCACATTATAAAAGAACCAAAAATACTGAAAAATAACATTTTGCAAAGTTGGAAAATGGCATTAAATACCTTTAAAGTAGCAATCTGACAGGTTCTTTTTGTCCAATTTGCATTATCTTCAGCTTTGCTTATAAAACTCCTTTTTGGATCTAAAATACATTAACTTTTAAGCTGAGCCATAGATAAATTTAAAATTTTAATATGTTACTAGCAAAGTGCCAGTGAAGAATGATGGGTAGGTGGCAGGGATGGAGCACCACCACCTACCGCCCCATGCTGCCACCGCTCCATGCTCAGCTGCATGCAACCATCCCCACCATGTCTGGCCCCATGCGCCCCCAAGCACCTGACACATACACAGCCACATGCCACACACACCCACCCAACCACATACTACACAAATACAATCAGCCACGTGCCACACACTCACCCACCCGGCCAAACCCCCCACCCATCCAGCCACACACTGCACACCCACCCAGGCACATGCCACACCCACACAGCCACACATACAACCACCCAGCCACATGCCACACCCACCCATCCACACACCACACACATACAACCAGCCACCCACCCAGCCACATGCCACCCACACACACACGCTGCATACGCCCAACCACACACTCTGCCAGAGACACATGCCAACCCCACACTCAGGCCCCATGTCACACATACAAGTCTTGCTGCTCAGTCTGGCCTGGCCCGAACATACCCTCGGCCCTAAAGGAGTCACCAAGCTCCCCTGGCCCTGCAGACTAGCTTGGCCTAAGCACAGTCCACCCCACCCCCGCCAGGATCAGCCTCAGCCCCAGTCCCCACAGCACACGCCTCAGTGACCCCCTCCCCTTCCCCTTCCTGGCCCCTGCACAGCACCCTGTGGCTGTGCTCGCCCAGTGCACCTCATAGCCACAGCTGGTAGTTGAGCCCCACGGGGTGGGGGGGCACAGCTGCAGGGTGCCTTGTGGGGAGCAGGCATGAGAGGCATGCCCTGCCCATGGCCATGTGCTGCAGCCAGTGGGCACTGACTGTGTGCTCCCCCCGGCTCTCCATGCGCCCTGCATGCCCTGTGCTCCACGGCTGCAGCTAGCAGGCAATCTCTAGGTTCAGAGGGCATGTCCCACCTCATGGCCATGTGCTGCAGCTGGTGTGTGCTGCCTGCACACCCCACACCTGCTCCCTGGGTGGCATCTTGTGGCTGTGCACCAGGCCCCACAATATGCTACACCCCCACAGGGCCACAAGCCCTTGCCTCCCCTCTCCCCTGCTCAGTGGAGCACACCCTGGTCCCCACCACCTCCACCTCACCTGTGTGTCTGTCTTTCAATAAGGCTCCGGGCAGTGCATGTGCAGTTGACTCGGAGCATTACGGACAGACACACAGACAGAAATGCTCCGGCTTTTATTATATTAGAATTTTCTCTTTTTATTTTTATTAACCATTAATTGTTATTGTCTGCATTCCTATGAAGTCAGAAGAGCTGCACCAGAGACTGGGTCCAGTTCTGTTACAGCAGAAGTCATCATATTCCTTCCTGAATACCCTGAAATAGGATGAGACATAGGAAAGAGTCATAGCATAAGGTAATTTCATGTTATGTTTTCCTTAGTAGACGAGCCAGGAGAGTAATACATTAAAATTAGCTATGCCCACAGGCACAGTTAGCAGAGATACCTCTCGTCTATGCATTCAGCTTCCAGGTTATGTGCAAGAAACAATCATTCTGTCCTTTGAAAAGGCTAGTAAAAAACATTAGAACATACACAGCAATCCCTGACATTCCTCCACAAAACTGATTCCTTTTCTGTTTTGCACAGGCTCTGAAATTAATGAAAGTATTTTGCTGTGAATACTGCAAAGGGAAATTTCTTCCATCAGTTAAGAACCCCATTAAAGATGTCTCAAGAATGTTAAGATCATGATGCTTTTAACAGCTATACATTTAGGGTCCTTGAGATGAGTAAGCCTTGACTTCATTAAGTAGTCAACTTAAATGATTCTTGCTAACTTCTTACTGAAGTAAGGGGTTCAGTGCCTATGAAAATCAGGCCACATCTTTCTCTGTCTATTCCATAACCTTAGTACCTGAAACTGCTTAATTTTGGATACACAAAGGCTGCTGTTTCTTTCCATTTGACAGTCAAAACTTTCCTTTCTTACTTTCTCATGACTTGAAATGTAGCACTGAAGCACAGTGCTTACCCAAAAGAGCATATAAAACTCCATATGAATAATAACCCACTGACAGAATATTATCTTTCATTTTGTGCCATTCATTAAGGCCATTTTTACATGTGCCCTGGGATGTGGTACAAGTGAGCTGCACTAATTAAAACTACCTGTGCATCACATGTATCATCACTGCTGTGCATCCCTGCACTGAGCAAATGGTGCTGGGGAACTTCGAATTAAAGCTCATTGTAAGCAGGATGCCTGCATCAATCAAAGGGGCATGTTAGGACCTGCTTCCTGTGCCTGAGCTCATTTTCTCCTGCCACGACTTGATGGGAGTAAAAAACAAAACAGTAAAGAGCTCTCAGATGGGAAGCTTCTGATTTAATAAAGGCTATAACTTGCCACACCCTATCCTGCTGCCATCTCCAGTTGCTAACATGGGGTCGGGCTCCTGCTAGCATAATACGAATGTAAAGTTGGGCAGCAGCCTCTCTATACTCAAGGAACATGAAGGGCAGCTCTTCTTGTGCTCCTACTCCTACAAACGAACGGCCGCTTGCCATGCCAATACTACTTGCAGGCCCCTCTCCCCTCACTCCTACCTGGGATGAGCAGGGCTCTTTAATAAGACACAATCACTGGGACCTCCACATCTGCATCTGATCCCCACCTTGCTTATTCACAGTCTCTCAGAATACTGGGGATAAGCATGCCAGCTTCCCTCAGTCACAGTCTTTTATTAACACAGAGTACCTGTCCTAGTGACTGCCATGCTAGCATCACTTGCAAGTCTCTGCAAGTTCCACTGTGTGCTGCCCATAAGAGAAAGCTTCCCTGCTTCTTCCCTTGTGCCTGCGCCTCTGTGTGGGAAAAACTGTTCTGTCGCTCTGGCCAGTTCCCAGTCACTGGTCGGGTTCCCCTTCCAGGAAAAGTCTCTAATCAGACTCAGGTCTTATGATACAAAGCCTGTAGGTGGTAATTAACACCTCCTGGCCAGCCTCTCTGTGAAATCTTAATTGACAATTAACAAGTCTAGGCTCAGCTCTCTGGCCAGTGGAGGCGTGCCTTATTGGCAATTCACACTTCTCTGGGGCAGCTCAGTAACAGGATCACTGGCTCCCTGTTACACTCATCAAATGTGTTTTATTTCAAAGCTCCCCACTGCCATTTTTTCAGTGCAGAGATGCACAGGGATGGTATTACACGTGACACAGAAGGCTGCCAGAGCACATCAATTGCTCGATTAATCGAGGCTACTGGAGCAATTGACACACTCTGGCAGCCTTCCACATCATGTATAACCAGCATCCCTGTATCTCTCCACAGGGATGCTGATTAATCAAGCCTGTGCCAATGCACTGGATTTTGAAGCAGGCTCCAAGCATGTCTATAGGAGCCCAAAGTGTCCTTAGCTTTGCTTGCCAGAACTGTATGGGGTTTCATCTGCACAATATGCAAGCACACTGCTCTGAAATAAAACGGTGCTACTTCTTATTTTATGTCAATGTAAAGACAACTGGTTTTGAGACCTCACTGTCATTTACAGGTAATTGAAGCTGTTTCATATATAGTGTCTCTACTGAGGGTGTGTCAGACAATAAAAATAATTTTCTGCATCTACTGGAGACATCTGGTACATTAGAAAATGGATGATTGGAAGGCAAGTCATAGGTAAGTATTTCCTTGGAAAAAAAAGGTCCCATGTTGTTATTTAATGCTTTTGTTTGACCACTATAACTGGCAACTGTGATTTCAATCAAGAAATGCTGGAACAGAGTAAACTTTCAATCTGCAGGTAATCTACAGTAACTCTGATAGTGCTGAATTGTGAAAGTTGGAACACACAGCTGCCACAGCTTATTCAATTTTTGTACTTTCTAGCAACAAAGAAAAAAACAAAATAAATGGAGAACAGCAACATTAGAAGATGCTAGTTTGCTATATTTCTCTTTCAGTGAGGATATTGTCATTCTTTTAATGCACATTATTGACACTACTACACAATACTTATTTTGCTGAATAAGGGTCTTCATGGCTGTGAAACTGTGAAACAGATCCAACCAGCTTTTAACTTTATCATCCTTCTGCCTTCTACCAAGGAACATTCACTCAAATAACTATTTATTAGTGTCACACAAGCTGCTGTACTGTGTTCCTGATTCTAAGAAACTTTCAACCAATCCAAGAGTCTCATAATATTACGCTTCACGTTCTATTCTGGCATTTTCAAAAAGAACTCAGAAAAAGGGAATGGGCCAATATAATTCTACAATGTGGCTAAAGATCTAAATTTAACTGTTGTGGTCAGGTTTTTTCTCAAAGTATCACTTAAATAATTAGTTCACAAGCTGTTCTGTTCTTGTTTTGTTTTTGTTTTTTTAATTTACTTAAATTTTTGGAGGGAGAGTGAAAGGAGAGAGGTCTGATTTGGGTTTCAAAATCTGAGCACCAAGATTTTGTAATTGGGCAGGTGTGGCTGCTTATTTTATATTTTTGCTTTGTCTTAAATATTTCTGATTGAGAGTCTATTACCCTTCTCTTCTTTGAATTAATATTACTTCTCAATCTTCTCTTTAAATTAAGCCAATTTTCTCCTATCATCAGGCACACAGAATTCTTCATCTCCATGTTAAACATGAGGGGAAAAGACGGGTGCTGGGAGGAATAAAATTCTGACCTGCCTTGGGGACATAAAGGACCTCAGCTTTTGCTCCCATAGGAAGGTCCAAAAGCAGGTGTGTGACTGCCACTGCACCCCCTCTGCACACCTCCCATTGCCACATGCTGTTGTCATACTAGCTTTATCCAGATTTACAATTCTATGTGATACTAGAATTAATGCAGTTACAAGCTGTTAACAGTGACCACAATGGAGATTTATTGGGGGCGGGGGGTAAATTAGGGAATAATTTAATTGAATGTGATTAATTACTATCTTTATTTCTATTTGCTTTTTTTTTTCATTTTAGCATTTGTAATTGAGTCTGGTTTGGGGAAATCATAGCATCATAAAAGAAGCAGCCAACTAGGGGTCAAGGTTTCATATAAATGTTAAATGCACTATTAAAAATAAATAAATACGTTTTCTGTTTATTTTGCCCTTCAAGTGGATATCTGATCTTTGGCTGTAACCTCCAGAAATTCAATGATAGGACGATTCCTAGAGTTCTGCCTTCTATCTGGCTGTCATTGTCGAGTCTCTTTAGATTTGGATTTTTTTTTTCAGATTATGCACTGTTTTCTCAGCACGCCTACTATAAAGAAGTGATATTTTAAGGAGATTTACAATAAAAGGCAGAAGTCTCTGAAGACACTTCTGGCTCATGAGTCATTTTCAACAACAGGAATATTTTCTAATTAGTTTCATAGTTTCATAGTTAGTAGGGTCGGAAGGGACCTGAGCAGATCATTAAGTCTGACCCTCTCCCATGGTAGGAAAGAGTACTGGGGTCAAACAACCCCAGCAAGGCCTTGTCTTAAAGACCTCCAGGGCAGAAACCAGCACCACTTTGCTTGGAAGTTGGATCCAGATCCTAGCTGCCCTGACGGTGAAGTAGCACCTCCTGATGTCTAATCTGAATTTACCCTCTACCAGCTTGTGACCGTTATTTCTAGTCACTCCTGGTAGTGATCAGGGGAACAGGGACTCCCCCAATGCCTGCTGGTCCCCTCCGACTAGTTTGTAACAGGCCTCTATATCCCCCCTCAGCCCTCTCTTATGGAGCTGAACAGGTTCAGGTCCCATAGCCTGTCCTTGTAGGGCCTGCCCTGCTGCCCCTGATCATGCGAGTGCCCCTCCTCTGGACCCTCTCCATGTTGTCCACATCCCTCTTGAAGTGCGGCACCCAGAACCAAATGCAGTACTCGAGCTGCGGCCTGACCAGTGTGCATAGAGGGGGAGTATCACCTCCCTGGACCTGCTTGAGATGCATCTATGAATGCATGACAAGGTGTGGTTGGCCTTCCTGACTGTATCCCCACACTGCTGGCCCATATTCATCTTGGCATCAATGATGACTCCAAGATCCTTTTCTGCTTCTGCACTGATGAGAAGGGAGTTCCCCAGCCTGTAGGTATGATGCTGGTTCTTCCTCCCCAGGTGCATCACATTGCACTTGTCCATGTTGAATCCCATCCTATTCTCATCTGCCCACCCCTGTAACCTGTCTAGGTTCAATTGTAGCCTTTTCCTTCCTTCTAACGTGTCCACATCCCCCCTCATCTTAGTGTCATCAGCAAATTTGAACAGGGTATTTTTACCCCCTCGTCCAAGTCACTGATGAAGATGTTGAACAGTGCAGGTTTGAAACTAAATTAACAAAAGATGTTTTGTGATATACAGATTTTAGAAACATCAGTCCACAACTTTTTTTAAAGGAGTACATGATACAAAAACTAGTTAGCTTGGTTAGATTAAAACAACCAGAAGGTTATTGTACTATACGCTGGCAGAGAGTTATTAAACATTACCACAGAAAATCTTTTCTGTCAATTGTTGATTTATATGAAATATTTTAGATAGAAGTGATGCCAAAATCTTGTGTAATTTATATGAAGGTTCTCAGTAGGTCATTCCTCTTTAAACCAAACAAAAACATAGTAACAATGCAAAGGTAAAAGAGAAGCAACATTTTCTGAAATGTTTAAATGACTTGGAACCTAAGTTTTAAATGACTTGGAACCTAAAATTTTTCACTAACTTAAGATAATGAAAACAACCTAACCAAAATCTAAAAAAAAAATTTAGCAAAATGTACACAGTAAACATTAGCAATATAAAACCAAAAGAATTCATATAAATGTGATAATCTAATCCCAAGAAGCATCCATTCATGATAATAAGGAATCCACTAACATGGGAATGATCCTGGGAGTAGTCAACATATTAATATTTTGGCAAAAGTTACTAATTAGAAGAAGTAATAAAAGCAGACTATGAAATAGAGGTAGAAAGTGCATTGAAATAGTGTTCAATTTTGTGATGTTCCTGGGATTCCATAGCTTTCAGATTTTGAAATGAAACACCACCTTGTCAATCATCAATAAATTGGGCATGTCTGCACATGCATTAATGTGCTTTAGTTAATGCGCATTAAATCTAGTAATTCCATCTTTAGGTATTAGGAAAATGTGCATTAGCCTGTCTTAATGTGCATTAACTAAAGAGCACTGGAGCTCCTACAGACATGTTGGAAGCTCCTCTGACACACTGGAAATTCAGCCCATTGGAGCAGACTCAACTAAATGAGTCTGCCGGAGCACAGAAACTGACAAACTCTGGTAGCCTTCTGTGTCATGTGTATCAGCATCCCTGTGCTTAAAAAATAATGGCTGGGCACTTTAAACTAAAACATATTTGATGAGCTTTTGTTCAAAGCACCCCACCACCATTTTTCAGCATGGGGATGCTAATACACGTGACACACAGCTGCTTTTAACTAACGTGGCTCACTAATTAAAGCACTCAGCACCACATCCCACAACACATGTAAAAATGTCTGCTGTTTTTAAATGTTGCCTTAATGCACATTAAAAAAGGCTAATGTGGATTAAACTACACATGTAGACATGCCCATTAGTAACAAGTAAACTACAATATCTTATAAAAACAGTAGAGAAGGAATGCTTTAATCAGTTGTGGAGGAAATAAAGTCTGTCTCTATCATGATGGTCACAAGAATAAGATCTGTTAAATTATACTGTATCATGTGTTGTGCTCATATGAATTAATTTGAATGAATTTACCAGAAAAAGCCATTCCTCTATCATGGTAACCATCATCACAAATAATAAATCATCAGTCTGTTTCTCTTCGAAAATTATCTGCAGCAAAGACAGTTTCTAGGATACTAAGAACCATATAGTATCTACAAACTTAAGAATATGTCACCCAACATACTATCTTGCCAGTAGCTAATGAATTATTGCTTGAAGTCTTAACTTGACATGTAAGTCTGGTACAATTGCTCCAATGCTGCTACATGAATGATTCACTACATTCACTAGGGTGACTGATGTACTGGCCCAACTCCCAAAGTCAATATGCAGAAAGTCACTTCCAAGAATTAAAGATTTTTATTTATGTCTTTAATTTTGTTGTTTTAAAAGAGAAACAGTATAGCAGGAACCACAGAGGCCGCTCTTGGGGAAGACCTGCAAAGCTACTTGAAACCGCACGTCATGCAGACCCAAAGAACTGTAAAAAATCTGGCCCAAAACTATCAGTAAAAACAACTATCAAGAGTCTATAAAGTGACATATGGGGTACATCTACTCGTATAAAGAATGTGATGCAATAAACTCCAAAGCAGTTTGAGCTAGAGTAAATTGCTTTTGGCTACAATGTCTATATGTGCACCAAGGACACTAGCAATTTGAGCTAGGACTGACTGGGTACAATGTATACCTGTGGTTGGCATTTATACATGTATTTCAGCACAGTTAAATACTTTGCAGTCAGGGACAGTATTATCTTACGGCAGAGTTAATTAGTTTACTACACCCTAATACGGGTGCATTTGTAGACTGCAATTCTTTATCATGGAGCTAATAAGTCTACTACACAGTAAAACACAAGTGTAGATGTCCCCACAGTAAGCAAAAGGCCCTATTTCAGTTGATCCTACTACATCCTACTCTATTTTCTTTGTTTTTGGTTTGGTTTGGTTTTTTAACCAATTTACAGCCACTTATTCTGAATGTTATTAATTTAATATCACACTCAGGGGAATATTTGCTCCATATTTCCATACATTGGTGTGACCGCCAGGTTGCAATTCCCCTTTCTCAGGTAGTTCTAGTCCTGTAGGTAGATGTCACTATCCTCTTGGGACTGCTTCGGTATTGGAGCAGCTCTCTTTCATCCGAGCCCCCGACCTTGTTCTCGCCTGCCCTGAGATGTTTTTCAGTGTCAAGGCCAGTTCGCGGCAGACTCCGTGGCCCAGGTCCCTCGGCAGTCACATCCTGGGGCTCCGCCACCCCTGCACCCTGGCCTCACGTCACCTCTAGTGCGTCCTTTTCCAGTGGGTCCGATTCCTCAGTGGTGGGGTGATATCCCTTCCTTTTCCCTGTTTGACCCTGTACAAGGTCGCTGCACAGGTTTGGACTCCTCAAAGCCCCTAGACCCTATTCTTATGAAGATACTCGCTCTGCTATCCCAGCTAGGACATCTGACATAAGACAAACAAAACACCTAAACAAACTTAAAGCCCCACTACTTTGGGTGGCCACGTCTCTGCACCACCACCCCAGCACTCCACGTGTGGGTCACACTGTCTTCGGGTTCATGTCCCATCGGGCCCTCTGTGGCCATGCTTCCTGCTCCTCTTTGGTCAGGCGCAGTCTCTGGCCACGCTGTCTGCCTCTGGTCCTGCAGAGCCATGCTGTTGGCCACTGCCACCGCTTTCCTCCTTGGTGGAGCCGGTAGCTGCCCCTCCCTGGGGCTCTCCACCTCTCTCGCCGGCGGAGCTGCCAATTGCCCGGTCCTGGGGCTCTCCGCCCCTTCTGCGGCCGCAGCTGCCACTTTTAACTTCCCCAGCTGGCGTCCTTCCCTGACGTCACTGGCTGGATGCACCTGTATAAACAAGCAGCTGATGCGCTGTGCGGGTCCTTTCGGCAGGTTCTGCAGGTAAGCCCCGCTTACTATTTGTCTCCCCAGGACAATTGGTTTTTAGAAGTATAATGATAACATTCTCTCATTCTTTTCTCCTTTTCTGCTGTTTCTTGGCCCTTTTGATAGCATGCTTTTCAGTCAGGGAGGATGGATTTGGAATCTAATGGCATTAGTATCATGTAGGTTACAATTGGGTTGAGAGTCTGCTGTCTTTAAAACCAGACTGAAAATCCACAGCAACTCCCCTTGCTAAACTAGAACAACACATTTTCATTGGCATAATTCGAAGCATAATCTGATTAGCCTAAAGATCAATACAATTGCACTTTTTTCAATATATATTAAGGCATTTAAAAACAAACCATAAAGATGCTTACAATGGGTTCAGATGTGTTACTATAAAATAATAACTATGATCATTTGATATATAACTGCTGCATTACCAAAGCACTACTAATGAATCTTCACAATATCATTGGTGAGGTAAATAGATTCTGTCAATTTAATTTTTTAATTTAATTTAATTTTTAAAAAATTAATATCTTATGCTCAGCAACTGTAAATTCTTTTCTTGCTTCCAAACTTTTCTAGTTGTAAGCTCATGAATGCATTACTAGAATAAACTATTAAAGAAGAATATAACAACTGTGCAATAGCGAGATAGTATGTTTGAGAATCTAGAAGGAAATGTCTGAAATATGGCCAGATATTGAATATTCTTATACATAAAATACCATTCACCTACATGGACACTTGTATCGCTAAACATCAAAAAGCTGTTGACAGGTGAGAAGGGCAGCAGCTCTAGTATAATCATCAGGGAGACGCAGAGGTCAGCATGCATCAATGACAGGAGCTAGTAGTAGCAGCAGCATGGCTTCTAATTAGGCAATGATTTACAGAAAATTCCCCCTTTTTGTTACTGACTACATCTGCATCCTCCCCTGGTGATGGGACAACAGACTTTGAATGAGTCCTCTCTTTCTCATTTTTCAATTCATTTTCTAAAAGCAAAGGGAGTTTAGTCCAGGATTTTTTCAGCTCCCACTGGAGGGTGGGGTGGGTGGTATATTCGAGCCTTCATGAGGTGGGGGGAGGCTCCAATTCACCCACCAGCATGGGCTGGAGAGCCCCTAAAATTATCTCCCTTTGCCCTCTTTTCCCCCTCCCATTCTGAAAACAGCATGAGCTGGCAGGGAGGAGGGGCCATTGCTAGGAAGAACTGACTGCAGACTCCCAGCCAGCAGCTAGGTTTCCCACTCCCTTGGAATCAACAGCAGACTTTGGTTTGTTCCAGGAGACTGTTGTAACTCAGAACACTTCCTGCAAAGCGTTCAGAGTTACAGCAAGGAGCTGCGCTTCTGTCTGCATCTTTATTCAGGCTGAGACATGGCAATTACCAGATAAACAGGAATAAGACAATCATAAATTAAACAATAATCAATAGGCTGCTGGGGCCAATCACAAACACCTGACAAGAGAATTAAGAATTTCAAATACTTAAAGGAAAATTCAAAACAATTTGTGAACACTCTCAGCTCCATTATATTCATAATATTTTACTGCCAATCATTTTCTAATAATTAACATTTGGTGAAAAAAAGATTTATGCCACAAACTTTGTTTCTGTGAATTCTTTCAGATTCCTTGACTTAAAAGATGTATTCATTTACCGTAGCAGATTAATTGGTTCTTCATCTGTTTGCACATGGAGGAAAATAGGATGTAACTAGTGAAGAAACTGGGCTTCTACAGATGTGCAGGGAGCTTGTTCCAATGTACTAGAAATCCAGCGCATTGGAGCAGACTCGATTAATCAAGTCTGCTGGAGCATGGGAATTGATACACTCTGGCATCATTATATGTATTAGCATCTCCATGCATCCCAGCATTGAAAAACTGGCAGCAGGGTGCTTTGAAATAAAATACATTCGATGAGTTTAAGTTCAAAGCACCCTGCAGCCATCTGTTCAGTGTGGGGATGTGCAGGGATGCTGATACACATGATGTGCAGACATTTTTAATTAGTGCAGCTTGCTAATTAAGGCACCCAGTACCACATCCCAGGAGACATATGAAAATGCCCATTGCAGTGATGACTACATGTAGTACAAGAGTCCTTACTCCCGTTACACCATGATACCCATCTTAATAGTAACTTGTGAACCAGCCTTTTCCTCATGTTGATTTTCTATACACCATGCCTATTTGAAACAAAATTACAACTATGGCAATTTTTCCTCAGAACACTATTTTATATTAGAAAATTATGTAACATACAATTTTGGCAACTGGGTATCTTTTAATTCATTTTAGCAGCTGGAATCAGAGTATGATAGCCAATCATCTTTTCACTGACCACATATTGGGAACTAGTAAAAAAGTAAATAAAAAAGCTCACTTAACCCAGTTCTAACATAAAATAAATATAATGTTGTATATTAGCTTCCACATTCTCCCTACAGGTTATATATAAATTTGAGAAACTATATACCTATTTGTATTATGTTTATCAGTAGTTGAATTTGCTACAGTTGCTTTTCTTTTTCTTTTGTTTTTAAGTTGTCACTTTAGACCACTGGGTTTTGAGAAGTACCTTTTAACATCACTGGTAAAGGGGAATATAGCCCAAGGGGCTAACATACAGTGGTTAATGTTTACGTATATTGTGTATTGAAAGGAAAGGGAAATGGAATGATTCCAAATATGTAGCAATGCTGTCTGAAATAGGGGGAAAATATAAAAGTAGCAGTATCACCATTAAGGATGTTTTATCCTGCAATGTAATGTCTGTGTTTCCTCAGTCATTTCATATCATTGAATGCTACTTGATAACCAATTCATCATCAAATACACATTACTATTTCTAAAAAGTGAGGAAAGGTAGAACATAAATTTGGTAGAATATTAGTTCTTTAATACAAATTGACCTTAGTTTTTGTTAAAACTACCTAACTTAAACATTACTTTCCCTTCATGCTGTCATATTTTTTTATCTTTTCACATTTTTTATCATTAAAAGCATGCATCAAATTATTCAGTCATTCTTCCAAATATAATACTTAAATAATTTCTAAAATATACTGATCAGTAGCACAGTCTGGTGAAGAAGTCACTGAACATGAAACTCAAAGGGTCTGTTTTCTACTCCTTACTCTGCAAATGATATGTAGTTTGAATTCAGAAAAATAGCTTCACTTCTTTCAGTTTCTGTTTCCACCTTCTGTTCTTTACCTGTCTTTCCATCTTAGGTCATAAGCTCTTTAGGTCATGGAAGGTTGCTTTGGATATACTTGTTAAATTTCTACCACAATTAATCCATGGTCTTTGTTGGAACTCTCTAGATGTGTCTTTTATATAAACAATAATACATAATAATTTCTATTTCTATATTTAGGATTATTGCAAAATCTCATGATCCAGTTGCTTTGGGAGGATAAATATCACCAGTCTAATGGTATGTACAGAAGCAGTGCTCAACAGAAAGAAATACAAATTCCTCTGAAACAACATGAGTAATTTAGTTCAGAAATATGGCCACCTCAAACAACTATGCTAAACCTGCAACAGAACAGCTTACTGAGCACCAGGGGTCACGGCATATTAGAGTAAGATGTTTCTTGGTTGCTTTCTAGTGCTGCAAAGGGATAAATACATATTATGTCATACTGACTGAGAACTATGAAGGGACTGTACCAATTATGTTCACATTATATTGTGTACTCTGTTTTCCTTTCATTATCCATGTAGCTTGTACTCCATTCCCAAATATATTTTCTTCCTCTCTGCAAAACATATGTAACAGTTAAAAAAAAAGTTTGAGACAAATCAAAGGAGGTCACAAAATGAATTCTGAGTAGGAAGTTTAGGCCTTAACTTGTGTCTCTTTGCAGAGGACCCAACAAGACTCAGAGTAAGGCCTGACTAGCAGAATGTAAATACCCAGTTTGCTCATAACACCAAGTTTAAACTATATATCCAACATCTATGTACTTGTGACAACGTCATAGATTGCTTAATTTTCTCAAATAGTGTGTGTTCCTGCTTTTGTTTCATTTAAAAATAGCACTTATAGCAGCCCGGTACCCCTTCACAAAAAATGGTGGGCATTGGTTCAATCCGCATTCAGAAAAAGTACCACTTAGGCTAGGAACATACTTTCATTTGTCCCTGAACCATCTATGCCTCTGTTTGTCCCAGAACAAAAATACCCTGGGATTGGCCCATACAAACATCACCCATCTAATCAGGGTTTACTGAGTGGCTAAATACACTGTCACTTTCCTGCCATTGATTCAGTGATGCAATCCTAGGATAGCCATTCAGACATATTTTGTGATGTCACAGGATAAACTGTTACTACTTCTTATCCCATGAACCTTTTTAGAACTTATGCCAGGAAAGTAGACACGGACATCTGAATGAAAGCCGACATGGACATCTGCACTTTGTTCTGAGATAAAATGGTTTATGCTGGGTTGAGTGTGATGCCTGTTTGTATACTTACTGAAATAACTCCATTTTTTACAGCTTACTTGCACATAGCCAGTCCAAATGCAGGCCAAACTCAATCTTTAGTGTGTCAGATTTGATGGCATTTCAGAACAAGGTAGGATGATCCCATATGTAAAGTGAATTCTTCGTTGTATTTGCTAGGTACAATTTATTATTTGAATTGCAACAATGCCTGATCCAACCACCTGGCTTGCTCAGAAAACTATTCTCTCTCAGACAAAAAATAAAAAGTCAGACATAAATGAGTATTAGTATAATGAAAGGCTGTCTCACACACTGGACATGGGCTTCTCCAAGACAGTGTACATCATCTCTATCCCATACTGAGCAGCTGAGGAGAGTGTGAATTGCCTGGCCAGTTTCCTGATGGGCTAGGTGAAGATGGCGATTCTGAAAAGGTACAGAAAAGTGCTCACAGGGACCAGTTCTGACAAAGCATTACAACTCTTCCACTTCTTGGTCCAGGTGTGTGTCACATTTGAATTTGGACCTTGTATCAAAATTTGGATCAGTTTGTGTTATGCTGGGTCACTGAAGGGGCAGTCTGCAAGATGGAAGATAGATAGCTACTCCTCAATGTGTAACCTCACGAAGGGTATTGTGAGGGAGAGGGATTCAGTCTCTAGTGATAAGGTGATTTTGTTGCTGACAGGTTTTTCCTGCCTGTCAGCCCTTCCACTGACAGTTTTTCAGTCTTTGGGAGGGCTACACATTTTTTACACTTCTATGGATTTTTTTTGTATAATAAAAGTATAAAAAGCCAATAGAAAAAGCTTTCTTCTCTCCCTCCCCTTTTCCCTCCTCCACCCCTCCTGTAAAGCCAATTTCATTCTCACTTGGTCTGTTCTTCCTTTAAACCAAAACCCACTGCTGTAAAGTATGTCCTTCCTTTTTCATCCCTAATTAAGCTTCCTGTTTTTCTGAGGGTCTACATGAATCCTGACCTACACTTCATAAGACCAAGCAGAATTCATATTTTTTTGTGTATAGAGTCTTCAAATCAGCAAAAGACCACATGGTGAATCATAAATGAAGAGTTGTTTAAAAAAGCTAGTTGCCACAAGATACAGGGGAGCCATCTGGACAAAGCAAAATTATTGGCTTAGTCTGTGGCTGAAGTCAATAATAATTTTGTATGTGTATTAAAGCTGTGGAATAAGGTCTCTTGTGGGATACTCCAAAAACCCCTTTAACCTACCACAATGAAAACCTAGTTTTGTTTACAAGAAGTGAGATTACACATCATTAAATTTTGATTTTACCATTTTACATAATACAACTCAAATTCAAACATCTACAAACAGCAGGAGGTATGAAGTGAAAAGCATATCATCGAGTAATTCTAAGCAAAAATTCAATGAACATAAAAATACATGACACATGAAAAGAACATTGATCTATCAGTGAATGCAAAGTACAGAAAGATAAAAGCAAGAGTTGATCCAGCTTCTGAGTAAGGTTAGAAAAGCATTATGTTGCCTTATGAAGCAGCTAAAGATATCCAAAGTTAATTTTTAGCTCAAACAACAAAGCTTTCTTAATATTACTAAGACTAAACCTAAAGTGTATGTGTATGTGCATAAATGCAATATCCAGCATTACATAATTGGGGTTTCCCTTCACATTTGTTTTAATCCTATAAGATGTATATTTATATCTGTTTATTTAAACCTCACAATGACAATTATCAAATAATTATTTGGGGTTACATGATATACAATATTGTAACATTTTTGCCTAGCTAGCATGTCAATACCTTGTTGAAGATGCAATGGTGATATAAACTCATTTTAATGGAAAAATTATCCCCTAGCATATTGTACCAGAAGTAGAATCAAGCATTTATTAAGAGATTAGAATGATTATTGGGCAAAAACTCAAAGGACAATCTCCTTTTAAGCTTTTTCCAGGACATAATATGATCACATATGGTGTTAAGTAATTCCATATATAATTCATTCCTTCCAACTGTTCTGTGCATCAATCATGATGGCAGAGTGTTCACCTTGGAATTTTAAAAGGCATAAATCAGTTAAACTAACTAGCTGCCAAATACTTATCAAGGATCATTAAAAGGTTATGAAACAAACTACCAGATTTGTAGAATTAATTATGAAAGAAACTCACCCTTTTATTAAAATCTAGGCAGCAAACAATAAAATTTCTGAATACATTAGAAATTACAGGTATGCTGTTTGACCAAAGCGACAAGTAATTCAATAAAACTGAGTATAAATTGAGGCACTCATACCTAAGGTTCTTTTGATCAACCAAAATAAGTTCAGCTTTACAAGGCCTTCTGAAACCACTGAGAGTCCATTTCAGTAATATTTTGGTGGAGACTGCTAGATAATTAAAATATATTGAAACACAACTCTTCCTTTAGATACATAGCTAGTTTGAAGCCTCAGTTTAGCAAAGTGTTTAGGTATATGTATACAGTCTTCCCAATTTAGCAAAATACTTGAGTGTCTGCTTAGGGTTAAGCACATGTGTAAGTCTCATTGACTGAGATGAAACTTAAGCACTCCAGTGATGTCCTAAATTGAGATCTATTGGCTTAGAATTGCACTGATGGAACAAAATGGCCCTCTTATATATCTAGCTCCACTTCAACAGATTACGGAGGTTCTGTGGCTGTAAGGAGAGTTTTTACTGTGCCTCAAACCTGTAGGTCTTGGGAAATCCATTGAACAAAAGAGACTATTGCAGTACTGACCAATCCAAAAGATCACCCCTGAACGCCATGATTCTTACGAGCAACTGAGTACATAAATGGACACCCAGAAGGTGCCAACAGAAATAGTTTTAACTATGGGTGTTGAAATATGCAAAGGAGACAGCATTATAACTTTGGTAATTAAAACTATTTTTCTTCAGGAATTTTGAGGAGGAATGGAAAATCTAGCACAACTTGAAATCTCTCTTATGAGACCTATTGTCCCTTGATTAACATGGTAAAAAACCCACAAAACTCTCACAGAAGAGCTAAGAAGGTACAGGTAGAAAACATGATAGAATTGGTAATCTCCTGTCTGCATGCTAGTTTAGGCCTCCTGACTCACAAAACAGGAGCAAAGCTGTTGCAGACTTGTTTCTTTCTGAGATGGCGGAGAGGAAGGCTTTAAACATGTGATCCCAGGAACCACAAAGACAAATAGAATATTTTTTGTCATCTGCTTTTTTGGAAGCTACATTATTTAAATAATCTGATGTTCAGCTGTCAGAAGGAAACCAATGAGTTTTTACATTGGAAATGTTATTCTTTTTTTAGACCATTGCCTTCTCCCTCACTCACATAATTTGCATCATGACATAATTGAGTTAAACCAGGATTGAGCAAAATGATATTTAAAATATGCACTGGTATTCGAGCAAACAATTTCTTATATTTACAGAGCTTCAATATTTTTGTCCTCTGTTTAATATATATTCCTGATTGGGGGGGACAGTATTTGTTTTTTGTTTTTTTAATTGAAAAGTAGGAAGCTGCAGATATCCATATAGGTAAATTCACAATTGTTCTACTTGAAGGGATATACAAGTACAACTCCACTGAAGGAAAACAGACATCTATTTTTTGGCAAATAGGTAGTTTAGACATTAGTCCATTGAAATGAAATTTTAATCTTTGTCTCAGTGATGTTCATTCATACCTCTGAAATGACATGGCTCACACTGGAAAAAGAAATAATAATAGTAAAGATGCACCGTATGCACATCTAATATGCATGTCCACTTCTTTGTTCAGCTGTGTGTGAAGACAACTTAGGTTATATGAGGAAAGGGCAGATCTCTTAACCCTGATGCCAGAACTAGGTAACCAAAATTATTGGTGTCACCTTCCTGTTGTAACGCTTCTCTTTTCAATTTAAATATCCATTTTATGGTGAGCCCAAAATACTATAATCTCTGGAGGACAAAATCATGGCAGCAACTCATTCAGACTATTTTTGTAGGTGTCTCAAAGGATGTTACTTCTGTGTCTCATATGTAAGAACAGCACTCACAGTTGTTGGGAACGTGTGCTTTAGTGACCTTTACATCTTGTTTAGAATTTCTCTAGACATTCAGCCCCCGAAACATGTCAGTTATATATTGCTGCAGTTGTACAGCGAAATGAATTTTCCCCTTCTTCCTTCACTGCCACTGCCTAGGTGTATGGTGCTTACACTAGTCGGTAGTCACATAAGACATAAATAATTTTGACAGTCAGGAGAAGAACACACTAAATACATAAGTTCCATGCAGCAGCAATCAATCTTATCTAACTGACTAAGTCCAGGAACATTTAAAGGAAAAAAATAAAACATTTTTTTTTCTTTTCATCATCTTCTGAAGCTTTATGAAAGACACTTTGTGGTTCCTTCTTTATATTCAAGACCTAAACAGATCCTGAAACATAAATAATATATTTCCTTAGCCTCCTGATATTTCAGTTAAAGGGAGTACATAGGATTGAAAGTGGAAAATGTATGGACCAAGAGGTATATGCTTGACATAGTATAGGTAGGTGATTTATCTGAAACTTAGATTTTATGCATTAGGAGGAAAATAAATAAGTTACGTTTCTAAGAATATTGTGTCTTTGGAAAATAAATTCCAAAATGGTACTAAGCAAAACAGGCAAAAGATGAAAAGTCACATATTATAAAAGTAGCAAAAATATGCTTTCTAAGGTAATTATGCATACTAGTTACAAAAAACAAAATATGTAAACAAAGCTCTATTTTAGAGTCTATTTCAATTATATAGTGGTATATGGAGGGACTGCTATTACTGATTAAGTTATTCAACATACCTTTAGAAAAAGTTGAGTTAGGAAGAAACATTTAGAAAATATTAAATGCTGGTCTCAAATCAAATAGAGGTGTTCTTGAATATAGATTAATAAAATAGTAAGATTAGAAGGCACCTCAGGAAGTCACCTAGTACAAGTTCCTGCTCAAGGCAGGATCATCCCTCTCTGAACTATCAAAAAAGTGTTTGTATAAACTATTCTTAAAAATGCACTTAACCCCATCATAGAGCTACTGGCTGCACTGCCCAAAATCACCAGTAACACCCTATACACATGTGGTGCCCTACCAGAATTTTTTTTAGCCATTTTCAGCCTTTGTTCCCCTTCGTATAATTAGCTATCAACTTATTTTTACTGGCAAAACTTCCTACACTTCCCTTAGCTTCACTGGAGAATCCGGAACCCTCTGCCTAGGTCTGTCTGGTTCTTACTTTTACTGTTCATTCCTATCAAACTTTCTTCTCTCAGGCCAGAAAGTTCCATCTCTGTACCAATGCTCCACTTCTATAAGATCATTCAGTTCTAAGTCTCTGCTCTTTCCTATTTACCAATGGCCTCTAGTTTATAATAGCTATTTTTAATATTAATTAATACCTCTGAAATTATTATATCAAAATGTCTATATTTTAAAACCTACTTGTTCTTTTCTTTTACTCATCTTAACCAAATTCTGTGCTTCATCTCAGTTAAGTTAAAGGTAAATATTGCTCAAGAAAGAGTGCACACCCCTCCAAACATGCCTGCATCTCATCTCCTCAACTCAGACATTTAATTGGATTCCATATTCTATAACACACTCCACAACACCTATATCCAGTTGAACTCTTTTTCTCATACATTCCCTTAGTTTGTAAATAGACCATTTTTATATGCCTGCACTGTTTTTGAAGTACAGTAATGCCTCATCTTCATTTCTGCCTTGGCCATGACTTCATCTCCTCCTCTCTCTTCAAGTATTATGAACCCTCTCAAGCTTATGATTGCCAAACTCCATCCACTGCATTTAGGTTCATGATGTCTCCTCTCTCATATAAATGAAGAGATGCAACCAACTTTCTCTGGCTTAGCAATTTCTGTTTTTTCTTCATTTTATTCAGTATCCTGTTAAAAAACTTTCTGTAAAGCCCTCCACGGATGTACTCCTTTATATTCTAAAGACTTTTGTCTCTCTCTTGCTACTTCTGCTCAACTAGTGCAGGCCTCTTCTTTTTCCCTCAACATATATTCACCACTTTTGATTGAACATCTTGTCCTTGGCGGCTCTTGACAAACAGTGCTATATTTATTTATCTCTCCTTGATTTTGTCATCTTCTAAATTCATATTTCAACTGACTTCAGTTTTACTTTGCCTATAACTAATCATTACAAATCATAAGTAACCCTCCTGAAAACCCCAACAAAATAAAACAACCCCTACCCCTCCACCCCACCAAAAAAAAACCCTTCTAGTACACAGAATACAACTGAAGTTACTTTTTGCCTTACATTCTTTAAAGCATTTTGGTTACATTTTTCATTAATAATTTATAGACACACATTTGTTTTACTGTGCAATGCCATTTCATATGATTACACAAGAATAAAAATAGCTTAGCCAAATATGATCTGAATTGCAATAGTTTATAAAAAAATCTACTACCATATTTCCTAGAATATACATTAAGGGCTTGTTTCCTCATTAACACAGGGGAAAAAATCTCCTTTTACATTCACATACAAGGAAACCTCATTAAATGCATTGTCTATTGTTAAACTGCTCCCAAAAGCAGCATATGCTCAGTAATGGAAATCAGTTATGAAGCTGATTAAATACAAGTCTATAAGTAGTCATTCACTGAGCACAATTATAAAATGTATGGCTCATCTAGGGCAAACACACTGATAGGACCTTACTACAAAGATAAGTTAGTACAGCTCATATGAATGCAATATATGGCAATAGCTACTGTGAGCAGCCCCACTCAGCCCAGACTCTGTTTTAAGTCATGATAAGCCACATATTTCCAAATATTTTGAGTTCTTCTTCACTCCCACAGCTGAGCAGCACCATTCTTTCCCATTTCCAATAATTCCTTGGCCTTAAATTTCTGGGAAATATCACCAAATGAGTCCCCAAACAGTTCACCCCATATACCTTTGTTCCCCCCTCTCTGAGCCTACTGCATATAATTGGTGTAGCCGCACCCTCCTTAACATGAAGCTAGACAAGGTGCTTTGTATCTCATCTGCATAGACATTTTTGTAAGATAGCAGAAATCATGACCAGGAATGCCTGATTCTAATGATAAGTAGATGCCTAATTACTACATGGATCCTTTGTGGTGGTTTATTTGGAGTACACACACATACTGAGCAATGCTGACAAATGGGGTCACCATGGCTTGAAATAGTGTTGACTCTGCTAGGGCCCAGCCCAAATGAACTATATGGTAAACCATGAGATGTTTGGCTTGGGCCTAATATCATGCATTTGAAAAAAAAAACATAATTTGATATGTAAATAAGTACAAAAGTCCTCTTAAAAGTGTTTCTGAAGTACCTGTGCTAAAATAGTACCAGTTCAAAAATAGTAAAATGCGCCAATTCTGGATAAATTATGTCTCTGTGTACTATATGCACATTACTACAGATACCAGGGGTATAGGTTGTAGTCATATTGGTCTAAGGACACAGGTGAACAATTTTTTTCTAATTATTTGAGCTGGTCTAATAAAAGATATCAGATTTACCCAAAGAACCTTGTCTTACTACAGATATGGTATGTTTGTTTTAAGGTCAGTGTTTTCATATTTGCTCCTCACTTCCATGTGCTCAGAGAGATCAGGCTTGCCAGTAAAATGGGGTGAGGGGAGGAGAAAGGGCTTGTAGGGGTAAGCAGGTGGGGGAAGGCAGATGTGAAAAGGACTTTCAGACCCCTCATTATTTTTTACTGTTGTAAGAGTGAATGAGGGGGAACAAATTCAAGATAAACCTCCAACAATTACCTGGAAGTGTAGCAGAAAGACCCCTTTGTACATTTCCCTTCTGGACATTGATATAACAGAAGCCCCTTATTGCCTGCAACCCCCCCATATTGTGCATTTCTTTTCCTTGTCAGTATTGGCAGAGACCTAGCACACTCATTGCATGGGTGTGGCAAGGCTCAGAGCAAGCCAGAAACCTGAAGTGGCTTTCTGTAGAAGAAACCTAGAAACTACAGCTACATATCAGTTAAGCTCAGTGTCACTAAAGAAAGCAAAAGAACAGAAATATCCACCGCAAAGACTGTAAATATATCGTGCACTAACCTAACTCACTTACTGTCCCCAGTAGCCTTTGATCCTCACTTATATTCAGACTCATATTATATTCAAATAAATATAGTATATTTATTTGTATTTCTTTTTTAGTTTTATAGCTCACCATATACAAAAAGTTCAGCGTGACACTTTACACACTGCCATTTATTGCTTTTGTACAGTACTTTAGATTTATTACTGACCAGGCAGAAGCATGTAATTTACCACAGCAAATGTAATGACATTTCCCCCAAATTAAAGCAACCCACACAGCGGTATATAAACAAACACATTTGCAATACTCAGCAGTTACAAGTTTTGGTTTCAAGAGAAGTTTCCATACCTGATATTGGAAATACTGGCAAGATTAATTCTTTACACTGACCGTCTCTCCATAAGTCTCTTCTAGCATAAGGTAGAAACCCAAAATATAATGCTATAGCCACCTAGCCATTCACCTCTATTGGCTCATATACAACATATAAACATATAACTACTGTCAAGAACAATCTACTGTGGAATAGTATTTAATATAAAACCTAAGAACTTCATGTTTAAGAATAAACAAGTTTGCTTTGGAAAACAATATTTCCAGCCAGGAAAATGGTCTATGCACTTTGTGATGAGCAAATTACTAGGAAGACCATTAGATTTCTTTTTTAGGGTACATGCAAACTTTACAGATGCTTACAGACATGGGGGGAAAAAACCACAGCGCTTTACTATAAGTTCAGAGTGGCCCTGCACCAAGCACAGTACATGCCCAGAAGAGTCATTGTGTTAGTTTGACTCAGCTTGCCCACTTTTCTCTAAAGCTGATTGATTTCATAAAAGTGCCAAAAGCTCTGCAGAAGTATGTAATTTATAGAAATGCTGAGGAGCCAGGTCAAACTAAAACATTTCCTCTTCCAGTAAAATACTGTTTTGTTTATTTCCCACATCTTCCAGCAGCCTACCTTTAGATCAACCTAACTAGGATTAGGTTGATCTAAATGTTAATCTGAGAAAATGTTTGGGGTGATTAAATCAGACAAAAATGGTGTGCCCAACCTAAATTAGTTCACCCAAGGAAGTGAACTAGCTTAGATTGGAACTGGATTAGCCTAATGCAGTGAATGTTTATACATATTTGGAGCAAAACCCCAGGGCTGAGAAAGCCCAGCTTTGCTTGCCCCAGCCACAAGGCTGTACTCTTCCTACTGCTCCCATTCCAACCAGGCTGCTTTTAGCCTCCTAACCCTCCTTCCCCAGATTGGTAACCCCCCAATGTAACCCCTTGCCCCTCCCAAGGACTTGCCAGCTCCCCAATTCTGCCAACCCACTACCCCCCCCACAAGTTACTTCCACTGGGTGTGTCTACTTGCGCTATTACTCCACATAAATAAACTGAGGAGCTTATTGCTCCACAGTTTATTGCTCCCAGGCACACTGTTTGAATGTGTGCTGGGAGCAATTAACTTTAGAGCAATAAGCTCTGCACTTTACTCATGTGCAGTATGTGGAGCTGAGTTGGAGCAGCTCCAGCTAACAGGGAGGCCCACAAGTCAGCCTGTCATCCCAGAGCTGCTCCCCCCCAGCTCAACATGTAACAAAAAGCCCCTTCTTGCCTGCACCCCCCACCTCATTTTGTGCATTTGTCTTTCCTTCTAAGTATTGGCAGAGAGCTAGCACACACATTGCATGGGTGTGGCAAGGTTTGGAGCAAACCAGAAAGCTGAAGTGGCTTTCTGTAGGAGAAACCTACAAACTACATCTACATAGCAATTGAGCTAAGTGTCACTAAAGAAAACATAAGAACTAAAATATCCACTTTAACGCAAAGCCTGTAAGAGACAAGCCAAGCCAAGGTACATTAACAACATGACTGTAAATATATCTTAGTGAACACATTCCCCCTTTGATTAAAACCTATTTCCCAAAGCAAACTTCCCATAGCCATCAAAAGTTTATGCTAAATCAGTCTATTGCATTTAACCCAACTCACTTGTTGTCCCCAGTGTTTGATCCTCGCTACCTCACAGGGCATTTTTATATTTTATCTGTCACATCTCTACCCTGCCACTCAGTATTTTATATTTTATAACTTTTAACTATTAACAAATGTGTTTTTCTTTAAAGTCAAGTCATACCTAGTATTACTAAAATGATTATTGTAAGAATACGTTGGAATTGATTCATGCAAAGAACCCTGTCTGCCTTGGAATTGTAATCACTGGAATTGTATTGCTGTATTGGGCTGGTCCCCCTGAGTAATTGTGAGTATGTATGAATCAGTAGATAACTGAAAATAAAGCAAGAGCCTCTGGTTGTTCATAGATTTCACAGACATTAGGGCTGGAAGGGACCTCAGAAGATCAAGTCCAGCCCCCTACCCCTGGGCCAGGAAGTCAGCTAGGGTCAAAGGATCCCAACAAGGTAAGTGCCCAAAAATTTCTTAAACAAGTCCAGAGTAGGTGTTTGCACCACCTCTGGAAGGGAGTCTATTCCAGACCTTGGGGACTCAGACAGTAAAGAAGTTTTTCCTTATGTCCAGCCTAAAATAGTCCTGGAGGAGTTTATGGACGTTGGACCTTGTCATCCCTTGGGCTGCTCTGGTGAACAGGCATTTCCCCAGACCCTGATGCACACTCCTTACATACTTATAGGCTGCCACCAGGTCAGCCCTGAGCCTGCGCTTTTCCAGGCTGAAGAGTTCCATAGCTCTCAGCCTCTCTTCATAAGGCCTGTTCTCTTGCCCTCTGATCATTTGCATGGCTCTCCTTTGGACTCTCTCAAGTTTCTCCACATCCTTCTTGAATTGTGGAGTCCAGAATTGGATGCAGTACTCCAGCTGAGGCCTCACCAAGGCTAAGTACAGCAGGAGGATGACATCCTGAGATTTGCTTGAGAAGCATCTATAGATGGAAGCCAGAGTTTTGTTTGCTTTACCAGCTACGACATTGCATTGGTGGCTCATGTTCATCTTGTGGTCATTCATGACCCCCAAGTCCCTTTCGGCCATGGTGCTAATGAGCATAGCATTGCCAAGCCTATAAATGTGATGTGGGGTTATTTTTTCCTGAGGTGGGGTACCTTGCATTTTTCTGTATTGAATGTCATCAAGCTTTTATCTGCTCACTTTCTAAGCCTATCAAGGTCAGTCTGGATCACCAGCCTATACTCTGGTGTTGATGCTCTACCCCAAAGTTTGGTGTCATTGGTGAACTTGACCAGCCCGCTTCTAAAACCAGTGTCCATATCATTAATAAATATGTTAAAGAGTACAGATCTAAGAACAGAGCTTTGGGGGATACTACTAGTCATGGAGTGCCATGATGATTCACTTCCATTGACTACCACTGTCTGGGTCTGCCCTCGGAACCAATTCCCTAGCCATCGGACTGTGATGTAGCTGAGGCCACAGTTGCCCAATGTTTCTATGAGGAGATCATGGGACAACAGATTAAAGACTTTTTAAAAGTCCAGATATATTATGTCAATCTCTTCTCCTTTGTCCAGGTGATACATCATAGAAGGAAATGAGATTAGTCAAGCAAGACCTTCCCACAACAAACCTGTGCTGGATGTCTCTCAGTATGCTGCCATCAGGGAACTTGTCTAGAACGTTCTCTTTAATAACTTTTTCCAATACCATTCCAGGGATTGAGGTCAATCTGATTGGCCTATAATTCCCCAGATCTACTTTCTTCCCTTTCTTGAAGATAGGCACCACATAAGCTTCTTCCAATCTCTGGGTATGTCACCTGTGTAGTATTAATTTTTGCATATTAGTTATTATGCTTAAATGATAATAGTATTGAATTGATAAACCTCTATGATTTTATGAACAACTAAAACTCCATTTTGTGCTTGCTTGACATGAGTAAATGAACTTCTTATGCCCCATGTATGTGAGTGTCTGCGTGAGAGGGTGAATGGTGAAAGAATGGTAACTATTTGCTTGAAAACAGAATAAGATTTAATTGACTGTGTAAGGAACAAGACACCAATGTATAAGTTACCAGACAGTAAACTAATTAAGCTAATTAATGGGTGGCTGAAGAACTCATCTGAGATTAGGTGCAAAGAAGAAGGAATGTTGCATATCCTGCCATTAAAACTACACAATGCTTCAAGGTCAGGGACAACAATGCTTCAAGATAGAGATCAAGGACACAATGCTTCAGCGGAGATAACCAACTTTACTGGAATGATCTCAGTGGAGATAACCGACTTTACCGGAATGATTTCAAGTTGATATAACAAGAAGAAACAACCACTAATTAAAGACTGAGCATGGAAAAGCCCCAATGCTGAACAAAGACTTGAAACTCTATAAAAGTGAGATGTAGACAAGCCAAGATGGGGAATCCACTCTCTGCAACCTCACAGAGCACAGGCATGCATGTCTGTATACCCCTGTTCATATCCTCAATAACCCTAGATCTGGCCATCCAGTGGTAATATTGAGTAACATCTGCTGATAACTATAACACCTTACTGGAGTGGTATGTCTGTCTATGCCTGTTTGTATGTATGCTTGTGTATGTCTGTTTGTATGAGTGGTGTGTCCAAGCTTCTGTATCAGCTTCATGTCCAATAAATATGGCATTTTGCCTTATCTCCCTTTTTAAGGTCTCACTCTTAATTTGAGCTATTGGCAGGTTTAAGTAACACCTGAGCACCATTAGTTCTTGAATATCCTTTCCAGTGGTTGCTATGATGCCTGACAGCTCCTTAAGTACTCTGGGGTGCAAGCTGTCAGGACCAGGTGACTTGAAGGTGTGCAGCCTCTCAAGGTGTTCCTTTACAAGGTCTACACCAATGCTGAGTATAAATTCACCCTCACCTTGGCCATCCCACATCATGTTAGGCAGGGCGGTCCCTTAGGCTGGTGAAATACTGACACAAAGTGCCCATTAAGCAGGTTGTTTTTTTCCTGGATGTTGGTTGTCATTTGTCCCATTTGGTTCAGCAGGGGTTCACTGTTACTCTTGCTTTTCTTCCAACTCCCCACATATCTGAAAAGGGACTTTTTATTGTCCTTGATACATGTAGCCATTTGGTGTTCGATTGCAGCCTTGGCTTTCCTGGTTCACTCCCCACAGGTACCAACTAGTGTAGAATACTTCTCCTTGGTGGTTATTTCTGTCTTCCATCCTTTATAAACCTCTCTTTTTAGATGTAGAAGTCCATGAGTTCCATGTTGTATCAAGGGGGTTGCTGTGCCCTTTTGCTACCTTTCCTCTGAGATGGGATGGATACCCCTTGTGTTTCCAGCATCACTCCCTTAAGGAGCAACCACTTATCTTAGAATCCCCTCCTGCAACAGCAAGCCTCCCTTGACAACAAGCTTATCAAAGTCAGCTTTCCTAAAGTTGAGGATTTCTGCATTGCTGACTGACTTGCCAGCTTTGCAATGGATAGTAAAAGTAATCAGCTCATGGTCACCGTCTCTCAGCTTTCCTTCAATTCTTAAGTTGCTAACTAGATAATCCTCTTTGGCCAGTACCAGGTCCAGCAGCACTTTACCTCTTGTCAGTCCATAGATTTCTTGAGTGAGGTAGGGTTTGCCCACACATGGGACAAAGCTTTGTGACCATTCAAATTTAGCTGAATGCTCTTCCCATGAGATGTCCAGGTACTTGAAGTCTCCCATGACACCCTGTTAATGGCCAATAGCCTAGCCAGAAGAAATTACCATTACAAAACTCTACTCTACAAGCAATTTTAGGCTAATCAAGCCAAGGAACTGATTCCTGGAACTGGGCACCCACCCTATTGACTGTTCCTGCAACCCTTAACAATACCATTGTTGAATTAATCAAAATCACAAACTGACTCCTGAAACTGCACATTACAGCAGGCAGAGACCACTGTGATTAACAGCTGCCAGACACTACTCAAGACCCACGTGGGACAGCAGCCTCTGGATTGGGCAGCTGAGATGATGCGGGGGATCACACAAGTCTGCCAGAAAGGGATAAAAGGCAGTGAAGTGTGACCCTCAGTGGTGCCCTCTTTCAGCACCCGACCTACCGAGACAGAAGATAAGCAAGCGACCCCTTCTAGAGAACACACCACCTTGGAGGAAGCTGACCATCAACAGCAGATCCACAGGGCCTCACATAGGTAGACATACTAACACCAGTGCTCTCACAATCGCTATGGCAGCTACTACATACTATACTACATGGACTTGAATGAGTGAGTGCATGTGTGTGTGTGTGTGTGTGTGTGTGTGTGACCAGTACCCATCATAACCCTCCAGAATTTGCATTTATAATTTTATTAAAACTTCATATCCCATCTAATAAAATTGAATTTATAATGATCCTGTGAGTTGGTCCTTTGTAGCCAACAAATATGCTGAGAGGGGGTTGGCTGGGACACAAGGTGATTTGGCACAGGGCTAGGCAGTAGGCACCCTTCACATTGAAGGACCCTTGTACCCCAGCCAGCCCCTCCGGTTTATATATGTGCACTGCTGAGGAGCCTTGTAAATACAAGTACTGCCCTGCTGTACTCCAAACTAATAGGAGCAAAGGTTGAGATGTTTACCATATAGTTAATTAATCAGCTGCACAGTAAATGTCTCACATAGACACGCCCACTGAGTTTCCAATGAAGCTCCTCGTATCAGCAAGTATCTGCATATGCCACTCCCAATGTAGAATCACACAGTTTAAAGTAAGCTATGTGATTGTAGACATACCCTTAGAGACAAAATTAATACCAAATCTCTGGAAATGACAGAAGACAATTAGACATGATCCATAGACATGGCTGGTGACTAGCTAAATGCTGACCATATGGTTCTGAAGAGAATATTTTAAAACCCTTCTCCCACAGCCAGATCTGAAGACCAAATAAATACACATTGGCAAGTGACCATTAAATATATGCTTTGGTTTGGTAGTTCCATATGATGCATACAGAATGACTAGTAGTTCGGCCTTTCATACAAAAAGTTATACATGCTATGACCCAAAACTGGGCAATTTTAAAAACCAAAGTCATGTCATAAACCCAGGTTTTTTTAAAAGTATCCACCCCTTCTAGCAGGATGAGATGCACTAGCACAGAGAGATGTTATTTTTAACATTTTATGTCAGCATCAGTAACTCTAGCTACCATTTTTATATTGTACATAAAATATATAAGAAAGCTTAGAAGATACACACATACACACATATACACATATAGGAAAAAAATCTAAGCACAGTATTTGTCAAGAGAACTTTGTGGAATAAAGTGAAAACTGTATCTGGAGTGAAAACTATAAACTGAGAAATCACCACACACTTAAGCTGAAATGCCAAGATGCTGTATCATATTGCATTCAGTAGCAAGCTTCTGCACATTAACATTTGTTTATCCTTATCTTCCTGAAACATATTGTAAATAAACTGTTTTGCTCCAGGAACTAACTAAAACCACAGAAATCACAACAGCACCCATAAAATTCAGGTATCTCTAACCACAGAGTCCTTAACTGGCTGACTGATGGGTGTTGGTTTTTTATATTCCCTTGGCAGTTCAGTATGCAGCTGTTGACTACTTATTAAAATACTGTGCTCCTGTATCTGGCATTTCTATAAATGTCACAGCACTGTAAGGAATGGTTGCTTTGGGAATCTTTACACGTTCTCCGGGGGAGGAAAGAGGTGGGGGAGGAACACTTTAATTAAACCGGCTCTCGGGAGCTGCTCTAATTAAAATGCTTACAGCACCTCATGTTTTCGGTGTCCAGAGCTTTAAAATAGTGATAGGGGTGCTTTAACAAAAGCTTGTTTAATGAGTTTTAGTTAAAGTGACTGCACTGCCATTTTGAAGCATGGGAACACTGAATACATGAGACAGTGAGGCTGCTAATTAAACTCGGTTAGTTGAGTCTTCTCTGACACAGTGTCATTACAAAGTGTTAGAGCTGGCATCCTGCATGTCTACAGGCACCCTTTCTGCCCATAAGCTACCAGAGTAGCATATTTTTAAAGAACTGTACTTTCAAATAATTGCACAGCTGAGGCACAGCATACCCAATGCAAACAATATTGTGTACTTATATTCATAAGCACATATACTCCCATAAATTCGTTCAAAAATTAATTAATGGCAGGATAAACATGTTCAGTACAACTTCCTGTTCAACTATTAAAATTCAAAAAATGGTTCCACTGAAAATCTGTAAGAATGTACTGCCATGGATATTTTCTGATTAATCTGAAGAACATATAAAATAACATTTTTTTAATGAAAATCCTATTTTATGATTAAAAGACTAGACTGGGATAGGACATCTATATTAGCTTTCTAGCCCTTCAGTAGTTTTTTTGTGTGGCCTTGGGAAAGTCACTTAATTTTTTCATGCTTTCCATTTCCTGTCTTTAAAAAAGGATACAATCATACAATCTTAGAAAGTTGGGTTTGGAAGGCACCTCAGGAGGTCATCTAGTTCAACCACCTGCTCAAAGCAGAACCATCCTCAACCAGATTATCTCAGCTAAAGTTTTGTCTAGGCGGGTTTTGAAAACCTCCAAGGATGGCATTTACACAAACTCTCTGGGTAATCTGTTCCAGGGTTTTACTACCCTCCTAGTAAGAAAATTCTTCCTACTATCTAACCTAAACTTCCCTTGCTGCCACTTGAGACCATTGTTCCTCTTTCTGTCATCTACCACCACTGAGAACAGTCTAGATCCATTCTCTTTCAAACCCCCTTCAGGTAGTTGAAGGCTCCTATTAAGTTCCCTCTCAGCCTCCTCTTTTGTAGACTAAATAAGCCCAGTTCTCTCAGTCTTTCCTCATAAGCCATGTGCCACAGATTCCTGACCATTTTTGTTGCCCTCCACAGGACTTTTTCCAATTTGTCTACATTCTTTCTGTAGTGGGAGCCCAAAAGTGAACACAGTACTCCAGATGTAGCCTCACCAGTGCTGAATACAGTGTATAGGGGGGAATCCTCATATCCACCTGGGACTCACTTACCAGCTCAGTCTCTGTACCCATACCCAGCCTTTAACTCCTAACCTTTGGAGTTCAGAACTCAGCATGCAAACCCATAAACCAGACAACAAGAGCCATACCTAGGTCTTCCCTGCCTAGACCAGGGCCACACTCACATACATATGTATGCACATGTAGTTCCTGATAAATCCATGAAATATTCTTAGGCGATCAAATATTATGGTTATGGGGGATACATAAACCCTTTAAAAGAAAGGAAGGAAAGGAAATACACACGTTTTCTAGCCTATAAGATATTTTGTTTTTCCTTCCACTTCCCCCCCCCCCGCTCTGAAAAAGCAACCTAAAATTAAGGTGCATTTTAAAAATTAAAGCAATATAATGGGCAATAATTGAAATAATTGTTACAAAAGTTGACCCAATGTCAATTTCATGGGGGTTTTTTTCCCACTTGTTATTTTATTCTTATAACACATGCATTTATACACTGGAAAACATGGTGTACATTATATCTAGAAATGTTTTACCTAAAGCATGAACTCTTTTCTTTAGATAATTGATATTATTGGATTTAGCAGATGTGGTGTCCTGCCCTTTCCTCCCAACCCTCTTGACCACCTGCCTGCTATAGACTGAGAGTAATATTTTATTTCTAGCACAGTCGTTTTCAACTAGGGTGCTCCAGCATCCTGGGATTGTGTGACAGTCCTTGAAGGGTGCCAGCAGGACAGACGAGATAAGTGAGATAAATACAAACTCCAGTGAGGAGATAAGTGCAGGTTCTTTCTTTCCAGCTGCTATTTCCTCCATCCCTGCAACTCACTGCAGTGCAGGCTCTTAGGGCTTTATTACATATTGTACTTTGAGCTACTCAAATGCTGATCAGTGTTAATGCTAGTTCAAGTTTGGAGCTGATACACCATAAGACTAAAAACCTTCTCTGTCTCCCACCTGCACAGCTGTGAATTGCCACTAGAGGGCTGGATAGCATGGGCTGGACTAGGAGCTACAGAGCTAGTGAGCTAGGTTGCCACTATGTGGCTGGTGAGCCAGGACAAACTTCTATCCCTACTCTAGGTGGGACTGTGTGAGAAATGAGTCGTGGGGTGTGGAAACATGAAGCTGGAAGGTGGACAATTAATGAGATGCAGGTGGGTAATGAAATGGGAGGTGGAAAGAAAATGGGAGTCAGGAAAGAGTCGTGAAATGAAACAAGTCAGCCACTAAAGGATAAAATACAAAGTAAAAATAAATAAAATAAAAGAATAAAGAAGAAATAAAAGAACAAAGAAGATGTAAATTAAATAAGGTCTTATGTTTTAATAAATTAGGATTTGGGGTTGGGGTGTGGGTGGTGCTTGCCATGCTTCCAAGGTGTCTGGGAGGTAAGAGCTGTGAAGGAAGGCACTTTTGGGGTATCTATATCCCAAGCCCCAGAAAAAAATCCCCACCTCATGGAGGCCTAATCCATCTCCCTATCTTCCTCCCCCAACTCTTCCAGACTCCACTCCTGGACCTGACCATGCCCTGCTACCTGGCTAGGTGGCATACACTGTGCAGGCTATTTCCATAGGGTTGCAGCTATTGGTGTGTGAAGGTCACACCTGCAGAAGTAGAAGGAGCAGTTGGCTTCGTGCCAGAACTACTTCTTGGACAGTAAACTTCAAGGGATGGAAAGTTTGCCTACATAAACTAGAAGGATGGGGAAGGGGATATTGGGATGCTGGATGACTGCAACTTGAGTGGCTCACTTGTGGAGAGTAGCCACACATTAATGGAACAGAAGCTGGGTAACACAGATGAAAGATAAACCTGTCCTGGAATGGTGTAACTTTAAGCTACCTAACGTATGCTTAAAACAAGTTTCAGGTGTTAACGTATGGATAATCCAGTGGTTAAGAACTCCAACAGCCACCTAAAATTAATGCGTAACAAGGCTCTTACTGTCAGTTACTCCTCTCCTTTCTGGCCCCTCCTCAACAACAGGTAAGCACTATACTGGATAAATCATTTTTTGAAATGGGGTGCCACTCAATTCACAAAACTTATGGAGGGGCGTGTCAAGTCTAAAAACGTTGAGAACTGTTGATCTAAGAACTTTCCAGTATAAATTTGGGGGTGGGAGGGGGATGACATTAACTATTGTATATGGTGCCCTTCCAAATATTGTGCATGGACCAGATTCTGAATGATTTTGTCTGCCTACAAGTCTCATTGAAGTCAGCTGGTGGTGGAGAAGGTAATACACTAATGACCCAGCTTTGACTTTATAAAATTATAAACTCAACATACGCATATACACAATACATTACAGCCAACTAATTGAGTCTGAACCCACTGTTCAGAACAAGAATAAAACCATTTGTTGAGCTGTATTTCCAAAGAGCTGACTGAGAAATACATGAGTTTAAAAGGCTGCCTGGACCACTATCCTTTATTTCACTCGAAGGCCATATATTTTTCTTTAAACTTTCCAAAAACAAAAGGAACACTAGCATAGGCCCTCTTCTGCTCTGTGCTGCATACTAGGGGATGATAACATGAGGTCTGCCTTGAGCTAGCTATATATTTAAGTATTCTATAGAGATCTGATGCAGCTGTAGAGTAAAATTATATTTCTATTTGGTAATTAGTAGAGCCAATTTAGTAAGATTTCTCTTAAAAACAAAATTTATAATAATGTCTGTGGAAACGTCAAAGAAAAAAGAAAGTAGCTATTTTATACATGAGTCATTTTCTCATATTATAGCTACTAGTAAATGCATACATATTCCTACATTACTAAAACTGAGATTGTTTCAATAAGGCAAAGAAACTTATGACAAGCACAGAATACCATCTCTGTTTTCACAACTATCATCTCACCACAAGATGGCACCAAAGGGCTAATAATCTTAATATTAAGAGTTTTTGTTTTTTTTTTAATATGAGTAACAGAAGAAACTTTGCTGGAAATTGCACCAGAAAAAAAAAAATCAACAACAATTCACTTTCCAATGGGTCAGCAAGTTATTAACATAATCCCAGCTGCTTTGACAAGCTCCTGAAGGGCTGAGACCTAATTTGGATTGATTTAATATGCAGGGTTTCTTTCTCCTAACATTTAAATTTCCTAAAATTGTACAGGAAGTGAATATTATTTACAATTAAATATGAGCTATTTTAAGACACGGGATAAGAACACACAGAGGTATACAACAGTAAACAAAACAAATACACTGGCCTCTGAAGTAATCATACCCAAGCTGAAAAAAGAAAATAGCCTGAAACTTTCTAAACTATGCATTTTTGTTGATGATTGAATATAACTGATTCTATGCCACTTTTTCAATATTAACATTTCAAGAGAGATTCAATAGCCATTTCATACTCAGTGAAGTCTTTACAAAGATGTGTGTTATAAAGTAGGAGTCAAAGGTAGAAAAATATTCCTATCTTATAACATCTCTCAATAACACCTTCATATTTACATATTTCCTAATTTTCACAACAAAATATGATTAATCCAGAATGTTATTAAAGGTAAGAATATAATTATATGATTATGTCATATAAAATTGCACCAGGATTTTCTAGAGTTGCAAAGAAAGGTAAAATATCGTGCTATTATTACTCTGCCAGTTCTTTAATCATATTATTCTCTACATTACATTTGATTTATTTGATATATAACTGTTCAAAATAGAAGTATAGTCTACACACCTCAAATTTAAAAAAAAACAAATCTAAATCTTGGCATTCATCTAAAAATTCTTGAAGTGATAAGAAAAAGGATGATTGAAATATGAAATGCGATTTTAAATCAGCACTGTCTTTTGTTTCACTGGCAACATGTCTGATAGTACACTACTTAACTGCACTAAAAGAAAAAATTTCAACCATTGATCAATTTACCTTTTAAATTTTAAGGTACTAATGCTGTAGTTTTAAGGGGTTTCTGCTTGATGATAAAGCTATTTTAATCAATGGTACAACTCCTATGGCATTCAAATGATCTTCATCATAGGACTTTAATGCCTTTTTTAACCTTGCAATTATCATTACCATTATGACATTGTTTTCCATGTCAACTGTGAACACTAACTGATCTAGTTATAAGCTATTATATTTGAATGCTAATTAAAACAATATTTTGTAGAAGTAAATTATTTATAGAATGTCTATAAATTAAAACCAACAGAAATGTATTCTTTTGTATAATAATTTTAAAAATCTTAACAAAAGCATTACAAATACACATTCATCTGTCTGTGGCACAAGTAATAATCAAATTGCAGTTGCAAGGAAAGTTACATCTCCTGATTCATATTATGCACCTAGGATTTTTTGCACTGTGTTGCTGACACTGAAAAATTACCCAATTGCTGGTTATTGTAGACTTGTAGAATAAAGGTAATTTGTGTATGTTACCAATAACAGAACCGAACTGTACCATTTGTGGCTAACATCAGCTAACATGGTGACTTTTGAGACAGAAAGAATGGCTGAAAAATGGCCCAGGAAATATATGAGATGCAAGAATTTGTGTGTGTGTGTGTGTTGATATCTTTTATTGAACCAACTGCATAGTTGGGGGAGATGTTAGACAAGTTGACAGGTACAAAGTACCAATCCTCTGGTCTGGAAAAGAAGCAGATACAGCTTGAGCTAAATAACAGATAGAGATTATTTCTACATTCCACAGGTAATAAAAACCTTTTCCCTCTTGAGTAGGCTTGCTCTTCCTCACAATTATTTTATGTATTCTACTGCACTTCTCTCATTCTGAAGCTATCCCTGATAACACCTTCTTTTTCCTACTTCACAGCCTTCCTTTAAGGAGACTTGTTTGCATTTACATACAAAGTGATATGTGAAGCCTTTTTCTATCTCTTATTTAGCATATGCTGTGTCTGTTTCTTTCTGAGACCTGGAGACCTGAGGAAGAGCACTCATTACCTAAAACCATGTTTGAAAGCTTTCACAACTATACATTTGGGACAATAAAAAGATATTACCAAAAAAAAAAAATCTTCCCTCCCACATATTAGGGGATATGATTTGAATAGTGCTATTTAACTCACAAATCTAAGAAAAACAATATTTAAATCCCTAAGTGTAACAAATTGAAATATTAAAAAATAACTTGTATTTCAGAAAATAAGATCCTCTCTCTGTCAGCTATATGCTCAGAGGTATCCAATGTAAGATAACTATAACAGTGATCCATATAATACACAATATAATTGTCTAATTTTTTCTGAATATTTATACTGCAATATGATTCAGTACCTCAAACTTCAAGATGATTATTTTTGTAGTGTGCTGTGCCTCAGTTCATTATACTTTTTTCTAATTCCCACTATTCGGACCTCACTAAAACTCTGGATAAAAGTACCACTATTACAATGTATGCACAAATAGCTCATATGCTTCACAAAGCAGGTTCAGTTGGCTAACACAATAATGGAAAGAAAATCTTGAGCCTTCACTCTCATTAAATTTATATAAATGTAACCCTGACACGAGTTTTCATCACAAAATAACTTTCTATCAATCATAAACAAAATTAAAATACCATTAGTGGAGAGCATCTCACAACACTAAATACAAAATGAAGTAATAATTTGCTACCAACTATTTGATTTCATCCAATTAATAAGTCACTGAAATCATGATACAATCTCATCTCTGCCAACCTAAAGTGGACAGGTTCTATAAGTTAAAGTGTACACAATAAACAGATAAAGTACAGTGTCCATTGAAGTATTTACTTTTCCACTGGGAAACACATCTGCCTGTGTTTGTTAGTGTTACAAGAGATGCAATTGTACTTTCCCTGCTTACCCAGACCTGAGGAGGAATGCAAGGCATTAGAAAACTTGTTCTACTTAATTCCAGCATGCAGTTGGCCCCATAGAAGACATCACCACAAAAAAAATAAAACAAAGGTCCTACCTTCGTTTGACATTCACACATGGAGGCTATCCTCCAGAAGAGGGTATCTGGTTCATAACACATTTCATCCTGTAAGTTCTTATTCATAAAGATTTAATAAAATGCTCTAGAGTGTGAAGTCAAGTGAGGAATAGCTTTTCTGACATACCAGGGATGTCCATAACTTAATATTATAGTAAAAAATAAATAGTTTCATGTCTTGAAAGCAATGTTGTTGCTGATCTTTTGTGCATTCAAGATACTTTATGAAGTTCAGGCTAAACCTGAATATTTAAAATAAAAACAAATTGATGACTGAGTAGAATATAGCCAAATAAATGTAGTTTACTAAAAATGTGACCTAGAAGTCACCACTGTAGATACACTGGTGATTATTTATGGGTTATGGCCCAATACTGGTAGGAGAATCATGACAGACCAGAGGTGCTCTACCTTTTAGCACTGCAGGCCACATGAGCAGTGGAGGGCCAGTCTGTAGGCCAAATCAGACCCTGCATGATAGCACAAGGCTCCAGGGACCTCACACTACCTCCTTCCATCCCTGTATGCACGAATCAGGCTCCAGGAGCCCATGATGTTCCCACCCAGGCCCATGTGCAGGGATCTTGCTCCATACCACCCCCTGCCTGGCTCCATGCATAGCATTTGGGGGCTTGGGCTTCATGCTGCTCCTGCTCAACCCCAAGGCAGGGACTGGGCTTTGGGAGCCTTGTGTACCCTTCTCCCCCTCAGCCTGACATGCTGGAATTGGAGTCCACAGTGTTCTGCATGATAGATCAGGCACATAGGCCCATAGATGAAATGACACCAGGGACTGGAACTTGCCTGTGGGCCAGGGGTTGAGCACCCCTGGGATAGACTACAGAGCCCATATGCTTCTTTTTTGCAGGATCTGGGACTTAATAATATATACAACTTTTCAACTTTTTTATGGCTTAGTGATTACTTGTGCAAAATACTTTATAATTAAACAAATGGAAAATAAAAAAACACAGTACTGAATTTAGAAGACTCATATACGGATAGGGTGAAAGAATAATGTGAAGAATGTAGGAAGATATGCTCCAATGTTTAAGACAAAGAGCTTATTTACTTATGTCATTAAAATATATCACAGGAATAAAAAATATATATAGTAAGCTTTCCTAATGCCCTGCCATTTTTATTCTTAGTGCTGTTGTTCTTTGTTTGTTTTTAGTTCTGTAATCTCTCCTACCTTTGCATGTTTTGTATATCTCCTTTGTGTATTTCAGTTATTTCCTATAAAAATTACCATTAATTAAAAAAAGCAATTCAAGAGTGAAATCCTACTGTCTTAAATCATTCATTTATCTCACCAGTCAACAAATCACTCAAATATGTGCTTGCACTTAAATCAGTGTGACTTAAGTATGTTTGAGTGATTTGCTGAGAAGAGATGGCAGCTGAAACAGACCAATGGGCTCTATTTAACCAATAGTGTTCTGTTCGGAGAGTAAAATGGGAAAAGATGGGCCTTGGTGATAAATTTCAGATCCTGACTCTTTCATGAATAGCTATTACTTCCAAGTTCATTGTTGAAATGAAAGCCACTTCTATATAGAGATTAAAAACTCTGATTGCAGGAAGACAGTCATGAATTGATGTTTAAAGGAATTACATAGCATCCTTATTTTTAAACGAAAACCCAGGTATTGGCATAAAAAAGAGTTAAAACATTCATTGTGATTATGTAGAGGAGAGAAAGTGATCACAGCTGCATGTCCTAAATGCAGTATATGTCATGAGTTGCAAGAAGGGGCCAGCTGTCACAAAGTAATTTCTTAGAATGCACTTTAAATCAGTTGTGTTTTCAACAGATAATGACAAGCATGTTTGAGGTAGGTACATGTTTGCAAGGCCTGGGGTTATTTTAAGCCATGTGATCATAGATCATGCTTGTACAGATGTTTGCTAGTGATGGGAGCCACATTGGGAACCCAATCAAAATAAGCTGGGGTAGGGAGAGGGACAGATGGGATCAGGGGGCTGGTGGGTTGGGAGGGGTTGGTGAGCAGGGGGGCTGGTGGGTCTGTGGTAGGGGTTGAATGTCCTGGGGTGAGGTGGAACAGAGGGTTAAAGATAGCCCAGTGAGGGAGGAGTGGGGAGAGAAAAAGTGCAGCCCCAGTGCTGGGGCAAGTGGATGGGCTTTCCCAGCCCTGAGGCTGCGCTTACATGTTAATTAAGCCAGGTTAACCCATTCCCAACCTAAGTTAGTTCACCTCCTCAGATGAACCAAGTTACACTGGGTTGGTCATTTTTTGCCTAGTCTAACTGCCCCAGACATCTGTAACAATCTGCACTTAGATCAATCTATACCTAGTTAGGTCTGTACATAGGTGCTCTGGAAATTTAAGTGACTGCATTCTCAATTCAGCATGCAGGAGGTAGAAGGAAAGGGGGAAAAAATCTGCAAAATCCTTCTTTTTACAGAGGAACAGTGGCTGTATACAATATTTGTGAGCTCAGTTTACCAGCCTTTGAGAAGGGTTTTCAATTATTTTCACTACAGACCCCAAAACTGCTCATGCTTTCTTGATAACGTGGTAGCCTCCGGTACCATGGAGGGTTCAGTCCTATATCAAATGAACTTACTACTAGTGCATATTCCTAGTGAGAATTCCACATTTGACCTATAGTTTGTATCGTTAACATGTACTTTTTATTTTTTAAAGACAGAAAGAGCAGTTTAAAAGTATTTTATAAATTGTGATAAGACTTATTTACCCATTATTGTATACTCTTCTCTCAATGGATAGAAATGTTGTGGTTAGGCTTCCTCCAACATATCTTGATATAGGGTGGACAATATTCCATGAACTTCTCCAGTTTTAAAGATTTAAATGCATGGAGGGTTCAGATTTTGTGTAAATGAAATATGTAGTTTTTGCCCAAACTCAGTTTTTTGCAACTGAGTTTTATTTAAATTCGTTAGATCTCATAGCTTGCAGGATCATCCTACTAATATATGCTGCCATTATGTTACTGAATCTGACCTTTGTCATGAGCCAGAGCACAATGAGGCACAAATTATCTACTGGAAAATTCAGGCAAAAAAATTATATTTCCCCACTAGTACTGAGGAGTTCCAGAAGATGTGCATATTGTTTATGGGCCCACGTCCAATATTATTACCAGAATTTTTCAACAGAACGGTGAAAAAATGCATCTCTGAACCAAATAAATTTACCGTGGGAGATTTTTATATGAAACCAAATATTGAAAAGTGTCAAAAATAAGTTTCAACTTGAGAAAAATGCAAGTGATTATATCTGAAAGAAAATAATCAAACATACTAATATTCTGTGGGAGGGAAAACTTTGGAAGCTGTCATACAGCAATAAAAACAGCATTTTGACCTTCTGAAATACATGGATGCAGAGGCATCACTTGACAAAGCGGGGAAGTCAAGTCTAGTACCTACAGGGCTTAACCAAAATGCATAGAAATCACTATGAATCTTTCCAACGATTTCAATAGGTTTTAATTAGATCTGGGGCTCTGGCCCAAACATATTTTAAAATAATCTGCTTTGAAAGGGGAATTTGAAATGAAAGGGTGAGTGAGCTTTCCATTTCAAATTTCTCTGGTTCATAAAAAAAAGTATTTAAAAATGACCAGCAATTGGGGCTATTAACTAGGGAGTTCAGATTTGTGTAAAGAAATAAAACATTATGGATCTCAGTTGAAATTGACTTCTAACACCTGGTAAGTATGTCTTGCGATTGGTATATGTAAGTCCTCAGGAAAAAAAGGCTTTTCATACAAGACCACACAGATAATTCTAATAATTTTGAACAATTAAAAAAAAAAGCTACTAGTAATTTTTTTAAAAATTGCCATGTCCTCTACTACATTACATCTTGCCTAAAAACCACAGAGGTTGTGGTGAAGGTAAAGTTTAGAAATATTGTTTTCATTGCACTTGTAATGTCTCCAATGCTAGATATAATTTTAGACTATCAGATATTTAATATCTTCTATTCAGGTTGCAACTCACTTTGTTCAGAAACATGCAACCTTTAAAATTTGTAAGATTTTTTATCCTTGACTCTGCACTTTCTACCTTACTAATTTCCTAAAGTGCTTGTAATGCCTTTTCTTCAATGTGATGGACTTTTAAGACTTTGTGAGATATTGACAGTAAACTGGCACAGTTGCCTTTGTGGTGAAGCTGATAGGTCCTTGAGTATTTAATGATGATTATTTAGTAGCAGAATAAATAAATCTGAAATGATTTCTTATAAGATTCAGTGGCTATATTCTATAATTGGCCATTCTATATGAAACTTAAACTTTACGACCAACTCTGATTTGAATATCTTCAATTAGTACTCCATTTTCACAGAATTGTTAACCGATAAAAAAAATAAGAATTTGGCCCTATGTTTCCCTTACCATGTATAGAAGACAGGATTTTACCATTCCAAATACTTGCGCACAAAACTTGAACATTTTTGCATACAGGATTCCTTTGATTTCAAAGGGAATAAAAACAAGTCTTATGTTTGTTCTGTCTTTAAGGAGTCAACCAGTTAGTTATAGCAACCAATGAAGAATACATTATTCAAATGAATCAGAGTCTTAGACACAGGCACATGCTTTATTTTAGTTATGTTTAATATTATAATTGTGTCATAACTATTCAAATAATCAGCTCATTCTGTTAAATAAACATGGATTTCAGATAACTTGCTAATACTCAGCCTGACATGAGGCCATGATAACAACTCATTTCTACTTAATTTACATTATGTTAATTTGGAGGGGGGGAACCCTCAGTGTTATTAAATGCTGTATTTCAACCTCTTTGCTCATAAGTGCGGTAAATTACATTGATACCTACCCTTTATTTCTTAAAAGCCTATGTGATAGAACATCTGCAGAGTTCAAAAGGATTGCATTCATTTAAAATGGCATGATTTTATCAGGCTAAATGAAGGTATGTCATGTTCTTTATGCTGTAATGCAAAGCACTGAGATGGGATAATGCAATAAATCCAATCTGTAATGTGGCAGATGATGAAATACTAGTGATAAAATCATAAGATTTACAAAAAGCATAATTACATATAATGTAATATAAAACTGCACATGGGGAAATATTTTAGATAAGGACTTCTGCAGTTGTCATAAAACACAGAAGAGAACAGCTTTGGCTTTTGAGCACCAGCAGAAATCACGTTATGTCTGGGTATTCATTTCTATCTACATATTCTTTGAGTGGTTACATTTTTTAAACTATATACATATTAACATGGTTTAAAGTTGGTTTCTTACTTATGTTTAAGAAGTGCCATAAAAATAAGTTAAAACAAGAACATCGTTGTGTGAAGAAATGAATTTTTTAAAATTGATGAACATTTGGGGACAATATTAAAAAAGACACCTGCCATGTTGCCTTAGAGTATATCTAGTTAACTTCCTAAGGTTTTGTATTCCCCTGATGCAGCCTGTTGGTACAGAGATAGCATTACCAACTGCCAGCTGGCAGGCTTGAGTACTGTAGCATATTCCAGATCAGAAGGCCTATGATAGTGGAAGCTAGGAAACATCTCACAGATACTTCTAGTGCGTATGCCTCTTGCACACACTCTTCCTCCTTATCAACAGAATGACACAGACATCTATTTCACGTACATTTATGAAGGCAAGAAGTAATAATGAGAGATTCCAAAGAGAGAAGGAATGGATTTCAAATGTGAAGGAGATAAAGTTTATAGTATCCTATTTATTGTAACACAATCCTAGAAGATGCACAACTTCTTTCCTTCTTCAACCCCCTTTCCTTTTATAGCAAACACAGTGCTGATGTTAGATCATCAAGATGGATCTGCTGGTGGAAAAATGCATATAAAGTGCTGGCTGGTGTATAATCAGCAAATCATCTGCATATTAAGACTTAGATGGAGAAGATAATAAACAGAATTAATGAGCACAGTGGTCCTCTGATTAAGACAATATTCTGGCCTGCCACCAAACACAAAGCATGATGAAAACCAGATCTTGAGTATATCTTATTTTCTTTTGGGTCAGTTGGACACAACAACTTAGCTCCAAAGGAAAGGGTTACTTTCTGTTGCTCTGCTGTTATGGCTTTAAGAAACAGAAGCACAGCTGGTTGAGTTGGGTCAACCCTTCACTCACTGTGTGGAAGAAAGTCATGATGAAAAGGATTTAAAGGTGAGAAGGCCACCAACCCAGGGAGAGAGAGAAAAGCAAACAAAAAACAACAAGGCAACTATAACAGGGCTCCAAGCGAAATTTGGAAAACACCTGATGTAAGGTTAGTGTAGGAAGAAGGATATCCTAGAATTTTTCATCCAAAGTATGAAATCAGGTTTTTGTTTTGCTTTGCATATTTTTCAATTATATTTAAAAATCTGTTTATGTGGAAATAATAGAGACAACTTAATTATCTTATGACAGGGTACCTTGCCTAATCAAAGGGCAGTACTTCATACTGGTAGATCTGAAGGTAGGAGGTGAACTGAATTTTTGCTTAAGATATTTTTTACACACAGTTGAAGAAGTCCTCACTGTACCACTAAGAGCCTTGATTTTTACTTTTTGTATACACAATCATACAAAATGCAATGAAGTTTAAAGATGCTTAATCAATTTTGCTACTGCATGAGTATTCACAATACAAACAATGAAGTCATCTGTCATGCTGCCCACCTAAGCAGCCTGGGACTAAAAATGAACCATAGCTCCTTTGCTCTTGACTCACTTTCAATCTAGATATTCATCCTTTATTACAAATGAAATGTTAATTAGCATATTTTTGCTTCTACTAGTTACCATTATTAATAATACAGAGTAAATTTATATTATGCTGTGCAGCTACAGTGATAAAGCACCCCAAAATGTATTTCATCTTCCTGTTTATTTCTAAGGCTTTTTATCTGTCTAATTTTTCTATCTCCTCTTCCACTTCTGACTTTCATGTCAAATCATGGTGAGGATATAGCATGTTATTCAGAAGTAAGAACACAGATATATGGCAAAGTCTAATGAGGAAAACCTAAGCATTCATTACTTCAGTGGACAATAATGAATAAATTTTAAAAATGACCATTAAGTATAAAGTTAGTTCCCCCATTTTTGTTGTCAGTTCAGCAATATTTCAGTTTTAACTTGACCCTGTGCACTTATGCTGCAACCTAGTGGCATGACAAGGTATGAAATTAGAGAATAGCTTATATCACCTGCCACCTGGCTGCAAATCTATTTAACGTAGAAAATAAGTCATCTGCACAGAAATCACCTCGAGGAGAAACACTCCATCTCAGTCATTTGTTTCCTTAGAAAATCATGGAAAAATCAGGAAATCACTTACTGAGAACACGGTAGGTATCATTTTCAAATTAAGCTTTTGTATCATTTCATTGAGTTATGTAACAAGAAAGTTCAAACAATATATTTCTTGTTTCAACTTAAGCTGAGTTTTGCATTCTGTCATGTTCCAAGATTTTTAAAATAATTATTATTTAATGGATGGGAGTGACAGTAATTGTGCCTTGTTTAAAGCTAAGCTCATCTGTGGACCATAAGTAAAATCTAAATATTATATCTAGTAGAAATAGTTGTTATTTTGTTCAATTTGTATTTTAGAAGTGATACATACATGTGTATCATGTATATCATGTATGCATGTATCACTGCACATACACACACACCCCTCCACCCCAAAGCAAAATCCACAATACCACTCACCATTGCAGTAAGCAACCAATAAGCACCTACATATAAAATATAAATATCTACACAAATATATGTCTAAATACTTCCCTGTGCCAGGTGTACCTACAAAATCAGTATTACAAACCTAAGGTGACTCATGCAACCATTAAAAGCTATTGTCCCATACACCCACAATTAATCAGAGACAGTATTTCAAACAAAAAAATGAGTACAAAGTCTTAAGACTTATTTTATCACTACCCTTCTCTCAAACAGAATGTCGTACACATTTTTCAATGTTCAAACTCATTTTGACACTCACATCCAGAAGAAATGATGCGAAGTGGGAATAAATTATAACAGAAACCTGCTGCACAAATGAGTTTTTCAGTTACATTATTATTTACCAGAGTGAGTTTGATTTTTGAGGAATTCCCAAGGCACATACAAGATTACCAGCTTATGATCCAAAAAGTATTTATCTCCCTGAGCAAGCTACATTGACTCTATGAACCTGCTTTTTCTAGTCTGGGAAAAAAAAATTGCTTATCTTTTCCACTTCCTTCTCCTATTCTTTCATTCCAGACTTACTCTTTCATCTTTCTTTAAAATATCAAACACTTACAGTATATTCAAAGGATATATGATTAGCATAAAACTTTCAGTAATTTGAAATCCTCAAAAACAGTCCTGGTAAGTGATATATTTCACAAGGGACTGAGGGGGTCAGAAATATTTCCCAAGCAAAAACTAGCAATATGAACATGCAAATAAATAAATAATAATAATAAAAAATTGACACCATTAAAAAAAGACATTGTTTTTTGCAGTGCTGCATCTTCACACAGCACATAAACAGAAAGAAAATAATGTAACTCCAAACATCTTAAAAGCATAGGAAGTGCAGTTTTGGATAATAGAGAGGCTTTTACTGGAATGAAAGCTGAAGATTGTAGGAAACAGCTCCATTTGTGTGGAAGCAACAAAGATGATAGGTCAGTTTTAAAATGCTAGTAGCTGTTTGTCACTGATTGCACGTGCAGATGCATTCTCCTTGGCTAAAGAACTGCTAGGTTTTCCAGACTGCAAGTGTCTTGTACAGTATTAGCCTATTGCAAATTTCAAGTGCAGCCAGTGCCATCAACAATTACTTGTTGGGAATGTGGATTTGGACTTGAATTGTGCTGCATTAATTTAACACCACATAAAATATGGATTTTATTGCAGCAGTGACAATACAAGCTCACACAACTGCTGACTAACTATTTTCTTTCTTCTCTCTCTCCTTTTCTCTTTTTTAATCTTCTTACTAAAATGGGAAATGTATTTTTAAGGGGAAAGTGTGCATCTTTTTCTTCCCTGCATTCACAGATAGCTACACATTTACATATGTATATGAAGTATTGCCTGTATTCATCCTCCTGTCCATCTCCAGAGACCTGTTTCCTGAAGAAGTATTTGCTTTAAGTGTGCGTAATTATACTGAAATGTTATTCAGAGGAAAAGCCAAACATGATAGTCTAACATTAAAGAAAGGTGTCACAGACTTACAAACAGGAGTGGAGTGAGTGTGGGCATGTATGTATATGCTGCATGCCATGCTCATGACAGTTACATTGTGAAACATTAAGCTTTTTCAGTCCAAGTAGTAACCTCCCCCCACCCCTCACTGAATTTACAATAACTGAATATTAATAGAGGCTGTGTTGCTTGTAACTAGCTTCTTACTGGGAAAAAAAGGCTTTGCAAAAGGCATAGTTCTTCAGTCTGGCAAAGGTAGAAATGAAATTTACTTTGAGGAGAGAATACACATGTTCACCTCTTTCCCTTTATTAACCATATTTGCTAAAGCATCTCTATAAACATATAAAAGTTGCATATATTACAATAATTCTATGTGTTCATTAAAAACATTGCTGTTAACACTCCCAGAAAATAAAACCACCTAAGGAAATGCAAAGAAGAAAGACTCCTACCTTTTATTCTGCTTCTGAGTACAAGAAGTAGTGTCCAATCCAAGCAAAACTGAAGTATTTGCTATGATCTTCTCCTTTTGTGTGTGTGTTTTCTGCTGTTATTTTCTAAGACTGATCCTACTTGGATCTAACTCTGATTTTTTCTCCCAGCATCACTTAACTCTGGACAGCAGGGAACCAAAGCTAAGGGGGGAGCTCTCTCTCTGACTTGCTTTCATTCAGAGCTCCTGATTAAAAAAAAAAAATACTCCCTCACAGGAAGAGAGGGAGAGAGAGAGAGAGAGGTTCTGCTGATAGAGCTGCAGCACTTACCATGGGAAGGTTAGAGACTGGGGAAGCTCAGGCTTTTCCAAGCACACAGCGATTTGCAAGTGAATGCAGTGGGAGGGTACAGTGAAAGGAGGGCTTTTTTTGTTAAAGCCTGTCCCCCCTCCCCTTTGTGATAGAATGGCTCTCTGTGTTTGAAGTCCAAGGTAATCAGCTAATCTCATTGGTTTGTGGGGATAATGAACAGTAAAGACCCGACTACTTCTTGTAATCATTTTTTTAATTAGATATATTTACTTTTCCCTGTATCAGTCCTGAGCCTGTAGCACCATTATGCCAAGCTACCCCTCCCCCCACCAAAATAGGGTGCCAAGTTAAATTACAACCACAAAGAACTGAAATGCAACAAGAGAGGGTTATAATTGTTTTCACTGAACTGCCTTTTCCATAGATTAAAAAAAATCCTCCTGCATCAGTGTTACAGAGTATACAAAACAGAGCAAGTTCCCATCGCATAGGGTCCTGATACATTTCCAGAGGTCATTTAGAATTATGGTGTAGAAATAATTACTTATTCCCAACCTTATTTTCCCCCTCAGGTTCACATTTGCCTGTCCTGTATTTTGTTATATCATTATTTCAGTCAGTGCATTGTAGTTTCTCATTTTAAAGATGTAATCCTTTTCACAGAGTTAATCTGGACCAGTTGATGCTTCCTAATACAACAAATTGGACTCAGTACAATCCTCCTTGGATCATATTAAGACCAGTTCTTTCAGGGTGATATAGTAGAGGATTGTGTGCACATGTATTAGGAAAGCAATGGCAAATATCCACCCAAAATTAAGCCAATGGATGTCAGTATTGCTCCATCCAAACAGTGTCACAAAGGACCTTTTCTGGTTGTAAAAAAGAGCTGAAAAAAACAGAAATGGAGAAGTATTATATTTGGACTGTAGAAAAGAAATGTGTGAAAGTAAGGCAGATAATTCAAATAAGACTTCCTAACAGACCACAGCTGTCTTCTCAGATGAAAGAACAGAAGTCCCATCACCTGGGTCTGTGACCATAACTGGTCTGCAGAGCAGCTAGTAGTGGTCCATGGAGAGCAGGTACCTACATTGCACTGGCTCTCTTTCCTTTTCCCAGCTCTGTCACTGCTTAGAAATATGTTACTTTTTGTACTGCTGCAGTTGCCAGAGAAATGTAACATGATCACCCAAAGGTGTGCTGATGATCTGTATAAGAAGAAGTGGTCATGAAGAAAGATCTGTTCATTCCGTTAGACACAGATGCTGTGTGTGTGTGTGTGTGTGTGTGTGTGTGTGTTAGACACAGATGCTCTGTGTGTGTGTGTGTGTGTGTGTGTGTGTGTAAGAGAGGGAGAGAAGAGAGAAAGAGACTGAAACACAACACTGTACGAGAGCTTAGGTAGAGTAGGCAAGATTTAACCCCCCTCTGTTATATTAACATCTGAACATATTAACCGACAAACAATGGAACAATGCACAAAAGAAAATCTCTCTTTCCTACGATATAGCAGGTTGCTCTGTGACTAAATTTCTCTGTCTCAACAGATTTTTAATTCTATCTAGAAAACACAAGCTAAATGAACTAGAATGTACTCAGTTACACATGCTTTGTCAGTAAAATACATTAATGCAATAATATTTACAAACAACAATTTTCTTTGTGTTTGCTTTGCTTCCTTCTTTCCCATAGCTGTATTAGTGTAGCAAATAATGATTGCCATTCTTTCTTCTCTTCTTGGTTTTCTACAACTTCTTTCTCCATTACTCATTTTTTCTCAGGAAAGAGAGAGAATTAAATTCAAGGTTCCTTACTCTATCCAACATGAGAAACTATAACGTGAAAACAGCTCTGCACATCTTCCACTGATCTGTTACATCAATGATATTAAGATGTCTGTGCCAATTTCCAATCATTTCCCTTTATTTGTGTGCAAGAGGAAATAAAACATTCCCTTGTATTTGATGAAATCTCCCCTGGACGGAGTTGAATGTGGAGTTCAAAACACTTGCCTAGTCCAGCTGTACCAACTGTGCTTCTGTTTCCTAAAACCAACATGTCTAGGCTTGGTCCCCATAGTAGCAAGCTGAACAACTTCTTAAAGTGACAGCTACATTGCCAAACCTACAGCACAGTACAATTCACAATGGAAGGGGTTAAAGAAGCTTTTAAAATGTATATTATTGTGAGAAAGCTCAGTAAATCTGGATAGCACTGCTCTGACAGTGATCCAAAAATATTACAAGTTGCACACTGCTGTAATTAATTGTACAAGTTGTACAAGTTGCTGGCAATTAACATGTTATATTTTTAACAGGCTGTCATAGAATCATAGAAAAGGGCTCCAAGGGACCTTGGGAGGTCATCTAATCGAACAACACTCTCTCCCCTGCCCCCCCTACACTCAAGAAAGTATCATGCTATCTATAAAGTGTTTGTCTAACCTATTTTTAAAGCTATACAAACCAGCCTTTCATGTAAGTACCGGACACACACTGTCCAAAAACTTTTAAGATAACCCTAGCTTGCTACAGGTAAATTAGGGAGATGAGGATGTCTTGTCACTGTAAGGACAGGAAGTGTCTTGTCTTGTCAATATCTAGTCACTGTAAGGACAGGAAGTGGTTGCTAAAATATACAGGAGAGATTCAAAAAAAGAGTACCAGGCCTCCTCTTAAAACGGAAGGCAAAAACCCCCACAGTCCATGCCCAAGAACTGTAGGGTAAAATTATTTTCTGATCACAAAGACATTTTATCTTTATTATTGTTTTGCAATCATTATGAAACCATACATTAAATGACTGTTTGTATCTGTGTATACATTCTGCTTGGACAAATCCTAAAGGTGCAAAGAGGACATGTTGACATCCTCATTCAGGAAAAAGAGAATTTTGTTCTAGTTAAATAGTTTGTTAAATTGGATTAAGATTAACCAAAACACTAATGCAAGAATAATTGCGTCATACATATAGATTTTTTCAGGAATAGCTTTAATTTCTCTCCCCATCATAATATGAAACAAGTCCTAATAACTCTAACTTCCATTTCCCATAGAGTGATAACCATTAAGAACACATTTACCCTCAGTGACATCACAAAAAATATCTAAGCCGTTATTCATTCATATGCATCCAGATAAATGTTTAAGTTAGCTACTATACCACATCAGGTGGAGCATTATAGTGGGACTGGTAGTATAGGCTATAACAGGTCTCTCAACACTAATTCTGTAAAGGTTCTGTTTAAAATTGCCTGAAATTTTGCTGAACTATTTGGGATATTTTTTTTCCATGCTCACTGTCTGCCTTGCTGTTTAATAGCTTTCTGGCTATTTTCTAAGAAAGAGACTAGAGAATATACATTTTTGGTCACATTAAAAAAAAAAAACCTGGCAAACTTGAAATTTGACCAATAGGCCTGCATTAGATTTCAGGTTTGTCTGCACAAAACATTTACTGAGGAGCTGAATAATTAGCTTCACAGTAAAATATCACCCAGTTGTGTTCCACGTGCTTCAGACCAGCTGGCTGAGATGCAAGCGTGCTTCAGTATGGGGGCTGCCTGCTGACTAGCCCTGCACTGAAGCACCCTTGTGCCCCAGCCAAACCCTCTGCAACACATGAAGCCCAATTGGAGCAGCCCTGAGCTGGCAAACTTGCCCCCCTTGGTCCCCTGCCAGCCTAAGCTGTTCCCACTAGGCTCAGGGAACAAATAAACACCAGAAAAATATGCTCACAAGTTTTTTACTCCTGGGTGCATGGTCAAAGGCATGCCCAGGAGCAAAAAAACTCCAGAGTAATAAGCTCTGGAACTTATTCACTAGGATTAATTGCATGTGTAGACATGCCTAATATGTTCTCTTGCTGTCCCCATCAGAATGCAGGCAAATCTGGCCAAGGTATAAAACCATCAAAAAAAATCTATTCCTAAATGCTTAAAAATAATTCTCACAGTTTTGCATCTAAATTTCCACCCAAAAGGTGTGTTGCATGAGCAGGGATGTGCATTTCCCCAGGGACAAATAGCTCTGGAATATATTTCATATATTTCATAGACATTAGGGCTCGAAGGGACCTTTTTGTGTTGCTGCTTGTCTCTGGGGAATACCCATGCACGTGCGGTCTGGTATGCAGCAAATTGCACTGGGTGGGGGTAAGGGAGGATGGGGCCAGCACCTGGGCTGGCCCCAGCAGCCTTACTTGGAGTCGTGGGGGCCTCCTGGGGCTGCAGTGACAGTGATATGGGCACGAGGCGCATATACAGCTACCATATGTGCCACCCCACTTTTTTCTGCCACATTTTTTGACATTGGTGTAAAAAAAAAATCCACCTTGCTGTACATGCATGTGCAACCTGTGTGTTCTGCGGCATGGGAGGTGCATTTGTGGCACTGCAAACTGTAGGTGTGTGCTCATCTGGACAGGCCCAAAGACTCCATCTGCACTGAGCATATTCACAACCATGGTTAAGCAGGATTCTTCCTGCAGTTCCTTTGGGCCTAGTCTGCTGAGGGCCTTGGTGGGTCAGACACTTGAAATGAAAGCGTGGTACTCTCAGTGATCAACTTGATGAATCCAGGAACTTTAGAGGATGATGCCACCCAGTTTTAATGCTAAGGGGACAAGAATGGACCTGTGGAAGTGGTGGGGTAATTGGTTTGGAAAAGGTGACCGGATGGAGAAGGAAATTAGAACTGTGGCTGTTAGGACAGGGGTGAGGAAGGAAATTGAGTATAAGGTGTGGGCTATTTAAACAAGCTAGGAAAAATGACTGGATCAGAGATACAGAGGTGAGAGGCTGCCCAGAAAGGATAAGGAGGTAAAAAAGGAAATAGATAGGGGTGGGGAATTGGAAAATGAGGAGGGAAGGAGACAATAGGACCGGGATTTGTACTGGCTGGACAAAGACATGGACTTGAAAACCAGGGCAGAGGAAAAGAGGGGCTGAAGATGGGAAATAAACATGATAAATCCTTCTGTTTACAGAGAATTGGCTTTGGCTGGAAAAAGAGACTTAGAGACAATGGTCAAGCAAGACTAGAGGATGGTACAAGTGAAGTCCAAGGGCAAGGGAAATAAATTGGCTGAACAGCCTAGAAAAGTGGAACTAGGCCTAGAACAGGGGCATCAGTAATGTGACTTGTTGTTTGTTTGGGGTTCTACCTATAGTTTGATACTATTTACGTTAAAGAAAACACCCATGTTTCATTTTCAAAATGAAGTTTCTAGAGTGAGGAAATACAGAACTCAGGTTAAGCCCACCTGTGTGTATGTATCATGACATGGCCTCTAATTGTGTATTCAAGCAATATTGGTTCTACAGCACACCTGCTCATACACCCTGCAGGATGCCTGTGGCAGGGCACTGTTTGTTCCTACCATTTTAAGGGCCTGGAAGGCCAGGCAACAACATCGCCTGGCCGCAGGGTTGCTGGTATCATCTAGAGGTAAGGGAGGAGCTGTAGGGGATGGTTAGGAGGATCCTGGTCCTGGGCATTACCTAAAACTGCACCCTGCTGGGAGTGGGTGGCTTGGTGGGGCTCTCAGTGGCACGGGAGCCCCCAGGAAATGCCAGGCCAGTTACCACCCCAGTGAAAGGTGGATTGGGGTGCCTTAATCCCAACTCCCACAACTGGGTGGGTTACACCCCTGGAAGGGTCTGGAAGGTGGACCCCAGCGAGAGAGTGGGGCCATAGACTCAAACCTGTCTTGACATCCCTTGACATCCATGTCGGGGCCAGGACCAGAAGGGTCGAAGGACCAGGGGCCCACCATGAGGGATGCCCAGAGCTGAGGGCCTGGGGTTCTGACTGACCTGGAGGTGGGCCAGGGCCAGTAGAGACAAAGGTCCTGAGGGGACCACATCCATAAGGGGGAGCAGCTTGGGGAGCTATATAGCTTGGAATGAAGGAGTAATAGGCTGCCTGAATGGAGGGATCCAGATGGGGTTGAAATAGCAGGATTCTGAGGCCCAGTGTGGGGCCAGTGATATTGACAACAGCTGGATGCCATCTGCAAGGCTTGGGCTGCAGTGTAGGGAAGGAATGGAGCTCCAGATAGTGCCCCATGGCATCGGGGCAAGAAATGGGCAGCCTCTCAACATTAATTCATTAACATCATGGCGTGGCGGGTGAGAAGGCAGGCAGTTAGCCCAGAAAATAGGTGGGCGGGCCACTGGAAAATCAGCCACAAGAAGGCCCCCTGTTACAATGCCACATCCTCGTATGAATCAGGATTATGTAAGTGAAGGGCAGTTTCTATTGGGAGAGCAGAGAGTGTACATGGCCTCTTTGGTGTTGGTATCGGAGAAAGCCACAGGAGGAACAATTCATTCCATTTTTAGAGCAGGGCCTGTATAATATAAGTAATGTGAGTGTAAAACTAAAATGGGACATAGCTGCAATACAAAAATCCAGCCAGCTAAAAAGCAAAAAACCCCGCACCCAGCAATTTCATCAGTAATAGTGGCCGTGGCACTTGGGACTCCCTATTCTGACAATGTTACTCTGTACTTTTTAGCCTTCTATAGTCAGCCTCCAGCACTGACTTATGGTATAGGGCATTAAAATCCCTTTGATCCAAAACAGTTGATCTGCAGAAAATTCCAAGACATGAGGTCAAATCCTCTAATCCTTTGCATCCTGTCTTAATCCAGCCCTGTGCATCTTTTTACATCAAAATGAACTGATACACTATTTTTATGAAAAGGCTGAAACATGCCTCAGAAATATGTTGTACCTGCTATTTTATTCACAGCAATTATTCTTGAATTTATACTATGAAGCCCATCATGACTTATTTACAAATCTCTCCTAGAGCTCTTGCTACCTGAATCTTCACCTCTTTCAGTACTATAACCATAAGCATACTTCAAAAGTTTATCTCCAGTTGCCTTGCAGATCCCCTTTGGTATTGTATAAATGAGATGTAGGTTTGATATACAGAAGACAATTGTCACAAACTCATCCATGGGAGACCCTGGGTTTCAACCCACTGTGCTGCCACTTGCACCAAGGAACAGATGGAGGTTGCTCTGGGATAACTAGTTAACTCAGAAACCTTCACTGCCCTTACACTGGACCCTGCCACTGGAACAAGGGATCCCCTGCCAGCCCAGCTGGCCACCCCATTTGGGTTCTGGAAGAAATTATAAGCCCGCCTTTCCATGGACAGAGTAGCTTAGAGTATCACTCATCCAGCAATCATTCTTTCTACAGCAATCAGTAAGGAGACAAAACAACACTAGGATTTATTACATAGGACAAAATAATTATACTAGTAAAACAGAATATAGGTTTGGAGGCATAAAAGTGAAATAAGAAAAGGTTCTTACCTTCTCATTTGGCGCATCTGGGGTCATTGATCTTTCAAAACCTGAGATTCAAATACACTGATCCTATTCTAACCAGACCCTAAAAAGCCTCCAAGGTCAGGCCCTGCTCCATTCAACAGCATTATTCTCATGAAGATAAGTTATTAGAATTGTCCAGAAGTTTCTGGCCTACTTAGGTACCTGTCAAACCATGACTCTCAGATGCCTTTACTATAAAGTTGATTCTCCCCTTACAAAAATACAATGTTTTGAGACTCAATTCCTTCTGTCTATGTCTGGGTGGGAGGTGGAAGGAAAATTAACTTTAAGTTTACATGTCTCAGTACCCTGGCTGAACCAGACCCAAACTTGTAGAGATATACATAGATAGTATAACATAAACTATGCAGTGATAACAGCAACATAAATGGATACAGCATAACATTGGCTTTCCAGTGAGACCACATGTGCCATATCAGTACAGTAAACTACAGAAAAAACATTGATGATATCCCACAACTCCCAAAAGCATAATCTGGTTTATGACAACAACACACAAACAGGTTTGAACTGCTGGGCAGGATACTGATAAAACATTTCCACTGTAAAACATGGATTTGTCAAAGATTTCTCCAGTGATTAGAAAATAATGTTATTTATAGATAGGGTGACCGTAAGCCTGGGTTTGGCTAGGACAGTACTGTACCACATTTCATAGACCATCCTAGTGTGCAACCAGTCAATGAAAATTGAAACAAAAGTCCCAGAATCAGAAACCTAACATGATCCCTTCTTTCTCTACTGACTCTAATGCACATGAATAAGAGAAGCAGAGCTGGTCTCTGCTTTAGAAAAAGGTGAATATATCTGTAAAAGAGAAGAAGGCCTTTGGAAACATGCCATCTTTGATACATTTATGTTAAAAACACAGCATTTATCTTCATGGCACTTATGGCTATTTGTATTAAAGAAGAATACATTCTAAGCTGCACGTTCTGTCCACCCCACTTAGACTCTTTTTTAGATAAGGACAGAAGTTACACATAAACCAGTTTAAGTCATTAGAAACTGGTTTAAACTTATAATTGAAAAGGGCTAGGCTGGGCTGGGCTTGTCTGCTCCAGCAGAGAAGGATTGGCATGGGAGAGAGAGAGAAGGAAAGGGACTGCCCCCCCCCCCCCCCGACAAACTCTGGCTGGGATCTGGGCCAGGGAGAGAGGGTTAATCCCCCCCTTCCCCTAGTTAAACTGCCCCTTCCCCCAGTGCAGTTCTGCCCCAATAAATGCACTGAAATTTATTGCAGGCTATGACTGTGGACTACAAGCTCCAGAATCAACTGGAAGCAGGAAGAGGAAGTGATGAGCAACCCTGCAGCATCCTGCTGCCATGATGCTGGACCACAAAACCCAGAGATCTTGGGGGCAGCAGGGATAAGAAGTGCCAGAGAGCTGTCCTGTACTGCCACTCTGCCCCCCCAGCTTCTGGTCTTAGGCACTACAGGAATGTGGCTGCATTTACTGAATCAGAGGTAAATATGTGTCCAGTTGTTGCTCAGTTTAATCTTTGCATCTTAGACTAACCTGCAAAGACTGAATTGATTTAGCCTCAGGCTTTTTGATTGTCTGTACTTAGAGCTGGTGTCTGTTGCTTATTTCCCCCTTCACACAATGTCTTTACTGTTTTCTTGTTAGCACTGGTTTTAACAATTTTACAGTTTACTTGAAGGTGCAAATGGCTAGTTAGCAAACTGAGTAGAAGATTCTCAGTTTTGTCAGGAAGCATATTACTAATATGAGTGATAGCAAGTACCTTGCACTTCCCCTGCTCTTTTCATTTCTTCACTCACCTCCAATGACAGTTGCATTTGAAACAGGACAACAAATTTGTACAACCTGTTGTTTGATCCTCTTCTAACATAAATAAATTACTCCCATTTTAGATGTCAGTGGCATTTTTCACAGGTTGCATTTAATCAGAAGTGTGTTTTAGCTGGCATGGTTATAAATTTTAGTGTAATGTACTAACAGTGCTGTGAATGTGTCTTTTCCTGAAGGGATGACAAGTGGTATATTGCCATCCCATTACCCTTAAATAAGCATGTACACGCATATGCAATTGAACAGAAAGAACAAATAAATGAGGAAGCTTTCTTCCTTTAATAAATTTAATCTGGGTTCATCTAGATACATTATTTATTTTTGCATTTGGCAAATCCAATGGCTTACATACTTTAAGGGACAGCTTTAGTCAGACTGCTGACACCTGAAAGAAGTTGTATTTTTTAAGCAAAAGAAATTAAACTAAATATTTGTTTTCAGTCTATCTAAAATCAGGAATGATTTTGTAGAGTTCAGGGAAACACAGAGCAGATGATAAAGCACTGTTCGTTCCTCCTCTTCTGGCCCCCCACAAATTTTAAAATGGGCTTTTATACACACACACACTTCTAATTTCTATCAGAAAGAAATAGAACTTATTTCTTTCTATTTCTGTTTCTTTCTAATATCTATCTATTTCTAATATATATAGGTATAGCTATATATTAGCTATATCTATAGACCTAGATCTACATCTATCTATCTATCTATCTAAGAAAAAAGAGAGAGAGAGATAAGCTACATTTCCAATATGTTTACAGGTTGTAACTCTACTGTGAGAGGACAGGAGAGGGATCTAGCACACACTGAATTCCTTATGAAGACCAAACTCAGATCCAAGGTGTCCACATGTAGAAGGAGCCCTGTACATAAGGATCTTTTCCTTTCCATACTGAACAAACTATAATTGGTGCTACTGCTGTAACACTATCCCATCTTATGCAGATTGTTGGAGGTGTTCAATTGTAGGTCTCTGACAAAAAGTGAGGTAGGGGTTGTGGGGAGGGGAGGAATCAAGGAAGGACCAGTACTTTCCTCTGCTCTGTACCTGGATTTCTGTATATAGAGTAACACATATCAAAGCAATATGAACTCCCTGTGATTCTAGTCAAAAGAGCCATCTTATCTCAGAATGGCTCAAGCAGGACCTAGGCTGCCAGAGAGAAAGGATCTGACCTGCAAACATGGCTCCTGGCTCTGAAAAAAAAAAGGAAAACAAGAGAAAGAAAGAAAGATCTTTCTGCACAGACCTTGCAGGACTAGAGGAGATTTGCAACCAACATTTAGCAAAGATTTTTTTTCCTCTTTTAGTTCTCTCTTATGAATTGTTCCAACAGAAGGAGGCACTCCTGGCCTGCATTTTTATTCAGTCCTTACTGAAAGGCTCCTATGCAAGTGAAGTTTGTTAGAATAGGTACTGAATAAAAACACCTCAGGATTTGTCCCATAATTTAAAAAAAAAAAAAAAAACAGTATAGGCACACACTTCAGATTTCATAATTGGACCTGGAGTGGAAGAAGATGAGAGAAACATACACTTGAGATGACACTCTAGACTATCACCTCTTTCCTCCCCTACCTCCCTTCACCCAAAAACTAAAGCCAAAATAAAATCATTCAAAGTTTATATGGGCAAAGGTGTGCAACAACAGGATATAGCTGACCACTACTGTATTTTGTGTTGTATGAATGTCAAATGATTTCCCATTTGTTAAAACTCAATATAAAAGGACAGCCTAGTAGCTCAGAGTTCATGCTCCATATACTTTAGACCAACTAAGCATTGTGTACAATGGGTGATATACCAGGTCACATAGTTATTGTGCATGTTGTATTTTTTAAGGTAGGTCCAGTCATTTGTGTATTAAATCTATAGCTCAGTGTTATGCAATGTGTGGTGGTAAACAAGTTCATTGTGAGTGCTTATGTGAATCTCACGTTACTTTCAACTTTAAAATGTGTATTTAGACACATAGTAAATCATATATTGCCAACGTCCTTTTAACAAAGGTAATTATGTTCAGAATATTATAAATATTAAATGTAATTTTGAGGATCATACTTCAAGCAAGTGTAAATCAGGTAATGCCAAGTCCCCATGCAAACAGTAACAGCCACATTAAACACTCAAATGTTTCCAGGGTGCCACTATGAAAGACTACATCCTTCCCTGGAACCTATATGGAGAATCTTCAAACAATTGCAACCCATACTAGAAGATGACCCAGTTTTTAAAGAAATCTTTCCAGAACCACCCATCCTAACCTTTAAAGAAGCACTGAACCTTGCCAACCTCATCACCAGAAGCAAACTTTCTGTGGCCCAAAACACACCAAATGGATCTAGACCATGCTGGGACAAAAAATATAAAACCTGTCAACGCATCTCCACCACTCTGACAATAACTACACCCCACATCAGAACCATCACCATTCCTGGATCTTACAGTTGCACCCCCAGAACTGTAATATATCTTATCCAATGCACCAAATGCCCTAAAGGTAAATATGTAGGTGAAGCCAAACAATAACTCTGTACCAGAATGAATGCACACGAAAAATCTATCAAAGACAAAAACACCTGATTCTTGCCTATGGGTGCACACTTCTCACAAAAGACCATTCTCTCTCCAGTCTCTGTTCTAATTCTCAAAGGGAATTTACAAAACACCTTTTGTAGACAAGCCCACAAACTCCATAAATCTCCTGGATACAAAAAATCATGGACTAATATAGGCATCAAATTTATGGCACATTATAACCTGTCTGCCATCTGATAACAACAGGTAACCTGTCTGCATTTTACCAACCACATCTATCCCCACTCTCACCCCATCTCTCACCTGTTGTCTCCCATTCGGTGATCCTCACTGCCATGCATTTGCATTTTCACAGACCTACATTTTGCATATTGGTTTCTTTTCTACCCAGGAGAGCACACAAACACCAACAGACTCTCCTTATACTTGAAGAAGGGGGGTTGTGCCCAAAACCTTGCAAAGAACATGTTTCCAACTATTTTGTTGATCTAATAAAAGCTATCACATTTACTCAAAGAACCTTGCTGGCCTATAGTAAAAGACTAATCATTTTTCAATCCTGAAAAACCTTTCATGTGTGTAAGCAGTCTAAACTGTGGTTGCTGTAGGAACCATAGTTTTGAATTACTCCCTGAATTACTCTCTATACACAGAATCAAGTGTTGGATCCTTTCTACCATTTAAGTTGCTGAATGTTCTGGCTTACATTTCAAGGCCTGTGCATCTACACAGTGGTCTGGCAGGGCAATGTTGGGTACTAAAGGCAACTAATAAGGTCCAGAACTGAGAAATGAAAGGCACTGCCTTTGAGCTAAATTTATACACTAAATGTTTGCCCACCAGTTGCACATTTAAGTGGGTGAGTCTGTAACTAAAACACAATACTTGATTACACAAATACTTGTTTTCATGTACATCTACAAGAATCAAACACACTTGAGTCCTGCACATCTGTGTACGTTGTAATGTGTATTTTAAAGCTTAGCTGTTAGGTCTGAATTCTACCTTCAAACGTCTGTTAAATTAAATGGCAATTACATTCTGACTATAGCACATCCTTGATCTTGCATGTTCTGAAATCAGTCAGAATTCAGAATTCATTGGGCTTCTATGGTACCCGGGTCTGGCCCTCTGTTCATGGTCCAAACAGTTACAGAGGAGACAGAGTAAGAATATTAGAAATATAATGTTTTTCTGCAATGTAAAAGGAAGATCCTAGATGAGAGAGCAAATAGAAGTGATTGGGACTCCTGATAAAAGTTGCTTTCAATTAGATAGAAAATTACTGAGATTTTTATTCTCAGTTCTTTAAAAGCATTCATGTGGGAAAGAGAAAATAGTAGTAGTAACCAATTTCTTGTGTTTAATTAAATCTATGGCAAAAACAAATATATGTCCATTTAAATATACTACTGTAGAGAAAAAAAGTGGGTTTTATATTGATATGTGGAAAAAACAAACAGTAAAACCAAGAAAAAATATACATACCCTTAAGTACAATGCAATAGGTGTTGCAGGCAACCATATCATAGGATCCCTTTAACTAACAGGTCAACTCCATTCTAAAACTTACACCTTTTTTTGCCCCTATTACTCCTATTGACTGAATGTTTCAGAGCTTCCCTCCTCTACTTGTTAGAAACCTTCTTCAGCCTAAATTTATTCACAGCTACTTTATACACATTTGTACTTGTGCCAACATTGTCTGCTAATATAAATAGCTTTTCTCTCTCTGTGGGCTTACCCCCTTCTCTCTGAAGTGTGTACAGAGAGCAGTCACATTGCCTTTTTAGCCTTTGTTTTATTAGTATGAAGACACCAATTTCTTATGAATATTCTCTCATAAGCAAAACTCTCCATGGCCCTGATCATCCTAGAAGCCCGTCTCTTCACCTGCTCCTGCTTGAAATCAACTATATTGAAAATAGGGATCAGAATTGTACAGAATTGTATAATGGTTTTAATACTTCCCTTTGTCTGCCAGAAATGCCTTGGCAGACAATCTCACATTGCATTGTATCCCATTTACCTTGATTTTTTGAATAATCCTTTCCTTCAAAATATGTTCCAAATCCTTGCACACAATTGAGGACAGAAATTAATGAGTGTATGTCACTTTCCTCCTCCCTTTCTTTAATATAAGTAATGCTATTCTCTAGCTATGTGGCACCATTCTCAACTGATAGATTTATTTAAAAATTCTTATTATTAGACAGAAGTTTCCTGGATCAATTCCTTCAGAATTTCAGGTTGGAAATTGGCCAGTTACCCTGATTTGAATACATCATTTTCTGTACCCTCTCCCAAGTAGCCATCTACTCTATCCCCTTATCCCAAGTTCAACATCATCATCACTGTTGAAAACTGAAGTAAAGTATTTAATTTAGTTCTTGGGTCATACTGGGACTATCTTTAATTTTGGACCCATTTTCATCTCCCGGGTTTAGCTTTAATTTAATAGCATTTGCTGTTAAAGAATTGTTTCTCTATTCTTCACATACTGGGTGCAGTCCTTCCCTATAAATTTTATTCATTCCTTGAGATACAAATTCTTGACAGGTTGTCCACCTTTAACCTCAAAAAATTTCAAACCTCTACATTCTGATCTCCAGATTATCAAAAATAATTTTATTTTTCATATTAATGCTGTGCCGAGGCCATCTTTTATTGAAATTCCCGTGCTGGTTTTTCTTTCTCCATTGCATTAAATCCACTTGTCTCACAAAGACTTACACCTGTTCTTGCTGTACCATAAGGCCCCCATGCCCAAACAATGGTAGTTTTCTTCAGTAACTATTTTTCTATTTCAATAACAAATATCTCCCTATTTTTATTATAGTAGGGGCCTCAAATGAGATCAAGTTATCATTGCATTAGGCAATGCACAATCATATTAATATTATTAAACTTTTATGATTTAATAATAAAAAGGGACAATGAAAAATAAAACACATTAGCCCTTTTTAGACATATTATAGAATAGGGAGGGAGGTATTAGCTGCATTTACAGGTCACCTGGAATGATGAACTGTTAGTTTGACATTAAGAGGCTTCTTTAAGCAGCATAATGTACTACTGCATTTTCAACTGAAAACTTCATGCCTCTGGGGCATAAATGGAGAAGGAACTGGAGTAGAAAATTGAGCAGTTTCATGTTAACACTAAAGTTTACCTTAAGTAACTGATGCTCTGTTGTATTTTCCACATATACAGGGCAAAACATGCTTCTTAGTCTAGATGGTTTACTATATATTAATGAAAACAATAAAGAGCAAAACTAAGCATAACACCTCTACATAACAGAGAGAGTGCAAGAACAGCAAGCTAAGCATCTCACCAATAGTTTGTTAGTCTATATCTGAGCTGAAAACACTATGGCTGATGCTGCATACAGCTTTCCTTCAGTTTCATAGCTGCATGCATATCATCTCAGTGAACCTCAGCCCATCTATCCATCTTACCCTTCCAAGAGTAAGTAACAAAATATGTGCATGCTTATGGTGGGGGTGGGGGAGGGGGAGAGACCCCTCCAAAGTGGTATTCATTTTCTACTATACATGACTTCTGAATGGTTCCCTCTCTTCAACACTCCATGAGGTTTATGTTAAAGACATTTATGTATTTAGGGAAACTACATCGAATGTATTAGCTTTCTATCTTGTTCTGAGGCCTAGTAACATAACTGAGGGGAGGGGGACACTAAAACAGTCACTGCCACAGCTGGAAGTTGGCTACCCCACCCCACCAGCACTACAGCAGCCAGAACTGTCCTCTGCATCACACATCCCAGGGCACTGAGCATCCCTGCTATGCCTCTGCTGAGAGCCAGGCGATTTGTGATCAAAATGAGGTTTTCTTGGAGTCAGGTCTACAACTGTAGGCCAGCTGCCAAGAACTCTCAGCTCACACAAACCTCATCACTATGGTCAGTAGCTCCTTTGTTCCAGTGGAACAAAGTCGTTATAGGCAATGATGGTCACAAAGGAGGAAAAATATACAAAAAAATAGCTTGACATAGGCCTGTCTCATGTTATCTCCCACATGATTTCATGCAGCTGTTATATATTACAAGGTGAAAACATAGGTCAACATGGGACTTTAGAGATGAAATTAATTAAAATATGAAAGACAGCATTGCAGTAGTGTCTTGTTATTCTTCAGGCAAAGATCATCAACCAAAGCTACAAGCTCAGTCTCCATATTATATCCAAGTGAAAAGTAGGCTGGCCAGGGTCCAGGCATCTGATTGAATTCAGATGCACCAGAGACTTTCAGATGGCCATGTACTCAAAGATATTCTTCCAAAAGGGGAAGTTGAAGTTGAAAAAAAATGGATCATAACATCAAAAGACAGATTCTTTGGTGGAGTTGGACAATATGAAACTTAAGGGATAAGTACAGACAATCAAAAAGCCCAAGGCTGAATCAGGTCAGTCTTTGCACGTTAGTCTAAGATGCAGAGATTGAACCGGCAAGCAAGCGTACAGACATTCACTTTTAACTCAGGAAATGCAGGTATATGCCTTCAGTGGCTCAAGCCAGAAGCTGGGGGGGCACTAGAGCACACCTCCCAGCTTGCCAGGTCCAAGGCTTTTCTTCCCTTCCTACCTGAGCAGAGAGAGCATGGCAAGCCCCAGCTCAGACCTAGCTGGATGGTCTAAGGGGGGCAGCGCCTGCCAAGTGAGGAATGGGTAGGAAGGGAAACAGGTAATGGCAATGAAGTCATAAAAGCTTGAGCAAGAACATGCCTTTCTCTGAAGCGAGCATGTATTGAACAGAAGGAAACAATCTTGTGGAGTCCTGCTGGCCATGATCATGGACTGTAAATCCCAGAGACACCTGAAGGCAGGAGGAAGAAGTGATCAACAACCCAGCAGAGGCCGTTTTGTGGGTCTGGACTGCAATCGCAGAGACCTCAGGGGAAGCAGGAAGAGTAAGTAAACATACAGCATATGTTGGGATGCTGAGGGACTCTGATTTAACTTGAACCAGGAAGTGGTCTGGTACAGAAGTTTCATAAACCAGTTTGACCCAGATCAGTTAAGTCTGATACTACATTCAACCAGGTTTATCTTAAATCAGTTTCAGCCATTTTGAAACTGGTTTATATGCACTTAGATTCTGTTCTGTTATAGGTTTAAACCAGTTTCTGAAGACTTAAATCAGTTTGTGTGTAACTTCTGTCCCTAGCCAAGACCTTCCAGTACTCTGCCCTCCCAGACAAAGGCACTGACAGCTCCTTCCAGGAATGGCCCCAGTCACCCTAGCTCACTTACATCCCCCTGACCACAACTTCTGTTACAGTAGGTGACAGCAAATGATCAATTGAAACTGATCCATATAAAATGGACAAGACTGCTTCCCCAACTCCAAACTGACTCTGCAATAAAAGTGGCAGTATGTAAGCCATGCCAAATATGGGCATTTTTGTCCTGTAAAGTAGGTGGCAAACTCACCACAGTGGATTGTAGAAGGCTCAGCTTTACAGTGGAGGCAACCCACCCACAAGGCTATTCATTACTCTGAGAAGTTTCACCAGACAACACTTTTCAGATACAATGACAGTAGAGAAATGCTTCTTTAATGTTTTCACTTCCACATCATACTGTTTTAAGAAGGATCCATTCTGTAACCAGTCAGCTCTGGCACAGATGCAGAGCCACCAGCTCTCTGTCTGCCATACGATGGTATGTCTCTTGGTAACAAGTCTCTACTTTCTTTTATACTCAATTTAAGAAGTTGTTCATAATTACTATACCTGGGCCGGTAAATAGTAGCAGGATTCATTAAAACCTCAACTTTAAGACCATACTAAGTTCAATACAATATATAAATTATTTCTGACTGCTTACTTACAGAAATTATGTAAAGAAATTATGTAAGGAAAGATGTCTGAGCTGATGAAAGAAGCTCCAGCTAGTGAGAAAGCTGAGACCCTTTTCTTCAGCAATATACAACAGAAGAGTAAAACAAATAAAACCATGGGAAGTCTATTACATTTATATTCTCTTCCAAAGAAGTGACCCAGTATGGCCCAGAAGTGCTGGGAGTTAGTGGCCCAATATGTCCCATATATTTAAAACAAAACCTACATTTTAGAATTAAAGATGCTACCATACAGATAGATATACAGGTAGTGAGATTTTCTCAATCTTCCCCTTTTCTGAGATTAATAAAGCACTCTTTCCAGCTTAGAACGGTACCTATTGGTGGTATAAAACTACAAGCAGTGTCTACTACTAAACTCCTTTTTCTCCTCATGTCTCTACACAACATTTGACCATTTTGTTACACATACTTGTGCTCATTTGCTATACTTTGCAAGGTCTTTCATGTGCTTTCAAGCAGTGTGTATTGCAGCAGGCCTTGAATAATCTGAGGCTCTGTGTCACAGTTATAGGTGTTTGAATCAATGGCATAGCTCCACTTCATTAGTTCCTTGGAGTACCTGACTCCAGTATCTAGGTGGCTGAGACATCACCACCTTTGCCATGGATCATCAGCCCCTAGTGGTAAGGACTCAGCTGCTGGAATGTACCTGGTTTTACTGCCAGGTATTTTCTTTACCCTCTCGTTCCATATCTGTAGTCATGTCTCCTTGAGTTTGGTATCAAGAGGCTGGGTGCTGGTGAGAAAGCTCCTGTGTGACTTCAGATGTCTACATGCTGCAGGATGGTCATGCAGCAGGTATCTCACATCTTCAGTTTGTCTCAATCAGTTACTACATTGTGGTACATTCAATTGAAATCTATAGTCATAATGGATAGGTGGTACCAAATACCATCTTCTGATAGAACATGTTCTTGCAGGAAGAATGAGGCTCAAATTACTACTTGTGGTAGTAATTCATTCTTCAAAGAAATAAGAGGAAATTGATCTCTCCATTCATAGAAATTTAAAATATTGGGATAATGAGAACAAACAAACAAACAAACAAAAACCAATTTGACTTCTCTCCAATAACTCAAAGCCTGTCCTGTCCTCTTTGGGTGCATCCACACATGCAAGCACATGCACTTGCAGCAGCTAAAATAGAAGTGGTGCAAATTTGAGCTGGGGCTTTTTGCCTCAGCACACATGCCTGGGCATGCACTTTGCTGTGGGGCAAATTGTGCCACTTGGGGCAAAATAACTCTCCTTGGCACCTCCCAGATCTGCAGCCACGGGGAGCTAGAGCCCATGGCCAGTACCTGTGCTATCCCCAGCAGTATAACAAGCTTCCCTGTCAATTAGCTCAGGGTTACTCAATCCTAGGAGCTTCTGGGGTCCAGCCAATTTGTACCTGGGTACTCTACCCCTTGTGCCAGCTGGACTGCTGAAGCAGCCCTGAGAGTTCCCTGCACCCTCTACTAATTGCAGCAGTCTGACAGTGGAGGCTGCTGCCTGGCTGTGACCTGTTGTGCTATGACCCTCTGGGCCAGCTGCCAATAGGCTGTGGCTGCAGGGTTGGCCTTTGTGCAGTACTACTGCCATGTGTGATCCTGCCTGGCCATCTGGGCATCTATCATCCAGATGATGTTCCCAGTGTGGTGGCCTGCTTTGAACTGTCAAAGCTGTCCTCCTGGCACCAACTGGTCAGGAAGTCAACCACAGCCAAGTGGGTCCAAGTTGCCAGCTCCGAGGAGGCAGGGTCCTGCCACTGGCCTCCACAGCAGGAATTCTAGTGTTTCCTATTAGAAAACAGAAAAACCTCTGATAAAAAAATCCCCAAATCATCTGTTAAATACCCCAAATTCCATGTTCCTCCACAATTAAAACAAAAGACAACTATATATATATAAAGAGTGAGAGACAGTGATCAGTTAGGCAATATTTTATTGATATATCTACAGTGTTAAAGCAATTTGGAAACCTACCAGTGTTTCTATCATCATAGTAAATGAATTCTAAATATCTATATGGTGTGCTGCCCCCCCACAGGGGCCACAGCCCCCTTCCCCACAGGGGCCAAATGGCCCCACATAGTGGCTACCACCACTTCCTCAGGGCCCATGTGCCCCACCCCTGCTTGCTCCCCCAGTCCCTCCGTTTGCTGCCCTGCCTGGCCCCATCCTCCACCAGCTCCTGCAGTCCCCCAATGACTGCCCCACCAAGCCCACCTCCCCTGCTCCACCAGACCCCCCAATGCCTGCTCCACCTAGCTCCATCATCCACTTGCACCCCAAGCCCCCCATGGCTCCCCCCTCCACCCCAGCCTCTGGCACTTAAAAAAAATCATGACTTGGGAGGCAGAAAGGGGATGGGGCCTGCTTGGAAAGGGATTGAGAGCATGTGGGGGATGGGGCCAGGTAGAGCAGCCATCGGGGGGCTGAGGGATAGAGCCAGGTGAGGCAGGAATTGGGGGCTTGAGGGGCAAGTGCGGGAACGAGCTGGGCTGGGAAGGGATCAGGGTCAAGCAGGGGTGGAGCCAGGTGCGGCCAGATGGGGCAGGTATCTGGGGGGCTGGGGGAGTGGGCGGGGCTGGCAAGGGAACCCCCCTATGATCCCTTCCTCCAGCCCCCCAACTCCCTACTTATCTGGGTCCAGCTCCCTGAGGCTGGCATGCTGCCTGCCCTGCATGGGCATCTATGTGGAGGACCAGGGCATCTCTGTGGAGCACCAGAGCATCTTTATGGAGGACCCAGCCTCTGGTTTTCTCCAAACACAGTACAGGACCATGCCCTGCCCTGCTTTTTTTCCCTCTATTTTTTTTGATCCCTGGATATCCAGGGGTCTAACTTTCCCTCCACACTGCAAACTTACAGTTGGGGAAATCTTTTCCCATTCCTGCATGTGCCTCTTGCAGCATCTTAAAGGGGTTTCAGATGCTGCAAGAGGCATGTGCGGGTTCATCTGGATGTGTCCCTTAGGTGAATTTGCATTACTTGAAAAGAATAAGGGCCAAAATTCAAATAGACTTCCCCTGTTTTATTTATTTTATATACTTTTGTATATTACTCTGTTGTATGTACTTTTTGTATGATCATATATTATTTGTTTTAATTTTCTTTAAGCTGGTAGCATGTGCCATCTTATTATATGATTTTCCCAATGGCCCATATTCTTTAACATCTTTATCAATGACCTGGATGAGGGAGTGGGAAGCGCGGTGATTAAGTTTGTGGATGTCACCAAAGCTGTGGGAAAATGCTGGAACAGCTGAGGGCAGGGCAAGTATCCAGGATGACCTTAACAGCCTCTTCTTATGGGCAGAATACAATCGGATGAAGTTCAGTAGGGACAAGTGCGGGATCTTTCATCTGGGTAGGTAAAAACTTCACCATAACTGTACAATAAAGGTTATAGCTACCACCCACATATCTAAACCAGTGAGTGGTGGCTATAACTGCATCTGGCTAGCACTGCATCTGAAAGGGACCTGGGGGTGACAATCAATCAAAGGATGAATATGAGTCAGCAGTGTGATGAAGCCGCCAACAAGGGAAATAGAACTCTGGCCTGCATTAGCCAATGTGTTGCCAGTAGATCCTGAGACGTGTTCCTCCCTCTCTGTTCACCATTGGTGAGGCCACAGCTGGAGTACTGTGTCCAGTTCTGGGCACCACATTTCAAAAAGGGTACGGATAAGCTCTAAAGGGGACAGAGAAGGGCCATCTGTATGATTGGGTCCCGGAAGATAGGCCCTAGGAGAAGAGACTCTGGGAACTAGGTTTGTTCAGTTAGAGTAAGAGAAGATTGAGAAGTGACTTGATAGCTGCCTACAAGTATGTCACAGGTGAACATCAAGATCTAGGGGAGCAGCTCTTCAGAAAGGCACGCTTCAGGAGAATGAGGTCCAATGGGCACAAGCTACTTCAGGAAAAGTTTAGGCTAGACATAAGGAAAAACTTATTTTCCATAAGGGTAACTAGAATCTGGAACCCACACCCAGTAGAGGTTGTGCAGTTGCAATCCTTGGAGGTGGTCAAGAGGAGATGGACAAGCACCTCATGGAGTTCATTTGAACCCAATTATCTTCTGCCTATGGCAGGGGACCAGACTTGATGATCTTACAGGTCTCTTCCAGTTCTTCTATAATCATATGATTCTATAACCATAAAGTATTTAACTTTACTTTTATACGATATATAATTTTATTATCATTTTTTTCTGTTTTTTTGAAAAAGCTGTAAATAAATTACTACTACTACACTATGAAAAAAGTAAATAAGACGTGGGATGCAAATTAAGACAGAGGTGTCATTTTGATAACATCCTCTCTGTATTTATTTTTCTTAATACCTGAAGATATGAAATTTCTGTTTGGTAGTATTCAAAATCATCCAATATTAACACCATCATTTTGGGGCTGCCGTTCATTTCCCCCCACAAGTTACCCTTTTGAATAAATACAGTCCTTATACAAGTACTGAACTAAGAGTAATACATACCACTTAATGGTGATTCTCAGGGCCTTGTTACATGTCAATTTTAGATGGCTTCTGGAGCTCTTAACTCCTGGATTGTCCACATATTTGTCAATGGTGGGTGCTACATGGCTTGTGCTCTTTCCGGTTGACATCTTTTTTTCTGCTATAACAGGTAAGGGGTTACCATCACCCTTACCCTTCCCTGTTGATACAAAAACTCACCTGCTAGGACTTGGTTGGTAAGTATTCTGGTTCTTATTTATTACAGGGTTATGTACACTTTCCCCAATGAGAGGAAGTTCACCATGACACAAGGCAGATTATTACTGACTTGAAAAATACCCTATAGAAAAATTGGGGCTCCACCATCCCCTGCATTCCAGCCTCATGCCACATGACACACAGGATTGATTTCCAAGTATTCATGTAAAAATGAAACAGTCCAAAAAGCACTAAGCAAACAAAATAAAGTCCTGTTTTAACTGTTGCTTATTGCTCTTCTTACGTTTAAACCTATATCGCTATTTTTTTTCCAGCATCCCAATCATCACCACTGAGCTGCCACTCCTTTGGGTTACCCTCTAGTGTGTCTCTTACCTAACTGTAGTGTGTCTGTTATCCAACCACTAGCCTAAACTGTAGCCCACAGGATCCCTCCTTCATCCCTGTGCTCCCTGGGACTCTTCCACAGCCTACTTCCCAGCTGTTCTTCTCCCTCCTCCTCTCCAGGGTGTGTCCACTCCCTCTTCTCCCTCCTGGGCTCTGGCATTTGTTGTTTTATCCTGGCCATGCCCCCTGGGCATTCCTTTCCTCACCACTCTTCCTGGTGTCTCTCCCCAGCTCAGTGCTGCTCCCCCTGTCTCTCTCCAGCTCAGGGCTGCTGGCTTTACTTCCCAGCTAAGGTCTCTCCTCACATTGCTCCTCAGCTCAAGGTATGCTCTCAGCTGAGTTCTTCGGCTTGGGGCTGCTCTCAGCCAAGCTCTGCTGGCTCCTCTGGAGTTCGCATTCACTCCAGGACAGCCCCCTCCTCTCTCCTGTCTCCCAGCATTTCCAGGCAAGCTGGGAGGAGGCTGGTTTCCATGCAAGGAAAACAACTTCCTGCTGTGTCTCTCTTTCCCAATATTAAACACATTAAACAAGTCTTAAACACTCTTTAGGCTACTTAAAGTTATGCCACTCAGGCCTAGGTTTATTTTTGATCTGTGTTATTCAGCTTGTGTTGCACTAATGTGTAACCACTCTAAGCTAAACATTAGTGTGAATACCCCACAACCCTCCTCCCTTGCTAGCCTGGATCAGGCTTAGTGCTTCTCTTATCAGGTTGCCACCCTCCACCCCCACCACCCACCAGCTGTGATTGGCCCACTACCCCCACCAGACCAGGCCTGCTGCCCCTGCCCCCCAGCACCCCAGATCCCAGTTCACTCTCCACCATGTCCTCCTGCTTACTTTCAGCTGCCAGAACTGTCCTGGGGAAAGCAGCACTGCCCAGCTCCCACTGCTGTCTTCCCCACTCTCTGGGCTGGGTTCAGCTCAGAAAAGAGCAACAGCCCGGTGTCAGCAGTGGCAGTGATGGGGGCAAGCAGGTGGGATCCCTAAAGGGCTGGGCAGAAGCCACAAGCCCGGATCAGCCTGTTCCCCCCTCCACCCCGCACCTCAGGATTGGGCCCCCCACCCCCCACTTTCCATAGTACCCCATATCTCCACTTATCCCAGTCCCTGGTCCTGACTTATCTGGGAGCAGGCACGGAAGGGGAACCTGCTTGTCTGGCCACTGCTGCTGCTCTCTAGTCTGGGCAGGCAGCCACATCTAAGCTGGGGGGTGTGGGTGAGCCACGAGGGCAGGAGGATCAGGAGAAGCCCCAGGGCTGGGCAGGGAAAAAGCCCAGAATGGGAGAGGAAGGAGATGATTCTTATCTTTCAGTCTTCTAGGCCTCTGCTGGCTTGAACATGCAACTGCTGCAAACTAGAGCTAACAATAACACTGATCACCATTTGGGCAGCTCAAAAGTACCACATATAACAAGGCCCTCACTTCAGTCACTGGTCCTCTACTACTGTTTCCGGTCTTTCAAAAATATCATAGTGTAGCATGGAATTAATTTTGCATATGGCTTCTCAAAGGCCATAGTATGTTATCTGTAGGTTAGTAGCTTTAGGGCCAGGAGAGGGGTGGGGGAGATTTAAACAAGGAAGATCCAAAACAGCCAAAAGCCTTTTATAGCTCATCTGTAAACTGGAAAGCAGCCAAAGGGCTTGAGTTCATTCCCTTGTTAGGTCATTTACTGTGCTGCTTTCTCATCCCCAAGAAAGCAAGTATCTGAGAGATCTGAGTACTGACATTTTCTAATTATGCTATTGTATAGCGTTACATGAAATTATGAGGTATAATGAAGGCCTACGGGAGACTATTAGCACAGTTTTTAGAAGGTAGCAAATTTTTTTTTAATATTTATTTTAGTCACAAGCCCCATATGCAGAAGTAGCAATTAAAAAAGATGTAAATGAACAAGGAACATCCTGTAAAACAAAATATCATTGTGCTATGATGGGCAGAAAGCATAGTTCAATGCTCAGTTTCTTTCCCCTTAAATTAGAATAGTATCTATCTAAAACAGCGGTTCCCAACCTCAGGTCATGACCCAAATGAGGGTCACGGAGGCAATGCCAGCAGTGCTGCTCGCAAAGGAAGTGCTGCATGCTGGGAGCTCCCCGACCCCTGCCTCTGGATCGCTGCCGTACTCTGCTCCCAGAAGTGGGTGGTGGCAAAAAAAGCTTGGGATCTAAAAGCATTTTCCCCCGTTCCTCTCCCCCCAACTGTAAATCAAGAATTGTCCTGATTAAAAATAGAAACCATACTTTCAGGATGACAGAAATTTGTTAAATGTATCATTTCTAGTAATTTAAATTGCATAGTAAAGACCAAACTAAATATATCACAAACTGGCATAAATTTTTCGTTGTCCAAATATTTATTTATGTTAACATACAGACTGAACAGTGAAAATGATGCCTCCCCTTCCCGCCAAAAAAAAAAAAAAGAGTGCAGAGAAAATCACCCATAGCATCAGTATCATTTTCTATCAGCTTTTCACAGGCAGCTTCTTATAGTAAATAATTTCTGCTACAGAAATACAAATCCAAACATCCCATATATCCCCATCAAGTACAAGATCTCAAAGATTTTACTGGTTGTGTGTTCTAATAGTAAGAGCATAGGACAAGATGTATAGAAGCTCACCTTCCCAGTTCCATCTCTGAAACAGACTGTGAGCATTTGGGAAAATCATTTCCCCTCTGCCTGAATTTTTATGTTTTTGTTTTTGTTTTGTTTTTTTGCATCAGTCAAATAGGAAAGAATTATAGAATGACCACATTTATTTCTCTACTCACAGTCTGTTTAGGCAAAACATATAGTTTCTTTGCATTTTTTATGAATAATTTCTTACTGCATTCATTTTGAATCAATAAACTTTTCCATTGTCAGTAGTTAAAGGCAAACAATAGTAGCAATTTTTTCTTAAGAAATTTAGATCACGTGGTATCATGTTAACATTCACCCAGTCTGGGAGTGATTTTTCCAATTAACTATACACATTTATGGATTTGTAATTTGATTTCTCTCAATATGCATATTTCCATTTTGTATACCTTTTCAAAAAGCTTGCTAACTGTAGTGTTCATCAAAAGGGAATGTGACAGGAGATCTGTAACAAATTTGAACCAGACACCATACTTAAATACTAGTAATAACTTAATTTACGTTTCTTCATTTTATTGCGGTATTCACCAGCTTTACTAATGGTATTCAGCTTTTTCACCAGTGCATTGTATAGATTAGCTAGTTCGTGTTTGTATAGGGTCTAGAAACTTCTTGCTATATAAATGCTATCTAAGCATTATTAACAGCATACTCTGGGTTTACAGTTAACTTTTTGATATTTAACAGACATTAACAGATGGGTATTGAAACTGAAAAACATTACTGAAATTATGTTTTGGGGTTTGTTTTTGTTTGTGGTGAATGTGAAGAATAATTTATTTTGAAAATTGTGATACTATTTCAAAAACAAAATTTTATTTCCAGGAATGGTTCTAGGACAATCCTCAAGCCAGCATACAGCCTATCAAGGAACGTTCCTTTTTTTTAGGTGGACCAGGGTGCATGGGTCAGGGGACAGGGAGCAAGCCCTGTGCCAACAGGGAGCAGCAATAAGACTTCCACCAGTTCAAGAACTATGTGTATAGCAAATGTTGGTCAAACAAAATGTGTGAGGCAGAGTTTGTGGTCACTGCAGATGTGGGCCTTGACCAGTCTGCTGTAGAATCTGAAATGCAGAAAATAATACAGTGGTAGTTTGTGTTGCCTTCCTGAGTGACATGTTATTCAAAATATATCATTCCCTCTGGGTCATGCTGGCTGAAAGTCAGTGTACCCACAGAAAATAAGAATTTCCTTCACCTCCTACAAAATCCAGTTGTGTTATTTCATAGCAACATGCTGTGTTATAAAAGCATTTCTAGGTTTATGTCCCTGCTTCATGCACTCAGACTTTGTAAACAGGAGGAAGGGGAACTTGCCTGAAATATCCAGAAAAATCAAAAGCAATATTTTTAAATTACCTGTTCAACCTCAAAAATAGGATTGTGTTTTCTATGTTTTGAGAATCAATATCCTGAACTTTCTGCTTTGAATTTTAAAATATCCATTTAAGACACCAAGAAAGATCGTATCTAAACCAGTTGGAGATGCAAAAACACAAAAAATATTGTAATGCGGTAATCCCTAGAAGCTGATCTGTACCATGTGGCATATGTGTTATATACTTTATAAAAAGGGACTGAGAAAATATAGAACAAGTAAGTAACGTAGTATACTGGAGTTCTTGCTTATATTATATATGGCTATTACTAAAATTATTTCTGGCTATTTGTGTTACAACAAAATATACCTTTTTTATTTGAAAAGTGACAATGTTTGATGAAAGTGGGGATGAGTGAATTTCAACAGAATGTAAAATGCTTAACATATTAATATCTACAAATATATTTGAATGATTTTTTACAATGTAGTGATCTAATCCTTATTTGTATATTCTTTGAAGTTTTCATTTAGCTGTGCCTTAAAGATAGAAGGAAGGCTTGAAACTTCCCTGTCTTTTATAAGAAGTTCACAGAATAAGCCACAAACTAAACTGAAAAGGTTATTTCTTTATCCACCTACCCAGTGGCCTAACTAGAGGGCAATGGTCTAGGCGCTGACTTGGGCAAGGACTGCTCCTGGAAGCTGTGTGATTGCAAGCATGCTGGCAGCATGGCAGCAAATGGAAGTCATCACTTCCCCAGTGCCCCAGGTACCCAGCCACATTGCTACGCTGCTTCACTTAACTTTAATATAAACAGACCTGTTCAATGTATTAGTTCACCTTTAAAGACCCATCATCAAACTTCCACTTCATAACATTTATTGTGTTTGTATTCACTTAGAATGAGGAGGAGAGAAATCAGATGGAGACTGCATTACAGTAGACAGCTTTGTTAAAATATGAGAAAGGCTGACAGTGATAAGTTGACCAAATTTAGTGAATATCTTCATTGATATTATATACTGAATTTTAAGCAAACTTTTCTAATCTGAACAATTGTAACAAATCACACTAGTGCCTCACAGGCAATGAATACGTAAATCAGTAACTAAGCACACAAAAAACACACACTTTGGCATTATTGGGTGTGTGTAGATGAAATAGGTGCCCTGCATTGAAACAGTGGGTTTTAAAAAACAATGCTCCAATTTAGGGCTGATTAAACCCCTGCATCATGCACACACCCTGCTGTCTTATCTCCATCTCCAGAGGGGAGGGGAGGGTGAGCAGTCGGCAAGCAGGGCTGTCTCTGGGCTGCTCAAAGGAGTTTTAGTTTGCTGCACCCCAAGTCACTTAAGGCACATTATGCTACTGAATTTCCTACAGCGGCTGGAATTAATGTGCAATACACTGCTGAGGTGTCCAAACACTGACACCACTAAAGTGGTGCAAAAGCATTTAGGCCACTTTAAAGTGTCATGCACACACGCCTCTCGTTTCATCTACACACGGCCATTGTAGGCAAGTGACCCAGACTTTTCATCCAATGACTCACTGTCTTTAAACTTTGTTATTGCCAGTACTTTATGAAAAGCACATTTGCCAAGACAGGGCATGACACCAGATAATGAAAAGAAACTTACAACATTATTTGGATTAAACAGACACAATTATGGCACTGTATAATGACAGTTCTTGAATTACAAGTTTCAGATGCCCAAGCATAGCTAACCAGGTTTCTTGAAGGCACCTACAATAGACAAGATTCAAGAAGGCACCTTCTTGAATTACAAGTTGCAGATGCCCAAGTTACTAGTTAGCTAACCAGGATTCTTGAAGGCACCTACAATAAGTCATACAGATTGGGTGTGCCTCAAAGCCTCCTCTTCCATCTCATTTATTACCATAGTTTCTCTGTCACTGTGATCTATAGACATTGTCAATCCAGGCCTTTCTTGGTGCTATCTGGTATCATATAAACCAGTACAGCCTGTTTCATGGTTGAACTGTCAGCAGCTAAATCGTCACCCCCACCGGAGACAGCCAGGGTGAGGAAAGTGTATAGATACCCAGCAGGACTGAAAACAAGGCCTGTCAAAGGGCAGATGAGTTCCCTGTGAGCCAATAGCCATCCGTACCTGGAGAGGATGGGCACCGCCAGGTCATTCTGCCCAAAGAATCACCAATGATGCAAACTAACTCAACTAAAGGAGGGCTGTTACATCATCTAGGGCTCCCCAGTGGTTGCAGTGGCCTCAGGGCTGACTTGATTTGACTTGTGATCTACAGAAAACTAATGCCATTTCTTTTCTCATTTAATATTTTGGTTACACATTAGTAATTTTAATGAATGAGATGCATGCAGGAGCCCTAACACTATCACTGATTGTTTTCTTTGTGTAAACGGCTGCAATAACTGTTGTGGGTAGGATGCCATGTTGTTACATACATGCTTTCTCTCTTTTGTAAGTGGAAAAATAAACGTATATGTGAGCAAGACCAAGCATGCACACACCTTCAATAAACAGAAGAACTAGTACTTTTTGTTTCTATTGTATTTATTGCTCTTTGTCCTTTCCTGAACTGTCACTGAATAAGAAAAAGGGGGAAAAAATCAAGAGGGTTTGGGTCAGGGTCCTTGATTGTGTAGCTACAATTAGTTTTTCATTCTAAAACTGAGTGAAAGCAAACTGTGTATTGATTGGGAGCAGAGGATAAGGACATGCTGTACTATATACACTTTCATCCTTGAGATGAGACAGCTCACAGCTTTTCTGTGCAATTGCCTGAATATATTGTTTCCAGTGGAAAGGAGACATTAATAGAGAATCTCCTATATGGAGATAAGATCAACTTTCTAAACATGCCACATTATTGTCTTAAATCAAGGATTGCATGGGTAGTTGACGTATACAAAAAATTCCTATTTTTCTTTCACTGTTTAATGACCTCTTATTTTCAATAAATCTGAAGTGGTCAGAGGAGAGCCACTTTTTCTACCAAATATTAACACGGGTTTTTATACTGAACAGAAAAGTGACTTGGAAAGAATAGAAATGCATATTTTATATAAAATCATAAAAATAGGCCTCCAAAGGACTTCAAGAGGCCATGCACTCCAACCTCCTTCTCAGGGCAAGATCATGCTGCGTAAAATATCCAGGCAAATATCTGCCTAAAAACTGACAATCAGGAGATTCTACAGTTACTCTACCTAATCTGTTTCTGCATTTAATCACACCTTAATTTAGAAATTCTTTCTAAAATCTAACCTAAATCTCCCTTCTTGTCATTTAAGGCCACTACATCTTGTCTTCTTCCCTGTGGACAAAAAGAACAACTGATTGCCACATTTTCCAAAACCCTCTTCATTCCCTTCTTCTCTGCTCCAGACTAAACAATCCCAACTGTTTTCAACTTCTCATCATATGTCATGTTTTATACACCTACAATATTTTTTGTTGCTTTTCCTCTGACTCTTCAATTAGTCCATGTCTTTCGTGAAGTATATTGCTTAAAAGTGGACATCAGGTTCCAGGCGAGACTTCATAGGTGCCAAAAAGGGCTGAGGAATCACTTTCTGTGACCTGATTGATATTCCTCTTAAAACAACTAACTGTGAAACAAGTTGTTTTTTTAAAAGAGTGTTATCCTACTTATGTCAGATTATGTTTCCAATTTAACAATCATTTTGAATAATACTTCTGTCCTCTAAAATGCCTGCAAACTCATCCAACTTAGTGTCATTTGCAAATTTGCTAAGTGCATATTTGATTCCATCTTCCAAGTTAGAAATGAAGATAGAAACAGAACGAGTGCCAGAACAGATGCTTGGGGATCCCCACTTGATAATGCCTTACAATTTGACATGAAGCTGCAAAGAACTGTTCTTTAGGTCAAATGGTCCAATCTAGTAAGCACCCGGCTCATAGTAATTTCAATTAAACTAGGGATTGGCAAACTACACCCCAGACTGTGAAGAGGTTGGATTTGGTACAGGAAGGTCCAGTCTGGCCCAGAGTGAACTATCATGGGGATCAAGTGGCAAGCAGCTGTGTTAAGCCACCCATCCCCTCCTCAACACCCTCCTCCACAAGCCTTTGTGTTGCTCTCTCCTGCCTGCAATTATTCTCTCTACATGGGAGCCATATATCTACAAAGAAGGTAAACATGGGAAGTTTGAGCTCTTTTGAGGGGCAAACAAAGACTTGCGAACTTAATCTGGAGGAACAAAATACTGTCCCTAAACATTATCTAATCTGGCCCTAGACTTTAGTTTTGTATCTGAAAAAAAGAGAAACAATATGGTGAAATTCAGTATTCATGGAATGATCAAACAATCATTTCACCTCACACTTCATTGGCAGCTTACAAAAAGAAAAAAAGAAGCAGAAAATTTTGAAATTTAGATTTAAAAAGTAATGTTTTGCTGGTATATTGTATATGCTATGCATTTGGTGGTACATTATTTTTGAAAAATTATTTTTAATAACCTATTCAGATACAGAAAATGCTATCTGCAAAGGGACATATTCTTCTTTAAGTAATTTCAATGGTGCTGCATAAGAGAGGAATCTGTATGTGGTGAATATGATAGTTAATATAATCAAAACAAATAAGACCACAGGAAATGAAAAGTTAATTCTATCCATATGACATGTACCTTTAAATCTTGTGCTATTTGGGACTTTCATACATATGCAAAATTCTGTTTCCATAGCACAGTGAAAGAAATTAGGCTCAGGAGGGACATGTTCTTACAGAAACTATCCTCCAAAAAGATAAGGGAAAATGGAGCTGAATGGGGACCACTACAGGAGCCTGAGGGTTTAAATGTATACTAGTCTATATTCATAGGAATGATAGCTAACCAACTGTCTAAACTCTTGCCCCAAATTACCACTATACTACTATACGTAGTGAGCACAGTATCTCATAAATTCAAGCCTGCAATTATTGTAAGTCACATCCTTGGTTATGATTAAACTGTGCAAAATGCAAATCAGAGATTCCTGTGCAAAGACAGCTTAATATTCACCTCTTAGTTCCATTCTCTACCTGGCCATTCTCTTATACCGCATGGAATATTCTAATGGCTACTACAATAACAGCAGGAAGTCTTGAAACAGTTAATAATAAACACTGCACAGAAATATCCCAGCTGTGCTTCTGTTTTACCATTACTTCAATTAAAAGGCAGTGTGGCATTTAAGAACTCTACCACAGCTCTAAGAAGTTGCAGATGTCATTACACTCATGGTTTAAGCCTAATATGTCAACAACACAACATACAGGAGGCACATTACACTAAGGGGGTTTATATATAAACACACCATATTTACTCAAATCTAAGATGACTCTGAAATTAAGATGACCCCCCACTAATTAGATTCTGAACATGGAATATTTATAAATTTGCTATACTTTTCTACGTATAGAATCTAATTATTGGAGGGTCAGCTTTAATTCATCCCACTTATTGCTGCAGGGAGGGGAGCTTGCTCCCTGCTTATGCCTGTCCCACCAAAACCTAACCTCCCTTTCCCACTCTGCCTTTGCTCCTCCTCTTGCTGTTCTGCCAGCCCCTTTTCCCCACTACCCTCTCCCCTCTAGCCTCATAGATTCATACATGCTAGGGTCAGAAGGAATCTCAACAGATCATTGAGTCCGACCCCCTGCCTGGGCAGGAAAGTGTGCTGGGGTCACATGACCCCAGCTAGCTGCCTATCCAGTCTTCTCTTAAAGGCCTCCAGAGCAGGGAAGAGCACCACCTCCCTTGGAAGCCCATTCCAAATTTTGGCCACCCCCACGATGAAGAAGTTTTTCCTGATGTCTAACTTAAATCTGCTCTCTGTCAGTTTCTGACCATTGTTCCTTGTTACCCCAAGAGGTGCCCAGGTGAACAGAGCATCTCCAATTCCTTGCTGTGCACCTGTAATGAATTTGTAGGTGGCCACAACATCACCTCTCAGCCTTCTCTTACAGAGGCTGAAGAGGTCCAGGTCCATTAGTTTCTATTCTTAGGGCTTGGCCAGTAAACCCTTAACCATATGAGTGGCTCTCCTTGGACCCTCTCAAGGTTATCCTGCATTGATCCATCCTCCTCCTCCTCCTCTGTTCCTCCCTCCTCCCCCCCACCCTTTACGCTTTGTCCATGTGGCAGGCTCTGTCCTCATTCTAGCCTGGGGCACAGCGCCCATAACAGACATGGATGCTGCATTACGCTGCTATGGGACTGGGTTGGGGCCTTGCTCAGTGCCCTCGAGCTTCAGCATGCATGAAACCTGGCATTGAGCAAATGTAAGGAGAAGAGGGACAGGGCAGGTTGGGTAGCAGAGGCTGCACAAGATGGTAAGATATGTTGGGGTGCAGAGGTATTGGCCAGAACCACAGCAGTTTCCTACACAGCCCTCTGCCCCCCAACCCTCATACACAATTCTAAGGTGAGGGGATTTTTTTTCCCCATGTGAAATGGGGTAAACCCCCCCATCTTAGAATCAGGTAGATATGGTATTTAACAGAAACTAACATGATTGTAAAATAAATATAAGGTAATCATTTTAAATTTCAACTATAAATTCATAAAAAAATGACTTTTCATAACTAGGTTTATTGAAAATATAAAAAAGATACTGCTAAATTAAGATTGCCCAACACTAATTATAATCCTGATTTAGAGTGTGTGCAAAAGTTCAAAACAATCAGTTGAAGTTCAAATGGTTGATGGCTTACCCTCCTTTGAGTATTGCAGGCTATCTGCAATGCTAAAAGCACCCAATCCCAAAGCTCACATCTCAGCATGTTTTGTAGACTCTTCTGTTTTCCTGGCTACAGATGACAGAGGCCTAAGGAGCACATCAAAGCCTACTGGCTAATGCCTCAAGGGACGTATCCCCCCGCCCCCCCCAATACTCTCTCCGTCCCTCAGCTGTCAGGCTGTCAGGGGAAGCCTGGAGTGGGTGGCAGTCAAGGGGTTCTTGTGGGGAGGAAAGAGGTGATGGGGGTTCCAAGAACACAGGAAGGGTGGATCTGTGGGAATGGGGCTGGGGAAGAGTCTCCAGAAACAGAGGGAGTAGGATTGGGGAGGTATGGGTCATGTCCACATGAGATGGGTGGAGGGGGGTGATAACTGGGGCAGGATCCCTACAGTTTGGGAGGCAAGAGGAGATGGTTGCCAGACCCCACCTTCCCATGCCCCCAAATTGCAGAGGTCACACACAACTAGAAACTGTCACCACCCCCTACATGTTGTTCGTTGGGCAGGAGGAGATACGGGGAATCAGGTAGGGGGATCAGTGGTCTCTGGGGACCACAGGGACAGGTGTGGGCCATGTCCAAGGTTGGGAGGCAAGGATTAAGGGAGCTGAGAGACAGCAGGACTAGAGTCCAGGGAGGGACAGGCAGGTTAAGGGGACACAAGGATAGTGGGGGTAAAGGCAAGCCAGGGTCTGGGATGGGGGGGTAAAAGGGGCTCAGGGTCAACAAGATCAGGGATGGGCCAGGGTCTAGGTGGGGTTGGGCCAGGGGGTAAACTTGGGATAGGGATGGGGGCAAGTGCATCCCCAGGACTTCATGGGATTCAACATTCAACATCTCCACAGCCTCTGAACTATGTCCAGTCCCTGAGCTGTCAAGGGGAGGGCTGTCACTCAGGGTGCAGCAGTGGAGCATAGCCTGAGTCAGAGTATTTCCCTGGAGGGGAAGAAGCAGAGTAGGGAACTCTGGGATACTGTAGTTGTATGTAATTGGAGTTGTATGAAAGCGTTCAAGTTGTATGAAAGTGTTCACTCAGATGCTTGAACTGGTATTGATTGGCACTTCAGCCTTGTCTGATACAGTGGCAATTTCCACCACACTCGCCATTGTCTAATGGTTGAAATTATGTAAATGTTTGCATATAGTACATTTCAGTTGGTGGAACTGTGATGTCAGTGGTAGAAGTGTAATGTTTTACACACCCATAGAGACAGATGTTTGAAAGGTAGCTAAGGTTCACTTAAAAAATCCCTTAAGTCTCTAAATAAGGAAAACTCCAAATAAGGAGACAGCATAATAAGAGTATGTCTTTAACGCTAAAATCAGCATACATCTAATTTATGCTGTAAAGAAAATTCTTATCTCTGACTTCAGCAACAAATAATCCAATCAGTTACATGTGAAAAATAATCATAGCTTACAGTTCTGTATTATCAGCACCAGGAAAATAACCAATGACTATGCAGCATATCCATGTTTAGCCATTTTCTCCACAAATTAAAGAAAACAGTTCTTTATTGAGTCTTCAAAAGCATCTTCCAAGGGGCTACCTCTGTTGTTCCATGAATTCTCAGTTGACTGCAGGCAAGTTACAGGACCACAGTCACCTGAAACAATTCTTTAAATCAGTTTTGCTAATCAAACCTTGTTAAAATACAATGTGTATTTCGCCATGTTTAGGACACAGTGCATTTTCCAAGCCTCCTGAATGTTGTGAGCTGGCTTTTCAGGATATACAGAAAATGATCTACAGAGCAAGTGACTTTGAATATCTCAGGAGAAAAGGCTGAATATTCCCTCTTCTCCTAACACTTGGGGTTAAAATTCAGCCAGTTTCAATGAATAGCTTAGGGAAAGGGGCTAATGTGCCACACTGTCAAGGCCCATTGAGAGATGAACAACTCTGCTAAAAGATTGTTTGCAAGTCAAGTGATCTTGAAAATTTCTCTCAGTCTACTCTACTTCAGTGAAGAGAGGCTTTAATGGCACTAGAACAACTGAGATGAGGCATGGAGGTGGCACCTATAATCGTTTCTTAATTTAGTTGAACAATTTCAGGGAATACTTGTTCCAAAAAGAACTATGGAGAGAATTAATCTTCTGTGGAAAAAGAAAAAAAAGAATGTTGCATTAAACTCGGATCAATTCTTAGGCATCAAAAGCAAGAAGTCAATGGTTTAGCTGTTCATGTGAAAAAGTATACTGGTTTCTACTTTAAAAGTCTAATTTTTAACAAAAAAAAAATGCTTGTAGAAATTTCATGTGTTACAGAAAAAAAGAGCAACTCACCAAAATAAACTAGAAATACTGAATGGGCATGTAGACGTAATAGATGGCCTTTCTCCTACCTACAACCATTACAAATGGCTAACTATCCTCTCTGATGCCACTGCCCATATTATGTAATAGTCTGTTGAATGGTCTTCATCTTTGATATTATCAGGCAACAAGCTTAAAAGAAACAACCATGCAATTTACAAATAGAGCACAATGAAAAGAATAAAATGAAGAACATGGGAATATTCTAAGAATAAATCTAAGGCATTCTAGAAGCAAACAGCATCATGTAGAAGACAGATGGCTTTTAAAGAATCTAAAGATGAGTTTGGGAGGAAGAAACACTCCCTTTGAGCAACACTGATGAGAAAGGGCAGAAATGAATGTTGGAAAATATGAATCCAGAACACAGACAAAAAAAGGCTCAAGAGATTTCTTGTGCAGGCTAAAATTGCTCAGCTTCTTCTAACAATATCCATCCAGTGATATCTTAATTCCATTAAAGGAAAAATTCCTAAGAATTAAATGGAAGCAATATTGGACTTTAAAGACATCTGCAGGAGAGGTCACCAACCCACAAAGAAGGTCCGATCCAGCACAAGGAGATCCATTCTGACATGTGGTACTGGTATCATACAGTTGCACCATGATGCCCTCTTATGGGCTCCCCTCCACTATGAAGCCTGATGTTTTGTAACATCTGAGCTTACTCTTGCTGCAGAGGAAATCTGGTAGTAGCTGCTCAAACTGGTGCAGACTTCTAGACTGCAGCAATAGCCAGAACACAGTTACAGTGGGTCTGTGGGAATGGGGGATTGTGGCGGGGGGCAGAGTCTCTGGGAACAGAGGGAGTAGGGTTGGGGAGGGATAGGGCTGGGCCATGTCCATATGAGATAAGTGGAGGGGCTGATAACTGGGGTAAGATCCCCCAGTTTGGGGGCAAGAGTAGGCAGGATTGATTTACCAGACCTTTTCTCCTCCAGCCCCCAAAACTGCAAAGATCACACACAATTGGTATCTTCCACCACTCCCATGCCCCACATTTTGCTCCAGGTAGAGTCTGCAGCAATAGCCAGGTCATAAGCTCCAGCCCACACTAGCAAAAGGCTGCCAACCCCTAATCTACAGCAGTAACTGTACCAACAACATTTAACATACACACATAGCTGGTAGTAAGACATTCACATTCATATTCATTTCTTGTAAGCTTCTCTTACAGCCAAACCTTAGTCTGACTGAAAGCATCAGCAGCCTCAGTTTTACTTGAGTCCCAAATGGCAGGGATAGAGGTGGCAGGGAGACATGCCTGGCTAGTGGAGGCAGCAAGGCATATGGGGGTCAAATTCTACACATGGAAAATTGTAATAAATTTATGATTTTCCTGTATAAAATCTAATTACTGGGGGAAATCTTAAACTCAATGTTACTTTGGATTCAGGTAAATATTAGCATTTACCTGAATGCTTATATGGCGATTACCAAATAGATGCGATTTGGTAGTCACCATATAGAACACTTCCTATTTTCAAGGAGTTTAAATAAACTTTAAACATTTATTGCTTAATTTAAGAATAGTTCTCAACATACCCTGGATATCTGCTTATAATCATTTGGACAGGCCACTAGTTCTTATATCTCAAGCTGCCTGGAAGGACTGCTGACAGTATTCAACTTATTCTTCCAGCTATTAATGGACTCTGGGGTGTTCAAATTCACTTGGGAAACACGTCATTACAAAATCTAGAGAAAATGTAAAAGATGTCAACATATTTTGATCCCAGTGAAGTTGTTTGTATGCTTATCAACATAGAACCATTTCCTTCTTCTGACAGGAAGGAAAAATAGTTACATTGCTACTGACTTTTTCTATATAATGAGGAGTATCTGGTCATCTCTACCGCTTAACAAATAAACCATGCTTTAAAAAATGAAACAGAACAAGTAACCATAAATAAGAATGAGAGTCTGTTACGAACATAATTTAAGTTAATCAATTCTGCAAAGTGAGGAACTGGGGTTGGCAAAAAGTTTTGCTCCTTCTTTCTATAACATCTCTCTTATCCCAGCCAACTGCCTACCATGTTGTCTCTTTTTTTCATTTAAGTCTATGTACTTCCTGCCTGCCTACTTAACTAGGTCCCACCTAAACCTGTGCTTTGATCCTTCCCTAAATTCCTGCCTGCATCTTTGCCTAGCCTACACCTATGCCTTCCCCTGCCCAGTTCTGACTTGCACCTTGCCTATCTGGAACTTGTATCTTGTTCCTACCCAGATCCCTGTCTAACACCTGCCTTTCTCTGCTCCTGCTATCTTGTCTGTCTGTTTCCATTCTGGATTGTTTGTTTGGTTCCTGCTCTACCTATTAGCACTGTGCAAAGCTTCGACTTAATTTTCAATTCAACAGATATTCAAAATATTCAACCTTGGAAAGTGAAAGTCGAGTCAAACAGCAGCTGGTCGAATAGCTGTCGAATTGAATACCGGAAGTCGAATATTGACAGCGCAAGTTGAACATTAACAGCTTGGGTTGAATATTCAACAAGGGTCAAATATTCAACTGGATTCCCTGTGAGGGGAAAAAAAAGGGAAGGTAAGGGGAGGGAGGAGGAGTGGGGGAAGGAGTGCTTTCATGACTGGCTTGTGGCTGGCCAATGACCTGTCAGCATTCTCTGAGGTTCCTTCCAATCCCACTGCTCTGAGGGAGGGCCAGAGAAAATGCATAGAATCATAGAATCAAAGAGTCGGAAGGGACCTAGACAGATCATCGAGTCCGATCCCCTGCCATGGCAGGAAGGAGCACAGGGGGTGGCAGAGGTCATAAGACCCCAGCCAGGTCCCTATCCAGTCTCCTCTTGAAGATTTCCAGGAAAGGTGAGAGCACCACCTCTCTGGGAAGCCTATTCTAGGCCACCCTTACAGTGAAGTAGTTCTTCCTACTATCTAACCTAAACCTATCCTCCCATAAAAGGCAGCAGTTTTTCAGCTCCCCTGCTTTCTGCCTTGGGGTCAGTTTCTGAGTTGCTGGTGTTTTCCAGCACCTCTGAATCAGACCATAACAGCTGGAAGCCCTGCTCTTCAACAGATTCCCTGCTTGCAACGCTAGCAACAGGGATTTCTAAGAACTTGGTGCTGTTATTTTATAACCACTTTTCATATTAGTTTACACTTATATTGGATAGGGTTAGTAGTAGCCTAGGATCTATTCTATATATAGGAATTTAGTTTATATTTTTTTTTATACATCATTCATTCTTTCCACCACACCAATGCTTCTCAATATATTATCCACACACACAAACACATTTACATAATATCCAGAAATGTAATCCGTGGCGCACAGCGCATTTAGAGGTTCCAGTTTACATACGGAGGAAAACATTATGAAGTGGGGTGGAAAGGCAGGTGGCCACACTGGCCAGGCTGCAGAAAGGGGAGCAAGGGGGGTTGTAAGTGGAAGAGCTGCAAACTCAGACACATCCTCTTTCCTCCTGCTACAAGGGATGAGGCTGCTATAAGCAGTAAAGAGAGGGGAGCAGCAGTGCCACCAGAGCCACTGCCTGTGCCTGAGACTGTCTCATGTCCAGACACAGCAGCCACAACCTCTCCCACCATAACTGCAACCAGCACAGCAGCGCACTTCACCCCTGTGTCACTGCCTATGCTGAGCCTTCCAGTGCCAGAAGAAGAGCTGGCGCTGGATCTGGACCTCAATGCCCTGGCAAGGGAAGGAGGGGGAAGGAGAGGGAATCAGTCGAGTTTGTGCTCGACACCTCTCAGGTTTTTTCCTTTCAAGCCATGAGGTCTTTCCCAGAAGGCACTTCAGAAGGTGCCTCTGTACACGTGAAGGCAAGCGGTTCAGCTGAATCTGCTCTTTCTCTTGCTGTGCCTCTGACTGCTGAAGAGGGGGAGAGTTCAGCAGCATCCACAGATGCACCCGCACACCAGAGGGAAAGGCCTAGTACTAGCATGGTCTGGGCTCATTATGAGCTGTCAGATAATCCCATGTTTGCTAACTGTGTGCACTGCCAAGCCAAAATCAGCAGGGGCAAAGGAACAAAGCACATGACCACCTCAGGGATGCTGAATCATCTCTGCAGGTACCACCCCTTTGCCACAGGAATGGCCCCTGCTCACTCCACAGCCCCTGTCCCCCCACAGCAGAGGCAGGGAACCCTGGAACATTGGGGGTCAAAAGGGACCAGTTGCAAATGCAGGCAAGGTCACCCAGACCATTGGGGAGATGCCTGCTCTGGATGGCTAGCCCTTCACCTTTGTTGAGCGGCCAGGGTTTAGGCGGCTCCTGGCACTGCTGGCTCCATCCTATCAGTTGCCTGCATGCACCACCTTCATCAGGACGGTGGTGCCCTCCCTATATGAAGCATGCAGGGAGCACTCGAGGGAGGAGCTGCATGAGGCAGGTCTGCAGGTGACCGTACACTTCATCTCGGACATCTGCAGCAGCTGGGGTGGAGATCATGCCTACCTCTCCCTCACAGGACACTGGTGTGGCCAGCCAGCTTGTTGGTGGGCTCTCCTTCATGCCAAGGTGATGGATGAGTCCCACACAGCAGCAGAGATAAGGGGGGCTGTGAACCACATGGTGCAGGGTGGCTGGGTGTTGGGCAGGTTGAGCTTACCCATGGCTTCATGGTCACCAACAATGGGGCCAATATTATCAAGGCAGTCCATGATGCCAACTTTTCTGGTATTCGCTGCATGGCACACAATTTACTTCTGATTGTGAGGGAAGTCTAGGAGGGGGACGGGGTGTCGGTAATGGCGCCAGCAACACCAGCAGGCTCATTTCCAGATGCAGGAAGATGGCAGGCTACTTCCACCGGAGCATCAAGGGGGGCAAGATGCTGTGGGACAAACAAGCAGAGGTAAATGTCCCGCAGCACAGAATCATCCAGGATGTGGAGACTCAGTGGATCTCCACATACCTGATGCTTGAGAGGCTGGTGGAGCAACAGAAGGCCATCCATGAGGTGACCTTGCTTGGGGAGATTGGGATCAGTGGCCCCTTGACCAAAGCTGAATGGGATGCTATCTCCCAGATTTTGCTGGTTCTCAAGCCCTTCCTCGAGGCCACTGAGACCCTCAGTGATGCCTTCCTCAGCCAGGTGGTCCCCATAGTGAAGGAGCTCCACAGCCAAATGGAGAGCTTCCTGGGGGCCAATATTCCTGGCTGGGGCAGGCCGCTTTCACCAGATGCACAGGCACTGGTGAGGTGGCTGAAGGATGGCCTTAGGAAAAGGCTTCCTCAGGGTCCAACACAGTGCATATGCTGGCCGCCATCTGTGACCCCAGGGTGAAGGGCACCATATGTGGCAGCGAGACACTGAGTCACTGGAGGGAGGTACTTATTAAGAAAGTGATGGAGGTGGAATGGCAGAGGCAGGGGGAAGTGGAACAGGGGGATCTACTGCCTGAACCCAGCCTGACATCCATGAGCCAGTCTTCCCCTCCACTACAGGTACTGCCAATATGGGCTTGGCCATGGCAAAGTTTAGGAGGTCCAGACCCACCAGAACCCAGGATCAGGCAGGCATACCTCACACCGTGGTGTCTGCCTATCTTGCTGACCCTGTGACTGCGACCCCTTGGCCTATTGGGCAACCCTCAGCCCAATGTGGCAGGATCTGGCCGCAGTTGCCCGGGAATACCTGTCCTGTCCACCGACCAGTGTGCCAAGCTAGAGGGTGTTCAGCATGGCTGTGGATGTTGCGACTCCCCACTGCACCTGCTTGGATCCTGGACTGGTGGAGCAGCTGGTGTTCCTCAAGGTGAACCTCCCACTGCCAGGGCTCCCCAAGCGCCAGGTGCAGACGGAGTGAATGCCGCCCTCCTCGCTCCACCTGTATCATGAGTTTTGTCTGTCAGCAGTCTAAGGTGCAGTTGCCTCCAAACCCCTGCACCTATCACTGTGAAAGCTGGCAGGCTTTGTGGGCTCCTCAGGGGCTAGCAAGCCTGCAGTTTTGAGTTCCCTGTGGCTTTCCACACAGAAGTCCAGGAGGTTTTCTCTCAAGAATTTGAGGTGCTGTTTCTCTGAATCCCCTAAGCCTATCTTATTGAAACTTGGCACACTTTGTAGGCTTCTCAGGAGCCACCATTTCTGTAAGTTTCATCAAGATCAGACAAGAAATGCCAAAGTTATAGCCTGCTTCAACCTTCCCCATTATAGCCTATGGGGAAGTCGAAGCAGCTCCAATATTCAACAGAACTTCAACCTCGAGTCGAAGTGGACAGCAAATTGAAGTGGGACCCAGTTTAATATTCAACATGGCTGTTGAATCAAATATTACCTGCTCTGAAAAGCCCTACTACTTATTCATATCCTTGGATTGAACCTCCCAATATGACCATCCACTTGCCTCCATCACAAATCTGTAGTGACAATTGGCTTTGTACCTCAGACCCAACTCTCCTATTCTAGACAGACAAGGTTCTTTGGGTGAATCTGATATCTTTTATTAGACCAACTTAAATAGTTGGAAAACAATTATTAAGCTTTCTGGTTCAAAAATCCTTCATCAGGCTAAGGAAGTTTCAGCAGTTGGTGTGTGCTCTTCCTGGGTGGAAAAGTAAAGAAGCCAGGGGCTGGGCTGGTATGTGGAGTTCATAGGCTCATCTCTGGGAAGTGTTTTGTAAGTTTCCTTTGAGGATCTGGACTGAGAGGTTGATGAAAGAGTGGTTTTCTTATGAGAAATATGCCCCCATAGGTAATTGGGTATTTCTGTCTTGGAAAGAGCCACCCAGATACCACATGAAGAACTGCTGCAGTACAGAAGAAAACCCCCCACAAATCATACACTGCTGGTTATGACATATGACCCCTTGCTAACCTCATCACCAGAAGCAAACTTCCTCAAGCCCAGAACACACCAAAAGGATCCAGACCATGACATGACAAGAAATGCAAAACTTTCCAACACATCTCCACCACCCCCACGATTACTACACCCCACAATAGCCATCAGCGTTCCTGGATCTTACAGCTGCACCTCCAGAAATGTAATATATCTCATCCAATGCACCAAATGCCCTGATGGAAAATATGTAGGAGAGACCAAACAACAACTGCGCACCAGAATGAATGCACACTGGATATCTATCAAAGACAGGAATACCCAGTTACCTGTGGGGGAACATTTTGCACAAGAAAACCACTCTTTCTCTAACCTCTCAGTCCTGATCCTCAAAGGAACTTACAAAACACTTCCCAGGATAAGCCTGAACTTCACTTCATCAACCTCCTGGATACTAAAAATCATGGAGTAAATATAGACATTGGATTTATGACACATTATAACCTGCCTGACATCTGACTTCATAGGTATCTCTCCACTTTTCATCCCCCTTCTCTCTCTTCCCCCCCCCCCCGTCTCTCACCCATTGACTCCTCAATCTACATTTTCACTGACTACCTGTCTTGTATGCATACCAGCCCAGCCTCTGGCTTCTTTACTTTTCATTCCATCCAGGAAAAGCACACACCAACTGCTGAAACTTCCTTAGCCTGATGAAGGGTTTTTGAACCTGAAAACTTGCTTAATAATTGTTTTCCAACTATTTAAGTTGGTCTAATAAAAGATATCAGATTCATCCTCATTAAAAAACTAGGCGACTAGCCTACACAGTCAGATGGATTGCAGATTGGCTCAAGGGTCATACTCAGAGGGTGGTGGTGGATGTGTCATATTCGACCTGGGGGGGAGTGGGCAGCGTAGTCCCCCAGGGCTCAGTCCTGGGGCCTGCGCTGTTCAATTTCTTCATTAGTGATTTGGACGATGGGGTGAAATGCAACCTGTTTAAATTCCCCGATGATACCAAAATTTAAGGTGAGGTGAGCATGCTAGTAGGGAGGGAAAGACTGCAACAAGACCTGGATAGGTTACAGGAGCGGGCTGACATAAATAAGATGCGTTTCAATACTGACAAGTGCAGGGTGCTGCACTTAGGCAGTACAAACCAGCAGCACACTTACAGAATGGGAAACTCCCTTCTTCAGAGCACGGAGGCAGAAAGGGATCTTGGAGTCATTATTGACTCCAAGATGAACATGGGCTGACAATGTGAGGTCTCGGTTGGCAGGGCTAACTGGACCTTGTTGTGCATCCACAGGTGCATCTCTAGTAATGCCAAGGAGGTGATCCTCCCCCTCTATGCAGCACTGGTCAGGGCACAGTTGGAGTACTGTGTCCAGTTCTGTGCGCCCCATTTCAGGAGGAATGGGGACAACATTGAGAGGGTCCAGAGGAGGGCCACACTCATGATCCGGGGACTACAGGGCAGACCCTACATTGAAAGACTGCGGGACCTAAACCTGTTCAGCCTTCACAAGAGAAGGCTGAGGGGGGACCTGGTGACTGTCTATAAACTCACTAGGGGGGACCAGAAGGGTTTGGGGGAGACACTGTTTCCCCTAGTACCCCCTAGCATGACAAGGAACAATGGACACAAATTATTAGAGAGTAGATTTAGATTAGACATCCGCAAGAACTACTTCCCAATTAGGGCGGCTAGGAGCTAGAACCAACTTCCTAGGGAAGTGGTGCTGGCTCCTACCCTGGGGATCTTTAAGAAGAGGCTTGATGCCTACCTGGCTGGACTCATTTGAGTCCAGTATTTTTCTCCCGCCCAGGTGGGGTGGGGTCGGGCTTGAAGATCTACAAAGTCCCTTCTGACCCTACTTCTATGATTCTATGTTTCTATGATTCATGCAAAGAACCTTGTCTGCCTATGCCCTTAGACAAACACGGGTACAACCTACACCCCTCCTATTCTAGCACACCTCCTTGGATCAACTTCCCAGGCCCAGTCCACTTTAACATTGGCTCACCTGGGAAGAATGGCAGAGTAGAAGGTGTATGGAGTCAAAACAACAAATTTTTCTCTCAGTGCATCAGCCTCCTACATCTGTGTATCTTTCACTTCTCCTCTACTGCCATTTCTGGAATGACATGTTCCAGCCCTTCCTCATCACAGACATCTTTCTTATTCTCCTACTTTCACACTGGTCATATGACATCTTCCAGAAATGCTCATAACTTTCCCCACATTTATTCTCTTTTTTCTCAGCTCTGCTATCTTCCTAGCTAAACAACTCTACTCCAATTAAAAAATTGAAGCCCTGCAAAAAACAGAATTTTTATTACTTTTGTCTCACTTTTTATTACCTTTGTCTCACTCCTCAAACCCTCCTCTCACCTTCTCACTCCACACAGGATCTTGCTAAACATTTCTAAGAAATGCACCAGCGTATCAGGGCTGCTCAGTGCCACAAGGCATGAGTGGGGACAACTACAGCTAGACCTGCATCTTGGTGAGCAAAGCGGGCAGAGGGTGCTCTGATTTTCTATGTTAAAAATCCAAAATCAAATGCCAAAATATATAAGCATTTAGAATTTATTCTATTATAAAGACTGGGGCTTCTAAACTGCTTTAAATTGTAAATATATAAATAAAACATTGTGTTCAACTGATACCTATATATATAGTGATGTTTCATTTTAATCTCAAAAAATCACTGGAGGAAGAGGGGGGTGGGGTTAAATCAGAGAATTTGGGATTTTTAAACAGAGAAAACCAGGATACCTGCTAATCTACTCCACAGTAACATACATATACACACACCCATATTGTTGAGTGTGTGCATGTAGCTTAAGCACAATTAAGGTATGCACATTATATTTAGAAGCTTAAAACCTTAATCTACAAGCCGTTTTACATGGGATGTTCAGACACTGATATTCAGCCAGTATGCAATAGAAGAAAGAGTTATTAAATGCTTTGAACAGGTGATCAGAAGTCAATAACTGCTGAGTTCTAGTGATGTCTATAACTCAGAGTAGTCCTTTTGTACAGTCAGACAAACCAGTTAACCTGCATATGATTTCGTTTGAAAGGCATAGTTTGTTGAACATGCCTTATGATAGTGTTATAATAGCAGCTGAGGATTTATTTTTTTATAGCTTTTTATTCTCTTACTATTACTAACATATATTTATTACTGAACATATATTTATTACTGAATTATATTGGGTAACTGGTGTATCATAGTAACATTATATATATATGGAGAAAGACTAGGAGGAGGAATTAAGAGGCAGCAAGGGCATTTTGTATTTTTCCTTTTTTAAACACAAAACCTAATTTGAAAGAATAAGATACCTTGCATTTCATATCTGTGTGATCTGCCCAGCTCAGCTGAAACTGCTGTTCAATATTCTAACAAACCAATTTCATCTCCCAGCACAAATATACCTTTTTTAGAAACTCCCATCACATACACATAGTTGTCTTGAATGATTGCTTAAGCATTGCACAGCTAAATAAAAAATTTAGGGTCACCACACCAGTTTTATTGTCACTGAAGTGTTGAGTCATCTACAAATGTTGAGGAAGATAAAACGTCTTATGCTAGCAAAAAATTACCTATTTCTGCAATGTTTTTGCCAAGATCTACAAGTTGTTGGACAGTATTTAACCAAGTTTCTGAATATGAGCAAGCCTCTCAAACGTGTAAAGGTTTGCAGAATTTATTTTATCTCTAATAAAACCTGAAAATGTGTTTACCTTTCACACAAACATTTTAATTATGTTGGATTTGCATTTTATAGTTTGTAACAAAACCACTAAAAAGACACGTTCTGAGTACATGCTTGATATGGGACAGCTCTGGTAGAAAAGATTTTTGCTGACACTCATTACTACCAATTTTTCGTTTTTAACTTTCATAAGAGTTATGCAGAACATTTGGGGCATTTTCCCTCTCTGAAAACCATGAATTAGTGACATTTTTGTTCTGCAGAAGATATTTAGAATAGCAATGACTAAAAGCCCATTCTAGCAAGTTCCTAAACACCCCATGCCTGGCAGGCCAATCAGATATTTAATTTTTCTGGAAAGTGACAAATGATGACCAATGCCATGCTGATAACTCAGTAGCATCATAGGAATAGAAGTTGTAAAAGAGAAAAGCATATATTAATATAGGAGACAAAAAAAAATAAAGAAAACTATAACCTGTAAAAACAGTTGCAAGTGAAAGAAGTTAGGGGGAAAAGAAAGGCATCAAATGGGACTTACACACAGAGAAGAATAAGTGTACAGTTTTGTTTTGCTAAGTGTTGTATATCAAATAATAGAAAGTCAGCATTCTAAAATGTTGACATCTAACCATTAAAAAAAGGTTCAACAACTGAGGGCTTTTGTTTTTTTGTTTTCTAAATTCTCTTCATAGTGTATTACTTGGCAATTAGAGTGCAGAAAATAGCAAGATTTTTTTAATACTTGTATCTGAATTTTGATGCCTTAATGCTTAAAGGCTTATAGAAAGTTTTACCAATGGATAAAGGTATAGAAAACGTAAGCATAAAATATGGAACTAATTGTTGCTTCTTCATCATTACCTAAAACATAAATGTATAAGAAAATAATCCACAAGAACAATAATGTAGCAAATCAAGGGCATAAGAAGATCCAGTAGATGGTATTGAAAACAAAGGGTGCATCCCCACGAGCATGCACATATGTTTTGTGGTACTGCCGACCTGTCTTCAACACCGCAAATTGCACACATTGCACGTGCCAGTGTCCACCATACTAATTTGCAGTGCAGTGGCATTTTTAGACACCAGGGTCTCCCATGCCAGAAAAAAGTGAGGAAGTGCATGTGGCAACAGTGTGCACCACACAAAACTGGAGCCTAACCAGCCAGAGCGACATTCTGACTGCCAGCCAGGCTCTGCATGCCTGGATCACCACCACTGCAGCCCTGGGAGGTCCCCATGACTGCAGGTAAGGCTACTGGGACCAGTCCAGGTGCTGGCCTCAGCCTCCCCTAGCTAACCATATTTCAGAGTGCGTATGCAGGGGAGTGCCAGGGGACAACTAGCAGCAATACAAATGTGCCATTGCTAGCTATCCCCAAGGAACACAAATTTTCACTCATGGGGACATGCCCAAAAGGTTTAAAAGAAATATATATGTGTATGTGTATAATGTGCATGTGACTATAAATAAACAGTGAAGAAAAGTATTAAGTGGAGCAGATTCTCAGGAGTGTGATCCAATAACTATCAAATTAATTTTTCATATCAAATAGTCTATTTTTGAAAAAGGTAGACTAATCATAGGTTGAACTGGAGCCAAAAATGTACATATGTAAGTCTACTAAGTGGAATTCTATGCCCTAAACTGCACAGGTGGCCAGCTTAATTGATTGCAACTGTCCCTCCAAACATTAATATCTATTAATCTTTTATTCCATGCCTTTGCTGTTTCCAGATATGGATGCCATTTTGATTTTTTTTCACCGTCAGAGGAAGTAGAGCATTGGCAATGTATAGAGGGTGCACACAGTACACATGTACCCCCTGAGATTTGTGGTGCACCCCCAGACAGAAGTGCCACAGATGCTGGCATTTACCCTCTCCCCCTCACCTTCACTACTGACACCGCTGCCAGTGCCTGTGGGCAGTTGCCAACCCCACTGTTGACACCACCGTGGCCACCTGCAGGTAGTCACTGTACCTCCCCAGCCTCTGGAAGCATGTTCATGAAGTAGAGACTACTTTATAAGGTCATAGAATCATAGAAGTAGGGTCGGAAGGGACTTTGTAGATCTTCAAGCCCGACCCCCTGCCTCGGCGGGAGAAAAATACTGGACTCAGATGAGTCCAGCCAGGTAGTCATCAAGCCTCTAAGCCAAGTAGTCATCAAGCCTCTCAAGAAAGCCATCAAGGTCTCAAGAAAGCCATCATTTATTTTGCCAGTTTGATAATATTAACAGTTAGGAGTTAATTCAAGTTAATGTATTGCTGCTAGTTGTCCGGAGTTAGGCTCGGGAGTGGTGAGAGATGCATGGGTGAAAGCCTGCTGTGCCCCTGCTCCCTCGAAGCCCCCCAGACACCCCCTCAGCAGCCGCAGAGCCCCCTGCCGACCCCCAGCACAGCCGGAGGTAAGCGGGCTCGTGGTGGGAAGGGGTTAACTCCTCATTCCCTGGGAGGAGGCGGCTGCCTGGGGCCCGGCCGGGTCAAGCCCCCGCCCAGGCCCCTACTTGGCCCAGCGCCCCAGGGAGCCACGTGACCGGAGCCGCGTGAACAGGCTGCATAAACAGGCGCTCGAGTTAGCATGGAGTTCACACAGGAGAGGGCATGGGAGGGCACGAGACCCTGCCTGCAAACCCCCCAGAGTAGTCAGTCCCAGCTGTAGCCAGCCTACCAGAGGCATGACACGGATGGGCACGCGCCGCACCCTGAGGGTCCCCTCGGGCTCTGCAGCCCTTCCACTGGGCACCTCAGAGATGGCCACCCAGATGGAGCCCATGGTTTCAGGCTCCACGCAGACGGAGCCCCTGGCTCTTGGCTGCGGGGGCTGCCTGTCCCTTTTTCAGGCTCTGGGGCCCGGGAGCATGGCCACTTCCCCTTGCGGGGTCTGCTCCCTACTGGGGTTTCTGGCGCACCAGCTGGAGGAGCTTCAGGCCACAGTCCAGAGACTGTGTGCTATCAGGGACTGTCAGCAGGAGATAGACTCCTACTGCCAGGCCCTTCTCCCCCTGAAGCCGCAGAGTAGAGCACCGTTTCCCTCCAGGACTAAGGAGGACTCTGGCACCTCCCGCTCTGCCCAGTCAGGGTCATGGACCAAGGTGGTCAAGGGCCCTAAGGCCCGCCACACCAAGGCCCCTCCCTAGCCAGAGCTTAGCAACAGGTTTGCACCTCTTGCAGCCCCAGCAGAGCCTGCTCAGTTGCCAGCTCCTGCATGCAACCCAGGCTCAACCACAGCTACTGTCCCCGCTCTCCCCAAGTCAAAACGAAAGGTGTTTGTTGTGAGAGACTCCATCCTGCAGGGCACTGAGGGGGCAATCTGCCGCCCCGACCCCTTAGCCTGGGAAGTCTGCTGCTTCCCGGGGGCCCGCATCCGAGACATTGCAGAGAAGATCCCAGAGCTCCTCCGGCCCACAGACCACTATCCCATGCTCCTTTTTCATGTGGGCACCAATGACACGGCTCGGAGCACCCCCAGCCAGGTCATGAGGTGCTACAGGGATTTGGGAGTGGGGCTTAGAGGTCTGGGAGCTGAGGTGGTGTTTTCGTGGATCCTCCCAGTCTCGGGCTATGGGCTGAGGAGGGAGAGGAGGATCCACGCAGTGAACCAAAGCCTGCAGAGCTGGTGTCATCGGGAAGGCTTTGGCTGCCATGACCACAGCCCGCTCTTTGGCGAGAGAGGCAGCGAGCTGCTGGGAAGAGATGGCCTCCACCTCTCCCCCCTGGGGAGGAGGCTCTTCTCAGCCAGGCTGGCTGACCTGCTCCACCGGGCTTCAAACTAAGCCCGCTGGGGGATGCAGGGACTACTGCCACTGCTGGCCCACTGAGCAACCCTTGCAAAGCCAGCAGAGCAAGGCACTTAAGGGAGACAACCCCTGCCCCCAGCCGTGGCACAATCTGTGGGCAAGGCAAGAGCCTCCAAGGAAACACTTGCCTGCCTGTACACTAATGCCAGGAGCCTGGGCAACAAACAGGAGGAACTCATCCTCCTGCTCAGTGCAAAGAATTATGATGTCATTGGGATAACAGAGACCTGGTGGGACTCCACCCATGACTGGACCACGGGTATAGAGGGCTATACCCTGTACAGGAGGGATCGTGCTGACAAAAGTGGCGGGGGGGTAGCTCTCTATGTGAAGGAAAGCTACATATCCCTGCAAGCTGATGTTGGTGACTGGCATGGACAGCTAGAGACCCTCTGGGTAAAAATTCGTGGGGAATATGGCACAGGGGACACAACGGTGGGAGTCTACTACAGACCTCCCACTCAAAGTCCTGAGCTTCACCAGGAGTTTGCCCAGGAACTGACTGAGGCCGCTTGCTCCAGGATCTTGGTTGTCATGGGTGACTTCAATTACCTGGACATCTCATGGGAAGATCACTCAGCAAAATCCAAGTGGTCACAAAGCTTTCTCTCGTGCGTAGATGACCTCTACCTGACTCAAGAAGTCTATGGGCCAACGAGAGTCAAAGCGCTGCTTGACCTGGTGCTGGCTACAGGGGACGACCTAATCAGTGACCTAGTGATCGATGGGAAGCTGGGTGACAGCAACCATGAGCTGATCACCTTCACCATCTGCCGTAAAGCTGGCAAGTCAGTCAGCAACACAGAAGTCCTTAACTTCAGAAAAGCCGACTTTGACAAGCTCAAGAGGCTTGTTGGTCAAGCCGTTAGGCACCATGACCCCAGGGAGAGGGGAGCTCAAGAAGAGTGGTTGCTTCTCAAGGAAGCGATCCTCAATGCACAAGCTAAATCTATTCCAACACGGAGGAAAGGCAACAAGAAGGCACAGCAGCCCTCCTGGCTCTCCAGGGACCTAGCAGACCTCCTACGGCTAAAAAGGAAAGCCTACAAAGGATGGAGGACAGGATTCACCTCCAAGGAGGATTACTCCACGCTGGTCCGGTCCTGCAGGGAGCAAACCAGGAAAGCCAAGGCTGCAACTGAACTCCAACTAGCTTCAAGCATTAAGGACAACAAAAAGTCCTTTTTCAGATATGCGGTGAGCCGAAGGAAAAGCAAGGGCAATGTTGGACTGCTGCTAAACCAGATAGGTCAACTGGCAACTGACACCCAGGAAAAAGGCAACCTATTAAATAGGTACTTTGCGTCAGTCCCATGGGACGCCCATGCCTGCTATGGGACAGGGAGATCCGGGTGATGGGGATCTCCTACCCTCCATAAATGCTGACCTCGTGAAGGAACACCTTGAGAAGCTGGATACCTTCAAGTCAGCTGGCCCTGACAAACTGCACCCCAGGGTACTCAAGGAGCTGGCGAGCATCATAGCCCAGCCCCTGGGACGGATCTTTGAAAACTCCTGGCGCTCTGGTGTAGTGCCGAAAGACTGGAAGAAGGCCAATGTGGTGCTGATCTTTAAGAAAGGGAGGAGAGTGGATCTGGCTAACTATAGGCCCATTAGCCTGACTTCTATCCTGGGGAAGATCTTAGAAAATTTATTAAGGAGGCCATCCTTGATGGACTGGCCCAGGCTAACATCCTAAGGGATAGCCAGGACAGGTTTGTTGCAGGTAGGCCTTGTTTGACCAATCTCATTTCCTTCTATGACCAGGTGACCTATCACCTGGACAAGGGAGAAGAGATTCATATCATATATCTTGACTTCAAAAAAGCTTTTCATCTGGTATCCCATGATCACCTCTTGGCCAAACTGGCCAGTTGTGGCCTTGGCTCCACCACGATCTGCTGGCTGGGAAATTGGCTCCGTGGTCGGACCCAGAGGGTGGTAGTTGATGGCAGTCACTCATCGTGGTGCCCTGTGACCAGTGGGGTCCCTCAAGGCTCTGTCCTTGGACCCATCCTGTTCAACATCTTCATTAATGACGTGGACATTGGAGTCAGGAGTGGACTGGCCAAGTTTGCCGATGACACCAAACTTTGGGGCAAAGCATCCACGCCAGAAGATAGGTGGGTGATCCAGGCTGACCTGGACAAGCTCAGCAAATGGGCAGACGAGAACCTCATGGTGTTTAACACCGAAAAATGAAAGGTTCTCCACCTTGGGAGGAACAATATGCAGTATCCTTATTGGCTTGGCAGTGCTACATTGGATAGCACTACAGAAGAAAGAGACTTGGGGGTCATCATTGACCACAAGATGAACATGAGCCTGCAATGCAATGCTGTGGCTAATAAAGCGACCAAAACGCTGGCTTGCATCCATAGATGCTTCTTGAGCAAATCCCAGGATGTCATTCTCCCCTTGTACTCGGCCTTGGTGAGGCCGCAGCTGGAGTACTGTGTCCAGTTTTGGGCTCCACAATTCAAAAAGCATGTGGAGAAGCTTGAAAGAGTCCAGAGGAGAGCCACGCACATGTTCAGAGGTCAGGAAAACAGATCTTATGATGATAGGCTGAGAGCCATGGGACTCTTTAGCCTGGAAAAGCGTAGGCTCAGGGGTGATCTGATGGCCACCTATAAGTTTATCAGGGGTGACCACCAGGATCTGGGGGAACGTCTATTCATCAGAGCGCCCCAAGGGATGACTAGGTCGAACAGTCACAAACTCCTGCAAGACCATTTCAGGCTGGACATAAGGAGTAATTTCTTTACTGTCCGAGCTCCCAAGGTCTGGAACAGTCTGCCATCGGAGGTGGTTCAAGCACCTGCATTGAACACCTTCAAGAGTAAATTGGATGCTTATCTTCCTGGGATCCTATAACCCCAGCTGACTTCCTGCCCTTTGGGCAGGGGGCTGGACTCGATGATCTCCCGAGGTCCCTTCCAGCCCTGATGTCTATGAAATCTATGAAATCTGTGAAACAGAATATGAGGTTTGAATTGTGTCATACTTTGCAATAGCTTAAAAATAAAGGTCTTAGGTTGGCTGTGGTATTTCATGTAAACTGTCTAGGCAACTCTCAGAGCATCAGCTCATATATTGTAATATTGTTAATCACTGAATTATATGGAATGAATTAGGAGTGAGACAGATTTGCTGAACATCTAAATAAAATAACAAAGCAAAATAAAAACCAATATAGTTATTGAAACAATTTATTCATGACAGCAGTATTCACAGTATTTAAAAAATATATGGGACAAGTTTTACTTCCATTTACACCAGTATAACTTATACTGAAGTCAGTAGAAATTGGCAGATTTTCTTTTGTTGACAAGACCTTACTTTCAATGCATTTTGAGTTTAAGCAAGAATAATGACAGTAGCCAGTGGAATAAAATAGCCACAAACCAATTGTTTCTTACTACCACACCCAAGCAGATTTTCCAATGACAAGCAAGGAGGAGAAGTCATATTATGACTTTCCCCTTACACAGAAAACTTCCATCATTAAAAACACTACTGAAGCCCTGTAAGTAGTTGCAACCATGGAAACATTTCTGCCTATAACACATCAGCAGCTGCCAATATTTCATTCAATGGTAATCTGTTGCAGCATCATACAATCAGTGCTATCTCTTGCAATACTGCTTAGTGACTTTAGTGACAAATAATATATATACAAATATTTTATATACACACACATACATACACATATACATACATGCATTATAATTGTAATACATATTATTGTCACTAAGCAGTGTGTGCTTATATATGTATTATAACTAGGTAAAGCACCTGTGCAAAATTATCACCTTAATCTAATGTTATTGTGAAATAAAAATACAAATTATGTTCAAATATAGCTGATCACAATGTTTCCTTTCTAATTTATGAACACAAAGATATGTGTATGTATAAGAAGTTAGAGTTAAATGTCTGTGACCCCTTAACTAGAAATCACAAGAGTAATATGGCAATAAACTGGGGTAGGGAGGGGTAGAGGATTTTGCATATGAAATCCCCCTCACCCCAGTTTCCTTTTCACCCATCATACATTTCATTCTATGTTAAGAAATGTTGTGTGGATTCCTATGCAGGACAAGGAAAGAGCACATACGGTTTGTCTACATGTCACCATTTGGTGATGTTGTTATGATGCCATGCTTCAGTACTTCCTTTTGCAAATAAGTAACCACCTGTACTGCACCATGTGCATGGTGCATGGTTAGATTTTGCCGCTCCTTTGACATAGTAGTGCGCTAAAATATGAGGAGTGCGCTGATACAGTGAAGTAGCTGCTGATCACGTGTACACTTAAGTGATCACTATATTGCTGCAGCTTGCCATATGGTGATGTAATGCATCACTACAGCAATGTGTAGACACACCCATAAAATTAAAAATGTATTTCATCCTATGGTAAGAAGAAAGAACTTTTTAAGGTTAAGTTAATTTTTAAAATTGTCTTTTATATCAAGAATTGATATTTAAAGACAATATAGTCAGTCTCTGTTAAAATTAAAATGCTACATTCCTAAATTATTAAACATTTTCAACAATTAGCTGTTTTTAAAGGGAGTTTAAATATTGTTACATTTTCTATCAAATGAGAGAAAAAAGTTTTATTTTTTTCTAAATACCATTATCTTTGTATCTTGAGATAATTGTTGTGTTTTTATATTTTATATTTTAATCTCAATCTCTCTGCCAATGTTGTTACTCTTCTTATCAGTATAGAGATCACCAAGTGGTAGCAGACAGATTGCAATTAGATTTTTAAATCTGAAAAAGGAGTAATAAAATGCTCAGCTGGTAAAAATTTCACAGGCCTTTATATGTAGAGGACAAAGAGATCCAGCTCTATCAGGAAGGCTAGAAACAGACATTGCACATAAACCAGTTTAAGTGATCAGAAACTGGCTTAAATCTGTAACAGAACATAAGTTAATTGCACATAAACCAGTATCAGAATAGCTGAAACTGCTTTAAGGTAAACCTGGTTGAATGTAGTATCATATTTAACTGATTTGAGTCAAACTGATTTATGCAATGTCTGTCCCAGACCCCTTCCTGGTTTAAATTAAACCAGAGTCCTCCAGCATCCCAGATGCTTTGCAGCCCTGGGCTGGGCTGTCTGCTCCAGAGAACAGGTTTGACCCACCCCTCCACTCCCTAGTCAAAGCTCCAGGGGAGACTGCAGGTACAGCAGGTTCTGCCTGGCTTCGCCCTGCCCCCACCACCTTGCTGCTTGCTGCTCAAGCAAGGATCCACCTCTCCCTCCCTTCCCTCTCCCACAACATGGACCACAGCCTCATGGACCCTAGGCATCTGGTATGCAAGCTAATGCTGAGGGGTGTCTGTGTGTGTCTCCAATTTCATTGGGCCAGGAGGACAGAACAGTATCCACTTAGATTTTTTTGGAGTTAATCAATAAGTCAGCTGGTAATGTCCCTCTACTTCTTCCTTGGAAAAAGCTGTTTAAGAAGAGCTTGAACAAATGAGAGAGGCTTTTGTTTTGCTGATGAGCTGGTAAACACTCTGTTATCAGCCCCCTGCTGGTTTTATCCCCCTGCTGGTTTGCAGCCCTGTCAGGTTTGCAGACAGTACGAAGAAGCAGGGAGAGGGAGATTGAAAACCTCAGTATCATCAACAGAAGCATACACTGCACCTCCCCCCCCACCTTTGCCTTAGAGTACTACCTGGGGGCTAGGATCTGGCAACATTCCCACCTCGAGCAGTGAGCATGGAAAAACCTGGGATGGTGCAGGCCAGGATGGGGGTTTACACCCCTCCCTAATCAGAGTGTCCTGCCAGGACCGGACCAAACTCTCCATCATCTCAACACTATCAAAGGGAAGGGAGGGCTGCTCTAGTGCCCTCCGGCTTCTATCCTGAGACACTGCAGGCTTGTGCCTGCATTTCCTCAGTCCGGAGGGAATGTCTGTATGGTTGTAAACTGGTTTAACCTAGGTGGGTTAGACTAACCTGCAACGATTGAATAAATTCAAGCTCAGGCTTTTTGAATGTCTGTCTTTAGTCAAAAAGGCTCTTTCCTCATGGTATAGTATAGCTACTGTTACCACTTACTGGCAAAAAACAAACAAGAAAAGAAAAGAACACCCCACAAACACTATCTCTGAGACTAACACAAAACCTTGGAAGCTTTGGTTTGAATACTAATTCCATTTTCTGTGTCTTTTGAATTTCTTCAAGTTTCACAACTATTGCAAGCTCCTCTCAGTTCTGGAAGCTATAACTGGCAGCAAGGGGACAGATACACCCTGCATAAAACACTCTTCCCTTCAGAATCCATTCTCTGCCACTGTGAGATACAAAGATACTGGACTATTGGATACTGGATACATGTGTAGCAATTCCCCCCTTTTTCTTTTTTTTTCTTTTTTTAAATATTTTCCCTCCCCTTCCCCTAACCATTTCTGACTTTCTCACTGCCCTCTCTATCGCTTATAAGTGATTACAAGTAGCACTAGGTAAGCTAAGCTAAGTTCTTGTATGATATTATTTTAAGAACTGCCTTTTTTATATTATAAACAGTGTTCTGCTATGTTTGTATTGATTTTTACTGTTTTATATTGTATTATATTGTATATCTGTCATTTTTGTATTGATTTCTATTGTTTCATATTAATACTGTATGATTTAGGCCTGTGTCTGTAAAGTAATGTCAAGCTTCCATCTTGTGTCCCCTGCCCTATGCAATATGTTGCAACTATGACTCATACCTACCCCTCCTATGTAAATTGGTTTTCCTTGAATGTCTGAAACTAAAGAGCTAATGGATGAGTAAAACACAATGATAGCAGGACCCCCTACTAAATCACCCCACCATCAAAACCAATACCTGGACTAATAACCCAGTCATTGGAACCACCCTTCACATTCAAGAAACAAGAGATCAGGCAACCTGCCATTTTGCCAAGGCTGCACATGCTCAGTATGAATATTGGAACCCTCTGGAACAGGACTGACATTGCCTGGACAGGACCTCCCCATAGGAGAGCGTAGGTAGTCTGCCCCATAAAAAGGGGTAGTGAAGACTGACTCCTTGAGATGCCATCTTCACCTGGACCAGACCTGCTCCACAACATGCTGCCTATCAACCCAGAGGCCCTGTCGGTGACCCCTGCTGGACAATACCTGCTGGAGAAAGACCCCGATGGCCATTGAGGACCCCCTCCCAGCCTGGATACATAGCTATCACCCCCATCCTCTCTTGAACCAAGGACTTGGAATCTGTTTCTCTTCCCCTGCCTGGACTCCATCCCTTCCCCTGAGTCTCTTCCTCCTGCTACCATTGTGTGAGTGTGGGTGGGAGTACTTGTGTGAGTGTGTGTGGGAACCAAGCTGTACAGTACAGTGTTCATTTAATAAAACTGTTATTTGGAACCCTGAGTTGGGTTTTGCTTTATTATGGTTCTGGTCGTGCTCCAATCTCTGCTCCTCACCCCTCTAACTTCTGTTTCATTTCTCCCTCTCCTGCTTCTGGATCACCACCACCTCCAATACCTGTCCCATGCTCCTGTGGCTCCAGCCATCCTGAGCTCCTCTCTGCCTGCAAACCCTTGTTTCTTTACTATTGCCTCATCCCCACTGCCTTTTTCCCTGATCTCTGTTGCTTGCTCTTCAGTGACCAAGCACCCCAAGCATAGGTACCACAAGTACTAACACACACACACTGTCACCTGAGTCAGTGTTTAACCTGTGTGCATATGTATGTATATATTGTGTATGATTCCATGTCATTATCATTAGGGTGTATATGTGCTTGAATTGGTGATATGAATGCCTGTGCAATTATACACCATGCCCTCCTGTCTAACAGCTTGATATTCAGATCCTGAGAGTTGGCCTGACCCCACAGGGCAACACATAGACCTGTGTTCAGACCCAGTTTGATATTTCCTCTTTTTTACTTTTTTCCCTCCTTAGTTTATCTAAATTTATTAGTTTATCCTAATACCCAAAAGGAACTAATGGAATCTGTAGACAATCCCATGAATAATAACAAAAATGGATTTTTCAGTACAGTCAGATGAGAATTTTTCTTTTAGCTGCACATAGTATCATGACATGATTGTCCAAAATTAAAATAGAGTTTCTTAAATCAGAAGTGTTGGGAGATCTAAGCTCTACTGCTATTAACTTTCTCTACTGGGGCCTTCTTGTAAATGAGACATTGCCATCCACATGGCATTCTCCTAGTGAAAGGGGGAGGAGAGGACAAAGAAGAGAAACTGGTTTGCAGCCATGAATTGAGATACCCATGGAAATGAAAAGAGCAACCAAAGCATAAGCCTCTTAGGTTTTAACAATTCAGAGCAGAAGGTTAGAGCAAAAACTACTGACAATTAAAATGCAAGGAGAATCCACAAATGTAATCAAATTAGAAAGGCAGGAATTAATTGAGTTCTAGCAATAAGAATCCAGCAATTTTAATGATAAGCCAGGCAAGATTTTGTTCAATCAAATACCACAGAGACATTGGTAATATTGATCCTATTGCCAGACTACTTAATTGAACCCGTTTTAAAGGAGAACAGTGAAAGAATCAAATTGGTTGAAGTGTGAAGAGATGGAATTATCTGTACATAATGGGAATCAGTATATGTCAGGTTCTGATAATTGTCAGATATTGTATTCGTGACATTTTCGTTTTACCGAGTTCCCTAACTTCTGCTTTCCAAGGGTCCTGGCAAGTTTGGTTTCCATTACAAAATGTTTAATGTGCTTCTCCTGTCTTTGGATAGCTGCCATTATAGAAACAGGAATTCACTTTTTCATGTTAAGTTCCAGTTTCTCCAAATATCTTTTCTCATTAATTGTTCTCTTCTACACATTTTGCAGTATTTCACCCCACTTCTTTTTTAGTCTGTAGGACCTTCCTTCTAACCATCCAGTCAGCTTCCTATCTTTTCATGCAGCCTCTCAAATCTTGTTATATTGTCAGCAATCCCATTTTACCTTGCATTTTCTACAGCTTTAAAAATCTTTGACACTTCAGACCATTCTTTCCTCTTGGCTCACCTGCAGATACTTACAATTCCTTCTTATGGTTCGGCTCCCTCTTCTGCTTAAATTGCTCTCTCTGTCTGGCAATACTTCCATTTTAGCAGCCCACAGAGTTCAATTCTCATCTCTCTGCTGTCTTTTCCCAGAATGTCAGTACTTGAAGTTAAAAGCAGTGAGAGACTACTTTTTGCCATTCCTTATTTAACCACCACTTTTATACCAATGATTCTCCAGTTTAAGTAGCTTCTGACACTTTCAGTGATTCATTCCTCTCATCACCCTCTGACCCCTTGGTGTAAAATTAATCTGAAAATACTTCTGTTAAAATATTTCAAGAAACAGAAGTGCTTCTCTTGAACAATAAATACATACCATACAATGCTATTTGTCCCCCCCACTCTTTCTTTTCTTTTTTTGAAAATCTGCCTATAATCATGTTGGCAACATTGCTTCAACCTCACCTCTAGTACAACTCTAAGCTCAGTTTTCTTTTCTTCACAATATGCTACATACATATCTCCATTTATTTGGGAATACATATAAAATCAATCTTGCTGGGTTTTATTTCCCTCCCTCTGCTCATATACCACTGGATTCCTTTTCATTGGTACAAGAGCCATTGCTTTTACTGTTCATGCTGTCGAAATGGATTTCGTGTTTCTCTTTGCCTTGAAACCACATGTGGAAAAGTTCCTTTTATCCTTCACTTATGTCCCTTCATTTATCTCTTCCTTTGCAGTTGTTCAATTAGAGATCTACAACAGCATACAATAATGAAGAGTTTAGGGTTAGAATTTGTGTGAAAGGTGCTGGATAGAGTGTAGTTTAATAGTATTCCTCAGCACTGCAAAGTGTTACTTGAAAACAGGAAAACTCTGTGTTTTACAAGTCTGTTCAATACTCTCAAACAAGTTAGGCAGAATCCCCATTACAACAAGTCTTTCATCACAGATGAGTCTTTTAAAAGACATAAATAACCAAAATCTTACTTGCTCACTTCACACATGAAAGCCTTACATTACCTGTGAAAAAATAGAGCACAAGCCTCTAAGGGTACAATAAAAAGAAAAGAGGGAAACTAAAAATGGAATATCTAAATATGGTCATAAAAAGGTGGGGAAAAAGGATCAAATAAAAAGGATCAATAAAAGGAAAAAATAGACAAAGCACAAACAAGAAATTTCAATTTCAATTTGTCTTGTATGGCTTTATTTTTCATACTTTCAAGTCTGAATATAAAAATAGGCCTGATCCTGCTCTTATTGACCCTGGTATAAATCAGGAACAATCAACTGACAGCATGTTTAAGTTATAGTAAAAAAAGGAAAGTATTTTTTTCTAAAAGTATTTTATCATATACATTTTTTTCAACAAAGTCCACAAAAGGTTCTAAAGTAGTGATGGCCTATCTTTTCAGGCATTGCATAAATTAATTCCCATGCCTTTCCAAAGTGCTGCTCTGATTCTTGTCCATCAGACCATACCTGATAGAGTTTGGGTCCTGGAACTGCCACCACCACAGTTTTATATGGCAAGAGAGGATTCATGCCTGAAGAATCAGGGAACAGTTAATCTGGCTCCTCCTGGTGGTTCCCTTTCCTCTACCAGAAGTGTCTTGCTCCCACTCTCCTACATGCAGTCTGAGTTCCAAGCCTTCCTTTACTGAGCTTGTATTTGACACCCAGCAAGCACTCATGACACTTGTTTCATGTACGCCACAGGTTGGTCACCTCTGTTCTAAAGTAACAATCACCAGATGGGACACATATATAGAAGTAATGGAACAGATTTTAAATGCACTAAGAGGTAATCTAATTAATTGGTAGGCCACAGCCTCAAATCTGTTGGCTTAGCCAGGCCAGTATGGCTGCTCACCCTGGCCTGCCACCCAGAAAGCTAACCACCTAGAGTGAGCAAGGCTGTCTTGAAGCTTCCATAAGGCATAAACCTCTGATAGTTTCCTGTCACTGTGGCTGGTCATGGTCAGCTAACACTACTTCCCCCAGATAGTCTCTTGAGCAGGAACAGGAAGTGTCCAGCATAACAGTGTGCCCAGACCCCCAATTTGGTGTGGAGGGTATGGCATGGAGCCTGATCCCCTGTTGGTGCCCTTGAACCTGTCCACATGGATGCCACAACTCAGAGAGATCAGAAAGCCAGGCCAGACCAGCTGAACCTGCTTGTTTCGTCTCATGAGAATAACCATCGTGCGGAGACATGTAAGCTACGCGAGGAGAACACTGTCCATCCCACAGAGTCCCATGTCCCTCTTCTGCTAACTGAAAGATATAATGGGGGGCTGGTACTGTTTCAGGGGGCTACTTATGCAATGCCACCTTTTTTGCTAGCCCAGTCCAGAATCTCCTCCAGGGACCAGGAACAGATGAGCTTTATCATAAGTTTCCTGATGGGGATGCCCTGAATTGGGTCTCTGCACTGGTGAAACATAAAAGCCTTCTTTTCCAGGATTGGGAGGCATTCCTTCAAGAAATCTGTATGATATTTAATGATCCCCACTAGGCCCAGACATCAGAAGTTGCATGAAGGAACCTTTGCCTGGCCAGGGTACTCCTGATGCCTATACATCCCCTTCTACTGTTCCAGCAGACACTTACTGGACAAGGTGACCTAGCTCTATTCATTCTGTAGGGTGCTTTGAGAAGAGGTAGATCATGAACTGACATGGGTGGAACCCTCAAGGTTTGGTACCTTTGTTGATGTGGCAGTTTGAATTAACTGTTGTCTCCAGAAGCAGAGGAAGGAAAGACGATGACCCCTGCCCTCTCTGATTCTTCATCCTGCTGCTGCTACTCCCAAACCCAAGCAGCCTGATAAAGGGCACTATCACTTTATCCCAAATGGATAAAAGCAATGCCACCAACAGGACCTGTGTCTCCATGGTGGGGGCTACAGGACAGTTTCACTCCCTGCTCCAAGAGAAAGGACAAGGGAAACATGCCACTCCAGGCCCAGGAATGGGGGCTATCTTGGGATTATCAAAAATCCCCTCACTCTCTCAACAGTAAAAACCACAGAAACTCTGACTCTCAGAACTGTCAGTTGCAGCAGTATGACCACCTTCAGGCCCCAGGGCAAATCTAACATTAATTCCCCTACTGAAGTATTGGGCAATGTCATTGATGAAAGCTTGGCCCATGTGCTCTAAATTCTGTTCCAATAGTGGTTCAAGCTGGAGGTAATCAAGACCATAGATGGCTTACACCTTATATCCAGCCCTATGGAGTGGAAGACTACCACTGTATCCATTTGCACTGTAAAACAGTTATTTGAGGAAATTCATTCTCTGCATTACCCCTGGACTCTGGGTTTTCCAGTCAGCTTCAGTGTCTCAAGAAACAGCATTAATGGGCATGTCTACAAGGGCTATTAATAAGATATAGGCTTACTGTGCACTAAGATACTGTGAAGTAAGCTTTCTCTATTAGCACATCTACACGTCTTCCTTGTTGGGAGCAATTCTGCTCCTGTCCTGCTCTGTTCCCTTATAACAGCCCCCAGGGTGCTAGCTTGGGGGCTGGCAAGAGGCACAGGGGCCAGTCCTAACATACACAGGGCCAGGAGACAGCTGCTGCTGCAGTGGGAAGGGTTCTGATATGAATGGAGCTGGGAGACAGCTGCTGCTGCAGCTGGCAGGGGTCTCCTGGCTCTGTGCAAACCAGGACACAGTTGCTAGTGAGCCCCATGTCCAGGGTGTTTTCCTGCCCATCAGGCTTACTGGCAGCTGTCCCATTTCTGGGGAAGCTGTTGGTGATCCCCCAGCTGGACAGGGATTCTCCACCACTGATGGGATCACTCTCTGTTCTGCCCACCCTGCCCATTCTGGCATTGTGTAGGTCTTGGCTCCCATAGTATTTGGGATCCTAGCAGTGCCAGGACAATGGAGGGCAGAGAGTGACCCCATCCTGGAGCTGATCTCATCCTGGGTCCTGGGAGGAGCTGTAAGCTAATCAGGGCCAGAACTAGGGACAAAGAACTCCCCTGTTTCCTGTGACTGACCATGAAGCAGATTTGCTCCTAGTCAATGTCTACTACAGAACTACTGAGCAGTAACTACTGTATTTTCAGGTAATAGCTAACTGTGCATTAATCTAATTTACTGTGCAATAAATTCCATGCACGTGTAGATGGTGATACTTTACTGTTTGGTAGATTAGTCTACTGTGCAGTAAACTGTCTTGTGTAGACATGCCCAGTGATACTTAACTGCAATTCCAGTGCTTTTCATAGGTCTTATTTTACAACATGAATCTTTCATCTCTTGATATTTTGTTTCTTCAAAGGATTTTTTTTGTTTTGTTTTGAGGTTGTGCAAGTAGTTTGACATAAATATTGAACTCTGCATGGATGAAAGCTGACCAGAACTCTGTCCCCAGGATTTTCTGATCCCAATATCATTACTTCATTGTCAGGAAAAGCAATGTTAATGAATCAAATGGAATCGTTTAGAACAGGGGAACACCCAGGAAATGTTGTTCTCCCTGGAAATTCAAAACATAATGTTAGTAATTACAACATTATGGTTGGTACCATTCATGGGTGACTGGTGCCTCCTGGCTCGGGGGCGGGGCACCAGTGGTCGTTCACTAACCCCGGTGGAAGGGGGCCCCCGATGGCCGATCACTGACCCCAGAAGTGCTGGCAGCAAACCAGAAATCCTGCCTGCAAAACTGCAAGTGCCACCAATGCTCCCCACTCCCCAGCCAGCGAGGGCCAATTTCGGGGGAGGCACATGCCCTCCCCACCCATACTGCCTACGCATTGCCTGTGGTACCATTCCTCTGTTGTAGTAGGCTATTTCTGTTGTACATTCTAATGTACTATTTGCAAACCAAAAGGTTTGGTGGCCTTGCTAAACAACAGCAAAATATTGCCCTAGTAAATGAATTTGTCCTTTGCTATCTGATAGTATATTGCAGGTCCGTAGATTTGTAATAGTAAGTGCATAGGCACCAATGGTAATAACATGATTCTTCCCAGAATGTGGTAGCCTGATGCTTATTTAAACAGCTATTTATGTCATTTGGCAAGCAATCAACATGAAGAGCTCTAAAAGCAAAACTAGCACTAGCCTCTCAACATTTTTTTTGGAACCAACCACTCCAAAGGAAGATGCAACTGATCCCAGACTCCTTGCACTTCTATTTAGCCCTTTATTGGGATAACTGTCAGCTGAGGTAGCATGAAGAGAGTGAATGTGAACCAGGAAGTTAAGGCACTCCTTCTGTCCTTTCCACTTACAGTGAAAGAGAGCTGCATGATAATGCTCAGTTACCCAGCAGACTGCCAAGATGACCTCTTGTTTCCATCCTGTGAATAGTGCCCATATACTCTAAGCTGTCTATATGTAAGTTTGCAACTGTTGCTTTTTCCCAACCCCCTCCTGCAGTAACTACACATACTACCTCACAACTTGCATATCACTGGGGGATTTTAGAAGGACAAGGATGAGATGAGGTGAAATGTACCTGCTTAGGAACTGGAAGAAGCAAGGAAGATGTGTTTTGTTTTGACATCACTTTCTTGACTTCTCTCATTAGGCCCTGTGGCAAGGTAGAGTCAAACAATTGGAAATAACTGGCTGAAGTGGATGGCCCTGAAATAGGTAAGATACCCATATTCATGACCTAAGCTATCCACAGAACTCTGCTGCAATGTTTTAAACTGGAGAAATTGGCATATCTCTTAAATCAACTGAATCCATCATGATAGACAGTGCACACTAAAATATTTCTCTATACCCTTAGAGGATCTATCTGGGGACTATCATCCACCTAGTTTGGTTTGTAAGCTGACACATTTGTTTGGAGTGTAGCCATCGCCATGCATGGCCAATTAGTTGGAGCCACAAGTGAGACTTTGAGTGTAACCATAGAAAGCAGTGACAGGAATCTTCAACAGGATGTGCTTTACTCTTGAACAAAAAGTGCTGCTTATATTAAGTTCATTGAGATACTCTACAAGAATCATCAACCAATACACTTGCCTTACCCAACACTTTCATTAATCCTTGTATGTATCTTTTTTGTAGCTGAATGCCTCTGCTCAGAAATTATTCTGCTTTCCCTCAAATACCCTCTCAAGATTAATGACTCCAACAAAAATACTGGTCAGAAGGCAGTGAGCATTAGTATTATGTTCTATATTTATACTATACCTTTTTAGTGTCTGCCTTCAGCTGTAAATTCTTGTGGTAGAATTCAGGTCTTGTAATGTGCATGCATTCAAAGTCTTGGCGCAGAAGAGTTTTTGTGTTAAGAATGCCAGGACGGCATAGTTCTCACACATTTTGCACTTAGTTATTTCATGTATAAAGCACATGCATCATGGCTAGCATACTGTTTTATCTCTGGGGCACTGCAAAATACTATACGAGACCTCAAAAGGTTGTCTAAGTTTAACAAATGTGATTTAAGAATTCAACTAATGTGAACCAATATAAGTTTTCTGCCACACACACAAACCAGTTTAAACCTTGCTTATCTCCAGTTGTGTTACATCATCTACTTGACTGATTTACTTAAGGATTGCACAACTTTGAGTGCATTATGGAAATGCCTCCGAAGTTAGAATTTTGTTGTAAGTTGGGCTCAAAATGGGTAATACATTCTGCTTTTACTCCAAAAAGTTGTACAATTTCACACAGATTTAGTTATGCCCGTTGAATGTTTCATGTAGTATTTATTTGGTCTTCCTTAATATAAAGGGAAGGATGTGAATTGAAATTATGGGTGAAATTTTAATTGTTGGAAAATATTTTTAAAGAGTTTCCTACTACCCCTCCCCCCTCCCACACTATAATAGAAAAGGATGAGGGGGTGGAGAGGGTGGAATAACTGCAGTACTGTGGTAGGGAAGGGATTTAAGTAAAATGTTCTCCATAAGAGGGACACTGTTTATGTACCCTTTACCAATGTCAGTGTTCACACAGGTAATTCCCACAAACAACAGGCACTCGGGACACTTCATGCTTCAGGGATGGGGGAAGGTGTGGAGCTTTAATTAGAGTGGCTTTGAGAGCTGCTCTAATTAAAGCACCACCGCATATCCTGTATCACCATCCCCATGTTTGAAAATGGTGGTGGGGGGCACTTGAACTAAAGCTTGTTCAGTGCTGATACACAAGATTCAGGAGGCTGCTGGAACTGCCAATTGCCATGCTCTAACACACTTGATTAAATGAGTCTACTGCAATGCGCTGGAATTCCAGCATGTCAAAGTAGCATCCGCACGCATGTATAGGCACCATAGGATTACAAATTAGTCCTAGTGCATATTCCTGCCTTGTGTATATGACAACTAAAAATACCCCACTTTACTTTTATGGCAGTAATGTTTTAAATCATCTGAAATTTTCCTTCAACATTTTAATACCAGTTTCCAAGACTCGGTCACCTTTACTTTTCATTTCAGTACATTCAGCATTACTAAGTATGCTCCCAAATCAAGTGGGTAAAGGGTAAAAAATATATTTGGATTGGATTTGTGCTGTCATGTCAAATGCCAATCTTTAACCCCCCACCCCCCAACCCTCCCCAACCCTATTGTGTTTCTTCCCTCTACACTTAATTCAACTTCGGTATTTCATATTTACATATTGGATTTCTCCTGTGTACTGTAAAAGCATTTCCATAATTGCATTGACTAAAATAGTTATCTAAATTATAGCAAAAGAAATGCATCAAGGTACATTAAAACTGTGGGAGACTACCTACACATTGAAAAGAAGTGGTTTCCTTGCACACAAACAGGGTAATTCAGAGATGGAGCTTGAGAGGATTCCGCATAGGCAGCATATAATACACAAAGCTTGAAAAGAATTTTTGGGTGGGTCAGAAGAGTGCCAGAGCTACCAGTATGTTCATGGGTATGCAACTCTTGTAGCTAATATCTCCCACCAGGAGTGGACAATATGGGGGTAGGTTGCCATACACAGACTTACTTTAAGCTTAGATTGTAAAAACACTCATAGAGGGCTTCCAGAATTTGTGAAATGCAGTTTACAGGACTGAAGGGCTGGGTGGGAATTCAGTTCTCCCACTTCCTACCATAGTTTCATTGCTTTAAATTATACTCCAGGATAAGCAATAAAAAAATTAAAATGTCAAGATTCATTTTGTGCATTTTTTCTAAATTTAGGCTCCATTACACTGCAACAAAATAAAACAACACTCCCCCTAACAATTGACCAAAGCAAACCCAAAACAGCAACAAACAAAGCCAAACAAAACATCCAACAATCAACCAATCAAAAACACCCTCTCTCCCCCAGGGTTTATCTTTTATGGATTAATTTTTCTTTGGTGGATAAAATCTAGGCAACTGTTGGAAGTACTGTTTCACTGATTTGTTTTTTTAAGTCCCTCTTTTTTATTGGAATCCTTTTTTTTTTCTTTCAGAATGTCATCATATTAATAGAATACAGTTTTATATTTACTTTACTGAAAGACTCTCCAGGCTGCACTTTCACAGACTGGAGTCATGACATCTCTACATTCATGCTCCATGAACAACTTTAACTCTGTCCCCTTCTACATACCTATTACAATGGAGTTTTAAATTGTACAGTGATTAGGAAGTGAAGCCAAGACAGCTTAAAAGATATGCACAAATAATAAGTAGATGTGCTAAAAATAAAATCTATGTCTTCTGAACCCTAAGTGTAATATCTCTTCATTGGAGCAAACTGACATTCATCACTGAATGCTGCAGAAACACTTCTTTATTCAAAGCATCGGTTCCTGCAGAATCTAAGCTTTCATTTAAGGGGAGGGGGGAGGTTTCTTATTTATATTATTATTCTGAATATAGACAATTACCAGTTCACTGTCTTCAGCAGACACAATAGTTGGATGAGTCAAACACCTGCCATCTTCATTGGGAATGAAGAGCCCTAATCAGTAGCAGAACTAGGGGTGGATGAGAGGGGCACTAGCCCCAGATGCTCACTTAGGAAGGGCATCAAAATCGTTTCTCGCTGTTGCACTTAAAAACAGGTTTTTAAACCTAGTGCTTTAAGAAATGACACAACACCTAGTTGATTAATAGGAGAAAGGTTTGTTTTAGTATCTACCAACAAGCTACAAAACTAAATGACAGAAAAAAGACTTTTTCCCCAATATAAAATGAACTATTACAGAAAGTCCTAGTATATATTTAGCTGCAGCAGTGTTTTCTCACCAATGCAAGCAGGGAAGCTGGTACAGTCTTGCAGCCTTTACAGAGCATGGCTCTTCACTGGCGGGCTGGATTTAGGGTGGCTTCTTGATTTTTTCTGGACTGCACCCCTCATTGGCCGTTCTGCCTTGTTTTTTATATTGTCTTAATTATATAGCTTAAAGTTTTTTCCTTGATGGTTAGTTGATTAAAGTCTGAACAAAACATGGAAGAAAAGGGTTACCATCACATTACAGTTGTTAAACTGCCTGCCTGGCTCCTGATTTGTCCAGCTGTGAAGACTTGTGTTTCTTGCAACTACAGAAGTTATAGGCCAATTAAATGTGATAGGTCTTCAGTAGACAAACAGGATACCTAAAAGCATTGGTTCCCAGACCTGTCTTTGAGTATTTGTTTATCAATGGGGCAATAGCTTCTTTTGCAATAGCTTGTACCATTGATGGTCTATTTACACAACTCCAGACAAACACTGAATGATTGAGACATTTGTAACATCTTAGACGTTGGATGCCTATTTTGAGAAATGTGAGGATGTCACATACAGGACATCTTTCAATGTATTCAATGCACCTTTTACAGGTTTTCCTTGAAATGTATATTTAGTTTTTTGTCTTCTTTAGTTGCTGGTTCAATTGAAATGTATATGTAGTTACCTGGCCTTCTCTAGTTGCACTAGCTGAGCCTCTCTCTCTTGCTCTCTTAGCCTGGAGATACATCTGTTGAGTGTGTCAGGTCTCTGCCAACAATTTTCCTTTTAAAGGAACCATCACTCTTATTATTTCATGGCATGGTTCTGGTATTGGGTACCTCAAGCACCACTGTCTCTACGTCTTCATGGGTTGTAGCCATCACCAAGACTTGATTTTTCTTGTATCAGTCTTGTCACCACAGCCCAGTATTGCCCCACCCACTGTGTTGCATTTTTGTGCAAGAGACACAGTTCAAGCTTTTACAGCCAGCACCAATCCCTGCTGAGTCTATATCTTGGCAGCAGGGCAGCCCCACAGTGTTACTTTTGCAGCAGTAGCCAAAGTATGGGCACTATGCTGCCATTACTTTATGAGCAAAGGGGGAGCTCTGCCCCTACATTTCCCCTTCTTCACTTCTTGATGTGCAGGAGAGTTTGTCTAGAGTGTAAACCCTTCTTGTTACACTACTGGCCCTAACTGTATATTTATTTATACAGTAGGTACTTGACACAAGGCAACTAGTACACATACCAGTTCACATGCATGTTTGTGAGAATAAAATGGCTTACAGGGTCATTCTGACTGGCCACTGTGAAAAGAGGATTTCTTTTCCTTTTCCCCTACTTAAACATTCTATATACCAAAGCTATTTTTGGGCTGTCAACAACAGGATCAGCATACACTCCTAAGGCAGGAAAAATGCCTTAAATTCAGTAGATTGATCTCTAAAAAATCAAATTCAGCAGAAACAGAGTTGCTGTACAATTGTCAATAGATTCTGAGCAGTTACCACTGAACACCTTAAAATGCAGAGAAAAAGTCTATTTAGAGGAATGTTGAGATTGTATGAGTCAAGCAATCCAAAGTTTGGCAATCTCTGGATTATCAGGTTGTCTGTCCATACAAACTTAATTGGCCATCTGGTCTTTTTGCATTTTTATAACAGAGTCTTTAATTACATCCTTAAATACAACATTTTTTTCTATAGGATGCCTCCCTTTTCTACTGTAGAGGGTAGACCGTGGTCCAGGGGTGATTGATTGTGTAAAGAAAGAGACAGTTTCACCTTGAAAGCCTCTCTCTGTCTTGTTGCAGTGGCTGGAACATTAGCACAAGGGATCACAGAAAGAGAAGGGATTGTTTTATATTTAAGGAAATTGAATGCCACCCAGAAGAACTGAATCCTATCCATGCCTATGCCACGGGGTTTATGAGACAGCATTATTGAAACATGCAGGAAGAAATTAATTTTGTATTCGGGTAAGGAATTACATGATGTGCATTAAATAAGGCTGGAGGACGTACATTAAATGCAGAGGAAAAAAAGGGTGGACTGAACGGGGCAGGGGTTCTGTGGGGAAATAAAATACTCCATGTGATCACATAATTAAAAACTATTGAAATGCATAGCCACAGGGCATGGAATTAAAGATGAATGGACAATCTTGATTAGGGCATTTTCTCACTTCTGAATGATTGACTTAGATAGCACAATAGTCTTTTATAATAAGAAAACATTATTTTAAATATACAGGTCTATGTTGGTTGGCAGAACCACATACAAAAAGTAATACGAACTGCTTTTCAATCTTATCCTCACTTGTCAGTTTATTTCTTGTAGGTATCATTGAAGGATTTTAAAAAGGAAAGACCAATTGTCTCAAAATGTCTCTTTTGGTGCCTGCACAAAACTGTCAGAGAGAGACATATAGAACATACCCAGAGCAGAAGGAGGCTAGAAATCTGTGATTTTCAAGACATTTTCATGTGCTGTGGTATAATAGCAAATTCTTGAGATTAGAGTATACAGTTCAACAAGTGAACCTGATAATTGTGACCAGCATAGATGAGGACCACATTAAACACAACATAATATAATATACACTGTATATGCAGCAACCTCTGAGGAAATCACTGTACACAATTACCACATCTAGGTAGATGAATAATTCAGATACCATTTTAATACCAAATAAAAAGCTTATTCAAAGCTTGTACCCCATACCACATCCAGTGTGACAGTTAGAATCTCCTCATGTAAGTAACAAGTCTTATTTCAGAAATGTTATTTTGGTAATATAAATGAAGTGCCCAGTTTCCCTTCGCGGTGCTTAACTTCATTATGGCACATATAGATCCTATTCTGTTGTTTCTCTCTACTGTAAGAAGTACACATATACTATAATGATAACATAATTGTATATATTTGTATATAATTAATATATGTATTAGGAACGAAAGTGAAGGATACACAATATAATCTCATACAAGTGATTTTGAAGATTATACTTAAGTAGATAATTGGGAGAGAATGTTAATTGCTACTTGAAAAGGTAGGGACTTACATAAAAGTTGTTTTGGAAGACGAATTATCCCTGGCAAGCATCCAAGAGAGGCCAAAAAGCTGGATCTATCTCCTCACAGTTTTTTAAGAATTTGTGTATTTAATGATAACAGTATGGGAAAATGTAACTGAGTGCTCTGATAAACTTTTACTGGTTCAATTTTAGCATACTTTTTTCAGATGCTATTTCTACAAGCACCTAGATTTAATTAAGCTCTATATAATTTGATAGTGGCACCGTTTAATGATGTCCACATCAATAATGATAGTCAATCACATTATTAATTGCCCCAACACAGCCATATTTTCCTACAAATTAAACATTTGTGATACAGAGCACCTGCCTCTCAACACACATGAAAATGAAGTAAGACAGTGTGTGTTCTCTCGTATAATTAACACTTTTCCCCCAAACCAGCTGGGTAGAACTGGGGTGCACATTATATACAAGTAAAAGGGGTCTGGAAGGGATCCACAAGTCTGGAATTTTGGCAGGAGAAGGGCAGGAAGCATAACATTAATTGTTGTGGCACTGGGGCCATGTGGCATGCCAAACTTGGCCCTGGCATGCAGCCTCAGTGCTGGCATGCTGACACTGGGGCCATGTGGCAAGTCTGGAACCCCATACTGGCTGTGAAGCCATCTGCAGAGGCTCTGTGTGCCAAGTCCAGGTCCCACAGACAATGCAAGGTTTCAGGGGAGTGCTACACACAAAAAATACGGATATATAATCACATTTTCAAGGGTCTATACTTTCCAGAGTACATAAAGCCTGCCTTCTGCATGTCTTGTGCAGACCACAATTTAAAATCCCTTAAAGACATGCATGAAATTAAAAGCTTCTGTGACAATATGCTGGTATTTAAGATAATTTGAGAGCCCCTTGACAAATCAAAAAAGAATCCAAGAGATTCCAAGTGGAAAAGCTTAATTTAAAGTTGAACTAAACTGTTAGTTTCACAAATCCCTAATCAATTTTTTCAGCTCGCTTTTCCTAACAAGATGTATTTCAGTTAGAGAACTCAGGTATATAAGAGGCCGACAAAGTTCAGAGACTCTAGGGAATCTTATATTACTATCCATATTTTGTTTTTTATTTCCCCATCAATGGCCCAATCACTATATGGCCAACATCAGAGGCACAGACCTGAAAAATTAAATACTATATTACTGAAAAATAACTAACAACATGTTTATAAGGATAGAGCTTCTATATGGTTTATGTTAGAGGATACTTCCCCCCTCTGCTCAAATTTTAGATACAAATCATATTTAAAGGAAGTATTTAAGAAGCGTGTCTTATATTCAAAGGATGCCACACACCTCCTTCTCTCTGAACATTTGAGAAATGGTATCAGGGCAACCCAGCTTTATCCTTTCAGAACAAAGATATTGTTGAATCTTACTTGCCTCAGCACCATTCTGCCTCAATGCACAGATCTATCACTTGAGAAAAAAAGATGGCATTTCTTAAGTAGCCCTAATACATGCGTATGCAAGTAGATTTTCACCTACAAATCAGTTAAAAGGAGTATAATATTGCACAATGCTGACAGTTAAGTTTTCTATGTTTCAGAGGTGGTGCCCTATATATCTTTATTAGCATATAAATCTTGGCTAAATTGTAAACACACACATATAGGTATACAACAAGACTCTGATGATGGTTATGTTTACCTAGTACAGAACGATACCGATGATATGCATCACACTTTTCATGTGCAGAACCTTCCAATCAGGAAATGCTATAGTCAGATTACTGTGGTGCTGAATAAATGCCAGTGATCCTTGCCTCTCACATACCAAGCAAACATATATCTGCATGTATTAACACTAAACGAACATCGCTACACTGCTGCAGGTTTGAGAGGTAGTGTGCACAAAGCACTATGGCCTACCTATCACTGTTTTGAAATGGGACAGAAATGTTATCAGAACTGTTCTTTCAAATTTTCTGCAAAATCAGAGAGATATCATTTTATAATTTACCTGTTGTTCATACATTAGTCACAACTCTGATGGCTGGCATGAGTATTTATCTAACTTTAATTAAATCCTATGTTCAACAGCATAAGATGGCTGCCTCCAAATAGAAGTAATGGCTCACTGCAGGAGGCTGGATCAATCAACAGAAAACACAGGGTTTGTCTACTAATCTGAAAACAGAGCAACCTGTATTTTACATACCATTGCAGTATAAAAAGAAGTACTTGAGAAATCATTTTTCCCATTCCCAGAATGTGAGTAATGCACCTCAGAAACAGACATGATGACAAGTTGTAACTCTCAGGAGCTCAGGGGCTTTTCCCACTTATCTCCTTGACAACAGTTTTGGACAGCATTTTTTCCTCCCAGGGCTTTAGCTCTGACTCCTGCTCTGAGTGGTATAGAAACTAAACTATTCCATTATTATTTAACTATTGAGTATTAAATGTAAGGAGAAGAAAAGCCATGGGAGGCAAGGGTCAGAACCCACTGCCCCACTCCTTTACATAAGGCATATGTCATTGATATAAAAAAACTGGGGAAGCCTATAATTTATTGTGACATTGATATACGTACCACAGGAAGAAACATCAAAAACAAAACCAAATGGGGGAGGGGGTGGAATTGGATCCACCACATGAGGATTATAGTGTCGATGTTTGATGTGAATTTCTTTGATACTTAAATCATGGCCCAGAGAGTTATTTGTTATTAAAAGTACTTCTTGGATTGCTAAGTATGACTATTTGTATTCATAAGCATGGTATTTTTATATGCAGATGTGACGGGGTAGCTGGCAGTGACCTAGCCCAGGGGTTTTGAAAGGGCAAAAGATGATTGGAGGACTTGGGATTCCCTTTCCGCTCCAATCAGGCCCCAGAGACTCACCCCCCTGTGTCCCGACTTGCCCCTTGGGTCACCTGGAGGGGGATAAAAGGGGCAGCGTGGGCTGACTCAGGGGAGAGACCAGTGAGGGGCAACAAGGAAGGAGCTTCACAGAGCTTGCAAGAGCTGAGCCAGCGGGGTAGGAGCAGTGCTCTGTAGGAGCCTGAAAGGGCAGGACCTGCAGGCAGCAGAGGGACCTTCAGCAGCGCAGCGTGCGGCCAGCAGGAGAAGCTCCCCACTGGGCTCCAGGATCCCCTACGAGAGGCTGCAGCCAGCAGGAGAGGCTGCCCCTGCTCCAGGAAGGATCTGAGCAGCAACCTGAGGGGTTCCCAGCTCTGCTTTCAGCTCCTCCAATCAGAGGCCAGGCAGCTTGACGTGAGGCTGGGCTCTGGGAAGGTCAAGTGCCACCAGTGCTGGCTGTTTGGCAGTGTTCCTGCCTACCACGTGGGAGATCTGGGTTGAAGTTCCAGCTGAGGTGACTTGGGGTAAGTGAGATAACAAGAAGCAAATCTTCTTGCAGTGGAAAGGGGACATAGTGTTTTTACCCCCTTTCTCCCCCTCCAGGTACCAAGGCCCTATATTTCCTTGTCATCTGACATTTTGCATTTTGTGCCTTTTTATATTTCACCAACCTGCATTGTTTGTTCTGCTTTTTATATTTTATATTTTGTTAACCCTGTTTTTTGTCAATGATTGTTGAATCCTGCCCCCTTGGGGCATTGTAGTGTCCATTATATCCTGTGATTTATGCCTGTTATGTCCCCAGTATTAAAAAGGTATATGGTTAAGTCCCCATTGGTGATCTGGCTCCTATAGGGGGAGGAGAGTCCCTACACCTCCCACAGCACTTGTGCACCTGCTTTGATCCCTTCAATTGGACAGGGGGTACCTCTTGGAGTACCACCCAGGTTACACATGAAACATCTTGCAAATGTATTACCTACCAAAATAATATGCTATATACACCCTTTAAAAAACCCTAAACAATAAGAGAATGTAAAAACTTGCCATAGCAACATTCTTTTGTGTGAAAGAAATGTGTCACTGAATAATTGTATTCTAGTTTAAGACCACAAGAAGGCTTACCTAGTGTAAACATTCAGTTTTACATAGGTACACTTATTTTTAACCATGCAGTCATAGAAATTTCCCCTCCCGCAAAAAAACCAAACAAACAGAATTAGCAGTATACAATTTTATGTTCTTATTAGCGGATGGGGGTTTCACAGTACTACAGTACTACATTCTCTTTTTCAGTTTGAATCAAAAGTAAACAGTAAATAGTACTTTATCTGAAAAAAATGCAGTGTTTATTATTCTGATGCTGTGCAGGAATACAACATGAATTCACCAAATAATTCAGGCTGAAAAAAATCTGGATGTGGGAAAATGTTTAACTTTTTATCCAGTACCGCAGAGTTTAGGGCATTTACCCAGAATGAGCCAGATCCAGTTCAAACCTATCATCTACCTCAGAGAGTTTAATCTGCCAGGAGAATGTTATAACCACCAGGCTACAGGGTAATCAGGTAGGGTGTCCTCTCAGTCTTTCCATTTCATGATGTCCTAAAATATTCTTTAGAAATAATTAGTTTTTCTAGTAATAAGATCACTTATTTGGGGCAAATTCAAACAGAAATTGCTTTTGGCTATTCTGTTTAGCAATCAACTTCTCCCCCTCTCCTCCCCCAACAATGCATTTGTATAGGGCTAGTAGTAACACATGCAAACAATATGTGTGTGTGGGGTGGGGGAAGGAACTCTTGCAATTTTAAAACAGTTAAGGTCTTTTAAGGAAGGTAAAATAGTTTAAATATCCACTAAACAGCTAATATGTTCAAATTCAGAGACCAGTTCTTCTCACAGATGGAGAGGAAATGTAGAGCTAGAAACAGGGAATCATCCAAGACTGTAGTAAGGAAAAAGTAAGGGCTTATTACATAGTAATTTTGGGCAGCTCCTGGAGCTCTTAAGCCATAGATTGTCTGCATGTTGACACTTGAAACTGGTTTTAAGCACTCATTACGTGGTTCAAAGTTATACCAAACCAGGGCAGGATTCTCACTGAACTGTGCTACCCAGCATGTGTTACACCAATGTACAGTGACACTAGGCTACACCCATTCTTATCCACCCTCCCTTCTCTGCTGGGTCCTGATCCAGCACATTACTCTGTTTCCCCCCCTCATCCCCAGCCTTTCCCAGCACCCCAGATCCCTGCTCACTGCCCCCCTCCCCCTTACCTCTGCTTACTTGTGGCTGCCTGTACTGTCTATCCTGGGGAAGAGCTAAACTACCTGCCTGGCCACTGCCACTCCTGCTGCTCTCTGGGCCAGAAAAGTAGCAGCCCCACAACAATAAGTAATGACCCAGGCAGAGAGGGAGGCAGAAAGAAGGGAGGCACCCTGACTGGTGGAGGGAAGCCCCAGGGGTCAGGGGGGAAGCCTGGAATGGGAGAGGAGGATTATTACTTTTGGTCCTTCAGGTCCCTGCTGACCTAAACATATGATTGCTTCAAATTCTACCTAGCACTAACACTGATCAACATTTGTGCTGCTCACAGTGTAAGGTGTAATAAGGCCTTTAGAAAACCTGTCTGAATTAAACATGGCATTACTAATAAGTATTCAGTACTTAAGCCATTAAGTGTGCATTTCCCCTTTGGATCAGACCTCATAAAGTTAATTTCCATATGTGCTGGAAATGACAAAAAACATTTAAGAATTAAAACTTGAAGCAGTAAAACTTTAATTTTATCACCTGTTTTCATGCTGAAGAAGGTTGCAAGTCGGAGTATTAATATGAGATACCAAAGAATCAGATTACCATAGAAATCATCAGTTTCTTCAAAAGAATTTAGGACTCAAGGCTAACAATTGGAAAAATAAACATTATAGGTTTTCTTGCATGAAAACTTTTCAATCCAATATTTCGATAAGCTTTTATTATTTTATTATTTTCTGATATACGTATTTTTTGGACAGAATGATTAGGAAAGATTAAAGAACTAGACAAGCACACAAATGATTAGTTGTATAACTAAGGAGGAGGAATTGTGAGGCAGGGAGAAGGTATTTGGCTTTTGATTGTCTGTAGCAAGAAACCCTTTTGTCTGCCCCCCACTCAAATGTGAAGCTCCTCCATTTGGCAAAATCCTCTCTTTTAGTATTTCCCCCTTTTGGGGATGCTTCCTCTTTTCTACCTTTTCTGCCTTCCTCCCCCCTTTTCTTTTATTATATCATTATTATTTTTATATAAGGTGTATCTGTAGTGAAAATAGAGCTTGTAGATGGTTTTACAAATGTACTTTAAGTTTAAAAGTAAGTTGTACCATGTAACAATGTTAGCAAGAGCAGGAATCTCTGTGTGGCGTAGGTCCCTGAATGAATTATAGTTGGTTGTGTAACAAAGTAGCTAGTCTAGATAAGCATGTTAATGAGCAGCAATTAACACCTACAAAATCAGAGACCAAGGAGAGGAAAGAATCAATAAAGAGCCAGGATTTCCTGGAAATATCATTGTTAAACTTAGGGAAGCCCCTGTTTGAACTAATCAACGCTGGAAACAAACTCTTGGGGCTGAAATACCCCCTGATCAACCACTTCCATAGCTCTATTCATCATGGCAGTGAATCAATCAAAATTCATTAACAGATTCCTGAGACTGCATGTATGTGTAGACATGACCCCTGGGGCTGACAGCTGCCATCCAGCAGCTACCAAGAGGGACAGCTTTTGAGGACAATGACCCCTGGATTGGGTAAGCCTGGGAACTGGGGAGTCACCAAAGTCTGCCAAAGAGGGATAAAAAGCAGCAAAGAATGACCTCCAATGGCACCCTCTTTGACCTGACCAGCACCCTGACTGTCCAGCCAGAAGGAGCAGCCGGCATCCCCCTTCTGCAGCAACATCACACTGAAAGAAGCCTCGGCTGGCTATCGACGGCAGACTCCAGTGCTTGGGAATAGGTATATTTTGACATCAGTGCTCAGTATTCAGAGCTAGCTACTGTGAGTGTGTGTGTGTGAATGTGTGTGTTTGAGGGGATCAGCACCAAGGTTTTTGATCTGACTTTTGCATCTGTCCAATAAACTAGAATTTTATAATGATCCTGTGAGTTGGTGCTTTGTAGCCAACATGTCTACAAATATTTTAAGAAGTATGAGCACAATAGGGCTAGATTGTCATTTTTAGCAACTGCCTGCAGTAAAGAGCTGATACTAGCACATAATCCAGGGGCAGCTATTAGTGGAACTATGTCTTAGGCAGACAGAAGTACACAACAGTTATGGCTATTCCCTGGATCTGTCTAAGCTGCATATTAGAAAGAAATTGAATGGGGGTGACCAGAGATGCAGCCCTGGGCACCACCTTTGAGTAGGCGACTGATATGCCATTGGCATTGTGGCAGCCCATGCCAGTACCATAACTACTGTGGAGCAATTGTTGTAACTGCCCTGGATGCCAACTTGAGGAAACACCTGCTTCTGATAATCTTGCAACCATGATCAGGGCAACATCTGGAAGTAACCACCACCCCTGTACCTTTGGGCACCCAGTTGTGTCCCTATACTGCTGGCTTGCCCTGTGCCATGATACTCTGCTACACTTATGTTTCTAAGCCCTGATTACTCTGCTGCTAAAACCTGATTTGACAAATCCTTGTTCAGTGAGAGCTAGAAAAATGAAATGCTACACAGTCCTACTGTATAGATAGATGTAAATGCTCAATGGGAGATTCCATAAGTCACTGGTTTCCTGCTCCCCACCTTTCTCCCATCTGCCACACACACACACACATACACATACATATACATGAATGTGCACACACATGTACTCTAGCATTACACTACAACCCTGAAAGCATACCTTAAGAAGATGGCATCAACCCTACAAATTGGGAAGTGCTGGCTGGTAATAGGTCTCAATGTCTCTGCACCATACATACTTCAAAGAGAACCATATTGCTCAGGAAGCTGAGAAATGGTAGAGGAGGAAGGAAAGTGCACATCATCCTGGACAAGAGTTGTGCCCTGCCCCTGCCCTCTCCTCCTAAGGCATCATGTCATATCTGTGGAAAAACTTGCAGAGTATGGATTGGACTTCTCAGCTACCTTAAAACTCAAACTTAATCCTCCTGCCCCTGGCAGACATCATCTTTGTATCATCTTTGTATCGAGAGATAGCTGTAAAAAAACTCCAGGTTTGCATAAGATCAGGAATACTGATGTGAATTTAAGGAAGAAAAATGTTAGTGTGCTAGCACCCCAAAGCAAATGAGAGTTTTATCTAGACAATACTAGATAAACTATACCGAAAAGAAAAACAATGCTATGATGAAAAATATTAACTTGATAAAGTGAAAAGGACATATTCATTAATTCTTCCCCAACACTACCTAAAAAGATTTTGAGTTAATCAAAACAGGATTTTCATAAATAGGCAAAGAAAAAGTTTGTCTTCTAATTTAGAAGAGAGACAGAAAGGAAATATGGCTGGGAGTTATTTCTAGCAAAAACTGTCTCACTGAATAGGGAGAGCCACTCCACTAAAAAGGGTATTTATATCATAATTTATAAATATATATCCATTCTGTGGATTACTGGTAGTTTTACAAAACAAAGAAAAAACCCAAACACTGGGATATTTTTCAGTTTCTCCACATAAAGGACCCAATATTGGAAAAGCTAATAAAAACACCAACTAAAAGGTGTCAGGCACTTTTCAGGTTTAGAGCCATAGGATCATTTAGTATATATTTATTTACATGCTAAAATGTATATACATACTAAAACATCTAGTCAACAGACACATACACAAAATTTTAAGTGATCATCTCATAATGACCCTCTATCTAAATGGGATTCTTCAGAATTCATGAACAGCCAGAACATACCAATTATCACCTTAGGAATCTCCTTTTATGGTTTTTTTAAAGCATCCCTCTACCCAAATACCACCCCCACTCTGACCCCTGAACACACACACAGAAGTACCATAGTTATTCAAAATAATTTATTCACTCTTTAAGGGTGATGACCTTAAGGCACAATTCAGAAGAATTTTGATTAAATTAATCCCTAAACTAATAACCAACCACCTCAGAACAGCTCTGTTATTTTAATATATTTGCCAAAAGGAACTTTTAAGTGCTTAAATTAAATAATTAAGAAATAAGTTTAGGAAAAAGTAGGTATTTCAGTATTGCTCTGATGTACTTAAAATATTATTAAAAACCCAAACAAATATAGTAATACATATTAGATGTTCAGATAAACTATAGCTGACCTTTTGGGGCTTTACAAATTACCTTTACAATCAGCACAAAACCTGCTGAGATGCCACTTAGCTATAGAATAAGCTCCCTAGGCATGTCTAGACAAGAGCACATGTGCCTCTTGCAGTGTCCCAAACCAGTTTGAGATGTTGCAAGAGGCACACTGTGAATGAAAAAAATGTTTCTCATACTGCATATTTGAAGCACAGGCTCAAAATTTTATACCAGGTATTGAAAAGAAAAAAAAAAACCACAATGGAAAAGAAGTGGGGTAGGGAACAGTCCCAGACCATGCGCTGAGGTAACCTGGAAGCCAGTCCTTCAGAGAGACACTCTGGTTTCTGACCAGAGCACCTCTATGTGCTTCTGGTGCCCCAGCACATGGGGCACGCACCCATAGCATGTTGGGGCAAGCAGAAGCAAGGCAAGAATCCAGCATAACCAGGACCCGGCCACTGTTGGGGGTATGTAGGGATAGATGTGGGAGAGTTGTGGAGGTGTGTGGGGCAGCTCTGCCTGTGTGGGGAGGTTGTGTGGGGGTGGGGTGCAGGTCAGGGGGTTCAGGTCCACTGCAGGGCCCACATCCCTCCCCCTCACAGCAACAGTGGCTGTAGGGTACTCAGGACTTACTGCTTTTTGAGCCCCCTGCAGCTCAGCATGGCCCCAGCTGCCTTAGAGCCAGCACCACCTGTGCTGCTTGTAGTGGGCACAGGCCAGCTCAGTGCAGTGTGGCATGGGGCCATGTGCCTTTCTGCAGCTCCAGGCCACTTGGGCTGTAACCTGGGTGCAGCTTCCAGGGATGGCATGCCATACCAGGCTGGCTTCTGTCTCTACAGAACCATCCAGGCCCAACAGTGCACAGGGCCCATGAAGGCAGGATCTTCTCCAGGAGACAGCACGGAGCTGCAGAGAGGTGCATGGCCCCATGCTATGCTGGGCTGCACCCACAACAAGTGGCACAGGCAGTGCCAGCTCTGAGGCAGCTGGGGCCATGCAGCACCACAGCAGGGCTCCAACAGCAGTTGGCCCTGAGTGCCCAGTGGCCACTGATGCTGTAGGGGTGAGCTGTGGGCCCTGCAGGGGGGTTGCACCCTGTAGGGGGGCAGGGGACCCACCCCTCCTTACTCATAGATATAGGGTTGGAAGGGACCTAGTAGATCTCCAAGTCTGACCCCCTGCCCTAAGCAGGAGAGAATACTGAGCTCATATGACCCCAAAGGTATCTATCTAGCCCGCTCTTAAAGACCTCCAAGGTAGGAGCCAGCACCACTTCCCTTGGAAGTTGGTTCCAGATCCTAGCCACCCTGACTGTGAAGTAGTGCTTTCTAATGTCCAGCCTGAACCTACTCTCAAACAGCTAACGGCTGTTATTCCTTGTTACTCCAGGAGGTGATCGGGGGAACAGGGTCTCTCCCATTCCCCTCCAGTCCCCCCTGGTAAGTTTATAGATGGTGACCAGTTCTCCTCTCAGCCTTCTCTTGTAAAGGATGAACAGGTTCAGGTCCCATAGCCTCTCCTCTGCCCAGATGGGAGAGCAGCGGCACACATGACAGTAGTGCTGCACAAAGGCCAACTGTGCAGCCACAGCCCACTGGCAGCTGGCCCAGATGCCTCTGCTGTGGCTTTGCAGTCCCCATCTAGCAAGCATCTGATAAGCACCCTAACACAGTCCCCCTACACCTACCCTCACCCCCCCACATCCTTCCACACCCTCCCACATCCCCCACACCTCACTTCCCACCCTCCTCCTGCAAACCCCCATCACACACCCATTATGCCCAGCTGCCAGACAGGATGAGATCTGCTGGTAGGATCTGTGGCTTCAAGGGAAGCTGTCTCCGCATCCTAGTTAGTGAAGGGGTCAGGGGGAGCTCTTATTGCTCTATGATAAGAAAACCAAAAGCAAACATCAAAACATATTTAGAATTTATTTTACTATGGTGATAGAGACACTGGTAGGCTTCCAAATTGCCTTAAAATTGTAAATATATCAATAAAACATTGCCCAACTGATCTCTCTCTCTCTATATATATATAGCTATAGTAGTCTTTTGATATAGATATAGATAGTGGTCTTTTGTTTAAATTGTGGAAGAACATGGATTTGGGGGCATTTTAAAGAGTGAATTTGGGATTTTTTAGGTGGCAGCAGGTCATAGCCAGGCAGCATCCCCCACTGCCAGACTGCTGCAATGGGTAGAGTGTGTAGGGAACTCTGTTAGAGATGCTCCGCAGTCCAGGTGGCACAAGGAGCTAGCGTCCCCAGATACCAATTGGCCAGGCCCCAGAAGTTCCTGTCTATTTGTATCATCCAATTTACTGTGGGCCCTAAGACTCACCCACTAACTAGTAGCCCCTACTTATGGGGCCAGTTAATTAATTACACAACTAAATTCTTTGGAAAAGAAAGGGAAAAAGCAGTACAGGAGTGACATGAGGGTAAAAGGGTCAAAATGTGAAAATGAGTGCTCCTGAGAAGTACACTGAGCAGAGCCCCCTGGGCCATGCACACTGGGCCATGCCCTCCGGTCCTCAAAAGCATCCAAAGAGCCAGTGGACACCACCCAGTGGTGCTCTACTGAAAGGCGTGTGTGGACTTATGAAAGGAAAGCAGCCCCACAGACCCTGGGCACCTTCCCAGCCAGAGCTTCCTTCCTAGTCATGTATAAACCCCAACTGGCCAGGGTGAGGGCCAGGGCCAGGGCCAGGTAGAGGTTGACCAGGAGGTCCTGGGACTTGGTGGAGCTGTGGATGGGGTGACCAAAAACAAAAAGCTGGAGGGTAAAATTCATCCAGAACCTCAGGTGGCGATGGACAGTAGAAAAACAGACTGGTCCTGGGACTTGGTGGGGCAGCAGATGGGGTGTCCAAAAATAAAAAGGTGGGGGATAAAGTTCATCCAGAACTTCAGAAGGAGGTTCCAGAGGTGAAGGGTCTGTAGCCTAGTGTACTTGAGCATCATGTGCACCAGGGTCTCCCTCTGCCCTCAGAAGGGACAGGAGATTGGGGTGTTGGTAAGGCTCACCACATACATGCCTGTGGCAATGGCTCCATGAAGGAGCCCTCAGCTGAGGTCCCCAGTGGCTTACAGAATGAGGGTGGAGGACAGCCACTGAGGCACCCCAGCTACGCCCTCACTGAGCAGGTCCTGCCACTTGGTGTCTGGGTGGGAAGCAAGGGTGGCATGGTGGACCGAGGTGGTAGTGATTGGATGGTGGAGAAGTGGACCAGTTTGGTGTCTTCTGGCCAACTCAAGTCATGGAGCAGGAAGCACTGCAAGGCCAGGAGAAATGCTGGCCCTACTACAAACTCCAATGGGATGGAGAACATGGCAGTGGGGGGCGAGGGGAAAGACCACCATTGTGCAGGACCTGGTTGACAAAAAAAAGGGCATTGGGAGGTAAGGCAGATTTTACCTCGTAGACTAGGTGGCAGGTCACACACATCATGGGTAAACCCATGCGTTGGGCCAGTGCAGTGAGGTCCACCCTTGCCTGCCTATCATAGTCCAGGAGGTTTCCAATACAAGTGATGCCACCCAGGGCCAGCCCCCAGAAGCTCCTGAGAGCAAGTAGCCCTGAGCTGCTTGCCAGGGCAGCTTTTTACGTTGCAGGGACCAGCACAGGGCAGATTTTTATACAGCCCCCTGCACTCCCTGGATGCAGATCTGGGAGGGGCTGGGCAGGGTCATTTTGCTGCAAGTGTCACAACTTGCCCTACACCAAAATGCATGTCCAGGTATGTGCTCTGAGGCAAAAATCTCTGGCACAAATTTGTGCTGCTTCTATTTGTGCTGCTGTGAGCACATGTGCCTGCATGTATGGATGCACCTTCTCTGTTTCTCCCCTCACAGGGATCTTAATTTTTAAAGATAATGTGGCTTGGATGGCAAAACTGGCTGGGATCCTTGGGGAGAAGGGTGCACAGAACTAGAGCTGTGGAGTATGTTTGAAGAAGTAGAATGTATTTACTATTAGATACTTCACACTGTTCATTTGCTTGATTTTGTGCCAACCCTACCACACCAGACAACTTTACTGTTGCATAATTATGCCTTTTGTTGTAGTATGCAAAAACTAAAGGTCATTCTGAATGAGTAGAAAATGCCTCATGGTGTATAGAACAGCATAGCATCACGAACAGATTAAAGATGAGGATTAATCATTTCAATAAATCACATGAAAATATTCATAGTTTCATAGTTGTCAGGGGCTGGAAGGGACCATACAGATCATTGAGTCCAGCCCCAATGTATATGGGCAGGAACGACTGCTATTTCTTTCATAAACTTCAAAGAAAAATATTTGAACTAACAGTTCTACCAAAATAGATATGAAAATATTATTTTTAGTAAACTGCCCCTTATTTGCTAACCTGTCAACAATCTATTAAACATTCTAAAACTTAATGTACATGTAACATATCCCTTTACCCTTAAGCAAGAATATTAAGGCAGCAGACAAGGCAAAAGATGCAGTAGGCTGTGTCTTCTGTCCTGCAATTCTGGAATTAGAAAACATTGTACAAAATTCAAGATTATTTTGTATAAGACTTCTCTGCAGCATTATTATTTAAGGTTAAGAAACTGTAAAATGAATTGCTTCCTATAGCAGACAACATAATGTACTTGTTCAATCGATCAGTGATGGAAAAGTGCTGATTCAGTATGTCTATGAGATAAGCTATATGCATGTAACATTACACATGGATTCAGAAAAAAGAGAGAATAGAAGTGGGCAATATTCAAACTTTGAGACTACAACTATCCCTAGCTAGGAGGGGATTCAAATTCAATACTGAATTTGAATACAATTACTGACTCCCAGTACTACAAAATATGTCCAGTTGTCTCTAAAACTGACTAAAGATAACTTTGAAGTACACCATATGAGCAGACTGATTCTAAAATCCAAGGAAAATGACACTGCCAGTGTCAGGCTGAGTGACATTACTGTTAAACTCATCTTAAGAAAGTCTAACATCAACAATAAAATTTTGAAAAAGTTTCATCTTTATTCTACAGTAAATAATTGCATGTAAAATAGGAGGGGGTCTGTGTAAATGCAAGTATACAGGTAAAGGAAGAGGGTTATTCATCTTATAGGTCACTATTTCTGTAGGCAATGGTTTCTTGCAGATTTCACATACTTAAAATAGTTAATGATAATATTAATACGTCCAGTGGTTATATTTTTCATGTGAGGGGGTGGGAAAAAAAATCAACATTTATTATGTAAAATAATGGATACTAGAAACTAGAGCTTGGCAAATCCCACCCCCACCCAAAAAAACTCCTGAATGAGAACCGCAAAACTCACATTCTATGAGGAATTGCTCACAATTAGAAATGAACATGCTTCAAGCAGAGTCATACTAAATAAAATCATGCACATGAAGGCAGTTACAGCATATGAATATGAACAGAGAAAATTACATTTAGACTCTACACTCAGCCAATGAATATTTTAACAGCTTAATTATTTTCTGTGAATTATGCCTTGGGCAAGGCCTGTGTAGCCTACAAAGAAAACATTTACTTTTTTTTCCTAAAAAATTACCTAATCCCAGTTATTAGTTACTTCTCTCTGAGCTGCTTTATCAATTACTTCTCTCTGAACTGTTTCTATCCCTGAAAGATTCAAAATCCCAGTCTTATTCAGTTCTCTCTCTCTATTAGGAGTCAAGCTACAAAGTTAAGAAAATAAACAACATATAACCTACCAAAATTTACTAAATAAGAATTACATTTTAAAATACCAAAACCTTCCTCCAAGTTACAAAAAATACAACTGAGATTCCCAGGTATACAGTTTTATGAACATAATATTTGTTCATTAATTTTGAAGAGTTGGCAACAATCAGCTCCAATTAGAACATTACTTATATTAATTCCTAAAGATGACAATAGATTATGTAACCTGATCCATTATTTAAAAGCCATACCTATTATCGAATCTGTCATCTGAGGTCATCTGTCATCTGAGGTGGTGCAGGGTCACTTGGAAGAACTGGATGCCTTTAAGTCGGCAGGCCCGGATGAGCTCCATCCGAGGGTACTGAAGGCACTGGCCGACATCATTGCAGAACCACTGGCGGGAATATTTGAACGCTCGTGGCGCACGGGTCAAGTCCCGGAGGACTGGAAAAGGGCCAATGTGGTTCCCATTTTCAAGAAGGGGAGGAAGGAGGACCCGGGCAACTATAGGCCAGTTAGTCTCACCTCCATCCTTGGCAAAGTCTTTGAAAAAATTAACAAGGCTCACATTTGTGAGAGCCCGGTAGGGCAAGTTATGCTGAGGGGAAACCAGCATGGGTTCGTGGCAGGCAGATCGTGCCTGACCAATCTAGTCTCTTTTTATGACCAGGTTACAAAACGCCTCGACGCAGGAGGAGGGGTGGATGTCGTATACTTGGACTTCAGGAAGGCCTTTGATACGGTATCCCACCCCATACTGGTGAACAAGTTAAGGGGCTGTGACTTGGATTACTGCACAGTCCGGTGGGTGGAGAATTGGCTAGAGGGTCGCACCCAGAGAGTCGTGGTGGATGGGTCGGTTTCGACCTGGAGGGGTGTGGGTAGTGGGATCCCGCAGGGCTCGGTCCTTGGACCGATACTCTTTAATGTCTTCATCAGCGACTTGGATGAGGGAGTGAAATGTACTCTGTCCAAGTTTGCAGATGACACTAAGCTATGGGGCGAAGTGGACACGCCGGAGGGCAGGGAGCAGCTGCAAGCAGACCTGGACAGGTTAGACAAGTGGGCAGAAAACAACAGAATGCAGTTCAACAAGGAGAAATGCAAAGTGCTGCATCTAGGGAGGAAAAATGTCCAGCACACCTACAGCCTAGGAAATGACCTGCTGGGTGGCACGGAAGTGGAAAGGGATCTTGGAGTCCTAGTGGACTCCAAGATGAACATGAGTCGGCAGTGTGACGAAACCATCAGAAAAGCCAATGGCACTTTATCGTGCATCAGCAGATGCATGACAAATAGGTCCAAGGAGGTGATACTTCCCCTCTATCGGGCGCTGGTCAGACCGCAGCTGGAGTACTGCGTGCAATTCTGGGCGCTGCACTTCACGAAGGATGCGGATAATTTGGAGAGGGTCCAGAGAAGGGCCACTCGTATGGTTAAGGGCCTGCAGGCCAAGCCCTACGAGGAGAGACTAGAGAAACTGGACCTTTTCAGCCTCAGCAAGAGAAGGTTGAGAGGCGACCTGGTGGCTGCCTATAAGTTCATCAGGGGGGCACAGAAGGGAATTGGTGAGTATTTATTCACCAAGGCCCCCCCGGGGGTTACAAGAAATAATGGCCACAAGCTAGAAGAGAGCAGATTTAGATTGGATATTAGGAGGAACTTCTTCACAGTTCGAGTGGCCAAGGTCTGGAACGGGCTCCCAAGGGAGGTGGTGCTCTCCCCTACCCTGGGGGTCTTCAAGCGAAGGCTAGATGTGTATCTAGCTGGGGTAATGTAGGCCCAGCACTCTTTCCTGCTTATGCAGGGAGTCGGACTCGATGATCTATTGAGGTCCCTTCCGACCCTAGTATCTATGAATCTATGAATCAGACTACTGTCTGTTGGCCAGCAAAGAAAGGTTCTAACAGAAACAATGAATTCCAGATGTGAGAGTATCTTACTCCTACTGTCTCTCTACTGACATGCTCTGTGGGAATTTGATCTCAACGCCAAGGATGGAGCTCCAGGCAGAAAGCAGTGACAGAAATTCAAGTGCAACCTTCTAAAAAGGATCACCATAAACAAGTCCTTCTCTGAGGGGTGGGAGAGCGCACTGGGGCAACTGGCCTGGCCCCTGTGCTTTGGGGGGGCCCTGTGGACTGTGCCATACAGGCCTTGCCACTGCTGCCATGTGCCGCTGGCTCCACGCTCTGGCCGCTGCCCACCCCCCCATGCTTCAACCACTTGCCACCTCCTGGCCCTGCACATTCCCAGGGACAGCTCTGACTGTAGATCAGGGGCTGGCAACCTGAGGGCATCTGGCTAGATAAGTCCCATGGAGCCATGGGATCCAGAGCATGGAATCAGAGGGCTTCAGGGCATTTTGGCAGCAGGGGGCTTTGATGCAGGGTGATGCAGCAGCCAGGTCCTAGCACCAGCCTGCCTTAGATCTGGCTGAGTCATTCTGGCACTCCACTTGAAAAAGGTGCTGACTGCCACCAGAGAGGAGCTCTACAGCTAAGCAACTCAAAATAATAATGGAAGAACCATTCCCCTTCCCCCCACCATGAGGACAAATAAAGCTTCTAGAAAAAAAAAAAGGGCTGTATTGTGTTATTTAAGCATAAAGTTCAGATATACAATATCCACTGCACTAAATCATTCTCTAACTTCAGGTGGAGCAAGGTCATATAAACAGTTTACAGTAGGATAAAAAGGGTTGAGATTTACCACATATTAGTTACCCTCCAATTACTACCCATGTGCATGGTATTATACCATGGTAAGTGGAAGCTCAGTTATGGCAGCTTATCCATCCTTCACTGAGGGCTAAGAAATCAAAATGTATTTTCTACCTACCATAGGGTAAACCTGTGCACAATTAACACAACAAATATCCTCCTCAGCTCCACTTTGTACCCTAGTAAATAGTTTGTGCCCATACTTTAAGAGGCAATGCTCATCTTCTCTTCTCTTAGTAATAGCAAGTCTTTGTATGTATCCAACCTTCATTATATCTTTCAAGGAATTTCAAAAGGGGCTTATTTTTATCTCCGTCGTGCAGGTGGAAATCAGAGGTACGGAGAAAAAGATGTTTTACATAGCAAGTCTGTGGTAGAACTCACTGTTCAAGAGAATCCAACCCTCCTGACTCCCAGAATTGGTCCCATCCACTGTACCATGCTGTCTAGCTAAAACAAAGCATTTTTCAGTAGATTCAATTTAGACTTCAAATGTCACTTCTTACTTTAGGGCAAGGATTTTTGTGAGTGATATAAAAAAAATATGTGGTGTCTTTTATGTGATATCTTAAATATGTGATATCTTTTTTGTCACTCACAAAAACCCATCATCCGAACACTATCACTTCTTTCCCTTCACCTTTCTTCCCAGTGTCCCTGTAACAACTGGCATCATTACCTGCTTCTCTAGTTAATCTTACATTCTCTCTCATTCCTCATTCCACCAAATTTTGGGGTATTCATGTGGTGTTACATGGGGTTTTTTAATATTTGTTTGAAATGATGTGGTTTGTGTGGTCTTGTTGAAAAGTCAATGTTATGCTGCAACCATTTATGTCACTTTTATTATGCATTATTTTATGCTGTCTCAGGGTGCATCTTCACATGAAATTAAGCCAGAATGATAAATTGAAGTGCAGTTCATACCAGATAAAATTATTCCTGGCACAGAATTTACACATGTGTTCAGGACCACTGCAATTCCCAGGCTGGCAGGGTGTCTGGGGGGTCAGCCCCAGGCTCCAGGTGACAGCATTGGCAATGTTGCGGCTGGCTGGGGCATGAAAATACTATAGCACAGGTGGTAGCCATCGTTTTGAAACAAGGGACACTGAATACATGAGACACCCATGTATAGACTGAGTAGAATGCTCCAGGCGACTCAGTTAATGAAGTCTGTTCTGATGCCTTCCAATCAGAATGTGTTGGAGTACATGTAAAAGTACTAACTGAATAATAGCTGGAAACAATAGGAGGTTACCACCTAAGCACTGCATGATAAAGCTCAAAGAAATTTTTCTTGGGACTGGTTGCAAACAGAGGGATTACTTAGCAAGGTATAGACCCTAAACCAAGGCAATCACATCCTGTTTGGTCCCACTGTATTCAGGAAAAAGGAACTTTGGTACTGAGCATACACGATATACGAGTAAGTCTCATATGACCACATCAGTCATCTGGGCTCCAAGAAAACAGGCTAGCCTCCCTCTCTCCCCACTCCTGCTATAACAAAATATATTGTAATCAGCTGTTCTGAAATTGCCACTTTTTTGTTCATTCCAATTCTCAATATGTCTTATTAAACAGATGTATTTTTTATATTCTTTAAAGGAAAAAAGGATTATATCAAAGTTACCTCACTTTTATCTGTTTCTTTCTTTAACAGAAAAACTGGCCAACTACTCTGACCAAGGGGACAACAGCATGCAATAGTTTGTTACAGCACTGAATTATAGTTTTTGTTTAAGTTGTGTCTTTATTTTTGTTTGGAAGCATACCAAGACAGCTACATGCCCAGGGTAACTATGCAGTGCCTGGAACAGTGCTGGTTTATGCTATGCCTATTGTGGTGGTGTGGTCAGTCGCTGCCATGGCAGTAACTGCTTTTGTACCCCAGCGCCTGCTTGCCTCCCTAACACTCACATAAAGGTGGGCCCTGATTGCCTCTGCTTCACTCCTAGCTAAACTACTGTTTAACATTTTGGGTTTTGGGGGTGTTTTTGAGAGGATGAGGGAGGGGAGTTGCTTATTTTTTATGGGTATAACTTTTTCATTTAAATACTTACCCCCACGAATTGCATCATGAAATTAAACTTATTAGCACTGTAGCTAATTTCAGGTAGTCATGTTTCAGGACAACTTCTGATTCTGTATTATGGAAGATAAGTACTTACAAACCAGAGAGAAACAGTGTGTGTACGTGTATGTGTGTAATACATACATATATACATACGTGTACATATTTTATCCCCTCAGAACATTAGGCATACATGATTGACATAAATACCCTCATACTACTAATACTGCTATTTTCCTATTGTAAGGCACATTTTAAAAACTGTTTTACAATGATTTTTTTGAGAAAAACTAATTTTTTGGGAGAAAATTCCGTTCTTCAGATATATCCCAAACTTTATTACAGAGCTAATTTCCCTCTGTCCATTTACTTTTCCTGTATAACTGCTGGTGTTGCAACATTTTCTCTTCCTGGGGAATGAAATCAAATGATATCAATTATATCTCCCCGCGGCTACTGTTAAATGACTTTACATAGATAACTGACTAAACATAGCAGACCCCATCCTTATTGAAATGTTACCGTATCACTTTACAAAAGCATAATCACAAAAAGTTTGTGTAATAGAAGACCTAAGTTTCTCTCAGACTTGGATCACATGAAGAAGTGCTATCAGTATTCTGCCACTGAGTCCACCTTGGTCAAAAGGTTAGGATTAAAAGAAAACTTCAGTCATATGAGTATTTGTAGAAAGGGTGTATGTGTGTGTGTGTGTACCAATCTAAGTACTGGTGCTTAAGTAGGTTTGGTTTTGTTTACTTCTGATTAATCATTTCAAATAATCAATTTAATGCTGCAGACAATATTTCTAGTTTGACGCACATAAAAGGAGACCAAATACAGCCTGAAGACAAAATCTGCACTAGCAAAACTAGTGGGAGGGGGGAAAAAAGATTCCTTCCATCCAGTGCTTCTGCAATAAGTCAAAACCTTTTTCAATCTTCTCAAACATAAGATTAGTGACTTTTTTCCAGGTGAAAATGCCTGCACACACATATCCTTCCCCCTAAAACATAGATACACATATATATAAGGTAAACATTTAAATAAAAATAACCTAGTTATATAGAAGTAAAGGAAAATTTTCCCTTAAGGAATAGGTACATCCACTAACCTCACATTATCAAAACTATGTATAGTTAAATTTTTTTAACATTTTTTTTTGTTTGTTTACTGGGTGGCTCCATCTAATACACTTCTTCCAGTTCTGTTGCCATTAAAACTGATTATGGCAAAGAGCAAGAAGCAGGAGATGACACTTACTCGTTTTAAATTAGGAAGGCAGTCAACTCTGTCAAAGAGCACAAGTGTAAAATAGCCTGTGATCAGGAGTAAAGAGATATTTTTATACAGCTAAAATAAGAGGTGTGAGAGTTTTCCTCACTTCCTTCTTTAAAAAGGACAACAACCCACTGAACTGTTTTTTCTAGAAGTGAAAACATTTGGGCAAAGTGGCACAAAGCTTCAGCAAAAAAAAATAAAATATATATATATATATATATATGTATATAAGTCCTTCTTCTTGTGTCTCTACATATGCCTTTACGTAGCAGGCATTACAGCAGGTGCAGCATAGTCTGAGGCTCTGTGCTTCAGTCACAGGTGGCTGAACTAGTGATATAGAACCACTTGCTCATTAGTTCCTTGAAGGGCTCAATTTAGTTACATAGGCAGTTGAGACATCACCACCTTTGCTAGGGTTCATCAAGTGATAAGGACTCTACTGGTGGAATGTCCATTCTTCCTCACTCAAGTATTTTTTTCAGCATCTTGTTCCACATATGTAGTTGTGTCTCCTTGAGAGTGGCATCAAGAAGTTAGGTCCTGGTGAGGAAGCTCCTGCATATCTTCAGACTTCAGTGTGCTGCAAGATGGTCTTATAGCAGGTGTCTCATGTTAGGGTAGAATGAATGATATGAATTTTGGGGAGTACTGAGTGTGCAGCTGAATGAAGGCTTTTTTCCTGTGTCCCAGTCAAAGCTGCTGGTCACAAGGCTGGATGATGTATTAAAAGCAACTAACTTAATGAAGGATAGGGTGCAAGGTGCATGATGTGTTGGGTAAAAGTAGAATGCAGCCTACCAGTTAGAGTTAGGAAACAAAGCAGAAATATGGCCTTGGATATGGTGCTGAAGTCAGCAAGAATACCAGAAAGAACCAGTAAGAAACTGCAAGTGACCGAAAGAATATGGGGGCCAAAGTCTTATGCATGCACTCTCAGCAGAGAGGCATGTAAATGAATGAAATGCATAAGCAATACCATGCTAAGGAAGCAAACAGTAAACAGAGGTGAAGCTTGAGATGGGAGGAGAAATGGCTGGAACCTGAGGGACATAGGGTAAATGTTAATATGTATGAACCAAGGTGTATAAAATGTGAAAAGAACTAATGTTCAGTGCAGGTCCCCAGTTTGTTGTTTTTTTGAGACCTTTGCCCGAAGCTGTGTCCATTCTGAATAAAGCTGTTGCAAGCAATGTGTGCTGGTGTTTGCTCTATGCTTGCTCTGGCTAATGAGTACCAGGATCCATGAGCAATTGGACTCTCATCTCCCTAGTCATTGGGCGCTGCATAAAGTTGGGGTCTAACCTCTAACATCTTCAGTCTGGAGATATAAATTCTTAAAGCTAGATTCAGACGCTGAAATAAAGCATGTTAAATTTCAAGTGTACTTAGAACATGAAGTAGCAATTAGTTCCAACAGGTGTTCAAAGAAGGTCATATTTTCTCAAAGTCTCCTCAGTGGGTGTATCTACATAGCAAGCTTACTATGAAGTTGCCTATTAACTGCAGCAAGCTTCACTGGTCTACACATGCAGAGCTATTAAACTGGAGTAAACTAATTAACTTCATTCTAGGTTAGTACTGCCAGATACAAGTGTTATCCCATGGCAGAGTTATTAACTTCACCACAATGCAGCTGTAGATGCTGAAGGGTTGGCTGGGCCATGAGGATACTACAGTGCAGGGGATGTCTTAACAGCTAGCCCTGAATGGAAGCACCCTTGTGCCTCAGCCAACCCCTCTGCAGCACTCTGAATGGGTCAGAGCAGCCCCAATCTGGCAAGCAGACCCCTGGGCCACCCTGCAAGCCAGAGCTGCACCACCCTGGCTCAACATGCTGTGGTCCTGAGCTCACATGTAAATGCTTCACCCAGGAGCAATAAGGTCTGGTGCAAACTGCGCTGGAGTTTTTTTGTGTCATATTAATATTCACATGTAGATGCACCTTGTTTGGTTTAAGTGCTTAGATTATGGATTTAGCCATCTAAATTTAGGAACTCAACTTGTAAAATATTTGTACTGATCTTTATTATATAAGGTAAGTTAGGGTAGGGACTGACTACTAGCTGCCTCTAAAATTGGCTTTAAAAAGATTATTTATTGTTGTATTACCATAGCACCTAGAAATCTTAATTTAAATCAGAGACAAAGATTCCTTTCTGCTGTTTCCTTCTTTCTTATGTCTCCTTAAGTTCCTGCAGTATGGACAATTCATGGGAGACTGAGGCAGTGGGATGCTGATATCAAAGGTAAATCAATGACTTTTTCTCAATTAGCACCTCCAATTCCAACCTCTCCCTTTTCTTTACAGTTCTTCCTCTCCTTTTGATTTTCTCATTTCACCTTTGCTGACAGCCTATGTATGCTTCAATCAGTTGGGCTTTTGTGAGGGTTCACAAAAATCTATAGAATAATGATGTTCAACCCTCTGGTCGAGTGGGCTCCATGAGTCTGCTGGCCTGGTCTGCAGACCAGATCATAGAATTATAGAAAATTAGGATTGGAAGGCACCTCAGGAGGTCATCCAGTACAACCTGTTTTTCAAAGGAAGACCATCCCCCACTAGATCATCCCTGCCAAGGTTTTGTTTAGCTGGGTCTAGGATGGAGATTCCATAACCTCTCTGGGTAACCTGTTCCAGTGTTTTACTACCCTACTAGTGATATTTTTTTTTTCTAAAATCTAACCTAACCTAACTTCCTTTGCTGCAGCTTGAGACTACTGCTCCTTGTTCTGTCATCTGCCACCACTGAGAACAATCCAGCTTCATCTTCTTTTGAACCTCCTTTCAGGTAGTTGAAGGCTGCTTTTAGATCCCTTCTCAGTCTTCTCTTCTATAAACTAAATAAGCACAGTTCTCTCTGCCTGTCCTCCAAAGTCATGTGCCCCAGCTCCCTCACCATTTTTGTTTCCCTTCACTGGAACATCTCCAATTTGTCTACATCCTTTCTATAACGGGTGGCCAAAAACTGGACACAGTACTCCAGATGTGACCTCCTCACCAGTGCTGAATAGAAGGGAATAATCACTTCCCTTGACCTGCCAGGAACACATCTACCAATTAGGGCTGTGCAAAGCTTCAGTCCCTGATTAAATTTGGAGGAGATTTGGCCCAATTTGGTAAATGACTCACCAACTCCAAATCAAATCAGGAGATCCTTCAATCTCTCTGAATCGAATCAGAAACTCTGAATTGATTTGGAGAGATTAGGAAAGGTTCGCAGATTTGGATATAGGCACAGCTTTAAATGTTTTTTCTACATACTTCTAGGTAGCATGCAGCTCATGAATGCTGTGATGCTGGGGCAGATGGAGTGTCCCACAGGAGCAGATGGTGGGGACAGTCCCCAGTGTGCTCAGCAGCAGACCCAGAAATAGACCAGAAGCACTTCCAGTCCACTTCCAGGTCTACCTGGGAGTGCAGTAGCCCCCCCCCCACCCCATGCCCCCTCAGCTCAGTGACTGGTGCTTCCTGGGTCTGGGGGGGCACCCAGGGTCCCCCTTTTGGCAGATTGCTGAGCCAGAGCACGTGGAGGTCTCCCTACAGTGCACTCCCCAGCAGACCCAGAAGTGGACCAGAAGTACTTCTGGTCCACTTCCAGGTTCACCACTGAGCATGCAGGGAGCCCCCCCCCCCCCCCCCACTCCTGTGGGATCTCCATCCTTCCCAGCATTGCAGTGTTCACAAGCCATGCTTGTACCTTGAAGTACATAGAAAAAACATTTAAAGCTGTATCTATGGCCAAATCACTGATTATCTGAATCAGCATTCAATCTTCAGATTCAGATTTGGCCAAATCAGGGACAGTGACCTGAATCAATGAATAAAATCATTGTCCCCAGTTTTGGCTGAATCCAAATTGAATACAGCCTGTTTCACACACCCCTACTACAAATGCAGCCCAGTATGCCATTAGCCTTCTTGGCAACAAGGGCACACAGTTGGCTCATATTCAGCTTACTGTCCATTGTAACCCCTGGGTCCTTCTCCTCAGAGCTGCTGCCCAACCAGTTAGCCCTCAGCCTGGTGCATGAGAGTCTTCTGTCCTTAGTGTAGGACTTTGTACTTGTGCTTGTTGAACCTCATAAGATTTCTTTTGGACCAATTCTCCAATTTACCTAGGTCACTCTCAATCCTAGCCCTACCCTCCAGCCTATCTACTACTCCCCCCTCAGCTTGGTGTCATCTGCAAACTTGCTGAGGGTGCATTCTATGCCATCTTTCAGGTCATTGATGAAAACATTCAGCAAAACCAGCTGACACTTGATACTGGCTGCCAACTAGACTTCAAGCCATTTATTATCTATACTCTGAGCCTGATGCTCCAGACAGTTTAAATCCACCTTACAGTCCATTCATCCAGCCCATATTTTCTTAGTTTGCCTTTGAGGATGTTGTGTTGTTGCACCAGATCCAGACTGGGGTCACTCACAAAGGCAATCTGGTGCATTGACTCAGCCTCCCATGCCAGATCCAGCTTCAGAGTAACCCTGTGTGCCAGATCTGGCCATGGAGTAAACCCATATAATCCACATATCTGGAAATTTGGCAGTAAAGGACTGGTGACAGCAGAGCTGCTTCCAGAGCTGTGGTAATTAACATTGCTACTAATTCCCTACTGCCAAATTTCGAGACTTACGGGGAGCTCCACAGGCTGGATGCCACTGTTCCTTGGGATGGAGCTTGAGTGCTACTACTATAGACTAGTTTGCAATATTCAAGTGAAAGGAGAAGCAGCCTGCAGACCTCCCTTGACCACATGCAATTAAAACCCTAATCAGTATAATTTATTTATAGTATTTCAGATTTCTCTTTTGGGGCATTCCCTATATTTTGTAGATACGAAATTCAGTACTGTGTATTGTTCATTCCTGTAAGCTTAAAATATGAAAGATTTACATGGTAAAAGGACTACATTTTTATTTGGGACTATTGAGAAAACAAACATTGATATAAAAATTGACCACAATGCTAGTTTTGTCCAGAACTTTGGATAATATCCTCCAACATACTAATGTGCAATAATCACCTAAGGATATAGAACATTAGATCTTTCACAGATAATATTCATCACAAACAATCTACAGAACAAGTAATGTGATAAAGACTAGAGATAGGGTTGAATCACAATGTTTGTTTCTGAATCCAAATAGCAAATATCTCAGCACCTAAACTGGTTCAGACAAGATTCAGTTCAAATACAAACTCTAAAAGACTGCCAGAGCGGTTGATGGCTTTATGTTATGCCTGAATAGAGGATCAAAACTCAGATAGGAAAACTTCAACCAAAACACAGAAATTTGATCCTCATTCCTCAGAATTTAGATATCTAAGATGCCTATCTGAGAAAGTAGAAATGTGTAAAGTAAAATTACTAGCGTCAGGTAAGTGCATGGTAAATCCTCTGGCCATTGTTCCTGGGTTTTTCCCTCCTAAACTCCAATTAAACAGGAAAAGGCATCAACCAACAAGCCTTTTGCCTTCATGTTCTCAAACTGGATTATGATACTGGATCCCATATTGGGATATCAGGGATATGATATTGCATATTATAATCCTATCAGTTGAAAACTCTAAATCTGCAGGGTTGTAAAGGGGAGGTACAGATAGAAAAGGATAAGCTCCGAAGATCTCCAAAAGATTGTTTTTCTTATCAAAACAAAATAGAAAAGTTCAGAGACCAAAGGTCTTTGTGCCCATCTACATGTCACTACCTTTAAAATAATACCACCACATTAAGAATGGTTTGATAAGGAAGCAGGCAAAGATTTTCATCAGAAAATATTTTTAATTAAAAGATTATGGGACCAATCATCCAGGCCTCCAAGGCGCACTCAAGTCTTATTAAAAATCAAGTGAAGTTCCTCATGTAGAAGTCCTACAAAACCAGTCTTATTATATGGCTAGTAAGTTATACTAGAACATTAGAAATTTAGTATCTGTACACCTTAAACTTGAACTGGGCTTAACTGAAGTTAAGTCAAATTATGCTGTTAACATCTTTGTCCATTCCTCCTTTCCATGCACTGTTGCACATACAGCCTTCTCTGCTCCTACACATTCCTTTCTCCCTTCAGTTAAAGAAAGCATAAATTGAAGGCTCCAGCAAACAGTGAAGAAATTGATTTGAACTCTACCTCCTTGTGTTGTACCTGCTGTCAATGGACCATGAAGGAGGCTGGAGAGAAGTACGCCCATGAATTTTTCACGTAACTATTTCCTGCACTATGGCACATTTCTTGCACTATGGCCCTCTAAATGGGGAGCAACTGCAGCCATCTTCCTACACAGAGGCAAATATGTTTGTTCCACATCCAGAATAGTGGACCTATTTTAGAACTATACCTCAACCTGACTGAACTATTGTGACCTGACAAAACTACAGACAAGGGTCTTACAGAAGTATAGGCTTATCAATATCTTGACTCACTTATATTTTCCATGTATTTTAAATTTTGTGGTTTGACAAACTGAAGATTTTTTCAACTTTATGCTGCACAATAAATGCAAAAGTTAGTAAAACATATATATATTGTCTTGAAAGAAAGGAGGTTACCACTTATAAATGCTACTTTTAGTCCCCCCAAAGCTGCTTGTATGATGACTGGCTATATTACAAAAAAAGGACATACAAGAAAGAGCATTAACACTTTATTGTCAAAGTGTTATTCTTAAAAAAGATAATAGAAAGCACAAGCTGGAAAAAACCCCCACTGAATAGGGCCATATGTAAATTAAATGAAAGCCTAGATAACTGAACAAATTAAATGAGAGATGAACGTTGACCAAGGCTACGTGGAAAAAAAATTAAAATGAACAACGTATAAAAACGAAAGTTAGCCATTCCAGCAAAGAGCAGTCACTAAAAATAAATTTAAACTACAAGTTCAAGTAACCAGTAGAAGCTTTATTCATTAAATAAAGCAACATGCCTAAAAAAATCTACAACAATTTTCAATATAACAAATTAAATTTCATAAGGGTTTATATTTATGTGCAAACAGCAGAAAGGCCAAAAAAAATTTCAAAAACATACAAGACATTTAGGGAAGAAAAATAATTGCATTCTGTGGATAAGCAAAACCTGAAAGAAAAATGGATGGGGGAAAAAAGAAAATCACACCTTAACTGTCATTCTTTCTCCAGCAATTAAAACAACCCCCAAACCTTTCAAAACAAAAATGCAGCAAAATTAATTTCTTAGGAAAGTTATGAAGAAAGAATATTGAATAGGAATTAATCTCCTATGAATTGTGACAGAATGTTTATTTCCAAATAGCTTCTTTTTAAAACCCCATTGTTTATTATCTAAGATCTATAACAGGTCTCTTAGGGAACTGCACAGGCTGGGATTTCTTAATATACCCTCTTTTACTTTTATTTTACAGGAATCATTTAGATCAAAAACATGAAGAGGAAGGGCATGAAGGTCTTTCTTTTCCCTTCTGATACCTCATGAGATCTTGCTGTCATTGAATTCCACTGGGAATTTTTTTCCATTGATTTTAACAGGAGTAGGAGTAAACCAAATCTCTGAGGATTCTCTGATTCTTTTAGTTTCTTCTTGCACTAACTATTTCAATCTCAGTAGTATGCTTTTGGGGCAATACAAATAATACATTAGAAGAATTTAACTTTTTATCATCTTTTAAAATCAATTTAGCTTGCATATATTTCACAATATGTACAAGAAAACACATTTTCTTTTCAATCTACTAAAAAAATCTGATTAACTGGCAGGTACAGTTTCACTATGCTCCAAGTTTACAGAAAAAAAATCAATCCATCCCAAAGAAAACCCATTTAACAGTAATGGTTTCTTCTGCCCCTCAAGTTTAAGAAAGTAAAACCTCTTACCTGAACTGGGAATAAACAGTAGCTAAGCCCACACAAACTTGAACTGAACAATGAATCAGTCTGCTACTGCCTGCCAAGTACTGCCTGCCAAGTGGCTGCATATAGTCCAGCAGTGGTTTGGTTTAAAGTGGCAGGCATAGCAATAATTGAAGCACTACAGGTGCAGCAGAAACTGAGGCAAAGTATGTCTTTGGCTGTCAGAAAGTTCTGCAGCATCTCTCTATTCACTACTAGTATGCTTACTGTAGAGACAAGATTCAAGAGTGTTTAAAAATTCACTGCTGTTTAAGGACTGAGCATGTCACTGTGTTTTGGACTGTGGGCTACATTCTGTTAAGGGGCCCTGATAGACATAAAATTAATGGTATGATGGGATGTGATGTGGGATCCCATCCATCATGTTTCCTTCTATACCACTCATGTATGGCTGGAGGGCAATTATGGCAATAAAGCATGAGATCCCATCACACCATATTGCTGGTGCAGTATGAGCCTTATCCTAGGCAACCCATTCCTGGGCAAATAGAAAGCTTGGCATCCTGCACTTTCATGGTTAGGAGCCCCAATGATTAGTTGATTGGAGCTCCCAGCTATGGGAGCAAACCAGGCACTCTCCTGGTTGGAGCCCTGGACAGCTGATCAGAACTCCAAGCCACAGAAGTACATGGTACACTCCCATGGTTGGAAGCTCCAATCCACTGGTGGGCATTCCCACCCTTTGTAGCACATGATCATCTTGAAATGTGTGCTCCAGAAGCTAGTAGTTCTGCACATACATTCAGTGTGCAACTGAGCCACTGTGCTGCCTCCAGACAAATGGCATGCAGTGGCAGAAGCCAGCCTAGCCTACCCACATCTCATACATGAGCAGTGGCTTTGCCCCGGCTCAGCAAGCAAAAGCAGGGCAAGGGGGGGGAGGGGGCACGTGCTGCCTGAAAACTCCTCGCCGCCCCTCCTTAGTCTCCACTCTGCCTCCTGCCCTGCCCTGCCCCGACCTGGAGGTATATCCCCACCCCACACACCCTGCCACTGCTCATCCAGAGGCAGCACAGGGGCTCAGTCTTGTGCCAGTCTTGCCTCATCCCCTTCCTGGGGCAGCACTTGCCCCAGCCTGGGTCCCAGCCCCAATCCCTCCCTCGCTGTGTGGGTGTTGATCATCCCCACAATGTCCCTTCCCTCCCCCCTCTGCCCACCACAAAAGACTTACTGGCTAGTGTCCAGTGTCAAGGACACTGCCTGTTTAGTCTATGGCGAAATCTTCAAAACAGCGCTGAATCTTCAGATCCAATTCAGCCAAATTGAATCGGGATAGTGATTTGAATTCCTGAATCAAATCACTGTCCCCCCGAATCAGCTAAGACTGAATCTGAAGCAAATACTGGCCACTTTGCACAGGCCTAACAGTCAGGTGTTCTCCATGCTGCAAGGGCACTGCTATGTTTTTCTTTCCCCAGTGGATTTTTTTTTTACCTCTGGATATCCAGGGTAACTTGTGATGTGCCAAAACATATATTGCACAGGCATTCCCCAGGGACAAGTAACTGTGGTGCAAGGTGTTCCACAGCTGCTTGTCCTGGAGAAACAAATATCCACACTCATTTGGATCCAACCTTCCATTCCATCTAAGTCCTGATTTAGTTTCCTAAGTCCATTATTATATCCAGCTGTTTACTCTACTTCTATTTTGTCTTAGGCTTCAGTTTTTGGTCAGTAAGTGTTGATGTCTCATTTCAAATATTTTTTTTATTTCATATGACCTATTCATCATTTGCAAACCTGCACTTCAATAACAACCCTACAAAGACATGAATAATATGCAATTCTTTAAACAAATGCCTTTTTATGTCAAATATCCACTCTTCTGGATTATGCTTAATATCAAGGTGTGTTTAGAATAATAATAAAAAGCTACCTTTTCTCTTCTTAATTCCTTTTCCCAAGGTTTGTTTTTGCAATATGGTTTTCTGATACCCTACTAGGAAAATTTTCAAATCTACAAGCCTGACAGCTAACAAACAATTGTGGTTGAACACCTCTTTTGTATTGAATCTTTGCCGTTGTGCATAAAAGAATGCGAAATTCAAGGGGAGAAATAGGAAGAGGAAGGATACCCTTTTCCTTACCTGAGATGAGTAAATTGTCTCCATAGCATTTTTTATTGGAGGATTTTTAAATGTCTTTTTCTTTAAAGCTCTGCTAAGAATTCACTACGGTGACCATCTCATCTATTCATAGAGCTTGTTTAAAATTAAGAGTGAACTATGTTTCTAGAACACTTTGATTTTTTAGTTTAATAGACAAAGATAATTCAGGTGTTTCTAAAGCTTTCTTCATAGTCTCTTCAACTGATTTTTGAGTGCTTACTTAGTATATGTTTACTTCATATATGCAAATTTACTCCCATACCACTACAAAGTGCTGATTCCCAGTTTCCCCATGGGACATAGCCTCTGCTCTAGCCTTGGAAAATTTTATGACTGTTGCTATTTTAAAGTCATTCCACATTATTTTTAGATGTTTTGCAACTTTATGAGATGTATAATTGGACGCTGAGGTGTCTGGATTCGTCAGATGAGGTTTATATACAAAAAACAGTCTTGAGAAGAATTTTAAAAAATTCTCTGAAACTTTTGTAAAAGATTTTCATCCCCCAACCTTCCCCCCAGCCCAAAAACTTTTAACTTGCATTATCTAAACTGTGTAATTTCAAGCTTTTTATCCATATAATAATAATGACTCACCAGATGTAACACATCTCCCTTAGTAGAGAGAGAGGTGGTGAGCCATGTTAGTTTGAAGCTAGGCACAAAGCAGGGCAGGGTGGCATCTTATAAATATGTTCAGAGAAGCACAAGCCTTTGTAGTCTTTGAAGTATTACCCTGCCCTGCCCTCAATCCTCACCATATAACTTACATAAAACATCTAGGCCCTGTCATATAAAATGTCTAGGATCTTTTCAGTTGTTGTAGGAAAAAGATACCTACCAAAATTACATAAGCAATACAGTGTAACTGCTAGCCAACAGATAATTTCTATGAATGTTTTGCATAGCTGTATACCCAAACTGTTCTTCATAGATGAATAAGACTGTGTTTCTCTTTCTGCTTGGAGTCACTAGTTTTCCTTCTTGAAAGAAAAAAATGTCAAACTGTTGTTCTTTGGGACTAGACTTAATATGACAATTCTGGTCCCAAATTCTGGCTTTGGGACCAGAATTGTCAAACTGCTGTCCTTTTGAGATCTCAGGATCTCAAAATTGTGCTGTTAGATGGGAGGGTATGACACAATTGCACACACAGAAAAATCAGTTAGGCACATACACACACACTACCAACTCAGGCACATGCACATCCAAGATTACCAGTCCAAGCACATGCACACCCATCACCAATTCAAGCACATACACACTATACATATGCAAAATTAGAGAAAAATCAGTTGTCAGTACCCACACAATTATATATATATTTGCCAGTTCACACACACACCACACACCTAGACATACACATAGGTTAGTTCCTAACTTGGGTGGTACGGTGAGTATGTGTGTGCTTGGGGTACTTGGGGTACCTAGGGTGCTTGGTGACTATGGGAGGGGGAATCAAGGGTAAAAGATTTCCAGAATGAAGGGAAGGAGGGAGATGGATCAGGGTTAAGATGAGAGAAAAAATAAGAGAGTGAAAGTGAAAGCTGCTGGGGCTGGGATTAGAACCAGCAGACCGGAGGGGAAACTGGGGTTACTTAAGATCAAGTGGCCCTGGGATTACTTGAGGTCACTGGGGCTTGGGGTTACTTAGGGTTAATGTGCCCTGGGGTTACTCAGGGTCACCTGGTACCAGGGTGGAAGCAAGAGGAAAAGCCCAGTGGCAAGGAAGAGATAGCCAGGAAACAGAGAGACAGAAAGCTGGGAGACAGGGCTGGAAACTGAGGCAGAAAGATGGGAGACTGGGGGGGCTGGAAACTGAAAGGCAGAAAGCCAGGAGACTGGGCCAGGAAACAGAGGCAGAAAGCTGGGAGCCAGGACATCAAGGAGGAGGGTCAGGAAGTCAAAAAGACAAAAACCCGACTCGGGGTTTCAAAATAACAGGTTTATCAAACAGACAACACACTACACAGCCTCACAAAGCAATTGGTTACTACACACACCCGAGCACTCCCATACTCACACAGTGGTAGCAGGAGAGAAAAATAGTCTTGGTGCAGAGACTGAAGTTAAGATGTGTAGGGACAGAGTCCAGGTCCTTTGCTTGGGGAATGGAGGTGGGTAATAGCTACCAATCCTGGGCTGTGAGTTGATCCTTGTTAGCCAGTTGGGGGTCTTCTCCAGCAAGGTGTTGTCCAGAGGAGATCGCCGGCAGGGCCTCTGGGTGGATAGGTGGTGTGGCATGGTGCAGGTCAAGATGGAGATGGTGTCCCACTGGGTCTGTCTTCACTACCTCTTTTATAGAAGCAGACCTTCTATGACCTTAGTGGTAGGGAAATGCCCAGGAAAGGGTCAGACCCTTGTGTACTGAGCATGTGCAGTCCAGGCTAGGGCATGTAGTTTCAGGTGTCTATTATGGTGGGTTGGCTGGTTTCTGCACCAGTGTTTGTCTTCCAAATCTTAAGCCAGGGAGGGTCAATAAAAGGTGATGGCTGGGTCGAAGAGTTGATGGTTCAGTCATTCAGAGGGAGCTATTTTTAGACCTACTGCCATTATCTGTCAATCACTCACTCATGAGTCATGAGTCACACACTTACAACAGAGTTACAATAGGGTATGCCCAGGCAGGTGACACAAAATGGAGACTTGACAGTACAAGATGGGGGCTTGACATGACTTATGCTAACTTACACATTTGGCCTAAATCATATAGTATCAGTAAAAATCAGTAAAATAGTAATATAAAACAGTAAAAATCAATATAAACATAATAATTATACAATATTAAACAGTGGATATCCATAACAGAGAACTTCTTTGCAAAGGACAGAAAAAAACAACAACAACTTGCTACCAAAATAAAATGCTAAAGCTTATCCTGTGTCTTAGCTTACTCATACTTATCTACAGGGAATAGAGAGGGAAAGAAAAAGTTGGGGAAAGGAGGGAATGTATTTTAAAAGGAAAAAAATAAAAATTGAGGGTTTAGCTACAAACCCATAACCATTAACTAATCATAAGTGGATCACTAATTATGTACTAGGAGTAAAACTCTCTTTGCCTCTGGCCATCTCTGCAGTATCATCTTTTTGAGGATTTATACTTCATTATCTTCACAATATAAAACTTGTGACTCTTGCATTTTATCAATAGACATGAGTAGCAATACATATATTTTTGTGTTAATGGAACAGGAATAAGACTCAAGAGACTTCAATGAATTTTTTTCAGGTCTGCCACACACATCCTGTGGTATCCTAAAGAAGCTATTCAATGTCTGGACTTCTATTCCCTATCTTAATGTGTAGAGTGAATATGTATTTATTGTCGTGAACATCTAAAGCATAGTTTTGTCACTTTTCATGTTACCCTAGAAATTAATGATTGGTTAAACTCCTTATCTTCATTGACAGGTTCTGTATCTAAGTCGGTATTCAAAGACAAAAATCATTATAAAATAAAGTGAATTGCTATGGTATTGCAACAGTTGCTCTAGTGAGAACAAAATGTAATTAATATTATGAAATAGAAGAATAACAGACATACCTCCTGAATCAAATATAATGCATCTTTGCTAATCCTTAAATATATCGAACCCTTTAATAACTTTCACATAGGTACCACAACAACAACAACAAAAGAATCATTCTACAAAATAACATTTCCTCTATTCCCCTATAACTTTGTTATTAAGGGAACTGGTATGTCCTTTGTATTCTGTGGGCAGTGGTAGTTTCCAGATGCAACAGATTGAGGCCCCTGGCAAATGTTACACTGCAGATTTGATTAGCCAGATAATCTTGTTTTAAATAGTAACCTAAACACATGTTCAGGCAATTAATGGTGCAATAAAATGGGAAATAAGCCACAAAATTATTCTACAAAATGTGAAATATATTTTGTGGCTGGTTTCCATTGCTCATGAAATTAAAGATGTGGTAAGGTTCTACCATTCAGTTTGATGCTAGCTGCATAGTGGGGATCTGGGACTGGCCCAAGTACAGTCCAGGAGTGGGGATTCACAATGGTCTGATTGTTGCAGTTGTGGGGATGAGACTGACAATGTCTCCAGTGTAGACTGAGGCTGAGACTGTCAATCAGCTGATTGTTGGTTCAAGCACTGGAACCCCAATGGAGTTTTGAAACATGTCTAGTGTTTTCCCAGGGCTGAGACCAACAATTAGCTGTTTGTTGGTCCCCGTCCCAGGACTGCACCGAAGTTTGAAACTCATTCTGATATGGTCCTGGGACTGATTATGATGTCACTCATGAGACTGTACTGGAGCTGGTTTGAGATTCCAGTGCAGTCCCAGGATTGGGATCAATAATCAGCTGATTGTTGATCACAGCCCTGGGAGTGCACTAGCTCACTGGATACCTGGTTTTGTATTTGCTAGTGTAGGGGGAGACTGGGATCATGATCCTGTGCTTCTTCTTTAGTAATGGACTGGAATTTGATACCTAATCTAGAAACAGTGCATCTTACCATGCATGTGTGGTTTGGCAGGAGGCATGATTGTTGGGATCCCATTATAAATGACACGTGACCTTGGCAGTTGGGGGGGGGTGTGGTGGCAGGTGTGTGGGCTGCAGCAGGATCATGGCGGCGGTAAGCAGGGAGCTCCCATACTCGCTGGCACTGTTGGTGGTGGAGGGGCGGCGTGGTGAGCACTGACCAGGAGTTGGCGACTGCTCGAAGATGCTGTCGGCAGTATTGGTGGCAGCCAGCAGTGATCGCTGACTGCCCAGAGACACTGCTGGCAGTGCAAGTGGTGGTGGTGGGGTGAACAGAGACTACCCACAGGCCAATAGTGTCAGTGGTGACTTTTTGGAGGGGTTACACTGTTATGCTCAGGGGGTGCAAGTGCACTCATGTGTACCTGCTACGCATCGCCAATGGATTCCATCAAACCATTAAATGAACAAGTGCCAAGGGCCTCAAAGATACATGACCCTACGATTGCAATAATATGACTTGACTGAAAAAATAGATCCTGACATTTCATTAGTTATCATTGTTTACCTTCCTTCCCTTTTAACCTTTTGTCTGTATAGCACTAAAAGCTATTTCACTTTTAGAGGGGGAATGATAAAAAAAATTTTAATAAATAAATATAAAATCCTCTAAAAATAAATTATCCCCATTTAAAACTATGTTGTATTAAATCAAGCATGTGATGACATAGTGAGGGTCTTAATGACATGCACTTGTATTACTGCAACAATTAACTCTAAAATGCCAGTATCACCCATAAGCGATATGCCAGCCTTAACTGAATGTAGCAAAGACCTCTTTCCTTATCACACCACTCCTACATTTAGTCTCCATGTACAGGAGTCTGAAGACAAGAAGTTTCACTATAGTATCACATTTGATTGAATATTCCATTCTTTCGAGGAAAAACACATATTACTCATCAATAATAAAATTAACATTCCAAAGTGCAGTTGAGGCCTTTATAGCATCTCACATAATGATGTACTCAGTACATAACCTGTTACAGAAAAAACAATTTTAGCATTATCTGAGAGATTTTTAAATGTTATTGGAGCACTTTTTCTTATCTTTCCATTTGAAAGGAAACTGTGAAACAAGGCACCTAATGTAATTAATGCACTTCGAATGCAGCTAGTGAGGGCTACCTGAGAAAAAAGAAAATATGTTAATGGCTTGAAAAAGCACCTGCAGTACTTAGATGTGTGTACAATAAGTCCTGTTAGAACAATGGGATCGCCTCCTTTTGAATGCCATGAAGCTTCTATTTGTATGGCTACAAGGTATAAGAAAAGACTCTATATAACGCCTCTTAAGCCTATCACTGGTCTAAGACTCAATATTGCCCAGGATATTGAAAAAAAAAAAGGAAACAAAGAAAAAGGACCAACAGATTGATTTAAAAAAAAAAAGTGGTAGTAGTTTTGAAGCTGTTCAAGGAGCCTGAATGTTATTTTAAAATAAGAAGATTAGTGGGCAGACTGCAGGTGATTAGGCAACAGTGTGACAAGTATAATTTACCACACACTCTTCCAATGTTTTATTTGGATCTACAATTATATATCAGCATTACATATGCTATATATGTGAATATGAAATACATCTACATACAAGTTTTCTTTCTTTATTGAAAGAATATGATTCTTCTTGTAATTGCTAAGACAAAGGCATCATTAACTAGCACATTAGAGTAATCTGACTCACTCCTCTCCTTTTGTGTTTAAAGAGTTCATTACATTCTTAATGACCCTGACCAACAGCAACACTAGGTTCTCTCTCAAGGGGAGGCCAAGAATTAAGTTGCTGGATCTGATTTATGCACTTATTGTACATAATAGTGGTAAAAGTCCAACCATTTAACATACAGGGAGTTTGAAACATTCTCATCCCCCATTCCGCTTCATTGATTGTACATTTCAGTTTCTATCAGGTTACAGTCTTTCAGATTTAAGGATAAATTCTCAAGAAAATGTTATGAATTAAATGCAATTAGAGTCTTACTTAATTAAACAAAGAAAAAAAATACAGGACATTTTTACCGTTAGGACATTTATAATTTCCAGTAACTTATTGGATAAGGCAGGTTAGAGCTCAGAACAAAACACATATGTACCCCACTTTCTCCATAAATCTACCAAAGCTCCAAAGTATGTATTCTATTTTTCTATTCTCTCTTAGAAACATTTTATTTTACTTTTACATTTTGGAGCTAGTTTAGTTTTTTATTACTCTTTTTTATTAGTGCAGACCCAGGGGGGCAGCCTGTTTCAGCAGAGCTTGGCAGATGAGGTTATCCATCTCTTATCCATCAGCAGCATTACTTTAGAACATAATATGAAGAACAGTATGAATTGATAATGAGTCTCCTATCACACAGTTGTGCGCTACTAGTGTATGGTATTATAAACCAGGATCAATTTAAGTGCTTTTTATTTGATATTCTATGGGAAAGAAAATGTATACACATCCCAAAAGTCCTAATTTCACAGTTGTATGGATATAAAGTCCCAGTTGTTTATGTGTGGTGCTATATGTGAACTTATGCTGAACTCCTTCTTGGAATTGATAAGTAGTTGACATTCTATACTGCTGTAGCATCACTGAATGGTGATTACCACAATGTGAAGATATATCATTCAGACCTACTAAATATCTAAACATTTGCTAATACAAATATAATCCAATTTATAAAGGTTTCATTTACAGTTAATTAACACTCAAATCAAATCATATGATCATCTCTGCTCCCTTCTACCATTATTTGATCCCCTTACATCATCCCTGAAACTGTCATTCCTCCCTCCAGCTCAGTGGCATCACTTCTTTCACATTTCTACTGTGATCTCAACTCTCCCATCACTCAAATAATATGCCCGCCATGATTCCCCTTAAAACATGCTACTTCAACCGGGCTCTGCAGCATTTGTATAGATTGGGTGCTTCAGTGGGGCTTTTTGGTGCTTTTATCTAAATCTGAGTCAATCAGCTATTAGATAAAAGCACCAAAAAAGTCCTACTAATGTGCCCGAACAGACTTTGGGTAAGCTGGGTCCAAGTACTATGTGGCTCTTGTGGGCATGTGCTGGGCTCAGTGCAGGAGCGTGTGGAGTTTAAAGTGCTGCTTTGTTTTTTGTTTTTAATGTTTGCAAACAGCCAAAATCTCTGGTTAGTGCGTTAGTGTTTTTTGTTGGTTACCACTTCGGTTAGGGATAGAAGTTACATATAAACCAGTGTAAGTGACTGGAAACTGATTCAAATCTGTAACACAACAGAAGTTCAGGGCACATAAACCATTTTAGAAATGGCTGAAACCAGTTTAAGAAAAACCTGGATGGATGTAGCATAACACTGAACTGATTTAGGTTAAATCAGTTTATTGAACTTCTGTCTCAGATCCCCTCCAGATTCAAGTCAGCTCACAGTCCCCCAGCATCCCAGGATGCTTTGAACCACCTCTGCAACTGGTAAGCTGTGGCCTAACCTGTTTGCTCTAGCTGATCAGGAAGGCACGTTCTAGCATCTCCCAGCTTCTGGCCTAGGCCACTGACAGCACGTGTTTGCATTTCTGGAATCAAAAGTTAATGTCTATTCACTTTCTCATTGATTCAATCTATGCATCTTGCACTAACCTGCAAAGGTTGAATTGGTTCAGCCTCAAGTTTTTTGACTGTCTATGCTTAGCCTAGGGGGCTGCCTGTTAAACATGCAGGGTTTAACACCATTTTGATGTGTCCAGTTGTGCCAAGTACTGTATAAGTGCTCTATGGATTCCACTCTAGGATTAAAGTGCCTCAGAGTTAGGTGCTACAGTGTCTATCTTTTAAAGACCTAAACCAAAGTCTCTTACAGCAATGGCGAACTAGTAGAAGAGTGATTGTCTGAATGAGAGAAAGAAGTAAGAGATAGAGAAAATAGAATGGCATCACTGTTGATTTAGTTTTACACAAATAACAGTAGGCATCATTTTCAAGTGTGAAGCATTCCTCTGTAGGCACAAAATAAAGAAAAATATGATAACTTCAAGCCTTCCCTGATTCTGAAATTCTAGTTATTTCTTAGATAATCATGCACACCCCAATACAGATCTGTTTTAAAAGCACTTCACTAATGCACCAATGATCAATCTAGCTGCTACTCATAAACAGTTTGACTAACACAGAAAATAAACTGTACATCTCAAATAACTGGCACTAGAATAATTTCACTCCATACCCACAGAATCCTGGAAATATCATAAACAAAACTGTACGTATCATAGGGATACCTGTGAGACTTCCTGCTGCGATGAACTACACTGAGCAATATTATATAATCATTGTACATTTGCTGGTAAGCATAGTTGGGGAGTTCTGCCTCAAAAATTAAGACACAGTGCCTACACAGCATAATATGAAAAATCATGCAGAGGTATACATCCAAACATTAAACACGCTGCTAGGTGCACACAATTCTGTAAACCAGTCCAGTGATAGTAGCTTAAGCCCAAGAATCAGTATAGCTTCATGAATATGGCAGTCTACCTGGGTTAACGCATCTCACTACAATAATTAGCCCAAGCAGTGTACAAACCTGGCATGGCTCTGCTGGTTCCATTTCATAATCTAGCTCAACCATCTCTTCTTGGTGCTGCACAATATCATGGTACTATACCCACTAAAAACCCTGCACATCTAGCTGTGTCTCAGATAATGAAAGACACCAGAACAGATCAATGATAAATTCCTAATTCTTTGCTCAGCTTTTAAGCCAGCCTTCAAAGTGGGGCTAACATATTGAATGAGCTTCATATTGTCCTTGTACTTGGAAGTAAATCTCATCTTAAAACGTAAAGATATATTTATGCCATAAAATTGACCAGGCAAGGTAGCAGTACCCAGAAATATGTTGCAGCGCTTTGCGTGGTCTGTCTTTGAACTGAAAGCAATGTGGCTACAATCACTCTATGCTGCACCAGAAGTGCTTAACATTGGTGAAAGTATGCATTAATTAACATAACTCCAGTAGCACGTACCACGCAAATACAACTACATGATTTCTGGTTCAGAGGGTAACCTACACAAAGCTATCTGGCATATGTGAGGGTGCCACTTCTTGAAGAAGTAGGTTTTTGCAGCAAACATGCTCTAAAAGGCTTTGCTTACAAGAGGAAAAGGCCCAAACCAAGAGTCACTCATCACTAAATCTTAATGGAGATGCAAACAGTTCATCAAAACTGAGTAGAATCAACATCAGTTAAATCAAGGGATGGATCTCTTGTCACTTGGGCGAATCAGATTTGTTTTTCATGCTTACTCTCCACTTTTATTTTGTAATTAAGTTTCTTAATATTTTTAAGACAGTCTTTCCCTTCAAGTGTTTCTAAAGTCATCAGTCATATAAATCTCTTTCGAGTAATAATTATGAATGAAAAATAAAGCAAGAATTGATTTGATCATTTTATATGTTTATGTTGATGCATGCATATATTTTTATGTAACAGTGTTCACTACCACATTCTTCATTTGAAGATTCAATTCAACATCAATTAATAAACAAATATTACCATTAAGTTAGCATATCCTCATTGATTTGCAGGGTAAAGCAAGATAAGACATCTGTGAGTATAACATGGCCATGTTTTAATTTTGATTCTTTAAGTTTTTCATTTCCCATTTCTTCTTTTGAAAACTTAAAAAAAAGTGATTTATTTAGAAAATGTTTTACACATAAAAAATGGAGTACTATATAGTTTATTCCCACCTTGCCTCTGGCTGAAAAAAATCAGGTGATAAAATGCATTGAAAAAGATTAAGACTCAAGTACTCTAGCTCAAAAGAATCACTGAGCTAGGAAGCTGATCTCATTGCCCCATAAATAACTCAGTATAAGGAATAATTAGGAATATTAATCAATGCAGCACATTCTACAGAAAACTGCAACATGTCACTCTCACATTCCATGTATGCTTTGATAAGTCATTTGGAAAGGGAACAATATGCTTCCACTCCTCCCTGGATTTTAGAATTTTTTAAAGTTTTAAAATCATCAAACACACAAAATAATGGAACTCCTAATTTACTCTAAAGGTTTTTTTGGCATTTTGTTAGTGGAAGCAACATTTTAAACAAGATTTTTTTTAGAGGCACAAATTGTTATAGTTTAATATCAAATGTAGTTCAGTGAATCTCCACATCTAAAAAACAATTTGTAAAATGCAGGGGAAAGATTGTTTTAATACAGAAGAAAATAACTCTAAAAAAATTAATTGGGTTATTTAAGAATTCATTATTTGCATTTTTACAATTTAATTGTAACATGAAAGATGCATTAATGAATGATTAAAAAACAGATACTAGTTGCAGCCAGTAAGACATATATATTCAACTTAATTCAGAAAAAACAAACAAAAAACAAACAAATATAACCTAGTCCTGTACTAATAACATCTGAAGAATGGATTTTTTCTTTAGAGATGTTACCTTAGCATTAGGAAATAAGAATATATTATTGGTCAAATATCGTCTTAATATTAAGGAAAAAATAGTGTTTTTTATTCCAGCTGAATCTGATGGAAGAATGTGTGTTCTCTCCTTAATTTCTTTAATGAGAACTGAAACTCTGCTCACTCAGAATTTGCTGCTAACTATGGCATAATTTATGCCCTGCTTTTTTATGAGGTTGCTAAGGTAGTAGGGAGGGAATAAAAAGCCTTCTTTCTTGCTTGATCTATTTAAGGCATCCAGAATAGAAACCTATGCTTACTGGGGAGATATAAAGCAACACCACACAAGACATATGGCTACACTTTCTATGGGTCAGCCAGCTAACCAGAATGCAATGTGATATACCCCTCAAAGGAGAATAATGTATTCTCTCTCCAGCATGAACAGGTAACTCTAGAAGGTATTGTGCCTCCTGGAGCCAGAAGTGTTACACGGAACATATGGGCAAAACTGTTTAGTCATTTAGTCTAACTGCTCTTGCTAGGGTAGATTTTAAATGAGCCCATGAAGCACTCCCTGGGAGGGGAATCAATATACTTTTTGTGGAGGAAGGTAGCAGAGGTACTATATGAAGAGAAGAGAACAAAGACCAATCATAAACCGAAAAGAGGGTATTAACACACATGGCACTCCTCTATAAGTCTCAGTAAACTTCTTATCTCAGTTTTTTCTAATGTGGCATTACCTTGCAACCAAATACCAGATTCACCTCTATTTTCAATGCTTTACACAGTGCAAAGAAAGTCAACCCAGTTAAATTTCAAAGCAATAGACACACACAAGTGAATCCAACTAGAGGCGTTCCTCAGCATCTGTCATATGTTCTACAATAGATCATTAACAAAATGACTTTGTCTGATCTTTACAAAGAGTTTTAGTGTCTACAATATTTCAGTATGGCTTAGTATTTTTTCAAATGCAATTTTACACCCCATAGGGTAACAATGTATGGGCAAGTAGGTCCTAGGTTCTGCCTAAGGTGGTAGGAGTGGGGTTAATAGAGCTAGGGGCATGTCTCACCCTGCCATCCTCTATTCTCCACCTCTCACATTGGGAACTTTCTTCACAGCTGACCTGGCTCCAGGGAGGGCAGAGCAGCAGCAGATGGAGGTTTGCTGCTCAGGGGAGCAGGAGAAGATATTATCTCTTATTTTTCCATCAGAAAAAATTGGTATTGAAATGGTCATTTGACACAATGACCACTAACCTCCCTTCCCTCCCCTCTCCCTCCTCCTCCCCACCTTACAGCAGCAAACCTCTGGCCACTGCTCATGCATTGTGCACTGGTACCACCCAGGATGTAGTACTAGCCAGTTATGCTTTAGCTTCTCTCTTAATTAGTTAACTGAACCTTCATTTCTGGTCTCTGATTATTTAGGTTCAGACTTCTCCCATCCAGAAATTAAAAATATTAGCCTCAAGGAGTGATGTATATAGTATCCTTCCATTCTGCCGCTTCTAAAATTTAGCTAAAAGCTTTAGGTGTTGCTGCTGCTGCTACTGCCTTTCATTCTGCCTTCTTTAATTGCTCTTTCCTGTTGCACTACATAGTGAATAATAATGCATGACCTTTTACTTAGTTCTGCTTATACATTGTACTTGGTGGAAGTTCTCCCAATTATGCAGACTACTGTAGACAGATTTCATTGCTGACATTTCTATGGAATCTCATAATTTTTGCAACATTTTCACTTCCCTGTGAAAAAAAATGGGCAGAGAGAACTTTTTTTTTCTGCAGTTTTTGTTGCATAGTACTTCTTGTCATTTCTATCCAGCAGAACTAGAGAGGCATTAATCTGCTAGCTTCACAGTGCAGTATCAAGTATTTTATCAGAAAGATTTGAAGCATATCCAAATTCAAGCTCAAGGACAAGGATATGGATTTAGAGAACTGTCATTTGTTGCTTCAGGCTATGCTTTTGTTTGCATGACACCTTCCCTGTATGTTCATTACCATACTTTTATGTTGAGTTACCAGTGTGAACAGACATCCTTCCAGTCTGCTGATTTCAGGACTGGTTTTGAACATATTCATTTAGCAGAGATAATCTCTAGGACCAAGCCAACTTTTGTTATATAAAGTGACCCCACCCACAGCAAAACAGCAACTAACCTGAGACAAATGTTATGAAGACAGGAACATTAATTATGCACAACAATAAATAGACTTTTTTATACCAGAGCAAAGAACAAAACTAACATGGACATCATGATTCAAGGTAAGCTATCCTTAAATAATATTTGTAGCAGGTTGAAAGCATAGTAATTAAATACAAACATTACAATATACTCGAGTTTGAGTAATATGCTGAGTAGCCTACATGAAAGTAAAGTAAACAACAAGATTGCCATGTGTTAGACAGCATGGAAAGGCATCTATTATTTTATTCAATATGTAGGCTGCATACCATCTCAAACATAGCAAGACATTCACCCTACTGAGATTTATGTTTACCTTCATAGGGTCTCTTCATTTCATTTGCTCAGAGGTTACTCTACCAACTTTCTTCTGAACTGAGTACATGAATTCTTTACACAGTCATTTTTCAGAGGGTCAATATTACAACCTCAAGGTATGTATGTTCTATTACATTTTGGTGGACTCAGTTCCGGCATCAGCACTACTTAATATAAGAGGCTTTGGCAGAATCAAATCTACAATGATGATGAAGTCTATTCTAGAAAGGAAGTCTAGTTCTGTGGCTAAAAGAGTATTTACTCTAATGTGATTGAAGCACCTCATTTAACATATAATAATTTATTAATTAAATAAGAGCTTCATTCTTCAAGGAAGAAGGCAGGAATGGGCTCTAGTAATATGAAATCCATTGGTCATTGAAAGTGGGAGTGGAAGAAAAGTAAATTCTTATACAATGTACAAAATGTTTGGCAGAGCTCCTCAAATTATTGCATTATTCATATCTCCAGCTACTTTACGTTGATTCTTAGGAAGCTTCCTGACTAAAATGTAGTATTTTTTCTCTGAACATTATTATCTGTAGTATTTTACATCAAAGTGAAGAGAAAGGCAAAATGTAATCCACTAATCAACCCTAAAAAGTGAGCTTGCCACACTCATGCTCATATCAATCCATTTTCTTAGACCACTGATCCTGATCCAAAGGGAGATTAAAGTACTGCCACACTGTACCTTACAGTGCCTAACTTTTACTAATTCCTCCCCCCACTCCTCCTGCTAGTCTTGGGTTAAACGTGTAGACTTTTTATACAGTAAGTGGGATGGACAAAAAAACCAGCATACTAAGTGGGGAGCAATATAAACTTGCCCTTTAGGAAACACTGGGGAGGGCTGCATTTTAAGCTCTGCTTTAATCAGTACTCCTAAGAGGTCATTCCCTTCACTTGCAATTCACAGGGTTGTGAACTCTCAAGTGTTTCTCCTTCTTTCTTTGAAAAATGGAGCTCCGTTTACACCTCCATTTAAGAAAAAAGGCTATCATTTCCTGATAAATTTTCTCCTTTTTTCTGGTATGTTTCAGGTGTTATCTTAAATATAAAGCAGTAAGATTTGCTTAAAATGCTTATATTTAGTTCAGAAGTCCCCTCTATCTCTATTTGGCCCAAAACTTAAAGGGCTTTAGAACCCCATAAGGGAACAAGACAGCAGATTGTCTTCGAGGAAAATCTGGTAATACCAGGCTCTCACAAATGCAGAAAGATGTTCTCATACTCCCCCTCACCATATTGAACTACCACTTTAGGATTGATGCACCCCAGAGGGTTGCCTTTCATGGGGGGTTCTGAGGCCTGCCATTTCAGGTAGAGACCAAAGAACCACAGAGCATTTATCTTAAAAGCATGGTTCATCTATTTTACCCTGGTCCTCCTACTCCAGCTTCACTGACAGCTTTCCAGCTGAAGATCCCTTTCACTAAGGATGAATACTCCAGTCCAGTATCAGTAGAAGAGGGTCATGATAAAGTCTGGATGCTGCTCTGGCTATTGTGTTCACCAACAGTGCTGCCTTCTCATAATGACAAGCTGGGCTGCTGTCCTGGTATTGGTTATGTAGCTGGTTCACGATAAATTTGTATTCACAACCAGCACCCTTTTGCACTCATGTATTTTGAAACAGAACAGCAGCTGTCATTGCATTTTGTGAAAAACATGATTTAGAAGGTGTGCTCTGACTGTACCATGCTCCCCAAAATGAGATGAGTGAATGAACACTTGGTATATGGATTTTTAACAGAGCTTAGGTGTGAACTGGATCTGAAAAGCTCAGTGTCTATCAGGGGTAAGTTGATTTTGGGCTGAAACAGTATTTTAGGCTCTTGAAAAAAATTGAAGTGCCTTGGGAGCATATACATCTCCAAAGTGAGGCAACATTTGACCTCTGAGGTCTGAGGGGTTCAGTTTTGTACTTAGAGGTATAAAATCCACTTAAGTCCTGACTGGCTGGGAAGCAACTTTGCAGAAAAGGACCTGGGGCTTACACTGGACACTTAGCTGAATATGAGCTAACAGTGTGTCCTTGTTGCCAAGAAGGCTAACAGTGTAGTGGGCTGCATTGGTAGGAGTATTGCCAACAGGTCAAAGGAAGTGATTTTTCCCCTCTGTTCAGCATTGGTTAGGCCACATCTGGAGTACTGTGTCCAGTTTTGGGCCCCCCACTACAGAAAGGATGTAGACAAATTGGAGATGGTCCAGCGAAGGGCAACAAAATTCATGGGGTGGCTGTGGCACATGACTTCTAAGGACAGGCTGAGGAAACTGTGCTTATTTAGTCTATAAAAGAGAAGACTAGGGATCTAAAAGCAGCCTTCAACTACCTGAAGGGAGGTTCAAAAGAAGATGGAGCTAGATTGGTCTCTTCTATTCAGTGCTGGTGAGGCTGCACCTGGAGTAGTGGGCCCCCACTACAGAAAGGATGTGGTCAAATTGGAGACAGTCCAGTGGAAGGCAACAAAAATGGTGAGGGGCTGAGATCACATGACTTCTGAGGAGGGGCTGAAGGAACCGGGCTTATTTAGTTTAGAGAAGAAGACTGAGCAGCCTTCAACTACCTGAAGTGCGGTTTGAAAGAGGATGGAGCTAGACTCTTCTCAGTGGTGGCAGATGATAGAACAAGGAACAACAGTCTCAAGTTGCAACAATGGAAGATTAGGTTAGATATTAGGACAAATTTCCCCACTGGGAGGGTAGTAAAACACTGGAACAGATTTCCCAGAGAACTGGTGGAATCTCCAGCCTTGGAGGTTTTCAAAACCCAGCTAGACAAAGCTTTGGCTGGGATGATCTAGGTGGGGGTGGTCCTACTTCGAGCAGATGGTTGGATTAGATGACCTCCTGAGGCCCCTTCCAACCCTAATTTTCTATTATTGTAAAGTCATGACATGTTTCTCTTACTTTGCTTATCTTCAGATACAACAGCATTCTAACAGTTTTTGTACACACAGATCAAATGCCAGCCTCCACAAAGAAATACCTCTCCCCTCCCAAATACAGTTTATGTGCATGCATGCTGTTTCAAAATGAGGCACACACCTATACAGAGAAAGTTTGAAGTAGCTGTGGAGTAAGATTTTCTAATGTACCTGTGTAACTTAAAATCTGAAGCTCCTTGACTGCCCTAAAGATGGAAACAGACATAAGCTTTTGTTATCCTTTGTGCCACCATAAGTTACAGCCATACAAAGACCAAGAAAACAAATTTCCATGCCCTGTGTTATACCACAAATGTCAAAAATCTGTGGCCAAGACAAGGTGATATAAATTTGTGGTGCTATTTAGCTGCAGATGTCTATTTGCTTTGGGATGGGAAAGCCTGGACAGCTCAGAGCTGCCTACACTCTCCAGCCATCCCAAGCATGTGGTCCCAGGCAGGAGTTTGAGGGGACCTGATTGTATGCACTCCAGGAATTCCCTGCATGGTATGTCCTAAGGCATACAGGACTGAGCCTCTTAATGCTTGGGAGAAAACATCACCTGTTGTCTCTCAAGATCACTGGGCAGGAGAGTGGGTAATGTCTTCTACCCAATGAAGTGTATCAGCTATGCCAGAACACATGCCGACACAGCTAATTCACATCATTTGGTGACATACATTTCTGACTTAAGATAGCACCTTTTAATGAGACTTCAGCTCTTCAGTCTCCATGTTGACTTTAAAAGTGTTACTGCTTATCATTACAAAGTTATTTGAACAGTACTGTAGCCTATTCCCATTCTACAAATGATAAGATTAGATTCTGGCCCATATTCTTGGCCTGAAGGACTTTAAGAGTCTGCACTTTTCAGCTGCCTCTCCCAACCTTAATTGCTCCTTCGATATTTGTAAAAAGAAATAGCAAGACACTAACTAAGCTGCAACATAGGATGTGATCTTGGGAAACACATATCAATCCAGCAGTGCCCACAAACAAAGAAGAAATTCTAAGAAAAGTATAAAAATCCCAAGATATTGTGCAACAATAGTGGAATTCCCACAATTCATTATTTGCAAACATTATTATTTTTAATTGATTTTTCCCCTGAGCAGCTGAACATACAGATGCCTCAGATTATGAACATTTTAACCTGATATCATCCATGTGCAATAAGAAGATATTATTTTCATTTTATAGAAGGCATTATCAACAAAAGGCTGAACAACATGTCTAAAATGTAATTTATTCATCTCAGAATGCATATTTACCTTGTAGCTAGTCATTTACAAAACAACAAAAAACCTGAGCTCATAACAACTGAATGAGAGTGAAATTGACACAAACCAGAACAAAGCATAAGTGTAATGATGCAGCAAATCTAATACAAAAGTGTCTTACTCTAATTGAAATATTTATCCCATATTTAGTGAAGCAGCTGGAATATATTTCTTTCGGGTTTTTTGTGTGTCAACTACATTCTGTGCGTAGCAAAACAAAACAAAACAAAAAACCCCAAACAACCCCTCCCCCCATGATTTCATACAAAATAAGAAATTCAAAACAGAGTGAAAAGAGGTAAAACTGTAACAAACTCTGAAGATAAATTATGGAACTCTCAGCAATACCTATACAGGGATGGAGGGAAGGAAGACAGGTCCATTAGAGCCCACTAACCTGTTGGCCTAGTGTGGTTTAAGCATATCAGCTTCTTAACCAATGACACACAAAGGAGTCTGATCATTGTCGACTCCCCAGTCTGAATGTCCAGGAAGTAATTTATAGCTGAGCCACCTTGGGGCAGCTTTTGGAATTAATCCACAGGAGTGCTTCAATTCACGTGTCTGCAGAAGTAATAAAACACCTTAACCACACTGCCATTGCACTTTTGTACACCAAAAAAATTGACCCAAGGTCTTCCTACATCATGTTATTTACGTTTTTCCTTTAAATTCCATTAGGCACATGTTAAAGTTTTGAGAGTCTATAAACATTGAAGAAAAATAGCCTGCATTCAAAAACTTGTCTGATTCTATACAGCTATACATTTGCTCTAATAAAAGATATTACCCTAAGAAATCCTTTCCTGTTACATCATTTCTGGACCACCTTTCCTCTCACCTCATTTCTGGACCACCATCGCTATTATCACAATTGCTAATCTGCTTTTGCCACAATATTATGAGAGCAGTATTATTGCTCTCCTATCCATCGTATTAACGACAATAATAAAACTTACAAAGGCTGGAGTCTTTCGTTTACTAAGGTAACTGTACTTGTTTAGGTTGATGCTATGACCTCTAGTGCATTAAAATGTACTCAGAGTGTAGTTTTGGGAATTATATTCCACTGACATTTGTTTTTCAACTCCTAGTACCATACCATCCCTCCTTAACTATGTAGCATAGTCAATATATATTATATATTGCACTGTTAGTATGTCATCGATTGTCAAATTTATTGAGTTAACAAGTAAGAAATATGTCAGGTAAAATCTTAGTAGTTGCTGCAAGGTTCTCTGCAGCAGATGTTTAATAGCTTCGCATACAGTCAGAGGATTTGTTTGGAGACTGCTCTGGAATTAATGGAGTAAGATATTCCTGCTCTACAGTTTGAGAATACATTACATTATTCTTATTTACTACATACCAAGAGCTTTCAGAGTTTTAAAAGAACTGTATGAAAGGTACTGAAAAGAAAGAAAATAATTTTCAGAATACATGTAAATAAAGCATTTCTGTTTGTATGTGCTGCAGGAGAAAACAGGCGAAGTGAGAAATGTATCCTGCTTTAGCTAAGAAATGCAGGTTCAGAAGGTTACTAGAAGGTTGCTATGTCTTTGCCACCTTTTCTCCTCTGATTGGCTTATTAAGAAATTAAATGAACATGAGAAAAGAAAAAAAGCTATCCACTGAACACTTCACTCTATGAATATGTATATTCCCAGATATATCAAAATAGAGAGAAAGATTCATAAAGTTATGAATATGTTTAAAGATAAGCCATTCACAGTTTCAAACATCACTGGTGATTTTTAATAACCCACTTGCCTCCCCTGAAACGACCTAGTCTTCAGAGAGCAAGTGTTCACTTCTTTCTGAAATACTATTCCAATGAGGAAGCAAGTTGCATACCTAAAGTTGCAATACCCCAAAATACTTAAGCCTTTTTGCTAATTTAAAGACTAATAAGATATACACATGCAGAATTCACAGGAGAAGCAACCACAGCGCACACAATGTTCACACCTCCCTGTGTCAGCCATAGGCCAGTGGAATGTCCTTAGCAGAGAATACAAAACACATTCCTTTACAAACACGATTTTAAGAAATAAGTAAACTTTTTAAATATCATACTCATGCTCTGAGGATATGCTGAACTAATATTACCAACAGAGAGAGCAGAAGAGATTGTTTGGAGGCAGGAAGTGGAAGAAAAGACCCTTTCCTGGGTTCTTCATAGTGTATAAGGGAAATGGGTGAGAAGGGGAAGGAGATGGTCCTCACTAAGGCTGCTCTCAGAAGAAATGAGGTCTGCCATGGCTCTGAAACAGTCACTTTGGTATAGAATGATAACAATCAGCTCTCTCCACTGCCTCCAAAAGAAGAAAGCAAGCCCAGCTGCAGACACTGTTCTCCACAAGGAAAAAAGGGGAGTCAATCAGAGTGGGCTGGATCGGTACATGTTTGATTGAGCTCAAGAAAACAGCAACCCTTAGAACAACTCCAATGCTCAAGGCATGCCCATTTCTTTCTTTTCCTCCCCTCTGAGAAAATATAGTAACAGCCTAGCCTGCTTTCTCTTCACTGTCCCATATAACAGGAGGCCTGTCAGCTTCCTTCCTAGGAATCTGGCTCTGCTTGTTTAAGCAGAGAGAGTCACTCAGGCTTCCAGAAACGCTGGAGAAAGTGCATCTCCTTGTTGCCCTGCCCCTGCCAGCTGCTGTTTCCTGTGCTGTCATCTACAACAGGTCAGGAAGGAAAAAAACAGCTGCAATAGGGAATAAGACACCTGAGAGGTCTGTTGACCTCTATAGTTAGATTGTATAATGGTTCTGACACATTACGTCTATTGCCCAATTAACTGTTTAAGTGCACAATAAAACCAGACATGCTACGTATGTAAAAGAATTACTGCATGATAAAAATGGCCGGCCAGCCACAAAGATGTTACTTGAAAAAATGTAGATTTTTGTAGCTCTTTTCTATCAAATGTAATTTGTTAATGTGGCATGTAACATAAAGGGTGATAATGATAAAGGGTGATAATGTGTGATGAGGTCCTCCAGCATCCCAGGGTGGACTACTTGCTGTCCCCTTCTCCCCTTTCTTGTCAGGGGAGACTTTGTGACTCATGCTGAACTATGCTCTCCCCCAGGATGCCTAAGCAGGAGATGTCATGACTCCTTGACACCCCTTCTTTTCCAAACTCAGCTTTCAAAACTACTTCTTTGAGGAGTTATTATCATCAGGGATCCTGTTTTTCTCCGATTAAAAAAAATCCCCAATTTTTAGTTAAAAAAGTAAACAAAAATCCACATTTTTATGTGATCAAATATATTAGTGGTGTTTCATTTTGATCATGGGAAAATGTGGATTTTAGGCTACTCTTTTAAACAGAAAATTTTGGATTTTTTTTAAATCAGACAAAACCAGAATCCCTGATATCACCTCTTCCTTTGAGAATCAAGGTATAAACAGACACTCAACATGACATACTTTACTTACAGAGAAACAGTAATCTGAGGGAAAGAATTTGTTTGGAAAGCTGATTGTAGGGACAAGATGGGCAAGAGAAAAAAAAACACATACACAGAAGCACCTCACATACACAGAAGCACTTCTCAGTCCTGCCATTCCTGCCTCCCCCTGACCTTTGCATGCAACTCCGCTGCTCTGCACATATGAACTTATTGTGGTATTTTCTAACTTTTGGATGTTTGTGCTTTGTAAGCTTAATGTATCTTGTGTATTAATCATTGTTTTATGCACATAGAATATTGGTCTGATTTTCAAAACTGCTGAGAACCTAAAAATCCATGTGAAGATAATAACAGCACAGATGCTCTGCCTCATTGAAAAGCCAGTCATATGTATAAAATATTCTACATACACAAACTATTACTATTTTGAGATGCTATTTTGTGATTCAGTAAAAGAAGTGAGTATTCAGAAATAAACTATACATGCCACAGTCACATACTTCCCCAGCCTGACAAAGGGTGTTTGTACCCAAAAGCTTGCAAAGAAGAAATTTTCCAGCTATTAGTTGGTCTGATAGAAGATATCAAATTTGCTCAAGGAACCTTGCCTGCCTCTGTCCTTAGACCAACATGGCTATAACCTATACTCCACAGTCACACTAACTATTCTTATAATCTTTTATGAAGAATGTAGCAAAGTATTGTAATTTTTTTTGCCTTTGTTGGTTCAAAATATTTCTTTAATGTTGTCATTAAAGGCCTACTATTTAATACCATCATTTGAATTAAATGGGTGAAACTAGTAACATTTTAAAAGTGAAATAATTATTTATTTAAAATGCCCTAGCCAGCCCCTGCCATCTACATGTGCATTTCAGTGAAGTAAATTATTCTGCCATACTATCCTATCCTACAGCAGAGTTAATTCATTTACTGCATTTAAAAGCATTACACATATAGAATGTGATGCTTTACTAGGCATGTCCACATGAGATGCTATTGTGCAGTAACCACAGTTACTGCACGGTAGTACCAGCGAATGTCTTTTAGGTGGCACTATTGCGCAATAGCCTGATAATACCGTGCAGTAGCATGTAAGTTCTGCCTGTGTTGTGATGTGCTACTGTGCAGTCTTATTCAGCTGCTGCACTGCCAGCGTCTCATGTAGACATGCACACAGCACCTGCTGATAATTAAATGAATTGAAAAAATAAAGCAAGAAAATAAGAATTGAATATAGGCAAGAAATGTCAAATAAAGTTCATTTTGTGATTTATATATGCTATAGGATTACTTTAAAATACACTTTTTGTTTCTTTCCCAAAATAAGGAGTAAAGAAATGTAAATCAGATGTGCAGAAGTGTAAATCCTTTAAATGCAAATTTTTATACACAGTCAATCAAACCTATAGGAGACCAGGAGAACTAAGACTACATATCAACCTCAGTTCTATACTGCTAGCAAAGCTAATGCTTTTCCTTTAATTTGTCTTACAGCTGTTTCTGTAACTATGTCCTTCACTTTATGATGTTTCAATTATATCACAGTTATCTAAACACATATACTTCTAATTTAGTGACCTTGCCTACACCTGCTTCTTGCACTCATATAAAAAGCATTTAGGCTTTTTGTTTCTTATCTTCCTTCTTTTTTATACTTGATGTATTTGCTAGCATGACCAACCTACTTTATACACAGACTCTTACATAATTTTTCTCTCTTTCCCAAACTTTAAAAAGGGACAATACATTCCAAAGGTTAGACTGCCCCATATCTTTTGGAGGGTGTAAAGAAAAGGTATAAGTGACCATTTCTTTTAGGCCTTGTGCTTAAGAACCAAAAAGAGACTACAGTTTAGTTGCATGCCTTTCAACTATAGATGTTGAAGGGCACACAAATTACTTTCTCCACCTGCCTCTGGTGGTGCACATCATTCTGAAGTTGGGACAAGAGGTATGAAGATATATCTAACCTTGGCCAATTGGGCACTCTGCACCATCCACATTGATAGAAGTCTGAATGCCCAGAGCTCTCTCTTTTCCCATGTGTACCTGTGAAAAATTTGGATTATCAATGCAGTGTCAACTATGACATTTTCATCACTCTTGTGCTACCTAAATGGAATACCATCACTCTTCCTGAACATTCTTCTTTCCTGTCTGGATACCTACACATCTATCATATTTTAAGAGAAACAAAAACATGTATCCTGTTCCTGTATGTTTTGTTTAGTACATTGTTTCAGCAGTTCTATACTTAAAGCTTGTTGAAAGAATCTAACATGACTGCTATGCCTACTTGTAACATTGCCTGAACTTGTTCATTCACCCTATAGTTCAGCTAACATTATGAGAAACACTTTCTGACCACAGAGCTGTACTGCTACCTAATGCATCCACATGTGGTGGGTAGAGGAAGGTTAGCTTCAACATAAGCAGGGGCAACTCTGACAAATAAGCAGTTGCAGACCAATCAGTAGCAGCACCACCAATATGTTATGGGGACAGCAGATGGCAATGCTTTCCTTCCTGAAAAGCCACATGTATCCTCTGACAGTGCTGTGACATAATGAGTACAGGTCACACTATAATAAGCCTGCTCAGCCCCCCAGTCTTGGGTCTACAAGTTCTCAACTGTAGAGTAGGCAGAAGAAACTGTTATAATCTCAGTGGCTGCAAAGGTGGATGAAGGCTGCAGCAGAATGAGATTGCCAGGTCTCTTCACCTGCTTACTACTGAATTACGGTCCCATTCTGTCAAGAACACCTCATTGACTATGACATTGTTTGTGCCCGGGATTGCAAAGATGTCTGCATCACCCAAGCTACGTTAGGAGCTGATGATTGCCAGACTGATTACTGACTCATCCACTCAGTTATATAGAAGACCCTGAGTTGCAACAGAACCTGTCAGCCTGGATCGGCCTCTTTGGACCCACAAATAAGATTAGCATGGAAGATAATGATCCTCAACTGTGAGGGATTGCCAAAGATGAACACATGATGTACAAAGATGAATTTGGATAGATAATAGTTGTAACATTTAACAAAGCTGAGGTTTGTTTTTTTAGTGTATTAGATTCATAGAATAATATAAGTATTATTATTTCTAGTTTTCTAATTTATATATCATACAGCTGAACACTAAAACACTCTATAAAACACTGCAGCATTTTCCTTCTTTTTTTTTTTTTTTTACCACTTTTGATTCTCCAGTATATCAAAGCACTTTTCCTCCCTCAACCCTTGCTTAGAGAGGTTAGCAAATAACTCTTACCCATAAGGTCAGGGAATTTTGGGGTGTGGCTAGTGGTAGAAAGGAACTCCAGCCAAACCTGTGGCCCCATGATCCTATTGCACATGGCCCTTAATGGCAGTCGGGCAAGCAAGGACCCTAAAAGAGTTGCTTCCCCTGTGGCCACTTGACCTGCAGCTACTTGTTCCTCCACCACTGCTATGTGTGCTGTCTCTGCTGTGACAAATAGCTGTTTTGCTAGCAGGCACTAGCTACACTATGGCTGCCTCAGCCCGTGCAAGATGCAGCGATCTAGTCTGAGAGGAGCTCTGTAGTCCAAATCCATTTCAGGGCATGGGATGACTTTGACACCCTTTTTTAGGTCATGCTTTCTAAATCCAGAGGTCATGTGTACCCTTCCTTTCCTTATCGTTACTTGGGAGGAAGATACCAAAAGTCCACTTTTTTGTAATACAGAATCATAGAAGGAAAAAGATGAGATGCACTACCTCAAGTATACCTACCTATGATGTCTCTCATGTCTATTTTAAACTAAATTATATATTCAGTTTGAGGTTTCTGTGCTAGTACTTTATTTTAAATGTTTATATTTTTCTAAACCCCTTTGCCACCTATCAAACAGTTCTCTTTTTGGTTTCATGATTTAGGAAGAGACCAGAATTTATATTTGATTTGTTGTCTAGGTAGCAAGGATTGATGCTTTTTGTTTTGTTTTGGTTGTTTGTTTCCCTAAGTGGAACACAACCACTTTCTTCCTTCCAGACTGATGCGATTATTTTTCTGGTGGGGTTTTTCAAAACCTAATAAATACAAGGGAGTTGGAGTGGGTTAAGAGAAACAGAGGTATTAATTAATCAGTTAATGGGACAAAGAAGTATTCCAACCATGTAGGAAAAAATGGAAATGATTACTTTAATTTTAAAATGTTTTACTTACACTTCTTTTTAGTTGGGTCTAATTTGTGTTCTGTATCTGTTGCCTATAATTCTGTTTTAACATTTCCATCCTGATTAATATTGGGCCTTTCTGTACTTCCTTTGTTATTTTGCGTTTCATCTGCATTGTATTTTGTTCCCTTTCAGTCCTCCCTGGTTTTAGTTTAATTTTCCCCCTCAATCTGGTTCCCTTTTGTTTCTTTTAATCTGTTTTTGCTTTTGAAAATTGTTTTCTAAATTAACTCTTTTGTTTTCTTTGTTTTCTAGTTATTTTGTTAGTTTTGTTTTTCTCCTAGTTTTTCATTATCATACAAACACCGGTAATTTTATAATAATAATAATAATTATAGATGGAGTGGTTTGTGCCTCTTACACTTAAGGTAGTCTGGCTATTTTCATTAGAATCCCCTGTTTCCAGTTGGACATAACTGCCCAAGCTTTCATTGTTTGGGCTGAAATTTCCAATTCATGCTGAATGTTTTGAAAGGACTCAATAGTTTATGGCATCCTTTCATCTGCGAGAGATGGTGGATAAAGAAAGGACTAGTTCTTGAAAGGACTAGTTCTTGCAAAAAAATATTTCTCCTGTTTGTGAGAATATGGTTAGGGACAAGACAGATTTTTGAGACATTTTTAAAGACATGATTATGACACTTACATTTGAAGCCAGGAAAATGTGATACATGGCCTTCATGTCAAGCATGAGCCATTTATCAAAACCATAACAATTTGCCCCAATTTGACAAAGTGAAAAGCCTTTGAAATATATCAATCCTGACACATTTAATTAGGGTCCTTTTAGATTTGATACCAAAAGGTCTCGAAAGATTCTGTCTTGACTAAACAATCTCCACTCCTGAAGAATTTCTCCATGTGGCCATGTTATACATGCATGCTATACCCACATAGTATGAAAAGATGCTTCCTCCCAAAGGTACAGGTTCTGAGCAGGACTTTCTTTGCAATTTCTCTTCTTGGCTGCTGTGGGCAACTCTGACAAGAAGCCCACTGGGAGTGTAGGAGACTACTTATGAAAGGCTCTAAATGCTACAAATATGGCACAACACAGTAGGGAAGAACAGCATGAGTTGAATTCAAAGGGGATGAAGGATGAGATCTGGACTTAGGGGTAATAGAGGGAACAGGTTAGAACAAGTTGGCTACAGTAAAGAGAGGAGGAGAAGGATATTAAAGTTAAAAATGGATCTGACTAGGTCAGGAAACTGGGAAAGGAGATCACAGAGCTGAAACTATGATGAGACGTCCCTAAAGGGAAAGTTTCTAAACCTTGTTTGGGATGAATTTTTCCACTCTGGGTATCTGTTTCAGGTTGAATTTATTGGAGGGAGACATTTTGGCAAAGTTGGTTCTTCTGTTTGTGAAAACATTGTTATGTACAATACACTGTTGAGCCATTTTTAAAGAAATGATTATGACTCTTGCATCTTAGCAGATATTTTATGACATGTGGCTGACCCATGGCCCTTGCTGCAAGTATGCACCATTTACTAAAAACATAACAATTGAGGTGATGTGCAATAGGAAACAACACAGGACATCCAACAGAAGACATTAGGACTGACTGGGTAAAGAGATTGGAACTGCAATGATGAGCTTACATAGTGGAGAATGGGAATGGGGGAGTGGATATTCAACAGCCTTAACCATGAGAACATCTTTTTTCTCCCTGAAGCACCCTGCTTGACTACCACACAGCTCCAACTTAACCAATAACTGAGGAAAAAAGCCGCCATAAAGCTGCTTCTACAACTCTTACTCAGTTCCAGAGCTATAAATACACTAAGGGGCTATTAAAAAAACCCCATAATAGTAGGCGATCATATAATTAAAGACTGTGTTATGACACTTATGCCCGAGGGGGCCAAATTTTAAATTTATATAACCACCTTAATACTGTCATTTCCTAACTTCTGTTTGACTTTACAGTATTAACATACTTTTAATGAATGGTTTTGTAGATATAAAATATTTTCTAAACATGCAGTTTGAATTTAAAACCTAGTTAAGGTTGCCAAGCATATATATATATATATGTAACCTGGGTGGTATGCAGAAGGGTACCCCCTCTCTAACTGAAGGGATGTCAGCAGGTGCAGGTATGCTTTGGGAGGTGTGGCTGCCTATCTGTATGCAGCTCACCTCCTTTTCCTACAGAGCAGAGAGCCAGGACACCCAGTGAATCTTAACTACATACAGGTAAAATATTATAAAGTAATATACAGGTCCAGAGAGGTCTTGCTCCCCCTCTATGCGGCGCTGGTCAGGCCGCAGCTGGAGCACTGTGTCCAGTTCTGGGCACCGCACTTCAAGAAGGACGTGGAGAACCTGGAGAGGATCCAGAGGAGTTCCACTCATATGGTTGAGGGCCTCCGTGGCCAGCCCTATGAGGAGAGGCTGGGAGACCAGAATCTCTTCAGTCTCCGCAAGAGGAGACTGAGGGGAGATCTTGTGGCTGTCTACAACCTTATCAGGGGCTAGCAGCAGGGACTCGGGGAAAGTCTGTTCACCAGCACCCGCCTCGGAGTCACCAGGAACAATGGCCACAAGCTGAGGGAGGATAGGTTTAGGTTAGATATTAGGAAGAACTACTTCACAGTAAGGGTGGCCAGAGCCTGGAATAGGCTTCCCAGAGAGGTGGTGCTCTCAGCTTCCCTGGAGATCTTCAAGAGGAGACTGGATAGGCACCTGGGTGGGGTCTTATGACCCCTGCCACCCCCAGTGCTCCTTCCTGCCCATGGCAGGGGGTCAGACTAGATGATCTCTCTAGGTCCCTTCTGACTCACTGATTGATTCTATGATTCTACAACGTATAACCACAAACTTACATACATACATACATACATACAAAAATTAAAGATATAAATTTATTTAAACAATACTCTAATTAACCCTGAACTCAAGCATAGGCCTAGCTCCCTGTGTCCTTCAGGTTAGACTGCAGCCCCTGCCCCTTGTTCAGAGATCTTCAGACCTGAGGGAGAGGGGGTGGGGGCACTCAATGATAAAAAAGAGGTTATCTGATGGACCAATAACAAAAATATCTGGCAGTAAAGGGTCAATAATTAAACATTCACCAAAAAGTTACATCAAATACAATATATATATATAGCCAATATAAACTAATGACACAAATACCTGACAATTATAGGACAAATATACAATAAGGTTACATCAAATAAGGTACCTGTGCATTAAACAACCGATACAATAAATACAAATACAAGAAAGCTTAAAGCCCCTTTCTAATACAATAATAAAGGTGCACGGCTACAACAGAATCCCAGAAACATAGGAAAAACAACCAGAATGCAACAGCGGCGCAGCAGTTATGCTTAAGGAAGAAATTGACAACCCAGGCAAGAGACCCCACAACCAAACAGGACCCCCTTACCCTCTCTGGGGATACCCTCAGCTGATGGGGCCTGTGAGGGAGAGAAGGAGCCAGCAGGCTCTGGGGCTCCACACCCAAGCGGAAGCTCGCTAGGCATGCGCACACAGGCCCAAGACATGGGGCAGGAAGTCACCTTTTCCAGGTGTGTGGGAAAGGGAGGGGCCGGTACTCCCAGGACCGACATAAAAGAGAGGCAGGGGCTGGCAAGACGGGCGGACGTGGAACCGGAAGGTGGTGGCAGTGGAGCGGAAGCCGGCCGGAGCACGTTGTGGCGGCTGCGAGCAGCTCTCAGATGCGGTAGGAGCCTTTGGGGAAGGGGTAAGACCCAGCGGGGCTTTTAAGCCCAGGTGGTTGGCCCAGTGGGGCCTCGGACTGTTGTTTTGACTGGCCGGGAGCGGCTGGGACTCGGCAGGAGCCGAGTACCTTATAAACTCTAATATAAGGGCACTCCTTGACTGTGGGCACTGTAGCTCCGGTAATAGGGACGGAGCAGCCACACGGAGTCTTAATTAGAACTGAGGAGTCGGACAAATCCTCCCAAAGAGTTCGGCAAGAGCTGGAGAGGGGGTTTAGATCCCATGGCATACAAGGGAATATCGGTGGTTGTCTGCAGAAGATTGAAGCAATCGCCCGATCCAGGGAACCCCTGGCCTTAGCTTTTTGTGTTGACCCTTACATTTTCTTATATGAACTATCTGGGTGATCCATGGACACGTGGCTGGGCCAGATTGGCGGCCACCACCCGGTGGAATAGGCGAGGGTGTAGGGGTGGCAGAGCCCTCATCAACGCAGGACCCGCGGGATGCCAAGGAGTCTCATATTTGGACAACACATGCCAGACCATCCGAACCAACTCAGTTAACATCAAAGTCATGGCAGGTGAGGCAAGCGCGTGTAAAGCTCCCAACCCCAGGTAAGCCGATACTTGGTGACTGGTAAGTGGCCCCGACGAGGGGAGGCGGTCGAGGCCATACTCTGACAGGGCCCTTAACCCAGGAACCTCCTAAACAAACAAAATCCCTGGATCCCTTGCTATACCTCAGGGCGAATTGTCACCTCCTGTCAGGAACTTCCCCTCAGCCGTTCGTGGTGTGGAGGGGTCCTCCTCCCCTGTGGGAATCCCTTTCCCTGGGTGACTCAAGACTCCTGTGCTTGATAGGTAGGCTCATCTCCAGTGGCATATTGTAGAGGCAAGGCACAACCCCACTCCCGTCGCTGGGTGGTTGACGCATGCTGCTGCCACAGGAGGGCCTGAGCTGTCTCGTGCATCTTTTCTGGCCTGTCAGCCTGCTCTCCACCCCATGCACTAAAGGGGAACCTGCCTTATGCAGTTGATGGGGGAGCATTAAGAAAGGGACCCAAGCTGCCAAGGGCAGCCCTTAGTGTCTCATCCACTCTATGGCCCTGTGCCCCACTCTGTGCACCGATGATCCTGCTTCTGCCTTGTGCAGGTTTGGAGGCCCATGCTGCCTTGTGCAGCTCCCAGACCCTCCATGTACCTTCCTATGCACCAGGCTCTCCAGCCCCCATGCACCAGTCCCTACACTGAATGGGGCTCGGCTCCTTCCTCACGCAGGATTGGAGACTCACACTGCCTCAAGTAGTTGCTAAGGTCCTGTCCATTCCTGGACCCTCCATGCACCAACCTGTGCATGATCACTGTGGCTCCCTCCATGGTAGGGAAGGGACACAGCCACTTGGCACTCCTCATTTGGCAAAGGCATGTTTAGGGCACTTCTGGGGCAACTGCTCTGCCCCTCTGGTCAGCATAACCACTCTTCTCAGCCCTTCTTTGTCATCCCTCACTGAAGCCACCCATGTGCTGGGCACACTGCCTTTTTATTCCTTCAAAAGATTCTGCCCCTGCATTGGAAGTGAACCATTGGAAAGCCTGAGGGGTTAGTTCCCCATCAGATCCTCCTCTTCAACTCACTACTAGGTCAGGGCAGGGCAAGCCTCTCTCGTTCTCTTCCCTGATTGGTGGGGAAGGGAAATACCCCCACCAATTGCTCTGAGATTCCTGGCTCAAGCCGGAGAGCCGGGCTGCTCCTGACAAGCCTGCCACATCTATAGATATAGCTATAGATATATATAGATATCTCACACTATTATTAACAAACCCCATTCAACAAAGGAGGAAATGAATATTTTGATATACCATAAACTTATCAATTCTGAGCATGCACAAATACCATTTTACATCACACTTTTAGTGTTGAGCCAAAATAAATACTATTCTTTCTTAAATTATCTTGGGATATATATTTTTCAATCTATGTTTAAGCCTAAAGTCTGTGTCTATTTTATAGGAAGTTCCCGCTTTTCTTTATGATTCTGGTTATGGTCACATATCCAATGCTCCCATGTTAGACCTGCATGTAAGACCTGTTATCTTGAATGCCTATGTGGAAAATTTAGCCCCATATAAATTCTGGGGTTTTATAGCCCTCCTTTACTATTTTAAGCCTTTTCTCTTGTTCAGGGATCAGCAACTACCAGCACATGTGCCAGGTGGTCAGGCAGGTGAAGCCATTTTGTTTGGCACACCAGCTTGCCACAGCTGGCTTGTGCTCTGGATAGGCCTTTGCCACCCACCATGCAGCCCAAGCTTCTTGCAGCAGGTGGTGGAGAAATTGTAAGCAACTGTACCAGGGTCCATGCAGCTGTGGATCATCTCCCCCCAAATATTAAGTATTAGTCCTCCCTCCCCCTCCTTTTTGCTCCTCTCTCCTTTCTGCCTGTCCTACCACTTTCTGGGGCACCACACTGCTTCCCTTTCCTGCTGGACTGCTTCCTACTCTATGCTGAACAATAACTGGTAAGGCATTACTGGTTATTAATATATGAACAATTAAAACATTTAACTGTTCACATCTTAGTTGCCATAGCCTGAAATATTTTCAAATGGGGTCCCAACAAAAAGTCTGAGAACTCCTGAGCTACTCAAACTGTGTAACTCATGCATAAAAATAGTCTGAATATCTGTTGTGTGCAATAGTATCAAATCATCTTGTGGTATTTGCACATGAACTTCAGGAAATTTTATGGTTAGGAGGCCTATATGTATTTAACTATGAAAAGTAAAAAAAACAAAGTTAGATATTCAAAAGTTTCAACCAGTGTGAAGAGAATTGTATGGTTTTGTACAGAGAGGGGGTTGTGGTGTTTGTAGCCTGTGCATTTCACAATGAAGCACAATTTCTGAAGTCAATGAAGCAGACAAATGTGAGTGCATTAGAAAAGCTATTGATTCATTTGAAAAGCAGACCACCAGCTTTTATAAGTTGGTATCTAAAAATATTCTTTCCACACAACCAAGCTATGTTGTAGCTCTAGCTGTAGTTTGGAAAGACAAGTATTTTGCATATGGAGAATACTTAAAGGAAATTTTCTTAAACTGTGATGAGGAACCGTTTTACAATTTTGCAAATAGGAAAGACATAATTGTTCATATTGAAGAAATGCCATTGTCAACCAGGACTGTTCAAAAATGAATGTATGAAATGGCAACTGATATTAGGCAACAAATGACTCAAGACCTCCAAACATGTGATGTGATGAGCCTTGCATTGGTCAAAAGCAAAGACATAAATGATAACCCCCATCTTGCTATAATTGTTTGCTAACTTTATCTCTGAGGAAGTTCGGGACGAACTGTTTTCTTTGAGTGCTATGCATAGCACAATGAAGGCTACTGACATACTTAATGCAGTCAAAGACTTTTTCACACAACAACAAATTGACCTGCATAAAGTCTTTTCTGTTAACACTGATGGTGCACCTGCTATAGCTGGTAAAATAGCTGAATTTGTAAAACTTCCAGAACCTGAGATTGGATGTTCGGGTGTTCTCCTGTGAGTTTCCATTGTATTATTCATCAGGAGAACCTATGCACTAAGATCTCATCTTCTGATTTAAATATAGCCATGACAACCATTTTGAAATTGTCAACTTTTTGATTGCCCACTCCTCTTTGAGACACAGGAAATTCCACAAACTTTTGAATGATATGGATTCTGCATGTGGGAATTTAGTTCTGCATAGTAATGTATGCTGACTGAGTCAAGGTAACATTCCCAAGTGATTTGTTACTTTTCTTAAACCCATCAAGCTCTTTCTTGGAGAAGAAAGTGGTCAAAAATATACAGACCTTACTGAGAATAAATGGCTAATAAAACTGATGTTTTTGACAGATATCATATTACACTTAGATGATCTGAATCATCTTTCTTTGTCCCATTAAAAGGGACAAAGAAAACCATACTTCAGCTATATGAAGGCTAGAAAGGTTTCTGTGCCAAGTTGTCTGTTTTCACATAAGCTATTGAAACATCTGCCTTTCAGTACTTCCCCATTCTGAAAATCCATTCCGAGCAGCATCATTTGAATACCATGGATATATACTTCTATATGGGGACAGCTGGAAGATAAGCTCACAAGATGAAAAATTTTGTGAGAAAGGACCCATGTTTTAATTTCTTGTGAACTCTGACAATAATACAGAAAGTGACAGAATTTCAGAACTCTCCCTGGATGAAAATTTAAAGATTTGAATTGGAACTGATTGATTTTCAAAGCTCAGTCATCTGGGTATCAAAGTTCAAAACACAGCAGGGTGAGCTTGAAAATGAAAGTAACTTCCTGGCAAGCCTTCCTACATGGAAAAAGTACTTTTTGCCTTTCTATCTGCTTTTGGATCTACTTATTACTGTTAACAAGAGTTTTCACAAATTAAAACTGTACTCAGTCCTGTGAAAAGCATCTGATGATAACAACTACCAGCCAAACATCACTGAACTCAGTGGTCAGAATCAGGGCCTAGGAAGGCACTTAAGAGGACACAAGGATTTTTTATTTATTTCAGAGCATTTTTACTCATTTATTTAGGTACTGTACAAAGTTTGGATTTCAGTATTCATAATCACTCATCATTTTTATTTATAGAGTACAATCCATGTAAAAGTGGCATCCCAATGCTCTTAACAAAGTAAAAAGAAACCAGAACAACAAAGGGAAAAAATCCATCTGTGTTTCTTTTTATGTTTACAGAATGTGAAATTTTATTTATTGTCACTAGGTGGTTAGTTTTAGTATTTTTGAAAATTTGATATTTCCTGTAAAAATAACAAAAAACAACAACCCATTTATGATTGTTAACTGTAATAATATGCAGTGTGTTCAGCCAAGTACCCCACCCCCTGTGTTGTTTGCCTGTTACTCCAACATCTTACAAATAGATGACACTGGTTTTTTTGGCATTTTGCCCCAAAACCTTGCCAATCCCTGGTGTAGTTAAAGGGCCTAGTAAAGGCATTAGTTACATAGTTATGATGTAATTATGAGGTCCTTATTTACTTTTGTAACAGTTTGGTCTATTCTCTTTAGGAAGAACAGTGCTTATTGTCAAACAACTTAGTTCCAGGATATTCCCCTTTAAATAAATGGATGCCTAAAGGAGAAGCAAATAAACTGATGCATCAAGACCAGTTGTGAATCTGATAGTTACCTCCTAAACAGATTAAGACCAAGAAACTCCAGGGAGTGGAAACAAGATTGACTCTTCGGAGACAATACACTGCTGAACCCTTCCCAAATCACAGAACAGGCCTTTAAAAAGGAGTGTTTTGGATCCCCTGAACCAAGAAAAAGAATTTATTGAACCTTAGTTCTTCCATTAGGAGGAAGAGTTGTCCAAGGAGGAGAAGTGTAAAGATAGTAAACCTGCTTGAACCATGGCACAATTCCTGGAGAGAAGACTATGGAATCCCTTTACCAAGAAAGATGTGTCTAGGGCCAAATGAAAAAGTTTAATAAATTAGAGCTTATAACAGGATATCCTAAATTACTCTGGCCTGTGAACAGGTTATTAAGAAAACCCTTAAGAGAGCTGAAGGTACAGTAGATGGAAGGACCATGAGGAGAATAAAGGGGCATGCTCTGGGATGATACTCTACCACAATTCTTATCATTGCTTTTAAGAGTTTAGGGTCTTCTAATTTTGTGATAAAAATATACATGTAGTTTATTTTTATTTTAAAATGAAAAAAAATGTTTTTAGAACATTAGGCTACATCAGTCTATCTATGTATATTCACATGTGTATATTCCCAGAAAAAAACACATAAATTAGAACTAAGATTCAGAGAGCATAAATAATATTTAAGAATAAAAAAAAATTACAAAAATGTTGTATCTATCCTGAAACCAAGCATTATAAACCCTGGCAAGTTGATTAAATATAATGAAATCAGAGAAGTTACGGTAACAACATTTATGTTAGTGTACCCCCAAACCCTTAATTTTGCTTGTAGTGATACTATTTGTTTACCATACTGTTAAGATTAAGACACTGCAGTGTTTGTGGTCCTGAACTAAATTAGCTTTTTTCTTTTTTCCTGTTCCCCCACAGAAGTAGTCCAATGCTAGAGAAGCCACATGGACATACACATCTTGCCTGTTAATTTTAATGAATTATCCAACAAAAAGAAAGCAAAATGCAGGCAAACAAGCTGAGAAACTGAAAAGCAACAGAAAAGTCATTCTTGTGGACTTGTGAAAGCCCTTTCCTCCCACTGTTGAAATAATGACTAATTTAAATAATGTAAATGAGACAGTTTACAAAAATCAAAACAAGTCTGAGAAACTCATAACATAGTTTAAAAAGAAGTTTATATGGGTAAACATAGCAAGGACAAATAAGCTCATGTAGCAACACATTTAAAAACTACAAAGGGTGGGGGGGAAGGGGAGGGACGCAGAATAGGAGGGAAGAAATGAAATTCTTTTTGTCCAGGTTTCCATTTAGGATTCATTTCAACTCTGAAAAGGACACTCTCAATACAATCATGTAACATTAACTCATACAAATAACCTGGGCATTTTTCTGTGACACAATATTCTACAAACACAAATTGTATGTTCAATCATCTTGTCAGCCAAAGTAAAGAAAAACATATTTATTAGAGCCCAGAGACTTGAAGATAGAAACAGATACCCTCACTAACAGAGTTTGCCAGATACAAGCAGGCTTTTAAAAAAGTATATAGGCATAAATCCAAGGAAAAAATAAGTTCAACTTCTCTCAAACAGGATTCAGTGATTGCCTTTTGAAGAAGTTTTTCTACAGCTTCATGTGTCAGTGCCTCAGGACCTATTCTAGCATATGTTTTATACATTGTTCAATAGATCTTGTTGATCAGTGTCAGAAAATAGAAAAAAATGATAAATGACAGCCAATTCACCTAGCTATAACACTAACAAATTAATTACTGCTTTATATAAAGTAACTGGCTTAAGTCTATGGTAAAGTCACTGACCAAACCATTTTTGAAGGTAAAAAAGTTTTCTTTTAATGTTTCTGTTTTACTGGACCTTTGTATTTTCTGAAGTGGCTGAAAAGTGAGAATACCAAGATACCAAAGGAGATGCACTACTTGCAGTATTTGGGGGCTAACTAGAAGCACCATAGAAATACAATGAAGTCTCATCAGAAGGCTTGCTCTTATGAGACTGCCAGCCCAATTTTGAAGACCCAAGAGATTTAGCTAGTTTGACTAAGGATCAAATAAGTATCTGAACCAAAACAACCCATCAAACCTTTAGGGGTTTGGCCATCAGTTTCACAGCTTTTGCTTGTCAAATATTTTTTGAAGGCTGTCAGCTGCCTCTACTTCCGAGAGAGGTAATTTTGTGCAGAAAATAAAATCTTAAAAGACAGAAAGTTTTTGTTCATTTTTACAAGTCTGAATGTTATTAATATTTTACTTATTATGTGTGAAGTGCCATAGTACTTTGTGAATTAAAAAACCGATAGTATATATGGCACTGTAGCAGCCATTAAAAAAGATCCTTCATTCAGGAAATTTACCACGTCCAGGAACAGAACAATGTAGATTGGAGAATAAACAAAGGTGGCATTATGTGTGTGATTGAACAAGTCTCTAATGGAGAAAGGTCACGTGACCTACATTTTTATGTCCATATCTTTCTGGTTCCTTTTTTATTTTTTGCTGGAATGTGAAAACCGGACAAGGGATAAGACAACATTGCAGTTCCACAACAGAATAAGGAAAAAGGAAGATTGGAAGAAGGACTTAAGGGAGAATCCAGTTTCATAAGCTAAAAACAGATAACTAATTTCATATGGCCTTGGTTAGGCAAAACAGGCATGCTACACATTAGGCTTAAATGGCTAATAAGTCAAATTAGCTGTCATTATGTGAACACTTGCCTGAGAACAATTTCACTTTACTTAATGCTGGACAATGCTGATCAGTTTATAAGACAGGGGTGGCCAAAATGGCAGATTCAGCTGTTGGCTGAACTGTATTTCCCTGCTGGGACTAGTTTCCATGGAGACCCCAGCAGCAGCTGCATTGTGATAGTGCGGGGCCAAGGTTTCTGTGGAGACTGGCCCAAGCAGCACTAGCAGAGCATGCAGCAGGGCAGGGAGCTGCTCCAGGGCTGGGCTTGCATCGTGCAGCACTGACAATGTGATCTGTAGCCTGCATGCTTTGGGCAGGGACATGCAGGCAGTGATCTCTTTCTCCCCAATCAGGGGCTATTTTGAGTTCCCTAACCCCACTCACCCTAACAAGTCAACCCCCCTAATCCCACCCAAACCCAAATTACTTCAATTGTCTCCTTGCAGTGGCAAATCCTGGTAAAACCAGCATCAGGAACAGTTTACAGGATTAGATGTGGTTCAGCACCATCAGGGAATTCTCGGAACATACAGAAGTTCTATTAGATCAGCCTAACAGGAGCTAATCTAGCTTGGTGTACCTCCAAGGCACAGTTAAATTAGATTGGGTTGGCCCTTTTTTGACTTATCTAATCATCCTGGAATTTCTGTAACACTTACACTTAAATCAATATGTAGCAAAATCCCCAGTTTTTCTTTTCTTTTCTTTTTTTATTTTATTGCATTCACTCCCCTTCCCCAATCATTTCTGACTTTTTCTCTCCCTATTTCCTATAGATAAGTTAAGTAAGCTAAGATGTAGGATAAACTTTAAACATTTTTATTTTGGTAGCAAGTTTTTGGTTTTGGACATCCACTGTTTTATACTGCACTATTAGGTGTGTATTGTTTTTTTCTGTTGTATATTGTATTATTATCATTTTTGTATTGATTTTTATTGTTTCATATGGATATTGTATGCTGTTTGTAAGTGAACCAAAGTCATGTCAAGTTTCCATTTTATATGCCAAGCCTCCATCTTATGCCCTCTGCCCGGGCATCCTCTGGGTGTCGCAACTGTATGACTCACATACCTCTCCCATGTAAATTGGTTCCCAGATAAATGAGTGTGATTGGGAATGATTGAAATACAATGGTAGCAGGCCTCTACTGAATGGCCTGTAACAACTGGGCCATCACCTCACATTGATTCATCCAGAAACCACAGACCTAACCCAGGAACAGAGAAAAGACAGGTATTTGGAAAACTAAAGACCCTGCAGAACCAGCAACTCTCACCATTACAGACACCCCAAACTGCACATCCCTGCATGGAGCACACGTGCTCAGTATGCCAGGAGATGACCCTTGCCTGGGCATGACTCCTGTCACTAGGGTCACACAAGGTCTGCCCCTATAAAAAAGGGCAGTGAAGACAGACCCAGTGGGATGTCCTCTCCATCTGGACCAGCACCATGCCACACCACCTATCCACCCAGAGGCCCTGCCAGCGACCCCCCGTCTGGACAACACCTACTGGACAAGGACCCCTTTCCAGCCTGGATAGGTGGATATTACCTGCATACCTCATCCTACAATTTGGACTGTCTCTCTTCTCCTGGACATCAGTGAAATTCAGCCTCTGCACCAAGCCTCTCTAACCCCTGCTGCCATTGTGTGGGGGGTGGGGGTGTGTGCGCGTGGGTGCAGGAGAACCAATAAGACATTGTGTCACCATCTCCCCTGTTGAATAAAACCACTGTCATTTGCAACCCTGAGTTGGGTCATGTTTTACTAAATCCCAGTCCCTTCCTTATCTTAAATTCCAGTCTCATTCTTACTCTCAACTCTAGTCCCCGCCCTCTCTGCTAGTTTCCCAATCTCCTCCCAATTCCATTTCCCCTTTTCTGCCACCTCTCAGCCTCCCCTGCTCCTACTGCCTTTTCCCTGTGACTTTCTGCTACTTTTCTCTGCTTTTCTGCTGCCCTGATGCCTGCTGCTTTTCCTGTGATTTTCTGCTGTTTTCAGACTTACCCGGAACCTTCTATAGTCTTCCCCCCCTGCTCCTATTAGCTGTCCTGCAGTTTTGTCGAGCTCCTAGCATCTACTGCCACTCCCTGCAACTTCTCTAGTTGCCCCAGAGCCATCCTCTGGCTCCCCACTCCCAGAGCCCTTCTTTTAGACCCACACTTTCCCTTAGTCCCATTTTCCCCACTCCCCATCTACCTTTTCAGCTCCCCGGTAGCTCTGGCTCCAGTCCCAGACTCTGTGCCGGCATTGCTTCCCTCTTCTGCAGACTTTGGGTGTTGTCTTTTATTCAATTAAGATTAATTAACCTAAAGTTACCCCTGAGCCTCAGTTCTTCAGTCCAGGCCCCTCTAATCTACCAGTTCTAATCCTGGTCCTGGTAACTTTTAACTCCCTACACTTCTACTTTCTTACCTTAACCTTTCCCCAGGTATCCCAAGTACACCAAGCACATACATACATACATATCACAATACCCAACTTAGGAACTCACCTGTATGTATGTGTAGGCAGGTGGTATGTGTGTAAATTAGTGAATACACACACACACATAGATAGATAGATAGATAGATATCATTGTGTGGGGGGGAGGGGTATATGAATTAGTAATCCACGTATGTGTAGTGAATGTGCAGGTGTTGGTAACTGGTAACTGATTCTGTCTAAACTTGGTGTGTGTAGTGTGTATGGGCTTAAACTGGAGATTGGTGTGCATGAACCTAGACTAGTTATTTTGAATGTGTGTGTATCTGAGTTGCTAGTGTGACCGGTGTGTGGTGTGTGTGTGTGTATATATATATGTGTGTGTATGTATATATATGGCATTGTGTGCATGATGTATGAATTAGTGATCTGTGTCTAACTTCTGGGGTGTATAGTGTATGTGCTTGAATTGGTAATAGGTATGCATGTGCCTAGGCTGGTTTGAATGTGTATGTGCCTGAGTGGGTAGTGTGCATGTTTATGCACCTGATTGATTTGTGTGTTTGTATATGTGCAATTGTGTTACACCCTCCTGTCTAACAGTGCAATATTGAGATCCTGAGAGTTGACCTGACCCCACAGGGCAACAAACCTAACCAAGGATGTAAGTGTAAATCCCACACATGGATGAACTAAGATCATGAACTAAGATTCATTTTTATTGCAGTCTAACTTCCCCAAATATCTGTTTCTATCTATAGATGTTCCTATGAAATTTTTGTCATATAATAATAAATAATACTCTGTATTCAGATGTGATATTAACCTCTGAAGTAAGAATAATGTAATATTGTTCTTATTTTTTATTAGCTGCCTATTTCTGATGTTTTGTTTTGTTTTCATAACTTCTTTTAGGTTGATTTGTTCCATCGGTTATCTTCTGACTATGCTGGCAGCAGGAAAAATGTAAAGGAGTGAGTTTTAAGGGAAAAATGTTATGTAGATGTACAGAAATAGAGCTTAAAAGATACTAGTTTAAGATTCCTGGTGTAAAGCTTTAATTCTCTCCTCTAGGCAATACTGTGAGCTGAATTATATACTCTATTCATAGCAATAGATTTCCCTGTGATGGAGAAATAGGAATAAACAAATACTTTTATCGGTCCATAGCAGAATTCAAAAATAGTAAACCACTAAATATCTAAGGAACATTAAAACAAATATGTTATTTTAATGCTGTGTAAAGGGACAGGAAAATGGTAAGAAAAGCAGTGGGGTAGAATAAATTAAAATAAGGAGCTGCAAAGGTACCTTTATGTTTTGTTTAATTTAAACAAAAAATGAAACTGTTGTGGAAAGATTTTGATGTGATGGGTACCATCTGCTTTTATTCTGTTATATAACAATTTGCATAAAATCTATTAAGTTTGCTGTATTGCATGCTTCAGGAATTTAATAACCCAGAATTATGTATGATATACAGTACATAGTAACAAATTGTAATAAGCAGGAATTGTACCTCTAACTGCAAAAACATATAAACAGGAAAGTGTGATTTTAGTATAATAAATATCTTGCATGTTTTTATATCATGTTTTTGCCAAATTTTTACTTTAATGATTAATGTGTTAATTACTACAAGAGAATGTATCTTGTTCTATATTCTTGATACCATGTTGCTATATTTACTTGGGACTTATGGATCAATAGGCTTCCCCCTCCTTTTTTTGTTTTGGTTGTTTTTGTTTATGTGTTTATATTTTTACCTTTTTTTAAAGGTATTGATGGTGTTGATGGAGATATTTCTTAATTCTAGTTCAGATGTAGGACCAGTGTGTAGATGAAAGGAGAGGCATGTGTGCTTGACACTTTAAGTGAGCTAAACGATTTTGCACTGCTGTAATGGTGTCAGTGTTTGCATGCCTAAGTGGTGTATTGCACATTAATTCCAGCCACTGTAGGAAATTTGGTGGTGTAATGCACCTTAAATGACTTGAGGCGCAGCAAACTAAAACTCTTTTGAGGAGCAGTTTGCTGCCCTGCAGCTGTGGAACCAGGCTCCATGCAGCTCCCGGACTCTGCAGGAAGTTGTCCGGACAGCCTGGCAGCAGCCCAGGAAAGCAGGCTCCAACCAAGAAAAGTGGCAACCCTGATCTTGCCCCCTGCCCCTGGACCCTGCCTGAAGTTTTGCACAGGGGCCTAGTGCTTCCCTCCATGGGTGTGGTGCCCCCTGGGACTACGCAAGCTGGGTGCCTGTGGGCGGGTGCCACCTGACGGGGGGGCACTGATGCAGAGAGAAGCACCAGCCCCTCCCTGCCACAGCCCAGGGACCTCTCCGCCCACCAGCAGCTTGCCCTCCCCTCACTACTGGAGGGCAAGTAAGTCAGCAGAATGTGTGCATGACATGGGGGTTTAATAAACCCTAAATTGAAGCAGTGTTTTTTAAAAGCCACCGCTTCAATTTAGGGCCCCCATTTCATCTATACGTGCCCTAATTCTGGTTTCACATTACTATATATGAAACCTAACTCCTCTAAAGTTTGTGGCTTCCTAAATAGTATACAACAAGTGAAAATGATATCATTATTTTTCAGTTTAATGTTATAAAACAGACGTGCAGCACATGACCCTCTTAGAATGCTTTAAGGGGGGAAAAAAGATACTGATTTCTACAGAAGAATCTGTATGATTTGTGTGAGGGTTTGCAACCTGCTTCATTCGTGGCAGGTGGCCAAATCAAAAGCAAGTCACTCAGCTGTGTGCTGCAGTTTTTATTTCAAAAGACTCCACTTCTTGATCCAATGAAGCTTATCACCTTTCCCACACAGTGCATTGAAGAAGTGGTACCTTCTGAAAAAAAGAATCTGCAGCAAGAGTTGGAGCACCTCAGTGGTCCTATAAAGCTGTTTGCTGTAGCTATATGTACTCCAGCTAGTTCTGGATTCAGCAGTATATAAATGGAAAGTATTTCCCACACCAGTATTAAACTGAATCTTTCACTTGAGAGTTATGTAGCCAGGTAGTTAGCCATACTAGTCTGAAGTCATTCGTAAGCAACCGTCTATTTTGTCAGAAAGCTTATCTCCAAGATGCACCCCCTGAATTGCCTTCAGAGAGGTAGTAAGTTATTATTTTATACCACTTGCCCTGAATTATGTGAACTAGCAATGCTCCAGGCATTTGTCATTTGTTTCCTGTTGCAGTTATTTGGAGAATGTAGAATACAGCAGGTCTGCCTGCTTCATTCCTTTCTTCCCTGATGTGCCACAGGAAAGCATTATAAGAACTTTACTTAGGCTCATTAAGGGAATACCTTGCAAAGAATGGTTCCTTTCCCAACTACCCAGGAAATATTAGGAGGTAAATAAATGAAAAACAAAACAAAAACAGTTTTTTAGTAATAACTGAGGAAAAGGCCATAGTAAGTCCCTACATATCTATCCTACAATAGAGTAGGAAAGCTTAGGGACTACACAAATTTGCAGCAGCTGATTGTGGTCCCTAAAGGCAGCTGAAGATGCCCTGAGCTCTTTGTTTCAATTATTGCCACACTCTGCTTTTGTTAGTATGCCTGGGCCAAAGGACTTGGAGAGAAAATTATAGGGGTGAAATCTACATCTACAGGTAATTTTCCATGCTACGTTTACCAGCATAGGACTTTCAGAATTTTTTTAATTGCTATGTACCACCTGTGCAGCACAAAGGGAGCCCTAGCCCCAGACACAACCCCTGCTTTAGGATCAGCCATCCCCACCCCCAGTGGAAATATTAGGAGGCAAATAACCAAAAAAAACAAAAACAAAAAAAACCCCAAAATGTGTTTTTAGTAAAAACTGAGGAAAAAACTTCTAAGTCCCTAAGTATCAAACCCTTCAACCCTCAAGCCACTCTCAGTGCCAATTTTACTGACATTCACCAGTGTTGAGATCTGATCAAGTAAGTTGGGGTGGAAGGTGAGTCAGATGGCTGGAGTGGTACATTCACTGGGTTAGTGGGGGTGAAGGGGTGGAGGGTCCAAAATAGCCCCTTGTCTATGGGGCAAAAGAGAGCCTCCCCATCCCCCAAACCTCTCTGTGGACCCTGCTAGCACCCCAATCCTGCCAAACCCTCCCATGGACCCCTCTAGCCTCCCCTCCAAGCCTCCTGCACACCTCACTTGCCCCTGCAATCCTGCCAAATCCTCCTAGTCCTGACTTCCCCCACAGATCCTGCTTATCCCCAAATCCCCCCAACCCCCCTGTGAGCCCTGCTCAACCCTCTCAATCCCCACAAGTCCCCTTACTATCCCTCATCCTGATTTACCTCTGATTGGGTGGCCAATCTAGCCTCCCCCTAACATCCCCAAATGTCTGTATGTACCCTAATAGCAGGTCTGGCCCTGCCACTCCTTACCCTTAAAGTAAAAGGAGTCCCTGCTGCCTGTTACAGGTCTAAACAGTCTCCCATGACTGGACATGCTAGCTTTGACATTATTGCTCCTGCTTTACAATGTACACAAAGGGAAGGTTCTAGCCAAACATCTATAATAACCTGTATTTCCTGGAATATGGTAGCATCATTGATTTATTAATGAGACTAGTAAATCAGACTCCTCATTCTGTCTTTTATTTTTTTTGCCCCCTTCCTATTCCCAATCCTTTCCTTTCTGCCTCTCAGAAGCTCAGGGATTGAAAAGAAAACACTGTTGACATACTAAGATAAGACTAAACAGGCATGGAAATTCAGTGTCAACATGACAGGATTTGATCAGTCAATGAAAACAGCCTTTTCAATATTGGAGTAATGTCTGATCCACTGTACTCTACAGACACTCTTTACAACAGTTGATTGTAGCCCACAAAAATATTAAGCTTTTTTCTTCATCAAAGATTACCCATAGCATGACGTTATATAATAAACTTGCTTCTCTTCCTGTTTTGACATTCCATTTAAGTTCTTCAGATGCCTTTTTGCCTGAATAACAGAGCTAGAGTTGGGAAGATAAAAATCCTTCTTCATTCATAAGATATGTATGTAATTTTTACTGTATTCAAGATTCTGAGGCTCTGAAATCCATGAAGAAAACTGTTATGTGTATTCATGAATTACAAAGGGATTTTACAGCTTGCTTTCTTACCTATATGATCCTCTTGAATAATTACTAAAAGCAGTTATTTATAATTACTACAGAAGTACGATGTTACCTTCTTATTATAAAATCTAAATAGACTTTTGCAGACTTTGTTACTTTCTATCAGTTCTACCCAACTCTTCAGCATATTGTTTTATTCTGCATCAGAGTTTATTCTGAGTGATAATAGTTTGTTCTTTTATTTGAATTTTGTCTCACTCATCCTTATCCTGTTTTCTTTAAAAACAGTAAGAAAGTCAGAGGTCAGAAAAAGATCTCCAAAACCAGTTTTTCTATTCATTTCTAATGATTAATTTCTTTCAGTACTACAACCTCCCTCTTCATCTACTCCACCTCCTCCTTAATAAGCAGAGCAGTCTACTTAGGTCATTGGTCTACATTTGGAGTAATAGGCAGAGATATACTTTTCAAGATAATGAAGACTGTTTGGCCAATAGATGCAAATAACCAAGTAAAAGAGGAAACTACACTATTCAAGTATTCTGTCCCATTAAAGTATACTTTGTTTCCAAGATGCAGGTTACTCTGTGTGTAGCTATTTACCTCTTGCCAGACTGCAAGCCTTTATTCCTTCTCCTTTTCTCTATGGAAAATTGAATTGGACCACTTTTGATTTTCAAACCATTTCTCTCATGTTTCAAGATCATTTTGAATTCTAATCTCATCCAACAATTTTTTGACACCCCACGCAACCTGGTGTCACCTGCAGATTTAAAAAAAATGTATCCTGTATTCTATATTCCAAAACCTTACTGTAAATATTGAATAGTATGTGACCTTGGACAGACCCTGAGAACCTCACCTAATATGTTTTTCCTCTTTGACAGAGCATTATTGATAAGTACTCCTTAGGCACATCTGCATGTTACCCTATTCTGATCTTGTTCTTGTGCCGTGCTTTAGAACTTCCATTTCAAGGTACTAAAGCATGGTGTAGTAACTGCCTGTAATGCACTGTGCATGTGGTACACAGTTAGTTTGGGCTGTTACTTTGCTATAGCAGCACACTAAAATGGGGAAGCATGCTGCTATGGTGAAGTAGCTTCTAGTCATGTGTAGACTTACATGATTGCTACGTTGTTGTACCACTTTGTACAGTGACATAGCTTGTTGCTATGGTGTTGTAGGGTGATGTGTAGACACACCCCTTAAGTATGGATTTTAAACTGTTGTACACTAACATACAATAATTTTATCTAGCTATATTTCTCTAGCTTACTCAAATATTATGGAGGACTGCAACAGAAGCTTTTCTAAAGTCAAGATATATTACAACTACTGCTTCCACCCTAACCAGTAATGAAAAAGGAGCATTAGAAGGGTTGTTTTATTAACATACAGTGACATCTCATGGAAGTATAGTTCTGTTGTACTAAGGGGCCAGGCCAACTCTCAGGATCTCAAAATTGTGCTGTTAGATGGAAGGCTGTGACACAACTGCACATACACACATTCAAAAATCAATTAGGTGCATACACGCATGGTGCACACACCCGCACCAGAAGTGCACATACACACACTCTAGCTAGATACACTTCCACCAGGCGCACACACCCCCACCAGGCGCGCGCGCGCGCACACGTACACTACCAACTCAGGCACATACACATCCAGAATTACCAGCCTAGGCATATATAGACCTATCACCAATTCAAGCACCTACACACACTATACAGACCAAAATAAATTAGACCAGAATCAATTACCAATACCTCCACAGCCAATACACATACATGGATCATTAATTCATATATCATGCACACAGTGACATACATGTATTTCAGTTCACATACATACCACTTACCTACACATACACACAGCTGAGTTCTTAACTTGGGTATTGTGGTATATTAGTATGTACTTTGGATACTTGGGGAAAGGTTAAAGCAAGAGAGAGAGTGAAAGTGTAGGGGGTGAAAGTTGCCAGGAGCAGGATTAGAATCACTAGACTAGTGAGAGCTGGGCTGAGGAACTGAGGCTTGGGTTACTTTAGATTACTGCTCATAGAGACTGAGATGAAAGTTGCTAGTGCTGGGATTGGAACCAGCAGACTGGGGGGGAATTGGGGTAATTTAAGGTTAATTGGTGTTAATTGAAAGCCAGCAGAACAAAGGAGCAATGCCAGGGAGAAGCCTGGAGGCTGAAGCCAGAGCAAGGAGGCTACACGGGAGCTGAGAGGTATGTGGGGTGAGGAAAACTGGGAGTGGGGTTGTGGGGAGAGGCTGGAGAACAGAGAGAGACTGAAAGAGAAGGCAGAGAGAGAGATAGGGATTGGGGAGAGGTGGCAGGAGTCAGAAAGTGGTGGGAGCAGGGCTGAGAGCCTGCAGAAAGCAATGGGGCTGAGAACCTGCAGAAGGGGAACAAAGAACAGGACAGAGAGGAGCTGAGAGGTGGCAGGAAAGGGGAGACAGAATTGAGAGATCAAGAAAATAGGGTGGGGCTGGAGCTGAGAGAAAGATGGAGACCAGAATTTAAAATAGGGAAGGAACCAGGGCTCAGTAAAACACAACCCAGCTTGGGGTTGCAAATGATAGTGTTTTCATTGAGCAGGGGAGATGGTGACACAATATCTTATTGGTTCCTTTGCTCACGTGCACACACAGAAACATACACACACACCTGTACACACACGCACAATGGGAGCAGGGGTTAAAGAGGCTTCTTGCAGAGGCTGAAGTCTGGGAGGAGAGAGAGAGAGTCCAAACTGGAGAAGGAAATCTGCAGGTGATATCTACCTATCCCAGGCTGAAAGCGGGTCCTCGATGGCCTGTCGAGGTCTCCTTCAGCTTTGTGTTGCCCAGAGAGGGTAGCCTGCAGGGCCTCTGGGGTGGATAGGTGGCATGATGTAGAGCTGATTTGGTCCAGATGGACATGGCATTCCCAAGGAGTCAGTCTTCACTACCCCTTTTTATACGTTAGTCTACTTATGATCCTATGGGAGGGCATGTCTAGGCAAGGTCAGTCCTGTTCCAGAGGGTTCCAGGTGTTCTTACTGAGCATGTTCAGCTTGGCACAATGGTGGGTTGCCTCATCTTTTGTTTCTTGAATGCTGATGGTTGTTCCAAGGGTTGGGTTGTTGGTCCAGGTATTGGCGTTGATGTCATTCAGAAGGAGCTATTTTTAGACCTACTGCTATTGTCTCTCAAGCACCTGCATTCTTCCCCGTTCATCCAGGAATCAATTTACATAGGAGGGGTAGAGATGAGTCATAGGTTACAGCATCAGGGGACACAAAATGGACGCTTGACGTTAGAGCATGGATACTTGACATGACTTATGCTAACTTACATATATAACCCTAAAATAGTAATCATACAATATAAAAGCAGTAAGCAAAATCAATACAAACATAATACTTATGACTTATAAAACAGTGGATATCTATATCAAAATAGCAGGGCACTTATTTGCAAAGATGGGAGAGAAAAATAAAACTTACTACATAAAATAAAATGTTAGAGCTTATCCTACGTCTTGGCTTACTTACAATTATCAATAGGGAATAGAGAGGGAGAGGAACAGGCAGAAATAGTTAGAGAGAGAGAGAGAGACAGAGAGAGAGAGGTGTGTGTGTGTGTGTGTGTGTATGTAAAAAACAAAACAAAAAACTGGGGGTTATGTTACAGTTCCATCATGTTCCTCTCCTGTCTTTACAGTACGGTGGCTTATTTGCCTTTGGAGAGAAGGATTTTATAGGAGTCACAGGAAAGTAGAGCTGGGAGGGACCTCACAAAAATCAACACTTCAGTAGCCTTTTTTCCCCCCTCAGGGCCACGTCCACATATGCAAACGTGCGAGTGCAGCAGCTCAAATAGAAGTGGTGCAAATTTGAGCTGGGGCTTTTTGCCTCAGTGCACATGCTTGGACATGCATTTTCTTGTGGAACAAATTGTGCCATTTGGGGGAAAATAACCCTGCCTGGCTCCTCTTGGATCTACAGCCAGGGGGAGCTAGAGGTGGGGCCAGCACCAGTGCTGTCCCCAGCAGTATAAAAAGTCACCCTGGCAAGTAGCTTAGGGCTACAAGCTCTCAGGAGCTTCTGGGGCCCAGCCAATTGATCCCTGAAGACACTACTCCTTGTGCCAGCTGGACTGCTGAAGCATCCCTGAGAGTTCCCTTTATCCTCTACCCACTGCAGAGGTCTGGCAGTGGGGGCTGCTGCCTGGCTGTGACCTGCTGTGCACCTGCCAGACCTGGATGAGGCATCATCCAGTAGAGCCAGTAGAAGCATCTTCTTCTCTGGGCCAGCTGCCAGTGGGCTGTGGCTGCAGGGCTGGTCTCTGTGTGGCACTACTGCCATGCATGGCCCCTGCCCGGTCACCTGGGCAGCTATTGCCCAAAAGATGTTCTGGATGTGGTGGGCTACTTTGAACTGTCAAAACCTGTACTCCTGGCCCCAACTGGCCAGGAGGTCAGCCACATTCAGACAGAGGCAGTGATCAGTTGGACAAAGTTTTATTGATATATCTACAGTGTTAAAGCATGTATCATCATAATAATAAAGTGAACTCTCAATACATGTTTCATGAATACATAAATATCTATTTTGCTGCCCTCCCATAGAAGTGATGGCCTTCACATAGGGGATCTAGCCCCCCAACAGGGGTTTTGGCCCCCACACAAGGGGAGCAGTCCCCACACAAGGGCTACAGCCCCTCAACAGGGAACAAATAACCCCTGCAGGGGCTACCACATTCCCCTGCAAGGCCCACATGCCCCACCCCAGCCCTCCGATGGCTGCCTGAGACTTCCCAATGGCTGCCCCACCCAGCCTCACCCCCCCAATTTACACCCCCAGGCTGCCATAGCTGCCCCCACAAGCCCAGGCACCATCACTTAAATTTAAAAAAAAAAGGCAAGGAAAATGGGAAAAAAAGGCCTCTACTAATCTTAGAAGCAGGGTTGGGTGTCTTCAGGGCCCCCTGGAAGAGACCCCTTGGCAGCACAGGGCAGCAGGAGACAGGAGGGCCTGGGCTGGGGCTGTTCCTCTGCCTGACAGTGTGCGGGTGGGGTGCCAGTCAGAAAGAGGTCAGTTCCAACTGCTGGTAAGTGCCGGGTTTTTTTTGGGGGGGGTTAAGCTATGGGGGGGCAGAGATCGGGGAACTTGTGGGGATGGGGCCAGGCAGGGCAGGGTTTGGAGGAGTCTGGGGGGCTGGTGGGGGGAAGGCTGGGCAGGGAAGTGATGGGGGGTTGGTGGGAGGTGGGGAGAGGGGCCAGGCAGAGAAGCAATCAGGGAGGCTGAGGGGAGCAGGCAGAGTCAGTGGGAGTTGCCCCCCCACAGTCTCCTCCCCCCTCCTGCAGCCCCCTGACCCCTTACTCACCAGCACTGGAGCACTGGTGCTGAACACATGGCCTGGCCAGCCACATGTTTCAGCACCAGGGTGAGGAGCCAGCCACAGAGATGCTCTGGCAACTAGAGTGCCTCCATGGAGGACCCAGCCTCCAGTTGCCTCAGGGGACTGTGCCATGCCCAGCTTTTTTTAGTTTTGTTTTTTTTAGACCCTTGGATATCCAGAGATCAAATTTTCTCCCAGTGCTGCAAACTTGCAGTGCAGGGAACATTTTTTTCATTCCTGCACATGCCTCTTGCCTCACTTCAAAGGGGTGTTTTATCTAAATATGTTTTATTTTGAAAAATGAAATATTTTATCTAAATATATTTTGTCTATTAAATTGGAAGGCATCTTCTACAGTCAATAATACCTTATTTTCAGAGTAGAGATAAGCCTTTGAAAAGGGGAAAATAAAGTCCTTGGATAGGTATATTCAAAAGTAATAAGTGTTGCTATGTTCACAGTAAAACACTACATGTGCCATTAACAACCATCGGCTTTAAATTCTCATTAACATCTTATGTTAAGCAGAAAGCTGCCAATAAAAGGGTTCATGTGAATATGAAAACCTATTGTCATTCTATATGTGTCATATTGCACTTATACACATTGGAATACACAAAGGGAAGTGGATTCTTTAATTCTCGTTTACTGTAAAAAATACCTTCAATTACCTGTTTGACCTGTATGCAACACTATTGCTTTGTTTGCTTAACTAGTCATATTCCTTAAGGACAACCACTGAGTTTTCTGTGTCATGATATAAGCCTTTGTTATTGGGATGAATTTAATCCAAAACACATGGTTAAAAAGTAAAAGGAAAGCTTTTTAATGCAGGTGTTTGTTTTCTTTTTCCCTTTTCCACACTCTTTGGTGACAGGATAAAAGTAATAATTATTATAGGTTGAAAATAGTTCTATGAACTGTGAAAAGGGAAAAGAGATTGGGGGAATGGAGAGTGAGACCACTGGGAGAGAGGCACTACAGGAGCAGATTCTCTTTGAAGCTGGGAGGAGGCAGCAGCTTGGTGAAGGCATGGCATTCTAAAAAAGAAGAAAAAAACAGTTACAGAGAAGATGAGCCATAGAGACTGGGGTGGAGGAGTCCTGGGAGCCAGATCTGGTGAGAGGAGAGGAACTCAACAGGGGGAAAAAAACAGGAGTCCTCGAAGAAGGAAAAATAGTCAACTCACTTAGATGAGGGGAGGGAAGTGTCAGAAACTGCAAAACAAACAAACAAACCAGTAAACAAAGGAGAACAAAGGTGGATTCTCAACAGGACAAATTAAGGCAAGTTCATTTTTGTTTTTTCTGTTTTGTTTCCCCAGTATCATTTGGAGATTCTGATCAGGACAGATGGTGTTCTGGGAGCCAAAAAGAGAAAGGGAGAAAAGTAGCAAGAGTCTGAAGAAAGTTTCAATGTAGTTTAATGTAGTTTAACTAAACACAAAGCAGTTAAAATCATTGACTTTACCTATGTTCATGCACGTGTTTTATGTTAAATAAAGCCAATGAAGTGTCCTGGAAATTTGAAAAATAAAAACAATTTAAAAGAGTATTTTGGTTTACAATACAGTGAATTTATTGGCCACATAAAGAAACAAGTGGATTCTTTGTAATGGTAAAGTGTCTGGGGGTTTGTCTGGAAGAGTGGGAAGCGAGACATCAATCAATAAGAAAAAGTTCCATCTGTATTGCCGGGGTCATTCTGTGTTTGTAACTCTTCCCAACTGATAACTTTGAATTAGATCATAATGTGGTGGACGAGAGTCAGTTTTAAAACACGAAGTATTTCAGTCGGGCTTCCCAAGAGGTAAGAAGAAACAAAGGGAGACCCCGCCCCACCACAATAATAAAACTCTACATATTAGTCCAGTCTTTATCAGGTATCATAGTATAGATAGTTAAAACTGAAGGCTGACTAATTTAGTTCTTGCTCATTAACATTTTCTTGGTCATAACCTCAGTTTATGGTAGTGTGGTTCATAATCTTGACAAAAAAGGAGTTTTCGCCTTTGACTTATTAAGGTGTTCCAGTGAACAAGGTGTTTGTTACTTGGAATTTTTGTTCTAAGGAAACTATCTGTATTTAAATACAGTATGAAAGTTGAGCTGCTCAAGACAATAATTTAGAACTCTCATTAGAAACATAACGTCAGTAATTCAGGCAGTACAATCTCTGAAGGCAGTCAGAGAAGGTTCTTTGGGTGAATCTGATATAATTTATTAGACCAACTTAAATAGTTGGAATTTTTTTTCCTGGAAGAGCAAACACCAACTGCAAAGAATTCCTCAATGTGATGAAAGGTTTTTAAAGCTGAAATCTTGCTAATTCCCCTCCCCCCAACTATTTAAATTGGTTTAATAAAAGATATCAGATTCACCCAAAGAACCTTGTTTGCCTATGTCCTTAGACCAACACAGCTACAACCTATACCCCTAAAGGCATTAAGACACAAGTCAACATAAATAATCAAAACTATTATGGAAACCGTATACCAAGTTCTGTTCTCATTTGCACTGGTTTGAATTGGGAGCAGCTACAGTGAAGTTAATTCAGATTTAAATCAGAGAATATTCTGACTGTAGGTCCTGCTCCTCTAGTCTGCTAAGAACGTATTGTTATTTTAACTGACACAAGAAAAGAACCATCCCTACAGCTTTAGAGGTGGGTAAAGGACTCTTACTGGCCAAAGCAGGAAATAAAATCCTTGGCGACTTTTAAGAAATGCATCTTTCCCTCCTTAGAGACATACTGATCCCTCCTCTTGAGATGAGGAGGGGACTAATTAATGGAACACATCTCAGCTGCTATCTTTAGTTTATCATTTGAGAAAATGGCAGTCCCTGAGGTACCCATCACCTACACAAATCAAGGCTTTATAGGATAAAACTATCACATATAAATCAGCTGGAAGCCAATTGGACCATAGAGACAGATTGAGAAATACCATGAACTGCATGAGTAGTCCCATTTTGTATGGGCTCTTATAAGGATGTATCCTTCCATAGGACAAACTGAATAAACTTAATTTTGAGGTGACTAAAGTGGATCACAGTCATTGTATATATATTCAGAATGTAACTCCTAGGTAAGAAGTCAATGATAGAAAGCCTTCTAGGTGACCATTGTTAAATGAGTCTCCATTCTTACATTACACAGGTTGGTACACCACTCATGGGGAGTGGCACACAGAGACTGTGTTTGGCTTCTTCTTTTTTTTTTTCATTTTACATGATAATGAGAATTACCATCAATGTTAGACAGATCAAGACAAATTCAATTTATCTTTAGCTGATCATAACTGGTTTAAAAATCGCAGTAAGAACGTTCGTCTTGCTGTAAGATATTCATATTTTCAAGGGTCTTAAAATACAATGTAAGATTATTTTTATCTCATTTTAGGACAAAAACCATCACTGCTCAGAAACACAATAACACTCTCTTAAGGGAAAAAAGGAAAGCATTGCATGAGAGACATTTCTGTCTCCATATACCTATGATAATTTCCAAAGTAGTTAAAATGGGCAAATGGGCAAAACCAGAATCTATAAATCTTGATATATCAAAGCAAGAGGCTTAAAATGCAGATTAATTCTATTACAATAAAATAAACCTAACAGCACAAACCATTGCTTCATCATAAAAAGCATTTATGAAATACTAATGGAATGCTAACTTCAGGAAAATACTGCCTTACTTGAGTTTGACCTGTACAGGAAATTCATATTAGGTTATCCTTTCCTAAGCCTTGAGTCAGACACAGGAACTAGTCTAAAAAATATTAATGACTTCATGAACTCACAGTAATTCCAAATATATTTAAAATTTGTCCGAATGCTAGTAACATTTAGGACACTTTTACCTGTGCTCTCAGGGTGGGCAATTTAATTAGAGTGGATCGGAGAGCCGTTCTAATTAAAGTGCCCACAGCATCTTGTGTATCAGCATCCCAGTGCTTCAAAAGGGCAACAGGGGTGCTTTAACTAAAGCTCATTGAATGAGCCTTAGTTAAAGTGACCACACCACCAGTTTGAACCATGGGAACACTGATACATGAAATGTGGAGGTTGCTGGAAGTGCACTAATTAGCATGCTTTATAATTACAGTGCATTGAAGCAGCTCCCTGCATGCCTATGGACACCCTTACATAGTGTAAGAGTGATATAATAATCCAGAAATTATGCAATAGGCAAAGATTTCTTTGGGCATTATCTTTTATTGTAACTTTCAAATAGAAGACATTCTTCCTCCTCAGGTCTAATTCCAATGAGCCAGACACTATGCTGTTAGGACAGAATGACATTGATTACTGTCCTTACACCAAGTCTCTCAGAAACCTGTTATATCAAAGTCACCATTTCATACTGGGCATTTTAGTTCACTCCATCTTATTTTTAGGCTTCTGGAATTTCTGTAGATGTACTTATAAATTTTGTCCTTACTGAAATGCTTGTTACTGCTTATGCTATGTGCTTGTAACTCTAGATGCTCTGACTTATCCTCACAATTATCTACGGTTGTACTACTTACTTCCTTACTATCTTCTTCAAGAAACTATAAGATCTGAATGACATCCCTATTTGGGGTTGTGTCATCCTCTTCCACATTCATCACTCCAGTTTTTAGTTTAAAAATGGTTCTACAATTTTTAATGTTTAGTGCCAGCAGTCTGGTTCTGTTCTGGAGCCCAACTTTTCTGTGTGGATTCCTCCTGTCCCAAAATGTTCCCCATGCTGTGCCTGGGTCATTTTTAATCAGATGTGGGGAAGAACATTTTGCAGTCAAAAGCTTTTCTAATTTTATCCCAACTACATAGTTGGTCCAATAAAAAATATCCCTCTAAGATATCCTTGCCTCTTGCTGTAATTTTTAGGGGTACTATGACATGAAGCTTTCTTTTAAAAGTGATTTAAAAAAATGTAGTAGTCAGTGAAACCACAATCAAAGGTAAGAAAATTAAAATCCTTAGGGCACGTCTACACGTCACTCCATGGTAATACAACAATATGCTATGTACACTGTACACATCAGCTATGGTGATATAGTGATCATGTGTGTCTATACGTGAACACCAGCTCCATTGCCAATGTGGCATGTTCCCCAGGTATAGTGTGCTGCTATGATGATGTAGCAGCAAAATTTACCCTTTCCAAAAGGAAGTACTAAAGCATGGTGCCATAGCAACATCACCATATAGTGATGTGTAGATTCACCTTTAGTATCACAAACTCTAATCAAGCAGGTCTGTCTGAGCCAAGCATGTGAGTTACCACACCTGCCTCTGGTCTCTGGCTAATGTGGCTGACCCAGTTCTATGCAGTCAGACTGGCAGTTTCAGCAGCCACTCCCCAATTTTAAACACACCTGCAGCCTCAAGCTGCAAGCATGCCTTCAAACAGCCTCAGTCTATTCTGGCAAACCTTGTGTTCACAGTTTTTCATGGTTCTCCTGACATCTGACACAGCCCTTGGCTTTTCCTGATTTTGATCTTGAATCTCCCCTGACACTCAAACCTGGTTTTGCACTCTCCAGTATTCCTGGCATATTGACTCAGCTTGGCTTCAGTTCCTTCCCTGATCTCAGATTTTCCCTGGACTTGGCACCAGTACTCTGTCTCCTGGTTTCTGACCTTGGCATCTAATTAAAGAGCATTGGAGCAGACTTGATTATTTGAGTCTGCTGGAGCATGTTAAATACCATGCTCCAGCAGACTCCAATGTCATGTGTATCAACATCCCTGCACTGAAACATGGTGGCAGAAGCACTTTACCTAAAGCTCATCTGATGAGCTCCCATCGCTGTGTTTCAGTGTGGGGGATGCTGATACATGTGTCACTCCAGGTGCTTTAATTAAAGCTTCTCTTGGATCCAGTCTAATTAAAGTGTGCCCCTCACCACCTCCCAGAGCACGTATATAAATGTTTCTAGTGTCTCCAGGGCCTACATCCAAGCTGAACCCTCATATATAGTCTCCACATGCATACTTACCTTAGCAGGTTCTTAAACAAAGGAAGCAAAATAGCAAGAGAGAATAGAAAATGGCAAAACACAGGAGAGTATTTCAACCCTATATCCTATATACCTATCTTCTCAAAAATGAAAATTCAGGACAAGTAAAGCCAATAAAAGGTAACCATAAATGAAAACAGAAAAAAATACAAGAAAAAAGAGGAGGCAGTATAAATGGAATCTGAGAGAAAACACTCAAACCTAAAACCAAAAAAATCAAAAACTATGACAGACTTTTTGTTTTGGAGATCAGTGGCTCTCTAAACTACCAGAAAATAAGTAGTTCAGGCAAGGAAGATGGAGCTATTGCTGGGAATTTAATGATTTTTTGGAATCACTCTTTACCACAGATGTAGGAAAAAGTATGCGCCTCAAACCTGCTCCCTTTCAGGCAATAAATATGAGACTAACATAGATGTAGAGATCAAAACAGTACATGCCAGAGCATTACAGAGAAGCAAGGCATCAGGTCCAGATGATATGTATCCACCAGTTGAAGTAAATTCACCAGTTAAGAATGAAGCAATTGAGCTGGTACCAAAAATATGTATTCGTCTTATTGCATGTGATACCTGCAGGGAAGGATAACAGTAGCAATTCATTATCAATGAAGGGAAAAAAAATAGTAAGAGCCCTGGCTAGAGACTGCTGTTAAGAATGGAAGATTCCTTCTGTTCTTGGAAGCAGGCTTATCAAATATGCCAGAGTCACATAGGGTGTCTATACACATGCTCCAGGGGTGGGGTGGGAGGGCACTTTAATTAGAACAGCTCTTGGGACCCACTCTAATTAAAGTGCCTGCAGTGTCACACGTATTCAGCATCCCATGCTTTAAAATGGTGGCATTGGCACTTTAACTAAAGCTCATTCAAAAAGCATTAGTGAAAGCAACCCCAGCACCATTTTGAAGCATAGGGATGCTGAATACAGGAGATGCTGAAGCTGCTGAAACGTGCTAATTAGCACACTGCAGTAGATGCAATTAATTGGGTCTACTCCAATGTACTGTAATTACAGCATGTTGGAGCAGACATCCCGCATGTCTACAGATACCCATTGGTTTTGTATTTGAATTAGTGTTTTTGAATGCCTTGGTTAAGTTATTCAGATGCACTGACCGGAACTCTGAATTTTGTAGATGCTCAAAGTAAATAAATTCTCTAAGCACTCAAGTAGACAAAAAGCTACACAATCTGAACATAAGTTACCTTTACAAACAAGGGTAAAACCTACAATTTAAAACAGACTCAGTTTGCACTATTAATAAAAGATGCAAAGAAGCAGGGATACTCATCAGCTACTTTGCCTCAGTTTTTACAAAATAGTTAAGCTAAGACAGACACCTAATAAGGATTCTTTAGGCAAGGAAGGAGACAAGCTTAGAGATGAGATAACGAAAGAGACAGAGAAATTTTGATAAATCCTAATGAATTCAAAGCAGCAGAGCCAGATGAAATTCTGGGCACTGAAGGGACTTGTTGAGTGAATCTTGGAGTTCTTGAAAATTATAGTTATGAAATGGTGGGAGATGGCTGAAGAATTAGAGGACTGGAAAAAGGCAAACAGGCAAAAAGGAGGACCCAGGAACTATAGACTCACCTCAAGAACTGCAAAGTTACTGAAAGGTATTCCATTTGCAAGCACCCAGAGGAGGAAAAGCTGATAACAAGGACATGGCATAGATTTACTGAGGAAAAAGTTGTGCCAAGCAAACTTCATATCTTCCTTTGAGAAGGTAACTAGTTAGATGAAAGGGAATGCTGTGACTATAGTGTACCTGAATGTCAGTGAGGCTTTTGACATGACCTTCCTATAAACAAATTCAGTTCTTCTGCTTGGAGTTGGTTTCATTTTGCCAAGCCAAGGCAGAGGTCCAAAGGAGGACCCATGATATGAAGAACAAATGGTGGGAAGACACAGCAAAGGAAATTCAACAACTCACTGACATCCACAGTACGCACAATTTATTCAGTGCCACCAAAGTCATTTATAGTTTCAGCACTCAGAGACCAAGCTCCCCTCTTCCAAGGATGGAAGAGACCTGATCAAGGAAAGGGGAGCTATCAATGCCTGTTAGAAGTTGCATTTGAAGACCTTCTCAATTGAAAGTGTTCAATTATTCATGAGAGTGTTCTCAATTCCATCTCACAATACCCATTCAGGGATGATCTTCGAATCCGTCCAATCTTTGGTGAGGTGAGGGAAGCCATCAAGCAGATGAAGAACGACAAGGCATCTGGAGTGCTCCTTCTCGAATCTCGGTGTGGGTTTAGGTGATTAAGAGGAACAACTGACATGATCTTTACAGGTCACCAACTGCAGGAGAAATGCAAGGAACAACATAAGCTTCTCTACATGGTCTTCTTTGACCTCATGAAAGCTTTTGACTGCCAGCTGAGAAGTGTTGTGGAGGGTCCTTCTGAAATACAGATGCCCACTGAAATTTGTCACCATTCTCTGCCTGTTCCATGACAGTATGCCAGTGGTGGTTCTCAGTAATGGATCTATCATAAATTCCTTTGAGGTTAAAACAGGAAAAAAAATCTCAGAACAATAACCTGTTCTTACCCCGGACCTTAAATCCAAGGATGCAGCCCCTAGCCAATTTACAGTTTAAAATGTAGACCCTGCCTTTGACCCTTCAGAATTTTCTGCATCTCCCTGTTATCTGCTTTTCTTTTCTTTGGACAATGGACTACAGTCTCTCCTGTACCAGGAAAGACTAGACAAAGCCATTGTCACAAGGCAGGCTTAAGTACTGTTGCCTATCTGACTATTGACAACACGTCTCATTCTAGAGAGCTTACACTAGTCCAGTAAAATTCCTGCCACATTTCTCCAATGGGCTTGTTTACCAGACTACAAACTTGCATCCTTCTCAGACATGTAGGTTCATTAACCCAATATAACCCTTTGAAGTTAAGGCTGGAGTTAAGTAAGTCTGCATCATTGCTCTAACACTCTTCTCAATATTCCTTACTGTGATGCAACATCTGACCACCAACAAACTTCCAGCCAGAGTGGAGCTAAACTACCAAATGGAGGGTAAGCTGTTTAACCTCAGTCAACTCCGAGCGAAAATCAAACCACTCCATCCTCAATAATTGAGCTCCAATGCGTTGATGATGCCATAGTGCTTGCTCACTTGGAAACAGACCTTCAGGAAATCATTGACATCTCTACTGAGATTCAAGATAATGGGACTGATGCTTAACATTTAGAAAACTAAGATCCTTCACCAACAAGCTCCTAATAAACAGTACCCAGCTCTGATAATTCAGATCCACAGTGAGATCCTGGAGAACCCTGAGTATTTCTTGTACTTTAGAAGCCATCTCTTGCAGAAGACAAATATTGACAAAGAAATCCAACATTGCCTCAAATGTGCAAGCACAGCCTTTGGACACCCAAAGAAATGGGTGTTTAATGATGGCAATATCAGGTCTGAAACCAAGCTTATGTTTTTATCAAGCAGTTATGATTCCCATCTTGCTATATGGATCTGAGACCTAGACAATGTACAGGAGATATCTAAAGTTATTGGAGAAGTACCATCAACACTCCCTGAGGACTCTTGAAGCAGGTTTTTCTGCAGCTCCATCAAGAGGGGGTCAAGAGGAGGGCAGAGAAAACATTTCAGGGACATCCTCAAAAACAACTTTAAAAATGAAACATCTATGTCAACTCATTCGGGACAATCACCCAGGACTACCCTAATTGGAGGAAGAGTCTGCTGTGAGGACCTCAGTACTTGGATTCCTCACAAAAACAACAGGAGATGGAAAAGTGGGAGAAGCAGAAACTGTGTTGCAGACCAAATCAAGAATACAGTGCCAACCATACCACACAGAAACACATGTCCAAGCTATAGTACCATTTGTCGATCCTGGATAGGACTCATCATCCATCTTCAGACACACAGATAAGACAGTCATGGAAGACAATCATCCTCAACTGTGAGCGATTGCCAAATATAAACAAACTGGATAAATGTGGGCTGGACAAAACTACTATTGTGGTGTATAGGCAACTTGCTCAATAGCCATACCCAAAGGGTAATTATCAATGGATCCATGTCAGAATAGAAGAAGATTTCTAGTGGAGGCCCCCAGGGGGCTGACCTAGACCCAGGGCTGTTCAATTAGTTTATTAATTATTTAGATGCTGAAATTGAGAGCTTCTTGAGCAAATTAGCAGAATAGATGAAACTGGGAAGGACTGTGAACACACAGGAGGGCAGGAATGACATTCAGAAGGCTCTTGATGGATTGGAAAGCTGGGCTGGAGCTAACAGGATAAATTCAATTCTGACAAATACAAAATGGAAAAAATAATAAAAAGCACAAATACAAAACTGGCTGTATGGAAGCACTATGGAAAAGGACCAATTTATTATCTCAACTTTTCTAATCTAAAGGAACCCATAAAGAAAAACCTCCCTAAAAGAACAAACTAAGTTTTAACACTTAAAAAAATACAGGTAAAAGTCCAGTAGCGGTGTGAGGGCTACCCAGTTTATTGTACCATGTCTAGCATATATGGTTACCTGCCCCAGGTATGTGGACAAGGAGCTCCTAGCTCAGAAAGCAAGCTCTTGAGGTTATGGTGACCGAACTGAAGCAGCTAAGAGAGACAGAGATGCTAAGTGATGAGACTTTCAGGACATTGTAGAGCATCCCACCTCCATTGTAGTGCCCCCCATGTTGCTGAGGTGGATGAGAGCATCACGGATAAAATACATAAGGCTGGGAAGCAGGGAATTTATCCTTTGAATGGGACACACCTTCCAACTAATGCTGTTGTGCCCTCTTGTGCTATGAATACTCTTCCACAGGAGCGAACCCCACAGGATAGAAGGAACTAGGTGGTTGTAATGGGGAATGCAGCCATTAGTCACATAGACAGCTGGGTTTGAGATGCCTCAGAGGACAACACAGTAACTTGCCTGCAGGGTGCAAAGGTAGTTTGGTTGCTAACAGGAACTAGGGAGAAGCTGGAGGTTGTGGCCAATGTGGGTACCAGTATCATAGGGAAATGTAGGCGAGGATTCATGGAAGCTAAATTTAGGCTGCTAGGAAGGATGATAAAGTCCAGGACCTTCATGGTAGTATTCTCAGAGATGTTTCCCTGTTCTACATGCAAGGCCAAAGAGACAGGTAGAACTCCAGAATCTCAATGCATAGGTGAGATAATGATGTAAATGTAGCAAAACCCCGTTTTTTTTTTTCTTTTAAAATGCATTCCCTCCCCTTCCCCAACCATTTCTGACTTTTTCTTTCCCTCTCTATTCCCTATAGATAAGTCTAAGTGAGCTAAAACATAAGATAAGCATCAGCTTTTTATTTTGGTAGCAAGATGTATTTGTTTTGTTTTTTCTCCTTCTTTATATTGTATAATTATTATGTTTATATTGATTTTTACTGTTCTATATTACTGTTTTACTGGTACTATATGATTTAGGCCTACATATGTTAGTTAGCATAAGTCATGCCAAGTTTCCATTTTCTTTATCAAGTCTCCATCCTGTCCCCAGGCCCAGTTATGTAACCCATGACTCACACCTACCCCACCTATGTAGCTTGGTTCCTGAATGAATGGGGGTGAATGAGGGTGCTTGAGGGACAATGGCAGTAGGTCTAAAAATAGCTCCTTCTGAATGACTGAACCATCAACACCAATACCTGGACCAAGAATCCAGCCCTTGGAACCCCCCTCAACATTCAAGAAACAAAAGATGAGGCAACCCACCATTGTGCCAAGGCTTCACATGCTTAGTAAGAATATCTGGAACCCTCTGGAACAGGACTGACCTTGCCTGGACTAGCCCTCCCCATAGGCGATCAGATGTAGTCTGCCCCATAAAAAGTGGTAGTGAAGACTGACTCCTTGGGATTCCCTCTCCACCTGGACCAGCACCATACCACACCACCTATCTACTCAGAGGCCCTGCTGGTGACCCCCCTCTGGACAACATCTACTGAACAAGGACCTCTTTTTAGCCTGGATAGGTAGCTATCACCCCCACCCCCTCTTCAACCAAGGACTTGGACTCTGCTTCTCTTCCTTACCTGGACTCCAACCCTTCCACTGAGTCTCTTTCTCCTGCTTCCATTGTGAGTGTGTGTGTGTGTGTGTGTGTGTGTGTGTGTGTGTGTGAACCAATAACTTCATGGGACTGTGTAGTGTGTTGTCTGTTTAATAAAACTGTTATTTGGACCCCTAAGTTGGGTTTTACTTTACTATGGTTTGGCCCTGCTCCAATCTCTGCTTTTTGCCCCTCTAACTTCTGCATCATTTCTTCCTGTCCTGCTTCTGGATCACTGCCACCTCCAACACCTGTCCTGAGCTCTTCTCTGCCCTCAAACCCCCTGTTTCTTTGTCATTGTCTTACCCCCACTGCCTTTTCCTTTTCCCCTGAGCAACCAAGTTTCTGCCTCAGTTTCTTTCCTGGCTGTCTCCTCCTTGCCACCAGTTATCTGTCCCCCCTCCCCCCATATCTCAGCTGTCTACCTCAGTTTCCAGCCCCAGACTACCTTAAGTAAACCCAAGCCTCAGCCACTCAGCCAGCTTTTCTGTAGTCCACCATTTCTAATCGCAGTTCTGGCAACTTTTACTCCCTACACTTTATCTTTATCTTTATCTCTCTCACACACACACCTTAACCTTCCCTTAAGTATCCCAGGTACCCCAGCACACACATACATACTGCGCCATCCAAGTTAGGAACTTACCTATGTGTAGCTGGGTTGTATGTGTGTGAACTGGTGAGTGTGTGTGTGTGTGTGTGTGTGCGCGCGCGAGTGTGTGTGTGTGTGTGTGTATGTATATGTATGTGTGTGCATGATATACAAATTAGTAATCTGTGTATGTGTACTGAGTGTTCAGGTATTGACAATTGATTTTGGTCTAATTTTTAGTGTGTAGTGTGTTTGTGCTTGAATTGGTGATAGGTATTCATGTGCCTAGGTTGGTTTGGATGTGTATGTGCCTGAGCTGGTAGTGTGTGTGTGTGTGTGTGTGTGTGCACTTAATTGATTTGTGTGTTTGTATATGTGCAATTGTCACAACTTCCTGTCTAACAGCACATTATTGAGATCCTGAGAGTTAGACACAAAGATGAGGGGGGTTAGGTTTATCAGTAACTGGGAAACCTTTTGGGACAGAAGGTATCTGTATAGAAAAAATGGATTCTAGGATGGAACCAAACTTCTGGCACTAAATATTAAAAGGCTGTAGAACAGTTTTTAAACTAAAAAATGAGGGAAAGCCAATGGGTTCAGAAGAATACATGTCAGGTTGATGCAACCCCCAAAGGGAAACATCATTCAGATTTTATATGGTCTTGAAGAGGATAGTAGGGGAATACAAAGTATAACTGTACATAATGGCAAGGATAAGTCAGAAAATCTAGAGTTGCAAATAAATAACATGAGCAATAACAAACAGTTGAGTAAGGAGAAAATGTATAAATGCATCTACAGAAATGACAGAAGCCTAAAAAAAATAAGTGGGTGAACTAGAATGCCTGATATGAAATGGTGACTTTGCTATAACAGGTATCCCAGAGACTTGGTGAGAAGACAATAATGAACGTGATGCTGTTCTAATAAGTTCCATGCTATATAACAATGATGGAGTAGGAAATGCAGGGGGGAGTGGTACTGTACATTAAGGATAGTATACATATAAACAGCATAAAAATCTTACCTGAAAGGAAAACTTCTATAGAATCCCAGTGGGTAGAAAATCTGGACTTGAATAAAAAGAATATAGTATTAGAATTGTACTATCAACCACCTGATCAGGAAAGAGAAATTCTCAGGGGACTTAGAGAAGCTGCTATAATGGGACAAATAATAATCATAGGAGGCTTCAACTATCCTCACACAGACTTGGCAAATAGTTCATCAGGGTGAGATACAGAAATAAATTTGGGCTCTTCCTAGACTTCTTTCTAGAACAATTCATCTTAGAACCCACAGGAGAAGAAGCAATTCTAGACCTCGTCCTGAGTAAAACACAACTTGGTTCAAGAGAAATCTGTTGAACATAGTTCAAGAAGTATCTATGGCGAGCCACTTGACCATAATATAATCACATTCAACATTCTAGTGGGAAACCGTTATCACTCCCACCCCCCACCCTGGCACCATACCAATATACAACTTTAGGAAAACACGTTACACAAAAAGTAGGAAGCTATTTGTCTATGGTTCTGTAGGAAAGACTCTGTTCACGCCGAGTTCAAAATATTAACCCTTATGATTCAAGGTATAAACCAATTTTGAGTGATAGAGGTTTGGAAGAAGCTTACTGTATGATCTGGTTATTCCATAATGATATTTTCTTTCACTTTCCTCTTAAGTTTCTAGTATTAGCTACTGTGTTACAGGATATAAACTATGTGAATGTCTGGTCTGATCCATTACAGTAAGTACAATTCACAGATAAGCAAGCTACATGTCCTTGAATGAAACAAGCTAGACATTTTCTTGTTGAGTGCATTTATCACACATTGGGATTTCCTCCCTCGTGTCTGACAAAAAGGATGCACTGACTTCTATCCCACTGGACTCTTTCCTGTAGGTTTAATGTTTGACTATTAATATGTCAGCACCTCAACACTGGAGAAAATAGATGAAGGCACACTCCAAGATTGTACAAATCACAAGCTGCCCATAAAAATTATAGGAATGTAGCAAAAAAAAAAATCTATAGTTTTATTACTTCATTTTCCCTGTTTTCAATATAATATTCACCTAAAAATGACAAATATCTGCAGATGCCTCTCTTTACTGCATAGAGTTCACCTTTCCTACAATCTCTAGTGTAGTATAAACAATAATCTGATCTAGTTAGCTTAAGTACTGGAAGTAGTCTAGTTGCTGGAACATGGAGCTCATTGAGAACTAATTTACCCTTTGGAGGAACAAGATATAATAGTCTGTGCCACTGTAATTGTAACTACTTCTGGTACCTGAGCTAGTTCAGGTCTATCCATGGTATTAGTTTTATGTGTAGACATTCAGGTCATGGACTAAGAGGCTATTTGAAGTGCACCAGGTGTTTCTGAACCGCTCCAAAGAAGGTGAAAATGTTCATACCTGCTAAAATACTTCAGAAATGACCCTCAAAAGGAGCCAAGCATCTTTGAAGTGTTTCATTCTGAAATGTTAGAACCATCCAATAGAGTTTGATAAGGGATTGTTCAGTCCTCTGGCTTTCCATAATGCTCCGTTTCCTCCTCCCCTCTCCCTCCTCTAAGGCAAGGGGTAGAGGAGAGAAGCAGAAGCTAATGAGTGTATTCAGCTGTCTTCAGGAACCTCTGGAGGCTGGCAAGCACAGTGGAATTCCTGCTCTCCAGGCCCATGCAATCATGGCAGCTGCATGCTTTCACAGTCATTTGGAATCACTTTAGGAAGCAGGTGGGCTGGTTATACATTTGCATGAAGCTGAGCCAGTCTGCATTTGAAGTGCTTCAAATAAACGTCTGTGGATACCCTTAGTAATTTCATATTCACAATATATTTTGTTTTTCTGTTTACTGTCCTGAAAAGTTGACCTCTTGATGGATTAATTCTGTATCAATCAGTTATTGATACAAAGATGTGAAGGAGCTGTTTGCAGAGGCACATTATTTACTGTTTTTACATCCTTAACATGCAGGTAAGTAAATCATGTTTTGAAGCCTGGAAGTATCTAAACCATGGAATATTTCAACTGAAAACCACAGTGTATAACCATTTTGCCCATGAGTCTCAAATTCACTGAGAATATATAATACAAGGCTCCCTGTCCATGAGTAGCAGGATATGATTGAAACATCTTACTCTTAAAATTGAAAACGAGGACAAAACACACTTACACATGCAGTACAAGTTTGGTGAAAGCAATGGAATTGTGCCTTATAATCCAGAAAGAATTTAGTTGAGTGGAAGCTTTGGAACTGGAGAATATTAATCTTTTTGTATCATCAAAGATGTTAAAGGTCTTATCTACATACATAAATTATAGTCTTAATAGCTAAGATAGGCAGAAGTTACTCAAATATACACTGTATACTTGCCACTCTAAACAAACTTCCATAGGCGTATATTACAAACTTCACATACCTTCAAGGCTTTTCACTACTTACTACATACACATTTCTGCAAGACTGTCACCTAAACTGAGCTCTGTTTACAGTTCCTAGGAAAACATTTAGCTAACAGCTTATGATGGAAAGCTTGAAGAAATGGAAAGCTGTGATTTACAAGAGATGAGTGTCATTGTTCTGACTGCATTTAAAATGCATGCAGGTACAATGTGACTGCATCTTTTATGTATCTTTTCACAAAGCTATCTTATAGTTCAAAATGTTAATTTTTTTCTTCTTGGAAAAGTGGGTGGATCAAGAGAAGTGTCTTCTATTTAGAATAGAACAAAATATTATAAATACAGTGAATCATGAATTCTCCTACACAGTGAACAGGGGGCACATTCAACATATTGTATGCAGAGACTCCTGTTAACATTCAAGGGAGTTACATGCTGTATGATTTTTAATATTTAGCGAAAGAAAATAATGCTTAACATTAGCACTTGCATAGATGTGTATGTAAAACCCTTTGGATCTGAATCTGAATTCACAGTTTTTTGACACCAAGCAGGCTGGTGTGCCTGCTCCCATGCACCCAGGCTTGTAAACAAGGGGAAACAATACTCTTGACCCAAACAAAACAGCAAAGTAAAATCTTCATCCTTTTTCCAGGCAGCAGCACAAGACCCTTTTTGCTCTTGCCCTTGTTAGGAACAAGTTCTTCTGCGAGTCACTCTGCAGCCCAGCCACAACTGCTCCTTCCCCAGCTCATGCCATATGCTGTTTTCTCTTGGGCTTTCAAGTACCAGCTAATCACCCGTAGCTATCCCAGGCTATCTGCTCCATGTAAAGGGCCAGATTACTCTATTGCAATCATTTCTTAAGTGATTACAATCACCTAATTGTTTAGGTTGGTTTGGGGAGCACTACTTAGCTTCTGGTTCTATGGAGAATGAAAACCTTAAAAAGTTGATGGAAATCTAAGTTTCATTTTAAGGTGGTGTAACTCAATGCTAAAAGGAATTTCTAAAATTATATTGCTTTCAGCATTAACTTTCCTAATAAGAGGTCACTCTGTATGGTATATTATAAAGAAAAATAAATGGCGGTACTATTTCAAGCTCCACCCACTGATCACCTGAAAGCAAAATAAATCATGCGGCCTGTGCAGAACCTAATGGGGCCTGCCCTTCTTTCTTGTATGCTTTTGAGTTATGAAATCATTCACAACTTGAACATTTACATTATCACTAAACTTCCAAATTAAAACTACACTGAAAGAGAGGTTCACACTTCTCAGAGCTACTGTTTCAGGCTCAGAAAGTCAACATTGCCTTTTGTTACAATCTGTTATATTTTCATGTAAAATAAAAGGATAACTTATTTGCTAACAATTTTGCTTGCAGAGTATATCATGCTATTTCTGAGTGACAGTTGCTAGGTAATTCCCTTTCATTCTAAATATATGGGATCCAGTGTGATTTTCAAATGACACGTTTTAGTTCATTTAAGTACCTGATGTCACTGGCTTGAAGTCAGTTTGAGTTTCCCCAAAGTCTAGAGATAGTCTAGAATCAGAAACATTGATAATACCAAATTACAGAATAAAATAGAATAAAGTAATTTAGTAAACATGTGTTATAGTAGAAAAGCCAGAAAGTGATGTCTCAACAATTTCAATGGAAAATATATTCATCACACACTAAATTGCATTGCATAGTAAAGATTTACCTTAGTCCATGAACTGTACAGAAAGTGGTATATTATCTTTCCAGCAGTTTCCCTTTACACTATTGCAGAATGTTATCCATCTAAATTACTGCATTGATAAATGACAAATCATTTTTATAGAGTAAAAGTTAGACTCACTGTCATGCTGTATGCACATAATACACAAAGGAAGATAGTTGTAACTCAAAAATAGTGCCACATTATTTCTCTATTGTGTGTAATAACTTGCTTCTTTAAATCAAGGCTACAGAAAGATTAGAACCAAAAATCTCATTACCCATTGAGTCTTTGTGTATGTTTTCATTTCAGTTCCTAACCAGTTTTTAAAATGCCTATACAATATATTAATTTGAATGACATTACAATGGTTGGAGGGCGGCGCAAGTTTGAAATATTTTAATACCTAAATACTTTAATGTATTTTTTTTGTAAAGGTGAAATAAATGCATACTAGTTTACTGTAGTAAACTATATCATATATGCATTTCCCATAAAAGTCAGGGGAAAAGACTAGGTAAAAAGATTAATGTGCACAAAAAATATACCTATAGATGTTATAGACTCCATAAGCTGCAACATTCCTGAGCAACTCACATCAATGAGAGCCGTGTTCTGAGAATGTTACATGTTCTATACTGCTATATGCTCTATAAATTCAGGTTGTAGGTGTCTTAAATTTGGTATGACAAATTAGTGGGTATTTCTGTACATGTATCTCATTCTTCATTTCTAAAATGCCAGAGATATTTTTGAGAATAAATTCGTATTAGTGAAATACATAGATACTGATGAACATTATGAAACAGTCCATGAAGAAATCAATAAATTTGACTTTACAACAGGATTTGAATAGTACTCTGAAATTAAGTCTTGGGGCTTATGTTTAACACAAAATATCAAACTACTTCTCATTACCTGACCACCAACAGAACTTCCATGTCCAGGAGAACCTTTCCATCACCAGTCCTCCTGTGAAATATGAAATATCTTAACAAGGAAGAAGCAAAAATCAACATCCTGCTTGCCCGTCAGACACCTTTGAGATAAATAGCTTGCTCCAACTTTAATCTGAGTCTAATTTGCATTTGTTGGGGTAGTCAATACCATCTCCCCGCGTCGGGGCCACCTACCAGTTGCCGAGGGCCTGCTCACGGTTGGTTGGGCATGTCGCATGCGCATGCTTCGCCTGAGACTTTGATGTTAATAGAGATGGTTCATATGTCCAGCGCGTGCCATCCAATTATGAGACTCCTCGATGTCCCGCGTTCCTGAGGGCTCCTCCACCCCCGCCCATTCCACCAGGTGGTGGCCGCCTATCAGGTCTAGCCATATATCTGTAGGTCACACAGATTGTCCACAAAAGAAAGTATAAAGATCAACACAAATATTATGGCCAAGGGCCTCCCTTGACCGGAATGGCTGCTTCAGCCTCCTACAGTCATCCTCCGATATCACCTTGACCCTCAGTGGGGTCGAATCCCCCCTTCAGCTCTCGAGGGGTCCCTCTTGAGGGCTTGATCAATCCCCCTTTTCACAGTTAGTGCCTACTATGGCTGCTACGCCCCTGTTGTAGGAGCTACGGTGTCCCCAGTCACCAAGTGCCCTTCTATCAGGGTCTGTATGGTACTCGGCTTCAACCGGGTCCCATCCACTCCTGGCCAGTAAACAAAACAGTCTGATGCCTCGACAGGGCCAGCCAACGGGGCTCAAAAACCCTGCTGGGGCTTACCTCTTTTCCAGAGGTTCCTACCGCAACTTAGCACTGCTCGCATCCTCAGCAGCGTACTCCGGCCGGCTCCATCGCCTCCGTAGCCCTCTTCCAGTTTCGCAGCAGTGCCCCCGCTTGTTGGCCCTGGCCTCTCCTTTATGCCGGCCACGGGAGTACCATCCCCTCCCTTCTCCACACACCTGGGAAAGGTGGACTTCTGCCTATCGCCTTGGGCCTGCGGGCCCATGACCAGTGGCCCTCCGCCCCAGCTGGGAGCCCTGAGGCCTGCTGTCTCTTTCTCTCCGTCACAGCATTAAATGAACTTTTCCACCCAGAAGAACTTATAATATCCTGCAGATCTCCTGGGCAATAAAGTTTCATGTCTACCTGGGAAAAATTTTACAATTTTTGCATTCTCTTTTGCCTGAGGAGGGCATGTGAGCTCAAAAGCTTGCAAATAAAGACTTTTTTTTGCAGCTATCTTGTTGGTCTAATAAAAGATATTGCCTCTACCAAACTGGTTAGTGAACACCATACATTCTGTACACTAAATGGGTACATCTATATGTGCAATTAATGCAACTGATTATAGTCCAGCAGGAGTAAATGAATCCTGATGTCACCATCTACATGTGCATTTATATTTACTGAGCTGCTGGATACCGCTTCTTTCTGATGGGACTAATCAGAAAATTAGTACAGTAAATTAGTCTACTGCATCCCAATTGCTGCACATGTGGAGATGATGATGCTTTACTGTGTAGTAAATTAGTCTGCTGTGCAATAAAATGTCTCATGTAGACATGCCCAATGAGGCAAGGATATTGTGGGAGAAATGGATGTGATAATATAATTAAAGACTGTGTTATAAGGCACATGTATACGGGTCTGAATTAAGGTTGTTTGGACTACCTAAATTCTAGAAATTCCTCTTTTGGAGTACTTGAGTTTGTAACCCTATTAATGTTCTTGTAACACAAGTTTTGCTCATATTCAATTTGCTGTGTTATATGGAAGGGAGAAAGGAAACACAAACATGCAATCATATTAACATTAAAGCACATTGCATAACCGTAAAAACTGTGGTGGCTGCGTAAAAACTACAGCTTCTGGAGACTCTGGGGGCTAAGAGACAAAGAAGAAGGAAACCAGAAGTGGTAGAAAGTATAAGAGCAGCAGGTAAATGCAGAGGAAACTGCAGCAGAACACAGACACAGTGGCAGAGGATAGCATGGCTAGAGATGCCGGGGCAGTAATGCAACTAGGACTGTTGAACTGTAGCAGCAAAACTTGGATGTGTGAACAGCAGTTGAGCACTCTCAGGATTGGAGACTGGTTTGGGACACCTCAGAAATAGTGCCCCAAACACCTCATAGGTGACACCTCATAGCCTGGCTCTGATGCTACGGCTCTGCAAATTGGTAACCTTGTTCCCTCAGCCCCAAGGTCTGTCTACCCACATCTTAACACTGATATCCAATTCTTTTCTGTAACTTCCTGATCTATTTCCTGACTGCAAATTGGTGCCTCCTTGCCGTCTGCCTGAACTCCACAATTTCCCACCGTCTATAGTCCTAGGTCTCCCTCCATGGATTTCTTAACCTTCCTTCTCTTTTAGCAGAATTTGCAGATTTGATAGAATTTGACAGACTGCATCATGAGCACTTCTGCTATGGCCAGACTTGTGCCTGCCTGAATACTCATCCCAACCTCTTTGTCTAATCAATACCAGTTTTTTCCTCCATCTACCCTTGTCAGATCATTTTCTCCTCCCCCGCCATTTCCTTCCCTCCATGCTTACCCATAGGCCTCCCATATCCACCCATGTGGTTCCTAGACCTAATCTTCTTGTCCAGCCAGCCCTTGTCTCAAGCAGTACCTGACGTCCTCCCCAGCTACCTAGAGGTTTTTTGCATTCTCTTTGAATCAGAATAGATTCTGCTTGTATGCCCATACTGTGGTCACTGAGAAGAGAGGAATGATAAGTTCATGTTCTTGCTGGTGATCTCTAATCCCGTGCCACCTTAGAACAGTCATTGTAGTCCTGTCCTGAATGAGGTTCATTAGTTTTGTGAGGATGATACCTACAAAAGGGCCTGTGAAAGCCTCGAACATGCTTAATGAGGATGCTATTAGAATCTCCCTCAGAGACCATGTATATGAAATGCATTATAAATGCCTTAAAGACTTACTAAATAATTGTTAAAGACTAAAGGCCCTGGGAGCTCCATGCATGGATACATTTTGTAGTTTTGCCTGCTTGCTGCCGGGGGGAGGGGGAGCGGGTTGTTTAGTCTTTTTTCTTACAAGAAATGCCAGCTGCACTGTAGCACTTAACAAGCATTCAACCTCCCTCTGATAACAGTCCACCCTGCAACTCTTTGCAACCTTTCCAGTAAGTAATGACATTACTCCATAAAAAAACCACAAACAGCATCCCCATGCTGAGGTGGGTGTGGTCTCTGAAAACACCCCCCAACTGCCCACCCACCCCAAGGAAAACATGACACATATATAGAGCAAAAAATAAAACACTTTATTAAAAAAATAGGATGTTCTTCCCCAGCAGCTTCACAATATAAAATATAAAGTATATACAAAGTGTAACCCCCGCCCAAAAAATAAATCCTGCAAATATGAAGATAAAGTTCTATCTTTCACTCTTCATTCATTACTGGTTGCTATGAGTTCCACCCATGAAAGTTTTCTGCAAGGAAGAGGAAAGAGGAAGAAGAGGAAGAGAAGGAGGGTTTGGAGCACAATCAAAGAAACGGGCTTTTCCTTCCCTCCCCCCAAACACACACACAAGGTGCATATCCTGGGCATTGGATCTGGCAAGCAGTGTTCTGCTCCTGGACTTTTGTTCATGGTTCTGAAATGGAATGTGATGAAGTTCAGAAGGTTTGCTGAAGAAAGTCATGTAACCATTCACTCCGAAGTTTCAAAATACTTGCAAAAAACATACTGGATGCTGCAACTGTCATCAGAAGCAATGTCCACTGCCATGGCAGTGCATGACAGAGGGTGTGGGGGGTGCAAGTGGAAGGTACATGGCAGGGTGGGAGGACAGGAGGGTACATGGGCCTTGGTGGGAGGACATACACTATAGGTGGTGTGGGGGGTGGAATAATTATGAGGGGTAGTAAATTAAATGATTATTGGCTTCCCCCACTTTTTTGTTAAAATAATATTTTTGCTGAGTGGATGGCTGACCCTGTGGCTACTCCACTCCATTGCGTACTGTGAGACAGGAGAGAGGGGTGAGGAGTGAAGGAGGGTAAAAAAAAAGAACACACAGTGGCACCTACTGGCTAAAGGCCAGAACACAGCACCCTATTGTGGTGAAGGGAATTAATTAGAAGTCTTTGTGGTCTCTGGCTGTTTGCACAAACAAATCCACAGTTGGGGTGGCGTAACCGGAGAGCGCCACAAATTAACATATCTCTGAGTAGTGTTAGTTTAAAGTGTTAAATGTACTTTTACAGCGGTGGATAACCCATGTTATGCAAACACAAACACAGTTGTATTGGTGTAAATGGGAAATATAGTTTAACGTACATATGCCCTTTCTCTGTATAGAATGTAATTATTGGGAGATCATCTTAAATTCATATTCATTTTGGATTTAGGTAAATATGGTCATTATAACATTTTGAAAGGGTAATTGTTTTTAATGTGAATACTATATATTTTCAACTTTTATTGTGGTGTACCTTAAAGTTATGTTCTTGAGTGTAGAAGATGATGAAATGGCCTGCTTAAAAACATCTGATTCACTGTTTCAAGTTAACTGTGACCTTTGTGACTTTTCAAGAGACATTTAAAAGCAAATATGAAATCCACTTTTAGCTATGCATTTAATTTTAAAACATATACAAAATAATCTAGGTTATACATACCATTATATATAACATTTTAATAATACCAAGTTGTTGAGCTTTCTATGTATTTAAAATTGTTTTTACATATGACTGAAGTAATGTATGGATTTCTACAATAAGGTCCAAAAGTTTTTGGATCTTATTGGAGAAATGAACATCTCCTTTCTTCTTCTTAACCATGAGAAAAAAAATGGTTGAGATTTTTATTTCAGTATTTCAAAAAGTAATTTACCAATTTCAATTATTTTCATCTGTCTGAATGAACGCTTCACTCTTGTTCAATACGTAGCAGTCACGGGTATGTTAACCATGGCTAATCTGACTATACTACTTAGGCCAATTAAGATGCCAATGTGTTGACTTTATTTCTTTAAATAAAGAACTGGTCTCAAAGAGTCACAACAAGACAGAAAATCATACACAGGATTAAACTATTAGTGAGAATATACACCACAAACAACAAATATATACAGATATCTACATGAGATAGATCAGATCAGGATTTAACCAAAAAGTTACTTCAAAATCATTGCACAAAGAGGCTTGTGTGCAAATAAATCTGTATCTCACAGGACATGTCTACATGTGCACTTTAATGAGCATTAGCCTACTCAATGTGCATTAAAGTGTCACAAAAAACTTCATGCTTTTGCTAATGTGCATTGAAATAAGTTAATGCATCTTTTCTAGGACCTCACTATATTTAATGAGCATTACCAAAAGCACATCAATGAACTTGTAAATGCATCCACAGTTGGCTGGTTGCCAGGTAACACACACCAGTCACAGACTGTCTTTTACTAAACAACTTTCCTTCTCATTTACCCTTTCAAAACCAATCCCTTTCAATCCACCAACTCACTCACTTCTCACTTAACAATACTACACTCTTAACTCATCTCCTGATGTACACAGAGACCTTTCAATCTACTGCTTCCCAGGACTCCTTCTATAACTAGCAGAAGCCAAGTCAATCACACACATAGGGTAGGGTTATAGATTTCCCCAAAGAGAAGACCCAGAACTCTGTTCTGTCAAACTTTGTAAAGGGGCAAGTCACCTGATCAATGACTGACAATCATCCAAACACACCTATCAATCATTCCTTCTGATACAAGCCCATACCATAAACTCACACCCACCAAACAAAATCTTAATCACCTTAGAATTCACACTATTACTCATCTGTCAATCATCCAAAACAATCCCACCACTTCTGAGACACTAACCACACTGTAACAGGGGTCCTGCTCCAGGCTCGTCTCACTGTGGCCTGCCCACCTTTTTCTGGGCTAACCGCCCACCTTCTCTCCTACCATGCCTTGTTGTTAATTAGTTAAAAGATGTAATTAAATGGGAGGCTGCCTGTTTTCTGCCCTGGTGCCAGGGGCACTATCTACACCACAGCCCAAGCCTCGCTGATGGCATCTAGATGTTATCATACTCACCACCACCCCTACACTGGGCCTCAGAATCCTCCTAATCAAACCCCACCTGGATTTCTCTCTTCAGTTGGTCTCATTTGTCTTTATGCTAGGCAACATAGCTCCCTGAACCGCTCCCCCTTTGGGTGTGGTCCACCCTAGACCTTTGGCTCACTAGCCCTGGCTTACCTCCAAGCCAGTTGGAACCCCAGGCCCTGAGCTCTTGGGTGTGCCTTGCAGCAGGCCCCTGGCCCTTTGACCCTTCCAGTCCTGGCCCCAGCATTGACTAGTCAGGGGAAGTCCAGACAGGTGTGTGTCTATGGCCTTTTCACTATCTCCAGGGTCCACCCTCCAAACCCTACAAAGGGGTAATCCACCTGGTTGTGAGGGCTAGGGGTTAAGGTGTTCTGACCCACCTTTCACTGGGGGTGGTAATGGGCCTAGCATCTCCTGGGGCTCCTGGACCACTGAGAGCCCCACCAGGCCACCCACTCCTAGCAGAGTGCAGTTTTAGGTCATACACAGGACCAGGAGTGTCCTGACCATCCCCTATAGCTCCTCCCTTACCTTCAGATGATACCAGCAGTCCTCCAGCCAGGCAATGTTTTTTCCTGCTCTCCAGCCACAGAGCTGCCCTATTTATATGGGCAGCCCCAGATTCAAAATGGCTGCACTCATCAGACACCTTGCAGCTGCCAGCTCCAGGCCCTTAAAGTGGCAGGCACAAACAGTGCCCTCCCACACACACATGCTCACTAATGCAAATCAGAGCATTACCTCATAATGGTGAGAAGTTTATGATCTTCTTGAACCTTCTCAACTTTGTACAAATGTTCATGCCCAACTTCATTCAAACTATGTAAATAACCAACTAAACTTGAGACGAGAGTACACATGCAATCTACTAAAACATCATTCCAACAGGTAAACTTCATAGGGTTAAAAAGTATGGGTCCAATTCACATCAGTACTCAAGAGATAAGCACATTACTACTTTAAAGAGTGTTAGAAATTTTTGAATCTAGGGTGGAGATGGCAATCATTCATGAAACCAATATTAGTAAACATGGCTTATAAATAGAATGAAAAGTGTTTTAAAAGAGTCATATTCTTCTCAGTCTTATAAGATTTTGGTTTGGATTTAGTTTCAAGCAATGGAGCTCAACATTTTGGAGTGGTGGGCCCTGGTGCTTGTGACCTGGTTGCACAAAAGGCTGCCACTCCAGTAGGGGAGATAGGTAAGGCAGGGAAATTTTGAATAAGAATAATTTTTTTTAAATAGTATATTTCTTTTTCATAAGTTTTATAAGTTCATTTTAGAATTTCAGTTATATGATAGAATTTTGGAATTTCATGCTGAGGTTCCTAACTACCCAAACATCTATAAATCTATGAATCCTTTTTATTATAAGTTATAGAATGTCAGTATCAGTAACAGGTAATATGTACAACTATTAGTGAGAGTCATAACATAGAAATATTCTATTAAATAAAACTCATAAAGCTATATTTATATTTATAGCTATATAGCTTTATGAGTTTTATTTAATAGAATATTTCTATGTTATGACTCTCACTAATAGTTGTACATATTACCTGTTACTGATACTGACATTCTATAACTTATAATAAAAAGGATTCATAGATTTATAGATGTTTGGGTAGTTAGGAACCTCAGCAGATCACTGAGTCTGACCTCCTGCCCTGGGCAGAAAAGAGCACTGGGGTCAGACCCCAATCAGGTACATGTCTAGCCTCCTCTTAAAGACCCCCAAGGTAGGGGAGAGCACCACCTCCCTTGGCAGCCCATTCCAGATTCTGGCAACCCTTACCATAAAGAAGTTCTTCCTGATGTCTAACCTAAATCTGTTGACAGTTTGTGGCCATTGTTCCTGGTTACTCCAAGGGGTGCCCCGGTAAATGGAACATCTCCTATTCTTTGCTGCCCCTTCCCCACCCCAATGAATTTGTAGGCAGCCTTGTAGCGCTTTCTCTGCAGGCCCCTAACCATATGAGGGGCCCTCCTCTGAACACCCTTGACATTGTTCACATCCCTCTTGAAGTGCAGCACCCAAAATTGGATGCAGTACTCCAACTGTGGCCTATTTAATGCCACATAGAGAGGAAGTATCACCTCCCTGGACCTGTTTGTCATGTACCTGCTAATGCATGATAAAGTGCATTTAGCTTTACTGACCACTTCATCACATTGATGACTCATGTTCATCTTGGTGTCAACAATGACTCTGAGATACTGGTCTGTTGCTGGGATGCTGAGAAGGACCTTCCCTAGCCTGCAAGCATGCTGGGGATTGCTTCTCCATAGGTGCAGCAGCTTGTACTTGTCCTTGTTGAACTGCATCCTATTCTGTTCCACTCACATTTTCAACCTGTCCAGATCAGCCTAGATTAGTTCCCTCCTCTCTAGTGTGTTAACTTTACCCTATAATTTGGTATCGTCTGTGAATCTGGACAGAATCTTTCCATACCCTCATCCAAGTCAGTGATGAACACATTGAACAGCATAGGTCCAAGGCATGAGACCTGTTGGACTCCACTGTCCACATCTTTCCAGGTTGATACCAACCCATCTACCACCACTCTCTGGGTACAACCCCTAAGCCAATTTCCCACCCACCTGACCATGTGAACATCTATGTCACAGTCACTCAGTTTATCTGTGAGAATAGAATGAGATACCATATTGAAATATTTGAAATTTTCTGTTTTTATAATAGCATGAACAGCTGCTAGTTAGATCTCATTCAAACTTCTTAATTTTTTTTTATAGATGAATGTCTTCCATTTGTATTGCAATGAAATTGTTTGACAGTGTGACACTATGTCCTCAATAATTGAAAAAATGTGATAGTGACAACGATAGAATATTTCAGCTAACAAATTGTCATACTATGACATGTCTAGTAATTAAGGATCTAATTGCATGTTATGAAATAATGTAAGGATATAATAAAAGTAAAAATCTCATAAAATAATATTTTCAATAAAGCTGGAATTAAAAAAAAAAAATTAATAAGTGTTTCAATTCCCAAATCCCCAGATAGCTGTATTCATATCCACTGAATTAAATGCACCTTGGATTATATATGCAATGTGTTTTAATTAACCTTCTATTTCTTACTTGGGAGGAGAGAAACAGTTTTAAAAGTGTATCTTATTGAGCGCATCTATGAGAGACACTTTACTGCACAGTCAATCCAATTACTGGGCAGTAAGTATCTGCATCTACATGTAATTGACTCTAATTGCGAGTAAATTTGCTAACTGCAAATGCAAGTAGCAAATTTACTTAGGATTAGTAACTGTGCAGTAGTGCACATGTAGACACCTGCAACTGGGCAGCAGGGGATGGGAGATTTCTCCCTTCCTCCAGAAGCTGCCTGCTGCTGGGATGGGCTCTACTATTGAAGCCTGGGAAGAGACAATGTCTTCCTGCTGCAGCAGTGGGGATTTCCCAGCCCAGGTCCCATGACTGTGGGATCTAGGATGGGAGATAAGGATCTTCCAGTGCTGGCCCCATCACCACAGAACTGGCATTGGGAGATTAAGCATCTCCCAGCACCAGCCCTGCTCCCATAGCAATAGGACATTATCCCTCCCTGGGTTCTGGTGGCAGAGCGTGCCCCAGTAGTAGGTAGCTCCTGGGGGCAGGGAGCAATATCCCAGTGGTGGCAATGTGGGGGTCCCCGCCTAGTCACAGTGCTAGATTCTCCCCACTTGTCTTTGGGCACACTCCCCACCAGACTCTTCTGCCATAGTTTGTTGTTAATTAATGAGGATGTTAATTAGGTGGGAGGCTGCCCATTTTATGCTCCAATGGCAAAGGACGCTATCTGTGGCTCCATACCTCCCCTACACCACAACCCATGCCTAGGAGATGGCATGTTACCATGCTCCTGACCTACCGCTGGAGCAAGCTTAGGCCAGTCCATCAGGCCTCAGTCACACACACATTCATACCGTCCACCTCTCACTCAGGCTTCATGCACTCTACCTTCTTTCACAGGGTCTCTTTCATCCACAAAAAACATATTCTGCTTTGCTCCCCCTTGAAGAGGGCCCCTTAGGCCATAGAATTATCTAGTCCATCCCTCGGGTGGGAGACATACCATCTTTTGGGCATCTCCCACAAACCACACTGGGGTAGTGGCCAGCCAATTACCCATCTGGGTCTAAGCTTACTTTCACCCCTTATACATATAAACATACTGGGCACTCAGCCCTCTGGGGCTCTTCATTTCCACCCCTTTCTGGGGACACCCCTCACCAGGACATTCTTATCCCCTTCACTCAAGGATCCACACTGCCTCCTTCACTCAGCACTATTTATCTCTGTCCCCCTCACTCAGGGATACTCACTGCCTCCCCACTTGGAGCTACTCATCTCTGCCCCCTTCACTTGAGGCTCCACACTGCCCCCTTACCTGGGGCCACAGGGCTTTGGTCCCTCATGGGCTCAGGTGGCCATAGCTGTGCCTGGCCCCAACTCTCCCTCCTTGGGGTCTCTCACCCCACAGGGCTGAAAGGGCAACAGCAATGCCTGGCCCCAACTGCCTTTGGTGTTGTGCAAACCCAGGAGCTGAGGTTAAGGCATCCCAACCTGCTTTCACCACAGTGATAACTGGTCTGGCATTTCCTGGGGGCTCCTGTGCCACTGAGAGCCCCATCAAGCCACCCACTCCCAGTAGGGTACAGTTTTAGGTCATGCCAAGGACCAGGAGCCTCCTAACCATCCCCTACAGTTCCTGCCTTTACCTCCAGGATGTCATAAAACCTTACAACCAGACAATATTACTACCTCCCCAACCAGCAGGGAACTGAACTATTGATATAGGCACCCAGGGATCTAAAATGGCTGCCTCAATCAAGCACCTGCTGGCTGCTTGGCTCTGGTCTTAAAGTGGCAGGCACCCACAGTGCCCTGCCATACACCTTCCCCCTTTAAATGGTAACCAGGGGAAGGTTTCCCCTGCTGCTTCTCCAAAACAGGCTCCTTAAGTGGCGAGTACCCAAAGAGGTGCTCTGCCACACCAGCCATCTCCAAGAGACAGCTGTCTCCTGGCCCAAGGGCTAGCACTCATGGAAATTCTGGAGCTCTCCCTAGCTGTGGCAGGAGCTAGTTGCAGGGCTGCAGGGTGTGGGAACAGTATGCTGCTAGCAGCAGCAAATCTGACACATGGCCAGAAGTGTCTACTCTTGAGAAGCTTACTCAAAAGTAAACTGCTCTCAGATCTTTTGCACATTTAGATGTTGCCCATGAGGGCAAGGCATACCTTGAAGAGAAGCATCCGCTTCTTCCTCCTTCTTGCTAGTAGATTCTTGCTACGCTTGGTGCCAATAAGATGCCAGAGGACAGCAGCTTGATATTCCCCTAGAGAGAGAGAAAACAACACCAGAGGAAACTGGGCTGGAGCAGATGGAAATCCTGCAGCTCCCGTTCTTCTGTCTTGATTGCTGGGGTATCCAACCTGATTAGAAAGCACCAGTGACTAATTAACAAAACATAATGTTAAGCCAAGGGAGAGAGTGCCCGCATTCTTCTTTTACTCTCTCCCTCCCTTGGATAGGGGCTCCTCTGAGCCCCTGAGCCTACCAGTCTCTTCCTTGCTCCTGGAGTTTCAGTCTTGGGTGGGATATGGCCATCCTTCACTCTGCCCACTGGCTTCCAATTTCACTTCCCCCTCACATCCTGGTCCACTGCCTGGCCCTGGATATTGCTCCAGCTGTTGTGATCCCCCAATCTACTTCACCTGTCAAAGAGGGCTATTGTATGGGTGTGTTTACACATGCTATTAGGGGGCAGTAATAAACTGTGGAGCCTATTGTTCTGCAGTTTATTGCTTCTGAGTAGTTCCCAAGCATTCAGTTTACATGTGTCCCCAGACTGTGGCACACTGACTTGGGTAGCAGCAGCTCTGGTTGTCAGGGAGACTAAGATAGCAGGGAGATCAGGCTCAGTGTGCTGTGGAGGGTGCTTCAGTGTGGGACTAGTGGCAAGCATCCTTAGCACTGAAGCACCCTTGTACCCTAGCCAGCTGATCAATGTCTACATGTGTACTGCTATGCATGAAAAAAACTTCTCAGCAGGGTACTATTTGTATTTACAAGTAGTGCTCTGCTGCAGAGTTTATCAGTTTTGTGCACCCTAATAGGGGTGCACATGTAGATGCCAAGATGTTTACTGCACAGTTAATTAGTCAGTTGTGCAGTAAACATCTCACATAAATGCACCATATATAAACCAATTTGGTACTGAACAATGCAAAAGTTTTCAAATGGAAGAGCTACTCAGTAGAACTGTTTGAATACTGTATATTGTTTGAATACTGATAATGAAAATGTTCTACAGATTTGATTAATCACTTTCAGCTAGTAAGAGGTTATGACCCTTTTGACAGGAAGTGCCTTGCACAAATCAGCATACCAAATGAATGATATCAGAGGCATAAGGTTTCATAATCATGCAGTAAAAATGCATTAACATTTTGAAGATGTAATAAGAGAAATTAAAATTAAAAAGTCCATATTTAGTAATAGGTATCCAAGATACTGGACTGTGCTCTCAACGTCCAAAATAGAAAGGATAAATTATTTAACTCAATGTTTCTCACATTGGTAATACCTTATATATATGGATAAGGTATATATATATGGTAATACCATATATATGTGGTATATATGTATATGTATATTTATACACACACACACACACACATGCACACACACACACTCCTTCATAGGAGGGTTGAATCCAACCCCTTCCCAGGAAAGCACTGTAACCATTAGGCCAGAGACAACTGTTCAATATCTTCATTGGCGACTTGGACGAGGGGGTAAAAAGCACCATGTTCAAGTTCGCAGATGACACTAAGATGTGGGGAGAAGTGAGCATGCTAGAAGAGACAACTAGATCTGGATAGGCTACAGAGGTGTGCAGATGAGAATAAGATGAGTTTCAATACAGACAAGGGCAAGGTATTACACCTGTGGAAGAAGAACCAGCAGCATACCTACAGGCTGGGGGACTCCCCTCTTGTCAGCACAGAGACATAAAAGGATCTTGGTGTCACTATTGATTCCAAGATGAACATGGGATGCCAATGTGGGAATGTGGTCAGGAAGGTTAACCATACCTTGTCATGCATCCATAGATGCATCACGAGCAGGTTCAAGGAGGTGATCCTTCCCCTCTATGCAACATTGGTCAGGCCACAATTGGAGTACTATGTCCAGTTCTGGGCACTCCACTTCAGAAGGGATGTGGCTAGCATCAAGAGGGTCCAGAGGAGGGCCACTCACATGATCAGGGGGTAGGCCCTATGAGAAGAGGCTACAGGACCTGAATCTGTTCAGCCTCCACAAAAGAAGGCTGAGAAGGGATCTGGTGGGCACTTACAAACTTGCCAAAGGGGACCAGCAGGCCATGGGAGAGTCCCTGTTCCCTCGTGCACTACCAGGAATAACAAGGAATAATGGCCATAAGCTGGCTGAGAGTAGATTCAGGATAGACATCAGGAGGCACTACTTCATGGTCAGGGTGGCTAGGAGCTGGAACCAACTTCCAAGGGAAGTAGTGCTTGCCCCTACCCTGGGGGTCTTCAAAAGGAGGCTAGACAATCACCTAGCTGGGGTCGTTTGATGCCAGCATCCTTTCCTGCCCCTGGCAGGGGGTCAGACTTGATGATCTGCTTAGGTCCCTTCTGACCATACCTCCTATGAAACTATGAAACTGCAAAATACATGCAAAGTGGAAAAATCTGCAACTACATGACTAAGTACATGCAATTTAGGCAGATAAAATGAAATCAGATGTCTTGGTAAAAAAGTGTAATGAAATCTGAATTCTTTACCAGTACAAAAAAATTGCAAGTAACAGTGGATTTATGAATTTTGCATTATGCTATTCATAAATTATAAGAGAGCAGAGCATATTTTTCTATGCATATTTTTCACCAAATATTTTTGGAAAGGGAATGAACTGGGATTAAGATTTACGTTATTGTAATTGTACCAGCACCAGTAGATCATGTGATATTTTTCCTTCTCTCTGACTGAATGACCCAAACCTTAAGATTTTGGAGCATATATTTCTTGTTTAGAACAAATTCTGAAAAATCCTTAATATTGTTTGTAAATGTGTATTTCCACGAGGTTCAAGTTAGTAAAATCCCCATTACAATATTTGCAGAAACTACGGCATCCGACAGTCAAAATGGATATATTTATAGATTCCATGGAAAGAAATCTTTCAATACTTTCCCAAACCTATCTTGCTACTTCCCAAACTGAGGAGGCTTATTTGAACTTCCCTAGTATGGCTACGAAAAATATAGACCTCAGTAGGGTTCTGTTCATTCTGATAACTAAAAAGTTTGAAAGAGTTTCAAATGCTGATAAGTTTTTCTGGAGAAATCTCTATGACAATTAATTATATTTTCTTAAGCTGCCTAAAGACAATATTCTAGCTCAATTATAAAAATATCTAGAATTGATTCAGCTGAAGTATTTTGAAATAGTATGAATCTATGCACACATATGTAAAATAACTGCTTTTTAAATTGATGCTACAGTTTAAGTTATGATTTACTGTGAATAGAAGTAAAGGGTCTTTGGTGTATATTTTATTTGTATTTGAATTATACCTACATAGATCAGATATCTAAGTAATCAAAGAAGTACTCAAAGAAGTACATAGCTTGCAAGATGCTTATAAAGTGAGTAAATTTGGTAGGAGCAGAGATTAAACACAAATTCTGATCATGTTTGCACCACAAAGTTACTTTTCTGTATTTCAAGGTATTTGACTAAGAACATGATCTGTACAGACTTTCCCCACTGTCAACACACACATATGCACACACCTACCATGTATTTTCCTGAATAATTCTTAGACATATTTGCCTTGGTTTAAATTAGATAAAATTAATAGAGCATAAGGGGTAGGAGTGGAAACAATAACTGTGTACAAATATTCAGTTCTAGCAGTGGAAAATTTCCACAGGTAAAAATGATTCTAGAAGAGAAAGCAGTACAAACATCCAATCTGCAAGCAGTCCCTTGCCACTGTTCTTGTGCCTTCCCTAGTTTGGGGAGATCATGGGCTGTGTCAGTACTTTTGTTCCCAGGGTGACTGGAACAATTGAACAAAATTCCTGCCTGCTTCTCACACCAGGAATTCTAGCATGAGACGCAATCAGGGGGCTTCATTGTTCTCTGCCCTGGGCTTCCCTGCCTGTTTCTCACACTAGCTACTTCAAAATGAGAGAAGGAAGCAGGGAGCAGCTTGTGGATGCTCCTTTTTTTGCCACCCCTCCCAGTCTTCAGGAGGGGTAGAAGCAGCTGCCCTCAATGCCTTTTCTAGGCTAGAGGAACCAGGAGGAGCTATGCAGGGTGGGGGGGAGTCTGCAGACATTCAGTCTTCTGGGAGAAAGTCTCCTGAGAGCAATTTCTACCTCATTGTAGTTAGGTTATTTTTCTCCCAGAGTGGCCATTTTTGCTCCAGGGAAAAAGAAAAACGCTTGGCTATCTGTACACTTTTGATTTCTACTGAGAGAATGGCAATTTTCCCAGTAGCAACTGAATGTACACATACTTGACAAATAACAAATAGGAGTAAAAGAGCCATGCATATATGAACCTTGTTAGATACGTACCATGAAGTTGTATTCCTTTGGTATATAAGCCATCAGTAAGTTGAAATTGCCAGAAAAGCAAAGAATGAAGAGCATAATTGAGCTGAAGTAACTTGTAAAGTGAAGATTACTTAGGTAGAGTTACATCATTTTCTATTAGCTCTATTAGTTTTAAATAAAGTAGTTATGCAAATTTGAGTGTCAGTGAAATCTGGGTGTGTCATGTTATACTTATCCCTATTGTTTTAGAAAGAAGTAGAAACAAAAAGAGGCATGGTTAAGAAAAAGTGAAGAAAAACATCATTTAGAATCCAAAGCGCAACTGGCCCAACCACTAAAGAGGATATTACCTGGAAGAGTAGTGAAAGAAATGATGTAATAACATGGTCTGGAAAAGAAGTGGCTGGGGAATAGAGTAAAAAATGCCTGGCTAAACTCAAGTAATTAAAGACCCTGTCAATCAAGAATATAGCTCAGGGAGCTGAAATTGAAATGGCTTGGAGATTTAAGTGTAGTGGGATGTCCACAAAAGAGTATTTGGGATTTCTTATGTCGTGAAAGGAAGGCAAACTAATGAGATCCAGGACTAAAAACTAATGGGCTAATGGAAGTCCCAAGAGCACCTTCATAAAGCCCTGTGGTTATGAGTTGTGTTCAATAAAATAGTGATGCTGGGAGCCTTCTCATGCAAACCTGGCAAGTATATGTTCTGAAATAGAAGAGGAAATGAAGTTGATTTAAAGTCCCAGAAAAGTTGGTGAAATAGAAATACCTCTGACTGATGTGACTAGGAATTAATCTAGTAATCTGTAGTAGTCTATGGAAGAAAAAGGGTCCTAGTTTATCATTATGTAAAATGTTGTTTGAATAGTCAGGAAGTTTGTAGTATATTTCTTCCTCAGAGTTCAAGCATACCAAAATTTGGGAAGATTTTAAATAAGTTAATCACACGTTTAACTCACTACATCCCAACTGACTGATGCAAGTGAATTTACACATTTCTGAGAAGACAAATAATATATGCAGTTCACTTAATATTGTTACTGTATTTGAAGAGATAAAATAGTATAAAATTTTATTTGCATACCTCTGTTTTTTTAAGATGTACTTTTTCTAGGCCTCTCACTTTATCTGCTTTTTTGGCACATTGGCTTACAAAGCCCTGGGTGGTCATAATGCCAACACAAAAATTAAATCAAGTAATATATCTGTGGAGCATAAATACTATATATGCAAATTTCCCCTCCCCCACACCCCCAAAAGGTCAAACTTTCACATTAATTAATTTCAGCACTTTATAACCTTTGTGTTCACTCCTCATGAACCTTGGAGAAATTAAGGTTTGTGTTTCACAACCACAACGATGTTTTTGAAAGACAATTTTCAGATTATATATTCAAGTATTCAGGAGATAAATTTTGTAATGCACACCTAACCATGCACACAGAAAGTGATATTTTTTATATGGGATACAACTGGAAGATATGAATATCAAAATGAAAATGTATAAATCAGGAAGGTGAGCAAATGACTGCAACCTTTAAATTGAGGACAGTATCCACACATACAAATACTTTGTGGGCATAGGCCAAAATAAAATAAAATTTAAATTTAAACTATCCAATAAATAATACAGACAAGGAACCCTTTCATTCTCTAAGTTTTCCCTTATTAGGAACCATGGGGTTAAAAATCTATGAAGAGCAAATATCTTGTGAAAGTGTGGTCCAAGATTAGCCAGCTAATATATGGAACTTCACAGTCTGATGGAAACTCTATGGAAGAACTTTGTGTTAAATTGCTAACTGAGGAGAGATTTCTGGCTCAGAGTTTGAGTTTCTGATTTGAATACTACACATGCAGTATTATTTATTATTTGGAAACAGTTACATAATTGGAGCCATGATTATCTTCTGTAATCTGCAGATTTTTTCAGTCTTATTGGAGGAATAATTTATTACACATTAAAAGTCATAACCGTAGACATTCATTTTCTTAAACCTGTACATATGAAGTAATATAATCATCTTACCAACAGAAAAATTCTATACTCAAAGGACAAATGCACAATAAAAACATGTACACTGGCCTGCATTTATTCTCAATCCACTAAATGTGGCAAATCCTTTCCCATATTAGATACAGACTCAATTTGATGAATTTCCATTCAGACAAATTAACTCTAAATGGGATATGATAGGCTATCACTTAGGAGATTAATGAGCCTCCAGTACATTACCCATAATGGTGGTCAAATTAATTAATTAAAAACTTGATCATCATTACAAATAATGTGCCCAAGAAGTATTAATTTATTTGATATCCCATATCATATTCTATGTAGAAATGAGTCAGATGAATTTAAGTTACATGAATACATTTATAGTACATTCACAGAGTAAAGCACTCTGTAGTTTAACCAAAATATATTTTACAGGATTGCAGTATGCCATCATTTTAATTATTTTGTTGCAATGACAGCGGTATACATGGATGTAGGAAAAAGGCACTAAATGGATAATTATATAACACAGGAGATAGTAGTGTGTGCTTTAATTTCAATACCTTTATATTTTGGGTGAAATTATTTGACACACTGGGGAACAAATAGAAACAGAATTCTGAAATTAACTGAAATAAAAATTAAATTAATTCATACCAACATTAAAAAAAAAGAAAAATGTAGTCCAGGTTGCAATCCAACCTGAAAGAGATATACAAACCAATATTCTTTGGTCAGACAAATGTTATTGTTCAACAGCTAGTAGTATTCTTATTAACAATTTTACATAGATCAATACAGCTTGTTATTTAGCCAAGTTTTGGTAGGCACCTGTCTTGTACATGTTAGACAGTCTCAAAAATGTTGTTTAAAGAAAACCAAAATTTAGCTGTCTGTGTAAGCTAGAGTCACTGAATATTGCACCAATACTGAATATTCCAAAACTAGTTAAAGTTTTGGAATAGTATATCATATCACATTTCTAACTTTAAATGTACCTCAATTACACTGATAATGGTCTTTTAGCTAAACAAGAAGAATGTACTCATTGTTCCCTTCTTATTATAGGTCTAGTATTTGCTGTGAAGTATGGCTGCCATCACAAGCCATTAAACATATTTTTGTTTGGTTACTATAGGAGAAAATGTAGAGGGTAAAATTAATGCTAAAGCTATATATGTATTTATTAGAATGAAAGAATGGAGTATGGAAGCATTTTTTGAGATGTGCATTACTATACCAGAATGAGAGCATCTGTTTTAATTGCCATAACCTACTTAACACTTTCAGAGGATATGGCTTCATGAAATCACTAACAGAATTTGTATATAATACTTTACTTAAAAATATGTTGAATCATATTTCCTAAGGAAAAAAAATGCTACACCTCATATATTTGTGTGAATATGTTACACTCTGATGATGTACATAGTGGAAAAGATCACAAATGATTTAGCCTGATGCAAAAGGAAAGGAAAGGACATTAAACAAACAAAAAAAAGAGTAATCCTAGCTTTTCTGGTCAAATAAGACTGCCCCAAATGTGGAAAATAGGTTCTACACCAGTTCTGTTGAACTTTTCCCATGAAGGCATGTACAAACATTACCATTAAACTACTCTAACCAAGGTTAGGATAATCTAAATGTCCCAGTGTGCAAGTGTTAAAGAGGCTAAGTTGCCCTATGAATGGTATTCCCAATCAGACTTAGTTCTTGTCTGATGTGAACTAACTTTAAATGGGCATGAAGTTAACGTAACTTATGAGGGTCAACCTAGCCTAGTGAACACTTACATACATTCAAAGGCCTACCCATGGGCCAGGCAGACCAGCCCCCTCCAAACCTGCCAGCTTCCTCCACCCCACCAGACACCTGTAAACCTATCAAACTTCTCTGGAGCTACTAGCCACTTCCCAGCCCTCCCCACCCACAACTTGCTTGTCTCTGCCTGCCTGCCCAACCTCCTGGCATGTGCTGAATGTTTGCATGCATTGTAACCAATTGAAGTTTATATGGCTTAAAATGAGTTGCCTAAATCTGATCCAGTTCCTGTGAATACTTTTGTGCACCCTGAGTGACAGGTTTAAGGCAATTTTAATCTGAATTCAAAAGCATTCCTGAGGGAAAACCTTACAATTTTATATTTCTGGGGTGCTTGAATCAAGAGTGTATTTAAGGAAAGATGGATGGGTAGAGGGTAATAACTCCTCTACTGGCTTCCTACCACTTTCTGTGAATATCTCTGGATCTTGACATTTTTACATGGTATGAGGTAGGGGTTATATCTGTAATTGCCTAACCATGATCCCCTCCAACTTAAATTCGAATCCTTACCTTATTTATGCTGGATACTAGGCTTATATCATAGCTCTATCTCACATGTTAATTGCACCGCAGTTGGTATTAGCAATCATAAAGTTAGCCATTGGGCCATTCTATTGATGATCTAAAAGGATTTTGTGATGGGAATATAGCTTTTGAAGCTCTCTCCGTGTACACTATTCTTATACAGTTGACCAACCTCCTTGCACAAGTGACTTGTCATGGATGGCACATACGATGAGACTACCTCATTTAGATACACTTCTGACTGCAAAGTTTTATACATTTGAAGCAACTACTAACAACTGCAGTTTTATTTATACTTCTATGTTGTAAATATTAGGAAGGTTGAAACAACATCCTTTTCCTTAATGATAGGCTGAAAAGCATTTTCCAAGGGAGTGATTACATTATTATGAAAAGTTTAATATAAAAGTTAGACATATAATTCAACAGAATATGATATCCTGTTTCAGCCATCCTAGAGAACTCAATAGCAGGGATATTATTCAGTAATTTAAAAGTCTTCACTTAAGATATTTATTTAACTTTTCAAAGAGAGATGGTGGATAGCATAGTGAATTCAAAGTACTATAACCTGGAAATAATTCTAAGATATTTTTATGTAAGAGTTTTTCTAAATTGTTTTGCAGGTAAGATTACTTGAATTTAGATGGAATTGCTGGGATATATCAAGGCTTGGCTTAGAAGATACACCATTTTTTGAAGCATTGTAACCAACTTTGTTTAGTCAAGCTCTTGATGTACTAGAAAAACTTTATGTTGAATTGAGTCCATATTTTTATTTATAGTGAAGTGAAGAAGTTAAGTATGCAATCTGTTCTTAATGAAGAGTAAGGGGGCAGCTGTCTTATTTCACCTTTGTGCAATAAATGATAAAGAATCTCATCAACTCACACGGTCCTTTCAGACCTTTGTCAGCAAGACTGCTAATGGAGGTGGCTGAAACATATAAACCTGTTCTTATAGCATGCTAATTTAGAAAGGATAATTTACGTGTTTTGTTTGTATTTTTATTTGATATTTGTGAATATTTATAAAACTGATGTTTTGAAAGTGGCACTGTGACTAAGTACAGACATTCAAAAGGCCCAAGGCAGAAGTTACATTGTCTTCTGTAAGTGGTATAATTAAGATTGGTACTGGACAGAACACACTCAACCTTTGGTTGAGGGGGCACAAGTCTCTAGATTTAGGTTCCACTATTTTTAAACCAGTTTCTGTGTGATATACTTCTATTCTGCCACAGGTATATAATGGTTTTGTGTGCCAAACTTCTGTTCTGGCACTCTAAGAAAGAAACAAAATGATATTTACTGGTAAAGAGTATAACAAAAAATGTTAAAGTTACTCATGAATTTTCTGTGGAGAATATTTGGGTACATTAGGGTGCTCATCAGCATGTACACCCAGATGGGGAGCAAACAGAGCCCAGTCCAGGATGCTCTTGTCCTGCTCAGCCTCTCTGCAGCATCCAAGGGGAGCTCTATGCTGCCCTGGGTGCTGCCCTGGGTGCCAGTAGGGGAATGGGGGTTAGGCCCGGGCTCTGGAGGGCAGGGGGAGCTGTCCCAGCTCTGGGGACAGCTCTCTCCCAGCTGTGCAGAGATCAGGGCTGACTCTGAACTCCAGTGGGTGGGGTGATCTGTCCCACCTCCAGAAGCAGCATCCTCCCAGCCACATGGAGATCAAGACCAGCCCCAAATCCTGGGTGGCAGAGAAGCTGTGTGGTGAGAGGGAGCTGTCCCAACTCTGAGGGAAGCTCCCTCCCAGCTGCACAGAGATTGGGGCCTGGCTAAACCTGGATCTCTATGTGGCTTGAAGGGAGCTTCCCCTCAGAGCTGGGACATCTCTTCCCCCCCCCCCCCCCCCGGGCTCAGGTCTTAACCAGGAAGCAGTTGTGGCCCCCTGCTGCCTGGGCTGACAGGAAGAAATTTGCTCACAGTCAGTGTCTACATGTGCACTTCAGCACATTAGTTTAAAGCTCCACCTGTATTTGTGGGTACTAGCAAATTGCACTTTAAATTGATCTACTGCACAGTAATTGCTTCACAAACATAGATGGTGATGCTTAACTGTGTATTAGATTAGTCTAGTGTGCAGTAAAGCCTCTTGTGTAGATGCACCCACTCAGAAATAAAAAAAATTCAGAGATTCAGAAAAAAAAATTACATAAACATTCTTGGACATAATAATCATCCCCTCCTTTCTGAGCAATGGAGTGGAATAAAATCCACTGACTTCTCTGCATGTGAATGAAGTGTCCTCATATATCAACTTTCTATTAAATGTTCCAAGGGTAAATGGATGAATCAATGAATGAACTTCTTTGATTTGCATACACTAAATGCAAATGTATATTTTATTTTATGCTAGATACTAAAACATGTCATGGTTTTCATATTGAGATTCAATAAAAATCTCCTGTTGGATACTTTGTGGCTGAGCTATAACTGAAAATGTTTGAATAAGAAATTTTCCACCTTTAGCATAAATAAAGAGCACAGGGAATTTTCTTAATGGTGTTGGTCATGAACACACTGATTCTGTATTTGTCATTTAACATTAAGAGATTATATTGTCAGTTTATTCTATATTCATGAACCTTTCACTCAGTGTGTATGGCAGGGAGCTAGAGTTTGCCCCTGCTATGCTTGTTCTATGGAAGAGCCAATGCTGATGATCCAGTAGTGAAACTACAGTAAAAAGGGATGCAGGCCCTTTTAATGGGCCATGGGGGATTAACACAGGAAAATGAAAGAAAAACAAGGGACATAGAGATGAGGAAGAAATAAAAGACCCTTTGCTGTGGAGAAGAAAAAAGTGACCCCAAAAAGGGGCTGAGAGAAGGTACAATGACTTACCTGTGCTGGTGTGGAGGTGTTGAGAAGGGAAAAGGATAGAATGGTCTTCCCAGGAAGCAATTCAGAGAGAAGCTGGTCCCTGGTATTCTTGTAGTGGGTGCTGAGTGACAGAAGGGAGATTTCATTCATATCTGTGAATGAAAAGTAAAAGAAATAGAGGTTTCAGACAAAGAAAAAGTGACTAAAGAGTCACGCTTCTGCTAAGGGACAAGACCCATCCTGGGAAGGGAAGATCCAGGCAGGGATGATCTGACTGTGAGGTAGGAGTCAGCTCATAGGACAAAACAACATGATTGCTGAAAAAAAGAAGATTAGACCTATGATGAGAAGAACAACAGCTTGAGAAAGTACACCTGACAAAAGAACAGGGACTAAACTGGAAATGTATAAACCATCTAAGTGGGGCAAGTGACTTTGAGTTCATTATAATGTGCATTGCAAATAAAGGTCCCCTGGAGAAAGGGGAATTTGTTAGTAAATAATGACTCTGTGTTTTAAGTTATTATTTTGGGTTACAATCATTATAATTTAAGTAAGAAGACTAAAAATGGACAATTGGACTAAACTGAGCCCTGGGTTCAGAGCTTAAAGGAGGACACAGTAAGTCTTCACAGAGGACTCGTTAGTTGCCTAGTGCGAATGAGACCCCACGGTGGAAACAGACATGGTGTGAAGAAAGGTGGAGCCATGTACTTTATGCTACAAACCCTAAGGCCACATCTGTAAGACAGCCTACTACTGTATCCTTCTTCATCTAAGTAATACATCAAGACATGGCATGTGAGAGGGAAACAGGCTACCCAAACAGGAGAGTGACCTACCCATGTTACAGTGGGACACAGCAATACCCAAGATATTAAAGAACTGGGAGTTGGTTTTGGGTGGAACTCATCAACTTCAGTATTGCTCCATTTCAAAGTGATTTCATTATTATTTTGATCATCCAAAAACTCAGTTCTTCACATTATAGACATAAGCAAAAATGCAAGTTGGCCTACAGATGTGTAAAACACACAAGGCATGGCAAAGCAGTATCTATAATTTACCAAAAGTAAAAGATGTCACAATAATTAGAGTGAAGGTGTTTATGTTTTTTGTGGGGGAGGGGGAGGAAAGAACTACTTAATTATTCATATTGGATTAAGCTGGGTAGAATATCAAAGCTTAGGGAAAAAGCAGAAGAAATGGAAAACTGAGGACAAATCTGAAAAGCATACCCTAAGCATGAGTCTCTGTTATTCCCAGACACAGTGATTACAAAGTGATATAAACATAAAACTAATAACCAGACCTGAAACAATGTACTTCTGATTTTTTAACCCTGCCTCTGACACTAAGTCTGAATTTATACAAACCACTTAACCTTTCTTCCTCACTATTCTCTTCCATAAAATAAGTGGCATAAAGATAACTGTCCAACACTGTTTTGTGGGATTTGATTCATTAGTTCATTTTTCCTTTAAAAAAGATTCACAAATATTTGCTAGTATTATTTTAAATTATTTTGATTAATATTAATACAGTTCTCAAGAATATCATTTCAAAACGAGTAATAAACTTATCTTTTAGGCTAGGGACAGACATTACACATAAACTGGTGTAAGTGATCAGAAACTGGTTTAAACCTGTAACAGAACAGACATTCAACGCACCTAAACCAGTTTGAAATGGCCAAAATTGGTTTTAGATAAACCTGGTTGAATGCAGTACCAGACTTTTAACTGATTTGGCTCAAACCTGTTTATGCAATGTCTGCCCCAGACCTCTTGCTGATTTAAGTTAAATCAGAGACCCCCAGCATCCTGGCATGCTCTCTGGGCTGGGCTCTGCTCCAACTGAGCTGGCCTCTCCCCTCTGGTCTCTAGCTGAAGCAGAGCTGGGGTATGGCCAGACACTAGCCTGCCATGGTCCCTGAGCCAAATTCCTCCCTCCAACCCATCTTCCCCCACTGGCAAACCCTGAAGACCACAGGTGGGGTTTGCCAGCCCCAGCTGCACCCTCATGGCTTACCAGCAGCCAGGCAGAGATGGAGTTAATTCTTCCCTCTATCCATCTTGTCTGCAGCCAAGGAGGGAATTAATTCCATAGCAGTCCTGGAGTGGGGGGAGAGGCAACACCTGCACCTGTGAGCCCAGAGATAAGACCTGCAGGACCAGACTGTGAGGTGGGAGGTGTTGGCAAAGACCTGACAATCATTACTCATATGAGCTGGAGATGGAGTTAAGGAAAGTTGCAGACAGTTTCTGTCTGGAAGTTGCAGACAAAAGAATGCAGAGAACTACATTTGCATTATAAAGCAGAACCTGTAACACCTGAACAAAAACTTTTCTAATGGCTGGCTGTAAGGAAACACTCTGCCCTAAGGATTTGTAAGATTTATGCAAGGTTTTCTCTTGTCTCCTGCTTTACATTTTAAGTTAGACTAAGTTGCATATGCTGTGTTTTACTGGGCTGTATTTTAGCTTAGGCAAATATTTTTGGTACTTCCCTGTTGTATGCTTTACAAATTTCTGTGTTCAACACATGCTTGTTTCAGAGAAGGGACATTTTCCCCATCCCCACTCCTCAGTCTGGTAGCATCTCTGCCCCCCACCCTCCCCCCAGGCTGGTATCCTGCGTGTCCTACTAGCTCCAGCTGGTACCTGGCTATGCCCCCTCCTTTTCAGCAGAGAGGGGTGAGAGCCTTGGAGGGTGGCTCTCTTTCCTCCCCTTTGGTAGTGACATCTAGCACCCCCCAGCTTATGGCTTGAGCCACTGCAGGCATGTGGCTGCATTTCCTGATTTAACAGAGAATGTCCATCCAGTTATTAATCAGTTTAAGCCGCACCGTTTAGACTAACTTGCAAAGAGTGAATCAATTCAGGCTCAGGCTTTTTGAATGTCTATCCCTAGCCTCAGGGTTATCAGTCTACTTGGTCAGGCAGAAATGGGAGTGTCAGTTGCTGGTCCACGTAAGTCATGAATTACACTTGTACCCTGTATATTTTTCTTGAGAGAATTATTCACTATTTAACTAACTGACCATATCTGATTTTTTTTTTTACTATGTCAGTGCCAATATCATCAGAATACTTACCATCATAGGTTGTTTTCAATTCTTTAATCTTGCTGTTAAGAGCACATCTGCTAACATGTTCACTGCTTTCTGGACAAATTAAAAGAACTGAATGTCAAATCATCATAATGAAGTAATATATCTAAAAGATCAGTGTAGATTATAAAGCTAAAGATGCTGAACACATAGCTGGATAATACAGCATTCTCCATTTGTTCTGAGAATGTAATTTGGGAAGGTTGCCAATGAATCTTACATTCCAGATGAGAGACAATTTACACTCCAAGGATACACTTTCAGAAAGTTGAAGAGATAACACAAATATCAGTTCTGTGGAAGAATGGTCAAACTGCTTTCATTTCTTCTACTACACTTTAATAAGTATAATAGACTTCAGTTCTTCCATTTTGACATAAAGTCAATAAATATATGACTACCTCTAATACAGTAATTCTCTGCAGCACAAATCTATAATGTAACCACTGACTCATACTGGAAGACATAACTGATAGACTCTGAAGGTATGTGTAGACATGTCTGTGACTTTAATTATGGACCTGATTTAAAGAACTTAATGGAGTTGGCAAAGGACTTCAGTTCTAATATGTTTGAAGTGTAGGCCCATCATTTTTCTTAAGTCCAGCTTCTGGCTCTAAATTGGTTGCTACAAGAACATAAAATCATTACTGCACTTGTAGTGAGCTAGTTTGGCACAAAAAAAATGTACATAGAAAAATATAGGTAATAGTTACTATTATACCACACCCTGGTTGAAAGCCTGACTGAAGTGATTCAAGAGATGAGTGATTCAAGAGATGAGATAATAAAGAGGGACTAGGATGAGTGGATGTTTTATCTCCCAGACTGGGGAGTACTTTGCTCTTCTAAGGGAGAGTTTTGATCTGTACTTTGTTTGGAGTGTGAGCAGGAAGGGCAGAGAATAAAGATGAGGAAGCTTACTAATATGCTGAATGAAAAATCTGACTTGATGAGATATTATGGTCAGATAGCCTGTGAAACTAAGAGAAGGTTGTATGGACGTCAGTTCTTTAAGGAAGTAATTTACAGAGCTACGGTTGGTCAGAGCCAGATTGGTCTAATGTAGTGGTTCTCAACCTTTTTAAACTTGAGCATCCCTTGGAAAACATCATCAACATTTTCACTTGATTTTTGACTACAGAAAAACAATGATTAGTGATACAGTGCTGTAAATGGCTACCTTGCCATGCAAACTAGGGGGTCATAAGTTGCCCAGCCCTGATGTTATCCATGTCACCCCTCATGTACTATTGGCTAAGAAAATTGTGTGCCTTAACTACAGTAGCTCAGTGGACAATTAGGATTTATTGGACATTTGCTTTACTCCTGTGGGTCCTTTAGTAAAAGAAGAAAAACAACAGGTCCAGCTAGGCTAAGGACAAGGCCTCAGCTATGATTTGTACTCCACACCATTAGCCTGTCTGTCAAATATTTATTCCCAAAGTATAATTATTTGCGAATTTCCATTATTTTATTTAGCATCGCTAAGCAAATAGCTATATTAAATAAACATATTTTAGAAAACCATGAATAAGAAAGTTTACTCTACTCAAGCTTGAAACTAAAATATTGTTAGTAAGTAATTAGTAAGAGCCTGAAAAACCTGAGAAGTTGGATCCTTCCCTCCTCTTATTGTCTTATACAATAAGCTTCTCATTAACATAATTAATGGAAATGATGATAGTTTTAAGATCCTACTTCTTTAAAGTTTTTGGGAGGTTCCATCTGAAAGGTATTAACGCACAGAAGTAGCAACATTTCCCCTCAAGAGAACTGCTCACATGACTATGCATTAACAATTGATATGAATAAAGCTTGCATTCATTGCTTCTGATATACCAGATGCACAGATGGTGTTCTGTAAAACAGGAAGCCACTGTGGTTTGGTAGGAGGAGAGGAACGGTGGGACAGGTCTACTGGTCTCTGTGGCAGGGGGACAGGGAATGAAGGATAGAACCCTGAAACTTAGCCCTGAAGGCCAGCCTACATGTCAGGTTGATATGGGAACTAAGAAGTGAGAAGGAGGAGGCAGCCAAGAGGCTGGCAGGGACAATGAGGGACACCTGGGCAGAGTAATGTCCCAGGCTGCTAAAGACAAACACAGGGATCCAGAAGAGAGGAGGGGAAGAAGCACCAGAGAATGGAGGGAACAACTGCTAGAGAAAGGGAATCCCTCCTGTGGGGAGGAAGCAGTTAAGATGGTAGTAGGACAAGGCTTAAAGAGTTACCCTGATAAGCCATTAAACAGGCGTAAGGTGGGAAAAGCTTTACAGCCTTAAATTAATGGACATGTAAGCCTAAGCACAGGGTTTAAAGAGATAGGGCAGTAGAGTTACCTCAGGGAAGGGGAATATGTTTTCTTTTTGCTGTGAGAGTTGAGGCAGCCTGATTTTATTTAGTTAGTCTGGGGAACTGGGGTGGGGAGATAAGTGAAGAGGAGGTACCCACAAGAGCCAGGGTGGGCTTACATATAAAGAAAGAAAGTGACAGAGCAGAGGAGTCTAGAGAACAATGGGCTTGAGGAGGCTCAGTGAGCCCTGAGAAGGGCAGTGCATACCAAGATCCTGCTGGGAGAAACAAAAGTATAGGAGACAGTGGAGCAGAAAGACCTAAGTCTGGTTGCCTGGACTGGGAACAAGAGAACCTAAATTAAGAAACAACAGATAACCACATTAACATCTTCATTAGCTGTAAGCAGACTCTCTTCTTAGTTAACACCTAATAGGATTTATATTGTGTAATGAGCACTAGAAAGGAGGTGAACTTTGTGCAAGATGAGATCCAAGGTGGGAAGAAAGCAGAGTGGCACCTGTCCTGTGACAGTCTGCTCCATTTAAAAGAACCAAATTACATCAGAAATAGGGAACTGAGAAGGCAATAGCAATATTTCAGTAAGGGAGATTGGGGAAGAATGAAGAGAAAGCAGTCTGTAGGGTTGCATTTCATTAGCAGGGAAAGTGAAGGAAAGTAGAGCAGGTCCACAACTGCTTAGTTACTCAGCAGTTGGGATTCTTAAGTTGCCCATAAATCTCTGCCCTCCTTCACACTATTTGAAGTGCAGTATGGTCAAACCTGCTCACTGTTTTTTCCCTCTCATCTCCTAGAGAATAAACATCAGTTATTGATTAGCTGTTTGTGCCTGAAACCCTCTCTTGGCCCTTGAGGGGTAGACATTTACTAGTATGGTACTTCTAAGGCCTAAACTTGACATCAGCAGTAACAATCCTACAGAGAGATAAGGCTGCAGTCAGAACTATTACCAGAATTATTTGTGATAGTTGAGAATGGCAAAAACATGTAAAAATAAGTGAGTTAATAAAGAAACCTCCTTTAAAAAGAGTTCTTATAGTTAAGCATTATGGGATAAAGTGCATCAAAAGACAGGGTTCAGCATTTTAGATCATACGTCACACTTCGATTTCTTATTATACCTTGTCATAATTAAGTAGATCTCCAAGGTTCAGAATTATAGCTAAATTAAGATGAGTACACATATTCAAATAATCTGGGAGAATTCTCCCAGGTTTTTTCTCCTTTTAGACAAACTTACTCAGAACCATGAGTACAGACATTTAAATGCTGAGACCCTAAAAAGTTGAGAACTTGCAGTGCTTGCACTGTGAATCTAGAGGGTGACGCTATGCACACATCTCAACATGGTCCGCAGGCATCCTTCGTCTACCTGGTGACAGATGGCAGCAAAGTGTACGGCAGCCCCTATTGGTTGATCCAGACTGCCCATAGTCATCCTGTGTGTCCCTGCAGCATAATGTGGAGATTGTGAAGGTGGCATATTTTGCTCCCTGCTGAGCAGAATCAAGCAGACAACACACTGTCCCTTTGCGGGGTGGGTGGGGTGAGGGGAAGGATGCTGGGGGACTATGTTCTCTTCTGCAAGAAGACACAGCATATATATACATTTGCTGTCCTAGGGGAAAATCTCTAGGACATGACTTAACCCTGGTTGTTCCCAGGTTATTTTTCTTCTGGGTGGACTTTTTTACACTGAGGGGGAAAAAAAGCCTGAACATCTGTAAACTTATGGTTTCTCTTAGGAGAACAACAACTTTCCCAGGAGAAACTGAATGTCTGTGCAAGGCCTTAAGTTAAAATTTCTAGTTCATGAAATTTAGATTTGGTTTGAATACATACATTACAAGGAACTTGGAATTCCTGAAATTGTTGTTTGAGGCAATCTATGATGTGACTTACCCAGTTATAGATCACAGAATCCCCTGTAAGACTCTTGTGCTACAGCCTGGGTCAGCTCCACAAGCCTCAGGCAAGCTCCTGCCCTGTAACCCTTGTTAAGTGTTCTGACCCAGTAGTTACTACTAATCAAGGCCAACTGACCCACAGACCCCTTCCCTCTGATTGACTCTGAAGCTGCATTTAAGGAACTCCTTCAGCACCTGAGCCTCGCTGCATGAAACACTGGTTTTCAGTCTCTGAGCAGTTCCTGCCCCAGCAGTAGGGCTGTACAAAGCTTTGGTTCATGATTTGATTCGGTGGAGATATGGCCCAATTTGGTGGCCAAATCTTTGAATCCAAATTGAATCAGATGACCTTTTAATCTCTCTGAATTAATTCAGAACGCTTTGGATTGATTTGGAGAGATTTGGACAGAATCAGCCATTTGGACATAGAGACAGCTTTAAATGTTTCTTCTACATACCTGTAGGTAGTAGGGGCTCATGATTCCTGTGCTGCTGGGGTAGATGCAGTATCCCACAGAAGCACAGGGGGCTCCCTAGTGTACTTCGTAGCAGACCCAGAAGTGGACCAGAGCCATAATTTCATAGTTGGAAGGGTCAGAAGGAACCTGAGCAGATCATCAAATCCAACCACCTGCCATGGCACTTCTGGTCCACTTCCTGGTCCACTAGGGAGCATGCTGGGAGGCCCCTACATGCCCCCCTGGCTCAGTGACTGGTGCCTCCTGGGTCTGGGAGAGGCACCCAGGATTCCCTTGTGGCCAATAGCCGGGCCAGGGGGGCCCCCTGCATGCTTCCCCAGACACGAAAGTGGACCATATGTACTTTGGGTCCACTTTTGGGTTCACTGCTGAGCATGCTAGAGTGTCCCCCACATTGCTGTGGAATGCTGCATCTTCCCCAGCACCACAGTGATCACGAGCCATGCTGCTACCTCAATGTATGTAGAAAAGAGTTTTAAAGCTGTGCCGAATCACTGATTCACCAAATCAGCATTGAATCGTCAGATTTGGATTCAGCTAATCAAATCAGGGCCAGTGATCTAAATCAGCAGATTGAATCACTGTCCCTAATTTGGGCTGAATCTGAATTGAATAGGGCCTGTTTCACCATGGTTTGGCTTACTCTTGGACTTTTTAACCTGTGTATTTTTCTTGGAACTTGATAACTAGGGGTGCCTGTAGACATGTGGGACACTTGCATTGATGTGCTGTAATTACAGCTCATCAGAGCAGGCTCATTTAAGCAGCCTCTGTGTTTCATGTATTCAGCATCCACATGTTTCAGGATGGTCATTGGGGTGATTTAACTAAAGCTCATTGAAATCTACTTGAGATGCTTTAGGCATTTTAATTAGAGTGGCTCCTGAGAGCTGCTCTAATTAAAGTGCCTCCCCTACCCCTGGAGCACATGTAAAGATGTCCTAGGTTTCTAATTCCTGGCTCCTGACTCTGGTTTGGCAGTCTGGGTCCTGACTAGTGGCTTCTGACCCTTAGCCCTGCAACTCCCACTTCCATGCCTGGCTCTACTCACTAGGCTGATCAGCCTGGTGGAACATGACAGCTCTAAATAGCCTTCCAGGTGAGCCAGTAAGAAACCAGTACGTTTTCTGATGGAAACAGGCATGAAGTCTGCTGAAATTTCATGAGAAACAACATGATTCTGCAGACCATTTTGATTTTGACAAGCCAGAATTCCCAAATAGAATTTGAATTGGGAACACGATAGGTATGAGAAGTAGGCAATTTAAAGGATTCACACCAGTGTCAACAATGATGGACTGATATTTATTAATGATATTTCAGGAGAGTAGGAGCATTCTAGCTGTCATGCTGCTACCACTATTTACTAAATGGAACAAGCAGACACTTCACAGCATGTTAAAAAGGTAGAAACAAAATAGATAAGAGTGCTTAACTGAAAAAGATCTTTTTGAACTTGGTTTTTTGCCTTGTAGAACATTGAAAAAGAAGGTTAAATTGCTCTTATTGTACATTGTATTTCCTTCCTTTCTTCCTTCCTTCTCGGTGCGTGGGACGCACTTTTGCGGACGGGCTGTGGCTCGGATCTCTTTGTAATACTTGGGTGGGCATGAATTCCCTTGCCCAATTTGGGTTCTGGATCCGAGGACAAAGAGACTTGTCCAATCTCGTTTTTGGGTTGGTAGTAAGTTGTTGGTGCTTTCGCTTGCAAGCGGCCACCATTGTTGTACCCCTGAACCCCTGAATAAAGTATTTAAAAAGTCAAAGTCCTTCCTTCTCAAGGAAATCCCAGGATGTCATTCTCCTATTGTACTCGGCCTTGGTGAGGCCGCAGCTGGAGTACTGCATCCAGTTTTGGGCTCCACAATTCAAAAAGAATGTGCAGAATCTTGAGAGAGTCCAAAGGAGAGCCACGCGCATGATCAGAGATCAGGAAAACAGACCTTATGATGAAAGGCTGAGAGCCATGGGACTCTTCAGCCTGGAAAAGGGCAAGTTCAGGGGTGATCTGGTGGCCACTTATAAGCTTATCAGGGGTGTTCACCAGGATCTGGGGGAATGACTATTCACCAGAGTGCCCCAAGGGATGAGAAGATTGAACCGTCATAAACTTCTCTGTGACTGATTCAGGCTGGACATAAGGAAGAACTTGTTTACTGTCTGAGCCCCCAAGGTTTGGAATAGACTACCACCAGCGGTGGTTCAAGCACCCACTTTGAATGCCTTCAAGAGACATTTGGATATTTATTTTGCTGAGATCCTATGATCCCTGCTGACTTCCTGCCCCTCAGGCAGGGGGCTGGACTCGATGATCTTCTGGGGTCCCTTCCAGCCCAAATGTCTATGAAATCTAAGAAATTCTTTCCTTTCTTTCTCCCACTTTGGACACTTCAGATCAGGCTCGCTTAGAGCTTCATGGGGCGATCCTGAGCATAAGACTCCCCGGCTTTCTATCTGTTTTCTTACTGCTACCTGTCTAAAGGTTTATTGCTTCTTTTTATCTTCCTTTCTTATTCTTTTCTTGCATTTTTAAGTGTTTTTTTCTTCTTTTTCTCTGCTCCCTGCCTCTTCCCCCTTCACTTCTGGTTTCTCTGTCTGCAAGTTGCTACATCACAGCTTTTTTCTTTACTGTTTCTTTTTTTTTCTTTCTCTCTTTTTTCTTTTTTGTTGTGGGGAGTTATCTTTTTCATTATCTTGCTTTTGAGGGGTGCTCTTAATTCCTCCTCCTTTTTTTTTTCTTTTTTTCTGTTTCTGTTTTTTTTCTAAACCTCATAACACATCCCCCGCATAACTCCTGCCACCCAGGCATTGGCATGAAGATGCTTCTCAAGACCTCCCCCTTACCCATGGCTTGAGAGTTCACACCCCTCCCTATGTCAGGGTTGAGGTCTGTGTAAGAGTCCTAGTTGGTCTCCTAGGACAGTGTAACATACGTTATGCAGGTCATGTTAACATGATCCCAGTGATTTACCTGAGTGTTTCTACCCTGGTCAACATGGTGTGAGCAGAGGGCTTGGCCATCACAGGTGTACACTATCTTGTCATGCCCCTAGATACCCAGGCAGTGAAGGTGGTGATTTCCAATGTGCCCCCACATGTGACTGATTGGAAGCTGGCCAAAGAACTCAAGACCTATGGGGTTCCTATGAGTCCCTTTCATCAACTGATGATCAGAAGCAAGGACCCGAAGTCAAACATGTTTTGTATTTTTGAATGCTCCTCAGGGAGGACCCACAGTTTCTGCCTCACTCCTTGAACCTCACATTTGATAGGCAGAGGTTTGTGATTTATTTTTCCTTGGGGGAGACCACATGTTTCCAGTGTGGTAGCTCTTCCCACCTAGCAGCCCAGTGCCCATGGGGTAAAGTGGACAGAATATCAGTGACTACAGTGGTGCCGATGGATGGCACATCCACTTCTGGGACACAGGCCCCACCCAGTAAGGCTCTTCCTGGTCTCCTTTAACCCTGTTCCATCCCAAGGGCTGGGGTCTCTGGCATGAGAGCACCATCCAGCAAAGCAGCTGGGATTACTCCCCAGCCCTCTCCCCAGCTCATTTTACCTAAAGTGCCCACCCCACCAGGTGCAGAGGCCACACCAGATGGAGGGGATGATGCTCCCAGTTGCCCCCTGGCTGTCCTAATCACCCCAGCTGAGGAGGCTGTGGTGGACAGTGACTGTGACGCCAAGGCCCTGTCAGACGATAAGGCTTGGGGTTCCTCCAGGCCACCCTCAACTGCAGCCTTGTTTGAGGTGGCTGGCCCTGGGGAGGCGGGCCAGGAGCAGTCCAGCCCATCCCCTATGAAGGGTGGGCCACCTGCCACTAGGAAGAAGAAGAACAAAGAAAGGAAGGTAAAGGTAGACTCTTAGGACACCCTATCCCCACTGGGATGCTGCTTGGCTGGTGGAAGGGGGACCCTCTTTTCTTTTCTGACTCTCACCTGTCTAAAGGTCTCTAGCCTCTGTTTATCTTGCTTTCTCATCCTTTTCTTGCTTTTTTGTAGCTTTTTTTCCCCTCTTTTCTCTCCTCTTTGTCCCATCTCCCCTGTACTTCCGGTTTCTTTGTCTTTACAGCCTTTTTTCTTACTGTTTCTTTTCCTTTCTTCCTCTCTTTCTTTTCTGTTTGCTTGTTGCGGGGAGTTATATTTTCCATTGGCTTGCCTTCCGAGGGGTGCTCTTAATTATCCCTTCTTCCCCCACCCCTTTGTTTGTTTTTTGTCCGCTGTTTCAATCCCCAGCCACTTTTTTTTCCTCCACCTCTTTTCCCCCTCCCATCTAGATTTTTGTGGCCGCATTCCCAGCCACTTATCTTTTTAGTTAGTATAAACTTTTTTTGTTGTCTTTGTTTAGTTATAGCTGGAAATTAACCCTGTTCTAACAGGAATGGCTGCTCCTACACCCAGCAGCTGGCATGAGGATGCCTCCCAGAACCTCCCCATTACTCATGGTTTGAGGGTTCACACCCCTCCCTTCATCGGGGTTGAGGTCTGCATAGATGCCCTTGCTAGTCTCCTGGGACAGTGTAACATAGGTTACGCAGGTTGTGTCAACACGGTCCCTATGATTTATCTAAGCGATACCACCCTAGTTAACAGGGTGTGCACAGAAAGCCTGGGCATTGCGGGTGCACATTATTTTGTCACGCCCCTAGACACCCCAGCAGTGAGGTTGGTGATTTCTAATGTGCCCCGACACGTGACCAATTGGGAGCTGGCCAAGGAATTCTAGCCCTATGAGGTTCTTACGAGTCCCTTTTGCTGATTGACCATAGGGAATAAAAACCTCAAACTGAGGCATGTCCTGTCTTTTCGAAGGCAGGTTTTCATGCTTCTCAGAAAGGGCCTACAGTCTCTGCCTCAGTCCTTGAGCCTCATGTTCAACAGGCAGAGGTTTGTGATCTATTTTTCTTTTGGGGAGACCATGTGTTTTCAGTGTGGTAGCTGTTCGCACCTAGCAGCTCAGTGCCCACGGGGGAGATCGGCCAAAACATCAGCGACTACAGCAGAGCTGACAGATGGTGTATCAACTTCTGGTACACAGGTACACTTTGAAAGCCAGACCTTGACCTAGATGATCAGAGGAGGTTGATGGGTTTAGATATTGAAGGTGTAGATGCTGAGCTCCCAACTATTGTGCAGCCTTGCCGCTCATCTGTTGGAAATGTGCAGCCCATGTTGGCAGACCCCCCCGGGTCAGTCCTGACTATAGGGGGCTCCTGACCTTTTTAAAACAGATAAAAAGATAGAAGAACATAGCGGGGCACATCACCCAATGGTGTGCAGACCCTAAAGTTTTTATCAAGGCTGCCAGGGCTGCAGCCAAACTTTTGCAGCAAGATCGAAGCACTAGGCAGATGGCTTATTGTCTGGAGAAGCTCGCACAGTGGGTGAGAGACAAGTGGGGCCTGGCAGGGTCCCTGGAGTAGAGTAGGGCATGATAGGCCTTTTTTCGACCTGTCTCTGCTTTTTGCTCTGCTCTTGGGGGCTTGTTCTTTTATCTACACCTTACCTAACTCTTCCTCTCCCATACCCACATACATGGCAGCCACAACCATTGGCACTTTTAACATCAACAGCTGTTGAGATCCGGTGAAATGGGAGGCCGTCCTGGAGCTCCTGCACCAGAAGCAGCTGGCTGTCGCCTTCCTCCAGAGGACACATTCCGACAGCCTCAACCAGTTGGTTTGGCACTCTGCCTGGCAAGGCCAGTTGTTCTTGACTTATGGCACCAACCTTAGTGCCAGGGACATGACTGTCCTATCGTTGCAACTACAGCATGACACGGCAGTGGTACAGCAGATTGTCCCTGGCCTCCTGTTGATGGTCCACCTCACCCTATCACAACCCCATCTGCTACTCATCAACGTCTATGCACCTACTGATGGCCAGGAGAGGGTCACTTTCTTTGAGACCTTGGCCCACTTTGACCCAGCCGCCTCAACAGCCTGTCCCGGGGGGTGTTAAGGAGACCCTCTTCCATGCCTTCCTTGACTGTCCCTGCCTGCAGCCACTCTTAGTCACCCTTGAGCTGCTGCTCCAGGAGCTGGGCAGGAGCTTTTCAGAGACCACCTACATGTTCTCCTACCCCTACCGGGCTACTAAGGTGCCTGGCCACCTTCTTACTGGCTGAGGCCAAGTTGACCGTCCTTAAGAGCTGCTGAAACCAGCTTGCCAGGACTGGCTCAGATGATGCCCTGTGGCTTTTCTGCCTCCTGCTGCAGGCGTGCCTCTTGCTGGAGTTTGAGCATGCTGTGTTCCGGCGGGTGGTGCCCACCTTTGAGACACGCTGGGCCCTTGAGGGAGCGCTGTGCCATGTGGAGGACAGCTGTCTCAAATACGCGCTCTGATGTCATGACCAGTCTGGGTGACCGGGCTGGCTCAGTGTCGGACTACGACTTCCAGCTCATGCTGTGCCCTGGGCCCTCACCAGGCTGCTTTTTTGCTTTTTGCTTTTTTTTGTGTGGGAAGTTGAAGGTTTTGTTACAGGTATGATTGGATGGAGCAGGGTACGAATTGTTTATCTATAGTTATGACTGTGTGGCCAGCACTCCGACTACATAACTAGCACCTAAGACACAATGTGGCATGTAGCGAGGGTGTCTGTCATGGTGTGATGTGTTGAATGCAAACGACATGGTGTTTTTGGTTTGATAGTAATTTGTTTGTGTTTTTACTTTGTAAGCAGCCACCTTTTTTGTATCCCTGAACCCCTGAATAAAGTAGTTAAAAATTCAAAGTCCTTCCTTCCTTACCTTGGTAAGATAACAAATTTTTTAAACAAGAAAATGTCTGTCTATATTCTATCCAGTGGTATCCCCCAAGGCTCTATCCTTAGACACATATTGTTCAACATCTTCATTAATGATGTAGACATTGGAGTCAAAAGTGGACTGGCCAAGTTTGCTGATGACACCAAACTTTGGAGCAAAGCATCCACACCAGAAGACAGGTGGGTGATCCAGGCTGAGCTGCTCAGCAAATGTGCAGATGAGAACCTGATGGTGTTTAACACTGAAAAATGCAAGCTTCTCTGCCTTGGGAGGAAAAACCTGCAGCATCCTTATAGGCTCGGCAGTGCTACACTGGCTAGCACTACAGAAGAAAGAGACTTGGGAGTCATCATTGACCACAAGATGAACATGGGCTTGCAATGCGATGCTACATCTAGTAAAGCAACCAAAATGCTGGCTTGTATCCATAGGTGCTTCTCAAGCAAATCCCAGGACTTCATTTTCCCCTTGTACTTGGCCTTGGTAAGGCTGCAGCTGGCATCTAGATTTGGGCTCCACAATTCAAAAAGGATGTAGAAAAGCTTGAGAGAGTCCAGAGAAGAGCCATGTGCATGATTAGGGTTCAGGAAAACAGACCTTACAATGACAGGCTGAGAGCCACGGGGCTCTTTAGCCTGGAAAAACACAGACTCAGGGGTGATCTGATGGCCACCTGTAAGTTTATCAGGGGTGACCACCAGGATCTGGGGGGACATTTGTTCTCCAGAGCACCCCCAAGGGATGACAAGGTTGAACCATTATAAACTACTGCAAGACCATTTCAGGCTGGACATAAGGAAGACTTTCTTTACTGTACAAGCCCTCCAAGGTCTGGAACAGCCTGCCATCAGAGGTGGTTCAAGCACCTACATTGAACACCTTCAAGAGTAAATTGGATGCTTATCTTGCTGGGATCCTATGACCCCAGCTGACTTCCTGCCCTTTGGGCAGGGGGCTGAACTTGATGATCTTCCAAGGTCCCTTCCAGCCCTAATGTCTATGAAATCTATGAAATCTTTTCACAGAATTGCTAGCATTACTGCTAACATATAAATTCCATAGAGATATTAAACCTGAATTCAGAATCATCGTTTTATGAATTTTGTAGATGAACAGTGAAACCAAATGAAAATTGTAGGAAAATATAATTCTAGAAACAAAATTACTTTGCTGATCTAGCATTTGGTCTTTGGATAGGCAATTTCAGTTTTTATAGGTGTATCCCAACGTTGGCAACAGGTGAAATTTTCCAGAAGCTGGAACTATTGCAATAAAGTCATTCAGTTATTATTTCTAGTGATGGCTGACATTAAGGTCCAAGTATATGTATGAATGGAAGCATGGCTTGTTTTTCATTGGGGGATTGTTTTTTGTTTGCTGTTTGTTTTTTTGCAATATGTTATTAGGAAAAAGTAATTATGTGGAGTGTTAATATTTTTGACCAATTACTGTACTGTTTACTCTGAAAATATTCTCCTAATCTTAACATATCTCTTGGTATAAGCATGTGGCAGGAATTATACATTTTAAAGGGTATTTTTTATTGTTGTTGTTTTGTTTTTTTAATTTTAGTTTAGAAGTTCTTGCCATTCTTCATTCTTGACATAATTTCTTGCCATTCCTCATTCACTTGCATCTTCAAAGTAAAACAGGTATTCTTCAGGTATTTCTTCACATGAAGAGTTCTCCAAAGTATTTTACTCACTGGGCACACCTAGACATTCATTAATGCATAGTGCCTACTGCATATTAAATTTAGTACTTTCTAAAGGAAGTACTAAATAAATGTGAAGTAAGCTGCCCTACTGCACGTTAGTGCTATCGCACACTTTTTCATGATGGTTAATGTGCATTATCCTAATAGGATGGTTTTTGCCATGACACTATAAAGCACAGTCAATCAGTCTACTGCACATTAAGCATCTCATGTACATGCACCCACCATAGCTCACAAGTTAAGAGCCCAGTTCCATCACTTCAGCTGGTCTCAAAGAATATGATGATAAAATGTTACTGGATCCTAATGGCATTTTTACATGTGCTTCAGAGGGAGTTGTGGGGACAGGACTTTACTTAGAGTAGCTCCAAGAGTGGCACTAATTAAAGCACCTGCAGCATCTCATGTTTCAGTGTCTCTGCACTTCAAAACAGCACCAGGGACATTTTAACTAAAGATAACTGGATAAGCTTTAACGGCCCCACTACTGTTGTGAAGCACAGGGCTGCTGATACATGAGATGTGGAGGCTGCAGGAGCGTGCTAATTAACACACTCTAGCAGACTCAATGAATTGAGTCTGTTCTGATGTGCTGTAATTACAGCACTTTGGAGCAGCCTCCCCATGTGTCTACAGGCATCCTAAGTCTTCCTACCCTACAATGCTGAGAAATGATCTACGGGTTCCCATTACTATTTTGCTTCTTGTCTTGCACAGAGTTTAGACAAAATGGCAATTAAGAAGAGAATAAATATTTGAAATACAATATAATCCATGCTGCTGGCTATAACTATCTATAAATAACAAGATTAAAGGAGAACAGTGGTATATGGGGAAAAAAAAGAGCTATTAACTGTGTATAAATAAATTTCAGTTGGAAATGAGAGGGGAAAAATGACTGAGGTTCTAGACTAGCATTGCAAGATGTATGAACCTAGCTATTTTTAATATTACATATTTTGTCTCCATTTGAATGTAATCAGCCTCAATAACCTAATCCTATGTTCTAGCGTTCCTAAATTTAGACACAAGATGACACTAAGTGGCATTGCATTGGTCAGAGTTTTACAAGTACAATTACAGTTTTTTAAAACAAGAATGGCCCTATGAGAAAGGCACAGTGGCTATTTAAATGTTTACATTTTCTTATCACTAAAATGGAAGGTGGAACTCTTCTTAGCATCTTTCAAGAGTTCTAAAGTTCTTTTAATTCAATTAGGTTAGGCATAACTGGCTATACTGCTTTCAGTATCTGAGCTGTGCGGTACTTTGCAGACTTATCCCAAGACCCTGATTTCTAGAACCATGTTATTATTAAACATATTTCATGTCATTAAAACTCAATACAGAAATGTTTTGCAGAATACTGGATACTTTCAGAATATTAAATGCTTAAAAGGATGTCATACCTTTTTCCTATACTAGCTCTGGCCTGTAAATACGGATTTTTCAGATGTAAACATCTTCTGACTGCTGTCTCTGCTTGCTTCTTAGCATATGCAAATAGAGCTCAAGAGTTTAAAGAGCTCAAAGGATGTAACATGTGCTTTGAAAAATGCAGGGTTTCTCATAATCTCATGATTTGCTACATCATGGTAACAGTCTGATGTCACAAACATCAATATCTGCTTTAAGCATGGTTTGAAGCTGAAGAAAGGGTTTCAGTTTGAGTTTTTATTTCAACAATTTGATCTAAATCTTATTTTGACAGCAGTTTTTTCATTTTTCATTGTAACTTTTAACAATTCTTTCCAGTTTTGGTTCCAAGTAAAATGCATCTTCTAAGTAGTATATTAAACAGTTTCATTTTACTACATACATTTTTTGTAAGTTATTATCTTTAAATGTCTGACAATCTTCTCAAACATGTTCAATTTACTTACAGATCCTTTCTCTGCAGAAATATGGATAAACACCAATTAAGGATCTTCACACTGCATAATCTTTACAGGGCAACATAGTAAAAACTGAGTGGGGCCACACAATTCATTTTCCAGTAAGTGTTTCTGCCATTTTCCATTTCCTTTAAAATCATAGCCTCTAAGTTGATAGCTAAAACATTAAATACCCCATAAAATCTATGTTTGCCCTATAACCTTTTAAATAGGTTGTTTTTGACTAGCTGACTATGCTTTCTTCTTTCTGCACAGGTTATAAATGCTGTAAAAGCAGAGAACACGAACAGTAACCCATTCAAATAAAGAGCACTGAAAAGGTCAAAATAGCACTATACTGCTGACTTTTTACAAAGTGTATGAAGAATTAAAATCCTCACTCTTGAAGTAATAACTGTCAGAGGAAGAAAAAATATACAAGGAACTCAACTTAAAAATATAACCCCCATGCAACTCAACTAGTGTTCCCAATATTGAGGTGAATTCTTATCAACTGGTTATTCTACTGTCAAAATTAGCATTATATGTTATGTCATTACCTAAAAATAAGCTTATCTGCAGTTTAGAACAGTTGCTTACTTGGTAGCATAGTGACATATGTTTATGTCACAGAAACAGAAGTGTCATATCCATTGTGTCTTAAGTCTGGACTTCATTGTGTTGGGAAAAACAAGGGCATGCTGTTAAATTATGGGAGATAAGAAAAGGTAGCAAAATGACCCACCTAACCATTTTGAACCATTGTGATGTCTGCACACTGACTGCATCTACACAAGATATTTACCATTCAGGTGACTAATTAACTACACAGTAAATGTCTCAACATATACACATTCACCCTTGTTAGGGAGCACAAAACTAATCAAGTCTTCAGTAGGGTAGTCTTGTAGAATATAGTTATTACTCTTCTGTAGAGTTTTTTTTTTTTTGAGTGGGGGTTGTTTTTTGTACACAGCAGTGCACATGCAATGCTGCCTTATCAGGCTGGGGCACAAGATTCTGCAATGTGGGGCTGGCTGGCAAGCAGCCCCCATGCTGAAGCACCATGTGCCTCAGATAGTTACTTGTCAGCACATGGAGATGGGGGGAACAGTTACTCCCCCAGTATTTCAACAATTCTGGAGTAGCCAAGCCAGCAAGTGCTGTCTCCATGTGCTGCCAAGCACCTGCCTGGGGCACAAGGTGCCTCAGCACAAGGTCTACCTGTCAGCCCCTGTATCCCAGCCAGCTGGGGAAGCATCTGCATGTGCACTGCTATGCACAAGAAAACTCTGGAGCAATAAGTGCATTAATCTCACACAAGACACACCCACGGTATATAAACGAACAAGTCTCAATTGTGAGCAGATGGATAGTATCATCATTCAAAAGTAAAATAAGTTATTAGTTTTAGGATTGCAGGAATACCATTACAAATAGAATATACACTGTATTTGTAACAGGACAAGGAACAGCCATGTTCCTTTTTTGCTACAAAGTTGCAAGTGTGGGGGAGAGTCAGGTCAGGGACAGGGCAAGGATAATTAGGTAGCCACCACTGGGGAGAGGGATCACACTAGGGGTGAATGTTGCCTGATTAAGAGCCAGCGACTATTAAAGTCTATGGCAGGGGTATTCTTTCCCCCCTGGGGCACAGCATGGGGACAGTCAGCAGGGAAAGCCAGGAGCAACAAATCCAGTGCTGGTATAAATTGCTGATAAGACTGGCTGACTGGGTGAAGGTAACCACGGTGAAAGAGAGAGGGGAGATATTTACCAGGTGAAGGTAAACAAAGAGGTGAGAGAGAGAGGGGAGGTAATTACCAGGTTGATCCTCCGGTGAACAGAAGGTCCCATGGAGGAAGAATCTGCTGATACCTGTGAGGGAAGGAGAGAGAGAAAGGCTGGAAGTGAGGTGACTTGCTGAGGGGAGTGGGTTGTATGGTGGTGGAGGGCAAGGGAAGACCGCACATTGTGAGAACAGTCAGGGTTATCCACAACCTGCTGGGAATACACTAATAAACCAATTTACTTTTATCCTGCTTCAGGGTGTCCTTGTTGTACTGCATCCTATTGTATACTGCGCACTTTTCTAACCTGTCCAAGTATGCCTGCAATTGTTCTCTACCCTCTGCAGTATGTACTTCATCCCACAATTTAGTATCTTTTGCAAACTTGGACACTTCACACCCACATCCAAGTCACCGATGAAGATATTGAAGAGTACAGTACATCCTCTCTCACTGGAGAATTAACTTCTTATTCTTCCATTACATCAAGGTGTGGCAGAAGAGCCCCAGGGAGAGATATTTTGTTAGTTACCCCCACACGCCCACAGTATTCATAAAGAAAGAGGGGCTGAAACAACTCAACAACATGACTTGTCATTCTTCATCTTACTGGAGTAACAATACTAGACCAGAAGCCCTCTGTTTTGTTACTTTATACACTTTAGATTGTCCAGAACCTTCAGAAATACTGGCTGCAAAAGCAAATTGGACTTGTATTTTTTTCCTCAAGTGCGGAGTATTTAAAACTTAAAGTCATTGTGAGATATAGGAGAGTCACAATTCTAGGTCCATATAATCAATATTATTTCTCTAGTTCTTACCTCAGTTAGACGACATATCTCCCTCTCCTGTATAGCTAGCCTCCTTCTGTATCCATAGATTCATAGATGCTAGGGTCAGAAGGGACCTCAACAGGTCATCAAATCCGACCCCCTGCCTAGGCAGCAAAGTGCAGGGGTCAGATTACACCAGCCAGATGCCTATCCAGCTGTCTCTTAAATACACGCAAGATAGGGGAGAGCACCACTTGCCTTGGAAACCCATTCCAAATTTTGGACACCCTTACTGTGAAGAAGTTTTTCCTAATATCTAGCCTAAATCTGCTCTCTGTCAGTTTGTGACCATGTTACCCCAATAGGCACTCTGGTGAACAGAGTATCTCCAAACCCTTACTGGTTCCCCTAATGAATTTGTAGACGGCCACAAAATTACCTCCCAGCCTTCTGTTGCAGAGGCTGAAGAGGTACAGGTCCCTCAGTTTCTCCTCATAGGGCTTGTCCTGTAAGACCCTAACCATATGAGTGGCCCTCCTCTGGACCCTCTCAAGTCTATTAACATCCTTCTTGAAGTACAGCACCCAAAACTGGATGTAGTACTCCAACTGTGGTCTGACCAATGCCGCATAGAGGGGAAGTATTATCTTCTTGGTTCTATTTGTCATTGTGATGTCTGGGGCCTCACGTGTTGTACGACCTGTCAGGTGAGTAGCTCTGCCCCTCAACTCTCCTGCCACAACTTTGATGTTAAACTATCAAGAGAGGGGGTTCAGTGGAGATCTTCCTGGGATGGCCTCCCAACAAACGGCAGTACTCACGATTGTTTGGCATGATGGTCCATGGGGCTTCACCTCCCCTACACCCCATCCACTCACCAACCAGATGCGTGTTCGTGGAGTGGGGATTTAGGCCCTGCAGGGTTGCCTGCAGCTTGCTTCAATTCCGGTCCCCCATTGGTGTAGATGCAGATGGCTGTCCTCCCTCTGGTCTCAAAGCATGGCCCGCCTTCGCTGGGCTCTTTGATTTCCCCCTTTCCTTTCCTTTTTTGACTCCAGCTTCTTCCAGAGGTCTGAAATGCCTCCTCTGCCTTGCTCCCTACAAGGAACTCAAATGCCTTCTGTGGGGAGCTGGAGGGCTTCCCCTGCTCTTCCTCCTGCAGGGGGCTAAGAAGTTTCCCCTGTGTGGTATGCAGTAGTCGCATAGGCTGTGCCACTCCTCTTCCACACTGGAGCCTCAGCAGCTCTAGCGTGCTGCCCACCAGCGCTTTCTGTCTCCAGCTCCCACCCAGCCCTGGTTCTGGTGGGGCTTTTAAACTTTCCCACAGTGGCTGGTATGGTCACCACGATTGGTCCAGCTGTTCCTTTCATGGGAAACAGCTGATTAAACAGCCAGCATAATGCTGGCTCGTGCAGCTGTGGCCATGGTCCTGGCTCCTGCACTGGCCGCTTGGCAGTGGGCAAGTCACCCCCGCTGGGAGTCTGTTTCTGGGGTTCAGGGCCTGTGGGAAGTACCATCTCCCCTTTGGGAGCCTGTGGTGGCACCTCGCAGATGCATGATAAGTAGTTAGCTTTGCTGATGATTTCATCACACTGATGACTCATGTTCATCTTGGAGTCTGCTATGACTCCGAGATCCCTTTCTGCTTCTTACTGCTGAGAGGGTCACTTCCCAGCCAGTAGGTGTGTTGGCTATTTTTGCACCCTTGGTGCAGCACTCTGCACTTGTCCTTGTTGTACTGCATCCTATTGTATACTGCACACTTTTATAACTTGTCCAAGTCTGCCTGCAATTGTTCCCTGCCCTCTGCAGTATGTACTTCACCCCACAATTTAGTATCTTTTGCAAACTTAGACACTTCACACCCACATCCAAGTCACTGATGAAGATATTGAAGAGTACAGTTGCAAGTACTGAACCCTGAGGGACCCCACTACCCACATCCTTTCAGGTCAATACTGACCCATCTACTACTCTCTGGGTGCAACTGCTAAGCCATCTAAATGACATGAATCTGTCATCTGGCCACCCACTGGACCGTGTAAACATCTATGTCACAGCCTCTTAATTTATTTATGAGACTGGTATGAGATACCGTATCAAAGGCCTTGCTAGAATCCAAAAAAATGTCATCCACCTCTACTCCTGCGTCTAAGCATTTTGTGACCATGTCATAAAATGAAACGAGATTGTTCAGGAATGATCTACCTGCTATGAACCCATGCTGGTTTCCCTGCTGCATTATTTTTCCCCCTGGACTGCCACAGAGATGATCCTTCATAATATTTTCAAAGACCTTTCCAAGGACGGAGGTGAGACTGACTGGCCTATAATTACTCAGATTCTTCTTCCTCGCCTTTTTGAAAATAGGGACAAAATTGGCCCTTTTCCAGTCCTCCAGACCTGACCCAAGGTTCACAAGTGCTCAAACAGCCATGTCAGTGGTTCTGCTATGACACTAGCCAATTCTTTCAGTACTTTTGGGTGCAGCTCATCTGGTCCTGTTGACTTCATCCAGTCCATTCAAGTGACTCTGCACCAAGTCAGTGTCAACAGTTCATGGGCTGGTGTCGCTCTGATGCCTGTCTAAGAGCCCATTAGGATACTTATCTTGTCCCGTGTTCAAGAACACTCAGGAAAAAACTCTTTGAATAGTTTAGCCTTGCTCCCCCTGCCTGTCACTAATTGCTCCTTCTGGTTTAGTAGGGGTCCTATGCTACCGTGAGCCTTCATTTTACTCCCTACATACCTAAAAACTTTTTGCTGTCTTTAATTTGTGTTACCAGCCCTAGCTCTGTATTTGCTTTGACCTTTCTAACTGCCTCCCTGAAAGTGAGGGCCAAGTAGGCATACTCCTACTTGGTAGCTTCCCCCTGGTTGCACTGGTTATATGACTTCTTTTTTGCCCTTAGACACACCTGGATTTCCCTGTTTAGCCAAGGAAGTTTTTTTGGCTCCTTTCCTACTTTTCCCTCCTACTGAGATCATCTCCCTCTGCATCTGAAGGACTGCCCCCTTTAGGAACAACCACCCTTCCTGGACTCCCATCTCACCAACACTCCTAACCTGCAGTGTGTTATTGACTACACTCCTGAGCACACTGAAGTTAGCCTTCCTAAAGTCAAGCACTTCCAATCTCTCTAGTTATCCTACCTAACCATGTCTCTACCTAACCATCCTACCTAACCATACTATACCTATTCATGTCTCTAATTATCCTATGTAAGCACTTAGGACCCCCATTTACCTCTGGAGGTTGGACTTAATGATCTGTTCAGGTCCCTTTCAACCCTAGAAACTATGAAATTAGAAACTATGAAACTAAGTGGAGCAGTTATGAAGAAGTCTGAAAGCTATAACTGCAGTTCTTCCCATCCTGTATGGTGGGTGCACTGATGATGGGAAAAACTTATTTCCCTTTCACATTTACATAACACACACACCCGAAAGTAATCAGAACCTATTGCTAGATAATTTAGATAGGACTTCAGTTGTGATGGGCCAAATTATGTTATTATGGTTAGTGGTTCATTATTTTTCTGGAGAATATTCAGCGTATTTTACCTGATAGTATTTCTAATGAAGTGCACCCTATTTTGTCTATTCATCTTTAATTTGAATGTGTAGCAGGGCTGCTTGTGAGGTCCCTTTGAGTTTTACTTTCCTATGATCCTATCACATATCCCTTGTTACCTCTCAGCTCCATGTTCTTGGGGAACACTGGTACAGTATGCAGCCTGTCTGACTCACAAAGAACTCTCCCCCTCCCCACCTCTGCCTGAACAATTGTAGCAAAATTCCCAGTTATTTTTTTATTTATTTTAAAATGCATTCTCTCCCCTTCCCCAGCCATTTCTGACTTTTTCTCTCCCTCTCTAGTCCCTATGGATAAGTCTAAGTAAGATAAGATGTAATATAAGCTTTTACATTTTATTTTAGGTAATGAGCTTTATTTTTCTCTCCCCTCTTTGCAAATAAGTGACCTGTTATTTTGATATAGATATGCACTGTTTTATAAGTGATAATTATTATGTTTGTATTGGGGGTTTTTTACTGCTTTTATATTGTGTGACTACTGTTTTAGGCCTATATATGTAAGTTAGCATAAGTCATTTCATGTTTCCATCTTGTAATGTCAAGCCTCTGTCTTATCCCCATGCCCAGTTGTGTAACCTATGACTCATACTACCCCTCCTATGTAACTTGGTTCCTGAATGGGGATGAATGAGGGTGCTTGAGAGACAATGGTAGTAGGTCTAAAAATACCTCCGTCTGAATGACGAAACAATCAACACCAATACCTGGACCAAGGACACAGCCCTTGGAACCACCTTCAGCTTTCAAGAAATAAAAGATGAGGTAACTCACCAATGTGCTAAGCTGCACATGCTCAGTAAGAACACCTGGAGCCCTCTGGAACAGGACTGACATTACCTGGACAGGCCCTCCCCATAAGAGATCAGAGGTAGTCTGCCCCTATAGAAAGGGGTAGTGAAGACTGACTCCTTGGGACACCCTCTCCATCTGGACCAGTACCAAGCCACACCACCTAACCACCCAGAGGCCCTGCCAGCGACCCCCGTCTGGACGGCACCTGCTGGACAAGGACCCCTTTCCAGCCTGATAGTAGCTATCAACACCCATCCTCTCTTCAACCAAGGAAACTTGCACTCTGTTTCTCTTCCCTACCTGGATTCCAACCCTTCCACTGAGTCTCTTTCTCTTGCTGCCATTGTGAGTGCTTGTGTGTGTGTGTGTGTGTGTGTGTGTGTATAAGCCAATAACTTCATGGAGCTGTGTAGTGTGTTGTCTGTTTAATAAACCTGTTATTTTGAAACCCTGAGTTGGGTTTTTGTCTATTTCCTTATTGTTTCCTCCTTGTCACCACTTATCTGCCCCACCCCCCCAATCTCTAAGTTGTCAGCCTGTTTCCAGCCCCAAGCTCCCAGGTTTCTGCCTCTGTCTCTCTTTCCTGGATGTTTCCTCCTTGCCACCACTTATCTGCCCCCCACCCAATATCTCAGCTTCCTGCCTTAGTTTCTAGCCCCAATCTACCTTAAGTAACCCCAAGCCTCAGTTCCACAGCAAGCTTCTCTCTCTAGTCCACTTATTCTAATCCCAGTTCTGGCAACTTTCACTCCCTACACTTTAACTCTCTCAACTTAACCTTCCCCCAAGTATCCCAGGTACCCCAAACACACACATACATACCATACTATCCAAGTTAGGAACTTACCTATGTGTAGGTGGGTTGTATGTGTGTGAACTGGTGTGTGTTTATATATATATATATATCATTGTGTGCATGATATATGAATTAGTGATCTGTTTATGTATACTGAGTGTGTGGCTATGGACAATTGATTTTCGTGTATAGTGTATAGTGTATGTGATTGAATTGGTGATAGGTGTGCATGTTCCTAGGCTGGTTTGGATGTGTATGTGCCTGAGTTGGTAGTATGTGTGTGTGTATGCACCTAATTGATTTCTGTGTTTGTATCTGTACAATTGTGTTACACTCTCCTGTCTAACAGTGCAATATTGAGATCCTGAGAGTTGGCCTGACCCCATGGGGCAACACAAGAACTGATTAGAGAAAGAACTTACAGAAGGAAAAGAAGATGCAGTGGAGACACATCTAAAGCCCTCCAGACAAGGGTGATAAGAGTGAAGCAACTCCCCTGGTCTCATTTGCATCCAAGATGGAACCAGATGACAACTCATTTAAATGGGACAGGCATGCACCTTCATTAGCATTCAAGATGTAGAACAGAGACTCCAAGGCAATAACTACACTGAATTCTGGGATCAGAAAATCAGGGGAGCACTGCATGATGGGGAATCCTTGCTCCAAATGCTAATCAACACACAACTACACACACCCAGCTCAGCCACTTCTAGTAATGACTCCTCTACTGGTATCCACAATGCTCAATCTTCCTGTCTGTATTGTGAGCTCCCTCAGAGTAATGCCACCTATAGCCAGCAGTGGTCAATTCCCATTATCCAGCATATGAACCACTGTTTACCCCTAAACAAACCTAGTATTCTCCCTTGAGCCATTGTTAGTTCTCTACAGAAACTCCTACCAAAACTTGAGTGTCTGTTCTGGTGCTTGGATCCAAAGCTGTGCCAGTTCCACTCCTTTTCTTCCTGGAATCTCTCTATTGATTATGCCGAGGACTCTGCCTGTCTGCCAGCTCCAACAACACCTGGGAACCTGAATTGTTTCAAGCTTCACTGAGTGGTGATATCCCATCTCTCTGTCTCTCTTTCTGTCTGTCTGTCTCTTTGACTCCAGGAACCTGACTTTTATTCTCTTACTCCATTCACAGCTTTCTAAACCTGACTTTTGCTAACCAAACTTGAGCTAGATTTCCTTAAACTATGTAATATTGTAAGTGTTTTTTTTTCTCTGTCTTGTATTGTTATTATTACTGGTATTATCATAAGTTCATATACCTGGCAATACATAGCTTTTATGGTCAAGCTGCTTGCTATAAGTTCTCTATGAACCTCAGCTCCTCTTTCTTCCCCTTGACCTCCCCATTTGCTCTGCAGAAACACATCTTTTACCTAAGCCAAAGATCCCTGTAAAGCCTAAAACCACAGTGGGGTCTGCTCATCAAGGGAGTTACTACTAGGAACATTGTGACAAGAGTTGTGAAGTGCTGATTTTTGAGGTGCATGAGGGTATATTGGACCTGCTCAGACATAATCTGTAGCATGTGTGTACATGTGTCTACCTGCATTTGTTATTGTCCTGCTGAAATAAGGGATGAACTCAGTTCAAGGCACATGAGGGTGTCAGCCTATCAATGCTGAATAGTCCAGCCTGACTTAGATGTGTTTTGTTAACCTATGTGCTTGTGCCTGCCTGCATTTTATTGTTGCCCTGATAAATTGAGTTCAAGGCATATGAGGGTGTTATCCTGTCAATGCTAAATAACCTGGCCTGGCTCAGGCATATCCTGTTGATCTGTGTGTTTATGTGCATACATATATTTGACTGATTCAGTAGTTGGAGGAACCCAGCCACATTGAAACTGAGCCCTGCAAGATAGCTCCATTTAGGGTAAGGACTTGCAGAAGGGAGAGATATAGCTCCATATAGAAGCACAAGTAACACAAGCAGCACATTGACAGAATTACAGAGACATCCATAAATGTACCCTTAATGAATGAGCACACCTCAAAGTAACAGGCAAATCTGGTAACACCCTCAAGAAAAGAATCAAATACAAAGACTGAAGGCAATTTTTACTGATCTGTTCCATTTTGACCTGACTGATGGGCAGTTCAGCTAATACCGGACACTTAAGGGTATACATGTATTACAGTGGCTAGATAACACTTCTAAAATAAAAAATAAGGGGAAGATAGAAGGCAGGAAATTAACAAGTTATAACAACAGGGTTAGCTTATGCCAACCTGTTACAATGCTTTGGAACATGTGCTAAGTTCTAAAAGGCAGTTGAGCTATATTCTGCATGCAGCAATTTATTTTCAGTGATCCTTCCAGGTCAGGAGTGCTCCTAAAGGGCTTTACCTGAATCCCCTACAATTAGACAGTTAGGCTAAACCAGTTTCACCTGAAGAGGTTTCTTTGCTTAGCCCTATTAGGAAATTTCCCATTTCTACACAGTTTCTACACAGTTTCATGAAGTAGTTCCAGTGGATTGAGGCTCCCAATCCAAAGTGCTACTTTAAATGGGACTATTTTATTTAAAATATTGTTTGAATCCTAGCAAACATGTGGACAGCATGCAGTTTTTAGAGAGTCTTTTTTAGTAACACTGTAGATATCCTGCCCTTACTCTGTTCATCATCACATTTACAAACCTTAAAAATAATCAGGAGAAACACAACCCTAACATTCCACCCAGTTCTCTCTTCCCCCACTGACAAGCTATATTTGTATAATCATACTCAAACATATATACTCTAAACTTTGAGTGCTACCATTACTCTGTATGCCTTTTGCTACAACTACGTCACCAATATGTGGAGTAGGACCATTTTTGTGTTACCAAACATAAAATCTACACTACATCCTCACTACATCCCAAGCAGCAGCATTCTTTGTAACACTATTTAACATTCAAAAACATTTCTTCTGTATTGCAAGTGTATAAATAAAAATTAATTGATTATTTGCTTTGTGTCCAATGTTGAAAAGTAAGCTTCATAATTGTTCAGTTAACTCATTAGTTGGTCAAAGAGTCATTATAGATATATAGGTAAAGGCACTATGGGATTTAATTTGTGGTCCACAAATTCATGCCTCCCACCATGCCACATGCACATGCCGGGTGGTGTGATTGCTTGGATTGCACATTAGATCCCATCCCACTTCATTTCTGGTGCAGGGGTAACCTGATCCTGGGCTCTCCCTGTGCTGGCAAGAAGCCACTTCCCATGTCTGGGAGCCCCATCAGGTGACCTGATTTCCTACTCCAAGGGTGCCTCAGGGGTCTCCACAGCAGAGATACCACAGCTGATGCAGGCTTCCAGCCATGGGGTTACTTCATGCACCTGTGGAACTGGAAAACTACAGCTGATGTGATCTTCCATCTCTGTAAGTGCTTCACACACCCTTCTGGCTGGGACACCAAAGCTGATGCAGGCTTTCAGGTACACCTGCAGGGGGTGGGAGCCTACCTCAGCTGGGAACTCCGAGGATTGGGAGTGCACATGGCTCTGGAAGGTGCTGGGAGCTCTGATCAGCTAATGGGGCTCCCAGCCGCAGGGGCCTCTGGCCACATATTTAACTCATGGCATGATAGGAAGCAGCTACACAGTTACTACACATATTTTGTGGAATTACTTTGTAGCTTATTCCTCTTTCATCAAAGCATTAATTGATTAAAATTGGCAGATGACCTCTTAAGGCATGATTATCTAGTTAATCATGCTTTAAGTATAATGTGTAGATGGGGCCAAATAAATATATTTGATGTAAAATATGAGAATCTATTTTCAAACAGACAACTTCAGTGTATCTATTCAACTGAGTCATGAAGAAGATCTTCAAAGCCTCACAAATACTTAGGTTTCAAACTCATTTAAATCAAAGTTATTTTTTAAAATATCAAAAATATTTTCCCACTATTTAGGTAATGTTATCTGAATATTAGTAGCATATTTTGCATAATATTATTTACCATAACAGTTGCTTAAAAACAAGCATAAGATCAAGTGTCAGAGAAATAGGGTTCACTCACTGTTGTCTAGCTTTGTTCTTCTGTTAAAAGATCAAAAAGAAAGATAAATCTGAATCTCACTAATATAATATTGTGAATTTGAAGCAAAAATGTAGATAAATATAAGCATAATTAGATATATGTAAAAAGTGTTTTTGTTTTAAAAAAGACTTCTATATCATTACTTTCCTGATATAGCAATCCAGTGTTCCAAGTACTATTGACATGTTATTAATGCTTCCTTCTGTATCTGATTATCAGAAATTCAAAAGAAATGGAAAGCTTCTGAAATGAAAAAAAGTTTGTGTTTTTATGGAGGAATTTCGCAGGATTTCATTATGATAGGAATATTTAAAGCTTTATTTAAGTTTTCATGTATAGGGATGGAGCTTCTTCCACAAGATTTAAGATCTATGAATTTCATTTGGCAAACTATAGAATACTAGTTTGCAAGATTTCTTACACCAGGAAATTAAAAATATTTAAATGTTAGTTAACTGTATTTTGACTATAGAGTATGTACCTATATGTGCACACCCATCAACAGTCAAACTGTAATTATAAGTCTATATAACATAAGTCTATATCATACATTGGATATATATATTTCATAGATATAGATTCCATAAATTTCATAGACATTAGGGCTGGAAGGGACCCCAGAAGATCATTGAGTCCAGCCCCCTGCTCAAAGGGCAGAAAGTCAGCTGGGATCATAGGATCCCAGCAAGATAAGCATCCAATTTACTCTTGAAGGTGTTCAGAGTAGGTGCTTGAACCACTTCCAATGGCAGACTGTTCCAGACCTTGGGGGCTTGGACAGTAAAGAAATTCTTCCTCATGTCCAGCCTGAAACGGTCTTGCAGTAGTCATCCCTTGGGGCGCTCTGGTGAACAAACGTTCCCCCAGATCCTGGTGGTCACCTCTGATAAACTTACAGGTGGCCATCAGATCACCCCTGAGCCTGGACTTTTCCAGGCTAAAGAGTCCCATGGCTCTCAGCCTGTTGTCGTAAGGTCTCTTTTTCTGACCTCTGATCATGTGCGTGGCTCTCCTCTGGACTCTCTCAAGCTTCTCCACATCCTTTTTGAATTGTGGAGCCCAAAACTGGATACAGTACTCCAGCTGCAGCCTCACCAAGTCCAAGTACAAGGGGAGAACGACATCCCGGGATTTGCTTGAGAAGCGTCTATGGATGAAGGCAACGTTTTGGTCGCTTTACTGGCTGCAGCATCGCATTGGAGGCTCATGTTCATCTTGTGGTCAATGATGACCCCCAAGTCTCTTGCTTCCATAGTGCTATCCAACGTAGCACTGCCGAGCCTATAAGGGTGCTGCAGGTTTTTCCTCCCAAGGTGGAGAACCTTGCATTCTTCAGTGTTAAACACCATCAGGTTCTCATCTGCCCATTTGCTGATCTTGTCCAGGTCAGCCTGGATCACCCGCCTATCTTTTGGCGTGGATGCTTTGCCCCAAAGTTGGGTGTCATCGGTGAACTTGCCCAGTCCACTCCTGACTCCAATGTCCACATCATTAATGAATATCTTGAACAGTATGGGTCCCAGGACAGAGCCTTGAGGGACTCCACTGGTCACAGGGCACCACGATGAGTGACTGCCATCGATTACAACCCTCGGGGTCCGACCACGGAGCCAATTTCCCAGCCAGTGGATTGTGGTGGAGCCAAGGCCACAACTGGCCAGTTTGGCCAAGAGGTGATCATGGGATACCAGATCAAAAGCTTTTCTGAAGTCAAGATATATGACATCAATCTCTTCTCCCTCATCCATGTAATAGGTCACCTGGTCATAGAAGGAAGTGAGATTGGTCAAACAAGACCTACCCGCAACAAACCCATGCTGGCTATCCCTTAGGATGTTAGCCTGGGCCAGTCCATCAAGGATGGCCTCCTTAATAAACTTTTCTAAGATCTTCCCCAGGATAGAAGTCAGGCTAATGGGCCTGTAGTTAGCCGGATCCACTCTCCTCCCTTTCTTGAAGACCGGCACCACATTGGCCTTCTTCCAGTCTTCAGGCACTACACCAGAGCGCCAGGAGTTTTCAAAGATCCATGCCAGGGGCTGGGCTATGACGTTCACCAGGTCCTTGAGTACCATAGGGCTGATGAAAGACTGACACAAAGTACCCATTTAATAGGTTGGCTTTTTCCTGGGCGTCAGTTGTCAGTTGCCCCATCTGGTTCAGCTGAGGTCCAATGTTGCCCTTGCTTTTTCTCTGGCTCCCAACATATCTGAAAAAGGACTTTTTATTGTCCTTGATGCCCGAAGGTAGTTGGAGTTCAGTTGCAGCCTTGGCTTTCCTGGTTTGCTCCCTGCAGAACCGGACCAGTGCAGAATAATCCTCCTTGGAGATTAATCCCATCCTCCAGCCTTTGTAGGATTTTCTTTTTAGCCTTAGGAGGCCTGCTAGATCCCTGAAGAGCCAGGGGGGCTGCTGTGCCCTCTTGCTGCCTTTACTTCAAGATGGAATAGACTTAGCTTGTGCATTGAGGATCGCTCCCTTGAGGAGCAACCACTCTTGTTGAACTCCCCTCTCCCTGGGGTTGCAGTCCCTTAGGACCTCACTGACAAGCCTCTTGAGCTTGTCAAAGTTGGCTTTTTGGAAGTCAAGGATTTCCGTGTTGCTGACTGACTCGCCAGCCTTACAGCAAATGGTGAAGGTGATCAGCTCGTGGTCGCTGTCACCCAGCTTCCCATCAATCACTAGGTTGCTGATTAGGTCATCCCCTGTAGCCAGTACCAGGTCAACCAGTGCTTTGCCTCTTGTTGGCCCATAGACTTCTTGAGTCAGGTAGAGGTCATCCACACATGAGAGGAAGCTTTACGACCGTTCAGATTTTGCTAAGTGATCCTCCCACAAGATGTCCGGGTAATTGAAGTCACCCATGACAACCATGGACCTGGAGCACGTGGCCTCAGCCAGCTCCTGGGCAAACTCCTGGTCAAGCTCAGGAATTTGGGTGGGAGGTGTGTAGTAGACTCCCACCATTGTGTCCTCTGTGCCATATTCCCCATGAATTTTAACCCAGAGGGTCTCTAGCTGTCCACCCAGGTCGCCAATATCAGCTTGCAGGGATGTGTCGTTTTCCTTAACATAAAGAGTTACACCCCCGCCCCTTTTATCTACACGATCCCTCCTGTACAGGGTATAGTCATCTATACCCGTGGTCCAGTCATGGGTGGAGTCCCACCAGGTCTCTGTTATCCCAATGACATCATAATTCTTTGCACTGAACTGGAGGACAAGTTCCTCCTGCTTGTTCCGCAGGTTCCTGGCATTTGTGTACAGGCAGGCAAGTGTTCCCTTGGGGGCTCTTGCCTTGCCCACAGACTTTACCAGGGGTGGGGCAGGGGTGGGCTCCCTTAAGTGCCTTGGTCTGCTGGCTTTGCAAGGGTTGCTCAGTGGGCCAGCAGTGGTGTTAGTCCCCCCATCCTCCAGCGGGCTTAGTTTAAAGCCCGGTGGAGCAGGTCAGCCAGGATGTGTGATGTGTGCCCAGGATGTTTGGTATGCCTGCTGCAAGAGACAGCTGAGGTGGTGGAGAGGTGATAAAGCAGATCTACCTGCTTTGAAATGCTGTGATTAGGAATTGAACTGTTACAGTTATTATTGTCCATTAATAAATCATTATTAATATTAATATCATTACAAGCTCCTATTAGTATATTACTATTGAAATTAATGGTATTATTGAGTTCTATTATTAGTATTACCTGTTATTATATTATGTCTATATAAGTTTATAGGATGAAAGTCAACTATAATTATAATGCATAATAGCTCAGTTCTTGCAAAAGTCCTGAAGGAAGTGTTTTCACTCTCTTTAACTTTATTCTTTTCTCTTTCTGCTTCTTGTCACACCAACAGGGATCAATTAGCTTGCAGCTAGCAAGGGAAGGGGATCTAAAAACAAGAGGGAGGGAGGATAGAAAGAGTATCAGGATTTGTATTGTATTGGTTCCTCTTGTGCACCTCTCATACCTTGCTTGAAGCCCATCAAATACCACCAGCCCCTTTTATAATAAATTTGAACTAAACAATGCATTCCCTGCAACTAGAGATGACCCTATCAGGGTGCAGGACAGTGGCATACCAATGGTGGTGGGCGAGGCAGCCACCCTGGTCACAGACCTGATGGGGGCACCATTGGCAGGTGTGACAGGACACCGACACTCCACACTGCTAGCCCCACTTTCCCTGCTTGTCCCTCCACACCCCAGGCCTGTTCCCTGGATCCTGGAGACCCATGGTACACCACTGGTGCAGGGCCTTGGGCAAATTAGCACCCCTCCCCACAGAGCCGATCCCACATGCATTGGTGGGGGGGGAGTAGTTGGAAAGCATCTGGATGTGCAGTTGGTAGTGGCACTGAGTAGTTGCCCAGTATGCTGCGCCCATTTCCATGGGGCCCCCAAAGTGCTGTGCCTGGGTGGGGTGTCACTTGTATTAGCACCACTCTAGGGATGGCCCTGCCACCCTCAGGGCACAGACAAGTGTCAGGTGTCATTTACCAAAGATGGTGTGGAGCACATCACCATATCCTCTTTCAAGTCACACACTACAGAGGTGCAGGCATGAAATAGCACTCAAAAGTTCACTGCAACCCATTTGATCAGCCTGCAGTCTTCTCAGACTCTGGATTCACATTGCTGTTCCCCCCCAGGGGCAAGTATGGTGACTGGGATGAGTCCTTCTCTACCTCCATTGTGTCATACCACACCTGCCTCCAACCTCCCTCTTCGATACAACAATCACATACCCTGACCTCTTATCCCACAATTTATAGTCCTTCAGTGAGGCAAACCCCACCACCAGCAGCCTCATTTTGGTATGGAAAAAAAACAAAAAAAACCAGACACTTCGCCACCAGGCTGGAAAAGAGCAGGAAAAGAAGGTGGAAAAGTTTTCAAAGTCCTTAGGTTTGTGTGCATGCAAAGCAGGTCTTGAACCATATGCCGCCCCCCTCCCCCTCTGACCCACGGCCTCACTTTGGTTCCAGAACAAAGTAGACAGTTCCTGACAACTGGCTGGAAAAAAGCATGAAAAGAATCTTGAAAAAGTGCATTTTCAAAGTTTCTGGGAAAAATCCAAGGGTTGTGAAGCATGAGCTGAAGAGCCTGGGAAAGCTTGAGTGCCAGTGAGTGACTTTGCATAGTGGCTGGTGGCTTGGTAAAAAGCAAGTGAGGTTCCTGGGGGCTTACACACCACTATCCTTCTCCCAGCTAAGGGAGGTGAAATCAGAAGCCCTGTAAGTATGGCCTTAAAAGTGACTTTGCAGAGTGGGTGCTGTCTTTGCAAAATGCTAGTGTGCAGGCCAGCACTTGTATGCTGCAACCCACCCAGGTATCCCCCTTATTTACTTCTGGAGCCCTGCTGTGTACCTCTGCAAAAGAGATTGCCAACACCCCCTCCCGCCCCCAATGCAATGCAGCAAGTGACAAGAAAAATGAATAGAGAAATGAACCCAAACAATGGCTGAAATCCACCTTTGTAACCAAGCAGTGTAACGGTGGATATGGAGCCAGACACAGGAAGCCAGGAAACCATGAGTTTTTACTGTTTTCATAACATTATTATAGTTACTTGTGCTTCTTTGCTTTCATCCCACCATGACTCTGAACTGGCCCTGTCTCTCTGAAATGCAGTGGTGCCTTCCTGGCCCTCCTGGCAGTCATAAAACCCACCTGTGACCCAACTGGGTGAGGGGGAACAGTCTTGACTGTAATTCTCTTTCTGGGGTCTGGGTTTTTCCAGCACAGAGGCAAGCTAAGCAGACCAACTTTTCCCTTTTGGGTGTGGTACCCATTTATTTGATAGTTCTGCACGCTCTCAAAGGAATCACTGTTCATGCTAGCTACAGAAAATTAAAGCAAATAATTAGTTTGGTGTCTGTTACATTATGGGCTATGAAACCCATCATGTACCACCACCAGAAGAATATGGTGACCCACCTATAGAAACACATAAATTTCTACCCTTCCCTGCCAGAACCCCAAACCAACCAGCACGAACCCAGGAGTTGCCTGGCAGTGACAAGAGGCACATTACAAGAGACTTATCAGGTCCAGCATGTTCTTAGGTTTTGGTACTAGATGATGTATTGGCTATGTGAGTTTCTTCCTGACCCTCTATTTCCTCCACTTCATAATCTGTGCTAGTCCATGGAATGGGACTAAGTGGTACTAAGTGTATGGTGACCAACAGTTCTTCCTGCCCGTTATGGTCATTAGGGAGCAGGGAGCGGTCTGCATACATCTGAGACATGCTTATGGTTTCACCCTTAGAAGGAGCTGCTCCCATCTCCTCCTCCTTCTCTTCCTCCTCCTGCCCAACCCCCATTCTGAAAGTCTCCATATGTGGGTTGTTGCCTTGGAGAGAATGATGGACAACTTGTCATAGAAAGAACAATTATGCAACCTGCCCCAGAATGAGAGTTTGCATTTTTGGCTGTGTAAAATGCAGATCTCAGGGACTTGATCATGCATGGGATGATTGTGCCCTTGCATCTGCATACGTTTTGCAATATCAACATAAACAGGCTTATTCCTCCTACTTTCCAGCCTGTCTATGATCCTTTGTTTCAACCAAATGTTGATTAAATCCTCCAGTTGGGTTCACAGGCTCTGGAGTTTTCAGCATCCTGGGCCGTTGGCTCCATACTGCTGGCCTTGGCTTCCTGAGACATGTTGAAGAAGTTTGTGGTCAACAGCACATGCAATTTGTGAAGGGACTGACAAATTGGGGTGGGGGGGGTCGGCTTTATACTCAGGCTGTCCTTGCATGAGGGTCTGGGAAAATTCCAAGGATAGTGAAGTCATTACCTGTAAGTGTCAAAATACCCAAAGGTGATGAAGCACCAAGTTTACCAACAAAGACCTGGTGATGGGGTAAATAAGGCCATTGTACTTTGGTTGGCTGATCAATAGCCCAGAATGTTTAAAAAAGTGATACCTACCTGCCTTTTTGTGCAAAATAATTTTATTGCATAAGAACAGCCTGTTTGCCCTGAAGTGACAAAAGTAGCCTAAGAAGAGAAGAGTAGGCAAGGCATTTTTTGTTTGCAAGCTTGATTAGATCAGAACTACAGTGGTTGCTAAGCTCAGGATGAAAGGATTTGCAAAAGCCCTAATCCCCTGGGGTGCCAGTCTGAAGTGTTGAAAAAGCAGTTACACCAAGCTCTAGACCACAGAGCACCCTGCAGTGCCTTCCCCCAGCTTGGTGCAGACAGGTGAGAAGCAGCTGCTGATGGAGAGGAGCAAAATGGAGAATAAGGATGAAATGCATGATGATGGAGAACAACACAGTGAAGAGTCCTCCAACATGGAGAATACGGAGGACATGAGTAAGTAGGAGGAGGAGGCAGAGGTAGCAGTACTGCTTCTGCATATGCTGTTTACTTGGGGATCACTGCTGCAATGCTTGAGAAGGATAGGAACGGTGCTAGAGTTTTCACTGGCAGTGTTCCTGCTTTAACAGCACTTAATGCCAATACAGGTACCCAGAGGACTTAGAATACCCAGAGAAGCGAATAAGTGGAAGTCGACTGGGCTCTGTTGACAAACCTGAGGAGGACCAGAATCTGCATGGTGTGGACCGATGAGAGCAGCTCAGACTGGTGGGAATGAATAATGATGATGACTTAGCAGAACAACTGGTGTGGCTGTTTGAGCACTTGTGGTGCTCAAGTTAGGTCCCAGAGGACTGGAAAAGAGCCAATGTGGCCCTTATTTTCAAGAAGGGGAGGAAGGAGGATGCAAATAATTATAGGCCAGTCAGTCTCACCTTCATCCTTGGAAAGGTCTTTGAAAAGATTATGAAGGATCATATCTGTGGGAGTCCAGCAGGAAAAAAAATAATGCAGCAGGGCAACCAGCATGGATCTGTAGCAGGTAGATCATGCCTGACCAATCTCATTTCACTTTATGACAGGGTCACAAAATGCTTAGGTGCAGAAGTACAGGTGGATGTTCATCTTGGTCTTTAGCAAGGCCCTCAAGATGGTATTTCATCCTATATTCATAAATAAAGAGGCTGTGACATAGATGCTTACATGGTTAAGTGGGTGACAAATTGGCTTGGCAGTCACACCCAGAGAGTGGTAGTAGAAGGGTAAGTATTGACCTGGAAGGATGTGGGTAGTGGGGTCCCACAGGGTTCCGTCTTCCAAACTGTACTCTTCAATATCTTCGTCAGTGACTTGGATGTGGGTGTGAAGTGTACTCTGTCCAAGTCTGTGGATGATACTAAATTGTGGGGTAAAGTGCACGCCCCAGAGGGTAGGGAATGATTGCAGGCAGACCCAAATAGGTTAGAAAAGTGGGAAGTACATAGTAGGATGCAGTACAACTTGGACAAGTGCAGAGTGCTGCACCAACGATGCAAAAATAGCTAGCACACCTACTGGCTGGGAAGTGACCCTCTCAGCAGCACAGAAGCAGAAAGGGATCTCAGGGTCATACCTGACTCCAAGATGAACATGAGTCGTCAGTGTGATGAAATCATCAGCAAAGCTAACTGCATTTTATCATGCATCAGCAAATGCATGATATCAGGAAAAACTTCTTCACAGTAAGGGTGGCTAAAATTTGGAATGGGCTTCCAAGGCAGGTGGTGCTCTCCCCTGCCTTGGGGGGTCTTTAAGAGAAGGCTGGATAGGCATCTGGCTGGTGTCATTTGACCCCAGCACTCTTTGCTGCCTAGGCAGGGGGTCAGACTCGATAATCTGTTGAGGTCCCTTCTGACCCTAGCATCTATGAATCTATGGATCTATGCCTTGGAATGACCAGCAGTGGCTGGAGATGTTCCAAATGAAATGTGGGGGCTTTAGACAGCACTCACATGATGTGCTAATGCTCAGTAAAGTGGTCCACTGCGCATCCAGGCATGTCATGTGGACTCACCCATAAATACTTATCTTATAAAAATGTGAATAACCAGACAGAGTATTGAAATTTATGAGAAAGAGAACAAGTTTAGAAACTTGCCTAGAGTTCACAGATACAGAGTGCAACTCAGCTAAAGCTGCTTATACATTAAAAAAAAAAAGAGAAAAAAGAGTAAAAGGTGAATTCTCTCCTGTTCTGAGTTTGGGCAATTTTGCAATTTGTAGGTTGCTATTTTATGGATTATAAAGTGCTAATCAAGACTTAAAGCCATTTTACCTCCAAATATGACATTACATTTAACAGTTCCTAGTGATCACACACAATCCAGTTAATTCTGATGAATTGCAGTGAGAGTTAGAACTGATGGTAGACTGATATAATTATCCCCTACCAATAACCAAAGTATTTTATGAGACTGTCAAAAAGATTTAAAACATAAAGATTTCTTAAACCCATCCTGAAATAGTAATTAATAAGAAGCTGTTTTAGCTCAAAGTCTTGGGGCAAGGATAAAACCATAAAGAGGATTTGATTTTATGTAATAGTGTAACATTTGACTTTTCAAGTGGAAGCTCCATTTTCTTTCTTTCTTCCTTTTTTGCATTAATCTCTTCAAATTTTTATCTTTCAAATGGAAACAAGGTACAGTAGTTAGACTGTACCATTCATTTTTACAAAACTGATTTTTTTTCAGTTGAAGAATGAAAATATAGTATAAAGCTCACTGCATCATACTATTTAACCAGGTAGATCAGTATAAATTATTTTTGTTTTAACTGCTACTTTAAAAAAAAATTAATCAACCTACTCCCTAGATGTTTGCGTAAAACTGTCTGCATTTTCTGTGGAACTTAGACTCTATTAAGAAGGCTACATCTTATTTTCAGAGTGAAAAGACTATGTTCTAAAAATGTCTTCACTCATAATACTGTGATCCTATTATGCCAGGTAGACATAAATCAGGGAATCATTAAATGTAATTTTGATCCTCAGGTGAAAAGCTGTGTGCTGTGTTGTCAATAGCTCAAAATAAATCATGTGAAATTTCTATAACTTGTAATGAGGATTCAGGAGTCAAAGACGATATTGCATTTTTACAGCAGTGATCATTCAGTGGAGCCTCAGTATTCTTTAAGGTCTAAAAGGGTTTACCTTATATTAGGCACCAAAAATACAGCATTAGGAGAGGGTAGGCATTTTGATACTTCTTTTATATGCTGTGATTTGTACTTACAGCAATGTTATATCTTGTTACTTGATTCTTATAAAAGAACAACACACTATATATATCACTAGACACAGTTTTCAAACCTGGTCACCTAAGGTTATTTTTAAAGGAATATTTATGCTCTTTAATAAAATGACCTGATTTTCAGAAATGCTGAGCATTCACAAGTCCTATTTTTCTTGAGTCTTGAGAACCCAATAGGCTGACTCTGGGAGAAAAGCTTTTGGAATTAATATTTCACATGCCTTTAGTTGATCATTTAAAAATGTGAAATGTCACATTTATACCTTTATTCTCAATCATCCCATCAGATTGACAAGACTGAAACAATGTCAACTCTTGTGGCCCTCAATATATAAATGATGAATTTATTAAAATGCTTCTTCAAGCTAAAATGTTTTGTTGCAGAAGCTGACAGAAAATAAGATTGGTTAGAGTTAGTGAAGTCTGATGCCTGGAACTCTATGTGTTAAGTGCTCAGGATGTCCTTATACACAGCGTGAGGTATCTGCTGACAGCAGCAGCAAAGAACCCAATATGAGTGCAACAACAACTGGGGCGATGACTGCATTATCAGTGTTTGTAAGGTAACTCATTCTGCTCTGTAAAAGCAGCCTATGGCTGTATTGCATATAGAGGCAGACAGCTTCTCTTGAAAACAGACAGTGTGCAAAGCATATGAAGATTTAGGCAGCTATGTTATCCAGAAGAGTCAAGTGGGGGATTTCGTGAGTATGTATTTGAAATCTGTGCTCAAGGAAACTGCCAACAGATCCAGGTTATTTTACCTGGCACTACAAGAATAAATATTTTGGATTCTTTACTATGCAGTAGAATTGTATAAAAACTGTATAAGAATCAGTAGATAAAGCATATAGAAAATGCTGATATTCATTCATCTCAAACATTAATCCCATTATATTCACTATAAGGAGGCAAAAGGAATCTATCTATATTAATAATTAAGAATATATCAAATTCAAGCATTGCAGGTGTTACTGATTAGGAATACAAGGTAAATGCACTGATATCTCAGTCCCACAGACAGGCTACAGATCAATGGGTTAATAACATTTTGGTAACCATCGCATCACTGTGCATGGTAGACAATTGCACATTTGTACAGATATATAATTATGACATTCTATGGGGCATACATTAACTTCAATAATGAACACAAAATAAAAATGCATGAATTTAAATTTAAAAGAATCCCCAAAACCAAAAGTGAACAAACATGTTAATATATTGGATATTATCTAAGCCTTTCTCTCCATATAGTTTTCTGTGTTAATTCACAGAATTGTAATAAAGTATCCCAGATGCCATTTTTTGGCTCTCAGCCACCCATTATCTTCCAAATAAATACAAGCATGAAGGGTCTTCCTCATGTTCCCAAGATATCTCTAATGATGAATTTTCAAAATACTGTTTATATATTTTCAGGACCCAAGATGGGGGAAAACACCGATATTTAAATACTTAGGGCTCCTATACACATGCAGGAAGGCTGCTCCTATGCATTGTAATTACAGTGTGTCAAAGCAGACTTGATTAATTGAGTCTGCTAGGTCATGGTAATTACTGCGCTCCAGCAGACTCCAGCATCATGTGTATCAGCATCCCCATGCTGACAGATGTCAGCAGGATGCTTTAAATAAAACCTGATCTGATGAGCTTTAGTTCAAAGTGCCCCCACTGCCATTTTTCAGCATGGGAACACAGATACACATGACACTCCAGGCATTTTTAATTGGTCTGGCTTTTGGAGTTGCACTAATTAAAGTGTTCCCCCTACCTTTCAGAAATGACTATAAATGCCCCTAGTCCTCATTAATTTTGGGCTATGTACAGATAGTCAAAAAGCCTGAAGCTGAATTGATTCAATGTTCACAGGTTAGTCTAAGCTGAGAAGTTTGAACTGATAAGAAAGTGAACAGACATTCATTACTGATTTCAGAAATGCAACCACATGCATGCAGTGGCTTAGGCCAGAACCTGGGGATGGAGGGGGGGCAAAAGGGGGTTGCTAAAGCACGCCTCTCTCCTCAGTTGGAGCAGACAGCTTGGGCTAAGGCTAGCCTGGCCATCATGTGATGGGGGGCGGGTTGCAGAGGAGTTGCAAAGTACCCTAAGATTCTGGGGGACTGTGAGTTAACTTGAATATGGAGGGGATCTGGAACAGAAGTTCAATAAACCAATTTACCTAAATCAGTTAAGTCTGATCCATCTAGGTTTATTTTACACTGGTTTAAGGCATTTTGAAAGCGACTTATATGCACTGAACTTATGCTGTGCTACAGATTTGAATTGGTCCCCGATAACTTATACCAGTTCATATAAACTTTCTGTCTCTAGCCTTGATGTTCAGATTTTTTAAATACTTATAAGATTCTTTCTTTTTTATGCATTATTTCAGCCTCAAATGCTTCACAAATAATAGAAATTCAGAAACTGATTCTTCATGAAAATCTAACACCAATATAGTCAGTTGCAAAGTAGGTAAAACAACTGATAGAGAATGGGACTTTTTTCACTAAATACTTTTTCCTACATGTCATCCTTTTGATAGTAGCGCAAGTTAGATAAGACTTTGGTTTTAATTGTAATTAAATAAAGAATTCACTGATTGTCAGATCTCACCAATAACTGACAGTTGGGAATCATCATCCAATAGGAGTCATTTCTACTGTGTTCTCCAGAGAGTATCAGTACACATGATGATATTCAACATATTCATCTATGATATTTTAGTAACATAAAAATTGCTGCCAATGAAATGTGTAGTTGACATAAAGTTGGCAGAAAGGTTCTGGGTCACATAAACTAGATACCCTTTAGCCCTAAGTATTTTAATATAGCCAAATGCAAAATCGAACATCTAGGAGGTATGAATATAGATCATACCTACGGAAAGTGGGGCTGTATCTTGGAACAAAATGATTATGAAAAAGATAGTAGACATGTATCAGATTGCAAGCTATTGCGATACCATGGCACAAAAGGCTAATGTAATTTTTGGACAAGTAAACAGGAGAGTAGTTAGTAAGATCAGGTACTTGATGCAGTGTGAAGCATTGTTGAGATGATATTGGAATACAGCACACAGGTCTTGTCCACATTGGTAAAAAGATACTGAAAAAAATAGCAGATGCAGAGAAAAGTCAGAAAAAAGTATATGTGGGCTGGAGAAAGTGCCTTATATTGGGAGATGTAAAGATCTGCTTAAGTTATCAGTAAAAGATTGAGAGGCAAGTTAATTATAGGGTTCATACAACTCTGTGAGGAGAAAATTGTGGAGACTACTGAGCTCTTTAATTATTAAGAGAAAGACATAACAAGAACCAATGGCTGGAAGCTAAAGCCAGAAAAAAATCAACTGAAAAGTAAGACACACATTAACAGAGAGGATGTTTAACCCCTGTAATAAACTATTAAGGGAAGTGTTGCATTTTCTATCTCTTGATGTCTTCTAATTAAGACTTTCTGGATGCCTTTTTAGATGATATACTTTAGTCAAGCACTAGCTATCAGGCTCAATACAGGGATTACTGGGAGAAATTTAATGGTCTGTGGTATAAAGAAGGTCATATTAGACAATCTAATGGTCCCTTCTGGCTTTAAACACTGTGAATAGAAACATACAAAGGAAAATACATTGGATTCACTGTATTTATATTAGAAGCATGGAATTGTCGTCTCTGCCAGGACTGTGTGAAATACTATTTTATTTTTTTTTAAGTTCTTATGTTTTATTAAAGCATAAAATCATTTCCAGACCCAAAAAAAAGGAAGAGGAAGAATCTATGAATAACATGACAGAAACAGGGAAAAAAGCAAGGAAATTTCAAGTTACTGTCGACACCTTGTTCGGATGCATCATGTTGAGGGAAGAGGGCATATCATTATGTGTTCAGTATTCAGTGCCTGCCTTAATTTTAAATCATAAATGACCGTGACAAAAAGAGCAGTAGCTAGTGCTGGGCATGCCAGAGTGGAATAAAAAAATAATACATAAGGACAGAAGCTAGAAGTATGGTCAGATAATAAGAAAAGAACACTTTGCCTAGAAAAAAATATAAACTACTGCCTTGAGGAAAAAATAGTTTGAACACAGATATTTGATGGGTGGAACAGACTGGAAGTAGCAAGGCTTAAAGAGCTGATGGTGATAGTGCATGATTAGGTAAGAACCTGTAATGCACTATGAGAACAAAATAAGAATGAAAACTTGTATTACAAGTGTGAAACGACTTTTCAGCAGGAAAGTGATTTTCTTGGAAGATGTAACCTGTTTAATTCTGGATGCATATTTATAAATGCAAACAACTGAAGGACATTCAAAAACAAATGTAACAGACCTGAGGAAGTATTAGTGACTCATACAAATGAACAGGTTAACCTAAATTGACTAGTGCATACATTGTAAATTGCTATTAATATATCTTAAGACTTTCAAGCTTAACTAGGATATTTAACCATAAAGCCCAGTAATTATAATGAAATTCTATGACAAACCTTTTGAAATCCAAGATACAATGTTTAACCTGAGGAAAAAAGGGGAGTGTTAGTGATAAAAGGGGGGATACATTTAGGATTAACAGGATAAAATACAAGTAAATGTAGGTTGGATTTTGGAGGAAAAAATATTCTTGATGACTCGAGATTGGATGGAGAAACACAATTGCTGAAAGCCCCTCATGAGGGATATACAAAAGTGTATAGTATAGTGCACTGCCTGTCTACAATAATGCTTAGCTTGTTTGCACAATTAGTAGAAAAATCAGTGGAAGTAAATAAATAGAATCTGAGACTCAGAATGACCATTGTGCATGTTTAAACTAGCATCCCCGGGGGAGGGGGCCGCAGGAAGAGGAGGAGACACCACCTGAGCAAGACAGGTAACAAATGCTAGGAGTGCCCAGGTAAGAAACAGGGGTCCAAACAGTCTCCCAAATCGGGGGGTGGCACACACAGCTAGGCAGGGCCTTAAATCCCTATATACCAATGCTTGTAGTATGGGGAATAAGGAGGAGGAACTTGCCCTCAGAAGAGCCAGCTCAGACCCAGACATTATAGGGTTAACAGAAACTTGGTGGGATTCATCCCACGACTGGGCAGTTAGCATTAGGGGCTATAGGCTTTATAGGTGGGAGAGAGAAGGAAGGAAAGGTGGGGGTGTGGCTCTCTATGTCAAGGAGCAATACATATCCTCTGCCAGAAAAATGTGGTCAGAGGAGGGGCAAGCTGAAGTGCTCTGGGTCAAGATGCATGGGGGCCATGGGGAGAGGGATTTAATGGTAGGGGTCTACTACAGACCCCCCAACCAAGGGGAGGAGCTGGACCAGGAATTTTCGGGCCAGCTTGCAGAGGCACTTAAGGATAGGGATATAGTTGTCATGGGTGACTTCAATTACCCAGATATCTGCTGGGAGGAACAGTCAGCCAAGTCAGACCATTCCAGGAGGTTCCTGGCCAAGATACAGGACCTCCACTTAATTCAGGAGGTGCACAGTCCCACCAGAGGAAATGCCCTGTTGGACCTGGTCCTGGCCACAGGTGACAACCTGGTAAGGGGCCTCCAGGTCCTTGACCACCTGGGTGATAGAGATCATCACTTGCTGGAATTCAGCATCCAGCACAGGGTGTCAAGGGCCTGCAGCAAGGCGGTAGCCCTAGACTTCAAGAAGGCCAACTTCAACGAGTTGAGGAGATTAGTGGGAGAGGCACTGGGGTTCTAAAGGGCAGGGGAACTCAGTGCTCAAGATGAGTGGTCGTTCCTTAAGGAGACAATACTCAGGGCCCAAGGGGTGACCATCCCCACAAGAAACAAGGGGGGCAGGAGTGCCCGAAAGCCCCCCTGGCTCACCAAGGGCGTCTGGGAATGCCTGATTGCCAAAAAGGCAGTGTACACCCAGTAGAAGGGGGGTGCTATCCAAAGAGGAGTATACCTCCTCTGCTGGGGCCTGTAGGGGGGCTGTCAGGAAAGCTAAGGCAGACATAGAGCTAGGACTTACGTCCAAAATCGGAGATAACAAAAAGTCCTTTTTTAAATATATAGGGAGGATGAAGAAAGCACCAGGAAATGTGGGGCCTTGTAAGATCCTCTGGGCAATCTGGTGGTTGTGCCAGAGGAGAAAGCAGACCTCTTTAACCAATTCTTCACCTCTGTTTTCTTGGGCAGGGACCAGGACTTCCCCACCATGATGCAAGACGGACTCCAGGGGAACGCCTCCAGACCCCAGGTTGGGGAGGACCGGGTTAGAGAGCTTCTGGAAAGGCTGGATGTGTTCAAATCAGCGGGTACAGATGCTCTCCACCCCGGAGTGTTGAGGGAGCTAGCAGGGGTTATTGCAGGGCCCTCGGCATGGCTTTATGAGCGCTCATGGTGCTTGGGCCAGGTGCTGGATGATTGGAAGGTAGCCATCATGGTCCCCATCTTTAAAAAAGGGAGGAGGGAGGACCTGGGCAACTATAGGCCCCTCAGTCTTACCTCAATCCTAGGGAAACTCTTTGAGAAGATCATCATGGAGCACATCTGTGATGGGCCGGCCTCAGAGATGATGCTCAAGAGCAACCAGCATGGTTTCATTAGGGGCAGATCATGTCAGACCACCCTGATTGCTTTTTATGATCAGGTCACAAAAGCCTTGAATGCAGGTGTTGCCATGGATGTAGTCTTTCTGGACTTCAGCAAGGCCTTTGACACTGTCTCCCACCCCATCCTCATTAAAAAATTGGGTGACTGTGGCATTGATGCCTACACAGTCAGATGGATTGCAGACTGGCTCAAGGGTCACATTCAGAGGGTGGTGGTGGATGGGTCATATTTGACCTGGGGAGAAGTGGGCAGCAGAGTCCCCCAGGGCTCAGTCCTTGGCCTGCACTGTTCAATCTCTTTATCAGCGATTTGGACGATGGGGTGAAAAGCACCCTGTTTAAATTTGCTGATGATACCAAAATTTGGGGTGAGGTGAGCACACTAGTAGGGAGGGAAAGACTGCAGCAAGACTTCGAAAGGTTACAGGGGTGGGCTAGCAAAAACAGGATGCACTTCAACACTGACAAGTGCAGGGTGCTACACTTGGGCAGTAGTAACCAGCAGCACACTTATAAGATGCGACGCTCCCTTCTTGAGAGCACAGAGGCAGAAAGAGATCTTGGAGTCATTATTGACTCCAAAATGAACATGGGCCGACAATGTGAAGTCACGTTTGGCAGGGCTAACCGCACCTTGTTGTGCATCCACAGGTGCATCTGTAGCAGAGACAAGGAGGTGATCCTCCCCCTCTATGCGGCACTGGTCAGGCCACTGCTGGAGTACTGTGTCCAGTTCTGTGCGCCCCATTTCAGGAGGGATGTGGACAACATTGACAGGATCCAGAGGAGGGCCACACGCGTGATCTGGGGACTACAGGGCAGATCCTACAATGAGAGACTGTGGGACCTAAACCTGTTCAGCCTTCACAAGAGAAGGCTGAGGGGGGACCTGGTGACTGTCTATAAACTCACTAGGGGGGGCCTGAAGGTTTTGGGAGAGACCTTGTTTCCCCTAGCGCCCCCTGGCATAACAAGTAATAACGGCCACAAGTTGTTGGAGAGTAGTTTTAGATTAGACATCCGTAAGAACTACTTCACATCACAAGGGAAGTGGTGCTGGCTCCTACCCTGGGGGTCTTTAATTGAAGGCTTGCCTACCTAGCTGGCATCATTTGAGCCCAGTTTTTTCTCCTGCCCTGGCAGGGGGTCAGACTTGAAGATCTATAAGGTCCTTTCCGACCCGACTTCTATGTTTCTGTGCATTTGAGAGGAAGCAATCTTACCTTTTCTCAGCACCAAATATTATCCAAAATATTTCCACCACTGAGATTTGGCTTTATTCACAGTGGAAACAGTAACATAGTTAATCAGTCCAGCACTGTAGCCAAGACTTGACTGTTCCTAAATTTCCTCCTTCAAGACATCTGTTGGTTTAGATTTCTGCCCAGACAGCCACTCCTGCATCCATTGTAACCTGGGTACAGTTAATAAGGCACACCTGCCAGTATGAGTCATCATCTTGCAGTAGGACTGTGGGACCTGCTAACAGGATAAGTCAACAGAAGACCTATTACAGTGATTATCTCTTATGACAGTTCCTCTTCCTCTGCTCCAGAACATGTGGTTCTGTATATATCTTCTAAAATAACCTGAATTCATCCCTCTAATTCCTTAGCAATTACTTAATTACATATTTATGTGCTCATGGTTACTTCCACCGTCCAGTTTAGGGATTTTGAAATCATCTTCTGTAACTGTTATTTCTGTTCCAATGCTATTCTAGAACTCATGGGTTCTCATGGGTGTCCTAGATTCCTCTCCCAGAGCAGATAGCTTAGCATTGACATTAGCACCACCTATAGTAAAGCTGGCCAGACTTGGACAGCTGTTTCTTGACAGTTCCCACTATAGACATAATATTCTAGAGTTAAGTGAAATTCTATGTCCATTTCAAATTCTGAATCAACCTGTCTTTGGCACTGATATCCAAGTTGCCCAGGCAATTATATTTCACATTTTTAACTTTCCTCCTCTGAGAAGTCTCACCCATCTACAGTGAGGCACCCTTTCATCTCTAACTGAGATGACCAAGTCATTTTGACATTGCTCCTACTCTGTCTTTACCCTGGAGGAAATCATAGGACAGGAGAGTCTCCTTTTATTCCCTGACTAGATGCAGTCTCTCAGGATTTAGAGTAGCATACACTTCATCCATCAACTCATTTGCATTTAATTCAGTGCTTTTAAATGACTGTTATAAACATTTTATCTGTCACAGTGCTAATTTTATTAACTTTACTTCCTTGGCATTACCTCTTCAGTTTCTGAAAGAATTCCCCAATGGCACATAAGAGGGGAACAATTACTCCTTTGCTTAAAGAGCTGGAGAAGCTTTCCTAATAAGATACACATGTAAGTACATCACTGTGTTACCTTGTGTATATTTATGACAGGAGGGAAGTTCAGTTTGTTTAGGATCAAAAGTTAAGTATCAAACTAATATTGCTAAGTTAGTATGTAACAATGAGCCTAAGTAAAAGTTGTTTGGGGAGTCAGAAGAGTGGACCTTGGACAAGGGAAAAGTGAAGAGCAAGTGTAATAGACCCGCCAACTATTGCAAGTATTTGCCTGGCATACATCATACCAGACTAAGAGATAAAAGGAGTGAAATAGAAACAAATGGAAGAACCAGGTTTAAAATATATACAGAACAAAATAAATGCTCTAACAATGACAGCTCAGTATAATCTTAAGGCTATTTTGATACATGGTCTTCTACAAGGATAGAAAAGGGGTGCGTGAGAAACAAGAGATATAAATGGAATCCCTGGGACACTTTCTGTGACATTACATATTTTCTTTATCACATCACAAAACTGATTCTGTAATGTCCCTAATGAAAATATAAAATATAACATTTTATATTGTGAGGGTATATAGCACCCACTTTCTGCTTAAAATGGCATTGTAGTCATAAACCTGAGTACTCCTCAGTGAACCACATGTTTGTTTGTGTTTAGTGGGATTAATCAGATGGTCAACCAGTAATTGAAATGTCTGCCTCTTAGGTGATAGAAAACATTGTGGTCACTACCTTGCTGAATAAAGCCTTTCTGTTATTAGTAGATATTACAGTAAGAAGGTCAAAGGACTGTCCTAAGCCTAGCAGCCCATAGAGGGAGCATAAGTTTTGTTAGCCAACAACAAACAAGGGAGTGATTTAATTAGTACCATACCTAGCCACCTTAGGGCCTCGCTACATGTTACACTTAGTATGAGGCCTGTGCAAGTAGGCAGCTATTTGATCTGGCTTTGGATTTGGCCTCTTTGGATGCCAGGGATCCAATCTGGGGCTCTGGATCGGGTTCCCACTTTGATCCAGCCAAAGTGGCTCCGAAGCTTCGGAGCTGCCTCAGAGATCTGGCCATAGGGTATAATGGGGAATCAATGAAATATCTATAATGTTGTTGTTTTTTGTATGCTTTAGATGAAACTTGCAGAGGTGGTAGCCCTGCTGAGAGCACGAAACCTACCAAATATCAAGAGGATTGGTGCAGGGATTCAGGGGAAACTGTACCCCAAATTCTTGAAAGCAAAACTCATGTCACATGTATGTATTACATCACAGTGGGGTGAAGACTGCAGAAGTGGTTGCACCTGCTTAGGTCACAAAGCCTGCCAAGTTTCAAGAAGATCAGTGCAGGGGTTTGCTGGAAACTGCACCTCAAGCCACGGACATGCAAAACTCGTGACATGGGTGACACTGTGTGTGTTAAGGCACAGCAGGATGAAAGCTGCAGGGATGGTAGCCCCAGCTGTGGTGACAAAGTCTACTAGCTGTGGAGGAGATCGGTGCAGAGGGGTTCTGGGGCCCTGCACCTCTAGCTGCTGACAGGCAAAACTCATGACATGGGTGCTTATGCAACTGACTGTCTCTGTCTTGGAGCAGTTGATTGTCTGTATTGATTCTTTCCTCTCCTTAGTGTGGGGTTTTGTAGGTGTTAATTGTTTCTAATTAACTGGCTACATTAGCTAGCAACTGTATATTGAGCTGGTCCCTGAGTGAATCATGATTGATTGGTAACTGGTAAGGTAGTAGCTTAGCAGCCAGGCCTACACTAGTTCCCCCCAAGACAGACACAGTTGCACAAGCACCCATGTCACAAGTTTTGCCTGTAAGCAGCTAGAATCTAGAAGCTCTGCACCAATCTCCTCAACAGCTGGCAGGTTTTGTGGCCACAGCAGGGGCTATCATCCTTGCAGCTTTCACCCTGCTGCATCTTAACACATGCAGGGTCATTTATGTCATGAGTTTTGCCTGTCAGCAGCTTGAGGTGCGGTTCCCCCCAAACCCCTGCACCAATCTTCTTGAAACTTGGCAGGCTTTCTGGCCTCTCCAGAGGCCACTAACTCTGCAGTTTTCACCCCACTGTAGTGTAACACATAGACACGAAATGAGTTTTGTTTTTGAGAATTTGGGGTGCAGTTCCCCCCCAAATCCCTGCACTGATCCTCTTGGAGTTGGCAGGCCTCATGCCCTCAGCAGAGCCTACCACCCCTTCAAACCTCATCCAGATCAGACAAAAAACAACAAAGTTATAGATATTTTATTGATTCCCTATTATACCCTATGGCTGGATCTCCAAAGTGGCTCCGAAGCTTTTCCAAAATGCTTCAGAATCTCTGAACCGCTTTGGAATGCCTAATGAAGCCAGAGCTTTGATGCTACTTTGGATGCTGAAGAGTCCAAAGCTTCTCCGGATCTGAAACACACTCCAAAGCCTCACACAGCCCTACTTAGCATGTGTTCTTTGCACTTAATGTGTGCTAAGTGCCACCACTGCATAGCAAAGTTACAGCTTTTCCAGGGAGGGGTATCTCCACATTGTATTACCTAAAATGTGGAGTTAAAGTTTGACTGCTCCACAAAGATAATATGATCAGGAAACTCTGGTGCAGTGCCAAAGTGAGGACCAACCAAAAAGCTGATTGTTTGTTGATCTCAGCTCCCTCACTACACTAGATCCTGATTGCTTGTCTAAGCCCTCCAACCACACCAAGCCTGTTCAAGACTCCAGTGAGTTTGGAGGACTGGAACAGACTATCATCTGTTTGTGGTAGAGAAATTGGGACCCTTAAATAGTTGATTGTTGGTCCCAGGCCTCCTACAATACTGGAGCTGTTCAAGACTCCAGTACAGTAGAGGGACTGGGACTGATAGGCCCACAGCACCACAGACCACCAGAGTCTTCAATGGTTCTGATGACATAGGACGTGTGCTATTCAGATTATAGTAAGCATTTCTGTTCAACAGCTCAGAAATTTTTAAACTCATAATAATTTTTCCTATGATGTAAATAAAACATTTCCTAAGTGTAATATGTAAACGAGGTTCTTAAACTCCCATAACCAAATGACTAGCTATCTATTTAAGACTGGGTCAACTGAAGGCAACCTTCAGCACAAGTATAGAACAAAAATTAAATTCACCCTTCCGGACTCAGAGCAAGAGGCCTTCATTACTCTGCTACTCTCATACACATGTACTACAAAGTGCACAAAGTGACTCCAGGAAGGATCAGAACCCCATTGTGACAGGTGTTTTATGAATGTAAGAAAGTAGTCCCTATGCTGAAGATTTTACAATCCAATCTAAGACAACTCACACAAAACAGTACACAATTACATCAGTATGCCTCTGTCCTTCAGATTATAACAGATTAACACTTCCTTCTACCCTTTTTCTTTCTTCAGATTTTTAGAGATATAAAATCCTTTAGAACACTTAAAAATATGCCCCACAGGCCAGGGTTATGGATCCAGCACATGGGGCCAACTTGTAACACACATGTGTGTGGCTGATCCAGCCTACAGATCAGTCACACACTATTCATTTGGCCAGTGCACCAGTCCTGTACTATTCATAGGGCTGGGTGCATTTGGTAACCCTGCTCTGGGACAAGGATTAAATTACTGTGTTTATGTATAGAGCCATGCACAGTGACATCTCTATTTTGTCTGGTGCCTTTAGGTAACTCTTAATAAAAATATAGTAAAGGGAATTAAGACAGGCTAGTTGTTAGATAAGTTAGCTATTCTGAAATTTCATACTTCCAAATCTTGGCAAGAAATCAATATGTGGTGTTCAGTGATCATTTCTTTGTGGATTCAAACCACACCCATGGTGCCACTTGATATTCAGTGATCAATAAACACTAAACGTATGAACTGTACTTTAATTTGTCTGGTTCCTACCACTGTGCATAAGAATAAACGTGTTGTCTCAGTGCTTTGCGCACACATTCTGTCCTTAAAAGTACAGCCCTCCAATGCCACAGGAAGTTTTATCATTTCTTCTAGTGATGTTGTACTACATGTATGATGCTATCCTCCAATCAGCCATTACTTTTAGTAATAACAAAGTATTAATAACAAAGTATTAATATTCTTCTCACTTACTATATATATAGCATCTACCAGTCATTGATAATGCATTTGTGGTGAATTCACATAGCTAGTAGGTACTGTTATTTTTAACATCCATCTGCACATAAATATACCAGATTGTTCCTGTGGTTCTGTCTTTCAAAGAACAAGAAAGGTTAGCAAATATATCTAGTGCACTTTAAAAGTAGTCTGAAAAAGATGTAAGAACACGGAACAATGTGTAGGCTCCGGGCAATACAGTACCTTAGAGAATGTGCCCATCCCACGACTGTAAACTCCAATAAATCATGGAGTGAATATACTGTAAATATTCAGCATGCTGTTTTTCTTATTCACAGAATGACTTTTGCCAGCACATTTTCCTTCCTAGGTTCTTCTGTCTGAAATGGCACTTTTTTTTTTCCTCTAGCCACATGATGGTTCCCTCCTGCATATTCCACACTTATTACATGTGTAAAATTCCCCTGGTGTCAGCAAAACACATCAAAGATGAAGAAGCAGTACTCCTAGATAGACGGTCACTTCAAATGCTAATGGAAAGAAATTAACAAATGAGGAATCCAAATTATATCCATAAACAAGCCATGGTTAGTAGCAATGTGAAAAATCTAAATGGGAAATATTTCTAGGGAAGACTCTTTCCTTCAAAGCTGTTTTGAACCTTGCCTATTAAATAGGTTTGGCATTTCATTAGCTTCTTAGGAACTCCATATTAATACACAAAATTACATAACACTGTATAGAGCTACTGTATAAAAAACAGCATCAGAGAATCATAGGAAGGTAGGGCTGGAAGGCACCTCACAAGGTCCTGCTCATGGCAGGATTGCTTCTGACTAAACCATCCCAGCCAAGTGACTATCCAACCTATTTCTGAAAACTTTATTAAGATAGACATTACACAGCTTGGCTAGTTAACCTATTCTAATGTCTGACCACCCTCGTTTCCTCCTAATCTACATTTCCTCTGCTAAAGCTTGATGCCATTGCCTCCCATACTGTCCTGTACAGCCACAGAGAAAAAAACATCCCCATGCCTTCTATAATTGCCCTTCAGGTATCTGATGATTTATCAAATCCTCCCCACAGTCTTTTCTCCAGACTAAATAACCCTTGTTTTTTCAGACTTTCTTCAAAAGTCTTGCTTTCCAGATTTCTAGTTTGGTTTATTTTTGCTCTCTGCTGGACATCCGTATTGCAATATGGGGCCCAAAACTGGACACAGTACTCCAAGTGAGGCCTCACTAGTGCTGAACAGAGCAGAATAATCACTTCCCATGATTTAAAAGTGACACTACTTTTAATACAACCCAGTATACTGTTGGCCTTTTTCTTTTGCAACAAGAGCACACTGATGGCTTATATTCAGTTGATTGTCTACTGTGAATCACAGATCCTTCTCTGCAGTACTGCAGCCTAACCAGTCTTTCCCCAGTCTTTATTTGTGCATGCAATTATTCTGTTCCAAGCATAGGACTTTGCACTTATCCATGTTGAATATCTTTTAATTGTGAAACATTTTGCCCATCTATCCAGGTCATTCTTGACTTAGGCCTGCCCTCAAGAGTTTCTGCAACTAGCTAGCTTGTACCATGCACAAATTTGCTAAACATGGACTTAGTCTTATCATAAGACTCAGGCTGCGTAAACAGGCGCTTGAGTTAGCGCGGAGTTCGCACAGGGGAGAGCGTGGGAGGGCACGAGACCCTGCCTGTGACCCCCCAAGAGTAGTCAGCCCCAGCTGTAGCCAGCCTACCAGAGGCATGACACGGATGGGCACGCGCCGCACCCCGAGGGTCCCCTCAGGCTCTGCAGCCCCTCCACTGGGCACCTCAGAGACGGCCACCCAGATGGAGCCCATGGTTCCGGGCTCCACGCAGACGGAGCCCCTGGCTCTTGGCTGCGGGTGCTACCTGTCCCTTTTTCAGGCTCTGGGGCCTGGGAGCATGGCCACCTTCCCTTGCGGGGTCTGCTCCCTACTGGGGTCTCTGGCGCGCCAGCTGGAGGAGCTCCAGGCCACAGTCTAGAGACTGCGTGCCATCAGGGACTGCGAGCAGGAGATAGACTCCTACTGCCAGGCCCTTCTCCCCCGGGAGCCGCAGGGGAGAGCTCCGTCTCCCTCCGCGACTAAGGAGGACTCTGGGACCTCCCGCTCTGCCCAGTCAGGGGCATGGACCAAGGTGGTCAAGGGCCCCAAGGCCCGCCGCACCAAGGCCCCTGCCCCGCCGGAGCTTAGCAACAGGTTCGCACCTCTTGCCACCCCAGCAGAGATCACGCAGTTGCCAGCTCCTGCAGGCAACCCAGGCTCGACCGCAGCTACTGGCCCCGCTCTCCCCAAGACAAAGCGTAAGGTGTTTGTTGTGGGAGACTCCATCCTGGGGGGGAATGAGGGGGCAATCTGCCGCCCTGACCCCTTAGCCCGGGAAGTCTGCTGCTTCCCGGGGCCCTGTATCCGAGACATTGCGGAGAGGATCCCACAGCTCCTCCGGCCTACAGACCACTACCCCATGCTCCTGATTCATGTGGGCACCAATGACATGGCTCGGAGCACCCCCAGCCAGGTCATGAGGCGCTACAGGGAGTTGGGAGCGGGGCTTAGGGGTCTGGGAGCTCAGGTGGTGTTTTCGTCGATCCTCCCAGTCTCGGGCTATAGGCTGAGGAGGGAGAGGAGGATCCATGCGGTGAACCAAAGACTGCGGCGCTGGTGTTATCGGGAAGGCTTTGGCTTCCATGAGCACAGCCCGCTCTTTGGAGAGAGAGGCAGCGAGCTGCTGGGAAGAGATGGCCTCCACCTCTCTCCCCTGGGGAGGAGGCTCTTCTTAGCCAGGCTGGCTGACCTGCTCCACTGGGCTTTAAACTAAGCCTGCTGGGGGATGGGGGGACTACTGCCCCTGCTGGACCCCTGAACGGCCCTTGCAAAGCCAGTGGACCAAGGCACTTAAAGGGGCACTTAAGGGAGCCCACCCCTGCCCCGGCCCTGGCACAATCTGTGGGCAAGGCAAGAGCCCCCAAGGGAACACTTGCCTGCCTGTACACTAATGCCAGGAGCCTGGGCAACAAGCAGGACGAGCTCGTCCTCCTCCTCAGTGCAAAGAAATATGATGTCATTGGGATAACGGAGACCTGGTGGGACTCCACCCATGACTGGACCACGGGTATAGAGGGCTATACCCTGTACAGGAGGGATCGTGTTGACAAAAGGGGCGGGCGTGTAGCTCTCTATGTGAAGAAAAGCTACATGTCCCTGCAAGCTGATGTTGGTGACCAGCATGGACAGCTAGAGACCCTCTGGGTAAAAATTCGTGGGGAATTCGGCACAGGGGACACAACAGTGGGAGTCTACTGCAGACCTCCCACTCAAAGTCCCGAGCTTGACCAGGAGTTTGCCCAGGAAATGACTGAGGCCGCTTGCTCCAGGACCTTGGTTGTCATGGGTGACTTCAATTACGTGGGAAGATCACTCAGCTAAATCTGAGCGGGCGCAAAGCTTTCTCTCGTGCGTGGATGACCTCTACCTGACTCAAGAAATCTATGGGACAACGAAAGGCAAAGCGCTGCTTGACCTGGTACTGGCTACGGGGGACGACCTAATCGGCGACCTAGTGATTGATGGGAAGTTGGGTGACAGCGACCACGAGCTGATCACCTTCACCATCTGCCGTAAAGCTGGCAAGTCAGTCAGCAACACAGAAGTCCTTGACTTCAGAAAAGCCAACTTTGACAAGCTCAAGAAGCTAGTCAGTCAGGCCCCCAGGGACCATGACCCCAGGCAGTTGGGAGTTCAAGAAGAGCGGTTCCATCTCAAGGAAGCGATCCTCAGTGCACAAGCTAAATCTATTCCAACACGGAGGAAAGGCAGCTAGAAGGCACAGCAGCCCTTCTGGCTCTCCAGAGACCTAGCAGACCTACTGTGGCTAAAAAGGAAAGCCTACAAAGGATGGAGTACGGGATTCACCTCCAAGGAGGATTACTCTGCCCTGATCCGGTCCTGCAGTGACCAAACCAGGAAAGCCAAGGCTGCAACTGAACTCCAACTAGCTTCAGGCATCAAGGACAACAAAAAGTCCCTTTTCAGATATGTGGGGAGCCGGAGGAAAAGCAAGGGCAATGTTGGAACCCTGCTAAACCAGATGGGGCAACTGACAACTGACACCCAGGAAAAAGCCAACCTATTAAATAGGTAGTTTGCGTCAGTCTTTCATCAGTCACACGGGACGCCCATGCCTCCTAAGGGACAGGGAAATCTGGGTGAGGGGAATCCCCTACCCTCTATCAATGCTGACCTCGTGAAGGAACACCTTGAGAAGCTGGATACCTTCAAGTCAGCTGGCCCTGACAACCTGCACCCCAGGGTACTCAAGGAGCTGGTGAGCGTCATAGCCCAGACCCTGGCACGGATCTTTGAAAACTCCTGGCACTCTGGTGTAGTGCCTGAAGACTGGAAGAAGGCCAATGTGGTGCCGATCTTCAAGAAAGGGAGGAGAGTGGATCCGGCTAACAACAGGCCCATTAGCCTGACTTCTATCCTGGGGAAGATCTTAGAAAAGTTTATTAAGGAGGCCATCCTTGATGGACTGGCCCAGGCTAACATCCTAAGAGACAGCCAGCATGGGTTTGTTGCGGGTAGGTCTTGTTTGACCAATCTCACTTCCTTCTATGACCAGGTGACCTATCACCTGGACAAGGGAGAAGAGATTGATGTCAAATATCTTGACTTCAGAAAAGCTTTTGATCCGGTATCCCATGATCACCCCTTGGCCAAACTGCCCAGTTGTGGCTTTGGCTCGACCATGATCCGCTGGCTGGGAAATTGGCTTCATGGTCGGACCCAGAGGGTTGTGATTGATGGCAGTCACTCATCGTGGTGCCCTGTGACCAGTGGGGTCCCTCAAGGCTCTGTCCTGGGACCCATACTGTTCAACATCTTCATTAACGATGTGGACATTGGAGTCAGGAGTGGACTGGCCAAGTTCGCCAATGACACCAAACTTTGGGGCAAAGCATCCACGCCAGAAGGTGATCCAGGCTGACCTGGACAAGCTCAGCAAATGGGCAGATGAGAACCTGATGGTGTTTAACACTGAAGAATGCAAGGTTCTCCACCTTGGGAGGAAAAACCTGCAGCACCCTTATAGGCTTGGCAGTGCTACGTTGGATAGCACTACAGAAGAAAAAGACTTGGGGGTCATCATTGACCACAAGATGAACATGAGCCTCCAATGCGATGCTGCGGCTAGTAAAGTGACCAAAATGCTGGTGTGCATCCATAGATGCTTCTTGAGCAAATCCCGGGACGTCATTCTCCCCTTGTACTCAGCCTTAATGAGGCCGCAGCTGGAGTACTGCATCCAGTTTTGGGCTCCACAATTCAAAAAGGATGTGGAGAAGCTTGAGAGAGTCCAGAGGAGAGCCACGTGCATGATCAGAGGTCAGGAAAACAGATCTTACGATGACAGGCTGAGAGCCATGGGACTCTTTAGCCTGGAAAAGCGCAGGCTCAGGGGTGATCTGATGGCCACCTATAAGTTTATCAGGGGTGACAACCAGGATCTGAGGGAACATCTGTTCACCAGAGCGCCCCATGGGATGACGAGGTCGAACGGTCACAAACTCCTGCAAGACCGTTTCAGGCTGGACATAAGGAAGAATTTCTTTACTCTCCGAGCCCCCAAGGTCTGGAACAGTCTGCCAGCGGAGGTGGTTCAAGCACCTACATTGAACACCTTCAAGAGTAAATTGGATGCTTATCTTGCTGGGATCCTATGACCCCAGCTGACTTCCTGCCCTTTGGGCAGGGGTCTGGACTTGATGATCTCCCGAGGTCCCTTCCAGCCCTGATGTCTATGAAATCTATGAATAAATCATTAATAAAGATGTTGAATAATACTGTATCCATGACAGACCCCAGGGAAACCCATTTGATTCCTCCTCCCATCTAAATATTGAGCCACTGATACTATTCACTGAGCATCACAATCTAACCATTTTTAATATCCACCTTACAGTATTTGCTCTTGGTGAAACCATGATGGATGTTCCTGATTGCTTGTTTTTTATCCAGATACTTCACAGGGAATTCCTTGAGGACCTGCTCCATGATCTTTCTAGGTATTGAGAACAGTCAAACTTGTCTATAATTCCATGGATCTTCCATTTTCCCCCTTCTTAAAGATGGGCAGTATATTTGCCTCTTTTCAATCATCCAGGACCTCACCCTACCTCCATGAGTTCTCAGAGAGGACAGTACATAACTGAAATTACCTTAGGCAATTCCTTCAGTATCCTAAGGTGCATCCCATCCAGCCCAGCCAGCTTGAAAATATTGAAGTAATCCCTAACATATTCTTCTACTACTCTAAGATGTATGTCTCCTTCCCTGTCTTTGGGTGTTGCAAGTAGGGGGTTGTGTTACCTGATTACAAGTGCACGTGGCATCAAAGTAAGAAAAGTATGAAATACTTCAGCCTTCTCTGCTTCATCCATAACTAGATCACTTTCTACACTAAGGGACTTATGGTTTCTCTGTTCTTCATATTACTTTTGACATACTTGCAGAATCCTAGTTTTATTCTTTTTATGTCCCTTGCCATACATCTCAGATTATGCCTTGGCCTTTAAAATTTTCTTCCTTAATGCCCATGTGATGCTCATATACTCTTTCTTAGTAATATGACCAAGTTTCCACTTTTATAGGATTTATTTTTGAGTTTCAACTCATTAAAAAGATTGCTGTCTAGCCAGGTTGGCCTCCTGTTGCACTTCCCATTCTTCTGTCGCATCAGGTTAGCTTGATCCTGCACCCTTGGAAGGGCTTCCCTAAAGCTAAGCCAGATTACTTGGACTCCTTTTCCCCACTCAGACTTGCCTGCCAGGAGACCCTGCCCACTAGCTCCCTGATTTTGGTAAAAAGTTTCTGAAGTCCAGCGTCTTTATTCTGCTATTCTCCTTCCTTTCTCCTCTTAGGACTTAAACTTGAACATCATGCAGAGTTGCAAATGTAAACAGTTTCACATGCCATAACACAGGAGACTTTTGGAGTCACCAAAGCAAAACATCTTTATCAGTTGTATGTAGAAGACATTTTCAAGATTTTCTGATGAGTCTGTTGAGCACTGATGGTTCAGCTTTGGGTTCTTTGTTGAATCTGCTGGCAGGGCAAATTTAATGTTTTCTTCTTCTTCGTTATGGAGGTTGCTACCAGCTAAGGATTATGTGGGAAATTGAAGTGGATAAGGCTTGGCAGGATATCTTGGCACTAGACAAGAGTGTGGTATTTAAGGCATTTGGTGGTACTTACTAAAATCACCAGATTTTGTACTTATAGGGAGCATCTGCATGAGTGTACATGTGTCATTTGTGGTACCACAGACAGGATTGTGGTGCTGCAAAACACATATACCATACATACAGGCATTTGCCTGAGTTGTTTGGGGTTATTTTGTGGGGGGGAGGTTCGCTTGGGTTTTTTGACACTGGGTATCAAAACCCATGCCAGACAAAAGTGGGGCAGTGCATGTGGCAGCAGCATGCACCACCCAAAACTGGAGTCTAGCTGGCCAGAGCCATACTCTAGCTGCTACCCGGGTTTCGTGTGCCCAGATTACCACTTCTGGAGCCCTGGGAGGTCCCTAGGACCCCAGGTAAGGCTACTGGGGCCAACCTGTGTGCTGGCCCCAGCCTCCTCTACCCTACTTGGGGCACTGGCTGCATGCCAGAGCTCACATTCAGGGGCATTCCCCAGGGACAACAAGCAGTGGCACATGTTTGTGCCACTGTTCATGGTCCCCAGGGAATGCACATTCCTACTTGTGGGGACGTGCCTATAGCAGAATGACATCTCAGTCTGTGCCCAAACTCTGCCATCAGGCATATTACCTATATGACAATTTGGTTACCATGGTCACTGCAGAGGGCAGACACCCCTGCCCCGTTTGCTTCAGGTAACTCTATGTTGTAGCCTGAGCTGAATACATTCCTGAAGGAGGGGGAACCTGCTCCCTTTGCCTATGTGACTGTCCTCACACACCTGGGTGGGGGCTTAAATTCCCTATTGTTCTAAGCAATGATATCAAGACTGGGCAGGGGGCTAGAGACCCTGCCAATCTACCCAAGATGAACATGGGCCGACAATGCGAGGTCACAGTTAGAAGAGCTAACAGTACCTTGTCGAGCATCCACAGGTGAATCTCTGGCAGGGACAAGGAGGTGATCCTCCCCCTCTATGCAACGCTGGTCAAGCCACAGCTGGAGTACTGTGTCCTTTTCTGTGCGCCCCATTTCAGGAGGGATGTGGACAACATTGACAGGGTCCAGAGGAGAGCCACCCGCATGATCTGGGGACTACAGGGCAGACCCTACAATGAGAGACTGCGGGACGTGAACCTGTTCAGCCTTCACAAGAGAAGGCTGAGGAGGGACCTGGTGACAGTCTATAAACTCACTGGGGGAACCAGAAGGGTTTGGGAGAGACCTTGTTTCCCCTAGCGCCCCCTCACATAACAAGGAATAATGGCCACAAGTTATTGGAGAGTAGGTTTAAATTAGACATCCGTAAGAACTACTTCACAGTTAAGGGGGCTAGGATCCAAGGGAAGTGGTACTGTCTCCTACCCTGTGGGGTCTTTAAGAGGAGGCTTGATGCCTACCTAGCTGGGATCATTTGAGCCCAGTTTTTTCTCCTGCCCTGGCAGGGGGTCAGACTTGAAGATCTATAAGGTCCCTTCCAACCCTACTCTATGATTCTATGATTCTATGATACCCAGCAACCAGTGATGCCTTTCAAATAGGTTGGCTGGCAGCCAACATGTGCTGGCCTTCTTTGGATCTGGTAAATGAGGCCATAAGGTCTATATAAGTTAAAGACTGTCCAGGAGGACAGCAACCATGATGAGCACTCTCAGAGAAGCTGGGCCATCTGAAACTCACTCTCTCTCTTGAAACTCATGTTCAATTAATTGCTTGCCTCCAGAGGGAATCTCCACCTGCCTCTGGATGATACTTGTGAATAAGCTGCTTAAGATCTAACTAGATATATTGCTTGTAGTAATTCAGATGTGTGATCAAAGGCTAACATGCCACTGTTTGCTCGAAGGAATTTCTTCCATATTGCTCTACCCTGTACCCTATTCCAAACCTACTCCTTATAACCAATAACATTCTTCTCTGTACCTAGCATGGGAGACTTATTGATAGAGGGTCTTGCTTATGCCTTGGGGGTCCCCTTGGTTCAGCTGATTAAGGGAGACCACTATTTGTACTTCAGACTGAGGGAATCACCCCAAGTTCTTGCAGTGTTCTGAGTACCCTTCAAAGACTACTAGGCATGTGTTTCCCAAGGGTCACAGGACCAAAATCAGTCCAGACCCTGGGTGGTGGGTGTGTTACCCTCAGGTTGCGGGTGTGCTCCAGGAAGGGAGTCGCCCGGACATGAGGTGCCCCCAGAGAGGCACTCAGAGCCTGGAAGGTGGTTGGGCACAATGAGGTGGGTGGCTCAGTGCAGGAGCACCCCCCAGCCTACCTCAGTGCCCATAATGCCTTACTCTTGAAATACTTGAAGTATTTGTCCAAAGCCTGGTGCATTGGGCAGGCTATCATGTACTATGTTAACCTGAAATTTTGCACCATGACATCACAGATATTATTCAAGACATACAATTACAACATGTTATTAACAGCAGAGGCAGTGTGTATTTGATGAAATTTTTAGCTTTAAACAAATTGTCTCCATGTTTGACAGCTTTTTAAAGCCTATTTTGTATTTATGTTGTATAGCTTTTGTATGTTAAGTGTACATGCCTAAAAATCTCTTACACCTAGACCCAAAATACAATATTAATTTTAGGCTGTTCTCTGGACCTTTTGATGGGCCTTGCCCTCAATTGACCTCCAGCTGGAAATTGATCTGACTAAGCCAGAAATCCTTCTACTATGGAATAAAAGAGAGGTAGGTGGGAATTTTACTGACCCTCATCAGGATAATATAACAGGGTCGGTCACATACCAGCATTTCTCTATAAACATTTTAGGAAGGTAGCCATTGCCTTTTGTAACAGGCTGAACAATCCATAATTCCAAATGAGACTTTTATAATCCCAAACTACATACCAGGGATGGTATGGGCATATGCATAAAGTATTGAGTATTGAGCCAATAATTAATATGCATGAGTATTGGCTGTTGTATATGCCATTTCAGTTTCTTAACATTTTAATACACGACCACATTCTAGAATCAACTCCAATAATATAGGGATGAAAAATCAAGCCTTTTAAAAATATATACATATACTATAATCCAAATGTCTGAACTATATTAAACTTCATAATAAAGGCAAACATAAAATACCAGTTAGGCTGACATTATATGCAACTTTTTATGGAAACAGGTCCCCCTCTCCTATTACATTATAGACTGCCTGGAAATATTACTTAATAATGGAAACACTTATTGGACTCCTAAGTAGTTCAACCATGATAATGAATTAAGTTTTTGCTGTATTCCAGAGGGAATCTGAAGTCATTTATACACTTAAATTAAATTTGATTTATACTAATATCTAAACATAACTTTATTCACCACTAACAGTCAGTGCTATTTCAGGAAATATTTTTCTGCAGAAAGGACATTTTTGTAACTATATTTACTATACAAAAACATTCTCTTTCTTATGTTGATAGCTTAATAGACTGTAAATTCAGAAGGGACTGGTGAGTTCATGTAGCCTGACCTCCTGTAATATATAGGCCATAGGATTTCCCTGATTTAATTCCTATTTGAAACTGCAGCTTAACATTCAGTGAAAAACAAAACAAAATAAAACAATCGATCTTGATTTTAAAAGGATTCAGTTATGGTGAATGTACGAGAAGCCTTGGTAAGTTGTTCCAATGGCTTTTTATTATTATTGTTAAACGTGCTTAAATACGCATTTCAAGCCTGTGCTTGAAATACAGTCACACTTGGAGTGAAAACTGGTAAGTGCTTAGCAGAAAAGGTTCACAGTTTTAAAGGATAGGAAGTGTAGAATACTGCACCAAGGTGAATCTGCAGTGGAAATGTAGATTAACAGAATATTATTACTCAAACTGTAATTTTGTTGGGATATAGGAGTTCCCACCTTATTCAGTAAAGACAGCATGGATTGTGTAATGGGTACCAGTGGTTCTGGTTTCAGTCTGACTCATGAAAAGCTACATTTTCAATAGCACCCCCATTACCCTCACACACTGATTTGTCATTAAGTCAAAGGAATAGACATCAATGCTGAAAAAATAAATCCCTTCATCATATTCCCTTGTAATCTTCCTTCCAAATACCAGTTTAGCTCAAATGGAAGTTGGCTTGTGGTAGTTGATGATAACTGGGCCCCAAATTGTCTTCAGTTATGGTCCTTTAGGACCCTTACATTAGCTGAAGTTCAGCATAAACTGGTAATAGGCAACTAGGGTGCATCCACACATGCAGGCACATGCGCTTGTGGCAACTCATATAGGAGCAGCACAAATTTGTGCCTGGGATTTTTGCCTTAGCGCAGTGCCTGGACATGCACTTTGATGTGGGGCAAGTTGTGAAACTTGGGGCAAAATGACCCTGCCCAGCTCCTCCCAGATCTGCAACCAGGGAGAGCTAGAGACTAGGGCCAGTACCTGTGCTGGCCCCAGCAGTATAAAAACCTATGGCCAGTACCTATGTTGGCCCCAGTAATGTAAAACTCTGCCCCAGTGAGCAGCTCAGGGCTACTTGCCCTCAGGAGTTTCTGAGGCCCAGCCAGTTGGTATCTGGGGACACTAGCCCCTTGTGCTGGATGGACTACTGAAGCAGGCCTAACCTGGAGTTTCCCCTGCACCTTCTATGCACTGCAGCAGTCTGGCAGTGGGGGCTGCTGCCTGACTGTGACCTGCTGCCACCTGAAACCACAACCCCCTTGGACCTGATGCCCCTGCCAGACCTGGATGAGGTGCTCCCACTCTGCCATCTGTGTGGCTATTGCCCAAAAGATGTGCTCTTTGTAGTGGTACACTTTGAACTCTCGAAGTGTATCCTCTTGGCCCCAAATGACTAAGAAGTCAGCCACCTCATCTGCTCTCCAGCTGTGTCCCAAGTAATGGGCTTGGACAGGCTTCTCTGAATGGGTCTTGCCACTTGTCTCACTACCAGAGATCCTGATGTTCCCTGTTTAAGAATTACACATACTCTGATAAGAAACCTGAATTCTCTCATTAAAATACCTCAAATAATGTTCTTCTGATATTAAAATGAAACACTGCTATGTAGACAGAGATCAGTTGGGCAATGTTTTATTGATATATTTACAAAGGTAAAGCCATTAGAAGCGTGGGGGAGGAGTTGGGGTACTTTATCGGTGTGTGTAGAGTTTGTGGAAGTGAGGTCTCATGAGGTATGGGACTTGTGCAGGGGTCTGGCATTTGTGGCTGGGTATGGTGAGGGATTTGTGGGGGTGGTTTGGGGATGTGGGTGTTGTGGGTGGATTGTGGGGGGACTAGTGGTATGGGGGTCTGTGTGGGTTGGGCTGCTCAGGAGGGGTGGGTCCCTTGACCCCCCACAAGGAGCTGCACAGCACATGGACTGTCCCCCCACAGGGCCCACAGCTGTCCCCACTGAGCCATAGCCCCTTCCACAGGGTCACAGCTTCCCCCCATAGGGCCACAGACCCCCCCACAAGGCCACAGCTTCCCCTCACAGAGCAACAGCCCCTCTCTACAAGGTCACAGGCCCTGCCCACAGGGAACACCCCCCCCGCATGATTCACATGCCCCCCCACAGGGCCCACATGCACTGTGGCTGGGCATATACCCCGTTTGCATGGCCCACAGTTCCCCCCATAGTAGCAGTGGCCATTGGGGCACTCGGAGCCTTCCTGGCACAGCTCCCCACCATGGGTCGGGGCAGAACTGTGCCCTACTTTTTTTCTGTTTTGTTTTGTTTTTTGTTTCTTTTTGATACCTGGATTTTCTGTACTATAAATATGCAGCATGAGGCTGTGCTGCAAATATGCAGCATGGGGAATGTTTTTTTGTTCCCAGTGTGCCTCTTGTGGTGTCTCAAACTGCTTTGAGATGTAGCAACATGCATGTGTGGGCTCATCTAGACACGCCCCTAGTGTCTGTTTGAGACTAAAGGAAAAACTTGTGCTTTTAGTTAAGTGAACAAGGCTGATGTAAGTTTTATTCCCTTGTATAATGCCTTAATTTTAAATATTTTCTATAAATAGATCATATTTCCTCATTTAGTAATATGAGCTGGAGTTTTGAAATCTAGGAGACTAAACTGAGGGTCATAAATATTTAATAAATTGTGTTGTACTATATTTTATATTTACGTACTAGAAAAAAATGAACTTGGTTTTCAAAAGAGATAAGGAATTACTGATAATTTGACTCCACTGAAATAGGCATTTAGTAATTCCTAAAACAATCCATATTTTAATACTTAAGTGATGTGACCTGAACAAGAATGCATTGTATTTAAAAGCTTAAGTTATCCCAACCATGCAGTTGGTTTAGTAACTCATTAGAGCAAACTTGGGTTCATGAAAACTTGTGCTCTCTCTATATATCCTATTTAGTTAATCTACAACAAGGCATATCTACTCTGCCTTATGACTGATTTCAGACTAACACAGCTAACTACCTCCCCTAGTAAAAGATCCTTGCCTCTCACATAAACTGTATTTTAGGTGTTCACTAATTTAAATAATGTTTGAGGAGACTCACTTCATGGCGTCTGTTTCAAAATGTTTGGCCATGAAGTGTTAAGTTTCTTTAGAGACACTCACTGGCTAGTTGCCAAATATGATTTTCCCCACAGTTGTTGAGTCTAACAAGTCTCCTAGATGAAAAAAATGATGATGAAACTCACATTCCTTTCCTGTACTGCAAGGTACAACTTCAATGTCACTGAAACATGAAAAGTGGATTGTGATGAAAGTAGTTTAAAAATCCACAATAATTTTCTGCCAAAATTCTGTTTACATTGACAATTTAATAGAGTGGAAAAATGCTTGTTTTCTCTTCAGTAAAATTTAGGACCTGATTTAGATGTGACTCACCTCCATAGCAGCCCTCCTACAGAAACTGTCAGGCTTATGGGTTCTGTAGCTGTGTAGGTGGATTGAAATTTTGAAAGGTAATGTACCTTTGCCCAGAAGATAATTGGGTGCTCTTCACAGTATTCTTCTCAAGAAGGAAGTTTTCATACTGTACAGAAGAGACAACTGGGCCCTGGGGAGTGATGCCTGGGCATTTTAGGTATGTTCAATGTATCAAGCCATAGTACTTATTATCTTACTAGCTGAGCACCATAACATTCTATGAGTGGACTATTTCTTTTGTATCTGAAAGACAGAACAGAAAATAATTTTAAATGCACTAGAACTCAAAAAGTCTGTGCTATTCCCACTCTAAGTTCTGTTCCTGAGGTCACACGGATAGAAGTACATATAACATATGCCCTCTTTTGACATTTATGTCTTTTTCTATTAATGGGAAGGCAAAGATCAACAGCTGATGTAAACAATTCTCCTACTTGTGGAACAAGTCTCCTACTGTTGAACTCAGAACCCAGAGAAAACAGAACAGGGGTCCAAGTATTTCCAAGTATTGCCTCCTTTTTTTTTAAATCAGCAGCAATCCTTCAAATTAACAACAACCCCACTCAATAAAAACAAATACCTTGTTCAGAAGAGGCAGGACACTAAGACTGTGTAGTTTCCTACAGCTGTAGTTAAAGGAGAGTTACACTTTTTGCTCTGACTGTAGAGTTTATTTTATGAGCTTTTGCCACTTTGGAATGAACTAATATGGCCTTCAGGTCCAATTAAGACACTCTTTGTTCTGCCCTTGTAATTTTCTAATCAAGGGAGATCTGGTCATCAATCTATGTTGGACTGGCTAATGTCTGGGAGAACATACTGCAGCATTAGACTTAGATCACTGATGATGTCTAGCCTTTATTTTGGAACCTTGAATGAACAATGGCTCATACATATCCCCTAGCCATTCAGAGAAACAGTTTTCATTAAGACTAGGACTCATAACTGTTGAATCATAACAAAAGTTAAAGCTTAGAAACTCCTTTAGTCCTGACATTTGTGTGGCAATTCCAGGCCTTAACAGCGATTTAAAAATGAGTTTGTAAATCTAATTATTAATATCTTTGTTCTCTTCATTCTGCTAACCCCAGTATTATTTTCTAGTATGTCCTTAAAATTTCATATTAAATAGCTTCTTGTCTTGAGTTTCTCCTGTTTACCAATTCACATTTATCTTGTCAGATATAGCTAAATTGCAACCTAAAAAAGAAATAGAACAATTAAATCTCTCTTTAGGAGAAGAAATGAGCAAATAAATGATTTCAATACTCAGCTGAAATAATGTGTTGCATGCTCTATTTTAAGGCCAAATTCAGTCTTGGTGAAACACTTCTTAAATTAATGTAGTTACACCAGGAATTAATTTGTTCCTGAATGTTTATCTTTGCAACAGGATGTCTATACTTCCTGCCAGGAACCAGATGCCTCTGATAAAGAACTACAAGATTTAGAAGAGCATTTCTTACAATGAAGCTGGTACTCTGAAGCATTATTATAGGAAATTTAATTACTTTATTGGTGGTCCAACACCAGCTGAGACATAACATAAAGGGAGTTAATTCCTTAGTGGGTGGGATATGGGAGAGAATTCAATAACTGGACTAAGTATAAGATCACAGTTGGATCACAAATAGAACAGACATAAACATTGATAATTTAAGGCTAATTATTTACAGTTAGCATCTGCCCATTTTGTGTGCTGATCCATGTAAAAAGAGACACTGGCAGATTACATTGTAATAGAAGGCTATGAATAACTTAAGTGACTTGGGTGGGCCTTTGGGTCCTGTGAGACACATGACCTTTCCATATTTGATGCATAAGATTGCAAAGGATAATCTTGGTGCTCATTTGAAGGAAAAAGATTTTAAAAAGGACTCAGTAGTGCTTTCCCTTGCACTGACAGATTTGCAAATGAACACCAATGTAGGCTAACCACAATGGCTGAATGGACATTTCTGTAGCAATTGAATAAATGACATCAGGATATCCCCACTACAATATATAAGGATGAAAAAAAGAACTTGCTGTACCTAAGTGTAGGCAGCTTACTTGAGGCTGCCTATACCTAGACCAGGAGTGGATGCATGTTGCAGTTTGCTGCTCCCAGTAATGGTAGGTATAGGTTGTCACTTCTTCCAGGACCTATGGGTAATCTTCCAGAACCTATGGGGAGGTTAGTGGGTCTAGAGAAGGGGGGGAGGCCAACCAGTTTGGGAGTGTGTTGGGGTCTAAAAATAGCCCAGTAAGTATTCTCAGGGGTGGGGGGAAGGAGCAATATTAGCATAGACTGGGGCTGAGTTGAGGAGTTGGCCTTTTCCAGCCCCAGGAATGTGCTATGAATGAGTGCAGGCATTTCTGAGATTGCATTGACCCTTTTCTACATTAGGTTAACTCAGTCTTGATCTAAGTTAGTACACCTTCTTAGGTGGTAAATTTAGATTGGGTGTGCCACGTTGTAGGCAATTTAAGCCCTCTGAATACCTACACAATTGGGCATTTTGATTGACCTAACTTTAGTTAGGTTTAAACTCTGATGATGTTTTATTTTCATATGGGATGGTTGCCTTCATTTCATCATGGATCTCCTTGAATAGAGAGAATATCTTTTGGGGACAGCCAGTTTTCAGCAGGATCTTGTAGATGTCATTCCTGCTAATAATATCAAAGGCCTTTTGTAGGTCAACAAATGTTACACAGCTGTTGTTTCAGCCAACAAGTGCAGTGTGAAGGACATGTCAGTCATGGAGCTCTGACCCACACTGGCTCTCAGGGTAGACTCTATCAACAAGGACTTGCATTCTTTTCAGCAGTACCCTTGCAAGCACTTTGCCAAGCATGCTGAGAAGAGAGATCCCTCAGTAGTTGCTACAGTATTCCCTGTCCTCTTAGTTCTTGTATGGAGTAATTATCTTTGCATTTTTCAGATCCTGGTATATATGGATTTCTGTGTATGGCTTTCCTTCCAGCAGGTGAGGAGAAGTGCATGGATGTCACTTAGAAAATTTCTCCCCACTGCCTTTAGGAGCTCTGGAGGTATCTGATGGTTGCCTACTGCTTTCCCAAGTTCAATCTCTTTCTATTTGATAACTTTCTTTACATTTTTGAGAATTGGTGTTGGGTCTAGCTCCTGCATAATTGGAAGCTGGGGGATGGCAGCTAAGACAGTATCATAGATAATCTCATCCTTTGAGTAGAGTTCTTTGTAATACTCAGCCCATCAGTCAATTTGTTCTTGCCTGTCAGTCAGGATGGTACTATGATTCACTTTCAGTGTTTGCAGTCTTTTTAAAAGTTGGACCAAATGCCTCTTTGATTCCATTATAGGTACTGTGAAGGTCCCCTATTCTGAAGCAAATCTGAAGCTTTTTTACAAGTATTGCCAATGCTGCTAGGCACATTCTCTGGTGGCTTTCCAAACTGCAGCCTTAGTCTCTTTGAATTTGAATTATGGACTTAGTTGGTTGAAGTAGAGTTAAACAAGCTTGATTTTTCTTTCTGTGAGTGACATGGTCATCCAGTCAGGTTGTTTTTTCTCTGTTGTTCCAAAGACAGCCATGGCAGTAGCCAGTGCCTTATTCTTGAAATTGTCCCACAGGGTGTCAGAATCATAGATTCATAGATTGTGAGACTGAAAGGGACCGTGGAAGATCATTGAGTACAATCTCCCTGCACCAAACAAGAAAGACAACTGGGGTCAGGTGACCCCAAGAAGATGACTATCCAGTCTCCTTTTGAAGATTTCCAGGATAGGCGATTGCACCACCTCTGGAGAGAGCTTATTCCACAGTCTGGACACTGTAGTGTAAAGAAGTTTTTCCTAATGCTGAACCTGAAATGGTTTTCTAGGAGTTTGTGACCATTATTCCTGGTTTTTTCCCAAGAGTGCCCTGGTGGACAGTTGTTCACTGAGCCCTTGATGTATGCCCCTGATTTAGTAGTAAGCTGCCACCAAGTCCCCTCTTAGCCTTCTCTTTTTCAGGTGGGAGAGTCTCAGGTCCCTGGGGAAATCAAGGGAATCAGGTTGATCATTTTCAGAAACACACTCAAGCACACATTGAAAGTTTGCACAAGTGTTATTCATGTTCATGTGAGGCGATATTTGCCTTTTGGATTTGCATGATGGATCTGAGGGGTGTGATTGGAGCTTGACCATGAAAAGGGCACGGGCAGTGTCACAATTAGTGATTCCATGTGACCTTGCTGTGGATGCTGCCAGCAAAATAGGTGTTTGAGAATATCAGCTCACAAGAGGCAGAAAGCTGAAGGACACACTGGCCATTTTCACTGATCCTACCTGTGCCATGTTGGCCAATGCTGTGTTCCCAGTCTTTACTGACAGGGGAATTGAAGTCACTGAGAACAGCAAGTGTGTTACTTTCAGGAATGTTCTTAATGATTTGTTCCAGTTGAGAATATAACATATTTTTGCTTTTTGGAGTAGTCAAGTGTTGGTGTTAGTCCATAGATGGACGAAAAACTCAGGGATCCTGAGCTCACATTCACATCTTCTCATGATCCTCTCATTGATAGATACTGGAGGGGTACATGCACTGACGAAAGACTTCTTGACAGAAAATCCAGCACCATGTATCTCCTTGGTTCATTGTCAGGTTTCCACCAGCAAAGGTGGTAATTTACTTCATCTAGTGATCCAGTTTCCAAAAGTCTCATCTTGTTGACAGTTGCAGTATCAAAGCTCAGTTGAAGTAGTTCTCTATGGATGTTTTCCAGAGTTCAGGGTCTTTAGCTTAAGTCCAGTTAGCATAGTGAGAGCATTCCAACAAGCAATGATTAATTTAGAGCCAGGAAAAAAGAAGGTGGACAGGAGCATTTTTTAGCCCACCTCTTTGAGGGCCTTCCCAGATGGGGGCAATCAGGCCTCCCCTAAATAGTGCTGCTTGGACTTCTGAGATGCTGCCAAGTGCCTGGGTTGTACCTCACCCAGACAAGCAACCATTTAGCACAGATATTCGATGAGTATGCCTAGGCAGAACAAAGAAAGAAAGGGTTGCCATGGGCCTTCCACCTTCTCTCTTGACATAGCTCCAATGGCAAGAAAAAGGTCAAGACAATTGGGATAGGTCTGCTGCAGCTTCTAGCTGGAACATGACTCTGAGCTGAAGGATGCGCCCACCTTATCACATTGCTACTGCACCTTTTCTGAACTGGTGTGGTCCCAGTAGTATGGGCACTATTGGCCAACAGGATTTTGACATATCTGCTTTTCTGTGGATATTTCCTTCAACCAGTGGATTCCACTGTCCCACCCTTAGGTGTTCCTCTGCCTGGGACTACTGGTGTGTCCCAGGGGAAGACTGGTTTGTTGACTGGTATCTGTCATTCACCATTTCATTGCTGGGTGCATCATCTATGCATCTGGCAGTGAATCCCAGGGAGGCAGGGGAAATGGCCAGATAACGAGTGTATGGTGAATAGTTAGACTTTGCAGTATTTTCTATGTCTATTTCATTCTTTTGGGATTGGATATCTTTGTCTATTATAACTTCTTGATTATATGTTAGGATTAGATACTATGTGCAATAAATGTAACGTGTCTTATAGTGAGGCATTCCAGTAGTTTACTCAAAGAGAAAGTGAAGGGGTCAATTGGTCATAATCCAAAAGGACCTACATGGGAAACAGAAATTTGATTACTGAGTCTTGTTCAGTTTAGAATGCAAAAATATAACAAGATCTAATGGCAGAATATTGTAACTAGAAGCATTTTAACTAAATATAAGGTGTATATGCTTAACTATGAAAATGTAGCAAAACACCCAGGTTTTTTTTATTTTTTACTTATTTTAAAATGCATTCCCTCCCCTTCCCCAACCATTTCTGACTTTTTCTCTCCCTCTCTAGTCCCTATAGATACATATAAGTGAGCTCACACTTTCCCTTAGTCCCATTTTCCCTCCTCCCCATCCACCTTTTCAGCTCCCCAGTAGCTCTGGCTCCAGTCCCAGACTCTGTGCCAGCATGCTTCCCTGTTCTGCAGACTTTGGGTCTTATCTTTAAATCAATTAAGATTAATTAACCTAAAGTTACCCCTGAGCCTCAGTTCTTCAGCCCAGGCCCCTCTAATCTATTGGATCTAATCCCAGTCCCAGTAATTTTTAACTCCCTACACTTCTACTTTCTTACCTTTAACCTTTTCCCAGGTATCCTAAGTACACCAAGCACATACATACATACATATCACAATACCCAACTTAGGAACTCACCTGTGTGTATGCGTAGGTAGGCGGTATGTGTGTGAATTAATGAATACACACACACACACACACACACACGTATATAGATATCATTGTGTGTGTGTGTAGCATTTGAATTAGTAATCTATGTATATTACTAAAGTGAATTAGTAATCTATGTATATGTACTGGATGTGCAGGTGTTGGTAACTGATTCTGTCTAAATTTCGTGTGTGTAGCATGTATGGGCTTAAACTGGTGATACTAGACTGGTTATTTTGAACATGTGTATATCTGAATTGCTAGTGTGAACGTGTATGTCTAGTAGGGGTGAATGCACCTAGTGAGTGTGTGTTTAATTGATTTTTATGTGTGCATGTGCAATTGTACACCATGCCCTCCTGTCTAACAGTGCAATATTGAGATCCTGAGCATTGGCCTGACCCCTCCAGGCAACAAAAATAAAGAGCCATTGGAACAACTTACCAAAGCTTCTGGTAATTTCACTGTAACTGGAATTCTGAAAATCAAGTTTGAATATTTTGTTTTCTTTCCCACCTGAAATACAAGCTGAAGTTTCAAATAGGAATTAATTTAGGGAAATCCTATGGCCTATATAATACAGGAGGTCAAGCTAAATGATCTGAACAATCCTTTATGAAGCAGACTATTAATCTATCAGTATCTACTTTTGTAAAGTACATATTGCTTTTAAATGTCCTTTTTTCCAGGAAAATATTTCCTTAAATAGCACCGACAGGTATTATTTTCTACTGGTTTTTTTCTTGTCATATAGCACATCTACACATGCCTCTGACTGTGTAGTTGGTACTACACAGTCATTTAGTCTTACTTTAGCAGTCCCAGTAGGGCACGTGTCATTTCAGACCCTGTTGTGCAATGACATACTGTGCTCATTGCTACTGGGCAGTAGAATTGGCATAATGGTTTGTGCCCACTGGTGCTGTGTCACCATAGGACAAGTTACATCACTGTAACTTGTCATAAAGGTGATGTAGCATCTCATTTAGATGTGCCCATAGAGATGGAAACTAACAGTATCAATGACTAATATAATCTTGTCCCACTCTGAACTTTCCCCTTCTATTTCCAGTATTTTCAAATATTTGCTCAGTTTAGGCCTGACATTATTACCACTGTTTTATTGGAGGAGTAATTTGCCCTTGAAAAGGGATGATTTAACATTTATTTGTATGCAGTACTATTTTCTTGTCCGGTGCATTGAGACAGAGAGACATACTATCAAGGACGTTATTTGTAATGGAACCACCATTTTTAAATTTAGCAAGCATAGTTTTGTTTCATTTAGTGGACCAAACACCAGTCCAGTGGTGTTTAGAATTTCACAGGGAATTGATTTGGTAAAAAAAAATCTCACTGCACTGTGTTCTTGACTCATACTGTAAAAAACAATTCATTGGAGATAACGGGCCATTGTTCTATGCAGGTAATTGCAAATGGAAAGTAACTCTATAAAAGTCAAGCTTGAGATACAGGGGTGCAATTGAATTCAAATAACAATAGAATATCATAAGAATTAATGCAAATTCAAATCCATTGGCTGTGTCCAGGCAAGCATGGTCATGGAGTATGTGGTGCAGCAGACTGATCTGTAGCACCACATATCGCAGATTCAGTTTTTCTCTGCACTGCAAGGGAGCAGCACAGGGATTTTTTTGACCCCTGAGTATCCAGGGGTCAAAAAAACCCATGGAGAAAAAAACAGAGCAGTGCATGCATGGGCAGCATGCACTGCTCAAAACTGGAGTAAGGCCACCTGGTGTTGCACTGTGGCTGACAGCCAGGCTCCACACAGCAGAATTGATACTGCAGCATCCTCTGGAAGCCCCAGGACCCCAGGTAAGGCTGCTGGGGCCAGCCCAGTGCTGGCCCCAGCCTCCCTTACTGCCCCCAGGGTAACTTGCCATGAAGCAGAGGCTGTATGGCATGGGCATTACCTGGGGAAAACTAGCAGTGGTGCAAGGTGTGCTGTTGCTAATTTTTCCCAGGGAACCAAATGTCCACACCACATGTGGACACAACCATTGTGCTACATTTTGGAGGTAAAAATATAGTTGATTCTTTGCAGATGATATTAGTTCAACATAATTTTGCAGCTTCCAACATATAACTACAGCCATGTTAAAGAGTATACTAGTCAACTTGGTTTGGCCCTGTTTGTACCGTAATGGGGATTCTAACTTTTTTTGTCACTTCAGCATGTACTTGGAATTCACAGCTAACAATCACAGAGACACTACTAGCTGTCGAACTACTGTTAGCAGGTGAAGATTTCCAGGAGAGAAACAACACTTTATTGTCTTCAGGGCATCATTTCATTATTTCCCATTAGCTGGTATAACAGATGTCCCAGCTGAAATGTGAAATGGAGTCATGATTGCTTGGAACAAATCACAGCTCCACTACCTGCAGACTGCATCTTGTTGCTGATACATAAGACAGGACTCCATGTAGGTAGTGCCAAAGATTTTAATTGACTCTCCAAAGCTTCTGGAAATACACTTGAAATCCTATAAAATACAATTACCACTACACATTAAAGAAAAGCTGGTGAACTTTGGAACATTTATTTCAATAGTAAATGGCAAGGTGAGAGTGATTGACAAGAAACTAACAATTCAGACATTTGTTTAAAGGCCTAGAAAAAATGTTTATAAAATGTACAGTTTTTATGCAACTTTTAGACACCAGTTCAAATTATATTAAAAAAGAATTTTTTACCATTTATTTATTTGTTATTTTACCATTTAAAAAATAAACGGCATAAGAAGAAAGTGTGTTGTAAATACAATCAATGCATGATCAAGCTGTCAGTCAAACTGAAATGTCAGAATACGAAGGTCCAGTTTATAAAATATGCAAACTTGGCAAATCTTGTAATGGAAAAAAGGTAGGCGTATGTGTGTGTGCACACATGCATGCTTGTGTGTGTGTGCACATGTAAATGTGTGTGTGTGTGTGTATTCCTCATATGCATCTGCAGAACTGAACATGTCAAGAAGGATGTCAAGTGGCATATTATATTTTCATTTTTAGGATCCTTTGAAAAATGACGGCATAGAAAAAAACACTTATGCACATAGAGTGCTCCTTATTTATCAGAATATCTGCCTTGCAAAGAGATGGAATTTGAATTCTAGTGATTTTGAATCCACCAATTTTGGAGAGCAGGTCTCTTGAAAAGCCAGTTTTGGACTTGGTGGTTTTCTTTGTGTTGATTTTTTTTTCTTTTTTGGTAACTGGATTACTTATGGAATCTACCATCTAAAAAAATAAATCTGAGGAAGAACTTCACACGGAAGGGACAAGGGAAATGCAGAGATTACTTCTTAGAGGTAACAAGGGTGAAAAGGAATTGATAGCTGATCATGTTTGCTTCTACGCTTATGCCCTTGGCTGCAATCTGTAAGGGAAACACAGGACATGTATGACCCTTACAGAAACAGTTACATAAAAGATTCTGATCTCTGCATAAAGCCTATGAACAAAAGAGGATGAATATAGGTGGACAGGCACTTAAAGAACTTAGATTTAAAAAGAAAAAGTCTTGTATATCTCTGCCCTTCATGGAGCTGTCCTGAAAGCAGGCTGACTTAGAGGTAATGTATCTATCACAGCAATTAGGAACAGACAAAAGCATGATACTAGGTGGGTAAGTGGGCAACTACTATTTGGAATTATGTAAACAAGGACAGCAGCATCACAAGGACGGACAGATGGTTCAAAACAAAACAAAACAAAGAAAGGGTTTTTTTAATCACTGCCCACACATTTCATGAAACAGCCATAGCAATAGTGCAAGTTATGCTTCATCAGTAAACCTAGCATACAGATATGAAACTCTACATATAGAGTTTGACCCTTCCTAATGCAGCACCTCATCTTTATACTAGAACTCTAGCCAGCAGCAAAATGCATCTAGCCCTGGGTATCAGTGCAACCCTTCAGCATATTCCAGTGAGGAAAAATCAAGAGTTTCCTGTATTCAGAAGCAGACTCAATGTTCATTCAACTAAGAAGCCCTAGAGCTGTAATTATGAAACAGGTGACCAGCTAGCATGCACACTGATCTTTAATCAACGCATACTCCAAGCTTGAAATCCATAATGCAAGAAAGTGATTAGTTAATTTAATAGCTAAAGGAAAGTCAAATGGGAACACGTTAAGAACAGCCTGACAGTTCATTACTGCACTGGCAATTTGTGACAGTAAAATTTCCGCTTCTCTGAAATTTTCATGATAATTTTATTAACAACAAAACAATTTGCTAAAAGAGATCAAAATGTCAGTGACAGAAACAGAAACATTTTAAAGAAATTATATTAATTATATTCTGGATTTTCATTTTGTAGTTATTAGCATGTTTTGCCTTTTGTTAAGATAAAATTTAGACATATTACATAGTGCTTTGAAATACTGCCACTTTACTGTAAAGACTTTTGGGGTTCTGATTCTTATCTTATGCCAGCTGTCTCCATTATTTCAATGCAGTTACCCCTAAATTATGTTAATCTAAGAGACATTGGAAAAGGATCCATTTTGCATTAAAATACTGGAAAAAAATTTTTTTTTTAAAAGCTTGGGGAATTAAATAGCCTGTGGGGTGGGGGGAGTGTATTTATTTATGTACTTGGTTCTAAAATGCTAAAATATCTTTGAGCCTGCTTTGCCCTCCTTGAAACAAACAGTTAGATCATTGTTTCATTTACTAGCAAACCCTGTACGACTGCTTGGATGTGGCAGGTGAAATATGAAAAATTGCTGGGGTTCTAGAGCACAGGAGGTCAATGTACTACATTCAGTGTGTGTAATCTAGCTCCCTATAGGCTCCCTAAATTGTCCTTTACAACGATTCATTATGGCAGAGAAGGGGGCTAGGAGGTCCTTACTGATGTCATTTGAGAATCAGTGCAAGTTGCAGTTTTTCTGTATCTCAGTGTTCAGTGTCCACCCCTATAGTTTCATAGTTGGTAAAGTTGGAAGAGACCTAAGCAGATCATCAAGACTGACCCCCTGCCATGGCATGAAAGAGTACTGGGGTCACATGACCCAGACAAGGTGTTCATCCAGCCTCCTTTTAAAGAACCCCAGGGTAGGAGCCAGCACCACTTTTCTTGGAAGTTGGTTCCAGATCCTAGCTGCCCTGACTGTGAAATAGCACCTCCTGATGTTTAATCTGAATTTACTCTCTGCCAGCTTGTGACCGTTATTTCTAGTCACTCCTGGTAGCACTTGTGGGACCACAGACTCCTCCAGTGCCTGCTGGTCCCCTCTAACTAGTTTGTAAATGACCACTAGATCCCCTCTCAGCCTTCTCTTGTGGAGGCTGAACACGTTCAGGTCCTGTAGCCTCTCCCTATTGGGCCTGCCCTGATGCCCCTGATCATGCGAGTGGCCCTCCTCTGGACCCTCTCTATGTTGTCCACATCTCTCCTGAAGTGCGGCACCCAGAACTGGATGCAGTATTCCAGCTGCAGCCTGACCAGTGTCTCATAGAGGGGGAGGATCACCTCCTTGGCCCTGCTTGAGATGCATCTGTGGATGCATGACAAGGTATGGTTGGCCTTCCTGACCGCGTCCCCATACTGTCTGCCTGTGTTCATTTTGGCATCAGTGATGATTCCAAGATCCTGTTCTGCCTCTGCACTGATGAGAAGGGAGTTTCCCACCCCTGAACACTAGAACAGAAGGGTGATCCAGGCAGACCTTAACAGGCTCAAGAATTGAGTGCATAAGAAACTGATGGTGTTTAACACTGAAAAATGTAAGGTTCTTCACCTTGTGAGGAAAAACCTGCAGCATGCTTATAGGCTCGACAGTGCTATGCTAGTTAGCATTATAGATGAAAGGGATGTTTGGGGTCATGATTGTTCACAAGATGAATATGAGCCTTCAGAGAGATGCTACTCCTGGTAAAGAGAGCAAAATGCTGGCTTGCATCCATAGATGCTTCTTAAGTAAATCCCAGGATGTCATTTTCCCATTGTAGTTGACCTTGGTGAAGCCACAGCTGGAGTACTGCATTCAGTTTTGGGCTCCAGAACTCAAAAAGTATGTGGAAAAGCTTGAGCGAGTGCAGAGGAGAGCCAAACGTATAATCAGAGGTCAGGAATACAAACCTTATGATGAGAGGCTCAGAGCCATGGGGCTCTTCAGCCTGGAAGAGTGCAGGCTCAGGGGTGATCTGGTGGCCACCTATAAGTTTATCAGGGGTGCTCACCAGGATCTGGGGGCATGTCTGTTCACCAGAGTGCCCCAAGGGAAGACAAGATTGAATGGTCACAAACTTCTCTAACACCGTTTCAGGCTAGACGTAAGGAAAAACTTCTTTACTGTCTGAGCCCCCAAGGTTCAGAGTAGACTGCCACTGGAAGTGGTTCAAGCATCTACCTTGAATGCCTTCCAGAGACATTTGGATATGTATCTTGCTGGGATCCTATGATCCCTGCTGACTTCCTGCCCCTGGTGCAGGGGGCTGGACTCAATGATCTTCCCAGGTTCCTTCCAGCCCTAGCATCTATGAATCTGCTATTGCTCAGGTGGTATTTCTGGCAGCAAGGTCACACCTTCTCCCAATTCTGGACATGGTGACGTTCTCATCTCTAGGAGTGCAACCCTGTGGAAAAAGCCTGCAGATCACATGCCAACTAGATAGGTCACAGGGCATGGATGGGTTCAGGAGTGGGGTCTAGAGAGGATGCAGTTGGAATAAGATTGTGGACTGAATCAGGTCTCCATGAGCTGGGGCTTCCTTCTTGGGGTAGGAGCAGTAGCACCTTCAGAAGCACTTTTCCGTACCACTCCCATCTCCCAGCTACCCCAGGAAGTATAACCAGCACCCATCATATCCCAATCCCAAATCCCAATTTATTAAAACATGAGACTGTCTTTAATTTGCTTCCTCTTTATTTCTTTTTTATTTTACTTCTTTTTATTTTAGCCTTCAGTGTCTGACTTATTTTATTTCACCAGACTTCCCCCACTCCTATTTCCTTTCCACTGCCTATTTCATTACCTACCCCCAACCCATTAACTCTGTGTCTCACAGCTTCATGTGTCCTCCACCCCCAACCAATCTCTCACCCACCTCCACATATAGCAGAGATAGAAGCCTATTTTGGCTCACCAGCCCTGTAGTGGCAATCACAGCTATGCAGATGAGGGCCTGTCAGAGATGGTTTTTATGTTTAAGGTATAACTGCTTCAAAATCGAGCTAGTACTAACACTGATCAACTTGTGAGCAGCTTAAAGTACAATGTATAACGAGGCCCTTAGAGGAGCTGTCATAGAATAAGTTGATACCTGTTCTGTGGCATGTGGGAACAATCTTTGAAGCTCATTTGAGGAGTCTAATGTACTGCTGAACTTCTTGCAATGACTCCTGGAAAATGTTCTTTGGTTCTATGTATATGTGAGGCAGTGTGTTTTTTCTGTTAGGTTGCAGAGACGTGTAGGGTGAGATAGGGAAGCAACATGATGATTCCACAGCAACGGAAAAAGATTAAGAACATGTTCAAAAGAATTAAAACAAGATTGCATGAGGAATTTCTGTTTCTATTTTAGCTCTGCATGAAATCAATACAAGAGCTTCAAATAAGACCAAAAAAAAAAAAAACAAAAAACCCCTCAAAACCCCTCAAACCTGCAGGACTTAGTAATTTTTTATTATAGTTTTAGGACTGAATTCTGATTCAAGTGCTTCTCCTTTGTTTCCTCTTTACATGGATTGTCTTGCAATTCCCTTCACAGGAACAAAAGTTAATGTAAGATTTAATACTTGGGCAACTGCAAGAATTTCTTAATTTCTGGAGTAAATGTGCTTGAGAATGGTAAATTATCATGCATATTTTCTTAAATGAAAGAACAAAGGTCATACAATGCATTTTATGCATGCAGTTGTATGTGAAAACGTACCATTGTTTTCATAAGGATAATATAAACATTTATACATTTTTTCTTTTTTGTTAGGAATAACTTCTGATTTGCATTAATTCCAATAGATACCTTATTTCATCTGCAAAATAATGGAGATACATTTTTACGTTACTACATTTCTATATTTAAATAATGCTGTAGACACTGGTGTAGACTATATTATCAGTGACTTCAGGGAAGCTGCCTCTCCTAAGCTAAGTACAGACAGTCAAAAAGCCCAAGGCTGAATTGTTTAAATCTTCTCAGGATAGTGTAATCTGTGGAGACTGAACTAATAAGCAAGTGAACAGGCATTCACTTTTGATTCCAGAAATGCAGCCACATGCCTGCAATAGCTCAGGCCAGAAGCTGAGGGCTGCTAGAACATGCTTCCCTGCTCAGCTGGAGCAGACAGCTTGTGCCAAGGATAGCCTTCCCACTGTGTGAGGGGCAGGTCACAGGGGAGGTGCAAGCATTCTGGGGTGCTGAGGGAATATGAGTTCACTTGAATCTGGAGATACATTTCAGTCATCTTCTGGGGATGATTCAAGTTTGAAGCCTATCTAGAGCCTGCCAGAAGAAGAGTTAAGCATGTCTACATCTCACTCACTGCCTTTGGGAAATTTGGGTCCTAAGAGATGATCAAGAAGGAATGATCTGTTCAACAGTGTTTAGGTTTGCTTCTTACGTGGACATCCAAGTATGGTGAAGACATGACTGGTCTCTATCCCCCCTGCGTACCCATGCAAAGGAGCAGTCCTATCCATGCCCTGAGTGAACAACAACTCTTGCATTTCAAAGTACTTTTTATAGATTTTTTTTCCATTCCTAAATTCAAGAGTACCAGTTATTTGCGTAGAGAAAAAGCATCCCTCCTGTGTATGGATCTTTAAAAGGAAATGGGAAAACTACATCCTTTCATCAGATGTTTATGAAGGAGAGTCTTCTGAGACTTAACACTGAGTGCACTGAGAAAGGAAGTGGTTATAAAAGTGGAGAGGGCTCATGCAAGAAATTTAATAGAAAACTTACATTGCAGCAAGACAGAAGAAAATTATATAGAGAAAAAGCAATATATTTCAATAACAGAACTCTGTGCAGTACAAGCAGCTAAATGATAAATTACTGTGAATAAATGTAAATATACACATTTCTGCATTCAGTTATTGAACTGGCTTCAGTAAATAGACGCCTCTTGTAACCTCAGTGCAGAATAAATAGAAATTGGATTCTGCATGAGCAATGAAACCACATTAGTGGGTAATATTTTAAACATTAGTCTCAATAAGGATATACCCATTTTGCCCAAGAAATACGTGTCTGACAGGGCAACTTCCCAGTGTGAATTTAACTGTGTGCAATTTTTCTCCATTTAACATAATTTTCCTTTATTTCATGTATTTTGAAGGCCAAGTTCACTTAAAGAAATATTTCACTGTGTAATGCAGTGTTAAGCTATAATCTGATCTACTGCCATTTATTGATGCTTTCAGTGCTTCCTGCTAACTAGACTTATGAGGTATTTAAATATCCTTTGAGGCCATGATTCAGCATGATATTTAAGCACATGCCACATTATAACTGTGAATTTTGAAGTCAATGGAACTACGGAACTGTTTACAATTAAACATATCCTTAGATGTTTTGCTCAAATGGGGCCAGTGTGGAGTATCCTCATAAAACTAAAGTTTATTCTTCTGTATCAGCAGTTTGAGGCAGTGAGAGAATAGGTTTAGATTTTTGTAGTTTCTCTGAAAAGTTCTTCTCAGGTAGAAGACTAGCTTAGTGGTGGAAAGCAGAAAATGGACAGTGTTTCCAAATCCTTCAGCTCCCAAATACCTATAGAGAAAAAATTCATATCTCTACACACAGCCAACTCCTTCCAGGGGAAACTTGTCTTTATGCTCAGATAATATTATTTTTTTTCTCCTAGATACTTTTCCGGAGTTATGCTCCCTGTCATTCTCTCTTGTGACAGCCTGCTTGCACAGAGAAGAGCTCGTGAAGGGGCTGGGCTATGATGCTCACCAGCTCCTTGAGTACCCTGGGGTGTAGATTGTCAGGGCCAGCTGACTTGAAGGTATCCAGCCTCTTGAGGTGTTCCTTTACAAGGTCAGCATTGATGGAGGGAAGGGTTGTTTTTTTCCCTGGACTTCAGTTGTCAGTTGTCCCATCTGGTTCAGCAGGGGTCCAATGTTGCCCTTGCTTTTCCTCTGGCTCCCCACATATCTGAAAAAAAAACTTTTTATTGTCCTTGATGCTCAAAGCTAGTTGGAATTCATTTGCAGCCTTGGCTTTCCTGGTTTGCTCCCTGCAGGACAGGGCCAGTTCAGAATATTCCCCCTTGGAGGTGCATCCCATCCTCCATCCTTTGTAGGCCTTTCTTTTTAGCCTCAGGAGGTCTACTAGATTCCTGGAGAGCCAGGGGGCTGTTGTCCCCTCCTGCTGCCTTTCCTCTGAGATGGAATCAAATTAGCTTGTGCATTGAGGATTGCTCCCTTGAGGAGCAACTACTCTTCCTGGACTCCCCTCCCCATGGGATTGCAGTCCCTTAGGACCTCACTGACAAGCCTCTTGAGCTTGTCAAAGTCAGTTTCCTGCAGTCAAGGACTTCAGTGTTGCTGACTGAATTGCCAGCTTTACGGTGGATGGTGAAGGTGATCAGATCATGGTCATTGTCATCCAGCTTCCCATCGATCACTAGGTCACCGATTAGGTCATCCCCAGTAGCCAGTACCAGGTCAAGCAGTGCTTAACCTCTCATTGGCCCATAGACTTCTTGAGTCAGGTAGAGGTCATCCACACATGATAGGAAGCTTTGTGACCACTTGGAATCTGCTGAGTGATCCTCCCACGAGATGTCTGGGAACTGAAGTCACCCATGACAACCATGGTCCTGGAGCATTCAGCCTCAGCCAGTTCCCGGGTGAACTCCTGGTCAAGCTCTTGACTTTGGGTGGGAAGTCTGTAGTAGACTCCCATCGTTGTGTCCCCTCTGCCATGTTCCCCACAGATTTTAACCCAGAGGGTCTCCAATTGTCCACCCTGGTCGCCAACATCAGCTTACAGGGATGCGTAGCTATCCTTAACATAGGCAGCTACACCCCTACCCCTTTTATATACTTGATCTCTCTTGTACAAAGTATAGCCATCTATACCCATGGTCCAGTCATGGGTAGAGCCCCACCAGGTCTCTGTTATTCATATGATGTTGTAATTAGTTGTGTTAAGCAGGAAGATGAGTTCCTCCTGCTTATTCCCCAAGCTCCTGGCATTTGTGTACAGGCAGGCAAGTGTCCCCTTGGGGGCTCTTGCCTTGCCCACAGGTTGTACCAGGGCTGGGGCAGGGGTGGGCTTCCTTAAGTGCCTTGGCCTGCTTGCTTTGCAAGGGTTGCTCAGTGGGCCAGCAGTGGCAGTATTCCCCCTATTCCCTGGTGGGCTTAGTTGAAAGCCTGATGGAGCAGGTCAGCCAGTCTAGCTGAGAAGAGCCTCCTCCCCAGGGGAGAGAGGTGGAGGCCATCTATTCCTAGAAGCTTGCTGCCTCTCTTGCCAAAAACTGGGCTGTGGTCATGGAATCCAAGGCCTTCCCGATGACACCAGTGCCACAGACTTTGGTTCACTACCTGGATCCTCCTCTTCCTCCTCAGCCCATCCCTCAAGACTGGGAGCATCAAAGAGAATCAGGGAGGCAGAGGAAGAAATTGACAGCTATTTTCTTTCCCTGCAGGGTTGTATGACCAAGGAGGATGCACCTCAAGATGAGCCCTCCACTGCTAAGTGGCAGACGGTCACCTCCCGTGCCAGGGCTGCTCGAGACACAGCAGCACCAGTTCTTCCAGTCTGGCTGGAGAACAGGTATGAAGCCCAGGCAGCCCTGGAGGAGGAGGACAGAGAGGATGAAACTGGGGAGGAGGCAACTCCACACTCACCGCATCCCATGCAAGCTGAAGGAGGCAAGAAGGCCAGGAGGAAGAAGCGTTGCGTGATCATCATTGGTGACTCCATCCTGAGAGGTACGGAGGGCCCCATCTGTCGCCAGGACCCCTCAGCATGCAAGGTATACTGCCTACCTGGAGCGAGGATTCAGGACACGAAAGCGATGCTCCAGACCATAATCCAGCCCACTGATTATTACCCCATGGTCCTAGTCCATGTGGGCACTAACGATGCGGCCAGGAGGAGCCCTAATCACGTGATGGATGACTACCACGCTCTGCGGTGCGTGCTGAAGGAGATGGGTACACAGGTGATTTTTTCTTCTATCCTGCCAGTGAGTGGACGATGTAGATGGCATGAAACGTGCATCGCGGAGACCAACTGGCAGCTACAGGAATGGTGCTTCAAGGAGGGCTTTGGCTTCCTCAGCCACGACCAACACATCATGATGAGAGACATGCTGGGATGGGCTGGGCTCCACCTTTCCCCTAAAGGTAAGCGTGTGTTCTCTTCCAGGTTGGCGGACCTCCTCCGGAAGGCTTTAAACTACGCTCATCGGGGGAAGTCGTAGATGAGGGCGGAGGAAACATCAGACTGCCAGACCAAACAGCACCCACAACTACAGCCCAGCCCAGACCAATGAGCGAAGCGAATAAACAGGTAAGAGATAGGGGCCAGGGTAACGCTGGGACAAGACTGTCAGTACACACACCCACAGGAGGCCTCAAATGCCTCTATACAAATGCTCGTAGTATGGGCAACAAGCAGGAGGAACTCACCCTCCTGCTGGCTGACACCAGCCCGGACATAGTGGGGATTATGGAAACGTGGTGGGACTCAACGCATGATTGGGCGGTGAATGTCAAGGGCTATAGGCAGTACTAGAGGGACAGGATAGGAAAGAGAGGTGGGGGCATAGCGCTCTATATTAAGGAGGAATACACATCCTCGTTAATTAGCAAGGAGTCAGGGGAGGGGCACTCTGAAGTGCTTTGGATTAGAGTACAAGGCAGTCGAGGGGAAAGGGACATAACGTGGGAGTCCACTACAGACCTCCCAACCAGGGAGAAGAGCTTGACCAGGAATTCTTGGGTCAGCTCACAGAGGTAGTGAAGGCTAAGGATGTGGTAGTCGTGGGGGACCTGAATTTCCCAGACATCTGCTGGGAAGAACAGTCAGCCAGGTCTGAACGCTCACATAGGTTCTTGGCCAGAGTGCAGGACCTCCATCTAACCCAGGAGGTGCACAGCCTCACCAGGGGAGATGCCTTGTTGGACCTAGTGCTTGCCATGGGTCATGACCTGGTGAAGGGGCTGTGGGTGCTCGACCACCTGGGTGACAGCGATCATTGCCTGCTGGAATTCACCATCCAGCGCAAGGTGGCAAAGGCATGCAGTAAGGCAGCGGCCCGAGATTTTACAAGGGCAGACTTTGACGATCTAAGGAGGATAGTTGAAGGAGCGCTGAGGTCCCAGAGGGGAGGGGAGCCAGGTGTCCAAGGAGAGTGGTCTCTCCTTAAGGAGACGATCCTCCAAGCCCAAAGGAAGGTAATCCCAACCAGGATCAAAGGGAGCAGGAGAGCACACAAGCCTCCGTGGCTCACCAAAAGCATCTGGGAATGTCTCCTTGCTAAAAAGGAGGCTTGCACCCAATGGAAAGAAGGGGTCATCTCCAGGGAGGACTATTCTGTAGTTGCTCGGGGATGTAGGCGGGTAGTTAGGAAGGCCAAGGCAGAGATGGAACTGGGACTAGCTTCCCAGATTAAGGACAATAAGAAGTCCTTTTTTAAATACCTAGGGGGTAAAAAGAAGGTCCCCGGTAATGTGGGGCCCTTGCAGAACACGATAGGAAACTTGGTCATCACACCAGATGGCAAAGCTAACATGTTTAATGATTTCTTTGCCTCCGTCTTCTTAAGTAGGGACCAGAACAGCCACCTCCCTGCTGGGTCCCCCCTCGGGGCCCGGGGGAGGCACACCTGGGCCACGGGTTAGCGAGGATTTAGTTAGGGAGCTTCTGGAGGGGTTGGACGTATTCAAGTCAGCCAGTCCAGATGATCTGCACCCTAGAGTTCTAAAGGAACTGGCCAAGGTCATTGCAAGTCCCCTGGCGCAGCTTTACGAGCACTCATGGTGCTCTGGTGAGGTACCGGAGGACTGGAAGAGGGCCAACGTGGTTCCCATCTTCAAAAAAGGGAGGAAGGAGGACCTGGGAAACTATAGGCCAGTTAGTCTTACCTCGATGCTAGGCAAGCTGTTCAAGAAAATTATGCTGGCACACATCCATGAGAGGCCAGCAGGGGACTGCATGCTTAGGGGCAACCAACCTGGGTTCATCAGTGGCAGGTCCTGTCAGACCAACCTGGTGGTCTTTTACGATCAGATCATTAGATGCAGGGGTAGCAGTGGATATAGTCTTCCTGGACTTCCGGAAAGCTTTCGACACTGTCTCTCACCCCGTTCTCATTAAGAAACTGGGGGGCTGTGGTGTAGACACCCACACAGCCAAATGCGTCGCCAACTGGCTGGAGGGCCGCACCCAGAGGGTGGTAATGGATGGGTCCTTCTCAACCTGGAAGGACGTGGGCAGTGGGGTTCCGCAGGGGTCGGTCCTCGGGCCCACACTGTTCAACATCTTCATCAGTGACTTGGACAAGGGGGTAAAAAGCACCCTGTTCAAATTTGCTGATGACACTAAGATGTGGGGGGATGTGGGCACACTGGAAGGATGCAACAGGCTACAATCAGACCTAGACAGGTAACAAGGGTGGGCGGATGAGAATAGGATGGGTTTCAACACAGACAAGTGCAAGGTGATGCACCTCGGGAGGAACAACCGGCACCATACCTACAGGTTAGGGAACTCCCCTCTAGTCAGCATGGAGGCGGAAAAGGATCTGGGGGGTCATCATTGACTCCAAGATGAACATGAGCCGGCAGTGTGGGGAGGCAGTTAGGAAGGCCAACTGTACCTTGTCATGCATCCACAGATGCATCTCAAGCAGGTCCAAAGAGGTGATCCTCCCCCTCTATGCGGCACTGGTCAGGCCGCAGCTGGAGTACTGCATCCAGTTCTGGATGCCACACTTCAAGAGGGATGTGAACAGCATGGAGAGGGTCCAGAGGAGGGCCACTTGTATGATTAGGGGACAACAGGGCAGGCCCTATGAGGAGAGGCTATGGGACCTGAACCTGTTCAGCCTCCAAAAAAGAAGGCTGAGGGGGGATCTTGTGGCCTGTTATAAACTAGTCAGGGGGGATCAGGAGGCATTGGAGGAGTCCCTGTTCCCCCGAGCACCGCCAGGAGTGACCAGGAATAACGGTCACAAGCTGGCAGAGGGTAGGTTTAGGTTAGATATCAGGAGGCACTACTTTACAGTCAGGGCTGCTAGGGTCTGGAACCAGCTTCCAAGAGAAGTGGTGCAGGCTTCTACTCTGGGGGTCTTTAAGTGGAGGTTAGATGCACATCTTTCTGGGGTCATTTGACCCCAGTATTGTTTCCTGCCATGGCAGGGGGTCGGACTAGATGATCTGCTCAGGTCCCTTCCAACCCTAGAAACTATGAAACTATGAAACTATGAACACCACCTGTGCACCAAGACCCTTTAGGCCTGCTCCCAAATCTCTGTAGCACCTCATGACTTGGCTGGGAGTGATCTGAGCCATGTCATTGGTACCCATATGAATAAGGAGCATAGGATAGTGGTCTGTGGGCTGGAGGAGCTTAAGGATCTTCTCTGCAATGTGTTAGATGTGGGCCCCCGGGAAGAAGCAGACTTCCCACACTAAGGGGTCGGGGTGGCAGATTTTCCCCTCATTCCCCCCCAGGATGGAGTCTCCCACAACAAACACTTTATAATTTGTCTTGGGGAGAGGGAGTCGGTAGCTGCAGTTAGGCCTATGTTGCCTGCGGGAGCTGGCAACTCAGCAGGCTCTACCAGGGCTGCAAGAGGTTCATACCTGTTGCTAAGCTCCAGCGGGGCAGGGGCCTTGGTGCGGCAGGCCTTAGGGCCCTTTACCACCTTGGTCCATCCCCTTGACTGGACAGAATGGGAGGTCCTGGAGTCCTCCCTTGTCCTGGAGGGAGACAGTGGTCTACCCTCTGGCTCCCAGGAGGAGAAGGGCCTAGCAGTAAGAGTCTATCTCCTGCTTGCAGTCCCTGATGGCATGCAGTCTCTGGACTGTGGCCTGAAGCTCCTCCAGCTGGCATGCCAGAGCCCCAAAAGGGATCAAACCCCACAAGAGGAGGTAGCCATGCTCCCAGGCCCCAGAGCCTGAAAAGGGACAGGCAGCCCCTGCCACCAAGAGCCAGGAGCTCAGTCTGTGTGGAGCCATGGTTCCATCCGGGTGGCTGTCTCTGAGGTGCCGGGGGGGGGGGGCTACAGATCCCAAGGAGACCCTCGGGATGCAGCATGTGCCCATCTACATCATGCCACTGGTAGGCTAGCTACAGCTGGGATTGTCTACCATAGGAGGCTTCCAGGCAGGGCCTCAGCCCTCCCACGCACCCTCCTGTGCACGCTCCATGCTAAGTCACTCACCAGCAGACAAGCGCACCTGTTTGCACAGCCTGTTCACGTGGCTTCCTGGGGGGGCTAGGCAAAGTGGGGGCCTGGGCGGGGTGAGACCCAGCCCGACTTTCACTCAGCTGCCTCCTCCCACTCTCTAGGGGTTAACCCCCTCCCACCACAGGCCCTGCTTACCTCCAGCTGTGCTGGGGGTTGGTGGGGGGCTCTGCGGCTATTGGGGGGTGTCTGGGGGGGGTTGAGGGAGTGGGGGCACAGCGACCTTTCACCTGTGCATCTCTCACTGCTCCCAGACCCTAACTAAGGTATTGTATTGGTTCTTTCTCCCTTGGTGCAGTACCCTGCACTTGTCAGTATTGAATCCCATCTTATTCTCATCTGGCCACCCCTGTAACCTGTCCACATCCAATTGCAGCCTGTCCCTCCCTTCTAGCGTGACCACTTCTCCCCACATCTTAATGTCAGCTGTGAATTTGAACAAGATGTTTTTCAACCCCTCATCCAAGTCGCTGATGAAGATGTTGAACAGTGTGGGCCTAAGGACCAAGCCCTGGGGTACCCCACTGCCCACATCCCTCCAGGTCAAAAATGACCCATCCACCACCACTCTCTGGGTGCATCCCTCCAGCCAATTAGCAACCCATTTGACTGTGTAGGCATCGACACCACAATCTCCTAATTTTTTTTATGAGAATGGGGTGAGAGACAGTGTCAAAGGCCTTCCTAAAGTCCAGAAAAACTATGTTCACCGCTACACCTGCATTCAAGGATTTTGTGACCTGGTCATAGAAGGCCACCAGGTTGGTCTGACAGGACCTGCCTCTAATGAACTCTAATGAATGTTCATTGCCCTTAAGCATACACTCCCCTGCTTGCCCCTCTCAGATGTGCACCAGGATAATTTTCTCTAAGAGGTTCCCCAGGACCAAGGTAAGACTAACAGGCTAATAATTTCCTGGGTCCTCCTTCCTCCCTTTTTTTGAAATTTGGGACAACATTGGCCCTTTTCCAGTCCTCTAGCGCCTTGCCACAGCACCACAAGTGCTTATAAAGCTGTTCCAGGGTCCTGCAATGACCTCTTCTAATTCTGTCAGCACTCTGGGGTGGAGATTGTCAGGACCTGCTGATTTGAACACGTCTAGTCCCACCAGAAGTTCCCTGATTAGGTCCTCTCTGACCCTGGGCCTGGCTGTGCCTCCCCTAGGACTCATTGGGGATCCTGGTGGGGGGGATGACCTGGTCCCTGCTCAGAAAAATGGAGGCAAAGAATTAGATAAATAGGTTAGCTTTGTCATCTGCTGAGACCAGCAGATTTTCAAGCATATCCTGCAGAGGCCCCATGTTACCTGGAATCTTCTTTTTATTCCCTATGTATTTAAAAAAGGATTTCTTGTTATCCTTGATCCAGGTTGTTAGTCCCAGTTCCATCTCTGCTTTGGCCTTCCTAACAGCCCCCTTAAACTCCTGAGCAATGGAGGTATAGTCCTCCCTTTCATTGGGTGTATGCCTCCTTCTTAGCTTTGAGATGTTTCTCGATGTTTTTGGTGAGCCATGGGGGGCTTTTGAGCACTCTTGCTCCCTTTGATGTGTGTTGGGATTGCCACCCTTTGGGCTTAGAGGATTGTCTCCTTCAGGAATGACCACTCTTCTTGGACTCCCAACTCCTTACCCCTGTGGCACCTCAGTGCCTCCCTGACTAGAGTCCTTTGCTCAATGAAATCCACCTTCCTGAAGTCCAGGGCTGCTGTTTTGCTGCAGGCCTTTGCCACCCTGCGCTGGAACCATCATGCTTCAGACTGAATGCACAGCCTTCTGATAACAACATACAGGACAGCATCTTAACCAGAGACTTTGAAAAAAGTGCATTACTCTATTTTTATGCTATTTGTAAAACCAATCAAACTATTTTGCAATGTATAGCAGGAAAGTTAAAGCCATACAGGATTATTTTAGTTAGGCATAATGTCAGCATCAGTCAATCAATCAAATAGGAGTCAAGGAGTCAGATTCTCTTTAGACACTGGTAAGACTCAGGAATAACTTAACTGAAAAAAAAATGAAGCTATTCCACATTGAGAGGGTAATTAAAATCTCACTCTTCTTGGGGTCCTTTGCGTATGTTCCTGTTGGATCTCTGTGATCTATCTAGTCATTGCCCCACCTTTCTCTAATTTCTATGAATTCCCCCTAAGCTGCCCTTCAGATTTACTTTGTTCTTGAATGATAATAGAAGGATTAGTTAATGCAGTGGTTCTTAACCTTGTCACACTCAAGGCACCCGTTGGAAAATGCCACCTCTTAGCTTTCATTTATTTTTTACTACAGAAAAAAAAATAGAATTATTCTTTTGCAAAGAATTCAGAAACACCCCAAGAGGCTCCAGATTAGTCTTGATATTTTATGAGACATTTGGGCTTATCTTGTGACTCCTGTGTAGTAGGGGTATGTCCACTTAATAGTGCTAATATTGAGCGGTACCCTGAAACAGTCTTAAAAGGATATCAAGACATCCCAGGATCCCATGGCAAATAGCAGCCTGATTGATAATCAGTAAGTCAAAGTGTCTACAAAATTGTTTCTGTTTGTGAAACTCACTGATACCATTTGGTGGCTCACATCTAACTTAATTCTAAAACCTTGAAGGCACAACATAGGGAGCGTAGCCTTTGTTTAACAAAAATGACATAGAAAATCTCATAGCTGGTTTACTAAGTCACAGGATTCCTTCTATTTTCATTTAGTTGGTACATGTCCTCACATATCTCAAAGATTAACAGCTCTAAAGGAAAAGTAACAGAGTGGCTATTTTACTTCTTTCTCCTAGGACAGATGTTTGGCAGTACAATTACTTGTGGAAAGGTGAATTGCATGCAAGTGGCACCTGGGTTCCTGTACCAATATAGAAATGTGTTTATATGTAAGGTTAAAAAAACCTAATGAATTACAGCTTCCCAATGAGTCCATTAACTAGGAAAATTAAAAATGAGTGAACTATACATTAAAATGTGCCTAGAACAGCATCAATTTTTTTCAGCCTAAAATGCTTTCTAGCCACTAAGCATCATGAGGCGAAACCTTCTGTTTTTGTTCTCTTGCTTCTTTTCCTGATTTATACTATACCTCTTTTCTAATATTAACTTCTTTGATATAACAATCTAAACCTTTCTTTTTCCATCATTTATAGCAAGATACAAAAAAAGCACTAAAAATTAGAGGACTTCATTTGAACAATGTTGCAAATGCTGACTAAGTGTATTTATGATATATATGTTTTTATAAACATTCTTGGAGAAAAAAAATCATTCACATTTGTCTCCTTAAACAAAGAAAGTCACAAATACCACTTAAGATAAGTGGATGGTTTTATATATTTTCTCTCAGCTTTGCTCAGAGAAAATTTTTCCCTAGTTGCAATGTAACATGAAGTTAGCATTTTAATAAAATCAGATGTCAGGTATGATTTCAGTTCTTTGTTCTCAGATCATGTTTGCACCCCACAAATGTGAACAGAATCAACCTTTATGGACCATTCTCTAATTTTCTATGTAATTTAAAACGATAGTAGCTAGGCTTTTTTATTATGGAAAGGTATACCAGGAGGAAGAATGAAAGATTATGGGCATGGATCCAAAAATGAAGATATTGCAGAGAATTTAACTATTTTCACCAGTTTTCACCAAAAATATTCCTTGTCAATTTTATAGACACTTGAAGATACTTAGGTACTCAGAAATGAGAGGAGTATAGAAAAAAAAATCATACAGATCAATAGAATATGTCTGAAAAACAGTAAAAACTAAAGAGGCAAACATTGTTTTTAGCCTAATAAAATTTAATACATTTGTACCTTATTTCTTTGAGAAGACCTTACCTCTAAATTTGGTTAAAAGGGTTGGAAAATGTTTCATTTATTACATTAAAATAATATTATAAATTATTAGATTTGTTACATCCCCTTATTAAAATTCTCAGGAATCTTCTTAAGTAATAGAGATTCATCCACCTACTAAATACTTACCTTGAGAATTAGTGTTAGATTTATACAGTTAAGCAAGTATACTTGGACCACAAGAAAAACAACTGAAGAAAACTTCAACACCATTGGCTATTTGCTGGTTAAATATTTTGTGTAAGGGAAACAACAACAATATAAAGACAGTCATGAAGATCCTCCTAGGGCATGTTTCTCTGTGCATTTAAGTGCAACTAAATTTACTGTGCATTAAGCTAATGCATAATAAGCAATTTTGGGCAGGTGTCTACATATGCAGAGACTTGGCACTAAATCTAGTGCCACGTCCCTCCAGCCCTGTCATGTGCTCCTAGGGCCACTAGGAGGAGCTCCAGTCTCCAGCCACATGGCTGCCAAAACTTGACAGCCATGTTGAAGCCAGAGCCAGTTGCCAGCACTTGGCAGCCATCTTGGAAACTTTGATCCCTGGCCATCCCCTTCACTGCACAGAACCTGCATGCGAAGTACAGAGGCAGCATATGGCAGCTCCTTCTTTACCCTCCCTGTCTCCCTGCATCCTAGTTGCCCCTGCCAGCAACAACCAGCACCCTGTGCTCCTGTTGGCCTAGGTGTTGGCCTGTTGGTGCCAGCACCCCCCACCCCCCGCACCCAGGCCCCAGGAGAGCCAGTGGGAGCCAGAGTACTAACTGTGAGAGGCTCTGGCTGACCCCCCTCCTCCTACACAGCCTGCTCCAGCCAACCTGTCCCACTGCCTACACCCCTGCTTATCCCCTGCCCACCCCAGCACCACTCAGAACATGCACATGGTTGAAACAAAAAAAGTTATGTCCCTAGCAACATCCACCCTCATCCCTCCCCCTTCAGTTAACAGAATTCCCTCACAACCTCAGCCAACAGAACCCCTCTGCCATCTTGCCCATCCACTAAAAATGAAAAACCCACTTACAGATAGAAAACATTGTAAATTTTCTATTTGTAAATAGCTTCTGATCCTCAGCCCCAAGGTAGGGGGCTGTGGGGGGGGGGGATTAGGGGGCAAAACCCCAGGGCAGGTGCCCAGCACCTGAGCCTTGGGATGTTCCCCCCTAGACCTGGGGCCTAAAGCAACCCCAGCAGATGCCCGCCTCATGCATGGCCAGGTCTTCAGCTATGTGGTATGGGGAAGAGCAGCTAGGCTGTGCCCAGGGGGGTGGCAGCTGCTCCAGAGTAGGGGGATGGGTCAGGGGGTCTGGTGGGCAGGAGATACTGCAGGACCTCCTGCCAGGCCCAGGTGAGGGCCTGGCATGGGGTAGCAGGTGGGATCCAGGGGCCTTGGGGGCCATGGGTGGGACCCAGGCAGTGCAGGGCATACACACAGCCACCAGGCCCAGGAAAATGTCTAGGGACTGGTGGTCTGTGTCCCCCTGCTGCTGAAACAGCTCTAGGTGCTCCCACTCCAGGGTCTCCATGTGGGCCCAATGACTGTGCCTGGTCCCGTGCCACTGCCAGGCACCAACATCCTTCACCTGCCAGACCTGCTTCTGCACTTCCCATTCCACTGCTGCCACCAGCTGCTTGACCAGGATGGTCCATTCTATAGTGTGCTGCTGGTCAGTTCCAGCAGTGGGTGGCAGTGACCCAAAGCCTGCATCCCCACTGGGGCTGGTGGGCTCTCCCTTACTGCCAGATGTTGGCCGTGAAGAGGCAAGAGACAGAAACCCATTGTGAGAGCAACATTTCAGAGATGAGATGCTCTGCACCAGGGGCCATGAGCTACCCAGCCTCACATCAGGGGTTGGCGTGCACAGGTTCCCAGGTCTAGGAAGCTGCCACCCAACCCCCACTTCCCTCCTTGTTCCATGGGTGATGGTGGCCAACTGAGTACTGTCTGCAGCCAGCCTGCCTCCCTCACCCCCTTCCTGGGGGGTGGGTGGCAGGCCAGGCTGCTTGCAGCACCTCATGCCATGGCTCCAAACCCCACTCCACTCCTTTCTCCCTATAGGCCAACTACTCTGCCATGTTTCCTCCCAGCACACAGTGCCTAGGCTCAGGGTGCGTGGGGCTCCTGGACAACTTGGGTGAGGGGTTGGTTGCATCCCTGCCCTCCCCACTTAGGGCCTTTCTGGAGAGGTGTCCCAGGGACAGCCTCCCTGCTACACCACCACTGTGCCCCAAATATGTCCCTCCTACTTGTGCCCCAGGTGGTGCATGATGAGCTGTTTGTGAAAGCTGAGGGGTGCCCCAGGTACCATGCCATGGTGCTTCTGATCCTCCTGGTGCTCCAGCCACATCTGTGCTTCTGGTTTGGGATCCTGACCTATAATGGCACAGGGGGCAAGCCCAGGCTTCCCCACAACCCCTGCTGCTTCCTGGAAGGCTACCTGTTGCAGTGCTTACATCTCTGCCTGCTGCTGCTGAGGAGAACATCGCTGCTGGTATCAATGCCTTCTTTAGTGTGTGAGCAGCCACACCCAGCTGTGGGGACACAGGCTGCTGAATAAAATTCTGAATTGTGTCCCACCTCTCTGCATGCTGGGAGGCTGGGTCAGGCATGGGGCCAAGGGAGTGCAGGCAGGCCAGGGGCGGGGAGCAGTGTCAGAGGCCAGGGCCAGGGGCAGGAGCTGGAGCTGGAGCTGGGGACTTGAAGAACCCTCCTCCAATGTGTGTTTTACCATGTCTGGGGCAGGTGAGATTGGTGACTGAGCATGGGTCTCCTCATCATTGATGGCATCTAACTGTACCCAGTATCTGCAGCTCACAGTGTATGGTAGGCCAACGCCTGGCCAAGGCCCCCTCCATGAAGGATCTGGTGCTGCTGGTGGCCAGTGTTAAATTGCTGGCTGCTCCCCATAGTGTGGTCTGCGGATACACTAAGGGCAAGCATCCACTGGAGAGGGTTCCCCAAGCTGTCAGTGGATGAATCAAACAAGAAGGAGGATAGGGTGGGGCACTGAAGGCCCAAGAGCCCCTTGTCTGCTGATGTGTCACCAGAGGGGTCAGGTGGGGTGAGTGCTTGGCCAGGCTTCCTATGCTGGTGGCACTTGCAGGGATGCAGCTTGAGTCCCACAGTGCCAAAATATGGGTCAGCTCCCACATAAAGACCATCATCTTATGATCATGACTGAATGGGTACTTGTAGTTGGCCATGACCATCCACTGTACCTGCAAGGCCTTGACCTTAATGCGGCCCTGCCACACTGACTGGGAGTGCCCTCACTCTCACATGCCACCTAACAGGACTTCATAAATGTTGGTGTTTTAGTACCCACCCAATGCAAACTGCCTCTGCACATCCACAAGGCCCCAGAGGACCAGGAAGTCACCAACCTCCTCCTGGGACCAGTTGGGGACTGGGCAGTCAGCATGGGCATGCACACAGGGGTGGGTCTGAGGCTCAGTGGGGAGAATGGTGAGGACCCCTGCTAAACCAGGTGGGGCAACTGACAACTGATGCCCAGGAAAAAGCCAACCTATTAAATAGGTACTTTGCATCAGTCTTTCATCAGTCCCATGGGACGCCCATGCCTGCTATGGGACAGGGAGATCCAGGTGATGGGGATCCCCTACCCTCCATAAGTGCTGACCTCATGAAGGAACATCTTGAGAAGCTGGATATCTTCAAGTCAGCCGGCCCTGACAATCTACACCTCAGGGTACTCAAGGAGCTGGCGAGCGTCATAGCCCAGACCCTGGCACAGATCTTTGAAAACTCCTGGCGCTCTGGTGTAGTGCCTGAAGACTGGAAGAAGGCCAATGTGGTGCCTATCTTCAAAAAAGGGAGGAGAGTGGATCCGGCTAACTATAGGCCCATTAGCCTGACTTATATCCTGGGGAAGATCTTAGAAAAGTTTATTAAGGAGGCCATCCTTGATGGACTGGCCCAGGCTAACATCCTAAGGGATAGTCAGCATGGGTTTGTTGTGGGTAGGTCTTGTTTCACCAATCTCATTTCCTTCTATGACCAGGTAATCTATCACCTGGACAAGGGAGAAGAGATTGATGTCATATAGCTTGACTTCAAAAAAGCTTTTGATCTGGTATCCCATGATCACCTCTTGGCCAAACTGGCCAGTTGTGGCCTTGGCTCCACCACGATCCACTGGCTGGGAAATTGGCTCCGTGGTTGGACCCAGAGGATTGTAATTGATGGCAGTCACTCATCGTTGTGCCCTGTGACCAGCGGGGTCCCTCAAGGCTCTGTCCTGGGACCCATACTGTTCAACATCTTCATTAATGATGTGAACATTGCAGTCAGGAGTGGACTGGCCAAGTTCGCCGATGACACCAAACTTTGGGGCAAAACATCCAAGCCAGAACACAGGCGGGTGATCCAGGCTGACCTGGACAAGCTCAGCAAATGGGCAGACGAGAACCTGATGGTGTTTAACACTGAAAAATGCAAGGTTCTCCACCTTGGGAGGAAAAACCTGCAGCATCCTTATAGGCTAGGCAGTGCTAGGTTGGTTAGCACTACAGAAGAAAGAGACTTAGGGGTCATCATTGACCACAAGATGAACGTGAGCCTGCAATGCGATGGTGCGGCTAGTAAAGCAACTAAAAAGCTGGCTTGCATCCATAGATGCTTCTCGAGCAAATCCTGGGACATCATTCTCCCCTTGTACTCGGCCTTGGTGAGGCCGCAGCTGGATTACTGCGTCCAGTTTTGGGCTCCACAATTCAAAAAGGATGTGGAGAAGCTTGAGAGTGTCCAGAGGAGAGCACGCACATGATCAGAGGTCAGGAAAACAGATCTTACGATGATAGGCTTAGAGACATGGGACTCTTTAGCCTGGAAAAGCATAGGCTCAGGGGTGATCTGATGGCCACCTATAAGTTTATCAGGGGTGACCACCAGGATCTGGGGGAACATCTGTTCACCAGAGCGCCCCAAGGGATGACGAGGTCGAACGGTCACAAACTCCTGCAAGACCATTTCAGGCTGGACATAAGGAGTAATTTCTTTACTGTCCAAGCCCCGAAGGTCTGGAACAGTCTGCCAGCGGAGGTGGTTCAAGCACCTACATTGAACACCTTCAAGAGTAAATTGGATGCTTATCTTGCTGGGATCCTATGACCCCAGCTGACTTCCTGCCCTTTGGGCAGGGGTCTGGACTCGATGATCTCCCTAGGTCCCTTCCAGCCCTGATGTCTATGAAATCTATGAAATCTATGAAATCTCATCCTGTGCCAGCTCTCTGAGCCCCTGTCCAGTTGTCCCTATATGGCAGGCCTTGGACAGTGCTTAGGGTCACTCAGCAAAGGGCACGGCCAGGTACTGGAAGCTAAGAAGCAGAGGCAATTCACCATAGCACCTGCAAAGACACACTGCTGAGGGCCAGCAGCAGCAGGGAGCAGTTTCTGTCCAGCTTCCAGAGACGGCTAAAAACTGCCCTGGGGGGATTGCGGGGCTGGGCAAGGGGTGTATTAATCTGCAACCCTTTGCAATGCTCACCTGTGGCAAAGCAGCAGCTCTTCAGAGAGGACAGGCCAGGAAAAAGCAGCCTGTGGCCTGTTCATGGGGGTACACAAGGCCTGCTGGTGTCCTGGACACAGACCAGGCTCCCTCTGCTTGTGTGAGCCTCAAGGCACAAAATGGCTGAAGTCTTTTATACCTTGTAGCTAGGGGCTGCCAGAGAGCAGTCTAGCCCTGGATCAGGAGAGACGGCCAGGCAGGAGCCTTTGGCTTGGTCTCAGTGCAGCCCCCTAGTGACTAGGCAGACAGCACTAAAGTTAGTGTTGCGTCTCATCTACACATACATTACTGTGCATTAACTAATTGTGCCTAATTTTGATATTTGCATTTTCAGGTATCAACATATAGACACTATTGGACATTTTTACTGCTCAGTAAGGGGTGTGCTTGTGTAGACATGCTTGCATACTGTGCAGTAAATTAGATTAATGCACATTACCACATCTCATGTAGATACACCCCTAGTGTTACAAAACCACTTGTGTGTGTAATGGCCTGGTTATGGGAGTAGAGAAAAAATACTGTTTAAACAGGTCAACCTCTTATTATGATTCCATGTTTTTCTTTAAAAAGAAAGCTCTCTCTAGAGCATATCCTTTAACACTCAGCTGATTGTGCATTGAAGAAGCCATGTTCAGACATTGTTATTGGAGAGAAGGTAATCTCAAAAAAGGGCCACTGCAATCCTTCCCAATAGAAGAAAATAGGGACCTTTCCTGGATTTGAGTGGGATTTTTTTAATTGTTATAAAAATCACTGCCTGTCACATCCAGGGTTCTTTTACCAGAATTAAAATATTTAAGTTTGTATACTATAAATATGGAATAAAACTATTTTCCACAATGTTGGTTTTCAGCTCATAGGATCTCTGGCTAATCAACCAAAATAAAATAAAATCATCAACAAGGTAGAATGACATATTTTAGAAGGAAAACTATTAACTTTCTTTTGAATATTTTTGATAGAAAAACCTTATTACAATGGCTCACTGGTCTTGCAAAGGGAATGTTTATAGTCCCAGCTCCTTAAAAATCCTAAAAATTGATACGCTTATTATCTTACAAATTTGCAAGGTGATTATTATTTTCAACACTTTATTTTTTATCAATCTGGCTGGATAGAGAAAAAAAATGTATCTCACTCATAGCAACCTCAAAGGTATAAGCCTTTGGCTAGACTGAGAGAAAAAGGATATTAGCTCCTTTATGGATTCTGTACTTTAAGAGGTGGTTGGGTGGAAGGGAAGGGGAAGCTAAATTGATTTCAGATAAGGTCCCTGAGCACTGGGGAAGGGTATTAAGGCTGGGTTCCTCCCACATGAATTCTCTCTTATGCTCAGATTAGTAGGGGCACAAAAGAAGAAGAGGTACATGCCATACTTACATGCAGACATAGAATCTTAAATGATTTCTTGTAATCAGCAGGATCCAGTGAGGACTGGTTGGAAATCACCCAAAGATCATCAAAGACACGGAGGCTATTAAAGAATAGTACATTATATCCAAGACTTACCTGAGGTTAGGAAAAGCTCCAGGATGTATAAAGCAGATATAAGGCCTATAATAAAGTCCTTTTCAGTTGATGACGATGTAGTCAAGGAACTCTGACTAAAGATGCACAAGATGGCAAGACAGAATGAGAACTCTGTCTCTTAGGAAAGAACATTGGCTTATTTCAAAATGGGGAGATTGTTTTCTCTTCATGGACATACTGTCAAGGGTAGCCTGATGGAGGGGACAAGACATTTTCCCAAGACCCGAAACTTGTTTTCTATTTATAAGTAAAAAAACCCCAACAAAACAAAACAAAACAAAACAAAACAAAACAAAACAGATCTATTCATATAGGAATAAATGGCAAGTCATGAATTATGAACAGCTTAAGAAGTCATCTTTTGCTCTTATATTAATATTTGAAGTTTGCTACTGATAAAAAGGTTATTCTTGGGCACCCTTCTCTGGCTGCTTTGGAGAGCTATGGCCTCCAAGAGTCTTCTCTGCAGAGCCATGGCCTCCACTATGCTTGAGAGCAGGTGCTGGGGACAATTCCAGAGTGGCTTCATAAAAGTGTTTCTGGGTTTGGAGCATGCAAGCACAATTTTGATTGCAAACACACATCAATTTCACATCCCAGGTGGTGCCCTTGGGATATGATTTTTGCACTTAATAGTCAGTTTCCTCCTCATTATCCCCATACTCAATTTATTACTAAGGGCACATTAAGAGATTAAGATTGTATTGAGTGTAGGATACCCCCTCAATCAGTGCAATGGGATATCCTTGAAGGCCTGAAAGTTATTTGAATGAATTATGCCTGGAGTTTCCATTACTGAAGCAGTTCTCATTGGAGATGGGAAACTCTCTCATCCTAGTGTCTAGGACTAACTGCCAGAATGAAGTCAAGAGAAGGGAAAGGATTATGAAGTAAAAGAAAACAGGATGTGGTCCCTGTTGACCACAGGCACTTTTTCAAGTCAGTCAGAATACGGGATTGGTGGGATGTAAGAATTAGTATTGAAAGCCAGTGAGGATAAGCCTACTTGGACGGAGCTAAACCTCTAGAACGGTGATTCCCAAACTGTGGTATGTGAACCACCGATGTTATGCGGACACCTGCAAGTGGTATGAAGAAGGCTGGGGGAAGGGGCTAGACACACCCAGAGCCTAGCAGCAGCCTGCTGCACACAGCCTGCTGAACATGGCCAGGAACATAGGACCACGTGTGAAGCAGCACCCAGTAGGAAAGTGTGTTGTGGGGAAGGAAGTGGGGGGTAGATCGAGGCCCTCACAGTGAGGAAGGAAGTGGGACTGTGGTGAATGGGGTGCTGGGGTGGGTGGTGGGATAGTCAGATCCCAGGCAGCTTGTCGAGGGGTGCAGGGGTCCCCACCATTGGGCACACCCTGGGGAGGCATGTGGATTATGTGCTCCCATGATCTGCATGTCAGGTGGAGTCAGGCTGCCCACTGCACACTGGGGTCTGTGCCCCATTGCCAGTGCCACATGAGCCTCGCGTGATTGCATGTGCCTGCCATGTGCTGGCTGTACTGCATCCTCTGCCTGCCTAGCATGGTGTACCACATGGCTCCAGAGGCAGCTGCAGTGGCAGTGGCACTAGCGTGCAGAGCACAGCAGGCATCCCACCTCTACTCTGCTCACAAATCTGGGGGGGCACTTACCCCCCAATCTTACCTGGGGTGGCTATTGTCAGGGAGGGTGTTATTAAATGTCTGAGAACCCAAATAAAGCAGGTGAGAAACAGCTTAGCTATTTAGATATTTATAGCACATGTCCAATGCAAGAACTCTATCTGAAATAGCTCTGGTTCCTTGATAAACAAGAACTGGACTCAGAAAAAACCCCCCATAATCTGAAGAGGTGGGAAAACAGGGCCAGGACTTTAATTGTTTGGCACAGTGAGGAAACTTTCTCCCTAGTCCTTTAGCCCCTCCCTCCACATCTAAAAAGGAAAAAGGATGCCAGCAATGTTTATGTACCAACTGTGGAGGGAGAGGTCTGATGGCAGACTTCTACCATGGGGAACAATTAAGGGAGGAATCATGACCTGCATTGAACAAGCTATTGCTGGATTATTCCCTGATGAGTTAAATCAATACATTGAAACCTAATTAAATCACATTACTTGTATCTTGCCTTTTTTTTCTCTGCATGTCCAAGACTACTACAAGTCTTCATAAATCTTAGGCAGTGTACAGCTATTAACATTCATTCAGATTAGCTTCACATTCTATACTGGACTATAGTTAATTTAGCACTGATTCCCCTCCTAGAGACCCAGGGTAACTGTAATATATTTTTTCCTTACAGCTTGTCCCCCCTTTACACTGGTTTCCTGTTAGTATAGTGCCATTGCCTTTAATAGAGTAACTCAATTACCTATTAGAAATAGCAGAATCAAGTTCATTTTCTTTAACTCCTAAGCCATCTAAATGACATGAATCTGAATGTCCTCATGGCTTTGGTTAAATTCAGGAGTCACTCCACTTTGCTCAGTAGGGCTAAGTACAGACAGTAAAAAAGCCAAAGGCCAAACTGAGTCAGTGAACAGAAATTCACTTTTGATTCACTTTTGATTCTGGGAATGCAGCCACATGCCTGCAGTGGCTCAGGCCAGAAGCTGGAGAGCATGCCTCCCTGCTCAGCCGGAGCAGAGGGCTTGGGCCAAGGCTACCCTGCCCGCCCTGTGATGGGAGGAGGGGTTGTGAGGGAGGTGCAAAATATCCTGGGATGCTGGGGAACTGTGAGTTAACTTGAATCTGGAGGGGATCTGGGACAGAAGTTCAATAAAATGATTTAACCTATGTCAGTTAGATCTGATATAACATCCATCCAGGTTTATCTTAAATCGTTTTTGGCCATTTGAAAGTAGCTTATGTGCATTGAACTTCTGTTGTGTTACAGATTTGAACCAGTTCTGATCACTTATATCCGTTTATATGCAATTTATATCTAACCAAGAAGGTCAAAGGGTTAAACTGCTTTAAGTTTGCTTCATTGTTCACTGAATTAAAAACCAAACAATATTCCACAAATTTAACAATTTTTTTTACTGGTTAAACATAGTTTGAAAATGACTGTATTCAGCTAATGTATAGCTATATTTTACTATAAGTGTAATACTTATTGAGATTTTACTCTTGCACAAATCCAGTCTCAAAACATATTTGAAATTATGTGTGATGAGTCTGACAGTCTGCAATGTATTCATAGCTTAAGTCAATTACACTATTAAAAATTTCACCTTGAGAGCCTCATGAAGCAGGAAGCTACCTTCCTCTCCACCATATGATATTCCAAGCTAGCCAAACAATCCAAAGTAATTGTGACTTTTTTCTTTAACCAAAATAATTTAAAAGCCCTATTAAAGTAGTTTAGGCCTATCTTCAATGTATGGGGAATATAACTTACAAGATATTTACTTAAGGAGCATATAAATAGCTCTTTTTTCAAACTTAGTTATCTAAAATATGGCATCTACATTTAACAGGTATCAAACTGTTCTATCCCAATTCACTTCAGATGGGTGAGAGCTACAAAATATGCTACTATGCTAGGTGCCTTATTTTAGAGACTGAAATTTAAAACACCAGCCATACTTTTCTGTCTTAGAATAATGTTAATGACACCAGAGAGAAAGCTTACATAAATGTGCATGCACATACACACACACAGTTCTCTTAATGTGTTCCTATACGAATAAAAATGTTTTATCCACAAACAATTGCAACTGTAAGGTTATTAATTCCCCTCAAACAATGGCCACTCTGCATAACTTTAACTGCCCAATAATTGCTGTGTTCACTTCTATCATTATCCAAACCTTAATTTTCACACAAAATAAACTAGTTAATAATAAGAAAATGTTTTTATAGTCGCTACTGAAAACAGAAATGTTTTGGTGATGGGGGGGAGACATTATGCACCTATAACTAGAGCAGGGGTAGGCAATTATTTCGGGTGGAGGGCCGCTTACCAAGTTTTGGCAAGCCACCAAGGGCTACAGGACAGACAGCCAGGGGCAGATAAATATAAATTTTCTAAATATTTTAGGGACCCTGTGGGTTGGATAGAATGGCCCGGTGGGCTGTATCTGGCCTGCGGACTGCATTGTGCCCACCCCTGAACTAGGGAAACCTTCTACTATGAAAAGTGAATGCCCCAAGCTTTCAAGCACTTTAACTGGGATAGGCATCAGCAGGAGTATAATTAGGGATGGATAAGCCAGGCACCAGCCCTAGGTGCCTATTTAGGAATGGCACCAGAATTACCCTCACAAAGTCCATGTCCTGGTAGCAAAAGCAGCCCTACAGTTAGGATGACCATCATAGAGGAGAGTTCAGCTGTCAGAGAGAAAAATAGAGGATATAAAAGATTGTATCAATAGTGGACAGAGGACAGAGTATCAGAAAACTGGAATGTCCTCTATGATGGCCACCCTACCTATAGTGCCACCCCGCCTTGGAGAAGTAGCAGCCACGTACGTGGATATACCTAGAGGAGGCAAATCACCACCACTACAACCACCACCAGCAGCTAAGGACAGTTTATGAATCTCGGGCATAGATAGATCTCCCACACAGTCCCTTGCCCTCAGTTTTGGAACTCACACCTCTCTGATACTGTCCTCACCTGTGCCCCTGTCTGCCTCCACCCCCTCCCACTCTTGGAACCCACTACTCTCTGGTGCTCTCCCTGCCACGCTTCCCCACAGGATTTGCCTAGGGGACCAACCTTGCATATTACACCTCTGGGAACAGATCTCTGTTAAAATTAGGTGGAGGTCAGAATTTCTGCAACCAGGGAAGAAATTTGCTTAGTAACTAAGACTGGTATGTCTCTACAGTGCAAGACTCTTGCACAGAGACACCTTAAACTATTTCATTAGATGGTAGCTCCTGAATGAGTAGCAGTGTAGTAATATTAGTGTAGTGCTGCATCTGGGCTAATTACCTTTGCTCAGACACTTGGTATTAATGAGAAAGAGTGAGAAACTAGCCACAGGCCTTTTAATGTCAGCATAACTGAAAGAAAGCATGCTGCAGGAAGCTTAAGTGACATATATAGAAGTGAAATGTAAGAACTTACATGTTATTGCCCATTTCTTCCTTCCATTGCAACTCTCCAGTCTTGATGGAACTCTGTAAGTATGGCCATCTTCTCATTTTTGTACTCTTTTAAATTCAGTGAAGAAGATAATGACTTTTTTTGCTGAAAGCCACCTGGGACAACCCTAGAAAAATCCAAAAATGGTTTTCTTTTATATTGACTTTTGTTTCTTTATTTCAACAGAATACCTGTGGTGTATTTTATCACTAGATTGTGAAAAAAAAACTAAATTTTTTTTTTTCCAACAGTATTCTTTTCATGAAAAGGAACGAGTGAAATAATTATCTGAATTAATAACAGTGATCCTATTTAAAATATAAATATTACATTTTGCCTCCCATGTCTGTTTAATATAATCTGTTACCCTGAAGTTGAAGTGAAAGAATCCATAGATTGTATTTTTCAATTGAAATCAATTATAAATTGATTTAGTTATTCTAGAAGGCTTGCAAAGACCTATAATCTCTAGGTAAATAATTCCATTGTGCATTTGTGGTTATTCTTTATTTTTGTTTCTAGAAAGGAGTATCTACACTGGTAAATGGACCATACCATGATTTAAGGCATTTTTTACCTTCTCTGCTGTCTAAAACTGTGGTTTTGCACTGGCTTTTTGCCTAAAAATTGCCTTCTGGAATTTTAAACCATTTGCAATAGGAGGATCTCTGTTTGATAGCTAACACTGCAGCATTTACAAAGTTCGTGGCCATTGATACTCAGTGATCAGCTTATGCTAGCTAGAATTATACGAAAAGCAGAAGAATGAGATTTTTGTAACTTACTGTAATTTTCAGACTGTGGCTAAGTACAGAGATTCAAAAACCTGAGGCAGAATTAATCAAATTCACTTGGGTTTCTGTAAGCTGAGTAGGCTAGTTTGGGAGCAAACAGAACATAGAGTCACCTTTTGCTATGGGGTTGGAGGGCAAGGGGGTACATGCAGGATGTCTGCACTGACTGAGGCCAGCAGGTTGGGGGCACTCTTGCACACCTCCCATAAGGCTCCCTGGGCTGCTGGATACTTCTATGCACAGCCAAGCAGCTGGGTAACCCCTGACTGGGTGCCAGGAAATAGAGAGCAGACCTTCCTGGGGCCCCACCATCACCAGCCACAGGCATTTGTCAAGCTTGCCCATCTCCTGTAGCCTGTTCATGCTCTCTGGGGCTGTGCCCACTTGTAGGGGGCATGGAAATTCCCTGCTATATTCCACAGACAGAAGTCTCTCAGTCTGGGGAAGGCACAGGTGAAACTTGAGATCTTCCAGATGTCTATGCAAAAGATAGTTCCTCTACAAGAAACTGAATGAACACCAGTATTCTGGCAATTTTTAGCCAGAAAGTGCTGATTCTCCTGGTAGTACTGTAATGTCTACATATGGCTATGGTTTGTACAACTTCAATTTATTCTCCTGTTTGCATCTGAGTTGTTATACAACCTTTGCTAAATGATCACATACTATTATTTCCTGTAGGACCTCTTCCCAATCACTAGAGGATGGTCCTTACCTGTAGGTAAATAGGAGTTCTATAGTAAAAAGGCTGTCATATATGAGACCCTTAATTCATTTTTTGAAGGACTCAAGATGTAGCTACTAGAAAGAAGATTATCTACTAGTTCAGGTAGCTAGATAATGCCCTGTTAGGTGTTATGCAATGCTAGAAAAAAAGGCACTTGAAATAGAGTTTCCTGAGGTAGTCATCAGCTGTAAGTCAACAGTAAGTCAACTTGTACAATTCCATGCTAACCTGACCCCAAGACAGCAAGTGTCTCTTGACTGCAAGAAAACAACTCCAGTACAATCACGGCAAAAGTCCCTGGCTGTATTCATGTCCAAGGCCAAAGGATGTGTCCTCCTAACTTTGTGATGAATCAGGCTCAAAGTTTTGTGAGTGAAAGCCAGATTCTGATAAGATACAATTATTAGGAACTATAATAGTTTATTTTCCTCATATCTACTTGGCCACTTGAAATACTCTATATCTATTAGAACTGGTTACTCAGTGAGTTGCTTTGTGAGGTGAAGTAGCTATTAGTCATTGCTGGCCTCACAGAAGCTTCCCTTAAAAATAGCATTCAAAATGTCACACGTCAAGATAAACGTAACTTCTATAACTTCTCATAGCCACAGTGGTTATACTTGTCCAAGACATTCACAAATAAATGACTTCAGCCACAAGTGTATCAAAGGAGTCCTGCAAGACTGGCAGAATATACTGTGAACATAAAGTAAAACTATACATGTATTGGAATTAGCAGTTCCAACAGAAAACCACTTTAGAGTGACAAATAAAGTTTCAATATATTTACATATTTCACAGCAGTCAGTTTTTCTTACAATGAACTACCGTCAGTATAGCTAGTACTTACTTGCAGTGAACCTTTGTTATTAGGGGACCTGAATGTAGTTTCTAGTCTGTGATTCCCCAACTACAAATATGATATGGGACACCTCTTGATCAGCCACAAAACAATCTCTTTTGTTTTTGCATGCCATATAATCTCACCATCCTGGATTCTTGGTTGAGAAGGTTATGTACTCATGGATAGACATTACTCTCCATTGGCACTGGACAAAACATATCCATTTGAATGAAGCAGGCATCATATCACTGTACAAAGCTAAAGGTCAATGTTCTGATTGACACTGTCAGTTTCAAGAAACATTTTGGCCCATGATCTTGCCAGAATTGAGTCACTCCTGGCTAATTAGCACTAGTCCCTCTGGGTTGTGGGCAGACATGTCATGGGCCAGGAATCAAGATGCTGCCCCAAGTCAGAAGGAGTGAACATAATCTAGGGAGAAGTCAGGTCAGGAAGCCAGGAGACCAGGCAGAGAGCAGAGTTAAGATTAAGTTAATCATGGAAGCCAGAAGATAAAACTATGAGCAGTGAAATAGTCTGGAATCACATTTCCCTTTCCTGCTCAGGAACTTATCTGTGGGAAGAGAAGGGTTAGCTGACCCCAACCAGCCACTCTGGTGACAGGGAGTGTGGAGAGTTCTAGGCCCTAATGCAGCCTTCAGACCAGCCTTGTCTGGGTGGTAGCCTGGTTTGAGTCACCATTTGAGGTGTCCAGATTCAAGGCCATGGAGTGAAATGCCAAAACCATTCAGTTTCAGTACAGGTTGATCAACCATGGATGCTGACCCCATGAGTACAGTCACAGAGATACTGAAAATTAAGCTGTACCTTACATGTTACAAGTTGTCAATATAAACTCTTGCTTCAATTCTGCTATCAGAGTAGCCAGACTATAACCTCCAGAATAGTCTTCCAAATTTTATATCTAGCCTATAGTTTGATAAAAGAACTGAGGTGAGCTAACCATCCCAATTGTTCAAAGTACATATGGCATCCAGGAACATTTCATCCTTGGCTCAGTAGTATGCTATTGTGCCATACACAGGATCTCAGAATAGATGGCATAGATTCCAGGAATAACCACTGGCCATATAACCTTCATATTCCTCAACTACGTGGATGAAATGGCTTTTTTTGGTGAGTCAGTGAAACACTTGGTTTTGCACTTGGATGCTTTCAAATAAAAAATGCCCCACCTGGTCTCTCATTCTCTTGCACGAAGACCAAGGTTCAGAATCTGCCAACTGGACAAGTCTTACAGAATGGTCATTCCACTAAGGGATTAGAAGGATGTAGTTATACACACTTCAAGCAGTGTTCTTCTGCTGGGTATTTACCAAATGTGCTTCAAATGACTATTATATCTCTATCTGTGAATTAATGTCATGTGAAAATACAACCTGTATCTTTTCATGAAAATCAGCATCTCCAGGACTTTTTTTTTACCTGGACTTCTACATGAAACTAAGGTTTGGATGTTAGAAGTGGTGACTTAAAGATGCCACAAGTAATTAACCTAATTACCAACATAATTTCTTAGTACAGAGTGGTAATACAGATATTAAGCTTGCTACAGGGCTTAAAGGCAATTCTTAATCAGACATCTCTGTCACAGGGCACTTAGGTGCCTGCTCCTAAAAGAGAAAAAACTGCCTGGGAAGAGCCTAAAGAGCCAGACAGAAGCCCAGGTGCAGGTTGCTGTGGAAACCAGCTAATGACAAAATTAGCCTGCACCTGCACCTGCTCAGCCCTGGGCCCATATAAACCCCAGGATGGGGACTAGAAGGCAGTTGTATGCTGGTGGCCAAGGGAGAAAAAGCCCTCCTTGAGTAAGTGAAGGGAGAAGGCGTGACTGGGTTCTGCTCTGGATGATGTAGAGGGGCTGAGAACACCTTATGTAGCTTGTGTTATGTTATAGCCAAGGGGCTTATGTTTTGGTTGTTGTTTTATAAGACCGGTGGATTGGGTAAGGCTATTTAGGGAAGGAGGAGGCCTCATTGGGGGCCCACTGCAGGTGGGGACCCTGGTGACAGAGAGGGTGTGGCTCCGGAGTGGTGAGTCAGGTTCCGGAGTGGTGAGAGACGCGCGGGTGAAAGCCTGCTGCGCTCCTGCTCCCCTGAAGCCCCCCAGAAACCCCCTCAGCAGCCACAGAGCCCCCTGCCAACCCCCAGCACAGCCGGAGGTAGGTGGCTCATGGTGGGAAGGGGTTAACTCCTCGCTCCCTGGGAGGAGGCGGCTGCATGGAGCTGGGCCGGGTCAAGCCCCCACCCAGAGCCCTACTTGGCCCAGCACCCAGGGAAAGAGAAGAGAAGGAGGGGGTACTCACCAGTCCCCCTCCTGTAGGGCAGGGCCCCCCTGGCCTGAGAAATCAGCTTTCCCCGTTGGCAGGCCCACTGCGCATGCACACAGTTTAAAAGGGCCATCCAAACAGGGAAAAAAAAGCTCAGTCAGGCTCCGGAGTGGTGAGAGACGCGCGGGTGAAAGCCCGCTGCATCCCCCACTCTCCCAAAGCCCCCCAGACACCCCCTCAGCAGCCGCAGAGCCCCCTGCCAACCCCCAGCACAGCCGGAGGTAAGTGGGCTCATGGTGAGAAGGGGTTAACTCCTCGCTCCCTGGGAGGAGGTGGCTGCGTGGAGCAGGGCCGGGTCAAGCCCCCGCCCAGAACCCTACTTGGCCCAGCCCCCCAGGGAGCCAAGGGACCGGAGCGGCATGAACAGGCTGCAGAAACAGGAGCTTGAGTTACCGTGGAGTTCGCACAGGAGAGGCTGTGGGAGGGCACGAGACCCTGCCTGCGAACCCCACAGAGTAGTCAGTCCCAGCCGTAGCCAGCCTATCAGAGGCACGACATGAAGGCGCACGCGCTGCACCCTGAGGGTCCCCTTGGGCTCTGCGGCCACCCTATTGGGCACCTCAGAGATGGCCACCCAGACAGAGCCCATGGTTCCGGGCTCCACGCAGATGGAGACCCTGGCTCTTGGCTGTGGGGGCTGCCTGTCCTACCGCCAGGCCCTTCTCCCCCGGGAGCCACAGGGTAGAGCACCGTCTCCCTCCAGGACTAAGGAGGACTCTGGGACCTCCTGCTCTGCCCAGTCAGGGGTATGGACCAAGGTGGTCAAGGGCCCTAAGGCCTGCCGCACCAAGGCCCCTCCCTCGCCGGAGCTTAGCAATAGGTTCACACCTCTTGCAGACCCAGCAGAGCCTGCTCAGTTGCCAGGTCCCGCAGGAAACCCAGGCTCAACCACAGCTACTGCTCCCCGCTCTCCCCAAGACAAAATGAAAGGTGTTTGTTGTGGGAGACTCCATCCTGCGGGGCACTGAGGGGGCAATCTGCTGCTCCGACCCCTTAGCCCGGGAAGTCTGCTGCTTCCCGGGCACCCGCATCTGAGACATTGCGGAGAGGATCCCAGAGCTCCTCCGGCCCACAGACCACTATCCCATGCTCTTGATTCATGTGGGCACCAATGACATGGCTCGGAGCACCCCCAGCCAGGTCATGAGGTGCTACAGGGAGTTGAGAGTGGGGCTTAGCGGTCTGGGAGCTCAGGTGGTGTTTTTGTTGATCCTCCCAGTCTCGGGCTATGGGCTGAGGAGGGAGAGGAGGATCCATGCAGTGAACCAAAGGCTGTGGAGCTGGTGTCATCGGGAAGGCTTTGGCTTCCATGACCACAGCCCGCTCTTTGGCGAGAGAGGCAGTGAGCTTATGGGAAGAGATGGCCTCCACCTCTCCCCCCTGGGGAGGAGGCTCTTCTCAGCCAGGCTGGCTGACCTGCTCCACCGGGATGGGGGGACTACTGCCACTTCTGGCCCACTAAGCAACCCTTGCAAAGCTAGCAGACCAAGGCACTTAAGGGAGCCCACTCCTGCCCCAGCCCTGGCACAATCTGTGGGCAAGGCAAGAGCCCCCAAGGGCACGCTTGTCTGCCTGTACACTAATGCCAGAAGCCTGGGGAACAAGCAGGACGAGCTCGTCCTCCTCCTCAGTGCAAAGAACAATGACATCATTGGGATAACGGAGACCGGGTGGGACTCCACCCATGACTGGACCATGGGTATAGAGGGCTATACCCTGTGCAGGAGGGATCGTGTTGACAAAAGGGGCGGAGGTGTAGCTCTCTATGTGAAGGAAAGCTACATGTCCCTGCAAGCTGATGTTGGTGACCAGCATGGACAGCTAGAGACCCTCTGGGTAAAAATTCGTGGGGAATACAGCACAGGGGACACAACGGTGGGAGTCTACTACAGACCTCCCACTCAAAGTCCTGAGCTTGACAAGGAGTTCGTTCGGGAACTGACAGAGGCCGCTTGCTCCAGGACCTTGGTTGTCATGGGTGACTTGAATTACCTGGACATCTCATGGGAAGATCACTCAGCAAAATCTGAGTGGTCGCAAAGCTTTTTCTCGTGCGCGGATGACCTCTACCTGACTCAAGAAGTCTATGGGCCAATGAGAGGTAAAGTGCTGCTCGACCTGGTACTGGGTACGTGGGACGACCTAAATGGTGACCTAGTGATCAATGGGAAGCTGGGTGACAGCGACCATGAGCTGATCACCTTCACCATCCACCATAAAGCTGGCAAGTCAGTCAGCAACACAGAAGTCCTTGACTTCAGAAAAGCCAACTTTGACAAGCTCAAGAGGCTTGTTGGTCAGGCCCTTAGGGACCATGACCCCAGGGAGAGTTCAAGAAGAGTGGCTGCTTCTCAAGGAAGCGATCCTCAATGCACAAGCTAAATATATTCCAACACTGAGGAAAGGCAGCAAGAAGGCACAGCAGCCCTCCTGGCTCTCCAGGGACCTAGCGGACCTCCTACAGCTAAAAAGGAAAGCCTAAAAAGGATGGAGGACAGGATTCACCTCCAAGGAGGATTATTATGCGCTGGTCCAGTCCTGCAGGGAGCAAACCAGGAAAGCCAAGGCTGCAACTGAACTCCAACTAGCTTCAAACATTAAGGACAACAAAAAGTCCTTTTTCAGATATGTGGGGAGCCAGAGGAAAAGCAAGGGCAACGTTGGACCCCTGCTAAACCACATGGGGCAACTGACAACTGATGCCTAGGAAAAAGCCAAACTACTAAAGAGGTACTTTTGTGTCAGTCTTTCATCAGTCCCATGGGATGCCCTTGCCTGCTATGGGACCGGGAGATCTGGGTGATGGGGATCCTCTACCCTCCATAAATGCTGACCTCGTGAAGGAACACCTTGGGAAGCTGGATACCTTCAAGTCAGCCGGCCCTGACAATCTGCACCCCAGGGTACTCAAGGAGCTGGCGTGTGTCATAGCCCAGCCCCTGGCACGGATCTTTGAAAACTCCTGGCACTCTGGTGTAGTGCCTGAAGACTGGAAGAAGGCCAATGTGGTGCCGATCTTCAAGAAAGGGAGGAGAGTGGATCCGGCTAACTATAGGCCCATTAGCCTGACTTCTATCCTGGGGAAGATCTTAGAAAAGTTTATTAAGGAGGCCATCCTTGATGGACTGGCCCAGGCTAACATCCTAAGGGATAGCCAGCATGGGTTTGTTATGGGTAGGTCTTGTTTCACCAATCTCATTTCCTTCTATGACCAGGTGACCTTACACCTGGATGAAAGAGAAGAGATTGATGTCATATATCTTGACTTCAGAATAGCTTTTGATCTGGTATCCCATTGTCACCTTTTTGCCAGACTGGCCAGTCGTGGCCTTGGCTCCACCACGATCCACTGGCTGGGAAATTGGCTCCGTGTTCGGACCCAGAGGATTGTAATTGATGGCAGTCACTCATCGTGGTGCCCCGTGACCTGGCTCTGTCCTGGGACCCATAGTGTTCAACATCTTCATTAATGATGTGGACATTGGAGTCAGGAGTGGACTGGCCAAGTTTGCCGATGACACCAAACTTTAGGGCAAAGCATCCACGCCAGAAGATAGGTGAGTGATCCAGGCTGACCTGGATGAGCTCAGCAAATGGATGGATGAGAACCTCATGGTGTTTAACACTGAAAAATGCAAGGTTCTCCACCCTGGGAGAAAAAACCTGCAGCATCCTTATAGGTCTGGCAGTGCTACGTTGGATAGCACTACAGAAGAAAGAGACTTAGGGGTCATCATTGACCACAAGATGAACATGAGCCTCCAATGCGATGCTGCAGCTAGTAAAGTGACCAAAACGCTGGCTTGCATCCATATTTGCTTCTCGAGCAAATCCCGGGACGTCATTCTCCCCTTGTACTCGGCCTTGGTGAGACCGCAGCTGGAGTACTGCGTCCAGTTTTGGGCTCCACAATTCAAAAAGGATGTGGAGAAGCTTGAGAGAGTCCAGAGGAGAGCCACGCGCATGATCAGAGGTCAGGAAAACAGATCTTACGATGACAGGCTGAGAGCCATGGGACTCTTTAGCCTGGAAAAGCGCAGGCTCGGGGTGATCTGACGGCCACCTATAAGTTTATCAGGGATGACCACCAGGATCTGGGGGAACGTTTGTTCACCAGAGCGCCCCAAGGGATGATGAGGTCGAACGGTCATAAACTCCTGCAAATCCGTTTCAGGCTGGACATAAGGAGTAATTTCTTTACTGTCCGAGCCCCCAAGGTCTGGAACAGTCTGTCATCGGAGGTGGTTCAAGCACCTACGTTGAACACCTTCAAGAGTAAATTGGATGCTTATCTTGCTGGGATCCTATGACCCCAGCTGACTTCCTGCCCTTTGGGCAGGGGGCTGGACTCGAAGATCTCCCGAGGTCCCTTCCAGCCCTGATGTCTATGAAATCTATGAATTTTGGGGGTGTAGACCCCAGTACTGAGGGGCACAGAGACAAGTTTACGGAGAACCCAGTGAGGATTAGGGGTGGAATTATAATGAGGCCTATGCAAGACAATGCCAGTACCATCTGTGAGGCTTGGGATGTGGTAAAGGGGCAGTTGGATCCACACATCTAGCCCATAAGGCTAGGATGCCATGAAATACCTATTGTAAAGCAAGATGCATAATGTGTCCGGGAACCCACGCGGTTCAGAGGCTCTTTCAAACTGTGCCCAAGATGACTTAAAGACAGCCTCCCTATTTTTATATTTTCCATCAAAGATGTGGCAGGAGAGAACTGAGGGTGCCTATTGGGCTAAATTGAGAGCCTTAGAAGATCATGGCCATCCTTGAGGACCCCATCCCATGACAATCTCTTACATTTTAAAGATATTGCATGCTTGGATTAATTCATCTTTCCACATAAGAGCCTGAAATTTTTCCATTGACATGAGATCAGACAGACATTTCTGTTACAGACCTGTTTGAAGGCTTGTAGTCAGGCTTGCCTATCTTGGATTTGTCTAATGTTGAACAACTCTCCTGCTACTGTCAATGATACTTGAGATGAGACCATGTTCTGAGGTCATTGTAATCAATGCAATATACCTGAGCCAAATAGGCAAATTGGAGAAGACAAGTTGTAGGAGTGCTGAGCATGCACAACTATAGCTGAATTTGGAGGAGCTGCACTTTAAGAAAAGTGCTATATAGTAGCTAGTAATCTGAAAGATCAGAACCAAGGAATCTTGGACTGTATACCAAAAATTAATATTATTTTTTTGTTCCTTAACACAGTGGCATCTGTAAAATTGTGCTTATATTGCAAAAATAAGAATTGTATATTCAGACACTGGACAGTGCATAGTCAAAAAGGTAGGAGACACTAGATGCAAATAAGTAGAATACTGATCATTTTTTTTAAGTAGGCAAAGACTACATTGAATGATATGTGAATTGTGCGGGGGGGTGGCAAGGACACAATACGTAGTTAAAGAATGTAATGGTGATATGCAAATTATGGCTGTTTAGGTAGGCAACCTATATTTTAGCATTCCTGTATCTCTGAATTGACTTCTTGTATCTTTAATAATATCTATGGACATAATCTTTGCTGGAATGTACTAGCCACATCAAATAAATAATAACTCCTACATTTACTGCTAATAAAATAATAATCACCATGGCTGAGACTTTCTTCAAAGTGGTCTGATTTCCCTGTATAGTAGCTGTTTGTTGATATGTTTTTATTGAGAGTAAGTGGCTTTTCATATTAGACAGAGGTGAACAGCTGTAGCCCTAAAGTGGTCTATTTTCAGTTTACTATTCATTACATACTTTTCAGTTTTGGTTGGTAGGTCTTAAACTTCATAGAGTTATACATACTTATGTTTGCACACATCCATATGTAATTTATTTACTGAAATATAAGATGACCATGAATATAAGACCCCCTTCTCCCCAAATAACTGGATTCTATATGTGCAAAAATTATAAGCTGTCAGAGGTTAGCCTTGAATTTGTCACCCCACAAAATGCTACAGCAGGAAAACATAAACCGGGGGTTGGATGCTCCTTTGCCCTCTGCCCACCTCCAAACTTCTTCCCCCTATATCCCCTTCTCCCCTCTCTTTGCTCTCAGGCCCTGCTCTCCATAAGCACAAAAGTGGGTGACCAATTGAAGAACACTCATCGTGTTTTGAAATGCACATACTAATTTACATACAGGCAAATTATTATGAGTATCCATAGCCTTAGCTCATTCAGAATTGCTGTATTGTACTTTTTTTTTTTTTTTTTTTTTTTAATGCTGCAAGTTTTAGCACAGGTATTCAATAAATATACTTTTGAGCAGCACTTTGGCACCTACTTATATATAGCAGATACTGTGCATAATATTAGTCTAAAGCAAAAAAAAAGGGCCCTTAAGTTACCATATAGTTCATTGGGCTGGACCCCACTAGAGTCAACAACATTTCATGCCATGGTAACCCCATAACTCAGCACTATTCCGTGTGTGTGTGTGTGTGTGTGTATTCCAGATACCACCCGCTGCACCCACAAAGCATCCATGGGCTATTTTAGCCCCTCACTGATGACTGGAATGAGGTATTCTTCTCATGAGTCCTGGGATCTTTCAAAAATGTATATGCAGATGAGAGCCAGGACAACCTGGTCCAGATCCAAGTCATGGAGGGCAGAGCCACAATATTGATATGATACAGGCTGGTGGTGGGGAGGGGGAAGAGAGATTCTGTGTGAACTGTTTAGAAATCCATTTGGTGAATCATGCCATATATTTAAGACGGTTGGGAAAAATGGGAATTGTTGGAAATGATAAAGAAAGGAACAGCTCAGCTTTAGGAGTGAAGAGGAAGTCAAAATGGGTTCAGTGTAGTGGTTCACCATGACTAGAAAAAGAGTTGGTGCTGAGGGGGACTGAACTTAATGGGCATTACTATATATCTTATACAAATATGCTGCACTAACATATCCTTGTGATAGGTTTGCCAATATGGGTCATGTGTTTTATAGTCATGTTCAGTGTTGGCAGCATTTAATCAACTTCATAGTTGGTTCCCATTATTGAACACATGCTGCTTTTGGCAGCAGTGTAATGTGAGACAATGTATTTAATAAGGTTTATTTGTATGTAAATGTAAGACAAAGAACTTTTCTTTCCCATGCTATTTGTGGGGAAAAGTCTTGTCTTATATTTGAGTAAATTTGGTGTGTGGGGGGAGGAGGGGAGTTTCTAATTTTTAATTAATCTGCCTCAACCCTGTTCACTCCCCTATTTTATTTGTTTTCTAAGGTTAACATTGTTGAATACTCTTAGAGCACAAATTTTACATGCATGATTAGATACTCACAAGAAAAAAATACTAGAAAGCTGATTATAGGAATTACCATCAGCAATCAGAGAACTAACCAATGCTACATAACTTAGAAGAGCAATCTTAACTAAATCACATCAATTCAAACTGTAGATAGAAAGCCATTGGATAAACAAGATTTATAGGGAAAATTAATCTGAGAAAAATTCTGAAGAATGGATTTGAGAAAACAAAGATCCATTGTAGATGTTCTGTAATGATTAAAAGAGGCTAAAATTTCCTCCAGAACTTGAATAAGTTATTTGGCAAATACATATCTCACACAAGTTATTTGCTGCTCTCTAAAATGTAGATAAACAGAACCAATATAAAAAAGTACCTTTTAGAGATCTCTTACACCAGCTGATAAAATCAATTCTTTATCTGATTCAAAACTGGACAGGACAATTCTAATTTTAATAAACTTCCCTGAAATTATATGCTTGAATGGTTAGAAAAACTGGTACTACTTACAACAGTTGCTGGTATAGAAGAGTGAATGACACACTGATGAATCCTATATTACTTAATGGTTTTAAAACTAAATATAAAGGAGAGATACCCAACCTAGCTGAAAACTTGTGCTTAGTTCAGATACTGGAGGCAGTCCAGTTACTCAGCCTGTAACAGGAAACCCTAGCCCTGTTATTAGAAAGTTTTAATGAAAGATTTTTCAGAGCGCAGCCTGTAGGCAGAGTTGGAGTTAAAGAATAGCCAGTCAGCTGACTGGGCCCATCTCATGACCAGGACTCAGACCAGAACTATATAAGCCATGAGATGACCTAGCTAAGACTCGGGAGCTAGGAGCAGCGGGGAGAGAAAGGACACAGGCACATGTGTGTCTTACACACACGTATGCCCCCTTACCGGACCCGGAGCGGAGGCAAGAGCAGCAGAGGCAAGCAGAACAACAGTGGGGGAAGCAGCAGCTGATCCCCCTCAGGTAGGTGGGGCAGAGGGACTGATGCAGCTGAGCTGGATCCGGAGGAGAAGCCCCCCGGATCCCTCTTAGTGGAGCCGGTAGGGAGCCGTGCTCCTGAGCCATGCAAACATAGCGCACAAACAGGCGTGGGCTGGGGGGACTGTCCCCCAAGCCAGGTAGCACCCCCGGAGTTAACCCTCGGGGAGCAGGCGCTGGAGGTGCCGAGTCCCCCCAACGGGGGAGTGCAGGGGGGCAGGATCACTGGCAGGAACTTCCTGTGAGTCCGGAGCGCCTGATTGGTGGATAGAGCAGCGGCAGGAAATTCAAACCGTGGCCTTTAAAAGCCGTGGTTTGATGCAGGTTCCAGCACTCGGGAACTAGGAGCAGCAGGGAGAGGAAGGACACAGGCACACGTGTGTCTTACACACACGTGTGCCCCCTTAATGGAACCGAAGTGGAGGCGAGAGCAGCAGAGGCGAGCGGAGCAGCATTGGGGCAGCAGCAGTTGATCCCCCTAAGGTAAGTGGGGCAGAGGGACCGATGCAGCTGAGCTGGATCTGAAGGGGAAGCCCCTCAGATCCCTCTTAGCTGAGCCGGTAGGGAGCTGCTCTCCCGAGCCACATGAACAGAGCGTGCAAACAGGCACGGTCTGTAAGAGCGTGCTGGCATTTCCACCAGCGTTCGCACCGGAGGGTGAGCAGGAGGGGCCCAGAGGTTGACTCCTGCTAGTGCGGGGCAAAGGAACCGAACTAAGCTAGAAACTCAGCAACTCCTACGATGGTGTTGACACGGAGTGCTGCCAAGGCCCCTGCCTGAGGGGCGCGGCTTTCCCGGGGCTTGTCTGAGGCCTCCACCCAGATGAAGCCCATGGGGGGGCTGGTGTCCCCCAACCCCCTGACCTGCAGGAGCTGCCCAGCAAGACCTGGGGGGGCAGGGACTGGGGATCCCCACACCTGTTCTGCAGGCGCCCACCTTAGGGCCCTGGAGGCACAGGTGAGGGAGCTCCAGGAGGAGGTTAGCAGGCTGAGGGGAATCAGGGAGGCAGAGGAGGAAATTGACAGATATTTTCTTTCCCTGCAGGGTTGTACGACCAAGGAGGATGCACCTCAAGAAGAGCCCTCCACTGCTAAGTGGCAGACGGTCACCTCCTGTGCCAGGGCTCCTCGAAACACAGCAGCACCAGTTCCTCCAGTCCGGCTCGAGAACAGGTACGAAGCCTTGGCAGCCCAGGAGGAGGAGGAAGGAGAGGACAAAACCGTGGAGGTGGCAACTCCATGCTCACTGCGTCCCATGCAAGCTGAAGGAGACAAGCAGGCCAGGAAGAGGAAGTGTCGCGTGATTGTCATTGGTGACTCCATCCTGAGAGGTACGGAGGGCCCCATCTGTTGCCAGTACCCCTCAGCACGCAAGGTATACTGCCTACTTGGAGCGAGGATTCAGGACATGAAAGGGATGCTCCAAACCGTAATCCTGCCCACCGATTATTACCCCATTGTCCTAGTCCATGTGGACACTAATGATGCAGCCAGGAGAAACCCTGATCACCTGATGGACGACTACCACGCTCTTGGGTGCATGCTGAAGGAGATGGGCGCACAGGTGATTTTCTCTTCTATCCTGCCAGTGAGTGGACAAGGTGGTCGGCATGAAACGTGCATCGCGGAGACCAACTGGCAGCTACAGGAATGGTGCTTTGAGGAGGGCTATGGCTTCCTCAGCCACGACCGGCACATAACGACGAGAGACATGCTGGGATGGGATGGGCTCCACCTTTCCCCTAAAGGTAAACATGTGTTCTCTTCTAGGTTGGCGGACCTCCTCTGGCAGGCTTTAAACTAGGCTCATCGGGGGGAAGGCATAGATGAGGATGGAGGAAACATCAGACTGCCAGACCAAACAGCACCCACAACTACAGCCCAGCCCAAACCAACGTGCGAAGCGAATAAACAGGTAAGAGATAAGGGCCAGGGTAATGCTGGGACTAGAGTGTCAGTACACACACCCACAGGAGGCCTCAAATGCCTCTACACAAATGCTCGTAGTATGGGTAACAAGCAGGAGGAACTCACCCTCCTGCTGGCTGACACCAGTCTGGACATAGTGGGGATTACGGAAACGTGGTGGGACTCAATGCATGATTGAGCAGTGAATGTCAAGGGCTATAGGCTGTACAGGAGGGACAGGATAGGAAAGAGAGGTGGGGGTGTGGCACTCTACATTAAGGAGGAATACACATCCTCGTTAATTAGCAAGGAGTCAGGGGAGGGGCAATCTGAAGTGCTTTGGATTAGAGTACAAGGCAGTCAAGGGGAAAGAGACTTAACAGTGGGAGTCTACTACAGACCTCCCAACCAGGGAGAAGAGCTTGACCAGGAATTCTTGGGTCACTGATAGTCATGGGGGACCTGAACTTCCTGGACCTCTGCTGGGAAGAGCAGTCAGCCAGGTCTGAATGCTCACGTAGGTTCTTAGAGAGAGTGCAGGACCTCCGTCTAACCCAGGAGGTGCACAGCCCCACCTGGGGAGATGCCTTGTTGGACCTAGTGCTGGCCATGGGTGATGACCTGGTGAGGGGGCTGCCGGTGCTCGACCACCTGGGCGACATCGATCATCACCTGCTGGAATTCACCATCCAGCACAAGGTGGCAAAGGCATGCAGTAAGGCAGCGGCCCGAGATTTTACGAGGGAAAACATCAGCAAGCTAAGGAGGATAGTTGGAGAAGCGCTGAAGGTCCCAGAGGGGAGGGGAGCCAGGTGTCCAAGGACAGTGGCCGCTCCTTTAGGGGACGATCCTCCAAGCCCAAAGGAAGGTAATCCCAACCAGGATCAAAGGGAGCAGGAGAGCACACAAGCCTCCGTGGCTCACCAAAAGCATCTGGGAATGTCTCCTTGCTAAAAAGGAGGCTTGCACCCAATGGAAAGAAGGGGTCATCTCCAGGGAGGACTATTCTGTAGTTCCTCGGGGATGTAGGTGGGTAGTTAGGAAGGCCAAGGCAGAGATGGAACTGGGACTAGCTTCCCAGATTAAGGACAATAAGAAGTCCTTTTTTAAATACCTAGGGGGTAAAAAGAAGGTCCCGGGTAATGTGGGCCCTTGCAGGACGCGTTGGAAAATTTGGTCATCACACAAGATGGCAAAGCTAACATGTTTAATGATTTCTTTGCCTCTCTCTTCCTAAGTAGGGACCCAGAACAGCCACCTCCCTGCTGGGCCCCCCTCAGGGCCTGGGGGAGGCATACCTGGGCCAAGGGTTAGCGAGGATTTAGTTAGGGAGCTTCTGGAGGGCCTGGATGATTCAGGTCAGCCGGTCCAGATGATCTCCACCCTAGAGTTCTAAAGGAATTGGCCGAGGTCATTGAAAGACCCATGGCATGGCTTTACAAGCACTCGTGGTGCTCAGGAGTGGTGCCGGAGGACTGGAAGAGGGCCAACATGGTTCCCATCTTCAAAAAAGGGAGGAAGGAGGACCCAGGAAACTATAGGCTGGCTAGTCTTACCTCGATCCTAGGCAAGCTGTTCGAGAAAATTATTCTGGCACACATCCAGGAGGGGCCAGCAGGGGACTGCATGCTTAGGGCCAACCAACCTGGGTTCATCAGTGGCAGGTCCTGTCAGACCAACCTGGTGGCCTTTTACAATCAGATCACCAGATCATTAGATGCAGGGGTAGCAGTGGACATAGTCTTTCTGGACTTCGAGAAGGCTTTTGACACTGTCTCTCACCCCGTTCTCATTAAGAAACTGGGGGCTCTGGTGTAGACACCCACACAGTCAAATGGGTCGCCAACTGGCTGGGAGGCCACACCCAGAGGGTGGTAGTGGATGGGACCTTCTTAACCTGGAATGACGTGGGCAGTGGGGTTCTGCAGGGCTCGGTCCTCGGGCCCACACTGTTCAACATCTTCTTCATCAGTGATTTGGATGAGGGGGTAAAAAACACCGTGTTCAAATTGATGACACTAAGATGTGGGGGGACGTGGGCACACTGGAGGGATGCAACAGGCTACAATCAGACCTAGACAGGTTACAAGGGTGGGCGGATGAGAATAGGATGGGTTTCAACACAGACAAGTGCAAGGTGATGCACCTGGGGAGGAACAAACGGCACCATACCTACAGGTTAGGGAACTCCCCTCTTGTCAGCACAGAGGAGGAAAGGGATCTGGGGGTCATCATTGACTCCAAGATGAACATGGGCCGGCAGTGTGGGGAGGCAGTTAGGAAGGCCAACCACACCTTGGCATGCATCCACAGATGCATCTCGAGCAGGTCCAAAGAGGTCTTCCTCTATGTGGCACTGGTCAGGCCACAGCTGGAGTATTACGTCCAGTTCTGGATGCCACACTTTAAGAGGGATGTGAACAGCATGGAGAGGGTCCAGAGGAGGGCCACTCGTATGATCAGGGGACAACAGGGCAGGCCCTATGAGGACACGCTATGGGACCTGAACCTGTTCAGCCTCCAAAAGAGAAGGCTGAGGGGGGATCTTGTGGCCTGTTATAAACTAGTCAGGGGGGATCAGCTGACACTGGGGGAGTCACTGTTCCCCCGAGCACCGCCAGGAGTGACCAGGAATAATGGTCACAAGCTGGCAGAGGGTAGGTTTAGGTTAGATATTAGGAGGCGCTACTTCACGGTCAGGGCGGCTGTGGTCTGGAGCCAACTTCCAAGAAAAGTGGTGCAGGTTCCTACCCTGGGGGTTTTTAAGAGGAGGTTAAAGGAACACCTTGCTGAGGTCGTTTGACCCCAGTGCTCTTTCCTGCCATGGCAGGGGGTCGGACTAGATGATCTGCTCAGGTCCCTTCCGACCCTTGAAACTATTAAACTATGAAACTATGGCTAGCCCTGAATGTTGTGGAGTGTGGGGCTTCTGAATGCCCAGGAGACTGGAAGAAAAAAGCTCTTCAGACCAGTGGAGAGAAGAGAGTGACCTAGAGAAAAAGAGATGTTTGGTGAGCAGTCACACCGCCTGTCTTGTTTTTTCTTGTTATGTTATAGCCTGGGGCTTAGTGTTTATGATGCAGTTTAAAACCAGTGGCTTTGGTTCTGACTATAAGTGGCAGTTTCAGAAGTCTCATTAGTGCCCAAGAATGTGCCAGAAGCAGGTTCAAGGCCTGAGCTTTTGTTGAGCCCAGCAGGGAGGGGGTCATAGTGCAGGGACCTGGCATTAGAAGGGTACAGCTATGCTGGGGATGGGGGCCAGAAGCCTGGCCTAGAGCAGTAAGCCGTGGCTACAGGACCAACGGGAGAAGAGTGGTGGAAGTCAGGAAGGCTAAAATCCTGACACAAGGGAAAAGAAAGGCCTATAGTGGCCTGGAGATCCATTTTGGAGAAGCAAATTCTGTGATGCATGGGGCATGGTGTAGGGATGGTATGGAGCCATGCAATTACTCCTTAAGGGAGGAGCTTTATACCCCCAGGTGTAGCATGAACTGAACTAATGTAGCTGATGTTAACATAGACTGTAATAGTAGTGAAACGTAACCATGTTAGTCTTGCCCTGTAAGCAACTTGAAAACTCAATTTTGTATCCTTCTGCTTGACATTAGTTAATGAACTCTGCATAGCCTTTATGTATGAGTGTGTGTAAAAGGGTTAATTGTGAAAGAATGGCATAAAGATGGGAGAATAAGATTTAACTGTTTATGTCAGCAGCCAGGCACCGAATGTAAGTTACCAGTCAGTAAACTAATTAATAAATGGTTGAAGAATCCCTTTTAGGCCTAGGGAACAAACATAACAAGGACAAAGAATGCACCCATCCTTCCAGATGGGCAGCAAGAACACTCCAGGGTGAAGACAAAAGAAGAACAACAGCAAAAACAAAAGCTAGGTATGGAAAAACACCAAAGCACTGAAAAAAAGGATGCCAATCCCTATAAAAGAACACTGTGAAAATGCCACATTGGGTAAGTCTTTTTCTCTACTGCTGTTTCATTGGAGCACAGATGCATCTGTTCACCCCACTCCAGCTGTTAGCTTCAAATATGCTATCTTCAAATCACCATCATCTACTCAATAAGCCTGGGTTGGCCACCCTGGGCTGATATTAAGCAACTATTGCTGGTAACTGTATCTGGTGTATGTGTGGATAGAATAGTTGTTTTGTGTATGTGTATGCCTGTGTGTAAAGTTGTGTATAATGATTTTTCTGTGGTTGTATAAATGGTGTGTCCAAACCTCTATGTCTAACTCATGTAATCAATAAATGCAGCATCCTGCCTTTTCCCCCTTTTTAGAGCCTCGCTTGTGATTTAAGCAACTGGCAATATAAGTAACACAGGTGTTCTTTAGGGTAAGACCAGATCTGGAAAGCCCTGGGGAAGCCTCCCCTTTGAGAATGAGAAGGAACATCAAAATGTGGCAGGTGAGTGAGGGACAGACTGCTCCCAGAGTAAGCTGAAGAAAAGGGGGATTCTGGGGTGCCTCCAGGGTGTTTTGACTGACTTTGGTATGGCACTCAGACTGGGCAGAACTTTCTGCTGTATAACAAATTTATCCTATCCCAAAACTTGTTATGTTCAGGTGTCTCCATTCTACATGGTAGTCAACAGTTCAGACCCCAAAGACCAGATTTATTTACCTTTACTGTAACACCTAGCTACATGAGTAGCCCCGCTAAATTTCAGTGACTCTATTCTCCCCATATCATTTAATAGAAATATGCCACAGGCTACCCTGAAACATTTAATCTAAATAGCTGTCTCACAAATTGCATGTTCTTACCTGGCATGAGCAAGTACCAGTGTAAAAGAATTTTTTCCTGATACCAGACCTTCAGGATTAAGTCCCAAAGATGAGGTATTTAAATATGCTAAGAGTACTAAAGAGCTCTGAAAACACAGATTGCAGGTTTCATGCTCAATTCCACATTAATTACCACTGAAACTCCTAGTTATATCAAGAGGATCTTTGTGTGTGCAAAGAATGCAGAATCAATCCTTGATGTAATGTTTAAGGGAACATTAGTCAATTGCAACGTATTAAAAGTAGGTTTGGGTTACTACTTCTTTCCCCGAGTCTTTTCTCCAAAAATATTTGGACTGACAATCACTTTTTACTGCTTTCAGAATACAAGCCCCCCCCCCCACATTGCTACTACTTCGAAATTACACACACACACACACACACACACACACACACACACACAATACAAAATGAGGCTGTGTAAAGATGATTCAAGTAGGTTAACGTGAAGTTAGATTGCATTAAAAATAGCCACCCCATCTAACTTTATCCACCCAAGTACAAACCATATACTAGTTATTTGGATCTGTGCAGAAGTTCAGAATAGTTAATCAGTGCAAAAATGGCTGACTCAATCTAAGTTAAGTGCACCTTCGAGGTGCTCTAACTTAGTTTAGGTCCAGTGAGACTGATCTAATTGAACTTTCGTATAGTTCCCAGGCCTGGGAAAGCCCAGCTGCTGGGCCCAACTCTGGGGCTGCACTTTTCCTACCAGCCCTCTTGCAACTGTGCTATTTTTAGCCACTTGCCTGACTAACCTACTCAAATAAACCAGCTAGCCTCCCCCACAAATCCACCAAACCCTGCATCCCATAAGTTACTCCCATTGTTGGTTTTATCCATGCCAGGAGCTGAGAAATTAAGTCAGGGTGGGAGGAGGGGTGGAAAGGATAGGGGTACATTTATGGGGAGGGGGTTTGTTTGGGGGATAGGGGGAGTCAGGGAGCTAAAAATAACCCCTTTCCCCAGGGGTGGGAGGAAAGAGCCCTTTTATCCTCCCAAACCTACCCACAGATCTTGTGAGATGCCAACCTGTTCCTGGCAAATCTTCCCAGACCCAAGCAACCCCCTTGTAGTCCCTGCCTACACCACCAATCCTCTGTGTGGACTCTGCCTGCCCCCCCAATCCACCTGATCCCACCAGCACTAGCCCTCCCATTTCAACTTTGCTTAGATTGGATAGCTATTTTGAATACAATCTAACCTTCCCCTAAACTCGCCAAATGTCTCTACACAGCCCCTAAGTGCAAAGAGAACAGGGATATTATAAATTGTTTTTGAATGCAGAAGGTAAATTAGCTGAAAATTTTAAATCTCTAATTTATAGTAGTCTGAAGTATTACTTGCAACATGTAAGAAACAATATTCAAATAAGGTATGATTTCTTTAGTTGATAGTACTCCTGTAAGTGTGTTACCTAGTGCAAATGGACAAGTCCTGATCAATTGTTACAAAGGTATCTAATAAGAAGTAGTCATTTGCACATTTCAGCACTATAGTACCGAAATGTACAAATGGTGATTTTCATTTCTGAGCCAAATCTCCTTAGAAATGGAAGCCATCTTCTTCAGCCTAACAGAAGAATGATGATCTGCAAGATGAGCGTTAAAAAAAAAAAAACTGTCTTAAAAAAATACTAACCCCTTGAAACTTTCACTAACTGCGACTTGAGAAGTAGATTAAAGGTTTAAAGTTTTCAAACAATTTAAAGGAACAGATGAGAAAGGAGAAAAAAAAAACATCTCTCTCCAGAAAGGAAGGAACTTTTTAGAAAAAAAGAAAAAAAATGAAAAGCTAGCACAACCTAATACAAAATGTCCTAAAATACATTGTCATTAAAACTCATTAAAAGCAAAGTGAACCTGAAGCTTCCCTCCTTCTTTTACTGTCATTAATAGTAAAGAGAAAAGAAAGAAAAATAGATACAACAAACAAGAGACAAAACAGTGTTTATGATGTGCCAATAAGTATAAACATCGACTTGAAATTAAAATGTCAGATTACAGAAGAATGATAATGACAATAATAACAACAATAAAAATAAACATAAAACCAAAACAAATGAGGAATTGGACACAATGGAAAAACTCAACTGACACTGTTAATATGAGCCAAGATTGTGCTTTGATTTTCAGGGAGGTAATAAGCCTCCGCCTTCTTTATTTCTATTTTTAATTTCTAATAAATAATATCACAACTTTCTTTCAGTCTGGCATAGATTGCTACATCTCTAAAGGATTTTAATAGGGTTTCTTTTCATACAGGCCAAGCAGTCACAAGTGGAACCAGTTTTACCATGGTTGAGCATATATTTAAAAGTGAAAAGAAGTCTCTCTTCATAAGCATGGATGCAAGCAGAATGATATTTGCTAGAGTATGTTAATAACTAGCTTCCTGACCCCATACCTAATGTCAGAAGGTTTTGTTTGAACTGATTCACTATGTTTGAATATATGAAATGACATATGTCTGAACCCAGAAGGCTGTACAGCAAACAATGCCTTGTCATATGATATGACATATGTCTGCACCCAAGCTATAAAGCCTCCCCATTAATAAGGGCTCCTTTGACATAACAGATGAGCTCTCTATTTACATGCTACCTTTAAAAGAACCTATTCTGCTTCTTTAAACTCATTTATTGCAATGGGAAGACAACAACAATTCCCCAAACATTAGAGATCACTTTATGCCATTTCCTTTTTCTCCTCCCTATTTTGTATAGTGTATCATTGAAAAGCAATCAATGTAAGATTTGATATGTTTCAATATTATGCATAACAAGTACAGTGATTATGATTGCCTGACAGGTGTCATATAAAGGCCCTGTCTTTTTCAGTAAAACATTATGCAGCAGATTTTCTTTTCTTTTTTCTTTTGGTAACACGCACATGAATCAATGTCCCTAATGATACTCTGTAGCTTCCCCCATACAAAAAGAACTAAGGTGTCAGGTATTCTAAACAACATTAAGTGATTCATTATATTTACACTGAGTATCAAAGTACAGACTGGATCTAAATATACTAAAGACTGAAGAAGGAGGAGTGTCTGATCAATATGGGTAAAAGGTACATCTAATAATAGTGGACTATGCCATATAAATAGCTAAACCAAAATGCATCACTTATAGTCCTTATGGGAAATTGAAAACAAGTAAAATTTTCTTCTTATATTGCTGCACTTTTAACAGAGTGCTCAGGTCTATGCTATGTGTGCAGAGGTCTATGCTATTACATTTCCACCCTATCTCCATATAGACACTTGTAGGTTCCCTCTACCCATTATATGTATTACACAATTAATTACCAGGTAATCTGAGCAATTGATTTAAACCATCTACACATGTAAATTTGCAATCACACCCTAAAAAGGTCCAACCATGTAAAAAATTACTGCTTGAAAATTCTAATATTATAAAAGCCTTAATCTGTCTGTCTGTCCATCCATAATGCTTTATTCACACTCTGATTGGCTGACTGAAACAGTGTTGGGACAGGAGGTGGTGGCACGATGGAGTGCTGCCATGATGTCAGGGACACAGGGGATGGAGTGGGGGAGGCGAGGCCAGCTCTCCTAGCCTCGTCCCCCTTGCCCTGCTCCCTGCAGGTGGCAATGATGGAGCGGGGGGGCAAAACCACCAAAGCTGGCCTAACCCTCCCCTTGCTCCTTGGAGGTGGTGGCAGTGTTGCAGGGGGAAGCAGGGTTGGGATGCTGTTGGGGGTTGAGGCCACCGGCCATGGCCTCGGCCCACCCACCCCACCCTCTGTCATTGCTGCCTGCAGGGCTGATGTGGGTTGACATGGCAGTGGTGGGGGGAGAAGCAGGTGTGCTGAGGTGGCAGTAGGCAGCAAAGAGTGGAACCAGGCCAACGCAGTGGTGGGGGGGAGGAGGAGCAGGACCAAGTTGGGTGGGGGGAGCAGAGGGCCCATCCTGACATGGGGAGGGGAGGGGCAGGCCTCTACCCCCCTACCTTGGGCCCAGGCCCACTGGTCCCCCCATGTCAGCCCTGAGCCTGGTCCTCCCATCTTCCCACTGCCATAGTGTCAGCCTGGGCCCACTGCTGCCCACTCACTCCTCGTGGTGGGCCAGCTTCTCCATGTCCTTGGGCCCATTTCTTTGTGCATCAGGCCCAGGCCCACTCCACCCCTTCTGCCACCACTCCGGCGGGGAGGGAAGAAGTAGGTCTGGACCCCAAGCAGGAAGAGGGAAGGGGAAAGTGGGCCAAGATGGGGGTGCGGCACGGGTTTCTGTTACTATCCACTCCCCGCATCATCCTTTGGCTAGTGTGTAATAACTTTATAGCTGGTTCCTATCTAGCTTGAATGTGCACATTTAGCTGAGTGTGACTCTGCAGCTGGGAACTCTGTCAGCTGACTGGGCTCCTAGCAAGAGGGGTAAATGAAGAGAAGTCAGGGCTGGAGGTCCCACAGCTGACAGGACTCTCATCCCCAGCAATGCTCTGGGTCCCAGAAGCATCCCATAGAGGGATTAATTGCTCAGGTGCTGCAATCTCCCAGCTCGGGGGGGAAGGGAAGATGTCAGATGCCCCCACACCTGGAACCCCATCAGCTAAGGGGGCTCCAATTGCAGAGGTCTGCTTCTTGCTGATGGAGTGGGGGGTAGAGAAGGGAGGGAACCAGGATTGCCCCACTCCTCCTGCACTGGCAATAAAATGTAATGGTATGTAATCTATCTCACAATCACATCTTCTGCCATGTATGTAAGGCATGCCAGGAGGCACAGTTGTGGCAATTGCACATAGATACCCACTGAGCTTTATCTGTCCATGTAGAAGGGTCCATACCCTTCAAACATCCAATAGTAAAGATTCTGCTATGAAAGACACGAAATAGTAGAAGCCTTTTGGAATACATGCATTACAATAACACATGGCACATTCTCTGAGACACAATTCTGCTAACCACTTCTCTTTATCCAGTAGCAACAAATAAGTTTGGATGTAAATTACTAGTTTTCTGATGTAGTAAATTAGCAATGGCATTGCTTCTGTATAGTAGGCTTGTGGCAAAACCTAAATTATGTCAGGTTGTAATGTTCCATCTCTGAGTCCTATTGTAGGGAAAGAGAGCCACAATATGACAATTGAACTGCTCCTCCCCTGGGGATTATCAGCCCCTAAAGGATTACTTTCCTCTGGGCACTGAGCTACAGCCCACCCACATCCAAAGGTGCAATAAACCAAGATTCATTCAGTCACCAGTTAGGTTAAACAACTTATATTAAGAAAAAGTCTAAAGAACAGCCTGTAACAGAGTAATATCAAGAACAGTGTCAAACAAACAGAAACCAGTAAGAATATACATATACAAAACTACAACAACTTCAGCTCACAATAAAGTAGTGACTCATCCTGTCACTGCTTTCTTCCCCTCAAGGATGATACAGAGCTGGTGAGGATTTCTAAGCCTTTTCTCCTTGCCTTGGGTAATCGGACCTTACTTATTCAGGGTAAGGTGACATGTTACCAAATCTTCAGTAGTAGGATATGTGGATGGTCACTCAGGATCACCTCTTCTCAGAGTAAGATTCCTCAAGAGCCAAATCCACATATCAATCAATCCACAATAACAATAATCCATCATTCCCTCAGATCCATGATGTAGTCCAATCAATATAAGATGTGAACCATGAACCATCTTGTTCAGATGTACAATCTCACTCAAAATCTCCTCATTCTCAAAGTTGCAATGAAATTGCCTCATAAAGACTCTCTGTACCTGTCTGTGGCAGAACACAAGTTGTGCCTGCTACTTTAAGAGGTTTAGGCAGGCTGTAGAGCAGCCAGCAGGTGTGAGCAGGACCATTTAGGCAGTCACGTGACTGAAAGGGGGACACCTGACTGGATGATGGCTGGGCAGCTATGGTATAAGCCTGCACTAGGAGCTGAGCTGGTAATTACATCTATGGAGATCAGTGGAGAACAGCTTCCAAATATCTGGAAGCTACAGTAGGAAATATGGGGATGGAGGATGTTCCTAATGTTCCTGGGTAAGACCTGAAACTGCACCCTGCTGAGGTTGGATTACGTGGTGGGGCTGCCTGTGGCAGGGCAGTCTCCAGGAAATGCCACACTTGAGGCTTCCCAATGAAAGGCCTCATTTCCCACTCCCTTGTGGGTACCCGATGGAGGAGAAAGCCTAGAGGAGCACACTCCAACAGAAAAGCACTGAACCCAGGTCCAGTGAGGGAGGTCTGAGGCAGGGTCCAGGCCCATTGAGTGGGTCTTGAGACAGGGACCAAGGCCCACTGAGTGGGGCCTAAGGCCCAAGGGATATAAGGCCGAGGAGCCCAGTGAGGGGTGGAGTAGTAGCCCAGTGAGGTGCAAAGAGGGACCTAGAGAAGGGACCAGAAGGCCAAGACCCACATAGTTGGGCCTGAGGTGAAATCTGGGCTATAGGTCAAGTGCCATCCAGAAAAGGGGCTGGGAGAGTTATGGGTGATTTGGATGCTATCTGCAAGGCATGGGATAGCATTGTCTTTGGGGAGGTTCATAGCTATGTATTTGGCCCAAGGCATCAGGGCAACAAATGGGCAACCTCCCTCATGTTAACAAGTATTATTGTAACATCAAAGTCATGGCAGCCAAGGCAGGGTGGACTGCCCTAGACAGGGGGTGGATCAATGATGTGCACAGCCTGAGTAGAGCTTGTAGTTGCCCCCCTCCTGCCACACTGACTCTCGGGTACCTTTTATACCACACACCTGTCAATTGCTGTCACTCAAAATATTAACCAATCACAAAGCTGTGCACACATCTCATCCACCTTTTCACTCATCACACTCACTCTGCACCCAGCACTTAATCCATCAAGTAACACTTTACCTCATGTAGCTTTCCCACCAAGGATTTTAAACACTTCACATGTCCCATAGATACATTATTGATGTAGAAAGTTGAGATGTTCTGGAAACCTCATACCTCTAGTCAAAGTGTGCATGCTCAGGAGGGAGTTAAGGCCAGGAATCCATCTCCAACACTATGTAGTGCCTTCTTGTCCCAAGTTTTCAAAGGTTTTGTTCATGTTCCAATCACAAGAAGCCAAGTAAACTTCCAGCGATCCCTTGCTTTCCAAGAAAGAGAGAAAGGAAAAAGATAGAATCATAGAATCATAGAGTCGGAAGGGACCTAGACAGATCATCTATTCTGACCCCCTGCTATGGGCAAAGGAGCACTGGGGGTGGCAGAGGTCATAAGACCCCAGCCAGGTGCCTATCCAGTCTCCTTTTGAAGATTTCCAGGGAAGGTGAGAGCATACCTCTCTTGGAAGCCTATTCCAGGCTCTGGCCACCCTTACCATGAAATATTTCTTCCTAATATCTAACCTAAACCTATCCTCCCTCAGCTTGTGGCCATTGTTCCTGGTGACTCCAAGGGGGGCCCTGGTGAACAGACTTTCCCCGAGTCCCTGATGCTGGCCCCTGATAAGGTTGTAGGAAGCCACTAGATCCCCCCTCAGTCTCCTCTTGCAGAGAAGGAAGAGATTCAGGTCCCTCCGCCTCTCCTCATAGGGCTGGTCACGGAGGCCCTCAACCATACGAGTGGCCCTCCTCTGGACCCTCTCCAGGTTCTCCACATCCTTCTTGAAATGTGATGCCCAGAATTGGACACAGTTCTGCCTGACCAGCGCTGCATAGGGGGGGAGCAAGACCTCTCTGGACCTGTTAGTGATGCCCATGTTGATGTATGACAGGGTGCGGTTGGCTCTGCCTATGGCTTCATCGCATCGGCGACTCATTCATCCTGGAGTCAATCCTGACTCCAAGATCCCTCTCTGCCTCTGTGCTGCTGAGAGAGTCAGCCCTTAACCTATAACCATAACGCTGGTTCCCTCTTCCCAGGTGCAGCAACCTGTACTTGTCCTTGTTGAACTGCATCCTGTTCAGATCCGCCCACTTCTCTAACCTATCCAGGTCTGCCTGGATGTGGTCCCTGCTTGCTGGTGCATTCACTTTACCCCACAGCTTGGTGTCATCAGCGAACTTGAACAGGGTGCACTCCACACCCTCGTCCAGGTCGCTAATGAAGATATTGAATAGCACCGACCCAAGGACCGAGCCCTGGGGGACTCCGCTGCCCACACCCTCCCAGGTTGACATCGACCCATCCACCACCACCCTCTGGGTGCACCCCTGAAGCCAGTTTGCCACCCATGTGACCGCACATTCGTCAATGCCACAGTCCCTCAGCTTGCCAACCAGAATTGGGTGGGACACTGTCAAAGGCCTTCTGGAAGTCCAAGAAGATGACATCGACTTCCTCCTTCACATCTAAGCTCTTTGTTACCTGGTCATAGAAAGAGACCAGGTTAGTCAGGCAGGATAAGCCTGGCACAAACCTGTGTTGGTTACCCCTCAACATCACTTCCCCTGCAGGGCTCTCACAAATGTGGCCCATGATAATTTTTTCAAAGACCCTCCCCAGGATAGAAGTGAGGCTGGCCTGTAGTTGCCAGGCTCTTCCTTCCTCTCCTTCTTGAAAATAGGGACTACATTGGCCCTTTCCCAGTCCTCAGGGACTTGGGCCGAGCACCAGGAGTCCTTGAACAGCCATGCCAATGGCTCCGCGATGAGACCAGCCAATTCCCTCAGCACCCACAGATGAAGGTCATCCGGGCCCGCTGACTTGGACATTCCTAAGCCCTCCAGGTTATCCTTAACTAGGTCTGAACTAAAAGTCAGGGGACTCACATCCTTCCTGGGCCTCTCTATGCTATCACCCAAGAGAACCCCATTGTCAGCAGACAGGAACAGGGAGGGAAAGAACTTGTTGAAGAGTTCTGCCTTCTTTCATGCATCCGTCACCAACTGCCCTGCCCTGCCTCGTAGGGATCCAATGCTATCCCAAGACTTCTTCTTGCTACCTATATACTTGAAAAAGGACTTTTTGTTATCCTTAATCCCAGAAGCTAATCTGAGCTCTAGTGCTGCTTAGCATTCCGTACCAAATCCCTACAAGCTTGGGTCAGGGAGGTGTACTCCTCCATTGTCCCTGCCGCCTGCTTCCACAGCCAGTACACTTTTTTCTTTGCCCTCAGGCCAGCCTGGATATCTGCACTCAGCCATGAAGATTCCTTGGACCCTTTTCCCACCTTCCTGTGCATAGAAATTGCATCCAGCTGCGCCCCAAGGATAGCCTCCTTGAGGAAGGACCACCTTTCCTGGACCCCTATACTAACTACACCTTGGGCTCCGAGTGCCTCCCTGACTACTGCCCTGAGCACATCGAAGTTGGCTTTCCTAAAGTCAAGCATTTGCACTGTGCTAGTTACCCTCCCCACCTTTCTCTGAATAGCAAACTGGATCATTTCATGATCACTGTCCCCTAGCCTCCCTTGTACTAGCACTTCCCCCACCATGTCATCCCCGGAGGCTAACACCAGATCCAGTATGGCGTTTCCCCTAGTGGTGATGAGTACCTCCTGCACAAGGTGTAGGTCCTGTACGCACATCAGGAACCTTCATGAGTGGCTAGACCTGGCTGACTGCTCCTCCCAGTTGATATCAGGGTAATTCATATCACCCATGACCACAACATCCTTTACATGCACGGCCTCCCCAGGCTGCCTGGAAAATTCCAGATCCAGCTCTTCCTCCTGATGTGGTGACCTGTAGTAAACCCCTACCACCAGATCCCTCTCCCCCCGCCCTCCTTGAAGTTTGACTCACAGGGTCTCAGTTAAGCCTTCCTATGGTCCCATTTGAAAGGTAGAACTGGTATACTGTTCCCTAACATAGAGCGCAACCCCCTCACCTTTTTTCTCCTTCCTATCTCCTCTAAACAACCTATAGCCCTCTATGTCTACTGCCCAGTCAAAAGTTTCATCCCACCATGTCTCCACTAGGCCAACCAGGTCAATTTTACTACTTGCAAGCAGGAGAGCAAGCTCCTCCTGCTTGTTCCCCATGCTTCTTGCATTAGTGAAGAGACACCTTAATCCCCCTGAGAGAGCCCTGGGTACTCCCCCTTCCTGAGAGACAACTGTTTCCTTGGTATATACCTGAACTCTTACCTGGGCAGGTCCTACACCTGGTTGAGTTTTCTCTTACTCCTGTGGACCCCCACCCCCTGACGAACTAGTTTAAAGCCCGCCGGAGGACGTCAACTAGCCTGTAAGAAAACAAACTCTAGAGCTGCTCAAACTCTAAAATATAATGGAGACAGAAGTGAAGAGAAAATATAAAACAAATTTAACAAGCAATACGTATACATATAGTTGAAGTCAACTCTCTGTTTAGTTATAATTTGATACCTAACAGACTGCCAGTTTCTAAACTATTTGAAGCATTCCGTGTTGGATTTATATTGTTCTAGTGTCAAAGTGTCAATAAGTCAAGGGGTCCTAAGTTAAATGAGCTACTGAAATTAAAATATATTACACCATTATTTTACCTTTCTCAATCACACTTGTCATCTTAAAAACTACCAACTTTATTTGACAACACCTATTTTCTGTAAGCCAATGCTTTGATTATCATTAATTGTTTTGCCTCTTACATTCTTTGTTGATCAAGTCCTGAATCAGACACTTCAATATTTCACCAGGGACTGAAATCAGATAGGTCTATAATTACTTATAATAATGTTCATTTTTCTTTTAGTTCACTAGAACTTTGTTGGTGTGCCGACACTTATTAAAAATCAGTATAACAGGATCTTATACAGATGCAGGGAGGCTTCTCTGGTGCACTGTAATTACAGTGCATGGGAGCAGACTCAATTAATTGAGTCTGCTGGAGTGTGGTAATTACCACTGGGGTTCGTGGTAGTGTGGAGACTGTGCCCAGGGGCGTGGCAGGAGCTTGGAGCTTGGATGGGTGAGATGTGAATGTGAGGGAGGGTGGGGGGATGTGGGAGCCCCCACACACTTCCCCACTTAGTGCACAGCCCTGGCCAAAGGCAGCAGCAGCAGGTGGAGGTGCTTGGGATGCTCATGCCCAGCAGAGGCACTGTTACAGGTGGCATGAGGCTCTTGCCACCACTTCACATGGTGATGAAGAGCACAACCCAGCCAGCCCAGTTCTATCATGCAGGGCTCCCCACAGCACTTGTGCAGCTGCCACACTTGTGAACCACCAGAAGAAGCCCAGTGTGATGGAGCTGGCTGCCTTCACTTCTTTCTTCCATGCAGCTCCCGGGACTCTGGGGAAGCTGGGGCCAGGACTCCCCCCCATTTCCAGTGGAGTCTTGTAACCTGCACAGCAGGAAGCAGCAAAGGCAGCTCTCTCCATTATGCTGGCTTTCCCCTAGTGGGGCGTAAGCATGTGATCTGCACATGCACCATGGAGAGCCCTGCATGGTAGAGGTGGGCCAGACTGGTTGCACTCCTTGCCACCACATACAGCACTGGCTGGAGCTGCATGCTACCTGTGGCAGTGCCTACACCAGACACAAATGTCCCAAATGCTCCCATGTGCTGATGATGCTTCTGCCACTGGTGGGGACTCTGCACCATGACGGGGAGTGTGGAGGGGTCTCCTCACACCTCTCTCATACTCCACACACCCACTCCATGCCCCCACAACTTCCCCACATATACACACACCCCAACATACCTTATTCCCTCCACACACAGCCATATTGCTTCACCATCCCCCCACAACCACTCCCACCATACACATATACCCACCCCAACTACATCCCACACACCTCCCATGCACAATATACAAAAGTAAGAGTCTATTTTTAACTATTATGTAATCATCTCCATATAAACTATGCAAACACAAACTATGTCAAAAATATATTTTGTAATATCATTAAAATATGTTATAGTAGGTGTTTGACTTTTAGAACATGATTTTTTTTCTGGTTCCAAGATGACAACACTTCCATCCCCAAAAGAGCATTTCTGGGGAGCAAGAGGAGGGACTTCTTGTGGCAAAGGTGAGGAGTTAGGGACAGGATTTCTGATCAGAAAATGGCAACCGGGGTGGATCACCTGCCAAGGGGAGGCGCTAACCTCACAATCCTTGATAGCTCACCAAAACTCATTAAGTGACTGTTCAGTCGAAATAAGTTACCACCCCTCTTATATTGAAACTCCTCCTCATTGTTTTTACTCAGCTGATCATGGATTTCCCCTTTTACTCTTTATTTCCCTTATCAACATTCTATAAATGTCTAGGTTCTCATTTATATCCACTGCTCTTTTGCCACTTCTTATAGACTGTTCCTTTTTAAGCTAGGTTAGTCAAGCTCATTTTAACTTCAGTTTTAAGAAACTGACCTTATTCATTCAACATGAAGTTTTAAGAAAGGCAGCTTTTGCCCACCATCCCAATCCTATCTCCCATCTAGTTCTTGGTGCTAGTTCAGATACACACCCTGTCATAAAAATCATCCAGCAGGCTCATCCAATGTTGCTTTAAGTTCTCAATAATGACCTGCAGGAGGCAAAACTGGTCATCTGCTGAGGAGATCAAGCAATCTCATCTCTTTATTTGTGTCATAATGCACCATGTGAGTCAGAAGAGGTAGGAGGAGAAAAGAAAACAAGGTGGGAATGCAGGCAGCAGTTTTCATCACAGATACAACTTGTATTCTCTTCCTACATTGTTAGTTTATCAGGAAGTCCACATTCATATAGTTATTTTAGTTTGGTCTCTTCACACTTTGTTCCTGTTGATTTAGTTTAAGTGCTCCGGCTTCAAAAATTAAGTGCATTGCTTATGGTCAGCTGAAATTTAATAAAATGTAAAATTAGAGAGTTTATTTTTTTCATATCTGCAAATTAACAAAATATATTAGATCCAAGGTAAGCTGTACAACTCATCAGCAGCTTAGTATCCCTGCTACAGTGAACCTGGAAATATCCCTCAACCTTAAGGTTCTGAAGATTCTATTTGTGTAGTAATCTCCTGATAATTAGAAATGAAATAAAAGAGCAAAATCTTTACCTGAAAATAAGTACATGATAATATACTCTTGGTAGCATTTTTCTCCTTCTCTTGTTATGGTCAACTTTGTTCTTTGCCCTGAATTAGGTGTTGAAAGAAAAAAGTACAGGTTGTTAAGGTTAAGGCTGAAGTACAGTCAGTGAAGGACAAAGCCCCAGGGTATTGTAAACAACATCTGAGCAAATACAGTTGTTGATTAATGAATACTGCAGGCCACCAAAGCCTATTTTAAAAAGAGAAAGCTACTTTGTGGGCTAGTATATGAAAAGTTAGTTCACCCACACAGTATTTCAAATGATCCTCAAGGTGTTCTGGATACATTATTTTAATTACTGTAATTGTCCTGGCAGTGCCTGATGAAGGGAGCTTCAGCCCACAAATGCTGGTGCTACATATGTATATATGTATGTATATGTACACTTTGGTAAGTCTATAAGGTGCAAATCTATACTGCTTTCCATTTGCCCTGCTTGCCAAGATGGACCTAAAGATACTATTAGCTAATTGCCAGGCAACTGAATTTTAGAAACTGCCATTTTTCAAATGTTATGCCTGGCATTTCTTTGATCGCATTTCTGATTTCTCAATGGAAAAAAGTTCAAGCTCTATAAAGCAATAATTGTTGTTCCTCAAACAGTTCAACCCAAATATATTCCCATAAGTGGGAGCTGAATGTCAGAAGAGTGTTGTATAGATATGTTAATTAGAGAAAACTATCTTTAACAGTCCAGCAGATTTAACATTGAAAGTCATTACCTACTGGGAACTCAAGCAGAAATTTCTTAAAATGATAGCAAATTCTATGTTACATTATATTTCTCTTTTAAAGGTTACTTCCTAGCTAGGAAATGTCTAATTGCTCCATCTGCCAACCCTACAGCACTGCAGTACTGTCAAGAGTGCCATATGTGGATAAGTCAGCCTGTTGCCCTATTTATCGCACGTGTGTGTGTATGTGTGTGTGTCTAAAATATATAAATTACCCTGTGGAACCTGTAAGTTGAAATATTAGTATCGTTCAATAGATCTTGAAATACATTAGCAGTGTTTATTTTTCTGTTCCCTGAATTAAATTGACTTAGTGCTGAACAGTTAATAAGAGCCCTGAAATTCAGAAAGCTTAAGACAACATGGCCAGTTAACTCCTGTTGTCATAGTAAACAGCATATGCATGACATCTATTTATGCTGTATAGTTTCTGGCTATTCCCAGTTCTAACCTCTCTTCTAAAAACTCATACATCTACATGAACCAAATTTTATTCTGATGTAGACCCAATAGAAACGCACTTCAGTCAAAATGTGCACACTTCTAAATAAACACAGGTCTGGCCCAAAATATTTCTGACATTTGAATATTTTTATAGTACTGGCAGTGAAAGGCCAGGGCTACCAAGAAAAAAAAATCAATCTAGGAAGCAAGACTAATTTAATTCATCTTCAAGTTGGCTTGTTTCTTTCTGCTACAAGTAGATTTAATCATGTTGTTTAAAATTACAGGGTGTTTGCAGAGCCTCTGTGTTTTCCTTAAGGTTTGCATATATTTGTATGAAGGAGAGGAAAGAAACTGATGAAACATTTGTGTGTATCAACTATTCATTAAATCTACTAGTTTTGTTTCAAGTCAAGCTATCAGAAGGGAAAAGTTACATCAGAAATAAGGAGCTCTAGTATCAGGCTTTTTTAAGAGCACACGTAGCTTTTATTCAGTCTCCAGTTCTTTTTATTCCTGGCAGCTGCTTTACTGCAACTGAAGAGCCATTCCCAAAACATAATCTTTACAGAAAAAAAATGATGTAATTTATTGACAGTCTCCAATACTACATTAGAAGTCAAAATTTAATAAAGCCATTTGTTCTACATAAATGTTACCTTCTTTTAAATGAAGAGCTATAACCTAAGGCAGCAAGTTAATACATATTTGCCCTCTTAATATATTTACGAGCCATTCCAATCACTACTTTGGGTCTTCTAGTGATCATTTGAATACTAACGTTGTTTAGAATGGCATTCTGCAAAATGCTCAGCAGGAAACAAAGCACTGTTAAAACATATTAAAAATTGAGTCAAATTCTGAAACTGCACCAGGCTGACTTCATATAAAGCAAACCACAGCTCCTTATGAGTAGCAGAAAGACCATCGTTCTCTGCTGCATCACCATATTGCTTTCAGAAGTAGGCATAATCTGTGGGAGCTTCTGTGAGTAGCTGACATTGTTGGCTCAGCAGCTCTCATATCAGCATAACAAGGGCCCTCCTCCAGCCCGAACTGCCCATCTGCAGCTCAGGCTGGTGGCCTGGCCCTGAGTTCTGGGACAGAACAGAATAAGGAGAGCCAATTTTCTGTTTCATGTTCTACCTTCTTGGGTGCAAAATTTCTGGTGGACACCCATACTCAACACCTGCACTTGCCAATGACTTCAGTGGGAATTGCATGTTGGTTTCCTTTGGCCTGAAATCAAGAGGTACGTGAACTAAAAACAGGAGTGAGGAATTTATCCATCTGTTTTTCACATTTACATAAAAAAAATGCTGCCTCATAACAAAAGCAGGCAGGCAATACCATATGCCAAACTACTTAAATCAGATACATTTGTGAAAACTTTTTATACTTTGACCTTTAAAAATACATGTGCGCTCACATTACACGTTTAGTAGAGCTGAGAAATTTCCAGCATGCTAGAGAATTAGGCTTGTTTGAAAACTAGGGAAAGGCTTAGGAAACTCATACTTCTCCCTAAAGGCAAGATGTTTGTTCTGTACTACATTCACTGCATGCAGATCCAGAGCTGGTTAAGGTCTTAATTATAACTGGGGAATTACACTATCACCCTATCTATGTCATCATTAACATCCTGTTTCCAGTGGATTTTGCAGCATTTTGTAAAAAAGCAGTTTGAGACAGTCATCATAGCCATCCAATTCGAAAGACTTCAATAGGCCCCTCATATAGGAATGTCACTACTAGGGCAAGTCCAAGTCACTTAATTGGGCTTTGTCTAGGGAGAAAGCCACTGAGCTTTGTCTAGGGAGAAAGTGAAGGAGTCTGTTAAGATTAGAAGTGTCTGAGGAGGCCCACGGGCAGCAGTTTTGGGTGAAAAAGGAGACAGATGTCCTCTGCCCTTGCAGACTAGGCCAGCTTCTCTGGGACAAGGTTACCAAATGGCTCCATCCCAAGGAAAGGTTGCCAGAAGAGATAGCTGGAGTCAGAGAACCTACTGTGGACATGGAGGTAAATATCAGAGAAATCACTGAGCACAGTCAGCTGAGAGTTGAGCAGCCCAAAGAAGATGGGTTTCAAAAGATATATAAGAAGGGCAACATATCCCAGAATGACAATGAAGAATTATGCCCAGGCCCTGTTCAGATGTACCCTGTGTTTTAAGTAAGAACAGGCTATTGTACTGGGAAGATGGAGGGTCCACACAGGGGACTAATCCCAAAAGTGTATCAGAGGGCTCTCATGAAGGTGGTATACAAACTCCCCCTAGGGCACCTTTTGGGGAGTGACAAGATATGGGACCACCTCCTCCTGCAATTTTTCTGGTCAGGGATCCACCAGGAGGCATTGGATTTTTGCAAATCTTGCCCAGAGTGGTAGTGGGTGGACCCTGGGAGGCCTCAGAAAGTCCTGTTAGTCCTGATCCCACTAACAAAGGAACCATTCAAGCAGGTGGTTATAAGCATTATGAGGCCACATGTAAAGAGCACAGCCAGATACCAGTACATTCTGGTGTTAATGGACTAAGTCACAAGATATCCAGAGGTAGTCCACCTTAGTGTGTGTGTTGGGGGGGGAAGGCAGGGGGTTTCGAGAATTATGAGAGACAGTATGCATTAAAAGATTGCAGACATCAGTATACTACCCTCAGACTGATAGAGTAGTGGAAAGGTTCAATCAAACCATAAAGAGCATACTTAGGATGATCATAGCCAAATATCCCAGATATTGGGACAGACTGCTGGACCCCTTAATGTTCTCCAGCCAAGAGGCACCCGAGGAGTCAACTGGATTTTCACCTTCTATGCTTCTATATGGGTACGAGTCTTGGAAAGTGTTAGATCTCATTAAGGCACAAGAGGGGTCAGCAAGAAATCCAGTCAAGCACGCACTCAACTTAGGGAACAACTCAAATTGGTCAGAGCATTTGCTAAGGAGAACCTGCAGGGCTGTCAGCTCAGATAAGATGTGGCATACAACCACCAAGTGTGGGAATGACAGTTTGAAGTAGGAGATTAGCTGCTAATCTGACTCCCAAATAAGGCATCAAAATTGATGGCTTAGTGGTAGGGGCTGTATAAGGTCACCAAGAGGATAGCGAACTACTAAGTGCAGCAGCCAGGCAAAAGAAAAACCTGTTGTTTTGTGAGTGGATGTTCATGTTTTTGATTTGCATTTAAACTGGAGAATTAGGTGTGGCTGAAAGGGGAGTATTGGAGGCAAGGACTCCCTACAAAGAGCATTTCTAGGGCCTTAATCCTGTTGGGCTGCATAGGTGCAGAAGTCCAAACACTTCAGAAGAAAGACTGTTGCTTATTGGGAAGACTGCATACCTAGTGGCAAAGGTTGGGGGTTGCAAGTTCAGAGCCCATGAGGGGCAACGCAAGGGGCTGAGGGGCTCAGAGTCCACAATGGGTAATGTGGGGCCTGGCAACCAGGGGTCCCTGATACAGTGGACTTCAGGTGGGAAAACCCAGATAGATTAAAGTGGGCCAAGGCTGGGGATGCTTCAGCCCGGACAATGGCCTACCACCCCCAAACTTTCTTCTACTTCCTAGGGGAAGCACCACTTATAAAATCATAACATCAAGGTGTAGCAGGAAAGATAACAGGGTGAGTGAACTCTTGAGAGGCTGAGGGGGTGAAGAAGGGGGGGAGGGGGTAACAAGGTAGGGTTCACATTGCAGCCACAAGAGAAGAACTTGCTGCTCCAGCCTCAAGCATGTTACAACAAATTATCAAAGTATGTAAAAATCAACACCACAAAAGCCAGATTAGTTAGACAGCAATACTACTATAAGAACTATCACTTCCCATAAACTTAAAGGGTTTCTGCCATTAAATTAAAGAATCATAAATAAGTAAATAAGATTGAAATAATCTAAACAAACCTTTGATTTTTATTTATTAATTCCCTTCTTCATTATTTAACTTTTGTCTAGGTTTCCCCCCCTAATTTTTGGTTCTTCTTATTGCCTTCTTCCTCTCCCATATGAAGTAGTCCCTTTCCTCACACCTCACATACCATTTATTCTCCCAATGACCTTGTTGTCTTTGTTTGCTATTTCCTTTGCTCTCTGACAGGGGACCCAAATGGGAAGATAAAGCATCCACAGAGTTATATTAAAGAGATAGTGTAAAGAAGGACCCATCACTCTACAGTCTTACATTCCACCCCAGACACTTCATATCCCACAGTGTTAAACATTGCAGCAGGGTACTATTGCTTTGTGTTGACAGACCAGGGTGAATACTTCCTTTCCTTCTCAGTTTCCCTATGCTGTTTGTTAAGCTGCAATAAGAAACTGACATTCAGCAGGGGTGGATGCACTTATGTCAAGGGGTAGGGCAAAAAGCTGTAGGCTTAGCCAATTGCTTAGCCACCTGAACAGCAGCCACAAAGCAGAGAATGCATGAAAGGCAAATACAAATGCATTATCCTTACACTGCTCTGTGGATTGCCAAGCTGACCTCTGGGAAAACATAACCCCAGGAACCAAGGTAGCACCATTGCTCAATTTGTACTGCTGTAACAAGGGACTTGCCAGAATGTTGCACATTATTTTGTGCTCTGTTCCAGGTACCTCACTGATTCTTTCCCTACTGTTTCTCCAAGTCAAAGGTTTTCTGTCACCATAGTTCTTACACCGTGTGAAAAATTCACAATTACAGCTAGTTCTTCCCTTCATTGCCGCTCTGCACCATGCTGTCAGGATCCTTCAGGATACAGTGCAGCAGCTGGTAGTGGTAGAAGAAATAAAAGAAGCTTCTCCTGTAGCAGCTTTACAACAACCATCTGGTCCTTGCTTTACTCACTCTCCACAAAATTATTTCTTTTGTGTGTTTTTTATTACTGGGGTGGAGGGGGAGAGGTCTCCCTCCCCTTGTCTGACTAGTGAAGAAACAGGAGGAAGCAGGTTCTACCTTTATCATGGGAGGTGGGAAGAGAAGAAATAAAACCAATGAGTCACTCTAAAGTCCTTAAGGTTTTTGGCTTTTTTTAGGCTGGGAGGATCTGCGTCTTTTCTTCCTGTCCCTGCTCCCTGTAAATCATGCAGTGGTTTAATCTGCTTACTGTGAATATGTCTACTCTGCTACCCATGGTTGCCCCCAATCCTCAACCCAAAATCCATGGACCATTTACAATTGAAGTCTTGCAATTTGGTCTCTGGGTACCTTCCATCTTGCTCACAACATTTGTCCTGAATATTAAGGCCCCCAGATCAAGCATCTCCCAATCTCACCCCTTCCCTACTATGTGTTCAGGACTCACCTGGACTGATGGCCAATAAACACTGAAGTCTATCATCATCTGACTTCCATCCACTTGTTTTCACTGCCTGTAATCAGAGATAAGAACAGGAAATGACAAGAAACATAGCTAGCTAGCCAGATAGATAGATAGATAGATAGAATCAATGAGTCGGAAGGGACCTAGACAGATCTTTTAGTCTGACCCCCTGCCATGGGCAGGAAGGAGCACTGGGTATGGCAGAGGTCATAAGACCCCAGCCAGATGCCTATCCAGTCTCCTCTTGAAGATTTCCAGGGAAGGCGAGAGCACCACCTCTCTGAGAAGCCTATTCCAGGCTCTGGCCACCCTTACCATGAAGTAGTTCTTCCTAATATCTAACCTAAACCTATCCTCCCTCAGCTTGTGGCCATTGTTCCTGGTGACTCCAAGGGGGGCCCTGGTGAACAGACTTTCCCCGAGTCCCTGATGCTGGCCCCGATAAGGTTGTAGGCAGCCACAAGATGCCCCCGCAGTCTCCTCTTGCAGCGACTGAAGAGATTCAGGTCCCTCCGCCTCTCCTCATAGGGCTGGTCACGGAGGCACTCAGCCATATGAGTGGCCCTCCTCTGGACCCTCTCCAGGTTCTCCATGTCCTTCTTGAAGTGTGGCGCCCAAAACTGGACACAGTTCTGCCTGACCAGTGCTGCATGGGGGGGAGCAAGACCTCTCTGGACCTGTTAGTGATGCTCGTGTTGATGTATGACAGGGTGCGGTTGGCTCTGCCTATTGCTTCATCGCATTGGCGACTCATATTCATCCTGGAGTCAATCTTGACTCCAAGATCCCTCTCTGTCTCTGTGCTGCTGAGAGGGTCAGCCCCTAACCTATAACCATAACGTTGGTTCCCCCTCCCCAGGTGCAGCACTCTGCACTTGTCCTTGTTGAACCGCATCCTGTTCAGATCTAACCACTTCTCTAACCTATTCAGGTCTGCCTGGATGCGGTCCCTGCCTGCCAGTGTATTCACTTTACCCCACAGCTTGGTGTCATCAGAGAACTTGAACAGGGTGCTCTCCACACCCCCATCCAGGTCGCTAATGAAGACATTGAACAGCACCAGCCCAAGGACCGAGCCCTGGGGGACTCCACTGCCCATACCCTCCCAGGTCAACATCGACCCATCCACCACCACCCTCTGGGTGCACCCCTGGAGCCAGTTTGCCACCCATGTGACACTCATTCCCAGAGAGGCCAGAGTAAAGCCCTTCTGGAGTCTGTCTGTCTTCTTGTCTCTTCTGTATCTGGTGCACAGTTTGAGTAAGTAACATATTCATGGGGAAAGGCATCTTATGTGGCTTGGCTTATTTTAGGGCAACCACAACAGGTCAACCCTACACAGCAATTTTTCTCTATGAAAAAAAGTCAATGACTGAACTTCTTTCTATGGTTTCTTAGATAGGAGGTCAGAAAGGAGCATGGCTCAAAGCAGCAGAAGACAAGGGCAGTCAAGCTGACAAGCTGTCAAGTTCCACAGATGGGTAGTATCAGGCTTAAGTGAGTGACAGTCTCTATATTATATTAGCCTTACTATAAGGCACAGGTTAAATTGGAACTGAAGTGACTGAATTAACTCAGAGGAGTGAACCTGAACTAGTTTTGTGGATATCCAGGCTGTGCCCTATAAAACTCCCTCCTGAAGTTCTGTGAGAAGCTACAACAGAGCTCCTCTTAAGAAACTTCCAGCCTACACAGGTAGCTTAGATAAGAACAGTTATTACATCTCAGTTCGTTTATTACAGTAGTGTTTCTTTCTTTACAGTTTTTAGAGGTCTTAAAAATAAAATGCAATTAAGTAAACAAGCATTTGACATCCAATGAACTATCAGTGGCTGCATCTACATGAGATGCTGACTGCACAGTTGTTACTGTGCAATCATTTAGTACTTGCATACACAAGTACTAAATGACTGGACAGTAGCCAGCATTACTGCACAGTAGCATACCTGAATGCCTTCTTGGTGATGATAACTGCACAGTAGCTCATTGCTACTGCGCAAGTGTTGCATCATGCTTTGTGTTACGCGATGCTACTGCACAGTAGTACCAAGCTACTTTACAGTAGTAATGAAATACTGAACAGTCACTGTCTCATATGGATGTGGCCAATGTTAACCATCTGTCATATTGGCAGATTTGAAGGTTAAAAAGTGAAATTCCTGTCACACACTGTGTAGCTGAAGAGGGCAGAGATTCTCTCAGTCTCCTTATCTCTTAAAGCTTATTAAATGGTCTAATTTTCTTCTGCTTCTTAATAAAATGCAAAATAGGACTGAGATATGGCTTTTTCCCCAACTACTTTTTTTTCCCTCCTTTTCTTCCTTTCCCTTCACTTACATGCACTATTTGGTATGTAGTTTAGCAAAGGAATGCTGTGAAGTAACAAAAAACTCTTCATCATAAACACACCTTTGTAGTAAATGCTTGTGTAAACTCTATTCTCATAACCCCCATGATATTAAGGACACAATTGTTCTCAGAAATAATTTAATTTTTTAAACTGAGACCCAACTACAGACAAACCCAACAAAATCACACTAGGGATTATTTTTTTCTTTCTGAAACTTATTTATAGAACAGTACAACATATGGAACATATCAAAGGAAGGAAAAAAACCTTTCCTTAAAAAGAAGCCCTTAAAAACTTCTAGGGCAAAATATGTTTTTCCATATACAAAATCCAATTATTGGGAAGCTGTCTTATATCCAGGGCCAACATATGTTAGAGTAATTATGGTAGTTGTCACCTTCATTTGATGCGAGTAATCTTGAATGGTGAGGAGGGCACAATGACGTCAATTCTTCCAAGGTGCTGGACTCTGCATCTCTTTGATTCAATAGGTGCATGATTGTGTCCTGGGTAAGTAGTCAGTAGTCTGAGAAAATTACAACATTTCAGCCAGTGTGTCTACAGCCAAGACTGAAATTCAAAACAAGATCAAATATGATGATGTAAATGGTTTGTTTTGCATGCTGATGAGAATATATAGAAAGGTATATCACCAGGCAGTAGCCAATAGAAATCGCTAGTAGGTAAAAACACTATGCAAATAGTTCATATGCAAGAGGCGTAGCTTTATTTTCTGTATTATTCTTCTAAAAGGTAAATGAAAACAGAGGATTGCTTAATTGGTCCTAGTATGTATTTACTGTTTGTGAGCTTGCTGGCTTACTAAGACTTGATTTATAAGAATGTTGATGTGTTCAAGAATGAAAGATTAAATGGTACTTTCACTTGAATTAATTCATATAAGTACAAATATTTGGAGATAAGGCCTCTTAGTCTTACAAAGAGATTTTATTTTTACTGCATTTGCGTGTTCTGATGAAGGAAATTTTCAGGTGCTTGGCTATTTATTTGTGAAGCAATTAAAGTGTATTGAATGAATACATAAGACTATTTTAATAGTGAGAAACAAGCAAAATTTTGTCTCGTTTTGGGAATATTTTCCTCTTTCTAAATTATTGTCATGTTATGAGTTTCACAGACTTGTTTTCATGGTAAAATACAATGATGGAATACAATAAATGCAGATGAAAGGTTTTGGATTTATATTTACAGGTTATGTGCATGGTAAAGTTGTAATTATTCAAGATACTTGGTTAACTCAGTTTCCAGAGTCAAAGTATAGTGTTCGATTTATAAGCAGAAACAATGTTGGATTTTCTTAGTTAAATAAGCATTGTAATCCAAGCATCATTCATATTTTGAAAAATTAAGCATAAAATTATTTGCAGGAGGACTCATTCTGTGTATGTGTTAGTCTTGTAATTTTCCCACTGAAATTACATCAGGAAGGTCTTTTTCTTTCTGATTAAGAGGCCTGCTTGTCTTCATTCAACAAGAATCATGGCTTTAGGTATAGTATACATTTTAATAGCAAAACACCAGGGAAAATTCCTATTTCTAGCCTGTTTGGTATTTTCCAAAGATATTTAGATTGTCCCATTTTTCACTTGGTCATTTGTCTTGTCTCCTTTGGTATATGTTATTTCTTGATTAAAGAAGACTTCTCTTTTCATGCTGGAAAGCACTTCTTCAGGCCATTTAAGAACACAGCCACAACATACACATTTTACAAGGTTCTTGCTTTACAAATTATTGTCAAAAAGATGAATTTGGTAACAGTGATGGAGCTGCATAATTTTGATGTTGGTGCAGGTTGTATATATATGTGGGAGAGAGGAGAAGGGGGGGTGTTGATTAACAATAGATATATCTTCCAAATTCATAGGCACTGAAAGAAAGTGTATCCATTTTCGACAAACATTGAGTCAAAAGTATAAATAATTCAATTGGACTCTAAAGAAAGGCATAAATAAAACATACATTTTTCCTTAAAAGTCTTTGTAGATATAAGTTGAGTCATGTTCTCATTAATAGAAATATAAACTTTCTCTCAATTAATTATCAGTGGTTAAAAAAGAAAAAAAACTTGAGAAATTAGTTATGCTAAGCTAAGACTTATTGGATTATATAGGCATGATCTCTCTACTTATCCCTCTTTGTGTGTCTTGTCTGTTAGCATGACATTCCTGAAGGGCACGGTTGGCATTAACCAGGAAACATTTTCAAAGTACAAGGATATTTTGATGGATGTTTCTCTAACTATGGGAACTTGGGCTGCACTAGGGGGAAGGAGGGCTGTCATGGTGACATAGATGGAAACCCATTATTCTGACATGTAAATGTGTATAGAAAAATGTTCTTTGAAATGTAAAAGTTCAGTGGCTCAACTCTTTCCCCAGAGTTAATTAAAATATTTCTCCTGACAATCAACTAAACATAAAGGTCTCATAAGCTTCTAGGGGCCAAAATCATTACTGAAGTAAATTGATGTTGTTAGTAAATTTGTCTCCAAACTCCCATGTCTTCAGGACTGAAAAAGGGAAAAACAGAAACAAAAATTCAGGAAGCAGGATTGAAAAATGAATTTCTATTCATAAAAGTTTTCATAAACAATATTCTAAGTTACTTATTTAATTGCCCAACAGAAATGATAGCATGTAGCCTGTTTTTCTAATTAGAACAGATTAATACATTTCTGATTTCAAATAGAAAATCCTTCCCACCGGGAACAACAACCCACTCAATAGACCAGGAGCTATTCACAAAATATTAGCAAGTACATTTTGAACAACACTTAACACTGAACATTGCAAAGTGCAAAAAGATAATTATTAAGCAAAATGGCTATGTTATAGAATCTTTCCATATAGAATTACTTGGTCATCCTTACTAAGAAAGACTGTCTGTGTTAGAAAATTTAAATCATAAAGCAACAAACAGAATTTATATCCCTAGAGCTTTAAAAGTTCATCTGTACTGCATCTTGGGAGGATTACTTTTTTTTCCTTTGACTTGATGCTTTTCAGCCTTGACTGCCTCACAGGGCAAGACATTTTCTGTTGATGAAGGGAAATTTTAAAGATCAAGAAGGTCATATGCTGGAATAAGGGTAAAGCTCTACACAGTAATTAATAGCTTCGTAGATGTGAGAGGTGGGAAAGACCAGTTGGGAGAACTAGTAATGGAATTTCTGGCACCACTACAGCAGTTTCAAGAAACATCAGTAGGAAGCTAGGGGTTGAAATAAAGTATGTGCCCCAAAGTGCAATAGTGAGTTCATACGAAAAATATTAATTTGGTTTCTCTATCCATTTAGAAGTTGTTAAAATGAACCACTTTACCACTATTGCTTCGAAGGCGTGGCATATTTGCAGTTTGACATTTCTGTTCCAAAGAAACACAGACAGGCTTTTTGGTACAGAGAAAAATTAAGTATACCTTTGTCTTTCTTAATGACTTTCCATGATGTGTGACTTTCATTGTGCTGACTGGAAGAAACCTCTTGAAAATGTGTGGTTTTTAATACCTACTCTGTCATCAGAGAACAAGCAGATTTCAAGCATGACATTTTAGAAGCATGCAAGCATGGGGGCAGATGTGCAATATAATTATTTGTGATTAACCTGAACTGCTTCTAAATTTAACCTTCATTCCACAAAAATACGAGCTAAGTAAACAGCTTTTCTGTACAGCTAAGCCAGAACTGAAGTACTTTCAGCCTTCTGATCCATAGTCTGCAGGTGTTTCAAAATGGAAATGGTACACAAAGTTCAGTGTTACAGTATCCATGCTGGTGAAAGTAAGACTGGGACATAATGTTAAACTGGTGTCACTTAGGTCTTACTTGTTGATGGTCATTCTTTAATATTTACATAGCATGAATATGGCTCACCAGCCCACTGGGTAATAAAATGTTCATGATCCAGCCCCACATTCAAAAAGTTTGGACACCCCTGTTTTAGTGAGTGCTCAGGGAAATGATTTTTTTAGTTTGATATTTGAATATTATCAGGAAATTTATTTAAGATAATCTATTTATTTATAGCTATTCTGTGTAGATAACATGTAGCTTCCCAATATATGTCTTCCTCCTCTTTTTAAGATATCTAACTGGTTTATAAATTAGTTTAGGTAATTTACAGAACAAATTGCAAATGTTTAATTTGATTGTAACAGTCACAATTTGACATATGTAAAGACTGAAAGGAACCCAAAGACTGAAAAAATAGACACAGTGTAAAAATGTGGAAAGTAGGCAGAGAGATACGTGATTTTTTTTTTTTTCAAATATCAGATTGGAGAATATTATAATACATTTGCAGACAACAGCTGTATGCAGGAAAAAATTATTCATTGTAAATTATTCACTCTACTCTAGGCCATTACACAGATGTCACTAAGATTTTGTAAGTCAGGATGGCATAGTGATTTCTTCCTAAAGGAGAATCAAGGTACTAACATCCCCAGTGAAAACTGTATAAACAGTGGTAGATTTTAGCTTGTGTAATATAGTTTTGACAATGCCAAGTATTAAAAAGTAATGAGCTAGGCCTCAAACTCAGGGTGGGTATGTGTGAGGGAGGGGGAGGGAGGTTTGGGTATTTACCTGCAACTGTGAAGGTTAGAATCTTATTTTAAATGACAGATGAGAGTCTCCCTTCTTTGGATACCTCTAGGCGCTTCTGTTTTAATTGAGTACACAGTTTTAGTTCCCCCATCCTTTTGTCCAGCCCAGCAGTGAGAGAAGTGGGAGCTGATATGGCAGACATTCCCTCTTTTCTCATGGTACCCTGGATGATTAGGAGCTGATACTATCATCTGTTGTTTTTTAGGTAGCCTGGAGGGTTTTCGGGTTTGTTTTTGAGACATCAGGACCAATTATTTTCTAGCTATATTTAAAGATTTTCATTGATCAAATATCAGTGAAATCCTCCTTTTTTCAAACATATTTGGCAACCTGATGAATATATCAGTATTTTCTGTTTTGAATGATTCAGCATTGAAAATCATTTAGAGATCTAGATACAATACAGTGAAAACAAAGCAAAAGCATCTGGCATACATATACAAAAGAAAATATACATAACTACCATATTTCAAAAATACAAGATGAGTTTTTCCCCCCAGTTAACATGGGGGGAAAAAGCCCTTAGTCTTATAATCACATACAAGAAAAACTCACTAAATACATTGTCTATCATTAAACTGTTGCCAAAAATAGCATATGCTCAGCAATAAAAAACAACTTTGAGGTTGATTAAATACAATCAACTTTGATCATCAGCACAAAAACACAAAGCCCATATTGGGCAAATATGCTGATGGAAACATTTATGAGAGTGATTTTTTTTGGTCCTTAAAATAATGGCCAATTTCTTCCCCAGGAAGGAATGGGCACAGTGTCTGGTGGCACTGCAATGACAGGATGACAGAAAGGTTTGATCAAGCTTTGGCACCCACTCCTGGTGCCATAAAACAAGATTCCAACCAGCATTTAACTACAAGACAACTAAAAGAAACATCATTAACGCAAAACATGACAACCTCCTCTATAGCAATACCTTGTTCTTATTATGTCCCCTTCTACTGGTAACACACTAACCTCACACAACCACCACCCACCACCGAACCAGGAGGAAGCAACAAATTAATCATGCCACTTGCATGATCAGGGGACAGCAGGGCAGGCCCGATGAGGAGAGGCTACGGGACCTGAACCTGTTCAGCCTCCACAAGAGAAGGCTGAGGGGGGATCTAGTGGCCTGTTACAAACTAGTCAGAGGGGACCAGCAGGCACTGGGGAAATCCCTATTCCCTTGAGCACCACCAGGAGTGACCAGGAATAACGGACACAAGCTGGTAGAGGGTAGGTTTAGGATCGATATCAGGAGGTGCTACTTCACAGTCAGGGCGGCTAGGATCTGGAGCCAACTTCCAAGAGAAGTGGTGCTGGCTCATACCCTGGCGGTCTTTAAGAGGAGGCTAGATGAACACCTTGCTGGGGTCGTTTGACCCCAGTACTCTTTCCTGCCATGGCAGGGGGTCGGACTAGATGATCTACTCAGGTCCCTTCTGACCTAGAAACTATGAAACTATAAATTTAACTCTGTTCCTTTGTCCTATTGTAAGAAATACCGCCATTCTTCTTTCCTCCATGTTTTCTGTGCCTTCTCCTTCCCCAGCTCATCTCATCTTGACCTTAAGTAACCCCAAGCCTCAGTTCCTCAACCCAGCTTCTCTCTAGTCTACTAGTTCTGATCCCAGTTCCAGCAATTTTCACTCCTTACACTTTCTCTCTCACCTTAACCTTCCCTCAGGTATCCCAAGTACCACAAACACATACATACATACCGTACCATCCAAGTTAGGAACTCACCTATGTATATGTGTAGGTGGGTGGTATGTGTGTGAACTGGTGAATACACACACACACACACACACATGTGATCCTGTGTATGATATACGAATTAGTGATCTGTGTATGTGTATGGAGTTTGCGGGTATTGACAACTGATTGTTGTCTAATTTTTGGTGTGTAGTATGTATGGGCTTGAATTGGTGATAGGTATGCATGTGCCTAGGCTAGTTTGGATGTGTATGTGCCTGAGCTGGTAGTGTATGTATATATGCACCTAATTGATTTGTATGTTTGTATGTGTGCAATTGTGTCACACCCCCCTGTCTAACAGCACAATATTGAGATCCTGAGAATTGGCCTGATCCCATAGGGCAACAGATCCAAATAATATTTTAATTTATATGTTGCCAACCAAACATTTTCTTCTGGTGAAAGTCAGTCCCTTGGACAACAGTAGGTTTGTCACATGCCATATTGCTACTATTGCACAAAGTTGTATGGTTCTTAGTCTCTGTGCCTCCAGCCCTTTGGGCATTAATCCATACAACACCTATTAAGTGACAGTTCATATTGATTGTCCTTCAAAATTGACACCCCTCCTCCTATATGCCTTGCACAAAAAGACAGTCTCAAAATACATATGGGTAAAGATTCTTCAGCCCCACATCCCTCTCTTAGGCATGCTGCCAATCCTACCAAATTCCATTTATGCTGAATGCCCCTCTCAGGAAGAATATTTTGTATCATAACCCATATGATATCTGTATATTCTTTTTCAATTTACTATTACTTCTTTCACCACATTTGCCATCTGTTCTTCCATTAAATCCCTAACTATTGTTATGATATCTTTCTTTCTTACCATATTAATCACCTTCTTACAGTCTTTCAAGCACTCTTATCCCACTCCCTCTAGTTTATTTACATAAAGAAATGCTCTATCTTCACACAGTGGGTTGGCATCTCGCATGCCCACAGTTTTTTTCATTATCCCCCATGCATGTCCCATGTTCTTAATATTATTCCTGCCAGGTAACATGAAGTCTTCTCACCACCTCCACTGCCTCTTTAGAGAAAACACTTGTAAACTAAGTATACACAAAGCTTTCCAAATCTGGAATTCTCCATCTTCCCATATATAGTTATGCTTATCCATTTACATTACACATCTCTACCATTTTACAAGCCTTCTATGTTGTTGCTTAATACAGTCAGCTCTCATTCTTCCGTTCTTTGCATCTCCATAGTCTTTGCCACTTTTTAAATTTTTGTTGACAATCAAGGGAGATGCCCTTTCCTCTTTCCCCAGGTGCAGCTAGTGAACTCAGACTGGTGGGGTGGGTGGAGCATCCCATGAGAATGGGGAGGGGGGTTGCAGCCAGCCAGGCATGGGCAGGGAAGTTGCAGCCTCCCCACTACCAGCTGGAGTGCCTGGTCAGCTGCAACCTCCACCCATCCACTCCTGGCCAGCTGCAAACCCCACTCCACTTCTGGCCATCTGCAGACCCTGCCTCTCTGCTCCCATGGGATGCTCCACCCACCTCACCAGTCTGAGTTCACCAGCCATGCCTGCCTCTCCCCAGCCTTTCCACTTCCCCCATCTCCTTTCCACTCTGTCAGTCCCAGTCCACATTATCTCTGATGAGCTTTTCATCAACCTGTCTCCCTCCCCCCTCTCTCTTTTTTTACCTTCTCCTTTCTAAGCTTACTAGAATGTGATTTCTTCTTTTTCCCAATTTGGCTCTTTTCTTCTTTCTCCTGTTCTGTCCTCATTCCTCCTTTTCCTTCCTGTAGCATTCTATCCTCTTTCTCTCTCCTCTGTCTCAAAGTCACTTGTTCCACTTATCTTTCCTTCTTTTCTTTCCTCTGTCACCAGCTGTGCTGCTTTGACTACTGACATTTCATTCTCCCCAGCTCTTCCTTCTTGTGTCATCTCCTTCTGATTCAACATCTTTTTTCTCACTTTCCCTTTCTTGTCTCTGTTGCTCCTCTGTAGTCCTAGTTGTATTTGAGAAGTACCATGGACATTGCCAGAGTAAGTGTCCCTCTTCCCAGGAAATAAAACATTTCGGTATTACTTAGCACTCTAACATCCAGTACCCTTTCCCTTCACATCTGTACAATATTCTGTACCAGAAGTATGGAGCTAGATGTAGAAAGTGTGGGCAGGAAGGACAGAGTTTGGGCTGTCTAAAATACATTGTAAACCTTCAGTGGGCTCTATCTGGATTACTGATGGTAACTGCACTATCCCACCAGGACTCCTCTCAACTACCTTGTTACCACTTGAGTTCTCCATGATCCTGCCCATATACCATAATTATTGTATATCTTCTCAACACATATAACTTTTGTACATAATTCACCATCACTATGCCCTTGGCACTCCTGGCATCAATTAGGGTGGTAAAACCAAGCCACTACGCAGCCACTATCTTTGATTTTATCTAAAGAGTGGGCAAGAAGTTGTGTTACTGATAGCGCTCTACGACAAGGAAAGGTTAATGTAGCCCATCTGAATAAGGCATATAGTACTGCTCATTAAGTGCAATCCCCTGCACTACTGACTCGTTTTCAAGTTATGGTAAGCCATGACACTGCTTACACTTTACCCAGAATCCTTCTGTTGTGCCTTTTCTCAGAGCCGTGCATATTATTAGTATGGCCCCATATTCTATGAGAGAAACTTAGGCCCACTTTCCCTGCATCTCATCTGCACATTAAATTTTTGGAGGATCCCAAGACTTACGACAAGAATACCCATTTCCAGCCATGAATGGGGGATAATCAGCATATGGCTCCTTTGTGGTGGGTATCTGGAGTAGAGACACATACTGAGCAGTACTGGGCTGTGGGGTCACCATGGAGGGTGGGGCCACACTAATCACAAATTCCAGGCTAAGAGAGGACATAAAGAGGGATTTTGGGTGAACTGGATGCAGTCATGGCTCACCATAGCTTGAAACACTGTTGAATGTGGTGGGGCCCAGTCTAGTGAGCTATGTGTTAAATCATGAGTTTTTCTGCTTTGGATTAATACCATGAATAGTTTATACTGCATATAAGCAGTGCAAAAGTGTTTCTCAAAATGGTGTTCATGAAACATCTGTGCTAAAACTTGCAGCTGTTTCAAAATAAGGTAGCATGCATCAATTCCAGGTGAGTTAAGTGTATGGGTGTTATATTCAAATTACTATAACCATGTTTAATTTCATAGTTATTGTTTTCAAATATGCTTTTCACTTCCACATGCCCAGGGGGAGCAGGGTCTGACAGTAAGGGAGGAGGGATGGAGCTGCTAAGGGAAAAAGTTGAGGGAAGCAGAGACCAAAGGGCTACCTGATCCTCCATATTTATTTTTCCTGCTATAGTAGTGGGAAGGGGACACATTGAAGGCAAACCTCCAAAAATTAGATTCTATACCTGGAAAATGATCAAAAAATTATAGCATTTCCATATATCTAATTATTCCAGGGTTGTTTAATAATCAGGGTCATCTTCTATTTGAGTAAATATGGTAAAATGTTGCAATTCCTACTTGATTTCAGTCAGTCTCAGCCAGCCTTTATACTACTACTCCATAAAAACACCACTACCCTTAGCATAATTCTTTTCTCTCCCTAAAATGAACACGTTTTATCACTTCCTTTTGGTCTCCTTTGTAAGGAACACTCCCTTCAGAATCTTAATAGTAATAAAATCAACTGAATATAAAAACCTTCAGATGTAGGTTTCCATACCTAATTCTCAACTGAACTAAGTAGTTTTTGAGCGAGAACAAAAGTTTGCTAGCTACCACAGCAATATGCACAAAGGGTTTACTAACAAAAGGTATATTTAAAAATTACTTAATCTAATTTACATGATTTGATGAAAGAACAACATTCAACATGGAGGTCAGTGCCTTGTAAAAAGAAATTTAAGTTGTATTGAATTATTCATGGAAACTGTTAATGTGTAGAATTAACGTCTATTTCATGTCAAGCACATGATAATCACACATCTTTGACATTTATCCTAACTGTACTTACCATATATATACCACCCAGATGGTGGTGGTGGATGGATCATTTTCAACATGGAAAAATGTGGGCAGTGGAATTCCCCAAGGTTCACTCCTTGGACAAGTACTGTTCAATATCATCACCAGTGACTTGGATGAGGGTGTGGAAAGCATTCTGTCCAAATTAGTGGATGACTTCAACTTATGGGGTAAAGTAAACACACTGGAGGGCAGGGAGTGGATTCAGGCAGATTTGGACAAATTGGGAAAGTGGACAGATCAGAATAGGATGCAGCTGAACAAAGATAAGTACAAAGTGCTGTATATAGGGAGAAAGAATCACCAACACACCTACAGACTGGGAGGTGACTTTCTAAGCAGCACAGCAGCAGACAGGATCTTGGAGTCATAGCTGACTCCAAAATGAACATGAGTCATCAATGTAATGAAGTGATAAGCAAAACCAACCGTGCTCTTTCATGTATTAGAAGGTGCATCATGAACAGGTCTAAGGAGGTGATGCTTCCCCTCTAAGCAGCATTGGTAAGACCGCAGCTGGAGTATTGAGTCCAGTTCTGGGCACCACACTTCAAGAGGGATGTAGATAAATTTGAGAGGGTCCAGTGGAGGGCTACCCATATGGTTAAAGGCCTGCAGGTAAGATCCTATGAAAAGAGATTGGGGGACCTGAATCTCTTCATCCTCAGCAAAAGGAGGCTGAGAGGGGATCTTGTGGCTGTCTACAAATTCATTGGGGGGTGGGGGGCAAGGAGTAGGGGACACTCTGTTTACCAGGTGCCCCTTGGGTTTACTAGGAACAACATTCATAAACTGATGGAGAGCAGATATAGATTAGACATTAGGAAATATTTAATTACAGTGAGGGTTGCCAAAATCTGGAATGGGCTTAGATGGGAGGTAGTGCTCTCACCCATCTCGGAGGTCTTTAAGAGGAGACTATACAAACATCTAGCTGGGGTCATCTGACCCCAGCTCTCTTTCCTGCCCAGGGCAGAGGGTCAGACTTGATGCTCTATGAAACCTATGAATAAACATTTACTTTTCTGTCAAACACTGTACTTCACACAGCCCTAGGGGTTACTGGAGATAGGTTGGCAAGTTTGGCATTTCTTGTCATGGCATGGTCTGGATCCATTCAGTGTGTTTGGACTGTAGGAAGTTTGCTTCTGGTGATGAGGTTAGCAAGGTTCGGTGCTTGTTTGAATTTACAAAACACTTTTACAGATGACCCTATACACTTCACTTCATTTGTATCAGCCTCTTAGATACAAAAACTCATGGACTCATTATAGACATTGGCTTTATAATACACTATAACCTGCCTGACATCTGACTCCCCAGGTACCTCTCCACTTTTACCTGCTACATTCCCTTCCCCCCACTACAGCCTGTCTCTCACCCCCTGATTCCTCAGTTTACATATTATATGCAATATGGCTTTATCGCATATGATCCCAAGCCTCTGGGATTGTTTATTATTCATTCCATCCAGAAAGAGCGCACACACCAACTGCAGATGCTTCCTCAGCCTGATGAAGGGGTTTTAAATCTGAAATCTTGCTAAAATATATTTCTCCAACTATTCAGTTGGTCTAATAAAAGATATCAGATTGACCCAAAGAACTTTGTCTACCTATGTCCTTAGACGACGCCTACCTACAGCTAACAACCTACACTCTTTAACACACATAAGTGATACAAGTTTTGCTTTCAACAGTTTGAGGGGCACTTTCACAGAAACTCCTACACCAATCTCTTTAATACTTGGCAGTCTTCATGTCCTCAGAAGGGGCTATCATCTCCGCTGTCTTCATCTGAATCAGCAAAAAAATAAAAAAGTTATAGGCATTTTAGTGATACTCCATTATAGTTGATGGCCGAATCTTGGAATCTGCGCGAAATCTTTAAATCCAATTCAACCAAATTGAATTGGGACAGCAACTCAAATCACCAAATTGAATCACTGTCCCTCCAAATTGGCTGAATCCACATCTGAATGGAATACTTGCCACTTCACATAGGCCTAATATCTAACCTAACATTATTCATATAGATCAATATCTATATCTACATCTATATCTATTAGGTCTGTGTGAATAGGGAAGTATTTGATATGGATTCAGCCAGTTCAGAGGACAGCAATTCAGTTCAGAGATTCAGATCACTGTCCTGAATTGATTCAACTGAATCAGCTTTGGAAGATTTGGCGCCAATTCAGAGAGATTTGGAGATTTAGCCATAAACTATAATAGAAAATCACTAAAATAAATATAACTGTTATTTTTTGGCTGATGCAGATTGAAATTGCAAGGATGGTAGTCCTTTCTGAGGACATGAAGCTGCTAAGTTTGAAGGAGATAGGTACAGGGGTTTCTGGGAAGCTGTACCTCAGCCTGCTGACAAACAAAACTCATGACATGGGTGACACTGTGTGTGTGTTAAGTTGCTCCCTCACTGGTGCTGGTGTCTCTACAGCACACAGCAGTGTGCCCCAATGAGGTCTCCTCCTCCTCTACAGCCTTAGCCTGGTCCACCACTTTATATAACAACAGGTAACAACAACAACTGCAGCACAGTAGCATTGGCAGCATCACAGGCAGCCAAATTGTCACAAAGTCTTTCTTTTCTTTCCTTTCCTGCAGGAGCTTGTTCTTCAGCAGCTGCCAGAGAAATATCCCTCCCATCCCCAGCCCTGAGGCTTAGATGTACCCAGGACCCTAAATCACTCTGGCCAGCTGACCAGGAACAGGTGCTTGTGGTGTTTGTCTAAGGACATGGCACTGGCAGACAAGGTCCTTTGGGTTAATTTGGTATCTTTTAGTAGACCAACTGAATAGTTAAAGAAATGTATCTTAGCAAGCTTTTGGGTTGAAAAACTCCTTGTCAGGCTGAGGAAGCACCTGCAGTTGGTGTATGTGTGCTGTTCCTGGATAGAAGGACTAGTAAAGGAGCCAGAGACGGGCATGGAATGCAGACAAGAAAGTCAGTCAGTGAAAATGGAACTGGAGTTATCAGGGGGTGAGGGACAGGTGCAGGGAGGAGTGACGTAGCAGTGCAAGTAAAAGTGGAGAGGTACCTGGGGAGTCAAATGTCTGGCAGGTTGTAGCATGTCAGAATTCCACTGTCTATACTGAGTCTGTGAGTTTCTATACCTACTACATAGGAGGCCGATGAAGTGCACTTCATAGGCCCAGCTGTGGAAAGTGGTTTGTAAATTCAAACAATTACTGAGCCTTGCTAACCTAACCTCATCACCAGAAGCCAACTTCCTACAGCTCAAAACACGAAATCTGCCAACAATCTCCAGTACCCCCACAAACTGCACACCACAACCTATCAAAGATAAGAATACCCAACTACCTGTTGAGGGCATATTTCTCCCCAAAAAACCGCACTCTGTCTCCAGTCTTGCAGGCCTGATCCTGAAAGGGAATTTACAAACCACTTTTCACACCCGGTCCTATGAACTTCTATGTTTGGGGAGGGGGAATCTTGCAGCTCTCCCTCTGCTCCCTCTCCCCCCCCCGCCAGAAGACCTGGCACTTGCCTTTCCAGCATGTTTCATATTCATCTTTCCTGTGCTGGAAAATGTGTCTCTGTGTGTAACTAACTAATAATATATGTCTTCTTCTTCTGTGATGTATGACTGTGTCTGACTTCTTCTGTGTTGTGTTTACTGTTGGTGTGTGTAAATAAAATAATACTTCTCCTGTTTCTCCTTCCCGCTCTGACTTCAGTGTTGTATTAATCTGAATCTCTGTCTTCTTCTGTGTTGTGTTTATTGTTGTGTGTGTAAGTAAATTAATCTCTTCTTCTATGACTGTCTTCCTTCCAAATCTCCAAATGTTTTCCAAATCAATTCAGAGCCTCTTAACTGATTTGGAGGTTTTGGCAGCTGAATCATGTCAAATCTTCTCCAAATTGAATCATGGACCAAAGCTTTGCACAGCCCGTGTGTGTGTGTGTGTGTGTGTGTGTGTGTGTGTGTGAGAGAGAGAGAGAGAGAGAGAGAGAGAGAGAGAGAGAGAGAAGTATTCTGCCAGGTAACAGGAAACTATGGGCCAAATCCAGACCTGACTTGTATGTTCAGTGGAGACTAAAATATTTCACAACATATAAAATTTAAGATTTTTAAGGAACAAAAAAGAAAGAAATGCACTGGACCAAGGAGTGGGGCATTGGATAACCAAAATAATCAGGACCAAAGAGCATTCATAAAATGGAGCTTCTCAGTTAATTAAATGTTTTTAAAATGAGCATGCTCCAATGCCATATTCTAAAATAAGTTTGGTAACAGATTTGTCTCTTTTTCACATTGTTGATTATTTATATTTTACTCTCAATCATTAAAACATTTCTTATTCTTTGAGTTCTCAGTGCTCTTACTTACAGGAGACATCAGACAGGCTGGTGATACATGTTAAGATCAGATAACTTGACAGTTCAGATAACCAGCACTCTACTGTACCAATATCTTAACATTAAGAAATGGTGTCTTGCTGCTTTATGTTTACAGACTTCTCAATAGCTCAGGCTTTCTAGTTAGACTTCATTTCCGATGGTACAACACCTCCTCTCACAAAGAGGAGATATTATGGTGAGTCAAGGAACCCAGTGGCTATAGTGTAACATAGGAAATCAAGTTTATCTGAAGCAAGCTACAATTCCCAATAACTCTTGCAATAGCACATCTCTACTTATACTTCAGTTTTCATGCTTGAAGTTCTGCTCCCACCCCTACAAGCATGTCAAGTACCTGCAGAAAGCGTTCATTTGTTTCTTTTGATCATAAACCCATTTTTCTATCACACATAGCTCCCAAGGTAAATTTTCAACAAGGTCTATTTACAACCTGGAAATTAAATTAACTCTAGCAGGTATAGGAGAACGAAAATTGCACTCCTAAAGACATGCCTGATGGTCAGGGCACATTCACAAGTAAGGAGAGATGGTGGTACCCATGGAACAGCTCATTTAGATTTTGATTTTTGACTCATCAGGAAATTAATTTGTTCAGACTCTGTCTATTCTATCCGCTTTGCCTTTTTGCTGATGAGCAACACTGACTTACTGCCAAAGGTGTTTGCAGAAGATAAGTTTGTGACTCATCCCATCACTAGGACATCTCTTGTTTTGCCAGGAGATGATGGACAAATTTGGCTTATTTTGGCTCATAACCTTTAGAATGATAACTTGATTATTAACCATAACTTCCCCCTATTTTTCTGAGGACATTTAGTTGAGATAGCTCTATAGTCTTACCCGCTATGATGTGGCATTGACCTAATAGTAAGTATGTAGTTGTTATAAGCCTTTTCTTTCTTTTTAATAATTTTCATTTTCACCACTTTATTTTGAGTCTCCAACATTCATACTGTAATAGTAAAAGTAACTACACTACAGTTTAGACAATTAACACATTCACAAAATTGAAGACAGGAGAGAGAATTTTTAAACTTTAGTAATTGCTTATGCAATGTTCTGCAATTCAAAAATAGTTTAAAAGGCACAGATCTCAAATAGTTTCAGAACACATCATACCTTATGCTACTGAAATGAGATTTTATCCACCTTCCCTAAACTTGGTTATTTTTAATTCTGATAAGTTAATTGGCTTTCAGAACTAAAGGTTGACCAACTAAGTTACAGCTGAACAACCCATCAGGCTAATGCAATTAAGCATGCCAGACATTGGCAAAAAAACAAATGATATGGCTAGCATCACATCCAACCAAATGTTACTTTCCACCTAAATAAGCAGGTATCTATTTAACTTTCTGTTTTTAAAAGTAGCCTGCAACATAAATATGAAGGAGAGCTCAGAGTCATTCCCCATGGAGCCATAGCAAGATGTCCTAATGACTTTTCCATCACATCTTAGCAATACAAGATTTCAGAATGAATAATGTTTTTAAAATTAGCAGCATTTATTTTTTGCTATCAAGTCTTGCATTTTTAAGAAGACAGGTCATTTTCAGCATACAGCCTCTTTTGTGAACTGTTTTACTTTGACTAACTGTTCAGTATTCACACAAGTGTGATTTGTTAACCAAGTTGCATGTTGTTAGTTTCCTCCCACACTGGCTGACTTTTTGAACCACACATCTATAAACCACTTCCTGTCTACAACTGTGAAGACACCTCTCCCAAACCTCCAGGAATCTGGTACATGCATTGAAAGAGAACACAGGCAATGCACTACATAAACAAACATGGGCGTGTGCACATTCATACCCATGGCAAATAATCAAGCTGAGAAATTGATGCTGCTTACACACAGTCATCTTGCTAACTCTGCACTTGTTACCAACAACTTAGAAAACTTTTGGAGCTGACAACTATCACCGGCCAAAAGTACCATAATCACTAAAGAAATTCATCATATTCCATCTGGTACTAGATTACAAAAGACTTCACATAGTGCTTCTATTTTTACTTCAAAGAAGCTTTTCCCTAAATAGTCCTATACTGGAATATTTGAAAGACTACTATCTGAAGCAGTCACCTTCTCCTCATGAAACTTTATTGTTTGTATTTGACTATTAGATCCAATGCCAGATTTTGGAGAGTAAAGTAATGCTGATACTCTGACTGATAAAGCTTCCCTCATCATCCTAACAAGGATCTTGCTATTCATAGGATCATAGAAAATTAGGGTTGCTAAGTAGGGGAGGGACCTCAAAAGAACTCAATTAACCTTCTTCTCAAAGCAGGACCATTCCCAACTAGAACATTGCTGCCAGGTCTTTGTTGAGCTACACCTTATAAACCTCCAAGGATGGAGATTCTAGCACTTCTCTAGGTAACCTGTTCAAGTGCTTCACCATCCTTCTAGTGAGACAGTTCTTCCTAATATCCAACCTTAACCTCCCTTGCTGCAACATGAGACCTCTGCTGCTTTTTCTGTCATCCGTCACCACTGACAACAGTATAGCTCCATCCTCTTTGGAACTACTCTTTAAGTTGTTAAAGGATGCTATCAAATCCTGTCCCCACCCCTTAGCTGTCTCTTCTGCAGACTAAGTCAACCCAGTTCCCTCAGCCTCTCCTCAGCAACTTATATGCCCCACAGTCCCCTAACCATTTTCACTGCTCTCTGCTGAACTTCCTCCAACTTGTTTGCACCCTTTCTGTAGTGGTTGCCCAAAACTGAACACAGTACTCCAGATGTGGCCTAACCAGTGCAGAACAGAGGGGAATTCCTCAGTCTCCTGCCAGCTCTCCTACTAATGCAGCCCAGTATGTTGCTAGCCTTCTTCACAACAAGGACACTCTGTTGATTCATATTCACCTTATTGTCCACTGTAACTTCAGGTCCTTTTCTGCAGAGGTCCCAAGTCTATAGTATTGGGGGGGTTTTGTCCTAAACTCAGGACTTTTCACTTGTCCTTATTGAACCTTATGAGATTTATTTTGGCCCAATCCTCTAATTTGTCTAGGTCACTCTGAATCCTAGCTCTACCCTCCAGCATATCTATTCTGTCCCATGGCTTGGAATCATCCACAAACTTGCTTGGGGCACACTCCACCCCATCTTTCAGATTGTTAATGAAGATATTGAACAAAACCAGCCAGAGGATCAGCTCCTGGGACACTCCACTTGATACTGGCTGCCAACTAGACCTTGAATCATTGATTACTACCTGTTGGGCCCGACAACTCAGCTAGTTTTCCATCCACCTTACACATCATTCATCCAACCCATACTTCCTCTGCTTGCCTGCAAGAATGCTTTGGGAAACTGTATCAAAAGCCTAGTTAAATCAAGGCGTATCACATCTACTGCTTTCCCTGCATGCACAGAGCCACTTGTCTTATCACAGAAGGCAATCAGGTTGGTCAGGCATGACTTGCCCATGGTGAATTCATCCTGATTGTTCCTGATCACTTTCTTTTCCTCCAGCTGCTTAGAAATGGATTCCTTGAGGACCTACTCCATGATTTTTCTGGAGACTGAGGTAAGGCTGACTGGTCTTTACCAGTTCTCTGGATCCTCCTTCTTCCTGTTTCTAAAGATAGGCACTATGTTTGCCCTTTTCCAATCATCTGGGACCTTCTCCTTGTCACCATGGGTTTTCAGTGATAACAGCCAGCAGTTCTGCAATCACACCAGCCAACTCCCATGGACCCATGGATGCATTGCATCCAGTCCAATGGACTTGGACACATCCAGATTTTCTGAACAGTCCCTACACTGTTCTTTCACCACTGAATATCGATTGTCTATTGAGAGATCCACATTGACATATATATGAAGAGCTAGGAGCAGTGGGGAGAGGAAGAACACAGGCACACGTATGTCTTACACACACATGTACCCCCTTACCTGACCCGGAGTGGAGGTGAGAGCAGCAGAGGCGAACGGAGCAGCAGCGGGGGCAGAAGCAGCTGATCCCCCTAAGGTAAGTGGGGCAGAGGGGCCGACGCAGCTGAGCCGGATCCGGAGGGGAAGCCCCCCGGATCCCTCTTAGCTGAGCTGGTAGGGAGCCACGCTCCCGAGCTGTGCGAACATAGCGCACAAACAGGCGTGGTCTGTAAGAGCATGCCGGCATTTGTGCCAGCATTCGCGCTGGAGGGGGAGCAGGAAGGGCCCAGAGACCGACTCATGTTAGCGCGGGCCAGAGGACCCAAACTCAGCTAGAAACTTCTACAATGGTGTCGATACGGAGTGCTACCAGGGCCCCTGCCCGGGGAGCGCGGCCTTCCTGGGGCTTCTCTGAGGCCTCCACCCAGATGGAGCCCATGGGGGGGCTGGCGTCCCCCAACCCCCTGGCCTGTGGGAACTGCTCAGCAAGGCCTGGGGGGGCAGGGACTGGAGACCCCCCACACCTGTCCTGCAGGCGCCCACCTTAGGGCCCTGGAGGCGCAGATGAGGGAGCTTCAGGAGGAGGTTAGCAGGCTGAGGGGAATCAGGGAGGCAGAAGAAGAAATTGACAGCTATTTTCTTTCCCTGCAGGGTTGTACAACCAAGGAGGATGCACCTCAAGATGAACCCTCCACTGCTAAGTGGCAGACAGTCACCTCCCATGCCAGGGCTCCTTGAGACACGGCAGCACCAGTTCCTACAGTCCGGCTGGAGAACAGGTATGAAGCTCTGGCAGCCCTGGAGGAGGAGGACAGAGAGGACAAAACCATAGAGGAGGCAACTCCATGCACACCATGTCCCGTGCAAGCTGAAGGAGGCAAGAAGGCCAGGAGGAAGAAGCGTCACATGATCGTCATTGGTGACTCCACCCTGAGAGGTATGGAGGGCCCCATCAGTTGCCGGGACCCCTCGACACATGAGGTATACTGCCTACCTGGATTCAGGACGTGAAAGGGATGCTCCAGACCGTAATCCAGCCCACCGATTATTACCCCATGGTCCTAGTCCATGTGGGCACTAACGATGGGCCAGGAGGAGTCCTGATCTCCTGATGGAGGACTACCATGCTCTGAGGTGCCTGCTGAAGGAGATGGGAGCACAGGTGGTTTTCTCTTCTATCCTGCCAGTGAGTGGACGAGGCAGTCGGCATGAAACGTGAATCACGGAGACCAACTGGGATGTGGCTAACGATGTGGCTACAGGAATGGTGCTTCGAGGAGGGCTTTGGCTTCCTCAGCCATGACTGGCACATCACGACGAGAGACATGCTGGGATAGGATGGGCTCCACCTTTCCCCTAATGGTAAGCGTGTGTTCTCTTCTAGGATGGCAGACCTCCTCTGGCGAGCTTTAAACTAGGCTCATCAGGGGAAGGGGAAGATGAGGGCGGAGGAAACATCAGACTGCCAGACCAAACAGCACCCACAACTACAGACCAGCCCAGACCAACGAGCGAAGCAAACAAACAGGTAAGAGAGAGGGGCCAGGGTAACGCTGGGACTAGGGGGTCAGTACACACACCCACAGGAGACCTCAAATGCCTCTACACAAATGCTCGTAGTATGGGCAACAAGCAGGAGGAACTCACCCTCCTGCTGGCTGACACCAGCCCAGACATAGTGGGGATTACGGAAACGTGGTGGGACAAAACGCATGATTTGGCAGTCAATGTCAAGGGCTATAGGCTGTACAGGATGGACAGGATAGGAAAGAGAGGTGGGGGCGTGGAATACACATCCTTGTTAATTAGCAAGGAGTCAGGGGAGGGGCACTCTGAAGTGCTTTGGATTAGAGTACAAGGCAGTTGAGGGGAAAGGGACATAATGTGGGAGTCCACTACAGACCTCCCAACCAGGGAGAAGAGCTTGACCAGGAATTCTTGGGTCAACTCACAGAGGTAGTGAAGGCTAAGGACGTGGTAGTCATGGGGGACCTGAATTTCCCAGACATCTGCTGGGAAGAACATTCAGGCAGGTCTGAACACTCACTTAGGTCCTTGGCCAGAGTGCAGGACCTCCGTCTAACCCAGGAGGTGCACAGCCCCACCAGGGGGGACGCCTTGTTGGACCTACTGCTGGCCATGGGTGATGACCTGGTGAGGGGGCTGTGGGTGCTTGACCACCTGGGCGACAGCGATCATCACCTGCTGGAATTCACCATCCAGCGCAAGGTGGCAAAGGCATGCAGTAAGGCAGTGGCCCTAGATTTTAGGAGGGTAGACTTCAACGAGCTAAGGAGGATAGTTGGAGAAGCGCTGAGGTCCCAGAGGGGAGGGGAGCCAGGTGTCCAAGGAGAGTGGTCTCTCCTTAAGGAGACGATCCTCCAAGCCCAAAGGAAGGTAATCCCAATGAGGATCAAAGGGAGCATGAGAGCACACAAGCCTTCGCGGCTCACCAAAAGCATCCGGGAGTGTCTCCTTGCTAAAAAGGAGGCTTGCACCCAATGGAAAGAAGGGGTTATCACCAGGGAGGACTATTCTGTAGTTGCTCGGGGATGTAGGTGGGTAGTTAGGAAGGCCAAGGCAGAGATGGAACTGGGACTAGCTTCCCAGATTAAGGACAATAAGAAGCCCTTTTTTAAATATGTAGGGGGTAAAAAGAAGGTCCCGGGTAATGTGGGGCCCTTGCAGGACGCCATGAGAAACTTGGTCATCACACCGGACGGCAAAGCTAACAAGTTTAAAGAATTCTTTTCCTCCGTCTTTCTAAGTAGGGACCAGAACAGCCACCTCCCAGCTGGACCCCCCTCGGGGCCTGGGGGAGGCATACCTGGCCCATGGGTTACCAAGGATTGAGTTACGGAGCTTCTGGAGGGGTTGGACGTATTCAAATCAGCCGGCCCAGATGATCTCCACCCTAGAGTTCTAAAGGAACTGGTCGTGGTCATTGCAAGTCCCCTGGCACAACTTTATGAGCTCTCGTGGTGCTCTGGTGAGGTACCGGAGGACTGGAAGAGGGCCAGCGTGGTTCCCATCTTCAAAAAAGGGAGGAAGGAGGACCCAGGAAACTATAGGCTGGTTAGTCTTACCTCGATCCTAGGCAAGCTGTTCGAGAAAATTATTCTGGCACACATCCAGGAGGGGCCAGCAGGGGACTGCATGCTTAGGGCCAACCAACCTGGGTTCATCAGTGGTAGGTCCTGTCAGACCAACCTGGTGGCCTTTTACGATCAGATCATTAGATGCAGGGGTAGCAGTGGATATAGTCTTCCTGGACTTCCGGAAAGCTTTCAACACTGTCTCTCACCCCGTCCTCATTAAGAAACTGGGGGGCTGTGGTGTAGACACCCACACAGCCAAATGCGTCGCCAACTGGCTGGAGGGCCGCACCCAGAGGGTGGTAATGGATGGGTCCTTCTCAACCTGGAAGGACGTGGGCAGTGGGGTTCCGCAGGGCTCGGTCCTCGGGCCCACACTGTTCAACATCTTCATCAGTGATTTGGATGTGGTGGTAAAAAGCACCCTGTTCAAATTTGCTGATGACACTAAGATGTGGGGGGACGTGGGCACACTGGAAGGATGCAACAGGCTACAATCAGACCTAGACAGGTTACAAGGGTGGGCGGACAAGAATAGGATGGGTTTCAACACAGACAAGTGCAAGGTGATGCACCTCGGGAGGAACAACCAGCACCATAGCTACAAGTTAGGGAACTCCCCTCTTGTCAGCACGGAGGCGGAAAGGGATCTGGGGGTCATCATTGACTCCAAGATGACCATGGGCCAGCTGTGTGGGGAGGCAGTTAGGAAGGCCAACCGCACCTTGGCATGCATCCACAGATGCATCTCGAGCAGGTCCAAAGAGGTGATCCTCCCCCTCTATGCGGCACTGGTCAGGCCGCAGCTGGAATATTGCGTCCAGTTCTGGGCGCCGCACTTCAAGAGGGATGTCGACGGCATGGAAAGGGTCCAGAGGAGGGCCACTCGTATGATCAGGGGTCAGCAGGGCAGGCCTTATGAGGAGAGGCTACGGGACCTGAACCTGTTTAGCCTCCACAAGAGAAGGTTAAGGGGGGACCTTGTGGCCTGCTACAAACTGGTCAGGGGGGATCAGCAGGTATTGGGGGAGTCCCTGTTCTCCCGTGTGCTGCCAGGAGTGACCAGGAATAACGGTCACAAGCTGGCGGAGGGTAGGTTTAGATTAGATATTAGGAGGCGCTACTTCACAGTCAGGGCGGCTAGGGCCTGGAACCGGCTTCCAGGGGAAGTGGTGCAGGCTCCTAGCCTGGGGATTTTTAAAAGGAAGTTAGATGAGCACCTTGCCGGGGTCATCTGACCCCGGTGCTCTTTCCTGCCAAGGCAGGGGTTCGGACTAGATGATCTATCTAGGTCCCTTCCGACTCTAGCTACTATGAAACTATGAAACTATGAAAGGCTATGGGACCTGAACCTGTTCAGCCTCCAAAAGAGAAGGCTGAGGGGGGATCTTGTGGCCTGTTATAAACTAGTCAGGGGGGATCAGCAGGCATTGGGGGAGTCACTGTTCCCCTGAGCACTGCCAGGAGTGACCAGGAATAACAGTCACAAGCTGACAGAGGGTAGGTTTAGGTTAGATATCAGGAGGCACTACTTCACACTCAGGGCAGCTAGGGTCTGGAACCAACTTCCAAGAGAAGTGGTGCAGGCTCCTACCCTGGGAGTGTTTAAGAGGAGATTAGATGACCATCTTGCTGGGGTCATTTGATCCCAGTATTCTTCTGTGCCATGGCAGGGTGTCGGACTAGATGATCTGCTTAGGTCCCTTCCAACTCTAGAAACTATGAAACTATGAAGAAATTATTTCTAATTCTACAATTGTGGTTCTTGAGATGTTGTTGTCAGTATGGTACTCACAACCCTACTTTTATTATCACTTAAGTCCTCAGCTTCAACCAGTTTCTAAGCACTGTATATAACCTTCATAAATATAGCAATTGAACATATTCTGAAATGTTTTGAGTGAGGTCCCATCTATATGATAATCAACCAGTTGTGTAATGGACATAGACCAGCTTTCAACTGCTTGCTGTGGTAAAAGTCTGTACTTGGTCTGTGTGGATAAAGGCCCGTGTGGCTGGGAGCCTTCTCACCTGTTCAGAGGTCCTAGCTGTGGGGAGCTGATATGTATGTCCAAGCCTGGGAGCTCCCAGCTGACAAGACTCCAAGCCACAGCAAGCCTCACAAACCCCCATGTCTGCAGGGGGAACCCCTCATATTCCTATGGCTGGGAGACCAGCAGCTGTGGTATCCTTACATCTGGGAGACTGCAGAAGCTGAGGCCACTCCCAGCCATGGGAACTTGCTTCCTGCCAGTGCAGGGGGAGCCAAGGATTGGGCTCCACCTGGACCAGGAATAAGCTGTGATGGGATCTAATGTGCTATCCCACAGTCATTCCTTCTGTCATGAACATGTGCCATGGTGGGAGGTACAATTGTGTAGATGGTGCATTACATCCCATTGGGCCTTTACCTGAACATGTAGAGGGACCTTATGTGCTCCCCACCATTTTGAGAAGCATTTACTCAGTCTTTTATTTAGTTTTCCTACTCACTAAGTTAATGACTTTTTAAAAATAAAAATGGAGAATATATAGTCAGATTAGGGTGTGCATTCAAGTGAAACAGGAAAGAATAAAATATTGCAAAGTTATTCAGGCAGTGAAAAAATTCAACTATTCTTACAGTTCTTGAAACCAAAATCCTAGTTTTTTCTTCTCCTACGTTACCTGAGCTTATTCTTTAGATAGATAGATAGATAGATGTATTAGGGCTGTGCACAAAACCCCTCTGAATTGATTTGGAGGTTCCAGATTGATTCAGAGATTCAGAAGGCAGTCTTTCAGTGGAACAGAAACTGAGAAGAGTGAGGGGGGGCAGGGGAGGGGAAATGTGTGGGTGGGGAGGCTGACATCTGTAGCTGGCCAGTGACTGTGATCTCTCCCCAAGTCCCCTTCCAATCACAATGCTCTGGGGGAGGGATGTAGAAACAGCATATAAGCCTCTGTCTGCAGGATTTCTGTGCCTTTTGTGAGCTGTTTCTGCCTGAGTAACAGCATCTAAAGGATACTGGACTGGCTTGGCTTCCTATCTAGTCAATCTCCTGCTTCTTTTTGTTCTTGTAAAGGATTGTATATAGCTAACCAAAACCCCTCTACTTATCCATATGCAATCCATTTCTTTCAATTTATATTTGTTTGTTTGGGGGGAGGGGGGTCCAACACTTTTAAAAAAGAAAGCTGTGTTTTCCCTGTCAGTGTGATCCATCACTGTGCAGGGAAGCACATTCATTACACACACTCAGATACATGCATCATAAAAGAAGAAGTCAGATATTATTACAATACAAAAGAAGTCCAATGTTCATAGAAGAAGACAAGATTAAATATAATTATTAATATTATTAGTTATAGTTATATACAGGCTAAAGAGAAAACAGAAGAAGTGAGATAGAGTTTCAGATTAACAGAACACAGAAGTCAGACGCTCAGTTCTAGAAGAATAAGAAAAAGAATAGATTATTTTACCTACATGCAACAGTAGACAAAACACAGAAGAAGTCAGAGACTCAGACTAAAGCAACACAGAGGTCAGAGAATCATAGAAGAAAAAGAGATCAGATTATATATAATTATTTCATAGGCATTAGGAGCTGGAAGGGACCTCGTGAGATCATCGAGTCTAGCCCTCTGCCCAAGCAAGAAGTCAGCTGGGATCAAGTGTCCCAAGCAAGAAAAACTTCCACATGTTTTTTGAAAGAGTCCAGAGTAGGTGCTTGCACCACTTCTGGGGGGAAGTCTGTTCTCGACCCTGGACATTCACACCATAAAGAACTTTTTTCTTATGTCTAGTCAAAATTGGGCTTCCTGGAGTTTATGGCCATTAGACCTTGTTATCCCTTGGGGAGCTGTGGTGAACAGCTGTTCTCCCAGGTCCTGAAGTATCCCTCTTATATAATTGTAGGTTGCTACCAAGTCACCTCTGAGCCTTCTCTTTTCCAGACTGAAAAGTTCCAAGTCTCTCAGCCTCTCCTCATATGACCTGCTCTCTGGGCCTTGGATCATATGAGTGGATCTTCTTTGGACTCTCTCAAGCCCTTCCACATTCCTCCTGAAGTGGGAGGCCCAAAACTGAATGCCGTATTTCAGGTGCAGTCTCACCAGGGGCAAGTAAAGCAGGAGAATGACATCCCTGGTTTTTCTTGAGATTCATTGGTGGATACACACCAGAGTTTGATTTGCTTTGCCATCCACAGCATTGCATTTGTGACTTGTATTCATCTTGTGGTCAATCAAGATCCCCATGTCTCTTTCAGTCATGGTGCTATTGAGCACAGCACTCCCAAGACTGTAAGTATGCTGAAGGTTCTTCCTACCAAGGGGCAGTACTTTACACTTCTGTACATTGAAGGCCTTCATGTTTTGGTCAGCCCACTTTGAGAGCATGTCCAAGTCAGCCTGTACACCCACCCTGTCCTGTAGTGTGACTGCCCCCTCCCATAATTTGATGTCATCCACAAACTTTGCCAGTTTGCATCTGACTCCTGAATCCAGATCTTTAATGAAGATGTTAAAGAGTACTGGCCCAAGAACTGAGACCTGAGGGACTCCACTGGTCACCCTGCACCACATTGATTTGGTCCCATCAACTAGTACCCTTTGGGTCCAACCCCATAGCCAATTACCTAGCCATAAGACCATAAGATGGTCAAGGCCACAGTTTCCCAGCTTAAACATGATGATATCATGGGGAACTAAGTCAAAGGCTTTCTTGAAATCCAGATATATGACATCCACGCCATCTCCCTTGTCCAGGGCACATGCTACCTGGTCATAGAACAAGATGAGGTTGGTTGGTCAGGCAGGACCTGCCAGTCACCAAGCCATGTTGGCTGGCATTCAGATGCTTGCCTTCCATTAGTCTGGTGTTGATGGATCCCTTGACAATTTTCTCTAGGATTTTTCCAGGGACAGACATCAGACTGATTGGTCTATAATTCCTTGGGTCATCCCTCCTCTCTTTCTTGAAGATAGGGACCATATTTTGGCTCTTTTCCAGTCTTCTGGGACCTCACCCAAGCACCACAAGTTTTCAAATATCTTTGCATGCCAAGAGGAAGGCAATGATATCTGTCAGCTCCTTCAAGACTCTTAGGTGCATTGCGTCTGGGCCTGCACACTTGTGAATGTCCAGTTTCTCAAGATGTTCCCTCACCTGATCCACATCAATTTGGGTCCTGTCACCCACTCCCAGGATGGTTTGTGTCATTTCTGATAGTGTGATCCCCTTGGGAGGGTGAAAAACCGATGCGAAAAAGTCATTTAGGAGATTGGCCTTTTCTTGGGTGTTGGATGTCAGTTACCTGATTAGATCTCACAGGGGCCCAAAGCTATCTTTGTTCTTTTTTCAACTTTCCACATACCTGAAGAACGACTTTTTGTTGTCCTTGATTCCCATAGCTAGTGAGTTCTGTTTGTGCCTTGGCTTTTCTACACCACTCTCTACAGGTGTGGGTGAGTGCTGAGTAGTCCTCTTTGGTGATGGTTCCCATTTTCCATCTGGTGTAGGCTTCTCTTTTGAATTTAATGAGGTCTAACAGTTCCTTGTTCAGCCAAGGGGGCTTCCTTGCCCATTGACTACATTTCTTGTGAGATGGAATGGCTTTCTCCTGTGCTTCAAGGATTATGTTTTTGAGAGATGACCATTCCTCATGTACTCCCTTTTCAAGGTGGGTATGACCTCTAATTGCCTGACTGATAAAATCTAGAGTTTGGAAAAGTCAGCCTTCCCAAAGTTAAGGATTTCTGTTTTACTGAGGAGTTTGCCTGAACTTCAGTGAGCTAAGAAGGTGACCAATTCATGGTCACTGTCACCAAGCTTCCCCTCTATCCTCACATCTCTCACCAGGTCCTCCCCTTTGGCCAGGACTAGGTCAAGCAATGCCCTAATTAGCCCATAGACCTCCTGCATTAGGTAGAAGTCATCAGTGCCAGTGAGAAAGCTTCACTACCTGTCAGATTTGGCCATGCACTCATCCAAAGAGATGTCAGGGAAGCTGAAGTCTCCCATGATGATCAAACATCAAGAGCATGCGTCCTTGACCAGTTCCTTATTGAATTCCCAATCTAGTTCTTCATCTTGATGGGAAAGTCTATAATAGACTCCTACAAGTATGTCACCTTCCCTATGTTCTCCCCATATTTTGACCCAGAGGGTCTCAAGATGCCCTTGCTAGTTAGAAAACTCAATTTGCAGGGAAGTGAATTGATCCTTGACGTAGACAGAAACACCCCACCCCTCTTTCCCACACAGTCTCTCCTATACAAGGTGGAACCCTCTATAGCAACAGACCAATCATAGGTAGAGTCCCACCAGGTCTCCATTATCCCCATAAGGTCAAAGTCATTTTCACATAGGAGAAGGGTCAGTTCCTCTTGCTTGTTTCCCAAGCTCCTGACATTCATGTACAGGCAGTTAAGTCTGCCATGAGAAGCCCAATGTTTCACTATGGGGTGAAGTGGGACCTTTCCTTGGGCTGCCATCAGAGCAGGTTACTTTGGGCTGCCCAAGTTATTAGTTATGCAGCTGACATGATCTAAGCTAGAACTGTTAATAGACTGCCCATCACCCAGCAGTCTTAGTTTAAGGCCCTGTCAAGAGGGTCAGCCATTCTGGCTGAAAAGAGCTTCTTCCCTTTCCAGGTGAGGTGGAGGCCATCCCTTTCCAACAGTCCAGTCTCTGAAGTGTGGACCATGGTAAAGGAAGCCAAACTCCTCACGATGACACCATCACTGGAGTCTTCTATTTACCTCACCAATGCACCTTTCCCTCTGAGCCCATGTCCTGTGACTGGGAAGAATGAAGAAAAAAATTATCTGTGCCCCCATATCGCTAAGCGCAGCCCTCAGAGCCCTGTAGTCATGCATGACCCAGCCTGGACTGCTCCACACCATATCATTCATGCCCACATGGATAAGAAGCATGGAACAGTGGTTGGAGGGCTGGATGGGTTTGGGAATCCTCTCTGTCACATGACCTCCAAGAAGGCAGCATACCTCACAGACTAGGGTGTCAGGGTGACAAATCACTCCCTCTGTTCCCCTAAGGAGGGAGTCACCCACCACGATAACTCTGCATCTTCTTCTAGGCACAGGTGAGGCCCTCCATCCCCTCATGCTGGAGCCAGTGGAATGGCTGCCTCGGTTCATGTTAGACATGCATAGCAGTTGTGCAGCTCCAGAGGAGTGGTAACCCTGGTGCCATGCCTTTTTGGGATAGAGATAACCATCATCCAGGCAACCCCAGGCTGGATTTCATGGTGGTTCTTGGTTCTGCCATGCTGTCATCAGCTATCAGGTGGACAGCCTGAAAGTAAGAGTCCAGTTTCTGTTTCACATTTCTAATGGAGCGCAGCCACTGGACCAATGCCTGTAATTCCCTAATCTGTCACTCCAGGGCTTCTACCATTAGGCACACCACACAAAGGAAGGTATCAATGTCCTCCAAACCAGCTGCATGCATTCTTGCTAGGCAGCCTTCACATGAAGCCAGTGGTTCCATCTGAGTGGAGGCCGGGGCCATGGGTCCTGCCCAGGTTGGGGCAGGGACCACAAGTTCTGTTTGGATACAGGCCAGAACCATGGGCTCTGTTTGGGTGGAGACTGCAGTGGTGTCAGAGAAGGGGAGTCCAGGTGCAGGGCAGAGCCTCAGGGTGTGATGTGTCCCGCCCACCATGGTCCTTGTAGTAGTCTGGCTACTACTGTGTAGACCTTTAGTTATAGCTCAGTGCCTAGAGCCTTGTTCCCTCCTGCTCACCCTCCTGCACAAACTCGGGTGCTGGGCCCAGAAGTGTGCCTGGTTGCATGGCCTGTTTGCATGGCTCCCTGCGGAGCTGGGCAAAGTAGGAGCTGGGGTGGGGCAAGAACCTGTTCAGCACCTCTCAGCTGCCTCTCTGCAGCTTGCTACTCCCCTCCCGCCATGGGCCCCACTCACCTCTGGCTCTTCTGGGGGTCAGACAGGGCCTGCCACAGCTGAGGGTCTTTGGGATGCCCTCGCACAATGGGCTTTCACCTGTGCATCTCACCCCTCCGACCCTAACTCAATTGTTATTATTAGTAATAGTTAGAAGTTTAGTTACACACACAACAGTAACCACAACACAGAAGAAGTCAGAGGTTCATATTACCACAACACAGAAGTCAAAGAAGAAGCAGCCAAAGAAGTAGCCTGAAGAGGCCAACACCAAATGGAATACCAACACATTAAGGTAACCAATACAATAAATTCAGGTATAGAGTAGGGGTTGTGCTAGCAGACCCTTCTAGCAGGCTAAATAGACTAGCTTACAATCCCCTCATAATATAATATAACATTAAAGACACAAGTTTACAATGAAAAGCCCAACAACATTAGGAACCAGAACACAACAATGGCATACCAGCTGTGCCCAAAGAAAAACTGGTACCGGGGGAAGGAACCCACTATCTTAAAGAAACAACATCATCACTTTCCCCTAGGCCATGGCTAGGAGGGGCCCTGTAACCATGGAAACCACCCTTAACAAACAGGGGCCCTATTTTTCTCCCTACTCCCAAAGGGAAGTTGTTTCCCCTCCTCATCAGGAACTTCCCTTTGATCACCTGAATGTGGGGAAGAGCCCCTCCTCCCCTGTGGAAATCCCCTGCCTGGGTAACTCATAACTCTCAGCAGCTGTGGAAGATTACACTCATCTCTATCTGTGGCCTAGATGCTAGGCGTCCTCCCTTCCTGGGGTGGTCAATCCACCCTGTCACTGCTCATTGCAGGAAGGCCTGAGTTGTCTTGTGCAACTGCCAAGGCCTGTCAGCCCTCTGTGAGTTCCCCCCGCGCTCCCCCATGCACCACCCTGTGCACCAAAGGGGTACTTGCCTTATTTGGGAATGGGGACCCAGGCTGCATCGTGCAGCCGTGGAGTCTCATCAGCTTCGCTCAGCGCTCTCTGCCCCATGCACTATGCTGTGCACTGAAGGGGCACCTGCCTTATGCAGGGATGGAGACCCACATTGCCTTGTGCATCTGTGGCATCCCATCAGCTCCACTCAGCTCTCTCTGCCCCATGCACTACCCTGAATTGAGGCCTCCTGCCTCATGAAGGGTTGGTGACTCACGCTGCTTCATGCAGCCGCTGAAGTCCCATCTGTTCCCAGACTCTCTCCAGCCCTGTGCACTGGTCTGTGCACTGAGGGCTCCTGCCCTGAGCAGAGTTGGGGACCCAGACTGCCTCATGCAGCTGCTGAGGTCCAGTCTGTTCCCTGAGCTTCTGTGGTCTGATTTGTGCACCAATGCAGCAGCTCCCCACCATGGCAGGGCTGGGACTTAGCAGGTTGCTGCTTTCCAGCAGAGGTGTCTTTTGGGCACTTCTGGGGCAACTGCTCCACCCCACTGATCAGCTCCACCAGCTCTTCTGCAGCCTTCTTTGTTGTCCCTCATTGAAGCCACCCATGTGCTGGATGGAGCTGTTTATGTGTTAAAAAAGCAGGGAAAATACCACCAAGCACCTAATGAAGGAATTGTGAAAGCTGTAGAAAACACTAAAAAAGAACTTGTAGCATGACTTTAAAAGAAAGCTTTTGGGAAGAGTCTTAGTTGGAAAGGGTGTTGGAACAGTAAAAGAAGATAAAGTTTTATGTTGTTTGACTCCTACTTTATTGAAAGAAACAGGCATTTGTGTACATTGTTTGTAAACAAAGAAACTGCATCACAGAAATACCCAATGCCATCAGCAATTTATCCTAACAGAAACAACCTGCAAGATCAAAAACGTTGGCAAACTGTCCAGCTGAAATGGATTAACACAGGATTCTGGACTAAAGCCTAATCAGAGAAGACTTATCTTTTGACATACAAAGTTATTTTATATAGTTTTTGGACCTTTAGAATTCTTGCCATGAAAAATAAAAATGAATTTACTGTCCTAATCTTTTGCCAATGCATTGTTATTTTGCTTCGTTTCATCCCCCCCGCCCCAAACAACACATTCATTGAAATGGTAAAAGGTATTAGGGTCCAAATCTGTATGCCATTTCCCAAGGTGAATTATCAGAAATGTCTGTGTTTAAAAGCTTGAGAGTTATGAAGGGAGAGAACATTAGCTTTGGCAAAGGAGGCAAAAAAGTTATGCGAAAGGCATTAAGTATGGCAAGTGTGGTGCTGAGAGTGAAATCTCAACTTCACATTAGATTCAATTATAATAATACCAAGATTTGAATATAGAAGTTAACCCACAGAATTCCAATTAAGTCTGGAGCTGGAACTTATTTTGTAAAAAATTCCTTAAGCTTTCAATAATTCAACTTTCTTATGTCAGAGAGCATTGTGGTTTCTTAAAACCTCTGAGAGGTGTTAAGCTTTTGAATTCACTTTATAACATTTTGAATCTTTTCATTTAAAGGCATTTTCTTATTGAGTATCAATAACTAGTAGAATAGATGTTTACCTCAAGGGCTTGGTGTTTGTAATGAATGCTTATTTGTTTGCTAATGGGCATGTTCTCTTTCATTCAGCAATGCTGAATTTCATCATTTTATTTCTTTTTCAAATCTTTCTGCTGCCGTGTGAAGTACATGGAAAGCAAATTCCATTTCTGCACCACTTCCTTACAAATCCAGATGAGCAGGAACTGGCATGTGTATCTCTTGGTTGCCATTATGTTTAATAACATAAAGGAAGGCAATGATGAAAAGCTGGAAAATAAAAAACATTTAAAAATTAAAATAGGATTTTTATAAAATGGAACTTCTACATTTCATGTGGAACAGAAAGAATGAAGCATGCAAATCACTGTAAGTACCAGACCCTCAGCTTAATTCAGAGAATAATCTAATGGCTTATTTTTTACACCTTCTTCCTACTTCCTTGTATAAAAAATTGTACATACTTAGACTGGGACACTTTGAGGCTATGTAAAGGGTTGTGAATTTGAAAGTTTAATTTTTTCAGCCCAGCTGAGCAAATTATAGGGTTCCTAGCATTGTGAAACTCATGAGATGCTTGTGTATCTTGGTTACATACCCACCACTCAGTCTGAATCATGTGCATTTTTGTCTAAGCTGTAGGAAGGCTGAAGGCGTTTGTTTGTGGTTCTGAGTTACTGAACAGATAGGCACCTCCTCACCTGATGTTCCCCTCACTAGGTCCCAATTAAAAAGAAGTACTCAGGATAAACTGGCAGTAAAGGCTGAAACAGCTCCTGGCAAAGCCCTGATAATGGTTCCAGGCTCTTGGCCTTGGCAGAGGCTAGTTGCACGAGGATCCCCCATGAACATCCAGTCCCAAATACCTGTGCAGGCCCCAGGAGCCATCCAACAAATGATGTATAAGTTCCCACTCTGTTCCTGTAACTCAACCATACATGGAAACACTAGTGAGAAAGCAGGCATTCACTTATCCAACCTTGCCACTGCTCAGAGCCAGGTGTGTTTGACCATAAGATAAAATGCATTTTTATGCAATATTTGCACAAGTGTCTCACATGGTGCAAGAAAATACAATAACCTTTGAAAGGGATTCTAAGAAGGGAAATTTCATATGGATCTAAGGAAATCTGTGTGTAATCTACAACTCTGTACTATTGTTGAGTCCTTGGCTCCAGTCTTCCTTTCCAGGCCAGTGCAAGACTTTTGGAAAGTTTTTACTAGGAAAGACAATATAGTTTGAGATATAGGAGTGTGTGAAATGGGCCATATTCAAAACAGATTTTGATTTGGCCTGAATCAGGACAATGATTCAATTAGTTGATTTGGATCACTGTTGCGATTTGATTCAGCTGAATCTGAAGATTTGATGCTGATTCAGAGAATTGGTGATGCGGCCATAAACACAGCTTTAAATGTTTTTTCTACATACCTCAAGGTACCAGACACAGCTCATGAAAGCTGAGATGCTGGGATGGATGGAGGATCCCACGGAAGCATGGGGGGGGCAGGTTTGTACTCAGCAGAGAACCAGGGAGTGGATTGGAAGCACTCCCCACACCTGCACTCCTGTGAGATCTTTCATCCACCCCACCATCTTAGCATTCATGAGCCAGCCGGTACCTTGAGGTATGTAGAAAAAATATTTAAAGCTGTGTCTATATCCGAATCATCAAATCTCCCTGAATCACTCTGAATCAATTCAGAGGGTTCCAATTCAATTCGGAGAGATTAAAGGGTCTCCTGATTCGATTTGATTCAATTTGGATTGGGAGATTTGACCACTGAATTAGGACAAATCTTTGCCAGATTGAATCAGCTACTGAAGCTTTGCACATCTCTACTGAGATGTCATTAAGTCTCAAAGATCTTTGTGGCTGTAAAGGGAGGGATGTATTTCCTAAGGCCCAAACACTTCTTTCCTTGTCCCATTATCTCTGCAGCACAAAATATGGGACTAGAGAACATTCTCTTCGTGGGTGTACATTTCAGCAGTTCAACACTCATCTTTGTAGACAAAGATCTTAGGTAGGGGTGTAATATGATTCTCAATTGCTGAAACTGAGATAGGTAAAGGTTAGGTCACCTTAACTCACCACTGAATTTGGGTATGATTTTGTACATGACTAGAAATATTTTGGTTGTAAGTGTACTCTTTCCCTATGACTTGATTATTTTTAGACTAAACTTCATACTTAAGTCAGGTGCATAGACTGCTGTGATTCAGTCTGTACACTGGTAGCATACTGGTTCTCCCCTGAACTATATTGCTTTTCTGTTGCTCTATGAGAAATGCATTGAGCGGGGAAAAAAGCTGACCATTCTTTTCCACTAATATTCCTCATTAGATCTTGTATAATCTTCATTGTCTTTCAAACAGTAGCTTTGACATGCAATTCTGAGGAGAGGATCTATTTCTCCTTAGACAGCAAAACTGCAATAGAAAGCCCGAAGTAGAGCTTTACCCACCTTAATTTTGTACACAATTTAGGGTATAAATATTAGATTTGACCTTTGTAAGCATCTCACAAAACCTTTAAAAAAGCATACACATTCTTTAAAGATTGTCTTTTCTTACCTTAGAATCTGTTTTGCAGAACAAGCACCTACAGACACAAATGATTAAACAACACTCTACAGGTAAGTGCCTACCTTGTGAGCAGAAATTATGTTCCATGCACAGAGAGTGAACAATGTTACTTTCAGTTGACATAGCCTCTATTTCAGAATAATAATAATAAAAAAGAATTCCCTGAAAGCAATGTTACCTCTCAGCTCTGTGTTTTTGTGGAACCGTGGCACAGGACACAGCCTATCTGACTCTCAAAGAATATTCTCCTTCCCACCTCTATCTGAACAAGAACAGATTAGTAAAGACAATGAAGATTCAGTGGGAGATGCAACTAAAGCCCTCCATATAAGGGAGAAACTCCCCTGGTCTCATTTGCATCCAAGATCGAACCAGATGACAACTCATTTAAATGGGAGAATTGACAGGACAGCACCTTCATTAGCATTCAGGATGGAGAACATAGATTCCAAGGCAAGGACCACAGTGAATTCTGGGAACAGAAAAGCAGGGGAGCACTGCATGATGGGGAATCTGTGCTCCAAATGATAATCAACCCACAATCTACACACCCAGCTCAGCATTTATCAGACCAATTCTAATCTGGATTTAGACTTCCCTCCCCCGCATGTACACACACACACCTCATTTAACCAGAACTAAGCAGAAGTAAAGTTTAATAGGCATCTCAGGCTGTACAGTCCCTGGTCCCACTATGGGAGGCCTGTTTAAACTTGATTGACTAAAACTCAGTTGCTGGGTGAGGGAATGCTGAGGCAAGAGACCGAGTCAAAGTGGGTATGGGCAACATTTGAACAAAGGCAAAGGGTTCATCACAGCGTCCAGTCTGTTGGAGCCCTGACCACAAATGCTTTCATACTTTTCCTGGGATGACTGGTGGAAGTCCTCCCCTCAAAGTTTATGAACACTCCAAGTAATCACCTTAAGTCTGTTAAAAGACTACAGTAAGATCTGGAAAAGTCTTGCTAAGCTGAGGCTTATTCACAACAGGTAAAAGTACAAAACCCTGACGTTGCAAGCTATCTATTGTTTCTGAAGAAACAATGAGGTATCCCATCCAGTTTATCTGCTATCCATAAGAATTTCAAGCTGGCTCCTAAGTGTCTGCTTACTCCTTAAAAACTTATGTTTTTCCAGGTTGTTAATCAGTTTCGTGAGATGTTCCAAACCAGATAACCCCTTGTCAATAGAAAAGACAATTATTTACACTATTAAAATAATGCTTTGAAGAAGCTGAACTGAGGGTATAAAAATCTGTAAAAGCAGCAACCATTATATAAATTATACATTTATATAATCAGCAATAAATAACTTTTATAGTAAAACTGGTAGTAACTGGGTATATTTTTTCCTTCTCTACTTCTTGTTCCCCACTTGCTCCACAGCAATGCTTCTTTTACCCAAGCTAAACATCCCTGTGAAACACAGAAATACTGTGGGGTCTGCTCATCAAGACAGTTAAGGCAAAAAAATGGGACGTGCTGAGTTTGAAACACATAAGGGGATCAGCTTGTACAGGCTGATTGACCCACTTTGGCTCAGACGTGCCCTTATGAACTGAATGCTGGCCCATGAGGGTATCAGATGGACACCCAGTCTGATTCAGAGGTATTCTGTTTACCTGTGTGCTTGTGTCTAACTGCATTTTATTATTACCTTAATGAACTGATTCCTGGCATATGAGGTTGTCAGCCTGTTCATGCTGATCAACCCAGCTGGGTCAGGTGTGTCATGTTAATCTGTGTGTTTTTGTGTGTATGACTGATTTGGTGACTGGAGGAACCCCGCACCATTGAAACTGAGTCCTGCAAAATAGCTCCTTTGGGAGTGAGGATTTGCAGAAGGGAGAGATACAGCTCCATACGAAAACACCAGTACACAAGCAGCACATTGATAGAATTACAAAGACCCTAGAAACATATCCCTAATCAATGAGTGCACCCCAAAGTGATGGGCACATCTAATAACAGCAAGTACTCTTTCACTCTGTTAGATTTCCTTATCCTGACTCTCTTCAAACCCTCCTCTGCCTCAGAAAGGTAGACAAACACATATGTAAAAGCACAGATGCTGGGTATGGAGAATATGAACACAGATATAGAGATCAAACATTACCCATTAGCATGTTACTAAAGCTTGTGATGTGCAGAGGGCCCTCAAGCATGTTAAGTGTAGGTACCCAGAAGGAATTCTTCAAACTTGACCTTTCTCAAGCTCTTCACATTCTGTCATTGAGATTCACTCAAGAGTAGCATTTTCATTTATTGTGTACTCTTGGGCCAACTAAAGTCCTCAAGTGAGTAATCTGTTCTGATTGAGGACATTAAGATACACATTCACACAGAAAGTAATAATTTGATCCTGAGACCTTCTCTTTTATGGTCTCTCACTCTCTTCTTTTTTTTTTCCTTTTAATTTTGTAAGGGAAAAGATCATCCCCAGTCTCTTTTACCACTACTTTCTAGTGAATTCAAGATGAATTTTCTTATCACAATAGTAGTGTAGATATTAGCTTCAAATCTCATTTGAGACTTTTCTAAACTATACTTTTACTATCTACACATTACATTCTAAGATACATCTTTGTTCTGGGTTTACAGTGACAATTCCACAAGGAAAATGATCTGTAACAGATGGTTATAAAAACAGGAAGAAAGACCAGAGTCATACCCTATTTTGGGGACATCTCTTGTAAAAAGCAGAAGCTCCAATCCTCTGCTACTATGCATCTATTTGGCATTTACATGACTTTTATACTTCTAAGTCTCTAAATGTGATCCTATTCTACCCTGCTACAGGTCCTGAACAATTGTTACTGCATTTACTTTTGCAACATACAATAACTGCATATATTACAAAGTGAGGCTGGTAGAAGGAAAAAACCTACATACCTTTTCCTTGGTAGATTAATTGTTAGGACACTTGTCCAGAAAGTGGGAGACCTGAGGACCTGGGAGCCCAAAGGGGATTTTAATCAACATCTTTCACTTCCTCTGGGGGTGCCCTAAGCACAAAATGGTGGTATAGGCAGGAATGAGCATACTTTAGTAAAGCGGGACCACTGAATAGAAGGGAATACAAAGGTTTTGGTCCCAGAAGGATATTGGGCAAGACAGAACCTTACTCTGAAGCTCAGAGGTGGGCACATCTTCTGAGACAGAGAGAGAACGAACCCTGGGTTCTACTTCCTGTTCCTAATGCTATTTATATATTTTGCAATAAATAATTACTGAATGCAGTGCTTTTTTCGATTTGGTCCTGAGATGTTTACCTCTCCCCACACTAGAAGAAATAATGATACTTCCCACTTGGTAGTAATATTTCTAAGCTTGTCATGTGAGCTCCAGCAACCAGCTGAATTGAATTCACGAGACACTAGAGTATGATGAAAAATGTAATTTAGCCTTTTGCCTCTTTTATCTGAGGACAAAAAGTAAGTGTGTTTTCCAGTGAATACTTGACGTAGGAATAATCAATGGTAACATAATAAGTGTTGTTATTTCCTTATTAAGTCACATATCTTGTTGTTGCCCTGTCACCTATGTTTGTTAAATATGAGGCGGCAGAAAGGATCTCTCATGTTAGAGCAAGAAAATTGAGTAGTGATAGAGGTTCTTTGTCTAAAGTATCTGTGGTAATAGAGTTTATACATAACTGGTACTGTCAGATCCACATTTGTGTCTTCTGGGAATTTTGAGATTGGGGGGAAGGATTTTTAAACAAACATGTTCTGGCAGATAATATTTTATTTTTACTTTTATGGCCAAGCACACAGAAGGAACAGTATAGCAACAGAGAGACCAACAGGCTGTCACACAGTGCTACATGATAAAAAGCACTATATTCGTTTTGAATGGATGGTGGCTTTAGGAGAAAAAGGTCAGAATCCTTTTATCTAGTTTAGAGGAATGTCTAGATGGCTTTAATATCAAAGATTGAATGAATGAATATTTGAATAAGAAAGTGATAAAAAGACTATTAGGACAGGTAGGAGCTAGACAAATATTATTAGAAAAAAAAGTTTAGCAGAACTTTGGGGACTCCATGAGGGATTAACTACAAAACTGAGCAAAGTCTGTCAAATAAAATAATAATAATAACAACAACAACACAATTCCTTTGTTACTGTTCTGCTTGGGAATTCTAATTAATTTGTATATTTTAATAAATGCAGGGATTCAGATTATTTCTATAGGCAGCAGTTTGTGGAAGTAGATTTACAATATGCTCTGGTTAAAATTATATAATGTTTTAATGCATGATGAAGGATGTAACTGGAAACAAATTCAGAGGAAGTGCTGAATGCAGTGTTAATGATGCATTTTCTGGTATAATCACATAATTATTCCAGCTGTTAAAGATTTTCTACTCGTGGGTTCTAAGTAGCCCCTAATGTTAGTGTCAGAAAATATTGTATATGACAGATGTTTGCTCATAGTTTTTTTTAAAGAATCTTCATAATTGCATGTATAAGCTTAAGTATTTGTCTTATCAAATTCTGACAGATGTATGAAATGATTCTGCATTGTTACAAACTGCAATACAAAGTGGGTTTGAATATTCTATTTATAATATTGTTTGGTGGTAAAAAATAATATATTCCAGCGCTGTGCAATATCTTTGCATGTCTTGTAACCCAAGAAGACGGTACTTTCATTAAGGGAATGAATATATAGAAGACATAATTAATGAATTACCTTCAGCAGCAGAGAGACAGTTATAGATATTTAAATATAGATGCTAGTCCTGCACATTGACTTTGAATGCAGTGTATAGAGACAGTATGACCGATATTTGAACAAACATCATTGTAAAAAATGATTTTCAGCATATATATACACACTTTAGATAAATTTTGTCTTGCTACCTGCAAAGTAGATAACCACGGTTTAATTGCTTTTGTCCTGCTGTTTACTCTCTTTGTTCACTCAGGTCCAAAAACATCTACCACCAGCTCATTAATAGCCAACAGTCACCTTTTTTTTTTTAATATCTACACCTATTGGGAAAGAATATTGGCACATATTGTATATGTGTGTGTCATATATATATATATATTAGACACACACAATGCGTGCTATCATTCTCAATGTGTGCCAATATTTTTGCCAGATGCCATTCTCAGAAGCTATACCATGTGACAACATTTGGGGTCATTGTGTTAAGAACAGGGAATACTTAAGCTATCTTGAGGGTACTACTTTTTGGGGGATGAAAGAAACTGAAGTTTCCTTAGTATCTGCTGTTTTTACCACTTGTCTTTGTGAATGGCTATGCACTGGCTGTAGCTGCTTTTTAAAATTATGTATCCCTTCCTCAGATATGAAAACTCATTGCTTAGAAGCCTATGTTTTTTATCTTTGTCACTTTTGTCACAACATTATATTGTTCCCAGAAAACAGCACAATATAACCTCATGTAGGTAAGACTACTAAGATATTTAATAGAGCATATCCTGTGGGATTTGTGTGAAAATTGTGTGCATGTGCCTGTGAAATCATCAATTTCAGTCACGATTCCCTTATCCCTTGTCCATAGCTAGTATTTTATCTTGATGTATATAGCTGTAATTATAATGATTTAAAGGAAAACTTTATTTTAGTCAGAATGGAAGAGCGCTGTACGAGTATCTCAGGAAGAACTGGCTTCTTAATGTATTTACTCAAATACAAGATGAGGTTCCTCCCCCATTAGCTCCTTGTCAAAGGAAAATAGCTCCTTGTCACAAGGAAAACTCATTAAATACATTGCCTATCATTTAACTGCTGCCAAAAACAACACATACTCAGCAGCAGAAATCAACTGCAAAGTTGCTTAAATGACTGAGCATGACTATAAAACACATAGCAAATATTAGGCAAACATGCTGATTATTACAAAACAAACTAAAAGAAACTACATTCACACAAAACTTGACAACCTCCACCTACAACAATATTTTGCTCTTACTACATTCCTCCCACAATTAACACACTAACCTCTCCCAAAACTCCCACAAGCTAAGAAGAAGCAATAACTTTCACTATGCCTTTTGTTCTCCTGGAAGAAACACCACCATGCTTATTCTGCCATCTCTTCTCTACCTTCTCTTTCCACATCTCATCTGCAACTTGATCCACATAGTATTTCAATTCATATATTGCCAGCTCCAGACACTGATTCTTGTGGAAGTCGGTCTGTTGACCAACAGTAGGTGTCTCACCTTCCAGATCACTGCTGTTGCATAAAGTGGTAGGGCTCTCAGTCTGTCTCCAGCTCTTTGGGCATCAACACATTTTGACATGTTAAGTCACAGTTCATATCAACTGCCCTCAGAAATTGACACCCCCCCCTCTCATATGCCTTGCACAAAAGGGCAGTCCCAAAATACATGCAGTACAGATTCTTCAGCCCCACATCTTGGGAACACTGCCAATTTTACAAACCCCACTTATGCTGAATGCCCCTTACAGGAAGAATACTTTGTATAATCATCCATATGATATCCGTATGTTCTCCTTTTAATCTATTATCTGTCACTTCTTTAACCACATTTGCCATCTGTCTTTCCATCATATCCTTAAATACTATCTTATCTTTCTTAACATATTAATCATCTTATTACAGTCTTTCAGGTACTGTAATCCCATTCCCTTGAGTTTACTTACCCTTAAGTAGGTCACATCTTCACAGGCTGGTGTCTGCCACACCCACTTTTCCCAATCTTCCTTGTACATGCCCCGTTTTCTTAATGTTCTTCTTCAAAGTAACAGCAAAAACATGCGGTTTTCCCCAATCCCTCTGTTGCCTCTTTACAGAACTTTCTTCTAAGTTAAGTATGCACAAAGCTTTTCAGATCTGGCATTCCCCAACCTCCTAATTCCCTGGATCTATTTTGGCTACCCTTTCTCTTTTACTTTCCCTCCAAAATTATATCTGCCTATGTACCGTCCTTATCTGTTCCCATAACAGTGGATACACCACTCCCACATAAAGAATGATCAGTTAATTTTTCACTGAAGCCACTTTCCCGTTGAAAGATAATGTCCTACCACTCCATGTTCTCAAGATCTGCCTCACCCTTACCTCTAACTTCTCCCATGCTTTTGTTCCTTTCTCTTCAGTGTCCATTGGGATTCACAAGTTCTTGATTAGACCCTCTAACATTCACTGCCTGAACTTCTATAAATTCTCCCAATCCCCCACACCCATCAACATACTTTTCATCTTGTTTAATTTTGCCTGTGACACTTCACCATAGCTCTCAGTATGATTCAATACCCTTACAATTGACATGTTGCTCTGAGCCACCATGTTAATGTTATCCATCTATAATGTGCATTTAACTTCTGCTCTTGATATCTTCACACCACTTATTAACTTATCACAAATTCACTGTGCCAGTGTCTCTGTTGTGTACACAAAAAGATTGGGGGACAGACAGCATCCCAATATTACACCTGTTTCTATGAGGAATGCTTTGTACAAATAACCATTTACCAGTATTCAACTTCTTGCCACATTATATAACACTTTGACCTATCCAATCATCTTCACAAGAAACCCCATCCTCCTCATTTCTTCAAAAATGAATCATGGTCAACCCTATCATAAGCTTTTTACAGGTCTAGATTCATTATTATTCTGCTTTTTTTTGTCTCCTATTAACCATAGGGTCTGGAATATCCTCCTCTCAGAAACAGCACATGCTTGGTCTTTTTGTATCTCGTCTGCTAAACAGTCATGCATTCTTTTGTCCAGTACTTTGGCAATCAATTTATAGTCTATGTTCAAAAGTGTTATTGGCCAAATACACCTTCCTTTCCCTCCTTCCATATCAAAATTACCACACCTTTTGAAAAATCCTCTCCTATCTCTCCACCTTCTATTTTATTTCCCTGTGGGTACATCTATACAGCGCCTTATGGTGATGTCGTGATGCGCTACATCTCTATACAGCATGCTACGACAACATAGCCATTATGTGGGTCTACACATGATTGGCAGCTACATCACTGTAGCGGTGTGCTCTCCCAATACAGCACATCGCCAAGGCTATGTAGCAGAGAAACCTAACTGTGTTCAGTGCACACAGTACGGTACAGGCGGTTACTGTGCCATGTTTTAGCATGGTGTCACAGCAATGTCACTTTATGGTGATACGTAGATGTGTCCTGTATGTCTCTATTAGATCTGCCCCCAGCCATTGACGACATTTTTCATAGAATTCCACCAGAAGTCCATCACTTCCTGGTGCCTATGCTATTCCTGGTGTCTACCCTCTCTTGCAAGCTTTTAAGCCATCCTACACCTCTCTCATACTTCTCCAGTGTTTCTTTCCATCCTCTACTCCTTCCTTAATGATGTCAAGGAATGCCTTCATTTTCCTTCCATTTGCTCTTTTTCTTTTGTACAGCTTATTATAAAATTCTGCCACTGTGTCCAGCACCTTCACACTCTCTCCTACTCAGGTTCCTTCTTCAATTCTCACTGCTTGTTGTTCCTTAGTTCTTTTCCTCAAGTTTGCGGAAAAGTATTTATACCACCCTTCCCCCTTCTCCACCCAAGGTGCTCTGGTCAGAAAGATTTTCTGACCTTTTTTCCTTTTGAATTATTCCTCTGTCCATCACTTTATATCTTTCAGTTCTTTTTTCACTTGTACTCCTCTAATCATGTCCTTTAATAATTCTTGTGTCTTTTCCTGTAATTCTTCTAGCTCTTCCACCCCTGACTTCACTTGCCTTCAACCAATATTTCTTTAAAAATCTCTATTTTTTCTCCTGATCTACTCCCAGATACTTTTGTAATATCTCTTCATCACCCTCCATCCCTTATACAGCTCCACATACCCTTGATACGTCTCCTCATCTTGTAGTTACTGCATATTTCACAACCACAACCTTTTCCCCCTACCTTGGCTCTTATCTAAACTTAATTCAATTCTCAACATCTGGCATTTGCTGATGGTCACTTCTAAGATGTCCTTAATGTAAAATGGATTTTTACATTAATGGATTTTTACATTAATACAAAAATAGGCATTGACACCTGTCTCCCCCTCAGTTCCATCCTCACAATCACATCACCAGCTCATACTTCCTTTAAACCTCTTTCTTTTTTTTACATTAACCAGTACCTTCAACAAGCTGTCTAGATCCCTCTCCCCTCCATCCCCTTTCCTATCCCCCTCCTTGATAATGCAATTGAAATGCCCCTCCATAATGTTGTGCCTGCCTCTGCCCACATACACCTTTAATTTCTTGAACAGGGCAATTCTTTCTTTTCTTTCAGCTGGCATGTATATATTAAACATTTCTACAACTTTCTTTTCAAACCCCACCACTAGCCATTACAGTCTCCCTTCTACCATCACTTGTACTTGGTGCAATTCCATTTCCTCACTCATGACCAAAATTGTGGCTTCATCTACTTTTTTTACATCTGACTACCCACTACAATGGTCCCCATTCCCTTCTGTTTATAAAATGCTTGCAATCCCTCTCCCATAGATTCCACACTACTGTAAACATATCTGCTTTAACCCCACACAATATTGGCATATTTTTTCCCCACCACTTCCTTAATAACTCACTTCTTACACTTATAGAGGCAGTAGAGTCATTCTTGTCCATTTTAAATTACGCATGTCTACCACTTTACAATTCTTCTATGCTTTTGCTTGATGCAGTCAGCTCCTAATTTTCCCCTCCTTCACATTCCTGTAGTCTGCCAGGTGTTCTATGGCTTTGACAATCAAGAAAGGTCCCCTTTTTCCTGTGCATTAGTCCCAGCCCACATTGGCTCTGATGAGCATTTTGTCAAGCAGTTTCCCTCCTTATCTCTCTGTCTATTTTGACCTTATTCTTTCTAAGCTTACTAGTATGTGATTTCTTTCTTTTCCCAAATTGGATCTCTTCTTCTTTCTCCTGCTTTGGCCTCACTCCTCCTCCTCCTTCCTGTAGCATTCTCTCTTTTTTCCCTTCTCTCTCCTCTATCTCAGTCACTTGTTCCGCTTATCTTTTCTTCTCTTGCCTCTTCTGTCACCAGCTATGCTGCTTTGATTACTGAAATTTCATTCTCTTCCTGCTGAGCTCTTCCTTCTTGTGGCATCTCCTGTGTCATACATTTTGAGTCAACATCTTTTTCCCCACTTTTTCTTTCCTGTCTCTGCTGCTCCTCTATAGTTTTAGCTTTATTTGAGAAGGACCAAAGGCATCAGTGCTGCAAGTGTCCCTCTTTGCCACAAATAACATACTTCAGTACTTCTTGGTATTCTGCCACCCTGTGCCATTTCCCTTAACATATGTAGCATATTGTGTACTAGAGGCATGCAGCCAGATGTCTTCCTGCCCACACTTACTACAGAGTTTGGGCTGTCTGAAATACATTGTAAACCCTCAGTGTGGCCCTATTTAGATTACTGATGGTAATTGCACTATCCCACCAGGACTCCTCTCATCTGCCTTCATTACCACTCGAGCGCTCCATGATTCTGTCCATATATTGTATTTATTGTGGATCTTTTCAAGTGACATAACTTTTTGTACATAATACTCCAAGCATTTTTCTGTCTTCCCAGCTCAAACATATCCATGTGCACTTGAATAATTCTTGTCTTTCTCTTGTCTTTTCTTCCTCAGTAAATCGTATCCCCTTAAGTTATTCTCTCTCACCTATTGCTGCATACATCTCCCAAAAATTCTAATAATTTTCTCGGCTCCAAGACTAACATTTCCCAAGACTTCTAGTTAGGAAAAGCAACAAGGTTATCAAAATGTTCCACTTTTACATTAAAAAATTGTTACATTCTCCGATTCTCATGGCATCAATCCAGGCAGTAAGCCAGGCCTCTGCCCAGCCACTACACTTGATCTTAGCAAAGGAGAAGTCAAGAAGTCATGCTGCTGATGGAAACTACCACAAGAATAGTTTAGTGTAGTTGTGACAGGGGCAAGCTTTTATGCCCAGTCCAAGCACCAGCCTGCCCCCTGTCTATGGGTCAGCCGACCGCCTCACTCTCCTTGATATAATAATATTGACATGATAATTAGATGGGAGGCTACCCATTACACAGCCCACTATGGGGAGGGGGGGAGCTAGCCGTGGCTCTGTTCCACCCCTACACCATGGCCCAAGCCTCGCAGATGACATCTCAGGCAGCTAACTCAACCATCCCCTTGGCCCATTAGCTGTGGTCCCTTCCCTGGGAACTTTGGCAACCCCTTAAGCCCCGGCCCTGTCGCAGGCCAGTCAGGACCCCCTATTTCTTTGCTGTATATGGGCATCCCTTGTGGTGGGCCCCTGGCCCTTTTGACCCCTATCTGAGTCCTGGCCCCAGCATTGAGCAGTTGGGTTCCTCAGTTAGGTCTAAGCCACCTGCCCATACTCAGGGATTGGAGTCCCCCATTCCCAGCTCAGGTGATTCACAAAGTGTGCCTGGCCCCACGGGGTCACTCACCCCAGCAGGCTCAGGTACTTCAAGAAGCTTACCTGGCCTCCCCTTGATAAGATGGATCATATAACTCACCCAAAGGTGAGGGCTGGGGTTAAGGTGCCCCTACCCACCTTTCACTGGGCTGGTAACGGGCCTGGTATTTTCCTGGGGTTTCCATGCCACTGGGAGCCCCACCAGATCACCCAGTCCCAGCAGGGTGCAATTTTAGGTTGTGCCCAGGACCAGAGCCTCCTGCTCCTACCTGCAGGGTGTTCCCAGGAAGCAGCTCAGCCAGGCAATGTTTCTTGCCTGGCCTCCAACAGGAAACTACTCATTTATATAGGCAGCCAGAGTTCTAAAATGGCCACTGTAATCAAACACCTGCTGGCTGCTTGATCTAGTCCTTAAAGTGGCAGGCACCACTGGTTCCCTGCCATAGTAGTCCATCTGAATAAGACATATAGTAATTCCCATTAAGTGCAGTCATCTCTCACCACTAACTCTTTTTTAAGTCATAGTGAGCCACAACGTTGCACAGAGTTCATGCAGAACCCCTCTGTCAGCCTCTGTCTCAGCCTGGTTCATATGGTTATTGTGGCACTGCCTTCCATGATGTAAAGCCAGGCCAGGTTACCCTGCATCTCATCTGCATATACATTTTTGGAGGGTCACAGTTCTTGTGACAAGAATACACCTGGTTCCAATCACGAGTAGGGACTAATTAGCACATGAATCCCTAGTATTGGTTATCTGGAGTATACACATATACTGAACAGTGCTGGGCTATGGGGTCACTATGGCTTGAAATGCTGTTGATTCTGGTGGGGCACAGCCCAATGAGCTATGTGGTAAATCATAAGCTTTTGGCTTTGGATTAATAGCATGCATACTTTGTACTACATATGAGCAAGTTCCAAAGTGCTGCTCAATAATGTGTTTATGGAATACTTGTGTTAAAACTTGAAGCAGTTTCAAAAGAAAGGTAGCATGCATCAATTTTGAATAAACCAAGCACATGAGTACTATATGCAAATTGCTAAAGGCATATTTAATTTCAGGGTTGTTTCCAAATGTTTTCCTCCCTTCCATGTGCTCAGGAAGAGCAGGTTCTGACAATAAGGAGAGAGGGAATGGGTGGCCAAGGGATAAGGCTGGGGGAAGCAGACCCTCTAGATTTATTTCCCCTGCTATAGCTGTTGGAGGGGGACAAATTCAAGGCAAAACTCCAATAATTAGATTCTATACCTGGAAAGTTATAACAAATTTATAAATTTTCCATATATAGAATCTAATTATTAGGGAGTCATCTAATAATCAGCATTATTTTCTGTTTAAATAAATATGTTGGCCCAGATTGCCTCTTCTGTGCCCTGAGAGTGTGAGATTTTCCCCAGTGTGGCATAATCTATGATTTTCACCCAGAAATTCTGCAGATCCAACAGAAGCAAAGTCTCTCTCTGCAAGGACCTTCATGACCTGGCTGCACCTTTGGTCCATAGTAGTATGGCGTCACTGCATTACATTCACTAGATTTTTTAAAAGACTCTAGAAGTATAATTTACTAATTAAAACACATCAAGCAGTGTCATTCATATCAATTAATGTTAGCGAGAATGCCTCCAGTGGTGGTATATTTGAGGTGAAAGCCAGGGTCAACTTAAATTATTTTAAAATAATTCTGTTAAATTGTGATAAAAAATAACCATGCATATGTAAACAAGAAATGTTCTGCTTCTCATTGACATTTATGAAATGAGGACTCTGTTCATCAATTCTTTGTTCAGCTTTGACTCTTCTTATTTGCCAAATATCTCACATATGCAATGAAAGCTGCTGCTTTTCAGAAATGACTAAGTGCAAACAGATTCTTTGAGTATTAATATTTTTTTTCTATTTTTAATAACAATTGGAGCTAGTAATAAAAGTAAAAGCACTGTGCAAATGCAGGGCAATAGACAATGCCAGTCTTGCAGAGCTTAAAGTCTAGGCAGGCAAGAAAAATGCAATGATTATCTTCACTTTTATAGATTGAGTGAATTTTCAAATACACATTAAGCTTGTGATAGCACTAAAAATTTTTACAGAACTCTTCAATCCCAAAGCATGTAGCTACCCTTTTTCCCTGCCTTTGAAAGACTGAATAAATACTTGCAGCTGTTCCTTCCTGTGTTTCTTTTTGTGTCCAGTGCCCTACCCATCCTAATAGATCCCTGTTCTGATCCCCAGTCTTCCCATCTAATGTGTCCCTAGTTTCCTCCCTAGTTTCCTCCCAAAATTGTACCCACTCACTGGTGGTGGGGGTAGAATTGGAAGGAAGGAGGGTCTGTCTCCCCTACCCCCCCCCCAACCCCTACCCTCTGCATCTCTCTCTCCGTCAAGTTTCCTTTCAAAATAGGGTCTTGATTCAAAGTGTACCCTACCCCTATCTATCCATTTACTTTTGAATCATATTCCTCTTCTAAATTGCCTTGTTACTAAAAAAAGGGATAATGGGCTGTTGAGACGATGACAGAGACTGGCTCTGTGATTTGTTTCTCTGCCTGTCTCTGGCCTACTCTGCAGCCTAGTGCAATTACTGTAGGGGGAGTCCTGTTTAGCCTCAGGCAGTCCAGTACAGTCATCTTCACTGCAAGTCCCAATTGCTAATCCCTTCTCTTCATCTGAGTCTCACTGTGCTCAGTTGTCCCAATTAATTATTTTCCCTTCTTCCTGTTCCAGGTCTTGCTCTTGCTTTTGCTAGGCAACCTACCAGTGCAATTTACAATACTTTCTTGGAATTAGTTTGCCTTAACTCTCCACCTTTACTATTTGAAGATCTCAATTTTTCCAAGCTTTCCTTAACTATTGATCTCACTAATTTTTGTAGTTCCCCTCTTGATTTTTTCCAGTTTGTTCACATCTTTGCTGAATGATTCCGAGCAAAACTGGACATGGTATTTAATATGAGATCTCACTGTTGCTGAACAGAGTAGAAGAATGACTTTCCACGAATTGGTTACAACATCCCTGTTAATACATCCCAGTATACTAGTAGCATTGTTAGTCAGTATAGCAGTGAGAGGAGTAAATATTCTTTCCTTAAAAAGAAATGCTGAAATAGATTGCTTTGCTAAAAGTTAAGAAGAAAGTTACTGGTAGATACAGAACTAAATTCTAGATCACTGGATTTCTAGTGATGTAACCTTTAGACATGTTACTGTCTCCTTTTGTTTGGTTAATCAATATGCTACATCTTCCTTTCATTGTCCCTCATTGTGACTAGTATACTGGAAAACTCACTAGTACTTTTTGCCACTTTACACTTTTAATCTTCAGTGATCTCTCTTATCATTGCTGACTAGAGATAAGCCTGAACTAAAATCCTTAGAGGAAAAACTTAGTATTGTCTCAATAGCATCCTTCACAGCTTAAACCTTCTTAATATGGCAAACATTAGCTGTGAGTATCAGGTCTTTGACATTTGGGAAATCCAGAGTTTGGATCTGGTGTTGGAACCCTTCAATTCAAGGAGTTTGAAACTGAAATGTTGTTTAGGCTTATTTTTAAGACATGTAGTAAGTATCCATATCTGGATTTGACATTCAAATCCAGTGTTGGCTTTGGAACAACCTTATAAATAACCAGCTTGTCTTAGCTTAAGCTATCTGCCAAATTGATGCTCTAGGAAATGTCTGTCCTCCCAATGGATGTCACATGAGTATCAGAAAAAACGTTAATTTTCTCAGTGCCCAAACTGAAATCAATATTGCATTTGGAAAACTCTGTTAATAACAGCTCGTGTGGACATTTCAGCATAAATGTGATTTAACCCAAATAGTTATGGAATTATTCATTACAATTGATAATATTCATCTTAATGTCTTAATCTCCTCAAAGAAAGAACAACAATGTAATTAATTTGTTTTTCATCTGTCATCCCATAGCATTTAAGCCACATCAGGAAACATTTCATCCTTGATGGATAAAGGTGATATTTAGTACATCTGGATCAGAGAACATGACATACTAGATACGGGAAGGGTAACATAAGTGCATAAGGACAACAGAGCAAATGATTTCTTATTGATAAAGAAAGTGTTCTGAGATCTGTGACATTAGATACATTTCCCAATTGCATAACTGAAAAGAATGCTAGACAGTAGAACAGTCTCATAATGAAATTACATAATTTGCATAAGACATGCAGACAAATACCTGGTTATATTCTTCATAACATTTGTAATCTACCAGCATATCTGATAAATAAGGACCTCATTCTGTTCTGGTTAAAGTGGTTGTTGTCAGATTTGCTTATGCTTGGACTACATTTAATCTAGAATATCAAAGAGATTCTCTTCCCTCCCATATCATCTGCATTACAGAAAAGTTACTGTGAAGAAGTGAAACAAAACTCCTAGCATGGAGGGCTGGCAGGGCTGCAGCTGGAGACCAGAAGGGAAGAAAAATACCCACCCTACTTCCGGAGCAGCATCTCACTCAGGATTGGAGGAGAGAGGCTGCCCAAAGGTATTTTTGGCCCTGGAGAGGGAAACAGAGGGGTCAGTTCCCTACAGGCCACAGGGATAGAGGAGTGGCTGAGCATCTCCACTGTCAAGGGCTGCAGAACATGCCTGAGGAATGTGGTGGGAGTGACCCTGAGCAGGAGGCAGGCAAAAGCCTGCACACACGTGGCTGGTGGTAATCTCCCGAGCAGAGCTGCAGCTGAGGATCCAGAGTGAGGGAGTCTACAAGGCCTGTGATAATCTACAGAGCAGAGTTTTCAACAGAGGATCTGAAAGAGGGCCTGACAGAAAGCTGCAGTTACAAGCAGAGCCTTCCTGCAGGTGGGGGAGACCCCAAGGAGACTGGGAATGTTCATAGGGATGCAGAAAAAGCTGGTGCATAACAAAGACTGGACTAAGGGATTTGTCTTGATCATAGTGATTGGGATTTTGGGAACCTGATCCTGGAGTAAAGGGGACATGGACGGAGCCCAACAAGAAGGCTGAGAGCCTTCTTTGAGAGTTTCTTTGGGTTTTTCTGCCTTTTCTTTTGATATTTGAGCACAGGCCAAAACCATCCCTGGAAGGGTGTACCTAATTGAGACCAAAGGTCACCCTGGGGTAGACGGCCAAATAATACCACAACAGGCAGCACTGCGACCTGGCTGCAGAATAATTTTGTGAGTACCACCTGGAGAAGCTGGTCTGGGGTAAAGGGGAAGTTTGGAGCTCCACAGAAGAAACAGGGATTGAGACCAAGCAGGAGCACTGTGGGCAGTGCCTTCTGGGAATGTATTTCATCAAAGTCGTGGCAGGTGAGAAAACATAAAACCAACTTCCTGGTGGACAAAGCCGAGGTCCACCCTGTTGCCAACAGTAGGCAGACGAGCTCAGGGCAGTGGTAGTAAGCCCTACATACATACAGGCATCACAGTTACGCATTTCAGAAGTAGAATTAGCAAATAAATATTTAGAAAGACTTTATTTTACATATCTTCCTTAAATGAACTTCATGGACCAAAACAAGAAGACAGACTTTTTGCAGTTTGTATATACTTTCAAATATAAAGTGACAAACAGGTTTAATACACACACATATTAATGTATCTAAAATAAATGTCAATTCATTAAGCATATATTCAGGGAAAAATGTCTTCATTGATGCTACAGCAGATGGCTTTCTGGAAAAGATAAGAAGAGCTCAGTTGGAGGTAGACCAGAGGCTATTTTTGACATCCTTGTTACAGGGACAGATGATGCAACAGTAACTTTTTAACTGAAATTCACTTAGCCTTGAGTGATGTTTAACAGAAATCAATTTAGAGTTCAAATGAGTTCAATGAGCATGTTTCATGTACATTTTCAAGGTTGGAATTGTACCTCCTTTCTACATTAAGAATCTTCTATAAGTGTATTTATAATTCAATAGAGAGGGATTTAATGATTGTGGTGTTCAATACTGATCCATGTGCATGTATTTACCAGAAAAAAATGAAGTGTACAAGCTCAATATGCAAACACATGGTTATACACTAGAAGAAGGTTATTCAGAAATCAAGCTCATTTTACCCCTTTTGTCTAACAAAGATTTATCATTTTACTAAAGTATTAAAACTAAAGGGATAACACTCAAAATAATAAAAATTGAAACAGCAAGATATGTGTTGGAAAATTCTTAAATTTGACAAGGCTACCTCATCATCTTGATCAATGTTTATTTTGAATATGAAGAAGCTAACTTTTTGTCTAAGAAAATAATAGAGTTCCCTGAAAGAAAACATAGCTAATAAACTGATCTTAAATTGTATTTTCAAGCATTGGGATTATTATAGGTTTTTGTGGATGACAGCAGGGCCCTTTTTTCCTGCTGCACTTTTCAGCGCTCAAGGTAATGAACAGTATGCATGGGGTGAAAAAGATGAAAGAAAGCAGGGGTTTAGTACTTGCAATACTGTAAAGGAATAGGTGACATAGATGCAGCAGGTTAATGGCCTGAATTAACTGATTTTGCTCTAATGCTGGAAATAGTGAGGAGAGGGGAACATTTTCTTTTTTCTTTTTTAACAACTTCATTATCTTTTGTATCAAGTCATGTCTTGGTCACAATTACACATATGAGTGGGTCTGGAACTCTGAATTAGTTTTCTGTGAATATTTGAATTTAAGGTTTCCCCTCCATGTTACATTTTATGCTATGATTAAAGTGTTAATTAAGGCATAAGTGTCAAGCATGCTACACATACAGACCAACCATAAAATGTTCTAAATATTTCATAGATTTCATAGACATTAGGGCTGGAAGGGACCTCAGAAGATCATTGAGTCCAGCCCCCCACCCAAAGGGCAAGAAGTCAGCTGGGGTCATAGGATCCCAGCAAGATAAGCATCCAATTTACTCTAGAAGGTGTTCAATGTACCATCTTTGATGGAAGGCTATTTCAGACCATGGGGGCTTGGACAGTAAAGAAATTCTTCCTTATGTCCAGCCCGAAATGGTCTTGCGGTAGGTTATAACTGTTCGACCTCATCATCCCTTGGGGCACTAAGGTGAACAAACATTCTCCCAGATATTGATAAACTTATAGGTGGCCATCAGACCACCCTGAGCCTGTGCTTTTCCAGAATAAAGAGCCCCATGGCTCTCAGCCTGTCATCGTAAGGTCTGCTTTCCTGACCTCTGATCATGTGCATGGCTCTTCTCTGGATTCTCTCAAGCTTGTCCACATCCTTTTTGAATTCTGGGGCCCAAAATTGGATGCAGTACTCCAGCTGCAGCCTCACCAAGGCAAAGTACAAGGGGAGAGTGATGTCCTGTGATTTGCTTGAGAAGCATCTATGGATGCAAGCCAGTGTTTTGGTTCCTTTACTAGCCACAGCATCACATTGCAGGCTCATGTTCATCTTGTAGTCAATGATGACCCCCAAGTCTCTTGCTTCCATAGTGCTATCCATCGTAGCACTGCCGAGCCTATAAGGATGCTGCAGGTTTTTCCTCCCAAGGTGGAGAACCTTGCATTTTTCAGTGTTAAACACCATCAGATTCTTGTCCGCCCATTTGCTAAGCCTGTCAAGGTCAGCCTGGATCACCTTCCTGTCTTCTGGTGTGGATGCTTTGCCCCAAAGTTTGGCGTCATCGGCGAACTTGGCCAGTCCACTTCTGACTCCAATGTCCACAGCATTAATGAAGATGTTGAACAATACAGGTCCAAAGACAGAGCCTTGGGGTACCCCACTGGTCACAGGGCACCATGACAATTGACTTCTGTCAACCACTACCCTCTGGGTCCGACCACAGAGCCAATTCCCCAGCCAGCAGATTGTGGTGGACCCAAGGACGCAATTGGCCAGTTTCACCAAGAGGTGATCATAAGATACCAGATCAAAGGCTTTTTTGAAATCAAGATGTATGACATCAATCTCTTCTCCCTTGTCCAGGTGATAGGTTACCTGGTCATAGAATGTAATGAGATTGGTCAAGCAAGACCTACCCACAACAAACCCATGCTGGCTATCCCTCAGGATTTTAGCATTGGCCAGTCCATTAAGGATGGCCTATTTAATAAACTTTTCTAAGACCTTCCCCAGGATAGAAGTCAGGCTGATGAGTCTATAGTTAGCCAGAAACACTTTCCTCCCTTTCTTGAAGATGGGCACCGCATTGGCCTTCTTCCAGTTTTTGGGCATGACACCAAAGTACCAGGAGTTTTCAAAGATCCATGCCAGAGACTGGGCTATAATGCTGGCCAGCTCCTTGAGTACCCTGGGGTGTAGATTGTCAGGGCCGTCTGACTTGAAGGTATCCAGTCTCTCAAGGTGTTTCTTCATGAGATCAGCATTGATGGAGGGCAGGGGATCTCCCTCACCCGGACCTCCCTGTCTCATAGTGGGCATCGGCATCCCATGGGACTGATGAAAGACCGATGCAAAGTACTCATTTAATAGGTTGGCTTTTTCATGGGCGTCAGTTGTCAGTTGTCCCATCTGGTTCAGCAGGGGTCCAACGTTGCCCTTGCTTTCCCTCCGGCTCCCCACATATCTGAAAAATGACTTTTTATTGTCCTAGATTCTTGAAGCTATTTGGAGTTCAGTTGCAGCCTTGGCTTTCCTAGTTTGCTCCCTGCAGGACTGGACCAGTGCAGAATATTCCTCCTGGAAGGTGAATCCCATCGTCCATCCTTTGTAGGCCTTTCTTTTGAGCCTCAGGAGGTATGCTAGATCTCTGGAGAGCCAGCTGTGCCTTCTTGCTGCGTTTCCTCTGAGATGGGATAGAATTAGCTTGTGCATTAAGGATTGCTCCCTTGTGGGAGCAATCTATATATAATTGATATATAGAACATTTATATGTGTTATATATCCATATATAATTGATATATAGAACATTTAATATAATATTCCACTTACAATATAGAATATATTTATGACCGGTTTGTATGGAGCCCTAAATTGAATATGTGATAGGTATGGGGCAGGGTGACAACTAGCAAACTTTTATCCCTGGCCATGGGGCCACACTGGTATTTCAAAATGTGTGGTTTTTGTGCCACACAGGCCAACAATCAGATGGATCCCAGTTTGAGACCCTAGCATGTTCTTGGTGCCAGGAATTAACAATTATTAGTCATGACTTCAGCCCTGTAGGCACTTGGGTTTTGACTTGCTTGTGCAGCAGTATAACTGAAGTCGTTCCTTGCAAATCCACTAATTTATCAAGAGTCCTTGAAAGCCATTAAGCAAATGAAGAACAACAAAGCATGTGGTCCTATTGGAACACCATCTGTAATTTGTTAGCAAGGTAAATCTTTTTCCCCACCTATACATTGCTATTATAAAAAATCTGAAAATATGAACAGATTCCCAGTGACTTGAGAGATGCTAGAATTGTTACTATAGTCAAGAAAGAAGATGGATCAGATTGTGGCAATTATTGTGGTATAAGATGCCCTTTTGTACCTGGGAAAATCCTTGCCCACGTTCTCCTTAATAGACTTACTTTCCTCCCTGAAGAGAATTTACTCAAGTACCAATATGGTTTCAGACCACTCAAAGGTACAATATATATCATCTTTGCTAGTAGACAGATGCAGGAGAAGTACTTCAAGAAACACAGATTTTTATGTGGCTTTCATTGATTTGACTAAGGCTTTGACTCAGTTAATACAGTTGCCTTATGAAAGATAAGGCATTACTTTTGGATGCTCTCCAAAATTTGTTATGATTATTAGGCTCATTCAGAAAGACGTCAGCAACTGTCTTATGCTCCTAAATACACCCCTTCACTATTAGAACTGGAGTCAAGCAAGGTTGTGTGATTGTACCAACACCCTTCCATCTATACTGCAACTATACCACTTATCATTTCTGTACTCATCTAATATTTCAAGGATGGAAATCTGTTTAACATCAACTCATTACAGTCAAAATTCAAGATAATCAATGCCTCCATTCCTGATTTTCTATATGAGGATGGTTGTATTATTTGTGCCCACTCAATTGAAGAGCTCATTTTGATTTGCTTATGAGAAATATATGACATGCTTGGACTCACTATCAACTCACAAAAACCAGGATAGGTTACCAACCCACCCCAAGCTAGCCAGCTGTTCCCTCCACATATCATAATTAGAGAGCAATGCTTGGAGAAAGTTGAGTATTTCTCCTATCTAGGTGGCCACCTTTTCCCAAAAGTAAACATAATGATGTAACAAGATAAAAAAAAATCTACCAGCGCTGCCTTTAGATGTCTCCAAATTCATATCTTCAATGATTGTGACATCAGGATGCAAACCAAACATTGTCTACCAGGTTGTTGTGATGCCTAACTTGTCGTATAGGTGTGAAACTTGGTCAAAATATTGAAAATACCTGAAATCCCAAATATAAGGCCATGGCTTTGAATCTGGTGTTTTCTCCTAGTGAATACAGCCATCCATCCAGGCCTGCCACTCCATAGCCAAGTGCCTAAACAGGGCAAGCCTAGCCTAAAGCCTCCAATAGAGCCTAATCTTCTGCCACTGCCTATCACTGTAGTGACCAGTCAGGGTTAGCTGACTCTCCACTACCCCCAAATAAACTGCTTCACAGGAACAAGAAGTGTTTGGATAAAGGGCTCAAATTTTAAATCAATCCCAGACTGCTTTCATGTTCCCTCTGGCTTGTGCTCTGATTCCACTGTCAGCTTGATTTCTCAGTTTCTCATCCCAGTTTGCTCTGTGCGTCTGCTCTTTGCCTGATTGCTTGGCTTCTGGACTCAGCTTCTTCCTATACCTTACCTTTGGATTGATCTCCAGGCTTCCTAATCTGAATTATCCCTGGATTTTTCTCTCTCTTTCTAACTCTGGTTGGCACATTGATCCTGCAGTAGCCCATGACCTAGCATGACACCAAGACAGCGTCTATATGCCTAACTCTGTGATGGTCACCATTCTAGAGGTGGGCAAAAGAAGAGTTGAGGACACCTTGAAGACCAATCTGAAGAAGTGCAGTATTAACATCAATATGTGGGATACTCAAGCACTGAAGTACCCATTGGCATTACCCATGATATGTAACAAGGCATTGATACTTTTGAGCAAACTCACCTTGCTATGGAGGCAGATAGACAAGAGAGACAAAGGAAAATAAGTGTGATCTGCCATCACCAGGATCTACTTCTTCCACCCAGAACTTTGCGCCATGTCTGCAACTGAACATGCAGCTCCCAGATCAGCTGTCTCAGTAGTCTACAGGCTCACTGATGACTTCCTATTTCTTGGAAGTCAGTCTTCCTTGTATCAAGAGACTGCTAATGATGATGACAATGATATACATGCTATAGAAAGTTTCCCTCAGGAATGTTTAAAGAATATCTGTTAAAAGCCAACTACTTTAATTTTAGAGACTCCAAGATATACAGAACCCAGCATATCCCCTGGTAAACTGCTCCAATGTTTAATTGTCCTTATTGTTAGGGAATCACATATCATTTCAAGGTTGAATTTGTCTAACTTTATCTTCTACCCACTGGGGGCTCCAATGCAAGCTGTTAGCCTTCTTTATAATTGTTTACTGTGCAGTGTTGCTGACTTAAATACCAACTCCTCTCAGGAATAGTCAATGTGTTCCTCATTTTAAGGATAATAAGTATTCCTAACAAATAATAGAAAAATATGTGGATCCTTTCAGTGACCACAGATTAGACTGGTTTCCTTGATTTCTCAATGTTGTTAACTGAATGAAAGTCAACAGGTTATACTTACTCTGGAAAGGATGATGCAAATTAATGGGTGTTGGCAATGGAAAGGTGCTTTGAAATACTGGTATAAGAGGACTTTCATCAGAAGCCATCAATGTAGGGTCTCATTCACCTTTTTGTCATAGGTTAACAGTCTCAGGATCTGAATAGAGTCCCTAATAGCACTCTTTAATACAGTGCTTCAACTATCTACAAATAGACTTTGTCAATCTAACCTTCGGCCTGGATACAGAGACCAAATTACAAGTTATAAATGACTAGTTCCTGGAGCAGTTAGTCTTGAAATTTACAAGAGGAAAGAACATTCTTAACCTAGTCTTAAGTAGTGCAAAGGATTTGGTGTAAAAGGTGAGTGTTACTGAGCCACTGCAGTGACAACAATGCAATTGGGTTTGACAACCATGTAGAACAGGAGACAAGAAAAATATCTACCACAGTAGTCTTTAACTTTAAAAAAGGAGATTACACCAAAATGAGAGAGCTGTTAGACAGAAGTTAACAGGGGCCCCTGAGGAGGTGAAAAATGTCTTAAGACGACCATGTTGGAGGCACAGAGCAAATGCATACTGAAAATCAAAACAAAGCAAAACAAAAGTGAACCAAAAGAAAGCCAGTATGGTTAATGGCAAAGTTTGAGAGGCAATAAGCAGAAAAAAGGCTTTTATCAAAAGTGGAAGTCAAATTCTGATGAGGGAATAAAAGAGTATAAGCTCTAGCAGATTAAATTTAAAACTGTAATAAGGCAAGCTAAGAAGGAATTTGAGGAAAAACTTGCTACAGACAGACATAAAAGGTAATACAATTTTATTTAAGTACATTAGAAGCCAAAAATGTGCCAGGGAGTTAGTTGGGCCTTTGCAAGATCGGGGAGTAAAAGGGGTGCTAAAGGATGATAGGACCATTGCCAAGAACCTAAATGCATTCTTTGCATTGGTCTTCACTGTAGAAAATGTTAGGGAGATTTTCTTACTAGATCCACTCCTCTGTAGGGACAAGTCGGTAGACCTGATCCAAACTGGAGTTTCAATAAATGTAGTTATCAAAGAAATTGATAAATTAACAGTAGGAAATCACTGGGACCTGAAGGCATTGAACCTAGGGTCCTGACGGAGCTCAGATCAGAAATTGATGATCTCTTAACTATAGTATTTAACATATCAGTAAAAACAGCCTTGGTACCAGACAACTGGAGGATTGCCAGTTTGATACAAATACTTCTTTAAAAGGCTGTAGAGGGGATGCAGGGAATTACAGACCAGTGAGCCTTACTTCTGTTACTGGAAAATTGGTAGAAATAATAATAATAATAATAATAATAATAATAATAATAATAATAGTTCAGCACACAGATTGTTGGCTCTGGACTTATGACCCAGATACCTTGTTTCAAGTGGACCCAAACCCTCAGGCTGGCCACAGCCTCTCCATTCAATAATAGGAGAACTGATAGAGTGATAACAGATGAGAATAAGGCAAACAATTCTATATCTACCAATCCCAGGGTTCACAGTGTCAAGGTATGTCTGGCAACTACATGAGCTTCAATCTGAGGTTCTCTTTTGAATGTCAGATGTCAACAGCCTGGACGTTGGAGGCTGCTCCACCCTGCAGTGGGGCTGGTGGTGTGTCCTGCCCTGGATGTCCCTGCCCACGGTGGCTTTAGGGCCTCTCAGGAATCCTATACTGTTCTGAAATCCCTGCTTTTGTTTTCTTCTCCCATCCTGATAACTCTTCATCTCTGGGCATCATTAATCACATCATACTGTCCACATTCTGTCCTGTCCAGCACGTTCCTTTGTTTTACAAAACCATCCTATGCACACATCCTAATTTTGACTTTATTGGTTTCTTCTAGTTTGGTCCATCTAACAAAACTGGAAATCCCAAGGGCCCTTCAGTTGGGTGCTGCGACCTGGCTAACATGGTAGAGTCCCTTATCTCATGTTATGGAACAGTATGGTACTTGTCTTTAATTTCCCAGGCTGTGTTAGACACAGTGAGCATTGAAGGAAACTGTCACAATCAAGCTTTTAGAAACCAATTAACACTTGCCATTATTTTAATGCATATCTTATTTCACCTACCATACAGTTCCCAAAAGCAAACCTCTATATACTATTTTCTAGCCATCAGATTAACTTGACTTGCTGGGAAGCAATCAACATGGCTTTGTCAAAGGGTGATCATACCTCACCAACCTATCAGTTCCTTGAAGGTGTCATTGAACAGGTGGATTGGAGTGATCCACTGACATAATGCACATGGACTTCCAAAAAGCCTTGCAAAAGGTCCTCCATTAGAGGCTCTTAACTATATTAGGTAGTCATGGGATTACAGGGAATGTCACTTTGGGGTTAGAAATTGTCTGGAAGATAGAAAGCAAAGAGTCAGTATAAATGGTCAGTTTTCAGGATGGAAAGAAGTAAACAGCAGAGTTTCCCAGAGATCTGTGTTGAGACCAGTGTTGCTTTAACGTATTTATAAATATGTTTCAGAAAAGGAAGTAAGTAGTAAGTATTGAGAAGGCCACATTTACTGACAATAGAAAATTAGTCAAAATGGTAGAGAACAAGGCAGACTCTGAAGAGCCACAGAAGGATCTTCTAGGATTGAGAAAAAGGGGAAGTAAATGGGAGATGAAATTCAAAATAGATAAATGCAAAGTGATGCACCTGGACAAAAATAACTCAGACAACATCTTCACTATGTTAGGCTCTACATTAGCTGTTACCACATAAAGGAAAAAAGATCTGAGACTCGCTGAGCACGGTTAACTAAACCATCAGTTCAGTGCTCAGCAGTCATTAAATAGGTAAACAATATGTTAGGGATTATTAAGGAGGGTATTGTAAAAAAAACTGGAAATATTGTCATTCCCCTTTATAAATCCAGGTGCATCCAAACCTTGAATACTGTGCCCAATTCTGGTCCCCACACCTCAAAAAGGATAGAAAAGAACTAGAGAAGGTCCAGAGAAAGACAACAAGGGTGATCAATTGTATAAGGGGTTACCATATGAGGAGAGACTAAAGAGGCTAGGCCTATTCAGTTCAGAAAAGAGACTCTTGATGGAGGCACAATAAGGTTTTATAAAATCTAAATGGTGAAGAGAAAGTAAATTGTGATTTGTTATTTACTGTTACATAGTACAAGAACATACAGCATGTAAAGTGTGGAACTCATTGCCACCAGCTGTTGTGGAAGCAGACAGTTTAGCCAGATTCACAAAGGGATTGGACAAATTCTTGGATGAAAGGGGCATCCTAGCTATTGAGCACAGACATTAGGGATACAGCCTCTGAATTAGAACTTTCTTGACCTTATATGTTGGAGGCTTCAAGTGAGAGAAGAACAATGGGGAAAAACAAAAGCCTGGTCATACCCAGCTAACTCTTCCTTTCAGCATCCACTCTGCCACTGTGTGACAGACTACTGAGCAAGATGGACCTATGGTCTGGCCCAGGAAATGACAATTCATATATAATTATCTTTAAATTTTTTAGCTCTCTACAATATCATATATACTTTAGCTTCACATGACTGGGAAATTATATTCTGTTTTTCTGGATACAGATGCAATCCTAGAGCTCAGTAATTGTTACGGATTATACCTGGTTTATCCTTAAACAGTACTTGGATATACACCTTTTTTCCTAGTAAATTAAAATTCCATCTTTAAGATACTGCAAGTCAATGAGATATATTACCCTTGTATTTTTCTCTTTTTACCTAATTTGCTTTTAATTAAGATTCAAGATAGTGGGTGCATCTACATGAAGGTGCACGCTTACTGCGAAATAGCCTAACAACACTGTGCAGTAGTGTGCTGGTCAAAAACCATGCTAATAAGATACTGTTCAGTGTTATTAGGCTATTTCACAGTAAGCATCACCAAAAAAATGTCCACCAGTGCTACTGCTTGTAACTGTAGTTACTGTGCATTTAGTTAGTACTTCTTTAATCAAGTACTACACTAAATGCACAGTAACTACTGCACATTAATGAACATGTAGATGCATCCACTGTTTACTAAACCTTAACTGTTTGAGGATGTGGTATTGGAGACTCCATTACACTGCTTCTGACACCTGAATTCAGAAGGAACACTGACTATCTGTCTCAAGGATGGAGATATAGGAACTTGTGACCAAATCATTCTTGTTCAAGGCTGGATAGTTTAAGCAGTGATGCACAGTAGTATTCAAAATACATTTTGGTTTAAGGCAGATTACTTGTGCACTGTGTAAGATGCCTCTCTTAACATAGGATTTCTATTAAATTCAGTTTTGCAATATTTCAGACACAGTGTTCACTGCTTGATAATTCTGCCTGATCCTTTTTGGGGTAGTGATTACTATCACCTTGATATATTTGTTTGCTGTATATGAATATATATGTATTCATATTCCACAATATTTCAGGCTGACCATCTAATTGTTCCTTAGGCTGGCCATGGCTGTTATGGGGGTGCTGACAGATGTGCAGCTCCCCAATCTAACTCATGACACTTCATAAAAAGCATCATGAGTTAGAGCAAACTTCCCAATCCAACAGACATTCACTGTTGGATCAGGAGGGTGTGTAATCTAGCTCTCCTCGGGAGAGAGAGGATGCATATTTGCAGTGCCTGTCCTCTAGTCCTACCCCCCACTCTAAGCTCCCATGCTCACTCAGGATGGGAGCAGGGATGACAGGGGAGTGAGTTCAGCCATGTTTCAGTGGGGTAAGGGAGGGGGTATGGACTGGAGCTCCCAACCTCAGGGAAACTCCAATCTATCTGCCCCACCCTACAGCACTGTAATCTTATAATTTTATATTCTGGCTTGCAGTGACAACTCTTGGTAATTTCTGTCTTCTCAGGGCACCGGTGGGTCCCTGTCATTCCTAAAAGCCTATCCCATGCATAAACATAAACACCTTTAGGCAAAATAGTAAATTTGAATGGGCTTCAAACGCCTTGTGTAGAGTTTCAAAATTCAGTCCACTCCTACCTAAACCAACAAAAGCACATTAGTGCCATGACTGTCAGGATCCACTGTGGACAGGTTTAGAAGTGGAAAATATTCAGGTTTTGTTTTCTACGTTTTTGTTTTGCTCTCATAAAATTGCTCTTCTGAGTCTATTTTCTTAATGACATTGTAAATGGTAGCAAAGGAAGTGGTGACACAATGATTTAACTGTATCTTAATGCTAGAGAGACAGCATATTTTACAGTAATAGGGGAAGGGGAGAAAGGCTAAGCTCTTTTCCTAATTTAGCTGAAAACCAGAACAATCATAGGTGAGCTATCCAATCTGAGGTTTTTCACCTTTATTATTTGCTTTGTTTGGGGGCATGTGCAGTCTCTTTATATACCTGAATACTCCACTCTTTTTTTCCTTTTTGGAAACAGGAATAAGACTAAATGTTAACATTCCAGCACCTCAATTTGGTTCCCATACATGCATCAGCTTCAATCTCTTTTTAGATTTCTGGCATGCTGTTAACATTATTTTAGCATAAGTAGAAATGCAGTCTCATCATGTGGAAGAAACCCGCTGTGTGAAGGGCATCTTACTTGTGAACTGTGATTACTTTATTGGTTGGCAAGAACGGCTTTCCAGTGCAACTTCCCTGATTGTCATAAAATGGTAATTGTTGCTATACCATAATTTTTGGACTGCTAAAGATTCTTGGTAATAGAATTTGGTGTTTTGTTTGGTTGTTAAGAGTTTTCTCAGATTGGCTATTTCACCTGTGATTGTTGTGATTTTCAGCTAAATTAGGAAAAGAGCTTGGCTTATCTCCTCCTCCCCTATTACTGTAAGATATGCTGTCTCTCTAGCATTAATTAACTAAGATGCAGTTAAATGGCTGCATCACCACTTCCTTTGGTACTATTTACAATGTCATTAAGAAAATAGACTCAAAAGAACAATTTTATAAGAGCAAAACAAAAACGTAGAAAACAAAACCTGAATATTTCCACTTCTAAACATGTCCACAATGGATCCTGACAGTCATGTGCTTTTGAGACTTAAGTAGGAATGGACTGAATTGTAAATTAGAGAGTCTTTAAAATATATTTTTCTCTTTAAAATCAAAAAGCTAAAAATAGGAAAGTAAAGTATTAACACAGCATAGTTAAGAATTAAATACTACATCAGCAAAATTATTTTTAGTATTACATCTATTTGACACCCCTACATTTGTCATATTTGTTTTCATCTGTTTCCATATCACAGAAGAAAACATACTGTATAAGGGCCAGTCTGGTCCCTATAGGCCAGTCAGTCTCACCTCCATCCTTGGAAAGGTCTTTGAAAAGATTATGAAGGATCATATTTGTGGGAGTCCAGTGGGAAAATAAAGCAGCAGGGAAACCAGAATGGATTTCTAGCAGGTAGATCATGCCTGACCAATCTGGTTTTGTTTTATGACTGGGTCACAAAATGCTTAGATGCAGGAATAGAGGTGGATGTCATTTTCTTGGACTTTAGCAAGGCCTTTGATACGATATCTCTATCTCATCCTATTCTCATAAATAAATTAAGAGGCTGTGACACAGATGTTTACATGGTCTGATGGGTGGCAAATTGGCTTAGCAGTTGCACCCAGAGAGAGGTCAGTATTGACTGGGAAGGATGTGGGTAACGGGGTCCTACAGGGTTCAGTCCTTGTACCTGTACTCTTCTGTATCTTCATCAGTGACTTGGATGTGGGTGTGAAGTGTACTCTGTCCAAGTCTGTGGATGATGCTAAATTGTGGAGTGAAGTGCACACCCCAGAAGGTAGGGAATTATTGCAGGCAGACCTGGACAGGTTAGAAAAGTGGGCAGTACATAATAGGATGCAGTAGAACAAGGACAAGTGAAAAGTGCTGCACCTAGGGTACAAAAATAATCGAGCACATCTACTGGCTGGGAAGCGACCCTCATAGCAGCAAAGAAGTGGAAAGGGATGTTGGAGTCATAGTGGACTCCAAGATGAACATGAGTTTTGGACACTGTACTTCAAGAAGGATGTTGATAGACTCAAGAGGGTCCAGAGAAGGGTCACTCATATGGTTAGGGACTCACAGGCAAGCCCTATAAGGAGAGACTGAGGGACCTGGATCTCTTCAGCCTCTGCAAGAGAAGGCTGAGAGGTGATTTTGTGGCAACCTACAAATTTATTAGGAGGATTCAGCAAGGAATTGGAGATGCTCTGTTCACCAGAGCACCTCTTGGGGTAACAAACTGACAGAGAGAAGATTTAGGCTAGATGTCAGGAAAAGCTTTGTCACAGTAATGGTGGCCAAAATTTGGAATGAACTTCCAAGGGAGGTGGTGCTCTCCCCTACCTTGGGGGTATTTAAGAAAAGGCTGGATAGGCATCTGGCTGGGGTCATCTGACTCTTTCCTGCCTAGACAGGGGGTCAGACTCGATGATCTATTGAGGTCCATTCTGATCCTAGCATCTCTGAATCTATGAATACATGCTTAGATATTAGTCCAAAGGTTAGTGGAAGCTTCTAAAGAAATGTATTCTACAAAAGCTTAAAATAAACGTGGGAAAGATCTAATAAATTATTTAAGCTGTCCCAAACCAGTGCATAATATTTCTGGAACAATATTTTCTAGTGTTTTGTCTAGCCTAGATTTAAACTTAGCCCAACTCTTCACTTTATATATATCATTTCATTTCTCCTTGTTATACCACTTTGTACTTAATAAATTATTTCCTCAGCATCCCAGGTATTTATACCTACTAATACAATGCTACATTTTTTCCTTAATCATCTATTTCCCTCAATATACTTTTTCAGCTCTTTAACTCTTTTCCCAAAGCTAATTTGCTTGCTCTATGTTTGCTCTTTCTTGAGAAGTTTTCAGTGAGCCACTTGGCGCTCACAACCATTTGTCACATTCTGTCTACATTCACATGCCTTACTTTTAGCTGCATTAATACAGACCAGGAGCAGCAAATGCAGCTGTCTGCTGGTCCTGGGATACAAGTGCAGAAACTGAAGTAAGTAACTTGTGGGAGGGAGGGGTAAGAAGATCTGCTGGGGGACGGTGAGGTTGTTTATCCATGGATGGGGACAGAGTCAGGAGGGTGAGCTAAAAATAGGCCGGTCAGGATCAGAGGGGTTGCTTGGCTTTCTCTGCCCCAAAGCTGGGTTCTGAACATGTATGGACTTGGCTTAATCCATTCCAAATATAAGTTAATTTTGAAGTGAACTAACTTATATCAGGCTACAGAGACAGTTCAGCCTCTTGACTCTTAACAGGACTGACGTGTCTCTTAAGTCTGCAAGGCCTAGAGAAGCCTTAACATAAGTAAGCTAAGAGTACATTCACAGGATTATGTGATTGTATGACTTGCTTTCTATAGGGAAAAGAATCTGATGCAGCCTGTTTTTCTTCAAGTCTAATAATAGAGGCTTGTTATGAATAAAACCATTTGTTATGGCACATGCAACCCAAATCTGGAGTGGATAGCTCCTGGTACTAAGTAGAAAGGAAAGAAACAGTGATAAAGGGGAGACATAATTCAGGTTGTTGTTAAAAACAAGAAAAAAATGGCTTAATTGGTAGCTACATTATTAGAGGACTATGAGTATTATTACTTGAGCCAAAGAAACCTCCTTCTTTTCCCCTCTCCAGTGATGTCTGAGAACTGAAGACATCTGATCTTTCCCTTCAAGGAACCTTGCCTGCTCTGGATGCCTGGCCAGCTCCCCGGTCACATATTATTAGGACTGGTAAAATACAATTACTTGCTTGCTAAAATCATATATTGCTAAGATTACTGAACCAGCTAAGATTATATTTATGTGCATGTTTGGATTTAATAATTTATAGTGTTGAACAAAACTAATTTATTAAAGAGATAACTGGGTTCTCATTTGGAGGAGATAAATAGATAACTGGGTTCTTGGTTGGAGAGACAAATAGATAACTGGGTTCTCACTTGGAGAAGGCAAAAAAATAACTAGGTTCTTGATTGGAAAATAGAAGCATACTTTAAGGCAATAAATATCAATTCTGCTGTTTGCTCCTTCTCCATTTGGGATGAGAACCAGATACCCCCGGCTTCTTAGGGCAACAAGACCTGCCATTTTTTGCCCAATTTAACCCTGCTGAACACCTGCACAGATGGGTATTTACGTTGACCTAAGCCTATTTAGGATAATCTTAATGTAATGGCTGTACATACTCAGTATCTGTCTGGTGATTTAGTTCCCAGGAGTCAGTGCAATATTGCACGTGTGGATGCATGAGAGCTGTGATTCTTTTTCCCAAGATGCAGCATTTTGCACTTATCTTTGTTCAACTGCATCCTATTCTGATCTGTCCACTTTCCCAATCTGTCCAAATCTGCCTGAATCCACTCCCTGCCTTCCAATGTGTTTACTTTGCCTCATACTTTAGTGTCATCCTCAAATTTGGACACACTGTTTTCCACCCCCTCATCCAAGTAACTGTTGAAGCTATTGAACAGCAGTGTTCCAAGGACCGAACCATGGGGAACTCCACTGCCCACATTTATCCAGGGTGAAAATGCCCCACCACCAAAACCCCCTGTGTGCACCCCATAAGCCAATTCTCCATCCACCTGACCTTGTAGTAATCTATATCACAACCACTTAATTTGTTTATAAGAATGGGATGTTGCACTGTATCACAGGCCTATTAAAAATCCAAGTAGATGATATCTACCTCAACTCCTGAATCTAAACATTTTGTGACCAGGTCATAAACAAGGTTAGTCAGGTGGGATCTACCTATAATGAAGCCATACTGGTTGCCCTTCAACATTATTTTTTCCTACTGGACTCCCACAAATTTGATCCTTAATATTTTTTCAAAGGTTTTCTCAACAGTAGAGGTGAGGCTAACTAGCCTATAGTTATCCAGACCATCCTTTCTCCCCTTCTTGAAAGTAGGAGCCACATTGGCCCTTTTTCAGTCCTCTGGGACCTGTCCTGAGTGCCATGTTCGTTCAAGCAATCTTCCCAGTGGTTCTGCAATGACACTGGCCAATTCCTTCAGCATCCTTGGATGAAGATTGTCCAGGCCTGCTTACGTAAACATGTCCAGCCCCCCCAAATGCCCTTTCACTAGGTCAGCATTAACTGTTGGTGGGTTGGAGTCCCTATTATGCCTGTCTATATCCCTTTTGGGAGATATGTCTTTATCTGTGTTTAGGAATACAGATGCAAAGAACTTGTTTAGGCACTCAGCTTTGTCACTCCTATCTATTATGAATTGCCCTAGTCTGTCCTGTTGGGGTCTTATGTTGCCATATGCCTTCTTTTTGCTCCGTGGATACCTAAAGAAGGACTTTTGGTGTCTTTACTTTTTGTAGCCAGCCTGAGTTCCATTTCTGCTTTGGCCTTCTTAACTGATTCCTTGCGAGTACAAGCCAAGCAGGTATACTTCTCCTTGGTTGGATTGTTTTTCAGGACATTATTAGTAACTCCTCCTGATTTCTATTCACACACTAATCCTAGTTTAAAAAAAGAAATTATTCTGGGAAAAAAATGCTTAGTGGTTTGCCACACTGTCAGTGCCTCCTTTAATATTTCAGACATTGTTTTAATAGAGGAACTTTAGAATGCCCATTCCAGTTATCCTTAGAGATTTCCTCCTCTGAAAGGAGAATTCTGTTGCAGGGCACAACCTCTCTCTATTCTTCTTAAACAGATAACATTTTCAAAGAAGAAGGAGTACAATATCCACAAAGTCTGGGTGAAGTATTGTCAGTGAACAGTTAAATTTATTTGATTTTTCTTTTGTATAAACAGTGCTTTTACAAGATAGTTAAAAGTTTGAAATGATTTTGAGTAGTTTAATGCAAACATAATATATTTCTAATCTTTTCTTGGACTGTTCCTTCTTTTGACTGGAGCACTCCTAAGTCCACACAGAACAGTTAAGTCTGTTATATAAGAAATGTACACAAGAAATGTTCAACTCATTACTTACATTTCTGAAAATATAGTAGTGAACAAATTTGCACTAGATAATGCCTATGAAAAGTAAAATGTTAAAAAAAGAGGGTCCTGCGTTACAAGAGTATCTAGCATTACAGTACTGGTTTGCCATGTGAAAGTAATTAGCGTTCTAGTGAGTTTTATGTCCAGTATCATAGAAAATGAGGGTTGCAAGGGACCTCAGCAGGTCATCTAGTACAACCCCTGGCTCAAAGAAGGACTGTCCCCAACTATATCACCCCAGTCATGTCTTTGTCTTGCCAGATATTAAAAACCTACATGGAAATTATACATCTCTCTGGATAGCCTGTTCCAGTGCTTTACTACCCTTGGAGTGGGAGAGCTATTCCTAATATCTAACCTAAACTTCCCTTGCTGCAACTTGAACCCGTTGCTCCTTGTTCTGTCATCTACCACCAGTGAGAACAGTCTAGCCATCCTTTTTGTAGCCACTCTTCAGGTAGTTTAAGTCTGCTATTAAATTCTCCCTCAGTTCTCTCTCCTTCAGACTAAATAAAACTAGTTCCCTCAGCCTCTCCTCAGAAGTCATGTACCCTTGCCCCCTAATCCTTTTCTTTGCCTTCCACTGGATGTTTTCCAATTTGTCCATATCCTTTCTGTAGTGGGGTGCCCAAAACTGGACACACTACTCTAAAGGTGGCTTCATCAGTGCCAAATAGAGGGGAATAATTACTTCCCACAATCTGCTGGCAATGTTCCTACTAATACAGCCCAGTAAGCCATTAGCCTTCGTAGCAACAAAGGCGCACTGTTGGCTCATATTCAGTTTTTGGTCCATTGTAACCCTTTTCTGTAGAGCTGCTGATTAGCCAGTCAGTTTCCAGCCTGTACTAGTGCATGGGATTGTTTTGTGCTAAGTGCAGGGCTCTGGACTTGCCCTTACTGAACCTCAAGAAATTTGTTTTGGCCCAATCCTCCAATTTGTTGAAGTCTCTCTGAATCCTAGACCTATGCTCCAGTGTATCTAATACTCTCCGCAGCTTCGTGTCATCTGCAGATTTGTTGAGGGAGCACTCATCCCATCTTCCAGGCTCTTGATGAAGATATTGAACAAAACTGACCCCAGGAACATGTATGCCACTTGATACCAGCTGCCAACTAGACACCAAGCTATTGATTACTACCCTCTAAGTACAATGATCCAGCCAGTTTTCTATCCACCATACAGTCCATTCATCCAATGCATACTTCTGTAGCCAGTGATTTGTTTGGTACCCAGATGCTAGATTACACATACACAATAGTACCCATTGGAAAAGTCTTCTATAAAGTGTGACTTGGGACCTGATGACCCAAATATAGAGTATGAACATGTGTGGTTGTGTGGATTTGAGGGGTGGGAAATGAGGCCCCTTTTTCTCAGTAGAAGTGAGACAATATGTTTGACTGGCAGGTGAATTTTACAATTTGTAATGATTATTCAGAGTCCAGGGGAGAGCCATGTGCATGAACAGAGGGCAGGAGAACAGGCCTGATGAAGAGAGGCTGACAGCCATGGGGATCTTCAGCCTGGAAAAGTGCAGGCTCAAGGGGACTTGGTTGCTGCTTATAAGTATATAAGGGGTGTACATCAGAATCTGGGGAAACACCTGTTCACCAGAGTGCCCTAAGGGACAACAAGGTCAAACATCACAAACTCTTCCAAGACCATTTCAGGCTGGACATAAGGAAGAACTTCTTTCCTGTCTGAGTACCCAAGGTGTGGAACAGACTGCCTCCAGAGGTGGTGCAAGCACCTATTCTGGACTCCTTGAAGAGACATTTGTACATCTATCTTGGGGATTCTTTGACCCAAGCTGACTCCCTGCCTCTGGGTGGCTGGACTCAACAACATTCTGAGGTCCCTTACAGCCCTAATGTCTATGAAATCGATAAAATTATGTTTGGAGATGTGAATAATGGATGGATGGCAGTTGATGGTGATTGGTTAACACAGGGTGATGTGAGAGGAGGTGACAGAGCATAAAAGGTGACTTTTAGTCCAATCAAGTGGGTGAGTGAGTGTGTGGTGGTGGTTGTTGCTGTGAGTGGAGGGAGTAGGTGTGCCTTGTGAGATTGATTTGATTGTCCTTGTGTGCTGTGTGAAAACAACACCACAAAAGTGGTGATCTCTGGGGCAAAGAGAAGCTCCTATAGAAAAGAACAGAGCATCTGCGCAATCTTCAAATGTAGAGCTCTCTAGGACTTGGCAGTAGGGCTGTGCGAAGCTTTGGTGTTTGATTTGATTTGGTGGAGATTCTCCCTGATTCAGTAGCTGAATCTCCAAATCTGAATCAAATAAGAGGACCCTTTAATCTCTTCAAATCGAATCAGAACCCTCCAAATTGATTCAGAGAGATTCAGAAAGATTTGGAGATAGACACAGCTTTAAATGTTTTTTTCTACATACCTCTTAGTAGCAGGGGCTCATGAGTACTGTGATCCTGGAGTGCATGAAGTGTCCCACAGAAGCACAGGGCCCCACCCAGTGCAGTCAGCAGTAGATCCAGAAATGGACCACAAGCATGTCCAGTCCACTTCCATGTCTACTGGGGAGCCCGCAGGGCCCCTCCCCAAGCCCCCACCGGCTCAGTGACTTATGCCTCATGTGTTTGGGGGGGCACCTGTGGTACCCCTGCAGCTGACTGCCAAGCCAGGGAGGCGGGGGGGGGGGGGGGGCGGCAGACCCAGAAGTGGACCCGAAGTACTTCCAGTCCACTTCCAGGTTCACTGCCAAGTACGTGGAGTCCCCCTCTGCACTCCTGTGAAGACTTAGGTAAGAAAGTCATTGAGTACTTTAGCCTTTTCCACATCATCCATCACTAAGTTGCCTCCCACATTCTGTAAAGGACCCATACCTTTCCTGATCCTCTTCCTGTTGCTGACATACTTGCAGAAACCCTTCTTGTTACCCTTTATGTCCCTTGCTAGATGTAACTCCAGCTGTGCTTTGGCCTTCCCAATTTCATCCCTCCATGCCTGAGCAGTGCTCTTATACTCTTCCCCGGTCATTTGTTCAAGTTTCCACTTCTTGCAACCATTCTTTTTATGTTTAGTTCACTGAAGGGTTCCCTGCTAAGCCAGGTTCAGTAGATAAGCCCTTAAAGTGTTGCTAGGTTTCTTCCCTTCTATAGACAATAAGACCATAGGAAAGAGGAATAGACTCTCACATTGTTCCTTGCCTGATTTAGAGCAGGAACTTGAACCTAATTTTCCCACTTCCTACTTGTCCATAGCACCTCATTCTCTGGCTGTGGTTTTGAATGAAAGTAGTCACAGTTGCCACATTTTGTTCTGAACTTGGTGATGTCAATGTGTGTTAAGTGTGCTTTAAAAATGCTCCCAAAAGTTTAATAGATTCACACGTGATAGGGTTGGAAGAAACCTCAAAGATCATTGAGTCCAACCCCCTGCCTAGGCAGGAAAGAGTGCTGGGGTCAGCTGACCCCATCCAGATGCCTATCCAGCCTTCTTTTAAAGAACCCCAAGATGGTGGTGCAGGGGGAGGGGGTGTCTCACAGAAATAACCTCACAATTTTTTTCAAAAAGCTTTCCATTCTTTTGGTTGATTTCTTTTTCTTTTTCTGTTAGGGTAAGGAGAGAACAACAACCCAACCAACTCTATTTGAAAACTATTCATAATCTACTACCGAATTGCAGATCGCTTCCCTATATCATCTTGTTGAATTTATTATTATTCCGAAGCCAGGAATAACACACCTTTTATTTTCTCTAAGTTGTACCTTCCACGTGACCTGCTACCCAATCTGTCCTCCACAGAACTGTCAGATTGTTGGTTCCAGCTTATTTCTCTTGATCCCATATAGCTTCTGGCTTTCTGGTTTACTTTTTTGTTACTGCACTTGAGGGGTCTATGTTGCCCTTTACTGCCTGCTTGTTGAATTGATGGCATAGGCAGAAGGCCATGGCTAACGGGGCTTAGTCCCCTCAAATTGGGCCAGCAACAGCAGCTCCAGTGCCACTGCTGCCAGAGCACCATGGCCACTAACCCTGCTGTGCACTCTTCTGCTGCCACGTGCACAGTACTAGGACACGCTGGCCCCAGAACAGCCCTGTGTGAGGGATGGGCAGGTCAAGTGGGTGTGCTGTGCACCACCCAGCTCCCGCAAAAATAATACTTTCTAGTGCTGCTTATGATTAATGGTGAATGATAACCCAGTAGCAGACAGTAAAAATTAAGTATATGTATTCAGGAAAAAAATAAAATTGAAGTTCCAACATTTAATTATATTGAGAAAATGTTAAATTAAAGTTATATTGCTTGGTAGATTTGATAATAATACTGGACTTTGCACATGGTGGCTACATAGATACATAACTGTTGTATATTAATGCTATCTAACACATGTACTTAGTCAGGCAACCTACGTTGGCCTAGGATAAAATAACTGGGAAATTGCCATGCAATGCTATGGTAGGAAAGAGGCAATACCCCTTCACATAGTAACTGTAGTAGTACAGAGTTGTAAGGTTTTAAGGCATTCTTACACAATGACTACAGTGTGCAGTATGCAGTACAGGGGAATACTAATTAAGGTTAGCATTATTTCAAAACAGTCCATAGTATAAGGAGCAGGGTGGAGGAAGTCTTTATCAGTCTGTCCCTCCACCCTTAATTATATCAGGTGGTTTCAGCTGACTGTCTTCAAACATATCACTGGTCATTGCCAACAGACCCATGACCATCTTATAAGGTACCTCATGGTATCTTACAGCATTATCCTGGAATATTTTGTAGGATAAAATAGAATGAGGGTAAAGTACAACAAAGCTGGGAGCTTTAGTGGGGCACAAAAATTGAAAAACAGTCTCTGCCCAGACTCAGTCATACATGTGAAACCAGGTCTCCCATATCCCTTTTGGTGTTCTACTACATGGGTGGAGATACTCTCTCCCCCACCTCTTTTTTTGACTTTGAACAGAAATTCCCCCCTGGAATGAAGATATTTCCCCATAAAATTATGGTAAAATATGATTATTTCCCTTTTGTATTTTTATTTGTTTTAATCTATTTTAATGAATCAACAACTAATTGAAAGTATATTGAGAAATAACTCTATTCATTACAATAGCAACATTGATAATACAAATAACAAACTACTAGCCCCCAGAATATTACTCTTCTATAAATGTTCTTTGTAAAGAACAGCTCTCGTTAATTGCCTTTGTTGATAACTGTATATACAAATATAGTATCAGAAGGAAACTTGTTGCACTTCCATAGCACTCTGTCCTTGTTAAATATGCTTTGTTTCTCCATAGCACTAATTAACCATGTTAGAACATCTCACTAATGGGGCTATGCTGCTTATAGTTAGGGTGACAATTCTGTGAGCCACATTGCCCCTGACACCTAGCAGTGAGCCTGGGGGCCATAAGGAGGGTCCCAGACACCTGGGTTCTGTCCCCCATTTTATTTTCCCCAGAAAAGAAAATAATTTCTAGGGGGTTGACTGGCTGGGCAGCAGCTCTGCAGAAGAGGAGCTAGGGGTTACAGTGGACAATAAACTGAATAGGAACCTTCTTTGCCCTTGTTGCAAAGAAGGTTAACAACATATCGGGTGGCATTGGTAGCAGTATTACCAGCAGCTCAAGGAAAGTGTTTACTCTTCTTTATTCAGAGTGGGTAAATTGTGTTCAGTAGTGTGTTCAGTTCCTTCCCTCCCTCCCCCCGCCACTACAGAAAGGATGTGGACAAATTGGAGACCGTCCAGTGGAGGGAAACATAAATGGTGAGGGGGAGGGGCACATGACTTACGAGGAACAGCTGAAGGAACTGGCCGTCTTTAGTCTAGCCAAGAGAAGATCAAGAAGAGATTTAATAGAAGCCTTCAACTACCTGAAGGGTAATTTGAAAGAAGATGGAGGTAAACTGTTCTCAGTGGTGGCAGATGACAGAACTAGGAACAGCTGTCTCAAGTTGCATCAAGGGAAGTTTAGGTTAAATATCAGGAAGAATTTTCTCAAAAGGAAGGTAGTAAAACACTGGAGCAGGTTACTGAGAGGGATTGTAGACTCTCCATCCTTGGAGGTTTTTAAGACCTGGCTAAACAAAGCCTTGACTGGGATGATTGGTCCTGCTTTGGGGAGAGGGTTGCACTAGGTGACTTTCTGAGGTCCCTTCCACCCCTAACATTCTATGATTCTTTGATTATATGGGATCATGTGAAATCCTGACCCCATCCCTGCTCCTGCCCACTCCCTTTGCTGCTGGCTGCAGTTAGTCAATGGCTCATTAATGACCCATTGTTCTTTACAGGTGATTTTTAACACCTGTGAAATAACAACTAGTGTTAATAGTGCTTGCTATTTCACGGCTCCTACCACTCCAGATATGCACCCCCATGCTTGTTTTAATTTTCACTGGCTATCTGGGACCAGCGTCTGAAAACTGGGGCCTGTCCTGATCAATCCAGGACATTTGGTCACCCTATTTATAGCTTCCATATGTTGTGTGGAGATTCATAAGTTTCCCTAGGATTTTCAACAGTATAGTCCAATATTGTGTGAGCGTGCCAAAAGTTTCTTTGGACTGCATTAAAAACTACTGAAGATCTATTTACAGCACAATTGTATTCACTGTTAGAATTCTGTAAGTAGACTGTATTAGAAAAGGGAGATTGTTATTTTACTTAATGCATTTTTTTTTCTAATCATGCATGCAGCATATATGAAATTTTTCAATGGAATGTAAATGATACGTGTACCTAACATTTTATTGACAAGTTATACAATACAAGATGTGGCACAACTTCACTCATTTACATTAAATGGTGCTAAATCTGTCAATCAAATTTAATGAATAAAGTCTAAACTCCGAAGTTTATGTTTGATATTTCTTAGTGCATACACATTTTGGTTCCTGGGGTGACTAGAAAGTAAACTCTGACACTAGGAGTTAGTTATTGTTGACTCAACTTCATAATAAGTTGCTTATGATATTGTGAAAACTTGCTGCTCTAAGCTACATATCAGCTGCTCTGGGAGAAATGGTTTCATAAGTTTTAATAACTAATAAAAAGAAATATGAAATCATATTATTGAAATCCACCGGATGCAATTTGAATCAGACTAAGTTGGAATGAGTATAATATAAATGAAATATGAGAATTTCAAGTAGTATTCATAATGACATAAATTTACAAGATAAATATTGTAGAACAAATGGGTTTGATTTACTTTTGAAGTAAAAAATGTGAGCGTATTAGCATCACTGTACATTTTCAGAACACTGCATTACTGATTATCTATTTTAACTGATGAAAAGCAGTTATGAAGAAAAGCATTTGAAATTGTCAGATGCAGCCATAATGTTTTTTATTATTATTATTTTGAAAAAACACTGCTTTCCCTGACTCCCCATTGGTCTTCCATGTACATATGTAAACATACATTCATGTACATTATTTATTGTTTCTTTCCAAGAGTCTTGAAAAGATCACTTAAACAAAATAGGGTAAAACCCTTGCAAAATAAAGTGCTATGCTAATTCAGAGTTGGCTGACCACCCAGGCTGCATGACTCTGGAACACCATTTGTTCCAGATTCACAGCATTTGCAGGGATTGGGGAAACGATGAGTTTCCCTTTGCAGGCTAGCCGTGTTCCAGCTTGCAAGGAACTGCTAGAAGTGGGACATAGGAGGCACTACATGCATGTGAACACCCATACACATGCACATGGCTGAGAAATACAGCTGGAAAGCATGGAGAGCAGCTCCTTGATGGTAAGTCTATAGGGGAAAGGAGTTTAGGAGGGAGTGGGAGGGGGGAGCAGATTGAGTCCCCTACGGTGAGGGAGAGAGTGAAGCAGGGGCTGGGGCACTGTCTAGCCAGGGGGGTGATGGATGCAGGGCAGGAAGTGGAATGGCGTTGTGAGTCACTCATTCAGGAAGTGGAAGCATGAGGGACATGTTCCCCAAGAGTTGTGCGCGGGGCACAGTCAGATGCAGGCTGCCTGCTGCAGGCTTGGGGCTCTCTGCCCTGCTGCTTTGCCCCTTGGGGCCCTGAGATGGTTTCTCTGCCATAGTGAGGTGCCTTCTGCACATCTGACAGCCACAAGGGGGGTGGCAGCAGTGGTGGTGTGGAGTTGTGCCCCTGCTGCTGCCAGGTGGGTGGGGACACATGGCTGGCATGGAGCTCCCAAGGGAAAGGCAGCAGGGCAGGAGCCCCAAGCCCACAGTAGTTAGCCCACATGCACTCCCCACTATGCTCAGCTCTAGTCCAGCTATGGTGGCAGCAAGGTGCGAGGGTGAAGGAGGAGTCAAGCATGCATCTCGCCTTTCCCTTTTGAAAAGGTGGTCACCTTAATTCAGAGCATTTTTGTACTGGTCAGCTTTCAGTATTATACAAAATATCTGTAACATGTCCAGGCATAGAAGAAGGGCTGTATCTTCCCATGCTCTCGGTGACTGCCTGAATCCTCCCCTTCCCCTGCCCACTCTGACCTCTCAGGGGAACCACCCTGCCATCAGCCCTATCACATCTTGATGTTTTAGTTGGACTGGGAGGCTCCCCCTAGAGGTCAGGGGTTTCACTTCATATCTTAAATCCTTGTCTGTACTGCAACCTGGGCTTGGCCCACTTTACCATGGCTGGGCCCCTCTACCTGAGGTCACTGTCCCAGGACCCCAGGATTCCAGGCCTCAGCTCTATCCACACCCCCATGGGCTCTGGGCCCCTCTCTTATCCTTGAAGGCTTTGGGCTTGTGCCCTTAGCCTTTGGGGCTCCAGGCCCTGCTTCTACTTCCTTCTGGTACCTAAGTCTATAAGTTACAGGATCAAGTCTTCCTTTCACAAACTAGTCATCCGGCAATAATAGCAATACCCTCGCCACTGCCGATGGTCTCCAAGCTTCCCCTTACACCTGCTTACAATGCTCTGGTTAAATTTAAACATAGGTGTAAGCTAACTGCTATCAACCCAAAAATTAATCCCTAGCCTGGGTCTCTCTCACCACAGCAATGTTGAATAAACATATAACAAAAATAACTTTACTTTGATGCCTGATACTGCCTCTCAACCATCTCAGGGTATGGAGATCCCCTGACCAGGCAGAGCAGGGTCCATAACCCCCTCCCCACCAGGTTCCACAAGTCAGAACCAAGCCCCCTTCCCAGCCATGGTCTTGATCTTATGAATCCTGAAATCCCTCCTCTGGGTCACCTGATGCACCATTTTCACTCTAGGCCTGTCACTCACCAGCTTGATTGCACTGTCTGCACCTGGGGCAAGCAGCCATCTTCATAAAAGGCTCTTCAGCTTTGAGCCCTAGAGTCAGTTGGTTGCTCCCTGACTCTTTCTTCTCCTAAGTAATGGGATAGGGGGCCTATTACATTATTATACAAGGTATTTTTAAAATTCAAGTAAGCACTATTAATATTCTTCATTTGAAAGCATTAGTGGCTTTGCAAGCAGAACTGGGTAGCTCAGGACCATAAAGCTCTTAAGTCCTATTTCCTTGGGTGTGAAGGAAAATTCTAAAAATCAACAGATCTCTGAGGGTACATACAGGAATTGCACTGAGGTCCACTTAAGTGACTATCATTTTATCTAAACCCTTAGATGTGCAGGCATTAGTCATGTAGGTTGGATGAATTGGGTAACTTTAATTTAGGTTGTGTCCAAGGCTAATTAAGTTTATTTTGATAGGCTTATTTCTATCAAATGCTTATATGGTGTGCCTTGCATTCCTCCCCCAACTTGTCCCTCATGGGTAGGCATGAGGACCAGCAGCATTCCAGAAATATACTATAGTTTGGGAACAACTGAGGGCAACCCAATTTACTAAATGGGAGTCAGGCCCTGAAGCCCAGAGTCTGAAACTGAAGCAAAGGTTTAATTAGGGGTCTAAGGTTAGGAAACTAAAACCAAAGTTCAAACACTGAGTCAGTAGAGTTAATCAGAGAAGTAATAGAAACAAGAGCCCTATGTAGACTAAAAACCAGTAAGTTGTGTAGCAAGATCAGGTCCTGGAGGGGTTCCTTAAGAATAGACCCAGAACGAATCAGATGGAAAGGCCCAGGACTCAGCTGACACTGGTTAATTTGTTAGGCTCAGTTAATGAGGCTTCAGGGCAAGACTTCATTTAGTCTTCCCCCTGTAGACTAGGGGATAGCTGGCCCTGGTTAGTTCATTGGGTCCAGCTAACCCAGTTAATCAGGTTGCAAGGTATGAGACTCACAGCCTATTCCTGACATCTCAGAATGATCCTCAGCTACTGAGAGTAGCTGACTTCTTCCCACTCACCCTGAATGTTGGCAGAAAACCAGAGGCATCCCATGCCCCTGAGCTGGGAATTTCAGCATTCTTTACATCTCCCTGCCTGCACTTTGGCAAGGGTTATAGGTAACTGCCTTCTTCCCTCCAACCTCTCACACAACCCACTACCTTGGGGTTCTTGCCAGGACAAAGATTTCTGAGCTGGCCCACCACCCATTCTGGAACTGGGCAGTCACCAGGACCTCACAAGTGTAACTCATACAAAATCACCAAAAGGATTTCTTTAACTTCAGAAATAGTGTAAGAAATAGGGAGAGCTGGTCCATACCATGCAACCCTGGTTTTGGCTCTGATCCTGGGAATGACCCAGCCACAGTGGAAATAAGCTCCTGCTAGCCTGTGCCTCAGAGCATTAGGCAGGCTTCACTTGTGGCTGAGGGTTGATGTTTCTGCAGAGGAAGATTAGGACATTGGAGTCAGGAGTGGACTGGCCAAGTTCGCCGATGACACCAAACTTTGGGGCCAAGCATCCACGCCAGAAGATAGGTGGGTGATCCAGGCTGACCTGGACAAGCTCAGCAAATGGGCAGACGAGAACTTGATGGTGTTTAACACCAAAAAATGCAAGGTTCTCCACCTTGGGAGGAAAAACCTGCAGCACCCTTATAGGCTCGGCAGTGCTACGTTTGTTAGCACTACAGAAGAAAGAGACTTGGGGGTCATCATTGACCACAAGATGAACATGAGCCTCCAATGCGATGCTGCGGCTAGTAAAGCGACCAAAATGCTGGCGTGCATCCATAGATGCTTCTGAAGCAAATCCCGGGATGTCATTCTCTCCTTGTACTCGGCCTTGGTGAGGCCGCAGCTGGAGTACTGCATCCAGTTTTGGGCTCCACAATTCAAAAAGGATGTGGAGAAGCTTGAGAGAGTCCAGAGGAGAGCCACGCGCATGATCAGAGGTCAGGAAAACAGATCTTACGATGACAGGCTGAGAGCCATGGGACTCTTTAGCCTGGAAAAGCGCAGGCTCAGGGGTGATCTGATGGCCACCTATAAGTTTATCAGGGGTGACCACCAGGATCTGGGGGAACATCTGTTCACCAGAGCGCCCCAAGGGATGACGAGGTCGAACAGTCACAAACTCCTACAAGACCGTTTCAGGCTGGACATAAGGAAGAATTTCTTTACTGTCCAAGCCCCCAAGGTCTGGAACAGTCTGCCATCGGAGGTGGTTCAAGCACCTACATTGAACACCTTCAAGAGTAAATTGGATGCTTATCTTGCTGGGATCCTATGACCCCAGCTGACTTCCTGCCCTTTGGGCAGGGGGCTGGACTCAGTGATCTCCTGAGGTCCCTTCCAGCCCTAATGTCTATGAAAATCTATGAAACGTCTATGAAATATTCACAGAAATGTGGACAGCTACTGGTATTCAGAAAAAGAATTATGAATCCAAAATGTTTAACTCTTTTATACCTGAAATATTTCCTCCATTATTATATGCTGCTCATTACATGCTTTTTCTTGCTCCTGTGAAAATGTTGATATGTAGGTGGGAAGCAGAAACACAACCACCTGACCAGTGGTTGTGCACATATTTTATCCCAGTGGTTGCACATATATTTTATACAAAATGGGGTAATGGAATTTTTAAACTAAATTATTCATCAAAACTCTCCAATGACTTGTTATGCATTTGCAGAAACCAGAACCAGTATACAAAACAATACCTTTGTTGATTTTATTTTATTTATTTATTTTTGGTTGGTCTAATAGTTTTTTTGGAAAGAAACTGAAAAGCCCTTCTCTATCCCCTTCTTTAATTTTATTCCACATAGTTACCAGGAGACAAAAATGGATCCTCCAAGCACCCATTCAAATGAAATCAATCATAAAATACAGATTATATTGTGCTGAATTACCAGAGACCATTAACTCATTATGAATTGGGTAGAATTTGAAAAATGTGAGAATCTTGATGTATGAGGTTGCAGAAATAAGATTTGATGGGGGTGGGGAGCAGGGGTCTGTAAAAATGTGATCGCTTCACGTTAGAATTAACATTACCAAAATGTGGTATTAGCAAAAAAAAGGTATAAAAAGTTGTCCTACAATTTTCAGGTGGTTTATTCCTGAAGTTCAGCATCCATAACATTTATAGCACTGGTGTGTGTTATTGGGCACTCATAATAAGTATGTAACTGATAAATCTGGGGCACTTAAGAAAAAAAGTTCTAAGTAACCTTAGTTACAATAGCCTAGTTTATAGAGGTGAGTTTCTTGGGGGACAGATAAAAAGCCTCCATAACATTTACTGCTACACAATGGGCCCCCTCCTCCCTCTTATTTCTATCACACCATTCCTTACATTGTATCAATTACCCATAGGGCAAGTCACCATACTGAACCCTCTTCTCTTAGTCCTTCATTATTCTGTCATCATTCCCACACTGTTCACATTCCTCTGGTGTTTTCTTAATTTCTCTGTCTGCAGCAAAAAAGGAAGAACTTGGAATTGATATCCCATCACACATTCTTCCTTCATCCTGCCTTAGCTTCCTCTGTTTTGCCCTCCACCATATATTCCACCCTTAGACCTATTTATCTCCCTTCCTTTGCCTGTTCAAACTATTATTTCCCTTTTTTGTTTGTTTTACTCTTCCATCTCTAATCTTCCCCTGCTCCCTACAGCCTTCCAGCTCCTATATTAGTGGTGTTTCATTTTAATGACAGAAACATGTGGATTTTGGATTCCTTTTTTAAAACCAAAAATTGGGGATTTTTTTTTTAAATGAGAGAAAACCAGGATCCCTGGTAATTGCCATGCTCCAGCAGACTTGATTAATCAAGTCTACTCTGACACACAGTAATTATAGTGTGCCAGAGCAGTTCCACAGCACATCTACAGGCACCCAATGGCTGGATGAAGCATGCTTCAGGGATTATGAACTACTCAACTACTGTGGTAGAAGACTGCTTGAAAATCTTCTTGCTGTAATAGAGCCCAAATAATTCATTTAAGAATATACATTTGTCATGTGCAAACCTGCAGTTGCACATGGGCAAATCTGCAGTTGCACTTGATACCTTTAGCTTTTTTTTCAAATATGCTTTCCCAAAAGAAAAAATGATATTGTGATGTGATAAAGTCCAAACATGGGAGGCCTAGAACTAAAACTTGAATGTCATATGTGTACCAAAAAATACTGCTTAAATGACCTGGATTACTAATACAATCCAATACCTAGAAGAGGCACAACAGTGTTCCAGGCAATACCCAGTAGTATGTGGAAATGAAAGCCCTTAGAACACTATACCTTTATATGGAAAGTGATGCTTAACCATAACTACTGCAAGCACGAAAAATACTTCTGGCACTCTGATTAATTATTCAATTTTTTCTAGTTTTCAGGTAAAATCACGACTAGCCAGTTCATACCTTCTTCTCTTGAAATGCAGCCATTACTTTGTCTCAAGACTCTTCTTACACTAAAAAGATCCTTTTTGTTTCGTCTTTTCTGTTGCTTATGTAAGCATTCAAGAAGCACTCTGTGTATATTAATGAACGCACACTTCTTCTGTTTAATTTGAATGACTATAGCCTGTCTTGTTTTGAAGTGTCTATCATCAAAGGGTGATATTGTTATAAAATGACAGATTTTAGGATGATGTACTGTTAAAATGCTGATATACCTGCAGCTGCCTGAAGGATTAAAGATTGGTAAGGAATCCATATTCTGGACTTCTGAATAACAACCAGCAATTTTACAAATACCTCCTGACTGGTTGAAAGCAGCTTTGAGTCGGAGGCTGTGTATAGACATTCAGGGTGGTTAGTTTTCCCAGCTTTGAACCTTACACTAGTTCAATGGATCTACATGTGAACTGTATGTAGAAGTTCAGAACAGTTAGATCGGTCTAAAAATGGCTAATTCAATCTAAATTATGCATAACTCTGAGGTAGTCTAATTTACCTCGGATCTGGCAGAACCAATCTAACTGAACTTCTGTATAGTTTCCAGCACAGCCCCAGGGCTGGAAAAGGCCAGCCACTGGCTATAGCCCTGGTGTTGCACTTTTCCTACCCCCTCCCTGACATTGAGGCTATTTTAATCTCCCAGTCCCTGCCCCCAAACTCCCAGATGGATAACGCCTTCATGGACCAGACAGCACCATCTCCATCATCACATTGACCATTCTAACTGTCGCTGGCTTTCTGGCCCTCATGCTTCCAACATACAAGCATGGCAACCCTTGCTTCATCATCATCATCACCATCATCATCGCAAGCCCTACCTGCAGACCCTGTGAGCTACCCTCATCCTGCTAAACCCTCCCCAATCCCAGCAACCTCCTTGCAGAGACTGCCTGCCCCCTGTACCTCCCACAGCCCCCACATGCCTCCTCAACCTCTCCAATTCCTCCCACTAGCACCCTCATCCTTAGATTGTGTAGCTATTTTTAATGCAATTTATCTTCCCCTAATTTCCTTGAATATCTGTAGACAGCCAGAAAGTATATGTTGTTTTCTTCTTGTTCAGTAAAAATGTGGAAATCTAGAAATGTTACTTTTAACCAGTCATGGTGCAGATGTAGATGGGTGTATCTCAGACTGGCTGCAGATGAGTTCAGTGAAAAGTGTTTTGTTCTCATTAAGTTAACTTTTATAAATCTTTCTTGACTGGAAAACAGACTTAAAGTAATGGGTTTAAATTACAATATGGGGAGATTTAGTTTAGATATCAGAAAAAACATTCTCAGTCTGACAATTAAGGTTAGGAAAAGATTAGCTAGAGAGGTTGGGGATCTCTGTCACTGGACATTAGAGATATCTTTAGCTGGTCCAATTTAGTCAAAAATGATCCTTCCTTGAGGAGGGGATTGGACCAAATTATTTCTTGAGGTTCCTTCCAGATGAATCGTGGTTTATTTTTCTGTCTGTGATTGTTAATAGCATTAATGCACGTTTAACTTTACTATCCCTTTTATCTATTAGTTGAAACAAGGACAACCAAACAAAACTGTTATACTTCCAAACTTTGTAACATGGACAAAGTAAGGAAATGTCTAGATATTTGTAGTTATTATATTGAGAAAACACGTATCACTATATATGTTGAAATATTGCTTTGGTGAACATCACAGTCTATTGTCCTTCAAGATAAATTCTTAGTTGACTCTCTTAAGTGAAATTATTGGTCCAGGAATTCAGAGGCATAGCTGAGAAGTTATGCACCCCAGGGGCAGAAGCAGTGGCCAGGTTACCAGCAGTGGTAGCAATCTGGTAGTGGCTAAGTCAGTGTCTGGGGCTGGTTAAATGTTCACTTCCTTAGTTCCTCACCTCCTGCTGAGGGTGGGAAGTGAAAAGAGAAAATTTGGTTCAAGGAATCTAGGCTGCAAGTTCATTTTCCCAGGGGATGAAGATAATGCAATAATAATGTTTTAACAAAATAGTTTTTGATACATGTTATTTTTGAAGTGTTTTTGTTATAATATTTATCCGCTGGAAAAATAAGATGGCATCCAGACTCTTTGATATAGTGTATAACTATCTGAGTTATGGGTACAGGCACATTTGCTCCTGCTACAATGTGTGTGGAGTTGCAGTTGCAGTTGATTGAGGATACAAAATCAAGAGTGGGTTTGAGGACCTTTAAAAATATGTCCCTTTCAGTTGCTCTAGCTAACATGGCTGTGCTTATTCTTTTTTGTGTCCATGGTACCAGAATTCCTGACCCATAAGGAAAAAAAAAAAAAGCTAACAAAGTTACACAGGTGCAACAAAAGACTTAAGGCTTCTATGTTACTATGGAGGCAATTAAACCTCCTATGCCAGTATAAATAACAAGAAATATGGGCAGTTATTAGACAATATTTAAGCAAAGGTTTTTTGTTCTGTCTCACAGCAGCTGCTGCAAGTGAAAAATCTGACAAAAAGAGAGCATTGCTTCTTACAATAGTAGAATCATATGACTGATATTTATAATACATTAAGACACCAAGGGAGCATAAAAGGACAAAATGGATGATATTTTGAAAAAAAAAACACTTCATATATTTTCTTCTCCAAAAAAGGCTATAATATGGAGCATATAATCAATCCCTGGGAGGTGGTGCTGGCTGGTTTTGAGTCAACTCAGTCTATTCAGAGGGTGAACTATTCAAAGGAAATTTCTCCCTCCTATCAATATGTCACCCACTACCTAGTCACTGAAAGTGATGAGAGTGGAGTATTGGAAGTACCTTGCTAAAGAGTTTGCCACCTCCAGCCACCCACAATACCTGATGTTGTGTGTGTTTTTAATGCTTCTCTCATGGCCATAGTCCTAACAGAAATTAACTTCCTTTTTATCTTGCACAAACTTTTTTATGCATTAAGTCATTCCTTTCATCTGTTTTGCAGATCACGTTTAGGAAAGCTACCTTGAAAAGACAGAATTTTAGAAATCTAACTATTGGTCATATATTTGATTTTTAGTCTTTCAGAGCAGACGCCCCTTTTCTTGCTATTCCCCTGCAATACAGATTTATTCCTAAACTCATTCAAAAAGAGTCATTAACTGATTAATAAACATCATTTTTGTTATTCATGATTCTCAGTAGACATTAAGAAAGAGCCATGGTAGACTTCAGCATCAAAATTTATCAGTATGCATATTCAACATTTATTACCACTTGCATATCTAAATGCTATACCTCCCTAATTCTTTTGAACAAAGACCCACATGATTAGGCATGGATTGTATATGGAATAGGACTTCTGGACAAAAATAAAATAAGAAAAGTTTTTACCAGTCTAAGTGCCCTGTCACGCATTCACTTGCAACTGTTGCAGATCAGACTGTTGTGATATATTAAAGTTAGCATGTGTTAGGAGATAATGCTCACCTCAAAGGGAACACTTTTGCAACACCAGGAAGGCATTTAACACCTGCTAAACTACTTCAGCATGTATCTACTTGCATTTAAACTGCACTTAGTAAGTATTAACTTGACTGTGTTGCACTACCCTAAGGTGAAGGAGGAACAGATGGTTTTGTGGGCAACTATACCTTTAAAGAGGCTTTTGAATGAGTCATTTATAGCTGGTTATCATGCTGTGCAGAGGCTCATGTTACACAAGGCTGGTAATTAGAATGCAGATACTATATGAGCAGACCTTTGGTAGATTTTTTGCCTGTCACTGATTACTGAACAACATATGCACCATATGGTATACTGTGTACCAGGAAAAAAAAACAAATGAAGAGACTACCCTGAGTGGGAGAATGCAGTACTTGAAAGCCCCACCAGAGCTGATGCTTTCCAGAAATGTAGAAGGACAACTGGAGAAAGTTCAAATAGTGTTTGTCTGTGTAGCTATAAAAATGGGTGCCAACAAAAAAAAAAAGACTGTCAGAAGGTATTTCATTTCTTACAATGATTACTTCTGAAGCACATTTTTAATCGTTTTCAATAAACTGAGGCAGAGGAAGCGTGAAGAATACTCTTTACAAATAGGTATGTTATCACAAAGGGTAACCCCACATGCAAAGGAGGTAGTCACCCCATATGGACATACACTGCCAAGAATAGGCACCACTCTTTTCAAATCCCAGAAGACAGGAGACTGTAGAAGCAGGAGGCAGTACTCAGGTGGGAACCCAAGAGTACGAGCCCTGAGAAACTCTCTTTCTCATACCTGGGTGAGATGGCAATGCCCTGTAAGGGCTGGAGACTCTTTTTGTGTTCCCACAGTGACAGCAGCAGCAGTGGCTGATCAGCAAGGGGCGCAGGGGCCGCAATTCATAACTTCTGCTCTCTCCGTATCAGTGGATGCTCAGGAGCCGGGCATAAATCTGGATGTCTGGCATGGGTGTGGGAGGTAGTGAGAGGAACTGAAGGAAGGGATAGGGAGATGCATGGCTGTGAGAGGCAGACAGACAGAGCTGAAGCTGATGTGGGAAGAATTTCCATGATCCAGGTGTTTGGAGGAACATCCGGCAACAGGTACTTAAACAACTATTTTTGATTACACAGGAGAATGAATCCTTGTACCATGACCTCATATGTTTTATTAGTATTAAGCACACTATGTGGTCTGAATGCTTATTATAGGTAGCACTGATAGTATTGCTTATTAACGTTGGCTGACTTCCCATTTTAAATTTCTGTTTTCATTGTTGACCAAATGGTGAGAAGTGGTCTTAAATTATAGCCATTAGATGTCTGACTTGAGCAGTTTTTGAATTTTTTTCAAAAAGTTTCAGCTGAAACATTCTCTGAAAGAGGTGATATATTAAGGGAAAATAATTGATTTTGCTAGACTTTTTTTTTAATAGCTTTGCTTTGGAGGAGAGACTTGAACATTGGTATAGTGCATTGTTTGTTCTGGAGATGTGCCTCTGCAGTAAGACTTCTACTCCAGTTGTTGCAGAAATTGATAAGTGGGGTAGTGAATTTAATAAATTTCATAGATTTCAAAGACATTAGGGCTGGAAGGGACCTCGGAAGATTATCGAGTCCAGCCCCCCCACCCAAAGGGCAGGAAGTCAGCTGGGGTCATAGGATCCCAGCAAGATAAGCATCCAATTTACTCTTGAAGGTGTTCAATGTAGGTGCTTGAACCACCTCCAATGGCAGGCCATTCCAGACCTTGGGGGCTCGCACAGTAAAGAAATTATTCCTTATGTCCTGCCTGAAACGGTCTTGTAGTAGTTTATGACCATTCCACCTCATCATCCCTTGGGGCGCTCTGGTGAACAAACATTCCCCCAGATCCTGGTGGTCACCCCGATAAACTTATAGGTGGCCATCAGATCACCCCTGAGCCTGCGCTTTTCCAAGCTAAAGAGCCCCATGGCTCTCAGCCTCTCGTTGTAAGGTCTGTTTTCCTGACCTCTGATCACGCGAGTGGCTCTTCTCTAGACTCTCTCAGTCTTCTTCACATCCTTTTCGATTTGTGGAGCTCAAATCCGGATGCAATACTCCAGCTGTGGCCTCACCTAGGCTGAGTACAAGGGGAGAATGACATCCCGGGATTTGCTTGACAAGCATCTATGGATGCAAGCCAGCATTTTGGTCGCTTTGCTAGCCGCTGCATCACATTGCAGGCTCATGTTCATCTTGTGGTCAACCATGTCCCCCAAGTCTCTGTCTTCCGTAGTGCTAGCCAGCGTAGCACTGCCAGACCTATAAGGATGCTGCAGGGTTTTTTTCCCAAGGTGGAGAGCCTTGCAGTTTTCAGTGTTAAACACCATCAGGTTCTCATCCACCCATTTGCTCAGCCTGTCCAGGTCAGCCTGGATCTCCTGCCTGTCGTCTGGCATGGATGCTTTGCCCCAAAGTTTGGTGTCATCGGTGAACGTGGCCAGTCCGCTTCTGACTCCAATGTCCGCTTCATTAATGAAGATGTTGAACAATATGGGTCCAAGGACAGAGCCTTGGGGGACCCCATTGGTCACAGGACACCATGATGAATGACTGCCATCAATTACTATCCTCTGGGTCTGACCACGGAGCCAATTTCCCAGCCAGCGGATCATGGTGGATCCAAGGCCACAATTGGCCAGTTTCGCCAAGAGGTGATCATGGGATACCAGATTGAAGGCTTTTTTGAAGTCAAGATATATGACATGAATCTCTTCTCCCTTGTCCAGGTGATAGATCACCTGGTCATAGAAGGAAATGAGATTGGTCAAGCAAGACTTACCCACAACAAACCCATGCTGGCTATCCCTTAGGATGTTGGCGTCGGCCAGTCCATTAAGGATGGCCTCTCTAATAAACTTCTTTAAGATCCTCCCTGGGAAAAGATCTTCTGAAGTCTGCAAGAAGTGAAAAGTTGGTTTTATGGTTATGGAACCAAATCCCTTCTTGGAACGTCAGATTCTATCCCTGCCTTTACTACAGAGGCAGAGTCATGTATCTTTTGACAGAAGGTGATAATCTGTGTTCCTTATTTTCTTGTGTCTTACCTGTGTGGAAGAAATCAAACTTTGCATTGTGGTTGAATCAGAACTGACAGAGCCAGCTTTTTTTTATTTAAGGCTATACTGTGATCACAGGGAGAATTCCATACAGCAAGGAGAATCACCCACTTGTCTGTTTCAAGGATTTCTCAGCCTCTCTAAGTTTACAAGCCTATTTATACTAAAGACAGAGAAAGAGATAAAAAATACACCTTGGAGAACCAAAACAATAGTAAATTACACAGAAACTTAGAAACTTTACTTAAACAACCATCTATGCATAGGGCAAAATATCAAGATAACCCAAGGAATGCAGGAATGCGGATTCCTTATCTCAGAACATTTGAATTAAGCAGTATCAGCACGTCTGGTCTTTGTCTGTTTTTCTAGTCAAGTAAGCCAATTACTTCTACACTTGAGACTGAGATCTTGAACTCCTTCTGCTACTGAAATCAATGGGAACTGTGCTCTAAGCAGGTAACAAATTCCCTACAACACTTCATCCATGTACACGTGTTCATTCTTAGCACTACAAAGTGATGAGATACTTTTTGTGTTACTTCAATATCCTGTTGCTGCTGCAACAGGGGAGGGAGAATGGAGCACTATTAGGTGCCGGGGGTCAGAGAGAACCCCTGTTGCACTTTGTATAACTATCCACATATGACATGTGGTGCTACAAGAAGTGGGGCTATAAAGTAGTTCCTGTTTGTAATTGGAACATTGTTTTTGTGATATATCTACTATTTTTGTTGTGGATCTGCCATTTTCATAATGTCACAAACAACCTGAAAATATGCATACTCATTTCTTATAGCTCTATAAGCATGCATATAGAGCTACAAAAGTAATATGCGCACATAACTTAAGTATGCTGAAAAATGAAGTCTCTCAAATCTGTTAAATTGGGATAACATAACTCAATCATAGGGGAGCAGCAGGGGAGGGGAGGGAGTTGGGTTAAGAGAAATTAATATTTGCGAGGCATTTAGATATTATAGTGATGAGCTCCATAAAAAGTCCACATGGAGATGAATTATTCTGTGTTTGTAGCAAGGCTTGAAAAGTGTGTAGTAAACTGCCTGGGGCTATACATTGAACAATGAAGATAAAACTAAATATTAAAAGGCAGCTTATTAATTGGCTATTGTCCATGCTGTGTATTATATGCAGCAAAGGGGAAAATAGTATATCATTATGTAAGTAAAAATTTCATCAATCTGCATGTATTCAAGTAGAACAAACCTACACATGATTCACAAAATAAACCTAGAGATTTCATATAGGAATCCAAAGTGCCAAAAATATTCTGACCTGTTGTGATCTTTCCAAGTTCTTTGCAAAAGATAGATTTTTTTTATGAATTAAGTAAAGTTTTTGTTTTTTGTTTTTGTTTTAATGGAGTCCCCTGTCTCTTCATGTAACATGACTGTGTATAAATTAGTGTGAAAACTACAAGAATACCATTAACTTAAAGACCGAAATGAGGCAAAACACGTGCAATTACTTAAAAAATTGCTTCCCAAAGACCAAATGAGATATAGATCTTGCTTATTGTAGTAATCTGGTGACAGCAACAGCAGTGAATATAATGCATCAAATTATTTCCAACACATTAAGCAAACAAATCATTTATATAGACTAAAGCAAGCAAATTATTTATATATTTACTGAATACAGTTCAGCAGTAAACAATGCCTGAGTGGCCTATATCAAGCAGCTTATCACATGAGCTAAATCCATAAAAAGTGTATTGCAGATGGGATAGAATAGATATATTTTGAAGATGTTTCCTGAATCAAAATCACATTTGGGAAATACTCCTGGTTCATCATGGTGGCAAGCAGTAGGAAGTCCTCTGGCCTCTACTTGCTAAACTTTTGATATTTTTTGCTATCTTACTGGTTTAAAATGAAGATTCCAATGACTATGTACATTGTGGATATATGCCAGTTGGAAGACTTGCTTGGAATTAAATGCTTTTCAGTTAACAGCTTCAAACCTATTGGACCTACAGTCTCAAAACAACAGCTCTTGGAGGAGGCCACTTAACTAAAGATAGCTTCAGCCCTGGTGGAGTCAGGCTTACAGAGGGGATAGGTGCCAACAACACAAGTTACAATAGGTAGCTAACCCCCCCCCAAAAAAAACTAGGGCTGCCAATTTTAATCGGCATTAATGTGCAGAGTTAATGCAAGAACTAATTAACACATTAATTTTAACACATTAATTGCACACATGGTGCAATTAATTTTTGGAGCCTGTGCTTGGGCTGCGCTGTAGCTTCTCTTGGCCACCATCCCTGCTGCATCTGGGCTGATTAGTGGGGCAGTGGTGGCAATGCAGGGGAGCCACAGGGCAACCCAGGTGTGGGCTCCAGGCAGCTGCAGCAGGAAGGCAAGTGGGAAGGACACACCTACCCACCCACAAACTAGAGGTGCACTGATATATCAGTGCCATATTGGGACACTGTACAGGCGCAGAGCCACAGCATACACATGGTGAGGAATGCAGCCTGGTGGCGTGTAGAGCAGTGCTCTGCAGGTACGTCTGTGGAGGGGAAGGGGCAGGAGGAGGACAGGAAGTGGTGAGGCTGTAGATCGAGGCTCCCACAGTGAAGGAGGGAGTAGGTAAGGGGCAAGGACTGGGGTGGATGGGATCTCAGGGTCAGGGTGGATCATAGGATGGAGAAGAGGGAGGCTCACCCAGGGGTGTGGTGGGGGATGTGGCTGTATGCTGCTGCATGCACCCCCAGGGTGGGCATGGGGGGCATGTGTCCCCACAAATTTGTGTGTGGGATGGAGGTGGGCTGTCCACTCTGCTCCCTCCTGCCTTTGTTCCAGGAGCCACATGATGCACCCTGGCCCCAGGATCTCATTCATCCCAGTCTCTACCCCTGCCCCACCCTACTCACACCTTCACCAAGGGGTCTTCAATCTACTCCCTGCCTCTTCCCTCTTCCCCTGTCTTGCCCCACTCCCTCCTTAACCATGAGGGCTCTGAGCTGTCCCCCCCCCCCATCTCTTCTCCTTCACAGACTTACCTGCAGGACACTGCTCTATACACTGCTAAGCTGTATTCCTGTAGAGTTACCATATTTCCAGTTTCAAAAAAAAGGACACTTGTAGGGGAGATATGATTGTGGTGTGGAGAAGTAATGTGCCTGTGGCCTGCCCCTGCCCCTCACTCCTAAATCACAGCCCCCCAGCCATGATGCTGCCTGTCACTCCTGAAATACAGTACTCTTCATCCAGCCAGGGCATGTGATGGTTCCCCTATCTCAGGCTCCAAAACCCACATGCACACAGAGACCTCCCTGCCACACACACCTTCACAAATTACACACACACACTCCCCATACCTACCCTAAGCATACAGAATACCTGCATAATTTTTCATATTTTTGAGTTTTTCTGCATATAATTTTGAGTGTTTAGCTATGCAACTAAAACTGTGATTAACTGCAACTATTTTTTAAAACACACAATTATTCAAGATTAAAATTTTTAATCATTCCATAGCCCTACCCCCACACTCCCATCTATTTCCTAATATAAACTTTGTCCAAACAGAGGGAGAATAGAATAATACAATTAGAAACTGGTAAGGTTGTGCTGTTTCTCTCACTGCCCAGAACTATCTATCTGCAAGCCAGCTACATTGATTGTGCCCTCCCTATTCATCAAAAATGTCTATAGTTACCTTCTGGATTGGAAAGATTATTCTAAGGCCTTTCTTTTGAAAGAATTATCCTGTTCAAAGGAAGGAAGCAGTTAAGATGTTCCCTGTTCACAACCACTTAATTCAGGAGCAAAATATTTATAAGTAACAAATAAAGCAAGAACTACAGTTAACTATTTTCCATGGGTGAAAAACATATTTATTGAGATTTTTATAGATTTGCCAAATCCATGACCTGGGAGCTATACCTATGACCAAAGGAACTATTTTAATCTGAAAGCAGGTTTTGTAGCTGCTATTGGCTGTTCAGACTGTGGCAGGGCACCTTTGGTTCATACCAATTTAAGGGCCTGAGCAGGCAGCAGAGCAGCCTGCAGGTGACTGCACTGCCAATCAGGAGTGTCACATGGTCTGCAGGAGGCTGCCTGATGGGAAGATGGGCTTAACTTCTAGAGAATAAGATCAGGCCCTGAGCAGCTGGAGGGAGAACATCATGTCTGGAGCTGCTGCTCTTAGAACACCAGGAGGTAAAGGGCAGGAACTATGGGGATGTCAGGAGCATGGTCCTGGGGAATTATATAAAACCACACCCTCCTGGGGTTTGATGGTGTGGTGGGCCTGCTCGTGGCAGGACAGCTTCCAGAAAATTCCACACCTGTGTCTCCCTAGTGAAGGGTAAGTATGGGATGCCAGAAATCCTCAGCCTCTGTTCCCTTACAGGTATCCCATGGATACCTGCAGGTGGGTGCTCAACCCAGCAGAAAAGCATAGGGGCCCAGGCCCAGTGAGTGGGAACTGAGGCAGGATCTAGATCCATTGAGTGAGGTCTGATACAGAGTCCATGTATGTCAACAGATACCTGAGTGGGCCAAGAGTGAGGGTCAGGCACGTTGACGGACACCTGAGGTCTAAAGGTCATAAGGCCCTGTGGCCCCAGTGAAGGGGCAAAGTAGTGGCAGTGGCTTTAGGGAGCCTGAAGGACTGCCCATGGGATGACTGGAATAACTGGAGTTGAGGATCCAGTGAGGGGGCATAAGTTGATGCCCCAGTAAGGAGGCAGGAGATCCAGGCACATCTGAGGACACCTGCGGCCAAGTTGGGCCAGAGGCCAAGTGCAGCCCAGTTAAGGGGCCAGGAGGAGTAATAGTGGAATTGCATGCCAGCAGCAAAGCATGTGACATGGTATAAGGGAGGTTTCAGAGCCATGTATAATGCTCTAGGCATTGTGGCATAAAATGGGCAGCCTCCCACCTTGTTAACAACTTTTAATTGGTTTCATCAAAGGTGTGGTAGGTGAGGCAGGTGGGTGGACTATCCTAGACAGGTGGGAGAGCCAACACTGTGATCAGACTTGATGGCCCCCTACCAGCATGGGTTATTAGCAGGTAGATCATGCCTGACTCATCTAGTCTGTTTTTATGATCAGGTTACAAAACACCTGGGTGCAGGAGTAGGGGTAGATATCATTTACTTAGACTTCAGGAAGGCCTTTGATATGGTATCCCACCCCATACAGGTGAACAAATTAAGAGGCTGTGACTTGGATGATTACACAGTCCGGTGGGTGGCAAATTGGCTAGAGGGTTGTACCCAGAGAGTGGTGATGGATGGGTCAGTATCAATTTGGAAGGACATGGGCAGTGGGGTCTCGCAGGGCTCGGTCCTTGGACCGATACTCTTCAATATCTTCATCAGTGACTTGGATGAGGGAGTGAAGTGTACTCTGTCCAAATTCATGGATGATACAAACTGTGGGGAGCAGTGGGCACACCAGAGGGCAGGGGGCAACTACAGGCAGACCTGGACATGTTGGACAAATGGGCAGAAAACAATAGAATGTGATTTAACAAAGAGAAATGCAAAATGCTGCACCTAGGAAGGAAAAATGTCCTGCAAACCTACTGCCTAGGAAATGACGTGCTCAGCAGCACAGAATTGGAAAGGGATCTCAGAGTCCTAATGGACTCCAAGATGAATGTGAGTTGACAGTGTGATGAAGTCAAAGCTAACTGCACTTTATCATGTATCAGCAGATGCATGACAAACAGAACCAAGGAGGTGACACTTCCCCTCTATCGGGCACTGGTCAGATCCCAGTTGGAATACTGCATTCAGCTTTGGGTGCCACGCTTTAAGAGGGATGTGGATAACCCGTAGAGGGTCCAGAGAAGGGCCACTTGTATGGCCAAGCCCTACGAGGAGAGACCAGGGCACCTAGACCTCTTCAGCCTCCACTAGAGAAGGTTGAGAGGCAACCTTGTGGCTGTCTATAAATTCATCATGGGGACACAGAAGGGAATTGGTGAGGTTCTACTCACCAAGGAGCCCCTGGGGGTTACAAGAAATAATGGCCATAAGCTAGCAGAGAGCAGATTTAGACTGGACATTAGGAAGAACTTCTTCACAGTTAGAGTGGCCAATATCTGGAATGGGCTTCCAAGGGAGGTGGATGCTCTCCCTTACCCTGGGGATCTTCAAGAGGAGATTAGATAGGCATCTGGCTGAGGTCATCTGAATCCAGAACACTTTCCTGCCTATGCAGGGGGTCAGAGTCGATGATCTGTTGAGGTCCCTTCCAACCCTAATGTCTATGAATCTATGAACTATACTAAAGTACTTAAGTAAAACTTCTTGGAAGCTAATGGATGTTAAAGTAAAGTTTTTTTTAATGAAGTGAAATATTTGCAATGGTTTACCTGGAAAATATTTTGCTTTATAAGACCCAAATTTTCAGGAAGATGGGTTTTGAAGAAGTTCAGAGGACTGCAGAAATGTCTCCTCTCTACCTCCAATGTATGATATGTGCGTGTTACGTTATGTATGTATGTGTCTTACTGACTGTCTTCAGGTGGAATCATAAGCTGGCCATTTCACCATTCCAAGTTGACTGGAGATTACTGTATTTATCCAAATCCAAGACAGTTTTGAATTTAAGGTTATCCCCCACCCCCATAATTAGATTCTATAGGTGAAAATTATAAATTTGTTAGTGGAGGTGCATCTTAAATTTTCCCCTCCTCATTGCTGTGGCAGGAGAGGCAGCAGTTGTGGTCTCCCTCACACTCCCCACAGACATGTGCTCCCTCCCTTGCCAGACAAGCCATTCTATCTTAGGACAGGCAGTAACTCAGATCCAGCTTCAGCCATGAGCCTAGGGCCAAAGCCAAAGCTGAACCATTGCCTGCCTCAGGCTGGTACTCAAACCTAAAATGAGATTTTATTCCCACCCCACTTTCTGTCCCTGTGTTGTTTTTTGGGGGAAAGACCTCATCTTGGATTCAAATAAATGTAGTATTAAAGAGCCCAAACTTCTGAACAGTTGTAGAATGCTGTTGTTTTGTGGCAATAAGATTCTGATACTTCCCCCTAAACTAAATTGTGCTGAGGTCCAGGATTGGTGACAGGCACTGGTGGAAGATTTTCTGTCATGACAACTAGAAATGAAACTTTATCATATTGGAAAAGAAGCATTTCTAGCTTCTCAGGGAGATGAAAACTTCTAGCCTTGGAAGGCCAAGAACAGTTGAATTAGATACATATTTATTTAATATATAATACATATATTTATGTTTCCTTATTTTTTAAGGACAGGCCAAGAAAGCAATAATGATAGACTTCAGGAATTAAATACTATTCCTTTTTTCCTCTCATCTTTGTCAATTGAATTGATGGCAATTAAAGCTTATGGGCACGTCCAGATGAGCATGCATGTGCCTCTTGCCCCATCTCCAACCCCTTTTAGATGGGGCAACAGGCACATGCAGGAACAAAAAAATGTTCCCCGCACTGCAAATTTAGAGTGCAGGGAGAAAATTAGACTCTTGCATATCCAGGGGTCTAAAAAAATTGAAGTTTAAAAAGGTGGAGCAGGGCACGGTCTCCTGAGGCAACCGGACGCTGGGTCCTCCATGGAGACGCTCTGGCTGCCAGATCATCTCTGTAGTTGGCTTCTCACCCTGGTGCTGAAACACACAGCTGGCCAGGCCACATGTTCAGCACCAGGGCTTCAGTGCCAGTGAGTAAGGGGGAGGAGGGGGCTGGAGGAGGGGGGAGGGGACCATGGGGGGAACCACTGCTGGCCTGGCCCCTTCTCTCACCAGTCCCCCCTGAGGCCCCCTCCCCCATCCCTGCCCATCCCCTTCCCCTGCCAGCTCCCCAGGCCCCCCAAATCTTGTCCTGCCAGGCCCCTGCCCCCCCATGCCAGAGTTAAAAAAAACACAAAACAACAACAACCCCCTAGCACTTACCAGCAGCTCCAACTGCCATCTGGCTGACTGGGGCCCCACCCGCACAGTGCAGGGCAGGGTGACAGCCCCAGCAGTCCCAGCCCAGGCCCTCCTGCCCCCTGCTGTCCTGCCCCCTGCTGCCTGGGGGGGCTCTTTCAGGAGGCCCTGGAGTCAACCCACCCCTGAGCCCACCCCTGCTTCTAAGGTAAGCAGAGGCTTTTTTTTCTGGGGCGTCTGTTTTTTTTTTAAAGTGATGGTGCCTGGGGTTGTGGGAGTATCCATGGGGGCCTGGGGATGCAAGTTGGGGGGTGAGGCTGGGTGGGACAGCTACTGGGGGGTCTGGGGGAGTGGGGGTGGAGCTGGGTGTGGCAGCAATCAGGGGGCTGCAGCAGCTGGTGGGGGATGAAGCCAGGTGGGGCAGCAATCAGGAGGCTCGGGTGGGGCATGTGGGCCTTGAAGGGGGTGGTAGCCCCTGTGGGGGGCATTGACCCTTGTGTGGGGGCAAAACCCCCTGTTACTGGGCTGTAACCCCTGTGTGGGGGCCATTGCCCCTGTGGGAGGGCAGCAAAATATATATTCATGAAACATGTATTTAGAGTTCACTTTTTTATTATGATAAAAGACATGCTTTAACACTGTACCTATATCAATAAAACATTGTCCAACTGATCTCTCTCTCTCTTTCTCTCTTTCTAGTGGTCTTTTGTTTTACTTGTGGAGGAACATGGAGTTGCAGGTATTTTACAGAGAGACTTTGGGATTTTATCAGGGATTTTTCAGTTTTCCCGTAAGGAATACCAGAATTCCTGCTAGGGTAGTCAGTGGCAGGACCCTGCCTGCTCAGAGCTGGCACCTTGGACCCGTCTGGCTGTGGCTGAACGCATGGCCAAATGGGGCCAGGAGGACATGTTTTGACAGTTCAAAGCCTGCCACCACACACACAACATCTTCCAGGCAATAGCTGCCTAGATGGCTGGTTAGGGGGCATACATGGCAGTAGTGCCGCACAGAGGCCAACCCTGCAACCACAGTCCACTGGCAGCTGGCCTAGGGGCAGATGCCTCTACTGGCTGTGCAGTTCTCATCTGGGTCTGGCAGGTGCACAGCAGGTCACATAAAAGCAGCAGCCCCCACTGCCAGACCCCTGCAGTGGGTAGAGTGTGCAGGGAACTCTCAGGGCTGCTTCAGCAGTCCAGCTGGCCAAAGGGGTAGTGCCCCAAGTACCTATTGGCTGGGCTCCAGAAGCTCCTGAGAGCTAGTAGCCCTGAGTTACTTGCCAGGGTGGCTTTTTATACTGCTGGGGCCAAGACAGAGCAGCTTTTTGTACTGCTGGGGACAACACAGGTACTGGCCCTGGGTTCTAGCTCCCCCTGGCTGCAGATCCGGGAGGAGCCAAACAGGGTTATTTTGCCCCAAGTGGCACAATTTGCTCCACAACAAAGTGCCTGTCTGAGCATGTGTGCTGAGGTAAAAAGCCCCAGCTCAAATTTGCACCGCTTCTATTTGAGCTGCTGCAAGTGCATGTGCTTGCATGTGTGGACATGCTGTATGAGTCTACAGAAGAACGGACAGGAAACAGAGCAACAATATCTGTTTTTTGTAAAACCTTCAGACTATTTCCTGTTGTAAATGGGGTCTATACAGAATACTTGATGTATAATTGATGGTGGTTTTGTGGAGGACCCCAGGAGCCACAGCAGAATCCCAGAGAAACATAATAGATTGCCTGGTAAGGGTGAGACATAGCTGGTGCTTACCTGTAGGTACAGAGCTGGTGGAAGAGGAGTACCAAGCAGCACCATTGCCATGGTTTATAAGCAACTGTTTGTTGAAGAAAGGGCATGCAGGACATGCCATCATAGATCTATGCCTAGAGCCAGTAAGGAAAATGTGAGTAGAGCTGAGCAGTGGAGTAATACACCTGCATCCAACTCCTCAAGGATGAGTGGGGTAAGAAACTACACTCGTTCCTCAGTCTGGGAGCTGGTAGGAGTCTTCAGGCACCCAGCAATCCAGGGCTGCCCAGAGAAGGGCTCTTCATGGACCCCAGCACACTGACCCTGAAATAGATACCACATGAGTGCAGCAGAGCCCACCACCTGGGGACTGCTAAGTCATGGTCAGTTCTTTAAATTTTCTTTTGTTGCTCTTCAACGAATCGGTCAGTGTTGACTTGGAAGGCTGGTGACCATTTGATGTGGATAAGAAGGGCCAGCTCCAGAGGAGAGTGGGGCTCTGAATATTTGATTCAGATAAGAGATTTAATTGGAGCCAGGATGGTTGAGCAGCCCAGCATTGACTGGGGAGAAGTGTCTGATGGTCACCCATTCCAAATTAATTCTGAACCTGATTTATTTAAGAAAGATGGCAAATTAATTATGTGCTTTCTTTCTTTCTTTCTTTCTTTATTTATGTGAACCTATGAATCAATTTGGAACTTTGAGAATTTAAGAACTCTCACAAATTAATTACAAAGTATGTTAATTTAGAAAACCCTGTATAGTGCCTGGCTTAAGGCTAGCCAAATCAAATGCCCTCAAAAGCAAATACCAGAACCCCAGAATCATTTAAAGGTCTCACATTTCCCAACTCCAAAGGGGTAAGGGACATTATGATCGCGTCTGCCTATGGGCAGGAATACTGATGACAATGAGGCCTTAGTCAGTGAGTAGAGGGGGTGTAGGGCAGAAGGAGCCCCCCAAAAAACATGAATGATAAGAGCACACTCACGGGTTGTCTGTACCATCCCAGGACCCTCCTTTCTGCTTAAGATCAAGGCATGGTGGGAGAGCTGAGGGGAAACTTCTTGTGGATGTATTGCTCAATGTGCCTTGGCACCCTGAACAAAGAGGGGGCCAAGCCAGGGCAGAACGCTCCTGAACAGCAAGGCACCTCTTGTTCTGGAATAATGGGGTATATGGTCACACATATATCTTTATGTTTTGCCATAAAAATATCATATTTACTCTAATTGGAGATGAGGTCCCTCCCTAGTAAACATGGTGGGGATAAAAAGCCTTGTCTTATAGATTTCATAGACTTTAGGGCTGGAAGGGACCTCAGAAGATCATTGAGTCCAGACCCCTGCCCCAGGGGCAGGAAGTCAGCTGGGGTCAAAGGATCCCAGCAAAATAAACATTGAAATGTCTCTTAAAGGAGTCCAGAATAGGTGTTTGCATTACCTTAGGTGGCAGCTCCTCTGGCTTTGACCATGGATGGTTGTCAGGATGAGGACAGGCAGCAGCAGGGTAGGCACAAGCATGAGGGGTGTACAGGGTAGGAAGATGGAGAGGGAGGAAAAAGGCAGTGAGGCATGTGGCAGGGGAACAGAGTGGTGGGGGTGAGAAATAAATAGCAGGTGGAAGGCAAGCAGGCACAGGCAGGGGAGAAAGGGTGAGGAGGAGCAGGTGGCAGGGGGGCATGGCTCTGACTCCTTTGCCCCCTCCCACTAATTTCTCCACCACAGTGGTGGGGAGGGATGCAGTTTAAGACAACTGTACAGTAATTAGATTCTATACATGAAGCATTATAACAAATTTATAATTTTTCATGTATAGGACATAATTATTAGCGAAGTCATGTTGAATTTGAAGTCTTTTTGGATTTTGGTAAATACAGTATGTATACATTTTCTGTTTCTGTGAAGTGGGGTCTTCTCTGTGAAATGGTCACCATCAAATCTGTCTTGCTGTATATGCGAGCTGGAAGTAGCTACCCTAGGGTATTGCATATCGTATTGCTAAATTGGCCAAAGAAGCAGTTCAAGATTATTACTAAAATTCCTTTCACCCAACAATCTTAATTTTTTACTTACTGAAGTATTCGAAGTCTTTAGGCAGACAGTGAAAGATGAAGACCTCATTGCAACATGTTCCATAGACATAATCTGCAGTTCCTTGAGAAATATTAGTGGGCTTGGATCAATTGCTGTTTTATACACCTTTTTGGTTTAGATATCAGCAGCATATTGTAGCCCCTTTCAACATAGGCACTGCAGGGCATTGGCAGTCAAGAATCAAATATAAGCCAAATTAATTAAATCTAGCTTAAGTCTAGGTTTGAAAAATGAACAAAACCACATACAGAGCTCCAAATTAAATGAGCACAGCAGCTACAAGCTCTAAGCTGAAAGGGTTTAAATTCAGATGTCTTTACACTGCTAGCTAGGAAGCTTTGTACAGGTTGAAGGCCGGCACTACTTGACCTCAAGGTGTAATACAGAGCTTGAGGGAATAAAAAGGTTAGTGGGATAGGCCAGATTGATTTGATACAGTGCTTTGTATGTTAAAAGAGCAATTTTCAGCACAGTAGGTCAGAACTGATTATTCTTGTATCACAGAAAAAGCATTGGTGTTGAAAATGCCTGGCAAAGGCAAGAACCCTAGCTGCTAAATTCTGTACAAGTTATGATCAATGCATAGAACTCTACCATGGAAGTCTGTTGGACATGGTATTACAATAATGAAGTTTTACAATGACTAATCTAAGTTTCAGAACCTCAAGGCAAAAAACCTAATGAGCTTTCCTGAGTGATAGAACAATGAACAAGGAAAAGACAGAATTAGGTTAAGTTTCAAAGACCTGTTTCCTATATCTGCAGATACTTTGCTAATAAAACATCAGAATTTCAATAGAAGGATCCATTTTCTCAGAACATATGCTATGATAAATAGAAATATTGGTTTGTTTTTGTGTGTATGTTCCTTTTATACATACGTGTTCAACTTTTGAAATTGTTATGACATTTACTTGTGTGCATCTTGGAGATGGGGAAATAACACTGGGATAAATGTAGCAGAATCTCTTCAGAAAACAAAATATTCATAGGACAGAGATTACCAGCTATGCTAGGTATTATACTCTACATCAGCTTTCATTTTTTCTTGGCAATAATAAATACTAAAAGAATATCTGTGCTTATTTGTATTGTGATTCAGAGTACATCAATGCACCATCAAAATAACTGGTTTCTAAAAATGGGTAGTGATAATTAAGATATTTATATATAGACGTGTGTATATATGTTAATATATAAATATGTGTGTATAGATATATACACATCTGTCCCATCAATCAAACCCAAAGAAACAACTTATCTATCACAATTTATTATATCTATACTGAGATAGAGATGTCTTGTGAGAGACAAGTTGTTTCTTTGGGTTTGGCTGAAGGCACAGATGTTCTCTGAAGAGTTTTGCACACATTTTCATAGTGTGGAACACAATAAATGCTCTGCAGAGTATATTTGAACATATATGTAACAAACCTCCTTTTCCATACCTCAGACCTTTTTGTTACTTCATCTTTCTTTGAACCTTTATTTAATTCAGACTTATTAGACACTTTCAATCATCTCACAGCCAATGGCTAAGCATCCCAAAAGTACTTTGAATATATTCTTTGTGAACAAAAGATGTCTGAATATTTTACAATATAGAGATTGAGTGGTTTTTTTGTGACCTTTGCAGTTTTCTTTTTGTACTTAGGTTTCAATGGGACCTAAGCTTAAAGCTTTATGAGTGCTCGTGGTGCTCGGGCCAGGTGCTAGATGACTGGAAGACAGCTAACGTGGTCCCCATCTTCAAAAAAGGGAAGAGAGAGGACCCGGGCAACTATAGGCCCGTCAGTCTTACTTCAATCCTAGGGAAATTCTTTGAGAAGATCCTCAAGGAGCACATCTGTGATGGGCCAGCTTCAGGGATGATGCTGAAGGGCAACCAGCATGGTTTCATTAGGGGCAGGTCATGTCAGACTAACCTGATTGCCTTTTATGATTAGGTTACAAAGGCAATGGATGCCATGGACATAGCCTTTCTAGACTTCAGCAAGGCCTTTGACACTGTCTCCCACCCCATTCTCATTAAAAAACTAGGCGACTGTGGCATTGATGCCTACACAGTCCGATGGATTGCAGATTGGCTCAAGGGTTGTACTCAGAGGGTGGTGGTGGACGGGTCATATTCAACCTGGGGGGAAGTGGGCAGCGGAGTCCACCAGGGCTCGGTCCTTGGGCCTGAGCTGTTTAATTTCTTCATCAGCGATTTGGACGATGGGGTGAAAAGCAACCTGTTTAAATTCACTGATGATACCAAAATTTGGGGTGAGGTGAGCATGCTAGTAGGGAGGGAAAGATTGCAGCAAGACTTGGATAGGTTACAGGAGTGGGCTAACATAAACAGGATGCATTTCAATACTGACAAGCGCAGGGTGCTGCACTTAGGCAGTAGAAACCAGCAGCACACTTATAGAATGGGAAACTCACTTCTTGAGAGCACGGAGGCAGAAAGAGATCTTGGAGTCATTATTGACTCCAAGATGAACATGGGCCAACAATGCGAGGTCACGCTTGGCAGGGCTAACCGGACCTTGTCATGCATCCACAGGTGCATCTCAAGTAGAGCCAAGGAGGTGATCCTCCCCCTCTACGCAATGCTGGTCAGGCCACAGCTGGAGTACTGCGTCCAGTTCTGTGCGCCCCATTTCAGGAGGGATGTGGACAACATTGAGAGGGTCCAGAGGAGGGCCACACGCATGATCCAGGGACAACAGGGCAGACCCTAAAATGAAAGACTGCGGGACCTAAACCTGTTCAGCCTTCACAAGAGAAGGCTGAGGGGGGACCTGGTGACTGTCTATAAACTCACTGGGGGGACCAGAAGGGTTTGGGGGAGACACTGTTTCCCCTAGTACCCCCTGGCATAACAAGGAATAATGGACACAAATTATTGGAGAGTAGGTTTAGATTAGACATCCTCAAGAACTACTTCACAGTTAGGGCGGCTAGGAGCTGGAACCAACTTCCAAGGGTTTTAAGAAGAGGCTTGATGCCTACCTGGCTGGACTCATTTGAGTCCAGTTTTTCTCCTGCCCAGGCGGGGGGTCAGACTTGAAGATCTACAAGGTCCCTTCTGACCCTGTTTCTATGATTCTATGATTCTATAATTCTATGAAATGTGCTTGCACCACTTTAATGGTATCAGTGTTTGCATGCCTCAGCAGCATATGGTGCATTATTTCCAGCCACTGTAGGTAATTCGCCAGCGTAATGCACCTTAAATGACTTGGGGTGCAGCAAGGTAAAACTCCTTGAAGGAGTTTGTTTCCTGCCCCTACAGCCACAGAGTGAAGCACTGGGCTCCATACAGCTCCACATAGCTGCAGGCAGCCTGACAGCAGCCTGGGAAAGCAGGCTCCGCCCAAAAAAAGCAGCAAGCCTGAGCTCTCTGCCCTCCTTCCTGCCTCCTGTGTGCCGGCCTGAGCTGCATGGGGGCCCAGTGCTTTCCTCCATGGCTGTGGTGCCCTCTGGGACCACCCTAGCTGGGTGCCTCTGGGTGGGTGCCACCACTGCCAGCCCCCTGACCCCCTGCAGCCCAGGGACTGTTCCACTCACCAGCAGCTCACCCTCCTCTCCCCGCCAGAGTGGCAGGTAAGTCATAACATGACGGGATAGGGGGTGTGTGCATAACATGATGGGATAGGGGGTGTTAATCAGTCCTTTTTTGAAATCTACCACTTCAATTTAGGGCCCCAGTTTCATCTAGAAATGCCCATCATGTTTGACCAATATCTAATAAAATATTAAGTTCATTTTTATTGCTTATATGTTTGTGTAGCAGGACCCAGTCTCAGGGGGAGCCATGATGCCCCCTGGTGGCCACACAATTCCTGTTCCCACTCTAGCTCCTTGAGGTACTCTCCACCTATCATATCTTGATGTGATTTTTTTATAGGGTTTCAGGAGGCTGCCCTCAGGGTCCCAGAGTGAGCTCAGTTCACCTCAGCTTTGCCCCTCAAGCAGTAAGTTGTGGCCCTCCTGGCCTTATTAGTAGGGACAACTGGAATTCACACTGGAATTGCACTATGCAGCAGCTCCTTTAATCTTGCAGCCCCCCCCACCTCCCACCATTGCCCCCTTGCTAATTGGCAGAGGGGCCCCATCAGCCCCACTGCTCCTGCTTGTTCCTGATGGCCAGGAGGTAAAAAACACAGTTTTAAACATGCCACAGTTTTTGCTTCCCATCTCATCATCAGCAAGTGGCAGGGCCAATCAGCAGCAGGAGACACAAACCACCCCATATTTAAAACTGATCTCTTCACCTCCCCACTGATCAAAAGCAGGTGGTGAACAGTGAGGCCCCTCTGCCAATCAGCACACAGGTAAAACTGCAAGATTAAAGGAGCCCCCATGCAGTTTACTTCCAGTATGAATTTCAGTAGTCCTTACTTATTAATGCCTCAGGGTACCAATCACTTTATGGACTATATGTGTGGCCTCCATCCTCACCTGTAGCCATGCACGTGACTCTCAAGTGTTACTTGAAGTTCTTCCACTGGGCCCTCTGGTTCCATACATCCAACAATCCACCCAGTCTGCTGGGTCACTGACCCTGGCAAGGCTCCCACTCCTCCTCAGGTCCCTGGCTCTAGTTCAGCTTCTGCACCCCTTGGTCTTCAGCCCCTTTCCCTAGCCTTTCACCCTCTGTTGCCTTAGTTCCCCCCGCTCCCCAGCCTTGGCTTAACTCCTTCAGCCATCTGGCCACCAGCACAGCTGTTGTAGTTCTGCCCCAGTCTTCAGTCCTCTGGGTCCCTGTAATGCAGGCTAGGCAGCTCTCAATGGCCTTAGCTCTCCCAGATTTGGCCTGCATCAGCCCTTAGCCCCCTGGGTCCCTGACCTCAGGCTATGCTGTTTGACACCGGTCTTAGTTCTTCCAGCCTTGGCCTAACTCATCATACTAGCTCTCATCCCTCTGGTTCTCTGACCTGGACTAGGGTGTCTGTGACTGAGTGCCCCACCAGGCACCCCTCTGTGTCCTCCTTCCTTTCCTACAGCCACCATTGAGTCCTCCAGTTTCAAGCTTAATCCCAACAAACATAAGCAATCTGAAGGGCACCTATAGCCTTAAGGGAAAATTGTGTGGCTCTGTTACTCCCCCACATCCCAAACCTTCTTGGAACACTTAGACCCTCTGGGTCTCTCCACCATCTTTCTCTAGGTCCTCAGACCTCCAGTCCTTCTTGGTGACTGTAGGCCCTCTATTCCCTTGATCCAGCTGTCCCTGGCTGGTAGATCCTCTGTTAGGTTTCCTGGTTCTATAATCTCTCCGGGTTGGGGTACACTCTGTACCCCACTAAGCCCCTTCTCTGGACTGGTGGTCTCTATTCCCTTGCCCTCTATACCCCACTCAGCCTATTCACTGGGTTGGGATCCTCTGTATACCCAGTCAACCCCTTCTTTGGGCTTATGGGCTCTATTCCCTTGCTCAGTCCCTTCTCTGGGCTGGGGAATTCTTTTTAGGCTTTAAGTCTGTAGCTGAGCTCAAGACTTGTAACTCAAAAAATAATACCAACATAAAATGAAGGCCCCTTGCCTGTATAAACCATTTCTCCTCTGCTCTGGGTAGTAGTATCTAGTTCCCATGTCTTCAGAGTCATTCTGCTGCTCCTACTTTCTTGGGCCCTCCAGGAATCCTTCTACCCTGCTGCAGCAAACTCCTCTTCTCAGGCTCTTGGGGATAGGCCCCTTGACCAGCTCAGGTACTGGGCTTATCTAGCCCCAGCCTGGCCTTCTGCCAGTCAAGGGAGCCTGCAGTCATCCCCACACCACCTGGAAGCTGTCTCTCAGGGAGCTTTTCCCATTAAAGTGGCAGGCACACTACAATCCCTGACTGATTGTCTCAGGCTTTGGTTCATAGGCCCCAGCTTCTCTGTGTCCCTGCTCTATACAAGGCTCCACACAGTGTGCCCCTTTGACACCCTGTTGTGTGGCCTCCAAACTTTCACCATAACCACAATCTGGTCCTCTGCTTAACACATAGCTGTCTTTTTTTAGAGTTATGTAATACAAACCCTATTGGCTCTGAGAAGTCCAGCAGAGCTCCTTCCTATTGCAAAGTCAGGGCCAGTCTAAGCCTCTATCCCAAAGGTGGGTAAGCTCCAGCCCATGGGCCACAGCAGGCCCACTGCAGACTCCATTTCCCAGAAGCCTCTGCACATATCACTGTGGCTGGCTCCAGAAGCAGCACGTCTGTGACAGCATGGGGCCAGGATTTCAATGGCAACTGACCTCAGCAATGCTGGAAGGGCACGTAGCTGGGCAGATAATTGCTCTGGGGCTGGGATCTTGTCATGGTGACAGCACAGTCTGAAGCTGGGCCAGAGATGTGATCCAGTGCTTGCATGCCCAGGGCAGGGGTATGCAGGCCGCAGATCATGGGTAATCGAAGGAAGCGAATCATCATGGTGCTCTGTGACCAGTGGTGTCCCCCAAGGCTCCGTCCTTGGACCTATACTCTTAAATCTCTTTATTAACAATGTGGACATTGGTGTCAGAATCGTACTGGCCAAGGTTGCTGATAACACCAAACTTTGGAGTAAAGTCTCCACACCTGAGGATAGATTGATGATCCAGGCTGACCTTGAGAGGCTTAGAAAATGGGCAGATAAAAACCTGATGACATTCAGTATGGAAAAATTCAAGGTATTCCACCTCATGAAGGGTGGGGGGGGAATGACCCACATCACACTTATAGGCTCAGCAGTGCTACACTCACTAGCACCACACCCGAAAGGGACTTAAGGGTCATGACTGACCACAAGATGAACATGAGCCACCAATGTGATGTTGCAGCTGGTAAAGTAAACAAAACTTTGGCTTGGATCCATAGATGCTTCTCAAGCAAGTCTCAGGATGTCATCCTCAACCTTGGGGAAGCCGCAGCTGGAGTACTGCATCCAATTTTGGGCTCCACAATTTAAAAAAGATGTGGAAAACCTTGAGAGAGTGCAGAAGAGAGCCACACACATGACCAGAGGGCAAAACAACAGGCCTTGTGATGAAAGGCTAAAAGCCATGGGACTCTTCAGCCCGGAAAAGAACAGGCTCAGGGGTGAGTTAGTGGCTGCCTATAAGTATATAAGGGGTGTATATCAGGATATGGGGAAATACATGTTCACCAGAGTGCCCCAACTGCTCCCAGATCATTTTAGGCTGGACATAAGGAAAAACTTCTTTACTGTCTGAGCCCCTAAGGCCTGGAATAAAGTGCCTCCAGCGGTGTGTAAGCTCCTACTCTGGACTCTTTTAAGAAACATTTGGATGCCTATCCTTTGATATTTTTAATATCATGCTAAATGATCTTTTTAGTAAAACCAAACTTTCTGTAATTTCACCTCCAACTAGTTTCTGATAACGTGCTATGAAACTAGAGAGATACTGCATCAAGCTCTATTTTAAATCTACTACATTTATTTACAGTAGTTTATTGTATTCTAATTTAAACAACTGTAGAGGTGTGGCATTCTTGGATAGCTCCATGTTGTCATCTTCAAGCTAGAGAATCTGAAATCCTATATTAGTGTCTTTTGTATAGTGGTGGCTATATTTTGTACTGACTTGCATTTTCTATATGTGGCCTGACTGATTTAGTTGCTGAATCTTTAAACTAACATTCAATTAAATAGAGCTGGCCAGAAAGCTCAAAGTAACTTATTCAGGGCCAGATCTTCATTTCCCTTTCCTAAAGAATTTTGGATTTTTTTTGGTTTTGTTCCAAATGATAACAAAATTATTTTTTGATATACCAAACATCCATCAAACAGAACTTCCTTTGGTGTTTTCTGTCTTGTGCTTAGTGCTTGATTTTGTTTGTTTTTATGACATGGTGCAATTGAAGCTCCCTTACATTTTTAACAATTGCCCTCTACATACAGCAATGCCTGATGCATTAGCACATCCAAATCAGCTGCAGTCAGTAGTTTGGAATTGTTCATTTTGCCTATTGCATTATCTGGTCTCTACATGCATCATTTAAATGCTCTCCAAATGGACAATAGTCTGTTAATTTTGTTCCTGATATCCATGAGAGATTGCTCTCAGTATTATTATTATTATTTCAAAATAGAAATACTTTGTAATCATGACTTTGAGGATAGTAAATTTGGGTGCCTTCTGGTATATAATAACCTCGGGGGCCATGTCTATTAGGACTGTGAGGAATTTCAACAGCCATTTAGTCCTGGGGGGTTTTGGGGCCATTTCAGCACCTGAAATACTGAATTCAAATCAAAACGGAAGGTTCCAAAGCATTTCCGAGATGTTTTGGAGAATTTTGGTGTTTAAGCCAGGCTCTCAGAGGAAAAAAAAAAAAACAAGAAGAAGGAGGGGAAAGACTGCTCTGATATTGACATCCTACTCCTGGTTCAACTGCCCAGCTCTCTGATCGCTTCCCCCAGCTCTATGATCACTTCCTCAGCTCTTGCTGGAGTGTGCAGGCCCCTGAGATGCACATGGGGTTTCAGCAGGTTGCTGCTGTAGGCTGGGGCCAGCAGCAGCTCCTCGGTAGAGCCTATGCCAAGCACCAGGAAGACTGCAGTGCTGCTGCTGACCCCAGCCTGCAGCAGCAGCCTACTGAAACCTGATGTGCAGACCTGGGAGCCTTGCACCCCCTGGGAAAAGCTAGGAGAAGTGATCAGATTGCTGGGGGAATTGAACTAGGGGCTGAACATTCCTCCAGTTCCTGGTCCGATTCCCCAGCTCCCCAATCTTTCCCCCAGCTCTCTGATCACTTCCACCACCTCCTCTGAGTGGGCACTGGCCCCCAGATGATGCAGGACGACAGTAGGCTGCTGCTGCCAGCTGGTGATGGCAGTGGCTCTGAGCTATTTTCTCAGCCGGCAACAGCACCTCACTGAAACATAGGCCATGCGCATAGGCTTCAAAATGGGCTGTTCAAAGCTGTTGAACATACTGGGTATATGTTTGGGTCTCTGAAATTGAAGCTACTATATCCTCACTGTTATTGTTACCTTGCTAGCTACATTAAATCTTACTTGGGTATGTCTACCTTTGCTGCCATCACACTTTATGCTCTGTGTAGACATATACACACAAACAGAAAACAGCAGGTAAATATTTCACTTCATTACCCAATTCAAATCCCAAGGTATCTCTGCAATGTAGGTTTCATTTTATTTTCTACAGCTGATTTCATCTGTCGGGAGAGTCTTCCTTAGAATTCACAACAGCCCCAGAGGGTTCTCTTGCTGAAAGCTCACATGGAGGCAGGAGGAATTCCTGCTTTAAGTAACAGATTATCTTTCACTCTTTGAGCAGGCAACATTGTCTGAAGTGAGCTTGATAAATACTCTCCCAATAGCAGAAGAGACTTGGAATCTTACTAAGGAAACTAGATATGAAATGTTTACATTAAAATCTTATAAACCATATAAAATAATTTAATACATTTTAAACAGTGACAGGAAGTAATCTTCTCATGCCAGTGGGATGAAGAGAAACAATAGTGGAACTGGTTTATTTTTCAAATATGCTGAGGGTTTCTGAAACTAAGAATGCTGAGATTTTCTTAGGCTGCTTCAGCTATCCATTCCTGCTCACCCAAGACCATCTTATGAAATCCTGTAGCAATCATAGCATTCACTTATATGAAAACCTAAGTGTTTGAAAGCATTTGATATGTTTTAAGTTATTTTTCAATGTACATTCCTTGGAAACCAGAAAAAACATTCCCACCCCCAACCCCCAAAATTAACTGAGTCATTTATAAAGAAAAAGTTATTCTTGTTTTTGCATTTCAACTGATAATACTTTGGCACTGTACTTCCACATTGTAATTCAGTGTATATATTATAAAAGAGCACGTTGTTATTTTATTTGTGAAGCATATTTGTTATCTTGGTGCCAAAGTCAATCCCAGTAGAGATAGTTATAGTTATCTGTATTAAACAAACATCTCAGGGAAAGATCTACATTTGTTGCCATTCAGATTCGTTTAATATTCTGTGCATAGCATTAATGACAATTAATATTCTTTCTGGAACCGTTAATTAAAGGTATGATGGGAGATCAGATAGCAGCTGTTGAATGGTAAGAGGAATTTAGTTAAAACTGTGTTGTTCTTGAAAGCAAAAATATCTATGATGACTTAACCCTTCAGTCTTTGGAATAAAGAATGTAAAATACAAGCAGTTCACCATTTTTTCCTGAAACTCAGAAAAAGTATTTCATAAAATTAGTCAACCATTTTTTATTAATAGTATTTATTTGCTCAGATCTCATATTATTTATTTGCTGGTTTGGAGAATTTAAGCAAAAGTATCATTTTTGCAAAGATGTTACTCAGAATGTATTAAAAAAAATATAGGTGAGGGCGAACATTTTCTGTGTATTATGGGACAAATGAGGAGTTATATCACTTTAGTACTCCTTCAGTATGACAGTATTCCGTACCTAAAAATAGGTAAAAACTTAACAGGTATTGTTTAATAGATTATATAAATGTAAATTAGTATGAAAATTAATTGTGGAAATTATCACGCACTAATGCTAATATACTTGGAATAAAGTAAGATAAAATAATATTGGTCTGTATTAATGGTAATATATTGTCCAACAACTTTCTGATTTCCCTGGATAGTCCAATGGAAAGCATTGTAATGGCTAAACGCCTCAATATAAAGGTGCATGATAAGCAGACAAATAAGCTGAAGTTCACTAAAAATGTTACTCTGTTCCTGGAAAGGAAGGGCTTCAGAGCCAGGTTGCATTCCTCCACAGGACCATCAGACAATTTGGGCTGTTTATCAATTTAACAAGACTAACTGCTTGACAATTTGACAAAGGTAATGGTCTTTTGCCCAAAAAGGGAAGAGAACCATAGAAATATCAAAGAAGATAGCAGCAAGATAAAGAACTATACCTTGGTCTGTGTTGCACATGTCATCACATGGTACAATTGTTTTACCAAGGGAGTTTTCCAGGAGGACCCAGCTGGAACACACAAGCCAGCATGATGTGAAGATGATTGAGATTAAAGGAAATCTCTCTTCAGGCTATTCAGGATCTGCATATTCTCAGTCCTGTTTCTTGTGGTGCAAGCACAAACCTTTAAAAAAAAGAACAGACACAGAAAAGCCTTTGAAATTAAATCTTAATGGATGGTCGCAGTTAGCTTGCGAAAGTATTAGTAGTAGTAGAAATGAGATTATTAGAAAAAAGATTTCTGTGAAAGTGACTATTATATGGCAATAAGGAAAAAGCTTCAACTGTTTGGAAACATCTACTGGATGAAAGAGGACCAAATGATGCTAATGACATTATAGGCCAAAATGCAAAATAGAGCACAATGGAGAATTACAGTACAATTTAGTCATTAGATCGTGACAAAGTTGAAGGATGAATACTTTGAATTTATTATAGATTCATGGAATTAGCTTAAAGAAGTCAGTATTGAAGTGATGAAATTAAACTTGTCTACTATGCAAAAAATGTATATCTTTAAGCATATGTGGATGTCCAGCCTCTGTCCAAGATGCAACCACTCATTATGGAGTCTATACACTAAGTCATAAATAAGGATAAACAAATAGATTTCTGTATTATTTTGTTTTGTTTTTGTCTATACAGTACCAAGAACAAAAAAGCAATAGTCTGATGGGTCTCAACTACTACACTTGAAATAATTAATACTGCTTAGATAAAACAAGAACAGACGAATGTCCAATACCTGATTCAAACCAGAAAATAATTGTTTATACAGAATAACTAGTTTGTTGATTCTTTTTTTCCTTCTCATTTTTATTCTTCTCTGGTTTCAATCATTGCCAGAAATGCAAGTTTTAAAATACTGTGAAATGGTTACTGTTTTGTGGTATTTTAGCCTATTAAGAAACAAAAAACAAGGAAACCTTTAAAAAACATTTCTGGCATGCATTCTTAAGACATATCAATGGTACTTGGGTAGGTATGTAAACTGAGTCTTCAAACTTGACAATTGCCTATCACTAGTAATATTATGGAAAGGTGGCCATTTTTTTCAAATTGTAAACTTGGACATTTTTGTGATGATGCTATGTTTTCTCACTGTAACAAGTGGGCATCCCAGGGCCAGTCTAAACATTGGTCCACCCACTTGCCTCTGGACAAACTGCCCGCCTACCTCAGCTGCCATGCCTTGATGGTAAGGATTGATAGATCTTAACAAGGTGGGAGGCTGTTCATTTACTTTCCCTGATGTCAAGGGCTGATGCACACAGCTCTGACCATCCCTGTACCATGTCCCATGCCTCACAGATAACATCCATGACCTCACACCCAAGCTTTGTCTGTTTGATATAGCATCTGGCCTGATTGTCTGTTCTAAACCCTGGCCACTCAATCACTTGGGCTCCCAGCCCCCTATCAATTCAGGGCTCCAAGACTCCCCCGCCCCCAATTCTGGCCTCCAAGCCCCATTCCCTTTCATGAATCCAAGTCCCATATGCCCCGTACTGAGCTTCTTAGTATCCCCAAGCTTATCCCCTGCCTTACACTGGCCCTCAACAATCCCTAATCCTTTTGCCCCAGGAGCTTCTTGTATAGCTCCCTGAAGGCTCAGGGCCTCACCCCCCTGGACACTCACTCCTGGCTCCTATATGCAACCTCAGAACTCATGGTGAGTATGGGTGTTGCCCCAGGTCCCTTCCTGACCTGGGGCCCTGCTTCAGAGCTCACCATGAGTGTGGGCTCCTGCTTCATTATTTGGGGTGTGCTCCCCTAGCCTTTCTCCTCCGTGAGGTCACCTACAAGGCAGCAGGGGCTGAGGCTTTCTGGTGCCCCATACTCGCCCTTCACTTGGAAGGCCCTAGGTGTAGCATTTCCTGGAAGTTGCCCTGCCACAAGCAGCCCACTATACCATCCAACCCCAGCAAGGTGTAGTTTTAGGTCATACCCCACGACCAAGAACCTCCTGCCATCCCCATAGCTCCTGCCCTTACTTCCAAGGTGTCAGAAGTAGCAGCCCCAGCTGGGTTTTTGTTCTTCCCAGCCACTAGCAACAAACTGCTGCTGCTGCTTTGCTGTTCAGATCCCCTGTTCTTATAGGGCACAGCTGGGCTCTGTTCCCAGTCAGGAAGTTGTGCCCAATTGTGATAGCAGCCAGCTGCAGGCTGTGTTGCTGCTATTCATGCCCCTGCAAGTAATAGAGCACACCCTGTACTCACATACAACTCACATACAACATCCCTGTAAGATGATATGCTCCTTGTTTGTGAAAGGGAGAAAGAAGAGGGAGATGGGCCTGCTCATTGTTTTAGCATGCAGATTTTATTTCCATTTTTGGCCACAACTGCCAAAAACTGTTGCTTCTGTATTTCTCACATGTAATATGCACTTTAATTTCTAGGAGCTGTTTTTATTTAGTTTGTGTTTTTTGGGGGAGAGAGTGTATGTAGTATTTTTTTAAAAGTTCATATTCCTTAGGTCTGGGATGACAGAATTACTGCCAGCTACCGACTCAACAGCAATGTGCACATTTCTTAGATTCAAGGACTTTTTCCAGTAGTCTTGGCTTCCAAATGAGCTTATCATGAAACACTGAAAAAGTGTTAACATGTAGTTCAAGGCAGAAAAAGAAATCTTTGATTGGAATTCTTTTCATGTGAATTTTCACTAAAAATGCTCGTCATTACCAAATCATTTGTTTCCTTAGTATAACACTATATTTCAAATATATTGTAGTTATTAAAAAAAAAAGGAAACAGACATTATATAATTCTTGAAGCATTAAGATATAATGTAAACAAACTACTATTTTATTAGGAAAATCCTAATGTACAGACATTTTATATACGGGGGCATTAAAAACTGCTTGTATTATTCTTGTGTTTAAAAAATGCTATTTATTCTAAAGAATACTAGAGTTTCACAAATGATGTACAAAGACCATTTATGCAGGTATTTTTGCAAGAGGTCATGGGGTTGGGAATGAGCATCTGTAGAGGGACTGAAAGACAGATTACCATGTAGCCACTACGGCTGTGCAAAACTTTGATCACTGATTCAATTCGGCAGAGATTCAGCCTGATCCAGTGGCCAAATCTCTGAATCAAATCAGATGACCACTTAATCTTTCTGAATCAAATCGGAACCCTCATTTGATTTGGAGGGATTCGGTGATTTGGGCATAAACACAGCTTTAAGTGTTTTTTCTACATGCATCTACATCGTGGCTGTGAATGCTGTGATGCTGGGGCACCTGGAGTGTCCCACAGCAGTGCAGGAGGCTCCCCAGCGCACTCAGCAGGAGACCCAGAAGTGGACCAGAAGCACTTCTGTCCACTTCCGGGTTCGTTGCTGAGCACATGGAGGGCCCCCCTGCACTCCTGTGGGACACTCCATGCACCCCAGTATTCAGTGTATTGAGATATACAGAAAAAAAACATTTAAAGCTGTGTCTATGTCCAAATCAGCATCGAAATTTCAGATTTGGATTCAGCCAAATCGAATCAGAGAGAGTGATCTGAATCAACAAATCAAGTCACTGTCCCTGATTCAAGCCAAATCTGAATCCAAATTGAATAAGGGCCACTTTGCACACCCCTAGTAGTCACTTGTCTATACAAGAAATAATTCCTATGTTTGTTCTGTACAATAAAGGTGAAAACTAGGTTGTCACTGAGCTTTCCAAATAAAAACAGTCGTAGACAAATAGAAATACCTCCTTGGACAGATGATTTCAGAATGACAATAAAATCAGAACTCAAATGGTAAGCAAGCTCTTGGTTCAGGACTCTAATTGCCATGTGGAATGGGCAAAATTTCAGTATTATCATCTGTAACCTATGATTATTTCTAAATGCAACACTTTTAAGGCCTTGATCATTTCTTCATTAAAATTAATGGAAGTTTTGCTATTGGCTTTATTGGACCAGAATCCAGCTGTTAAGTAATGATAGATACAAAAAAAAAAATTGATATCACTTTTATGTTTCCATGCCATTAATGCAATTAAGTAGCTTAGTGTCATCTCATCTCATCTCAGAAAAGAAGCTAATCATCTTTCTTGCATAATTAGAAAGTGCTATTGAGATTTCTAAATGAAAATACAGCCAGAAGTAATTGGTAATTAATTACCTTGTAAACATTCAGGTAGTTGGAACAATTTCAGTTAAGGGGCTAATTTCACAAATTCTATAGGACCTAAGAAATTTGTGCTTCTCTTGTTAGGTAATGACTATAACTGCCTTAGAGTACTTACAAGAGTATTATACCTATCATCATTTAAATATTTAAGGCAGTAAACACTTATATTTCAAATATATTTCCTTTTACAATTTTTTTTTTATTCAGGTGGTTCACATTAAGTTTTTAAAAAAGAATGTTGTTACTTCTCCCTTTTTAAAATATTCACATTAATCTTTTGTACAAAAAACAAATACTGAGTTTCACTTATTTCATGAGTATTTTCATGTATACTAATGTTCTGTTTTTTTATTGTTGTTATTCATTAAGAAAATAATCTTCAGAGCTGCAAAGAATGCTGGTAAGAAAATATTCCCTCCTTGGCAGTGGTCTGTTATCTGCCATCATGCTCCTATTGTTCTGGCTGTTGGTCAGTGTTGTGGATTTTTTTCCATTGGTGACTGCCAGCAATTAACATCTTCCCTCAATAACTTAATTCAAAACCAGGCTGTTGCCCGACAGAGACAGAAGACTATCCTGGTAATTAATTAGAGGTATCTATACCTTTAATGGTAATGGGCTTGCTCCTCATTTAGAATGAGCTCTTAGAATCAACTCACATAATGCAAATGATGAGAAACTCCAATGGTTGCCATTAAAAAGTGATAATTTACTTTAAGAATAAAAACTAAGAATGGCTTCATTTTGTGTTTTCACTGATCAAGGGCTCCCATGAAGTGTTGTATTTTAGGGTATGACTACTCTCTTGGTCTCTGTGTATATATTGCTGCTGTTAAGGACATTTTGGAACTCAGATCTACTGGCCTCTGTTTTTCATTGGGTGTTCACTTAGAGCAGGGATTCTTAACCTTTTTTGTGCCATGGACCCCTTTGGCAGTCTGGTCAAGTATATGGACCCCTTCTCAGAATAATGAGCGTCTGTAGGACACAGTCTGTAGGAAGACTGCGATCACGTGCGATCTAGCGGCAAGTCTAATAACTACCGTCATTTCAAAGTAGTGATGAGAGTAAACGATATTTCGAGATATCTGCAACAACTGTAATGTGATATGACAATATCTGTGATTTCTATTGGTGACAAAATCACAGGTATTGCTAATACTACTGTGGTTTGTTGCCTACATTCATAATTGAAGGAAATGCTAAATTTCAGTTAGAGGTTAGTGAAAATAAAGATGTAATTTTTTTCCCATCCAAGTTCATGGACCCCCTGAAATCTATCTACAGACCCCTTGGGGGTCCGTGGACCCCAGGTTAAGAACCCCTGACTTACAGATATGCTGTCTGGTACAATTTCCCTTATAGATGCATGAGCATCTTCTCCACTAGTGAGTAGGCAGGACACTTTCCTCTGAGTTCTTTTTCTATCTTATCTTTTTAATGTTTGGTCATATTGCAGAGTTCTTTAAGAAAAAAGACAGCTAATCAGGATTTATTCTTATTTTATTATTTTTAAGTAGCTGGTAGAAGAAGGAGAGACATACTGTAAATACTGCATGCTAGATATCTCTGTTATACCCATGTGATGTGTTCAATAATATGCAGAAAGCACTGCATTAACCCTCTGACCACAACTGACAACATGAGAAATGATTAACAAATATTGTTGTAGCAGTGCCAGTAAAAGGGGATGTTCTATGGTGGTAGTGGCAAAAAAGGAAGTGGCAAAAAATTGTGCATATGGGTTATGCGTATGGCACCCCTGGATGAGGATAATGAGGCAAAATCCATTCTAGCAGGCACTAGTTTTGGAAGCTGTGTGGTCATATGTAGCCACACAGTCCGCAATAAATGGGATCTTATTAGTAAAACTTCAGGCCTTGTTTTGCCAACTGGACATCTTGAGGTTTCACATCAGTATCCCTGCAAACTGCAGGCTGTTTACTCCTTCCCTGTTCTCACCCATTTTTTTTCTCACCCTCAGTGAGTGATACCCAATGCAAGGCTATGGCACAATCAAGAACAAGAGGTCTTTGAATTTTGTTACTCACCTGTTCTAGGTCTGCAGCTAATAGAGTACCAATTACATTTCATAATTGTCTGAAGTTCTTCCATTAAACATAAGCATTTTTGCTTGCTTCCATTTTCACAATGCTTTTCTCCCCAACACACAGCTATGCCTTGACATCAAACTGTTTTGTATTAGATCAGAAGGAAGAATAAACAATCTATAAAAGCTGCATTAGTGGATCTTCATAAATTGTCTTTGAGGACCACTCTGTCAATGGCAAAATTTCTGTATTAATCTCCAGCAATAATAAACCTATATGTATAGTGTTGGTCACTAAAGCCTTTTCCAGACTCTACAATAAACTGATGTTGTCTAAATTACATCCAAAGAAGATTCCACAATGATACTTAAAATCTCTCTAGTCCTGTTGTGAAGTGCAAGTACATAAGGTGTCCAAAACAGAATCCCTCCATTTAAACTCTCTTATATAGTTTTAATTTCAGATTTGACACAGTGCCCAACAGAGTCACATTTCAGTCCACATAACATAACACCCAGGAAGGAAAAAATATTGGAAGACTTGATTTTAGAAGACTACATTTGATTTTTCTTGAATTGTCAAGCTCCAGCAAAAAACCAAAACAATTCAAAGTAAAACTTTCCAATTTCTGATAAGGAATGTATGTCATCCAACTGAAGTGGTAAGTTTGCAAGCAGGTTTCCCACCATTTCATAGGAGACCAAACTGATACAGCTCCCTTTAAAACTATATGCTCAGTCTTTAATACAAAGCCAACAGTTGAGTAGTCACATAACTGAATCGCTCCTCAGCCTTTTCTTAATGTCTAAAATTCTTTTCTTTTTCATACACTTTCTCTCTTTTTTTCTCCCCTCTGCTTCTCACCCCCACATTGCTTTCAGCTCTCCTCTGGTCTTCTTTCCCTTTCTTAATATCTGACACTTTCATTCCCCCTCACATCAGCTGCAGTATTTGGTCTCAGGCACCCTTTTTTCCCTGATTTCCACCCATTGTTTCTGGTCCTAATAATTTTATTTCCCTCTCTTCCTTTGTATTTTCCTTGTTCTTTATGTGTAACCTCCACTCTGGCTTTGCCACATCCTACTTCTCTGTCTCTTTTGGTTTTACAACACAATCCTCCTTCAAGTCACAGAAAACAGTATGGAATACCTGGTCATTCTGGTTCCAAGCTGCACTTTCTATTTGGATATTTTTGAATGTTTTCATATAGCAAAATGTACTAGCAGGTAAAACAATGATTGGAGGAGGAACTCTATCTGCAGGATGTCAGTAATGTGGAAGAAACAAAGAAAGTCTCTGGTCACCCCATTCAGACTTGGATAGGCATTGTTTTCAGCAGGAGTGTGTGACTGGAGGAAGATCACATGGCCAGTTGCAGTGCCGGCCCACCCCTCTATCTAAAGCAGTCCACCCGGCCTTGCCTGCTGGGTCTACACATGGCTCCAACTTCCTCTTACCATTTCCCATGCCTTACAGACAGCATCCAAAATTGTAGTTACTCTGGCTAGAAGCAGGGCAAAACTCTGTCGCTTGTTGGGCCTCTTATGTTCACCTCATACATTTTGCTCCCTCTCACAGGGCTTCTTTTATGCCACCCTTCATTGGGCCTCTCCAAACACACCCTGCTCCATTGAGTACCCCCTTTGGGCCATCGGGCTTGCCTACATACACTTTGGGTGAACCCCACAGACCTCCATGTGCCTCTTGCAGCTTACTCTACAGGTAATGGTGCTTTTGACTAACACTAGTCTGGCATTGGCCATTAGCCCTTCTCTGGGCCCCACCCTGGGGCTGCTCTCTGCTCCCTCCCTAGGCCTGGGATCTTACACCCCTAGGGGCTTGGGTACCTCCCTTTAGGCACCCCTCCCCACCTTTCACTGGGGAGGCAAATAGCCTGGCATTTATGGGAAGTTATCCCACTACAGGTAGCCCCACCAGGCCATCCTTCCCCAACAGGGTGCACTGTCAAGTCATACCTATGACCATGAGCCTCCTACCATCCCCATAGCTCCTTCGTTCACATCCAAGATTTTCCAGAGCAGCTGCTCAGCTGGATGTTGTTCTGCTAGCTCAGCCTTGAGAGCCTGATCTAAAATGGAGTCTGCTCCCCTCTCTCCTCCAATCATATAGCCCTCAAGGGTCATGTGACTTCCTCTTCAGGACTGGCCTGCACCTGCTGGCTGCATTGCTGCCATTCAGTGCTCTTAAAGTGACAGGCACCAAAGGTGCTCTGTCACAGGGTGTTAAAAACAGATTCCAGGAGCCCCTAGAGGGGCTGGGAATTTGGGGGGAGGGTGAACTGGGATAAGGCATGCTGCCAAATTCTGAGCACCACTAGAGACACATTTCAGTAGTGGTAGGGTGAATGGCAGCTGCATTAAACCCTGTGTCTTCCTGAGACAATGCCACTCACCCCACCACTACAGCGCTGCTGCAGGTGGTGTGAGGTTCCTAATGGTCCAGATCCAGCCCAAGGAGCCAAGCAAGTTGGACACCCCTGCTTTACAGCATGACTACAATAAAATAGTTTATTAATATTTTTGAAATTCAGTAGAAAAAATGAGAACTAAACCTGGGTCTGAGTTGACCTTCTACATTCCCAAGTTCCCAAGTGTTTTGGATCTGCTGGATCCAGTTGCCATTGGATACACACATTAAGACAGGTAATACTGACTACACCTAGTTCATATAAAATATCTCACAATAAATGTTCTTTAGGGAGCAACAAAAGAATGTTGCTTGTAATGCAATACATTAAGCAAAAGCCTGAATGAAAACACAGGTGATGTTCTGAAATAAAAGGCTTAAAATGTCAGCCATATGAGGATGGATTGGAAAAACTAGATGCATTCAGCTTGGAGAAAAGGATTTTAAATCCTGGGAACACGATACATTTCCAAATATTTGGAAAGGCTTTCATAAAAGAGGATAGATAAATACTATTTCTTCCCACAGATGATGAGACACTATGCTATGTTTTTAAACTACAGCAAAGCAAACTGAGATTAATTTTTATGAAAACAAATAAATATAAGATTAATAGGACAATGGAACAAACTGCCTAAAGAATTGGAAAATCCTTCAAGAAGATTTTCAGGTAGAAGTTGGCTAAACATTTGTGTCAGATAATTTAGGAACTATGAATCCTGCAAGTGTGCAGAGTATTGGACTAGATGACCCTTCAAACCCTATAACTTCATGAAAACAAGTACTACTGCCACATTGCTTGAACTACCTCATGGTCTGTACATCTTAGTTAATATTATCTGTAGTACTATACTAATTTCACATATACATGAAAGCAGCTTTGCATATATGTAACTTTTCTTAAAAGCTATACATTTTACTTTAAATAATGGATTTTCTTTTTACCCAATAGTTTGGACTTTATAGAAATCTGATATTTTTTTTGTTTTAGTTGAAATGCCAAAGACTATAAAATAGAGATTGCTTATGTAATAAGACTGGATTATGTTGTGAGAAATGTTTTTAGTAAGTTAAAAAAAATCATAGATGTAGTTAAATACACTGTCAGGGAGATGTCCTAATTTTTCCCTGTGTGTTGCAGGCATGACTTTCAGAGGTTCTGAACAGTCATCATAATATGTTCACCTTTTGAATTTAAAAAGTCATTTTGTATGTACTTCTGCATGTCATTTCAAAATTAAATCTACAGTGAGAAATGCAGGAGGGATGAGCAAATCCATGTACTCTGAACTCATAAAAGGTTCTGAACATTAGCTTATGTTCTTTTATTAATCTCTGATAGACATTAAGACTGAAACTATTTACATTGCTCGTTGTATATTTAAGACACAATGTCACCTCTTTGGTGCCTCTGCTTCCCATTTGCTAAACAGCATTAGATTTCTAGGGCCTTCCATGTTAGCTTCCCAATGAAGTATTGGCAAGTTTAACAGTAAATACCATTATTTACACGTCACAGATGGCTGAACAATATGAAACCTATCCTTTGTTGCAGGAATCCATGCCCAATACTAGCAACCTGTTCCCATAGAGAACTGCCCTCAAATCTAAGAATGAGGTAGAGAGTAAGTCTATTTGCCACTAACAGTTCCCTCCCCAGAACCTGTCCTACAGAAAATCTTGTGTTACAAAAAAAAGTAATACCACAGTGTCTCCAAGACTAAACATTTACTTCTACCTGAAGTGGGGAAAAACAGGACCTCAGAAGACTATATTCCATCTGCCAGTCATAATCCTGTTGCTGCTTTCAAGGCCAGATTAACTCCAATAAACTTGGAACCAGATCTTCCATGGTGCTCTCTGTATAGAAGGCTGTGCCTCCGATGTATCATCAGGGCTTTGATGTGTAAACAAACCAAAAAAATCTTCAAATGTTAAACTTATGTAGGTGGGTTCAATTTTCTTGAAAGATGCATATAAGTAGATTTGGACTATGAACTCAGTGTGGGCTTGTACATGTGTTCATCATAGATATCTGTGCCTTAAACGCAAAAGATGCCAGCAATATGACATTTTAACTTCATATACTTCAATGTTTTGCCCTGATTTTTTTTCACTGGCTTCAGCCAGTTGCCAAACTCATTTATTTTTTTGGGTATTGGCATATACTTTTGACATAATGAGGACTGGAACATATGGCTGTAGCTTTCTAAAACATAATGCACTCCAGTATAAATAATGTAGCTGGGTGTATTTAGTTACTAATTTTATTAAAGTTAAACAGAATTGTTGACAGTGCAAGTTACTTTCTTTCATAAACAGTAGGAGAGGCTGTTAAATTTACAATATGAGGGAATACAGCAGAATGGAATTAATATGGCATGGGAATTACAGTATAAATGCCTACATTATGACATGTTTTTATAACTTAATCCTACTGGGTTTTATTTCCCTGCCTTGATCAGTGGTTATCCTAACACAGGCAATCAGACAGTTCTAAAAGACTTTATGTAAGTTAAGATGGCAGACAAACCATAGATACTAAAAGAGTGACTTGCCACTGCAGGGAGTCTTGGGGCATGTGTAGATGAAATGGGGGCCCTAAATTTAAGTGGTTGGTTTTAAAAAACACTACTTCAGTTTAGGGCTGATTAAACCCCCATGTCAGGCACACACCTGACTGACTTACCTGCCTCTCCAGCAGGGAGGGAAGGGTGAGCTGCCAGTGGGCAGAGTGTTCCCTGGGCTGTGGCGGGGGGCTGGTGCTTCCCTCCATGGCAGTGGTGCCTTCCCTTCCCCCAGGCAGCACCTTCCTGCAAGCATCCATCTTGGGCAATCTCAGGGGGCACCACAGCTGTGGAGGGAAGCATCAGGCCCCCGCACAGCTCAGGCAGGCAGGCAGGCTCTAGGGTGGAAGGGGGGGAAATCAGGTTCACTGCTTTTCTTGGGCATAGCTGTTTTCCCAGGCTGCTGTCAGGCTGCCTGCAGGGTTTTCTGCAGAGCTGTGGAGCTGCACAGAGAGTGGTGCTTCACTCCATGGCTGTAGGGGCAGCAAACTAAAACTCCTTGGGCTGCACCCCAAGTCATTCAAGGCACATTATGCTGCCAAATTTCCTACAGCAGCTGGAATAAATGTGCAATACACTGCTGAAGCATGCAAACATTCACACCACTAAAGTGGTGCAAAAATATTTAACCAACTTTAAAGTGTCATGCATATATGCCTCTCATTGCATCTATACACGGCCCTGGTGACCCAGGGCAGGCTTCTATCCCAGCTTTAGGTGGGGGCATGTAAGAGATGGTTTGAGGAGGGTGGGGCAGGAACATGAAGCTGGGAAGCAGAGAGTTAATAGGATGCAGGTAGGTAATGAAATGAAAGATGGAAAGAAAATGGGGGTGGGAGAAGAGTAAAATGAAATGAAGGAAGTCAGCTGCTGAAGGATAAAATTAAAAAAAAAGGTGGAAAATAATTTAAAAAGAAATAAAGAGGAATTAAATTAAAGAAGGTGTCATGTTTTAATCAATTGGGATTTGGAATTGTGTGTTGTTGGAGGGGGGGGGGTCCTGGTCATGATTTCCAGGGTGATTGGGAGATGGGAACAGTGATGCAAAGTGCTTTTGGAGGAGCTATCTCCCCTGCCCTGGGAAGGAAGCCTCAGCTACTGGGGACTTAGTCCAGCCCCCTACCTTGTTTCCTACCCCCCACCCCAGACCCCACTCCTAGACCTGTCTGTGCCCTGTGACCTGGCTAGATGGCATGTACTCTGCAGGTTTTTTGCATGGAGTTGCACCCCTGGGGATGGTAATGTCACAACCTGGGGGCAGGAGCTGGCTTAGTCCTAAAACTGCCCCCTGGACAGTAGAGTTTAGGGGGTGGAAAGTTTGTCCACGCAGAACAGGAGGTTTGGGAAGAGCACACTACATCCTGGCATGATGGAGAACTGCAACTTGGACAGCAGTTATCTGTGGGGAATGTCATGTCTGAGTTTTACCTGTCAGTTAGAGTGCCGATGCCAGCAAAGCAAAAGACCATAATAACTTAGTGAGGATGCAAACCATAAAGATCCCTCAGCACTAGTAGCTTTATTTCTTTGCTAAAAGAAGCATTGCAGTTGGAGTTTGTTAAAAGTTTGTTCTCCACACTTCAGGAGCTTGTTGTCTGCAATGATAAGTATTGCAGGTGCCAATCATAAGGTTGACCTTTTGAACCCGCTGAGGGCAGCCAAATGAATAATGTATCTAGGTCAAATGAATAGGTATCTAGGTCAGATGAATATGTATTTAGGTCACTGTGTAAGAACGTAATTGGCAGTCAGTAAATATTCACAATTGGCATGAAGTGATTGGTCACTGCTGACTATAACTAAGAGCAGACGCCCACCATTAAGTGGAGAACTTTGTGCATACCAAAGAGACATAGTCAACAGATTGGCTACCTGTAGACATCTCCCCACCACTGACCTTCATTTTGGTGTATTCGTTTCTCACCGGTTTGTCTGTCCTTCTCATCAAAGAGCTCTTGGAAGTTTACTGATTGAAAGTGCATTATAATTTTTCCCTGTGCATGAGCTGTTGACCAGTTCTGGGACCATTGAGTCAGGCAGCCGCACCTAGCCTCCGGGTTAGAAAGCAAGGGCTCGGCTCAGGAACCCTGTGACCCAACAGACCCCTTTAGACCGTTCTGTTTTATGCACTGTAACTGAACAAGTCAGCTATCCTGCCTACACTGTGACCATCGGTAGCGTAAGTACAATAAACCTTTCATACAACCAATACGCTTCAAGCCGCCTGATTCCTGCTTGCTGCTACTCCCCACCTGTGTGGTCATCTATCCCTTCTGCGCCAAGCCGGTCGTGCTGACCCAAGCTTGCAGGTCAAGGGTACACCAGTTACAGGGTGCAACAGGGAATAGCTCTGTATAAAGCATGAATTTAGTAATACAGGGCATTTGTACACGACATGGCATTTAATCCTTGTTAATTTACCATGCCTCAAAAATTTTAACCTAGCTTGTTTTGGTATGTTGTGTTTGTGTTTTCATGACACATGCTTTTGAATGACATAAGTCACATGTGTCATTCCAGCAGGGGAGGGCAAATACCAATCTACCTCCAGTAATGTCTTTCTTAATGAATTGCAGCAGAAGATGCATGTAAACTGGCCACCCCAGTCCCCAACCCCTGCTGGAAGCCTCCTGCTAAGCACCCCCCCCAAAGCACAGTTACCCCAAAACTTGGCCACTTGCACTCGCTGAGGCTCAGGCTAGTCTCCCAATAGGTGCCAATAGGTGACCCCATGATGATCCTAACAACAAACTGTGTGAATCATCCCCTCCCATCCCTTTTCCTCCCCCCGTGTTTCAAAGTAATGAGAATTTATATATAGGAACTTATTATTCATTTACTATATAATGTATATGATATCAGAAATGTACAGGATTGTGAGAAGCAGGTGGGTGTTGGTTTGTGATTGGGTTGGTTGGTTGGTGATTGCGGCTGATGGGGGTGGTGAACTCTTACTTTTATGGGTTTTTAGGACTACATTTTCCAATATTCCCAAGATGCCAGGGCTTGGAACAGTTTCCATGGGGACTTGTGAATGGGGCTGCTTCCTACCCTCCCCTTCCTTGCCCATGATTCACTTTAAATCTGTTTGTTTAGTGTGACATGCAGCTTTTTGGAGGGGTGTTGTGAAATGTTTTTGAAATGGTGGGTTGTTTTTGGATTTGGGGTGGAATATGTCCCCCCACACACACACGCACACACATTCTCCTAAGCTGGAGGCTGTTCACTGGCTCCCCCCACCACCTGCCCCCAAGCTGGCGAATAAGAGGTATACTTAACCCTTCCACCCACAGGACATGATTGAAGCTGGCTAGGTGCCGTTATGTAATGGGGCCCCCTTCCCCCACAACCACTGCCAGCCTCAAAGTAGCAACCCCCTACCCTAGTCCACATCCCCCCTGCCCTACTCATCCTCCCTTCCACCCCCCTGTTTGGCTGAAACTTATCCAAGCCCTACTTCTCTGTGGGTGAGGAGAACTCTGTGGTTAACCACTCATCTGACAAACAGTCAGAAGCTTTATTGACTACAAAACATCTACTAAACACAAAGCAATTCATCAACTGGGGTTGCCAGAAAACAAGTAGTCAACTTTACTGGGATTGCCAGAATATAAGCAGACAGTTACCAAAGACTGAGCACATTAATGTGACTCTTCATCGCTTCACAGTCTGTCTAGAGCTGTTACGTAGGAGTTACTTCCCTCAGCCAGCTGTTCTGGGAAAGCCACCTGGGTTGAGCTGTTGTTCCAAGTCCAAAGGCTTGGTCCTCGTTTAGAGATCCATGCAGATGTCTCCCTCAGAAATGCATACAATGAACAATGAAGACCGAACACTGATTTCACTTGCTTACTCTTTAGTGATGTTACCATTATCAATGCTATCCAAGCTTGTTATAATATTTTGGTTCATAGATTCTAAAAATACAAGAGCACATTCTTGTACCTTGAGAATATTTTCCTGCTTTTTTCCCATCCCCAAATGGATTACTTCGAAAAATTACCATGTTATCATTTTATTTTATGGTTCTATTGTTCCATTGTTTTAAATGTTCTGTGTCCCCTGTCATTTTCCTGGGGTTAAATTTAGGCCACAATCACTGCCAATTTTGAGTAATCTCGAAAAGACTTCTGGGAGTTTGTTCAACTTAACATGACCAGATTCAATTTTTCTTGCAACACCCGCATCCACTATCTTCCCCTATACATCCCTGCATACAGACATAGATATTTTTATGTTGTGAATTGTAAAATAATTTATTGTAACCTAACCAAAAGAAAGAACAAGCACTGCTAGTTGTTGTCAGCAATAACACTTGTGTGTGTGCTTCTTACCAGTCACTTAGGTGCAATAAAACTGCATGTCCCCCTGTCTCTGTCTGCCCCGCTTCTTTTTTTTTTGTGAAGAAGCAAAAATGCCTGTCTCTGGGTGCAGGGAGTGGGGAGGGGAGAACCCTTCAGCTTCTCCAAGGAGACAAAGCTCAGCCTCAGGAGATGCAAACTGTCCTCTTTGAAATGTAAAACTTTTCACAAAAAGCAAAACAAACCCATTTAGTCGGGGGAGGGGGGAGAAGCTGTTCAATTGTTACCATACAGAGATTTGCTTCTCTTTTTGCCTTTAGACTGAATAGGGGCAAGGCAAATTATTTGAATCATTTAAAGTCAGCAAAAAGCAAACTAGCCAAGAATGGCTTTGAGTCACTGACACAGCTTCTTCTCTGCATCCTGATTGAATGGGTTTGTTTTCCTTCTTCACTACATACACTCACACTTTTAACTTCTCTCAGTCCTGCTTTCTGGATATCTAACTATTTTCTCTTTCACTGGCAGCCTCTTTCCTACCTTGTATTCTATTACTGTAATGTCTCCTTTCAGCCTTTTTCTATTCCCCTGCTCTCTTACCCTTTCCCTTCCCCCCTCTGTTTTTACCTCTCTGCTTCACCTTTTGTCTTTCTAATTTCTAACTATTTACATTTTCACTGACATCCTGCCACACTTTTAGCTTCTCTAATTTCTTGGAGTGATAGATCAGCAGAGACTCCCTATGCCTAAAGAATGGTGACTGTGCCCAATAGCTCACCAAGAACTTTTTTTCCCAACTACTCAGTTGGTCTTAGTATTGAAAAGCAAAACATAAATAAAAATAATCACAGGATTGTTAAAAGAGAATGAGTCGTGTGACCTCCTGTCTTTTGTGAAACTGTCTTGCATACATGCACACAGCTGACCCAACATGCCTAAGTGGGAGCATGTACCCTACCCCTGGTGGAGGTAGGGACAAAACTGCCAGGGGGTAATAAGAGTAACAGAACTTCACAATATAATAGGTTGCTCCTCCATTTACCTTTATTTCTGTGCCCCCAAACCTTGCCCTGGCTGCCTGCAGTCAGTTGTGGGAGCAGGGGAAGGGAGGGATGGATGGGCAGGAAAAAAAAAAGAAAATAGCAGCAGCACCTACTGACCACTACAGAAATAGCACGTTGCCACCTGGTGGCAAAGGAAAATAATTACAAGTCTTTGAGTCACTTACTCTTTAAGCAACATAAAGATAGGGCCCATAGATAGGGTGACATAAGTGAAAAGTGCCGCAGAATAAAATATACCCAAGCAAGGTTAGTTTAATTCTCTGAAAAGACTCTTAAAGCAGTGGGAAATCCTGTTTGTGCAAGCACAAATGCAGTTGCGGTGGCATTAATGGGCAATTGCGTGTCATCAACAAGCGCCAACAGATTAGAGATAAACCTGCTCTAGAGTGGTGTTACAGCAAAAGCTGTGTTAACTGGCACTTTATTAGCTGGAAAACTATATTAACCAGCATCCTAGGGATGCAGAAAAAGTGAAACTGGAAGTACCACTTCTGGGGAACTTCAGGTTTCACCGTTGTGAGCTGAGTTTTTCTTCACCACTTTTTTGGCCTGCAGCCCAGGCCAAAGCAGCCTGTCCCCTGGCACATTGATGCCAGGGAACACACCAGATGATGCGCATTTGATTAACCAGAATATTTGATTAACTGGCATTCCCCCATTCCTGGGGGATGCTGGATAACAGAGTTTTTACTGTACTTTAAGCCACCTCAAGTGTGCTTAAAACCAGTTTCAGGTGTTAATGTGTGGACAATCCAGGGTTTAAGAGCTCCAGGAGTCACCTAAAATAAATGTGTAACAGGGCTCTTATATAAGATTTTGAATAAGAAGGTCTTCATCAGGTATAAAGACCAACCTGGCTCAACATGCTGTAGGGGTGCTCTGGGGCATGAAGGTGCTTCAGTATGAAGCTAGCTGGGAGACAGCCCCTGTACTGAAGCACCCTCATGCTCCAGACAGCCAGGTCAGTATCTACACATGTGCTGCTGCACACAAAAATCCTCCACAGCAGGGTAGTACTTGTATGTACAAGTGCTACCCTGCTGTGGAGTTGATTAGTTTCCTGTGCTCTAATAGGGAAGCACATGTAAATGCTGAGATGATTAGTGCTGAACTAATTAGTCAGCTCCACAGTAAACATCTCACGTAGATAGACTTCCTGTATGCTAATGAATTTAGGTCTCTGAAATCAGGCACATATCAGGACCATCTGCCAGTCTTCAGAGTCTCCAGATCTTCTTTCTACGGTGGTATTAATGCTTGGGTTTTGCACTGGAGTAGTGTACTTTTGTCACTGTGTATGCTTCTCTGCAGCACGCAGTCTATGTACTAAAGCTGAGTAGCTGGGATCTAGATATGCCCCTGAAATTATTTCAGCTTGCCACCCAGAAGACATATGGATCATTCAGTAACACATACAAAAGTTAATGAGTAAACTGAAAAAATGGTGGTGAAAGAGCTCTAAGTTAGGTACGCTGCTAACAAAATTGCTCTTTTACTGAACACAGTTAGGGTAAGATTTATAGTTTGTTATATATTATGGAAAATATGGTGCCTGTAATGTAAAGGGTGCTAAAAAAGAAACACCAGCTGAAAACAAATTTTCAAAATGCAAACATTTTATTGTGAACGTAGTTTCTTGTGGAATGGGATAATTCCTTGTCCAATCAGTTTTTTCTCAAATGTTTGCCCTGCATTACTGATATTACTTAAGATATGGTAAGTTAGAACTGCAAGTGATTTGTTTATTTCCTATAGAAAGTCTCTCTATCTCTTCATTCCTCTATAGTATCCCTTATTAGCCTTGTGTAGGACAATATTATAGATTTAGAAACCATTTTCTATTGCAGGACTTTAACATCTGTCCAGGAATGACACATAGGTAATGGATTGAGCTAGTTTGCAGCATGCTTCAGTTTCTGAGTAGGGAAGAAAAAAAGCAAAGTATAAATTGAAATTTCAGTTTACTTGACAACTTAGCACATAGACATTTTTCTTGAGCAGTGTTGTTTAGGTGTATCGCACCAGCACTACGTGTTCCTTACAATAATTCAAATTTGTGATAAGAAATCTTAAAGTTTGCTATCTATATCAATTCTCAATGTGTTTTGATTCATTTTTAACATATTATTTAATTATCATTTTATTATAGGAAGCACTTTCGTTTTTAGAGATGAAATGATCTAAGTATTATGGAACTTTGATCATATCCTATGCTATTGGTTATGGCTAATGCAGTTTTGTTAATTTGCTTAATACCTTTGTGTTCGGCCTTGTATAGTTTAATATTCTTCTTTTGACTTCTTTTCATTGAAACTCGGGTACAATAATTGCTTGTGTAACACTTTTTCTTACAACATAGAGAAGGGAAATGTTATATTTGATAACTGCAGCTTAATTAAATGTCTATTTGGAAATTCAGGAAGGAAGCCAAAGTAACTATACCTGTTGTTTCTCCACTGCTGATTATATCTTTGCAGTTCTGTGTGCAACTAAAAAGCTTTTCTTTTTCTTAATAAAAAAGGAGGGGAAAAGAATCTGGGGGGAAAAATGTTGCTGTCACTATCACAAAATCTCACTTTCCTGACCAGTAACAGTCCTCAAAAATAAACTCCATTGTTATGTCAGCATGTATCAAGTGAATGGAATTTTGAATACAGAACACCATGGAATACAAAACACTATTTAGTTCTGGAGGAATTTTGATGGCTTTGTGACATATATCAACTCACCATACATAACTAAATTTTTGTTCACCCAGTTATTAATTAGTCTTAACAGCATGGATTAAAAAACCCGGATTAAAGGGAAAATGCACACCTTTTTAAATAAAAAGGACAGCTTTAAATGCCCTTTTAAAACTAATAATATAGTTCTACTTTTATTCATAAGTAGAACTGAAACATCAACTGTTAGCCATTATCATTTTCATCAGTTCAGACTGTTCTTTATGTTCTACAAGGATCAAACAACACTGAAAGTAATTAACCTTTCTTAGAGATATTCTCAAGATGTTTCCAAGTAATGTTTTCCTCTTGCACAGCATGCACAGTCTATGTCAACAGCTCTGCTTTTCAGGTAATGCATTCGCAAAAGCTCAAGGTTCAATACTGCATAAGAGAAGCAAGAAACAATACAATCTTTTTATGCCTTACTGTTTATGACACAAAAGATATGATTCTGTTGGTCGGGTTTTTTTCATAAAGTTCTAGCTCAATTCACCACTAGTACAGTCTTCACTATTACAAATGCCCATGGCTAAAGCAGCCAGTCAAGTATATCAGGTAAATAACACTAGCCACTAACCCTTAGATTTCAATGCCAAGGGCCTCACATTGTTTATACTGAGTTGAGTGTACCAGGCTTCTCAGGCAGGCTTAGCTGTTACAGACCAGCATATTACATGCCAGTTTAAGGAACTACTGTCACTGTTTCTTAATGAGATACATATAGCTAATTGATTGAATCTGAATATTTTCTCTGACAATATGAACATTTCACTCATTGCACTCCTATAGATGTTGTGGATCACCTACCCCTGCCAGCCTGAAAATTCTACCAATAAGATACTGTAGAAGGAGTCAAAAAATTACAGAAAGATTATTCTAGAAAGAGTAGGTTTTGTCACTTACCAGGTTAAAATTATAGTAAAATCTGCAGCAATCCACAGGCAGCAGAATAATTAATAATCAACTCACGATTTTCCCAACTCACTCCTTTGTTGCTCCAACATATAATCAACTAAACTGGACACCAGGGTTACCAACTGCCCATAAAGTTATGGATAGTCTATAAAAAAGGATAAAAACACTTGCCCATAAAAAAATCAAACTGAGCCATCCTTTAAAAAAATAAGAAACAGGGAGTGTGATTGAGTTGTTGAAAGGCTGCTGGATTGCAAGTGTTGATGGAGGGAATTGTTGCACCTGGTGTCTGAGCAGCAATACAGTTCAACACCCCGAAGGGAACTTTTTGTCAGGGTTTTGGGTCCACAGGAGAATCTGTAGCTCCCTTCTTTCCCCTTCCCAACCATGTTCTGTCATTGCTTGCTTGTAGCGGCTGCATGCCTTGTAAGTGAGCGGGTAGGCAGGTCTGTATGGCCCTGGGCTTGGCAAAGAGGTGGGTGTGTTGTAATTATTTTGCATTTGTTATGCGTTATAACCTTTTGTAATAGGTGGCCATGTTCGCATACGTCAGCTAGAGGTTTGCTAAGTGAATAAGAGACTCTAGGGCGGCAGTATAGGAGAAACATGCGGTTGGGATTTTCCACACAGGGTTTCTCAAGGGGAAGTCCAGGGTCTGTCAGTAATGTGACAGTCACCGCTCCGAGCCAATGAAGAAGTGCCACACGTGATTAGACCGCCCTGCATCACTGAGGGTATAAAAGACTTTGCACTGCGAACTTTGGGGTCTTTGCGCGCCCGACGGAACGTACCCACGGAGCAGTTCGAATACGGAGCGAACTTTGCCAGACCCACCCGATCCCGGTGAGCCACCCCGGAAACACCTCGCCAGAAAACAACAGCAGTCTCACGTGTCGCTAGGGTGCATGAGACGTGGTGAGTGTGTGCTCACTGGTGGACACAGCACCATTGATTTTGTTTTGTTTTGCACCTCATTAATAAAGTTGAGCCTGACCACCTATAACATCACAAAGCGTGATCTGCTGTAAGCCCGACTATTGAAAGATCCTGTAACAGGTGGTGCAGCCAGGACAGAGCTGGGGGGGGGGGAGTGGGAATGGCAGATAGGGTCCATGCTAGGACTGAGAAAATGAAACCTGTGAAAGTCAGGTTGGGAGACAGGCTCGGGGCAGAACAGTGTGAGATGTCATTGGGGACGTCAGAGTTCAGGGTGAGTATAGAATCGCTGGTTGTGGGCAGCACAGAGTGTCGCAGAGCACTTAGGTGCCCTGCTCCTATAAAGAGTGGAAACTTCTAGGGAAAGAGCCTGAGCAGTGAGTGGGGAGCCCCGGTTGCTGGTTATCAGGGCAACCACAGTGAGCTAGTGGTCCACACCTGCCAGCGGTCAGCTGACCGGAAGGGGCAGGGCCTGGCTCACATATAAATCCCAGGGCTGAGGTCAAGGTGGCAGTTCCCTGCCAGCAGCCAAGGGGGAGGAGCTGTTCTAGAGCAAGCAGGAGGGGAGAGGCCTGATTTCAGGAGCAGCTTTTGACACTGTTGAGGGATGGCGTATTCCCTGGTATGGCTTGAATGCTGCTATAGCTGGGTAGCTTGGATTTATGTTATATCCCAGGGGCTTGTGTTTTTGTTTGCTATTTAAGACTGGTGGTTTGGGTGAGGCTATTAGGGGAAGGAGGAGGCCTCATAAGGGACTCTGGCGCCAGCAGGGGCACAGCATTTTGGGGTACACTGACGCTAGTGTCAGTGAGGGTGCAGCATTTTGCAAGGCTGCAGAAAGTCTGAGGGTGCAGTGTGAGACAGGGCTGTGGAGAGCCTGAGTGCTAGAGCGGGCACAGTGTGAGACAGGGCCCAGATCAAACATCTGTACCATCTGTGAGGCTTGGGGCATGGTAAAGGGGTGGCTGGAGCCATGCATAGCCCATAAGGCTAGGTTGCCCCGAAACACCCATTGTAGAATGGGACCCACAAGGGGCCCAAGAGTTCATGGGGTCAGAGTACAGCAAACCATATCCAAAATGATGTAAAGGCAGCTTCCTTATTATATATTTTACCATCATAGACATGGTGGATGAGAATCAAGGGTGCCCTTTGGGCCGACTTGGCATAGGAAGGGGGTCTTGGGGAGATGCTGGCCCTCCTGCAGTACTCCGCACTGTGACACAAAGATACCAGAGGAACTGGGTATGGAGCAGCAGTGTTAGGAAGTGAGGACCCACTCACAGATGCTTTCCCTGACTAAGCCCATCATCCCACACTCTCTCACTCCCAGAAGTCCCTGAGTGAATCAGGGCAGGAGCAGCCCTGATGTTTTCTTCACCTGTGGGTCAGCTGAAGACAGTGGTGGCAGAGGGCAGGTCCCCCCTTCTTGCTCCCAGAGGCAAACCCTGCTAGAGAGTGGGGAAAGGGGAAGGGAGGAGACTTCAGGGGAGGGGAGGGAGTGGTCTGAGAAGTAGGGGTGACTTAACAATTCTTAATTGTTTTGGGTGTGGAACAGATATTGTATAAACTGGTTTGAGCCAAATCAATTAGATCTGGCTGAATGTAGTATCAGACTTATCTCAAACCTGTTTTAGCCATTTTCAAACTGGCTTATGTGCACGGAACATCTGGTCTGTCACATGTTTAAAGCGGTTTTTGAGCGCTTAAACCGGTTTGTGTGTAATGTCTGGCCCTAGCCTTCCGGACTGAAATTCCCTAATAGCTACTGCTTTGGTGTGATCTCACAACTTGTATGACAAGCTATTGAAAGTAGTGCTAATAGTTTCAATATAAGTAGCTTTATTCTTCCCTGACTCCTAGAAGATAGACTTGCTCTGATGTAGGGATTTTATCAGTTATGATCCCCTGAAGACCATTCTTGTGTGGATGGAGTATTTACATTTTTGACTGACCCTATCACTCTGCAGTCTTAGTTAACTGGTGCAAGGTTTATTCATCTAGATAAAGTTCTCTTTCACCATCCTTTTCCTCTCTCCCCCCTGCCCCCCTTGCTTCATCATCAAGTCTGGCCATCTCTTTCCTCACACTCTCCTTTCCTCACTACACCAGCCTCCTTTCTCTCAGAACCTATTAATCGTTTTGCTCTAGATAAATACCATTCCTGCCCCAGCTCCTTGGAGCATCAATTTTTTTTCCCCTTTCTAATAAAATCGCTTTCAAAACCAACCACTAAAGAGCAATACCCAAAAGTAGCAATGCCATCCAGTGACCAAGGTGGTATTTACTATTTAAACTCTCTATGCTTCTCCTAATCTGCTGATTCTACTACCCTACACTTTTCTAGTAGACATCCCATGGTACAAGAGACATTCTAAATTGATATTTTGTACTAGTTGCTTAACACTGAAACTGGTTTCTATTGTGCTTTGCAGACTTTTTTAGGCTCACATAGTGGTCACAAAGTTAACAAACAAAATACTTCCATAAATTGAATTTAAATGTTGGAAAAATCTTCTTAACTTTTATAGGTAACAAGATTTTAAGCATATTTAATTCAGGAACTAAAATCAAGCCAGAAAGACAAGAAAGTCCAAGTTAATATGTTATACAGACATGAAAAGACTGTTAGCCCTACTACATGGAACTGAGAAGTTGATCAAGGTTTTTCACGTTAGTTTGATGAAAATAAACTTCAGAAACAAACTATCTACTCATTTTCTGGAGATCTTACTGATTGCTAGAAGTGCATATGGGCAACTTACTGCTCCCGTTATTGACTGTGTTTGTTTCTCACAAATGGAAGGATTCTGGGTTAAATTTAAAGAGTTAAAACATTCTTAGTTGCAATTCTTATTTGTGTGGTGGTTTTTTCTTTGCACTTCTTGATGTCTGTAAGAGACTGGAGTGTAAGTAGTCTTGCCTAATGGTTAGGCCACTGAAGGAAAGATGGCCTGGGGCCAGGTCAAAGGGCAGGAGCTATATACCAAAGCCAAAGGGAGATCCAAAAGCAAAATCCACCACATGGTTCAGGATCAGGATCCAGAAGTCAGATGCTTAGTACAATCTGGGGTGGGGATGGCAATCCCCGGGCTGAAGTCCAAAAACAGAGCTAAACCAAGGTCAGGAGCCAAGAAACAGAACTACAGGGAAATCCAAAGCTGAAGTCTAGAAATAAGATGGGAACCAAGTGGCTTGCCACAGAAGAACCTTAACTATCCTGCAAATCCAGGACAGCTCAGGGCCCAGCTGGTTATAAATGCATCAGTGGTGCTTGATGCTCCTAAATTTGGGCAGAGCTCACTAGCTGGGTCTTGGTGAAGGTGTGGTACTTGGCCAAGGCTGGCCTGCCTGCTCAGACTCCTGACTGCATTGGGTCCAGGCTGGTCTGCCTGATCATAATCCCTGACAATGTCCTTGCTTGTATCATGTAGGTTAAGGTATGGTTATACTGTACTGTATATTTCTTCTTTGAAAACTTCCATTAGTTTGCAAAGTGCAGAGGTTTGGGGCACTACTCATGCCTGTCTTACTGTTTGTGGGCCTGGACTTACTGTTTGAAAGTTACTTTGGACTGCCATAGGTGGTAGAAACTCTCAGTCGCCTTCCTGGGTGAGTTTCCCTTCCCAACAAACTGGGATGAACACTAGCTCCCCTGGGCTGGTTTGCTACTGACAGAATCTATTAACTGTTTGTACTTTACTTAATGTTTAATGGATAAGGCTTTTCCAGAGGTTATATGTTTCTCCCTTTCACCTCTGTAATAACTCCCTGTTGTAGCTGAATGTTGCTTGTGAATGAGGAAGTTTGTTCATGTTAGAACACTCAGGTAAAACTTACTTTCCCAGGTTTCTGGGTTAGGGCTTGACCCAGAACTAGAAAATTGGTATTAAAACCCTAAATTTGAACTTAGCCCTCATTACTGCTATTCAGGATCTGGCAGAAGGGTTGCATTTACATTTAAAAATCTCATTAAAAATAATGGATTGTCAGTAAAAGATTGTCAATTTAAAAAGGTTTTTAGGTTGGCAATCCTGCTACATGCACCTTATTTCAGATCACATTCAAATGCAGAGTCTCAACTCTTACCTCAGCTAGCTAAAGTAATATTATCTGAGTAAGTACTATAAGTAAGTATGCAAATTTTTATTTGCTCATGGATGGAAGGTTTGCAGCATCTGAGAAAATTACTGAAACTCCTTGTGTAGGTGTAAAGGTAGAATGTGAAAAGTAGCTTATGGCTGTGAAATGGGAAATAATTTGTGCAGTTCCTTGGTCCAAGATGGGCTTGTTAGCAAGTGGAAATCATCAGACTGAAAACAAGTAGAATTTCAATGAAAACAAAACTAAAAGTTGAAAAATGCACTTCTTCTTCTGGCAGAGTGTTTAAATATTTTATGACAAAAATATTAAAATTAGCTCTGCTTTAACTGCACTTCTTTATATTTTAGTTAATATTGTTTTAGCGGTTAGGGGACCTTTGCAGGATCTGTTGGGGGATGTTTTGGTTATCTAATATCCAGATTGCTTTGATTATAATACTTTTCACTATAAAACATTCTTGTGACTCTCTCTTTTATTTTTTTTTATTTTTTTTGAGAAGCTCTAAGCAGGCCTCTGAAACTTGGCAGAACAGAGAAATCCTTTGGAAAGAGAATAATAGAGAAGTAGACCTGGAAGGGACCTTCAGAGGTTATCTAGCCTCGCCCTTGCCTGTGGCAGGATTATCCCTAACAGGGTGGGTGGTGAACTCAGACTGGTGGGGCATGTGGAGCATCAAATGGGAAGGTAGGGGGCTTGCACCCAGCCAGGCATTCCTGCTGGGGAAGCTGCAAACCCCACTCGGCTCCTGTGTGCTACTCTACCCACTCCACCAGTCTGAGTTCTCCAGCTGCGCCTGATCCCTTTCCAAACCGTGCTATACAAACCATAATCTAAACTTTACATAACTACTATCAACCTAAGACAGCAAAGAACTAGCACCCTTACCTGCCACAGGAAATTCAGGGCAAACACAGCAACCAATGTCATGCTTCAATGAATTGTTTTCAATACAAAACCCTGGGTAGAAAGCTACATCTTCTTCTGTACCAATCTGACCATGGGATAAAATTAATTTCTGACTCCAAATATGGCAATTGGTCTTGCCCTCCACTCAGGGTCAGACCCTGTAACCAGGAACCTGACTTTGGTCCTAACCACAAGCATTGGCACACTCCAGTCAAAGTCCCCAGCCTTGACTGCAACGAACACCCAATGTCTCTGAGGAAAGTTTTTAAAAATGCACTGATGCATGTAGCAAAAAGTGGGGAAAGGTCCTTTTTAAAATGTGGAACCCATAACTGCACATAGTACTCCAGTTGAGGCCTAACTTGTGCCAAGTAAAGCAGAACTATCATCTCCTGTGTCTTGTACCTAATGAGTCTACTGATGCATCTCAATCACTTCTTGTGCAGCTGCATCATACTACTGACTCATATTGAGTCTGTGATCTACCAAGACTCACAAGTCCTTTTCCATAGTGCTGCCATCCAGCTACGTGTCACCCATTTTATATCTGTGTTTTTGATTATTCCTCCTGAGGTGCAAGCCCAGCTTTCCAATCTGTCCCTCTGAATTGTCCTCACAGCCTCCAATATTTGCAGTCCTTCCTAGGTTTGTCATCTGCAAACTTGGCTCAAGAAGCTTTTTCTTTTTATGCTGGCATCCAAACTGTTTAATAAACACATTGAACAGCACCAGGCCCAGGACAGACCCCTGCAGTACTCCACTCAAAACATCCTGCCATTATGTCATGGACCTGTTTAATAATTACCCTTTGCTTGTCAGTTACCTATCTACCTTGTGGTAGTTTTATCTAGCTCTTATTTCTCCAATTTGTTTATGATAAGGTCCTGCAGGACCTTGTCAAAAGCCTTGCTGAAGTTCAGATACACTATATCCCCCAGTATTCCCTTCTTCCATCAAAGAGTTTACTTTGTCAAAGGAGATCAAGTTTGTTTGACGTGATTTGTTTTTTCATAAATCTATGTTAGCTGATGCCTTTCCTTCTCCAGATACTTGCAAACGATCTTCCTTAGGATATGTTCCAGCAACTTCCCAGGTATTAAGGTGAGAATAACTGGTCTGTAGCTCCCCATCTCCTCCTTTTTGTCTTTAGAGAAATGTCTTGCTTTCCCCCCTAAAGTAACGGTTCCATTTAGCTGAGGTATAATTGATTAAATATCATTATTCTTTTCTCTCATTTGTATGCCTTTGGACAATATGGCAACTTGCCAAAATAATAATTGAACATGAACATTTTTTAAAGAGTCCTTGTAGCTCACTGAACTAGAAGTAGCTCTAGAGGAATGAGAGATTGAGGCCAGGCTGAGCAGTCTCTTCCCTTCTGACCATACCTTCCCAGACACAATGTATGGAACCTTTTATTGTACTCCTCATCTTTTTGGGGAACCACATAAGGAAGGAGTTTCCTCAACTGACAGGTGATGGAGGAGGCAGTGAATAATACTTCCTAAATTAAACTCATCTGAGCCATCAGAAGCTTCCCCTGCTGTCAGATTCTGTAGTTTAAGTGTTATCAGTGAGAGCTGCAGTTCTCAAAGCTTAAATACTTTTACTGATGCTTAAATGACAGGGTAAGTGGGTTGTTAATTATACATAATAGAATGCTTTTTTTATTTAAAAAAATCCCAAATACTTTATACACTTACATATTGTGTTTGGCCTGTTGCATAATATATTTTTACACAGAATGTATATACAGGATATCATGTTGAAGAATCATAGAAAATTATGGTTAGATTACCTTCTGAGGTCCCTTCTAATTCAAACCCTTGCTCAAAGTGGGACTGTCCCCAACTAGATCATCCCAGCTAAGTCTTTGTCTAGCAGAGTCTTAAAAACCTCTGAGAATGGGGTTTCCACAACCTCCCTGAGTAACCTGTTCCAGTGCTTCACTACCCTCCTACTGGGCAAGGGATGTTTGGGCTAGATATTAGGAAAAACTTTGTGCAACGTGAGAACACTTGTCCTTGTTTTGTCATCTGCCACTGCTGAGAACAATCTAGCTCCATCCTCTTTGGAACCATCTTTCTGGCCGTTAAAGGTTGCTATCAAATCCCTCCTTGGTCTTCTCTTCTGCAGACTATAAATAAGTCCAGTTCCCTCAGCCTCTCATCAGAAGTCATGTGCCCTAACAATTTCTATTGCCCTTCACTGGACTCTCTCCAACTTGTCTACCTCTTTTCTGTTCCGGAGGACCCAAAAATGGACACAGTACTCCAGGTATGGCCTCACCAGTGCAGAATAGAGGGAAATAATTACTTCACTTGTTGACAAAGACCTGGCACAACTATTACAAATGTGGTCTGGGGCTATGTGACAGACCTAAGATTCCAGGGGAGGGGCCCAGACTGCTTGAGCTAGTGTGACCAAAGAAAGCGAACTGCATTTACACTTCAAAGCAGAACCTGTACTGGGTGAGTGTCTGGAAAACCTGAGAAGACAGAGACACTGAATACATGAGTCACGAGGGGTATGCACTACATGAGGGAGGGAGAAAAGCATTTTTATCATCAAGGTACCCAATTGGGAGAAAGAGGTGCAGATTAGCGTATAAAAACCCAGGCAAAAATGAGGCCTATGGGATCTCCTCCTGTTCATCTAAGAAGACTTGCAGATCCCCCCAGAAGGACTTGGGCTGCCGGAAATCACTCTACCCTCAGGATTATGTAAGATCTATGCAAGGCTTTCTGTTGTCTTTTTGGTGTATTGTGTTGCATTTTTAATTTAGGCTAAGTTGTGTGTGTTATCACCTGTCTTACAGAGCTGTCTCTTGGTTTAGGGAAAGCTTTTCTGTTGTTCTTTGTCATGTGTATGAAGTTGCAACTTGCAGTGCTTAATAAATGCAGTCTTTGGAAAGTGGACTATTCTTGTTCAAACACTTATGAATTCAGTGCCACTACCTAAAATCTAATATTAAGTCTGGTAATACCCTCAATCTGTTGGCAATGCCATTAATGAAGCCCTGTATGCAATTGGCTTTCTTCAGAACAAGGACACATTCTTGGCTCATTCAGATTGTTGTCCACTGTAACCCCCAGGTCTTTTTCTGCAGAGCTGCTGTCCAGTGCTTGAGATTTTTCTGCCCTAAGCACTTGTCCTTATTGAACCTCATGACACTTCTTCTGGTCCAATTTTCTAACTTGTCTAAGTCTCTCTGAATCTTAGCCCTACTTTCCAGTATATCTACTGCTCCCCCTAGCTTGGTGTCATCTGTAAACTTGCTGAGGGTCCAATCCGCTCTTTCATATCACTTGTGAAGTTGGACAAAAACGGGACCAACTCTTGTGGCACTCCACTTGATACTAGATGCCAGCTAGCCATTGAGCACTGATCACAATCAAGTCATTGATTACTACCCTCTAAGTCTGATCCAGCTGGGTTTTCTATTCACCTTAAAGTTCATTTGTCCAGCCATACTTCCTTAGCTTGCCTGTGAGAATATTGTAGGAGACTGTAGCAAAAGCCTTGCTAAAGTCAAGGTATACCACATCCACTGCTTTCTCCATATCCACAGAGATGGTCTCTTCATCATAGAAGGCAGTCAGGTTGGTCAGGCATGATTTGCCCTTGTTGCCAGGATCTTGATCCTAGCTCTCCCTGCACAGGCAATATGGTGTAGTAGGATTCTTGATCTCACAATTGTGTCTCTTGTTATACATATGAGCACGTCAGGAAGCATAATTGTTGAGATCACACATCAAATCCCATTGCACCTCCTTTTTTTTAATGTTTGTTAATGGCCCAAAGTACATATCTTCTAAATACCAATATTATCTTTAGCAATTTGCTTATTTTCTCTCAGTTTATCCTTCTGCAAATTAGAGTAAGGTCTTAGCTTATGAAACTATAGTAAAAAACTGCTGCTAATGTAATGATATTTAGAGCTAAATCTAGCTATGTCTTTGTGTGTTTTCACTGTGTGGCTTTTGGGGATGGTTTATAATAGCAGTCCCAATCTTAAACAACTGCTGTCTCTCCTAACTTGAAAGTATGACACTGAAGATGAACGTTAAAGCGCTTGTGCTTGTGACGTGAATCTGATTCTCAGCCACAAAGTTACGTTACACACAAACAAAACCACAGCAGAGGGAATGAGTAATTTATTGGTTTCTTAATCTGGTTGGTGGATTTTGTTTTTTTTTTTGGCTGCTGCTTTGAATTGTAGTATGGAGATCATTTGGCAGTCAGTTGTAAAATACAACATGAAACAGGCCTGTAGGTTTCTTTGGTAGGGAGAATGTGTAAAATTCATTACTGTAGTTTGTCATGTGACTAAGCCACAGGCTAACCTTAAATAGCCAGAGGCATACATCCCAAAGAGCATTTCAAAATCTTCTGTTACTTGTTTCTGTTATACATATGCCACTTGAATACTCCAGGATTCAGAACTTGAATAAAGCTGTCCCGTTTATCGAAATAATTTTTAAATGGTTAATACTTTGGGAATTAATTTTATATCCCTCAGGTAGTCATAAAATATTTTAGTTTTGATTTTTCTGCATGAAGCTATTTATGACTTTAAATTCTTTTAGAAGGGACAGTTAAGCTCCAATACAGCTCATCACACACAAAGTGGGATGTCCTGAACCTTACTGGTTTTACTACAAGTTATGTGGAAGTAACATTTTATAGTAAGTGCTTAGCACTTTATAGGATGAGACCTTGTGGCAAAGGGAAAAAAATGTTTATAGATGTTGCAGAATTCAGCCAAGCAGAAATTGATAATGAAGAATGAATCCAAACTAACTGCAGCTCTTTTACAGAGCTACCACTTGCAAAATTTGAAACATTTTCCTATAAAGAAGAGAGAAGATAGGAAAGATGATCAAAAAATCCAAAACCTTTGAAATATTGAGCAACACTTCTACAGCCAAAGATATAGCCACACGGAGCCATGAAAAATAAGCAGAATAGCTAAAATAATGTTATTCTGTGCTGTGCTTATGCCGTGCTTTGCTTTGTCTCCTGTAGTCTGGAAGTGTTCATTGTAAATTTGAGGGGAAAATCCCAAGCTAGTATCTTTCTGTGTAGCTTCATTGGAGTCTCTCCAGCTATAATGAACTAGTAATAATATTGACTGAATATCTGGACTCTGATTGCCATTCTATTAAATAACTGTATAGCACTATGGTAGCATCCAGATACTATATTTATTTACATGAACATTTGCTGAATGAGTGTAGTAATAGGCATAGGGATGGGCTTTTGAAGTTGTGTGTGTAGTACATGTTGGCACATAAGAAGCACAACTGTTCTGCCTAGACAGCAGATTGGACAGGAACAATTAAGGAAGGAAGTTTTAATTAATTTCATATACAGCTAGACCAATATTTTTAAATTAAAAATACCTTTGAGGCTAACATTGCATATTATGGAGGAAACTCAAATTTAACAAAAATACTCTGCTACTTAACACATTTTTAAAAACAGCAGATTCATAGTGTTGATCTGACTTTCCTGTTTTTGGAGGGGGGGAGGGGGTTGAGTGGAGGGTTGAGGAGTAGAAGGGGTTGTTTCCTTGTTTTGCTTTGCTTTGTGGTGTCTCTTCTGTGAGAAACCATTTATACACCATAATAAAGTGATAATGGAAAATGCTTTGCCAAGCAAAGGGATATTAAAAGTAATAATAAAGAAATAAAAATAGAACAAATGAATGACAATATTCCATTGAACATTCCACTAAGTAAATATTAACTCGGCTACTTAATATATTTCACTATTAAGGCAAACTGCATGTATATTCACAAATCAATCAATATTAACATGCTTTATAGCATAATAAGACATAGGGCAATTTACTTAGGATTTCATTTTCTCTTTACAAACATTTACAAACATTAGTTGTTCAATTAGCCAATTATTTAATCAACTGTGAAACTGTCCCAAGTTTATCTTTGTCTAGAAAGCACATCAGGCATTCTTTGTATCAACTGCTCAAAAAATGGCAGCTTTCTCTTTTAAAACAAAGATAGCAAAACACAGCTAACATTAATGTACAGGAATGAGCCTCATACACCGTCTCCCTTAGGAAATGTAAAATGTTAAGCTTCCTAAATGTTAACTAAGATTCTAGCTCCCCCCACAGAGCACTGAAATGTATACTTGAGCATTTTGCTGAATTGGGGTTTAAGGCAGATTGAACATAAAGCTTGTTGTAAGGTTTCTCATGTGCACTTGAAGGCAGAATTTAGCTCTTCTGATACAGACCAAGGGTTTCCAAACTGCAGGATGTGCACCACTTCCTGGCACTTCTAAGAAGGTGATATGCATGTAAACTAATAGAATCTTGGAGCTAGTTCAAATGAACCCATTTCATTTTAAATTCCTGCATCTTTAGCGGGGCCAATATTGTATTAATTTTTAAATGAATTATTTAACACACATAATGTAACATTAAAGGACATAATACATCACCATAAAAATAAGGAGAAGCCAACAGTACTTTTTTTTTTTAAATGTCATTCTTACTAGAGTATTTTGAATTAATAATGAAAATATTTACTGGAATTTTTACTTTTATATAGGTTGGCCACTCATTTATTTTGTTGAACATTCACTAACCGATCAATCCATAAATTGCGATGCATCTTCAAGACCCATTTAAATCAATCAGAGTCTCATTACCTCACTGTATTAATCAGTTGTAGCTCAAACATACATATTTCAGCCAATTTTTACAGGTTTTATGAAGAAATGGATTTATAAACTGATTCATTCCAAATAAGCAAATAATCAAGAAATGGCATATACTATGGTCCAGTTCCAAGTGATGCCCCTTGAACTGCACAGACCAAAACAAAATAAAACAAAACTTTTCTAAAAGAGTAATATTGACTGGCAATAAACAATGCTGACTTATTTAAGGGGAAACCTATTGCTGCTGCTTTGTTTTAAAAGCTTAAAGTGCATTATGAATATAATTTATTGGGCATTCGCTGTAATATTCATAATAATGTGCTCACAAAGTGGAAATATGGTTAGAAAAGCAGACTTTCAGTCTGCATGTACAAACATAGGTAATTAATTTTATAGAAAGAGTAACATTCCCATATCAGTGATTCTGAGAAGCCTTTCCTCTTTTCTACCTGACTTGCCACCTCCCTACTCCTCACTTTCCTACTGTCACAATGTATTTCTTCCATTTCTAAACACTTGAAGGAACCAATTTTGTTCCCTTCTTTCAACACCCAGATCACTCCACTTCAGCTTTTAGCCTCTCCAATCAACTGGAAATGCACTATCAATGTTCCTAACAATGTCTTTTAGGCCAAATTTCATGGCATTTACTTCACTTGTTTACTTCACCAGTATGCTCTTGGCCTTTTCATTGCCTTCATCGGCACTGAACACACCCTTCCGCTTGACATCCTGACTTCACCTTGGCCTTTGCAAATCTGACATCTATTTATTTTCCTCCTACCTCTCTGAGTGGTTTTTTAGTGGTTCCATCTTCATTTTTTCTTTTATCCATAAAATGGAATCTTTGTCCCTACCCCCTCTTTTTTCCCTGCATATCCAGAGGGTGATCTCTTATCCTCTCTCAAAATGTTGATTAAGAGTGCAAAGCTCATTATTATTTCATTATTTACTTTGGAAAGATCTGGCCTCTTTGAGGGGTATTAGTAGTAGTAGCAGGAATGCCACTCTATTTCATTAATAAGCCATACAATATGTTCCTCTACTGTGTATTTTTCTTTTCTAACGGCAGTATAGAATATTGTATGTTGTGACATTTGTCATTGACGTGCTTTTCTTTGAACCAGTTCTCTAATCTACTTGCATTTCATGGCTTCCAGTCTGTCAGCAGTAGTTCCTAAAAGCACCGAGTGTCCCCTACAAAGTGTCATTTACTCTCACCTAGAGTAATATAAATAAGACCTGAGAATGTTCATTGCTTCACAGGAATATCTGACACTTCACAGGATCAGTCCCAAAATGATATAGGCTCCTAGAGAAGTCAGAAGACTTGCACTGACTTTTATTTCCTGTCTATTTTCTCTTAAATCTCTAGCAGTTTTTGAAAGGGCAATTTATATTGGTTGGTTCACTGTGAGGCAAGTAGTCTATTAAGTTCCATCTATGAATTGTGCTCAAATTCTCATAAATTGACCATGCACTTTTTTCATGTATTACCTTTCAAAGATGAAGTGCTTGCTTTACATTTTTATGTGAACAGGCTATATATTTATATACATTTGTTTGTATTTTCATTTCTTTTTCTTTTTAAAGCTCCATCTATAGAAGAAGAATGTCTTCTACCTTTTAAAAATCCCAGTCCAGAAACTATTACTCTGTGTGTATATATAAAAAAAAAAAGATTAAAAAAACACTGAAATTCATGCATCAAAATGTAATATGTATAATATGTCTACATAACTTTGTTGTTCCTTTTATTAAATACCACAAATGATGAAAAAGAGAGAATCCTATAGCACAAGAAGTAAAGCTACAATAAGAAGGAAATTGCACCCCATTAACTTAGGCTGCTGTAGCATAAATAAGGGTGGGCAACCTGGGCACCACTCCTAGGCACCAATTTAGAGGGGGTACAAGAAGGCAAACAAACACTGCTAATGCCTCCCAGGGCATAGGTGTAGAACCTGCTTCTTACAGCTCTGTTGCATTATTCGCCCAGGCATAGGTGATGGAAAGTTAGCTCTGTAGCTTGAAATCTTTGCTTTTTGGATCTTTAACAATCAAAATTACTAAGTCTAGTGAATACTGACCCTTTTCATGTGACCAAAGGTAAATAATTCTGAAATTCTAAGTTGGGTCATATGACTTTCTATAGAATCTGTAATGTTGTTGTAGTATATTCACTAGACTCTCCAGGGTACAAGGAACAAGATTTATGTGTTGAAGTAATATCTTTATTGAACCAACAAAAGATATGACCTCACTTCACAAATCTTGATTTTGTTGGACAGGAAATAACGTTCCTATCACTTACCAATCTTCCTGTGTGACAGATCCTCTAGACTTCTGTTCAAATGTACATGCTGTCATTACTAGACCTCATCAAGCTGAAAATGATTGTTCTTGAGAGCTACTCAAAATTTTTTTTAATTAGATGCACAGGAGAAATGTTCAATTTAGGAAAATGATTAAAAGAATCAATAAATGACCCCAAAAAATCTATCCATAAATTTATCCCAAATTTACTTTTATGCATCACTTAATGTCCTTTTCCTTGTGCAAAAATGTTCAAATATTTCTTCATCTCACTCTCACTATTTGTTTCAATGCAATGGTTTATTTTGGCAATTTTATCCATGCTGCAATAATCACAAAAAAAAAACCCCTGAGCAAGGGGTTGGACCAGAAGCCCTTCTGAGGTCTCGTCCAGCCCTGATTCTACTACCTTTGATTCTATGATGAAAAAAGACTTGTTAAGCGAAAGTCTTAATATTTGGTGGCATTAATGTTATGATTTATTAGTTAACATCTATAATTGAGTTTGAAAAAATGTGACACTTTCTGTAAATATAGCAATGGAATATAAATAAGACATTTTAAATTTATAAATAGTTTTGTAATCTGTATTTTATAATAAAGAGAGTGAGTGTATTAAAATAACTTGGCATTTCTCTAGTGTTTTTTTTTTTCATGGTGATGGATGCCAAAATGATTAATAAGTATTTTGATACTTTGCTGCACTTATGCCATGGGAATTAGAAATCTGGAATGTTATAGGTATGTATTTGATTTCTGCTTAAACTGTGCAAATTGGGAATATTTCATTAGTTTTAATAGTTATAACAAGTTAACATAACTTGTTCTTTAAAATTCAAATTACATGCAATTGGGGTGCCAAATATATGACCCATGGATCAAATTCAGCCTTTGCAGCCTCTCTATCTATCCTGTTGAGCAATTAGTGGGCCAGGAAATTTGGGGCATTGCTAGGCAGGGGACAGGGCCTGCCATGGGATCCAAGGCTCTGGGACCCCATTTAACATGGGCACTAGCAGCAGGTGGAACAGCAAGGGTTGTTGACATGATCCTGCTCACCCTACCACAACTTGGCTTCCTGCCACTCTCAATTCCACTACCTCAACCTCATTAAGTGGCCACTTGGCTTATGGTCACGTGGCCAATTGCTTCTGATCCTAGCCCTGTTACAATCTCCATTCCTGCTGGCTTCACTGCAGCCTCCACTTGCTCCACAGAGTCCACAGGATATGGGGTGAGTTTGACATCTTTGACAATGTAGGTATTACTTTGCATAAAATTGAATTGCAGCCACTTTAGGAGAACTCTTTTAAAACAACAGCATCATATATCAAAATCTGGTATATACAATAGGAGATGCAGAGTATTATTTTTCCACTTAACTAGAGGAGGAAATTTAGGAAGGCAAAAATATATATGTAGTTAAATATTGCTTAGAAAATTGTTGTGGATGTTTAATGGTCACCTGTAATAAGGCTTTAAGGAAGATTTTAAGCACCAGTACACTGGGAACAATAGCAGTCAAAAAGAAAACACTTCTTTTATAGAAGTGATGGGACCAATTACTTTGTAACTGATAACTTTATTTTATGGGAATCATATTACCTTTAAAAGACACACACATTTCCAGTTTTTAACTTTCAGCTCTTTGGTCCCAAAAGTAAGTGTAGGCTGAAAAAAAGCTTGATTTAGGAATTTTTTATAAAAACTGTCTCAGCTGGAAGTCTCTGCACTTAGGAGATAATGTTCTTGAAACCTATGCATATGTGTTAAGTTAAAAGATTTGGGACTTTGTTTGGGTTTGGTTTGGGACTTGTTTAAAACAAACACAATATCCTTTTTAGTAGTGTCTGTATGTATCTTTTATCTTTCCTCTGTACTCTCTCATCACTACCAGTTCCTTCCAGTCATTCAGACCAACTTAAGTAGTTGGGGAGGGGGGAATTTTAGCAAGCTTTTGAGTTTAGCAAACCCTTTGTCAGGCTGAAGAAGCCTCTGCAGTTGATGTGCGCTCTTCCTGGATGGAATGAATAGTAAGGAAGCCAGAGGCTGGGCTGGTACGCATGCAAGACAGGCAGTCAGTGAAGGTGTAAATTTTAGTCCATGATTTTTGTATCTAGGAGGTTGATGAAATGAAGTCCATTTGGTGGCATGGAATGGATCCAGACCATGCCATGACAAGAAGTGCAAAAGCTGCCAACACATCTCTACCACCTGCACAATTACTATACCCCACAACAAAGCCATCAGCATTCCTGGGTGTTACAGCTGCATCATCCAATACACCAACTGCCCTGATGGAAAATATGTAGGAGAGACCAAACAACAACTGTGCACCAGAACGAATGCACACCAGAAATCTATCTAAGATGAGAATTACCTGTGGGGGCATATTTCTCACAAGAAAACTACTTTCTCTCCAATCATTCAGTTCTAATCCTCAAAGGGAACTCACAAAACACTCTCAGAGACAAGCCTATGAATTTCACTTCAACTTCCTGGATATAAAAAAATAAATAAATAAATCATGGACTAAGTATAGACACTGGATTTATGATGCATTATAACCTGCCTGACATCTGACTCCCCAGGTACCTCCCCACTATTTAACTGCTACATTAATCCCCTTTTTCTCAACCATACCCCCCAGCCTGTCTGTCACCCATCAACTCCTCAATTTACATCTTCACTGTTGTTGGCAGAAGGCCAAAAACACCCACAACCTCAACTTTTGTAAGTTGTTGGCATGACAGGGGTGAACAGTGGCGGAGCCATGGGGGGCCTGATCTTTGCTGTGGTAGCATAGCCCTGACCCCTTCCCTACTGTCTGCCCTGAGGCATGTGTGCCAAGCAAAATGTCTTTGGGTGACATGCCAGGGGTTGCCTACCTCTAGGCTAACAATAATAGACTGCCGCCGGAGGTGGTTTAAGCACCTACTTTGAACACCTTCAAGAGAAATTTGGATGTCTATCTTGCTGGAATCCTATGACCCCTGCTCCCTTCCTGCCGCTGGGGCAGCTGGCTGGACTCAATGATCTTCCAAGGTCCCCAATGTCTATGAAACAGACAGCCAGTTTGATTTGTAACAGAACATTTTGTGCCACATCAAATCCAGACACTGGAAACAGCCAAGCCCCATGTCCTGCTTTAAGTACCTGTGAATTATTCAAATTAACACTTTGCTTTGGAACAAAGCTGGCTAGTTTCATTTAACTGCCATTTATCTTAGTCTCTAAATAGCTGTACCCTATCTGGGTGCCTGTTTTTATCTCTATGGTCCAATCCAAACCCACTGAAGTCCATGGGAAGACTCATCATGACTTCCAAGACCATTGTAACAAGCAATTAATTTTTCTTTCTAAAACTTTCCCCCCTCAATATACCAGGGGTGGGGAAAAATATGGTCTTTGGGTTGCATTTGGCCTGCCATTAACCTTGATCCAGCCTGTGGGCAGGCACCCGCTGTGCATGGGGCTGTGCCCTGACCACTTGCACCTAGGGTGCTGTGGACTGCTCTGTGCTTGCATTCCCACCCCAGCCCTGGGCAGTGTGCAAAGCTTCTCAGCAGAGCTGCTTCTGCCACTGCTTCAGCTCCCTGGGGAACTGCTGAGCTCCCCATGCCTCCAGTGGCTCTTCCTCCTGTCCCTGTGGCAGTGCTTCAGGCAGCAGATAAGGATAGAAAGCAACAGTGGACAGGAAGGAAACGGTGGTGGGTGGAGAAGAAGCTACAGCTGAAGGCTCCTGTCCCATTGTGCAGGGTTCCAACTTCCACTTGCCTCTTACCTACTTTGTCAACCTGGCATCATCGGCACCCAGCTGCAGGCTTTCAAGTGGGTGGAATACAGCCTTGCCAGGAAGCTGTGTGCATTGCCTGGGGCCAAGGGCAGTTGGGAGTGTGCAGTGGGTGAAAGTGGGAACTTGGGGTGGGTACAAGTGGAAGCACAAGTTGGGCTGCCCCAAGGGAATAGGCAGGATACAGCCCCATGCAGAATGGAGCAGGGACAGCTGCAGGTTGAAGGGGAGAGGGGATGGAGTACACCTGCACCACCTGGGCAAGCTCTGCTGCATTCATCCCCTTCCATTCCCTCTTCCCACCCACTCCTGGCTAGCTCCAAGAATCTAGCACTTAGGCAGCCCCATATATGCACACCCACACCCCAGCCACACACTCCTCCCCACACACCTCTGAAACACCATATACAAAAGTAGGCCTTTATTTTGAGCTACTATGCAATTGTCTCTATACACACTACACATACTCAAACATATGCAAATCAGGAGATCAGGGGACAGCAGGGCAGGCCCTATGAGGAGAGGCTGCGGGACCTGAACCTGTTCAGCCTCCAAAAGAGAAGGCTGAGGGGGGATCGTGTGGCCTGTTATAAACTAGTCGGGGGGATCAGCAGGCATTAAAATGATTTCTTCTGAATGATTTTGTGTGCAGCCCTCGATCTGATTGGTTTGGCATCATTCTTGGAGAGGTCTGATGCCCCTGAAGCCCACATTGATTGGTTGAGGGCAATGGGGCAGATTGCTGGAGGGGTCACAACCCCTTGCTAACTGATAGGTCATCCCTTTGCCTCATGGCCTAAAAAACAGAACTTCTGGGGCCCCAGGGACAGGTCATGCACCATAAGGGTGGGCCCTGTGGAGGGGCAGTGTTTCCTAGTCAAGCGGTGAGTCTTCTGATGACAGGGAGCATGTGATGGGGACAGACCTGGAACCAACATGGTGATGAGTGTGGCAAAGTTTGCTGTCAGGTGCTTGGGCCTTCTTGGGTGGATCATGTGACAGGGCAGGATTCCTGGTTTCCAGACAAGCAACCCCCTCCCAGAAGAAATAGTTTCAGGGAAAAGGGAGGGACTTCCAGTGACAAAGATCAGGGGTTAGGGGCAGGACTTTCAGGCCCAAGATGATGACAAGAGGGCCAGGCACCTGTCAAGGGGAAGCACCTAGCAGTTTAATAAGAGGTGTACCCTTGTAGTTCTCAACAGCTCACCAAAACTCATTAAACAGCCCTCCAACCTAAATAATTGCCTACCCTAATTTATACTAATGTCACAGATTTTATAACCATTTAGCTTTTCCTTTTCATGTTCAAGCTAACAAGAGCATACATTTATAGATTGAATTCTATTAGTAGATGTTAAGAATCATGAACCAAAAAGATGACAAAGCCAGAAGAGGAATACAGAGTGCCCAAGTGAGGGACCAACATAAGAGGGATAGGCATGAGGAGGAGAATGCAACTAGGTTACAGGAAATATAATGTTGGTCAGCTGAGCCTTGGGGGGAGGGTGCTCATGATACTGAGAGAGAAATAGATGCACACAAACCCATACAATGTTCTGCAATAGCGGAGAAGGTAGGTTGAAGAAAGTTTCTCAGTCTATAGAGTCTTATTGTGGGGGTCCTCTTTGGATGGAGTGGAGTGGTCCATCGTTTAAGTTAAGTTTTCTCTGAGTCCATCAGGTACAGAGGGGGCTTCAGGCAGTCCCCTGTGGTTCCAGTCCAGTGACATTGGGTCTGCTGGGGTTGGTGTACTGGCAGTGACCCATGATGTTGATGTGCTTGACATAGATGTCACAGGACCAGCAGATGGTGTTGGACATCATGAAGCAGCACATCAACTTGGCATAGTGGTGGGAGACATGACGGGTATGCAGGACACTCTCATTGCTGGGGGGTCCCAGGCTCCGAGGATTCCCACGATGAGCATGTTGACTGTCACGTCATAGCCACAGCCCCTCAGAATGTTTCATAGTTTCATAGTTTCTAGGGTTGGAAGGGACCTGAGCAGATCATTTAGTCCGACCCCCTGCCATGGCAGGAAAGAACACTGGGGTCAAATGACCCCAGCAAGATGTTCATCTAACCTCCTCTTAAACACCCCCAGGGTAGGGGCCAGCACCACTCCTCTTGGAAGCTGGTTCCAGACCCTAGCCGCCCTGACTGTGAAGTAGCGCCTCCTGATATCTAACCTAAACCTACCCTCTGCCAGCTTGTGACTGTTATTCCTGATCACTCCTGGCGGTGCTCGGGGAAACAGTAATTTCCCCAATGCCTGCTGATCCCCCCTGACTAGTTTATAACAGGCCACGAGATCCCCCCTCAGCCTTCTCTTTTGGAGGCTGAACAGGTTCAGGTCCCGCAGCCTGTCCTCATAGGGCCTGCCCTGCTGTCCCCTGATCATACGAGTGGCCCTCCTCTGGACCCTCTTCATGCTGTTGACATCCCTCTTGAAGTGTGGCGCCCAGAACTGGACACAATACTCCAGCTGCGGCCTGACCAGTGCCGCATAGAGGGGGAGGATCACCTCCTTGGATCTGCTCGAGATGCATCTGTGGATGCATGAGAAGGTGCGGTTGGCCTTCGTGACTGCCTCCTCACAATGCTGCCCATGTTCATCTTGGAGTCAATGATGACCCCCAGATCCCTTTCCGCCTCCGTGCTGACAAGAGGGGAGTTCCCCAACCTGTAGGTATGGTGCCGGTTGTTCCTCCTGAGGTGCATCACCTTGCACTTGTCTGTGTTGAAGCCCATCCTATTCTCATCCGCCCACCCTTGTAACCTGTCTAGGTCTGATTGTAGCCTGTTGCATCCTTCCAATGTGCCCACGTCCCCCCACATCTTAGTGTCATCAGCAAATTTGAACAGGGTGCTTTTTACCCCCTCATCCAAATCGCTGATGAAGATGTTGAACAGTGCGGGCCCAAGGACCAAGCCCTCCTTCCAGGTTGAGAAGGACCCATCCACTACCACCCTCTGGGTGCGGCCCACCAGCCAGTTGGCGACCCATTCGACTGTATGGGTGTCTACACCACAGCCCCCCAGTTTCTTAATGAGAACAAGGTGAGAGACAGTGTCAAAAGCCTTCCGAAAGTCCAGGAAGATTATATCCACTGCTACCCATGCGTCTAATGATCTGGTGATCTGATCGTAAAAGGCCACCAGGTTGGTCTGACAGGATCTGCCACTGATGAACCCATGTTGGTTGCCCCTAAGCATGCAGTCGCCTGCTGGCCCCTCCTAGATGTGTGCCAGCATGATTTTCTCGAACAGCTTGCCTAGGATCGAGGTGAGACTAACCAGCCTATAGTTTCCCGGGTCCTCCTTCCTGCCTTTTTTGAAGATGTTGGCCAGTGGGAAATGTTTCACTGGCTTAAGAGCCTGGGAATCAGTGAAGGCTTGATGCCAGTTATCAAAGGGGATGGTGATGTCCATGATCACATCCACTACACTTGATATGGGCCTCCAAGAGGCCAAGATGCAATTAGTTTAGCTCCTGGAAATAGGATATCAATGACATGAAGATAGGTAGAAGATGGAAGTGCTTCCTTTGACTTTCCCTTACCACACTGTAATACGGCAAAGACAGCCCTGTTCCTTGATATTACTAAGTTACGAGCAGCTATTTAAGTCCACACCACAGTTTTTCTTTGCCCCCTGGGGCACAGTGTGGAGAGATTCAGCAGGGATGCCAGGAGTGGCAGACCCAGCAGTGGAGCAGTTTGCGGATAAGACTGGTCGACTGGGTGTAGGTAACCACATTGACCGGTGAAGTAAGCAGGTGAGGAATACAGGAGCAACTTACTGTTTGAGAGACGGTCCCACGCAGAAAGGATCCACTGGCACCGCAGAAAAGAGAAAAGAGTAGGACAGGAGTGGAGTTGACTGACTTGTGGGAGTGGGCTGCAGAGTGGTGGAGAAAAGGGAGACCACGAGCTGTGATAACAGCCAGGGTGCTCCACAACCCATGGGGAAGCTACTAATAAACCATTTTTTTTTTATCCTGCTTCTAAAGTGGTTTAATACACCCTCTCTCATTGGGGAACTAGTTTCTTATTCTTCCATCATTCCAAAGCATGGCAGGCGAGTCCTAGGGAGGGAGATTTTGTTATTCACCCCCACCTGGCCACACACACCAAAAATATATATATAAAATAATTAAATGAGATCAGACAGTGAGAGAGTAATCCTTTGAAATGACAATATAAAATCTGATGTACAGACCTTCAGAGAACTCATACAGTACTGAAGTATTGTTACACTATCAGTTGAAATGGTTAAGGGGAGATTTTTTCACATAAAGTAAAATATAGTGGAAGCAGACATAAAGCACTTTTCTCTAAAGTCTTATTAGTATATTCATTAAATAGCAGTTACATTTAGGAATGACAGAATTCAGGATGCCTGATCTTTGCCTCTGTGACTTAGGATAAGTAATCTTCAATGATCACTTAACAAGTGGTTTTGATGATGAATAGATATCAGTTTTTGCCCTCTGCCACTATTGATTCCTCACTCCGGTTTGATATTGGGGTAACGGCACTACTGGATATGCTATTATTTAGAAAGCTCTGTGAAAAGTAATTTGCTGATTAATGTTTGCCTTGGTTCAATAACAGTGGAAAGACAATGGTTAAGAGCAGTCTTTGATTTCAGCCAGCTTGTTTAGAACACACAGAGGTGCTGATGATAACCTTTGAAAAGTAATGGTTCAGAAGTATTTGAAATAAACAAGAACAATGAGATTAGTGCAATAGTGATGTACACTCAGCTGTTGTGGTCTTTAAAGATCCTATGGTAATCCCAATGACCAGGTCACATTTGAATTTGAGTAATTCAATTTTACCTATTAAAAACCTTTCTTGAAGTATCAGTCAGGTACAGAAGTTTGATATTCAAAGTAAACTATGCAGACATAATCAAGAACACTGGAATATTGGAACAGATCCAATTGCCAACAGCCGCACAAACGGTACAAAAGTAGAAGGCACCTGTGCCATGTTCTGGAAATGTTGGATACCAACTAACAAAGCCTTCTTTTCATGGATCTGGGAGGACACAAGTAAGAGAGGTCAAGCCAGAGGGACCCACTGTTGTTGTGATTTACCAATCTGGGCAGAATAATGGAAACACATCAGTATAGGACTGGTTGTTGAAACATATCCTAACCCTGCTTTACCTATGAGAAGTGGATTTGATTGGAATGGATAGACTAAGACTCTTCACTTCCCAGCCTAAAAAGAATATTTCATAGATTTCATAGACATCAGGGCTGGAAGGGACCTCGGGACATTATTGAGTCCAGCCCCCTGCCCAAAGGGCAGGAAGTCAGCTGGGGTCATAGGATCCCAGCAAGATAAGCATCCAATTTACTCTTGAAGGTGTTCAATGTAGGTGCTTGAACCACCTCCGATGGCAGACTGTTCCAGACCTTGGGGGCTTGGACAGTAAAGAAATTCTTCCTTATGTCCAACCTGAAGCGGTCTTGCAGGAGTTTGTGACCATTCAACCTAGTCATCCCTTGGGGCGCTCTGGTGAACAAACGTTCCCCCAGATCCTAGTGGTCATCCTTGATAAACTCATAGGTAGCCATCAGATCACCCCTGAGCCTGTGCTTTTCCAGGCTAAAGAGTCCCATGTCTCTCAGCCTATCATCATAAGATCTGTTTTCCTGACTTCTGATCATGCACGTGGCTCTCCTCTGGACTCTCTCAAGCTTCTCCACATCCTTTTTGAATTGTGGAGCCCAAAACTGGATGCAGTACTCCAGCTGCGGCCTCACCAAGGCCAAGTACAAGGGGAGAATGATGTCCCGGGATTTGCTCGAGAAGCATCTATGGATGCAAGCCAGCGTTTTGGTTGCTTTACTAGCCGCAGCATCACATTGCAGGATCATGTTCATATTGTGGTCAATGATGACCCCCAAATCGCTTTCTTCTGTAGTGCTATCCAACGTAGCACTGCTGAGCCTATAAGGATGCTGCAGGTTTTTCCTCCCAAGGTGGAGAACCTTGCATTTTTTGGTGTTAAACACCATCAGGTTCTCGTCTGCCCATTTGCTGAGCTTGTCCAGGTCAGCCTGGATCACCCGCCTATCTTCTGGCATGGATGCTTTGCCCCAAAGTTTGGTGTCATCGGCGAACTTGGCCAGTCCACTCCTGACTCCAATGTCCACATCATTAATGAAGATGTTGAACAGTATGGATCCAAGGACAGAGCCTTGAGGGACCCCACTGGTCACAGGGCACCACGATGAGTGACTGCCATCAATTACAACCCTCTGGGTCCAACCACGGAGCCAATTTCCCAGCCAGAGGATCATGGTGGAGCCAAGGCCACAACTGGCCAGTTTGGCCAAGAGGTGATCATGGGATACCACATCAAAAGCTTTTTTGAAGTCAAGATATATGATATCAATCTCTTCTCCCTCATCCAGGTGATAGGTCACCTGGTCATAGAAGGAAATGAGATTGGTCGAACAAGACCTACCTGCAACAAACCTGTGCTGGCTATCCCTTAGGATAGTTTCATAGTTTCATAGTAGCCAGAGTCGGAAGGGACCTAGGAAGATCATCTAGTCCGACCCCCTGCCTTGGCAGGAAAAAGCACCGGGGTCAGATGACCCCGGCAAGGTGCTCATCTAACTTCCTTTAAAAATCCCCAGGCTAGGAGCCTGCACCACTTCCCCTGGAAGCCGGTTCCAGGCCCTAGCCACCCTGACTGTGAAGTAGCGCCTCCTAATATCTAATCTAAACCTACCCTCCGCCAGCTTGTGACCGTTATTCCTGGTCACTCCTGGCAGCGCACGGGGGAACAGGGACTCCCCCAATACCTGCTGATCCCCCCTGACCAGTTTGTAGCAGGCCACAAGGTCCCCCCTTAACCTTCTCTTGTGGAGGCTAAACAGGTTCAGGTCCCGTAGCCTCTCCTCATAAGGCTTGCCCTGCTGACCCCTGATCATACGAGTGGCCCTCCTCTGGACTCTTTCCATATCGTCCACGTCCCTCTTGAAGTGTGGCGCCCAGAACTGGACGCAGTACTCCAGCTGCGGCCTGACCAGTGCCGCATAGAGGGGGAGGATCACCTCCCTGGACCTGCTCGAGATGCATCTGTGGATGCATGACAGGGTACGGTTGGCCTTCTTGACTGCCTTCCCACACTGCCGGCCCATGTTCATCGTGGAGTCAATGACGACTCCAAGATCCTTTTCCATCTCCCACTGCCCACGTCCTTCCAGGTCGAGAAGAACCCATCCACTACCACCCTCTGGGTGCGGCCCTCTAACCAGTTGGCTACCCATTTGACCGTGTGGGCATTGACACCACAGTCTCCCAGCTTTTTGATGAGGACAGGGTGAGAGACAGTGTCGAAAGCCTTCCAGAAGTCCAGAAAGACTACATCCACAGCAACCCCTGCGTCTAATGATTTGGTGACCTGATCGTAAAAGGCCACCAGGTTGGTCTGACAAGACCTGCCACTGATGAACCCATGTTGGTTGCCCCTGAGCATGCATTCCCCCGCAAGGCCCTCCTGGATGTGTGCCAGGATAATTTTTTCAAAGAGCTTACCCGGGATTGAAGTAAGACTAACTGGCCTGTAATTTCCCGGGTCCTCTTTTTTTCCCTTTTTGAAGATAGGGACCACATTGGCCCTCTTCCAGTCCTCCGGCACCTCACCAGAGCACCACAAGTGCTCATAGAGCCGCGCCAGGGGTCCCGCAATGACCTCGGCCAGTTCCTGTAGAACCCTAGGGTGAAGATCATCCGGACCAGCGGACTTGAACACGTCCAGCCTCTCCAGAAGTACCCTAACTAACTCCTCGCTAACCCCTGGCCCAGGCGTGTCTCTCCCGGGGCCCGAGGGGGGCCCAGCAGGGAGGTGGCTGAACTGGTCCCTACTTAGGAAGACAGAGGCAAAGAAATCGTTAAATATGTTAGCTTTATCATCTGGTGTGATGACTAAGTTGCCCATCGTGTCCTGCAGGGGCCCCACATTACCCGGGACCCTCTTTTTACCCCCTATGTATTTGAAGAAGGACTTCTTATTGTCCTTAATCCGGGAAGCTAGTCCTATCTCCATCTCTGCCTTGGCCTTCCTGACTGCCCCCCTACATCCTTGGGTGACTGTAACATAGTCCTTCTTGGTGATGACCCCATCCCTCCATTGGGTGTATGCCTCCCTTTTAGCAAGGAGACATTCCCGGATGCTCCTAGTGAGCCATGGGGGTTTATGTGCCCTCCTGCTCCCTTTGACCCTTGTTGGGATCACCTCCCTTTGGGCATGGAGGATCGTCTCCTTAAGGAGCAACCACTCACCTTGGACATCTGGCTCCCTTCCCCTCTGGGTCCTCAGCGCTTCCCCAACGATCCTCCTTAGCTTGTTGAAGTCAGCCCTCCTAAAGTCTAGGGCTGTTGCCTTGCTGCAGCCCTTTGCCACCTTACGCTGGATGGTGAATTCCAGCAAGCGATGATCACTGTCTCCCAGGTGGGAGCCCCCTCACCAGGTCATCACCCGTGGCCAGCACCGGGTCCAACAAGGCGTCTCCCCTGGTGGGGCTGTGCACCTCCTGGGTTAGATGGAGGTCCTGCACTCTGGCTAAGAACCGACGTGAGCAATCAGACTTGGCTGACTGCTCTTCCCAGCAGATGTCTGGGAAGTTCAGGTCCCCCATGATGACCACATCCTTAGCCCTCACTGCCTCTGTGAGCTGACCTAAGAATTCCTGGTCGAGCTCTTCTCCCTGGTTGGGAGGTCTATAGTAGACTCCCACCGTTAAGTCTCTATCCCCTGGACTGCCTTTTACTCTAACCCAGAGCACCTCAGAGTGCCCCCCCTCTACCCCCTTGCTAATTGACGAGGAAGTATATTCCTCCTTGATGTAGAGTGCTACTCCTCCACCTTTCCTTCCTATCCTGTCCCTCCTGTATAGCCTATAGCCCTTGACACTCACCGCCCAGTCATGCGATGAGTCCCACCACGTTTCTGTGATCCCCACTATGTCAGGGCTGGTGACAGCTAGGAGGAGGGCAAGTTCCTCCTGCTTCTTCCCCATACTTTGAGCATTCATGTAGAGGCATTTGAGGCCTCCAACGGTTGTGCCCACTGACCCCCTAGTCTCAGCAATGCCCCGTCCCCCATCACTTACCTGTTTCTCCCTTTTGACCATTGGTCTGGGCTCGCTGGCTGTTGCTGGGCCTGGTAGTTCATCGTCTCCTCCGCCCTCATCTTCCCCCTCCCCCGACGAGCCTAGTTTAAAGCCCGCTGAAGGAGGTTCACCAACATGGAAGAGAACACTGGGCCAGTCCATCAAGGATGGCCTCCTTAATAAACTTTTCTAAGATCTTCCCCAGGATAGAAATCAGGCTAATGGGCCTGTAGTTAGCTGGATCCACTCTCCTCCCTTTCTTGAAGATCGGCACCACATTGGCCTTCTTCCAGTCTTCGGGCACTACACCAGAGTGCCAGGAGTTTTGAAAGATCCATGCCAGGGGCTGGGCTATGACACTTGCCAGCTCCTTGAGTACCCTGGGGTGCAGATGGTCAGGGCCGGCTGACTTGAAGGTATCCAGCTTCCCAAGGTGTTCCTTCACGAGGTCAGCATTGATGGAGGGTAGGGGATCCCCCTCACCCGGATCTCCCTATCCCATAGCAGGCATGGGCGTCCCATGGGACTGATGAAAGACTGACGCAAAGTACCTATTTAATAGGTTGGCTTTTTCCTGGGCGTCAGTTGCCAGTTGCCCCATCTGGTTTAGCAGGGGTCCAACGTTGCCGTTGCTTTTCCTCCAGCTCCCCACATATCTGAAAAAGGACTTTTTGTTGTACTTGATGCTTGAAGCTAGTTGGAGTTCAGTTGCAGCCTTGGCTTTCCTGGTTTTCTCCCTGCAGGACCGGACCAGCGCAGAATAATCCTTCTTGGAGGTGAATCCCGTCCTCCATCCTTTGTAGGCTTTCCTTTTTAGCTGCAGGAGGTCCGCTAGGTCCCTGGAGATCCAGGAGGGCTGCTGTGCCTTCTTGCTGCCTTTCCTCCGTGTTGGAATAGATTTAGCTTGTGCATTGAGGATTGCTTCCTTGAGAAGCAACCACTCTTCTTGAACTCCCATCTCCCTGGGGTCATGGACCCTAAGGGCCTGACCGACAAGCCTCTTGAGCTTGTCAAACTCGGCTTTTCTGAAGTCTAGGACTTCTGTGTTGCTGACTGATTTGCCAGCTTTACGGCGGATGGTGAAGGTGATCAGCTCGTGGTCGCTTTCACCCAGCTTCCCATCGATCACTAGGTCACCGATTAGGTTGTCCCCCATAGCCAGTACCAGGTCAAGCACTGCTTTGCCTCTCGTTGGCCCATAGACTTCTTGAGTCTGGTAGAGGTCATCCACACACGAGAGAAAGCTTTGCGACCGCTCGGATTTTGCAGAGTGATCTTCCCATGAGATGTCCAGGTAATTGAAGTCACCCATGACAACCAAGGTCCTGGAGCAAGTGGCCTCAGTCAGTTCCTGGGTGAACTCCTGGGTAAGCTCAGGGCTTTGAGTGGGAGGTCTGTAGTAGACTCCTGCCGTTGTGTCCCCTGTGCCATATTCCCCACGAATTTTTACCCAGAGGGTCTCTAGCTGTCCATGCTGGCCACCAATATCAGCTTGCAGGGACATGTAGCTTTCCTTCACATAGAGAGCTACACCTCCGCCCCTTTTGTCACCACAATCCCTCCTGTACAGGGTATAGCCCCACCAGGTCTCTGTTATCCGAATGACGTCATAATTCTTTGCACTGAGCAGGAGGATGAGCTCCTCCTGCTTGTTGCCCAGGCTCCTGGCATTAGTGTAGAGGCAGGCAAGTGTGCCCTTGGGGGCTCTTGCCTTGCCCACAGATTGTGCCAGAGCTGGGGCAGGAGTGGGCTGCCTTAAGTGCCTTGCTCTGCTGGCTTTGCAAGGGTTGCTCAGCGGGCCAGCAGTGGCAGTAGTCCCCGCATCCCCCAGCGGGCTTAGTTTAAAGCCCGGTGGAGCAGGTCAGCCAGCCTGGCTGTAAAGAGCCTCCTCCCAGTGGGGAGAGGTGGAAGCCATCTCTTCCCAGCAGTTCACTGCCTCTCTCGCTGAAGAGCGGGCTGTGGTCATGGAAGACAAAGCCTTCCCGATGACACCAGCTCCGCAGTCTTTGGTTCACTACCTGGATCCTCCTCTCCCTCCTCAGCCCATAGCCCAAGACTGGGAGGATCGATGAAAACACACCTGAGCTCGCAGACCCCTAAGCCCCGCTCCCAACTCCCTGTAGTGCCTCATGACCTGGCTAGGGGTGCTCCGAGCCATGTCATTGGTGCCCACGTGAATAAGGAGTATAGGATAGTGGTCTGTGCGCCGGAGGAGCTCTGGGATCCTCTCTGCAATGTCTCGGATGCGGGCCCCTGGGAAGCAGCAGACTTCCCGGGCTAAGGGGTCGGGGCGGCAGATTGTCCCCTCAGTCCCCTGCAGGATGGAGTCTCCCACAACAAACACCTTTCGCTTTGACTTGGGGAGAGTGGGGGCAGTAGCTGTGGTTGAGCCTGGGTTGCCTGCAGGACCTGGCAACTGAGCAGGGTCTGCTGGGGCTGCAAAAGGTGTGAACCTGTTGCTAAGCTCCAGTGAGGGAGGGGCCTTGGTGCGGCGGGCCTTAGGGCCCTTGACCACCTTGGTCTATACCCCTGACTGGGCAGAGCGGGAGGTTCCAGCGTCCTCCTTAGTCCTGGAGGGAGACGGTGCTCTACCCTGTGGCTCCTGGGGGAGAAGGGCCTGGCAGTAGGAGTCTATCTCCTGCTCGCAGTCCCTGATGGCACACAGTCTCTGGACTGTGGCCTGGAGCTTCTCCAGCTGGCGCGCCAGAGACCCCAGCAGGAAGCAGACCCCGTAAGGGGAGGTGGCCATGCTCCCGGGCCCCAGAGCCTGAAAAAGGGACAGGCAGCCCCCACAGCCAACAGCCAGGGGCTCCGTCTGCGTGGAGCCTGGAACCATGGGCTCCGTCTGGGTGGCCATCTCTGAGATGCCGAATGCGGGGGGCCACAGAGCCCAAGGGGACCCTCGGGGTGCGGCGCGTGCCCATCCATGTCATGCCTCTGATAGGCTGGCTACGGCTGGGACTGACTACTCTGGGGGGTTTGCAGGCAGGGTCTCGTGCCCTCCCACGCCTTCTCCTGCGTGAACGCCGCGCTAACTCGAGCGCCTGTTTACGCAGCCTGTTCACACTGCTCCGGTCGCATGGGTCCCTGGGGGGCTGGGCCAAGTAGGGTCCTGGGCTACTTGACCCGACCCGGCTCCACACAGCCACCTCCTCCCATGGAGCAAGAAGTTAACCGCTTCCCACCACAAGCCCACCTACCTCCGGCTGTGCCGGGGGTCGGCAGGGGGCTCTGCGGCTGCTGAGGGGGTGTCTGGGGGGCTTCGGGGGAGCAGGAGCACAGTGGGCTTTCACCTGCGTGTCTCTCACCGCTCCGGAGCCTAACTAATTTTGTATGTTGTACTCCTGCACTATTAATCAGTCATTGGATTTTGCATGAAATGGAAAATTACTTTACTGTAAAACGTGCTTATTCTATTTCATTGTTTTAAGTGCCCAAGGGTCCTCTAGCTTATTATTTTAAGACTCTTGTTATTTCAATTACATACAGTTAAAGGATTTTTATAATTTGAGATCCAGTAGTTGAAAACTATGAATGTCTCCAGTTACAAATTCAGTTTAGTTAGCTCTAATTATGCTTTCTTTTCTTAAACTCTATTTTTCAATTATTTTGGCTACTGATTTCAAGAGGGGATAGGAAGGGGCTTTTATTTGTTTGTGATGGCCAGAAGAAAAACTTTATTTTATGTGGCAGTTCAGCATAACCTGAGTATAGGCTGCAATGGCAGAGTCTGGGCAGATCACAGCAGGGTATGTCAAGGGTTGGTCAAGCTAGTTGAGGTGACCAGTTTTACTTTTGCTGCTGGCTTTGGCCAAGGATCCACTGTTCAGAACCCTTGCCTCTTCTGCAGCCAGGCTAGTAGATAACACCTGGAGGCCACCCCAGGCTTGTAAGCAATACAAAACTAGCAAAAGAAGTTAAACAAATTAACTATCACTCATCTGTCTTCCAGTGGTTCTTCCAGGCTTCATCTTCTGGTTGCCTCTTCTCTTTCAGAGGCTTTGCAGAGCCTGCAGGCTTGTGCAGCAAAACAAATCAAGCAAGCAAACAAAAAAACAGAGAAAAGCCTTGCTCTGGGCTCTCCCAGTGGCTGCTTAATCCCTGGTTACTCCAGGCAGCTTGCTCTCTGACCAGTTGCAGCCCCTCAAGGCGGCTTTCAGTGTCTTTTATCCTTGCCACTGGGCTCATGTGGCTAACCCTCTCTCAGTCCCCACACCTGTCAGCTCCCTTGCTGAGGGACTCACTACATCCCAGGCCCTGGTTCCTCAGCCTCCAGTGAGTTCTGTCAGGTCTAGGTGTGCAGAGGCAGTGGTGGTACATAGAGGGTGCACGGGGGTGCATATTCACCCCTGAGAGTGCCGGTGCACCCTGGCTCGCTGTGCTTACTGCTTAGGCAATGGGTAGAAGGGGCAGACAGAAGTGCTGATGCCCCCTTGCGAACTCTGGCCAGGGAGTGGAATGCCATTGCACTCCCAGAAGCTGCTGCAGCAATCATCCGGAGCTATCAGCTGCCTCATGATTGGCTGCAGGGGGAACCCCATCAAGCAGCGGGATCAGATGCAGGGGACCTTCCCAGTCAGCAGGGGTCACTGACTCGTCGCTGGGTGGCACATGCCCCCCCCCCCCCCGACTAAGGCAGCACCAGTTGCCCATGTGCAGAAGTGCTTCTGGGGTGTGGGGCTGTTCAGATTGCCCCAAATCCCTAGTAACAGGACAGGGCCCTGTTACAATGAGTCAATTTCAAAGTTAAATATTTTTAATCCTGGAGTAATATGTCTTGCATCACTTGACAGATTTTAGTTTTGAAGAAGCTGTTTTGAAATAGAAAGTAAAAATCTGAAAGTATATAAAATAAATAAAAACAAATAGAAATGTCTAAACCACTTAATATGAAATGTTGTGTGTGTATGTACTGAAAGAAAAAAATCTTTACAGTCATTATTTAGGGTGTAGCCTAAAATTTTAACTTAGTAGAACCCTATTTATTGTCTTATACAGCTACATTATTTAGCTGTGAACAGGAGCAACAAGCAGATTGTAAAGGTTAAGTGTCTGCTCTTCAACTTAATGAGCTCTTCTGGGTGGTCAGCTTCACTAGGAACAGGAGCTCACTGGTGGTCGGTTCTACAGCCTTGAGGCCTACTTTTGCTCCAAAGCTACCTCTTACCTCCAGGCACAATATTTCTTTGTGGAATTCATTGACTTCCTGACTGCCTTTCTGGAACAGTAGGCACTGCCAGATGTTCTCTGATGATCCCCCTGGATCCCTTTTCCTACATCTGTGACCTATACTTTCTTTCCTGTTCCCCACCCCACCTGTTTCTCTAGGCAATTGTTTTTAATCCTGGACCTGTGGTCATCCTCTGGAAACAGGGAAGGCTTTTAGTTGGAGAAATTCCAGAAGATTGGGAAGAGCAATGATAGCATGCCAATTGTCAAAAATAAGAGTCTGCGGACTTGTGTAACTGTAAAGCAATCAGACCGGCACCAATTCTGGGCAAAATAATGGAAAAGCGGATGTGGTAACCAAGCAGTAAAAAATTAAAGGCTAGGAATAGAACTACTACCAGTCAACATGATTTTATAGAAAATAGATCTTGTTCAACCTGATTTCATTCTGAGTTTTGTTATTTTAGGGTGGGTAACAAAATAAATAGTATAATGTAACACAGTTAGGTTTTTGTAATATGTATAATTTGGTGCCATTTTACATTCAGATTAAAAATTTATCCTGTATATTGTTTTAAAAAATGCTAAATGAATTAAGAACTGCCTAATTAACACATCTCAAGAAGTAGTGTCAATGGGGAATCATTATGAAATGGGGATATTTTAAAATGTATTCTTCAGGGATCAGTGCTAGGCTGTATCCTAGATGCCTGCACATACCTTTCAGAAGTGAGAAGGAGGGAGGAAGAAGCCCCTCCCATGTAGCTCAAGAGGCTGATGGTTAGGGCAATTGCCCCAAAATCAGAAGAACAAGTTGTAGGCTCTGCTTATCTAGAGGGGGTTTGAACTTCTACCTTCTATTTCCCAGCATAGTCTTCAAACCAGTAAGCCACAGGTTAGGCATTATCTTGCTGGCTCTCTAACCCTTCTCATGAACTTTAACCACTTCACCTTCCATCCAATAGTTACAGGATAAAATGGATGGAGAAAGGTGAGAATGTTTTTGCCCCATTGGAAGGAAGGGTCTAGGCTGGACCTTCCCATCCAGAGCAGCAGCTATCTTAAGAGCCGCACACCTTCAGGCTTGTTGTCTTCTTCTTGGCTCCATATACCTCTTTCTCTTGGTTAGCAGATTGTAAACATAGTACAAGGAGGCATGGAAGGATCTTACTCCTCTTGTGATGTCTAGAATATGCTAGTTATTTGTTCTTACCTGCTGCATATGAAAACCATGAAACCTTGGACAGTGTACAGCATAATGGCTGAGGAAAGACTGGATTGTGGCAACAAGACAGCCATGAGAAAATCAAACTCTGGTAATGGCTTGCAACCCATTACACATCAAGACAGTGAAGTACTTGCAGTACCCAATACCAGACCCATGCCATAAGATAGTAACTGTCATTCGACCAGACCTGAGAAGCGATGATTAAAAGTATTGGCAGAATCTTGGCACATTCATCACAACTGTATTTCCAAGCTAAGAGAGCCAAAGGAAAGGCTGAGCCAGTGAAGGCAAGGCAACTACATATGCATTTCAATGGATGTAGCAGGGAAATAAAACAAAAGATTAAATATGTATTTCAAGAGAAACTTGTAAAAGATAAAGGAAAGATACCCTGCTCACATATCTCACAACAAGCATCTAGTGTACAAGGTGTTAAAATGTCTAAACCATTAAATCTTTGTCTGGAGTTTGGTAAACAGGCCATCACCCATACAAGCTATTGCAAATGTGCCCCATTGATAAACAAATACCACAAACAGGCTTGGTGATACCTGAACATCCTGACCACTCAAGGGCTATAACCTGGAAATTAACTTATAATTACAGGGACTGTAGAAAAACATAGTCTTCACACCTAGACAAATCCGAAACAGGGCCCAGGCAATTAACAGTTGTGATATGATGATCAACCTTTTCCTCCCTGTTCATTCAGACTCTAATCCTCCAACCATAAAGGAAAAATGCTTTGAAACTATATAATTAAACAGTATAAGAACTAAGCATATTTGCAGTCCAAGAAGCCATCCTGCCTCCCAGCCAACAAGCAAGGGATTCGCCTTTTGGGGCTGTACAAGAACTGCTTCCTGCCTGCATTGGGTAAAGATCTCTGTGCAGCTAATATAATACTAAGTATTAATAGCTTGTTTTTTTATTGGGAAAGAGTCTCTGAAGCTTGCTGGTAGTTATTAAAACAAACCTTTCTGCTTTTCATCAACTGAGTGTTGTGTCAATTCTCAGAGCACTAGGTTTAAAAACCCACTTTCTAAGTGCTACATTACCTAGCTAGAATTTGAGGACATACACAATCAGCTGGATAAGTGGATGGCACTCCAAAACTTCCCAGACAGAGCTAATCCCTACTGAGAATGATCAGTAGATATGTGGATTCTTATGCATGCATGTGCATCTAGAATAGAATTGCAAGTTGTGTGTAAGTGCCAAAAGCATATGGGTAAATCCCATTTGGGCATGTCAAGTGAAATAGGATCTTATTCAAACAGTGGTATAACTGGAAAGGGAGGTAATGGGGGCAATTGCCCTGGATGCCAGCTTGAGGTGGAGGTGAACGTAGGAAGCAAAAAAAAAAGGGGGGGGGGGACTGCTGCTTGCAGCTGCATGTGCACCTGTGTGCTCACATTCACATTCATAATAGCTAATTCAAACTTGCCACTTCAGCTTTGCCCCAGGCACTGGGCCCCAAGGACACAAAGTTTGGTGGAATGTGAATAATGAGCATGCATTCAAATAAAATGCCCTATTACATAGGCAAATATAAAACTGTACATTTAGGAACAAGACATGCAAACCATATCTGCAGAATAGAGAATGTATACTAGAAAGCTGCTACACTGTACTGAAAAAGATAGGAGTCACAGTTAATGAGCAACTAAATGTAATTTACCACAGTCCTGTGGTGAAAAATACTAATGAGCTATCTGAAGATACAAACAGTGGAGTAGTAGTAGGAGGTGACTTTTTTTTTAACCTTTGTAGGTGACATTTTTTCGACCCATTTAGGAATACTGCGTACTATTTTGGTGTCTACATTGTAAGAAATAAAAGAAGTTACAGAAAAGAGCCAAAATTAAATAGTGGTATACAGTGAGACAAGGTGCTCAATCTGATTAGCTTCTCAAATAAAAGATTGAGAGGCAGTCTGCTTATGGAAATATACATACCTTCTCAAGGAGAGAATATAAGGTACTACAAATCTCTTTAAACTGGCAAAAAAAAGGAATAACAAGAGCCAACAGCTAGACTCCGAAGACAGACATTCAACTGGAATGATAAATTGTTCAAACAAGCTCCAGGAAAAGATGTGCATTTTCTTGTGTCTCAATGCCTTCAAATCAAGATTGGATGCCTTTCTGGAAGGCATTTTCTTTAGCCAATCACAAATTATGGGTTCATTAGAGGGACAACAGGGGGAAATTTAATGGTCTGTGATGCACAGAAGGTTAGATCACATGATCTAATGGTCCCTTCCGGCCTTAAACTCTATGAATATATCACCATAATGGAAATCTGTACTCGGGCAATTCACCTGGACAGATTTCAATGGGAGCATTAATGGATTAAAGCCTTAATTTCAAAATAATGCTACCAGAGACTTACTTCAAGCATTTTAAGGCAAGAAGGGACCATTATAAACTTCTAGTCTGAGCTCTTGCATACTGTAGCTTCTACAGACTTCCATCTAGTTCTTCGTGCATCTGGTTAGAACATATCTCCTAAAAAAAGAGAGAGAAAATCTTGTGAGAGAAGTGTTGCAAATGGGCCCCCAAAATACTTTTAATTATTTAATTACAGGTAGAGTTTACTCAAATATAATGTAAAACCAGCTCATATCTTAGCAGTCAAAGCCTTTAGAATAAGTAATAAACTCAAACAAGTTCCTTGTTGTTGTTTTTTTGTTTGTTTTTGGTAAAAACATCCAAAATATTTTTTTTTTAAATGTTGATAACACTAAAGTAACCAGTACACAGAGAGAATGTGTTAATTAGATCATTATTTTTATAAGGGTTATTTTTGCTGATTGTGGGCCTTTATGTTCATTACCTCAGTTGGAAGGTTAAGACCAGTTTTCCAGCGAACACCTCATAATTATCTCTGGGACAGTAGCTGTACTCTGGTCACCCTTCCTGACTTTGCAGAAAACAAAGAGTCATTTGGGTGATGGAACTCTCACCATGATATAAGATCATTTACTGTGAAAGGACTGGACAACAGTGGCCAGAGTATTTGGATTAAACTTTCTGGCTATGCAACCATTAATGGTGATTCTCTGAATCAGAGTAAATGGGAAGCACCTCCTACAAAAGCAAAAACCAAGCAAAAGACAAGCTGTTCTCATGCCATCAAAACCAGTTGTAGCTTTGTGTCTTTCCTCTATGTTTTTGGGACAGGACCTCTGGAGCAAGAAGTAATGAATGAGTTGAGTCACTGGCTAGGCCAGTCTGGCCCATCTGTGAAGTGATTAGAGACCAGTCTTACAGGCATCATGATTTTCAAATCATCAGGTTTCAGGTAATACCAACCATTGTGTGAATGAAAGATCTCAAATAAATGTATTAAACTATTTTTTCCCTCTCAAGGTTTTTATGAAGGGACATTTTCCATTTTAATTTTTGTTAATGCCTATGCGTGATGGCAGCTCCTTTGATATTTTGGCATTTAATAAAATATTATTAAATTAGCAGAATATGTAGCAAAACCCCCAGTTTTTCTTTTTTTAATTTATTTTAAAATGCATTCCCTCCCTTCCCAACCATTTCTAATGTTTCCTCTCCCTCTCTATTCCCTGTAGATAAGTATAAGTAAGCTAAGATGTAGGATAAGCTTTAACGTTTTATTTTAGGTAGTAAGTTTTATTTTTCTCTCCCCTCTTTGCAAATAAGTTCCCTGATATTTTGATAAGGTATAATTATTATCCCAGGTACCCCAAGCACACACATACACACTGTACCATCCACGTTAGGAACTTACCTGTGTATATGTGTAGGTGGGTTGTGAGTGTGTGCGTGTATATACATACATATATATACACACACATACACATACATATACACATACAAACACACACACGTCATGGTGTGCATGATACATGAATTAGTGATCTGTGCCTAACTTTTGGGGTGTTTAGTGTATGTGCTTGAACTGGTGATAGGTATGCATGTGCCTAGGCTGGTTTGGATGTGTATGTCCCTGAGCCGGTATTGTGTATGTGTAAATGCACCTAATTGATTTGTGTGTTTGTACATGTGCAATTGTGTCACACCCTCCTGTCTAACAGCCTGTCTAATAATACTGAGATCCTGAGAGCTGGTCTGACCCCACAGGGCAACAATTCTTCCAGATAAAAAATATTGTTTTTCAAAAACTGCAACCCCATACGATTTAATGATTACCTTTAGGTTAAGTCTGAGAGAAGATACTGAGTTGCTGTCTGAATGGGAATGAAAATTAAATCAATCATGATAATATGTTATGATGAGATTTAAGAAAGGAATATTAAAGTGGCATTTACACTGCTTTAGTTCTTTATGCTGAGCCAAAATACAAACATTTCTTGCTTGGGCAGTTTAGCTTGTGGAAGGGCTATGTCCTGAACAGAGATTTCAGTTCTACAGACACTGCATTTTTGAATTCCCAAGTCCTTCATGCCTATGAGCTAGGTCAACACACTGTATTGCCTAACAACATTGCCTGGGGTTTAGATAAGAAAGAATTTCCTCCTTAATTTTTCCAAGACAAAACTAATTCAATGCAATTCCTTGTAGTGTCAGCCTTTTATATACAATTTGATTACCTGTTGCACTAATTTGGTGATTGAATAATTTGAACCTATTGATTTCATCTTAACTGTGGCTTTAATTTAATTATCACATTGTTCTGTCTTTAATTAGCTTAGGAATATCTTAAGTGCACATTTGCTTGCTCATCCTCTTTCATAAAATCCACGACAAGCACATAGAACTAGTTTATTCAGAGGACTAGTTATGTATTTTACATAAAGCACACATTGGATAAAACACTCATTGGATATATATATATAACAGTCCTTCAAACTGGGACTCAAACCCAAGTGTTCCTCCCCTCCAACAGTGCCTTAAGAACTAGCTTGGCTAGAGAGCAATGCTAAAGCTTGCCCTCTTTAGCTGCATCTACATGAGTACAGACAGGTGGCATATGACACCTCAAGCCTGCCTGTGGCACCACACATGGAGCTATTCCCTGTTACCTTGGAGATCCTGGGGTCAGAAAACCCCAGGCTGAAAAAAAGTGGGGTAGCACATGTGGCAGCAGTATGCACTACCCAAAACTGGAGCCTGGCTAGTCAAAGCACAGTTGCTGGCCCCAGCCTCCCCTACCCCACAAGGTAAGCTGCCACAGGCCAGAGCATGCATGGCATCGGCCTTACCCAGAGATAAGCAATGGCACAAAGTATGCTGCTGGTACTTGTTCCCAGGGAAACAAATGTCCACACTCATCTGGACATGCTCTTTCTGTCCCAATGAGCTTTAATTTATTTAATGCACAGTTGAACAGTTTCAACAGGAGAGGTGGAGCCCGGAACAGGCTAAAGCCTACTGGACAGGACACTATTTAGGGGAATCAGAAATGTAGATTTGAATCTTCATATGCAGGGGAAGAAAACATAAGTGGCAAGAGAAAATATTATTTGCGGGGACTGGGCGGTGTGGGCTGCACCCGCCTAACTGACTCAGACCACCGCAAAATTAGTTTGGGGAGGCTATGACCCATTAGCCCCAGCCTTCTACTACCTATCGAAGAAAATACACCTAGGTTCTCCTGAGATACTGCACTAACTTCTAGGTTATTTTGTACAAAGACACCTCCACCTTCTCTTTATGACTTTCTAAATGAAAAGAATGATTTATCCTCCATCCAGGAAAGAAAAGGTTAAGGCGTCCGTAAGAGAGGTTCAGAGATGTGGGTCATGCATGGTCGGAGGTGCCTATGTTCCAGAGAGAGGCAGAATTTTAGATAAATTATCCTCAGTGTTTCATACAGGCCCTGCTCAGCATGCTGGCTGCCGGAAATCCACCCTAATGCATGCATTCTATGTATTTTGTAGGATGCTGAGGCATCAGGGGGCAAAAGGTCAGGAATTAAGATGCTCAGTGTTATAGTGTCTCAGTTCTTCACATTTTAGAAACTAACCAGTCTGCAAGAGTAGTAGTGAATGGGCATGTTCCCAAATGATTCAGACAATCCTATCTAATACCATTTGTCACTGTCCGCCTCTGCCCTCTACCCCAAACATTTACACTTCCAATGATAGTCAAATTAAGGCATCTTCCTGCACATGCTCAGTAAGCATCAACGCATGCTCACTACATGCTCTCTGACCTAGTCCCAGGTCTGGGATCCTAAGTCAGGCTTCTCAGATGCAGATTAGTGTATTTTATACACCCTATACATTGGCATACAATTATAGCGAAGTAATTAATAATAATTTGCATTTAAAGGTACCTTTCATTGATAAAGATGAGAGTTTTGAAAGTTTTGTAATTACCTGTATGGGTCTACATCATTGATTTGAAAGCTACAAAAAATTCTAGAAACAAGAAATTCTAAACAGTATGTAAAGATTGCACACTGTTAGTATGCTGGAGTAATTGAGAGTACAAGGCAAACATCATTAATGTACTACTCAAATGAATGAAGTCATCAGGGTTCTTGTGTTGCACAAATGAGAAAAGGTAGAAAAGGGTGTGTGGGGGTGAAGGAGGAAGAAAGAAAATCTGAAGTGAAAAATTATAGTCAATAGACATTACATGGGTGTGAAGAGAAAGGACAGCTTTTCTCTGTATGCATGCATATCTTTCCCAATGGACAAAGACATTTGCAATTTTGGTACTTGGGAGAGCACATGGATTGATTCTTCGGCAAATCTCTGTTCATGAACACTGTGTCAAAGTAAGGGGAAAAAACACATAGTTCAGTTCCCACCCATTTTTCAAGGCCCCCCAGTAATGCACCAGACACCTGGGGGGAGGGAGGATATTTTGCAGTTCCATGTATTCAAGCCTTGCAGTCTCTCAATGAAGGACTATCCTTTCCTGAACTTCCTATATAGCAGGTCTGTTCTGCTCATGGATTACTGATGCTACTTATAGTATGCAGAATCTAGGTCTACATGTGCATAAGTATTTTTCTCCTTCACAATTACCACAAAATTCAAATCTGTAAAGGGTTTTTTTTGTTTTTGTTTTGTTTTAATAACTTGATCTGATTTAAGGTAAATTATTTCCATTGAGGTACATTATTACTCCAAGAGGAAGGTCAGGGAAAGTGTGGGTCCCTTACAGAATGAGGGAGGCAACCTAGTGACAAATGATGAGGAAAAGGCTGAAGTACTCAATGTCTTTTTCACCTCAGTCCTCACAAGCAAGGTCAGCTCCCAGACTACTGTACTGGGCAGCATGGTTTGGAGAGAAGGTGAGCAGCCCTCAGTGGTGTAAGAACATGTCATGGACTATTTATAAAAGCTGGACATGTAGAAGTCCATGGGGCCAGATGCAATGCATCCGAGGGTGCTGTGGGAGTTGGCTGATGTGATTTCAGGGCTGCTGGCCATTATCTTTGAAAGCTAATGGTGATCAGGGGAGGTCCCAGACAATTGGAAAAGGGCAAACACAGTGCCCATCTTTAAGAAAGGGAAGAAGGAGAATCCAGGGAACTACAGCTAAGTCAGCTTCACCTTCATGCCCAGAAAAGATCATGGAGCAGGTCCTCAAGGAATCCACTGCTATGCGCTTGGAGGAGAAGAAGGTGATTAGGAACAGTCAGCATAGGTTCATTAAGGGCAATTCATGGATAGTAAAGGTGATCAGCTTGCGGTACCATCACCCAGCTTTCCATTGATTCTTAGGTCACTTACTATGTCATCCCCTTTGGCCAGTACCAGGTCTGGTAACACTTTACCTCTCATCGGCCGATAGACTTCTTGAGTCAGGTAGAGCTCATCCACGCATGTGAGGAAGCTTTATGACCAATCGGATTTGGCTGAGCGCTCTTCCCATGAGATGTCCAGGTAGTTAAAGTCTCCCATGATAACCATGCACTGAACACGTGCAGCCTCAGGCAGTTCCCTGGTGAATTCCTGGTCAAGCTTTTGTTTCTGGTTAGGAGGTCTGTAGTAGACTCCTACCATGATGCCCCCTTGCTACATTCCCCATGTATTTTAACCCAGAGAGACTCCAGTCATCCTTCTTGGGTGCCAATGTCAATTTCAAGGAACATGTGGCTATATAAAAGGGACATAAAAGAGGTGGGGGTGTAGCTGTCTATTTGCATGATCTCACCTGTACAGGGTATAGCCACCTACACCTGTGGCACCAGGTCTCCATTATCCCTATAAGGTTGTAGTCATTCTTGTTTATCAGGAGAACCAGTTCCTCCTGTTTATTCCCCAAGCTTCTGGCATTGGTGTACAGGCAGGTAAGTGTCCCATTGGGGGCCCCTGCCTTCCCTACAGATCATTCCGGGACTAGAGCTGGGGTGGGTTCTCTGAAGTGCTTTAGCTTTTTGGATTTACAAGGGTTGCCCAGTGGGCTTGCAGTGGCAATAATCCCCCTAGAAGGTTTAGTTTAAAGCCCCTCATAACCAAGAAGGCTAACAACATACTGGGCTGCAATAGTAGGAACATTGTCAGCAGGTCAATAATCATCATAATTGGATTATTCCAATTATTCTGTGCTGGTGAGGCCACATCTAAAGTACAGTGTCCAGTTTTGGGCCCCCCACTATAGAAAGGATGTAGACAAGTTGAGAGTCCAGTGGAGAGAAATGAAAATGGTTTGAGGGCAGAAGCACATGACTCATGGGGAGAGGTTGGAGGAAGTAGGTTTATTTAGTCTGCAGAAGAGAAGACTGAGAGGAAATTTTGTAGTGGCCTTTAGCTACCTGAAGGGTGGTTCCAAAAAGGATGGAGCTAGACTGCTCTTAGTGGTGGCAGATGACACAAAGAAGCAATGGTCTCAACTTGCAGCAATGAAGGTTTAGGTTGGATATTATGAAAAACTAACTACGAGGGTGGTGAAGCACTGGAACAAGTTACCTAGACAGGTCATGGAATTCCTAGCCTTGGAGGTTTTTAAGACCTGGCTTGACGTAGCCTTGGCTGGAATGATCTAGTTGGGAACATTTCTGCTTTGAGCAGGAGGTTGGACTTGATGGCCTCCTGAGGTCTTTTCCAACCCTAATTTTCTATGATGTAAATGAGTCATTCCAGACAAGACAAGTGATCAAATTCTGAGTTGAAAACCAAAAATTATACCATTGGTTACTGTTTTTGTTCTTTTATTACGGTATTTCAACCCTTTTCTAAGTCCCAGTATTAATAACTGAGTTCTTGTACTTGTTCATAACCTAAGAGCAGTATTTAACCTTCATATGTTCCAATGGGGTAATTTCCTATCCCAGGCACATATTTTGTGCAGTACCTTAAGGTTAATTCATTCTAAATAATTTTGTTTTCAGGACATTGTCACTGGCACCACAGTGCAAATATTCCCAAAGAATAGACAACTTAGATGAATGGTCTGCTCTCTGTGGATGAAGAACTGCCCAGAGTAACATATTACCCCAGGCATGAATGTGTTTTCCCATATGGGGTAACATCTTACCCCAGACTCATGCTAAGACATTGGGGTAACTTGTTACCCAATGCAATTTCTGTATAAATGGTAGGCCTAGACCTGTTTGGCTACTTTGTGTGGATGCATCTGAGAGGTCAGCATTCATTCACACTTCATTCATGTCCACTTGAGGTATCCACAGGAACTAATGGATGGCCATCACCCACTCTGCTTTTGCAGAAGATGTGGTAATCCCTTTTGATAACCACTTTGTTTGCAGGCTGAAAGGTCATCAAAGCACTCTTCCCTTTGCTAATAAAACAAACAAACAAAAAACCTTTGTCACACCCAAATCCAGCTCTTCCCTGTTGTCTCATGGCAAAACTCTACCTCATCTACCCCTTTCTAACATACAAGCTTGCCCTGCCTTTGTTGGAAGTGAGGACAAGGAGCAGAGGGACAGCAGAGATGAAAGAGAAACATCATACTATAATACAGCATACACTATGAATTCACCTTCAAAGTTAAGGGCTTGACACCCCTGGTGCCCCTTTTGCCTTCTCTCAATAAGCCCCTGCATGTGTGGTTTCCAAACAGCATCCACCCACATTTGGTTTGCCTGCAAAGGGTGGATGCTGGTCTCTCGCTTCTGTGCCCAGTAGGAGAGGGTGCTACCCGCGCTGCCATAGGGCAGGGTGGAATTGCTTCTGTGACAACATACGTGGACAGGTTTTTCTTTGATTGTTATTTATGTGCATTCATCAGTAATCATTTTTCTTTCTTTTTTTTTTCCTGCAGTCCAAGATGAGAAGGCAGCACATATTCAGTGCTGAAGCCTGTCTTGCACTGTCTTTGGGGATGACAACAACACATCCACTGATGAAATCTTATCCCAAGGCAGTGAGGATGCTGACATTGTTCAAGACATGGGAGATTGTTCAGAGCTAGACAATCATGTGTCTATGGAAGCTTCATCCAACTCACATGAGGAGGAGTTGTTGCCACAAGCAGAAGTGATGCCAACACTTCCAGTGGGAAAGGGAAGAGGACCAGCTCAGGGTCACTATAGGAGACTGAGGAGAGCTACAGCAGGATGTGGAGCAGAACCACTGTCATCACCCTCAGGAAAAAAATTGCAGATGATGACACCTTTAGGGGAAGGAATGGCAGAGTGTGGGGAAAAAAGTCTACAGCTAACGCATCAGAAAACAACCAAGGACATAATCCATGAAAGTTCTGGGCCAACAATAAAAGGAATGAAGACAGTGGTGGAAATGTTCCACATGTTTCTGTCACAAGATGTCCTGATTGTTATCATAAGAGAAACAAACAAAGAGGCAAAAATAAAATTCAAGGAATAGAATGATAGCCATACTGAAAATAGAAAGGAACAGAAAAAGTTGGAAGAAACAGGGATGAAAGCCTACATTGGATTCATACTGCTGAGTGGTCATGAGTTACTGGAGGGGTTGGGGGAGCAATGCACCAAGTGTCTTTGCTTTCATACCACCATGAGTTTAAAATGATTCCGTCAAATCAACAACTACCTGCGATTTGACAACAAAAACTGACATGTGGGGAAAGTAGAGCTGTGGACAAGCTTGCTGCTGCAGAGATATTTGTAAACAATTTCTGGAGCAGCTGAGGAAATGGTATATTCCAGCAATACACCCGAGCAGCTCATTGCATTCAGGGGTTGCTTTTCATTCAGACAATATATACCCGGCAAGCCTTCCAAATATGGCTTGAAAATTTCATGGTGCTGTGATTTGGTGGTGCTGTGGGCAAGCAACCAAAAGCTTCACATCAAGGTAATCTTGGTAACCAGATTGTTGAAAAACTGGTTCATACCTGGTACAAGATGGAAAGGAATATTGTGGGTGACAATTTCTTCACAAGTATTGACCTGGCAGAAAGACTGCTACAGCAGGATTTGACCTATGTGGGTATGATTCAGAAAAAAAAACTAATATCCCAAATGAAATGCAAAAATATTGAAGAAGGGAAACTTTTTCATCCATTTATGCTTTTGATCGGGAACTTACCCTAGTTTCCTTTGTTCCAAAGAAGTCCAAAGTTGTGCTGTTGATCTCAAGCTTGCACCATGACCTGTCAGTGGGTGCAGAGCAAAGAAAGCCAGACATCATCTATGACTACAATAAAAACAAGGGTGGGGTGAATAACCTTGAACACTTAGTCCGTATGACCACCTGCAGACAGAGAATCAACAGGTGGCCAATGACACTATTTTTCAATATACTGGATGTGGCTGCCACTGCCAGCCTCATCATTTGGCTAGGCCACAGCACAACCTGGAAGCAAAGGTTACATTTAAGAAGATGGTGATTTTTTTTGTGGGAGCTTGGAGAAGTTGATTGATGGACAAATAAAATGAAGAATGATGGATACACGTAATCTGTCTAAGTCTGTCAAGTCTGGTATGACTGCCCTAAATTATGAATTGCCACAATGCACCCCCAATAGAACCTTCTGCAAGCATGAGTGGACGTTGTGCTTTTTGGCCAAGGACAGATGACTGCAAAACCCTGGACACAATGCAAAGATAATAAATGATTTGCTTGTGCACAGTACAATGCATCGCTGCTGGTTTGTGAAGAATGCAATATTTAGTTAAAACAAGAAATGTTTTTGGAAGTAATTGTTAGTTTGAAAACAGTGTGAACCACAGACTTAGCAAATTTTTCATTCTCGTTTTGAAACTCTTAACAAAGTTTAAATTTTGTTCATGGCTTTAGTTGAATAATATTTTCATTCAAATAATCATAAATACTCTTTGAAGGAATCTGTATGTTTAATAAATAGGTTTTGGAACATTTATACTGTTGTCACTGGTTCCGTTTTGTTCATGCGGGTGGGGTAACAAGTTACCCCATGAGAACAACAATAGTGATTTTATGAGAATGGATGAAGCTAAGGCAGATTGCTATTACCCACATCTACTTTCAAATCTGCCTACCAGGTATTGTTTTTATAAACCATTGATCGTGTCATACTGTGGTCAGTCATTTGTCTAGACTTTGTACGTCTAGACAAATCAAATGTAAAATGCTTGATACAAATCCAAAAGGAGACATTTATTTAAAATATGGTCTGAAAAAAAGGAGGATTGAGAATAAATATTTATTGTGTTTGGAGGAGGCTTTAAATATGACAATGTGTATTTTATTTTTCTTTATAACTATTCTATATGACTATTAAATTCTTACATTGTGATTTAATCTATTTGTCCTCGTGTTTTTTATGAGAACCAAAAAACAGGTCTGGTCTTTTCTGGGCCTGGCCAATGATTACCAGAAACTAATCCTTCATTTTTCCAAGGTGGTAACTCCACTCATTGGTTTAATAAAGGGCATGTGAGGGCAAAAAGACGGACACAAGGGGCTCAAGGGGCCTTCAAAAACATCAAGTAAGCACTGCAGAGAGCCCATGCTCTTTACACCCGATTTCAGTAAGCTATTCATCTTGGAAGTTTATGCCTCAGGAACTGCTCTAGGGACTGTGCCAACACAGGGTGTTGATAGTGAAAATAGACCTGTGGCATATACGATTCAAAGACCCCTGGACCATGAAACCTGTTATGACATCAGGGTGCATAAGTGTTTAGACATCAGGTGAGGCATGGAACTCTTTTGATACTATTAAGCCATGAATTAATGCTCATTACTGACCACACACCTGTCAAGTGACTACAGCCCAGCAAATCCATTAATACACAGATTATGAGATGGGCATTAGCGTTGTAGCCATACCATTTTAAAATAGAATACTGGCTAGGAAGGAAGAATGTAGTAGAGGACTTCCTCCCCTACCAACATGAACTGGACAGTACCCCAGGAAATCCAAAGAGTTACAAAGTTGTATGCTCACATGGGGAAGCCCAAAAATAAGTGAAAGAGACAGGGGTACTCGCAGCTTAAGGAGGGGATATGTAATAGTGAGGGGGGTAGGAGAAGGGAGGCCCACCCTTACCTGTGTGGTGGCATAAGTCCTCCCCAGCAGCTGCCAATTCATCCAGAGTACTGAGTGCCACAAAACTGGCCTTGCTATTCATGCCACATGGCACAGAATCAAAAGCCAGAGACACCTGGCCACCAATGGAGGAAGCCCTAGTCAGGAATGAAAGTTCCTTTGACGAGGGGATAGAGCAGGGGGACTCTCCTGTTCTTGGTTTCCAAGAGCCCTCCTGCAATTTACCCAACCTGTGTTCCTTAAGGAAGATGAGCAGCAGCTGGTCAGAGAGTGCTGTCCCCGACTGGCTGGAATCCTCAGACGGCAGATATAAGATGAGGGAAGTGAAGAGAAGGGGCCCTGGATGACAGACTACAGGACCCATGCTGGAAGCAGGTAAGAGACAGCCAAGCAGCTCATGTTTCTTTATTTTCATGGAGGATAGACATCAGGGATCCCCAGTTTGAAGCCAGGGACTCTCAAGTAAGGGTCTTCCCAAGCCAGTTTAGTGAGCCAGTGCTGAGCAGATACTATGACCATACTTGGGTTCTTGTTGTGGTTGGTCATATGGAGGCCTAAAGCGATAGAATATGGGGTGGAGGAGCTCCCAATCTGGACCCTGTAAAGGTCATGTCAGTGGGCCTTTGGGGACAAGAAAAAGCCTAACAGAGATACCTAAGCTGGTTGAAGTATCGCCTGTTGCAGAGGCCAATTCTCCTTTTTCTTTTCCATCAAAGTCATGGTGAGCAAGGGCCTCAGTAAGAAATGGGCCTCCCTTAGGGGGGGACAGTCTGAACAGAGGCTGTGCCCCAGGCTGGATTTTGTCACACATAGAAAGACCTGCTAACATCTTGGATTCTTCACATTTCATTTTTATATCAGAGCACAGGTTGAAGATATCTGTAGGAATATGCAAAGATTACCTTCTCATAGTAACAGAGGTCATATTTCAGTGCTACTAAGTTATGAGCAGTAGCTCATACTTTGCAGTTTACCAAAAGCTGCCACTTGTCTACTTCCATGACATAGCCTGAGCATATTGAGCAATGTTTCAAAATATCTCCTGGTAATTCCTGTTAAGAAGGACTTGAATAGTGGTAATATGAATTGACCTTTAGAGGTACTTATTTGTGGAACCCCAAAGGAATTACTTCTCCCTTTCAGCAGATTACAGGAGATGTCAGCCTGTCTCAATGGACCAAGTTCAGGGTGGACATATTTTTCTTGTTCTTTCAGTCCAACTGGTGAGGACCTGGCTTCTAAGCAAGTACATTAGAAACTGTTGCATCTTGCACTAGCTTTGCTAGTCACTTGCAGCTAAGAGACCCACCTAAGAGACCCACAAGATAGTATATAGATGCTGAAAACAGAAACTCACAGTTCAGGTACTTGGAAGAATGAAATGTAATAGCCAAAATGTGAACTATTTTGGACCATGCTGGGGGCTCTCTATTTTGATGGTATTATTGCTATCGTTATTTGATTTGTATTACAGTAACCCACTCACAGGCCTCTACTTGGCTTCAGACTGTAAAAATACAGACTAAGGTGCTTCCTTTGATGGAGGTGTTTATAATCTTAAAAAGGCAGATATATATTGAAGAAATGAAGACTATCATCCTCATTTTGCAGAACAGCGTGTGTGTGGGTGCATGTATACATATATGGAGGCAGAAACGACACTAAGTTACATGTGTACATATATACAAAATATAGTATTGTATATATGATAGTATAATATATGAGCTTCTTCAATTTGGGGGGGAGGCGGGGGGACTGAAGATTTTATGAAGTTCACTATGGCCCTCTCCAGTCATTTTTTTCACCTGAAAAGCCCTTGGATTTGACTGTTCTGCATGCTATAGAACATCCGAAGATAGATGCTTTGTATTTAAACTATATTAATCTCTCTAAAATCTGATGACATTAAACATATACTGTTATAAACTCCAGACATTTCAATGGGGCTCTTAAATGCAATGTGGCTAATAACCATATACAGTTACAGAAATCTATTCAAAATTTAAAGCAACATTAAAATTTTCATGACTTTTGCTAGTGTTTTAAATGTAGCAGTTAATACTGGAATGAGTTTCAAGTCTGTGAGGCTATTGCACACTGCAGAATTTTAAAGATGCCGATGGAAAAAAAATGCTATCAGATATGTCCTTGGAATGAAATCACACTAGTGAGAGAGACATGGAGCCTTGCACTACAGTAAGTTCTGTTATTAGAAGTGAATATTTGGAGGCAAAGGTAGCCCTACTGAAGTGACTTCAAAGATGTGTGGTCAAAGAGAAAACATGTTGGAGGAACAGCAGTGCTTCCCCTGAGAGAAATTATGACAATTTTTGCTTATCATTTCTAGACTGCGTATGGGTACACAAGTCAAATAAAACAATAAGAAGGCCGGTGGGGGGAAGGTTTGTTGTTGTGCTAAAGGACAGAATGAGTCAAGAGGAAATAAACCACAATCAGGATAAATTGCCCTTCTGGGTCTTATTATAAATGCTACCATTAGCCAATCTGATTTTGACAGGGATGCTAGTTAGTTACCTCAATAAGCTTGGTGTAGTTTCCAGCTAATCAAAGTGTTATTAGCCAGTCAGATCTCGCAGATTCACAGAGGTCTTTCTCTTTTATGGAGGATGTAAACATGACTCATACAGGCTGTATACAATCAACTGATTAACCAGTTTCCCCAGTGGTGATATTTGTAGATTTGCTAAGGTCATTGATATTACCAGTTCTAAAAGCTATGGATGTTTGTTGTAGCACTTAATTAGTGCGGCACTAGAGCACTCCAGACTACATTTTATGTAGGCAGTTAATTTTATTTTGTAGTTCCTCCATGACCATGTGTTAAGGTGAACTGCAGTTCCTTTTCAGCTCTGTACCAGATTGCTCCTATCACTTTAAAAGGATCCAACATATTTCAAAATAGGGAGGGATATAAAAATGTTGATAAAATGTTCAAAACTTTCCTTTACAAAACATGTTGTTGTCCTGAGGCTTGGGATAATATGGATTCTCTCTTTCTCATTCTCTCCACCCTCACCTCAAACCAAAAGGCTTTATTATAAAAAAATAAGCAGCGGCGAACAAATTGGTAATCATATGCTAAGATACTAATGTTACCACATTTCCAGCTGTTGCACCCAGGGAGGGGCAGGTGTATGACTGGGGGGGGGCACTGATATAGCAGTGCCCTGCCCCTACCCATTCAGTTGTTCCTCACTCCCAAGCCACCCCCCCAATGCCCTTCATTCAGAAGCCTCAGTCCCCGCCAGCTCTGCCAGTGCCCTTCGTTCCTAACCTGCACCCCCCACTATTCTTACCTCTCCCCACTCCATTTAAATCCAAGGATATAATCACTAACCAGCTTCAATGAGTTAAAAGCCAGGACTATGATTCAGTCAATAGTTAAGCACACGCCTACATTTAAACACGTATGTTAGTACAATGAATGCAACTTGTGCTAAAGTATGTTGCTGAATTGAGGCCACCTTTTCTAATGCCAATTTCTTGGAGAAAGGGGAAGCAGTTTAGTGATGAAGGGGCTAGGTGGATCAAGTGGACTTCATTAAAGGAGATAGGGTATCGATATCTTTGGATCAAAACTGACAGGGATCATTAGGCTGTTTAAAAAAAAACAGGCAAAAGAGATTTGAGAAGGATTTTCTGGCTTAGTTCTAATGTGGCATATGCTTTAAGAGGAGATATTCTGTAATGAAAGGTGAAGAATATGAAATACATTATGAATTCTGGAGTAGATTGTCATTAGATAACTTTGAAGTAAAAAGCTTATTAGGACTGTAAAAAAAAGATTAGACATTTATAAAAATGAGAACATTTACATTTATATCAGGTAGGATAAAAAAAAGAAAGGGTGTAACCCTTCATGCTTCAAGAAACATGCCAACCTTTAATTGATGAGGAGGCCAATAAAGAACAGTAATTTCTATTATTGTCTACTATTTGGATTTTTTTTGCCTTTCTTTGAATTATGTGGCACTGGCCATTGGCAAAAGTAGACTAGAATATACTGATCATTGATATGATCTGGTCAAAAATTTGCTTACAAATTCAAGGACTAAAGGAAATAAAAAAGAGCTAGATAATCATTTAATGATGGAATACATGAAGGTGTGAGCATGGATTTTACTTGGAAGGATGATGGCCTTAGCTAGAATAAAAGTGCGGTTGAGTACAATATTTAAAAAAGAAAAAGTAACAGGTTACAGAATTTGAAAAATGTGAAAATCTCCCCCCCCCCAACATTTGTGTGTTTTGTGTATGATTTTCAAATGATCATACTCCACCAGATGAAAAGAACTCTAATTCATATGGAAAAACCCAATGTAATAATCATCTTTGAATACAGTGTTGAACCATTCTACAGTACTTACCAGTATATTCTGACTTTAATCATTTTGACCATTCTATATAATTTTAATCAGTAGAAGGGATATTTTGAAGTTATACAATTCTGAAGACATTATGAAAGCGCTTTGAAAGCTATAAGTTTTCAAAATTTTTTTATAAAATAAGAGTTCTTCATAAAGACTTTTTTTCTTCAAAATGTAAATTTTAGAACTTGATTCAAAATGTTTTGAAAAATGTATAATACCTAGTATTGATGAAATATTGAAATCTTAGCCCAGTGGAGGAAATGAAAATGGTGACGGGGCTAAACACATGACTTCTGAGGACAGGCTGAGGGAACTGGTCTAATTTAGTTTGGAGAAGAGAAGACTGAGAGGAGATCTGATATCAGTCTTTAGCTACCTAAAGGGTGGTTCCAGGGAGGCTGGAGTCAGACTGTTTTAAGTGGTAGCAGATGACAGAACAAGGAACAATGGTCTCAAGTGCAGCAAGGGAAGTTTAGGTTGGATATTAGGAAAAACTTTCTTACTTAGAGGGTGGTAAAACACTGGAATGGGTTACCTACAGGTGGTGGGATCTCCATCCTTCAAGGTTTTTAAGGCCCAGCTCAACCAAACCCTGGCTGGAATGATCTAGTTGGGGATGGTCCTGCTTTGAGCAGGGGGTTGAACTAAATGATCTCCTGAGGTCCCTTCCATCCTTAATTTTCTATGATTCCACAAATTATTAAGCCATATAGGTGCAGATTTCCATATCTATCAGAGAATATATTTATATATGATTCACAGTGTCAATTTTTGACATAGTTACATTCCTTAACTCCAGAGATACCATTTGGGAATCAAGAGTTCCTTAACTCCAGAGAAGCATTTGCAAACACATCCATACAGCATTTCAGAATGGCTAATTAGCTCATCTACACTGAATGAAAGTGGTAATTAATTCATTCTCAAACTACTTAGCCCACCTACAACTACACTTCTAGGTTGAGGCCATCCCCTGGAGCAATGTAGATTAGGGGTCAGCAAGGCTTTCTGGCACAGGGAAGGGAGCGGGTGCCATAGTGCACAGGTTTAGGTAGGAAGATGGTATGTGTTAGGACTTGGCTGCCACCACCACATCTCCCTGTTGCTCATCTACACTGTGGCTCATAGAAATCATTACTGTGTTGGAACCTGTTCCACCAGCCTGCATCATGGCACAGGCAGGGCTTTCCTTCTGGCAGAGCCCCAGGGAGCCACCTGCAGTGCCGTGCAGGGAGGATTTCCCTCTGCCAGAGCCCTAGCTTTCATCTTAAGCACACCTCAAGATCCATTGTTTAGAGCCAGGCTCTACAGTACTCTTATCTGCTTTACTCCTTAAGGATCTGGACCAGGGATTTCTACACTTACTATCCAATCCTAGAACTTTAGCCACTCAAATGAACAAACTCAGGCACTGCTACAATGTCAACCCTAAGACAAGGACAATGGAATGCCTCTGGTAGTTACTTACAAACCACAGTTTAAAAACCTTAGACACATAATGAATGACTTTTCAAGGTATCCTGGGGAAGAGCACAAACATGTCTTGGTTTACACACAGCCCCCAAACTAAAATAGTGTTTCTCCAGCAAGAGCCTACTTAATTCTAGTTCTCACAAAGGCACCATACCCTGCTCCAGAGCGAGGTATCAGCTGTGCCCCATATCAACGCAGAACACAATAATCACTATGTGGAAGAATGAATGAACACTGATTTGAAATCAATTCCAGAAAGACATGCAAGCCTGTGACAGAATACTTTAACCTCCCTAGCCAGACCATCACTGCCCTCAGAGAAGCAGCTCTTAATTGACAAAACTTAAACAAACTGGAACAGAAAACTGTGGAACAGGAACTCATCCACAGAGTAGATTATGTTAAGTATGGTCTAAATCAAGATTTTTATCCCATTATTTGGATTATTTTTTATAAGATCTGTACCCTTCAGTAGGTTAAGTGCTTTTTCTTTTTTCTAACCATCTTACCTCTGCCAGCAGTGCTCCCTCCTTTTTCCTCTCCTTTTCCTACATTTGTATTCTAATGACTGCTTTCTATTTCAAAGTTCTGCTTCTTGCACTCCCTTCATAGAGTCTGCTGAAGGAACTGCTGCTTATAAAAATCTTATGAATCTCTGATTTAGCAGTCTGTGGGTGTGTCTACATGTACAATTGGTGTACACAGCTAAACTCTGGAGCTTATTGCTTTTCCTCCCACATGTGCCTTTTGGATGTGCATCTGGAAGCAATTAACTCTTGAGCAATCAGATTTTGAGTTTATTCATGTGCATTTAGTGTATAGATAGACTATTATAAGATATTCAGTCTACATTGCTTTCTTAGATCACATGCAAGCCTTTGACTCCATCACCCGGGAAGCACTGTGGAGGATCCTACTGAAGTATGGATGAACACCAAAATTCACCACCATTCTTTGTCTGCTTCATAATGGTATGCCAGTGGCAATTCTCAATAATGGATCTATCACAGATTCCTTTCAGGTTAAGGTGGGAGCTAAGCAAGGCTGCTCATTGCTGCAACACTCGTCTCGATATTCCTTACTTTGATGTTACATTTGACAACCAACAAGCTTCCAGTTGATGTGGAGTTAAACTACTAAATTGATGGTAAACTGTTTAATCTCAGATGATTCTGAGACAAAATCAAGACCATCCCAACCTCCAATATGCTGATGATGCTGTAGCATGTGCTCACTTGGAAGCAAAACTTCAGACAACTGTCTGTCTTTACCAAGGCATACAAGGAAGTGGGACTGATACTTCACATTCAGAAGACTAAGGTCCTCCACCCGCAAACTCTTAATTAACTGTCCCAACTCTGGTAAATCAGCTTTATGGTAAGTATTATCCATACCTTAGAAGCCATCTTTCACAGAAGACTGGCTTCAGTGAAGAAATTCAACATAGCCTAAAATGTGCAAGTAAGTTCTGCCTTCAGACCTCTGAAGAAACAGGTGTCTGAAGATCATGGCAAGCTCCTGATTTATTAAGCAGTTGTGAGCCACATGTTACTGTATAGACCTGAAATGTGGAAAACATACAGAAGACATCTGAAGCTTCTGGAAAGGTACTATGAATGTTGCCTGTAGATAATCTTTCAAATCCAGTGGGAAGACAGATGCTCCAATGTTAGTACCCTCTTGCGAGAAAACACCACAAGCATAGAGGCAATGATTATCTGACATGAACTTTGCTGGGCTGGCCACCTCATCCAGGTCTCTGACTCCAGATTCCCAAAGCCAGTTTTATTTTCCCAGTTCATCCAAGGCATATGCCTCAAGAGGATGAAACAACATTCTTCCAGGACATCCTCAAAACCAGCTTGAAAAAATGCAACATCAGCTCATGACAGACAATTGCCTAGGACCACCATAAATAGAGGAAAAGTCTACTGCAAGGTTCTCCAAACTTTGAAAATGTATAACAACAGCAGGAAACAAAAAAGCAGGAGTGGCAGAAACAGCATGTTGTGAACCAAATCAAGAATCCAGAGTCACCCACTCCACACAGAATCATGTGCAACACAGTCTGTTAATCCTAGATAGGCCTTGTCAGCCCATCTTCAGACCCATACATAAAACAGTCATGGAAGACAATCAACCTTGATTGCAAGGGATTACTGATGATGAGACTATTATAAGATATTCGATATTAAGGGATATCAGTAGTTGTTTATTTGGTGACTATGAGAACTATTGCATGATTTTCTTGTCTAGCATAGATCTCACAAGATGTTTAGACAAACTTTCAGTGAGTAGAACCTGTCCTGGGTTAACATCTTATATTGGATTAAGTTTATAATGGTGTTTTGAAACCAGACAACATACAGTTATCTAGCAAATTTTACATAGTTGCCAAATGCCTCCTTCATTAGGAATGTCCTTTGGGCATGTCCCGGTGAGTGCATACATGTGGCTTGTGGCCCCTCAAAGCAGAGATCCCACTGTCAAAAAGAACTGCCACTGAAAAAGTAATGTGCAGTGCATGCGGTAGCAGCATGCGCTGTCAGAAAGGGAGCCTGGCAGATCAGAGCGATGCTTTGCCTGCCAGCCAGGTTCCAAGTGGCAAGCTCAGTGCTGTTGCTGCCTGAGGAGGTCCCCAGGACTCCAGGTAAAGCTGCTGGGGTCAGCACAGGTGCTGGTCCCAACCTCCTCTACCTCATGCAGTTCACTTTGCTGCACAGCAGAGCGTGCATGCAGGGGCATGCTGGGGGACAAATAGCAAAGCTGCACAAATATGTGCTTCTGCTATTTGTCCTGCAGGAAATGTGTGCTCCTGCATATGCATGCTCATCAGGTCACACCCTTTCTCTCTAATTGGAATTATGCCTAACTTTTTAAAAAGCTTATTCACAACCTATTTCCATCTTTAGGGTTCTGCATACCTTTGTAAACATGGATTATCATTCAAACCATGTGAAAAATGATAAGGTAAATTTAAGCAATAAAGATGTATGTAACTTTGTTGTTGACAGAAAAGAGAATGAAATCAAAGAAAAGATCTGCACTGACTAAAGCAAAATACTAATTTATGTGTAATCTTTATCAATATACATTTCTTCAGTGTGTGTGTCTGTGCATGGCAGTGGGTATAGGTTATATGGAGAAATCAATCCAGTTAAGCTGTTAGGCTGTTAATCTGTTTTGTTATTGACAGATAATGCCTGTGCATTCCTAGATGTCTCCACTGTTTAACACATCTGCTCATTACAAGCTGATGCAAACTGGCAGGCAAAATTAACTTGTGCCAATCTTAAATCTCCATGCTGGGGGGAAACATGGAATCTTGGGTAATTTTGTACTTTCGCTAGTGGGTTGGTACTGTCATAGATGAAGATCATACTCCTCTAGACGCTAATGATTGGAGGCCCTTAGTCCTAATCATCCTACCATGCATGGAAAAGACCACAGGCTGATAAAAAGATAATATTCTGGAAAAGACCTTCAGAACATGCTCCTTGTGAAAAGCATTATGCAACCCTAGAACACAGGAGGAAGAGTGTTAAATGGCTTATAGAAAGGTTATGATTAAATATATGAGCTAAAGAGTCATCGAGACAGATATAAAAAGGGCCTGACATAGGAGCACCATGAAAACCAAGGTCACCCATGTCTGTAAGTGTATTATAGGGAATAAGGTGCTACTCAATATGAAGAAGGGTATCAGAATCTGATTTTAGGATAGCAATAGTTATGTGTATGGCAACAGTACCCTGTATGCCAGTGTACATAAGAACAGAGCACACATAATAGAAAAGAAATAGAGTTTTGGAAGGGGAAAAATTATATTTTAAAGCCACAACTTACTGGTACTGTTATAAAGTGTAACTGGACTTACTGGCCTAGTTCTTTCACCAGTGAGTCACGGTTAGCCATGCTGACAAAATAAGGTAATTAGGAGGAATCATCTTGTGGCTGTAGGACTTGGCTTGAATTTCTGAGATCAGTGTTCAAGTCCCAGTTCTACCACAGATTTCCTATATGACATTTTGACAAGTCACTTAATTGATCATTGTGTTAATTTTTCCTTTGTGAAAGAGAGATGGTAAAATTTCTAACTCACAGGAATGTAGACTATCCATACATTCTCGGATTTCTGTCAGTTCCTATAATAATAGGAGATGCATTAGGAACTAAACAAATAATATGGTGTTTACTTATATGAAAGAACTCCTGGTGACTCTGCAGATATGACATTTTAGTGTAGCTGGCAGAAAAGGGAAAACCCCATGCAAACTTATGCCAGATAGTTTGATATCTAAATGCAGGTTTAGCATCAAATAACAAATAGAAGCAGAAGAGAGAGAAAGAATGGGATACATTAAATGACAGATGACAGAAAACCTGACAGTGGCTGCTATTTGAGGGGAAATGGAGCGCTTATAAAACAAAGACATGTTGTGCTGTTCAGGCCGAACAGAATGGAACAAAGTATCAGTGACAAAGAATAATCTGTTCAATTAATACAGTGAGATTGTCCAGTGGAACTGGGAAGATGGCCTTTGATGAAAAAGAGGTGAAGAGGTAGGTCCATTAAGCAGTAAGTGTCAAAAATTAAAAGGAAATGCATATTAACGTATCACAAAATAATTAGAGCATCACCCTAGGGATTAGAGAATGGGGAGGGATCTGTGATATTTTAGTCACTGTACATACTACTTCTAGCAACATTAGTATAAAATGATTCATATATGAAAGGAAGAGCCAATAGTGTCTCATTTTCTTTCTTTCAAGCCTGTATGTTTAACTACTTGTTAAAATGATTATTTCTACTAAAAATACTAAAGGTAAAATATAGCACACATTTCTAGTCAGTACAGCATGGAATCCCACTTGTATGACATTCTGGAAGGATTCAGAGTTGAAATTAAAGATTCACTTTAAAACACTTCTGAAGAGATATGTCATTAATGATGGCATAAAAAGTAAGCCTTTTTTAAAAAATACAAAAGGACATCAAATAATATTTTACTGCTACTGAACATATGAAAGATTTTGTAGGCTGGCACAATATTTTTTTCTCAGATACCTTTAAAAACAAAGTCAAACCATGGAAAAAAATAGCTGGAAAAATGGTCTAATTTTGCTGCAAAATGTCACCTTGTATAACTGCCTTGCTTTGTGTTTTACAACATATCCAACAAAGTAATGATTTTGCTTCTAGAAATGACAAGAGTTCTACCCCCAGAAAATTATTTTGCTGTAAATTTTCAGGAAGCTTCTTATTGAAATTCACACAGAACTAAAGCTTATTTTTAATACAGAGCTGGTTGTTGAGTGCACTTCATTTTTACACTTGTGCTCAGTGTCCAGAGCTACAGTATAACTCTGCCTGTCTAAAATTTGATTAGCAGAAAAGGAATACATTAAAATTCCAGGCCTCCTCCTCCCCTTCAGGCACACAATATATGGATTATGCAGAGAGCATTTTGCATGAACAAACTGAAGAAATATACCCCATGGGTGATAGGCTTGCATCTTACTGATGATAGAGGTTTATACCAACTTATCACAAAGTACAGGCATAGGACCCAATGTTAAATCACTTATACTAGTACAAACAGGAGTAATTCTTGGTATAGGAAAGAAAATAATCAGACTAAAAGAAACATTCAAAACTGAAGTGCCCAGGTGTGTTAAACGAGTTGTTTTGAATCATTCTGTACCACGTAGAGACTCAGTTAAAAATATTACAAGCATCTATTATTTGTACCTGAAGCCAGGTAAAACATGTCATTGACTGATGTTGACTTTGGTTTCTGAGATTAAAAGCAGGCTAAAACAAAACTCAGGATGTTTACTCATGCATACTGTGGCCAACATAAAATAAAAGGACTCGGGTAAAAACTGTGCATTAAGCTATCACAATTTATCACACCTGAAGAATGTTACAATGATTCTTTTTATATTTGCATTTCTTTTTCCTTTGCTTTTCAATTGCTACCATCCAGTTCTTCCTTGAACTTTTTCTTTTAGATATAAGCTAATTTAAAAAAATCTTATAAGACTAATTCCATATTTAATAAAGTACAGAACTACTAGACTTAGACATTAATTTAGGCTACCTGTAAATCACAGTATTTTTTTTAAACCTGCACTCTTGACAGTTTACCTTTTTAACACTGACCATCTGGCTAGTGAAATCTATGTTAATGACACATAGTGAACTCAGTCATGGCATGTATCCATCATGCAATGACATAACACACCCACAAATCAAATCTTTCCACCTAAATGATAATGCTGTCCATCTTTATTAACATCACTGACAAAACTGGAGTGTTCAGCGTTAACCACCAATTTCATTAGTGTCCATCATTCTGACGAAATTGCAATTGGAATGCTAAATGAGTTACTCATGGATGCTTTGAGAAGTCATTTAAATTAGAATGCAAGGATGTTTGCTTATAATGGTACCCTGTCTAAAATCTAGTCTACTGTGTGTGTGTGTGTGTGTGTATATATATATATATATATATGCAGTAAGAATTAAACAAAAGGCACACAAGGTCATCAATCAACCTCTCATTCTATGCTATCACCCAGCTATTGCTATTTATCCCCTATGTCCTTTTAAAATTCAACAGTCAAATGAATTATAAGGATTAAATACATATGACATAATTCTTTAGTAAATACAAATTACATAGTCAAAATTCTGTCATCAAAGGACATGCTAAATGAAGTGAAATACAATACATTAAACATAAATAATAATAAAAATCTGGTTAAATCAGTTATCACTTAACATTCACAGAAAAGAATTACCATGCAAATAGTATACTTTTGTATAGTAATAATGGGCAGCAATGTTCACATAGGCATTCAGGTTCCAGTCCCTAAAGCTGTGATTTTGGCTGAGACTTGGAGAAAACATGATGATGGGTAGGATATGAAAAAGTTTTATAGGCAGGATTTAACAGTAGGATGACATTAATCACAAGTAGCAAACTCATGATTAAATTATGCAGATCATCCCAAATGAGTGCCAATAAAACCTTTATACAGCTGTGTACCACTGAGTACTTTAAATATGCCACATGTTCATCAGGGAGGAAAGGGAACCTAAGAAGTATGTTATACATTTTATGGGTACTTGTTTTATCACTTCCACTGTAAAGCCAGAGTCTGTAACAGGTTTATTTTTCTATCTATATTTGCACTGATGAATACCTGGTGCTGTAAAGAGTCTTACTGGAATTCTGAAATATGCCCATTACTACCAACAGTTCATTTGTATAGGTTTGTGACGGAAATATTTTTATTTTTTTGGCCACATATAGATGTTCAGTTTCTATCAGGTGAATCACTCACCTCCCAGGGGACTACAAAAGTGTTCAGATGTCCAAGCTCTTTCTTCAGGAGTAAAAATGGCTGCTGTAGGAGAAAAATTACTCAGGAACACTGAATGTTAAATTGTTCCCCGGTGAATTTATCTTGGAAGACTGGACATTTGCACACTTTTTCCACAGCTTAACTCTTCTTGGAGATCAAAAGGAGTGGAGTCAGGGGAAAGGCTCCCATGCCTTCCCAAGGCCAGAATCACCTCAATTTAGAGAATATGTAGGGGGAAGCTGCTTACCCCCCATAGGTGGGAGGGGAGGGAAGGAGTAGCCTCAGCCTCTTTCTCAGGGCCTCATTACACTTGCAGCAGTTTCAAATTATTGGAATGCTGTGATATCTTAATAGGTATTATAATAATATCATATGTTCACTTGCAACAGGTGCAAATAATTGGAATATAGTGACCTATTCAAGTTAATACTAGTTTGAAGATACCTGAAAAGGAACAACTTTCCAAAGCCAGGGCCAAAGGCAGGAAGCACTGCCCCTCTCTTCTTCCCCTTGTCCCACTCCCTGCTTAGCTGAGCAGCAGGAGTGGCAGGCCAAGCTTACAAGTCTGGCTCTTGGCTTTCCCAGCTTCCTGTTGCCTGCCCCTGCTGCTCTGCTGAGCAGTGCGGGCAGTGACTTAAAAGTCAATGTTGCTGGCAGCTGGGCCTACAAACCCAGGTCTAAGCTACACCAGCTTCCCCTTGCATCTCCTCAGAGGTCAGTTTAGCAGTGATGCTGGGATGCAGAGACTTCCCCAATTCCAGTTCCTAGTCCCACTGGCTTCCCCTTGCTGCCTAACTGACCCAGAGTAAAAAGGGCAAGGCAAGCTGCTGTGCCACAGCAGCAAGGCTTGAGAACCTTGACACCTTGGTGAAATGTTCCCACTTCACCCCACACTTCTTTCAGTCAGCTTCAAGCAGTGCAGGGGAAGACAGGCTACAAGGAGTCTCTTCCTTGCCTCTGTGCTCTACTGGGTTAGCCCTGAGGAGTGCAAAGGGTAGGGCTATTCTCTTTGTGGTGTAGAACTGAGATGGTTCCTACCATTAGAAAATGCCCCTCTTGCCATACCAGCTGATTGGCAGGATGGAGGTTCATTATTCTGAGGCCCAAAACCTTCCCAGCTATGACAGCTTTTGAGTAGCAGCCAACTGCCACTTGAAGCATCTTTCCTTCTCAGAAAAGGGAGAGGACTGATGGGTGTGGTTCTGGGAATAGGCCCCTCATGCTTCCAGCTGAATAACTTGCCTGTGAAGCTCTTCAGCTTTGAGGAAGGAGGAATGTCTGTGAAGTCCATTTCCCAGCCTATTTTTCTACCAGAATAAATTTCTTCTGTTAGAAATGAATGTCTGTATGCATCTTTTAAAACAGCCACCTAAAACCTGACAATAACTTCCTACAGTACAAAAAGAACCCCCCTGTGCCTGTGCAATCCTGGTGTTTATCTACCACCCCAAACTTGAACCTATAAGAAGAATCATCAAACAACTATGGCCCATACTCAATAAAGATCAGACTTTGAGAGAAATATTCCCAGCCCCTCCCCTCCCGGCTTTCAAATAACCTATCCTTGCCCAGCTCAACATCAGAAGCCAACTTCCTACTGTTCAACTAACATCAAATGGGACACAGGTGCAAAACCAATGCATCTCCACTGCTACAATCAACACCTGTCCCCACAATTAAGTCATCAGAAGTCATGGATCCTACAAATACCAGTCCCAAAAATGTGGTTTATCTGATCCATTGCACAAAATGTCTTCATGTTAGCTATGTGGGGGCATATCTACACAAGATGCTATGGCACAGTAGCAATAAGCTACTGCGCTGTACCTCATTGCTACCATGTGGTAGCATTGCTGGCCACCAACCATGACATGACACTAATGCACAGTAGCATCAGGGAAAAAATTATGTGATGATACTACTGCACATTAATGCCAATTACTGCACAGTCCATAACTCATATAGATATAGCCTGGTGAATGAATTCACGCACAAAAAAAATGTAATGGACAGATGAGTAAGAGTGCATTTTTTTCCAGAAAAAAACACTCCTTTTCTGACCTCAATATGCTCACACTCGAGGGAAATTTTTGAAAATACCTTTGTAACATCTGCAAAGGCTTTCTTGGCTGTAAGCTGTGGGTGAGCTGTGCATAAGAACTTTGCAAGAAAGACAGCAAAAAGTTTCCAGATGGTGCAACAACCTTTCCAAACAGAGAGTATGCTATGCACAATGCATGCTTTTTACTGGAGGATCTGAACTGTAACCAGAGCCCCCATTGCAAATCCTGGGCTTTGATTGGTTACTATGAACTCATAAAAGCTGAGGGAGGAAAAAGCACTTAAAGAGAGAAGTAGTGGGAGAGCAATGGTAGTCTGGAGAGAGGGACAAAAACTCATCCCCTTTGTCCCCAGGCAGAGGGAATTAACTTGAGGCTTGCTGGGGAGCAGACTTCAGGACAGCCTGAGTCATTGCAGAAGAAGCTGATTTCCCACCAGGTTTGGAGCTGTGCAATCAGGGACACAGGTACCCAGGGAAAGAGTGGGAAGGTGTTGGTAAGCTAGCTGGGAGAAGCTGCCTGGTCAGGGACCTGCAGAGGGAAATCCTTTGTTTGGGCTGAAAAGCCTTGTACTGCAGGGACAGAGGCCTGCAGAAGAAATCCCCTGTGTGCATGTGGAGGTGTTGGGAAAGAGAAATAGCTCAGAGAGGGAGTGGGCTGTGAAAATTCCACATCTGCATGGATGTGTGAGGGGACATAACCCCTAGTGTTTGCAGAAGGTATATTTTTCTGGTCAGCAAGTTTGGCCACTGGGAACACCCCCCCATCACTGCATATGCCCTCCTCATCAGGACTAAGGTGGCACCAGTCACCCGTGTGTGTATTCTCTTGATCAATCTTTTCTTTTCTGTATATAGTTGAGTATAATAAAGAAACCTATTTGTTTATTGGACATAAAGTAAATTCTTGGGAAGTGAGGGTGAGGAACATGCCTCTCCATGGGACCTACCTGAGGGCGCTCCCAGGGCTACTGGTACCCTAAGGATACAGAATCTGGCATATCACCTGACCTGCCATGCTGGCGATAGATACACCTTGAATGGATGAGTCTGGTAACAAGAATTCATAAGCTGGATGGACACTAATAACCAGGGATCCTGGTTTTCTCTGATTAAAAAAATCACAAATTCTCTGATAAACCCCCAAATCCATTATTACAATTAAAAGCCCCCTGCAGGCCCCGCTAGCCCTGTTGGTGGCCATCATTCTACCCCAATGCCTCCTGCAGCCATTCTGGTTCCCCTCATTGCCCCCACCCACAGCCCCTTCTGTCTGGTCCTGCTGGAGGGGCCCCCAGCTGCCAGACCTGTGGGGCCAGGGACCCAAGTCTGTAGGTCCCTGCCTGCAACAGCAGGCAACTGCAGCAGAAGCAGCATGGAGCCAGATCCCCCACTGCTCTGCCTGCTAAGGTGGGGTTGGGGCTAGCTTCTGGCCCCTGCCAGCCCTGCTGATGCCCTGTAACCATGACCCACAACCCCCCAGCCCTGCCAGAGGGCACCTCACTGAAAGTCCCGCTTACCTCAGGCTCCAGGAGTGAAGGGTGAAGCTGAGCTGAGCAGAGCCCTGGCAGACTGAGAGTCTCAGGCCCCACCCTTCCCACTCCCCCTTCCCTCTGGGCAGGGCTGGGGGTTTCCCACCCTGTTTGCAAACAGCTGTTGCAGACTGGAGCTCAACCAGCCTGCAGAGCTGTTTGCAAAAGCAGGGAATCCATGGGTTTCAAGGAGACATCATAGTTTTCTCTGTTTTTTCCATGGGAAACAGAACCAGGGTCCCTGCTAATAACCAAGGACGGAACACTGATCTTGACTTCATGGCATACTGTAATCTACCTCAGAGGCTGATAACCTTTTCAAGCTGCAGGCCAAAACATCCACAGTGCCACTACTTCCAGCCATATGAACACAGCTTACAGACAAAAAGGACCTGGACTGGGTAGCTGGAAGCTGTTTTCAAGCTCCTGCAACTTTTCTCTGCCCCTACCACCACCATCTGACCCGGCCTGGCTGTGGAGCAGCTCCCTACCGGCCCGTGCATCATCCTTGGGGTGGGGGAGAGGAAAGAGGCAAGGAGAACTGGAGAGAAACAGAAGCAGCAGAGGTACACCTTCCAGTTGCACAATGCCCCTTCATCTGGAAACTGAACCTAAAATGCAGGCTTGGGACAAGGTACAGAGAAGATAGGGTGGAGAGGAGAAGCATCAGCATAGGCACAGCTCCTGGTTCCCAGGTCTCCAGCCCTAGAACAACTCCTGGCTGCTCTTCCCCAGGGCTGGCAAAGGCACAGACAAAACACACCACATCCAACCCCCTAAAGCTCCATAGGTTGGATCCAGTGACTCCTTGGTATGTTGCTGATTCACCATCTACCTGATTCCAGAAATTCTTCCTTCATGGTACAGGTGATAATGACATTCTTCCTTTCTGAAAGGTCTTGATCTCTCACCAATGCAGCTCTTTCCTCTGTTAATTTTTTTTTTTTTGTCTGATATTCATGGGAATTTCCCAGTTTTACAGTTCTCCATACTGGCTTTAATCACTGCTGTGCCTTTTTCTGCCTCTTTCTTCTCTCGGACCTGATGATGGCCTTCTTACTTGAAAGCTTTCTTAAATCTATCCAATCCACGTAGTTGATCCAATAAAAGGTATCGCCCACAAAAATCATTGCTTATTTTCTGAGATTGGACGTTTCACCTAGGGTACCAAAACATGTGTCGCACTGGGTCATCAAGGGAGTACTATGTACCGTTTACGACACCCGGCTGGTCCTAAGACTGTGAGGCTGCATCTACACATGATGTTTACTACATGGTACACTAATTAGCTGCACAGTAAGGGCATTTTCACACATACAAGTACTGCAGTGCTGGGCACTCTGAAAAGCACCCAGTGCTGTGTTGCTTGAAGTTGTAGAAGTGGTGAAATGCATATCAGCACTGAGAAAATGGTGGCAGCGCACTTTTGAACTAAAACTTATAGAAGGTGTTTTAGTTCAAAAGGACACCGATGCCATTTACTGCATTGCTGACATACATTTTGCTGTTCATACAACTGCATACAGTGCAGCACAGTTTGCACCAGCTCGTGTAGGGAGCAGACTAGCTTAATCGAGTTTTCTCTGAAGCGGCAGATTTCTAGCTTATCACGGGACAAAAAGATATGTGAATAAATGCTGTAAATGTCTCAGTGTCTACACATGCACCCCTATAAGGCTAGGGTAAACTAATTTATTCTACAGCAAGATAGTATTTGTAAATAAGTCTGCAGCAACACACTCCTTTGTGTAGAGGCTACCCCAGCTGCCTTCATCTCCCAGGTGTTCCATCCAGATAGCCCCACACAGAAACATTTTCATGCCCCAGACAGCCCCTCCACAACATGTTCATCCAGGGAAAGCAGCCCCAGGCTGACCCCTTGAGTTTCCTGTCAGCTGGGGCTGCTCCAACCTGGCTCAATGTGCATGGGTGCATGTTCAAATGACAGTAAACACTAGAGTTTATTGCTCCCATTGCATGTTCAAATTATGTGCCTGGGAGCAATAAAGTCTGGAGTTTCTTGCTTTGCCTTTAATTGCAGGTGTAGGTGTGCCCTGAATGCATGAATGGCATGGGGTAGAGAGATTCTCAGTCTCTGGTTATGGTGTACATTTGATTGATGAAAGCTTTCATACTCAGTCTCTTGTAAGGTTATGTGCTAATCTTTTCATCTTTTTTAACATTTTTATTTTTTAAAAGTCTAAAAAGTCTGTCTAGCTTATAAAAATAAATTTATAGTATTTAACTCTGGGAGACATGGCAATTTGATAACAAGCAATATGTGTGCCCTAAGTTATAGGTTCATAAGTAATAAATATGTTAGCGACTTTATGTTTGTTATCAAGTGGCTGATCATTGAGCCTATAAAACAATATACTAGTTTGAGGTCATTTACCCTTTCGTACATGTCTACAAAAGAACACCACAAAAATTGATGGTTTTACTGTCTCAGCAGGAAAGCCAGGCAATGAATAAATACAATGGACCTTTTTGTTTCTAATGATCATTTCTAATATTCTAAGTGAAGCCTAATAGCAAGGACTTACTTTGTCTTAGTCATGGTTTCCCTTCCACCTTAAATGTCAAACATTAAATACATTTCAGCTTATACCAAGAATACTAAAAATTGTTCATGTCTTCTTTTTTTTTCATGGGGAGGGGGGAGGAGTATGCGGAGGGTGATGCCACTTCATGAAAGCACACTTCATTTTTTTTTCCTGCTTATCTATCAAGTATATAAAATGTCATGTATTCATTGTGTAATTGCCGTTTACCTGACATTTTATTCTTCCTATTGAAATACATGGCAGGAATAAAACATCAGTTATAAAGCAATTATTGACATTTTATTCTTGTCTTGTATTTCAGTGATGCAAATCCTGTATCTGTGTACCTGAGCATGTCAGTGAAAAAAATCACATTGAGGTGGAAAGAATGGGTAAAGTTGAAAGTAATACAGTTTGAAAGGAAGGAGAAGGCAAAATGGGCAGTTCTGAAAGAAAGGAGGAATAAGCAGTAAATTATAGTATCTTTCAATGTTTAGACCTAATCTGAAAGTTACTTTTTTTCCTTGCTGCATACTATACTATCTTTTGTTTGTTTCAGCCTTGCTTTGTATTATAACTTCTAATTTTTATATCCTTCCTTTGAACATTCCAATGTAATACTCAACCTGATAATTCTCTACTTTAAACCTTTACTATCCAAAGTTGAAAATGTACTTCATTGCACATCTACACAAGAAATGGTACTGTGTAGTAGACTAATCTACTACACAGTAAAGTGTCACCATCTACCTTTTTAAATGCAGATGGTAAACTAGCTGCACAATATGTACTCAGTAGCGCATATCCTGACCGGGAGCAAATTTGGAGTACCAGGGGGCCAGCTTCCTGCTTGACCCAGAGCCATGGGACTGGGAGTTTCTCCTACCTCTGGCTGGGACAGCTCTTTGCTTGCCCCAACCTTGGTTTAAACCCCTGGCCTGACTCTAGAGCATATGCTATCTGCTGCTTATCCCTGGGCATTGCATCTCACAGCAGTGACCTTGTGGCTGCCTCAACAGGCCTACAGAACCCAGCAGTGTCCCCTGGGGTCAACCCTACCATGGAGCTGCCTCTCACACACTGTGCCCTTGTGCTGCAGGGATGTACCAAGATTCAGTGGAATCCACAATAGTGTACTCACTGATGTCACAGGTAGTGTATTTGGGCACCAGTTAGTCCCATGGAGAGACTGCTGACCTGATTGTGGGGAGATGCCACGGTGCAGAGCCAGTTTGCCCAGGGTGGGTGCTCCAACACCTGCCTATATGAGGCCCTTGAAGGCTGAAAGTGGGAGTCAGTCATCACAACACTGCCACATAAAGGTCAAGGCTCCATGGGCACAGTGGACCCAAGTCACAGACCACAGCCACCAGCTCAGGGCTGCCAACAGGACCCATGCTCTATGATGGCCCTTCCCCACAGACTGGTCACTCAGGACATCCAGGTGTAGGTGCCAGCATGCTCCCCACCCCGCCCTGATTTAACAGCTCCAGGAGTCCTAGTCAATGACTGCCCTGCCAACTCCAGGTGCACTACCCCAGTGAGGAGGACACGTGATGGCAGTGACCAGCTCCAACTCCTCCCCGGAGACGGTCACTGCCTACGCAGCAAGATGCCATGCCTCTGTAACCTGGGACACCACCAGCAGCTGCACCTCATTACCTCTTGTAGGAAAAAACTTGGGCCACCTGCCACACCCATCATGGTAAGACCCACATGAGGTGGAAGAGGAGTAGGGAAAGGTAGTGCTGTGGCCACCTATGCCCGTTCTAGCTCTCCCACCCACCCCCAGGCTGCACACATAGAGCCAGGGGTCCCTCATGAGGGAGGGCCCTCCCCTATCATCCCTGCTCTCTGCCCTGCCTGGTTGAGCTCCCTTGTGGCCCCTAGAGATACCTCTCACAACATACAGGGAGCCAGGAGGCAGTGCAGAACTTTAAGCAGCCAGTGACCTCCTAGCTAAGGTCTGTCACATGCAGAGAAACCCATTAATGGCAGCCGTGATCTCCTCAGCTGTGGGGGTCAGGCATTTGTAGCATAGGCACAAATATCCCTCCAGGTGGTAGTGCACACTGCAGGGAAATGCAGGCTTGCCTGGGGCACTGTTGAAGCTAAGGATGCTGCACCAGGTTCTCAGCTTCACCAAGGGCACCATGGAAATTGGTGGCAGTGGGCATACTGGGCTGGGCATCCCTCAGACTGTGAAAACAGCATGCTTGGTGAACTCTTAGCAGGGGCATGGTTTGGGCACAGGACATACATAGTGGGGGCCCTGCCACTGGCCACCTTTATGACAAGGTCCCCTGGGAGGAGGGCAGAGGCATCTCCAGCTGCACATCCCAGTTGGGTGGGAGCCCCTCACTCACTGACCCCAGCTGGTGTGGTTTTGGCACCACAGGAGCAAACTACCTGGCCTGCAGAAGAAGGGAAGAATTGGCCTGGATCCCTGGCCTTGCCTGGATAGGGGTTTGGGAAAGCAGGCTGCCTGGGACAAGTGCCAAATAGATCACCTTTCCCCACAGAGGGAGCAGGGACAGAGACAACCTGTGGCAGGGGCTGCAGGGCTAACTAACCATAGTCCCTGGGTATCTGTATGTGCACAACCCCTGATCTGACATTGGGGGATGCACAGACCCTTGGCATAGTGTATGTTATCTCAGAAATATTGCAAACTCTAACAAAGAGCCTCTCTTTCCTGGCTCTGCAGGTCCAGCAGTTGTACATGAATGAGAGGCAGCAGCCAACACCCATGGGCAGTGCCCTCTGCATGTGCCACATCCACCAGTGGCAGATGCTAGACCACACTTTGTTGCTGGACTAGCTGTTCACCATGATGGAGGAGCAGCTGGCAGACTCATAGGCCTGGTACACCCAGGATGTTGTGCATGAGTGGGAGAAGGATCATGAGGACCACACATTCAAAGACAGGCACCTGGACCTTGAGGAAAAACACTGCCCTCCTTCAGAGGTTGCTGGAGACACAGGAGCAGCAGTCTGCTGTAGTGGCCCAGACGGTGGAGGCCATGGAGGACCACTGGGTACCGGCCACTATCCTGGCTCTGACAGTCACCTTTCTGCTGCTCACTACCCAGACCCTGGTCCTTGCCCAGCCTGCCTCTGGGCAGCCACTCGCTGCCTAACAACAAACCCCCATTAGGCTTGGGCTGAGGTGCAGCACCACCTACAGTTAGCAGGGCCCACTTCCCCTGCACCCATGCTGGCTCTTCTGGCAGCTGGGCCCCCCATCTGTGCCACTCCCTGCTGTTATCCAGGCACCAAATGGCCCCTGAGGGGTAGCTGCCTACAGTAGGGCCAACACTACATGAGGGCCCTGCTGGCTTAGGCCCTATGCTGGAGGAGAGGGAGTCAGCAGTGCAGCTAGAAGAGTGTCTGTCCATATCCCTAGTTGAGCCCCCAGCCCAGTGATCTCATTGTGGCATCCACACCCACAGCGTGCTGGCACCTGTCCTCAGGATCTGCTCTGCAGATGACCCCACCCCAATGCCCCCAATTTGGGAGGGCACACAGTACAATCTAAATAGTTTTCATGAGGAAGAGGGTATATTATTGGTGGGGGGGGGTAGGGCCTGTGTTTTCGGAGGGAGGGCGTCTGTGTTTCTGGAGGGAAATAAAGACTTGCTGGAAACTGTCTACAATGAGTGTGTTGTTGGGGGTGCTCTCTGGACCTGGGGTCCATGGCCAGGTGGCCTGGTGTCCTACAGTGGGGAGTACAGAAGGAGGTGGTCTGCCAGTGCCTCTTACACATGGTGCCCTGGTCCCCACTGCTGGGTGTGCAGCTTGCCCAGAAACCCAGGGGGTGGAGAGGCCATGGCTGCCATTGAAGCTGGCATTCCCACTGTGCCTCCTCCACCCACACCTCATAGAAGAACTCCCTGCTGGTCTCGTAGATGTTATGCAGTACAGAGGCTACGAGGATGACCATGGGGATGTTGGCCCCTGTGACCTTCAAGGCAGGTGGTGAGGGTGCACAAGGATACCTTCAAGCAGCAGAAGGCACACTCCAGGCACTTGTTGAAATGTGCCTGGTGTGGGTTGAGCTGGCTAGTGTAGGGCTGTATAAACCATGGTAGCAGCAGGTAAGCGGGGTCCCTGATGAAGATGGATAGGAGAGTCACATTGCCTAGCTGAACATTGGGTGGAAAGCACCTACTCTACACCAGGGCTGGCAGGCCAGAATTCTGGAAGATGTGAGCATCATGAGTGCTGCCAACCCAGCTAGCATGGACATGTATGAAGCTGACCCAGTGGTTCACCACAGCCTGAAGCACAAAGGAATGGAAATCCCATTGATAGTATGGGAGATCCACCTGAGGTGGGCAGGTGATGAGGATATGTGTCCCAGCTAGGGCCCAATGCACTGTGGCAAGCCCAGGACTTGGAATCCTGCCGCCACCTCCAGTGGGTCAGTGCCTAGGAGCACAGTGTGGCCCAGCATGTTCTGGAGGGCACCACAGACCTCCAGAATGGCTTTCCTGCTAGTTACCTTTCCCACCCCAAAGAGGTGGCAGATATAGTGCATTCTAGTAGGTATGGTGAGATTGAGGAGGGTGATGTTCTCCCAGGTCTCAGTGGGGAGGCTGCATGGTCCTGGAGTAGTCGCATGACGGTGGGCTGCCATTCCAGGTGCAAGCACAGCTGGTGGAATAGCTCCTGGATTGTGGCCCAGGCCAGGAGGAATCCACCCACTGTTCATCGTTCCAGGTAACCTGGATGATGTGGAGCCACCAGTCCTGGCTGGCAGGGAGGGCCCACAATCAGCAGGGTGGAGCCCCAGGAGCTCATGGATAGCACACCTGGTGGCATCCATTTGGGTATCATTGTTGTCCCGGTTGGGGCCTGGGTGGTGGCTTAGGGGCTGGTACACAACTTCCTGGTAGCAGTGGACCTGGCTGCATGGCTATGCAGCACAGGGTTGAGGCTGACCTAGGCTAGGTGGCAGTTACTGCATCTGGAAAGCACAGTGGGCATGGCGTCAAGCAGAAGCCCATGATGTGGCTTGTCACTGCTGGGGCCTGGTTGTGGAACAGCCATTGTACACTGCGTATAGGCTCTGCAGATAGATAGAGGGCTGTGCCAGAAGGCTGCAGACTGCTATTGGCCAGAAAAGCAAAAGGCCAGGGAATACCGTGCAGGAGTGCCCCTGGCACCCAGGCAGGTGAGGCCAGAGCCACCCAGCTTCTCCTGGCTGCTGCAGGGGGGCAGAGCAGAGCTGGATCAGCCTACTCCCAGAAGGAGCAAATCTGCTGTGAAGAGGCTGCATGTGTAGATGCCTTCTCAGGGCTGGCTTAGTATTTGACTGTGCAGTCAGCCTAATGTGCATTAGTAGTACATGTAGATACTACCAGTGAGAATGTAATCTTCCTAATGTGGATTCATTTTATGATCTCATACAATCTAGAGAACACATCTTAGGAGGGGAAAGTTATATCATGTCAATAGAAATGTAATTTTCTTTAAAGCTGAATTAATTTGACCATTTTCACATATTATCTGTTTGTTAGAGTAACTAGCAGCTTCAAATTGTACCTGCCCTTAGTAGTACATGCTTACTGTATGACTGGGAAGTAGAGAACACCCTCTGAATTAGAGTGAAGGGAATGAAGTCAAGCACTGAGAGACCTTGTAGTTCACAAAAGTAATTTCTGGCACTCCATAAAGATACTTCTACTTATTAAGAGTAACATGGGAGTGCAAAAAAAGCAGACAGCATACTTACATTAGGTTGGTATCATGCTGCTAGGTTATGGCACCATGTACTATGTTATTCAAGTGTACCACCACTCCCACAATAGTTATCAGCATGATTCTCTGCAAAAAAAAAAAAAATAAGCATCACGCAAAGCAAAAAATGTATCCACAAGAAAGAAGCTACAGATGGGATTATATAACATATGTGTTCAAGCTTGGTTGCAGAATAAATGGTAACCTTTTATTATCCTTCTTTGAGCCTGTGGCCATGACCTCACCTATTCAGGAGATAGACTGTTTATCAGAGATAATTGATTTGTCCCCTGTAGGTCAATGAATAGTTTAATATCCTATGATTTTCTGACAGTTACTATGTCATCTATATGACCTCTGATCCCTATTTGATAAGCCAGTCACACAAGGCAATTTGGTAGATCTTTTCAATAGAGGCTAACATAAAATTAAGTTTGCGCTGTCATCAAGTTCAGCCTTAGTTACACTTCTTAAGGTTATCTGGGTTGGGGCATCTCCCTAGGTTACCACTCTAAATAATGAATAGCTTCAAGCTGGTCCCATTAGACTCTGTAACTTTTTGTACAGATATTAATTCTAGCGAGTCATTTTTCAGTAGCTAAGTTTAAATAATTTCTTAAGTGTATTTATTATGCCTAACAGTAGCAAATAACTACTTATATGTTTAAAAATCAATGATAAATTAGAGGTAGTTTAAATTTTCCTAGGTAGGATTTTCTGATGGAGAAGATATCTTCCATTAAAAGACCTAATTTTTTTAGAGACTTTTTTTTACCTTTTTACTGTCAGGAAAAATTAAAATGAAATAAATATTTTTTTTCTCAAACAAATTAAGTACTGTAGAGGTCTTCTCTTAAAAATATCCTTCATCTTTGTTTCAAAGTAAGACAAAATGCATGATAATCTCTTCTTGAAAAGATTTCTTGACAACTGCAGTTCCTTTGTCCAATATTTGAGGTAAATCCAGACTGTTAAAGCATTTTTCCATAAGGGATATGTTTTATTATGATGCATCACATCTTTTTTGTTTTCATTTCAGTGGGTACCACCTCCATACTAGTTAATAAATTGAAGATAAAATGTTCTTTTGTATTATAAAGAGGTCTCTTTCTGTACTACACATGCCCAAACAAACTGTAAAGCTCTTACAAAAAAAGTCATACCTACTCTAGCAAGCCATATTTCTTACAGTGTGATCTGTGGCAAGTCCTGACTTTTATTGATCTTCACTTCCTCAAGAGCTATCACAATTTCATTTTCTTACATCAAATGTGAGTGGTAGACTGCAAAAAGTCATTCAGATTTCATAGCTGTGGGAAATGCCTTATATTTAGGACAAATCTCTTCCAATTATATTTCTTTAAAAGGGAAGAAAGAAACTAATCACCTCCACTGAACATATTTTGAGCATGAATTGAAAAAGAAAAATCTCTGCCAAAAGGTAGTGTGTGCGTGTGCGTGTGCATGTATTTAAAAAATGTTATGAGAATAAACCTTTATCCTGCTTGCTTGAGTATCAGCTCAGTGATTATTACAAAAGGAGGAATATATTTTCATTCTGATTTGTAAAATATAACACTGGAATTTGAATTGCTATTGTGGATTACTAGAGATCAATGTGATATATAAATATTTGCATTTTATAATTGTTTCTATCATAAAATGATAGGGAGTGTGAATCTCTGAAGAACACTGTTATTTAAAGAACAGAGTCTTAATTAGAAATGTGGTATAGGATGGAAACATCCAGTCATTCTGCTGAAATGTTGCTCATTAGTAGTCATTACTGACATTAAGTTGTCTTTTTAAACCCAGTGTGTGGGTTCAATCCTGTACTGGGCACCATTAGTATACAATTTAATTAATTAGTGCTGAGCATACTCTGAACTTCCTGAAGTTGTACCATACCATGCAAAGAGACTGGCAATTTAGGAACCTGCTTAATTTAATTTTAGCTTATTATTATTATTTAATCATTCTTAACTCAAGAGTTGTTAGCATAGTAAACAAGATCACTCCACAATTGTCAATTTTTCGCTAAACTCACTGATTGATTAATCTTTACTTTCATCCATTTCCCTACTTTATCCATCCTCGTCTTGGTCTTAACTTCCTCCTCCTGCCTTTGATACATCCTTGATTATTATCTCCCCCAGGCAGTCCCTGTCTAATGTAACTGTGGGCACCTATACATGTGCAGGCTGATCTGACGTGCTGTAATTACAGCGTGTCAGAGCAGACTCAGTTCATCCAGTCCACTGGAGCATAGTAATTACCTCTCTCCAGCATCACATATATCAGCATTCCCACCATTTTTTGGTGTGGTGAGGGTGCTTTAACAAAAGCTCGTTTGACAAGATTTAGTTAAAGTGCCCCCACCACCATTTTTCAGTTGAGGGATGCTGATCCACAATACTCTCCAGGTGCTTTCAGTAGATTCAAGCACCCCTCCCCTCCACACTCCTGAGGCATATGTATAAACACCTTACATGTCCAAATAACTTCAATTATTAACTGGCAAATCCGTTTGTACGGGAGTACAGGGATGGGACCAACTTTAATGTCATTTGTCTTATGTATGAATTACGTTTATATATTAGATATGTTGTGAATATTTCCAAGAACAGAAATGTGTATTCTTATGAAGGTAAAGTTACACATTACACTTAGAATATTTAAAACATTAATATCTGTACATTATAGCTTGTTAGCTCATGCTTATTGCCATCTGATTTTCTTAAAGTTATGTCACTTCAGGAGAGGGTTAACTCTGTGACTAGCTCATGTTAGGATAACTTCAGTCTGCTTCACTGAGATAAAACAAGAAATTAGCAGTCCTCCAGAAACCCAGAATAAATTGCTTCTAACCCCACCCCCCGCCTTCTCACCCAGGACAGGAGTAGACCTCAAGAGCACATCCAGATGAGCCCACACATGCCTCTTGCAGCATCTCAAGCCCCTTTGAGCAGCGTACAAATTCATAAGGGGAGAGCAACACAAAGTAGGCGATGATCTGTTTTCCAGGGCACCCCCTGGAACAACAAGGAAAATGACCATAAGCTATTGCAGAGTAGATTTAGACTCAACGTTAGAAAAAAGCTCTTCACGGTCAGGGTTCCCAGGATCTGGAATGGGTTTCCAAGAGAGGTAGTGCTTGCCCCATCCTTGGGAGTCTTTAAGAGGAGACTGGACAGGCACCTGGCTGGGATCATATGATTCCAGGTTTGGTGACCCTTTTCCTGCCTGCCAGGGGCAGGGGGTTGGACTAGAAGGCCCGCTAAGGTCCCTTCCAACCCTAGAATTATGACTCTTTGAATTATGATTTTGTATAGACTTTAGCAAATTAAATACAATGACCCAATTTGGTGTCTTCCTTATGCCTCATGTTAGTGAATTAGTGGAAAGTATAGGACAGGTGAAATTTATATCAACTCTCGATTTATCAAAAGAATACTGGCAAATGCCTCTAAGGACAGAGGATCAACCTAAAATGGCCTTTGGAACACCATGGGTGCTATTTGAGTTTAAAAGGATGCTGTTTGGGCTTCATAGGGCTGCAGCCACATTTCAACAGTAGACTCAGTGCTAGCTCCTCATCAAGGTTATGCATCTGCATATATTGACAATATAGTAATTTCTGTGGAATCCTGAGAACAACATTTGAGGGCTTTAAGAGCCATCTTACAAGACCTGAGAAAAAATTTGCTGACTGCAAACCCTTAGAAATGTGCATTGGGAAAGACCAAAACTAAATATTTAGGGTTCTTGGTCAGACAAGGATGTATGAGACCCCTGGCAGATAAAGTATGAGCTAGTAGAGAGTATCAGGAGCCTCAGAATAAGAAACAGATGAGAGCCTTTTTATGGGTCGCAAGTTATTATAGATGTTTTATACCCAAGTTTGCTGAGGTAGCAACACCCTTAGTCAATGCTATTAAGGGAAGAGATCTTATCAGGTTGAATGGGATGCTGTTCACCAAAAGGCCTTTGAAGACCTCAAGAGAGCCTTGTGTAAGGATGTATTACTTCATACCCACAAATTCTTGCTAACTTTCACTTTGCAGATGGATGCCTCATTGCTGGCTCTGGGAGCTGTTTTGTCCCAAGAAGTGGATGGTATAGAACAACCTGTGGCATACACCAGCAGAAAGTTGAATGAACATGAAAAAAGGTGCTCCACAATAGAACGTGAATGTCTTGCTATTCACTGGGGGATTGACTACTTTCAATATTACTTGTTAGGCCGTGAATTTAAATTAATATCTGATCATGCACCATTCAGCTGGTTGAATACGGCAAAAATGGACAATACTCACATTATCCGGTGGGCATTGACACGCCAACCTTTTCTGTTCTGTGTTGTGTACAGGCCAGGAAGATTGAATACAGTGGCTGACTTTCTGTCCTAGTGTGAGACATATAGTTAGGATAAGACAAGTGAAGGAGAAGAAGTGAGAGATACTGATACCCAGGAGGTGAACCAAGTAAGAAGAAAGATGGAAGTGCTTAGTGGTGTCTTGAGGGGAAGGATGTGTAAGGAAAGAGAAGAGTCACCTGGGGCAAAGATTTACTCACCAGAGTTGCAAGCAGCCGCCCCAGCGCCGAGGCTGCAAAGAGCCATTCAGGGATCCTTCTTCTCCCAGTGTTTCCAGAGGGGAGGCAGAGGAAACATGAGCTCCAATATAAAAAGGGACCTGGAGCAGGCAAGAGAGAGATGCCTGGAACCGGAAGTTCCTGATTTAGTCACAGAAGCGGCAGGGATAACCGAAGGCACGCAGGGAATGATCAGGATGAGTTTTCAGAGAGACAGCTCTGTTGAGGAAGCTTACAGAGAATAAACCCTGAACAAGCAGCTCTCAGGTAACGTGAAACTACCACATGGCAACCCAAAGAGATAGACAGGAAGGAGGTACTGTAGAGGCCCTAATAGCAGGTCTGAGAAGACGTACCACAGAGACTGGACTAGAAGAGCAGAAAGAAGTCAAAGTTTGTTTTTTTCCCCTTTACTTTGAAGTGGGAGAGGATCCCTCCCAGATATAGCAGGAGAGTGAGGCACAACTATCCAGACAATAGGCTAGAAAACTGCTAAAGTACAGGTTAGTTCCTTCTTTTTTGCACCAAGCCTGGTAGAGGATAACCAGGATCAAGGTGGTGAATGATTTGGCAGAGCCAGAGATGTAAGAAGTGTCTTGCCAGCTCTGAGGCTGACTACAGACTGTGAATTGATACCCGGTGGAATGGGCAAGGCTGTAGAGGTTGGTGGAGCCCTTACTACACTTAGGCAGATATCAAGACCAAAAATGTCAGAAGCCACATGTCCAGGTATTTCTTTTCTCCCTAAACAACAAGTCATGGCAGGTAAGGGTATGGGCATATGAGATGTTCCATCAGGACCTCATGGTGAACTTCAGCCAGCTGGCCAAAGTGATAAGACTTAGCAGAGAAATCAGAAAGAGAGAGAGAGAGAGAGAGAGAGAGAGAAACCTTCTGGATAAGGTAATAACCACTAGAGACTGACAGAATACAGAAAATTGAGGCAAGTATCTAGCTCAAAGACAGGTGGGTAGGCTTAGGAGAGTGCCCCCCTAGGACTCATAGAAGGGTACTTTTACAGGGGTGGTGAGGGTGGCACTTTTATTAAAGCAACTTCAAGAGTCACTCTAATTAAAGTGCTAGAACATCTTGTGTTCCATGAGCTTTAGTTCAAAAATTCCTACTGCCATTTTGAAGTGTGGTGATGCTGGTATGTGAGTTGAAGAAGGGTGCTGGAGCATGGTAATTACCATGCTCCAGAAGACTCAATCAAGTCTGCTCCAGTGTGCTGTAATTACAGTGTGCCACAGCCACCTCTGTGCTTGTGTACAGGCACCCAAATGCCTGAATCTACTTGGTATTCTAATAGGTAGAATAGGATCTGATCCACAGTAATTAAAGCATCCAGCTCTATAGGTTAAGGCAACTGAAAACACTCAAAAGTTTTGATTCTGCCAACAAGCTATCTAAATTGTTTCTAATGAATGTACACAGGGATTTTACTGGTTTAACTGATTTAAAAAAAAATGATATTACTCATATTAGTGTGACTTTTCTGTGTAGAGAAGGCCTTAGATTTCCTGTAAAATATGAGGGAAGTGGGGAGTGGTATAATATAAAGATGTAATTAACTTTATTGACCTTAGTAATATGTTGCCCCATGATGAGTAATGCCAGGATCTGAAGCTCATGCTTCTGAAACTTTTAGACCACATATCATCCCCACATGTCATTTTTTGATCTTCACTATTGCCCTTAAAGTTCCACTGATTTGAAAAAACCTACCAGTTCTAATGGGATTCCCTGCTGTGAAGATAAAAAAAACCTCTAAAAACCATGAACTTTTCAAATAATTTGAAAATTTGATGATATTTTTAGCTGAGATATACTTGTGCAGCCAGGAGGTGAGGAGAGGGAAATAGCTATTGAAGTAGTTTAATAAGCCAGTTTTGAGCCCATCTGTCCCAGTCAGCATTATGCATCTTATATAATCCTATTGCAAGTAAGACATACTATAACTTCCAATCTATACTCATACCCATAGAGACCATTAGAAATTTAAGCAATGGCGAAGGACTGGCATAGCATCTGTAAATCTTGTGAGTACCCCAACTACATTGGCTTAAGGAGAACTTTGTGCATGAAACTGCAGAAAGCTCCCCTATTGCTGTTCTAGGTCTGACTTCTTAAGAAGTGCACAAACTGGAAAAAAGAGCATGCATGTATGCAAGATTTCTTGCATGGTATGATGAGGCATCTAATCATTTTTTTTATCAGCTTCAGCTTGTGTGCTTCAGAGACTGTCACTCTCAGAAGACTGAAATAAGACAGCACAGGCTTTTATGAATGACTGTAAAATACAGCTTTGAGCAATTATCAGTTTGGTGTCTTCCACATCAGTGAGTGGAAGATACCAACATTTTTACAACATGATTCAATATTTTGAATCATAGAAGGAATTCCAAAAAAGTAGTTGCAGTGGGACATATTCTGACATATGTGTGTGTAGAAGTGCCATTCCCCTTAGTTAAGATATATATTTATTATGGGGTTTTTTAATTACAGTTTAAAAACAAAAATTGTAGAGCAGAATTTTTCCAAGTATTTTTAAATGACTTTGATTGTATATTGTGCATCTCATTCAGTGTTGCTTGGTATGCCTCTTTTAGAAATACCTTTCATTGGATAATAAGTAATAAATAGATCTTTAAAGGAAGTTGCATTATAAAGTTAAATTTTCAAAAATTGTCACACTTAAAGCATCAATAACAAAATGGGGTAGATTAAATAAGTGCATCTATGCTAGTATATTGCAGAATGTCTTTTAGATTAATCTTTAAAAAACAAAACCTTTATCAGTGAGAAGTAGAAATAAAAAAAATCCTTTACCTAGTTGCTCTCTCTCTCTGTGTATACATATATACATGTGTGTGTGCATATTCCTGTATATGTATCTATCACACACACATACATATATGCAGGACAATTTAACACTTGTGAAACTTAGACTTTGAATTTTAACCTTTTCTGATATATATATACATATATATATATGTGTGTGTGTATATATATACATACATATATATATATATATATATATGTATATATATACACACACACACACACATGAATGCATAAATAAATAAATAAAACTGTTGTAGATGTTAACCAGGAGTAAGTAAATAGCAAAGAAATATCAAAAGAAAGAATATATTCCCATTCAGAAGGAATCAAATAGTTTATATATTTCTTGAAAAGGCAGAGCCTTTTGTAGTTTTTCCACTTTCAGAAATCTTGCTCTTTGCTGACAGTCGGACTATAACTATATTTCATAAACCCTAAACCCCCCAAGTTGCTGGAAATAAATTGATTTTGTGAAAATATGCGACACACAGGTTTTCAATATGGGTCCTGAACAGCCTGTCCCTAAAGTAGTTATTTCCATTTACACCCCTGACCTGCTGGTGTCTTTGGTGGTGCTGAAGTTTTTCATGTACTTCAAAAGCCAAAGATCTGTTTCCATCCCTCTTAATTTAATATAAACTGCACATGCTTCTATCAGTAAGGACTTTCATTTTTATACTTCTTCGATTTCATGACACCAATGGTTCTATATTTCACAGCATAGGGTGTAGAATGAAATTACACTGCTCTCAGACTTCAGCAATATCTGGTTTATGTGATTCAGGACCTCCACACAAAGAAGAGGTCAGCCTCAATATTTCTGCAAATGGCTCTTTCTAGAGGAGTCTATATGATAAGCCTGACAAAGTGTATGATTTGTTTTGGGTATGTGAGGTTGTGGAGAAGAGGTAGAATATTTACTCCCAATTCCTTAAGCTAGTTGTGGTGGTATTATGCAATTAAATGATCAAGCACAAAATTATAGAATAATATTGTTGTTGGCAATTATTTTGCATAAGTCAGGCAATTCTAAGTAAGAGCTGCTAAAACATTTTATAATCTTTTTCGCTGATATTTTCCTACTGAAGCCTCTGTCAAGGGAACTTCAGTGTCTGAAAAAAAATCAAGCTTGATTCTGCTCTATATTAGAGATAACAAGTTAGTCCAATATCAACAGATGTTAAATATCTCACCACTACTATCTTGAATCTGAACTAGGCTCCATCAGTTGAAATTTACAAGATTTTTTAACCTAAGAAACTTATATTTGTATTTGTATTTTGTACCTTTAAAATATTTATTGATTGGGTACTTTGTGGTAAACTTAACCCCCAAGAGCATCTATTAGAATCAGTTCACTATAGGTTAGTTATTCCATTTGTTATAATGGAGAAATACTACAATTTTTTTAGTCAATCCAGTCACTCCAACTTCTCCTGTAATTAGTTATCAACTATCTGCTCTTACAGTGAAATTGCAGCTACATCAACCAAAATCAAGTCACAGAAATAGAGTACACAGTAATATACTATCTTTTCCTCCTGCATTTCAGGAAATTACTGTAAAAAAATGATCTGTTTATTTTCAGCTGATGGAATTTATAAACATGGGGTTAGATTCTGCCAGTAAAAGTAGTAAAAATGAGAAATTACCACAGTTTCTCTGAACAAAATAAATTTAATTACAATATTGACAAGACATGTTTAAAAGAATCATTACATACCTCTTAAGCTGCAAAGTTGGGAGAATAACAGTAATAATGTTGTTTGCTACTTAGAAAGAATGATAACCTCTAGCACAGTGACAGAGCAGAGAAATCATAGCTTGTCCAGTTGCCCTAAATGTTTGTTTCTATCACATGATTGATGAAGTGTATGCAGCTCCAGTTTCCCCCCCTCCCCTCTAGATTGGAGGGAAAAAAAGCCTCTTGTTAGGCTAATGGGCAAGTAGCATTATAGACTAGCTATCAAATGAAAGAAACTACAGTACATTGTATATTGTTTTTTATAAAAATATAATATAATTAATACCACTGTAACAGGGGGCTCTCAGGGCCAGTGTGCCATTGGCCTGCCCACCTGTTTCTAGGTCAACTACCCTCCTCCTTCCCTGCCATGTCTTGTTGTCTCTTAATTGGTTCTAATAAGGTGGAAGGCTTCCCATTCTTGCCTTGATGCCAGGGGGCATTATCTGCGGCTCCGTTCCTCCCCTCCACCACAGCCCATGCCCCGCAGATGGCACCCAGGTAAAATAATGCTCCCAGCCTACAGCTGGACCAAGTTTATCCCTCATTGTCAGGTCTCAGACACACACATTCATATCACCCTGTGGCGGCAAGATGCCACCACAGGCTCTCAAAGGGAAGAAAGTACTCCCCGTGGGCCCCAAACCCCAAAAGGGGTGATTTACCCCCTGCCAAGCAGCTACATGAGCCAGCATTACGCCTACTACTTAATCAGCTGTTTCCCACATGGGAAACAGCTGGACTAATTGCAGTGGCCACTATGGCTGCTGCGGGAAAGTTTAAAAGCCCCACTGGAACCAGGCTGGGAGGAGAGCTGGAGACAGAAAATGCTGGTGTGCAGCATGTTAGGGCTGCTGAGGCTTCAGTGTGGGAGAAGAGTGGCACAGCCAGTGCGGCTCCCACATGCCACACATGAAACTTCTGAGCCCCCTGCAGGAGGCAGAGCAGGGGAAGCCTTTCAGCTCCCTGCAGAAGGCAAGCCAAGGGAAGCCCTTGAGCTCCCTATAGGGAGCAGGGCAGAGGAGGCATTTGAGCCCCCTGGAGGAAGTTGGGGTCAAGGAGGCAGTTCCACAGTTCGCTTCTCCCCAGGGGAATATTTCTTTTGAGGGAAAAAAAAGGGAAAAGAGAAATCAAAGAGCACAGAGAAGGTGGGCCGTACTTCATAGCCAGAGGGAGAAGAGCCCTTGGTGTCCACATTGATGGGGAACCCCCACCCGAAGCAAACTGCGGGCAACCCCACAGGGGCCAAAATCCCTACTCTACGAACATCACATCCGGTTGGCGAGTGGACGGGGTGTAGGGGAGGCAGAGCCCTGTGGAACATTGCGCCAAACAATCATGAGTACTGCCGTTTGTCGGGAGGCCCTACCAGGAAGATCTACACTGAACCCCCTCTCTTCATAAATCAACATCAAAGTCGTAGCAGGAGAGTTGAGCAGCACGGCTACTCACCCGACAAGCCGTGCAACACGTGAGACCCCCAACTTCACACACCCTCCTCTCACTAGGGTCTCTCACACTCCACCCCCTCTCACACAGTCTCTTTCATGCATTGACAGCTTATACCACCTTGCTCCTTCTCGGAGCAGGCCCCTTCAGCCATAGGTTTTATCTAGTGCACACCTTGGGTGGCAGACGAACAGTCTTTTGGGCCTCTCTCGCAAACCTCACTGGGGTGGCGAGCCAATTACCTGACCAGAGCCAAACTTCACCTGGCCCCTTCTGGGGCAACTCTATACAAACTCACACACATGTACTCTGCACTCCCAGCCCTCTGGCTCCACATTTATGCCCCATTACTGGGGCTCCACATCTCTTCCCCCTCACTGGGGGTCCCTTACTGGGGCTCCACATCTTCTACACCTTCACTGGGACTATGGGGTTTCCTCCCTGGTGGGGGCTTAGGTGTCCATAGCCATGCCTGGCCCCTACTGCTACCCACAGTGATGTAGGGGATAGGGGTTATTGAGGTGCCCTGACCCATCCTCCACCAGGGTGTTAATTGGTCTTGTATTTTCCTGAAGGCTCCCACACAACTGGGAGCCCCATCAAGCCACCCACTCCCAGCAGGGTGCAGTTTTAGGTCATGCCCAGGACCAGGAGCCTCCAAACCATCCCCATAAGCTCCAGCCCTTACCTGCAAGATGTTTCATACAGTCTTTTGACCAGGGAATGTTTCTTTCTGCCCTGCCAACAGAAAACTGCTCTATTTATATAAGCAGCCAGAGTTCTAAAATGCTCACTGTAACCAAGCACCTCCTGGCTGTTTGGCTCAGCCTTTAAAGTGGCAGGCACCAACAGTGCCCTGCCACAACCACATTTACTTAAATATAAGATTGACCTCTATATAAGATGATCCCCGCCCCCGACACACACATAATAATTTAAAGTATGTAGAAGGAAAATTATAAATTAGTTATATTGGCGACTCCAAGTTTTGTTTACTCCACAGAAACCAATATCAAGGTTAAAGAAAAATAGGAAAAAATGCTTTGTTGTAACTCTGTCTTCACTGTCTGGAAAATGTAAGGATGGGTATATTTGAAATGAATATTCAACATTTCAGACAAACGAATATTGTGGTGCAAAGCTTGAGGATGTTTCTGTCATTACATATAGCTTTCTGTCATTTTGTGCCCATTTGCAAAGCAGAGAAGAAAATAAAGTGTGGAAGAACTACTGCAAGTGAGCAATAGTCACAGACCTCAATTTTGTGTTTTCTTTTAAATTTTTCAGCAGGAATGTAGTAAAAAACAGGTACTTCAGCTGCTGTTATGTAAGTTGCTTATTGGGCACAAATTGAAAATAACAAATAGTTTTAATGTGAAAATACATCAGAATAACAATACATTAAATATCAAAGGAAAATATGTAGGAGAAACCAAATAACAACTGTGTACCAGAATGAGTGCACACAAAAAATCCATCAAAGACAAAAATATCCAATTATTTGTGGGTGCCACTTCTCAGAAGACAATCACTCCTTCTCCGATCTCTCAGTTATAATCCTCAAAGGGAACTTGAAAAAATCTTTCATAGACAAGCCTATTAATTTCACTCCATAAATCTACTGGATGCAAAAAAATCATATATTGACATTGGATTTATAACACATTACATCTCGGCTAACATCTGATGATACCCCAGGTAATGTGCCTTTAGCTGACCACTGGCATTCCTTCACACTTTTGCCTTTCTTCCCCCCCCACCTTTTCCCTTCCCTCCTATACCTACCCATTGTCTTCCAAACTTTCACTCATTTGCATCTTCACAGACTTGTTTACTTTAGCTTCTTTTCTACCTTGAAGAAATCATAAAAGCAGCAGAGTTTTCCAATGTCTGAAGAAGAGTGTTTGTGCCTGAAAGCTTGCAAAGAACTCTTTTCCAACTACAGTAAAAGCTGTATTATCTGGAACTTCATTAACTGGCATGGTGGTTGACACTGGTCAACATGGCAAAAATGAAACTGGATGTGGGACTTCCAGTTTCACTGAGTCCCACCTTGGGCCATGGCCCGGGGGCAAAGCAGCCTGCATGGGGAACCCCTTCCTTTCCCTTGCCAAGCTGATGCCAGGGGAGGGGCAGGAGGGGAAGCACAGTGCCTGTCCCCTGGCACACTGATGCTGTCCAGGCAAAGATGCCTCTCAGGTAACTGGCATATTTGGTTATCCAGCACCCCCCATGCCCCATGGGTGCTGGATAACAGAAATTTTGCTGTATTTAGTTGGTCTAGGGCTTTTAGACAGGTGATATATTTTATTAGACCAAAAAGATTTTTCGAAAAAAAAAATCTTTAATTGGAACCTTTTGGGCACAAACACCTTTCATTAGGCATCAGAGAAAAGATGGTAAAAGTTCTCCTGGGTAGAAATGAAAGGTCATATTTCATAGGATTTCACAGAGGAATTAATATGGGTACAATCTGGATACCTTGCATATAATTAAGGTATATGGTCATCAACAGACTATATTACAAAGATTAGTTTAATTTTTTCTCAACAATTTATGTTTTGTAGATTTGCCAGGATTAAGTTAGAAAGAAAACCTGATTGCAATTGGATTGAAATTGTGCATTGCCATTTGCAATTATAAATTCAATTGTGAGAATTCTTTTATAGATTATATCTAGAGACTATCCCAACTTTATAATTAAGGGATTTGAATATTGTTTGCAGTGGGTACAGATAATATATAAAGTTTTTATGATCATTTATGGGAATTGAGGGCTCTCAGAGGCACTGCTTTTAAGAAAATATATATATTTAAAATATTATCTATCTATCTATCTATCTATCTATCTATCTATCTATCTATCATATAGTTTAAAATATATGTTATTGCTTAAATGAATGGGTCCTTATTTGATTCATATAAGGACAAGAGGTGAATTTTCCCCTAGTATATGCATTTCCTTTGCAGATGGATGCTCTGATTCAGGAAAGTACTTTAATATCTATTTAAGTTAATCCTTATTTGCCAAAGCACTAGTGCATATCTTTTTGTCCCATTAAATCAAATTAAATGACTTGATTTCAGTAAGATGTAAGTATATGCTTAAATAACTGGTAAATAGAACCAAACAGATGGAATGCACAACATTAAGTGCTTTTCTATACACAGGTTTAGAAGGAGAGTTGGTTCAAAGAATGAGAAACCCCAAATACTTTCTGGATATAATCTAATAGTATAGCTAGTTTTAAACTCAGTACCAGATTTGTTTATTTCACTCTATTTCCCCTCAGACTGTCCAGAATGTCCTCATTCCCATCACCAAATTACTTTGGCTGTTGAAAAATAGGATTGTATTGTAGTCCCAGTCATGCCAGAGTTAGCTCCCAGGAGTAGATATTAGAAATGTCCGTACCTAAGAGCTCTAGCAGAACTCTGATTCAGTTAGAAGAATGGGTCTGCAGAGAGGATGCAGGTTTTCCTTTTACCCTTTAAATCAATTTGAAATATCTTTACTTTTAAGGTAAAGTCATTTTGACAAAATTCCAATCCTTTATTTATATCTATCTTGGTACACCATAATTTTAATAATAGAAACAGCAGGGTAAAGACATGTTTATCCCTGGATGTGAAGGGGTTCTTTGTTGCCAAAGGTCCTGACTTTGACTTAAAACATGATCACTTGCCTAATATTAATTGGTTCTGTCTTCTTTCTGACAGCTACTTTACTAAATAGAAATTGCAACGATAAACCATACTTTAAAGTTTAGAAAGTTTTTCAGCAAAGCATGATAGATTTAAACATGATTTATATTATGATATTAATTAAATCCATGATTTTTTTCTTCCTAATTGGTTGACAATTTTGCAGATTCAGTTATAGCAATATTGTACTTTTTCATATCAGCTTCTGTCTTTGTGTAGGATTTTATTTTTGTTTTGCTAAGCAAAACTCCACATCCAAATAACATGAACAAAGCTAATATCAAAAGATACCTGTAAATTTACTGTAAAAAAGGACATGTGTTTTAGATCTGGTTATCTAATTTCAGATTTGGTTATCTAATTTCAGATTTCTGGTTTGTAACTTCAGATAGCACTTGAAGAGATGTTATAGTGAATGCAGTACATTGAAAGGCATTGAAAAGATGATCTGATTTTTAAAAATTGTTTAGGAATTAAAATATAATATCATTAATACTGTAGCAAGACCCCAAGTTTTTCTTTTTTTCTTTTTTCTTTTTTTTAATTGCATTGACTCCCCTTCCCAAGCCATTTCTGACTTTTTCTCTCCCTCTCTATTCCCTATAGATAATTGCAAGTAAGCTAAGATGTAGGATAAGCTTTAAACATTTCTATTTTGGTAGCAAATTTTTGGTTCTGGATATCCACTGTTTTATATTGTATTATTATTAGGTTTGTATTGATTTTTAATGTTGTATATTGTATTATTATCATTCTTGTATTGATTTTTATTGTTTCGTATGGATATTGTATTGTTTAAGCTTGTATTTGTAAGTGAACCAAAGTCATGTCAAGTTTCCATTTTATGTCAAGTCTCCATCTTGTGTCCTCTGCCTGGGCATCCCCTGTGTGTCACTACTGTATGAATCATGTATCCCTCGCATGTAAATTGTTTCCCTATGAATGTGATTGGAAATGATTGAAATACAATGGTAGCAGGCCTCTACTGAATGGCCTGTAATGACTGGGCCATCACCTCGCATTGATTCATCCAGGAACCATGGCCTTCACCCAGGAACAGAGACAAGACCAGCATTTGAAAGACTAAAGACCCTGCAGAACCAGCAACTCTACCATTGTACCCCACCATTACAGACACCCGAGACTGCACATCCCTGCATGGAGCACACATGCTCAGTATGCCAGGGGATGACCCTTGCCTGGGCATGCCTCAAGTCACCAGGGTCACACAAGGTCTGCCCCTATAAAAAGGTTCAGTGAAGGCAGACCCAGTGGGATGCCCTCTCCATCTGGACCAGCACCATGCCACACCACCTATCCACCCAGAAGCCCTGCTGGCGACCCCACTCTGGACAACATCTGCTGGACAAAGACCCCTTTCCAGCCTGTATAGGTAGATATTACCTGCATACCTCCTCCTACAATGTGGACTATCTCTCTCTTTCATTCTCTGCTGTCCATCTCTGTTTTCAGGCTTCCCCTGCACCTTCTGTAAACCTCTCTGCCCCCCTCCTGCAGCTTCCCAGCTCCTTTTAGCTGTCCTGCAGTTTTCTCCAGCATCTAGAGCCTTTCTCCAGCTTCCAGCACCTACTGTCACTCCCTGCAATTTCTCTACCTACCCCGAAGCCATCCTCTGGCTCCCCACATCCAGAGCCCCTCTTTAACACCCACACTTTCCCTCTCCCTATCTACCTTTTCAGCTCCCCTGTAGCTCTGGCTCCAGTCTGGCATTGCTTCCCCATTCTCCAGGTTTTCAGCATTGTCTTTTAATCAATTAAGATCAATTAACCTAACGTTATCCCCGAGCCTCAGTTCTTCAGCCCAGACCCCTGTAGTCTACCAGTTCTAATCCTGGTCCTGGTAACTTTAACCCCCTACACTTCTACTTTTTTACCTTAACCTTTCCTCAGGGATTGCAAGTACACAAAGCACATACATACATGCACATCACAACACCCAACTTAGGAACTCACCTGTGTGTATGTGTAGTGTCGAGAAGGGTCCATGCAGCTGGCTGAGCCAAGCTCACGGTCTCCTCGGTCACGGTGGGTTGGCCGGGTGGGGGCAAATTGGATGCAAACAGGTTGGGATTAGCGGTGGTTGAGTCAGGGTGGCACAAAAGCTTGATGGTTGTAAACAAGATGAATTTATTTGACTTACGCTTCAGGCGTAGGAAGCGATGTTTTCAGTTACAGTTACAACAGAGAACAACGAAGGGGTCTGTTGGTCCACAAGGTTCAGTCCAAAGACCTAGTCCCAGGGCTGGTCAACAGCTCATTAATGGGGAACACAAACAACGAAACGAAACCGTAACACGATGTATACGGTAAGTCCCGTGATGCCAGTCCCATAGGACAACGATGAAAAGCGATGATGTCGGAAGCCGAAGTTGAAACCAGGCGAGTCGAGCCAAGGTTGCAAACAAAGTTCAATGGATGATCTGGAATCGTAGTCGATAGTCAGTGCCAAGGTAAGTCGGAAGCCAGGTGAGCAGAGTCAAAGCCGTAACACAGCAAGTAATACGAAATACCAAACGATGGAGGCAAAGGAGGAGATCAATAGGCCCTAAAGCCTGACTGGACGACAGTCCCTGGAGCACCAGCCTCTGTCTCCAGCTAACGCGATCTCCCCCCGGAGGGAGGGGGTCAACAACTTTTAAAGCTGTCCTGTGGCCAATCAGGCTGCTTGACTGAGTGAATTTTCCAGAAGGGTGACCTCATTCTAGTTAGTCTCTGAGCATGCCCAGCTGCAAGCTCTGTGAGGCAACTGAGTCTGCGCCAGAGAAAAACTAGGTCAGGCCTGAGTGACAGGCCAACAGGTCATGTAAAGGGCACCTGCAAGGCCCATCGCCATGGCGCATACCTGGTAGCTTCTGTCTTGGCAGCACACAACAGAACAAATTTCTCTGACATATAGGTGGGTACTACTGCATTATGGGATACTGGAGGACTTCAACTTGAGTGGCACATCTGTGGGGAATGGCAACACATTAATAGAACAGGAGCTGGGTTGTGCAGATTAGAAATAATCCTGCCCTGGAGTGGCATAACTTTGAGCTGCATAACTTAAAGCTTTAAGTGGCTTTAAATGCTTTAAGCTACTTAAAGCTGTTAACATGAGAACAATTCAGAGTTTAAGATTTCCAAGAACCTCCCAAAATGAACATGGAGCAAGGCCCTTACAGGAACTCATGATCTTCTTACCAAGAACACTGCTTCTAATACTGGTTAGAGATTTCACTGTAAATTGGAGGAAAGAGATAGAGTGGTGTGAGAGAGCCCCAGCCCCAGGCTGCCCCGGCGCAAGAGAGCCCCAGCCCCAGGCAGCCTCGGGAGCAGTAAAACCGGCCCGGCCATGTGCGGGAAGCTGCGGCAGCAGCGAGACTCAGGGCAAGATCACACCCCAACCGCCAAGTGGGTTCGGCTTGGGGGGGGCGAGCCCCATGCGGTGCCTCATGGCACCTGCCCTAATTACCTTCCCCAGGTGCGCCAGGGTGCCGGCAAGCTCAAAAACAGTGCCGGCGCAGGGAGGAGGAGGACCGGAAGAGCCGGGGGAGGAGCAGAGCCCCGGCGGAAGCTCAGAGCGGAGGTGGATGGCTGGCCCACATCCTGCGAGAGTGTTCTGGAGCAAGGGTAGGGCCTTGCAGGGGCAGGACACGAGGGGCGAAAGGCCCCGAGGGCCATTCAAAGGATTCTGAAGGCTGGGGGGCGGGGGAGTTGCCCTCACCCCAGCACCGGCTGGAGTGCCAGGCAGCCAGAGGCGGTAGGTTGCAGACCCAGGCCGTGGGGTGTGGTGTAGGGGCAGAGCCTCATGGGGAACAGGGGCTCTAGCCTTAAACTGTGAACCCCAACCGAGGAACGAAGGTCTCCAGGAGGAGACGGACGGGAGTCAAAAGGAAACTGGAGCCAGCCCCGGCCGGGAGTTGGCAGAGCGGCTCACGGGATGCTAACTGTACATTTTTTGCCTTTGAGGAGTTGCCCACCCCAGCGGATGAGGGGAAAGGTGGGCAACCCGGACTTACTCATGGACGCCCAGGCGAGGGTGGAGGGGAGGCAGGAGCCCTCAAGGACCCAAACCGGACCAGACGGGAGGTCCCACTTTTGGACGTGTACGCAGCAGGGAATTCACTGAACCAAAAAGAAACAACATCGAAGTCGTGGCAGGCGGACCTGGCGGGAGCATACCCGGAGCGGGGCCACAACGAACCACGGGCACCCGTACCAGCACCAGCGCGGTCGGACCCGCGGAGAAGTGGGGAGTGATGCCTCAGGATTAAATAAGTCATCACAGGTACTGGCAAGGATGGTAGTGCAGCGTAAATGACAGGACACCCAAAAAGTGGTGCCTGGAGTTGAGAGTAGGTTTACTAGAGTAGACGGCACTGGCCGTTCATGATTCTGAATAGCAATTGTTTTTTGGTCTGTAGACTGGAAAGTTTAATCAGTGGAGATAATACTGGTCTTCTTCTCTGATTACCTGCTACTGAGGACAGTGTTGGAAGTGGTAGAGCAAGCAACACTAGGTAGAGGGCAGGGGAAATTAAGTACAAGACTATTGGAAGAGGAACAAATGTGCAGATGGTGTAGAAATCACTATAAAGAAAGGGGAGCAATGAAACAAATGTATAGCAGTAGGGTGAGATATTAGGAAGATGTGTATATAAAAGCACAAGTCTTTTTTTCAAAATGTGGGGAAAAGGGCCTAAGGAAAAGTATTACTAGTTCACAAGATTGCAACGGAGACTACAGCATCTTCTTTGACTGGAAGAGAAATTCCCAGTAGCAGAGGAAACTGGAGACATAAAATAACTATTGAAAGAGTGATTTAGAGAGAAGGGACAAAGGAACATCATCTTTCTGCAGGCCACCTAGGTGAAGGAAGGAGAAGAATGATCCTCTTACTTTGCCTCAAGGAGTGGAAATAAAAGTATTATGGCAGTGCAGGGGAGAGGGGAGTGCAGTTAATAAAGATGAAGACATATTAACTGAGGTACAGAAGTTTTAATAAAATGTATACTCCGGAAGAGTGTTGCATCAGGGAGCCCTTGACTTCTTTTTGGAGGGGTTAGGGGTGAGCTTGAGGGAAAATGAGAGGCATCACCCAAAGAGCTGTAGAATCATCAAAAATTAGGATTGAAAGGGACCTCAGAAGGCCATCTAGTCCAACAGCCAGCTCAAAGTAGGACCATCCCCAACTAGGTCACCCCAGCCAAAATTTTGTTTATCTGGGTCTTGAAAACCGCTAAGGATGGAGATTCCAGAGAAAGTGTGGACATTGGAAAGGAGATAATCTGACCCTTCAAGACAGAAAAGGCCACAGGGAATGACAGGCTCCCGGAATAATTTTACAAGACTTTTTGAGATATACTAGGCCCCAACCTGTTCCAGGAGTGTCTGGAAAGGGAGAGCTGGGGGCAGGTATGGACATAGGAATAAGAATGCTATTATACAAGAAAGAAAAGTGGGAAAAGTTGAAGAGCTGGAAGCCAATCACTTTACTGAAACTAATTATAAGATAATGACTAAGGTGTTAGTGAGTAGATTTTTTTAAATAGTCATGGGAAAAGTGATCCACGGTGACCAGGCTTGTGCAATCCCTGGTAGAGTAGTAATTGCTACTGACAAGAGATGTGATTTGGTACTGCCAAGAGCAAGGATTGACTGTGACACTCCTGAATTCTAATTTGGAAAAAGTGTATGATGGGGTGGAGCATGAGTTCCTGTTTGGCAGTCTGAACAAGATGAAGGTCCCACCAAAGTTTCTAAGCTGGATTGAGACTTTATACAAAGAAGCAAGTGTAAGGTAGAAGTGAATGGTCATGTAATGGGGGAAGTCAAGGTCAGATCAGGTGTAAGACAGGGGTGCCTTCTGTCATCAGTCCTCTACATGAGCACCATTGAGCCTGCACCATTCTGATCCTGGCACAGAGAAGCAGAACAGACCATGTGATCAAGGGTGTGCCAATCTTTGGTAGAAAGGGCATACAAATTTAATGTACATTATACATATATGATGTTAATATCTTAGGAAGAGATAGCATGTCCCTAGAATAGGCGATAAGACATACAAATTAATACAAAAAAGTGTTGGAGGCAAAACTAAACATACAAAAATTAAGTGCCCGGTGGCAGGAAGGATGAAAAGAACTGGAAAACTGGGATTACACATCACAATGGACCAAATCAAGATATTGAGAGTGGAGATGGAGTCATGACTGACAGGAAAAGCGGCCTGAGAGACGATGAAAGGTAAGCTGAAACGAAAGCTTGGGATCTAGTGTGACCACAAGCTGTTGATGGCATGGCAGATACATGTAAGTAAGGTACTGGTTCTCTCAGTCATACTGTATGTAGGCATAGTGTTCCCCCCATCATAGACCACCACATGCAGGAGTCAACAGGAACTGATCATGTTCTTTCGGAAAGCCAAAAGACAGAGGCTTAGGAGAATAACTTTATACAAAGAGAAACTTGAAGGGCGGATGGGGCTTTCCAGATGTGCTTTTGTTTGTTTATGTGCAGTATGTCAGCCTGTGCTTCACAGAAGGGATAAAAGGGGGCACCATTACTGCAAAAATATAATGTATGTAAAATGTCACTCTCATAGCCCTGATTCTTGATAATACTGCCAATATATGAAAAGATTGTAAAATGTGTGAATTGGTATAGGATGCAGACAGTAGCAGCAATGGAGTTAGTGGACCATAAAAAAAAATCACAGCCTGGATCAGGGGAAAGAAGGCTGTGTCCCCACTGGGGACACTCATAGGGGAAGAAGCATGGACAATTTGGAAGCAAGTGCTTGAAAAAAGCTTAAAGAAGTAGCACTGGGATTTTGGATGGCTACTAGTACATCAGATTATACCAGTGAGGGCACCAGTGGCTATGTAGGACAGCCCAATGCCCCAGACAAGCATCATCATGGGAAGAAAGCATAATGTATATGATGCAGGCAAAGAAACTATTACAGCAGAAGGGTGCTCACTCTTGTTTGAAATGGTTCTGTGTAGCATATGGGCTGCAGCCCAGAGGAAGCAACAAGGAAGAGTACAGAATATTGTAGTGAGATTTTGTGAGGCATCAAGGAAGGCAAGAATCTTACTAGTCTTACTACAACTGGAACTCTTGGTAGAAGATATGTTGAGTTTGGGCTTGAGTTAACTGTGTTGATATTGCTGGTGTGACAAAAGAGAACTAGCTAAGGAGCAGACGATGGATTTATGGAAGAGAAGAATTGAAATACCTAGTGCATCTTCAAGGATGAAAGAATGTTGAGGCATGAGAGGCAGAACAGCTATAGCTACAGGCCGGGGGTTGGCTAGGGCAAGGCATGATAGGGGCTAAGACAAGACATGTATGGGATAATAGATTATAGGCATTAATAGCTGAGCTTGGAAAGTGACAGGGAATAATGAGGTAAGAAAACAAACAAAAATATCCAAAAACAACAACAAAAAAGGGGTCTAGGCTCTTGGATTAATGGGAAGTTTGGGAAGGAGGGAATCACTGGATAATGCATAAATGTCCTATGTCTTTTGTTGGTCCTATATGTTGAAGTTTTGGAAGCATGTTTTAAGTTTTGACACTTTATTGTTTAATTTTCTCTGAGTTGATTCAGTTTTGTAAGGTAACATAAACTGATGGAAGTACGTTTAAAATTCTGATATTTTATTGTTTTCTTGGCCTGTTTTGGTGCAGTTTTTTGTTGTGTTTTGTTTTTTTTTCTTTTGTAACCCAATATAAGTTTTCATTACTTTCATAACAGCAACAATAATAAATTCCCATCAATAAGTTTGTCCAATATGGGCCAGGTGTTTTATAGTCATGCTCAATGTTGGCTGCATTAATCAACTTCATAACTGGTTTCCATAACTGAGCACATGCTGGTTTTGGCAGCAGTTTAATGACAGACAATATATTTAATGAGGTTTCCCTGTATGTGAATGCAAGATGAGGAACTTTTTCTCTTCATGCTGAACGGGGGGAAAACTTCATCAGTAAGTTCTCAGTAAGTTCTTATATTCAAGCAAATCTGGTGCTAATCTCCTTGTATAGTACCCAGCACCTTTCATCTGTGTATCATTCTGAAAATGTAGTTATATATTCACTATTTCAGTTACTGAGGCATGCATGCTTTTTTTATCCCCATTTTACAGTCAAGGAAGCTGGGACAAAGAGAAGGTAAATCCTATGAGAAGAAAACCCAGGAGACCTATCTCCAACTCCCAATTTCATAATTAGAATTACATTATTTTCAGCTGCATTTGTTTTCTGTTCCCATATCTTTTCCATATCCAAATAATTGTTGCTGTTTCAAGTTATACATGCAACTGAAAAGTCCTCTTTTAATAGGTCAGGTTCTACCTTCAGTCTGTCACAGTAAGGACTCTGTCAGACATGAATGTCTAAGTAAGCCACTTACAATTCATCCAGAGTCCAGTGTTCAGGAAGGGAGGAAAGGATCATTTAGTGGTCAAATTCCATAGTACATTCACAAAAATCCAAGTAAACTCTGAATCCTGACCCTCTATTTTCCTCCACAACCCAATCCCCAGCCCAATTTTTGGAACCACTAGATTGGCTCCATAAAAACCCATCACAGCCTCTTTGTTAGTCAATGCAAATTCGGAGAAAGGAAGGAATAAAGAGCAATTATTTTCTTCACTGCACGTGTGAAAGTATTTCTTCCTCTCCTTCTTTCTACTCCAATTTGATAGAGAGAGGTATTAGATATGTATACAGCTTTGGCAGAACACAAAAAAAGGAGTTGGATTCACAGTACTACTTCTCACAAATCATTCCTCAAAGTCATTTAGATTTTATAGACAGCTACACTTAAGAGGAAGTTGTTGATTCCATTGCAACTGAAAGGGCTAATGTTGATTTATAATCCATGCCTACCTCCTGTTTCTTAGAGCATTCTGAATTTGAGTTTTCTCCACAGATGTGAGCATGAGCATCTTTAATGACAATATTTAAAAGGAAGCTATTATTTTCACCAACCACTTACACTACAGTTTCTTTTTCTTGAAAATTATTTTATTCCCTTTGATTCAGGAAGAATTACCACATTTTCCTTGTCTTTCTGCAGAGAAGAGTCATGGCAAAAATTGGCAGCTTTTACAGTTTAGGAAAGTGTAGCCTTAGCGATATATAGTTCATTTAGGTGAAATTCTGGACTCACTTGAAAATCTTGAGATAAAAATTCTAGTATAGGAGAACTATTATTGAGTTAAGACAGAGGCCCCCCCCCCCCCCCCCCAGTCTTTAAGAATATCATGGAGTATTTCCACAGTCACACTTCATGCAATGTCCACTTATAGCTTGCTTGGTCACTGTCTCTTGAATCTTAATAATTCAAGAAGTTTCTAGGCACAAGTCTGCTACTTTCCTTACACAGAACCTCCTTCCACTCTCTCATAGATGGAAAGATAATACTTTTATTTATTTTTGGTTCTCAGTAAGAACACCTGGAACCCTCTGGAACAGGACTGACATTGCCTGTACAGGCCCTCCCCATAGGAGATCGGAGGTAGTCTGGCCCATAAAAAGGGGCAACGAAGACTGACTCCTGGGGACACCATCTCCATCTGGACCAGCACAATGCCACACCACCTATCCACCCAGATGCCTTGTCAGTGAGCCCCCCTCTGGATAACACCAGCTGGACAAAGACCCCTTTCCAGCCTGAATAGGTATCTATTACCCCCACCCTGTCTTCAACCGAGGACTTGGACTCTGTTTCTCTTCCCTACCTGGGCTCCAACCCTTTCACTGAGTCTTTTTCTCCTGATGCCATTGTAAGTGCTTGTGTGTGTGTGTGGGAAGCAATAACTTCATGGGGCTGTGTAGTGTGTTGTTTGTTTAATAAACCTGTTATTTTGAAACCCTGAGTTGGGTTTTTGTCTGTTTTTTGACTGTTTCCTCCTTGCCACTACTTATCTGCCCCCCAAGTTCCCAGCTGTCTGCTTCAGCTTCCAGCTCCAAGCTCCCAGCTTTCAGCCTCTGTTTCCACCCCAAGCTTCCAGCTTTCTGCTTCAGTTTCCATCCCCAAGCTCCCAAATTTATGCCTCAGTTTCTTTCCCAGCTGTCTCCTCCTTGCCATTGGGCTTTTTCCCTTGCACCAGTGACCTTGAGTAATCCTGGGGCCACTTGACCTTAAGTAACCCCAAGCCTCAGTTCCTCAACCCAGCTTCTCTCTAGTCTGCTGGTTCTGATCCCACCACTTCCAGCAACTTTCACTCCTTACACTTTCACTTGCACCTTAACCTGCCCTCAGGTATCCCAAGTACCCCAAACACACACATACATACTGTACATCCAAGTTAGGAACTCGTGTATGTGTAGGTGGGTCGTATGTGTGTGAACTGGTGAATATGCACACACACTCACACACACACACACACATATATAGTCATTGTGTGCATGATATACGAATTAGTGATCCATGTATGTGTACGGAGTGTGTGGGTATTGACAACTGACTGTTGTCTAATTGTTGTTGTGTAGTGTGTATGTGCTTGAATTGGTGATAGGTATGCAGGTGCTTAGGCTGATTTGGATGTGTATGTGCCTGAGTTGGGTGTGTGTGTATGCACCTAATTGATTTGTGTGTTTGTATATGTTCAATTGTGTCACACCCTCCTGTCTAACAGTGCAATATTGAGATCCTGAGAGTTGACCTGACCCCACAGGACAACAGTGGCAGTATCTTTTGTGACTTCATAAAGCACTTCAACTCTTTTTTTTTAATGCAAGTCATCAGAAGCCATTTACTGAAAAGATAGATTGAACACAGTGTAGAGAGTAAGGAAGCAGACAGCATCTCATTTGATACTCTAGGAATCCCTGTGGTGCCTTTATGGAGTGATGCTAATGGAATCTGAAATGAAATGTGTCCAATCGGCTATTGATTAGGAAATTGCAATGTGGGGTCCTTAAATGATGAGGGTGGGAAAGATGGGGTACGGTACAGTTTCTGTGGACTTTATTTCTCTGAAGCTACTTCAGAGAGTCTAAGATCAAAAAATAACAGAGAAATAACACCAGATGTCACCTTTTGCTGATATTTTTTGAACAAAAAAAAAGAAAATGAATCACTGATCATAGCTAAGTGTCTTGCATAGCTAAGTAGCATAGCTAAGGTGGAGACATAGGTGCAGCAGCTGCGGGTGCTGAGTTGGAAATGTGTTCAAAAACAGCAGTTGCAAGCCCAGCTGCTATCACCAGCAACTAAGCCACTGATTATGCCCCATGCACTGCCACTGCAAAGAATGTAGAAGTGCCTGGATATGCCTCTGGTTACACAGGTAGTTGTTCCACTCTGGGCTGAAACACCAATCCGTTCTACAAGCAATCAGTTCTCCTGGAACAAGTTGCAGGTATGGAGGGGAGAAATCCACTAAGAGATCCCCCCCTCCACCTGCACATAGCTCTTGACCCAGCATTAAGATAGGAAGACTTGCCTTTTCTTGTGGGTGTCCCTGCATCAGGGCACCATGAGAAAAGAGTGAGTTCCCAATAAATGCTTTGCAGAAATGTACTGGGGGATTCATCTACTTCTTGATACTGGGACACAAGGTTTCCGCACTTGTAGATGTGTGCCCCAAGTTGGAACTGGCTATGAAGGACCCTTTTTCCTCAGGATCAGACCCCTGAAGCCCTGGGAAGGGCAGGGGACCAACCCCAGGGGATGACAGCCTCGGTAACGTCTGTTAGACATTTGTGACAGATTAGCTGTGCTGTGAAGTTTCCAGCTTATGAGTTGTACAGATGTACAGTAGAAAAGAGAAATGCTTTAAATCAGAAATAAAAGTTGCAGGATGCAATTGTGATCTTAAATAAAACCAAGAAGAAAACACATTTCAGTGATTTTCTCTGTGATTCCTGTGCTGTGGTCCAAGCCAGCTGTTATTCTTAAAGATTCTATTACTAAACCAACATTTATTTTACATAATGATTATCTTAACTATGATTATGACATCCCCTCAATGTACATTTTGAGGGGAAAACTGTTAGTAAAGCCTTTCCTTTTTGAACTTGCCTTTTAATATCTAAAGAAAGGATTAATTTATCAGCTGGAATCAATTTTCCTGATCAGTACATTACTAGAAAAATGTCATGGTTTAACATGAAAGTCCATTATTTTAGTCACTGGGGAGAGATGGTTTGTCAAGCACATTATTCCATACTATTATTATTCAGCATTCACAGTTAAATTATGATGGCTGATCCTACTCACATTTAAGTCAATAGCAAAATTTCTGCACACTGCAATGAGAGCTGGATTGGCCCATAAAATGCTCTTTTGTTATGCATTCTCTGTTGTGGATATACCACTTCACTCTTAACAATGTACCCTAATTAACAGCAATCTGACAAACTGAAAGATCCCACTGTTCCATCCCTGTTGTTGCTGCACTGTACTGAATTGTGGGTTTTGTTGATAAAGGGAAATTGTAGTTAGGTAAAATATGCATAATTTTCTTCACAAAAGAGCTGTTACCGCTTAGCAGTATGATGCACATACTAAATACCAACTTGCTTCTAAGGAAATGGTGGGATCACAGTTCAGCAGATTGCCATGATGAAAACTTCTCTGTATGTAAACATTAAGGACTCGGAAATGGCTAAAATTAACATATTCTGGTGTAACTTCACATTTTAAAAAATAACATTGCAAGACTATATATGCTTCACCATTGTCTGTATTGCATGTCTTAATCAAATGTAAAAATAGGAAATATTTCCCTTAACTTACCTCCCTAATAAATCAGATAATTTTCTAACTGAAGTGATTAAAAATTCTCAAGACAAGAGTTGCTTAACATTTTAGTTGTCTCTTGATATGATTCTTAAGGTAGCAAGCCCTATTATAGAATGTGTTTCAGTAAGTCAAAAGGACACCATGAACAAGAATCTATTAGTATGAGGTTTCCATCCTGACCTGAAACTGTGAAATGGAATTTACTATATTTTATGTAAAAGGGTAGCCGATAGAATTATCTTTCAAAATACACCAACACTGACAAAATACACTGTTTGAAGGCAAACAAATAAGGTGACATTCTTCCATCCGCAGTTAAAACATTCAAGGTTAGTAAAAGGTAAAGAAAAGTTGAGTGTTTTGTATCCTCCTGATTGTCATGTGTGAACTGAGTTTTAAACACCACCAATTGTATAGAGTCAATGTAGTCTAGACATTTCTTTGTTTGAAGTCAATGGAGGATTTGGAAATAGTCTTTATTGTAGTACAAAATATATCGTTTTACACTAGAATTTTTACTTTTGTACTGAGATGAGCACAAACCTATATCTTAAAACTTACAAAGTTCCACTAGACCCTTTTTAAAGATGAAGTGAACTCTCCTAGTTAAAGAAAAGGACTGAGAACTGAAACAATATATATTCCTGAATTAATCCAAAATTCACCAAACCATGCCAGTAACTTCATGGATACATTTAAGCCATATTTAAGTCCCGTTGGTTTTCATTAGACTTAATTACCTGGTTAAATATTTTGCTGGATTTTCTTGGCAAACATTAATACCCTGGATCATGCTGTACATGCAATAGGTCTATGTGGCCATCACACCAAGATCTTCAGTGCATATGGCTCTACTCCTCCTAAGAGGATGGAGTGGAGTCTGCCCAAAACCCACCATCCCCTCTTCATACCATTGAGATGGAGTCCCCTGTGGTTCAGTGGTAGAATCCTTGTCCAGCACACAGAAGAGCTGGGTTTGACTCCCAGACGCTTATAAAACTACAGCCATGGAGGCACCAAACATCTGCACTCAGTCTGGTCTTTGGATTCTCTCTCAGTGCCCTAAAGGGAGGATGGAAAGTCTGGGCAGCCTCCACTACTCCCAAAAAAATTCCTGCCCAGGCACATGCATTGGAGGTCTGGGTGGCCCTCATGCATATACCATGATCCAGGTGATGGTTGCCACCACCACTGAGACAAAGGCTAGACATTTAGTTACTTGACGGTTGTAGCTTCTGCCAGAGAGCAACAGATCAGAGTTGCCTAATACCTCATTGAGGCATTTCTGTCAGTGTGATGTTCATTAGCCTTTCTCCAACCAAGGAGTACTCACAAAGAAGTGGGGCTCTGTTTCCATGGAGATTTAAACACTGTAGTATTTTATAGGAGCTATCCAACCAAGATTAGCCTCACCATGTTCCCATCAGGCCCTCCAATCAGATGGAATTTATGGTTATAGTCAGGACTATTTTTTTTTACAGACTAGAAGCCTGCTATTTGGTCTGCTTATATAGATCAGACTGCAAGTTTAGTGACCTAAGGCTTGATAGTGTTGTTAAGACACTGCCAAAACAAGAGGTGGGAGTGTAGCTCTCTATGTCAAGAAGATCTATGCATCACTGCAAGCTGATATTGGTGACCAGCGTTAATGGCTGGAGACCCTCTGGGTTAAAATCCATGGGGAACATGGTACAGGGGACACAATGTTGGGAGTCTACTACAGACCTCCCACCCAAAGTCAAGAGCTTGATCAGGAGTTCACCAGGGAACTGGCTGAGGCTGCATGCTCCCAGCCTAACTACCCAGATATCTTGTGGGAAGAGCACTCGGCTAAATCTGAGCAGTCACAAAACTTCCTCTCACGTGTGGATGACCTCTATCTGACTCAAGAAGTCTATGGCCCAATGAGAGGTAAAGTGCTGCTTGACCTGGTACTGGCAACAGGGGACAACCTAATCAGTGACCTAATGATCGAAGGGAAGCTTCATTAGCTTATCACCTTCATCATCCACTGTAAAGCTAGCAAGTCAGTCAGCAATTACAGAAGTCCTTGACTTTAGGAAAGCTGACTTTGACAAGCTCAGGAGGCTTGTCAGTGAGGCCCTAAGGGACCATGACCATAAGGAAAGGGATTTCAGGAAGAGTGGTTACTCCTCCAGGGAGTGATCCTCGATGCACAAACTCAGGCTATTCCATCTTGGAGGAAAGGCAGCAAAAAGGCACAGCAGCCCCCTTGGCTCTTCAGGGAACTAGCAGACCTCCTGCGGCTAAAAAAAAAGGCCTACAAAGGATGGAGGATGGGATCAACATCCAAGGAGAAATATTTTGCACTGGTCTGGGCCTTCAGGGAGCAAACCAGGAAAGCTAAGGCTGTGACAGAACTCCAGCTAGCTACAAGTATCAAGGACAATAAAAAGTCCTTTTTCAGATATGTGGGGAGCCAGAGGAAAAGCAAGGGCAACGTGGGACCCCAGCTAAACCAAATGGGACAACTGACAATTGACGTCCAAGAAAAAGCCAACCTATTAAATGGGTACTTTGCATCAGTCTTTCATCAGTCCCATGGGACACCCAGGCCCATTACAGGACATGGAGGCCAGGTAAGGGAGACTTCCTGCCCTCCATCAGTGCTGACCTCGTGAAGGAACACCTTGAGAGGATGGACACCTTAAAGTCAGCTGGCCCTGACAGTCTACACCCCAGGGTACTCAAGGAGCTGGCTAGCATCATAGCCCAACCCCTGGCACAGATCTTTGAGAACTCCTGGCACTCTGGGAAAGTACCCAAAGATTAGAAAAAGGCCAATGTGGTTCCTATCTTCAAGAAAGGGAGGAAAGTGGATCCGGCAAACTACAAGCTCATAAGCCTGACCTCTCTCCTGGGCAAGATCTTAGAAAAGATTATCAAAGCAGCCATTCTTAATGGACTGGCCCATGGCAACATCCTGAGGGATAGCCAGCATGGGTTTGTAGTGGGTAGGTCTTGCTTGACCAGTCTTATTTCCTTTTATGACCAGGTGACCTATCACCTGGACAAGGGAGAGGAGATTGATGTCATATATCATGACTTCAAAAAAGCCTTCATGATCACCTCCTGGTGAAACTGGCCAACTGTGGCCTTGGGTCCACCATGATCCACTGGCTGGGGAATTGGCTCCATGGTCAGGCCCAGAGGGTGGTGGTTGGTGGAAGTCAATCATCATGGTGCTCTGTGACCAGTGGGTCCCCCAAGGCTCTGTCCTTGGACCTGTATTGTACAACATTTTCATTAATGATGTGGACATTGAAGTCAGAAGCAGACTGGCCAAGTTTGCCAACAATACCAAACTCTGGGTTAAAGCATCCACACCTGAGGACAGGAGGGCAATCCAGGATGACCTTGACAGGCTCAGGAAATGGGCGGGTGAGAACTTGATGGTGTTTAACACTGAAAAATGCAAGGTTCTCCACCTTGGGAGGAAAAACCTGCAGCATCCTTATAGGCTCGACAGTGCTACGTTGGATAGCACTACAGAAGAAAAGGACTTGGGAGTCATGATTGACCACAAGATGAACATAAGCCTGCAATGTAATGCTGCAGCTAATAAAGCAAGCAAAACACTGGCTTGCATTCACAGATATTTCTCAAGCAAATCTCGGGACGTCATTCTCCCCTTGTACTTGGCCTTGGTGAGGCCGCAGCTGGAGTACTGCATTCAGTTTTGGGCCCTACAATTGAAAAAGGATGCGGAGAAGCTTGAGAGAGTCCAGAGAAGAACCACGTGCATGATCAGAGGTCAGGAAAACAGACCTTATGACAACAGGCTGAGACCTATGGGACTCTTTAGCCTGGAAGAGCGCAGGCTCAGGGGCAATCTGATGGCCACCTATAAGTTGACAGTAAATTTCTTTACTGTCTGAGCCCCCAAGGTCAGGAATAACCTGCCATCGGAGGTGGTTCAAGCACCCACATTGAACGCTTTCAAGAGAAATTTGGATGCTTATCTTGCTGGGATCCTATGACCCCAGCTGACTTCCTGTTCCTGGAGCAGGGGGCTGGACTCAATGAACTCCCGAGGTCCCTTCCAGCCCTAATGTCTATGAAATCTATGAAAACTCCATTGGTTCTACTGGAGCCAAGTTTAGGACTGTAACTACTAAAAGTTCTTTAATAAGCATATACTATCCATATAACCGTTTAACTATTCCTCTTAAACATAAATCATTCACCTCAGACCATTAAAGAGAAAATTGACCATGTCTCATTCGTTTATTTGTCTGTTTTGTTACTTGTTTATCATATAGCCTTTTTTTATCTTCAGTTCATGATTGTTTTCTCTATGACAGCGTTTAGTTCTTGGTATTTCATATTCAACTGTAAGTGTATAAGAGCTCTGTAGTATGAGAAATAATATATACACTTTACCACTTCAATGATGTAGACATTTACATAATAGATTTATAGCTAATGTGATTCTGACTAGAGCTGGGCAAATCTAAGTAATTTCCCTTTACAGGGGGTTGGGTAAACATTTCATCAACTTGGAACCACATGGGTTCACATCCCCATGTTATATTTTAAATTTAGAACTTTAACAAACCCCAAATCTCAAGCAGAACTACCTGATTTACACTTTCTCTTGTGTATCAAAACCAATTTCCTGACAGAGATGCAGCTCCTAATGATCTCAAATGGCATTGTAGCTGCTTAGCTACTTCGCAGATCAAGCCACAAGTAATTCCACATTTTGCTCAAAGCAATATATTGGCCCAGATTTATTTGAAAGCTTTTGCAATTCATACTGAATTTTTTATTAAACATAATGTAAATTTTTATTTTTTCTGATAACTTCAAGTAGCTACTGAGCTTTACTGAGTACAGTGATGTTAGTATAAACTGTAGGCAAATCTTGTAACCTTATTAGAGTACAGTGTGCCTTTAACTTCCACTCTGTAATTACAGGTTCAAAGCACTAGACAGGTGAAACTCTTACAATACTACTAAATTCTGCCTTTTTTGATGGGTGAAAACAATGAAAAGTCAGCAGACGTTTATTGTTTTGACCCAGGATCCAAAAGTACCCCTGTGTGAACTGTAGTGAGAAGAAAGAATTTGCTCAAAATATACTCAGCATATTTCAGATCTAATTATTCTACAACAAGAGTTTGGTGTTTGCCTCTTACATTCTTATGAGAGTTTAGATGGAATTCATTAACATTATGCATTTCAGATATGTAACCCGGGTGTCCCCAAAGTGAGTGTCCCCCCTCACCAATAGAAGGGGAAAGCCAGCATGGCACATGTGCTGGGGGGTAGAAACTGTAGTCTACTCACAGTTCCCTTTCACCTATCGTGTCTCAATAGAGGAAGAATAGAAAGTGATGTCTTAAAGAGGTACACATTTAATATATGTATATAAAAAGGTAGTGAACTGAAGTGACACATACATATAACTATAACTATATACACACCAAAATACAAACAGGTAATTATAATGGTCCCAAATGGTATGAACAGGCAAGTAAAACAATAAATGGCACTCTGAAATTCCAGGCACAAAGTTAACAGTTAATAAACACTCCAAAAATTTACTGCGTGTATCAAAAAAATCAATAAACACTCCAAATATGAGATGCAAGAGTTTGTAGTGGTTCCTCTCCTCTACGGGGTCTTTTCCTGCTGCCTCTTTATTGAGGCTACCTTTCCCTGAGTGTCACTCCCAGGTGGGAGATCAGCTGCTCCTCTAACTCACATGTCTGAAGGAGCCGGGTGGGGCAGTGTTCATAAGCTCCCAGGCCCAACTAATGTTTCTCCTAGGGAAAGTTCAGTTCCAGGCCTCAGGGGAGAAACGTGACTTGGTCACACATTCCAGTGGCTCAACTTCGTAGGGGAAACTGCAAGTCTGGGCTGCTTCATGCATGCTCAGGGCCACGCCGCTAAGAATGCTGCTCCCTGAAATCAGGAACTGCTAGATTTCCAGGGCCCTTGCAGACACAGTGCAGGAAATGAGTCCCAGACCACCCAGCCCCTCCATCTCCAGGGCCTTATGCCCCACAGTGACTCACCCCATGGTAGCACTGGCTCCCATGCCCAGCATGATTGGAGACCTGAGCTGCCTCACTGCAGCTCCCAGGGTTCCAGTCCCTTACAGACCCTCTGTACAGTGATGCCTGAACTGTAGGCTGGCCTTGTGTCAAAGACCTGAGCTGCTTCGTTGTGGCTTCCCGGATCCAAGTACCTCACAGACCTTCCGTGCAATGACACCTGCACCATCTACTGCTTCCGTCCAGTGGTGGAATCTTTTAGGCTCTCCTGGGCAGCTCTCCCAACTCTTCTTGGCCCCATGGCCTCTTCCTTCTCCTTTGTCTCTTGCTTATTGTGCCATGTGCTTGGCGCACAGCTGCTTATATCCTCTTCTTGGGCTCTGCCCCCAGATTGAAAATGAACCAATTAGGGGGGCTGCAACTCCAGGTCCCAATTAAGTCCACTCCTAATTGGAGGGTTTTGCTCCACAAATCACATTTGCAGTCTCCTAATCCCAGAGAGCCAGGCAATCCCGGCAAGACCACCACAGATGCAAAAGGTTTTCATTCTACAAACCTAATCTGACACTATTCAGAAGCCATCCACCAGTTTAGTTTTGTTTCTGCACTGTCAGTCACAGAGACAGGAGTGCATGTTACTTCCTTTCAGAGAGTAGAGCAGAACAAGTCCAGCTTGTACTTCGTGTAATATTCTTTTCTCATACCTTCAGGAGCTGCTGCTAGAGTACAGTTCCTTCTAATCACTATTGTCAGAGTATATTTTGCAATATTATATGTGAATGGACAATTTGTAATTGGGAGGAAAATATATTTTGGTGTAGGACAGACAAACAAACTGTGCAATTATTTGGTCCATTGTAGTAGGTTCTTCCTATAAGCTTAAAATCCATTTAGTTTTCATATAATTCCAAATGGAGATTCTGTTTCCCTGGATATTTCCCTAACTGTACATGGCCTAAAAACCTATCTGGGTGTTCATTATAGGTTGGACTGGGTCCCCTTAATTTTTAGTTTCATGGATGAAAATAAGAACATACTCTTACCTTATAAAGCAAATTCAGGGCCTAATATTTCCTTTCACAGGTAAGAAAACCTAGAAGAAGGTGACAGAAGATTGTATAATATTCTGAAGCTCAGGGACAGATATAGGAGTATAGCCAGAAAACTGTTTTGATCTCATTGCATAGCATCAGATGTTATGCTACAGTGATGCACATGTAGTGCTGCTTTAATGTGGTCCTCCACATTCAATTTTGGAGGGCTTGCCACATTTGCCCACCAAGCCAGGCTTGGAGAAGAAAACTTTGGATTGGTGGAACTTTCCACCAATCAGGGAACAGCTGGAAGGGGTGTGCCCCACCCCTGCTAAAGTGGAGGGACGGGGGGGTGAAGAGACCCTGGACCTGATTGAAGAATGTGCTTTCTGACAGACTTTGGAGCAGGGCCTCTGGTGTAAATAAAAGCCCAGCATGCTCGGCAGATGTGACAAGGGACTTAAAAGAGCGGGGCCCAGAAGAGCTTGGTAGAGCAGCCCAGGGGTGAAGCCAGTGCCCTGGAGAGGCCCTGGAGACACCACTTGGGGATCCAAGCAGCAGGAGGCTCCAAAAGTGCATGGATCAATCCATGGAGCCCAGACCCAGGCAGCAGCATGACCACCCATGGTAAACAGGGATGATGCATGGAGCCCAGAACCTAGGAGCAGCTCAAGGCTGCTTGGGTTCATCCATTGTGCACAGGGATGATGTATAGAACCAGGCCCTGGGAGGAGCGTGGGGTGGCTTAAGCCAGTGATCCTGGCATGAGGCCAGGCAGCCAAAGCCACTTGCATGACTTGGCACTGTGGGAAAAGCCCCCATAGCCCTGAGCGGGGACCAGGAAAGAAAGACCCAGCATGATCCCAGACAGCCAAAGCCTGTGTAGTGTGGCTTGGCTTAGCCAACAGAGCCCTCTGTGCCCAGAGCGGGGCACACGGCCATTGAGAAAGTCCCAGCAGGAGGCTGGGTGGGCCCAGAGTTGGCAGTGATGCTGCTCCAGGAAGTAGGAAAGCCCTGGGTGCCCAGAGCAGGGCACAAGGCCATCAAGAGGAGCCAGAGGCACCACCAATACGAAGGGAATTAGCTGCAGTCATTGTGGGACCCCGGCAAGGCTTTATGAGCACTCATAGTGCCGGAAGACTGGAAGAGGGCCAATGTGGTTCCCATCTTCAAAAAGGGGAGGAAGGAGGACCCAGGAAACTATAGACCTGTTAGTCTTACCTCGATCATGGGCAAGCTTTTTTGAGACAATTATTCTGACACATGTCCATGAGGGGCCAGCAGGGGAGATTATGCTTAGGGGCAACCAACACGGTTCATTAGAGGCAGGTCCTGTCAGACCAATCTGGTGGCTTTCTATGACCAGGTCACCAAATCCTTAGATGCAGGGGTAGCAGTGGACATAGTCTTTCTAGACTTTCGGAAGGCCTCCAACACTGTCTCTCACCCTATTCTCATTAAGAAACTAGGGGACTGTGGTGTCGACATCTACACAGTCAAATGGGTCGCCAAGTGGCTGGAAGGCCACACCCAGAGACTGGTAGTGGATGGTTCATTTTTGACCTAGAGGGATGTGGACAGTGGGGTTCCACAGAGCTCGGTCCTTGGGCCTGCAGTGTTCAACATCTTCATCAGTGACTTGGACGAGGGGGTAAAAAGCACCCTGTCCAAATTTGCTAATGACACTAAGATGTGGGGGGATGTGGGCACACTAAAAGGGAGGAATAGGCTGAAATCAGACCTAGGCAGGTTACAGGGGTGAGAATAGGATGGGATTCAACACTGACAAGTGCAAGGTGCTGCACCTGGGGAGGAAGAACCAGCACCATACCTACAGGCTGGGGAACTCCCTTTTGTCAGCACAGAGGCGGAAAAGGATCTTGGAGTCATCATTGACTCCAAAATGAACATGGACCAGCAGTGTGGGAATGCAGTCAGGAAGGCCAACCGCACCTTGTCATGCATCCACAGATGCATCTCAAGCAGGTCCAGGGAGGTGATACTCTCCCTCTATGAGCACTGGTCAGGCCGCAGCTGGAGTACTGCATCCAGTTCTGGGTGCCACACTTCAAGAGGGATGTGGATAACATGGAGAGGGTCCAGAGGAGGGCCACTCGCATCATGGGGGCAGCAGGGTAGGCCCTACGAGGACAGACTATGGGACCTGAATGTATTCAGCCTCCACAAGAGAAGACTGAGGGGGGATGTAGTGGCTTGTTACAAACTAGTCAGAGGGGACCAGCAGGCATTGTGGGAGTCCCTTTTTCCCCAAGCACTACCAGGAGTGACTAGGAATAATGGTCACAGGCTGGCAGAGGGTAGATTTAGGCTAGATATCAGAAGGTGCTACTTCACTGTCAGGGTGTCTAGGATCTGGAACCAACTTCCAAGAGAAGTAGTTCTGGCTCCTACCCTGTGGGTCTTTAAGAGGAGGCTAGATGAACACCTTGCTGGGGTCATTTGACCCCAGTACTTTTTCTTGACATGGTAGGGGGTCAGACTCAATGATCTGCTCAGGTCCCTTCTAACCCTACAAACTATGAAACTATGAAACCTCTGCCCTTCTGCCTCCCTGACACTGTTCACTAGCACTTCCATCCAGAGATTGAGGGTTTTGGTGCTGCACATGCTCCCCTTCACTCTCAGGTAGCATATGCCTGCCAGCAGATGGACTGTACTGGACCACAATGGATCCATACATTTTTTGATGCCCTCCATCAGCTGGTTCACCAGTGCCTGCATCTCTGGTGAAAGCGGCTTGCCCCAGCCAGGAACATTGATCCCCTGGCACTTCTCCATTTGGTTCTCAAGCTCCTTAACCATGGGGATCACTAAGCTAAGGAGGGTATTGCCAGCACTGAGGGCACATGGGGTCACCAGCTAAGGAGGGCATCGCCATAACTGAGAGTCTCAGTGGCCTCAAGGAACGGCTTTAGGACCACCAAGATCTGGGAGATGGTATCTCACTCTTCTTTGTTAAGGGGACCACTGATCCCAAACTCCCCCAGCAAGGCTATCTTATGGAGGCCTCCTGTTGCTCCACCAGCCTTTCCAGCATCACGTATGTGGATTTCCTCCAAATCTCCACATCCTGCATGGTTTTGTGTTGTGGGATGCTCAGCTCTGCCTGTTTGTCCCACAGCATGTTACCGCCCTTGATGCTGTGGTGGAAGTAGACCACCACCTTCCTGCATTTTGAAATCAGCTGGGCGGTGGTGACGGTGCCATCACTGGCAGTTGTGTCCCCCTCCAAAGCTTCCCTGACAGTGAGGTAGAACTTGTGTGCCACACAGCGGATGCCAACAGAGTGGGTGAACTCACCCTGCCCAAGGAGCCACCCCTCCACCATGTGGTTCATGATCTCCCCATGATCTCTGTTGCCATGTGGGACTCAGCCATCACTGCTTGACCACCGATGGCCTGACTGATTGCACAAGTGCCCTGTGAAGGGGAGTTAGGCATGATATCCACCCTGGCTGCTCCACATGTCTGAGGTGAAGTGAAGAGCTACCTTCCTTGCACAGCTCATCCCTCAAGTACTCCCTGCATGCCTTATACAGGGAGGGCACCACTGTCCTGCTAAAGGTGGTGTATGCAGGCACTTGATAGTACGGGCCATGTGCTGACTGACCCCTGGCTGCTCACCTAAGAAGGGCTGGCCATCCAGAGCAAGCATCTCCCCAGTGGTCTGGGTGACCTTGCTTGGCCTTGCAATGCACCCTCCTTTGTCTGCAACTTTCCCCCACCACTCCAGGATGGCCTGCCTCTGCTTTTTGGGGACAGGGGCTTTGGAGCAAGAGTGGGACTTTTGTGGGAACACTTCCACTCATACCAGGCTGAGGAGAAACAAGGCCAAGTGGATGCTGCCTCCTGAGATGCAGCAGCATCACCATGGTGGTGAAGTGTTTCTTGTCATTGCCCCAGCTAGTCTTGCATAAGCAGTGGAGGCAGATAGCATAGTTGGGCTCATCTGCTGCCTCAAAATGATCCCACACTACACTACTCCCCACCAAGCTTCTGGGTTGAGAGTGATGATCTTGCCTTATTCCCACCCCCCAACAGGCAGAGACACAACAACAGGGGACGCTGATCCACCAGCCCCCACAACCTCCTCTGAGGTACCTTCTGGAGAAGTAGACCTGACTCTAGGAGAATTTTGAGGGGTGCAGAGCACAAACTCCAATTCCCCCTAATTCCCCAGAATTTCTTTTGCTAGGGAACTCAGATACATCTCATCCTCTGGTACTGGGAGCTTATCCTGGGAGATAAAATTGGGGTGTAGGAGACTGGTGGGTGCTGGTGCTGGTGGGTATTTCTAGTGGTAGGGGAGAAGAATAAGTTGAAAAAAATGGATTGGATAGGGATCAGTAGAGGTATTCTTGGCAAGGGTAATTAGTAAGCTGTATCCAATCCTTTCCAAGAAGAGAGACTAGGAAGCCAAGCCAGTCCAGTAGTACCTTTCAGATGCTGTTGCTTAGGCAGAAACAGCTCACAAAAGGGACAGAAAGACTGTTTCTATGTCCCTCCCACAAAGCACTGTGATTGGAAGGGGACTCAAGGGAAGATCACAGTTAATAGCCAGCTACAGATATCAGTCTTCTCCCTCCATTTCCCCTCCCTCTTCCCAGTTTCCCTCCAAGACTGCCTTCCAAGTCTCTGAATTTCCTTCTTAATCGATTCAGAGGCTGTGAATCAATTCAGAGGGGTTTTTTGTCTCCTGATTCCATTTGGATTTAGTGATTCAGACCCCAAATTTCCTGAATCTTCTCTGAATCAAATTTGCTTCATTTACCCCTACTGCACAACTCCCTATCAGTTTTTTTAGCATTAGCACAGAGTGGGTAGAAATCAATTTTCTGATGTGGGGGGGATGATGCTCAGGGGCAACCAGCATGGGTTCATTAGGGGCAGGTCCTGTCAGACCAACCTGATTGCCTTCTATGATCAGGTCACAAAATCATTGGATGCAGGTATCATGGTGGATGTAGTCTTTCTGGACGTCAGGAAGGCCTTTGACATTGTCTCCCACCCCATTCTCATTAAAAAGCTAGGTGACTGTGGCACTGATGCCTACACAGTGAGATGGATTGCAAATTGGCTGAGGGGCTGCACCAAGAGAGTGGTGGTGGATGGGTCATATTCAACCTAGAGGGATGTGGGCAGTGGAGTCCCCCAGGGCTCAGTCCTCAAGCCTGTGCTGTTCTTTATTAGTAAATTGGACAAGGGAGTGAAAAGCACCCTGTTCAAATTTGTTGATGACACCAAGATTTGGAGCAAGGTGGGCATGCTAGAAGGCAGGGATAGGATACAACTGGACCTGGACAGGTTACAGGGGTGAGCAAATGAGAATAGGATGGGATTTAATAGGATGGGACAAATGCAGGGTACTGCACTTCGGCAGTAAGAACCAGAAGCACACCTACAGGCTGGGGAACTCCCTTCTTGCAAGCACAGTGACAGAAAGGGATCTTGGAGTCATCATCAATTCCAAAATTAACATGGGCCGCCAATGTGAGGACGCGGTCAGTAAGGCTAACCACACCTTGTCATGCATCTACAGATGCATCACGAGCAGGCACAAGGAGGTGACCCTCCCCCTCTATGTGATGCTGGTCAGGTCACAGCTGGAGTACTGTGACCAGTTCTGGGCACCGCACTTTAGGAGGGATATGGCCAGCATTGAGAGGGTCCAGAGGAGGGCCACTTGCATGATCCGGGGACAGCAGGGCAGACCCTACAAGGAGAAGCTATAGGACCTGAACCTATTCAGCTGTCACAAGAAAAGGCTGAGAGGGGACCTGGTGGCCATCTATAAACTTACCAGGTGGGACCAATGGGGAATGGGAGAGGTGCCCTGAGCACCTGCTGGAGCAACAAGGAATAACGGCCATAAGTTGCTTGAGAGTAGGTTCAGCCTGGATATTAGAAGATACTATTTCACAGTACATCATTCTACTGATGTTTAACCCTCTGTGTCAGCTGAGTGAGAGATTTCTAGGACATAAAAACATATATTAACTATATATATATATATTTAGGCAGACAAGGATCTTTGGGTAAAGCTAATATCTTTTATTTAGAACAACTAAAATAGTTGCAAAAATTCTTCTTTGCAAGCTTTCAGGTACAAACACCCTTCATCAGGCTGAGGAAGCATCTACAGTTGGTCTGTACTCTTACTGCACAGAATAGAAAAGAAGCTAGAAACCAGTGTGCATGCTGGAAAGCCAGAAATTTCATTTCAGCAACCTACTGAATACAAAAAAGCCTGGACTAAATATAGGCATTGGATATATGATACATTATAACCTGCCTAACATCAGTTACCCCAGGTTACCTTTCTACTATTTACCAGCTAGCCTTAATTTGCATTTTCACTGACTGGCTCTCTCACATACATGCCAACCTCTGGTTTCTTTTCTATTCCATCCAGGAAGACCACAGACCAACTGCTGACACTTCCTCAGTCTGACAAATGGCGTCTGTACCCAAAAGCTTGCAAAGAAGACTTTTTCTAACTATTTTAATTGGTCTAATAAAAGATATTGGATTTACCCAAAGAACCTTGTCTGCCTTAGACCAACATGACTATAATCTATACACCTAACACAAACATACGCTTTTTTTGTATCTGTACATGGTACTGTTAGTGTTCTGTTTGCAAAACCATACACAATATTCAGTGGTGTCTCATTATTGGGGAAAAAAAAGTGAATGGCTCAAATTATCATTCTGCCTTTGTGGCATCTTGGGGTTGTTGTTTTTTTTCTAGAGACAGTACTGAACCATGGACCTCTTAAAAAAAATTATTTCACTCTAGTCATTGATACAGGAAGATTTCAGCATCTAATTTCCAGCACCTAATTTTAAGATTCTGAGTGAGGTACAGGATGAATGCTGCCTCTACCTTACCATTCATCCCCTTCCTTTAATTGTTGAGAAGAAATCTGTAAGGATAAGTAAACTTGCATGGGAATGTCTGTAGCATTTCTTGTTCTCCCTTAGTGGAGTAGGCTATTGGATGATATGTCCATGTACAATTAACCCCATAGCCCACAGTTAATTATATGTTTCAACAGGTTCACCAGAGATCAAGAGATTAATAGCAACATAAAGGCAATCTCAGCACATGCAATAATATCTGATGGCCACTGGGGCAATATAAAATTTTTAGATACTTTTTGATTAGAGAGATAGATATTCCATCATTTCCTATGTTAGTATAAATACTTTCAAAAGTATGCCACAAAATAGCTGAAAACTAACAAACATTCACCAAGAATGTTTCTTCAACCCTGAAAGGTTTCAGCACATTTACATTGTTTCTCTTAATTGATTTCTGTCTCCAGATTTTTGTTGTATTTTGTTTCCTAAAGGGCAGCAGAGTTGATTCCAAGGAAAGGGAATTATTTGTAAACCTGAATCTCAAAACTCATGGGAATGTGGAATTAGCAAGATGCATGAATGCCCTGAGCATTAAGCTTCTTGGAATCTGTAACCCTGTGGCACTGGAGCTCAATTTTATTGTAGTGCCGTCAATGAGAGAAGGAAATGCAATAACCCTCTAGCATTTTATCCTTTAAGTCTGTTTTTAACAAGCTTCATCATGGCAGATTTGCACTAAAATCAGCTTGGCAACCTAACAAAATTATACTAGAAGCCTTTATTATACTGGGGGAGGAAAGGCGGGGTGAAGGAGAGCATGGCAGGTTTTTTTTCTCCCTCACACCATGTGCATTTTAATAGATATCATTGCTAAACATTTTTCATCTCCCCAAACCCTCTATGCTCCTGCTGTTGTCCCTTTGACTGCACCTACTGTCCCCTCCTCTGTGTAAGAAGTGAAGAAAATAGAAGGAGAATACATAAATGAAGAAATGGTCAGTGCCCTCTGGGTTCCTCCTGACTGCACAAACAACATTACAGTGTGTTAATGCCAGGATGCTTTAAAACCTTTAAAATGTATTCACACAGTGCTTGATTCATATCACATTTTTAAGTCCCAGGGCCAGAAGCTGCAGAGGGAAAAAAATAAAGCTCCCTATATTAGGAAAATGGGAAAGCTGTTGTCATGGAGAATTTCATATACATAAGCTACCTATTCACAGTTCTTCCAGTGACATGTAAGGATCCACTATAAAATATGCATAAACATGGATGCACTGGTTTGGTGCCTTCAGAAAGAGACAAACAAGGTTGTGCCTTATGACAGAGTTATTTAAAAGTGTACTCAGCTTTCCTCCTGTGGGGACTTTGCAACAATAGCAGCTGTAACTGCAGAGTCTTTGATGAGAAGTGCTGTGGAGAACAGCAAGAGCAAAGCAAGAACCCGTGAGGCTCTGCTTGTTCCAAACGTGTCCCTTTCCCTATAATGGGTGCTGAAATTGAACCCAGTATTTAGATTCTAAATAGCTCACACCATTTGGTTCTGGGCACTGCCTTGTTAATATTTCCATTTTGAAGTCTTCATGGCACACTTCCAGGTTTCCCTTGTCTGGTCCACTTCCTTGTAATGAGCCTCTGCAATCCAATTGCCTTGGCCATGAAACCAGTGTTTTGGCCTTCCTAGTCATCGTTGTTCCTTATGCACCTTCTGCCAACATCTCCCTGCATAGTTTTCTGATTATAGTTTCTCTTTAGGAGAAAGAGTAAAGCTAAGGACATAGGCTTTACTTAATGCACCTAGACCTGAAAAAGAATGCACTGCATTTGAAAGCTTATTTAACTCTATTCCAACTATGCAGTTCAGTAAAAGATATCACACACAGAAATCCTCGCATCAAACCTACAGGAAGTTACTTTCTGTTCCAAAGAGCTTGCATTCTTAAAAGGGGGGGGGGAGGTAGTGGATAGGACCGCTATACTCTTTACTTTGCTGTTTTGCTGGTGTAATGATTTTTCTAAGGGAAAAGTAATATTTAATAAAATAATACGTTCATTTCAAAGACTTACATCCTTCTGTTCTACTTTGAAAAGCAGTTAATTTAGTCTATACCAGTTCACTGACTTCAAGAGCAAACTTTTTTTTTCTCATTCCTAGCCAACCTGTTACAAACTTCAGGTTGGATTCTTATATCATAAATAATGAAAATTCTGTACAGCACATTTTCTGGTGACATGCAAAACTCCTGTATCTCCTAACCTATTATCTTCAGTGGGTTTTTACAGTGATTATTGGGATGGCGTGAAGAAGTCTATTGATGACGGAGAAAAGATAAGATGCAGGTTGATGGTATTAAAAATGGTAAGGATTAATTTCTGTTAGGAAAATCAGAAAAAAAATACAGCTCTGAATAAACATGGAGGGTAGGTCTTTTGAGTGTGAGAGTGCTTTGTTTCCTCATTTTTTTTCTGAATAGAAAAGCATTTTGAACCACAATAGGTCAAGAAAATAAAAACATGCTAGCACAAATTTAAGGTCAAAATAGCAGCCTAAAATGAACATCCAGCCTCTCTACTATTGTGTGTCCGAACGCTAATGTTTGCCTAAGTGTAATATTATATATTATGTCCTTATTTCCCATATTTATTTAAAATTTTCATGGTGATTTGTAAAACATGCATTATGTTCCCTCAAAAAGAACAGCTTCACAAATATGTAGGTAACTTCTTAAACACTGTACCTTGAGGAAAAGCAGTTCAGAAAAAAGCCATTATATGCTCGGTTCGATTAAACGTGTACTTCTAAAATGTAGTATCTATTTTTTAAACAATAGAATTGGGTTAAATGAGTACAGAAACTTTTTTATCCAGCACAAAAATAGTTTTCACTTGTTTTGATGGTCATTGTAAAAAAGAAAAAAAAATTCCCTCCCTGACTCCACTAAAGACACTTCTTGATTTTAGCTTATTTCTGTTTAGTTTCCTTTCTTCCTTTTCTCTGATAATGAAGGTCTTGATGCTAGATGCAGAGATGTGAGTCATGTTAGTTAAAAGAGCTGTCTCATTGAATTCAGTCAGGCAATTCATGGCAGGAAGTACTAAAGACAGTAGTTCTTTTATATATGGGCCCTAAGGTCAATACATTTAATTCATTAGCAAATAGTCACTGGTCCACTCTAAGACAACTCTAAAACTGAAATTCTATGTGATCTGGCCTTCCAAGAAAAATAAGCAAAGAATTTTTTTCAATAAAAAACTACAGTATAGAACCTGGAGATACCTGTCACAAAACTACTAAGTTTTTATGTCTGTGAGAGCACTTGAATAAAAGTGTATTCAGGGACTTTCTAAAATACTTCATGTAAGTTGATATGTTTAATACTAGTTCAGTTTATGTTTGTTTTTACCAGGTTTCTACTGCATCTCTACTATCTTCTGAATACCTGATAATTTGTCTTATATTTTATCGTTATTTACACTCCCTAAACATATGGAGTTTTACACAAGTCCTCTTTTCCAGAGACCTGAGGAAGGGTACCAATCATGGTGCCTGAAAGCTTGTCTAAGTCTACCCTAATCATGCAATAGGTCCAACAAAAGATATCGTCCACAAAAATTCTTGTCTCTTTCACACTGCTTGGACCATAATGGCTAAACATCACTGCAACATTAATAAAGCCATTGATATTCATGATTAATCAAAAAGACCTAATGACAAATCTCTTCCATTTGATACCTTATATAAGTCTATCCCAACTACATAGTTGGTACAATAAAAGTCCTCACCCTTCCTGGACCATCATGGCTACAAAAATCATACTAATACTACTATAACAGAATTTTACAATTGTTATATTATAGTGGGTGCATCTATGTGAGGTGTCTACTATGCAGTTGACTAATTAGCTGTGAAGTAAACATCTCTGCGTCTACATGTGCACTCCTATTAGGCTGGAGTAAAATAATTTACAAGTACTATCATACTGTGGAGTGAAAACTCCACAGCAGTGCACATGTAGACACTGCCCAGGCTGGCTGGAGCATAAGGGTACTTCAACCTGTCAAAGATCAAAGTCTTTGATTTCAGATGCCGATGGCAAAAGGTCAGATGGCAAAAGGTCAGAGGCTAACACAACAAACTCTGTAATTGTAGTCTCACACTATTATTTTTTAGTTTGTAACAGTATTGCATATATATATATCCGTCTGTGCCTCATTTCAAATTGCTTGAGCTTCTCATATGAGAGAGAGAAACTGACCTTGACAGCCCAGCACAAAAGATAAAGTACCTATAGTAATGAGATTAGCTGACTTTAGTAAAGTTGTAAAATTAAATATACTATGCGTGCCATCCTGTGACCAAACAGGACCAGTACCACCCAAGTAAAAATAACCCCCCTTTTTTTTCTGAAACCTGAGCAAACAAAGAAAGCACAAGTGCCAACTCATTAATTATTTATGGCTGGCGTATAGAATTGGTCACTTTTGGCAAATATAACTTCGAAAGAACTTCCGCCCAAAGCAGAGAACTGTGTATGCACTCAAGAAGAACAGATCGTGCATCTCTCCACCTACGTATCTTTCTGGCGTATCCCCGTATATATCTTTATCTCTGTCATAATCTTTCTTATCAAGAGCTCTTGGTAATCTGCAGACTGCAACGGCTTATATGAATCACTCAGAATCTGTAACAAGCAACTCTCTTACCCACCCTGTAAATGCTGGGTAACATGATATCTGCATGCTGTAACTGAATAAATCAACTCCTCTGCCTATGCTGCAGCACATCAGTAGTGTAAGTAAAATAAACCTTTTGTGTAACCAAATACGCTGTGTTTAAATCCTCCTGACTCCTGGTCACCGTTATCACCCACCTGTCCGGTTATAAATCCTCCTCCTCATGCCAAGCCGATCATGCCGACCCAGGCTCGCAGGTCAAGGGTGCACCGGCATTAGGGGTGCGACACAACCCAGCTGCCACACTGAAGCACCCTCATGCCCCTTGTGGCAGGGCACCTTTGGTCCCTGACAGGCTGTGGAGTAGCCAGCAGGTATGATGTGGCATAATGAGGCAATCACATGATCACAGGAGGGTTCCTGGATTGGAGGATAGGGTTGAGCAGCCTCAGTTTAAACCCAGGCCTCAAACCTGAGCAGGTAGTTGCTGCAGGGAGCCAGAGGGATAACATTGTCTGCTGCTATCAAAACACCTGGAGGTTAAGGGTAGGAACTATGGGGATGGAGGACGTTCCTTGTCCTGGGGTATGACCTAAAACTATACCCTGCTGGGGATGGATGGTGTGGTGGGGCCGTATATTTTCAATAGATGATATAGAAGTAATTAACATAATAGGTAATGATAAAACCACAGCATGCTTTTCACTACTGACTTGACTTTCTGAGGTTTAGTTATTGTTCTTGTTGTAAACTTTCTAATATCCACTGGGAGATGAAAATGCATCTTTGAACACCTATGGATCAGCTACTTGATACTATACAAAAGTAACCTTGTCCTGTGCACAGCTACTGTGACTGGCAGTTTTAGATTATGCTATTTTTCCCTTCTCACTGAACTTAACTGTCTATTTAAAAAGGTTAAGCATGTTGCAACTATTCATTTGGTATATTAATGGACTGGTTGCGGCTCATGGAATTGATATATTTGTTCTAGTTGTTCATAATTAGGGGTGGTGTTGTAGTTGTTGTGATGGTCCAAGGATAATATGAAAAGCAGGATTTGTATTGAATATCTCTTTTGCAACTGAGAACAGGTCAGAGAATGAGAACTGTAAAGAATCTGATACAAAGCCTAGTATGTATGTCTTATTCATGGATGACTATTGCTGCGGAAGCTTTGCAACACCTTTCATATTCCCGTACAAAACAGAACTTGGAAGTAAACCTGGCTAGGTTTTTGATCACGCATGTTTTAAAGTGACTTACTATTTACTAAAAAAACAACCATGAAAGGCCAAGGTCATATACTTTGTTACCTATAGAACACAAAATCTGTAATTTTCCTCCTCATCAAGCTATTACACCGTATATAGTAAACTCACTTGAAGTATTTTCAACTTTTTTTCTCAACTTGATATAGCTTACAGTATAACAATGTTTTGGGGAACAGTCCTAATGGCTTTGTGGACCATGTCTACCAATCAACTACCTGAACTAACCACAACAAGCAAGTTGTAGAATTGAGCAAATCCAGTTCAAATGAGAACCAAATTTTACTTTAGTTCTCTTTCCTCTCTTTCATTGTATATGTTTTCTAAGCTATTCTGAAGAGTCGTACACTAGGTCTGTGAGAAGCTTTGGTTCCTGATTTGATGCAGCCCAATTCAGCAGCCGAATCTCTGAATCTGAATTGAATCAGAGGACCCTTTAACCTTTCCGAATTGCATTGCAACCCTCTGGATTGATTTGGCGATTTGAACATGGACACAGTTCTAAATGTTTTGGGTTATTTTTTACATACCTCAAAGTAGCAGGCAGCTTCTGGTCACATGGAGCATCCCACAGGAGCACAGGGGGCTCCCCAGTGCACTCGGCAGTAGACCCAGAAGTGGACTAAAAGCATTTCTAGTCCACTTTCGGTCCACTGGGGAGTGTTGTGGGGGGCTGTGCTCCCCCCATGTCAGCAACTGATGCCTCCTGGGTTTGTGGGGGCACCCAGGGTCCCCCCTACAACCAAGTTTATAGCTGTTCAGGCTTCTTTGACCAGAATAAAAGTGGTCACTTCAGGAGAAAAATACCCTGGGAACAACCAAAGTTAAATCATCTTTTCTAAGACTTTCTACTGTAAAGTCTCCTGACTGGTGACAGAGAAGAGCGTAAGCAAACAAAGGATTTTTCAACAACATCTGAGCACTAAATATTTCTCTCTCTTGGCTTAATCCTGCTATGTCTTTAGCTTCTATCACTTCATGTGTGAGTGTGTGTGTATGTGGGGGGGGGATACATTATATCTTTAAAATGGAAAGAAGCAATAGAATCCTGTAAGCAGGTCCTTCATCCTGTTGCCCTTTGGCAGGCTAATCAGCCCTCTTTATTAGTTTATCTAGCTGTTCAAGTCCCATCAAAACCTTCAGTTTTTAACAACCTCAAATGAATAAAACCAAAATCCTCCATCCTATCCAGATATTGGGGGAAAAGCCACTTCCCAGCTTCTCTTTCCCTACCCCACTGCCCCCACAACAGAGCAGCCTAGCTTCTCCTCCCTCTCTGCTGAGGTTTTAAAGGGCTCAGTGGGACACAATTATTTAACTGAATGCCCCACATCTGAACATCTTTAACAGAGCTGGCTGTCCCTTCTTAAGAGGACAGACCACCCTGTTACAAACCTTTCCAGCCATCCTATCTGTCAACTGTAACTAAAGAATTGATAGATGGCAGCTGAGAAATCAGATAATGATAAATTACACTTACATATTACTTTGTTCATTATGCAGTTTAGAACTTAGCTATTTAATTTCATTTCCTATAAAATAATCCCAAACATATACAAACTTGATAAACCAAATTGCCTTGTTCATCTATGCATTTTAAGCCTAACTTTCTCAATCTAGTATTTAAAAAAAACAACGCAAAAACCTTTGGCAGTTCCCTAAAGTAAGATTTACATAGGTTTTTAAGATGTTAATTTGCATATTATATCTATTCACTACTTAAGCAACCATAATGTTGGTGCTACATCTTTTATACACTGGAGAAAGCCATGGGAAGTCTGTGTCTTTATGCTGCTTTGTGATGCATTTTACTTGCTATTCCATGACATCTTTGAAATTTACAGTTCTTAGAATACTACCTAGAATCTCCAAAGCTCTGCATATGTTAACTAATAATTCTAAAGTGAGATATGGAAGGAAGTAAATACACCCATTCCTCTTCCCCCCCCCCTCCACTTTTAGTCAGGCATTCGTAGAAGAGAAACTCAAACTTGGATCCATCTCTTCAAACATTTTATACTAATCGGTTATTATCTCTTTGCAAGTTAGCAATATTGTGGCTCTTGATATTAACAGACCCCAGGAAATGGGCAACATTCACAATATCTGTTTGATGGGTTTGTTTTGACATTCTCAATTTTAATTTCCATTTACTGTGCATGCTTTCATTGACAAGCAAGCAAAGCCTGTTCAATCATGTTTACTCTCTGACCAGGGACCTTAGCCATCTTGGAGCCCCGTATTTAATGGAGCTTAATTTTTCACCATGTTTTAGTATGTTTTCTTGTTTGAATTTCCTTCTACTCCTTGCATTATTCTCTAACTTTCCTGCTTTGCACTTTGCATTTTTGTTAGCCTTGCTATCTCCACTATCTTTCCTAAATTCTAAGACTTCCTTTTTTTAAGTGATAACAGCTTCAAGGTTTGTGGCTATCTTCTCTTGCCTAATTATCCACAGCTCTTTTTTAAAAAGCTTCCATGGTATTTCCATTCCTCTGCAGCCTTGGATAAAAGTATACACATTCATATGTCATATTTCTTTTTGAACAAATTGTGTTCTACAGTTGGCCTAGTAAATGAATCTGGATAAATTGGAGCCATATTACCAATCACTTTCTCATATTTCAGAAGACAATTTAATTTTGCTTATATATGAAAGAAGTTAGTGTGGAACTATATCAACCAGAATCCTCACAGGGGTATTTTACACAGATGAGGTAGACACTGAGCCATTTTTAAATAAATCTTTCACCATATATCCACAGGATCGGATAGGATAGGAGCAGGCTGTGAGAAACTGGGAAATATATTTCACAGGAGAAAATATTAACCTCAGGGTTATGGTCAGAACTTGATTAAAGAAATAAAGTTACTGAGAATTGGGATAAGAATTAGGCATGCTGTTTCTAAGAACTCTGAAAGAAGAGGGGGGAAAAATGAGCTATGTGGATGAAATTAGAAGGAAGAAAAAGGAATACTTCAGGGCAATTTTAAAGTATGAGTAAAATGGTTCACAAAAGGAAATGCATGGCCAAGTCTGAATGTCTGAGATTTTTTTGTGTATAGAAGATCCAATTTGGGATGACAATAGTGTGCTTCATGTAATCAAAGAGGTAGTCATTAATTTTTAAAGTGATAAAATATCATAACAAAAGTCTCCCTCAGCCTCACTTCTTATTACAGAATATTATTATTAATTATGATAAAGGTATAAAGACCCATTATAATGGATTTTCAAGCCTTCTACCATCTTGTGGGCAGAACCAAGGAGCAGGGGAATGACTTCTTCCCTGAAATTCCTTCCCTTCCCCCGCCCCCACCCCTTCTATCACCCCTGTGTTTGGCTTTCTTGCTGTATAGCATTTCTAAGAGAAATTCCAGTGAAAACCATCTCCTCCAAGCTACTATTTCCCATCATATAAGTTTCCAATATTGGCAGATGTAATATTGCAATTCTGCTTCCAACAACTGTTGTCTCATTCATTGCCTAAGCAAATTTAAAATAGATAATATGCATGCTCCCTTCTTATGTGGCAAACTGCAGTCCTTGGAGACGGACTGTCTCATGACAGATAGTCATGTCTACTAAGTTGAGATGGGCTAGGCATCATGGCCATATTTCTAACACTTCACTAAATTGATAATATGGGAAATCATTCCTTATCAAGTAATTTTTTTCTCCCCAGGAATCTTCACAACTTAGTTTCCAGGGAGCATGCACACTCCCTGTTAAAAAATTATGGTCCTATTTCTTCCTGTGAGATCCCATGACTATGAAAATTGCTTCATAGCAGACCTCTGGAATTTGGTACAATGAGGAATAGAAAAAGATATGTTTTTTACTTGAAATTCATTTCTGCAAGTAAAAAAGTATACAGATTCCAAGCCTCCCTAGAAACGAACAAATCATCTAGAATAAAGATGGAGATTGACAAAAATTTAGACATACTTTTATGAGGATGAATTTTCTGTTCTTTTAGGAAAACAATGTTGCAAGTCTAGGTAAATTCAACAGAAGACTTAACTTGGAAGTAGAATTATTCTGGCTGTGAATATTGGCCTGAATAAGAAGGAATTTCAGAGAGTGGGTCTGTTCCTAGCTGCTCCCAAATGACATGTCTATTTTTGTTTGCATCTCTAGAACTTATTATTCAAGAAGAATTCTTCAGTTTAAGTAAAGGTAGATTTTTTCCTGTTTCAGAGCAGAGAGTGTATATACCAACTTGTATTGATGTATTTCATTAGTACTGGAACATATTTCTATTATACTTGGTAGAAGCATTGACATGGGCTTCAATGACAGTAGGATCAGTCTTATTCTAATTTTGAAGAGGCAAATTATAAATCATCCAGAGATTATAGTTCATGTTAGATAAAGGATTTAACATATTGCCTTACACCTCAATAGAATTAAACAGATTTGGGCCTAATAATTCACTCTTACAAATGGTGTAGTAAAATTGATAGAGGGTTCTATCTTTGACAAGGGAATTTCCAAGTACCCTGACAGATGTCTGTAAGAAATTAAAAGAAATATGAGGCCATAAAAATCACACCATGCCTTGACAGCTCCTTAAAAAGGAACTTTGAAAATTAGAAGGCAATGGTTGATAACTCCTTCTTTAAGAGCAAAACAGATAGATAGTTGCCAGTATTAAGCAAGAATCACTTTGCCAGAATTGAATAAGCTGGTACCCTGATGGATTTGTAACTTAAGTATAACACTGAATGGATTCAGATACTTTTGAAAAAGTTGGGTCTGATTCTCAGGCAATGGTAACTTTTACTGGCCTTAAATGGGCAGAATCTGACTCCTTTAATAAATTACAAAAAAACAAAACAAAAAAAAATTTTTGCACAGAGGATCTCCCCAGTAAGTCCAAATCTGTCAAAGGTTCAGGTCTCGTACAGTTCTCTCAAATCATAGGAAGTTATAAGATTGTTGAGGCTGCTCTCATATACATCATAGTCCAGAAAAAACTTTGCCCACCCCTTCTCAGAAGGAATGAATTTTCAAAAAAACCAGCTAAAAAAGAAGCCCCTCTTCTTGATAAGTCAGAGCACCATTTCAGACCCTTTCCCCATAATGAGGAGTTGCTTACTCAGCATATATACAGGTGTTACATTTAGACTGACTTAACTAGGCTGAAGTGGGACCCCGTGGCTTCCAAGTAGTTACAAGTATTAACAGTGTCCATAATATTCTGAAGTAGTTTAACTATGATGAAGTGAGGGGGGCACCTGCCATGGGTGCTAACTATGAGGGGGCACCAGGATTCCCCCTGATGGGAGTCTTTGCCTCAGCAGGGGAAACTCAGTGCTGCCCATCATAGTAGTTAGGCAGCCCAGAGCCTTAGTAATCAGTGCATCTGGGTGTCAGGGGGTGAGTAGAGTGAGAGGAATAGTGATTCTCTGTCCTTCTCCCATCACCCCTCTCCCCAGCCCTCCAGAGGATTTCCAGCAGTGGGAGAAAACCCTGTGCTACCTCTTCCTAGCCACAGGAGCTAAACAGCACAGGACCGAACCAAACAGTGCATCTGGGAGGCAAAGGGGTGAGTGAGGGAAGCAGAGTAGGGTTCCCCACTCCCTCAGGACCTTTACTAAAGCAGGCATAGCCCTGGTCCCAATGTGTGTGGGAGGAGTGAATGGGATATCAGGATCTGCTCTGAGGAAGCCTGCCAACAGGACAGCTAACACTGCTGATGCTGAGAAGAAGCAGCTGCATCCTGGGAAGGTAAGACTTCCTTCCCCACCCTTTCCCCCATGCTGCTACACCATCCCTGCTCCACTGCTGTGGTCAGCATGCCCTCACTGCCCCTGCCCCAAGGGCTCAATATGCTCCCTACACCACTGATATCCTGCCAGAAACATGTTCCCCACAGCACGGCTGTAATAACTATGGTGCCTTGCAACCTCCTCAAGGGCTCTCAGCATGATGATGCAGAACTGACATCAGAACTCAGGAGCTTAAATACTGGACTTGGTTTCAAGCCTCTAGACTATCTATTATTGAAACAGACCCATGCAGAGATCAACATTACTACAGAATCAGGAAAAACAAAATCATTAGGCCAAGTCAAGAGGGAGGTGTTTTGCCCCAACATATCATGTACATACCTTGCCTCTCTTTCTTCCTTCAGTGTAACCAAGTATGAGCCATTGGAAGACAGAACATTCTGATTTACTGCAGTGGGTATAAAGATGGGTCAGTATTTTCAAACTTATTATCACTGTATGACAATAAGCAATTCTGTATATATGAGTTCTGAAACTTACTGCAGGAGCACCTTATAATCTTAGTAGTTCTCCATTGAATTAAACCTGTGATTAATTGACCATGCTGCCTTTTTGAGGGCCACTAGCCTTATGTCAATACTATACAGTAGTTCCCTATATTATCTCAGATATATCAGTACCCATAACCCACATACACAAAAACACATTGTCCTTATCAGAAGATCAGACAACATTCCTTTGTTTTGGACAAAATTTTATTTTTACAGATGTATTTATTTACAAAAACAGTATAACCTCATAAATCCAGATATAAAAAATCTGGCACTTTTAAGCTTTCCCCCTCTGCTTCCCCAGACATGGAGGGGGAATCTTGCACACTGCAGCTACTACTGCAGCTACTCTGCGTGTGGCTGCTGCTCCAGGACCAGCCACTGTTCTCTCCCTGCCCCCATAAGACATGGAGGGTGAAGCTTGTATGTGGCAGCTGCCACCACCATCCACCACCCTGCTCCATGTGTGACCACTACTTCAGAACCAGGTGTCACTACCACCTCCCCTGTACTCCATGACCAGCCATGGCCCTGGTTTGAAAAGACTAGAACTTCCAAATCTCTGGGAGGTGCTCAGCCCCAAGCATGCCAGATTTATGAGGTTATACTGTATTATTTCCTTACAGGTATTTTAATCCCATCTCTCTCAACCTGTGGCTCTTCAGAAGTTAATATGCATCTCCTCGAATCTTTGCACAAGCACATGGTGACCAGCTTCCAAATGGTCACTCCAGAGCCACAGACTGGCCTCCTGCTATACACCATTGTTTCTCACACTGGGAAACTGTAGCCCTGGGAGTATGCAGCAAAATCTAAAATGGAAGGGAAGGAGTTGGAAAACATAAATATGAATAAAAAAATAAATTAAGCATGGAAAAACAATTCTAAAAGTATCTCAGATTGCTGGAGAAACTTCTGTGGAACTGTTAATACAAAAGTATCAAGTAGAGGTGCCCATTTTAGTATGGCAGGCTTAAAAATGAATGCATGACACCACAGGTTTTGAGAACCACTGTTCTAGTTTTTTGGCTAAGAAAGTACAGCACAGCCCTTGTATATGGAAACAGCATAGTCCTTAAATCAGGGTTTCTATCTAATCCTACCAGCACTTCTGGTTAAATGACACATGAAGAAATATTTCAATGGGAAAGACAGATGAAATGATCAAGTATGATGTTGAAGAATCCGATGTTGTGAGTCCAAAACTGTGTGTTAAGAGGGGCAGTTGAAATCACTATCCTAGGATCACTCTGGTCTGGCTCTGAGCTCCTCTTAATTGACATCATACACAATTTTCTTTAATACTCAAAAACGCTTATTCACAATAACGCAATTGACAGAGTGTACAACTAAATACTGATAGGCTTTGCATAAGACAGTTTATGGGGACATACTAAATGACACTGACAGAAGCTGACCACAGTTGCTCAAACAATTGTAGCCTGTGGCTCTAATCCAAAAGGTTGGCCTATTTTAATTTGAAAAGTAAACGTTTTTAAATCTTAACTAACAATAAAAGATATTTTATGTATACTTCTGCGCATAAGAAATTAGTAAAATATTTTGGAAAATAGTCCCTTCAAAACAAAATACAACTTGGGGCTGATTGAAACTATTTGTGAATCTGTGCCAAATTTCAGCAAATACCTTCAGCTGGAAAAATTAAAAGAATTAGTCAAAATGTGTCAAGACCACATTTGCTTAAATGCAAAAGGAAACAAAAATCCCTGAAGCAAAATAGATCATCTGAAGTGAAACAACATGTTTGTTGATCCAAAACATTGTTTCCCTGTCTTTCTGTTAGGCTAGTAAACCAAAAATAAAACAACCCCACCCCACCCCAGATCAACTATTTGCAAAGTTATATTTCAGAGACCTTGGAGAATATGCTGATAGCAAACAGAGTAAGACCAGCTTTTGCTATTCTGTCTTGCTAGACTGTAAGCTGTCGAGTCTACAGAAGGCTGCGATAGACCGTATATGCTTTCTATTTAAATTTGATGAAAAATTCTGGTGTTTGGCTAACAAAGTTAGAGTCACTCTTGTGTAGACAGAAACATTTAAATATGTAACATGGTTTGAAACATTTAAAAAAATTAAGCACTTCAAATGCAAACATACCTACAGTCCTCTTCCATGACCCCTACTAGAACGCTTAAAGAAATCAGTGGTGGTGGTGTTGCCGCCATTGCCACCACCACCACCAAGCCTGTTACTGCTGCACCTACAGTGTCCTGTGCCAAGTGCTGGGAAAAGTAGCACTTTAAGTGCCCTAGAGTACCAGAAGCAGTAGTACCACAGCACCAAGCTCCCAAAATACCAGGAGTGGAAGTGCCCTCTTTCAAAGATACCCTCTCTCAGAAGACACTACTGTGGCAGTTTGACGGGGTACTAAGTCTGCCCCATCACTGAACTTTGGGGGAGTGAAGGAAAGCAGAAAACTTACCTTAGCAACCAGTCCCAGGAGAAGGGGCGGGGCTACCCAGATGGGGGAGAGAGAGACCCAGATGAAAACAAACAAAGAGAGCAGCACATGCCAAGGGAGAGGGGAGAGAGTGCTGGCTGTGAGACACAGCAGATGGCTGTAAGGATTTAAAGGGGAAGTAACCCAAGTTTAGCTAGAAAAAGAGAAGAAAGCAACCCAGAAGAAACAGGGAGAAACTACAAGAAAGAGAAAAGGGAATGTAAGAAGGGTCCTAGAGAGAGACCTGCCTGGGAAGGTTAAGTGAGTTAACAAAGGAGGACTTTGAGTCAGTGAGTCTGATACCTGAAGACATTGAGTAACATCCCAGAGACTTAAAATTAAGAAAAAGGAATGAGAGTGGATGAAAATTAACAAACAGAAGAGAACCCCACAATGTTGATATCAGTAGTAAATACAAGGTGACCTAGGACTGCTATTCGCTTGGGACCTGTGAAGGAGAAAGTCAATATCATCTTCTTGTACTTCCAGAAGGCCTTCGACACAGTGTCCCACCCAATTCTGGTGGGCAAGCTGAGGGACTGTGGCATTGACAAATGCACAGTCACATGGGTGGCAAACTGACTCCAGAGGGTGGTGGTGTATTGGTCGATGTCAACCTGGGAGAGTGTGGGCAGTGGAGTCCCCCAGGGCTCAGTCCTTGGGCCGGTGCTGTTCAATGTCTTCATTAAAGACCTGGACGAGGGTGTGGAGTGTGCCCTGTTCAAGTTCGCTGATGACACCAAACTGTGGGGTAAAGTGAATACACCAGCAGGCAGGGACTGCATCCAGGCAGACCTGGATAGGTTAGAGAAGTGGGCGGATCAGAACAGGATGCGGTTCAACAAGGACAAGTGCAGGGTCTTGCACCTGGGGAGAGGGAACCAGCATTATGGTTATAGGTTAGGGGCTGACCCTCTCAGCAGCACAGAGGCAGAGAGGGATCTTGGAGTCAGGATTGACTCCAGGATGAATATGAGTCGCCAATGCGATGAAGCAATAGGCAGAGCCAACTGCACCCTGTCCTGCATCAACAGGGGCATCACTAACAGGTCCAGAGAGGTCTTGCTCTCCCTCTATGCGGTGCTGGTCAGGCCGCAGCTGGAGCACTGTGTCCAGTTCTGGGCGCCGCACTTCAAGAAGGACGTGGAGAACCTGGAGAGGATCCAGAGGAGGGCCACTCATATGGTTGGGGGCCTCCGTGGCCAGCCCTATGAGGAGAGGCTGAGGGACCTGAATCTCTTCCTTCTCTGCAAGAGGAGACTGAGGGGAGATCTTGTGGCTGTCTACAACCTTATCAGGGGCTAGCAGCAGGGACTCGGGGAAAGTCTGTTCACCAGGGCCCCCCTTGGAGTCACCAGGAACAATGGTCACAAGCTGAGGGAGGATAGGTTTAGGTTAGATATTAGGAAGAACTGCTTCACTGGGTGGCCAGAGCATGGAATGGGATTCCCAGAGAGGTGGTGCTCTCACTTTCCCTGGAAATCTTCAAAAGGAGACTGGATAGGCACCTGGCTGGGGTCTTATGACCTCTGCCACCCCCAGTGCTCCTTCCTGCCCATGGCAGGGAGTCAGACTAGATGATCTGTCTAGGTCCCTTCTGACTCATTAGTTCTATGATTGTGTGGAGGAGAACGGGACAAGTAGTCAATAAACTGAGAGCTCTTAAAGAGAGAAGGAACTAAATATATATCAGACGTTATTTATCTAAGAGAGACATAATAGTTGTGCAGATGAGTTATTTTTGTTGAACTGCAGATACGATATCTTCCTCATCTCTCAGGACTATGTTTATTTCTGTATCTTATTCCATGAAAGTCCTGGCAGGTAAGAAATAAAGGAAATTAACCGGCTCATATTAAAACAAGAGATGGTGATTTATTTTGCAGGCATAATTTAACTCTCACATACAGGGACAGCCCTAACTAATACGCTCCGAGAACATGACAAAAATGGAAAGATTGATCAAAGGAATAGATGTGACCCACACAAAGGAGGAAAGCCTGGCTAGCCATTTGTGAGCTGGGTAATGACCCAAAGAAAGTACATCAATTCCACAACATCAGAACCATCCATGTGGTTTACCAGATTCTACTCAATGGTAAAGATTCAAACAAACAGACTAAAATACGGATGAGATGGCAAACTGATCTGGAGGAAAATCAGTTTAGTGCACCATACAAAATGGATGAATTTGACACTAGAATAAGTCACTTGAAGAAAGACAAAATAGCTGTACTCAGTGACATGCACAGAGTGGCTCAAATACTTCTGTTCCACAACCAGGTTATGGATATTATGCCTTTTTACCAAATCCTCATCAACCCTTAGAATACTTAAATTATGGCAAGAAGCCCACATTATAGGACTATTAAACCCAGTGAAAGGTGCCTCTGGGCCAGAGAACTTGAGGTCAGTATCACATTTATGCCATCTTTATAAGCTTTACAAATTCCTCATTTTCAATCACCTTTCACCACATATCAAACAGCACCTAATACCAGAACAGGTCAGATTTACACTAGACAAGCCATGCTGTGGCCAAATATTAAACCTCACCAGCATATAGAAGATGGATTCAAGAAAGGGATTATAACAGATGCTGTGTTTGCCATCCTATCAGCAGCATACAACAGTCAACCACCACAACCTGCTTGCCAAAGTCATTGATTATGACAGATGATTACCACCTAGTGGTGCTCATTTGATTTTTTTTGGAGAATAGATGCTTTTACATAAAACTGTGCAATAAATGGACTCCTACAGGTTAGTTCTAGCACTGATCCTTTTTAACATATATACCAATAACCAACTCATACAGAATAATACAAAGAGCTTCATAGATGCTGATGATCTGTCTATGTATCATGTCACAAGAGAAGGACTTCACCATTGTCAAGAACACACTGATATGCATACTGAACAAACTCTCAGATTACTACACTAAGAACCAGCTTCATACCAGCCTAACCAAGACACAGGTCTTTTCATTTAGGTCATAGAGAAGCCAAGCAGAAATTACACATCGCCTGGGATGGAATCCCACTGACTAATCACCCGAACCCTGTATACTTGGAGTTACATTGGACCAAACACTTATCTTCAAAGTACATGTAGAGAAGACAGAAAAGAAAGTCAGCATCAACAACAACATATTTGAAAGTTGATCACCTCAAAGTGAACCCAGCTACATTATGAACCACTGCTGTTGCCTCATGTTACTCCACTGAAGAATATGCATGGGAATGATCAGTTCATGCCAAGAATGGGAATGATCGGTATGGGACTGATCAGTTCATTCCAAAAAAAACTAGACCCAGTTCTAAACAGCTGCTGTCATGAAATAACAGGGAGTCTAAAGCCAACACCAAAGGATAGACTATACTTACTTGCTGGCATTGCACTGCCTCATAGCAGAAAAGGTGCAAGCCAAAAAGAAAGAGTAAGGCAGATGGAAGACCCCCAGCATCTAAGCTATGGTCACACAGAAATAACTAAACAGCTTAAAGCCCAAATTATTTTTGTGACCAGTATTGTGCTATTGGACATGACAGCTGGCAGGGTGTGACTGAGATTATGGAAGGAAAGATTATGCACAATCAGGTGCTCTGAAATGGACCTGGAACCACAGGAGAACCTTCTCAGAGGGGCTCATATCAACCGGTAAACATGGCAATGCCTAAATGGCCTGTGCATACAAACTGGAAGATCAAAAACAAACATGACCAAATAGAGCTACTCCAATGACATGAATATATGCACTGAAATGCAGACTATGGAGCCCATGTTTGCTTGCCAACTACTTGGTGAGGCCTGTACAAAGGGGGACTTAACTGCAGCAATTGGAAGAGCTGTTGCTTGTGCACAATTCTGGAAAAAAACATCTAGTTTCTGACAAAAACATGTAAAAAAGTACCCTGAGAGCCCAGAGTGCAGGGATTCACAGAGTCTGCATCCCCTTTCAGCACAAGGAACTGATGTACTCCAAAAGCCAAAGTGTGGTGAGATTGGTGTTTAGAAACTGAAGGTTGTATCAGAGTCTCAAGGCAGGAATACCACGACTTTGTGAATTGGATTTTAGCATTTTAAAGAGGTGTTCTAATAGAGGTACAAATACTGTAGGTATGTGGGCTGTGCTTTGGTAGGAGCTGAATAGGAGGGTAAAAATGTTTGCTATACTTGTGTGATATCTGGTGGTGGGATATACAAGTCACGTTTCACAGCCATTTTTTGTTCATAACAGCAACTTTTATTTATTTTACGTCAATAATTCATTTACATTTTATTTGATGTCAATAATTTGCCTTCTCATCCCTGTGTAACTTAGCCTTTTAATGGCTCCTTTTTTTTCTTAAACAGAAATTTATAATTTATTGAAAGGAGACGGTCAATATGCAGCATTAAATATTTATTCTACTGTCTGGTTATTTTATCTAATGTAATATTTTGGTTCTGTTCATCAGCTCCATTCTTTCAGTTAAATTTTCTTGAGTTAAATAGACGCTACAATACATACTTCAATATAACATGAAGAAAGTTTTCCACTTCTAAATTATCACAAATGTCTGATTTTACAATTTACCTTTTCTAAAGTCCAGTTTACAAAGTCATGGTATTCCTGCCTTGAGACTCTGACACATTGGACCTCTGCTAAACCAGATGGGACAACTGACACCCACAAAAAAGCGAACTTGCTAAATGGGTACTTTACATCAGTTTTTCACCAGTCCCATGGGATGCCCCTGCCCATTATGGGACAGGGAGGCCTGGGTCAGGGAGATTCCTTACCTTCCCTCAATGCTGACCTCGTGGAAGAACACCTTGAGAGGCTTGATAACTTCAAGTCAGCTGGCCCTAACAGTTTACATAGCAGGGTACTCAAGGAGCTGGCTAGCATCATAGCTCAGCCCTTCACACAGAACTTCAAGAACTCCTGGTACTCTGGTGAAGTGCCCAAAGACTGGAAGAAGGCCGATGTGGTGCCTGTCTTCAAGAAAGGGAGGAAAGTGGATCTAAGCCTCCTGCTTAGCCAGTCAGTCCTCAGCCTGTATCCATGCATGTGATTGTTCCATCCTGAGTGCGGGACTTTGCACTTGTCCTTATTGATCCTCATGAGATTTGTTTTGGTCCAATCTTCCAATTTTTTTAGGTCTCTCTGAATCCTAACCCTGCTGCCAACCCCATCTACTACTCCCCACAGTTTGGTGTCATCTGCAAACTTGCTGAGGGTGCACTCTGCCATCTTCCAGGTCATTGATAAAGATATTGAAAAAAATGTGGCCCCAGGACCAATCCCTGGGGCACTCCACTTAATACCAAATGCAAACTAGGGATTGAGCCATTAATTACTATCCTCTGAGCCTGATGTACCAGCAAGTTTTCTATCCAGCTTATGCTTCGTTCATCCAACCCATACATCTATAGCTTGCCTGTGATAAAGTTGTGGGAGACCATATCAAAAGCCTTGCTAAAATCAAGGTATACCACATCCACTGGTCTCCCCACATCCACAGAGCCAGACAACTCATCATAGAAGGCAATCAGGTTGGTCAGGGATAACTTGCCCTTGGTGAATTCATACTGACTGTTTCTGATCACTTTCTTCTATAATTGCTTAGAAATGGATTCCTAGAAGACCTACTCCATGATTTTTCCAGAGAATGAGGTGAGGTTGACCTGTCTGTACTTTCCTGGGTTCTCCTTTTTCCCTTTCTTAAATATGATCACTATATTTGACCTTTTCCAATTGTCCAGGACCTCTCCAGATCAACATGAGATTTTAAAGATGATGTCAAGTGGCTCTGCAATCACATCAGCCAACTCCTTCAGCAGGTGCACCATGTACAACCCCATGGTTTTGCATGTGTCCAACTTTTTTGAATAGTTCCTAATCTGTTTTTTGCCACTAATAGCTGCTCACCTCCTCCCCAAACTCCCCCAGGTGCACAAGTCTGGGAGCTGAGCTTGCCTGTGAAGATGTGGTGAAAAAGGCGTTAAGTAATTCAGCCTTTTCTGCATCCTCTGTCACTAGGTTGCCTCCCCCATTCAGTAAAGGACACACGCTTTCCCTGATCCTCCTCTTGTTACTGACATACTTGCAGAAAGCCTTCTTGTTACCCTTGACATCCCTTGCTAGCTGCAACTCCAGTTGCACTTAGGCCTTCCTGATTTCATTCCTATGTGCCTGATCAATACTCTGATACTCCTCCCTATTTGTTTGTCCAAGTTTCCAGTTCTCATAATCTTTCTTTTTGCATTTTAGCTTACTGAAGATTTCCCTGCTAAGCCAAGCTGGTTGCCTGCCATACTTGCTAGTTTTCCTGCAAATCAGGATGGTTTGTTTCTTGACTTTTAGTAAGATTTCTTTAAAGTACAGCCAGCTGTCCTGGACTCTTCTCCCCGTCAAACTGGCTTCCCAGGGGGATCCTGCCCATCAGTTCACTGAGCAACTGAAAGTCTGCTTTTCTGAAGTCTGGGGTCTTTAGTTTGTTGCTCTCCTTTCTTTCCTTAGAATACTCAACTCAATCATCTCATGGTCACTGGTGCCCAACGGCATTTATACATGTGCTCTGGGAGTGCATGTGTGTGTGTGTTTGGGGGGGGGTGCTTTAATTAGAGCAGCTGTCTGAGAGACGCTCTAATTGAAGTACTTGGAGCATCTCATGGAGCAGTGTCTCTGCGCTGAACAATGGTGCTGAAAAATGGCTCAAATGAGCTTTAGTTTGTCCGAACCAAATTTTGAGTGGATGCTGACTAACACAGAAGGGTTAAGTTTGAGCACGCGCAGACAAGGCAAGCCTGTGGAAAATTCCAAAGCATGCCCAGCATGTGCCCCCTGCACAACCTTAGGGCTTGTCAGTCATATCTGACCCAATTTGTTACAACGCGCATGCCCAGTTCTGCTAACAGCATGAGGTAATTAGACTAGAAATTTCTATAAACTAAGCAACCTGATTGGCTCCCTGGTTGTCTTAAAAGACTTGTAAGCCCCTGCCCAAAGGGGGTGACCACGCTCAACCTACGAACAGAGACTGCCTTGGCAGAGACTGTCTCGGAGGGAGAGATCCATCCTGAGAGCAGAGGCTGTCCTGACAGGGATTGCTCCTCAGGGGGGCTTTCAGCCCACTGGTCTCCTCATCGCTGCGGTTTCGCAATTCGTTCTTCCTTGATTTTGTATTGATCTCCTGGTTACTGAACCGATCTCTGGTATCGACACCGACTACAATTTTAACCAATCCGATGTACCTTGACTACGGCATCGTGATTTCACTTTGGCACTGACCTCGGCATCGTACTCCATCGACTTCGGCATTGCACTCAACCCATCCTTTGTCCACGTTGGACTTTTGTTGTGTTACAGTTTCGTTGTCTGTCTTCCCAATTTATGAGCTGTTGACCAGCCCTGGGACTATGAAGTTGGGCAGCTGCACCTAGCCCTGGCTAGAAGGCAAGGGCTCAGCTTGAGAACCCCATGGGCCAACAGACCCATTTTGTCGTTCGTACGTTCATAACTGTAACTGAAGCAAGCTTCTCTGCCTACGCTTCAAAGGCATAAGGAAATAAAAATCCATCTTTTGGAACCGCACAAGTCCCGTACCGCTCAGACTCCTCGCCGCTAATCCTGCCTGTTTGATCCGAACCGCTCAGCCCACCGTGACCCTGAGGCCCTGTTCCCTGACAGTTAAAGCATCCCTGCTGCCATTTTTCAGTGCAGGGACACTGATATATAAGATGCTAGATTCTGCTGGAGTGTGGTAATTACCATGCTCCAGCACACTTGATTAATTGATTAGAGCATATTGGAGCAGCCTTGATGCTCTTGTATAGGTGTCCCAAGTTGCCATCCACTATTATATTCTCCACCAAGTCTTCCCTCTATTGACACCCCCCCTCTTAGGCTGCAGTCTGCAAGCCCCAGTCCTCATTCTTTCTGGGCTCCTCATTACCCTTGGTCTCCAACTGCTGGTCTTTGAACTGACTTAGGAATGGGGCCAGGGCCCAAACCCATGGACTTCCCTGGCCCCGCCAGTTTGGTTGTGTCTCTCCTCAGCCTTCAAAGCAAGTCTCTAGGCCTTGGCCCTACTCCTGGGTCAGTGAGCCCTTTGGGATCCCTGGCCCTGATTATATTTACCAATCTTGGGCTCTGACCTCAGTTTCATAAATTTTCCCTGCTCTCCCCAGCTCAGACTTGCATGCTCAGCCCCATCTGGGGTTCAGATTCTTATGCTGCATCAACACTTCCAACTCTACCCCTGGCCCTGAAACTCAGCCCCTCCTGGGCTCAATCTTGCTCCCTCTAGGTCCTCCAGGCCCTCTATTCTCTATTCCCAGGCCTCTTTACTCCAAGATCTATTGGGATCTCCTCCTCTCTTTATTCCCTTCTTCAAATGTCCAGAGTTATTTACATCAGCTCTGATGTTAACCAGAAACCCTACTACCCAGGAGCGCCTCTCTCCATGACTCTCAGGGCTAGACTACTTGACAAGCTCAGGTCCTGGGTTTATATAATCCAAGCTCAGCCCCTTTCTGGTCAGGTGACTCTCTAACTGACCCCTGCCACACCTGAAGGCTGTTTCTTATACTGCCTTCTTTTAAAGTAGTGGAAGCACCAAGACACCTGCTACAGTCACACGTCTGTGACTAATATACTATAGTAGTGAAACTAAGGAAATAACAGGAACTAGAATTATATAGCCAGTAGTAACTTCCATTGGTATGATAAATTCACATAATAATCAGAGGATCTAGACATCCCTACAGCAAGAGGATTTTTCTCCATACTTTGTATTGCAGTTCAATTCTGGAATACAGAGAAGGAAAATGCACTTGCCTTGGTTGTCCTAGAGGTTGCTCATCATTTATATCACTTGGGATATTGGTTAGATGTCTTACTTCCCCTCCAGACTTCAATAAGTTGTTTATGGATAATCCAAATCTCCTGAACTCCTTCTGTGAAAACACAAACTCTCAGGATAGACAAATTGAAGATTTAAAAATTACCATTTATCAAGACAATATTATAGAGGATTTAAACTCCAGCAAATCCCTAAATATTCCAACCAAGTCAATGTAATCAACCCTGTTTTATGATGGCTTTGGGAGAGAATACTTCATTAAAAAAAAACCCTATTATCTAAGCATTTTACACTGCTGTTAGGACAAATACAGTTCTTTTAAGATTAATAATCTCCCACCTGAAGAGTTTGTGTATCACATTCTTGATTTATATATACAATATTTTATACCTGGTGTAGTTTGTAGAGAGACCTTATCCCATACTGTTGAAGCAGTATTATGTACTTCTTCTTTATCCTGGGTTTTGTCATGAATTTAGAGTCTGAATCCCTTCACAAAAGCTGCATGTATGAGAGTAAAATGGAAAGAGGGAGGGAGATGAAAGTTGTCAGAGAAAAGGTAGTTTCTCATCTCTCTGATATTTAAATCATTTTTCCACTAGAGTTAGTTGTTCTCATTAGCATTCATAATGTAGCTACCTTTTACTATTTTATTCTTTTTGTCCATTCATTTTTATCCATTTTATTTTGTCTTATAATGTATTGCTCTAAGGATCTAGTAGAAAGGAAATGATTTTGAATCACTATGTTACTTGGTGTTAGAAAATTCTATGAAGTTGGTAGCAAGTATGATAACCCTTGAGGAAGGTGCAGCTTGTTAATTTTATCTAGGATAGTGTGTGATATGTGATACCAAGTCACGTTTTGTAAAATAGGAACTGAGAAAGTGTTATGTTCAGGGATGCCCTATGTACAGTCCTGTATGCTTGGTGTTCCATATTTACAAACTAAACTTTTGCTTGGTTGAACACATATCCATTTACTTGTTTGTAACAGTCTTGAGTCTCCCTAGTAGGCTGCTTGTTTTGCTAGTTTGTTAGCTGTTTGGGGTTTGTTTGGTTTTTTAAATTTCTGTTAGGCTGAAGCATGCTATTGCTTACCTTTGTGGAAATCACAGTCTTGTTTCTGTGGCTAATCATCCCTCATAATTGATTATTATGTAAACTCTGGGAGTATGTATTGCCATAATCCAACAATAAAGATAGGGGTCCCTTCCTGTCTTTTTTTTTTTTTTTTTTTTTTGCTTTTTGCCATCCATCTCTTAATTGTCTCTATTGCTTCTTTTGCCTTTTCATTGTTTTGTGGGTACTTAGGAGAAACTGGAGTAGTAATCCACCTTGAGTCTACAGTTCTCATCCTTACAACTGAAAAGGTCTGGTCTAATTTTTTCATGGTTTGAATATCATGAAGCAGTAGGAATTTTTGTTGCATGTCAAGAGTATAGTGATTGACCTTGCCCTATTCCATTTATGCTCTCAGTTGGACATTCATGCCTACATACACTCTCTCTCTCTCATGTAAAGATTACTTATATCTCTGGGTAGAAATATGTGTTGATCTCAAAATTGATCTTCTCTGTGTGCTTTAAACAAAGAAAATAGAACATCTGTTTTAGGTTGACTGAAAATGAGATATTTATCTAGGGTCAAGGATATTTTAGGTTATGTATTTCCTTTTCATTTAAGGCATTTTTTCAATGAACGTAATATTTACCAGTGTGAAAGAAGCTGAACACTAGAAGAGGAGTGAACACTAAAAACTGAGGTATTTGAGCTGGCTGCAGTCCATTATTCTCAGTCTGGACTCTAGGTGGAAAGAGGGAAGAAGGATCCAGGGATCCTAAAAGGACTGACCAAAACTCATAGGGCTCTGAGGGAAACATTAGTGAAAGGAACAAAATTTAACATTCTGGTACCATATTTACTTACATACCACACACATCTTTACCTCCAAGCCCTAAAGATCTGGGATGCATGTGTTAAGTGAGGACACTGATTTTTATTTTGCTGGAATAGAAGAATGGAAGAGGAGTAGCTTTGTGTGCTAACATGGCTCTTAGCCACTGCCTCTCAGCCACTGGCAAGGCAGCAGCTTTTGCTGAAAAGATACTGAGCTGAGGCTGGATGAACTGCTGCATGTAGTCTATAGTAAGGGTTCTCAACCCCCAGCCTGCAAGCCAAATCCAGCCCACAGTGCCCTGTCAGTTGGTTTGGAGGGCTTTCCACAGGTCTGGAAATTTGGTGGTGGAAGAGCAGTAGTACCACTACCACACCTTCACATTTCCAGATCCGTGGGAAACCCCAAACCCTGTATGCTAGATCAGGCAACTAATCCTAGGGCAAAGGGCTGCATGGAGTTGTCCCAAGACACAGGGCCCAGTCCCAGTGTAGTGGATCTAAAAGTCTGCTCCTAGCACACACGACTCGGAGGGGGCAGTGCTGGCCACTAGGACCCAATCTTGGCACACAGGGCTTGAGCCAACCCATGGACTGGTCCCACTCCACTCATCTGGCCCACAGGGACAAAAGGTTGAACACTCTTATTGGTCTATGGTATCTTAACAAGAGTGGTGGTGTGAAAGCAATGCTTTATCACTTATAGTAATTTATATAAAGAGCTATTTATAATAAAGATGTAACAGTTCTGCTAGTGCCCATGCAAGAGCCCAGGCTTGTTGCTGTTATGCCATATCAGGAGTTTCTATTGGCTCACCCAGATCATCTTCTAGGATTCCAGACTTCCTGGATGCACTATTTCCAGGGTGACTTATTCTATGTCATGCACCTGCCTCTGACTCTGTGGGGAAAAAAGTTTTTTCTACATTCTGCCTTCCAAAAAGAAGGTATAGATATTAATTGTAGGGAAAAAAGTACAGTATTTTTTCAGAAATGTTCATATATGTCTTGTGCTTTGTGCCTCAAAAAGATAAAATATGGTAGCATTAGAATGATGTTGAACCTGTGATAGTCCAAAAATTATTCACAAGGCAAGGAATTTTTGGGAGGCTAGATCTTTTATTGGACCAACTGTATGGTTGGAATAAAATTATGTAGGCTTTTGAATGCAAGATATTCTTCATCAGGTCTGAGGATGGAATGCAAACCTGTGAAACTATAGTGGGGAGGGAAATTCTTCTACCTCAGGGAATTTCCCACCCTCTGCCCCAGCTCTAAGGATACATTATCACTGAAATACATAAGCAAACAAACATACATTTTGAAAAAGATTTTTTTCTTCTAACTTCTCTTTATTTGATATCAACCAAAATACACTAATCCAGACAAAATAAAACATATTGTGGGTCCTTTCTTGCTTCCATTTCCTTATGTTCTTCAAGATTTGAGTCAGTAGTCTTTCAGGACTCCAAGACCTTGTCCTCCTGGCTACTCTTCTGGAACTGTGAATCTGTACCTTTTCTCATTTAGTTGTCTTACTTTGAGCATGGCTGGTCTCCTGCCCCTCAAAAGCACCTTCCTTTTTTCCTCTTTCCAGAAATTTGCTTTTGCACGTTTGTCTTTTTGTTCTTCTCTTTGGGGATTTTGTACTTTTCACTCCTTTCTCTTTTGCAGAGCTGTGAGTAACCTTAATTGAGGGCAAAGAGAAACATATTCAAGGGATAAGACCCAGCCTTCTTTGATACTGAGCATGAAACAGGAAGAAATGACAACTGTTTGAAAGATTTTTGATGCCCTCACTCCCATATTCATGTTTGGATCCTTTTTACCAGTTGAAATTTCTGGAGTTGTTATACAGGGCTTTTTTAAAGTGAGAAACCCACTTCTCAGAGGAATTTAACCTATGGGCCTTGCAAAACTATACATTCTTCTAAGAATACTAAAATCATAGATATTGACTTTCTGGCAGATAAAATATCAAAGGGAATAAGTTCCTCTACAATAACATCACAGGCTTTGGCCCTAATCTTAGTTATCCTGTGTGTGAGAAATCAAAGAGAATACCTCTTGGTTATTAGCATTAGTTTCTCCTGTGATGCAGAGCTTTTCCTACTGTCACTGTCTGTCACAGTAACCCATGGGCACACAGCCCAGCAAGCCTGTACAGCATGTGTGAGTTTTCGCACATAATTAGCAGTTAGGGTAATGAGTTCAGGTGGAAATCAGTTTATCTGATTATGCTTATTTATTTTTATAATGTTTCTGTGGCATTCATTATCATAACATTGGAGGGCTTCACAAACTTCAGAGGGAGTTAATAAGGTAAATGGTTTGCTTAAGCTTCCAAAGCAGTACCGTTTGTGACAGAGCTAGCCTTCAGCATGCATATAATTTGGACTATGAATGCATGCTTTTTTCATTGGAACAAATAGTAGCAGAAGAATATCTTCGTTGGTGGATACTGTTTTATAATCCCTGAGCTCAAAATAGTTCAAGACAAATTACTCCGAGGAATGTTCTGGACTTGCCCTTTGTAGCTTCTTTTGCATCATACTTTATGATAGTGCATTATACTCATTTCTCTATACTCAAACTTTTCTACCAATTGATTGAGGGGACACAGCCTCCTTCCTCTGCCCTTTTCTATGACTTGAACTGCAGAGTGAAAAAAAGTGGCCTGTAGGCCCAGGAGCTCTCAAGGATTGTCGTCATACCTACTGTTTATTCAGAATGCAAAAGTATAAAACAGATTCATTGTAATCTTCCTAACCTACATAACTGTGCAAGGTTCCAGCCTTCCCAACACCTGTTCTACTTAGGTGATCTGTGGCAATTAGTCTAATATTAATCTAATATGAGAAAAGACACTAATTTTCCTAGTTTTATGAAAAATATAGTTGTATTTCTCTTTGTCTTTATGATAAATCATTGTCCTAATGTCCTTAATTTCATCTTTCTTTGTTTTTGCTACCTTTCAGCCTCTTCTTTGTATTCAGGAAAGGGACTACCGAGATCTAAGGTGGGGGACTTACAGGATAGATTTCCATTACATTTACTAGAGCTAAGCAAATATTCATTGTGAATAATTCAGTTGAAGCATTTTTCACCTCTGATAGAGGGGTACCAATGGTACCTTGTCTTATCCAATAATAAACTACTTTGGAGCAAAGAATCATAGAATCATAGAAGTAGGGTCGGAAGAGACCTTGTAGATCTTCAAGTCCAACTCCCTGCCTGGGTGGGAGAAAAGACTGGACTCAAATGAGTCCAGCCAGGTAGTCATCAAGCCTCTTCTTAAAGATCCCCAGGGTAAGAGCCAGCACCACTTCCCTAGGAGGTTGGTTCCAGCTCCTAGCCGCCCTAACTGTGAAGTAGTTCTTGCGGATGTCTAATCTAAATCTACTCTCTAATAACTTGTGTCCATTGTTCCTTGTCATGCCAGGGGGCGCTAGGGGAAACAGTGACTCCCCTAAACCCTTCTGTTCCCCCCTAGTGAGTTTATAGACAGTCACCAGGTCCCCCCTCAGCCTTCTCTTGTGAAGGCTGAACAGGTTTAGGTCCCGCAGTCTTTTATTGTAGCGTCTGCCCTGTTGTCCCCAGATCATGTGGGTGGCCCTCCTCTGGACCCTTTCAATGTTGTCCACATCCCTCCTGAAATGGGGCGCACAGAACTGGACACAGTACTCCAGCTGTGGCCTGACCAGCATCGCATAAAGGGGGAGGATCACTGCCCTGGCTTTACTTGAGATGCACCGGTGGATGCATGACAAGGTGCGGTTAGCCCTGCCAACCGTGACCTCGCATTGTCGGCCCATGTTCATCTTGGAGTCAATAATGACTCCAAGATCCCTTTCCGCCTCCGTGCTCTCAAGAAGGGAGTTTCCCATTGTGTAAGTGTGCTGCTGGTTTCTACTGCCTAAGTGCAGCACCCTGCACTTGTCAGTATTGAAATGCATCCTGTTTATGTCAGCCCACTCCTGTAACCTATCTAGGTCTTGTTGCAGTCTTTCCCTCCCTGCTAGTATGCTCACCTCATCCCAAATTTTGGTATCATCAGTGAATTTAAACAGGTTGCAATTCACCCCATCGTCCAAATCGCTGATGAAGAAATTGAACAGCGCAGGCCCAAGGACAGAGCCCTGGGGGACTCCACTGCCCACTTTCCCCCAGGTCGAATATGACCCATCCACCACCACCCTCTGAGTATGACCCTTCAGCCAGTCTGCAATCCATCTGACTGTGTAGGCATCAATGCCATAGTCGCCTAGTTTTTTAATGAGGATGGGGTGGGAAACGGTGTCAAAGGCCTTGCTGAAGTCTAGAAAGACTACATCCATGGCAACATCTGCATCCATTGCCTTTGTGACCTGATCATAAAAGGCAATCAGGTTGGTCTGACATGACCTGCCCCTAATGAAACCGTGCTGGTTGCCCTTCAGCATCATCCCTGAAGCCGACCCATCACAGATGTGCTCCTTGAGGATCTTCTCAAAGAGTTTCCCAAGGATAGAGGTAAGACTGACATGCCTATAGTTGCCCGGGTCCTCTCTCTTCCCTTTTTTGAAGATGGGGACCACATTAGCCATCTTCCAGTCATCCAGCACCTGGCTGGAGCAGCATGCGTGCTTGTAAAGCCGTACCAAGGGCCCTGCAATAACCCCAGCTAGCTCCCTCAACACCCTGGGGTGGAGAGCATCTGGAGGTAGGAAACAGTCTTACCACAAAATCTACCAGTCTTTTGTTCTCTCATAATAATTAAAGAAGTAATTAAAGAAGTAAAATAAAAAGGGCTTTGGTTCAGAAATGCTCATTCAAACCTGAAAGGGAAATTGTGCTGATTTTGTATGACAACTTCAGAACAGCATTACCTTTTGTGAAGGTACCTCATTTTTTCTCCCTCCCTGAATAAACAGACAGCATTCTAATACAGGACAAAAACATTACTTGACAAAGGTTACTTCCAAATTCATAAACAATATTGAAAATACATAAGGTGTCTTTTTCACTTATGGTAGCATTGGACAAGAGTTAGGAAACAGTCTTACCACAAAATCTACCAGCCTTTTGTTCTCTACATGTGCATTGCTCCAATTAATATCAGCAAGAGTTTTGTGTGCATAAAGATGATACGAGTGTGCCCTTAAAGCATGCTGAGAAGTCAGCCTATTCGTTCAAAATTCAAGCACAGTTTTTTCTTGGTCATTAGTCAAGATCAGGCATTTTGGGAGGCTTCCCATTTCACAAAGTAACCCCTCTGAAAGTCCTTTAAGGCAGTGCAGTCATTTAAAAAAATCCAAACAAGTGATGCTTTGATCCATAATTCATCAGAGAAAATGAAGAATGGCAATAACTTTATGTTTAACAATAGCCTCTGATCCAAAGAATTACATTGGGCCTAACACAGAGCAGTGCCTGTTCCTCGCAGAATGTGGCCAACTGAAATCTTTATTTCGATATCCAAATAAAAAAGATTATTTACAACAACAATTTAATAAAATATTAAACAATTATAAATAATTGAAAACAGCATCTGTTATAACCCATAATAGCACTTATTATTGAGACTGCACAAACATAATTTAGAATCCACATCAAAGTTAATCCTTTCTGAAACTTCTGGTAAGTAAAAAACATTCTTCACTGCTGAGATAAGCTAGTTTTGTGTCTGAATGTGGCTCATTTTGTGTCTCTTTAAGTGGCCCAATAGAATAAAAGGAAGTAAGCGTAAATAGTGACCTCAAAGCAACTATGAATAGTAGGGCTGTGTGAAACAGGCCCTATTCGATTAGGATTCAGATTCAGCCTGACTAAGGGACAGTGATTTGATACATTGATTCAGATCACTCCTTACAGAAAATTGGCCAACTGTGACCTCAGCTACACCCGTCTGGTGGCTGGGAAATTGCTTCTGAAGTGGACCCAGAGAGTAGTAGTTGATGGAAGTGAATCATTATGGCACTCTGTGGCCAGTGGTGTCTCCCAAGGCTCTGTCCTTGGACCGGTTCTCTTTAACATCTTTATCAACGATGTGGACATTGGTGCCAAAAGCACACTGGCCAAGTTCGCTGATGACACTAAACTTTGGGGCATAGCGTTGACACCTGAGGATAGGCTAGGGATCCAGGCTGACTTGGATAAGCTTAGAAAGTGGGAGAATATAAACCTGATGACATTCAATACTGAAAATGCAAGGTACTCTACACTTGTTAGCGCCATGGCTAAAAGAGACTTAGGGGTCATTACTGAACACAAGATGAACATGAGCCACCGATGTGATGTCACAGATGGTAAAGCAAGCAAAACTCTGGCTTTCATCCATAGATGCTTCTCAAGTAAATGTCAGGATGTCATCCTCCTACTGTACTTGGCCTTGGTGAGGCCACAGCTGTAGTACTGCATCCAATTCTGGTCTCCACAATTCAAGAAGGTTGTTTAGAAGTTTGAGAGTCCAGAGGAGAGCCACGCGCATGATCAGAGAGCAAGAGAATGCACCTTATGATGAGAGGCCAAGAGCCATAGGACTCTTCAGCCTGGAAAAACACAGGTTCAGAGGTGACCTGGTGGCTGTCTAGAACTACGTAAGGGGTGTACATCAGGATCTGGGGGAATGTCTATTCACCAGAGTGCTCCAAAGGATAACAAAGACCAACGGTCATAAACTCCTCCATGACCATTTGAGGCAGGACATCAGGAAGAACATCTTTACTGTCTGAGCCCGCAAGGCCTGGAATAGACTCCCTCCAGAAGTGGTGCAGGCACCTACTCTGGACTCATTCAAAACATGTTTCAATGCTTATCTTGCTGGGATCTTTTGACCATAGTTGACTTCATGCCCCTGGTGCCAGGGGCTGGACTTGACAATCTTCAAGATCCCTTCCTGCCTTAATGTCTATGAAATATATGAAATCTATAAAATCTATGAAAATCTCTGATTCAATTCAACTGAATCTGAATCTGAAGATTTGATGCTGATTCAGTAAATCAGTGATTCAGACACCAGCACAGCTTTAAAAGTTTTTTCTACATACCTTGAGGTAGCAGTGAGGCTTGTGATCACTGTGGTGCTGGGCCAAATGGATCATCCCACAGGAACATGGGGGGCTCTCCAGTGTGCTTGGCAGCAAACCAGGAAGTAGACTGGAAGTGCTTCTGGTCCACTTCCAGGTCTCCTGCCAAGCGTGCTGGGGAGCCCCCCATAATTCTGTGGGATGCTGCATCTGCCCCAGCACCACAGCGTTCAGAGCCGCTGCTACGTAGAGGTATGTACAGCTGTGTCTATGTCTGAATCACTGAATCTCTCTGAACCAATTCAGAGGGTTCTGAATCAATTTGGCCACAATTCAGAGATTTGGCCATGAATCCGACTGAATCTCTGCTGAATCAAATCAAGGACTGTAGCTTTGTACAGGCCTAATGGCTAGGTACAGATATTTAGAAATCCTGAGGTGGAAACAATCTAACTTATGTGGTTTACTCTGAGTGGTATAATCTAGATTGGCAGTGAACAGAACATCCAGAGCATGTTTACACGTGCCCTTTAATGTGCAGGAGTTTTTATGGGACACATTAAAGTGTCCCATAAAAAAAAAAACTGGGCAATTATGCTAATGTGCAGTGAAATAAGCTATTGCACATTAAACATCATTTAAAAACCATGTTCATCCATTATTGCGCATTTAGACAGCCTAATGTGCATTTCTGTAGTGTCACATTAGAGGTATTAATTTAATAAACATTAGAAAACACACCTTAATGCAATATAGTATAATGTCTATACCTGGTTTATGAGTTTTACTTTTTAAGATAAAATATACTAAACTACTTGCTTTCTTCCCTTTTAAAGCTTCTTAGTATGTCCCAGTCCACACTAGAAAAGCTCTGTTCTATAGAAGATACTATTTTGGCTGCAGTCTCTATTCCTTTTTAGTGATCTCTAAAGCATTGTGAAAGAGAAGTAAAATGAAAGAGTGTCTTCTGGGACATCACATTTTAGGAAGCAGTATTTACCTACCTGTGTAATAGCTGTAGACAAGTGAAGAACCAGATACAATTGTTTCAAAACAAAGTAGGTAAGAATCAAGACCCAGCTACTACTAGGGGATCTGGTGGCCATCTATAAACTTATCAATGGGGACCAGCAGGGAACAGGAGAGACTCTGTTCCCCCGAGCACTACCAGGAGTAAATAGGAATAACAGCCATAAGTTGACTGAGAGTAGGTTGAGGCTAGACATCAGAAAGCACTACACAGTCAGGGCAGCTAGGATCTGGAACCAACTTCCAAGGGAAGTGGTGCTCACTCCTACCCCGGGGGTCTTCAAAAGGAGGCTAGATAATCACCTGGCTGGGGTCATTTGACCCCAGCATTCTTTCCTGCCTATGCAGGGTGTTAGACTTGATGACCTGCTCAGGTCTCTTCCGACCCTACTAACTATGAAACTATGAAACTGTTCATTCAGGCCAAGAGTTAAAGCAGAACCCTACCTGTTCCTACTTTTCCACTATAATACTAAACATTATAGTTCCAAAATCTGATTCTGACCCAATATATAGCCCCTTTGGTATCTGGAAATAGATTCTCAAAGCCTCTCAGGCTGGCTTCCCTCTGAAGCAAGATCAATTACATAAAGCTTTAAGTATGATTTGTTTTGTATAAGTCCTGCAACAGAGGTGGTAACATGAACATATAGGGTAATTTCTTCTCTTAAAAATCTCAATCCTGGCATCAATGACTACTTCAGTGATTGAGAGCAGGTTCAGGCTTGATATCAGGAAGCATTACTTTACAGTTAGAGCTGCCAGGCTCTGGCATGGGCTCCTGAGGGAGGTGGTGTTCTCCCGTACCTTGAGGGTCTACAAGAGGAGGTTGGATAGATATCTGGCTGGGGTATTATGATACCAGCATTTGTTCCTGCCCAGGGCAGGGGGTCAGACTTGATGATCTGTTCAGGTCCCTTCCAACCCTAAAAATTATGAAAATATGAAACTACCAAAGGAGGAAGTCTGCATCAAAAATCGACTCCAATTAAAGCCAAGGGCTGTCAGTGAAAAACAGGCACCCAGGAACCACCCCTCCCTTACGTAGTAGGAGCAGAGAAGCACTAGAGCACAACTTGTGACCTTGTCAACTCTTATATGATGATCAGCTTTTCTGTTTAGTATGCTTACATCGATTCCATGTTATTCCCACACTGCCTGACTCTTCACCCTATTTTGTTCCAACAGGGACTAATTACAACCACAAAGCAATATTTGTCTTTACAGAAAAGATACAGATCAAAAGAAGAAAATAAATGGGGTCTCTGCATCCCTTAGATCTCTACATTTCCCTAACTTGTTACTGTGGAATAGCTCTTTGAACTTTAGCCTTAAGATCAATTTGGCATACGACCTACCTCTAAAGAGAAAAAGCAAGAGGGCTGTGTGGTGTTTTTTGGGATTTTTTTTTTTAGCATCTTTATTTCTGTCCTTCTCTTCCTCTTTTTCCCTCACCCCCAAGTCAAACATACAAAATAAAATATGGACTGTGGGCTCAGATTATATTGGCATGAGCGCGTGAATGCACGCATATGTGCATACAGACACAAACCACAGTTGGGTCATGAATTCCTGAACAAAACAGGGGCCACTTTGTTCTAGGTCTTGTTTATATATGTATGGTAAGGGATATTTTGAAGATAGGAGGGAAAGCATGGGCACACCTGTGAAATGACTTGTGAACCAGAGTGAGAAGCAGAAGCAGAAATAAAAACTTGTGTTATGATATTGACTTCTATCAATGCCATACCCAAGAGATGTGCTGCTGCTTAATGTGATAATCGGTGTTCAAGATATAACAGTAATAGAGGTTTTTTCAGATGTAGTCAGTCACTGAGATACACCTGGTATACCTCATTTTCTATGGATTTGCTCCAAGTAACAGCTGAGTGTTGCACAGATGATTCTGTGGCATAATCTGAAAAAAATGGGTTGCAAAAGGGTAGGTTACATCTTTATTTGACTTGTATAGCTGATTGGGGAGTCTCAGATGGAAGGAATTCAGGATAAACTCTCTGGACTGGCAGTGAGAACAAATATCTTTTTATTTCTAAAGAGAACAAATTTGATGTGGAAGTTAGCTGAAACACTGAATATGGATTTCCAGAATAACGGTTTCTGAATGTTACTTTTTCAGGATTGAAACTTCTATATAATTAGCAATAGAACAAATTCAGGAATAAACAAATAAATATAATGCAGAAGGAATTTTGAGAGAGAGAGGTTTTTAAATGTTGTTCTGTGCCTCACATCTATTCTTAGTGAAAACAAGCATATCCAAGGTGTAGTCAAAGCCTAAGTGGCTACATCTACATGGGGTACTACTGAACAGTAACATTGCATGGCAGGAAGTATGATATGATGCTACTGCATCGTAGTCATGAGCTACTGCACAGTCAGTGTCACAAAAAATGTGTTTCTTGGTGTGCCTGTGCCATAACTCCAGTTATTGTGCAGTCATTTAGTACTTGTTTATACTTGTTTTAGGTATCATTTAAGTAACAACTGAACAGCTAGCATCTTATGTAGCTCTGGCCAGTGAAAAGGAAGTTACTTTCTTCATTGTAGGGATTTTTTTTTTTTGCTTAACAATTCTATCATAATTTATTGTATTGACAGCTAAATTAAAATAATATTTTCCCTAGATTCTCTTGAATTTTACTTCATTCTCTCCAAATCGCCAAGCCTTGAATTGGTTATACATTTTAAAAATTAGGTAGAAAAAGAAGTTCACCAACAAGGAAAGTGAATGTAAAGGAATTGTTTTAATAAGTTGAATATCCATATATTTATCATATCACAGGGTAGTGATGTGGAAGACCCATTATATCACCATTCTGTTTTACTATCAATTCAGAAGAGTGTAAAGATTAGCTTGTGCTATACATAACTTGGTGGTTCCATTTCAGATGGGATTTAGTGAGTTTCAGTGCATACCTCTGAGTGTGAGGATCAAACAAACTCAAAACTTCAAAGCACAACTTGCTTGAAAGCACAAAGGTTCAAATAGTCTTAAGTTAAATATGAAAAGCCCCTTGCTCCCTGTCACTTAGAGGAGAGGGAAGGAGTTCACATGAATCTTGACTGAAGCCCTTCTTTATACTTATGATGATTTTAGGTTTCAGTTAAAAAGTTTTCCAAACCCTAGTTAGATATGAAATTCAGAGGTAAGCACTTGAATCAAATTCTATTTAAATCAATGGCTGTATGAAATCCTAAAACTGATAATCTGTGAACACCAAAATCCACTAGAATAGGTTCAGTCTCAACTCTGAAAAGACTCAACAGAAGAACTGAACAAACATTTATTAACTGATAGCATTTCCAGCTACATTCTGGAAATATGTTTCATAGCTTAAAGGTGAAAACAATGACAATACCCCCCAAATGCAGTGCACACTTGACATTATTACATTTCTTTCTCTTCTAGTTTCTACCACTGTCAATTATAGAAAATTATTTTTTGCAGGGATGATAGCAGCTCTGGAAGCAGCTCACATACTGGTACCTGGTACTGTAACAAAGTTTCCCACATTTTTAACATGTAAATTCATTATTGGGTAGACATGACCTGTGCTGGTGTTAGCTTTCTATTCAAAATTCTTTGTAGGGGGAGATGTTCAAGCCAGAAGAGAGTATGTTTTCTTCCCTGGTTTTGATTTAAGTTCATTTTTGAGGCAGACTTCCTCATTTGGAAGTACGCATTAATACCAGGGTTGAGATTTTTGAAAGAAGGAATTACCATACATCCTCCTGTTACCACCTCTGTTGCAGGGTTGATACAAAATAAATGATACCTAAAATGTGCACAAACTTTGTGTAATTGTTCTTTGTGAATTCTAGCACTATTAACAGTTCTAGACTCCACCTTAGTGACCCACATATGTATATGGGTTTTTTATAGAACTACAAAACCAAAAGAACATGGACTTGGAGAAGGGAATATGAACTTCACCCAAATGTTTGTCTGTGTGAAGAGACCAAAGAAACCTATTTGCAAAAACGTGGCAGTTACTTATGGTCAGCACCTATGCTTCAGGGTGTGCAAAGGGTTTCAACTAAGAGCAATCAGTTATGCAGCCGTCACCTGTTTGCCATCTAAGAACTGAGCCTATTAGGACTCAGGGGAGAGGCAAGAAAGTTATAAATAAGGGAGATGCTAGCAGCCTTTTGCACTTAATTGTGGAACAAGGAAGGAGTAAAAGGTGTGGTGCCCTAAAGTCTGTGTAACTTTAGATACAGGCCATATATTTCGTGGATAACTTAGTACTATCAGCTATTGGCTCAACAGGCTGAATTTGCTGATGTCAGTGAAGGTTTTTTGGACTGTTGCTTGCTAAGGACACTGAAGCATTAGGATGAATCTGAGATGCTACTGTTTGCTTCAGGCTCTGAAGAATCCAGGTGAGTTCTCTGTATGTAATTTAAGGTCCTCAGATCAAGGCTGGGAAATCATTTCTGTAATATCATGAGGGCTGTGCCCATATCTGCATGACAAAAACGATGCATAAAAAGGATCCAAGTGGAGAAATCTATACAAAGAATAGGTGTGTGTGAAATGGGCCTTATTCAATTTGGATTCGGCCTGAATTGGGGACAGTGATTTGATTAGTTGATTTGCATCATTGTCCTGGTTCAACTTGGCCAACTCCAAATGTGAAGGTTTGATGCTGATTGGGAGAATCAGTGATTCAGCCATAGACATAGCCTTAAATGTTTTTTCTGTATACCTCAAGGTATCAGGTGTGCCTCGTGAATGCTGTGATGGTGGGGTGGATGGAGGTTCTCACAGGAGCCTGGGCAGCAGACCCAGAAGTGGATTGGAAGAATATATATTTTCCTGGCAAACTCAATGATTTGTTTATAACTTAATTTACAATCTTGTTAAAAAAATTAAATAAAAACCCACAACTGTTTAATATATGCAGCATTCAAAATTATTATACCTTCATTATACTATCAAATGCTCAAAATGGTAGCTCTAAAAAGTGCAACCATCTGGAATTATTTGGTGTAAATTATTTAAATATGTATTGATTACAACTTTTTTTGTTTACAAAAACTAAATTTATTTATGAAAAACATCCCAAACTAGAATAATAGCACCATTGTGTACCAGTATCTTATGCATTAAAACTTTTGTCTTTACAAAATAAAAATATGTTTCTAATTGGTAAGCAAGTCTAAGTTTGTCACAGTTTGTTCCTAATTCTCAAAGCTTGTGTTTAAGTTTCACTACTGAGAAGAAGAAATAATGTTGTAATTATTTTATAGCACATGTTTAGCAGTCAGATTTAAAATATACCATTGTATAATTGTAAATGGGTATAGGTTATTTATATATTTCTGTCTCAAACTAACCAGCCCTTCATTCCCACACTAACGAATTACTATGAAATATAAGTTCTCACTTTTGTGTAAGACTTTTCAAACAGATGGATTTATTTACATTAGAGAGCAGTTTGGTTTCTGAAAATGCTGATTTTGTTTGTTTGACTTTTCCAGTTGCTATTGATCTTCTTTATAAGCAATTCTAGGAATGGTGCTGTGCAAGGCATACAGCTCTGTATAGCAGAAAGCTGCTCGCTTTGAGACTGAAAATAAAAATAGCAAGCAGGAAGATGAACAACCTTGTTACATGGTTAGGTGGTGTGTGTGTGTGTTATGGAACATGACTGTACTGGTAATAAGTTATTTGATAACCTGGGGGGAAAAATCCTGTTTTAGCTTATACATAGCACAGGCTTTGCATCATTCTTAACAAATAATTCACAAAACGGACAGGGCTGTAACAGAGGGGGCAGGATGTTGGGCTATAAAATCAAGCACTGATGTACATCATAAGTCTTTAAGTTATGTAGCCACTTGTTTCCTTCCCTGCAATCCACTATATAGGAGAATGGAACAACCAGCTTTGAAGTACAGTCCTATTTGAAAATCACCAATGTTAAAATTTCAGCTTAATACTCAACAAATCCATTCCTTCTGTGTATTCAGAGTAATATCTACTCCCTTCAGTGACAAAAATCAATTTTTACAGCTTTTAATCCTGTTAGCCCTGCAGACCCAACTAAGACTAGTCTCAGAGTGAGAGCACTAAATTTTATTCCTCTTTTTTTTTTTTGCACCAACAGAATTGTTTACTAATTTCTATTTGGTTATGCTTGTCAAAACCCAGGGAAGGCGTTTTTCTTATACAGGTGTCGCTGAAGGCATAATTTGGCTTTAGAAACCTATATGTTGGTGACAATACAAGATGGGATAAACCCAGCTTGATTTTTTTTCAGACAAATAATATGTTTGTATAGAACAGGACAGAAGCAAACCTTTAATGAAAAGTTTCACTGGCACTAGAAAAAAATTTAAATTCTAGAAGAATTTGACTTTTGCCCTCAAACTCAAATTTTGGATATAGACATGGCACCCTCTGCCTCATGGGAACTGGGTGCCCTTATTCTCCTGAATAGGCTGAATACCTGAGTGGGCTCCACCCTACAAGATGCACTATTATCCACCCTTTAGCTGAGCTGTTATATAGTGGACACAGTTCAGCAGTCCAGGTGGAAACCTCAGTTCATTGAGGAAAGGTACTCAAACTACACTTCCTATGCAGCGCCAGGGTGCTGTTTTTAGTGTTAGTCACTTCTTTTAGTTGTTTCTTTGGTTTTTTTTGTGGGGTTCCTTTTCTTTCTTTCTTTCTTTTTTCAAGTAACTCAGTTTTTTCTGAATGTAACAAAAAATAAATTTATCTTCCAAAAAAAATACTAGAAACAGCTTCCCATGGTAAAAATAGTTTAAAAGAATGTTTTCTTTAAAATAGTATTGACAGAAAAAAATGTAATCTGTGGAAGAAACAGCCCAAATGTTTCATTATCTAAGACTAATATTTTTGCTGTAGACATCATTCAAGGGTGAAATATATACAATCCTGCCATTTTACAAACCACACTTTCAGTTTTGATCCTTATTTTTGTGGCTGTTTAGACATAAGTCATGGGGAGTCTAGTGTGGAACCTTAGCTTGTGTCCTAACAATATTTACGATGATCTGTCAGTGAGTTTTTTTTCTGCTCTCATAGGAACAAAACAGGTTCTCGAGTTCTTGCTACCTAATTTTGTGGTGTGTAGTGCTCATTATGCTAAAGCTGGCTTGTAATGAAAAATATGTCCTTCAGTTTAGGTATTTTCTCAATAACTTCTGACCCCCATTTGAATTGATGTCACAAACAAATATATTTGGGGCCAGAATTAAAATGGTAATTGGAGTGATTGGGTTTCATGTTGTGATCCCACAGATTAACAGGATAAGAAAATGTTGCACATGATAAGAAAACTTTCCAAGCATATGTATTATGTTGCTTTCTATCTTGGAATTCCATGAGGCAATGTATCCTTGCAATGTTGCTTGGTACTGTTGGTACTGATGTGATAGGGTGATATAGGATATAACTTTGCTAAATTTGGACATAATTTCTTCCTAATAATCTCAAAATGAGTTGGTTTTGGAATGCTTCCATTTCATGATGCATGGCTAGCCAAATACAGGAAACTTCCAGGTTAGTATACAGGTAAAAATTATGTAAACTACTTACATTTTTTGTGCAGTTCAGAACTTCTGATTAAGGAAGACTATTCCATTTATCATCCTCAGAACTGAGCCTGACTCCTGACAACAAACTTATGAGAAATTATTTACATTAGGAAGGGAAAGCTGATGCTTATGAGGGGGATATTGGTTATTCATATTGGGAATAACCATCTTTTTGGAATTCTATTCATGATGAAAAATTTTTGTAATCAGTAAAGGATGGAGAGATTTGCAATTGCATTGGAAAAGGGATAGTGGAGATGAAAGATATGGTCAGGAAATATAACATTTATGCAAAAAAATACCAGTGCAAAGCCAAAAAGACCCCCAAAACACCAACCTAGAATGATGGCAATAGAAGAACATTTTGAAATGTATGTCAAGATCTCAAGAATGACTAAATTGCCATTTTTTAGACTGAGGTTTTCAGAAGTCACCCCAAAATAGTACAACCAATTAATATCAGCTTACCTCAGTGGGTGCATTAACTTTGACTGAGATTGGGTTAACCCAGTCACCCAAACATTTCTATGAGATTTCAGTGCAACCTGGGGACTGGGAAAACCTAACTGCTCACCCCAACCCTGGTGCTGTACTATTCCCACTCCTCTGACTGGACTGTCTTTGTTCTTGCTCTCTCATCCCTTTTCCCACAGACCCAGTAGCTCTCACACCCTACCCCGTTGATCTGATCTGTCTCTTCTTCCACCCAAGTTACTTGTACCAGTTTCCCTGTGCAGTGCCTGGGAGTGGCAAATGTTTATACATGCCTCTCCTGGTTCACATTCTGGGTGGCTTAAAGTAAGCCACATGAACATAGACTGGGTATAGCAAGTGGCTGTATGCACCCTCCGGTTAGGAACAGAAGTTCCACATAAACTCCTTTTAAGTGATTGGAAACTGGCTTAAACCTGTAACAGAACAGAAGTTCAGTGCACATATGCTGTTTTCAAACTGGCTGAAACCAGTTCAAAATAAACCTGGTTGTTTGTAGATTTAGGTTAGGCCATTTTATGGAACATATGTCCCAGATCCCTTCCTGATTCAAGGAAACTCACAGATGCTTTGCAGCCCTGGGCTGTACTGTCTGCTCCAGTGGAGTCTGGTTCTGCCCCCATCTGTCACAGACCACAACTCCCGACCTGCTTCCTATCTGGGCCTATCAGCCAAGTGGAATGGGGACAGAGGAAACTATGTATAAGAAAGGAAGGAAAAGGTCCAGTGGTGGGGGCTTTTTGCTCCCCTCCTTGCATCCCAGCAAGCTAAGCAGGGATTGGCTCATCCTACCCTATCTCCAGCCTCTGCCTCCCAGAGGGGTGGAAATGTACCCCTCCCCACTCCTGCCTAGCACTCACTCCTTCAGCCAGGTTTTGTGAGGGAAATCAGGGGAAGCCCCCACCCAGGAGCTTTTTATTTGCCACCCTGCAACTTCAAGCCAGGCTGAGATTGGCTCAGACCTGCCCCCTCCTCAGCCATCCACCTCTGGGGGAAAGGGCAGGGTAGGAACACATCCACCAGCTGGGAGGTGTGCCCAGCATGAGGGCAAAAGCATCCACTATGGAGGGTTTTTCGTCTTTGTGCAGCTCAAGCTATGATTGTCCCAACCCCACCCCTCCTCACCCATCATCTCTGGGGTGGGGGATGCACTCTCCAACCTAGCATTCCTACCTCCCCTCTATGAAACAGGGTCTGCCTGGTGAAGGTGGGGGGCACTTTGGGGCTTTTCATTTACCAACAGCTTAGAGGTGGGCTGGGATTGCTCCATCCCCATTGCCTCATTCTCACCTGGGAAAGGGAGTAGGGCAGGAACCTAGCCTGGCTTGGAGCTGTGCAGGACTGGGGCAATCCCAGCTAGGTTCAAACTACTTGTAGGGGGTGAGGATGAAGAAGAAAAGCCCTTGGGTTGATGCTTTTCCTTCCATGCCAGGCAGACATCAGCTGGTGGGGGCTGCTGTGGGGGAAGTCCTACCCCACTCCCCTCACCCCTGCTCAGAAGCAGAGGGATAGGGGAGGGGTGGAGCTGGGGTGATCACAGCCTGGTTTAAGCTGCAAGGGGTGCAAAAAGCTACCCCCCAATGGGTGCTTTTCTTCCCCTGCCTCTGAGGCAGATGGCTAGGGAATGGGTGCAGCTGATGTGAGCCAAGTCTGGCTGGGAGCTGAGGAAGGTGGAAGATTCTCAGTGGGTGCTTTCCTACAGCAACCAATCAAGCTTAGGCTGGCACTGAGGGAGGTTCAGCCACCTTAGGCAGTCTGGCCATAAGGGATGGTGCACTTGAGCACCCTCAAACTCCTGATCTGGTGCAGTGCAGGCTTCTGCCTATCTTGGCCACCCAAACACTGAATATCAGTTTAGGTTGTTACCACTTCAATCTACTCATCTTAAAAAAAATGGTGAAGATTGAATCAATTTTGCCTTGGTTTTGTTACCTTTTGTATTTAACTTGTCCTTTTTTTTTTTTAACTGGAAAAAATTCTGGGGTATCTTCCAAAAAGATGAGTGTGCTGCTAGAACATACTAAAATATGTAAAAGCAATAATCACTATGACTCAGTAATATTGATTTAGGAGTTTGAATGAATTAAAAAAAAAAGATGTATTTATTGGGTGTGCCTACACAAGATATTTACTGCATGGTTGATTGATTAGCTGAGCAGTAAATGTCTTGCATCTACACATGTGCTACTATTCAGTTGTAATAAACTAATTTACTCTGCAGCAGGATAGTACTTGTAAATACTAACCTGTGGGAGAGTTAAAGACTTCATGGCAGCATGCATGTAGATGTTACCCAGGCTGGCTTGGGGCACCAAGGTACTTTAGTGCAGGCTAATCCTACACAGAAGCTCCCTCATGCCCCAGCCAGACCCTCTATAGAACGTTGAGTCAGAGGAAGCAGGCTGAGTCCCCTTCCGCCCCGGGTCCCTTGCCAGCCAAGGCTGCTCCACATGCTGCACATGAATAAACTCTAGGGCTGATTGCTCTGGGATTAATTGCTTCCAAGAACACATTCAAATGGCACACCTGGGAGCCAAAAACCCCAGAGCAATTAGCTTTGGAGTTTATTCATGTGCATTAATTGCATGTGTAGACACACACCGAGTTGCAAGCAAAAATATGCATTTAGATTAAGTTATTTTACAAAGGGAAACCATGTATTTTATAGAAGGTATATACTGATAAACTTTCATAAACTTAAGTTACTGCTTGAATATGCACTTTTGACCTCATAGCCAGACTTTTCCATCTGTGTTTATCTAGTAGTGAAGTCAGACATGCAATATTAATGATATTAGACTAATTTCCATGGCAATTGACTATGTTGTATCAAATTTATGAGTGAATCTTTACTGAAGATCAATTAATGTAGAGGAAAAGTTTGTTGCAAATACAGTGGAAAAGATAATAGATTTAAAACATGTCTCAAGTCTGCTAAATTTTAAAATTTACTAGCTACTAAATGTTTTCTTTGTTGTTCTTCATGAGTGTGATGGTAACAATTCTCTGTCTTTGGCTGTTTGCTATTAATAGCATTCCAAACATACTTACGAATTTTGTTTAAGGCTGAACATGTGCATCCACAGAATGAAGAACTTGTTACCTGTCAGTTGTAATATATCATGAGGATATAGGGGCTAATAAAGTAATATAAAGTGCAATGTCATTTTTGCTTGTCTCATGAGGAACACGTATTTTCCTGGTGTATTTATAACTATGATATTGCTATCATGCTGCTGTTCTTACATGGGTCTTCTTTCGTAGTAACCTTTATTGACAATGCTATAAAAACACTCCAACTATGATCCATCTTGCTTAGATTGACATTCTCATTCATTAATTTACTGTACCTGTAATATATTGCAAAGACACATTGCTACAGGAAAAAAAGGTCAAGGGCATTATTTAGCATGGCATTTTCTTCATGGTTTTTCAATTGTACAAGCATTACCACCTCTTGCCTAATATGAGGCCAAGATTCATTTAATATGCTTTGTGCACGCACACAACAGGCTTAATTCAGATGCTGTTTGCATGAGTATAACTGACAGCTGAAACTGACCATCCATAGAAATTACACACAAACTGGTAGAATTGATTGGAAACCAGTTCAAATCTGTAACACAACAAAAGTTCACTGCACATAAATGGCTTTCACAATGGCTGAAACTGGTTTAAGATAAACCTGGATGGATGTAGTATCAGAATTACTTGAATATGAAGGGGAAGTTCAATCAACCAATTTAACTTAAATCAGTTAATTCTCAGTCCCCCAGCATCCCAAGATGCTTTGCAGCTCCTCTGCAAATTTTCCCCTTGCAGGGTAGGCAGGCTAGCCTTGGCCCAATCTATATGCTCCAGTTGAGCAAAGAAGCATCCTCTAGCACCCCCCAGCTTCAGCCCTTGGCCACTGCAGGGACATAGCTGCATTTGTAGAATTGAAAGCAAATATCTGTTCACTTGGTTCAGTGTTGCGATTCGCTTACAGTACCCTTGTCTGCACCTGCCACTATTTTTGAGTTGTCAGCATGTCCCGACTTTCTTTCCTGCCATGTCTTTGATGCTATTATTATTATTATTAATATTAATTTTAGATACTATTAGTCGGAGAGTTATTTTTCTTTAGTTTGCTCTTACTGTAACCTTCTAATGGGGCTCACGCACAAGATGCATATATCATCCAATCTGCTTATTCGTATATATGACTGCACTTGAAGTTAGATATCCAGCCACAGTTTGGTTAAAATCATTGACTTTTTAAAATTTTTTCTCTTATAAATTTGTTTGCATCACACACATATGCAATGAATATCTGTCTGACTATCTTTCAAGTATCTCTTAAAGTATTAACTTTGTAACTCTTCCCACACAAAACAACTTTGCTTTTAAACAGTTAACACAAACGAACTAAACTTAGTATTCATGAACTGACTCTTTCCTGGAATCTTGTTCCTTTACTTTTATTTTGTTCAATGTCTCCCAATTTGAGAGATCTTATCTCTTCAGATATCTCTTCATGAAATCTGTATCTTTGCTAATACCAGAGTCACCAGTCAGACTTCTCTTTACTGGTAAGCTCGAACCTTCTTGGTGACCAAACAAATCCAGTCTTTAACATAAGAAAAGGGTTTTAAATATAAATCCTTTTTTTTCTACTTACTGTTGTGGACAGATGTCCTGTGTCCCTTGGAGCCTTTCTGGGAATCCTCCCTTGCTTCATTCTCTCTAGAACCAAAAACATGTACACTTAGTTTCTCCACAGATCCTCTGGTGGATCTCTCCTTGTCTTTTCTCTTTACTCCCCTCTCCCAGACCTCATGTCCACTGCTCCCCTCCTCTCTCAGAGCTTCTATCCTAATTAGACAACAGCTCCAGAAGCAGCGATCTCCATTCTCTCTTATCGCGCACTTGCTCCTCCACATTCAGTCTACACAATTTAGACTAAATGGTGAAGATTGAATCAGTTCAGACTTGGGCTTTCTGACTGTCTGTACTTAATATTCATGTCTGAGTATTTTAAACAAAGAAAACTTGGAATTCCTATTATAGTTTTGAATTTTGTTTTTTTAAATATTGTGCCATTCTAACTGGAGTTGAATTATAAGTGAAAGAATGGTATTGTGGCAAGCCAAGTAAGCTTTTTTTCCCACCTGTTTATATTTTCTTTCTGTTCTCTGCCTCTTCTACCACCACTGTTTCTCTCCTAATTTCAACACTTCCTCTCCCCCCACCCCTGAAAGCCATGTTGCCATATATAATTTTTATTCAGCAAGATGGGGGACAGATTTGGGATGCAGCTTTTTATTTGAATAGCTGATCACTTCGTCTGTGTACTTTCCCCACTTCTCTAATTTTGCAACTGAACAGCATTCAATCACTGGATCTTTCTCCTATCACTATTGTTGTGGATGAGAAGGCACTTTCATTGTGAGGTCTTATTTTCAAATGATTGCAACTTTTTGAAGGAGTTACCCTGTATCTTGACATTTCTTGTTCTTATTTTCAGCTTAAAGATGAGAGATTTATTTCAGAAGTCCAATAAAATTATATTAGTCTTTTTCTGAGCTCTCCACTAGTTACAAATCTTAGAGGGTTTTTTTGTTCCTTTTTTTTGTTTTGGTTGTTTTGTTTGGTCTTTCTTTTTCTTTTTTTGATTTTTTTGATTTTGTCTGTTGAAGAAAATGGAAAGGAGAAAAGTGAAAACATTCCCAGCCACATGTCATCCAGCCACTGGGATTCCCAAAACATTCCCAGGGGAAAATATTTCAGCTGAAGGGCCGCTTAATGAGTTTTGATGAGGCGTTGAGAGCCTCAAAGGTAGCCCTGCCCCTTGACAGGCACCCCACCCCCAGTCACAATTTTGGGACCAGAAGTCCCATCCCCTACCCCCTGAGGTTTGTCCCTGGACATCTCTCCCCTCGCCCAAGAAGTATTCCTTTGGGAGTTGGGGGGGGGGCAGGCATAGGGGAGCATATGTGGGGGTTCAGTATATGTTTTTTGGAATGGTTTGTGTGTGTCCACACTCTGTGTCTATGCCTTTTGTTTGTTTTTGTTATTTAACTACTAAAGTTTCATAGGAACATGAAACTATTTTACACAGATTTCTTCATGCACTGTGCAAGGAGCCTTGGTTGTAAAGTTATGCTTTCTGCATGTCCTATCATAGCATCTGATCAAGTGAACTTGGGTTCATGAGAGTTTTTGCTACATGCTTCTGTATAGGCTATTTAAATAAGATACATATATATCTACCCTGCCTTCTGGCTGACTTCAGGCTAGCACAGCTAACTCCCCCTCTCAGGGCTAGGAATTCTACTTGCAGCTTGAGGAGGGGGATAGGTGCCTAAAGTTTAGGTGTTGTGATGGTCATTATTGTGGAGCCAAATGCCCTTTGGTATATGTAGATCTAAATGATGCATCCAACATCCAATATGAAGTCCTTGGCAAGGCAAAGAAATGAACCCAAGCCTAAAGCTAGTGTTCAGCCCCTGGTCCATCTTTCTTTTATTTAACTTCTAGAAGTAGGATTTGTCTGTGAATTAGAGAAATACAGTTAGGAGTTGGTTGATTGACCTCTGGGTCATTCATATTTAAGTATGCTCATCTCCTTAAAAAAAGAAAAAGAGACACTGTAATCTAATATGCTGGTGTTTCTTCTTCTTTTTTTGGACTCCTGTGAAGATGCTTATTTTTTAATGATGTCAAGCTGGAAATTATACTCTTGTTTTAGAGGTATATCTAATAATGATGCTTTTGTTTGTACTGTAGCTTACATAGGGTCTGGTTGTCATTCACCACTGGGTATTTCAGTGAGGCTTTAAATTAAATAAAAAGCCAACTTATAGTATTATTTGGGTTAGTCAGTAGCCAGTAAACAGCTGTCAGGTGGAACTCCTGGTTTTTTTGTGCTTCTTCATTCACAGATGGAAAAAAAAAAAAACGTGAAAATGTATGACTGTATTTCTCCAGCTTAGAGTCATAGGACTTCTCCAAGGTCAAAAAGTACTTGTGTTCTTGGCTTGCATTTTGTATGGAGGCAGATAGCATATGATAAAACCTTGTGATGCCACAGATTAAATCTTAGCATGATATAATGAACAGAAATATTATTTCATTTAAGTGGCTATATCCAGAACCACACCCCTGTTGCATTCAAAGTGGCACCCTTTCTTCTGCTGCCATTCTTAAATTTCTGAAGAGAGAGAGATTAATATTTCACTTTCTTTTTGAGAGAGTAGGTTTTTTTTTCCAAATAAAAAAAAAAAAGGTTGATTATTGTTTTGTGAAAGGAAGCTATGGCAAATTATATAGCCCACAGAATGGACAGGATGGAACCCTAACCCCACCTGCTGCCTGGCAGCTGGCTCCCCATGGGCGTGGGAAGAAGTCCAGCACCACCTCCCCCAGGCAGGAGCCCCCCCCCCCCAGAATCCACCCTGCATCCCCTGCATGGGCCCAGGTTCACCACTTACCCCAGCTGCATGCAGGCATGGAGCCAGAGCTGCCTGCAGTGGGGCCGGGACTGCATGCCATCCTTACTGGCCCTGAACATTTGCTGCCTGAGGGGTAGCTGCTAGGGGATGATTGTCCACTGTTGTCTCTCAGCAAGCTCTGCATCCACCAGGCTCACTGAACCATGTGCATCCATGAGGGAATGCCCAGAGACTGGGGTGCTGGCCACCTATCCCTGGGCTCTGCCCCTTAGGTACCTCCACTCCAGTCCCCCCACCCTGAATGGCACATTAGAAAACACAATATAAATAGTTTGCATGGGGAAAAGGGTGTTTTATTGTGAGAGAACTCAGTTGGGGAGGGAGGGGAGAGGGGTCTTTCTGATTTGAAGGGAATATAAACTGTTCTTCAGGGATGCATCTTCAGTGTGATGCTGGGGGTGGTCAAGGAGGGGAGGGACCTAAACCCTGGTTCAAGTGGGCCTGGTGTGGGTCCAGCTGGCTGGTGTAGGGCCATATGAGCCAGGGCAGGATTGAGTAGGTGTGGTGCCTGATGGGTACCGTAGTGGTCCCGCCCCTCCACAACTACAGGTCTGGCACCCCCCAGTACGAAGCAGCTGCTCTGCACCAGAGCTGACAGGACAGAATTGTGAAACATGTGGATGTCACGGGTATTGTCGTTTTATTATCTAGTAGGAGTGTCCAAAATGGGCCGTATTCAATTCTGATTTGGCTGGAGTAGGGGACAGTGACTCAATTGATTTGGATCACTGTCCTGATTGGATTTGGCTGACTCCAAATCTGAAGATTCAATCCTGATTTGGAGAATCAGCAATTCAGCCACAGACACAGCTTTAAATATATATTTTTTTCTATATACCTCGAGGTACTAGATGTGACTTGTGAATGCTGAAAAGGTGGAGCAGGTGGAGCATCCCACAAGAGCGAAGCGGGGCTCCCATATGCTTGGTGGCAAACCTGGGAGAGGACTGGTCTGCTTCCAGATCTGCCACGGAGTGTGTAGGAGGCCCCCTCCATGCCCCCAGGCTCAGCGATCTGCTCGGGGGGGGGAGGGAACCTTAAATCAAAACTATATCTTTTTTTAAAATCACTTTCAGAAAAGTGCTATTAGTTTGATTCTTACAATTTCTTAATTTGAAGATTTCAAACAGTAGAGGATTTTCTTTAAAGAATAGTAAATTTTTGTATTGTTCAAAAAAATTTTTGTTTTTGAGGGGTGTTGCAAAGCACTCAGGTGCCCTGCACCTGAGAGCAGAAACTGCTCAGGAGAGGCCCCTAGTGGAAAGAAGAGGGAGGCTCAGCTGCCAGTTACCAGGGCAGCCAGAGTCACAGGTGCTGGTTGGTAGGGCAACCAGTGGGGAGCCAGCTGACAGGAAGGGGCAGGGTTTGGCCCTTCTTAAGCCCTGGCGTGAGGCCAGGAGGGCATTTCCCCTCTGGTGGCCAAGGGAGGAGGAGCTTGGTCAGTGCAGACAGAGGGGAGAACTCTGACTGTGTGAGCAGTCTCTGGTCACTGCTGGGGGTTGGAGTGTTTTCCTAGTAGGGACTGAATGTTGTTTGGCTGGATGGTTTAGCTTTTTATGTTACATCTCAGGGGCTTTGTGTTTTTGGTGTTTGCTGTTTTGAACTGGAGGCCTGGGTAAGGCTATCAGGGGTTGCAGGAGGCCTCATAGAGGCTCCAGGGTAGTGTGGGGATCCTGGTACCAGAGAGGGCACAGCATTTGGGGTGCATTGACCCCAGCCCCAGGGCAAAGGGGACAGTGCGAAGCCCCAGGGCAAGGGGGGCAGTGAGGAGCCTGGAGAGAGGGCTGTGAGGAGCGCGATGCCCCAGAGTGCACACGCGTGGGGAGGGCCAAGTCACAACAGGGCCCAGGTTAAAACCATGTCAGTATCATCTGCAAGGCTTGGGCTGCAGTTTAGGGGAGGAAAAGGAGCCACAGCTAGTGCCCCATGGCACTGGGGCGTATAAAGTGGGCAGCCTCCCACTAATTACATCAATCAATTAATTAATCAAGTCATGGCAGGTGAGTAAGCAGGCAGTTGGCCCATAACAGGAGGGTGGAGTCACCAATAGAAAGGCTCCAGTAGCAAGACTCTTGTTTCAGGGGGGAAAAAAGGATTTTTTCACTGGAAGAAAAATTTCCAACTACCTTTCCTTTAACTGCATAGGATTTCTACCACTTTAGCACAACTAACTAACTTTTGAAGGTTACTTGGGGTAAACGTGATGTCTTTTATTAGAGCAGCTGAATAGTTGGAAAAATTGTTCTTTCAAAGCTTTTGGGGCACAGGCACCTGTCTTCAGACATAGGGAGGGTCTGTTGGTCTTTGTCTTCTCTTGAATAGAAGTTTAAGCCAATATGCAAAATACAGGTCTCTGAAATGGCAAATGTCTGGCAAGGAAGATCAGGAGATAGGAGTTAATGGGTGTGAGACAGGTAGTTGAAGTGGGGGTGGGGAGGAACAAAAGAAGGAAATGTAGACAGGTGATAAAATGTAACTGGTAAAATGAAGAGAGGTTACCTGGAATTATCAGATGGCAGGCAGGTTATAATGTGCTATAAATTCAATGTCTATTTTAGTCCATGCTTTTTTTATTCCAGTAGATCTATGAAGTTTGTAGGCTCATCTATGAAAGGTATTTTGTAAATTCCCTTTCAGTATTAGAACTGAGAGATTGCGGGAGTCGCTTCTGAGAATTCACTCCTAACTTGCATCTCTAAATCATTTGCAACATTTTGGAAAAGTAGATGCAGGACACTTGCATCTACACTATATTTCCCTTTTGGACAGATTCCATTTTAAAATGAAATTTTCTCTTGTGTTACACATTATCCAAGTAACATTGTTAAAAAGAGGGGACTAAGCATGCACACTTAAGAGCATTTTTCAAGATTGTTTTCTGAAATGAAGGAAGTTAGGCTATCCTCTTTTTTTTTTAAAAATTATGTTCCTCCATGAAAAACAACATGTGCAGAAACTGGCAATCTATTGTACAAAGATCTATTGCTGATATTCTTAGCGTTTCTTTCCCTAGTTATCAGCTTAGCATTTCTCCTACGGTTACTATTTCACTCATGATAATCACTAAATTGCATTTTTCTGGCATTTTCTATATTATTGATGTAAATTTCTTTATCTACTTTTATCATTCATCTTTAAAACTTGATGCTTTTTTTGTTACCTAATTCTCAGTGATGTTTTACTATTGCTACATCATTTATTCTTTGCTATAAATAAAATTCCAATTTCATTGTGGCAGGCCTGTTGAGATGCATCCCTTTTAATTATATATTCCTCGTAGAAAGAGAGCTGTCCCTCCCAGGCAACATGTACAAAATATTCTAATATAAATATACAGGCAGTCCTTGGACTTACGACACAATTGGTTCCTAAAAATTGCATCTTAAGTTGAAATGATGCAACTCAGAACCAATTTTCTCATAAGAGACAAGGTTATAAATGAGGGGGGGGATTTGTTCCTGAGCCAAGACCTGATATCCTATTTTGATGAAAAATACCCCAGAATTTTGTACTTAATCAATTATAGACAAGTAATATAGCTACATTAATGTATTTATATTGTAAATAGCAATCATATTAATTTGGAAGGACTTCTTGAAGGGGTCTCAGCTGGAGTCTTCTCAGGAGTCTTGGCTGGAGGTTTTCCTGGATCTTGTCTGATTTCTTTAAGAAAAGTGTCCAAGGAAGTTTGGACACATATTCTCCAGGGCGATGAGTGATGTAGCTAACTTGTTTGCTGGTGTGGCATCGCATTGGATCAGGTGTTTGTAAAGTTGAGACTGATGTCATAATGTTGAAACAGCGTGTCAATTTATAAACTTTGTAAATACAAAACATTGCAAGTCAGAACAGTCAGACTACCTGTAATGAGATGTACATTATATATGTCTTTGAGGGCAATAGGAGCCCTTTTTCATCATCCTTTATGTGTATTAAAAAAAAAAAAAAGTAGCAATTTTAATCAGTTAAAAAGATCATATCTTGGGCTCCATGCTTTGGGTTAAGCAGCTAAACATTTCTAAAAAGTACAAGGTTAGAAGAGTCCAAGTTAAGTAGTTATATTCCATGCTCAGTACTCTGCTGGTCTCATTTTCCTGAAGTGCTTATCTTAATTTCCCTCCTCCCTCCACCCACATGGTAGAGAGGAGCTACATTGTCCTGCAGTGCTTTCTCACTTAATCAGTCCCCTTCATTTCAGAAAGATAACCACGTTGAAATAAGTAAGAGCCCCACAGGATGGAATCTTCTATTGTTTTCATTCCACTAACAGGTGCCATAAGGAAAGCACAGATTATCATTTTGTTGCTGCTGAGATGATCGTGCACTAAGAAAATGACAAGTCTACTGTATTTAGGTGATTAAAAGAACTACCAATGAGTCAATAGCATTGGACAAATATGCATAAGAATAATTAATATCTTCAGGATTTTGTAAGCAATGCTGCAAGAAGTAAGATTTGGCAGGCAATCAATAGGCTATGTATGCCAATAGATAAGGCATGCATTCTCAGTGCTTTAACCTAGCAGCTGCTGGCATGGACCCTGAGACTTTTCAGTTTTTGTACCAATTGCTCATTTAACATTATAAATTACTGTTGTTATTTTTTTTACCTTGCTCTTCTTTAGTAAGACTTTCCAGTGTTGCAGGCTCTTTATGGCAAGTCCTGTGATATTTGATGGTTTACTTAAAGTTCCAGGTCTGGAACTTTGCAAGTAGTTGGGGTTTTCTGTTTGGGTTTTCTGTTTGTTTTTTGTTTTGTTTGGTGGTGGTGGTGGTGGTGGTGGTGTTTAAAAAATAAAATCAACTTCAGGGTTTTTTTTAAAAGAACAAGTTTTTAATCCTTGTGAATACTCTTATACTCCTGTTTCCCACCCCTCCCCCACAAGCATTATGCATTTTTTAAATTCCATTATTTTCACACATCCAGGAATGTCTATGCTCTTATCAATCAGACATGGACGGGAATAAGCAAAGAAACCTTTACAGCATGCTATAAAACCGTTAAGAATTTAATCATAAATATACCTGTTGTAAGCCACTGAGGTAGTCTACTTTGTATCTCCTTGCTGGGAGAGGACACATGAGAGAGGGTTTATAGGGGATAAAGGTTCTAGAGGGTTTGTATCCACCTCCAGGATGGCCATGAGAAAATTCTACAATAGTCATTAACATCCATTGTGAAACAATCTTATCTTTGTTTGGTTATGGACTCAAAAAAAATGATATGTCTGTATACATTCTGGACTGAAAAGCTTGGAATATATATCAAAAGTTCAAAGAACAAAAAGCTAATTTGTTTAGTTTATTTGGCTTTAGGCTTTTGAGTTTTGGCTTCACATTATCAACTGTCTTTAAAATCACAGGAGCTTTTTAAAATATAAATGCTACTTTCATTCAAAAGATGGTATGAAATAGAAATGCTAAACATTATATTAATGTCAATTTTCAGTTGCTAACTATAGAGGTTGGGCTTGCATTTTGTATGTGCTTGTGGGAAGAATTCAGCATCATTTCTCTGGAGCTTGTACTTCCATGGGTGCACACAGATATTTGGGGAGGTTAGACTGAATTAAAAATAACTACCCAGTCTAACATAGTATGCCTAGCTGAATACCTCTATACCATGTATAGAGTGCTTATACATGTTACATTATTTGTGCAATCTGGACCCTGAATGTGATCTACAGCCATGATATAAAACACATTCATGGCTGCAGAGCACTTTTAAAATGGCCAATTGCACAAAAAAATTAACCCTCGATACATCAGTAATTAGCTGAAGGCACCTTAGGGAATTTCTGTTCAGATTTCCTTATGGGTTCATTTTCCACATGTGCCTCTCTACAGGGCTAGGATGGTCCTTGAATAAGGGAATGGGGGGGACGGGGGATCTAAAAATAGCCCCTGGTCCCTGGGTGGGGAGAGGAGCCCCTCAGATCCTGCTAAATCATCCCATGGAGCAATTGGCTCCCTGATCTACTTGCCTCTCCCCCACCATGGCTTGAATCTTCCCCTGATCCCATCCCTCCCCATCTTACCACCCTGTCCCGCTAGCTCAACTTACCTTAGATGGGGTGGGGGTGGAATTTTTAGACTGAGCTAACCCCCTGAACTGCTAGCTGTAATATCTGTATGAAACCTTAATGTAACAGGTGAAACATGCAGGTGGTAAAATATATATACTTTAAAAAATCTGTAATTAGACACCCATTCATTATTTCAAACTGTTGCGCTCTGTGGTCAAAGGAAATGAGTTGGCTCATTGTATTGGGCAGAAAAAAATATTGTACATTTCTTTTTTTATATGGATTATAGTACTCTCCCCCCAGTGCTTTTATACATGTTTTTCCTGCTTTGGCATAAGACTAAAAGCTTCAAGTTGCTACACTTGAAATTATTGCAAATGCTTTAATTTGTGTTTATTTTTTCATTATGTTTAAATTACATTAAACATAATGCCTAGAACCTAAGTCATGGAGGAAGACTCTATTGTGCTATGTATTGTACTAACACAGAAAAAAGAAACTGTGTATTATAAACAGAATGATTCCTTTAATACTCTTATCTTTAAGCATTTGAATGTGTATTGCCATAGTACCTTAATGCATTTTACGTACCTTAGATTTAAAATGCAGATAGCGTTTCTTCCCTTTCCAAATTGAGATGATGTACACTTTTCGTCTTCTAATTAACTAAACTCACAGGACTGAGGCAGAAAAACCTAAACAGTAAGCTTTGTGCCAGGAAAATCTGCAACATGCAGTTATTGAAAAGCTCAGACTCACAATATGTGCCTCAAATATAATGGAAGGCAACTGCTAGAGGGACCCCTTGTCTGGATCACATTTGACCTACCTGCTGCTGTTTGACTGCTGTCTCCGACCTGTGGGATTTGGAGACTGTTCAGAATGTGAGAGAGCTGATGATTGTCTCTTGCTATTTTCTTACAAAAATACTGAGAGAAATTAAGCCTTTACTTGAATGTTTTAAGGCAGACCGACTTGCAACTCTTCTTACAGTGACTCAGTTGTCTGTGAGCCATATTTGTTTGCCTCTATTTTTTTTTTTTTTAATGAAATTGTTTTAAATAATTTAGGACCAGATAATCTTGGGTTGGCTAACAAAAGGGGGACAGCAGGGTTAATTAATTGGGAAAAACACTATCTTTTTCCTTTGGTAGAGATCCTTTTTTATTTGTCTATGTTAGAAGCTAAAATGAATTCGATATAATATATTGATGTCCTCAGATTTTCACCTGAGGTACACTAACTTATAGCTTTTATTTAGTTATGGGACAAGCCTTCAAAAGTCTGTTTCCCTAACGTAATTTTAAGGCACCCCCACCACCCCACACTGTGTGTGTGTGTGGGGGGAGGGCCTCTGCCATGAGCCCCCAGAGGCCCTGATGGTCACTGCAGAAGCCAGTGAGTGTGGAGCTTTTTTTCTTAAGTATCAGAACACTGGGGCAAGGTGGAGCAGCCACCGACGGGGCTGGGAGAGTGGGCAGGGGATGTGGCCTGGTCCACTAGGAGATTTAGCCAATCTGGCGATGGCTGAATCTCCAATCAGATTCAGCTGAATCAATTTGGGACAGTGATTCAAATTACTGTCTCCCGAATCAGCAAGATCTGAAGTGAACACTAGTCACTTTCCTAGTACAGGCTTATTATGTACGCCAGGATTTTTAAAAGTGGCTAGTGATTTAGTATGTCTTAATCTCATATAGTGCACCTAATTTTTTTTTTTTTTTGGTGATTTTTAAATTTCAGAGTAAGGGCTTACTGCTGACTCTTTCCATAAGCATCCAAAAATCTCTCTCAACTATATAGTTGGCCTAAAAAAAGAGAAAATCAAAAAACCCTTGCTGTTTGTGTATTAGGGTTGTGCAAAGCTCTGGGTCCTGATTTGATTTGGTGGCTGAATCTCCAAATCTGAATCAAATCAAGGGACCAATAAAAAGGTCTGAATCAATTTGAAGCTCTCCAGATCTTCAGAAAAGATTCAGAGAGCTTTGATTTTGGCAGTTCCTGCCTGCTGAAGCAGGCAGCTGGAGCCAGGCTTAGAGCTCATAAGTGGGGGTGGGGGCTGGAAAAGGAGGAAAGGGACTATGGGGAGACCCCTGTAAGGCTTCAACCCATGCCTGTTCCCCAGCCTACCCAAACCCCGCTCACTCATCCACCGCCCCCCATGGCTGCCCTGTTCACCTCAGCTCCTGGTGCTTTAATAAAAAGCCCCAACTCGCTGGCTGCTGCTGGGTGAGGGGGGGAATCCCTGTCGCTTTCCACTGCCCCACACTGTGTAGGGGACTTTGAACAAGGCCCTGGACCTCTGCCCCAGTGTCCCAGCCTCCCCCATGGCTGCCCCGCCCTAGCTCTGGCTCTTTAAGAAAAAAATCATGAAAAAAACCATGGGACTCTTCGGCTCCTACAGCAGCCTTGAGGTTTTGGGGTCTCATGGAAGTCTTGATCAGTCTTTTAAAATTTTATTTTTAGAGTGTCTTTAAATATCAAGCAGCATGCTTCCTCTGCAACCCCCATGCATCTTGTTGTGACCTGGGCATCCAGTGTTCAGAATGGATCAGAAGTGGTGTTTGGGCTTGCAGGTCTGTTAAAATAACAAGTCATGCATGCTATAAAATAACAGTAGTTAGACATGTTCACTTCAAGTTTTAATGCTTACTCAAAACCAGAAGAACTGCACAAGTGAGTGGGGAAGATGGAGAGATTAGGACCAAGGTAAGTAGAAAAGAAGGCTGTTCCTGGCAATTTAGCTTGAATCAGTGATGTCTTAGCTGGAGTTTCTGCAAGTGGAATGACTTGTGTGCTGATTTATCCTTTTGTATTCAAGTAAATAGGACATGCTTACATGTTGTAAACAAATTACATTGGAAAACCATCTGAATTTGTCTTACTAACTTCTCCCACAATAAGAAACTAACCACTGCAAAGCCCTCGTAGAAACTGCCCTTCAGGGAAGAGGGAATGACAGTAACGTCTCACAAATGACTAATCAGAAATCTTTTTCTTGTAATTGAAGCTGAAGAAAAAGTGCCATCTTATTTAGATAATTTAACAGCGCCTATATAAAGTGTTGGTTAAAGGGGTTTTTTAAAATTCAAATCATATTCAGCCTTTTTTAGCAGACTTGAGTATGAATGGAAAGGTAAAAAATATCGAGTATCAGAATGTTACTTAGTGTATGGGAAGGGCATGCAGTCTAACATTTGGAGGAAGGTTTGAAATGCCCATCCTTCCTTGATATAGGGTACATACAAGCATTACAATTAGATTTAGTCTAACCTTGATTAGGTCAATCTAAATGCCCAGACATTCAGGCATTCATAGGGCTTATATTGCCCCAAAGTGGCTTGTCTTATGTAAGGTTAGTTCACCTCAGAGGTAAACTAACTTCAGATCAACCTGGTTTAACACTAAGGAACACTTAATGCGTTCACAGCACAGCCCTCAGGCTGGGAAAGTCCAACCACTTAGGCCAGTCCTAAGGCTGTACCATTCCTGTATCTCCACCCACCGCCTTCCTGACTAGCCTCCTCTAATCTCATCAGACCCTAGTACTGCCCTTCCCCATCAAGCTACTTACCTTGGGCTGCCAGCATACTCCTGGCAGTGGCTTGAAGCCAGACATCTAAACCTAAACCAGGTCCTGTGAATATTTATTCACACCAGTGAATATTCTATATCCACTAGTTATAGAACCTAGTTACAGTATCTCATAGCTGCATATGAAAGAGCATCGGACTGATACCAAGCAGATGAGACTAAATTTAGACAACTAAGTATTTTTTTCAAAATGCATATTATAAATAATTGCTTTATTAACCTGCCTTTGTTAATAAAACATTTAGTAATTCTCAGAGGTTTAGCTGTTAAAAAAAGGCAGGTGGAGATGAGGGGGCTGTCTGTTAAACATTCATAATCCCATCTCTTCATTTATGTATGAAGAGAATAGATTTCTCAGCCTATGGGTTATCCAAGAAATATAAGGAAGCAAAGAAACAGGGAAGATCCAAATAACAGTCTTGATATTCACATGAACATTGATTCAGGTCTCCTTTATGTATTGTAACAAAAAAAACCAAACAAACTGTATTTTTAGTTTCCTTTACAGGTCACCTCTAGGATGGACACTTTTAAGAACCCAGTTTTAAAACTAAGTGTAAGTGAGACAGTATTAGTTGATGTTGTTGTCATTATAATTCTTAAAACTGAATCGATTCGCAGTACTTGCAAGAAAATGTGTACCAAATTAGCATGTAACTAGATGCAATTTGAATCAATTTAATCAATCTCTCAAGATAACAATTCTGCTTAAAAATCAGTTTCACCTGCTAAGGTCATTAATGAGGTGAGCCTCATCACTATTCATTAGAGCATGATTCACTGTAGTCTAAAAGAGCCCCCTTTTAACATTAAATGGGCGATTACACTCCAATGGAAGATATTACCTACAGAAGAGTCATTATGATTCATTTCCCTTCCCATCTGATCATTATGCTCTCCTCTGTCCACTAACATATCTAAGAGGTTACCTTTCTTATTAATTCCTTTTCCACTGCACAGGGCATACAGTATATTAGAATGAACACAATTCCAAAGCAGCAAAAAGGTAGTAAAAGCTCTCTCTCCCATTATACAACTAAAAAAAAGGGCAGGGGGAGCTTTGTTCACATATCACAAGCCTAATCACATATTTAATGTTAATGGACATGATTCATTGATAACCTTAATAACCTTCTTGATTATAGTATCATGAAACAGTTTTTAAGCAGAATGAGCCTTTTTTCCAGTTACCTTTTGAGCCATTGTAATGCTTCATATAGCTCTCACACCAGGCCAATTGCGAGACCATCAAGGAATAATGTAATTTATCAGTGTTGTAAAGGCATCACTATCACATGGGGGGCGGGGAAACTGGTACGGTGAAAGCTTCATAATATATGTTTACTAAGCACCTCTCCAGACTTACATAGAAAGTGAAGGCTATAGTGAATCACATTTTTAAGTGACCTATAAACTTTCTGGAGCCATAGATCAGTGATATGACGCATAATAAACAACAGGATGAGTGATGATTAGCAGCTAGCTAGCAAAGACCACTTGTATACAGCAACAAAACCTATTCTTGCTACATTTTCTCAGTTTGAAATTTTGAGAAGACCATCTTAGTTTCTGGTTACTAAAAAAATGTCCACAAAGGGTCGGCTCATCAAAAGTACTGAATGGAGTAAGAACAGCAGAGCCCAAATATCATTACTTTACTCCCCTTGTCCAAGTTTGGAATAAGAAATGGATTTGATAATGTGTCTTTTAGTCTTTTATTATAGTGAAGAAACCATTCTAGAAGTTAATAGCTGTTCTTGATCCTTGGCATGATCTTTCCTTGTGGACATTATTTTTACAAAGGCTTGGGAAAATTATGAAAAATTGTTGTGAAGTATGAGTACAGATAAAGACTAGTTCACATTGTAACATGTATTTGAGCCAGGGGTCAGAGTTTTTGTTGTAATGATGAACATTAATAGTGCTCTTTCTGATTTCTGAAGATTCTTAGCTTCCTTACGTAAGTAAATAATGAATCTGTAAAAACCTTCAAAATTGTCATAGAGACTTTAAGGAATGAACTTCCATGGCCTTGTACATTTGAAACCTATACTGAATGATTACTCAATGTTAAACCTAGAATGGTAGTACTTGTACATATTCAGCATAGTTTAATAACAGTACGAAGTTCAAGGGGATGTGGTGAGTCAGGCCGCAACACAGTTATTGGGTCATATGCTTCTCTCTTTCCAAAGTCAATATCCCAAGCAATTACTGACTTGGGTAAATCCACTCCAGTGTGCCTAGATGAAAATCATGATCATCATCATGTAACCTCTCTTTTACTCTGGTACTGGTTAATTCTTAGGGTATTACATGACACTGATAACATCAAACAGGGCATGTCTACATATGTAATTATGATGGATGAATAAACTGTGGAACTTACCCCTCTACAGTTTATTGCTCCTGGGCATGCCATTTGAATGTGGACCTAGGGCTGCCCTGACGTGGCTCAGTATGCTGTGAAGGGATTAGCTGGGGCATGAGAAAGCTTCAGCAAGGGGCTAGCCAGCAGGCAGCCCCTGCATTGAAACATCCTTATACCCCAGCCAGCCCCTGTAGCATCTACCCATGTGCTGCTGCAGAGTTTTTTACTGCACAACAGGATAGTACTTATTTGCAAGTGCTATATTGCTGCAGAGTAAATTAGTTCACTCTGGCCCAATAGGATGCACATATAGACAACAAGATGTTTACTGTGCAGTTAATTATTAAAACCACACAGTAAATATCTCATGTAGAGTTTCCCTCAGAGTTGTATTTACACATTTTGTGAAAATGCTTAGTCCATTAGTATGAGCTGACTGCAAAGCATTTTATTATCATGGGAATTTACTGAGGATTGTTTACATCAAAGCAGAGTCACTTGAAGTAAATAACTGGTGTTTCCAGGGGGGAAAAAAGGTTAAGATTTTTCCAAAGGGTATAAATGACTTGGAAATATTGGTACTATTTAAAATGAATGAATTCTGGTCACTTTCAAAAACTTGACCCCATACCTGTGCTGCGTTAAATATTAACACATCACTGTTTGTAATCCCCAAAGTCTCTGGGATCCATGCAAACTTAGAAAGAATTCTTAAGAAAGATAATTAAATGTTGCAAGCTGGAATCGGGGCATTAGAAAATATAGACATTACCACTGCAGGAAATGGAAACACTATTAAGCACACTAAAATTAAAAAACAGGGTCTGGAAATTGGCACACAGTAATGACGATTTGTTAGAAACCTGATATACTTGTATGTCAGCAGGGTAAATCTAGTCCAGGGACATGATTTTACAGATTCTGTTAATCTGGTGTAAATGCACAGTAATACCTTTTGATGGCAATGGCAGTGTTCAGGATTTACACCAGCATAAGTGAAATGAGTTTCCTGTTGTAATGATCAGAAGTCTTTACCCTGTTAGTTTTCCATGGCCTGCTTGAAATGAATTGGGTTTTTTTCGTCCAGTTTTGACAGCTGTCTGTACTGCAGGTCCATTTTTTCAATTAGCATTCTAGTTAGTTGTTTCAGTTGAGAGGGCATTGTTGAACGATCATTAAAATAAACTACTCCCTCTTCCCTGAGGTTAGGATTACCGCACTTAGTATGTGCAACAGAAGAGTAAGGCTTGTTTGTATCTGTTCTTTGGGTAAATAACTTCAGTCACAAGAACTATCAATATGTCACCTTTCACAAGGACTAAATTCATAAATAATACTAAAGCACACCCGCTTAGGGAGAATAGAATGCAATTTTGGGGTACTTCAGCCATAACTGAAAAGTTGTTTGAATGCTGCACAGTGCTATCATCCTAGCATGTTGTCAAAACCTGAAGAGTTATTTCCTCACTGCAGTTTTCTCCATTCCTGTGTTTTGAATTGCTGCATGAATAAATGGAAGAAAGCCACACATTCAGCAGGTTTGTTGGGGAAGTATGTGATAGGAAAAACAATGTTGCTGCTGTTCTTTCACCTAACAAGCGAGTTGGTTTAGTACTGTTCTTTCAACTAAGGACTCAGGAGATCTTTAGTAATGGACCCACCTAATTTAGCTTAGCATGATTATACATATTGCATTGTTGACAGGGCAATGAGAAAGTCCTATGTTATATTTCCAGATGGAGTGTGCATAGGCATGATGGAATCCAAACCATGGCAGGTTTTCTGGAAATGGGCAGCAATACTTGTTGTAGTTTCCTGTAAACACTGGAGAATGTAAGCTTCTTGAACCATCTGTCAGCAGTATTATTCTTATGCTATCATAAACGCAAGAATCCATAGTACAGAAAGTAGAAAGATAAAGTGGAGATAGTTAGTTATTTGCTGTCATGGATTTAGAGAAGGGGAAACCACAATTACATAAACTTCAAGTGTGCTTGCTTTCTATACCAGTGAATCCGCATGTTTCTCCTTGTCCTGTGAGAAATGGTAGTCCAGGTCTAACAGGCAGATCACAAAGAAATGGGACCTCTTTTCCAATTCTAATTTAGTCACTTACTTGCTACATGCACTTTGAGTGTCTTAAAGATGAAATGTCAAAAGCGGCTATTGACTTCTGAGCGCCAAATGGGAGACATTTTGACCAAAAGCCAGTTTTGTGAAAATAACTAGTCGGTTTGAATGACATTTAGGTGACTGTAAGAAAGTAAATTTTCAGACCGTGCTGAGTGCCCACTTAAGACTCTTCAAGGTGTCTTAGTTCAGGTCAGGAACCTAAAATTAGTGTTCACTCTTGAAATGCTTGAGCTTGCAATTTCAATTCGCTGCTGTTTGAGCAGTGATTTCTCAAAGTAGACCTAGGCTATCTACTAAATTAATGAGTCATCTTTGAAAAAGTTTTGTTTTAACTCTTTAATTTCTGGGTGGTTTTATTGGTTTGTCTATAAAATAGGGCTTTATCAAAACTTCTGATATGTCACTCTGGATCCTATTGCAAGGACTGCATCCCTGTAGGCCTTGACTGCATGAGCTTGGGATCTTTTGAATATCTGTTATTTGGGGCCACACATGACCTGTACCCTTTTGGATTCCTGTATGCTATTTAAGTAGAACCTCTATAACAGGTGTGTTAGAAATGCACAGCCTGCATTTCTCTCTTGATAGGAAGAAATGCTACTCAAGGTTTCTTACCTCCCCCCAGCTTCTCCCTAGTCTGTCTTATGCTGATTGCAGTTTCTCCCCCGGTCCCGCCTTAGCCTTTCTCATGCTGATACAGAAGCTGGAATTCAATTGACTGTAGCCTTGAAGTGTAAACTTTTGGTGAACTGTTGCGGTCTTTGAGCATGCTTAATTAGCTGATGCATATTTACCTCTCCGCCCTGCATACTTAAGTAGCTAATTATACTATACATGCGATGTATGTAGTGATGTAACTACATGTATGCTTGTATGAAACGGAAGTAGCTGTAAGAGTTCCGGTGTCTGCACACGTGCTCAGGAGAGGGAAGATAAATTCCACTTGCAAATACCAGTGCGGGGTCAGAGTAATTTGAGTACCTGACTCTGCTCTGACCTTTGTTTGCAAACAAATACAACCTTCTATGCCGGCGACTGAGTGTGTGTCTGTGATACTTTGCGAGCCTCCAAAGAAACGAACCGCTTTTGTTCAACGGGTGCATTCTTACCCAATTTCTTAGGAAGCTGCTGTAGAGCAACAGAGTCTTCCCTTGACTTGTTCCTTATTGGGCCTATTGAAGAGGTCAGAAAAGAGAACAGATTAGAAGGTTATTAGAATGCAAGAGCTACTTTATTTGAGACCATCTTTCACCAGTTGAGGTAAAGGAAGCTGCTGCTAAACACTAATAGGAGGAATCCTACTTTCTTGAACACAGATGGAACCCTAATTTAAGTAAAGAGTGTTTATGTTCAGGAGCCCCCTGTAAATACTTTAGGAGATTTACCCATTTGGTTGGATCCTGGAATGTAGCCAAGAGTTGTTAGGGAAGCTGATGGGAGGGATGCAGGGGGAAGAGACCTCGTTAGTTCTGTGACTTGAGAACTTGGGCCACACATTCAGGAGACATGTCCAATGTGGTTCTGGCATGTGTGCATAGAGAACTAAAATAGATAGCTGTTATTAAACTCTTCAGGAAGTGAGGGCCACATGGGATTCAACATTTGGATCCACTGAGGACTCCCTTCTGTGTCACACTTCGGGGGTTACGGGCAGGGGAAGGAAGAATTATAGCCATCGTCTTTGGATTGCAAATTTGCTTTCTGAAGCAGCATAGCAAAGGAAAATGCTGTACAACTTGAACAGAATTTCAGAGAGATTAAATTCTAATTGGTAAATTGGGAAACCATACCAAATTTTTCATATAAACATTTGAGCAAGACATATAAATTATTAAGAAAATAAGGTATCTTTTTTCTGCAACCATTCACACAAGAATCAAGGAAGTCAGTAGTTCAGAACTTGTATATCTACGTACCTAAAACTATTGGTTAAAATAACTTTTATAACATAATTTCCTAGTAGTTGAATTTATCTTAATAAGTGGTTTATTTTTAAGCAGTACTCAGTTTCTGCTTGTCCTTCACTCCAAATCATAATGTACAATCATTCCACAAAAGGCTGTTCAGTGTTGCTTAGCAAAAGAAGCTTTGTGCTGTCAGTTGCTTTATCATGAAAAAAAGATCATGCCTATTTTGGCATGTAAACGGTAAAAGCTATAAGCCTATTGCAGTGTATCAAATTTCCACACTCTGTTTCTAATTGATAAGTATCCTTATCATCTTTGCTATTAAAAAAGTGCACAGTTTTAATTGTAATAGGTGGCATGTAATTCTAACCTGATTACTACAGGTGGCAAAATTATTTCAAGTGAATGACCTATTCAAAAATAGATATCTTTGTTTGCAGATTAGGATTTTTATTTTAAATTGTAATATCCAAATTTTATATATTTTATTTTTCTTGTAAACTGTGAGCACATTTTACCATGGATTGCTTGCATACTCTCTTCCATAGGCTTTGTTACTTGTTATTTCTGTGACTTGATGGCTCTTTTTAATTACCTTATTTTCTTTCTTACTGATTGGGTAAGTATAACCTCAAATGAAATTATGAGGTTATGACTGAGTCCCTTAGCAGTGAAATCTTTCAGTGGAAAAGTGACAGCAGCTTGAAATATCAGAAGGGGTATGTAAATTTATAGATTTTGAAGGGATAATTTAAATCTTGATTTTTCTGGGCCAGGTGAAACGGGTTTTACTTGAAACTTCAGCATGTCAGCATTTAATATGTGCTTTTCTTTTAATAAAGTAGTTGTCAATGTTTAAGATTAATCTTATCTGGTCACATCTATATAAATGTATGTATTAAATGTGCTATCTCAGCTTTAAACCTGAAAGTGTTGGGCTTGTTCAGGTGGTATACCTTCGGACCCCAGGTTAGGTCGTTGTATAATGGGCAGGATTGCACAACTACTTAATGCCCTGGGGTCTTGAAAATGCAGTCTGAAGGCTGCTGTGTTCTGACTTTGTTTTAAGCATTGCACAGCAATATTTCTTATGTCTGCTGAGTGCATGTACCATGTATTGATTTCCACCCCCATCCGCCCCACAGAGACACATTAGCTTGAGTATTGTCACCATTTACCAGAGTGTCTGTCCATGACAAATTGGGCATTATGTTATGGGTGTACATGCACACCTTAGCTATGAAGTTTATGATCAGATCTACCTCTGTACCCTTCATGCAAGCTTCAGACAGATGTCTTGAATGTAACTGAAGCCCCATTTTCCTGTTTGGTTAAAAGATGGCCTCTTTAAATTTTGTTTCAATTTGTATCTTTTAATTTGTTTTCCAGTTTTCTTTCTCCTGTTACTCTTCATCCTGTCTTTGGTACAGAGTAATTAGAGGGTTCATGCACATGCTTTGGGAAGTGTAAGTTCAGTTCCTTGCAGTAATGGCTTTGGGAAGATACTGGCTAGGCAAGTAGATACATCTAAAAGTCTTTCTTGCTATTGTGTTTTGAGTAAATTTTCCTTTACTTATTCATCATTCATCTAAATAATGAACAACAGATGTACAATGGTGGAAGCAAAGAGGTCTGCCAAATGAACATGTTTTGGTTTTGTGTGGGTGTAAGGTGACAAACCTAACATGGGCATTCCTACAATTATTTCACTATTGCATCCTGGCGATCACCTAGCATAGTTTCATTTTCAGTACCTGTCACTTTTTTTTGTTAATGGCAGAGTACAGTGATCTACTGTAAAGATACATTGATCCTTGTTTGGCAAATTGTGGAAAGCAGTGTTTCCTTCCTTTACCACAGTTTGTATAATCAAGACAAGATTTTTTCTTTCTAACAGGTCTGAATAAAAAGTTGTTAATGCAAGGGTGGAAGGCATGTGAATACTGTGAATCAGAATGTAAGTTTTTCCAGTGTTCAGCAATGTTAGGGAAAAAAAATAACTACAATTTGCCTAGCTCTAGGAGAATGGTGTCTAGGGTTGCCAACCCAAGAATTTATTTTATCCCCCCCACCCCTGAATCCCCTAAAATCTGCAAACTTTTGGCTGACATACAAGAACTTTTACTGACACTTTTTACTGGCATATGTTTTACATAATGTGGATATAACCATTCAGCTGGGCACTAGAAAGCAGTAATGAGGCTTAGCACCAACCATAGTCCTGGCTGTACCACCCTCTGCAGCCCTGCCTACCTGTGACTCACAAATATTACAGGCAAGCAGTCAGATGCAGAAGCAGCAGCTTGGAAGAGGGCAGAGGCTGTGCAGGTTCTGGGAGGCACAAAGCGCAGGATTCTGTGCCTACTGTTAGACCAGGTGGTATTTCTTTACTGTCATTCAATATCCAGCCTTCTTCAGATAATGGATATTTAATTGAGCTCATGGTTGCTTAGTTTTTTAAAAGAGTTTACAGAAAAGTGTTTCTTTTTTTTGTTTGTTTGTTTGTTTTAAATCTCTCTTTATGGACTGCCCACAGATTGACAGAGTTCCCAACCGTGGTGGTATCTACAGTTCAGGTCATCAGATTGAAATGACTGAAAGTCATCACAAGAATTTTCTCAGGAGTAAAAGATGTAAATTAGCTACTTTCATGTAGCCCTTCTACCAGGTGTTCCAGACAAAAACAAAGGTTATAGTTGAATACAACATCTTAAAATCAATCACTACACAAGCAAGTCATAATTCAGAAACCTTGGAAGACCAAATATCTTCCTACTCCATTCTTAATAGGCAATACTTCCATTCTTACAAGCACTCAATTAGAGCATAAAATAATAGTGTTTCATTAAATCAGTGTTAATTTGAAGTATGTCTTTTGATGTGAGGGAAGGAGATACGAGGGACCAAGAACAATGAAGAAACATGCATCTGTATAGGGCTTACCTTGATGTGTACACTGGGTGGTAGTTCTTTCCATTTCCCCCCCATCTTCTAACAAAAGCAAATATGGAAAAATATGCATTTGATACCTAAGCTCCCACCCCTTCCCCTTCTTCACTGGACTTGTTTATTCTCAGTGGTTATTATCACAGACTCCAGGGATGTTCCCTGGCAGCTCTGGTGGGAAATGTTTTCTAAAGAGAGCATTATTATAACCTCTAATCTTAGTGATTTTAGTTATAATGCAAACTCTGTTTGCTTGCACTTCTTTGAGCTTTAACTGAAGCTATGTCTCAGTCTTCAGGCTCTCACCTCCTCTATCATGATTAAAGTTCTGTTGGTGCTGACTGTAATGCTCTGCTATCTCTGTCTCTTGTGATATTGTTAAAGTTGAGCTGGAAAAAACCTCACAAGGTCATCTAGTATAGCCCTCTGCTCAAGGCAGGATCATCCCTGACTAAACTATCCAAGCCAAGTGTCCATTCAGTCTCTTGTAAATTTCCAGAGATGGAGATTGCACAGGTTCTCCAGGTAGCCTGTTCCAGTGATCTTAATTGTCAGAAAATTCCTCCTAATCTCCAACCTAAGTTTCCCCTGTTGCACCTTCTGTTCTGTATGAATAGAAAATAGTTTATCTGCCTCCACTCTGTATTCACCCTTCAGCTATTTGAAAACTGTCTGAAAATCCTCCCCCCACCCCGCACACAGTCTTCTCTTCTCCAGACTAAATAACCCTTTCTTTTTTTTTTTTTTCCTTTCAGCTTTTTTTTCATGAGCCATACTTCCTGGACTCCTAATTATTTCTTATTACTCTCTGCTGGACTCTTTCTAGTATGTCTAATTCTTCTTGAAATGTGGGCCCCAAAACTGGAGAAGTGCTCCAGATGAGGCCTCACCAGTGCTGAATAAGTGGAAGAAACACATCCCTTGATTTGAAAGTGACATTCCTGTTAATACAATCCAGTATGCTATTGGCCTTTTCCACAACAAGAGCACACTGGCTGCTTATATGCAGTTTATGTTCCATGGCAATCCCCAGGTCCTTCTCCACAGTACTGCTACCTAGATAGTCAGTCATTCCCCAATAAGTATTTGTGCTTTCAAAGATTCTGTCTCAAAGGACTTCTGTCCTTCTTGAATCTTATCTTAAATGTTGATTGATTACAGATTAGTTTTCCAGTCTGTCCACATCATTTTGGATCCTAGCCATGCCCTCTAGAGTGTCAGTAAGTCTACCCAACTTGGTGTCATCCATAACTTTCCTAAATGTGAAGTCAATCCCATCATCCAGATCATTAATGAAGATACTAAACAATACTGGACCCAGGATAGACCTCTAGGGAACTTGACTTGATACCTTCTTTGATCTAGACATTGAGCCATTGATCACTCATGGAGTACAATGGTCTAACTAGTCTTGTGCCCACCTTACAGTACTTTCATTTATTCAGGCTTTCCTTAGGTTGTTAATAAGAAGGTTGTGAGAGACAGCATCAAAAGCCTTGCTAAAGTTTTTGCTATCCCCTCATCTTTGGAGCCTGTTTCCCTTATGAGAGAAAATCAGGGTGGTCAGTCATGTTTTGCCCTTGGTGAATCCATGCTGGCTGTTCCTTGTCACCTTGTTCTCTACTAGATGATTTGCAATAGATATCCTGAGGGCCTGATCTATGACCTTCTCAGGTATCAAGGACAGGTTGACTGGTGTATAATTCCCCAGGTCCTCCTTCCTTTTCCAGTCATCTAGGACCTCACTCAGCCTCTATGGATTCTCAAAGAGAATAGCCAACAGCTCTGAAATTATCTCAGTCAATTCTTTCAGCATCCTAGGGTTCATCCACTGATCCCTGACAACTTGCAAGTATTTAACTTCTTTAAGTACTCCCTAACCTTGGGAATACTTGGGATTACTCTACCACTGTTCTAGGCTGTTTCATTTCTCTATTTTGATGCCAATGAACTGTGCTCATATGATAGCAGCTGCTTTTTTTGTGAAAATGGAAGCAAAATAGGCAATAAATACTTCAGCTTTCTCTGCATCATCCATACTTAGATGGTGTTCCACATTCTGCAAAGGACCGATAGTTTCTTGGGTATTCCTCTTACTTTTGATGTACTTGCAGAATTCCTTTTTATTTCCTGTTTTGCCTCTTATTGGATATGAAATAGTGCCTTGGCCTTTCTAATTGTGTCCTTGTATGAAGGTGCAATATTCCTTATACTTTCTCTTGTACTATAATTACTCTTTGTTGGGTTTCAGCTCAATGAAGAGAGCATTTTAGGCAATTGTTAATACAAATACTAAATTGAGAGTAGTAACTGCACTAGCATATCATAGACACAGCCACTGTCACCCAAGTAATTTTCTACCTTCACATTCTCAACCAAGTTCTTCCTGTTTGTGAGCAGCAGGTTGAGAAGAGCTGAGGTTTTCTTGTTAGCTTTTTGACACTTTTTTTTTTTTAAACCAGCAATCTCCAATACTCCAAGAATTACAGTTACTTTAAACCTATTACTGTCTAGTTTCAATTTGACTTTGGTGCTGGTGGTAGGTTACTTTTTTATATCCAATACCTGTAGGCATTATGTCATTTTAAATTTCAATTGTGATCACTATGCTGAAAAAACATTGCTTATGTATTTGCATTTTGGATGAGTATGTGGTGACATTTTCATTCCCTTTTCATTTATTTCTATCTAGAAATTTTCTGTAGCAGGTGATATATCAAACCATCTGTGACCATGTATTCTTGTCACTTATTTAGGGCCACTGAGTCCATAATTTTAAAATAGCTTCCCAAACCATGAAAGGCAGGAATTTTAATTTTCTTACCAGGTAGATTTTTGTCCCCTAAAACTGTAAATATATGCATCAAGACTGCAGAGAGATTGTCTTTGTGTCCCTTCTAAAATACAACTTTTTTTCCTCAAATCCTAAACCACAATTTTCATACCATGTAAGAGCAGTTTCCCAGTTTTATATTTCAGATGATCGTTTGGGATATCTGTATAGTGTCTCCTTGTTCTTAAACAATTCTATCTCGTTTGAGGATATAAAACATGGCCTACCCCTTTAAAGTGAATAACTTGTGTTTGTTTATACACCCTGTTTTACAGAAGTCAAGAGGCTTGGCCAAGTTGCACAGAAAGTCTGTAGACAAAAATCAGGAGGTGAGTGTGGTTCCTCTGATCCTAATTATGTACTTTAACTTCAACACTGCCCAAGGCACAACCACCTAAATAATTCCATATGTAACCTACCAAGATATAATTGGTCAAAAATGAGCTAAATTTGAATTGTTTATTAGTTGTTCATAAATTGTTACTTTGTAACAAAGACAAGAGCTGGTGATAATAGCCTTTAAAATTTCCTGTCTGTGCTTCAATTTAATATCCACCGATAGGCGTTGCTGAAAAAAATAGTTGGGACTTTATGGCAATCCTTGTCTTACAAAAGAGAGGACATGGAGACTTGTATTTTTATAAGTTCTGATGAGATTCCAGCATAAGGTTACTTTGTCTAGAGGCCTTAATAAAGTGCTGAAGGCACAACTGTCAACAACCATATTCTGCTTGGGTATGTCCTGGGGTTTTAACTCCAAATTCTCACCAGCTATCTGAGCAATTTAAAACAGAAATATCTTCCCCTGAAGTTCTAGATGATTGTGTAAGCAACCTGCAAGATATTATCTCCTTGGATCTTTACTATTTCTGTTTTAAAATCACTATTATTTCAGTATTTGTAACCCAGGGACTAAGAAAAGGTAGGAGCAGAAGAGGTGCACCTGGCAGTCCTTAGTTTGCCCTCCACTGTTTTGCAACTGCAGAAAAAGATCACAGCCTTCAATGATGCAGGGAGAAGGGACCAACTGGTAGGACAGTAGACCAAAGAGTGCAAGGAAAGGAGAGTATGGGTGGAGTGACAAAAGAAGTGTTGAAATTCTACTTCTGGGGTTAGGGACAGACATTCCACACAAGCTGGTTTAAGAGATCAGAAACTTGTTAAACCTGCAACAGAACAGATGTTCAGTGCACATAAACCAGTTTCAAAATGGCTGAAACTGGTCTAAGATAAACCTGGTTCAATGTAGTGTCGGACTTAACTGATTTGGGTCAAGCTAGTTTATGCAATGTCTGTCCCAGACTCCTTCCTGGTTTAAGTTAAAACAAAGTCCCCCAGAATCCCATATGCTTTCCAGCCCTGAGCTGGGCTCTCTGGTCCAGAGAACAGGCTGGCCCCTCCCCTCTGCTCCCTAGCCAGAGCTCTGGAGGAGACTGCAGACACAGCAGGGTCTGAAAGGCTTCCCTTGCTGCTTCAGCAAGGATTCCCCCTCCCCCTCCCATCTCCCACAGCATGGAACTCAGCCCCATGGACTCTAAGCATATGGTGTGCCAGCTAATGCTGAGAGAGGTGTGTATGTGGCTCCAATTTCACTGGAACACGCTGACAACAGTGTCCACTTCGGGCTTTTTGGAGATATTTAACGGGTGAGCTGGTACTTCCTTGGAAATAGCTTTTGAAGAACAGTTTGAATTAATGATTAAGACTTTTGTTCTCTTGATGGGCTGATAAACACTGTTATGCGATCCCTACTGGTTTTATCAGCCCCCTGCTGGTTTGCAGCCCTGTCAGGTTTGCAGATAATATGAAGAAGCAGGGAGAGGGAGATTTGAAAATGAGTGTCATCAACAGATTCATACACTGCACACCCAACTTTGCCTCAGGGTGCTATCCAGGGGCTGGGGCCTGGCAACACACCTGCCCCTTGAGCAGGGAAAATCCTGGGATGGTACAAGTCAGGTTTGGGGGCCTACACCCCTCCTTAATCAAAGCATCCTCCCAGGCCTGGCCACATTCTGCCCCCTTCCCCCCTCAGCTCAGCAGTTTGGAAGGGAAGGGAGGGCTGCTCCAGCTGCCCCCAGCATCTAGCCTAAGCCACTTCAGCAATGTGCCTGTATTTCTTCAATCCAGAGAGAATGTCTATATAGTTACAAACTTGTTCAACCTAGTCAGGTTAGACTAACCTGCAAAGATTTAATCAATCCAGGCTGAGGATTTTTGAATGTCTGTCCCTATTATGACCTGTTGCTTCTTGAGACTGAATTTCCTAGCCAAAATTCTAGGTCCTGATGGTTCATTCAGTTGGCAGAAGAAATGCAGCTCTCCCCCACTCCCCTGCTGCTGCTTCTGTACTCTATCTGCTGCTCAGAGCACCACAGAAGGGGCAGGAGAAATAGGAGCTGCTGGAGGTGTGGGGAGCCAAGCACTACCAGGCAGCTTTAGCAGTGGGGGAAGCAGCAACAAAAGGAAGCTGTGTGCGCTGGCTGGGGCCAGGGCTGCCCAGAGGGTGTGGCCAGGAACAGACAGGACCTGGCCCCATGTGAAACACCATGGGGGCAGCCACAGGCTGCATACAATCAGTTAGCTGGGGTCTGCCTGTGAGCTAGATCCAATCAGTTGGTGGATAAGATATGGCTTGTGGGCCCTATTTCACCCACCCCTGTTCTAGATCATTGATGGAGATACTGAACCAGCCCCAGGACTGACCTCTGTAGCACTCCACTTGGTACTGGCTGCCCACTAGACATCGAGCCATTGGTTTACCCCTTAGGCCTGATAATCCAGCCAATTTTCTAACTACTTTGTAGTCCCTTCATCTAGATCATACCTCCTTAGCTTGCTTGCAAGAGTGTTGTGGGAGACCTGTATCAAAAGCCTTGCTCAAGTCAATGTATACCACATCCACTGCTCTCCCCACATCTATAGAGCCAGTCATCTCATCATAGAAGGCAATTAGAGTGGTCAGGCATGACATGCTCTTGGTGAACCCAGGCTGACCACTTCCCAATTACCTGCTTCTCTTCCAAGTGCTTAGAAATGGATTTCTTGAGGACCTGCTCCATGATTTCTCGAGGGACTGAGGAGAGGCTGACTGGTCTGTAGCTTTCCAGATCCTCTTTCTTAAAGATGGACACTATATTTGCCCTTTTCCTGTCTGGGACCTCTCCCTATCATCATGAGTTTTCAAAAATAGTTTTCAGCTCTGCAATCACATCCAAGTGCCTAAGCACCTTTGGGTGCATAGTGTCTGGCCTCGTAGACTTGTACACAGACAGATTTTCTAAATAGTATCTGATTTGTTCTTTCACTACTGTTTTGCACAGAAAAAAGTTTGGTGGAGGGATTGAAGTCAAGGTGCATAGAGACAGAGTCCAGGTCTTTTGCTTGGGGAAAGATGGTGGGTGGATAGCTACCTATCCTGGCCTGTGAGTAGATCCTCAATGGCCAGTCGGGGTCTTATCCAGCAAGGTGTTGTTCAGAGGCAGTCGCCAGCAGGGCCTCTAGGTGGATAGGTGGTATGGCATGGTACTGGTCCAGATGGAAAGGGCATCCCATTGGATCTATCTTTACTACCCCTCTTTTTATAGGGGCTTATCTTCTATGACCCTAGTGGCAGGAGCATGCCCAGGCAAGGGTCAGCCCTGGTGCACTGAGCATGTGCATTCCAGGTGAGGACATGCAGTTCCGGGTGTCTGTGTTGCAATAGTGGGTTGGCTGATTTCTTTGGGGTCTTTTTCTTTCAAATGCTGGGTCCGTGGTTCCTGGGTGAGTCAATGGAAGGCAATAATTCAGTCATTGAGCTGATGGTCCAGTTGAGTATTCAGTAGAAGCCTGTTACCATTGTATCTCAAGCACCCTCATTCATCCCCATTCATTCAGAAACCAATTTACATGAGACTGGTTAGACACGAGTCATAGGTTACAGTTGGGCAGAGGACACCAGATAGGGACTTGACATTCAAAATGAAAACTTGACATTACTTATGCTGACTTACACATGAAGAAAAAACAGTAAAAATCAGTAAAACAGTAATCACACAGTAGACATCAATATAAACATAATAATTATACAATATAAAACAGTGGATCAAAGGAGACGGAAGGGAAAAAAACCTTGCTACAAAAATGCTAAATCTTATCCTATGCCTTAACTTAATCATAGTTATCTATAGGGAATAGAAAGGGAGAGAAAAAGTCAGAAATAGTTGGAGAAGGGGGGGAATGCCTTCCAAAATTAAAAAAAAAAAAGAGAGAGAAAAACTGGAGGTTTTGCTACACTGTCAACTTCTCACCTTCTCCCAAAAATCTGCTGCCAGGTGCCATAATCTGAAAGCTGATCTTGTCTGTAAAGACTGAGGTAAAAAAGGCAGTGGATACTTCAGCCTTTTCTGCATCATCTGTCGCAAGGATGCTTCTCCCATAGTTAGGGACCAACACTTCCTGATCTTCCTCTTGTTGCTGACACTTGTAGAAACCCTTCTTTTTACCCTGTATGTCTCTTGCTAGCTACAACTCAACTTTCACTGTGGCTTTCTTGATTTCATACCCAACCAATGCTCTTATACCCTTCCTTAATAGTTTCTCCAGCTCTCCATTTGTAAGCTTTCTTGTTGTATTTTAGCTCACTGAAGAGTTCCCTGCTGAGCCAAGCTGGTCTTTTACCATACTTGCTAGTCTTCTGGCTTATGTTGATGGTTCATTCCTGCACCCTCAGTAAGGTTTCTTTAATATGTAACCAGCTCTCCTAGACTCCTTTCCCTGCTCAGACTAGTATCCCAGGGGATCCTGTACATCAGATTCCTGAGGAGCCAAAGTCTGCTTTTCTGAAGTCCACCGTCTTTATTCTTCTGCTCTCCATCCTTTCTTTTCCCAGGATTCATAGGATCCTCAACTCAATCAGTTTGTGCTGCTACCCAAGTTGACATTCACTTCTATATTCCCAACCAATTCTTCCCTGCTTGTGAGCACCAGGACAAGAAGAGCATGGCCCCTATCTGGCCTCTCACCAAGAAGTTGTCCCCAGCAGCTGCCAAAACCTTCCTGGATTGCCTCTTCCCTGCTGTATTGCTCTCCCAGTGGTTGTCAGAGTGGCTTATGTCCCCCATGAGAACCAGAGCCTGTGATGTGGAAACTTCTTCCAGCTGTTTGATTTAAAAAACCTCATCTACCTCTACCCCCTAGTCTGGTGGCCTATAGCAGACAGCCACCACCACATCACCCTTGTTGCTTTCCCCTCTGATCCTAACCCAGAGAATTTCAACAGGGCTATATTCAGTTTCATACTGGATCCCTAAGCAATCACATGGCTCTTCATATAAAAGCACAGCTCCATGTCATCTTCTTCCCATGTCTTCATCAACAATTTATATCCTTCCATGACCGTGCTCCAGCCATGTGAACTATCCCACTATGTCTCTGTTATTTCAGTCATATCATAGTTACATGACACTGCAAGGACTTCAAATTCCCCCTGCTTGTTTCCCAGGCTCCATGCGTTTGTGTACAGACATTTGAAGTAACTAGCCAATTGCCTTACTTTTTCAGAGAATAAGAAGGTCTCCCCTTTTGCCCCCTCCTGCTTGTGCTTCTTCTAGGTCATTTGCTTTCCCACTTTCCTCAGGGATTTGTTCTCCATCCCCTGGTGAACCTAGCTTAAAGTCTCCTCACGAGGTTAGCAAGCCTGTCTGCAAAAAGGCTTCCCCCTCTCCTCAGTTGAATCCTGTCTCTTCCTAGCAAATCTCCATCTTGGAACAACAGCCTGTGGTCAAAGAAGCCAGAGCCCTGCTGGCAACACCACTTGTGTACCCATGCACTGATCTTCAGGATGCATCTGCTCCTGCCTGGGCCCTTCCCTTTGAATGAAAAGTTAAAGAACACCACCTGAGCTCTATGCCCTTCACCCTTGCATCCAGAGCTATGTATTCACTTTTGATTTGCTCAGGGTCACCCCTGGCAGCAGCATTGGTGCCCACATAGATGACCACTATGGGGTAGTAGTCAGAGGGCTGGAACAGATATCTCAAGACAACAGGGCAAGCTGGCAGATGAATGCCTCCATCCCTCACAGAAGGGAATCACCAGCCACTGCCACCCATTGTTTCCTCTAAGGGGAAGTGTTCTTGATGCTCCTAACCCTGGGGAGGCTTATTCTGTAGCATAAGAGGCCAGACAATGTTCCTTTTCTCTTGCTAGACCTTCATATCTGTTTTCCAAACAAACTGCTGCAGGTGGGGGATAAAGCCTGCCTCCTGCCTCTTTGTGGCTGGTGGTGAAGGGAAATGCTCCCGCCAATCACCCCGAGTCATTTGGGCTCAAACAAAGAAGCTGGGCTGCTGGTGAGCCCACCGGCTAACTTACCACATTAATACAAGTATTGTAGATGCTTTTGGTAACTTGTTTGGCTGTGTGGGCCTCTACATGCCACTTCAGTATTTCACCATGGAGCACTGCTGTCAAACAGGCCCTGTCTACTCTGCATGCACTACTTCCAAACTTCGGAAAGAATGTAGTCAGTGTTGTTGCTGTTCTTATGCTTTTTATGCCAGGGACATCTACATTTACCGTTTTAGAAAACAGTAGATGCTGGGCAATATAATAAGTCCTATATCCTCTCACTATCCCACCAAAAACCTCAGCTGTGGTCTGTAAGCCTACAGAAATTGACTTGACATTAATTAAAACACGTATTAACTGTTTATAAATTATTTATAAATCAATACAGTCATCATAATGTGACATGCTTATACATAATTTTGTATGCAGTTTTGGCTACCAATTTAAGGAGAGCACAAAGGATATCAGCAATAATATGATGGCTAAAAATGTCCTGAGAAACAGTTGAGGGATTTTTGTTCTCCTCTGTACAAAGAAAAGGGCTGAGTCTTTCCATATGTGAAGTCTGTTATTAAGAACATGGTGATGAACCAACTAATTGTCATACTGTTCAGTGAAAAACAGTTAGATACTTTGAAATGCTTTCTAGCTATGATGGCAATTAATCACTGAAAAAGGTTACCTAGGGATGTTGTTGCGTTTTCTTCATGGGACACTTCTAAGAACAGGTTAAATAAATATGTCAGGAGTGGCCTACAGGTATGGATCCTGCCTCAGAGAAGGGGGATAGCTATGAGTCTCACTAGGTCCTTTACAGCTCTATATCTTTGATTGCAGTAGACCTGCTACTCCCTTCCCTGCATGTGAAGAAACATCCAGTTTTGGAAGATATTCTTTTGTAGTTGTTTTGTTATGGAAGATTCTTTGTGGAGGCAGTGGTCTTTGGAGAGGGAATGTAGTGAGTGTGAAAAGGGTTTTGTGTTTTTTCTTTTCTTTAAGTTAGTTTTCAAGGCAGAGTTGTTCCTTGGGAGCAGAGCACCGGTTTGGTGCTTCGATACCTGAAAAAAGGGGTTGCCTTTGTGTTCTTGCTGACCAATTTTGCTCCAGGACTGAATGTCTGTATGAATAAAAATGAATTCCAATACAGGATGTATTCAATTTCCAGGTTACTAATTTCTCCAGATTGGTAAAATGATAGATAAGAAAAAGGGGTCAAAATGAAGCACTCATGCTGCTAAAAGGGGTAATGCTATCATATGTGAACAATGCTTTGCTGCTCCTAGAAGTTTCCTATTACTCTTAGGAGTTACCTAGTGCTTTACCGAAATGGAGTAGGATGCCTTTGGTGTATATGTGAATATTCTTACTTTCCTGAAGTGGATGCATGACACAGGTTTGAGATTTAGGTTCTGCTGAAGAATTTTCCCCGTGTTTTTTTACTATCTTTGCCTCTTAAAATTGCAAGTGATATAATACCATTCCCAAAACATCTGTGACTGGGAAAGCCATAGTAGGGTTCAAAGTCTATAAATACTCTAGTACTGATTAAATGTGTGAGCCTCTCTCCCTCCCACCCTTCAAAACTAATGAAGTGTATTGTTTTATTAAAAAAAAAAAAAAAAGCAGATTTTTGTAATAACAGTTTCTCTTAAGAAAAAGAAAAAGGGATGGAGGGAGAAGGAAGAGGGGGTGGGGGAAAAGGAGAAGAAATTCAAACTATGTGTCTCCTACATTTATTCTAATGAAAAGTTCTTAATTTAACTGAAGTTTCTTTTTTCAAAGGAAAAAAATGTTTTGAATTTTCCAAAACAAAATAAACATGGGAGAAAAATATTATGCACACTCAATCAGTTCCATTTTCACTGAATGGAAGTTTCAATTAAGCTCACCCTGTTTTAATTGCACTGTGTACAAAATAAAACCATTTCCTTAAGTATAAACAATCTTCCTTTTCACTCAACTTGTGCATTTGCTCCTAGACTTGCATGTGTATATATGTATAAATATATACAATATAAAATGGTATACAATACATACAATATAAAATTACAGATGCTTTCTTCAGTTGAAAGCAGTACCAAGTGGCAAAACCCAGTAAGAGTATTGACAGCAGTTCCCCCAGAGCCATCTTCAGGCACCTGGGCCCTAGAATGAACCAATATACAGTCTTACTATGGTTCTTATCCCCAGAGAATATGAACATCTTACAGTAGTAGCTACTGTATTTACTTGAATCCAAGAAGACTTCAAATTTTAAGCCTATCCTCCCAATAATTAGGTTCTATAAATGGAAAATCATAAATTTCTCCCTAACCACACAGGTGAAAAGAAGCCTGAACCCTGGACCTAGCTGCTCTACATGTGCCTCCTTGTGTTTGTGCCTCTGCCACCTGCCCTCTATCCCATTCCCTGACCCTTGCTGCCCTAATCCCACTATTCCTGCTGCTGTTGCATCCCGTGACCATTCTGTGACCCGTGCATCTGATTGGCAGCAGCATGGGCCAGGCAATGGGAAAGCAGCTCTGCTGCCTGATTTCCCCCATGTGTGCTGCTGCTGCATTCCTTTACCCAGCTGCTGCTTTTCAGGGGATGGGGCAGCAGCATAACATGAATGAACAGTAGCACATGATGCTTCCCCATCTCTGACCCACATCACTGTGCAATCAGCAACATGCAGTCCTGTTCCCCTGTGTGCACTGATGCCTGCTACCCTATCCTGGACGCTAGCCCTGGTCACTGACCCACATTTATAGCACTGCTGCAGACTCCATGGCTCCAAGCAGCAGCACTGGCTCCAGGGTAGAGCTGGAACACTGATACTTGAATATAAGATGAGTGTTATTTCCCTGCCTGTTGACTGAGAGGTGAGTGGGCAGTGGGGGATGAACCTTGTCTTGGATTCAGTTAAAAATAAACATAGCAAATTCTCATGTGAGAGAGCATTATTCTCTTTACAGCTAGAAACTGAGACCACAGAGGGATTAAAAATGCATGTTTCTATAAAACTGAATCTTTAGTAGTATGGGCAGTTTAACTTTATTCCTGTCAATCCCCTGGGTATGCTTAATAAGTAGTGAAGCATTTGAGACCCTCTCAGCTAGTGACCACTGCAGCTGACAGACTCAACTGGCCTGTACTTGACTTCTCACACCTGCTAGGAAGCAGCAGCTGTCATACATGCAAGCTGAGAAGCTCTTGAAGACATCCTCTCTGAACCGAAAAATGTCTCAACTCTGTCTGGGGCATGAATATATGGGAATGTCCTATATGTGACAGCATCACTGAGCCTTCCATAAATTAGTATTAACAAGTAATAAACCTATACAAAAGAGTATATCTATCTCTATTAGAGAAATAATGCACTAACTTGTAAGCAATTGTACCTAGTACATTATAGTTCCCATTCAGTTGTGAAGCCTATACAATAGCTACAATTTTTATTAATAATTATTTTTGTTTGGTTTAGTGTATTTCCTTGGTAATCTTCCCCACACCCATTCTATTACCAGGAGCAGTACTGTAACTGGGGAAGCAGCACTAATCACTGTTCTTGGGAAGGGAGGAGTAAGAAAGCCTTTTTACAGTTGTTTTGCTATATTTACTCCAATACAAGACAAGATGTTTTCTTCAATCAGCACAGAGGCAGGAGGAACTCCTCGTCTTACATTTGAATACAAGAAGACCTCATTAAATACATTAGCTATCATTAAACTGCTGCCCAAACCAGCATGTGATCAGCAATAAAAAACAGCTTTTCAGTTAATTAAATACAGCCATCCCTGATTGTGGCTACAAAACACAAAACCCATATTGGGCAAACATATTCATGGGGACCTACCACAAGGTTAGGTTAGTGCAGCCTATCTAAATAAGACAAGCAGCACTGATCATTGCCTTCTCAATGTCCTTCTCAATGTGGACTCTTTCCCCACCCCCCGCAGGTCATAGTAAACCACTACACTGAATACACTTGAACTACTTCATCACTTCCACAGGTGAGCTATGCCTTTCTTTCCCACTTCCAATGATTTGTGTTGTTTCACCAGTCTAAATATCTGTCAAATATCATCAAACAGGGCCCCAAATATCTCACCCAGATCTGTCTGTTGGCCCCTCACTCGGCATGGATCAAATACCTGGCTCCTACCCTGGGGTTCTTTAAGAAGAGGCTTGATGCCTACGTGGCTGGAGTCATTTGAGCCCAGTTTTTCTCCTGCCCAGGCAGAGGGTTGGACTTGAAGATCTATAAGGTCCCTTCCAACCCTACTTCTATGATATAATACATGTAGCCCTACCCTGCATGAAGTAGAGCTAGGTCAGGTTGCCCTGTGCCTCATTTCCATATAACTTTTTGGAAGATTGTAGGACTCATAATGAGAGTGCTCATTTCTAATCATGATTTCTGGGCTAATCAGCACATGGACCCTTTGTGAAGGGTATCTGGAGTATACACACATGCTGAGCAGTGCTGAAATATGGGATGACTATGGCTTGAAAAAGTATTGACTCTGCTGAGACTAAACCCAATGAACTATATAGAAAATCATGAGTCTTTTGGTTTTGGACTAAGATCATGCAGATTTTGTATTATATGTAAGTAGATAGAAAAGTTCTGGCTTAAAGTGTGTTAAGGGAGCACATGTGATAACTTTTTTTGAAACTTCTACAAATTTTAAAGGATCAATACTGGCTAAAATAAAAATGCCTATAAGTAATTTAGTTCAGTAAGTGTTTTAAAATTTGCTCCCCACTTCCATGTCCTTGGGGAAAGCAGGGCCTGATTATAAGGAGTGGAAGGAAGGAGCAGCAGGGGGGAAGTTGAGGGGCCAGTGGGGAAGGGATCCACCTGCCCCCCAGAATTATTTTCCATGCTGTATCAGTGGGAAGGGGAGGCATTCAACGCAGAGCTCCAATAATTAGATTCTATACCTAGAAAATTGTAACACATTTATACATTTTCTTTGTACGTGGAATGTAATTTTGAAGTGTTTTATATTCAGGTTTGTCTTATATTCAAAAAAACATGGCACATGCATAATTTTACTAAACTTTCTCAAGATATTTGCAGAAATCAGTAAGAAAAAATGTTGAAAAAACTGGTTGGCATGTTTTAAAAGAGTAGAATTTAGTTTGGTATGCCAGTCTACATAAGGATTATAACTTTAAAAATGTCTCATAGGACATTTGTGACAGCAATCCCAATATCTAGCTTATTGCTTCACAACTGCAGTTCCACAAAATCTTTCCAAGGGCTATGTGATTCCTGGCACCTGTGCTAGGAGGTAAGTGCTCCTGCCTGATGGCTAGAAAATATTATTTAGGACTTTGCTTTTGTAAATTGGCTTGTAGGTAAAGTTGATATGCATTAGAACAATGGTCCTGAGTAATGGCAAGGGTTAATTACTTTTTAAAAGCCTGTATATGCCTTCAAGCCCCGCTATGTCTGACACAGGCAAGCAGCAAGCAGACGCACAGGCTGGAAAATTGAAGATATGTACCACATTGTTCCCTAACATGACACAAGGGAATCTGTAATATTGGGTAGGTCACAGTGCCCAGTTGCAGAGCCCTTGGGATTTCCAGTTTTGGTGAACAGACCAAATTAGGAGGTATGCATGTGACAGGTTTGTGAAACATAGGATTATGGTGACAGGACAGAAAATGAACAGTATGATAACCACAGAAAAAAACAATCTACAATGCCCAGAGATGAAGAGTCATCAGAGAAGGAGAAAGAATAAAAAAGGAGGCCAATCAGAGGGGCATGGGGCTCCATTTTTTATCATTTGAGTCCTTGGAGGAGCAACAATTACCCCCTCAGATATGAAACAAGGCTTGGGTTAGGACAGATGTTGGGAAAAATCAGGGTACGGTGGTCTAGGGCCTGTTCCTTTTTCCCCTTCACTTTTCACTGGCTAGATTTGTGCTCAGTTGTTCTTGGTGAGGATGCCCCTAAAGTCCAAAAAAAAATCCTCCCCTTCCCTCCACCCCCTGCCCATGAATGGGTGTGTCTTGAGGCTAGAGGTTGGGAACTACTGATATAATTTATAAATGTATTTTCCCCCCTAATCCTCCTCTTCTGTCATATGGACATAAAATCTTTGGAATTTCTTTCTCCCTCTTCTAGCTGCAGTAACAATTATTAAGTTGAGATCTTTACAAGTTACTCTTCATTTTTTTTCCCTCCCTCCCCCCATAATTATGAAAGTTCAGGGCTGCAGGAATTGACATTCATTGTCTATCCTCTGGAAATGTAATGAACAAAAGGTGGCTTATGTCACTTAGCTCCTCTAGCAAGGAGCGTGTTTATGCTCTCTGACAACTACAAAGGCTTCTAATTTCTGAGAGCAATTTCCATCTGGTTCATTCTAATCACTAAGGACTCTGCTTTGGTTCTAGTTTAAATAAAAGTGAAGAGTCTCATTCTAGTTTCTTCTATTATTGTATCTGATGATTCTGAAAATTTAAACCTCCATTCCAAGTGGTCTTCTTTTCAGCTCTGATTGGGAAATATTCTTTTTAATATTTTCCCATCTGTCTGTCTCTCTAAATGCTAAATGTTGTAGTAGAAAGGAGCATGGGTTGTAATACCAGTTTCACAGCTCATCCTCCATTCTGCTGAACTTTAGATGTAGATTTGGATTCAAGCTTTTTAAATGGCATGTTCCCTGAAGGTTGGGACTTTTTTGCAGTTCCCCTCTACAGAACTGGCTTAATTTGGATATAAACATAGATTAAAATATTGCAAAATTCAGCCCATTTTTAATATAAATTTGTTTGCAGATACTGAAAAACATTAATTTCTAGGTATCTCCATTGTTTTCCATGGAAATATTCCAGATAAATACATGTATCTGTTTAAAATATGTTCATATGAACATATCACATATCTACATGTAGACCAGGGGTGGACAAAATGCAGCCTGCCTCTCTGCCACATCCCCACTGCCTGTGGGGCCATGGCAGCCATGGAGAGTGAACACAGACAGCCCTATGTGGGCTTCAAGCAGCTGCCACAGGAAGCACCAGCAGTAAGAAGGGAGCACCCACCCTTCCCCTGCCCCAGGAGCAGTTTGTGCCCTGCCACTGATGATGATGATCAGCCTGCTGGGTGAGCCCAGAGCCATTGCAGTGTCCAGGCTGGCAGTCACAGTGATGAACAAACCGCAGCTGTGTGCAAGGGGAAAAGTGTCCCCCCACCATTGCCACTGCTGGGCAGTCTGACAGAGCCTGCTCCATGCTCAGCTCCACTATAGCTCCTTTGCCACCAGCTCTCTGCTGCCCAGCATGGTAGCAGTGGCTGTGTGGAGCAGCCATGCTGGACAGCACAGAGCCAGTGACAAAGAAGCTGCAGTGGAGCCTAGTGTGGTGTGGGCTCCCCCCAGCAAACACTGCCCAGCGGTGGTGAGGAGCGCAGGTGCTTTCATCTGCCCCAGCAGCAGATCATGCCCTGATGCCACTTAGTCTGATGGGTGATCCCAGACCTGGCATGGGGTCTAGGCTGGCAGCAGTGGTGAGGAACAAACTACTGCTGAACATGGGGGGGAAAGCAGCTCCTCCCGCTACCAGGATTCCCTGCAGCATCTGCTTGGAGCCCATGTGGGGCTGCCTGTGCCTGCTATCCATTGCCACCACTGCTCCTCAGGTTACAGGAACATGGTGTGGAGGCAGGACAACCCCATGTGGGCTTTGGCTGGCTGCTGCAGGGAGTGCTGGCAGTGGGAGGTGAAGCATCTGCTTTTCCTCTGCTCTGAGCAGCAGCTTGTTCCCCACTGCCACCGCTGCTCAGACTGGATAGGTGACTGCGGGATGCATGGGGTCAGGGCTGCTCACAATCATTCTCATCTTTGCCGTGGGACTGGGGCAGGCAGCGCTGGGAGTGAATGGGTGCATGGCAGCTGGATGGGAGCCATGGCTACCACCACTGCTAGTTATGTCTGGGAGGTGGGGCAGCACCAAGAGGGAGGCAGCTGTCTCTGTGTGCCCCACCCCACTGCTACCTCTATGGCTGAGCCCAGTAAGGTGCTGCCCATGCACCAGGGCCCACACCAGGCTGGGCAGGACCCTCCACCCCCACCTGCAGCTGGTGGGAATAGGGGGATTTGGGCAGGGAAATGCCCAGGATGGAGGACAGGGAGGCGGCTCTGCTGCTTGCTCCTAGGAAAGGCAGCAGAGGCCCTTCTTCCCAGGCAACCTCAACTGGGTCCCCCTGGGCCACTGCCTACACAGCCCCCTCCCTAGTGGGTTCCCTGGTGTCCCAACCCCATCCAATTCTCACCAAAAAAGAGTCCACCCCATAAAAATTAAATGTAAACGTGTATATTAAATTTAAAACTGTAAATTATACAGTTTGCAGGTCCAAAGTATAAAAAGGTTGGGTATCCCTGCCATAAACCCCTGCCAGCCCAAACCCCATACTCCTACCACCCTACTCTGGGCCCCACACTCCTGCATGCCCACTCACTTCCACTCCCCCTTCCCATGCTGCCACTTCCCCACTTTCCTGCCCACTTGCCAGCTGCTTTGCACTCTCTGGCTCCCATACCCACAATACTATACCCACACAAACACATCCCCACAAACCCCCATATCCACCCATTGACAACTCCCCCACAAACACCAGACCCACCCTATACCCCCTGCCACCCATGGATATACCACACAATATACAAGTAAAACAGCATTTTGAGCTTTTATTCAATCACTTCTACATATACAGGACAAACACACACACATCAGATCAAAAATATATATTTTTAAATTAAATTAAAATATATTATTATGGGTGTTTGATTTTTAGTATATAATTTATTTCCCTACCCCCTCCCCCAAGATGGCAAAACCTCTTTCCCAAAGGAGTACTTCCAGAGGCAAGGGGAGGGACTTCTGGTAGCAAAGGTCAGGGTTAAGAGGGGAACTTCCAGCCCCAAGATGGTGACCAGGGGCAGGGCGCATGTCATGAGGCGGGGCTACCCAGGTGGTCCTTAACAACTTGCCAAAACTTGGTAAACCACCCTCCACCCAAAATAATTGACCGCCCTGATGTTGGTATAGTTGTGAAGACTGCACCTTCCAGGAGTTCACCCACATTTTGGACCTAAACTATTTTTTCAGGACAAACTATGAATTATGCATATTGCCTTTTAAAATACATTTAACAAGTGTGCTTTAATAGGGTACATTTAGATAGTGTATATATTAGAGTATACAGCTAAAAATAATGACAGTTATGGGAAAACAGTTTAATCTATCAAACAATAAAACACAGAACAAAAATGCTAAACTATAACAAATATTTCCTAATGCCATAAATGGAAATTTATATTTAGATACTTGACTGAACAATGTTATTAGTTGATGAAAATGTCACGTGCAGCATTTCTTAATATCTGGTAATGTAAGAGTTCAAAAATATTTGGAGGTGTTTGATTTTATCGTGATTCCATTAGTTGCATATTTAAAAGGCAACTGTATGCAGCAGCTGGATTCACTTTAAATGAGAAATGCCAAGACTGAGAGCTTGAAATAAGTTCAGTGTTAAAAAAAAAATTACATGTTGAGATCAGAGGTTGGCCTATCTTCTCTGTTGGTGGTAGGATCTATGTATGTATATTTCTGTCCACCCCCTGACCCCACCCTCCCTGTGGAGCACCTGACCTTTTTTGACTTGAGTCTGCTGTAGATAAGTTTAAATTGTCATCATAAAGAGATTTGGAAAAAAAATGAACAGAATTAGATTCCAATATCAGATTTATTTTTTTCCTGAAGCATTTGAGGTAGTCTAGTCTTTCTCCTTCTCTCTTTGGCACATGTAACCATAGTACAGTTGTGCTCTGTAATTGCCTGGTAAGTACATAGTAATTAAATGTGTTCTTCCTGCAGATCTATTGGCATTTACATTTGAAGTTACACAATTTTGCAACATTTAATTATCTTGCAACTTGCAGTCTTGTTTATAATGCCTATTGAAGAAAATGAATAACCTGACATGTTCACATACAGACAGATGAAATTGGGGGAGGAGGGGGATTAGTTTTAGACTACAACCCAAACATAAGATGTAATCCAAACTTTTGAAATATTTTATCAGTTATGCCCCTACCTTGTTTGATTGTACATCCATTTTGGTCATCCTAATTTTGCTATCATTGTTGCCCTGTGGGGTCAGGCCAACTCTCAGGATCTCAATATTGCACTGTTAGACAGGAGAGCCTGGTGTACAACTGCAGATGCACACACTCAGAAATCAGTTGGGTGCATACACACATACTAGGCACATACACACACTCTAGGTGCATGCATCCCCACCAGGTGTGTGTATATACACACAGTCAATTCAGGCACATACACATCCAAAATTACCGGCCTAGGCAAATGCACACCTATCACAATTCAAGCACCTACACACACTATACAGACAAAAATAAATCAGAACAGAATCAATTACCAGTACCTGCACACTCCGTACACATACACAGATCACTAATTCATATATCATGCACACAGTGATATACATGTATATCAGTTCACATACATACCACTCACCTACACATACACACAGGTGAGTTCCTAACTTGGGTGTTGTGGTGAATATGTATGTGTTTGGTGTACTTGGGATACCTGGGAGAAGTTTAAGGTAAGAGAGAGAGTGAAAGTGTAGGGGGTGAAAGTTGCCAGGACTGGGATTAGAATTGGTAGACTAGGGAGAGCTGGGCTGAGAAACTGAAGCTTGTGGTTACTATAGGTTACTGTTTGTGGAGACTGAGATGAAAGTTGTTGGTGCCAGGATTAGAACCTGTAGACTGGAGGGGAGTTGGGGTAACTTAAGGTTAATTGAAAGCAGAAAGCTGGCAAAGCAAAGGAGCAATGGTAGGGAGAAGCCTGGAGGCTGGAGCCAGAGCAAGGATGCTATGGGGCAGCCAAGAAATATGTGGGGAGAGGAAAACTGGGAGTGGGGGAAGGCTGGAGAATACAGAGAGAGTGAAAGACAAGGCAGAGAGAGATAGGGATTGGGGAGAGGTGGGAGGAGGCAAAAAGTGGTGGGAGCAGGGCTGAGAGCCTACAGAAAGAAACAGGGCTGAGAGCCTGCAGAAGAGGGACAGGGAGGAGCTGAGAGGTGGCAGGACAAGGGAGACAGAATTGAGAGACCAGGAAAATGGGGAGCTGGAGCCAAGAGGGAGAGACAGAGACAGAGACCGGAATTTAAGATGGAGAAGGGACCAGGGCTCAGTAAAACACAATCCAGCTTAGGGTTACAAATGATATTAGTTTTATTGAACAGGGGAGATGATGACATGATATTTTATTGGTTCCTTTGCACACAGGCAATGGCAGCAGGGGTTAAAGAGGCTTGGTGCAGGGGCTGAAGTCTGAGCGGAGAGATAGAGTCCAAACTGGAGGAGGTTATATGCAGGTGATATCTGCCTATCCCAGGCTGAAAGTGGGTCCTCGATGGCCAGTTGGGGTCTCCTTCAGCTTGGTGTTGTCCAGAGGGGGTTGCCAGCAGGGCCTCTGGGGTGGATAGGTGGTGTGACGTGGAGTTGGTCTGGTCCAGATGAAAATGGTATTCCCAAGGAATGAGTCTTTACTACCCCTTTTTATGGGGGTAGACTACCTATGATCTTGTATGGGAGGGCCTGTCCAGGCAAGGTCAGTCCTGTTCCAGATGTTCATGCTGAGCATGTGCACCCTTGGCACAATGGTGCCTCATCTTTTGTTTCTTGAATGCTGAGGGTAGTTCCAAGGGCTGGGTTGTTGGTCCAGGTATTGGTGTTGACAGATCAGTCATTCAGAGAGCTATTTTTAGACCTACTGCCATTCTCTCTCAAGGACCCATATTCATCCCCATTCATTCAGAAGCCAAGTTACATAAGGGGGGGTAGGTGTGAGTCATAGGTTACACAACAGGGGAGACGAGATGGAGGCTTGACATGACTCATGCTAACTTACATATATAGGCCTAAAACAGTAATGACACAATATAAAAGCAGTACAAACATAATAATTATCACTTATAAAATAGTGGATATCTATATCAAAATAGCAGGGCACTTATTTGTAAAGAGGGGAGAGAAAAATAAAACTTACTACGTAAAATAAAATGTTAAAGCATATCTTACATCTTAGCTTACTTAAAATTATCTATGGAAAATAGAGAGGGAGAGGAAAAGTCAGAAATAGTTGGTGAAGGGAAAGGAATGCATACCTATATATATATATATATATATATATATATATATATATATATATATATATATGTGTGTATGTGTGTGTGTATGTGTGTATATATATATATGTGTGTGTGTGTGTATATAAAAAGAAGACGGAAAAAGAAAAAAGAAACTGGGGGTTATGTTAATTATCATAGCGAATTTCAGAAGTTAGAAAAAAATACCTATTAGGCTATATCAGGAGTTTGCAGACGTTTGCCAGTGTGGGCCAGAGTTTGTGACCCAGCCATTGCTGTGGGTCACAAGTCTGTACCCCCACCCCCAGATCCCTGCCCGAATGGCCAGCTGCCTGTTTGTCACTGAAAATTCCCAGCCACTCTACAGTGAGGATAATAACCCAGGCACTGAATAGCAGCATGCTCCAATAAGGAGGAGATAGGTGACGCAATGCAGCTTTGTGCTCTTGATCCCTTGTGCCAGATTGGATCTCTGGGATATCTTTGAGGGTAGATCCTGTCCTTGGACCATAAGTTACTGGCCCCTGGGCTATATAGTTCATCTCTTCCCACACAGAAATTGAGATTGCATGTTTGTTTTTAAGAGTTATTGCAGGGGAATAGTGGATGATGGTTTCAACCTTATATTTCCAATAATGTGAAAAGAGGAGACATTAAGCTCACAGTCTATCTGAGGTTGGTAAATGTAAATTCTCATGTGTTTTACAGATGGGAAAACAGTCTCACAGGAAGATTAATGTATGTAAGACCAAACACTGAATGAGAAATAGATCTTGGACAAAATCTAGGTGTCCTTTATGCCAGTCCTGTACTGCAATCACTAGACACTCTTTCTGTCACAGATAAAAAATCCTTCTGAATGGCCTCTAGTGTTGGAGTTCAGAAATGAACTGCAGATAATTTCATTAAGAGACTTAATTTTAGCTGAGTGAAACTGAAATGAAGTGCCTTAGAACTAATTCCGGCTCAAATGAGGCTAGACGAAGAGTTGCTGCTCACAGCGCAAGGAAGAGGCTCTTAGGTGACCAGATATTGAACTTATGAAAGATGTCAAGGAAACACTACATATTTTCATGAGTTTATCAGTGAACCTGAGGTGAAAAGGCCACCCTTTTATTAAATACTAATTTAACCTGATTTTGGAAAGAATATAATATACATTGCATTATTAAAATGTTTTTTGTTTTATGGCCTGTGCAGTCTGACCATGGATTTAGTGAGACCTCAAGAAGTTTGTGAGATATCAGGAAGTTTCCTGGTCTTTTTTGATGTCATGGAAATGGTTTTTGGGGAGGGCAGAAATAACACAAAGCATTTTTGGTGTAAGATACTCAGGAGCAAAGAAAAAACAGAGATCGTGTGCTTGATTACAAGCAGGACAAAGGGTAGGAAGAAAATTTAAGATGGGGGAAAGATGCATGAATTTGGAGGCTGCTCTGACATACTGTAATTACAACTTGAGTAATCGAGTCTACTGGACTGTGGTAATTACTGTTCAATGAACTTTAGTTAAAGTGTCCCCACCACTATTTTGACGCACAGAAATGGTGATACATGAGATGCTCCAGTCATTTTAATTAGACCAGCTCTCAGCCACTTTAATTAAAGCACCCCTTGCCTCCCTGAATACATGTAAAATGCCCTGGAAGACTGAAAAGTCAAATTCAGGGCCTGTGCAGAGGAATGGAGGAGAAAGTTGAGGTAAAAACTGAAACTTTTCTGGGCATTTCAAAGGGATGTTTACCTTTTATTAGCTAGCAATCTGTGATGACAATGGTCCTACAAAAATGTACATAAGGAATGGCAAAACTATTATATAGAATAGTTATCTCAGTATTTCATTGAAAGAAATTGTACTATGCATCTTCACCTGGACATGACAAATTCTGATCCTGTTAATTATTAGATTTGCACCTTTTTTGGAGTGGAAGTTAAATCCTTTTAAAAATGTGTACTGAATGGAGATGGGTTAAATCTGTATACTTGTGAAAAAGATCAGTTTGCTGAATGAACTGCTGTCAAGTTGGAGTCTCTAAATTGTTTTTAAACAGTTGTCCAAACACCTCAATTTGGACCTCAGAATTTTCTAGGAATTATTAATATGCAATTAAAAAGCATAGTTATTTACTTTCCCCATATCTGATCGATGATTTTGGCCACAGACAATTCAGGTACAGCAGTAATATGAAGTTCAAAAATTGGATCAAATGTTCTTGTACCTTGTTCACTTAAAGTCTTATGTGTAAGCTGTTCAAATGGAAAATCTTTAAATGATGTACTACAGCTTCAAATGAGCAGCAGCTCTCTCATCTAAAAGAAAATTGATCTATCTAAGCAGACTATCTGAATATACATTTTAACAGAAGATATACAGAAGGGTTAAATAATTGAATTTCAGAAGAGACTATCAAGAAGCCATTGTTTGCCAAAGCTTTAGTCTGAGTTACAAGTTTCTAATTTATCTGTCATCTCGGCTGGGAATCATATACAGAAGCATACTTGGGTCTGTCACTTTTAAGCATATATTCTCTTAAGAAGAAGGGAAGAGTTAACCGTTAGCTCTTGTATAACCTTTTGATAACAATGAGTATCTTGGGAACTAGACTTTAGCAAGGTGAATCTCATTATGGCTGGCTTGGCAGACTGCCAGGGTACTTCGAACCTTAGGTACCAAAGGTCCTGTGTTTAAACTATATAAAAAGTGGTGTCCAATGTGGGAAAACTATCATTGGTTTCTCAGATATTACACTGATAGATATTACATTTGGAGAAAGTATAAATATGAAGTAGATAAATAGTTTTCTATCTCTCTAATCTGTAAAGAGAAAACATATCTTTAGAGTCTGACTCCATTTTCACAATAACACAGTTGGTTAACTAAGAAATAATGAATATGAAGAATTCATCAGTCTTCATGAATGACGCTGTCTTTCATGAAGAAGTAAGTTGCTTTGTGATTTTTTTTTTCATCATTTTGCATCCAAGTCAGAGCGCACAATTATAATTCATTCTGAAGCTCTCAGGGAGATAGATACATTTAAGCATAGTATCTCCATAGGGTGAAAGTATCTTGCCAAGAAAGACATTTTATACCTGCTTTTCCTTTCATTTTCATTTTTAAACACTCTGGTTCTTTCCTTGCATTTTGAATTTAACCTTCTATATCACCTTTAGACGAATAAAAAAAAAAAGTAAGCTTTTCCCTTTCCAATACATACATGGCCATGAGTTCCAATTTCAGGGTTTTTTTCTTTCTTACTAAACTCTTACCTTTTAATAGCTTGGTCAGCAAGGAACTTAATTATGTCCCTTGATGACACTGGGTCCCAGTACCTTTCTTTTGCTATCTTTTATATATTGTTTTCCTTTTCTGTAATTCCAATTCTTCCCTCCCTGTTTTTTTGGTTTGTGTAGGCATAAAAACCTAATGGTATAGGCTTTTGGCTCCTTTCCATTGGGGTGTTTTATATCCAGTTCTTTTTCAAGCTATCGTCTAGTCTATTTGTAACTGACATTTAAAAATAAACTCCTATGGAATGGGTCTCAGCCCAGGAGTTTCACCTCTAAATCTATATGTTAATGGACCAGTCATAATATACTGTATATTCCTAAAATAAGATTACCTTGCTTTTGAAGAGAAAAATGAAGGACAGAAAAAAATCTTTCCTTGTATCAGCAACAGAAGCTTCTGATGGGAGGGGAGAGTTGGCAAGATTGAAGAAAAAATGTCCACAGGCATTTGCAACACTGCAGCTTTCCTTTTATTTTCCCCTGCTAGAGGCAGAAATTGGCATTACCATAGCTCCTCACTTTTATAATGCACACTCCAGTTTCCAGAAGTTTGGAAGATGTGTGTTGTATGCAATAAAATATTGTAATATTATAAGGTTCTGTGTCTGGTGATATAAGAAGATTTATTTAGCCTAACATCCTTTAAATATTTTACACAATGTGCTTGGTACTAATACACCTGTTTGATGCTAGATTACAAACATCAAATCAGTATTAACTTAATAAATCTCTCCTGAAGAATAAATAGAATCCTTCAGAAAGAACTGGAGAACGTTTGTGATGTGAAATTACCTATTCAAGTAGTTCCTAAGTAAACTGGTAAGCTGTCCTGCTTCTTCACTGAACCCCCTACACTCTCAGAAATGTTGATCTTTAGAATGGGGCATTTAGGGTTCCATTTTCTGCTCAGAATTTTTTTAGACTTCTTCGAGAAGCTTTTGGTGTAAATTCTACAAAACAATTTTTTACAGAGTGCTAATGATAATAGCTGCAAAGACTTAGTATTTCCAGTTTTGATACTTCATTTATTTTGTACTTTAGAATTATAAAATCATTTCAGGATTTCTTTTATATTAGTTTAGTATTTGTGAAAGAAAAATATGGATGTGAAAATTTTGTGTGTGTGTGTGTGTGTGTATAAGCGCACATATTAACAGATAGCACTAACAGACATGACCTGAATTCTATTTCGAGTCTACTTAGCCTTGTTCAGGAATACCATACTTTTATTGACATTTGACATGCTGCTGCTTAACTTCCTTGCTAAAAATTACTTCAATGGTAAGCTAGTGCACAGGATTTTATTTAGTAGTAATAAAATTGGATTACAAAATTAAACACAAATGGCTATTTTTTTAAGCCATTGCATTGCATATGCGTTCAGTATGCTACTTCCTCCAGTTCTTAGCTGACCATTTAAGCAGTAGCAAACATTAAAAAAGAAACAAAACAAAATTGACTATGAAATATAAAGCAAATAGCAGTGTCATAGCCTATCGATCTCCTATGAGGCTAAAGAATGGGAATAGAAAGGATTCCCCAAAGGGTCTTTCTTGAGATCTAGCTGCAATCTGTGTGTGGACCCACTATAAGAGCTTGACTGATATGCTCCTTCCTAATACCTTCTATATGGAATGGAGAATGCCTTAACATTTTGACACATGTACCCCATATATCAGAAGAAGGAGCTGCTACATTATCAGTGTGCTTGTGATTAACTTAAACAGGTATTTTTAACAAATAGAAACTAAAAAATATATATTTTCAAATGTGTAGAACAAAGGATGCGAGGAATCAAATGTATCCTTTAGTTTTAGATCAGAAATCCTTAGAAAATCCAGTATTCAACTCTGGGTGAATAGTTCACTTCCATACATAGTATAGGGTGCTAACATTTGTTTGAAAACTTTTCTTTAATATTCAGTCTTGCAGTAACCTGGGATGACCCCAGCTGCCCAAGCCACTGAAGTTCTTTTAGGAAACTGCTAAGAGTATTTATAGGAGGCTTAAAAGGCATTGTCAGATGTAGAGCATCAAGCTTCCATTAAAAGTTAATAAGGCTTCTTCTGAATCCCTTAGCTACTTCCTCTTTATTACTATGAACTTTCTATGAAGCACTTCAGAATTAGCTTTCAGAAGTGCTCTTTTTGTTTCATACTGCATTGTATTAATTCTGTTCCAAGTGAAGAGGCAAAAGTAAAACTCTCATGGACTAAAGTGAATATGTACTTTATCTAAATCTAAGAACTTTTGAATAGCCTATTGCAGTTGACTAGAAAGTTCAAAAAGATTTTAAGGGTGTTTGAATACTGAACTGATTTGCAAATCCTATCTTTCATTGCTAACTGTGTATTTATTCTAGAACTGTCACAAGATGAGGAAGACACAACTAAGGCTAAGTTAAGGTATTTAGGAAGGTTAGGGGGAGGTTTGATTCTGTTAATGGCCACCTGCTCTAACTTAGTTCACCCACGTGTGGACCTTGCACTTGGATCCCTAGTTTGGTCTATCTAAGTGTAAACTGAACAGAAGTTCCAGGTAAGTTATATCATAACTTTTTGATATCATATCAATAATGGCTGACCCAATCTAAGTTAACTGTACCTTGGAGGTAATCTAATGGGACTATGCTTTTCTTACTTTCCCTCATCACTGGGTTATTTTTAACCTCTGCCCCCCCCTTCCCCTTCCCACCATATGGACAACCATGTCCTATGGACTAGCCAAAGCTCTCCCCCTTCCCCCCCCCACCCAAGCCCACCAAACCTGCCATCCCACAAGCTGCTCCTGGTACCAGTTTTACCAGTGTTTGCCAGGGCAGAGAGCTAATCAAAGTAAGTTGGGATGAAGGAAGGGGCAGGCAAGATTTGGGGGGTGGAGATTGGTTTGCCAGGAGGGTTGTTTGTCTGGGGGTGGATATCATCAGGGGATAAAAGAGCCTTGCTATTGTGTCAACCCCCCCCCCCCCGAAATGTCAGCTCCCCAATCTGACTGCTTCTCCCCCTGCCCTATCTTCCTACAATCAGGCTCCCAGGACCAGTGAATGCTGGTAAAATGGGCCCGAGGACCAGTTTGTGGGATTGGGGAAAGTTTGACAGCATCATGGGAACTAAGAAGTTCTGGGGGAACATGGTAAGATTGGAGAGCCTCTACCCCCTTGCCCTTGTGATTCACCCCCACCCCCCACCCTCCAGCTGCCTGTACTAACCACCTCATCTTGATCAGGTGGTTATTTTTAATTTGATCTAGCTTCCTCCTAAACTCCCGGAATGTCTATATGTACCCTAGGTCATTTATAATGAGCCAATCAGATGCTTAGTGGCATGGCTAGATAGCAGAGAGTTCCCTTATGTTTCTGGCAGCTAGTGGTTCTGGGAGAGGGGAAATCTACTTTGTCAATTGTTTATGATTTTGAATTATTTGCTGAACTCGCTCTTTTAGAATCCATTTACTCAGTCATTGGTGACATACGAGCAACATTTACAGAAGCTTTGTCAATCTGTTACTCTGTTAGGCTTTGTAGTTATTAGAATCAAGATGGTTTGGATTTCTGATTTTTGTTTGTTTGTTTAGCATTGTCTATGAACTGAATGTTACATCTGGTAACATATGATGATTATGTAATTTTAGTCTTTTTTTTCTTTCTTTTTCCCTTTTTTTAACTTGAGTTTTACCTACCAATCTTAACTGTTGTTTAATCATGTTTTTTGTTTGGGAATATATAAAACATATCTTGAACAGGATATGGTAAATTTCTAAGAACTGGCAACTTTAAAATCATAATGCCTGAAGACAGCTCCAGAATCATCTGGTTCATGATGCTCCTAAAACACTGCTGACCAATGATTATCTAGTTTCTCCTTAAAAACCTCCAATGAAGGAGGTGCCACAACTTCCCTGGACAACCTAATGTACTATCTCACTGTTTTAACGATATTGCTACCCAGTCAGATGTTAATCATGTGTTGTTCTTCCATAGGTGTAGTACCTTGCATTTGTCTGCACTAAACTTCATCCTGTTGTTTCTATCCCAGATTTCTAATCTGTCAGCGTCCTTCTATATTGTATTCCTGTCCACTGTTTACAGTTCATCCCAGTCTTGTACAATCTGCAAATTTGCTTAGGAATCTTTCTATTCTGGTATCTAAATCATTGAGAACATATTACATAGTACTGGACCCAGAATGGACCCCTGTAGAAACCTCCTACCATTACAACATGGATCTGTTTATAATGACCAGTTTTATAGTAATTTTATCTAGCCCACATTTCTTTCATTTTAGGGGACTATCAAACTAATATTAATTGTCATATATTTCTAAAGGTAAATTATTTCTTTAAAGAGTTAGCGGATTGAAAATAAGCCTCCAAAATACAGCACTTTGTGCTAGGCATCCGCTAGCAAATGAGAGGCTTGCATTATCAAAAAAAACCATACATAGTAAAAAAAAAAGTATACATCCCTGTGTGGTTTTTTTGTCTTTCATTGTTTGCTTGTGTCCTCTTCTTTAGCTAATCCATTTCAGTTTCTCAACAGTAGATCTCATGGCCAGTAACATTCAGATTGGACATTAGTCAAGGGAGAAGAAGGTTCTCATGCCTGATGACCACATGAGCTAATTACAGAAGAATGCCCTTTGGCAGTGGTAGTGTTGGGTTTATCTGGCATAGCCAATCAATCTTATTCCATTAGCAGATGACAAGACTATATATCTATATATATTAAAGGCAATATAAATCTAAAGTAGGTTGTCTTTAATTCAGTCCTTTATTTTCTTTGACTGTTACTTCTTTATTCTAACAATTTCTAGGAGCCATTCTTTGGCTTTTTTTTCTTTTCATATCTCCATCAATATGCCTGAATTAACTATTGGGAAAGTAGTAGTGGGTTATAATTCTTTGGGAATATGTAGGTAGTTATTTGCTGTTTAACCCAGCAGGTCTCATAATACTTTGTTGGCTGATAATTAGAAGGTAATTCATTGGATGTGGCCTGAAAAATTGTGTTTATTTTAAAAGGAAAGGGTGTCCAGGGAAGAACAAAATTTGAGATTTTGGAGGTTTGTCACAAGAAGTGTTCTATTCAAGTATCTGAAATTGAATGAAATAAGAAAAACTATATATATTTATTTAACGATACAAGATCTAGAGACTTTCCTGAGAGCTGGAACCTTGTACTAATAAAGCTATGAAGTATTCTGGGCATTTAAAGAGCAAGCGTGCAGAACTGTCTGCTTAAATGATCAAAAGTTGGAGTGGTTGATTTTGGAGACATGCTTTCTGAAAGCTTCTATATTTATAATTTGAATGGGTCAGCCATTGAATAAGCCACAGCTCAGCAGTGGGTATGCCAATTTTGCAAAGTAAGGACTTATTTTCCTGCATTACTGTTTCTGCTACACACTATCCACTTTTTATTAGATTAATTAAATGTAATAAACATGAGTTTTAATGTTTTGTTTTCCTCCCCAAAGAGGATAACATTTTTCTAAGCTGACCCTTAGTGATATTAATATTTGCATAAAAATCTCACAAGTGAAATATATGTATAAATATGCAAGGTCTTAAGCAGTAATGCAACATAACCAGAGGCATAGCTGCTAGCATAGCTCCCTAACACAGTCTTCTAGGATGGACTATCATTTGGAGTTTAACATCCTGTTCTTTGACTGCCACCTGATATGAGGGTTGGGACAAATGACAGGACATCATTCTGAAGAAAACTGAAACACACCATCCACAGGTTTGGGGTTTTTAAATTTTTTTTGTACGTGTATGTTCTTGTCAAACAAATTTAATATATATAATTACATGTTTTATCAAGCTGAAAAGTAATGCTTTTGATCAAAGTCTGTCATACAAGGAAGAATATAAAAGAAATGTAAATGCTTGCATTTAATCACTCAGTAGAATTTGCTGTCACACATAACTCTTATTTTCTTATGAAGCCAAAGTAGGAGTTGCTGTAAACTCCCTTTTAGTGAGTATGTTAATTAATAACTCTACTTTCTTTTGCATTTTTTATGGCTTAATTTTTTTTCTAGAAGAGTTTTTCCTAGGGTATGTACAAGTGTTACATTTTGATTGATCTAATCGAACTTAGTTTGGTCTAAACCTGTAGGTGTGCAAATGTCTACATATCTTAGGTTGGGATAAAAATAGCTCATCCAATCTAAATTTAGGTGGCATCTGATGAGAACTAGATATAGATTAAGAGGGGCTTTATTGGTTTATTAAATGCCCACATAGTTCTCCTATCCATTCAAGTTAGTCCGGTGTCCCAGTGTTCATTGCCAGGCTTCCCCACAAGGAGATGATCTAGCACTCAGGCTGTACTTGGTTGTTCTAGCCAAGTGCCCAACAAACCCCATCTCTGGCCTGTCTCAGAGGCAGGAAAACCCAGCCCCTATCACCAGCCCTGCCTTGAACTACAGGCTGCAGGCAGATATTGGAGGGGACCAATGCAGCTGTGTACCCCACACACATCCCAGGCTCCTGGACACTTGAGACCCTGGGCTATGCCCCCAAGACTCTGTCCTGGAGCACCCAGTGACCTACACACAGACCCAAACACTGAGACAAAGAGAACCCCAACATTTAGGCATAGACCCAGACCTTGACACTCTGACACTGAACCAGAAACTCTAAATTCCAAGACTTGGACACAGACCCCTTGTTTGAAAAGCTGTGGTCACTCTGGAGCAGTGGATGTGCCCAGGTGGAGCGACAGGGAGAGACATGTGCCAGGACGTGTACCCTCCTCATTCATCTCTGGATACCAAGGGCCTTTGTACACACCACAAAACTGGCCCTTAAAGTGGCTTAAATGCCCTTTTGCACCACTTCAGTGGCGCTGCTGTTTACACTGTTGCCAGTGTATTGAGCGTTAAATGACTTCGGGACACCAAAATAAAACACCTCCGAGGTGTTTTAGTTTGCCACCTGACAGCCATAGAAGGAAGGAGTGAGCCCTGAGTAGCTCAGGGGCTTTGTAGGCAGCCTGGCAGCAGCCCATGCAAGCAGGGTCCGCTGTCACCCAGGTCACCCAGCTAGGCCTTCATGAGCCAAGTAATCCTGGTCTCTAATCATGAGGGATGGGACATGGATACTGCCAACACTGATGGTGAGGATGGTGTCATTGCCCCTGTGTAGTTGGGAAAACTCATCTAGTGGAAGCTAGTGATGACCTGATGTAAGTTCGTGAGGCATCTTGGGAAGAAAAACCCACAGCATGCTTATGGGCTTGGCATTGCTACGCTTGTTAGCACCACGGCCAAAAGGGACTTTTTCACAAGATGAATATAAGCCACCACTGTGATGTTCGGTCAGCAAAGCAAGCAAAACTCTGGCTTGCATCCATAGATGCTTCTTTAGCAAATCCCAGGATGTCATCCTTCTGCTCTACTCTGCCTTGGTGAGGCTGCAGCTGGAGTACTGTATCCAATTCTGGGTGCCGCAATTCAAAAAGGATGTGGAGAAGCTTAAGAGAGTCCAGAGAAGAGTCACACGCATGATCAGAGGGTAGTAGAACAGACCTTATGATAAGAGCCTGAGGGTTATTGGAGTCTTCAGCCTGGAAAAGCACAGGCTCGGGGGGACTTGGGGGCTGCCTATAAGTATGCAAGGGGTGTACAGCAGCATGTGGGGGAATGCCTGTTCACCAGAGCGCCCCATAGAATGACAAGGTCAAACAGTTACAAACTTCTCCATTTCCAGCTGTACATAAGGAAGAAGTATACAGTCTGAGCCCCAAGGCCTGGAACAGACTGCCACCAGAAGTGGTGCAAGCACCTACTCTGGACTCCTTTAAGAGTCAATTGGACATTTATCTTGCTGGGATCCTGTGACCCCAGCTGACTTCTTGCCCTGGGGCATGGGGCTGGACTCAGTGATCTTCTAAGGTCCCTTCCAGTCCTAATGTCTATGAATTCCCCAGGATGTTCTATAAGATCTGGCACAACTCTTGGGCAGTCATTCCAGCTGTTGCCTTTTCTATGTCAAAGTGATTGGCAATAGATCAGGGGCTATAGGCATTAGGGAGCTTCTAAATGGTGATAGTAAGCCACTTCTCCACAGTTAGGCGCCAGCTGATGCTGAAGTCCTGGTGCTTGATGTCAGGGGGCCACCTGGGTGATGTTGTTCACAGAGGTGGCCCAGCACACCTGGAAGTTTTGGAGGCACTGCTTATCATCTGAAGTGCCCAGGAGAATTCACACCTGCTAGTTGCTGCTAGTCTTCAGGCCTAGAACTGTTACTTGATACTGGTGGTAGAGCAACCCAGGGGCAATACTGTCCTGGATGACCTCATCCTCATCAGACATGTGAAAATTTGTTGGCTGACTTCAGGATGCTTGGTGGGCTTAGGGTATAGTAAGTGACACTATGCAGAACACCTGACTCCTAGGTCATGGGCAGGAGTTGGAGAGAGGGGCCACTGGGGGGAGCTGCTTGGCATGGGTAGAAGGTGGGAGTGGTATGGTTACCTATGGCTGTCAGCCAATGAAGGGTGGCCCAGATTCCCATTTGTACTTGGCAATCTGACTGCTTAGGAATCAGTAGGGCAAAGCATGCAGGCCATTGCCAGCATGAACTGCCTGAGTACCTCCTCCCCCCAGTGGTGAGTGCCTGCACACTGCTCTATGGATCCAAGTTTAGGTTGTTCAAATGAAACTGTATTGTTCTCCATACTTTCTAAACATTTGCATGTACACTTAATGTATGAACCCAATTGTCTGGGATTCACAGAGTTTGATCTGATTGTTACCTTTATACAATATTTATGAATAAGCATGGGCAAACTTTTTTTTTTTCCAGGGTACTGGTACTCTGATATTAGGTCCTTAGTTTGACTTTATTTAACAGATCTAAAATTGTGGACCCTTGTTAGTGTCTTCCTCTCAAAGATATATGGCCAAAAGCAGATTCTGCTGACACCAGAGCTGCTTTTTTCAAAACAAGACACAAAATATTTTTCAAATGGAATCCAGTGTTTATAGACTTTAGGTTACAAAGATAAAGCACAACTCTGTTCTGACTGGGAAGAGAAACTCTTAGGGTGCCTGTACACATGTGGGATGCATCCTCCAACATGTTCTAATTAGATTAATTGAGTCTGCTAAAGAGTTCTAATTAGAATGCTCCAGACACTTCCCTATTGCATGTATTCAGCATCCCCGTCTTTCAAAATGGTAGTCGGGATGCTTTAACTAAAGCTTGAAGAATAAGCTTTAGTTAAAGCACCCTGCTACCATTTTGCAGCACAGGACACTAAACACAGGTATTGCTGCAGGTATTTTAATGAAATTAGAGTGGCTTCTGAGAGCTGCTCTAATTAACCACTCTCCACCCCACCCTGGAGCATATGTATAGATGCCCTTAGTGACCAATTGAACACCCTTCTCTTCCTCAAAAGTTATGAAATGAAAATCATGAAAAGTAAAAACAACACTGGGACTGGTCTGCCAGCAGGTTTTTTAGATCATTCCTCAGATTTTTTGTCTCTGTCAAGTTGTGTTGTTTCAAGGAGCATTTTAACTAACAATATTAAGTCAATGTCCCTATCTCCAAGACAGCTCCATTCATGTAGACCTTTCATGCTCTTGTAGCTCACAGCTGTCTACTTTAGTGCTTATTCCCTTTCCTAGATAGAAATATATTTCTGCAAGCACCAGATGAAACTAAGTTTGATAATAATCTCAACAGCATTATAAAAATAATATGGAATTCCCCACATTTCCCATATTGCTCAAGGGAGAAATATATAACCATTTCTGCTACTGACCCTAGTGTGTTTTGGTTGTATTATTATCTTACACTTCCTAAAGCATATTAGTGTACAGTACTGCAGTGAGGGCAGTGGAGCAGGATACAACAGATGTAGCATTACAGAAGAACCAGTTCCTTATGTTCACAGTCAGTTGTGCTTGCTTTGGTGGAGGATAACTTTATTAAGAATATTTTATTTATCAAGAATATTTTATCAACCATTATAATAGGTTCAAAATTAAATGAAAATAATGAAAACATCTTTATAATAAAAAGAATACTCTGTCCATGTCTTATAAAGTATATTATCTATGGGAGTATAAAAATGTCACTTTTTATCTATGCCGACCGAATGTGACGTGATTTCAATGCTCCGTGATGAGGCTTTTGTTGGCCGGTGCAAGTTTTGTGTTATTCTTTAAAAGCACTATTCTATTTCTTCGGTGATGTAACATAAAACAAAAAGTCTGTGTATAATTGAAACTACCAACACTGACAGTTTTGCTTTGCTCCTGAATTTCTGGCCTGGTTCTTATTTCTGTTGTTTATGTAGGCATATGAGATGCATAGTATCTGAAGAGTAGCATTCAGTTAATGCATGCATAGAAATATTTTACTTTGATGTATGCTGACATATATTATATAAGGTACTAAAAAGTTCCTTGGGGTTTTTTTCTGTTTTGTTTTTTGGTTGGGGGTGAGGGAACTAAATCTTTGAATGACATTCAGATAAAAGGCTTTAAAATAGTTTTAGCAATGTGAGACTTAATTGGTCACGTACTATTTATCTGTACAAGCTTTAACATTAAGTTTCTAAAAAGTGTATCACCAAAACCCATCTCCATTTATAAATTATTGTTAGGGACCTACCAAATTCATGGAGGAAGTAGAGTGTATAGCAGCTACTTTAATCTTCCATGTTCCCCTTGCCCCCCCCCCACCCTCCCTTTCTGTTGATTAGTGGAGGGCTCTGCCACTTCCTTCTGATTAGCAGGGAAGCTAAAAACATGGTTTTAAACATGGTGCCATTTTTGCCTTCCTGCCAGTCAGATAAACAACAAGGCCATCTGGGACCCCTCAGCCAATCAGTGGCAAGAGACAAAAATAGCACCATATTTAAAACTGCAGTTTTTGCCCCCTCACCAATCAGCAGTGAGACACAAGTGGGGATCCTCCACCAATCAATGGAGGTGCACAGGGAAAACTGCAAAATTAAAGGAGTCATAGCATACCCCACTTCCACCCTGAATTCAGTAGGTCCCTAATTATTTTTATTGCACAAAATATATGTTCTCCTAATTTTGGTGTCTTTTACAATGGAACATGATAGTTCACAGTTGATTTTAAAGTTTCTAACTAAATCTAGACTCAAAATTGCATGCTAAAAAGATTTACTGTTTTAAGAGAGTTCCCTTGAAGACTCGGACTGGTTTGTTTCCAAAGGTAGCATCCCATGCTTTTAAAAACAAAAATTGAAACTTTGAGCAGTAATCAGGTTCGATACCTATCAGCAACGGAGTGTGTTCAGAAAACCATAAGGGTTCCAGACACACATAGTAAGACATACCTCATCTGAACTTGACATCTGGGTTCCCTTAGTTTCTTAGAAAATCAGCTTGGAAGAAGGGTCTTTAGTTGACTGAAGCTGCTGGAAGTTGAACAGCTATACTGAAGATATATTCAAACAGCCACGGATGGATCACATCCATCTTGAGTTAACTGAAGGCCAGTCATTTAAAATTCTCCTACTTCTCTTCTGTAACAGGAGGAATTAGGTTTTTGTCTACCAACACTTGTTTAGAGGACACTGAAGTTCTTTAAGAAGAAAAGGAGAAGGAATATGTATTAGTCTTTTTCCTGGATAGTTTCCTTTCCAGCTTTTTTAGCTTCATATCCAGGTATAAGAACTTCTGCAGCATGTCCAAAGAAATTATTTCAGAATGGTTTATCTTTAGCTTCTTTCTGTTTCCTGATGATGTTGCCTCTGAACAATTTAGCTCAAAGAGCTGCTGATCTTGGGCACTTAAATCCATGTTAGCAGCCTGACTTCCAAAGATTTGTAGTTCCTACAGGTCTCATAGTGTTAATTGACTTCAACAGGGGTCCACATGAGACCAAGGGTTTGTTGATGTTTATCAGATTGATTGCAAGCACAAGGACCTAGGTTTGCTCACACAAATTGGTAGATGCAGTACTTGTCACTTTGCACTTAGCACATGCATCTCTTAATTAGATGGATGACCAATCCTGTTGCAAATTAAGTCAGTGGAAATTTCAGTTAGAAGTTACTATTGATAATTTTGGTCTTTTTTCTCACTGGTCATAAAAATGCAGTGACTCATTCCACCAGATATAGCTCAGTATGTTTCTGTTAGAGTTATCTTATACCAAAACCTAAGAATACTCTGAATGGAGTATTAGAAATTGCTATAACTTTTTAAATAGTAATAACTTTGATCAGTTTTAATTATTGTGGATATTTTCATGAAGCACAAAACCTTGCTAATACATTGTGAAAATGTGACTTTAAAAGGCTCACTACATGATACTATGATTATACTGTACTGTACCTTTATACATTCTTGAAAACCCTAGAATCATTAAAAATCAGGGTTGAAAGGGATCTCAGGAGCTTATCTAGTCCAACCTCATGCTCAAAGCAGGACCATCCCCAACTACAGCATCCCACTCAAAGCTTTATCTAGCTAGATCTTAAAAACCTCCACAGATGGAGATGTTACAATCTCTATGGGTAGCCTGTTCCAGTGCCAGTCCAAGTGAAAGAGTCCTTTTCCTCCTATCCAACCTAAACTTCCCTTGCTGCAGCTTGAGACCATTGCTCCTTGTTCTGTCATCTGCCACCACTGCGAAAAGTCTAGCTCCATCCCCTTTGTTAACCACTCTTCAAGTAGTTAAAGGCTACTATAAAATCCTCTTTCAGTCTTCTCCAGGCTACATCAGCCCAGTTGCCTCAGTTGCTCCTCATGAGTCATGTTCCTCAGCCCTTAACGATTTTCTTTGCCCTTTGCTGAACTCTCTCCATTTTGTCTGCATCATTTCTGTAGTGGGGGCCCCAAAACTGGACGCAATACTCCAGATGTGGCCTCACCAGTGCCAAACAGAAGGGAAGAAGCACTTCCTCAATCTCCTGTCAACACTTCTAGTAATGCATCCTAGTATGCCATTAGCCTTCTTTGCAACAAGGTTACACTCTTGGTTCATATTCAGTTTATTGCTCACTGTAACCCCTAGGTCCTTTTCTACAGAGCTGCTGCTTGGTCAGTCAGTCCTGAGTCTGTACTGGTGCATGGGATTATTCTGTCCTAAGTGCCAGACTTTGCACTTGTCTTTATTGAACCTCATGAGATTTTGTTTGGTCCAATCCTCCAATTTTGTCTAGGTTTTTCTGAAGCCTATCCTTACCCTCCAACATATATACTGCTCCCCCCAGCTTGGTGTCATATGCAGACTTGTTGATGATGCCTTTCATCTCATTTTCCAGGTTGTTGATGAAGATACTAAATAAAACTGGACACAGGACTGACCCCTGGGGTACTCTACTTGATACTGGCTGCCAACTAGACATCAAGCCATTGATTAGTACCCTCTGAGCCAGACAATCCAGCTGGATTTCTATCCACCTTAAATTCACTCATTCATCCAGTTATCTTGTCATAGAAGGCAATCAGGTCAGTCAGGCATGATTTGCCCTTGGTGAATCCATGCTTACTGTTCCTAATTGCTGCCTTCTCTAAGTGCTTAGAAATGGATTCCTTGAGGACCTGCTCCATGTTTTTCCCAGGGATTGAGGTGAGACTGATAAGTCTGTTATTCCGTGGATATTCTCTCTTCCATTTCTTAATAGCGAACATTATATTTGCCATTTTCCAATCAGCTGGAACCACTCCCAATTGCCAGGAGTTTTTTAAAGTTCTATGTTACATTTTAAATAGTCATTTATGCAAAGGGATTCCTTCTGTGTTTCTTTCATAATAACCACCCTCCTCTTATATATAATATAGATCTTCCTAAAAATGTTTAAATAGAAATGAGAATTAATACTTATACTCCTCAATGCTTTGATAAATTTCTTACAATTCTGTAGCTCAGGAGCAGGAATGTCCGACAGAGAAAATTGTTTCAAGGTGAACCAGAAAAGAAACACTGTTGAGGCCAGATGGCCCTTACTTCCCCCAACCAATCAGGAGGCAAGGGAATTAACACAGAATCAATTTAATTTAAACCTTTGTAACTCTATTTTTCTGTGAAATTCTCATGACATAACAGATATTACTCATTTCTGAAGGTGGTCCAACATTTTTGAAGTTTTGAATACCAGGGCTTTTTTCTTTTATTTGGTTTTTTCCCCCTTCATTTAAAACTTTGCATATTGAAACCAGGAACTATGAAGAGAATGTCATAGAAGTCTAGCAGAATGTTATAAATTTTAGTGAAATCCTATTTCTATATTTAAATTGCCATGTTACTGTGGCTTGGAAATCAGAAAGTAGATCTCAGTTCTTTCTGTTATTGAGCTCCTTTGGAGCTCCTTACACTATTTTACTTACCCAGGACCTTATGACTGGACAATTTTCTGTTTATCCATTTATTGACTATCTTATTAATCAAATATTAATTATATCTAGTGGCAGACAGTGACAACACATTTATGAAAATTGAAGCTATGCACTAGAGTATTTATCTTCAAATTGGAATTGTCTTGAGGGGGCACACTAATCCCAACTAATACATTTTATTCTGGATTTTGTTGCTTAGCTGGTTCTGAGGTGGTGTTGTTATCAAATGGAAGAGGATTGGTTGTCCTTATACTGGAGTAAATCTTTTCATAAGCATTTATCCTGTTGTGAAAATCCATCACCAAGAGAAGAATCAGTCATATTGCACTGTCAGCCATATTTATCTGGCTGATCTTTTTCTTATTTCATTTGCATTCTGTCTGAAAAATGAGCAGTTTAATTATAAAAATATCAGAGCAGCTACACAAAACGAATAATTAAATTATACATTTGCAAAGTAGTGCACACTTGGAAAATCCTATAGAATATATAGTTAATTATTGGGAAATAGTCTTATAATTTTTGTGAAGTTGGTTGTAATATTTTCACCTTTAAATAACATTAAGACAAAAAAAAAAGACTCTCTTGCCAAAATGCTTTTCAGAAGCATCCCCTATTATTAGGATATTTTTCCTTAATTCATGTTTTTTTTAGAGCCAAAATCCATAGCAAATTTCATATGATAGAATTTTTTGTCTCTTCTTATAAAGTTGATTTTTCTTTGCAGTGGGGGAAAAGTGTTGTTTGCTTTGCCCTCTGTATAATCCCATGCTTAGTGATTTGTGTCAGGAGGAATTACTTCTGTGCACAGTGGGATGTACATTAACATTTTACTGTCTTTATACCTATTGCACAGTATTGTATGAAGTCTTTGCACCCTAGCTACCCAGAGTCCCAACATTGGTGCTTCAGCTTCCAACCTCACACTTGAATGTACTGCATTTATTGAAGAATTACAATACTTGGAATTAGTATTATGAATCAGAAAGATATCAGTAAGTAACAGCACTCATGACTGTAGTCCTAAAGTGATTATCTTGATTTACTACACTATCAAGTCATGGAGGAGCTTGAAATTGTATTTTTTGTCAAGACTTCTTTTTGAGAGGATGGCAGCAGTTGCAGATGCGCCAAGTAAGACAGGATGTGACAATATAGTCATATTTCTATTTTTTGGGTAGGCTGTTTTGTGCTATATATCTTTCATGCCTGCGTGAAAAAGGATATGAAAGTTTCCTCTGCTGATAGTGTTTTTGGGCAACTAGCACCTTATTTATAACAGCACTGACTCAAAGAAAAGGATGAAATGGATAGGCCATCCTCTTTAAAATCCCACTTGTGATAAGACCTGGTATCCATGCCTCAGTAAAAGTATAATAATATATAATAAAAAATAAAATGCTCTGGCGGCAATTCCTTCCTAAAAAGCCATTTAGTTGTTCTCTTATTCTAAAACTAGTGATAATTACAGAGAATATTCTTCTTTGTGCTCATACGTCATCCTTTTAAAGTTGTTCTGTAGTCTTTCCCTGAGCAGTATTGTCAAGTCTCTTATAAATGGTTGAAGGGTCCATTCCTTGTCAGCATCAAGCTTTTGAGCATTATCAATCAATTACATACCTTAATAAAATAGGGGGCAATTGACTGATTTTCCTAGTATTAGTATAGATATATTTGTTTTGTCAAAACTTGATTTAATATAGGAGGGCAATATCTGCTGAAAGTCTTGGGATTTTTCCCCCTCCTTTCTCCATCTGTTGTGATTTCTTTTTGTTTTTTTTTAACCACACATAGTAGAACAAATGACATTTATATACCTTTTCTGGCTAAATTTAGGTTAAGATACATTTTGAAAAAAGCAAACTTGATATAAAATGATTTGATTTGTGTGGTCTATCCATCATGTTGTCAGGGAGTGGACAATATTTTAGGGTAATGTCATCAGATGTCAAAATCATCCTAAAGCAAACATAGGAGCTGCAGCCACTGTAAAGACACACTCCCCTATGGGAGAAGTTTGATGCCAATCAGTTCATTTCTCAGTTGAAAAATACTCTGACAGGTTCATCATATCAAAAATAAAAAGTTTAAAATTAGTATGTAGTTTTAGCAATGTATAATTTGATATACTTCTGGTTATGGTAATAGGGGAAAAAAAGAAACTGGGGATGACTTTGAAGGTTAAAATCATTACCTGGTGGTACTGGATTAAGTAAACTTTCCTATGCTCTCCATTCGCTTCTTATTCATTGACCCCATTTCCTACTTTCCGCACTTGTATCCTTTAGTTGCCTGGCTTTAGGCTGGTAGAGTCAAAACTTTGGTTTTGGTCTCTTATTGTCATTGTTTTGGTTTTACTTCTATAAGCCACAGCCTCAAACTTAGGGCCTCAGCCTGACCACTCATCTTGACCTGCAACCACATGACTAGTAGGGGTGTGCAAAGCAGGCCATATTTGATCTGGATTTAGCCCAATTCTGGGGCACAATGATTCAATTAATTAATTCAGATCACTGTCCTTATTCAATCTGGCTGAATCTGAATCTGAAGATTTGATTCTGATTCAGAGAATCAGCAATTTGGTTAGAGACGCAGCTTTATATGTTTTTTCTACATACCTCAAGGTACTAGGTGTGGCTCATGAATGCTGAGATCATGGAGTAGATGGAGCATCCCACAGGAGCTCAGGGGAGCCCCCCGTAGGCTCGGCGGCAGAGCTGGAAGTGGACCAGAAGTACTTCTAGTTCACTTTTGGGTCTGCCACTGAACATGTGGGCAGCCTCCTTCATGTCCCCGGCTCAGTAATTGGCCATATGGGGACCCCAGATGCCCCCCTGACCTAGGAGGCACCAGTCGCCAAGCTGGGGGTGGGGGAGGAGGTCCCCTGTGTGCTCTGCAGCAGATCTGGAAGTGGACCAGAAGTGCTTCTGGTACACTTCTAGGTTCACTGCCAAGGACACGCCCCCGCACTTCCATGGGATGCTCTATCTGGCCCACTTTCCCAGCATTCACAAGCCTCCTGGTACCTTGAGGTATGTAGAAAAAATGGACAAAACTGTGTCTATGACTGAATCATCAAATCTCTCTGAATCGAATCACAGGCTCCCAGTTGATTTGGAGAGATTAATGGGTCTCCTGAGTCTATTTGGATTTGGAGATTTGGCCACCGAAAAGGGCTGAATCTCCTCTGAACCAAATCAGTGACCAAAGCTTCACACAGCCCTAATGGCTGACCATCTAGACTAGTCAAAGCTGATGTGAAGCCTTCAGTAGGGCTTAACCAAATTACCCCTGCCTAGACCCTAGTTGGCCAAAACTACTACCTTTTATTTCCCATAAATACTTCCTGTTCAGGGTCAGGGGTTTTATCTAAACAACAGACAGGGCTTAATCACTTTGCTTGTTTCATCCAGCTTGTTCTTCAATTCTGCTAGACCTCCTGATTTCTCATTCCTCTCTGAATTCTCCACCAGGTTTGACCATCCGACTCAGACAGCAGAGGCTGTATTATGGAACTTTGCCAGTGAAAGGGTAATGCTGCCATCTGTACTTCACTTGTTTGCAGGTATGCAGCAGACAGTCACTGGAATTTAGCAATTAGCAATTACAGCACAACTCTGGGAAGAGGTAAAGGTAAAATTTGCACAGGTAGAACTGCCTTCAAGATTTTTATAGATTAATAGACCTGGCTATCTGCATCGACCACCACTCCAGGAGTAGAAGGCAAAAAAGAGGTATTCCCTATCCCTTTGTATTTCCTGTCCTGCTGAGGTCACTCCATACCCCATGCAAATTTATAAGAAATTCCACTTCACCCATTGGAACCCATTCTGTTTATCAAGAAGGAGCTTCTACCTCTGTGTAGACAACTGGGTCCTGAACTAGGTCACCATCTGTAACCAGTACTCCTTGCCCCTCATGCCAGAGCTGCTTGATAGTCTAAAAACTGCCTGTGTATTCACCAAGCTCAACCTTCAGAGAACATATAACTTGGTGCAAATCAGAGCTGGTGACAAATGGAAAATTGCCTTCTGGCATTTTGAATATTTAGTTATGTCTTTTGGGTTCACCAGTACCTCATCCACATTTCAGCACCTAATCAGCCTTCTGATTTGTGATTGCTTACCTGGATAATATTCTAACTTTCTCAGAGGCCCATGACCAACAACTGTCACATGCACAGGTGGTGCTGAAGAGTTTGTGTCAATATGACCTTTTAGCAAAACAGAGAAGTGTGCCTTTGATTAAACCACCACCACATTTCTTGACTTTTTATTTTATCCCCCAAAGTGTTGAAATTGGACCTGCGGGAGGCACCCCAGAATATTAAGGAACTCCAGAGATTCTTGGCCTTTGCCAATTTCTACAGGTGTTCATAGCCAACTTTGCCTAGGTGGTGGCCTCTCTCACCAGCCCTTTACACAAATGTATCCCATTTTACTGGTCTGCAGATGGCCAGTGAGCTTCCAAACACTTGAAGTGGGCCTAGCAATGGGAAGACAGAAGCTCTTTCCTGGAAAGTTGGGTACAGTGCAGATTCATGACCAAGAGACCCCCTCAAAAGTCTTTCAGACTCCTCCAAACTATTCCCACATTACCTCTCCCTATGTTTCATTGTACAACTACTAGTCTCAAGCAGTTGTTCTATGATCTTGACTGTAATGGTCCAGTTCATTCAAATGGCCTGCTTTATCCCATTCATGGACCATCCCTTACCAGAGGATACAGCCCAGATGTGGTTAGAGCCTGGGGTTACCTCCAGAACCTTCCAGATTGCATAATATATGACCATGGATCTCAATTCCTCTCCTGATTCTGGTGCAAAGCCTTTTGCTTACTGGGAAATAAGAACCAGTGCCCCCAAGGGTCTGATTTCTTTTTCAGAGATTGGGAGACGAGATCAGATTTCAATCTCGAAGCTGGGACCCCAGCCTGACAGCACGGCCACTCACCATGACCTACTACCCTGTAGCTAGCAATGCAAGCTGACTAAAGCTGGTGTGAAGCCTCCAGTAGGACCCAGCTGTACATTGACAGTTCTTCCAATTCTTCTGTTCTTCTGATTGATAAGCAGAATTCTCTGAAGACATTGCTGATGTAATGTTCCAAAGCTTTCAGGTTTCTGATATACTGTATAATTTTCATATCCATACAACAGGGTAAGGATAATGACAACCTGGTAGACGAGAAATGTTTTGGGCCCTGATGTCATAATAATCAAATACAAGATTTCACTGATGTCCGAAGCCAGCACTGGCTAATTTTATTCAGTGTTGAATTTTGTCATGTGTTTACTTCCTAGGAAAGGTAGCTACTCAGGCAAGGGTAATGTTCAACATTCTGCAAAGATTGCCTTCTAATTCTAATGTGTGTAAAGGATCTTGGTTTTTGGTTGTACAGTGAGTCCAGTCAGATGGACACACTTTGGAGAAGAAATCTACAGTGTCCTGACACTCAAGTTGAGTAGGTGCACAAAACACAATTGTCAATGTATTGAAGATAGGTCGTGAAGGTGTTGATTATCTAGGATGTAGATTTTAACTGGTGCTTTGTGAATCCAGATTAGAACTGGTCTGATAAATGCTGAGCTGGGTGTGTGGGTTAATTAGCATTTGGAGCACAGATTCCCCATCATGCAGTGCTCCCCTGCTTCTCTGATCCCAGAAGTCACTGCAGTCTCTGCTTCAGGCTTTCTGTTCTCCATCTCTCATGTAAATGAATGGTGATCTGGTTCCATCTCGAATGCAAATGAGACCTAGGGCAGTTGTTTCATTCTTGTCCCCCCTATCTGGAGGGTTTTAGGTGTGTCTCTCACTGCATCTTAATCAATTTCTGTTTAGGAAGAGGAGGGGAAGGGGGGGATTCTTTGTGAGTCAGACAGTCTGCATCTTGTGTCAGGGTTCCCCAAGAACATGGAGCTGAGAGAGAACAATATCATACAAAAGAATCCAGTGCTTTTTTTTTAGTTGCTATTGATTGGCTTGCACTTTCAGAGTTCTCTGTCACAGTTGTTTATATTGCAGTAATGCCCAAAAGCCCCATCTAAGATTGTTTCATGCTACTAGGTAGTATGCAAATCCATCTGTAGGTGTCCTTGCTCTAAAGAGTTAACAGTCACTCTTTAAAAGGTGTGGAAAGAGGGACATAAACATGGGGAAAATAGTGTTTAGGGCTATACCATGCACATTCCATATTAGTTTGTATCCTTTATGTATTTAGTTTCTTATTGTTTTGTTTTTTATTTGCCATTGTTTGCTTTGTTTCTTGAAAGACTTTAAAGTAAGATGTGGCACACAGACTTCTGGGACAACTGGGAAAATAGAAAAGCAAGTTGCATCTAGTTTTCTTCCTCATTCTACTTCACCTCGCAAAAATGGGATTTATGAAGAAAGCATTGGCTGTATCCTTAAAGTACATAAGATAAAGGCCAGTAATCATTGTCAAGAACTTAATATCCTTAAATGGCATAAAGCTTTTTGCAATCCTAACAGATCTCAAATAAATTTCCCAGGACTCAAAAATGCTGGCTTCAAATGCTCTCAGATTACAACAAACAAATACAAAGCATTAGCTAAAAAAAAAAAATAGGCTTCAATTATTCCTTCTGTTCTTTTTCTAACTGATTGTTTTGTTCATATAATGCTTATATGGCGTTGTTTTATATAACTTAAAGCAGATGACATTTGGTGAAAAAATTAGACAATGTATGACCTATATGCAGAAAAAGCTTCTAAGTAGCTTTTTAGTTTTCTTTTCTTATTGGTATGCAGTATTTTCATGAAAAACAGGATCTTTGCTTTTTAGGATTTCACTTTTGTTCCACCTGGTTATTCTTGATGAGGATCTTAGATCATAATCCTGAATTTGACATCTTAAGAGTTCCCATTATCACCAAGTGGAAGCTTTGCAGTGTTATGAAATACTATTAAAAATGCTCAAATTGTTCTCTCTCTTTGTAGAAGGTGCAGAAAAGGGAGGGGTTGCGAATGCTCTTAAAATTTTTGTGACATTTTGCACTCAGAAAGATAATCTGTTAATCTTACACTAGAGAGGAGAGGTACAGCCAGGCAGCCAGGGGTGGGGGGGTGTCAATGTGCAACCCTTTGGAGCTTGTTGGCCATATGAGGCAAGTGAAAAATACCATAGTGTTCCTGAAGACCTCTTGAAGATACTGAAAAGGCTCCCATTGGTTTCTGTTAACTTTCAGTGAAGCCCTACATGTTCATTTCCTTTTGGTAAAGCTCATCTTTAAGCCTACATCCATATCCTGTTAAAGATGCATATCAGAACAAAAAATTAATAGTGCTTCAATTCTAATTAATTATTTGGTAGATATACACTTACATATCTGTCAGGCTTAAAAAGCTTGTGCTTCAAGGGCTGCTTGCTTCCTATATTTTGCCTTCTACAACTCCATCAATGCTAATCCATGAATTCAAAGCCCCTTGGTATTCCTATAGAAGGGGCTTCTATAAATGCATGAGGTAGGTAAGCATGTAACAGAGCTCTTCTTTTCCAGCTTCATAGATTCCCTGTCTAATTTATCTATCTTCCTCCTACCATTCAGGTGGAACAGAATATTAACATAAGGTAATAAGACTAAAGCTTGCAAGAATTGTTATTTATTTTTGGAAATGGTTTGTCAACTGCAGACTAGTTAGGGAAGTTACTTCTGTGTGAACAGGTTTGGAGGGGGTTCTGGGGGGTTTTTTTGTTCTCTTTAAACATTAGTTGGCAATAAGGCTTAAAGCAAATCTTACAAAACAGAACTGTAGTATAAGCAAATTCTTAAAGAAAATAAGTACAATAATGGAAAACTCGATATGAATTAATGTGCCAATAAATCTTTTCCCTCTGAGTATTGCCTTACTCTGAGTAGCTTATTCAAAGTTAGTACAATCTAACACATGAAAGTATAGCAGAATCAAGTCTATTTGCATAAATTAACCACTTGAGACAATTTTTAAAATATTCACATATTGTAACTAACTGACTCTAAAAATAAAGATGCTGTACCATTTCTTGTTGACAGAGGTTACTGCCAGTCAAATGATCAGGTACAGTTACGTATTTAAAAGATGTGGAAAAACTGTTTTCACTGTTCAAAGTTAAGCTCAACATGCTCAAGAGTGAGAGGACAACAACTTTTTGTCCAGCCCAGTTAGTGTGTTGGTACACCATTATTCTTAGCTAGATAGAATGCTCTTGTCCCCTGTTTGTGAATGGACTACAAAGAGAATTGTCATGAACTAATGCATGTAAAAAAGTGATGGGCGTTTGTAGATGACACGGGGGTTTAATTCTCCCTAAATTGAAGTTTTTTATTTTTTTTAAAACATCACTTCAATTTAGGGTGAAGTAAACCCCCATGTTGTGTACACTTGTGTTGGAGCCCGATCCTTATCTGCCTTTCTCCAGCAGCAGGGAAGGGAGATCGAGCTGCTGGTGGGCAGAGCGGTCCCTAAGCTGCAGGGGGGTGGGTGGAAGGGGGCTAGTGGTTCCCTCCAAAGCAACACTTCCCCCCTCCCCCCACCAGGCAGCACCCTCCTGCAGGCACCTGGCTTGAGCAGTCCCAGGGACCACCACAGCTACGGAGGGTGCGTGCACAGCTCAGGCAGGTAGGCAGGCTCTGGGTGGGTGGAGATCAGGCTTGCTACTTTTTTTTTTCTCTCTCTTCTGTGCAGCCTGCCTTCCCGGGCTGCTGCCAGCCTGCCTGCACAGCTCCTGAGCCTAGTGCTTCCCTCTGTGGTTGTAAGGTAGGAAACTAAAACTCCTCAGAGGTGTTCTATTTTGCAGAACCCCAAAGTCATTTGCTGCAACCCAAAGTCATTTAAGGCACATTATGCTGCCAAATGTGCTACAGGAGTTGGAATTAATGTGCAATATGCTGCCGAATGTGCGAACAGCAATGCCATTAAAACATTGCAAAAGGCTTTTAACACACTTTTAATCCACTAAAAAATGTCATTTACAAACAGCGTATGTCTCTTGATAGGATTGACCTTAAAGTCACCCTAAAGCCCATATTCGTAGACTTTTGGCATTGTAAATCCCTTGCTTTAACCCCTGGCAGGAGGTCAGACCAATGCTGGAAGCTTGGTAAACTTTAAAATATGAGGTCTGCTCAAATCATAGTCCATCCCTTTTCCAGTTATTTATTTATTTAGTATAATTTAAGTTCACGCTTTCAGATCTTTTATCCCAGGAAGTCTACCAGCTGCAATGTCACAGTTTCTTTTTCCTGACTTTCAGCTGTGTGTCCTCCTTCCTTTCTCTCTGGCCCATAAAAAATGATAAGTCAGAAGAAGTAATTAGTAGTTTGTAGATGGATTCTGAAAAGGGCTCTGCTTTAAAAAGCAGAGGCCCAGTGTTGGATGGCTTAAGTTCAGAGTACAAATTACTTGGAAGGAATGTTTTAATAGGTAATAGATTGTCACAGTGTTGGCTGCTTTTATTCATATAATTATAATACTGCATCTGTAATAAATATCAGGAATAGATGACCTTTTCTGGCTGCAAGCTGAAACAGCCCACCCAGAGTCAGAGGTGGCCAGGTACTAGGACCTGACTGTAGCTGGTGCACATCCCTGTGGCAGCAAGGCAAGAGTGAGCACAGCTGAAGCTGCCTGCCACCAAATGCCCCTGAAGCTGTACCCCACAGGCCACATCCATTTTGTGGGCTGCAGGTTGCCAACCCCTTGTAAATAGGGTAGGGCAGCTCATATTGGTCAGATTGGTTGAACATGGCCTTAGCTAGGCTGGAAATACTTGAATCCACTTTATTAACATCTAAAACATTAACAGAAAAGACTTGTATTAGCATACAAGAAAAGCTGATAAAATATGAGTTCAAGTCAACTAAGGCAGCTGTAGAGGAGGTACAACTTTCCCCAAGAGGTATGTGCTCTTTCTAACTAAATATTTGACCAGCATATTTAATGAAGTCAGAATCATTAATTAATTAAATGTTGGAGAACAATGGTAAGTCTCTGGGTATGAACAGATGTCACTAACAGAAGTGGATCAGCCATGCTGGGATGAATCTCCCATTATCTCTTGGGAGCAGCTGAGCCTGATTCTCCAGGACAATACTTGAGGCACACCTCTGGGAAGTGGGGAATGCCAGGTTTCTCTGCTAGGAGACCCACACCCTAAGATGAATTCCCTAAGTGCATCTCCCTGCAAATGGGGAAACATGTGTAGGCACACTGGATCAGGACTCTTGAAGTCTGGGGTGATTGGACAGTACGCACTGTCCAAGCTCACCCACTTTAAAGGGAACACGTGTCCTCTGAGAAATAATGACACAAATCCATACCACTTACATTACAGTCAGAAATTTTGGCCATTTGGGGTATAAAGGGTGGATGGACATCTTTGTCCTGTGTAGTGCCATAAAGAATTTTATGGTGGCACAGAGGAGACATCTGCTTATACCCTCTGCTATGACTAGTACACAACATCCTGGATTCTCTTACTTCTGAAAGCTGTGGTCCACTCTGCTGGCTATGTTTACATCAACATCCTGTCCATGTATTCTTTGGTCCTATACATTAAAATGGAATGGACACATTTATTATTTTTGTTTTGAATACAAGTAGGCAACTTTAATTGCTACATTTATTATTGAAACTACAAAATATCTGGAAATGTCAAGCAAATAACTAAAAAAAAAAAAGGCAAAAATCTTGCTAGGAGCTTTTGGAGTTTCTATCTTCTGATCTACTTGCTTCTAAATAAGAGAAGTGGCTAGTCCCTCACTGATGCTCTATAATGATCATTTTCCCATTGCAAATTGCATATGCTGAACAAGTCTCTGAATCAATTGTACCACATCTATCATTACTTTCAGTATCAGAGCAACATTTTTGCTTACTGGGGTTTCTTCTCTGAAAGCCCTGGTTTCTCATGCTATTGTTGCAGGTGTCAAAAAAAGTTCATAAATATACCCACTAGCTCTGGTGCTCCAGTCACCTATACACTGGGCCATACTTGAACACAGACACAGCTCCTGTAGTGGCTTCTTCCTAACAAATAATCACCACAGACATTGCTAAGGATGTTGACATTGCTATGATTTCTTTGGCAAATTATCATTGTATTTGAGAGAAGAAACCCTGGTAAGGAGAAATCTGCTGTTAAAAGCAGTGATATAAGTGGTATATGCGATTCAGAAAGACTTGTGCCATTGCAAATCACAGCATATGCAATTTGCAATGTGAAAAAATGGTCACTCATTGAGAGCATCAATGATAAACTAGCCATTTTTATATTTCTCTTAATTAGTAGCAGGCATGTCAGTAGATTATTATTTAAGAATTTTCAGAAATATTTATTTTCACTGTGTGGTTATGAAACATGCCATAGACAATTGACAAATCGAATGGACAGTCTGAGGTATGTCCAATTAATTGCAAGTGCCTGTATTATGTCTCACCCTTCTATGCACTGGAATGTTTTCTATAACGTGACTTTTAGTGTTCAAATACAGCATGTGTTTTGTACAAATCTACATATTGCATTACATTTTTCAGTAGAATGCTTACACTGTAATTTGATTGTTGTCCTTGGATAATATCTAGTGGAAAGCAACACAACAGTTAACCATTGGGAGTCTTTGCTCAGAGGCACTAGTGGTGTACCAAAATAAAGGTAGGCGCACTACATTTTCAAATAGTGACAATACATCAATAAAGTATAGACACACATAAGATAGAAGGAACAATAACAGTAGCAAACTGTTTTGGAGGATATACATCCTTTGCATGGGATAGTTTCTCATTCATTGACCTTTTCAGTAACTTACTCATTTTCCATGTCTGATTTGCATCCAAGCTAATGTGTCATAGTCATCCACTACTTACAAGGTGGGGGATACAGGTATGGTGAGCTTAGGCTTATCGATCAGCCTTGGATTCTGCCTAGTCTCCCAATTATTTAAAGCATTATTTATTATTTAAAGTTGAGGCACTGCTCTTTGGTCCTCACATTCCAAAGGATAGAAGTATGAGTCACTATGCACTATTCTATTCTTGTGTTTCTTCATGGATGCTAGATCTGATAATAGCTGTTGAACAGAGCAGTTGGAGGTATTTCCTCTGGCAATGATGGATGCCAGAGAGGGTAATTAATAGGGGATAGATCCCTCTGGATATTAGGGCTGCATGAAGCTTTGGTAGCCAATTCAGCGGCTGAATCTCTGAATCCGAATCAAATCAGAAGACTCATTAAGCTGTCTGAATTAAACAGAAGCCTCTGAATTGATTTGGAGAGATCCAGGGGTGATTAAGAGATTCAGCCATAGGCAACACAGCCTTCCCTTGGACCTCGCTTAAAGTGAACCCACTTTATAATGTAGCAAATAAGGATAGGTTCCCAAGGCAGTGAGGGAGGGAGGGACTGAGGCTGGGACTGGGGGAGGGGTGCCATTCCTGGGGCTGCACTGCGCTCTGCCTGTCCCCCCGTACCTGGGCTCCACCGGCCCCCACTCATCCCAGCTCCTGGGCTGAGGTGGCATGCCGTGGTTCGGGCAGCTGGTATCAGCTGCTCCCAGGGCTGCTGCAGCAGTGGGAGGGCTCTGGGCAGTGCAGGACACAGTACAGCTTGTCCTCATTCACCTAGCCCCCACTGCAGTGGCCCTGGGACCGACTGGTGCCAGCTGCAAGAGGAACTGTCAGTGGGTGTGGGGGAGGAGCAGGGCATGCCTCTTGCTGCTCTGTACCCCCAAGAGGGCTGCAGGCTACGGGGCTCTGTCAGGCTTTTCCTGGGGATGCATCCCTCAGATCTGCATGTGGGATAACAGCAGGCTGCCACTGCAGGCTAGGGCACCAGGCTGATTTCTTCCTGGCTCTCAGCATTCCCACCCTGAGCACCAGGAACAGCCAGGTACCACCACTGGCCCCAGCCTGCAGTGGCAGCCTGCCATCATCCCGCATTCATAGGGGCACAGGGTTGTTCCCGGCACTTGGTGTGCGCACCCTATTTGTTAGGTCTGTCTGAAGCTTCAGCAGTCGATTCAGTGGATGAACCTCCAAATCTGAATTGGCTGAATCAAATTGAGACAGTGAATCAAATCACTGTCCCTCAAATCAGCTGAATCTGAATTGAATACTTGGTGCTTCTCACAGAAATACTAGATATATCCAGTTCAGGGCTCTCCCCCTAAAGCATCCACTCCTGGAACTATCAGGCAGAATATTGAACTAGATGGACCATTAATCTGACCCATAATGGCATCTCTTATGTTCTTATGTACATGCGAATTAGGACTATGCTTCAGGTGCCCCATGGTGGGACACATGGTTTCTGCTCTGTCCTGACTCCCTGGGTAGCCTCCCCTTTTTATCCTTCCTGCCATGCCTTAATACAATTCGTTAATGGGTCATAACCATTAATGGGTAATAAGAGAGATTCCCAGTTTGACATTGGTTAACTGGTAATGGGTAATAAGAGAGGTTCCTCCAGGTCCAAGTTTGAGCCTCTGTCTGCTTCTCAGCAAGCAGGTCTCTCCCAAGCCACGCTGCACCCAATCTTGTCCCTTAAGCATTAAGTGAGCCCTCTCAGCTGATCTATGTCCCCAGGGCAAACTATAACTTTAAGGCTATTCATGGTTTCCAGCCTTCCCTACAGCCACATAGCTGCCTTGCAGGTGTTAATGGTCATCACTTAGGTGGGGCACCTTGTTCCAAGCTTCTACTCTCTTGTCAGGGTCTTGGTCTTCCCAGCCTCCTCACTTTTCCTCTGGCTGTGCCCTTTACCTAGGACCTCTTCCCCAAACTTGGCTTGTGGGCTTCAGCTCCACTCCCTGTCCACCTTGGGCATTAGGCCTCTGGCCCTGTCTCTGCTTCCCTTGGGCTCTGGGCCCCGGCTGCTGCCTACCTACATTGTGAGCCCAACCCTTGGCAGGGTTCCAAAATATGACATGCCCCTTGAGTACCACTGCAGCTTGTTCCCTGCCCCTGGTAGGCTTCAGTGCCCCATGTGCCTCTTTGGAACTCTGTGACCTCTTCCTCCTCCTTCTCCCCTATTAGTCAAAACCCAATTCACCAGTAAGCCTCATGAAAACACAAACACCTGCACAGTAGCTTTATAACAAAATCCTCCCACACTGAGTCAATACCTCACAAGCTATAGGACCACCTTAGCTTTTCCTTTACAGTTCTCTGGGGCAGCTTGGCTTCCAGGCAATCCATCTCCTGTACCTATCTTGCTAAGGAACTCCTATATTTTATGCCCTTAGGGACAGACTGCTTGCCTAGCCCCAGGCACTGGCCTTAGAGTTTCATAGTTAGTAGGGTCAAAAGGGACCTGAGCAGATCACCAAGTCCAACCTCCTGCCATAGCAGGAAAGAGTACTGGGGTCAAACGACCCCAGCAAGGTAATTGTCCAGCCTTGTCTTAAAGACCCCCAAGGTAGGAGCCAGCACCACTTTGCTTGGAAGTTGGTTCCACATCCTAGTCGCCCTGACAGTGAAGTAGCGTCTCCTGATGTCTAATCTGAATTTACCCTCTGCCAGCTTGTGACCGTTATTTCTAGTCACTCCTCATAGTGCTGGGGGGAACAGGGATTCCCCAGTGCCTGCTGGTCCCCTCTGACTTGTTTGTAATAGGCCACTAGATCCCCCCTCAGCCTTCTCTTGTGGAGGCTGAACAGGTTCAGGTCCCATAGCTTCTTCTCATAGGGCCTGCCCTGCTGCCCCCAGGCCATGCGAGTGGCCCTCATCTGGACCCTCTCCATGTTATCTACATTCCTCTTGAAGTGTGGCACCCAGAACTGGATGCAGTACTCTACCTGCAGCCTGACCAGTGCTGCATAGAGGGGGAATATCACCTCCTTGAACCTGCCTGAGATGTATCTCTGGATGCATGACAAGGTGCAATTGGCCTTCCTGACTGCATCCCCACACTGCCGGCCTATGTTCATCCTGGCATCAATGATGACTCCAAGATCCTTTTCTGCCTCTGCACTGATGAGAAGGGAGTTCCCCAACCTGTAGGTATGGTGCTGGTTCTTCCTCCCCAGGTGCATCACCTTGCACTTCTTATCAGTGTTGCAACCCATCCTGTTTTCATCCACCCATCCCTGTAACCTATCTAGGTCCAATTGTAGCCTATTCCTCCCTTCCAGCATGCCCACATCCCCCCACGTGTTAGTGTTATCAGCAGATTTGGACAGGGTGCTTTTTACCCCCTCATCCAAGTCACTGATGAAGATGTTGAACAATGCGGGCCCTGAGGAACCCCACTGCCCACATCCCTCCAGGTTGAAAATGACCCATCCACTATCGCTCTCTGGGTGTGACCCTCCAGCCAGTTGGTGACCCATTTGACTGTGTAGGTGTCAATACCACAGTCCCCCAGTTTTTTTAATGAGAATGGGGTGAGAGACAGTGTTGAAGGCCTTCCAAAAGTCCAGAAAGACTATGTCCACTGCTACCCCTGCATCTAAGGATTTGGTGACCTGGTCCTAGAAGGCTACCAGGTTGGTTTGACAGGACCTGCCTCTAATGAACCCATGTTGGTTGCCCCTAAAGCATGATCTCCCCTGCTGGCTTCTCGTGGACATGTGCCAGAATGTGCCTCCTAAGCCCTGCTGCCTCCTATCAGGTTGCTCTCCAGCCACCCATAGGGGTTCCCACTTTAGGCCTAATGACCAGTTTGTTTTCTCCTGGTGGACTGGGCTCAGGAACATGCAGCCCTTCTCTTAAAATAACAAGAGCCTTCTGGCTCCCTGTTACAACATACTATAGGAAACTGTTGTCCTACCTCAAGGTTAAGTCAGCAGCAAATGAGAGTTAAAAATACAAAAGTTTGTTGTCACTTACTAATTAATTTCCCTTTTTTGTGTTATCCCATCCCAAGTCTTGAAAGCACATATATATATGAGAAGATAATTACCCCTTAGGCCAATACTGAGTATGTATCTGAGTTGGGCCAGAGTGTTGGGCAGCAAATTCCTTTCAGCTCTTGTATTTCATGCAAGACAGAATGGTTTTGTTTTTATTTTTGGCAGACTGCATGGGATGTACACATATCAGTTGTCTTCCTGGAATAGCATTTTACACAAAAACTTATTTCTCTTAGTTGGATATTTGGCAAAGTACAGAGCGAAGTATGATCCTTAATCTAATTACAGAAAAGAAAGGAAAATCTAAATTTTCTAGAAAGCGAATCCTGTCTTTGATTTCCTTTTACCGGTAAGCCTTGTGTTACTGTCTCCAGAGAGAGATTCTCTATCCCTTGCGAGATCTGCTTTAAAAAGTCCTTGTTGTTAGAGGTCATTATCATTTCAGGATAAAATGATATTGGCATTTTCCCAAAGGAGTCTTTTTCTCAGGGATGCCATCTGGAGGACATATACAAGGCTTTTTCTTATATAAAATGGCTATTGTCCCTTTATGATGTTTGGGAGCCTCTCCCGTCTTTCCTTTTCAAATCCACCATTTAAAACTCTGTGCTATTTTGCGTTCTCCCCAAACTGTCCTTTAATTTTTCATGTTCCCTGTACTTTACTATTAGGTTGCACCCACTTTCTGGAAACACCCTGCTTCTGTATCTTGTAAATCTCAGGCATGTGAGTTTGTACTGCAATGGATACTTAATATTTTAGAGGTTATGAAAATATGTTTTTACAATACTGTATCAAACTTGTTCTTGCTTAGTGGTCAACCCAGAATAGAGGACCTTTTACCACTGTCCTGATGCATATCCTTGGGGTTCTTAGCAAATCTTGCACATGGGAGATTCCCACTTCTCCACTGCCCTTCAGCAAGACTTGTTCTGACCAGCATCTTGACCAGATATTACAGCTCAGTGAAGGAGAATCCTGTGAACTCCTAGAATTCCCTGGGTTTTCAAAAAAAAAAAAGTCTTCCATCTTCATAGGAACATAATATCTGTTTCTGCCAAATGCCCTAAAATCATTGTTAGCATGGGGCAATCTGTAGGGTAAAAAGCCAAAACAGTTTTATTGCATGAGATGAAAAAGCATAGGGAAGAGTGTAAGTTTGGTGATGGATATATAGAAAATAAATGCCTTCCTGCTACCTTCTAGTCTGGAACATGTTAGAAGTGTTCTCTGTCTTTCATGCCACTAGAGTTGTATCAACTTGTGTGGTGAACCTCTATCCTCCTTGGTTCCAAAGTTGCCTCCCACATTGCCATCAACAGACTTTTCCTTAAATTCCCAGGCTCCTATGGTACTTCACCTTCTCTCTATTTGCTAAAATATTTTCTATCTCTGCTGAAGATCCCAGAGCTTCATCTGATACCTAATATGGAATCAGCTATTATTAAGCAGGAAGCCCTTAATCTTAAAAGGTAACACTAGTGTTAACCATAAACCAATCATTTGCTGATCACACATTTCATACTACAAGAACATACATTATAAAAATGAACAGAGCGTATCATTAGCTGTTCATAGAGATGAAACATGATAGTAATCTTCCAGTCTGGTGAGATACCCATGTGTGTGGGAATAACATCCACCAAAATGAACCACTGCAGTTTTGGGTATCTTGTGATAAATACTTTAAAAATGGGCAAGATGGACAGGATTGAAGTTTCACATCCACAAGCCTTTCATTGCAAAGGGTTATTTATTCACAGCCCTTCCCTGTAAGACATGGGAAATGCAAAGATACAGATAACCAACAGATAAGATCTGGTCTAGATGAAAAAAGTTAACACAGCTTCAGAGGGTAAATTTCAGGATTAATGAAGACAAACCAACATCCTAGTAGGAAATTAACCCATGCTTAACATGGGGAACAACCAATTAGGAGTTGATAGCTGTCCATAAAGCCAATAACCTATGAAAAACAGTCCAGATCCTTTGAAGCAAATGACACAGAAATGCAGGCCTCCCAATTAGCTTGGTCCTGTGCTGCCTAAGGAGATCAGTCGTGGCATCCTATGAATGAGAACAAATAACTTATTTGTCTTATTAACTAGTTTTGAATTATACATTTATTTGAATCATACATTTTGTGACTACATTCAGGCATACTCCATCCATCCATGCCATTAGACCACAGAAAACTCTGTGATGATGAAAACAATAATATGCATAAGTTTTAAGAATTTCGGACTGTTGTTGTGAGCAAGCTTGAAGAAATCTTTCTGATACTTATGAAGTTACAACAATACAAACATAATGGAATATTCTTGTAGTTATGCTGTGTAGATAGACCTGTCTGTATGTAATGCAAATATAAGGTGAGTGTCTCAGATGGTGTTAACTGGCATAGCTTCATTAAGTTCAGTTGAACTCTGACAGTTTGTACCAGATGACAACTTGGCTAGTAATGTTTGATGGTAGGGAAGGAAGTTGGAAAATGAACACCTATTTAAAAAAAAAAAATTAAAAAGCTTGTAGGATAGCAAATTATTTTTAAAACCTACTGGTAATTTATCTAGTTTGCACATATATTCTTAAAGAAGAAAGGATTTGTATGAGAGAAACTACTATATTTATGAACCTATTTTAATATCCAACAACTGTATTTATCAAAATAAGTAGTAGGGGTCTAGTGGGTAAGAACAGTGAAGATGGAATTGCTGAATGAAATCTGGTTCAGAAGCATATTTATCGAGTATGAAGGCGTATATGTATTTACATATACATTTTGGGTACCAGAAATGATTGATTGAGCTGACTAAATTGATTAATATCATTTGCATTTCTCAAATATTTATAGGTTGCATTTTTTCTTGAAATTATGATTGACATAATGCCATTTGTAATATTTCACAAAAGTGGCAACTCACATACAACTCGAATGAAAAAGACTGAAAAGGAGGTGCAAAATAATGGGTTGTTTCTGTGGCTCAGTGTTCAGTTTCTGCTAGGAAAGAGAAAGTGGTTGCCTCCTCAGGATTAGTTTCAATTGCCGCTGTTGCAAAACCCTATTTTAACTTGTATATTGTGTTTGCTTTAAAACGTTGGCTTGACTTGCTGTCCTTTTTACTTTGAATGGCCAGAAGAATATTTCTGCAAAATTTGAGAGGGGAAAAAACCTAGTCTTTTTTGTTTTTTTTTTTCCTTTTCTTGTTTTTTCTGTAAAGAATGGTTACTAAAAAATTCTGATAGGAGATTCTAAATGGTGTCAGAGGGTAATGAAGAAAGTTAGATAAGCTATTTGTTTCCCCCTTCACCTCCATTGAATATTCTTGAGAGCATGGCCCCTGGGGTGTATCTGAAAAAATGTAAGATGTTTGTACTTTAACAAAATTGTTAATAATTATTTTTGCAGATTACTAGAGCTCTCGTCTAATCCATTGGTGTTGATGGATTTTCTTTTGCTAACTTCAAGATGAACAAGATTAGGCACGATATATTTATATTTATAAATCTATTGCTTCATTTTCCTGATTGAAGGGAAAAATAAAGATGCTTATCATTATTTACAAAGTATTTTGCCAGCTCTGTAAGCTGCATGGCAAAGAGAAAATTTTAAAAACGTGATATATTTTAACTTTTTTAAAAGTTTGGCTAAATAATTCACTTACAACGGTTTGACTAGTTCTATTCAAGATGTTAGCCCATGTCTGTCTTTCTATCAACATTCATATTGTGAATCCTAATTTTTTTTAAATACTTTAATGTGATATATTTTTCTTGACCTTTCATTGCCAACTACCTTTAAGATGATAAAACAATTGAGATTCTCCTATATTTTTACTTATGTGAGAAGCAAGGATCTGTTAGAGTGATATCCATCTTTGATTGGACCAACTATATAATAGGGTTAAAGTTAGAAAAGCTTTTGATTGCAAGACTTTCTTCTTCAGGTCTGATCCCCAAGAGCCAGACACTATTTAGTGAAAAACAGCAATGGACTGGGGTGTGAGAAATTCCCAGTCATAACAGGCACACAAATAACAGAAAAAAAGAAGCTGATTACTGGGAGATCAAGGCCTATCAAAAGGGACAATGGTCATTCTCAGACTTCCTGGGTGGAAAGAATTCAGGAGTTGGATGAATTATAATGTGCCATAAACCTGATATCAGTGTTTAGTCCTTGATTCTTAGGGCCCCTCTATACTTGTATGTAAAGGCAAGATGGGATCTGATGCGTGATCCATCCAATCATGCCTTCTACCTTACCACATATACATGACAGGAGGTATGATTGTGGGAACATGAATCAAATCCCATCTTGCCTTATTACTGCTGCAGTGGGAGCCTGATCCTGAGTTTCTCTGCAATGGCAAGAAGCAAACTCCTACAGCTAGAAGGCTCCTCAGTTGACAGGGCTTCTAACCTCAAAGGTTCTCCAGTGGTCCCCATGGCAGGTCCTTCATGCACTTTCTGGTGCTCCAGCTATGGGGGTCCTCCATGCACCTCCACAGCTGCAAGATTGCAGCTGCAATAGTTTTCTAGCTTTGGGGGCACTACATGCACCCCCATGGCTGAGAGACCACATCAGTTTCCCTGTGGCTGGGAGCCCTGTCAGCTGATGGGGCTCTCTGCCACAGAGGCATTTGATCCTGTGCCTGGGAACCAGCATCAGTTGGTCACTCCCAGTCTCAGGGGTGCACCTGGACCCCCAGCTTGGAGCTCCAATCAGCTACTGGGGCTCCCAGCTACTGTGACCACTGGCCACACATGCAGTTAATGGTGTGATAGGAAACAGCTATACATTTATTCCATGTATTTTGTGGAATAACTTTGTAGCTTATTCCTCTCTTATCATGCCATTAATTGAGTGAACATGTGGTTGGATGACCGCTGAAGACTTGGTTAATTGTTTACACATGCATTAAGTATAGCATGTAGATGGAGCCATTGTGCCTAGCCAGCTTATGCATATTTGTTCCCAAGTTTAACCTTTCAAAAATGATACATAGATTTCCCTTGAGCATGAGGATAGTGAGGTCAGAGAAGGAGTGTTTTTTCTGTGAGAAACGCGCTTATAATGGTGTCTGTCTATCTGACCTTTTATATTTTTTTTCTGTGAATGTTCATTCTGGTGTATAGTTGCTGTTTAGTTTCACCCACATAGTTTCTGTGAGGACACCTGGTGCATTCCATCAGGTATATCACATTTTGGGAAAGGCATGTATAAGAGCTGTGGATTCTGATGGTTTTGTTATGGTGGGAAGGGGGACACTGTTGATAGTAGTGGCAGTGGAGATGTAGGTTAAGCTTGGTTCCTACATATGATGTACATAATCCAACTCACCAAGTGTCCTCATGGAAGCATCACCAAATTTCCAAGCCCTGCAGCTGAGTAACATGGCCCCATACATGGGACCTTGTGCATGTACAGAGCCTGATATGGTACAAAAAGACATGGAGCCAAAAGTTCGGGCAAAATGTCTTATTGCATTATAACTTAAAGAATGACTTGTTCATCCCAATTTGATACTCAGCATATCAACAAATTGTGATGGACCAACCACTTGTCTGGAGTGTCAAATTGCATTGAAAACTTTTCAGTGATGTGAATCCAATCTCATCACTGACTCAGTTTCACTATTACTTAGAACTCCTTGACTTGACGCATGAATTCGTTTGTTTTAACATTAGGTTGAGAAGCTCTTAAACTGCCTGAATTGCAGCAGAGAAAATAATTAAATGGGTAAAAAAAGGTATAGTAAAACAACGCGTTCATGAAAACTATGAGGCAGCTGCTATCATATAGAGTATTCAATACTTAAAATGCATGTAAACTAAAGCAGTTACCATTCCGGGTGAACTGCAGCTGTTTCATGCAAGAAGATATTTCCTCTCAGGCATCGATTTCCAGCTGATTTTTTTCCTCAAAATTAATCTTGCTCATAGGTATAGTACAAGCAATATTGACCTTTGAGCCAGAGCTGTCAGCAGTTCTGTGCAAAAACATGATCTTTTTTTTTTTCCCCTGTAACAGTGAACCAATGCTGGAATGATGGCAACAATTCTAGTTACTTTCAGCAAATGTTCTACCTATCAGTTACTTTCATGGTTTTCCTTTAATATTTTGCAGTTGAATTTAACACTTGACTATGGTCTTTTATCTATTTACTTATTTAATTTCAAGTTTTTGGTGAAATAACATGAACCATAACAATTCACAAAATTTATTTTCCATGTTTTCTTTTTTATTACGTTTGATAGCTATGCATAGATAAATAAAAAAGATTTCCAACGAATCCAAGCAACAACTCTCATTATTTTATCAGCATTTTGGGTTTGTTTGTTTGTTTGTTTTTTAATAATAGATTAGCAGATCTCAGGCTTCACGTGGAAAAAAGATGCACTTGTTTTAAGGAAATGTCTCTATCAAAGTCTGAGGAAAATAATATTTTATTAGGATTCTTACATTAAGACCATTTAAAACTTTCAATTGAAAAAAATCCACTGTTTTTGGTAGATCTCTCAAATCTTTATGGTTTCACCATGACTGTAGAACTTATAAAGAGTCCACTTTCTGGGTTTTTGAGATGTTTTAGTTCATTCAGATTTGGCCAAATAATATGGTATTTGAAAAGCATCATCTTTTATTGCTTTCTACATCTTGTTTTTTGTTTTGCTGCCCAAAGCAGCCAACATACCATGCCAGTGTGCTCTCCTAGCATATTGTCACACAATTAAGCCTCTGGGCAAGACCCATATTAAAATAACTAACTAAAATAAATAAATAAATACAAACACCTTTACTTTTATCATAGTAGGCTTTGATTTATGGATTCAGATGATTATAAATAAAGAACTCTTTGATTTTACAGATTGGTGATAACTCAGAACTTTTTATAGCTCTTATGATGAAGGAAGGAATGATGAAGTGAGCTGAGAATAAATAAAAAATTCTTTGTTATTCCTTCATGTAAGTTAACTTGTAATAGTTCTACTTCAGTAGAAATCAAATAACACTTCACTATAACTAGTATAGATTCTACTGACGTATGTAAACCAGATATCTAAAGCTATATTACTTTACTCTTAAATGTGAATGAATGTGTCCATTGTGATTTGATATTTTCCCTGACCCACTATGGGTCAGGGAGGCCCGGGTGAGGGAGATTCCTTGCCCTCCATCGAAGCTGACCTCGTGAAGGAAGACCTTGACAAGCTGGATACCTTCAAGTCAGCCAGCCGTGATGGGTTACACCCAAGGGTACTCAGGGAGATGGCGAGCATCATAGCTCAGCCCCTGGCATGGATCTTTGAGAGTTCATGGCTCTCTGGTGAAGTGCCCGATGACTGGAAGAGGGCCAATGTCATGCCTATCTTCAAGAAAGGGAGGAAAGTAGATCCAGAAAACTACAGGCTCATCAGCCTGACCTCTATCCTAGGGAATATCTTGGAAAAGATTATCAAGGAGGCCATCCTTAACAGACTAGCTGAAGGTAATATCCTGAGGGATACCCAGCATGGGTTTGTTGCGGGTAGGTCTTGCTTGACCAATCTTATTGCCTTATATGACCAGGTGACCTATCACCTGGATAAAGGTGAAGAGATCAACATCATATACCTCGACTTTAAACAAGCCTTCGATCTGGTATCCCATGATCACCTCTTGGTTAAACTGGCTAACTGCGGCTTTGACGTCACCACGATCCACTGGCTGGGGAACTGGCTCTGCAGTAGGACCCAGAGGGTGGTGGTTGACCAAGCCAATTGTCTTGGTGTGCTGTGACCAGTGCGGTCCCACAAGGCTCTCTCCTAGGGCCTATACTGTTTAACATCTACATCAATGATGTGGACATTGGTGTCAGAAGTGGACTGGCCGAGTTTGATGATGACACCAAACTCTGGGGTAAAGCATCCACACCTGAGGACAGAAGGGTGATCCAGGTGGATCTGGACAGACTCATGAAATGGGTGGATGAGAACCTGATTGTGTTCAACACCGAAAAATGCAAGGTTCTCCACCTCGGGAGGAAAAACCTGCAGCATGCATATAGGCTCAGTAGTGCTACTCTGGTTAGTACTACAGATGAAAGGGACTTGGGGGTCAGGGTTAACCACAAGATGAACATAAGCCTTCAGTGGATGCTGTGGCTAGTAAAGTGAGCAAAATACTGGCTTGCATCCATAGATGCTTCTCAAGCAGATCCCGGGACGTCATTCTCCCATTGTACTTGGCCTTGGTGAGGCCGCAGCTGGAGTACTGCGTCCAGTTTTGGGCTCTGCAATTCAAAAAGAATGTGGAGAAGCTCAAAAGGGTGCAGAGGAGAGCCATGTGCATGATCAGAGGGCAGGAAAACAGACCTTATGATGAGAGGCTGAGAGCCATGGGGCTATTTATCCTGGAAAAGTACAGCCTCAGGAGTGATCTGGTGACCACCTATAAGCTTATCGGGGTGCTCATCAGGATATGGGGGAATGACTGTTCACCAGAACCTCCCAAGGGATGACAAGATCGAATGGTCACAAACTCCACTGTGACCGGTTCAGGCTGGACATAAGAAAGAACTTCTTCACTGTCCGAGCTTCCAAGGTTTGGAACAGACTGCCACCTGAGGCGGTTCAAGCGCCCACTTTGAAGGCCTTCAAAACACATGTGGATGCTTATCTTGCTGGGATCCTATGATCCCTGCTCACTTTCTGCCCCTGGGGCGTGGGGCTGGACTTCATGATCCTCTGGGGTCCCTTCCAGCCCAAATGTCTATGAAATCTGATGCACTTAAATTAAATTAAATGTATAATCATTATTATATGAAAATCTTTGCACACTTATTAGTAAAGGAGAGTCAAATTTCAATTAGAAAAATCATAGGATAGCCTTTATGCAAGGTTTTCACATTTTACACTTTGTAGTGATATAGTAAAAAAAACTAATGAACTGGCCAGATGTCAAAGTATAAACAGTCACTGTTTTAATAAATACATTTGGAGATATCTTTCCCTCTTTCCTGGAACTATAGGAATGATTATTAGAAATGGTTATGAGCTTGGACTTAGTACTTGTGGTTTAGTAGTGTCCATAGTTCAAATGTGTAAAATCCTGTTTCAAATAACTATCTTGCAATCTTGCATATACCATAGATACCTGTTAATTCTCTTAGAAACTTATCTCATAATATTTTTTCTGATTTTTGTAATACATGGTTTTTTTTCTAGTTTTTTCCTATCAGATATGTACAAGAAATCATCATTAGTAGTCCCTCAATATAAGGATAGCAGTATTCCAGTCAACAGGGAAGTCATCAGTGGGGATCCAGGTTTTCTGTTTCCCATGGAAAAATGTGGAAAAAACATGGTTTTTTTTTTATTTTAATGGAAAAACATGCAAAATTTTTCCTTTGCAAAGAGCCCTTTGCTGCAGGGCCCCTAGTAGGGACTGGGATGGGGCCACAGGTGGCTCATCTGAAGGCAGGGAGAGCCAGCTCTCTGCCATCATGCTTGCTTCCCTGGGTGGGCAGGGGGGACTCTTCCCTCCCAGATCTGTAATAGATCAGGGATGGGTCTGTGGCAGGCTGCCCACTATAGGCACAGGCTCTCTGCCCTGTTGCCATTGTCCAGGGCCTCTGTGGCTTGGCAGGAGGGACCCAGTACAGCAGGGCAGAGTGGGGCTGGGCAGGAAAGTTCCTTGCCACTGAGAACTCTATGCTGCCCTGGCAATGCACACCTTGCCCACTCTGCAGCAACAAGCGGCACAACCCTGTGCTACTGCCCTTGCTGTTAGCAGGTATGTAGGGGATGCTTTGCTAGGGGGGGCTCGCAGTGGCAAAGAGTTTTCCTACCTGGTGCTGCTCTGCCCTGCCATTCTGGGTCCCACCTGTTGGGCTGCAGAGGCCTCAGGGGAGGACAGCAGGGTGCGGAGCCTAAGACTGCAGCAGGCGGCCTGCACCCCCCACTGCCTTTGCCTCACACACATCTGAGGGCGTGGGTCCCATCTGCCCCCCAGTGGGATTGCATGCAGTGGTGGGGAGCTGGACCCCCTGCCCAAGCCTGCAATGAGCAGCCTACGCCCCCCTCCCCCATGAGCTCTGCTCTGGCTGTGTTGCTCACAGGGAAGGAGGGGGGAAGCCGGGCTCCGCACTCCTCTATGCTGCAGCAGCTGCCACTTGGGTGCTGCTGCAGGGGCACAAGGGCCTGTGGACCCAGATCTTTGGCTGCATAGCCCTGGCAACTTAGGGCCCCCTCTGGCATGGCTGGGGGAGTAGGGGACTGTGGGTTGGGGACAGGGGGCACCAGCAATTCTAGAGGTTGTGGCTTGGGAGTGGGGGACCTGGACCTGTGTTCTTAGAGCTAAGGGTGCAGGGGGAGCTCTGATTTTCTATGATAAACCCAAAACCAAATACAAAATTTATAGGTACCATATTTCACGGTGTGCAAGTTGACGTGGTATATAAGTCAAACCCATTTTTCTGATTCATAAAGTTAGGATTCTCAAAAATCTAGTGTATAAGTCAACCTAACTTTTTGGATCAGAAATATGGGGTCAACTTATACTGGCCCCCGTGCCTACTCAATGCAGACAGGACACCTTGCGGGGGAGGGGGGAATGGACACATACAAGACCAGCACCACCGGATGGGCTGGGGCTGGGCTTGGTGCTCAGGTGGCACAGCCCAGACTGTGCCACTCTCATGGGCTGGGACTGAGCTCAGTGCTTGCATCAGCTGGTCCTGGACTTGGTGTTCAGCTGCTGTGGCCCAGGCAGTGCCACTTGCAGGGGCTGGGGCCATTGCAGTACTGGTGATGTTTGCTCGAGCCAGAACTCTGGCTTTCACTCTTCTTTTCCTCTAATATATATGTTGGATTGTTTAAAGACATGGTTTATGGTATTGCTCCAAAGTTTGGTTTTAGTACTGACTTGTATACAAGTTGTGTGCACGTGTGTGAGAGAGACAGAGAGAGAACAGCTTTATTTCCAGATTCCATTTTTTCCCATTTAGTCTTTAAAGTTTAAAACACTATTTGTAAAAACACCTTCAAATATTTTTTTTATGGTGTTATCTAGAGTAGCAGCCAAAAAATTGTGAAGATGTGGCTCATCTCACCTCAAATCAACTCAGCCTCAGCTCCCTTACTGTGGGTTCCCCCACTGCACCACTCTTCATTGGAGTCTAGTCCTTCAGCACCATGAGCTGCACTAAACTCTACCACTCTGAGGCAGGGGAAGCAAAAGTCAGAAGAAGAAAGGTGAGACCTGAACACCCAGCTGATCAGATAAGGACAACAGCAGCCAGGTGGGAGTTAAGGGGCCATATATTAACTCCTAGTGGGCCACATGCAGCCCACAGGCCACCAGTAGGATAGAACTGGCTTAAAAGATTCCAGGGATATAATCCTTCCTTCCTATTTAGTGAATAACTATGACTTAAGTGTCTGGCATCTCATCCTTGTGAGAGTTAACACTGCTCCCTTTTTGTAAGTAAGTCAGGGTAGCTTGAAGTTGGCAAAATGTATATGGGTTCAGTGAAAAGGGCATATACACATGGAATCAACTCCCTGCAGTTGGTAAAAATTACACTCTCTCTCCTACCTGACCTCAGAAGTTTCCAACTGGCATAAAACTTTTGTAGTTCTGGATTTCAAATGGTTTTGAATTAGCACAGCAGAGAACACAAGCTTTAGAAATATAAAAATAATTTTGACCACTTTTCAAAACTACTTACAAAAAAAAGGATACAGCCACTTAAAAAAAAAAAAAAAGCCTCGATTGGCATATGTATTTACTCCTGTTGCAGCTTGTGAAATTCCAATCCCTGTTACTTTCATTATAGGTCTGCGTCTGTGTTTACATATAATTTCTTCATCTTTCACTCATCCACATAATATATGTATCCCAAGAGACATCTGAGCTGTTGCAGGGAAGTGTGGCAATTAGAAGAAATGGTTAACATAAGTGAAGATTGAGAGTTACAGCTTAAACAGTATGCATTATATATATCCCTTTTAAAGAGTATAGGAGATTTTTAAGCTCTGTGAGAGCACAAATATTGCTCTTGACTACCATATACTATTCCTTTTATGAAATGAGACAGTTTTCACAATAAAGTTTAGTATATTTATATACTTTCATTGATGGATGACTTGTCATGTGGATACAAATATTTCCTGTCCTGTGAGATGTAACTTAAGGCATGAACAAGGCTTTTATCCCCCTGTCCATACTGGGACACTTGACATATCCCTATAGTGTAAAATCCCACAAGATTTCCCTCTCAACAGTGTTTGACTGAGGGACTTGGTGGTTCAGTCATGTTTTCATGTTTCTCCAGCTGCTGACAGATATGCTGAACTACATGCTCTTGCTTTGTTCCTAACATGACCCAAACACTTCTATCTTCTTTTTAAGATAACTTTAGAGATTGGAGGTTCTTGAGATTGCTGACAATCTTGCTGTTTGTTATAAAATCATTCCTTTAATTCATAGCTTTTCCTGTATGCATAAGCAATAAGAGCATTTGGATGGAGGTCTGTAGTTTTGTATTTCCAGATTTCACGTCCATATGTTTGGATGGAAATAATATGCAAGTTGAAGATGCATAACTTGATCTTTAAATTGTAGGTATAATCTTTTTTATGTTGACTAATGCAGGTGCTGCCTTGCCAATTCATGACATTATTTCCCCACTGCTGCCAAATCATATAAAGTGACTTGCTTCTTGTATGCCTTTGCCTTTTAAAATACAACATATGTTGAGAGTTTTGGGGGATCTAATTAAATCTGTTTTTTAATTAATAAGAAATTAGTAATTCAATTTTATGGTTATTGCTTTGGTATTCTCTTTAGTGATAATCCCTGAGGTGAGAAATGGTCAATACATAATCTTCAGAATTGAAATTTAGCTCTGTTTAATCTCAAACAACTTCTCATTTTTCTGTGTAGCTTGCTACCGTAGTGAAAAGCAAAAGCCAAAGTTACCCATCATTGTAAGGAATGAAACATTTTGCATGTTGTTGGAGTTATATAACTCACTATTCTTTGGTGTATGACTGTAATGATATTTTATTATTTTTCCATAAACTTGTTTTGGATATCTGGCTAGTAGGAGAGGAAATGGAAACATTAAAAAGGAATACAGAGAACATAGAATGAAAACACCAAAAAATCGGACTTGTTATCAGCATCAGCAAGATTAATATATGGTTACATCCAGAAATAAATCTCAAGGTCACAGGCAGGTAAGGATAGGGAATGACAATGTGGAAAAAGTAGAGAGATTTAAATATTTAGGAACAATAATCATGGAAGACAATCACATATCTGAAGAAATCAAGGCAAAATTTAAGTGCTAATACATGGCTGTTGAGCCTGGATAAAATAATGGTGACAAAGAAAATCTCAAGAAACCTTAAAATCCATCTTTATAGTACAATTTTTCAACCTGTCCTTTTATACAGATGATAATCCTGGCCATTGACAAAGGCAAATGGAAAAAAACAAACTGCCAAGTATTCGAAAACAAAGCAATAAGGAAAATTACTTGGTTCAGTATAAGAAAATATTGTATGGAAAAGAAGAAATAATCAAAACTTTGTGGAACTTTTACTAAAGATCTGGTGTCTTGAGTAAGATAACACAGAAAATTAAATGGGTAGGGCATATTGCAAGAAGAAATGAGAGAAGGCATGAGAGGCAGATTTGGGAAGCTGAGGTAGAAGGTATCATACCTTGAGTTAGACCAAGGCAACAAAGAGAAGATGACATAAATGATCTGGAAGGGATAGGTGAAGTTGCAGCAAGGTGGAAGGATATTGTTCAAGATGCAAGGAGTTGGAAAGCTGTTGTTAAAGTGGTCATAGGACCTCAAGGCCTTTGAGACAAGAGAGGAGGAGGCTTTTCTTGGTCTGACACCCTACTAAAAAGTTTACAGATTCACTTTTTATTTATATCTTTCACTTCTTTGTCTGTGACTTGATGTTATGTCTAATTTGAGCCTTTCATTTTTTCTGTTAAAGTTGCTAGTTTTTGTTTTTTGATTTTGGTTTTAGGTTTTTTTTAAGGCATTGGTCTGTTTAGTAGCACTTGAAACTGTTCTATCAGTTGATCTTTTTCTGTTTTTGTTGTTAATTTTTCCTCCTTTCAGTGACAAGCCATCTGCCTGGTAAAATCTCACTTTTAGGGACAGAGCTGAGAAGAAATAATGTTGTTTTTTCACTGTAATAATATCTATGCATTCCATCTTGCCTTTCTGTATACTGCTCTGGTCTTTTTTATGGAGATATTTCTTGCAATTTCTGTTTCTGAAAATGTTTTCTGGAGCTGATGTTACTTTATCTTGTTTCCTTTCTTTTACACAGTTCCATGTATCCAGGCTTGAGCTGGCTGCCAGATGGACAAACCTGCATTTGTTGTAGTATTTATAATATTTTTTTTCAGAGCAAAGACTAAGAACTATTAATGTTGATATTTTTTGTGAGTCAAAGTCTACTCCTATCTAAAATCTATTACTTGGTTCAGTTTGAAGTTACTGATTTAATGTCTTAGTTATTAGGCTTTTGCTGTCAATCTATGTGGAGATAGTATATGACCAAGTATAAGCCCTAGCACCAGGAACATTATAACTTTAATTTCTCAAATGAAAATGACAAAAGAGAGAGCAGAGAATAAAAGGTTAAAATTTATCATTCTAATTCTTGACCTTGTAAATCTTCTGTTGCCATACAGATATTGTGCGTTTGGTACCTTTGATCAGAATTGGCAAGGAATTTTGGGATTGATCATGCTTATTGCTTTCATTTTTAATATTTTTTTTGTCAGGGGCTGTCCATCTGTATTTGCTACTCTAAGGTTTTTGTGATTACATGATTTTGAGAGGCTATTGGCAATAAAGGGATCCTTAAAAGTATTCGTAAACATGCATGTATAAAAATGCTGTATGTTGGAGAAAAATATAAGGCATATACTCTGGACTTTCCTTAGTCTTTCTGTAACATATAAATCTATAAAAAAAAAATCCTTTAAAAAAACTCTTCTCATCTTCCATTTATGTTTAAATGCCTTTAAAAAAAAAAGGAAGAAAATAAGTTGTTGGAGACGCTGATAGCAGCATAACAGTAGACAGATGCAGTGAAAAAAAATTAGCTTGAAGCTTGAGTCACGCATTGCAGCTAAGTGCATTGCCAGGAATCCTTGAAATGATTATAGAACCCACAAGCGTAAGTGACAGTATGATTGTGAGGGTTGAGATAACAGTTCTAGGTCCATAAAAAATTTGCCCAAAGATGTGCTTGTGCATCTGTTATGTGTCATGTTCGGTGTCATTTATAATGCTTTCAGAGATATTTACAGTTAGAAGGTGAATATTCATATCAAATATGGTAAAGAAATTTAAAAATAGGTTTGTACAGTTTCAGAGGGAGTCTAGGATGTGTTCATTATGCAGTGCTTTTTTTGGGTAAATTACAGTTAATCATCCTTGGAGCATGTGTTGCATATTTGCTAAATGAGACAAATATTTTATATGGTGAAATGTCCAGTAAGGTTAACTTGGCTATTAGAATGGGTGGGGGCAAGTTTCTGCTTCTGAATTTTTATATATTAATAGTCTATTTTACTGGCAAAGAACTCAGTATTATTTTCTTCATTTAGGACCTGATTTTCTTCTTTTTCTTTTTCCCCCTCTACCATTACAGGAAAACTTTACCTAGTATATCCTATGATCTGAAGCATGTTTAGACTATTGGAAGTGAGTACAGCTGTGAAACAATTAACTTCAAACTGAAATCAACATCCCCTTTATTGCTATTGTCTACTTTTTGATCTTTCTGGTAGCCTAAATATTCTGGTTTTGGTGTATCCAGTCTCCATGCAGCTATGACCTCAGGGTAGAGAGAAGCAATGATAATTTTAAACCCACTGAATTTTCAGATCGTACAACTTTTTCCTGAGAGTATTTAAGAGAAAAAAATCTTTCACTGTAACACTATTTACAGTAACTTCACTGTGTAGAAAGCTACAGATTTATTTTTATTCATACAGATATCATGGGACATTGATCCTTTCAAATAAATATGCATTGCCTACAAAATCCTGTGTCTTTTACCAGTTTGCTTACCTGAATCCATCTATTTGGCACTTACATAGTACCCGTCCGGATGATTGGCAAGTAAACCCCGACTGTACTTTTTCCTATTAAGCAAAACTTTTTAGTCAGATCATACAATTATTCTCATTATATTAGAACAAGAACTGTGTGTATTCTAAATAACCGTTCAGCTTCATACCATAAAACAACTAAGTCCATACAAGTGCCAACACTTCTGTTAAAATTTTACCCCAATGTTTCCCTTGGATCAAGGGAACCAGTGAATTGAGAGAGAGAATGCTTGAGACAGGAGTTTCCCCTCTACTAATGTAGGTTTATTCAGCAGACTGAACACGATCTTAGACTAAGACTGCACTAGTTACCTTGCAAGTGAATCTTGCTTTCTATTCTGTTGATCAGAAAATTTAGAGTCTTACTAGGATATTCAGTGACATATTCCAGTAATTCAGTAATCCAGTAGTCCATTAGTCCTTTTAATCCAAAAACCTTGGTCCCAAACTATTGTATACCTTTTTGTTTTCTACATATTCATCACTTTTACTTACTCTTACTACTACTGGCTACTTACAGATTAACACACCCATACATGCATGGCTTTTTCATCACATACCCTTCTTATCACACATCTCTCTCTGTCCATTCTTCTCCCATTATTATTATCAATTCTGATGCTTTTACAGAATTTGTAGCTGCTTGCTCAGCTTTAACCAGATAGCGACCTTCTCATCAGCTCAGTTGCTGTGCAACAGCTCACAGAAGTGGACACTCAGATTTTATGGTTCAAAAAAATCTGAAATGATGCTTCATTTGATTAAAATCCACATTGACTGCAGTAAAAATTATTTTTTCTTATGTGGTGGTAATTGCAAAAAAGAATGTGGTTCAGATTAAGATAACTTGGAAACTGGTCAGAACCAGAATGCCAAGGTTGGAGTAAAAAATGTTTCCCTAAACTTTTATGGTATAGTCTGGAGGTTTTTCATAGATGAGTTGTACTATTTTTCCTTGAAATACTTATAGGAACACTAACTGTAATTGGGTGTTTTAGGCCTTTAGTCTCCTCTCCTCTCCTTTCCTCTCTGCTCCACTCCACTCCTCTTCAGCTTTTGCTTAAGAATTATTTAAATATATTTTTGCCAGATGTGAAAAATTGTGCCAAGCAGTAATGATAGTTTAATGAGCTCCTGGGTCACCCTACAGCCATGCTACTATCTCAGGTTCTTTAGTTAGTCCTTGTTCTTCTGACAGTCCTTGTTCTCTGAATGCATCTGTCAGACATCCCCAATACACAGCCGGACACTGGCACCAGCCTTGTGGTCCTCAAATTATTTCCATGCACCTTGGCATCAGTTACCAAATTAACCCCTTTTTTCCCCGCTCTTTCAGTGTTCTTCCCTGCAACCCATCCACATTTCTTTCTCCTGCTAAGATTTACAGCAGGAGAGCGATACACCATTTGACAAAATAAAATTTTTAGGCAGGGCTATTAGGAATTTTGCTGTTAAAAAACCTAACACAATGGGTATATCATTATTTTAATTGGTTAAAGCCTGTGTGTAAATAAGTCACTGTATTCTGAACAAGCTCCAGGTGATGAAATTGTCCTACTGGAAGAGCTATTAAAAGAAAAATAAGAGTGGTAGAAGATTATGGTCCCTGGGGATTCTGTTACTGTAGCAAGTCATCCCTGGAAAATTAGAAGGGCAGCCTGAAAAACTAGGAGAAAGCACTGTGATCCTATTTCCAAAACATGGTTTTCCATGAAGAGGGCATGCTTGAAAGTTTTAATATGACTTGTTTCCTCTGAACATTTCACCTTAACAAGTGGAGACATGAAAGAGATGCCCCTTGGATCCTTGACCTCTGCCCACTAACAATACTTCTTTCTTCCCCGTTTTGAGTATGAGCTGGAAATTGCCCATTGAACAATATCATTTAAGCTTTTTACAATAGCAGCAAAGTGTCTGAACTAAAAAGGGCAGGAAATACTATTGCTTGTCCTCAGCATACTGATGAGAGATACATCTTGTACAGAGAAATGAGCTTGATCTTATCTGCATGCATGCTAAATTGCATAAGAAATAAGCTGGATCTTTGATGAATTTTGTGCTTGTATTATACAATTACCTGCTTCCTTTAAGTGCCAACAGAAGGTTTCCTAGCATGATAGTCTTTTAAGAGATGTTATGTCACCTACCCCAACATTCCTACTCTCAAATTTCAGATAAGTATCTGAATATATGAGGTTTCAGCCTTTAATAAACCAAGTGCTCTTAACTTTCCCAGAAGCTGAGAAGTGTGGGTTCTTAGGGTGAAAGGTCATCAGTCCTCACATGATAATAGGAGCAAAACTATTTATACCTTGCCATTTCTGTCCACTTGTACAGTGTTTTACCTACAGTTTGCAATTCTGTGGGGATAGAATTCAAGCCTTGCTATTAACTGTTCTCCGAAGTATGAGCTCTCATTACACGGAATGTCTCTCTAACTGTTATGGTTTAATGATAATGTTGAAAATGCTAATTGAATCAGGGTTGCCAAAATGAATTTCCAGACAGCCTAAAAATAAAGCTTTAGAAGGCGAGTCCCACAACAAGAGCCCCACATGTTGTGCTATCCCAATGTCATGAAACAGGGCATTTTTCCAAAGTTCAACAAATTTAGGTTTTCTGTGCAAAATGTAATTTGCCAAAGCCAAATAACTCCTGCAGTTCCATCCCCACTCCTGGCCTTTCCTGCTTGGACTTACCTGCAGCTTGCCTCTTCCTTGTAGTTATCCCCCACTAAAAGTAAGGTGGAATTAACTGGTTACTCTGTATGCTTTCTGTCTGGTTCCATGGAGTCAAAGCTGAAATCCAGATTACAGTTTAAGCAGTAGTAAAAAGGAGCCAGAATTGCAGGCTCATGATGTTGGCAAGCCTGGAGGACAGTGGATCACCCATGGTTTTGGGATCTGGGAAGCTGAGCTTCTGAAATCTGTTATAAGCAACCTGTTCCCTGGCAAACAATGGTGATAGGGGAGGTGAAGGCAGCTCTGAGCCATACCAAAGAAGCCAAGGCCTAGAAGCCACAGCCAACTACGTCTGAAAAGCATTCCAAGAAAAAAAATCTAAGCAAAATTAAATAAAATAATCCACAGTGTTTCTTGATGAGTATTTTCTACTGAAACAAAGTCATGTTGGGGAAAGAAATTGGACAAAAGACTGTTTTTTAACAATAGAATAACTTCTTGGTGGTGTAAGATCTACTTTTTTTCAGTGAAAATGTCCATTATACAGAAGAAAACACAAGTTTTTGGATGTTTCTTGGAAGGTTAAATTCTATAGTCAAAAACAGGTTCAATGCAAGAATAAAACCATTAAAATTCCTCTCTTCACATTCTATTTTACTTTAGTCAGACAGTTTTAACATGCTACACTTTAAGGGAGGACTGTTTTGTTTTTACTATTGGGGCTAATTATTAACTTTTGAAGAGTTCATGCTGTTTAAATCTCCCCATTTGAATTTTGGTCATCACAGTCCTATCTTTTTGGGACTATCTAGGTCAAAAAGCCATTCTCCAGAATCACATATGTATACTTTCCAAACATGTCATGGACAGGAAACTAATTTTCATCAAAATATGCAAAAATTTATTCCCCTCATTAGTTACAGCCTGCTTTATTGTGCCAAGTATTGCCAACACCACTGTTCTGACCTACCAACTGTTTGTTGTTCAGTGCTGCCTCTTTAGCCCTTCTGTTATCTGTTCCTCCATTATTCCTGGTTTACTATCTCTACCAGGCATTAACTCTATTGACTTACCTTTCCCATCAAACACACATGCACCTTGGCAACTTACGGCGTTCCAGCAGCAGAGTCCTTATCTGTAGAATTTTGTCTGGTCTAATATGCTGAGACTTACCTCCACATTGTGAAACACAGGAAGTTCCTCAGAGGCAGCTACTGTTTCTGAGATTCAGATGTTTAAGTTGGGCTGAAATATTCATTTTCCCTCATCTACTCTCCCCTTCTGGACTGTAGAATTATTAATAAAACTTTAGACTACTAAGAAGCAGAGAAGAGAACTGCAGCACCTGCTGGAATTTGTACATTTGCTTTGGGTTGCCATAGGACAGTCGAAAGCAGGGATGGGCAACATATAGCCCACAGGAGGGTGCCCATCAATTGATTGCATCTGGCCTGCAGCTGCCCCTGTGGTACTCTACATGGGTTACAATTACAAACCCTTTTCAGCCACTGATACAATTATTTACAAATATTTAATTATATACAGAATAAGATACAAATAAGGTAGATACAAATGACAAACTGCTACCAAAATAATTCTATATACAGTATACAAAAGAAGCACTGGTGGTACAAAGATAGTAACTTGGGTGCCTATGGGGTTAACAAACTGATAACCTCTCAGGTGTGATATAGGTTAAAGAAGCTGAGCCCAACCCACTCCTGCCTGGGGCAGCTGATACCATGTTCCCACTGACTACCATTAACGGTCCTGGCCCTGACCAGCATGCACAGCTTCCTGGTAGGGCTGCTCCCAGTGTTGCTGCAGCTATCCAGGTGCTGCTTGTCTTCTCCTGCCTCCAGCAGATCCTCCTCCTCCTGCTGCTGCTCCTATTGTGCTGATCTGAGCAGCAGGTAATGTGGGGAAGCCAAGGGGATGCATGCTGCTCAATACACACTCAGCCAAATCATGGGAAACTGCAGCTGGACAGATCCTGCTCCCTAGTGTGGGACTCCATCTCTCAGCTGCCTTCAACCTACTCCCGGCTGCCTGCAGGTAGCTGCTTATCATGCCAGGTGAGTGAAATGGGTGGAAGGTGGCTGTGTAGCAAAACCCCCAGTTTTTCTTTTTTATACATTTTAAAATGCATTCCCTCCCTTTCCCCAACCATTTCTGACTTTTTTTCCTCTACCTCTCTATTCCCTAGATAAGTATAAGCAAGCTGAGATGTAGGATGAGCTTTAAGATTTTTATTTTTCTGGCAAGTTTTTGGTTTTGGATATATACTATTTTATATTGTATTATTATTAGGTTTTTATTGATGTTTACTGTTGTATGTTGTATTATCATCATTTTTGTATTGATTTGTATTGTTTCATATGGATATTGTATGGTTTAGGCACATGTTATAAGTGAATCAAAGTCATGTCAAGTTTCCGTTTTATATGTCAAGTCTCCATCTTGTGTCCTCTGCCCGGGAATCCCCTGTGTCGCAACTGTATGAGTCATGTATCCGTCCCATGTAAATTGGTTCCTGGATAAATGAGTGTGATTGGGAATGATTGAAATGCAATGGTAGCAGGCCTCTACTGAATGGCCTGTAATGACTGGACCATCACCTCACATTGATTCATCCAGGAACCACAGACCTCACCCAGGAACAGAGACAAGACCAGCATTTGGAAGACAAGAGACCCTGCAGAACCAGCAACTCTCACCATTACAGACACGCCAAACTGCACATCCCTGCATGGAGCACACGTGCTCAGTATGCCAGGGGCTGACCCTTACCTGGGCATGCCTCCTGTCACTAGGGTCACACAAGGTCTGCCCCTATAAAAAGGGGCAGTGAAGATAGACCCAGTGGGATGCCCTCTCCATCTGGACCAGCACCATGCCACACCACCTATCCACACAGAGGCCCTGCCAGCAACCCCCCTCTGGACAATACCTGCTGGACAAGGACCCCTTTCCAGCCCGGGATAGGTAGCTATTACCTGCACACCACCTCCTACAATCTGGAGACTCTGTCTCTCTCTCTCCTCCTGGACTTGAGTGGACTTCAGCCCCTGCACCAAGCCTCTCTAACCCCTGCTGCCAGTGTGTGTGTGTCAGGGGGTGGGGGTGTAAGGGAACCGATGAGACATTGTGTCACCATCTCCTCTGTTCAATAAAACCACTGTCATTTGCAACCCTGAGTTGGGACACGTTTTACTGAATCCCAGTCTCTTCCCTATCTTAAATTCCAGCCCCATTCCCTTTGTCTTTCAGCTCCAGCCCCTCACCTTTGCTGGCTTCCTGATCTCCTCCCAATTCCATCTCCCCTTTTCTGCCACCTCCCAGCCTCTCCTTGCTTTCATGCTGTCCCTGCTGCCTTTCAGCCTCCCATGCCATCTACTGCCTTTTCCCTATGACTTTCTGCTGCCTTTTTCTGCTTTCCCACTGCCCTGACACCTTTCAGTCTCTCCTGATGCTTATCCTGTGACTTTCTGCTGTTCGTCTCTGTGTTTTCAGTCTTTCCCCACACCGTCTGTAGTCATTCACACCCCTTCCCCCCCACTCCACAGCTTCCCAGCTCCTCATGGATGTCCTGCAATTTTCTCCAGCTGTTGGAGCTTTTCTCCAGCTCCCAGCACCTACTGTTGCTCCCTGCAACTTCTCTAGCTGCCCCAAAGCCATCTATTGGCTCCCCACACCCAGAGCCCCTCTTTAACACCCACACTTTCCCTTAGTCCCTTTTCCCCTCTTCCCACCTAGCTTTTCAGCTCTCCCATAGCTGTGGCTCCAGTCCTAGCCTCTGTGCCAGCATTGCTTCCCTGTTCTGAAGGCTTGGGCATTGTCTTTTAATCAATTAAGATCAATTAACCTAAAATTACCCCAGAGCCTCAGTTCTTCAGCCCAGGCCCCTCTAGTCTATCAGTTCTAATCCCAGTCTTGGTGATTTTCACACCCAGCAACTTTCACTGCCTACATTTCTACTTTCTTACCTTAATCTTTCCCTTAGTCTCCCAAGTAAACCAAACACATAATACATACACACACGTCACAACACCCAACTTAGGAACTCACCTCTGTGTATGCATAGGTGGGTGGTATGTGTGTGAATTAGTGAATACACATATATAGATATCATTGTGTGTATGGCATATGAATTAATAATCCACGTATATGTATTGGAAGTGCATGTGTTGGTAACTGATTTTAAATTTGGTGCAAGTAGTGTGTATGGGCTTAAACTGGTGATAGGTGTGGATGAATCTAGACTGGTTATTTTGAACGTGTGTGTATCTGAGTTGCTAGTGTGCGCATGTACATGTGTGTGTATACATATATGTATGTATAGATGGCATTGTGTGCATGATATATGAATTAGTGATCTGTGTCTAACTTTTCGGGTATATAGAATATGTGCTGGAACTGGTGATAGGTATGCGTGTGCCTAGGCTGGGTTGGATGTGTATGTGCCTGAGTTGGTAGTGTGTGTGTGTGTATGTACCTAATTGATTTGTGTGTTTGTATATGTGCAATTGTACACCACACCCTCCTAACAGTGCAATATTGAGATCCTGAGAGTTGGCCTGACACCACAGGCCTACAGCTGGGAGCTGGAGGTGGAGCCCCATGTGTTGGGGCAGGAGCTGCCTGGCTGCAGCTTCTCTCCCTATCCCCCTCCCTGCCTGGCTAAGCAACTGCTGCCCAGCATGACTGCCCATGGCTTCCCTGTGCTACCCATTGCCTGGAGCAGTGCAGTAGGGGTAGGAGCAGGAGGACAAACTATTGGAAGTGGGAGAGCTGAGCAGTACCTAGGAAGCTGCAAGTACTAACTTGGACCAGGAGTTGCTGTTTTGAGGGTACAGGCAGGAGTGCAGCATGGGCTAACCCAGGTGGGAGTTGGAAGGGCTCTGGCCCCATGTAGAGCACTGCAGGGGCAGCCATGAGCCAGATGGGAGTCGGTGGCAGGCTGCGCCTACACTGCACTGCTGGGTAACTCTGCTGCACATGCCTCCTTCACCCCCTTCCCTCCCTCCCCCCACCCCAATCAGCTCCTGGGTCCTGGTGCATAGGCACCCCCACACACACACATGGCCACCCTTCCACATGCCCTCCCCACACTCTCCAAACATACAGCCACCCACACCTCTACATACACAATATACAAGTGTAAGATTTTATTTTGAGCTATTATGCCTCTGTATACGTTACTTAAAGAAAAAGAAAAATCAGGAAATATGTCTATAAATAAATACATAAATATATTTATTTTGAAATAGAATTGAAATCTGTGATATTAAATAGTTTATTTGTATTATACAATTACAGTTTTTTTAAATCTGTACTTTGTTAAAATGATACTTTCTGAAAGATTTTTTGTGTGCGACCCTTGACGGCTCATTAAAACTTACTAAGTGGTCCTTCAGCTGAAATGTAATAGCCATTGAAGGGTTGATTACCTAACCAGAAAGTGTCCCATACCAAGGGGGTGATACTTCCCCTCTACTGAGTACTGGTCAAACTGCAGTTGGAATACTGTGTCCAGTTTTGAGTGCCACACTTCAAGAGGGATGTGGATAACTTGGAGAGGGTCCAGAGAAAGGCTTGCAGGCCAAGTCTTATGAGGAGAGAGTGGGGCAGTTGGACCCCTTCAGCCTCCACAAGACAAGGTTGAGAGGCAACCTTGTGGCTGCCTATAAATTCAGAAGAGAATTGGTGAGGCTCTACTCACCAAGGCACCTCTGGGGGTTACAAGAAATAATGACCATAAACTAGCAGAGAGCAGATTTAGACTGGATGTTAGGAAGCACTTCTTCACAGATTGGCCAAAATCTGTAATGGGCTCCCAAGGGAGGTGGTACTCTTCTCCTATCCTGGGGGTCTTCAAGAGGAGATTAGATAGGCATCTGGCTGGGGTCATCTGAACCCAGCACACTTTCCTGCCTTGGCAGGGGATTGGACTTGATGATCTATTGAGTTCCCTTCCAACCCTAACATCTATGAATCTAGAAGGCTTGTCTCTTCAGAGACACTGTACTAGGGCAAAATAATTTTTTTCCCAATGGTGACCTTGTATTCAGGACAAAATGAACATGTCCTGGACAGGGACATCTTGATGAAGGGAAAGAATGGAAAAACCCTGGCCAGGGGTTTGAAATTGGACAGAGATGGTTAAGGAGATCCTGCAAAATTCTCAGCCTCTGGATTGACTGGGAGGGTTTCTTGTAAAGCAGGGAGTTTTCCCTGCTCAGAGAGAGGGAGATAGGGGAGAGAAAGGGTGAGCTGTGGGAAGAGGACTGTGCGAGCCCAGCCACAGTTCCCTCCCACCCCCGGAGTCCGCCAAAGCTATGGTAAGCTACCAGTAGGTCAAAGGAGCACTCTCAGGCCCAGGACTCAAGCTGCAGCTTTGGAGGGAGCAGGCTGGTCCTCTCAGGCAGCAGTTCGAGGAGTACATGAGTTTGCTTGTGGGGAAACAAGCCCCAGTTACTGTGTGTGTTATTCAAGCAAGGGGTGCGTGACTGCAGAAGGCTGGCCCAGTGCATCCAAGTGCTCAGGCAAGGGGAGGCAAGACTCATGGAACTAGCCTCAGTTCATCAGTGTATGTGTGACCTAAAGGGAGGGTGCTGGCTGCAGGAGCCAAACCCAGCACACCCATGTGTTTACACATGGGAAAAGTGTATCTGCTTTAGCCTGCAGCTGGAACTGCACAGCCCACTGTAGAGGGGCTACAACCTGGGATAGTGTACATTGTGTGTTGTAGAGACCCAGACGTGGGAGTAGCTGCCAGCAGTGTGGTGACACCTGGGCTGACATAGGAGGACCCCAGTCACAAAGGGCCCACTACGGTGCCATGAGAGGAGTTGGGAGTGTGTGTAAATTAATTATGCATAAAGACCATTGACATTTGAAAATAAATATTCAATAGCTCATATTGTGAATATTAAACAATTTATTTATTAGTGCTTCAACTTCTAATTATTGCCTATGCTTCTCCTTTAACCTATATCACATTTGAGAGGTTATCAGTTTGTGAACCCCTTAGGCACTCAAGTGACTATTCCTGTACCACCAATGCTCCTTTTGTGTGCTGTATATAGAGTTATTTTGATAGCAATTTTTAATTTGTATCTGTGTTAGTTGCATCTTATTCAGTATGCAATTAAATTTGTATATAATTAAATATTTGTAAATAATGATATTGGTGGCTGCAAAGAGTTTGTAAGCATAAAAGGGGCACTCGCTGCTGGAAAGCCCTGTTTCAGTTCCTAGGAGAGCCAAGTGAGGCTTACACTACTGGGCATCCCAGGATTCCAAAGCTTACAAATGGCACATGGGTAGTAGCACTGTATGCCAGGTTTACATAAGTAATTGCCCACCCTAGTCTAAAGCAAGAGACCACAATAAAAAGAGTAAACAAACAATGCTTTGGCTCTTAGTATATTTAAAATTATCTCTCAATGCTGTTTTATGTAGACATAGAAAGAAGAAACAAATACATTTGAAAATACCTTTGTGTGATTGTGTGCTGCCGCCGTCTTGTTAGATAGGTGTTACTTCTGTGTATGTGTATCTGTGTATGACTATTTTGTCCTCTACTGCTGGTATAAAGAAGTTAAAAATCCTACTGCTACTATTACAGCTTAGTGCATTTTCCTTTTAACTATGTTGATGGAAAAGCAATGATAGGCTGATTATGTAGTCTTGTGTATGCCACAATATGCAAAACAACAAATGATGATGAGGGGTATATGGTGATGGATAATAACAGAGAGCAATTGCTCCCCTTCATTACAACAGTATCTGAAAGATGGTAGATTGATAGATGATGCACGTACAACAGCTGAATAAAGCTCTCTGCCTTCTAAGTTCTGCAAAGCTCACTTTAACTAGCTTGAAGAAGCTTACCCTTTGGTATATAATATTTGCTGCAAAATTGCTTTTTCTTAAAGTACTAAATTGGACAGCTACCTAACTGTAGTGAAAGCTGAATAAGCAGCAGAATTTGTAATGCTTTGAATTTTAATAAAGCAGAGAAAATTGAGGAAAGAGTGTGAAGAAGCTTTGAGGGAAAAACCATTACATTTATCTTTTCTAAAAATACAAGAAGAAATACTGAAGTAAAATGAATTTTATAAACTTACAAAAAATGCTCTTAAAATAGATGTGGGTAGGAATGTAGTCCATTGACTTACATTTGCTCTCATAAGTAATTTTGTTGTTCATCTTAATGTAATGAAGAATTTTACATACAGGCTTATATTGCAGAAGTCTTAGGTGAAGGATAAATATGACATTTTGTTGTCAAGGATCTTGGGAGATCCAACCAATTACATATCCATGCATGAAAAAAAAAGAATTATTATTCACATCTGAGATTACTGTTTTATAGGGAGAAAAGTTCTGCCAGTATGTGAGTCTCTTTTTATTTTTGTTGACTGACCACCCAGTGGACTTTACTTCATCTATTAGCTGATGTACTATTGGGAGGAACAAATAGAATTGGGAATGAGAGGGGGCCATTTCTAAAAAAAAAAAAAAAATCTGTTTTTTCAGACACTGTAAGTTTACATTCTGTACTGTTTTGAGTGGTCCTGAGAAACACTAAGGCTTCTCTAAGTGTATTCTGTGTGATTTAGTTTGTTGCAGGCATGACACTCAGTTTAATTCCTGGCTCAGCCAGGACATTCTACATAAGCTTTCTATCTGATCTTGAGTGCACAAAGCCTCTCTGTGCCTGTTTCCCATATATACAATTGAGAAAATACTTGAATAAATTCATAGGATACAGAGGGAATCTGACAACTGCCATTATTGTGAAGCCCTAAAATACTATAGTGATGGGAGCCATGTATGTATAAAGATATATACTCTTAGCACAATCTGAGTGTCACTAGGTGCATCTATAAATGCCATTAAAGTGAGATAAACTCCAGTGTGGTTCATGCTGGAATTTATCATGGCACCTTAATGGCATATGTAAATACTCAAACTGCTGTGATGCATGTGTGGACACTGTGACCAGAACTGCAGCAGTATGAGCCAGAGTGGATCATCCCCATGGTGACAGGATGCCTGAGAGTGGTCAGTCCCAAGCTCTTGGAAGTGGTGTGGGGCAGTGTGGGGGTGGCTAAAGCATGAGGGTACCTCAGCATGCAGAGCCCTGTGGCTAGGTTACAGGGAGGGGTCTGGCCCTCTGCTGCCTAGGCTGACCAGGCACAATGTATGACTGGGCCAGCATTTAAACATGAGTTTAGACACAGTTATTTTTTCCTGCAGTAACATAGTGCTGTCCCTTACAGTAACATCTTATGGTGGTGCAAATTAGTTTTCTGCAATCTAAGAGGATCACATGTGTAGACTGTGATGCTTTACACCACAGCAAATTAGTCTACTGCATAGTTAAGCACACACATAAATGCACCCACTGAAAAACCTAGAAAGCATGTGTGGAAAATACTTAAGTAATAATTTTGTAGTTATAAAAGTCATCCTGAAATTTTCAGATAGAGAAGAAATCCTGCTCAACATGATTAAAATAGAGTAAACTATGCACTGCAAAATTCATTGACTACATTGTTTTTATGTGATAAAAATAAGTTGGATCATGTTTATAGTTTATAGGTGAACTTGAATCTTAACCATCATAGAAAGAAATTTTACCCTCAGCCAGAAAGAGCTTGCCAAGTATAAGAGGGAAGTGGAAGGCCCATAGGTGCCAAACTAGACAAAATGTGCTAGTATTTATAGTGTCTTCTCATTAAGTCTGGAGCTATGAGTGCTTAATGGACTTGGCACATACCTGAGTCCAACCAGCTGTCTGGAAAACCTCTGTGTTGTGCACCTGTTCAAATAAGATTATGCCTCTTCTGTACTCTTGTCTGTGATTTTCTTTTTATACATCAACATAAAAGTGTTTTGAAAATATTTTAACTAGAAAATTGGAGTCAGGGAAAAATATACAAAATAAATAATAAGCTAATAGCACATGCTGCAGTAGAGGCCAAATCAATTTCATTGTCCTCTGCTGAAGCTTAGTGAAAGTTGTGCTTTTGTTCAAAACACTGGGCAATATACTGTGGCATTCAAATCCATGTCAGCGGAGAGATGCACTATACTGGTGCCTTTTCCATATTACCATGAATTTATTTGTATGAATCCAACCTTCCATATTAGAAAAAAAACTTTGTCAGCATATGTATAACTAATGATTAAAAATAGTTTTGTTATTATGAGCAGTAAAGCTTGGGGATGATAATGTAATATATAACATTTTGGAAATACATATTTGTGTTAAACTAGCTAATTTTTGTAACAGTTGTCCACTAAGAAATGTCTCCAGATTTTTTTTTTATTGGTTGGTTTAAATAAGAATTGGAATACTTGAGCAAAGAGGTGTCTGTCTAAATCTTAGCAATTGACATGCACCCTTGATTTCTGAGCATTTCACTTACCTTTTACACATGAATTTATTCCCCTACTGCTTGATTGTAACATTCACACTCCTGAACAGGAACATGTGGGCACCATTTTGTATTAAAAGAAAAATACCAGAAAAAATGTTTCTCTCCCCTCCTCCCCCTAGAGCTTCCACCCAACCTAATTATACATTCCCAAGGCCCCAGATGGGCAAGATTCAATTTTGAACCATTATCAGCCAAAAATGGCTCAAAATTCCATATCTTTCGGAAATGGGGTACTGAAACTTTTTAACTCTGGAAAGGCCAGTGATGATGGGATTTAAAATGATGATGCTGTAGTTATCTTAATTTTCTTTCCATGTGAACCTCATCAGCTTTAGAATTGCGGTAACTCTAAGGTCTCTTTAGATAAACCAAGATTTAAAGAAACTTGTATACTGTCTAGAGCCATGGGGCTCAGTGACTTTGTGCCCATCTGGACTGAACTGTGGGTCATGCACACACTTTCCTTAGACTCACTATGGAATGACCTGATTCTCACTTTCTACATCCTGATGTTTAGATGATATTTTAAAGGAGTGTCCAGGTAGAGACTTCTGGGGCTCCAACCTCCACTACACCCCATCCTAGCACCACCCAGATGTGATGACATCAATTATGCCCTTGGATCTTGATGGGCATCTCTTTTCTTTCTGGTTTACTTTCAGGCCAGCAATCATCTTGGGCCTGTTTCTCTTTGGTTTCAATGGACCTCTAGAACCAGATAGTTTCCCTGGCAGATGGTTAAAAAAAATAAAATGAAGAGGAATCCCAGAATTTTACTTCAGTCACAGGCAAGTCTCATTGGCCTTTTCTGGATGCAATAACTTCTATCATAATTTATCTACTGTGGCATTCTCTGGCCAATGGACAGAGGAGCCTCACAGTTTCATGTATGCCCTGTCCTTATTAAATTAAAAGAAGGAAAAAAAAGAAGAACCCTGTCTGCATTTTTATTCTTTTCAGGCTAGCCTACAGAAGGACTTCAGGTCCTCGCTGGTTACTCCCCTAGCTGGGTTGTAAAGGGCCAGATACTCAGACCATGTGTCCCACCTGTGACTGTCTCTCTTCTTGGCTGTGGCTGATTTTTTTGTTTGTTTGTTCATTATTTGGGGGTTTTTTTCTGGGTCAGAGCCCAGCCTTGTAATCTATCTTCCATTTACCACTTTCCTCGTGCTCAACCAGGCATCATGAAATAAGAAGTTCAGCTAAAGTTTTACTGGAGCATGGCCGCTTCTCTCCGCAGTCAGCTTAGCTCCCTTCAAGTCTTCTCATCCTACACACTGTTTGTCCTACAGTGTCTCTCCCACCAGCTGTCAGCCAGCTTACCCAACCCCAAAGTCACTTCTCCAGCATGCTGGGGTTTGGGACACTTCCCTCTCCATCCCAGCTCTTCTCTCCCTACCCTAATGCTCTCTCTGCTCCCCTGCCAAAACTGCATCATTGCCAAACTGCTCTAGCTGGAGTGAGCAGCTGCTCCTGAAATGCTGTTCCTGTGTTGTCATCTTCTCTTGCAACACTGCTGGCTCTCATCTGATAGTCATCCCCACCTGCAGTGAGTTCACTCGGCTTTTTTCTTTCTCCTTCACAAGTTGGATTCAAAAGCCATGTTTTGTATTTGCATCAGTTGGAAGATGCAATAAATAAATAAATAAATAAATACAGATTTCTGAAGGGAATTTTAAAAATCCCCAGCCATTGCTTTTAGAATTCTTTTACAAAGTGCTTGGACAGGGAAACAGAGATCAGAGTCCCAGTTCTTTTCCTTAGGCATTTGAAACTTTCTTTAAAGTAAATGGGAGTGTGATGCTTCAAGGCTTTGTGCCATATAACTTGGTATTGTTGTACACTTGCATTACTCTGGTGTAAGATTATGAGGTACAGCAAACAGGAGAATCAAGGAATAGAAGTTGAGAGAAAATGAATGACAGATTGGCCCTCTGGTTTTGAAGTTGATCCATGCATGCATTGTGAAAGAGTTCACTACAGCTAACAGGCCTTTGAAAGCCTCTAAGAATGCTCTGCCAAGATTTCTTGCCAAAGGATGTACAAATACCCCTCAACATACAAACAGAAGAAACACTGAATAATTTAAAATAATCAATCCCAGCCCACCTATTTAAACAGGGATAGCCAAATCTTTTTAACCAAAGATTAACTCGCAGATGTGGAAAGTGCGAAGAAAACCTATATGAGAACATGTAACAAAAGAATAAACAAGTGCAGGGGAGTCCACAATCACAGTTCAGTACTGATTTTTGTATATATACTATAATCAAATCCTTGTGACAGGGCTGTCATCAATGCCAGTCTTTAATCAGGACTGAAAAGAAAGCAGAATCTAAGTTTGGAGGTGCACTGACATTTGGATTCCAATTCTATAGTCTTTGGAAAGGTTAGTATATGCATGTATTACAGATAGTGACAGGGGTAGAGGGGGCACAGTGGCACGGTCACATCTCCCTTTAAGACCACAGTACAGGAGCAGCAGCCAGGGATTTTTTAAGTCCCCAAGTCAGGTAAGAATTCTTTACTCCCTTTCCCTTTGACACCCAGTGACACATTCCCCATCATCCCCTGCTTGCTGCTGCTGCTGCTGTCCTCAGCTGACCAAAGGAAAGAAGGAGCTCCCGAGATACTCCATCCTCAGTCCAGCAGGGCAGCACAGGAATCTGAGCTCAGCTGGGGACAACAGCAACGGGCAGGCAGATTTCTCTTCCATGCCTGGTCCTCTAGTGTATTCCCTACCAGCACCAAGAGCATGCTCAGCAAGGGGGAAACCTGCCCATTACTACTGCTGTCTCTGGCTGTGCCTAGGTTCCTGTGCTACCTAGATGGAGTGGAGTAAGAGCAGCAGAAGTCGGAAGGGGCAAAAAGGAAGTGGAAAGAAGATGCTATTGAACATGGAGAGGAAGCCAAGTGTACTGAAAGCAAAGGTTGGGGGAAAGAGTCTTACCTGATTCAAGAACTTAAAAAAGAAAAAAAAGTAAAGTCTTCAGATAGCTATTGCTGTTCCCAAGGAATAGTTGCTTATCCAGAAGGGGGAGGGGAAGCAAGGGGGTAGAAGCTGGGAGTGAAGGTGAAACCAGGGGTAGATCCAGGGGGTGTGTGGTGGTGCAGTTGCACCCCGATTTGAATCTTGGTCCACTCAAAGTTTAAAACCAACTGCCTGGCAGTGGCAGCAGCATTTCTAGGCAGGCAGTACTGAGGAAATCAGTTGACTTCATGGTTTATTATAATACACCTGAACCCTTCTAAACATCTCATTCCAGAAGGTTTAACAACCCTCTCTTCTTTTAATGGTCCTGATGTTTCACCAATCAAGCTAGCCTTTCTTCTGAAATTCTGTTCTCTGTTAGCTTGTCCTGAAGCTCCTATTTTACAGACCTGCAACTTGTTTTTTAACTCATTTCTGTGAAACTGTATTTTTTTGCTTTAATCTTAAACTGAGTAATATGGTCCTAAACCACTAGCATATTAGTAAAGCTCCTAGTTTACTTTTAAATACAGAAAAATGGGTTGTTTTTTATGTGATGATGAACCTCACCACCTGCACATGTCTTTTCAAAATCCTAGACTTGCCCATGGGTGCAGCCAGTCCTTGCTTTTGCACCCCCTTTGCAAAATCTTGGATACACCAGTGGATTAATGAGAGTGTTCTAATGAGGCATCAGGATTAAGTAATCTCAATCCTCATTGCTATCTTGTATCTTAAAAAAAACCCTCCTAAAAAGTACCCTCAGAGCAATAACATTTTCCTTTGCTGTTCTTGGAACCAGACAGTTTTATTATTAGTCTTCATACTTTTCTCCACATGTCCATATTCACATCTCAATCAGGAAATATTTGAAATAATTCCTTGAAATTCACTACAGACAAGATAATAGGAACCAAAGTGTTAATTTTTTCACCTGTTTCGACACTTAAGAGAACTCTTTCCTCCAAAATACTGCTGGAGTTGGCAAGGGCGTTCCTGCTAAAAAGGAATTTGACACAGCAAGAGACATACTGATGTTGGTGGCAAAGTAATTAACAGTGGTATGCCTTAAGCAGTCAGTGTAGCTAAGACAAGTATTATTCCTGCTAGGTATTGTTAGACCCCAACTCTATGCGGCGCCCAACAGCTAGGGAAACAGCAATCCAAATACTCAGAAAGCAAACACCAGCACACATTGCTTGCAACAGCTTTATTCAAAATGGAGAGAGCTTTGGACTAGCTCCCAAAAAAAGGGGAAGCCACAGCGAATGTTAGTTCTCGCCACATTTATACACCTTCGTTCATGCTTATCGACATTTATTCCACCTTTGTCCCTCCTTTGCCCCCCCACATTTCCCCCGCTATCTCAAGCTCCACCTCTGTTTACTGTTTGTTTCATTAGTTAGGCTCTGGAGCGGTGAGAGATGCACGGGTGAAGCCCGCTGTGCCTCCGCTCCCCCGAAGCCCCCCAGACACCCCCTCAGCAGCCGCAGAGCCCCCTGCTGACCCCCAGCACAGCCGGAGGTAAGCGGGCTCATGGTGGGAAGGGGTTAACTCCTCGCTTCCTGGGAGGAGGCCGCTGCCTGGTGCCAGGCCGGGTCAAGCCCCCGCCCAGGCCCCTACTTGGCCCAGCCCCCCAGGGAGTGACAAGAGAAAGAGTGGGGTACTCACCAGTCCCCCTCCTGTAGGGCATGGCCCCCAAATCCTAGGCAGGGCCCCCCTGGCCTGAGAAACCAGCGTTCCCTGACGGCAGGCCCACTGCTCATGCACGCAGTTTAAAAGGGCCCTCCAAAGAGGGAAAAAAAAAAAAAAGCAAGCTCAGTTAGGCTCTAGAGTGGTGAGAGATGCTTGGGTGAAGCCCGCTGCGCCCCCGCTCCCCCGAAGCCCCCCAGACACCCCCTCAGCAGCCGCAGAGCCCCCTGCTGACCCCCAGCACAGCCGGAGGTAAGCGGGCTCATGGTGGGGAGGGGTTAACTCCTTGCTCCCTGGGAGGAGGCCGCTGCCTGGTGCCGGGCCGGGTCAAGCCCCCGCCCAGGCCCCTACTTGGCCCAGCCCCCCAGGGAGCCACGTGACCGGAGCTGCGTGAACAGGCTGCATAAACAGGCGCTCGAGTTAGTGTGGAGTTCACACAGGAGAGGGTATGGGAGGGCACGAGACCCAGCCTGCGACCCCCCACAGAGTAGTCAGCCCCAGCCGTAGCCAGCCTACCAGAGGCATGACAAGGATGGGCACGCGCTGCACCCCGAGGGTCCCCTCGGGCTCTGCAGCCCCCACATCGGGCACCTCAGAGACGGCCACCCAGACGGAGCCCATGGTCCCGCGCTCCACGCAGACGGAGCCCCTGGCTCTTGGCTGTGGGGGCTGCCTATCCCTTTTTCAGGCTCTGGAGCCTGGGAGCGTGGCCACCTCCCCTTGCGGGGTCTGCTCCCTACTGGAGTCTCTGGCGCGCCAGCTGGAGGAGCTCCAGGCCACAGTCCAGAGACTGCATGCCATCAGGGACTGCGAGCAGGAGATAGACTCCTATTGCCAGGCCCTTCTCCCCCGGGAGCCACAGGGTAGAGCACCGTCTCCCTCCATGACTAAGGAGGACTCTGGGACCTCCCGCTCTGCCCAGTCAGGGGCATGGACCAAGGTGGTCAAGGGCCCTAAGGCCCGCTGCACCAAGGCCCCTCCCTTGCTGGAGCTTAGCAACAGGTTCACACCTCTTGCAGACCCAGCAGAGCCTGCTCAGTTGCCAGCTCCTGCAGGCCACCCATGCTCAACCACAGCTACTGGCCCCGCTCTCCCCAAGACAAAGCAAAAGGTGTTTGTCGTGGGAGACTCCATCCTGCAGGGGACTGAGGGGGCAATCTGCCGCCCCAACCCCTTAGCCCGGGAAGTCTGCTGCTTCCCGGGGGCCCGCATCCAAGACATTGCGGAGAGGATCCCAGAGCTCCTCCGGCCCACAGAACATTACCCCATGCTCCTTATTCACGTGGGCACCAATGACACGGCTTGGAGCACCCCCAGCCAGGTCATGAGGCACTACAGGGAGTTGGGAGCGGGGCTTAGGGGTCTGAGAGCTCAGGTGGTGTTTTCGTCGATCCTCCCAGTCTCGGGCTATGGGATGAGGAGGGAGAGGAGGATCCATGCAGTGAACCAAAGACTGAGGAGCTGGTGTCATCAGGAAGGCTTTGGCTTCCATGACCACAGCCCGCTCTTTGGAGAGAGAGGCAGCGAGCTGCTGGGAAGAGATGGCCTCCACCTCTCTCCCCTGGGGAGGAGGCTCTTCTCAGCCAGGCTGGCTGACCTGCTCCACCGGGCTTTAAAATAAGCCCACTGGGGGATGCGGGGACTACTGCCACTGCTGGCCCACTGAGCAACCCTTGCAAAGCCAGCAGACAAAGGCACTTAAGGGAGCCCACCCCTGCCCCAGCCCTGGCACAATCTGTGGGCAAGGCAAGAGCCCCCAAGGGGACACTTGCCTGCCTGTACACTAATGCCAGGAGCCTGGGCAACAAGCAGGACGAGCTCATCCTCCTGCTCAGTGCAAAGAATTATGACGTCATTGGGATAACAGAGACCTGGTCGGACTCCACCCATGACTGGACCATGGGTACAGAGGGCTATACCCTGTACAGGAGGGATCATGTTGACAAAAGGGGCAGGGGTGTAGCTCTCTATGTGAAGGAAAGGTACATGTCCCTGCAAGCTGATGTTGGCGACAGCGTGGACAGCTAGAGACCCTCTGGGTAAAAATTCGTGGGGAATACAGCACAGGGGACACAACGGTGGAAGTCTACTACAGACTTCCCACTCAAAGTCCTGAGCTTGACCAGGAATTTGCCGGGGAACTGACTGAGGCCACTTGCTCCAGGACCTTGGTTGTCATGGGTGACGTCAATTACCCGGACATCTTGTGGGAGGATCACTCAGCAAAATCCGAGCAGGCGCAAAGCTTTCTCTCATGCGTGGATGACCTCTACCTGACTCAAGAAGTCTATGGGACAACGAGAGTCAAAGCGCTGCTCGACCTGGTACTGGCTACGGGGGATGACCTAATCAGCGACCTAGTGATTGATGGGAAGCTGGGTGACAGCGACCACGAGCTGATCACCTTCACCATCCGCCGTAAAGCTGGCAAGTCAGTCAGCAACACAGAAGTCCTTGACTTCAGAAAAGCTGACTTTGATAAGCTCAAGAGGCTTGTTGGTCAGGCCCTTAGGGACCATGACCCCAGGGAGATGGGAGTTCAAGAAGAATGGTTGCTTCTCAAGGAAGCGATCCTCAATGCACAAGCTAAATCTATTCCAACACAGAGGAAAGGCAGCAAGAAGGCACAGCAGCCCTCCTGGCTCTCCAGGGACCTAGCGGACCTCCTGCAGCTAAAAAGGAAAGCCTACAAAGGATGGAGGATGGGATTCACCTCCAAGGAGAATTATTCTGCGCTGGAACGGTCCTGCAGGGAGCAAACCAGGAAAGCCAAGGCTGCAACTGAACTCCAACTAGCTTCAAGCATCAAGGACAACAAAAAGTCCTTTTTCAGATATGTGGGGAGCCGGAGGAAAAGCAAGGGCAACATTGGACCCCTGCTAAACCAGATGGGGCAACTGACAACTGACGCCCAGGAAAAAGCCAACCTATTAAATAAGTACTTTGCATCTGTCTTTCATCAGTCCCATGAGATGCCCATGCCTGCTATGGGACAGGGAGATCCGGGTGATGGGGTTCCACTACCCTCCATAAATGCTGACCTCATGAAGGAACACCTTGAGAAGCTGGATACCTTCAAGTCAGCCGGCCCTGACAATCTGCACCCCAGGGTACTCAGGGAGTTGGTGAGCGTCATAGCCCAGCCCCTGGCATGGATCTTTCAAAACTCCTGGCACTCTGGTATAGTGTCCGAAGACTGGAAGAAGGCCAATGTGGTGCCGATCTTCAAGAAAGGGAGGAGAGTGGATCTGGCTAACTACAGGCCCATTAGCCTGACTTCTATCCTGGGGAAGATCTTAGAAAAGTTTATTAAGGAGGCCATCCTTGATGGACTGGCCCAGGGTAACATTCTAAGGGATAGCCAGCACGGGTTTGTTGCGGGTAGGTCTTGTTTGACCAATCTCATTTCCTTCTATGACCAGGTGACCTATCACCTGGACCAGGGAGAAAAGATTGTAGTCATATATCTTGACTTCAAAAAACCTTTTGATCTGGTATCCCATGATCACCTCTTGGCCAAACTGCCCAGTTGTGGCCTTGGCTCCACCACGATCTGCTGGCTGGGAGATTGGCTCCGTGATCAGACCCAGAGGGTTGTAATCGATTGCAGTCACTCATCATGGTGCCCTGTGACAAGTGGGGTCCCTCAAGGCTCTGTCCTGGGACCCATTTGTTCAACATCTTCATTAATGATGTGGACATTGGAGTCAGGAGTGGACTGGCCAAGTTCGCCGATGACACCAAAGTTTGGGGCAAAGCATCCACACCAGAAGATAGGCAGGTGATCCAGTCTGACCTGGACATGCTCAGCAAATGGGCTGACGAGAACATGATGGTGTTTAACATCGAAAAATGCAAGGTTCTCCACCTTGGGAGGAAAAACCTGCAGCACCCTTATAGGCTCAGCAGTGCTACGTTGGATAGCACTACAGAAGAAAGAGACTTGGGGGTCATCATTGACCACAAGATGAATGTGAGCCTGCAATGCGATGCTGCGGCTAGTAAAGCGACCAAAATGCTTGCTTGCATCCATAGATGCTTCTCAAGCAAATCCCAGGATGTCATTCTCCCCTTGTACTCAGCCTTTGTGAGGCTGCAGCTGGAGTACTGCGTCCAGTTTTGGGCTCCACAATTCAAAAAGGATGTGGAGAAGCTTGAGAGAGTCCAGAGGAGAGCCACGCGCATGATCAGAGGTCAGGAAAACAGATCTGACGATGACAGGCTGAGAGCCATGGGACTCTTTAGCCTGGAAAAGCGCAGGCTCAGGGGTGATCTGATGGCCATCTATAAGTTTATCGGGGTGACCACCAGGATCTGGGGGAACATTTGTTCACCAGAGCGCCCCAAGGGATGACGAGGTCACAAACTCCTGCAAGACCATTTCAGGCTGGACATAAGGAAGAATTTCTTTACTGTCCGAGCCCCCAAGGTCTGGAACAGTCTGCCAGCGGAGGTGGTTCAAGCACCTACATTGAACACCTTCAAGAGTAAATTGGATGCTTATCTTGCTTGGATCCTATGACCCCAGCTGACTTCCTGCCCTTTGGGCAGGGGGCTGGACTCGATGATCTCCCGAGGTCCCTTCCAGCCCTGATGTCTATGAAATCTATGAAATCTATGAAGCATAGACTTATCTATGCATTTCACTCATTTACATACCTTTTTGTTATGAGCGTATGCCTAAGATTTTGACCTCTGCTTCCTTCGGTCACTTGCTGTTTCTTGCTGACTCCTTTATCTCCTGATGATAGCTGGTGAGCTGCATCCTATTCTCCTTACACAATGAACTATATATCTTACAACATTACAACATTGTTATAAAAATGTTTGCTTAAGCATCTTGCAGTGTTACTTTTAATATATCGTTCTGCCTTGTGGTTATCAGCTTCACTAGGCCACAGGCTAAAGCCTTGTATTCAGCCGCAAATCCAGTGCTCCCTAAGATCTAAATATAATCACCCTAACAGGTATCACTGTTATAATTGTTACTTTCAGAAGTAACATCCAAGAGCAACAGTGATTTTGGGCCCCTAACATACCCACAGTTTTGTTTCATATCCTTTTGTACCTGGAGATAAAGCCTGGCTAGCTCGTCCTTGTATGGTAAACATGCTCCCTGACTGAGTCTGCTCTAGGGATGGTGAGTGAATGATGTCCAGGAAACTTCATACTTTGGAGTATTGTTCTACAGGGAGTTCTTATGCAGGTATATGTTATTAGTGGAGATGGTTGGTTTCTATTTTTGATAGGGTTTTTCCCATTGGAAAATCCTATTTTATCCTTTTTTACAGGAATGTGTATACTGATACAAACCATTACAGCATTTTCAAAATGCAATTTTTTTTTTTTTACTCTCAAAATATGTTTTCTTAAATTACTTTGGTTTCATGGTTAAGATGAAACTGTTAAAAAATGTTGGTAGCAAAACAAAACTTTTGATGAGCCTAAATTAAAAAAAAAAAAAAATATTTTGCCATTTTGATTCAGGAAAAAATACCAAAGTTCTGAAACTCCCCAGGAAATGAAAATCCTTATTCTTGCACACTGCTAATTATTGCATTTGAGGATGAGACAATATTGTAGTGTTCCTTCCCTGTGAATTTTTTCTGAGATTTAAGAGGAGGAGAAAGATGGTGAAGTTCTTAGTGGTAGTCTAGAATCTGAAAGAACTTGCCTCAAGGCCCTTGTTCACTATAGACATTTTACGTGAACTTGAACAAGTCAATCAGTTTCCTTATGCTTCAGTTTCTCATCTGCAGTGTAATAGAAATAGCAATTGCTTACCTTACCATTATGCACAGGAAAATTGTGAGGCACTAGCAGAGGCAGTTGGATACATGAGTGCCCTGGGTAGCAGCAGTGCACAGGGCAGTATCATGCTGTGCTGCTGGTGGCAGCAACTGGGCTACATAGATAATTTTGCACGCTTCCCCACCCCTGGCCAGCATCTGGTGCTACTGCTAGACTACCAGGCATTCTGAAACTGTGTTAACCCAGAATTAGAGCCATATGCAGTCTATACATAAAGAAGTAAGACAGAAGTAATGGGATAGTGCCCCTAGGCTGGAGGAGTGTCTGAATTACTCAAGGGTATTTTAGTGGCCTGAGTGATATAATTCTGTTCCTTACATTGCTCTATATATTTCCCTGCTGCTTATCTGAGATCCTTGGGCTTGCCACTGGAGTTAAGATCTTGGTCTAAATCAGGGGTGTGAAAGATATGGCCCATGGGATGGATCTGGCCTATGGAATCACATCATCTAGCCCTCTGGGCATGCCCTGGGTCTCCAGCTGATTGGCCTAGGGCCCAGGACACAAATTGTGCATGGCACCCACTCTGAGACCCATTCTGAACACAACACCAGTACAGAGCCAATTTGTTACCCCCTGCCACACACACACACACACACCTGCATGCCACATCCAGTGCCCACAGCTTGTGCTCCAGCAAGTGGGGGACTGTGCTGCATGTCACACTTATTCTAGTTCATCCAGGACACGATCCATGTGCAGCACCTGCTCCAGCCATTCTGGTAGGGGTGCTGTTTGCAGCATGAGTCCCAGACTACCCAGAGTGGGTGCTGGGTATGGCATGCATAGGTGGGGGCAAGTACCTTTAAACAAGTCCCCCACGTGCTGAATCCAGCACCTGCTCCAACTGGTCTGGGATTTGCTCTGTATGTGGTACCTATCCCAGAGTGGCTGGAGTCTGGCATGAGGGAAGAGTGGACATGGGGCTAATTTGATTGATCTGGCCCAGGGACTGGTCCTGTGCCCATCATCTGGTCTACAGGGCCAGATGTTAGATACCTCTGATCTAAATGAATAACCAATAAAGGAACAAGCTATTTGAAGACATGCTGACACTCCAATACCCTGTTTAACAGCCCACTCACAACCTTTTTTATTCATTAGATGATTTTCCCCTTGTATGATGTGCATTTAGTTCCTTGTGTTATAGACAACATGCTTCAAATAAAATCCAGCTGAAATATTCCATGCCCTCCACTTTTTCTGGCTGCCTTATTATCCTCTTACTACATTGGTGCTTTTTACTGCCATGCTGCATTTGTGTTTGTTACATCTGTGATACCAATACATACAATTTAAAGTATGTGGATATGTACACCCACACACGCACGCACGTGCGTACACACACACACTGATGAATTTAAATGTGTGTGTGATTTTGAATGATCAAATTTAAAATATATGAAGTATTTAATCACTTTCCTCTTGTAAGCAGTCTTTTTTGTTATATTTTTCATATATCTGGGATCAGATATTTACAGTTGAGCTAATTATTTCCTCATACCGCACAAACAGTACAATTCTTTGATTTCCATAGAGAAAATAATCACAAAAAGAAAGAAGAAACAGCACCCAAGGCATCTATAGAGGTCTACAGCATTTGTGCTTGCAGCATTTACTCCATAATATGGAAAAGAAAATAGTGTGCATTTCTCTATACCTCAAGCACGATGGGCTAGCATTGACATACATTACGCTATTGTGAAACATTAAATTATACTTTCTGTAATATGCCAGATGTCACCAACAAACAAGAAATGTCAATTTGAATCTCATATGTGCTATATGAAGTCAGAGGACCACAGAGATATTAGGTAGAGACATAACAGGTCTATCAAAAGTGATTTATTCTTATCTTTAGAAATCAAACCACAGGTATTTGGCTGCATGGGTTAAGTGCTGCATAGGTGTTGCTGTGAAAATGAGCCATTGGGGAAATTTACAAAATTCAGTGGTGCTTGGAACAGCACTTGAAACCACATGATGCTTCAGGTTAATTCAATGAGTTGCAGTAGAAAGCCTACAGAAATACTGTCCAGCTCTTTACTTTCCTCTCCCCTCCCCCACTCATAATTTTTCATATTTCACTTTCTGTGCTTCTCTATCTGGATGCACTTTTGTCTTGTGTTTATATTTACTCCTAGCAGAAAAAGACTAGTGGAAATTAAGGTTGTATACATGCTGATTTAATTATAGTATATAAAAGGCTGAATTTCCTTTTGTATGTATCATGAGATGCATCTGAGATTTAATCTGAAATTGATAATATTTCTGTGTTTTTTAGAATCAGTTCAGAGAACACACTGAAAACGTTGATTCCCTTAGCTCCTATTGATGTTTCTCAGGATGACCGTGCCACTTGGCAGACTCAGATACCAAAGCATAATTCAGTAGATTAGTAGATTAGATGGATGAAATGCATTCCATCCTTTCTAAAAGGCACAGAAATACTACAGACATGATTAAACAAATGTATTGGGAGATGTAACTTTTGATTGTGTCCTCAACTGGTGTTCTCTATGGAACAAAATGGCAGACCTCAAGTGACCTTAGCCAAGAGAGGTGGTGCTTCCAAGGGAGGTGGTGCTTTCCCCTACCATGGAAATGTTCAAGAGGACATTAGATAGGCATCTGGCTAGGGTTACCTAACCCCACCACTCTTTCCTGCCCAGAGCAGGGGATCGGACCTGATGATCTACCAGGTCCCTTCTGACTCTACAAATATATGAATCTGCAAAAAGATCAGCCTATAAAGCTCTTGACAGATGTAACATTTGAACATTTCAAATGTCTATGAAACCCTTTAAAGGACCAGACATACATGCCCTTTGAGGCATTTCAGAAGCAGATGAAACATGTCAAATAGTACCTGTCTGATTAGGGAAGCACTTTCCTGCATTACCTATGCTTGGGAATGGGGTCTTCTGCCCTCCCTCTCCCATTGGTGCAAGACAGAGGGAAGGTTGGATAGACTGCTTGGTCTGACTATTCAAAGGCTTTTGATATGATCCCTCACAAAATTTGTTGGAAGCAAGCTAAGGAAGTCTGCATTGAATGAATGGACTGTATAATGAATAGAAACCTGGCTAGACCATCAGGCTCAAAGGGTACTAATCAATGGCTTGATGTCTAGGTGGCAATGGAATGAGCAGAGGTCAGTTCTGGGGCCTGTTTTGTTCAATACCTTCATCAGTGACCTGGAAGATGGGATGGAGTGCATACTCATCAAATTTGCAGATGGCACTGAAGTAGGGGGAGTAGTAGATATGCTGGAGGGTAGAACTAGCATTTAGAAAGACCTTAACAAATTGGAGGATTAGAACAAAACAAATCTCGATATTCAATACAGAGAAGTACAAAGTCCTGCATTTAGGACAGAATAATCCCATGCATCAGTATAGGCTGGGGACTGACTGGCTTAGCAGCAGGTCTACAGAGAAGAACCTGGGGGTTACAATGGAAAATATGCTGAGGATGAACCAACAATGTGCCCTTGTTGCAAATAAAACTAACAGTATACTAGGCTGCATTAGTAGGAGCATTTCCAGCAGATCAAGGGAAGTAATTCTTCCCTTATATTTGGCACTGGTGAGGTCACATGTGGAGTACTGTGTTCAATTTTGGGCCCCCCACTACAGAAAGAGTGTAGAAAATTGGAGAGAGTCCATCAGAGGGCAAAGGAAATGGTTTGCGGGTGGGGAATATGCCTTCTCAGGAGTGACTGAGGCAACTGGGCGAAGCGACAGTGCTTATTTAGTCTAGAGAAGAGAAGAATAAAAGGGGATTTAATAGCAGCCTTCAATTACCTGAAGACTGGTTACAAAGGGGTTGGAGTTAGACTGTTGTCAGTAGTGGCAGATGTTAGGGGTCAGATTTTCACTCAATCACCCCTTTTGAAGCTGTCTGCATCTGAGCATTTGTGTTTATAGTCATGGCTTTAGGCTGCTTTCTGTGTCCAGATCAGGCAAATATTCTCACTTCTGTCTGCACACTTAGAGGTAAACTGAAGTCCATTGTCCCATATGAGGATGTCAGGAATGCAGTACTTTGCAAAGATAGACTTCAGTTTCTGGAATCCTGTACCAACGGGGTTTATGTAAGTAGAGACAAGGCAGTACATCTAGAAAAATAATCATATAATTATGTGTGTCCTTTCCAGAAAAAAAACCAAACCCATTGTACCAGCTGTCAAGGTCTATCTCATATCTTTGTGGAAAACAATGGCTCCAGAGACATTTTTTTTTTTTTTTGGTATTGCTTATAAACTGTTACCCTGTGGGGTCAAGCCAAATCTTAGGATCTCAATATTGCACTGTTAGACAGGAGGGAGTAACACAATTGGACGTATACAAACACACAAATCAATCATGTGCATACACACGCACACTACCAGCTCAGGCACATACACATCCAAACCAGCTTAGGCACATGCATACCTATTACCAATTCAAGCACATACACTATACACCCCAGAAGTTAGACACAGATCACTAATTTGTATACCATGCACACAATGCCACACACACACACACCACTCACACATACACACATGTTCAAAATAACTAGTTTAGGTTCATGCACACCTATCACCAGTTTCAGCCCATACATGCTACACCCACCAAATTTAGACAGAATCAGTTACCAGTTACCAACACCTGCACATCCAATACATATATGTGGATTACTAATTTATATACCACACACATACACAACGATATCTATATATATCATTAATTTACACACATACCACCCACCTACACATACACACAAGTGAATTCCTAAGTTGGGTGTTGTGATGTGCATGTATGTATGCTTTGTGTACTTGGGATACTTGGGGAAAGGTTAAGGTAAAAGAGTAGAAGTGTAGAGGGTTAAAGTTACCAGGACAAGGATTAGAACCAGTAGACTACAGGGGCCTGGGCTGAAGAACTGAGGTTCAGGAGTAATTTTAGGTTAACTGATCTTAATTGATTAAAAGACAATGCCCAAAGCATGCAGAACAGGGAAGAAATGCCAGACTGGAGGCAGAGCTATGGGGGAGCTGAAAAGGTAGGTAGGGAGAGGGAAAAATGGGACTAAGGGAAAGTATGGGTGTAAAAGAGGGGCTTTGGATGTGGGAAGCCAGAGGATGGCTCCGGGGTAGGTAGAGAAATTGCAGGGAGATGCAGTAGGTGCTGGAAGTTGGAGAAAGGCTCCAGCTGCTGAAGGAAACTGCAGGACAGCTAAGAGGAGCTGGGAAGCTGGAAGAAGGGGGTGGGGAGGATTACAGAAGGTGCAGGGGAAGCCTGAAAACAGAGAGATGGACAGCAGAAAATCACAGGAAAAGCAGCAGGTGGTAGGGCAGCAGGAAAACAGAGGAAGTCAGCAGAAAGTCACAGGGAAAAGGAAGTAGGAGCAGGGGAGGCTGAGAGGTGGCAGAAAAGAGCAAATGGAATTGTGAGGAGATTGGGAAACTGGCAGAGAGGATGGGGACTAGAGCTGAGAGAGAGAATGAGGCTGGGATTTAGTAAAACATGACACAACTCGGGGTTGCAAATGACAGTGGTTTTATTGAACAGGGGAGATGGTAACACAATGTCTTATTGGTTCCCTTGCACCCACATGCACACATACACAATGGCAGCAGGGGTTAGAGAGGTTTGATGTAGGGGCTGAAGTCCACTGAAGTCCAGGAGAGAAAGAGTCCACATTGTAGGAGGAGGTATGCAGGTAATATCTACCTATCCAGGCTGGAAAGGGGTCCTTGTCCAGTAAATGTTGTCCAGAGGGGGTCACCAGCACGGTGCTGGTCCAGATGGAGAGGGCATCCCACTGGGTCTGTCTTTACTGCCTCTTTTTATAGGGGCAGACCTTGTGTGACCCTAGTGACAGGAGGCATGCCCAGGCAAGGGTCAGCCCTTGGCATCCTGAGCATGTGTGCTTCATGCAGGGATGTGCAGTCTTGGTTGTCTGTAATAGCGGGGTACAATGGTAGAGTTGCTGGTTCTGCAGGGTCTTTTGTCTTTCAAATGCTGGTCTTGTCTCTGTTCCTGGGTGAGGGCCATGGTTCCTGGATGAATCAATGCAAGGTGATGGCCCAGTTGTTACAGGCCATTCAGTAGAGGCCTGCTACCATTGTATTTCAGTCATTTCCAGTCACACTTATTCATCGGGGAAACAATTTACATGCAAGGGATACATGATTCATACAGTTGCGACACACAGGGGATGCCCGGGCAGAGAACACAAGATGGAGACTTGACATATAAAATGGAAACTTGACATGACTTTGGTTCATTTACAAACCCAGGCTTAAACCATATAATATCCACATGAAACAATAACAATCAATACAAAAATGATAATAATACAATATACAACACTAAAAATCAATACAAACCCAATAATTATACAATATGAAACAGTGGCTATCCAAACCAAAAACTTGTTACCAAAATAAAATCCTAAGCCTGATCTCACTTATGCTTGTCCATATGGAATAAAGAGGTAGAGAAAGAAAAGTAAGAAGTATTTGAGGAAGGGGAGTGAATGCATGTCTATCATATATATATGTATTAAAAAAGAAAAACTGGGGGTTTTGCAACAGCTGGAGGCTATAAGATGCCTCCTACCCGCCTTTTACCAGGGAGGTTTGTGGTCTTGGCATGTCTTTTGGGCGTCTGCACCACAGGCAGTCTCACCAGGCCTCCCGACCCTGGCAGGGTGCAGTTTTAGGCCATGCCCAGGACCGGGGGCCTCCTCTATCCCTATAACCCCAGTCCATACCTCCAAATCCATTCTGGCATGGGAGCTCAGCAGTGACATGTTCTTCCCCTGCTGGGTGATGATGCAGTGAGTGTTGCCTACAGCTCTGCGAGCGGGGCATCAAATGGTTAAAAAAAATAAAAATAAAAAAGAAGTGAAATAAGTGCAGGTGGAGTGTGGCACTCCATCTGCATGTGAAGCTTGGGGAACCCCAGCAGTGGGAGTTTCACCTTCAGGAACACCAGCTGCTCCACCAAACCAGGATCCAAGGAGGGTGTCACAACATCACCAGCAATGCTGAACACCCTCTCATTTGGAACATTAGCTGGTGAACTAGACGGGTATTCCTGGGCAACCATGGCCAGATACTGCTACATCTGGCTGCAGCTTGTCAAGTAGGCCAAGGGGTCACAGAGCAGCAGCTCCACATCCTTGGCAAGATAGGGAGCCACTGAAGCCTCAGCACTACTTGCCCAATGCTGAGGTCTAGTGCCTCTGGACTCCAACATGGAAGCCATGCCCTTGGCCCACATTAGCAGTGGTTGGCATGGAGGAGACTGGCTGGTGGCTGGAGTGCTGGCATGGACTCCCCTCTTCCATGTCCCTCTGCCTCTGCCCTTTTGCCTCCCTGACTCTGTTCTCCCAGCACCTCTGTCTAGTGATTCAGGGTTTTGCTGTCACCCCCCCCCACCTTCACTGTTGAGTAACACATCACCACCTGCATGTGGACTGTACTGGACCACAGTGGATCCTGCCATTTCCTGATGGCCTCCTTCAGCTGCTTCACCAGTGCCTGCACCTCTAGTGACAGTAGCTTGCTCCATCAAGGAATATTGATCCCCTGGAATTTCTCCACTTGGTCCTGAAGCTCTCTTACTATGTGGATCACCTGGTTAAGGACAGCATCACCAGTGCTGAGGCTCTTGGTGGCCTCGAGGAATGGCTTGAGGACTCCCAAGATCTTGGAGGTGGTATTCCACTCAGCTTTGTTAAGGTGGCTGCTGATCCCAATCTCCCTGACCAAGGCCACCTCATGGATGGCCTTTTGTTGCTTAACCAGCTTTTCCAGCATCAGGTATGTGTCCACAGAGTCTCCACATCTTGCATGATTTTGTGCTGTGGGATGCTCAGCTCTGCCTGTTTGTCCTGTGGCATCTTGCCCCGCATATGCTGTGGTGGAAGTAGCTCACCACCTTCCTGCATTTTGAAATGAGCTGACTGGTTTTGATGGCACCCTCATTGGTAGCCCTGTTCCCCTCCAAGGCATCCCTGACTATGAGGTGGAACTTGTGTGCCACATAGTGGATGCCAACCAAGTTGGCATCATAGACTGCCTTGACCATATTGGCCCTGTTGTCAGTGCCCATGAACTCGCAGGTGAGCTTGCCCTGCCCATAAGCCACTCATGCACCATGCAGTTCATAGCCCTCATGATCTTGATTGCTGTGTGGGACTCATCCATCACCTTGGCTTGAAGGGGACAGCCCACCGATGGCCTGACTGATTGTACCAGTGCCCTGCAAGGGCAAAGTAGGCATGATCTCCACCCTGGCTGTTCCAGATGTCCAAGGTGAAGTATAGGCCACCTGTGGACCTCCTTGTGCAGCTTCTCCCTCAAGTACCCCCTGCATGCCTCATACAGGGAGGGCGCCACCTGTCTCAGCTGCCTGCGGAGGGTTCGGGATTGAGAGTATGGTCTGGGGTAGAAAGGTAAGAAAGGGTTATTGACTTAACAAAAACACAACTACACATAGTAACAAGACAATGACAGACAAAAGCAATTCACGTCGGCAACTTATCGGCAGTCCCCTCTGATGCCCGATACACAGCAAGTTCCTCTTTCCACAAAGTTCAGCGAAGTCACGGAGTCCCCGAGCAGCGCTGTCTGCGGGGTACCAGGAAGGACCCTGGAATGCAGTTCTTGGGCTCCTCGAGGTCCACGGGCCCACTGATCCAGGCAACAGCTAACTAACCCTTTTCACAGAGCTGTATTTTCCTTCTGAATGGTTTCCAGATATTCCAGCTAATTTATAGTTTCTGAAGGACGCTGATAATGTACGACCACTCAGATTCCTTTTACTTCAACTATCCTTAGATTAATTAATAGCAGTACAAGCCTTGCATTCCTTTGATAAGTTGATTTTAACTGTGCCACAGGGCCTTACTACTTCTAGGATTTGCTAAATTTACTAGGCCTTACTTTATACAAGGCCTCACTACATCTTCAACTTTAATTAGGCTGTTAGCAACAACACATAGCTTAATATCTAAACAAATACAGAAAAACACTTGGTCTAATCTTCATAGAGCTTTCAGCAAGCACCTTTATCACACAGACATACATTTTAGCTGCCACACCACTGTCCTGCTGAAGGTGGTGCATGTGGCTACGTGGTATGATGGGGCCATGAGCACCATGAGCCACCTGAATCCTGGCCAATTATCTAAGGAGTAGGGCTCTCCATCCAGAGCACCCATCTCCCCAAAGCTCTGGGTGACCTCATTCAGCTTTGGAACACTGGCCCCTGTTTTCTCTCTGCTGTTCCCCTTCTGTTCATGGGTGGCTTGCCTTTGCTTCTGAGGGATGGGGGCTTTGGAGCAAGAGGGGGACTTCCCTTTAGGCATGGTCCCACTGGTGTCAGGCTGAGGAGGAGCAAGGGGGTGGTGCCTCTTGATATGCATCAGTATCCCCATGGTGCTGAAGTGTTTCTCATCCTTGCCCCTGCTGTTCTTGCATTGGCAGTGGAGGCAAGTAGGATATGTGGGATCATTTGTCACCTCAAAATGATCCCACATTACACTACTCCCTCACTTCTGGAGTGCAGGTGGGGATCCTGCCTTATCCCCCTCCTCAGCAGGCAGAGGCACAACAGGAGGAGCTGATTCAGCTGACCCACTTGCCTCCACAACCTCAACCTCCTCTGAGGTGCTTTTCAGAGAAGGAGACCTGGCTCTAGTGGAACTTTGAGAGGTGTGGAGCAGAAACTCAGATTCTTCCTCCTTCCCCAGAACTTCTCTGGCTATGGCACTGAGCCCCCCTGGTTCCAGAACCAGCTCCTCCTCTGGGACTGGAAGACTCATGCTGGGAACTGAAATTGATGGTGCTGGGGGTTATTATTACTGGTGGTGTTAATGGAAGTTGGGTAAATACAGACACTGCTCCCATCTCCTTGCTGCCACTAGCAGGAGAAGTCTCATGTTCGCTAGGGAAGAGGGTACATCTAAGTTTGGAGTAGGATGGGAACTTGGAGTTCTCCCTGTACCCCCTCTCCTGCCAGAAGGCCTGGCATCTGACTTTCAAGCACACTTCATGTTTGATGTGCTGGAAAGTGTTTGCATAATTTATGTGTGTTGTGCTTTCCTGCACAGTGTACCCACTGCCAGGCAAAGCACAGCTTTTTTTGTTTGTTTGTTTGAGGTAAAAAAAACAAAAACAAGAATAAGAGGATTTTTGGGGAAGAAATATTTGAAAGGGATTAAAAATAGGGATGGTAGGCAAGGGTAAGTGGGAAATAATTGGCTAATGGCTGGCTATGACTTGATAGCAACAGACTACCTACTGCCTAGACCTTTCAGATGCTGTGCTCTGCTCCTCATGGTGCAAGAGACAGATCTCTCAAAAGGCAGTGAAAGGCTTCACACAGAGCCTTATATGCTGTTTTTCCACCCCTCCCACATAGCACTGTGATTAGAAAGGACCTCAGGGATAGATTGCAGCTATAGATGACAATATCAAAGCAGTCCTCCTCTTCGATGCACTTCTAAGTTTCTGTTTCCCCACAAGCCCACCTCCAAAACAGTCCAAAACATCCAAAATGTTTCCAACAGTTTCATTTCATTTTGAAGATGTTTCAGAGTCTTCTGTTTCATTTCAGATTTGGTGTTTCAGGTACCAAAATGGGCTAAAACACCTCTGAAACAAAATGGCTACTGAAGTTTTACACAGCCCTATCAGCTATCATCTTATGGCAGGAACATCTTGGAATTCAAGTAAGGCACGTAATGCCTTTATTTTGCCTGGGTCTAGCTGAATTCTGATTTTGCTAATGATACTGTGACAAGGGGCACACTTGGGGTCAGATCTCATGCCGGCCTGCCCACCTGCCTCTATGAGGCAGTCTGCCTAGTCTTTCCTGCCATGACTTTGCTGTTCCCATAAACTAGTGGTATAATGTGGGAGACTGCCCATTTCTTGCCCCAATTGCAGGGGGCACTAATCTGAGGCTCTGAACCTCCCCTACACTGCAGTCTATGCCTTGCAGATGGCATCCACAAGATGTTCATAACTCACACCATGACTGGTGTTCCAGGGTCTCCCAAGGATTCTCACTCACTCCCTGGAGCAGCAGGTCATTGTGCTCAGCCTTTATGTCTTTCCTTTGACCCACCCTCAGCCTCTTTGCAGCAGAAGACTTACCAGGGTCAAGACTCACCTCTAACTCTCTGGCTGAGCCCCCCACTTGGCTTTTGGACCAACTACGGCCTCAGGAGTCCAAGGACATACTTTGGCCTGCCCCTCACTCATGGTATTCCTATTGCATCAACTGTAAGGCCTCTACACCACACCCCACCCTGGGGTCTTTGCATGATCCTTATGATGGACTCTACTCATGGGACTGGCTCCTGCATTGCCCTTCAGACTTGCTCCCAGTTTGGCCCTACTCAACACACCCCTCGAACTGCCCTTTAGGCCTGCTCCTTGTTCAGCCCTCACATACAGTCAACCACCCCATTATGCTCAGGTGGTGCTCTGCTTGCTGTGCCTGGCCCACCACATGCTTCCCTGGGGTCTTGCACCCCCCTCATGGGCTCAAGTGGCCACAGCTGTGCCTGGCCCCACTACTGCCTTCGAAGCCTACCTGAAGATGGGGGCTGCAGCTAAGGTGCCCCTCCTCGCCTTTCACTGGAGAGGTAACTAGCCTGGCTCCTCCACTACCAGAAGTCCCACCAGGCCATCTTTCCCCAGCAGGGTGCAGTTTTAGGTCATGCCCAGAACCAAGAGCCTCCTGCCTGCTAGATGTTCCATGCAGCTCAGCCAGGCAATGTTTCTATCTGGATGCCAGCAGCAAACTGCTGTGTTTATATAGGTAACCAGTGTTTTAAAATGGCTGCCACAATCAAGCACCAGCTGGCTGCTTGACTCCGCCCTTAGAGTGTGCACTGCCACAGATACATACAATACCTTTTATGTGTTCCTTCCCAAATTCACATTTTTTATTCAAAGTGAGACCAAATTATTGGAAGCATAGAAAAACAGCATGTAGATATTCATTGTGCTCCTGTTACGGGCATATACTGTCATGTTGTTTTCATAGCAAAGGGTGTCAGGCAGGCCTGGCATAATCTGAGAGTTGTTTCTGGAAATGCTGCGGTGCTAACGATAGGCCAAAAGGAAGCCAGTTGAAACAAAATCTCCTGAATGGGATAACAAATGAAATTAATAATCTAGATTTTCTTTAGCAACAGGGTTTTGCTAAATTCCTGATGTAGCACTTGATTTTGAGAGCACTTTAGCCTCTGACAACTAAATCAATGTCAGTTCTACTGTGGAAAATGTGTTTTCCCCTGCATACATTTCTGTTAAATTGCGTAAGGTCCAGACAAATGAGAATTTTTCTGTTGGGTTTCAGTACTACAGCTATTCTGCATACCAATCTGTGGCTCTGATACTCTCCCGGGGGGGAGTATCCCCCAGGTATCTCATCCCCTTATACAAAACTAGTTGCAAATAGTTAAGTCTAATTTTTGGTTTTCTCCCAGCTGGGAATGTCTGTTCATCAGCAGATCAGTGCTCCCAGCCAGAGGAACACATTGCACTGCCATAGCTGGGAGTTCTGATCAGCTGAGTGGTACTCCGAGCCCCTGGAACAGGTAGGAGTCTTGAAGGTTTCCAGTGTGATCAAGAGGCTGTGACCACTAGTCACATATTCAGTTAAAGGCATAATAGGACCCAGCCACAAAAGTTATTACACGTATTTTGTGGAATAACTTTGTGGCTTATTACTCTTTTTATCGCACTATTAATTGATTGACTGTTTAGCCAGGCCACTTGTTAAGACATGATCAACTAGCTAATCACATCTGAAATGTAATGTTTGTCAGGGCCTATGGGTCAGACCTTTATCCACCTCTCTAGGAATATGGCTGCAATTCTATTCCACCCTACTCAAGTCACTTAAAAACTATCCATTATGCACTATCTATTAATGCAAAGAGTAGGTGTGTCATCCTCTGCCTCTTTGTTCCTTTCATTGGTTCTTCTGTAGCTAATATGGGAAAAATTATATTCAAATTTTTTTAAGAGACTCGGAATAGATGTCACATCTGTGACACTTGAGAGCTACTTAGATGTCCAAGAGATGAAATAAAGCATGGGCACAGCTAGAGGGAATTTAAAATATGTAAATAAAAGCAAATGCCAAAATTGCAGTAAAAGACCAAAATATAGCCTGAAATAGAATCTGTGTAGTTTAAAGCCGTGTGTTTATTTCAACACTTAAAATGGTTACTTGTAAGTTTTGTGCACCTTTGAAACGTGGTTAGGGTAAGATTCTGAATTAGAGCAGTGGTTATAATGCTTATATTTTCATGCTGTTCATATATCATCCCAGGATCTATATTTTAGTCATTGAAAAATATTTTTGATAACACATTCTGAATCTGTTTTTACCTTTGCCATTGCCTAGAGTAATGGAGAGTTGTGCCTAGTTTCCAATAATAATTTCTTCTTAAACATTTTACTATTTCTACTCTTGAAAACTTCCTCTTATGAGCTGAAGTCAATATCTATATGAAATCTTTAAAAGGAGTTTATCACTGAGATAGTAAAGCTCTGCATGATCTTCTTGCTCATGAAACTTAACCTCAGAAAATTAAAATAGTGACTTTTTTTTCTTTTTACATTTGTGCACGTGTATGTGCATGTGTGTGCATTTACAAGTGAAGTTAAAAAGCTAAGCATGAACATGTAGCAATCTTCACTATGATAAGCCTATCACCTTTCCAAAAATAAACTGCATGCAGCTGTGGAGTTAGAACTTGGAAAACTGTTTGATCAAATCCAAAAGCAGTACCTTTTTCAGTATAAGTTAATGAGCACTATTAATTATTAGTTATACAAATAATCTTTATGCTCTGTCTCTTACCAGATGGGAGAAGGGGACAGAACTAGTTTTTAAGTTCTTCAGAAAGAGTTGTAAATAGGAAGTTTCTTATCCACAAAAAAAGCTTGTTGAGGATAGAAGAGAGGCTGGAATGCCAAGCACCAAAGAGTTGGGGATAGGGGAGGAGGATGTGCCATGTCAGTCTTACTTGCCCAGGGGACTCAAGTGGATGCTAAATCCAGTGCCCACTTACCCACCCCCATATCACTGGCTTCAGGACTGGAGAGATGTAAGCTTACCTCCGTCTTGTTACCTTGCCTTTCTTTGGGCTTAGCATTAGCACAGAAAGGGCAACTCTCTCAAGGTTTAAGGGTTGGGTTTTTTTTGGTTTTTTTCCTCCCAGTAGTTCCACACATCTGCAGTTCCAGCTGAAACTGCAGGAAGCTACAATGCTCAGCATCTTCAAGCAACATTGGACCAAATAGCTGAAATTGTTTTTAACAATAACAAGAACCCTAAACACCCACCCTAGGGAGGCTTGAGCAAGGTAGGGATAGGCACATAATGGTGGTTCCCTGCTTCAGTGATAGAAGTTATAGTTTAGAGATGCTACCTAATACGAGACTGATGGAGTTGGAAATTAGAAGATGGTGCCTCAGTTAGGAAACTGCTATCTGGTAACTTATAAATCAGGGGTCTCTAAGGGTGTTGTTACACATTAACTTAAGTATATGTTAATGGTCTTTGAAACAGGAATGTTCATATATTAGGTCAGGGGAACACATGATAAAGGTTCTATGAGCAGTTTAGAGATAATCCTCTTCCATCAAGGATTATCTCTAACTAGTTTTGGGTAGTTCATGCTGTAGTAAGGCATAACTGCTCTGCAGGCCCAAAACCAGTTAGAAGCAATCTTCCAGAATCCCAGGAGACACTGCTACCAGCCTCTCTCAGCACTGGCTGTCAGTGCCTTTGGGCACCCATCGCCTTATGGGTTATTTGAGACTGCCTTCTGCCCCTACAGCCATGTTCATGCCTTACAGATGTCACTTTTCACATTTACTCTTTTGTAATAGGCTTTGGTTTTCTTATCCTTAGCCTACAGGTCATTCTGGTGGTACACTGATAGTCTAGGTCCACTGGCTCTGGTCTACCTTTCAGTCTCAGCTTCTCATCAGCCCTGGCCACTCCTCTTGCCTCCTCTCTGTTCAGGCTCTGGCTCTTACCTTCTCAGCCTCATCCCGCTTTTGCTTTTGTCTCTGGCAGGGCTCAAAACCTGGTGTACTCTTCAAGCTTCCCTTTGGTCTCCTTTTATACCCTATCCAGCCACATCCAGTCCTCCAGTTTAAACCAGAACAAAAAAATCAAGCAAATTCTTTAAATTCAAAACACTCAGTACCCTCATCTGGTTCATTATACCCCTGACAAGTCCCCTCTCCACTCCCTGCCTTTCTCAGCCCTGGCAATGCCTGCCATGGCTTTCAGCTTCCAATCCCTATGAGCCTGAGCTGACTGGATTTTCTCTCCCTGCTGAGTTCAGGGGTGTTCTGTCCCTCTGCCTCAGGGGCAAAGGCTTATATTCCCTGGGCAGGTGATCTTTTGACTAGCTACAGATGTGCCCCCTCAGCCTTCAGGGCAGTTTGATGCCAGTGCTCTTCCCCACCATCCTATTGCTAGGCAGCTAGGTCTGCAAGAGGCACTTGCAGTCCATGGGTCCCCAGCTGCCTAGTCCCTTACAACCAGCCCATAGTTCACTGTTTTCCCTCACCTAGAGACATCACTTATGCAGCTCCTCTCTAAAAGCAACAGGAGCTCCTGGGTCCCTATCACAGCCCTACCTGGCCTTTACAGCTCACATATAGCTCTTGGCCATGTCCCATGGGAACAGTCAGAGAAGGAGGAATCTGCCTTCCATTGCCTCCACTGCTGCTGCTGAGTCACAGCTGTTTTCCAGGGCAAGCCCAACCCAGTTAGTGGCAGCTGCTGGGCAGGTTGGGTTCCCCCTCCACTTCTGGTCTTCTGGGACAGTGCCACAAGCAGCAGATAAGCTGGACATTCTGGGGATGGAGAGCAATGAGTAGGGATCCGGAGTGTTGGGGGGGCAAGCCCGATTTGGGGATGTGGGGGAAACAGGTAGCACAGAGAGCCTGATATAGGCTGGTGAAGTGGGGGTGGTGGGCAGCACCATGCCACCCAATGGCCCACATTAGATCTGTTGCATTGCACCTCCCAGCATCCTAGATCAAGCCTTCCCTTGCTATACCCCAGTTTACTTGTAGCTCCTGGTACAGGTCGGGAAAGGGAACCCAGCTGTTACCACTGCCACTGCTGTTCTCAGGGCTGGATTCAGTCCATGGAGCAGTCATAGCCTGGCAGCAGCAGCAAGTACGCAAGCTAGGCACACTGGGGGATGGGGCTGAGCTGTGAGGGCCAGAGGACATTGGGAGTGGGGGGTCCCAAGAAGCATGGAGCTGCAGGGGCATGGTGGACAGAGAGAAACAGTTGTGGGCCCAACCCAGGCTATCAGGGAATGGGCAGTGGGCTCAATCTCAGTGCGTGTGGGGGGGCAGACTGTAGGCAAGCAAGGGCTGGTGAAACCAATGGGACCATGCCAGCTACTGGCTGCCAACAATCTGGGATACCTACCCTGCCCCTGAGATCAGGAGAGCCTGAAAGGCACAGAGGGAACATGGATCCTTGCTATGTCCCTGATACCCAGGCCTCTAAAGGCAGGTCAGACACATTATAACCCTTAATGTGGGGCTGCTCACATAGAAGATGCTAAATTTAACACCAAGTAAAATTAACATTTGCTAAGTATAACATGTAATGAGGCCCTAAAAATAATGTTCATTGTTTAATTCTTCTCATTCATGCATGCCTATGTTTATTGAACCTGGTGATCACAGTGGGCAATGGTCTCATGCACAATAGATCCTGATTGTCAGTTATGTCCTATCTAACTTTGAATGAAGTGTCTATTGAGACCATTAAATGTGGCCATAGTAGCATAAAATGGAACATCAAAATGTGTTCAGTATATGTATTTTTGTGCTGTTTTATTTTTGAAGTTCTAATTGTATGCTGTCCAAAGCACAGACATCTTTAAAATGTCTAAGCGCAATATGTGTCATTTGATGATTCTATTTCTTATCAGATTTGAGCTTCTGCATTGTAAAACAGTGAAAGTAGGGAGGTGGGTGAGAAGTTGCACAGATATTTTGTTAAAAAGAGATGGCATTTTTAGACACTAATAATATATAAAATCAGTGAAAAGAAGTAAATGCTTTTTCATTTTTATATATTCAGCCTTAAACATTTCTGATGTTTGTTATGGGTGAAATTCATTGTTCATATCACCCACATAAGATCTATACACCACTTAATTCCTCAAGAGTAGGTTGTAAGTTGTACATAAGTGGTTCACAAGCCCCTTTAAAACTTGAATAATAAAGAAGACTTTCAGGGTGATTTTCATCTGATGATAGCATATTAACAATATTACATTCCTGGAATGTCCATATAGAAACATCTTTGCTAACAGATCTCTAAATTCCACAATAGGTCTGTGCTATAGAAATTCATTTCAGATAATGTTTATTCTGGAAAACTGGGAAATGGGCACAGTATAATTTTAATCCTACTGAAAAAATAAATAGCGTTACTAATAGTTTTGCCATCATTTTAAATTAGGGATGTACAGAGGAATCACTGCCACCAATTGAAGTTCTTTAGATATTCCACAGTTAAGCATTTCTAACACTTATTTCCAGTCTGTTATATAAAACTTATGAGCACTAAGAAAATGAAAGCTCCAACATGACTCTAAAAGAAGTATAGATATTTCTCTCTTCTTGAAAAGTCCAATCTGAGGAAGAACATGAGGGAAAACAGCAAATTGTCCATACTGTATGATGATAAGCTTCCACTGGGCCAGTTATCAGTCCTGAAAATATTAAGTCTTATTTTACTTCGTCCTGGTGCCTAACTATAGCTGCTTAGTGCTTACTACAGTTGTACTTGAGAAAGGGGTCCCACTAGTACACCCAGGCAGAACTCATGATAGCTTAGACAGAACCTGCCAGGTGTATGGTTATTTTTTTAAGCCATACTTTAAGAACTAATTTAGTCTCTTGAGAGGGGAAAAAAAAATGCATTTAATTTTCAAATGCAAAAGGCATTATGTGTTTAGTTAAAATTATATTTGGTAAGCCTTTTAGAAATATTTTGAGAAGGATACTACTGTATGCTGTATACCTTGTTTCTGAAACATTGTGATTCAATACATGAAATATCCAGATTATTCATTTAAAATGTCCATTATACACTTGTGATGAAGTTCATGCAGTTCAGGTGACTTACTCTGGTCTGTGCAGCAGCTACATCCTATGCTATGGGCTTAAGTGGTGTGTATGTGGCTCAGAGTCGCCCTGCACGGAGATAGATATTATCCTTAATAAACCACTACAGCTGTTTTGATCCTTAAGATATTGAAATCATATTTATTATTTGAAGATTGGTTTAGGGGACCACTATTGTCTACTGTCTTAGCTTTTAAATTTTAGCATATGGGTTTGTGATCCAGTGCATCTCTGTGGTGTATTTTGATCTAGCTGCATGCTTCCTGCAGCAAGAACTTTTGGCTCTTATACAGAACTCTTATGCAAATAGGTCAGTTTAATTTCTGGTTTTCCAAATTCCACAGAAGAAAGCATATTCTATAAAGCGGGGAATGGGATGACAAAAACATATTGCTATTTATCTGAATTTCTAAAAGATTATTATGAAAGAACTTCTATCAGCAACTTAAAAAAACGCAGGTCTGAAATAGCCTGGGAAAATAGATGAGATTTGCATTGTGAGGGTGAATCAGCTCCAGGGCTGAGGACCTGTCACTGAAGATGCATTGTTTTCAGGCTCCTGTAATTTAAGATAGGAGCTGAATTGTCCTGCACTGGCCCCTCTCTAATGATCACTATTTCCAGGGCAAATTTGATTGGGCCAGCCCATGTAACGAATGAGGCGGAAGGAAGAAATTCCAAACAGGGATGGTTGTGCTATTTCACTGTGCTTTGTTTTTTTTTTCCTAGGGAAAGTAACTACTTGCCTTCCTGGTTCAAGATAATGAATATGGCTTTTCAAATGTACTCAGTATTGCTATTAGGTTTTTGAAAAATTTACCCTGAATACCTTGGCTGCTATATTCTTAACATTTGAATAGGTTGTTAATTTCTCCTAAAAGTAACCTAATTCTACTTTTACTTTTTAAAACTGAAATGCATGTCCATAAAAAAAGTAAATCAATGTTCGATTGAAAGTTCCAGATCTGAGGTCTCCTTCAGGAATGCATGTGTAAACTGAAAAGATTTTGATTCAGAATTTTTGTAGAAGTACAAGCGAAACAAATAATCTGAAATTAACCACTGGAATAACTTGGGACTAAGAAGACTGCTTTAGTATAAGCAATGCCAGTACACTTAGACCTAAGTATTCAGAAAGGTAGGCTTTGCTACAATGTGAAAATAACATGAAGCTTGTATGGCTCACTTATTTCCTTGCCTTGACATTCTGTTGGACTATAAGGGACAGAAGTTACACATGAACCATTTTAAACCAGTGATAGAACAGAAGCTCAGTACACATAAACTAGTTTCAAAATGGCTGAAACTGGTTTCAGATAAACCTGGTTGAATGTATTTCATAGACATTATAGATTTCATAGACATTAGGGCTGGAAGGGACCTCGGGAGATCATCGAGTCCAGCCCCCTGCCCAAAGGGCAGGAAGGCAGCTGGGGTCATAGGATCCCAGCAAGATAAGCATCCAATTTACTCTTGAAGGTGTTCAATGTAGGTGCTTGAACCACCTCCGCTGGCAGACTGTTCCAGACCTTGGGGGCTCGGACAGTAAAGAAATTCTTCCTTATGTCCAGCCTGAAACGGTCTTGCAGGAGTTTGTGACCATTCGACCTCGTCATCCCTTGGGGCGCTCTGGTGAACAAACGTTCCCCCAGATCCTGGTGGTCATTCCTGATAAACTTATAGGTGGCCATCAGATCACCCCTGAGCCTGCGCTTTTCCAGGCTAAAGAGTCCCATGGCTCTCAGCCTGTCATCGTCAGATCTGTTTTCCTGACCTCTGATCATGCGCGTGGCTCTCCTCTGGACATTCTCAAGCTTCTCCACATCCTTTTTGAATTGTGGAGCCCAAAACTGGATGCAGTACTCCAGCTGCGGCCTCACCAAGGCCGAGTACAAGGGGAGAATGACGTCCTGGGGTTTGCTTCAGAAGCATCTATGGATGCACGCCAGCATTTTGGTCGCTTTACTAGCCACAGCATCGCATTGGAGGCTCATGTTCATCTTGTGGTCAATGATGACCCCCAAGTCTCTTTCTTCTGTAGTGCTAACCAACGTAGCACTGCCGAGCCTATACGGGTGCTGCAGGTTTTTCCTCCCAAGGTGGAGAACCTTGCATTTTTCGGTGTTAAACACCATCAGGTTCTCGTCAGCCCATTTGCTGAGCATGTCCAGGTCAGCCGGATCACCTGCCTATCTTCTGGCGTGGATGCTTTGCCCCAAAGTTTGGTGTCATTGGCGAACTTGGCCAGTCCACTCCTGACTCCAATGTCCACATCATTAATGAAGATGTTGAACAGTATGGGTCCCAGGACAGAGCCTTGAGGGACCCCATTGGTCACAGGGCACCATGGTGAGTGACTGCCATCAAACACAACCCTCTGGGTCCGACCACGAAGCCAATTTCCCAGCCAATGGATCGTGGTGGAGCCAAGGCCACAACTGGGCAGTTTGGCCAAGAGGTGATCATGGGATCATGTAGTATCAGACTTAACTGATTTGGGTCAAACCAGTTTATGAAACTTCTGTCCTAGACTCCTTCCTAGTTCAAGTTAAATCACAGTTCCCCAGAATCCCAGCATGCTTTCCAGCCCTGCGCTGGGCTGTGCTGTCTGCCCCAGAGAGCAGGGCTGGCCCTGCCCCTCTGCTCCCTACTGGAGCAGTGAAAGCTTGCTGACAAGAGAGTGGAGTGAGGTATGGAGAGGGACAAGGCAGGCTGGGGATGCAGCCCATGCTACATGGGGGGGTTGCCCCCAGGCAAACCCCGGCTGGAGTCAGGAGTTAGGAAAGAGAGTTAAATACCCTTTCCCCCTTACCTGCTCAAATTTACTGCTGGTTGCAACTGTGGACTACAAATCCCAGAGGCCCCAGGAAGAGGAAGTAATGAGCAGCCCTGTAGAGTACTACTGTTCTAAGTCTGGATTGCAAAACCCATAGACCTCAAGGGCAGCAGGAAGAGGAAGTGAACTCAATCAGAGAGATGCACCCCTTGGCTTTTGGCCTGAGCTGCTGCTGGCATGTGGCTGCATTTCCTCAATCAAAGGTAAATGTTTGTTCACTTAACATTTCAATCTAATCTGTGCAGTTTAGACTAACCTGCAAACACTGAATTGATTCAGTGTCAGGCTTTTGACTGTCTGTGCCTAGCCTCTTCCCTTTCCCTTTTTTCTCCTTTTCCTTCTCTCTCCTTTTCTCTTTTCTCCATTCCTTTTTCTTTCCCACCAGTTTCTTTCTTCTTCCCTCCCCTCCCCCCCCACTGGGTTGTCCTCATCTGCAGCAGATGAAAAAACTGTTAGTTACCTAGCCTAATACAATTCTGCTCAAAACAGAAAAAGACTATTTTAAGTAGAGGCCATAAGTTTAATCAAACAGAAGTACTTAGCCTATTTGCTTTTTTGGTGCTATCTCCCAAAAGAATTGATGTTTGTAATACTCAACAGCCTGAAAAAAATGAGATTGCATTCCTAAATATAAAATGAAAATATGGTGTACTTTAAAGGCTAAAAAGTCCAGGTTCGTTCTGTAGGTGCATGCTGGTGGGTGGAAAAGGAAAAGCTTATGATCCATATCTGATGCAGTCACTATTGTTTGGGTTTGCTGCACTATAACAGGATATCTTCAGAACAGAAAATGAGTGGCCTCTTGACATTCTGTGACTATAGTGTACTTGTAAAGACTAAGGGGATTTTGTCTTATTAATGCTGAGCACTTCACCACAAAACAATGAGCACTGGTGACAAATGAAGAAAGAAACTAGCTTCAGTCCACAGAAGGTGTCTTAATTCTTCTTCTACTCATGTCTCTGTCGTATTTGACTATTTTGTTATACATGCTTTTGCTCATTTATTGTACATTTCTAGTTCTTTCATTGTACATGCGCCTTTAAATAGTGGGAATTATAGCAGGTGATTGAACTAGTGGTATAGCCCCACTTCTTTGATGGTTAGGATTTTAATTTTGTATTCTTCATTTTTTTGCTGCAGAAATATGACTTAAATTGCTTGTGTTGCTTGTGTGGTATATCATGTGCCATAGTCATTTCAGGTATTGAAGGACAGCTATTATGAGGCCTTCGCTGCATCTCTTGTAAGCATAAGACATCACGCTGGACTTTCTTACATAGGTTTACAATCACTTCTTTTTTCACTGTTGAAAACCCTTTAAGGTTTGCATATTGTACTGTCAATGCTGGCCCTAAGGAGGGCTTGTGTCTACTTCTATCACAAGGCATTTTAATTGGTTATAGTTGATCAATTTGTAGGCTTAAAATTGTGATTTGGAATGTGTGAGGAAAATAAACAAACCCTGCTGGGCTTGGCAGCAGTGGGGAACTCTCTAGAGATGGAGGGGAGAGCTACAAAGGACACAGCGGAGAAGTGTTTTTCCACCAGCTGTTCAGTTCTGAACGGACCTCGCCACAGCTGCTCGGAGCTACTGAGCATGCTCCTGAGCTGGAGCACATGCTGGAGGACAGAGTGGAGGGAAGAGGATTTGCCAGAGAAGAGCGTGAAGAGGAGCAAGCGGGGAGCTGGCAGCCAAGGGCTGCATGAAACCCCCCAAGGGGGTGGGGCACCCCTGTGGTTGGGAGCCTCTCAAGTGAGAAGGCTCCCATCTGTGGGAGCTTGCTTTTTGCTGGTGCAGCGGGGGCCTAGGATTGGGCTCCCCCTGCAGCAGCAATAAGGTGCACTATGGCAGGAGGCACAATTGTGTATATTGTACATAAGATCCCATTGTGCCTTTACCTGCACAGGTAGAGGGGCCTGGAAACAGACAGACATGCATGCTTAAACATATGCTGAGTAGGAGTAGACTTAAGCATGTGTTTCTGTGCTTTTCTGTAACATTGCTTTCATTCACTTCACACAAGGAAGAATAAAGTTTGCTGACATTAGTGTTAAAAATAATCTGGATTTCTTCCTGACCCCAAGAGAAAGACATGTAATCTATAGTTATTGATTACCTAAGAAATGTCATTTAATTTTCTCCTGTCATTTTCCCACTATTTGAAGGTATGTGTATATGTTTGTGTGGTCTGATTTGCAAAGATTGCAGCTGGATTCCTGTCTAGCTTTGTTAGCTGTTTGCAATCTGAGTTCTTACACATGCATATCCTTGCTGCTTGTTGTTGTTGTTGTTATTAGCATTTGTTCTTGATATGAGGTTTGATGGTACAATAAATCAGATCTTTCCTAGCATCCTTTCTTCTGTGTTTCTTATCCACAGTCTTCTTGGTCTTCTCCTCCTCCTCCTTCTTTGCACATATCTTTGAAAGATTGTCTTCGCTAGACAGTCCCTGTCTTCTCTAATCACACCTTAAGATTTTGTTTTTCTGTCTCAGTCGTGTTGCTCCTGTCTTGTAGTGCCAATCTTCTCCACTTCAGAGCCATTAGATTTTTTGCTGCTGATTTTAATTCTTAGTATTTTTGACTAGCTTTAGTAACACTGCATTCAAATGTTTCTGATCTCTCAATCTGTCTCCCTTTCAAGGTTTAGCTTACACAGCCTATATAGCTGTTTTTCATTCAATTGTTTGAAAACAAAAATTCAGACTTAAAATGGACTCTTCTATTCTTCCAGATCCTTTACAACTTTACCATGACTGTTCTTGCTGCGCCAAGTTGGCTTGAATATCTCAGAGGCAAGTTTTTTTGTGATTAACTTTTATTACACTACTAATAAGTTGCGAGAGATATCACAAAGTCTTCATCAGGTGCCCTTCCTTAGATAACCTCATGCTACAGGAAGAACACCTGCCTGAAAGGTTGTCCAACTGCTCTCCCAACTATGCAGTTATTTCTATAAAAGATATCACCAAAAAAGCCTTGCCTGTCATTTATTTTCTGGACCATCATAGTTACAATAACACTCCAAGCCTACACAAATATCACAATCATATAAAATACTTTGACTGAGGATTAGGCCTAGATATAAAAACTTCTAGCTGTTTACTTTCTTTCTGCTCCACCAGAACTCTTACAGCTTGTTCTTTTGTTATGGCTAACATCTTTGGAGATATTCATAGAATCATAGAAGTAGGGTCAGAAGGGACCTTGTAGATCTTCAAGTCCGACCCCCTGCCTGGGCAGGAGAAAAACTGGGCTCAAATGACTCCAGCCAGGTAGGCATCAAGCCTCTTCTTAAAGACCTCCAGGTTAGAAGCCAGCACCTCTTCCCTTGGAAGTTGGTTCCAGATCCTAGCCATCCTAACTGTGAAGTAGTTCTTACGGTTGTCTAATCTAAACCTACTCTCCAATAATTTGTGGCTGTTGTTCCTTGTTATGCCAGGGGGAACTAAGGGAAACAAGGTCTCTCCTAAACCCTTCTGGTCCCCCCTAGTGAGTTTATAGACAGTCACCAGGTCCCCCCTCAGCCTTCTCTTATGAAAGCTGAACAGGTTCAGGTCCCGCAGTCTCTCATTGTAGGGTCTGCCGTGTTGTCCCCGGATCACACAGGTGGCCCCCCTCTGGACCCTGTCAATGTTGTCCACATCCCGCCTGAAGTGGGGTGCCCAGAACTGGACACAGGACTTCAGCTGTGGCCTGACCAGTGTTGTGTAGAGGGGGAGGATCACCTCCTTGGCCTTACTTGAGATGCACCTGTGGATGCACAACAAGGTCCAGTTAACCCTGCCAAGCGTGACCTCACATTGTTGGACCATGTTCGTCTTGGAGTCAGTGATGACTCCATGAGCCCTTTCTGCCTCCGTGCTCTCAAGAAGGGCATTTCCCATCTTATAAGTGTGCTGCTGGTTACTACTGCCCACGTGAAGCACCCTGCATATTGAAACGCATCCTGTTTTTGTTAACCCTATCCAGGTCTGGCTGCAGTCTTTCCCTCTGTACTAGCGTGCTCACCTCACCCCAAATTTTGGTATCATCAGCACATTTAAACAGGTTGCTTTTCACCCCATCGTCCAAATCACTGATAAAGAAATTGAACAGTGCGGGCCCAAAGACCGAGCCCTGGGGGACTCCACTGCCCATTTCCCCCCAGGTTGAATATGACACATCCACCACCACCCTCTGACTACGACCCTTCAGCCAATCTGCAATCCATCTGACTGTGTAGGCATCAATGCCACAGTCACCCAATTTTTTAATGAGGAAGGGTTGGGAGACTGTCAAAGGCCTTGCTGAAGTCCAGAAAGATTACATCCGTGGCAACATCTGCATCCAATGCTTTTGTGACTGGATCATAAAAGGCAATCAGGCTGGTCTGACATGACCTGCCCCTAATGAAACCGTGCTGGTTGCCCTTAAGCATCATCCCTGAAGCTGGCCCATCGCAGATGTGCTCCTTGATGATCGTCTCAAAGAGTTTCCCTCAGATTGAGGTAAGACTGACGGGCCTATAGTTGCCCGGGTCCTCCCTCCTCCCTTTTTTAAAGATGGGGACTACGTTAGCTATCTTCCAATCATCTGGCACCTAGCTAGAGCACCACGAGCGCTCGTAAAGTCATGCCAAGGGCCCTGCAATAACCCTTAATTAATTAATATTAAGAGTCCGTAATATTTCCCTGATGTATGCAATCTATTAAGTAAGTCTTGCATAGATGATATAATCCAAGACTATATCAGATGCTTACTTCTAACAAATAAATCAACCAGTCACCTATCTTAAGGCCTACTCTAAAGCCTTCCAGTACTTTCCTGATTATTAGAATACTGAACAGATGAGACAGGCATTTTTACATATGCTTCTGATGCGGCACCATGCACTTTTAATTAGGGAGCCACACTAATTACAAATCACTTCAATACTAATTCTGCTACTTTTATACCTGACTTCTGGTATAGCTTAAATTGCTATTAAGCAAAGTGTGTTTGAAATCCTATCTTGAATATTGTCAGCTTAAATTATCATGTCCCACTAAAGGAAATACTTTTGTGAATTTAACAAAACAAAGATAAAATTGGTGTCCAGATTCTCAGGTCTTACTCTTCATGGCTTGTCAATTTTGATACCTTGTGCTTCTTAGAGGTCTGAATATCACCTAAATCAGTTTAATTTCTAGTTCTATTTTTCTTTAAATTGTTTCCGGAATGAACTTTAACATGATCTTATTTGCACATGATTCTATGTAAATTATCTTGTACTTCATATACTCCTTGAGCATGTGATTTTCTTTGGTATCAAAATATATGTCCAATCATATACAGCTGTCCATTTTCCCATACATCTGGGGAATTCAAATAAATAATTGTAACCTGAGCGGTACTTCAAGATATACCCCCTCTCCAATTAAAGGGATCAGAGCAGGTGCACAAGCTCTGTGGGAGCAGAGCCAACCACGAATGGGGACTTTACCATATACTTTTTAATGAGAAAACAGTAGTGGGAACATAACATGTATAAACCAGGAGGTATAGGGGACATTACAACACCCGAGGGGACAGCATTCAATAAAGGTTAGGCACTTACACTCATACACATATTCATCCGGTTGACAAAAGAAAGGTTTAACAAAATATAAAACACGAAATACAGAACAAACAATACTGGTTGGTGAAATATAAAATGCACAAAATGTCAAATAACAAGAAATATAGGGCTTAGGTACCTGGAGGGGGGGGAAGGAGGGAAAACACAATGACCCCTTTTCCAGTGCAACAAGAATGTCTCCCTGTCACTTCACTCACCCCAATTCATCCCAGCTGGGATCTGAACGATCTCTCATATAGTAGGCAGAAACTCTACAACACAGCCCCCAGCGCTGGCACTACTCCAAGCTGCTAGGTGTTTTGACCTTCCAGGAGCCCGTGCCTTATGTCAAGCTTCCTGGCCTCTTGCTGGAGCTGGGGAGCCTGTCCTGCTGGTTGCAGCCTCTCATGGGGGGGATCCTGGAGCCCAGTGGGGAGCCTCTCCTGCCGGCTGTATGCCATGCTGCTGAGGGTCCATCTGCTGCCTGCAGGTCTCATGCCTTCATTTTCTTCTGGCCCAGCTTTTGCCAGCTCTTTGGAACTCCTTCTTCGTGCTCCCTCAATGGTCTCTCCTGAGTCAGCTGTGCTGCTCCTTTTATCCTCTTCCAGGTGACCCAGGGGGCCAATCAGGGGACATGAAGGGTGAGTATCTGGGGCCTGATTGGTGAGGAAAGGGAATCCCAAACCTTCCAATCATCTTTTGCACTTTCAAACCCCCTGGGCCAAATCATTTCCAACTAGCCCATCACATAATATTTACTGTTTCTTTCCCAACCAGGTTGGGATTTCTTATTGGTACATGCTGCAGATCTAGAACTCTTTTGTACTTTAGTATTTTTCAAGTTCTACTTCTGATTTTGATCCTGGTGGTTCTTTCAATTGCCCAATGAGCATCATTTATCCTCTCTCCTCATACACTTCTTTCTTTGGAGTATTCTCTCTACCTGGTAAGTCCTAGAATCATTTTGGGAACCATTAAAAGTTTGAAAAGCCAGTCGCACCAAAATTAAATAAAAACATAAATTTTAATCACAAATTTAATTATGAAATTTAAGTAAGATATAAATGACAAAATACGGGTGAGCCAGATTGAATGAATGATTACTATTTTTAAAATGCACATTCATGCAAAGAAATAGCATTGTTTTTGACATCTGCATGAAATCAGTCCTATATACTGTAAATTCTAAAGTTTTTTTTTTTTTAAAAAACACTCCAACAGGTGGCTGACCTCTTCAGAAAAAAAGTTTCTTAACTAGGTTTATAAATAAGTTTTAAAAGAGGACTTATCATGGTACATCTGCAGATGGGCTGCTCAGCAATCACTATTGTTAAGGACTGAAGAGTAATGATTCTCAGGTGAATGTGGATTTTTATACTCTATTGGTTAGCTGAATATCAAAGACCTTACTAAATAGTTTCTGTTCTAATATATTCATACACCTATTTTATCCCTTATTTAAGTTATGCCTTTTTCCAAACAATATCTAACTGGCATAAAACCAGTAAATGCACTCTGAATGACATTAGCCTACTCCATTCAACCTTTCTTTAACTTTTTAAAATTATTCTCAAGTCTAACATTTTCTTGCTTGCTTATTTTCTTTGCTGCTTCTCTTACTCATACTTTGGTCAAGGAAATGCTATACCATATTATCATAAGAAGCTTAGGGCCTACTATAATCTATATATCAGCCTATCGCTTTATTTTTATTCTATCATGATTTTATATATTTTTTTTATTTTAAAATTTTCAGCTTGGGCATTAAAGATTCACATAAATAAACTCCAATACCTTGCACATCTTCCTCAAGTCACCATTTTGTCTACTTCCTGGGTCTTTGCTGATCTCCTTCTTAGTAGTGTCTGACTAATTTGGGGATTTTTTTTACTCAGTCTTCACCTATGTGCTGGTCTTATTTTTTCTTCTATCCTCAATCAGCTTCAGCTCCTCATCTGAGATCCATTCTGCCTCCCTAATTTGTTCTGCCTACCTCTATTAAACTTGTCTTTGTAGCCACTCACTTAAAGCTTGGATCTCACTTATTGTGTACTTTATGTCAGTAAGTCAGTGGAGTCAAAGTGTTTTTATATTCTTCATCGTATTAACTTAAGTACAAGAAGGAAAAGTTAATTGTCTGAGTCACAAATTATTCCAGACTAAGTTTAACAATTTTAGACATTCTCTGATTTTTGGATATCAGTACATAGTCAATCTGATTTCCAGTCAAGTAACATATAGGATATATATAGTCTCACACAGTACATTTGCAATGACCAACTTATTTTCAGTGTAATAGTCCATCAGCTGTTACTTTTGTTTCTCTCTCCTTATATGAATGGATCCAGGAGTCCCTTATTTTCATTATTTTCCTCAACTTTAGTATTGAAAATACCACAAATGTATAAGAATTTACTTTTTAGGTATCAGGTATCCAGTTTCTAGCCATATTGGTCTGCAGAAAAAGGCAATCAGGACTCATAGTAGAGGTGATATCTTTTATTAGACCAACAAGATTTTTGCAACAAAAAATAATAATAATTACAAAGCTTTTGGGCACAAACACCCTTCCTCAGGAATTGGAGAAAAGATTGTAAAAGTCTTCCTGGGTAGAAATGAAAGTTCATATTTCATAGGATTTCACAGAGGGGTCAATACATGGAAAAATCCTCTATTTTTGTAAAAAATCTGTGAAATCCTATGAAATATGAACTTTCATTTCTACCCAGGAGGACTTTTACAATCTTTTCTCCAATTCCTGAGGAAGGGTGTTTGTGCCCAAAAGCTTTGTAATTATTATTATTTTTTGTTGCAAAAATCTTGTTGGTCTAATAAAAGATATCACCTCTACTATGAGTCCTGATTGCCTTTTTAGGTGTAATAGAATATTTCACAGAAAACCTGAACATTATAAAACAATATAATTGATAAACAATGCTATAAATTACTAAATAATATTAGATAAAAATTAATGAAACATACACAATATACAACATTTGGTTTCTGGGTTAAAAAGAGCATTGCATTTCTAGCTCATATTTTTTGGAAAAAAGAATAGTTCTTAAATTTTATCAAAATTAAATTATTTAAACTTCTTCCACCACAGAACAATTTTGAGATAGATTCAAAGCAAATTAAAACCACTGAAACATCACTTTTATAGGCTTTGAATCAAGTCTTCTAGGAATAAGTGAAAAGATCTGAATAGTTGTGAAAAAAGATGTTTTCGTTTTGAAGAAATAATATTGACTTGCACATTTACAAAAATGTCTCTGAACTTTTTAAAACATATATTTACAGGTTTCTTTAGCCTTATTTTCATTTTTTTACATGTAAAAAGAATGGTAACAGAACATATGTATGCTGCAAATGTGCTTATATGTTAAATGCATTGTTTTTAAGTAGATCTGTTATTTATCTGGCAAGTCCTAATTTCAATCACCAAACAAATCTCAAGCATACTCTTTGAAGTGGTTGTGATGTTATCACCAGTTGCAGAGCAAATCAAGAATCCTGAATGCAAGTTTGGCAGGTTACTAAAGAGGAGATAGGGTCTGATTCTCTTCCTATTTACACATAAATTGATATACATAAATTGATGTATATCCCAAATATCAATAGAGTTATAATGGTGTAAGTCCTACATTAGTGAGATGCAATCAGATGCATGATTTTCTAACATGTTTTATAATGAGTTTCTGAATATAAGGGGTATGTATCTGGTTTGTGGCTGACCCCTGACTGGCTTGCCAGCAGAGTGCATGTCTACACTGCCTGGGAGTTAGTCTAAAAAGTGCTGCATTGAAGCACAGCATATCTACTTCCTTTATGCTAGTCCCTGAAATGAACAAAATACATTTGCCTTAGAATAGCACTGTTTCTTGGAAGAAAGGGTGGTATTAGACCTATTTTGGTGCAAAAGTATGCATGGAGAGGTTTTGACATGCATTGGTATAATGCTTCCTAATTCAGTCTTTAAGCAATCTAGACAATTCTGCTTTTTCTGTTTTTTGCCCATTTCTTTTAAAATCTTTTACTGAGACAATACAAGGCTTTGAAACTTGATTCTGATTGTACTTATATCAGGTAACTATACTGACTTAGGTTGGGGCTGTGGATAGCCTCCTACCTTTTAATACAGGGGCTTTTAAAGAATATGGGCCAGCTTCCAATGATAATTAATGCAAGTTTACAACAGCTAAATTAATAAGATTTCTGAAAAGGAGAGTCACAAACTAAAGACTTGACATACAGTCTCAACAATATTACAGAAACATTGATTTGATTTGGCAGTTGCAGTAATACTTAGCATCTGCTCATGTGATCAGTTGACAAGGAAAACTGAGAATTGTAGATTTCCTTGATGCTGTAAAAATGTCCCTATTCTGGCAAATTTAGAATTTTATCCATAATGTGAAAGAAAAATTCATCATTTTGGCAAATTGAGATGCTCTGATGAGATAAGCATTTCAGTAGATAAGCGTTGGGCCTCTGGCACATGTTACAACAACTTATCATCTCTTAAGAAGTTGTTACCTGGCCACACAATCATTCAGTTAATAGCGTGACAAAACAAGGAATAAGTCACAAAGTTATTACACTAAACATGTGTAATGACTTTGAGGCTGGTTCCCATCATGTCATTGATTGCATATGTGGTCAGGCTGAGACCTCCCAGCTGTGGGGTGTACACTGATTTTGAACTCCTTCAGTTGATCTGTGCTTGCAGCTGTGGGGGGGCACTATGCTTCCCCATGGTCAGGAACCATCAGTTGATCTGGGATCAAGGAGCTCCCTCTGCACCAGCAATAAGACATAATGGGATCTGAGTCTCAGTTTCACAATCCTACATTCTGCCATGCACATGTGGCATGGCAGGAAGTGTGACTGTGGGTATCGTGCACCAGATTTCATGTCACCTTTCTTTGCACAACTGCCAGGGGCTTTAGAGGCATCTGGTCCATGTTCACAGTTCAGTCACAGTCAAGCATTGATATAAAAGAAAATGAGTATAGATGGCCTTTATTTGGCAGCATCTGATATATGCTCGTCTTCTGCTTTAAGTTAACACTCTGCCAAATGATTCTAGCTCTTGACAGCAATAAAAAGAAATATAAATTTTGATATTTAGAACATTTTATGTGCTTAAATTTTGAGCAGAGATCATATGGATTCTGTTTTGTCATGTGTTGATATCAACGACTTCATATTTGATTTGTTACTTGATGATATCTAGATATCCGAATAAGCATGTCATAAGTTCCACAGCTTGGTCATGGCATATGTAGACAATTCTCTGACACTTGTCATCTTTATCACTTCTAGCTGAGCCAAGGATTAAAAGAAAAGATGCATTGTTATAAACCATTCAAATAAAGTCGGGGGGGGGGTGTCTAACCTAGTCAGTAAACAACAATCTGAAATTCTTGGTTGATGTGTGGTATTATGAATACAAATAAACTTCCCTCACCTCCTCCCCACCACCTTTTTTTTGTGTATTGGAACAGATTGATTTCTACTATTTGTACTACAAACATTTTAGTTAGAAAAATACAATGGTGAAATTACTTGAACTCATAGGAATATAGGGAAATAGGGCTGGAATGGACCTTACAAGGTCATCTGGTCCAGCTCCTGCCTAGTGATTAAATTATCCCTGCCAAGTGTCTTTCCAGTGTGCTCTTGAAAATATATAGGGCAGAAATTCCACAATTGTTTTGGGTAACCTATTCCAATATTTGACAACCTTCATAGTGAGAAAGTTCTTCCTAATTTCCAACATAAATTTCCTCTGCTGCACCTGCTCCATGATTTTTCTAGCTACCAAAGGCAGATTGACTGATTTGCAATTCCCTACATCCTCCTTCTTTCCTTTCTTAAAGATGGGCACTATCTTTGCCCTTTACGAGCCATCTTTACTCAACTTTCATAAGTTCTCAAAGAGGATAGCTAATAGAAGACTGTAGTGAAAAGGACAGGGTAGATTTTCACCCTATAGATTCTTGAACCAGAGCTGTAGAGCACAAGTTTTCACAAGCAGTTCACTTACTTCACCAGACATTACTAAATAGAAAACAATGATTAGAATACAAAGGGTAGGGAAGTGGGGCAACAAGGAGACGGCACTGCTGAGAGAATCAAGGTGGGTAGGAGGTTTTTTTCACTTTGCTTCACACCTCTTGGCTGATGCAAAAGTTGCACTCCCTGTAGATGTGCTCATTGCTATTGAGGACTGCCTCCTTCTACAGTGAGCACTCTCTGATGGCAGTTCACCAAACAGATTCCCTCCCCACTTCCCCTCCCACCTACCTTCTTCCCAGTTGCTACATATTTCTGTGACAGGAATAAATGGTTTGCCTGGTATATTTCTGTCCCCTGCCCCAAATGAAAAACAGTGATGGGATCTGCTTTAAAACCCTGTCAGGGAAGGCATGTGGACAGCCATGGTTCATCATGCCCATGTCCTTATCATCCACCCTGACATGATCTGGAGGTGCTACCTAGTGGCAGCAACACCATAATAAGCTTGCCTGGCCTGACATACTCTGTATAAGCTGTCCATCACCAAGAGAACTGGTGACCTCAAGCAATGGCTACTTTAGAGGGCCCTGGCCATGGGTACCACTTAAACAGCTGCCCATCCTTTCTGCAAGGAGGAAGTGGAGGAGACTCTCCCCCATGCCTTGTTGGATTTCCTCTGGCTGTAGCCACCCTCTGCTGCCCTCAGTGCCCTCTTTGGTGTGTTGGACTTGGAATTCTCCAAGGCTATTTACATTTCCCCTATCCTATACCAGCTGAAGGTAGCATGATTGTCTGGTAAAACTTCTTGCTTGGCCAGGCCATGATAATGACTCTGAAAAGCTGCAGAAAGTGGCCCATGGGTACCAGTTCTAACAGTGCCCTCCAACTCTTCTGCATCTTGGACCAGGCATGCATCACATTTGAGTTTGGTCACTTCATCTTGTGACACAATATGGCACAGTCCCAGGGGCTGCAGACAAGCAGAGTGGATTCCTTAACTCATTTGGCCTTCTAACCACTATTCCACGCTCCTCAGCCATGTGGGCACAAATGACACAGCTAGCTGGATCATGCATGAGTGACTACAGGGCTCTGGGGGCTGGTTAAGGGATTGGGGGCACATGTAGTTTTCTCCTCTGTCTTCCAGGATGTGGGCCACAGGCCTAGAAGAGCCGGTTTATTGAAGAGGTGAATCAAAAACTCTGGAGATAGTGCTTCCAAGAGGGATTGGACTTCCTTGACTACAGGACACTTCAGAGACACTTCTGGGAAGGGACAGTATCCACCTCATGCCAAAGGGGAAAGCTCTTTTCTCAGCCAGGATAACAGACCTCCTGGACAGGGCTTTAAACTATGATCACCAGGGGATGGGGGGAAGAATGAGCGGAGCAAGCCCAGGGACCAACAACCAACCAACCATTACAATAGGATACAACAAGAAGGACACCACAGCATTAGCTGAGGGAATGGAGCTTCTTCAATGTGACAGGAAACCAAGGACCTCCAAAGGAGGACTGAAATACTGGTATACAAATGCCAGGAGCATAGGGAACAAACAGGAGGAACTGGCCCTCCTGCTCTTCAGCAGGGACTACGATATCATTGGGGTAACAGAAACCTGGTGGGACTCTAACCATTATTGTATCATAGCTATAGAGGGTTACACCCTGCATAGCAGGGATTGCATAGGGAAAAATGGTGGAGGTGTAGCTCTATCTGTAAAGGAGCCATACAGCTCCTGGAAGCTGAAATTGGAAGTAAGGAAGGGCAACTTGAGATTGTCTGGGTCAAGATACATGAGGGACATAATGAAAGGGTCCTAACAGTCTGAATATGTTAAAGACCTCTGAATCAGGATGAGGAGGTAGATCTGGAATTCTCCAGAGAACTGGAAAAGGGTGCAAAAGCATGGGATATGGTTGTCATGGGCAACTTTAAGTACCCAGACATCTCATGTGAAGAACACCTGACCAGATCTGAGTGATTGCATTGTATCAATGAGCTTTACCTGTCTCAGGAAATATATAGACCACCCAGAGGAAATGCACCCCTAGATTTAGATTTAAAGGGGATGGCCTGGTGAGTGATCTAAAAATAAAGGGTAACCTAGGCTACAGTGACTAAAACACTATCACTTTGACTATCTATTCTAGGGCTGGGAAATCTGTCAGTAAGGTACACATTTGGTAGCATCTCACAAATATATCAGGGGTGAGCATGAGGGGAAGGCAAACAGCTATTCACCAAAATTCCCCAGGGAAAAACCAGGAGCAATGCTGACCAAGTTTGCTCTGTGGGGCTGGCAGCTGGGCAAAGGCCAGCTGCTAGGAAGTAAATGGTAGAGACAGCAAGGTAGGAATGACCATGTGGGGAGGGACTGTCCTGGAGCTAGTTGCTCTGAAAGGGTGCAGGCCCCCCCAGAATTGCAACTGGCTGAGCTAAGCAGCAGAGGAGGGCAGGCTGATCATCAGGCCCAAGTGGAAACCCCTATGTTTTACAAATGTATCAGGGGCTAGGTGAAAAACTATTCACCAAAGCCTCCCAGAGGAAAGTCAGGAGCAGTGGTCATAAACTCCTAGAAGAAGGTTTCAGATTGGATATAACGGAACACTTATGTGACCTGACTCTGGAACAGTGGTGGTGCAGGCTCCTACCTTGGAGATCTTCAAAAGGAGACTGGAGGCGCACCTAACAGTTTTTTTTTCCTGCCCAAAATGGGGAGCTGGACCTGATGAACTCATGAGGTCCCTTCCAGCCCTAAAGTGCTGTGAATCCATGAGTTGCACTGAGCCATCAAGGGGGCACTCTGTAAGGTAGAGAACAGACAGTCCTAAATTTTTAACCCCTGAAGGGCATGAGGAAAACAAGTTTAATCTCTGGTAATATGGTGTTTCATGCTCAGGTCCTGGGAAAGTACACACATTTCAATTTTGCCTTTTGTTTTTAATATTTTTTGAAAAAAATTAATAAAAAAGAAAAACAAAATCTTTCTATCTCTCTTCCTTCCTCTCCTCCCCCCATGAGTTGCTGCTACACTTAAGTTTTCAAAATTTTATTTTTTTTATCACTGGCATTCTTACACGTGATTAGCATTTAGTTGAGGATATTCTTAACTGGATACATATACACAAATTAACCAAGTTCTCTGTCAAAAGAAAAAAATATACAAAAATCAATGGAAGTTGGTACAATATGCATACAGATCTTTTAAACACCCCATATTCTTCACATATTGCTGTCAGTATCAGGTAACTGATCAACCACAGCAGTAGCCTTAAGGAGGACCTGTATTGCTGCTTTCCCTTCTGCATCTTGTCTCTAAGAAGGAGGAAGTTAAACATCATGTGATTGAAAAGGAGGGCAAGAACAAGCACTGGTATCTTGCCCAACAATCCTTCATTTAATAAAATCATATTTTAATGTCTACTGTGGTGGTTAGAGCGATTGCTGGGTGCAAACCTTCCAGATGAAAACTAATAAAAACAAATTGTATAGCTGTTCTGCTGTTCATATAAATTAAAAAAATGAATGGAGAAAAGCAATTGAGAGAGTTTACACGCAAGCTTTCCAATATTATCTATGATGTTAAAATAATGAAGGAAAGCAAGGATGGAAAACAAACAAAAGATATTAAAGTTATGCCAATACACATATATATTTTAAGAAGCATTTTAAATAGAAAGGGGGCTACACAAACCAGCAAAAACTGTACCCCTCCGTCATATGAGAGAGAAATGCTAGAGATAATGGAAAATGAACTAGTAGCTCCCTTCTTGAGTGCATAGGGTTCTTGGGTGGGTGAAATAAAGCAACCTAGCTTCATTGCAATCAATGATGCATTCTCATATAAATTAATGATCTGTTCTCCTTTATGTAAGATGGGTATATTTGGGACAGTAGCATAACAAGATGAGTTCATGGGGAATCAGGCTGAGGCACTGATTTGGATGGGTGGGTGCCAAAATGGCAACCCCTGGTGAGTCTGTAGCAACACAGCAACAGCCTGAACACAAGGAGCTCTCACCCATGTAACCAGAGCTCACATCACCACAGCAGTAGCTGGCACCATTGTAGTGTACGTCCTGCACTTAGTGAATACAGTATACTTTCTTTCAAAGTCAGGCAGCCTCTAACACAGGGGCAGGAAATTATTTTGGGTGGAGGGATGCTTAACAAGTTTTGATGAGGTCTCAAGGGCCGTGAAGATATCCCCACCTCTTGGCAGGTGCCCTGCCCACTGGTCACCATTTTGTGATTGAAAGTCATAGTTTCATAGTTTCTAGGGTCGGAAGGGACCTGAGCAGATCATCTAGTCCGACCCCCTGTCATGGCAGGAAAGAATACTGGGGTCAAACGACCCCAGCAAGATGTTCATCTAACCTCCTCTTAAAACCCCCCAGGGTAGAAGCCTGCACCACTTCTCTTGGAAGTTGGTTCCAGATCCTAGCCACCCTGACCGTGAAGTAGCGCCTCCTGATAGCTATCGTAAACCTACCCTCTGCCAGCTTGTGACCGTTATTCCTGGTCACTCCTGGCGGTGCTCGGGGGAACAGTGACTCTCCCAATGCCTGCTGATCCCCCCTGACTAGTTTATAATAGCCCACAAGATCCGCCCTCAGCCTTCTCTTTTGGAGGCTGAACAGGTTCAGGTCCCATAGCCTCTTCTCATAGGGCCTGCCCTGTTGTCCCCTGATCATACGAGTGGCCCTCCTCTGGACCCTCTCCATGCTGTTGACATCCCTCTTGAAGTGTGGTGCCCAGAACTGGACGCAGTACTCCAGCTGCGGCCTGACCAGTGCCGCATAGAGGAGGAGGATCACTTCTTTGGACCTGCTTGAGATGCATCTGTGGATGCATGACAAGATATGGTTGGCCTTCCTAACTGTCTCCCCACACTGCCAACCCATGTTCATTTTGGAGTCAATGATGACCCCAAGATCCTTTTCCGCCTCCGTGCTGACAAGGGGGGAGTTCCCTAACTTGTAGATATGGTGCTGGTTCTTTCTCCCAAGGTGCATCACCTTGCACTTGTCTGTGTTGAAACCCATCCTATTCTCATCTGCCCACCCTTGTAACCTGTCTAGGTCTGATTGTAGCCTGTTGCATCCTTCCAGTGTGCCCACGTCCCCCCACATCTTAGTGTCATCAGCAAATTTAAACAGGGTGCTTTTTACCCCCTCGTCCAAATCACTGATGAAGATGTTGAACAGTGCAGGCCCAAGGACAGAGCCCTGTGGAACTCCACTGCCCACGTCTTTCCAGGTTGAGAAGGACCCATCCACTACCACACTCTGGGTGTGGCCCACCAGCCAGTTGGTGACCCATTTGACTGTGTGGGTGTCTACACCACAGCCCCCCAGTTTCTTAATGAGAACGGGGTGAGAGAGAGTGTGAAAAGCCTTCCAGAAGTCCAGGAAGACTATATCCAGTGCTACCCCTGCATCTAATGATCTGGTGATCTGATCATAAAAGGCCACCAGGTTGGTCTGACAGGACCTGCCACTGATGAACCCATGTTGGTTGCCCCTAAGCTTGCAGTCCCCTGCTGGCCCCTCCTGGATGTGTGCCAGCATAATTTTCTCAAACAGCTTGCCTAGGATCGAGGTAATAGTAACTGGCCTATAGTTTCCCGGGTCCTCCTTCCTGCCTTTTTTGAAGATGGGAACCACGCTGGCCCTCTTCCAGGCCTCCGATACCTCACCAAGGCACCATGAGTGCTTGTAAAGCCATGCCAGGGGACTTGCAATGACCACAGACAGTTCCTTTAGAACTCTGGGGTGGAGATCATCTGGACCGGCTGACTTGAATACGTCCAACCCCTCCAGAAGCGCCCTAAATAAATCCTCACTAACCCATGGCTCAGGTGTGCCTCCCCTGGGGCCCAAGGGGGGCCCAGCAGGGAGGTGGCTGTTCTGGTCCCTACTTGGGAAGACGGAGGCAAAGAAATCGTTAAACATGTTAGCTTTGCTGTCTGGTGTGATGACCAAATTTCCCAATGCGTCCTGCAAGTCCTGTGCTCTAACCCCTGATCTTTGCTGCTGGGAGTCTCTCCCCCTGCCCAGGAAGTACTCCTTTTGAGGTGGAGGGCAGTTTGCTTGTATATTGGGTGTGGAGGGGTAGGGGGTGTGTAGTTGGGGGAGTATGAGGTTGGAGATGTGTGGGGTGTGGGTATTATGTAGGTGCAGTGTGTGGGGGCATAGGTTTATGTGTGGGTGTGGGGTGCATATGGGTGTGGTTGAGGTGTGGGTTGTGTGGGACTTCTGTGTGTGCGTGTGGATATGGTGCAAGTGGGGTGTGTTTGGGGTATCACATGGACATGTGTGGGGTGTGTGGAACTGTTGGATGTGTGTGTGGGTAAGATGAGGAGGTAGGATGTGTGAAAGGGTGTGGGTGCATATGTGGGGAGTTGTGTGTGCTTGAGATATGGGTATAGTAGGGGGGTCAGCACTTCCCGGAGTGCTGCAGCAGGGACAGCTGCTGCTGCCACTGCCCAGGGAAGTGCTGGGCTTCCCCATCCTCCAGCAACTCCTCCTGTCCCTGCTGCAGTTCTCTGGGCAGCAGGTAGGGAGGGGAAGCTGCAACATTGAGGGGAGCGGGGCTCTGCCTGACTCTCACTCTGGTCCTGCTTGTGCACAGAAGGGGAGTATGTGGATGGAATGGAGTGGGTGTGTGCAAGATTTCAGCTGCTCACAAAGCCCAGATGGGTAGGCAGGGACAAAAAGGAGGGGGGAGCAGCAGGAGGAGCCAGTGTGCACTTGGTGCAACCCTGCTGGGCAGGCAGGTGAGAGAGAAGCAACAGCAGGGGGAGCTACCACAGGCTTGGCTGCAGCCCTGCCAGGCAGGTGAGGGACAGAGACTAAGAGAGCTGATGATGCCAGGCTGGGCTTCTTGTTCCCCCTCCCCTCACAGAGGGGCTTTTGTTGCTTCTGGCAGTGGAAGCTGCTTTCCTGAGTTGCTGGAGACTGGGGGATCCCAGCAGTTCCCTGGGCAGTGGCAGCAGCAGAAGCCCTGCTCAGAAGCTGTGCCTGCTGGTGGGGGAGGCTGATCAGATGGCAAGAGAATAGGCTTTATGAAGAGAAGCTGGACTCAATGATCTTCCGAGGTCCCTTCCAGCCCTAATGTCTATGAAATCTGAAATACATTTGTCATACCTGACCAAGGATGAATCAAGTCCACGGAGAGTATAGTTTCACCCCACTTTGATTCCTGGCCTACCCAAAGTTTAAAACCAACTGCCTAACAATGGCAGTAGCACTTCTATTCAGGCAGCCAAGACACTTGGCTTTGTGGCTTATTATAGTCTACTTGATTCCTTCTAAACAGTTCTTTTCACAGGTTTTAATGACCATTTCTCCTTTTTTTAAATGGCTTTGATATTTTTCTAATTAAGCTATCCTTTCTTCTACAATTCTGCTGTGTTAGCTGTTCCTCTTAATGTGTATCACACTCCTCCTATTTCACAGGCCTACAAACTGTTTTTAACTCTAGCTAAAATATTAACTCTAATGAACATCAACTCAGGTGTGACTATAACTTGCAATGAAGCATTGGATGCCCTGTCAAGATGATCAAGAAGGCTACATTTTGTTTCATGAATCTGAAATATATGTACATTTAATTCTAATGCTTATAGGGCTAAAGAAACAACAGCTTTCAGTTCCCCTAATTTGTTGTGTTTTATACATAATATAGAATATAGCAAATGAACACACATACCAATAAAGTTATATTTGTTTTTGCTTTGACCGTGAAATTAATAATATATCCCTAAGTCTCTACCATCTTAGTATAGCTTCTAGCTTTTTTTTATCTGGAGAAAAATGCATGTTAGTTTGTAAGTTATGATGTACAACACCATCCACACCCTCTTTTTCAAAATCTTAGATCTGCCCATATACCTGACACACACACAGAAATCTTGACATATGCCACTCATTGTTTTGTGCAGTGTTGGGGGGGAGGGTGGAGAGGGAAAGAAGGGGGAATGAAAGTTGCTATCCAATCTAGCATATCATGAGAGAGATCTATATTCTATATTTTTTCTCAATACTACATTCTCTGTTCTATTTAAAAGTAAGCAAACAATATAAGCTTTAGGTAGGCAATGCTTTGATATCCTGCTTGCTACTTGTTGTTTTTTTTCCTTTTAAGGTGCTAAAAATAAACCTAAAAAACTACTTTGAAACTAAATACAAAAATGCAGAACAAGAAATGTTTGCTGTTTAAAAAATAAGTAAATTAATGTTTTCTTAGCATTTATAGAAAAATCTGTCTACTTTTTCAAGTGGCATCTTTTTGGGAAAAACAAAACACCACCATCTATTGAAGTTTTTAAGAAATGGTTGATGGGTGAAATGAAGATGAGAGAGCACCCTTAGTGACTGTAAAAGTTCAGTCCCTCATGTTGGGCTTTTCTTATACTCGCACAAGTAGTAACACAGGTAAGAATTAGTTGTTGACATTAATTTCCGTTTTACAAGTTTACTGAAAGAAAAGAGTAAATAAAATTCCATTAAGCTGGTACATATGTCATGAAGTGTGTATGCATTCAAGGAATCAGTGTGACATAATATCATATATAAATTGTGTTACTTTAATTTTCAAAAAATATATATTATGCTCATTAACTCTTTAGAACGTATTTCTGCATTTATAATTTTTAAAATGTGCTAATTTTCTTGTGGTTATCAAAACTTGAAATGATGCTCTAGAATTCAATAGATTACTTGAGTCAATGAAATCACATCTTTAATAACAGAGATGAATTTCACCTTAGTGACCAGTAAACAGCATTTTTAATCAGTTAATTATAACAGGGAATTTCTCCTTCCCTTGATCTGATGCAGGGACTTAAAATTTATTTGGCCCTTTGGGCCAAGCTGAGCCCACTTCTGGTGGCAGGGCAAGCAGTGGTGGTATTTGCCTTCTGGCAGCTGTGAAGATTAAATTGCCAAAAAACTGAATCCCCATCATAGTATCCTAGAAAAATATGGTTGGAAGGGACTTCAGGAGGTCATCTAGTCCAACCCCTGCTCAAAGCATGTGTTGACTTGACACACATCAGATCAACACTCGGGATTTCAATATTGTGCTGTTAGGCAGGACAGCATGACACAAAATTGTATACACACAAGCTACACCTATGACACTACATGTCTACATACATACAGATATACACAAACATGCACTTTGATAGTGGCTGTGTGTTAACACTAGGGGTTGCTAGGGGTTACTTGGTGCCCTGGGTGGAGAACCTGGGGGAAAAGCCAGGAAGTGGCAGATCAGGGAAGGAAAGCTGGGGCCAGAGAGCTGGCTGGGAAGCTGGAAGTCGTGGAGTGGGGGAGTAAACAAGGCTGAGAGGTGGTAGAGATGGGACTGGAGTCAACAGAGCAGGTAGGGACAGGGCTGGAACCAGCAGAAGAGGTGGAGGCAGTAGGAGGAAATCCAGGGGTAGAAAGTTGGGCCAGGGAGCTGGGTGATAGTGGGGCAGAGGAACTGGGAGGACCAAGGTGTAAGGCGGCAGAGCTGGGACAAGCTGGGGATAAAAGCCAGGGGCTGGAGCCAGGAGGGACTGGGGAGGTAAGACAAAACCCAACTCGGGGTTCCAAAATAACAGTTTTATTAGAGGGGCAACACACTATATAGCCCACAAATGTATTGGTTCCCATTTGCACACACACACACAAATTCCCACATACACTCACACAATGGTAGCAGGAGAGAAAAGGCCCAATGGAGGGACTGAGGTCAAGGTGTGCAGAGACAGAACTCAGGTCCCTTGCTTGAGGGAAGAAGGTGGGTGATAGCTACCCATCTGGGCTGAGTTGATCCTCAATGGCCAGTCATGGTCTTCCCTAGCAAGGTGTTGTCCAGAAGAGGTTGCCAGCAGGGCCTCTGGGTAGATACGTGATGTGGCATAGTGCTGGTCCAGATGAAGAGGGCATGCCAATGAGGTCACAGTCTACTACCCCTTTTCTGGGGTTAGCTACCTGTGACTCCAATGGGAAGGACATGCCCAGGTAAGGGCCAGTCTTGTTCAGAGGAGGCCATACAGTTCCTGGTGTCCTCATTGTCCAGTGGGATACAATGGTGGAGTTGCTGGTTTCTGTTCTGTTCTTTGTTTCCATGTTGCTGGTTTCATGGAGGGTCTTTATCTTTCAAATATTGGGTTTTGTCTCTGGTCCTGGGAATAGGTCTGTGGTTTCAGAGAGAGTCAATGCAAGGCAGTGGGCTGGTTGTTAAGTCGATTGTCTGGTCATTAAGCTGATGGTCTAGTCATTCAGCAGGAGCTATTTTTAGGCCTGCTATCATTATGTTTCAAGTACTCTCATTCATCCAGGAACCAATTTACATAGGAGGGGTAGGTATGAGTCATAATTGCTACATAATTACAATAGGGTATGCCCGTGCAGGACACAAAATGGAGACTTGACGTTACAAGATGGAGAATTGACATTACTTTGGCTAACTTTACAGAAACCAGCCTAAATCGTACAATGCCAATATGAAACAGCAAAAATCAATGCAAAAATAACAGAACACTATTTACAATGATATATGGACAATATAAAAGGGGCTTTTTACAACAGTGGCATACAACATTTGTCCTATGTTTTAACTTAACTATGGCTTATTATAACTACTTATAAGGGATAGCAAGGACAGAGAGACAGTCAGAAAAGATTGGGGAAGATGAGGGAATATATTTTTAAGTTAAAAGAAAAAAAAGGAAGAAAAACCTGGGGGTTTTGCTACACAGGACCATCCCCAATACATCATCCCAGCCAAGGCTTTATCTAGCCAGGTCTTTTTATAACCTAGAGGGATTGATATTCCAGAACCTCTCTGGATAGTGTTTTCCAGTTCTTTACTACCCTCTGAGTGAGAGTCTTTTTCCTCATATGTAACCTAAACTTCCCTTGCTGCCATGTGAGACCATTGCTCTTTGTTCTGTCATCTGCTACCACTGAGAACAATCTAGCTCCATCCCCTACTTTTCAGGTTTTTGAAAGCTGCTATTAAGTCCTCTTTCAGTCTTCTCTTCTCCAGACTAAATAAGTCCAGTTGCCTCAGTCACTCCTGAGAAGTCATGTTCTCCAGAATTTTCATTGCCCTCCTCTAGACTCTCTCCAATTTGTCCACATCCTTGGGTGGTGGTGGTGGGGGAGGTGTAAAATTGGACACACAATTCTACATGTGGCTTCACCAGTGCCAAATAAAGGAGCATAATCATGTCCCTTAATCTGCTGGCAGTGCTCCTACTAACGCAGTGGGCCATTAGCTTTCTTTGCTACAAGATTAAACTATTGGATCAAATTCAGCATATTGTCCATTGTAACCCCCAGGTCCTTTTCTGCAGAGCTGCTGCTTAGCCAGTCAGTCCCTAGCCCATATGGATGCATAGGATTGTGCCATCCTAAGTACCAGACTTTGCACATATCCTAATTGAAGCTCATGAGATTTCTTTAAGTCCAGTACTCCACTTTGTCTAGGTCTCTCTGAATCCTAGCCCTACTTTCCAGTGTATCTATTACTCCCACCATCTTGTTGTTATCTACAGACTTGCTGAGGGTGCACTCCATCCTATCATCCAGGTTGTTCATGAGGATATAGATCAAAACCAGCCCCAAGACCAAACCCTGGGGCACTCTACTTGATACTGGTTGTCAGTTAGACAACAAGCCATTCATTACTACCCTCTGAATCTGATGATTCAGCTGGTTTTGTATCCATCTTACAGTCCATTCTTTTAACCCAGGCTTCCTTAGCTTGCTTGCAATAATGTTTCATAGATTTCATAGATTTTCATAGACATTAGGGCTAGAAGGGACTTCAAAAGATCATTGAGTCCAGCCCCCCGCCTAAACGGCAGGAAGTCAGCTGGGGTCATAGGATCTCAGCAAGATAAGCATCCAATTTACTCTTGAAGGTGTTTAGTGTTGGTGTTTGAACCACCTCTAATGGCAGGCTGTTCCAGACCTTGAGGGCTTGGACAGTAAAGAAGTTCTTCCTTATGTCCAGCCTGAAACACTCTTGAAGTAATTTCTAACTATTTGACCTTGTCATCCCTTGGGGTGGTCTGGTGAACAAACTTTCCCTCAGATACTGATGGTCACCCCGATAAATTTATAGGTGGCCATAAGATCACTCCTGAGCCTGTGTTTTTCCAGACTGAAGATCCCTATGGCTCTCAGCTTGTCATCGTAAGGTCTGTTTTGCTGACCTCTGATCATGTGTGTGGCTCTTATCTGGACTCTCTCAAGCATCTCCACATCCTTTTTGAATTGTGGACCCCAAAACTAGATGCAGTACTCCAGCTGTGGCCTCACCAAGGCCGAGTACAAGGGGAGAATGATGTCCCACGTGTTGTGGGAGACTGTATCAAAAGTCTTGCTAAAATCAAGGTATATCATGTCCGCTGCTCTTCCTGCACCTATAGAGCAAGTCATCTCATCATAGAAGGCAGTCAAGTTGGTCAGGCATATCTTGCACTCGGTGAATCTATGCTGACTGTTCCTGATCACTTTCTTCTCCTCCAAGTACATACAAATGAATTCTTTGAGGAATCACTCCATGATTTTTCCAGGAACTGAGGTGAGGCTGACTGGTCTGTAGTTCCTTGCATATTCTTTTCCCTTTCTTAAAGATGGGTGTGTGACTGCTGGGTTTCGATTCCCTGCTCTTGGGTCATTCTAGTTCTGTAGGTAGATGATGCCCTTCTCTTGGGATGACTTCGGTATCGGAGCAGTTCTCTCTCGCCCAAGTCCCCAACCTTGTTCTCGCTCGGCATGACTTGATGTTCTTCAGTGTCAAGGTCGGTTTGTGGTACACTCCGTGGCCCAGGATCCCTCGGCAGTCACATCACGGGGCTCCACCACCCCTGCACTCTGGCCTCACGCCACCTTTAGTGCGTTCTTCTCCCACAGGTCCAGTTCCCCAGCCGTAGAATATTATTCCCCACCTGACCTGCCCCTGTCGTGGTGCTCACCAATAAGCTTGGCATACGGTCCTCCTTGCTTCCTCCTTGTTTGCCCCTGAACGCAGTTTCAGCGCAGGCTCTGGCCTCACTGAGACACCATCAACCTCCTTTCTGTGGGGATGCTACCTTAGCTCTCCCTCCCCAGCCGGGGACATCCAACAAAACAAAACAAACCTAAAAGCCTGCTACTCAGCCCCTTGACATGCTGAGCATCCGAACTGGACCTCACTGGTCCTTCTGGGCCATCCTTGGCCCCTAGCTTCCCTAGTATCTCCACCAATTGACTGCACCGTAGCTCAGCGGCGATACCCACCCCAGCTGCACCCTCTTGGGGCTCTCCAGGGGTCTCTCCCCCTTTGTGTGACTGTCTCTACGCGCCATTGCTCCGGCACTCCACCTGTGGGGCATGCTGTCTTCTGGCTTGTGATCCGTCATGCCTTCCGTGGCCATGCCTCCCACTCCTTCCTGAGCTGCCTCCAGCCACGCGGTCTGTCTTCGCCCCTTTGGAGCCTCTTCTGTCTCTCCAGCTGCCATGCAACTGGTTGTCACAGTCACCGCCTCTCTCACCAGGGCTATCCACCCCTTCCACTGCCGCAGCTGCCACTTTTAACTTTGCCAGCTGGTGTCCCTTTATGACGTCAGTGGCTGGGCGTACCCATATAAAAAGGCGGCTAACGTGCCATGTGGGTCCTTTCTTTGGCATCGCGTGCTCCTCATCAGGGTCTGCAGGTAAGTCCAGTTTACTATTTGGCTCCCTGGGACAGGGCACTATATTTGTGCTTTTCCTATCATCCAGGACCTCTCCCAATCTCCTTGTTTTGAAAGCTAATGGTCTGTAGCTTTGCAATCAAATTGTCCATCTCCCTCAGTACCCTTCAGTGCTTCACATCTGGCCCCATGGGCGGGTACATGTCCAGCATTTCTAAATAGTCCCTAACCTATTCTTTCACCACTGTTGGATGCTCACCAGCACCTCAAACTGTGCTGTTAGATGCAGTAGTCTGGGGGTTGACCTGGCTTCTGAAAATTGAAGTGAAAAAGGCATTGAGTACTTCTTTCTTTCCTGCATCATCTGTCACTAGATTGCCTCCTTCATTTAATGAGGATCTCAGACTAAGAATTTGGTGGTGGAGTAAGAATTGTGGCATTAGGGGTCCAGGCCCCACTGAAACAGTGACTTTGGAAGCTGTGGGGGGTTAATGCTACTATCAATCTTCATGCCCTACAGATTGTATGTAGAGTTGGGTGTGAGGGACCATAAGAAACACCATAAGCCAGATATCCCACTTTTTTGGTTTGACACCCCGATCTAATGTATTATGCATTGAACTGTGAATCATGAGATGTAGCTTCAGTTTCTAACTGAGCCTCAGACTTCTTCTGTGCAGTAAAGCAATCCACTTAATTTATCTTGTATTTTAGGTTTTCATCTGGAGGGGAAGAGGGGCCATCAGGGATAATGTATCTTTTCCTCATACAAATGATGTGAAGGTAAAATTCATGGATTATTGTTAAATTCTCAAAGAGTGTGGAGGGTCTGAAAGCCATGTACATAGACATTTGCTTAAGCATTTACTGAGCATGGTTTTCCCTTGCCATCATATTTCACATAACTTACAGATGAATGACAATGTTTCACCTAGTTTTCTCATCTTGCTAATGATTTTAATTCACAGGAGGATGATAAATACATGATGGAAATGTACTTCATAGGCAGACAGTGCTCAAAAGGGTGTGTGGGGTTAAATGTTTAAGCCTTATACTTCCTTAACATTACCAGACAAACAGAAAAAGGAAATTCAAGAAAAAGCAGTGTCATTTTTTCCCCAGCTCCAAAAATCCAATCAAATCAAAATATACCAAGGGTTGAAATACCCTCATCACTCCATCTATTACTGAAAATGGTTACTTGTAAAAACAAGTTGAAAATTCATCAATTTACATTCAAATGAAGCATGGAGGTATTAGTAAAACCCAGTGTAATTTTTCTACAAGAAGATTTGGGACATGCTTACTGCACAGAGAGCAAACAGTAAAATTATTGTGTGTGTTGTGACTATTTCTGTACCTGAATGTCATGGAAACAGGCTATATGAAAAATGTTATGCTAGGAAAATGTTCTCTGTATACATCCAGCTACTGTTTTGCTGTCAATGGATTTAGGCTAAGAAGGTTGAGTATCATTATGGGCTTTCCACTATATTATTTTATGTCATTAATAGTTCTGCCAAAACCCTGCAAAGGCAAATAGGACTGGGTCATTGAGAATGGTGAGGAAAGTACACATGTGCTAGAACCGTAGTTGTGAACAGGTTCGTATTGCAAAGCATGCACATGTATAGTGCATAGTAAAAAAAGATTTCAGTTCTAGTCATATAAATCTGTCATTTCCATCCAAAGGCAATGCTTTATAATCAAAATAATACTTATTTGGAAGGTGGCAAATTGGATAAAATTGCAGTGAATCTTCTGCCATCTTTTTAGTGTTTTGGACCTTTACTATAAAGTTTTCTGAAACTTCCATGCTGCCATGGTTTGTAAAACAAGTAATAAAGTGATAAATACTTACAGACAATTTCCGTTTATAGCTGTGTGTTATTATAAGCTAAACGAAAGAAAAAAAAAACCCTTTTGCTCCTATTACACACAAAATTTATTTTAAAGTATTGCTCAGGTTAGAGTGTTTATGGAATATTGATTACTTTGTATTTTTATGTTGTATTAAATAGAATTACTTTTCTGAGTTCAAGAAAACTAGTGAGATTTTTTTAATTAAAGTGTTCTGGATATCATTTTTTATTTTCTTTAGAGATCATTTTATAGTTCAGACATTCACCAGTGGGAATGTTTGTACACAAGAAAAATAAATACTCTACAAGTTCAAAGAGAAGCTCATACTATATCTTCTACTAGCAGCTGACAAGCCCATGCCAATCTAATATGGCAACTTACAGAAGAGGAAAAATCTGCAGTAAGTATAACACTTCAGAACATAAACCTAATCAATTAATTTTTCATTTACAAAGAGCTAATCCAGTGATTTCATAATGTAAATCCATTTTAGGAAGGTTAGCTAAAGAAAAAAAAATGTGCACCAGGGATGTCTTTCTTGCTTTCATAGTAATTTATAAGAAAATTCCACACTGGCATCATACTATTACAACCTACTCTCCTAATGATGCTGACTTTAAAATATTTGAACATTTCATTTCTACCAGCATTATCAATTAAAAATACTGTTTATCTCTTTTAATGAAATAAAATTCATGACATCTAACTGATGTTTTTACTGCATTTTACCTCAACAATTATATACCCTTAATGTATAAAAAGTGATAAATGTGTTGTGTGCACATAAATATTATGATAGCATAATAGAAATTTGTATGAAGTGAAAGCAATTAGGTGTCCATGCTCAGAAAGGCCTAAGAAAGGTCACTTGTTTATTACAATACTAAATTCAATAAAGATTAAGAGGAGGGAGGAGGGGATAATTAATGGCTGTCAAATGTATAGAATATATCCAGCCTAAAAACAGGTTCATTCTCCCTCCAAATTGTCACGTCACATTTTCCTGCGTTGACTCCATAGAAGATATTATATGATACCCAGTGGAACTTCACAGTTAGAAGAGAAAAAGAGATGAATTGCTGTCCTAGTCTAGCGACACACATCTCTTTAACAATCATTGTATTGTGTATTCTTAGTTGTTCACAAATTCCTAAACCTTTTTCTCAATACAGAGCCAATCATAATCGTGTTTTATAAATGCTTTGTCTCCTACTTGTGATTACATTTATTATGTAATTTCTCTCCCTTTGGAAATATGTAAATGGAAAAACGTTGAGAAATTACATAAACGAAAAAAAATATGGGAAACATGCTTAACATTTGTGACTGGTTTTTACTTATATTAATAGTGACAAACAAGAAAAGTATTGGGAACTTGTGACCAGTCAGCTGTCCATGAACCACAAATGAGTGTCTGTAGACCATCCAGGTTCAACAGACCACATTCTGAGTCGCTGCTCTAGTTTATAGTAATTTTAATTGGTAGCCATGTAGGTTAGAACAATGTACTTAAGTAAAGTCCTGTGTCTTCCTTTGCTTGAGTTGGGTTATAAGTGGATAGCTTTGCTTTTATATACGTATACATGATAGTATTTGATTTCGTATGTTATATGATTGCATGTTTATCAGAATATTTTAATATTTGATTATCTGTTACTACAGTGTTGCCTGTACCTTCAGATGCCTTAAGATTAGCTACTGAATTAATACTTCTTTCTCTGCTCTTTGTTTTAATCAATTTTCTTGTGGCTTTAAAAAAGTTTCTGATTGCTCGTTGTTCACATTTTATTTTTGAATGAGGCACTGTGCTCCCATAATATGAGTTGCCAGAAATACAGATTGGAGCACAAGGGTGTTATAATTCGTTCACATCTATGATATAAAGTAATACTTCATCAACAGTACTTTTGCTCTTATAAAAAAAGTGCTTTCATGGTCCATCCCAAAGAGTTTCGTGTATTGTAGATACATGAGCTCTGTGTGCAAAGACACTTGTACAAATAGTAGCATATGGAATCTTAATGACGAGTGGGAAATAAGTGCCTTCAGTATGCTGTCTGTATAATCAGGAATATATAATGTAGGTAAGAGTTTTTCTGTGAACTCTGTTTGACTATTAAGGAGTTTCAAGTAGAACTGCTTCTGTGCATTTAAGAGTAAGATGTTTTCAGTTTTGTGGTAACTGACTAAATAAAACTTTCTGATGGATAGATATGCTGTCTGAATTTTATTTTTTTTGAGGAGAATATCTATGGGGCAGTGTTAATTTTGGTGTGACATAATTGTATATTTCTTCCACTCAAATATTTGGATTTATCTTAACTTATTCCTAATTCCAGATTAACTGTGTTTATATCAGATTTTCTTTCTTCCTCTCTAATGTGAAAAGGTAAAAACCTGAGCAGTGTATGAAAATCATATAAAATCATAGAGGGTATGGCTAAAGTGAATAGGCAGCTGCAATTTACCAAGTCCCAGAATATGAAAGCCAGGGAGCACCCATTCCCAACTCAAGTTACCTCACAGTCCCCCAGTACCCTGGATGCTTTGTAGCTCTGGGCTTTTTTATTTACTCCAGCTGAACAGGACTGGTCCCACCCTTAGCTGTCACAGATCTAAGCAAGTAAAGCCTCTGTGCCCTAGCCTGCCTCCTTCCTGTACCTGTCAGGAAAGCACCTGTGGTTAGGGATTTCAGCCTCTTACAGCCTGGGAGGTGAGCAGGGATTGACCCTGCCCTGCCACCTAACCAGCTGTCCACCTCTTTGAGAGTCAAGAGTGGGTAACATATGCCCCTGGCCCAGCACTCCCCCCCCACACACACACACCAGTGGAGTCTGCATGGAGTGGGGAAGGAAAAGACCCCAAAGTGGAGACTTTTCATTTCCCTGCAGACTGGCAAGCCAAGCTGGGATTGATCCATCCCTGCTGCCCCCCGTGCTCCCTGCATTTAAGAAAGGGGGGAGGCTTGGGACTTTCTACCCTATGGCATGCAGACTCTGACTAGGGTGGGGCAGTTCTGGATGGGGGGTGCATCAGGGAGGCAGGCAGTTAGTGAGTGGGTGGGGCTGGAGAAATCCCAGCTCAGCTTTCTGGGCTTCAGGGAGATTAAAAGCCCCCATCATGGGGCCTCCCCTCACCCCCAGGCCATGCAGAACCCAGCTGGTGGGGCACTGCCAGGCCAGGCAGCTGTGTTCCCCACCCAAACCCCCTGCATCTCAGAGAGGTGGGTGGCAAGTGGCCAGGGCTGGGGAAAGATTGTCTGCTAGCTCTCCCACTGTGTGCTGCTGGCCACAGGAGGTGGGGGCCTGTGTCCAGCAGCCAGTCAGCAGTGGGCTGCCAATCTCTTGGGTTCAGCAGCCTTTGACAGTGTTCAGTATGAGTGGTGGTATGCATAAGCACCCCTGCTCTCCTGGCTCTCCTCTCACAGGTTCTCTTTCTTATAATCAAACAAGAAACTTTATTAGAATAGGGAGAAAATCACATTAAATCTTATCTTGGTACAGGGAGAAGTGAATGTGTGATACCACGCTCAGTCATGATTCCTGGTTCCAAAAGAAAAGACTGAAGCCAAACAGTTTTAAGAGTAAGTAAAAGTATTAATTTCCTCCCTTGTAGAAATACCCAGTTGTTTCCCCAAAAGTGAGTAATATATGCACCAAAACAAGGATTAATTTGCTAGCATTAATTAACCTGATATCAAATTAATAGTATTCATAGGGAATATCTAGCCCAGTACTATGTCTCCAGCAGTGGTACAAGTGGAGGAAAGCATATGAACAGGACATATCTAAAATGATTCACCCCACGTTACATCTTCCCTGGCATCTACTGTCATTGATTTAGGGATGTCGGCAGATATATTTTTGACTGTTCTATTTAATACCTATTTAAGTTCTACACAAAATGGAACAGATCCTGCAGGAGTAAGTGAGATGCATGTCCCAATAGCAAATAGCCCAAGGCCTCAGGCATGTAACTGGAATGTTGGAGAACCAGTTCCACAATCCTGTTCTAAATTAGAAGAAGTAGGGACTCCAACATGTCCTCCATGTGAATGCCTTCCCATTTAGAAATACTTAAAATTCCAGAAATGCCTTCAAGAACATGGCATATACACAGATTTGCAACATGTTACATTGCAAGAATTTTCTACTTCATCTGCTGCCACAACAACATCACTTTCAACAACTGACTCTTCCTCTAAACCATGGGTAAGGTTACGGGCTAAAAAATGGTCCCTCCATATGCCAATCTCTTCACAAAAACCACTTGCAGGAAAAAAGGTAGAATACTGCACCATCAGACATACACTACACCTCCATTACAGTAGATCAATGACAGTAGATGCCAGGGAAGATGTAACATAGGGTGAATCATTTTAGATATGTCCTGTTCATATGCTTTCCTCCACTTGTACCACTGCTGGAGACATAGTACTGGGCTAGATATTCCCTATGAATACTATTAATTTGATATCAGGTTAATTAATGCTAGCAAATTAATCCTTGTTTTGGTGCATATATTACTCACTTTTGCGGAACAGGTTCGCACCTCTTGCAGCCCCAGCAGAGCCTGCTCAGTTGCCAGCTCCCGCAGGCAACCCAGGCTCGACCGCAGCTACTGGCCCCGCTCTCCCCAAGACAAAGCGTAAGGTGTTTGTTGTGGGAGACTCCATCCTGCGGGGCACTGAGGGGGCAATCTGCCGCCCCGACCCCTTAGCCCAGGAAGTCTGCTGCTTCCTGGGGGCCTGCATCCGAGACATTGCGGAGAGGATCCCGCAGCTCCTCCGGCCCACAGACCACTACCCCATGCTCCTTATTCATGTGGGCACCAATGACATGGCTCGGAGCACCCCCAGCCAGGTCATGAGGTGCTACAGGGAGTTGGGAGCGGGGCTTAGGGGTCTGGGAGCTCAGGTGGTGTTTTCCTCGATCCTCCCAGTCTCGGGCTATGGGCTGAGGAGGGAGAGGAGGATCCACGCGGTGAACCAAAGACTGCAGCACTGGTGTTATCAGGAAGGCTTTGGCTTCCATGAGCACAGCCCGCTCTTTGGAGAGAGAGGCAGCGAGCTGCTGGGAAGAGATGGCCTCCACCTCTCTCCCCTGGGGAGGAGGCTCTTCTCAGCCAGGCTGGCTGACCTGCTCCACCGGGCTTTAAACTAAGCCCGCTGGGGGATGGGGGGACTACTGCCCCTGCTGGCCCGCTGAACGGCCCTTGCAAAGCCAGCGGACCAAGGCACTTAAGGGGGCACTTAAGGGAGCCCACCCCTGCCCCAGCCCTGGCACAATCTGTGGGCAAGGCAAGAGCCCCCAAGGGCACACTTGCCTGCCTCTACACTAATGCCAGGAGCCTGGGCAACAAGCAGGACGAGCTCGTCCTCCTGCTCAGTGCAAAGAAATATGATGTCATTGGGATAACGGAGACCTGGTGGGACTCCACCCATGACTGGACCACGGGTATAGAGGGCTATACCCTGTACAGGAGGCATTGTGTTGACAAAAGGGGCGGGGGTGTAGCTCTCTATGTGAAGGAATGGTACATGTCCGTGCAAGATGATGTTGGCGACCGGCATGGACAGCTAGAGACCCTCTGGGTAAAAATTCGTGGGGAATTCGGCACAGGGGACACAACAGTGGGAGTCTACTACAGACCTCCCACTCAAAGTCCCGAGCTTAACCAGGAGTTTGCCCGGGAACTGACTAAGGCCACTTGCTCCAGGACCTTGGTTGTCATGGGTGACTTCAATTACCCGGACATCTTGTGGGAAGATCACTCAGCTAAATCTGAGCAGAGCTTTCTCTCATGCATGGATGACCTCTACCTGACCCAAGAGGTCTATGGGCCAACGAGAGGCAAAGCGCTGCTTGACCTGGTACTGGCTACGGGGGATGACCTAATCGGCAACCTAGTGATCAATGGGAAGTTGGGTGACAGCGACCACGAGCTGATCACCTTCACCATCCACCGTAAAGCTGGCAAGTCAGTCAGCAACACAGAAGTCCTTGACTTCAGAAAAGCAGACTTTGACAAGCTCAAGAGGCTAGTCGGTCAGGCCCTCAGGGACCATGACCGCAGGGAGATGGGAGTTCAAGAAGAGTGGTTGCTTCTCAAGGAAGCCATCCTCAGTGCACAAGCTAAATCTATTCCAACACGGAGGAAAGGCAGCAAGAAGGCACAGCAGCCCCCCTGGCTCTCCAGAGACCTAGCAGACCTACTGTGGCTAAAAAGGAAAGCCTACAAAGGATGGAGGAAGGGATTCACCTCCAAGGAGGATTACTCCGCGCTGGTCCGGTCCTGCAGGGAGCAAACCAGGAAAGCCAAGGCCGCAACTGAACTCCAACTAGCTTCAGGCATCAAGGACAACAAAAAGTCCTTTTTCAGGTATGTGGGGAGCCAGAGGAAAAGCAAGGGCAATGTTGGACCCCTGCTAAACCAGATGGGGCAACTGACAACTGACACCCAGGAAAAAGCCAACCTATTAAATAGGTACTTTGCGTCAGTCTTTCATCAGTCACACGGGATGCCCATGCCTGCTATGGGACAGGGAAATCTGGGTGAGGGGGATCCCCTACCCTCCATCAATGCTGACCTCGTGAAGGAACACCTTGAGAAGCTGGATACCTTCAAGTCAGCTGGCCCTGACAACCTGCACCCCAGGGTACTCAAGGAGCTGGCGAGCATCATAGCCCAGCCCCTGGCACGGGTCTTTGAAAACTCCTGGCGCTCTGGTGTAGTGCCCGAAGACTGGAAGAAGGCCAATGTGGTGCCGATCTTCAAGAAAGGGAGGAGAGTGGATCCGGCTAACAACAGGCCCATTAGCCTGACTTCTATCCTGGGGAAGATCTTAGAAAAGTTTATTAAGGAGGCCATCCTTGAGGGACTGGCCCAGGCTAACATTCTAAGGGACAGCCAGCACGGGTTTGTTGTGGGTAGGTCTTGTTTGACTAATCTCATTTCCTTCTATGACCAGGTGACGTATCACCTGGACAAGGGAGAAGAGATTGACGTCATATATCTTGACTTCAAAAAAGCTTTTGATCTGGTATCCCATGATCACCTCTTGGCCAAACTGCCCAGTTGTGGCCTTGGCTCCACCACGATCCGCTGGCTGGGAAATTGGCTTCGTGGTCGGATGCAGAGGGTTGTGATTGATGGCAGTCATTCATCATGGTGCCCTGTAACCAGTGGGGTCCCACAAGGCTCTGTCCTGGGACCCATACTGTTCAATATTTTCATTAATGATGTGGACATTGGAGTTAGGAGTGGACTGGCCAAGTTCGCCAATGACACCAAACTTTGGGGCAAAGCATCCACGCCAGAAGATAGGCGGGTGATCCAGGTTGACCTGGACAAGCTCAGCAAATGGGCAGACGAGAACCTGATGGTGTTTAACACCGAAAAATGCAAGGTTCTCCACCTTGGGAGGAAAAACCTGCAGCACCCTTATAGGCTTGGCAGTGCTACGTTGGTTAGCACTACAGAAGAAAAAGACTTGGGGGTCATCATTGACCACAAGATGAACATGAGCCTCCAATGCGATGCTGCTGCTAGTAAAGCGACCAAAATGCTGGCGTGCATCCATAGGTGCTTCTCGAGCAAATCCCGGGACGTCATTCTCCCCTTGTACTCGGCCTTGGTGAGGCCGCAGCTGGAGTACTGCGTCCAGTTTTGGGCTCCACAATTCAAAATGGATGTGGAGAAACTTGAGAGAGTCCAGAGGAGAGCCACGCGCATGATCAGAGGTCAGGAAAACAGATCTTATGATGACAGGCTGAGAGCCATGGGACTCTTTAGCCTGGAAAAGCGCAGGCTCAGGGGTGATCTGATGGCCACCTATAAGTTTATCAGGGGTGACCACCAGGATCTGGGGGAACATCTGTTCACCAGAGCGCCCCAAGGGATGACGAGGTCGAACGGTCACAAACTCCTGCAAGACCGTTTCAGGCTGGACATAAGGAAGAGTTTCTTTACTGTCTGAGCCCCCAAGGTCTGGAACAGTCTGCCATTGGAGGTGGTTCAAGCACCTACATTGAACACCTTCAAGAGTAAATTGGATGCTTATCTTGCTGGAATCCAATGACCCCAGCTGCCTTCCTGCCCTTTGGGCAGGGGGCTGGACTCGATGATCTCCCGAGGTCCCTTCCAGCCCTAATGTCTATGAAATCTATGAAATCTATTACATAGATAATAAGATATTTTCATCACCTGACTGAACACTTAGACTCACTTATTGACTTCTACCACAGGCTTAATGACTATCACCCCTCATTCAAACTTTCTCTGGAATATTCTTATACCAAATCAATTTTCTCGACAATACAGGCCAGATCTGGCATCTACAAACTACCACATACAGGAAATGCAAAGAACACCATGCTTATATCCATAAGATCAGCAATCATCCAAAATAATTTTTTAAAAAAACCCCATGTACTGACCTGTAAACTATGGTCAGCTCACCAAGGTACCACATCTGTTCTAGAAAGAAATACTTGTGATGCCCACCTGGCAAACGTAAAGTCTGCCTTCAAATGACAAGGACACTCCAGTACAGAAATAGACCATATTTTAGAAAGAGTCACCCAAATACCCATAAGTAACCTACTACAATACAAAAAAATGACTGCAGATCCCTGGTGGTCACCTATCAACCCACACTGGAGTTGATTAGAAAAAGAGATGAGTTATAAGTGTTTATAACTTCTCATCTTCTTTATTTGCCAGTTAGAAGAAAAAGACAAGATTTAACAAATGGGAGCACTCATGGAATTCCTGGTGGGTTTTGAGAAACCACTTCTTAAATGCATATCTATTCCAAGGCTAAATATTGCAAACTTTTGGCCAGTGTCATTTGTGTGAAGAAGAATACACACTTAGAGAAAAAGAGGATACAGTTTTCTGGCAAGTTAATGGAAAAAAATGGGGTCAGATGAGTAGGACAGAATACATTTCCTCAAATGGTTATCATCACCCATATACAGTAGAAGAATGTATTATGGTGGAGCAAGAATGGATGCAGGGGTATACAAAACAAGAGTTGAGGGATCACAATCCCTGTTGGTATTTTTCTTCAGAGAGTTGAACATGTGATGTGTACATGGAAATATTTTTTACCCTCTTAGCACCAATCCCACCCCCCCAAAAAAACCCCCACAACCAAATTAAAGGACTGTGACTGTTTTTTCTTAAGAACCAGAATTCAGATACATTTCAGTTTTTTCTTTTATAATTAAATTAGGTCTCCACACTGATGTTATGTGGGTGTGTCTACATGTGCATTTAGCGTGCAGTAACTTACTGTACAGTATGTGGGTTTTAGACCAGCTTCTACATGGGTAGGAATTACATTGCAGTAATGCTGTGTGTAAACGGACTTGGGAGTAAAGTTACTTCCAAGTCAGTCCACATAAACAGGGTTACAGTGCAGTAAGGCAACTACACATGCCTTACTGTGCAGTAACTACTTGGGAGTCGGCATAAATTGCCATCGCTACTGTGCAGTACAGGCACTCATATGTAGACATGAGCTCATACTGCATAGTAATTTTCAGTTACTGCACAGTAACCTCAGTTACCGCACAGTAACAGTGTGTTTGTAGACGCACCCTGAGTAAACTATGAGGTAAGCTTAGGTTATGAATTTATAGCACATCAGCTAATGTATATTGGCTGCCCATTTATACACTCCCAACTCACCATAAATGAGAGGTACCTTATCCCCAGAGAAAGTTTTATGAGGTCACACTCTAGGTTACTTTGCAGTAACTTGTCCACATGCTCATGCTCTTAGTTTAACTAAAAGCTTAAAAATTAGCATACCTGTCCTTAAATTGTACCCTATGGAAAAGTCACGGACCAGAAAGTCAACAGTCATGCAATAGAGGTTTTCAGTACTTAATGTCATCACCCATCAAATCAAGTACTAGATTATAATTTACATGTGCTTTTAATATTTAACTTGTTATTTTAACAGTTCACATTGGCATTATATAGTCATCTGTCCTTTTTTTTAAAGTGCAGAACACTGTCTAACTTTTCCATGGTTTTAACCTAACTAAACATAAAATAATTTGCTTGTATTTGAGCACCGATGGTTTCATTTTTTTAATTGATTTTTACATTAAATGTTCATATCTATGTTCATACATAAAGACATATTGGGATTGATTTTTCATATATGTATTGCCAGTGGAGTCAAGGAATAAAAGTCAGTTTAGTGCTAGTTCTTGGGAAAATCCTGTTGGCTCTGGATTTAAGGACCCAGAGACCTTGTTCCAGGGGGGACCCACCCTCAGACCAACCACGGCCTTTCCGTTCAATAATAGGCACATTTCTGATACATAGTGATAATAGAAAAGAAACAATAGAAGCAATCAAGCAACTCTATATATCTACCAAATCCTAGGGCTGTCAGCAGAGTCAAAATATATCTGGTCAGGACACAGTCTTTATTCTGAGGGTCTCAGGTTGTGACAATTTTTCACTGCTCCTGGAATATTATACCTATTTCTGAATAAGTGGAAGACTTCAATCTCCAAGAAAGTCATTATAGTTATTTTCACACACACTAACTGAAAAAAAGGAAAAGGGGAAAAAGGCAAATAAAACCATTCACACACATTTACCACTTGGATTATTGTAGAAATAATTATTTGTCCCTAAGAGTAGAAACCATTAAAACACTGATGATTACTTGATGGCCATTACTACATAGCTGTCAGTTATCTCCTATTCTAAGTATAGAGTAAACTTGTTATTTTTTTCCCCAGATACTGCTGTGCAGAAATGGTTGGCAAATGGCTTTTTAATAGCAACCCACTGTATTTGTTAATAGTTATTTCTTTCTTTGGTAGTAAAGTCAACAGTCTTCTCTCTGTTCATTTTACACCATATATTGTAGAAAATGCTAGAACTATGATGGATTGTTTGCTGTCTGTTTTATATGCTCGACTTCCTGTCTGGACAGGTCTCCAAACAGAGTGCCTATCTGCAAGAAGAGGTTCTTCTCATCTCTGTATGATTGTTCCAGTGATGGGAGGAATTAAATGAATCATTGTTTTAATGTCTTTATCACATCTCTAAGTTAACTTAAGTTGATGAGGTCCTGACAGATCTGCTGACTTTTTGCCAGAATGCCATTTTCAAGAATGATTCGATTACATAGAAAGTAAGTGTTTTCCTCTAGAGGGAGTGCAAGATGGATAAAAATAGCCTTTCTAGTTTTTTACCAGATCACTGGAAGGAAGATTGCTCACTTTAGTATACAATCAAACAACTGTTTGAAAAGAGTTTCATGGCCAAGATAATATATATTTTTTTCCCTTTCAAACACATTTATTCACTAATTACTTTTGGAATTGGATCAATTCAAATGCCACTTTAGATGCCCCTTAAGGGCATGTTGCTAGAGTTCAGTTTTATAAAAAGAGGAGCAATGCACAATGCCAATTTGCTACTAAACTGCCTGTCATGTCTTAGAAATTACATAAGCAATTATGCAAGGCAAAATTGATGTCATTTTAATATCAAACATTGCGGTGCTCTTTTTTAACCTAATGGTAATAAACATGTCCATCACACAAGTGGCATGATGCCTAATCATTCTTATGCTTGGTTAATTCATATCTTTTGGTCATGCTTGGTCAATATTTCCTCCTCTAATACGTGGCTGCTAACCAAATTATTTAGAACCAAGTTTCAGTCACATAAACCTTCAAAAATATTAAATTCAGCAGTTACTTCACAACACATGCAATATTCAACATTTCCCCAGAGAATTAAGGAACCAAAGGTGGTTTTAATAGTAAATGAAGCTTGAGTTTACCAAAACTAGAGAACTACTAACGTATTTGTAGGATTTTCAGGGATGGATACTAGGGCTGTGTGAAACTTCAGCGGCTGTTTTGTTTCAGAGGTGTTTCAGACCATTTTGGCACCCAGAACACCGAATCTGAATGAAATGGAAGGCTCCAAAACAAAACCATCTGAAACATTTTGGAAATGTTTTGGATGTTTCAGAATGTTTTGGAGATGGGCTTTCAGGGAAACAAACTCAGAAGAGGAAAGAGGAAAGGCAGGGGACAGAGGACTGCTCTGATATTGATGTCTGTAGCTGGCCAGTGTCTGTGATCTGTCCCTGAGGTCGTTTCCAATCCCAGTGCTCTGGTAGTGGGACAGCAACCTGCTGTCATCCTGCGTGCAGATCCGGGGGCCTGCACCCCCCAGGAAGAATCTGGCACAGCCCCGCAGCACTCCTTTTACAATGACAGGAGGCTGAGCCTGGGTAGGGGATGGGGCTGGGCCGGGCAGTCATGGGGGTTTCTCCCATGGCTCCTCCAGCTGTACGTGCCTCTGCCCCAGTGCAGGGAGCTGCAGGAGAAGTCCCCATGCCTGCCCTGCTTGGCCGTACCCCCACCCAGCCCCAGCCTCCATGCCACTTAAAAAAACAAAACAAAAAGTCCCGCACTCACTGGCTGTAGCAGTGGTGATAATAGCCTCTGGGGGCTCATGGCAGAGCCTCCCTACACAATGCAGGGTAGCAGGGATCACCCCCTGCCCCTGCTTGGCACTTGCACAGCAGTTGTCACATCATGCAGGTGCAGCACAGTTCAGCAGGGTGCCACATGCTGCCTGGGAGCTGGGCAGCTCCTCCTGTCAGCTGGAACCCAGTACCCCTCAGCCCCAGTCGCCCCAGCTCCCAGACAGCATATAGCACCCTGCTCAGCCATGCTGCACATGCACCATGGGGCAATTACCATGACAGTGCCAGGGGGGCGATCCCTGCTGCTCCCCGCTGCCCAATGCCATGTGGGGAGGCTCTGCCACAAGCTCTCAGAGGTTGTGATTGTCCCTGCTACAGCCAGTGAATGCAGAGCTTTTGCTTTTAAATGCCAGGAGGGCGGGGGATGGTGCCGGGCAGTACAGCCATGTGGACTTCTCCCCTGGCTCCCCCAGCCCAGGGAGAGGCAGGAACAGATGGAGGAGCTGTGGGAGAACCTGAATCCATCTGGCTGTGCCTGCCTCTCCCTGGCTGATCTGAATCTCTGAAAGAGCGTTTCAGCCTAAACAGATTCAGCTAAATCAAAATGAAACAGTGATCCAAAACACCGAAATGAATCACTGTCCCTCTAAAATGGTGAAATCCAAAATCGAAACAAAACATAGACATTTCACACAGCTCTAAGAACAGGAGATGAAAATATGTATAATAGTTTCTTATGTCTGATATGTATATTTATACTATTTATACATACATTTTTCACAGAAAAATTCAGTCTTTTTAGCTTAGACAAAAGATGAAAGAGGTTGTGTTGGAGGGCTTTAAAATCATGAATGGCATAAAGAAAGCTAATAGGGACTGTGTCAGGGCACTTCATTTGTCTTCTACTTTAAGAGGTCAGACAGCCTGCTGAGCCACTGACAAGTGTGGGGCAGGGCTAATTGCAGTCAACTGACCCAGGGATTTGACAGGTGAGGCTATCCCTGAACAAGGGCCTGATTGTAAGGGAGTCTCCTGTTTGGAGGAGGGTTGGAAGTAGACAAAGCATAAACCCAGACCCTGAGAGTAGGGGCAGTAATATCTTGGGAGCTGGTGAAGGAACATTGCCCAGTAGGAAGGCTACAGCTCCTGATTGCCAGCAAGGAGAATAACTTCTGAAATATCTGGAGGTTTGGGTAGGAACTAAGAGGATGTAAGAGGTTCCGGGTTACCCGGTGTGGGGTCTAGAGCCCTGAGAAAGGGGATGAAAGTCTGTGGGCCTGTTGAGGGGAAAGGAGAGCCCTGAGAGAAGGGTTGAGTGCCTGGGCCCAGGCTAGATAAGTCTGAAGATAGGAGCCAAGTGCACGGGGACCTAGTGAGAGACCAGGCAAGACCTGGGAGAGGGGCTGAGAGTTGATGGGCCCATTGAGAGGCTGTGAGGCCTGCTGGTTAGCAGCTCAAGAGGGGCATTAGACATGTAGGGCGAGCCCAGAAAGGGGCAAGCAAGATCAGGTAGGCCTGAAGACCGGTCCTGGGTAAGGCCTGAAACTGCACCCTGCTGGAGCTAGTGTAACAGGGAACCCACATTTGTACACTCCCCTTCTGGACATTGATATAACAGAAACTTCTTCTTGCCTGCATCCCCCCACCTTCCCTTTTGTGTGTTTCTTTTTCCTTCTAAGTACTGGCAGAAACCTAGCACACTCATTGCATGGGTGTGGCAAGGCTCAGAGCAAGACAGAAAGCTGAAGTGGCTTTCTGTAGGAGAAACCCACATCTACATATCAATAGAGCTAAGTGTCACTAAAGAAAACAAAATAACTAAAATATCCACTTCAAAGCAAAGCCTGTAAGAGACAAGAAAAGCCGAGGTGCATTGAAAACATGACTGTAAATATATCCTGGTGAACACATTCCCCCTTTGATTAAAACCTTTTTCTCAAAGCAAACTTCCCATATCAGTTTAGAGTTGTATGCTAAATCAGTCTACATGACTGCATCTGAGCTAACTCACATACTGTCCCTAGTACCTTTGATGCTCACTACTTCACATTGCATTTTTATATATTCCCCACAGTGCATTTTTATATATTTCTCACAGTGCATTTTTATATTTCATCTGTCTCATCTTTGCCCGGACATTCTGTATTTTATGTTTTATACCTTTTAACTTTAAAAAAATGCATTCTTTAGAGTAAGTCAGACCTTGTATTACTAAAATTGTTATAAGAATGCATTGGAATTATATTGCTGTATTGGGCTGGTCCCCTGAGTGAATGAGAGTATGTATGAATCAGTAGGTCATTGAATAACAAAGCAAGCACCTCTGGCTATTAATTGACAGTAGCCTAGCCAGAGAAACTGACCATTAAAGAACTCTACTCTGCTAGCCATTTTAAGCTAATCAAGCCACCTGGAACCTGCAACAACATAGCCATTGAATCAATCAAGAGTAGACTCCCAAAACTGCACCATTAGGAGGAACCCCCAGTGACTGATAACTGTCATACACTACTCAAGACCCATGTGGGAACAGCAACCTCCAGATTGGGCAGCCAAGGTGATGCTGGAGGATCACAGAAGTCTTCCAGAAAGGGATAAAAAGCAGTGAAATGTGACCCTCAGTGGTGCCCTGTCATACAACATCTGACCTACTGAGATGGAAGGACAAAGCTGGTGATCTCCTTCTGAAGAAGACATTGCCTTGGAGGAAGCTGACCATTGACAGCAGACTCCAGCACCTCAGACAGGTATAAACCAATATCAGTGCTACACTACTATTGCAGCAATTGTGTGTGTGTGTGTGTGTGTGTGTGTGTGTGTGAGTGAGTGAGTGAATGTTAAGGTAGCCAGTACCCCTTCTAACTCAAAGTTTTCATTCATGGTTTGTACTGGTAACTTCATATCCCATACAATAAATTAGAATTTATTATGGACCTGTTAGTCCTTTGTAGTCAACACTGGTTAATATGGTGAGGCTTTCTATGGCAGAGTAGCCCCCATGAAATGCTGCACATGGGCCAGTGCAGGCAAAGGTGAGGATGGGGTGCCAGAAAGCCTCAGTGCCCAGTGCCTTGATGGTTGTTGCATGGAAGGGAAAGGCTATGGGATCACACCCCAACAGAAAAGCACTTGGTGGGGACATCACATGGGTCCAGAGGCCCAGTGGGCCAGGTGGGTCTGAGGGCCTGGATAGTGAGGGCCATTGAGGGGCCTAAGGATCATAGTGAGACCCAGTGGGACCAGAAGGGCCCAGCAACTCACCAAGGGACTGGGAATTGCATATGGAGCTGAGATAGGTCTGAGGGCCTGAAGAGCAGCTGAAAAAGGGAAAAATAAAAAGGGTCTAGGAAAAGCGGCAAAGAGAGCTGCTGAGAGCCCAGAGAGAGGCCAGGAGGGAGACCCAGAAGTGGTTGGGTGACACAGAGGGGTCTGAGGGCCTGGAGATGGGCCAGAGGAGAGACCAAGGGGCCTGGCAACTGGAGTGAGGCTGAAAGGCCAGAAGGCCCAGTCAGGGGCTGTGTCAGCAGTTGATTGAACATCGGTAACAATGTCATCTGTAAGGCATGGGTCATGGTATAGGGAAGGTATGGAGCCATGCAATTATTCCACAAGTCCACGACCACAATCTGGGTGGTCATTATAGTAAGATCAGGGCAGCCTCCCTATCTATCACTATATTATCATCAAGGCGTTGCAGGTAAGACAGGAAAGTGCCCTAGGGTCACAGTGTGCATGGTTGCAGAGCCACCAGTGGGTATCACAGCCACCCCGGGACCCTGACCTTGTGACAGGGACTTACTATTTACTGGGCATATCTACATGTGCAATTAATGTGAGGCAATAATCTACAGAACAGTACACTCCAGAGTTTATTGCCATTTGCACATGTGCACAGGATTGCAGTATTCTGAGCCAGGTCAGAGCTGCTCTGGCTGCAAGGGGGCTCGGGGCAGTCGAACTGCCAACTTGGGTCTGCTCCCTCCAGCTCAACAGGGAGGGGCTGGCTGGGGCATGTGGAGGGGACAGCTATGGCATGAGGAGGCTTCAGTGCAAATGGCTTCACTGAAGCACCCTCATGCCCAGACACCCAAGGCATCATCTACACATGAGCTACTGCAGAGTTTTTAACCTCGCAACAGGATAATACTTGTAAGTACTGAGGAGTAAATTACTCTACTCCAGCCTAACTGGAATACATGTGTATATGCTGAGATGTGTATAACACACCTAGTTATTCTACTGAACAGTAAATATCTCACATAGACATTCTCACTATCTCACAAATACTAGAACTAGGGGACATACAATGAAATAACTTAGGTTAAATTTCAAAGCAAACATGAGGAAGTCCTTTTTCACACAGAGTATAATTAACTGGTATAACTCATTGCTACAGGATGTTGTGGAGTCTGATAATTTAACCAGGTTTCAAAGGAGAAGGACAAAAGCACAGATAATAAGTCCATCAGCTGGTATTAAACATAATAGGGGTATAACCTCCAAATACATTTTTTTAGGTCTCTGAAGGCTGAAATTTTGCCTTCAAAAGAGAAGGGTGGGAGATGGATCACTCTGGATATGCTCTGTTTAAATGTCCTTCTTAATATTTACTCTGCCACTGAGAGAGACGGGACATTCCCTATGGCCTGACTCAGTATGACATTTCTTATGTTCTTATTTTGCTAGAAGTTAAATAATAGAAATAGTATTAGGCACTGATTCTGACAGGACCAAAACCAACTAGTTTGACCCTTCTCCTATTTCTCATGAAGGCTTTTCTACTCAAAAGCATTTTTACAGCACAATAATTCTGGGGTTAATTGGAGTAACATATATGTGAAGGGGTTAACAAATCAGGTATATGGATTAGACTTTCTAAATGCAGTACCCAAGAAAAGCAAAAGCAGTCAAAATATAGAGCTCTTGGTAATCACTTTAGGATTTACAATGACCATCACTGTATTTTCTAATAATGTCAGTTAATCAGAATGCAAGAGTTGAATGACTAGAAAATATAAAATTGTTGACCAGTAACTATAAAGACCCTATGCTCCAATTGGCTTATAAAATTTCGTTTTAGTATAAAAAGAAATAATGTCTTTTTATTAACATGTATAACATTTCTCATAATGTTAAAATGGCATAAGGTTTTATGTATATACAACTAATTGAGAGCATTTGCGGTATAGCACATTTCATGTGCATTACTGCTATGCCTCGTGAGTACCAGAAAATAGCCAAATCGATAATCACTGTATAGAACATTTAGTTAGCTTTAACTTTTAGCTTCATGAAGCATTTGTCAGCTAGTCCATTACTTGCTAATGTACTAAGCTTTTGGAATTTTCCAATGAATAATACAAGCAAATGAAATATATACAATTTGTACTGGCTTCAAACTTTCATATAGCTGCCATAAAAGGCACTTTTCTATTCATATTCATAGCATCTATTACTTTTTAATTTTTTTTTTTACTAAGAGCAAGGATTCTTAGGGTGATATCTTTTATTAGAGAAACTGTGTAGTTGGGATATAGTTAGACAAGCTTTCCAATTTAAGACATTTTTCCTCAGGCCGGATCACAATGAGCCAGGCACAGCATAGTTATGTATAGTTATGATGTGCCTGCTTCCTTTTGATCTGACCTGAGGAAGCATATCTTGAACTGGGAAGCTTGTCTAACTATATTCCAGCTATATTTCTGGTCCAATAAAAAATATCACCCTAAGAAATCCTTGCTTGCATAATTTCTATTATGGCTACAACATCACACTTATACTGCCGTTTTCCTTACTGAATCATGCAAACAAGGTTTAAAACTTCCTAGGAAACAAAATGTTTTGTGTGGTATACCACCCGTATACAGAGATGATTGTGGGTAACACTAGCAGTGAAAGTGCGGCAACATGGGCTTTAGTATGAGGAGAGAGTGTGCAAGTTCTCTTGAAGTTTTGAACTGTTTGCCAGTGTAGCAAAACCGTTTGTACCACATTTACAATGATAATATTTCCTGTCATAGCTAGATAAATATAAAATTGAGTATGCTGCCACATGCTGCAATCACATCTTGGTCTGTAGACATTCTTTTAGCTTATAATGTGATAGGTATGTTTCAGATATTAAAGGAAAGATGGTTTCTGATTCTAGGTGCTTACATTCTAAGGATGAATAGAAAAGTACTAAGAAAGTAAGGAAGAAAAGAGACAAATAAAGAAAATAAAGAAAGAAATGTTAAATATATCTCATTTCCTCAGACATCTTTGAGAAGGACCTAAGTGTATACAAGATAAGGAGTTTAATGGTTCGGTTTTTAGGCCACTTAGGCAGGCTTCTTCTGGAAGTGGTTGTGGGAGGTTCTAGCAAAAGGATCAAGTAGCTGGGTATGTTCATAGTAGAACAGAGGTAATGTCAGTGTATATATCAGCTTTGGAACGTAAGAAGGTAGGTGGCAAAGTGTTTTTAAGTGTTGATGATAAGAAACAAGAGATTAATATCTGGAATAACCAATAGAAAGATTAAGGAAATGACATGAGCAAACATATTGATTGTATTTTACAAGGTTTGAATGCCTAATAATTTTTCTTAACCTTTTAATTCTCTATGACCTTTTTTTACCTAAAATTTTGCCTTTTTCCTCATTTCCTTTTTATTTTGGAATGCATTTTTTCTCCTTCTCTGTAGCTATGTGTCTCCTTTTTTTTTTTTTATTCAGCATTAATTATACTGTTGAATTCCCTGCCTACACAGATGTTACCTCTGTGTCTGATTTTGTTCTAGTTAGAATTTTAATAGAAGTATGAAAACTTGTTTTATAATTATTATTTCTTGGTTCTGTAGTTTTGCCAAATCTTTAATTAACCTTCTTATTAATTTTAATATTCAGTCATTTTATTAACATTCTAACTGCTTTTGAAGGTTTAAGAGCTATTTTTAAATGAAACCCCTTGTGTTTCTATAAACACAAATCCACAGTAATATAAATCCACAAGTACACAGTAATATGAATGATCACATATTCTTTTAAAAATATATAAATCTGGAAATTATCAAAACAACAGATAAATAAGTAGGCCAGTGACATATTTACATAGAAAGATGTGACACGATTTGAGGTATACTTTGCAGAACACTTTCTCTTTAAAATGTAAAGTGATGGTAACTGGAATCTGAATGCATCATTGAAACTTCCTCACTTCTCATGTGGTTCCCCCTTCTTATATTCTTAGATTCTGCTCAATATCAGAAGTTTAATAATGAACCTATAGGAAAATGTCTAGAATACTTGTACTTCCTGCTTTTATTCAGAAGAGCAATATTAAAGCTGACATGAAATGCAGATCCCATAAGTTCAGAAGATGCTTTAATAAATAATTACACCAAGGTGTGTGATTGGTTATGTCAATCAAAGTTACATCTGTGTTTTATTTGTTTGACATACTATTCATAGACAGTGCTTTTCAACTTTGGAAATTTGGCTCTGCTTATGTAAAAATGTCACTTCCTTTATGACAAATCTATTCAAATGTGTTGTATTTTTCTTATTAATGCATTACTCCCCAACTCATATGATATCCTATCATGTAATATGTTGGAAAGAATATACACATGCTTTAATTTTAGAAACAGAGACATTTAAAATAGTAGTGTGTCACAGGGCGGGGACCCAGGAGTGGCAGTGATCTCTCCTAACGCCCCCCACCATGCCAAGTTGGCGATCAAGCACCCTCGTTCTTGCCCACCACATCTTTGATGATCAAAGTATTATAAGGGAGGCTGCCTTTATTTGTCCCCTTGGACATGGTGCTCTTATTTATACTGGCCCATGTTATGTATAGATAGATTTTGGTGCACCCAGCCTTATGGGCTATGTGTGGCTTCTACCACCCCTTATACCACACCCCAAGCCTCTCATATGTACCAAACGTTGTTGAGTCAGTTTCTATAGCTCACGCCCTTGTGGACATCCTCTGGGCTCGCCTCTGTACGCTCCCCCTCTCCAGGGCTTCTCCCAGCACCCGCACCCTCTCCGGGGCTTAATGGAATACTCCCACCCCCTCTGGGCTTCTATTCATGCACACCCTCACTGGGCTTCTATTCTTGTGTGCCCCTGGGCTATTCACGTATGCACCCTCATGGGCACTCCCTAGCTTCTCCTGTGGCTGCTGCCTGCCCTGGGCCTTTTCCCCGTGGTCTGTGTACGATCGCCTTCCCTGGGGTTTTTCCCCGTACAACAGTGCCCTGTTGGGCCTTGCTCATGCTTACGCCTGCACTGGGGCCTTTCTCTGCGATCACGCCACCCGCACTGGGGCCTGGCCTCACGGCTCCCGCAATTGAGGCTCAGATGGCCGTAGCCGTGCCTGACCTCCAGACCCCCTTTTCGGGTCCTACACCCCACTGGGGCTTCCCACAATCGGGCTCAGGCAGCCTCAGCCTTACCTGGCCCTCAATCCACTGAACCCCCTTCTCAGGGTTGGGGTCAGTGCACCCCCTAATTGCTGTGCTGTCTCTGGCACCAGGAACCCCCATGCTACTGGGGAGCACCTGTGAAGCTCCTCCAACCCCTTATAGCCTTACCCAGTCCTCCGGTGTAATAACAAAACAGAAAACTCCCACTCCTGGGCAACAATATAAACTCCACGCCAAACTGGCTATCCATCATTCTATCATCAACCCTACCAGGGTTTCCTCCACCCCATACCATCTCGCGGAACGCTGCTCAGGCCATCAGGCTTCTCTGCTATGCCTACTCTCAGCACAGCTCTCTCTTTCTCAGCTGCCAGAGGGGAACTGCCTGCTTGACCTCAGCTTAGGCTGTTTATATAAGCCGGGCCCTGCCTCCTTCCAGTCAGCTGACCCTTGTGGTTGCCCCAGCAACCAACACCTGTCCTTCTCTAGGAGCAGGCACTTCAGTGTACTGCGACATAGTGCAATGGATTGTCTTTCTCTTCCCATCTTGGTTGCATGGAAAGGCGTCCTGGGACATAGGCAGACAAGGTTCTTTGGATGAATCTGATATCATTTATTAATAAAAGATTAATAAAATGATTTATTAATAAAAGGTATCAGATTCACCCAAAGAACCTTGTCTGCCTATGTCCTTAGGCCAACACAGCTACAACATACACTCCTGGGACATGGAAACTTGAAGTACTTCTTGTTGTTGTGATGCTGATGCCTGAAGCTTATTAAATTACAAGGGTTCTAGCTGCCTTAAAAGATGTTGGATTTTTGAGAAATGTGGGCATACTATTTGTATTTGGATCCATGTAATAGTCATAATAGATGTCTGAGAGAATGTGTGTGTTCCAGGTGGTGGCTTGCTAATGAGGAAGCCTGTCCTATCCAATATGGGCAGTTGAGGATCTTCAGGATTAAATTACATCAGGGCTGTCCACCTTTAACTGTCTGGAGGCTCCATGATCCAAGGGTCACACCAGCATGTCACAGGTTCTTCCCTGCCCTACACTGTGGCAACACCTCAGCTTCCCAACTGCAGTTTCCCCAGGGTGTGGGCTTCCCCAGCCACATGGACTGTAACATCCCACCCACCTCCTGGGGCAGCAGCAGGATGTGGAAGCTGGAGAAGGGAGGGGGAGCCTGAGACCCTGGCTGCTGTTACAGCTGGAGTGATGTGGGAAGTGGAGGCCAGGTGGGAGCTTGGGTGCTACAGGTTAATCCCTCACAGGCACCAGTTGGGCAGCCCTAAATTAGATGCAGGTGTCTATACAACATGATCTGACCACCTTTTAATGTTTTCTGAGATAAACTAAATAGACACAATATCTTAAAACTTCTTGGCATAAATCAGATATTGCAGACCTCAGGTGACTGCTGCAGTAATTCACTAAAACCTTTCCAGTTTTTTAATGAACTTTCAGAAGTGTAGATTCCAGAATTAGGGGCATGGTATTTCAGTAAGAGTTGGTTAAGTGCAACAGAATATCACCTACAATATATCAGTTAATATTTTTCTGCATGAGGATGATCATGTTTTCTCTCCTAATTGCAGTATTACAGCGAGGATTCAGGTTTGTGTAGATATCTATCATGACCCTTGAGAACTTTTCCTGTAAGAGCATCGTAGGATAGTCTTGTAAACATGATCTACACTCTTTCTTCCTAGATGTGTAATATTGCATTTGTCTGTACAAAAATTATGTTAAGCCATTTTATCAAGCAGTCCAGGGTGGCCTCTCTAATTACCACATTTTCTTACAAGAGACCCCAGAATAATGTGCACCTTGCTTCTGAAAGGGAGAATGAAGTGAAAAGTACGTATTCTTATGGTGAGTTATTGAGTAGCAGCAGCTAGGGAGAGGCGCCTGCTCATTGTTCTGCTTCTATGAGTAGAATACAGGTTTTACTTTCACTTTGCCCATTAAAGCATAACCTGCTTCTCATGGCATGCTTCGCCCTGCTTCTCAAATATCACGCATCCTGTAGTTTCCAGTTGCTGATTTTTGGAAAAAAGGTACAAGCTGTATGCAAAAAGTGATAAAATTAAACTGTTATCATTACTTAACCACACCACCATTTTTTCTCTTGCACAGTTTAGCAACAAAGAAGTTGCTGTTGCTATTGTTATTGTTATTCATTACATTATTAGATATTGGGAGGGAAAAATATTTCTTCACCGTTAGAAAAGTAAGGCAGTGTAATAGATTGCCTAGTGAAGTTATGGGATCACCAACATTGGAGGTGTTCAAAAAGAGGTTGGATAAGCAGTGGTCATGAGTGATCCAGGTGTAGCTATTAGGCCCATGCAAAGCAAAAAGTATTGACTTCAGATTTGGATTTGGCAATTCAGGGGGACAGTGATTCGGTCACTGTCCTGGTTCAGTTCAGCCAAATCCAAATCATCTGAAGATATTTGGTGCCTAATCTTATTTGGCCATAGACTATACAGGCAAGCAGTGCTGGTGGGAGCAGCTGGGGAGCAGCCATACGAGCCCTGGCTTGTACCAGCAGCTCCTGGTTTGATTTCCCAGTTCCCGGTTTGATTTCCCCCAGCTCGCCGATCATCCCCTTGGATCCCCTGTGGCTTCTCCTGGGGCTGCCAGCACTGCCTGACTCACCCCAGTGCGGGAGCAGGCAGATGAGCCATGGCTTCTCCTGGGGTTGTCAGCTCAAGCTGGGGCTGGTCTGGCTGCTCCCCCAGCTGCTTGTTCTGGCACTGCCTAGTGCCTGCCTGTACAGTCTATGTCTAAATCTTTCTGAATCAATTCAGAGGCTTCCAATGCAATTTGGAGAGATTAATGGGTCTCCTGATTCAATTTAGATTTGGAGATTCAGCTGTCAAATCTCCTCTAAATCGAATCGGCTACCAAAGCTTTGCACAGGCCTAGTAGCTGTGGTTATGCCATATTATGGGTGTTTCCCATATTTCTAAGCTTTGCTGGTTGCCAGATGGGGCTGGGAAGGAATTTTTCTCCTCCTGTTGCTACACATGTCAGAGTCCTTTTTAAAATCTTTCTCAGAGGCCTTAGGTCTTGGCTGTAGCCAAGCCTGGGGATATTGACTGGGGTGTGCCAGCGCTCCTGCTGGGGACTATTCCTGGGAAATTCCTGCTAGAAGGCATTGCCTTTTTGCTCAGGGTCAGACCTATCATCCCATTTTACCTCATGGTCACATTATTATGTACTGTGGGGGGGTTTGCCTTCCTCTGTAGATTAGACAAAGATTTGCTTGCAATGGTTTGGATAGAAATGATCCTGCCTCAGGCAGGGTGTGGGACTAGATAACCTCTAGAGGTCCTTTCCAGCCCAAATTTTCTATGATAAAGCTATTGGGTCATGAAGATATTTTCTTGGTGTCTAAAATGATAATTATTCATTTACAGTAACTTTTTTAGATTTATTGGGTAAACTATTTTTATCCAGTTGAATATGTTCCACATTGATTTTTTTCTTTTTTTTGTAATTCTGTTAGATGTTTTTCCCCAATCAGAATGTCATGCATTATTATATTTGATGCATTACAGAACTCTAAGTGTTTTATGTCAATATTTACCTTGACCAGAAAAAAATATGATCTCATAAAAAATATATCACTTATATTTTTATGAACTATATTCCTTAAATCATTTTATAATATCCATTTTCTATACATCTGCAAGTTTAGAGTGAGGTCAAGATCCTTGTCCCAGAGTTGCTTTATATCTTTTACTCTTTAAAAAAAATGTATAACATTAGTTTTTTCCAGCCTTGTTGCAAGATTTATTTTAAAATGTCATTGATGATTCAGAAAGACTTTTTTATCTGTTATTATAGATTTAAAATATTTAACTCTACTGGTTGCTTTATGAAATCTCTCATCACTGAAAGAGTAAAAACAAAAATATTTCATTCTCACTATGTAATATGAATACATTATCCAGCTTCTAGAGCAGCAATATTAATTACATACTTCTGCTCTTTCTACGTCATAAGTAACAATTTTATAATCCTCATATAGTATTACATTTAACTCATAGCTTGATTTTCTTCATTCCTACTGACCAGGGATGTGGGTTTTCCATTTCCCACAGACAAATAGAGAAAAACTTGGAGTCCCCTTTTAGCTGAGAAAAAAAAATCTTTTTTTTTTAATTTAACAGAGAAACACGCAGACTTTTATACTTTTGTAAAGTTCCAGCCTGCAAGGAGCTGGGGGTAGTGGAAAGAAGATGGTCAGGTGGGGGGCACCATGCACATGTATATGCATGTGGCAGCCAGGCATCCTGGAGAGCAGCTCCTGCAGGTAAGTCTGGGGTTGGGGTGGACTTGAGGCCCCCGTAGGGAGGTAGGAGGTTGGGTGGGGTTCAGGCTGGGGCTGATGCCCAACTGGGTGAGGCTTGGGGCCCAAGGACCAGAATGCACAGCCACAGGGCCCTGGTGGGGAGTGGGACAGGGCCACACACACGCACACACACACACACACACACACACACTCACTCACTCACTCACAATGGCAGCAAGAGAAAGAGACTCAGTGGAAGGGTTGGAGTCCAGGTGAGGAAAAGAGGCAGAGTCCAATTCCTTGGTTGAAGGGGGGGGGGGTGATAGTTACCTATCCAGGCTGGAAAAGGGTCCTTGTCCAGCAGGTGTTGTCCAGAGGGGGGTCGCTAGCAGGGCCTCTGGGTGGATAGGTGGTGTGGCATGGTGCTGGTCCAGATGGAGAAGGCATCTGAAAGAGTCAGTCTTCACTACCCCTTTTTATGCGGCAGACTACCTCTGATCTCCTATGGGATGGCCTGTCCAGGCAATGTCAGTCCTGTTCCAGAGGGCTCCAGGTGTTCTTACTGAGCATGTGCAGCCCTGGCACCTCATCTTTTGTTTCTTGAATGCTGAGGGTGGTTCCAAGGGCTGGGTCATTGGTCCAGGTATTGGTGTTGATGATTTGGTCATTCAAAGGGAGGTATTTTTAGATCTATTGCTGTTGTCTCTCAAGCACCCATATTCATCCCCATCCATTCAGGAACCAAGTTACATAGGAGGGGTAGGTATAAGTTATGGTTTACACAGCCAGGCCTGGGGACAGGACAGAGACTTGACAAACAAAATGAAAACTTGACATGGCTTATGCTAACTTACATATGTAGGCCTAAATCATATATTATCAGTAAAACAGTAATATAGAACAGTAAAAATCAATATAAGCATAACAATTATGCAATATAAAGAAGGAAAAAAAAATACAACTTGCTACCAAAATAAAATGCTGAAACTTGTCCTATGTCTTAGCTCACTTATACGTATCCAAAGGGAATAGAGAGGGAGAGACAAAGTCAGAAATGGTTGGGGGAGGGGAGGGAATGCATTAAAAAAAAAGAAAAAGAAAAACTGGGGCTTTTTCTTTTTTTTTTAATGCATACACTGTTAACGTTCTTCAATAATTTATACTCATTGCTATAGGTTTCCCATTTTTCTGGTGTATGTATATTTGCTCTTTCACCTGTTCTTATAGCTTGTTTTGGGGGTAAAGAGTAGGTGAAATCAGGGGGCTTCTCCCCATTTCCCCCATGATTACAAAACTATGTTTTGAAGCATCTGATACAGATATCTGAATGAATTCACAACTTTCTTCCATGTTCTTCCTTAAAATTTTTCTTTGACACAGTTTAGTACTTGGCTGTTTTCAGCTTTGAAAAGTCAACAATTTTAAAATGTGAAATAAATAGATTTCTGGCCAGTATTCTTCATGCATTGGTAATGAAATTAGACCCTGGCTGCTTGCAGCAAGTCAGCGATAGTGGGGGGGGGGTTTCTTTTTTTTTTTTAATTCAATAGCCAGTTCATATTGACCTGTTAGACATGAAGTCTGTTATCAAATTATTTAGTTATAATATTTCTTGTAAGCAGGATACGTTCTGTTATTTTTATACTATCCAATAACATGCCATTACAACAAAATTTACATCATAAATTTTTTAGATTGAAATTCTCTATAACAATTCATTTGACATATTTTTTCCTCCATGTGGATGGTCAAGAAGCCATTCATCTTGATCTCTTATCTTATCTGGTGAGCCATAACACAGCCTATCTGAATCTCATCATTACTTGATTTAGTACATTGATTCATTACCATTACAAACCCTGTGCTTATGAATTTTCTATAATTATAAAGCAGATGTTACATCTCTGATGTACTATGTTACACCTCTCCATTTTTGTTCAGTCATCCTTTACTAAATAGGGTCTATCAAGGGATTTTAGCATTTTAGCCATGTGATACAACCCAACAGATGTCAATAATATCCACATCCTACCATAGGTTTATAGGTATTTAAAGAATTTATCCTCCTTTATTTGACTTTTTATATCTCCTGACTTTCCTTTTTTATATGTTCATGCTATATTAAATCCATATTGTGTGTTACAATATATGCTATGAACTTATTTTATAATCCATCCCTTCAGAAACTACTCTGCTGAAATAGAGCTGCTTCTAGCTATGTATCCCCCTCTTCATGCAAAGAGGTAGCTCAAAATTCCACAGACCCAAAATCTTTACTAGGCCTCAATTTCAGAGAAAAGTGGTGAAAATATAGACTATTAAAATATGTCTCAGGTGGAAACAGATGTTGCCTGAGGTCTCACTTGTGTTGCCATAACATTTTTGAGCATTTCAACATTTTGCTCGTAGACTATAATGGAGAATCAAAAAAATGCCTGTAACTTTTTAAATTTCTTTCCTGATTCAAATAACAACATCAGGGATGATAGCTCTTGCTGAGTCTACAAAGCATGCCAAGTCTTAAGGAGATAGGTTTAGGGGTTTCTGAGAAACTGCAACTCAAACTGTTTAGAGAAAAACTCATATTACTTGTAAGTGTGAAGGTGTAGGGGGATGAAAACTTCAGGCATGAGAGCCCCTGCTGAGGCCACAAAGCCTGCCAGGTTTCAAGGAGATAGCTGCAGGGGGTTCTGGGAACCTGCACCTCAAGTTGCTAACAAGCAATACTTATGTCATGTATGTGTGTTATGGCAGAATGGGGTGAAAACAGCAGCATGCTGAGGTCATGAAGCCTGCCACATTTCAAGGAGGTAAGTGCAGGACTTTCTGGGAAATGGCACTTTGCCATGGAATAGGGTCCCTAGAGATGGCCATGATATCCCTAGGTCCCTGTGACTGTGCCAGCTCTACCCTGTGGGCACCTTCTCTTCTCACCTGCTGCCCAGTATTGGAAAAGATAATAGAGAGGCTGCCCTTGCATTTCAGCTCATTCATGTTCCTAATGTACTCCACTAAACCCTGTAAGCTCCTGGACTGCTTGCTGGGACCCGCTCTAAGTAGGTACCTCAAGGGGAGACCCTAAATCTTATGGGATAGGTGCATGGCTCCAGCCACCCCTTACCACACCCTAAGCCTCGCAGATAATAGATCAATATCATTCCTGTAATGAGGTCTCGGTCTCACTCTAACTTCTATTGTCACTCGGCTCTCTATGCCCCTGTCACTGTGACCTCACTGGTGCTGGGGCCCCTACATGACAACAGTAGTGTGCCCCAATGTGATCTCTTCCTCCCCTACAGCCTCATTCCAGTCCACCACTTTAAATAATAACAGGTAAGCAGCACAGTAGCACTAGCACCAAACTGTCACAGTTCCTCTCTTTCCTTTCCTGAAAGAGCTTCTTATCCAGCAGCTGCCATAGTACTTTCCCTTCCAGCCCCAGCCTTGGGGCTAAGATGTGCCCAGGGCCCTACTTCCTTCCGGTCAGCTGACCGGGGACAGGTGCTAGGAGTGTAGGTTGTAGCCTTGTTGGTCTAAGGACATGGCAGACAAAATTCTTTGGATTATCTGATGTCTTTTAGTAGACCAACTGAATAGTTGGAGAAATATATCTTAGCAAGCTTTTGGGTTGAAAAACCCTTCGTCAGGCTGAGGAAGCACCTGTAGTTGGTGTGTGCTCTTCCTGGATGGAAGGAAAAGTAAAGAAGCCAGAGGCTGGCATGCAGGCAAGAAAGTGAGTCAGTGAAAATGGAAATGGAGGTGCCAGAGGGTAAGAGAGAGGCTGTGGTGGTGGAAAAGGTAGCAGGTAAAAGTGGAGAGGTACCTGGGGAGTCAGATGTCTGGTATGTTGTAGTGTGTCAGAATTCCAATGTCTATACTGAGTCCATGAGTTTCTGTACCTAGGAGGTTAATGAAATGCAGTTCATAGGCTCATCTGTGAAAAGTGGTTTGTAATTTCAAGCAAGCATTAAACCTCACTAACCTCATCATGAGAAGCCAACTTCCTACAGCCCAAAATGCACTGAATGGATCCAAACCATGCCATGACAAGACATGCAACAGCTGCCAACAATATCTCCAGTATGGAGATATCTTCACAGTATGTATTTCCATCAGGGCACCACTTGCCCTGATGGAAAATACGTAAGAGACACCAAGCAAAAACTGCACACCAAGAAACAACTGTGCACACCAACAATCTATCAAAGACAAGAACACTCAACTACTTGTCTCCAGTCTCTCAGGCCTGATCCTCAAAGGGATTTTACAAACCACTTTTCACAGATGAGCCTATGAACTTCACTTCATCAACCTCCTGGATACAGAAACTCATGAGTTCAATATAGACATTAAAATTATGACACACTACAGCTTCCTGGACATCTGACTCCCCAGGTACCTCTCCACTTTTGCCTGCACCACTACATCCTGCTGCCTCCCAACCCAAGCCTTTCCCTCACCCCCTGACACCTCTATATCCATTTTCACTGACTGGCTTTCTTGCCTGAATTGCTTGCCAGCCTCTGGCTTCTTTGCTGTTCCTTCCATCCAGGAATAGCAAACACACCAAGTGCAGGTGTTTCCTCAGCCTGCCAAAGTCAGGGACACCTAGAAGGGGAACAGAGCTGCCACCCTGCATCCCCACCTTTCCCCCATGGTTCCAAGGTGGCCTGCCTCTGCTCTGGGGGGACTGGGGCTTTGGAGTCAGAGGGGAACTTCTTTTTTGGGCACACTTCCACTGGTGCCAGGCTGAGGAGGACAAGGGCAAGGAAATGGTGCCTGTTGAGATGCATCAGCATCCCCGTGATGCTCATGAGTTTCACTCCCTTGCCCCAGCTGCTTTTCACTCTGCAGTGCAGGCAGGTAGCTTATGTGGGATAATCTTCCAGCTCAGAATGATCCCAGACCACACTACCTCTTCACTTCTGGGGTGTGGGTAGATGTGTGGATGCTGCCTTTCCCCCCTCTTCAGCAGGCAGAGATACAGTAACAGGAGGAGCAGACTCAGCTGAGTCACTTGCCTCCACAACATCTACCTCAGCCTTCTGGGGAAGGACACCTGGCTCTAAGGGAAACTTAAGGGGTGTGGAGCACAAACTTGGCTTTCAAGGGGTGTGGAGCATAAACTTTCCTTCACTATTGCACTCATATCCAACTCCAGCTCTTCCTATGGCACTAGAAGTTTCAGGCTAAGAAGTGAAATGGGGGTGGAGGAGACTGTCGTGCTGCTGCTGCTTGTTGTCATGGTGTGGGGGTATGGCTGGTGCTATTGGAGGGTATGCAGACGCAGGCAGTGGCACTATTCCCCTCTCCTTTCTGCCAGTAGAACCAGAATCTTCATGCCTACTAGTTGTAGGAAAGATGCTGCATTTCAGTTGGGGCAGGGGGACAGATGGGAACTTACAGCTCTGCCTGTACCTCTCTTCTGTCCCTCCCTGACTGCTTACAAGCTGCCTTTTCAGCACACTTCACAGTGTGTTTGGTGTGCTGGAAAATCTTTATGTTCTTCTGTAATGTAGTATGTATTTATGTAGTATATGTAGATAAGTGGATTTATGTATTTATGTAATGTATGTATGTATTTATGTACTAAATAAAATAAAAATATATAAATGTATGTAGGTGTTCCTGTATACATTGGATATTATAATATGCAATATATGTTGTGCTCTTCTGTACAGTGGATGGTATGCACACTGTGAGACAAAGCACAGATTTCTGGGGAAAAAAGAATCAAAATAGACTAACAAAAACAAAAAGAGGATTTTTGGGGAGGAATAAATTGAAAGGAATTAACATAACAATAACTCATATTAGGAAAGGAAAAGGGATTGGAGCCTACTTGCTAGGAACAGGCTAGCAAGTAGGAATTGATAGCACTGGATTGGAAGGGATCTCAGGGAAGGATGACAGTCACTAACCAGCTACACAGCCAATATCAGAGCAGTCCTTCCCCCCTCTTCCCCTTCCTTCTCCTTAGTTTCTGTTTAGCTGCAATCAAGCCCAGCTTCAAAACTCAAAATATTCTGAAACTTTAGAAACATTTTGAGTGCCCTCATTTCATTTTTAAGCTGTTTTGAAGCCTTTCATTTTGTTTTGATTTCTCTGTTTTGAGCTTGAAATGCATCAAAACAGCTTTGAAATGAAACACCCCTCGAAATTTCTCACAGCCTTAGATAACATCATCCCTTATTCCATACTATCAAGGGTGGGACAAGGGGTGATGTGTGTTTTACAAAACACTTGATGGCACAGCTAATCTGCTTCAGCCTTAGTTTAATTCTGTTTTAATAATCTATGTAAACAACATAATCTATTGCAACCAAAAAAATATTCTAATTAAGACACTAACTGGGAACATCCTGAAAATTAAAAGCCTTTTAAATAGAACAGTTACAGGTTTTCTGGTATTTATCATTTCTGATAATGAACAATAAAATATAAACAGGCTACTCTCCCCTTTCACAATCTGCTAATCTGGGGACATAAAAATGAGTGTGTTCACCTTTTAATTTTGTATTGGAAATAAACCTTTTAAGTGTATTGGAAAAAATATCCATGATCTCATGTCACCCAGTCCTGTTGGAAAGCTCCTGAAGACAAAACATTCTCATCTTGTATATGTAAATATGAAAATTGGTTGACTTCCTCATATTTATCTTCAGATTACATAATTTGTCTAGAAAATAAAGTATTAGAACTATAATATATAACTTATTATTACATTTTTATCATATACTTTGACCTTTTCATTATTCTAATATTGATAAGATAGTCATTTCCTTTCTTCGTCATTTCCTTTCTTCGTTCTTTCCCCCTGTATTTCTTTCAGACTGACTGTAAAAGAGGAATGGGGCATCCATTCAATCGGAATAGAGACTATTGAAAAGGTCAAGATCCTATGGTACATGGCCATCATCTTCAGAATATATTAGTCATTAAAATTCTGGTAACTCATTGATTTAACAAAGACTAAGATATGATCTTATGTGAGTGAAATTTTCATGGTAGGAAACCACAAATTCTTCCTAATTTGTTCTTGCATTCTATAGTATGTTTAGCTACTAAACTTTCACAATGGGTAAAATTTACTGCCTTGAAGGAAAACTGGAACATGCCTTTAATGCTGCCAGACCACCCAGTACCTTTAAATGAGGGGAGAGGGTGAAATGGCCACCTGAATTTCTTGGCATTCAAATGATTTAAGCTCTATACATGTAGTGAATAGTTTAATGCAAAAAGAAGAATGAGGGGAGGAAGGAAAATGGCTTGCAAGAATGGTAAATAGATGAATATAAAATTATGTTTAAAGTTTATAGACTAGTAAGACTTGCCAACATGGCCTATGTGCTATAGAAGCACCTGCACAGAAGTGGTATTTCAGCACTCTGACCTGCTTTTGGGTGGAGAGATGTAATTATTTTTTCTCACAGTCTGCCTGGTTGTTTTGACAAAGCGTCTCTTACATTTGACTCAGATACTTCAGATTAAGCCCTGAAGTAAGTGGGCAACTGGGCAACCTGTAGGAGGCACAAGGAAGAGGGAGGCACCAGGGGAGGCCTTTTCAGTCTTCCTGAGAAAGCAGGGCAAACAGCTAGTTACTGCAGCAAAACCCACAATTTTTCTTTCTTTCTTTTTTTTTAAATTTATTTTAAAATGTGTTCCCTCCCCTTCCCCAACCATTTCTGACTTTTTCTTTCACCGTTACACCGTAAGCTTTCCACTGGGGTATATAAAGGTTTGTAATGCTGCTTCATGCAAAATACAGAGAAAGACAGCTATGTGCAGGCTTCCTTGTGTGCTACCTGTTCTCTCAAGCTGTATATTGATCTCTTTGAAATTCTTCCAGCATAACTCAAATTTGAAAAGTGATTAGCAGATGTTTAATACCTATTTAGATCTATATAATATTTTCAGAATATTATCAATATGTTTGGAAAATTCATTGTTGCCAATTCTCATGCATTTATCCCTAGCATAAGGATCAGATGTTTTTAATAAGTTTTTATCTACTGTGTAGCAAAACCCCCCCGTTTTTCTTTTTCCTTTTTTAGTGCATTCCTCCTCATCCCCAACCATTTCTGACTTTTTCTCTCCCTCTCTATTCCCTATAGATAAGTATAAGTGAGCTCAGACTTAGAATAAGCTTTAACATTTTTATTTTGGTAGCAAGTTTTTGGTTTTGGATATCCACTGTTTTATATTGTATAATTATTAGGCTTGTATTGATTTTTACTGTTGTATATTGTATTATTATCATTTTTGTATTGATTTTTATTGTTTCAAATGGATATTTTATGTTTTAGACCTGTGTTTGTAAGTGAACTAATGTCATGTCAAGTTTCCATTTTATATGTCAAGCCTCCATGTTCTGTCCTCTGCCTGGGCATCCCATATTGCAACTGTATGAGGCACATACACCTCCCATGTAAATTGGTTCCTGGATGAATGAGAATGATTGGGCATGATTGAAATACAATGGTAGCAGGCCTCTCCTGAATGGCCTGTAATGACTGGGCCATCACCTCACATTGATTCATCCAGGAAACATGGACCTTACCCAGGAACACAGACAAGAACCCAGCATTTGAAAGACAAAAGACCCTATAGAACCAGCAACTCTACCATTGTACCCCACCATTACAGACACCCGAAACTGCACTTCCCTGCATGGAGCACACATGCTCAGTATGCCAGGGGCTGACCCTTGCCTGGGCATGCCTCCTATCACTAGGGTCACACAAGGTTTTCTCCCTATAAAAAGGGGCAGTAAAGACAGACCCAGTGGGCTGCCCTCTTCATCTGGAACAGCACCATGTCACACTACCTATCCACTCTGAGGCCCTGCCAGCGACCCGCCTCTGGACAATACCTACTGGACAAGGACCCCTTTCCAGCCTGGATAGGTAGATATTATCTGCATACCTCCTTCTACAATTTGGACTGACTCTCTCTGTCTTTCTCTCTCTCCTCCTGGACTTCAGTGGACTTCGGCCCCATGCACCATTGTGTGTGTGTGTGTGTGTGTGTGTGTGTGTGTGTGTGTTTGAGTGTGTGGGTGCAAGGGAACCAATTTGGCATTTTGTCATCATTTCCCCTGTTCAATAAAACCACTGTCATTTGCAACCCTGAGTTAGGTCATGTTTTACTGAATCCCAGTCCCTTCCCTATCTTAAATTCCAGCCTTGTTGTCTCTCTCTCTCTCTCAGCTCCAGTCCCCACCCCACTAGTTTTCCGATCTCCTTCCAACAACATCTCCCCTTTTCTGCCACCTCTCAGCCTCCCCTTGCTTTCAAGCTGTCCCTGCTGCCTTTCAGCCTCCCATGCCATCTACAGCCTTTTCCCTGTGACTTTCTGCTGCCTTTCTCTGCTTTCCCACTGCCCTGCCACCTTTCAGTGTCTCCTGCTGCTTTTCCTATGATTTTCTGCTGTCCACCTCTCTGTTTTCAAGCTTCCCCCACACCTTCTGTAGTCATCCCCCTCCCCGCTGCAGCTTCCCAGATTCTCGTGGCTGTCCTGCAATTTTCTCCAGCAACTGAAGCCTGTGGCAGAAAGCCACCTTGGTTTCTCCCCAAAATCTCTGCCCTGTGACACTGTGACTAAAATCTCTGAGCTGCCACCATTTGAGTAGGGTGGGCCCTTCACACAGGGGACCGCACCCTCAGCCTGTCTATTTAGGTAGCTTGAGCTGGCTGCATTCCTGAGGGAGGGGGGAAACCTGCTCCCTCTGCCTACGTGACTGGTACCTGGGTGAGGGGCATCTACCTGGTGGGCTGGGATCTGCCCGGTAACAGGTGATGTATTTCAAATTGGTTGGCTGACAGCCAACCGGGGCTGGCCCCCTACGGGCCCGCCTCACGTGGTGGCAGTAGTAGGATCCGAATAACCCTGGAGTTTTACAGGCATAATTTGGGAAAAGTAATAGAGTCACTGAAATCCCTTGAGCAAACAATTTCTAATTTGGCATCAGGTCGATTGGATAGTGTAGATAGCCAGGATGGCGGAGCAGTACGCCCAAAAGACCATGCCTGAACTGAAAGAGCTGGCAAAAGAGAGAGACCTTCATGTGAAGAAAGGGCTAAAGAAGGAGGAACTGATTAACCTCCTGTGTGATAATGACAGCCATAGAGCAACCTCCATACTTGACAACTCCTGAGTCCTCCCCAGAATCCCAGGGCCGCATGCCAAGTCCGCAGTCCCCAGATAAATCAACCCCTATGGAGGAACGCTGGAAGTACCAGATATGGCTAGAAGTTGATGAGCGTGAGCGTGAGAAGGCACAGCAGGAGCTGGAGCTGAAAAAGATGGAGATCGAAGCCGAGCGGGAGAAGGCAAAGATGGAGATGGAGGCCCAGCGTGAAAAGGCACAGCTGGAGAAGGCAAAGATGAAGATGGAGGCCCAGTGTGAGCATGTGGCAGCTCAGCTGGAGCTGAAAAGGATGGAGCAGGAGGAGAAAAGGATGGAACAGGAGGTGAAAAGAATGGAGCGGGAGGCCCAGCGTGATGAGGCCCAGCACAAGCATGCTTGTCTCCATACCTCTGTGAAGCTACGGATCCAAGCTTTTAAAGGAGGCTGGGGGGGAAGTGTGGCAGAAAGCCACCTTGGTTTCTCCCCAAAATCTCTGCCCTGTGACACTGTGACTAAAATCTCTGAGCTGCAACCATTTGAGTAGGGTGGGCCCTGCACACAGGGGACCGTACCCTCAGCCTGTCTATTTAGGTAACTTGAGCTGGCTGCATTCCTGAGGGAGGGGGGAAACCTGCTCCCTCTGCCTACGTGACTGGTACCTGGGTGAGAGGCATCTACCTGGTGGGCTAGGATCTGCCCGGTAACAGGTGATGTATTTCAAATTGGTTGGCTGATAGCCAACCGGGGCTGGCCTCCACTGGACCAGGTGAATGAGGTCGCAGGGGCTATATAAGTTAGGGGGGGAAGGAAGCGGACTCTCTCTCTCTTCGGCCATGAGGTGAAGCAGCAGCCATGTGGGGGACACAGAGGAGCTTTACCATCTGAAACTAGGCCTCTCTCACCCCAAAACTCATGAGCAAGGAACTGCCTACCTCCAAAAGGAAACTTCACCTGCCTTTGGAAGATGCTTGTGAGTAAGCTACTCAATCTGATTAGATATTTAGCTGGCAGTAACACAGATACATGATCAAAAGGTTACCTCAGCCACACTGTTTGCTCTTTAGGATTTCTAAGATATTGCTCAATCCTGTACCCTAGTTTACCCTACCCCTTGTAATCAATAAAGTTCTCCTTTTTGACTGGTGTGGGAGACTTATTGAGGGGTGGGTCTAAATTATGCCTAAGAGACCCCTTAGGTCTGCAGACTAAGGGAGACTTTACTTTTTGCCTGACTTGAGGAAGTGCCCCAAATGCCTGTACTGGGTTGAGTACCTGTTGGACTATTAGGCCTGTGTTTCCCCGAGGATGCAGGGCCAAGACAGTCCCTTCTCGGGGTGGTGGCGGCCACGTTACCCCCAGACTAGCGAGTGTGCTCCGGGAGAGGGGTTGGCCAAGCATAAGGCGCCCATAGGGAGGCATTTGGAGCCTGGAAGGTGGTCAGGCGCAGGGAGGTGGGCGGCTCAATGCAGGAGCGCCCCCTACTGGCCCGCCTCAGGTGGTGGGAGAGGTGGAATATGAATACCCAGCTATTTTACTGAGGTGGAATCTCTGCACCCGCCACAGAGCCTTTCTCTGGCTCCCAGCACCTACTGCCACTCCCTGCAACTTCTTTACCTGCCCTGGAGCCATCCTCTGGCTTCCCACAGCCAGAGCACCTCTTTATCACCCACACTTTCCCTTAGTCCCATTTTCCCCTCTTCCCACCTACCTTTTCAGCTCCCCCATAGCTCTGGCTCCAGTCTGGCATTGCTTCCCTGTTCTGCAGGCTTTGGGCATTGTCTTTTAATCAATTAAGATCAATTAACATAAAGTTACCCCTGAGCCTCAGTTCTTCAGCCTAGGTCTTTGTAGTCTACCAGTTCTAATCCTGGTCCTGGTGACTTTCACTTCCAGCAACTTTCACCTCCCACACTTCTACTTTCTTACCTTAACCTTTCCACAGGTATCCCAAGTACACCAAGCATGTACATACACATACACATCACAACACCCAACTTAAGAACTCACCTGTGTGTATTCATAGGTGGGTGGTATGTGTGTGAATTAATGAACACACACACACACATATATATGAGAGAGATCATTGTGTGTATGTGGTGTATGAATTAGTAATCCACATATATGTGTTGGATGTGCAGTTGTTGGTAACTGATTCTGTCTAAATTTGGTGTGTGTGGCATGTATGGGCTTAAATTGGTGATAAGTGTGTATGAACCTAGACTGGTTATTTTGAACATGTGTGTATCTGAGGTGCTAGTGTGTGTGTGTGTGTGTGTGTATACATATATGTGTGTGTGTATATGTGTGTGTGTGTATGTATATGTATATATGTATGTATGTATGGCATTGTGTGCATGATATATGAATTAGTGATCTATGTCTAACTTTTGGGGTATATAGTGTATGTGCTTGAATTGGTGACAGGCAGACAAGGTTCTTTGGGTGAATCTGATATCTTTTATTAGACCAATTTAAATAGTTGGAAATTATAATTGTTTTCCAACTATTTAAGTTGGTCTAATAAAAGATATCAGATTCACCCAAAGAACTTTGTCTGCCTATGTTCTTAGACCAGCACGGCTACAACCTACACCCCTGAATTGGTGATAGGTATGCACGTGCCTAGGCTGGTTTGGATGTGTATGTGCCTGAGTTGGTAGTGTGTGTGGGTATGCACCTAATTGATTTGCATGTTTGTATATGTGCAATTGTACACTACGCCTTCCTGTCTAACAGTGCAATATTGAGATCCAGAGCATTGGCTTGACCCCTCAGGGCAAAATTACTTCAGGTTCTTGTACGTGAATGCATGGAGCTTGGGAAACAAGTAGGAAGAACTGGAGGTCCTGGCATAATCACAGAACTATGAAGTGGTTGGAATAGCAGAGACTTATTGGGATAGCTTGTATGATCGGAGTACTGTCATGGATAGGTATAAACTGATCATGAGGGACAGGCAGGAGGGAAGAGGAGGAGGAGTTGTGTTTTACACAAAAGAGTGTAAAACTGGAGAATGATCTGTTGAAAGCCTCTGGGTTAGGGTCAGAGGAGAGAGCAACAAGGGTGATGTCATGGTGGGCAGGGGTGGCTATATACCCCTCGAACAAGAAGGATGAGGTACCTGAGGCTTTCCTCAAACAGCTGGAAGAAGTTTCCTGTTCACCGGCCCTGGTTCTTGTGGGGGACTTGAATCCCTGTGATATATGCTATTCTTTAACAAGTTCCTGATTCCAACCCTTTGCCTTTATTTTAAACCCTTTGTTTTCTGTTTTTAAAGCTCATTTTCTTTCTTCAGTGAGTGTTAAAACATTGTACCTTTTAAATGTAGTAAAGGAAAAAGATCCATGGTATCTATATTAACATTTATTCCATAAAATTTGCTGAACAGGTGATTCCATATATATAAATATATCCTATGTGTCAGGAGATTTGTTAAGGCCAGTTGATTTGATAGAGTGGTATAAAATCCTTCTACTACACTGAAGAAATGTTATTCCTTTATATCAGTGCATATAATTATACCAGACAACATAAAAGACCGGAGTCCAATGTCTTCAAGTAAAAATGAAATTGTAGTACTGTCTACCTAGACACTTCTATTTTCTTTTTGCTAGTTTTGTCTACAATGATTTCTGTTTCTTAAATGGTGCTTTGGGCTAATTTGGGGGTCTGTTGATATCAATAGGAATTTTGTCATTGTCTTTAATGATAGTGGATATATTATCCAGTAAGGCTTTCATTTCTCATCTCTTTTTTAGAAACCAACTGTGTAGATATTTTGAAGTAAAATTTTACAATTACCTTGGTTTACAGATATTTGATATGTGATATTCTTTTATATATGCTTACTTTATACCTACACATAACTGCAAAAAGCTTACCAGAAAACATTCTTTATGGAAGGCTTTCCTAATGAGGACTTTTGATACAGTACTCCAGATGTTACACATTTTGAAGTGGCTAAAAGAGCTCATTAAGTCATACCAATTAGCAGGAAAAAAAGCTAAAATGTGATTAATAGGAGGAAATAAGCTACAGAATATTCTTTTTTTCTTTTAAGTTAGGACTTTCGCTTTGTTTAAGATTTGCACAGTCCCCTTTCACCATTCATTTTATTGTCACAGAGAAAGGGGGTGCATTTTATGATGCAATCCTTATGTTAGACAACATTCATAAGAATGAAATTCTATTTTCCTTCTTATAATTCATATTTATTTGAACATTTAATAAAGGTCCAGTGAATGACAAATAACCATATTTGCCAAATCACCTGATTTTTCTCCACAAACAGTGTTGGAACCTACACTCACTGAAAGAACTGCAAATACCACCAACCAGCAGGGACCTTCATCCACCAAACCATCCAGCTGTTGTGGAGGACCAATCAGATCCATGCACCACCCACCGAGGTGAGTTTAGATCCCCATGCCCTCACAAATCCATCCATCCTCCTTACACCATGGCCCCTCAGTCTAGTAACTCTAGTACAGTTAACAAGTAGACCAGGGAGAAAGTAGTGGATGACAGTACCATCTGCGGTGACATCAGGAATCAGTGGGTGCTCTGGTCAAGCCACCAAAACAAGGAGGTCTATGAATGGATTACAGAGAAAATGGCAGCTGGGGACATGTCATGCCTGAGCCCAGTGTCATTCCAACTGCAAGGTATAAAAGCAGTAGTTTGCAAAGACACATACAGCAACCACATGTTGGGCACATGCAGGGTTATGTGCACCCATTGTGCAGAACTGTCCTACATCTTTGCTGTAAATGACATAGCCATGTCTAAAAACATGATGAACACAGTGTTCCATGCTGCCCAGACAGCAATGAGAACTCTGAAGTGCAGGCTAGTCCAAGATGCACAGATTAAATTGAAACACAAGTGAACAGACCTCTAACTTTTGATTCAGGAGATGCAGCCGTATGCCTGCAGTGGTTCAGGCCAGAAGCTGGGGGTGGAAAGGGTGTGCTAGAACATGGCTTTCTGGCTGTGTGTTCACTTCTTCTTCCTGCTACCCCTGAGGGCTCTGGAATTTGCAGTCCAGAATTGCAGAAGCAGGACTCTACAGGATTGCTCATCACTTCTTCTTCTTGCTTCCGGGTGCCTCTGAGATCTGTAATCTGCAGTTGCAGCCAGCAGTAAATTTGACTGGAGGAAGGAGTTTTAACCACCCCCTCCCCGGCCCCAGACCCCAGCTGTGGTTTCCCTGGTGGAGGAATTCTCCAGCTGGGCTTGGACCCTCCTCACCCTGTTGTCAGCCAGCTTGCAGTGCTCCAGCTAGGGAGCAGAGGAGCAGGAACTGCCCTGCTCTCTGTAACAGACAGCATAGCCCAGCCCAAGTCTGGAAAGCATGCTGGACTGTAATTTAACTTGAACCAGGAAGGGGTCTGGGACAGAAGTTTCATAAACCAGTTTCACCCAAGTAAGTCTGATACTACATTCAACTAGGTTTATCTTAAACTAGTTTCAGCCATTTTGAAACTGGTTTATGTGCACTGAATTTCTATTATGTTACATGTTTAAACTATTTTCTGATCACTTAAACCAGTTTATGTATAACTTTTGTCCCTAGACAGAGAGCCTGGAACATCCCAGCCAGCCAGCCATCTCCCAACATGGATTGGTGCCCCAGAGTTACTAGACCATGACAGAACAGTGGGGATAGTAAGTATCACTGTTAGGGTTGGCTTAGGGGAGGTCAGGCTATGGTAACTCTTGGGTGAGGAGCTGGAGTTCTCAGTGACTTGCTGGGCCCCTGGCAGTGGCTGAAATGTGACTCCCTCCTGCCTTTCCTCAACCCCCTGCAGAATTGCAGTTTGGGGCTGCACTGGACCTGCATGGCTGTGCTTAGGGACTGTCCTCCTATACCCCCTTTACTCCCATCTCTCTTGAAAGTGTGATGTGCTAATAGGTACAATTTTAAACAAAGTAGGTAATTTAAAGGAACCAACATTGTTTTTGTAGGGGTGTCACTATGACATTGGTAACCTTAATTGTTTTATGAGTCCCACTTCAGTTAAGTGGTCAATTAACTTAAACCTAATGCCTCATCCTTCCCTGTACCAGAAACACAATAGGAATACTCACTTTCCTATCCCCTTCAGCTTTTTGCCTTGGCTCTCACTCTGAGAAAATACCATCAATGACCTTCACGCCTATGCAAACAAGTCATTAAAGGTAGATAAAGGACACTTTATTACAGGCAACATGTTGCAAGCCAGGTAGCAAGGAAATGAGAAAACAAGCAGTTTTTGAATCATCAGGTCTGCTGTTAGGTCTAACATGACAGATAACTGTGGCAGTTCAGGTTTCCCTGTAAACAGTGGTTGCACTGTCCTGGACTCTTCTAAATGGTGCCAGCCCTGGAAATCAGTCTGAGCTCCATCTGGTTCCCTTAACCTAGCCAACTCAGTTTGTCCCATCCAGGGCCATTTCACAATGGGCTATAGGGTGGACTAGGAGTACTGAGGCCATGCAGGGTTGGGAGGGGAGAAGGTGGCAGAAGGACTGCACCGTTAAAGGTTTTTGGGGTCCTGATCATGATCCTTCAATATACCACAAATTTCATAGGGTTATACACTCTTCACAAGAAAAGTCTGCTAATCTCCGTAAGGCAGAAATAAATAGGGCAGGGAGATGCCTGCTCCTTTTGCATGCCATGTGCTTTCAATAGTGAAGTGGCCACCTGTCTGCAGCCTTTGTCATTTATTAGTTAATAGTTAAGTTAGTGACAAATTGATGGTCCTGCTCATGGTGTCCCAGTCTGACTTTCATAGTGGAGGGTGAAGTACACCATTAGGCATTCCCTGACATTTCAGGGCAGAGCCAAATGCAGTATTTTAGTATACCTGTCCTCTCCACAAGTCATAGTCACCAGGGACCACCATCTCTTGCAGTAAGAGGCAAGCAAAGACCATTGGATTCCCTTACATAGATGGACAAGTGCTGCTTCCACTGCAGAATGAAGTGGATCAGGGTTTTGGGGCCATGCAGTTATAGATAAGGGGAATTAGGAAGTCTGAAGTCAACAGATCATGCTCCACAGACTCCCTCACCCCGACTGACCTGCTGTGTTTCACAAATTCTGTGGTCACAGGCCCTAACTGTATCCAAAAAGTCCTTGAAGTACCCTGTAGCTGCTTGATGGCTCCTCAAGCATGGCCACCTAACTCCCACTTCCTTGACTATTTAGGAAGCATAGGGGAGAGTGAACTTGTCAAACTGAGAGTCTTCGGGTGAAATAGCCTGTCCACTGATGGGCAAGCTGAAACTTTTGATGAGGAGTTCTTCATGCTATCAAGGTAACAGAAAAAAAAATGAAGTTCTGTTCATCCTCCTCTACTTTCAAGCTGATCACCCACAAATAGTTGTGATATGGCACCTTGGGACCAGAAAGTGGTCTAAGGATGCAGTCAGAGACAGGTGCCCATACAGGTTCCAGGGAAAAGGAAGACCAATGCCCATACAAAGATGGGCATCCCAGCTTCTGTGGTCTAGATCAACCACTACTGTGTCACAGAAGCCAAATGATGGAGGGAGAAAAAGAGAATGCACCACTACCAGTGTCTGACACAAATCAGAAATAGGATGAAGAAAGGTATTTTTCAAAGCTATATATTTTGCCAGGCAGCATGCAGAGGCTGAAGAATGCTACATCATCATTGCTGAGCACACACATGAAATGCTCAGGGAGTCTATGAGGGTTGAGTAGGAGCTCATGGATTTCCTTTGCCTGTTCTGAACCTGCAGATAGAGGGCATCCTGGGTGCTTTCTGCATTGCAATTTAAATCACAAATGTGACTGTTTAGTGATCCCTGTGGGCACATGTTGTTATCAGTCTTCACTGTTCTACAGAAGTAACCTACAGCATGTCTAAGTATTCCTCATGCATCAGGCAGGTGAACCCCATGGCCTGAACAATCCTTTAGCGGCAGCTGCCACCACCTGCAGATGTACTGTGTAGGATACACTGTGTAGTCATGCTGGGCCCACAGCATACTCATATTCATAGTAATACTCACAATAAGCATGGTTGGCTTCTTGTGGGCTTCCAGACCTATGGTAAGCAGTGGTAGCTGCTGGTCTCCAGCTGCCTATTCCGTTTCTGCCAGCTTGCCCAAGGCAAAGATCTCCTAACTAATAGCAGATGCAACCCTTTACCTAGATGGGACTCTTCCCCTGCCTAGCCAGTAAGACTTTGTCATTGCTTGGCCTCTCTTGCTGTAGTTTTTCTTCTCAAAGTAACAGAAGCCTTTAGCTCTGTGTTGCAGTGGGGTTATGAGCTTCCATATACTGACAACAGCATGCTTCTCCACAGATAAAGGCACCTTGATGTTTTTTGGGTTTTTTTGTTACTGTAAGGGTGGGGAAAACTTGGTACAGATCACCATGCTAGTATCCCTGGATGTGTGGAAGTTCATGTGCTAATGCTCGTTTTCCCAAGTGGCCATGATGATCTGCTCCCACCAGTCACTGCACATCCCCCGGCTCAGAAATGCTACTGCACAATTTGGAGTCACTCCCACATCTGCCTGTTAAGAAAGTGCTGACCTGAGGCCAAAAGGTCTTCAGGGTGGTAGCTACTGTTGCAGACTAGGATCTAGACATGATCCTGATGTTTTTTGGAAGAGAGCACATGCATGAAGTTCTGCCCTCCAACTACCGCTCTATTTGCTAAAACTTCTTGGTGCTAATAAGAGTAGTTACAGTATCCATTGGGGCCTCCTAACATTGCTTTTTCTTCTCAATCTCCCTCATGAGTTCATAATACTGGGCCATCAAGGTCTGCAGGGCAATGACCACATGCAAATCCATCACTGATGGCAATGGAAATTCTTTGTCATAGTCAATGGTGGAAGGCAGCACAAATGTAGTGGAAATACAGGCAAGGCAGGGGTACAAGCCATATGATAGATGACACCAGAATCTGCTCCACACACAGTTTGAACAACCAGTACATGCTTTATTTGACCCTGGCAGTCAGGGAACCTGAGGACACTTTACGATCACTAGGTATTGCTACGTTGTGCGCTCTGTTTCCCAGCTGCTGGAAGAGCCGCGGTGCATTCAGCCACTCTTTAAACCTGCCTTGAAGAACAACCTGTGGCCACATCAGTCCTGCAACTTCTAAATTGCAGAATAAGTCATGGCACAAATATGACATCTGTTTATAACCTTGAAGCCAGTTCATGTTTTCTGTAAGGGTGGGCCAGTTCATGTTTTCCTTTCTCTTCTCATCCTACCATTTGAGTTTGAAAGGGGAATTGCAAAGAGCAACTAGCTGGTGACTCTAGCTGGAAAGAGCAGCTGCAGAAGCAGCCAAACAGCAAACCTCTGAACATTCAAAGAACTGTCTGCAGTTTTGGCTGGGCTTTCGTTATCCTGTGCTAATTAACTCCAGCCCTCCCTCTTAACTTTCACCTGAGCTTCAGCCCATGCCAGCAGCTTTTATTGTCTTCTCCCCTGCCCCATTGTCTTTATATCTTTCCCTTCAATGTCCTCTTTCTTACTTCTGTTCCAGTTTAGTTTGTCTCCTTCAAACTAAACCCACCTTCAAAAGATGTGATGCTAACATAATCTTTTTATACCAATCCCACTGTTCAGTCTTCTAACATGTTCTACATTTTCCCTAGCTGTGTCTGTCTTGCTTCTTCAGTATCAGCATTTTGACTTAGAGGTGCTTTGCTACTCTTTTTTATATGGTGGTGAGCACAACTGGTCCCCATTCTTAGTAGTGAATCAGTCATGAACATAATAATAATATAAAGCCAGTGCAAATTGAAAAGTTGCATAAATTTAGTTATATGTCAGAATTTGTAAAGTATTGATTTTGACATAAAACATTGCTAAAGCTCCATTGCAATATAGTGAGACAAGAAGTTAAGCCATGTTTCTTTTAATTCAACAACTGACAACTCATCAAGATGTCTGAAGGGAATATGTTAGGTCAAGGGTTTAGTTAGCTGTTGTCTCCCAGCGTTGTACTGTTGAATTCTTTGCAAAGGGAAGTAAATTCAACAGGAAGTTGTATGTAATTTGCTTAGTGATGAAAACAGTGGATTTTATATGGTGTCAAACTGATATTTTTATTAAAAGTTTTCTTTACCTTTAGAGAAATGTTTAATAAGAGCTAATGTTGAATTCATACCTCTACCACGGAGGAGGACAGATGAACACTTGGGAGGGGAAGCAAATAACAGGCAAAACCATGTCCTAAAACATCCCTAATGAATACTTCTGTTATTTTCCTTTTTGCTTTTCTGCATTTTAGTTTTGCTTTGAGCTCCAGCCACATCGTATATGAAAATGGGATTAAACTTTTCAACAGAAAATATGGAGGGAGGCTGGACAGCTTCCAGATCATTAAATGATCAACTGTATCCTGCAGCTAATTCAGTAGAGGAAAACGTTTTAAAATAATGTAATTAAAAAGGAGAGGAGGAGAATACAGGTAGCATCACATTCAGTTCTGCCTGCATTTCTGAAGGGCTGAGATATTTGAGACCAGATGGGCTGTCACTATAGTCAGGCCTCACACTGGATCAATTGGAGATTTTAATTTTAATTTTCTCTGTTGTTGGTATTCACTTCTTGCTTCCCATTATGATAATATCGGTCCCCAGGGGGAACTTGCGAAGGTGATGGTAAGTTCACAGAGAGGACTGTCAAGATGTGTAGTGGGGAAATGTCAGCAAGGCTTAAGTAGTAAATTAATCGTCTAATCCAACCGTGCCTGTCCTCATTAGGGAGAAAACTAGCTTTGCTTTTTACTTCTTGAGGTTAAAAAGAGAAATTGTTCCATGGCTCCTGAAACTTTCTGAAGGAGACTTGCTAATAAGTTTTCTGATCAAGTGCATGTGTTGTGCATTGCAAAGTAAAAAACTGAGATCCAGTGCAGAAAATCTGAATGCATGAAAATTCAGTGAACTCTTATGCATGTTTATATATATCAAACATCTCTGTCCCTTGTAGCTCGTGGATGTTTTTCTTGCTCTTCTTAGAAAATCCATTTCTCTCTTCCCCAGGTAAACCATCCCTTACTGACTGGATGTCAGGTAGGAGTGGAGAGAACAGCACATGAAGAGGACTGATGGTAATACAAAGAGGGACAAGTGAATGAAGAAAGTGTGAATAATGAAAAATGAAGTTTTATCATCATGAAGAATGAAGAAGGAATGGAGAACTAGGAGAGAGGGCTGAAGTATATGGGTGAGTAAGTTAAGGACGGGATGTTTGGAAAAGAGGACTTTATGGGAAATTAATGGAAAGAAGCAAAAAAAGGGGTAAGAATGATGGTTGAAGTATGATATAGAGGAAATACAAATTGGAATAAAGTCATAGAAGCAGAAAAACAGTAGGAAAGATGAGATGAAATGGGAAGTAACTAAGTTTAAGTACAACAAATAATGAAAGCATTAATGAAGCAATGGAAGGAGGGGGAAGAGGTCATAAGATGAAAAATGGATGGAATAATAGAAGGGGAGACAGAAGTAGAATGTTGAAACTGATGAAAGTGGTACTATTCTTTATGTGTAATCACAAGGGAGGAAAACACAAAGATTCACGGTGTTCTTTAAATAATTAAATGCATTTAAATGCTGCTTTATAAAATGTTACAATATAACATGTAGACATTAGATTAAGTGAGTAACATCTGCAAAAAGTTTTTACATTGTAAACTTAATGGTAATAAAAATCTGGTTCTGATATTAAGATCTCCACCTCAGTAACAGAGAATTCCTAACAGCTTGTACCATATATATATTTGCCTGTTCCTTTGTATGTCATGATGTCTCACATTATGGGGGGGTTTGTCATCTGTAATATTAGTTATGGATTAGCTTAGTTTTCTGTTTTTTTGTTCCCAATAAGATAAATACCCCTGCTGCATAGCTTCATTTTGGATTCAAATATAAATTTGAACTTTTCCTCTCCTCAAGTTAATTTGGATTTGGAGCTCTGTTGTGAGCCAAATCTGGAATATGGCCCAAGCAGTAAAATGTTTGATTAGGATCGGAGTTTAGATTTGTACATCCAGAGAGCCCGGGAAGGAATGGATCCAGAGCTCTTGCTCAGGTTTGATCTCACTTCTAACTTTCAATTTGTGATCACTACATCTCTCCTTAGAAATGTGCTTTGTATTGAACATTTGATTGTGTTAGCCATTCTGCTACTGCACCTCCTAATAAGGCATTTACACTAATCTCTTTGGGCACATCTACACATGCACTTTACTGCACTGTAGACTTATTTACTGCTTGGTAAAGCAGTCTACATGTGCACGGTAATTGGGCCAGTGTAAACTAATTTACAGCAGCTTCGGATAGTTAGACGCTAGGTGCTATCTGATGGTGAAGCATATTATTCAATTATATTAATTGCATGTGTAGATGCCCCCTCTTATAATATTATATTAATCTGACTTTTCTCCCACTCCTTTGAGACAGACAGTACTCTGAAGTTAGTTTTAGTGTTTTCTTGAGTGCTGTTTTTAACTAGGATTGTTTATTTCATTTTTCTGAAGACAAGTGCTCTTAGGAGGAGGAAGTGATTTTTTTTACAAGAGCAGAGGCAGTGTTGTTTCTACACAGTCCTACAATTCTTTATGATGAAGAGCATGATAGGTTAGCAGAAGAGAGCATAACTTTTATACTTTAGACTGTGTTGAAGTTAGAACGTCACAAGATTTTGTACATGTTGTGGCAGACTTCGTATGTTTTAAATTAATACTGTTGTCTTTGAACAGTCCCAGGTCTTCTGCAAGTTCATGGTTAGATACAGGAAAAAAATTGTGGATAGAAGTTAGATATAGATTTTCAGGATTCTTATACATAAGACAAAGAAATAATCTATCTTGGCTTTCTTTTTTATTGTTTTACTGATGCTATTTTAAGTATGTTTGTTTGTGTGTTTATGCATATGTATAATTTTCTGTATGAGTAGCCATACACAGATAATGTGTGTGGTGGGTACTGTGTTTGTGAGTGTAAAAAATATGTGGGTGTTCATACACACACACAAATACACACACATCACACACACAAATGTAAAATAGTGAAACTGCAGTCAAGCACTCAGATATTCCAAAAATAGGAATTACCAATTGCAGTGATTGTACAATCTTAATATCACCCTTTGTACATAGGTGTTATGCCTTTAAATATATTTTAACATACTATATTATTTTCCTTGCAGAATTAGCTATATTTACTTAATGTGAAGGTACTAAATAATATATTTTATCTCCCACACATTTTTCAATGTGTGTAAACTTGTAAAATAGTAATGCTTAGTGCTCAACCCTAGGCTGAGGATAATGCTTGTACCATTGCCATTGTGCTAGGCAGTGCCATACTGAGAGAGAACTTATTTGCTCTACATGTGCAACTTCCTGAACTGGGTGTAGCATAGCCACTTTTGGGGTAGTTCAGTGGTTTTCAAACTGTGTTCTGTGAAAACCTGGGTTTTCACAATAGGCCATCAGGAGTCCCTTAAAAAGACTGGGAGCAGTGGCAGGGCCAGCCAAGAGGTTGCCTGGCTCCTCATCAGGTCACAGGATAGGGACTGGGGCTCTAAAGCAGAAAAAGTCATAGAACCCTTTCATATCACTTCAGCAATTTTGCATACTATGTGGTTAATAGGCAGAATGCATTGGTGTACATGCAAAACTCACCAAGGTGGTTTAAACTGCTTTTGAATTTGGAGACAATGGGTTTAGCTACACGTGAACATTACTGCAGGTTTGACTAATTAGCTCTGCAGTAAAGCATTATACTCTGTACTAGGGCACATTAAAAGAATGAACTCTGCTATAAGACAGTACTGCATAAGACAAGTACTATCCTACCCCAGAGTACTCATGTTTGCCTAAATGCATATGTAGACTGTGACTGGAGCTGGCTGTGTCTAGGATGTGGAGGCTGCCTACCAGCTAGCCCCTCACTATATCTCCCTTGTGCCCCAGTCAGCTCTGATGCCACCACCCGGAGCCTGGAGCCTGACCCCTGGGAGCCCTTTTCCAGGTCAGCTGCTCCCAGGTGCAATATCTTCACATATGTAGGATTGCCCCAGCTACATCTGTTGTGGTCTGAGGAGCACATGAAGACACTACTCCCAGGAGCATCAGACTGGTGTGAGCTGTGCTGGAGTTTATTCAGGTACACAAATTTCACATTTAGATGCACCCAGTGTGTGCAAAGTGTATGCAGTGTGTCTCAGTATGGCATTGCCTGGCACTGTACTTGAGCAATCCCTTTTCTTCTTTGGCTAGCCCTCAGTAAGAGAATGAAGTCTGCCCCAGGGGGAGGGCAATATATAAATACCCTGAAGACATTTTAAGTAATTGATTCATAAACTGTTCTATAATGATTCTCACTATGGTATTAGAATACTTCAAATACTGTCATTTTCTATTTGAAATACCTTTGTGTTTTATCCCTATTTTACAGATAGAAAATTGAGCTACAGAGAAAGTTAGAAGAAAGAACTCATTTAGAATGCATAATAATACCTAGGAGTGAATTTTTCGTATGTTTGCATTGTATAGCTTAGTGGGGGCAAAACTTTTTGGCAGGTATACCACAAATTAGCCTTGTGCCCTCCCCAAGTGCTTCTCTAATCTCCATGCCTAATTTGCTGCTTTGCCTTCTGCTTCCTGATCTATTTGTTAACTGAGTTTCTTGTCCCCTACTTTTCACCCCAACTCTACTGCATGCCAGACAGAGGTGGCCCATACCAGTTCTGGCATCTGTGCTGCAGGTTGGCCACTCCTGGTATACCCCTTTACACACCTAATGTAAGAGGGGCAGTGAAAGCCTCTCTAAGGGGTCCTGGACCCCCACCCCATGCACCCTGGTACTCACCATAGGGATCCTGAAGAGCAGCAGCTGGGAGGAATCGCAGGTGGTGGCCCCACAATTCTGGAGCTGCCTACAGCTGCAGATCAATGAGGGACATGAGCAGAGCCTCCGGAAACCACAGGCTGCTCAAATAGCAGCTGGGAAAACAGCTGAGCAGTGGCGAACAGCAGGAGGAAGGAATGCTGACTTGGAGACACTGGCAGGGGAAAAAAGAGGACGCCAACCCAGAGATGCTGGTGGAGGAAGAAGAGGACACCAGCTTAGAGATGCTGCGGAAGGAAGAAGAGGACACTGACCCAGAGACGCTGGCAGAGGGAAGAGAGGACATTGACCCAGAGACACTGGCAGTAAGGAGGGAGATTACCCAGCTGAAAGCGAGAGGGGGGAGCCAAGGACCCTGGCGCAGGAGGCAGGAGGCACTGGCAGAGAGCAATTACCTCACACAGGGGGTATGGCGGGGAAGCATGAGCTACCCAGCATGGGAACCACACACCCTTCCAAGCCAGGGAAGACCAGGAGCAACTCCAGGTCAGCTGGGGGCCAGTGCTGGCCAAACTGAGGAGCTGGACCATGGTGGGGCACGGAACGGTGGCCCACTCCCACAGCCACCTGGGCACAGGGACAAGAGGGTGCCTCATCCGGTCCTTCAAGTCTCTTTGTTCCTTTGGACTATAAAAGGGGCACTGGGAGGTGAGATCCCAGGGAAAACTTCCAGTGGAAATCCAGGTGCTTATTTTTGTTGATTTTACTGGAAGCCCTAGCTAGCCCGAGGTAGTGCTTATATGCACTACCGAGCCTGAAGTCAAAGAACAAGCTGTGGTGAAGGGCAAACTGACCAGGAAGGCCCAACCTACTTGGAGGAGGGCAAGCCATGCAGAGAGGAAGTCGTCCTAGGGGTTGCTTGCAGAGGATAGTATCCCTCCTGGCCTTAGATGTGGTAAAGGTGGGGTAAAGGTGGGGTTTGGAGCCCCACAAAGCAAGAACAGGGGTTGAGGCATCTTCATCCTCTGGGGGCCACCTGAAGGGAACTGCCTCCCCAACAAGAACATTGAAGTTGTGACAGGTGAGTAAAGGGCAGCACCCATACTACCCAGGTGGCATCTGAGCTCAAACCTCACCCTAACGTTGCTTGGGAGCAAGGTGCCCAGTAAGAGAAGTCCAAAGCCTTATAACACCTTCCAGCAACACCTAGTCATAGATGTCTTTCATTACACCTGTAGCTGTGAGTACTTAACACTTCTGCAAATCAGAAACTGGGGTTTTGTTTTGCGGTCCTAGGACATGAGGGACACACAATTAGTGGTCATCAATGTAAAGTTTGGTTTAAATGACTTGCCTAAAATCACATAGGAATTCTATGGAAAAGGCAGGGATATAATTCAGTTTTCTGTCAGACAGCCCTTTCTTTTCCAGTCTTTTCTCTTCCTCTGCCTCTTTTACTGCATATTTCACAACACAATGTGACTACTTTCCGGGCAACTCTGAGGGGTTTGTAAAGATGTGATCTAGAAAATCCACTTTATCAGAACTGGTTGAAGCAAATCAACAAAAAATAATATGAAAAAACAATTAACTTTTAGAAAGAATCTAGTCAGTTCTACTTTATAAGAAATTGGGATATTTTCTGTGAATACTCATAAAATTAGTATTTTTTTTAGAGACTGTTAATGTTTAGTGAAAATATATCGGGGACCAAGGTATTTTGCTTATATCTTTTTAAAATGTAATTTCATTTTTTCACTATATTTTATTGGGTTTTTTCTTTTTTCCTCTCCTCTGTCATGTGTAAGTACATACATGCACACAGACAACCCCTACATATTTTAGGTCTTTACAAGCATCTTTTATTTTTTATTAGTTTTCATACACAACGTGTGCTCAGTTTATTGCCAAATATCTAAAGGAGTCAGTATATAATAATTCTCAAAGAATTTCCTTATAGTAATGGTAGAGCTGGGAACATGTGAAATCCTTCCAACAGAGAGATGATAGCATCAATGTTTTTTTCTGTGAACGTATCAGGTATTACAGTTTCTGGTGAAAATTATGAAAATGCAGCTGCCATTTCATTTATTACAACTTCACACCTTCTTAATATTAAATATTTCTTCCTAAGATACTTTCAGCTTTTGAAGTGAACTTACAGTATGCTACCATATATGGTAAATTAAAAGAGTGGTAGTGAGGGCTGCTCAGTTAAAACAGCAGTTCTATTCAGTAACACATTTCCTTATGCTATAAGAACAAAAAGGAGAAACCATAGAACAGTTGTTTAGTTTATTTTTTTTCCCAGTAGTTGACAACAGTTAAGGGATGGTTTAAATTCTTCCCGGATGTTTCTTCATTATTAGCATACCTAGGAAAACATTCAACTCTGGCATGAGTTCCCAGGGAAAGGAAGTAAAAGTTCTCTGGGTAGATGTGTTATCTTTTATTAGATCAACTGAGTAGATGGAAAAATGCTCTTTGCAAGCTTCTTGAAATAATATAGGAACTGTCACTGGGATGTCTTGTATTTTCAGTCAGGCGTTTCTCTAAGGTTTTTCATAATTAATTTATTGTTGGTGAATATAAAAAAATAGCCCATGGTTCCTTCATCAAAGGTTATTGTCATGGTAGATTTGTTGAGTTATATAATGTTGTGTATGTTTCCTTTATAGCATAATCATGCAGGAGGTAATGAAGGGTGTGACAGTGAATAGGCTGTTGCAGAGGGATTAACAAATGCCACATAAAGAATGGCACAACACAATAGTTTTAGATTAGGGTGCACAACAAATGCTTTCTTTTACTCCTCCAGGCCATGAACACTGGGTAGGTGGGAAAGACGCAGGGATATGTGTCATTCCCAGTAGCACAACACACAATGCATGGCTAGCAAGCTAAGTACAGGGAAAGGTGTGTATGTTTTGCTATAATAGATGGAGCTGCATGTGTATCCAAGGTGGAGTTTTGCATGTCTAAGGCCATAAACTTTCCTATCTCACTTTGAGGTTCTGTGCTTCCTTTCTGTAGGGGTATAAATACTATAGCCAGGGGATATACATACCTGAAGACTCCACTTTTTTAAGTGTTATCAGTTCCACCTATGAATTTAGCTCTGACCATTGGAGCCAACAAAATTTGATGCCACTTGCTGTAGATCATAGGATTATAAAGAAGAAGGACTGGAAAGAATCTCAGAATATCATCTAGTCCAGTCCCCTATTCAAGATAAATTCATCCTAGCCAGGTGTCTGTCTAACCTGATTTTGAAAATTTCCAAGCAGGGAGATTCCATACTTCTCTAGGTAGCCTGTTCCAAAGCCTGACTACTCCTAAAATCAGAAAGTTTCTCCTAATCTCCAGACTAAATTTCCCCTGCTGCAGTTTGATCCTGTTGCTCCTAGTCCTGTCCCCTACAGACACAGAGGAAAGCCCATCTCTATCCTCTCTATGATTGCCCTTCATGTACATGAAAACTATTATCAAATCAGATCTGTACTGGCTGCTTGATCTTGGCTCTCTCTTAATTGGTCTTCAGTATGTCCACAGGTTCTGTGAGGCTCCTTAGAAATGGTCACAGTCTTACCATAGTAATAAACTAATAGGTAGCATTTCGCAAACATGATCCACCTGCAGCACCAAAATGAGATGTCACTCAAAGTAAAATAAGCAGCTAGATGACCCTCCCAGCTCTCTTACATGAGGCATGAAATAGTTAAAAGTGTTGACACTTAAATTATTTTCCTTGGATGTCTGACTTAATGTGTCAATGAGACGGATGGTATAGTTCACACCTTTTGGAGCTGTTCAAGACTGACTATATTCTCACATAGATATGCCTTTATCAAATATATTAAGGCCATGGACACATGAATGGAGAAGTTAACCTTGAGGCATAAACCTAAGGCAAATCACACTGGGACAGTTGTGCACAAATAAACAGGTTTTGCATTTTGAAAGCATGAGAAAATTGTCTTTGATTTGTCTTGGGGCAAATATGCACTTGTGAAAGTGGGGTTACATCACTTCTAGGGGGTGTATTGTGCTCAGTTTTTAAAATTAGGACAGCTTGATTTCTAGTAGGTTAACTCATTCTTGCGTCTAGGTCCTTAGTTTTCCCTGTAACTGTAACTGCTAAAGAAAGAGAGAGAGAATGCTGAGGCTCTTCAAAAGAAAGCTAACTTGAGAGCTAACTTGAGAAATGCAGTTAGGAAGTATGTTCATGTATCGACTGATTATAGTTCCTAGATCATCTTTCCTTGCATTCTCTTCATTTGTCATATTTACCTTTCCTAGTTTCACCAGCTTTCCCCCCTTCATCCATATTTCCACATTTTTCAATCCTGCTTCCCTCTTTTGAACTAGTTTTGTCTTGTCTCCCTCTCTACATTTCTTATTCTCATATTCCTGCTTTATATTCTCCTCTTGTTTTACTGCCATCTTTTTTATCCACTATTCTCTGTTTTCTATACCAAATATTGGAAACGTTTTTTTTTATGCTATTGGGAATAGAAAATTCTCACTGTTTACCCAAGACTTTTGTCTTGATGAATTTATAAATTGAGATTTATAGTGATAAATTGTTTTCTGTTTTGTTTTATTGTTTTTTTCCTGATTTAAAGCTCATTCGAGTCATATTTGGACTTTTTACTTCATCTTCTTCAAGATTCAGATGGTAGTAACTAGGAGGAAATATCCATACTAGTTTATTTTTCAGAAGTTTCACTCATGTGCTCTACAAAAGTGACATAAACATTATAGATTGCAAAAATGCTAATTACCTCAGTATAATTGGTACTACTGATTGTATCTATGTAGCTTCAAAGGCCCAGCTTCCTCAGAAGAAAATAAAAGAAAGAATATTCTGACAGTGATTGTTTTAAAATGATACAGCTGTTTATGATGGTTAGTGATATGTCTTTAATATTGAAATTACCACAGATTATGCTGCATCTCAGAGCATATATGTGCCGAATGCAGACTTTCATAACTGATGATGAAAAACAACCAGAAATTATTCAAGGTACTTTTAAATAGGTCTTTTAAAACATATCTGCAGAAGATCCATTTAAAAGCTGCCATTTTCTACTGGGTGCATCTATACATGGAATTAATGCAATAAATGCCAGAGCTGTTTGAGTTGGAGCAAACTGCTCCTGGGTGCTGTGTCTACACACATGCCCAAGACAGCAGCTGGGGCACAGCAGGCCCCTGGCTAGCTGTGCTGACTGGGCACAATTTACAACCATGGTCACCATCTACACATGTGTTTCAGCACAGTAAATTTCCCCACTGCAAGATAGTACTGCCCCCAAGAGTACTGTTAAGTTAATTAGTTTAGTGCACCCTAATACTGGCACAGATGTAGACAGTAATGCTTTACTGCACAACTAATTAGCCTACTCCACAGTAAAGCACACATGTAGATGCACACCCTGAGTTGCATTTACAGGACCAAATATTATTCCCTTGGAAATCAATGGGAAATCTTCATTGACTCTAGTGGGAGTACATGAGTTTCATAATTAGGGCAAAGCTTCAGTCACTGATTTGATTCAGATGAGCTTTGACCCAACTTGGTGGCCAGATCTCTGAATCTGATTCAAATTAGGAGACCCATTTAAAAAGTTTGAATTGAATCTGAAGTGTCTGCATCGATTCGGAAAAGATTTGGATAGATTTGGATATTAGGATTGGCTGGGGACAGCCATGGGAGAAACCCCTATGGCTGCCCTACCCCACCCCATTCACCTCCTGGCCCCAGCCACCTGGCACTTAAAAAAAAAATTCCCTGCACTCACCGGATGTAGCAGGGGCTGTGGGGGCTCTTGGGCCTCCTGGCAGAGCTCCCCTGCACAGGTCCTGCTCCTTGATTGCCAGCCCCACCCGTGATGCATGCCCCCCCCCCCAACACACACTCAGCCCCAGCAGTCTGGATTAGGCAGATAGATCCTAGGATCTCAAAGGATTATTTTAGCAGTGAATAGGTAAGACATTAATAAATAAAATGCTTTGGTAAGTATTAGACCCTGACTCCACGTGGTGCCCAACGACTAGAGAGATGAAGATCCAATTGCTCATGGATCCTGTTACTCATTAGCCAGAGCAAGCAGGGATCAAACACCACAACGCATTCCTTGCAACAGCTTTATTTAGAATGGAGACAGCTTCGAGTGAGCTCCCTCATACACACAGCCTGTGAACATGTGGAGCAGTGCCGAGCATCAATTTTTTCACATTTTATATACCTTGGTTCATACTCATTAACATTCACTCCACTTTTGTCCCTCCTTTTGTCCCACCCATTTCTCCTCCCATCTCAAGCGCTGCTGCTGTTTACTTCATTAACATGGAATTGCCTATGCATTTCCTTCATTTACATGCCTCTCTGCTAAGAGGGCATGCGTAAGACTTTGACCTCCACTTCCTTTGGTCACTTGCTGGTTCTTTCTGATTTCTTGCTGACTTCTTCTTCATCCCCAAGGTCTTGCTTCCACTGACAATAGCTGGTGGGCTGCATCTTGTTCTTCTTACATTAAATATGCTACACACTACCCCATTGTTAGAAAACTTCTTGCCTAAGCATTTGCAAGGTTATTTTTAATACATCATTCTGCCTTGTGACCAGTAGCTTTTGCTGAGACACAGATTAAAAGCCTTTATTCAGCTGCAAATCCAGTGCTCCCCAAAATCCAAATAGTGTCACCATAACAGTAAGAATGACTGCACAATATCTACTTGTCCTTTTGAATTAAGGATGACATTTTTGTCTGTGTAGAAAGACAGCAGTAAGCTAATACACCAAGCTCCATTATTTTGAAGATCAGAGTGGGTCTTAAATCCATCAGCATTGGGCTTGACTTATGTAGGTGAGTGAATAGTACCTTATAGCATTTAGCAGTAATTCATACAAATGCATTTATATATTTGAAAGTTCTACAAATTAGAACACTGAGTAAAATAATGTTAAGGAGCTAAATATCTTGCTGTCCATAATGGTCACAATAAATTATATTTTTCTTTGTCCATCCACACAATATTGTACCCCAATCTTTCTTTGTTCAACAAGGTGCTACATCTCCAATCTCTCACCCCGCCCAACTATGTTGTTCTCTTCCCATTCCATTTGCTTTCTCTATGCACCTCAAAGCCAAACATTTGTGCCCTCTCCTTAAGTATCCACAACAGATCATTTCCCAGTGCTATGGCATAAGAATGTTAAGAATTGCCATTTAATGGGTAAGACTATAGGCCCATCTTGCCTATCTTAAGTGACAGAGAGTGGATGCTGAAAAGGAGAGTGAACTGGGATGACCAGGGTTTTTTTTCCACTGCTCCTCTCTCACTTGCAGCCTCCAACATTTTGGAACTGACAGATGGTGGGGGAGGGGTGGGGAGGGGGTGGAATGAGCTTTACTGGAAGAAGCAGTGTCTTAGTTTGATCTGGCTCTGCAACATCTGTGTGGTTTGGGTGCTTCAGCAGGGCTTTTTGGCACTTTTATCTAACAGATGACTCAATCAGCTATTAGATAAAAGCACCAAAAAAGCCCCACTGAAGCACCCAATCTATGCAGATGTTGAGTGAGTGTGATCCAGCTAACACAATGCCTCTTCTGGGCATGCATTGGGCTTGGTGTGGGGGCACTTGGAGTTTAAAGGAAAGCACACTGGTTTTGTTTTGTGTTTTTAAATGTCCATTAGCAGCCTTAAGGTCTAGGAAATCTTGATTCAGAGGTTGTATCCCTAACTCTCATGCTCAAAGCTACTGATGCTCCTTTCTTTCAGATATTTGTCCAATCCTTTTTTGAATCCAGCTGAACTGTCAGCTTCCACAACATCTGGTGGCAATGATTTCCACACCTGAATTACATGCTGTGTGAAAAAAGAATTTCCTTTATTAGCTTTAAACTTACTACCTACAAGTTTTGTTTTATGACCTCTAGTTCTGGTCTTGTGAGAGATGGTGAATTACAAAGTTCTGTTTATTTTCTCTTTGCTATTTAATATTTTGTAAACCCTTGTCCTGTTCCCCCTGCAGGAGTCTCTTTTCTAAACTGAATAGGCCTAGCCTCTGTAGTCTCTCCTCATATGCAAGACCCTCTATACCACTAATCATCCATATAGCCTTGCTGTGAACCTTCTCTAGTTCTTCTGTATCCTTTTGGAGGTGTGGGAACCAGAAGTGGGCACAGCATTCAAGGTGTGGTTGCACCATTGATTTATAAAGGGTCACGATGTTTTGTTTTTTTCTGTTTTGTTAACATCTCCCTTCTTAATAATATCCAACATTTTGTTTGCCTTTTTGATGGCTGCTGAGCACTGAGTCATTGTTTGGTGAACTATCCACAATGACTCTCAGATCTCTCTTCTGTGTGGTAAGTAATGTAGAACCCATGAGAATGAAGGTATAATTTGGGTTATTTTTACCCAGGTGCATCACTTTACACTTATCTACATTGAATTACATCTTGCCATTGGAATGCTGGCAAGAATAATCAGAGTGACTAAAGGTATGTGCAGACTTTACATTTAGATCAACCTGGCTAGGGTTAGGTCTGTGTAAGTGCTGATCTATGCAGATGTTCAAGAAGGTTAAGTCAGGCCAAAAAAATGGCTGGCCTTATCTAAATTAGTTCATCTTCACATGTTTTGAGCTCACAGTCCCAGCCCTGGGAAAGCTTAGCCGCCCAGCCAAGCCCAGGGCTTTGCTTTTCCTATCCCCATGACTGTGACCTCCCCACCTCCACATGGACAAGCCCCTAGCACTGACCCACAGACCTGCTAGCCCCACCTGATCTGAGATGTCCCTCTAGTATCCTAAATTTCTTACACCAGGTTTCCAGTGGAGCCCCCATCACTAACAAGCCCATTCACAAGGTACTCATGATCTACAAACATGCAACTTAATAGAAATTATGTGATCATAGATCAGGTGCAGCGGAAGTCTGCATATACCCTAAGGTATTCTCATTGTTCACATGACCTCCGAAATCCTTTGACCCCAAGTTAAGTATGAGCACAGATCCTTACATTGTTAGGTGAATGCAAGTATAGGAATAAGGCAGCAACGTTCATGTAACTGCCTTGTGTCTGCCTAAATGGAGAGATGCTGTTTGCTCTACCTAACAAGAAGCTGAGAATTCTGATCTCCATTTAATGAAGTGTTAAGCATGACTTTCACTACAAGTATGTGAGTAGTACCATTGAACACCATTGATTAGTAGAACCATTGACTAGTTGTAAGCTTAAAGTAAAACTGGTACTTAAATACTTCACTGTATTTTGCTACAGTGTTTGGTGCCAGAATATTATGCAGATATAGTCAAAAGCCCTCTTTGTACATTTCCCTTCTGGACATTGATATGATAGAAGCTCCTTCTTGCCTGCAAATCCCCCCCCCCCATTTTGTGCATTTCTTTTTCTTCTCGGTATTGGCAGAGATCTAGCACACTCATTGCATGGTGTGGCAAGGCTCAGAGCAAGCCAGAAAGCTGAAGTCGCTTTCTGTAGAAGAAACCTAGAAACTGCATCTACATATCAATTAAGCTCAATGTCACTAAAGAAAACAAAAGAACTAAAATATCCACTGCAAAGACTGTAAATATATCCTGTGCTAACCTAACTCACTTACTGTCCCTGGTAGTCTTTGATCCTCACAACCTACATGGCATTTTTATATATTTCTCAAAGTGCATTTTCATATTTCATCTGTCTCATCTTTACCATGGCATTTTGTATTTTATACTTTGTTACCAGATTTGCTCTCTATCTTGCAGGACTCAGTTCAGTAGGGCTGGGTTCCTCCAGTCTCCAAATCAGTCATATACACACACACACAGAGATTAACGTGCCACGTCTGACCTGGCCGGGTTGATCAGCATGGACAGGCTGACATGCTTATATGCCAAGAATCAGTTCATGAGAGCAACAATAACTACAGTCAGAAACAAGCACACAGTTAAACAGAATACCTCTGAATCTGGCTGGGTGTCCAGATGACACCCTCATGGGCCAGCATTCAGTTCATTAGGGCACATCTGAGCCAAACTGAGTCTATCAGCCTGTACAAGCTGATCCCCTTATGTGTTTCAAACTCAGCACGTCCCAATCTTTTAGCCTCTTGATGAGCAGACCCCACAGTATTTTTGGGCTACACAAGGATCTTTAGCTTAGGTAAAAGAAGCGTTGCTGCAGAGCAAGTGGGAAAGGAGAAATAAAGAAGGAAAAATATACCCAGTTACCACCAGTTTGACTAAAAAGTTATTTGTTGCTAAGTATATGAAATATACAACGGCACTAGCAGTAATAGACATGCAAAGGAAAAACAAACACAAACAATCACAGTATACCCTGGTTTCACTAAGTATTTGGGGAAACTTAGCTCAAGCTTAACTAATACAATTCAAGTTCAGAAATCTATGCTTAGAGAGAGAGAAGAGAAGAGAGAGAGAACTGGGCTCTCACCAGTCCAAGGCACTTGGGTTGCAAAGCTAACAGGTTAAAGTTCTTAGCATGATCCTTGAAGGGAGACGATCTTCCTCCTTCAGCATCTCCAGAAGAAAGCGGGTGGTGTCAGCACACAAACTGCTGCTTCTTGTACAGATTTTTATACCCTCAGTTCAGCTTCTTTCAAGTATTCTCAATAGTGTAAATCAAATTGTCTTTTTTATTGACAAGGGGTTATCTGGTTGGAACATCTCAGGAAACTGATTGATACTCAGGAAACACATACTTAGAAGCCAGCTTGACATTCCTATGGATAGCGGATATACTTGATGGGACATCGCCTGGTGTCTTCAGAAACAATAGATAGCTTGCAGCATCAGGGTTTTGGATTTTTACTTGCTGTGAACAAGCCTTAGCTTAACATGACTTCCCCCCCCTCCCCCCACACACCTCTAAGCAGAAGTAAGTTTAATAGGCTTCTCGGGCCGGACATTCCCCGGTCCCACTATGGGAGGCCTATGTAAACTTAATTGGCTAAAACTCGGTTGCTGGGTTAGGGAATGCTGAGGCAATAGACCAAGTCAGTGGGGTATGGACAACATTTGAACAATGGTACAGGGTTCATCACAATGTCCAGCCCGTTGGAGCCCTGTCCACCAGTGCTGTCATACTTGTCCCAAGACGACTGGTGGAAGTCCTCTCCACAACAGGTTATAAACACTCCAATAATTGCCTTAAGTCTGTTAAAAGGCTATAGTAAGATCTGGAAGAGGAGGGGGAGAGGAAAAGTCCTTTATAAATCTAGATTAGAACTGGTCTGATAAATGCTGAGCTGGGTATGAGGGTTGATTAGCATTTGGAGCACAGATTCCACATCATACAGTGCTCCCCTGCTCCTCTGATCCCAGAATTCACTGCAGTCTCTGCTTCAGGCTTTCTGTTCTCCACCTCCCATGTAAATGAATGGTCATCTGGTCCCATCTCAGATGCAAATGAGACCTAGGGCAGTTGTTTCACTTTTGTCACCCTTATCTGGAGGGTTTTAGGTGTGTCTCTCACTGCATTCTGTTTAGGTAGAGGAGGGGAGGGGAGGGGGGCGGGATTCTTTGTGAGTCAGACAGTCTGTGTCCTGTGTCAGGGCTCCCCAAGAACATGGAGCTGAGAGGTAACAACTTTTAAGCTCTTAAAGAATGTACTCCTTGTAGAATGAAGTTACACCCTGGACCATTGTTAAAACTGCATTAAAATTGTAATTGTAAAATGATAAAATCTGTTCAGTGAATACGACTGAATGATGATCATCAGTAGACAATAGCCTAGCCAAAGAAACTCCATTTAAAACTAATCAAGCTAAAGAACTGATTCCTGGAACTGAGCACTCACCCTATGGACTATTCCTGTAACCTATGATGATACAGCCATTAAATCAATAAGTCAAGGGTGAACTCCTGAAACTTTAGGTATCAACAGGCAGAGACCCCTGTGACTAACAGCTGTCAGGTACTACTCAAGGACCATGTGGGACGGCAACCTCCGGATTGGGTAGCCAAGATGATGCTGGGGGGGATCTACTATGGCTTACTCACAAAGTGTCTTACTAACAAAGAGACCAATTTAAATGCTGTTCATAACTTGTACAGTATCTTAAGCAAGAGATTGAATGATATATGGCTATGGATGAGTGTGAGATTTACCATAAGTTCATTTTTTATCTTTGTTTTTGGATTTTCAAGTGAAGATTGTAGCAAAGAACACTGGTGTTATCACCCCACTTGAAGACATAACATTTGAATGTTAGAAAGGAGTTACTGATTAGCTTTAGGTAGAAAATTAGGAAAATTTTGAGATTTTTCCTCATCCAGAAGCCAACAGTAACATGCTGGACCTGTTGGAAAACAGCCCGTTTTTTCTTTCATGTTATTTCTAACTATCCTTTCTGCCAAAATCCCCCCATAATATTATGTTTCTAAATTCATCAAAAAAGATTCATAGGTACATAGATTCATAGATGCTATGGTCAGAAAGGACCCCAACAGATCGTCTGACTCCCTGCCTGGGCAGGTGTAACAGGAGTGCCGCTTTTGGAGCCTCTCTGGGCACGCAGCTCCGGCCTCCTGCAATGGGCCGATTGCCTGCTTACTCTCGCCTGCCACATCTTGATCTTGCTCATAATTGATGAATGGTTTAAATTAGCGGGAAGCTGCCTATTTTTGTGCACCCCGATGACAGGGTACACTGTCTGTGGCTCCTTTTCCTCCCCTGCACCGCAGCCCAAGCCTCGCAGATGATGTTGGTGTGATCTCTCTAGGGCCATGGTAATAGGTCCTGGCCCTTTGCTTGCCTTCGGGGCTCCTCGACGCCCCTTCTCACTCTCAGGGCTCCTCACTGCCCCTCCCTCTGAGCTCCTCACTGCCCCTCAATGCCAGGGCTCTTTGCTGCCTCCTAACTCAGGGGCTCCTCACTGCCCCCTACTCAGGACTCTTCGGTGCCCCTAACTCCGGGGCTCCACACTGCCCCCTAGTCAGGGCTCTACGCTCACCTCTACCTCTGGGGCTGGGCCAACATACCCCCAAACAAAGCAGTGCCCACACAACACTGCCCACCATGCCCGCTGGACACCAGGAGTCCCCGAATTACTGGGGAGCTCCCGCGAACCCTCCTCACACCCCTACAGCCTCACCCGGTCCTCCGGTTGAACAAAAAAACCAAACGCAAAGCCCCCGGACTACAACATAAAAACTAGACCCTTCTGGTCTGAAACAATTAGAAACCTCTCCTTATCAGAGAGGGAGAGAGAGAGAGCTCATCCACCCACAGCGGGGACCGGGGTGTTCCAACCATCCGAGCTCTCCCCTTGCCCAGGCCGAGTTCCTCCTCCTTCAGCTGCTGGAGGGGAACTGCCCTCCTGGCCTTCTGCCTGGGCTTAAGAAGGGCTAAGCTCCACCCCTTCCTGGCTGTAGGCTTCCCTGGTTGCTAGGGCAACCAGCACCTGCACAGTCCTAGTGACTGGCAGCTGTGCTTCCCCTTTTCCACCACTAGGGGTCTCTCCTGAGCCATTTTTACTCTCAGTCGCAGGACACCTGAGAGCCCTGCGACAGCGGGAAAGAATGCTGTGGTCAGATGAGTGCTTGGGTCAGTGCTGGGGTCAGATATATTCTGGTGTCTCATACTAAAAACCATACTCAAAAGAAATTACTTTGAAGGTAGTTAATTTAGAGTGCAGTTGTCAGCTACAATCCAAAACAGGAACCAAAAACTAATTGGCTGTTCTCTCTTTTATCCCACTTAAGGAATAGCACATGAATGTACTTAGAATCAACTTAAAATCTGGGAGAGAGGAAGGGAAAACCATATTAAGAGTGCTAAGGATCTGTCAATGGATTTTCAATTTTTTTTTTAGTTTTCTGTCGAGTTGGGATACAATTGTGTGAAAGATGTCAGGTTTTTCTTCTTAATTGTAATATTAGAATGCGTCTCATCATTCTATAGGATCCAACATCCTTAAAGAAAGAGAATGGAGACAAACAAGGAACTTGTCTTACAGAGTAGTCTAAAATAGAATGGCTTCTTCCAGTGACAGGTCATCAAATTTCTTTTACATTAGAAGAGAGCATACATAGAAAATAATGCCATTAAGAAGTAACTAAACTTGCTTTATGGCTGGAATATTTTAGGTTTATAGCTAGATATTGCAGAAGTTGTTCCATGTCACTATTGTACTGGTTGGGGAGAAGAAAATTTTTCACTCTGAAAGCGAGTGAAATTTCTATTCAGCATATAAATAGAGGGAATCAATTATTTTAGAAGGAATATGAAGATAATTTTGTCTTTGCAGATAATGAACTGTTTTTTAGTGATGAAACTGAAAATGAATCCATTATTAATAATAAGGATGAGAATGCAATAGAATTATATGACACCTCTTCTATTGAAGACACCACATAAATCATAGGCTAGAAGAGTAAACAGAGAAAGTCAAGGACATATGAACAACATAAAATATATTCTTACTTAATGTATGAAGGGGAATATATGAAAGGTGAAATTGTTACTATTGCTTGTAGAATTGTAAAGAAATTAAATAGCACTCTTTACCATACGAGCTGACCTATGCAACAATTTTGTATTCACAACATTGATAAATGAATCCATTAATTTATATGCATGTACATGTGCTATTAAAATTTCAATATAAACTGTTGAATGATAAATTATTTGGTCAAGGATGCAGATTTAGAGAAATAATAGTTGTATCGGTGAAGATGATAATAGGCACATCTTGCAGAACAAGTTTTCTCCACTGTCTGCCTCCTTATTTGGTTTTATGTAAGAACCAAAGACAGAATTGCCCCCTACCATCATGGTGTTTCTCTTTATATCACAGGGAAATAATGCATCATAAAGACAACTGGAATGATGTGACTGAGATGGTGCTAAGATTTGTAGGCTAGGAGATGTTAATACCAGGAAAACCATAAGGTAACTGAGTCCAACATCCAGTTTTTCACCCAGGTCCACTTCTTTTGGAGTCAATAGCTCGTGATTAACTGAGGCATGCATCACAGCATAGCATCCAGTCTTGATTTGAAAATTCCAAGAGGAATTGAGTACTTCTCTTATAAGTATGTTAGAATGGTTAATCAATTTCACTCTTAAGAATTACATGCATTATTTCTAATTTGATTTTGGCTGGCTTCAACTTCCAACCATTGCTTCTTGTTAGGCCTGGTGAAGGAGTTCTTTAAACTTCTTACATTAAAGAGCCCTTTAATACTGAGTACTCTATCTGAAGGTACTTGCATACCTTGAGTCACCTCTCCATCTTCTTAGTAATAAAGAAGGTATATTGACTGTTTAAATTCCTGACCCTGAGGTCAGGCCATTGTAGGTCTTTTCTGAATTTCTTCTACAATTTTCAAACATTCCTTTAAAAATGTTGATACCCATGGCTCTGGTCACATTTATTCTGTTCTAGAGTCTTATATTGACCTTTTAGAAATTCCATAAACAGAATGATTTCTTCTTCATTTTCTCCGTATCTTTTCCTCATTCCAAAAGCAAGTAAGGGGAAAGAAAAAATGTTAGTTTTGAAAATATTCTATGTCTGTTCTGCTCAGTGTTATCTTTATGGAAAGCAAAATATAAGAAGTGTGTGAGAAGGTGGTTTGAAATGGTCCTCAGTTTTGCAGGACTTTCTTCCATAGTCTCAGGAGATATATTTATTCTGGTGAGGCAGTATCCCAGATGGGTTTTTCCTGAGTTTGCTCTACCCAGCTGCTCCTGTGTATATTTTCTAAACCCAGAAATACTCTAAGGTTCTGCTGTCAAGCACTAAAGTCTCCTGGGGGCTTCCCTTCTTCACCACCCCATCCCAAACCCCAGAGAACCTCATTATTGTGTTTCGGGATTTTGAGTGTGAGATGAGGAGGAGGTAGAAGGAAAGAGCTCAGGGACATCCTGGCTGGAACAACAGTATAGATTTGGGTTTCAAGCTTTACTTGTTTAGTAGATAAATCCATTGTATCTGAGAAGTGAGGCTATTTATAATTGTCCTCATAAGTTAAGAGGATCTGTCCAGGACCACTGGGTGCCTTCAGATTAAGAGCTGTAATGTTGAATTTCAGTTGGTACTCAATGACTGGAGAGGGGCCTGATATCTCTTACTTAGTCAGAATATTTTAATACTTGTGGTATTTCCATTTTAAAAGGTAAGGATTTTTTGTGATAACTCCTATTTGACAAATTTATAGCTGGAAGAACTTTTGGACAAGCTTTCAGGCATCAAGTGCATATCCTCAGGTCAGTAAGGCACTGAAAAAAGGCACTTGATGCCTGAAAGCTTGTTCAACAGCTCTGCCAAGTGTACAGTTGGTCCAATAAAAAATCCTTGCCTCTTGTATACTTCCTGCACAAACACAACTACAACAACCATTCAACACCAATTTAAAAACCTATTCTACATTGTGACTAAGGTGACCAGGTGAAAAATTGTTTTGAAACTATAAATTATAAAATAGGAGCAAATAAAAAAGGGGAACAATGTAAAAAAACTAACACCCTTATTACATATTTCATTAAAGTCCTTCAAAATATTTTAACTGAAATGTGAATGAAATATACATATTTGAAAATAATTTTTCAGAAAAAACTAAACTTTTGCGTTTTCTAACTTGAAAGAAATCTAATTAATATTAATTATAAGAGATGAGGACCCGTGTATACCCCAAGTCCTCAAACACCTATGCATGTGTTGGACTTTTGACTCTAGTGAGTAATCAGATTGCATTTAAAGAAAGTAATCATTCACATAGTATTGCCTACATTCAGAAATGTTTTTGAAAATGGATCCTTGATCATTTAGCCCATGAAAAACTATGTCCTCTCATAAAGATAAGAGTTTGAACTTTGTTATTTTTACTATGTCCAAGGAGGTTAACATTGCTTAAAGTGGCTATTACTAAGTAGAAACAAACAGAAGCTCTTTCTGTTTTTCCTCTGATTCTGTCTGGAGACCGCTAGTTCAAAGAAAGAACAAAGCACTTATAAGTACTTATGGTACATAGGAGCAGAGGGGGAGATGCTCAACAAGCATCATTTTATAGCTTCTCTATTTTAGATTACTTGAACCCTTAAAGTCAAACGAAGGAAAATTGCAGAATAGGAACTGAAACACTGAATTTATGAGCTGCTGTTGTATATTCCTGTATTTTGATCCAACCCCTCTATAGTTTTGTAAAGTTTCACAGAAATGTAGGCATGTTACTCTCAGTAATATCAGACAGTGCTTTAAAAAGTTAAGAATGTGTGTAGAAATGGAAATTAACTTTAAAAAATATTTTCTGAAGCTGAAAATTTCAAGCAGAAAATAAAACGAACTCTCATCAAAATTGGGACTTTCAGGCTGCAACAGATGACAGGTGGAAGGTTATTCTCAGATTGGCAGATCACAAAGATGTAGGAAACAACATGATCATGATCAACACATTTGAAGAAAAACAAGTGTGTGATGCTGCTCTGAATTAATTAATGTAAAAAAATGTACCTTTTACATTGACTTGCTCCAAATTTTTTAGTCTAATGCTTGTCTCTCATATGAGGGAATTAGTGAAGTAATTCATACTAGGGCAATGAAATACTGTCATTCCTTCCATCCTGCACTGTACTATTTAGGTTAATAGCCGCAGAGTGATTGGTTTTGTAACTGTGTGGATGTAACCTGAAGGCAGATCTAGAGATGATGAAGTAATATTGAGTGCCTATAATGTGGTCTTGCCCCTGATGTTACAATGATCCTGTGTAAAACTGGTCATTTTACAACCTACAGTAACACCTTTTTGATCGGGATACCCCTTCCCCTCTTCCGGACTAGGTGGCAATTGTAGTTTTAAATGACCTGATTTGTTTGTTTACTGAAAAAGAGAAGATTCATTAGCTTTGTTTGTTTGCTGATTTGTTGTTGATTTAATTTCTTTGAAGTTTTGGAAAGATCTGGAAAAAATGTTAATTGAGGAAAAATGGACTTAAATAGAAGCATATTTACTGTATTGTATATTTGTTTTTCCTTCTTTCTTAATTTGGGAACTTCATTAGGAGATCACATCTAAGCATTTCACTTCTATTGAATACCAAATTAAGCACCACTTGATCACTTGTCAGAGGGCAAGAACATTTCTGTTAAACAACATTTATGCTAATGTTATCCCAAGTATGCAGCATTCACTGTCATTCACTATCATTAGGCTAAATTGGTTCTCTGGAGATGTCCCAGTTAAGTGAATTTTCCAAATAAATGTGTCTGTTAGGTGAAATGTATTGCTCAAAAACAGTAAACAGAAAGGAGAGACCCTGCAATTAAAGGCTCGCTGAAATGTGATGTTCTTCTTTGAGTATGTATAAGTATGAATCCCACTGTAGGCAATTCACATACATGGTGAATGCAAGAATGGATTTATTGAATAGCTATACCCATGCTGAAACTGCATGTTGTGTCCTGTGTGTCCTAATACTACTATAAGAGGACATACAAAGAAGGGTAATTACAACTTTCCCTCAGTTCCCTCTGACCACTGTTGACAGAAACAGGATCCTACTGAATGTCTTCACTCTAAAACAATCCTTTTGTAGTCAGGTGTTGGTGAAATAATGCCCTCTGCAAACCTGTGTTCAAAGCAAAAAACGTGTGTGGGTGTGCTGGGGGGGTGGGGGACCAGGAGTTCTCCCCTGTGCATTTGGCTGAAGTATTTTATGCCAACTAGCAACTTTATCCTGATGTCTGTGATGATGTCAACACTGCCTCCATGCTATGCCCAAGAGAATTATTGTGATGCATTCCCCACACACTCGCTTGTACTTTGTGTGGCAGGCTGGCTGGTGGGCTCACTGGCAGCCCAGCTTGTTGGTCTGAGCATAAATGGCTGAGGCTGATTGGTGGGGGCGTTTCCCTTCCCCATCAATCAGGAGAAGGAGGGAGGCAAGTTTGCCTCATCCTGACCCAGAGGCGAGGTGAACAAGAGGACCTGAGGGGGTACTAACCCCTCAGGCTTTCCCATTGGTCCATTTTCAAACTGGGTGCAGAGACTTCTGAGGGTATAACATCCCACGTGTCCAGCGCATGGGCAGCTTCGACAATGGACAATGAAGGGCTACAGAAAAGCTGATGGAGCTGACCAGCAGGGCAGAGCAGTTGCCCCAGAAGCACCCTGAAGACGCTTCTGCTTAGCAGGAAGCAGCAAGTGGCTGCTCCCAGCCCTGCCCTGGACAGAGCCGTACCATTGGTGCACAGGGCCTCGAGCTGAAGTGACCCCTGCAGCTGAAAAGGCAGCACAGATCCCCATCCCTGCATGAGGCACGAGCCCTCAGTGCACAGAGCAGTGCATAGGGCTAGAGAGATGACAGGACTCTTCAGCTACATGAGACAGCATGGATACCCATCCTTGCATGAGACGGGACCCTCTTCAGTGCACAGAGTGGGGCCTGCAGGGGCTGACAGGACAGGTATCTGCATGAGGAAGCAATTTGGGCCTTCCTGCAGAATTTGAGAGCAGGACAGATCTACCATTCCAGCAAGGTGGGGGAAGTCCTGCAGCCAACCCACAGAGAGAGAGATGATCCAAGTCCACCAGAATTGCTGGGAGTCATAAGTTACCCTAAAGAGATTGCAGTCCCAAGGGGGGGAGGAGGCCAGCATTTTCACAGGGGAGGAAGGCCCCACCCCTTTGGTGATTAAAGGGAAGCCCCATGATGAAGAGGGGCAATGACCCCCATTGTGGAAGAGGGAATTAAGGGCCCCCATTCATCAGGGGGTGGCTTTGAGGTTACTGGGTCATGCTAGCCATGTGGCCCAGAGAAGGGAGATAATGTTTCTTATGGTAACCTGCTTTTTTCCCATGGTATCATTCTTTCTTTTGGGCATAATTGCTGTATCATTGTTGTTGTCCTTGTTCATGTTGTATTATGAGATGATTACGAGCTGCTTTATTTAGCCTGCTAGTGGGTCTGCTAGTACATCCTCTACTCAAATACTTGCTTTCATTGTATGGGTTATCGTTATGTATTGAATCTTATCTTATTATATACCTGATAGAGCCAGGGTATATATACATAGTAATGCATCGTGTCATACAAACATCTAATGAATCTCACTGCTGCTGGTGAATTGATGTACCACTCCTGCCAAATTTCGAGGGTCAATCCAGTGGTGCTCGAGCAACAACCTCTCTGGGTTTCAGGGGTCTGTCTAGGGCAGTTATATGAAGTGAGCAATTGTAATGCATTATCCCTTGAACTTATGTAAATGCTGAGTTCAGGGAAGTAGTATTACAAAAAAAATCTCAGTTTAGTTAATACAGATAATATTCCTTATGGAAATCTGGAGAATCTTTCTGTATGCAGATTATTGAATTCTGGTTGATTTTATGAAATTGCTATGTCTTTGAATATCTTACAATAACCCTAGAAATGAAATGCACAAAAAGAGCCTATATTAAAAGTAAGTATTCATATATTAGAAAATTCAAACATTAATGTTGTTTGCACAAGCCTAACTTGTCCCCCTTGCTCATATGCATTATGAAATGGCTTTTAGTTATATTATCATGTACATTTTTTCTCTCCTGAGGGATATCTTGCTTCACTCAGTGACTGTAATGAGCCTGCTTTGGGAACTGAATTACAAATGAAATAGATATCTACAGGACCCTTTGTTACAGAAGTTGGAGAGTGTAGAATGACTGAGTCAGAGGATTGCAGAAACAGATGTTTAAAGCCATTGGATATGCCTTTATGATTAAAGGCATTAGGTATTACTGAGCTCTGTCTCTGCCGTGACGTACCTATGCAGTACTAAGCAAATCATTTAAAGCAAACTATTTAGAACTGGCTGGTTTGTGTCAATCATTTTCTGGGTGCCCATTTGAGGCCCTGTAGTCTGCTATGCAAAAGTGTTGGGCATTCACAGCTCCAAATGAAATAATTTAATTTATCAGAGCAGTTTGATTTGTCTTCAGCAAACAGCAACAACATCAAAAAAGCATACAATGAAGATAAAATATTGAATACCTTCTTATTAAGTAAGCGTTGGTCATCCTGTGCCCTACATGAAGTAGTGTCTCTGTAGGATAAAACAGTATGTGATCATATAATTGCATTCTATAGCACAATGAATGTGGGTAAAAAAGCTGAACTATGGTTTTATAGTTATTCTTAATACTGGCATTTTTCTGATATTTGAACACTTACCTGACAACAATTTTATTATATTGGCATTAGCTAGAAGTTTGCAAGGGTGGATCCAGAGAGGGTGCAGTAGTGTAGTCACACCTCCCTTTGGCTGTGCAATACATGCACAGTGGGCTCTGAACTCACTGCCTGGCCAGTGTGGGCTCCTGGCTGGAGCCACTGCTTTCATACAGTTCCAGAGTCCAGAGGGCAAGTGCCACTGGGAGTTGCCTGTCTCCCCTCACTATTCATGGGGAACTGCAAAAGAAACCTGTACTGACAAGGTGGTGAAATCAGAGCTCACTGTGCACAAATTACATAGCCAAAAGGAGTTTTGGCTCTATCCCTCTACCCCCACCCTAAATCAGTTGTTGGGTGTTTTTGTATTTTATACACGTGTAACACATCTGTGTTTCAAAAGAACTTAGAAAAGGTGTTTTAAAAAAAAGTTAAGGTGTCTGACAAGTAAACAACAAGGGTCTGTGTCTGCATATTAAGGAAATTATAAAAAGGAATAGTTAAATTAGTTCATTTATTTTATTGTCTTGAATTTTGCTTAAAATTGGAAATTTCAGTTACATTTTGGAAATTATTAGCTAGCTATCTTTATGAAAACACATCAGTTCCCAACTGTTCTCACTGTTTTTAAATGGAGTTTCAGATAGAACACCACAAAAAGAAAAAACACTTGCACTGCTGTCAGTGGATATGGTGGGCAAAGTATGTGCTAAACTCACTTGAGAACTGAACTTGTAGAAATATATTCTGTCTAGGGATTCTCTGCAGTCATTTTCTTGCTGGTGTTCTGCTCTGTTTGGGGGCCTGCAGCAATGTCAAATTTGATAGCATTCCAATTTCCAAAGCACGGGCAGAATGATTGGGATAAGAAAGGACAAGAGAGGCAGATCTCAAAATGAGTTTGTATCAAAGAGAGAACAATGGAAATAGCCATATTTTCATACAGGCAGGGTGTCTCACTCTACTGTTCTGACACTCTGATTACAGCTCAAAAATATGATGGTATAGCATAGTGGCAGGGATTTATTTATTTTTTTACTTTGTTATTGTAGGCTACTTATTAATATAACAGCTTGGTAACCAAGTGAAGCTAATGACACATAATTTTCCATTTTTAACCTACTAAAAATGGCATTCTTTACTTAATGAATAGATTTCTAGTGATAATTACCAAATTTTTATATGATTAGAAAAATGTCCATTATGTAACTGAAGACAAAATTCCACATTTATGACATGCCAATTTTCTATAAGCAGGGGAAATCAGTGTCATTTTGCTAGAAATAGAGAAATTTAGTAATTATCATTAGAGCTTTTTATTACAATTCAATCATGACTAGATACAATCTATTTGCTATAGTATGAAAAATAACAGTACCTTATTTTCTTTTTTATTAATCTTACTCCTTATGTCTGTCTCATACATATTATATATACATTGCTCCAAATATGTATGCCACTGGCCTGTCTTAATATTCTTTAACATTATAGACTCCTTTAACTGTTGGAGGCATCTTCTTTTCTGGCTGCTTTCAAATAGTTTGTTTATATAGATGTTAAAGGTGTTCAATTGAGTTCATTAATAAGATAGTAAACTGGTCCTGACATTATTTAACTATCTTTAAAGAAGTGAAAAGTATATACATTGTATACTTCCACCTAAGCTACAACATGACAAACTGACATTACTAAAAGGACATTAAACTAGATCTGCATTGATTTGTAGGGTGTATATGTTAATCTAATTACAGTGCAGCTAAGTAAGTAGGTGAGAGGAAACCCACCCTTTTTTCTCACTGTAAACACTTGTGTCAGGTGAGGGGGAAGGAGAACCAAGCTGCTTGAAAGAATAGCCAATTCAATAACTCTCTCTGAAGTGAATATTGAATGGCTTACCACCTCCCATAGGAAGCCACTTCCCTCATTCTTGGCCAGCCCTTCTAATGCCGCTGGTGATCAACTGGTATCGCTCTCAACTATTTGCTCAGGCTTGTAGCCAAATTGGTGGACTGGCATTCATCACCAGCTATGCTTGGGCATAACGTGAAGTGATTCTAATCCTACAATGGCTTTGTACAGGTAGAAGGGTCATGCACTCCTATGTGTAGGGGTTAGATGTGATATGATAATAATGCATAACTCACAGGAAAGGATAAGGGAGATATCTCATTAGGTTCCAGGGAAGAAAGAAAGGAAATAAGTGGGACATAGGTATCCTGAGGACTTGAAAACATACTTTTTACAGGCCCTCATTACAGAACCCAAATGATGAGTGCTTCCAGCAGTCTCAGGTTTAGAACTGCATGTTTCTGAACATGTGCACACATTCTATATTACGTGAAAAAAAATAGGTATCAGCATTAAAATTAGGAAATCAAACACTCAGTTCAAGCCTTAACTATGACCTCTTGTGATTATTCTTTAAAATGTATTTTCTGTTATTTTACAACATTAGGTAATATAATTAATGTTACCAACTATGCCCACACTGACTAATTGTATACATATTAAATTAAAATAATATAAGTGTGTATTGTGTCATATTATGTTCATTTGCTCTTGTGAAAAGCTGACCTAGCTTAATTAAAACAGTAGAAATATTGCAGATAAATGCTGTTAAAACCAGGAGTAGAAAATGATCTCACCAAAGGGAGGAATGATCAGGGGCTCAATTCTTTGCTGATGTTATGGGGGGCCAGAAGTTGCTATTACTTTAAGGAGAGAGTGGCTGACCAAGCGCAGTATTGTCTGGGGTACAGTAATTATCATATTTGCATGATAATTTCAGCATGTAGGATGTATGATCAATAATAGTAAATGTATGATGTTTTTTGAGGTAGCTAATTGTCAGTTAAGATTCTGTGCAACCAACTTGGGTTTGGCAAATGCTGCATCAATTTATTTATGTGTGTGTGTATATATATATATATATAATCACTTATTCAATGGTATAGGACTATATTATATACTAGACTTATGTCACCTATAGAGCTTCAGCCCACACAGATAAGTAACAGATCTGGAACAGGTAAGTATAGGTAAACACAGGTAAATACAGCACATCAACAGGGATAAACACAATTAACTATTTACAATCCATAAAAGAATATTGTCATGCATGCAGTGGAAATCAAAGATAAGAATACACTTGTACTCATTCATATAACAGTGAAACCTCAAAAATGCAAAATATAAGATACAAATGACAAAATATGAAACATTTGCTTACCCTTCCAGGTGTTGAAGGTGCTACTGTGCTAGGGTCTCCCCATTCAGTGAGGGGAAGCCTGGCCACAGCTTTGCCAGGGGAAAAGGGGACAGTGCTTCAGGCCCCCCCAACCCCTCGTGGGTTGGGATAGGACCCCCTGCCTCACAGGAGCCTCTGCTGACTCCTTCCCAAGGCTTCCCTCCCCTGTGGGATACCTTTGTTCCCAACACTCATGACTCCCAGTGATGCAGGGATGCTCCAGCTCTGTGGGATAGGCACCTTTCCTGCCATGGTGGCTGGCTGCTGCCTGGTCTCTCTCCCAAACTGAGGCCTGATCATGCCTCATTTGGCTCATGCCGTATGGCAGGAGTTTTAGGTCTAAGGTGCCTCATGCAACACCGGGGCTTGATCAGCTCCTGGACCTTCTGGGGGTTCTGCCGAGGCTTGGGGACCTGAGCCACCTTGAAGTAGCTCCCAGCATCCCAGTCCTCTCTTGGACCCTCCATGCAGCAATCTCTGCACTATGTTCCTGGCCGCTGGCCAGGGTTGAAGGCCTGAGATACCTTGAGTGGCTTCTAGTGTTTGGGCTCCATGCACCAATCCGTGCACTGCTCCCTGGTCACCTGTCAGGGGGTGCAGAACTGGACTGCCATGAGCAGGCCCAAGGTCTGAGCCCTGTGAGCCACTCCATGCACTGATAGGGCTGAGGCATCAGTCCTGGTGAGGGGGGGGGGCGGGCTTTGGGACTCTTCTAAGCGCTGCTTTGTCTGCTGGGCAGCTCTTCCTCAGATCTTCTTAGCCCCTTCTTCTGTCATCATCCCCCAACGCATCTACTGTGTGCTGGGTACATGGCTCTTTTTATTCGCTTTGGAGGCTCTGCCACCAAAATCTTGCCAAACCTCAAATTGCAGGCTTTAATAAGGTTTGGGTGGCTCCTTGCTTCCTTCCCCCACCCCTCCCCCAACGGTAAGGGTAGGGTCAGCTCCACCCAGACCTTATGTGATTGGTAGATGGGCTCCACCAATCAAAAAAAATATTTTCTGAGCCCAGGACATGGCAGGACAAATTGGTAAGTGTGACACAAAAGAATGGTTTAAATTTTGACAACCCAATTCTCATTCACTGGTGACTGACAGTAAACAATATAAAGTAAATAAGAAGACTTATCTGCATACTTATTTGCATTTTTTTCAGTGTATGATAGCTTTTCAGTAAATTCAAAAATTTTGAGCTTCCAGCATGATAATTTCATATCTAAGACCTGGCAATGCTGACCAAGATTGCTCTGTGGGGCTGGCAGCTGGGCAAAGGCCAGCTGCTAGAAAGTAAACAGGGTAGAGATAGCAAGGTAGGAGTTACCATGTGGGGAGGGACTGTCCTGGAGCTAGTTGCTCTGGAAGGGTGCAGACCCCCAAGCAGGGCAGAATTAAGAATTGCAATTGCCTGAGCTAAGCAGCAGAGGAGGTCAGGCTGATTATCAGGCCTAAGTGGAAACCCCTATGCTTAAAAATATATAAGGGGAAAGCATCAGAAGCTAGGCAAACAGCTATTCACCAAAGGGCCTCAGAGACAAACCAGGAACAATGGTTGTAAACTCCTAGAAGGTTACAGACTGGAGATAAGGAAAAACTTCTTCACAGTTTGTGTGACCAGACTCTGGAATAATACTCCCAGTGAGGGTGGTGCCGGCACTTACCCTGGAGATCTTCAACAGGAGACTGGATGCACAGTTTGCTGGGGTTATTTGACCCCAACAGTCTTTCCTGACCAGAGCAGGGGGACTGGACCCGATGAACTCATGAGGTCCCTTCCAGCCCTAAACTTCTGTGAATCTATGTGTGGGTGTAAAGCCACTGAAAGTAAGGGTTGGGGCTTTGGGGCACGTAAACTCAGTGCCTCAGAATAAGCAGCCAATCTGTCCTTGCATGCTGCAGAGAGAGGATCTCCTAAAGGAGATAGCCTGGCAGGTACCTGAGTTGTTCTGTAGGGTTGCCAAGAGAGAACCAAAGGGCATTTATGGCTTGTGATGAGGCATTGGCCTAGTGTGGGGAGAATTTTAGTTGAAGCAGTTTGAAACTGAAAGACTGTGTGGCGGTCAGCGGTCCTGAGTGCCGGTGCTAGATGACAAGCTCGGACGAACAGGCGGGGGCTAGCGGGACAGAGACGGCACTGATGCGTAATGGTTTCAACGTAGTTTTATTACTTATGCTTGTAGGTAGCATAGGTTTCAGATGTAAACTTTTAGTTACTTAGAACGACTGAACCCTAAGTTGAAACAACTAACTGAACTAATAAAGCAAAACAAAGTAGAACAGAACCAAACAGAACGGAGCAGAACGGAGTGGAACGACAGCTGATGGCAATGAGTCGACTGGTCATGAGCATGCAGGGACGGGGTACGCCGGGAAATAACGGTGGCGGAGAGACAGTGTTTACTGGTGGCTGGCCTGTGAACTAGCCCAAGGTAATTCAGAGCTGGTCTTTGTTCTCTGATTTTCCTGAGCTGGTCTCTGTCTGGGCGGAAACTGTGCTGACTTAAATACTTCTCAAATAGCCAATCACATGATGCCTTTTGTGGAATGTTCTAGGCCTATTATGTAACGGCTCTCTGCTAGTGCATGACTGGGCATGCGTGCTCTGTCAATTTGAATATCTTATTAATCACACACTGGCCATGTGTGTGGCATGTGTTGGGACATGTGTACTTGTCTTAGGTGCCCTCCCTCTGCATGCTCATACTTGTCTCTCATGGCTCTGTGTCATGAGCACCTTCTGATTTCTGGCTCAGACAGACTATATGTGGCTAGAAGAGGTGGATAGGAGGCCACAGAGGTGCCTGAGGGGCACCTGGTACAGAGCAGGGTCTAGCACCCAGTGGACTTCATGTGGCAGAAGTTCAAATAGCTTAGTGGCTGGGGATAGGAGCCCTGCAAAGCCAGAGACTTGGGGGAGGAGGGGCAGAGAAGGGAGTGGCTCAGTCCAGTTAAAGGCCCAGGAGCTGGCACAAAATGAGACCAGATTTGTCAGGACCAGGGATGCAAGGGCGGCTGTCTCAGATGGTAAACAACTTTGCCCCAGTCCAGGAACACTGTGGGGAGGGGGAGGGCTGGGACCAGTATGCATCAGAATCATTGAATCATCAGCACCCCCATGGTGCTGAACTGTTTCTCATCCATGCCCTGGCTGGTCTTACATCAGCAGTGCAGGCATATAGCATACTTGGGATCATCTGCCACCTCAAAATGATTCCATACTACACTACCCCATCTCTTCAGGGGTGTGGGTTCAGATCCTGCCTTATCCCCCTCCTCAGTAGGCAGAGGCACAATGACGGAGGAAGCTGAGCCACCCACCCCCACAACCTCCTCTGAGTTGCTTTCTGGAGAATGAGACCTAGCTCTAGGGGAACTTTGAGGGGTGTGGAGCAGAAACTCAAATTCCCCCTCCTTCCCCAGTTTTTCTCTGGTTATGGTGCTGAGGTCCTCTGGTTCCAGATCTAGCTCCTTCTCTGGCACTGGGAACTGGAATCAGGGTGAAGGAAACTATCATGCTGATGCTTGTCATGCTGGTGGTGCTGGGGGGTTTTATTATTGCTGGCGTTAGTGGAGGTAGGGCAGATGCAGACACAGGTTTGGCAATTGTGAGGGAGGAGGGGGAGAACTTACAGTTCTCTCTCTTCCATCTCTTACTCCCCTGCCAGAAGACCTGGCACCTGCCTTTTCAGCATGCTTCATAATGTTTGCTGTGCTACAAAATGTGTGTGTGTGTGTAATATATCTTGTATGTGTTTAATATGTGTGCATGTGTGCATGTGTGTGTGTGTGTATGTGTAATATCTTCTCTGTGCAGTAAATCTTCTATCTGTTTAATGCGTGTTTACTATATCTCCTTCTATCTGGTTACTATATCTTCTATCTGTAATATATTGGAAAAATATATATCCAATCCTTTCCAAAAAGAGAGACTAACAAGATACTGACTAGGAAGTCAGTCACTGCAGCCAGTCAGTACCTCTCACACACTGTTTCTTCCATACAGACAACTCACAAAAGGCAGAGAAAGACTTCACACACAGCCTTATATGCTATTTCTCTATCCCTCACCCAGAGCACTGGGATTAGAAAGGACACTGGTCAGCTACAGATGTCCATATCAAAGCAGTCCTTCCTTTCCCCTCCCTCCTTCGAGTTTCTCTTTCCCTATAAGCTCACCTCTGAAACATTCCAAAACATCTGAAACATTCTGAAACATTTCAGTGGTTTCGCTTCATTTCAGAGATGTTTCAGAACTTTTTATTTTGTTTTGGATTTGGTGTTTCGGGCTCAGAAATGGGCCAAAGCACCTCCAAAATGAAATGGCTGCTGAAATTTCACACAGCCCTAATGTAGATGCACCTAGTGAGTACTTAAACTAGGCTAACTATTTCATAATAATTGTTTGTAGGCTTGTTGTTACCCTATATTTTAAGCTAGAGTGGACCACACTAACTTAGCCCTGAAGAAAAGAGGTAAGTGGATGTGGTTTAGCTTTCACTAACTGCATGGCAGCAGCAGACATGCACAGAAGGTGCTGACTGAAGTGACACTTTGTCAAACAAACTGAAAGTCTGCCCTGAAAATGCTCTACAGCCATGCCCTGACAGAAGTGCACAGCTGCAGGGCACTTTAAAAGTGTCCAATCACATGACAAATTAACCCTCATGTAGTGAGGGTTCAGATGAAGGCACTCTAAAATGGAGTACCTTCATTAACTTCTGTAAGTCTCTGTGTGTTAGCAGGGTTGGGCTGATACAGCATAGCCCCATTCTTTGTGCTGTCTGCAGGATGCAAGGGAGGAGAAGGAGCTAGGGGAGGGAAAACAAGCAGTCATTAGAACAGAAAATAAAGACCTTTTTTTCCTTTCTCATGCATACTCCCCCCACCTCCACACATGCACACTCCCCCTCCAAACTGTGTGCACATGTGCAGATGCACACATGCACACACATGCATGCACGCACACACTTCCCCTCCAACCTACAGACATGAATACAACCCATCCAAGCCATACAGACACAGCTCCATCTCCAAACTACACACATATACACATACACACACATTCCCCTTCCCAGCCACATGTTGGGCTGCTACTATTCCCATGCACAAGGAAGCTTGTGCTGCCCCTAGCCTAGGGTGAGCATGACTTGCACAATTACGTAGAGTTGGCCCTCTGGGGTTTGCTTGCTACATCCAGCAGAGTACACTACAGCCCTGCTGTCCTTACCTTTCCTTCTCCCCACTCCCATCCTGCAGACAGCATGGCAGCTGAGGGAGGCAGGGCTAGGTTTAGACTCTAGAGACTGCAGCCATGGAGCCTTTATCTTCTGGATGAGCTAAAAGTGGAGCTTGATTCTTCCTTCCCCCTCACCAAACAGAAAACATCTGTTGGGTTGGCAGGGTCACTCTAAGTCATGGAATTTTCTCTGAAGCCCCATGAGTTAGAGCAGTGTGTGGCACATCTGCCAGTGCTCACAGTTATCATGTACCATGTACACAGTGCCTTTTTAACTCTGTGGTAATGTGCTTGTTTGTCCATAGTCTATCAGTGATTCTCAGTGAGGAAGCAGTAAAATCCTTTTAAAGGTGTCATGCAATATTAGTACTGGTAGGGGTACAAACACCTAGACATGATTCAAATTGGAACCCATATAATGTCAATAATGTTTTGATCTGTTGTGGTCTTTCTGAGTTCTTTACAACAGAAGAATTGCTCTATTATTTGCTTTTTAATAATTGAAGCAGCTCATGGAATAGGGATTTGCAAAATGTGTTAGTTTGAAACAGTGTATATTTAAGTGTTGAATACTATAGAAAATAAGATTGATTTGTGTTAAAAAGGTAGGGCTGAGGAAGAACACTGTTCTTACTGATGGTGCTTCTGTGGATTCTTCCTTTCCCTCCCTCAAGAAGAGAAGTTTTACCCTTATATGGAAAAAGCCAAGAAGGCTGGCCTGCAAATATGAGCAATTTGTTGGGAAACGAGGCCAGTCAATAAGTCTCCCCTTAAGGACTGTGCTCCTCTGGTTGAAAAGTACTAGAACAAAACTTTCATTTTAGCCCCCACAGGGTCATAAAATATTACATGTTAGTTTTGTCATTAGTATTAAAGAAAATATGTCATTTGCTCAAGACTTCAGGCTGGTATACTTTTTAAGAGAAAATTCTGTATTTTGGGGAAGGAAAAAAATATTTATCTTAGGGGGGGAACAGTTTAATTTTCTTTCTTTCTGTTTTGAAAAAGATTCTCAGAGGTTTGCAGTGCAAGTCTCAAGAGAGATAGATTAATCAGCCCAGGGCAGGTGAGGCCATCATATTTTAATGATAAATTACTTTATTGTATGGCTTTATGATTTATCACATGGGTGTCTGTCTGTATTTCAAAGTCACTAGCTACTGTAACACAAATGCATGAATTCCTCACTGTATTGATCAGCTGTGAAAATCATTTTTTGCCCTAAGAGAAAATTTCCCCTGGGTATTAGTGGGTATCATCCTATTGAAGTGAACTGAGCAACACCCACTGAAATCTGGAATACATTTGGCCTAAGACAAACTAAGTTCTTCATTCCTCTTCATCACAACTTCATTCTGTACTCTTTAGTAAACATTTCAATACCTAGAATAAATTAATCAGTTATGAAATTCGTGAATTTCATTCCTCTAATCTGTTTCATATCCTCCAATTCTCATTGCAGGGCTTTAAGAGAGACAATTTAAATTTCATATAGAAGTGACCTTTTCCTGCATTATAGATGCTCTATTCCTTCCTGTCACATATTAAATACTCATGCAACTATTGTATACAAGATTCCTTCTATATTCTGAGTAGTAGTCTTTACATTAGATTAATTTAGTGGTAAAAGCATTGATTTAAAAGTACCAATAACTTCATATTTCACTCCCTTGTACCTTGTAGAATTGTTTATACATGTTCAAACTGGCTGGAAAATATTACCAAATCAAAATGGCAGCACTTAATTTCTCCCTTGTAGTCAATTTGCTGAGGTTTTAACTGAGTTCATGACATCTCTTAAGGCAAAAAACAACAAAGTCCCTGACTTGAAATATTTATCAGGAGCCAGTTTGAAATATTTAGCATATTTACCAGCTGATGAATGAGAATAATGATTTTCTTATAACATAGGTTAATGCTAGGCCATCATACTATAAATGTATCTATAAAGTTAATGGTTTAATTGAATGGAAAATAAGATTGAATTTTGAATCAGTGCTAAATTTAGACTTTGCTAATATTTGCCTTTCATGTAGTATGTTAGCTCAGGACAAAACATTTGTTACTTTTCAGGAACAAATGTGTATATCTTCAGGGTTGTTAGACTATAAAAGTAGAATTTAAACATCCAAAAATGGCATGCTTTTGAAAATCTTAGAATTAATGATAGAATCATAGAAAATCAGGGTTGAAAAGGACCTCAGGAGGTCATCTAGTCCAACCCCCTGCTCAAGGCAGGACATCCCCAACTAGATCATCCCAGCCAGCCTCCAAGGATGGAGATTCCACAACCTTTCTGGGTATCCTGCTCCAGTGCTTTACTGCCCTCCTAGTGAGAAAGTTTTCCTAATATCTAACTTAAACTTCCCTTGCTGAAATTTTGCCCCATTAGTGGGGTCATAAACAGCCACCACTGTGGCAACAGCTATTTTTGTGTCCCCTCCCTCCCCCGCACAAAAAGGCAGCTCCTGGGACTGCTGGGATTCCCCACCCCACCACACACTACCTTTCCAGTTAGTATCCACCTTCTCTGCTGATGTATCTTCACCCCCACAACCCATCCCAAATCCCATCCAGCACCATCTGGGGACTTCGGGGAAATTTTGCTGAAAGAGCCAGTCAACCATAGAGGTAAGCTAGTTAGTGATTCTGAACCTATATAAAAATTATAGGCGGTGTTTAAATAGAGACTGGTTTGTGAAACTAACTACATTTTTTCCATTGATCTTTTTAAAATAGAAAGTGACCTGATGGGGAAAAGAACAGCTCTATGGGAATTATCATTTTAATCCACATTCTCATGTCATCCATATAATATTTCAATAGTAAAGCTTGTTTTTTATCAATAATAATAATAAAAGAATAAGCATTACCCAGACACTGCAAATAAGAGTTTTTTTTCAGGTTTTTAATTTATAACAAAGCCTGCGATCCTAAAAATCCAATTTAATTTTAAAATGAAATATATTAATTCTTTTTAAAGACATGTGGGGAAACAGTTTATCAAACAGCTCTTTGGTATGTTTTAGATCCTAGAGAGGTAGTTAGCCATATTACTCTGAAGTTAGTGAGAAGGCAGAGTAGCTATGCATCTTTCCAGATTTTGAAAGAGGTTACAATTAGTCTGAAGAAGAATGTAATCATGCACCAAGAGTTGGAAGAACCAAAACGTGACACTACTCTGGAGGGTAAATCTATTGGCATTGTCAACAGCTTTTGATCTGTGGGCTCTATGAACAGCAGGAATCTTGGCTTTCAAAGTGATAACTAATAGAATTGGAAAAACAAGTAAGAGTTTTGTGGTATTACAGAAACATGCATAAAATAACAGCAAACTATCAATGAAGGTGAAGAAGTGAATCTATGAGACTTATGTGCATCCTTGCTTTATAGTTCAGAAATGTGGATTGCACATGCTAGGCACATCAAGAGATTGAAGAGTTTCCATCTGACATGCCTGTGTGAGATCCTAAAAATAAGGTGGGAAGAATAAGGTGGGAAGAAGTTGTAATGGCTTAGCCATGTCAAGAGAATAGGAGGAAACTGTATCCTCAAGAATCTTCTTCAGTGGAAGTCAAGACAGATCTAGAAAGTAGGGTCACCCTCTTTGGTGCTACCACATTTTGTGTGCAAAAATGATATCAAGTGATTGAACATCAATATAGAAAGCTAGGAGGAGCAAACAGAATTCTGTCCAATATGGAGGGAATATCTGGCACTGAGTGCAAAGCAGAAGGAAGAAGAAAGCAGTGTGAACACATGTGAATCTGTGAAATTGTGACAAGCTGTGTCACTCTCAAATTTGGCTTGTCAGCCACAAGTGGATTCATTGGGCACCTGACTAGATCTCTTGGCTAAGTACAGAAAGTCAAAAAGCCTAAGGCAGAATTGATTCAATCTGGGCAGCTTCCTCTAAGTTTGAACTGATAACCAACTCAACTGACATTCAGTTTTCAATTGGGAAAGGCAAAGGGAGGCTTGCACTGACCCAGGCCAGTAGGCAGGGGGTGTTAGAGCAGGTCTCCCAGCTTGATGGCCATTGCAAGTAAGTATCCCCAACCCTGTCCCCCCATGGAGGTTGAGAAGTTCCTAGTTCAGGTGCTGGTCCACTTTGGGGGAGCCCCCTGCATTTGTCTTCACACATAACTATTTCAGATTTCGTGATGCCCTATACCCATAAATGAATGGCACTGCCATGGGCAAAGATATGGCCCCCAGTATGCCAACATATTTTTGGCAGAGCTTGAAATTTGTTTCCTCTACAACTGCCTTCTCATCTCCCCAGTATACCTCAAGTACATCAAATGGAATTTTCATAAGATGGACATATGACAAGGAATCTTTAGAGAAATTTCACCAATTTCTCTACACAGTTTCACCACAGCTACCTTCACCCCACCAGCTTTTATCCTAAGTACACCACTAGATCCGTTGTGTACAGCTAGTTTGCATTATAACTGGATCTGCTTTGACTCCACCAACTGGGATGAACACTAATGATATAGAGCAAGGATTCCTATAATTACAATACATTCCCAAAACAGCAGTCACTCAAATCAACACAGTCAGACACAAAACACACTCTGACCTGCTACAATACCAACCCCTGGACAAGGACAACAAAATCCTTTTGGCTTTCACCTATAGCCTGCAGCTTGAACACCTAAGAAACATCAGTAATGACTTCCATCTTTTCCAGGAAAAGGATGACCATCTCAAGGTTTGTCTCCTTTGAGGACCAACTTGTCACGGCTTACCAAGAGAACCCCTGCAACCACAAGCAGCATATCTAAAAGAACAGACTAATAAACTCCCATCTTTACTGAGGCACCAAAGTTTGAAGTGGACACACATATCTGCTGTGTTCATACACAAATAGAAACCACCTCGTCACTGGACTTACCAAGGGGTGTCTTTAGACATGCTCTTGGTGTGGGGCTGGAAAGCACTTTAACCAGAAAGGCTTCAAGAGCCACTCTGACTAAAGTGCCTGCAGCATCTTGTGTATTCAGCATCCCATGCTTAAAAATTGTGGCAGGGGCCCTCTAACTAAAACTCATTCAACAAGCTTTAGTTAAAGCATCTCTGCCACCATTTTGAAGCATAAAGGTGCTGAATGCATGAGATGTGGAGACTGCTAGAGCATGCTAATTAGCATTCTTCAGCAGACTCAATTAATCGAGTCTGTGCTGACGCACTGTAATTACATTGCATTGGAGCAGTGTCCTTGCACGTGTACAGGCATCCGAGTAGTACAACATCCAAGGTTCATTCACCTGCAACTCTACTAATGTCATATACACCTTCACCTGCTTGTAATGCCTCTGCTGTCTACATTGGACAGATTAGGCTATTTTTATCTGTAAGAATGAAAGAACACTCATCTGACATCAACTCCAGAAGGACACAAAGGATGCCTTTAGAATACACAAGATGCTGTTGGCTCTTTAATTACAGAAGCTCTTACAGGCACTATAATTAAGGCATCGCTCCCCCCAGGCATGGGTAAAGACATCTACTAGCTTGTGGCAGAACACTTCGATCTCCCTGGGCACCCACTTCATCACTGACCTTAGGCTTGCTGGTCTCAGGCAAAAAAGCCCAAACAAACAAACAAAAAACAGTCTGACCAGGAAATTGTAGAACAAGAAATGACCCACAATCTGAACTGTGTTAAGTATTGTTTAAACTAGGGGTGTGCAAAATCTAGCCTGTGGGCCAAGTCAGGCCCACAATGGACTCCATTTCCCAGCAGCACCTCCCACATTGCTGTGGCTGGTTTCCATGTAGACCCCAGCAGCAGCAGCACCATGACAGCATCGGGGGAAGGTGGCAGAGTTTCCATGGAGACCCACCCCAGCAGTGCTGGCAGGATTTATGGCTGGGTGGGGAGCTGCTCTGGGGTAGAGATCTTGCAGTGGTGACAACATGTTCTGGAGCTGGGGTAGAGCTGTGATCTGCTGTCTACAGACTCTGGGCAGGAGCATGCAGGCAACAGATCACAGCTCTATCCTGGTTCTGGGCCATGCCATCACCACTTCAGGATTCCAGCCCTGGCTGCAGAATGGCTCCCCGTTTTTTTTTCAGACTCTTCTTTTTTTTCCCATTTCTTTATTTCATTCTTCTTCCCTCACTCTTTCCCTCAGAGGAAAAAAAAATCATTTGCAAAATTTGGATGTTAATAAAATTAATCTGGAGTTAAATGTTACATCTTTCAAAAGTAACATAATGCAAAGTCTTAACATATTAAATTAAAAAAATACTATTAAAATAGCATTAATGATACATGCACAGAAAGGTACAGGTAACTTAATATAAAAATCCAGCTAAAACATTGTTTTCTGCTGTAATTCTCACCTGATCTTTTCCCCTTCCTGCCCTTAAATTAAGCCTTTTAAAAACCAAATGCTAACCAAAAAGAAGCAATATAGTTAAAAATTACAAGATATATATTTCTTTGGGTTTGCTATTGTATGCAATACTTTCTTTTTAATGATACTGTAATAGCATTGTAGACCCAGATAGAAGGGATTGAGCTAGACAATATTACTCAGATTTTTGACCAAGGTATCAGTGTTGTGTTCAAAACCATGTTGACTCCTGTTGTAATTTCTTTCCAAAAATAGTTTTCAATAGGACATGACCAAAACATGACCAAGTATTTCCTGCAATACATCGCATTGCCAATGTGCATCTTCTGGCAGTATATATTCGTTTTAAGTTTAGATGGAAGCCAGTGCAGATTAATGATCTTTTGTTGTGTAAGATGAACTCTTAAGACCAATTGTTTATATTTGAGTATTGTTAATTGCTGATTTCTCCTCAGATCTTATCATCTGGATTACCTAGGTTTCCATTCCATTTCCAACCTGATGAAGACTATCTTGCATTCAAAAGCTTGTCTAACTGTATCCCAGCTATAAAGTTGATCAAATAAAAAATATTACTCTAAGAAAACCTTGCTTCTTGAATAATTCCTGGACCATCACAGCTACAATATGATTTTGTTACTAGAAATAATAACTTCATGTATAGTGGTTGGTAGTGTACTTTGCTTTTTACTATTATTATATAGAGTTGATAATTGGTACAGTAAAATATCTTTAACTTTTTATAAAACTCCACAGGAAATCCATCACTGCCCAGAGCTTTATTATTGTTCATGTTCTTTAAGGCCAAAGTTATTTCATGTAACTACAAAGAAGCCTTTAAAATTTCCCTTCTCATCTCTGAATTTGTTGAATGGGCATGAAGTCCAGGAACCTATCTGTTTCCTCTCTAGTAAAATTAAGATTCTTGGTGTCCAAATTAGAATAAATTGACTAAACTTTTGGCTGTTTTGTCTCTGTATCGTATGCATAGTCTCAAGACAGTATCTTATCGCTGATATTAAATTATGTTTGTATTTATTCTTAGTCTATATACTAGTAACATTCTTGCACATTCCCCCAATTACCAGTAATCTTGATGCAATGTATATAAAATATACTGCACTTTCTGGGACTGTAATTTATTTAATAAATATTTCATATTCACAATACTCTATATTTTATGAGGTAAGGATTTGTGACATAATCTTCATTTAAAGACTTAATTTTTCTTATTAAGTATTTATTTATCCTGTTTTTTCCCCCCTTTTTTTGCAGTAGTATAGGATAGTATGCACTCTCACAGGAAGACTTTAATAGTTTCCCATAATATTAAATCAGAGGAAACAGTAGGTTGCTTAAGTAACATAATATTTTTGAACTCCTCTAGGATGCTTGCTTCAAGTTCATAATGATTCAACAGGGAAGGGTTGAGTCACCAATAATTATTTATAGTTGGTCTATCCATGAGGAAGAAATAAAGGTCCACCTCATCATGTTTTGAGACAGCTATAGAGGCAATAAACACATTGAGCACAGAGTCAATTATGCTTTGAGAAAGTAAAAGTTGGCAAATCTTGAATGCACTGAATGAGGCACTGGAGGTGGGGATGAGGGACGAAAGAAAAACAAACATCTATAATCCGTCAGTATTGGGGGTGTTTTTTGTTGCCAAATGTCTACAAAAACCAAGTTTGACACACAACTTAAAGTTACCTCTACAAGTAGATTTAATGGATTCAGCTTTTTGTGGAGGGGTACAAGACTTATCAATGACAGTATCTAAATATTCATTCCAGTATCCCCTAAAAATACAAGGTATTTCCCAAATGCAGAGAGTTTTACAAAAAAAAAAAAAAAAGAAAAAATATTGAATTGCCTATATTGGGGCTATAAAGATATTCCAAAGAAAAATGGAATCCATAAATTTAACATTTTCAAGAACAAATCTACCCTGTAGATCATTAGCTGTGTCAATTGAATAAGGGCACAATTTTGTATGTACTAAAATAGAAACTCTTTGTGACTTCATGTAATATGTGCTAGAGATTGCTAACCCCACCCAACAAGGCTCTAGTTTTTGCAATTCCTCTACTGATAGATCAGTTTATTAAAAATTAGAATTAGCCCTCTGTCTTTTAAGAAAAGATAACATGTTTTTATCTTTAACAGGGCTATTAGGGCCCTTTACATTCCATTATATACATTTATTAGGACTAGCCATTCTCAGTGACTATATCTTCTCTGTTCAGCTTTGTGTGCAGTGGGTCATCTTCCAGTTTCCTTAAATCAAATGTATCACATTTATCTTTATATTGCCATAGTTTGTAATATTGACATTCTCCCATATATTTAGAAATCAGAACAACATATACTCAGAAGCACATTTTTTTAAGATCAATAAGATTCACTCTTCAGCCTGAAGAAAAGAAGGCTGAGCAGGGACCTGGTAGCAACTTATTGCTACTCTAGGTGTAATGGTAAGTACCTAGTGTGCCTAGAGTACATCATGGACTTGGTGAGAAACTGTTCAGTAGGGCATCCGGAGGAAAAAACAGAAGTAATGGTTACAAACTCCTGGAAGATTAATTCAGGCTTAACATTAAGAAAAATGTCTCCATAGTCAGGGTGTCCAGACTGTGAACTAAGCTCCCTCCAGAGATGGTACAATCATCTACCCTGGACATTTTCAAGAGGAGACTAGACAGTCACCTTGCTGGGGTCACCTGACCCCCAGTTATCTTTCCTGCTTGGTGCAAGTGTTTGGACCCAATGACCTTCCAAGGTCCCTTAGAGCCTTGCAATCTATGAATCTATGAGGGAGAAGTAATAAAAAAGAAAATAAAAAGTACAGTAATTCTAACATTAAATTTAATTTATGACAGAAGGTTTGGGCAGATGTAACCCTAACTAAAATTTGATTAATCTAAGTGCTGAACTGTACATAATTTTGGAGATTAGATTGGACAAAAAATGGCTGCCCAATCTTAATTCAATTTAACTCCCACTTCAGACTCACCAGCCTTCCCCCACCCAACCAGCTATCCCCCACCCTACTCTACAGGCCTGCTAATCACCCCTCAACCAACCCTGATTAACTTACATCATATTCCCAGTGTGACTTCTGGCACCACAGAATGAGTGTACATGTGTGTCCCAGGGAAAGTATAAGACATGGACCCCGAAGGGTCAAGGAGGGACCCTGGGGGACAACAGACCCCAGGAAAAACATAGCAAAAGAGAAAACAAACAAAAACACCCTACCTGCTACAGGAACCCTGGCGGGACCAGAAGCTGCGGCGGGACCCGCGTGGCTCGTTAGCCACATTTTTTTTTAAGTGTGGACAGCTGGAGAGAAGGGGGAGGAGAGCTGGCACAGAGAAATAAGAAGGGTGACCAGCGAGTTATAGGGGAGGAGAGGCTGAGAAGGGGCACAGGGGGATTATCTCCAGGACCCACCATAGAGGAGGGAGAGCATAAGAATGCTTCCCACAGGGTAGGAGATTGCCCTGGGGAGCTTCAATATAAAAATGCTGTTGCCGGACCAAGGAAGATGGAGGTGGCCAGGCTGCATATTACCATAAAGCCATGGGGAGAGACTACAGAAGGATCCCTGCAGGCACAGCCCAGCTCCTGAGATCCATCTGAAGGAGAGGTGAATGGCCAAGGGACCAACGAAGACTGATAAGTACAGGATTGATGACCCAGGAGAGTCCGTCGGAGAAAGGTTTTTATTCTGAGTTGGAAGGGATGTCAAGGGTCGGTCTCATATATTCCACACAAGGGGGAGGGAATAGGTGGCACCGAGGGAGTAGTCGGTGGAGGGACTGCACGATTGTAGGGCACACAGTAACTAAGTTGCCCAAGAATATTAATTAGAGAATCACAGGAGTTGTAGGCGGTTTTGTTGTTAGCTTCTTTTTTTTGTCTCTGTCGCCTGTTGCACTTTTATAAAAATAAGGCAGAGGACAACGTAAATTCTAGGACATTCCTCATGGTTAGGAGGGTCTGGCAGGGCAGAGGACCTAGATGGGCAAGTAAGTCCTTGCCATATAGCCTAGGCTTGAGCGATACCCAGGGATAAGATCTCATAGAGAAAGGGCAGGCCGTGAAAGTAACATCAGCACTCCATTGTAGCTGAGTGTAGGGCGAGGTATAGGGGAGGTTGGAGCCTCACGAAGACCACCACCCTTAGGCCTGGGATAGTCAAACCCTGGCAGTTGGACCCCACCACTGAGAGGGTCATCAAAGTCATGGCAGGTGGGATTGGGGATATGACTGCCCGGGGTGAGACTTCAATGCCCTAAAACCATTGGGACGGAGTGGAGAACCATCATCCAAATCCAGAGCCGAGCAGCAAGGGACCGGATGATCGAGGTCCAGCGGGTGCAATGTGGTACCTGATCTATGATCTTGTGGTTTAAAATGAACTATATGATAGGTGGGAACATGTGGGAGCATGTTTGCAGCACAGCCTCAGGACTGGGAAAGCTCAGCCACTGACCCCAGCCCTGGGCCTGCACTTTTTCTTCCCTCCCTGCGATCCTGACCTACCAGGACCTACCAGGTTCCCCAATCTCATCACCCGCCCCTCTCCCCCCCACCCCCAGCCCAACCCTAAGGATCTACTAATGCCTTTGGTCTCTCCAACCCCTCCCTCCACATAGACCTGACAACCCCTCTATGGACCCACTAGCCCTATGTGGACCTCATTAAACCTCTCCCCATCTAACCCCATAGACCCACTAGCCCCCGTGGAACTCATTAACTCCTCCCCCCAATCCTATTTGTCCTTCTCCCTACCATGACTTATTTAGATTGGACTCAAGTTAACAAGTTAACCTGCATCTCAAGTAGGTCCAAGGAGGTGATACTCCCCCTCTATGAGACACTGGTCAGGCCACAGCTAGAGTACTGCATCCAGTTCTGGGCAGCACACTTCAAGAGGGATGTGGACAACATGGAGAGGGTCCAGAGGAGGGCCACTCACATGATCAGGGGGCAGCAGGGCATGCCCTACAAGGAGAGGCTAAGAGACATGAACCTGTTCAGCCTCCGCAAGAGAAGGCTGAGAGGGGATCTAGTGGCCTGTTACAAACTAATCTGAGGGGACCAGCAAGCACTGGGGGAGTCCGTGTTCCCCCTAGCACTACCAGGAGTGACTAGAAATAATGGTCACGAGCTGGCAGAGGGTAGATTCAGATTAGACATCAGGAGGCACTACTTCACTGTCAGGGTGGCTAGGATCTGGAACCAACTTCCAAGCAAAGTGGTGCTAGCTCCTACCCTGGAGGTCTTTAAGAAAGGCTAGATGAACACCTTGCTGGGGTCATTTGACCCCAGTACTTTTTCCTGCCAAGGCAGGGGGTCAAGCTTGATGATCTGCTCAGGTTCCTTCAGACCCTACAAACTATGAACTATGAACTTGATGGATTAGAGATGGGACAACAATTGGGATGTTAGTGCTATACTGGACTATATTAGGTTCTCATTTAATTTACACCTCTTGGTCAAAAATAGTTAAAATCATTTGATTTTTAGGATAGAATGCAAAATTTCTTACCTTTGGTAGTGTTAAAAGCTTGTTTTCAATTGGCTGGTAGGCTCTTTTAATTATTTTGTCTATCACTGTAGGGATGATTAGAATGATTATAAACATTAAGGTTATGCTGCTGGGTTTATGAGTAGCTTCATTCTAATTATATATTAAAGGCACTTAGAGCAAAGGAAATACACCTATTTATTTTAATGTGTAAAGCAAACTAAATAAAATAAACAGTTATTCTTGTTAGCATAAAAGAAAACTGCTGTTGTTACTGTATAGAGAATTAAGAATCTCCAGGGATGTCACTGTGTTCAATGATCAGTGTGAAATGAAAACCTAGTTAGAACTTTGAACATAATGATAATGAAATCAAGTTCAGCTTATACTACAAAATTTTGTTAATGGGAAACATAAACATATTGATCACAATCTCATTGTGCTATCATCATTCATTCTGTCTCATCCACATCTATTTCCTCTTTGAGACAAAGTGGCCGTATCGTTAATATACTCTTTGGAATCTATATCACTCAGTTTAATTCCTAGCTTTGTTTAATTTCAGACCTTAAATAAATTTTTAAAAAACCCTTTTCATCTCAGTTCCACAACTGTAAAATGGGAATTATACTACTTTTTCTCTTGTCTATTTAGAGTCTTAATCATTTCAAAGCAATGACAGTTTCTTCTATTTACAGATATGTATGTACAGCACATATCATAATGGTTAGGGACAAACATTTGAAAAGTCTGATCCTGAATTGATTCAATCTAGGTTGAATTGGTGTGCAACTGCACAGACATTCTCTGGACTGAAGAAATGCAGACATATGCTTGCAGTGGCTCAGGCTAGAAGCTGGGGGTACTAGGACAGCTCTCTCTTCTCTTTCTCAGTTCTGAGCTGGGGAGGGGGGAGAGGGAAGGAGGCATAACCGGCTCGCTGCTCAATGGGAGGAAGTGTAGCCAGACCCTAGCCCCCGGCTAGCACTCACACTGGGCATGCAAACACAAAGGCACTCAAAAACATCTCATGAGCATCTTTGTCCACCAGATAACACTGCAACTTTTTTGTAGTTCACTGTAAACTACCGTGACATTCACTTCAGCATTTTACTTTTTGGGGCTGATGAGGCGCAGCTGCCTCCTTGCTGGTTGGCAGCTTCTCCTCCAATCATAGTTTCTAAGGTCCCATGGGGTTCTTTCCTGCCATATGTTGATATTAAGGATTATTTCTGGGAGGACGTTCTCAAATTCTGCCTCTTCTGGTTTCCTCTTTGATTTCTCGCTTAGGTCTTTCTTTGGGGCTCTGACTCCCCTACACCCCACCTTATGCTAACCAGTGATGATGTTAGGTCTTGGCTGAGGCTAAATCAAAATCAGTCCACTGCAGTTGAGCTGTATCCCCTATTTAATCTCAGTCCTGGTTTGGACAGTGTACCATCCTTTTCCAGGCATCACATTGGCCTGCCTCATTATTGCGTGTACCCCAGGGTGCCTTCCTCCAGGGCTTTCTTTTCCCTCTTCTCTGTCACTGGAGGTAAGTTTCAGCTCATGGTGGCATCCCCACCACATTCACACCTTCAAATTGCTTCCACTCTTTTTTTCTTGTGTGGGTTTTTTTTTTCCCCTTGTTTGCTGGCTCCCTGCTTCCACAGCTGTGGGGAATGGGGTGGGTGAGGGGCTCTGAGCTGGGGGGAGAGGGGCAGTGCTGGATCATTCCACTCTTTTCTGGTGCTGGCCAGGGACCCAACTTAATTCATTTGAAAACCTAGTGCATGTAAACACAGATGGTACACTCCAAAATAAACAAGTTTAAATTTTATAAACCTATTTAATTTAATGAGGATTAAAACCCATGGTGTGTACAGGCACTCTGGGATGCTTCACGACTCTGATTTACCTTAAATCAGAAAGGGGTCTGGGACAGACAATGCATAAACCAGTTTGACCTAAATCACTTATGACTGATAGTACATCCAACCAGGTTTATCTCAAACTGGTTTCAGCCATTTTCAAACTGGTTTATGTGCACTGAACATCTGTTCTATTACAGGTTTAAAACTGTTTCTGATCACTTAAACCAGTTTATGTGTAATGTCTGTCCCTAACCATTATGACTAGTTGGAGTTTCAAGCACTACTTGTCATACTGATAATATTTAAGTGACCATATTTCATTCCTGCCATACCTAACACAAATAATTTTGCTGCTGAGAGGAGCATATCCAGAGAAAGGGTGCTTCTTCTGATCATTCTTTTAATATATTCCTGAAACTGGTGCTGCTGCTATGTATGGTGTTGTTCCTGATCTTATCAAGGCAGTAGCAATAGGATCTTACCCTCTGTGAACAATCACCAGTAAGGCATTATTGTAGTAAACAAATGAAGCTAATAACATTATTGAAATATTTAAATTGGGGCTAGAAAGGTTAATAGTTACTAAACCATACTGTCCTTGCTGGTAGAGTATTTTCTTGCACATTAATGGCCAACATTTTAAATGCATTGTGGAAAAGGTAGTAGCTATTCTGTAAGAAGAAATAGGTTTTTCCTTAATGAAGTCTGAGTGGAAAAAGTAACATACCTTGCTATTTTGGTAAAATGGACTGAGTTGTGTTTTTATAACAAAAATGCTGTAATACTTTATGAGACTAAGTCAAACGTAGAGTTCCTTGGTTACAAGGTAGCTGTCCCTCTGTTCAGGTTTTGGTGTCTTTTGTCTATTCCCTCTAATTTCAGGCTTTGGGCCTTTGCTTCTTCTGAGGTGGAATGTCTGAACTGCCTTACAGTAGAGCTGAGTATCTAATATGTTTATAGCCAATATGTCTGACTAAGTTTAGACTTCTGAGGCCCTCCCCTTCATATATCATGACAAAAAACAACAATCAAAACAAAACATATATAGAAAAAAGGAATTAATCAGAAATTAGGATGAAAACACATCCATGTTTTCTTAAGGCTCAGCATGTATTAATGGTACTCTTCACCAGGGCTGGCCAACCTACAATGTCTACCACAACTACCCACACTGTCTAGTCTAGTTCACTTTACCACACTGTGTGTCTAGTTCACTGAATGATTCCTTTACCAGTAACTCAAAACAACCCTTCTCATTCAGTTTGAGAGAGATTCCCTTTGTTGAATTGCTATATAGTCCTTTTTGTGTAGGACAGTGAGATCACTGTTTCTTCTGTGAGAAATGTGCTCCTAATAGTGTATGTATACCACCTAATGATGTGTATATATCTTTTTCTGTGAGAGTTCATACTGATAAATAGCTGCAGTTTAGATTCACTGATGCAAGTACTGTGATAACACTAGGTGCATTGGATCAGGAATGTCACATTTTGGGAAAGGCAGGTGTTTTACTCATAGTACCCACAGTGCTTTTCAGTTGACAGAGTTGAAAGCTTTCATGAGGCTAATGAAGGCCATATAGCAAGGTTTGTGTTGTTCCCAGCATTCATCTTGCAGCCTGGAATTTTTGCTGCAGATGAAGACCATGTTAGTTGTACTTCTTGATGTCCTAAACCCACACTGAGATTCTGGGAGGAGTTCTTCGGCAAGTTGAAGGAGACAGTTTAGGAAGGTTCTCACAATGGTCTTTCCTGCGGTTGACAGCAAAGTGCTGACTCTATCATTTCCATAATTAGAATTGTCTTGAAGATTGTCATCATCATGGTGTGACTGAGGTGATCTGAGGTTTTCTCATCATTCCTAATCTTTAAGATGAGGCATGGAGCTGTGATTTGAGCTCCTTTTCTCCCTGCTTTAATATTTCAGCAGGGATTCCATTAGTTCTAAATGGCTTTTTGTTTTTCATGTGCTTGATTGCTTTCCTCACTTTATCAAGGGTTGAAGGGATTTTGAGATCATCTTTGATTTAGTGTTGCAGGATGGAGTTAAGAATGCTCAGTCTCAATTGAGAAGATCTTAAAAATGCTCCTTCTAATGGGCATTGTTGGCTCTGCTTTCCTTGATCAGGTCTCCTCCATCCTTAGGGCCATACTCTGTGTTCACTCAGAAGCAGACCTTCAGGCAATCATCAACATTTTTACTGAGGTATACAGGAACATGGGACTGATACTTAACACTCATAAAACTAAGGTCTCCATCAACAAGCTCTTAACGAGCAGTCCCCAGCTCTGGCAATCCATAGTCACGGTGACACTTTGAAGAATGTTGAGTATTTCCTGTACCATGGAAGCCATCTCTCACAGAAGGGTAACTTCAGCAATGAAATCAAAATCACCTCAAAGGTGCAAGTTTAGCCTTTGGATACTTGAGGAAGTAGGTGTTCGAAGTTCATGACATCAGATCCAAAACCAAGCTCATGATTTATCAAGCAGTTGTGATATCCTCCTTACTGTACAGAACTGAGACATGGACAATGTACAGGATACCCCTCAAGTCATTGGAGAAGTACCAGCAATGCTTTCTGAAGAAGTTCCTTCAAATCCAATGGAAGATAGATGCAAGATTGGTGTCTTCTCAAATGCAAGCACTATGAACATCAAGGCAATGATCATCTGACATAAAGTTTGCTGGCCCAGCCATGTCATCCAGATGTCTGACTCCAGATTCCTGAAGGAAGTTTTATTCTCCCACATCAAGAGGTGTACATTCAAGAGGAGGGTGGAGAAAGTGCTTTAAGGATGTCCTTGAGGCCAACTTGAAAAAATGCAATATTGACATCAACTCATGGGAAGCTATCACTCAGGACCACCCTGAATGGAAGAAGAGTCTACTGAAAAGATATGAGTACTTTGAAACCTTACAATGAAAACAGGATACATAAAAATTGGAGTGGCATAAACAACATGTAACAGACCAAATCAAGAATCTGGAGCCACCTACCTTGCATGGAAACATGTTCTTGAGTTGCAGCATTCTCTGTCAATCCCAGATCAGCCTCATCAGCCATGTTCAGACCCACAAATAAGATATTCAAGGAAGCTACTCATCCTCAACTGACAGGGATTACTGAAGAAGAAAAATAGTCTTGATGGTTGAGGGTGACTGTAACTCTGCTTTCATTGATTGGTTTGATTACTGTTCATTTTTGGATATTATGGCACTACATGGATTTTAGATTTTTTGCGCCCTGTTTTTTTTGTTTGTTTTTTGGAAATGCTATTGTTAGCTTTCTTTTGTAGCTTTAGACAAACCTGGTGTCCTTCTATGACCTGGTAACTAGCCATCTGGATGAGGGACATGAGATTGATATCATTTACTTAGACTTCAGGAAAGCCTTTGATTCTGTTTCCCATGGGATTCTCTCATCCAGCTGGAGGATACTGGGCTGGACCAGTCTACAGTAAGGTGGATGGACAACTGGCTTAGAGGATGATCCCAGAGAGTTGTAATCAATGGGATGGCCTCATTCTGGAGGGCTGTCTTCAGTGGTGTCCCCCAGGGATTGATGCTTGGACCTGTGCTCTTTAAAGTATTTATTAATGACTTGGATAAAGAAGTGGAAAGCTCAGTGATTAAGTTTGTGGATGATACCAAGCTGTGCGGAAATGCAGGCACATCAGAGGATAGGGTAAAGATCCAGAACTACCTTGACAGAGTGGATTTATGGGCTGAATGGAATCAGATGAGGTTTAACAGGGAGAAGTTCAGGGTTCTTGCCATGGATAGGAAAAACCTTAACCATAACTACACGATGGGTGGTAGTGCGCTGGCTGGCACAACACCTGAATGATACCTGGGGGTCATGATTGACCAGAAAATGAACATGACCCAACAGTGTGATGAGGTTGCTGGAAAGTCAAATAGAACTCTGGGGTGCATCAGCCAATGTATTGCCAATAGATCCCTCTGTATTTGGTATTGGTTAGGCCATAGCTGGAGTACTGTGTCCAGTTCTGGGCACCACACTTCAAGAAGGATGTAGATAAGCATGAGAGGGTACAAAGAAGGGCCACCCATATGATTAGGGACATGGAGGATAGGCCCTATGAAGAGAGCCTCCAGGAACTGGGCTTGTTCAGTCTGAATAAGAGAAGACTGAGAGGTGACTTGATAGCTAACTACAAGTAGGTCTGGGTGAGCATCAAGATCTAGGGGAGCAACTCTTCAGGAAGGCACCTCAAGGGAGGAAGAAGATCAATGCACAGAAGCTAATAGAGGGTAAATTCAGGCTGTACATAAGAAAAAAAAGAACTTCTTTCACTGTAAGGGTCACCAGAACTGGAAAACACTCCCAGCAGAGGTGGTCCAGTCACCATCCTTGGAGATGTCCAAGATGAGGCTGGGCAAGCACCTTTGTTGAGCTCATCTAAGGCCAATAACTTCCTACCTATAGCAGGGGACCAGACTTGATGATCTTGCAGGTCGTTTCTGGTCCCTCAATTCTATGATTCTTCCTGAAGAGCCAATATAGTAGTCCAATTTGTGGTTATGTCCATTGAGAGGTGTCCAGTTTAATGTTTATTTATTTTTTTCCCAGTTGTGACAGGAAGGTTGTTAGAAATGGTAGCATCCTGGTTGTAGATGTATTTTCAGGCAGAGCTTATGGAAGAATTCTTCTAATATATTAGTATCTTGTCAGATTTTTTGTCTTGGCAGAAGTTCAGATCTGGATTTTGCTTTTATCTCCAGTATCAAAAGATAAAAATGTTTTGCAGAAATGTCTGTTTCAATTAGCTTAAACTGAAGCAGGCATAGTTTTAATAGAAACATTTTATTAGAATGTTCTTTCAGCTTTCTGGTGATCTTCTGGAAACCTCAACACTCCAAGTTCCAGAACGCTAAGGTAGTTCCACCATGCAGACTGCCAATGGGCAGGGTATTTGAGGTGATTGCTAAGGGTATGTCTTGTCTGTACTACCAAAAAAACCCCCAACCTTTGACCATCCATTACCACTCCACCTAAGTTCACTTTGAAAATGACCTCCTCAGAGGTGTCCTAACACCACACTTAAGACCTGTTATTCTGGCATATTCCAAAGTGATGCTTTATGTATCCTTCCACCTCATTTCTGGAGATGACATTTAAGTCCCAACAATATATAACCTTAAAGCCAAAAACATAAGCTCTTAATGCTTTTAAGCTCTGCAAACAGCTTGAGAAGGTACTGTACATGACTGTAGGGGTACTCCACAAGAATCTCCCTGGAGCTGAAGAAGCTGATTGCTCTATTTCAGTTTAGAAAAATCAGTCACTGTTTTTTGGAACAGTGGAATTCTAAAATTTGTCATGCTTCAACAACCTCTCCTTAACAATTTTTCATGTGGCAATCACTCTACTTAACTGCATTCCAGGGAGGGGGATTGAGTAGTAATACCCCATTCTGCATGTGAGTGTGTTTTTGTTTTCTTCTCTTCATGCTTAATTATAGTCCCATGAAGTCAATCTTAGCCAAGGGTTCTCAACATTTTTAGACTCAATGTTCCTCTCAGAAAATATCAGCTCTTGGTTTTCCGTAATTTTTTAACTACCAAAAAAAAAAAAGCAATTCTGCTGCTACAAATAAGTCAGAAAAACCACCATGAATCAGAATGTTTTTAACACTGTGGATTCCTATCTGAAATTTCTGGTTTTATTTTGTGAATACTGTATAGGGTTTGCATTTCTAAGAGTGGTACCCTGTGACACCCTTAAAACTAGATAAACATATTGTTTTATGAAATTATTATCAATCAGTTCTAGTAACAACTGATGTTGATATTTGTTCGTAACTGATGGAGAGGAACACATTTCACACAAAAGTTGTTTTTTAAGAAAGGATTTAAAAGAAGGAGAGGGAATCATGTACAAGTAGAACAATACTTCATGGCTGGGAAAAAGGCAGAACGCTGAGTAAGAAACTATGCAATAGTAAAGGGAGCACTACATAGAAATCTAATTTCAAACTATGCTAAAAAAATAATTCTAGAAAAAAAAATGAAAGGGGATGAAAAAAGACAATCCCATAGGTCCAATACACTCTTTACCAGAAGCAGCAGTGTATTAGTTCGATGCAGCTCACCTAACTTCGGAATAGATTGGGCACTTTAGCGAGGCTTTTTGGAACTTTTTTCTAAATCTGATTCAAATAGCTATTAGATTAAAGGACTTAAAAAGCCTGCTAAAGCACACAATCTATACAGACATTAGGTAAGCCAGGTCCAACGAATGTGATATCTCTTCTGGGCTTGAACTGGGCTTAGCATGGGAGTGCACCATGATTAAAGTAAAGGGCCTTTTTTGTTTTGGGGTTTTTGGTTTTGGCTTTGTTTTTTTTTTTACATCTGTAAGCAGCCTAGGCTAATGGTTAAGATGATATGACTTTCAGGTCTCGTGTTTTCTCTGGTAGGATAGGGAATATTGGTCACAATAACCATGACTTCCATTGGTTTCTTTCTTTCTTTCTTTCAAGATGGCCAATGACAGGTGAAGCCCTTCTGAGCTCCTCCAGCTCAGGTCCCTTCTCTGCATTCCCCCCACTCCCTGCCCCACCATTCCATTGCCACTCCCCACCCCCTCAAACCATTGCCTCTCCCCAGCCTGTGCTTGGTGACCCCAATCTCTGCCCCTTTTCCCCATTTTCTGAGCATTTTCCCCCGGGCTCTGGCAGCCTCGTTTGCCTCTGCCCCTCCCCCACTCCCACCTGTGCTCTCCCTTTGATTCCTGCTGCCTCCTCCCTGCAGACCCTTACCATGGTCTCTGCCATCTCCTCCTGCCTTAGGGCTTGCCTACAACCCCTGCAGGATTGCTCTTCCCCCCACCCTCGGGGCCAATTTTGGTGCTGTTTCAACCCCCTCCCAGTCCCCAGCTTCAGTTTGAGGCTTTTTTTTTTAGCTTCTGTGGGAGAGTTAACCCTCTCCTGCCTGGGATGGCTGCCAGCAGCCAGGGCACGTGGCACGGGGATGTCTCTGTGGACCTTCCCCTCAGCCATGGCCTGCGGGTGCTCATCCCTCTCCATGTCACAGTGGAGGACTGCACTGGAGCTCTGGTAGACCTTCTGGGAAGCCAGACTATCTGGTACACCTCCCGGGTAAACTCAGTGCCCATCATATATTTGAGCTCTCCCAGCCTGGAGAGGGAGGTGTGTGCCGCGGGGCTGGAAATCTTGGGGGTCCGCCACTTGGTTACATCCCTGCAGACCCTGGCAGTGCGGGTGGTGGCTTCCAATGTCCCTCCACACCTACCCGACCAAGACCTCACCAAGGCGCTCAAGGGCTATGGTAACCTCACCAGTCCCTGGCATAGGCTGACCATGGGAAGCAGGGACCCCAAGCTCAGGCATGTCCTGTCCTTTTGGAGGCAGGCGTTCATGCTGCTCATGGGTGGCACCCAGAAACTGCCTCTCTCCATGACCTTCGTGTTGGATGGGAGGCCCTACGTGATGTACTTCTCCCAGGGTGGGAATTCATGCTGCTGCTGCTGCGGCAACAGCTCCCACCTGGCTGCCCTGTGCCCACTAGGGCAGTCAGCCGGGGCACCAGCTGCTGCACCCGCATGGGGGGATGGTGCGTCCACCTCTGGTGTGGGAACCTCATTAAAAGGGCGGGATTGGGAGATCCTCCAAGCCCCACTCCACCCCGACTCCATCCAGGGGGATCGAATCCTCTGGTTCTGGCATGCCACCCGGGAGGGGGCTGGGATGTCCTCCCAGGGTTCTTTGCCCCTGTTGTGACTGATGCCCTGCTCACTGGAGAGGCTGGGAAGTCCTTCCAGTCCCTCCCTGTCCCAGTTCTGCCCGGGGTGGCTAGCATCTCAGGTGGTGGGGCTCTGTCAGGTGGAGCAACCGAGACCTCCCCTCCACCTCCCTCCACCCCTGCCTCAGTCGAGGCGGTGGACCCAGAAGTGGCGAACCCCAAGCAGCCTGGCCCGTCCCCTTCGGGGGAGGCGCTGGCTGTTCCTAAGAAAGCTAAGAGCAAGAAGGAAAAAGGAGCTTCAAAAGGAGCGCCTGCCCCTTTGGGGCCTGCCTCTGATAGCAACCAAGGAAAATGTAGCCAGGGAACCTGACCCCACGCTGCCTGCCCCCCTGGAAACCCTGCCACCTCAGGCCAGGACTTAGGTTGTCCCAGCAATGTCTGGCAACCCTTTCCCCCATCCCACCTCGTGAGGCTTGTCAGCAGCAAGGCAGAGAGAGAGTGCCTGCCTCCCCAGCATCAGGCACAGGAGACAGCAGAGGTTCCTGCCCCCTGCCACCTGCTCCCCTGTCCACTGAGGCCAATGAAGAGGAGATGGAGTGCCTGCCCTCTGAGCGCCGCAAGTGGCCCTGGGATCGGGATGACATTTGCCACCCAAAGCAGATGGGGATCGATCTAATAGAGATGGTCCATGACCCAGATGCTGAAGGGGGCCTGCTAGGGAGCCTGGCCATTGAGGGTACCTTCACTGGTCTCATTCCCCTCCCAGAGTACAGTCCCGCTGGTTCTCGGTTGGCAACATCCAGCTCCTTCTGGAGAATCCACCCTGGGTAAGCCCCAGCTCTGGAAGCCTCCTCAACCTCTTAAACCAGACCAAGAGCCAGAGGAATGTGGTAGAGAGTATCTGGCAATGGTGCCCAGATCCTGTGCAATTTGTCCATGCCACTAGTGATATGGCGAGCCTCATGGGCTGGGACCCAGGCACGCATCAACATACCTTCCAGCTTGAGAATCTGATGACCCTGGTGAGGGAGGTGTGGGGCCGAGGCGGGCCCACGGAATAGGGTCAGGCAAGAATAAGCCTTCCCCTGTCTCTGTTGTTTTTGCCCGGCTCTGTCACCTTCTCTACCATCAGTACCCTGCATACCCTTCCTCTTGTTCTTCTGCCCTTGGCGGTTACCACCATGGCCTTGCTAAACACCAACAGCTGCAGAGACCCAGTGAAGAGGACAGCTGTCTTGGAGGGTTTGCAGCAAAAGTGGCTGGCGATCACCTTCCTCCAGGAGACACACAGCGACATGTATGTCCAAGCTGACTGGCATGCTGCCTGGAGAGGCTGCTTATAGAACATGCACGTGGGCCCCTTATTGGTGCCTCAACATCAGCCTGCTACAGGACACCCACTTTGGGGGCTGCTTTGTCCACCTCTGGAGGAGCTTGGAGGCTATGCAAGCAGACTACCCCTCCTGGCAGCTGTGGTGAGACATGGGGAAGACCCAGATTCAGGCATTCTGCCAGCAGTATTCTCAGCTGGAAGCGAGATCTGCCGCCACACTCAGGAGCTGGAGGAGAAAATGACAGAGCTTGAGGCAGCCCTGCTCTGTGCAGGCAATGATGCTACACTCCTTGAGAGCCTCTGGTCCCACAAGAAATGCTTGCGGGAGCTGGGGGGGGTGCAGCCTGCGGTGTGCGGGTTCATGCCCACTGCCAAGAGCTGGCAGAGGCCAACACCCCGACCGGCTTCTTCTTCGGCCTGGGGAGATGGCAGGCTGCAGCAAAGACACTGGACCATCTCCAGACCCCAGAGGGACAGCTGCTCACAAACCCGGGTGAAGTGCAGGGGCATGCTATTGCCTTCTATCGGGACTTGTTTGCAGCTGAACCCATTTGTCTGGAGGCTGCTCGGCAGCTGCATAAGGACCTGCCGTGCCTCGGCGCTTTGTAGGTCGAGACCCTGGAGTGCGAACTCTCCCTCACAGAACCCAAGGCTGCTGTGGGGGGACTTGCCTTGGGCAGGGCCCTGGGCCTGGATGGACTACCTGTGGAATTTTACAAAGCTTTCTGGCCCCTCCTTGGGCCCAGCCTCCTCTGTGTTTTCCATGAGAGCCTCACTGAAGGGACCCTGCCGACCAGCTGCCACTGGGCAGTGCTCACCTTGCAGCCCAAGAAGGGGGACCTGGGCTGCCTTAAGAACTGGCGGCCCATCTCCCTTCTGTGCGCCGACTATAAGATCCTGGCAAAGGCACTGGTGAACCATCTCCTCACTGTCATGGCCTCCGTCATCAGGCCAGAGCAGAGCTACTGTGTCCTGGGCAGGACCATCCAGGACAACGTGTTTCTGTTGTGACCTGCTCATGTCTGTGGAGCTTTTTGGCCTGGATGTCAGCTTGGTCTCCCTGGATCAGGAGAAGGCCTCCGAACACGTTGACCACCAGTACCTGCTCAGCACCCTCGTGGCTTTTGCCTTCAGGCCTCTTTTCATTGCAGCCCTCTGGGTCCTGTACCACGAAGCCTCCAGCCTGCTCAAGGTAAGCGGCATGCTGTGCTCCCTGTTCCCCGTGCATCATGGCATATGCCAGGGCTGTCCCCTCTCAGGCATGCTGTACTCACTGGCCATCGAACCACTGCTGCACACTCTGCGATGTCGCTTGACCAGCTTAGCCCTGCCACCAGCACTGGGACTGACCACAGGCCCCCTGATCAGGCTGACAGCATATGCAAATGGCGTGACAGTCTTCCTGGGCAGCCAGGAGGATGTGCAGGCCCTGGTGGATGTCCAACACTCCTATGAGCTCTCTGCATTGGCCCGCATCAACTGGGGCAAGAGCGACACATTCCTGCTTGGGACATGAACCGGCAGGCCACCTGCTGGGGGGCCTTACCTGGCACCAGAAAGGCCTCAAAGCCCTGGGAGTGTTCCTGGGGCCGCCAGCCTTTGCAGCCCGCAACTGGGAGGGCCTGGTGGAGGGAGTGGAGATCCGCCTGCAGCGCTGGCGCTTGCTCGCCCTCTTCTACCATGGCCGGGTCCTTGTCACCAACAACCCGGTGGCAGCAACCCTGTGGCACCGCTGCACCGTGCTGGACCTTCCGCTGGAGCTACTCGAGAGACTGCAGCGGCTCCTAGTGGACTTCCTCTGGGAAGGATGCCACTGGCTCCCATGAGCTGCCCTTTACTTGCCCACCACCGAGGAGGGCCAAGGCCTGATCGACCTGGCCAGCAGGGTGGCCACCTACTGCCTGCAAGCACTCCAGTGGCTCCTGTATGCCGAGTGCCACCTCCCTTGGTGGCAGCTGGCGTGCCAGTTCCTGCACTGAGTGGGGGGCCTTGGCTTTGACCACGAGCTCTTTATGCTGGACCTCACCTTCCTGAACTGGGTGGTCCTCCCCCCATTCTACTGCAGCATGGTGTGGGCCTTCCATTTCTGTCCCCCAGCCAGGCACCTGCATTTCCTGCAGGTGCTTCAGGAGCCCCTGGTCCACAACCCAGCCCTGCAGCATGTCGTGCCGAGTCTGACCTCCACCAGCCTCATGGCTGCTCTCATTGAGGTGTACACCACCTGCCTGGGGCACCTCCTGGACCCCGCTCAGTCGGGCTCACTGTCACCCGAAGCCCTGGCTGCCCAGATGGCACTGTGCTCCGTCCACACCGCGGGCTGGCTTCTACACGCCGTTAGGGCCGCCCTCCCAACAGAAGTGGCAACCTCCCTAGAAGGCTACCTCCAGGCTCACCAGGCCCTCCCCACTGCAGACGCTTCCCACCACTACCAGTCATCCCAGCAGTGGCCAGTGAGCTGGCTGACCAGCCCAACACACTGCTCAGGCTCCCTGTGCCCCCCAGCAACAATACGGGCTGCCCCTTTGGCACTCTACCCCGGAAGGGACTCTACGCGTGGGTGGTGTGCACCCGGCATGCCCAGGTGCTGGCTGGCCACCCTGACACCGCGTGGCAGTGGCACCTGGCGTGGCTCGGGACCCCAGCATGGTGCAAACTGTACAAGGCGCCCACCGCCAAGAAGACCGGCGACCTCCAGTGGAGATCAGTGCACAGCATCCTGGCCATTGGCACCTTTGTGTGCCACCTGGACCTGGTGGCCTTGGCAGCCTGCCCCTTCTGCCCAGGGGTGCTGGAAGAGGTCATTTTCCATGCCTTTCTCGACTGCCTCCGACTGCAGCCACTCTTTGCCGCCCTCGGGGTGCTGCTCCGGGCACAGGGTCAGGACTTCTTAGAGGAAACCTACATCCACTCCTTCCCATACTGGGTGGCTGAGTGGGCCACAGTCAGCCTGGCCAACTTCCTGGTGTTCTAGGCCAAGATGGCCACCCTGAAGAGCCAGCAAAACCAGCAAAACCAGGACCGGGATGCATGATGCCCTGCAGCTTTTCCACCTGCTGCTGAGGGCCTGCCTCTCTCTTGAATTTGAGCATGCGGTCCTCCAGCAGATGGTGTCCACCTTTGAGGAACGCTGGGCCATCAACGGGGCACTGTGCTGAGTCAAGGCAGGATGCCTGCTCCTTGCCCTGTGACACCACCAGCTCCTTAAGCTGGTGAGACCTTGGGCTTTGTCCAGGCGGGCTGGCCCCTGATGTCCTGCGGCCCCCCTGAGTGTTCCCTCTGGCAAGAACTGTATATATGTATATATGTAACTACTTCTTTTATTCTTTGTGGGTTTTTTTTTTTTTTGTCTAAAGTGTGCAGGCAGGCCTTGCAGGCCATGAACCCAGGCCTTGTCCTCGAGGCCCAGATCCTCAGACCGAACTGTACATAATTTCTACAGCCCATCATTTGTAACCCTTCCCGGAATAAATGTCTCTTAAAAGTCAAAGTCTTTCTTTGTTTTTTTCTTTGTTTTTTTCTTGCTGCTATTATGTACTGTAAGCTCCCTTTTGGTTAATTTCTAGATTTCTAATAAGAGGGGGGAACATGTCTATCAGATCGAAACAGCATCTGCAAAGTCATCATCCTGTATCCAAGCAGGGTAGTTATTGCAGAATATTTGTCAAGTAGCAGACCTATATAGCCTTTTAACAATTAGTTATTGAGAACATAGTGTTGCAGTCACTTTTCAATCACCAAGGAATTTTATCTGATCAAGAATCCTGTGAATTGGTTGATTTGTTTACCTTGCTCTGTTTTTCTGCTTAGCATGACTATAAAGCTGCCTTGAGTGTTTTGAAAAACACTTCAGCATAATTACTATGTACATCACTGCTCTGCCAGCCTCCTGGAGACTCTTGTATTTCATTGGTTTTACTGTATATAATTCTTCACTGACAGACACATTTCTGTACTGACATCTTCAATTTTTTGTCCTAAAAGAAATCATTCTTGCTCATAAAAATATGAATCAAATGACTGATATTCCACTAAGAAAATGTGGATTGTTTTATCATTCTTTTTGACAACTGTTTTCTTTCAAATAACATGTGAACTAAATCTTCAAACATAACTATCTTATGTAGTCTATTTTTCTTAAATTCAGTTTTCTGTTTGTTTCCTGATTTTTTAAGGTTAATTTCAGTTGCTTACTAGTAGTGGCCTGCACATTTTCCTCCCTGGAGTACTGTGTGGTCTGATCTTACATTTCTGCACATTGACAGGTGTATTCCCTACTCAGTTTATCTCCTTTTGCATTTTACAGGCAAAAATCTAAATATGTCCCCCTACATCTAAGGATTCTCCCAGTATACAGAAATTCTGAGTGAATGTCTTGTCTCATTCTGTGGCCTATGTCCATCATCTAATTGGATCCTGTTGAATTTCACTTAACGTTCTTAGTATCCTTCATATACCAGCACTCAGGTTAATTAAGCTGTGTTACCTGTCTGCAGACCTTACTCACCTATATTGTTATTACAATGTTTGCTTATATAGAACCCTTTAAAAATAGGTTCCAAACAATAATTTATCAGGTTCATAAGGACAAGGAAACAATATTAAAACAAAACAAAAACCTCAGTAGCCCCTCAGGCTTCCAGTTATTTAAAATACTCCAAATTAATATGTTTTCATTTAATGTATTAACTTTACTAACTTAAATCAATATGAAGCTAGAGCCAGTTTTACAAGTCAATTATAAAGAGTCAGATTTTTCAAAGTTCCTTTGTTTTCAGTTTGAATAATGGACTTATTTAAGACAATTTCAGGTTTTAACCAGCCTTTGTTTTTCATTTTTTTTCCCAGTGCTGAACTCTCTGGGGTTTCTCTTCATGATCTGAGCTCTAGGCCTTTTTTATTTCACCTTTACAAATAACACCTGAGAGACTTGAATTTGCTCCTTCATTTCATCTCCTTCCACTGCTCATTTTTTGTCACTTTCATTTACTGAAGAACTACATATTGAGTGGTGTGCCTGTATCATGAAATTCACTCTTGCTGTATACAGGTAAAATATTTGTTCTTTGCCTCAGGTTAGCAAAGTGCTTTAAGAGTGTAATTAAGAGCTTTTTTAAATCATGTGTTTGTGCAGGCAACAATCACATTTTGCCTACCAAATCTCAACCTGTCAACTTGTTCCTCACTTGAACCTGTACTTTGCTTACTCCACCTTCACCTTTACCTAGGATTCTCGGTCACCAAATCTACATAGATTTGAATTCTGTAGTTTCCATTTTCAAAGCAACTTTGGTCGATAAGTAGAGGTTATAACATCTCCATGTGAACTGGTCAACTTTCATTCAGTCTAAAGAAAGGAACTTGGACTAGGTGACCTTCTAAGGTCCCTTCCAAACCTAATTTTCTGTGATTCTAAGGACAATCTGCATCCCTGATGAATTTCATCATTATGCATCCAGACCATTTCAGCCAAAGTTCTCAAATTATTTTATAATGAAGGGCAAGTACTATTATACTTTTTAGGGGGGGGGGAAACTTATTGGCAAGAGGACAATTAACTGACTTCCCTATGGTCATGCAATGAATCAGTAGTAATGCCAAGAGTAGAATCCAGGTCGCTCCAACTTCTTACTACTGTATTCCTCATCAAGCTATTACATGGTATTTAACACTTTTCCCTTTCTTAAAGGTCTCAAATTTCTTTAAGTACACGCTCTCCAAACATGCAAAGTGATTATTCTTGAAAACTTTTCCGTTATCTTCATAAAACATGAATCACTAAATAGTCAACATTTGCTAACAGTTCCCATAAATATCTCCTTTTCTAAATATAGTGAAAAGCAGTAATACACTGCACAGTAGCTATTGATAAATGCTGACTTTTTAGTGATGATATTTGTGCATGATAGATTTTATACTTGAAAACAACATCATTCTTTAAGTCAAAATAAATAATGAGAGAACCACTACATCCTTTAAAGCCATTTGGATATTACATATCATCTGCATTAAGTACAGAAATGAAACCCATAGCTGTCCAGAAGTTCAGGGCACGTAGTCTGGACTAAAAGTGGCAGAACTCAGTCTCAGATAGTCCTGGATTGATGTGCACTCAAACTTATTTGAATTAGGTTAGTTGAATTAGGTTATCAAATCATGTTAGTTTGCTCTCTGCCAGCATTTAAACATGCTTTGCAGGCCCCAATAATCCCCCTCACAGGGAAGTGCACTAGAACAGCCTGTACTCAGCTGCTGTGGCCACCCAGCCAGCCTCACCCCCTGGTTTCTTGCACAGGGGAGTCAGTACAATGGCTGATCCAGCTGAGGGAAGTGTAGAAGAGATGCTTGCCCATCCCCTGCAGCCATCTCATGCTGTCTGACCCCCATTCCCCCTACGAGTGAGTACGAACACAGGGAGCAGACCATATTGTTGCCTCCATTCCTCGTCTCCAGCCTGACAGAGGACCAGTAGGAGGAGAGCGGTGTGTGCCTGGCAGTCAATCAGGGGTGGCCTAGCTGCTGGTTTTTCCCCCAACCTGTTGAAGTCACCCAGCACAGAAAGCCTGCATACTGCCCGCCCCCGGCAACCTTGTGTTATGTTTGCTACTGACCTAACCTAGTCCACTTATAGAAACTTGCATAAATTAGTTTGAATCCACCTTGGGCTATTTTAACATCCATATCTAGCCCCAGAGTTTTAAAATAATTTACAAAGGAACTTGAAAATTAGCCCTAATCAGTTTCCTAATAGGATCCTAGTTTTGATTCAGCATGGCTACTTCTAGCACCTGGACTTTGGATACTTATACATATTATTGTTTTCCAGAGTTTTGAATCTGAATCTTACAATGGTATATGAATCTGTCATAAAATCTCAGTTGTATCATTTTGAATCAAATGAGTCAGTAATCCAAACGAGGACATCATTTCTAGGGGTAGCTCAGTGGGATTTATTTTTGTTGTTTTGCTTTCCTTTCTGTGAGAATATAAAAATGAAAAGTCATGTGAATCAAAATAACCTAATATATTTTTTTACAGAGACATTTTCTAACTGGAAAAAGTATTGATTCTGGTAATTTCCAGTTGGAGGAAAAAGCTGGTTTCTGTTTTGCCCACCATTTCAGTGAAGATTCTCAAGAAAATAAGAAAAAAAAGCTATTTCCATCTTTTGTTGAGAGGAAAAGAAAATCAGTTGTATGTTTTGTTCTGAGCTGTGACATGCTTGGAATGAATTATCTAATATTGAACTATGGAGACAAAGATGCAGGAGGTACCATCTCCTTGATTTGTTTCATTTCACTCCTGTGACAGAACAAATCTAACCCTGAAGTGTGAGAAAGCCAATACAAGGCTCAGCTTACTATTAATTCCTTTTTATAACTGTTGACAGAGATAGATCCTTACTACTGTCTGACTAAAAATACTAAATACTGATTTTTTAACAAACTCTATTTTCTCCTTCATGTTTGTGTGTTATTTTTTAAAAATCTATTCATGTTAATCCATCTATTTAAGAAGCATGCTTTTCCTGATGGTTTTTATAAGTATACCCACTATTCAACATGCACCATGCATCAACTCAGATGTAAACAGGCAGGGCCTAATCTATTAGGTATTGTCCAGGCAGTTGTTCTGTAGTTTGAACTCTTCAGTTGTGACACAACAAGTATGTTTTTCAGCAACTGGGTTCATTCTGCGCTTGGAAGAAATTAGCTTTTTGTCTTGGTTCTTTTGTTCTGCCCTTATAATGTCGCTCATACAACTGACAATTTTCTTATTATGTTCATACTGGGGAAATGTACAATGGTGCTAAAAAGTTGGGGCAACATTAGATGTTGAAAAAAATATATTAGTGGATGGCTCTTGGGAAGACCCTGGAGTGTTTTATTTAGTTTTGTTTTTCTTTCATATCAGTCAATCATTTCTCCTGCCCCTATCATCCTAGTAAAGTAATTTAAATTGCCAACTTGATTAGCATACCATTTCCCTAAATGTAGAATAAGAAGTGAAATTTGTATCACAGATTCCTCAGGGGAACACTTGTTAGATACCTCCATCCTTAAATAGTTTCTTGGAGTATACCCTGAAGACAACCCAGATGTAGTTCCTAGAGAGGATGAAACTCTCTGTGGGGTCTGAGCAATGTGGGCTCTGAGACTCAACCTTTTGTTCCCTTCTCCCTACTATTTATTTATGGCCCTTCCAAAGAGCTACCTTCCAAAGAGCTATCTCTTGCAAAGGCTAGTGTGAACCTTAAGCCATATGCTGCAAAGCAAAAACAACCTTTATTGGTCAATTGCAATACTGTAATCAGAGTCCTTCACCCACGGTGTCTAGGTCAGTGGTTCTAATCTTTTTAGCTTCAAGGCACCCCCCAAATCTTTTCTGAATGTTGTAGCATCACAGTTGAGAATCACTGGACTAAAATCTTAATTCAGAAAATAATTTTAGGGGGCTGCCTTGAGGCTAAAAGGGTTGAGAATCACTGATCTAGTTGGTGTTAGATAAAAGCTATGGTGGGGGGGAAGGTCCTAAACCTCTTGCCAGCCTTGGAAGCATTGGAGCAGTGGATGGAATGAGCCATCTGCATGTGTGACTGTCCACAGAAGAGTGCACTGCTGGGTGCATGTGGACACCCACACAGGGGCTGCCTGGGGATGGGGGAAGGGCAAAGAAGGGCAGGAATAGCAGTCCCCAAAGATGAAAATACAGGCACTACTCGGGTAGCTGGGGCAGGTGCAGGGTGCTAGATGGGAAAGGAGTATTTACATTCTCACCCAGGGGACAGGTGGTGCATCATGCTTAACAGGATTTCACAGTCCCCAGGGTGCTGCACATCCTGGTTGAGAACCACTGGCCTAAATTAAGTCACCTAACAGGTTAAACAATCCTAGTTGTTCTCTCTTAGGCTTTTGTAATCCTGCCTTTCTCTCAGTCCCCTTTTCTGTGCATCTCTTCTTTTTCAAGAGGGTCTCTTTTCACTCTCTAAAGTGCCTCTCTGGCACCAGAAGCATCAGGGAGTCTCTTCAGGTGCTGTCCTACAGTCTACTTGATGTGTCAACATAGGCAAATTACCTTGTTGCTTAATAGCTCTTTACCAACTAATAGAGCACTTACTCTTATTTCCACAGGTCTGGTTCTAAACAATTAAACCCTTCTTTCTCTATGTACAAATCAGTTAGGGAAACTGAGGCATGCATCTTTACCATAATATGAATATCTTCAAGCCAGAAGTATTATATCAAAACCATAGACAGCCTACACACATTCAGATGATGTGGAAGAATTTCCATGCATTTTTTCTGGTAGAAAAACAACTGGAGGTGCCTGAGCAGACATTCATTTAATGAGCCCCTGAAGAACAGAGTTTGCAAAGCTGATGCTGTGCACTTACAGGAGAGGGAAATGGGGGAGCTGCTTTGTGAACACATCTTGGCATGCTCTACATGTTTCCTCAACCATCCTGGAGACAGAATGGTGGCAGTGCACAGGGCACCCCCATTTGGCTGACCCAGATTGCTCAGAGTCAGCCGGTCTCCCTGCAGCACAATGTGGGGATTGTGAAAGGGGCATGTTTGCTCTCAGCTTGGCTAGAACTTAGAGTCCAGTGAGAAAAGTATTGGCTGCATCCACATGAGCAGTGATGTTTGTTTGTCTGGGGACAAGTAGCAGTGGCACACCTTGTGCTCCTGCTAGTTGTCCTCAGGGAACACCTGTGCCACTTGCTCTCTGGCATGTGGCAGATTACCCCAGGTGGGGTATGGGAGACTGGCCCCAGAAGCCTTACCTGGGGTCCTGGGGGTTTCCTGGGGCTGCAGGAGTGGTGATCCTGATGCTCAAAACCTGGCTGGTAGCCAGAGTATGGCTCCAGCCTGCCAGGCTTCAATTTTGAGTGGCACACAGTGCCCCTGCATGTGCTCCTATGGCTGTTTTTTGGATTTTGTTGGGGGTTTTTTGACCCCGGATGTTGTAGCATCACAGCTGAGAATCACTGAACTAAAATCTTAATTCAGAAAGTTCTCTAAGTAATACACAAACCAGTTAGAAGGCCCCCTTCAGTCCCCACATTTTGTGGGGTGAAGTGGTGGAGGATTGTGGAATTCCTTGGGGAGAAAAGCTTAAAGAGGAACTTTAGAATAGCTTTCCCAATAAGCTCTCCTACGTCTCTCTCTTCCTCTGCCTCCCCCCATTTAATGAAACTCCTAAGTAATGCAGCTGGTTTAGAGTTATAAGCCAAAAGGTTTGTGTTTTTATTTGCATTGTTTGCTTTTATAAATTTTGGCAACCACTATGTCTCAGGCTGCCAAGCTTCATAGGAAAACACCACACTACTCCTCCCCCTCTGGCTAATATAGTTTCAGAGAAGACTTCACTGCTTGCTTTCTTAGAAGGTAAGTTGGGAACATTAACATAGCTCTAAGCTTGCTGTAGCTTTTTAAATTAAAGTTAAGACTTTGATGGTAGCTGACTTTCTTTCAAAAACTCAACTGATGAGTGGGATGGAAGACTCTTGGGAAAATATCTTATAGGCTTAGACTGCCTTTGCTGCTAAAGACTTTGGCAATTTCTTCAAAAAGTCATTATCTACAGGGAGGGAGGGGGTTTGCTGAAGAAGGAAAATTGCTTTAACCAGTTTTGAACCCACTTGAATATTGTAAGTTTGAAAGTTTGACTAATTTAAATATTGTTTTGTTCACTTTGCACTTAAAACATAAAGGAAAAAATCCAGGAGAGAGAACAGAAGAAGACAAAATATGCAAGAAAAGAAGCAGACAACAAGACAAACAAGCAACATGTTGAATGACTGCAAGCAATAGACAGATAGAATGGGATATATAAAAATTATGGTATTGAAATACTGAAAAATAAGTACATTTGAGCACACTTGGTTAGTCTAGTGGTTAGAGTATTCGCAAAGATCATTCTAGATAGGTTGTAGATTTTTTGTGACGCCTTAGGCAAGTTGCCTTATTTCATATTTTGCAAAATGGAGAAAGCACTATTTCCTTACATCAGCTTGCATATTGTGAGGATAAATGTAGTAACAATTTTGAGGCCCTCATATTCTATGCTAATACATTATATAATCTTATATGCAAGTCATACTTGAGTTTCATGCTTGAGACTCCCAGGCTCATATAATCTTAAACTATGAGAAAAGCTAATAAAAAATCCATCTTCCCTCTCCCCTGATTCTCAAAGTATCTTTGGTAAAATAGCTAGGGAGAAAGCTATGCAGTTTGATAAACTAACCCAATTATAGTGACAGCTTGCCTTGGATCTTTAATTCTTTTTCCACATTTTGAGCCATATGCAGAAGGCTGCAAACTTAAAGCGGTGCGTTAAACATTAGCCAATGCAGAGTTAAGACTTGAATTACCTTTGATTTCATAGTCAGATTGTTCTATTACGTTAGTTCTCTGCAAAAAGAAAAAATATCCTTTGTTTGTTAAAAGAATAAAAATTACCACAGGGGAGTTTTAACTCCATCTTTGTGAAGTAATTATCTTGAAAACTTTTGAATACATGTACCTACATGTGTGTAATTAAAGTATGGGACTCACTGACACACAATGTGGAATCTGATATTGTGAACAGATTTAAAAAGGCATTGGACAAATTCTTGGAGGAAAGGTGCAAGAGTAGCAATTGAATGTGGGAGTTAGAGGTACAGCATCTGAATCAGAACTTCCTAGACATTAAATGCTGGAGATGAAAGTGGGAGAGAAACAGGGGGAAACCATACCCATACCCTGTTCACTCTTCCTTTCAGCATCCATTCTCTGACAATGGGTGATACAGGATACTATGCATGGTGGACCTATTGTCTGATAATAAAAGGCAGTTCTTATGTTCTTATACAGTGAATCCCAAATATGACATACTTGGTCTTGTATATTTTAAAGTTTTTGCCAGTTTATGTGGCTAAATAAAGCCACTTTCAATGCATCAAAAAAAAAATGCTACTGGGGCCATGGAAAGATGAGTACGGATGTTGGGTTCCCCAGGGACAAATAGTAGAGGCACACCTTCAGCTGCAGCTACTTGTCTGCAGGGAATTCCCCATGCCACATGTACTTTGGCTTTTACCTGGGGTCCTGGGGCCTCCTGGGGCTGCGGCCGCAGCGATCTTTCTTTTCAGCAGCATGTGCTCCCTGAGTATGCACTGCTCTTTTGGGTTTTCTTTTTCCCCCATCGTTTTTTTTTTACCCCTGGATATCCAGTGTGCCCTTGCAGTATGGAGAACACCAGACTGTGCAGTATTTCCCATTGCAGACATGTTTGTGGTGTCACATACTGCATAACCGGGCTCATCTGGACATGCCCTTGGTGTGTAAAATATTTCTGTGTATAAATGTAGATAAGGAGTGGAAAATCTCAGTATAATTTCTAAATCAAGCTATATTTGAGGGGTTTTAGCTTACACACATATTAGATATCCATAGGCAATACTTGGGAGCCAAAAACATAGAATAAATACGGGTACTTTTAAACATGAATTTGTCAAATACAATTTTACTAATATTGAATAAACACAATGTCACATACATTTTTTGAGTTGAGCCAATCATGGAAAAAAAGGTTTGGGCAATTTAAAAGCAAGGAAGAATATAGAAAATAAAACCCAAGCAGCTGTTATAAAATTAGTAAACCTTTATAAGAAACCCTGATTTCAGATCCAACAAAAGTACAAGTTAGCTAGATCACAACGAGTTGCCAGTTTACACTGAACATTTCAGAACGATGAAGATTTATAATGTTATAATTATTAACATTCTCCCCACATTATCATATTCAAGTTGCATAAGAACAACTGTTTCACTTACAAAACTTCAGGTTAGGTAAAACATGACATTCTCAAATAAATTGTGCAGTTGGTATGGTACCCTGTAGTCATTCAGCGAAGAGTACCTGACTTTTTCAGTGTTTAAATTTGAAAGAATCCAAATAATATTCACATCCAACCTTGTTCTTTCAGCAGCTGTGCCAATGAGAAGTCTAAATGCAACTAATACAGATATACCATCTGTCCATTCCAAGAAAATAAAGACACTTTTATATCTGAATGGAAAAACAATTTAGTAATTAATAAGTTACTTTAAAAAATACTGAAACAGTAATTGGTATTTTAAATCATTTTCTTTCTCATGAGGTATTGTTAAGAGTTGTTTTGACATTCCATTTTAATCTAGCACAATTTTCTGTTCTCTGCTATGGTATTCTTCTGCCTATTTCCAGCCAGCTGTTCTGAGAGCCCTCATCTCAATGCATCTGGCAAGCAACATAGGAGCTGTAGGGCTAGCTTTTATGTTCAGGATGATGAGAGGGGTGAAGCACCACAAAAGCATTTATACCCTAAATCTTTCACTTTCATTGTAAAAAGTAGTTCACTCCTCATCCATGCTTTAACCCATTTTCAAAGGAGACAACTGGGGAAAATAAAAGTGATTGTTTGACATTTAAACAGACATTTTCCAATGAGACCATGTTCCTAGGGCACTCCCCTTCATTCGAGCTCTAACTTGGCTTTTGAATTTGTATGCTTCACAACTGGAAACACAATGGGTTTGGGTTATTGCTCGAATATAAGATAGCTTGCAAACATCTTTGCAGATCTAGCAGTAGCTGTTTCTTAGGCCTTGACCCTGTAAACAGTCGTCATCAGAAAAATAAAGGTAGTTATAAAACTGAGCATTGAGCTGAAGGTAATGCTTTTTCCTTACTTGCATTATGATAAGTAAACACACTGCAGTATGTTAAAACATGGTGGTGTTTTACCATGTCTGAACTGCTCTCTGGTAGCTATCTATGAGACTATTCTGATCCCTTGGTAAGTGAGAGCTACACATTGTAAAGAGAAGCTTCGAAAAGGATTGAGTTTCACAGTGCTACAATTTCTAATATTTCTTATTGTGGGTGAAGAAAGGGAGGTAGATTTAGAAATGAAATAGCCTGTTTTCTTTCCCCACACTGCATCACAGAAAGTTTCCCTTCCTTGCTTGCTTATTATGCTTATATGTGGAGCTCATAGGAAGGAAACATTGATTTTTCCAGACCTACATGAGAACCCTGTAATTATCTACAGAAGGCAATTTTATAATAATTTCTATAGAAACATGTTAATGCACATAAATTATTTTCAATTTTTTGTCAGACTCTTACTGAGCTATTTAGTCCTGTCTTAGCTTCCCACACACCAAAATTGCAATGATATAATTTTGTGACATAATTTTAACCTACTTTTACTTTGGTTAAATGTTTCTTCTCCAAGATGGCAAGTATTATTTTCATTTGACTATATCCCTAAAATTCAGTAAGGGTGGAAGAGGCAGGTGATATTTAAACTCTAAAGCATTGTTTTTAAGCAGAAGAGATAAGATTTCATTTGATTGGAGGGGGCAGTGCTCCAGGACACACAAACCCAGGACTAGGAGCAAAGAGGAAGCATGGAGAGGAGATCCTGAGTGAAATGTCTGCAGGGGAGGGACTGGTTAGCACCTAAGGAATCCCTGAGAACTGCAAGTAAAGTACAAGGGGGGCTTATAGCTGGCAGGAAAGCTAAGATCCGGTGTAGGGAGAGTTGTGTTAGCCATTAGGCTTGTGTTTATGCTCTTATTAAGACGGCCAGGTGTATCTACCAAGGAGCCCTGGAAGCTAGGGAGGGGAGTCTGGCAGGCACTCTGTAGCAGGCAGCCTAGCCAGGGGCAGGGACCCAGAGTGATTAAGCTGGTGTAATGCACTAGGCTAAAGCTAGGTGGGCTAAGGCCAGAGTCAGGCAGCCTAGCCTGGGGCCAGAGGTCCAGCAGCTGTGGGCTGGTGCAGGCTGAGGCTAGGAGAGCCAAGGCCAATGGTAGCAGTCTGGCATGGGGTCAGGGACCTGAGAGCAGAAAACTGGAGTAGCAGAAACAGCTCAGCCCTGGGCCAGAGATCCAGAAGGCTGAGAGCTGAGAGAGGGCTATAACCAGGCCCAGGGGCCCTGAGAAGAGAGGACTGAGACCAAAGCAGACTTCAGCTGAGAAGGCCAAAGTATGGAAAGGGATTAAGGCAACCCAGAGAACAGAAAGACCCTTGCAAGGGTCTGGGGCCGGGTGAGCTGACTAGAGTGCAAGTGGAAGCAGCCCAGCTGAGGGTTAGAGGCCCTGGGGGCTGAAGGCTTAGGCTATTGCAGTTTTATGAGGGCCAAGGGGCCAGAGAGCAGGATGCTGCAGCCACAGCAGGGTATGATGTGTCTCCAGTTTCCGCCCCCACATAGGCGATTGGTAGGGGGTGCATCTTAGGAGATCAAAGCCAAGCAGGCTTAAGCCAAGTGGGACTAAAGCCAGGAAAGGGGCAGAAGCCCAAGAAAAGTATAAGCCAAGCCAGGATCAGGGGCCATGGAGAAATGAACCTTGCCAGGGCCAGGAGCTTGACCAGCTAGGTGGATTTTGTTAATAGGGCTACCAAGGCCCATGGACAATTTTAAGAAACATCTATGAGGCATAGATCTGGCTGAAGGTGTGGAAGGAAGCTGTGACTAGAAAACTGGTGTCCTAGGAGCACAGATGGGGCTGTAGGACCCCACTTAACAGTTGAAGGGCAAGATTGAACTGAGTCCAGGAAGGATCCATGTGACAAAGAATAGAAGAGAGCTCATTCTGGGACCCTGGGGAAGCCTTCCTTTTTTGTAATCAAATTATTCCATCAAAGGTGTGGCAGGATAGAGAAAAGGGAGGGTACCCTGAAGGGATGGAGAAGGACAGGAGTCATGGTGGCCACCAAGGGGCATCATGGCTGCTCCTGACTTGGTCCTGTTACAGAAAGATTTATTCTCCTATGCTATCCTGGATGTGTGTGTCTATTCAGCCTCCTTTTGAAAATCAACAAAAAGAAAAAGAATATTCTACAAATTGTTTCAGTGTCCTATGGTTTTAACAGTTAGGAACATGTGCCTAATATTTGTTCTGAATCTGTTTTCCTGCAGGTTGAATCCATGGTCATATGTCCTATCTTCTGTGACAAGGGAAAACAATATTTCTCTAGTTTCTTTATTACAGCCTCTGAAATATTTTTAAATCAATCTCATTTCCTGTTGGTCTCCTTGTTTCCAAATTAGACATATCTAACTTTCCTCATAAGAACATAAGAGCTGCCATTACTGGATCAGACCATAGTTCCACCTTGCCCAGTATCCTACGTTATACAGTGGCAGAGAGTGGATGTGGAAATGGGGTATGATCAGGGGTTTTTCCACTGTCCCTCTCTCACTTGCTTCCTCCAGCATTCAAGTTCCAGGAAGTTCTGATTCAGAGGCTGCACCCCTAACTCCCATATTCAGTAGTGGGGTGCATGTGGCTTGTATTTCAGCTTGTGTATCATCTGTTGCATCTGACTGTTTGCAGGTCTAGTATTTCAATGCAAGAAAGAATCCCTTGTCAGGAATGACTGAAGTGTCGATGATTTGGATTTACTTTCATTCCAACTTTAACAGTAGTCTTAAGAACTTTTTAAAATTGGAAGAATTCAAGTGCATGCTAAAGTGTTTTATTGAAGTGATACTTAAAAAGAACTGTTAAAACAGTTGCAATTTGTGCTAAAGTAATTATCTCTCTAACTTTTATAGTTACAAAAGTTCATAGAGCTCTTTTAGAAAGAAATCACAAATAGCCATTTTATGCAAAACAAAAAAAAAAACTTACACAAATGTTACCATTTCAGATGTAAGCAGAAGATGAAAGACATTGCCACTTTTTGTTGGCAGTGCCAATAAACAGCAGATTTTGCTGTCTTGGATTTTTGTTTAGCCAAAGCTCATATATTCTTCTGTCTGTACTGATTCATCAGGAGGAGTGAATAACAGGGCTATTTCAATAAAAATCCAATATACAAAACAAATCACACTTACATAACTGCCTATATGCAAGCATCCCACAGTGCTGCACAATACTTGTCAAATTAAGTTCCATTTAATTAAAAGCTCAGTCAAACAGATCGGCATTTAGTTCAGTCAAAAAATAGCTATTTTGTGTCAATGTATTTGATATTAGGATGTAATGAAGATGAGGTGCATAGCTGCTAAATGGCTTAGTACTTGATGAGCTCAATCAGAACTTTTGTATTGGTAACAAACTAGTATTCTGTCTCATGGCCCAGGCAAATCAGCAGAGAGAATAAGATATTTTAAAACATAGAGATCAGTTGAAGACTATATAGTGCCATATTAGCAATAGGATTTTTGAAAAAGTACCATTCATGGTGTTTTTAAAATGTGCCTTAATTTAATCTCACCACATTTTGTGTATGATTTCTGTATTTTCTCATCACCTCAAGTATGTGTATATGTGTGTGTGTATACACACACGCACACATTTTTTATTACTACCCTGACTGCCCATCCTTTTTTATATTAATTTACATGATTTAAGAAGAAATACAGGGTTTTACTTTGCATCATATAAGAAAATAGAGTTATTTAAGGTTTTGTAGGGAAGCCATCCACTTTTCTGAAGCAGCCAGAGTGGTTAATACACCTATCCCTCCACTGAAGTAAAGTCCATAAAGGACCCTACACTAAGGGAATAGGTTAGGCGTGCTACTTTATGACTCCAATTCAGAACCAAAGGTGGATGCACAAGCTGTGCAGTTCAGCAATAGCTCAGAATTTAGGTAATTTGCCAGTGGTCTCCTTCAGAGTTTAGTTTCATTATTTCATTAATATATTAATAAATATGAATAATTGTTTGATGACCCATTGACTTTCAGGGTGAAAATCTACTCATCTTGTATAAAATGGCTTGTTTCTACTTTGAACAATTCTTTTGAAGTAATGGTATTGTTGTTATCTACTTTATCATTACTGTGCATGTTTTGATGAAGCTTGCAAACTTTTTCAAAATTATGCCATCCATTGCAAGTCTGGAATGTTTTCTCCAAGTTGTTTGGCTTGTATTTTTTGCCAGATCACATGCAACATTCTGTGCTAATTTTTGCAGCCTTTGACTTCAATCTTTGAGTGCCTTTCTGCCTAAGGTTTCTTTCCTTGTAGTATTTTAGATACCCTATGATGGTCACAGTGTTTGAGCACTGTCAGTTCTCCTGAAGTTTCAGTCTAAACTTATATAATCGGCTTTGGTAAATTTGAATGTCTTTGTCTGCAGTTTATTCTGGTCTTCCAGTTATCTCCATGTTGTCCCAGAACCTAATCACAATCCATTCTGTTATTAGAGGTTCAGACAACCTCCACAATTGCGAATTTGTCATTTCAGTCTTAGATTGGATGCAAACCTTTTCCATATTTCACCTTATTTATGTATGCTATTTGAAAAAATATTTCTCTTGGGGATTGGATGTAGGTGAATCAATGGAAGAATGACCCCAAACATTCCATCCAGAGTTGAAAGTGGTTGTCAGCCATCAGAGGGGGCACTGGCCCCATTAGGGGAGCACGTGTACCCCCATGCAGCCCTACCAGTCACCTATGTGGGGGGTGGAAACTGAAGACCTATCATTGACATCTCCTTGTCTCTCAGGTCCACGGCCTTAAGGTGTTTCAAGATATTCATGCTGTGGAAGTGACTAGGAGTGCCTTTCACAAAATCAGTCTGGTAACCCTTTGTTTCAGATTTAGTTCTGGCCACCACCATCCAGCCATTTGTGTAACTTTAAAGGTCCACTATTTAAATAAACTCTCTGTGAGGCTGCCCTTGAGGACTTTTCAGAAGTTGCAGTTGATGAAGAACATAGTGAGCTACCTTCTTATGGAGATGGGCCCCCAGGAGCATGTTACTGCAGTGCACAGATTTCCAATGGCTTTTTTGTCACAATTCATTATGCTGGTTTTGACTTTTAAGTCTTGAACTATCTGGGCCCTATATACCTAAAGGACTGCCTTCTCATGTTCCATCTCAGTCCCTAAGGTGACCAAAGAACTACCTCCTTCAAGTACCATTTGTATGGCAAGTTTGCTTGGGAAAACCATGTGGGAGGTCATTCTGAGTAGTAGTTCTCATTTCTGTAGTTCTTTTCCTCTTGTGTACCACCAGAGCCTGAACCTGAATAACTTCCAGAATCCCAGTAAGACTGCTATGTGGGGCCTTTTTAGGTTTATGAATCTGTATCTCATATATAATGAATATGAATAGTATATCATTTTTAAATGCAGTACTCCTCAGATTTCTGTAATATTTCATCACCTGTGCCCAAGTTAACTAAAAACTGTCCAAAACATGTTCTCTTTGAAAATCAGCTATTCTCAGAAATTAGATCACCATCTGACTTTTCCTATCAGTTTGCAACTATTGCTTGAGGACAGATAGAAGATTTGTTAATAGTTTATCTCCCTCTCTCTCTCTCTCTCTCTCTCATATGGTCTTCACATACCAACTTCCAAATCTATGAGCCACTGCCTGGTACTATTACTCAATGTGTAGATTCCATCTCCCCTGTTTGGGCATTTTTAAAGATTGCAGCTTTTGATTAAGGGCTGTGCTGTTTGTTAGACATCACATTCACACAGAGGGCTATCCAAGATGTTCATATTGTGAAGTGTTTTGGAGCATCCAGATCCCAGTCTGTGTGTCTTCTACATTTGGCTGTAATAATAAAGTTGGGACTGGTTGTGCTTTGAGCAGGGGGTTGACCAGATGACTTCCTGAGGTCCCTTCCAGCCCTAATTTTCTATGATTCTATTTCTAGAATGTGTCACCTCAGATATGGCTTTTATTTATTCCATTCTTCCATTCAAAGAATTTCTGTCATTTATTTCATGTCCAAGGCTAAACCTTACCTATATCACAGTATTTGGCTCTGTGTGTGACTGCTGAACAATGAAGAAAATATACCTGACTCCTTGAGGTCTCCGTCAGTTTGTAGCCTTGAATCTGGGGCATAATTTTGCCTAGCACAGCTGCTTGTTTTGGTCTGCCACTTCCTCAGCAAACAACTAGGCCTGACACAGGTGGCCAGAACCATCTAGCTGGGCTTAGCTACATGCCAACTCCCTGCTAGTGGAGTGGCCAGCCAGGGTCAGCTGATCCTTAACCGCTGACCAGGAAGAGGAAGTATCCCGGTAAAAGGTTTAATTTTTGAACACTGAAATTGGCCTCTTTAAGCAACTTTTTTTTCAAAATAAATATTAAATTAATTTACATAAATCTGTAAACAGAAATTTCCCTATGGCCTTTTCTCTTCCTTCCCAAACCATTATCGAGTTCTATTCTTAAGCTTCCATTTTTACATTACTTCAACTTTAAACATAGAAAAATAATAAACCTTAGTTCTAAAGAAAGGTAACACCAAAACAGTAAAAAGGAAAATGTATCAACCACTATAGATGTCATACTCTTCATATAACTTAAATTTTGTGGGCCTAGTCAATTAGAGACCAGCTGCTATTGGTGGGATTATGGAGGGTAATATTTTCAAAAGAAAAAATAATGAATGATACAAACCTGCTGAAATAGGCACAAAAAAACTATTTCCCAGCTGAATGGGAGGCTAATAGTTAAATCCCCACTTTATCTGGTCTAGACGGTACCTGGCAACAGCTTTGGTAGCAAATTCCTGGTTCCTTATATGCACAGACTTTAACACTATAGAATTTCGTCTCCATGGCAATGTCAGTGAGGATGGGGGGTGGCTCTGAGATTGAGTTATTTAGTTTGTATTTCATGAACTTTATGCATTAGTTTTTCATAGAGAGATTCAGAAAACTGTCAAACTACAAAATAGGAGAAATGAAAAAAAATAAGATTATTTAACCATAAAGGTTAAAGTTAGTGGTGAATGGCAGTTCAGACAAGACACAAATTAGAACATCTTTCTAAAAACATATTAATATTATTAAAATAATAAGGAGAGGAACCTAAATGTTTTGGTGGGATATAGACTACTATGGTTAGATTTATTAAAAAGTTTCTTTCTTTGTATTCTTGAGGCATATATCTATATATGCTCAGATTTTCCTGGTAATGATCTACAACACAGTACACCTGTGAAATTTCAAATAATAAAAGGCCCCTAGGAAAGTAAATGACTAACCTTCTGTTTTCCCCTCATTCATAACAGAGTAACAAGGAGATATGCAAAGGCATCAAATTAAAAACTGATAGAGGAATAGTGTTAAGTCAGTGTACAATTAAGGTGTATATACACAGACTCTGGAGTGTGGCAGTGCATTGTTGGTGCCTGCCACTTTAAGGGTTGAGCCAAGCAGCCATCAGGTGCTTGATGGCAGCAGCCATTTTAGATCCCTGGCTGCCTATATAAACAGAGCAGTTTGTTGTTGGTAGGGCAAACAGTAACATCACCTGGATGCAAGGTTTTATGCAACATCCTAGAGCTGTAGGGGATGGTTTGGAGGCTCCTGGTCCTGGGAATAACTTAAAACTGAGCTCTTCTGGGAGTGGGTGGCCTGGTGGGGCTTCCAGTGGCATGGGAGCCCCAGGAAATGCCAGGCCAGTTACCACTGAAAGGTAGTTAGGGGTACCTTAACCCCAGCCCTCACCTTTGGGTAGGTTACATTTACCATCTGATCCAGGGAAGGCCAGGTAAGCTTCAGGAAGTGCTTGAGCCAGGAATGGTGGACCCTGAGCACAAGCAGGAGGTGTAGACCCAACTGAGGGACTCAACTGGTCAATGCTGGAGCTAGGACTGGAAGGCTCAAAAGGGCCAGGGGCCCACTACAAGGGATGTCCATATTGAGCAAAGAAGCTCAGGGTCCTGACTGGCCTAAGACAGGGCCAGGGTTTGAAGAAAAGCCAAAGGTCCCAGGAAAGGGGCCACAACTAATTGGCAAAGGGTATGGTTAAGTTGACTGCCTGAGATGCCATCTGCGAGGCTTGGACCAGGGTGTGGGGGTGGAACAGAGCCATGGATATCCCCGCCCCCCACCACCATGGCAGGGGGGCAGATTAGATGATCTACTCAGGTCCCTTCTGACCCTAGAAACTATGAAACTATGATCAGGGGGCAGCAGGGCAGGCCCTACTAGGACAGACTACAGGACCTGAACCTGTTCAGCCTCCACAAGAGAAGGCTGAGGGGGGGATCTAGTGGCCTGTTACAAACTAGTCAGAGGGAACCAGCAGGCACTGGGGAAGTCCTTGTTCCCCTGAGCATTGCCAGAAGTGACCAGGAATAACGGTCACAAGCTGGCAGAGGGTAGTTTTAGGCTAGATATCAGGAGGCACTACTTCCTGGTCAGGGCAGCTAGGATCTGGAACCTTACTTCCAAGAGGGTTGGTGCTGGTTCCTACCTTGGGGGTCTTTAAGACAAGGCTAGATGTATACCTTGCTGGGGTCATTTGACCCCACTACTCTTTCCTGCCATGGCAGAGGGTCAGACTAAATGATCTACTCAGGTCCCTTCCGACCCTAGAAACTATGAAACTGTGAAAAAGGAAGCTTACAAAAAGTAGAAATTTGGACAAGCTGCTAGGGAGGAGTGTAAGAGTACTGCTCAGGTATGCAAGGATGAAATCAAGAACGCCAAAGTGCAGTTGGAGTTGCAGCTAGCAAGGGATGTACAAGGCAAAAAGAAGGGTTTCTCCAATTATGTCAGCAACAAGAGGAAGAGCAGGGAAAATGTGAATGGGGAGGAAACCTAGTGACAGATGCCTTTATAGGCAAGGTCAATTTCCAGATTACTGTACCTGGAGGCACAGTTTGGTGGGAAGGTGAGCAGGACAAAAGAACAGGTTAGAGACTATTTAGAAAAGCCGGTGTACAAGTCCATGGGGTGGACAGGATTCACCTGAGGGTGCTATGGGAAGTGGCTGCTGTGATTGCAAAGCCTCTGGCTATCATCTTTGAAAAGTCATGGAATTGGGAGAGGTGATGGATGATTGAAAAGAACAAATATAGTGCCCATCTTAAGAAAGGGAAGAAGGAGCATCTAAGGAACTACAGACTGGTCAGCCTCACCTCAGGCCTAGGAAAAATCATGGAGCAGGCCCTCAAGGAATGCATTTCTAAACAGTTGGAGGATAAAGTGATTAGGAACAGTCATCATGAATTCATCAAGGGTAAGTCATGCATGACCTAACTGATTGTTTTCTGTGATGAGATGACTGGCTTTATGAATGCAGGAAGAGCAGTTGACATGATATCCCTTGACTGTAGCAAAACTTTTGATATAGTTTCCCACAATGTTCTGACAAGCAAGTTAAGGTAATACAGGTTAGATGAATGGATTGTCAGTTTCAGAGGGTAGTAATCAATGACTCGATATCTAGTTGGCAGGCAGTATCAAGAAAAGTGCCCCAGGGGTTGGTCCTGGGGCCAGTTTTGTTTAATATCTTCATCAACAACCTGGAATATGGCACAGAGTGCACCCTCAGCAAGTTTGCAAATGACACCAATCTGGGAGGAGTAGTAAATACTCTGTAAGGTAGGTCTAGGACTCAGGGGGACCTCAACAAATTGGAGGATTGGACCAAAAGAAATGTCATGAGGTTCAATACGGACAAGTGTAAAGTCCTCCACTTAGGATGGAACAATACAATGCACCAGTACGGGCCGGAGACTGACTGGCTAAGCAGCAGCTCTGCAGAAAAAGACCTGGGGACTGCAGTGGACAATAAGCTGAAAATGAGCCAACAAAATGAGTCTTGTTACAAAGAAGCCTAACAGCATACTGCGTTGCATTAACAGGAGCATTGCTAGCAGATCAAAGGAAAAGGAAATGATCCTTCCCCTCTATTTGGCATTGGTGAGGACACATCTGGAATACTATGTCCATTTTTTAGGCCCCCCACAACAGAATGGATGTGGACAACTTAGAGACAGTCCAGCAGAGAGCAACAAAAATCATTAAGGGGCTGGGGCACATGTTTTCTAAGGGGAGACTGAGGAAACTTGGTTTATTTAGTCTGGAGAAGAGAAGACTGAGAAGGAATCTTCAAATACCTGAAGATGTAACAAGAAGCCCCCTTTTTGCCTGCCCCAGTACAATAACTCTCCACTCCCCTACACATAGCAAAGGCTTCTTGCCTGCCCTGCCAGCCCCTCCTTGGGGTATTTTTCTTTCTTCTACCTTTTCTTCCTTCCTCCCTTCTCTTTTTTATTTTCACTATAAGGATAAGGACATGGAGTTATTTATGTATTCTATAAAATTGATGCTTTATGAAATCATATTTGATAAGGGCTTATATGGATATAGTATGGTATTGTACATTTGTATTTTTCTCCTCATTGCATTTGGTATTCTACCTATTGTATGTGAAATAGCATTTCAGCTTTTATATTTTGTATTTTATGCTTTCAACCTTGTCACAAATCTATTTTATTTTGAGAAGTAAGCTGTACCCTGTAACAGTAGTAGCAAGGGTAGGAATTGAACTACTGTCTCTATGTATTGGGCAGATCTCTGTATGAATGGAAGTGAGTGAGCAAGTGCATAATGACAGTAGCTAGCTACAATAATGAGTTAATGAGCAAGGTTTAACACCTAGGAAGCCACAGACTAACAAGAGGAAAGGATCAACAGAGTTGGGAATTCCCTGAAACGTCATTGTTAAAGGAACAGAAGCCCCAGTTTGAGTTAATCAATGCCAGAGACCGGCTATTGGAACCAAATCCCTCCTGATGAGCTACTTTCAGAGCCAGACACTTGGAACTGCACATACCAGCAAACATGATCCCTGGAAGCTTACAGCTGTCCCACTGCAGCTGCCTAGCTCCAGCACCCTTGATTGGGTGAATATGAAAACTTTGGGGGAGCACAGAAGTCTGCCAGAGGAGGATAAGAGGCAGGGAACAGTGACCCTTGGTGGCACCCTCTTGACCTGTCCAGCACTCTACCTGTCCAGCCAGAAGGACCAGCCTTCTGGAAACAACACTGCTTGGAGGAAACCTCAACTGGCCATCATGGCAGACTAGACTGTTCTCAGTGGTGGTCAATGACAGATCAAGGAGCATTGATCTTAAGTTGCAGCAAGGGAAGTTTACATTAGATATTAAGGAAAAAAAACATTCTCACAAGAAGTGTAATAAAGCACAGAACGGGCTATCCAGGGAGTCTGTGAAATCTCCACCCTTGGAGTTCTTTAGACCTGGCTAGACAAAGCCTTGGATGGGATGATGTAGTTGGGGGCAGTCCATCTTTGAGCAGGAGGTTTGATTAGATGACCTCTTGAGATCCCTTTTGTTGACACTGGATTTGGACCCAGCACCTATACCTTTGTTTCGGGCAGGCACAACCCTCAGACCGACCACAACACCTGCCAGTTGATAATAGGCAAATTTATTGATTACAGAGTGTTAACAAAAAAATCAACAATACGAACAATCAAACAGTTCTATATCTACCAATCCTAGGGCTGTCAGAGTCAAAATACATCTGGTCAGGATGCAGGTTCCACTCTGAGGCTCTCTCTCTTAGGTGTCAGCAGTCTGGAGGTGGGATGCCGAGGCCCACAGCCCCCCTCCAGTGGGGTGGATGAGATATAATGCATATATCTATACCTATAAGGTAATTCCCCCAAAACAGCATTTAAATACCTTTTCAAAGCCAACACATTTCAACCCCAATTTTCTATGATTCTATGACTCTACAGTAAGATATTGAACTGTATTCTTGTTATAAACCCTTTTTGTTCATTATAAAACATTAATGAGACCCAATGTGGAGATCAGGTTAAGCATAGATGTTTGTCTACAGTTGTATTCTTAGGCTTTCTTTTAAGCATATGGTCATGTTGTTTGCCTGAGGGTAAATCATTGGACATTCAGTCCTTTTAATTGGTCATTTCTCTTATGCCCATCTCACACATTTGAGGCATGATGGGATGCTGCAAAGTGCAAAAAACATAAAATAGACTTTAAAAGAGCCTCAAAATTCTTTCTAGATGCCTGTGTGGAGAGAAAAATTGTCCTCTGTTTTTCTCCATTTTTGGTTCTTTCCATCAATTCATAATATACTTAGGATCCAATAGTGAAGATGACTAGAGATTCGTTTTCATTGGATTACAAAAGATCAAAAGCAATTTCCATTAATTTTTAATGCTCCTAGCAATTTCTTATGTAGTCTCTGTTCCTTTTATTCACTCTTTATATTAAACATGTTTTGATTTTTTTATAAATTTTCTAACTTTCTAGAAAACTATAGTATTTTTCCTGATTAATGCTACTAAAGAAATCTTAACAGATTCCATTTCAAAGGTGAACCCCCTTTGAGAAATACTCAGGAATTGTGATATCTTTTGTGAATCTTTGAAAGATATCTCCATCTCATAACCATCTTTTTATGCCATAGCAAGGAGATAGGTTCCCACACAGTAGAGAGCTAGCAACTGCTATTCAGGAAGGAAAATTCTAAGTATCCTAATGCTCTAAATTGATAACAGAGGCCACATCTACACAAGATGCTACTGCTGGGGGGCACTAACCATGACATGACGCTACTGCACAGTAGTAACAAGCTACTGTACAGTCCTTCATTGCTACAGTGCAGTAGCATCAGAAAAAGGCTGTACAGGGACATTACCGCACAGTTGTGCAGTCATTTTAGTACTTGGTTATGCATCACCACTCATGTAGATATGGCCAGAGGAGGCAGAAGCATGTCTGCCTTGAAAGAACTGTTCCCTAAAACTGCTGCCCCCATGAGTAGAAGACCTTTAGATTAGGGATTAGAGAAGTGATTCTCAAACATGGTTCCATGGCACCCTGGGATACCTTGGGATTCTTTCAAGGGTGCTGTGGGGTGCCATTCACTGTTAGTATTGTTTATGTGTACAAACACAATTCACAAGGTAAACCGAAAGATTTCAAATAGGAATTCATGGTGTTAAAAGGCCTTGGGTGCCTATACATGTTATCTGATACAGTCAAATTAAAACACATTGGAGCAGACTTGATAAATCAATTAATCCAGTGTGCTGTAGTCTCATGTATATTCAGCATCCTGCATTTCAAAATGGTCATGGGGGTGCTGTAACTAAAACTTGAACTTTACTTAAAACACCCCCATGGCCATTTTGGGACACTGAATAAACGTCACACTGCCACACTTTAACACAGCTGTCCAGGAGCCATCTTAATTAAAATGTCTCACCCCCACCCCAGAGCACGTGTATAGACACCCTTTCTGATCTCTTGTGGCCTTTCTGAGTTCTTAACAACATAAAAATTACTCTATTATTTTTCTGTAGTCAAAAGCAAGTGAAAACTATGAGCTGGCATTTTCTGAGGGGTGTGCCTCAAGTGTCATAATGGGTGACTTGAATCTAAAAAGGTTGAGAACCACTGAATTACAGGCTTAGTTTCTGTGAAATCTATTTTTTTTCCTTTTCAAATCTTCCACTTTTTGGGTAAAATGCAGGAAAAAGCTAACGTGGATAAAAATCAGAGATATTCCTCTAAGTCCACAGGAATTCTAGGAGACAATTAATAATGGACCTTGAACCCATTTTCTTTAGACACCTTTTTAAATATATGTATGTCCCTCTATCACAAATGGTTGGTTGGTACTCATATGCAATGTCCTTTACATAGAACTTGATACCTCAGCATATAAGTTTCCTTTATCATTTTCCAAACTCATTAATAAAAACTGATTTTTCTAATCCTTTTCCCAGCAAGATCTATGGTTCTATAGTTATTCTATGCTAGAACAGAAAAGCCTATAGTTCTCAGTTAAGTTTGTCAGGCAGTTTTCAGAAAGTATATCAGCTCTATCTATTTTTTATTGTATTTGGGTTAATTTATAGCTTGTGATTCACATCATAAAAGAACTGCAGAATCACTATGATTGTCATATCAATGTCAGCAGCAAGAAGCAGCGTTGCTCTGTGTATTGGCTGTGTGCAGCAGTAACAATTAGACATTTTCTATTTAAAAAGCAAAGAAAGTGTATCATCAAATGATCAGTTTAAAACCTGCCAACAGCCAGACAGGATACCTGCTATTTGATATTAAATTAATTTAAATCAAAGTGTTCCCAGAGTCAGTACCTGTCAAATTTTCATCTTGACATGATCTGATTTTAACATAACAATGGAAGAGTCTGGCCTAGTAGGGGATTAAAGTGAGAATTAATTTATGAACTGCTGGGCAGGAAGAGACAGAGGAAGAAGTGGACAAAAAATAAAACCTTAAAAACAGGTGATTTTTTGTGGTCCTAGTTATATATTGTACCAGGATATAACTCTGTCCTGTATCTGTAACAATTTTGTTTCCAGTTTCTGCTTAAGCCACTTCAGAATTTAAGTTCTAAAAGCAGTTAAAAGCAGACAGTGTTCTTTGGGTGAATCTGATAGCTTTTATTAGACCAACTTAAATAGTTGGAAAAAAAAAATAAGGAAGCTATCGGGTTCAAAATCCCTTTGTCAGGCTGAGGAAGTTTCAGCAGTTGTTGTGTGGTTTTCCTGGATGGAATGAAAAGTAAAGAAACCAGAGGTTGGGCTGGTATGTTTACAAGAGAGGCAGTCAGTGAAAATGTAGATCGAGCAGTCAATGGGTGAGAGACAGGCTGGGTTGGGGGAAGAGAAGGGAAATGAATAGTGGAGAGGTAGCTGGGGAGTCAGATGTCAGGCAGGTTATAATGTGTCATAAATCCAATGTCTATATTTAGTCCATGATTTTTAGTATCCAGGAAGTTGATGAAAAGGGATTAAACAAATTCATTGACAACATATCCATTAATAGCTAGGAAACCAAATAATAATAGATGTATCCTCTGCCATCTCTAAACTCATGATGGTGGGTGACAGGGAGGGTAGTGCAAGGGATAGATCACTCTAGATATACAGAGAGAGAATACAAGAGTAGAGGACCATTGGTCTGACCCAGTATAATACTTCTTGCATTCTTATGTAAGCAATTTTAGTTGTATAAAAACTACTGAATTCCATGAAGCAAAATGTAAAGCAGGGCCTGATTTTGCCAGCCATATTGATTTGCTTTTATTGGAACTACTTCTGAACAAGAAACCGTTATGAAAGAATTACGTAGCTAGATTGTGCTCTAAAAATAATTTTAAGCACATGCAGTACTACCGTGTGACATACAGGTATTATAAACTATAGAAAACAACTGATTCTTTGATACTAAAAGAATGAGACAGGTTGGGCTCGACTATTGTTTTCAATATAATGTTGGGAAAGCCATACCACAAGAAGAAAATATTTAAACAGAAGTTTAAACATTAATGTAGTCAGTATTGCACCAATATATGCCTTTACTTTACTAAAAAAAATTTTTTGAGAAGAGCTCTTTCTTTGTTTGCAGCAGTTAGTGAGTCTTTACAAATATTGCCAAATTCTGCCCTAGGGCATACTCATGCAACTTCTTAGATGTTAATTTTAAATGTTAATTTTTTAAAAATACAGTTTTGTAATTGTTTTTCATTGGCCTCAAGTGATTGTCGAATTGCTTCCAATTTTCAAAAATGTTCTTAAAGAAAAACAATTTTGGGGCAATTTTGCATGTGTTTAAGGTAAGGGATTAGAATATGTTTATTAACAACTCTTTAAAAGCAAGCAGGCAAACAAAGCAGCTGTACCCACTTTTTGGAAGCCAAATATGTGCACCTGATTATCTGTCACTATAATGGTTATCTTAAATTTTAAACCAAAAGATTTCAGTTTTAAGACCTGAAACTAAATTGACATTGAGTTGAAATTGGCAGATCCTCTTGAAGCTTTCAAGGAGTGGTTTGTTTTTCCTTTCCTCTAGTTTCAGAAAAACAGATTTAATTTCCCCTAAATATGGCATTAAACAACAACCAAAAAAAATTGGACAAACAACAACAATAAGACTGGGTACAGAGATTACATTTTTACCAATATAAGTGATTGGAAACCAGTCTATACCCAGAACAGAAGTTTCACTCACGTAGACTGATTTAAAAATGGCAGAACCTGGGCTAAGGTTTGCCCCTCTCCTGCAAGGGCAAATCCATGTTCTGTTTGTTACTGATCTAAACTATGCTGCTTACATAAAACCATGTAATTTAGATTGTTTCTGCCTGAGGCTTCTTTGAATGTCTGTACCTAGCCTAAAAAAGCCACTCTGTCTGACTGGATGGTTACCTTCACTAATGTTAAAGTTCGAGAACATCAGTTGTGCTTTTCTCTCTTCTATGTAACACTTTCATCAGGTTATTTCATCTATATGGAACATTAGAATTTCAGCACAATAACTGACTACCAGGCATTCTTTTTGATTAATTGCAAAGAGGTCCTACTGGCAGGCTCTTTACTTGGAAATTATGTCACACAGGAAATCCATACCAAAAGAACTACAGCAGTACAGCTACAACTGTGATGGAGAACCTAATTCTATATGCAGATGGAGAAACATGACCATTCCCAGTACTGCCAATTATAGATTATATTTCTATATGTACATGTGCATGAAGGAACACACATACTTGTATATATATACTTGTATATATGTTTTTATATATATATATATATATATATATATATATATATATATATATATATAAAATTAATCTTGTTTTGTTTCATGTTAAAAAGGGGGGTGGGGAGGCATTGAATGTGTTTGACAGTTATTGAGTTATAAAATAAATTGTACCTTTTTTTCCTAGAGTATCACTCTGCAATTTAGTAGCTAGGAACCATCTATGGGACTAACCAAACAGAATTTGTTTTCCCTGATGCAAACCTTATCACAGTCATCCCTACCAGATCTTCCAGATGAAAACTTGCACTGCACAACAATTGAGTTACTCTATAGAAAAAAAAGCTAGAGCTGGTGCAGGATTAAGCTACTTGTTTACCAAGTTGATCTGTCCCTAGAGAACTTATTAAACATGTTCTTCAAAGTCTATAAAAGATGCTGGTTAATTTTGGTTTTGACCTATGAAAGCTTAAATGGCTGTAGTCTTTTCTGTCTAGCATTCAAGCCGTCTTCATGTTCACCATTGCAGCTGATGAGATGAGCTGGAACACTTTGGCTAAGTGATATGCTGTATCTGAGGCTAAATCCTGACCTCGCAAACTTCAGCATAGCTCCACTGATGTCGAAGGAACTATTCTGATATACACCCTTACGAACCAGTAGCTAGAATCTGGTAGCAAGTTGATCTCAGCATATGGGACTTTTCAGCTGTGCAAATTGCTTCAGTTTTAGATTTACTGAAGTCCAGCTGGACTCTCCTTCAGGGTGCATTATAAAGATTATTTGTTTTCACATGCATTTGCTTGTGGGGATTGTAGGAGAAATAAGTTTGGTCTCTCTTGGGATCAAGTTAGAGCTGACAATGCTCAGCATATTGTATATTATGTTTACAAATTATGTAAATGAATCCAAATAATGTTTTTGATCAAACTATACATAATTTTCTTGCAGTTGTTTTACAAATACCATTTGTGAGCAAATAGAAATAGAAATTGCTTTTTCTAAATGCAAGTGGGAAATGCAACATTGTGGCAGACACAACACTGTAGTGACCTGTGTATCCCACTTCAGTGAGTTTGCTTTGTATTCACAGCTAAACTTAAATGTAAAGGCATTGTTTTACTTCAGTTAGTGAACCAGCAAAGGTCTTTCTAAAGCTGGGGGCAAAACAAAGATGGGAATGGGAGAAGGAAGACCAAGGGATTAATTCTGACATCTATGCTAGGTGGCAAAACAAGTGTAATTAACAGAAAGAAGGGCCTGATCTGCATTTCACACTCATTATATACTACAGTTATTTTTAATTGGCATTACCCCTAGTTTATACCACTGTAGTTGAGATTAGAGTCAGCTTTGTACTACATAGCTTGCAAGTGCTCTCACTCTCTGTTGTCTCCTCCTTATGTTCCTGGTGAGCTATCCAGTCCCTGACTGTAGTCAGTAATTGTACATCCCTGTAATATTTTCAAAACCAATAAAACTGTTTCATCACTAATTTCAGACAAAACATTTGAGACAAACATTTGCTTGAACATGTTGACTCCGTATCTGAAAACCAAATTAGCTGTAGCTTGACCCAATCATCATAAACAAAGCTTTATAAAAGGAAGGCATTTATAAAAATTGTGTAGAAGTAGCTGACAAAATCTAGGACAGAATCCAATACTCTGTCCTCATAGCAGAACTCCACGTCACATTACAGGATCTTATCCACTGTCTGTTGAAGTCAGTGGAGATTTTTATTCATTTCACAGTGTGTGAAGTGCTTAGTGATGACATGATACCATCTATCTTGTGGAAAGATTTTATATTGTTGCCCATTATCACAGTATCTAAGTGCATAATATAGTAAACCCAATGCAACCATGCAGTGGCAATGCTAATTAAAAATGCAAAGCAGTGAGTTGGTGTTATCAAAAGCTTGATAAATGATCGAGTGGCAATTTCTTCAAAGATAATTCATTTTTTCTAATTAGCTACCTCCAGATTTTAATTATAAATGTAGTGTCTGCTTTTGGAAGGGTAAAAAATTGAAGAGTATAATACTGTAATTTGATTTACTACTATGCTCTGTCTAATTATACTGCATATATATTAATATATCTGCATATGAGTATTGCAGCTGGATCATCACACTTCTGACCTGCTTATTAGGTCAAAATTTACAGATTTTTTATGAGTAATTTGAGTGAATTCACTTTCCAGTTCAGGTTGAGAGAGGAGCTATACAAAAACAATACCATTCTTTCAGTTCCAGCAGACATTTTAAACATTTTTTGTGGGATGGGGAGGGAGGGAGAGAAATCCCTTTATGTTTACAAACAGTGCTTACATAGTCATGAGTATTACTTGGAGTAAAAGGTGAGCAGGTTTTGACTTCCTGTCCTAGAACATGTCCTTGTTATCCGATTCTGCTTAAGCGCTGACAAAACTAATCAAATTCAAATTTGAATGAAGGGGGAAATATAATCATTAGATTGATTATTGCTACAATAGATGCTACTAGAGCTGACTGAATGTTTTGAACAAAAAATTAGAGAAACTTCTTTTTTCATGTTTTCGAAGAAACTTAGAAATGGGGGATAGAGGGAAGGAGGAGGTTTTGTTTTCCATTGATTTTTCTACTGTTTCTTGCTCACCTCAACCTTCCTCCTACATCAGGCTTCCAAACAGGAAAAAGGCAAAGGGACAAAGGGAAGCAAAATAACAATTAAGGGTTGGGAGGGAGGGGAAAGAGTGATTAACAAATATGTGAAAACATGTTGTAAAACTTGTCCTGTATGATATAAACATATTTATCTTTTTTTCTTGCTCCCCTTGCTTTTTATTTTATCATTTTCCATAAATTGTCTAGTTTACTAAGGAAATGGCATGGAATATGTGAAATGCATCTAAGGTTCTGGTTGTTAAAACTGAGTGTCGTAATTTCACACTTTGTGCATGTGTTGTAGGTGCAAGTCAAATCCATATTTATTCCTATTGACAAAAGTGTTTATAAGGTTAAATGAAGGTAGAACTTAACAAATAGGAGTATATAGCTGAGATGCACTGTTAAGGATGAAGTTTATGATGGTCAACTACAGTCAGAACTGAAGCTACGTTGTGCTAGTTAATGTATAAACAGTCCCTATAACTTTATTTTTCACTGAGGACTGTACCTTGATTTGACACTAAATCAGCATAAAACAGAAGAGAATCAAGAAGTTAACACAGGAAGAGGGTAAATGAACAACAACAACATGGGGTATGAAGTTGCTCTTCAGATGAGACTGTGTGTAGGAGCAACATAAGAAATAATGGCCTCAAATAGAAAAGGAAGTTCCAGAAGAAGAGACTGTGTCAAGTCTTATCTTTGGGAGCTTCACTTAAGTATTATCTATATATTGTCTGGTTAAATGGAAAAAAAAGTTGTTTCTCATTTTACATACGTATACATATTCTGGAAATAATTCTTTACATAATAAAACAACTACAAATGAGAAATGTATTATTATAAATTATCTCTTTTGTTACCCGTTAGGTGGGAAACACATTAATATCTTTCAAACTGAGCAGCATAATTATTTGATGAAGCCAATCTCCATTACTTATCTCATCCTCTAATTATAATGTATTCATTTTGCCAGTGATTATGGAGGAATTAGTTTATCCAAGCAAGAAATCAATAATTCAAACCAATAATTAAATTTCATGAGAGAGTTCCATATTCAGGTGGTGGACGAGCAGTTAGTGACTTGCTGGCTTTATTTAATATCTCTTTCCAGGCATGGTGCACCTTCCAGAAGTTTACAAACAGAGGCAGAGAACAAAGTGTGTTGAGGGTGAGAAAGGAAGGAGTTTGAAAGAAGATTAAGAGGGGATGTATTTTTTAGGAAAGCCATAGCATAGTTTTGTTAAGAAAACTGGAGCAAATCAATTTAGCAGCACCAAGAGTGGTAGTTTAGGAGTCATCAGCAGTTTTAACTCTTCCATTTGGTATACTCTTCCCAGTGACCCTGTATGTCAGGTTCACTATGAAGGGTATATGATGCAATTTTTGTCCTCAAGACTGAAAGGAAAAGATTTGCAAATGTAAAAGCCCACAGAGCAGCTGCCAAGCAAATAATACTAATAAAAAAACCTTCTTCCCTAAAATGGCATACATTACATTCGCATTTTAATCATGATTCATTTTTCTCAGAAGTGAGGAGAGACTGACATGAGTGAGAAAGGGGAAGAAGAATTGCAGTTATCTTTCCACTGAAGAAATTTGGTCTGCTGGTATGCTTTGATTTCCTGAATCTAGGACAAGGTATTCACAACTAGCAGGATGACATTGTCACAACTATGTGTAGTTTCCATTTAAGTCCAAAGGAGCTGTGTGGCCTAGGTAAGTTTAGATATTTATCCAAAACAGAAATGTGGCTCTTGGATTCAGAATTTATAAAGACAGTTTAAATAAATTAAATATCCATTGGTTTTAATGAAGCTCACAAATCTAATTACATTTGAAAATATATGTTCTTCTTACGGGCATTAATGCCTTATTCCTAGGAATATCACTATGCATTTACAGTTAATAGTTTACATGCATATCACTACCAATGCATACTTCAGTAAGTTGTTGGAGTAGTTGTGGAACAGGATGTGCTTATACTTTATGAGGAATACATTAGGTAGAGAAGATAGTATATATACAGGTATAGTGTTTTTTAAAATAAAGGGAAGATCATTTAATTAATTTCATTCTGACAAGCTATTACACTGCCATTTGTGTTCCGTAAGTTTCTTATTCTTCAAAATGAAATATTTTTGGCTGCTTTAGCCAGGTTGCAAAGTTTGCAGTTAAGTCTGCAGTTTAGGTGGCTGCCAGAATAGAGCTGAGGCAAGCTGGTTGAAGCAGTGAACGCAATCATTGCATTAGCTCTGACGGCTAACACACAAAAGAGCAAAGACATACAGATAATGGTTTAAGAGGGTTGTTCAGTTTTATTAACCTAGTCTGGAATGAAAGTTCCTGTCAGAAAAGGAGAAGTTATGGCTACAGAACTGTATACTGAAATAATATATAATTTGCCTAAGTAATGTATTTTAACCTTCTTATCCCTATATGATATGCTTATCATGAGATGGAGTGCAAAAATAGTAATATGTATACATGAATAAAAATCTATTGATTATATAATTAATTTAATTCACAGTCCTATTTAAAATGCAAATGCATGCCAGCATTAAAAAATGGAGAAGGGCTTGTCCTCTTAAATTCTGACCTAAATTAAACAGACCTCTTCAAAGTCAAAGGACACTGGATGTTATAGTCAATTTAGGGTCTAATTTTGTAGAATAGGTTTGAATCTCAAAATTTGGACCAAAGCGTTTGACTCAGGACATTACATAAGACTAGAAGGATAATTGAGACTAGTACTGCTACACTAAATGAAATCATAAAATATGTTTCTTAATCTGTAACAATTCTATTCATTTTATTTATGTAGGAATTCAGTAGATGTTTGTAGATATTGCTATATAATACAGTGTAGTTTAGAAGAATGAGAACCTTTTATATAACATTTTAAAATAAAAGAAAAGAAAAATGCATTCCTATTTACTCTCTTTTCTAATAAAAAATGTATTCTGCTTTGGGCTTTTTTTCTCTTTATAAAGGTATGTTTATGCTGTCATACAATGCCCTCCTTTCCATTCGTTGTCCCTCCCCCCTCATTTTTTAATTAAAAAAATGTTTAAAAAACAGTCATTTGTAGCAGTAGCAGTGAACAGATGTGGCTGTGAAGTGTTAGACATAAAGGACCTATTCCATATCCCTTTAAAACCCACGGAACATTTACATTTGACTTTCCCAGGATTGATTCATGCCTAAAGGCAGATTTTAATTAACAGAAGGAATAGTTAAAGACAGTTTTCAATACAAAGATACTTGATTCCTAAAAAGTTAACTATAAAGAATAAAATTATATATTTTTCTTATGGCCACATGTCCTTGCAATTCCACTGGCCAACGAGAGCAATTTAGTATTTATTATTTAAGTCACATTTCTTACTTGAAGGTTTCAATGTACTGTACAAATGGGAGGAATAACATGATCCTCAGTTTCCACTTAGGGCAATGAAGCAACTTACCCAACATCAACTCAGTGGCAGAACTCAGAATAGATTTAAGTTCTGTTGTCCATCCAGATAAAATTGACAAAATGTAAGATGGCGCACAGGATAATCCACTGAGAGTAAAGAACTTTGATTGCTAGGTTGTGTTTATTCCACTGTTTCTTTCAAGTTGTTACTATTTAGTCATAGTATATTTCTATTGCATGAATGTTCACTTTGTCCTTTCGTCCATGAAAAATCTTTAAAATGGATATTGTAATCCATAAGTTTACATTTCACTGCATTCTCAGTTTAATGCAATATTTACCATACATGTCAGTCTTCATTCATGTATCTATGGAAACAATCTAGAATGATAATATCAGGATCCTTTAGCATTAAATGTTGATAGGAAGGATAAATCATATGGATAACTGTTAGAAAACTTCAGCTCTTAATTTTGGCATGGATCCCTAGCTGTAGCACAACATTTTTTAAATTAAGAGTAGTTTGTTTTTTTAAATTTTTCTTCACATGTAAAGTCTAAATCAGGTCTGCTCAACCTCCAGCCCACACACCCTTGAAGGCTTGGAACCTGGCCTGTAGGTCACCCCACAGGTTGGGAAATTTGGTGACAGGGAAGCAGTGGCCAAAGTTATAGTCCCTTCCCACCATAGGGCCAGATAAGGGCCATCCCAAGGCCCCTTCCATTCCATGGCTGGATTGGGACTGGGCTATCCCTCCCTTCACTGTGTGAGGCCAGACAGGGCCCTATTGGATTTAGCCCATGGAGGGATCAGGCACTTACTATTTGGCCTGCCAGCCAAAAAGGTTGAGCATGACTGACCTAGATGTATACCCTTATCTCTCTCTCTTTGTGTGTCTCACAAATACTTTGTCCTCTTCAGAAACTTTGTGAACCCTGCTTTGAACCTAGTAGAGGATCAGTATTCTGTTTCACAGAAGACTTGAAAATTTGTTTTTATTATACTTTAATATGAAACCAAAGCATTCTTGCTAATGAAGAAATGTTTTGAAGTATCAGGTAGTTTGATTTATAATCTGTAAATGTATTTGTACTCTTGGTTTTATGGTTGCTAATGTTGTATGCATAGGGCATACAGTATATTAAAAAAACAAGCAGGATTTTTATCAAAGGATAAAACAATATACCACGTTTATTGAGAACTTAAGCGAAACAAAAACAAAATGAAGATAATGATATTCCTTACCTACACCTAATACACAAACATTCACATGCATGCACATGTATAGTAGTTTATTGATATATTTAAAGACACAAAGACATACAAACCAACAAAGACAAACAGTCCTGCAAGTGTTAAGATGTTACCAGTCCTGAGTTGCTCAAGTCAGTTTAGTGGCTAGCTAAACTGAGCATGAGATTGGAGCCAGGCCCTTGTTAGATGTGTTTTGATGTTCCACTTCGATGAAGCAGGATAGACCCAAAGCTTTTTTTCTCTCACTCACCTTTTATAGTAGTTGCTTCTTATGCATGTCTATGGATCTTGCTGTGACGTGCCATTCATTTCTGATGAAGTTATACTTTTTCTTTTTGGTGCTATGGTGGTGGATTCTTCTTGCTCTGGGGTCTGTAATTTTCAGTCATTGGAACAAAGTGTGATTTTGCAATCCTTAATCCTTGGCACAGGATGTTACTGTGACCTTTGGCTGTTAAACTACAGAAGATTACTGTACTCTTCAGGTCATCTGGACCACAAGAGGAACACTCTTATCATACATACCCATACACACCATACTCCTTTCATTACCCTCCTCCAAGCATACCATGTCTCACCACATCTTTTATACACACACCACATCTCTTTTTTTAAACATCGTATATTTAGAGTATAGAAAGAAACATATTAAAACAGCTGTTACAATTAAGCTTAAGCAATACAAAACTAAAATGGAGTTCTAAGGTTAAGTTACATAGTTGTTTAAGCAATATAAAAACTAAAATGGATATTAGTAATTTAAAAGGTTTAAATGATAAAGCAATAAGTGATTCTATAAAAGAAAAGTTAACTTTAACTCTACACTAAGACTGGATATAGAAGATCCAGCTGTCAGATGCTGCTCTTCTTGATTCAGAGTAGGAGGGAGTTTTATTCATCCCAGCCCATTAAACAAGAGAAAGACTTGGATCTGAAATTCCCACATTCCTGGCTAGTGTTCTAATCAGCAGGCCAAGTTTAAAATAGGGTTTATCGTGAAGAAACAAGTGCACCCCTTCCAGATGCATCTGGGAAAAAACTCGTTGAAATAGTTATGCACTTTGCCTGCTATAGTTTGGCCTGCAAAATCAGGGGCATAACTAGGAATTTTGGTTCCCTGGGCAGTGAGGGAAGTGCCAGGCACCTCCTTGCACGGGCTGATTTTGCTGTGGCCCAAGTTCCCTGAATATGGACCACTGACATGTGGAAACTTGAAATATTGTCAAGTGTAACTGAGATGAGCCTAATCAGAGCTACATATTCACACCCTTCTCACAGTTTGAGATTGTTCAGAGATGGTGTATTGGATCCAGATCACCATGGTGGAGGTTTGAGGCTCACTACTTCAAAATCCTGAAAAGATTAAATCCAACTTCTAGAATTTGGAAATATCATGTACTACATCTGTTTATACTCAGGCAATGGTCCCCTCCCCCTTTCTTAATAACTGCCAATGAAGCTTCCAGTGTTGCAAATTATTATGCTGTTCTCTTTATGCCCAGCATGGTTTTCCCACCTAACATCTTGCAACTCTCAATAAGAAACAACTCATTAATTTATAAACAGGCTTTCCTATCGTTTATGCATAACAAACACTACAACATTTGATGGAAATAAAAAAATACATTTTTAAAAATGTTAGAAATGGATATTTCTCCCACAAGTAATCCAACCTTCAGGCATATATGCATATATAATCATAAAAGTGTACTCTCTTGTGGAGAAGATGAGACAGAAAGAAAGAGCACGTCAGGCATTAACAGTCTCTGTAAGAGTCTTTCATATTTCTGGGGCAGAAACTATCTTTTTGTTCTTGTTTGTGTAGCACAATGTGGCTCCGCTTCATGATCAGGGGACTTAGATTCTATCATAATAATACAAATTATGATAATAAAAGGGGCTAATCCACCTCTGTTTAATAAAAAGTAATTTCTTTCCACACACTAGATATATTTGGTTAAAGATGTCATCTATCTATTTGTAGCTGCATAACAGTAAATCATTCACTTGTACATGTTTTTAACAGGGAATTTTTACTTGTTTTACTTTGTATTTAGATATTTGTTTAAGCTAGTTATATATGACTGGGCCTATTTCTCTACTCTACCTGAATGCAGAGCAGCCATACTGGAGCATGTACTCATCCTGTGTTAATTAGCTTCATTTTTGTAATTATGTGATGTGATGGTTATACAACTTATTCAGAAAAAATATCTGGCAAAATGTTTCCAGATTACAGTTTCATTTCATTTCAGATTTGGCATTTCAGAGGGTCAGTGATTTGTTTTGGTGTTTTGAATCACTGATCTGTTTCATTTTAGCCAAAACTGTTTTGGAGATGTTTTGGAATTTTGACAGTGTTTCAATGTTTTGCCCATAGGCTATAATGGGGAATCACAAAACTGCCTCTAACTTTGTAATTTCCTACCTGATTCAGATGCAACTTGAAGAAATGCTAGCTCCTCCTGAGGCCATAAAGCCTGCCAAATCAAGGAGGTAGGTACAGGGGTTTCTGGGAAACTGCACCTCAAACTGCTCAGAGCAAAACTAGTGACGTGTGAGTATGAAGGCAGAGTAGAATAAAAACTGCAGGGATGGTAGACCTTGTTCAAACCTGCCAGATTTCAAGGCGATAGGGTAGGGTGTAAATGTCTTATTTTATTTCTGTATAACTGTTGCGCAGCACTCTCACATTTATGTAACCTTGTAGTTTTGGCTTCTAATCAAAATGAAAGCTTTATATTTTCCCACGCTTGTATTAAGCTGCACATGCATATTTTGTAAGTTTCATTTCTTATCCATAAGTGTCATTCCTGCAGAAATGAAACTTATGTAGAAAATCTACCTAGTAATTATTATGTAAAAGAAAACTATCCTATCTCTGTATGCTTAGCTTATATCATAGTTAGTGTCACAGAGGCAGTCCAACCAACATCTATAAAGAGGCATAGAGGTAAGAAGTAGCAGAGACAACGACTGAACGACCCTTCAGACTTGATCACCCTGTAGCCAGTCCTCAGCCTCCCCACCTGGGCGTATCCCAGCAAAAACCAAGGCCTCGAAAATCCAACAATCGACAGCGATTCACCACGTTACAATTTTATTATCTATCATCCTGTTCATGAGCTGTTGACCAGCCCTACGACTAACTAGTGAGTAGCTGCACCTATCCCACAAGGGGTAGAAAGCAAGGGCTTGCAAGTAAACCTTGTGGGCCAACAGACCCCCTTTGTATCCAGCATACTGTAACTGAAGAAACCTCAGAGACTCCACCTCTTAACTGCTTCTCTTCGTAGTTTAGACAGAATATCTACGCTTTCTATACTTATATTTACTGCAACTTCGTTCCAGCCGGTCTCCCCTCTTATTCGTAACAGGGTGAGGCCAGGTGAGTGAATAAAACAAATTTTTACTTTACCTGATATTTACTCTGTAATAACTTCTACCACTAACACCCTATCTCAATAAGCTGTTGACCAGTTCTGGGACTTAAGGAGTTAGCAGCTGCACCTAGCCCATCGGGTTAGAATGCAAGGAACCCCCTGAACCAACAGACATCCTACAAACTTATTATAGAAAACTAACAACTTAGTCTAAGTCGTCTACTTGCGCCAACTCGGCGAACCTCAAAGGCGGTCATAAAGCTACCTCCAATCCCACCCCACAAGCTGCGCACTCACCCACTCCATAAAGCCCGTGGCTCCCCAAGCAGTGCCAGAATCGCTAGCCTGGCATTCCACGACATAGGGGTTTCTGGAAAATTGCACCCCAGGCTGCTGACAAGCAAAACTCATGATGTGTGACTGTGTGTATATTAAGGTGCAGTGGGGTGAAAACAGCAGTCATGATGGCCCCTGTTCTCACCCCAACAACTCCACTGCAACCAGTAAACCTCAGGCCTCTCAAAGATCTTACAGGTCTGGGCTTTCCCCAGCTAGAACTGTGCCGTGGCTGGAGCTTATCAGTTGCCTCCTAGTCCTACTCACCTTTCACCAGGGAGGTTTGCAGTCCAGGCATTTTCCTGGGGCTGCCACACCACCAGCAGTCCCATCCAGGCCTCCTGACCCTGGCAGGGTGCAGTTTTAGGTCATGTCCAGGATGATTTGGGGCCTCCTCTTTCCCATATTGCCACAGCCCTTATACCTCTAAATTCTTTCTGGCATGGGAGCTCAGCAGGGAGATGTTCTTCCTTTGCTGGCTGTGCTGTTGAGAAAATGAACTGCAGCCTCCAGCTCTGAAAGCAGGGCATTAAATGGCCACCCTCATTAGCACCTGTCCTACCACATACATATCCCCTCATGGGGGCATAATGGAGGCTTGCCAGGTTTCAGGCAGAGTGATGCAGGGGGTTCTGTGAAACTCCATCTCAAACTGCTGAAAGCAAAACTAGGGTCATGTATATGTTAAGGGGAGTAGGTTGTAGCTGTGTTAATCTAAGGATATAGCCCAGACAACGTTCCTAGGGTCAATCTGGTATTACTTACTTTTTATTACTTTTATTAGACCAATGGAATAGTTGGAAAAATTCTTCTTTGCAAGATTTTGGGTTTAAAAACCTTTCATCAGGCTCAGGAAGCATCTAGTTGGTGTGTGTGTGTCCTGGATGAAAGGAATAGTAAAAAAGCCAAAGGCTGGCATGCTATGCAGGCAAGAAAGCCACTCAGTGAAAATGGAAATGGAGACATTAAGGAGTGAGGGATAGGCTGGGAGGGATGGAGGGGAAGGAATGGATGTAGCAGGTAAAAGAGGAGAGGCACCTGGGGAGTTAGATGTTAGGCAGGTTTTACTGCATCACAAATCCAATATTGAGTACATGAGTTTCTGTAACTAGGAGTTGATGAAGTGAAGTTCATAGGCTCGTCTGTGAAAAGTGGTTTGTAAGTTCAAACAAGCACTGAACCTCGCTAACCTCATCACCAGAAGTCAACTTCCTACAGCCCAAAACACACCGAATGGATCCAGACCATGCCATGACAAGAAATGCAAAACCTGCCAACATATCTCCAGTATCCATACAAACTCCACATCAGAATCTATTACGGACTAGAATGCCCAACTACCTGTGGGGGCACACTTCTCAGAAGAAAACCCCTATGTCTCCAGTTTCTCAGTTCTCATCCTCAAAGGGAATTTACAAACCACTATTCACAGATAGGCCTATGAGCTTCATTTAATCAATCCCACCATGGAAGCCATGACCTTGGCCCACATTGGCAGTGGCTGGTGTGGAGGAGACTGGCTGCTGCTGGGAGTTCTGCAAAGGGAAAGTGGATTCCCCTCTTCCACATCACCTTGCCTCTGTCCTTCTGCCTCCCTGACTCTGTTCACCAGCACCTCCATCCAATGATTGAGGGTTTTGGTGTTGCCAGTGCATATGCACACCTTCACCCTTGGGTTGCACATGCCATCAAGGACATGGACTGTACAGGATTGCAAGAGATCCAGCCATTTTTTGATCCCCTTCTTCAGCCGCTTCACCAGTGCCTGCACCTCTGGTGAAAGTGGCTTGTCCCAGCCAGGATCATTGATCCCCTGAACTTCCCCTTTTGGTTCTCAAGCTCCTTCACTGGGCTCCACTATGGGGATCACCTGGTTAAAGAGGGCATCACCAGCACTGAGTGTCTCAGTGACCTCCATGAACAGCTTGAGGACCAGCAAGATCTGGGAGATGGTATGCCACTCAGCTCTGTTAAGGGAGCTGCTGATCCCAATCTCCCCAGGCAAGGCCATCTCATGGATGGCCTTCAGTTGCTCCACCAGCCTTTCCAGTATTGGGTATGTGGAGTTCCACCAGGTCTCCACATTCTGCATGATTCTGTGCTGCAGGATGCTCAGGTCTGCCTGTTTCTCCCGCAGCATCTTGCCCTGCTTTATGCTGCAGTGGAAGTAGTCCACCACCTTCCTGCATTTTGAAATGAGCTGGCTGGTGGTGCTGGTGCCATCACTGGAAGCCCTGTCCCCCTCCAAGGCATCTCTGACTACAAGGTGAAACTTGTGTGCCGCACAGTAGATGACAACTAACTTCACATCACGGACCAGCTTGACCATATTGGCCCTGTTGCCACAGATGAGCTCACCTTGCCCAATAAGGAACCCCTACACCATGCAATTCATGGTCCCCGTGATCCCAGTTGCTGTGTGGGACTCATCCACCACCTTGGCTTGAAGGAGAGCCCACCAATGGCCTGACTGATGGTGCCAGTGCCCTGTGAGGGAGAGGTAGGCATGATTGCCACCCTGCCTGCTTCTGATCTCTGAGGTGAAGTGCATGGCCACCTGTGGAACTGCCTTTTACAGCTCTTCCCTCAAGTACTTTCTGCATGCCTCATATAGGGATGGCACCACTGTCCTGCTGAAGGTAGTGCATAGAGGCACATGGTAGGATGGAGCCATGAGTGCCATAAGCCACCTTGAACCCTGGCTGCTCAACTAGGGAGAAGGGCTGAATACCCAGAGTAAGCATCTCCCCAAAGCTCTGGGTGATCTCGCTTGCCTTTGCAATGTACCTGGCTTTCTGTCCACCTTTGGCTCACTGTTCCAGGGTGGTCTGGCTTTGCTTCAGGTGGATGGGAACTTTGGAGCATGAAGGGAACTTCTTTTGGGGCACATTCTCACTGGTGCCAGACTGGGGAGGAGCAAGGGCAAGAGGATGGTGCCTGCGGAGATGCATCAGCATCCCAGTGGTGCTGTGGTGTTTCTCCTCCTTATCGCAGATGGTCTTACATTGGCAGTGCAGGCAGATACCATAGTTAGGATCATCTCCCACCTCAAAATTATCCCACACAACACTATTTCCTTGCTTCTGGGGCGTGGTTGTGGATCCTGCCTGATCCCCCTCCTCAGCAGGCTGAGGTACAACAACAGGAGGACCGGACTCAATTGAGCCACTTCCCTCCACAACCTCAATGTGAGCCTCCTTGTGACAGGGCATTTTGTGTGCCTACGACTTTAAGGGCTTCGAGCTGGCAGCTGCCAGGTGCCTGATGAGGGCAGCCATTTTGGATCTCGGACTGCCTATATAAACAGGGCAGTTCCACTGCTGAAGTCCAAGCAACAACATTGCCTAGGTGAAGGGCTGCTGGTGTCATCTGGAGGTAAGGGAGGAACTGTGGGGGATGGACAAGAGGATCCTGGTCCTGGGCATGAGCTAAAACTGCACCCTGCCAGGAGTGGGTGGCCTGGTAGGACTTGCAGTGGTGTGAAAGCCCCCAGGAAATGCCAGGCCAGTTACCACCATGGTGAATGGTGGGTTGGGGTGCCTTAACCCCTAGCTCCCTCAACCAGGTGGGTTACCCCTTGATTAGAGAGTCTGGAAGGTGAACCCTGGAGAGAGAGAAAAGGGCCTGTCTGAACTTCCCCTGACTGACCCATGCTGGGGCCAGAACTGGAAGGGTCTAAGGGCTGGAGGCCCACCATGAGGATTGCCCAAGAGCTCAGGGCCTGGGGTTCTGACTAGCCTGGAGGTGGGCCAGGGCTAGTGAGCCAAAGGTCCTGGTGGGGGGATCATGCCCAAAGGGGAAGCAATTCAGGGAGCTATGATGCCTGGTATGAAGGTGAAAGAGACCACCTGGATTTCTCCCATCAGGCGGGGTTCAACAATAGGATTCTGGAGCCCAGTGTGGGGGCTGGTGACAATGAGAACTATAGATGCCATCTGTGAGGCTTGGGCTGTGGTGTAGGGGAGGATCTGAGCTGGAGATAGCTCCCCCTGGCATTGGGGCAGGAAATGGGCAGCCTCCTGCTTATTAACATCTATGAATCAATTAACAACAAGGTGCGGTGAGTGAGAAGGCAGGCAGTTAGCCCAGGAACAGGTGGGCAGGCCACAGTGAAATCAGCCCCAAGCAGGCCCCCTGTTACACTCCTCCAAACTGGCTTCCAGGGAAGGAGACCTGGCTCTACGGAACTTTGAGGGGTGTGAAACACAAACTCAGATTCTCAGGTAGAGGAGACTGTCAATGACAAGCTGGTGCTGCTTGTCATGCTGGTGGTGCTGGGGGTTATTATGGATGGTATTACTGGAGGGGATGCAGATGCAGGTACTAGTCCCACCTTCTTGCTGCCGCTTGCACCAGCAGAAGCCTCATGCCTGCTAGTGCTAGGGAAGAGGCTGTGTCTAAGTTTGGAGGTGGGGAAATTTACAGTTCTCCCTCTTCCCTCTCTCCCTCCACAGCCAGAAGACCTGGTATCTGCCTTTCCTGTGTGCTTCATATTTCATGTGCTGGAAATGTGTGCATGTATGCGTTGGGTGCTTTCCAGGCAAAGCATTGCTTTCTTTTTGTTTGGGGAAGGGAAATAATAAGAACAAATAACAGGATTTTTGGGGAAGGGTAGGCAAGGGTACGTAAATAGGAAAGGGTTGGCAAATGGCTACACCTTGGTAGCAAGGCACTACCAAGCTGCAAGCTTACAGAATGATGCTGCAGTGCTCTCAGTCTCCACTGCTCCTTCTGAGACAGATGCAGCTGTAAAATGGCAGACGCAGTTCATGAGCACAACCTTTAATGCTTCTTCTCTGTCCCTCCCCCAGAGCACTGGGATTGGAAGGGACTTCAGGGACAGATTGTCACTGGCCAGCTACAGATGTCAATATCAGAGTAGTCCTTCTCCCTCCTCCTCCCCCTCCCTCTTTCCCTGCAAGCCCACCTCCAAAATAGCTCTGAAACATCTGAAATATTTCAAAAACATCTGAATAGTTTTGGAATTTTTCTGAAGTTGTGTATGGCCTGTTTCATTTTGGAACTGTTTTGAAGCCCTGTGTTTCATTTCGGATTCAGTGTTTTGACTATCAAAACTTGCAAATCTGAAGTTTTGATAGTCTAAATGAAATGGCTACCAAAATTTTGCACAGCCCTACTAAATATCTATACACTCTAGAACTTACTTTTGGTATTTTTTTTATCATAGAAAAATCAGAGCTGTCACTGCCCACTTTGCTCATGAGAATATGGGCCACTGAACACAACTGATATACCAGTGCCTTGCCCCTCATTCCCAACTGACAACTGTTGCCTTACCTCTCCCACTAACTCCCTCCTTGCAGCAGCTCCTTTCCAGCACCAAAAAATGAGTCCAGCTGCAGCTGGACCACCCACTACTTTGGGCTCTGAGCAGTGCCAGCCCTTGCTGTTCTGCTCCCTGCACCTGTGCCCAGGCTCAAGCGATCCCCATGCTGCTCCTGGGAAGCCATCAACTGGGGTTCAGGGACTGGGTTGGGCAAGCCTCTTCCCTTCCATGCCAGCCTCCTCCTGCACAGGCTGCTGTAGCCCAGCTCTGGCAGCTTCTCCTACCTGGAGCTCTCCCCATCCCAGACCTCATCTTTCTTTGGGGTGGCAGCAGGGGTGTGCTCTTTCACACACTTCTGCTGCCATCTCCATCTCTCCCCTTAGCCAATCACAACTCCCATTTGGTTCCTGGGACCAGCAGCCCCCCAGGCTTGGGCCATACTTCCTAGCACTGGTGTGGGCATCGGGCAGGGCTGCAGTGTGGCAGTTGCCCCTTCAGCCACGACTCCCACCAGCAGGTCCCAGCTGGGCACTCAGGGTGTGATTCTTGTTGGGGAAGAGGTGTGGGGGTGGGGTTTGTGAGGAGTTTGGGGGGTTGTGTGTAGGTTTAGGAATTGTGGGGGTGAAATCTGTGAAGGTGGTGTGGTGCTTGTACATGGGCTTGGGGTGGTGTGGAGTATGTGGGTGGGGGGACTTGTGGGGGTGCTGTGGTGTTTGTGGGTGGGTTGTGGAGAAGTTTGTTGGTGTGAGGGGACTGTCCGTATGCATCTCTCTCGAGAACCCAGCCTCCTGTGCTGCTTTTTCCCAGTTTGTTACTTTTTGATACTAGGACTTCCTTGTATCAAATTTAGAGTCTGTGTTGCAAATATGCAGCATGGGGGACATTTTTTCTTTGTTAGCATGCCTCCTGTGGCTTCTCAAGCTGCTTTGAGATGCTGCAACAGGCACATGCTTGTTCATCTCGATGTGGCTTGTGAGTTCTTCACTGATCTTTCTATTTTGATTTTAGTTTCTCTGGGGGTTTTTTTCCTTTTAATTCAGGCAGATTATTCTATAATTTACTAATCTGTATAGCAAATTGTATTAATACAAAGTCTGCAGCTTAATCATGAATAAATGGCTAGGGTTCTATTTTCAGAAATATCTCAGAAAGAATATATTTTTATAGTTTCTTTACAAAGGGTAACAAACACTCTGATATACAAAAATAGTTCTTTGAACTTTCCTCTTTTTTTCCCTATACACATTCGTATTCTGTCTTTTGGAGTTACTTAGTGTCTTTGATTAGTCTTTCACACCATGCAGATTAGTCTTTTAGACCATGTAGATTCTTAAACATTGTTTATATAAATATGTAAAGTGTCATGTGGCTACCCCTGATGTCACAGTCACCCACTGTCTGGTAGATGCATTTCTTCACATGCCTGCCACTCCTTGATGGAAACTAAATAAAATTAAAGGAAAACTAGTTGGGAGGTGAACTTCCTGCTACGCATCTGGGTTGTGACTGTGGGTCTCTTCACAAGGATGCATCATCCCCTACATCCTGTCCTCACCACATCTGCAATGTTCTGGGCACATTGTTACCCCGTGGAACTCTCCTCAGCCTTGGTCCCATCAGTGTCCTTTCCTGAAAGCTTCTTTAAGTATCTTACTGCAGCTCCCTGCAATTGGCACACCTGCACGTCTCCCCTTCAGGCTGTTATCTTCACAGCCCCTTCACTGTCCCTGACAAGCAACACTCTGGCTGCCAATTATTGCTGGATGGCTCTTCTTTCTTCAGGGTCCCAGCACCTGAATGTCCCTCTTGTTGAGTACACCCCCAGAGTCCCTTTTAAATCAGTTTCAGCCCTCAACCTTTCTGGTCACCTTTGCAGTGAAGGGGGATCACCCTCACTCCTGCTGTCTTGTAAACCAGCTCCTCCCAGCTTCTCTCTTTACAGACAGGGCCCTGGGCTGGGACTTCCTGTATCCTAGCTGCTGCATTCCTCTCCAGCATGGATATCTTTGCTACCAACCAGCCCCCAGCAAGCACCTGTGAGTGCTGTGTTGTGGTGGGGTTCCAGATGTCAGTCTTAACGGGGTTTCCTCTGCTGATCTGTGTTGTCCTTGTTGTGCTTCTGGCACTCTCTCTAGGGGTTTCCTTTCAGCCACCTTCCTCCTTTTGTCCTTTAGCTCCTCCCCTGGGAGCCAGTCTGCCTGACCTGACCCCCATGTGTTTCCCTGCCGGGGCCTGTCTGAGGCTTCATTGGGAGCACCTGAGCTCCTGGCTCTCTGTATTGTACCACTTTTCCTGACATGGCTTGGGTGTGGGTGAGTCTTCTCCCTTTTAGTTACAGGCACCACCTCAGGTGTCCTGGTATAAAATAGAAAGTACTTTTCTTGGGTTTCTGCTTTGGAGGTTAGCAAAAGGTACAGGAGAGAAGTACAGTGACATACAAAAGGATCATAATTCTTCATTTCATTACCCATTTTCATATACAATACAAACCTAAAGTAATCCTCAGATTAGCTACATTTTTAGAAATAAAAAATAATTACTTACCTTACTTATGAGAAACCTGGTTGACCTTGCTGGAATTATTTGAGTCAGAACAGCAAGTTTTGTTTTTGCATGACCTTAGACCACTCTGCAATAATACAGGCCAAATTATGTATAATAGTTTTACAATAGCTCTCCATTCACCAATAGCTAAAGGCTTTTTCTGTTCTACATTCAAGAGATATAAAAGGACCATCTGCCCAAAAGAATGAGATGTCATAGTTAAGGGCAAAGTAAAAGTGCTGTCAGCAATTTCCCTACACTTTGGTTTAATTTCTTTACATTGTCTGACGTACAGAGTCAGCCTTTAGGTGAATATACTTAAACTAAATGAACTCCAGAATGTTAAAAAAAAGTAAGGCCTAGCAAAAATGTTGTTCTTGAAGCAAAGCATTTTCTGTAGGTATATTCCCATTGTGCCTCCTCTCAGAATATCCTCTACATGGTCATCTCAGATGACTGTCCTTCTCAATCAATTTATGTGAGGATGCAAAGTGAGGCATCATAGCTAATTCCAGATACATATCTTCCCAGTCCATCATCTTGCTACACTGCTTCTAATATACCCTGCACTGGGGTCTCATTTGACTGGCAATCTTGAATCTGAAGGATCCTTCCTTGATCTACTCCCATTAGCTTTATAATTTTCAGAATACTACATGACAATGAATAAGAAGGAATCAAAATGTCTTATTTCTATTTTCTGCTGATGAAAAAGGGCACTGGGTTGACCTGGAGTTAGTATTTTTTTTCAGATGCATACAGTCTAGGGGTGCACCAATTGAAACTTTTGGGGCCAATACTGATATCCATTTTTTAATGGGGCATATAGACTGATACTGATCTGATTTCTGATACTAGCCAGCAACTTGAAAAGCAGTGTCCAGTTGGTAAGTCTGTTGTGGTGGAAGGGGAATGAGGGCATAGCTAAGCTGCCCGTGGTGAGGGAAGGAGTGGGGCCGGAGCTGGGATGCACTGGGGAAGCACTGCTGAGCTTGGGTGGGGCAGGGATGGGACGGAACCTCAGCTAATCTGAGGGGGCACAGGGAGGGGGTGCAGCTCCTGCCACTGGGTGCCACTAGTCTGGGAGCTACTTGTTCAGTGGCTTGTCCACTACTTGCCCACTTTGTCTGGTGGCCACTTGTCCAACAGCTCTTTGCACGCTTGCCTGTTCATCTGGCAGCTCTCACCACTGCTCTGGCCACTCATCTGGCCAGGTGGTGACAGTGCTGAGAGGTGGGAGCTTTGGAGGGACTATATGGCAAATTTTGGGGTGGCTGCAGCCCCTCCCTGCATAGCCCCACTCCCCAGCACTAGCATTTCCCATCCTAAGCACAGCCTGGCACAGCCCCATCCCCTCCCACTCTGTGCAGGTCATGCCCTCCTGGATGAGGGGCAGGAGCAGCAATAGGAGCTGCTGGACAAGCAGGCAAGTGTTGAAAGAGCCACTGGACAAGCAGCATGCAGTGGTGGGAGCTGCCCCGCCCGTGCTCTCCATGCCCCCCCCGATGAGCCATGGCTCCTCCTCGCACCCACCCCAGCCCCATTTCTTCCCTCTCCTCGGGGGGCCTTGATCTTCTTCCCCATTCCCCTTCTTCCCCCCCCTTCCCTTCCACCACAATAGACTTACCAACTGGACGCTGCTCTTCAAGCTGTTGTGCTGTGCTCCTTGCCGCCTATGTGATGTGCTGTGGCTGCACATGCACAGGCTATTTATTAGCCAAATTATAAGCCATATCAGGCCAATTTCCAATACAGAAAATTTTCTTTATAACAGTGCCCATCTGATATTTGATCCATTGTATTGGTGCACCTCTAATACAGTCATTTGCTACAAAGTTTTATGGTTATGTGGCTTACTTTAATCAACATACAGCTGCTCACTGCTCCCATAGGATGCACAGGGAAACTGGTTTAAGTAACTAGGGATGAGGTGTGGGGGCAGATGGTGCTGGTGGGTCTATGGGGGCATTTGATGACAGGGCTGTGGTGGGCAGTTGCCTAGTGAGGGGAGCAGGATGAGGATTGTGGGGATGGGGAAAAGCATAACTGCAGGGCTGGGGCAAGTGGATGGGGTTTCCCAGCTCCAGAACTATACTATAAATCTGTGTAGGTGTTTGTGAGATTGGGTTAACCCTGTCCTAACTTATTTAACCCATCTCTATTTAAGCTTTACTGTACCTTCTCGCATTAACTAACTTAAATCGAGTATGCCATCTTGGGGGCAATTTAAGCCCTCTGAATGCCTTCATGACTGGTCATTTAGATTGGCCTAACCCTAGCTATGTTAGGTCAATCTAATGTAGTGTCTGTCTGTTTCTTGCATGACTGGGGAAACAAACATAAATGATACCAGGTATCCTAAGAAATGAGGTTTGCTAGTATGAGTTCAAAAATCAGAAGAACTGGTAGCATACTTAAAGGAACTTGTGAATGTTTCAATCCCAGGAGGTTCAGAGCAAATAGCTGAAATAAGTATAAAAAATGAAGAGTGATACTTTTTTGAGGTCCAAGCTAATTCTATTCTCATTACATAATCTTTTTCTTTTTTTTCCTCCAACATTAAAGGTTTAGGTTTTGTTCTGCTGGAGATTTGAACTGATACTCAGACAATTGTTTCTCAGACTGGTTCAATTATCTATTATAGAATATTTATCCTCTCACTCTCAATTGTTCTCTGTGTCTTCCATGATTAATAGGGAGTCATAATATTTCAGCAGTGTTGAAACAAAGAGTAGATTTCAGACTCTGAACATAATCCAGAGCTGTTTGATTCAGCATTAATTTACGGGCCAACATTTTTTTTTTCCATTCTCATCTCATCTTGGAAGAGGGAAATATTTAAATTGCTCACTTTCAGTACAATCTGAGAGTACTGTTTAATGTCATTTTTATAAACCTACTGTACCATTTTTGAATTTTTTAGCTTTGAAGCACTAGTTTTATATACTTTGGGTTAGTAATTTCATGTGGCAATAAAACCATTCTTTATTTATCTTTCTCTTGAAAATCAGTTGTTTAATGCATTCATTTACTGGTGTTCCAAGTAGCTACCACATTTTACAGTATTACTATATTTTGCATAATTTTTGTTTTTATTTAAACTGATTTACAGAAAATACTCAATATTGATAGATTCCTATCTCGTGGGCCAAATTTTTCTCTGGTATTGCACTGCTAAAGACAATGGGATTTCATCATGGATAATTCTGGGCTCTTCTATTTTTAACTGATTAATGTTTGTTGATTAATGTAATTTTTGTTCTGAATTGTTGTGGGGGTTGGATGTGCATGTATAAAGGGGTGAACACAAATTGGCATGTTTCCACCTGAAAATCATTCTCTATCCTCAAAAGCCAATCTTGAAAATTCCCATTTTTATTTTTCCTGGTGATCTCAGGAGCCGCATTTCATATTGCATATTTGATTTTTTTTTTATTAGACATTTGATACTATGAGAGAGACTGGTATATCTCAAACTTCATTATGTATTTGAACTATTCACTGGCAATTGCATTGTTTTGTTTTGAATTCAATACCTTTACTTCTTCAGTTCCTCTAATTTCTATCTTCAAATCAATACCATATCACTAGTAAAATCTATCCTGATTATGTCACTGACAAAAGTAGGAAACACTAGGGGGCATGCTTTTTAACTTTGAGAGATTTAATGAAGTTCTCATCTTGAAATCAATGTTGATCCTGAAAACATACATCTTTGTCCTGCTTTAATTTCCTTTAAAAACTCTGTATACCTAAAATGATGCATGCTGTGAAGGTCAAATAAATATTAAAAGGTGTTCCAGATGCCGATCACCATCAGAACAAAATAACGTGATTTTGTTTGGTTGGTTTTATCTTAACTGCTTGAAAATGAGAATGGAAAGAAATGGTGAACAAAAGGCCTTTCATAGGACTTCATAAATTAATTCAGGATGGTTGCTTGATTTGGCAGATCTACTGTGTCCAACTAAATAAACATTCAACTGTATTAATTTTAACTTTCCCGTTGCCTCATTTTACATTGAATCTGTAGTTTCAGACAGACTTTCCCAGTCCACTAGTCTATTGAATAATTGGTGTCAATTAGATTTACATGGAACAAATATGTACTATGGGATTTCTCTCTGCAAACCTTTCTCTGTCCCTATAGGGTTTTAGTATCCTGCAAGGATTTTTCTTGTAATTAATGTTTAAATGCCTAATCCCACAAGATTTGACACACAGGGAGCTGTCATTCAAGTAAACCATAACTTTTTAACTCTCTCAGTCAAATTCTATGTGAAAAGAATGATTTTCATAGTGCACTAAATCATGTTAGGAATTTTTTTAAAGATATAGAGATAAATAGAGAGAAGAGAAATATGGATATCAAAATATTTTTTGGACTTGGTTGATTTTATAAATTACATTTTGTGAAATAAAATGTATACAGATAAGGAGTTAACTTGTCTGTCCAGCTTTAGTTTTCTAAATCTTTTTTTTAATGTATTTTTACCATATTTGATGTTATAGTTACAAAATACTTTGCACTATGGGCCATATTTTCATCTGTGCATTTTGGTGTTGCATGTGCATATTTGCCTTGCAAAACAACTAGTTGGCATTTACACAAGCAAAGTATTCTGGTGAATAAAACGTTAATTTTTTTTTTTTAAAGTCTTATTTGTACTAATTTGAAGAGAAAATATCAGGTGAACTGCTGAACTATCCTCTCTGACTGCCATTGCAAATAAAACTAGAACACAGACTTTCCATCTACATGTTACTGTTTCAATGGAGCCACAGGCTTTGTTTGGAGAGAGACTGTATATATCATTAGCTATGTACATTTTTTTTCTAAAATAGAAAAGGAATGGAAGGTGCCTGTTTGAGACAAAATAAGAGTTTTGTGTAGCACAGTGGGCAAATCAGACACCAGATTTCAACATTTCCTACTGATTTGACATACCAGTTAACAAATGCATCCACATCTTTAAGTATAGGTAAGCTGCTTCTTGTGCAGGTAGTAAAAATAAAATTCATTCTTCCTGCATAGAACATGAGTGCTAGTATTTCCCTAAAGCCCCACTGCTCTAAGCTTCGATTGAACCAGATGTTACATCTGCAAGAGCACAGTGGCAACTGTTGCATAGATTCTTCATGTGGAATACTGAAATATTATGCTATTAAATTAACAAATGAGTAGCACATGGAAATAGAATAAGGAGAATGTCTCAGATCTTTCTCTGATAGAACTACTAGATAACACCTGAGATTATAACATTTTATCATAGTAGCTGCTCTAAATAATGTAAATATTGCCAAATCTTCATAGTTAATAATGTCAGCCACAGGTTAAAAAGAGCATTATGTGGAACTACTAAATAACATTATATTTGTGCTGAATGGAAGATACCATATCCTGTATATTAGGGAACATTTAATTAATATGTTACTTCCTGTGTTACCTCTCTGCAGAGATTTCTTACCTTTTATCCATTAAAATATCTGCTTTTTCCAACAAATTCCATATTTTTTTGCCTTTTTATGGAAAGCTATAAATATGGTATCTGTTGCCTGTGTTTGATAATGCTGGATTTTTCAATGGTGAGCAGAATACAGGAAATTTATCTTCCATATTTATATCACATTCTGATATTTTAGAAATAGACAGTGTTACTTCATAATTCCTAGCTTTTTATTAGTGAAAGCGTTCTTTACTTTTTTCTAGTACATCATATTACGAGAGCGCAATTGTTTGGGTAAATCCGCACCCAACACATACTGGTAATGCATTTTGCAAAAATAAATGTTAAACATATGGTACGATCAAAATGTACTTTGTCTGTCTTCTCATCAGCAATTATAGAATACCAGGCTGGAGTTAATCTTTGTAAATTGCATTCACAGCATTTCCTTTAATTAATCTGAAATATTTCTTTAAACATAAAAACAGGGCATTTCCTAGATCTGAATGGTTGACTGAGAGAGTTGATAGATTGAGGCATCACTATTGACTTTTCCAGTCTTTCAGTAATACTTGGAAAAAATCCCATGTGTGAAGGTCAGTTTTACTTTTAGTCTTCTTCTTAAACAACAACTTTATTTTAACCCATATGACCTCATTTTTTCAGTTTCAATGGAGGCTCTGTAGTACCAGCATTTCATAAGGAAAGTGAATAGAACATTTACAAGAGCTTCTTGAGTTTCTAATAATCTAAGTTTAAGGTTAGTTTTAAATTTTGCAAACCCTAAACAAATATTGAGAATATTATTTTGCTTTTCTGTTTTGTAGCCTACACTTGTCAGATGTGTGTATTTCATGTCCAAAGACGTAGCACCTTTCACTGCCAAGTGAATGCTAAGCCGAGTATCTAGGACAAACTCAAGAGGAGATATATAAAGTGGTTATAAACAATAGTATCTAGTGTAATGCAATACATTTGGCTTAGCAGACAATTCAGGGAACTAAAGGAAAAGATAATTTAGTCAGAAGCAAGAAGCTAAGAGTTGACTACATTTTTACCTTCTTATAATTCTTTAGCATACATATTACACCAGCTTACTCTCTCAAGCTAGGTACAGACATTCAAAACGTCTGAGGCAGAAACTATATTTTTATATAAGCATAATTTTCTATAAGCATAGTTAAGATTGGTAGCAAACAAAACACACATTTGCTGGAGGGAAGGGGGTGTAAATCCTAGACCGGGTTCTACCATTATTAAACCAGTGTATGTGGGCCAAACTTCTGTTCTAGTATGGGTGTAAAATAGTTTCCAATCACTTATACTGATGAAAGTGTTGTCTGTACCTGTCCTAAAGACCACTTTCTTTACAGATTTGAAGCCACAGATACTTGTTATGTGTAAAGCAATCTGAAGTTTGACTTGTAAGACAGAGCTGACAACTTGAGTTAAATGGAGTTGAATTACTGTACTGTGTTGTTCTTACTTCACTCCATTATTCTTTGCTAATATTTCTTTTGCATAAATAATCTGTTAAAGTCTCTGCAAAAAATTCAGTAGCCAGGTGCACTATGTCAAAGATCAAAGTCTTTGATTTCAGATGCCAATGGCAAAAGGTCAGATGACAAAAGATCAGAAGCTAACACAACAAGCACTGTAATTGTAATTTATCCCTCTGTATTAACAGTGTTGCATATACACACCCTTATCTGTGCCTCATTTTAAATCACTTGAGCTTCTCATATGAGAGAGAGAGAGAGAAACTGACCTTGACAGCCCAGCACGAAAGATAAAGTACCTATAGTAACGAGATTAGCTGACTTTAGTGAAGTTGTAAAATTAAATAATATACTATGCACACCATCATGTGACCAAACAGAACCAGTACCACCCAAGTAAAAATAACCCCCCTTTTTTCTGAAAGCTGAGCAAACAAAGAAAGCACAAGTGCCAGCTCATTAATTATTTATGGCTGGCGTATAGTAATTGGTCATCTTTGGCAAATATAACTTTGAAAGAACTTCCGCCCAGAGCAGAGAACTATGTATACACTCAAGAAGAACAGATCGTGCATCTCTCCGGCTGTGTATCTTTCTGGCGTATCCCCGTATATCTCTCTATCTCTGTCGTAATCTTTCTTATCAAGAGCTCTCGGTAATCTGCAGACTGCAACAGCTTGTGTGAATCGCTCAGAATCTGTAACAAGCAACTCTCTTACCCACCCTGTAAATGCTGGGTAACATGATATCTGCATGCTGTAACGGAATAGATCAACTCCTCTGCCTACACTGCAACACATCAGTAGCGTAAGTAAAATAAACTTTCTGTATTACCAATACGCTGTGTTTAAACCCTCTGACACCTGCTCACCGTTATCACCCACCTGCCCGGTTATAAATCCCTTTCTTCGCGCCAAGCTGGTCGTGCCGACCCAGGCTCGCAAATCAAGGGTGCACCGGCATTAGGGGCGCGACACACTACAACTTCTTATCAAAACACATGAGTTCTAGAATCTTTTCTCTTCCAGGCTGATGCATGTTGCGGCCATTCCATCTGTGTTTCAAGCCCACTAGGGAGTCTTATACTATGGTGAAAAATATCAGATAGAAAATGTAATATTACAAATCATGCCACTCCAAGTCTAAACAAGGAGTTAGAAATTTCCAGCAATGCACCATTTCTGACATACCATTACTAGTTGTATAAAGGGAGGGAAGACTCTTCAAATTAAAATGTAGCAGTACTGTGCTTCTGGTAAATAAATATCTTACAGAAAACTGAGTTTGTAGAACTTCTGTTATGACATGTCTATCTCAGTGGTGCCTAACCCTGAGGGCTGGATGAATGGCACAAGGTTGGTCTGCTGGCTGGATCCTCTGTAGATTCTGGCCTGTGCATATTATCCAATATTATGTGCTGGCCCAACCCTACATACCAGTCTAACCCCATACACTCAGATATAGCCTGGCTGACCCAGTCCCACACACACTGACCCAATCTGACTACACACCAACCCAGTCCTGGGTGCCAGATCCAATCATGTATAGGCTGACCTAGCAGGCATGTCTGAATGCATCTGTGTGCCAGCCCAACCTAATACACCTAGATCCAGCCATAGAGCTGGGGCAGGGCCCCATTATCCATCCCAGGGTTTCCCATGAGTACTTAATAGCAGAGGATTAATAATTTATGTTGCACTGATACACTCTGCCACATCCTCAGACCTGTGGAGTGCCCTGTGGGCTGGATGAGACCATTCCAAAGACTAGATCTGGCCCATAGGTCTAAGATTGAGCACTAGGGATCTAATTGATCAATTCATGCTCCCTAAAATTGCAGGTAACCCTGTATAATAGAGAGCCCTGAGTTCTCCGTTACCTCAAGAGGAAAGCAGCCTAGTCAGGATGCTCTGCAGACAGGCAGGGGGCCACACATGCAGGTTGCCAGGTAATTGGCCAGTACCGGCAGCCAGTCAGATGATCGGATGCAGGCAGCACCAGGGGAACATATATGCCCAGGGATGGGGATAAAAGGGTTGTTCTTTCCCTGGCTGCCAGGAGGAAAGAAGTACCTGCCCAGGGGAGCCCAGGATGTTGGTTTAGTAGAGACTTACACTCTTGCAGGGCTGGAAGACTGCTACATGTTATTTTGTTATAGCCCAGGACCTTTTAGTTATGTTGTGTTTACTGTTGGTTTGTGGATGACACTGCAGAGGGGGAGGCATCACGTGTCTGGGGAAGGGCAGTTGATGTCTGTGAGCCCTGCCAGGGGCAGGCCCAGGGCTTGAGCTCTTAAGGAATCACATTGGGGCCAAGGGTCAGGGGCCCGGCTCCAGTGCAGAAGCAGTCACAGAGGGGGCAGGGGCCAGGTATAGAGGAGCCAGGGGCTCAGTAAATTCAGGAGACAAGGGAAGCAAGTGCCTCAAAGCCAGATCCTATCCAGTGGACCCAGAGTAGTAGGCCTAGCTATATTAAAGGGGAGGAAGCCAAGGCCTCTACAGAGGGACAATATATGGATAACACCTGTGAGGTATGGGGCATGGTAAAGGGATGGTTACAGAGCCATGCAACTGGCCCACAGGGCTTTGGGTGTCCAGTCAGGCATGGTAGGCTATAGAGGCCCAGCCAGGGCCTCAGTAGCCAGAAGTATGACTGAGGCCAAGCATCAATCTGTGGGCAGCCTTCTGTTATATCTATTTATATTCCATTAAAGCATGGCAGGTGAGACAAGGGGAGCACTTTAGGGGCAGAGTGAGGCATGGCTGTGGAGCCACCTGGGGGAGTGACAGCCACTCCTGGTTCCCCAATGTGCTACACCCTGTAATAGACAGTGAACCCAAAAGGGGTCAGTTCTAGCCCTTCAACATGCAACAAAACTTTATACCAAATTTAGGATCTTTACTATAAAACAAACAAACAGCCATAGAGCTGGGGCAAACAAACATCTAGCCTGGTCACAAACTGACAGAGCAGATTTAGGCTGGATATCAGGAAAAATTTCTTCATGGTAAGGGTGACCAAAATTTGGAATGGGCTTCCAAGGGAGGAGGTGCTTTCCCTTACCTTAGGAGTATTTAAGAGAAGGCTGGATAGGCATCTGGCTGGGGTCATCTGACCCCAGCACTCTTTCCTGCCTAGGCAGGAGGTGGGACTCAATGATCTGTTGAGGTCCCTTCCAACCCTAACATCTATGAAACAAAAAAACAACTCTCTCCACCTCAAAAACCACAATGTGGCACAGGAGGTGCATAGGGGCAATTAAGGAAATCACAAATACTTTGGGCCTCTTAAATAACAGGGAATTTGCAAGATGGGTAAAATATACCCAGCTGATCTTAGGAAATGACCCATGCCCCAAACTACAAAGGAAGGCAAACCCATCCCAACCCTTCCTCCCCAACAGCCTCCTTACCAGTCTAATTGGAGGGAAAAATTATTTTCTGATTTCAAATCAGGCAAACAGTATAACCCTGAGTATGCAATGGGGAGGGGGCCGCAGGAAGATGAGGAGACACCACCTGAGCAAGACAGGTGACAAATGCAAGGAGTGCCCAGGTAAGAAACAGGGGTCTGGACAGTCTCCCAAATTGGGGGGTGGCACATGCAGCTAGGCAAGGCCTTAAATGCCTATATACCAATGCTCATAGTATGGGGAATAAACTGGAGGAACTTGTCCTTAGAATAGCCACTGCAGACCCAGACATAATAGGGCTTACAGAAATGTGTTGGGATTCATCCCATTACTGGGCAGTTAGCATTAGAGGCTATAGGCTTTACAGGTGGGATAGAAAGGAAAGGTGGGGGTGTGACATTCTGTCAAAGAGCAAAACACATCCTCTGCCAGCAGAATGGGGTCAGAGGAGGGGCAAGCTGAAGTGCTCTGGGTCAAGATACAAGGGGGTTGTGGGGAAAGGGATCTAACAGTGGGGGTCTACTACAGACCCCCCAACCAAGGGGAGAAGCTGGACTGGAAATTTTCAGGCCAGCTTGCAGAGGCACTTAAGGCAAGGAACGTAGTTGTCATGGGTGATTTAAATTACCCGGACATCTGCTGGGAGGAACAGTCAGCCAGGTTGGACCATTCCAGCAGGTTCGTGGCCGAGATACAGGACCTCCACTTAATTCAGGAGGTGCACAATCCCACCAGAGGAAATGCCCTGTTGGACCTGGTCCTGTCCACAGGTGATGATCTGGTAAGGGGCCTCCAGGTTCTTGACCACCTGGGTGATAGCCATCATTGCTTGCTAAAATTCACCATCCAGTGCAGGGTGTCAAGGGCCTGCAGCAAGGTGGTACCCCTAGACTTCAAGGGGCCAACTTCAATGAGTTGAGGAAATTAGTGGGAGAGGTGCTGGGGTTCTTGAGAGCAGGGGAACTCAGTGCCCAAGGTGAGTGGTTGTTCCTTAAGGAGACGATACTCAGGGCCCAAGGGGTGACTATCTCAACAAGAAGCAAGGGGGGCAGGAGTGCCTGAAAGCCCCCCTGGCTCACCAAGGGCATCTGGGAATGCTTGATTGCCAAAAAGGCGGTGTACAACCAGTGAAAGTGGGGTGATATCTCCAAAGAGGAGTATACCTCCTCTGCTTGGGCCTGTAGGGGGGCTGTCAGGAAAGCTAAGGTGGATATAGATCTAGAACTAGCGTCCAAGATCAAAAATAATAAAGAGTCCTTTTTCAAATATACAGGGAGGATGAAGAAAGCACTGGGAAATGTAGGTCCCCTGCAAGAACCTCTGAGCAATCTGGTGGTTATGTCAGAGGAGAAAGCAGACCTCTTTCACTAATTTTTCAGCTCCATTTTCTTGTGCAGGGACTGGGACTTCCCCACCGTGATGCAAGATGGACTTGAGGGGAATGCCTCCAGACCTCAGGTTGGGGAGGGCCAGGTTAGAGAGCTTCTGGATGGGCTGGACGTGTTCAAATCAGCGGGTCCAGATGCTTTCCACCCCAAGGTGTTGAGGGAGCTAGCAGGGGTTATTGCACGGACTTTGGCATGGCTTTACGAGTGCTCATGGTGCTTGGGCCAGGTGCCAGATGATTGGAAGATAGCGAACATGGTCTCCATCTTTCAAAAAGGGAGGAGCAAGGACCCAGGCAACTATAGGCCCGTCAGTCTTACCTCAATCCTAGGGAAACTCTTTGAGAAGATCACCAAGGAGCACATCTGCGATGGGCCAGCTTCAGGGATGATGCTCAAGGGCAACCAGCATGGTTTCATTAGGGGTAGATCATGTCAGACTAATCTGATTTTCTTTTATGATCAGGTCACAACAGCATTGGATACAGGTGTTGCCATGCATGTCTTTCTGGACTTCAGCAAGGCCTTTGACACTGTCTCCCACCCCATCCTCATTAAAAAACTAGGTGACTGTGGCATTGATACCTACACAGTCAGATGGATTGCAGATTGGCTCAAGAGTTGTACTCAGAGGGTGGTGGTGGATGGGTCATATCCGACTTGGGGGGAAGTGGGCAGTGGAGTCCCCCAGGGCTTGGTCCTTGGGCCTGTGCTGTTCAATTTCTTTATCAGCGATTTGGACAACGGGGTGAAATGCAGCCTGTTTAAATTTGCCGATGATACCAAAATTTGAGGTGAGGTGAGCACACTAGTAGGGAGGGAAAGATTGCAGCAAGACCTGGATAGGTTACAGGGGTGGGCTAACAAAAACAGGATGTGTTTCAATACTGGGAAGTGCAGGGTGCTGCATTTGGCCAGTAGTAACCAGCAGCACACTTATAAGATGGGAAACTCCCTTGTTGAGAGCACGGAGGCAGAAAGAGCTTTTGGAGTCATTATTGACTCCAAAATGAACATGGGCTGACAATGCGAGATCACGGTTGACAGGGCTAGCTGGACTTTGTCATACATCCACAGGGGCATCTCAAGTAGGGCCAAGGAGATGATCCTCCCCCTCTGCGCGACACTGGTCAGGCCACAACTGGAGTACTGTGTCCAGTTCTGTGTGCCCCACTTCAGGAGGGATGTGGACAACATTGACAGGGTCCAAAGGAGGGCCATCCACGTGATCCAGGGACAACAGGGCAGACCCTACAATGAGAGACTGCAGGACCAGAACCTGTTCAGCCTTCACAGGAGGAGACTGAGGGGGACCTCATTACTGTCTATAAACTCACTAGGGAGGACCAGAAGTGTTTGGGAGAGACCTTGTTTCCCCTAGCGCCCCCTGGCATAATAAGGAATAATGGCCACAAGTTGTTGTAGAGTAGGTTTAGATTAGACTTCCATAAGAACTACTTCACAGTTATGGTAGCTAGGATCTGGCACCAACTTCCAAGGGAAGTGGTGCTGGCTCCTATCCTGGGGTTCTTTAAGAAGAGGCTTGATGCCTTCCTGACTGGAGTCATTTGAGCCCAGTTTTTCTCCTGCCCTGGCAGGGGGTCAGACTTGAAGATCTACAAGGTCCCTTCCGAACCTACTTCTATGATTCTATGACTTGAAAACTTCTTGGTACCACTAGGACTACCAACAAACCCTGCCCAATTTCTGATATTTCAGAGGACTGTTTAAAACATACGTATAAATAAGCAGACAAAATGTACAACAGAAGCAGTGTTGTTCATTCAAGAAAGGAAAAAAATCTTTCTGACTCTATAGAGCATCAGAAACCCTTTGGCATGGGTTTATATTCATTGAAACATTGTGAGCAAATAGCAAGAGGAAATAAGATGAAGAAGGGAAGGAAACCTAACCCAGGAAGGGCGATCAAAACCATGTTCTTCCATAGAAAATTAGTAGGCTTCTTTATGATCTAATTCTAAGATAAAAAAATTTTTTTTTAAGACAATCTAGAATTGTTCAAGTTTAATGTATCCTTAAACTATGTGATGAGAAAAGAGGGAAAAATAAATATTTCTGCTAATTTTATGAGAAATAATAGGATGGTATTTGAAAAAAATCAGATGCAATATTGATATTGAAAGTACAGAGTTGTTTGTATGCACGCAGTTTTTACTTTGCACATTGTAAATATAAAAAACTGAACATTTTTTTAATAAGTGTATGAGAGGAAAACTTCCCAGGAAATATTGGAGACTAAAAGGACTGACAGATTCTTCCTAGTTGGCACTGTATGCCTGTGTGAGTGCTGAAATGCTATTTCTGTGAAAACAAAAATAAGCACTATATATTTTGGTACTACTCCTTTGTACACTTTTGTGGTCATTAATAATTACAGATTACTGTGTGGGGGGGTGTTATATTTCTCTTTTTTTTTGTCATATCATCCACTACTCTAATTCACTGAAACAACTTCTATTATATTTACTGCCCTCTAAACTAAAACACTTCAGAAACAAAATCTGCTCCCAGTTACACCTCTGCAATTATAACAAAGATTTTAAGGAACTAAAAGCAAAAAAATAGTTTCTAAATTTTATAATGAAGTCAGCACTATGTGTGGAGTTAAAGGAGACCCTCATAGTTATGACTATCTATGGTAAATCTCAATCCTTTAAGGTGTCATTTATAATTATTCACTATGCTGCTATGTGGGGTATTGGGAAAGGAAGTGCAAGAGCTAAAACACATCATGGGATTAAGGTTAGCTATGCATTAAGCAATACAGAAAAGGAATCTTAGGATTTTATTTTTAATTGGCACCGTTAGAGGTCATATTATTTTAGAGTAGTATAAGAATTATGTTGTAGCCATGGTGGTCCAGAAATTATATGAGAGGCAAGAATTTCTTAAGGTGATATCTTTTATTGGACCAACTATGTAGCTGGAATAAAATAAGACAAGCTTTCAAATGTTTTCAATATTCTTTGTCATGTCTCTGATCACAGGAAGCTAGGCACAGCATGGTGAAACGCCAGATGGGAGGGGCTGAATGAAATTGTCAGGAGTAATAGACATACAATTAGCAGAAGAAAAGAGGATGGATACTGGGAGATCAAGGCCTATCAAAAGGGAGGAGGGCCAGTCTCATCTTCCTTGGGTTGAAACAATTCAGGAGTCAGATACATTATAATGTGCCATAAACCCAATATTAGTGCTTAGTCTTTGGTTCTTGGTGTCCAGCCAGTTTATGAATTTTTGTTCCCAAGTTCGCCTTTAAAAAGTGTTAGACAAATTCCCCTTGGGCATGAAGATAGTAAGATTAGAGAGGATGTAATTGTTCTGGAAGAAATGTGCTCCTAATGGTATGAGTATGTGTCCCTCCATTATTTTCTTTCTATGAGAGTTCATGCTAGTACATAGTTGCTATTTAGTTTCACTGACATACTTGCCATGAGGGCACTCGGTGCAATGGATCAGATATATCACATTTTGGGAAAGGCATATGTAGGAACCATGGATTCTCGTGGTTTTCTTATGGGGAGGGTGTTGATAGTAGTGATATTGGAGATGTTCTGACAAGTAAAGACAAAGCCATTTTCTACTTGATGTCTGTTGTAGGGAGTTTTTCCTAATGATTGATGATGATTTGGGCAAGGTTAGAGGGTTGTTTGAAATCCAGGAGCAGAGACCCTCAGATATTTCTATCGAGGTCTGACCTTTGCATAGGCTGTAGTTATTAGGTGATTCTCCTGATTGATTCCCATTTGGGGTGAAAGGGGACCATTACAGGGAGTTATATTTTTTATATTAAGGAAGGTTTACATCATTAGGTTTATACCATTAAGAGAACATTAAGAGAAAACTAGGAGCATATTTACACCAATTAGGAGCACATTTCTCACAGAACAACCACTTAGTCTCTGACTTCACTGCCATTTGGGCTCCAGGGAAACCTACCTAAGACTTTTAAAAGGTGGACTTGAAAACAATAATCCCTGTAGTGGGTCCAATACAAGATATTACCTTAAGAAATTCTGGCTCACAAAATATTTTAGAAAAAACAGAACTGTGGTATATGGCACTGAAGAAAGAAGGAAGGGGTTATTCTGGGGCCTCGGGCAGAAGTTTCATAAACTAGTTTGACCAAAATCAGGTAAGTCTGAGACTATATTCAACCATATTCATTTCAAAGCAGTTTTAGCCATTCATAGATTGTAAGGCTGGAGGAGACCTTGGAAGATCATTGGGACCAGCCCCCTGCACCAAGCAGAAAAGATAACTGGGGGTCAGGTGACCTCAGCAAGATGACCGTCTAGTCTCCTCTTAAAGATTTCCAGGGTATGTGGTTGCACCACCTCTGAAGGGAGCTTATTCTACAGTCTGGACACCCCAACTGTGAAGAAGTTTTTCCTACTGTTGAGCCTAAATCAATTTTCCAGGAGTTTGTGGCCATTACTCCTAGCTTTCCCTTTGGGTGCCCTGGTGAACAGTTGCTTGATGTACTCCCTTGGTGTAATGGTAATCTGCTGCCAGATCTCCTCTCAGCCTCCTTTTCTTCAGGCTGAAGAGTCACAGATCCCTCAGCCTTTCCTGATATGGCTTGCTGTGTAAGACTCTGATCATATGGGTGGCTCTTCTTTGGACCCTCTCAAGCTTTTCCACATCCTTGTTAAAGTGTGGTGCCCAGAACTGGATGCAGTACTCTAGCTGCAGTCTCGCCAGTGCTGAGTAGAGAGGAAGATCACCTCCTTGGCTATGTTGGAGATGCATCAATTGATGGATGCCTAGAGTATTATTTACCCTACTGGCTACAGTATTGTACTGCCGGCTCATATTGATACCGTGATCTATTTTTATCCCCAGGTCCCTTTCATTCATGGTGCTAGTCAGCTTGGTACCACCAGACATGTAGGTGTGTTGGGGGTTGCTTGTCCCAAGGTGGAGGACTTCACATTTCTCAATGCTGAACTTCATCAGACTCCAATCTACCCAGCTTGCTAGCCTGTCTAGGTCTGCCATTTTGAAACTGGTTTATGTGCACTCAACTTCTGTTTTGTTCCAGGTTTAAATCAGTTTCTGATGATTTAAGTTGGTTTATGTGTAACTACTGTCCATAGCCTGAAAGAGTATTCCCTTTCCAGTACATAACAGTGAAGACAATCATTCTTCCTATGCAGAGGAACACTAATCAAAGACAGAAATGAAAAGTCTTATTTTTAATAATAAGCAGCCAGGAGGGAAACTACATCTATTTTTATGGACTACACACCTACTCATGTCATGCTTCTTGAGATTTTTGAAACACTAGGCTTGTATTTAGTCAGCTCAGAGGTACAACCCAAATCCTAATGTTCCCGTATCAGTAACAAGATAGCTATCATTACATTGATTAGTTGGGAGAACTACTTGATGTAGTTAATGGCAAACAAATCTAAAATAGAAAAAGAGATGTTTATGTTTTATTCCAAAAGTATAAACTCAGCTTGCTGAATTCACTAGCACAGGAGGTCAGAGTAATATAAAGGAATTAATTTTTACGTGGGTTTGATAATTATATGCTGACTACAAATATTTGTAACTCCTCTTCAGGATGTTAGCTGGTTGCTTGAAGACATATCTGTTATTGCATGACTGGATGCATCATGCTGTATTTTCTGGTATGACACATCTTGTTTTGGAAGGCAAAAATTGATATTTTTTTCCCCAAATATGTCTGAATGTTGACTGCAGGAGATTTTGACTGCAGTAGCTATGGGTATGAGAGGAATAACACTAGCTCTGGCTTTAAGTGTGAATTATGCCCTTTCCCTCATTGAGGCTGGCAGAAAGAAAAGCCCTGAAAACATCTTGCAACGGTGTTTTTATGGTTGCTTCTATTCCAGCAAAGAAAAATCAGCTTGATGGCTTAACACATGTGCCCTATTTGGGGGGGAGGGGGCGGGAGTGGTATGATTTCTTGGGGGAAAGGGGGTATGTGATATGTAATAACGTGGTATTTGAAGTCTCCCTTAATAGCACACGACAATAAGCATTGCCCATCATTTAGGTTCTAACCTGGAAAAATGTTTAAGTACAGTAAAAGCTCTGTTATCCAGCATCCCCCAGGAATGGGGGATGCTGGATAACAAAATATACCAGTTAATTGTGCAGCCTGAACAGATGTCCTTGCCTGTTTGGGCCACCACTTCTCCGGCTCCATCTGGGGTGTCACCACCCCTAGCACAGCATCACCGACAGGGAGGCAGGCCCTGAGCAGCCTGCTATGCCCCGGGCCCTGGGGGCTCAGCAGCACAAGCTGCTTTTCCCTGGGCCATGGGGGCTTGAAGAAACCAGAAGTGCCACAGTGGGCACTTCTGGTTTCACTTTACCTTACAAGCTAGCATGCCACTTAATAGAACATGCTGGCTTATATGGTGCCGGATAATGGAGCTTTTACTGTATATGTTTGGTGCCGGATAATGGAGCTTTTACAGTATATGTTTAAGTCTCATTGATTTAAACACTGTAGTAGTGAATTCTATAGGCTGAATATAGTCATAATGGGCCAAATACAGACTTCAATGAGGCATAATGTTAAGCTTGACTGTTTTTCTGAACTGGATGCTTTTTTGAATTGGGGCTTCAGTACTTTGTTCACTGCAATTTCATCTGTCTCCTGAGCTACATTCAAGACCTATAGTTGCCTTCCAGCAATTTTAACAGAGAAAACTCAATAAATATTTGTGTTGCTGGTCTCCAGAATAAAACAAATCATTACATCAAAGAGTAGGAAGCATGAAAATGCCAACCATTAAAATATAGTGTTTGTGTAATTTAGAGGGATGTATAACTATACCTAGTTATTATATAGATTTATCTATTTGTGCCCTAGCTGTCACCTGTGACATGTGAAGAAAATCTATCACAGAAGAGATCTTTCTTCTTTATTATCCAAATGCAAAGAAGTAAAAAAAAAGATGCGTATCAAGCTGAAAGTATAGTGACTAAAGAATGTAAACAGTACATTCAGGTTAGGCTGTGGCTTAGGCTTTTTACAAGGCTCTTTGCATTAAAACTCATTCTTTCACAACTGTGGACTCTGTAAGGCCTCTGTCCTGCAAGAGGATACATTAATATGTAACTGTGTGCACAAAAAGAATCCTAGTAGGTTTTTATGAGAGACCAGAAATCCATCATAAAGCACCTATATCCAGCTCTAGGACCTAGTGAGGTAATAGGAATTATACACCACTAGAAATAAAATAGACTGGGGCTCTGTGATTAGTTTGCAGTCCTTGCATGTATACACACACACACACATACAATGTCCATAGACTTGATGACAAGTTTTGGGTGCATTAAATAAAATAGGATGAAACCTTTAAAGAGTAAAACATCAACCATCTATTCAATTCAGTGGCTAGGAAACAATTAAATGCACTGAATTTCAGGCAAGAATGGAAAAATAAGCTATTATGAAACTTTAGTGCATAAAAAACCCTTAAGGTTCATCATGTTGCATTTCAAAATAACCAACCAGATTGCTCTTCTTTAATACTCACCCTAAGCAGTAAAAACTATCAAAGGCGATTAAAAGCACACTTAAAGCAGCCAGGTGTAAATATACTTGAATATAAGTACCAAAGGAAAATATTAAATATCAGCAAAAATATGAGCATTCATTTTATTTAATCTGCATCAGGTTTAATCTTTCTGGATGCTTAAGATTAATGTAGTTTGCACACAAATGGCTCTCTCAGTTAAAACTTCAGTGTTCAAAGCCTAGTCCTGCTCCCATCAAAGGGCCTGGATGTTTTACTTCAGACTTTAATGGAAGCTTTACTAGCCTCTTTGTTCTTTGCTGATCGGCTGCTTCAGCTAGATACATTATAAATATACAGGTGTATGTGTGGTCCAAAAAGGAAAAAAAAACAAAACACCTGGGGAGGACTGGGTAGGGTAAAGGCGGACCCACTCACTGCTGCCACCACTGCTACTAACCTGGACTGAGTCTGTTTCCCCACACAGCCTGGCTGGAGCAGGGTAGGAGCTGGTCTAGAATCACCCTGAACTTTAGGTCAGCTGGAGATAGTAGGAAGTGCAGCAGTGGTTTGTTACCAGATTTGCCCATCACTTTGGGGTGTTCTCATTTATTAGGGACACGTTTCTAGGGTCTTTGAAATTCTATCAATGTGCTGCTTGTGTTCTTTGTGTGTCTATACGGAGCTGCATATCTCTCTTCTGCAAGTCCTCACCCCCAGTGGAGCTATCTTGCAGGACTCGATTTCAATGGGGCTGGGTTCCTCCAGTCACCAAATCAGGCATACACACAAACACACGCAGATTAATGTGATGCACCTGACCCAGCTGGGTTGATCAGCATGGACAGGCTGACAGCCTGGTATGCCAGAAATCAGTTCATTAAGGTAGCTGTAAAATGCAGTTAGACACAAGCACACAGGTAAACAGAATACCTCTGAATCCAGTGGGGTGTCCAGCTGACATCCTCATGGGCCAGCACTCAGGTTGTTAGGGCATGTCTGGGCCCAACTGGCTCAATCAGCCTGTACAAGCTGATCCCCTTATGTGTTTCAAACTCAGCATGTCCCAATTTTTTGTCCTAACTGTCCACAGTATTTCTGGGCTTCACAGGGATCTTTAGCTTAGGTAAAAGAAATGTTGCTGCAGAGCAAGTGGGGAAGGAAAAGTAAAGGAAAAATACACCTGGTTACCACCAGTTTGGCTATAAGAAATTATTTATTGCTAAGTATTGGAAATATATAATGGTATTAGTAGTAATAGACAGGCAAAGGAAAACAAACACAAACAATTACAATACTACTCTGGTTTCACTAAGTATTTGGGGAAACTTAGCTCAGGCTTAACTAATATAGTTTAGGTTCAGAAATCTATACCTAGAGAGAAAAGAGAGAGAGAGCAAGAGCTGGGATCTCACCACTCCAAGGCACTCATGTTCCAGTGCTGACAGATAAAGTTCTTAGCACAATCTTTGAAGGGAGACAATCTATTTCTTCCACTTCTCAGGAACAACAGTGGATGGTGTCAGAGAGATTTCTCCTCTTGAAGCACAAGTTTGCTGCGTTTTTACAGATTTTTATATCCTCAGTTCAGCTTCTTCAAAGCATTCTTTTAATTGTGTAAATAATTGTCTTTTCTATTGACAAGGGGCTCTCTGGTTTGGAACATCTCAAGAAACTGATTAACAACCAGGAAAAACATAAGTTTTTAAGGAGTAAGCAGACACTTAGGAGCCAGCTTGAAATTCTTATGGATAGCAGATATACTGGATGGGATACCTCATTGTCTCTTCAGAAACAATAGATAGCTTGCATCAGCTGGGTTTTGTATTTTTACCTGTTGTGAACAAGCCTCAGCTTGGCATGACTTTTCCAGACTTCTGCTTAGTTCTGGTTAGATAAGGTGGTAGGGGGAGGGAAGGGGGGTGGAAGTCCTTTGTAAATCCAGATGAGATAAATGCTGAGCTGGGTGCATGTAAATGTGGGTTGATTAGCATTTCAACCACAGATTCCCCATCATGCAGTGCTCTCCTGCTTCTCTGATCCTAGAATTCACTACAGTCTTTGTTTCATGCTCTCTGTTCTCCATCTCCCATGTAAATGACTTGTCATCTGGTTCCATCTTGGATGCAAATGAGTCCTAGGGGAGTTCTTCATTCTTGTCACCCTTATCTGGAGGGCTTTAGGTGTGTCTCCCATTGAATCTTCATTGTCTTTTGTAATCAGTTCTTGTTCAGGTAGAGGAGGAGAGGGAGGGGGGAATTCTTTGTGAGTCAGACAGGCTGTGTCCTGTGTCAGGGTTCCCCAAGAACATGGAGCTGAGAGGTAACAGGTTGGTGGGGGAATGGGTGAGGAGGAGGTGTACCACTAAGCATGGAGGAGAAGGGAGGGGGGGAAATTCTTACCCGACTCAGAGATTTAAAAAAAAGTTCTTGGCTGTTTCTCCGGTGGCATGATTTGAAAGTGGGGAGGGCACAACTGCCTACTACACAGGGTGTCAGAATCTACATAGTGGGTGCATCTACGTGTGCAGTTAGCAAATAGCAATAAACCTTGCCACAGTTCATACTGGAATTTCTTGCTCTTGGATGCAGCATTTACACATATATCCAGGACCATAGCACATTGAGCCAGAGCTCAGGGTGTCAGTGTACCAGCCCGGGGATGCTCTGCCCCAGCTCAAAGTGTTGTTCAGGGGTTGGCTGGGACATGAGTCAGCCTCCAGCAGGAATCCTCCACACCGTAGCATCCTCATGCCCAAGTCATCCCTGTTCACCATTTACATGTGTGTTTTGGTTCACTAAATGACGTCACTGTAGGATAGTACTTGTACTGGATAGCAGTATCCTAGGGTGCAGTTAATTAATTTACTGTGCCCTAATAAGTGTGCACATATGTAGACAATAATGCTTTCCTAAAGGGCTAATTAGTCAACTCCATAGTAAAGTACATGTGTAGAGGCACCCAGTTTAAGTAATAATGGTGGAAACTTATACCAACTTTGTGCTGATACAATTTTTTTTCCTAAGACAAAATGCTTGAATATAAACAATAACATTAATAAGAATGCTAACATGGAATGTTCCTAATATAACTGTTCAAATATTGGGATTACTCACTCAAACTTTTTTTATCATACTCTTATTAGGGAATAGGTAATGTTTATTGTATTTACTATTTATATAAAATATGAAGAGTTAAAAGGTATGGTAATCAGGGAAATAGTGGGCTTGCTTTCTCACTTTCTAACTTAGACATGGATCAACTGCAAAATCCACATATTGGACACAAATTACACAGACTCCTATGTTCTTATCAAAGGTCAGCAACCTGTGGCCCATGGAGCCATTGGATTCAGCCTGAAGACCTGGGGGGATTTGGCAGCATTCTGTGGGGAAAATTCACCCATAATGTGCTGAAGTCAGGCAATGATGGGGTTTGGCAGTAAGGGGCTTTGCTACAGAGAAACAGCAGAGGTGGATGCAGGCGGCAGCCAGTTCTTAGCACTAGATCACCTCAGACCTGAGCTGGATCTAGAGCCAACCTGAGCAGGGTAAGGGCCCAGGGCAAATTATCCCATGCAGGGCCCTACCTCTGCTTCCACCCCTGCACCAATCCCACATGCCCCAAAACAGAAAAAGCTGCCGCTGCCATTGGCAGTTGCGGTGTCATCAGTTGGGGGAGGTAGTGAGCAGCTGGATGCGAAGCCAGCAGCGGCAGCAGTGTGGAGTCACCATGGACACTCCCCAGCTCTATGGGCTCCCTCCAAAATGCTGGGTCTGGGGTGATCACCCCAATTTGCCCCCCCCCCCCCCCGGGATGGCCCTGGCTGGATCATTCTTGCCCACCACTACACAAAGGTTTCTGACTGCTGTCGTTGTTAGTTCTGGTTCAAAGGTGTGGTTTAATCCACCATAATACATTTCATTTACAAAGTCTAGATATTATGTGCTTTTTTATTTCAGAAGTATTTCAATTTTGAGTTGTGGTTTCAGCCCATCTCAAGTAATAACTTGTCTAAATTATGAGTGTAATTTTAAAGCATTTATCATGACTTGGCATTCATAATTTTAACTTGTATAACTGTTCCTAAAATGTGCTTACAGTAAGTGCATCTTGTTGAAACCCCAAATGAACTGCCTTTGACAATAATTTAGCAAGCTGTTGTATTTGACCCAAACCTTGAATCCCATTTCCTCCTGATCTGCTCAGAATAGCCAGAACTTTGTTACAGGCATTTTGGCTCTGAACCTACAGGCATGCTCTCACATTGCAGTCTACTTTTGTCTGATACTAATATTGGTAGTAGAAATCTGTACTGCAGATGTCTAGGTCCTGAAACTAACTTTACACTTCCCAAGTCTCCCCAACAGGCCCTCCACATCCCTACAGTTGCATCAAACCCACAGAACTTTGAATGACCATTTCTATTTTTAGGGACTGCATGGCCAAGAAATTTGCTAATAATACATCTCTTCTGCATGGGGGATTTCAAAGCATACACTTAGATACACAGATATCTGTGGCATAAAGAACACCTATGTACAAATCTGTCTCAGTTTGTTTATCATTTTACCCCAAAGGATTATTGCTTATTTAGGGGGTCAGAATTTCTTTTCCTCCTCTACCCAATCAAAATAAATCTTATATGAATTTCCAGTTTCATCTGACAATGACCACTAAAATCTGCTTAAAATCCTTCACTGGGTGATCTACTGCTTGATCCATTGCTTGGTATTAAAACAAATAGTCATAAATTATTGTTCTAGGTTGCATATTATTCTTATGGCCCAGATTTTACCATTTGAATGGAAACTCCCACTCACCCAGGCATCTGGATCAGCAACTCTTGATTGTTTTCAGTTGCCAGATTTTTGTTGGGTGCAACACTTTCCTCTGCCACCACATTAAAAGTTCATCACAAGATCAAGGGTAAAAGGTAAAAGCACTGGCATGCTGCAATCAAAAAGAAGCAAATCCATTTTTATATAGTTTGATATAGACATATTCTAACTTGCAGTAGTTTATATGTGATCTGTAGTAAAATTACCTTAATTTTATTTGATATTTCAATAGATTATAATTTTTTTCCTTTTTTTATGGTGCTTATTTTTTTTGTCTTACCTATTAGTACACATTATGCTTTATAAGTGTGAAAGAGAAGACAGAAAAATATAATATACATGTTCTTTCCCCTCTGTTACTTCTCAAACAGTTTTAAGCACAGCACATACTTTTTGTTATCCCCTGTCATAAAAGTAACAACCTGACTCCAGTTGCTGCTCTGAGGGGTCAGGCCAAAGCTCAGGATCTCAATATTGCACTATTAGACTGAAGGGCATGGTGTACAATTGCTCATATACAAACACACAAATCAATTAGGTGCATACACACACACACTACCAGCCTAGGCATATGTATACCTATCACCAATTCAAACACATACACTGTACATCCCAAAAGTTAGACACAGATCACTAATTCATCTATCATGCAAACAATGCCATATATATATAATGGCACATACACACACACACACACACACAAACACACACGCAACTCACATACACACATGTTCAAAATAACCAGTCTAGGTTCATGCACACCTATCACCAGTTTAAGCCCATATGTTACACACCAAATTTAGACAGAATCAGTTACCAACACCTGCACATCCAATACACATACATGGATTACTAATTCAGGTACCACACATACACAATGATCTCTATATATGTGTATTCACTAATGCACACACATACCACCCACCTATGCATACACACAGGTGAGTTCCTAAGTTGGGTGTCATGATGTGTGTGTGTGTATGTATGTGCTTGGTGTACTTGGGATATCTGGGGAAAGGTTAAGGTAAGAAAGTAGAAGTGTAGGGAGTGAAAGTTACCAGGACTGGTATTAGAACTGGTAGACTAGAAGAGCCTGGGGTGAAGAACTGAGGCTCAGGGGTAATTTTAGGTTAATTGATCTTAATTGATCAAAAGACAATGACCAAAGCCTACAGAACAGGGGAGGAATGTTGGCACAGAGGCTGGGACTGGAGCCAGAGCTATGGGGGAGCTGAAAAGGTAGGTGGGGAGAGGGAAATGAGACTAAGGGAAAGTGTGGGTGTTAAAAGGGGGCTCTGGGTGTGGGGAGCCAGAGGATGGCTATGGGGAAGCTAGAGAAGTTGCAAGGAGTGGCATTAGGTGTTGGGAGCTGGAGAAAGGCTCCAGCTGTTGGAGAAAAATGCAGGACAGCCACAAGGAGCTAGAAAGCTGGGGGGGGGGGAGAGTGACTACAGAAGGTGCAGGGGAAGTCTGAAAACACAGAGATGAACAGCAGAAAATCACAGGAAAAACAGCAGGAGAGACTGAAAGGTGTCAGAGCAGTGGGAAAGCAGAAAAAGGCAGCAAAAAGTCATAGGGAAAAGGCAGTAGATGGCACAGGAGGCTGAAAGGCAGCAGGGACAGCTTGAAAGCAAGGAGAGGCTGAGAGGTGGCAGAAAAGGGGAAATGTAATTTGGAGGATATCCCAATAGCAGAGAGGGGGGGCTGGAGAAAAAGAGAGAGAATGAGGCTGGAATTTAAGGGACTGGGATTCAGTAAAACATGACCCAACTCGGAGTTGCAAATGACAGTGGTTTTATTGAACAAGGGAGATGGTGGCACAATGTCTTATTGGTTCCCTTGCACACCCCCCCCCCCCGATACACTGGCAGGAGGGGTTGGAAAGGCTTGGTGCAGGGACTGAAGTCCACTGAAGTCCAGGAGGAGAAAGCGAGACAGAGAGGGAGAGAGTTCAAATTGTAGAAGGAGGTGTGCAGCTAATATCTATCTATCCCAGGCTGGAAAGAGGTCCTTGTCCAGTAGGTGTTGTCCAGAGGGGGGACGCCAGCAGGGCCTCTGAGTAGATAGGTGGTGTGGCATGATGCTGGTCCAGATGGAGAGGGTGTCCCACTGGGTCTGTCTTCACTGCCCCTTTTTATAGGGGCAGACCTTCTATGACCCTAGTGACAGGAGGCATTCCCAGGCAAGGGTCAGCCCCTGGCATACTAAGCATGTTTTCTGCATGCAGGGTTGTACAGTTTTGGTTGTCTGTAATGGCAGGGTACAATGGTAGAGTTGCTGGTTCTGCAGGGTCTTTTGTCTTTCAAACACTGGGTTCTTGTCTGTGTTCCTGGGTGAGGTCCATGGTTCCTGGATGAATCTATGTGAGGTGATGGCCCCAGTCATACAGGCCATTCAGTAGAGGCCTGCTAGCATTGTATTTCAATCATGCCCAATCACTCTCATTCACCTGGGAACCAATTTATGTGGGAGGGGTACATGAATCATACAGTTGCAACATGGGATATCCAGGTAGAGGACACAAGTTGGAGGCTTGACATATAAAATGGAAACTTGACATGACTTTGGTTTACTTACAAACACAGGCTTAAATCATACAGTATCCATTTGAAACAATAAAAATGATAATAATACAATATACAACAGTAAAAATCAATACAAACCTAATAATAATAGAATATAAAATAGTGGATATCAGAAACCAAAAACTTGCAACCAAAATAAAAATGTTAAAGCTTATCCTAAGTTTGAGCTCACTTATACTTATCTATAGGGAATAGAGAGGGAGAGAAAAAGTCAGAAATGGTTGGGGAAGAGGAGGAATGCATTTTAAAATAAAAGAAGAAAGAAAAATAAGTTTTAGCTACACAGTAGCTAAAACTTATTAAAAACATGTGATCCTTATGCTAGGGATAAAGGCATGAGTCTTGGCAACAATGAATTTTCCAAACATATTGATAATATTCTGAACATATTATTTAGACCTAAATAGGTATTAAACATCTGCTAATCACTTTTCAAATTCAGTATGCTGGAAGAATTTCAAAGGAAATCAGCATACAGCTTGAGAGAACAGATAGCAAACAAGGATGCGTGCTTATAGGCCTCTTTCTCTGTATTTTGCAAGAAGGAGTGTTACAAACCTTAATATACCCCAGTGGAAATTTTGTGGTGTAAGGGTGAAAGTCTGTGGGCAGGTGGGGATCTGTAACTGTGATTATGTAAGTTGGTAGTATGATTCTTCAAATGAAAATCTGGGACCTTTTTATGTATGGATGTAGGGAAAAAGGGAACTAGTCTTATTCTGGGCCCATTCAACAGAAGGGCCTGTTGATTCTGGGAAGTCACAGACTAGTTCCTGCATAATCTCTTGTTTCTTAGAGATTCAAGAGTAGAAGTAATTTAGTAAGCATTTATACTTTTAAATGATTCCCTCATTATAAATGTATTAAGTTATTTTTAAATGCTAATATTTATGAAAAGGTGCAATGGTCACATGCTATGTGGTGCTTCTTGGATGCTTATAAAGGAAAAGATTTGAATTTGGAATCCAGTGAAGGTGAACAGTTAACTTAAAACCAGAGTGGTGATGTTCATACCCTCTTCACCCTATTAGAAGCAAAATTACTGTCTGTTTATAGATATTTGCCTTCTTTACTAATTGCTCCCTCACTAAAGATAGCTGGTTTGGGTCTATTGTTTTAATTCTTAGTTCTGGAGTCTTATTAAATATGTGCATAATATTAAGCACACATTTAGTCCTATTGAAATCAGTGGATATAGTTCTATGCTTAGTTCTGTATGTATTGAGAGAGGTAGTCAGTAGGGATGTGAGAAACAGGCCATATTTGATTCAGATTTGGCCCGGTTCAGGGGAAAATGATTCAATTCATTGATTCAAATCACTGGCCAGATTCAATTCAGCTGAATCTGAACCTGAAGATTTGATGCTGATTCAGAGAATCAGCAATTCGGTCATAGACAAAGCTTTAAATATTTTTTCTACATACCTGGAGGTACCAGGAGCAGCTTGAGAATGCTGAGATGGCTTGTGAATGAGTGGATGGAACCTCCCCACCCCCACACTCCCCTGGCTCAGCGACTGGCCACAGGGGACCCTGGGTGCCCCTACAGACCCAGGAGGTACCAGTTGCTGAGCCAGGGAGTGGAGGGAGTGTCCCTCGCGTGCTCCGCAGTGAACTCAGAAGTGGACCAGAAGTGGTTCTGGTCCACTTCCAGGTCCACTGCTTAGCACACTGAGGACCCCCCTGTGCTTCCGTGGGACACTTCATTTGCCCCACAATCTCAGCATTCATGCGTTGCCTGGTTCCTTGGGGTATGTAAAGAAAAAACATTTAAAGCTGTGTCTTGTCATTGAATCTCTCCAAATTGATTCAGAGGGTTCGGATTCAATTCAGATGGATTAACGGGTCTCCTGATTCATTTTGGCTTCAGAGATTCAGCTGCCAATTCAGGCCAAATTTCTGCTGAATCCTAGCTGTGACCAAAGCTTTGCGCAGCGCTAGTAGTCAGCTACGTAAGGATTCACCACATTTGGTTTGTAATTATGCAGCTTACTTTTAGTCACGTGAACATAGACTTGAAGTGACATGTGCAGCTGTTCCTTGCTCCTGGGAGCTTTGTGGGGAGCCTAGTTTAAATTGGTGTGGGGAATGGGGCAGGTAGGATCGGGATGGGGTAGCAGGTCTGGGGTGAGTTGGCAAAATCGGGGCGGGAGGTATGCTACTGGGTCTTTGGGTGGTGTTAGTGGGTCCACAGAGAATAGAAGTTGCCCATTCAGGGGGCTAGAAAAACACTCAGTGTTGGGGGGTGGGGAGGGAAGGGGGTGTCAATAATGAAGCTTCGAGGCTGCGGCCAGTTTTCCCTGCCCTGGGGCTGCACTGTGAATGCATATAGGCATTCACAAGATTTGGTTAACCCAGTCTTGATCTAAGTTAGTTCACCTAACCCTAGTTAGGCTGGTGCAAATGTAATGCCTGTATGTACCCTCAGTATGAAGTCAGGCAGACATGAGGCAGGAGGGTACCTTAACACTATCTCATTAACACAGACTTAAGCTTTCACAGGTGACACCCTATTTTATCAGATGCTATGAATGAATTTGAAAAGAGCAGGGGTTTGTCATCTTCTTCTGTTTGTTCAGAATCATGCAAAAGGGATGGCTCTTTCCGTTGCTGCAGCAAGGTCCTGCTTCATACAGGTCTCACCAAGGAATCAGTGAATGATACTCCATGGTTTGCAATTCACTGCACTTGAGTGTATTCATGTAATGAAATGATCATATTGGTTTTTGATCTAGTTGGGATGAACAGGCAATTTAATTATTGCTGTGTTGACCAGTCTATACATGTCCCTCTGGGAAAGTCTATCTGGGGTTCCAGGTCCATTTCAGGGCATCTGATTTCACATAATCTTTACTTACATCACCTTAGTCATGCCTTGTCAGCATGTCCAACAGACTGTGCAACACAGGTCACAAACGTCTTTTACACTTTAAGCCATTCGGTTAGTTCTGTATGACTATAGAGTGGATGTCTGGGGTCTTCCATCTGCCATGATCTTTCTTTTTGGCTCACTACCTTTCTTCTGATATCAGGTGTTGCAATGCTAGCCAGTAAGTATAAGCTATCCTTTGGAGTTGGCTTTAGACATCCTGTTATTTCACAACAGCTGTCATTTAAAACTGGATCTAGTTCCTTGGGGATTAACTGATCATTCCCATACTGGACATGCATACTCTGCAGTGGAGTAACACAAAATAATAGTGGTGGTTGATAATGTAGCTGGATTCACTCACCACTTTAAGGTGACCAACTTTTAAAGTGTGTTGTTGTGGGTGCTTACTTTCCCTTTCATCTTCTCTACATGTGCTTTGAAAATAAGTGTTTTGCCCAATGTAACCCCAGGTACACAGGTTATAGGTGTCAGTAGGGACACCTGTTTACGTGCAGCGAGGCTGCTCTGTCATGCTGTAATTACAGTGTGTTGGAGCAGACTTAATTAGCCAAGTCTTCTGGAGTGTAGTACAATTACTGCATGTATCAGTGTCCCTACACTGAAAAATGGTGGCAGGGTTGCTTTAACTGAAGCTTGTTCAACACACTTTAGTTAAAGCACCTCTGCTGCTATTTTTCAGCATAGGGACTCTGATACATGAGATGCTCCAAGTGAGTGAATTAGAACAGCTCTGAAAGCTGCTTTAATTAAAGCCACTCCCATATCACATATATAAATGCCCTAGGATGTTTAATATCTGCTTGCCTTCTCTATAGAGTAGGTGAAAGACCGTGACCTGCATCTTGGGTTAATGAGAAGCTGGTTATCATTGTAAAAATCTGAGAGGTTACTCATGGCACGTGTCAGTCTGTTTTTGACAGCGACAAAGTCTTTCTCTTACAACATGATGCACAGATCATCAGCATACATGAAGCTTCTCATATTGCTCTTTATGAGCTGGTCACTGGTATATATATTAAAGAGGACCAGTGCTAGCACATTGTCTTGTGTGAGGCTGTTTCATTGTCATCTCCAGCAGCTCTGTTTCTTGTATAGTTCTATGTAAAAACATCTGTTCTACAAAATAGATTATATAAGCTGCCCTCGGTGGTAATCATTTGTCATGTTATAGACTTTGACAAGCAGGTTACAGTGTTTGACAGTGTCATATACCACTGACAGGTCTACAAACACAGTACCTGTTATCATCCCTTTTTCAAATCCATCTTCTATATACTAGGCGATGTTTAATATTTGGCCAGTGCAGTGCCTGTCTGGTCTGAATCTGGCTTGTTCTGGTATTAGATGTAGTTCGATATGACATGAAAAGCTATGGAGAATTAGGCATTTGTAAAGCTTACAAATAACCCATATTTTAGGATGTTTATTCCGAGCTTTACCACTGAGCAGAAGCTGATGAGTCACTTACTTGTCTGTGATGTGGTATTGCTATATTTTGCTCTATTTTCTTTGGGTCATTATTCAACTTGTGAATACTTAACCATGCTTTCCCGCTAGAATGGGTCATATCTATACCTTCCATCAGAGCAGAGGTACTAAACAAAGTACTAAACAAAGTAATAAATTAATTTAAATATTATAGACAGGGAAAGGGAGAAGGAGTGGTGGACAGGAGTAACACTGGAAGGGGTCTTGCTAACAGCATCAGGCCAGAAGGCCTTGCTCCAAACCCAGATGCTAGATGTGCTTCCTCATCACTATGGACCGCATCTTCACAGGACAGAATAAGGCACATCATAATATCCAGGGTTCATTCACCTCTCCCAACATCATATATGTAATGATATTTTTAATGTCTCTCTGCTGTCTACTGTGGGAAATAGAGTGGTAAAAGGGAGAAACCCCCCCAGGGAAACATAAGTATCATGCAGCTAAGTAAATTCAAAGAAGATAAGTATATTATATGAGCTGGACCATCCTTTGTCTAATATAGGATTGTTCCTTACCTAATATTCCCAAATACTTTGTCAAATAATTTTACATTACTTAGGCTATATAGTTTAAACTATTTACAATCCTCTGATCCATTTTTTCCCTGAACTCTCCAAATATTTTCATGCCATCACATGTCTAGGTTGGTGAGTTGTCACAGCCGATCAAATAACACAGCCATCCATCTGTAGCAAAAGTTGATTGAGAAGCTGAGACTTTTTATACACTTTTCTCTCCCTAGAGTATAACAATATAATCTAGATATAAGTCTGTATCATTGTCTCGTTTTACCATGTTGTGATTGTACTTAGGATGTACATAGAAGTTCTATGCACTGCCTCATGATGACTAAAAATGGAAGGTGTGGAAGTGAAATGCAATCAGGCAGGAAAGATTAATTACAAAAACTTGCACACTCAAATAGTTTTCAAAAATTGTGAGACTTTTATTGCTTCCATGATGCGAATACTAAATAATAGTGGCTGCAGCACTGGCATTTTACATCACTACATTTCATGAAAGAAATACTGCATGAGAGCTTTATTCATCAACTCATTTTCTGTGGAGCTGGTTTGAATGGCTTCAGTTTTTTTTCTTTTCTTCCTTTCTTTTTCTAACAGACATCAGGAAAAAAAGTCATGCAAAATTCATGGGAAAAATATAGAACCTATATAGTCATCAAGATAGAGATGGCACATGGAAAATTGGCTCAGGTTATAATTATTATTATTATTGCTTTACATTGCTATTGAATTGTTTATGCATTGTGTGGTATATATTATATAATGCATTCAGTAACTGTACAAGAAATAATGTTAGTTTTCTTAAATCAACATGTTTTTGTAAACCAGAATACTAAAAGACCAATACTGGCTGGCTTCATAGGTATGCTTAAGGGCAATAGGGGAGTCCAAGGCCTTTACATAAAGAAAAGCCATGGTTGCGTGTGTTTCCAACAGCATGAGCAGGAGTTGTTAGTGCAAGTCTTCAGCCTGTAGACAGGTCCAAGTATAAGTTGTAGAGCTAGATACACACATTCAAGAAGCCCAGAGCAGAATCTCAGTTATATGGTTTTCTGTAAGCAGTGTAGTTTAAATCAGTAGCAAACAGAACACACTTTCATCCTTTGGTGGGGTGGGGGAAAAATCTTAGACTGGAGTCTACCATTTTTAAACTAGTTTATGTGAGCCAAACTTCTGTTATGCATATAGACTGGTTTTGTATGTTGAACATCTGTTCTGTTACGGGTATAGACTGGTTTCTGATTGCTTATACCTAGACACCTACCTAAATCATGGCAAAACATGGTTTCATAGTTTCTAGGGTCGGAAGGGACCTGAGCAGATCATCTAGTCCGACCCCCTGCCATGGCAGGAAAGAATACTGGGGTCAAATGACCCCAGCAAGATGTTCATCCAACCTCCTCTTAAAAACCGCCAGGGTGGAAGCCTGCACCACTTCTCTTGGAAGTTGGTTCCAGAACCCTAGCCGCCCTGACTGTGAAGTAGCACTTCCTGATATCTAACCTAAACCTACCCTCTGCCAGCTTGTGACCGTTATTCCTGATCACTCCTGGCAGTGCTCGGGGGGAACAGGGACTCCCCCAGTGCCTGCTGATCCCCCCTGACTAATTTATAACAGGCCACAAGATTTGCCCTCACCCTTCTCTTCTGGAGGCTGAACAGGTTCAGGTCCTGCAGCCTGTCCTCATAGGGCCTGCCCTGTTGTCCCCTGATCATACGAGTGGCCCTCCTCTGGACCCTCTCCATGCTGTCGACATCCCTCCTGAAGTGTGGCGTCAAGGACTGGATGCAATACTCCAGCTGTGGCCTGACCAGTGCCGCATAGAGGGGGAGGATCACCTCTTTGGACCTGCTCGAGATGCATCTGTGGATGCATGCCAAGGTGCGGTTGGCCTTCCTAACTGCCTCCCCACACCGCCGACCCATGTTCATCTTGGAGTCAATGGTGACCCCAAGATCCCTTTCCGCCTCTGTGCTGACAAGAGGGGAGTTCCCTAACCTGTAGGTATGGTGCTGGTTGTTCCTCCCGAGGTGCGTCACCTTGCACTTGTTTGTGTTGAAACCCATCCTATTCTCGTCCGCCCACCCTTGTAACCTGTCTAGGTCTGATTGTAGCCTGTTGCATTCTTCCAATGTGTCCATGTCCCCCCACATCTTAATGTCATCAGCAAATTTGAACAGGGTGCTTTTTACCCCCTCATCCAAATCGCTGATGAAGATGTTGAACAGTGCGGGCCCGAGGACTGAGCCCTGCAGAACCCCACTGCCCATGTCCTTCCAGGTTGAGAAGGACCCATCCACTACCACCCTCTGGCTGTGGCCCACCAGCCAGTTGACGACCCATTTGACTGTGTGGGTGTCTACACCACAGCCCCCCAGTTTCTTAATGAGAACAGGGTGAGAGACAGTGTCAAAAGCCTTCCGGAAGTCCAGGAAAATTATATCGACTGCTAACCCTGTGTCTAACGATCTGGTGATCTGATCGTAAAAGGCTACCAGGTTGGTCTGACAGGACCTGCCACTGATGAACCCATGTTGGTTGCCCCTAACCATGCAGTCCCCAGCTGGCCCCTCCTGGATGTGTGCCAATATAATTTTCTCAAACAGCTTGCCTAGGATCGAGGTAAGACTAACCGGCCTATAGTTTCCCGGGTCATCCTTCCTGCCTTTTTTCAAGATGGAGACCACGTTGGCCCTCTTCCAGTCCTCCGGTACCTCACCAGAGCACCACAAGTGCTCGTAAAGTTGTGCCAGGGGACTTGCAATGACCTCGGCCAGTTCCTTTAGAACTCTAGGGTGGAGATCATCCGGGCCAGCTGACTTGAATACGTCCAACCCCTCCAGAAGCTCCCTAACTAAATCCTCTCTAACCCGTGGCCCAGGTGTGCCTCCCCCCGGGCCCGAGGGGGGCCCAGCAGGGAGGTGGCTGTTCTGGTCCCTACTTAGGAAGACGGAGGCAAAGAAATCATTAAACATGTTAGCTTTGCCATCTGGTGTGACGACCAAGTTTCCCATGGCGTCCTGCAATGGCCCCACATTACCCGGGATCTTCTTTTTACTCCCTACATTTTTAAAAAAGGACTTCTTATTGTTCTTAATCTGGGAAGCTAGCCCCAGTTCCATCTCTGCCTTGGCCTTCCTAACTACCCCCCTACATTCCCGAGCAACTACAGAATAGTCCTCCCTGGTGATGACCCCTTCTTTCCATTGGGTATAAGCCTCCTTTTTAGCAAGGAGACATTCCCGGATGCTTTTGGTGAGCCACGGAGGCTTGTGTGCTCTCCTGCTCCCTTTGATCCTCATTGGGATTACCTTTCTTTGGGCTTGGAGGATCGTCTCCTTAAGGAGCGACCACTCTCCTTGGACACCTGGTTCCCCTCCCCTCCGGGACCTCAGCGCATCTCCAACTATCCTCCTTATCTCGTTGAAGTCTGCCCTCCTAAAATGTAGGGCTGCTGCCTTAGTGCATGCCTTTGCCACTTTGCACTGGATGGTGAATTCCAGCAAGCGATGATTGCTGTCACCCAGGTGGTCAAGCACCTGCAGCCCCCTCACCAGGTCATCACCCGTGGCCAGCACTAGGTCCAACAAGGCATCCCCCCTAGTGGGGCTGTGCACCTCCTGGGTTAGATGGAGGTCCTGCACTCTGACCTAGAACCTACGTGAGCATTCAGACCTGGCTGACTGTTCTTCCCAGCAGATGTCTGAAAAATTCAGGTCCCCCATAACTACCACATCCTTAGCCTTCACTACCTCTGTGAGCTGACACAAGAATTCCTAGTCAAGCTCTTCTCCCTGGTTGGGAGGTCTGTAGTAGACTCCCACCATTAAGTCCCTTTCCCCTCGACTGCGTTCTACTCTAAACCAAAGCACTTCAGAGTGCCCCTCCCCTGACTCCTTGCTAATTAACGAGGATGTGTATTCCTTCTTAATATAGAGCGCCACGCCCCCACCTCTCTTTCCTATTCTGTCCCACCTGTACAGCCTATAGCCCTTGACATTGACCGCCCAATCATGCGTTTCATCCCACCACCTTTCCATAATCCCCACTATGTCCGGGCTGGTGACAGCCAGCAGGAGGGTGAGTTCCTCCTGCTTGTTGCCCATACTATGAGCGTTTGTGTAGAGGCATTTGAGGCCTTCTGTGGGTGTGTGTACTGACCCCCTAGTCCCAGCGTTACCCTGGCCCCTCTCTCTTACCTGTTTGTTCTCTTCGTTCCTTGGTCTGGGCTGTGGGTGCTGTTTGGTCTGGCAGTCTGATGTTTCCTCCACCCTCATCTTCCCCTTCCCCTGATAAGCCTAGTTTAAAGCCCGCTGGAGGAGGTCCGCCAACTTAGAAGAGAACACACGCTTACCTTTAGGGGAAAGGTGGAGCCCGTCCCATCCCAGCATGTCTCTCATCATGGTGTGCTGGTCGTGGCTGAGGAAGCCAAAGCACTCCCCCAAGCACCATTCCTGTAGCCGCCAGTTGGTCTCCGCGATGCACGTTTCATGCCGTCTGCCTCGTCCACTCACTGACAGGATAGAAGAGAAAACCATCTGTGTGCCTATCTCCGTAAAAGGAATTTATTTTTGCCAGCTGCTTGCAGTGCACAGAGTCAATTTTGCAGTCTTTTCATGGTGAGCCCCGCTCATTGCTGATTGGCCAAGGGACTCTGGTGGTTCTGCCCCAAAATGCTGATTGACCAAGAGGCCAATCACTCATCTTCAAACTGCAGCATTGCATCTGGCTTCTTAAAAGATGGTACTGAAACCCTTTCATTTTCCTGATTGACACCTTCACTAAGTCTATGTCAGTATCTCAGCCTTTCAGTAGCTCTCTCTCAAACAATGTGCTCTATAGCTGTATTCTTGTAAGTTTTTTATTTGTGTGTGTCGGGGCGGGGGGGCATTCCATGCAAAATCACAAGATTTTTCACAGTGCTGGAAAAACCATCATTTTTCACAGTTTTATGAAACTAATTAAATCACAATTTAAGTGGGTCTTTACTTATACTGGTAAAAGTATAATATCTATAGCTGGCCTGTGAGAGTACAGGCTGCATCATGCCAATGAATGATTTTGCCTGAGTAACCCCTCTGTAGCCGATAGAAGAAAATGCACTGTTGTCTCTATGAGATAGTAGTTTCTTATGGGGTACTGTGACAGGATATTGTTACCTACATGTGTCTATTCCTCCAATGTACAAATGTAGCCCCTAATTATTCAATGTAATATTAACACACATTCTACTTACCTGCCGCCTTAGAACCATTTTTATAGGTAAGTGAAACATTGCTTTGTTCATTATCATCAATCAACATGATAAAGAGTAGTAAATAGATTTTATGGTTGGGTTGGCAAATTTTCATAACAAATTTTACAAGCTATATTAACTAAACAATAATACTTTGCACTTGAAGATCTCAAAGTACATTATAAATATGAATGATTGCAGCTCTGCAGCATCAATAAAGTAGGTTTTATAATACCCATGACAGCATATTGGAAACAGTCCAGACTTCCTGATTATCAGTCCCCTATGCTAACTATCAGACAATAATACTTATTGTGCATCTTGATTGTTTAACCCACAGTGTGAAAAGGGCTGGCATGCTTAATTATTAAGTATGAAAACTGTCTCCATTGGCCTGGGATATTGCCTGACTGACAATAATGCTTTTTGTCACTAGAAATGACTCCACACACCCTCCCACACCCACATCTTCTCAGATATAGATTGAGAATATCATTAATCATCATCGAGTCATTCACCTACATCATTTTTTATATATAAGATCATTGCAATTTTCTGTTACTACTATTATTGCTTTGTATTTGATGACTGTATAAAATTGAACATCAAGTTGGGTCAGTTTGAACCTTTGAAGGTGAATGGAAAAGATTAATGCAGTTAATATGTCATTCAATCAGTTAGAAAAATGGGTGGCAACGATTTAAAGTTTTGGTTTTTTTTAAATAAAGAATATCATTTACCCAATTAAATATACAATAGACATGATCTTAGGTTTTTTCATTCTATTAATTTACTAGACAAAGAAAGGACATCATCGTTTTAGTAATTTTTTTCTTTAAACAAAGGCTTTTTCAACCATTTAGTGCAATTTATTTTGGGATGGATGAAGAAATTTTATTTATTCTGTATATAAGGTTTATTTTTTTAAAAATAGGCAACAACTAGGCTACATTAACATTGTTAATGGTCCCTGGATATGAAGAATAAGATTTTTTTTAATTTTAGAAGCCCAGCGGCATGACTAAATCCATATTTAGTCATGCATATAACCAGCCAAAGTTTTTCAAAAGTTTTGAGTATCCAGCATCTCTCACTGGAGTATATGGAGGCAGAATACCCACTGAAAATCTTAGTTCTGAAGGGACTAGGCACAACCTGACGTAGGGCATTTATATACACATCCTTTTTTTTCACAACGCACTGAAGATCTGCTGCTTTGGAGCAGACTCCAAAATCAAGTTCAGTCAAATCGGTCAAGTCTGCTCCTCACTTGAGCTGATGCAAACTGCACTGGATGCGCTTGTGTAAGCGGAGAAATGCACATCTGTTCTGTGCATGTCCTTTCACAGCATCTGATGAAGTGAACATCAGTTTGTGAAAGTTTATGCTCTATCTATCTAACTCTATACAGTACAAATCTACCCTGCCCTCTGCTTGATTCCTGACTAACATGGTTAATTAAGACCCTATGATCATAGCCATCCTTATATAGAGAGATTTCTATATATTTTTATAAGATTACAAGGATGATTAATTAAAAAAGCTCAAATCCCTGAGAAAATGGGTGAAATACTGGCCTTTGAAAGCTGTACTTACCTATTAAAGGAGATTAGTATTCTATGATTCTGATGAAATGAGCTCCAATTCATGAAAGCTTATGCTACAGTAAAAGCTGTGCTATCCAGCATCTTACTAACTGGCATGCCGGCTTGTAAGGTAAAGTGAAATCAGAAGTGCCACAGCACTTCCAGTTGCTTTGAGCCCCCATGGCCTGGGGCAAAGCAGCCTGTGCTGCCAAGCCCCCACAGCCTGGGGGCATAATAAGTTGCACGGGCCATGCAAGGCCTGCAGGGACCACGGGACAGGCAGCGATGCGGCGAGAGGGGAAGAAGGATGCCCCAGACATGGTAGGAGAAGTTGCAGCCAGAACCACTCAATTAACTGGCATATTTTGTTTATACGGCATCCCCCATTCCCGGGAGATGCCAGATAACAGAGCTTTTACTATATATATATCTCTAATTTAGTTACTCTGTGAATTGTAAATCTACCCTGCCTTTTACCAGTGTTTTATCTGATATACTTAGACTTCTTTGAGACGTTTGATGTAGCTCAGAACATCTGGATAAAAGTAGACTATTCAAAATCCATGTTGCACATAGTAAATTGATCTAAACTAGCTAATATACAGGTTTGAACAATGTATGTTTTTCATCCAGTTAAATACAACATTTTTCACAAAAAAGCAAGTCACATGATAGAAAAAGGGCTGCATCTTTAAAAAAAAAGACTTTGGGAAGGATTTATGGATCATAGTGGGTTACCATTGGAATAAGATCCAGCAGGATGTTATATGGCTAAGAGCAGGGAATAAAGAATAGGGATAGTAGGAATGTTGCAGTATTTATGGATGCTTATGAGAGTGTTATTAAGTCTGGTTCTCAAGCACATTCTTTAAAAGGGGTGTTTAGTAATAGTAAAGAACCTATAAGAATTGATTCAATGAGTAGAAACATGTCTTACTGTGAATGACTTTGAAATCCAATCAAGTTTATCAAAGAAAAGTTAAGTGGTAACTTAATCATGATTTATAAGTGCATGTATTTGGAGAAGATTTCACATGGTAGCTGTCCCAGCCTCCTGTGGAGGGTTTAGATTGAGAGTGTGGTCAGGGGTAGAAAGGTAAGAAAGATTTATTGACTTAACAAAAACACAATTCACGTCAGCAACTTATCGGCAGTCCCTCTGATGCTGGATACACAGCAAGTTCCTCTTTCCACAAAGTTCAGCGAGGTCAGGCATCCCCAAACAACACTGTCTGAGGGGTACTGGGAAGGAAACTGGAATGCAGTTCTTGGGCTCCTCGAGGTCCACGGGCCCACTGATCCAGGCAACAGCTAATTAATCCTTTTTACAGAGCTGCATCTTCCTTCTGAATGGTTTTCACATATTCTAGCTAATTTATAGCTTCTGAAGGACACTGAAAACATACAATCACTCAGATTACTTTTACTTCAACTGTTTTTAGACTGACCAATAGCAGTACAAGCCTTGCATTCCATTGATAAGGTAATTTTAACTGTGCCACAGGGCCTTACTACTTCTAGGCTTTGCTAAATTTACTAGGCCTTACTTTATACAAGGCATCACTACATCTTAAACTTTAATAAGGATGTTAGCAACAACTTATAGCTTAATATCTAAACAAATACAGAAAAACATTTGATCTAATCTTCATAGAGCCTTCAGAAAGCACCTTCATCACACAGACATACTTTTTAGCTGCCACCATAGAGTACCTTCTAATCTAGCAAACAAAGGCACAACACAATACAGTGTATTGAAAATGAAGCCAGTTAAGTTCAGGATAGAAAGAAAATATGCATTAACTGCAAACGTAATTAAGCATTGGACCAACTTACCAAGGGTTGTGGAAGTTTTGCAGTTGTTTTGATTTTTTTTTAAACCTGGATTTAGATATCTTTCTATTATGTTCCATAATTGCAGGATGTTGTGAACATGTACTCATTAAACTTTGAATCTTAACTTAAATTTGACAGCTATAGCCTATGTAAGTGACTTGATTTTTAAAATGTTCTGAATTAAAGCTCTCAATTGGGAAAGTTAGTGTTGCAATATTATTGATGTTGGCACATGGCTAAAAAAAAAATTAGTGCTCAACAAAATATTTGAGTAATATTGGTTATAATAGGACCACAAACACAAACAGTGACTTATGAGTCGGCAGTCAGAAAGCAGGGTAGGTACGCACCTTTGTAAACTAACTGAATAAGAGAGAGAGAGCGAGCTATCTACTTCTCTCTATATAGGAAGAACAAGCTTTTGTGAACCCAAATTCACATCACCAGATGCTGTGAAAGAGCATGCATGAAGTAGAAGTTGAACTTCTCAAATTGGACTTCAGTATCATTCAGGGAGAACCCTGGGGTACACACATACTCCCTCCAAAGACAAAGACCCTCCTTCAGGACCTCTCTGCACAAGGGGGATACCCCCTGCTTTTTCACCAACTTAGCCTTGTGGTCACTGACACCTGGTGTGGGGGCCTTCTTCTTGAACATATTGGCTTCTGGGCTTCTACATTTACAACAACACTAATACCAACACAGGCGCCTTGTATTCTCATGTCCTTGTCCTGCAGGAGTTCCTCTAAATAATAATAATTTTTTAAAAAATAATTCTTTACTGGGATTACTGGGTCCCGAATGCTTGCTATACTGACCCCTCACCAGTTATGCCCACTCCCCACTGTGGGGAGCAGAGAGGGAGAAGAGAAAGATAGAAATGGATGGGGAAAGGGGAGAAAGTATGAGGTTTTCTGCTAGAATGGGGGGTTCTGCTACATGAAAACACATGGAGAAAGTAGACTATAAGAAAGAGAGAGAAATTAGAATAGAAAAGACAAGAGGGATGGGACAAGAGATTGAGAAAGAGATAGCGGGGAACAGGGGAAGTGCTGACAGAAGCATTTTTACAAGTGACTATTGTCACCATGTCCATGTCACAAAATTTTCCTTTGTGTGGCTGTAACAGGGAAACCTAGCCTTTTTACTAGAAAGGAAAGCAGCCCCTTTAAGACTAGAAATTTCAGGGCACAGCCTGCAGGCAGAACAAGGGTTAAACGCCAAGTCTTGCAGGCCGGTTAGCTGACTGGGCACTGTCAGGTGACCGGGAGAAGGCTCAGGCCAGAACTACATAAGCCCTGATCTGAACTAACCAGGGAGCCCAGGTTGCAGAGAGGTTGGACTTCTGAGGACTCTAAGAAGAGCTGCAGCAGCCCTAAGATAGAGAGAGCAGCAGGCAGTGAAACTCAGATAAATGTGGAGCCCATGGTAAAAAGTAAACAGGCCTTCATTAACTTTCCTTTTGTCCAGGAGGCTTACTGTTTATGTTCTAGTTTACTTTGGTGGTGTGTGGATGAGGCTGTAGGAGAGGTGGAGATTTCATTAGCACCTAGAAGGCTGCAAGTACAGGGGCCAGAGAGCCCAGCTCTACAGGGGTGCAGCTGTAAGGGGCAGGGAGCCCAGCATCCTAGTGGATGCATCTATACAGGGCCAGGGGCCCAGAGCTGATAGAGTAAAGTTGTGTCTCAAAGTCAGGTGATATCTAGTAGGCCTAGGCTGGTAAGCATAGCTAAAGTGAAGGGGCAGAGACTGAGGAGGCTGGGGTTCCAACAAAGGGATATCATACAGATAACACCTGTGAGGCATGGCGCATGATAAAGGGGAGGTCAGAGCATGAAAATGGCCCTTAAGGCAAAAAATCTTCACTGCCAGGTGTTCATGAGCACCAAAGAAACACCAAGATGTGGCAGGCGAATGAAGGGAAGTCTGTTCCCAGTGAAAAAAGGCAAACATAAAGAGACTCAGAAGTTCTCCAAGGCATTTCCAAATGCTGCTGGCAATGGTACCCTGTTACAGTGGATTAATTGCATCACACAATACATGTGCATGAGGTTTGGGGGTTTCAAATGAGTTTCCAGTTTTGCAAAATAAATCACATGCCCATGTAGTTTAGTTTGCAACATTGCAGATTGCAATGATGGAGTTGTCAGTTCGACACCCCCCCGCCCCACCAGCACCCTAGCTGTGGGAGAGGCAGGCAACCTTTGGCCAAAAAAGGCACCTGCTGAACATGGCAGCAGGCACATGCCACCGTCACTCGATGAAGGCAGCAGTGGCAACTGGAGGGAGGCTGATCCTTGTTTCTTCCATGGAGCCTGCCCACTTCTTCCATCATCAGGGGTTGAGCTGCGGGGGGGCTGAGCAGCTACTAAGCTGCAGGGGCCCTGGTTCTCCCCTCTGCAGCAACAGTGCCCCTCTGGGGCCACCTGGGTGGGCTGCTAGCAAGCCAGAAGTTACCCCAGCTCACAGGCAGCACCCAGGTAGTGTTGAGGGTGAAACTCTAAGTGTAATAATTATGCTAATTCACTTGCTGTCTTTAACTGGTGGGGACCTGTTACAGTGTCAGCCATAAGCTTACAGCCAAACACTAGCTGACTGAATATTAATTAGTAAGCAAGAAATCACTTGTACAGGGGAACAATTTAATGACTAGACTATATTAAACAATCTCTAAAAGGAAAAATAATGTAAGTATGAAAAGTAATTAATACAATTATATACAGTGGAGTTTACAGGGCTATATACAGATTCCCTTTGTGTCCACCAGTAAATTATTAAACCCTCACTCCCACCAAGAATTTCCTCAGCCCTAAGGCTCAGTCCTTAAAGCAGGGAGGGGTGATACTTTACAATCAATAATCTTCAAAGTTGCTTGCCAACCTAACTGTGGTCCATGGAGTTGAGATTCTAACTGGTCATGAGGGGTCACAGCTAGAGATTGCACCTCAGACAACAGTTACCACACTCAACCGCACACAATAACAACTTTCAACAGTTCTTAACAAGAACAATATACAAATAAGCAAGCAAACAAATCAAGCATCCCTCACACAGGACAGATTTATACATCCACACACACCATGGGCCCACCACAGACGCACAAAGACAAGGGGGATGGCAGAAGAGAGAGAGAAAGAGATAGAAGGGAACAGGGGCAGTACTGACTGTGAAGAAATCCTCCTGTGTCTGTCTCTGTTGGGGTTAGCCTAGCTACCCACCTCTCTTTCAAAATGCTGCTACTTGGTTTAACCTGGTCACCTAGGTGACTAGGCTAGGTAAATTCCTGAGGGGAGCTTGCTTTCCTCCTCTGGTGCCATTTTGGAACAGCAAGAAAGCATGACTGGCTGTTTTTTCTGTGAATGCCTATGGGGAGAAGGGAAAGAGGTGCTTTTCGCTCCCAGCAGAGCTTGGCAGTATATTGACTAACTCAATCATACCTGAGGTTACCCTGGGAGGCTTTAGGTTAAAAGAAGCACCCATAAACTTAACCAGTGGGCAAAGCACCTGCAAGGCTTCCAGGGTCTGTGCACCCTGGGCTGCACATAGGAACCAAGGGGGTCACAAAAGCTAATGCAAGTGATGAGATAAGAATCCGTAGTCCTTGTTTAAACTATGCTTAACCATATAGTTCAGTTTGTGGATGATTTCTTGTTTCACAATTTCCGTTCCAAACTTGCTTTAAAATTTTTTCTGCCCAAGGTCAGCAATGAAGTGTCCAGGGAGGTTGAAGTGTTCTGCCACAGGCAGAAAAGCTAGACTGATGCAGTTTGCAAAATCTTTTTATCCAAAAAGTGCAAACCCCCAACACTCAGTACTTAATGGGCCCTCACTTTTCATTACCATTGCTGTTTTCAGTAGGAAGCGGACAGCTGCACTGATCATATCTAGTTGCTAGCTTCATTTTCAATTTTCATGGAATTGCACATCTTTTATCCTTGGTGGTGCTACAAGTAAGAAGCAATCTAAGGAGCATTATAGAGGTCCACAATGCTGGACACCCTTGTGCTTGGTCTTGACTGTGTTGTGTACCTGCTCACATGACTAGAAGGGACAAAGGCTCTGTGAGGTATTAAAACACCCAATTGGCCTGAGCAGTGATGGACATCTGATTGATGGGTCATTCTTGAGAATGATTGGATACAATTTAATTGACAAATATGGGGTGACCACAAGATTTATAAGAGGTGTGATTTTTGTGTTTGCAGATCTTCCTCATCATTTTTGTCTCGTCCCCTGGGCCCTTTTTGTGTGGGAAGTAAGGAGTTTGTGAAATTATTGAATTATCGTGGTGTTTGAAGCAAGTGTCTGAGTAGTATGCATAAATTGTTTGGTGAGTTTGAAGTGTGAGTGTGAAGGACAAAAACTTACCTGAGTATCCTGGTAAGCTCTTGGAGACTTACCTGGACCACTAATATGTACCATACCATACCAATAGTAGAGGTATTTCATTTTAATCATGGAAAAATCTGGATTTTGGTTTCCTTTTTTTAAACCGGAAATTGGGGATTATTTTAAAATCAGAGAAAACCAGGATCATGGTGATATGCTACCACATCCAAAAGGAATGCTGAGGTGGAGGACAACCAGCTCCAGGAAAGTCTCCAACAGCTTACCGGGGTACTCAGTTAAGTTTCCATCTCTCACACTCATGCACTCATTTTAAACTCAACAAATAACTTACACATACTACTCAGACACTTGCTTCAAACACCAGAATAATCCAATAATAATAATAATAATCCAATAATAAAACACCACTCATATAGTGTTTCATTTTAATCGTGGAAAAATTTGGTTTTAGGGTTACTTTTTTAAAATTGAAAATTGGAGATTTTTATCACAGCATACCAGGATCGTGGTGTATCACCCTCCCCAAGTTTGAGATTCCAAGTACCCACAAAGGGAAAAGGAGTAGAAATCCTCAGTGTAGTGATTACTGTCAGCTTGTTATTAGTCAGTTCACTGTGACAGGCCTCTCTGCTGCACTATAAGTATCACAGTAATTGTAAACTATTCTCTTGGTTGTTCGTATTCTTGTATATGGTTTCTTGTTTGTATATTTATACTGGTCAATGCTGTTGTTTATGGTTGTTGTTTAATATGCTTTCCTGATTTAACTCTTTGTGTCTCCAAACATTTTGATGCATAAGATAGGGCTGGGCTGTAAGCCAATATCTGATAAATTGAATCTTTACAGATCACAAATTTATATTGATTTCACAAAGCTCCCCTGAGGTTTTTAGGAGGATTAGTGACCTTCTACCCCTTTTTGTTGAACAGACACCCTTGAAGTGTTCAGAGGGTAGTAAGAGTGGTTCAGAATGGTACCTAGGAAATCTGCAGGTATTTTTCTAATGACCATGCCCATCCTCAAGATACAACTCTTGTTCATCTGACTAGTGTTTGCAGTGGTGTAACTAGGGTGGGACAACAGTGGCAAGCACCCCCAGGCACCGATGGGCTAGGGGGGAGAGGGGTTGGCAACCCCCCGCCCAGCTTTTGTCACAACTTTACAGTTGTAATCACAGAGGCAGTGGCAACTAGCAGTTGCTGGAGCCTGTTTGCAGTAGCCACTCTGGCTGCCCTGCCACATTCTTACGAAACACTTCTTTCACTTTAGCTCTAAAGCAATACTTAACTGGTTGCTGAGACAACTTTTGATTTGGACCACTGGGCAGTTTGCCAGCCCTGGTTCTGTATGGAAGAGTAACCTCTCAGTGCTTCCAGAGGTCTCAGTAGGCAACTGGGGCAAGTGTTTTTCCCATACCATTTATGCCATTAGAATATCAAAGATATGAATGAGGAAGGTATAGGAAAGTATAATAAAGAGACAGTTAATGGGATTGGGTGTTGTTTGAGAAGACTGGTGTCCCTTACATATGTTGGATTTTTGCCAATCTCTGCAAACTAATTTAAACTGAATCTTATGTCCCATGTCAAACTGTACTTTCAATGTCACATTTAAGCCAGGCATGAAATTTTAACCAGATATATTAGCTTAAAGCAGGGTCATAGAACAGAACCCCTGGCAGATTCCCAAGCTTATTTGATCCAGAGATTTTATTCAAGACAAAGGTCCTATCATCCTCCTACTGTATATTTGCATCAAGTAAAAGTGGAGTTTCAAGATGGAGATGATGGATCCAAAAGCTATTCAGATCAGTAAGCTGTTTTCTCCCTGTCTGGATGCATTATATGTATAGAGGGAGATTGGGCATTATATATATAAAATGTCATTTAGTTGACTGTTCATTTAAAGACCAGTTTGACAGTTCTTGAGACAGATAACCTATTGTATAGCTTTAAGCGCCAGTGTCCCAATGCAACTTATTAGCAGGCCTGAATTCTCGGTGGACTTACCAGGATTTAGAGAGAGTGACTGCTGGCAGTGAAGTCTCATTTTTGGATAAGCAACCACTTTAATGAATCCAGAAAGGCTATACATAGCATAGCCCCTGGTGTGGTTCAGGCTGATGGAATTGTAAATTTGTATAGTGTAAAACTTCAGTGTGAATCCAGGGTAGTCTGCTATACACATTTGTTTATGTGAACTGAAGAATCAACAGAAACAATGATGTATGCTACTAACTGTGATTTAACCTACCAAGGCAGGGGGCAGGAGGGCATACTGATGTCTAAATTTATTTTCCTTAAAGAGGGAAAATAAACTCCCTTTATTTATTTTTTAAATTCTCTGCTGTACTGAAATTTAGCACATCTATAATGCATTTATGTAAAGATACTAAAGGACAGCCATTCTGAAGATAATTAGCAATGATTTACTAAAGGTCAGCCATGCTTCCTTCCTAGAATTGCAAATTCTTAATTTAGGCAGAGATGCACAGTGGTATTTAGATGTTTACTCCTACTTAGACTTCAAACTCAGATTTATTTCAGTGCACTGTTCAGTGGAAGATTGATTTCAATAGAAGTCCAGAACATAAATCAGAGTTGTTGTGAGTCTGATCCTTAATGCATTTCACATGAGTGGGCTGGAGAGCTCTGCATGGTCCATTATGGGAAAGAATCTTTTCTTAAGCTATGGTATAGTGGAAAAACTGGTCCTGACCCTACTGCTGCCACTGTGGCATTTCTACTTTATGTTCACGTAGAAGGAAACAAAATATTAATTTTCATATTTTTGGTGGTTCTGTTGTCTCCATGTGGATTTTTCCTTACTCTGGCTTCAGATGTTATGATGATGCTCACTTAGAAGAGACTGTGAACAAAAGGCAGCACTTTTGTTTGCTTGTTGTTCTGTTTACAAAAATTTCTTCAACAGCAAATACAAGAAATGGCTACATAAAAGGAAATGTTAATAACACTTTGAGCCTCCCTATATAGGACACTATAAATGGATAATGTAATTGCAAAGCCACAAAAACCTAATGAGAATTAGCAGCAGGAAAGATGAATAGTGAGAAAAGAGAACAGGAACAAAAAGAGCTCTGCCTAATTCAAATAAGTTAAAGCTTCTCTTTGATGTGGCTGTAGAATTTCTTTCTTGTTATTTTGGAAATTTACCTAAAACAGGTTGCATCTACATGACATGTTTACTGTGGAGCTGCCAGTCCCTAATTAGCTCCGCAGTAAAGTCTCGGCATCTACACATGTGGGTCTCTTAAGTTGCAGTAAACTAATAACCATTGCCACAGGTTAATATTTGTAAATACAAGTATTATTCTGTGATGGCATTATTTACTGTTCAGCAGTGCATGTGTAGATATTGATGGGGCTGGCTGGGGCACAAGGGTCCTTCACTGTGTGGGCTGCCTGACAGCTAGCCCTACACTAAAGGAACTTCATGCCCCAGCCAGCCCCTCCACAGTATGATGAGCCAAGTCAGAGCATCCCTGTGCCCACTCCTCTATAATTTCCCTGTTTCTTGTATCCAAGTTAGCTTGAGTGTCTCTATACATGTTTCATTCTAACTTTCTAACTGTAGTGTAGACATAATATTGATCACTTAAAAAGGAAAAAGAGACTGAAGATTCTCAGGTTCTTGTGGATCCAGACAAGGAACTCTAATTAAATGACTTTGGAAATAAATCCTTAAAATTAAAATATATGGAGCAAGACATAATACTGTGAATAGGCTCTACGCTTGGGATTTTCAGAAGTACTTAGGTGATTAGAGAAGGCCATTGGACTATTTTTCCTATATCATATAGATGCTTTTGAAAATCTTAGTCTTCATTAACACCATGCGATGCTTCAGTCACTAATTCAATTCGGAGGAGATTCGGCAGCCAAATCTCTGAATTGAATTGAATCAGGAGACCCAATTAATCTCTCTGAATCAAATTTGGAGAGATTTGATGATTTGGCCATAAAAACAGCTTTCTATGTTTTTTCTACATACCTCAAGGTACCAGGCACGGCTCATGAATACTGAGATGGTGAGGCAGATGGAGTGTCCCACAGGAGTGAGGGAGGAGGGGAGGGGGAGGGGAGGCTGCGTGCTCTTGGTGTTGGACCCAGAACTGGACCAGTACTTCTGGTACACTTCTGGGTCTGCCACCAAGTGCACAGGGGACAGCCCCATGCTCCTGTGGGATGCTCCTTCCACCCCACCATCTCAACATTCACGAGCCAAGCCTGGCACCTTGAGGTACATAGGAAAAACATAGAAAGCTGTGTCTATAGCTGAATCGCTGATTCTCCAAACTAGAATCAAATCTTCAGATTCAGATTTGGCTGAATCAAATCGGAACAGTGATCCAAATCAGTGAATTGAATCACTGTCCCCTGATTGGGCTGTATCCAAATCCAAATTGAGTACTGCCCACTTCGCACACCCCTAGTCTTTATATATACTAACAATGTTGCACAGAATTGGAGAGGAAACCCAAAGTGTAACAAGGTGAAATAAACTACCCTGTAATATACGTCTTGCAGGGTAGGATGGGGCTGGAGTGGAGTAAGATATGTATGAAGCTAGCTTTACTACATCCTAGTATCTGTAACTGGGTAAACACATGGAATGCAAGGCCGAAGAGATTTTTAACAAAATGCATTCTAAATCTAGTATTTTGAATAACAAAAACCGTAGACTTTCAGGTGGTAAGGGATCATTGAGATCATCTATTCCAGGGGTAGGCAACGTTTTTTGGCCAGAGTGCCAAAAAACCCACAATGTCTACCCAGAGTGCTGACATGCTAGATCCCGGAACAGCTGTTTTCAGCCTCCCAACTGCAGCCAGCCCAGGGAGCCTGGTGTGCTTGCAGCAGGGCTTGCAGCCTCCCAGCTTCCTGCTGGGAGCAGCCTGGGCTCCATGGTTGGTGGTGGTGTGTCAAGCAAAATGGCCTTGCATGCCATGCTCAACATGCATGCCGTGGGTTGCTGACCCTGATCTAGTCTGATACCAGCACAACTCAGTTCAAAAGAATTTGGTCTGTAATTCCTACATTGTACCCATATCTTGGAGATGAACTTATGGCTACATCTTTTAGAAAGTGACATTTCATGGAAAAATCTGCTCTTGCCACCAAATGGGGATGTATTAGGATGATGCAGGTCTGTTGAAGATATTTGAGTGCCATGGGGCAGAAGCAAAATCTGACTTAGTGGGTGTGTCGAGACATGCGTGGACATTTGGTTCCCCAGGGACAAGTGCCAGTGGTACACCTTGGCTGCCACTTCTTGTCCCCAGGGAACACTCGTGCTATGTGCACTTTGGTGCTCGGCAAGTTCCCCTGGGTGGGGCAGCTGAGGCTGAGGCCAGCACTGTACTGGCCCCAGCAGCCTTACCTGGAGTCCTGGGGGCCAAAAACAACTCATGGGAAAAAAAACCTGGCACAGCGCATGCTTGGGCAGCGTGCCCTTGCAGTGCACAGAACACCGGACTGTGCTGTATGTGGCACTGGAGACATGTCTGCAAGCACCACATACCGTACAACCACACTCATCTGGATGCACCCAGTAAGTTTATATGAGGGTAAATTAAGTTTATAGTAAACTTAAAAGTTGCTACTTATTCTGCTGGTTGATTCATATCCACTTCTCTTTGCAAGAAAATTTTATTTTTTTATGGAGAGAAGGGATATTTAGATTTTTCTCCAGGTCCCAGTTCTTACTCCCTTCTTTCATATGGTGGCAGGTTAAAATATTCTATATTCACCTGTTATTCTCATTTTAAACTAAAATGCAAAAGTTGCACTCTTTTCCCACTCTTCAGCTAGAAACAGATATTGTATTTATTCCTAGATAAGTTGTGCCTTTGTATGAGAACAAAAATATCTCTGGATCGGCGTCAACAGACATTGCCATTTTAATCAGGGTTTAGTGAGTGGCTGAATGCAGCCACTTGTCTTCCATTGATTCAATGATATAGTCCCACGATAAATGAACAGACCTACTTTCCAAAATCTCGGGATAAAACCTCTTAGCTAAGAACTTTTTTTTTTAAATTTGTTCTAGGGCAATGGACAGGATGCCTGTACAATTGCACTTTGTCTCAGGGTTAAAAAAACGTATTCTGGGATAAATGTGACATCTGTTTCCAGCCCCTCTATTCATTTCCACCACAGTTCTGCTACAGCTGAAAATATAATCTTGGATATTCCAAATGAGTATACACTGTTATTTTTTTATTTATGCTGTGATATTTAATCAGCAATGCAAAATAATGGAGTTGATTTTGCTTCCAGTTACACTATTTTGAATTGTTTTAGTATAAAATTGGTATGAAAGCAGAATCTGACCCACATTCTTATCATGCAAAGGGGCTGAATACCTTTTAAAATGAATATAAGTGTGGGCCACCACATTGCAGATCAGTTCTTTGAATCTTGAAAATCGATATTGTGCAGAACAAAACCTAGCAACTACTGTGGGTGCAGACACAAAGCTAAATTTTCCTTTTTTTCCCCATTTTCCCCATGATATTGTTTTCATCCTATTTCATCTAAATACAACATAGCTGTCAGAACGTTATCCATCATATGTCAATTGAAAACTTCACACAACCTCCTGTGAGATTGCAATAATATCTGACAAGTATATAAACTTCACACACTGCTGTTAGGAGAACTATGCTAAATATACCTTTAGAATAATTTATTTTTCAAACTTCTTCTCTAGGGGCATATTTTATACAGGATCTGAGTCTAATGGTATCTGTACGTAAGTTGCGACTGCAGTTGATTTTGATGTGGAAAGTAGCCATATACCATGGTAATGGGTGGCAGTGTAAAACCTCAAAACAGATAGAATTTATAAACCTACACATCATAGCTCCACCATTTTATGTTAATAAGACTGTTTGCTTCAGTTGAACCAAAAAAAGCACATCGGTAGCTTTTAATTAACCAAGCTTATTATAATTGTCATAGCTTAAGGAAAACCACCTGTTTAAACACTTTTAACATACATTTTAAAAGCTAATGCAGTCCTCATGAAAGGTGCCAGATGGACTTTGACAATATTTGTATACCAACCACTATTTCTGTATGAATTTTATCATTAAAAAATATTCAGCATTTTTAATCAAAGTTCAAGGAAGTTTTTTCTCTATGAAAACAAAATGGCACCTTTCAGACTGAAAATGTTCTGTGTTTAATATATTCAGCTTTAAGCACAACTCAAGGGGAAAAAGTATTTACTGGTACCTCCTGCTACCAAAGTATATATAAATAAAAATTCAAATAAGGAACTTTTATTAACTGGAATATAAACAGTGGGATAACCCTGGCTCAACTGTCAAAAAACTAAATAAAAAAAAGAAAGATAGAGAACTTTGACTTAAGTTCTGGCAGTTTTTAACCAGTTAATATATCAAATAACCATCGCCTACCTTATATTTTTCCTGGTTGGCATAGGTGAAATGAACAAAGAAAGGTTAAAATGAGAATGTCATTCCTTGCTTAAAAATAATCCATTTTTCTTTACAGAGTGTTTCTGTCTCTTCTTTTCCTACCTCTGCCAAACTTGCTCCATACCTCCTTTTTGTATATTGCCAGCATTAGGTCGCTTGGTAAAGTAGCTTTCTTTTTGCAGTTTCCTAAGAAATGTCTTCTGTGATGAATTGTGGTTCCTGTGGCCAAAGCACTATTGTGTCTTACAAAACTTGTCTTTCTTATGGGTTCTGTTGTTAACTTTATTTGTTATGATGCACTTCAGTAACTCAGCCACAAGAGAAGATCACTGTGTCTCGACTATATCTTTCAAGGTGAACAACCTAGCCCCTTCCTAAAATGGAAACTATCAACTCGGAAAGAGATGCATGTTTTCCTTGAGTAGACAATGTTCAAATGAAAAATTATGACATTCCTAAATCAATATCCTTCATATCATTTTAGTTTTAACTGTGCTATTTACATCATCCCTGAATTCAGTCTCTAAAGTGACACCTTTTTTTGTTTTCTAGTTTAGATATTTTGACCTTTGGGACAAACACTTATAGAATCATAGACAAGTAACCCTGGGAGGGACCTCTGCAATTCATCTAGTCCAGCTCCCTGCTCAAGGCATGATCATCCCTGTCTAAACCATTTCATCTAAATGTTTATCTAATATGCTCTTAAAAAACTTCCAAGGATGGATATTTCACAACCTTTCTAGGTAGTCTGTTCCAAAATTCAATCACCCTCATCAAAGAATTTCCTTTTATTCAACACTAAGTTTCCCTCACTACAATTTAAAACTACTATGCTTTGTTCTGCCCCCTGAGGCCACAGAGAATAGTATGTTACCATCATCTTTAAAACTACCCTTTGTGTACTTGAAGTCTGTTTGAAAATCCCCTCTCAGTTTTCTCTGTTCCATTCTGAAATAATCTGTTCTTCCAAACTTGTTGTCAAAATGTTTCAATTCCCAATGGAAGTCTGTCATTCAATTAGCAGAATTCCTAACCTCTGGAAATGATTTCATATAAGTATCCTTTCATCTCAGTTGAAAACTTTTTCTGTAGCTTTTGTTCTCTTATTTTCTATGAGCCTCTTCTTTTCTCTGTTTGACAAATTCTTTCCTATTCTGGCACTGATTTTGAAACAATGCTGCCATGTTTAAATTCCCTGTTGTATGCCCACAATAGATCATAGCCAAATAGTGTGCCTGCATTGATGCTCAGATCCTCAGCTAGTGTAAATTGATATGGTTCCACTGACTTGAGTGGACCCAGGTCGATTTCATCACCTGAAATGTCTCTATGATGCCAAAAAAACAAATGAATCACATGCAGGTGCAAAACTACAGGAACAATTCATTATGGGTGCAAATGTTTGCTCATAAAAATAAAACAATGTTTTATACACTGAAGTTTCAACATTGCTTAGCTTTGTAAAAGGACCTTAAAATGCAGTTTTCATGAAATAAGTTATGTTACATAAAACACTGTTATTCTGCTGAAAATGCTAACAAAGGAAAGAAAACTGTAAAGTTGTTCTTCTCCACAAATGCATTGCATTGCATCCAGCAGTAATATACAAAATGTAATACTAAGAACAACAATTAAAGAGCTGGGCTTTTAAGCTGTATGCTGCTGTGTAAAACTTTTATTGGTCATTAAAAAAACCCAAAATCTTCCTAATGTTTTTTTAAGTGAATTGAGAACTGTCAAAGGATGTTAAAGAAATTCTTAATCTTCCTTAAACTGCTTAATATTGATAGAGCCACCTGTTTCCTCACTACTTCTGTAGTGATCTTACTGATATAACAACAAATTAATATTAGAAAAACAGTCACAGTTGTGTCTTTTATAACTTAAAACAAATTCTCGGGATAAATTCTGCTTTAGATATGTACACTCAGTTCCCTGGGATTACATCTGAGTTCTAAAAGATTGGTTTCACTTGAAAATCACATTGTTTTAGAATAGATTATTAAATTTTCCCTCAGCGTTGACAGGGACTGTCATATTTGACATCATGTCATCTGTTTGTTGGTAATGCTGGAATCATAGGGTTACTTACAGCCCACTGACATTATGTTAAATTTTCTAACTTACCTAACTTTCTAGTAAAGACAAGGGAGAATGAGAATTTGGGCAAAATTATACTGCTAGGGAACTTTCCAAAATAAACTTTGTTAATTTTTCTTTTTCTCTCTCTCCATAAGTGTTCTCCATATTTCTATTTCATCAGCACTAGAGATGTTATTCATATGCCATGAGATTTTTACAGATATAAAAATAAATAAAATAAAGAGTCCCCACAGCAACATCTTAGGAGCATAAGTATTTGCACTGAGGTCTTTCTTTGTGAAAATTCCTACTGTAAAAATCAGTGAGCGCATCTACCTGAAACATTTACTAAGTAGACTAATTAGCTCTGCAGTAAACTGTGTCTACGTATGCAACTCTATGAGGCCACAGAAACCTAACCAAGTATTTACAAGTATTATCCTGCTGCAGAGCTTTTTTTATTCCACAGAAATACATGTGTAGATGCTGGTTGGGTCATGAGGGTGCTTCAGTGCAAGGTCTGCCAGCCGCCTAGCCCTGCACTGGAGTATCCTTGTGCCCCAGCCAACCCCTCTGCAGCACGTTGTGCCAGGTCAGAGCAGCTTGAGGCTGGCAGGCTGACCCCTGGTCCCTTGGCCAGCCGAGGCTGCTCCAACCCAGCTCAGCGTGCTGCGGTTCTGGATGATCATCTAAACATGGCACCCAGAAGCCATAAGCTCCAGAGCGATATGCATGGTATCAGTGACTCATCCCTAGTATTCAGTTAGCCTTATTCATTAAGACGGGGGCGGGGAGGGGCTCAAAGATTCAGCCTACTGGCTGAATCTGACTCACAAAGCCAGAGCTTTCTTATCTGGTACCTGGTGCAGCTCCTGGGTCTCATTCTTGACTCAGGCAGCAGACAGTCCTACATGCAGTGCCTATTCCAGTTGGTCCAGGATGCCAACCACGTGCAGTACAGGTCCCAGACTGGCTGGAGTGGGTGCTGGGTTCAGCATGCAGAGGTAGGTGTGGTTGTGGGTTCCCCATACACCAGATCTAGTGAACCATATTTACTGGTTCAGGACTGTGCTGCAGGCCAAGGGTTTGGAAAATCTACTGTGGGTGTGTGCGCACCTATATGCAACTAGGAGAGATGATTTATATCTTGTTTTACCTTCATGTTAGATCTTTTTTCTCTGCTCAACTCATGGCTTTTGACTCTTTTGATGTGCAAGTTGCTGTACTGGTATAACATCATATGCTCTTGACATCACCCTGAATTTGACCCCCAAAAGTGACACACATTTTTAAAGTTTTTTTGTTTTCCAGTATGTCAGTAGACATCAATAAATGATACAATAGTTATATTCAAATTCATCATCAGAACTGGCTGCACTAGCATAGACACAGGAAGGCAGTTCCTGCATTATTTTCTTGTCACACTTGCGTGAGGTAATGAAAAGCACATGAAGAGGAGGTTGCTAGCCTGATGAGACAGTGATACTGCATATGGTTTGTTAACCCATTTCCAGGTATCACCAACTTACATGAAATTTACTACTCTTGTCCACAGTTTATTGAAGCAGTAGAGTTTTATTGTGTTCCAATGCTTTGGTGTAAATAAATTGTTCGGTAATGGGATGAAATAGGTGAAATAAAGATCCTGAAAAGGACTCATTACTTGCATACTCTGAGTAACAATGATGACCGTGCATGCTGAAAAGGGAAAGAGAGGTTGCCTTATGGTCATATTCCTGCTGCCTGCTAAGCACTACTGCAATCCAAACAGATTTGTTTTCATTTTGTATGTGTTATTTCTCTCACTCTGCAATCATGCCTCTTTAAAGACCAGGTTACCCTGCTGTTCCCTGTGGCTACAGTCTCCATCTATCTCTTGCTGTCTCTCTCCCTAAAGGACCCATTTCAAGATGACAAATTTCTTAACTTTTTTTTGTCATGGGAGTGATCATGTACAACCTTAGTCAGCAAGGACTGTGGCAAATATCAACTGTATTGTTACAGTATGTGGATCATGGCATATTTCTTCTACAATGGCAAACAGAATCACTCTTTCATCAGTATAAATACATCTTAATGCATTCCTTTTTCTTGCAGGCTATATTATACACTTGAGAGTTACTGAAGAAAACCTGCCTGCTAGTTAGCTCTTGAAACCTTTATCCTGCATATACAAAAAAAAATGGGGAGTGAGGTAGAAAAAAATCTGGCATTTTATTTTGGTTTATTTTTCATATTTTACTTCAGCAACATTTTGCTAAATATAAAATGTGGATCTCACAGCAAAAAAATGAAGGCAAAAAAAGGCCAATTCAATATCACCTCTTAATAACTTTTTCACTTTTCTGGCAGAAATTGTTTCTGTCAATATTTTAATTTCAACTGGGCTCAATAAGAGGGAAAAATGATGATTGTTGGCAAACTGATAATGGCATTTCAGTTAGTCTATAAATATATGCAACCTATTATGCTATGTAGTTGCTTTCACATAAAGTCCAAAAATGACAGGATTTGCCTCGGCACATATTTGAAATGAATGTATTTCATTTTCTAAATTAGTGGTGTTGTAGTACTATTTGTAATGGGGAACTGTAATGGGGAACTGTAATGAAACAACATGTACAAACAGTTATACTCTCACATAATTGAACCAGGCACTATTTCTGCAATTGAGTTTCAATCAGGTTGCCAGCAGACCAGTTCTCTTAGCCACCGAGCAGGGCTATAATAAGTAGCCTGCATATAGGTGGGAGAAATTTGGAGAATCTGAGCTTATAAAAAATCTAGAGGAAAAGCTTGCCAGGTTTACCAAAGGAAAAGGTCTGGTTGGAACTTCCTGCAGAAGGTAATTTACAAGCCCTGAGAGATCGAATACAATTAGATATTTAAAGGAGATCTCACTTGCACTTGCTTCAGAGTCCAAACTGTACTTATAAAGAAGACATGTAGAAATGCCTCTTCTAGTGCTCTTTGGTAGCATGACATGCAGGCAGCAGATCGCTGACTGGAGCTAGAGAGGCTAGACATATTGGGTAATTCTTTCAGGGCACAATCTGACTCAACAAGCAAAGGTCTAGAATACGGTTCCAGAAAGAGCATCTGTTTAGTTTTGGATGGAATCTGCACGTGTACCTCTAAAAGGGGATGGACTTTAATGGGCCATATTGGTACATTCACAAATGGAGAAACTGAGGAAGTGGAGCACTAACCAGAAACTGAATAAACAGAGACCCTGTTACTGAGTTTTTATAATTAATCTTTGCTTAAAATGTTATTTTCAGAACATTAAGCACAAAATATGTGCCTTAATCTTAAAAGTGTCTATTCACAACTTCATTTTTATTCACAGGAGTACTCCTATTGTCTTCCTTTGTAAATAGTAGTGACTTCAAGGGGACTAATCCTATGAATAAATTATGTTTGCAATTGTTTTCAGGATCATGGCCTATATTCAAAAATATAAACTGATCCATGCTTGGACCTGAAACAATCTTCTTGGATTAAACTCAACTTCTACTTTTTCCAAAGGAAATTCACAGAATTCTTATTTAGGATCTCTCTCTCTAGCTTTGGGGATGTTTGGAGAAAATCAGAAAATAATTGATATAATGATGCCTCAATATTTGCCCTGGCTTTCACTTCTTTTCAATTTTTTTCTGCCTTACAACTTATCATATCAGCATTAGCTCAGCCTCTAAAATCAAAATGTGTTTCATTTTGTTGTCCTTGCTGAGAACTACTTAGTGGGAAGCAAGTAGGATGATAAAACTAAAAAGATATAAGAAGATCTGAACTAGGATGTGGTAACTTAACCATAACCTAACATAACCAGGGAAAGAGTTGTGTTAGAGATGCATTAACCTGACTGGCTGGCATAAGGGAACATGAGGTTTTGGGGGAAAATGCAGAGGGTTGGAAGTTCATCAGCACTTATCACTTGGGGTACATTTAAACTGCTACATAGCTTTATCATCAAGTGCACCTTTCAGAACTGAGTGAACCACTTCTGATACCCTTAAGGGTATATTATGATTCTTATCCTACATATGAAGAATTGGAGGTTCAGAGAGATTTACTTGTCCAGTATCAAACTGGAAGTTTGCAGAAGAGCCGAAAGAGAACCCAGATGCATATTCTCTACTTCCATTCCCTTAACTGAAGGACCCTGTACATCCTCTCTGACTCCAGGTATTTATGATAATTCCCCAAATAACTTGGGATATTTAAGGACACTCACATTTTTACAAGGCAAGTTAGATCAAAGCCCTACCTTATTGTTTTAGGATGCTCTTGATTTCTTTTGGTTATAGTAAGGTGCTGCTACTCCTTTACTTTTCTCAGGAGTTCAAAACATCTTTGATTTCTAATTGACATTCTATTACTATTCTAGTCATATGATCTTTGTTGTACATCATCTATAATTAAATCAGTAATACAGTAGGTGCAGGTATCTATCTTTCATTAAAGAGACTTATCTTTCAAGTATTCCTTTATAAATTGTACATTTGTTCTGAAATAAGTCATAGATATTTAAGCATTGAGCTATATGACCAAAGAGGTTAGAAATCTTCAGAGACCCTTGATAGAGAAATGATTTTCTGTTTTTACAGTGCAAAGAGATGCTTGACCTGATTAAATTTCCTCAGCATCACCAGCTGAGTATAATGAAATGTTTTTTGTCCCTGTCCAAATGGATGACTTTAAGGATGTATCTTATTTATTTTCTTAGTATTTTATAGTATTTAGGTGTAACAAGAGCTATTCCAAGCATGGAAATATCTTTGGTGAACTGTGTTGCACATGATCTTTAAATGTGTTAAGTCTAAGCTAGTTATTACAAAACTGGGCAAAAATTCACAGTACAGTAAAAGTTCTGTTAACCGGCATCTTACAAGCTGGCTGGCTTGTAAGATAAAGTGAGACTGGAAGTACCCACCATAGCATTTCTGGTTTCTCTGAGCCTCCATGGCCCGGGGGCATAACAGGCTGTGTGGGGCTATGCAGGGCCTGCCTCCCTGTCCTGTCGGTCCTGCAGGGCCCATGGGAGGGGTGGCAATGCAGTGGGAGGGGCAGCAGGATGCCCCAGATGCAGCAGGAGAAGTGGTAGCCCGGGCTGCTCAATTAACTGGCATATTTTGTTATCCGGCATCCCCCGTTCCCGGGAGATGCTAGATAACAGAGCTTTTTACTGTATTTACTGTTTTAGTAACGGGATAGGAAAACAACACCTATATAAAATTCCTGTTTTTAGGATAGAAGTGTATTCCAAAATTAGAGTATTATATTTTATATTATTGTTTTCAGTGGTAAAACTATAAAATGCTACTAAATCAGAATGGTGGTGTATTGCTCTGACAGTACACAACTTTGAATTTTATTTTTGCAAAATAACTTTTGATTTTGTGCATGGTAACTTTTGTTTTCTTAGAAATGGCAAATATGAAATGTCAGTGGAAGGAAGGAAGGAAGGAAGGACTTTTGACTTTTTAGCTATTTTATTCAGGGGTTCGGCTACAAAAAGCTGGTCCCTCTGGCATCCAGGTGCAATATACAAAGCAAAGATAGACACATCACTATCAAATGAAAAGTGCCGTGTCATTACATTCATAACATCACACCATGACAGACACTTTCACAGTATTACTCGTCATGCCTGAAATGCCATTAGATGGTCGGGACATCTGGCCATGAGGTCTTACAGACCAAAGCCCTCTACGAACAAATGATTCCTACCCTGCTGTATCCATTAGTACACATAACAAAAGAAGCTCCTGCCCAGTGCCTGCAGTGATGGAAAATCAGTGGTGAGCAATTGTAACCATACTCATAAAAATCAAGGTATGAGATAAAAGCAGACACAGTATTAACTTAAAAAAGAATACAGTACCTGAAAATACAGTCATAAACAATTCTTGTTGGATAGTACAATAAAATAGCAATGGTCCATACCAAAACACCCTTCAACTGCTTCACTCATGTGTTTTTATAAGATTACTGGAATACTATACAAATGTTGTTCCTCATAAGCCTGTAGCATCTGAATTATCTCTGTGATCTTTTTGGTCAAGGAAAACTCTGGATTTAGGGAGATGAACATGAGAACATTTTTAAAAAGAGAAGGAAGTATTACTAGTCTTGGAGGTATTAAGACAATTTGATCCTGTTTTGCCAATACAATTAGTGTGTGATGCATCCCCATATGGGGTGAGAGTAGTCATATCTCATATTATGCTCATAGGACAGGAAAAACCAATTACCTTTGCTTCAAGGACACTAAGGAAAGCAAAAAGCCACTATGCAAAAATTGAATAGAAGCATTACTATTATCTTCAGAATGTGCAAGTTTCATCAGTACTTATATGGATAAAGTTTCACACCCCTGACAGATCATCCTCCTCTCACATCATATCTTGGCATGATGCTTGGCTACTCTATTTCTAGCTGTCAATAAAATGTAGTTTGGCTCTTCTGTTATCTGTCCATAACTGATATCTAACACAGGAATTCTGTATTCCATGGTTATGCAGATGGCTTGTCAAGATTAGCTTTGTCATTCAAACATCAGTAGGCTTCCTATTTTTGAGGAGCAGAAAACATATGTGAAAAGTTTGCAAGGAAAGAGTCTATATCCAGGTAGATCCAATTATGTCCCAATTTTTGGACATGCTGGTCCATGAGAGAGTCAGGAAATGAGGAGCCTACATGTCCAGATGACATGTTTGGTTTGGTAGGATGCTTGTTATAATGTTCCCAGCTATTGTTTTTTCATCAGACCTTGAAGACAAAGATGCTAAATCAACATTGTGTTGGCTTACTGATCCCCTCATTGCTGATGTAATTGGTATAGCTGCAGATCAATGGGAGTTACAATTCAAAATTGCAGCTCAGTGGGAGCTGAAACAAAACAAACAACACAGCTGATTGATATGATAAATGTCTTCATGTTGTAAAAAGCTAGAATTCTTGGTTCCAAAATGATACCTTTTGTTGTGTTGCCCTGTGGGGTCAGGCCAGCTCTCAGGATCTCAATGTTGTGATGTTAGACAGGAGGGTGTGACACAATTGCACATATATAAACACACAAATCAATTAGGTGCGCGCACACACACACACACACACACACACACTTCCTTCCCTGGAGGTGTCAGATGGCAGGCAGGGAGGTAAAAAAAAGTCCTTGTTCTGCAATGAAGTTTAAAATCCAAAACTGGCTAAAATTCAGTATCTACCATGTTTCAGGGGTGTACTTGGTATCTGTGTTGGTCTGAGACAAAAATACATACAAAGAAGGAATACATACAAACGAGACAAAAAAGGGAAGGGATTCTACCTGATCAACACATCAAAGAGCTACTAAACACAGCTCACAAAGACACTCTCATGGACCCAGAGGGACAGCCTTCCATCTTCAGCTCTCTCTGTGCAAAAATGAAGTTTATTTCCCACCTATGGAGACTTTTTACCATCTCATACCATCTACACTTTTCCCAGAGCATGACAAGGGACCTTGATCCTAAAAGCTTTCAGAAAAGGACGGTTTTTTAGCCATTTTCCAGTTGGTCTAATAAAAGGTATCATTTTGGAACCAAGAGTTCTAGTTTTTTGTATGTCTTCATGTTGTAAACACTCCCAAGGAAGAAGTAATATATCTCACAATAGATTAAAAATATAGATGAATCATTTAATCCTTAATGGGTGTATCTATATGTCACCATATGATAACATTGTTACTGCGCTTTGTTTTAGTACTTCCTTTTGGAAGTGCCAAAACATGGCACAGTAGCCGCCCACATTGCGCCATACCAGCAGCGCACAAGATTTCCCCGCTATGTTGGCATAGTAGCACGCTATAAGTGGGGAGCGCAGCACTACAGCAACATAGCCAGTGATCACATGTAGACTCACGTGATTGCTGTGTGACTGTAGCATGACATAGGGTGACGTGGAGGTGCACCCAATGAGACTTTTATTACTACCTATATCAGTGCAGATAGAAATTCCATATTCCATAGTTTCAGATCTAGAATAAGTGTTTTGGGCACTCTTGTGCTGTGTACCAGAGCAAACACTAAGCATTCTACAAATAGATGTTCCTGGATAAACTTTTGATTCCAGAATATCTGTTTCACACAATTGGTTTGCAATATCCCACACTTCAGCATTATATATATATGTTAGTTTCCTTTTTTTTTTAAATAGGATCTAAGAACATTCCTTGGCCTAAACTGGCTGCAAAGGACAGAAAAGTACTCTATAGGCAAAAGGTAAAGATGCCACTCTGAAATATTTATTATCTTTTTATTTCCTATGTCTTAATTTATTCTACAGTTACTATTTCTCTATTCTCCATTACTACATTCTCTCATCTGCACTCCACTCTGACCCTCCAGCCCTTTCTAGAATGGTTACACACATTTTATTTTGAGACAGTAAGTTTCTCCTTGTTGTCTTTTAATAACAGCTGCCCTTAACTTGTATTTATTAGAATATAATGCAATATTATTTCATTTTATAAATATAACAACCCCTCTTCATATAGTAAAGGGGCATGGGGAAACAAAAACAAAAAACAAACAAGATTAGTTTGGTATTTTATTTGAGATTTTCTAATTTCAAAACAGCTTACAATATAAGCCTTTTAAATCTGCTTTAAATAAAACCAGAGTATTTTTATTGTGGTGAATCACTGTAGAATATAATAAATAGTATTAAATGTGGTCTAGATTTTGATTGTTACCAACTTTTATTTAGAAAGCTAACACACAAAGATATGCTTGCTGTGCAAATTTTGGTGGCTGTCTGAAGTACTTGTATGTTTAGCATAAAATTTTGCATTGTATGTTATGCAGAATAAAATTACATGTAAACAGTAATTAAAGGGGATTTTTGAAGATTGAGAAATGAAGTTTAGGCATTTAAAAGTCTAAATTTCCCTCATAATAACTTGCTTTCTCTGGGCATCTAAGGGAAAATCACAAATTTACCTTAAAATATAGCATGCCAAAAAACCCCAAAACTTTTATATCTTTATTTCTACACAATGTGAAGCCATTCATTGTCAAATTATCCAAATAGCAATAAATGAACACACCAATGCTGGTTTTAGGTAATTTAATGTTTATTCCACTAAGTATGAAACTGAATTTCTTTCCAAACCCCCATAAGATCTAGATTATAAGAGTTTACTATGAACCTCAACACAGCAGAGAGCATGTGTAGACATTTATTGGTATTGCCAGTGTAACACTTAAGGGAACTTGTCCAATTTGTGGAAAGTTATATGTGGTTTTTCAGGGTACTTAAATATATAAATTTATAGTGTAATATAGTCTGGCTGCAGATTATGGCTATCTTGTTTACTAGAACATTTCATAGGAAGCTCATTATATCTAAATAGTAGCTTTTGTTTAGTTTCTGGGGACAGTTAAAATATTGTGTTTAACCTTTAACCCTCACTGTTCTAGTTATCTTAAAGACTGCTCCTAATCACCCTCAAAGCCAGCTAAAGGGCTTGTTCTATCACCCCTTATTTAATTTCACTGGATTGAGGCAAGGCATGAAATTTTCTATGAAAGGTGTCTTAGCTTCAGCTTAAAAGTATCATTCAAAAGTAATCTTTCCTCTTTTTTCTGAAAATAAAACCAATGAGTAATTAAAAAAAAAAAATCAAATTGTTGAAAAGTCCTACTTTTGGCTGAATTTGTGTTGCCCTTATAATTTTATACCATATTAATGCTACTTTTGGTTTACAGATGAATCTTTCTACTGTATATTACACATATTGTGTCCAAATTATATTTTTCATCTAATTTAACATCCTACAGGAGTGACAGAATTGCAGTTACCATGACCCAGAAGACTGAAATTTCCACTAGTATACCACAGAGTAAGTGCAACTTTAACAGCCTTAGTGTGATCAATCATTCTAATCTAGTGGTACTAAACTTTTTTAGATTCAAGGTATCTCTTCATAACTTTTCTAAATTTATCAGCACTCCATTTCTAAAACTGAAAATAAAAAAAATGTAAAAATTATAGAGTGATTCTGCTGTTACAAAGAACTCAGAAAAACCACTATGGGTCAGAATGTTTTTTACATTATGGATTTTGATTTGAAATCTTTGTGTTTACCTTGTGAATTATGTGTAATATTGAACAACACCCTGTAACACCCTTAAAAGAATCCCATGGTACTCTAGGGTCCTGTGACACACCATGAAGAATTATTTTTCTAAGCATTTCTAAACTGATAATTTTGCCCAAGACACCCTGACTTTGGTCTACTCCCTTGTCTCTCTCTCTTTTAATAGTTCTAATACCATTCAGGATACTGAAGGACAACAGTACCTTTTATTAACTTTAGTATACTAGTGTGTGAAAATACAGTAGGATCTTCTGTGCCTGCATAAAAAAAACCTAAGATACTTACATAGCAAACATGGCATAGTGCCGTGAAGAAGAGTATATCTAAAAAGGTGAAGAAGTCAAATTGCTAGGCTCATTCAGCCCTAGTTTTTTAGTTCATCCTGCCAAAAAGGTTGACCTATAGTATTATCAAGAGCCCCTCATCATAACTGGATGCCACCTTTGTGTTAGAAAAGTACAAATATCTAAGAAGCAAATATGACTATTAAGTTTAGTTTTCAAATATATGTATCAAGTGTTTTGCTGCTAAAATTATGTATCAGACCTCTGTGGACACATTAACTAAGCCATTAATTTGAGAAGCTGGAGGTACAGTACAGGCAACCCCCACTTATCACTCTTAATTGGTTCCAGAAAAACCAAGTGTTAAGCAGAACTGCGCTAAGTGAAACCCATTTCCCCATAGGAATGAATGTAAATCGAGATAATTGGTTGCCACTGCCACCTCTTCAGCCCCACGTGCCAGTCTGGACCTGCACTTCTGCTGCCCTGCCCTGGGCCCCCACTGGCCCTGGGGGCTGAGTGGCATGGGCTCCACTCTTACGCTTCCCCACCACTTGCTGCTTCTCACTGCTGCTTCCTTTTTCCTCCCCCTGCCACCCACTGACTGCTCCAACCTCATGTGCCAGCCCGGGCACTGGAGCTCCTGCCGCCCCACTCTGGGCATGGGCCCCTGCTGGCCCTGGGCACTGGCGCTCTTGCTGCCCCACACTGGGTGCAGGCCCCTGTTGGTCCTGGCCCCAGGCACCATCATGGGCCCCACACTCCTCACCGCCGCTGCTTCTCCTCACCCCTCTGCTTTCACACCTACCCCCCCACTTGCTGCCACTCACCCCACTCTGCCACCACTGCTGCTTCTCCCCGCCTGCCCGCCGAAACTCTCTGATTCCACTGAACACTATAGCAAAACTGGCTGAGTGCTCAGTGAAATTTGGTATCAATTTTAAATGAGTGCTATAGCAAAACAGTGGTAACCAAAACCACATTAAGCAGAGGTTGCCTTTACTGCCACTGACCATCAGGGCTTCCACCCAGGTTCTAGTCCAGCTTTACAGGGACTGTAATCTGCATGTCCCTGCCAGTGGCAGGCAGGTGGGTGCTTGTGCTTACAATGTGAGAGGTGCCTCCTGGTGGAAGGAGACCATCAGAATAAGGATACTAGATGTCAGAAAAGCAAATGTTAAGAAGCTCAGGTATCTGCTTGACAGGATCCTTTGGAAGGAAGGCAAGTCTGAGGGGAAAAGGAGTTTTGGAGAGCAGGCTGTATTTTAAGGAGGCCCTTTTAAAGGCCCAAGGGCAAGCTATACCAATGTAATAGGAAAGCAGCCAAAACTGAGCAAAGTTGAGTAGGCTTCTGCCTGAAACCCTGAAATCTCTTGATTGATTTCCACTAAAAATTCAACGATCATCACCCCTCCATCAGACTATTGCTTGAATACTTTAACACCAGCATTTCCTTTTTGATGATCAATATCCAAGATGGCAAAATTAAAACCACCATAACTAAGTAACCCATGAACCAACATACATATCTACACACAACCAGCAATCACCCTAAACACACCAACAAAGCTGTAATTTATAGCCAAGTTCTCTGATACCACCAAATTTGCAGCAAGGACAATACCTGTGATTGCCACCTCACAAATCTCAAAAGGACTTTCAGCCAACAAGGACACTCCTCCAGCGATAGATGGCGCTTTTGAAAAAGCCACCAGAATACCACATGAAGATTTACTGCGGTACAAAAAGGAAATCCCCACAAATTGCATATCATTAGTTATGACAGATCACACTTTGCAGGAACCTACATGGAAAATCCTCAAACAAGTGCAACCCATACTAGAAGAAGACCCAGTTCTTAAAGAGATCTTTCCAAAACCAGCCATCCTAGCCTTTAAACAAGCACTGAACCTCGCTAACCTCATCACCAAAAGTAAACTCCGTATGCCCCAAACCACACCCAATGGATGCAGACTATGCCAGGCCAAGAAATGCAAAACCTGCCAACACATCTCCACCACCCCCACAATAACTACACCTCACAACAGAATCATCAGCATTCCTGGATCTACCCCTGCACCTCCAGAAATATTATATATCTCATCCAGTGAACCAAATGCTCTGATAGAAAATATGTCGGAGAAACCAAACAACAAGTATGCACCAGAAAGAATGCACACTGAAAATCTATCAAAGACAAGAATACCCAGTTACCTGTGAGAGCAAATTTCTCAGGACAATCATTTCCTTTCTCATCTCTCACTTCTAATCCTCAAAGGGAACTTACAAAACACCTTTTGTAGATGAGCCTACAAACTTCACTTCATAAATCTACTGAATACAAAAAACTCAATATAGACTTTTGCATTATGACACATTACAACCTGCTTGATATTTGATTCACCAGGTACTTGCCAGACCTGACCTCTTAAATTATCTTTTTTCCTCCACCTTTTCTCCCCTCCCCTCCCCACCCCTCCCCTACTTTTCTGCCCTTTTTCTTCCTAATTTCCAACTATTTTCTTTTTCACAGACCGCCTTTTTTCTACTTGGTATTACTACCACTGTATTGTCTTCCTTTGGCATTTCCCCACCCGCCCTGTTTTTTTCCCCTCCTTGCCCTGCTTTACCTTTTGTCTTTCTAATTTCTACCTATTTACACTCTCTCTGACATCCTGCAACACTTTTAGCTTCTCTCAATAACATAACTACAGGCTTGTCAGTGCTACATTAGCTAGTACCACAACTGAAAGAGACCTACAAGTTATGACCGACCACAGAATAAACATGAGCTACCCGTGGGATGCTATAGCTGTCAGAATGAACAATACACTGGCATGTATCAACCAATGCATCTCAAGAAAGACTAAGGATGTTATCCTCCCTCTCTACTCAGAACTGGTAAGTAAAGTGGGAGTACTGTTTCCAGTTCTGGGCACTACACTTGAAAAAAGATGTGAAGAAGCTTGAAAGAGTCCAAAGGAGGGCCACATGAATGATTACAGGTCTGGAGAACAGACCATGTAAGGAGAGGCTGAAGGACATGGGCCTGTTCCTCCTGGAGAAGAGAAGACTTGGGGGGGGGGCGGACTTGGTGGCAGCCTATAAGTATATAAGGAGTTAACATCAGGGGCTAAGACAGCATCTGTTCACCAAGACACCCCAGT